>NC_137173.1:64741669-74741669 GCF_951804945.1 Podarcis cretensis
CCTTAGAAGTACACATATGATAAATTGTGACCAATGAAAGCAAAACATGTAGGTTAGCTGAAATGTGTCCAATGAAAACCAACTGCGGCTAGCTGATAGAATGCGTCTAATGAATGCCATGCATGTATAGCTGACATATTCCAACCAATTAAATCTATTTAAGTAGTTTAGTAGGGTGGTACCAATTTAGAAAAAAAAACATGTATTTCACTTCTGGATTGCATTTGAACAAAGGTAAAATATTTTTTTATTCAGCATCTTCATTGTCAAAACCAGTACACTATGAAAATCATGGACCCTACAGATGGGGTGATAGGGAATGGATAGTACTTCTAATGGTGGGCATGTTGTGCTTCTTCTGGAGTTCTGGCCACGTTTGGTCCCTACCCTGCACTCAGCTCTCACCTGTGGCTCCTAGAAGCTGTCAGCATGCAACAGCAGCCACACCGTGGAAAACTGCTTCAACTGGCTGGCTAAACCAGGTGAGGGTAGCCGATGGGTCTCAGACCCTCCGTGAGTTAGGGACCTTCCCCTGCATGTGAAGACAGTCTCCAGAGAATTGAGCCAACAAGACCAATAGTGGGCTCAATGGTCAAGAAGGCAGTTTCTGTGTGTGCTATAGAAGGGAGGTGCAGATGGGGCTTGTCAACCTGGGAAGGTAGGAGAAGGAAACTCTGGTCCTAAACCTCTGCCAACCTCCAGGATATCTTTGGGAGAAGAAAAGGCTAAGGAGTAAATCCAGAGTGGAGACCCCAAGGTATACCTTGTATACCTCCTTCCAGGAACTCCTGCAGCCAAGTTGGTGACAGACATATTGATCTGCTTTCCTTTGGACCACAGCAGTGATGCCAAGAGGGGAACAAAGGTGACCACCATAAATGTAACAACTACCAGGGAATATTCCTGCTGTGTACTGTGGGGAAAGCTTTTGCCCGTATAGTTCTCAACAGATTACAGTCACTCACTGACAGGGTCTATACTGAGTCACAATGCTTCTTTAGCTCTCAAAGGTCAACTGTCAACACGATTTTCTCACTGCATCAGCTGCAGGAGAAATGCCAAGAGTAGAGATGCCTTTTGTACATCACCTTCCTAGACCCAATGAAGGCCTTTGACATCAACAGCCAAAAAGGATTCTTCATACTGCTCAATAAGATAGGATGTCCACCTAAGCTCTACAAGATGATTGTGTCCTTCCACAAGAACATGCGTGGCACTGTCCAATATGATGGCTAATCCTTGAATGCATTCCCTATAAAGAGTGGTGTGAAACAGGGCTGTATTCTTGCCCCCAACTCCCTCTCGCGTATTATTCTCTCTGTTGCTCACTTATGTTTTCAGCTCGTCTGAAGACACGTACATCTATTCACTGATTCTTGATCAAAGAATTATCCACATACAGTAGCGATATTCAAGTACATCCTCCATCCAATAATTCTTGAGCTTGAGTTTGCCTGAAGCCATTGAACAGGCCTCACTCAGGGCTTTGTAGGGTGCAATATTTTTATTTCTGGCCCCAAACATGGTGATTAGACCTTCAGCGATAAAGAAACCCATCCAGAGTAGACTGAGAATATTTTTCCAAGTCTGACTAATAAGTGACCAGTTTAAACTATATGATGCCTTTCAAACTTGTTCCCAATTCTTCTTTAAAACAGATGAGGTATCCTGATCACATGCATGCTTTAAAAGGAATATTATTCTTCTGATCCCTAATCGAACAATGTTAATAGCCATTATTAATATAAATTAATCCATTGCAAATGTGTCTTCTAAAATAAGGAACGCTGTTTGGTACAATACCAGGTTTTCTGACCATGGAGGAGTGGGAAGAAGAAGCTAAGCTATATAAGAAACTGAAGCTATACAAGAAACTCTGGGAATCTGTTGAGCCGCCTTACTGGCTTGCGATCTCAGCAGGCTTACACCCTTTCAAGCACATCATCCAATCCATGAGGACTAGAGCTATTAGAAACTATATAGGTAAGTAATAATAAACTTTATTGCGGTCCAACAACCCATAACATAGATACAGAATAAAATACAGACTCATATAGACAACCCCCCAGGGAAGGGAGACCAAAGCATTATTTGTTTAGTTATGGGTATGTTGATCTTTGAGTCGTATGACTACTGAAAGAAACTTTGCCATGGCCACTGTGATATCACTGGACCTGTCGTCCAGAAGATATTTGATATAGTAGGCTTCAGATTGACCCGGCCAATTTGCCAATAGTGGTTTAATCAATAGTTCCCTTGCTTGGTCATATTGTCCGTGTAAGTTTTAAACATCTAAGTAAAACTGCTTCATAGACTAGATCGCAGAAGCAGCTAATTGTTTTTGTTTTATATTGATGTCTGTTGATATTCATGGACTAGTCACTCATTAATGCACATTAGTAATAGTAATAGTAATAATAGTTTGGGGCTTTTCTTAAGAGTTGTTACCCAATTAAACATCTTTACCTGATTAAAGTTATTAGTCTGGTCAATTAATCTATCAATTAAATTTGCATGTGGGTAAAAAAGTTTTTAAACAAGTAGCACAGTTTTTCATTTGTAGATGATGCACAAGCGAGTTGCAGTAGGCATTTTAGGAAGGGCACTCCCTCTTCATACCTCCAGAAAGTCCTTGCATATGTAGTTTTATAAGCTCCTGTATTAACATTTTCTTTTTACATCTGCCAACTGATTAATTAGGGGGTATCTTTTTAGTTGTTTACAAATTTCTTTAATCAATTAATGTAGCCAGCCAATCAATCAATCAATTAAAAGTTGCAGCCCTAGTTTTGTCAAAGTAAGCATCATTTGTTGAAAGCAACAATTCAGTGTATGCTATTATTTGTGTTCAGTATAATTGATTCTTGATTCTTGAAATTATAAGACATTGCCAATTCAAGCATTAGCGTTCTTGAATATCACTATGTGGATGTAGAATTAAAAACTTTTGAAAAATATATCAATAAATTAAAGTTAATGTACTAATTTCCAACAACTTATTCAGATTCTCACTATTAAAATACATATCTACCTTGGATTTTTCTGGGGATTTTCCACCCCCAACAGCCATATTCCTTTTCTTGAAGTTTTTTTTAACCTATGTTTATCATAGTTGTTTTTAAACTCTTATCCTATTTAAAGAGTAATTTCCTACTTGGTACTTCAAGTACTTTGTTCGATCTAGACAGATGGGATCAAAGGGAATGCATAAGTATTATTGCTTATGTACAAAGTTCTTCAACTGTCTTCAGGATGACAGATCGACAACCAACACTAATACGATCTAACAATATCTCTTCATTTTCATATGGCATTGCATCACCATAGTAACTACGCACCTTTCATACTTTAAAAAGCTGTATTAAACCTTAGGGAATATATTAAATAAAGTAACAATGAAGTCCTTAAAGAGATGTTATAACTGCTTTCTTTATCTGAATGGTGGAAAACAACATAAGCCCATACCTACCTGACAGCATTCAAGCAAATGTGAAGTTTATTGAAAAGTGTGTTTATATCAACTCTAGTACTGTTTAATGCCAGATTGCAGCTGTAGGGCAGAATTTGGGCCATGTATAAACGTCTAGAGCACCACACTGTATTATTTGAATTTTATTATTCTGTGAACCACCCTGAGACCTCCCGGTATAGGTAAAGGTAAAGGTACCCCTGCCCGTACGGGCCAGTCTTGACAGACTCTGGGGTTGTGCGCCCATCTCACTTAAGAGGCCAGGGGCCAGCGCTGTCCGGAGACACTTCCGGGTCACGTGGCCAGCGTGACATTGCTGCTCTGGCGAGCCAGAGCCGCACACGGAAACGCCGTTTACCTTCCCGCTGGTAAGCGGTCCCTATTTATCTAATTGCACCCGGAGGTGCTTTCGAACTGCTAGGTTGGCAGGCGCTGGGACCGAGCAGCGGGAGCGCACCCCGCCGCAGGGATTCGAACCGCCGACCTTTCGATCGGCAAGTCCTAGGCGCTGAGGCTTTAACCCACAGCGCCACCTGCGTCCCCTCCCGGTATAGGGCAGTATATAAATTCAATCAATCCATCAATCAATCAATCAATCAATGCAATTTTTTCTTTTACGTAATAAGCTTAAGCTGTGACTCTACTACAGCGCATGGTGAATGTATACATTCTTATAACATTATTGACGTTCTGCTACTATGACAGCAAAGAATCCACATCTTTCTAAGAGGCCAACATTTAAGAAAGTCAGTTATTCTATTTTACTATAGGCATATTCACAACTGAAGACCAATAGTCAATGTAATAAAAAAAAATCACATTCTTACTGACACACCCACAGATTGGCCTTCTCCCAATTCCTTTGAGATCATAGCCACAATTTGCATATCCAAAGAAAGCAAAGGTGCTCTCGCTTCTGAAAGTGGTACAGCAGGTGAGTCGGGAAGTGAAAAGATGTGTTGCTCCCTTTCCAGAATCAGCTGAGGCAAAGAAGGGGCATGAAAAAATGATAACATGCTGCTATGGTCAGGTCTGGGGGTGTTGAATACGGGAGCAGAACATGCATACGGGAAGGTGTGGTTGTCGCTAGGATTTGGAATATGAAGCCTGAAGCAGATCATGTACAGATGAAGAAATGGCTACTGCTGAAGTTAGTGGTGGAACAGCTTTCTTTTCCTAATGATCCATAGCATGGAATTAGCCTTTATCACAGCTGCTGCACACTGCATTGACATCTTCATTCAGTTACTCACTACAAGCACAATGTCTCATCCTTGGCCAGTTCAGACCCCATAAGCATTTCAGAGAAAGTTACCTAAAACAAGAGGAAGAAGGGGGATTCACGCCCCCCCCATCCACATGCCTGCTACAGCTAAATGCATCACTACAGTTGAGCTCTAAGATGACCCAAAGTGTTGCACCCTTTCCCACGACAGTGACAGAGCAGAAGAATGCATGCTGACACTAAGATATCATATTTGCATATCTCATAAACCACCTATAGACTCTACCAACATAACTAGAGGTAAGAACAATGATCTGAAGTTCAAAGCCTTTTTGAAAAATTGGGATTTGCATAGCATTAAGCCAGCAATCTCATATGCTCTGGACTTCTTGTGTAATTTATGCAAGTTCTTACTTTTGGGGAGCATCCTTTAGCTTTGGGGACTAGAAATAGGAGGGGGTTCCATGGAAACTCTAAGAATTCAATTTTATTTTAATCACATCTTTTGATGAAGAGGAATGTGGCGAGGAAAACAAACTGCAAGAACGATTCTGCTTCCAAACTGCAAGAACGATTCTGCTTTCCTAACTACTCTTCTAACTTCCAAGTGGACATGCTTAGAGCTGGGCTGAAAAAAATACTGCGTTAGGGTTCTCTGCTTTTTTAAAGGCAAGCTGTATGAACTGGTGTACATCACAGTGTTTCACTACCTGCAGAAATATGGTCAATAGAAGCTGGCCTGCACCTTAAAAAAACTTGATCTCGTTTTTTAATCTTTGTTCACCTACAATTTCAAACCAACAAAACACAAAAAACAAAAGTTAAAAACAGAATCGTACATAATTCTATGAGACAGAAAACATTTGCTCATGATTGGTTAAATGATAACTGAAGTGTCATATATTTAATAATGCTAGCCTCCCACATGCAAGTCCTATAATACTTCTTGATGTTAGAAAACAGATCGTCTTGCTTTCTGCCTTTCACTTTAGGAACATTATAATATAAATTAAATTGTCAGCTTCCTTCTAACTGATAGATATGGTTGGATGTTGAAGGAACTTAGTTTTGCACTTAAGGTATAACTTCAACACTCCTGCAGTTTGTTAAAACAGGGCATGATAAGTCACCTGCAGGTTAGCAAACTATATCCTTGATACCAACATCAAGCATCCTTTCAATTCATGTAGAAAATAATGTAATTTGTCCTGACTTCCGAGCAATTATAATTAACATTAAAGTGGTCTTTTCTTTTTTGTCACCTCTACATTCAATACTTATTTGCACTTATTTGTACTTACTATCAGTTAATCTCTTCTATAATGATATCAATAACTGGTGGTATTATGCATGGAAATTGAACATGAAGATAAATGTGTGATCAGTGCTATCTTTATGCTTCTTGTTTTGATTTTATAATTAAGCTTCTGGTCTTGATTTGCTTTAAATAAAACTTTATCATACTCAACATATGCAGTTTCAAATGAATGTGCTGAAGTGCACTATTCTTAACCCATGTTTGATTAATATCCATTGTCTTTGGAAACCACACAAAGCCAATCATTTATTTCCTTGATTATACCATAACCAAAGAACTTTGCAATTCAATTTGAAATGAATGTGCTTTGCAGAACATGAAAATAAGGTTTAAACAAGCATGGTGGTATTAAAACTAATGAAAATTTCCACTCAAGTTCTAAATAACAAATATACACTGCAATAAGTGTGTATGTTGGAACATATCACTGCAGTATACTGTATTCACAGTTGCCTAAATTACGTGTAGACTGGGGACTGAACAGAATTCCATTTTGTTCCCATTACCTGAAATCAGCATTTAAATAAAATTGTCCTTAAACAATTCTGAACTATACTGAGCATGATCCAGCCCAAGCAACAGGATCAGAGAAGATATACGGAGGCTCCATGTGGGTTGAAGAATAACAAAGAATGTGTATTTCATTTCAAACGAACACTGGCCTTGACCAAACACCCTAGAGACATAACTCACTGATCTTGCCCCCTTCCCAGCAGCAGAAAACTGCCACATGCAAGCTATTCAACCATGGAACACAGACCATAATGACAACAATGGATGCAGCATATTCCTGGGAGAATATCCCCATGCTCCAAAAGGAGGGGGGTAGAAGACAAAGGTAACTACTGACTGGTCAGCTTGACATCCATACCAGAAAAGGGCCTAGAACAGATAATTAAATGTTTGGTCTATAGGCACTTAGAAAAGGATGCTGTGAATACTAAGATGTACATGGGTTTCTCAAAAACAAGTCATGCCAGACGAATCTCATTTCATTTTTGGATAAGAGTTACAAGCTTTGTGGATTAGGGGAATGCTGTGGACATAATGCATCTTGATTTCAGTACGGTTTTTGGCAACGTCCCCTAAGATATTCCTGTGGAGAAGCTGGTAAAATGTGGGCTGGACAAGGTAACTGTTAGGTGGATTTGTAGCTTGTTGACTGACCGAACCCCAATAATAATAGTAATTTTATTATTAATACCCCACCAATCTGGCTGGATTTTCCTGGCCACTCTGGGCAGCTTCCAGCATTACAGTGGTGCCTCACAAGACAAAATTAATTCGTTCCGCAAGTTGCTTCGTCTTGCGATTTTTTCGTCTTGCGGAGCGCGGATTCCCCGGGTATTAACGGCTTTAAGAAAAAGGAAGCAAACCCGCAAGACGTTTTCGTCTTGCGAAGCAAGCCCATAGGGAAATTCGTCTTGCGAAGCACCTTGAAAAACGGAAAACCCTTTCGTCTAGCGAGTTTTTCGTCTTGCGAGTTTTTCGTCTTGCGGGGCACCACTGTATTTGCTCATTATTGAGCAAAGAGTGCTCACTAATGTTTCCTCACCAACCTCGAAGAAAGGTGACAAGTGGGGTGCCACAGGGTTTTATCCTGGGCCTGTTGTTGTTCAATGTCTTTATAAATGACATGGATGAAGGAATTGAGGGGATGCTCATTCATTTTGCAGATGACACCAAACTGGGAGATTAACACGAGTCAACAGTCTAATGCAGCGGGGGGGGGGGGTAATGTTATTCTAGGGTGCATCAACAGAACCATTGTATCCAGATCAAGGGAAGTAATAGTCCCACTCTATTCTGCCTTGGGTCAGACCGCACCTGGAATACTGTGTCCAATTCTGGCCACCATAATTTAAGAAGGATATTGATAAGCTGGAATGTGTGCAGAGGAAATATGATAGCCATCTTCAAATATCTAAAGGGCTGTTGTCACATGAAGAAAGCTTGTTTTCTCCTATGCCGGAAGGTAGAATGAAAACCAATGGCTTCAAGTTACAAGAAAGGAGTTTCCAACTAAACATCAGGAAGAACTTTCTGACGGCAAGAGCTGCCTAAGTACTTCCTTACACTAGCACTAGCCTATACTAGAGATGAAACAGCTTGAAACGTATTGTGACTCATTTAAGTCCAGCATCCTGTTCTCACAGTGGTCAATCTGATGCCTATGGGAAGCCTATAAGACCTGAGCGCACACTTGTATTTTCAATGACAGCAGACAAGAGGAAGCAATTTATCTAATCATATTTTTACATGGAAAAGTCACATTTTCCTAAATTGATACGATAAAGATTTTGTACTATATTACTTGCTTCAGGAACTGAACATTTCAGTTTTGGAGGTAGATAAAAATAGATGCAACTTGACTAATTAGGAAACTAACAGGCTAAAAACCTGGAAAGTTATGGAGAACTATACAGAACTAATATATATTATGACATAGATGGCATAAAACTAATAAGGACCGAAGTAAAAGGATGAAATTAAGAAAAGTAGCAATCAAGCTGTATGTCCTGACAGCAAGCTCTATACATACATGATCTCCAAGAAAAAGTACAGTACAAGAAATATTTCAAAAAAAATTCACATTAAATCATATAATACTTTAGGAAGAAAAATATATACTGTTACCCTGAAAAGTGTGCACGGTTTTGTTCAAGCGCAGAGTGGAAGTTATAAACACCAATCAGATTATTCCCTCTGGATCCTACCTTCTCCCACTCAATAATGAATAAGCTGAAAACATACTGCCTGAAGTGATTTGTCTGCTTACTGTTTAGCTGCTGTGCAAACATGTTATTTGTTGTCTTATGTTTTACGTTTTTAAAATGTACAATTTTTTACTGTGGCCAGTGGCTATGTTTACACATCACATTAAACCATGGGTAGGCAAACTAAGGCCCAGGGGCCGGATCCAGCCCAATCGCCTTCTCAATCCGGCCCGCGGACGGTCCGGGAATCAGCGTGTTTTTACATGAGTAGAATGTGTCCTTTTATTTAAAATGCATTTCTGGGTTATTTGTGGGGCATAGAAATTCATTCATTCCCCCCCCAAAAAATATAGTCTGGCCCCCCACAAGGTCTGAGGGACAGTGGACCGGCCCCCTGCTGAAAAAGTTTGCTGACCCCTGCATTAAACCATAGTTAATGTCTAACTATGGTTTAACAAAAATGAGCAAATGTTGCTCAAAAATCTCCACACTGCTTGTCCTACATTCCAGTTCATATTACTAATGAAAAAGAACTAAGGTGGTAGTTTTAAAGGATAGATATAGCAACGAACAACTGTGGGGGTTTTTTTTGGGAGGGGGAGTAACATATTTTGTGTTGTAGGAGGGCTACCATGAAAACTGAAACCCCATGACACTTAATGAATGCTTACTAATCTTTAGTATTATTAAGCTGACATACTGACAGTTGGTTCACTATTTTGTCCAACACATCCTTGACTTCCACAGAAACGGTTTACATCACAAAATACTGGAGTGCATGTTAAACTGACATGTTTGAAAGATGAGGAACCAAGGAAGCATGAGGCCAATAGTCAACCCACAAACATAGTTGGTCATCATTCCTCAAAATGAATCTAGCCTGAGCTTCTGGATAGCCTCCTCATAAAAAGCTCTTTGGTTCTCAGTTGGTTTTATAGCACGTAGCCAGATTTTCAGACACAAATGCCTGAAAAAAGCAAATGCATTTTCTTACAAGTCACATCTGATTCATAGAGAAAAGCAAGCTGCTGGTGACCAGCATGGGCTAAAACTTGTGTCCATGTGTGTGGACTGTGGGATTGGATATGTTTTGAATGTGCAGTGAAACATGCAAGTAATACACTTAAGACTACCATTATCTTGTTATGTATAAATATACTTAGTGTACTAGGTTCCTAATAATGCAAGTATTTCTATGTCATCTTTCAGGAATGTCTTTACTTGGATGAGTCTTCTGGGGAAGATTAAAAGAGAGACACTTTCCCACAAATATCTTAAAAATTTAAGTTATACACTGCTCAAGGTTTCCCTCCCTTTGTTCCCTAATATTGCCAATGATGCACTCCTTAAACAAAAATGAAAGCAATGACAGGAGAGTATGCCCATAAATCCACTCCATACAAATGTTTGCCATACATTGTGTGAATCCATTATGTTTACCATTTTTAAATCATATACAGTGGTACCTCAGGTTAAGAACTTAGTTCGTTCTGGAGGTCCGTTTTTAACCTGAAACTGTTCTTAACCTGAGGTACCACTTTAGCTAATGGGGCCTCCCGCTGCCGCCGCACCGCTGCTGCGCAATTTCTGTTCTCATCCTGAAGCAAAGTTCTTAACCCAAGGTACTATTTCCAGGTTAGTGGAGGCTGTAACCTGAGGTACCACTGTACACAATATTAAATTGACTAGATCTATATAGTATGTTGACACTGATAACTGCACTGGAAATACAACACGAATATTTGAGTTTTTCAGTTAATGTGTTCATATTTAGAGTTTGCATATTGCAAACTATTATTGATACACATACAGTGGTACCTCTGGTTACGTACTTAATTCGTTCCGAAGGGCCGTTCTTAACGTGAAACTGTTCTTAACCTGAAGCACCACTTTAGCTAATGGGGTCTCCCGCTGCTGCCGTGCCGCCGGAGCACGATTTCTGTTCTTATCCTGAAGCAAAGTTCTTAACCCGAGGTACTATTTCTGGGTTAGCAGAGTCTGTAACCTGAAGCGTATGTAACCCGAAGCGTATGTAACTGTATTGAACTTACTTAAAATATTCTTATTCCAAGGGTCATTTTAAAATGGTACACTCTCCATGTTGAAGCTGCCTGTAAGTGCCTATTCTCCAGACAGTAGGCACAACCTTTAAGTCTCTTATCCTGTGCACTGGCACATGCAGTGTTTGTGAATGAGTAGTCACTCCCTGGAGGTGCCTGTACTGGAATGTAGATGGTGCAGGGGTAAGAGGTTTTTATGAATTATAAATTATGCCCACTGCATGGAACACACTGATGTGGGTAAGTGCTGTTCAGCAGCCTCTACATGGGAGATGTAATGTTTAAATTAGCCCTCAAATTACCACTTCAAATATGGAATTAGTGGAGACTGCCTTGAAATCATTACTATTAAATCCACTTGCATTTGGGCTCCTTGTGCGCTTCCTTTGTTTCATTTCAACATTTATGTATCCCATGTTCAAACTTATCTCTGCAGTAATTAAAGCAACAAACATACAACTTATATGGTAAAAACTAGGACTTTCAATTTTCAAAGGCAGATATGGGGAACATGTGGCCGTTGAGATGTTGCTGAACTCCACCTCGCATCATCCCTGAGCATTGTTCATGCAGCTTGGTGTTGGGAGTTCAGGAACATCCAGAGGGCAGTGAGTCCTCCATCTCTGTCTTAACTAGAGCCTGCATACTACACCAAAGACCGTCAAGAACAAACTAAGGTCTAAGTGACTTGTGCTTCTCCCCAGAGTATATCAATGCCTGGTTGCTGGGGGTTTTTTAACTAATACAAACTTCTGACAGTTGATGTACCACATGGTACAATGTTTAAAGACTTATGTTGCCTATTTTCTATGAAGATTCCTAAACACAATGGGAACACTATAGATATCATCTAGCATGAACAGGTTTTAAAAAATGTGATATTCACATTGTTTTCATCTAAGATTTCTCAGTTTTGTTCTGCTATAACGCAATAAGTGAGCCACAGGGGGCTCAAGAAGTAGTTGTATGGTTCATGCTGAAAGACATGGAAGGAACAGAATCACAACTGAACATCAAGGAAATGTTTGAGCAAACAGAAAAAATTTGGAATATAAGAAAGTTACTAATGATCATGGAAAAAGATCAGCAGGGGGCAAAATGAAATTTGGATGCCTAAGTGAGGGGAAAATATTATCCAAAGAGGAGAACTATTATTAAATGTACAGGTTGTGTGCCCCAAAATGGATCAGAAAAAGTTTTATCAACCTTGCACCTGGTAGTTTTTCAAATGTTATGTTTGAAACATCAACATATGCTATATCTATACAACTGTGCAACCTCAGAAAACTACTAAAAAGAACAATGCAAAAGAAAAAGAGAGTTAATGTACAAATACTTTAAACAAAGCTATGAGCAAGGCAGAAACACAAGCTATATTGTAGGTCAATCTATGAGTTTTAAATGTTATTAAAATTGATTTTTTTAAAACATCTCTTTAAATGTACAGTCACATGTCATTTCATACAAGTTATTTGAAACTTATTGATCTTCTCATTTGTGCAAAGACCGGGTTCTGCCATCAGTCTGGTGAAAGGATAATAGAGCACTCTAAACACTTATGATAGGTTAGATGCAAACAGTGGTCCTCATTTAAACAGATGTAATAGCACTACAAGTGTTTGCATTCCAACCTTTGCAATTGCATGTTATGCAATAAATTAACAAGCGTGTTCTGCTCTGCTTCACATGAAGGCCAATATCTCAGTCTTGTTGCCTTAATTTGCAATCAGAGTCTAAGCACCAGAAGATGCATCTAAGGTACATTAAAAAGGATGGGATACAAGTCTTCATAGCCTGCCACATTGTGCACAAAGAAAGCGAACAATTACCAGCAATTTTACTTTACCACTGTAGGACAATACCAATGCAGTTAAATTTGGCTCCATGCAAGCAACTGGGGAAAATATACTTAAAATGACTATATATGGAAAATTACATTTGAAAAAAAAGCTCAATGGAGAATGTATATGTATTTCTGTATGGACAGATAAAATCTCTGGAAGTATATTCAAGTCTTTTCTGCAAAATACCCTTCTATTCATCCTACTCAAAGCAGCATTCTCAGGCTATAATAGGTCACAACTAAGTACAGTACCTTCCTTCAAGAATAATTTTGCTTTGTCTGTCAGCTGTCAACAAAACACAAAGAACTCATACAGTCCAGTTATGTATTGTACATGTAAGAGAATCTAACAAAATACAAAGGCGGGTTGGGGGGAGAGAAATCAAAATTTCATGGCAGGTGCAGTTCCACGTTTGCTAAAGGAATTTCATAAACCATGTTTCATGTGTGGCTACTGAATTCCAAAAATAACTTTAATGGTTGCTCCAAAAGGAAAAGAAAAGAGAAAGACATCATGTACCAAAGCAATATTAACGTCACATTTCATATGTTGCTTATAGAACACTTTGCTGAACATTAAAAAAATAAATAAAAGTTTAAAAGTTAAAGACATTACACAAGTCTGTGTTCTCGTAAAATGTGAAAGACCTTCTGGTGGCATTGAAAGAAAGGTCTCCGCAGTGGGCACCTCAAAACCAGTTTTTTTAAAAAAAGCATTTAAAAGCATTACCAAGCACTGTTTGTTCATTTAAGTTTAATTATTTTCTCTTTGAGAATGGTACTAATGAAACTGAATATCTTTCATGGTTTCGGAGGACAGTTTGAACAGTCTGTAAACAAGACTGAGGGTAGACAAGTGAGCTGACTGAGCCAAGGGGTTGCTAGGTGATGCAGAATGTAAACCCACAAACTTGCTAAGGGTTATTTTGCTCTCATTCCACTCTCACACAGCCTCTCGCAAGTTCCAGCCATTACCTTCCAGGTGACTAGCAATATTCCCCTTGCTCTTTAAAATTATTATGCTTTGCTAAAAATGCAGAGTTCGGACGGGAAGAGAATGTAAAACATTTTTATTTATTTATTTTTACAAAATTACTAGAAATATAACCTCAAAAAGTGTTCGTTGCCTTTTAAATGGGAAATATATTGTCCTCATATGGTTTACAAGGACAAATGTTCACTATAACCTCTTTCACCCACCCCCATCCACTCCAAAAACTTGTGATTTTTTTTTCAAGTATCTGATCAGAGATTGTCCAGTAAGAGCACTTTATTAGATCATCAGTCAAAGGGTTTCACGAGCACTGAGAGCAATGGGCTCAAATGCAGCACATCAGTTTTAATAGACCACAGACTAATAGTAAACTGCAGATACTGCTGAGAACTTTCCATGCACTAAACTCTTGAAAAAGCACCATCTCTCCAGCTTAAATGCAGCTGCCTCTTTCAATGCCGCAAATGGGTAAATTTGACAAAAAAGCCACCATTAAGACTACATGAAAGGCTCAAGACAACATCCTTTCAATGCTTTGTACTTCAGTAATCAGATGTACTTACTCACCCCCTCCCCCAAACCCGATCAAGAACTATTTCTGAATGGTAGGAAATAATTCCACTTTGTACATCTTTTAGTTAATCAAGACTTTCTATTCAGCAATTTGACCTTTTGTTCAAAACAGGATTATCAGTTTTTTCGCCAGTTACCAAGGGCGACTCGCATGGTGAACATAATTGCAATAATTTGCAAAACACCATGGCAACCCACATTACAACTAGGTAAATACTGGTCTTTTGTGCTACATTGTTATTTTCAGAGATGCTGAAGTCAAAGAACGAATGACAAATGAACACAAAATTTATATTTGCTTTGTCTCAAAAGAGAAGAAAATTGATAACAAGAATTGGGGGGAAAACCGACTACAGCTGTAATTTCTAACTTGATTAATTAGGATGGTAACAGTCCTTAACAGTATATTCAACAAACAGCCCTGACTTAGTCTCTCCACCCACCTCTCCCCCTCACTACACTACTACCGCTATCCCCCACCCCAGACAATTTTTCCCCCTTCTGCTAGGAGAACAACCAACCCCATTTGCTCTTTTCTTCATCTTAATGGAATCCTTAATTACAGAATATTGTCCTCCAGCTCTTCATTACACATTGAAAACTGAGTGAGGGAGAATACGAGTGCCAAAGCAGACAGGGTAGCTACAGCAGTCTTGTCTGCTTTTTTTTTTTTTGGACACAACAGGCCTAATGATGAGACGGCATTTTTCCCCTGGTATTAGCAGCTGTTCTGCTGCAGAAAATTAAGCACAAACTATTTAGCATTTCAGAAAGCCGCTTCTCGTCTTGGCAGTGTTAGGTAAGTGTGCATGCTAAAATGAACTTACAAGTTAAATACCAAAACATCTGATAGGAAGTCTCTACTTACACTGTAATTACCATTTTGGGTGCAATATCTGCAGCATTCCAACATTTCTCTATTAATACTATATGCAAGTGAATGTAAAATAGTAACACAGCCCACATGCAATTCATGTTTAATAAATTATTATTATCAATCATCATCACCATCATCTTAATATTGGTGTGCACCATGATTTGGCAAGTCCCTAAACATACCAAGAACCACATTTAGATATGTATTTTCTTACTCTAACACAGTGTTTTGCAACAGCTAATGTGATCCAGGAAGAGACAATTAGGGCTGAACATCTCTGCTTACGTAGGAAGCACATTTGAGGGCCTTCGATTATTGATCAGCTGATCTATTTCACACAGCAATTGTGAAAATAAGGATATTTGTTTATTTACTAACTTTACGTCTCACCCTTCCTCCCAAGGGAGCCCAGGGAGGCTTCTAGATACATGTACCAAGATATATTGATATTTATGAATTGCAATATACTGACGTTTATACAGCACACTATTTCACAGGGACAATGCAAGGTGGCTGTTCAGCCTATAACTTGGTGGAACCTTTTGCCCACATGCAATGCATACCATTCACCCTGGAACATCACTCAAGCCCATGGTACAGAAAAGGCAAATGATTTCTCATCTCAGTTGTGCTCAGCTTGGAGCCAGGGATCAGCTGAACCTTCAGGTGCTCTCTGGCCCAACAGTCAAGCAGTGAGACTGGCTTGAGCAGAGAAGGACTGTGCACGGCCTCCCTCCCACCTTGCTCCAGTGGATCTGCACACTGCACTTTGTTGTTGGATATATTCCCTAATTGCATCAGCCATAACGCTAACCAAGGGCTAGGGGGGAGAAACCCAGCCAGATGGGTGGAGTATAAATATTATTATTATTATTATTATTATTATTATTATTATTATTATTATTTCATTTATTATCTACCCTACAACAAAAGTTTCTGGAGTGGGCTGCAACAATATAAAAATACAATATTGAAAACGGTTAAAACAAGTTATAAGCAGAAGAACAGTTCTAAAACCATATTCCAGGTGTCAAAGGTAAGGATAAAGAGGTGGATCATATGAAGAAAACTATACAGTGAAGGTGCCAGACATACCTCTGTGAAGAGGGAATTCTACAGCTTAGGAGCCGTCAGAGATGTCCTCTCCTAGGCTGCCATCTCCCAGCCACCCAAGGGCAGTGTAACTTACATTGACCTTGAGAGAGTCTGTATGGAAGGAGGCTGTAGTTTAGATGGGGGGGTGGGGAGGCTCAGTGGGTTAGGGCTTTAAACACTAATGTAAGCACCTGTAATTGGGCCAAAATGCAAATTGGCACCCAGTGCAGCTATTTTTAAACAGGGGTTATAAGAGTTCTAAATGGAACCCCAGACAGTAACCTGGCTGCTATGTTTTGGACCAGTTGAAGCTTCTGAGTTGTCTTCAAGGGCAGTCCCACACAGAGCACCTGTCCGTAATCCAACCAAAAAAGTTATAGCCACTGAAGCTACCTGAGCCTTCACCAACAATGTTGGGTCCATGAGTACCTCAGAGGAAGATCCATAAGTAACCTCTTAAAAACCAGTCCATCTTCTCAGCTCTTGGACCTGAGAACTCTGAACAAATAATACCTCTTTCTTTCATTTCAACCCCATTAACCGAGAAGGACTCCAAATTTCTTTTCCTGAGGCTGGAAGCCTTCAGAGCAAAAGAGTCTGCCCTCTTCTATTACAAGGACTAGTTCATTGTAAAAGGAAGCACAGCTAGCTGGTCCATGAAGCAGTCCTGAAGCAAGTTGCTTCAGGGTGCCACCCTCAGAGGAGGAAAGACAAGTGAAAGGTTGGTTCAGGGCTACACCTCCTGCAGCCTCACCGCCAACACCTGCACCAGCACTCGCCCTGCACCATCATGCCTCTCCAACTGACAGGGACAGAAAGTGGGCGCCGCTGCTCAGTTTTGCCTCTAGTGGCAAAATGTCCCAGGCCCCCCAATACAAAATTTAACTTTTTTAAACTTTTGTTTCATTTTCTAATACTTTATTTTCTGTTAAAATGGGGGGGGGCCTCTAAACAGTGTTCTCTAATATCGTAATAAAGCTGGCATTCAAGAATATAGAGGGAGCTCTCCTGTCTCCAGGCTATTCATTCCCTCTATTTGTAGAATGAGGACATACCTCACTGAGGACCACTCTACCCTTAACAACGTAGCCTAAAAACACCAGTATTCACTTCAGTCAATATAGAAACTATGCATATCGAGACATGAGGGAAAGAGCTGGAAAACTGACAGTCCGTGTTTGTTTATGTGCATCTGCACCTCTGTTTTGTGAATTTACCACGGCAAACAGTTGCGGTAAAACCAATGCATCCAAGCTGCCATGTAAAGGGTGAAGAAATTCTCATATTTTCCTCCACATTAACTATTTTCAGCAGCAAGAACAGTTGCAGCTTCCCTTCTAAAACCAAAGCTGTATGAATCCCATACCTATTATTTAGGAAGTTAAATAGATCCATCAAAAAAGAAGAAGAAGAAAGCAGCTGTGCTTTGTGCATAGCTGGGGAGGGGGACTTCCCAGGTACACAGAAGTATATTAGTTTGTAAATTGAAAGAAAAAGAATAAAAACAACAACAGAAGGGCTCAGTGAAAGACCTATGCTCAGTGACCTCCAGGGCTTAAAGAATGTTGAGGGCAGCTGAGCCATGGGATGTTGAGGGTGTCAGATGACAAAAAGGAAGCTGGAGGGAGGGAGGAACTGGCTTCTTTGAATATCTGAAAGCTTGTACTATCCTTGGGAGAGGGGATTAAGATGTGGGGTGGGGTGGACACATCCCATTGGACCTCTTAAAAAACTCTCCCCCCACTATATAGGTGGTTGTGGGGGGAAGGAACAATACACCTTTTCCCTTTCTCCCTCTCCAGATGTCCCCTCGCCAACCCTAAACAAAGCTATAAGGTTCCTGATTCCAGGCCAACTGGAAGAGTTTGTAATAAGTGATCAAGATACTCTACAAAATGTTGAAGTGTGTCCCCCCCACATAATAGTTTAATGCCTTTTCCCACGGCCACTTCCCCATGCATAATTTGCCAGTGTTCAATAAGATTACTAAATCTTAAACTATACAGATGTTATTTATTTATATATAACATATACCCATATATGTTTATAAATATATAACATATTTATATATAACATATATATATATATATATATATATATATATATATATATATATATATAAAATAAACCCCATCTTTCCACCAAGAAGCTCAAGGTGACATACAGAGTTTTCCTCTATTTTATCCTCACAACAACCCTGTGAGGTAGGTTAGACTGAGCTAAACTGTTTCACTACATGTACTCTTTAGTTTGCTTCAGCAAATACTTTTCCTGTGTCCAATCCATATAACTTTTCTCACAGTGCCAAATATCCGCCATGAACCAATATTCATAAACCAATGTAAAATCTGAACACTATATTCTGTTTGTTTTTAACTTTCTATTGAAGCACACATACACTTTTTAAACTGCATTTGGGGAAGATGGCTAGGTGCAGTGTCCTGTAAAAGTAACAACAATACTTCATAGAGTACAACTGACTCTCTGGCCACTATAGTATTGGAATTATATCCAACTAAGTTCTAGTCAGAGTAGACCCATGCCCATTAATTTCAATTGCCTGTTGTGAGTATGACTCACAATGGATACAAGTCTTACTGTGGAATCCTCACCAATTGGACTAATAATTCCTCTGAAGACTTGTGTTTTCCTGCCCTTTTCGTATCTTATAGAAAGGATACAATATTTTTACAACAATGGGTGTTTGGCCAATGTATTTTCATTACAAGGTCTGATTAGTCCAGTATGCCTAATCTGATCTGCCAGTATAGCTCATTGGGACCTACGTTCCAAGGCATACAGTTGGTCAAGTGGGATGGTCCATCCATTTGCATTTCCTGTTCACCCTGGGGACATTTAAGTGTCAAGGGCATGGGTCATTTTTGAGAACTCACTGTTTTTCTGGAACAAACAGTCCAATACAGGCTATGCTTATCCATGTCACCTGAATGATCCTTCATAAAAGAGGTGTGACTTTCCAAACTGCTATTTGCTGTACAACACACTTAAAATCATGTTTGTGGGAGATGATCAGGTCTGCGGTCCCTCTTCTGCGAAGACAAAGCCAAGGCCTTATGGAAATATAGCCTGGCAACCACTAGTATCTAAGAATACCCAGAGATAAAGTTGCAGGTTTGAAGATTTAAGGAGGCTCTGCAGGAACTCTTTGGATGTCATTACTTTGACTAAGAATAAGCCGCTGTGTTGTTTTCTCTCCTTAGAGATTTGCAATAGGGTGGGACCCTGAAAACCTGAATGTAGGGGTTTTCCTTCAGAGGTTTGCAACTCTGTTTTTCCAGCACTAAAACTAAATAAATAATACTATGTAAATTGGGTGTAGGGATGTTTACCATCACTGCCTTACAATCTCATGGAATTTCAGAATTTGGTTGTGCGAGTCTCATTTTTTAACAAAGCAATTGGACAACTCTGTGACTCCTGAAAAAGTGTAGCTCAAGGAAAACAGACATAGATAGTAGCTGCAAAATAAAAGGAAGAAGTTCTCTCTCCCTCTTCTTAAGTATATAAGCACAAGTGGTCTTCAACACAATTGCTTTTATAGTGTGTGATCCCAGATTTTTGACTGTATCATACTTGTAAGAAGGGTCATGTGTGCGAATTGGAACAGAGGGCATTGTACCCTTCCAAGAGTACTTTGATAGGGGCGTCCCTAAACATACTTCATCACAATAGTGGCCATTTTGCTTTTTTATAAAACACAATGGGGGGGGGAGGGGACAATGTAGCAATGTATACCAAGACTTCTTCACTTTGTCTGTCCATTGGGCTTATTCATCTAAGAAGGCACTGAAGGATGGTTGCGTGGTGTCCTGGCCTCATTAGAAACCATGAAAATGAAAGCAAGGACAAAATTTGGCAGTACCAATTACGTACATGCAAAGACATATGGAAAACACACAAACTACGGACATCTAGTAACACAAAACCCCATGCTTTTGTAGAGCTTGGCAGTCACTCACACTCCACATAACAGTAGGGGACTCTGATTGCAGATTTCACTGCTGGACAAGACCCTAATGGCTTGGTCTTGCATCCACTAAAATGCAACAACAAAGATCCCATTAACTTTAATGGCCTAAGATAAGGGTATAAAATGAGTTACCTGGATTCTCAGTCCCCTGACCAAACACCAAGGAAATGGAACTCATAATTTCTCTAAGAAATAAATGCACCATCAGAAGTAAAAGTACTAGCTAAATATAAACTATGTTCAGAACTTCAATATGATCAAGAAGGGTGATGTTTTAATATACCAATTAAACATTTTGTAATGCAGACCAGTCTCTGCTCTAAGTTTAAAGCTGTTCTTTTAAATATAGAGCATTTCCAACTCTTTGTGTTTACTTCAAAAATATGCCAAGCAAAAAAAATTATAAGCAGCAAAATCTTAATATACTGTTTGGTAAAGTTCAAGTCAGCCTTTGAAAAACACATTTATCTATCCAGTAAAGCTTGTGTTAATGCGATGTAAGAGTTTGGCAAATTCAACTCTAATGGAGCATAAAAGTGCTTTTGCTTGAAAGTGAGATCATTTTTAAAAATTCAAAGCATGATCACTTTTTCTTTTTTGCAGGAACAATCTGATACAAGCAGCAAAGCTTAAATAAACTAGAAACATTTCAAATGATCCATAAAGGATTAATAAGCACCACAGGAAGTCCTATAGGCTCAGCGTATACATTTTCCCATCTTTTTCTCCTGTGATGCACATGACATGAAATTCTAAGCAGAACTCAAGTTTCAAAGTCACTGAATGTTAAGGCCCACAAGCTTTAACAGTGCAGTGAAGCAGGGTCATCACCCTGCACTGCTTAATCTAAACAATAAGGGCACGATATTGTTAGCACACTAATGTTCCAAAATCATGACACCTAGAAAAAACTCATTTCTAGTGACAAATTGGGGGGGGGGGGGGGGATAGCAACAAACCAAAACAAAAAGGATAGCTGTAACAGTAACAGTGTAGCAAGCTACAACCCACTAATAAAAAGCAAAGCAAAATGACAGTTGTTATTTTGGCAGAGATAATCTATGCTGAAACACAAAACACATGCACACAATTTCTTTCAATACAATTTGCTTGTCTTCCCACTGACTTCTGTGATTACCACAGAAAGCAAGGTTCTAAACATATTTCAGCAGAATCTTCAATCAATAAGAAAAAAAAAACCCCAGAGAGGTATGGGAAAATGTATTACAGTATTAGTAACTGCTTACAAAATATATTGGACTTACCAATATGCATACAACTGACAAGATGAGATACAACCTATTCCACCAAATGGCAAAAGTAGGTATTAAGTAGGTACAGGTAAGGTACAGGTAAGGTCAAATTGTATAATCTACCTGAAATTGTTGGAGGAGGAAGAGGAGGAGGAGGAGGAGGAGGAGTTTGGACTTCACTCCCCTTAAGGAGTCTCAAAGAGGCTAACTATCTCCTTTTCCCTTTCTCCCCCACAACAAACACTCTGTGAGGTGAGTGAGGCTGAGAGACTTCAAAGATGTGGAACTAGCCCAAGGTCACCCAGCAGCTGCATGTGGAGGAGCAGGGAATCACACCTGGTTCACCAGATTACGAGTCTACTGCTCTTAACCACTACACCACACTGGCTATCCTGTAAGACATCGAAGTTTTAAAGTTCACTATCATAAAGATGTGTTTTGTTACAGGTAGGTAGCCGTGTTGGTCTGCCATAGTCGAAACAAAATAAAAAAATTCCCTCCCAGTAGCACCTTAGGGTCTGGTGACTTCTGTTTCAGAGTATCTGAAGAAGTGTGCATGCACACGAAAGCTCATACCAATAACAAACTTAAAAAGGTAAAGGTAAAGGTACCCCTGCCCGTACGGGCCAGTCTTGACAGACTCTGGGGTTGTGTGCCCATCTCACTTAAGAGGCCAGGGGCCAGCGCTGTCCGAAGACACTTCCGGGTCACGTGGCCAGCGTGACATCGCTGCTCTGGCCAGAGCCAGAGCCAGAGCCGCACACGGAAACGCCGTTTACCTTCCCGCTGGTAAGCGGTCCCTATTTATCTACTTGCATCCGGAGGTGCTTTCGAACTGCTAGGTTGGCAGGCGCTGGGACCGAGCAGCGGGAGCGCACCCCGCCGCAGGGATTCGAACCGCCGACCTTTCGATCGGCAAGCCCTAGGCGCTGAGGCTTTAACCCACAGCGCCACCTGCGTCCCACCATAACAAACTTAGTTGGTCTCTAAGGTGCTACTGGAAGAATTTTTTTTTTTATAAAGATGTGTGTGACACACAACTCTAGCTGTCCTTTCTATCTCAAGCCAAAAACATCATGGAAGTACTGAACCAGTGCCTGAAATCAATAATGAGCTGGATGTTGGCAAGTCAACTGAACTGGGGAAACATCAGCGATGGGAGTTACACTACCCTTGAAAAATCAGGTTTGGTAAACTCTCAAGTTTTGGTTGTAGCTGGGAATGCTTTTGCTGAGTTTTGGATGGTGATTAGTGACAGCCACCCATTGGAAAAAAACAAACTTGGCTGTGGTATACATGCCTCAGTTACATGAAAGCAGCTCTCCTGTATCGCACTCTTTGTGATGGACTCTCCTTCCTTGCAGGCTTTTAAGCAGAGGTCTGTCATGTATGATTTAGTTGATATTCCTGCATTTCAGGAGGTTGGACTACATGCTTTAGCAAGCATGTTACTCCTCGTATATCATTTCAACTGCCTGCTGGTCTCTTTGAGTGCCATTTAAGGTGCTGGCGATTATAAAGTCCTAAACAGTTTAAAGCCAGGTTGCTGTAAGTACCAGCTTAATGGATATGTTCTTGTCCAGGCTTCCTCAACCTCAGCCCTCCAGATGTTTTGAGACTACAATTCCCATCATCCCTGACAACTGGTCCTGCTAGCTACGGATCATGGGAGTTGTAGGCCAAAAACATCTGGAGGGCCGAGGTTGAGGAAGCCTGTTCTTGTCCATCCTGTGTGACTAAGTCAGAGAGGTCCTCTTTAGTGTCACCAGCTTAAGTTTCCGCAGTTGATCACCCCAAATCTTTTTGAGATAGTACAAGGTTCAGAGAGCAACAGAAAATATTCAGAAACAGCCATCTTGGATAAACAGCTTGACAATTACCAAAGTATTTGAATTGTGTCCTGAACAATAAATAACTAAATAAAATGCATTTCATAAATTTGTCAGGTGATATATTTATTTCACTCACAACAACATTTGTTGTCTACTCATTTTAGTAAACTCATGTTAGAAAAAACTGGCCAAGACAGAAATCAGAAGGCGATGGAAATCAACTTTTGGAATATTCCTTTTCCTTGGGAATCTCCATGCTATATACATATAGAAGTTAAAGAGTTATCAAATATTGTTTAATTGTTTTTTCCCAAAGAGAAACATTATCTAAAAGAATTGTTTTAAAAACAAACAAAATTCAGGGGCACCAAAATTGATATTGTGTCACAATGATAATGTTCAAGATGCAGTAGCTAAATCTGACAAGTAATTTAAGGAATCTTCCCGGACAGAAACAAGTTTCTGAAAACATAAATAAAATATTAAATTTATTGCTGTATTTTGTGCAGTCTTGTTCAATTTCTTATTTCTGGTTTCAGACATGCTTTGTTCTTAGAGCCAAATGACATTTAAAGAATTTCACATACAGCTCTGGACTAATTAAGCCATAGTTCCTAAGCCAATACTCCCATGCTCTAAATCTGCAGGCAATCGGATAGGTTCAGATATAATACATTATGACTTTATGTGCATGGCCTTGGCTCATCCTCCCTAACTCTGCTGAGCGGAGAGCAAAGGAAATGAATGAACTGAGATAACGGGTTGTATTCAACACTGCCATTTCACTCATACAACAGACTTCCATTTCTGCAACAGACCTTCCCCCATCTCTCTTCTGCAGTCCCTCAAAATCTGCTCCAAGGGATTGAGGGAAGGAAAGTCACATCGCACCAACAGAATGCCATCCGCACAGCATTGGATATCACCCAATATGCAGCAAGACTGTAAGAAATGTAAAGTTTAAACTGAATATGTTGACAGCTGTAGAGAAGAATGAAGAGACAAATACAGAAGAGCAACATTGTCAAAACAGGAAAGATCTGGAAAGTACAAGAAACAGGAATGGAAATGAGGAGATCAAAACGAGCAGGACAAGAGAGAGGAGGCTAATCTCTCTTGGAACAGAGTTCAAGTACACTGGGGCCGCCATCACAGGAACTGAGTTAAGACCACTTGCTTCAAGTGAAATATGGGGAAACCCATTCAGATTGGCATGCCACCACAGCAGTCCCATATAGGGACATTACAGTACCCTAAGGGGTGAGTTACCAAATTATGAATGAAAGTTGCCAGGTCTCCCAAGCATTGGTGTAGATGATAAAAGGCACAGAACTACTGACTAGGACTTGCTGATCGAAAGGTCGGCGGTTCGAATCCCTGCGGCGGGGTGCGCTCCCGCTGCTCGGCCCCAGCGCCTGCCAACCTAGCAGTTCGAAAGCACCTCCGGGTGCAAGTAGATAAATAGGGACCGCTTACCGGCGGGAAGGTAAACGGCGTTTCCGTGTGCGGCTCTGGCTCGCCAGAGCAGCGATGTCACGCTGGCCACGTGACCCGGAAGTGTCTCCGGACAGCGCTGGCCCCTGGCCTCTTAAGTGAGATGGGCGCACAACCCCAGAGTCTGTCAAGACTGGCCCGTACGGGCAGGGGTACCTTTACCTTTACCTTAAGTTTTACTCATAGTAAAATAATTAAAATTAATGAACCCACAATATAGTCATAGAATCAGAATACAGTGGTACCTCGGGTTACATACACTTCAAGTTACATACGCTTCAGGTTACAGACTCCGCTAACCCAGAAACATTACCTCGGGTTAAGAAATTTGCTTCAGGATGAGAACAGAAACAGTGCAGCGGCAGCAGGAGGCCCCATTAGCTAAAGTGGTGCTTCAGGTTAAGAACAGTTTCAGGTTAAGAACGGACCTCCAGAATAAATTAAGTTCTTAACCCAAGGTACCACTGTAGAATGATAGAACTGTAGAATTGCAAGGGACCCCAAGGGTCATTTAGTCCAACCTCTTGCAATGCAGGAATCTTAATCCTGGGATTAAGAGTCTCATGCTCTACCAACTGAGCTATCCCAAGGATAGCCATTTCCATTTATTTCAATGGGTTTATCCTGAATATGTCTGATTGGTTAAAACAGGAAGTGTGACCACCATTTAGAACAGGCACATTTGCAGTCAACCAGATTTGGTTTATTCACCTTCATCCAGTCAACCTCTGACAGCAGACACAAATATAGAGACTTGCCTGTCTCAGCTGGATTTCATGAAAAAGAAAAACAGAGCTGGGCGTCATTAGCCTGACAACATATTCTATGAGACTTGTTAAGCTGAAAAGTAGTGATTGGCCCAAGATCATTCAGTGAACTTCATGGGTTAGCATGGATATGAACCCCAGTTCTCTATGATCCAAATCCAGTATTTCAAAGGCACAGGTCAAAGCTAGAACCATCACAGAACTGCAAAATTTTAGAGTTTCTGTGAAGCTGTACTCTACTTGCATTCCTGCACAACTGCTGGTGGATATGCTAATGAATAAAGCTGGTAAAATGCTGCAACAGCATGGAGCAGAGAGAGATAAAAGAAAGGAGCATCCCTAAATAGGGAGCAGGGGTGAGAAACTCACTCCTTGTACACATATTTGAAAAGCTGAATTGAATTTAAAAATAGAAATTAGCACCTTTTGATAGTGAAGTAGGTTTGATATTTAATTGGCAGTGTGTATTAACAGGTTTTACACATGAAAAAAAGCAAGGGGGAAAATAAACTGACATTTTATGGTAGAGCAGTTAGCGCACCATGTTGTTAAGGGGTTTTATTTTACATTGATTTGATCAACGGAAACAAGCCTCAAGCTCTCAACCAGAATCAGCACATATCCTTTTAAGTTCAACTAAGTATAATAAGAAATGAATTTTTCTTTTTATTTAACAGTGCATTCTTGGTCTTCCAAATGACATCATCCAGGAGAATTGGCTCCTCTCTTACCCAGATAGCAATTCACCCCACTGCATACTGGCAGAAGATGTGAAAAATTATAACCAAAACAGTGAAACTGAACAAATAAAAGCAGCAACATTCAGGAGTCATAGACAAGTTTCAGATGTCCCTATCTATCCCCAGAAATTCATTTCTATGCCCACCAACTTTAGAAGAGCAGGTCAGAGTGTTCTCCATTCATTAGAAAGAACAGGAAGTCACAGAAATTCCATTCTGTGCCAGGAGTAGTGATGGGTCCATCTGTCTAGGGCAGGCATGGCCAAGCTTGGCCCTCCAGCTGTTTTGGGACTACAATTTCCATCATCCCTGGCCACAGGTCCTGTTAGCTAGGGATGATGGGTGTTGTAGTCCCAAAACATCTGGAGGGCCGAGTTTGGCCAAGCCTGGTCTAGGGTATGGATGAACAGTTCCACTCCTATGGAGAATATTACGATTACTGGCCCAGGTTAGGTTTAAAAAATCCAGTGGAAGATACAGGACTAGTTACTGGGATAACAAGTCTGCTCTTCTAAGCAACCTTAGGTGGTCTGGCATGACAGTCTTACTAGGTCAGCAAAATAGCACTCAACAGTTTGACAGCATAAAGTTCTATCCAACTGATGCTTCTCCCTGTTCTACATTAAACCACAACCCTTGAGCTACTGGCTTGTGATAGTGAGCCTTCCAAATGAAGACAGTGACATACATAGTTACTAAACAACAAAGAGGAGGGTGTTCTCAGGGTCTCCGGGTTATCAACCTATCTTGAAACAGCCACCAACAGAAAAAACACTTAGCTTTACTGTATAAGAAAGAAGAAACTTCTATGGAGATTGTGCACGGAAGCAACACCATGTCAAGAAGCTCAGCAAGCATCATAGGAAGAATGGGACTGTACTTTCTCCCTCTAGAGACAAAGAAAGATGTTTGCGCTGAAGAGTTTACGTGAGAAGATAGCTTGGCTTGTCACCATCTTGGGCTGAATTTTTTCAAGTCCTTTGGTAGGAGAAAGTGACCCCCCCACCCAAAAAAGAAGGTTTGGGCTACTTGTGCCTTTTCTGCCATCTTTGCTTCCACCAAAATCTCATCCAGTTGACTCCCAAACAACTGGTTCCAGAAGACTTGTAGGAAAGACGAACTTCTGAGCCTGGATCAATGTTCCAGGCTTTTAGGCACATGTCCTTTATTTTGTCCACTGTTGCAGCCACAGACCTGGACCCAAACTAGATGAAATCTGTAGAATAGTTCGCAAGGAAAGATATGTACAATTATATCTTCCACAACCCATCCTTTACTGACTCAAGATCATTGACTCACAGAACTATCACCCTAGAAAACCCACTACTCCAGGAAACAAGTGATGCTGGTGAGGTTCCCAATAGAAATTCCCCCTTTATTGAAGCCAACTGGAACTGGGAGCAATAGTTTCTTTTCTCAGTTACTAATGTGGGACTCCCTCTAAGCATAAGTCCCCTTCTACTCCCACTGGAACCTCCTCCTGCTGTATGATGCCATTCTCCTATGGATTCTGTCTGCTACAGGAGACAATCCCAAAGGACATAGTGCCTTATGATCCAGAGAGAAAGAATGTACTATAGTGTCTTGTTAGTTTGGAAGAAGCAATAAAATATTAAGGCACAGTACAAAACGGGGAGGGAGAATAAATACATTTTACTTTTACTATTGGTAGTTACTTATTACCAATAAGGCAAAAACTATTAGATCTTTAAAAAACAAATGTGAATGTTTTCCCAAAGGCATTATTAACAATTAATAATCATTACACTGGTGCCTTGTTTACCTGACCTTCTGTAAATTCAGCTGCCTTGTAATTAGACCCATATTTCGCACATTTATATATTTGTATGCACAGATTTGACTCATTCATTCATCCATTAAAATTTGCTTGACAGACCTAGATGGATAATCAGGGTACAATTTGTATTTACTGGATTATAGAAAATTGCCCAAACTGTTAAGTTCAAGGAAAACGCATTCTTGTCTCTCTCTTGTGACTGATGTAAAAGCAATTACATATCAGAGGATGGCCCCAAGACACTCTGAAGGAGCAGCAAAGCTTTTACAATCTGGTGTCTTTAACAGTATTTTGTTCTTTAAAATGGTGACTGGTTTTAAAGACTATCTAAAAAGAAGAAACAAAAAGCCACCTAGCACATCTTGTCTAAGCAATGCATTACTCTGTAATTCAAATGGTAAAGTAATTTCCCAGAAAAGTTTAAATGTTGTATTTACTACTAACTTTGTCAAAAATGAAAAGATTAATTCTTTTATGTGTCAGCTTCTCTTCTACAAGACCTTAGGGTCTGCTGAAATGTGACATGTGGGGAGGATTTTTTTCTTTGAGAAAAGTAGATCTTTGCTTGAAGTAGTAAGAATCAACTAGTACCAATGATAGCACAATCAATGTTATTTCTCAAATAATATTGTTGTCATTGGCAAATTATGACTAACCTATAGGAGGGCCAAATTTAAATAGGTATTGAGTGCCAAATGTCCCACTGAGAAGACACACAATGGTTTTGATGGTTGCAAGGCTCACTAGAAGGACAAGTGGTCTTCTCCAATGTGCTAGACTGCAAAAACAGCAGCAACAGCCTTGGTTACAACCCTTCCCTGCCTTGGCGCACATCAACTGTTTACCCACTTTGAAGGAGCACTGTAGGTTATATTAAGTACCCCAAAGGGACATCCAAGGTCCCCAAGACTTGTGTGTTGACAGCCTGCTCTAAGATTATATACGGGTCAAGTTATTAAATGGAATGTATCTTCAGTCACAAAAAGATTACTAGCAATTCTAAGAAGTGTTCTGGACAGAAAAGAAATGTGTTAAGATCCAACTTATTAGCAGATAAACATATTACAATGAAAATATTTTTTAATCTTTGCAAGAACTTGATCAGGGTATGAGGACGGTAGAGAGGACGAAAGAGTTGACCACAACGCCCCAAATTGCTAGTATAGTTACATGCTTTATTAAAGCGACTTGATGCTCATTTTATTGAATTATGAAACCTCAGCTACTTGGCATGGGTAAGGAAATAATATGGAAATAATAGCAAAATGTAGCCCCGACAGAGGCTTTGGCCAGCCTTGGCACTTGAGTGATAAAAGATCTGGGAGTTAATTATATTGATGTCTTCCCAAAATTTATAGCCAGGCTGTTTACTCAGAGGGATAACAGTTTCTATTTTAAGGAAAAGGCCTAACTCATGGAAGCCTTTCTGGAATTCATGCTATGGCTCAATATCAGTTATGGGAACATTATCCAAGAAAAGGGGACTCCTCTAGATCATCAAATGGCACACAGGTCAAGATTAAGTATTTGACAGGATGCAAGAGCAATTTATAACAGACTGACTTCATAAAACATTGTTTAAATGTTATGAAACCAGGAAAAAGATTTACAATGCAATCCTAACCAAGACTACTCAGAAGCAAGTCTTAATTAGTTCAATGGGATTTATTCCCAGGTAAGTGGGAACAGGATTGCAGCCTTGATCATGAGTTTATGTAGTACAGTGGTACCTTAGGTTACAAATGCTTCAGGTTACAGACTCCGCTAACCCAGAAATAGTACTTCGGGTTAAGAACTTTGCTTCAGGATGAAAACAGAAATCGTGCTTCGGCAGCACGGCAGCAGCGGGAAGCCCCATTAGCTAAAGTGGTGCTTCAGGTTAAGAACAGTTTCAGGTTAAGAACAGACCTCCGGAACAAATTAAGTTCTTAACCCGAGATACCACTGTAAATAAATAATGGGATTTGGTGTGTTTTTTTCAGAAAATAGGGCACTAAGAACTTATTCCCAGTTACAGATAGGTAGCCGTGTTGGTCTGCCATAGTCAAAACAAAAAAATTTTGTGCTACTGGAAGGAAATTTTTTTGTTTTAACTTATTCCCAGTCAGCTCTACCCTGCTACACAAATAGTCACTGTAAAGGGAGTGGGTCAGAAAGCATTGCCACACATATCTATAGAATATTGTGTTCAAATTGTTTCATATATATTACCTTAGTAATCCTTACAAAAACATAGAGAAGACAGTATTAAATACTCATGTACTGCAGAAGACAGGATTGCCTAAGGTCACCTATTAAGTTGGTGGTGTTTGGATGAGATTTGACTCAAATCTTTGGCTCAAAGATCATAGAATTTTAACACACTACAATGCAGGAATCTCAGCTGAAGCATCCATGACAGATGGCTGTTAGGCACTACACTACACCAGTTCCCAATGATACACCATGAAGCTGAGGGTTAACAGTGCACAATACACCTGGATTGGTGGGCACCAACAGTCATATCAAGGCTTTGTGAGATCTTATCTAAGAGAAAAAACTGGAACGTGGAAGGAGGCTGCCTTTAAGTATAATGCATTCAAAATATGGGAAATAGCAAGGTGTATCAGTGTCTAGTTTTTGGAAATATGAAGACATTGGTCTTCATTTTCTTTTGTGGAAAGCAGAAGTCACGTGGAATATACATAACTTTATGATGAATGAATTCAATCTGTGCCAGCTGAAAGATTAATCAGGCTTTGAGGAAAATTCAGGCTTTGAGGAAAATTCAGCGAGTGCTTTACAATCGTTTGCATGCAACTCAAGTAACCTTGCATCACAACAGGAACAACCGCACCATGGATCCTAGAGATGCATGTTATGCCAAGTGCACCCCTATTTAACAATGTACAACGTGAGCTACACTAAACATATAAACCCACGATACTATTTCATTCACTTCCACGTTCAGCTTCAATATATAGTAGTTCACTCAAAGCTCATATGAATCTCCTATATCACCTTAAGAAAAGCATCTTTATGTTCCCTTTCCCCACTTTCTTTCATAGCTATTTTCTGACCTCCCATTTTGTTGCTGACAATCACTATTCAGTGACAGGTCACCCTACGTTACAACTGATAGAAATACGAACTTTTATTTAGAAACATTGCATTATATTCAATCAACACAAAAAAAACCAACCCCATTTCAATTTAATGGGCTGTATTAAGGGCTTTCCATGTTCACTCAAACTCCCAGATGCCAGAAAACCATAGCTGTTAAGGGGCATGACCTAAACAGATGCATTCTTTCAGCAATACTGATATAGGATCCTAACCTGTGGTTAGTTCCAATGTCACCACTACCTTGGAGCTGGATGCCTGACAGTGACAGAGGGGTGAACCGAAGTCCCAGGCCTGTCTGTTTACTGGAACAAACACATGGGAGTCTCTATGCATCTGAAGAAATCATGCTGAAGCTTACATCTCAGGTTACAAGTACCTGACCGGCAACCCACACAAAACTATAGACTTCAAAAGGACCTGAGATCATCCATTCAGCTTCATGACTGAGAGGGGTTCTGAACCCTGGTATTCCAGGTCTAGTCGAACACTCTATGTCACACTGGCTCCCTTTATCATTTCTGTCTAGTGTATGTTTCGGAAAGGCGTTTGTCCGTCTGTTCTGTATGGATTTAAACACATCTCGATATATCCTCACCAAAGTCAACACAAAGGTTCTTGAGATCGGGTGAATACATTATCTGGTAAAAACAGCATAGCTGTGTGACAATGCACACAAACACTACAAAACAAGATGGGTATTTGTAGTCAATCTCAAGAGCAAGTACTTTATGCTACAGATTTAATACTTTTTGTTAACAAAAATAATGTTTTTGTTAAAGGATTAATCTCTCAAGGAGCGGTAAGGAGATTTGAGAAGTTATACATTAGCCTTTGTACTTTTCGAACTGTTATGGACTGAACTTGGTGGCTATATTTAATTTTTTAAAAGAAATTAATGCCTATATAATGTACACATTTTTAAATGGGGACCATATGCCACTCTGTCATGAGAATCAGTTATAGAAGCTATAAAGTGTACATGCCGGATACAGATCACCCACTTATAGCCACGCACTTCAGAACAAACTCCTCTAAAACCATACATATTTCACTGAAAGCTCAGGGTAACACTTCAAAAATGAACCAGCTAAACAAACTTCCAGTAGCACTTGACAGAGCTACACCTATTCTTCCCATTTCCAAAGCAGTACAGAATTAATTACCAGTTCTATGGATCTATTGTAAGTATAATAGACTAAAGAGCTATCACAGACACATTTATTGTAAAAGCACAATCCCAAGAGTGTCTAGTAGAGGGCCAAAACGATTAACACAAATGCTTTGTCAGATCAAAGATAAAACCTGCACCACCCAATTGAGGGATGAATTAGAACAGTGGGTTATCTTTCAAATTAACCAGGGCAGTTAGTGAGGAAAATTTCATGAAAGTGTAATTCTTAGCCTTTGTGAATCCACACAGCAGGCATTCTGCCAGCTGACAAGATGATGAAATTTTCATGCTTAAAAAAGCCTTCTTCATTCCCCAATTTAGATTAGCTAGTATTTCTTTCTTTTTTCTATTTGTTCTTCTGCAGAAATTGTTTAAAACCTAGATCAATCTTTCAAAAGAATAATGCAACCAAAAGAAAGACTAAAATCTTAGGATGTCGTCCTTTTTAAAAAAGCTTAATATGTGTACAGATAAAAAATGAAAAGTTAAAATTATTTGGAATGGTGGGGGGAATATTTAAGGAATTTATTACTGCAGAAGCCAAATAGTAAAAAAAAAAAGGGGGGAGGAAAAAATAGTAAGACATGCTATTGTTTAAGGGGAATATGTTTGCTAAAACAGAAAAAATGTTACTAGATCACAGATAATTTTCCAAGCAAATACAATCTTGCAGTTTTCAATCAACATCATGGTATGGCTCACCCTAATACAAGGGTAGTCAACCTTTTTATACCCACCACCCACTAATGCATCTTTCTGGATGGTAAAATTTCCTTACCACCCACCAGAGCTCAATGGAAGGAGGATTCAGCTTGTGCCGTAGAACCCCCTGCCGCCCACCTAGAATCCTGAAACGCCCACTAGTGGGCGGTAGGGACCAGGTTGACAACCCCTGCCCTAATGCCTTGGCTTTTAGTAAGTACTTCAAAATAGCAAGCATGAGTGAACAATATGAACTGTATTGTCCAACTAAATCAAATAAAACAATCATACAGTCAGGGCCGTCTTAAGCATATCTGGCACCGTGATGCAAAGCTCCCTCCGGTGCCCCCCCCCCCCGGTTTCCCAGAGTTTTTTAGGGAGGACAGCGCTGCGGGCAGGGCTGAAGGAGGTGGGCAGCAGCTGGAGGGCGGCTCCTCCGGCGGGGAAGAGGCAGAGGCTGGATGTGGCGCCTCCCGGCTCAGCTGGCCACTTCGTGCTGCGGTGGCCACGGCAGATGGAGGCTCCGGGCGTGGCGCTGCTTCGGCAAGGCATGGTGGAGGCAGGCAAGGGTGGCGAGCTAATGCCAGGAAGCACCGCTTCCAGCCTCCGCTCTTCCCTGGCGCCCTCCAGAACTTGGCGCCCTGGCACCCTGCACCACTAGCCTCTATGGGTAAGACTCCCCTGCATACAGTCAAGGAGAAACTAAACAGCTGGGGTGGGGTGAGGTGGAGATGTCACACTCCTTTGAGTGTGCAACCTGAGATATAGGAACAGACATCTCACCTAATGTGTTTTAATCACCTAGCTCTAGGAGGTTCCAAACTTTGGTCTGAACAGAACTCCTATGTGGTATTGATGATATAAACACTATGAAGAAGTAAAGAACTATCACCAAGCAGTTTCAAAGAATCAAGTCACCTCAAATATAGCACAACATTTATAAGGGTCCAATTCAGATGATAACTTCCCTCAACCTAGCTACTATAGATGCTACCAAGATGGCGGCGCGTGCAAACGCTGCGCTGAGAGCTCCCTGGAGGGAGTCAGGGTTTGTTAGGATGAATTATTTATAGCCGATATGAAATGCTGTTGTACAGGGATCATAACAAAGCCTTTCCTACTCCCAGGAGGGAAGGGATTGTGAGCGGGAGATGATTCCTGCATCATGCAGGGGGTGCTCCGCCCCCTGCTTCAACTCCAGGGCTGGCGCCACGCCCCTCCCCGGTTGGGCACCCAATAGGGAAGCTCGGCAGGGGCGTGGCTTGCTGCTCAAACGCAGCCGCGGCAGCCCATCCCGTGTTGTTGGTGTTTCGGGGGGCAAGGTGTGGCCATCGCCTTCCCCAACAATTTTGGGTATTCCGCTAAAGGAATCTGGCGGTCATGGATCCTGTCCGATGCCCGTGTGGTGGGGGGCCATGGCACGACCCTCGGTGACATCAGGAAGAGAGCCTATAGTTGGATTAGCATCAACAGGCTCCCCCTACTGGTGGTTAACCCCTCCTCAGACTCACCCCTCTACGAGTGGGTGGAGTCTAATATTTCGTGGTCCAATGCCTAAGCCAATACCTTCTCACATGCTGTAATCAATAAAGTTGTGGCCTTTACCTTACCCATTAACCTTACATTCTGTGTCCATGTGTCATCACCCTGAGCAATGGGGATTTTCTGGGCCCTATACACTAAGTTGATTGCTAGTGGGGCAGAGGACCCTATCTATTGGCAAGAACAGCTGCTTATGAAACTAAACCTTGGCACATGGCTGGGATCTCACTGGCACTGTGCTTTGCAGTGCACCTAGTTGCCCTATAAGCAAAGTTTAAAAAGCCACACCATTTTAAGTTTTAAGAAAGGTGGGGGAGACTCCAAAAATATATGAATGAAACTAGTAAGAAAATTTTCAGCAAGCCAAGTCCCAAACCTACTGCTGGAGCTACTGTGAAGTTGCACAATATTTACAGGAGTTGTAACTCAGGAATACACATTTTTAAAAAGTGAGTGCCGCTGATAAGAGTATTTCTGCACTCCACATTTCCATGCTGCTTCTTTTCCAGAGATAGAACATGGGGAGGCAGCTGAAATGTGTAGCTGTCCCTAATGCCTAGTTCCTCTGCAGTAGTCACCCTCTCTCTCCATTTTCATACTGCTGCTCCTAAAAGATACGGAGTAGGTATAGATAGCCACTGTTTGCATCCAGGTGTTTTCCATCAGCAAAGAGTAATTGGTTGCTCCTCTTTCACCCTACCAGCATTTCAATCTTTCTTGATCCCAGTTTTCGAAAATATTTCCGTGCACAACTTTCAGCACTGTGTTAGAGAGACTAAATCAGACGTTACCTGGAACCATAGTGAAACTGTCAACAAGAATGCTTGTAAGCTTCTATGGAACAAGAGGAAGGTAAAAATATTTACATAACGGCTAGGAATAAGAGCTGAGATGGAAGAAGGGTGTATGTGTGGATAATCCAATAAAGTGCAACCAATATTTAACCAAAGGTCTCAATGTGTGTTGAACCAAACTTGCTTTCATTGCAGCGATTTGCAAAAATCTTTTCAAATTATCATGTTGACATTTATACAAATGATAAGGCCATTAAAATGTGTGGAGCTCTGACACCACATGGTAGCATCTAATATAATGGTACATTGGTTTACAACCATCATCCATTCCGGAGATCTGTTTGTAATGGGGCCTCCAATTTTTTTAAAAAAAAATGGGTTGTAATCCAAAAAAAAAGGTTGGAAACCAGGACATGCACTTCCAGGTTTGACGTGTTTGTAATCCAAAACATATGCAAACCAAGACATATGCAAACCAAAACACCACTGTATACAAATTGTTGCCTCATTCTGAAAAATAATATGAACAAACATTTCTAAAAAGTTAGGAAATGTCCTAATTTAAAACACTTTATCACATTTTGGTGTTCTCACTAGATTTATATTGTTCATTAAATACAAACCAAATTCCACTGCTTAAAATAATATTTGGTTTGCATGATTAAACTTTAATACTAACCACGGAAAGAACAAAGGCCTGTGAAATCAGTTCAGAGCCATTCATGTGAGTAGTCCTCAGTAAACCCTAAAAAAAATTCTTAATTATATGATTTTGAGTTGCTTAAATGTGAAGTACTTACCTTCAAAAGAAGCAACCCCTGATCTGAATTTACAACTCTCACAGAAATGCACGTTGGAAAGCCTACACAATGCGAACACTGAAGTTAAAGGATTCCTTTCCCCAGCCCTTCTGAATTAGTACAAACACAGTCCGATAACAAGGCCAAGCAAATTCTCTCATATGATTTGCAAATGTTTAGATCTAAAGAAATTGGTACATACAACCATATCTGAAGGAAGTTGCTTAAGCAATTACCTGGTTCAGACATGAGAAACCAGTTTAAGAAACCAAAATATCTTCAACTCAAGTAAGAAACATGAGAAGAAGGAAAAGGTGAGAGTATGCCAGCACACAGGTAGTTACTGGTTCAGTAAACCATGGTTTTATAGGATCAAGATGTTGGTGTCTGAACTGAGCCAGGATCAGGACAGGAAGGGGTGCTGCTCATATGAGGAACTAAATATAAAGTTAAAGAACACAGTTACTCACACTGTAGTACTTTTTAATATGACTTCTTATATCCAGGTTTAGCTTGTTGTTAATTTGCATTAGGTACATTAGAGGAGATTCACAGCAGTCTTTTTGGCTACACTGTTGCAAGCTGGCTTCGATCATCGGGCCCTACAGATTTAAAAGACCAAAAATCAGTATAAACAACAGCTTTGCAAAAGGTCCTGTGCAAGTATAAAGTTCAAAGACATACATTCTAAGGCAAAGTGGTATTCCTGTCCTAGTATTCTTGTTGTGGTTCTGACTGCACAGTCAGGATCTGACATGCCGCAGCAGAATTAATGTCTCACTGGAAGATTTACAACCTTTTTTAGCCGAACAGAATTTTCAGTCTGTCTACACAGATAAAAGCAAACTAATAAATTTCTCATTATGAAGAAATGCACTGAAGAGCAGTCAAGTTTCATACCACCCCCCTTTCTATTACTGCTTAAAAATCTGTACTTTTGTGATCCAAGCAACCACTCCCGCACTAACAACATTAAGCAATTCCAGGTGGAAGAGATTGCAGAGCTTGACATCCGCTCTTCTTACACTTAGCCCATCTGTAAGTTGTCAAGCCCCCATGCAATTAACTATCTTATTTACAGCTGTAATGAAACAAAGTCAAGGATTTACCAAGTATTACTGATCTGTGCCTGCCTTTTCCTCTCGCTTGCTTCCAAGAACTGCTTTGTTTTGATTCGAGGAACACAGAACATCTGCTGTTTGTCCAAATTAACTTAAAATAATTGCTTTTAATTTAGATACAGAATTTATTTGCTTTAACTCTCAAGGTTTTCACTTCTCCACAGCCTACTAATTTGCCAATAACTGGTACATGCATAACATTGCAATAGAGTTAAATAGTTGGCTCTGATTCAAGTTCTGATCCAAGGTCACAGATAGATTTTCTGGCAGCACTCCTTGACAGGAATGTACCCGATGACTTTTTATGTCTGATGTACGAAGACAGCAGGAAAGATAACATAGAAGAAACTTCTATATAAAAGGGAAGAAGGAAGTAAAAATACAAAACAGAAACTTCAAAAAAAAAATGTTCTCTTCCAATTAGCTTGATTTAGGGTAGCCAAATGACACTGAATAGGCCTTATTAAGTAAGCAGTTCTAAGATGCTACATATGTGTAACACTTTGAAAAAGCACATGAGAATAGTATGGAAAACTGGATTTGGCATTAACATACAAATGCCCCTTATGGAAACTTAGAAAAATAACTGGCTTTTTTCCTCCTTATACCATCTCCTATATAGAGAATTTGTTCTCAAAATATAAATATCAGAATACTAACCGAACCATCAAAGACATTGTCATAAATGTTCTCTGTCCCACACTTTGGGCAAGCAAACTTGAATCTTTCACAGTCTTTATATTTCTCTTCATCAGTGAGCTGAACTGGCCCTCCAAACAAAACATCATTCTCCTCATCTTTATGATAATGGTGAGAGACTCTGAACTGTGAGGGATCCAGCCCTGGTAATAAGAAATATAAATTCAAAGTCCGAAGAAAGCAATTCATCTAAGTTGATACAGCTTCAAATAGGAATTACAAACTGTAAAATCCAAAGGAAGACTAAATCCTAAGGAAAAGGTGTTTTAAAAAAAGAGAAAAGAATACGTTTTCCTATTTTAAACTTAAGATGAAGAGCTGAATAACATGAAGAAATTACTTATCTTTTCACACAAAATTGCTTTATAAATAAAACAAGCACAATGCATTATCTACCATGGGGAGTATGCAATAGAACATTTTGTTTACGAAGATGCTACTCCTAGAGAACAGCTTTATTGCTATTTTCTTAAGTTACACAGAGAATATTTGAATAAAATTGTGCATCTTTATTAGGAAAGTCTTTAAACCAGAATGGCATCATTAAAATGAAAGGGAGAATATAAAAACTCCATTAAAAGAAACCTGGTTGTACTGCTATTACCCACTCCTTCAAGACTGTACACAACTGCCAACTCAGACTTCAATGCAGTGGTCGATTTCATTTTGGCTCAGTGGTTAACAGCATGTAGGTTTCAATCTAATGCAGTTGTTAAAATTCAGCAGCAGTATTTAAAAAGTGCGAATTGAAGACAAAAAAAGCACTTTTGGTTACCAGAACACAGAAAGTTTGGGAAATATGAGCAACAATTTATTATTGTACTAATGTGTTTTGTATTTAGAGATGCATTTTAAACAGCCGGTCAGGATCAAAGATAAAGGTAACTAATTTAACAGACCAGGATACAGAATAAGAATTTGGTTGAGTGTCATTATAATTGTTAAGCAATAGGTACGTCACCTTCAGGAGCGACAAAAAAAAAGTATTGCAAGAATGCTCACGTCATGAGGGCTTGCTTACTTATTTTATTTAAAACTTCCATTTGTAATAGGAAGAGAGTTGAATTTATCATTACTAATGAAGAATTAAAAGTAAGGAATGCTTTTTACAGCGTAAGGAATATTAACACTGACACAGGGCACACCCTTGACAAATAGGGCATCTATTTTAGCTTAATGAATTTAGATAGGGATTATAGGGTTTTGACAAAATTAATTCCAGTTTAAATTTTAAAAATATTGGTGAAACAATATTTCAACAACTTGCTCTTTAAAAAAAGAGTGCTCAGTGTTCAACTACTACTACTTCATACATTCACTATGACTTCAAGCCACATACTACCTTCGTTGGAGCAGTCTAAAAGTACCACTATTACTTCTGATACTATTCTGAAGTGGTTGATGGATTGAAGTCTGAAACAAATGCCCATTTCATCTACTTAATGTTTTAGAAAGTCATTATCATTAAAATATTTTATAACTGGGATGCTTGACAAATAGCATTTTTAGCAATTGAAAATAAATTCTGATTATCTTCCTAAGAGAGCACGCTTACAAAAAGAGTTTATTTGTAATGTAGAGGTGCTAAAGGAAAACTTACTGATTACCATTTTCTATCGTAATATTTTGCATCATGTTAGAATTAATTAGAAAGGGGGGGACTCTTAAAATATATTTAAGTAGTAATATTGAATAGAATCCCCCTCCTTTCATGCTGTAGCATGGATAGCCTTACTGAATAATATTAGAAAATATATATATTGAAATTGGAGATACAGAAACAAAGAGGTATAGGTAAGCCATCTGTCTTCGTTTATGAGAAGTTCAGATACAGTTTGTGTGAATCAGAACTCTACTGATGTCAATGGAGCTCATCAATAGCAATTTGCACCAACCTTCATTTTAGCATTAATAATTATTTTGTCTGGAAACAACATAACCAACTGTGGTCCTGATTCAAGCCCATAGCAAACCAAGCAAATAAAGAGGTATAATTTTAAGGACACCTAAGTAAATACCTGGATTAATAATATTGTATTTTGTTCCACAGACAATTACTTGGTTCAAGGAATCCACTTTCAGCTTTAAGTTACAGAAATAAAAATAAAACAAAACTAACGATCAGTAAATTTCATGGAAGCAATACATCTTACCATTAGAGTCCTTAAAAAAAGAAAGAAAAGAGAAACCCCAAGACTTGTTTGAACTGATCTCTCTTGCTTATGAGTTAACCTGTCAAAATTAATTGTGAATTATTTTTTCATATACAGGCTTTTAATAATTAATTCACTTAGGATTCCCCAAATTAAGTAGAAAGGTAGAAGAATCTTAGATCACAAACTCATCTCTTACTTTAAAAGCCATTACGTTCTATTAACAGCAAGAATAGTCTAACAAGCTTTCATATGATCATGCCTTGGGGAAAAGTGTAAAAAATTAAATTTCAGTTAATAAGTAATAATACTCAGGTTAAATGTAATTTTTATGTTTAAAGGAAATATTTTGTAAAGACTAAAGTTTCCATTTGCAGGGTGATTATTTCAAAATTAGTTATTTTAATAAACAAGCTAATACGGGGGGGGGGGGGGGACCACTCTTCCCCAGTCTTACTTGAGAGCTATGCAAGTTTAAAAGTTAATCACCCTGCTGCATAACTCATTAAAGCTTTTGAAAAATAAAAGGGAAATAGTGTCTAGTGCTGCCACCTAGAGGCTTCCAACCTGAATCTCTTTTTGAAAAACAGTTGTATAGTACGTACTTTATAGCCCTGTTTGGTTAACAGTTAGACCACAAAGATTTAACTCTGCAAGCATTTTTCACTAACAATAGTTTCGCCCCACTATATTAAATGGGGCTTACTTCTGAGTAGACATGCATAGGATTACACGTCGATTATTTTTAGTTGGCTAAAACTTAAAGGTCAATAAAGTTATGCCGTGGATTACAGTCGTACTGAGCCATACAAAACAATGAAACAAAACACGATAAGGCTATGCCAGGGATCGTTTGTTTTCTCTGCTCACCGGTGGGGAAGAGCAAAGCAGGCAAGATCAGTGAGCTTACAGTAAATCATTAATTACGATTTACAATGATGCACAAACTGTGCCTACGTATTCTTGAAATGCTGAATCCTAATCTTGGTCAGAAGAATTTTCTAACATTATTATTTATAATTGCTATTAATTATTTCCCCCTTTAATTTATGCACTGCCTTACCTGAGGATGTGTGCGGGTGGGTTCGGAATAATGAAAAATTAACAGCCTAAAATTTGCTGAACAGAGTTTACCTTGAGAATAAGTGATACAAACAGGCCTTGCTACCACTGCCTATGGGAAGTACAAAGCTGCACTTGGATCATGACAAAAACAATGTATTATTGTTTCGTATTTTATAATTTACTTTTGGCTGCCTCGAGCATCATTTGGTGGAAAGACAAATTAAGTAAGCAAACAAACAGCTGTGCATTTGGCCAACACTATCACTAGCAGTTGGAGAGTCTAAGATAAGCTTAAAGTATATGAAAACATTGATTCAAATAGTAGTTAACTCTGCTGAAGGTGGTGGTAAAGGTAAAGGTATAGGAACCCCTGACCGTTAGGTACAGTCGCGGACGACTGTGGTGGTAGCTGTGGACAACAGGGCTTGATTCTAAGTTGGCACAGCAATTGGGTCAGGACTGGTCCAATGCCACCATCTGCAGTGAGACCAGCTGGGTATCCAGTGGATTCTGGGATAGTTTAGCCCCACCATGCGAACATTCTGTTTGGGGCTGTCTGCTGGTTGGGATACCACAAGAGGGGGGGGGGGTTGCCAGTGGCTAGCCAGCTCAGTTGGCAGAGCTGAGGGGTACCTTGGCTTAATACAAGTCCCCTACAGCACATTGTGCACAGCGGGAGGAGGCAGGGTTGGAATGCTCTGCCATACGCTAATTACTAATAAGTGGTAAGCGGGTGGTGCTGTGGGTTAAACCACAGAGCCTAGGACTTGCCGATCAGAAGGTCGGCGGTTCAAATACCTGCGATGGGGTGAGCTCCCATTCCTCGGTCCCAGCTCCTACCAACCTAGCAGTTTGAAAGCACGTCAAAGTGCAAGTAGATAAATAGGTACCGCTCCGGTGGGAAGGTAAACAGCATTTCCATGTGCTGCTTTGGTTCGCCAGAAGCGGCTTAGTCATGCTGGCCACATGGCCTGGAAGCTGTACACTGGCTCCCTCAGCCTATAGAGCGAGATGAGCGCACAACCCCAGAGTCGTCCGTGACTGGACCCAACGGTCAGGGGTCCCTTTACCTTTAATTGCAAAGTAAATACTGAACTTCAATACTAACCTAGCCATGCTGCAATAAGGACAGAATCAATTCCATCTATGGGTTCACAAATACGAGCCACTACTGGATGGATCTGTTGCGACAGATAGTACTGAGTGTCAATAGCAAGATTCGGTTGTTTTTTCAGTTGTTCTGGAGCATATGCTCTCTGGCTAGCACTCAGATTTGATCCATCCTATACAAAGAAGAAACAAAAAAGAAAGGTTTATTGGTTTTCTTTAGTAACGTATACCTTCTAAGTTCGTACTGGGCACACAACGTATCGCTAACAGTATTTACTGCACCGATAAACATTTTATTAAATTAAAATGAATCTGAACATTTTTACCTGGCAGATAATATACGACACGGTATCTCCAGCTTTCAGCTTTCTACCCTCTTGAGAATTTATCCACAGGGCAACATGGACATGAGGCAGACTTTTTTTGTCCGGGTAGTCCTGGGGATCCTTTGTCAATGCCTATATATATATCAAAGAAAAAGAATACAGAGGGGAAATTGCTGGTGAAACTACTGCAAAATTCATCAACGTATGAAATAGCATAAATATTAGGTTCTGTATCTGTTGCTTTCCATAAACTGGCTTGTAAAAATGAGATTATTTATTTTTACCTGGGCATTTCCTTCCCAGTTGCCATCTTGGGCAACAAACCTCATGAAGGATAGCAATGCAGACAGAGATTCAGAATGATGTTAAGAAGCTAAGGAGCAGATCCATCCCTTCTATCTTGGCTCAAATAATGGCTGACTCCCTCAGAAGAGATAAATGATGTCATTGATTAAAATAAATGGATAGGGAGAATGGGTAAAGTCAGATTCCTTCAGGAAACTTGGAAGGAGAGGAATTAAAGTCAACTTAAAATATATACTACAGGATAGAAAGGGAATGACCAAGTCAAAGAGGGTGCTTTTAAAATGGATGGCGCCGATTCATGAACAGTCCATCTATCAAGACCTCTCCATCAGTCATTACAGCAAAACAGAATCTCCATGGTCAGACCAAATACAGTGGCGCCTCGCAAGACGAAAAGAATCCGTTCCGCGAGTCTCTTCGTCTAGCGGTTTTTTCGTCTTGCGAAGCAACCCCATTAGCGGCTTAGCGGCTTAGCACTATTAGCGTCTTAGCAGCTATTAAAGGCTTAGTGGCTTAGCGGCTAAGAGGCTATTAGCGGCTTAGCGGCTTAGAAAAAGGGGGGGCGAGCGAAAAAAATCGCAAGACTCGCAAGACGTTTTCGTCTTGCGAAGCAAGCCCATAGGGAAATTCGTCTTGCGAAGCACATCGAAAAACAGAAAACCCTTTCGTCTAGCGGGTTTTTCGTCTTGCGAGGCATTCGTCTTGCGGGGCACCACTGTATCAAATGTTGGGGATTTACAACAAAGGAGTGTACTGCTTTCAGATCCTGTTTGTAATGTTTAACCAACTGTATACAGTGGTGCCTCACAAGACGAAAAGAATCCGTTCCGCGAGTCTCTTCGTCTTGCGGTTTTTTCGTCTTGCGAAGCAAGCCCATTAGCGGATTAGCGGATTAGCGCTATTGGCGGCTTAGCGGATCAGCTGATAAGCGGCTTAGCGGATCAGCTGATAAGCGGCTTAGCGGATCAGCTGATAAGCGGCTTAGCGGCTTAGAAAAAGGGGGGAGGAGGAAAAAAAACCCGCAGGAACTCGCAAGACATTTTTGTCTTGCAAAGCAAGCCCATAGGGAAATTCGTTTTGTGAAGCACCTCCAAAACAGAAAACCCTTTCGTCTAGCGGGTTTTCCGTCTTGTGAGGCATTTGTCTTGCGGAGCACCACTGTACATACCTGTTCCTCTTTCTGTTCAAACATGCCCCACCTACAGGGGTTGAGAAAAATGCTTGACCTGCTCGAAATATATTGACTGAAATAAAGGGTGGGAAACCTGTCGCCTTCCAAAAGCTGTTGGGACTCCAAATCCCATCAGCCCAAGCCACCATAAACAGCCGTCAGGGATGATGGCAGCTGTAGTCCAACAACATCTGGAGGGCAACAGGTTCCCTAACTCTTATTTAAACTACTTATGCTTGAAATATGGGTTTATGAAAAGCAACATGCTGAGAAAGTGTGGCACTCCCTACTGTAAGCCTTAGTTCAGTTTGGAGGGGGAGGTTTGGGGGGGAGCAAAAAGACAGATCTGAGGGAAAGATATATGTACAAGTTCGGCTTACACTAGACAAATCTTGCCTTCCTCTCTGATTAAAACTTAGATTTATTTATTTTTTTTACTTTCTTCGTTCCTGTCAGAATTTTAAAATGTTTTTAAGAAATGCTCTCTGCAATTGCTAAAAGATCAGCTACCATGAACACAAAAAATGGACACCAGGAGAGAATGGAATACATTCAAACAAATTCAGGCATAACAGTTAAAAAAACCAAAACTATTTACCTTGTTGATTTCAAATTGTTTTACTGGAACGCTGCCATTTGCCACATTTTCTCCAATTTGGATTAACCTCCTCTGAATGTTTTCTACAATTGCATCTCGGGGTTGGTCAGAAAGAATCTGACCAATTATATAGCTGTAAGAAAAGTTTAGGCATGTGAGAAAACACGTTTCTGAGAAACACACAGTACGCACCTGCAGCACACTATGTTCCTCAGAAATTACGGGAAGAATATTTTCCAATTACTTTTGTGTAGATATAAACAATTTCTTCAGGTGGAATACCAGGTTACCACCACAACCTTAAACTATTTCCATGGGGTGCACACTTTCAATCCAAACATTAGTAATAATTAAGCTAACATTTATTTTCCTATTAAGCATTTTCCAAAACGCAAGTGTAAATTTATTCAAATATGCCACAAAAGGTTAACCAGTTTCCAGTGGTTATTTATTTTCACATTTATACCCCACCTTTCCTCTAAGGAGTTCACAGTCGTGTACATAGTTGTCCTCCACCCCATTTTATCCTCACAATTCCTGTGAGGTAGGTTAGGCTAAGAGAATGGCCAAGGTCATGCAGTGAGCTGGATCGTTGAGTGGGGATTTGAACCCTGAGTCTCCCAGGTCTTAGTCCAACACTCTAACCACTTTACCACACCACAGATTACCAAGGAGCTAAGAGGGGGTGGGGGCAGGCTCCCCATATCTTCTGTCATGGAGGGAATACTGATGAGTAATGCTGCAAACATCACCTGGATGGGGGCAGAACTAACAGTCCCTCCTTAATTCCCTACCACTGAGCTTTCCCTCTTGTACCCAAACGTCAGGATGACCTGTGTAAGAAAGCTCCCTGCTACTTTTAGTAAGGCAATTCTAATTAAAGGTGCTATGAGTAGTGTGAACTCAAAAGCTAGGGGATTTCCGAATCAAATAGCAGTCCCAATTTGTAGGTGCTAAGACAGCAAAACACTATTGCTTTCCTCCTTAGAAAAGGGTGAATTTGATAAAGTGCGCCTCCCTCCTGGCCCCTCTAAAACCTTTATTTCATTAACAGTGTGTTATATCCAATTATGTTGCTCGACTTATGGTAAGGCTTCCATCAGAGGAACGGGGAAGAAAGCTTAATTCAGTAACCTCTGCCCCTGAAAAACACAACCCTCCATAACAGATTTTGGAGGAGGAGGAGAGGTGCAGAGGCTACACGGAGATCTGGGAATCGCTGAAAATTGCTTTCCTCCCTACCCTGCCAAAGGAAGCCTTACCATCAGCCAAGCACCACCACTGGATGCAACCCAACATTTTTCTATTTAAAAGCAGCTGTGAATTGTAGATAACAGCAAAATCCAAGATGGGGGGGGGGAGGTGTGTGCATGCGCACACACACCACATATTTGCAAACACACAGACATAAGCACATCACTTTTCCCAGAGTCATTTCTGCCTAACAGGAAAAGGCAGGAAGAAAACTTAGACCAGAAAAGATGACAAACACACATTATCTATTCATATTTTGTTAGATTATATCCTGCATTTCCCCCCAAGGAAATCAGGACAGTGTACATAGGTCCTTTCCCATTTCATCTGACATTAACCGCTCCATCATGCTGCCTCTCAATTTACTATGAGGTCAAGCATTTAAATCGGTTCCAATTTGACTGAATCGGTTTGCGTGGTAGCTGAATCCACCCGTCTTGGAATAACCTTCTGTAAAGCACCACCTTTGATCTAAAACATGTTTATTTAAAAGTAAATCCTGCTATTTCAGTAAACCTTGCTTCTAAATAAGTGTGCTTAAGATCATAGCCTTTGGGACAGAATTATGATACAGAGTTGTCACTTGCTTTGGGTAAACAGCTAGTGGATCTACGCAGCAGCCATGGTGAGTGATCTAAGAAAGTAACTTACTTTCCGGTCTCTTTTGCAAGATCACACCAATCTCTACGCACAATGTCCAGTCCTTTAAGCTCTTGCTTGGTAATGTATTTTCCATCCCCTGTTGGCTCCACGACCAAAGCAGCATATTTTTTCTTTTTGAGCAATAAAAGGGACTTAAAGACTCCATCAATATCTATCTCCAACAACTTGTACAGCTTGTTCACTTCACTTTTTATCTGAAAATAAATGAAGAAAAAAATAAATCACTTTCTTTACCACAGAGAAAAATACTTTGGAAACTGAGGTAGCACTATATATGTGAGTGTCATTTGCCACGATTTTATAGTGATAGCAAACCCCAGACTTTGTACAGAGATTAAAGTACTCTTAGTCCTATTTACCGCAGAATCTTTAAAACAACAATAACATCTCTCTCTCTCTCATACACACACACACACACACACACAAGAACACTGCTAATAGTCCCATGTTCCACTACCTCAAGCGTATCTGCCAGTAAGGCTATTAACAGTGACAATGAAAATGTTGCCACAGTGTGCAGCAGTTGTGAAAAAAAAATGAATTCCATACTACTGACCATGGGTTGGAATTTTGAGAAAGTGCTGTGAGCACCAGTCACCAAAGGTCTACTGTGTGAGAGACAAAACAAAAACGGCTGCCACATTGAAAAGGGCCTCAAGAGACAAGACCGCAAAATAAATGTGGGTATGCCCTCCCCATCAAAAGGCACCCATGCAAAAAAAAGGCACCCACACCAGCCACCAACACGTTCTCTCACAAAGGGCAGCTCACTGCACCGCTCCTCTGTTCAGAAGGGAAGGGAGGGCTGGGTGTCCAATCCTGGCATCCGATGAAATGTGTGCAAGCAGGAACTGAACAGGAAGAGTAGATGATCTCTTGTGCATTGTCGAATTTTGAGGGGATGTTTGCCGAGAACTTTCTCAGGCAGCCTAGGTGGTATGAGCAGGCATACTGGTGCTGGCGGTACTACGATGGAAACTCATTCAGCTCCCTCTTCTCTCCCAACCTTATACTATATATATTAAAGCCTCACATTGAATATAACTGAGCTATAAAAGGGTTTTCTGCAGGAATGACTGCAGTAGAAATAAATGTGGCTCTCGGGGCACCTACCACTGGCACCTTCAGTAGCTACGTGGTATTAATCAGCAGAAGTTAAAGATATTTGTTAAGTAAATCCAGAAAGATGGATTTACCCACCCTGCCTTCCATGTCTTTTTTTAAAATCCAGGAAAGGTAACCTTAGGCTTAGAAGGCCCTTGAAATAAGGCTGTTGCGGCCTCTTTGGGAAGCATAGGGGTTAGGGTTCTGAAATAGGTTGTAAAGTACACCTTTGCTAACAGTGTGGAGAAAATAAAAGGAAAATATATTCCTGGCTGGCAGAGTCAAGAATTTAGTTGTTTAAAAGCCCCGAGTCCAAGCCACAGAAGCAATCCCAAAGGGGTGGTTTTGGAAACCACCTTTGCCAATGCTCCCAAAGATGGTCTTAAAATCATGGTTTTGTGTGATTGCACCCATGGTGCTTCCAGTGTGGAGCAAACGGCAGCAGCAGAGGATGAGGACCAGGGAGAAGAAAGGCTGTTTGAAGAGGAGCTTTGAGTTAAGAACCTACAGCCCTTGCTTGTGCTTGGGCTTGGGCTTGCTCATAGGAGTGTGCCTAGGATCTACCATCTGCCCCCAAAGGCACAACCCCCTACCCACCTGTTAAGAACAACAAGGACAAGTACCCACCACATGAACTGGGATCTCCAATGAGGTTTGGTAAGACAGATGGGATTGATAAGAGTTAACCCCCGTTGTTTGACACAAAACTGGGTTTAATGAGAAAGCATCTCCTTGTGGGATTTTTGCCTCGAGTGCATCAAGAGGATGCTGGTCTCAGTCTCTTCCTAAGAGCTGGCATTTTCAGCAACCCAGAGTTTCTGTGTACTTGGGAGGATGGCAGTCCCATAGCATTCACCCTTGCCAGTCCTATAAGGAGCAGGAGGGGAAGGAGTTGGGATGACGCCGAAGTTCTCCTTTCACCTGGCACTGTTGCACCTGTCCCTACTAGCCAGCATTAGAAACACAGAAAGCTGCTTCATGTGGAAGTCAGAACATGGGCCCATCCAGCTCAGTCATAGAATCATAGAGTTGGAAGAGACCACAAGGGCCATCGAGTCCAACCCCCTGCCAAGCAGGAAACACCATCAGAGCACTCCTGACATATGGTTGTCAAGCCTCTGCTTAAAGACCTCCAAAGAAGGAGACTCCACCACACTCCTTGGCAGCAAATTCCACTGTCGAACAGCTCTTACTGTCAGGAAGTTCTTCCTAATGTTTAGGTGGAATCTTCTTTCTTGTAGTTTGGAAGCATTGCTCCGTGTCCGTTTCTCTGGAGCAGCAGAAAACAACATGGAATGGCATGGCAACACCTCTAAGTTGCTGCCTTAGCCCCACACAGAGACACCAGGAATTGAACCTGGAAGCTTTGGCATGCAAAGGTTTGCTGCAGCCGTCTAGAAAGTCTCTCTGCAGCTCTTTCCCTTGCCTAGCTGCTTGTCTAACAGGATGTCCCAACTCTGACAAACAGGCAGGTCAGCCACACCAGCTGTGGTCCGGTGCTTGCTAAATGCCTCAGCCTGCGAAAAGATCAAAGCTTGGAATACTGAGCTATCAGGAGCTCTGCACAACCTATTGCTCTGTGAGTTGTCTGGGTGAGCAGCGTTGCCTTTCCCTTGGGGGTCTGGATCATGTGTAAATTCAGGTGCAAGGTGTCATCCTGATGTTAAATAATACCCCCCAGGAGCCACAAGATTTTAATTAAAAATAAACAGATAAACAAAACATGGTTACCAAATTAATGTAGTCATAAATAATATAAAATAAGACACCAGCTGTCTTTAGCATAGAAGCATTTGATCACGTGATCTAGAGGATATTCAGAGGGTCTGTCTCTATCAGCTAGAGAGAGTGAGGGGGATCTATTAATCAAAAGAATTATGGGGAGAATAGTATCCCCGCTTAACAGAATATTCCATATATGACAACATTTGGGTTGCCTTTCTAACACAAATGGTATACAGACATCCCAAGATGTGCTATGTGAAATTAAGAAGACTAGCACATTACTAAGTTATTAAACAAAGTATCAACCTTATATGTACCTTGCAAAGCATATGTTAAGAAAATATATCCTTGTGGGAAGCCATTAACAGGCCATATTACAGCAATTCAGATTATGCTAAATGCAGAATTTTTTTTAAAAGTAGGGGTGGAAATGTCATTGTGGAAAAAAGACAAGCAGGGATCAACAATTTGAGAAACACTGGCATATGTTAATACAATTTTTTTAGAAAGAAGCATTTTCATAAACATTCTCTATCAACTACCAAGTATTAAGCTTGCAGGTGCTAACAAGGTCGCTGTTCACTAGTTGTACTAAAACAAGGATTCTTAGCAATATAAAACTGCAACAAAGAAATGTATGGTGCTACAACAAAGCATAAAATTATTTTACCTTGTTCCCCATTTTAAAGACTTCTTCCAAGTTGGTAATGTTTGTGTTTATCATAATGGAGTCTGTATCACCATAAATCACTTCCAGATTCATCTAAGGAGGGCATAAGGAAAGTAACATAGATTACACACCATGGTTTGGACACTGAAAACTGACATGTCAGAAATCTAACATAACATCTTTGACAAGAGGAGCAGAAAGTAGCTGCCATATATATGTACATGATAGCTACAGAAAGTATTTATGGTTTGTGGTACATGTGAAGCAACCCACTACAGAAAGAAAAAAAATAAAACACAAACACACAACCCAGTGAGTACGGAGTATGCTGAGTGGATATAGAATTCTGATAAATGGTTGAGGGGAACCCCAAAACTGGGAGGGAAGAGTAGGAATGGAATGTCTAGAAATCTGAGCAGCAACATTTTATTGCAAGTCCTCCTTGTAGCCATTGTACTGACATTGGGTCTGTTCACACAAAATATTATTTGTCTTTCTACAGTGGGTTGCTTCACATGTACCAAAAACCATGGTTCGTGGTACATGGAATGAGCCCTGTACTTGAGCGTTCCCTCCTTCCCATATACACTGTTTAATTAAAGGTAAAGGGACCCCTGACCATTAGGTCCAGTCATGGCAGACTCTGGGGTTGCAGTGCCCATCTCACTTTATTGGCCGAGGGAGCCGGCATACAGCTTCCGGGTCATGTGGCCAGCATGACTAAGCTGCTTCTGGCAAGCCAGAGCAGCGCACGAAAACGCCGTTTACCTTCCCAACAGAGCGGTACCTATTGATCTACTTGCACTCTGACATGCTTTCGAACTGCTAAGTTGGCAGGAGCAGGGACCGAGCAACGGGAGCTCACCCCGTTGCGGGGATTCGAACCACTGACCTTCTGACTGGCAAGCCCTAGGCTCTGTGGTTTAACCCACAGCGCCACCCACGTCCCATACACTGTTTAATTAGCTAGCTCCTAATAACACAGTCAAATGGGACGCAGGTGGCGCTGTGGGTTAAAGCCTCAGTGCCTAGGGCTTGCCGATCGAAAGGTCGGCGGTTCGAATCCCTGCGGCGGGGTGCGCTCCCGCTGCTCGGTCCCAGCGCCTGCCAACCTAGCAGTTCGAAAGCACCTCCGGGTGCAAGTAGATAAATAGGGACCGCTTACCAGCGGGAAGGTAAACGGCGTTTCCGTGTGTGGCTCTGGCTCGCCAGAGCAGCGATGTCACGCTGGCCACGTGACCCGGAAGTGTCTCCGGACAGCGCTGGCCCCTGGCCTCTTAAGTGAGATGGGCGCACAACCCCAGAGTCTGTCAAGACTGGCCCGTATGGGCAGGGGTACCTTTACCTTTACCTTTAATAACACAGTCTGCTATTACATCTTAATGGGACAACTAGTTTGTATTTGCCATGTAGGATTCTTTGCAAAGCAGGCACAAGAGACTTGCGTAATTTTGTAAAGCCATTGCCCCTGGCCTGCATCCAATGCTGCGCGTGCAGAATTCTGCTCACACAATGAGACTTCCTCTTCTGCTCTTTGCCTAACAGGCTCTCAAAATCTGCTCTGGAGGGTCCTCCAACCCTCTGGACCGGATTTTGAGGATGTGCAAGAGGGGGAGGGGGAAATTTCACTGAGCAAGCAGAAGTCTGCTGAAACAGCAATGTTAAATACAACCCTGTTTTACACCTCATGCTAACACATTGCATGACAAAAGTGAAAAGGAGAACCAAAAAGTGCTTTCTACCTGCATAACTTCTGCAAATAGAATACTATTGCAGTACTGTTTGCACCAACTCATATGCAAGTGGTCGCAGAACACAACAAGCAGTTATTTTCTTTCTTCTCACAGATCCTTTGATCCTACCCATAGAAAATAAAATATTGTATTCCTAGACTACAAGACAGAGAGGAAAGGGGTGGGGGTATCAGTCCCCAAAAAAAGGACATTAGAACACATAGTTACTGGCCTGTGACTAAACTCTAATTAGCACTGTTACTAATTTGTCCAAAATACTCAAACATAGGCTTCAAGCAGGGATTAGATCACATCTGCTTTCCCCTTCCCCACAAGAGGAGGGGGAGCTATAATCCACTAGGAAGGATTGCATTTGTAAACTAGACATCCTGAGAAGTGACTTTGATTATTTGGGCTACCATTTTCATATATATATATTTTTTAAAAAAATAAGTCACTAGATATTCTATTTAAGGGTTGCTATATAATAATAATAAAAAAATGTTACTACCTTCTGTACCAGCTCCTTAGTATGCATCAAAATCTGGAAGGAGAAGAAAAGATTGATTCTGATGAGATCACATTACAAAATAGTATATTACCATATACCAGTCAGGGAGTAAGCTTTAGATCTCTGGATTTACAAAATAAGGCGATACAGCTACCAAATCAATGTTTGACCATGGTAATGCTCAAAACATTACAAAAAGCAAAACATGAAAACAGAACTCACTTAAAATAATGTAGCACAGATATATTTACTTTCTTCTTTCCTAGAGATGAACAGGGTACAATACTACCCAGCCTTGTCCACCTAGAAGTCAGAATGTTTGGGTTGTGTAAAGCTTAGGCTAAAATTTATACTTCTAAAAAACAGCAAGTTACCAACTAGTTTGTTATATGTACTATGCACACACATGCACACACACACAAACATGTCTGTACATGGAGAATAGCTTATACTTTTAAGAAAAATATCAGTTATTAACTGACTATAATGAAATTATAACTTTTTTATCCCAAAAGCTGGCCAGGCAATTTGATATATTATTTTTTGGTTTTTTAATATTATTTCTAGTCCCCTGAATGTCATAGATTGGTAAATGGGAAGACATTTCTGATAGAGTTAGTCCTGTTAGCGAAACTAATGATTCATTATGGGGAATATTTTCAATTGTTCACAAGGGCAGCAGCAAATATAGGCAATTACAAGAGGGTCACAAGACAAGTAAAAGTTCATCTAGTGACAGGCGTAATATTAATATTACCTATTCTAATAGAAAATCACTTTTAAGTGCCAACAGTTAGGGAATAGGTTATGAAGGCTTGCTAAATTCATTAATAAATCAGTTGGCAGTTATATTTCACAGAAACACCTGCATATTTATCTTCTCATTACCAATTGGATGATGGAATTTTTTTCAAGCACATTTCAAAAATCTGCCAACTTCAAGTGTAAAAAAAATAAACTTTGTGGTTAATTTTTCCCTTAACAAAGTACAGCTGTTGAGAATAATTGTTCAAGATCTTACCCCGTAATGTCAACTGCAGCAGAACAAAGAGTATTTAATTAGCAAATCTATCCAGTAATTCAACACCTATTATATAAAATGCCTTTGTGATTTTATTCAGGATAATTTGCTAAGAGGGTTATTACTGACATTCAGATGAAATTCAAAAGTCCTACGCAAGTAGAGTCATAATAGCAGTAATGATCCCCCCAATCAGGAGATCCTGTGTCACACAAGGCTCTTTTGCAAGGCAGCAGCTGATTTCCTGACTTCTTAATTCCCGGGCTCAGCCCAGTGAGAGCCCTTCATGCCAATATTTCAGTCAGCAATACATGTTTAATGGGAATCTATTAAAATACCTAGAACAAAAGTGACTTTTTGTTAAGAATGACAGCACTACGATCATATCAATCATTAGCAGTTTTTAGAACTGTGGAATGAAATGGGAGTTTTATGATGAGATTGGGCAAAAGAAAGCGAGAGAATCAAAAAATTGCTCCTTATTGTTTTCTATGATGAACTATTTTGTATTTCACTTGAATTCACCTGTTCCTCGCTGTAACATAATTTACAGAACAAGCTGCTTTTTGCTCCATCGTGGCTCATTCTTCTGTAATCCATGCAGTTTAAAAGATACATTGTAGCCGCTACATCATAAATTGTAGTTATTAGATTTTACCATGGCCCTTCATCTAAAAATGGCAACACATCCCTGAATGTGCCTGAATTCTGGACTCAAGTTTCATTGTAAGTTTTTAGTTCCTAATTCTTTTTCCTGTTCCTGATGCAGCATGGGAAATAATCTATACTAAATAAAATCAACAAAATCAACTTTTTAAAATTTATTTTTGAAATGTAATAAATACCAAGTTTCTTTGAAATGTACTAGGTTAATATTAAATAATGTGGATAAAAGCACATTAGCTCATACTTGTATCTAAGCACTAGTCGGAAGCCATAAGCGATCAAGAATTCTATACAGGTGAGTGTGCAGGCTGATGGAGAATGGATGAAGTGCTCTACCCTTCCTCTGGTACTCTAGGTAGGATGTTATTACGGTCAATTGGTATTAACATCCAGCAAAGGCCTGAGAGGATACGTAAGTTTTAGCAGATACCAAATTGTCATCAATGATGTGTCTGCCTTAATTCAGAGGGAAGGCAATTACAGTGGTGCCCCGCAAGACGAATGCCTCGCAAGACGGAAAACCCGCTAGACGAAAGGGCTTTCCGTTTTGGAGGCGCTTCACAAAACGAATTTCCCTATGGGCTTGCTTTGCAAGACGAAAATGTCTTGCGAGTTCCTGCGGGTTTCCCCCCCCTTTCCCCCCTTTTCCTAAGCCGCTAAGCCGCTTATCAGCTGATCCGCTGATAAGCCGCTTAACAGCTGATCGCTAAAAGCCGCTAAACCGCTAATAGCGCTAATCTGCTAAGCTGTCAATGGGCTTGCTTCGCAAGACGAAAAAACCGCTATACGAAGAGCCTCACAAAACGGATTAATTTCGTCTTGCGAGGCACCACTGTACCAAGAATGTTCTCCCTCTTGTTGCCACCAAATAGTTTTCTACAGGTTGCAGCACAAGCTCATCAGCTGGTAGGAAGAAGGTGCTCCCCCATGTAGCAAAAACCAACTTGTTTTAGAGCTTTACTAGTCAAACCTAAAACTTCAAACCAATTCATCCTGCCCCTTTCTGTCACTATTTGCAATTAAGCAAAAAAGGTAGGACCCCAGTGTCAATCCCCATGGATAAAGTTTAGGTACTGTCATGAATCATTCACAGCTAACCATCAACAACAATGCTACTCAGAACTTAAATTATTTAACTTGGTGGTGGCGTTGTTAGGTACCTATTTAAGTCTCCCAAAGCCAAGTCAAAATACCCAATGTGTATGGATTCAGAAGAAGCAAACATTCTAAACCAAGATTGGCCTGGAGGTCTACTCTTTGCCATTCCTCCCTTTTATCTGGTGACAAAGATCCTCAAGAAGGCAGGAGAATGGTATTGGTTCCTAGAGCAGAGCTACTCACAACATCCATGGAAAAATATCGCTCACCATCAAGTCATGTACCAGGGACCAATTTTTAACCAGCAGCTGCACATCTTCTGGCCAAAAAGCTGGTTTTGGTCTTGACTAACACTGTCACTAGGCAGTGACGGCTAATCTGTAGCTCTCCTGATGTTACTGGATTACAGCTGCCACCATCTGTCTATTGGCAATGCTGGCTGGGGTTGATGACAGTTGTATTATCATCATCATCATCATCATCACCATTATTCACAGGATAATATCAGAATATAAAACCACCAAATACATAAGTTGTAGTTCAATAACAAATGGAGGGCCACTCTTCCTCTAAGGTTTTGCCAAATATCTTAACCCAGGAAAAGACATGCCCAGAAACCAATACTGAATCTTGGATCAGCCTCCCAGTGTCAGAGCAAGATATTCTAGAGTTTTGTACAATATCCAGCAACAATGTTGTTGAGAGTATTTAGCCCATCTTTGGCTGGCCCAGAGGTAGGTAGCTCTAGCAAATAAACACATTTATAAGACAAAAAACCTTAGTGTAGGTAAAGAGGCCCTGAAGCCTTTGGGAGGGGGGGCTGCTTCCACATGCTTATCACAAGCACCCTTAAGCCTTCACCTCCAGCAGGTATTATTGTCATGAAAAAAAGATTCCCACAGGTAAGTGCACCAGAAATGTATTGAATTCGTGGTGGTCTTTTGTAGGGAAGAGAACTTGTACAATGAATTGACACTGGCATAGGCGGACTGGTCCATTCTGACCCCTTTGGCAGAGAAGATGTGGTCATTGCTCCTTTTTGAGAACGGGGGGGAAACTGTGAGGTGGACACAACTTTAGCCAAGGGCTGTGAGGAAAAGCTCTATAGGGAAGAGCTTGTTCAATGAAGTCTCTGGTTGTTCTGCCTCTTCCCCTGGAGATGCCCCTTTTCTCCCTTAAGGGTACCAAGTGAAACCAGCAATTTACCAGAAAAGGTTTCTGTAACTGGGCTAGCCCATGCAGGTATGGAAGGGAAAGTAGAGGAGAGAGACAGAGTGAGAGAAAGAGCACAAAAGAGCACAAGCAACACCTGCTCCCCTGTTAGTGGCAGGAAGGTAAGGAGCCTCTCAGCAAGCTGTCTCTGCCTCCTTAATGCATGGAAGAGGGAAGCCCAATGTCCCACAGTCTCTAATAGATAACGGTCATCCCAGTACCTTGTGACTAACAGGCAAAGCCAGGCTTTACCCAAAATATATAGAGCTGTAAGAAAATGTTCGAGCTGTTGGAGAAGGTTCATAGTATTTTAAAATGAAATACATGTGGGGTGGAATCCAATTGTTGCTTTGAAAATCTGAGTCCCTGAATTAAATTAGAAAACGCACAGCTGTAACCAAAATTAATTTTGATAGCATTTATCAACTTACTCCAGGAGTTATGGCTAAGGATGAACTCTTTAGAAGCTATTGGAAAAGTAACTATAGTAGGAAGCTGTTAGTCTCTGATCTTGCTTAGGTCACCACTAATAACCAGTAATTTAGGACTCCATGTGAAATATACATACATTTCAATATTTATCTTGCACCAGATTCATTTATTCAGGTAAAAAACCTTCACTCACTTGGTTCCTTTATATGTATTGTACATTACCCTGAGAAGTGGAATAATTTATTCACTTCTTAATTGCTAAAAGTCAGAATATACTGAAGATTAGCAAAACAAACAATGTTTAATCTTTGAACTTTACACTACAGGAAGCCATTCTGAATACTGGCTTGTCATAGGGAAATCGGATTAAAATTGTTCAGTTTTCCTACTCTTTCAATCCACCTACTCTGAACAGAAAGATACTGCTCTACAGGAATAGATTTTATTTCCTTTAATGGAAAAACCTTAATTACAAATCCAACTAAAACATACTTCCTCCATAAATCCATTACTGCAAGAGACACGCTGGGGATTTTTAAAAAATCCTTAATTTGTCATTTAGACCTACTGTTATCTCATTTGTACAGAATTCCAAATACTTTAGCATAAAAGCGGCTTTCCAAAACATTAATAATGTTTATGAATCCCTCAGTTCTTATCTACAATTTGGCAGGACGGTTATACTTCTTGTATTCAAAACAGATTTCTTTCTTTTTTTTAATTCGGATGTCTAATAAACAGAATTCAAAACAAGTATTACAAGTTTTTCATTTCAGAACATTGTTCAACCACTTCCTCACTCTTTTATGGATTTTACATTACTAAAAGGTAAGATCATGGAAAGGTATGTGTCACAGAAAACTCTTTGAAACTTTCTACTGAAATTAACTATTTCATTTAAACAGAACAATGTAAATAAGGATGTTGTGGTGTGATGATGTGATAAAGGATGTGGTGCTATTCATTTACTGTCCAAGTTAGTCTATATGGAATGAAATCTTAAAGTGAAAATCCAGTCAAAAGAGCCCACATCTAACTTCAGATATTCTTATCTTAAAGGCAGCAAGTTATACAGCTGAAGATTAGGACAGAAGCATTTTCCTGTGAAATATTGACCATGTAACTTCTAATAGTACATTTTAAAAAGTTATAATCCATGCTACACAGGTTAGAAAAACAGCTGCAGTCAAGTTAATAGGTCTTGAATAATTTCTATGTACAGGCAATTGGTAGTATTTTATCCCATTATTATCAGAAAAGAGTGGATAAAATTATTATTTATTGCCTATATAACACATTGAAGGTTCCCAGGCAATTCACAAACAATTCATTAAAATATAACACAGAAGTGCCACATAAAAACCATGAAAGCATAATAGAACAGCAATTCCAGCAGCAGAAGATGCCAACTCTCAAAAGTCAGCCATGTCCATAGGCCTGAAGGAAGAAATACATCCCTACTTGAAGTCTAAAAGCAGGTCATATGGGGGAGATGCCTCACACGTGCCAAGACATAAATATAAAAAGTAGCAGTGTGAAGCATTTGTCTCTGATCCCAAGATGATAGTCTGTCCCCACTTAAGGCTGTAGAAATGATGATGATGATGCAATGGAAAACTGGCCCCATCTAGTGAAGCCTTCACCAGAAGAGATGGAAAGAGACACTCACTTGAAGTAGCATCATAAAAGGCCATTTAGGACTTCAAAAAGGTTAAGAACCAGCATTTAAAACTGAGCTTGGAAAGTAATTAGCAACCTTTAAAACTGGTGGTGCATTCTTGGCGGCTGATACCAACAACAACAAAAATCCATACTTAGCTCAAATAATGTTTCCCCCCCCCCCCTCACTAGAGCAGATATAGCATGTACAAAATTGAAACTCAACTCATCACCTGACTGATTTGCACAGCTAATTAAGATGTGGTCAAACTCTGCATCAACCGATTAAGTATCTTTTCAGTAACAATTAAGAAAGAATGATTTTTTTCATTAACAAGAACAAGCACATAGCAGGCTTCAATGGAATCTTATAGCAATAGGGTTTATAAATCCAAACCATTAGGTTAATGGCTAAATGGCTTTCCTCTCTCTCCCCAGCCTTTAATTCACTGTTAATGAAACTTGGTACTTCTGACTATGGGTTCAATAGGGGTTTTCCCCCTCAGTTTTGACCACGAGTTTAGTATAAAATGAGCTCTGCTTCTGATTATGTTTCTCTTAGCAGATTAGTGAACTAGACTTTTGAGACCCTTTTAAAGTACTACAATTACTTTATTTTTAAAAACACACATGGGTGATTACACACAAATTGCAAAATGACTATTTGAACTTGAAACACAACAGAAAAGCAACAATGTAGATTGCAGGGTGGTAGTATTGCAGTTTACTGTTAGAACTTTACTAAACATCTTTGCCAAGTCTGAGTTACTTAATAAATTCAACACAGCAGAAATCATAAAGCGATAAATTAGTGAGTTTCTCCTCCTCCCAACTTCTTTTGGCTATTGGTGTCACATTCTTTTCTCAAACATTTGTCCACACAATACAGTAGCCAACAAACCTGATATAGGGCTGTTAAAGTCAGACAGCAAGGCACCACACAATGACCTTTAGAAAGAATGATACTAACAGGTGGCGGGTGCTTAATAATTGTATTATGCTTTAACAATGAGGGCAGTGCACTATCTTCTTATCTGCACCAGGTACCTTACTACACATCACCCCAAAAGGAAGAAAGCAAAGCTACGAATAGCCTAATTGCCACACCCATCAAATTTATACTTCATGCATTCCTCCACTTCAAAAACTCATAGCTTTAAGTGCTGTCAGTTAATCTGAAACAGGGAAGTTATTTAACGCAAGAAAAGGACTAAATGTATATCCGAAACATATTATTAAAATCCTGAATGGAGGAAGGGAATCCCCAAAATCCCAAGTGATTGAATTAATTGCCCTTACTAATTAGATTTCCTACATCAGGCAGCTCAAGTTACAGTTTTCATTAACCTTTAACCCTGAAGCAAGTCAGTGTTTTGACAGCTGAAGAGCAGTGCAATCTTTTCCTCTCAAGCAGGCTTTGACCGTGACAGAGGAATTTTTTTGGGGGGGAGGAGGTGTCACACCCAGACAAAAGTAGCCACTCAAGCAGCACATGATTGCTTTTTCCACAGACAATCCTGACTGGTTGCAAAATGGCAGACACCACCACTGTCCCTAGTCACCACCATCTCAGCTGTAGAGAGACCTATGCAAAAGGGAATTTCTGGTCTGAGCGACATGCCATTAGTATATAAGCACCCACTGCAAAGGGCCAAGCAGCAGATCAGTTTCCTGTCAGCTGCAGAAAGTGCTGACACTTAAGCTGTTTAAAGGCTTCTCATTCTTGATTTGACAAACAAAAAGGCAGGTTCAAGGACACATTGGCTTGTGAACTAGGCTACCATGTATGGTGTGTGTGTGGCCATACAGTCACCTCAGTTCAAGGCACCAATAAATGAAATTATCCAGAGAAGATATGCTCACATCAAAATCCAATTTCAATCTTGTAGCAAACAAAGAACAAGCACAAGAAAGTCCTCAAAATGTTCATAATTTCTGTTCTTTGTTTTGTTTACACAGCCAGGTACCTGATCAAAGGCATTACACCATTAAACAGTACCAACAGAACCCATATGAGAGTAAGATTCCTCTTGAATAGCTGGTAGGCTGTTTGACAGATAAGTGTTAAGCACAAGGAAGTGTACTGACCATGACACCAGCGTCAGTTTAACGCCAATCACTTGAACTCAAGCGATAGAAGCTATATAACGGGGGAGGGAATGAGAATGCAACTGTCTCAGGGTTCAGGGGAGCAAAAACTGTCACCTCCCTCCCACTCCCCAATTGCTTGCTTGCCTGCTTCATTGTCCATCTGGCCTTGCCACTGCCACCACACCACTTTTTACACACCCACCTCGCAAGGTTCTCCACCAGCCACTGCATGGCCTCCTGCCTCACTCTAGGAAAGGCCAAGGGGTTCCTGTCTCAAAGTGAGGTATTCTGGGTAATGTAGTCAGGGAAGTGCTGTACCCCACAAATGATCAGAGTTCTAGCTCATGAGGACAGCTTGGGCAAGTTGACAGGCTCTCCCACACCAGACATGCCCTCAGTGTAAAAACAGCATTGAAAGGGGCAAGCGTAAGGTTAACTTATGTGGTCCGGCTCTCCTCCGTCATACAATCCTGTGCACACCTATTAATCTGTGTCATTTGACACACTATATCTATGAAGAAGAAGAAGATGATGATTTATATCCCACCCTTCCTTCCAAAGAAGCCAAGGGTGACAAACACACACACAAATGATGAAACAATTAAAACATCAAAAAACAAAACCTATTTTAGGACGACACCAGCTTCACATGAGATTATGCCACTGGAGAAGAGTCATCCATTGGAAAAGATGAATGAATAATTTAAGTGGAAAACTTCAGCATCCACATTTGATCCTTGTTTCGAGAGAGAGAGAAAGTTAGTGAAGGGGTGAACCTGAAGGGGGAAAAAGTTTTCAGCACACAACGTAAATTAGCACAACCCAGAAGCCACCTATTCTGCATATTCAAGTGTACAATTTACAGTTCTACAATGGTCTGCCTGTTGTTCAAGCATCTTACTTTGAATTCTTAAGACGGGGAAATGACTGTGGCAACAATTTCTGCAACTGAATCCATTCAATGTGTGTTCATGCTGAGAACTCTTCTTTTTACTTGGATCCACAACAAGTGAATTTTCTTTTTCTGCAATCCATGCATCATATGCAGGTGTGGAGGGCACTCCCCAGCCAAATGTACACGGAAGAGTTAATTCTTCATTGTCAAGCCGACACAATTATTTCTACATTTCCGAGTGCCCATGCACATCGGTCTAGCATCTAGGCAGCTATGCCCAGTTCTGAGCTCTATGGAGCAGTTGCAGCAACAAGAGGCCACTCACCCTCCACCAGGTATGTACCTCCCCCTGATGGGATGCATGCAGAAACTACGCTTGCATGGAAGCTTCCTCTGCTCTTCGCTCTTCAATCTCCTTCTGGTTCTGGGAGATAGTGGGGCAGGAGAGGGTGGGAGGCACTTCACTTGCCAAATCTGCGTCTTCCTCTGATCCCTCCTGTGCGCCACCCTCCAGCTCTGAAGTTTCCCCTGCCTCTGACTGGTCTCCTGGCTAGCACAGGTCCCCATAAACCACTGGCCCTCTTTGCCAAGTCAGACTCTAGCCCTGCTTCTCCCGATGCACAGTTGTCAGCATCCTGCCAGTCCCTGACAGCAGGTGAATACAAAATCTTATTTAAACCAAGAGGGTGGGCGGAATGCCGCAATGCTAAAGTGTATTTTCCAGAATACACACACCCTTTTCATTTTATCTGAAATGGCCTTGAATACTAGATTGACTGGTAGTACCTTTAGAGGTTTCTAGTGCCATTCTAAACAAGCGATCAAAAGCAAAAAGTAAATTCACAAGGTGCTGTATCCTCCTAGCTTGATAATTAGTTATTTCATCTAGTGATAAAGCACAAAGACCCTCTCCTGCAGATTGCAGGATGCAAGCAGGACCATATTGGCGGAGGCAATCCTTAACATATTGTGCTCTTCAACGTTGAACTGCACATTTTGAATTGGAAGCCAATGAACTTGGTATAAAAGCAGAAGTACATGACTCAGCCCTCTGTCTCCTCATCCTCAGGGAAAGAGTTCAGGAAGTTAGAAAATATATCTGACTGGGAGGAGAATGTAGCCTATGAGTCAGCCGTTGACAGGCATGCCCTCTCAGAAGCTGTAGCATCACAGGAGTCTGTGATGCCAGCACCTCTCTGGCTTTAAGAGGTTGCATTACTGTCATTAGACTCAAAGGACTCCAGCTGAGAGGCCATAATAGAACCATGGCCTCCGCTGCACCACTGGACTCCACAGCTCTGAAAATGGGCTGGCTCTTTTAAGAGTAGAGGCTTCCCTCATCATCAGGAGTGGGGAAAGGAAGGCTCAGGCTGGGTTTGTTCATTGTTGGAGCACTGAACAGTTCCAAGTGGCACGTAGCCTTCCCAAACGCCACTTGGAACTATTCAGCATAGCTTGTTTGCCTTTCGGACTTTACTTCTGCTTTGACTGAACTTGCCTCACTGGAACATGAGCTTTGTTCGAGCATTGAGTGCTTCCTGGATCTGGAACTAGTTCTAGTGGAATGTGATTCGTTGGCCCTGGACTCTGTGCCCAGCCGAGGACCCTAGTTCAGCTAGAGCCCCACCCCCAAGCTGGCACCATTGCCTGACACAGAACCAATCTGGGAGAGAGCCAAGTTCAAATCCCTCATTCAGCCATGAAGCTTATTAGTTGACCTTGGACCAGCCATGTTTTCTCAGCTAGACCTGCAGGTGAAAACTGAATTTGATATTTGGAAGCAGCAGGTGAAGATTCAAATCATGCTGCCTCTTTGGTCCATCACTCTAACCTGAAGACCCTCTTGCTTTCATATCGCTAAACACACAGAGATAAATGAAAGTTTGCTTCGTTTCATACAAACTGTAGTTAAAACTAGCATGGTGTGTCGTTTTTTACACCATTATATAAACTCACTCAAGGAACAAGCTGTTAGAATTTCAGCTTGTTCACTCTGCTTCTCGCTACATGCAACTATTACCAACTCTGAAACACTCGTCACAACAAAGCAACTAATGATAAAAAATGAAAAGGGAAAATAACCAGGGAAGGATTAACACCCTAGCTCAAAATTCAAATAAAGAAAACTTCTGCTTTTTATCACTCAAAAGTTCTGAATAAAATTCACTTAGTACTTGCAGATCATTTTAAAAGGAGTTTTGAAGATGCTTTCACATGCTCTAAAGACCGACATGAAAAGTGATACTATTCAACAGAGGACGCTTATTGTGGCTACAAAGAAATACAATACTCATAGCAGAATTCCTCAGATGCCTCCTACAAAAACACATTAACAAGACTAATGGGTCACATCCCTCTTTGTCAAGCTATACATGAAACTGCAACATCATCAATAAGCCTCAAATAAAATATATAAATGCATATAAGGCTTGCGTACTTTTTCTTTGCAATACATGAAATGAGGGGCCACTACGTAGAACTTTATAATGATAGTATTCATTTAATTTTAATGGTAACTTTATTAGGCAGGCTTGCTTCTCATCCTAAGTCATGGCTGACAGCTTCTGTGAATGACTAGATTGCTCCCTCTTCACTTCTCCAATAGTGTGAAACTTCTCCACTAGTGTAAACAACAAACCCCAGTCCTTGGCTTAAGATCATGGTTTGTTTGGAGTAAAAGAAACCATTCTCTCTGGTTAAGAACAAATGCTCAGTGAAGGATTGTGGCTCATTTCCTTCTAGGAGAGCAGTGAAAGAGCCATTAACCATGACTTACAACGATGTGTGAACAAGGCCACCGAACAAGTAGAATGAGCATTTGCAGAGTTCTTCTGTTTGTGAATTCCACCATGCTCCCTTATTTTTCCATTTTCATGTCTCTCATTTCTATTCATTCTTTTATTTATATTTTATACATTTATTTACATTTTATGCATTCTTTATTCACACTTAATTTAGAACGATTTGCCAAGCATCATATCTATTGTGTGAACGTCATAGCCAAGTGGTGATCTGGGCTTTTCACATCCTGTCCCAACATTCTAGCCATTCTATCACAACCGATCTTAAAGTAACTGGAAATGAGAGAGCACCGTGGTAAACTTTGATCTAGGCCATTTATTCAATAGCGTGGAAGAAATGACTTTCATGCCAACAACTGGTGTATAACATAGAGATATGTGCACAAAGACATGCTAAGGTTACTTTGATCATTTCAACATTCCAGGACCAGTATGTCATTGTTAAACTGCAGCCATCAACATTGCTGTCATTCCCGAGCAAAGAATTTATTAGCATACTAAACTTCTGTTCCCCATGTGCAGATTTTCCTCTTGAACTGTGGTGACAGGCAAAATGCTTGAAATAAACACAAAGACTGCAATGTTGCATTCATTTAGGCTGCACAGGTGTGCAGTCATAGGATGTATGTGCAAAATATGATCAACCATCAAAAGGCCCATGGCTTTCTGCAGAACTGAAAAATTGTTAACCTAGGAGCAACACAAACTACCACACTGGCCATAAGCATGTAATAGGCTACATAAAGCCTCAGGGGAATGAATGAATATTGGGATGCAATAGCTAAAACTTGTTGTAGCTTGTTCATAAACATCAGTTTGGTTTTAGCCAATATACTTTTCTTAAAAATCACTGCCTCATCCTCATGTTGTAAGTGCACTACATTCCCCCCTGAAGGGTTTAGAAATTAGTGCTGCAGTTAACCCTGGAGTAGCTAGTCACAATAAAAATTCAGCGACCAGACACTGCTCTGTGCTACAGGAAGAGACTTGGAATTCAAGTGGAATTTCTCTGCTCCATCACAAACATGAAATTGTATACCACAAGACATAATTTAGTGCTGCAAGTTCATGAAACTTGTAACCTTTAAGTACACATAAAACCAGTACAGATAAGATGCCATTCCAACAGCATTATACCATTTGTTTTACACGCTTCATCCACGGCTCAACTCCATCACCACAACACTTGTTAAAAATAATAATTGTAATTAATTGTGTTGTGTAGTGCTGGGCATTTGAGTCCCATTGGGACTAGGAACTTGTTCAACAATTATTGCCCACTGCGAACAGAACCAGGAGCTGGCAGAATTCCCAGCCTCAGGCTCTTAGCAGCTGCTGCTTCTACTCTTGGTTGTTTCCCTTTATTCTGCCTGTGCCCTCTTCACCCCATAAAATTCCCACAGCCAGAATGAATTGCTTTAAGCAGCCAAGAGGTACTGTATCATCTACTGCTCTCCACGGTCTCCTTACTACATATGCTACCGAACAGGTAGCAGCAAACATACCTCTAAGTTAGTGTACAAGACAACTGTTACCACAGTAGTGGGAAACCAACAGTAACCGTAGCAGGAGAGAAAGAGCCAATGTTTGCCAGCAGCTGGCAAAGACAACAAACTGAAGTGAAAATCTGCAGTCCCTTCAACCATCATAAAACATGGACATGGACATTGTGATTTGTCCTTTTACAAAATCTGTACAAGCTCTTACAGTGATACCTCAGATTAAGTACTTAATTCGTTCTGGAGGTCTGTTCTTAACCTGAAACTGTTCTTAACCTGCAGAACCAGTTTAGCTAATGGGGCCTTCTACTGCTGCTGCGCCGCCAGAGCCCGATTTCTGTTCTTATCCTGAAGCAAAGTTCTTAACCTGAACCACTATTTCTGGGTTAGCGGAGTGTGTAACCTGAAGCGTACAACCTGAAGCATATGTAACCCGAGGTATATGAATCTGTTGAACATAATGCTGGATCACAGAAAATCTTAGTAGTAGATTTCAGGAATTTGAAAATTTTTCTAGTCCTTCCTTACATAAACATTTTTTTTAAAGAGATGGTACGGAAAATGTAACTCTGTTCCTCTTGCTCCTCACCCATCCGTTCCAAACAAAAGAAGACATGTGTGTGTGTGCTGTTGTTTGCTTCTAGCTGAAATGCTTTATCAAAAACATTAGCTCTGAAGAAATAATGAGTAATTGAAGAATTCACACATTAAAAGCCTAATCTCCAAACAAGAACCCCTGCAGCCAAATGGCAGGCCTCACTAGAAGCGAAATATTCCCAAACTGTATGCCATTGGGTCAGAAGCATCACATCATATGGCATAAATAAATGAAATACAAAGCACAGAGCCATTACATCAAGTTCTATGAACTACAGACTATTAATAAACTATTAGTACCAACTGTTCTCAATATATATGTGTGTGAGAGAGAGAGAAACGACAGAACAGATGGACACAAAATATAGGACTTCACTTAGCAGAGAAAAGGCCAGGGACAAATACCAAGTTAGTACTGATACTTGATAAATGTGATAATCTACTATCATGCATACCTTACATGCTCCCCCAGTAAATGAAGTTGCCTGTCTTGGCAAAGAGTCATTTTCTCATTATGAAGATGGGACAATGGAGCACTGCAAGTTCATTTCACAAACAATAATGCCAACTGTGTTCTTCCAGGACCTAGGAAAATACTCTGGGCTTGGACAACAAATGCTTAAAAAAAAGAAGACGACACTGGTGGCCATGACAAAATGACTGTTGTGCTTTAATTTAAAGCTTAGATCAATTTTAAAAAATTCTATATTGTGGACACTGGTTTAAAGAAAAAGAGCTGAACAGTGAAAAATGGAAATAAGTGTTAGGAGGTGTAAGATTAGAATATATTACCAGAGCAAATAAATTTCTAGAACAATAAAAAGACAATGCTCACAGCTAGGGGGAAAAGTCACTAAAGTTACTCTGATGCTTTTAGAGGGACATCATTTTTACCCCAGGCCTGTTGCATCATATAAAGGAGAAATAGAGAAACATTTTTTTTCCTATGAAGGATCATTGACCCTGAGCCACAGGCCTTCTTGTCCTTCTATCTGGGTTACAACTACCCCCTCGCCTCCAGGCCCACAGCCCAGCAAGAGTGAGGTTCCATTGTCATTTTTGGTCCTCTACCCATCCCCTGCTCCTGCCCACATGATTCTGAGCAGCCTGCCTGCCTGCTTTACTTCTTCTGGGCTCATGAACCTCTCTGTGAGACCTACAGAGTCAGCTACAGTAGGAGAGCAAAGCAGAAAAGTGCTGGCTGAGGGAAATAGACCCCATCCATCATTTTGGTTTACCTACCTTCTTGCCTGCCTGGTTAACCTGGTAGCCGGTATTGTGGGAGGGGGGAAGCAGCCTGGGGAGGAAAAGGGCTCCCAACCCAATAGCAAAGCATTTTTGTTGCAATCTCATAATTACTTACAATTACATAATTAGAATTACTTGCTTCCAGGTAATACAGTAAAGAGTACTGGGCTGTTAAAATGCTGAATGTAAGGGTTTGTACCCAAATTTCCCCTGAACAGAGTTGCACTCAAGAAATGCTCCCACTGGTGGAAGCGGGGTGGCATTAGCCAATATCCCATTCCCACAGCAGCCATCTAATTGCCCTCAAAATCTGCTCCAGCGGATTGGGGGACACTTCAGCACAATGGAGAAGGATGCTGGGGAGAGTGCAGGAATCAGGAAAAAAATGCTTCCATCTCTACCTACAGTGGGAGTCTCTGCTGGACCAGAGTCCGTATGTTTGCAGGATAGCAGGTCTGTATCCAACCCAGTGTATGGAAATGAATGCTATGCCCGTCCGTATTAAAGACCTTTCTCCTCTGATACAATGTATGCCAACATATGGATACTCATATATTAATAGTACAGTCGTACCTTGGAAGTTGAACGGAATCCATTCCAGAAGTCCGTTTGACTTCCAAAATGTTCAGAAACCCCAGTGTGGCTTCTGATTGGCCGCAGGAAGCTCCTGCAGCCAATCGGAAGCCACAGAAGACCCGTCAGACGTTCGTCTTCCAAAAATAGTTCGCAAACCGGAACAGTCACTTCCGGGTTTGTGGCGTTCGGGAGCCAAAACATTCGATTTGCAAGGTGTTCAGGATCCAAAGCACGACTGTACTATGAAGTGGAAGTGGAAACTTGGTTCTTGGTCCTTATATTCAGATACCGTATTGGGTGTATCACACATTAAAAAAAAAAAAAAAACCATGCAAGGAAAGTAGTAATGAAAAGATGGAGTTGATTAGACCAGATAACAAATTATTGCAGTCTTCCTAGAAGTGAGTTGTATTTAAGTAACTAAAGCAGTTTATAAAATTAGTGCTCTGTCATCCTGACTCAGTGCCAGCAGTAGCTGCTTCACAAGACCTGTCAACACTGTTATTCAAAAGGGGCTTTTAGTGTAGCTTTAAAAAACAACAACAATGAGAATTGAAACAGAATATTTACAAGCGTTCTTCACCCTGATCTGTTTTTCTTCCTAGCTTAAAGGAAAAAAATACTTCGGATTTTAACAAACAAAAAGTGACTTTGCAACTTAACTATAAAACAATACTTTAAACAGTAGAAGAGAAACAAAAGCCCACCCCCCAAAAAAAATTTCCACCCCCCAACTTCTGTCATGGATGCAGAGAAGTGGTGGGATACACCAGCTGGGGAAGCCCCAAGGGAAGAAGGCTCAGGATCAGGAGATTGGTGGTGGGACGATGGTGAATGGTCAGAGGGAAAAGAAACAGCAGACTGGAAGGAGGTGGTGTCGGAAGCGGTGGATGTTGGAAGAGGTAACAGGTTGGGTGAACAGGAAGAGGCTGTGGCTGAGGGCTGTTCAGATTCTGAGGCAGAAGCAGAGGCTGGAGCGGAGTGGGGTCAGGAGAGAGAGAAGGCGGCTGCTGAAGAAGCCAGGAGTCTCCCTCTTGTACTGCAACCAACTCCCCTTCCACCTGTTCTCCTAGAACACACAGATAAACGAAGAGGGCAGAGCATTTGCGACTGCTTGGGAAAGACCCTGGAGAGGAGACTTAGGAAGCGGTGGGAAGGTGGGGACTCAGTCCTCACAATTGCCTTGTTGGAGCAAGACCTACTGGGAAGAGTTGCTGGGATCACTAGGTCTGCACTGTTTGCTGACCTACGCTTGACTCCAGCTCCTTACAAATACCTACCAAATGAAAATCATAAGCTGCCTTCTGTTACTGTTTTTCCTACAGGGATCAGGGGATCCATGGACAGGTTATCTCTGCCTACTTCAAAGCTTGAAGTGGATGCACTAGGATGCTAGATATGTACAAATGAGGTTCAGAAGATGGGAATTTGTGGTGGCCACTATAATTTGTTACATAAGGTAAGGTTAAAAAGATGGAAAGAACAAATCCTGCAAGCAGCAGTGTAATGAATCGAAGAAACAAGATTCCGTTACCAGGAGTCAATCATTCTTGGCTTATCCCAAAACTCACTGGCTGGTGCTCAATTTACATGACACTAAATAATCCATAATGACTGTTTGTAGCAACTATAACAAAATTCAATGTCTATTCAAGCTAAAAGAAATCATGCCAGAACAGTGAACAACATTCAACTCAGAAGCTTCATGCTGTATCTATTTCCTAAACATATTTTCCTTAAGTGTGCTAACAGAACAAACAAGATTATTGACCCACAGGTTTCTCTCCTCTTTTAGCATCTGGTTTTGCCTATTCATTAACCAGTTTCAACTATATAAATCACAGAAGGTCACTGTAATGGCATACATCACTTGGGTAGGATAAACAGATAAAATGAGCCAAAGTTGCCTACGTCAACCACTGTTGCCAGAGAAGATATGAAGACAAAACTGGAAGTGGGTTTTGTTGCGTTATTAGGACAGTCTCTCTAACTAGCACACCTTTAGCCAAGCAAAGCACTGTCTCCAAGATGGGAAGTATATCACTGAGTGGTTTCAAGTAATAACTGCAGGTGATGGGAAGGGCTGCGCCTATCCTACAGTAGGTAACTCCTGAGAAGCACTTTGGCTGCATCAGTTTGTTTCTTCACTTCAGTGTAATGGCCGTGTAATGTAGGTTTTCAAAATCTCTGCTGCGAGCCCTTCAAGTCTCTGTTGAAGGAACTGGTTGCATTGCAAATGAATTGCAGGGGTTTGCTGTGAAAGTAACAGGACTGTGTGGTGTGCTTTGGTGGGGTGAAGCAGACGTGCACATCCACCTCTGTATGTCCAACAGGCAACACAAATACGACAGCTAAAATAAAATCAGGAAGCTAATTCCTGGTGAGACCACTGCAAATCTAGCCACTCCCAGCTGCCAGAATCTAGCACTCAATCTAGAATCAACCAGTTATTTCAGGCTGTAGGCTAGGGGTACAAAAATTTTATCCATATGGAAAAATAGATGTTGTGGAGACAGTTATGAAGAAACCCTTCTCAGAAGCCATATTCTTGTGTTACCCTAATCTTATGCACTGCGAGTTTACGTTTTCTCCTATTGGATTGAACTGCACAAAACCCATATTCTCAGTGAAGCTCTAATAATACAGGAAATTTTGTAAATCTCTAAAGTCATATCAAATTATACATAATTAGAACTCACATTTAGTGACCAGAAACGGCTTAATTTTTTCAATAAACACAAGATATATATCGCCATCTAGTGAAGAATCTGCATAATTACCACTCTACTACTATATACAATAATGCCAACTGTAAAACGAATACAACAGCATGCTTTCTTCTGCTTGAGATTTTCTGCTAAAGGCTAATATAGTTTGTACAAAGTTGCTGAAAGTCAAGCAGGGCTGTAATAAGCAAAATTTTGAATGGAACAATGGAAACTATTTAAATAGCAAAACTGGACACTTTCAAACCAGTGAAGTATATTTTGCAAGAAAACAATGTAAACTTTTAGAGTTAAGATTTTCCTATGCCAGGAGGTTCTTAAAAGCTAATTTCTGAATGTGTCTACTGCCTTCTGACCAATTTTGTAAATAAACTTCTTCCTTGTATATGATGTAGAAGCAAACCCACAAGTCATAAAGTGTAGTTATCCCCTCATCTTTTTCCTAACTAGCACAAATCCACATAGAAGACTGTCTGGAATGTCTACATAATTCACTGTTCTGGCCTTATCCCCATTGAGAGCAAGCAACCCCACTGAGAGCACATGAGTTTGTAAACTGATTTGAAAACCTTGGTTAAGTGGGGATGTGGATGACATTAATGGTAGTTAAGGTTGATATGGACACAACTTTTAATAATTCTTAAGACCTCTGGAGCAGATACTCTACCACTCAACTACAGCCGTAGGCCAAGTCAATATGACTTACCAGCATGTTATTCAGCAAGGAAAAAGGTTTAGTTTTGGTAAATAATTCAGACATACTGGTGTATTGAAGGAGACAGAGGTATGCTGCACTTTTGCTCCAAAAGGATACAGCAAGCCATTATGTTCTAATTTAAGTGAGATTACTCACATAACAATAAATATCAGATTATTAGAGGTTTGGGGGCACAATCAATAGTCCAGATTGCACCAAACACAACATACCCTTCTGGTTTTCTAAAGATTCAATCTGACAGCTGAAATATTTAGCACTTTCTGACCCTCACTAGCTATTATAATGTATTTCACCACTAACTAGGGCAGATGGTTTGACCAAACTTGCTAGGTCGTTTTTTTAAATAGGCAACATCAAGAGCCACTGCTGTGGTCTATAAATGCATGGCAACAGTAGCTCTATTCAGGAATGTGCAAAGGGCCACTTGGAGCATGTGGGTTAGTTCTACCCACTTCAGGATGGGGGCAAAGGCCACTCCACATTCTATAAGCAATACTGCACTGCTGCAAAAAGGTGCAGAAAGGGGAGCACTGTCTTTACAACAACAACAAAGCTACAGTGTTTGGAGCTTTTCAGTTAGAAGAAAGGCAAGGAAGAAAACATGCAGATAGTGTATAAAATGATGCATATATGGGGCAAGTGAGTAGGGTTTTTTCCTGTGCCATAATACTAACAACCTGGGCTTATCAAATAAAACTGATTAACAGTGCAGAGTTAATTTATGGAATTCACTGCCACCAATGTGGCAATGGCTACTAGCTTATATGACTTTAAAAGATGATCTTACAAATTCATGCAGGTAAAGTCTATCAATGGCTTCAAGTTAGTTACATGGAGAATTCAAGTTTACAGACACAATACACATCTCAGCAGTAGTTACTTGGAAGCAACAGAAGAAGAGGACCAAGGCTGCTTGATTAACAGATTCTTTGTTAATTCTAACATGAAATGATATGAACTAATTATGTAGATTAGAATGTAGTTATCCTTCAAATTTTGTACGCCTCTGAATTTTGCAATACAATTGTCAGCTTAAAAACTATTTTTAAAAAATCTATTATTTAACTGTTCACTTACATGGTTTGATAAGTGAAAGATTGCTGGATGTAGAGGGAGCATTGTTAAAGGAAGTTTGTGTTTTATTTTAAAAACTGAATATTGTAATGAAATATTAGTAACAAAAAGCATATTTTTATATGAAACACATTTAGACATGCGTATTTTGGAGAAAATGTTCAAAAGTACCTCTTTAAATACATATTTAATTTGCAACTTTTCTTTTTTATTGCAGGTTAATGCAGAAACTTATGATGAATACATGTAAAAGGGGTCCGATCCAGCCGAGCTGCTCTTACCTTTTTATGCATTCTCATAAATGTTACAATTGACTCAAACATTCAGTAACCAAATTTGCACTCAGCATTGAACTTTGGTTCATAACCCATGATCCGAAGCTGGCTCGTTTCAAAACCAACCAGACTTTGTGATAAACGGCAATCTCTAGTTCACACGCAATGACAAGCAGAATTCACACAAGGGCAAAGTGAAACAAAACGCTTGTCCAGTCCATTTCTCAGCTGTGCACAAGAAGGAAATGGGAAGGGAAGGTCACGAGCCCATTATTCGCTGCCGACTCACCTCTCGGCCTTTGAAAGTCACCAAAGCGGCAAGTGGCTTTGCATAGAATCTACTGTAGGAAAACCCCAGACATCCATACATGCTGTTAGCTGTAAGCTTCAAAGCCTTCTGCCTGATATCATACTGCAAAGAAGAAATTAAGACCATCACCGCAAGTAGTTAAATATATAAATATAATCATATGTACTCAGTCACTTATAAGAGAGATGTTAAAATGCCGAGTGGCCATCTGGTAGAGGGGCAAAGGCTCCAGGTGAGCCAGTGAAATGGCAGAAGTGGGGAGAAGGGACTTCCCGCCCAGTGCTCCTGGTCGACTGAAGTCCAATCTACTTACTTATTTAGCAGTGACCCATTTAAATGCAGTGATCCGCGAGTGGCATGCATGTAAGTGGGGATGGGTGCCTGTCCTGTTAACTGCACTGGCAAATTTTATCTAGCTGCTCATTTTAGCCCCTTCTATAAGAAGCAAGATAGGCTAGCCTAGCAGAAAATAAGAAATAGCAGCAAAAAAAAAATTCCCCTATATACTCATTTCTTACATTTAAAGATTAGCCTTGGAGAAGATACGTATACAAACAAGCAGAATCTTGGTCTAGTTTCTCAACAATTGACATTTTCATTCTGTTAGAGATACCTGTAAGTAGAGGTCAGAATTTAAGTCTGGCTGTTTCATCAACTGTTTCACTTGACGCCTTCGTTCAACTAACTTCCTGATCTCTTTAGGCAAGATTCCCATTTCTAGCGATGAATCTGGCAATTCTGGAATTTCTTCTTCTCCATCCTGTGAAGTTATTAGTTTGACAAGTTAATACTACCAGAATAACCTAATTCCTGAAACTGCTGCTTCCACCCTGTCATATGAACAAGGATATGCCGCTGGGTTCTATCTCAAAAGACCCTAATGGAGAAGACATCCCAACTAGGTCAGATAACCATTCCTTCCAGAACCATCGGCATTCAGAGCAATAGCTACTCTCTGGAGGAATTCCCCCAGGTGATCCACAGAAGATGATCTCCTGTGGCAGCTGTTAATGCTGGGTCTCTGTCTTGTGCCCAAATTGTCTCATTCGGGAGATGACACCTACTTTCCCCAAGAAGGGAACGTGAAAAACTGGCATATAAATAACCCAAAAGGTGTTTTTGTGATTTAGGGCCTAATCACCATCCTCTTGGGGAAAGATGGCACTTCACACCCAACCAAGGACAAACTCCTGGTTCAAACCTAAAACTGCTAGTCTCTTCCGGTTCGCATGCCCCATCTATGAGCTGAAAGGAACCTAAATGGACACAGGATCTTGGTGCCGCAAGGAAACCATAAGCATGCATGAGGACCAGAGGCTGAAAGTGGCCCACGTAACCTCAGACAGGTAACCATTAACACAAAAATGTGGATTTGTTTTTATTGCACTAGCAGAAGTTGAGTACACTCCTTTGACTTTTTCTCCTTTGGGAGAAAGAACAGGACACAAATTTAATGACTAAATAAACAGATAAAGAAAATAAATGGTATTGACAAAATATCTAGTGAAAACTTCAAAGTAGAGTGTAAGGTTCAACTGCACTATCCTGGGCTGGCCAAAGAATGTTCTGAAGGCACTTAACTCTGTTCTGCTGCAGATTCTAAGATAAGCCTGGTTCTGTAACCTAGTTACCCAGATTGGATACCACCTGAGAAGCATACAAAACCACTTTGAACACATAGCAAAAAAGATCAAAGCCTTCCTTGTCTGCAACAGTTCTGCTGAACAATACTTGGATGATACAATGCCATCGTTGCCATCTCATAGGCATATAGTCAGATAAATCATGTAAAAAAATAGTTTATATACATATTTAATGAACTTTACAAGGAAAGGATGTAGAAAAAATGTTTCAGCAAGCAAGACTGATCCGGTTTTACATGGAAAAATGGGGAATAAGCTAAGCATGTAAGAAAACAAGGAGGGTCCATGTACACTTTTTAATGTCACAAAAATATTATGCAGCTGCTAAAAAGGAAGATATAATGAACTCCACGTCAAGGTGGAACCAATCTGATTTCATGAGATTATACACAATTTATAATGAAATATTATACTATTAAACATGGTATCATGCAATACACTACAATTACTAAATACAGCCGCAATGTCTAAGGAGACTTCAATGTATTCTTGAATATAAACATAAGATCTTTTTAACAATTAAACATTAAAAGCTCCTGTCAAATTAAACACACACCTCTGTCTTTTTTGGCACACTTGAAGACACCCTGGTAACTGTTGTAAAACAGATGTTAAACTCTTGGATAATTGAAGGGTATAAGCTATTGAAGTCGAGGAGCAAGATGAACTTGTCATAAAAACCTGAAATTAAAAACACACACACAAAATTCACATTACAATATATACCTACTATGGAGATGGTGAGAGACAAGTTACTTGCAGTACAGTGTAAAAGAACACCAGAACGCAAGTGAAGAGTCATTGGTGAGGGGGACATTTAAAGTCAGATTCCTTCAAAAGTACTCTGGTTTATTATGAAATCAATTTGTCCATGTGATTCTGTCAGCAGTCAGGTCCGAAAAACACTTGCATTATTTCAAAACACTACACTTCATCACCAGTCTATGGTGCAGATATGTCAGAAGTGGAACGATCCAACCCTGTTAACTATCCAAGGATGAACAGATACCTTCAATGTTACTCTGGGGTGCTTCTGCACAGTTGTCACAGAAAGGAGACACCATGTGAAACTGCAAGCATCCACTTATTAGCAGCAGCAGAGAAAGGATTTTTATGCATGTACTCAGCATACAAAATGAAACAGATAAACCAGATTATCTAGATCCATCTCAATCTGGCTTTAGGCCCGGTTATGGAACAGAGACTGCTTTGATCATCTTGGTGGATGATCTACACCAGGAACTGGACAGGGTGTGTGTGCCCCTGTTGGTTCTGTTGGACCTCCCAATAGCATCCTTCTGGATCGCTGTCAGGGATGAAACTTAAGGTCACTGTTTAACAGTGGCACTAGTAAGGACTTGAAGGTACAAGTTCTGAAGGTAGTGCTGGGGAATCCTGGTCGACTCCATGGCTGTTGACATGTGGGATACTTCAGGACTCCATCTTGTCCTCCATGCTATTGAACAAATACATGAGACCACTGGGAGAGGTCATACAGAATTGTGGGGTATGATGCCATCAGTATGCTGATGACAAACAACTCTGTTCTAAATCAGTGTGTGATCTTAGTAATGGACTGGATAAGTTTAACTCAGGTAGGGACACGACAGCATATGAATCAATCTGGCTAACTTGACCCAACAATCCCCCCCCCCAGCTTACACACACAAACAAACCTCATTGCAGCCAACTAAACACAATCAATCACACCCTGGCTCCCACACCCAACCTCTCTCACTACCAAGGAAATATAAAAAACAAACAGAGAACCTACCGAAATGACGCTGACATAAAAACCCCACATACACACTAAGTATAAGAATATAAGTTTACCACTCCTCCCCCCTCCTCTTCTTCCCCAACTTTATTCTGTATAAAACAATGCACATACTTTTGTAAACTAAGGAAATCTATAATAAAATCATCATCATCATCATCATCATCATCATCATCATCATCATCTCAGGTAGGGACAGATGTGTTCCAGCTCAGTTGCAAGGCAGATGAGAGAACAGGGATTCAATCTGTGTTCAGTGGAGTTACACTCCACTTGAAGTCTCAAACTTGCAGTTTGGTTGGGTTCAGCCCTGAACCTGGATGCCCATATTTCAGTGGTGGCCAGGAATGCATTTGCACAATTATGGATCACGCACCCATTCCCTGAGATATCTGATCTGGCCACGGTGAAACATGCCTTAGTTACATCCTGGCTGGACTACTGCAACACACTCTGCATGGGGCTACCTTTCAAAAGTGTTTGGAAGCTTCAGCTGGTCCAAGTTACAGGTAGCATATTAGTCCCCTGTTAAACCAACTTCACCACCTGCCAGCCCTTTTTCGGGCACAATTCAAATGCTGGTAATGACCTATAAAGTCTTATGTGGCTTGGGTCCATCTGAAAGATCTTATCTCCCTACGCAAACCTGCCTGGGCGCTAAGATCCTCAGATGAAGACCTTGTCTTGTTCTCATCAACATCAAGAGGCACATTTGGTGGAGACATGAGGCTAAGAACTTCGTAAGTCAGACAGGCCTTTGAAAACTAACTTACATACAGGGTCCCATAGAAAAAAAGAAGGGGGTCAGACTGGGCCTGGACCAAAGGCCTGGTGGAACAGCTCCATCTTGCAGGCCCTGCGGAAAGCTCTGGCCCTGGTCGAGGCCAGTCTAACCTCCTTGAGGCCCGGGACCTCCAAAGTACAGTCAAAGTACAGTCAAAGTAGCTTCACATTGAGCGTTTTCAGGTTGCGTTCCGCGGCAACCCGGAAGTAACAGAATGGGTTACAGTGATACCTCGGGTTACATATGCTTCAGGTTTCAGACTCCGCTAACCCAGAAATAGTACCTCGGGTTAAGAACTTTGCTTCAGGATGAGAACAGAAATCGTGTTCCGGCGGCGCAGCAGCAGCAGGAGGCCCCATTAGCTAAAGTGGTGCTTCAGGTTAAGAAGTTTCAGGTTAAGAACGGACCTCTGGAACAAATTAAGTACTTAACCTGAGGTCCCACTGTACTTCCGGGTTTCGCAGCTCGTGCATGCGCAGACGCTCAAAAGGATGTCATGCGCAGAAACAGCAAATCGCAACCCGCGCATATGTGCAGGTGTGGGTTACGTTCCGCTCAGGATGTGAACGGGGCTCCGGAATGGATCCCGTTCACATCCAGAGGTACCACTGTATTATTGTTTGTGGACCATAAGGTCCTCCGCGGGGCGTACCAAGAGAGACAGTCCTGTATTTTCATTTTCATTATTGTTATTGTTTTTATTACTCTGTATTCTATAATGGTGTTTTTAAATGTTGCAAGCCAGCCAATTTACGCTGTGGCCTATTTCTGTCATTCCCCAGGTCATCTGTGCTAGGCAGTATTTTCCCCAACCATGGAGACTAGTGCCCATCATTTTAATTATCTATGTGGAAACTTCAAGAGGAACTCTTGAGGTTGTGAGAGTTTGTCTATCAGCAGAAAGCCTCCTAAATGTCAAGCGTAAGGTCAATCTTATGGTGGCCTAATTTCTCTTTGAAGAGCAACAGTAGCCATTGGAGTAGGATTGAGAGGAAATTTAGGCCCAAGGTAGGAGGATCTAAGTTCAGGACATCATGTTGAGGACGTGGGCAAGTTGCAGCAGGTTCACTGTTTTGAGCAGTTGGAAGGGCCTGATCGTCTATTGAATCTTCTGGACTCTATCTGGACCGAGACACCTGATGTGTTGCCTGCAGGTGGTTCCTGAGCCAGCTGTTTAAGAACGCATGTTATAGACACATCAGGGTGGTTTATAGGTCCTGAGTGGCCTGTGCAAGAGAAAGGCCCCGGCACAAGATGTTGTCCAGGTATGAGTAGAAACGTATGTCTTACAGATGGAGATGCACCATAAGGACAAAGGGTCATAGCTGGTGAACTAGTTGAAGCTCAAAGAAAAGCACTTTATGCCACCAACACTACTTTCACATCCTACAAGAGTGCCAATTGAAGGCGTACACACAAACCTGAAAGATACTCATCTTTTAGGGGCAGTGAAGCCTCATCCAAGAAAAGTTGTAAACCCAAACCCCATATAAACAGGAATTCTATTTTGTCTGGATTATGCACCAGCATGTTACACCCCATCCAGTCCTTTATCAAAGACATACCTTAATTGAAAGTCCCAATTATTCATCATCATTCTGCATATTATATACACTTTATGTATTTGATATTAAATACAAATTCAAACACAATTGTTCTCTTCCCACATGCTCCAATATAAGCAGGGGGGGATATTACTGCCACACATCTCAGTTAGATCTAACTGCCATAAAGTATGCATTTTCCTCCTCCACATTCAAGAGGAGATAGACTATTCTCTAAATTAAAGCTAATGTTTGTTCCTGCATTCTCAAAATAGAAACAGCTATGGTATTTTCACAATGTGCAGCAGAAGAAAAATCCCACTATCGTCATTTTTGTGCTTCGCTAGGAAAAAAAAGGAACAAGTATAGGAAGACTTTAGAAAGGATTGTATGACTTATTTTAAAAGTAGTTTAGTGTATCTTCATCACCTTTCTTATTTGATCTACCATTTCAAGTAGTGAAGCTGCAGTTCTTACCCACTTTGGGATCCAAAACTAAACCTCCAGAATATGCTGCTTTTTTCCGACCTATCTTTGATTTGTTCTGATCACCTTCAATATCTTCATCATCTTCCAGCTGTATGAGACATAAGAATAAGCCAAAACTGAAGTTCTAATTATATGGAGACTTAGTGTGGACCGTGTTAGGCTAGGCAGGCCCAGGGTCTGTCATTCTATGTACAGCACCACATATATAGATGTGCAGCAACAACCCAAAACCAAACACCTCTCCAGAATACCAACTTTCTGATGCTGTGGAAGAACAAAAGAGTATTCTGGTTCAGACCTAATACTGAACAATAGCTTAGCATTATGAACATGAGGGACAAGCTTAGTGCTTAATTACTTCTCTGGTGCATGAAAATGAGGGGAAGAGGGAGGTCAGAAACTTCTACTGTCAGTTTTAAATTAACATGTTGAGTTTGAACATGGAGAATTCTGGCTATCTGGCTCATTTAGAGTTATGATTAGTTCAAACAAGCCAAGGTTTTCAACTAACCAGAGTTCACAAAGTTCAGACTTAATGGGAAAGTCTGGTCTGTCTAAAACTAGACAACTCCGATTGTCACGCCCTGGCATAGATGAGAAGAGTTGAGGGGTGTCACAAGAGTTTGATCATCACAGCTTGTGCACATAACAGTAAATGTGCCTGCTATAAACCAAAAGTAAGAAATGTAGAGGAGCTGAAAAAAATTACTCACCTGCTTCTGCTGAGACTTTTTAAAGAGCTGCTTATCTGGCACAATATAATCTCTTTCATAGAATGCATGCAGGAGCAAGTATTCATTACGCTCTGCTCGCCCACCCATCAGCGTCCTCGACTGTAAGGAAATAAAAGCCAATTAGTTACAGGTTGAAACAGAAATCAAAACGCCAACAATGGTATTGCATTAATAGCATTTGCTTTAAATATTTTTCAGAAATTGTATTATTGGGCTTTAAGGCGTTTTGTCTTTGCTCTGCTTGGAATCTGTAACATCAATCTGCTCCCTTTGACTTGATCAACACATCTCTATTATGAACCTCCCGTCATGAGGCTTAATATATATATCCTTTTGTAAAGGAACCAGTTTTGTGAATAAGATTGTATATTCAAATCAGATATAATAACGGAGATGTAAATTTGCTAAGAAATGAAATTTACCATAACATTGCCAGCAATATTGGTAATCTGTAAGGCTAGTGGAAGAACATTGAGCTCACACATTATTTGTAAAATGTACTTGGCATCAGTCCAGGTGTTCTCCAGCATGTAAAGTAAATGACGGGAATCACTAAAAGAAGAAGAGGAAGAGGAAATTTTAATAAATTCTGCCACATGTTCTAAAGGCATGCAGATTCAAATCGTTATCACAATGCCCATAAAGCCAGAGCTCACAAATGATTGCTTACAGTGCAAATTTAAAACAAAACGGAACTCCCATTTTAACTGCAAAGAGTGTGAAAGAAAAAATAGGAGTAGCAGCAGCACCTGTACAATATTCCGGTAAGTCATGATTTCAAGAACTGTGGTAATATCATGACTGCACAGAAATATCCATCAGGGGTTAGATTCAAACAGAGCCAGGCTCTATTTGTTGCAAGAGATGTCACAAGGCCTTCTCTTTAGACCACCAGGGATGCGTCCCGCTCTATTCTGCCTTGGAATACAGTTCTGGGAACCACACTTTAACAAGGATATTGACAAGCTGGAATGTGTGCAGAGGGCAACCAAGATGGTAAAGGGTCTAGAAACCAAGTGTCTCTTCCCATGCCCACAACTCTGTGGCTTAAGGTTGTGGAGGGGGTTCCTACTTGCAGTCCTACTGAAAAATGTAGCTTATCTGATGGGGATTATGAGCAGAGACTTCTCTGTAATGGTACTCTAGTTATGGAACTCACATGGATGACAACACAAATGGGCTTCTGCTATATGGTTTTATTTATCTGTTTTCCTGTGATTTTGGAAGCCAAAACTGGACTGCTAGTCAATACTTGTATCATTGTATCAACTGTTGTTTTTATTTTATTGATGATGTTTTACCTCAAGCATTTTATTCATATTGGTTTCATAGTTGTATGAAAACTGCTGTGGGGTTATAGATGATGGACTCCTAGCCAATAAATGATCTGTAGTTCCCAGGGCAGTGTTTAATTCCCTGTCTCTATTCTATAAGTGAATAAATTCCACCACTGTTTTAGCTAGGCCACCAACCTAGATGGCTTTAAAAGAGGATTAGAAAAATACATGGAGCAGAGGGTTATCAATGACCACCAGCCATTAAAGCTATGCTCTGCCTCCACAGTTGGGAGGCAATAATTATCCTGAATACCAGTTGTTGAAAACCACAGGAGAGAGTGCTCTTGGGCTTATGTCCTACTTATGTGTTTCCAACAGGCAATCTGCTTGGCCACTGTGAGAAAAGGATGCTGGACAAGATGAACTGATCTAGTAGGCTCTGATGTTCTTATTGCTAATGGGATTGCTATAACAAGAAATGTATTTAGCAGCATACCTGTACATATTTCGTAACTCTTCAGATGGAATCGCCACTCTTTCCATTTTCAAAATTTGACCCACAAGCTCTGACAAATGGTAACTTTTGCAACGAATCAGCTCCTTTGCTGAAATTTCTACATCACAAATCATTCGGCCACAAGTTGCATTCTTTTCAGCAAATCCACTACGACCCTTAATTGCCATGAAAGAAAAATACATCTTCAGATTCTGTATCATTGCTATATTTCTGTTGTGGACTAATTATGACACAGTTTTTACATCACACAGAAGTTGCTTCTCTCTTGTGTGCAGATGCACCTGAACAACCTTGTAATGGTTGCAAAGGACTTTAATCGTCGCAAACCAGAGAGAAAAGCTCGTCCAATGAGGGGACTTACAACTAACAAATTCATAGTTCTGACTTTATAGGTCTCTGCTTCATTAACACAAGAGAATATTTTTTTTCTATCTAAGCCACACCAGTGTTGGCTCTTTACCTATCTTATTTTGAATGAGAACTTTTTCTGTTCTTAAAAAAAAGTTCAAGAATGCCAGGGCATCATCAAGACCAGGGCGTAAATCAGGGCATAAATCAAAAATCACAAAGTAACAGGATAAAGGAAAACAGAAGGCTTTCATTCAATAGGGTGCCACAAGTCAAAAAACATTTTCCATATTGTGAAAACAAAACATATTGGGGAAATAGATGACACTTGTTAAATAGAGATATATATTCCTTATAATGTGTGTGGGACAGCACACCTGCGCATGTATACATGTATAAGAATATGCACACACTGTTGGCACATATACCACTGAACAGTGTCAATGCCACAAGAATTTGGTTTTGCCAAGATTAATGGTATAGTGCAATCATCATGCAGATGCATTAAAATACCTAAACAACAACTATAGAAAAAAGCGAGCTGGTTAGTTTCTTTACCAGCACAGTACTAGAGTATGTTGTAGCAATGTGAAGGGGGGGGTAGTCTGAGTAAAATCCTTTCTGAGTAGATAACAATTAACTATGCCACATGTAGAGAGCTTTATACAGCAGAACTAGAAAACCTTAACTATTCGCAAAGGAATGATTTGCCAGTCAAGCCAACATACATTTTCCCCACAATTTACCATACACAAAAGCACCTCTGTTAGTCATTAATCTGTCAATATCTCCATCTAGTTGAGACAAGTAAACTAAATTTGCTTAGCTTTGTCTCACGACTGAAATACGACTCTTAACAACATTACCAAAATCTAAATTGGAATGTTGTCATGATACATGACTATAGTCAAAACAATCAAGCAAGACATTCAAAGTACAGCAACTAAAATAATTCATTTTTAATCACATTCAATACAGCAATGCAACATAAGCAACATTTTACCCCAAGCTTTGGCATGTTTGATCTCCTCAGTCGACCTATCTTAGACCAATGTGGAACTTTGCAGAAGTTAATTCTCTGGAGAAGAAGTTCCAGATCAAACCCATAAATATTGTGTCCCTTAAAAAGAAAGAAAAGGAAACAAAAACAAGCAGTTATACAGTATATACCTACTCTTGTGTATTCAGCTTAAAACAACAGAGATGGCAAGGGTCCATACTATTTGAAGTCCTTCCTCTGATGTATCACATTATTAATGCTCATGTGAATGAAGCAACACAAAAGACATTCACATGTCACCAACTCCACTCTCACTAGGTCTGTCCTCAACTCCACTACCTATCAACTCCACTACCTATCATTCCTAGGTTTCTGCTATGCAGGTCCTGCCTACTCTATCCTTTTCCTTCAGACATAGCATCATCATTAAGACCCTCGTACCTACGGGACCGCCTCTCCTAGTATGTCCCACAGAGGAACTTACGGTCTTCAAATAAAAACATCCTGAAGGTCCCAGGCCACAGAGAGGTTAGGCTGGCCTCAACTAGAGCCAGGGCTTTTTCGGCTGCGGCTCCAATCTGGTGGAACGCTCTGTCACAAGAGACTAGGGCCCTGCAAGACTTGACATCTTTCTGCAGGGCCTGCAAGACAGAGCTGTTCCACCAGGCCTTTGGTCAGGGCACAGCCTGACTCCCTCCTCTGGCAATCTTCACAGAACTTTAGCTTAATGGTTGCCATCAATTTGATTTTAATTAATTTTTATAATGAAATGTTTTTAGAATGTTGCACTATTTTATTGTTGTTAGCCGCCCTGAGCCCAGCTTCGGTTGGGGAGGGCGGAATATAAATAAATTATTATTATTATTATTATTATTATTATTATTATTATTATTATTATTATCACTCTCTGCCTCTTACTTTCTATGATTCAGAGGTGAGCAACATGCGGTGCCCTGACACGTCTTGAAAGTGTACAATTTATCCCAATTATCTGAGATAAAATTAATAGGCTGCCATAGGGGAAGGGGAAGGGAGGGAGGGAGAAAACACAGTAAAGTTAGAAAGAAATTACTTCCAACTGCTTCCCACATTTAGTAGCTGTATTGGTCTATATACTTATTTGAAAGTAACCAAACTGTGCTCTACCTCTAAATAGCCCTGAACCAGATTAGGAACTGAGGTAGCTACGGGGGAAACTGAAGCAAGACAGTCAATATTCCAGATTACTCTGGCTCTATCCACCACCAACACAGAGCTCCCAGCAGATAACCCTCAAGAGACCACAATTCTTAACTAACTAACTAACTAACTAACTAACTAACTAACGTTGCCTAGTCTTCCTTTCATTTCTGAAAATCTCTTCTCATTTGGTCAAAACAGTGCCATTTGCCAATACCTCATCTAAAAATCTTTCCCAGCCACCCCACTGGAGTCCTCCATTGCTGTAAGTCTCCATTAGTAACACATTATGTTAAAATATTAATCAACATTCCATCACCTTAAAGTAACGTAGCAAAAAATAATGTGTAAAAGGATCTCAAAAGCAGATATAAAAAGCCACTTACGACAATAACATCTGGATCAATTTTATGAACCTTTGCCAGAAAAAATCCCAGTAGTGTCCTCTCTGTTGTGGCAATCTCTATTTTAGCATTCTAAATAAACACAAAATTTAAATAATCCAAATGTTCAAAAAAATTAAAAGTTTTGCACATCAATCCTATGCTTAATTATGCATGTTTAAATGAAACCAAGAACATTTAAGCACATATAACAAAGTTTTAGAATTGTTATTATTCTTTAAACTTATTGGAAATCTTTATATACTATACAAAGATTATACAGAAACCATTCCCGGCCCACTACAATAGAAAAGGACAGCTAAATTAGTGAGAAGCTGATAGCATTTTTTTCCTACACATTTTCCTTAATCCATTACGATGCAATTTGGAGGCAAATTGTTTTTACTGTTTAAATTGTTCTTAAAATTGTATTTTTAAATGGCTTTAACCTACCCTAGGAGCTTGCGGTGAACGGTCAGTAAGACATGAAATAAATAATAATATTATTATTTCATAAAGACCCAATTCATAACATCTCTCAGTTTAAGCTGAAATATGCTCCAATTCTGCAAGGACCCTTGTGGATGTAATTCCTAAGCATTTCTGATCACTGGTTTGATTATAACATAGCCTATGCCTGCTTTATTTTACTTTACATTATGCATTGTGTCTCAGTTGTGAGAGTTTGCAATATTGGATGTTGTATCTGTACCAAGTATGGAAAATTTTAATTAATAAAGTATATATTTTTTTAAAAAATTAAGCTGAAATATGCACAACACTTGTATCTGAAAGCGTTGTCCTCATAATAACTTATTCCTCCTCAGTCAGCCATGATTTAAATATTTCTGTGTTAATTAACCAAAATTTCTTGTTACATCTGTATGAAACTTTAGTATGAAACTAAAGTTATCAAGTTTGGAATAACCTAGAATTTTAATGCAATTTCAAATCATGGCTACAGATTCTGTTTGTTCCCAGCTTGGTAGCCATACTTTTCCACTTGGGTCGTCACCGAAGATTATGATTAACCCAGGATATGTTCAATCATAGATACTGGGGGAAGAAAATATGATGCAAAGTCAAGATCAGGCACAAAGCTCGTACATATCTTGGCTAGCCAAGATAAGATTACTTCCAAACCAGGCCAAAGTGCATGAAAGCTTTGTGCATGTTCAAAGCTTTTCCAAAGATGGAGACTACAGAATGCAAACCAATGTACAAGAAACACAAAGTTACCTTCTTCTTAACTACTTCTTTGAAGTCATATGGAAAAATGCAATCATTTGGTTTGGAAATAACTGCAAAGGAAACAACCAGGTCAATGAGAAATATACAATATGGAGCTTAGCTAAATGGCTTTATGTGCTGTAAGTGCTTTGGCTAGAACAATATTTATCATGAAAACAATGTATGGCTTGCAACAAATGTTGTTAAAATATACAGAAGCTTTCCATAGGGCAGGGAAATTAGGACAGACACCATTTTGAAAAACAAAAATTGTTTTCAAACCTTGATGACTACAATGCTACTTAATTTAGTTGTCTTCCTAGATTTCTGTGACATGTGGAAATGTAGAAATGCTCTCATATCAAACTACAGTCGTACCTTGGTTGTCGAACGCCTTGGCACGTCCATTCTGGCACCCAAATGCCGCAAACCCAGAAGTGAGTGTTCCGGTTTGTGAACTTTTTGGGAAGCTGAATGTCTGACACGGCTTCCAATTGCGTGCAGGAAGCTCCTGCAGCCAATCGGAAGCCGCGCCTTGGTTGTTAAACGGACTTCCGGAACGGATTCCATTCACCAACCAAGGTACAACTGTAAAACTCTTCACTGCAGAATGACATAGGAACATAGGAGACTGCCTCATGCGAAGTTAGACAATTGATCCAACTAGTTCAATATTGCCTGCACTGACTGACAGTGGCTTTCCAAGGTTGAAGCAATGTTCTGCCAAATCACATGTTCTGCCAAGTCACATTCAAGCTTTCATTTGTGCTGTCAATGTGGTAAATGGGAGAAAATAATTAAACACAAAGAGGTTCTACTTATACTTACCGCTGAAGTGAGTTTGAAAGGGAGGTACGGGTGGTGCTTTGTCCACACAAAATTTGTGATGCACTAAAGATGTAATAGCCATAATCTGCACAGACAAAAGTTTAAAAAGAGAATGAAAATGACACTAATGAAGTTAGTTAACCTTTTTAAACAAGGTCTCATCCATATGTTAAATTAAGCACATATTTACTAAGCGGTTTAGCAAATCAAACCGTATGTCTCTGTTTAGTACTTGACTAGTTTTAATAGGGCTATAATCCCTTTCTTGTCTGATAAACACATGAACAACTCATACTAATGAAAAGATGCAACAAACTCCTACATCAGCAGTTTGTCAATAGCCTGGATCACATGTCACATTATTATTGTAAAACTATGGAGGGGGGGAGGGAGAGACAGTATAAGAACAAATTCTGGGGCATTTACAGTTCTGGCAAGATCTCCAGGTCTTATGCTGCAAGCAGGTTGGGGTAATTCACTCCACATTCTGAAGTCCACTAGCAGAAGTATGCTTCCAGATCCATAGGATTTGAAATCAACAGCACATATAGGTAGAGAAGCCTTAGTTAGTTTAATTGTGGAGTTTCCCCCTGTACATAATAAAGTTCATGACTCACCTCATTCTGATGACTCTTTGTGTTCTGAACTGTCTTCATACTGAGAGACATGATCACAAGAGGCGGTGGAGGGAGATCTTTCACCACATTCACCAAGTCAGGCTTCTGGGCCACTAATTCTACCTTACACCAACTGACTGGCTGGTTCAAGAGCTCTGAGGTAACACAGAACATGCACATAAGTATACCCAATATTTAAACAATAATTACACTTATAACTTTTTCTCAGCAAATTGAACATTTCAACACTAAGATTAAGCATAGCATAATACAGTGGTACCTCGGGTTACATACGCTTCAGGTTACATACGCTTCAGGTTACAGACTCCGCTAACCCAGAAATAGTACCTCGGGTTAAGAACTTTGCTTCAGGATGAGAACAGAAATTGTGCAGTGGCGGCGCAGCAGCAGCAGGAGGCCCCATTAGCTAAAGTGGTGCTTCAGGTTAAGAAGAGTTTCAGGTTAAGAACGGACCTCCAGAATGAATTAAGTACTTAAACCGAGGTACCACTGTACAGTTATAACAAATATTTTTCATTCTACATTTCCCCTAGGTTTTGGTCTTACTACCTGAAACGAAACACACTAACTAAAGCATGTTAAACCCAGAAGCAACCCTAATCCTAACCCTATTCTTCTTGCTTACACGCATGCTTAGACTCTAAGCCAGATAACGTTTTGACTGATGGCACCATCTCCTTAAAAGACTCATTGAGTTCAATAGGATGTACTTCCCGGTAGAGGAGTGCAGCCTTACCATCACTGAAATAAAACAGTTTATTTTAACCCTCCTCCCAGATGGCCAGGGGCGGGGTGGGGACGCGAGAGTCCAACGTTGCACACAGGCTCATGATAGTCCACGTAGCGCTAATTCATGATTAAGGATTATGTGAAAATCAGTCCATAGCAGCTCAGTCACAACTTATTTTACTTGGACTAGGACCTGAGCCATTTTAAGGTGGCCGTACCTTTATATTAAGCTATCACATACACAACAGCTAAATTACGACAGAACAACAGGTGCCATTTGGGGAACACGAGTAGATTTAACCTAGTATAGATTTAACCAAGTCTAAAGTAGTAAGATTAAAAATAAAATTAGTTTTACAAGACGATGACTGCTTGAAGGAACATTCTTCACTTTGAAAATTTACAAATTTTTTTGTAACATTTCCCTTTTCAAGTTGGCAACCGTTAAACAAGCTAAGCACTGCTCTAAACTCCACTCCATTTGCGCATGCATACAAGGGATGCATAACATATTCTACATGAAATATTCATACGTGGGTCTTTTATTTCCAGCCAGCTTGGTCCTTTAATCTTCCTGCCCATCAAGAATAGTTCAAGACTAGAAGTGTTGGTTCCAAACACATGAGAAAATGTCTCTCCTTTCAGGTCTTGAGGAAGCCGACCGTATTCAGCCTGAGAATGGAAGCATTTCAACGAACCGTTACTATGTGTTGCAAGTCTTCCTAAATATCCTAACTTGTAAAAACAGATATGTAAAAGGTGTGAAGTGGGTAATGGTGAGGCTTCAAAGGAACAACTGGGAGTTTAAAATGGGCTTCTGTTTTTCATTAGCTGGAGGAAGCCGCACTCTTTCCCGCCCATCAGCTGATGAGCAGCAGTTGTTCACCTTGCTCATGGAAGCAAAAATGGTTCCCAATCAGTGGAAGGGCCTTCTCCCTCCCAGTGCTGCTCGTTGAGGTCACTTCATGCTGCTCCTTTCAACCTCCGATTTCAGAAGCTGAAGGAGGCAGCACAGGCGGCTTGTCAATAGTAAGCGCTAAGCAGGATTGCCCTCCCCACGCATCACCTGATGGAAGGGGAGAAAAATCCTGCTTAGTCTGGCTGTACAAGAGAGCTCCTTGCAGGGAACTCTTTCATACACCTGAACCTGCTCAGCTTGAGGCTCCACCAACCCTCTGAGGAAAACATGGCAGGCACATCAGAGGTTGCAGGAAGAAAAAGCTCCATTGCGTGTGGGAATGCCCACTTGTGCTACATTGAACCTCAGTCACAGAAATCGCCTAACCATCCTAGTTTCGGGACATTGTTTGTTGTTGTTTAGTCTTTTAGTCGTCTCCGACTCTTCGTGACCCCATGGACCAGAGCATGCCAGGCACTCCTGTCTTCCACTGCCTCCCACAGTTTGGTCAAACTCATGCTGGTAGCTTCGAGAACACTGTCCAACCATCTTGTCCTCTGTCGTCTCCTTCTCCTTGTGCCCTCCATCTTTCCCAACATCAAGGTCTTTCAGGACATAGTAGACATTAAATCAGGCTGCCTCCAGCACACAGGAGGAAGCACATTCTAGTGTTCACCAAGGGGAAATGATATATATGTATTAAACCACGGACTTTAAAAATGCTTTCAAATCAGTCCAAACATGCATTGCTTGAAGTACTGAGTTTCCAGAGCAACAGTAAGGCAAGCAATAAGCTTTGACCACCATGCCCACTGCTTCCTCAAAGCAGTTAACTAGAAAATCTGGCTCCTCTTTACTTACTATAGGAGTTTGGGAAATATTCATTGGCCAAAGGTAGCTCAAGTTGAGCAACAGTCACACCATTTTAAAAACTCAATTAAGCATCAGAGTTTAGGATTCATAATCTTTCTTTTAAAAAATCATGTGCACTGAAAACATATGCAAACCTCAGTGTGAGTGTCACTATCAGAGAGACAACATAGAACTATTTACTCACCGAGTATCTAACTTCTAAGTAGTCAGATTTTGCAGGAACATCTGGTATCTCAAAAGCATAATTCTTTTCTACTTTCTATGCAAAATACAAATTGAGATATTCATCAGGCACTAATGTACTGTAAAAGTGTTTTCTCATTAAAACCAAATTTACTTTTAACATCAAAATCTCACCTGCGAGAACCACCATGTGAAAAACTTTCCCTGCTCCTAAAATATAACCTGCCGATTGTCAAGTTGTAGAAATCATACAAATAGTTATTTAACTTAAATAAAACTCTGGATATTGTAGACGGTTAGAGTTTAAGTCATTTATCTATTCTCCTTCTAAAATAAACTCCCTAATATTTACAAAGGGATTCAGACATCTTATTACATTTGAATTGGCCCATTATCTCAGATAATAGATTGTTTCTTGCCCACATTGTATAATAAAAGAAGGCCTTCGGGGAATTGCCATATGTTCTATGTAAGCAACAGAACACAAATTGGTGGCTTATAAAGTACGCTCACAATGAAAAACTAATTATGGTGATCTCTCACCATGGATTTCATAGAACTTCAATACATAAAAAGCATTGCAACTTCTTTGTGCCATAAAGCAAAGTAAGAGCCACTGGGCAATACAGGCGGCAACCATTTTGTGCAAAGGTTCCATTCCTGGCCCTCGCATGCACCAGGGGAGCATGCCTAAGGCTGTTCCACTCTCTTCCGGGTCCAAAAGGACCCACGCATCAATTAAAGGTAAAGGTAAAGGGACCCCTGACCATTAGGTCTAGTCGTGACCGACTCTGGGGTTGCGGCACTCATCTCGCTTTATTGGCCGAGGGAGTCGGTGTACAGCTTCCGGGTCATGCGGCCAGCATGACTAAGCTGCTTCTGGCGAACCAGAGCAGCGCACGGAAACGCCATTTACCTTCCCGCCGGAGCAGTACCTATTTATCTACTTGCACTTTGACGTGATTCCGAACTGCTAGGTTGGCAGGAGCAGGGACCGAGCAACGGGAGCTCACCCCGTGGCGGGGATTCGAACCGCCGACCTTCTGATCAGCAAGTCCTAGGCTCTGTGGTTTAACCCACAGCGCTACCCACGTCCCTCACGCATCAGTTGGACATGGGCAAAATAGTCACCACCTGTATACTCCTGATAACACAGTGGTAAGGAAAATAATTGTTTGCTTTTAAAAATATTTCAGTTTCCATTTTGAGAACACAAAAAATAGAGACAAATTAAGCAAGAGAACACATTATGCAACACCAATGTGTTTTTGTGGGGCTAATTCATAATACAAAAACTAGACAAAATACATTAGCTAACACCTGCCTTTCCTATGCAGCTCAGAATCAGCAAGATTGAGCAGGCTTTTTCCTACTCCCACAAGTAGGGCTTCTGTTAAGATGACTTACAAGTATTACATGCAGCAACCATCCCATTATAAAACAAACAATGGTTACTTGCAAAACAAACCCGTTTCAAACAACTGGTTAAGAAGTTGTCTTGTTTAAAGCAAGCTTAGTTTGTTTCAATCCAGAATTCCTGGCTCACAATCAGTAAGCTAAGATTCTTTGAAATGAAAGTAACCTTGGCTTCCTCCCAGTTGTGTGGGAAGAGATAGAAGAGCAGAGGAAGCCCGACAATTTGTTCAGGCTCAAAAAACCCATCTGTGTAGTGCTAAGAACCACAGATGGGGAACCTGTGGCTCTCCAGATGCTGTGGGACTCCCACTCCATCAGTCAGCATGGCTGGGAATTGTAGTCCAGAAACATACGGAGGGCTGTAGGTTCCCTAGTCCTGGGCTAAAACCATGAGTTTAGTGTTGTGGGAACCAACCCATTAACCTCAACCCCTGAAAGTATAATGGCTTCATTTTTAAAACAACTTATTAAAGCAGATAATTTGTAAACTTGTAAGTAGGTGGTTGCTTCTAAAGAAAGGAACATGGTTTAAATATGAGACAGTATCATCTGCAACAGCAGGGATTCCTCAATCTGATGTTAGATGTTTAGATAAGATACACTACCAGTTTAATTAGTGCTATTTTTCTGGAAAGAAAGGTGCTGGATCATGAATGCCTCCCTTGTTCTCTTAGATTAGCAATGGCACCCACCTGAGAGGTGCCAGAACTGAGTTCTGGCTGAAAAAATGACCTGTGCAGACATCATGCACCTTTTTATATTTCCCTGTTACTTCTCTCCTGCCTGAAAAATGAGTGCCCTTCACAGTCAGAAAAATGAAACATGAAGGAGAAAAAGTTACCAACCTTGGACTTGAACTTCATGATCTTGTGTTTTTCTGCAATCCTGTCATTAAATTCTTGATAAACATCCATCATAGTCACAGGATTCTCTGTCTCTTCACCAGAAGATAATTTAATTCGCTTCTGCAAAGATTAAAAAACCAGTATTTGCTATGTGTTGTTCTTGGTTAACATTTATAGAGCCATTACAGGCTAAGCCAGAGATAGTACCTATCCAAAGAAATGGAGGCAAAGGAAGGAGAGAGGGGTAACAAGGGATAAATGCGAGCAAAACAGTTTCACACACACTGGCTTCATTTTAGCTGGGGTTACAGAGTAAGGAATTAAAGTTAACCCAATGGCTTCACAGCACAGATGGATTTTAAAGTCAACGAGGTGGCACAACTTAGGTTTTCTAGAAACTATAAGAGACTGTAAAGATTGGGCACCAAAGCATGTAATCAGAGTGATAAAACCAGCAACTTGGCACATAAATCTCTTTACTACCAACCCCCTTCCCATTTAATATTATTAATTTCATTGGTTTGTTGTATAATATTGCCTGAAGTCATTTAATAAATACTCTCTTCCTTATCTCTGATTACAACCCATGTCACATAAAGGTATTAATACCTTCTACTATATATTTCAGAAAATGATTTCTCTATTTGTTCGTCCTCTATGCATTTGGACACATCTTGGGATATAGTTGCCAAACTCAGCACAAGGCTTTCCAAAATGGGGGCGGGGGTGGTTTATGTTGGTGTTGGGCCATTGACCACCATTCAAGATGGTGAACCAATATGTCATTTTGGCATGACTTTCCCCTTTTCAGGGCTCAAGTTCAACCATCTCTCAAGAGATCATCAACAAACTTGCCTTGAGAGCTCCCAAGGTGAAGCAGTGGTCTTTGTTGATGTTTGGATGTTGGATGCCCCTTTGATTCAAGATGGTAGACCAAAACACAACTGTGGCATGACGTAACCCTAAACCATCGCACTATCCATTAAAAAAATCACAGTATTTGTTGGTTTCTAAAAATTCCAAGGCAGCACCAGGCACCTGCCACTAGTATTCCATAAATTTGTAATAATGCATTTTGCCTGAATAACTTTCCATAAACAGACAATTTATGACAGAGAAGTCTCCAGCATAAAAGGACGTACCGACTCACGTGGGAGTAGGTAAATAGTTCTCTCAATATTTTTTACTGTCACACAACAGCTCACATAGGACTGTGCCGATTCAATCCACACTTTACCAAAGAGAAATACCACTCCTAAAATGAAAAGGTAAAGACAGACAATGCACGTTAATCAAAACAGCTTAGCACAGCTGCTAATGGAAAAGCTGCAATACTAAGAATTACTGAATAAACACACTAATTCACCCATGGGAGCAGAATGATTTCCAATTTGTAGTCCCTAATTGACAGCTCCATCTGCTGAAAGTCAGTACACCACAGTCAAGTGATTGCTTTAAGAGTCTTGTACTATGCAGGCACACATCACGATGGTATGCAAGGTATTAAATGCCACCTTGTTTCAAAAAGAGACTTGAAACTACGCCTCCCCATACCTTCTGTTACTTACCCCTCCTTATTCCTAGTACTCCTCATTTTTAATGCTGGTTTTAGTGCTTGGATATTATCTTTTTATTTCGTTTCATTATTGTATTTTGCTTATTTTATTTTGCAAGCCACTTTGCTTATTTCTGCTGGAGGGGGGAAGCAGCAGGTTATACATTTTCCTAGACTGTATTATGACCATGCCATATGCAGAGCAGACCCACTGAAATCAGTGAACTTAAATTTGTCACTATAAAACACTTCAATATACAGGCAAAGGAGATATAGGTATCGAAGATGTCTGTCATTAAATGTCTGGGATAACTTGGTATCTTAATATTGTGAGTACATTCGTTTTACATGAAATCAACGTGGACCCTGTTCTCCCCATTTCAATCTTCATTCAACCACAGGTCAGTACAAGTGCAGCAAACTACCCAAAATGTTTGAAAATCCATTCTGAGGATGGCTATCGCATTCAAAGGACTATGGTCATGTGAATTATATCATAAAATGATTGAAAGAAGTAAGCAATGATGGCAAAAATGATTGGGCCGATACATCCAAAGACTAACGGCCTAAAGTGTCTCAACGGTTATTATACATAAAAACAGGCATTCACAACTTGCAGCTACAAATACTGAAATGCAGTTATCCTTGTGGACAGCTCAGAAGAGTTTCTCATCCCATAGAATACTAAACATTCCTACCACACAACAAAAATGAGTAAAGGCAAGGGCAGTTACAAAAACTATATCTCCACTAGCTAATGTGATTTATAGCAGATATATGAAATCAAGAAATTAAGCCATTTGCAGTCTTACCCTCTAACCATTATGGGGTGGGTGTGCAGGAACTGTGTGAAATTCTTATTCGTCCTGGTATAATATGAATCCTTCACATAATACAGTTAATACCTCATTTGCTATAATGATTATGATTCTTTTAAACAAAAAGTAATGCCAAAATTTATTTTCCTCTACGTTACTAATTGAAACCAGGTGCAGTCTTTATTATTCATCCTTGAAAAGTTATGACGACAGGATCTCTTTTCATAATCAAGGAACAAGTCTTTTCATAATTATACACCATTCAGAAGCCACCGTGCAGAATCCAAGATAAAAGTAAAAACACTAAACAAGAGTTTTTAGGGATAGGATTGCCCCCTTCCCATTAGTCCCCAGTTTCACCCAAACTTCAGTGATCATTAGCTACTTTCACAAAAATATTGGGTATATTCAGCGTTTAATCCCCTGCCCAAGATCTAAATGAATGTTTGTCTGGGAGGGGGAGCTGAACAAGCTGTAGCCATTAACCTTCATTTTACTCCTTCCTGAATCTGATGTGCATACAAATTAAGGTACATTATGGTAAAGCCCTAGAAATTAAAGGGAAAATTTATTTCTGATAAAAGGGAGCCTTTACCAGGGACTTCTGTGTGTGTGTGGAGCAGGGGAAGGAGCTGTTTGATGGCTGTGGTGGAGCCACTTGGCAGTGGGATCACTGCTGTTTACTGGTATGAGCAAAGAGGTGGCAAGACAGCATCACCCACGTGGCCACACAGTCCCGATCCCTCCACCGTCTCACCCCTTCCAGTAATCTGCAGTGACTCTGCTGCCATGAGGCTATTGATACAGCTCTACCCCACTGCGCAAGCTGATTTAGGGCTACACTTATTGGGCTCTATCCAGATTATCAATGGGTAAAATTCTACCCAGGGGACTGCCCCCCCCCCGGCAATTTTCACCAATTACCCCCTTCACCCCACAGTCTGTTGTGCCACCTTCTGCCACCCCTTCGCTCCAGCAGGAGCTTCTCCTGGATATAGAGCTCCTCTGAGAAAGGGAGAAAAAAGTACTGATCCAGCCCATTAAAAACAAGCAATGGCATTTAGCTTTTATGCCCTTCGGAAGATAGTCCTAACCATGTGTGGGAAAGCTGCACGGGGAAAATGGCTGAAGGGTTAAAGCACCTCCCCTCCACTGCAAATCAACGTCTTCCAACACATTGCAGCACTGAGGCCTCAGCCAGCCTTTTGAAACCTGAAGATACTAATATATAGATTTAAGTTTATGCCTAGTCAGTATCAAAACAGATGTTTCTCTTGACGTTCAGACATAACAGACATTCAGCTTCAAGAAAAGTAGTGGACAATAAGCCCCTTTTGAAAAATGGTCCTTTATAACTTTGGTCAAAAGAAGGCAGGGAGAGTAAAGAGGAATTTTCTTATGTACAGTGGTATCTCGGTTTTTGGGGACGCGGGTGGCGCTGTGGGTAAAACCTCAGCGCCTAGGACTTGCCGATCGTCAGGTCGGCGGTTCGAATCCCCGCGGCGGGGTGCGCTCCCGTTGCTCGGTCCCAGCACCTGCCAACCTAGCAGTTTGAAAGCACCCCCGGGTGCAAGTAGATAAATAGGGACCGCTTACTGGCGGGAAGGCTCGCCAGATGCAGCTTGTCACGCTGGCCACGTGACCCGGAAGTGTATGCGGACAGCGCTGGCCCGCGGCCTCTTAAGTGAGATGGGCGCACAACCCTAGAGTCGGACACGACTGGCCCAGACAGGCAGGGGTACCTTTACCTTTACCTATCTCAGTTTTTGAACTAAATCCGTTCTGGAAGTCCATTCTTAAACCAAAGCTGTTCTTAAACCGAGAAGCGCTTTCCCTAATGAGGCCTCCCGCCACCAGTGGACTTCCACCATTCGGTTTCCATTCGTAGACTGCGGTAAAGTTTGCTAACCGGAACACTACTTCCGGTTTTGCAGAGTTCGTATACCGAATAGTTCATAAACAGGGCTGTTCTTTAACCGAGGTACCACTGTATACATACCTGGTTGATTATACTGATCTTCATAAGCATCTAGCCAATAGAACCTGAAGATCTGCTCCCCATCTTCCCCATTTATTAAGGGCAACTGACTGGAATCCACTTGAATTTCAGAAGCTAGCTGCCCATCTTCTTCTTCATCAATTCTGTCCCAACAAGAAACATCAGGGATGGGAGAGTTTCTGAAATACAATACATGAGGGGGGGGGGGGAAGGCATAGCTTTACATGTGAAGTGAGCATTTTAAAGGGTCATCTTTTCTTCAGAAGAACACTGAAGAAAAGCTTTTGATCGTCTTAGGTTTATTACTGCAAGTCAACTAACATCTTCTGAGAACATTTCTCCATCTCTATGAAGCCTTGAGAAGCTTTTCATACTGTTAGTGAACTTAGAAGAAAGTTAAAACCAGAAGAAAAAGTCCCTAAGGATTTTTTTGAGTGCTTACAAGAAATATGAGCCTGTTTTCACAGAGTCCACTTGCTGTATTTGTCTATCTTCTGTTTTCACCTCTTCCTTCAGGATCGTGACCGATTCTTCTACAACTGCACCTTCCTCCATAGATTCATCAAAGTCCCCGTCATCAAAATCCATTATAGCCTGTTCATCTTCTGTAAGCATTATGCAGAGACTTTAAGACTCAATGTACTATATTTCAATGATTTTATTTATTTAGATTATTTTGGCAGTTATTTTTTTCACACAGCGATTTTAATATGGTTTCTATAAGAACATTAATATGTACAAATACAATATAAAATAAAGTCAAACATCACCAAATAAACTATCAACCACAGAATGTAATTGAAAATACAAGGTGATGAGCATTATTACCAAAATATAACAATTACCTATAGTAGCTTCCTCTTGTTTAGCTTTTTTCTGTTCTCCATTTTCAACCATATGCATTCCATTTTCAGGTTCACTTCTCTCTTCTTTGACTACATCTGATCTAGCTGTGTAGACTGAATTCTTAGAATGAGATGAATTTGGTGAAGAAACTTCTTTTTTGACAGACGTGGCAGGTTTTCTCACCTCAGAAGACGTTCTCTATAAGCACAAGTAATTTTAATTAAAAATCAGATTAGGGTGGCAAACCCCTGGCCTGGGGACTTCAGCTGGACTAGCAAGCCTTCAAGAGTAGCCTGCCAGTCGCTCATTACAATTTCCCTCCAGTGGCAGCACCGCCACCACGGAAGGAAAAAATATCGCAGTTTCCATCAGAGCACTGGGCTGAGTGAAAAGGGAAGTTCTTCTCCCAGACATCCCAGAGGAGGAAGGGAAGCGCAAGTTTCATTCCAGCCAATGCACCTGTATTTCAAATAGGAACCCCCACACCTATTTTCAAAAGGGCTAGATGTAGGCAAGGCCTTTTAAACACTGTGCTCTACTACTATATCCTCTCCAAAGAATGCAAGTTGAAACATTAAGTTTATTTCAGTAGATTTGGGGTACAAAGCCACCATACAACTGATAGCCAAATGCATTTTTTCCCATTCCAGCTGATATTAACTATACTGATTTTGCTAGCTTTGATTTTTTTGTTTGTTCACACAGCAACAAATCAAACTAAGATTTTAAAATATCAAGAAGCATATGGAAGTTCTAAAGCAACAGACACATAAACTTCTCAGAAATCTTAACATTTCCATTTTGGAATATTACCTTGGACACTTGAGATTGCACAGAAAAGGGATTCAACGGTGTTCCAAAAAGCCTCTTTTTTTTTAGAACTACAACCGGTGGTGGTGGTAAGGGAACAGGCTACAAAGGAGAAAAACATTAGGCATCAGTCACTGCTGTAGCAGAACTTACAAAAGAAAGATAAGAGTTTGCTATGTTCCACATAAAAATGCATACACCCCTTATATCCCTTCCCCAAACTGAACAGTCACCAGTTCTTTGAAGAAAGGGCAACCCTGGTACAGGATTTTAGTTATTATTGTATTTTTCCATGTATAAGACAATGCTTTTTGCTCAAAAAATGTAGGCAAAAATTGGGTGTCGTCTTATACATGGAGGGGGGGACATGTGATTAATGGCAGCAGCAAGCAGGAGATTGGCAGCGGTGATTGGGCGGGTGATTGGTGGTTGCGGCAAGGCCTGCTGGTGATTGGCTGTGGCTGCGGCAATTGAGCAGGCGATTGGCAGCTGTGGCAAGTGGGCGGGTGGGCTGTTGGTGGCAGCGAGCAGTGAGTGACTGGCAGAAGTGACCTCCCCCACCCCCCAAAAAAGCTAAACGACTTAATTTCTTAATTTTGGGTTTTAAAAAAATAGGAGTCATCTTATACATGGGGGTGTCTTATACAGTGGTACCTAGGGTTAAGTACTTAATTCATTCTGGAGGTCTGTTCTTAACCTGAAACTGTTCTTAACCTGAGGTACCACTTTAGCTAATGGGGCCTCCTGCTGCTGCCGCGCCGCTGAAGCATGATTTCTGTTCTCATCCTGAAGCAAAGTTCTTAACCTGAGGTACTATTTCTGGGTTAGCGGAGTCTGTAATCTGAAGTGTCTGTAACCTGAAGCATATGTAACCCGAGGTACCACTGTACATGGAAAAATACGGTACGTTTGTATCCTTGCCCTACCATCCTCTCACAGTTTGCAACAGGCAACCACAGTTCACTGGGTGCTTTCTAACTTTGGGTCAAATACTTCTTGCTTTCAGGTACTAAAGTATTATCAGGTTGCCTATGCAGAGGAAAGCAACATGAGAAGACAGAATTTGGCACAGGAACCACCAAATCCAAAGCCATGGGAGCCTCACGTTGGCCAGGGGAAGGGGGAAGTGGCTGCAGGGAATCAGGCAGGATGGGACTGGTGTCTGTTATCTCACTTGACACATGGGTGGGGAAACAGGTTCCAAAGCCACTCTCAATATGCTCCAGCATGCCCCGTTTCTCTCCATATCATTGGAGCACCAACAGTGAAGGAGGGACAAATGTGGAGCTTTTTGTGGTTGCAACAAATGCCCCCAGTACCAGATCTCATTTTCTGTGAAGAGAGAAGTCTACAATTTTCTTTGGCCCCTAGTATGCCTTTACATGGACTATATGATTGCAGTCCCTAATCCAGTTTATATTTTGTTCTCTTCCAAGCATTTTAAAAACATAAACTCTACACCTTGCTCCTCTACCACCCCGAGAACACACATGAATTCCTACCTCGGCATTTAGATCTTGCAAAATGTCTCCTAGCAAATCATCCTTAGACAGGTCAACAGCTTTCTGTGAAAGGAGACACATGTGCTAAGTAAACTGCCCATTGGAAAAAACAGGATCAACATTTACAACGAAAGCTAAGCAATCATGTGCTGCCCTTCTACAGCAGCTTTTTTCAAAACACAAACAGAGCAACAGATCTGAGGGCATATATATTTTTATTTGTCTAAATTCGGCAGACATATTTTTTGCTTATAATATAACTTACGTCGGCACTTTTCTTCCCAGTGCTGGCCATAAACATAGATTTTATAGTGTTTGGTTTTGATACCAGAGGCTTCTTCACATTTTTCTTGTCATTTGCAGAAGTTGTGTCTCTTCTTCCTAGCAGAATGATACAGTACCTTTAAATATCACAATCCTATTGATAAGTCAAAATCTATTAGTAATGACAACTGCAGATCAATATTCATGACTGAATCATCCATTATTAGAAATGAACCATAAGGGACCAAGAAGCTGCATGTAAGTCACTTGCAAGTTACACTGCAAGGTCGCTTGAAAACTGATGTACAGTGCAATCTTGTGCTTTTCTGCTCAGAAACGAGACCAACAGAGTTCAAGAGGGCTTACTCCAAGGTAAGTGGGCATAGAATTGCAGCCCTGGAGGTCTTGCAGCACGCTAAAGATTATGTTGTAAACTGTTACACAAACAATCCGTACACTGAGCAGACTGGTTTTAAAACAGCTGCCATAGTTGCCTGTTGAATCCACTGCAAATACCTTACTATAGAATACCTAGTATACCTGCTCCCTTTCCAAATTTACAGGGCTATGCAATTGTTTGGAAAAACAAGCAGCAGTAAATCAGCAAGTAAAAGGTAAGCTGTTAGAGGTGCGTGGGTTTTTTTTAAAAAAAGAAAGATTCCCCACTTCAACCTGAAAACCCTGTGGGTTTTTTTAATGCTGAAAATTTAGCTCCTTTTAATATTCAGCTCAGCCTAAGAAAAATAAAGAATGTGTCAAATTATTGAAATTATACAAAGGAAACCACCTGGCACATGTTGATAATAAAGTCATGATGAAATAGAATTATTCATCAGTTTACTTGAAACTTGATGAGGACAGAGTGAAACCACACTTCAGTTATTTAAATGGCTATTAAACTGTCACAAAATCAGCCCAACTATTCTTTTGAAATTGATCTTACCTACACGTAAGAGGGGGGTGGGAATGTTGCACACATTAACTTCTGTTAGTAACTATACAGTGTAACTATTCTCATGTTGTTATTTGTAGTTTGGAAATGAAAATCACTATTTTAAAAAATGTTAACTTATAATAGCCTTACCTTTCACGTGCCCATTTGACCACTTTGATGGGTATAAGTAGCCCTACTCCAGGACCACATAACACCTATTCCACATTTGTAAGAACCTGGATATTTAGTGAGGCATGACCTGCACTTTAGAACTCTCTGCCTATTGAGATCAAGCAAGCATCTTCACTTTACCCTTTTCATGGCCTGCTAAAAACATTCTTGCTTACGACAAGCCTACGCAGATGCTTAGAAAGTTGAGGTAATTTTAATCCATTTTTGCATTTTAACTACTGCCTCTTGTAAAGTAGAGTCAATTTTTTTTCTTGATTTTCTTGTCTTATCTTTTTGTAAACCACTTTGAGGTGTGTGGTTTTTTTTACAATAAAGCAATGTATAATTTCTATGAAATAAACAAAAGGTCTGTTAATGTTTCAGTTGCCACTTCTCAGAGCATTTTCTTGAAATTACTTTCCCCCCCTTTCAACTTAACTTTCTATTGCTACTCTAAAAACATGAACGCTGATTGATTAAATGATTTATTTGTACAGCAATGCAGTGGAATTGTTTCCTGAAGCAGAAAAAGGACGCAGTGACCTGAACTGGCATTTGACACATTCAAACACTAAAAGCAAAACACCAGTAAGTATTTATTACAGATAAGAGCAATATAATGCATATGCTCTCTACTCTGTCCTTCTTGACATGGCCTCAAAGAGGCAATTGGAAGTGTCCACTACTGTTTCAGAATAACATCCGTTTAAGACAGCCTTTCTCAACCTGTGGGTCCCCAGATGTTGTTGAACTACAACTCCCATCACCCCCAGATAGCAAGGCCAGAGCTCAGGGATGATGGGAGTTGTAGTCCAACAGCATCTGGGGACCCACAGGTTGAGAACCGCTGGTTTAAGACATCATCCAAAGCCTGAACGCTCCTAGCAACGCCAGGGAAACTCCACTTTGTCCTTCAGCGATATAAAAATGTGTACCCTTTCAATGAGTTGCTATGTCTATTCTTCAGTCTAATTTTAATTAACTCCCTCTCAGGAAAGCTGCTAAAAAAAAAAGGTCACTCACTTTTCTTGCTGGAATCAAGAGCATCATCTTCCAACTCTTCATCGAAAATCTCCCTGCCATCTTCTACGTAGCCAACACCATCTATGTAGGGAAAGTGTCATACTTTAACCAACGGGCAGCAGACAAACCCAGACTCTATCTGGGTGTGAAGGCCAGCCAAGTTCCTCTTGATTTTCCATCATTTTGTCACTAGTATTTAGAGTGTCCTCTTGCCAACAAAAATAGTTACAAATTCAACATGACCACTTCATTTGTGACAGGTGTTTCTAAAATATGCATCAGCTCGGTCACTCAGGGGAGAAATCCAACTTACAGATTCCACATGTATCGTCAACATTCTCATCTCCTGTTCCTTGATACATTAAATTAAGTTCTACTAAAAACCAATGACCTACTTTCTGCTTAGTAAGCTTAAATGTGAACATGCCCTCCGTGACGTAATTTGTGGATCAAAGCCCGAATGGCCCCACCAACATATGCTTTGGCTGCAATGGTGCAAACAGCAGCCTAAGCATAGCAAGCTGGCCAGGAACAGCTAGACAGCTTGTGACTATCAACCTAACACCAACCCCTGACCATTTACTTTACTGAAAGCTTTTTACAGGGTTGTGCCAGCTTTTCACATATTCTAGTGGCCTACAGTAAGCACAACCAGCTCACAACAAGTGGCTGTTGTGGCCCCTCTATTAATACATCAGTTTTGAGGAAAATCCCACTCCCACCCTGAACACTATGGTCCAATTTCTGTTAACAATTTGCAAAGCCACAAGTTATTTTGCAGATCTCATCGATAAATGCACTGTTCAGACCAGTTACTTTCATTTTTAAGCCTTGATATTATTATTATTATTATTATTATTATTATTATTATTATTATTATTTATATCCCGCCCATATGGCCGGGCCTCCCCAGCCACTATGGGCGGCTTCCAACAGGATATTAAAAACACAATAAACCATCAAACATTAAAAACTTCCCTAAACAGGGCTGCCTTCAGATGTCTTCTAAGTCATATGGTTGTTTATTTCCTTGACATCTGGTGGGAGGGCGTTCCACAGGGCAGGCGCCACCACTGAGAAGGCCCTCTGCTTAATAAGTTCCTTTGGATGCACACAAGGAATTGGATAATCTCTATGGGATTTTTTTTAAAAAAAAATGCATATAGCAAAGATTATCCAAACCAAGGGAAGAATAGCTGTTTTAATGTCAGCACAAAGTCAAGAGTGAAAAATTAAATCCACTTCACAAACCATCATCCACAATCCAGTCATCATCCTGCCGTTCTCTGACAATCTTGGAGTATTGTTCTTCATCAATTTCATCATAAACACTTGTGAACTCTTCAACCTGCAATAAGAAGTTGGGAGCAACCATTGTAACTGTCCCTCTTTTCAAATGGGCCAGATAATAAAGTAAATGAATAAGTCAGATATGCAGACCTGGGTCAGGACTTCTATTTATATAAATATAACACTGATAAGCACATTTAATGAGTAAATTTAGGTACCTTTCTCTCTCTCTCTCTCTCTCACACACACACACACACACACACACACTCACACACAGAGTACAACACAGTAGCACTTCCCCATTATGCATTTCCGTGGAACTAAAGCCAGAACATTTTAGTTACCTCATATTTTATTTTTTCACCACCTTTTGCTTTTTTCAAACGTTCCAATGCTTCTTGTCTCCCTTTTTTAACTTTCTTCTCACGACGTGAACGTGAAGATGTAAGGTTTGCAGAATCAGCTTCTGAAAGGCACAACAGTAGTTATTAACAAAGGTTAGAAACAGAGTGCACAACATTTAAATAAGCACACCATTATGATACCAATAATCAAATGCCATGGCCAATGAGAGAGGTTTTTAAATGTGAAATTAAGCAAAACCTGCGAATAACTTTTCCTGCAAATTAAAAATTAAAGAAATTTTACTATATGTTTTGACAGAATGTTCTCCATTTCTTAAAATGAAAACATAAAAATTGACAACATAGCGAATAGCAATTAGTCAAACTCAGAAGCTGGTGATTAGCAATGAACTTTTCTCAGATAGCTAACTAAGGTAAAGGTAAAGGGACCCCTGACCATTAGGTCCAGTCGTGACCGACTCTGGGGCTGCGGCGCTCATCTTGCTTTATTGGCTGAGGGAGCCGGCGTACAGCTTCCGAGTCATGTGGCCAGCATGACTAAGCCGCTTCTGGCGAACCAGAGCAGTGCATGGAAACGCTGTTTACCTTCCTGCTGGAGCAATACCTATTTATCTACTTGCACTTTGACGTGATTCCGAACTGCTAGGTTGGCAGGAGCAGGGACCGAGCAACGGGAGCTCACTCCATCTCGGAGATTCGAACTGCCAACCATCCGATCGGCAAGTCCTAGGCTCTGTGGTTTAACCCACAGCGCCACCCGCGTCCCTTAGATAGCTAACTACACATAGCAAAAATCTATATATCTAATGCATAGTTCTCTAGTTAGTATGTTAACAATTTTCTGTGTCTCCATTTTTCTAACATAAAATTTAAATTTTGGCTGCATCCACTACAGCCCCCAGAAAAATCAGGTCAGAACATGGCTGTAGCCAGGATTTATGTTGGGGGAGGGGGCAGGATACCCATCTGTCACCATCCTCTGTCTGGCTGTTTAGCAGATTGGGAATGAAATGTCTCAGCAACAGCTGTTTTAAATTACTTTCATTTGACCCCAAGTGCTCAGAAAAATCCATCAAATTTTTTCTACAATTTCTACTTTTAGTTAAGTATTGTTATTTATTTACTTGATGGGCGGGCAGCTGCCTCCCCCTACTACACCCATGAGTCAGAAGCTGTTGGTGTGGCATGGGGAGGCATCAGGAAGGGGGAACTGTTCATACAAGCTGCCTCTGACTGACCCATGATGGTCCCCCACTCCCCAAACCTTTCCTGAGGACCCCCTGAGCCCAGAGGATTTTCTGGGGGTGCAACAGGAATGAGGGGCAGCAAAGCTAGACTGTGCAAATGGTGTTCAAGAGCTGTAGCAGGTGAGTTTGCATTACAGTTGTTATCCAGTGTAACAGAAAAGCCTTTTATTTAATTGTTTTGTCAATTATTTACAAGTATTTTAATAAAAATAATTCCCAAGGCTTGACGGTAACATTGAAACAATACAAAAGACTACAATTCTATACACAAATACCTAGGATGTGACACCTACTGAACTCCATGTGGCCTATGTCTAAGTAAACTTGTACAGTGGTACCTCGGGTTAAGTACTTACCGTATTTTTCGCCCTATAGGACGCACCGCCCTATAGGACGCACCTAATTTTTTTTTGGGGGGGGGGGGGGGAAATAAAAAAAAAATTTATTTCTCCCCCAGGCACGGGGCTGGCGCATGGGAAGTCCGAGCTTCCCCTGACCCCAGCCCCCAGAAGAGCCTGCTATACGCAAGCCTAGGGAGCCGCGCCGGTCTCCCCAGGATTGCGGACAGCTGTGTGAAGCCCGGGCGCGCTGAGGCTTCCTAATGCAGGCAGCTCTGCGTGACCCTTCAGAGGCCGGCGCGGCTTGGCGCCGGGCTGTGGAGGGATGCGCAGAGCTGCGCGGACCCTGGGAGCGCAGGCAGCTCTGCGCGACCCTTCGGAGGCCAGTGCGGCTTGGCGCCGGGCTCTGGAGCAATGCACAGAGCTGCGTGGAGCCCGGGAGCACAGGCAGCTCTGTGCGACCCTCCGGAGGCTGCCACGGCTTGGTGCCGGCCTCCGGAGGGTCGTGCAGAGCTGCGAAGACCCCAGGAGGGCAGGCAGCTCTGCGTGACTCTCCGGAGGCCGACGCGGCTTGGCGCCGGGCTCCGGAGGGATGCGCAGAGCTGCACGGAGCCCAGGAGGGCAGGCAGCTTTCCACGACCCTCCGGAGGCCGACGCGGCTTCGCGCCGGGCTCCGGAGGGTTGCGCAGAGCTTCCTGAAGCCTGGAGAGCGAGAGCCTCTCGCTCCCCAGGCTTCAGCGAAAGCCTGTATTCGCCCCATAGGACGCACCCACATTTCCCCTTCATTTTTGGAGGGGAAAAAGTGCATCCTATAGGGCGAAAAATACGGTAACTAGTTCCGGAGGTCCGTTCTTAACCTGAAACTGTTCTTAACCTGAAGCACCACTTTAGGTAATGGGGCCTCCCTCTACTGCCACGCCGCCGGAGCACGATTTCCGTTCTCATCCTGAAGCAAAGTTCTTAACCCGAGGTCCTATTTCTGGGTTAGCGGAGTCTGTAACCTGAAGCGTATGGAACCTGAAGCGTATGTAACCCGAGGTACCACTGTATGAGGATTGCACTGAGACAAAACATTCCAAAGCCCTAATCTTCCACAGTGGAGGAGAGTTGGATGTAGCAGGAGTCCCAACATATAACTCCGCTCAGCTGTTCCAACCAAGGGGAGCTTCACCAGCTGTGCCTGCCAAAAATACAGGAAGGCAGTAGCCAGAATAAACACAGGGTGTTTTGGGGGTGGAGCTGAGCTGACCAAAGCTCTAAACTAAAGCCTGTCTACCTATCTGCTATGGGCCCAAGCTGGGCCTCTCAGCTGGCACAGCAAAACAAAAACAAAAACCATCTTCCCGGGCCATGGTTTGACTTTGCATAATTTTTGAATCTGCTTTCATGGTTTGTCTCTTTCAGACAGGCCATGAATTGTAAGCCAAGGACAAGACTTGGTTGTGCTTCATGGTTTGTCTGGAGTGAGACAAACCACAGGCTCAGGTTTGGATGACATGCCGGGCCAGGCCATGGCTTGGCTTACAGCAGCAGGACCAGAGAAGAAGCAAAGTGGTCTGGGAGCCTAAAGACTCTCATGCACCTGTGCTAAACCATGGTTTGGCTTAGCATTACATGCAAACCAGGTCTACTGTGTTGTTTACTCAGAAGTAGCCAGCTTGTATTTGCATTGCAGCATTAAGCATAATATGAGGTTTATAATAAATAAACGAGTCCTGCTTTAAAAAAAACCACAAAAACTATAGCTACTCAAGACACCAGAAAATTAATCCTGAGAATATGACACTTTCACAAAACAAAGTAAAAGCAAATAAATGGATTTATATAGATGATAAAATAAAAAAAGTCTTCCCTGTGAATTGGCAGGGCTTCCATGTTAAATCCTTCAGATCAAACATTCTTGGTATTTTAACAGCTTCTGAGGTATCCATGGAGCACAAAATTAGCAGGGCCTACATTTTCACTTTTTTTACTAAATGAAACTTCATCTCCTCCAATATTCAGCTTGTATGGACATATCACACATACACAAGAGCAGTGAAAAGTCTCTATGATGCATGAGGCCTTCTCAGAGCTTTCAAGCAACATATGCTAGAGCCTAAGAATTTGAAATATTTATTCATTTCTATTTACATGAGCTATTCAAATTTGAAAGAATAAATATTGTTAATTACCAACCCTAGCTTACAAAAATATGTATGTTTTAATCACTGTACAAGTGTCTTAACACTTTTTGTATTAAGAACTATTTAGTTCAATGTTGCCTTGGGAAGGCAACCTTATCTTGGTGCCTTGTCCCGCAGGTGACACTCCCCCCATACAAAAATCTCCTCACATTCCCAACTGTTCAGGTAATATTTTCAGCCTTTGGCTCAAATTGCTTTTTAACAATAGCCCTATTCAGGCACAGGGGAAGGGCAGAAATTGCCATTTCAGTCACCTTCTGACTTACCTGACTGTCAGAAGCAGGGCACCTTTTTACTCATGAAGGCTTCCCACATATTTTAGAACCCTAATTATGTAAAGCTCTAAAATGCACAGGGAAGGCAGCTGAAACAGCAACAGAAGAAGATATCGCTAGCACCTTTATCCCTGGTGCACGCACACACACACACACACACACAGTTAATTCACACTTTACACTCAGAGAAGGTTACCATTTGCTGTTCAAGCAAGTAGGTTTGACACCCATCTAATCCAAGTTAAGTAAGTGTTTCCCAAATATTGCTTGCACTAGTTTAAGCATCATCAATGATTACTATCAATATATCCTTGCTGTCATTTATCAAAACAGAAATCTAAATGAAATTCATTTCTGTTTTGCTAATTTTATGGACCAAATTGCACATAAAGGCTACATAAATGGGAGAATGTTATATTGAACTCTATGAGGCTTCTAAACAGAAAGGCTTAGGGTTGTGCAGAAAAGCTTTTTTTGCTGTTTGCAGACACAGCAATATCTGCCATCACTAAACAATTACAGTTATAGAACAGTACTAATTAGAAGTACTAGGAAAGTGTAAAACCTTAACATTAATCTTCTCTCCATGACAGATTACAATTGAAAGGTATTTCCATGTATCACCATCATGTTCTCCATAAATGATTCCTTCTAAAAGCATTCAAAAGATCTTTGGGGAGAAAATCAAGGCTCATCTAAGTATTGCTGTCAGCTTTGAAACACAAAAAAGCATTTTCATTTTGAGCAATTATTACACACACTGCTGCAGGCTTGAAAATAGCCTCTTGCTTGATTGCTTGGAGGTGATTCGTGCCACAGACAATCAGGCTAGAAAGCAGTTGTCAACTAAGGATAGCTGGCCCTCCCACCCCCACCTATTTCCAGGCCATCAATATGCTTTCCCAATCTGGTGCCCTCCAGATGTTTTGAACTGCAATTCCTATCAGCCAGGACAGATGGTAATTGTAGTCCAAAACATCTGACGGGCACCAGGCCGGGAAATGTGTGGGCAGCCAGGCAAGTAATATTTGTGAACTACAGTGCAATACTTTGCATGCTGACCTTGACAGAAGCCCCTCTTTGTTTTTGGAGCTCTCTCTCTCTGTCTCTCTCTCTGATGTGAAGGTTACAAGATTACATCCTTAGTAACTTTTATGAACCCACATTTCAACAAACCAGATACTTCTTCAGGAGAGGAAAGGAATTTTCTACTGCATTTGCTCCATGCTTTATTGGCCAGCAATGTTGCCAAGTCACTCCCCTCTCATTTCACCAAACCTTTGTGCTCTTCCCCATGTCCCCCCAATTTACACATAATATCTCACAAACCCGACTTTAAGACACTTCTTACCCAACTCCTCAGCAAAATAAAAACTCTTTCAAGTCACCAGTTCTCCTTTTTTAACTTTAGAGAGAACCTATGTAACCCTGAAGAGAACAGGCAAGCAGCAACAACATTTTCGTGTTCCATGCTTCCCTCACAACTCCCTTGTGAGGTAGCTAAACCAACTAGTAGATGAGCCTCTGCCTCTGTTCGTTTGCCTTTCACAATTACCCTAACTCTATCCAGCCTGCCAGGTAGCTAGCTGCATCTTAAAAGAGCAATGCTGCAGGGGTGCTGTCTCCAGTCACTGGCCATTTGAGGAAACGGCCCGAACTTATTATATTATATACTTATTATATACATATTATATTATATTATATTATATTATATTATATTATATTATATTATATTAATCTATCTATCACACACACACACACAATTTCTAGTCCAATGCAAATAAAGACTCAGATAAGAATCTCCACTTCAAAGGTTTGTTAAGAGGAAGACATCCAATGGGCACTTGCAAAGGTGTGTTTCTTTTAGATTCCTATTGAACCATGTACATCATTCAAATGTAAAATGTCAAAGTATGTAACTGGCGTTTTTGGTGGCAAATGAAAGGTGTCCCAGGAGGAAGAAACACTATCCCCACATACATCCCCGAGAGCAAGCACCATAGAACCAGTGACTTACTTCCAGGTAAACATACCAGCACATGACGTCGTCCCGCCTTTCTCCCTCCATCCAGGACGCTTGCCCCCAACTCAACCTTCCCCGTTTGCAGTGGTTTAGCCTCAAGTCAAAAGACAAACAACCACGCGCGGCTGCAGCTTCTGCCGCCCGGGACTCCATACTTACCTGGCCCTGCGCTGCCTCCCTCCTTCGCCCCCTCGCTCCCTTCCACCCCCGCCCCGCCGCCGCCGCCTTCCTCGCAACCCGGCGCCCGCCCGCCCCGACGGCCCCGCCGCCGCCTCCCTCTCACCTCCGTGGCAGCCGTCGCCAGCCCCGTCGCGCGGGCTCTCGCTCAAATCCATGGCGGAGAGGGAGCAGACTGCCGCCCGCAGCGCCTCCAAACCCGGCCCGCAACTCCACGCTCTCGCGCCAAAGCGCCTGAAAGTGGCGCGAGAAAAGAGACCCAAGTGCCCCGGCCAGGCGAGCAGCCAATCAGAAGCCGCGGTGACGACATCCGTCCTTCCTATTCCGCTTCAGGGTCGAAGGGAAAGAGCCATAAGAGTGGCTGAGCGGCACCTCGGCTGGCTGCTGCGGGGAGGCGGCGGGTTGGGGAGGAGGGAGGGAGGGAGGGAGGGAGGGAAGGAGGGTGTGAATGCGCGCGCACGGCGACGGTGATGGAAAGCTGTGCATCGTTTCCTCCTTTGTACTTTCGTGCATTGCGAATGTGGTGGGATAAAAAGATACGGACAGGGGCGAATTATGGCTGCAGTATGTTTGCAAACCCTAGGTTACCTTGCTTCATGCCTAAAAGAGGCAACTAGATTTGTAAATGTAATTAATGTCATTTCTTGCGCATCTTTGGACTTTTACTTCCCATGCTTGGAACGGGTTTGAATTTTTAGCTTTAAAGACTAAAATTTTGACTCTTATTTGGTTTATTTTTTACCTGCCGATGCGTTGCTTGAATTGTGGTGATTTTATTATTTGTTTGTGGCAAGGCTGCCCATGTTTCCTTTAAATAATGTTTGGATGCTTGCATTACATAATGTAAATAATAAGTCTGGTAGAGCCTATTGCAGGGGGCTTATCTATAATTTCTGTTATATGTAGTTATATAGCAATTCTTCCTGCTAATTATTTCTAGCATAACTTAATGTGAAAATGGTTTTACAGTACAGTATGTGGTACTAGTCCAGCTCTACATGCACACTATACCTTTAAAGCACATTCAAAGCACATTCGTTCCCTCAAAGAATTATAGGCACTGTGGTTTATCCCTCACCAGTACAATTCCGAGTAACTCTGAACAAACTACAATACCCAGAATTATTTGGGTCTGGGGAATGTGTTTTTAAAATATAGTCAGTGTATATGCAACCTCATTAGGCCACTGTAAACAAGACAATGGCTTTCTTTCTCAAGAAAAGTGGCAGGTTCAACGAGGTTATTTCCATCTAAATGGGTTAAACCTCCATTCCTGTGTGACACAGTCCCAATTCTCCCCACACTCCTAAGTGTTTCTAATTTTAATAATAATAATAGACTAAACAAGCACATACATGCACCTGCATATTTAACATTTTGCTGCTTTTTCCTGGTGCTTTCACATTTGCCACCATGGGCTCCTTTGCAAGGAAGGGCAGGGTAGAAATTTAATTTTAAAAATACTTATGGAACTGTATCATACTGAGTTGGACAATGGCCAGTGTTGCCTGCTCTTGACTGCAGCGGTAAGAGGTCTTTCCCATCACCTGCTATTTGATCTTTTTTAACCAGAGCTGCTAGGAGTTGAACCTCAGACACAGAAACCTGCCATATGAGTCAGATCATTGGTTATCCAGCTCAATACTCCCTACCCTGACTGGCAGTGGCTCTCCAGGGTCTGACTCAACCCTACCTAGAGATGCTGAGAACTGAACCTGTGACCTTCTGTATGAAAAGCAGGTGCTCTGCCACTGAGCTACAGGCTTCCTTTCTGAAAGCTTCTACATGTACACTTCCACTGTGCTATAGACATTGCCTACTGTAAATAAGGGACATGGGTGGCACTGTGGGTTAAACCACTGAGCCTAGGACTTGCCGATCAGAAGGTCGGAGGTTTGAATCCCCGCGACAGGGTGAGCTCCCGTCACTCGGTCCCTGCTCCTGCCCACCTAGCAGTTCGAAAGCACATCAAAGTGCAAGTAGATAAATAGGTACCGCTCCAGCGGGAAGGTAAACGGCATTTCCGTGCGCTGCTCTGGTTCGTCAGAAGCGGCTTAGTCATGCTGGCCACATGACTCCCACGCTGGCTCCCTCAGCCAATAAAGCGAGATGAGCGCCACAACCCCAGAGTCGGTCACAACTGGACCTAATGGTCAGGGGTCCTTACTGTAAATAAGGACATCCATCTCAATTCTGTGCTTGTTGGGGAAGTTGACAGGAAAGCCTTAGACATCTTGATAATTATTTAGTGCATTTATATCTGGACATGAATTGCTTTGTCTTTGCTGTTTTAAGGTTGTTTTTTATACAGTATACAGTATTATGCTTGTCTGTTTTTAGATGGTTTGGGTGAGGTTTTACACTGGCTCTGTGATTTTATGTTATTTGTACTGAGGTTGTCTTATGGATTGCATTGTATTTGCATAATTTATAGATTTCTGTAAACTCCCTTGGGAACTTTGATCAGTGGGTTGTTCTAGAAATGGCACAAATACATAAATGTTCACTCAGAAGCAACTTATGCAACTTATGCCCAAGTAACTGTGCTTAAGCTTGCAGCTTTTGTCACAAATAATACAGTATTAGCTAGACTGGGGGCACTGTCATGAAGACCCATAACACATATCAGTGAAGTAGGCCATTCTTTAATAGAATTCATGACCCCATTTTAATACTGGGGGACTGAGGCAGAGAGACAGCACATTCAAGGCCATGTGATAGCTGCCCACATTTTGCAGGTCAAAGTTTGTTGTTAACAAGCTTAGTAAAAGTCTCATTTAGATCTTGCTCCATAGCCACTCAACCTCCTATGCAAACCTTTTAATTATTTTTGTGTATAAAATACGACATTGGAGTATTGAACCACACTCCTCTGCTCTTGCCAACTAAAATGTTTTTCTCATTCAGTCAACACCAGAATGTTAACCAATGACACAGTTAATTTTACAAACTGAAACTGTTGCCATAGCTCCAGTTCAGCTTAAAAGAATAGCCTTTTTATCCTGGTTCTAAAGTTGTTTGTGCAACATACTTAATGATTTCTTTCCTACAACTTTAATTCAAAATAACCATGCTAGTTCCTCTCAGTGTATAACTCCAGTTGAATCTCAATGGATTTTGCTTGGGTTTAAGTGCATATAAATGTTCAAAGGCTTGAGAAGGAGAAAAACTGCATGCAGACTTGGGTCATCATATTGTAAATAGTCTTATCACCAGCAGCTTATGCTGACATGATCTTTAATCCTCGTCATACAGAACAGCTTGGCATAACCTTTGTCCACTTCTTTGAGGAGGGGAAAAAACACCCTGACGTTTTATCAGGTGACTCAGAACAACTTTAAACATGCTCAGTTTGTAAGTGAAAACCTTAGAAAGCAAAGCGAAAGAGAAGCACATTAGTAAGAATGGTGGGCCATCAAAAACGCAAAATAGAAGGAGCTGCAGCAATTCATTCCTACAAATGTCAGCGAAAGGTGAGTGATGCTTTTATTTCTCTCTGCTAAAAATAAATCAATCATACATGTAATTATAAAATCAGATAATTACTCATAAACAAGATTTTATTTATTTTAACATTTATAAGCTGTACGTTTTGCCAAAAATGACTTGTGAAGTAGCAACGTAAAGATGCACATCTTTATTGATATATATTACAGCAAATACTGCTTTAGGGTCTTAGACCACGATGACTGATTTCCACCACCACCTCTCAAAAGGGTGTACACATTATTTGAGGATATAGTATATTGCAAGCTAAGGCACCAAAGTAAAGAGTGAGACAGTAGTTTAAATGTACAAAACTTAGTAGAAAAGTTACGATTGCATTGTGGTAAACAGTCTGCAGTGGGTGATGTGACATCCCTTATTTCTTCAATATTCTTGTATGCCATTATGACTTAGTAAGCAAATTTTAGCACTTGCATTAAAAATTGGCATGGCTGCCAGATGCCCAATGTGTCATGGGCCCCATGGAGACTTCTTGTTAGGGCTGGGCAGAGGGGGAGAAATAATGGGATCAAAGTGTGAAGCTGGATCCCGGGAAGGGACCCAGCTGTCTGGAAGGTTCTGAACTGGGTACTGAAGAGGCACAGAGTGGATTGTCAGGGAAGATCTCTACTTTGGTCATCAGACATCCAAAGTACAGTGACAGAGCGACTTGACTTGATGCAGCACTGCCTTCTGCCTGCAAACTGCTTCCCACCCCTAGTGGGGCACCTGAGGCTAGATCAGACAATGAGCCAATCTTGTCATTTCCACCTCCATTTGCAAGGATGCAGCAAAGGCAGTCCCAGCAAACCCATCCTGTATTCATAACAGTGTCTGCTTGCTTGCCCAGTCCTATGGCTTGGGATGGCAACTGCAGGAATGAATGTGCCCACCCTGCTCTTCAGAAAAGGCATATATGGATGGAGTATCAAGTTTTTGGACATTGCCTTAGCTTATGCCTAACTCCACTGTGAACTTCTGAACCAAGTAGCCAGATATATGGTTAAGCACTGAAGTAAATTTTGCAATAAAGCCTTTGGCAGCCACCAAGCTATGACCATGTGTGGGAGCCAGAAGACAATCAAATACTTTTTTTCAGGGGAGAAGCACCTGTTTGTTGTTTTATTATGGTCATTCCTAGCTAAATACACGATGCTGCTAACTTCCTCACAAGGCTGTTGTTGTATAGGATACTTAATACGATTTCTGTTTACTTAATGTAATAGGTTTCCATCTCATTTTCCTATGCAACTATATTCAAAGTGGCTAGCAATGACTCCAAACACTAAAACTATAAAATCACAATCTAAAACCACAAGAATGCAAGTTTTAAAAATACCATATCAGAGTCACAAAAAAGAAAACACTTGGAAAACAGCACCAGAATAGCCCAGTGAAAAATATGTCATTTCAGCAGTATCTATTAAAACCCAAAAGTCTGCATTTCAGCAGTATCTATTAAAACCCAAAAGTCTGCATAAGCTGGTGAGTCTTAAGACCTGAAGGTGGAAAGAGAGAATATGATGGATCTCCCCAAGAATGGCATACCACAATTGTATATAAACTTAAATAAGGTGCTTTGACCATTCCGAAGTATTATATAATTGCTAAATATCATCATCACCAATAATACATTAGCTACAAGAATATGTTGCAGTTTGTCATATTTTTCCAACAACAAATTTTTGAGTAATGGGGCAGTTTGATTTCCCTGCAACATAAATGCTTTATTCATGCAGTGACTGAAAACTCTTGAGTAAAAAGGCTTTTATACAACAGAAAATCATTGGGAATTATTCGCCTTTAGTTTGCAAAAGATTTCAGCCTTAATGATAAGACAAAAATAAGTAAAATACTGGTCCTGACCCCCCCCCAAATATGGTGAATTTTGGTGAAGTTTTGTTACACTGTTTTGATTTGTTTTGTTACTCCTACATCTCACAAACTCTTAACTTCCTCCATAGTCCATTTTATATGCCCTTTTTTGCTTTCTCTTCTGACTTTCCCCCCCTTCTCCTCTGCATAAAGCCATCCTCTTTGTCTGAAGTGACATTTAAATAATACAGCTTATCTGTAAAGCTTTAGCTATGAGTCATTCTGCTACAGTTGGTTTAGCTTCCATTTCACCAAGGATGTTGTTTTTAATTATGTTGCTAGAGTCAAAGCAACTTCCACAACTAAAAGTGCTTTCAGAGATCTGTTTCCACTGGTACCCAAAGCTCCAGACAGGAAGCAAAAGTTCCCCCTAGGAAAATGCCATCTAGTACTGGATATTGACTATGCCAGCAGTGGTTCATGCAGATCCTGCCAGTACATTTGCACTAGCAACAATAAGCATAATCAGCCCCATATGGATTGTGGGTGTTAGTCACTGCCTGGAAGTGCTTTGAGTTGCCTTTTTACTTTGTTGCAAAAGCTTAACATTTATCATGGCCTGGTATTAAGACTGAAATATCAACTGCTCAGAGAAGTCAGACCGACTCACCGCCCTTTCCTAAGTAGAGCCCTCCATCTTGGTTCCTGCACACCATACACTAAAACCTGGTGAAATACCACTGCCCTCTTAGGAGTGGACCTCAGGCTCTTCCAGTGAACAGAAGAAACCTTTCCCAACTTGGGAAAGGTTATTCAACCAAATCACTACTATTCTAGCCTTCACCTCCTGGAAGGAGCTAGTGTCTGAAGAGCAGGAGTAAAGATGTACTCACTTAAGGTCACTTAAGGGGATGGAGCTCCCAGAAAGACACAGCTGGCTAGGCTATAAAACCCTGACAGTTGCTCCAGGCTAGAGCTGAGGTCATGTCTGTAACCTTAGTTGGGAAATTGCTGGCCATGGTCCTGAACTCACACCAAGAATCTGTGGGCCAATACCTGCAATTATGTCTAGAGTGCTGGACCTGCCCTGTTTCAGATCAGTGCCAGCTTTGTGTCCTCTTGCTTGTGCTGTTGGATCTCTGGGATGATAGAATATTTCATGGATCGGGAGAATTCCATAGGTGGCTTTGTATTATATCTTGTAAAAAATAAATAAATATGGGTCTTTGAAGGGTATGAGTCCTGTAAGTCATGTGATGTGAATTGGACACAAAAGATGGTCAAAACAGCCATCTACTAGATTGTCCACTTATCAGACACATACCTGGAGCTCTACAAGTGCTACATGAAATTGCATGAACTGTCATAGATATCTAAGTAGATGTGTGGAAAGAAGGCAAAACCCCAAATACACTTCAGGTGTCTCTTATTTTTGTGATATATCAGTTATCCAGAATGCAGCTTCCATACCTATAAGTGCCATCTGTTAGAACTGGATACCATGACAGTGTTCTTCAGGCCCTAGTTGTTTTAATGTCTGTACTTCACTTGTTGCTCACCAGTTGCAGCCTGATTGGGATTAGCAAGCCTCCAGGAAATGCTAGCTCAGTTTTGCATCCGAAGTTTAGGTAGGCTGGTTGGTTTAGATACACAGGCTGCTCTCTCTTTTTGTTTGGCTCTCTCTCTCTCCATGAAACACACTCTTTCTCTCTGGCCTACCTCAAATTTTCCGCTTGCCTGCCTATCTGTGCTTGAGAACAGGAACTACATCCAACTGACTGTTGACTGGAGTATATAATGACATGAAAGCTTTGGGATTTGCTTGGGACTACATATGGACATGCCTTAGTTTGATTTCTTGGGCTATCTAGGGCTCATGGTTCTGGATGGATTCTTGCAAACACACCACAATTTCAAACATCTAAAGCAGTCATAATTTATTCAGTGGTATTTGTGAGCATGACAGATTTTAAAAATAAGTGGCACACAGCTACTGTATATTGCTTAGTAAACAATTCAGTACTGAAGTGTGGATGATATTAGGAGTATGAAATGAGGACTGGCTACACAAGACCCTGCCTTATACTGAATCAGATCACTAGTCCATGTAGCTCAGTATTGTTCATACAATCTCCAAGGTTACAGATGAGATCTTTTCCAGCTCCTCTACCTGGATATGCTGGAAATTAAGCTTGTGACCTTCTGAATGCAAAACATTTATTGTATTAGTGTAGGCCATCTACGGAGTTCAAGTTACATGTAAAAATAAAAATAATCATACATAATAGTAATCACATGAATACTATTTATCTGAGGAGCTGTCCTTTCAGTACCTCAACACTGCTGATATTTGTACACACGAATGTAAATTTTTCTGTGTCAAGACTGCATTATTTTGCCAAGTTTGATCTGGTCTGTTGAGTGATCTAGCTCATAATTTTCCAAACGCTAAAAGGTCTTTGGGAAGGAAATCATATTAGAATATTGTGCTTGGACATGAAATCATTCATCAGATCAGTTTAACATGTCAGCATTCAAAGGAAAAGTCCACCCATGTTGATTTAACTATGTAAAAACTGTGTGAGAGTTGGCCTGATAAGAGGGTTAGCTTACTTACCGAGAGGTGGTTGTAAGTAATCTGTTTTGCCTCACCATGCTGATTGTTAGTACTGGTCTGGAATGTGCAAAATCCTAAATTAGATGTATGTATATACTGGGCATTTTTGCATCCAAATGTGTATGAGCAATTAGCACATTTAATTCAGGAAAAATAAAGCAGGTCATGCATCCAAACGCGTACTGAAATAGAATATTAAGTCTTAAACCAATATTCTTCAGATAAATAAAGACTGCTTTTTGTTTTTGCAAAATCAGAAAAGATATGGCCATGTAGATATATATTTTGCAATAAAGCTTTGAAGGAGATTTGTATAATGCATAAATACATCTGTGTTTGTACCAAAAACTACAAAAGCACCATATAAAGAGGGGTGAGGGAGAGAGATGTTCTGCTGGCGTTCATATCAGCCCGCCTCCCAGTATATATCACATAACTCAGTTAAAGTGGTACTATGATGACAGGAACCAACCAGAAAGCACCATGCAAATCAGAATACTGTATCCTGTACCAGCTGCTCTGTTGCTAGCTGGTTGTTATAGTGATAAACTGAGGCCTTGCCTCTTGGCTTCTCCTTGAAAGAAAAACCTTTAATTTCTCAAGGGAAGGAAAAGAAGCGAAGGGGGAGAAGGCGGGGGAGAGAATTACATGAGAAAGGAAAACATTATCTGACTGAGAAGAGAATAGCAGAGAGGGCATCACCGCAAGCAGCATTCACTGGCCATGCCAGTGCTTGCAACTAATGCTGAGTCAGAAACAGGTATCCCAACATCCCTTTCTAATGAGCTTCCTTCAGAAACCATGGAGGAGATAGAACACACATGTCCTCAGCCTCGACTGGTAAGTAAGAGACAAAAGGATACATTTATTTGAGCTCTTTGTCTTATTAGGATGTAATGAAATCAGTACTTTATAGCCTGAATAGAAATTAGAAAACAGCTTCATCCATTTTAGCTCTTTGTGTTTATTGTCTATATTGTGAAAATGTGTATTACAAAGTATTAATTATATCTACTGCATTAAGAAAGACAATTTAGGGATTGTTGCATGTTTCTCTCTTTCAACTGAGTGTCTTGAGCTATGCAAAAATAATATTAAAAAATGGTGCTTTCCCCATCCCTTTGTTAGGTTCAGATTGCAACAGAACTCTTCCTTTACTCCTTGCCTGTTCTTTGCCTTTCTGCCGATTTAAAAAATGAAATGGCAGGGAAGAAGGGATTTAATCATCAAAAAAGCAAAAACTGCCTTTTAGAGAAACACTGGAAAAGAATGTAACAGATCTCACTTTTTGTTTTGGTTTTCAGGGATTCCAGTGTGCACAAAATGGATGATATTACTTTCAAGCAGTTGAGAGCATATGAGTTGGGACAGTAGCATTAGGAGAAAATCTGCATTTCTTCAGTAATTAATCTATAGAAACTGTGTTTGTAAGAAAGCTAGCTGCATATAGAATTAAGCATCCCTTCCTCACTGTATGGAGGCTGCTCTGAATTAGACCAGCACCCACTTTGAATATTTTCATTACCATTGTTTCACATATACATTTTGTATCAATCAAAAATTTTCTCAGATTTTTTATAGGGGGGGAATAAAGAGTTCAGCTTGGTGATTCTCTGAAGTTGTTCGTTGCATAAGTTATGCTTGAGATACTATAAGAGCTACTATGAAAGGTTTGCATTGTAAGAGATGAGTGCACTAGCAGATTATAATTAGGAAGGGTAAAGAAATGGCCTCTGATGTGTGTGAATAGGATTGGGTTTACTTCCAAAAGTAAGTTAGCTACACTACTAGGCCAATTTACCTGGGAGTCAGTGATGGGTATTCTGTGATGGGTACATGAAAAGGATATCTAGCTTAATCCTAACCACGCCGCAGCAATCTAATATGAAGTACCCTGGGGGCTGCATACTGTTTTCCATAGCGATAAATACTTTCCCCATTTTCGTTTCCTAAAAAGTAGTTTAATCACTCCCATCACTGCCTCCTGAGATAGCAAAACTCAGGCAGCCAATTTGCCAAGCTGTCACTGTGACGTAGGCAGTAGTTTAATACTTTCCCATGGAGACTATTTAACACTGAGATGGAATAATAACTTTGATTTTTACCAGTGTTTAAACAATCATTTAATGCTTACATTCAACTTTCTATTTTAGACGCTATTAAAATTCCATAATAATTGATGAACATGACTTAAATTAACTTTTTAATAGGGATGAGTTGGGTTTTTTTTTAAAAAAAATGTTTTGTTTAAAGCATGGAGATGGTTACAGACGTTTTGCATTGAATCGTGCTTATGATAACTTAAAGAGTTTCCTGTTGAAACCTCATGCACAACAAAAATATCTTGGAATATATTAGAATCCCATGATCAGACAAGAAGAATGAAAGTAATTTATTTATTTATTTATTGTTTCTTTATATCCTGCTTTTCCTGCAAGGAGCTCAAGGTGGCATACATAGTTCTCCCTGTTCCCATTTTATCCTCACAACAACTCTATGATGTAGATTAGGCCAAGAGAAGTTGACTGGTCCAAAATTACCAAGTGAGCTTCATGGCTGAGTGTGGATTTGAACCAGGTCTAGTGTGAACTTGGTACTTGCATATGCATTTTGCCTATTGTTGTAGCATTCATCTGGGAATATTTATTGCTTCAAGAACTATATTAATATTACCAGAGTTTGTTTTCAATTTCCACAGTGTTTTGAATGAAAGACAGGAGACACTGTGTGAATCAAGATTTATGGAACACTTAAACTTCTAAAATAAGCATATGGTGGGACTGTACGTATTCCTATCCATAATCTAAGTCCTGCATGACATAAATGTGCTGTTAGCAAGGGTCAAGAAAATACAGCTTTCATTTGGTCAGGATTCAGCATAAAACATTTATTGAAGTGGTAGAGAATAAATAGGACAATGCAGGAAATGACTTTGTACATATATTGGAGTTGTTTGATTGAAATTACCCCACATGAAAATTGTGGTCTGTGTTTGAAACCTCAAAATATAGACAACATAGAGAACTAGTAGGATTCTGGAAGAGTTCCCATGCCAACTGATTCTGGGCCCCTAAACTCAAAAGGATCAGAAAATTACAAGGCTCCCTCCCCTCCCTGCTCACTGAAGCAAGGTCTACAGGAGCAGATGGCCTACAATAACCCTAACAGATAAAAAAAGAATTAGAAAACAAATAAGGAATACAGAATTGTATATACTCTTTCCGTCTAATGTTAGATTCAGTTTAAAAACTGCAATCCCCACCATCTATTACAACTGGCCATTCTTCCTGGGGCTTTCACTTCCTGGGAAGTGAAATCCAGCATTTAGTCTTCACACCAGCTCTAGTGGTCCTGGGGATATGTATATAAGAATATTTAGATGGTTGCCAGAGAAACACTAAAGTTGTGAGCTTTATTCAATTATGTTGGTTTCACATGGAAGTGCTTTCACACAAGCAGTTTGCCACACAAAATCTGAGGGGGCATAGTCACAAGAGAAAGCCACACCCCATGACAGAGGTAGCTAATGTGGTGGACAGCAGCTCCCATACAGCCCAACAACATCTGGAGGACACAATGATAGCTATTCCTGTCCTATGAATTTCAGAACATTTGAACTGGCCTCTGGGAGCTTGGAAGTTTATAGGCAATGCGCTAACAAAGTACTTCATTATCAGTCGTGTAGTTAGTTATTTAACAAAATTTATATACCACTTACAAAAGACCAGATCCAGGCACTTTTGGAAGAAACTGATTTTCTGGATCCATTTCAGTCAGGGTTTAGGCCTGGTTTTGGCAGAGAAACTGCTTTGGTCAACCTGTGTGATGACCTCTGTTGAGAAAGAGACAAGGGAACATGTCCTTGTTAATTCTTCTCAACCTCTCAGCGGCTTTCGATACCATTGACCATGGTATCCTTCTGGAGCGACTGTCTGAACTAGGGGTGGACAGCATCGCTTTGTGGTGGCCCCAGTCTTACTGGGATGGTCGTTCCCAGAGGGTGTTGCTTTGGGAATGCTTTTCAGCCTCATGGAACCTTCACTGTGGGGTTCCGCAGGGCTCAGTCCTACACATTGTTTAACATCTACATGAAACCGCTGGGTGGGGTTATCTGGAGGTTTGGAGGAAGTTGTCAGCTGTATGCTGATGACACTCAGCTCTATTTCTCTTTTACATCTGCAGGTGAGGCAGTGGAATTGCTGAACCAGGGTCTTGCCTCAGTAATAGACTAGATGAGAGCCAAGAAACTGAAATTCAATCCAGATAAAACTGAGGTACTGTTAGTGGGTGGTTCCCTAGACCAGATGGGTGGGAGATCACCTGCTCATGATGGGGTTACACTTCCTCTGAAGGAGCAGGTTTGTAGCTTGGGGTACTCCTGGATCCCTTGCTATCACTCGAAGGTGGCATGGGAACTCATGGAGTTATCGGAACCCCAAGCTGTCTGAAGGCAATTCTACATAGTGAAGTTTTTTTTTAAAAAAAATGTTTATTTTTAAAATGTTTTTATATATGTTGGAAGCTGTCCGGAGTGGCTGGGGCAACCCAGTAAAATGTGTGGGATGCGGGTGGCGCTGTGGTCTAAACCACAGAGCCTAGGGTTTGCCAGTCATAAGATTGGCGGTTCAAATCCCCACAACAGGGTGAGCTCCCATTGTTCAGTTCCAGCTCCTGCCCACCTAGCAGTTTGAAAGGACATCAAGAGCACTGCTCTGGTTCGCCAGAAGCGGCTTAGTCATGCTGACCACAGGACCCGGAAGAAAACTTTGAAGCTAAAGGCTTGAAGACTATTCCCTCTGATAAGCTGTAATGCTAGCATAAACTGTTCAGTGTGTGGCAAAGGAAGGCCTTTCAGAATTCCCAAGCATCCATAATCAAAAAGCTTTCCCTATTCTACCAAGCAAGGAGAGAGATGCAAGAGGGGGGGGGGCAGAGAAACGACTAAAAAAAGGTCTATTTTCTTTAGGTTATCTCCCAGGAAACAGCCTTTTACTAGCTAGGTCAAGATTATCATCTTCTAGGCGTGGGACCATAGCCATTATTGTTTTAACATCTCTACCTTCCTCTTTATCCCAGCGTGAACCACATTGGACTGGATGTTGTGTAACTTGACCTTGCTTAGAAATAAAAAGGCAGTTTAGCACTCAACTATTACAAAGACACAAGGGGGAAAGACAGTGATTAGAAAATATAGGAAAGAGCCCAGACTGTATGGTCATGTATAATAAAAGAGAAACACTGTGCTCCGTGGTGCGTCACTTTCCACAAAACCCAACCCTTAAAAGTTTGATTTAAGTGTACATTGCACATCAGAAGTAGTAGTACTAGGTATATGTAACAGATTTGACACGCTTAAAAATCCCTTTAATGTTACTTTCCCCACATGTTTATGTAGCAGATAGCAGTAGTAATGAACAAGATGTTTTCTTTGCCCTAATTATTCAATTCTCTTTTATGGCTCTCAAGACTTTTAAAGAGCAGTTAAAGGAGATGATATGACACTAGAGCTCCGGAATAGCAGAAATATTTTAGTGCACGGAAAGACTAGCTCTTCTCATCTGGACCATAGATTTTATTGGGATTAAAAGCTAAACACATTTGAGGAAAATCACATGGTACAGTGCTCCTGGTTCACGTCATCTAAAAATGCAGAATGTCTAGACTGACCCGCCTCATTTTTTATCAGAAAATGATATCCCTTCTTAAGCAGCTATTCAGGCCCAATGGAACGGCTCCCAGAAGTCAATGTAGAGTTGAAATATCAAGTCTAGAATGGGATGTATCTGCTTCTTGTTAAGAAAGCTTTCTGTTCCTAAAGGACTGCTTTGAAAACATAAGCAAGAAAAATTGTGATTTTCTATAGTAAATCACACCCCAAACAGGAAGGATCAAGGGCTCTTGCAATCCTTCTCTTGTCTGAAAGAACAGTAGCAATTATTTTCATTTGTGTTGCTGTGAACAGCTCATGGAGGAGAAATATGCCACAAAGTTGGTTACCTTGTCTGGAGCTCTCTAGGACAAAATCATATTGAGGAAAAGGGTGTGAACTCTTGAAGAGGATGTGTGTATGGGCAAGCCCAGTTTATTCCCAGTCCCTGTTGGGCAGAACTGTTTGTTTTTCTGGGCAGAAAATTCACCCATCAAAGCATATCTCCAAATTAACAAGAAATAGGGGAAAGCATTGATGGTTAAGACACATCCTCTGCTGTTAACCCCCCTGCCTTCTGGAAAGGTTTTTTGGTGTTACAAGGAGCTCCAGGCACAAGAAGGGGAATAGAAAATATTGGTTGTGCAAGCTGCCTTCTGTTGACACTGCCATTGGACACAACCAGCAGCAGAGCATATGCTCACACTGCCCAGGGCGGGTGCGCTCCTGAGGGGGGCTTGGTGCGGAGGGTGCCCTCCCAGGCGCGGGATAGCATGTTTCCGAGCACAGTTCAAAGTGTTGGTGCTGACCTTTAAAGCCCTAAACAGCCTCGGTCCAGTATACCTGAAGGAGCGTCTCCACCCCCATCGTTCCGCAGGGACACTGAGTTCCAGTGCCGAGGGCCTTATGGCGGTTCCCTCGTTGCGAGAAGTGAGGTAACAGGGAACCAGACAGAGGGCCTTCTCGGTAGTGGCACCCGCCCTGTGGAACACCCTCCCACCAGATGTCAAAGAGAAACACAACTACCAAACTTTTAGAAGACATCTGAAGGCAGCCCTGTTTAGGGAAGCTTTTAATGTTTAACAGACTATTGTATTTTAATATTTTGTTGGAAGCCGCCCAGAGTGGCTGGGGAAACCCAGCCAGATGGATGGGGTTGTTGTTGTTGTTGTTGTTATTGCCACTCGGGGGCCCGGAGCAGTGCGCATGCTCTGAAGCCAGGGGCGGAGCGAGCCGCCCATGGTGGACATTTGGTGTGCTGCCTGCCCGTGACTCCCAAGCCTCCCCCAAGCTGTCCAAACAAAGGGGGAAGGAGGGAATGCCGCCGGCAAAACAGCACAGTTCCCCTCCTTACCCCGACGGCTCTGGCTAGTCTTGAGAGTTGAGGACGGGCAGTGGGTCAAATGTCACCCCCCTCAGTGAGGGCACTCGGGGAGGTCCTCCCCCACCGCCCCCCTTCCTACGCCCCTGGACACAACCCTTAATATTTGTCTCTAACAAGACCTTAAATCAGAGCTTTCCAAACTGTGTGTCACGACACATGATTAGTGTGTCAGCTGCAGTGTGTAGGTGTGTCACACAAACACTCCCCACACTCCTCCCAGGATTGGAAAGGGGTTAGTTTAACCCCGGTTTGCTAGTAAAACTGAATTACTGTACTGCAAAATGATGCATGTCTAAAAAGTGTATAACTAACATGAAAAGTTTGAAAAGCTCTGCCTTAAATGGTGCCCTCCAGATGCTGTTGGATTACAATTCCCATCATTCTTGTTCATTGGCCATGCCGTCTGGGGCTGATGGGTATTGTAGTCCAGCAACATCTGAAGGCTACCCCCTTGGTTACCCATGCCTTAAAATCCTTGGCTGTTAGTTTTGTTTTGTTCTTTTAAAGCTATGTTCAGAAATACTCTGCTGTGTAGCGTATCTCTGAAAGATGCCAGTCTTACTATATTGACAGCTGTACAGAAGAAGCAAACATGGGGAAAATATCTATTGTCACCAGCATCCTAAGAATGAAGCCTCTCTTGCTCACAGCCTGAAGTGAGTGAGACAGTGACTTGAAGTTGGCATGCATACTTCCAAAAGCTGGACTAAAAACGAACTCCTTCTAGGAAGTTAAAAAATATATATATGCAATTCTCTTCAAGACTGAAACAACATACTTTGTTCCCATAGCAAGTGCTTCTGTGTGATGACAATGAGCAAAAAGGTCATGCACAGAGCAATAATTAACAATATGTTTTGGTCCACCCCACCCTACCCTGACCTACCCTTCCCTCTCTCTAGACTTTGTCTGCACCGGCTCCATTTGCAGGTGATACAAGCTGCCAGTGCAAAGCTCCCCATGAGAAGCTAACTATTGCTCAGGCCCGCCTTGGAACACCAGGTGAGTCTTCTGGATTTATGAAATATAAATCAATTTCATGGAATACAGCTTCGATACTTGCCCTTCCAGGTTGATTAAGAGTTTTACAGGAAAAACGTAAGATGTGTTTATTTCATTGCTTAGTTGTTTATTTAATTGTTTAGTCAATTGCTGCACGTGCTTTTTATTGTACCTGTGTTAAAGTAAAAAAAAAAAAGTGAAAGGTGATATATTTGTAAGTGCTGAAAACCTCAGCTGAATTTTGTGACTGTCTTTAGGTAGAAAAAGAGGTTTGGATCTAATATTTTTCAGTCCATTATACTGTATTTTCAGGAGAGTTAAGCACAGTCTTCTTTTCATGGACAAGGAAGAAAGTTTGCTACGCGTAGATCACGTACATTAGAAGAAGTGGGATATAGATATAGATAGATATAAATATATTTCCCATGCTTCCAACTTGTACCAGTGAAAACTGACAGTCGCAATATTGGTCTGGAATTGTCAGTGTGTGAATGCTGACATTAATATGAGATAGTCATTATAATGTATGCATTTGTCTGTTCATAGATTACAGAGAGTACATTTGTATAGACAGAGCATATGGACAGTGGGGAATAAAATTTGATCCTATCATAAAATGTTAGGGTGAAAGGGAGCAACTTCTATCTTATCTAGAAACTCACTAAGCAGCAGTGACATGCTGATATTAAAGCAAACCACCAAATATCTGAAATCTTCTACAAGGAAGTATTATTGTTAGATTTTTTAAAAAATATATATCTGTATATACTTCACATCTTAGGAGAGTTCTGCATTTTAGCTCTGCTATACACATACGGTCCAATGATGTACACATAACCTACGTAAATTATTCAGACTGGTAGCTTATTTCTGCATTGCTGCTGTTCTTTTGTCCTAATCTGGACTACCGTATTTTTCGCCCTATAGGACGCACCGTCCCATAAGGCGCACCTAGTTTTTTGGGGGGGAAATAAAGGGGAAAAAATTATTTCCCCCCCCAGGTGCGGGGCTGGGGCGGGGGAGGCCCGAGCTTCCCCCGCCCCAGCCCCCAAACAGGCAGCTCTCTGCAAGCCGTGGGAGCCCAGCGCTGGCTCCCGCTGCTTGTGGAGAGGTCCGCGAAGCCTGGACGCGCTGAGCTCAGCGCGCGCAGGCTTCTGCATGCAGGCAACTCTCCGCAAGCAGCGGGAGTGCTCCCGCTGCTTGCGGAGAGGTCCGCGAAGCCTGCAGAGCGAGAGGGGTCGGTGCGCACCGACCCCTCTCGCTCTCCAGGCTTTTTTGGAAGGGAATAAGTGCGTCCTATAGGGCGAAAAATACGGCAATTCACCAAATCTGGGAGTAGCGGTGCTTGAATGTACCCATTTTTTATTTTGAATATATGTAGCCAACAATACCTCACAGTAGTCTGACACAGATTTGAGGTACAGCTCTGCTTTGACCTGGACATTGTTTCCTTGCCCCCACAGTGGACAGACCTGTCAGAGTCTATGCAGATGGAATATTCGACCTCTTCCATGCTGGCCATGCTAGAGCTCTTATGCAAGCCAAAACTCTGTTTCCTAATAGCTACTTGTTGGTAGGAGGTAAGGCCAGCATTTGAACAAATATTATCATTGGGTTGATCATATCTGTGGTGGAGTCTTTATGAGCATGCTCAGGAGGTTGCTAGTTTGAACCCACCCAGAGGCAAAACACTGTGAAACAGCAGGAGGAGGAAGCTACTGCCCACATGTTGCACTTTTGAGCTTCCCTTAGGCATCTGTTCAGCCACTGTGAGAAATGGGATTTTGAACCTTATGCCTTTGATCTGATCTCTATATAATGTGTATTGAATTCCGCCCCAATGCAAGTACATTATTGGCTGTGGATGTACGGTAGTTAATCTCAGATCTGATGGGAATGAAATCAGGAAGAATTTTAAATTAAGATTTAATCAAGAATCAGTTTCTGATTCTTCTTTCTTTAATCTCATAGAACTATCATGATAGCATGAGGTGCACTGAAAACCATCTTATCCAAGCTTCTGTGCTGGGGCATAATACCACTTTGTTCACCAATTGCTGGCGTTGAAGGACGTCAGTACTTGTAGTGGAAAGGAAGCTAAGAGACCCATAAATATATCTCAAACTGAGCCTCAGATGGCTAAGTGAGTTTTAGAAAAGTCTAATTACAGCAGAAAAGACACGTGGAGATGTTGCGGATAGCAAATTACAATAGACCTGCTACTTAAGCAGGGATTACATTCCTGGGAAACCAAAACTGAATATAGTCAAAACACACTTAGTGCAATGGTGGGTGGGTGGGATTGCCAAAGTCCCCTCCAATGCCCCCCCTTCTGCCCCATTTTTTATTTATTTTGCAAAGCGCTTAAAGCTGAATGAGCACAAGTTAAGTGCACTTAAGCATGCTGGCCTACTGTACATGGTGCATGTAATCAGAGAATCTGATTCTTTTCCAGTTGTGCTGCCAGATAATTTGAACTGCAGCCCAATCGCCTTTGATTAGCCTGTATCAAGGCACAGAGTTGATGCAACCATCTCTCGTTACATCTTATTTATAACATCTATTTGGGGGGTTGTTTTGTTTTAATTTCACAGTCATGAACAAGTATGATTTAGTTTGACAATTTAACTGAGAAAAGACAGCTTTGAAGAATTTCTAACCAAACAGGAGTACTACATTTTACAGAGCCTGTGTTGTTCTGTTCTGATTTTTTCATGTGCGTATGTCAGTTTGCAGTGATGACCTAACCCACGAGTTTAAAGGCTTCACTGTAATGAATGAAGCAGAGAGGTATGAGGCCCTCAGACACTGCCGCTACGTTGATGAAGTAATCAGAGATGCTCCGTGGACACTCACACCGGAGTTTCTGGAAAAACATAAGGTGCCTTTCTCTCCTTGTTCAACAGATGAGGAAGGGCGGGGGGAAGCTTAATGAGGTTGCTGACTTTTGTTTAGAATATGAATCTGGCATGCATATAAAGCATGCCACTCTTCTGAACTGGGCCATTTCCTTCTTTCTCTTAGTTCCTTTCTGGCTCAAACTGTAATCCAAGCTAGAAATTAATTCCCACTCCTCTTTGACCTCCCATACTTGGCTGTGGCAATGGCAGCAGCAGCAAGGGATGTCTTTCCTCCCCTCTACTTTCCTTGAGATGCTACTATGGTGGTGATGCAGGTGCTAAGGTTGGGAGGAATCCTCATTTTCCCAGGGGGCATTTCAAGTGCATGTGAAGGGAGCAGGAAATGAGACCTCGCTCTCTTTCTGTCACCACCAAACAAAGAAAGAAATAAAAAAAAAACAAAAGAAAAAGAAGCAGAACCAGATAGATAAGTGGATTGAGGGCTCATTGGGGGCAGGAAAAGCAATTGAGACCCCATCACACTCCCTTGTTTTACAAGGAGCAGTGTTTGGCACAAATTTAAACATGCATACGTTTAAAACTTCTGATCTATTTAAAGCCGTGGGGTTATTAAAATTGATTTGCTGTAGGTATTTTAGTACATAAATTTGGGGTTGCTTCAAACAGCGTAGTCTAACGACTCAAGAGCTTGATGTGCAAAGTTACCCGTGCACACCAAGTGCACCGGCTTAAATGTTACTCCTACTGTAGCACATCCAAGAAAATTTGGAAAATTTCCAGTACTCAGTTGAATGACAAGACTAACTACCTGGCCTTAACTAATACAGAATGCTTTTGCACTAAAAACACTGCTCAACAATAACAATAGATCATGGCCAATAATGTTACCGTAGGTGGTCACTCCACGTTTTTGGAATAGCCCCAATTTAGTGGCGGCTTTGCGTTTTCAAGCAAGCACTCTCAGATATTGTGAAATACTTTTCCTTCAGCAAGTTCACTGATTTTAACATAATAGCTAACTGAGGCATGGGAAACCTGTGGCCATCCAAGTGTTGTTCGACTGCAACCCCCATCATCCCTGACCACTGGCCATGCTAGTTGGGGCTGATGGGAGTTGCAGTCCAACACCCACCTGGAGGGTGAAACATGTCACATTGCTGAGCTAATCTGTGCAAGTGATAGGATGTGTGGAAGTGACTGTAGCCAGCTTCAGGTTCCTTATTGGTATCACACAAATATAAAGCATTTCTCTAAAAGAAAGGTTCATAATTAAACCATAATCTCATGTGCTACATATTCATCACAACCACCAATTAACAATAGCCTAAAATGTCTTAGGTTATTACTGCAATGCATATTTCTTTAAGTTTATAGGAAAGCTGGTAAAAGCAAGTAAATAAGTTATGCTTTAAAATTAACAACCAAGCCTTTATCAAGGGTCAACCTAATTTCATTTCTTCATTTTTCCATGTATTCCAGATTGATTTTGTAGCCCATGATGACATTCCATATTCTTCTGCTGGTTCAGATGATGTTTACAAGCATATAAAGGAAGCAGGTGGGTGCCAGTTTATGCTTTCACTACGTGTTTTTAAAGTGGGCAACCTTTTTTAGACTGAGGGCCACATTCCCTTCTGGGCCACATTCCAGGGGCCACAGAGGCTAGAGGATAAAGTGGGCAGAGCAAAAAGGGTAAATTGTGCCCTTGAACAGTAGGCTAGTTTCTACACAGAGTCTTCTGAATTTTATGTGAGACAGTGAACTGCATCCTCTTAAGGAGAATTGGAATCTTTCCACTATCTTTATTGCGGTCAATATTGATCCCAAGAGAACAAATTAAGTTCCCATGTGATGACAGAAATCTCTTTAATTTAAGTTGTTATCATCATGATTAACAGTGCCAAAGAGCAAAGTATTTAAAGTTCCATCCCTGAGCTTTGTAGAGGACACTGCTCAGGTTGTTGTACCAAGATTTGCCTTACTGGAGAACAGAAGATTAGAAATAAGCAAATTATTACTTGTCCTTTTGATTGCTCAAGAATTCAAGGAAATTCAGTAAACAAACAAACAAACAAATATATGATGTCCCGAATTGGGCAAATAGTTTGGCAAGTATTTAAATAAAATAAAAAAATCAAGGGCCAGAAAGAGGCCATTCTTAAACAAATGATTCTTATATGAAAGTTGGAGGTTAATCATTGCTCTTTTCCTTTTTCCTTTCTAATCAGGAATGTTTGTACCAACTCAGAGAACTGAGGGCATATCAACTTCAGATATTATTACAAGAATTGTACGTGATTATGATGTTTATGCCCGTCGCAACCTCCAGAGGGGATACACCGCTAAGGAATTGAATGTCAGCTTTATTAATGTAAGTACATTGGTCTCTTAAGTCATGTTCAACATCGAAATTGGATTATAACCCACCTCCTGCCCAGAAGAGGGACATGCCAGAACAGGGACAAGGTCTAGGAAGCTCATATATATACACTCAGCTCTTCATCAGCCCAATGTCTACAGTCAGCCGTCATTCTAGACTGAGAAAACTGAATACAAGTACCAAATTCTATCCACTAAACTAAGACACAACACCTTCCATTTGTTCCACCTACCCAAAGCTCCTCACACAGTTCTGCCTTTCCTATCAGCCAAGATAGCTAAATGGAACCTCCATGTTCAGAATCAGTATGCCTCTGAATACCTGATTCTGGTGGGAAACAGCATGCTGTTGCCCTCATGCCCATCATGCAAGCTTCTCAGGCATATTTGCCTGGCCACTGTTGCTTAATAAAAGATGAAATTATTTATAGTGTTTCCAAACAGCTTTGCTATTAAAATACTCAGAAGTATCAAAAAACTAAAGCCATGTGTGTTTAATAAGCACAAAGGATTGAAAAGAGCACAGCAGCAGTGAACAGAATGAAAGACCTGACCAGCATCAAAGATAAACAGTAGCCTGGTTCACGCATAAAGTTAAGCAATGGTTTGTGTAGCCACAAGTTGTCCCACAGACTAATAAATAAATTGTAGGTTGTTTTTTCAAAGTTCAGTTTGCTTCCCAGCTTCTCTTGCCTTATGCCTTTGGGTGAGCATTTGGAGTAGCAAAAGATGGTAGTCCTCCATTCCCTGTAGAGACACCCAACAGACATGCAATTGGAGTGTAGTTCAATACTGTCCATGACAGCATCCTCCACTACACCTAAAGCCAGCAGGTTGGCTCAGGTTGAGATTCTTACTTAAAGTACTATGTTGCACTAGTCACCCCATCATGCCTCTGCTATACTAGCCATTTACCCAACAGCTGCAGTGCTGGACTCATAAAGAGGACAAAGAAGCCACAATTTCAAAACAGGATGCATGTAATAAATGGGTGCCTACTGGAGACAGATAACAGTTATTCCCTTCTCCACCAATGTGATGGTTTCTGTCTGTACCCTCTATAATCTGGAGCAATATAGTCTTGAACTAGCAGGACCTGGAACAAAATTATTTATTTTCATGTTTACCAGGAGAAGAAATACCGCTTTCAGAACCAGGTGGACAAAATGAAAGAAAAAGTGAAGAATGTGGAAGAAAAGTCGAAAGAGTTTGTGAACCGAGTGGAAGAAAGAAGTCATGATCTCATTCAGAAATGGGAAGAGAAGTCTAGAGAATTTATTGGGAACTTTTTAGAGCTGTTTGGGCCGGACGGAGCTTGGGTACATACTCTAAACTGTGCTTTATATTTACTTCCATCTCTGTTAATATCAGTGGAGGCTACAGCAAGTTGCAGCAGGATTTACAACAGACTGGTTTTGCAAATTCTGTGCACTGTAAATATTAATATTAGGAAAACATACCTGATACACGTTAGGAAAAGTTTATAGTCTTTTTTCAGAGGCAGTGTGTAGTTAATTTGGACTTGGAAGATTTGAATAATATAGCCATAGATAAGCCACAGTGCTTTAGCCACAGCTTGTAAATCAGTAAAGTGGGACCCATTAAATCGTATGAACATTTGAAGCTACTTTGTGTTGCCAGACCATTGATCAATCTAGTCTGGCTAGGTTGACCAAGTTTCTGACTTTTATCGAGGAAAGTCCTCTGCTTGAAGGGGTGCCCACTCCAAGTCCAGTGTAATGATAATGAAACCATAAGAACAGCAGCACTAAAATTGCCCATCATCTGTTAGCACCTGGACAGCAGACCGAGAAGGGGCACAGCTCGCCCAGTCAGTCTTCCTCACTATTTAAATTAAGCAATTCATTTTAAATTAAATTAAATTAAATTAAAAATTAAATTTGCACTATATAGGCTTTGTGTTGTGTTATGTCTTCTTTTTTGGTGTTGTACAAGAAACCACAAAGTCCAGCATCTGTTCTGCTTATGACTTTTTAAAGTCTTGGGCCTTTTACCCAATATCATTTTAATGGGATACAAGGAATTAAACCTGGAATTCTACTTCTGCAAAGCATGCCCTTTGCCATCATTTTTTTTTTTTTTAAAGCTGCTATGTAAAGCACTAAGACTGGTCCTAAGGAGTAGTGTATGACTGCACACTGACTTACAGACTGAAAGTTCAAAGAGGAAACAATTTTTGTTTCTTGTGTGATTGAGAGTGGCAGCAACGACAGAGCAAGGAACTAGAAGCAATTTTACATGACGGCCTTTGTAGTGCCAAGCCACATAAAATTATCCACTGAAGAGTGAAATCAGAGGTGGCATTGTTCTAAAGAAAAGCTTAATGACAGTAAAGCCCATGTGTCCTGGGGGAGGGGGGAAATTAAGTCCATGTCAGCAACTGCAAAAGGTGAGCTTTTTCATGATAACTTGCTATTACTGTCAAAATTGTTATTAACATTAATTTTCCATATCAGACATTGCTTTCAGTGTTGACATTGCATGTACAGGAATAGTTCCAAGCGTGCTAACTTCTCAGACCAGCAATGTGCATCCATTAATATGCTATTATTATAATAACTATTTGTGAAATAATACATTCTGTGCCCACATACAATTTCTAGAAGTTAGGCAAGGAGCGCACAGTCCACTTAAAATAAAAACGCCTATAAATTGTTCCAGTACTGTTTTGCTTCTATTTTCCCAAATTAGTTCGTAGTAGTCTGTATAGCTGTAATTCCCAAGCTTGGTGCAAGAACACACCAATCTGCTGCTGAGACTGCTAGTGTGCTGAAAGAAAGAAAGAAAATACTTATTTTCCTCTCTGTTTGCTTTCCAGAAGCAGATGTTTCAAGAGCGGAGTGGGCGCATGCTTCAAGCCTTGTCTCCAAGGCAAAGCCCCACAAGCAGTCCAACACGAGGGCGTTCCCCATCACGGTCTCCATCTCCCCCTTCCCCCTGGCTCTTCAGAAAGGCTTCACCTCCTTCTTCTCCAAAAGCCGCCTCAGCATCCATTAGCAGCATGAGTGAAGGAGATGAAGATGAAAAGTAAAAAAGGAAAGATCAAGGTAATGAGTAAAAAGAGGAGGGAGGAACCACAATTGGTCCTTCTAATTCAAAAGTCAAGTGGAAAGAATAAAGGGGTAAATGAGGTATGAGATGTTTCTTGAAAGGGATGTGGCACCACACAGATAATGGAGCACAGAAGGTCTCAGCTACAGCACAGATATTTGCTGAAGAGGGAACTGCCAGACCAACAGCACACAATGAAAGGATATGCAAACATTTGACTCATTTCTTAACAATTATCAACACTTCATTGTGCTGTTGCAGTTGTTGTTGCTTGAGCACCTTGAAGAGTTATGGGAAATCCGGCACTGAAGGGGAACCATGCGTCATTTCAGACAAACAAAGCTGGTATATGGTATTAAGAGGCATTCCCTTTGGCTACACAAGATGCATCAACATTTGAACTCCATTGTGCATTTGCTAAAAGCTGAACTTTTGAAAATGAAGTACTCTCTGGAAACTGCAAAAGCTCCCACAATGCAAACAAGGGAGAACAATAAACTCCCCAATCAAACCATGTTTATAGAACTTAACCTGTCTTTCACAATGGACATACTTTGAATCTTTAAGTTTGTTGAATGTTGCTTGTTGAGCAGGCTTTTCTGTAGGGCCAGTTTATTTTAATGTGAACACAAATTGTTTGGTCATCTCTTACTATGTTCTACTAATGCACCCAAAACTAATTTTCTTTTCTTTTTTTTGTAAGAGTTTCCTTCCTGATGTTTGAGAAAGCTATTTCATATCTGGGGAATTTTATTTATTTTTGATTAATCTATAAAAAGGCCAATGTCCAGGCTAGCACCCAGTCATCTGGTATCTGCAGGGTTGATTTTAAAATTATTTTCTCAAATAAGACTGTGAGTAGAAACTGAACAAGTTAACTGTTAAGAGGTCAGCCTCACGGGATTGACTGAAATGCTTTTTCATTCTGGTGAAATGTTTTAATGTGTAAATACCCATGGGAATCCAATAGAAAAAAAGATTGCATTAGAACTGCCTCTTCATTACAGACCTTTGTAAAATTGGAAGGTTTTAACAGTTCCACAGTGAATTATGCATACAACTGCATTTTATTCTATCCTATGCATGAATCAGTTTTTAAAAGAAAATAAAACATGTCCCCTATTTTATGATCAAGATTTATTCAGCAAATAGGTATTCAGAAGAACATATATATATTCCCTATATAAAGCCAGCCCATACCTTTATAACCTCCCTACAATAACTTCTGAAACATCTGCCACCAGCCTTTCTGAGTTCCTCCCCTGTTAAAAAGTGATATTACAAAGAGAACGACGTTGTTTGTGATCCTACAGCAGGCCTACATAATCTGTGACCCATTAAACTGAATGTAGTCTACTGACCATGTATCAGACCTTCTGTAAACCTTCTGGGTTTGCTTCCTTTTCCCGGAATGCAGGGGAATTGTTAGGCAGGTGACAAATAACAATATGTAGCTGGTTATGTTTAAGTTGTGCCCTACAGATAAATGAACTGGCTCACCTTTCCAAGGAAGTTGCTACATATTAACTCTCTCCCTTTTCATTGCTATCTATCAAACATCCAGATAATGATTATGTTAGGTACCAAGCTTTCTAGACTTGAAATATATATATATATATATATATATATATATATATATATATATAACACTATTGCAAATTTAAGCTTTCAGTAACTAGAATGAAGAACAACAAATAACCAGCTGGTCCAACCCATCATTCTCTCAGGATTTATCTACACAATAGATCTATAGGACAAGAAGAATAAAATAACAATGCTGCACCAAGGAAAAATATATGTCAGAAAATACACATCAGTTGTGAACAGTTGTAAACATTCTGTGTAACCATATGCCTGAATATCACATGCTACTGTTGAATCCCATTTCATTTACTTGTGGAATCAAATATCTGATATTAGTGTTATGTCTCTCTCCCATACAAGATAATGCAGATGTTCAACCACAGTCACTAGCATGTATGAGAAATAGTTGCAGTTTTTATCTGACTATATGCAACTGTCCACACTGAACATATGCAGTGTGTATGTGCAGTGCACTGCAGTGCCCCCTAGTACAACTAGAGCCACAGCTCTTCAGTATACTTGCACTAAGGCCTTATAGCTGTTCTTCAGCCTAGAGTCTCCAGATGTTGTTGGACTACAAATCCTATCATCCCAAAACAGCTTAACCAATGAGTAAGGATGAGAGCAGTTGTAGTCTAACAACATCTAAGGTTGAAGAACACCTCCAACAGCTATTTGAAGTCATGTCATGAAAAGCCATACTTGTTTGTTGAACTCTCTAAAGCAAAGCATTTCCAGTGTGGATCCAGGACAGAATATAGAAACTAAAAAAGGCCATGATATTAGTTTATTACAAAATCAGGCCATTTGACGCTGGAACGGCTCTTGTAAATCTACTCCCGCCATGCCTTTCAACACTTAGCAAAGAGGTGTTTTCACATAGCTTGGAGTACTTTGATATTTAACTAGGGCTGAATTTGTGATTTCTGTCCATCTCTGAAGACTTGCTCCCCACATCTCCAAATTAGCAACCTAGGCATGCCTTTGTGGCTAGCAGGGGGCTTGTCTCTCTCAATTTCTGACTCAGAGTTCTGTATAAGAACTCTCCAGGCACCATGAGCTGTTTCTAGATGGTGAGGCTAAAAAACCCAAACACTAAAGCAACTGTAGGTGGTTCGCTTTCTGCCAAAAGAACACAATATTTATATTTATCTTCTGGAGACAAATCCAGTCTGCTTCTATTAACAACAAACTAGATACATAAGTCACCACATGTGTTACATTTTCATTATTAGCAATGCCAAAGCCTGTGGGGTAACAGACATCAAATGCATGAGAGGGTGGTCTGATTAAAAACCTTCATCAGGCATCCAAGGTGCTTACTCTCATGCCTTGTGGGGGCACTTGTTTCTATTTCATATCTATACAAATTCAAGTTTTTCTATCAGAAATAAATCAAGCTGCGGTCAGTTAGATCCTCACTGGCGTCACTCACCAAGAGCTCTGCTTACATGAGAAAGGAAATGTTGAAATGTAAGGATATTTACTTTAGCAGGATGGGGGGTTAGTGGAAGAGATGTGGGAAGAATGTACAGTTGTGGGTCTTAATTCTCAAAGGGAAAAGCTAACCAGAACCACCATTTAATTTATGCTGTACAGTACCTTACAAATGCAATTGATTTGCCCAGCAGCAAAGCCTTATATCTGTATATATGTACATAATGTCTTCAGTTGGTAGATGAGCAGGAGTTTCTGTTGCCGTGACAAAAACTTCAGTAAGCAATTCCCAGGTATGGCAGAGTATACAATCTTATCTTCAGCCACCAAGAAGGGTTTTAAAACTTTTGGGGGGAGTGGCATCATTGGCTTTTTAATTTTTTAAATTTTAACTAATATTGACTTGAATGTGTTCCAGGCTGTTTATGTGCCGAAAGATCCACGTGCAAGTAAATGAAGTACAATGAGAAGTGTATTTACTTTCTTTATTTTGCTGTTGTTCTGGCTGATCCTTAACTCATATGCATGCACACACACCAGAATTGGACCAATATGCCAATGGCTAAAGAGGGAGCTGCAAGATCATTAATCTGGAGTCAGCCTATTTTATGCTTGGCAAGCTGTAGCTTCAGTTGACAGAGCCCAGGCACCCGTGTTGCCTAATGTTTTTAGTATCTTTCACTTTTTACCATTTAGGCTGCTTAGACACATACATTTAAAGCACATGACGTTCTCCAAATTATCCTGGTAACCTTAGTTTAACACACACGGACCCCATCATATACCGAGCTACAGGAAAGCTGTCTGCAGACAAGTACCAGCTCCTTTGGCCAGAAAGCAGAGATGAGTGCCGCACCCCAGTCTAATTCGACTAGACTTAACCATCCAGGGGTCCCTTACCTTTTACAGAGCTGCAATTCCCAGCACCCTTAAACTATAGTTTCCAGAATATTTTTTTTTTGGGGGGGGAGTCATGTGCTTCACATGTGCTTTTAATGCATAGTGTACATGGTAAAAAGCTGGGGGGGGGGGCTAATGGTGTTATATAAAGATGTGCTTCGGTTGCATACATTTAAAGGAATTATTTTCCCAATTCCTTTCATTTCTGTTAGCAATGGAGAGATGTTTCTTAAAACACATGGAGAGTCCAAACTTGTTTACTGGATTACAGCTACAGACAAGAAACACCAAGTATGGTCATGTCCAACAAATCTTTACATTTTATCTTGAAGCTGCTATCTCTTCTAAATCAGAGCACACATAGTGTTCCCTTCAGCCAGGAAGTTTCCAGAAGGATGGGGATATTTTACTTAGCTGTCAACTTGTTTTGCAAGACAACAATCCATCACAAGTAGGTCTTCTCACCCCACACAATTTTCAATGAAGTAATGGGCTGCAGAGGCTAAATTGCAGCATTATTATTTTTATTTTAAAGTTGCATAGTGAGTGATAAATAAAAAGGTAAAGGTACCCCTGACCGTTAGGTCCAGTCGTGGACAACTCTGGGGTTGCACGCTCATCTCGCTCTATAGGCCGAGGGAGCCGACGTTTGTCCACAGACAGTTTTTCTGGGTCGTGTGGCCAGCATGACTAAGCCACTTCTGGCGAACCAGAGCAGCACATGGAAACGCCGTTTACCTTCCCGCCAGGGCGGTACCTATTTATCTACTTGCATTTGACGTGCTTCCGAACTGCTAGGTGGGCAGGAGCTGGGACCGAACGGGAGCTCACCCTGTCACGGGGATTTGAATCAGCAAGCCCTAGGCTCTGTGGTTTAGACACCATAGAATTAGAGAAGAGTGGGTGAGCTGGGAAATCTAGCTGCAATTGGCCAACATGGCTGCAGGAATTATTGGGAATCTGATACAAGACAGCAACTACACTACCTAATTAGTGGAGTGTACTTGTCATCACCATGTTCTGTATGTGTATTTATAAATAAAGCAAATTTCACCAAGGTCCCTTAAGTCTCCAGACACTCTTTCACTGAAATGGAGACTTGTTATGGAATTGCCCCTGGAATACCTCAACTGCAAATGAGGAATATGTTTTATTTCACATAAAAGATACCAACAACCACGATAGAAGGGAGAATATATAGAATCAAAATAATCTAAGAAGCATGTAAAAGGTAGCATGGAACCAATGTGTCTACCTAATTACAAATCCAATGCTTAAGTGTTTAAATTTTCTATCACACCCTTTTTCACAGCTGAACTATCAAGCAATGTCTCACAAAAACGCTCTTAAGATTCTGGAACCAGTGAATTTCCCAGAGCCAAAGCTCAAGGTGGATGTGAGCTTGACTTTTATACATTGATTCCTAATGTATTAGCCTAGTCTACCTCACTATTTCCTCTTCAAGTGCAAATACAGTTTTCCAAAGAGAATAGAAAGACAACCAGATATTTAATTTATAAACGTTGCAAAATGCCGTAGAGCAATTTACAGGGGGGGAACTTTTATAACTGCTATATAAATCTCTGATCACGTTTCTCAAATTCTTTCATTAAAAAGTCAATGTAACAAATTAAATGCTAGTGATAAAAGCTATCATCCACTTATGAAAAGTAGATTCATTATCACATGCTTCCGATCACTAAAATGCTGATGGGCTGGAACACTAACAAGGGAATTTAGTTGAACAACCTATATTGCGTCCTAAGGGGCTTTTCTCAACTCCCACAGTATGGAAGAAGACAAAGGAGAGCACAACCTTTTAATAACATTCCAGGACTGTAAGAATGTTTGCTGTCCACAAATTTACAAGTCAAGGAGTTTCAGTTTTTGCAGACATTCCAGAAATCGGAGCACTGCAATTTACGATTAAGTAAGTCAAGTGTCAACAAAATCCTATTTATGCAAATCGGCAACAAATGTGATCTGATACTTATTTTAAGATGTAAAGCTATTCATCATTACGGAGGTGATTTATGCTGAGTTGACTTTTCTGATTTGGCTGTCTGAAGGGCCTCAGGTGTGCATAATGTTATTCAGAATAGAACCAATAAGGATGATCATTAGCTTAATCAGGCTCTTTGTAAGTCAAGCGAATGCTAATCACAGTACAATCTTTGCCCAAGTAGTTAATACGTAGAAATAGTAGCTAGGATTCAAAAGGGACCACTTGTAATAGGAGAGGTCGCAGGACAAGGCACACATCGTAGTTTACTTACCTTGGTCTGGCTTCCGTGCTGTCCATGACTACCTGAACCAAGAACAGGCTATCAGAGAAGCAAACAAGAAACCAATTTCATGTGCGTTGCTTTGAATGTTATCTAGCTTAAATGTCTAACTATGGTCCATTTGAATACTACTCCTATAAGAAATTGGTAATGAATGCAGCTGAACTATGTTTAAAGTTTGAAAGCTTCTTCAGTAGCAAAAATCATCAGCATATATTATAAAATGTTATTAATTCTAGATAAACTGATGCTAAGGAATTCAAGCCTCAAGTAAGCCATTTTGATAAAAGTCCACAGCATGATACAGTATTAGGCAGCTTTGTTTACATCTGTGCTTATAACTAACAGTAATTTCACAAGCACAATCCTATAGATGCTGTCTCCTGACAGACATGGAGCCACATTTCTCATAGTACGCAGAGTGGCAGCAAACGCACCAGCTTGGGGAAATTAAAAAACTTGTTTGTTTTTTCAGTTACCAAGCATTCCTCTTATGGGTGCTAGGAAAATGGGATATCCCAAGAAACAGAAGTGCTATCTTGAGAAAGGCTGTGAAGATTCACAGCAATAAAAAGTTATCTACCGTTGAGGTATTGCATTTTAATGGCTTTGATTCCATAGGACCAGCATAGCTAGAAACTTCCTATGGTTTTTATTTATTACTTAGGGCACCATGGCAATCAATAAACTATGAAAATAAGCATAGTCTGTTCTTTAAAAGGTAACCAATCAGCTAGACTATTTGTAATGGTTTTTCTAAAAAAAATTCAAACTATACATCAATTTCATATGCATTGCAGCTCCTCACCCCAATAAAAACAGAAAACTCCAGGAAGACAAAATGCATCTCTATTCAAATCCAATTATCAAAACAAAAATAATTTAGACACAAAAAACAATCCACGAAACACTCATAGCAATTAAGCTTCCTGAGGTTGAATTATAATTATTTATTAACAGAATTGCTTAATAAACATTCCATCAGAATATATTACTCTCTGTGAAGTTAAATCTTATTCTGATTTACAGTATCTGGCAAAAGTCTAACTATGTCTAATTAAGGTTGATTAACCTCTTGGAAAATGAATTGTGCAGGAAAAGCTTTTTCTAATTTACCGTAGTTTTGCCTCCACAGTCATTGGAACATCCTTGGATATTTAAAAAAAAAAAAAAACTTACAGTGTAATCCAAGCCATGTCTGCTCAGAAGCATGGCTTATTGAGTTCAACAGGGTTTATTCCCAGATAAGTAGGTATAGGATTGCAGCCTTAAATTTTCCAGGCATTACATAAATTAAAAGCAAACAAACCTAAAAAGATAGATTTATTCATTGCAGGTTTTCTACTATTAGAGAAGTGCACGTTTTATGGATTTACTCAGAAGAAAGCCCTATTGAATTAAACGGGGCTCATCCCAGGTAAGTGGGCTTGGATTGCAGCCTTAGACACACAAGGAAACATTTTCTTTAGATCACAGCTTTGACACTGCTAAGGTGGTGATAATGGCCAATAAACTAACACAAAGACAAAGTTAGAAACTGGGGGTTATCCAGCCAAGGGGTGTGTGTCTACCCACCCATGAACTAGTACTGTTCTAAACTATCCTAACCAGGGCTGGCTCAAGACATTTGCTGCCTGAGGCAAAGGACATGACGGAACCATAGCCCAAGGCATACACAGAAGTCAATTGGATTGGCAGTTGAATCTTACTCCAATACTGGTGAAAGGAAAATATCCTCCACTGCACTTGAGGACAGCCAGCTAGTATAGGGGATATAGGGCAGGCCACATGGCACTCACAGCTCTGTCCCATCCCCGCCTCTCAGCACTTGCCGCCTGAGGCAGCTGCCTCACTCTGCCTCATCAGAGGGCCGGCCCTGGTGTTGCACAGGAATTGTGTTCATTTTAAAAAAACAGAAATGCTACGGGCTTCAGTGCCAGAAAGAAAGGAGCACACAACTATCAAATTTCAATAGGAAAAGGAAATTAAACTGTGGGGGCTGCCGGAAGGAGTGTAGATCATTATAGCATGGACCCCAGAAGTTAAGTTTACATGAGCATACTTAATGCACTAGCAATACATGAGCAATAATAATAGTGAATCCTGCAAAACAGAAAGCCTCAGAATGATGTAGGCCTTTTCAAGATGGGACGAAGAAGTACAGCATCTGTCTCCAGTAATGTCACACACACTTGTGACTCTAGGACTGTCATAGTAAACAACACTGCTTCAGAAGGGCACAGGCAGGCCACACGAGAACAGAAGGAAATAAAAATTTTATCCAGCAACAAAATAGTACAAGTATGGTATGATCATTATTTGGAAAGGTAAGCTTTCCACAGCCACAGTGCCAATCCAAAACAGTGAATTCTCCATTAACTGTTCTCAGATTATTTTATCTAGTCACAGTCGCTGAGTCATACCTTCTGTACAGAAATATTAGCAAGCACTTTATGCTGCCTGCTGCCTAGAGATTGACATCCCTTGTGAGGTAGTGATTCAAAGGACGCCAAACTGTCGGCTACTCTTACAGTCAGCTAGATGTTTGGTGTATGGTTCAACCCATGTAGTTAGGAGAGCTCTCAGACAATCTCATAATACTTAAAAAAAAAAAAAAATCTGAGGCAATTAGCTGAGAAAGTGTTCTTTGAAGAGAGCAGGTATACCTAGCCAGGTTGCAACTCTTACATTAAGGATATTGTTTTTGCTCACCTGAGATCGATTGCATGTTGGCTTCTTGTCTGATCTGCCCACTTCTTCTTCCTGTTTGTGGAACAAAGGATATTTCTTTGGGAGTTGTCCAGATGGCAGCACCTTTGCTGCCCGTTAACAAAATGGCTGACAGGAACTGAGGGAGCAGAACACCTAAATCTGCAGCTTCTTTTTGGCATGTATTGAGATAAGGGGCTTTCAAATGTTTTCACCAAAAAAAAATTACTCTTTTAAATATGTGCAAGATTCCAATGTTTGCAGGTCTGAGGGGAAAAAACAACTTAGCAGTACTCTGCCTTTGCCTTACCATCAGAACACCTTTCATAACAAAGTTCGTCCACATTGTAGCAAACTTACTTCAGGACTGCTTCCAACAACAAAGGTGTTTTATTGTTCTGGGGGTAGATACCGAAGCAAAAAATACTTACAGATTTCATCAGTTACAAAGGATGAAGACATTTATAAATTGCAGCTTTTCAAAGGGTGGCAAGGAATTAGACCCCAATTGTGTTTGAAAGAAGCCAGAATTTATACACACATGTACCTTTCATAATGTAAGAAGAGTCTGCTCTCATTGTGGTCAATCAGATGCCTATGGGAAGGTTTCAAGTATTTTGTATTTCAGTATTGGTATTTGACTACATCTCATTTTATTTAACCAAAATCCCAAGGATCTTGACAGAAAACTCATATATATAGGGCAAATTTATACAATATGCATAATTTTATATATATCCAATTTAGTTGTCAATAAGTGTGAGCCATGTCGATCTTAAAATGTTTACTTGGAAGTCCAGTTTTCAGTTGGTTAGCTTCAAAGCAAATTTGCTTCCTGTTGCAGCAAAAAAAAAGCTATACATAAAATTGACAAAGAATCTCATTTTATTTTTTTATTGCACAGTGAAAAACAAGGAAGCAACATTTACAATTAAATGATGCATACTGCAGATCTTGAATTCTAACATTAGCTACAGGAAGCATTTAAGAAATCCATCTGCTTAGAACACCTCAAAAAGTGACTTTTTGAGAATTCCCTTCTTTTATATTGTAACCCAATCAAGTTCAAATGAACTTCCCTTACATAGAGTCAGAGCATTGGTCCATTTCAGTTCAGTTTTCTGGCAGTAAATTTCTTAAGGAGAGGTCATTCACATCACTTTTTCCTGTGACCTTTGTAGCTGGAGATTCCAGTGACTGAACCCAGGAAGTTCAGCATGCAGTGCATACATGTTGAGCCATGCTCCTCTCTCTTCCTGTTCAACCATTGCTACGAACTTTTCAACCCATTCTACCTGAATAAATATGCAGCAAATTGTTTTTCTTCTCCAAGTCTGGTTCTAATAAAACTAAAATACCATATAAATGGCTTTTGTAAGCAATCATGCTCAACTGACTTCACTACAAGGTAATTGCATTAAAACAAACTTATCTTTATTTCAGCAGGCCTACTCCAGAGTTAAAGTGGTTTATAAAGCAGATGTAAATTCTGGGTTCTACGGGATAACCTACAAATTGTGCACTTGGGAGACCAGTTTCAGCTGGGAAGGCAATGATGGAAGGAACTTTGTGATACTTCTAAATCCTAGGCTCTCAGACTATTGTGGGGAGGGTTCCAAGACAGGTAACCTCTCCTCCCATACTTGCCAAGGTTTGGCACTGCTATTGCTGCTGCCCATAAGGAAGAAACGTCATAACTCTTGATAAACAGACCATAGATGGGCATGATAATCCTGCAGCATCCTGTTTCTTTGGCAGCTGAAGCTTAGTATTCCAACCACTGCCAGCTCCATTTCCTATAAAACCTTTCCTATATGGAAAATATTTTCTGCCTCAGACATACTTCCAGATGCCGTGTCTTTGCTCCCAAAACCCAGTGAGCAGCAGATAGCTTTCTCCAATTCTGTTTGGATAGAAAATGCCAGAGTTCAAGGAGATGAGCTATATGGTGCACCCACATCCACCATAAAACTTCCCACAAAAACACATGTAAGGAGGGAAGAGAAGAACAGTAAGAGATTATGATTTATGTGCTGCTTTTTGAGGACTGGGTGAGTTGAACACCCCCAGAGGACCCCAGACTTGGACGAGGTGCAGCTTCACTGACACATTGTCTTAGCCTAATATAGGGAAAATGAAATTCAAGAGGAACTGCTTCCAACATGTCTGTAGTTTTAGAACAGGATTGAAAAGGCTCTGCTATATTCCACTTCTAATGCCAGTAATAAATTAGTGGCCCAATACAGTCTTGCATTTAGAAGCAGGCTGCATACACACAATTTGCTGGATCGTCTTAGCATGTTCACACAAGAGTGAACTAGTGTTGGGTTATAGTGCAGAAGGTATAAAAAAATTAGGGCACGAGTTTGGGGATATTATCCAAAGTAACCTCTACTACCAACTTTTTGTATAATCTGTGAAAATGTATCATCCATCCAGCACCTTTCAGGGCCTTGTATCCAAATGCTTTTAAATAAATTAACAGCAAAAGGCAAGCAGTAAAAAAAAAGGTATCAAAATTTGAGTATTACTAAAAATGCAAACTGTATTCTACAAAGAAGCTGGATGAGAGAACCAGTTTTATTGCTTACCTCACTGGTATATTTTGAAGTTTAAGGCAGCCTTATTTATTTGTTAGCAATAAAATGGGCACAATATTTATCTCTCATTTTTAAAAAGTTATTTTGTAGTTTGTAAGCCATTTGCAACTACTGTATATGTTTCAGTGAGTGTCTTTTACACAGCTGTGGCAAAGCTCAATTTTGACATGGCTGCTGGATTAATCTAAATCCTTCAATTAACTGTTCAGTAGAAAAACACACTTGTGTGTTTAAATCTCTTCGAGACAATAGCTCCCTTTTATTCCTCCCCAGAAACCACTCTGTAAGCTTTCTTTACAGTCAATATATTCCAATATACTTCACAGTGTAGTGAAATCAGGGAAGAGCAGAAGGTGCCTACTTAAAACTGCTAAAGCCATCAGTATTTCTCTGCCTTCCTAAGGGAATATATATGATAAAGAGTTAAGGGATACATTTCCTGCTTTAAAAGCTTTCAGTGTTAGTGATCCTCTCAGTTTATTTCACTCTAAAGTGACTTTCAAATCGTAATTAGAAAAAAGAAAAAGTTATCAGCAGACTCCATTCTTCAATCCCTTTGAATTCAATGTGGGTTGATTCATTTGTAACAGTTTCTACCCCCCCCCTTATTTCCCCCCAAGCATACTTACTTGTAACATTCATGGAATTTGCCCCCCTCTTCTAATCAATGTGCTAGCTTATTATGCAAAGTCAATGTGATTTACAGACCTACTTTATTAGCTGCTGCATCAGCACACAAGAGAATAGAATTAGACACTAGTGTTCACTGCTGGGGGCAACATAGAGTGTCTACAACTGAGCAGTGATAGAGAAGAAAGTCTCCTTAGTCACCAAGGGCCCCAGGCATCATCTCTGATGCACCATTTTGCAAATAAGTATGTAACATTGGGAGGAAGAAGCTGATCCCATTATCTGGGATCCAATAGGTCTTTTTGATCATGTAATCAAGAAACAGATAATGCACCACTGCATTGGACTCGATGGCCCTTGTGGTCTCGATGGCCCTTGTGGTCTCTTCCAACTCTATGATTCTATGACCACTGGATTAGTCACAGGTTTGGTAAGAATGGTCTAGCCAGGGCTTTCAAATAGGCTTGTCTCACTTACCAAGGGTAAGACAGAGTGGTAATAAGGACGGTACAACTACTGCTTGAGCTACTAAACTACATGGCCACATTTTACTGAAATCAAGAATGCAAAGTATTGTGAACACTCAAAATGTGCTTAAGTATTATTATTGTTGTTGTTGCTTGGTGTTTTGGAAATTTTTTGCAATAATTGATTCCAACCTAATTGTACTCATTACTGAATTGATCCCCCCCCCCCCGAATATACCTTCTAATGACTACACCATTCCTATCTTGCCCAAGTTAAAAGCTAAGAAATAACAAACATCTTATTGATGGCAAATCCTACCCATCTCATTATTAGGTACCATGATATGACTTCCAAATAAGAGTGGCAGTCTTTACACACTAACAAACTAGGAGATCTATATGCTGGTCATATTTGTATGCAGTTATTATATTTTGTAATTTTATCAGTTTGGCAATCATACTAAAGGTGATTTCCCTTTAATTGAATTTTGAGTCACTGAAAATGTACATAGATCTCATGTATGAGGATATTTTTCAGAGTTTAAAGATTGAACATATTGCTCAGAAAGACATTTAAGTGCAAACACTGCAAACAGTCATAAACATGGTTAAAATTCATGTATATAATAGCCACTGATGCAAAGGTATGCAAACCCAGTAAGTTTAAAAGTAATGCTTTTCAGATGTCTCAGTTGGAATTGGGGTACTCAGATTTAATTGCCAATTAAGCATTCTACTGTGTTTGAATAAAGAATAGTATGGAAGCTTTTACAAGCTACTTGAAAATTTAAGTCAACATAACTTTCTCTTTGTCTTCCTTACAGACCAAACTGCATTTAATTAGAAATTCTGTTTCATATTCTGTCAAAACAATTCACATACAAATACAATACACAGACACTGATGAATGTATTTTGGTGTTCTGATACCCTCACTCCTCACTTTGCTCCTGTGAAAAGGTGTTGCCAGAACCCATGCTTCTATTCTCTTTAGAGCCTTAGTATCAGATGCAGTAGTTGGGACAATGACTCGTTCAAGCAGGTTGTCAGCTTTCAGCATAATGCCCTTTCTTGGAAGAAACATTTTTTTTTAAAGACAGTTATTTCAGTGTTTCAAATGTTTAGTCTACTAAGGTTTCACGTCATTTTTGAAATCCTTTTACGAATTATTTTAGTTTTACTATTAAATGGGTTTGAAACGACCAATATCTTAAAGCCAACCTCCTTTTAGTATCTAGCTGGATCCCCAAATGTTTACTGGCTTGATTCTTTATGTGCTTCCCTACAACAAAGTATATTTGTTGTGCTGAATCTCACATTCCAAATTAATTCTCTCTTCCTGGTCAGTAGGAATTGTTTCAGGTACCCAAAACTGATGAGCATGCTACTGTTCTTTATGGTATTTAAAAAAGAAAGCACCTCAGGACAGCTATTGCAAAGTTTCAGTGCTTTACAAGAAAGTTTGGTAAACACTAAAGAAATGAACTTTTAGAATTGTGGAAAGAATCACTCTGAAGTACAATAACTTTTGAAAGAACTAAGCATGTATACTGGTTTTGGTGACAAGACCAGAAGAGCTCCCATAGTTGTTTTCTAAATGTAGGATTACACAGTACCATATAAAAATGCAGCAATGTGAGTTTAAGCACACATTCAACTACAGTAGAATATGCGTGTTACATTATATTGCTGTGTAAGACACTACTGTCAAATAGGGAGTCAAAACAATTTTGCCAATTCTTACAAAGGACTAGAAACCGACCTTTAAAAAATAGTACCCTTTTAACTATACAATTGTATAATCTACCTGCAATCACAGTGCAATCCATTTTGTCACTTGTGACTCAACTAACCAAGCATGTTTTGGCAAAGTATTTATAATAATTCACACCAAAAATGCATGATGTCAGTCTTTGAAAATCTCTTCTGTTCTTGCTATTTCAGTCCCATAACAGGTCTTTCTAGGGAAATATTGACTACTGTGGATTAGAGGATTTTGGGATTTGGAACAAAGCAGAGACTCATTTCTGAACGTAAGTGTTGCCATCCAGGTAGAAAACACTGGTGAGTTATCGATTCGCTTTATATTTGGAAGCATCCCTGGGTTCACTGCTAGGGTTGCTCCAGTCATCAGCTTCTGGGGTGGTCTTGTAATGTCGCCAGGCTGACTTATTGAAAACTGGAAGTCTTTCAAATGATTCACTGGAAAGAGCCTAAAGAAAGGGTAAAAAGTAACACGATCAAGTTTCGGGAGCAGACTTATAAGGAGGACAAACCTGGAGTTTACATCCAGGATATAATATCCCAATATTTGTTAATTGGTGATGCTGTTTCATTTGGAAACATTTTGCTACCTGCCTTGGAGTTACTATAAAGAAGAGTTTAATTAAACAAAGGATGAGTGAACTTTGATATGAAAAGGATATTGCATATCTAGTTTCAAGGGTCAAGAATTGTGAAGAAATGTTTAGTTTTATGACATCAAAGGCAACATACAGCTTTACCTACTGTTGAATAATGCAAGGCCAATTATGTAAAGCTAAAGCCCTCTTTATGACTTCTAATACATATACTCAAAGCATGAAGCACAGCAGCTGAGTTCCTAGTTAGCCAGGGGCAGACTTTGGTAACATGGCACCCTGAGCGAAGACTAATTTTGCCCCAACACCAAATATTTCTTATTTTCACAATAATTCCTTTTGGATAGTTGTTACTGATTACTGAATACTGCTTTCTGAATTGTGACTTGCAACACACTGTCCCAAGACTCGCCTATCAAAGCACCATCTACAATCAGCTGGTGGCAGAATCACAAACTACTTCCTCACAAGAGCTTGCTGATCACCTCTTCTCTCCTCCCCTTCCCTTAACTTTTCATAAAGTTAGTGCACTTGAGAGCAGGTACAGAACAGAAGGCGAGGAGGGGGGCTCCTAAATCCGGCACTGTGTTAGCCATGAAGCTTTTATGGTCAGCAGAAGAAAATACAGCTTTGCCAATAACACTCCCTTTAAAGGAGTCATTGTATTTACCTTCAAATAAATTACAGCATCAGTACCCACACCTTCCATTGAGTAAAGTTTGAGATCTCCTTGAAAGTATCTAGCATAAAGACGAGAGATTGGTAGACCATAACCATAGCCAGCCTAAAGAAAAAATGGATAACGTAAGATTTAAAAATGAAACAATTATACTTACAGAATGCCTTTGCTAAAATACTTCTCTCTGGTCTCTAATAACTGAGAATGACATCCCGCTCTGAATGCTGTCAACAAAGTAGCACAAGGGACAAAAGATTTGCCTCCTGTTCTACAGAATAGCATTTAAAGGGCAGCTTTCCTTGTCATTCATTATGTTTCACTGGAGGGTGAAGACTTTTCTTCGATTTCTGAACACATTTCCAGGTTGTTATACTTTTAATGTGTATTGGCTTTAAATATGAGTATTTTGCTGCATGTTTGATTTCTCATTTTCTTTAGATTCTATTCTACAGAAAGTGAACTAAAAATATAGTATATAAATATATACTATAATGCCATTTTTTTTTCCCTTTCAAAGTTTAGATTGCTTGAACATCAGTAAGCTTTCAGGTCATAGAAATTTTTTTTGAATTTGAGAAACAGTGAAAAATCACAATAGTACAAAGCCATTTTGACAACATGCACTAATGAACAGCAAATCTGATTGCAGAGACTTTAGGAGGATGTGGATTTTGTCTTGCTCCCAAGGATGCAGTTACATTAGCGGAACTGACAGTGATCTATAAGCCACCCAGGCAAGTTGATAGTCTTTCATGAATCTCTACAGTGGCGGTTAGTGCTGCAATATCCCAGTCACTGCTCAGTGGTACTGAGATTCTGATGGTAGTTTATTACTTGAGATTGTTATTCACAGCAGTCTCTACACATAGGAGATGCGAAAAAAGCGAGAGTTGGAACCGCATTCTTTGGTCAGTCTACTCTACTAGATCAATTATTGTTGATAGCATGAAGCAATGAAAGAAAGAAGAAAGTTGTAGAGAAAATAAGACTTGCAATTTTGTCAACAGAAAAAGTATTTCTAGATATATAACATCCTAACTATGCTCCAAGTATGTTTGATAGAACACAATGCCTTTCAAAACAACAAAAAATAGCTACCATATAGACTACTTGCAAAGGAACTGAAGCAATTATTTTCAAAGGATTCTTTTCTCATAGTATGGTCCACAAGGCAACTGGGACATGGCCACCTCATGACCTAAAAGTGTGCAGTATATCACAGAGATTCTCCCTCACACCCTCAGCTCATTCATTAGAGCCATCTTCCATCTCTATGCTTCAAGTCAGAGCTGATGAATAAAACTTTTTTGATATGACCCCAAATCCATGCCATGTAATTGCACACAAAACTGACAGGCATCAATCCTTTAATATGGCTCTGTCTTCATTCCAGTACCCAAGAGTGAAACCCTATCAATTTAGGTTTCCAACATAATACTACAATTGTTTAAATATTGTAATTTAAAAAGTTTCATTTTATTTACCTTTATTACATTGTATTAGTATTCAACTAAATTTAACTCTGAGTATAAAAACTGAAATTAATGAACATGACTAAGTTAGGTCTACTCTGACTAAAACTTAGCTGAATACCACCTACCACCACCCTTCTGTTCTCTAAGGAGTTCAGGTGCCATGTAAGATTCTCTCTCCCTCTGCCCCCACCCATTTTATTCTTGAAACAATTCTGAGAGATTTGCTTCACTACAAAAGAGTGACTGGCCCAAAGTCATTGTAAAGCTTCACGGGATTTTGTTTTTCTAAAAAAGTTAGGTTGCCTTTTAAGCTAGGACTTTATCAAATATGTAACTCAATAAAAGAAAGATATGAACACAACAACAAGTAATTAATAAAAGTCATTCAATCAATAAATATTAAAATACAATACAAAAATACAGCAAAAAGGCATGCCTCATCCATAAGAACTTTAATTTATTAAGCCAAATATTGAAACAAAATCCTGATGAGTCTTTCCAACCTTTTGATATGGTAAAACCAGCAGCTAAATAAATAATCCTGAAGCATTCTGGAAAGATTTGACTCTCTTAGTTTTTCTTTTTTACCAATCACATCATGTCTGAGAATATTTCTCTTCCAACCAGGCCACAAGAAGTAAACCATAGGACAAGCTTTGATTACAGTTCATGGTTTGTCTGGGCAGTGTCAGGACAACAAACAACAGGAGTAAAGTGGCTGTGATTTTCCTTCTGGGAGCCTGCACATTTCATCATTTGTGCTAAGCTGTTCCACCCTGATTATGTTTCATATCAGAATTTAAACTAACAGAGGACACCAAGTTAAATATCAACTTTTTATTGTTTAAAAATATGCAGAATCTGTAAATAACAAAGTTTGAGAGAAAGCCATCCCACTATAAATGTATTCAGCTATCATAGGAAACATCTAGTATACAGTGTACATAACCACATAATGCATCAAAAGAAATCATAAATATTCAGCACCTTATAGATGGAACTGTTTTTAGTTGACCATCATTATTATTTCATCTAGGATCTACTACAGATATACTGCATCAGTTGACAATCAAACAATAGCTTGTGTTGACTCCTATGTTTTTCAGACAAAGTTTGTGTCAGGAAAAGGCAAAAATAACATAAAGCTATGAGAAGTATTTTCTGGGAATAGTTAGCCTATCATTAGCCTACAGGACAGAACTTACCAAAGGTACAGCTCTTGATGGCTCCAAACTAGGCCTGGGGGCAGTTGAATACATATAGTTAAATAGGCGATCTATTTTTCTCAGTGGCACACCACCACCTTTATCACTTATCTATAGAAGAAAACCAAAGTTTCATTAAGACAAAATGCCCTCCAAGGACACTGTTTATACTATTAATAATAGAGAGGTAGTTACTTAACACTTGCATAAATACCAAAGGAAGTACCATATTTTTCGCTCCATAGGGTGCACCGGACCATACGGCGCACCTAGTTTATAGGGGCGGAAATAAAGAAAAAAAATTATCCCCCCGGCTGTCTTGGCTTCCTCTTTAGCCACACACAACCTCTCCAGCCGGGAGAGGCTGCGCACAGCTTCGTTTTTAGCCCGAGCTTCCCCCGACCCCAGAACAGGTGCGGGAGCGGAGGCAAGGTTGCGCAGCCTTGCCGCCACTCCCGGAGCTTGCAGGCTGGGGGAGCGCTCCGAAGGTTTGTGGATAGCTGCCTGAAGCCCAGGGAGCGCAGTGGGAGTTGGCACTTCAGGCTGCAGGCTGCTATCTGCAAGCCTTCGGAGCCCAGTGGGAACTCCCACTGGGCTCCGAAGGCTTGCGGATAGCTGCCCGAAGCCTGAAGCGCTGCGCTCCCCAGGCTTTGGGCTGCAGACTGCTATCCGCAAGCCTTCGGAGCCCAGCAGGCACTCCCGCGGCACTCTGAAGGCTTGCGGATAGCTTCCTGAAACCTGGAGAGCGAGAGGGGTCGGTGCGCACCGACCCCTCTCACTCTCCAGGCTTCAGCGAAAGCCTGCATTCACTCCATAGGACGCACACACTTTCCCCCTTCATTTTTGGAGGGGGGAAAGTGCGTCCTAAAGAGCGAAAAATATGGTATCTGTCTGTCCACAAGCAGCATTCACCATGTAAACTATGGGCTGACATCAGATGTACAGAATAGAGCCCTAGGGCTCAAAGTGAATTCAGGATCAGCTGTTCCAAATCTAAAAGGTTAGCTCCTCCTTGCTTTAAACTACACCAAAATTAAGTTTCCTTGGATTAGTCAACATTCTCCTGACTACAGAGTTGAAAGCACAGAGTAGGAATGAATGATATGGCCCATGAAAGAGGTGCCTGCTCAATTCAGAGAGTAGCTAAACACTATAAGGAAATGTGAAAGTTACTCTGAACTTCTAATCAGAAGGACTGGAGTGGAGAGGATGGATTCCTTCCCAAGAGGAAAAAACACACACCACCTCTCTGTAGCCTACTTAATAACTATCTGCAACAAGTGTCATAATAATCTTTGAAGTTCTCTCCCTCTTTGTAAACTAGGCCTCTGACAAAGTAGCTGTCAAACAAACACACAGCTCTTATCCCATTACCACATAAAACCAGTGCTTTTTTCCTGGGGGGACACAGGAATACGCACACCCTTAAACATTTTGTGAATCTAAGTTGGGCCTCATTGAGGAGCAGTATTTCAGTATGAGTAGGAAAGTGAGAGTACCCCTAAACATATTTTTTTAAGAAAAAAAAGCAGTGTATAAATCTGCTTTTCCCCAAGATGTTACAGCAAAAATTGTTTAGCAAATTTGTACCTTTATTGATAGATCTTCTTTACCCAAAGTGACTAAGGTTTTAACTGGTGGATAGCCTTCACTTTTACCCTCATATAACTCCACTGTAGCTCGCATTGAGTTCTGAAAAAGAAAAAGAAGTGTTAACCAGGCAGAGGGCCTTCTCAGCAGTGGCACCCTCCCATCAGATGTCAGGGAAATAAAGAATTGCACAACTTTTAGAAAACATCTGACATTTTGTTATTTTTTGTATTTTGCTGGAAGCTGCCCTGAGTGGCTGGGGAAACCTAGCCAGATGGGCAGGGTATAAACAATAGAATTATTATTAAAATTTCTGAAGCTTTTAATAAGCATTAAGCAACAATATTAGAAGATGTACAAACCTATGAGACCACTTTTAAATTTCTTTATTTAAAAATATACTAAATTCACATAAAATTTACACCTAGGATTAATAAAAAATAACATCTAACAAAGAAGTTGAGAAATGGTTTTATAGTAAAGCTTCTTGTGGGTAATGGATCACCAGCATACAAAGCAAGCTGCCCCAACACTGTACTGAATGGCAAAACCTACGCTGTGTATCAGTGGACTCGCAGAGTGAACATACTTCAAAGTGTGTTCTTTTATTGGATATGTTCATTTGAGCTCAGTTGATTAATGTAAAATATAGATAGTAACAATCTGTATTAAGTGGCAGTAACGACAATGTTTGCTAGTATCAGTAACTGTTAAAACAGCCTCATCCCAGCAGACCCTACCTAAAATCACACATGGTAACAGTGTACAATAACGATAATCCTTCCCTATGAACAGATATGCAGTAGGTTTCATATGTAGCCACAGTTGTCACATAAAAATCGACTACTTGGGAGAATAAAACACTTGCCACCAAAGAACTGTGTCAGTCTTCTACCACTAATTTTACCTGTTTACACCTTCACTTTCTAAAACTTCACCTTCTTTATGAAAGGAGAAGAGACCCATAATGTATTACACAAATTTCCTTTTCTCAATTTCAGATTTCGCCTAACACATGAACACTCTTTGGAAGAATACAAGGAAGAATGACATGTTATTCTTCTAAATCAAGGCCATTTGTGCACCCAAGGATCACAGGTAACATTTTACACAAAAATGGGCAGATGCATCAATCTTTAAGACTATGCTTAGTCTCAGTATTTTTTCCAGTTCACTCAAAGAGGAGGCAAGCAAAATTAGCCTCCTTCCCATGAGACAATTCTACTTACCTTGAACAATTCAAAAAGCATGTGAAACAGATGTGAGGGTACATAGACTACTTGAATAGGCTTGCCCGGTGCTTTAGCTAGAAAACAGAAACCATTTATATAACTGAAAATTCAATTTATGATGTCTTTAAATTACCATTTTCTAGCATAAGATATCATACTTTTTAATTTTTCTGAATTTTTCTTTTTTTACCTTTCTGATTCCTAGAAATATGAAACACCAAATATGTCAAGCCAGTGCAGAGTTGGTAGTCAAGACAGAGCACCTGTATGAACAAACCGAGAATGCTGCCCTATGCAATAGCCTTCACTTGCACACTTAGCTCAGATTTTCCATGTTTAAAATAACTGTGGTGTCATCATATTTAGTTAATTACATTCTGTGATTTAAGAAGATCATGTGTCTCCATGACTGTAGACTCAATTACCAGAATATAAAGCGAAATCCACAAATGCAAGAGAGCTTTACACTTGTGTTTCCTGAACTGAAGCTTCCATGTGGCATGGTAAACCATATTTTAATAGGAGGGAAAGCTTGAAAAGCAGTTTGTAATATGGTAGAGGGATTTGTCACCAAAAAGCAAAACATTCATTTGGGCATGTTCAATCCTCTAACTGTCTAAAACCTCTTTGAATCTTAAACTCTGAGATGTATTTTTAAAAATCCACCTGCTGCAGTCTTACTAGCTACTTTTAAAAAAATGTGGCCAAAAAAAGTTGGAAAACAGAATGCAGTGTTTCTTTCCAACTTTCCCTTGCTTCGGCTATACCCATAACTTTGGCACAGCTCTTAAGTCAAAATGAATGTTGTGATTAAATTTTATAAAATAAAATAAAATAAAAGATCCTTAGAACGCGCAAAGCCCAGATAGTTATAAGAATGCTAAAAAGCAATGAACTTCAGTGTTACCATTGAATTCTTCAATTTCCAACTCGGGTGATACCAGATAATACTGTTCACACAACATCTTAGCTGTTGCAAAGGCATCTGTGAGTGAAGAAAACAAAAACTTATAGAATTATGCAGTAATGGCAATATACGTATATTCTGTACCTCAAGAAGCTATAACTTTTTCTTATTTTTTTAGATTTCTTATTTTGGTCCTGTGAGGACCAAACTACATATAAGTAATCAGATCCTCTGAGGTAAAACAGGCTTGTAACTTAAATGGAGAAGCAGGAATGAAGAATGGGGAGTTATGCATCCTCCCTCTCAGATCAAAATTCTGCCCCCAAAGCTACTATTGGCTCCATGAGAGGAAAAATACATGCCCCATTCACCTTAACCACACATTTTAAAAAAAACACATTCATTCCATTTTATTTACCTAAGGATAAATGAACAGCAACATAACTATTCCCTGCCAGAAGTGAGGCTCTACTTTTGCTCTGTAGCTTTAAGTCTGTTTTAAAACTACAATAAATTTTATTTTCATGTTTTGCCAGTTCTACATAGAAGGCATGTACAAAGCAAAGCATGTAATGTATTCCCTAGATTTAAGGAAGTATTTTCAAATTCAGTTCTTTCACCCATTCCCAAAAAGTAATGGTTAACCATGCCATCTATTATCTTTTTTAAACCTACTCCAGCAATTATTAACAATTTTAGAGACTGTGCACAAAAATGTAATTGGCATCTTTCACTATCTGGGAGTTGAATTTAGGGAGATGATTCGAGAAAGAGAGTTGTATGATATTAAGCATTTAAAGTACAGCTTCATAGTTGACAAACCTATTTGAGCAAGCAAATGCATACCCAGCTTGTTTCCAGCGCACAGTGAATGATAATAATAAAACTGCAAATAATTGGGTTTCTTGGCTCCCATAAATATATCACATTGGAACAAAATATAAATAGAAAATTGAAGTAACTTCAGAAATGTCTTGAAGATATATTTTCTGTAACTTAACTATGCTATACCTCCATCTAGTGACAAGAAATATCAATACACTACAGAACAAGCTCTCTTCAATACCAATGGGTCTGTGCTATTTATTTGATTTATGTTTTTTAACATAAATAAATAACACGTCTCCTTCTGGAATTTCATGCTCCCTCCCTTTCTGGAACCAATTCTTTCCCTTCGCTTGTTAGTTTTAACCATGATTTAGTGTTACACCTGCATCACCACTGAATGGGACCCCCAAATTAACCAGAATTTTAAGTGAGTTTGCATATCTTGCTTTGGGAGAAGCCGATTACCCTTAACCATGGGTGGCATCAGTGCATATATAAAGCTTACAAGGAAAAGGAGAGGCTACTGACTGTTAGATGAGGGATTTACCATTAGAAATGGTTCAAGGCATTACACATACACCTTGCAATCAAAGTTCCAAAAACAACTTGTGTTTACCCTTACCATCCACTACGTCAGCTACATTACACGTAGGATCAATACTTCCAATATGTTTGGGATGAGCAGGATTAGTGACCCCACCAAAAAGTAGTGCTAAAATGAGAGGAAAGGTAGATATTAATTGAAATAACATTTTGTAAACAATTAAAGGGTAATGGAATCTAATGGCGAGTAACACATCTTAAAGCTTTTAAAAGGCAAAAAATACTACTGCTGTGCTGCATTTTGATCACAAAACTTTGCTTTTGATGGGTGTGAGATGGGATATAAAAAACCCATCACCACCTAACATAGATAGGCAAGATGTGCATATGGCCATGTTTCCTGGTTTCCTTTTCTTTCATACTGCTAAGCAGTAATTACCGTATTTTTCGCCCCATAGGGTGCACCGGCCCATAGGAGGCACCTAGTTTTTTTGGGGTGAGATAAAGAAAAAAATATTATTTCCCCCCCAGGTGCGGGGCTGGGGCGGGGAAAGCCCAAGCTTCCCCCGACCCCAGCCCCCAGAACAGGCTGCTATCCACAAGCCGTGGGAGAGCTGCGCGACTTCGCACAGCTCTCCCACGGCTAACGGAGAGCTGTGCGAAGCCGGAAGCCTGGGGTGTGCTGAGCTCAGCGTGGCCCAAGTTTCTGGGTGCAGACAAGCTCTCCGCTAGCCGTGGGAGAGCTGTGCGACTTCGCGCAGCTCTCCCACGGCTAGCGGATAGCTTCCTGAAGCCTGGAGAGCGAGACGGGTCAGTGCGCACCGACCCCCCTCACTCTCCAGGCTTCAGCAAAAGCCTGCATTCGCCCCATAGGACGCACACACATTTCCCCTTCGTTTTTGGAGGGGGAAAAGTGAATCCTATAGGGCGAAAAATATGGTGTATTTAATTATTTAATTATATTTAACTTAATTTAAAATAAATATGTAACTTACTTTTATTTTATTTTATTTTATTTTATTACTGCCACACAGTGTAGCATAACATAACAAATCGAACTGGTTTCTGGGTCAACAGAGATTATCACCTTGTCCCCACTGCATGAACAAAAAGGGAGAAAGGGTGTAAAAGCATTCACAAAACTTGGGACTTTCACTTGGCTCAACTCTAGAAAATATTGACTGACAGCTGCTGCAATCCCAGTCTGGGAAGCGGAGAAAGTACTAGCAATAATTATTTGGGAACATCTTGCTCAACATTGCTAGCAGCCAATGGCTGCAGTCCTATACCCACTTATCTGAGAATAACCCCCACAGGACTCATGTATAGCCTTGTGCTATAAGCTATACATAGGGGACGCAGGTGGCGCTGTGGGTAAAAAGCCTCAGCGCCTAGGGCTTGCCGATCGAAAGGTCGGCGGTTCGAATCCCTGCGGCGGGGTGCGCTCCCGTCGTTCGGTCCCAGCGCCTGCCAACCTAGCAGTTCGAAAGCACCCCTGGGTGCAAGTAGATAAATAGGGACCGCTTACTAGCGGGAAGGTAAACGGCGTTTCCGTGTGCGGCTCTGGCTCTGGCTCTGGCCAGAGCAGCAATGTCACGCTGGCCACGTGACCCGGAAGTGTCTCCGGACAGCGCTGGCCCCCGGCCTCTTGAGTGAGATGGGCGCACCAACCCCAGAGTCTGGCAAGACTGGCCCGTATGGGCAGGGGTACCTTTACCTTTACCTTTATAAGCTATACATAGCCAAAGAGAGACAAAGGGTAAAGGAATTATCTGAACATTATTCAGTAAACTGAATGTGAACTGCAGTGTATTCAAGAATACAACAAAATATACAATCTGGAATGGCAACATGTGCTTTAAAGTTTTCTTGTATATTATTACAAGAAAATTACCACTCTCTATGTGATGGTCTGCCTCCTTCAGACTCATAGTTATTTTGGTATTTGGAAGCAGGGTTAGCTTTGCGCAATTCAGCATTTATGGAAGGATGTAAAAATTATTTATCTAGCCCCCAAATGCACAACTGTTACCAGGCCTGCTGCAATAGGACCTGTCACTCTTCACTAGCCCTATGTCTCACAAATTTCTGGCTGCCATTTGCTGCCACATGGCTCTAGGGCAGGGGTCTGCAACCTTTAAGACAAAAAGAGCCACTTGGACCCGTTTCCGAAGGAAAAAAAACCGGGAGCCGCAAAACTCCTCATTATAAAAATAACTTTTTTGTCACTTTTTTATTATTTCTTTGTTTGACCCCTCAGAATTACTCCTCCTCATAGAAATAAACGTTAAATTAACAAGTTACCTTTTTGTGTGTGTGTGTGTTCCTCACTCCCCTTCAAAACAGTGACCAGCGTACATGCCCCTTACAATGTAGCGGGTGGGCGGGTGGGAAGGTGACGTCGGGACGGTGCGTGACTAACGCACGCACTGCCCCATGCGATGTCACAGCCAGTGCAGCGCCCGCCACAGTGGGGAGTGTCGGGGCGCACAATGCGCCTCCTCCCCTCGCTAGTATCCGCCCCGGAGCCGCGGCAAAGGTGTAAAAGAGCCACATGCGGCTCCAGAGCCGCGGGTTGCAGACCCCTGCTCTAGGGCCTGTTCCAGCTAGCTATATTGTATTTCAGATCAAGGCTAGTCATAATTTTCTGTGAGTCCTTCCTCTGCATTTAACCTTCTTGCTTTCCACTTGAAAGCAAAGGAACAGGCTCAGCACTAAGTGGCATAGTGCTGGCTGGTGCTGATGGGAGCTGCAGTCCAAAACAGCAAGAGGGTGTCAGGTTGGCGAAAGCAGGGTCAATTGATTGGAAACATTTACAGCTGTTCAAACATCAGCAAACAAAAGTTATTTGCAATCACCGCAGCAATACTGATAAGGGGAATGATTTGCACAGAATAACTTCAGCAGTTGAGGTCAAGTCCATAATGCATTTGAACAGACTGATATTAAGCAAATGCTACTTTTATAGCTGCAAAAAAATTGTTCCTTCTGTGCATTTGCTAACTAGACTGTGAGTGGGAGTTAGCATAGTTACACTGACAAAACAATGAAGGCTAGATTTCCTTAACTGATAGGCGGTCAGATGCAACTCATAGTTTGTTTTTTTCACAGCCTGCTGAGAACTGACTTGGCACTCAGCTCTTGGAGACACTCTGCATGGCACTGCTCTCTGACTGATGCACAGGCTGCAATACTATTTCATGCCAAAACAAGCACAGACATCCATTTAGTGTCCCTTTCTGACTTCACCAGATAACAGATGCAGAAACCTGCCTTGTATCATTTTTTTTTAATCCATAACCTCAGTTATTTTCTGAGGAAATTGTTTTCCAGACTCCCTCACCCCACCCCAGTGTCAAGAAGCTAATAACAAAATATTCAGGAAAAGCCTGCTTGAGACAGGATGTTTCTTTTTCCCTTGCTCCAACACTGTCTTTTCTCCTTATGCCAAATAAAACCCCAGTTCTTTCTCCCATCCCCCACTTATATCTGAGCTCCTTCATACCCAGATCCTTTTAAAAACTTAAGCAGCTCGAATGGCACAACAGCATGAAATGCTGCAAACAACACGGTGAATGACACAAATTGTGTAAAGTTGTTCCAACTTCTTAAGTATATTTGCTAGCCTAATGTTTGATGGTTGGACAGCGTTCTCGAAGCTACAAACATGAGTCTGACCAGACTGTGGGAGGCAGTGGAAGATAGGAGTGCCTGGCGTGCTCTGGTCCATGGGGTCACAAAGAGTTGGACACGACTAAACGACTAAACAACAACAACAACAACGTTTGCCTTACAGTAGACAGAGTGGCGTAGTAGTTAGAGAAAGAGGAACTAACATTGGCCCTCCAGATGTTGTTGGTCTCCCATTAGCTTTAACCAGAATATCCAATGGTTAAGGGTGATGGGAGTTAGCTGCCCTTGAGTTAAGAGAGATGAGCTCGGACCTCGGAGATCTAGGTTCAAATCCCCACAGTCACAAAGCTCATTGGTTGGGTTGCGTTTGCCCCAGTCCCATTCTCTCAACCTAAACTACTTCACAGAACTATTGTGAGGATAAAGGAAGGGGTGGGAGGAAGACCAGCTTTTGATTAAATGGACAGTAGATACTTACTGTGCTGGTTAATCAGCATGCGGAACGAGATGCGGTTGGTGTAGAACCTATCTAGGAAATACTGGATGTTACTGCTGACAAAAGGGTCAAAGCCATATTTTTCTTTGTATTCAATCACTCCTTGGGCCATGGTAGGAACAACGTCATTGTGTCTGTTCCTGACTTTAATTAAGACATCTAAAAAGCTGGAGAGAGAGAGAAATCAGAAACAAGGTGTGACAGTTAACTACAAAATCTGCATCTCAGATGACACCATTAAAATTCATTCAGAATACAAAACTTTCAGTACCATCACATTGTACTAAAATATTTGGCTGCAGATGAATATTAGATTGGCTATTTCATATCATCATTTGAACATCTGCCTTCCTCACCTCTGCAACTCATGGCCTCAATCTCCTGTCCACTTTCCTTCCAATCTGCCCTTTTTAAAGATCACCTCTTGCATTCATATGCTTTTGAACTATTCCCTGTTCCAATCTGCATTAGGCCCCTATGCTTTTCTGGGTTTTAAGGCCTTCTCATTCCCCTTTACCTACTTCTTTTTTAAGCCCTTCTGCAGACTGACTTTTCATCTGCCCCGCCCCTCTATAGCATTAGAACAGTTCATCCAATCACTACCCAGAGCCTTTACCACAATATACCTTATACATCACATTGCAGATAGCATGCCAGAAAGTTTTATGTATTCCAAGAAAGCCAATCTGTTCATCAAGACCTGTTTAGAGCCACATGTGCATATTTTAAATTGTGCCGCTGCTAAATGTTTTGCTCATGCAAGTCAAAACAAAATAAAATAGCTATTCATGCCTCATAGTTGCACCACCAACATTCTTCACTTTGTGTAAGGAGCTGGAAAAATGGGAGATGCTTCAAAACATATAATCTGATTAAACCTCCCAGATCCAGAAGGACTCCAAAAGAACAGCTGCTGAAGTTTGACTGTTTCCAAATTTGGCAGCATCAATTACAATAAAGTTATGATGGTTATGTTTAAGACTAAGGGACAAATGAAGCACAAATTTCTCTTAATATCATTATAGTTGGGGGGCCCTCTTCATTTTCTTGAAACTATTGGAGGCCATCAAGTTTGGGTTTGTTGCAGAAGTAATTCTGCCTGATCTTCTATACCAACTAATCTTACACTAGTAGGCTGGGCCCCACAAGTGCATCACACTCTGCAGTGCTGCGCAGTGGGTATGGAACTAGAGTGGTCCAGGTCAGGGTGAATTCAAATCCCTGGTTGGTCATAAATGCTACTTAGCGGCTTGGAATAGTCATACACTCTCAGTCTAATTACATTGCTGATCTCTCACACCTCATAAATCTACCTTTCATTTTCAGAGCTAACCATGGCTAGCAATCTTTCTGCCCCAGTAATGCTTGCTAATCACCATTAGCTCAAACCATCTACTTCTAAACACGACAACAAACTGTGGTTTGGCTTTAACCATGACTAGCGAAAATACTAGTGCAGACATTATAGTTAGCTTTGAAAATGGAAGGCGGTATACAAATAACATGTAAAAATGAGAGGCCTGCAGTAAGGGATACTGTCAAATAAATAACACTTATTTGTGCCATAAAAGCGAATGAAATACTAAATATACTGGATAAACATTAACTACTGTTTATCTACAAGCAATTGTTTGAGCTGTAACTAACTGAGCATAAACAGCTGAAAACAAAACACCAGTTGATATTTGAAGTATCATAAATTCACGTTTTCTTCCACTTTTATAATTTACAACACAACTATTTACTTAACATGATAAATGCATGAAAAAAAGAATTGTGTTCAATTCCATCTATAATACTAAGCCAACCTTTTTATAGGTAACATAAAGAACAGAAGGACACTATTTTACATATTAAATTGATCACAGTAGAACACACATAGCTCATTTAGGGAGGAAATACATAGAACATTAGGCCATCTATATAAAGATAGCAGGTGACCAATTAGTAAAAACTAGCATGGAACTCTTTCAAGAAGAAGAGATCTGAAAACAGAAACATGCTGTTTCCAAGTACCATAAAAATGTTCAATTTTTTTAAGTTAATGTGCATACAAGCATATTTAACTGCTATTACTACTTAAGGTTCCATACAAATATACCTGTAAACAGCAGCAGGTGCAAGTTTTATTTATTTCTTCCTCCCACCAGCACCTTAAAGGTCAAACACATAGCTTGTGAATCCAGTGCTGATTGCCTTTTCGTCTTCATAACCCCCCACCCCCACCCCCCGTTGAATCAGGTGGGCTGTCTGCTTTAGTTTCTTTCTTAAGTGCTTTCCATGTTTATGGAGTCAAAACTTTCGTTTCCCACTTTCTGCAATTATAAAGTGTAAAATTCACACTGTTCAAACAGCTGTTTTACATTGCAAAATAATACTCAGGTGACAAGGGTTGGATCCATGAGCCAGCCAACCAGCACTGTGCATAGCCCTGCTCCAAGAACATTGGAAAATGTCTTCTGGACTGAAAGAAGTGTCAATTAGCATTGCACAAATCCAACTTCTGTTACAAACTAGAAAACAAGTTTCATCCAAAACTGATCCAGGGGAGAAGACTAAACATCTAGCCAACATGTGGTACACACACTACCAGAGTGGACTCACATCTAAAATTATCTATGGCTGTACACACCCCAACATTCATTTAGTACTGGTACTGTTAGAAGTTGTACGACACAGATTATAAAACTACTGAAGGTTTGGCTGTTCATCTAATCCATAATTATGGTGAGGGGGACAAGAGGGATTAATGAGTACATTATGATAAAAAAGTAGGGAGTATTAAATAGGAACCACATTTTACTATACTCTCAAATAGCCAAGACAGTAATAATAAACACAAGATTCATTGCTTGTGCCACACAATCCAGTCCTTGGCTAAGCAATCAGCATTAGAATCTCAGCCTTTTTCTTTTCAACAGGAACCACACTTGAAAGTGGGGCAGATTGTGTGCTATGTATTTCTTTCCTCTTCCTGTTACCAAGGAAAAACAGGAAGGTGCAAAAAATCCAAATCTGTACAAATCTGCTTAAATTCATAGGTCTTCTCAGCAAGAATACCTGAAATTTAGCCTCCCAAGTGAAGCAGCATGGTTTCCTTTTGTATGTCCAACTTGGCAGTGCTACCCTCATTTCCAATAATTACAAGTTTGAATATTCTAGTGACAATACTAAATATTTGCAAGGGGGGGTTGGAATATGCTTGAGTCTATTATCTAAGTTACTTCCATTAACTATGCAAATTCCCACCCACATTTTTACCAGTTTTTCCCATTTTTCTTGTATCAGGAAGTTTTGCTAGTCTAGAGAGCTGCCATGATGTAAATATAACCTTTCCTATCAAGTAATAAAATCGTGTCCATTTTCCTTGCAGGTACTTTTCTAACATACATTTCTGATTGTGAAAGAGTGCTCCTTTTTAAAAGGTATCTTACTTGCCATTTTCGTGTCTAATCAGCAATGCTTAAGTACCTCCGCAAATTCCTCATGCAGTTTTCAAATGATCCATTACTCTAAAAATAATAACTGAGAAATCTGAACAGTAACAACCTAATCCCAAACCTCAAAACCTTCAAATTGCACAAGGAGGGTTTTAACCTACTCACCTGGCTTGCTGATTGGACAAGCACTCCTTGAAAATTATTTAATGCTTAAAAGCTTCAGCTAGATTAGATCCTGCTGATTCTATGAGGATCTGAGAGTTAAGGCCAGAAGAAGTCCATTTCTCTACTTCACTGCTTCAAATGAAAAAAGAATTCCCTTTTTTTGTTCATGAGACCTAAGTATTAAAGGGCATCCTACTCCTCTAACATGTAGAGAAGTGGCAAATAAAGATACAATATAACGAAATAAAGTTTGCTTTCCTGATTTTTGCTCTGTATTATATAGACTACCTTCTAAGAAAGGCTATGAAAAACACTCTCTTTTAGTAGAGGAAAAAATGGGTTTATTTTCAGGACTCCATTTCAACTTCAAGTATCATCAATGCGAATTTGTGCCATTTTATTCCTACATGTCCGCATATGATCCGCCTGGGTGTCACACTGTCTCTAAACATAACCTTATTGTTTACCTTGACCTTTTGGTTATTTTGTGAACCATACCTGTCCAAATAAATGACAGGGCATGGCTTTGAAGTTCATCATATCTGATGTTAGATGACACAGAAGAAAATAAAATATTATTTGTGAACTATATATACTCTGAAATATGGATTCTGCACAGTGCCAGATTTATGTATAAGCTAAACAACCTACAGCCTAGTGCCCCACTCTCTTGGGGGCCCCAAAAAAATTTAAAGAAAAAAAATCTGGATGTACAAGATAAAAAACAATTAAAATAAAACCTACATACAGCAACAGTGTTTTGTGTTGTGTAGTCTCCTATGATGTAAGCAATGGGCCCCGTCTGCTAGCCTGCTCCCTGAAATATCACTGGTTTGCTCATTTCTATATAAAGTGTGCCTACATTCTGCATGGACTGGTTGCATGGCAACATGTGCAAATGGCTTTAGGTACCTATTAGGTCCATAAATCACCATATAGCATATATTCAACACAAAAAAGTGACAAATTATTGTAGACAAAGGACAGCTGGACATATAAAGGGCCCCATTACCTTCAGTAGCTTAGGGCCTCATCAAACCTAAATCCAGCCCAGATTCTGCACTTGTTCAGAGCCCCAAAGCTAATACTCTCATCATCTCCACAAAATAAAACCAATATTTTCCACTGCTTTTCAAAGACACAAATCCATTTCTTATGGGACTCCTGGTGTAATCTCATTTATCACAGGAAATACACTCTCTCTCTTAAAGTCACTTTGCCAATTTAGCTGTACAAGCAATTGCAGAAGATGACTTCCAAGATGCATCCGGCTGAATATACAGTGCATTTCCTTTAGAAACAATGGCAGCATTTTTCTCTTTTTTTTTATTAAGGGGAGGTTACAACTTAACATTTTGCCTTCACCTTAAACTATAGCAGGCTGGAAATAACAAACAGATACCTGATCAGTTCATTAGTATATACAATACAGCATTATTAAGAAACTAAAAGTCTTTTTCAATATAGTTATTTGTTCTAAAAAAAAAAAAAGTTTTCATGAAACAGCAGCAAACTTTGTGAACTAAAATTCTGATTTCATCTACATTACGGCAGAAGATCATTATACTGTTTCCACAGAGTTGATTTGTTTGAAACAGTAGTCACTTACTTATCTAAAACATGTGGATCTTCAGGACTTTTATTTTCATATTCTAAAAGTTCAAGAAAGCTCTGCATATACCTGAAACACATAGGAAGTGTAAAATTAACGTAAAACCACCTAGCAAAAAAGCAAGAGATAAGCTAGAATCTTAACTAATAATGACTTGAAACACTGGAAGGCATTAGAACCTACAAAAATTGTGAACTAAAGAATGTTAGGTTAAAATATCTTTGAAATATGATGCAGATATTGTAAATTTTGTCCAGCAAAAATTAAGTAAATTAAAGGATTACTATTTAAATACTTGAACCAACTGATTCAGATTTCAATTTATTCACTTGTACTTAAAAGTATTTTAGACACAGACCTGACACCAGAAACCATCTGAAAGTGGAAAACTGTAGAGTTATTTATAACATATGCACTGTGTAGAAAACAATGTAGATATTGTTTCATATAGCAGGAAATTCTACAGTTAATGCAAATCTTCTAAACCTGGAACGGTCCTCCAAGTCCCACCTCTTCTCTTTTATCAGAGCTTTGAAACTTACTGCTCTGCAGGACTTTTTATAATTGACTTCTGCTGCTTTTATCCTAGATTCTTTGGGTTTGCAAGACATATTTTATCTTACTTTTAAGATTTGATTTTGTAAGCCACTATTGCTACAAAACAAAACATCTATTAAAGCAATAAAAATAAGCTTATAATTTTCCACTCTTCTCAGTACAGTAAAGGGAAAACATTTTACATATTTTTATAGCATCTCTGCAAGAGAACATATCCCATTTAAGAAACAGACCAGGTCTAGCATCAAACTAACCTCAAATGCACTAAGTTTTCAGCGCACGACTTTTAATACCATCTCTAACCAAAAAGAAGCATTGGTATAATCCTATCTATACATGTCTAATTAGAAGAAAGTTCCATCAAGTTTAGTGAAACTTACTTTCAGTTAAATGTGCATAGGACTGGTGTCTAAGTAGGTGAAACCACATTTGTTCACATTAATCCCCATTAATGTCTCACCCATTTCTCCCTTCTCTCTCTAGAGTCTTTTAGATGTAGCTTATTAACACTTCCCCCTGCCACCACAGGTCTTCTTCATGGCCCAAAGAACTTCATGTACTGCAAAAACAACTTACTCAAAAATATACACAGACACGCCAAATTTAAATTTATTCTTAAGGATGTCATTTTTGCTATCCCAGAACAACTCATGAAAATGGAGGTGGAACATGCGAATTGAGAGAAAGGAAGAGGATTTGGAGCATGCAGATGGAGGAAGAGAAATTAGAGCTTGTGGGTAAGGAAGAAGTGGAATGTAGAAGGTAGAGGAAGACCCCTGGCATGTAGAATATGCAGCATAAACCCAATCACTGAATTCTTATATGTAAGCTTGCTACAGTTGCCTGAGCTGGGCAGCTAGATTATTTTGCTTGTAAAATTCACCATGTTTGGTTCATGTAGCTTTGTTGCCTGTTCTCTATACCTACCAGCTTTGGACTAGCTTAACTGAAGGTCTATTCAGCAAGTTGTCCGGCAGCAAGTTGACTTCTCTCATAGTGTTAGCAAGCCGCACAGGAAGTTCTTTCCGCAGGAACATATATGATGTTTTCTCACATGCATTATCACGTCCTATGGTTGAAAAGACAAACAGAATTTAGTTCCCCCACTCCCTCAGTCTTCAGACGTTCTTAGAATATGTAAACATGATGTAAAGAAAAAACTCCTTTATTTAGCCAGATGCTAGGTTTTGAGTGCAAGTTTCCTTCATGTTTACTAAATCTGAATTCAATAAACAAACTACTTAACACCCACAGTAACCGCCAACACTGGCCTGATTGCACTAATCGAAGTGCATACTTGTATCTATCTGCTTATTATTTACCTAACTGTAAGCTAAACCATGGCAAAAGACCTAAAGATGGAAGCACATTTAGCAATCATATATACATCTTTTCAAAATACTTTTGCATCTAGCACATAAGTAAACTGAGTAACGAGATTGAATCCAATACTTTTGATTAATGTTCTTTTTTTAAAAAGGGGGGTTCTAAACGATGCATTAGTATTTTTATTATTCTTAAACATTTATTTTATTCAATTGTCTTTGGTATTTGGATCATTTTAGGAAGAGGCAGACCTATCTTTTTCCACTCATCTTTCTAACACAATGGTGGGTTGGTGTCACAATATATGTGTCTGTATCTGTATGTCTACATGCTCTGCTATAGATGTTTTGTGCTGAGTTCGAGGGTGAGCATGGCAGAGAAAAGAAACACTGGGCACAGTCCTGGTACGTTTAGGCACACTGGTCCAATTAAAATGTATGAAACTGATGGGCTTAACTGTGACCTTTATGCTCAATATTTTTAATGGGACTCTGGTGTGCTCGGCTTTGACCTCATTGCACCCTTACAGTACAATCCTATACAGACCTACTCATAAGTGGGGCTTATGCTCCGATAGGTGAGACAGGATTGCAACCTTCAATCTATAAACACTTTCAAATTAGCAGAAAGTTGGTAAAGGTTTATTCATTGTTACTTAGCAGAGCAACTTGGATGTTCTAGACAGTAGCCAACAGCCAGACATCAAGGCTTCAGACTAGAGACTATACATATTTTCATTCCTCTCACCCCCTCCCTAAGAGTAGACAACTCCACAGTAATATTCAAAAAGGCCAGGTAAACTCACAGACCTGTGTTTTACCTGTAATGAGCTGTCAGTATTCCACTTTAGGCAAGAGAAAGATTGCAAATGTGTTAGTCATGGTCACAAAAGACAACCGCCTGCAAAATGAACAAGTGCTGCAAGGTACTGATTAAGTTATGTTCATGCAGCCCAGGGAATAATGTTAAAAGTATTGATATGCATATAATAACTAAGATTTGCAATTTGAAAAATCCTTAAGTGTAGTGCAACTGGCACAATCAAGGTCATACTTTTTAAGGCAGTCCCATTATAATCAGTTCAACAGCACATCATTCAGCATCTATTCGCAGATAATGTACATTGGCAGGATACAGCCCAATCAGATTCCACCCCCCCCCCCTTAAGTACTTAGTTTTTCTCACTCCTTTAAGGCAAGCCTGACAATGGCTTGTTATAGCTTAGTAATTTTTTGTTTTAGATATGATCCTGCAAGTATTTATCGATGTATGTCTTTGCCTGTTCATCTGCATGCATGTACTTTTTTTTGGTAAATGTATTTTTGTCAAGAATTGGAAAATGACAGCCATTATCTGTCACATAATTAATCTGTAAAAACTGTTTAGGACCACTAGAACAATCTGCAATCATTTATTTTTGCTTTACTAGCACAGCTGACTTGGGACTCAACCAGCTATTAATCTGGTTAGACTGACCATTTCTGGCTACCACAAAGTGTCAAATTTTCATTCTACTTATTATTACAAGGCATAGGTCAGAAGATGCTGATTCTTCTTTACCAGAATTTCAAGTCTTCCAAACTTCAAGAAGTAATCTACCACCACCAAGGCAAAATCACTGTTGAGGACACAAGAGACACTGGCACCGAATCATCAAGGTTGGCTCAGACTGTGTGTGCATCACAAGCAGTATCCATTAATATCTGCTGGCAACCACTACTCTCCATAATAGCCAGGAAAGGTCTCATGGAATCACTTGCAAAAGTAAATCTCCCCTTGCTTCCTTAACTGTCGAAAAGCATCACACCAGTACCAATGTTAAGGGCAGTTAATGCTAACCTGTCTTCCCTCTTAACAAGGATTTGAACCCATGGATTAAAACTGGTTACCAAACCCTTGTTAAGAAGGAACTAGTTAATACTAATGTAATGCTCTGCTGTTGTTAGGATCCATGGGGAAATATAGGGGGACTTTGCTCCTGAAAGAAGCTATATGACCCCTTCCACTTCTACTTAATTTCACCGTGGTTAAGGGATCCAAGCTGATAAGCCTGCACTAGTCAAAAGTGATTAAGACAACACTAAAACACTGGTATAGGGACGTGGGTGGCGCTGTGGGTTAAACCACAGAGCCTAGGACTTGCCAATTAGAAGGTCGGTGGCTCGAATCCCCGCAACGGTGTGAGGTCCCGTTGCTCGGTCCCTGCTCCTGCCAACCTAGCAGTTCGAAAGCACGTCAAAGTGCGAGTAGATGAATAGGTACCGCTCTGGCGGGAAGGTAAACAGCGTTTCCGTGCGCTGCTCTGGTTCACCAGAAGTGGCTTAGTCATGCTGGCCACATGACCCAGAAGCTGTACGCCGGCTCCCGCGGCCAATAAAGCAAGATGAGCGCCGCAACCCGAGTCGGTCACGAACGGACCTAATGGTCAGGGGTCCTTTACCTTTACCTTTAAAACACTGGTATAAAAAAGGAAGATTGTTGAGCAAATTATTCTAGTTACAGATGTATTCTAGTTACATAAACCTTATTTTTATTTATTTTGTTCACCTTTTCTATTTAGTCTGTGCTATAGAGTTCTACACAACTTTAAACGGAACTGCTCTCCAGAACATATGAGCTTAACATAACAGTAAGTGACTTATAGGTAGACTCCTAACTGAAATAAACAGGGTCAAAAATAGCCCCCAGCTGAACTCTATTAAACAGCCAGTTTACACCCTTCAATGTGAGAACTTATGCCCTGTAGTTACAGATTCAGTTAACCAGTTGCAGGTGGTTCGGTTTTTTAAGCTGTTCAGAAAGAAACCAAGTAAAAATATAACCTCAAGTAACCTGGAGCAAGAAGTGAGATGGCACAACATTTTTGCCCCATCTGCCTTTAGACTAAGCAGTACACAACAAGATGGAAAGTTATCTACCATCCTGCACATACTTGAGGCTTAACTACATGTTATCAATGAGATCTATGACTGGATCTTTCAATACAGGTACTGTTATTTTTACTCTGAAGGAGCCATGGAGGGAAGCCTTCAAATGGGAACATAGCAACTTCAGAGGAGAGAGCAAAATTTTAAATCAGGAAAGCTGTGTATGGGAAAGAAAAAAATCACTCCCTTACCTCTCTGATCAAACTCTGCCCCAGATAAAAGTAAAAATAAAGAAGTTCAGCGATCCAGTCACAGAGATCCTTCTTAATGTGTAACTTATTCCTAACAATAAATTGTCTCACATGCTTCTTTATAAAGAGTCTACATCATTTTTCCACCTTTGGCCCTCCAGATGTTGCTGGCCTACAACTTCCATCATGCTTGCTGTGGCTGAGGGGAGTTGTGGTTCAGAAACATCTAGGGCCAAAGGCTCTCCATACCTGCTTTATAGGTCAGCCTATGTGTCCCTCTTGCCCGGTAATGCTGCCTACTCCAGCCATCACCAACCAGGTGTCCTCCAGATGTTTTAGAACTGCATGCCGCTGTACTAGCAGGGGCCGAGATGGTAAACCATGGTTTGTTCATATTAACTTTTGCTTGTTTTCATATCTAGTTCAAACCTGCCCCAGTCAACTAAGCATGGTTTCTTTAAGGCCAACACAGTTGGACCCATAGTTTTAAAGGTTGTGAATCTCAGCTTGCATTAATCATTATGTCCAAACTCAGTAACCTGGCTTAATGCTTATGTTTTTTATTGCTCCACTTCAAGTCACCCCCTGGCCTGGTTACAGGCACACAAGAAGAAGGGTAGCTGAAAAACGAAAGTGTTTATGCAGCCAAGAGTCTCCAGCTGACACTTTCATACACCTCCCCATTCTTCCTTAATCAGCCTGGAAACAGGTTCTTTTCCCTGCCCACCTCCTTGCTGACAAGCTTTCAGAGAAGATCAGATCTTTTCAAGCTACTAAACTCAGGCTTTTCTAAATCATTGGCACATTCTTAAATCTACTCATATCCTAGGACTTTTGTGACAACAATTACAGGACTGATGTTGCAACAAAAAATAGTAAAACATGCAGAAATAAAGAGGTCACTGCTCTATGGTTACTAGAGTTGAATAGTTTTAAGAGTTTAATCTAGATAATACTATTAGTCTAGATCAGGCTTCCTCAAACTCGGCCCTACAGATGTTTTGAGACTACAGTTCCCATCATCCCTGACCACTGGTCCTGCTAGCTAGGGATCATGGGAGTTGTAGGTCAAAAACATCTGGAGGACTGAGTTTGAGGAAGCCTGATCTAGATAATACTACTGAAAAACATATGATAAAAAAATAAAACTTCAGTGCTGACTTTGGGAACTAAAACTGCTAGCAATTGCTTTTAGCAATTCTCACATATATAAGTAGCACTGTAGACAGGGTTTGGCATCTATATTTTAAGAGGGTACAAACAGATCGCTGTGGAAATTACTTGTTTCCTACTACTCTCTCTTTTGCCATCATATCTTTCTACAGGCAAGAAGAATGTGAAGTCCAAGTCCTTACCCCATAATTAATAGGAGAGAAACTCTCTTGGAATATTTAACCAAGCTCCTACTGATTTTAATGTACATGAACAGCATCTTTGAACTTTCTGCCCTTCCCAGAACTTATGAAGATGTAAAATTCTGCCACACAACGAATGTGTGCATATGTAAAGAACACATTTTTTACTCTATAGCCAACACTCATTTCATCAGAAGTAAATAAAAAGGAAGGAAAGCATTTTTACGCACACATACATGTTTATTGCTTGACAACTAAACGCAAAACATGCCTACAATCGTGAATATTTTTCACAAAGAATTCATTCATGTGACAAGGTGTTCAAGAGATTACTGTCATATAAAACAAGCAAGTCACAGTAACAGGACAATATAAACTGTCAGTTTTATACTTAAATCCATTTTATAATTTTTGATTAAAAAACAAATGTAAAGCAATTTGATGTTCTTGTGAGAACTGATCTTCCATAATTAATGTGTTTAATTCAAAGCTACTAACCACATCAAGACAAGTATAGACAGTGCATTCTTCAACCTCTCTTACATAAATATGTTCACATTTTCAGTTTCACTTATGGTTTATCTGTTTTTCAAACTCACAGTAGATCCACAAAAATCAATGGGTTTGCTCTAATTAATATTGGCTATCTCACCATATGTTTTAAGTAAAGTTAAACAGGCCAATTAAAAATATTATAAATCAAGCAGCCAATTATGTTTGTTAATTTGCAAAGCTTTCTTAATTTATGATCCATAATGAATAATATTGTTAGGAGAACAGTTATGAGCATTGGACAAAGATTGTTCAGTTACGATACTTGTCAACCTCTCTTACATAAATATGTTCACATTTTCAGTTTCACTTATGGTTTATCTGTTTTTCAAACTCACAGTAGATCCACAAAAATCAATGGGTTTGCTCTAATTAATATTGGCTATCTCACCATATGTTTTAAGTAAAGTTAAACAGGCCAATTAAAAATATTATAAATCAAGCAGCCAATTATGTTTGTTAATTTGCAAAGCTTTCTTAATTTATGATCCATAATGAATAATATTGTTAGGAGAACAGTTATGAGCATTGGACAAAGATTGTTCAGTTACGATACTTGTCAAGGGCACATGAAAAGGAACAAATATCAGTAAAAATGCTTATATTATCTTTCAAAAGTACATGTGAAACTATACAACAGTAGTTACGTGGAGTGTTTGCTTCTGATCAGTCAGGGTAGTCTCGTTTGAGTAGTACTGTATACCAAACATTACAATAATGCATGTTGCACATGACAAGACAAATGAAACATGTTAATTCCTTTATCTTAACGCATCTTGAAGAAGGTAAATAGCAAAGAGGATTAAGACACCAATAAAATGATCCTGCCCAGTTTTAAGCTTGCTAAAGTCCATTGATTTAAATGGACTAAGACTGACCTATCTCTGGACTGTTTGTTTTCAGCACCAATAGGTGAAAAAGTAGCATATGCATTTAAATACTTTTCTGCTTCTACGTATCCAGTGATCTGCAACATTAACCAGCCAGTGAATAAAAACCACTTCACAAACATTACATTTTAAAGAGATAGTTAAAACACTGAATGTATGCACATAACTAATGTATCTTTAAAAATTCATTAATTATATAAAATGTTTGCCTAGTCAAGTTCTCATGGCAGCACTTAATGATTGAATGACCCACTAGTTGAGGGAGAGAAATCCTTGCACTGATGGAACAATCTGCTTATCACTACATTGAAAACAACTCAATGGTATCATTAGCAATGAAGTATTCACATATGTTGTTAAACGTGCAAGCAAAATATTTGTGAGTTTTTTCAGATGTCCTACACAAATTGGTTATCTCAGGAGAACTCTGGACTGATTTTCTCCCATAGCTTTAGAAGAAAACTAACAGAACTAAAATCATCTAAGACTAATTTGAGGGTAACAGCTGAAATTGACAGAACAGAACAAGTCTCAGTATAGGGCGAAGGTAGATGTGATGATAAATGTGTCTTGGCATTTAACATGCACTTTACCAAAAGTGCAAATATAACTTCCAGGGGGGGAGTGGCTTATAATTATTGGAACCTCAGAGGGTGGGGGGATATAACCCTTCTCCTGCTGTGATAATGACAAAAAAACCTCTCCTCTGAAACTGCAATTTGCATAGGGCTGTGGTTTTCAACCAGTGTGCCATAGCACCCTGGGATGCCTTGAATGATGGTCAGCGGTGACATGGGCAACACTGGCCTCTTTCCTTCCCTCCCTCCTCTGATGTTCTCTCACATCTCTGCCTCCCAAAGGCTTCACAGCTGTTTATTGCAGTAGCCCTGACTACAAACTCTGTAGGCAAATGATGCCTCTGGGGCTGGCCAGGGGGTGCTGGTTGCCAGCAGTTGAGGTGGCCTTGGAGTAAGCAAGCAAGTGGGTGAAGGGGCCCAGCTAGCCAGTCCACTAGACCTTGGTTCTGGGAATGGACAGACAAGTCCCATGCCCCTGTGGGGCAGTGTGAGGAGTCACCTCTTTTTGGAGGGGGGGGGCAACTCCTCTGAGGGACGGCAGCAGCGGCTGTCCAGAGGATTCCCAAGGTGAAGGGAGAGGAGAGGAGGCTGAGGGAACACTCCACAAGGGAGGGTGTCCAAAAAGGGTGCGAGGCTGCCAGCTCTACAGGCAATGGGCAACATAAATGGGATCCTGAGCCCCACAGTTGTGCTACAGAAAGAATGTACAGTGGTACCTCAGGTTAAGTACTTAATTCGTTCCGGATGTCCGTACTTAACCTGAAACTGTTCTTAACCTGAAGCACCACTTTAGCTAATGGGGCCTCCTGCTGCCGCTGTGCCACCACTGCACGATTTCTCTTCTCATCCTGAAGCAAAGTTCTTAACCTGAAGCACTATTTCTGGGTTAGCGGAGTCTGTAACCTGAAGCGTATGTAACCCAAGGTACCACTGTAGTTGGTCAAGGGAGCCGTGGATTCAAAAAGGTTGAAAACCTCTGGCACAGGAAGAAAATTGCTACTGGCTTCTGCAGTCTAACAGGTAGTATTTTGGTGTCTCACTTAATCATTTAATCTTATTTTGTGAGAGGAAATGTATGCGAGCCCTACTGAAATTAACGTATACTGTATTGTGAAGTAGGTAAATTATACCAAATGCAATTCATTAACACTGTCATGCTGAAATCCCATTGACTTCCAAGGGGGGAGTGATTACTGTCAAAGCATTCTGAAAACTACTGGGCATCATCTCATGAGACTATTACTAAGGCAGAAAACAGATTGGCACAGTTGCTGGCAAAATCCAAAGGAAAATGGTTACATAAGAGACCTCTACTCTGGCTGCCAATTTGTTACAAAGCAGATTTTAAAGGGAAGGAAAACAACTACTTAGCTCAGTTTATCTCTGCTGAAAACAAGAAACTGCATGAGAGCATGCACCTAATCTTACATGTATAACCTCTGCTCAGTGATCTTGAAAAAGGACAAATCCCAGGCAATAATCCAGGGACGAAATTCCTTCCAATACTCAAGAGGGGACTAAATCTAATTGCATCAATAATAATAGCCCGATACAAAAATTGCTATTATCCAAGAAACCTTTTCAAAATATTAAGTTATGTGAATATATAATTGAGCCTGTTAAAAATTGTGAATGAGCATTAATATATTTTGAAACAAATAAACAAGATACAATGTATCTTCTTCATCCACACCCCATTAGCTAGAAATAGGCCTTCCAATGCAATGTTTATCTGTGCTATTTTTCAGTCTTAGGCTGGGATCCAAAGACCCACGTGGGAAGCTTCCAGTTGTGCTACAAGGTCACCAAGTACTACCTTTCTAAGCAATGCCTTTCTATCCCAGAAGCTTGGGCAAACTTCAAGAGTGAATTTCAGTGCAGTTTGAGGAGCAGCAAGTAAGAAAATGAAACAGGGAAGCCTAGACAATACACCTATCTATGAGGCTCCTTGAATTCTAAACCTTTCATTTAAAATTCCAACTTCCCTGTTAATATAGCATTAATAATTAAAGTGAGTTAAAATAGTAACAGCAAAGCCCAGCAATGAGAAGCAGCAAGATATATTTAGAAAATGTTTTTGCAGTCACCTTTCTTATCTCCAATAAATGTTTAACTGAACACTTAATAAAACTGGAGAAGGAAGTCCAAGCCCTAAGTGACATGACTTCAATATTTTCCCAGAAGTTTAAAAAAATAATTTGGAAAGGTTGGCTGGCTGATTTTTAATGGCAACTTAGATGATGTAATATTATTTAACATAATTTTCAACTTAGTCTGCTCTTCTGACATTTTATGAGTGTTTTAAACGTAATCTGCCCAAAGCCCTAAGGATGAAATATTCAAGTTTTTTTGTTTTGGTTTGAAAAAATATAGTGCGTATAGTTTCTTTTTTTGTATTTTAATCTGAGTGGGGAGCATTTTTCCAGTCCAAGGGCTGCATTTCCCCTTGGACAATAATTCAGGAACCATATGCCAATAGCGAGTGTGGCCAAAGTGGACAAACATACTTGCTGTCACACACACCAATAGAAGCTTTTGTTTCAAGCCTAAAACCTGCAAGTGAGGAGGTGATACTGAGGGCTAGGCAGGAAGGTCCAACCGGCTGCATCTGGCCCATTAGCAACCAGTCCGCCACATCTAATTTAATGGTTAATTAAGTAAACAGAAGCTCAGTGGTTAAATTTTGCAGAACTACAGGCCACAGGTGTTGCTGCATCAATGTTAAACCATTAATTTTATCTCAATTTTTTAATCAAAATTTTTCAGTATACAAGGGGCTTAAGTGCTACTGACACTGATTTGAGGAATTATTTAAAATTACATTTATTACAGAATGATCCTGAATAACAATTTTATCTAGTTACTAACTTGCCTCCTTCCCATGCTTTCAGTTTAGGAACTCAAAAGGGGCATATGACAAGTTAATGTTCAAATAACCTAATCTAATCTTTAGATTGTGTTAGCACTAGAATGTTAGAACTTGAAGCCTTTACAAACAATTTTCACTATCTTTTTGCCATAATTGCACCCAATTTAGATAATGAAAGCAGACCACACTTGGATTTCAAATTTTAAAGGATTTCAAAGGAACGGACCACTATGACGATCAACATTAATGTAATGTTTTAGGTCATAAAATATGTATTTTAGATGGTTTTGTCCTTTACTTAAATGCATTTACACTAAACATAAAATCAAAATATACTTGATGCCCCCACCATTTATTATTTTCATCAACACGCACATAAAAATGCGTAATAAATACAGACCAATTCAGCATTCCTTATGGACCATACAAATCTAAGTCATTGCAAACTATATGAATACAGATAAGCATCTTGCTTCATATGTGATTAATAAATTTCTTAGTGAGCATTGCACACTGCTTTCATCACAAACATTTTAAAAAGCAATTATCGTTCCATGAATTGATTCTCAACTGTTCTTGCACAAAAACATACAGAATACCTAAGTCTGGTTCTAGATCATATGAAATCACTGTGTCAATATGCCTACAAGTAGCCCCATTTACCTCCAAAAATCAAAACCAGAACAAGACATCTTTGCTAGCGCTAAATATTCTATGCACATGACTCAAAACTGATTACTCAGAATTTGTTATCCTGTTATTTATTTATCTTCAAATTACATTCTGCACAGGGAAATATGCATGTGACCCACATGGAGGGATATATAACACCAACAATAAGTTTTTAAGTGATAAATATATGTTTCTCTTTTAGATATAATGACATTGGTCTTAGACATTTGTAGGGAAGTATTCCACATTGAACAAAATGCATCTTCAGGGATTACTATTTCCAAATCCCTTTTCCTCAAACCATTACTTCTCTGGACCCGAGGTATTAGTTTTTTCAATTTTGTGATGTCTGTCTTGGCCACAAACCATCATTATTGATTGATTACATGACTAATTTCAATAATAATAATAATAATAATTTTACACCCCGCCCATCTGACTGGGTTGCCCAGCCATTCTGGGCAACAAAAACCAAGTTTTTGTCTTGGTTTATTATTCTTGTTACCTGATCATATAAAATTCCTGAGCCATTTAATGCCCTCTAAATTCAGAGAGGTCCTTTTGCGCCTAAATGAACATATACATAAATAGCTGGTATTGATCTATTAATCACAACAGAATTACATAAATGGAGGGAGGGGGTCCTGAACATAGGAATGCTTTATGTCCCCCCCCCCCCAACTCTGAAAAATGGCTTTTACTCAGTTGTTATAGCAAAACCTTTGTTTCAATCAATCATTTCAATACAGCTTCCCACAATGATTTCCATTTCACTCTATTAAGATTCAAATCCTTATATCATTCTTTAAACATTTATAATGCTAATATTTAACACTACTGAGAACTTCATGTCTCCTGCATTCAGTGGTTTACATAATGTGGAAATCACTATTCTAGCATTATCTCCTATTCCAAACAAACTTACCACAAAGCTTTTATCAAACTTGCAAAGACAGCTTTTTCACTTATAAAGGAACACTTAGAAGTAGAAATAAGATTTTTTTTTGGCTGAATGTTCCATTTATCAGCTGCTGTTGTGCTTCAGTTTAATTTACATCAGTGTTCTGTAGACTAAATTTCACTGACCAAAACATTATTATGATTAATACTTTTTCAAGGGAGAAAGGGAGAGATAAAGAGAAAGAAATTCATGTCCCTAAATATTACACAGTTTTTCAAAAGTATTTTACAAATCTAGGAGAGCCAGTCCCCTGAAGTTTGATCCTAACTATACTGAATTGTTTAAGTTTGCTACAAAATCTGATGCAGTTATATAATGAAAATGCTGCAGAGTATCATAAACTTATTATATCTAGTTGTCTGCAAAAACTTTACATAACTTTATATAAAAAGGCAACACAACATACGAAACAATTTAACACACTAAAGATAAAACAGGACCACAGAAATTCATAAGAAAACCACCTCTCTTAGGAAAAAGAAGCAATGACAAGAAAATCAACATCTCACTCAGCCTACAAAAGCAAGTCCAAAAAAAACCTTCCTATATCCCCTCAAAAAATATATAGTCAGGCAAGGGCTCAAGCTGACTTCCCATAGAAGAGAGGATATAGAAAACAACAATGCTTGGCACAAATCATAGGTGTGGAACCTGTGGCCCTCCAGATGTTGCTCAACGACAACTCCCATCACTCCTGACTACTGGCCATGCTGGTTGGGGTTTATAGGAATTTGTCTACAACACCTGCAGAGTCACAGGTTCCCCACCTCTGATGATATGTTGTCCAGTTGCTATGGCCAGCCTTCAGCAGTACCACTCACCATAGCTAATACAGGGCTGCTCTCTAGCAAGCATGACAAATGGCTAGTATCAACCACAACTTTGAAGATGCAGAGGGAGGCACAGATTGCCTCAATAGTTGAGTACCAACATATTTGCAGCTGTGCAATAGGTTGGGGGCTGTTTGGCAACTTCATGGACAAGACAACTGGAAAACTTTTGCCATGCTAAACTGACAACCCCTAATAAGACTTTCTTTCTCCGGGAAAGGCTGTGAGGCTGGGTCTTAAGTGCTGCTCCTTGCAGGTGATCAAGCAACACATATCCACTTCCATTTGCCTGAGTAGATAACAGTAAAGGACCCCTGGATGGTTAAGTCCAGACAAAGGCGACTATGGGATGTGGTGCTCATCTCGCTTCAGGCTGAGGGAGCTGGTATTTGTCCACAGAGAGCTTTCTGGGTCACGTGACCAGCATGACTAAACTGCTTCTGGTAGAACAGAACACCGTGACGGAAACCAGAGTGCATGGAAATGCTGTTTACCTTCCTGTTGCAGTGGTACCTATTTATCTACTTGCACTGGTGTGCTTTTGAACTGCGAGGTTGGCAGGAGCTGGGACAGAGCAACGGGAGTTCACCACCACTGAGCAGATTCGAACCACCGACCTTCCAATCAGCAAGCCCAAGAGGCTCCGTGGTTTAGACCACAGCAGCACCCACATCTGCCACCCGTGCCTGAGTAACTACCTACCAAGTAGTAGGAAAAAGCTGTACTGTAATTGTTTTAACATGCTAAGGTGAAATGTTTGGAGTTCCACACCAGGAAGTGAAAACCATTTAGTTGCAAGCCCTTGCTTTTCAAAAAAGCTCAGTATTCCCAAGACACAAACCACAGCAATACAAAAACACAAAGTGCATACATAGCCAAGAAGAGGGATATACGATCCCAGAGTTTTCACATTACTATTGCTTTCTGGGAAGAATTTGCTTAACCTTCAAAACCCTTAGTGACTGACGCCTGCTGCGTGTCTCCCTGAGATGCTGATCTGTCAGCCAAGCATAATGTTTTGGTGAGGCTCTGAACAAAAGAGTGAATAATAAAATGAGAAAACAAAGAAAAACAATGAACTAGGCAAGGACACAAAATGCATTTGGAATTAGATTTGGGGAATTAACAAAAAATGCCTTTGCCCACACTGGATAGTGCCTTGCAAAACGCAGGCTCACATTTTGCATACTAAGACAAAGTCACACAGAACTTGCTGTTGATGGGACTGCCCACTATTATCACTGCAGCAAGAACTAAGAAACAACAATCCTGCCCCACTGTAGTTTTCCTGTGGAGCCCAATAGAACACTTCCGTCCTGTCAGAATATATTCCCTTTCAGAATACTCCCAGTAAGGCACTGGTGGGGAACATCCAGCTCATGGGCCTAATTATGACTGCTAGGCTGTTCAGGGCAAAGCATGCACATGTTTCATCATATACAATGTCAGACATAAGGAAGTTCAAGCTGCAGCTAATAAGAAGAAGTATCAGATTTGTAAGTGTACTGCAACAGAGAAATGTGCCAAACTAAAGATGTGCCAACTTTTTTTTTTAATAAAAATTAATAACTGCAAGAACACTTAAGAGTGTGCTCTCAATTTTTCCTTTGCAGCCACATCCTGAATTCAAGCCATGCCTGCAAAGAAGCATTTTTCATATTCTTTTGCAGGTGTGATTTAAGTTCAGGCTGCATCTACAAAAGAATTCAAGCCACAGCTACCAAGGAAAAAAGTTCATTTGCAGGCCTAGCCTGGATGTAAACCACACCAGCAAAGGAAGAATAGGAAATGCACTTAGAATACACTCCCACTTCTTCCTTTTTTAAGAGAATCATGGTGACATCAGGTGACTGACACCTGTCAGTCTTACCCACATGCCAAAGTGACCCACTACCAGTGTAGAATTACAGAACTGCAGAGTTGGAAGGGACCACAAGAGTCACCACCTCGATGAAGTTAAGGAGGTCTGGGTTCAGTCAGTGCCTGAACAGATGACAGCCCTCAAAACAACATTATACATCGCCTTTGGGTCCATGATAGAAAAAAGGCAGGATATACAGGTAAGCTATAGATAAATAAATTGCTAAATCATGAAACCTTGTTTTGAAGTGAGCATTATTGTTCCAAAGTTAGCATTAAGTGTCTAGATAGGATGGCACGGCAAATCGTGATTAGACAAAACTGGAAATTTCAGTGGGCTGGAGCATGAGCCTTTGGGCCTGCTCCCAATAAGCCATGGTTCGGCAAGTCAATTCAGAAGATCTAAATTGGCCTAAGGAATGGTCTGAAGACAGGTGATGCAGCTGCTGTTCAGTACCAGGGCAGGAAATGTGCTGGGAGAATATAATGAATGCTTAAATAGACTTAGGCACTGACACTGGTCAACTTTTCCCTGGATCCTCCCCTTGTTTTCCTGGTAGGGAACTTGCCTGCAACAGCTGCACCACACACAGAAATGAAGAGGTGGTGTTTCCTCCTCACATCCCTGTGTGTGGGGAGCTCCATCTGTTGAGCTTCTGCCTGCCCAGCAGCTGAACCCTAACTTTCCTAACCATATTTACCAACTCAATACACCCCTAAAACACACACACACACACACACACACCCCTCCTACTGAAATGCAGTCGACTAATAAGTTTTATATACCAATCCTTCTCCATTGACACTTGACCCTATGGGGAAGCTCCTCAGAAGCCCCTCCACACCCCGGCCACTCTCAGGTCCTCAGTTACCCGGATTCTTCCGCTTGTTTTGGCGCCCCCCCCCCAACACCCCCCCCCCACCGCCGGCCTTGCGAAAGGCAATTCAGTGACGTCACACAAACACACCGGGGCGGCGCAGCGGGCTTCCTTCTCCTGCCCCCCCCCCAGCCCACCCTCCCACCCCGCGTTCCTCACGGCTAGGAGCGAAAGAGCAGCGGCGGGAGGAGGCGGCGGGGTCCGCCCGCGCTTATTGTTTGGTTTGGCGCGGCGTGCAGGTGCCTCTCCGCCGTCACTCACCGAAGTCCAGGAACTGCTTGATGGAGAGCGGCGACGGGGAGAAGCGGGAGTAGTACTCGATCTGCTTGGGGATGGGGCTCTTCAGGAGCGCCCCGCACAGCCGCATGGCGCTGCTGGGTCAGTCGGCCGGCCGGCAGGTCGGTGGGTGAGGGAGACGGAGAGGAGCAGGAAGGAGAGGGGAAGGCGCTCGCTCGCGCGCGCGCACAGCAGCAGCAGCAGCAGCAGCAGCGCCTGCGGGGCCCCTGGACGAACCGGCCAAGCAACTGCCTGGCGGCGCGTGCTGCGACTCACGCACGCAAAACACCGCGGGCGCGCGGAAGGGGGCGGGGAGGCGAAGGCGCTCGCAACTGTCACGGCGGCCCAACAGCCCCTCGCTGCCGGCCTAGCGGGAGGCGGCGGTCTCGGCCTCCTTGCCCTCCACACGGACGCCCCCTCGTGTATCAAGGGGCCGGGCGCCCCGCGCCTTCTTCCCGCTGCGGCTCGACCCGGCCGGTGTCGGCTGGCCGCTTGGTATCCCCCGGCCCGGCAGCGAAGGCGAGCGCCCGCCTTCCGGCCTTACGCGGCCTTCTGACTGGGCGACGAGCAGCCAGCATTGCCGCCGCTGCCGCCTTCCTTTGCCTTTCTCGGTCGCCCGAGTAAGCGCCGCCTGCCATCACCATGACGCCCAAAGGCATGCGCACGCGCCGATGGGCGCCGGTTGGTTTCCGGGCCTACAGCTCGATTTGAAAATGAGGAAACCGGGGCACGTGTGGTTTCAGACACATAACACGGATCGTTGCCTGAGGGCAAGATGCCCTTCTGCTTTTCTTTATTCTCCAAGCATTTGTCCTGCTTCTTCACCCACACACCCCACCACCACACACAATGCTTAAGAGCAGGGATGAAGGATTTGTTGCCTTCCAGATCAGTTTTTCTCAACCTGGTGGTGGGGTGTCCCACATGTTGTTGAACTACAACTCCCATCATCTTGCCAGCAGGGGCAGCAGTCAGGGATGATGGTAGTCCAATCATATGACCAGAACTGGAATCATCATGTACACTACGGAAACCATGATCTACGTCATATCACACACATTCAGCTATCTTAAATATTACTATCCATTTCTGGACTGTCTTAAAATTTCCTTCCTTTGAGCCAAAGTTTCGTAACAACCAACCCCTGATACGATTTTTAAAAAAGGAACAATTTCCCCTTAAGGGATACGCTAGCCTGTGCTTTCTGCAAGGATGCTGACTGGCCCAAGAAAAAATAACAAACATTATAAGCATGGAAACAGGCAGAGAAGGAAAGCAAAAGGAATCTAGCTAAGTCAAAGCTGATTCCACTCTTGTACACATCCATCTGGTGTTAAGGTAAAGGTAAAGGTACCCCTGCCCGTACGGGCCAGTCTTGACAGACTCTGGGGTTGTGCGCCCATCTCACTTAAGAGGCCAGGGGCCAGCGCTGTCCGGAGACACTTCCGGGTCACGTGGCCAGCGTGACATCGCTGCTCTGGCCAGAGCCAGAGCCAGAGCCGCACACGGAAACGCCGTTTACCTTCCCGCTGGTAAGTGGTCCCTATTTATCTACTTGCACCCGAAGGTGCTTTCGAACTGCTAGGTTGGCAGGCGCTGGGACCGAGCAGCGGGAGCGCACCCCACCGCAGGGATTCGAACCGCCGACCTTTCGATCGGCAAGTCCTAGGCGCTGAGGCTTTAACCCACAGCGCCACAGAGGTGATGCATGGAACAATCTCGTGGGAGAAAGACTTAGAACTGTGCATCTTGTAGATGCCCAAATTGTTAAGAAAAGAGCTTCCTAGATCCATCCACCTTAAGGACTGGGCATGGACAGAAGGGACATGAAGCAGTGGCATAGCGTGGGTTGTCAGCACCCGGGGCAAGACAAGTAATTTGCGCCCCCTAACCCGTGGATTTTAGCACTCGAGTCTCTTCCACTAGATTAGTTAAAGAAACCCTTACCCCCTAAGCACATGTATTGTTCGTTATGAAAATTTTTGCGAAATCTGTGACAGCGCTGAGAGAGAGTGAGTGAGCCAGGTAGGGGCAGAAAGCTGCGAGTGCGAGCAGGGCCCCCCCCAGATGTTGCGGCCGGTGCGGCCGGCCCCCCCTGCACCCCCCACGCTACACCACTGAGATGAAGTGCAAATGAACTCAAGTACTGTAGCAAGGTGTATCAATACAACTTTCTCTCCACAGAATGGCAGAGTAGTCATGATGGGTCCCTGGCCAATGAGAACTGACAGCCAGCTGACTAAGGTATTCATTGTGGGGAAAGGCAGTGGCACTTTCCTAGCAAGCTCAATCTAATTACTGATGAAAGATGCTTGCTGGAGAAAACCTTCAGGGGAAATTAATGGCTGAATAAGGACGCAGGTGGCGCTGTGGGTTAAAGCCTCAGCGCCTAGGACTTGCCGATCGAAAGGTCGGCGGTTCGAATCCCTGCGGCGGGGTGCGCTCCCGCTGCTCGGTCCCAGCGCCTGCCAACCTAGCAGTTCGAAAGCACCTCCGGGTGCAAGTAGATAAATAGGGACCGCTTACCAGCGGGAAGGTAAACGGCGTTTCCGTGTGCGGCTCTGGCTCGCCACAGCAGCAATGTCACGCTGGCCACGTGACCCGGAAGTGTCTCCGGACAGCGCTGGCCCCTGGCCTCTTGAGTGAGATGGGCGCACAACCCCAGAGTCTGTCAAGACTGGCCCGTATGGGCAGGGGTACCTTTACCTTTACCTTTAAGGATATACACTTGCATTAAATATAGCCAAGGTTCTGGGGACTAATTAGGTATCTGCCTATTCACCTTGCTCTTTCTGCTGCTGTGGGAGGTCATTCAGCTGAAAACAATGTTGCCTCCTCTGTTGCTTCCGAGTATGTACCCCAATGCACACAGTGAAGAATCGTTAAATGGTTCTGAGGCATGTGTAGAATTCCAGTGAAAATGAGCTTCTTGGTAATTCATGAAATCCATAGCTCATACAATCCCCAGAAGAGGCATTTGAGTCCTGCTGTGGGACCAATTACCCCACTCAGCACGCAGCTTGAGTCATATATTTTCTTGCAGAAAGTTAGGCAGACAAAACTGACAAGATCCATTTCCAAATATTTCAGTTCAGAAGAGTGATAAATACAAGCTTCGGATCTCCATGGTGGGACTGATTGGGCTGCTGTTGCTGAGGTCTTGGTCTGCAACAATGGATTTAGCCTTGGATGAAGCTTGGAGCCAATGGAAGATCACACATTCTAAAGAATACTCCCCAGAGGAAGAGGAACACCGGAGAATTGTGTGGGAGAACAACTGGGAAATGGTTGAGCAACACAACTGTGAGACTGCGCAAGGCAAACACACCTACACAATGGGAATGAACCAATTTGCCGATTTGACTGATGAATAGTTTAATAAAAAAAATGGTTAATAATAATAAATAAAGTTATTACTTATACCCCACCCATCCAACTGGGTTTCCCAAGCCACTTTGGGCTTAGGTTCAGTCCTGAGTCATATTCAGTAATCAATGAATAATGTTTCTGGCAAACTCAAGGTCACTGGATGAAGTATGTTTTTAAGTGTAATTGTTTTTTAGAATATTTTGATCTGTTTCTACTTTGTTTGGTTTTTAAATTGTATATCCGTTTGCTGCCCTGGGCTCCTTGAGGAAGAAGGGTAGGATATAAATTCTATTATTATTATTATTATTAGTATTAATAATAATAATATGATGGACAAAGAAGAATATAAACTCCAACAGCAATCTCACAAGACTGCACACAGTAAGATGCCTGGTAGTTCTAGGAGAGGCCAGTGTGCAGTAGGAAGCAGGTAATTTGAATGCAAGTCCCACTACTGGGAGATGGTGAGATTACCTCCACAAGCAGAGCACAGCTTTTGGATGTCATGCCACCAATGATCAATTTGAGTGGAAAAATAAGAATTGGCAGGACAAAAACCTACGTCTCCTTCTTCAAAGAACTACACCCTCATCCTGCCAACAGATGGGAGGGAGACACATAATGGAGCCCATCTAGTCTTCCTAGGCCTAGCCCATGATATGCTTCACCATAAAAAACTGAAGAGGCTCTGTGCAGAGCTATCGCTCACTGATGTTTCTGTGGCTCTTGTTGAACTGTTGCTAAGAACATGCTTACACTACACTGGTATTTACTCTTGCACAAGGACACTCTGGCATAATGGAATCACAGAATGGCTTTATTTAAAAAGAAAAATTAGAAGAAAAATCCAGTTTCAAATGGTTACTCATAAGTGCATCTCACTGATTTCAGTGAGGGTTATTTTCAAGTCAGTTTTCATAGGATTGCAGTTTCAGTCTTCCTAGTTCATGTTATTGGTGAGTTAAAATCATTGTGTGATACAGATTTTCCAGCATATATTGAGTTATTCTTGTGCTATTCCTGCCCCCAAACATAGCATTTCATAACTATGATAATTTATATACACATGTATGCTAGGTAGGCACAAAGTTTCTTGTCGTGCTTTTTTGTAGTTAAATAATCAGGATTATTTAATTGTTTTCTGAACCAAACATTCAGGATGTCAGCTTGCCATCTGTAAGCTCTTAAGAAAACATTTTCTTCTTTCTAATAAAGCACTTGGTGGCCTTGCAAGCCGACAGTGGGCATTTGATGTAATAAACTTTGAGTAATAAATTTTAGGGTGATGCCAAAGTGGTTGAACTGTAGGCTAGATCAGAAAACAAGGAGCAAGTGCTGAACATTTTACTCCAGCTCTTGTCGAAACATTTAAATCATAACATCTTGATGAAAAGGTTGTTCTTAGAATTATTGTCATTCCCCTTGAGAATCATCAAGTTCAGACTCTCAAATATTGAGAACAGAAAATACATTTGAAAAGTTAACAATACTGACCAGTAACCTGGGGGTGGGGGTGGAGCGTGTAAGGAGTAGAGTCAGAGCAAGAAGAAAGAATTACAGTCTGAAACTGCATTTTACAAAATTACAGAAAAAGAGATAGAGAAACAAGATACCAGGGAATTATACAGTTGCCCATCTGGAGCATCTGTCTCTTACAAATTATATTTTCACAGTGTTCATTTTTCTCAACAATATTCTAAGAAAAACTGCTAGGAAAAGTACAGTTCTTTTCAGCTGGATTATAGCAATAGATGGTCAAAAGGTATAAGAGCCACCAGGAGATCACTTCTTGCCCATTTTCTGAAGAGAGGAGACAATGCCAACATTCACGCTCCCCCAACTTAAAAACCCATCACTGTTTTCAATCACTTATCCTTTTGCCTATGGTGCTTGAAAGATAGGAAGGATGCTGCTGAGAAGAAACTTCAGCTAAAATAATAATAAATACACAGTAAAAAAAACCCTTTCTCATTTTAGGCCTATCTCTAGAGCTTGCTGATCGAAAGGTCGGCGGTTCGAATCCCTGCGGCAGGGTGCGCTCCCGCTGCTCGGTCCCAGCACCTGCCAACCTAGCAGTTCGAAAGCACCTCCGGGTGCAAGTAGATAAATAGGGACCGCTTACCAGCGGGAAGGTAAACGGCGTTTCCGTGTGCGGCTCTGGCTCTGGCTCTGGCTCTGGCCAGAGCAGCGATGTCACGCTGGCCACGTGACCCGGAAGTGTCTCCGGACAGCGCTGGCCCCTGGCCTCTTAAGTGAGATGGGCGCACAACCCCAGAGTCTGTCAAGACTGGCCCGTACGGGCAGGGGTACCTTTACCTTTATAAGTCTGTACTTTATACATAAACTAACTCACCTCATCCCAGGTTATGTGTTGAATTTTGTTTTGTTGATTTTGGACCAGTTTTCCATTCTATCAATATCTTTTCGAAGTTTATTCTCATCCCTCCTCTTTTTGTGTCATCTGCAAAATTGACAAGGATCTCCTCTAGCCCTTCATCTATGGTAAATCATGAAAATTAGGATAAATTACATCCACATTATTCCCACAGAAAGAGATATGATTAGTCTGGCAGGTTTTATTATTGAGCGCTGCTCTGGTTTCGCCAGAAGCGGCTTAGTCATGCTGGCCACATGACCCAAAAACCTGTCTGCAGAAGCGGACAAATGCCAGCTCCCTCAGCCTTTAAAGCAAAATGAGCGCTGCAACCCCAGAGTTGTTCACGACTGGACTTAACTGTCAGGGGTCCCTTTACCTTTACCTTTATGGTGGCTTCTACTAATCACTGCATTATTATCAATATGCTTACAAACTGAAACCTTGCTCTAGTATCTCCCCTGGTATCAAAGTCAGACTGAGTGATCTGTTGTTTCCTGGATCTTTCTGTGCCTCTTTTGTAAACTGGAATCTTCACTGGAAAACTTCCTCTACTCTCTGAGGTGAGGCAAGTACCTATGAGAAGCTATTAGAAAGCCTTTTGGGTAGTGGTGTCCCAATTACAGAACACTTTCCCCAAAGAGATTGGCCTGGGCCCAATACAGTTTGCTGACTCAGGAGAGATTCTACATACAAAAGATGATTGGCAGTGGAATCTTATTTAAACACTGGTGACAGGACAGTGGCCTTCATTATCACAGAGAGAGCTGACCTCTAACATCCCACCACTGCTTTCCATCCTCCACCCAATGCCCTAAGTGTTCACTGTTCTAATGGTAGGATCCTATTGATCTTTTGGTGCCAGGCCTATCCATATTTCTGGCCTTTTTAGATGCAATTGTAATCTTATGACCTATTTTATGCTGCTTGTGTGACTTCATGGCTTTAGCTTATGTAATGAGCAGACACTCTTGCCTTCCTTGCAAGGTGTAGGACCGCTGAGAGGTACAGGTTGTGTAATTTATGGACAAGTAACACTGCCACCATCCTCAATGTGTTACTAAAGACTGTGTACACAGTGCAGTTTAGTGTGCATTCAGTGCACTCCATATGCTGGTTGTTTCTGTGTTGTACAAATAACCACAACCCCAATCTAAACGTATGCTATTTCTTTCTATGATTTAATGCCTTTTATCCCAAACCAATTTTTATGCTAAAGGAGATTTTCAAAGTGAATGAATTTGCACTTCAGTCCACTCGTGCATGAACAAGAGAGCATGCAAACAGGAATTTTCTTGCATGGGGGGGAGGGAGGAGTTTAGTTACCCACAACTGAGGTGATGTGAATATCCAATTGGATATTGTCAGGGAACTGCCATTGGAGCCAGAGGGAGAGGGAGGCCTCCAGAGGGATTACGGAGAGTGTCCCAGGAGGGAGAGAAGCAGCCCATCTATTGGGGAGGGAAATCAGCGTAGCACCAGAGGAGAAGGGGGGCAGATGGGGGAATCTGCGAGGTGGCTCCATGACTCCTCGCCGGAGACCAGCGGGGAGAGCACGGGTCCTCCGCTGCCCACACCCTCCCTGCGCAGAAAGCTTCCGCGCAGGGAGAGTAGGCGGAGACTAGGCGTCAAAGAGCTTCTTTGCTGGAAGAAGTTCAAGAAACACCCACTGACAGATTCTGCCAGCGACTGAGACAGCCACGGGTGAGTGGTTGTCCGGACAGAATAGGGTTCACCCAGGTAACTCAGCCAGGTGTGGCGACGACTTACGCACGAGCAACCCCTAGAACCATTACAGATATGATCCTGGGATTTTCCAGATCCAGCACGTATGAAGGATGACCTTTCTTAATAGGGAAATAGCTCTTAAGACGAGTAAACATGAGGATAAATCTCTCTTCACTTCCTGACAATTCCTTCTGTGTATTCAGCAAGGTTTCAGCTTATTTGCCTTTCTGGCTTCTCTCTGATGGAGAGGCGATTCTTAAAGGGCAGGGGTGTATCCAGGAGTTGACCAGGTTGACCCCCACAAAGGGCACAGGCCCAAGAGGGTTCAAAAAAGCATGGCTCTCCACTCCAGCTCGGGGAGTCCTGTCTGCCTGGCACTTGTTCCCCAGGGCAGGTTGCTCCTCTGCTGCTCTGGGTGGCTAGACATGCCATTCTGCCTCCTGTGGGTGCCTTTGCAGAGGAGCACAAGAAACATGGGAAGGGGGCACCCATACAGCTCCTTGCTAAGGGCACAAGGGAGTCTAGATTCACCTCTGTGAAAGACACAGAGAGTTAGCTTTGCTTTGCACAGAAATATACAGATATAAAATTTACATTTCAACTGTTCTGTTCTTTTTTGCAAACTACCTCGGGAATGTAATTGAAGGGTGATATAAAATATTTACAATGCATGAATGATTAAGGAGGGGAGGAAGTTAGAATACCATTATCTGATGGAGCTTCTTGAGCTACTAAATCCATATTTAGGTATGACTTTCATTCATTTGGCTTGCTTAACGCCCAGTGATTTTTTCTCCTCCAAATGCTTGCATCTAAAATCTGTTTTATTGCCAACTAAATATCTATCCAGTTACCCAATCGGGGTGGATTTTTATTCTTGTCTAATTTCTACATTCTGTATTACAAAACACATTGAAACATACAGAAACTTGCAATGTAAAGCAGATTAGCGTGTTATCTTTAACCTTTTTTCTGATAGCTATGACCTTTAAAAACACACACTATTTGCTGATACTCTGCCATGGATCTGGGGCTTCCTGCCAAACTAGTAAAGTCAGGAGCATGTAGCTCCTCTGGGATATGCAACAAAACGCAAATATTTATTAAAAGTACGTGAGGTTCCTTAATTTTGCTCTTTTCTGGACAGACACACACACAGTGCAAATACTAGCACATTTATTCGTCTTGAAGCAGGAGGAGTACAGAGTACCAAAGGTGAAAGTTCACATCTAGTTTCCTTTTTCTTGCTCTGAACGAGTTTGATATAATTGAGACAATCACACTGTGTCTGCCCTAAATGAAAATGATGAATATTTTTGTTATTTATCTAACTATCCTGTGGAAGCTCAATCCCCCAAAGTCCCCTTTATTTAAGTCATATATGCCCTACTATTTGCCGGAAGCTCTGCTGGCTGTGTGCCACCTGTAGATTTCACCCTCAGTTGCTGAAGACAGCTTCACTGTTCAGCCTGCCACATTAAAGCATCCTCTGTCCACTCCCTTTTGTTTCCTATTTCACTTTCTTAACTAAAAAGCATAATTTGTCTAAGTGATTTGCATTATTTCTATCTAAGAACTGAATTGCTAGAAAAGGGAAAAGTAATCAGGAATATAAATATTAGCATTATGGAGAGGCAGAAGAGCCGCAGAGCCTTTAAGCAGTATAATTTAAATGCACCTCCTGCCATCTTTTCAATGGCTACACAACATGGAAGTGTTTTTTAATCACCGTGCTCCAGACTCCGAGCTGAAACATCCAGCTGACATACAACTTCAAACCGTTTTGCCTCTCTGGCTAAGGATAGCTTAGAAGTCTCTTTATTCCAAACAAAACAGGATTAAAGGTGGGAAGATGTGGTGTTTGCTTTGAAAATGAGCAAATCTAAAGTAGCACAAATGGCTGATAGCTTGTGTTTATTTATAGTTTTTCCACTGTCACAGTAAAGACCAAATTTAGTACAACACTAAGGAGAGGAAAAATGATGCTCACAACCATGTTGATGTACTCATTGCAAGGGAATATGAAAAATATAGTGAATACTGCAAAAGGGTGGAAACAGAGGCATAAACTTCTTATTCTGCATGTGTGCTAGGAGGAGGGTGGCCACTGCCAGACACCTCTCATTTTCTGCCTACTGTTCTTGTGTTTGGATAAGTGGTACTCAAAGTCTGGAAAGATGAAGAACTAGAATATAGCTATACCTTTTCCCACACCAGCAAGGACGCAAACGGTGCTTCCAGACTATTCCTGTTTTCAGGTGGGGCTCAGTCCAATACTGGCACATTCAGGTTGTACAATTAAAGTTGATTTGACACTCTTGTGCAGCAAACCCACTTCCTTTTTGTGATAAGAAAAGTGTTAAGAAAATGTGCTGGGAAGTGTGACACAACGATGGCCTGACACATCGTCATATACTTCCCTGCAAATAAATCAGAATGAATGCTCACTAAACAGGTGATGTCTGAAGTGACCATATACCGTACATCTGACTTTGTACCCGGTGGAGGCTGCTTCATTAGGGCAAATGGGGCACTACCCCCACCAACCTCTTTGTGCTCTCAGCCAACCCTGCTTTCTTTCATTCGGGGGCAGGGGTCACTGTATGTCAGCATACTCCTAATTCCTTGGTCTCAGTGTTGCCTCTGGTAAAACTAAACAGGGAGAATGATAAGGACAAAATTAGAAATAGCTGGCTCTACCTGTCATTGACTCTGCCTACATCCATTGTTGGTCTCCCTGCCTTCCAACCTACCAGTCCCAATGGCACCAGCCACCACTGATGTTACCCATGTCTCTCTCACTAGCATTGTCATTGCCTCTTTTTCTGCCTCATGAGAGATACCAATTTCTTTGTAAAATTGATCATTTCTTGTCTACAACTGGAGCCAAGCTGATGCAGGATGCTAACTTGGGGTTCCACCAAAGATGATACTAGTGCACAGACTTGAAGAAGCTGTGGCAGTGCTGGACAAGCTGACTTCCAGCTTTTTTTAATTACTGAGGAACCCCTTAAAGGTTACAGGTTCTTCTACAATCAGTAGGAAGATTAACATCCCTGATAATTGGCCATGATGACAGTAACAGAAGGGAATTGGAGTCCAACATCTGGAGGGCCACAGATGAGCCACCCTTTATTAAATAGTCCCATTATATTATTGCCAAAATAAGCCTCTCCCTCACCAAGCTATTTGTTTTTGAATGGCCAGCCATTTTGAATTGCTTGGAGGAAGGCAGAGGCAAGTCTGGGGAGAAAAACCAAAGGGACAGGAGACAGACATGGCAAAAAGTGGAGACATTGAGTGGAAATTCTGTTAAGGACAACTGGTCAAGAAGTCCAGAGGCAACCCAGAACTTATAAAAATAGAAAGAGCTATGCCGGAAGTTCTATGATGAAACAGACATTTAGTTATTTGTGTATATGAGAGGCTAGAGGTCCACCAGATGAAATTGAGATGGAAAAACCTTACTGGGTCTCTGAGAACCTCATTTAGGAAACTGATAAGAAGAAGAAGAAAAGTTTGGATTTGATATCCTGCTTTATCACTATCCAAAGGAGTCTCAAAGGGGCTAACATTCTCCTTTCCCTTCCTCCCCCACAACAAACACTCTGTGAGGTGAGTGGGGCAGAGAGACTTCAAAGAAGTGTGACTGGCCCAAGGTCACCCAGCAGCTACATGTGGAGGAGCGGAGACGCAAACCCGGTTCACCAGATTACGAGTCTATCGCTCTTAACCACTACACCACACTGGCTCATAAATAAAACACTGTGTTTAATTTCCCTTAAGGGAGAATGTAGATATATTTTCCTGTTATCTATTTTGTGGAAAGGTGAGTGCATTGCCAGTCTTTCTTCAATGAAATGGGTATTTTGCGGTTCCCACAACACTTTCTTAGATTTCCAAGTGTGCTCCCAGTCTCAAAAGATTAGGGATCTCTGCTCTGTGTTCTGTTGTCTTCTCCCTTAGCTCGGGGCTTGTTTTATGATCAGCTCCTTGTACACCTTTTTACAAATAGCAAAAGAAGCCTTCCCACATTTCCTCCAAAGGGGTGATGATTTTATCCCCATGTGGATTTAAATGGTACATTATGTTGCTTCGGGCCAAAAAACAGATGTGAAGACCATGTCCTACAAAAACATCATGCAATATTAGCATTGCAACAAATTTATTCACATACATACAGTGCTTTTTCTGGGGATACTCAAAGGTATGCAGTATTGGCACCTTAAAAAAAAAAAAAAGCACTGCGTATGCCTTGTATGTTAAATATCTTACCAGAGGCAATTGCCTGCCTCAAACAAATTTAGGCTACAATCCTATACTCAGTTGCCTGGACCTAAGTCAAATTGATCTTGATGGGACTTTCCTTTGAGTAGACATGTGTAGGATTGCATTGTCAAGCTGCATGATAGACATGCTTTCATATTTAAGTTAACTGTGAATACATCTTTAAAGCTTGTAGCTTTACATATTTCTTTTTGTAACTGAAAAGAAGAGTTGACGTGGGAAATGTTCACAGTCATGTTGTAATAATAGCTGTCTACTGTTTTAAAATGCACATTTTGTAATATGAATTTGAAGGGGCTTTGTCACCTTAAATCTGCCAAGATTCTTTACTGTTACTATTTTTTAAGGCATAAAGAAGAGAGTTAATTAAGCAGCTGTGGGTTTGGAAGGGGGTTGTTTAATTCTTTTTATTGAGTTATAATATTATATCAGGTCCATAATACATAGAGTGCTAAAAACGAACTGAAAAATATTAACATAATAAAAGAAAAACAATTGCAGTGCAGATTTAAAGTAAGAATTTATCTTTTGGAGATCATTTCAGATGTATGATAATTAAAATGTCTCTAACAAAATTAAATAATATTTCTGTTTCATATTACAGTTCCAGGGTGTAGAGGCACACAAGGAGGAGAAACGACCAAAGGAAAACAAGAATTTAAGAAACTCACATCAACTAGATCCATTAAAAAGCTGGAGGTGGAAAGACCCATTGTCCCTGAATATGAACGTAAGTTACAAAATTGTACCAAAATAAATCGCATCCAAATAAATGTGTGTTTTTTCACATTGGCCTCTGAGTACTCTTAATTAAAATGCCAATTTTCCCAATAGTGTGATGTCCTATACTATTGTGTCCCAAGCAGCTATGGTTTTAATATTAACTTTTTTGAGGTTTACATGAATTTTTATAAGATGTTGATTATAAGTTGTATGTGCTGTATTTTCATATTTGGCATGTATTAATTTGATTTGAAATAAGTTAGTATTGTGAACTTCTGAAGTCTAAGATTATTATGTCTTCTCTGCAAAATTTTGTTATTAGATAGAAAATAATTTAATGTGACATATTTGAAACAAACTTTTTATGGGGTGGGGAAAAACAACTTCACTAATATTTTTCTTCTGGAATCTTTATGAGTGTGTGGGTGTCTTTTCCTCATTCTACAAAACTTGAGTTAGATTTTGTTTTGATTTTTGCTCAAAACTTACATCCCACCCCATAAAGGGGTGGGATTTTCATGCTATATCCTATTCTGTAATCCAAAAGTGAGTCAAATGGATTCTATAGTACCAAGTGGGAAGATTTGGACCTGTCACTGATTCAGAGAGTCCTTAAGCCACAGTTAAAAACTGCCCTACAATATAAAAAGCAACAAAGGTTGCAACCCTATACATGCTTAGTTGGGAGGGAACTCTGTTGTAAAGAATGAGACTTTTCTTCTGAGCCAGACAGCACTGAAAATGAATTGTTGAAAAATCTTAAACAGGGGTAGCAGTTGATTTCCCACATCCAGGATTAATAAAACTCTGTATTGATCAGAAACCATCAAACTATCAGTTAAAGCAAAACGAAGCATAAAGTCTGTTCACTTCCTTCCCCTTTCTGCCTTTAAACCTTATTAACAGATGAAACATTGAGCAGGGAGGAAATCCATAACGGTGAATTTAGTCTGCCATCTAGTGACCATTTATTTTGCGGCAGGAACCACATACATTTCTCCTGTAGTTAAGAAAAGTTGTTGGTCTTAGACCAGAGATCAGGGCCAGCTCACCCATGAGGCAAGGTGAGGTGACCACCTCAGGCAGCAGGGTCCACTGGGTCAGCAGATCCTGATTTCAATCTTTCTTTCCCTGCTTGTTCCTAGTGTAGACCTTCCCTAAGCCCTCCTTTGCTAGCAAGTGGCGGGGGGTGGGACCATTTTAGGGTCTGCCTCAGGTACCCAAAACTCTTGGAACGGGTCTGCCAGAGATACAGCACAGAAATGATTGGGCATCTGGTTGGGCACTGTGAGCACAGGTTGCTGAGCTAAATGGGCCTTTTATCTGACCCAGAGGGTTCTACTTATGCTCTTGCATCTCCAGACTAAACTTCAGAATGCCCTGCACGGTCAAGAAGAAGACCTGGAATCAACCTTCTGTCTCCATTGTCACAAACTGCAGTTCTTATCAGCTCTGAGAAGACAGAACTGCAGCACAGACTGCTGTTACAATGACACAGCAGGACTTATTTCTGAGTAGACATCCATAGGATTGGACTGTATATTCAATATGCACCTCTACAATATTAATATGCATTCGACACAAAATGAGCCGGGCTCATTAATCACAGAATTCTGAATTGTCTCTTGAGGATAATTGCCATTGGTTCTCCTCACCTGTTGCGCCCAAATCTTCCCCTCTGGATGAAAAGGAGTAAGAAGGCCTCCTTGCCCTCGGAATTGTATTGCAGCTCATTCATCTGTGAAGCTTATATTTGTAATCTGTATCTATATAGCCGGTGCAGGGGGTTTGCTGAAGCTGGATTGTCCATATAAAGCCACGGAGAGAATGTTTACTCTTCTCAAAAAAATAGGAAAGGGAAAAGGTTGCAAAGAAGCACTTTAATTTATTGCTCTAAAGGACCCAGCACACAGCAAACTGCCTGTATCCAGAGCAACCAAATCACATATGAAAGATTTCTATTGTACATAGTACAGGGGTAGTGGCTGCTAGTGCCATTGACAACAGCAGGTAGGCTCATGGTAACAGGGCAATAGACAAAAGATAATGGAACTGGAATGCTGAATCCAAGGAGCAACAAACAATCCAGAGATAATGAGTGAGGAAAACTGAGGGTCGGAGGAAATTGCAAGAGAAATCTCCATGACTATATAGGCTAGCTCAGAGTTGCTGCTCGTACAGCACTATTGCTGCTTGACAGGCCTGCACGTGTACGATTGGTAATTGTGTTCCCTATGATATTGATATTCCATTTACAATCAGCACGACAAAATTATCAAGGCTCAGCTTCACAGGCGTCTCATCTCTTTGTTTGGTACAAAGCATAGCTGTGATCGGCCACGTTCTATAGAACAAAGATCGCCCATTGGTCTGGAGCCAAAGGTTCCTTTCCTTTGAGAGAAGGAATCTTCCTCCATCCAACGAAAGAGAACTTCCACGGAAGGAAGCTGCTTCTGTCAGAAGATCTTTGGATCCAAATTACAGTATTTTATAATGTGGTTAAAAAACAAACAAACCTACCGTAACTTCATTTGGTTTATAGGATTTATTACAAATCACAAAAAAGGAGATAGTAAACATCAGATATTATCTTTACCACCTCAGCCCACACTAAAATTCCACCTGTGTATCATGTCTTATTTTAAAATATTAGATTGATAATTAATTTAAATATAATAAATATATTACATCTGACGTTTTCCTTTTTACCAAGTAATTGTCTGCCACTTACAATAAGGGGCAAGACTAGAGAAGGAGATGAACTTTTAGGAAATGTGTTCCTTTTTTTGAAGTTCACACACTAGGCACACCGGTAGGTTTGCTAAAATACGTCCCAGCGTTTCTGTGGCAATTGTGCAATTGCAGTGCCGTGTTGAGTAGAACAAACTCTTTTAATGAAACCACAACACTGTTTCTGTCAGCCTGACTATAAACGGTCCATCAGGCACAACACAAATTTGCTAGGTTTTAAATTCCCTGAAAATTCTGATATGAGGTCAGTAATGATAATGCTCCCAACCCTGTTAAAGGCTGTTTTTTATATGCCATGGTATAAATAATAATAATACTGCCAGCTTTTAGTTATGCCAAAATTACTTTACTGCTCCCCTGCCCTCTTTTATCTCTAGATGAATGCTTGGCCATGGTACCATCAGGAGGAGAACTTTGGGATCAACATCCTGGGCCACACAGCAGAATGAGCAAGAGGACCTCCAAACACAGTATATTTTGAAGTAAGTGAGACAATATACATTACTATCTAAACAGCTCCCCACCCCAGGTAATTAAGTCCAGAGTCAAAAATTATCTAACTGCACTGCTGATATTTGGATCTTGGTATGACATCAGGAGACAGATTGCTGGTGTTGGTCCTCATTCAGTGGGTACTAGCTTTGCAACAGGAAAGAAACTGCCCAAGCCTAGCTTCTGTTTTAGAAATGAGCTTCAGGCAATGGTAGCTTTCCCCCTCAGCAATAAGTTTGTTACCTTGAATGGCTGTATAACGGTCACAACGTTTCTCTGCATTTATTTATGTTACACTCTGTGAACTCAAGAAGAGTATTGAAGCTGGACCAGACCAAAGGTCCACCCAGTCCAGCAGCCTGTTTGTCCACAGTGACACAGCCACGTGTTTCCCGGAAGTCGATAAGCTGGTGGCAAAGGCATGAGCCTTCCCACACCAGCTCAGCAGTACATCACTATGCCGTGGTGGAGAATTTGGGTGGCTGGGGGTGTGGGGAGCCAAACCTGCACCTTGTGGGGTTTTTTTCTACGCAGCTCCTTGGAAGACTGTAAATTACCAGTAATGCTATTAAGCAGGGATGTCAACCTGAATAAAATGGGGGAGGGGGGCACAGCTAAGCCCCACCCCTCATAATCACATGATGCAGCACTTGTACACCATTTGAATGGCAGTGCCCATCAGTTTTGGGGGGAGCCTTGCAGGGAGCCTCAGAGGCAACTAAGTGAAGTAATACACATCGCCATGTAAGAGTGACCTCCCCCTACGACACCATAAAGTCCAGAGTCTAAAATTACCTAATAGCAGCACTGGTAAAAGGTAAAGGTAAAGGGACCCCTGGCCATTAGGTCCAGTCGTGGCTGACTCTGGGGTATGGCGCTCATCTCGCTTTATTGGCCAAGGGAGCCGGCGTACAGCTTCCGGGTCATGTGGCCAGCATGACTAAGCCGCTTCTGGTGAACTAGAGCAGCGCATGGAAACGCCGTTTACCTTCCCACCGGAGCTGTACCTATTCATCTACTTGCACTTTGACGTGCTTTCAAACTGCTAGGTTGGCAGGAGCAAGGACCGAGCAGCGGGAGCTCACCCCGTCACGGGGATTCGAACCGCCAACCTTCTGATCGGCAAGTCCTAGGTCTGTGGTTTAACCCACAGCGCCAGCAGTACTGGTACCATCAACCAATTAGCATGCTGTGGCTTGGGTTTCATATATTCAGTGCCCTGGTTTGCACTCATAAAAATCTGTGATTGAAACTAAGAGCATAACAAATGTTTGTTTCCTGTAAAGGAAGTGCATGCAGTCTCATTTGCATTATAGGTATAATACAAATGAGCATCTCCATATTTGGAATCGCAACGACACAAACCAGATAGAGCATCTAAAACAGGCCTGAATATCTTGAATGCTTTTTAACATTTTAGCACCTTCTTGAAATCAGTCGTTTTAGTATGGGAACAGAGCTAAATACAGAATCAAGGTAAGTTGAAGCAATCACTGGGACAGTCTCTGAAAGTTCTTGAGCATACAAGAGGCTCACATGTGTATTTCATGAAAGAAGCTATACAGCAACCTAAATCACTTCAGCTCTTTTTCTAATCCCAAAGAAATGAATCCCTCTCTCATTAGGCTCCACATAGGTTCAGATGTTATACATTGTGGTAATTATTTCCAAATCACAAGTGCAAACACTCACCCTGATTGGAAAATTAGCAGATTTCAAACTCGGGTAATTTGTTCTTAATGAGGAACTTGTTGAACTGAATTTAACAATTAGCTCACTCCCTTTGCTGGCTGAATGTGATAGGGTTATGTGGAAGAGATCAAATATTCATCTCAGTGATTTCAGCCAAAAAGCAAGGGGTGGCGATCAAGGTTGTAATCTTACTTGGGAGTAAGTGCCACTGAATTTAACGGGACCTATTTCTGAGTATACATACTTAGGATCCGGCTGCAGAAAAACTCAGTACTCAATACTTCTATTCCTCCAGTGCTATTATGAAGCAGCCAAGACTGTGATTCTAAAAGGAGGTGTATAGTTGATCATTCTTCAGACCTGAAGATGATAGAACAGAATAAGGATGGATGGATCTGCCAGTCTCACTTTCTCTCTCTTTCTCATTTTCACAGTCTGAAATTCAGTTCACCACATTTTTGTATCAGTTTCTGTCTTAAAAATATAAAAAAGTTATCACCAAAAATTACCAGCATTTTAAGGTGTATTTCCCTTAATATACACATTTGGATGCAATTTTCCCAACTGGAAGCACTTTCAATGCTTTTTTCCCACTAATACATACATTGTTATGCACACCTTCCTCTAATATACACATTTTTTGGTTGGAGAACTGCATTGCATAATTTGGAAAGTATGGATTTTGAAAACTAACTGTGTGTAGGTAGATTTGCATTAAAATGCAAACTGACCCAAGTTTCTCTCCCTTCCCTGTAACAGAAGTACAGTTGACTGTGGGTGCAGATATTCTTTTTTGGGGGGAGAAGTGAGTCCCACTAACAGTAGCTGGTCACACAGGTTTTACAAGCATTTCAAGCGCTACAAAAAAGAGAAAGAAAAAGCTTGTGTGGGACAGAAAAAAATGTGTTTCAACCCATGACTGGTGGGTTGAAACACATTTTTTTCTGTCCCACACAAGCTTTCTGTCCCACACCAATATCTCCAGAAAACTATAGTGTCTACCTAAAAGGTAAAGGTACCCCTGACCATTAGGTCCAGTCATGGCCGACTCTGGGGTTGCGGCGCTCATCTCGCTTTATTGGCTGAGGGAGCCGGCGTACAGCTTCCGGGTCATGTGACCAGCATGACTAAGCTGCTTCTGGCGAACCAGAGCAGCACATGGAAACGCTGTCTACCTTCCCTCCGGAGCGGTACCTATTTATCTACTTGTACTTTGACATACTTTCAAACTGCTAGGTTGGCAGGAGCAGGGACCAAGCAATGGGAGCTCACCCTGTCGTGGGGCTTCAAACCACCGACCTTCTGACTGGCAAGTCCTAGGGTCTGTGGTTTAGACCACAGCACTACCCATGTCTCCAGTGTCTACCTAGCAAGAGGCAAAAGAGGAAGGGGCTCCTGCACTTTAAAGAGCTGTGTGAAGAAGTGAATTCCAGCAAGTGTAACTTGCATGGCAAACTAAACCTGCTGGCATTCGGACTTCTATACAACTGTTAAAGATGTAGGATCTGTTTTCTCTCACACATCTGGCCCCCCTACATGATTTTTTAACAGTACAATCTTATGCATGTTTCTTCGCCAGAAGAAAGTCCCAAAGGGGCCCGCTACCAAATAAGTGTGCATAGGATTTATTTGTAAGCCTAATTTAAGAGAGCAGCCAGTGCTGTGTGTTAGATACTTGAAAATAAGTGGCAAGCTTTGGCCTAGTGCGGGCACAGTCCAATAAACCATATTTGTTAGATGAAGAACAGGGATGGTTCTACTTCATCTTTATTCATTCTCCCTCATCAGGAGTGGGAACCTTGTGCACCTCCCACCCAGATGTTGTTAGAATACAACTTCCATCTGTTCTAACCAGCATGACCAACGGTTAGGGATTAAGGAAGCAGGATGTAAAAGTCTTTTCTACTTTTGTTGGAGGTATATAGAAATTTGCCAATAAATAAAATAGAATAATCTCACAAGCCAGTGAATCTAATGAAACATTTATAGGTTTATTAAGACACAGTTTAATCACAGTTCTTGGTTTCGACCCATGAGATTAAACCTGGATCAGATATACAGTAATGGGAAACTATGATTTAACAGTTTTTAACAGATTTAACAGATTTAACGGCGTTTCCGTGCGCTGCTCTGGTTCGCCAGAAGCGGCTTAGTCACACTGGCCACATGACCCGGAAGCTGTACGCCAGCTCCCTTGGCCAATAAAGGGAGACGAGCGCCGCAACCCCGGAGTCGACCACGACTGGACCCAATGGTCAGGGGCCCCTTTACCATTACCTATGATTTACAAGGTCTGGAAGACTTGCCAGAATGATACAATGACCTTTTTCACACAGGTCCCTTGCATGAGAGGTTGCATTTTCAAGTAGCTACCTCATCAGTGATTGTATGTATAAATCAGATCTTGCCTCTTGAGCCCGGGAGTTAAATTACAAGAAGGCCTTCAGAATAGCACTTAAAGCAACATGTGTGGGGCGATGCAGCTGCATAAGCACACAGTCTCTGCCCTTCATCATCAGCACCTGTCTCCAGCAGGAAAACCACCTCTATATGTGGAGGAAAACCAAGGTTTCATAACCCTGATTTCCCAGGGTGTTAAAATGCACAGAAACCACCCTCTATAGAGTAGGCTTCCCCAGCACAGTCAGTCACCCTGGATGATGCAGAGTGCAACATGGAAATTGGGGAACCAGAACTAGCACACTCATGCACACTCTCTGCTCCTTGCATGTTCCTTGAAACCCTAGGATTTGTGAGACCTTTGGTTTTCCCATGTTACTGGCTGGCAAAATGGAACCAGGAACAGAGGAACTTAAACTATGATGCATGTGTTTTTCTTTTACTGTATTGTTATACACTCAAGGATATAGATACTAAGCATAGTTCAATAAACTGATATTTGTCCTAGGGCAACTCTGCTTGTTCTCAGCTCTTTGGCTTACACTCCTGTTCCTCCTCATAGCATTGGTGGCACCTAGGAAAGGGATGCTGACCTTCTGGCCCCTTCCTAGTGCTGCTTCGGCATCCAATATTAGTCACATGCCATTCTGTGCGCCACCACAGCAATGCACAACTACAGGATCAGGATCAGTGTGTAGTAAAACTTGGATGACAGTTGTTGAGATAGTCTGAATCATTACTTCTACCCATCATAAAGGCAACAGAAATATGTTTTTGTTTTTCCTTTTTCTAATGCAACAGCTTGGAATTTGGAACAAGGCTCCATAAAATGCACGATTTTCCGGCAGAGTAAGCTACATTGTTCTATGACACCTGTGTAAAAATTAAACCATGCTACTTGGAGATAAGTTGTTCTCCAGTCCAATTTTTGTTTTACTTTTCTACATTTTAAGGCTCAATTAGCTTTAACCATCATGAGTAATAGCTACACTTATCACAAACTTTTTTTTTTTTTACAATATCAGATGATTATGGGAAAGTTAGCTAAAGTTGGCACTTGTGAGCTTGTGAGCTCTCCTTATAATAGTCCTCATTATGTCAAAGCATAACATGGCATCATTGGATGATTCCTTTAGCTAATGTGCAATGCATCAGTTTAGTTCTGGACACTCACTTCCCAGCCCTGAATGCTCACCTCATGTGGATTTATTCCACTAGTGCCAATATTACATTGCCATGGAAAATGTATTGGCCAGAATCTTGGCTGTCCCAGTTACTATCTAATCATCCCTTAAATTACTGGTGCTTACTTTTAAAAAATGTTGCCCTCCACACTGATCCTGCTGTTCTGTTTGTTTCCCTTAGTTTCCTGGTCTGAAACCACTGGAAGCTCCAGGTCATCGTTTCCTTTCCTGTAGACGACTCGTGAGATCAGAGTGATGAGAAACATTTCCATAATGAGTAGCTGTTGGTCCATATCTGGCAAATCGAAAGGGAACAAAAGAGCAAGAGGTTTAAGGACCAGGAATGAAAATAAGGTGGGCTCAAACTAGCTTTCATTAAACTCTTGTAGTGGACAGCTGTTGGAATGGGTAATGCTACTTGGAGCATCAGATGTCATGATCTCAATTACAGTTGAGCTTTTACAGTGGCCCTGCAGAGGTGGAATACATAATTTACAGAGGTGGAATACATTATAAGTGAATGTAGAAATGAACCCACTTTAGCCTGTCATAGAAACTGAAATTCAAGCAACTTACATGCTCCTCTTGCTGAAGAAGAAAGTGGAGGCACACAAGCAATTACCCCTTCCATAGCCAATATGTTGATGATGGTTGCCTGGAGCTGACTCAAAATGAGGGCAAACTACATAAACACACAGAAAAAGAAAATTGTCATGCTAAAAAAAAATCCCATTTTAGTGCAGAGTGAACGTGATTCAGTGAAAACTATATACATTTTCCACCTTAAATTAAAATAAAGAGGTAAATCCCATTTTAGTGCAGAGTGAACATGATTCAGTGAAAACTATATACACTTTCCACCTTAAATTAAAATAAAGAGGTAAATCCCTTATAAGAGCACACTCAGCAATGGACTGCCCAGGCTTAAAAGCCAGCTCAAGGCAGCATGCATGACTTTCCCGCTGCTTGTTTTATCATTCCAACATTCTTGGGAAGTAAGATACTGATTGCCTTAAAACCAGGTCACCCAGAAAGTATTATTTGTTGTTTAGTCGTTTAGTCGTGTCTGACTCTTCGTGACCCCATGGACCAGAGCATGCCAGGCACTCCTGTCTTCCACTGCCTCCTGCAGTTTGGTCAAACTCATGTTGGTAGCTTTGAGAACACTGTCCAACCATCTCGTCCTCTGTCGTCCCCTTCTCCTTGTGCCCTCCATCTTTCCCAACATCAGGGTATTTTCCAGGGAGTCTTCTCTTCTCATGAGGTGGACAAAGTATTGGAGCCTCAGCTTCAGGATCTGTCCTTCCAGTGAGCACTCAGGGCTGATTTCCTTAATAATGGATAGGTTTGTTCTTCTTGCAGTCCATGGGACTCTCAAGAGTCTCCTCCAGCACCAGAATTCAAAAGCATCAATTCTTCGGCAATCAGCCTTCTTTATGGTCCAGCTCTCACTTCCGTACATCACTACTGTGAAAACCGGACCTTTGTTGGCAAGGTGATGTCTCTGCTTTTTAAGATGCTGTCTAGGTTTGTCATTGCTTTTCTTCCAAGAAGCAGGCGTCTTTTCATTTTGTGGCTGCTGTCACCATCTGCAGTGATCATGGAGCCCAAGAAAGTAAAATCTCTCACTGCCTCCATTTCTTCGCCTTCTATTTGCCAGGAGGTGATGGGACCAGTGGCCATGATCTTAGTTTTTTTGATGATGAGCTTCAGAGCATATTTTACGCTCTCCTCTTTCACCCTCATTAAAAGGTTCTTTAATTCCTCCTCACTTTCTGCCATCAAAGTTGTGTCATCTGCATATCTGAGGTTGTTGATATTTCTTCCAGCAATCTTAATTCCGGCTTGGGATTCATCCAGCCTAGCCTTTCGCATGATGAAAGTATTATAGTACAGTAGGAATCTGTACTGAACTCCTTCTCCCCAGTCCACCCCTTTACACCAGCTCTCTCCTTTGCATTTTGGAGCAATTAAAAATAAATTGTGGGGCAATTAAAAATAAATTGTGGGTTGGGTCCAACTAAGTTGAATTTAGGTTCCATCAATGGGACAAATTAGCATCCCTACACACTCTGACATGGGAGTAGATCCCATATAACTCAATTGAATTTACTCTGTTTGAAGTTGACATATATAGGAGAAACAGCACAAAATAAACTGTGGTGCTCTGAAACCATTTAAACAATCACATTTTTACCAGTACCTACCATAGTCTTTAGAAGTACGCCTTGGGCTTTAGTCTTGTATCACAGGATATGTCTTTGTTCTACACCACTTCCTTCCATGCAGGGAAAAGGAACTCAGTGTGCGCTGCATTTTTACCACCCAAAACTTTAGGAAGACTGAAAACTCTAAATATTGCTCAGTTCTCCATTGTCACCCAAAAATGTTGAAAGAAACTATCACAAAATAGGAGTTAGCTTTCATACTTCAAAGGCTTTAAGTAATAAAGTCTTTGATCTTGAATTCCTATTTTAGGTTTGCAGACCTGACTATAGAGCTGTCTTCCAGAAGCATTTCAAATGAAGGCCTGCAATGTAGTCTTAACTATCTCACCTGATAAAGTGCAAATTTAGGGATAATCTTCTTGCAGTTAAGGAGAGTGCGGACTCGCTGGAACATGATTCCGATTGGCCACAGGGCAATGATAGTAAGGACGCCTATGAAGCAGTTAATCCAAATGGCAGCTCCGTTGGGAGATAACTGAAAAGGTACATTGAACAGATGCACAGATTATATTCCACAGCAGGTCCTTTTCTGCTTCCAAAACAAACTTATTTGTATAACTCATATACACACTCAGCAGCACCAAAAGCATCCACACCACCCTCAGAGCAGACCTATTGAAATCAATACATTCAAGTTGGTGGGGAAGATTAAAAAACCTCTCATCTCCACGTCTTCCCCCAACACCAATTCCCTCCTCTCTGCTGCTATTTCTGGAGTAGGGAACCTTTTCCAGCAACCTTCTGGGGCTCACATATGAGTGGTGGGTATGGCTGGGGAGCAAAGGTGCTTATGGCAACAAATACAAATGTTACCTTTGTAAAGGAGTTTTTACACATGCACCACTCTCTGTGCTCTGTTCAGACAAGCAAGAGGCTTTATCAGAGTTCAATTCCAGCCAAAACACAAACAAGGCCAGTGAGGGGTGTGGCTTGGGAGAGGGGGTGTGACTTAGGAGAGTTCCAAGGGCCAGAGAGAGAAGCTAGGAGGGCCACATTTGCCTCCCGGAGGTTTCCCCCTATTAAATGCCATCACACATGTAACATTGCCTACAGTAGTTTGGCTCTGTTCCATGCGTCTGCCAGTAACTAAGCAGGTCAGCTAAAGACATGTTTGTTTCAATTAGCTTTTCCAGTGGAATGGAAAGGTCTCTGCCCTAGGTATTTATTTTGAATTATTTAAAAACCTATATCTAGTTGGTTTTCTACTGTTATTACAGCTTTTTAGTTCTTTTTATTCTATGTTTGTATTCTGTGTCATAGCATAGCAAGACCATGGTGATTTATGCCTACAGTACATTCTGACTGGTACTTTTTAGTTCAAAACAGTTTTAGGTGTACAGGTATTTCTTAATATCCTTTATTAAGTTTCAATAAATTCTTCAAACCTTTGCTTACATCAGAGGGACTGTAGTTTCCATTGGTCCAAAGTACTATTGATAGAAACATTAGCACAGGGCGGAGGAATGCAAACTGGAAAGTCCCCAGCTTCAGTAAAAATAGTGTTCGTCTGCCAAATAAAAAAAAGGGGGAAGGACAAATTCATAATCTCAAAGCAGATTGAGGTAGTGATTTTGATCCACTGACACGTATTGGGCTTTTGCCTTGGACAGTAAATATCCCTACCCGACGCCAACCCCCCCCCCCCATTACATCTTTCCTTCCTCTCTTTATTCAGATATCCAACCTCCTTCTCTTTCCACCTCAGACACTCTCATTAATGAAGGCAAGCTGCTATTTAATGTACTCTGTGCTATATTAATGAACTTTGGCTTAATATAATTGCTCAATTAATACAGCCATAATTGCATAATAATGATATAATTATAGTGGCAATTTTACTCCTGCAAATAATTACAGAACTATAAACAGTACAAACGAGTGTACAAATGAGCTGGCAGATCACCTCTTTTTGCTTTCTTGAAGAAGCGAAGGAAGTGTTTGAGAACATGCAAGCTTCAGTGACATCTCTACCCTCTGTCAATCTAAGGACCAAATAATAAATAGAATCATAGAATCATAGAATTGTAGAGTTGGAAGGGACCCCGAATCTCATCTAGTCCAATCCCTGCAATGCAGGAATCTCAACTAGATCATGCATGACAGATGGCCACCCAACCTCTGCTTAAAAACCTCCAAGGAAGGAGAGTCCACCACCTCTTGTGGGAGTCTGTTCCATTGTCCAACAGCTCATACGTTCTTACAATCAGAATGTTTAGTCTGAATCTCCTTTCTTGTAACTTGAAGCCATTGATTCTCATCCTACCCTCTGGAGCAGGAGAAATCAAGCTTGCTCCATTCGACAGCTGTTTAGCTATTTGAAGATGGCTATCATATCTCTTCTCAGTCTCCTCTAGGCTAAACGTACCCAGCTACCTCAGGGATGGTTTTAGGGTAGTGTAAGCAGTTTGGCCACCCTGGGTGCTGCACTGCAAGGAGTGCCACAACAATACTGTAGAGCGGAGCACCGAATTTTAGCGTTACATATGGTTTCTGTCATCAGATCTCCCATGGATTATTCATATTTTAATAATCCTGTGGCTCAAAGATGGTGAATCAGAGTAAGGAAGTGGTTTTAAAAGAGGGATGTGGAACCTCAGGCCTTGGGGCCTAAATGTGGTCCTCCAGTTCTTTCTACCTAGTGCTAGGAACTCTTCCCTGGCCACCCCGCTCACTGGCCCCACATCACACCCTGGGTGTTTCTGCCTCACTGAAATGTGTTCTTGAACTCTGATGGTGCCTCTCGTTGGTCTGGGTGGAGGATAGAGAGGGGGGTGTGGGTGTGTGCAGAAACTAGCCTGCTGTACAAAGGTACAATTTACATTAATTGCCACGCCCACATTTGATTCTGGCTCCACCCACTGCTGGCATGTGGCCCAGAAGGGAATGCCACCCTTGCACTGAAGCTGATTTTCCACCTACTTCCCACATCTTTTTTCACAGTCTAGATCCTCCATTCTAGGCAAGGTTTTTGCGTGTGGCCCATATGGAGCCAATAAGTTAGCACAGTCATGTTAACTCATGCTAACTAAAAACATGGAGAGGAAACAGAAGTAATCAGTGAGAGAAGGATAGGTTGTCTTTCTGTCTATTGCCCTCCCCACTGGTTCAACTAACTTATTGCAAATGTCTGTTCTTGTTTTAGGACCAACAGAGTGGATCTTGCAGTCCATCTATTCCAAACCCATGCTCGGTGCAGAGAATCCAGAGCCAGAGCATCTGCAAAAGATAGCAGTCCAATCTCTGCATCCTAGAAGAATTCCAAGGCAGCACTCGGTCCAGATTCAGGTATATTTGGCTTTGAGCTTCCTTTAAGTATATGATTGAAACTAAAACACTGCTCAGTGGGGTATGCTACCTTGGGTTCCAGAATGGAAGGAAGGTGGTATGTCAGTGTAAGAAAACTGAGGTGAATGTGCTGACTTTAAACCACACCTTTTCCCTTTAATAATAACAACACTCTGATTATACCAAAGCCTTTCCAACCCAAATGTTTTGCAGATTTCCCTCCCTTCACCTTCAGAACTGGTTGGTTTTATAGAGAAACTCACCTATTGATGCGTATATGTGGGAGGCAAAGGCAACAGCAGCAGCAGGGGCCTGTGCTTATCTTGAAGTGGTCGTTCTCAAAGTGCCTGAGGAATAGTTTTTGACCCCCACATTCTTTAATCATCATGAGCAGGAACTTGTGGATGACAATAGCAAAAAATCTATGGGAAGGAGGGAAAGGCACCTACATGTTAATATTTACACGGCTGCTCTCCTGTCTATGCATTTGTCACACATGACTGTCATGGCTGCAGGCTTGAGCTCAGAAGAGGAAGAGCTGGCTGAGGCCAGGTCTACTGTTCTGCTAGCTGAGGAATTGGAGAAGGCTGCTGATGCTGGTGGATTGGAGCCTGAGCTTGAGCAGGGACCCTAACAGGGGCGGTCCCCCAGTTTTGACTTGCCTGGGGAATTGAGTGCTTCTCACAGTAGCATAGCTGCTCAACAGGACACCGCTCAGGAGGTTACAAACAGAGAGAGTTGGCCCTTTAAGAGCCACAGTCTTCAGGCCTAAAGGATGGAGCCTGGAAGAAGTGGACTCATAAGACCTCAGTTCACCTTCAGCCTTTGTTGGAGCAAGTTGTTGTTGTTCACTTGGAGCTATCCATGGTGCAGTAACTACTGGGATGCCTTGAGTTGCCATTCCCTGAAAAACCTACCGTATTTTTTGCTCTATAAGACTCACTTTTTCCCTCCTAAAAAGTAAGGGGAAATGTGTGTGCGTCTTATGGAGCGAATGCAGGCTGCGCAGCTATCCCAGAAGCCAGAACAGCAAGAGGGATTGCTGCTTTCACTGCACAGCGATCCCTCTTGCTGTTCTGGCTTCTGAGATTCAGAATATTTTTTTTCTTGTTTTCCTCCTCCAAAAATGAGGTGCCTCTTGTGGTCTGGTGTGTCTTATAGAGCAAAAAATACAGTACCTTGTTTTTGAAAGAGTAAGACAACTTTGTTTTAGGAGAAATAGCCGGGGGGGGGGCAATTTAAATATTCCCTTCCTCAGGGCCACTGCATCAGTCTAATTTGCATCCCCCACAGCTGCTTTTGGGTTGTTGTTTTCTTTAAAAAAAAAAAGAACAAAAAGCCAAAGGATGCAAACTATTTTCTCTTCCTTTACAGTATGTGTTACAGCTGACAAGCCTCATCACACAGATCTCCAACTTGGGTTATTTTCCTGTATTGGTGTACAGTACTTCTTTTCAGCAGTTTTTTGTTGTTGTTAAAAAAAAAACTGCAATGTGCCATTTAGAAAAGACTGGTGAAATGCCACTCACAGGCCAGAATCTTGCTCTATAGAATACATTTGAGAAATCAAAGGGGCTCTGCTGTTTCAATCCAGCTGCCAGTCAAAGGAGTCTGTGGACTTTTAAAGTGCACAAACTAAAGAATACACCCCCCCTCCCACATTTAACATTCCATTCTTTTATCTAGTCGGTGCCATTATTAGTTTCTACACTATCATCAAAGTCTGAGTTAACAGTATATTCTCCTCACGCAAAAAAACACAAAAAAAACTGATAAAGGATTCTATTTTAACAAAAGGGCTGTTCCTACAAATATATGATAACTATGTGTCTCCTTAATGCTGGAAACATTTTGCCTAAAAATGGAAACAGACGGGTAAATGCATATCTAAAAAGATAGAGAAAACATACACTGCTGCAGTGAAATCTGTAAACATTGTTGAGCGAGGAATCCACATCCCAATACATGACGTAGTGGCAATCACCTGGAAAGAGAGAGGAACATTCAGGGCAAAACCTATTTATTAACTAAGTAGATTTGGGGGCAGGGGGCAGGGGGCGGGGGAATCTATTATCTTCTCAATGAATATCCCTTCAGTTCAGATTTAGACACAATTCAATATTATCTAGTCTCTAGTTAGGCATCAGATCAGAACATCAGAACATCAGAGCTCTTTCTAAAGAACTTTTCCTTTAGAAAACATCAGATGGAGAAGCCCTACCTGGGGAAGTCCAGTATCCAAGTGGCATCATAGGAAGTGGCATTGTAAGTTATCACACTATTTGTCCAAGTAGGCCAGTATTGTCTACTCTGATTGGCAGCAGTAATCCACAGTCATTGGCTATTCATTGTTTTAACTCAGGGGTGGGAAGCCTATTTCAGCCTGAGGGCCACCTTCCCATGTGCGCAGGCTTCCGAGTGCTGCATGCCAGTGTTGGGTGTGGTAAAAGTGGATGTGGCCAGACACACCATTCTCTGTTTTCCATCCATCCAGGCAAGCAAGCAAGCAAGAGATATTAACACACTTCAAGAGCACATTCCAGCCACATGAAATCACGGAAAGAGAACTGAGAGCAGTGCCAGTGAGAGATATTGCCTGGGTGTGTGTCGCTTGGGCAGAGTCTTAGCAGCTGGGTGGAGAGGCCTGGAGGGCCACATTTGGCCCCTGGGTCTGATGGTTCCCCACTCCAGTTTTAGCTGAAGATGCCAGGGATTGGACCTGAGAATTTCTGCATGCAAATAATGTATGCTACTGCCTGTCCCTAAGAGGAAGGCATTGCCAGAGACCCAGTAATAGGGTCATCTCTGGATGCCCTTACGTGAGTACTAAGAGGGTTTTCCATGCTTAGTGTAATATAATAATAGTAATAATAATTTATATCCCGCCCATCTGACCGGGCTTCCCTAGCCACTCTGGGTGGCTTACAACATATATAAAAACACAACAGAACATTAAATATTAAAAAAGAAAATATCCTATACAAGCAACAAACAAACCAAGAAATCAATAGAAAACAACACAACAACAACAACTAGTTTACTGTTATACTCAAATTAAAATAACCGCCAACCCCAACTAAACATATAACCCACACCAACCCGACAAAAACAAAACAGAGGAACCAAAATTAGAACTCTAAAACATTTAAAAACATTTTAGCCAGTTGCCCCAACCCAACTAATTTATTTATTCAACTTACTGGAGCAGCTGCATTTATCCAAATAAAAATGGATCTTTTGGAGGGTGGGATTTTGCGGTAGATATAGAAAACTTCCTCCACAAACACCAGGTCAGCAGTCAGTGTCATTAAAGTCAGGATAGCAAAGAGCAATATTCCTGTCAAATCAAGGCCTGAAAGGATAAAGAGTTGTGGCAAATTTAAACAACAAGCTGCAGCACATAAAGAAATGGAATACTTCAGCCTAGTAAAAGCAAGCAAGCATGCTTAATATAAGGTAAGCATATCCTTAATTCACAATCCAGGGCCTTAGAATCCATATTGGTATGGCTACAAATTAACTATTCCCTTAGTAGACCGATTGCTAGTTAATTACTTGGATCAGTCAGTTTCATCACTGGGACTTAAGCTTGAGCAGAAAAAAATAGTTTGGGATTTTGAAATTGAGAGACCGTGGCAGTGTGTGTGTGTGTGTGTGTGTGAGAGAGAGAGAGAGAGAGAGAGAGAGAGAGAGAGAGAGAGAGAGAGAGAGAGAGAGATATGAATATTTCTAGCTGGTCTTAGCTGAAACTGGGGATAAATGCTTGTTTGTTATCCAAACTTCTGAACAGTCATATCTTGGATCCTGAACACCTTGGTACTCAAATGTTTTGACACCTGAACGCCGCAAACCCGGAAGTGAGCGTTCTGGTTTGCAAACGTTCTTTGGAACCAGAGTGTCTGGCTATGCTTCCGGGGCTTCTGATTGGCTGTAGGAGCCTCCTGCAGCCAATCAGAAGCCACACTTTGGTTTCCAAACGTTTTGGAAGTCGAATGGCCTTCTGGAACGGATTCCATTGGACTTCCTAGATGCAGCTGTATTAGGTATTTTTTTCTCCTGGTAGGGCTCATTTCCAGTTTCAGAGCCCCACCTCTAGGGGAAAAAACAGTTGAGGCATTGCTGTTACAGGGTGGAAAGGATTTAGAAACCCATATTACATACTCCATTATCAGTATGTATTAATAGAAGAATGTGGGAAGAGGTTAAACAATCAAGTTCCATAAAGGAAGAACAAGGAAGTATTGGTAGTGGCAAAACACTGCAGCAGGGCAGCAATGCATTGTGGAACTTAGGTAGAACTTAGGTCTTCACTCTATGGCTACAGAATGAGTACATAACTAGAGGTAGGACAACACAGCAACTACAGAACACTACAAAAGCAGCCACGGCCATCTTAAGCCCACATTTAATAAACAAGCGCAGTTCCCCCACATTTATCACATGGTACATTGGCTGCCTGAATTCACTCCCCCTTTCTTTTACTTGGAGCTTTTCTGGCCAAAAATGTTCACATTAATGAAGCACCACGCCTATTTGTTTTTGTTTTTTAAGTGCTTAAAATCACAAACACAGTTTTTTAATTTTAACGAGTAATTAAAAAAAAAGGAATAAAATTTGGTATAATCAGGAATAGTAGACTATGTACCTGTTTGGGTGCATGTGCAAAATAATTCAGTAACAAGTAGATAGATAGATTGATAGACAGACATACAGACAGATGTACACTCTCCTCCCCACACCTTAAGCAATAAACTGCTGTCAAAGAGAGTCATAGTTCTCTTGTATTGCTAGTTAGCTGTGTCAATTACATCTAGAATCAGGAACAATTGTTCTACACAGTCATAATTATATCTGGGGTTTGCTGTATGATATCTGTAAATTCATTGATGCAAATTCTTATCCATGGTAAGCTTCTGCATCAGTCGAATCATACCTTCTTCCTTCATTGCTTGGGGCTTTATATTTTTCCATTTCGCTGCAGTTTGGAACTTTGCCACCACTAAAATATGAGCTATTGGCTCTCTCCTAATCTGTGATATCTCTTCCTAGTCAGTAACACCCATCAAGATTGTTATGGAACCAAAGGGCAATCCCACATCTTTTTAACGGGATGTTTTGTGAATGACCTTTAAAAAAAAAAAAGGAATGCTTTGACACTGATTAATTGGCAGTAAACTGTGACTGTGATTCAGATAAACAGACCCAGTGCTGTAACTACGGGGACTGATTCCAGGAAAAATGCAGCCCTCCCAGACACCACCCCAGTGTTGCTCACAGCATTGCAGAACCTAATAAGTTCAACTCATTAAAAAATAAATAAATGGGCGGGCGAGTCTAAGTGCAGGTGTCCCGCACTGAGGCTAGTTGTGCCTTTAGTGTCTATACACAACTACACATTCATCCCTGTACTACTGTCATATCATAGTTCAATAAGTTTTAAACTTTCCCTTTCCCTTGCCATTCTCTGTGTCCACATGACCCCATACTTGAGAACAGCAGGAAAGCTTTGACACTTAATTTCTAGCAGGTGGAACTGCTCATACAATGCAAAGGCAGAGGCACTGTGGGAAGTGCCTGTTTTGATCCACACACCTAAAGTTCCCCATTTCTGATCAGTGGGTATTGTGTCAGTTGCTCATTCCCATGAGAACAGTGACTAATAAATAGCATTATCATACATATTGCCCATTCCGCATTTGTTTCGTATGGCAGCACCTGCACTCCGGAACTCCTTGCCTATTGAAATCAATCAGGCACCTCCACTGTACTCTTTTTTGTGCCTGCTAAAAATATTCCTGTTTAGAGAGCCAGCGTGGTGTAGTGGTTAAGAGCGGTAGTCTCGTAATCTTGGGAACCAGGTTCGCGTCTCTGCTCCTCCACATGCAGCTGCTGGGTGACCTTGGGCCAGTCACACTTCTCTGAAGTCTCTCAGCCCCACTCATCTCACAGAGTGTTTGTTGTGGGGGAGGAAGGGAAAGGAGAATGTTAGCCGCTTTGAGACTCCTTAAAGGGAGTGAAAGGCGGGATATCAAATCCAAACTCTTCTTAAACTAGCTTACCCAGATGCTTAGAAAGTTGAGGTGATTTTAATCTGTTTTAGTATTTTAACTTTTGTTTTATGTTTTAAAGTATGGTTGTAATTTTTATTTTATTTTATCATTTTATCATTTTGTAAATCGCTGTGAGTGGGTTTTTTTTTACAATCAAGCAGTATATACATTTTATGAAATAAATAAAATAATATTATCATAATCATCAACAATCATATATCTGTTTGGAATTCTTCCTACACGAGTCCTGCTAGAAAGAAGCATCTTTGTGTTTTTGTGGTTGAAACTCTTTTTAATTTTAAAGTTACAGGTGAATAAATTTGCCATTCAAAGTCATTATGCATTCATCAACACTAGATTAAGTTTGCCTTTAAGCCTTTCTGATGAACATTAATGTGTCCTCCTCATTTCAAATGCCATTTAAAAAGTAGGTCAGTCCAGAACAACAGTGAAAGAAAAAGCTTCTCATTAACACACACACACACACACACACACACACACACACAAGTTTGATTAATCTGGTAAAAAAAAAAAAAAAACCCCAAAAGGATTTATTCACACAGACTTACGTTGTTCTCAACAGTGAATAAACTTACTTTCTAATATTACTTGTGAGTATGGACGTTCATTTGCAGAACAGACAGGATCCAATGTCCCATTATTTCCCGCTTCTTCCATTTTAGGAACTTTCTTCAGGGACGCTTTCCCTTCTTTTCTCTCTAGCCCTCCCTGTTCAGATTCTTTTCTTTCACTGAGTGCTGCAGCTGCAAGGAAGACTGGAACCAGCTTTCTGCTAGTTCCCTTTTGTTCTTCCAGTCAAGCTCTGCTGGCTGAGGTGACAGGCACGTCTGAAATCAGTGAAACACTGACTGTCCAAATGCTCTGCTACTTTCCTTCTACAGTTCCACAAGATAAGAAGCGGCAAAACAATAGTCAGGTGAGACACAGAGATCTGGCACTAGCAGCCAGGTCCTAAGAGGTCAAATAGAGAAAGAGACAGGGCGATGTGAGACTGAAAGGGCTGTCTCTTCTGGCCAGGATGTTTGGTATGCCACACCTTTTCCACCAACTGTTACCAACTTCATTGCCCTCAGCAGGGTGCAATGTTGTAAACCACAACCTGTTCTCATGGTACACAGTAACATGTGAAATGGTTCTGTATAAAAGATGACATTGTGCTTTGAACGTTTCCTTTTGCTGAGCCTTAACAATTGAACAATATACTGTACCATGCAGAAGGGTGTTTCTGGGGGGGGGTTTTTGCAAGTGATACTATTTCAGTATTTGTTGTTGTAAGTGGGAAAGACTGAGCAATAAATCAAAGGTGTACTACGTGGTTTTCAGATAATCTTGGCGCAGGAAACCCACTTTTTCACATCAACCCGTCTGCACGTCTGCCATCCCTGCACATCTACAATATAATCCCAATGCTTTGCAGAGGACCCTAATCTTAGAATATGTTCCATATTCCATTCTTACTGGAACACACCTAAACATTTCTACTGCTATGCAGTGCCAGGGGAGAAATGGCTAATGTCCAACAAGTTGCCTTTTCGGGAAAGTTGCTCACCATTATAGCTCTTTTCACTGAGAAACTGACAATAAGGAACCACACTGGTTTCCCCAGAACACAGTTTGAAAACCACTGTTATAGCTACTATAGATTTAATGTTCAAGTTCTTGCTAAAGGAAATGGATAAACTGGTTTGGCTGTTGTACACCTGATGTGCAAGGGAGCCTGTTTATTTGTGGAGAAGCTTTCCTGCTACAGCAAGCTATTCATAATAGGGCCACTTGCTAAATCAAAATGTTTGCATACAAGCCACTCTACCTCTTCGCAGCCACTGCATGTGAGCACAGGCAACTTCCAATTTATACGAGGGAGGGGGTTACGTTCCAAGGCTCCACATGTTTAAGTGAAATCGCATATATTTGAAACACCATTGAAAAAACCTGCAAACTCCCCATTCCGACCCTGCCCTGCCCCCATTCCGCCTCTTTTTGTGACTTTTTAGGTCACTTCCGGGTTCAGAGCAATGTGCACATGTGCAATCGCACACATACTGGACATGCCTAAAACAGTTGCTTCCTGTATTATGAAGGGGAAAGCCTTGATTAATAAGTGTTTGTGTGTGTACAGGCATACCTGAGCATAAGATGTTCCACGAGAATCATGGCCTTATCATGTAAAACCTAAACACAAAAAAGAAGGCTTATATGGTGAAATTTCTGTATAGAAGAGCAATAACAGACAAACGTTCCACTTCAATGCATGATCACATAGGCCTGAATAAGATGATTCATTTCAGCTAGCACCCAGCATCGAATTTCATATATGCTTAGAATATTACTTAGAAAGTTGAGGTAATTTGAATCTATTTTAGTATTTTAACTTTGTATGTTTAAAGTAGGGTTGTGAATTTTTCTTGTTCTCACTGTTTTATCTTTTGTTAAACACTTTGAGGTTTTCTACAATCAAGTGGAGTTCATTTTTTATGAGATAAAGAACAAAATAAATAAATACATGTAAATACAGGAGGCAAATAAGCCTAAATAAGGCTGCAATGGTATACACACAAACCTGGCTCGGAGTATGTCCCTTTGGACTCAATGCGACTTACTTTGAGGAGCCAGCATAGTATTGCCCTGTTAAATATTCTGAAGCATGCTCCATTGTGTTCAATGGGACTTCCAACCAGGCGAGTATAAGATTTCCACATTAGAATTCATTTAGATTTATGAAATAATTAAGCATGCGTTAAAAAAATTCCCTCTAGAATCAAAGAGACTTCTTCTGACTTGAGATATGTTCTTTAGTTACTATATATACAGACAGACACCCACCCACCCACACCTGTTAGCAGATAAGCTATTCTGGTGCGTGGAGATTGACCTTTTCAACTACGCAGCCTTTCCTGATTGGGTTTAGGTGCTTAGCAGCATTAGGTATTTATATGGTCCTCATATCTGATGTAGCAAAGTACATTCTCTAGATAGTAAACCTTGATAACATCTCAGACTTTAGATAAGTTCAATATTTTTCTTTCTGCATCGAAGATTTCCGGGTGCCTCTAGGTCCTTGTGGAATTGGAGAAGCTGAGTCTGTAACATGTATCTTTTTATGTTGTCTGTTTTGCACCCTGATTAGATCAGAGTTATTGTTAGATTTAAGGAAATCCTCAAATAAGTTAATTGGAAGATGTCAGATTGTGTTTGGTTTTGCTCTGTGCCTTCCTTGAGTGCTTCTGGAGGGATGTAAGTTTGAATTGTTCTAGTGTATCTCATTTGCCTGGATGAGGAGGGGATGGAGATTTTTGGCTGGCTGGAATGAAGCCTTTTGTACAAAGATGCACATCCATTGCTGCACAAAGTTTTGCCAATGGCTTTTCACACTGCTGGTATGGGGCCCCTGGAAGGGGATATGGTCCTCATGCTAAAAAAAAAAAGTTCCCTGCCCCTGATTTAAATTATGGTAATTATTTCTACATATCTATAGTAATCATTTTAAAATTTGTCCTCCTTTGTCCTCTTTCTTGACCACCCTAAAGACAAATCAGCTAAGAGTGAGAGTGGGGAACAGACATGGAATGCAGAAGGAGAGAGACTTGAAGGTTAGTATTATTATTATTATTATTATCATCCTGCTCCTCATTATTATTAAATTTGTATGCCACCCTCTATCTGCAGGTCTCAGGGTGGTTCAAAACGTAAAAACACAATATAATAACACAAAATACATAATAAAAATAAAAACAAGAAAAAACCCAGTAATCTCCCTCCTCCCCAACACACTGCCTGGTTCCTAAAGGTATATAATGAAGGCGTCAGCCAAACCTCCCTGGGCAGAGCATTCCACAAATGAGAAGCCATTGCAGAGAAGGCCCATTCTTGTGATGCCACCCTCCAGACCTCTTGTGGAAGAGGCACACAAAGAAGGACCTCAGAAGATGATCTCCAGTAAGTTAATATAGAGAAAGAAAGTTATTGAGGTAGACCCGTATGGAAATGGCCTCTTGACATTTGCAGGCAGAGAAATTGTGGGTCCCATTTCACCCTGTTTCTTCAGGGGGAAGGAGAAATTCTTCAATAGTTCCTCGGGGTGGCATTCACCATTAGCAGTGACAATAGCACAGTTTCTTTTGCTCTTCGTAAGATTTTATTTTGTTATTGTTCTTTCAATGCTGCTACAAGTGGTAGTAGCAGCTCTATTGGCAGCCTGGCCACCATTTTGTATTCCCCACAATGCCATGGGCCTAGCATTATTCTGGGGCATTGTGGAGGAGAAAATGCCAGTCAGAATATTGGTGCCCTTCTTGGGGCTGGGAGAAGTAAGAAAAAGTAAATATCCAAAATGTTCTTTAGGGAATGACTTGTGACAAATTTTGGGTCAGCTCTAATCAGAGCAGAGACAGCCTTGGATAAGGCACACACTCCAGGCTGGGAAATATATGCCATGGAGAGAATATTTTGGCTGCTTAAAGGGCCTTTGAAGAGGCAAATCAGAGTTCCATCACTCCAAGAAGTAGTGATGGATAATTATGGTGGCATCATCAGGTAGGTGACTGCAAGGCTGAATTTTCCAAATGCTTTTATTCAAACTGAATTAGTCAAAATGAGGGAAGTATTGTTTACACCGTAGCAAAGAGACTGATTCCTCAGCTGATTGGAACTCTGTTTTGACATTATTTGGATGGTAGTCAACCAAGTATTACTCACAGCAGACTTGGTGAAATTTATGGGCCGACTTAGTCATGTTCATTATTTCAGTGGGTTTATTCTGAGTAAAACTTAGGTGAATACCACGCTGTGGTTCCTAATTTTTACCTACTGGATAATGTATTTTCCCCTTCTATCTGGAAATTGCCACAAATGCCTATCTGATATTTAGTCCCTTAACTCATTTTAAAGGGTATGCATTAATGTCAAATGGAATGTTTTTAATCAACATATCAAATCCTAGGAATCTGGATTCCACAGGAGACGTCTGTATTTTGGCATGAAATAATGAGAATTAATATAGGAGTTCCAGGACCAAGAAATAAAAAAATTAATACCCGATAAGCAACTTCACATGTATTTTTTTTTACTGCACAAAATACAATATCTGTAGTTGTGCATTTCTTATGTGTCTGGTTATGCACACAACCCTGTAATAGGACTCTTAATAGCAGTGGTTTCAAATGCATAAGTTCTACCTTATCCTAATGTAAATCTTAGAACACTGCCATTATGCTGCCAGCAGCGTTAATGTACAAGGTCCCTCCAAAGTGATGCATTAAGTAAACTGGGTGGAAATCCACAAAGTAAGTAATGGAAAATCATTTGAATTGGAAAAAGCATTGACCTTCATATCAGCCTTTGCGATTCCATTGTATCTCAAAGCAGCTGTTTTCTTCTACATGCAGCTATTCTGTTTGTTGCCATTCAAAATATTTCATCTTCTTGAAATGCTCATTGTCAAAAATATTGTGTAGAAATGCATTAAGCATGGAACTTGGCTCCTCAAACTGGAGGCAAAACAGACTTTTAGCATGAGGCCAGTGCCTGCTGCAAGATACACAAAGGCCTGTGAGCACATGCATAGCATTTCTATACATGTGAAGGGAATTTTCAAATTTTATTATCTGCTGGAAATTGTCATGTGCTGTTTTGGAAGATCACACCATGCAATTGGAATGGGAAGACTGAAAAACCGTCATGCACAAAGTTGCAAGCAATTGTTCTTCAGCAATAATGGAAGGGAAAGAAGTATGAAACCAATAGGTTAGGTGCGCAGAGCCTTTGGACTTCCAGGTGTTGAACTACAGCTCCCATCATCCCTGGACATTGGCCAGGCTCGCCAGGGCTCATGGGAGATGCAGTTCAGCAGCACCCACAGGTTCCCTACATCTGCAATTGGTAATCAAAGGTCCCCAAAACTTTTCAAACAAGACATTGTCGCATGGGAATGATTTTAAAAGCTATCAATTTAGGACATCTTATAAAATGTTTATAGCCATCTTCTGAACTGATAAGCATTCCAAACAACTCATAAAGAAACAGATATATTTCACCAATAGGAGAATAAACAAAGAAGGCAAATGCAGAATATTAGAATCACAATTCTTCGTATAACAAATAGTATATTTTAGGAAGTGTCCAACTGGACCATATGTCAACAAAAATGAACATACCGGCAAGAAGAGCCTGCTGGATCAGGCCAATGACCCATCTAGTCTAGCATGCTGTTCTCATAATAGCCAACCAGATGCCTGTAAGAAACCTGCAAACAGAACCTGAACACAAGAGCATTCTACCCTGCCCTGTGGTTTCCAGCAACTGGTATTCATAAGCATTTACTGGCTCCAATCATGGAGGCAAAACATAGCCATAATGGCTAGTAGCTGTTGATAGTTTATCCTCCCTGAGTGAGCCATCCAGGTTAGTGGTCATCACTGCTGGTGTGGGAAAAAGTTCCATAGTTTAACTATGGGCTGCATGAAGCAGGTGGCGCTGTGGTCTAAACCACCAATCCTCTTGGGCTTTCTGATCATAAAGTTGGCAGTGAGCCCTCATTGCTTTGTCCCAGCTCCTGCCAACCTAGCAGTCTGAAAGCATGCCAGCATGAGTATATAAATAGCCACTGCTGCAGCACTGCTGACGTTTCTGTGCTCTCTGGCACTTGTCATGGTGTTCTGTTGCACCAGAAGCGGTTTAGCCATGCTGGCCACATGACCCAGAAAAGCTGTCTGCGGACAAATGCCGGCTCCCTTGTCCTGAAAATGGAGGTGAAATCTGCACCCCATAGTCAAATTCAACTGGACTTAAACATCCAGGGGTCCTTTACTTTTACGTTTTGCATGAAAAAGTAGTTCCTTTTATCTGTCCTGAATCTTCCAACTTTATTCTCCAGGACAGATTCTAGAGACGTTTCGCCGCAAACCACAAAAATGAAAGCCCACCCCCCCCCACCTTTGGTACTGTAGTTGGCTTCATTTAGACATCTGGCCATGCAAAAAGGAGGCCGCTTGCCATTGCCATTCTGTCTTGGCCTTACTTCTGGAGTGCCTTGCTACAGTAGACTCCTCAGGCAAGCCAGAAAACAACAGAGATGCCAGTGGAGGTTGACTCTGTGGCAGAAATGAGTGCCTTTTACTCTGCCAGAGTGCCAGAACATTTGAAATCCCAAAAATGTCAACGGGATATCTGTGCTAAAGGGCAGTTTATCAACTGAACGAGCAGGTAAATAAATGGCTTTGTTGCCTGATCATTTTGCCCCTTAGGGTGACTTGCTCCATGCTGTTATCATGGCCATAAAACACTGTTGTGAATGCAAATATCCCATTGATTTAAACACCTTGCAGATTCCCAATGACCCTTGGTTTCTGCTTGTGGATATGTCCCTTGTTCCCTCTCCCATAATGTGTCTGGGATGAAAGCCCTGTTCTGTCTGTCTTCCATTGCCTTTTCTTTCCAGTGGCACCTATAATAACCTCTTTGCTTTATCTGTACCCTCTCAGTCATAATGTTGTCCTTCTCCTGCTTACTTGTTCCCCGATTACCACTGAATTCACATGCTATCTGATAAGTGCAGGTATCTTCTTTTCTCCCTTGTAAAAAAAATTGGAAGCAGAAAGTGTTCCTAATTCTGTCAAGAAAATGACTTTCGATCCCCCTCCCTTGCATATTATTCTCGTGAGGGTCAGATGTGAATCGATTTCTGACGTGGGTTTTTTTCATGGCTGTAAAGTGGTAAAATGTGGAGTGCTTTGAAGTTAGAAATGTAATTGTGGAGACATAAAAATTGTATCTATAGCCATCACAGAGATATTTATCTCAAGATGACTGTCTCAGTGTCCTTCAGAGCAATAACTGCAACAGCCGAGAACATAACAGAGGGAGCTGAAATGTTATGACTCATTTACTTCTAACAAGTCTAATACACTTCAGTGAAAACGTATTGCACATGACATAAGGGACTCTCTGATATACTGGAACAAGCTTCAAAGGCCATTGAAATAAAATACCAGCCATTACTACTGCTCAAATATTCTTCAGTGTCTAAATTAGGCCACCAATACCAAAGATTGTAATTGCGTTATTCTCTCTGATTCCTTGTCGCTCAGAGAAATGTCTATGTTTTGCACACTCTTTTGTCCAGGAGGAGTGAGGTAGATAAACCAGGCTCATAAAACATGTTATTTTTTATTGTCATGTGCAACATTACTATTGCAATGACATTTAAGATGTTAAACTTTAAATGCATAAAAATATCTGTAATGGCTTCCTCTGTCTATGACAGGGAATTCAGAGGAAGGCGTTCAGGATGCAATGCAGAAAGTCTTTGTGAATGGGGAAGCGGTGGACAATTAATACTGTGTAAACATTGCCGGCATAGGTTGTCTTTTTCTCAGTTTGGATCAAAGCTGTTTTTTGGGGGGAAACACATAAAAAATGCAGCATCGATAGATATGGATTGGGAATAATGTCATATGTACTCCGCTTCCCAAACCAGTTGTGGGAGTGCACTGGATGAAGTGTAAACAGAAGAGGGTACACAGCTTAATTAACCTAAAATGGGGGCTCTCTCTCTTTCTCACTACAGTATGTACTTGGAAACAGGTGCAATACTCCCAGGTGTGCCATCCACGGGCCATCACTCTGGACACGACCAACCAGCAGCAATGGACACAGGAAGCAGCCTTAATTGAGATGAAGTGATTTGCCCTTCTACTCCAGTATTGTTTGGCTACTCGCAGTGGCTCTCCCCAGAGTCTTGGGCAAAAAGCCTTCCCGTCACTTCCTTTTTGGTCCTTCTACCTGGAGATGTCATGGATCGAACCTGGGGGCTTCTGCATGCAAAATGTAGGTGCTCTACCACTGAGCTATGGTGCCTTCTCTGGCAACGTAAGCTGACTCCGCTTGGCAAGGTAAGCCACCTTCATATCGAAGCCATTAATTCAGCTCTCAGTCATCTGATTGTGCTTGCATCTTGAACCTCCAGCTCAGGTTAATGGTTTTAAATTCACAGGATCCCAAGGATGCTCTGTTGGTCAGCCCCTCACCATCTTCACAGGACTGATTCTTCCTGGTCCCTGTGGAAAAGCCCAAAAAATTGTCCTGCTTTTCAATTTGTAGTGCAAACAAAGCCTTTGGTTTAGTCACCTGTTTCAGTTAGTCCTGCCACACCCAAACTCTCAGTGTCCCTCCCTTTTGTAGCTTTTTGTCCTTGTCCTCCCCTTAATTTGTCAAACATATTGTATGTGTGTGCGTGCATGCGTTTGTATACACACACATACACTCTACAATTAATAAAAGATCATTAAATACAGACCATAATCACAAGATTATTTAAAGAAATGTTTCTTTTAAAATACAATTCCCTTTTATGGCGAAAGTCCTAGAGATGCTGTAGCACATTCAAACACACACACACGGGTTTAAATGTGTTAAGAGTAATCACGGAAACTGTCACAGAGCTTAAGGGGGGGTGTTTGCCCAAATCAGGGTTCTATTCTTTGGCAGAAAGCAATACTGTAGTTTAAATTAGTGTGGTGCAGCTGAACCCTTATTTAAAATGTATTCCACTGACATTGCACGAAGAGGGTGTCTTTGTTTAATAGCGCTGGCAGAACAGCACATTTTCTGCCGAAACCCGTTGGAGTTTAGACCTTTTAATAGAAAGTGACAATTTAAATTGCCATGACGGTGGCCTAATGGTGCTTAAAACTATTACTAGCTGATGCTACAGTTGGCTCCAGACCAGTTTGTTAACACTCAAGAAAAAGGTAGATGGGAGTGGGCAATTAAGCGATGAATAATTAGTCATTCCTTCGTTCTCGGCTATAATACCATTAGTCAAAGATGAACTCATTTGCCTGTACTGTTAATTCCATTGTAGCTCTGGGCTAGTTAACTCTCAGGGCAAGGAAACCTGACCATTGGTCAGCACTTCCCCACCCCCACCCCATGCTTTCCCTTTCAGTGGACTGCCTGCAGTCTCTCTCACCCCTCCCCTTTTCTTGGCACATAAAATAGTATCAGTTTGTGCCATTTATTTGCTCGAGGTCTGGCCCAGCTACTGTACTGTTAAAAGACTTGTTGGCACTCCTGCTATTTCCCATTCAGGACGGCAGGAAATATAGGATGGGGGGCACAAGGCAGTTTATATTTTAAGAAAAAGTCTTACAGTACAGTGGTACCTCTGGTTGCGAACAGGATCCGTTCCAGAGCCCCGTTCACAACCTGAAAGGAACGCAACCTGCATCTGCACGTTTGCTCACGCGCGGGTTGCAATTCGCCGCTTCTGTGCATGCGCGTGATGTCATTTTGTGCGTCTGCGCATGCACGAGCGGCGAAACCTGGAAGTAACCCTTTCCAGTACTTCCAGGTCGCCACGGGATGCAACCTGAAGCAAACGTAACATGAGGTATGACTGTAGTAGGGTGCGCAAGGGAACATTGTCTTCTTGGAGAGGCAGTCAGTGCAAGCACATCAGAATTTTTGCTGCTGGCTGCCAAAGCAATCAGAAATGCTTATATGAAGTATGAAGTCCTTTACAGCCGTTCTTCACTGTATGCATAATGAAGCTATGCTACTCTGCTGTAACGGATTCATTTCGTTTATACCTTGTACCATTCCGCACTTATTGGTGAGTTTCTCAACAAGTGCCAATTTCCAGACCTTATTATACCAATTCGTCAAAGAGGCTCCTTCCATATATATTTCCGGTGCCTAGTTACAACGGTCTTTGCTGTGAAAAATAGTCAGTGGTTTAAAGCTTACACCTGCATTTTCCCTACCGGAAAGATTTAACAAAGCCAGTTCTGGGAATTTAGCCACCTTTTGTCCAGCAATTTTGTGGATTTCATTAAACATTCATCCCAAAATTTACCTAGCTTCCTAGACGTCAACCACATTGTTGGAATGAGCTCCACTGCAGAACTTTTAGCCCTTAAGAAAAACAGTGTCTATCACCTCAAGTTTGAGATTTTGCTCTGGTATCAAGCTTGGATATATTTCAGTAGTTATATATATTACAGGAACTACACACACCCACACCCACACCCACACACCCACACACATTATATATATATGGTACAACTGCGGCATCCAATAATTTTTTTAGGCATACAGTAATGTGCCTGAATCCTATGAACAGGGTCAGGAAAATTAACATATAACGGGCCATAAAAGGCACAGGATAGGCATAGAGAAAACTGTTCTTTAAATCCAATTTGCACATCTATTTTATTTAATTAATGCTAAAAAATAAGTGTTCAGAATCAATTATGCATATTAATAATAATAATAATAATAATAATAATAATAATTTATTATTTATACCCCGCCCATCTGGCTGGGCCTCCCCAGCCACTCTGGGCGGCTTACATAAAAACAAAAAATACAGTAAAATATCACACGTTAAAAACTTCCCTGAACAGGGCTGCCTTAAGATGTCTTCTGAATGTCAGGTAGTTGTTTATCACTTTGACATCTGCTGGAAGGGCGTTCCACAGGGCGGGCGCCACTACCGAGAAGGCCCTCTGCCTGGTTCCCTGTAGCTTTGCTTCTCGCAATGAGGGAACCGCCAGAAGGCCCTCGGTGCTGGACCTCAGCGTCCGGGCAGAACGATGGGGGTGGAGACGCTCCTTCAGGTATACTGGACCGAGGCCGTTTAGGGCTTTAAAGGTCAGCACCAACACTTTGAATTGTGCTCGGAAACATACTGGGAGCCAATGTAGGTCTTTCAAGACCGGTGTTATATGGTCTCGGCGGCCGCTCCCAGTCACCAGTCTAGCTGCCGCATTCTGGATTAGTTGTAGTTTCCGAGTCACCTTCAAAGGTAGCCCCACGTAGAGCGCATTGCAGTAGTCCAAGCGGGAGATAACCAGAGCATGCACCACTCTGGCGAGACAGTCCGCAGGCAGATAGGGTCTCAGCCTACGTACCAGATGGAGCTGGTAAACAGCTGCCCTGGACACTGATTTGACCTGTGCTTCCATGGACAGCTGTGAGTCCAAAATGACTCCCAGGCTGTGCACCTGGTCCTTCAGGGGCACAGTTACCCCATTCAGGACCAGGGAATCCTCCACACCTGCCCGCCTCCTGTCCCCCAAAAACAGTACTTCTGTCTTGTCAGGATTCAACCTCAATCTGTTAGCTGCCATCCATCCTCCAACCGCCTCCAGACACTCACACAGGACCTTCACCGCCTTCACTGGTTCTGATTTAAAAGAGAGGTAGAGCTGGGTATCATCCGCATACTGATGAACACCCAGCCCAAACCTCCTGATGATCTCTCCCAGCGGCTGCATGTAGATGTTGAAAAGCATGGGGGAGAGGACAGAACCCTGAGGCACCCCACAAGTGAGAGCCCAGGGGTCTGAACACTCATCCTCCACCACCACTTTCTGAACACGGCCCAGGAGGAAGGAGCAGAACCACTGTATGACAGTGCCCCCAGCTCCCAGCACCTCAAGACGGTCCAGAAGGATGTTATGGTCGATGGTATCAAACGCCGCTGAGAGATCCAGCAGAACTAGGAAACAGCTCTCACCTTTGTCCCTAGCCCGTCGGAGATCATCAACCAGTGCGACCAAGGCAGTTTCAGTCCCATGATGAGGCCTGAATCCCGACTGGAAGGGATCCAAATGGTCCGCTTCTTCCAGGCGTGCCTGGAGTTGTTCGGCAACCGCTCGCTCAATCACCTTGCCCAAGAATGGAAGATTTGAGACTGGGCGGTAGTTGGCCATCGTGGCCGCATCTAAAGATGTTTTTTTAAGAAGCGGTTTAATAACCGCCTCTTTCAGTGGGTCTGGGAAGGCTCCCTCACGGAGGGAAGCATTCACCACCCCACGAAGCCCATCGCCCAGTCCTTCCCGGCTAGCTTTTATAAGCCAGGATGGGCAAGGATCCAGGAGACAGGTGGTTGGTTTCACTCGTCCAAGCAGCCTGTCCACATCCTCGGAGGTAACAGATTGGAATTGATCCCACTCAACTTGACTAGACAGAACTCTAGCACTCTCCCGCCCCGGTCCTTCTCCCACGGTGGAGTCTACTTCTTCCCGAATCTGAGCGATTTTATCTGCAAAAAACTTTGCAAAATCATTGCAGGAGAACATGTGGCCCGTACTGGGCCCCGATGTTGCAGGTGGTTCCGCTAAATTGTGAACCACCTGGAAAAGTCTCCTGCTGCTGTTTTCTGCAGATGCAATAGAGGCGGTGAAGAAATTCTTCTTCGCCGTCGCTATCGCCACTTGGTAGGCTCGACGTTGAGCTCTAACCTGTGTCCGGTCAGATTCGGAATGAGTTATCCGCCACCGGCGCTCTAGCCGTCTCAACGATTGTTTCATTGCCCTCAGATCCGTGGAAAACCACGGGGCTGTCCGGGCTCCATGCAATCAGAGAGGGCGCTTCGGAGCCAAACAGTCAATAGCCCTGGTTAACTCCACATTCCAGCAGGCCACCAGGGAATCAGCTGAAAGGCCATCAACATGGGATAAAGCATCCCCTACCACTCTCTGGAAACCATTTGGATCCATTAAGTGGCGGGGGCGGACCATCCGAATCGGTCCCACCTCCCTGCAGAGGTGGTTTGATTATATGTGGTTTGATCAATTTAATATGCTAATAGAATACAGGCTTTAAACAAAACTGGAATTTACATCAGATATTTGAGTAGCAACAAATACTTAGTAGAGGGAACAAAGGGGAATGGTTACTGTGGTTAGATTATCATGCAGAATGGTCAACAAATCCCCACTTCTTCTACCATGCCCAAATTTTATCTGTAGCCATGGAAGATTAATATATGCTTTTTTCCAAAAAAAAAAAAAAAAAAAAGGAGCTGGCTATTTTTGCCTCCGTTTTCAAATCTGGACTTCCCTGCCCAAAACTGGGCACAATAATTCACAGGGCACATTTTCTGACTCAAGTAAGATACCGTACTTTTCCATGTATAAGACTAGGTTTAAGACTAGGTCTGCGTCAATGGCTGGTGTCGATCGGCTGATGCTGTGGTAATTGGGCTGGCGATTGACAGCTTCTGCTGGCGAGGGGACAGACGTGAGATGGTTTTTTTGACACGTGCAGATGAGCGGTTTTCGGCAATCCCCCCCAAAGCTTGTTGTTGTTTAGTCGTTTAGTCGTGTCCGACTCTTCGTGACCCCATGGACCAGAGAACGCCAGGCACTCCTGTCCTCCACTGCCCCCCGCAGCTTGGTCAGACTCATGCTGGTAACCTCGAAAACACTATCCAACCATCTCATCCTCTGTCGCCCCCTTCTCCTTGTGCCCTCCATCTTTCCCAACATCAGGGTCTTCTCCAGGGAGTCTTCTCTTCTCATGAGGTGGCCAAAGTATTGGAGCCTCAGCTTCACAATCTGTCCTTCCAGTGAGCACTCAGGGCTGATTTCCTTCAGAATGGAGAGGTTTGATCTTCTTGCAGTCCATGGGACTCTCAAGAGTCTCCTCCAGCACCATAATTCAAAAGCATCAATTCTTCGGCGATCAGCCTTCTTTATGGTCCAGCTCTCACTTCCATACATCACTACTGGGAAAACCATAGCTTTAACTATACGGACCTTTGTTGGCAAGGTTATGTCTCTACTTCTCAAGATGCTGTCTAGGCCTGTCATTGCCCTTCTCCCAAGAAGCAGGCGTCTTTTAATTTCGTGGCTGCTGTCACCATCTGCAGTGATCATGGAGCCCAAGAAAGTAAAATCTCTCACTGCCTCCATTTCTTCCCCTTCTATTTGCCAGGAGGTGATGGGACCAGTAGCCATGATCTTCGTTTTTTTGATGTTGAGCTTCAGACCATATTTTGCACTCTCCTCTTTCACCCTCAATAAAAGGTTCTTTAATTCCTCCTCACTTTCTGCCATCAAGGTTGTGTCATCTGCATATCTGAGGTTGTTGATATTTCTTCCGGCAATCTTAATTCCGGCTAGGGATTCATCCAGCCCAGCCTTTCGCATGATGAATTCTGCATATAAGTTAAATAAGCAGGGAGACAAAATGCAGCCTTGTCGTACTCCTTTCCCAATTTTGAACCAGTCAGTTGTTCCATATCCAGTTCTAACTGTAGCTTCTTGTCCCACATAGAGATTTCTCAGGAGACAGATGAGGTGATCAGGCACTCCCATTTCTTTAAGAACTTGCCATAGTTTGCCATGGTCGACACAGTCAAAGGCTTTTGCATAGTCAATGAAGCAGAAGTAAATGTATTTCTGGAACTCTCTAGCTTTCTCCATAATCCAGCGCATGTTTGCAATTTGGTCTCTGGTTCCTCTGCCTCTTCTAAATCCAGCTTGCACTTCTGGGAGTTCTCGGTCCACATACTGCTTGAGCCTTCCTTGTAGAATTTTAAGCATAACCTTGCTAGCGTGAGAAATTAGTGCAATTGTGCGATAGTTGGAGCATTCTTTGGCACTGCCCTTCTTTGGGATTGGGATGTAGACTGATCTTCTCCAATCTTCTGGCCACTGCTGAGTTTTCCAAACTTGCTGGCATATTGAGTGTAGCACCTTAACAGCATCATCTTTTAAAATTTTAAATAGTTCAGCTGGAATACCATCACTTCCACTGGCCCCCAAAGCTAACCCCCCCCCAAAGCTCAACAACTCTGAGCCATCTTCCCCCATTTTCTTAAATTTGAGTTCCCCAAAATAGGGGGCGTCTTCTACATGGGGGTGTCTAATACACGGAAAAGTATGGTAATTACATTTTTAAATACTGCCACACTCATGAAAATAGTCAAACTTCAGTAGAGTCAGAATCACCTAGGAGCTATTTAATGTGAGACTGCCATCTTTCTGGCTATTTGTTACAGTGGTACCTCAGGTTACAGACGCTTCAGGTTACAGACTCCACTAACCCAGAAAAAGAACCTTGGGTTAAGAACTTTGCTTCAGGATGACAACAGAAATTGCATGGCGGCAGCGGGAGGCCCCATTAGCTAAAGTGGTACCTCAGGTTAAGAACAGTTTCAAGTTAAGAACGGACCTCCAGAACGATTTAAGTTCTTAACCCGAGGTACCACTGTATTGCAATGCATGTGGTTGTGTTTCCCTCATTATCCATCGCGAGCCTCTGACATGGCTCCCACAGGTCCACACTCTAACCATTACGCCACAATTGCTCATTAAAAAGAAACCCAGTGCATCTCACCATCGTAGGGGAAATGGTCCTGTGTGCCTCCTCAGTCTGTGGTGCTGTGTCGATGGGCAAATTCAGTGCCCCTCTTTTTCTCCCTTCTTACAGTTCTTTAGCTTTAAACTAGACCTTGGACTGACAGGCCTACAAACAGAAGATTCCTTCACTGAAGAACATGCTCACTAGGGCATGGCCACCCTACTACCTACAGCAAGTCCCATTGAAGTCAATGGGATTTATTTCTACAGGGTTCTGCTGCATGCCCTATCGTTAAATGGAAATCTCTCCTAGGTTTTATATGATAAAATGCCATTATCCTAACAGTTATTTGGGAGCATGTTTCAAATACAGTGGTACCTCGGGTTACATACGCTTCAGGTTACATACGCTTCAGGTTACAGACTCCGCTAACCCAGAAATAGTGCTTCAGGTTAAGAACTTTGCTTCAGGATGAGAACAGAAATCGTGCTCTGGCGGCGCGGCAGCAGCAGGAGGCCTCATTAGCTAAAGTGGTGCTTCAGGTTAAGAACAGTTTCAGGTTAAGAACGGACCTCCGGACCGAATTAAGTACTTAACCCGAGGTACCACTGTAAATGGCATCAGGGAAGGCCAAATGAGTCTTCTTCACATAAACAGCAGCTGAAATGGGAAGCTTTTGATAGGGGCATGCTAAAATGTCCACAATGACTTAAAACTAAATAAAGGAAGCTGGCACAAGAGCAAAGGGCCCTTGGTGCGCATTTCTCTGCTGATACACACTGCATTGTGCTCAGAGACATGTGAAAATGTTATGAAGTAGAAAGTTCTTTAAACAGCATTATGACAATATCTGCTTTTCCAAACAAAAACAAGTGATGAATAGCAGCCCCATCACCGCCCTATAGTACAGAGATTATATTGTCTGTGTCTCATGTTTTTGTCTAGGATTAGTTGGAAAACTTCTTTCTTTTTAAGAGTGGTGTGGGGGAGATGTTACTCCAGTTTTTATCCTTTATTGCCACCTATTGGCGAAGGTTTCAGTCCACAATGATGAAACCTACTGTACAGATGAGCTGGACAGTTATTTTTTACGTTTTCTTGATTACTCATATTCTGCAACATTCAACACTGCATTATATAGCCCAGTGCAATGCACTTGAAGATCAAAACTAGGTAATTAAAACATCAATAAAGCTGTAAGAGCCAAGCCAATTATTTGAGAACATCGTCTGAAGGTCTCAGGTTGGTCAAGGCTCCTATAGCTCTGCTGCAGAAATGGCCAGTGTGCTCAGCACTTGAGGGTCGCTTCCAATGCATGTTCTTAACTTCCCAATTTTCCATATCATTCTGAAGCAGTCCCCTTCAGTTGTAACTAGAACTTTGCCCCTGAGAAATATTTGCAGATGCTGTGCTAGTTTTTTCCTTGTATGAGAACTGACAACCAATACTTTAAAGGTGAAGTAAAAAGCAAAATCCTGTATTTTTCTGTTTTGTTGTCTCATAGTATTTATTTATAATCTGTTATTTATTTGGCAAAATTGTTTGCTTGTTTGCTATGCATTAGGACACCTCTTAGGTATCATCACCAAAATTTGAGATCAAGGAGCAGGTTTTTGTGTATGTTTGGATGCAATTGGGACACCATTTTAAATCAAGAGAGTAGACTTTCAAAACTTCACCAATTATTTGGTTTTTTAGAATTTCTGAGCAACACTGGGTAGAAGGCTGCTGGTTTCTAATGTTTCATGGCTATTTAATTATGTTTTTATTTGATTTTGCAAGCTCTTCCGGGCTTTGCAGTACTGTAGTAATTAAATAATGTCCCATTCTGTAGACAATGGAATCTTAATTTTGCCAATCCTGCGACTTTGGAGGCAGTCCCTAGGCACTTTTAAGCTCATCTTTACATCAAGAGCTTTAGAAAAATAGTTTAAAAAAGGAATACAGTGGTACCTCTGGTTAAGAACTTAATTCGTTCCGGAGGTCCGTTCTTAACCTGAAACTGTTCTTAACCTGAGGTACCACTTTAGCTAATGGGGCCTCCCGCTGCCGCCGCGCTGCCAGAGCACGATTTCTGTTCTCATCCAGAAGCAAAGTTCTTAACCCGAGGTACTATTTCTGGGTTAGCGGAGTCTGTAACCTGAAGCGTCTGTAACACGCTTGTGAACGGAAACAAAATTCACTATTTAGAGAAAGGAACTGGTGGAATCCTAGTGTCAACATCAGTTTCATCACATAGTACGCAGTACCCTTGAAGTACTGGGACGCGGGTGGCGCTGTGGGCTAAACCACAGAGCCTAGGACTTGCCGATCAGAAGGTCGGTGGTTTGAATCGCAATGATGGGGTGAGCTCCCGTGGCTCGGTCCCTGCTCCTGCCAACCTAGCAGTTCGAAAGCACATCAAAGTTCAAGTAGATAAATAGGTACCGCTCTGGCAGGAAGGTAAACAGTGTTTCCGTGCACTGCTCTGGTTTGCCAGAAGCGGCTTAGTCATGCTGGCCACATGACCTGGAAGCTGTACACCAGCTCCCTTGGCCAATAAAGCAAGCTGAGCGCCGCAACCCCAGAGTCGGCCACGACTGGACCTAATGGTCAGGGGTCCCTTTACCTTTACCTTACCCTTGAAGAATGTCCCAGATTTAGTTCCCGACATCTCTGAATATTCTGCTCAGCTACCAAGTTTATTGTAAGACGAAACAGCATGAATTTTAGTGGCAATATGTGAAAAAGTTAGCTTATCAAATGAATATTCATTAACAGGAAAATAGTCTGATATTTATTTTTTTCACATTATCATCAAGTACACAATACAACGTTACACATCCCTATATAGGACTCTATTTCTTTTCTTTTTCTCTTTTTACAAAGTGTACACAGGGAGGGACATATAGTATTTAACAAGCATTTTTACAGAACAATTATTTATATTATGTTCTCAGTTGTTGTTTTTTTAATGTACCATTTAAAACATGGAACTGAAACATCAATTTTATAGCATTCGCTAATCAAATAAAACTAGCCTGTAACTATTATTACATTAACAATAACTAGTTTTGATTTGCTCTTTTTACAGATACATTGTACAAAATCCACTTCACTAAACTCTTAATTGCGTACGTTTCCAAAATTATGCTTCAAAACAAGTATTTATGATTCCAGATGATGTTAAAAAAATAGGAAGTGGGTCACTTTTTTGTTCTCAAGTTGAGTAACTGTCCAAGAAAAGAGGTTTTCAATATGGATAATACTTTTCATCAGCAGACTGAGAATTTGAGGTTTACTAACTTTTTAACAGGTTTGAAAATAACTTTTGTAAATTATTTGGATATCTGGGCAGGACTTCAATGAAAATTGAGGCACCTAAGTTTCCACTGAATCAATGAGTACAAGTGCTTTTAGGACCAGGCTTTCAGGCCATAATCCCACAGTAAAGAAACCACCTAGAATCTTTTACAGGATTCTACACAAGCGCTGCTTAAATCTACTAAAAGATAAAGAAATGGCCATGTGCATCTTGGAGCAGAAGTCATGAGTGCATTTGATTACTAGAGGTCCCCACTATCTATTCCAGGAGTTTGGTGAACATGCAACAGTCCAAACACAAAAGGTCAGAAACAAACATAGCTGCACATAAATCCGACACACTTAGGTTTGTATAAAACAAAATGTTTTATGTTAGCACATTAAGTGTTTATGTTTACATATGGCTGTCTCAAGTAATTCTTGTTTCCATTAAGCAAAACCAATCAACCCAGGAATACTGAGGTATTTATTTGAAGAAATGTACAGATATTGTATTTTCTGGCCACATACCATAGGGATATTGTGTTTCTGATGAGAGGCGAAGGAAGCATAGAGCAAAAACTTTTCATTTGGAACTTGCGTCTCATCTCATTATATTTGACCAGTGTACTTTGGGGACCAAAACAGAAGGGAAGGGGTTGAAGAAGCCAACAAGCCAAACACACCAGACTATGTACGTTCACTAAGATGTCATCCCTTACAGCATGCTTTGGAGTCCCCGCCCCACCCTGTTTTACTGCACTTTGCAAATTCATAAGAGTACATTGTTTGCCTTGAAGCAGGTTGTGGCAGCCTTAGCTTTCAGAGCACAGGTGATCATTGCAACATCTATCCAGAAGGGTATAAACAGATAAGGAAGAACTGGACAAACTCTAGATAATTACTACTTAATAAACTGATTGGAAGGACCACTACACGCTTGTTACTGAAACGATTCTTTAAGAAAAGCTGTGACATCTAATGTTTCACAGGGGGAAGGAGACCATTACTCCTCCTCGTAGCTCTCTGTGCTCCATCAAAATCTGCTCTGGAAGTTTGAGGACTCTCCACAGTAGATTTCGGAGGGGCTGCACTGGGGAGGAGGAATCAACGAAAACTGCCTTGTTTGCCTACTGACATCGACTCCTTCCATCAGCTGAGGGAGAAACATTGGATATCACCCTGTGTTCCTAAGAGAGTAATAGAGAAAATATACAAAAAGTTGCTGGAAAACAAGTTCTTCATGAAAATAGCATCTGTTTCTATTCTTTATTGCTCCATCTAATGTGCTCCCTTTATACAGTTTATACTCTTTGAAAAGCTGTCCAAGGCTGCTGGTGGATAGTTAAAAATATGATTGGACCAAATATTTCATGGAGTCTTGTAACAAATATGATTTTTAATTTGGGGTAACCTTAACAACTGTCAATTGATCCTGCCAACAACTGAAACAAATGTATCCATATGCACTATGAATCAGCAATAAGTTTCAAAACACAAATGCATTTGTAATACAGAACCAAAAGAGAAGCACATAGTTAATATGTATGAACAAATGCCTGAAGTTTTAAAATCACACTTCCTGAAAATAAATGCTCCCAGCAACCAACTATTACGTATCATGGAAGAATTAAACATTATGTAAAAAGAACTCCAAATGATGGAGAATAGTAATGAGTAACTACTCAAATGAAGACTGTGTCACAAATTTTTAAATATCAGATGAAACAATAAGTGGGTCCTATGGTACAATGTTATCTTCTTACATTAATTTCCCCCAGTTTATTTTATACAATCTCTTTATGACGGCTTTATTAAGAGCAAATTAAAAATATATATTTAACTCATGACAAAACTGTTAATATGGTCATATGAACCATGTCAGTAAGGTAAATATTTCAGAGAACAAATGTGGTTGAAAAATTCATTTTGAGACAGGGTTTACTTTATTAAATGCAACTTTATTGTTGCTATCCTTCCTCATTTATTAAACGGAAGAGAATTCAGAACACACTAATGAACAAAATGTATAAAAGTCAACTAGAAGCAATAATCCTATCTGTATACAGCACTAAATCAAATGCACGCTAGTTTGTTTGTGTGATCTGCTTTATAATACAATTACTGCCTAGAAAGCGAATCTTTTACACACACCCTTCTAAATTCCATAGAATAAGGAGTCCTCACGGCAGCCCAATGTCTTTATGATGCCGCATAATGTGCTGGTTCTTCTCTGAAGGTCTTCTGAAGCCTTTTTTGCAGAACTCACAACGGTGAGGGTAGTCTTTTGTATGAATGGAAATAACATGCCGTTTGAAACCTGAGGCATCTGTAGTGCTATACTCACAGAACTCACACTGATAAACTTTTCTACCACTGTGTGTTTTCATGTGTTTTTTGAGTTCCATTTGCAGCTTGAAGCCCTTCTTACATCTCTTGCACCTGAACGGAAGATCCTTTGTGTGAACTGAGAGAATATGGCGACTTAGAACAAACGGATCTGCAATCTTAAAGTCACAATGTCTACACTGGTGCAATTTTTTGCCTTTGTGCACTGCAACATGTTTTTTCAGTTCTGAGGGCCTGTGAAAGCCTTTGTCACACATGTCACACTTATGGGGGTAATCCTTTGTGTGAACGGAAATTATGTGTCGCTTTAAATCACTCGAGTTTGAACTTTTGTGGTCACAGTGCAGACACTGATGTGTTTTGCTTTCTTGATGCATAATGATGTGCTGTTGCAGCTCTTTGGTATCTGAAAATATCTGAAAACAAATGTCACATTTGAAGGGCATTTCCTTACTGTGTCTAGTCTTTACGTGAGTTTTCAGGTTGGAAGAGTCAGCCGATCTATACTCACAATATTGGCACTGGTAGGGCTTTTCACCGGTGTGGATTCGCATGTGTTTCTTGAGCTCTGATGGATGCCGAAATCCTTTGCCACATTCCACACAAATGTGTGGAAAGTTCTTGCTGTGCACAGCCAGAAGGTGACGATTCAGTAATCCCTGCTCTGCTGTCTCATATTCGCAGAATTTGCACTTGTGCATTTTGTTTGCTGCCTTGTCCCTGTGCACCATCTTGTGTGTAAACAAAGCCCCTGCATGAGAGAAACTTTTCCCACATTCGTCACATTCAATTAGCTTCTCGGTCTTGGTAGTAAGCTTGTGGCTCTCTAGATGGTTATGCAAACTTAACTTTTTATTTGTAGTGTAATCGCAATCAGTACATCGATATTTTTTCTTAGCAAGAAGGTGCTCAGGGTGGTTTTTCATGTGCCTTTTCAGGAAGCCTCTAGATTTAAACTTCTTCCCACAAATCATACAGGGGTAGACTGTCAAAGGATGGCCATCGGGCCCAATTATTATTGCTGTAAAATAAAAGCAAAACCCAAATCATGAAAATGGCACTCCTTAAACAGAAAAGAAATATGCTGATATGTGTATTAACTGCTATGTAAGTTGAAGTTATGCACTTCAAAATCTTATTCATTTCAGTGACACAGTCAAGCACATACTTATTAGTGCCATCCTATATATGTCTGACTGAGTTAACAAGGCATATTCCCAGATAAGTAGGTAAAGGATTGCCGTCCCACTCACTGAAATCCATAGGATTTAAATATTGGCTGGCAATATTACCTCTGTTAAATTAAATTAGCCACAATAATGTGTCAGAACTTAAGCAAAATCATTCAACACAAATGGGGGAAGACTTGCAGCACTTCAGTATTTGGTAGCAATGTCAAGTGCTAACACATCCTTTAATTAAGCAAATTAAACCTGCATAAAGGAATACCTTGACATGTCAGTAACTGCAGAACCCAAGATCTCTTAAAGGTGCCTTGTAATAATAGGAGTCTTTGCAGTGGATGAATCAGGTTTGTCAGGTTTGAGGACAACTGTTTCCAAAAGAGTCCACCAGTACAGGAATTTCTAATTTTAAAACTGAGGATAACTATTTGTTCTCTGTTGCTTTGTACGGCTCTCAGATAAGTGAGTAAGCTACTAGAAATGTTAATATTAACTATAATCCAAAATAACAGTTGCAAACAGGTAGCATGAGATAAGAATTATATATAATCATTGTGCAATCAAAACAAATATGAGAAGCAAGTCAATCCAGACATAGAATACATGGAGCTTGATGAAATGTTTTATTATGTATTTTTATTATGTATTTTTATGTTGTGAACCATCCTGTGATCTTTGAATGGTGGCATACAACAACAACAACAACAACAACAACAACAACAACAAACATGCTTCCACCACCGGAGCTATGCCAAAAGGGCAGAACTGTTCTAGTAATCCCTCCCTCCTTATGAACCATGCATGCGTATTACGTAACTGTTGGGGCTGTCAGGAAGGTAGTGCTCATAGCTGCTATAATAAGCCTATGCTTCCAATAGGAGCACAACAGATGCGTATATCCTCTCACATTTTATGCATCAGTCATTGACAGTTGTTGCAAGAGAATAATGTATCTAACAACTTCTTTTCTCCCTAAAAACGCTGGGGGTATGTTTGCATCAGTACGACTTCATAGGAGGTGTTGGGTAGGGTTTACTTTAACTGCTGCCTTCCTCAGCGAGTCCATGTGCTCTATCTTAGTGCAATTTCATTTTCTTTGCATTTTGGTTACTAGGGACTTGTGCATTCTTAAAGACAAAGACACTTGTATTAACCCATCTTTACAGTGAAATGAGTCACATTTTGAGGATTTATAAGTAATTTATAAGTTGATGTAATTCATTACACTGAGTCCATTAGAGATGTTTCTAAAAATTACAAGCTTTTTGTCTAACCCTCATCCCCACCCCAAAACAAAATGCCAGAAACTGATCCATCTTTTGGTAATATGTACTCTGTATTGAAGTAATGTACAGAGCTTAGCCATGTATGCAATCTACATAATCTCCCACTATAATTAAGTGAGTGCAGGTTACTCTCCTTTGAGGTTCCAACCAACCAAGTTGTCTTCCAGGATTCTCCAGTTCACCCTGCACTCCACCACCAAAAATTAGTTAGCATTCCAGTTCAGTTCTCACTGAAATGTTTTTGGCTCTGGCCCACTCAAGCTTTTTCCCCATTAAAGGTTTGGTTTTGGGTGTGTGTGTATAGTTTTACAAACTTCAGGGTTCCCAAAACCTACTGGTATCTCCCTTTTGTGTGTGAATAGTGCTGTTTAGGCTATAGGTGGCGCTGTGGGTTAAACCACAGAGCCTAGGGCTTGCTGATCAGAAGGTCGGTGGTTCGATTCCCCGCGATGGGGTGAGCTCCCGTTGCTCGGTCCCAGCTCCTGTCAAGCTAGCAGTTTGAAAGCATGTCAAAGTGCAAGTAGATAAATAGGTACGGCTCAGGTGGGAAGGTAAACGGCGTTTCCATGCGCTGCTCTGGTTCGCCAGAAGTGGCTTAGTCATGCTGGCCACATGACCCGGAAGCTGTATGCCAGCTCCCTCAGCCAGTAAAGCGAAATGAGCACCCCAATCCCAGAGTCGTCCATGACTGGACCTAACAATCAGGGGTCCCTTTACCTTTACTTGGTGATTTACATTAATAGGTGTACACGGTGTGTCTAGGAATAATTTTCTGCCGAAACCTGACTTTCCAAGTAATTTATTTGTTCTTCCTGTTGACAGTTCTAAATTTGTGTGCTTGTTATATAGTTAACATACAAAACCACAAAAAGTATGCATCTACATGGTAGTGCTTTTAAAACCTTTAAAATGCTCAAAGAAAATGCATTTCTATTCTCTTTCTCTTGACAGGCAATCATCATAGTCACTAGAGTCGCTGGGTACTTACCTGTTTGATATTGTCTGGATTCCAACCTCCTCCTTTTCTTTGGTTTTTGTTTTGCTAGCCTTCCAAGACCAGCAGACTCATCTATGTGCAAGAGAGCACTAGCTGTTCCATTTCGGTTTTCAACTGCATCTGTGTTATTACCTAATGGAGGATTGAAGGTTACATATCATCAGCACTCTAAGGAATATTCAAAATACAGAATCTATACATGGTAATAAAATATTAAGTTAGTAAATGGTTGTTCTGTGCCTTTTTGCAGTCAACCTGGGCACTGAATGAAGTCAGATTCACATTCAAATAGAAACCTTTGAATGCTGCTCCACACAGTGAGCCTCTTGCTACACTTGTTCGTGACTCATACTATGGATTTCATCACCCTATCACAAACCAACATTGTTGGATAATAAAAAGATGCCAAAAGCAAACATTACCCATAAACTGCTCACGACCCAGCAGCCACCATGTGGCTGCTTGTTTGCATAAAATAGGAGTGGGAGCCAATTTCATTTGGCATGAGCTAACACTACAGGGAAGTGTCTTTTGATTTACAACATACCATAAGCTGCTGCCCAAGCTATCGGCATAAAGCTTTTAATATCATTCTCATCAATTTGCTGTTCGTGAACAGCTGCTGCGTCTTCCTCTCCTACAATTACCTCCATATATACCTCATCAGCAATTTCTGCAACATCTAAGAGAAGAAAAAACAATATAATACAAATTTTGTGTCATTTTAAACAAATTCTTAACTCTAAATAAAGGTCAAATACTTACTTAAATCTTCATCTTCATGCTGGGAATCATTTACTGTCATATAAACCATTTTTTCCCTTGGAATGCGAACACTGCTATTTTGATTCATTAATGTGTCTCCATTGTCATTTTCAGATTCACTTTCCACAATATCTACTGTGCCTCCTGGGTGGGGGGGGAAAAGTTGGTCAAAGTATTTTGTAAAAGCATGTTTCTACTAAATTATGGTTTAAATATAAGCAATAGAAAATAATCTACACTTTCCCCACACAACATCTGAAAGAAGCCCGAGTCAAATAAAAGGAGATACTATGAAAGGTTAAGACTCAGCAACTAATTTCCTGGAGATACGTTGAGAAGAACAAGGGATAGTGGGCCTAAACCTTAACTTCCACTTTCTGTTGCTACCAGCCAACATGTCAGAAAGGCCAGATTCTCCACCATTTTTATTTCTAGTTTGGCAACTAGAGGGAAAGGAGGAGTCTCAAGAGCACAGCTTTTGTCCTTCAACCTCCAATTACTGATGTTTAGATTAAGTTTAAAAATAAAATAAAATAGAATGCTGTACCTAAGTCATCTTCCCCTGGATCAGCTTTGAAAATATACACCTTGATGACTTCTGGGCAAATGCCATCCATTTTACAAGGATCATTTTCTGACACAGTTTTTCTTGTCAGGTCAACAGAATCATCAGTTTCTGCCTTGACAGCATCATCCACTACAGAGAAAAACAATAAAATGATCAATCCAACACAAACTGATTGCAGTAAGAAAAAAATTTATCATTTCAATTGTAGAAATATTTTAAAATGCAGTAAAACTATAAATGACAGTAAAAGAAATGTTTATATAATTTATTATTATAGTTACATGAAAACTAGTGAGATATGTTAAGAAGATAAATTCAAAATGCTCTCCTGCACTGCCTATTTCTCTTAATTAGCTAATAACCGTGACCAAACTTGAAAAATGTTAATAAATCAGGGAAGCAACACGGGGTGGGGAACTGGAACAGGCCGGTGGGCTGGATCATTATCTCTTCCACCCCTGGTGAACCAAGCATTTCATGAAAGTTCTCACACTGGAGTTGGATCCTTAGCTGGCTCAGTCATGTACATTGGGCTTCACAAGACCCACCAACCAGCTCACTGTGGGAATTCTGCAGACTTCTGTGCACAGTACTCACAAGCCCCAACAACCTGATTGCCAGAACTTTGTGAGCACTATACACTGGGCTTCGCAAGACCCACCAATCAGCTGACTGTGGGTGCTTGCAAACCCCTCTTTACACATCAGCTGATCAATGGTGCATGCAAATCCCTTTTGGCTTGTGCCTTCATCTGCCCCACACCCGATAAAATCAGGAGTAGGATAGGTGACTGTGGCTTGTCCAAACCGGTCTTGCAAGTCAAATGGAGAAGCCTGGTGAGCCTAATTAGGCCTGGGGGCTAGAGGATCCCACATGCCAAAGTCACAGAATAGCTGTGTTAAAAGTAAAATGTGAGTTTCTTTGTAGTGTGCCTTGGTAATAGCCAATTGCGAAACAATTAATCTGTAATTGCCTTGAGGAAAGCGGGGTGATTATAAATAGAAAAAAACTGATTTGAGGTTTTTGCTACAATCAAGCAGTATTTAATTTTCATGAAATAAAATGAATAACTAAATTGTGCTCTCATGATCTATCAACAGACAGTGAAAATGCTGATGATGATGCAGCACAGCAGAATTCTACCTAGAAGTATATATGAGGTGGTGCACACCTCTATTTGTGCCACAACAGCTGAAATGGAATTCTATGCAAGGCAAGCTCATACAGCCTGTCTCATCAATTTCCATTCCACCCTGCTTGCTACATCTTTTGTTTTTGCCAATACTAGGTTGCAACTTTACTGGGAATGGGATGGAGACACTGTGAGTTTGAGAACCACTGCCAAAGCCTCAGAACACTCCTTCTACAGTTTGCCACATGGCACATTAAACAGATACATGAATTATGTAAAAGTGGAGATTTGAATTTAGAAGCATGTTTTCATTTTGCTTGATAAAACTGCTGCAGACTGGCCAAGGCAACACCAAATTAGGCATCAAACTCATGACTTAAAAACTGGTAGAGCTTGTTTGGGAGGCTGAAAGCAAAGAATGAGGTAATAGGGAAACTTTCACTTGGCATAATTATTGTATAAGCATTCTCGTCAAATTATAAAGGGTGTGGCTTTATATTTTGTTTGAAGAGAAGAACAAGTATATATAGTTTTAGAACAGAATAAGAATTTAGAACATTGATATATGAGAATACAGAGGTGGGATCTATTATCTTTATAAGAGGTAATAGCTGAGTAACATAAGGTTGCATCTTATATGCATAGCTATGCTAGTGCACTTTATTGATATCCTGTGCCTAGGCTATAAACAAACTCACCCATCCTACTATGCTTCTAGAAAGTTCTAAATATCTACTATGCATCATGCAGCATTACATTGGTGGAATCATGCTAGCTAAATAGCCTGACAATTATGAGAGTTCTCCCCAAACAATTCCCACCACCTGCTTTCTCTGCCTAGTGCTATGCCTTCAAATGACTTTGTGCATTGCTGCTATGTTGCATTTGACAAATGAATGCCATTTGTCAGCACAGTATTACCAAGGTATAGTGCTGTGCTGACATAACATAACATGCAGGGTCAGTTCATGTTACAGCAACCATCCTAAACCCTGCATCCCCTTTCTCGTCCAGCTCATTCTCGGTTCTTCTTGACAAAGTGGTGGTGGGATCAATCAAATCAAGACTCACAACCACTGAGTAATATGATGGTTGCCATCTTCTCTCCACCCCTCCCCAACTCACCAGCAGCTACTTAAATTACTACAAGTGTACTTAGCATAGATTAACACCACAGAAGTCCAAGGGATTAAAAGTGAAGCAATAGAAGTACTCTGGATTAAGGAATTTGTAAATAAATTTGTGGCTTTTGAAATACTTCACCCAGACACTTACAGGAAATCATAAGGTAGTCTTCACAGTTGCCCTTGTCATTATCATGTTCCACAGGTATTCCACTGGCATCAATTACAGCTTCAGAGGCACAATCTGCTACCAAAACTTCAGAAACTACATCTTCTCCCAGAGAACCTGTGGCAATTTCTGCTTCTACAACATTACTATGATCATGAACAACATGTTCCAATTGTCCAACATCAGGTACGTGCATTGACGCACTTGTGAGCACATGCTCAGGTATCGACATTGCTGAAGCTGTGATCTCAGAGGATAAAACATCTTCTGGAACAGTGCAGTGTGCTAAAGACACTTCCTCAGTGACATCAGTGTCCAGCACTGGTTCAGGCATAATAACAGTTTGAGATACATCAGTATCTTCCATGATATCTGGACACTCAACATCTTCTATAACAACGTCCTCAATTACATCCTGGATTACTACAGAATCAGGATCCTCTGGGACAAAGTTATGAACTGTTATGTCAGAATCCTCCACATCTGAGACATAGACTGTTTCCTGTATTTCAACAACAATCTCATTTCCATTCAAATGCGTTCCATCAGTTCCTGAAATACATAAAAATAATCAAAGTTACTGTGACAGTATAGTTTCAGGTTTCATGAAAATGAGATCTATTTATGACTTCTTTCCCCACACATCATATGCAAGTTTTTGGATTATTCCCTATGTGACATATTCCATATTGTTATAAAGTTTACAAGCTTCTTGTTAGCTCCTGCTGGTCTTATTGTGCCTTCAAAATCACAGAGGGTTAGAAGGACCTAGAATTCACTGAGAAAAAGTGCCAGGTGGATATGACTTTGTGGAAAGTATAGGAAGATGTTAAAACTGATAAAAAGTACAGAGAACTGAAAATGTATGTAAAGGTTAGGAAGCGCTAACCCAGTTGTCAACTATCTCGGTCTTCCCATTCTGTAACAACCTCCTACGCAGCCCGCATTATACTTGGTATCCAAAGAAAATAATCATTATTATTGTCTTATTCTAGAGAAATGGTAAACAACAATATTAGTACAGAAATGCTTAAAAGATTATATAGTGCATTTTAGTGGTGGTTGGTAGTTCTTTTAGCATCAAGGTACTTCTCAAAACATGTTAACTATGGAACAGAATGAATTTAGACTTTCAGGCAGGAGAGTAGAGAAATTTAAAAAAACAAACAAAAAAACCCAGTATGGTGTCATTCAGTAAAGACCAAATAGGCTACATCATGCATTTAGAGAAATCCATTTTAGACTGTCATACCTGTAGGATCAAAAAACGCATGTGGGTCATGTGGCTGTAGCTCAAGCCCATCTTCATCCATGGCCTTTAACTCTCATCAGTCAGAAATGTCTATAAAACAAAAATGAAGAAGCTCCAATATTTATGTGGCATGCATATTGAACTCAGTTCATGGATGAAAAAATCCCAAGAGGGAAAAATATCGTCAAGAAAAGAGTCAATTCCTCAGGACCTACCCCCTAGACTACAAAGTGATATGCACACACTGCTTGCTATATCCAGTGGGGGCAGGAAAATACAGCTTTCAGGGCAAAACACGCCTACCTCACTGTATGTATTTGTTCATTCAAAATATCTTTTTGGCTCTCAGAAGCAACATATATGAAAATGAATGATACAAAGCTGTATGAGATATATTAGAGAGGTTTGTATTAGCATTAGAAAGCTGCTCATTTACAGTCTTAAGAAATGGCAGTGTTAAAAAAAACAATATTGAAGAGGTCAATTACAGTGGTACCTCTGGTTGGGGATGGGATCTGTTCTGGAGGGCCGGCCGGATCCCAAGGTTTTCACAACCGGAGGACTGCTTCTGCGCATGTATGTGTGGCAAAAACCTGTTAAAATACTTCGGAGTTTGCCACTTACGCATCACGAAGTTTACATAATGATAGCGTTACATAAGCGGAGGTACTACTGTACACTAAAACTGTGGGGCCATTACCAAGAAGGTCTTGTTTCTTGTGCTCCACAGCCTAGTTTATCTTATTGACAGATATACAAACAGGACCTCCGAAAAAGATCTTGGGACAAGGGTGGGGAACCTGCAGCCCTTCTGATGCCTCAGAACTACAATGCCTATTGGCCCCAAGGCAAGCATGGTGAATAATCAAGGATAATGGGTGCTGTAATCCAGCAACATTTGGAGAGCCAAAGTTTTCCCAATCCTGTTTTAGGGCACAAGCTGGGCTGTACAGATAAAGGCAATCCTTAAGCAAACCTGAAAGATAAACACAGCACTTTGAATTGGGCCCAGAACCATACTGGTAATTATTGCAGCTGGTGTAGAAACAGTGTTAGATGAGAAGACTTTCTGGCTTCTATCTGTATGTATATACCACATTTTGCACCAACTAAATTTTCTGACCCATCATCAAAGGCAGCCCAGTGGAAACAACATTACAGTAGTCCACTTTGGAGGACACAAGTACATGGGTAGCTGAGGCCAGGTTTGACTCATCCTGAGCTGCTAGAGGCACTTCCGGCCACTGCCACTATATGTGCATCTCTGGACAGGAATGAATCCAAGAGCACCCCCAAGCTGCGCAACTGCTCTTTCAACAAAAGTGCAGCCCCATTTGGAACAGGTCTCACACCTCTATTTAGATCAGCCAACTTCTCAACCCACAGAACCTCTTATCTGAATTAGGTTTCTGCCTTCCTCCCCACCATCTCATCCCTTCCAATATGCATCCCGATATCTGGTCAGCCTTCTTGGGATGCATGGGTGGAAAAGAGAGACTGAGCTGAATGTCATCTGCATATCGATGTCAAGACAGGAGTTGGGAGCAGGTCAGCAATAACTCACAAGGTGTTAGTGAAGTTAACTCTTTATTGAAATAAACAAAAACAGCTCAGGCCCAGTGAGCACAGTAACTCTTCCCAGTAGGTCTTGGCCCAAAGAGGCAGCTGGTGCCTTCCCAAAACTCCCTAAGTCTCTTCTCCCCCAGGGTCCTTCCCAAGCAACCTAAGACTTCTTTGCCTTGCGTGTTTTTATTCCTCCCTCTTAACACCTCTTGGGGGGGGGGGGGAGAGAACTTGCCACAGGAGGGGGAAACTCCTTGCCTTCTTCAGCAGCCTGACTCATCTCTGCCTCTTGGCCCCCCTCCTCTCCAGCCTCCTCTTCTGCCTCTGGTTCTGGACTCTGCCACAGACTCTTCCTGCTCACCAAACCCTCTTACCTGTTCAGCTTCCGACACCTCCTCCTCCCAGCCTTCTCCCTCTGACCACCCATTGTTATCCCACCACCAATTCCCTGGCTCTGATCCTTCTTTCCCTGGGTGGTTTTCCAGCTGGTGCCTCCCACCACTCCTCTGCATCCAGCCAGATCATGACAACTGTTAATACTGCAACTCAGACCTCCCAATGACTTCTCCCAACTGTCTCCCATTGCTTCTAAATACTGAAGATAATACTGAGATAAAATAGAACCCTGAGGCATTTTGCATGTCATGAAGCAGAGCAGAAACCACCTTCTTGGACCATTCAGGAAGAAGTGGAGCCACTGTAACATGGTGTCTCCAACTCAGACAGGAGGGGCAGAAGTATGTCATAGTAATGGTACGAAAAGTAGCTGAGTGGCAGCATTAGCAAAAGTTTATTGCTACTCATGAGCAATAAGTTGCTTTTTTAAGTAAATCCATGATTTATTCATAATGAAAATTTGAAATATTGAGATGCTAATGTGCAAGGAATAAACAGAAACTGTGTTTTTCAAACTGCATCCTTAAAGGTAAAGGTACCCCTGCCCGTACGGGCCAGTCTTGCCAGACTCTGGGGTTGTGTGCCCATCTCACTTAAGAGGCCAGGGGCCAGCGCTGTCCGGAGACACTTCCGGGTCACGTGGCCAGCGTGACATCGCTGCTCTGGCGAGCCAGAGCCGCACACGGAAACGCCGTTTACCTTCCCGCTGGTAAGCGGTCCCTATTTATCTACTTGCACCCGGAGGTGCTTTCGAACTGCTAGGTTGGCAGGCGCTGGGACCGAGCAGCGGGAGCGCACCCCGCCGCAGGGATTCGAACCGCCGACCTTTCGATTGGCAAGCCCTAGGCGCTGAGGCTTTAACCCACAGCGCCACCTGCGTCCAAACTGCATCCTTAGTCGCAAGCAAAACTACTCTACATGCATTTAAACACCCATAGAAGTTCGGGACAGTTAAAAGCTTTTGATTTGTTCATTGCACAAATGCTGTTGCGCCCAAAATAAGCTGAAATTTATTACCAAAGCATCCAGGGAAATTACCACGCACATTATTTTCTGCTTCTACTCACTCTGCAGAAAGTGGATACACACACACACACACATACACACACATGAATATATATATATTTACTCCAGAAAATCATTTTTCAATCTCATCTCCCTGCCTGATTGTCATATACACTTCATAGGAGACTTTAGTAAAAAAAAAAAATTTTCCTCCCTAAAGCAAGTTGTACAACATTACTAGCCCTTTCCCACTGTCCCTAAAACTGAAAGGTGTTCTCTATGAAATCCCCATTAGCTTTTCAGATGTTCATTTGAAAATTGCTTTTTATTGTTTCAGGCACAGCAGATATATTGACTTTCAGTGGCCTTCACGATTCACAGTAACCCGACCTGTCTACTTCACGTATTACAGTTAAGAAACACAAAAATCACTAATCCCACACCTTGAGGCACTTTGTCTGACATCCTAACACGTGAGTGAAACTCCCAGAGGCTGCACTGTGGGTTACCCAGAGAAAACTGCTTTTCCTTTTTAACTGGGTGAGCTTGAGCTGAAGACTGCAAAACTGTACTAAGCCTGCCTAGTGTGGCATTTTTAATTTGGTTTCTAGCGTTGCGCCACCTCTACCCCGCGAAAGTGTTAACACCCCATGGAAGATGTCAAGCGACCCCGCATCCCCTTCACAATGAAGCCACTTGGTCTTCCCCAGCATGGAGAGCCAGGCATCTATATTCCCTGGCATGAAGTATTATGTATACTGTATATGGTTTCCCCCACACTCCCTCAAAAAAAAAGTCCCTTGCATAAACTCTGGCGCCAACTGGCACATGGCCCCCTTTGCAGAGGAGCCTGGGGGCGGTTGTGTGCGCTGCTCGTGCCCCGTGGAGACATCGTTTAACCGCATCGTTGGCAGCGGAATCGCCTGGAAAAGCCGCCCAGCCCGTCAAAAGCTACGGCGGTGGGGCGGGAGGCTGCGGGGCTGAAGCTGGCCCACGAGCAGCCGAGCAGGACAACTGGGCACAACACGGGGAAGGAGGGGAGGGGCGAGCCTCCCCCACTGGCGCCGTCTCCGCCCTGCCCTGCCCGTAATGGGGACTGTCTGGGGCCAGGAGCGATGAGTTCAAGATGGCGGCCGGCACTCTCCCTCAGCCTTCCTTGCCGCCGCCATCTTGTCTCCTCCTTGCAGACAGTCTCCCTCCGACTCGGCCCCGGCCCCGCTCGCTCCCTCAGCCCCGCGCCTCAGACCTGTTCCCCGCGCGCCTCGCGCCACCCCGCCGCCTCTTTCCTTCCTGGAAGTCGAGCTGCGGCCGCCTAGGCCCCGGAGCAGGGCCTCACGGCCCACTCCTGCAGGACGGAGCCCGGGCCCGCGGCCTAGCTGCGGCCTTCTCGGGGCCTGCACGTCGGCGGGCGCCGAGGCCTGGTCCCGCGCGGGGTAAGGGCCTAGCTGGGGCCTGTCCCGTGCTGCTTACCGGGCGGGGCGGCGGCGGCGGCCTCTGCGCGGCCTTTCTGCGCGTAGCTGGGCCGATCTCGGTGGTAGAGCCGCAGCGGCGGGGCGGGCGGGAGCGGAGGGGAGGGAGGGGCCGAGCTCGGAGCTGAGTGGAAGCGGCCAAGCTCCCCGGGCCGGGCCGCCGTCAGCACGTCACGTCACTGCCCGAGAGAGACCCAGGGAAATGCGGAAGGGAGAAGCCGGCGCTGCTGCCGCCTGAGCCGCCTGCTCTTCAGGCCAGGAGCCGGGCCGGGCCGGGCCGAGCGGGCGGGCGGGCGGAGGAGAAGGAACCGGGCCAGGGACGGGAAGATGAAGTGCAAGGGCGGCGGGTCTCTGCCAGCCCCTCCCGCTGCAGCTGCCGCTCCTGCCGCCGCCGCCGCCGCCTCCTCCGTTCCAGCTCGGCGGTAAAATTCCGCTCCGGGCTCAGACTTGCTCAACTCGGCGCCGGGGAGCGGAGGGTGGTTTGGGCCTGGAAAATCCCCAACTTTTCGGGGTGGCTTCCCCGCAGGCACTGCCGGAGGCACCCCCGCCTCCCGGATTTCTCTTTTACCCCCCTCGATCGCCGAAGTTTATTCTGCTCACCGCCTTGTTAAAAAGGAAGCGTTTATTGCATGCCGACATTTTTGGATTAAAATCTTTACTTATTCAGGCCCCGTTTCTCCGCCCCCCTCCCCATCTCGAGAACAATACATGTTTTTTAGGATGAAAGATTGAACAGGGAAATGCAGGAAACTTCTCAAGAATCGGTTTGTTAAAGGTCATAATCTTCCAAAAAAACCCAACAAACTCAAAAAAACGTGGTGCCGTGTTTTTTTTAAAAAATGTTGATTTTAAAAATTCAAATAAATACGAGTTTAGCCAGCCAGTATAATTCATGTGATAATTGGGCATTTCAGGTATCGCCATGGCTTGCGTTCTGTTGTATCAGTTGGAAAAATTAGGTTATAAATTTTAATTTTCCCACTTGCAGTTTTAAGTTGTGAAGCACCTCTACATTTTTAAAGTGTTATAATTATTTAATATTTAAAAAAAGATATGTTACACAAGCTTTCCAATGTGTGTATCTTTTCAGACACAAGAAATGATGATAATGATATGGAGGGTTGCTGGTCTGTCACAATTAGGGCTAGCTCCCCAGCCATAGTGTACCACATGGTAGACACAGTGATGCCATATGTGCTTCTTAGAAACAACATTTTCTGTCGTCGTTTTAATTCTTCCCTTTAAACGCTGTCATTCTACTTGTGCAACACACATCTTGTAGAACAGAACTTCCTCTCCTCTCCCCTGCACCCCCTACTCTTAAAGTCTGCTTCAAGGGTTGGGGGGGTGTCTCTGGAACAGATTTTGGGGGTATAAGGAGAGGTGGTTCCACTGTGCAGGTGGACCTCTGCGTGCAGTGCTGTATATACAATACCGGTACTTTGTTTTGAGAAATACTGATGTCTAACGGCAGAGTTTGTCCATTTCCTTTACTTGTAGACAATATAAAAATACTTATTCTGCCCTTTTTATGGGATTTGGCGGTATTAGCGAATTTGGTGCTGCTGATACTATAGTACGCAAGGGAGAAAAGCGCTAAGAGGAAGGCATGCTTGGCAAATCCACACTGTGATCAACTCCCGCCCGGAAACCAATGTCCCAACTGTGGAAAGACGTGTAGATCCAGAATAGGCCTCCACAGTCACTTACGGACTCATTGTTAAAACCGTGTTTATGGAAGACAATCTTACTCAGCTACGAGTGATCACCAAATGAGATTTCTGCAGATATTCAGTCTGTACTCATTTCCATCAGGCACCTTAATTTCCACAGAGAAGTCTTTTCGCATACCATTCCTCAGTCTTAACTAGCAATGTATTCCACAACTGTTATGGGCTTTTCTGTACTAAAGTGCAATCCTAGCCCCCAGTTAGGTCACATAGTAACCTCCCAACTAGAGCATTTTCCCACATGCCAGCTGAGAGTGAGCTCTGCTGCTGGGGTAGGTTAAGATGCAGAAATTATGCTAGTGTAAAAGTAAAAAACGGGGCATGTCAAGGGCAGAATAAGGGAGGAACAGATACACTGCCCCCTGAAACCTCCCATCTGCTGGTCCCACCCATGGAATTTTGCCTATTTCACACCACCAAAAACACAGATGTAACAAATTTCACTCCACAGGAGTAAATGGTAGGATAGAAGGTGAAGGTTTACATACTGTCCCATTTATCCCAATCCAAAACATTTAGGATGTAGCTTCAGGAGATACGCCAGCATTTCTGCCCTATCAGGATTGCTCTTGTTTGAATATACTATTTTGTAAATTGGATTTTTCACTGTACTTAGTGACAAGTACTTTTCTATCTAAAGTTGCCCTGTGCAGGAGGGGGCAAACAGGTACACTTGCCCTGGGCCTTGGAGGGCTAAGCTAGCAGGGTGGGGTGGGGTGAGGTGCTAGGGGCCTGCCAGACTAGTGCTGTTATGCCAAGAATGCCTAATAATAATAATAATTTATTTATACCCCGCCCATCTGGGTGGCTTCCAACAGAATATTAAAATACAATAGTCTATTAAACATTAAAAGCTTCCCTAAACAGGGCTGCCTTCAGATGTCTTCTAAAAGTCTGGTAGTTGTTTTTCTCTTTGACATCTGGTGGGAGGGTGTTCCACAGGGCGGGTGCCACTACCAAGAAGGCCCTCTCTGTCTGCTTCTCTATAACTTGGCTTCTCGCAGCAAGGGAACTGCCAGAAGGCCCTCAGCACTGGACCTCAGTGGCCGGGCAGAACGATGGAGATGGAGACGCTCCTTCAGGTATACTGGACCGAGGCCGTTTAGGGCTTTAAAGGTCAACACCAACACTTTGATTTGTGCTTGGAAATGTACTGGGAGCCAGTGTAGGTCTTTCAAGACCGGTATTATGTGGGCTCAGTGGCCGCTCCTGGTCACCAGTCTAGCTGCCGCATTCTGGATTAGTTGTAGTTTCCGGGTCACCTTCAAAGGTAGCCCCACGTAGAGCGCATTGCAGTAGTCCAAGCGAGATAACTAGAGCATGCACCACTCTGGCGAGACAGCCTGCGGGTAGGTAGGGTCTCAGCCTGCGTACCAGATGGAGCTGGTAGACAGCTGCCCTGGACACAGAATTGACCTGCGCCTCCATGGACAGCTGTGAGTCCAGAATGACTCCCAGGCTATGCACCTGGTCCTTCAGGGGCACAGTTACCCCATTCAGGACCAGGGAGTCCTCCATACCTGCCCGCCTCCTGTCCCCCAAAAACAGTACTTCTATCTTGTCAGGATTCAACCTCAATCTGTTTGCCACCATCCATTGTCCAACCACCTCCAGACACTCACACAGGACCTTGACCGCTTTCACTGGTTCTGATTTGAAAGAGAGGTAGAGCTGGGTATCATCCGCATACTGATGAACACCCAGCCCAAACCCCCTGATGATCTCTCCCGGCAGCTGCATGTAGATGTTGAAAAGCATGGGGGAGAGGGCAGAACCCTGAGGCACCCCACAAGTGAGAGCCCAGGGGTCTGAACACTCATCCCCCCCCACCACTTTCTGGACATGGCCCAGGAGGAAGGAGCAGAACCACTGTATAACAGTGCTCCCAGTTCCCGGTCCCTCTAGACGGTCCAGAAGGATGTTGTGGTCGATGGTGTCAAACACTGCTGAGAGATCCAGCAGAACTAGGAAACAGCTTTCAGCTTTGTCCCGAGGCCACCAGAGATCATCGACCAGTGTAACCAAGGCAGTTTCAGTCCCATGATGAGGCCTGAATCCCGACAGACCTCCCAGTCAACAAGGGAATCTTGCGTTGGGCTTCAGTCAAGCTCTGCACAGGCCTGGTCTAAAGTACCATTTCAAATACCACATAATTAATGAAACTACCTCTCAATCTTTAAAGATTAGGTGGATTTGTGGAGATAAAGTCTATCAGTGCTATTGATGAGATTCCCAAGCTGGAGAGCAACAAAATGGGGAGGTTTCAGAGCTTTTAGTCCAATGTGGTACATCAACCTATTTTATATTCCACAATAACCAGCTTACCTAATAGTGTGCATAATATAAAAAGTTGTTCATGCACTTTATTGTTCTCTCTGGTTTTGTTAAGAGCAGAGATGGCCAAGACCTTGATTTTCCAAGGTGCTTTATGCTCCAGACACTGCTCTCAGGACCATAAACATATTTAGCTGCAGAAACAATTCCTTTTAGTAGTAGTCAAACTCTCAATTGTGCAACTTTTTGCCAGTCTTAAAACAGTTGCACTGGTTCCTGGTTTGTTTCCCTAACCCTAACCTTTAAATCTATGTTGCCTGAGTCAAGGTACGTTACTATAATTGGTTTAAAATTTCGTAGGATTGCCAGGAGCTAGATGGAACTGTCTTATCCTGGGGACATGGGCTTTATGCTGTGGACTGCCAGTTGCAATACATAGTTTAAAAGTTGGAAGGGGAGCGTCCTTACCACTATCAGAGAAGCATGGAGTGGGCTTTGCCCAGGAAGCAAGGTTGAGAGCTTAAATTTCATTTCATGCTGGATCTATAGGCTATAGGGCAGGCATCCCCCATCTCGGCCCTCCAGATGTTTTGGGACTACAACTCCCATTATCCCTGACCTCTGGTCCTGTTAGCTAGGGATGATGGGAATTGTAGTCCCAAAAACATGGAGGGCCGAGTTTGGGGATGCCTGCTATAGGGTATAAAATACTATTTGCTGTTGCAGTGTTGGATCTTCTGCAGAATACAAGAATCAAGCGCTTAAGAGTGTCTTCCACACGAGAATGCAGTTTGAGTTCTTTATAGATTTTCCTCCTGCGGGAAGAGACTAGCACATGTAGTTTAGGATAAGGATCAGGTAAAGGCATTTCAAATTCCTGTGCACAGGAGAGTTTGGAGGCACAAAATCCTTAAGATTGTGGATGTGGATAATGGAAAGCAACAGCAAACATCTACAATCCTAGATGATTTTGTGCCTCCAAATAGCATTAGAATAACTTTCCATTCTTTGTCCTATCCACTTTGGAACACTGCAGACAACAGGAATAAAATCAACATGCAATGGCATAGTTAATTTATTCTTAACGGTTTTCCCTGCAACAACTTAGGATCAAACTGTTGAGGTATATGAATTTTGTACCAATAAGTGGGCTCAAATTCTATCCACAACACAATTTCCTAAGTGAACCCTGATATTCATATGCTCGTCCAACTTAGATGATCCATTGTAGATGGATGACAATTCTAAACATGGATTTCTAAATACCATGTATTTTAATATTAATACAGTCATACCTTACGTTGCGTTCTGCTCGTTACGGACTTTCAGCTTACGAATGTGGCAAACCTGGAAGTGTTTACTTCCGGGTTCGCTGGCTGCACACACGCAGAAGCGCTCGATTGTACAGCGCATATGCGCAGAAGAGGCACTCTATAGTTGCGGACTTTTCGGGGTGTGAATGGCACCCCAAAATGGATTAAGTTCACAACTAGAGGTACCACTGTATTGTTTCAAGGGCATATGGATCACATATACAGTAACTTATCTAAGAAAATCAGTACTGCAGTTAAGTTTCTTCTTTTTAGAGAATCTACTTTGACCATTATTAAAAGCAAATAGCATTCCATGTGAACAATATTTTATGTCCTTGTGGTTTTAGAAACATCTACAAAGTAAAATCAGTGATTCTTAGTGATCTCAACTATAAATAGAAAAAATACAGTGACTTGCAGAAAGAAAATATTTGCTAGAAGCCTGAAAGCTAAACAATAGGGCAAGAAAGGGGACTGATCTTCCAAGGAGTGTTTATTATTATTTTTTCCACTGGTTCAACAATCTTTTCAGTTTTTTGCTACTCAAAGACTTGTAAGAATTAAATGAAAAAATAAGCAATATTTTTTATTTCAAAACAGATTGTGGGGTATTGTGTTACATTGTTTAAAGTTAGGTAAGCCAGCCCCAAAGAGAGTCTCAGACAAACTGACATAAATTAAACATGAGTCAAGTTTAGTTTTGCTGTAAGTGAGGATAATTAAATCCGTCTTTGCCAATTTCTTTTACACATTTATTGCAGATACCAACTAGAATTTCAGTTAAGAGGCTTGATTTTCAGTATAATGTGGACATTGTACAACAGCTTCCACTCTGAAAATGCACTCTCAGGTGTATGGAAACACTTCAGCTTTTACAAAGTGAAGCAATGCATTTCAGCTTTTCAGTCGTCATCTATTGTGGGCTTGATTGTCACTCCTCTTCTAATCTGTCCCCAGCCAATTAAACTGCAAAACAGAGAAAAAGTTGACAATTACTGGAAGTTGCATTTAAAAAGCTGTAAGTATTTATTTTAAAAAAGTTATTCTGGACAAAGTGTGTCATAAAACGGTATGATGGCTTGTAGTTTATGAACAAAGCACACTTTTGTCAATAGCTGACGCTTTTATGCATGCTGCTGGTAGTGGAGAGGCTCAATCCTGCCTTACATTTTGCAACATTTTCTCCGGTTCTCATATATTAGAACTACTAATGGGCAATAACCCACTCATCTAGGAATATCATTTTGACTTTTTTAAAATTTCAAACCAACTTACCGCCAATGCTTCTCAACTCTTCGACTAAGGGCAATTTTTTCTCCTACTTCGGTGCACACAGGGTTTGTTAGGACTATTTTGCCCAGATCAGCTTTCACTGCACTGACTCGTCCTCCAGTAGACAGTGATCCTATGTTTACCATTAGAACTTCATTTTTGGATAGTTTTTGCACCTGAAATAAGTGGTAAAGGAAAATCAGATACAACTCTTTTATCATTTAAGGTATATAAGCACCCTTTTCCAGTAATGAAAAATGAAGAATTTCAATTCTTCCCAGTATTTTTACATGGAAAGTGCCTAATAGCCAACCTTTGCTGCTTTCTTGTCTCCTTCAGTGCGGACACCTAACAGTCGCCTCAGCAAGAAGTAGGAAATTTCAAGTTCTGTGAATATTTCAGGTAGAGCTCCAACTGCACCAAGAACTTGCCCCACCATTCGATCAGCTCGGCACAGAGTTGGATCAATCTTGGTGCCAACACCTAACAACAAAACACTTAAGTTACATCAAAAGCTATGTGACCAATAGATTCTCTCAAAATCTGCCATGCTGGCTAAACCACATATATACTTAAATTCCTTTTCAGAATTGGATATTTTATTCAATATCGAATGTGTCATAACATCTAAATTTCAGATGAGGGACTCCCAAGTTGTCTCTTCAAGCGCACACTCTCCAGAGAGAAAGTGAGAGTGCTACATGCACTGTTGACAGTGAAACACCCAAGACTGAAGAGAAATCAGCCTCTTCAAATCACTTAAAGGGCAGAACAACTAAAGTGCTATAGTGATAGTTTTCTCCCCTCTCAGCCAAGAGGCACAGCTATTAGTGAACGGGCAAAAAACAAAGTACACTTCTACATGCATATTCTACAAGTTAACTGCAGTATTCAAATATTGGCTATGCAACTAAATATATGTGCTATGAATGTACATAGCTACCACCACCCAGCACATTCCTACACAAAATGTGTTAGAGAAGTTCTTGGAATAATCCTGTTAAGAAATCTCTCTTAATTAAGATGTTGGAACAGTTATGTTCGTTTATAGATGCACTCTTAATTTATGTTACGCTTCCTATGGCTCTTAAATACGTGTAGCATAAATATCAAATATACCGTATTTTTCGCCATATAGGACGCACTTTTTCCCCTCCCAAAATGAAGGGGAAATGTGTGTGCGTCCTATGGGGCGAATGCAGGCTTTCGCTGAAGCCTGGAGAGCGAGAGGGGTCGGTGCGCACCGACCCCTCTCGCTCTCCAGGCTTCAGGAGAGCCGCAGCGCCAGTCCCACAAGGTCGGGGGACAGCGGGGAGGCGGAACGCCGCCATCCCGCTGTCTCCCGATGTGGTTTGGAGGCTGACGGCGGGGAGACGCGTGCTTCTCCCCGCCGCCAGCCCCGCAAGCTCCGGGGACAGCGGGGAGGCGCAGCGCGTCTTCCCGCTGTCCCCGGACCTGGTCTGCAGGCGGGCGGCGGGGAGAAGTGCGCTTCTCCCGGCCGCCAGCCCCGCAAGCTCCGGGGACAGCTGGGAGGCGCAGCGTGTCTTCCCGCTGTCCCCAGACCTGGTCTGCAGGCGGGCGGCGGGGAGAAGAGCGCTTCTCCCCGCTGCCGGCCCCACAAGCGCCTGGGGGGGGAATAAATTTTTTTTCTTTATTTCCCCCCAAAAAAACTTGGTGCGTCCTATGGGGCGAAAAATACGGTAACTTACCAATGAGCCCTCCAGGCACAGCATACTGCAGATCATTGTGTTCTGCAAAGAGTGATACAATTTTGGAAAAGATGGGCTTGCACATAAGTTTTCCTTCACTGTCCTTCGATACAATGCCAGGTCTTACCTCAAGCTCCTGGCCTACCTATAAACAGAATAAAAGACAGAATATTAAAAGAAAATAAAGGTGCTCTATGTCATTAAGATGCTAGTTACCTACTTTAGAAATAATGATTTAAAAAACCTGAAGGGTTACTCATACTTGTATCAAGTTACAAACTTTATATCTGTAGCATCATAAAATTAAACTTGCTTCTATATAACAATTTTGTTTTTTGAGACAGAAATGTTTTTATGGGCAAAACCAAGAAGAGAATTAGGGTTTTCGAAATAGGGATGTGAAGACACAAGGCTTGGTTGAAAGAAACTAGTTTTAGTATCCCAAGAAAGATTTTGTTTTTTTCATCAAGCCCTTCTATGGCTCATGACAAACTCCATCTGAAACAAAATGGAGCACCATGAATAGTTTGTGATTTAATATTAAAACCTCTTGTTCCAAGGATTTATTTTTTAAAAAGTTACATGTCACACCTAAGCCTTGGGGCTCATATAAAAAACCCTTTTTGGATCCTGGTTATAAGTGCTATCAGGATACCATTTTAAACTTCTTATTTCTTCCTCAGCATAAATGCACGTTCTGTGGTTTGCCATGCAGTATCTGGGGAAGCAGCAATGAAATAAGAATGGCATTACCTTTAATACACCTTTTAGAATACTACCGCCTGCTACACCTCCTTTCAGGTCATCGACTTCACATCCAGGCTTGTTGACATCAAAAGATCTAATAACTGAAGAGACATCTAATCAGATACATTCAGTAAATGCCTGCGTTAATCTTGTACTCCCAACACTTTTTTCTTGCTGACCAAAGTATATACGTAATGCTGTTTCCATGTGACTGTGCCAAGCACACAAAACTTAAGGTGCAATTTTTACAAGTCAGCGGACAGACTTAACACACAATAAATTATTTCAAGGGCCCTTTAATGCCTACCTATTGTTACAATGTACTGTTCAGATGAAAGTATAATGGAAATCTCATGGAGTGCTTCAAGCAAAGCAAAAAAAACCCTGCTATCGATTAAACCTAGAACTTTCAATCTTTAAACTGATTAGTTGAAGTTGTATCATTTGAAAGACTAGACAGATAAAACTGAAGAAGAAGAGTTTGGATTTGATATCCCGCTTTATCACTACCCGAAGGAGTCTCAAAGCGGCTAACATTCACCTTTCCCTTCCTCCCCCACAACAAACACTCTGTGAGTGGGGCTGAGAAACTTCAGAGAAGTGTACTAGCCCAAGGTCACCCAGCAGCTGCATGTGGAGGAGCGGAGACGCGAACCCGGTTCCCCAGATTATGGGTTGGTGTAAGCTGTGAGCTAGGCATCTCAAGTCAGATAAAAGGTTACTTTGAGCTTCCAAGCATGCCTGTTTTTCTTCTCACTTCTGAGAAATGAAACCAAACTAAGTAGGGACATGCCCAGAACTCCAGAAGGGATAAGGTACAGAGCAGGGAGATGGGTCTAGATTTGAATCACAGTGAATTATTCTCCTAGAGCTCTCCAATCACAGTGATCTGGGGAAGGGATTTGTCACATGTATCTCTGCCTTCCTCAGTACAAGTCAACAGAGAGATCTCCACTGTATCTCCACAAATCCAAGAAGGGCAGCAGTCCCCTACCCCTTGACATAACAGGGTCCTTGCTGGGGGTGACATTTACCCCACCCCAGTATTTCCTGGAGAGCCATACTTTTTTCCATCACCAGCCACAGCCCCCTTAAAGATTCCTATTGTATCCACCCTATACAGCTATCATTCTGAAATGTGGCAGGCTCCATCACCTCTCACAGGGAAAAGATGCCTGCAAATTGCATACAATTTTGGCGGAAAATGTAAAAGTTAATACTTTTCCTGTTTGTTTGTTTGTTTGTTTTTAAATGAACTTTAAAAAGCACCCTGCACAAAACTCCCTGCAAATGCTTCTGTCTACAATCTGGCAGGCTTAGTCCACTCTGAAGGGGCTTCTATACATAAAAATTTTCACCTACTTATGCAAAAAGAAAAACTTATAAGCCCATGGATGAGAAACAAAGCTTCATATTTAACAAATCCAATTTAGTCCTGAATAACAAGCAAAACATCCCTGCTGTGTGTAACATCTTGCCTGATGAAGAGGTCCAGGGAATTAAAAACACACACCTCTTTTGTGACATTTTGATAGGCCCCCCAAAAGCCTGTAGGTTTTGGAAGGTTTTTTAAAAATCCATCATGAACTAGCGTGGTTACTTTTGGTTTTTTTACATATTATTTATTCTTCAGTTTTTAAGTCTGAGTACTTGCACTACATATGCTTTACAATGGCATTCTAAATCTTATTTAATTCTAAATATTGTTTACTCAATGTTGTGAGCAAGGGGGTGAAAGTCTACATATAAGTGGACAGGTCTGAAGCAGACATACCAATAAGCCTTGGTTCTGATGTGAAGTCTCTTAATGGCACTGGAATTTTCTTTACTATGTATTCGCAAACAACTTCAATGTTGTATTTCAGCTGTGCCGAGATTGGAATAATTGGAGCTCCTTCTGCAACAGTACCTATTTTCACAGATAATAATGTATTAAAAGCACCAGTTATTATGTGACTTGTTCAAAAGTTATCTACATCACAAGTAAGCTTTCTGCCTATTTTCTTTACAGTCTACAAAACAACACAGAACTGTTGGGCGAATACACTTGCACCAAAAACTAAAGCTTGCTCTTCAATATGCATATGATTTAGCTATATATTCAGTAGTGATATTCATCAGCAAACAGTCCACGCAGTTTTGAGTTTGTAGAAGCAGAATAGTCAATCTAAATTTTAAAAAATTAAAAAAACAAACCCTGGCTCATAGTAAAATCATCACAATCTGCAATAGTTTGAACCCTTGGAAACCAGATGTTTCAGAATGAATGTCCAAGATCCAAACAAACTAGTGGCCAAAGAAACTTTGGTCTTTCCTTCCTTTTCTGAACAAGAGCTTCTCACACCATGTGGCAAATTACTTTTTAAATGAAACAGATTTTTAAAAGCAATTTGCAACATGAGGTCTGCTACTCAAAAAAATATATTAATTGCACTAGGAGAGATGGAAAGCAGATTGTTAAGACTATCTAGAAAGTGAGGATATAATTTTAAAATGTGAGACTTTAGTAAAGAAAAGAAAAGGGGTAATTATAATCCTACCCATTAGGTTCAACAATATTATCAAATCTATTGTGCTTTAGTCAAGGTTTGGCATTTGAATCTGAAAATACAATTGTTTTGGAAATCATGTGTGGATGTGGGTACAGAAAGAAAGGATATAATGCTTAGTACTTCTATTTGTTTACAAATCCTGGTTAAAATCAGTGTCGCTTATTTTTGAGTGCACATGGCGAGAATTGAGGATTGGGATGATTTTGCAAAAGAACACCACCGACTAAGAATCATTATTCTATTTTGAATTTAATTTGCCTCCCTTCTAATTCAGTCCATCTTGAAACATCATTCATTCCCGGCTTGCGAGCCCTGTCAGGGGCCCCTTACCTTTTTATTTGGGATTATTCTTACAGATTACCATAATCTGAGGACTTTTAAGAGACACATATTTCATATGTTCAAGATTACTGGATTTTCTTTTTGGGCGAGACTATTTGAAGCTATTTTTCAAAGACAGAATAATAAATACATCCAAGTGTTTCACCCAACAGAATATTTTGAAATATTTGAAACTAGGAAAGGAACCGTGGGAACCTGTGTGACTGAGGCAGGTAAAAAAACCCAATGACACAAGAGCCTGTGGTTGTAAAATGTGCCTTCCACTCGGACATGGAAGAAGCCAAAAGGGACTAATTTCGACATTTTCACCAACACCAGCTCCCAATGTACATACAGTAGTGCCAAAATCAAACTGCCATTCTGAATCCCTGGTGTAGTGACTGTATACTGGCACAATGCCAATGGTCACCCAAGCCACTTAGAAGTGCAAGAGAGAAAGCTCTCTAAAATTCAAGCACTTTGCACTTAAGCCTTTCTTGTACTGCACAAACATACTAGATGGACCCTTTACTGTACCCATTACTTAGCATTCAAGAGGGGAGTCCTTGCATCCCATCTGCTCAAGGCCTGAGCCAAGGTTTATTCATGCTTATTTTCTAAAACCTTTTGCAGAATTTTACTAATATATAGATTAATACACAAAGTGATGTTTTAAAACACGGTTAACTGCTAAACTCAGAATTTATGGTAAGTGTTTGCTTGTAATAATCTACTTGGCAGTGACTGGTTTTGTTCTAGAAACCTACCTTGTACAAAAGCTAGAATTTGCTCATACTGCTCCTTGGCTTGGCTTTCTTTTACCAAATCAATCTTATTTTGTAGAATCAGAATGTGTTTCAGTTTCATGATTTCTATAGCAGCTAAGTGTTCAGAGGTCTGCGGCTGAGGACATGACTCATTGCCAGCTGGAAAGACAAAGGAACAAATAATTATGTATTGTTTTAGAGTATGGTCACTTTCCTTAATGAAAGATCACAATGATATCTCATCCTATTATTTCTGTGGGTCACAGTTCCTAGACAGGAACAATCTAAACATCCAGCACTGAAAACATACAGAATTCAATGCATCTTAAATATGATTACAGAACTGTATTCATCAACAGTGAAAATACTAAACAGCTATTAAAAAGCAGAAGTACTGCATCAATACCATGTCAAATTTCTCCACTCCAATAGTTACCTATTAACAGCAGAGCTGCGTCCATGACAGCTGCTCCGTTTAACATAGTAGCCATCAAGATATCATGGCCAGGACAATCCACGAAAGAGACATGCCTATTGTGCAAGGAAGAGCAAAATAAGCAGCATTATTCTGAAGCAAAATAATAATTAGTCTAATTAAAATAATGGAAGGTTTACGAATATGCAATAACCACACATTAAAGCAAATATGCAGAAGATGAATAGTTTCAATAATATCTGCTTCTTGAAGCAACTGAAGAATTAAAAGTGACAACTTTTGCACTGTATAGATTTAAAAGCAGATACATTCCTCTTAGTTCTTAAAATGTACTCAAAACGAAGTCACACTATGTTTAATGGTGCTTAAAGGTAAAGGTAAAGGTACCCCTGCCCGTACGGGCCAGTCTTGACAGACTCTGGGGTTGTGCGCCCATCTCACTTAAGAGGCCAGGGGCCAGCGCTGTCCGGAGACACTTCCGGGTCACGTGGCCAGCGTGACATCGCTGCTCTGGCGAGCCAGAGCCGCACACGGAAACGCCGTTTACCTTCCCGCTGGTAAGCGGTCCCTATTTATCTACTTGCACCCGGAGGTGCTTTCGAACTGCTAGGTTGGCAGGCGCTGGGACCGAGCAGCGGGAGCGCACCCCGCCGCAGGGATTCGAACCGCCGACCTTTCGATCGGCAAGTCCTAGGCGCTGAGGCTTTAACCCACAGCGCCACCTGCTTCATCTGAGATATAGAGAGGTGCAGTTACTGGTTAGCTGGGCTTCCTCCTTCCATATATTGTGCAACTAATTTGCCCTACTTCCTCTCCCCTCAAAAACATGCTAAGGCAAAGAATCACACAACTGTAATAGGAGAAAGCCCAAACAGCCAACAGCTTCTTTGTTCTAGCAAAGAGCTGCTTTGCCATAGGCCAGGCATGGCCAAACTGGGCCCTCCAGCTGTTTTGGGACTACAATTCCCATCATCCCTGACCACTGGTCCTATTAGGGATGATGGGAGTTGTAGTCCCAAAACAGCTGGCGGGCCAAGTTTGGCCATGCCTGCCATAGGCAAATCTGATAACAGTTCCCGCCTTCCAAAGAACACAGGAATGACAAGGAGCAAGAAAGCACCTCAAGCCTCTTCTAGCTTCCTTATCTGTTGGGACAGATTCTAGAGACAATCTTCAGAGTTTCAAAGTTCTTGCCATATAAGCAGTTGAACATGTAGCACTGCTCTTAGGACAGCTCATTAGTCCTCTTCTGCTGTCAAGACCAATACAGTGGTACCTCTAGATACGAACGGGATCTGTTCTGGAACCCCGTTCGCATCTAGAAGCAAACGTACCGGTAACTAGCGACGGTACATCTGTGCGTCGCTTTTCACTGCTTCTGTGCATGAGGTCATTTTGAGTGTCTGCGCAAGGGGCGAAACCTGGAAGTAACATGCTCCGTTACTTCTGGATTGCCACGGAGCGCAACTTGAACACGCTCAACCCGAAGCGCATTCAACCCAAGGTATGACTGTATTGGTTGCAGACTTAATCAATACAGGTAAATAAATAAGAAAATCAGGTATTTTAAGTTTGAATTCCATATAAGCACATACCCACAGCAAAAACCACAACAAACTATGGGCCAATGCTAAATCATTTATGTTGAGCTTTTCATGTTACCTGACTAGTTTAAAATTCCCTTTGGTCCCAGAAATATCTGTTGGGAATTCGTCAGGTGTACTGCTCCCACAGGATCGGTAACATTCTGGTCGAGAACAACTTGGATCATCAAGTTTGTAAATCTGCAGAGAAAAAGTGAAAATGAAGGTTTAATTTACCATTGGTCAGCTGACTTTGCACTGAAGAATAGTAAGAGCGTGGCTTCAAAGCAAAACAGGCAATTTGTTAGATATATGGTAGTGACGTACCTTAGCATTGGCATAGCCCAGCTTGATAGTGATATTTCTCTCCAGTTCATTTTTGAATCTGACAGTATGAACTCCAGAAATAGCTTTTACTACTGTTGACTTTCCATGAGCTACATGGCCAATTGTACCTGGATTTTAAAAACAAATATTTGTCAATTTCACAAAAATCCTCTACAGAGTAAAAATTCATCACTTTCTGCATATACCTTAGAAGTGCTAGTTTCTCCAGTTATCCCTATGTATCCAAACTAATAGATTCCTCCATTTGTGAGGTCAGTAAATTCATTTGTTTATAATAGATCACAGGTCTAAAACAACCCCAAGACACATTTTTCCAACTCCAGGCTATATTATCTGTATACCAAACTTCATATTAAGTGAAGAGACAATACAGTGGTACCTCGGGTTACAGACGCTTCAGGTTACAGACGCTTCAGGTTACAGACTCTGCTAACCCAGAAATAGTACCTCGGGTTAAGAACTTTGCTTCAGAATGAGTACAGAAATTGCAAGGCGGCAGCAGGAGGCCCCATTAGCTAAAGTGGTACCTCAGGTTAAGAACATTTTCAGGTTAAGAACGGACCTCCAGAATGAATTAAGTTCTTAACCTGAGATACCACTGTAACTAATTTGATTTCAGAAAATCTTCTATGAAGAAACGTGATAGCTTCAGTTCAAAGTAAGAACCACTATAGAACAAGTATGATGGGAAATGAAGGCTACCTACTGGAAGTGCGGCATTACATAGAGAATGAATTCTTTTTGCCTAATGCTGAACTTTAAGGCAAAAGAAAGCTATTTAGGTTTCTCAAATTAAGACTGATAAACTAGCAAACAAAGAAAAATGGGATAAAATAAAGCCATAGAGCAGATATGTTCCAGGATTAGAGAATTTAATAATTAGGATGGGACAAAGCAAGGTCAGTATTTTGATTTGCAGCCAAATAAGGAAACAATAATTTTGTCACATGCATTTAACTCCTATTAAACTCAATGGGTGTTAAGTACACCTAAATCTGCGCTGGATCGAGACTTTAATCTGGAAGACCTCAACTCTCTTAGCATTTTTTAAGGGTACCTCAGTTCACACAGAGACTCACGGTTTCAAGAGGCTATGCTATTAATATATTTCAACCTCTTCCAGTTAAATTTGTTTTAACTTACCTATATTAATTGTAGCTTGCCTACTGATGACTTCTGGTGACAGAGGTGTCAACTTAGTTACATCCTGCAGGAAATAAATATTCTATTACTTCAAAAGACTTTGTTAACAAATACAGTTGCTAAAAAACCTGCAATTGTTTATATTAATTTTCTCTTTCAGAATACAGAGGAAAGAAACAGTAAAGTGTTTCCAATGGTGAACATAAAGGAATTCAAAACGAAGATTAACAAGATAGTTCAGCACTAGATAACTTATTTGACTGAGTTTATATTTATTCCTTGTCTATGAAGATCTAAGGGCATCTTAAGCTATTATGAATGAAGTAAACAATTTTGCAGAAAACATTGTTCCAACATCTCATTTTAATCAACAGCCAAGCTTGTGATATAAATGGATTTGGAATGCCTCCTGGGGAAAAAATCTGGAATTTTAAACCTGATTTTTAAAAATGCTGCTGGCAACATTTTAAAATTGATGGTGTTTCCTGCTTGGCAGGGGGTTGGACTCGATGGCCCTTGTGGTCTCTTCCAACTCTATGATTCTATGTGACATAAGTTTGGTTGTACAATGCTAAATCATTCATACTTAACTTACAATATTTGTCAAATGTTCATGTTATAAATTCTCTCATTAATTATACAGCCTGTCTACAACACAAAGTGTTTTGCATGCTTTATTATTACTGTCTTCACGTGAAGGTATTTACGCCTATTTCATAGGTTAAAAACTCAGGCTGAGAAATGGGTCAGTTGCCCTAGGCTACTTGTTAACACAGCTAACCCCTGTGCTGCTGGAGAGGGTTAGGATGAATAAAGGTGACACTCTGAGGACTCTGATGTGGAAGGCTCTTGTCACTACACCCAGCTGGAACTATACTACTGGCAGTAGTCAAAACGTGCAAAAAGCAGAGGATGTTGCTTTTGCTCAGTGGCATGCTTTAATATCTTTTGATATCTTGTGTAATGCAACGTGTCTTAAGTTTGATTGCAAATGGGTTGGATCTTGACCTGGCAATGGATTGTGCTGCTTGACTACACTGTGAGTTTGTCAGCACAGTATCTCTCTTACCTTCAAGTGTAGTTGGGAATTACAGAGCTCAATAATTTACAGAAAAATCAAACCCCCACCAGTGGAGTTTTCGGTGCAGTGGCTCCAAAGCCACTACTGTTCCATCCCAAAACACCTTGTTTCTGGCTGCTTCACAGGCAGCAGCTGATGGGAACATTGCCATCTTGCTTCTCTCCACAGAAGCAGGTAGGCAGCAAATAGCAGGAATATGACTTCATACCCACATATAAGTAAGGGACAAGTCTCCATTAACCTACCCCTCCGATGATTTCTATCTACCCTGCTTTTAGTTATGCTATGGCAAGAGAGGTGAGAGGAGGAGGAGGAGGAGGAGGAGAGGGAACGCAATTGCATGACACCCCAAACTGTGGATGCATCAGAAAACTCTCATTTAGCTGTGGCAGGCTTCTAAACGCTGAATTTCAACTACACCCAGGCACTGTGCTTGGGACTCGCACTCAAATGACGAAGCGAAGCTGTCCCTCCAGAGGAGGAATGAAGCGTGCGGACGTGCAACAGATCCCCCAAAGCAGGATCACCAGATCCCACCGCCCTTCCCGCCGAAGCTTCTGGCGTCCACCTTCTCCAAACGGCTCCCTCTCCCAGCCCAACCACGAGGAGCGCCTGTCCCCGCTTGGACGGAAGGGGAGGCGGCAGTAGGAGCCCCGACGGGAGTCGGCAAAGCCCACCAGCTCCCTTCCCCCTCGCTGCCCCTGCGCTTCGCACGGGCTCCCGGGCAACGGCCAGCCCGCCGCCGCCTCGTGGGACGCTGCGCCCCGCGAGCCCACGAGCCCCCCCGCCCTTCGAGACCCGCTTCTCACCAAGGTACTCAGGTCCTGCCGGGAGAGGTGCGGCTGCCCCAGAGTCACTCCCGCCTCGTCCCCCGCCATCTTGCCTGAAAGGAAGTTAGGAGGCCGGTGAACCTGCCTGACCCCTCGCCACGGAACACAGCGGTTCTCTTGCCGTCGCCCCCCGGCCCAGGCGACGCCAACAAACGCAAAGGGAAACAAATTCGCCCCGCCGCCTCTTTCCAGCCCGGAGACCGGCTTCAAGGGGCTTCGGGGTTGGCTCAGGCATGGAAGAGGACAGCCTTGGAAGGACCCCGGGCCTGGCTGATGCAACCGGCACTTGTGAGGAAAGGCGTGACTGCCATAGAGCGTCGCGGCTCCGCGTTCCCAAGCCCAGTGGGCGGGGCCGGAATGTGGAGAAGGGTGTTGCGGGTTGTGACTGAATAAGAAAGGGACTGGAATGGTTGGTTCAGCGCGGTTCCGTTTTAAGAGCCGCCTTTGAAGGATCTTACGTAGGTTTTCTGAGAGCGTTCAACATTCTGTTGCAGTGCAGCTGAATACAAGAGGAAATCCTACTTTTCCTTTTTACTTATTTTTTTTATTGATGGTAATTTTGAAAAATATATACAGAACATGCAACATAATAAAAAATACAGTAGGAAATAAAATATCAGAAGTTAATTATATGGTGTATACGCTTGCATTTATAAACAAAAAACCTTCATCCCTCTTCCATATGTTTAGGAGCAGGTGGGGCACATGGACCAAGGTAAGGAAATTACTTTTTTAAAAATGAACATAAAGTCTTTAACCAAGCTCTCACTTTCTTTACAGGGAAGACAATATGGACTCTGGTCTGCCAGAAAAAGTGCCACCGTTCTAGTATAAAGACAAGAGTTTACATGGCCTAATAATAATAATAATGGTTTTGTTGTTGTTTAGTCGTGTCCGACTCTTCATGACCCCATGGGCCAGAGAATGCCAGGCATTTCTGTCTTCCACTGCCTCCCGCATAATGGTTTGGGTATAGCTAATTATACTGGAAATGAGTGTTCAGCCCCACCAAAACAGCGTAAGCTACCATTTTTCTTATGTGAAACATGATAACCAAGGTCTCAGATTTAAGTCCAGAATATGTTTCTCTAGAAGAGATGGACAGGCACTCCCATGCTCGGTGCACGAGAGCCAATAAGAAGCACTTTTTTAGTTATCAGCCTTTTTAACCTCTCTCTCCTGGCAAATAATCTGCTCTCCTTTTGCTTTGTGAGGCAGGTCATTTCTGATAGGATCCCAGCAAGTCTCATTGTCCATCTTACTTGCCCATACTGGTGTCATACAGTATAGCAGCAGCGTACACTCCACCTGTTTAATCAGTTTAGCTCTTAATTGGAGTACATTTTATGTATACATGTGAGTATGAAATTCTTTTAAAGATATGAGCCACTTCTTCCCCATCCCAGCTTTTCTCCTTAGAGAAGGATATGCATTTAGCAATATGAACAATTGTTCTGGAATATTTAGCAACAGCGAATCTATTGGGTGGGACCAACTACAGTCCACTTCTTTAGATGCATATTCTGAGTATAAATGCATATAATTTGGGGGAAGGGAAAACTAAAGATGTCAGCTGGAAATGAAATGTAGAAAAGTTGTTGCTAGCACAAATCCTGGCACTGATAAACCAATTAACAGGTATAATGAGCACGAATCCATTTGTTTCTGTGGAATCCACAAGTGACAGCTTTGAACTATTGATGTATTATAATGATTGGTTTCGTGCTGCCATTTCCCTTTAAATTCATTTGGTCCAAGATGACTACTCTTAAGTCACAGAGTCATAGGAGGCTTATATCATAGTAGGTAATCTTAAAGGCAAATCTGTACCACAGGCTTAATGTTTGTTATATATACACTTTCCCAAGTGGACAGTTACTCTGCCATGGTATGCAAGTGTGCTGTAGCAGCCATGAAGCTCAGTTATTTATTAAAATATTTATATCATAATAAACATCAAAGTGGTTTAGAATTTGTATATATACACCAGAGACCATCAACTAACTATGCTATGGAAAGATGCATTCTTAATTGCTTGCAGAAGTCCGAAATGAATACAGCTTCAGGATTCTCACCAAACTACAGGTCCCAGGAGTCTTTGGGAGGAAGCCATGAAAATTAAACTGCTATATACGGAGCAATATTAACGTGCGTTTAGTTAGAAACGTTTCGTTCCCGTGCAAGCAGGCAGAGGGCTGCAGACTGATATGTTGGTATTACACAATGATAACTCGAGTTGGAAGTGCCCCTCCTGAAGTGCACAGTACAGAATATACGTGCTCAGGGAGGGAGGGAGGGAAGGAGGCAACTTCTTAACTAGGTCAATGCACGTCCTGTGCGCTAGGAAATGGAAACTAACGAAACCAAACGATGTCATGTACGCTTGGGCTTTTCTGCTGTTAACCGCCCTGTGATCCTCAAGACGAGGGGCCACACAGGCATTTAATAAACGATGGTGGAAGTTGATAAGGTGTGAGAACAGGAGGGGAGGAGGAAAGCCCATCCGGCGGCGGCGGCGGGTCCTGAGAAGCCCGGGGAGCGACCGTGGGGGAGGCTGCATTTCGGGCCGGCTGAACGGGGCAGCGGCGCGGCGGCCGGAGCTCCGCCGGGAGGCGGCTCCTCGTGCGGGGCGCTGCGCGAGGAGGGGCCAGTGTTGCGTGTGGGGCTGGCGGCTTTTGTGAGGCAGCGGCAGCACCGGCGAATGGGGCGGTCCTGCGAGAGCCGGCCGGGGAGCGCGCCTTGGGAAGGCGAAGGAGGCGGCGGCGGCGGCGGCCTGAGCATCCCACTCCGCCTTGATGGAGGTTCCTCCTGTGCGTGTCCCTCTGCCTCTCCCACAGGTGGTGGCGGCGGCGGCGGCGGCGGCGGAAGTGACGGCCGGTGCGGGGTGCTTGTCGTTGGGGGAAGATGGCGACTGTGGCTGTGCTAGGCAGTGAAGAAGGTAAACAAGTGTGAGAGGGAAGGGGAGAGGCAGGGACTCTGGGAGGGGGCGGGCGAGGCAGGGGCCGGCGAAAGCCGGTGCCTGGACGGTGCCGCCGAAAGAGGCCTCGCTCGCTCGCTCGCGCAGCCTCGGCCCCGGCAGGCGAGGAAGGGGCCCGGGCGCGATACCTCGGTCTCCGTGTAACCCCACTTCAGCCCCCCTGTGAGGCTTTCCTCCTCCTCTGTCTTTATGTCACCCAGAGACCCCCCTCTCTGCAGGTTCAGCGGGAAGAGCTGTGTCTTCAGTGCTGCTGAGAGGTACGTGAAGCTGCCCGAGGACCAGCCGTCCCCCCCCCCCCCGTATATGTTCATGATGTTTGCTGCTCATTTTCTAGACCCAGTTAGGTCAAAGTCGCTCCCGCTCCTCTCCTCCCTGAGATATAGTATTTTCCCTTTTTTTCTGGCTTGCCCTCTCCTCCACCATGTTTGGGGCACATCAGTTGAGGTACTTCAATATACTTCCCATTTCCAGCTTTTGAAGGACAGCTGCTTTTGGGTGTAAGGCTTTTTGGGGGGGGCGGGGGAGTAAAGGCAGTGGCTGTGATGGAACTGGAGGTTTTCGTGGTAGCATCATCCTAGTATCAGAGGTTCAAGGGTTTTTCAGTTGTTCCTGCTGCTAATTGGATAGTTGTGTAATGCCTCTGGGTTTCAGTTGAGCATCTTGCCCTCTCAGGTGTCTTTGTTTCTCTAAAAGAGGGCGGTATGATGAAGCTGTCTTTCCTCTTTCTAATTCCTCAGAAAAGTCACCCATGATGAACAGGGTGGGGAAGAAGATTGATATATGCCCTGGCCTTTGTGTATGTGAGCATGCTAGTGATGCTTCCAGGAACACAGCGCACTGAAGTCTTCTGTGCTTAAAATGCACATGGTAGGGATAACAGTGTCATACACTTCTTCTCCATTAATCTATATCCATGTTTTGATCTTTGGTTGCATGCAGCCCCTCCTTTAATACTTCACTTTGTGCTCGAGATAGTAAAGTGTTTGACCGTTTCTCTTAGTAAATATTACGCCATAGTGTTTTCGTTCTGTACCAGGTGTATCAGAGTCACCAGGGTACACAGTAATTTGCCACGATTCTGCACAATTTTGATACATTTGAGGCTTGATATGTAAAAATTTTATGGGATTTTATAGTCTCCAAAAACTATTTGCCTTCATCTTTGGTTTGAACACTTGTTTGTAAAAGTTGGATGGTATATGAGTAAAGAAATCTTCAAATAGTCCTTGAAGAAAAGAAGCTCTTTGTTTTGAGATGGTGTGTGCTTGTTACAACAAGCACTGCCTTAGAAGAAATATTCCTTTTTGAGTGTAAGAGAAAGAGCAGTGGTCTTTTTGAGATAACACTTGCCATAAGTCATTTTTTTAACTACTCATATTAAAATAATTAGCATGAATATATGTATTTCTCAATTGCTCAGGAACACCTTTGTCAATGAAAAGTTCTAAAGTTTAATAATATAATAGACCAACTAAATGGTGCAGCCCTGATTTAAATGTAGCAGCAAGGTGTCTGGTGCTGCTGAAAGATAACCTTACAAGCCTTGTTGTATAAATATTAGGTTAATTTTTTAACTTTGTTCACAGAGTTCCTCTAAAATATAGTAGTACTTTCTGAAACTCAGGCCTCAACTATCGAAGGCTGTGTTGAAATTTAAGTGTGGCTCTTACTGGGCAAAATCCAGCACTGTTTACAGTGTTGAGTCTCTAGCCACATTACACATTTGCACAAATACTAAGATGAAAGTTGAATACAGTATAGGAAATCGTTGAAATATGGAAGGAACTCCTAATTATATAAAAAAATTAAAAGTTTATGGTGCATAGGATAAATCTTTTTGTACAATAATTTGTAGAGCCCATGGGTTTTCAGTTGGCTCTATTCAGAACTGTGTTGTCTTCTGTTAGTATCAATTTAATGTAGCTTTTAGAGATACCACCTGTCTGCTTGTTTATTTAGTTTGAGATCCTAATACCTTAACTTTAGTCCTTAATAATATACTATTAAATCAGCAATGTAAATATTATAGTATCAAAGTATTGCTCCTTTCATAGTAGAAGTATGAAAATTTGCTCAAATGTAAAGTTTTGTAGCTGATCAAAATAGAATATAGGACCAATCCAAATCTGTCTTGTTTGGCAGTGATTGTCATTTTAAAAAATAGTTGTTTCTAGAAGCTTCTTATGGAAATCGCAAAATGTAGCCGTGAGAAATAAAATGAGCAACCCAAACTTCACCCTTAACTATAATCTGCTGCTTTTTATTATGCATATATTTTGCTTTGTAAATTGGTTAATGCTATAATTTCATTAGCGGCATTTACATGTACACAGATATGTGCAGTGCAATTATTTTTTCTGAAACAAGAACAATTTACTGAACATTCTGCCTTACATCTGATTGTAGGCAAGAAATGAAGAATAATGTAGTGTAGTTTACATACCATGGCAGCTTTGATTCCAACCCCATGGTAATGGAGGTTGAAATCTTTGTTTATTTACCAATGATTGTTTTCATACATGAACAGTCTGGTAGATGGTATGATTTTGCAAGCCATCTGCCATTAGTAGAATGTGTTCATTATATATTCTGTGAAATATCTCTCTTCAGTCACTGTATGTGCACTCACTGATGTGGTTGTACATCACCGTATAATCTACTTCAGTTACCTTAATGAGTGGCAGTGCTTTGGCCTTCCTTAATGTCTCAGACTGACAGCTTAATTAAACATTTTTGATCAGAATCATTGAGCATCTATCAGTGGCGGTGGCATCTTTTTTATAGCATTATCCTTGACTCCTCTTTTTGGTTGTGTGGAGCAATGGTACTTGTGTCAAATTAACTGTTGCCCCTCAGGAGATGCTTGTTTGTTCCAGATTGTCAGGTAAAAAAAAAAAAAGGTGCATTTCTAACCATGCCTACTCAGAAGCAGTTTTAGAAACTGAGATATGAAAGTTAGGAGCTAAATGGCACCTTAAACCTAGGTTATGGGTGCAACAACGGAATGTCTAGGCACACTTTTTTATAACAAGAATACAAAGCTGAAAATGAATAAACTTCAGCTAAAATATTATGTTCATTTTTTACATGGTTTAGTCCTTCCCCTGCTCATCCCTCTAACATTCTTAAGAGGGTCTCTTCTCCAGTCTTCAGAGAGTAGCTGGAAGTGGGGAGGCAGAAAAAGGTCCTCCTTTCCTTCTACTCTACAGTTTTAATCTGAAATCTTTGGTGCAGTACTGCGCCCAGAGCTCAGAAACTGCTGCCGCTAATGAAATTCCCTGTTGCAAAATGTGCAATGGGAGTTTTGAACACTACTCAGCAGTAAGTCCTATTGAATTCAATGAGTCTTACTCTTAGGTAAATGGCATTAGGATTACTATCTTAATCCTACTTTCATTAACTTTTAAGAAGCTGTAACTCTTGGTTAGCAGTTGTATTGAGGGAGTAACTCTGAGTCTCACATCTGTATCTTTCTTCACACACATTCCTCCAGGTTACTTTTGTGATTTGCATCCTATATGACATCAGTTCAACCAGTTGTGGCCTGGTTTATTCTATGTAACAAGCATTCATACCAAAGGGAATCATCAGAACATCAGAAATCATTGTGATCAATGTTACGTTTCTGCAGAAAATGAGATACATTTAACTATGAATAAGTCTTTTGGTAATCTTCTTTCGACTAGTCATTGTTCATCTGAACTTCACTCTTCATAATAGCTCTCTGTTCCTTGTGTTTGGAAGCAGCATCCTTTTCTAATTCGCCAGAAAGTAGAAAACAGTTATTCTAGATTTTATCAGTGACATACTGTGACTGGCCAAGAGTCTTGGTTACCTCTTTATTTACTAAAACATTTATCCAATCCATCCCAGTAGCCACCTAGAACACTGTAAACTACTGTTTTTCTGAGAAATTAGATATATAAACTCAATATGCGGTGGTTTTCTCTGTATTGGGGGTGGGGAATCTGTAGCCCTCCAGAGGTTGCTGGTCTCCAACTCCCAAAATTCCTGGCTGTGTGCCATGTTGGCTGATGCTGATGGGAGTTGTAGTACAAAACATTCAGAAGGTCACAGTTTCCCTACTCTTACACCAAATGTAGCTAACATTGACTTCTAAGTTGTCTTCAAAAGCACATGAAATAGCAGGTGTCTATGCAGATTCAGATGCTTAGTTGTCACTTTCACAAAATTCATTGTATGCAAAATCAATGATACAAAAAGAGCAGTGGTAGAAGACTCAGTTTGGGTAAAGGGCAAACATGCTGATTCTGTGAAGTGTGAAATGCCAACCACATTTTTGTCAATTTTCCTGATGTTCATTCTTAAGCATTAGTGCTTCTAGAATAGTGAGCCAATTCAGATTTCTTTTTCATAATATTTGAATGGTTTACATCAGTGTAACTAAGTATCAGTTGATATTTCAGGTTAAATGTTAGGGCCAAAAACATAAAAGCCTTTCTAAGTAATACCAGTTGCCTAAATGGTCATTCCAGAAAATGATTGCTACATCCAAATTCTGATTGGCCCTGTCCTTTGATAGACGTGACTCACTCTGTATATATGACTTTCATTTCTTGTTTCTACCCCAAAATGAGCAGTTTCTCACCTTAACAGATCAGTTATTATCTGATATCTAATTTTAGTACAATTTTAGTATTATGTGGTGCTGAAGCACATATACTAGTACATAAGATGCATGTGCTGCAAATACAGAAGATAGTAAAAGGGGAAAATTGCATTGCATAATATAGAGATAGCTAACTTTTGGCCCTCTGTTAGACAGCATGGCCAATGGTCAGGGGTGATAAGATTGTAGGCTATCAAGTATCTGACAAGCTATAGGTTCCCCACCCCTGGCATATTACAAAATAAGAACTGAAAAATGTGGATTGGTTTTCTTATCTGATAAGAAAATTTAAGGTGTAGGTGGTGTAGGGTTTGAGACTGTTGGGCATAGCAACTGCTGTTGATTGCGGTAGCAATCCCATTGTACTTTTGCTGTTACTAAACATACGTGGCTTATTGTGAACAGTGAAGACACAATGGCTGCATTCACACACTACAATGATTAGGCAGAGTTACTGACTTATTATGGTATATTAGGAATGAACAACAATGTGCTTCTACACTCTGTTGATGGCTTCCACTTCACTTTTCTCCCAGTGCAAGAAACAAATTAGAAAGCTGCAGTTAAGCTTGGCCACTGTGATAGTCACTTGGGATCATTGTTTGTTGCTCTCTATAAAGAGCCGTGATTCATAAACCAATACAAACCATGGTTTCAGGCCAGGTTGTAATTCTGGCATGTAAGGGAGCAACAAACCAGGATTCTGGGTTTGAATGTCATGGAAATTGAGACTTTGTGTCTTGTTTCTCCTGCTCACACTAGAGGTGGTATGAAGCAGGAATGAATGGGTAATATGCTCTTTGTTCCCAATAAATAAGCTAGCAACCCTGATTTATTGTGATATGCAGGCATTGCTAACAAGGAGTAAATAAAATTAAGGACAAAGATTCTAAGAACAACTGTGCTTGAAGGTGTCATTGGGGAATGATGATGTAGTCTTACAGAAATATTAAGTGGTATTATTATTTTGCTATACTACTGTGTTTAACGATATGAAGGTAAGAACCAGTCCATGTAAGGTTTTACAACGTAAGTTATAACTTTCTGAATTTGAATTCAAAGGTGCCTGCCCGCTTCTGTTTCAGAAATGCACTTCTTTACTACACTGCTTGCCTTTTGAATTTTTATTTGAGTAAGTGCTAGCAACCTTGGAAGAACTTGGAGAACTTGCCAACATTGTTTTTAAAACACAGTGAATTTAAGCTTTCTAAATTGATTGTCTGTTAGCAGTATTTACTCTCAGTGATCCGCATATGTGTTAAAAGTAGAGGAGTTCTTCCAACATTTGACATGTTTAACTTGGTGTTGCAGAACAAATTAGCATGCTAAAGATGTCACTTTTTCTGATGGGGCCCATAACATGTCATGCTGCTTACAAGATGGATTATCTGCCTGTGCAAAGATTTTCCATGGCAGAATATACCATGTCTGTGTACAGGCTGTGCCATGGAAATTGCCTGGTTGACATATGTTAAAATCCTGCCGAAGTCCACATTGCAAAAAGCATGATAAATTTCATTTTTTCCTTCAGGGAGGAGGGGATCCTGGAATGGATTGCCCCTCTCACTTGCTCCACTAGGCAGGTCAATATGCAAATTAGATGTCACTACTTCATGTGGGAGGCAACCTTCTAATTTTCTCCTGCCTAGTTCCACGCAGGTTGGGCGACAGATGTTTTCTGTCATGCCATTACGTTAGGAGAGGTCTTCATGAATTCATTCAAATTTAGAGCATACCAGCCAAATATATATATTTTTTTCTACAGCTCAGCTTGCTAGCCTGCTGTTCTTAGCAGATTCTTTGGCTTGGGAGTTTGGGGGAGCAAAGGTTGTCCATGGTGGCATACCTCTTCCCACCCCGATACAGGCTTGCTTCCTGGAGGCAGAGCTTCCTAGACATTTATAAGAAACAAAAAGAAAATCTTTAGCGATAGATTGTTGTGTCCCTTAAAGAACTATTTTTTTTTTTTTTACCATATTTTCAATCCAAATAGTAGACAGGTTTTTTTGTTGTTGTGTGTTTTTTGTGATGTTGCCATGAAGTGTCTGTTCCAGGTAACGTTGCTACTTACCAGCTTGTGTTTTTAAGTCAGCATTTGAATTTTTTTTCTAGGACATGGGTCTGAGTATATCACGGTACTTGAACAATACGGCTGCTACACCAAAATGATCTCCACCATGGCAAATTGCCTATGCCATGGCATAGTATTGTTAAGCTACAGCAGTCTCAGCTGAACTTCTGAATGACACTTTTGAAGAGTATAGTTCCATCTGCTTTAGGATCCTTTCATTTGTAAGAGCAAGAATTATCCTACCTTGCCACTTGCAAATAGCAAGACTGATTTTGTCTTCCAAGTTCAAACCTAACACTCTGCCCACTATGCTAGATCTCAGCCAATATAGGTAATGCAAGAGTTTGGAGATAAAAGAGCTTAAATGTTTACAGTTTTGAAATTTTGCTGTAAGTAATTTTCATGAACAGCTTCTCCCTTCTGCAAAGCAAAATTTCTTATATTGGTTATTGATTTGTTAAGAATAAAAGGCAACTAACACTATTCACAAAGCATGATAAACACAAGTTTTATATGTTTCTACATTTTCATGAATCTTTAGAAATCATAACATTTCTTTATTTACATTTTTCCCCAGGTGATTCATGGCAGGGGACGTGGAAGGATTTAGTTCCTCCATCCATGACACCAGCGTCTCTGCTGGGTTCAGAACACTGTATGAGGAGGGATTGCTTCTTGACGTCACTCTTGTTATTGAGGACCACCAGTTTCAGGCTCATAAGGCATTGCTTGCCACCCAAAGTGATTATTTCAGGATTATGTTCACTGCTGATATGAGGGAGCGAGATCAGGAGAAAATCCATTTGAAAGGCCTAACTGCAACAGGCTTCAGCCATGTTCTCCAATTCATGTACTATGGAACCATTGAACTGAGTATGAGCACTGTTCATGAAATCCTGCAAGCTGCCATGTACGTCCAGCTTATAGAGGTGGTGAAGTTCTGCTGCTCCTTTCTATTAGCAAAAATATGCTTGGAAAACTGTGCAGAAATTATGAGACTTTTAGATGACTTTGGTGTAAACATCGAGGGCGTCAGAGAAAAGCTGGATTCCTTTTTGTTAGAAAACTTTGTGCCTCTCATGGCCAGACCTGACTTCTTGTCCTATCTGAGCTTTGAAAAGCTTATGACTTACTTGGATAATGATCGTCTGAGCAGATTCCCAGAGATAGAGCTCTACGAGGCTGTTCAGGCTTGGCTGCGGCATGATAGAAGACGCTGGAGGCATACCGACACCATCATTCAGAACATCAGGTTTTGTTTGATGACACCATCCAGTGTATTTGAAAAGGTTGGTGCGTTTGAAAGCAATAGATAGAATTCATCTTTACGTTTAGGGCAGCATGCTGTTAATAGGTAAAATTTCCAGAAATAGGAGGAGGGAAAAATAAGACACTGTTTTAGAAAATGGAACATTGAAGTCGTCAATGTCTGAAACAAGTGCCATCTAGCTTTTAGAACAAAACAAAACAAAATCCCCCAAATGCAAACTAGCAGGATTTACAGCCAGGAAAAAGGTAGGTTTGCAGCTTTTTCTGATTGTTAGTGATAGAGAAAACCTCATAAACAAGTACAGCAAGGTGATTGACAAGACGACATGTATTGTAATCAGTGAAACAAAATATATTCCTGCAGCGGGGAGGGGATCCTCGGATGGTTGTCCCTCCCACTTGTTCCACATACGCAAATTAGACAAATTTTACCTCATGGTAGGAGGGTAATGCCTCCTGTTTCATTCCTGCCTTGCTGCAGTGCAGGTTGAGTAATAGTTATATGCTGCCGTCCTTAGCTTTCTGAGGAAAGGGTTGACTTTGTTGACCAATTCCCTGTGGGGGGAAAAGAGAATTGGTCAACAAAGTCCAAGGCTGACCTGACGGAAAGGCAGTTAAGATGGATGCTGGCCTTGCCCCTGCCTTCCAGTTAGCCCATTGAGAGAGCTGAGGTTTTGGAGGGTCTGCAGACACTGAACTTTGTGTCATCCCCTCATCTAGTGATTGACAGCACAGCTCTCAACTCCCAAGTTTTGTTGGCGGATCTGACATATTGGTACAGGGCCTGGGGGTTGGTGTGGGCCCAGTCCCTCAGATGGCCTTTTTGCGCCTGCTCCTTTCCACTCAGCCATGGCCTGGAGCCCAGCCCTAAGTCTTACCTCAGGTTTGGGCAGGAGAGAGGGCCTCACAGTGCACAATGCTCCCTTTAGTGGTGAGCTAAAGATTCCTCAGTGACGACTCCTGCATAGGCTCTTTCCTGCTGTTTTGGGGGCAGAGAGCTATTCCTCACCTTCCTCCTCTCCTGGCTGTAGTGATGCAGCAGCTGTTTCCAAATCTAGGTGGTGATCTAACCTTTGCAGGTATAGGGCCACCTCTGGAAGAGGACACCTTGGTGTCACTAAAATGCTGGGCCAGAAGAGAGGGAGCTAAGGCAGCTCAGAGGTCTGGAAGCAAGTCTATTCCTCTGCCTCAGTCTCCTATCAGCAGCCACAGATTGGTGGTGCCAGGCAGGGGCTGCAGAGTAGGCAACAAGCTTTCAGACTTGTGATCGGCTGTGGGTGAATTGGAGGAGGATGAAGCCGCTGTGTCTGCCATGGCTTCCAACAAGGAGGAGGGGGAATTACCAGCCAGTGTGGAGGAGGAGGCGTTTTCTGCACCTTTGTCTTGCTTGTTTTCTACCAAGGATTTTGCCCTCTTAAAAAGGCAAGTCATATCTTAGAGATCCCTGCTCCTAAGAACATGGGGTGGGAGGAGGGAGCCTCTGAAGTGAAACGTACCCAACCCTCCAATCTCATTTGATAACTTTTCTATCTGTTTTCAAGAAGGCTCTGCCAGCTGAATGGGCCTAAAAGGCTTTATACCTTTCAGTCTGATAGTACGGCTAAACTAATTCCTCCTCCTGGGTGCTTGTTCAGTTTTGATGGCACAGAACCATAAAACTGTAAAGTTGAAAGAGACCTGGAAGATTGTGCAGTCCAACCATCTGCAGCGCAGGAATTCTGCCCACAGCCATCCCTGGTTGGACTTGAACCACCAACCTTCTGATTGACAGCCAGACACACCCATTGCGCCACAGGAGGGCAGCAAGAACACTGGCAGCCAAGGACACAGATAAATTAGCTAGGAACACAGATGATAAGAGAGAACTGAGATCCTGCTGAGGCGTGCCCATGAAACTACTACATTGGAAATTAGGGTGGCCACAGCCTCACTCTTGATGGCCAGGGCCTCCCTAAAATGGGCGAAGACTTCTGGAGGAGGTTCTGGCTAATAACTCCCACCTTCTCTAGGGAATTTGAAAGCTGGAGAGGACAGCTGCCTCTATGGCTGATGATAGCCTAGATGCCATGTAGTATGCTGCAAGGGCCATGGCAGTCAGTGTAGCTATTAGGAAATACCTATGGTTTAAGATGTGGAACACAGATTCCAAGTGTAAGGTTAATCTAGCTACAGGCCCTTTTCTAGGGGGCAGGCTGTTTGGTGACCTCTTAGAGCCCTACTTGGTGGAAACTAAGAATAAGAAAAAAAGCTGTGGGGTGTCAGTTTGGGCGTAGCTCCTTTCAGCCCTCCAAGGGTGCCTATGGTTCTAAAGACAACAGATGCCAGCGGTACCAGTAGGGTGGACAGATTCTATCCCAGGCAACAGTAGAACCAGTTCTCCATTCCAGAGGCTCTGGACAGAGTCAGGGAGGATAGAAGGCAACTCAGTCTGGACTCCCCAAGTCAGCTGCGGGAACTTCCAGTTGAGGGTCGTCTGCGGTAGTTCTTCCTTTGTTGAACAGAGATGACAACAGATCAGAGGGTTCTGCAAACTGTGAGGGAAGGGTATACTGTAGACTTTGCCTACTTACCTTATGACTACTTTGTGATTTCTCCCAGATCCAAAAAGGAAAATTACACCATCTGGTCTTAGCAGCCATTCAGCGCCTGATATCCATCAGTGTTATAGAGCTCTTGTCCCCAACAGAGCATTGCTACAGCTGCTACCCCATATTTATTCTTCGTATTCCCAAAGAAGAAGGGAGATTTCAGGGTCATCCTGGGTTTGAAGAGGGTGAACAGGCACATCCAGAAATGCAGGTTCAGAATGGAAACCCTTCATACCATCATGGAGCATCTTATCAGCTGGGGGCTTCCTTGATAGCATTTCTATATCACACCAATACCAGTGTGGTCCAGCAAAACTCAAGAGTCTTCTACCTTTCCCATTGTCAGCCTTTCCAGAATTGACAGTGAAGAAAGCTACTTGCCCACACAGTTCAGTGTAAAATGTTTTATTGCTTCAAGACGCAAGACAATTCAGACATATTATACACAGTTAAGAGATGCTGGTACATCATAAACTATTCTACTAAGTACAGTAACTTGGTCTTAGAGGTTAAACTGAAGAGATCCAAATATACAGAGAGGTCCAAGTTTTGGGAGAGTTCCACCAGCACCACACACCACATTGCTGCTGAATGCAGCCTTGGTTTTATACCTGCTAATGCACGTTTACACATTATTTGAGTCATGCCAGAGGCCTGTAGCCTTGAGCTGTTTCAAGAGGCCCACCATAGTTGACGTCCTAACCCTTAACAGAAATCAGTTGCAGAGGAAGGGCAACTCAAAACACTGACCAAGCAGTTCGTGCAATTTCGCATATATTCCCAAATTACACCAACACCCCTTCTGTTGGGCTGTTGCCTTGAAATATTTCAATTTGTGATACCTAATGGAAAAGTTGCAGACTTGTTCTTTTCTGCAGATACAGGCTTTGTAAATATATCTGCCAGCATAGACTCTGAAGAACAGTATTGGAACTTAACTAAGCCTTGCTGAATATGATCTTTCATATGATATGGGATATCAGTGTGCTTTCTTCTGGGGTTACACCGCTCAGCCTCAGTAGTAGAGGGCCTACTATTTTCTTGTTCTTCCTCTTGCTTTGAGCATAGCCAAAGAAACTGATTTTATTATTTTTACCATCTCTTGCAAGCCTGATCTCATTCTAAGCTTTGGCCCACCTGTGTGCTCTTCCTTCATGATTTTCTTTCATTTCTCATGCATGCCCTTATTAAATCTCAGCCCATTTGTAAACTCCTTTGTGTAGCCACACTGTTTTCTTTAGATGCCTCCCATCTTTCTTTCTTGTTGGAATTCTGCATCCCCCCTCCTCCCAATATTTCACCTTAAGGAACTCCCATCCATCTTTGACTCCCTTCTCTTTGAGTATGTCTGACGATGGGATGTCACCTAGTAATTCCTTCAGCTTTTTGAAATCGGCCTTCTTTCTTCTGGAAAGTGCTTTTCCCAGTAGCTATTACATCAGCACATTGAGTGTCACAACTGGGGGAACTCTCAGCATGTAAGCAACTGTTCTTGTTTCACAAAGATTCAGTGATGCAGAAGTTGGTCCCTACGTTTTAACTCAAGTTTTCATAGGAGCCAGGATGTCATCTTACCTTCTTTCTGTCCCCATCCTAGATTGGACAAGGAGAGGGAATGGTGCTCTGCACTTAACAATGAGCACTGCATGTCTGTCTAAAGAGAACAAATCTTGCCTGTCTGACTCCCTGTTCATCTCCTTCCAGCCACAGACCATGGGAAAGAAGGTTTCAGCTGCTACACTTTCCAGATGGCTGACAGGATGCATTTCCAAGTGCTATGTGGTTTCTGATTCGGCCTTGCTGGCTGGGGTCACTACTCACTTCACTAGGAGTGCCTCTGCTTCAGCTATCTTTGACACTTTGGATATTTGTAGGGCAGCCACCTACTCTTCTCTGTCTATTTTTGTGAGACATTACAGGATCAATATCTATGTATCTGCCAAAGCTTCTTTCAGTAGGTGTGTATTACAACAGGTGGTTTCCTAGTTAGGGGTAGGGTCCACAGCTGGCTCCACCTGACAGTAGCTTTGGTGCATCCCATCCAAGGATTCCTTACCCCTGGAAGGAAATTGTGACATTGGACCTCCAATGAAGGTCCATTTCTGCAGGGGATGGAGGTGATCCTACCCACTCTAGGCTAGTTTCGGCTATTCGTTGCAGCTTGGACAAATTCGTTTATATGCTGGGTTTTTTTAGTATTCTCCTCAGTTCAGTTTAGTTTTGTATTGGGTTTTTTAATTGGATGTTCCTCTTCCTTAAGAGTTGCAGTTCTTGCCTTTTGTATCCATGGCATGCAGTGCTTTTGTCTGAGATTAACATACTTTCTTCTGAGCTGAATTACCTTGTCAACTGGAGGTGTTACCCTCTCTCCTTGAGGTAAGGTCTGTCTAATTTGTATATTCCTGCCTGTGGAGCAAGTGGGAGGGAAAACCACCTGAGGATCCCCTTAATCCCCTGCAGAAAATGGACTTTTGGGAGGTCCACAATTGCACACAATGACTTCTTTTATAAAGTGGAAAATCAGAAATGCAAAAGTGTATTAGAAATATAGGTGTTGCTTGATTTTATGTTTTTAATTCTACCCTTGATTTTATATTGTTAACCCTACCCTTTTCTTTCTTGATTCCTATGGAATCAATGGAGGATCTAGGTTGATGTGCTCCAGAAGTAGAAATGAGCTCCGTTATGGCTCTTTATTTTTTTCAGCTGTTCCTGTCATTTGCGGCTGACGTTTAAGGCAAATGGAAGAGTCTCCTCTTGCTGGGGCCTTTAGTACCAGTTCTCTTTCTGTTCCATCTCCTCTTTGTTGGAAGAGACAACTCTGATTATTATGGGGCTTAAAGCACTCCTGTATTTATTATCATTATTTATATGGTGCCCCGCAAGACGAATGCCTCGCAAGACGAAAAACTCGCTAGACGAAAGGGTTTTCTGTTTTTCGAGGTGCTTCGCAAGACGAATTTCCCTATGGGCTTGCTTCGCAAGACGAAAACGTCTTGCGGTTTTGCTTCCTTTTTCGTAAAACCGTTAATACCCAGGGAATCCGCGCTCCGCAAGACGAAAAAATCGCAAGACGAAGCAACTTGCGGAACGAATTAATTTCGTCTTGTGAGGCACCACTGTATTATCATTCTAAAAATATACATTTCAGGTGTCAAAAGCCAGGGTACAGAGGCACCTGTTCAGCGTTCTCAGAAAGCTGTATAATAATGGTGCAAGATGCACCTCTGTGGGAAGGGATTTCCACAGCTTAGGGGTTGCCGCAGAGAATGCCCTCTCCTGGGCTACCTTGTCTCTGAGCTTCCGAGGGCAGTGGAACAATCAATGAGACCTCCCCTGCCAACACCCAAGTGTGTCTGTAGATTAGGAAGTGGTTTTTCAGGTGTTTGGGGCCTGAGTTGTTCTATCGCAGGAAGCTGAATTCTCAGTCTGCTTGGAAAGTTACCGTATAATACTGTTCCCCTTTTAGGTTTGGTCTTCTCCAATAACAGAGAAGTGGGAGATGGTAAATGTTGGTTTATAAATGTATTTACAGTGGTAGCTTGGTTCTCAAACTTAATCCATTCCAGAAGTCCGTTCCAAAACCAAGGAGCGCTTTCCCATAAAAAGTTATGCAAAATGGATTGATCTGTTTCAGACTTTTAATAACAATTCCCCAAACAGCAATTTAACATGAATTTTACTATCTAACAAGACCATTGATCCATAAAATGAAAGCAATGAACAATGTATTGCAGTCACACAATCAATGAGTAGCGGAACTGGGTTCCACACAGTCACACAGACAAAAAAGAGCCACAAAAACGCAAAATAAATAGCAAAAATAGATCAACCTCAGTGTAACACGCCAAACGGAAGTGTGGCACTCAAATTGTGTAACACTCAAAACGGAGAACGTTCATCTTATGAAAAAAGTTCGCAAACCAGAATGGGTTTGCAGTGTTTGGGTCCCAAGTTCTTTGAAATCAAGGCATTTGAGAACCAAGGTACCACTGTATATACTTCCCTCTTGCAGAACATCAGGGAGGTGCACCATATAAAAACATTTCGAAACCGTACAAAACTCATTAAAATGACTGGCTGTTGTGCACTGGATTGAGGTCTGCATTCTTTACAGGGGCAAGGTTCCCTGAGGAATTAAGAGACCTTTGGAGAAGCTGGTTATTAGGAGAGCAGACTGCAGTTTCAATCCATCAGGAACAAAGCTTCTTATTCAGGAAGACTACCCAAGCAGTGGCAACTTTCCCCTAGGTCTAGATATGATATTTCAAGAGTTGGGCAAACTTTGATTCAAGGAAGTCCATCAGTATGGGGCAGGAAAATTGGGAAAACAGAGAAGAGGAAAAGGTTAGGTGGAATACCACCTCGACTTTGCAACTGTACATGGGTGGAATCCTGGCTGGGAGGAGGGGGAAGATCTCTTGGTGCCTAGTACTAAACAAGGATCAGCCAAATTATGAAGTAGATGGGTTTTTTCTTCTTTATATTAAGAAAGCAAATACATTTTCAATAGCATTTTCCTCTGATGGCTGTACACAGCCTGTGTTATCTTGTACACAGAGTTCTGTTTAAACAGAAGTTCTAAAGTGTCAGTACCTTTGTGTAACCACTGCACTTGTTATCACCTGCCACAAGTACAAAACTATCATTAGGAAGATAGGGTTATATAAGATTCTGTAATAGTGACCCATCAAGTAAAGCTGTCATACCAGTTTGGCATTTTTCTTTGTATTAGGACTAAAATAGTTGTTCAAAAGAATATGCAAAATGTTTAAATCCATGTACATTTTGATACTGATATGCATTAGAAGAAACCTAATGATATGGTTGATTTTAAAATTAGGTTTTTAAGTCAGGTGTCCAGCCTTATACATTTGTATTTTCATGCTAAGCTGCGTTAAATAATTTCTTAGGTTTAGACTTAAGTTCTGTGAGCCAATAGAGTGAAATAGAAGCCTTTAAAGACCAAACTAAACAACCAAGAACGACACGTATATTTTCTAACACTTATCCCTAATGCCACACTTTTGAAATTTATTAAATAAATGTGTTGTATTCTGATTGTTGTGTACTGTAGTCATTGGTTACAAACATTTGATGTATCTTTAAAACCTTATTTTGCTTTTCATACATTATTCTCTTTGTGGACTTGCTCACTTTTTATGTTAGATCAGTATATGTGTGTTTCTCATCCATATTTTCTGTTTCCATTTATATTACAGGCAGTTCACAACTTACATGTACTTAACTTGTGCACATTCAGATTTACACGCTTGACAAAAAAAAGTTAAAAAATTCAGAAGGGGGTGAGTTTCTGGGGAGAATTTCTTTGGCAATCCTACTTTGCCATTGAACCCAGTGTGTTTTGACTATACATGATTTTGGCTTTACGCATAACCCCTGTCTAAGTTGAGAGTCACCTGTATTTATTAGTCTAGTCTGTATCCAAAATATAGTTGTCTTGGTGTCAGTTCACAGCATAGTATCTTAATGAGATGCTTCCAGGCCTACATGTACATAACTCCTTGTGTCCCTGCCCTAGTTCTTAAAAGAAGAGAGGGACCTTCTTCTCCCAGTGGCCAAACTTTTTGTACTTTTTTATTTTACTGCTGTTCCTCAATTAGTGATCTGTTGCTGTCACACAGAGTCCCAGCTTCTAGCAACCTTTGAGTATAGTCTCCAATCCTTTCTCAAAATCCAATTTGCCCTGGCAGTATCGAGAACTCTCAAGGAAATGCAAACGCTACATGAGTGAGGATTATTTGAAGGTGGGATGAAGAGAGAAAGGGCTAGATGCAAAAGCCTGAAGTTGATAGAAATAGGGACCCAGTGTGGCAGTGGTGCTTTTCTAAAAAAAGCAATATCAAATAAGTTTAGGCAAAATCTTGAGCCTGGATTGCTTTCTCCTGTTTTTTGGTACAGGCAAAGAAGGCATTAGATGAATAGTGTATGATTTAATCCTTGGTATATTTCTCTTTTAGAGTTCATCTTCTAGAATAAGTAACCTGCTCAAGGAAGAGCAGTATATGTATGGAAGTTACTTCATAGTTGGGTGTTCCCTGGAATGAAAAGACTGCATCCACAATGCAAAACTGTGTAGTTATCCAGCCTATCTTTGTAGTTACCTCCATGTATCACCTAACAGTTAGTCCCTGACAGTTGGTATAACGGTTTCATAGCAAGTGGGAGGACTTGCTGGAAGTGGGTGTAACTGAATTCCAAACAACAGGTGTTTCATAACAAGGCCCAATCAGTTGAAGCATTCTTAGGACAACAATGCATTGTGGATTCATGGACTTCTTCCTTCCTCTCTTGCCAGGGGTGCCGACTTACCCCTTACATGGGGGGAGGGCATCATGTTATGCATCATGTAAGGCATCCATGATGCAGCACTGGGCGGGGAGGTGGCGGAGTGCGGCGCTGGGCTCCAAGCTCCACCTCCTCCCCGCGGCATGCACCCAGCAGGGGCAGGAGGTGTGGAGGGTGATCTTCACCCTTGCGCGTCCCAGCCATGTCCTGGCTCCCAAGTGTGGGCTGGGGTGCACAAAGGGCATCTGGCAGCAGGGGGAGGTATCAGCCCCCTCAGTATTGGGGCTGGGTCCCCTGATTCAAAATACTGAGAGGGCTGGAGCCCCCAGCGCCCCATATACCTGGCGCCGGTGCCTCTTGCATGGGTAATCCTCCTTTTCAGTTTCAGAATGAGCTATGGTACCAAGCCACGGTTTGCAAACCTGCTTCTAACCAGTGTGTCAGGTTGAGTTTTTGTTTAAACTATAATAAGGAAAACGTAGGTCTACCTGTAGTACTGAATTCAGTTAGTTTCCAAACTGAAAGAACAGGAGAAATGCCAACGGGAGAGATGGTCAATTAAGGTTAAATTGGCTTGTGTTACATCTGCACCAAGCCTGTGCCAGTTATTTACTCAGAAGATGTGTATGCACAGATCTTCAGCTTGGCCTGTTCTTGTGTTTTAAGAACTGTGAATCAGAATAGCTGTCAGTCACAGAAGTCAGCCAATTAGTGAAACAACAAATGCAGGGATAGGAGATAGGTTGAAAGTTTTGGAATGGTATTTATTGACAAGGAAGGGGTGATATTCAGTTACGTTTCAATGCAATTAATGGACCTAACTTAGTAATGCTTGTTAATTTTAATGGGCCAACACTGAGTAAAACTTAGCTGAATACCAAGCTGCTGTCTTCAATGTTATAAAAGGGGAGGGTGGGGAAGGAATCCTCAGGGTGGCTAACCTGTGGCCCGAAATATGTTTCTGAGGGTTATGCGTGAACAAGCCTAGACTAGTAATAGCCTTTGCTAACAAATGGCAATTAAGATATGAGGTAGAAAAGACTTTTGTCCTAAGAGAAGCCTGTCATGTTGAAAACAAATTCAGCCAGGTTGAAAATGAAGATTCATAGCTGACTTTCATTTTACTGATAGCTAAGGGAGATTTCTCCAAATTTTATACTTCCAGAAGTATTAGATTTTATGAGGAAGTTGTTATTTTGTAGCCTGTGGGAACAAGTTGTCTTGGAATGCAAATGTTCTTTAATGTTAGTAACAGCTAGTGGAGTGGGATGGTATAAGTTCTGCCAAATTTATGTGAATGTTGACTAATCTTATGTTACTTGAACTGCCAATCATTATTCAGTTGCAAAGCATGAAGATTTGAGGATCTATATTCAACTTTTTAGTTGCTTTATCCAAAATGTGTGCTGCTGCGTGTGTTTACATGTCCTCTTCTGTGGTAACTTTTCGTCTAAGCTACTACTTTGTTATGTTTTCCATGCAACTTTGACAAACTAAAAATTGAATATATTAGTAAACTAATAAAATCAAGAAAATGCACTTTGTCCAACCAGATGCCTCTAGGAAGTAGAACTTGCTGTTGCTCCTAGCAAACTAGTTGGCATACAGTACTCAATATATAGCCATCATGACTTTTAGCCATTAAATATTTTTTCTAATCTTTTAATGACTACTGGCATACATTGTGACAGTGAATTTCATAAGTTAGTTATGTGTCATGTGAAGTACTACCTTTTGTCTGTCCTGAGTCTCCTACCAATTTCATTCTAGTATTATGAAAGAGAAAAATTCATTCCGCAAAGTTTTTTGGAAGCAATTTCAAGAGTGTGTGTGCTAAATTCCACTGTAAAAATCAAATGCACTCTAGAAACTTTCATAATGCAATAAACCTAGCTGATCATATTACTCTAGTTTTCTGATTTGGTTTTTAACAAGGAAAAAAAGTAAAGCATTTCAAATGTTTCTGTGATGATTTGTATTTGCAGTATGTAGTACAGGTTTGTAACCCTATTGATAAACCCAGTGTACATTTTTTCTTAGTCTAATGACTGTCTTGTGTTCACAGCCAAACTTCTGTTCACAGGTCATTCATTGTACCACTAAAATTGAAACAAAAATACTATCTATTTACTAGGGCTTCATTTGATGTTGCAGGAAAATAAAGTACCGTATTTTTCGCTCTATAAGACGCACCTAGTTTTTGGAGGAGGAAAACAAGAAAAAAAACATTCTGAATCTCAGAAGCCAGAACAGCAAGAGGGATCGCTGCGCAGTGAAAGCAGCAATCCCTCTTGCTGTTCTGGCTTCTGGGATAGCTGTGCAGCCTGCATTCGCTCCATAAGACGCACACACATTTCTCCTTACTTTTTAGGAGGGAAAAAGTGAGTTATAGAGCAAAAAATACGGTACTTCTAACATTGATTTCCAAACATGTGAATATATGGTATTCCATTGTATATGTATTTAAAATTGAGAGAAAGCAGGGCTAGCGTTTGGTCACAAAGGTGTAAAATGTGGTCATTGTTAGAGCATGTTTTTATCTTGATGCCTCTTTGTATATGACTGAAATGCACATAGCTCTAAATGGTTTGGTAGCTTGATTCTTTCGTTAAGATCAGTATGACTGTGGTTGTTAATGCATAACTTCCTTGATTGTAAGATCACAGCATCCATGAGGCAGTGGTGAAAGGTCACTTAAGGATGTCACTTGCATGGTATTTGTTAGAAGCAGCAAATAAAGTCTTTCTTAAAACAAAATAAAAAGATTCCTTCCAGTAGCACCTTAAAGACCAACTAGGTTAGTACTTGGTATGAGCTTTCGTGTGCATGCACACTTCTTCAGATACACTGAAACAGAAGTCACCAGACCCTTCTATATAGTGAGAAGGTGGGGAGGGGTATTACTCAGAAGGGTGGTGGGATTGGGTGATTGGCAGATAGCTGTGATGAGCCTGTTGACAACTCTTAACGACTGCAATAGGTCTTATAGGAAAAAGCAAGGGGTGAGAAGGTGAAAGTCTGTTCTGTAGCAGCAAGGTAAAAGCTCTTGGTGTAAATATGTAGCCTTGCTGTTAAACTAATCAAAAGTTTCCTATAGATCTTGGAAGGTAGAACCAACAGTTTTCCTCCTGCCTTAAAGCAGTCAGCTGTGTGACCAAAGTTTGTTGGGCTCAATGAACATCAGAACCGGTGGCAACCACTAGGTACAGTGGTGCCTCGCAAGACGAAAAGAATCCGTTCCGCGATTCTCTTCGTCTAGCGGTTTTTTCGTCTTGCGAAGCAAGCCCATTGACGGCTTAGCGGATTAGCGCTGTTAGCGGCTTAGCGGCTTTTAGCGGCTTATCAGCTTAGCAGATAAGCAGATAAGCGGCTTAGCGTCTTAGAAAAAGGGGGGGGAGGAAAAAAAAGTCAGAAAAACTCGCAAGACATTTCGTCTTGCGAAGCAAGCCCATAGGGAAATTCGTTTTGTGAAGCGCCTCCAAAACGGAAAACCCTTTCATCTAGCGGGTTTTTCGTCTTGCGAGGCATTCGTCTTGCGGGGCACCACTGTATATGCTTGCTGATTTGTTTGCAAGTGTGACAAAAGCCCACTGTGAAATGCATGGGCTTGCTGGCACGCCACTAGGAATTAACTGAAAGAGCTATTCAGGATTTGATGGCCTTTAAGGACTTTAGTAAGCATTAGAGCATTAGGAAGGTAGTGGAATTCCTTGCAGCAGTTTTCAACCTGTGGGTCCCCAGATGTTGTTGGACTACAACTCCCATCATCCCTGAGCTCTGGCCTTGCTAGCTAGGGGTGATGGGAGTTGTAGTTCACCAACATCTGGGGATCCACAGGTTGAGAAAGGCTGCAAGAGGCTATCTAAACCTGAATTGGATTCTAAGCATTTAAAAACTGCCATGGAAAAAGCAAGTTCTATTTAATCCTTTTTTGCCAGACATCTCAAGGTAATAGTTAAAAAGTTTTCTGGGAACAATCAATCAGATGCAAAAAAGAAAAAATATTTCATTAGTTATGAGTTTTGTTGAACATAGGCAGGGCAGTTAGATAGGAAAGTGACAGAATAAGAGGTGCAGTTTGTCAGAAGGTTCAGCAGGCTCTGCTGGACTTATGGGACTTATTGCTGTGATTAGGTCATGTTTTCCCCCTCATGATTCAATTGTGTAAAATTAGGCAGCATAGATTTCTTCCTCATACTGTTTTCCTTGGTCAATACACACGTGTGTTTTGCTCTGTCCTTAGGTGAAAACATCGGAATTTTATCGTTATTCCCGGCAGTTGCGGCATGAGGTGGAGCAAGCTATGAATTACTTCCATAGTGTGCACCAGCAGCCTTTGATGGAAATGAAATCAAATCGCATCCGTTCTGCCAAACCCCAGACTGCAGTGTTTAGAGGAATGATAGGACACAGCATGGTAAATAGTAAAATTCTTCTTCTGCACAAACCAAGGGTCTGGTGGGAGTTGGAAGGTCCACAAGTACCGTTACGACCAGACTGCCTTGCTATTGTTAATAATTTTGTATTCTTATTGGGCGGGGAAGAGTTGGGGCCAGATGGTGAATTTCATGCTTCTTCCAAAGTGTTCAGATATGATCCAAGACAAAATTCTTGGTTACGAATGGCAGATATGTCTGTACCACGCTCAGAATTTGCTGTTGGTGTTATTGGAAGATATATCTATGCAGTGGCCGGAAGGACAAGAGATGAGACATTTTATTCAACAGAGCGATACGATATCACAGAAGATAAGTGGGAATTTGTGGATCCCTATCCAGTCAATAAATATGGACATGAAGGAACTGTTCTTGGTAACAAGCTGTACATCACAGGCGGAATCACATCCTCGTCCACATCTAAGCAGGTGTGTGTATTTGATCCCAGTAAAGAAGGGACTGTGGAGCAGCGAACAAGGAGAACTCAAGTGGTGACTAATTGTTGGGAAAACAAATGCAAAATGAATTATGCAAGATGCTTTCACAAGATGCTTTCTTATAATGGCAAGCTTTATGTTTTTGGAGGCGTCTGTGTAATTCTGAGGGCCTCTTTTGAGTCTCAAGGGTGCCCTTCTACAGAGGTTTATGACCCAGACAGTGATCAGTGGACTATTTTGGCTTCTATGCCAATTGGTAGAAGTGGTCATGGTGTAGCTGTGTTGGAAAAACAGATAATGGTTCTTGGGGGCCTATGTTATAATGGTCACTACAGTGATTCAATTCTCACTTTTGATCCTGAAGATAATAAATGGAAAGAAGACGAATACCCAAGAATGCCCTGCAAGCTAGATGGCTTACAAGTTTGTAGCCTACACTTTCCTGAGTATGTGCTGGAACATGTTAGACGTTGCAGCTAAAGTTTAAAGAAACAAAACAAAACTATTTATAATTTGGTGGGATGGAGGGCTGGGGTAAGGGAAAGCAGATTTAAGCCCACTGAAAACAGTGTATTGTGTAATATGCCACTTAAATTAATAAAGAGAAAAAAGAAGTGTACAGGGAATGCATCTACCAAGTTTATTAGGAATGCTAATACCTGTGGTTTCATACTGATTTTATTTTTTACATGCTATTACTGTGTTTTGAGAGGGGAAATTGTTCTTCCATTTCATGTGTTTTAACCCCATATACTATGTCCATTCTGTATGAGTGAAGACAACACATGCTTCAGGATGCACTAGAATACACTCTGTTTGCAAGGTGGGTCAAAAGCATTTATGTATTGTGCATTTTTATTTTTTAAACTGTCAGGATAAAATTCAGCAGCCTTACTAGAACAGAGCCTGACTTCCAATGTAGCAGTGAAAGGGGCCTTTCAATTTGTTCCTGTAATTACTTGTTGCTTAAATGTTATTTTTATTTCCATTTATGACTCCTCCCAATCAGGTTTGACACTCCTCATTTTGATATCAGTGACAATTTAAAATGGTTTTCTATTTATTTTTCTATTTCTATTCAATTTATTTTAATGTACAGTAGTTCCAGTAAGTCTGCTGAAAAAATAGGTTTTTGAAAAAAAGAACACTGAAGATTTTCTACTAAAATAAATTCTAGGCTGCATTTGTCTGCGTTGTGGTTTGTGAATAAAATATATCTATATATATACATACATGCATACACTGTAAGATCAAAATGAAATGCATATTTTTATGTGCAGCTGGAAGAGTCTATTTTTAACTAGTGGACAGATATGAGCTATATCTGTTTAATTTTAGCTCTTAATAGCACCCTTTCATGTATTTAAATTTGTTGGGTAACGAGGCCTCGTTCTTATCAATGTAAACTTATATTTGGTATATACTGATTGATTCAGTAACACTTGAACTCCTTTATAACCAGGTGATAAAAATGTCGAAGCTACCATTTTTGTTGTTTATAAAGTCAGATCCCAACCTGTAGTCTTCAGTACTTGATTCTAGAAATACAAATCAGAAATATTTATAACAATCACTGCCTCTGCTGTTCTTGAAGGATGGTAGAGCTTTTTAGTTGGTGTTTATCGCAGAAGCATTGCAGCTGTACAGTTCTTTGCACTGATTGAGCTGCTGGGCTCAAAAGATGCCGAGTTAGGCAAACTTCTATTTTTTAAGCAAATTTAGAAAATAACCACTGGCTCCACAGTATACTTGTATGGAGGTCTGAGGATGTTGAACAATTGTATCTTGTTGAGGTCACTTTCTTAACTATTAGACAACTATCTGCGTTTCACCGAAAATAAATCTGAACAGAGTTCTGAGCTGAAATACTCAAGTTCCAGTAGCTGCCTGTGGAATATGGAGATGAGCCAATCTTGCCTGGGCAATGTAAGGCTCACTGATGCTTGGCAAACTGCTAAAATGTGGCTTCAGAAGAAATGGAAGTCCAACTGTTTGCGTAAAACATGGAGGAATTAACTGTACCATTTTGTTCCAGTATCATGAACTGGAAATCACTGTAGAACATGTAGTTCATTTTGTATTCTGGGAGTTGAAGCTTATGCATGCTAGAAACCTCCACAACGGACACATTTGACTGTGTCTTGTTTCAGCTCCTGGATTACCGAGGCCCCAAAGTGGTGTTACTATTCTGCATCAAACATGTAAACGTCTACCCAAAAATCTTTTAACATTTTTCTGTCTTTTTTCCTGACACATGGATCAAGATCTGAGCTGCACAATTTCACATGATGTGTCTCTCTGTGTATACAAAACAAGCACGTACGGAAAGAAGTTATAGCCCAACCCTTCTAAACACCCCCCCCCCATATAAACCATGGCCTCACATGTATTCTTCGCCTATCATCTTTAGCATGACCAGTGAAATCAAAAGCTTTCACTTCTGGTTTTAAATGAACCCAAGTTCCTCACTGAACTTGGGGAAAATCTGGTTTGCTTGATCTATGGTTTGTTCAATGAAGTCAAGATCAACCCATGTTTATAATCCTTTAAAAACAAACAAACCAGTGTTCCTGGAACAGAGAACTAATACATTTAAAATATGTTTCCATTGAAGGGTGTCCAAGGCTCACTGCTGCTCATGCATGCAACACTAAACAGTGATTTAGCATTATGTGTAAAATGGGCCAAAATATCTCTGCACATGCAAAAGTAAACACGGGCACTTTGTTGTGAGAGTGTTTTCAAACACACAATCGTGTATAATGAAACTGATTATACTATGTGCTCTGCTGTGCATCTGAATCAGCCTGGGCGTCAAATAAGCTTTTAAAAAATGATTTACCCGGGTTTCTCAACCTTTGACGAAGACCAAATGTGCAGATTTAGAAGTCATTGCTTTGCATATGTGCCACTTCTCAGCTTCTGACTTGAACTAGGTATTTGGTTTTCATTGTTGCTTTCAGCATAAAAGGAAGTTAGGTCTGAAATGATTCACCAAATGTAAAGTATTGGAGAATTAATTACGGCAAGCCAAGAATGGAATGATAAGACTGTGTAAAAATATTTTAACCTGTTTAGAAATCTCTAGTGCTTGTGGTTATCAACCCTTTATTCTTCATTCCATCCCAATGCAACTGTTTAAGAAGCCCAATTCCGTACATGTTTTATTGGAAGCCCTAATGAATTGGGGCTTAACCTCAGTCTGCATGAAATTGCAGCCTTATTTTATTCAATTCCTATCTTGTTTACACTGGATTTGTTTAATTGTGTTTGTTTTTATTATCATCGCCCCATGTACCAGGTTTGAAAAACCAAAACCAAGCATCTAGCAGTTTCAAATCTAAAGGATGGTATTCTTTTCTCTGGTATAAGGTTAAGAAATATTTGTCAACTTGGAGTCAGTGATATTTAGCCTAATATCTTGACTTTGCCTATGATGCCAGAAACAAATAGTATGTTCTTAGAACTTCTGTGCATTACTTGAGTTTGTTTGCTTGCTTAATATAAGAGAAAAGAATGCACCAAAATTCTAGTTCTCTGGCATCAGGTACTTGCATCTTTTTCCTTTGATTCCCAACACATTTCCTATTATGGACTAGAATTTGTCAAGTACTAGGCCGACTAGTCTAGGCTCATAAAAAAAGGCTCAATACTTTGTTTAAGCCCAATGGTTTTCATTTGTACTGGTGCTTCAGCTACCTGTTTAACTGGTGCCAAAACAAGGGGCATGAAACATAAAAACTCCATACAGGCAGTAACCACAATCCAACACATACTTAAGCCCTCAGGTTCTGAAAGGAATTTGTTTAACATGAGCTTAAGTATACTGCATTATACAGTCGTACCTTGGTTTTTGAACAACTTGGAACTTGAACGCCGCAAACCTGGAAGTAGGTGTTCCAGTTTGTGAACTTTGCCTCGGAAGCCAAACATCAGCTTCCGTGGCTTCTGATTGGCTGCAGGATACTCCTGCAGCCAATCAGAAGTTGCTCCTTGGTTTCTGAACATTTCAGAAGTCGAACTGACTTCTGGAACACATTCTGTTCGAAAACCAAGGTACGACTGTAAATATATATGGCCCATACGTTTCAGTAGAACGGGGGGCATGTGAGGTACATCAACTGTAGGGAAACAAAACTGGGAAAGAAGTGGCTGCTCTTAATGCTTTTTAAGGGACCAGTGGCTCTCCAAGGAGTTTACAGATGTTTTATACTAATGGAAAAGTTGACTCTAGCATTTTAGCGGCATATGCCAACCATTTAATAGATGAAAAGGTTTGCAATCCTAATTTGAGCCTAGATAAAGCAGTGTTTGTGTTGACACAACTTTCCCCCCAAGCATGGTTGCTGAGAAAAAGGATAAAGCTAGAATTGGAAGGTTACAGCATACATAAAACTAGACTTATTTAGTATGATGCTGCTTAAGCCATTAGTCGCTGCTAGAAACTAAGTCATTTAGAAACCATGCGGATGGGGTCCAACTTAAAAAACAATAATTGGGATGATACTGTAGAACTCCATCACTGTAAAGTCTTTTTGCTTGTTTCATAACAGTTAAAGGGAGAAATACTTTCTTCTTATTAAATCCTGGTCACAGAACTTGCTAATGTTCAGAATACTTTTATTCTGGAGAGAACATACATTGTGAATTCTGAACTGGAGAATGGGCAGTGTAGCATCAAGATTGCCCATACATGGTGTAAACTGTAAAAGCCAATTAAGGGTGAGCTTATGTCTCTGTAAAACAATGTGTACTCTATCATTAAAATTATAGGAACTGAAAATCTTAGTTTTCGTATAGTGTGATCTCTTATCAGTGGCAGTTTTTGTTCCAAATAGTGTAGCAAAGAGAAAAGCAGACAGAAATCTGGATTAATAATTCTGGATTGCTTTGGTGGACTTTTCAAAATTATAGTATTGTGTTAGGATCAGGATTCCAGTTATAATCTCAATAACTGGTAATCTTTACTATTCATATTAATGCCATTGGAAGTCTCGAAAAGAGTACTAGTGTAAAGCAAACTACGGGTCTGCAAATGTTGTTGAAGCACAACTCCCACAAACCCTGATCATTAAAACGTGATGGCTGGGACTGATGGAGATTGGGCATCTTAACAGCATGTGGAGAGCCACAGGTTTTCTGCATTCCTGGTGAAAAGGTTACCGGGATGCAGTGGCATATCCCTATATGGCATGAATTCTGCTGTTGCTTTACTGTTGTTCTGAATGAGTTGGCAGAGGTTTCATGAACAACAGTCTTGACAAGTTAATTTGGAAAGCTATCTTCTAACTGTGCTGAATCAAATGGAAGTACTTTGTTCAAACATATACACAAACTCAAATGTGCGTGTTGGGGTACTTTTTCCAGGAACGTTCCCAGAGCTGCTATGAAATTCTGTGATCTGTCCTTTTTAACTTTCTAAAAACATTTTTTCTTCCCACCCGTTTCCAAACATTAACTTCTCTCATGCTGTGAATGCATTATGTTCAGTGATGCATATGTACTCTATTCTGTTTTTAAACTAATGTGTAAAAATTGTATATATAAAAATGTAAATAAAATATTTTTAATCTTTAGGGTACTTTGTCCATTGTGTATTATACTTCAAGTTCTTCTTTTCTATGGGTCAAGCATGTTGACCTAACTCAAAAATTACTGTTTATTTAAAACATTCAGCCCAATTGATAAGCAAGCACAAATGACTATGTTAAAATGGACACTAGATTAACATTGCAATTTACCAGGCAATATCCTGCTGTGTCATGCTCAGTGTAGACCCCTTGAAATAAATACTTACCTTGCAAAATCTACCCTGAATATGACTTAAAATGGAGATCATACACCAACTTTCTCTCTTGGTGCCCCCTTAGCTGTAATTCAGAAAAGGAAACTATTACTCTCTTTTCAAACTTGTCCATGTGGGTTCGAAGGATAAATAACTCTGCTTCTCTCCCTATAGGTCATGTTTCCTTCCCTCTTATCTGCTAATGAGACCACCATCGTTACTTTAGCACAATAAATTGCTGCACCATGAATTTCCCAAAGCCAGACAGTAATTATTCACATGCTATTCATGTTCTTCATGTCTGCAGCATGATAGGAGAAAATTACACACATCAGGACAAATTATCTGTTTTCTACAATTCTGTGATTCAAACAGAAGAAATGGAAGGGAACATAAGTTTTATCATGGGTTAGTCTCCCCCAATATCTTCCACTCGTAGGGATCTGGCCCAGTTGTATAGCTTCACTGCCTCGTGCTCCCAGTCTTCATCTGACAAATGACTTTCATGGCTTGACTCTTCAGTGACTGTGGAGTCTGAATGATCACTTAACAACGATGAAGTTCTCAGCATCTGCTCCAAAATAACAAAGTATAGATTATTCTAAGAAGAAATCACAGCTTAGTTGTTTAGCCTCATACTCCTAAACAGAATCCATTGTACATGTTGCACTATGAGGTGGAATTCAGTGTGGGATGAGGCTGATCATTCCATCAGTGGAAGAATTTTTGCTTTCCAAATGGAACCATCTCCCCCCTCTCCTGTGCACAGAGCCAATTTGGGGGAAGTCATGGGGCACACAAAGGGGGGGGGACACTGTTGCACTAGCAGTTTTTGTTCATTTAGTTGAACCCACCCATAATAACAAACAAACAAACAAACAAACAAACAAACAAACAAACATAAGACAGTCTTGGATTGGACACTTGAGCAGTGTCTGCACTAATCTTCCTTCCTAGGCTATGTTGCAGCAACCAGGATGGTGTCCTATAGGGGCCCTATTGCAGGTTTTGTTGCAGAATGTAACTTACTAAAGCAGAGCTTATTTTATAAACCACTGAGCCTCTTGGGCTTGCCGATCAGAAGGTCAGCGGTTTGAATCCCCGCAACGGGGTGAGCTCCCATTGCTCTGTTCCAGCTCCTGCCAACCTAGCAGTTTGAATGCATGCCAGTGCAAGGAGATCAATAGGTACCACTGTGGTAGGAAAGTAAACAGCATTTCCATGCACTTTAGTTTCCGTCACAGTGTTCTGTTGCGCCAGAAGCAGTGGCTGCTGGCCACATGACCCAGAAAGCTGTCTGTGGACAAATGCCGGCTCCCTCGGCCTGAAAGCGAGATGAGCGCCGCAACTCCATAGTCACCTTTGACTGGACTTAACTGTCCAAGGGTCCTTTTGCATTGCCACTTAGTTAGAAGCAGATCTCAAACACCGGGTATTTCTTTAGAAGGTCTATTACAATTAAGGACTGCAGCCAACCCCTTGAGATCTAGCAAGTGAGGTTGCTTACTAACACGTTAATTCCTGCATTTTTTGCATGCCAAAGCTACAAATGTGTTGTTTTAAAATTATGGAGATGGATTTCTAATCTGTCTAAATGCCTTTTAATAAAATTAAAACAAAATAAAAATGATAGGATCAGTAAAATACCGTATTTTTCGCCCTATAAGACGCACTTTTTCCCCTCCAAAAATGAAGGGGAAATGTGTGTGCGTCCTATGGGGCGAATGCAGGCTTTCCCTGAAGCCTGGAGAGCGAGGGGGGTCGGTGCGCACCGACCCCTCTCGCTCTCCAGGCTTCAGGAAGCTATCCAGTAGCCGTGGGAGACCCAGCTCTCCCAAGGCTAGCAGAGACCTTGCCGGCACCCAGAAGCTTGGGGCGCGCTGAGCTCCGCACGCCCCAAGCTTCGGGCTTAGTGCAGCGCACCTGGGGGGGAAATAAAAATTTTTTCCTTTATTTCCCCCCCAAAAAAACTAGGTGCGTCCTATGGGCTGGTATGTCCTATGGGGCGAAAAATATGGTACAAACTTTTTTGGGTTCTTTATTTAGTGCATTACACAAACGTTTCTCAGCATAGGTGATCAAGAACAATTAGTTAGACATAGTGTTATGCTCTAGTCCTCACCTTTCTGATGGCTTTTATGTAGAACAAGTAGAGTTACCCTGGTCATAATCTTAGAACTGTCTTATTAAGTTCATCCCAAGGGGGGGGAAACAATAAAAGCTCTTTAAAACAGACTAGTAGAATCTTAGCTGTGAGATTTATCAGCATTTGATCAGAAAATTTCTTTTTCTTTTAACATGCTCACCTCTCTTTGTTTCTCAAGGCTATAAGCCTTCCTCATTTTTGCATTCTTCTTCTGAGCTTGGTAAGAGCGACGCCCAGTTCTAGGTGCTGATTTTCTACTCAGTTTTGAGAAGATTGCAGTTGTGGGAATTTGTGGTGGAGTTCTGGAGGGAAAACAATGTTTTAAACAATTTCCCCACACAATTGTACAGAATTGAAATGTTATCAGCATTCACTATATAATAAGGAAATTCCTCCTTTACAGTGTAATCCTCGGCAAGCCTATTCAACAAACCATCCCCAAGTTAATCTAGATTTAGTCCCAATTAAGTGTCCATAGGACTACAACTTTAAAAATGTTTTAATGGGTGCAGCATTAGGTTTCACCAGTAAGAATGAGTAGTCATAACTGCACTGTAATGCTTGCACATTTGTTGTCAGTATTAAACAAATATATTTATCACTGACACTATGAAACATTTAAATCAACAGAACCAAAGCAACATGAAAATACACTTCTGTATCATATTATCAAAATACTGAAACTATCACAAATATATTTTACATTGAAATCATGTTAAAAAATAAATTAATGGGAGCTGAGCCATTTAGCATTACATGGAAAGCCCTTTAAATACATAGCTGCTATAAAACTAAACATGATATGTAATTGTTTAGATCATAATATATAATAAAATAAATTAATGTATTAACTAAGAGCTGTAAGTGGATAGCTGAGGCCAGAGCAATGCTTATCTATATCCAGAAGGGGGAACACCTGCCTTCAAATAAACATTCCATTCCATATCAGTAATGGACATTGTCTTTACAGTGGTACCTCGGGAGGCGAATGGGATCTGTTGCGGAGCCCCGTTCGCATCCTGAGCAGAATGCAACCAGTGTCTGCCCGTGCGCGGGTCGCAATTTGCCGCTTCTGCCGTGAAATGATGCATGTCTAAAAAGTGTGTCACCAACATGAGGAGTTTGAAAAGCTCTGATTTACCTGATTTGACAAATAGCCATGATTTGAGCACGACACGTTTCTTCATTCTGTGGCCTCAGCAGCAGAAATGGCAATTCCATCCTAAGTCTGGTAGATAGCTTCCCAGACTGTGCATAGTCCATGATGTCATACACAATCATTGATCTGGGAAAATCATGTAAAGACAGCCTTCTCCAGCAGTTATGTCTGCCACCATAGTATGCTGGAACCTCATCCATGAGATTGCTATACTAGACAGTCATGAAAGAACAATATGTATGAGAAAGTTGTACTAGGATTCTCTGGTTATCTTTTGTAAACTACACCCTTTACTGCAATTCTTCCATTTTATCAGCCAAGAAAATGAACCCTAAGGCTCCAATTCTGTGAAGTACGTCCCTCTGAATGCAGTGGAACTTACTTCTAAAATATGTAGGGTTGCATTGTATATTATTACTGCTAACATAATATTTTCTATAGGATCTGTTGCCTGGATTATTTAACTGAATTTTACAAATACACAAATATAATCACAGTGTGTGTGGTAATATGCTGTTGCCTTGCTCTTACTAGTGTTGTATTTAAGTTGACTTTGGGGCTGCTCAGATCTTCCTCCAAACCTCTTCCCAAGTGAGACTGGAAGCAGGGTCTTGGACTCATTCATTCCCTCCTCCAACCCTTCCCACGTGTTCGGTCTTTTTCATTATCAGATTAATTACAGTGGTACCTCAGGTTAAGTACTTAATTCGTTCCGGAGGTCCATACTTAACCTGAAACTGTTCTTTACCTGAAGCACCACTTTAGCTAATGGGGCCTCCTGCTGCCGTCGTGCCGCCGGAGCCCGATTTCTGTTCTCATCCTGAAGCAAAGTTCTTAACCTGAAGCACTATTTCTGGGTTAGCAGAGTCTGTAACCTGAAGCGTATGTAACCCGAGGTACCACTGTAATTAATTATGGCATAAGGGGTGGAGAACATAAGCATTGCTTACTTGTACGTGGTCTCTTATTGTAGCCACATCCAATTCCTCTGTTATTCCGTATTTCTTATGCTGAAGTTCATCCTGCAGTATCTGATTATAATATGTCCGGTATCCCATTAACTTGCAAGCATCAACAGCCGCCTATCAATCATCAGAAAATATAGAAATAGCCTCAGTGTCACTGTAACTCTACCCTAAATCACCATTCTGAAATCCTCATGCATTCAAGACAAAGCTCAGCCTGATTATACCATTATAATCAAAAGTGCATCAATTTTGTATCTGAAAATTTTATAGGAGCTTGATGATGCATTTTCTAAGGCACGGTTCAGAAGCTTAGTGGAAAAATAATCCTAGTCTCATAAAGAAATGTAGCTGTATCCTTTCCATCATGAGCTAAGTGTTACATGTGCCCACATCAGTTTTTGAAAGGGAAGAACAGCATGAATATGTTCTCCATACAAAGTGTGTGCATCATACAGTAAGTTTATAATATTCTTAATATTTTAGTGTACACCACTTAGTATGTGAAGTGCAGGGTACAATTTCAAATAGTAAATTCAAACACAATGTGAAGAAACAGATATTGATGGGGAGGGCAATCTGTACACTAACTGTGATGTCTTAGAACCGTAACACTAAGAACTCAAAAAATTCTAAAGAAGGGTCATCTAGTCCAAACTCCTGCACTGCTGGAATCTCAAGTAAAGCATATGTTAGCCATCTAACCTTGGCTTAAAAACATCCAAGGAAGGAGAGTCCACCACCTCCTGAAGGAGACCGTTCTACTGTCAAACAGGTCTTACTGTCAGAAAGTCTTATTGATGCTTAGTTGGAATCTCCTTTCTTTTAATTTGAAGCCATTGGTTCGAGTCCTACCCTCCAGAGCAGAAGAAAACAAACTTGCTCCATCTTCCATTTGACAACTCATTAGGTATTTGAAGACAGCTATCTTGTCTCCTCTCAGTCTCTAATTTTCCAGGCTAACCATACCCAATTCCCTCAACTGTTCCTCATCAGGCTTGGTTTCCGGACCCTTGTTTTTGCTCTTGTTGGAATTGTCTGCATTTGTGCCTTCAATATTTCACCTTTAAGAAACTCCCATCCATCTTGGACTCCCTTCTCTTTTAAGTATTTCTGACTATGGCATTTCACTCAATAGTTCCTTAAGATTTCTGAAATCAGCCTTCAAGTTCAGAGTGGGTATCCAACTATACTCAGCTTTTCCTTGCTTCTATATAATGAAACCCAAGAGAACATGATCACTTCCTCCCAAGGTTCCCAGTACTTTGACTTCCTCACTGGCTAAATTAGGACCTCTGCTTGGCCTACTTAGGCCCATGGGCTGAGATTTCTGCATTGCAGGGGGTTGGAATTGTTGACCCTCATGATCCCTTCCAACTCTACAATTCTGATTCCTCACAGCTGGGGTAAAGTTATCATAATTAAGAACGGTAGCGTTTTAAATATAAAGAACAACTTATTATAGTATCAAGCTTAGGTAACAGATGATACAGAACATTTAAAAAAATATCCAATAGGTTACCTCACTTGTTGCTGTTATTACGCTTTTCCCAGTGATGTAATGGGTGTTTTGGTCTCTTGACTTGCAAAATATCTTGAACACAACGAAAGGGGGGAAATCAGATCCAGCTAATCTGAAGGGAGGGGAAACACCAGAACTTAATTACCTATTGTTATTAAACAGCTTATTTATTGTTTGGCAATGGAAGTGACTGTTTTCATTTTAGTTCTAATTTAAATACTATGATTGGCGATGTTTTAAAAATCCATCTGTGGTTTTATTTAACAAAGACAATCCAACAAATTATATCCTTAATCCCAAACACATGTTAAGAGTATGTTCCCTTGAAAGGTATGGGATTAGCTCCAATCTGTATGCAAATTCAGGTCTATGGGATGGATTTAACTAACCTGGTTCACTAGTGGAAGCCAGGGCAAGGATTCCCAATATTGAAGTGGGGCTTTCTGCTCCTCTTCCCCCAAATCTGCTCTGGATTAGTAGAACCCCCAGAATAGAGCATGAAGGAAGAAATGGTTGCATTGATAGATATGTAAATTATATCATATATGTAAATTATGTAATCAATATGGTATATGTTTATATGTATGTATAATGAAAAACCAATAAAAATTTATCTGACGAAAGAAATGAAATGCTTGCGTTGACAGAATGATCAAATTAGCACCATGTTGAATTCTACCCTATGCGTGTAAAATGTTTTCCTTTCTGGAGCTCTATCTGCTGGGAACAGAGAACACATTTTGCCTCACTGGACTAGAATTACCGTATTTTTCGCCCCATAGGACACACCGGCCCATAGGACACACCAAGTTTTTTTGGGGGGAAATAAAGAAAAAAAATTTATTTCCCCCCCAGGCGCTTGTGGGGCCGGCAACGGGGAGAAGCGCTCTTCTCCCCGCCGCCCGCCTGCAGACCAGGTCCGGGGACAGCGGGAAGACGCGCTGCGCCTCCCCGCTGTCCCCGGAGCTTGCGGGGCTGGTGACCGGGAGAAGCACGCATCTCCCCGCCATCAGCCTCCAAACCACATCGTGAGACAGCGGGATGGCGGTGTTCCGCCTCCCCGCTGTCCCCCGACCTTGTGGGACTGGCGCTGCGGCTCTCCTGAAGCCTGGAGAGCGAGAGGGGTCGGTGCGCACCGACCCCTCTCGCTCTCCAGGCTTCAGCGAAAGCCTGCATTCGCCCCATAGGACGCACACGCATTTCCCCTTCATTTTTGGAGGGGAAAAAGTGCGTCCTATAGGGCGAAAAATACGGTAAATTTGCAGTGCTAAACATATAGCTGACCAGTGAGTCTTGGTACATCTTGGGAGGAAGTAGTGAAAATAGATCTCTCGCTGTCCTCTGTTAACAGCAGCTCTGCCAATGCTATCAAGTCAAGGGAACTCTATGGATGGGACTCAAGTGTGTTTAAGGCAACAATCTTGGACATAGTTATAAGGAAATAAGATCAAATGTATATGTTCAGTAAAATCACTTGGTAAAGTCTATATCATTTCAGACTATAAGCTGCCTAAATGCCTATCTATCTATCTATCTATCTACCTATACCTCCTGCATGTTGAAAATCAGCTTATCAAGCAGAAAGATATACTTAGGACTGCAGCCTTAGTTACTGTCATCAGTAAAAATACACTTGCTCAGAAGGAGTCTATATTGGTGTTTTTTCATAGTAAAGTATCACTATGAGATGCTTATGATTCTTGTATACTACTGTTCTTATGAAGCTACTGCCATGCAAAGTAGAATAATATATTGGTTCATTTATCAATAGGAACAATTCATTCTCAATTACTCTTCTTTGGAAGAAACTTACTCCATTGGAATCACCCCTACATAGTAACATTTAAAAGGTGAAGAAAGAGACCATTAAACTAAACAAAATATATTAAACCAAGGCATGGAAATTTCATACTTTTACCTGAATCGAACTCTGCACGTAAGTGTAGGGTCTTTAAGAAGTTCAGCCTCCAAAGGACACACTCTTTTCAAAATATCATGGGTAATGCAGTACTCCTGAAATAAATATATGTTTTGCTCAGGGAGTTTTCAACAAGCTTTGTTTTAAAGCAGCATTTAAAATATCTCTATCTTGCAAAAAAAAAAAAAAGTATATATGAGACAAAACAAAAGAAATAAGGCATACTGAAGCAGTGATAATTAAAAAGAAAAAAGGAGGAACCCTCAGTGAGGAGGTTGGAAGTCATATGGAGAAATTAAGAATTTGTAAATTAAGAAAAAGACTTAAACAAAATAACTCTTTGTTAGGAATTTAAGGATTTGTATAAATAGGTTGGAATGTAAATTTTTTGTCGTGTGGAAAATCAAGAAAAAGCAAAAAAAAATCTCTACCTTGCTCTTCACTGTGAATAACAATTCTAGAGCAGATAACAATAAAATGTACATATGAAGGTTAAAAAAAAGTAAAGGACCCCTGGAACGCTGGAACGGAAACAAGAGTGCACAGAAATGCAACAATTTTATAGTAAAGGTGGAATATATTACAGTCACAATCCAGGTCAGGAGTAAAGGAAGAGGGAAGTATCAGCATGCTATAGAAGGGCAGGACTCCAACTCTGAAGTGTTTTAATTGACTTTAATTTTGTAATTTTATATTGTTGTAACTTGCCTGGTGTAACTGTTTTTAAACAAACATCAATGTACAGAAGTAGAAATTATTTTAAAGAAAAATTCTAAGGACAACCCCTCTTGTAAACAGCAACTACTCCCCAAAACAAAATAAGAAATAAACTCAGTGACCACAGATTGTTGAGAGTCTATATGGATGGAAATGGAAAATTGGAGGATAAGGTAATAGAATGGAGTATGCAGGAAGAATGCATGGCTAACTAGAACCCTGAATAGGAACATGGCACACTGCAACTTTCTGTTGAAGGCCCATTTATATAGTCACCCTTTCAGTCTGAAAAAGAACAGGTGCCCGTCAACGTCTAACTTCAACTAGAATGTTGAGGAACTGGCTATTTCAGGGTCTGCAGCAAACCAACACATCTTCAGACAAATTAGAAAAAAGTAACGGGTCATTATTTGCTTATTTGGCTTGAAAGGCATGGAAGACTGGGAGTAATGAAGAGCAATGAAGATTGCTTGTGTGTGTGTGTGTGTGTGTGTGTGTGTGTGTACACTTCTGGTCACAGCCTGGTCCCTGGATAACCAGGTGGTAACAATGGCCAGGAGTGCTTTTTATCAACTTCAGTTTGTGCACCAACTTGTGCACAATATAGAGTAACTGGGGTTGGCCTCATGCTTCAACCACATACAGGATAATGTAATGCACTCTATATTTAGTTGCTCTGAAGATGGTTGGCAAACTTCAAACAAATGCATCTACTATGGTTTTGACTCCAATTATATTATCTAATATAGTAGCCTTCTGCATTGGTTACCGATTTATTTCTGGCCTCAATTCACTGTGCTGGTTAGACCTTTAAAATCTTAAACCAGTTGTGGCCCACCTCTGAGCTTCCGAATTTGTACTGTTTTACTTTCAGGAGCAATAATTATTCCTGATGGGGAAATGGCCAAAAATCAATTCTTGCTGCTCAGTAATTTAGGATGCAGCAACTTTCTGGTGGGCTTTCCTCTTACAACACACAGCCCAGCCCCTCTGTGTTAGCAGATTTCTACTGCCAACAGTGACAGAGAGCATGAAAGCATTATCCCTGGGTCCCTGCTAGCTTTGAATATTTGTGTGTATACTGTTACAAATAAAACAAATATATTCATGATACCTTGAGGGATACCCCTTGCAAGCCAGAGCTTGTTTCTTTTCCTCAATGCATCCATACAAAGGGAAACCACTTTAAAAATAGAGTTATAATGACACATTAAACTATAGGAGTACATCTAGTCAGCCCAAATCACATGCAAGAGCATACCGCTGCCCGAATTGTATGTTTCATGAGTCTATACAACCGTAGCCTTGTGTGACTCCACCACGCCTTCTGAATAGTTTTTGCTGCTGCGTCAGGATGAGACCTGGTGGAATAAATTGCAAATCACCAGACTATAGTGATTGGAACTTAAAATTATTGCCAGAAATCAATTAAATCCCCACAAGCCCATACAGGGAGGAAGGGTGCATAGCTGGGTACACTTGTTCTGGACCTCAGAGAGCTATGACAGCCAGTGCTGGTCCGCCAGGGGCCTGCCAAACTTATGCTGTTTGAGTTGATAACTTTACCCTAACAAGTCCTTTACTCCCCAGGCCTCATACAAGCTCTGCACCAGCCTGCACCCACATGCTGGAAAGAGCTTCCCTGTTGCTTTCTGTTTTGCAGCTATTACAGACACAAAGTTTCTGACAATGTTTGAAACTCCCATTGTTCTTGATGCATTTTGAAACAGGGAATTTCATTAGTGCAAGCAGTTTGAGCTCTGGGCGCAGTACTGCGCCTAGGAATTCAGGTTAAACCTGCAGAGTGGAAGGAAAGGAAGACCTTTTCCTGCCTCCCCTTCCAGCTACTCTCTGAAGGATGGAGAAGAGACCCTCTTAAAAATATTAGGGGGGTGGGCAGGGGAAGGACTAGACCAAGTGAAAAATGAACATGATTTAGCTGCAATTCATTCATTTACAGCTTTGTATTCTTATTATAAAAAAGCATGCCTAAACATCCTGTTTTTGCCCCCATAACCTGGGTTTAAGGTGCCATTTAGCTCCTAGCTGTCACATCTCTGTTTCTAATACAGTAGTACCTCGGGTTACATACGCTTCAGGTTACATATGCTTCAGGTTATAGACTCCGCTAACCCAGAAATAGTACCTCGGGTTAAGAACTTTGCTTCAGGATGAGAACAGAAATCACGCGGCGGCGGCACGGCAGCAGTGGGAAGCTTCATTAGCTAAAGTGATACCTCTACCTCAGGTTAGAGTTCTTAACAGTTTCGGTTAAGAACGGACCTCCGGAATGAATTTAGTACGTAACCAGAGGTACCACTGTACTGGTTTCTGACCATCAAAAAGGTGGCACCCTTCAACATTGATTAAACTGTGCTCTCCAGGCCAATGTTTTTGAGCCATAAAAGAACATATATTCTTCAGAAAACTGCTTACAAAACAAGTTGTTCTATTTGTTCAACCCTTGTAGTTTGGGGGCCAGAGTCCACACAGATCCATATTCATATTTAAAGATTGATTAGCTTTTTCCAACTTGCACAAACTTTTCAACGTGTTACATTACGCTCCCCCTGCAAACCCGTCAGAAGCCGGCCGTTGGGACTTAAATCCGAGGTATGCTTAGACTAGGGACTCAGCTGCAAATAAAACGTTTTAAGTGTGTTTCAAGTGCAATATACAACATGACACGAGGTGGCACTGGTGAGCCTTATGGAAAACTCAATGTATTTTTTTTTTTTAAAGCATTTTCAGAGCGGCTTTTACATGTGTGTAAATCGTTTTCTTTCGCGTTTCCTTAAGAGTTGGGTGAGGCGGAAATTCAGCACGCGGGGAAAGCTACACTTACTGAGCGCCTGCCTCACATGCGGATGGTAAAAGCCCCCACGCGAAACCCGCACGGCCAACTCCTTCTGCTCTGTCCTAACAGATTCACGGTAGAATTGGAAAAGCATAGCCCACTTTCAGCCCAGAGCCAGGCTCCCAGCTTATCCGACGCCCTTACCTCCGCTTTACTCTGCTGTCACTCTTGGATCCTGCCGGGCGAGAGCTCCTGCTCCATATCGTGGCCATCCTCGACTCAAGAGCCCGCAGGCGCCGCAGTCGAACTCCTTTCGCCGGTCGCCTAGCAACAGGGACGCGCAACGCGACCGGAAGCCAAGTTGGCCACCGCCCACCAATCGCGCGCGACGTCTCTCCTCCCCCTTCCCTCGTGTCGCGCTGGTGCCTCTCTGGCGTCCGTCCGCGGCGCGTGGTTTGTGCGTCATTGCCGTCGCGCCGCACTCCAGCAGCGGCGCTGTCCTCGGCATGTTCAAGGTGAGAAAGTTTCACCGGTAGTTCTCGAGGAGGAACGATATCACTGTGGTTAGTTTTCTTTCTCTGCCTCCGCCCCCCGCCCCGGCTCTCTTTCGCCGCGCGCGACTTTCGAACTGTTTGTGTGTGTGTGTGCGCGCGCGCGCGCCCTTGCACCGTTACGGTCGGCGCCGCGCTCGTATTACCGCGCGGTTGCCATGGAAACATGCCAATCAATTGCGGCGGTTTTTTAAAAAAGGGGGGTGTAGACGGAGGTTTGCGCGCGCTGGGGTTAGCAGCCCCGCCCTCTTCAGTTTTGTCTTTTGTGTGGCCGTTTGGGCTCCTCGGGGTGGGGGGTGGGGAGCGAGGCGGACCGGGGAGTGAACTGGTCTTCTAATTCCGAATCCTCCGCCCGCACACATAGGGAGCCCTCTCGATGCTGGGTCAATACAATACGGAGTTCAACTCGTGTTTCAGCCCTCGCGCAAATCACCGCTTCCCTCCCATTTAGAAAAGAATCTAAATGCGATCTGGTGCTGTCGGCTCGATTAGATGTACGCATATGGCGATCAAAAAAACCCCAGTGATGATGTTCCCCTGTCGGTGTTCATTTCCCAGCAGAGTTCCTAGTTCCTAGCAGGCTTTTTAAAACGACTAAATCGCATGCAGTTTGATGGCGCTGACTCCCAAGCGAGTTTAGGATTGTAGTCTTGTGTTGTAGAGGAGTTGTTTATAGTGCAATCCTGCACACGTCAAATCAGAAGTAAATACCACTGAATTCTGTGAGACGTGCTCTCACATAAGTAAGTGGCTGTAGGGATGCAGCCTTAGTTCATAGCACAACCAGAGAATCCTTTATCACCTTCAAAGATGGAGGTTGCAGTCCTAACACCACTTCCTGTGGAGTAAACCCCATAGAATTCAGTAGGACTTCTGAGCCTATGTTTACATATGAATAGAATAAGTAACTCATCATGAAGTGAACTGTAATGCACAGATGTTTTATTATGCCATAATAAATCCGTTAGTTTTTAAGGTGCCACAAGCCTCTTTGCTTTTGCTGTTTTGCATGGAATACTGCAGGGGCAAACAATATATGGAACTTTTTTTTTTTTTTAAAGGAAGATGGTCTGCCATGTAATTTGTATTAGAATTCACAATGCCTACAAACCTGAGTGAAGTTTTGCTTCTGATACAGAGGGACAATGAAACTTATTTCGGATCTGTTATAGGAGTAACTACTCATCCCTCATCAGAGGAGCATTGATTGTTGATTTGTATGTTTCAGTTTATATTCAGATGTTTGAAAATACAGTACAGTAGTTGCTATTTTTCTAGGGTTATACATCCTGCCATTCTACAGGGGGAGCTATAGGACCAAGCTTTGTGAAATAGAAAGGTGTTTTGTATGTTAATTAACAATGTAATTGTTAAAAAAATAATGATCTGTTTTTCACTTAACTGTATTTGATGTAATTCATATTCCTAACCAGTTAATTTGTGGAAGAAAAATGCATATGCTCTTAACTCTTGGATTTGAAGACTTTGTTATTCTGTCTTCGTTGCTAATTTAACTGCTGTGGTTTCAGTACAATCAAGTAAATACGTTTTGTGGAACAAAATAAATAATTCAATGGTAGTTTTGAACATGGTTGTAAAATAGAGGCTATTAAATGCCTTCCTTTTGATAAAACACTATGCACACTAGATAGTCTATGAATTAACAGTTAAAAGTATAAATTAAACTTTCTGGGCCATTTTCAGTACTGAGCATTTGCAGAGCTTTGTGTTCTACATTATAATCATATGCATGTTTACAGAAAAATTTCCCCTCCCCAGCTTCAGTGGTACTTAATTCCAAATAAAAGTGCACTGGGTGGCAACCATAGAAAACCTGATGAAGATTGAAGTGTTGTTCTATTTTAGGCATCTGTTTATTTTAAGAGAACGTGTTACTAATAATATGATTTCTGTTTGATGAATTTGAGTGAACACTTCAATGCCATGTGGGAGCTCAAGTGTGCACATAAAGTTTCTCAGTCTCTGTGTGCACATAAAGTGTTTTCTCCCCCCCTGCCCCCGCCCAATTTATTATGGTAGACAAATAAGGATCTAGACAAACAAGGATCTGCGCACACTGCTTTTCTTTCTCTTTAAGTGATGCCTGCCCATTGTTCTGAATATGGGTGGCTTAAAATCCTTGGAAGAGTGATACAAATTGATTGTAGTCCTTATGCCGTCAGACATTTATATAATTTGTGTGCTCTATTCATCTTGCCTCATAACTAAATTTATTGTAGCAAACATGTTGGTATTGGTATTTACAGATTATCTCCAAAGAACTAATTTCCCTAACCTCTGGAGGTTAGTATGTTCTCTTCTTTGGTAATTAATATTTATTTATAACAACAAACAATTACAGAAATGATGGACAGTTTCATTTCTGATGGCAGCTGAGTGTCAGGAATTGAAAGCACAGCTTTTCAAGCTAGATTTCTGTGGAAGCTTATCAGAAAATATTGATTTGCCTCCACTGTGCTCCAGTTCAGGCTTAACTGAAAACAGAAATGTTATTGACATGCTATCCTCAAGAAATGCAAACAGAAATACTGACAAAAATGTAGATTGGTAACAATGGACAGGGTTCTCTAACTGCACACTTCTGATAAACACCCTGGCTTTTTTATCTGCATGTATATTAGGCTTATGGGATGTGCAATATAATTCCACTTGAGCCCATAAAATATAAATGTTTTCATCATATTTAGGTAAAGCTATTGATGGCTGCTCCTGCTAGTTTAAGCTTCCTTGCTGTACAAGTTTATGCTGCTGCTCCTGAGAGTGATGCATCTAAAAATAACTTACTGAAAGTTGATGAGGTAAGAGTCTGTTGTCTTTGTAAACAATTGTTTTCGGTTAGCCAGCACCCAGTTTCAATGTGGCCATTCTTAATTAAGAAGGTTCCTCTTTCTGGGGTGCAATTATTCTGCATACACATTGATGTCCTGAAGTAATGCAGTACTACTTAATGTTTATTATTGTAGAATAATTTGACAATAGCAAGTAACTTTGTGTTTTCTGTTGTTCACAGCTTTCACTCTATACTAGTCCATCACCAAAATCAAAGTATGTGGAAGATACGCATACACAGTTGGAGGAAGGTATCTGTTATGTGCGGCAATCTTTGGAGCCATACACAGCCTGGTTTCAGGTATAGCAGTATGTAATATGTCATTGAGAGTCCTGGCAACTGATGAATTCATATTAACATGAAGATCTCATTCCAGAACTTCCCATGAGTAGAACCAGTTCTCTTGCATACTAACTGTTGATACAGACGTCCACATATCATCATTTTGCCAGGATATGCTGTCTTGAAGTAATTCTAAATACAGATTTGCCTGACAAGCTATCTGACCTAGATTTTGTTTGGTTTCAGACACAAATTGGGTGTTAACACATGTTACTTAGCACCTGTAACAAATGTGCTTGAAAATGCCCAATTTGTTCTTTGTTGAAGGAAGTTCTCTTAATGGAGTTTTTGGGTTGTAAGCTGAGGGGTACAGTTAATAGGAACTTTATAGAGTTTAAATTCATAATGAGACTAAGCTTTAACTGTTAATTATTTCAGATTGTGGAGATGCAAGTATAAGAATTCCACAAGCAGGTTGTAGTCCAGATAAGCTAATGGCCAGTGCATTTACATTTTAATCTCCCAGTCCTGTTACTGAAGCTTCCATACACCCCTCTGGTTTTAGGGCCCCCCAAGACCACCTGCAATTTGGTGGTGCTGGCAGATTTTTTAAACAGGGCTATGCGCTGGATTCGGTCAAGGCCCGAGCCAGGGAAAAGGTTGGAGCCCACTGCCAGAGTTTTCTTCCTGCAGGGTGCCCCTTTGCTAGCAGCTTTTGTGGGGCACTTATAAAGCAGTGCCCCACCAAATCGACACCCCTGCTCTCTGCTTCCTTCTCTGCCTCTCATGGCTGTATGTTTAATTAGGCTTTAGTGTTGTTGTTTTAAACCAAATAAACATAAGCCCTACACCTGAACTACTTTGGGGCCAGTTCTAGGGTGGTGCGGGTGGTTCTGGATAGAGTGTCCTGATTTGAGACCGGGTGATTGTGGTCATGGCTGATGGGGCTGTGCACAGCCCTGTTTTTTTAACCTACCTTTAAAAACTAAGCTGACACGTGCCATGTTCCAGTAATATCCTGCTTGTGGTTCAGGTTGTTCTGGTTTCATTTGCAGCTGTGGCACCATTCTTGGTACCACTTCCATGTTGCTTCCTGGTTGTGACTATTACTGGGAACAGTGGCATGTGGTGAATTTTTTCTTCTTCTTCGTCAAATCTTTATTAGGCATTACAAGTATAAGCCATCATAAAACATCCATATATAAAATTTTAAAATATATACAAATAAACAGCTATGTAAAATATATAATAATGAGGATTTTCATTGGGATTTCTCTATGAAAATTTTCGTAGGGGAACAGCTGGAGCCAGAGGCACCAGCTTGCAAGGGCGATGGGGCAGCACATCATGTGTGTGACATTGTGACATCCTGACGTTGCATGCATGAACATCGTGCCTTGGGCAGAAGCTTCCCAGGCTTTGGGAAGGAGGCATCAGGGTTCTGATAGGATGCTGGAGCCCTCCTGCCTCCTTCTCAGAGCTGGGATGGCTCTTGGACCCATGAGCATCACACCTCCCACCCTAAGCTGGGCAGAAGCTTCCCAGGCTTTGGGAAGGAGGTGCATGGGACACATTTAGGGGACTAGCCTTGTCCCCCTAGACCACTGGCTGGGAGGTGCACTGTGTAGTGCTTGTGCAGGATTTGATCTCTTTCTTTGTTCCCACCCTGGCTAAGAAGTTGGAAAGCAGCAGCCAGGACATTTGAGCATTTTGACTTCCTAAAGTCTCCTCTTGCCTTCCATATCAGAAAAAGGGAGAAGTGAGGGAAGCTACCTCAGTCAGGATTCAGGAATTGCTGCCTCAAATATGGGAATGGAGAGCTCCTCTTCCCCCTCCTCATGAGGTCGGTCTGATGAGTAGAGTGAGACATGAGCTTCCATGAGTTGTAAGGTTACAGAATAGAGGAAGGGGCTAGAGCTAGTGCACTTGTCTGCTCCCCGACCCAAATCACACACATGCAGATTATTTTGCAACACTCAAGAAGGCTCTAGGTTGCCTTCTGGAAATAAAGTGTTTGGATTAGAGTGTGCCTTGTACAAATGACAGGACCATTTAGAGACACCTAGAAGTGAGGAATCACTAGCTTACATTCCTTCTTGTGTGTGTGGTAGACATTCAATATTAAGCCTGGTGTTACTGGGTAGCCTACAACACAGTATAATACGGTATATAGAGATATGATCTATATAGAAACCATTTTAAATTGCTTTGGAATACCTGTAATGCCACTAGGTGCTTACAAACGGCTTCGTGATCTTCTTTGATGAAAAACAGTAGCAATTATCACTGTTGTTCCCATCTCTAGGGTTTTTCTGACAAAGCCATGCCCAAAGTAGAAAAAGCAGCTGAATATGGCAGAGGTAAGATCCATTGATAGTTCCTACAACTAAATCAGATGTGGTTAAGTAGTAGCAAGATTATAAAAACAGTTCTGCATAATCTGTATGATTGCAGCCGTATTGAACATTGCTAAAGCAGTTGCCTCATTCTGCTCAAGGGGAAACTAGCCATGTAAGCTGCTTATTTCTGCCCTCTTAAAGGTCTCATTTATTATAGGCACATCACACCAAAGGTTACCCATAATGAGATCCTGTGGGGACCTAGACATACTGAGCCCATTACAGTGGTTGTTTTGTTGTCAGTATGCTGATTATAATTAACACAAAAGGCTTCCACCTTTTTTACTGCAATTTTCAAATCTTTGCCTAAGTTATGCGGGAATGTGCTTTTCTCAGCTTACTGTAGTTTTTCACTGCAGCTCTTAATTCTCTCCTCTCCAAGAACATTATGGCAATGATGGGTCTGATATGCTACATGGAAAGGCTGGGAGATGGGAAGCATTAGGGGGCAACAAGATACCTGAATTCTGTGTTAAGGCTATGTTGAAATAATAGGTTTTTATGCTCCTATACCTATACTGAAACATTAGAAGATATGCAGCCTTGGGTTCTCTTTCTCTCTGTAAAGGAACCCCTGTCTTTTCAGCATTTCCTGTTTAAACAAGGAAATGTTTCTGTTCTTTATTGTCATGACTTTCTAGATGTGCATTGTATTTCTCCAACTTGGCTGTACAGTGAGGCGAGGCACCAGTTAATTGCTGCATATTTATTTGCTGCAATGTATTTGGTTTTATTGGAGCGTATTAGGCTCGGAACAATGTGGTTATAAGAAGATAAGAGACCTATTAGAAACGAAACAAAGGTCTTCCTTATGCTGTTTCAAATAATGGTCAAACAAGAAAGGATTCAGTGAAAGTGCAAAACAAAAGATCTCAAAATTCATCTCTTCAGGGGCATAATGCACTTTGGACTTTGAACCATAAGCTAATAGTGAATAGGTTATGCAAAACAAAAGGATATTTATTTAGATAACATCACTGAGGATCAAATTAGACATTAACATGGAGTTGTCTGTAATGATCTTTTTACAAAAATGAACTATGGGAACTATGGTTTCTAACCCTTCACTCCATGTCATTTTCTTGCTAGCTCCCCCACTCCGTGTCATTTGCCCCTACTGGAAACAGTATAGTCATATACTACCTGTCCGTGTATGTCATTAAAAAATAAAAATCCTTAAGCTAAAAGAATCCTATTCTTTTTCTCTCTCTCTCACTGTTTAAATGATTTAAAAAACAGAAAGAATGACAAAATCCACCGTTGGGCAGTACTTTTATTAGGACCAGCCAAAATTGTGGCAAGTTCTCAAAAACTCTTCATTTAGATTACATTTGCTTTTTAAAAATGTAGAGAAATGGAAGAGAGAATATTTATCGCTCATCTAAAGCATCCCTGACAGTTGGCCATCCAACCTCTGCTTAAGAACTTCCTATGAAGTGCACAGAGACTAAGGCATTGGTTCCGATTTTTGAAAGTATTAATTTCATTTACTCAAGAACTCTCAATGAAGCAGCACATTCACATTTGCTCTGCAAGAATGGTTCCCAGAGATTGTTTCTTTGCCTAACTAGATGTCCATTCTAGTAGCACAAAGAGGACAAGGTGGAAGCTCCATAGTGCTCACTGGGGTTCCGCAAGATCTTTTGGGCAAATTGCTACTCTTAGAACTTTCCTTTTAATTCTTATACTCTTAGCTCAATCTTTTGGTTATGTGACATAGTCTTGATTGCAGATATTCTTTGGATTGCAACATCAACTTGGAATGTTTTTTGAGCTTGCAAGATTCTTGCAGCATCTTTCAGATTCCCATCTGAATTCTTCTAGGTTTCAGGGTTTCAAGGTCTTTTCTGACTACGTGACTCAAAGGCCATAATCCCTGTCCTTATCATAGTGCCTTTAGGGTCTAGGCAAATTGGCACTGTTGTTCTGGAACATGCAGTTTCATCCCCCAAGGAATGTTGTTTTTCTTTAATCTGATGTTATTCTTAAAACAAAGTCCTGTTTTTAGCTGTGTGCAACTGGATCTTGTTTTCCCTGACTTTGGCAACCTTGCACAGCCACATTCCCAAAAATTCACCCATCCCCTATTTATACAAATTAGAATTGAGTACATTATTTTTTTTTTAGTAAGTATAATAGTGTATATGGTTATATTCACAGAACCTTCAGATTCATTTTGCAAAATAAAATCTGGCTTGATGAGGTGTGCGACAGGTACTAAAAAGCTGGGTAGAGCCAGGTTCAAATACCCACATTGCCTCTCATCCTAACCCACCTCATAGAATTATTTTGAGAATAAAATGTGGGGAAGCTATGTATGCTATCCTGAGCTCCTTGGAGGAAAAGTGGGTTATAAGTGGATATTAAAAGTTGCTTGTAGTTGTAACCAATTATTTGTAGTTGGAAATATAAGTGCAAATAATACTTTTAAATTTAATTGAAATTATGAAAATATATACATACTAGTGTAATATGCTGTGGTCTGATTTTTATTTTAGAAGGCTACGAACTTCTCAAAAGCCCACCTCCAGGATTTTATCCAAGGCTTGGTGTCATAGGTTTTGCTGGTATTGTTGGCTTGTTTGTGGCTAGAGGTATGTGATAGTTTACAATTCCCCTCTTCAAATTCTATGTGATAATTTTCTCTTTCATTGACATAAATATTGATGTGCAATGGAGATTTAACTGTATCTTTTTAATGTGTTGAATCCTCATAATTGTAGAGAAGAATTTGGAATTATGTGGGCAGGATCTGCTAAAGGCTTGGAAGCCAGGCTTGAGTTCTTTAGTCGTCAGTATATCTATGTTCTTTGCAATTCTGATCTTCAAATTCTAATCCACTACATAAATTCTATCCCACTAAACTATTATGTCTAATCAGATCCCATCGCTTAAACACTCTCCTCCAGATCTACTTTCTGTCAAAAGGACAGGTACCTATAACAAAATACTGTGCCATTTTGATAGCTTAGGCTGGCTGAAAAAATCATGTTATAATGTGTGGATCACCTTGTTCAGCACATCATTTGTTGGATACAGACATCGTGAGAAGTACTATATATTCTTTGGCGCAGGTTCCAAAATAAAGAGGTTGGTGTATCCAGCAAGCTTCATGGGGATTGGTGCCGCTCTCTACTACCCGCAGCAAGCCATTACCCTTGCCAAGGTTAGTACTGTGGGAAATCACACAGTTCCTATTTGTATAACTGTAAATATGGCTTGCAAATAGCAAATGCTCATCTGCTGTTGTATGTACAGTGGTACCTCGGTTTAAGAACAGTCCGGTTTAAGAACGATTCGGTTTACAAACTCCACAAAACCAGAAATAGTGTCCCAGTTTGAGAACTTTACCTCGGTCTAAGAATGGAAGCTGAATGATGGAAGGGCACCGGCAGTGGGAGGCCTCATTAGGGAAAGCGCGCCTCGGTTTAAGAATGGTTTTGGTTTAAGAACGGACTTCCGGAACTGATTAAGTTTGTAAACCGAGGTACCACTGTACTTCGTTTTAAAGGTAAGCACATCTTATTTCTTACAAAAGCCTGCATTACTAATACATGCAGTCTAAAATGCCAGAATGACACAACATAGGGTAGTCTACTTCTTTTGGTGTCTGTGTCAGCTAGGCAGGTTTTAAGGTTATGCAGTGTTGCTGTATGAATTATCAGTGGTCAAAAGTCTTGTTTCCACACTTGTATTCCCCTCAGGATTGCCTTAGAATTCGTAGAATAGTCCTAGGTATGTATTTTTCTTAAAATTGTCTCTTGGTTGAGTGAATCCTTGTGATTGTTTGTTCATGTAAAATAAATCACTCTCATCCACTGAAAATGGTGACGTTATCCTCCTTATCATAAGTAAAGCTGAAGACGCAGCTGTTTTTGAGGCCCTCTCTAGCTGTGTAAAGCAGTGCTTTTTTCCTAGAAAAATAGGTGCTGGTGCTCACCTTGAAGTTGTCACTGTAAGTGTCACACTTTTTAACAACAACGACAAAAGATGTGCCAGTACTGCGTACACTTGAGTACCCCCCTGGGGGGGAGCACTGGTGTAAACCCATCCCTCTCAAGTGTATTTGAAACAATTAAGTCCCACATTTAGTGTGTTTGAAGCGTAAAACAATGCTATATGGAATGAGTACTGATAGTAATACGCTTTGAAGTACAGAGACGTGGAGTACAGATGGAGCACAGCACAGTTTGTTTACAAGCTGGTGGCTTAGCCTTAAGTTAATGATTAATCAGGGTTCTTGCATATCATTTTTAGCAGCTGAAGTTTTGAGCAGATGTTTTCTAGATTTATCTTTGACCTTTCTTTAAGGAAAACTAGTCGTTATCATATGCTTCTTTAAGTATTTTTCTAGACAATCTCTGCATTTTGTAAGGCTGGCTTTCTTATACAGCTTGTGTGGTTTCCTTCATGGTGTTCCATTGTGCCAAAAGCGGTTCAGTCCTGCTGGCCACATGACCCAGAAAGCTGTATGTGGACAAACACCGGCTCCCTCAGCCTGAAGCGAGATGAGCGCCGCATCCCATAGTCTCTTTTGACTGGACTTAACTGTCCGGGGGTCCTTTACCTTTTTACTGGATTTGATCCAGTAAAATAAATTGAATAAAGGAACTTCATAAATGTAAAGTTTGCCACCACATGTACCACCACATCCTTAAAGGTAAAGGTACCCCTGCCCGTACGGACCAGTCTTGACAGACTCTGAGGTTGTGCGCCCATCTCACTTAAGAGGCCAGGGGCCAGCGCTGTCCGGAGACACTTCCGGGTCACGTGGCCAGCGTGACATCGCTGCTCTGGCGAGCCAGAGCCGCACACGGAAACGCCGTTTACCTTCCCGCTGGTAAGCGGTCCCTATTTATCTACTTGCACCCGGAGGTGCTTTCGAACTGCTAGGTTGGCAGGCGCTGGGACCGAGCAGCGGGAGCGCACCCCGCCGCAGGGATTCGAACCGCCGACCTTTCGATCGGCAAGCCCTAGGCGCTGAGGCTTTAACCCACAGCGCCACCTGCGTCCCTTACCACATCCTTAGAAACCTCTAAAAAGACTGCCTTGGCAGTGTGGGGTGGGGTTGCTGTGAGGAGCAGGGTACAGGACCGTTTTCTTTCATTAGCTACTTTTAGTTATTTTGGGAAGCTTACTGCATTGCTCAAGAAGGCCCCTGAATCTCCTCCTTTGCCGGGGGTGCTACTGTGTTAGGGCGGGGGGAGAAGAAGACTGCGAAATTTCCTTCCATAAACCAACTTAATCTGCCAATATCTTTAGCACTGACATTTTTCTTGCAAGAACACCTTTTTAAAAAAAGTTGGTACTTGTGAATAGCTGTTGCATTGCTACGGTAGTTTGATTAAGCTCATAGAAATGATGTTGTCCTTGTTCAGAGGGCTCTAGGCCTGTACTGCATGGATAGCAATTGATCTTCCCTGCCGTTATTGGGCTAGGTCAATATTTTGCTGTAATGGCCTATGGCTAGATACAATAAAAGTAATTAAACTAGCACTTCTTCATAAATGTTTGTAAAGTTGTTTTTTTTTTTTTAAAAAAAAACCAACCTAAAAATAAAAATACACAGTGTTTCAAGTGGATGTTAATTTGACTGTTGTTATGAAATCTCTGATTTCTGAAAGGTAACTGGTTCTCAGCTGTACGACTGGAGTCTCCAAGCCTACATAAATATAGAATCTCTCTGGAAAGATCCTCCCAAAAAGAAAAAATCTGCAAAAGCCAGTGACAAGGTATGACATTTGAGAGTTTGTTGTGCTGTAGGTGTATCTCTGTTCTTAGCTGTTTTGTTTGAATTGCTGTGTTCTTTGTTTCTGTGCTATTCTCCTTATGCTTTTAGAGAACCAGAGCTGTGCAGGGATAAGTCCAATTAGTCCCATAGTTTCAAGTACCATGCTGTTGCTCCCAGGGTTCAAAACTCCCATTGTTCCAGGCGTGTTTTGCGAAAGGGATTTTCATTAGCCCAAGCAGTTTCTGAGCTCTGGGTGCAGTGCTGTGCCTAAGATTTCAGATTAAAACTGCGGAGTGGAAGGAAAGGAGGACCTTTTTCTGCCTCCCCACTTTCAGCTACTCTGAAGACTGGAGAAGAGACCCTTTTAAGAATATTACGGGGGGTGGGCTGGGGAAGCATGGCTTTGTTTTTTGCAGCCTTCAGATGAAGACTAGACCATGTGAAAAATGAACATAAGATTTTAGCTGCAGTTCATTCATTTTCAGCTTTGTATTGTTATAAAGAAGTGTGCCTAGATATTCCATTGTTGCGCCCAAAGCCTAGGTTTAAAGTGCCATTTAGCTCCTTGTTTTCAAATCTCAGTTTCTAACACTGGTTGTTCCTACTTTGATGTACTCATAATTAGGAAATGCAGCACACTACTAGAAATGCCATGTTCTTATAGGTTTGGGATTCAAGCAGCATGCTACAGCTGCTCTTAAATTATGTTTAATGGGAGATGCCATGTAATATGCCATTTGAATCTTTTACATAGTATGCTGCTCATTCTTCAGGTTTGCGTGTTTATGCAGTAGTTTGTTGCAGAAATAGGCTACAATCCTCTACATTCCATCAGTCAAAATTGTAGTTACCTTTCAGAGATGTCAGTGACATTTTTCAAGTTCTTGTATCCTTCTGCTGTTAATTGCATCACATCCTTTCCTAACCTCATTCCTCTCTTGTTCCTTTTGGTTAAACTACTTCAACATGTTAATTTCAGTTGATGGTATCTGACTCGCTGTAGGCCCCTTGAAATCCATGGATTTGTTAGTGATGATGGCCTTCAATCTATTTGTTTCAGTAAAGGACCCCAAAATACATACTGAGGAGAAACTAACATTAGATCATCCTCTAGAGATGGTATATGCCCAAAGAGTATGGAATCTTATAATCAAATACTTTATTTTGTGGAGGCAAATTGTTTTGATAAAAAATTATTAAAACTTCAGTCTGTGATGTCTTTTTAAGGGTGATGCAGATAGTGACAAAACAGCAAAAGTACAAGAAGAAAAAGCAATAAAATAGAATTGTCTATGGCTTCTCAGTGAACAGGTAAGGTGCACTAACTATTCCATGGTTCCCATGAGAAAAATAAGAATAGCCCTAAAAGTAAAACTGGATTAGTTAAACTGGATCTGTAACTGGATTAGTTGTTAAGTTTGTTTTTTAAATTCTTCTGGCTCCAAATACATAATTTACTCAAATAGAACACTTGAGTGATGCAATTTAAAAACTATTAGCTGTTTTTATTACTTGTGTTATCTCTCCTGACCATTCCAAAGGTAAGGTGATGTGCATAATATTTAACTACAGCAATTAAATGTTTTCAAAGGCTTAGAACTTTGTAAAATATAAATCAAGCTGGGGGTTTATCTCTAAAGGACCAGTTTGCAAACTCTGCTCAGGTGCATAGCTGAGTGGCAGAAAATCATGCTTTGAAATCCATGTTTGGAATAAAACAGTAAATACATTTCTGAAAGTAATGTATTGGCTTGCACCCCTCTATAGCTATGATTCCTGTTCCCTCTTTGCCGGAGGAAGAAAAACTAATAAAATAGCTCCATTACTTCTCACCCTTCTGCCATGTGTTCCCTCCAAGGGAGATGCGGAGAGTGCAGACATGAGAAAAATACTTCTCAGCAATGGCTCCCCACTTATGGTATACTCTCTCTAGGCAGTCACATTACTTACCTTTAGGTGGTAGGCAAAAACAATACTTTCACATCAGGCCTTTGGTTTTTAATTATGCCTGGCCTTTGTCAGTGGGTGTGATGTTTTAGTCCTTTTTTTCAAAAATATGAATCAGTTTTAGATTTTGGTGCATTGTAGTTTATGCTGACTTTAATGTATGTTATTAATTTTTTGTTGTAAATGCATTGAGATTTTGTAATGAAAAACAACTAATAAGTTTGATAGATAATAATCATTTCAGAGTTTTCTAGAAGGTAAATCAGATTACTTGAAAATTGGACGGTTGCTGGCTAATGTGAAATATTATGTTATCTATAGAGTTGTTTTATATGCACTAACAGCAAGAAAACTATGGGCTATTTTTTGGATCCCACCTCAAACAGTGTTGACATTTTGGGGAACTTAACAAATTTTTTTAAAAAGTTTTGAAAACTTGTAGTTCTGTTTAACTTATTATTGGATAATCCCCCCCCCCCCCGAAAAAAAACACTACAACAACACTTCTGCTGCTTGGAATAGTTTTTAGTTACAAAAACAGCAACAATCTTGACTGACTGCAAAAACTAACTTTAAAACCCTTCTTTTGAATACAGATGGATTGAGAGCCTGCAGGAGATCAACACTTTTCTAAAAAAAAGAACAGAATCTGTGTTGACTATGAGTACATTTTGTCTGTGGTTTAGCTCAACAAGAACAAGACTCACAATCTGCTTGAAAGCACCGTATCTGGATCTGAAGGGACACAGTCCTGTTATTTGCCAGCTTTGGACTTTAGGTCAGAGTTCAGCAAGATTACTCATAGATTTTGTCAGGACCTCGGTCTACGTCTGCAACCCTGAGCCCTGCTTACAAGGAAGTACTGGACTTAATGGGGCTTAATTCTAAATAATTGCTTAGAAGTGTCCTGCAAGTTGAGTCTCAGAAGTCCTCTGTCTGTTGTTACTATTTATAGGCTTAATTAAAATGAATGCCTGATTCCCCCCTTATGTTTGGTCATTTAATCAGCATCCATATATTAATCAGAATAAATTACATTCTTGGTCAGAACAAAGCTTAATTGTGTTACGGGTGGCGGTGGAGAAGCTAAACAACATATGAGCATTAAAGTTGTGCCCAGCAGTAGGCTAGCAAACTTGACAAAAGGCTCAGAAATACAATGGCCTTGTCTCTTCTCTGCGCCTTCCCCTTCCCCCTCCAAATCAAACTTTTCTGGATGACGAAGGTCAGTGGGAAGTGCATAATGGAATGTCTGTGAGATTCCCTCTATAGATGGATGGGAACAGAACTCTTTGTTTTTCTTTAGGGTTTTTTGCTTGCCTGAATGCACAGCTCAGTAAGGGTCAGAATGCTGCGCTGGTGAGAACTAGCTATAGCATAGCTAATGACTTCTTATCGGCCACTCAGGAAGGAGAACTATAGAGCAAGGGAACGCAAACATTTTGTGTAGGGTTGGACACAATAGATGAGCTTTTTCTTGCTTGCAGCCACATCACATCATTTCCAAGTGAAAACAGCCTAGCTGAATGGTGGCATGCTGGCAGGCTGCCCATTCTTTAGTTTCACGTGCAAGAAGTTTGCAAATGCATTTCAAACATGTAAATGAAACAGCACAAGGCAGCATTGAGCATTTCTGTTCATGCCAAGAACATTGGACCAGCCGAATGGGAACACATTTCAATATTTGATGGGATTTTTCAAATATTGTAGGTATCCTGTATGAGTGTGTTGTGCTTCCTTTACAATTCAGGAAGAGGTTATGAGGCATGGGAAATCCTGTATTAATGTAGTATCTGTCCTATTAATAAGAGCAATTGTATGCCGGCTCTGTGAATACCTACATTACTCATGTCATGGCCTGAAAAAAAAGAGAAACTACACAATAGACTTCAGTCTTATCTGAGTAATCTGGTGCTGCTTCTAATGCAGCCTTTTTTCTTGTTAAAAGCCCTCTCTTCTCTCTTTTACATTGGGACACTGGTTCCTGTGTCTGTTTGCATGCCACTTGACTGCTAACAAATTACCTCATTAGTTCAGCTTGTTTCTGCAACAAATGTGCACTTAAATGTAGTTTTATGAACTTTACTTTAGACCCGCATCCACATACTAAGGGTTCATTAAAAAAAACAAAAAACTTGCAAAACCATGTTCTGTAATGGTTAAAATCTGGGGCATGTTCATATCTAGAAAGTCATGTTGTCAAGATGCTTACTGAAAATGAGGCCTGGATGTCTCCAGGATGATAATAAGCAGGACATTAAGACAACCTCTTGTTTGCCCCCAGCATCTGGAATACTGCCTCTGGACAAGGAAGATTCATTTAGCTATCCTAACTAATGGTTAGTTAGGCTGTTCCTTTGCCCTCATGGTGCCAAGCGGTACTTGGAATGAATTAGATTTAGTGTATTTGTTTTACATAATAAATATAAAATGGGACGCAGGTGGTGCTGTGGTCTAAACCACTGAGCCTCTTGGGCTTGCCGATCAGAAGGTTGGCAGTTCGAATCCCCGCGACAGGGTGAGCTCCCGTTGTTCAGTCCCTGCTCCTGCCCACCTAGCAGTTCAAAAGCACGTGCAAGTCCAAGTAGATAAATAGGAACTGCTCTGGCAGGAAGGTAAACGGTGTTTCCGTGCGCTGCTCTGGTTTGCCAGAAGCGGCTTAGTCATGTTGGCCACATGACCTGGAAGCTGTCTGCGGACAAATGCTGGCTCCCTCGACCTATAGAGCGAGATGAGCGCGCAACCCCAGAGTTGTCCGCGACTGGACCTAACGGTCAGGAGTACCTTTACCTTTTAATAAATATAATAAAACCTACAAATTAAAATACCCAGCTGATACTACTGCTGGCATATAAAGTACCAACATGTGTTCAGGAGGAAGCACGTGTGGAGCAGATACTTATCTATCTCTAGATCTCAGCCTATGTAAAAACCAGATTTTTCAAAATCACCCTAAAACACAATTGGCTCTTGACTGTTTAGGGCAGCCAGATCAAATTCTACAGCACTTTTGTGATAGAGGTTCCTGCCATTTATCTATGCTAGTGTTTAGTGGAAGGGAGTTCCATAGTTCTAGGGTAGCCATTGAGAATGCCTATTTATTTGTTTATTAAATTTGCATACCACCGTTCATCTGTAGACCTCAGGGCTGTTCACAACATACAAATACAAGATAAAAACACAAAATACATGATAAAAACAAGAGCAGCAACAAAAAACCCCAATAACCCCCCCATCCACTCCCACAAATATATTTAAAAGTGAATAGGATGTTAATCAGCCAAAGGTCTGGTTGAAGAGAAATGTTTTTGCCTGGCACCTAACGGTGCATAATGAAGGTACCAGCTAACCTCCCTGGAGAGAGCATTTCACAAACGGGGAGCCACTGTAGAAAAGGCCCATTCTCATGTTGTCACCCTCCAGACCTCTTGTGGAGAGGGACACAAAGAAGGACCTCAAAGGGTGTTCTCATGGTCTTCATAGGTCCATATGAACTTTGAGGTCCTGAGCTGTTTAAAGCTTTGTAGGTCAAAATCAGCTGTTTGGATTACTTGTGTGCATAGTAGTCGAGCACATTTCAGAGTAGCAGAATGACCACACACTAGACAAATTATGGAAGACCCAACCTTGAAATGTTTTCCTGAACTAAACCAGGACAGCTGCATGTTTGCAAATTCTTCTGTGGTAGGGGGAGTGGGGCAGGCAGAGGGAATGCTCATGGCACTTAGCAAATGAGGATCAAAGGTTTATCCTGGTCTTCTCCCTGTTTTTGTGTGCAGACAAGTTGCGAGAGAGGTCAGCCACAGTTCACTTGCAGCTTGAGGCAGTGCAATATTGAACATTTACCACTTGGACCTGCTGATTTTATGAATTTGCACTTATTTAAATCCTGTAAGAGAAAATTATCCGACTGCATTTCAGAATGCATTTTCTCACCTCTTTAAAGCTAACGCTTGAAGTCTAACGAGGCAAGTCTCATTTCCTCTTACAGTATAACCACAGCAGCTCAATTTCCTGCTCTTGTGAAATGCTGTGGTATATTATCTGTCCATTCCAGCTCAAGACAACAATAAAGGAATACTTGGGTAACAACATGTTTTCTTTTGTTGCTTATATTCATTTAAGTGATTTATTTTTCTATGTAGGATCCTATTTCTCAGAATGCTGGGGCTAACCAAACTGACATGCTGACGTGATTATGAACTTCTCTAAAATCATATCCTGCTGAAGAAATCTGAACAGTGCTATAAACAGTTTCTGTGTCATTTCCCTTCCTTTTTGTTGCTTATAGCCGACACCTTGCGTTAAGAAAGGCTTGCTGAATTATTAAAACATACGCACCCACCATTGTTCTATTCATGTGCTGTTGGCTAATAAAACGCAGTGGGAAATTCAGATTTCTAGTACTTTAATATTGGCTTAAGAGAGACAAGCTGTATATTGCCCTCAAGCAGTTCTGGTTTTCATTTCCCCGCTTTTGCTCTTAAATATAGTAACAGTTGTTAAAGCACATAAGGCAGTGATATGAGCCTCCAGTGTCATATCCCCTTCCCGAGAGGCACTGTTAGCCTTCCGCTCATGTCTGCTGGTTGTCAGTCCAGAAGGCAGTGATGTGAAGGTGGCATGGCAAACAAGTGCTGGGAGGGGGGGGGGACACACTTTAAGTGAAAAGCAGGGGGGCGACGGGGAACCTCAGGCCTTTCTAACTGACCCTCGGGATTCTCCAGACCACACTTTGATCAACACATCCTCCTTGAGTGTTTTTTGTGTGATTGGAACGTGTTCTTCAACTCATAATCCCTTCTGCTTGCCTGGATAAAGATGACAGAGGGATATGTGTATGTGTGTAGAAACTAGGCTACTGTACCAAGGTCAGGCTCACATTGGTTGCTCCATCAACTTTTGTCGCTAGCCCCAATCACACCTGGCCCCTACAAGGTTGGCCAGAAAGGAATGACCTTTGAGCTGAAAAAGGTTCCATAGCCCTGGTCTGCTACTGATCACCCATCACAAAGTGGCTTTAGCAGGGGAAAACTAAGTGCTAATGAGAATTACTACTAATTGAAGTAATGTTTTCTTGATAGAGCAGGGATGCGCTGCAGGTTCTTCTGGACTACAACCCCTATCACCCCAGCTCCTTAGACAGGCTGGCTGCAGTTAGTGGGAGCTGGGAATCCAACAACATTAAGAGTTGCAGGATGCCCATCAGAACCCAAGAGAGAGAGATACAGGAGGATGGGTGTGAGAAAAGGTAGCATACATTTCTCTGTGTGTCTGCCTTTCATGCTTCCCCACCCCCTTAATATATAAAAGGATACTAAAGGTGTTTTTCATTTCCTTAAAAAGACTTGTGCCTAGAGGTATAATGTATGAGAAATGTGGTTTGTAAGCTAAACAATAAAAGCTCTACAGGAAATGAGTCAGTGATGCCAAATGTGCCCAACTTGCTGACGTTAGCCAAAGGAACTCAGATTACGTTCTTCGGTATCATTCTCAGACTGTGATTATAAAAGAGTGTAATGGGGGCTTTCCTTGGAAATTCTTGCCAAAGCTACTGCTAACAGGAAATAACCGGCACTCTCTGACTCTTAAGCAATGAGAGGACAGTTGTATATACTGATTTTGGGAGGAGGTGGAGAGAATAAAGGTAGGTTAAAAATAAAAACAATACAGGAGGTGGAATGAACAAGTTTGTTGGCTTTTAAAAGGTAAAGGACAGTTAAGTCCAGTCATGAACGACTCGGGTTGCGGCACTCATCTTGCTTTACTGGCCGAAGGAGCTGATGTTTGTCCGCAGACCGTTTTTCCGGGTCATGTGGCCAGCATGACTATGCCGGTTCTGGCGAAACCAGAGCAGCACACGGAAGCGCTGTTTACCATCCCGCCGGAGCGGTACCCATTTATCTACTTGCACTTTGAGGGGACGCAGGTGGCGCTGTGGGTTAAAGCCTCAGCGCCTAGGACTTGCCGATCGAAAGGTCGGCGGTTCGAATCCCTGCGGCGGGGTGCGCTCCCGCTGCTCGGTCCCAGCGCCTGCCAACCTAGCAGTTCGAAAGCACCTCCGGGTGCAAGTAGATAAATAGGGACAGCTTACCAGCGGGAAGGTAAACGGCGTTTCCGTGTGCGGCTCTGGCTCGCCAGAGCAGCGATGTCACGCTGGCCACGTGACCCGGAAGTGTCTCCAGACAGCGCTGGCCCCTGGCCTCTTAAGTGAGATGGGCGCACAACCCCAGAGTCTGTCAAGACTGGCCCGTACGGGCAGGGGTACCTTTACCTTTACCTTTACTTTGACGTGCTTTCGAATTGCTAGGTTGGGAGCAGCTGGGACTAAACAACAGGAGCTCACCCCGTCGAGGGGATTCAAACCGCCAACCTTCCGATCGGCAAGCCCAAGGCTCTGGTTTACACCACAGCGCCACCCACATTGGCTTTTAGCAACCATTAAAGACAGGTATGTACACAGCACTGTTTTGCTTTCTTTACTGCTTCCCACTCAGAAATAACTAAGCGGCACTTGGACTATGATTTACAAAAGGGTAACTGTTAGTACACTGCAGCAAAAACAAGTCTTGTGGCAGCCTTTTAAAGACTGTTCAAAACCAGACATTAACCCTGTCCTGCAGCTCATTAACTGATGACACCACCAGCGAAATCAGCTGACTGGGGGGGGGGGGGCAAAGTCTTTGCAAATCTCCCCAGTGATATCAATGAAATTTCATGGGTCTAAAAGTACATTATAAACAAGTGCAGCAAAGAACCACTGAATAAAAGATTACACCAGTTTGTGGTCGCTAGCATGAAAAACAGTTTATTTGCTTATGAATGCAAATAATTAAGAAAAAACCCTACCAGTGTGTACACTGTACACATTTGAATGACACTTACAAGAATGAAGTTATATACAATATACATTTCAGGATCACAGGTGTACTGATGAGGGGTTGGAGACAGACAAGTAACTTGACTCTGTAACTGTCACTGCCTGTGGGATTAGAGTCCCAAAACTCCAGCAAACAATCATATTTATGCCACTGGTAATAAAGCTTTTGAATTAGGGTCCATATTAACTTATTTCATTACTACAAGGTTGGATAGGAAACAGGAAGGACAGTCAAAAAGGAATTATTGGATGCAAATTGCTATTGTCCTGAGAGCTCAGTTCCTCACTCTTCAGCTGCCATCTTCATCAAGTACTCCTTGTCTATTTTGAAAAGTCTCCATCCTTCCTCAGAAGACAGGTCAGAAGCTCCCCGTCTCTTGTAGAACCTGATGGAAGGCTCATTCCACTCAGCTACTAAGAAGTGCATACTGCTGCAACGACATTTGACAGCCACCTAAAGAAAGAAAATGGGCAAGAATAAGTGAGGTGCTGGGATGTGGTACTGCTTCTTTAAAAAAGTTCTATGTAGGGAATTTCCAGATGTGGTAGCAGTTACGTTGTTTCACTGAATCCCTACTTGATCTATTTTCTAGGTTCCCTAGTCCACTATAAATCTATTGAAAACGAAGATCTCTAGGATAAGTTACAAAAAACATTCCCAATGTGCTTCTTGAGCAGTTCGCAACCTTGAACAAATAATGTCAATATGCAACTGAAGCAGAAGGGGAACCCTAAATATCTGAATGGCCTGGTGGATATTGCAATATTCACAAGTTCAAACATAGTGGTGTGCTACTGCTGTACAGTATTTCCTTGAAATAAGACACATGGTACTGAGCCACACTACATTTGGTCATGCGGTTTACTGCTTATACCTCCTTTGAGAGGATGTTTCCAAAGTGGACTGGTCATCTGAACACTCCCATCATCAGAACAATGAGGCAGTGTGCTACCACAGAGAACTCTATCATGGGCTAGGCTGTCACAAAGAAGGCAGCATCATTAATCCAAGGAAGGATATTTAAAAGCAGCATGAGAGATATCCCAATAGGTGCAGGAAATGCTTTAATGACACAACTCTGTTAAAAACATTTATGCAAAAAAAATTACATGTTGGGACATGTTCTAAATAAAAGTACTTCTTGTACCTATTGGGATACTGCTTTCTATGCTGTATTAATGCAAACTGAATCAAAGGCACACTTATCCATGGGCACTGCACAATCTGGATGAATAATTTCCCACCTAAGTGTGACTTTGGTTAAGTGATCATTTTAGAACACTTTTCCCATATCAGCTTCTTACCTGACTTAAATTCTTTAGAATTTCTGAACCAATGCCCAAACCTAAAAATAAAACAAGTGCAATTTTATTAGTCATGTTTTTAGAAGAGTTGAATCAAACTTAATTGTAAAATGTTTCCTTAAAATTTAAATGGTACCTCTGAACTCATTCATGACAAAGAAGTCTTCAAGATACAGCAGTTTTCCAATCCATGGGTCATACGTGAAGTAATACATGGCAAAGCCCACAACACTGTATCCTGCAACAAAACATATTTACTTTACATACATGTGCATACAGAGTACCTTTTTAATAAAGCAACTAGTTAGTATATACGAAACATCACATGCTTGTGCCAAAATAGTCACTTCGAACATGCAAAATTAATCTTATGCTGCAATAAGCCAAGTTTAGCACTCATCACATTATAACGAATTGCAGTTTAAATAAGATAGGAATTCCTAGCAAGTTAAGGCCATCCTGGAAAGTTCTAAGACCCTCAACAACCAGCATCATAATTTTTGGTCAGTTTCATGTTGTTCTTGCACATACCCAGGAATTATGTAATTGCAACACCTGGCAAGTTGTGTCAACAATTACGGTACATCATAATTATAGCCTTTTGCTGGAGAGTCTCTGTACATACCCTATTGATACCACTTTGGAAAACAATTCAGGCTTCTACAATTTTACACGGCAGATCAGAATATTGTGGCAAACATTTCAGCTCTGCTTCCTTCTAGATTTTGGAACATAAAACTCCCAAAGCAAAAGCCCCTGAAGTTTGTTTTCCACGTTAATTGATGTCCATTTGTTTACAATGCAATCACTCTTTTTTTTTAAAGGACGAGACTACTGTACAGGATTGCCTTTGTGACAGCTAAGAGCAAATACAGCAGCTATTATTTTTTCAATATGAATATTTCAAGGAAATAGTGATTGCTTTCAAGTGTTTTCTTTGTTTCATTGCTTGCGTCATTCTCCTATGGTTCTGCTTGCAAAGGGAACAATTGTTCACTATCCTTACTACATCCTAGTCAATATTCATATTTAGAACTTCAATCTTGTTACATGTAATCCAAGGAACAGAGTTACATGCAGGATTTCTGATCTACCGAGTGTTTTGTATATGCTTTTTTCTCTTTCTTTTTGAGGTACATGTTTTGGAATAGGATTTGACCCTGGAGACCTTACCTCATATATCATGATCATCTACTTTATTGTGTAACGGATCTTTTAGTTACCTCCCCGCCCATCCATGTACACGGAAGGGCCATGTACATGGCGAAGCTAGAGACTGTAACCTGAAGATTGGGGACAAATTAAAGAAAACATGTGATTCAACAGGATTACATAGTGATAAGTCAGGGTCAAACAAAAACAGCCATGTAACGAAGTGGAATTATAGTTTTGTTCTTTTACGATTATATCTGGTTCTCCATCACCTTCAGGATAACTGAACAATAAGATACCATTTGAAAAGTTCAGGAAGTTTTAGCATTCACCTTTGCAATGAAGTACAGATAGAGTCTTACTTATTTTAAGCATTGTTATTTACATTCTGTGATTTTCTAATTAATTTTTTAAAAGTTTCACCTTCAGCTGTCCAGTGTTCTTTTGGCACTTCTGCAACAAGGCAGTGGTAGAAGGGATGTTCTCCAAAGCCGTCCTCAAGTAGATCTACAGGATTACAATAAATGTATTATCTAGCTAGCTTTCCTATCCCCAGCTTGAATTGTCACAAAACTGTCCTCGTAATCTTATTTTATATTACCTTTTTCAGTCAGTACCACTTGATCCTCCATTTCTTCATATTTAGCAAGCTCCTGTCCAAAACAAAGCATGTATGTTTGGTTATATTTCATTGGACCAACTTCTGTTAACATATTTTGCCCTTCTTTTTCTTGCGCCATGGACCATAGTCTATATAGAAAAACCCATTTTATAGAGTACTATCTGCTTCTCTTCTGAGAAGAGTGAAAATTCAGTAGGGAACTATACAGTTAATGGATTATGTACAGTATTGATTCTACACCCTGAAGGACCTGAGGGAATTGCCTAAAGAAGATTAAGGAGGCAGCCCTCACACACATTGCCCCCAAAAGCAGGCCCTATCGAACACTTGAGACTTACTTCCAAATAAGGATGTATGGAATTGAGCTGTTCCACGCCTGAAATGTTTTAAGCATTTAAAATGACAGGAACAAAAGGGTTAATAATAATTCCAATGTATTTAAGAAATGTAAGTTAATGCTAAACCTTTGGGGGGGGGGAGCGGGGAAAATTCCCAAGTGAAATATGTGTTCCTCAATGTTTGTATCTAATGGGACATCCCATCAAAGGAATTAGACCAGATGAACAGCTGAATCACTTTCAAGTGCAGTTCTGGAGCTGGGTCCTTGCTTTTTTTTTTTCTTTACAGCAGTCACATGTGCAGAGGGTAGAAACTGTCGGCAGCCAATTTCGCAACAGCAGGAAGAGGATGTTTTGCCAACTCAGGAGGGCAAAGGTGTCTGTGCCCAGAAGGAAGTTATTTCGCTCGCAGAACAAACAGTTCCCACCCTCAGTGGCCTACCTTTGCCCTTGAACTGTATGTGCTAAGCTAGACAAGAACTGGACGGGGGGGGGGGCTCCTGAAAGATCGAAAACACAAGATCGTTTTTGCTTCCAGAGTAACTGCCATGGTGAGAAATTCTAGGCATGTTCACACTCCCAACGCATAGGATTGCAGTTTAAACTGGTGTGTCGCCGAGTACATACGTGGGGAATTTCTCTCTCGCTATACACACGTCAAACGTTAGCATTTTGGTTTGCTACACAAACCACCTAAAGCAGGTGCAGGCTTATTTAGGGGTAAAAATACTAAGAGATCCGTGCCGTCCAGTCTCTTACTTTTATCCCACCTTAACTAATTTTTGTTGTCGTTCCTTTTTTAAAAAGTCGGGAGGCGTGTGGTGGCAACTGATAAAAATGCCCTACTTTGGCGTGACTCGCTAACCAGACCCTCTGGTTGGCAAAGATAAAAGCGCGCAATCCTTCCTTCCCCCTCCGCCACCCAGGACGGCGCGCTCAGTTCAGAGAACAACTTTTATTATATTTAAAAAAAGAAAAAACCTCTCAAGAGGCCAGTGGAAGTGACTTTTGTTTGTCCACTCTTGTTCATTGCATCTGCTTGTTTCTTGCCTGCGCGTGGCCTGGCGCAGCGCGAGATCTACCTTTATGAGGCGCAGGAGGTCGGCGCAGTCCTCGGGCCGCGCGGCGCGGATATGGAACGAGGCCATTTTCGGCGGCGTTTCCCTTTGCGTCCCCCGCCTCGCGTGAGTCCCCGATAGTTGAAGAGCAGGAGGAGCAGTTTCTTCATTCGCGTCCCGGGCGCGGCGTGGGCAGCTGCGGCGGCGGCACAGGCACAGTCAGGCTGCCAGCATCCCGTAGCGGCTCTCGGAGCGAAACAGCGAAGCCACCGAACGAGGGCGCAGCGGACTCTACTCCGGGTGCCCGCCGAGCAGCCCCTATTTATGCCACCGCCATCCCGACTCCCAGCCAATCACAAGTTGTCCCTCTATTCTCCTCCCCCCCCCCTCGCCGTTCTTCCTTCGCTTCTTACCTCATCTTTCCAGGAAATGATGCCGGGTGGAAACTTCTGACTCATCAAGGCCCGAGGCAAAAGGCAAGCAAGGCTGTGCGGAGACCGCCACCTTCTGGAGCGAGCAACCCGCACATTACCGCGCCCTGGAGGGAGAGGGCCTTTGTCTCAGGCTTCCCGGCCTCCTTGCAACCCCCCTTCCACAAAGGCTATGATCCCACCTACTGATGTATATGCTCACAAGGGAGGACTAAATAGATATGGCAGTTTAGCATCCTATGCACACGTGTTTTTCACATCATCTGCACAGCATTGTTGCCATCCAGGCGGCAGCCCAAGCTGCCCCCCATATTTAATTCGGATTTTCCTGATCCTGAGGAGACGCAGGTGGCGCTGTGGGTTAAACCACAGAGCCTAGGACTTGCCAATCAGAAGGTCGGTGGTTTGAATCCCCGCGATGGGGTGAGCTCCCGTTGCTCGGTTCCTGCTCCTGCCCACCTAGCAGTTCGAAAGCACGTCGAAGTGCAAGTAGATAAATAGGTACCGCTCCAGCGGGAAGGTAAACGGCGTTTCCGTGCGCTGCTCTGGTTCGCCAGAAGCAGCTTAGTCATGCTGGCAACATGACATGGCTGAACACCGGCTCCCTCGGCCAATAAAACGAGATGAGTGCCGCAACCCCAGAGTCGGTCACGACTGGACCTAACGGTCAGGGGTCCCTTTACCTTTTACCTTCCTGATCCCCAGTTGGGCTTATCCATACCTCTGTTTGCCCCTTGCTTCCCCCAGGGGAATCAGGACAAACAGCAATCAGCCCTCAATGTGGTAATAGGGGGAAATCTAACATAAATCATATGCTACTCAACTATGAGGGTATTGACATTCATTTTGTAGGTGGGTTTTGGTTCTACATGTGTGCTGTGCGGTAATGTTTTGCTAGGTGCCATCTATCACCACATCCCCCAGTTCTGTTGGCCAGACACTCCTCCGTGGGCTGGTCACAGGCCACAGAATTAAGACAAAAACAAAAACCTGCTTTGTGCAAGTCTGGTATATCGGAACACTTGTTTGGCACACACCCTGTTTGGCACACACTCCACACACATTTGCATATACATGTACACAGGCAGGGAGCCTCGATGGCGACCTTCTGGAGGGTTCACCCGGGGCAAAAAACCCAGCTAGCCCCTCCGTTTCCAGCTATGGCACTGCCTAAAGGTACATATCTTATGTGACACCTCTCATTGTCTTTATGTTTACTTCAAAGTAGCTGCCAGAGAAGGGCCACAATTTGATCAAGGAAGTGGTGCTGTGGAAAGGGAGGGGAGCAAAGAAACCTATGCCAGTTCCCCAGTCTGAATTGTCTCACAGAGGTTGCTATTAGCCCTGCTCAAAAAGGAATGCCACAGTTGAGTAGCTTTGGGGTAACAATTTTACAAGAACTCCAGAAACCACCTTATGCGATTGATTGGTCTGCCTACCTCAGTATTGTCAATGCTGACTGGCTGTAGCTTTCCAGGGATTTTGTCTGGAGTCTTTCCCATCCCTGTCTGGAGGTGCCGGGAACAGAACCCTGGACCTTTTGCCTGCAAAGCCTGTGAATTTTTAACTTTGTTGTAACAGGTTGAACACCATCTTCTGTTAAGACTTGTTCCATCTAACTCCTTGCTTTAAGGAGACAAACAGAGAGGAATCAGTGTTATATGGTAATCTTCTTTCTAATAAATGTACAAGCAGCTTGGCCATTTGGTTTTGTTTTTAGGCAGATGCAGAGATGTGGGGCCTCTAGGACTTTTTATAGGTTTATAAACAAATAAGTCAGATGGAAATTATGGCCAGTGACGCAGTCACCATCTGGATTGTATTAACTATGGTTAGCCTCTCCCACATATATAAATGTATGGTTTGGGAAATAGGGTTGCCATATTTCAAAATAAAATTCCGAACACCCACAAATTTATTGTGCTTTTTGGGTTTTTTTGTGATTTTAAACTCACATCGGTCCCAGCCAGTGTAACCGGTGGTTTGAGGTGTTTGGAGTGGTGGTTCAACAAAATCTGGAGGGGCATAGGTTGATCATCCTGATAGGTAAAAGAACAAAATTTATTAGAGAGCAGGAAAAATGACCTTGTATGTTTCCAATTACATGTGTGGGAGGGAAGAGAAAAAGAAATAAACTGCCACATCCCATGCATGTTTCGCCCAGAAGGGGAGGAGAAAACACAGCACAGAAAATCCAAAAACAGCATAAAAAAGTAGACATTTTCCCCAGTATCCTGGGAAAAAACACTACAGCCCATTAACTGGGGACCATGCTGGCAACCACACCCATCTGCCACCCACATACAGAGGCAAGCAACTGAAAAATAACTGAGCACGTGGCCCCTGCGCATACACCTGCACCAATGGAAACACAATGCACACAATGCCACAGTGTTCCCATTCCATCAGCCACAGTGGCGTAGTTTCTAGTGTAGCCAGTCTCCAGACACCTCTCATGCAAGGATTCGGTTTCATTAAAGCTTTTCCTGAGCACTGTTTTCTGAGAGCAACACACTGTGGCTGTGTACCAGCTACCATTTAGTCTAGCTTCAGTGAGCTCCCACCGCTGGTGTTTGTAGCGGTGTAAAAAAAAAAAAAAATACACATGACTTTAGCCACAATCCATATCTATCCTATACAGTAGTTGCTTGACAAATACTGCTGTTTCATGCATTCTCTCCATCTGATTTGAAAAGGTAAGCCAAGACGTTCCTGTCACAATTAAGCTGAGATGTGGAGATGTGTATGTTTGAGACAGCTGCTGCATGTGCACAGATGCCAGCTTCAAAAACAGAGTGTGGGACACAGCCGTGCTGTGTTTTAAGCTGCTAGTGTGCATATAGCCTCAAAGGGAAGGAAGAAGAGGCAACATAATACGAAGCATGAGCTTCAGCCCCACTAAGGAGGTGGTGGCAAATATGGCCTCATTTTGCCTTTTGCATGTATAGCAAGAAAGAAAAAGCCACCTCCTTGTAACCCACTATCATCCATATACAGTGGTACCTTGGTTTGCATATATATTGGTTTGCATACATTTTGGATTACAAACATGTCAAACCCGGAAGTGCATGTCTCAGTTTGCAACGTTTTTTTGGATTACAACCCTTTTTTCTTTTTTCTTTTTGGATTATGAACAAAAATTTTTGGAGGCCCCATTAGCGAAAGCGCACCTTGGGTTACAAATGGACCTCTGGAACAGATTATGGTTGTAAACCAAGGTACTACTATATATACATACAGGGGAAATGATATTATTATAAAGCAGTTATGTAACTCAAGTGACGGCAGTAACTCAGTACATTTTAACCATCTCTTTGCAATTTCATTAGAGCAACAAACCCATTCTGTGTATTACAAATATCTTCTTGATTGCCTTAAGGATGCACAGAACGAAAAAGGAACAGTAGTGGAATCGGAAGGGCACCTACCCTGACATGCTACATGCTGAGCTTGCTCCAACAGCTACCTCTAGGAAGAGAAGAGGGAAGGGGAATTGCTACACCTTATGTAGGTAAGTGCATTTTCAGTTCTGCTTCTACCATCTGCAGTATACATTTAAAATAGCACCATACCATTTTAAACACTTTCTTCCAAATAATCCTGGGAAGTGTAGTCTGTTAAGGGTGCTGAGAGTTGTTAGGAGACCTCTTTCCCCCTGCACAGAGCTTCATTTTCCAGAGTGGTTTAACAATCAATTCCTCTTCCCAGGGAACTCTGGGAATTGTAGCTCTGTAAGGGAAATAGGGATCTCCTAACAGCCCTCTGCACCTTTAACAAACTATACTTCCCAGGATTCTTGGGGGGGGGGGGAGCCATGACTGTTTAAAGTGGTATGGTACCAACTGAAATCTATGGTGCAGATGGGGCCTTAGGAATATGAACAGCATTATGGATAAAACAAGACTTGCCGGGTGTGTGGAATAGCCCATGTTTTACATGCAGAGGGACCTACCCAACACAAGGAAGGGACGAGTTAAGAGAAGTACTGTATGCACTAACTGTTTGGCTTCTGTACAGGTGCTAACCAGTCCTTTTGGCTTTCCTCTGGAAAACTGTGTGACCATCCGCTCACCCTGTTTTGCCTGACAGACCAGTCCTGTGAGTTAGCCACTGGACATACCTTGTCCTGCTCCTTCCTTATCTCTTCCTTCCTGCCCCCTCCTTGCAAGTGACTGCCTCATATGCCCTTCACAGCAACACCCATTTGATCTGTGAACCCTGAGACACCATCCCTCCTTGCAGTCCTGAGTGAGCAAACAATTAAGGGGCCCAATGCCATTCAACATGAGGGCAGTCGCCACTAAAACTGACAAGTATTCTATGAAGGAATTTCTGCTAACGTTGAAATACATGTGGACGCGCTCATGAACAGCATGCTATAAAAACCGGATGCACATAACTCAAATAAACCAGTGCAGCTGCACTTGAGAATGGGTGTGTGTGTGCGTGTGTGTCATATTAGGCCAATGTTGAGGATTAAGATACAAAAATGCTTAATCCACATTCCACAGCTAGGCTGCAGCCATGGATGATTTCACATGCTGCCCATGTGAAAAAAACACACAACTATAATTGCAAAACAAGCTGCATCTCCCTTTTCTTAACCCGCTTAACAAAAAATCAGACAACAGATTGGGAAGCAAATTTAAAATATTATTTACTTACTTATAGTCGTGCATTGGTTCTCAGCTACAACAGTAGTAAAAGCTATGCAGGTAAAATATTTATATTTACAGTAGAAACAGCCTTGGGCACGTGCCTGAGCTGGAGCAACAGGAGGCATGTCTGCCCCCATCAAAGGTCAAAATGGGGGGGGGGGGGAGAGAGGGAGAGGGAGAGAGAGAGAGAGAACAGGAAATTACTGCAGTGTATGCTCCTTTCCCCTCTCTATCAATTACCGTTTCTATGGTCTGAATCTCTGCCTTGTCAGCAATACACTGGTACCTCGGGTTACAGACGCTTCAGGTTTACAGACGTTTCAGGTTACAGACTCCGCTAACCCAGAAATAGTACCTCACGTTAAGAACTTCGTCTAGCGGTTTTTTCGTCTTGCGAAGCAAGCCCATTGACGGCTTAGCGGATTAGCGCTATTAGCGGCTTTTAGCGTCTTATCAGCTTAGCGGATAAGCAGATAAGCGGCTTAGCGGCTTAGAAAAAGGGGGGAGGAAGGAAAAAAATGTCGGAAAAACTCGCAAGACATTTCGTCTTGCGAAGCAAGCCCATAGGGAAATTTGTTTTGCGAAGCGCCTCCAAAACGGAAAACCCTTTCGTCTAGCGGGTTTTCCGTCTTGCGAGGCATTCATCTTGCGGGGCACCACTGTATTGTATTGCATTTTAATTGTAAACTTGCTTGATAAGTCACACTGGAGTGAAAAGTCGTATACAGTGGAACCTCGGGTTGTGAACATGATCCGTGCAGGAAGCACATTTGCAACCCACAGCGTTTGCATCCCGCAGCGCCGCGTCTGCACACACAGCGATTTAGTGCTTCTGCGCACAGCGCGATTTAATGTTTCTGCGCATGCACGAGCGCCGAAACCCGGAAGTAACCTGTTCCGGTGCTTCTGGGTTTGGCGCAGTGCACAACCCAAAAACGCGTAACCTGAAGCATCTGTAACCCGAGGTACCACTGTATATACAAAGTAGGAAATAAATAAGTAAAAGGAGCCCAATGATGAAACCAATATGGTGCCCTCTGGATCTTGCTGGACTTCAACTCCCAGAACCTCCTGGCCATGCTGGCTGGGGTGGGGCTCATGGGAGTTGGAGTCCAATGGGAGGGCACCCTATTGCCTTCCCTTAAGGACTGAACTCCTAACTCCAGCCTTTATGCATGCGTTGAACGGGTGAGAAAAAGCCTAATTTTGAATCTAGCCCACTATGGAGTAGATCCCAGCACTCTCAAACACACTGACTTGGGAGCAAGTCCCCACTGATTGGCGTTGCGCTGCAAACTCGCCACCCTAACCCTCTCCGCACGGCCCTGAACTCGCAAGCACACCGGAGAATCAAGCCTAGCAGTATGAGGGGGGACGAAGTCAACGAGAGCGGCTCCTCCGAATGTAATGGACGAACCCGACGCCTAAGCGCGGAGATAGGCCCTTGGGAGCAACTACTGCGGGGAAGAGGGGCGCGTTCTGCCGCAGAAACCAGCAACCCCTCCGAAGAGCTTGCCGGTCCAGGCGGCGGGGCCGAGTTCCTGTTCCAGGCGTGGCTGCTGCGTGCCTTGGTAGAGTGAGTCACAGGGCTGCCAAGGCGGTTTCCCAAGTGCCGCAGGAAGGCGGGCTGCAGCCTGTGCAAGGAGCAAAATGTTGTCCCCGAGGTAAGGCAATTCCTGGCGGCATCGTCTACATCCAGCCGGCTCGGGGCGGGGAAGAGGGCTCCGCACAGGCAGGCGCGCGACACTTCCAGGGCCGAGTGGCAGCGCCGAGGCGGGTTAATAGAAAGCCAGGCAGAGGCGACCGTTTAGGGAGAGCGGAGGCCCGCCCCTCCTTCCCCTTTCTCCCCGCTTCGGCCTGCGCCCTGTCGGAGAAATGCAGGCAGGACGGGAAGACCCGGCCGGAGCCCAGCATTGCTTTCGGACGTACGCCTTGTCTGGGGCCTCCTTTTCCTGGGAGACAAGCGCTAGACACGGCACACGGTCTCTGGGCTCCAGAGGACTAGCCTCGGGACAGCAGGAAGCAGCAAGACGTGCAGTTTGAATCACGCTGACTCCGAAGTCAAGTCCTCCCTGGTTTCCCTGGAACTTACACCTGCGTAAATGTGACTAGGATCGCGGACTTGAAAGACCACCCAGTACTGTTAATTCTAGGAGAAGAATTTGGTGGGGTTGGACACCAGTGAGTCACTCTGGACAGAGTCATTGAGTGGAAGTTCTGCCACCCATTTTTGAGTATTTTAATGCAACGTTTGGCCAAGTATGAAAGTTAAAAGTTATTCTACACTCAACTGTGTATTCATAAAGTACCAGGGCACACAGGACAGGGGGTGCTTAGGCCAATAGCCTTGGCCAGTTTGTGCTTTTGCCTCCCCACCACTGACAGGCCAGCCCTGCAAGGTAGCATCTCCGCATGCTTCAGTGCTCCTTGCTTGTGCCTGGCAGGAGCACCTTGTTGAGAGAGGAACCGCTACTGCTGCTGAACCCATACAACTTCCCTGCTGTCGCATGAAAACCCCCTTGTGAGGCTAACTAAAGCTAGATGATACTAGGATGTGGGAAAGGTTTCCCTATCTACAAAGGAAACCAGCAGATGTACCAAAGCCTATATTATCCAGGCTGGGGTAGATCATGAAAGGGAAAGACAGTTGGTCACCCCAGCAGGGTCAGTGGCATGACGCATAGCAGGGATAGCAGGCACAATATCTCTTCTGGTTTCAGCTGCAAGTTAGGAAAACCTTCACCTGTTGCATAACAGCCATGGAACATGCAATTGTACAGGAACCCACTTGGAGCAAGTAAATTAAGAACCCTACTGAGAAACAGCCAGGCGCATCCTAGTTAGTGCTGCCTTTCTATTGATCTGCATACAGAGGACAGCCCAAAGCAATGAGCAACAGTTAACAGCCAGAGCACAGAGTTCCTCAACCTGGATGCACCATAGGTATTGTAAAGAAGAAGGGGAGGGGTGGTCCCACCAGCTCAACCACTGTTGGTGTTTCAGACTCCTCCCTCATGGGGTGGGGTGGGGGGGAAATGAGTGACTGCAAGTATACTTCTCCCTTCCTTGTTGCAGCGGCCCTCTTAGTGTAGTGACACCTTATTCTTCCTGGATCCAGACACTGATTCTGCAAGGCAAAAATGTTTGTGCCTGTTTGGCCAGCAGTGGCAATGCTGTCAGTGGCCCACAACTTTCCTGCATTTTAGCTGTTCAGCCAGCATTTCTGTTCTGATAGTGATGCTTGCATACTTCCAGCCAGGTGGGACTTCTGCCATATCCTCTGGTTCCCATTTCATGGATCTCAAGTATAGGATTGCACCTTTAATGCCACCTATGATATCATACTCTTGACAGTATTCATTCTCCTTTTGATGCAGGTGGTTTTCATTAAGCAAGGCCTGTCCTGCCCTGGCCAGGATGCTGACTTCCTCCACCAGTGGCTCCCAGGTTTCCCAGACTATGGAGGAAGGTAATGTAACTGGGCTGCAGGCAGGTGTGAGAATACGACCAGAAAGGTTGATCTGTTTGTTTAGTGGCATCTATAGCAGTAATAGCTGTAACTGGGCTTCTATTTATGTGGGAACTGTTTTCGAAGCTAATATGTTCTTAGTGTAACTTTTCCCAGCAGTAAACAGAAAGTAAAAGCAACAAACACAGTGAGTTGTCATTAGAAGCACATCACACCATAGCACCAAATTGCTTAGTGGAAGAAAACTGGACCCTCCAGAGTGATACCCAGTGACCTTGAGGCCTCTCTGCATCAACATCCCCATTTACATGTGACAAGAAGGGAAACTATATTTTTTATAAAATGGCCTTGCCCTATGGCTGCAGTGGGTGAGGGGTGTCTCAATCATGTTGGATGCCTCAGCAGCGCTTGACTTAGGGCAGTGCGGGCAGTTCCCCCGCATGGGGAACCGAGTTGAGGGGGCGCAAAATAATAACAATAACAACCACAATAAAAGCCATCTATTATATATAGGTGTTGTGTGCCAAATTTTGTCCCGGCTCAAGGTGCCATATTACCAAAGTCTAACACGGTCTAGCAAACCAGCCCTGTTATCTTAACCTTCCCACAATTGACAGTGACTGGCTAGTTCCATGCAGGCAGTGGCCTGCATCATCAACACCAGTTCCTTATAACACTTTATTATGTGAGCCATAATAGATAAAAGTGCAAACACGTGTTTTGAATTAAGTAGTTGTTTAACCACGTCTGTTATTATTCTGTATACTGCAGCCTAGAATGTCTGCATTTGCAGGCAGACCCACCACTGATGAAATAAAATTTCTTTCTCTCTTACAATACCCCGGTTTAGCACATGGGAGACATTCTGTTCAGTTTTATCTATGATACACAATTTTGTTACCTTTTTTAAATTTAGATTTTAGGAATCTTACTGAAAGTCATTGTGTTTTTATTATACTTTGTGTAATGTAACTATAATAATAGTTATGAGAAACGTGGAATAGAGGATGAAGATAAAGGAAGCAAACACAGCTATTGAGTATCCTGCAGTGCTATGTACATTTGGAAAACAAACAGAGGGACATCTTAACTTTAGCACAGAAATAAATGATCAGTACAACAGAATTAAATCATATGTTAGCACACTTGTGCATACACTTCTGCATTTTGTGACTGAGTCCAAAATGATCAGGAAAACAATGCAATTAGGGTTTTTGCCTTGTGTTTTATGACACTGATAATCTAAATGACTTTTTCTGCTTTTCAGGACATTCACCCATTCATGTGAATAATGGTGTGTTGTGGTAACCTGTATGCATTTTAATATGGCTATATATCTGCTTCTATCTTGCTTTTATCTTTCTTTGATGGACGGTTACTGAAATATACACATTAATATTTTCTGGCACCGGTTGCAAGTTAGCATTGTTGGTGGCACTAAATGGGTTCACACTGCTAAGCAAATAAAGCATGTCTTTTTAATCAAAATATCGTCTCTGTATGCCTGCATCTTGTGCTGTTATTTATGTTTACAATAAATCAGAAGACAAGTACCCAGGGACTTGTATAAATTTATGTTGAATCTAGAACCCTGTATTCAAATAACTGGTGAGCAAGCTGTGCCTCTTAAATCCCTGGCTCATGACCTCCAGTTTTCCAAAGCTTTCTTAAGTCCATGTCCTTCCAATGGTTCAAAGTGTCATTTACAGACCAACATAAGAAAAAGAGAGGTTGGTAAGCGTGACATTTTGTAATACTTTAGAAATAAATATGGGTCCAATCATACGCATGCAACCTCTTATTCCTAGTCCCTGTGTGAGGATTTGCCTCAGTCCTACTTTTTTGTTTTGTTTTCCTTACTCAGCTCCATACCGTTGCTACCCACTTTTTCCTAATGTTCAAACTTCAGACCAATGACTTCTTTCCCCCATTTCCTTTAACAGTTTACCAGATGGGCCTATAGGGACATTGCTAGTCAACACCTAACCAATTATATGTGCTTCCTTTAATAAGAGTTTGACAGAACAAAGGGCAGTAGCTCAGCGATAGCATATCTGCTTTGGCATCTCTAGGTAGGGCTGGGAAGGACTCCTGCCTGAACTCCTGGAGAGCCACTGCTACTCAAATGTTGACAGTACTAAGTTAGATGGACCAGTGGTGTGACTCTATAAGGCACCCTCGTGTGCACTGTCTTAAGATACTTCATTTGTAGTAATTTGCAATGCTGTTTCCATATTTGCGCGTGATGGTAATACAGCTTGTAACTATTCTTTCAGGCAGTCTTTCCCCAATTTGGACAGACGTAAGCAGAACAGATGTGTTGGGTGGGAAGCAATTTCACTCCTCAACAGTGGTGCAATATCCATGATTAAGGATGAATTATCTCTGTCTCTCAAGGGGCAAATAGCTTTCTGAAGGACAACTTTCAGAGCTGGTGCTATGTGTCAATGAGTTGTGGCCAGCAGTAGCATATCAGCTCACAGAAAGATAAGGAAAGCAAACAATACAGCTTGTATAGTTGAGCAACACCACTTTACAATATGAAAATTGGGTTGTTTTGATACTGTTAGGCTAATTACTGCGAATGAGCAACACCAGACAATTATTGTGTTATTGGGGCCATCAAGAAAAAAAGTCATATTCCTTGATAGCTGGAAATATCTCCCTTTTTTGGATTTAGGCAGTGGAGTAGCAGAGAAATGCTGTTGTTTGAATGTGGGGACAATGAAGAATCATAGAGATACTGGGAGGTTTTTGAGCTTGAGTTTAGCTGTGCCAGAAGCAGCATGGAAGGAACTACAGGGGCCCACTCTATACAGTTGCTCTGTGGAAACCTGAGGATTAGTGATTGTGTTTCCCATTTTAAGGGTCAGCTTGTTTCCACTAAGCTCTGCTTGAATAAGATCATTAGTTTCCAATTCTCTCTTGTGCAAAGGAAACAAAAACCTGTGGTGCTGCTTCTGGAATCTCCTACGACTTGAGAAAGGAAAAGTGTTCAACAAGAAATGTTACTTCTTTTATAGCGCAAAAGAAATACAAACGTGTATAATGGTGGGTTGTTGTTTTTTGGGTTTTTTTTAAGACTGAATGTACTTGGGGAGGGAACATCTGATCCCTACAGTCCAGACAGAAGGAACATCTGGTTGATGTGGCTTCCCTGCTTGTCCTACTGGGTAGATGGCAGAATAGTCTGTATAGGCTGATTCCTGCAGAGGGGTGATATTGATCCATAGGAAATAATACCTGCAGCTCCCAAGGACATTCCTTCAGGAGTATTGACCACTGCTGTACAGATGTACCCTAAACACAAGGACATTCCTTCAGGAGTATTGACCACTGCTGTACAGATGTACCCTAAACACAAGGACATTCCTTCAGGAGTATTGACCACTGCTGTACAGATGTACTGTAAACACAGCCTATGGATGGAAGTCAGTGTTGGCCTTACCATGAGATGAAGTGAAGCTACTGTCTCAGATCATGGACTGAAAAACTGAGGGCAGCAAAAACGGGCCACTCCTTAAATTTCAAAATGTATACATGAAGCACACCAATCTGACCATTCATAGGATGAAAATAGGTCTAGAGCAGAGGTGCTCTAGAACAGGGTGGCTAACTGATGTACCTTCAGATGTTGTTGAATTCTGACTCCCATCATCCCTGCCAACATGGCCAGTGGTCAGGAACGATGGGAGTTGCAGTACAACAAACACCTAAAGGTTCACAGGTGAGCCATCCCTGTTCTAGAATATATATGATAGTAGGCAGGTGGAATCTGGATTCTGTCTTGAGTGCCTAGAAAAATAAGGCTGGACCACAAATTTTGAAATTTGCCCTGGTAGGTTAGGTGGACTGCATGTGTTTATTATAGTTGATCTGGAAGAAGAGTCCTCTGACTCCTGTACTTTAAGAAAAGTGCACTGGACCTCCAGTAATTTCAAGTAATTTCAAGTACATATTTCTCCTGACATGGTTGTACATTATTAAATACAAAATGATTAATATTCTAGTGATATGTAGTGCCATAAAACCTTGCCCAGGGTTGTTGCTGGCTCTGTGAGTTGAGCTCAGCTGACATAATTAGAGCAAAATGATTGCGTTTGTTTAGGTCATCCAGTTTACATGTACCATTTTAATTGATTTGAGGGGTGCATGTCTTTTGGACTGTTAGATTTACTTGCTCTGATGACTAGATGTATTAGCCTTGAGCCAACTGAGGTAACACACAACTGTCAATGGCCCTGCATGGGGATCCATATCGCAGCCTGCCTCAAAAGTGTCATCCATCCAGTTTGTTCAGTGGCAAAGAGCATTCTGATATGTAGCGGCAACTTTTTGCCTATGCACATGGAAGCTTGGCTCTGTTCATGGGTTTCCCTTATAATATCAGAGCACATGAATACAGAAATTTATGAATGTAGACTGAGTAACTGGCACATTCATTTTAGAATGTGCAGGCTTTCTTGCTGGGTCAAATTAGACTCTCTCTCTCTCTCTCTCACACACACACACACACACAAAGTCACAAGGATCAGTTGGATATTTTTGGTTGTAAAAAGGTAAAAACTGTCATAGTCTCCTGTGGTTATAATGGTGTATCCCCTGATAGCAGGAATGAACTTCACCAGCTGTTGCTTTTCATCTTCTCTTTTGCATGACTTTGCTTACTCTTCTGCTTCTTGGGAGGGTAGTAGTACCATTTTGGTTAGTTAATGCATCAAATATTTCTGACTTTGTTGTGTTGCAGTGCGAAATAGATTGAGGGAGATAGTGGGAGCATCTACCAATTGGAGGTATGACACATGCAAAGCTTTCTTTGATTTTTTGATAGTTGCATTTCAAAATAAAGCAGACCTGATTGGAATGTCCTCTTTCAGAGATTTAACCAGCTGTCTTGAAACTCTGAGGGTCTTTGCCCCTACAGGAATGATGGTGATGATTATGATAATACTTCTCATAAATGTTAATAGTTTATATGCATTATCTTAGTATTCCTTTTAAAAAAATCCTTCAGAGAAAGTAAATTATTATTATCCCTAAATTACAAAAATGATTTGAATCTGATAGTGCTTGCCTTAGGCTGTAACCAGGTTCAAGGTGGGCCCAAGATTTGAACTGGTGATTTTCCAGCTCAAAGATCTTGATCTTAACCATTATGCTACGTAACTCTATTCTAGTAAACGTGTATTACAGTTTGCAACCTGTGTCCACCCGGAATCATCTGATTTGTTTTCCTCCAGAGACCATGTGCAAGCAATGAATGAAAGAAAAGCTTTACATACCCTCCTTGCAAAAAACCAAGCTGACCTGCCCCCTAGGAAAATGAGAGACAGCTATATAGAAGTTATCCTGCCTTTGGGAAGTCAACCTGAAATAAGAGAAAAATATCTGAACGTGCACAACTCTGTCAGGTAAAATCCGTTGCCTTTTTAATAGAATGAATATCTTCCTACTTGGTGCCTTACCATTTGCACTGTTATCTTATGTACCATTTTGACTTATAACGCGCCCCCCCCCCCAAACCTGGCTCTCCTAATTATTATATGTGAATTTTCAAAAGGATCAAACTATTGAGATGTTTAATGATAAATTTTTAAACTTCAGATTGTACATTTTTTTTAAACACCGTCCTAGAACTATGTTGGATTCGTCCCAGTATCTTGCAACGTAATCTTACCATGTACCATTTTAACCTTGGTAGGTTTGGCCGAATTCTTGAAGATCTTGATAGCTTAGGAGGTATGTAACAGCCATGCAGTTTCATTGATCTGGTAGTCAGATTAATTTGGGTAATTAGAATTCTGGGGTCAGATATTACACAGAACTGGGATGCGAGAGAAAGGCGTGTGAGTGACTCGGGCTTCCCCTTTTTTTACAGTTCCTGTGTAAATGCTCAAATAGTGAAGAGTGACATATGTGACCTAAATGAGTTGTGCTCATGAATGCCCTCAACCTGCAGGAGCTAGATGGGAAATCTTCCCTTGCTATGGCAAGGGTAGTGAATAGAGAGAATGGTTCCTTGATTTTTTGAGATCCTTAGAGAAGGCAGCCAGTCTGTGATGCAAAGCACGACTATCCAGAAACAAGGGCTGCCAAAATCTCAGAAACCTTTTCGCAAGCCAGGATTTGTGTTTTGGTGGTGCAGTGCATCCACTGGAGCTCTTCACATGACTGATTGAATGAACCCATTTTAATTATATTTGCGAACGAGACATTTTCATGCATGTTCCTTGTTTGTTTGAGCTTGTCAAGTGTTATTCTTGGAATGACACAAATACCACATTGTAAAAATTTGACTGCACTCCCTTTCATAAAAAAAAACTAAATACAGAGAATAAATCATGCAGTCTCTTTCATCCTTTCTCTACAGTTCTGATTTGTTATACACACACAAAGCATGAAGCTGGTCAGATGTCTCCTTTGTCGATTGTTACAGCGCTGGTGGATAAAATTGGTACGGTGTTGTTGGATCTATTAAAAAAACTTAATGCTTGAACTAGGAGTGCTTGCTGTGTTGGGTAAAAAGAGCTAGGCATCATTTTGACATAAATGTTGGGGGGGGAAGGGCAGGAGATAACTGCTCCACCTCTTTTGGATGAGACTTTCTTCAGGCTGCCAGATGTTACAATAAATGTGCATTTGCTTCCAAAACAACACCTGTGTTTCCATGCCCCTACTTTCATTTTAACAACTTGTTATGTCTATTATGTCATGAGTTCCGCCCCCCTCTGCTTCTCCCCCACACTAAATCAGTGATGTGGAGCAGGGCAGTGCTGAAATATCAGGTCACACATTTCCCCATTTAGATACTGCCCCAAGAGGAAAGGCAGCAAAATGTGTTGCAGCCATGTTCTGTGGCAAATGTGCACTTCCTGTTGCATCTTGCTTGACCTGAAGAAGGTGCCTGGCAAACCTTTCTAGGGAGCATTCTACAGCTGGAGTCTGAGAAGGCTCCTCTCCCTAGTAGCCACCCAGCTCACTTCTCTTGCTGGTGGCACCCAGAGTAGGCCTTTAAGAAGGATCTTAAGGGGGGGGGGCAAGGGCAGTCTTTTGGGTATCCTGGTCCCAAGCCATTAAGGGCTTTAAGATTAAAATGGGCACTTTTTCTGACTTGTAATAGATAACCAGAGGTAAGTTAGCTTTCTTGAGCTAGAGAAATTTTTTGTTTTTAGTTACTTATCTTTAGTGTCTATGCTCTGACTCCTCTTTGTTTGCTCTTAGGATTATGGAAGCAGGATATTCGTCCAGACTGTGATATCAAGTTTGTTGGGAATGTTTCATGGGTAGGAAGGACATCAATGGAAGTAAAGATGCACATGCTTCAGGTTGTAATTTTTCCATATAAAAAGTAATACACATTATGAGTGCCTGAGAGTTCTAAAACAAGGGCCTGGTTCACATATGGCATTAAACCACAGTTAAAAACAAACTCTGGTTTAATGTGAATGTGCACCCGCTGCTGAAAAGCTCTCTGTGCTCTGCTTTTGCACTTGTCTCATCACCAGGAAATCTGACATGTTGCGATGTTCCAACCCGGGCTTTTGGTTTGTTTCTCTCCAAACAAACCCTAGCTGGCAATTAAGGTTTGTTCTTGGGTTATTGCTTGCGTGTGTTTTGGGAGAAAGAAACCATGAGCCTGGGTTTGGGCGGAACAACAAGCCAAACACTGACTTGTTTTCTGATGGTGCAGCTGGAGAGAGAGAGAGTAACGCGGTGCCCCAGTTTCCAATAAACCATACCTTGTATTTAGCTATAGTTTAATGTGGTGTGTAAACCAAGCCACTATGAAGGCAGAACATCAAGATCTTCATTACATTATTTGCAGGAACAAGACTAGTTTGCTAAAGATGATTTCCCTTCCATTGTTTTCTTTTAGTTTCACGATGGGGCCTATCATCCTGTATTAGATGCAACTTTTGTCATGGTGGCCCGTGATCCAGAAAACAAAAGGTAAGGCTTTCAGTAGGCCATTGGGAATAATTGTACAGTGACAAGTGGTAAAGTCTTTTGCTGAAGGGAGGACAAAAGAGGAGAGAGCTGCTTGCCCAGTGGGGGCCGAGCTGTGACACTAGCCTCCTTACTGGAAAGTGGGGAGAGATCAGGGTTATGCCGGTGTACTGGTGGAAGTGCTGCATTGGCTCTGTTGGTGGGCTGCATAGCCTCCTCACCCCTCTCCTTCTTGGTAAGTGACAATGATGCCTCTGCCAGGAAGCTAACACTATAGCTCTGTCCCGCCTGGAAAGCTGCTTCTGGTGATAGTCAAACGCTGGTGCATTCATTTATTTCCTGCCCTCTTATTCACAGACCAGCATTTGTGAACCCACTGATTCTTGAAAGTCCAGAAGAGGAAAAAATCTTTAAGGAAGGAGAAGGTATGTAATGCATTCCTTGGGGTTGTGAAGAGTTTCTGGTTGTGGTCCATTCTCCTATTTCATAAAGGGCATTTAAAGATGGATTTTCAGGGTTCTCCCTCCAACTCTGCACTTAAAAGTATTGAATATGTGGAAGATCAACATGATTAATAGATACTAGGAGAAGGAATTTAATTGTCCCAGTTGGCTTGTAACAAGCCTGTCCACTCCATTTCACTTCCTTAAATATCCTTTTAAAGCCATGGAAGCCAGTGATATGCTGGCCACTTCCGCAGGTGAATTATGCATTGGGTGAAGAAATATTTTCTTTTGCCTGCCCCAAACCTACCACTGATCAATTTCCTTTGCTGACCCAATGTGTCATTATTAGTTTTGAAACAGGAGGGGGCTGGATACAGTTATTGGAAACTTATTTCCACCAAGTAATTTTCTGCTCATTTTCATTTACTTGGTTAGCAAACAAGACCAGAAGAGTTGATTCCAATAGGGCTTCCTTGCTAAAAATGGCTCCTACTGCAGAAGAAAGAAACATTGTACATGACATATTTCTTAATACACTGGACCCAAGGTAGGTGGCATGGCAATGAATGCTTTTACAAACTTTACTTCTGTTTGGGTCTGAATCTTCTTAAAGGTGGCAACTTGTTATTCTATCATTTCTCAGCATGTACCTATTTCAGGCATTGAAAAAAGGGCTGCTCAGATGTTGTTTCCCCTTCTTTTGCCTTGTGCAGAAGTGAATGCCCAGGCCAGGAGATCCTGCATTTATTTATTTGCGTTTTATATCACTCTTCCTCCAGTTGGGAACCCAGAGAGGTACAGTGGTACCTCAGGTTACATACGCTTCAGGTTACATACGCTTCAGCTTACAGACTCCGCTAACCCAGAAATAGTGCTTCAGGTTAAGAACTTTGCTTCAGGATGAGAACAGAAATCGGGCTCCGGCGGCGCGGCAGCAGCAGGAGGCCCCATTAGTTAAAGTGGTGCTTCAGGTTAAGAACAGTTTCAGGTTAAGCACGGACCTCCGGAACGAATTAAGTACTTAACCTGAGGTAGCACTGTATACCATATAATTAAAGTACTGGTACAAAAAGAATATTTACAGCCCTACTAAAAAACAAAATCTAAAAAACCGAAGTGACTAACTCTGACCTTAGGTTCTCCTCTAACCCTGGGTACCGAAACTGTTAGAGGAGGCAGTGTCAGTATCACCCATCAGGAGACATTTGTGAAGGGTTTTTTTTTATTACCCTTGTCTCTGGGCAGCATATGCAAGATTGTCCAAAATTATTCTCACTAGCCCCTCTCAAATAAGTTAGATCAATGGTTCTCAAAGGGTGTGGCAGGAGAGGATTGCAAGTATGGCAGGAAGATTCAAGGACAGTCGGTATTATATTTTGGGAATGATTCATGTTCTTATGTAGCTGCATTGTATTAGACTTTCTCGATGTTCCATGATCATATTGTAAAGTAGCTGTCTTCTATGTTATAAATAAAGCACTGCTAGGAGTTGTTTTCTTTTTGTTTTCCAATGTATTTCGTATCAGCAAAAAAATTGGTGTGCCACAAGCAAATTTTTATTCTGAGAGTGTGGCCCAGAGAAAAAAGTTTGAGAACCACTGAGTTAGACTGAGAAGTTAACCCTGTGAAGTATGTTAGGCTGAGAGATGTGGCTGACCTGAGGCTGCCAGTGAGTTTCATGGCTACGTGGAGATTTGAATCTGGTTCTTCCTGATCTTAGGCTGGCATTCTAACTATTGCACCACTTTGGCTCTAAGAGGTATCCCCCTGGCTCCCCAACAAGGTGACAAAGCTGGCCTGAGGTAACTCACACAGAAGCTATTCAAGGGAAAATGACACACTGATCCCTCCCCCCCAAAAAACCCTGGGATTGATGGGAAGCCATAAAATTATCTGAACCTTTAAAGATGAAGTGCTTTATTTTAAAGTCCTGAAAAGCTTTAAACAGCTTTGTCCTGCAACTGGATTTTTTTATTGCAAAAAACTGACCACAAAATGGGTCTTAAAAAACACAGGAGTGGATACATAGGCCATGTTGCAATGAGTGGATGGCGATTCCCACCAGAAACAAAGGCCAGTGTACTTTTTGGCTGAGTGGATATTTGAATCCAGGCCTCTTCATTCCAAGTGCAGCACATTTAACTACATTTATTACACGCATCCTGGTTGGGGCATTCACTATGCGTGTCACGGTGCAATGACGATGATGTGTGTGAGCCTAAGGCCTGCTTGTTGTCTCACTATGTGGGAGACATGGGGGGAGTGACATTCAGACAACCTCAGGTGTAGGTTAAGCAGGGGCTTTGCTTCGTAACGTTGGGCTGAGACAGCATCTAAACTCTCCTCTTCTAATAGGACGGTGAGTTTTCGGAGTCGGCTGCTGCCACCCACCGCAGTGTGGATGGAAGATGCAAAACTGAAGGGTCTGGAAATCTGCCACCCTCAGGTATTTGCAGAGCTATAGCATGAATGTGTTAGGGGTGGGTTTTGTTTTGCTCTTGGTAAATAGATGTTTGACTCCTTATCCAAGCTGTGATATTTGATGGTGCTTCGGTTGTATGATAGAAATTGCAATTTTTTTTCATTCTGAAGGTATCTATCCCTGTAAGTAAGTAAGTAGTCTTGATAGATTTTCGTAGTCACACAATTGGTTGTGAGTCACCTTCAAAAGTCAGCTTAATTTTTAATTGTAGCATTACAAGAAGGCTTCCTAGCTGTATTATTCTGAAGCTCTTTCCCACTGCGGAGGAGGTCCCACTAAGCATATCATGTGAACATTATTGGTTCATGGCTGCTGGCAGTGTATTTGCCAGAGATGCTGAGCAGCTTTCCAGTAAATGTTAGCACATCCGTTGACATACTTAGGAAATCCATTTTTCATCCCTGCCCTCCTCCAGGCACTCCACCTCCATGTCATTGTGTATTACGGCCATGAAAGAGCATGCAACAACCTACGGACTAGATTCAGGTCTTTGCCAATGTGTTTTTAGCAAAAGGTACCAGCTGCTCAGTGTATATTGCAGTCTTGTGCCCGTTCCTCTTCCTGTCCCCACTAATTGGTTACAATCACAAAGTAAAGCTTGATAATAATTGCTGAGGAATATGTAAAATACCTCTTGCATATTGACATGTGATTAGAGCGTATTGATAGCTAGATTGATGATATAATTCCATTGCTCTCTTTTCTTCCTCACCGTTTTAATCATTGATTTGCATTTCTCACTTGATCCAAATTGCTTTTATCACCAAAGCTACATATGTACTTTACACTTAAAGTACAAAGAATCATAGGAGCTGCATTTTAACCCTCACAGAGTTACAATTATTAGTCCTCAGCATTCTTTGGGGGTGAGGAAGGTTGCTTGCATTTGCTTTAAACGTATACTGTGTTGGCAGCCCAAATTTCCCTGCTGTCACTGGACAAAATTTCCTCTCTCACCAGCATAATTTGACTGGCACAAAAAGTTGGTAGTTCTCACTATCCGTCGTTGCAGTTGGTTGGACTGCAATGACTATTGGGAGTCCCTTCCACCTCCACAAATGGTATGATTCAGTGATACACGGTATATTGTATTCTATCGACAGATTATGCATTTTGTGCTTTTTGTTATGTTGCCAGTAGCACAAATTGCTAATTACTTGTTTTATGGCTACCTTGATGGAGAACCAGAAATAAATATACATTTTAAGGCAACATTTTCTGTAAGGGTGCATCATTCACCGCTGAATATTTTTGACTGTAGGAACGCAACATTTTCAATAGAATCTTTGGGGGATTTCTCATGAGGAAGGCATATGAACTTGGATGGGCTTGTGCCTACAGCTATGGGTAAGTCGCAGGATGGTAATATTTGTAGGACTTAAAGCCAAGTCTTTTGGGAGGGTGTGGGTAGGGGAAGAGGGCAGGGGTTCACTTGGGTCTCCCTCCAGACTTCCTCCTTCCCGGCTATGAATGGGAAGAGCACCTTTCAACTCTTGCACCCTCAGATCAGTACCATGTGAGCAGGGAAGAGGCCACGTAACCTTGTAAAGTGATTTGTTTTACAGATTCAGTACAGCAGCCTTCACCAACTTGGTGCATTCCAGATGTTGCCCGACTACAGCTGCCATTTCCCCTCACTATCGCGAGTGATGGCAGCAGCTAGTTGGGAGTTCCAACAACATCTGGGGGAGATCAGCTTGTGGAATGCAGCTGTAAAGTGATGCATCCAAAGACATTTGGGCTAATTTTGTAGGAGTTAGTGAAATCTCATACAACAAATGAGTATCACTAAGTTGGACAGTGAAAAATGTCTTAGAAACTGCCAGCTGGTCTTACCCCTTTCTCTCATAAAACATAATTATTTAAAGTCTTTTCCTAATTGCAGGTGATAGCTATGCACAAAAATCAGCTTTTATGCAGTTTCTGATTTCTCATGTTTTTTCATGTTACTTACAACGCAGTGTTGCCCATGTTGCCCTTTTAAAAATGTATTATTTTTCTCCACTCCAGAAACTCCCGGCCTTATGTGGTAGCTGTAGATGATATCATGTTTCAAAAACCAGTTGAAATTGGATCTTTGTTACTACTTTCTGCCCAGGTAATGGATTTATTCTACTGAAACCATTTTAATAGATCATACTGGTATAAATCATTTGGCTGTCCCTGAAAGTGAGCAAAAACAAGTCAGAGAAACACTGGTTTTCCTTTTCAAATATTAAAATGTTGTGTCTTCCTTGTTCACTTCTGAATTTGGAGGCCCATAGTAGCTCTTTTTTGTTTTAAAGGTATGCTATACTGAAAAAAATAATGCCCAGGTTCGAGTACACAGTGAGGTGTACGATCCAGCTACCAGAGTGCACCATACAACCAATGTCTTCCACTTCACATTTATGTTAGAAAATGAGATACCAAGTATTGTTCCCAGAACATACGGCGGTGAGTACCTATTTTGGAACCTTCACACAGTACCTATTGCATGCTGCAGTGCAAAAGTAATGGTATTATAGGATCATGGGCCCAGGATTGATTCCTTCCTGTTCTGGTTGTCCCCCACCCCAGTACCCCTTTTCCTCTCTTATCACCTCTCCTTCTGGGTTCATTTAGGTAGCCTAGAGAAGAATTGTATAGTACCGTATTGACCCGAATATAAGCTGCTCCCTTAAAATTTCACAGGCACTCATAGCCGTTCTGTTTTACCATATGTCTGTTTCAGCAGTTATATCGTAAAAGCCAATTTGTGTAAGGTTGTGAATTTAAGCTGCACTTTTAACTTTTCACAGTCGGAATTTGGAAAAGTGCGTGACTTATATTCAGGCCAACATGGTAATTTGTGCATTCTGTTTTTTGTACTAACGTAGTTCAAACTGTGTGAATCTAGGTCCACAGTTCCTATCCTTTTTATTTTATTTTAAGGTATTAATCTGCCCACTTCTTCAGTCTGTGCTGTGTGAAGTAACCTAAATGAAAGGAGGAACGATGAAAGTGTTCTCAATGAAGACAGAGTAAAACTTTTATTCCAACTTTGGAAACGGGCAGGCTAAACCCAGTGTGCAAGGAAAAAGTGTGAGAAATTGACTCGAGCATGTCTTACTAATTGACCACATAATCTTAGGAAGTTTGAGAAGTATCCGTATAGATGACTTAGTTGCTTTTTCTTGTCTTTCAGAATCCATGCTGTATTTGGATGGGAAGCGGCACTTTGATTCCGCCATGAAAGAAAACATAGCACCCTAGCAGTGTGCCACCCAAAGGAAGGAAGAGCGCCTTGGAAGCTTTAAGCATATTGCTTCTCCACAGGAGGTGGCAAAGCATTTCTGCCATTAAAAACAGTATGATCATGAATGCAGAAATACTCTAAAGCACTTACTTTTCTATCCATCTATTGTTTATTTCTATTTATACATAGTTTTTAGATTGATTTTTGTATTTCATATTGGTGTTTCATATATTTTATGTATTTTCAACGCCAAAAGACGAACAAACTATATATCATGACCATCACAGTGGTCATTTGCTTTGCAAAGTGAACAAAGGTAGCTCTGAAAGGTGGAGGGTGAAGGAAATGCAGTGTGGAATCCTGCCACTGAAGATCTTTTGCATTGTTACTCAGAGGTGGTGATCAGTATACCATTTAAATTCATATGCTTTTCCTTAAATGTTTTCTACCACTGACTTCAGACTGATAAAAACAGCTAAAGCTCCTGCACACTAATTGAAAAGGATTAAGCAGTTACATGGTGTGTCAAGGCCACATCAGGTCCATGAAGACCATTACCTTGCCTATCACAGTGGAACTTCCTGAATTAAGCAAGAACGTCTCTTGATTTCAGCCTTTGATAAACTCCTACCAGATATGGAAATATTTTACTGAATAATGTATTATATCCTATAATAAAAAAAATTATACACTTGATTGAAATAATCTTATTACAAGCTACAAAAATATATTCCTGGTCGCTTCATATCATGTATGGTAGATCTACCTTCACGTTGAAAATGATTTGGCAAAGACGGTGTTCCAATTTGTGTTTCTAAACTGCGCATCAGTGAAACCCGAGATTCCTTTTGGAGCTTTACCATTTTGTTTTTTCTTCTTTTCATAGATATTTCTCTGTACCAGTTACATTTTGAAGTTTTGGGCTATTCAAAACGGAGAATGCAACTCCCCCTTGTGGCTATTTGAAGCATAACCATGCTTCTACTATGAATAGATTGAGATACTCATCATATTACTGGATGTCCTCCTCCATCTGGGAATAGATACTTGACACTGTATTTTAGTGTTTAAATTATGCATTTAATTTGTAAAAATGTGAGTGTTTGGATTGTGCAGTTTCTGTAACTCATCTAACTTAAAAATACATCCCCAAAGTTTAAGTAACTGTGATAGTAGTAGTAGTAGTAGTAATAATAATAATAATAATAATAATAATAATAATAATAATAATTTATTATTTGTACCCCGCCCATCTGGCTGGGTTTCCCCAGCCACTCTGGGCGGCTTCCATAAAAACCAAAAATACACTAAAATACCACAGATTAAAAACTTCCCTGAACAGGGCTGCCTTAAGATGTCTTCTGAATGTCAGGTAGTTATTTATCGCTTTGACATCTGATGGGAGGGCGTTCCACAGGGCAGGCGCCACGACCGAGAAGGCCCTCTGCCTGGTTCCCTGTAGCTTTGCTTCTCGCAATGAGGGAACCGCCAGAAGGCTCTTGGCGCTGGACCTCAGCGTCCGGGCAGAACAATGGGGGTGGAGACGCTCCTTCAGGTATACTGGGCCGAGGCCGTTTAGGGCTTTAAAGGTCAACACCAGCACTTTGAATTGTGCTCGGAAACGTACTGGGAGCCAATGTAGGTCTTTCAAGACCGGTGTTATGTAGTCTCGGCGGCCGCCCCCAGTCACCAGTCTGGCTGCCGCATTCTGGATTAGTTGTAGTTTCCGAGTCACCTTCAAAGGTAGCCCCACGTAGAGCGCATTGCAGTAGTCCAAACGGGAGATAACTAGAGCATGCACCACTCTGGCGAAACAGTCTGCGGGCAGGTAGGGTCTCAGCCTGCGTACCAGGTGGAGTTGGTAGACAGCTGCCCTGGATACAGAATTGACCTGCGCCTCCATGGACAGCTGTGAGTCCAAAATGACTCCCAGGCTGCGCACCTGGTCCTTCAGGGGCACAGTTACCCTATTCAGGACCAGGGAGTCCTCCACACCAGCCCGCCCCCTGTCCCCCAAAAACAGTACTTCTGTCTTGTCAGGATTCAATCTCAATCTATTAGCCGCCATCCATCCTCCAACCGCCTCCAGGCACTCACACAGGACCTTCACCGCCTTCACTGGTTCTGATTTGAAAGAGAGGTAGAGCTGGGTATCATCTGCATATTGATGGACACCCAGTCCAAACCCCCTGATGATCTCTCCCAGCGGCTTCATATAGATGTTAAAAAGCATGGGGGAAGAGGACAGAACCCTGAGGCACCCCACAAGTGAGAGCCCAGGGGTCTGAACACTCATCCCCCACCACCGCTTTCTGAACACGGCCCAGGAGGAAGGAGCGAAACCACTGTATAACAGTGCCCCCAGCTCCCAGCCCCTCAAGACGGTCCAGAAGGATGTTATGGTCGATTGTATCAAAGGCCGCTGAGAGATCCAGCAGAACTAGGAAACAACTCTCACCTTTGTCCCTAGCTCGCCGGAGATCATCAACCAGCGCGACCAAGGCAGTTTCAGTCCCATGATGAGGCCTGAATCCCGATTGGAAGGGATCCAAATGGTCCGCATCCTCCAGGCGTGCCTGGAGTTTTTCAGCTTTTTCCAGTGCTTTTTTTCCTGGGGAGACGCAGGAGGATGCATACTCCTAAACATTTTGTGAATCTTAAGTTTGGCCTCATTGAGGGGCAGTATTTCAATATGAGTAGAAAAATGAGAGTACCCCTAAACATTTTTTTAAAGAAAAAAAGCACTGGCTTTTTCACATTTGCTGTGTACTGTCTCTCAAAAACATTGTGTGCATAGATTGCGATTCAATAATTGAAGTTTAGGCTTAATTTGGAAACGAGTTCCATCTAGCCCTGTACCCTTTGCAAGAATATAAGCAGATGGCAGCACAAATAAACAATGATTACCTTCTTCTCATGCCCATCTTGCACTCATTTGTTTTGACTCTGCGTTTTCAAAATAGTAATCATAGAATATGGGAGGTCTGAATTATGTAATCAATATATTGGAGTGGGCAACCTCCAGCCTGTGAGCTTCCTGCTTGCCCTGCAAGGCTGTTTTCCACAAACCATATGCACCTACCTTCCTGTGATGTCAGGCAGAAATGCAGCTGCTTTCCCTGTAGAAAGCAGGGTTGATCAATCAGCTGATGAGTGTGTGTGTGTGTGTCCTTGGTTTCGGTGTGCAAGATTAATTTGCACACTTACTAAATTCTATGGAACACGATGCTTACTTCAGAGTAAACATGCATATAGTTGGGTTAGAAATAGTTATTAGTGTGACTAGCAGCATGAGACTTCCAACAGTGTAAGTAATTTTACATGGTAATATTTTAGCACTGCTTCACTGCTATTATTCTACTTTAGTAGAACAAGAAGCCTTATACACACTGAACGAAACACTGGTACAAATCCACCAAGAAGCAACACACAAGCAATTATCAAAATTAGTGGAACTTTTATTGGCAGATTTTTAGCTGTGAATTGTAGAAGAAAGCAGTCAGTTCACTTTACCAAAATATTTCAGTTTTCCTGCAGGATCTGGAATTATCTGGATAAGGAGAAAAAAGTCACAATCAAAACCAAAATAGTCTAATGTTTGTTATATATCTGCTGTATAAAGTGAACTAAGTCCTGTGCTGATGATTGGATGTATATTAGACCCATCCATCCGCCAATGAGTTCCCCAAGATAACACAGGTACTCAAATACCCAACGGTACTTACAAATCTTCTCTTGGCCACCACATTCTCATAGCATCTTCAGGTTTGATCTAAACACATGCAGAAGGCATGGCTACAGCTATTAGTGTATTCCTGTTTTCATGTCACAATAGTTTGATGATACAGAGTACCCTACAGACTCATGTGCCCTACCTCTGGTAAGAACTACAGTTTCCTGGTAAGAACTGCCATTACCCCAGTTGAGATATGGTAAACCAAGGGTGAGTAGCCTTGGCCCTCCATGCGTCTTATCTTTCCCTCTCCTCACTGGCCCTGCTCTCTAACAAGTGTTTTTGCTTGTCTGGAATGTGTCCATGATCTTTGATAATGCTTCTTGCTTGTATGGATTTTGTAATTTCTGACTGTGTTCTTCCCCTCACACACTGGATATGGTGACACATACACCCCAATCATAATGTGAGCATAGGATTGCACTGATAAGCACCATGGATTTTTCTGGTACCAAGGTGCACCTAATGCTCTTCGGATTGTATCCAAAATCATAAGGGGGAAGACTGGAATCATTGGTGTCCTTCAGTAACATGTCCGGATAAAACAAACTACTGTAGGGATGTAGAACTGTCTTGAGAACGCATGCAGTGTTCTTTTGTGACCTGTCTACAATCGCACTTGTGATAAACCACATGTTATTCCATTGCTGCACTTGTCAAGTCACTGGCCAAAAATCTCAGATTAATATCCTCAACTTTGATGTTTCTTAATTCTGAAAGTCTATAATGTAGAAATAAATGGCAAATACTTCTACAAAATGTTTATAAAGACTGCAGCCCTGTGCATACCTACTCAAAATTAACTCCAATTGAATTTAAGGGGACTTATTCAAAGTTAAATGTGCATAAGACTGTAGCCTTAGGGGATGTATTCAGAGACTGGGAAATCTATTGACCAATGAAGATACTGTTATAAGTTAAGAGTGCAAAATTACTAGTACTTGTGATTTTTTGTATCTTACTGAAATGCTATAGAGTTATGGAGCAGGTTTTTGCACAACTATAATGCTATTCATGCAGCAGTTATCGAACATGCAAGCACCTTGAGGAAATACTTAGTCTTGATTTTTCCTTCACTGTGTAAAATCTTAGCAAGAAAAGCATGCTGGAAAAGCTGACAGAGATAAGATGAAGAAGTAAAAGGCAAGGTTTCAAATGGCATTCAAATTGCCCATGCATTGCTTTTGGCCTGCTGATAACATTCCCCACATGACATACGATAAAAAAATTCAAATGGAGCATTCAAGGAAAAACTATGTTCCAATTATATTTATAAACACCAACTTACTGTTTCACTGCCTGGTCTCCAACCAGCAGGGCAAACTAAGAAGACAAGGAAAGGAGACATTAAGCTCATGGTTAAAAATAACCCTGCCTTCCTATTCCTTTTGTTCTGTGGAACATGAAAGAAATAATTCATTTTCTGCAAGTACAAATCTATATATGATGAGGTAGCTGAATGAAGTAGGATTTAATCATAGACTGAGAACTTTTCAATTAGTTTTACAACTAATACCAGGAACCAGGCATCATAGTATTGAAGACTGCTAGAAATGTTAAGACCAACAGTAATTTGTCAAAATATCTAACAGTCTCAGCTTTCTTACTTGCTATCTAGAAGAAATCTTTCTTTTCTGTGTAGGCAACTGAATGTTTAACCCTGCAGGAAATACCTTCTCCATGTTCGTCAGTATACTGGAATGCTTGTACTAGACGAAGAGTCTCATCTACAGATCTGCCAACAGGAAGATCATTCATTGTGATTTGTCGAAGATTTTTCTTGCCATCAATAATGAACAGGCCTCTGTGGAAACATAAATATAAGAGAAATTGGCAAGACAAATATCAATAACCTCATTCTGTGCATATATATATTACACCTGTCTGCAAAACACCGGTATCAACTCTTCACCGAAAGCCATACATTTTATTTCACTATGGGATCTAACTATGCACGTCAGAGATCCACTGAAATAACTAATTGCTAACCCAACTTTTAAGAACTGTGCTCTTGTTCTAGTCAAGTTTTTCTCTCCAATAGACTGCTGTTGTAAAATTAGCAATTCTGATCTTGCAGCTTTTTTAAACACAGATTTTTGTTGAATGTAACAGAATACAGCATCATGCAGGAAAAATATGACAATAATCTATAACTATCTGAGTAGCAGACAGAGAAGGAAATGGAATAGTTAACATTATACCTAAGAGCATGTCCTTGATCCTCTAGGTAAACTCCATAATCTTTTGAGATCTGGTGCGTCAAATCTGAAAGAAGTGGTATCTTTATTGGTCCCAGTCCTCCTTGCTTCCGAGCTGTATTAATCCTATAGCAATGAAGATCACCAAATACTTCAGTGAGAACTATTCCATACCTGCACTATCAACCTAGTATCAGTCAGTTTCTACATGGTAGGTGGTGAATTTAATGGACCTGATCTAGTCTTTGCATCTCCCTCACCCTCTCCTGTGTGCACTTCTCCAGAAATGGAAGTTTCCTGACAACACCTTCCTCCTGCCATTGACAGGCCTCCTGTAACCAGACAGCTATAGTCATGGGATGGCTGCACTTACTTAACAGTCCCAAGTTTCCAATCAAGATTTCTGCCTTGTACAGAAAATGTAACAGCTACTAATAAGTTGTGTAAATGAAAGGGAAAAAGGACTTACCATGCTAAATGAGTGAACTGCGAGTCTACTGAGCAAGCAACCACTTCAGCACCTATTGCTCTGAATTCTTCAATTCTGTCACTAAAGGCAATGATCTCCGTTGGACATACAAATGTGCTAAATTTAAAGAGAGAGAAAAATGTAAATTTCTAAAAAGAACAGATCCCTACTTATAACTAATCACTAAAACAGAGATGAACTGCTTTCTACAATGCACTCAATTTTCCAGCCCTTTATTTTATTATTATTGATAATAATAATAATAATAATACTACTACTAATAATAATAATAATTTATGCCTGCCCATTTATAGCCTTCATTGGTCACTAAATCAAGGATGAGTGTAGGAAAATAAGTTTTATTCCATTACAACTTCTAAAACTCTAGCATCCTATTCTAAACATTTTTGGCAGTGTATTTTATTCAACCATCTTGCAGTGCCACAATAACTACATACTCTGTGATGTGTCCGCATAGCTGTTGATACGTGTCATCCTAAATACTTATATGGTGCTACAGCAAATATTTTGAGTGAACCACTAGACAGAAAATTCTATTTCCAGTCTGTAAGCAGCAGTCAAGTTCAACATTGTTATGTTTGATAGAAAACGATCTTATTTGTCCCTCACTTCAAGAATCAATCAACTATATAATCTTCTTGTACTGAGGATGACAGCCATGATGATAAAGTCATATTATTAAGTGGGGATTCAGAACAAAATGCTGCGGCATATCCCCAGCCCCTAATACAAGTTATTCTGTTGAGGGCTTCAGCAGGCTGGGACCCTGTCCTTGTAGTGCAGCTTTGGGTATAAACATACAGGGGAAGGTTTCAGGAGGCTACTCAGATGATTTCTACAAAATTGGTGCAAGGCTCTGATTTTTATATGCTTACACGAACTCCTTAGGCCTATAGAAGTATTCATGTTTTTATAAGAAGAAAAAAGTCTAAACAGCCTGTTGAGGACTAAGCATGTTCAGTGGCCTACAGAAGCAGATTATCAAGGGGGGAAATTTACTTGCTAGAAACCATAACAATGGAAAGAGACACCTTTTCTTTCCCACCCTCTTGAAAGCCTTTTATGCAACCAGAAACAAATTTGTTGGGTGGTGCAGACCCACAGTGCCTGGTAAATGGCAGTGGGATGGCTGCCAATTACTAGGAGGAGGGACGAAGTAGCAAGAAGATTGGTGTGATAGGGGCACACTGGTGCAGCCAATCCAGCATTCCTACCAGTGTTCCTGTACCACATCAACCTCCCCACCATTTCACTGCTCTTGGTAAACATCAAACTGGAATTGCTGCACCACACCACTGGGTGAGCTTGCTTTTGCTTGCTACAGGGCTCTGCCCTATAGAGTGTATAGTGGGACATTTCTGGAGAGTAATGGCCCTGAGCATGAGTCCTTGCGGGGCTGTAATCCCATTTACAAACTAACAGCTTGCATAGGGACTACTACCATATCTCTAGGAGACCCTGTCCTGTTGTCCTACTCCAAAAAAACCAGACCACACAAGTTCAGAATTAGAAGGATTGATCATTGCATGGGAGTAGCCAGGATTTATTTTGGGGGGTGGGAGGAGGCAGGAATTATGTTGGGGGGCGGGGCAGAACCGAGTTATCTGCGATGCAATTGGTCACTTAGGTAATTTTATTTACTTGATGGGGGGCAGCTGCCCCCACCCACGGAGCATTGTGAATTTCACACATATAACCCCAGTAAATCGAGAAAACTCTTAGGATTATAATTTGTGGGATTTCCATAGCCACTTTCATAATTTTATATTTTCTAATTCTTCCTGTTAAATAAGCAATTTTTTTGGCCTAAAAATGAAAAGACTGCTATGATCAGTAAGCATTATATTGTGAAATTATACATATATTTCATGTGTTTTGCTTACAAGTCAAGTGGATAAAAGAAGAAAACAAGGTATTTTCCTTCGAAATCCGTTAATTTCAACTCTTTAAACTCTCCATTGATGACTGCTGTTCCTTCCCAATAGGGTGCTGGTTCGGAAACTAAAAATGAAGGATACATTGTACTTTAATTCATTTTGCCTGATTGTGCTGGGATATAAATGCAATATTTCTCTTTGAATAGATTAAAACATATAATGTTCATTTTAATGAAGCAATGCTGGAAGAACTCAAATATTGGAAAAATTATTTCAGTTGTGGTTCTTATGACTTACAGTAAGTTACTGAGAACTGGTGTACCAACAAACATACACTAATGCCATAGCACACATTTTTATTTATTTATTTATTTATTTATTTGCCGGTGATGTGTGCAACTCAAATGTTTGGAACTATGTCAGCACAAATTTGGAAATTCATAGGATGGGTGAATGGAATGTTGCTACTAAGGTGTGCACTAAGAAATGGCAGCTAAAGGGATAGCTGCAGTGCTGAAGATTGGGATTTGAGGTTCTACGAAACTTTTGTTAACTCATACTTCACAAGGTTAGAGTATGATATCATCAGAAGAAACCAGCTGGACTCAGGCCAAAGGATGCTACTTCAGCATCCTATTCTAGTGGTAGCCAGACAGACACATATGGGAAGTCTGCAAATGGGACCCCAGTGACTAAGCACCCTCCCTGTTCTGATTCCCAGCAGCTGATATTCAAAATATATTGCATCTGACAGTATCTTCAATGGCACTGTGAAAGGTAGCAGTCTAAATCACAGTAATCAGTGCTTGGTGACACTGAAGATACCACTTGATGAAAAACATAATTGAGATATATAAAAAATGGACCCAACTGCAGCCCAAGTATGAAAACTAAAGAATCACTGTCCATTGATTAACAAAACTCTGTATCTACTCAGACGTAAGCCCTACTGAATTAAATGTAAATACAGTATGTATATGAATTAGGATTGCAACCTAAAGACATATACACAAAGCACCTTCTTACTAGATCAGTTTATGATGACTATTTACAAAAATAGACAAGCCACTCTTGGAACTAAGTCACTATTGGATACAAAGCTTGCCTTCTTTGAAAATTGTCTAAAAAACAAACAAGAAATCTGCCAGATTATTCAATCTTGCAGTTTTCTTACCAAGAGGTACTTAGGCGAAACTTTTTTGAAAAACAGCATATTAAGTTGATTGTACTGTAGTACAGAATGCCACTCTTATCATTTCAGAATGCTGTAAAACACATGGCTACTCATTGAAGTACTATGTTCAATGGGGAGTAGGTGTAGGATTGCAGCCTTAAACAACTTCTTTTAAAAACCTCTCTGCACTTTCAAAGCAATAGCCTTTGTCTGACGTGTCCTTACCAAAAACACACACACACACAAAACCCTCTAATGATCAACCGTGCACCGACAAGGAAAGTAAATATTTGAAACAAGAGGGTGGTGCTTCTTTTAAATTTAACCCATTCTCACTCTACCATTTGCGCTGGGGGGAAAGCCTTCAAAACTCTACCCAATATGCAGGCAGAGAGCACTTTTCTTTGGCTTTAACCTGCTGTTCCTTTTTGGAAGGGGAGCTTAAGAAGAAACACGGATGAGGCCTGTGGCCACTTGATTCTGTTTTGCCTATTGCGGAATAATCACTTTTCTTCTTTGAAGGCCTCTCTCTCTCTCTTTTCTGCTGCAGGAGATCAGCAACGACAAGAAGCCACGTTGCTGCAGCGACATCATTTCCCGTCCCACGTCCCCCGCAATTTCCCAGCAGCGTCTCTAACTAACACGGCACGTCCTGCGCGTCTCAGCAGCACTCGCGTTTCCCCCACTTCCCACCCCCGTAAATTCTCTTCCCCGCAAGGGAACAAAACTGGAGCGGGGGCTGTGGGTGGGTGGGTGGGGTTTTGCTTTGCTTTGCACAATGCCAACGTCGGGATGAACAATAACGAAGAGTAAAAAGAAAAAGAAAACAGAGGGAGCAGGGAGGGGAAAAGGCTGGGCTGAGGGGCTCCTCCTGGCCGCCGCCCCGGCTTCTCCCTCAGCGCCAAGGATGAGGCGACGAGGCAGCCGCCTCTTGTCTCTCTCCCTCCCGCCTTCCCGCTCGCCCCTTCCCTCCCTCGCCTCGCCGGGCCTCTCCGGCACCTACTCTTGGCCTTGCTGAGGTGCAGCGAGTGGTCTCGGACGGGCACCCGCGACGCCTCGCCCGGGTACACCTGGCCCCCCGCGTAGTAGTGGCACTTCTCGTCGCCCGAGCCCTGCGCAGCCTCGGCGGTGGCCGCCTCCTCGGTCATGACCGCCGCCAGCACCAGCAGCACGCCAACGGCCAACGGCCGCGTCGCCAACCGCCACGGGCGCCTCGCGCTCCCCGCCGCCCCCTGGCATTTTGCGGGTGTCCCGGCGCGCGGCGGCTCCATGGCACGTCTCGCTGGCCCCCGGCTAAGGGAGGAAAGAGAAGGGCAGCGCCGAGGCCCGGCGGGAGGAAGAGGCAGGCGCCGGAGCCCGGGCTGCTTCTGGGGGCGGGACCCGACGGCAGACACTGACACGCCCGCCCTCTTCCCCTCGCGGCGGTTCCCCGCTTGTGCTCCGCTGAGGCGCAGTTGCGCATGTCCCTAGTCTGTGAGGGGGAATGCAGCCTCGTCACGGGAGGGAGCTTGCCCGCCCTCCAGGATGCGCCTCTGACCGTTGGGCATGCTGGCCCGGCTGAGGGGATCCCAGCAACGCCTGGAGGGCCACGGGTTCTCATTCTCTGCTTTAGGTGACCCGAGTGTCAGTGTAACACCGGATGTGGCATAGCCACAGCATCGCATTCCGATCAGCAGCTGAATTGTTATGCTTGTGTGGCATTTCCTCCCAGAGTAATCTTAAAAGCTGCATTCCCAAAACTTTCTCAGGGAAAGGACACAGATGTCTGAAGAGCATCTGATTCACAGCTGCTTGCTCCTTTTTGGAACTGAATTGCTGGCCATGAAGGAAGCATAGAAACGTGTTACCATAACAAGGACAACAGCAGCAGCTCCTATTTGCATTCTCGTAAATGGAAAGCAATGAAAGACCCAGCTTTCTAATTCACTTGACCAGAAACAGGTGCTAAATCAAAAGTGATTTATTATCAATAAATGAAATCCAGGACATGGTATCACTATGCTGAATTATCAAGGACATGTTTTCACTTTATTTTTTTGCAATTGTTTGCTATCAATTATTTATTATCAATATATGAAATCCAGGACATGGTATCACTATGCTGAATTATCAAGGACACATTTTCACTTTTTTGCAATTGTTTACTGGAAAATATGGGCAGAGGGGAATTCAGTGAAAAGCAGCAGCAGCAGCCAACTCCTGTGTGCACTTCGACTGCTGCCAATCCTGTTCTGCCATGCCCAATGCAGCTCATGCAGACCAAGCTAAAGTTTGGAGTCAAACTGTGTCAGCACACAGTTTTCCTCTACTGTACATACAACTTTGCTGACAGGAAGCCCTTTTGAAGCTGTCACCTCACTTAATGGCATCAGCTGATTGCTATGTGGGCCCTGTGCATCTGCCAAAATGGCCTGAGGGGTGGTGGTGGGAGAGGTCAGAATCTGGAAAAGGTGACCCACCCCTGGTTGTAGAGGTGCTGCTTTTTCCTTATGTCGTATGAAAGACAGAAAAGCAATTTTAAATGTACTTGTACAGTATTTTATTTTTAAAGTGATTAGTGACTGTGCAGGAAGGCATTTATAGCTACATTTCATGCTTCTTGCATTTTTGTGCCACTTGCGAACATGTTATGTATCTGAATCTCAATTTATAGTCCACCCACCATTTTTCTTGTATTGAACTACAGTGTATGTATTTGGGAATGTTTTCCTCTCTATGGAAGTGAGTTTTATAGAGGCAGATTTCCCTTTACCATGTCCCTTCTTCCCACTCTTGTGAAACTAACAATGTTGAGGGGGAAACCTTAGCACTTTTATGGAGGCTATGAGAGCATCACATGTCCATCTTACTTCTCTGTTGTTGTTACTGTTACTACTCAGCAGAGCAGGCGGTTTTTTCCTACTTCAAATATTATGTATGCACAGCACACCAGTCTAGTTGCACACAGGAATACTTTTATCAACCAAGAAACTAGAGGCACAGGTGAATCTGATATGGTTTCCCCCTGACTTTGTCAATTTCACAGGAGAATAGGGGAGTAGGAGGAAACCATGAAGGAACTAGCAGTATTGCAGGCACATACAGGGCAGTCTGGCTGGTATTTAGGATAGGAATGTGGAGAGATGCCTTCTGAAGGCACGTGACATTTCAGGCAGGAAAATAATGGTGATATGTTCATTAACTGAAAGGGAAGGTTGCCATATCAAAATTAAAACAGATTAAAATGCACATGCAATTTTGACCCTAGAAAGGATGAAATAAAATTATCCATTAGATACTAAACATGTTGACATGGAAGCAAGTCTCAATGCTTCAGTGCAACTTGCTTTCAAGTACAGTGGTACCTTGGGTTACGTACGTTTCAGGTTACGTACGCTTCAGGTTATAGACTCCGCTAAACCAGAAATTTTACTTCGGGTTAAGAACTTTGCTTCAGGATGAGAACAGAAATCGTGCAGTGGCGGTGCAGCGGCAGCAGTGGGAGGCCCCATTAGCTAAAGTGCTTCAGGTTAAGAACAGATTCAGGTTAAGTACGGACCTCTGGAATGAATTAAGTACTTAACCTGAATTACCAGTGTGGTGTAGTGGTTAAGAGTGGTAGACTCGTAATCTGGTGAACTGGGTTCGATTCCCCGCTCCTCCACATGCAGCTGCTGGGTGACCATGGGCTAGTCACACTTCTTTGAAGTCTCTCAGCCCCACTCACCTCACAGAGTGTTTGTTGTGAGGGAGGAAGGGAAAGGAGAATGTTAGCCACTTTGAGACTCCTTCGGGTAGTGATAAAGCGGGATATCAAATCCAAACTCCTCTTCTTCTATTCTTACGTGGCTTAGAATACAGGCAATCAAACTTCAAAACATTAGTTCTCATGGTATCTTTCCTAGCTTAGATTGTTCCGGTTCTAGTCATTTTGGCTCCCTTTCGTTACCTTGGTCCTCAGTGTCTTCTACCTTCCTTTCCATCTGTTATTGTTATACTCAGGGCTTCTGTCGAGGCTCAAAAGCAACAAATATTAATTCATTGCAAGATCAGTTTCATGCAACGTTGGGCTCAAGGAAACCTATGAGGGCTCATTCTATCCTTTGCCTCCTATCATTGCCTTTTCTGTGGTTGTTTGTTGACAGCAAGAGCTATCTTTAAGAGCCAGAGTATCTGATCGCCAAGGATTTGTGAGGAATGGCGAAACCCCTAGTGTCCTAACACAAAGACAGCTTACTGATTTACTGCTACGCTCTGAAGAAGAGCTTCTCCACTTTTCCCATCTTGGAACAGTCAAGGTATTAATTTTCACTTCACTTGCTCTCTGTTCTGAACTGCAGGCCCAAAGCAGGGCTCGGGGGAGGGGTTGGGTACAGGGATACCAAAGAAGGATGTCAAAAACATCAGAATGGCCAATTCTACTGCTTTATTAAAGAAGATGTAGACTTAGCAGCAAAGCGGCCTGCTAGGCTTCCCAGCTTTTATAGATGCAGGATGGGCACAAAAGCAAGGCAATTGCTTGTCCGCTCCCAAACAAATGTGCCTACATTCTTTATACGCAAAGCAGCATATGTCACTTTGTCAAGGACATATCACTTCACCTGACCAGATGTGGGCATAGGCAGCAAATACCCAAGTCTTACAGATGGTTCCCCTTTCTGGTCTCAGAACCCAGCACCCCAAGCCTTTGCATTGAACTTCCCTCTTTAACCTAATACAGCTCTGTGCATGCCAGTCTGGTCGTAATTGCCTTCTCCTCTCTGTAACTGGCATTAGGGTCTTCTTAGCGCTATCCAAAGGTCAAATTTAAATACTGCCAGTTTCTTTGACAAACTGCATAGCAATCAATCTTCCATTTTTGTAATATACCTTCCTTGACACTGTGATTGCTAATTCCCTCTGGTACAAGTATAATATATATGTAATCTGCCTTGTACACAGTGACTGAACTAATGATCTGACCACTCTTCCTCCTGCATCTCCCTAATGTGTGTAGACAAGGGACTCAGTTATACAGCTGCAAATACACCATTTTAAGTGTGTTTTAAGTGCAATATACAATGGAATATTTCCAATATCTTTTTTTTTTTTGCAGTATGGAAAACATTATGCCAAATGTAATATCTGGACTGCAACATGGCATTCATTGCCACTTTTTGGAGGCACTCACTGATATTTAACAATATTCTGCTGAAATTGCTAGCTAGCTCCTTTTATCTTCTCAAACTGAAAAGGGCATTTCAACAAATATATGGCACTGGCTGTCATATATGAGAGAAAATCTATAAAGCAGAGGGAGAGGGGATTTTCTACCAGGGGATAAAAAGAAATGTGGTTCCAAAGTGGTGTTATGCTCAGTAGAATGAACATGATGAAAATTACTAATTGGAAAAGTGAAATGTTCTGGCTCTCACTAAGACAGACTGGTGGGTAGAGTAATGTGCAGGGACTGCAAAGTGCCTGTAGAAAGGAATTCTGCACACATAAAGATTTGGCTTCCTGAGCAGCTTTTGCTTTTACAGTCCTGCCTGGAAGCAACTTCTGGCAATATCAATTAGCTAAACCAATGCAAACATGGGCTGATTGAACAATGGTGACAGGTTATTATCATCTGCTTAGACATTCTTGTTCTGGTGACTGCTTTCCATCTTTTGGGTGATGAAAGTAAGTGTACTTTTCTATACAGTATAAGTCTGGTTATGATTCAGCTGAATATGATTCACAAAGGTGTTTAGTTTATTAGACTTATGATGTACCTGTTCAATACACCTTGGGGGAAAATATGCATTAAGTAGTTATTTTAAAACCACAGTTCCATCTATCCATAATACAGTGGTACCTCGGGTTACAGATGCTTCAGGTTACAGACTCTGCTAACCCAGAAATACTACCTTGGGTTAAGAACTTTGCTTCAGGATGAGAACAGAAATCGCGCAGCGACGGCGCAGCGGCAGCAGTGGGAGGCCCCATTAGCTAAAGTGGTTTTTCAGGTTAAGAACAGTATCAGGTTCAGAACAGACCTCCAGAATGAATTAAGTTCTTAACCCGAGGTACCACTGTATATCTCTTTAGCATTGCTGAGGTATTGCTTCCTGCAATCAGTTGGAGATGGCATTGAAGTAATGGTGCCACACATATCAAGTGATCCTTCTCCATGGCTAAGATCCTTCTATAATGCTTACTCAGAAGTATGTCCTCTTCAGTTAAGATTCTTTTCAATGTTGATTAAAAGCTCCCTATCCCTTTTATTGCTTCCTGTTCCATGTGGCTTTTAGGTTACTGATGAATAGCCTGTTAATTGCATCTGGAACAGTCACCTTCAATGCCTATTAATATCAGTTACTGTTTCCATGGAGTGCACTTTAAATACAGATTTTTCTTTCTTTCTGAATTCTTTCTGTAGCAAAAGAGTAGTATTTCACTATATAAAAATGAAAAGTAAAAAAATGATGAGAATAAATTGGTAAAAATATAATCATAATTAAATACTTTATTTAAATGGAACACCAGTTCAAAGTAAAACAATGCCGTATCAGATTCAGAAGGGAAAGTCCCCACAAATCACATTTGGTGGGGGAAATAGAAACTTCAGAGTGCAAACATCTGGGAGTAATAGTATCTGGTTTCTCCATAAAAGGGGAGTGGAAAAAAGGCAATTCCTTGCTAAACTGCCAGTGTGGCATTTGTCTGTGTGTATCCATAAAGAAGGCTGATCACCAAAGAATTGATGCTTTTGAATTATGATGCTGGAGGAGACTCTTGAGAGTACCATGGACTGCAAGAAGACCAAACCTATCCATTCTGAAGGAAATCAGCCCTGAGTGCTCACTGGAAGGACAGATCCTGAATCTGAGGCTCCAATACTTTGGCCACCTTATGAGAAGAGAAGACTCCCTGGAAAAGACCCTGATGTTGGGAAAGATTGAGGGCACAAGGAGAAGGGGATGACAGAGGACGAGATGGTTGGACAGTGTTCCCGAAGCTACGAACATAAGTTTGACCAAACTGCGGGAGGCAGTGGAAGACAGGAGTGCCTGGCGTGCTCTGGTCCATGGGGTCACGAAGAGTTGGACACGACTAAACAACAACAAAATCTATCTATAGCTATAGTTTTTGCAGAGTGGATTTAACAGACCTCCCAATATTTGACTGCCACTTCACAATGCTTGTCAAATTAATCTGTCAAAATCAGCTCTGAGTCTTATAATTATGAACTGAATTCATAGCACATGCATGTGTATGCATATGTCTGAAAATATCTCTTTCATTTAAGAAATGCCCACCTGTGGGCTTGTGTGTGCATTGGACATGCTCTTGACTCCATTTGGAAATCTCAGATAATAGCATTTGCACAATGCTTTTGAGTTTCTAAGCAGGCACTCCACATATATTATCCTGTTTCTAAACCTTGCAACAAACCAAAGAGGTAGGTCAATATTATTATTCCTGTCTTGCATATGAAGAGGGTCAGGGCATAAGCAAAGAGAGCACACCTTGCCTAAAGACACCAAGTGAGTTCCTGGTAGTGGTGGGATTTTAAAACAAGGACTTATTGAATCTTAGACACCTGCTTTACACCTAGGAACATGCAACAATTGGTTAGAACGTCAAATAACATATGTTACATAAGCAAGGATCAGTGTAACTTTGAAAATCCCTTGGGCTTAGGAGTGGGTTAGAGTTGTTTTTGGAAAGATGTAGATACCTCAATAACCAGATCGCTATCAATTTTTTCAATAGGTGGCAGTGTTCTCCTACTTTCATACCTCGATGGCAGATTTCACAGCAGAAAAAAACCCCATGAAGATAATGGCCTGGATCCAAACTACCACATAACAACTGTGTTGTTCTGTTACAATATGCTCTAGGTGGAGCTGCCTTTGATGATTTGAAAACTATAGCTGGTTCAGAATGCTGCTGCCAGACTGTTGATATGTGGTGCGTGTGTTGTTATTTAGAGCATTTGACTCCATTGCTATTTAATCTGCTTTGCGTCCTGGTGCGTTTCTCAGCCCAAATCAAAGTGCTACTGGTTGTCTTTAAAGTTTAAAGACAGCAAGTCGTACTTTGAATTCCGCTCAGAAACACAGAAGGAGCCACTGCAAAGCTAAATGATTTGCGTCTGGAATACCTAAAGGTCTGGTTGCTCCTACATGGCTCTGTCTATCTATTAAGCTCTTATGAGGAGACTCTGGATCACACCTCAATGCTGTCTGAGGTGTGCTTGTTGGTTATGGAGGACAAGTCTTCTCAGTGGTGGATCCTAAGGTCTGGAATCTTCCTCAAGAGGTTTGTTCAGCCCTTCCCTCCTAACCTTCAGGGAAACAGCCTTGTTTAGAAATGCCTTTTATATAGTTTTGTTTGTAAACAAATTACTTGTGGTTTTAAATTGATGCTATTGTTTTGTTCTGTTTACAACCTGTTTTGGGGACTCCATTTGGAGTAAAAAGAAGGATATGGCTATATAAATAAATGAAATAAATGAACGACTTCTGCACTCTTAAGGGTGTGTGTGTGTTTCTCATACAGCAGGGGGTGTGAACTTTTGGTCCTTTTGGCCATGCTTGCTGAAGCTGATGGGAGTTGTAGTTGAGCAACATCTGGAGGGCCAAAGGTTCCCCACACCTTTCATACGGTATATGAGGGAATGGTTGTAACTCAGGGGCAGAGCTTTGGCCTGGCATGCAGAAGGCCCAAGTTTATTCCCAGGTATCTTCAGGTAGAGGTGGGAAAGAGTCCTGCCTGAAACTGGACAGCGAGCCATTGCCAGTCATGGTTAAAAAAACATGTACAAATGGTCTTAAGTTCACTTTTCCACATTGTCAAATCAATTTTCAATTTTTTAAAAGTTCTCATGAAAATTTATCCACATTTTAGTGCAAATTTCTTCTCATACTCATTTTTTGTATGAAAAATAGCTTTACAGTGGTACCTCGGGTTATAGCTGTTTCAGATTACAGACGCTTCAAGTTACAGACTCCACTAACCCAGAAATAGTACTTCGGGTTAAGAACTTTGCTTCAGGATGAGAACAGAAATTGTGTGGCGGACCCATTAGCTAAAGTGGTACCTCAGGTTAAGAACAGTTTCAGGTTAAGAACGGGCCTCCAGAACGAATTAAGTTCTTAACCCGAGGTACCACTGTATATACAAGCAAGCAATTTCCTCTTATTTATTGCTTTTTGTATGCTGTTTTCACTAATCTAACATTTTTATGTACACTTTATCTTAGTATATACCTCTATGTACACAGCACTTGACTGGAGAATGATATTACAAAATTCAAAGATGTGTACTTTAGAAGGATGCCTTTGTTTTGGTTTGCAAATTGTTTTGGGAAGTGTGGATTAAGTAGGCTTGCCTTGAAATGCAAACTGAACTAAATTTCTCTCTCATCCCTGCCCCTGCCGAATGCAACATAGCAAACTTCTTTTGCAACGTGAGACACAGTTGCAAATGCAGCAGAATGAGGAGGCGGGAGGATGAGGTGATAAAATCAACCACACCACTTCAGGCACCATTTTTATAATGCTTTCCAAGATATGATGGGAGTGGGGAACTTTTGGCCCTCCAGCATCCATCAGTTCCAGCCAGTAGAGCCAATAGCCATGGATGATGGGAGTGAGACTCCAACAACATCTGGAGAGGCACAGTTTTCCCACCCCTGATATAAAAACTCCCTGCAAATAAAATAAAATAAAAACATTGCATACCAGGAAGAATGGCTCTAGCCAAACACTTTCTCTGCTGAGAACTTTTTTTTTTTTTACGGAGTTGTTTTTACATTGGAAACATTGAAAAATGTGATTATAATTCATTCTACCGCCTTCAAACTCTCCCATCACATTCCAGTATTCTTTTGCAGCATGTCTACATCCAGCCTAAGGAGACTTTCTAAAGTGATGTGGCAGAGGGTGGCAGAAAATATCCGAAGGCCAAAGAAAAGTAGTTGAAAAATTGCATTGGGCATGTCCCAACCCCAGGGCAAGCTAAAGTAGTACTTTGATCTATCTGTGTTATGTGATTATCCAATGATTATTTCAGAAGGGTGGGACTAGATTAGGGGTATGTGGAATCTGAAGAAGGAAAAAGAGTTAAAATTGCATATTTCCTGGAACAGGCAGAGGGAGCAAAGGTGGCCAGAAAAGAAAGAAAGGGAACCAATGGAGACAAACCAAAAGCCACCGTCTGGGGCGTTTAAAATGTTAAGTGCTTGGCGTGGGATGCATTTTAATTGGTCAGGAGAGGATATATTAATTGCAATTTATCCCTCCAGGAGCCCATGTGTGTTGGTTAAACAGAGTTACAAAATCCCATTCTTGGCAGCAAAATGAAAGAATAAGAATTAGGCTGTAAAGTCTTGTTTTGAGCAAGTCCAGCTATGAAGTAAGCTGGCTCCCCTTTCTTACCCCGCTTAATAAAGATTCAGACAACAACCTGGGAAGTACGTAAGTATAAAAATATAATCTATTTACTTATAATCTTGCATTGGTTCACATCAAAGTCAGCAATAAAATCTACGCAGGCAAAATACTTACATTTACAGTATAACCAGCTTCAGAGCACTTCTGCCCCCATGGCAGGTCACAGGAAGAGAGAGAGAGGAACAGGAAGTACTATATGCTCCTATCTCTCCAGAAGAGGAGGGAAAATGACACCACACAGAACCCTCCCTACCAATTGTCTTTCTATGGCCTATCAGCTCTGTGGACTTAGACCCTTCTCACGTTAACAAGCAAGAATATGCATTTTTTAGACTTGGAAATGGAACGTCTAGTTGCACCGGAGTGCCCGGGAAACACGCAGTAACGGGCACAGAGTTGCACCGATCACACACACACTCTCACACACGGTGGCTTTCCTAAGGTCGGCTTGAGAAGACACGGGAAAAGCTACTAGCGCTGCTGCAGCAGGGCGCGATAACCGACACACACTCCCCATGCACGCGTAGTGGCGAACCCAAGACACTGTTCAGAAATAGCGAGACTTGGCTAGGGGGTTTGGTTGGGAGGATTACCAAGGAAACACAGAGGAGCAGCAAAATTTAAGACAGAAAGGCGAATTAAGCTCAAACAGCCAGCTAATATACTAGGCAGATAACCGCTCACACACGCTCCCTCCCCAACCCGAGCTTCGCAAATACTTCCCTGGCAGCAGCAAAGAAGGTGATCCTGTTGAATCATGACGGGACGACGAAGAGTGAGGCCGAGGAGGGGCTGGCGCCGCAGTATTAAGGCTGCTGTACACGCCGAAGAATTGATGCTTTTGAATTATGGTGCTGGAGGAGACTCTTGAGAGTCCCATGGACTGCAAGAAGATCAAACGTATCCATTCTTAAGGAAATCAGCCCTGAGTGCTCACTGGAAGGACAGATCCTGAAGCTGAGGCTCCAATACTTTGGCCACCTCATGAGAAGAGAAGACTCCCTGGAAAAGACCCTGATGTTGGGAAAGATGGAGGGCACAAGGAGAAGGGGACGACAGAGGACGAGATGGTTGGACAGTGTTCTCGAAGCTACAAACATAAGTCTGACCAAACTGCGGGAGGCACTGGAAGACAGGAGTGCCTGGCATGCTCTGGTCCATGGGGTCACGAAGAGTCGGACACGACTAAACGACTAAACAACAACAACAACAACACACGCCCCCTCGGAGGCACCTGGTTGGGTGCCTGCCGATGGGTGTGGGCGCCAGCCAGGTGAGTGGGAGGCAGGGCTCAGGCTCCCGCCCACAACCACTCCCCTCTCTTCCAGAAGAAGAGTCTTTGTTAGGTTTGGCTGCTAATCTCCCACACTTGGAGCATCTAGGGAAGGGAGCAACCAAAAAACTGTGAGAACGCATGTAAAGTGGCTGTTGTTTTTTTGGTAAGTTTCCATACATTCTCCCCGGTGACTGGGATTGTGGAGGTAATGGATAAGTGAACACACATGGCCCTTTTGCTGTGACGGACTAATGGCAACTTCTTTCCCCTTCATGTGAGAATGCTGGCAAGTGACAACAGTGGCAAGTGAACATGATTATTCATGCATCTGACAATCATGTATATTCTTTAGCTGTATAGCCAGTCTGTTAGCAGACTTCAATGTGTGAATAATGTATCCTGAACCATGACAAATGAGCAAAGCCTTTGCATCAAACTGAAATGTTTATGACTGTAGTATAAATTTGGCATTAAAATAGTGCAGTGGACTACCTTCTGTTATTACCTTTGCCAGAGTTTTTAGTCAACTGCATTGAGTAGGTAAGGTAACTGCCACTGTTTCAAACCAAATTAATTTGACTGAAAAAGCGGAAACCTCTGTTTGTATTTCCAGAAGGGAAATGAAATGTAGGTTTTACCCAAAGCTTTACAAGATAGAGAGAGCTACCCATTACCTACCCTTATCTTGTCTCAGCAGACAGTAACACTCAGACTTTGCCTTGCTACAGAAATTATCCTGGACTTTTAGAATGGATTTTTTAAAAAGCCTGAAGGAAACCAAGTCTACACATACAGTGAGGAACACTGATCTCCAGCAATACTTCCACTTTCTGAAAACATCAGGAAAAAACAAAAAATCTGGTCAAAAGTACATGAGACTGAAAAGAACAAGATACATAAGAAAAAGATGAATCTAGACTTAAGCCTAACTACCCACAAATATAACACATACTCTAAAATATGTGATCCTGCATATGTAAGATGTAAATCCTCCTAATTTACTCAGATGTAAATCCCATTGATTTCATTCAGGGTAACCCCCAAATAAATATTCATAGAACTACAGTCTATGCCTTGTTTTGACTGTATGGAACATACAAGCCAGTCAAACACTAGACAGCTTTATTTTAAATGATTTTGTGATGTATGCTGTACAGTATCCCTATTATACACTACTTAGAAACCATCATATTAAGCGGTTTCTAAATTATAAAATAAATAAACAGAATGGTTGGGATTCAAAAGAAAGTCTACTCTGACACTGAATTTCTTACCCTCCCTCGAAGAAAGTCTTAGTAGCAGCTACTAGAGGAATTATTATTATACATTCAAATCATAGTGTGTGGCACTCATGTCACATGACCTGCCTCTACACAGGGCCAAGCTAGGAAGGCGTCACATTTATTGCATTTCTTCATTTGCCCCCTCCATGGGAGGTATGGAGGGTGGCAACACAAGAATGGGCCTTTTCAGTGGTGGTTCCCCACTTGTGGAATACTCTCCCCAGGGAGGCTTACCAGGCACCATTGTTACATATCTTCAGACACAAGGCAAAAAATCTTCCTTTTCCATCAGGCCTTTGGCTTTTAATTATCTATGGGCTTTTTAATGAGTGTGATGTTTTTACCTAGTTTTTTTTAAAATACAGTAATAGAATTGTCTTTTAGAGGTTTTTTTTTAGTAAAAATACTGACTTAACTGTATGTATGCATTTGTTTTTTGCTTAAGATACTGAAAGTTGCTATGAGCTGCAATGGCAAAAAAAGCAACCATTACATTTAATAAATAATGATAAATAAATAATGATAATAATTGCTCCACCCATTTTGCCTCCAGCCCCACCCACTTTTTGATTCTGGCACCACTACAGGCAGGTAGCCTTCAGATGGTCACCTGTGAGGAAAAGTGGCCTTCAGGCAATTAAAGTTCCTCACCGCTCAGTGTACATGGTAGAGGAGAACAGGAAAATAGCCACATCAAGCAAAAAAAATGAAGGATCCTCCTTGGTGGACTGGTGCAATGCTGCAAGCCAAAGTGCAAGTATTTACTCAAAACAATGATTGCAGGTGCCAATGTTCATAGTCTAAGAAAGCCAAAAGATTCCTGATTATTTTATATTTGTGTAATTATGTTACTGCAACGTGACAGGAAAATTAATTCACAGCTTTTTCTGGACAAAGTCAATGTGTTCTTCCATCCATTCTAAATACTACTTTTTGGCCAAATAATGTGCCCTCTTGCTATCACCAAATTATTGGAAAAGTGCTGATTCTGAAAAGTGGTGAAAACATTTGCAGTACTAACATGCCTGTACTTGTATTACTACATTATAAAAGCATACAATTTGATCTAGTTCTAAGTGCCCTTAATAGTCCTGTTTGAGCAGCGTTCTAATATGCAGAATGGTATTCATTGATTTGGAATGATGTGTTTTGGGAAGTGAAATCCTGGGTAGTAATATTTCTTGATTCAATCTGCTTAAAGGAGGTAAAGACGTAAAGATTTGAATTTCTAATGGGAAAGCAGTTCGACTGAATGAGCATATTAAACTTTGCTTATGCAAGCTTTACTAAGCATTAGTTGTATAACTGAATAGTGATAATAAATCTGGAAATAACTTTTCTTTATTAGTGTCACATACTGCAGTTAAAATAATGGTAGAAAAAAAGATGTGCACTGCCTCATAAAAAAATGAAGGTTCAGGATGATCTTGTTTTCCATACTATTTATGACAGTCCCATGGCTCTGTTCCTAATTTTTGTATGTCCCGTTGCTTCCTGCTGAAACCCTGTAATTTGTTTGTTGTTGTTGCTTGTCCTGCTTTTGTTGCTTGGGAGTGCAAGAATGCCCCTCCAGATAGTAATATTATGCATACACTGGGTAAGCATCGCAGAACAACTAACAAAGTAGAATGGCACGTGGATGGTTCAGTCTAAACCCACCACCAGCACACAATTATTGCAGCCACAACATGTTGCAGAATGTACCAATAAAACAGCGACAACATGCCAGTCTACCTTAGACAGAAATATGTAGCTCAGTTCATTTTTCTTCATCGAACAGTCAGTGACAAAGGTATGCATTTTTGCTTATAAATTGTCCTGTCCCTAAGGGTTAGGTCCTTGGTATTCAATGTGATGTGCAAGACGGGAAGGTTGCAGCCGCCTCAGCGGCACCACCCAAACTTCAGGTGACGGACTGTTCTGCTGTTTTTCTGAGGTACGAATCAGAGGTACAGACTGAATGTCCTTCCAGAAAGGTTGTGTGGAGAGCAGTCTGACTCCTAAGCAGAAAAAAAAGAGAACTACAATAAAATAAAAGCATGTCTCTCTCGTCACACTGAGACACATGAGCCATTTTTAGTGAACTGACCCTTCTAAGTAATCAACCTTGATCCATCATTTGTTACGCTTTTGTCACTTTTAAAAGAAACCATCTCAGCCTATTCATATCTCATGCCAGTTAATAATGGAAATAATCCTTAAGAACCACTTACAAAGGTACTTGCAGTGCAGTAGTTCAGTTTCCTCCCCCCACCCTTTGAGTCAGTTAGAAATAGGGGATGACAAAAGGTAGATGAATTAAGCTCCATGGATTGATCTGATTTGTAAAAACCAAGTTCTATAAGATGGATAAGAAGATGCTCCTGAAAATATGTTTCAAGAGGGAAAAATAGTTATGTGCTGAAACACCCCCCCCACCCCAAAGAACTTTCCAGAATACAAACTGAATGGTACCTCTCTTTGTGGACAACATTACAGAAGATGGTTCCATCTCTATCACTAGGGATCTATTTAATACCATGTAAACGTTTTGTTTGCCGCTCAGCTTTTAAGATGCTTTTATTACGAGGAGAATTAAAATTAATTCGCCAAGTGTCTGCGCAAAAAGTAAAGAAAATGATCAGAGTCCTTAGACAATAGAGAATGAGTCCTGACTAGAAAAAAAAAGAAGACGACACGGCGGATTGTTTAATGTACCTAGCATAAGGGGAAAGTCTGCAGAGTGGAAGATTTACTGAACTACATAACATCAGCTTGAGTTACTATTATCAAAGCAGCACAGATGGCCAGACAAAGGAGCATATAATGAAATAAATAAGAGAGAAACACTCAGTGATTTTAGAACAGATGTTAGCAAGCTCCTTAAATATTTCTAGAATAAATCTGTTGAATGGCCTGCTGTCGTAATCAAAGCAATGTCATGGAGGATCTCAGGCTTACATTAGTCAAAGAACGGTGAGGTTAGATACTTGAAGTTTGGAGTACCTGCTATCACAGGTATGTGAGGTGTTTTTAATTCATTTAGCTACACAATGAGTTGGTTTGCACAGTATGGTAAGCCAAACTATGGCTAAGCAAAACCACACAATTATGGTGGGCTCTGCAGTGGAGCTCACAGCCCCTTTTGGTGGTCCTGCCAGTGGATATTGCAGGGTGTGTGTGGATAGCTAGGACCCCAGGCATAAGCTTCTCTGTTGTGGCGCCATGTTTGTGGAACTCCGTACCTTTCAAGGTGTGCCGGGTGCCTTTGGTATTCACCTTTTTTGGGGGTCAGCTTTAGATGTATTTATTCACTCTGGCTTTTGGAGACCTTTTAATGTCAGGTGCTGAGCCATTTGCTTCTGTGTTGTCTTGTAATATGGAAATTTAATTTATGTTCTTATTTAAATATTGTATCAATATAATTGTATCTTATGGCTTTATCTGCAGCGTAAACCACTCTGTGATCTTTAAGGGCCTACAAATGTAAATTAAATTCAATTTAAAAGTAATTTAAATGAAGCAAAATAGTTTAAGATTCAGGATTCAGAATAAGTCCCCCCCCCCACACACATAGCACATCATTGTGGAATTTGCTGTCACAATATATGGTGATAACCAATATCTTAAATCGCTTTAAGTGGGATTAAACAAATAAAAGTATCAATAACTATTAATGATGCCTGTACACTATTTTCCAATATCAGGCATGCCTCTGAATGCCAACTGATGGGAGCAACAGCAAGATATTTACAGTTAAAGCCAAAATGGCCTAGAACCCTCGTACTTATGAGACTGCCTCTCCTGGTATGCCCCACAGAGGACCTTACGGTCCACAAACAATAACATCTTGGAAGTCCCAGGCCTCAAGGAGATTAGACTGGTCTCAACCAGGGCCAAGGCCTTTTCGGCTGTGGCCCCAGCCTGGTGGACCGCTCTATCGCAAGAGACCAGTGCCCTGCGGGATTTGACATCTTTCCGCAGGGACTGCAAGACGGAGCTGTTCCAACAGGCCTTTGGTCGGGGCCCAGTCTGACCCCCCCCTCTTCTTTTTTGTTATAAGACCCAGTGTGTAAGTGGCCTCCCTAACCCTTTCCACCAGCTCATATAAGACCAGCACAAACAATTGGGCCTGGTGAGCACTCAATGTTCCCCATCCCCTATAGTTATAATCCGTGGGTTGCCATCTGATTTTATTGATTTTAAGATGTATTTTAATCAATTGTTTGATTTATGTTTTTAATGTATCATACTTTGATGTTAGCCGCCCTGAGCCCGGTCCTGGCTGGGGAGGGCGGGGTATAAATAAATATAATTATTATTTTATTTTATTATTATTATTTAACTTTGTAGATGAACAAAGGCATAAAATAAAGAGTGTGACTGCAGTTTAGAGAGCCCCCATAGGTGTAAACCAAGTTTTCTGCATTGCACAGAGGGGTGTACAACTTCTGTTCTGTCACTTATCACCCCCCCCAAGCAATAGCTACATTGCATCACAAATCACTTTCAAAACTTCCTGGAGTTTCAAAAGTAGCTGATCAAGTAGTGTGCACAGCTGCTCTTAGGAAAACAGAGTCCCACTACCCAGCTGGAACCTGCCACATGGTTTTGGGGATCATATGTAAAATCATTTCTTAGCAGCTGAAAATGGTTTGACTCACATGGTGCTAATATTTCTTAATGACATTAACAGCACGGAAGGAACCATCTAAATGGGTAAGAGGTTACTATTTAATTGAGAAAGAGAAACACATGCATGCAGAGAGCTTTACATTTTAGCATTTTAACAAGACAAGCAACATTTGTTAAGGCCTATGAATTATCTTGAACAGGAGGCTATTTAGTGTTTTAAATTATACCAAGGAGTTTAGGAAAGATATTTAAAGTGTGGGTTTACAGTTCTGCTCACTTTAAGCATTGCCCCAGAATGCTTTAAATGGGCTCCTTAACTAATTTGTGATATTTGAGATAAATATGTAAACAGAACAGGAAGTACTGAAGGACACAATACTGTATGCTTGAAGTACCAATGAGAGAGAGAGAGAGAATGTATGCATGGGATCACGTGTTCAGATGTTAAGTCCTGAGCATATAAAGTAGGATCTCTATGAGGAAGAATCTGGTTCTTCTGTGATTAAACATTATGGCTTGTGGCAAGTTAAGAGATCCTGCTCTTGAAGGCAGAATAATTTTTATATCATATCTAGAAACAATGGACGTCCATGTCAAGAGAACTAGGTCAGAATGTAAAGATCAAGGGGGAGACAGAGCAGAAACCATTTACAGTGGTACCTCAGGTTACAGACGCTTCAGGTTACAGACTCCACTAACCCAGAAATAGTACCTTGGGTTAAGAACTTTGCTTCAGGATGAGAACAGAAATTGCGCAGTGGCAGTGCGGTGGCAGCGGGAGGCCCCATTAGCTAAAGTGGTGCTTCAGGTTAAGAACAATTTCAGGTTAAGAACGGACCTCCAGAATGAATTAAGTTCTTAACCCGAGGTACCACTGTACTGGACAAGTAAAATGACTAGAGTCTCAGTTTAGGAAAAAATTGGGGTGATGCAAAACAATTTTTTGATGGACAGGTTGGCATCTATGAAAGTAAACATCCTTTCTGTGATTGATTCTAAAGTAAGTGGATATGTAGATACTCTTATGCAAAAACACAGACTAAGGCTTAGCTGTGTGTCCTATCAGCTTGAAAGCGGAGGCGGAAAGAGCTGTGTAAACCAACCTTCAAAATTGCTGAGCTTGCTTAATATAGTATTTGCAATTAGCATCCCTTTCATCATTACTAGCAACCTTATGAAACAAAAACATTTTCGCAGATAAAAGAAAAGCACTGGGAATATTTTCCACGTAACATCACTGCAGCCGGGTCATAGAGGACACAGTCTTTGAAAAATTGAACATAGCTGTCTAAAAGTAAGTGAGAGAAACATTACACATGAAGCAAGCTAAGACAAGAAGACACAACACTTCTATCTAATGACACCTTCACTCAAGGAAAAGAATCAAGTCTTGGAGAAAATGTAATTAAAAGTCAATATAGATCAAAAACAAAGATGAGACTTATGGGATGAGAGATGATCCCCTTCAGTCCTTTCTTTCATGTATTCAGAGAATGTGTGAAGCAGGAGAAGGGGGTCCACAAGTTTGGGAAAAGGAAACCCTATGCACCCATAGATTATTCCATGTGATCAGGAAACTGAACTGCAGCTGCATTCTTGCTGTCTTGCTGTGCACTGTGGTCTTCAGAAATAAGAGTTACCCAGGCTTGAAGCCTGAAGCAGTCAGCAAATGCTGGACATTTCTCATCTCTGAATACAGTACTATATAGGTCCACAGCCTTTTCTCTCTGAAGTACTCTCTAGCTTACGACTTTGGCTGAATACCTGGTATGGATTGGTCTGCAGTCAATCTCCTTGAACCATCCTAGGAACAAATCCATCATGAACACTACATCCATGCTGAGAATTATTCCTTTGCTTATCAAATTTTGAAAGCAATGCTCTTTGTAATGCACATTAGAATGACCAGAATTTTGTGGTGCACGCACTTTGGATTTGCAATCTGTTTGCTTCCCGCTGTAAACCATAAATCTCTCTCCACAGTGCTGAACCTTCACTGAAAGAGGGATTGGTATGATTTTCTATATTGCTATTAAGAATTGTGCCGTGCAATCCTTTGATTGTTTGTATGGAATTGGAAGTTCACTGGGGATTACCTGCAAATAAGTGTGCATAGGGTTGCTGTTACATTTTATCTTCTATAGGTCATTGAAAGGTCGTCTACCCATAATAAGCAACTAGGTATATTGCAAGTAGGGAAGAACTTCCGAAGATCAAGGCTTATATCTGCCACTTTTAAAATGCGAGTTACTGTAGGTTAACATAATGTACAACAGAAGGAGGATACACTGGCCCCATTTGACATAGTGAAGTACTTTAAAACCCTGTTTCAGTGTGAGAGTGTTATCCAGGTTCGTAAATCAGTAAGAGAAAAATGTTTATTTTGAATGGATTGTGTTTTCTGTATAATAGTGCCAGGTCTATCTTAAATCTGATAATGTACTGTCAGAGTAGATGTGATGACACATGCAGCTTGGCTCCTACTGAATGCATTTAAAATGGGACAGGGGTGATTGAAAGCACAGGAAGCAGGGAACTGAATCTCTTCTCCTGCTGTTTGCCCTAGAACTGTTGCCCCTAGCATCCCCCAGTAGCAATTATTTCCATAATGACTCAGTCTGTATGTAACACTAAGCCAAACCACTGTTTAGTGTCAATGAGCAAATGTGTAGCTTCCCAGAATGCAGAACGTGCCTGAAGAGCTCCACCCCAGTTCTGCTGCTGCTGTGCTACCAGGGACAAAGCCATGGTTTTTGTTTAGCATTGCATCTGAACCTGGGCTCATGAGTGGTAAACCAAGAACAAACCTGGGCTTGTCTGGAGTGAGTCAATGCACAGTTAAATGGGAGTAAGATTATTGAATTTAATTTAGAAGAAAGATGCATAGGATAGGCCTAGTTTTGATTGTGTATTCTGGATTGTGGCCTGCCCATGCTCTGAATGTTTAAAGAAGCCATTCTTTCAAAGTGATCAGTACACAAGATGGTACTTTGTGCTCACATCAATAGAAAAAGAATATTCCACATGTAACACTCATGATCTGACCGTAGTAAAAGCCAATGGCATAAAAGTGTCATGCAAATATAGTAAGATGATGATTAACAATAGATAATTAAGCATGTGGAATTCTTTGAAAAACAACAGTGGCGCAAAGCTTTCTTGAGAGCCAACTGTTTAACCTGAACCAGTGTTTGCTTATAGAACTGATTTGGCTGCCTGCTTCATTTACACAATAGTAACAGGGCAACAGGAGTTTTTACTGGAAACGCCATAGCGGTGGAACTATTTTCAGCTCTGTTTCCTCCATCCTTAACAATCTAACAAAACAGAAGAGCAAAGGAATGTGATCATGTTGCTATTCTTAGCCCCATTCCTAGACCTAGAGGAGTAATGATACATTAATATATATACAAAGCAACCAGATAAAGATCAACAATGGCAAAAAACAAGCCTTCACTTATTTTGAAACAATGATGGGAATGGAAAGCTCTCTCTCTCTCTGTGTGCGTGTATTTGTGCAAAGAAGTAAATGGGCACATTCTGTTCTATTGTGTGGGTGTGTATGCTCTGTACACTGAAGGTGTTTTAATCCTCTGATTCTCTCATTTTGCTGTTTTTGTACCTTTTTCTGATTGGAAGATTTGAATTCTTATTTATTTGTTGTTTGTGTTGTAGTTTTGGGTTAAGCCATTTCGAAACGTATTTTATAAGGATCATTTTTCATGTTTGTCACTGTAATGTATTAGGATCTATATTGCTTTATCCTCCAGCAAACTTCCCTGTGGCCATTTCTAGTGAAGGGCAGTACAGAAATCTCAAAACAAATTAGACAAGTAAAATGCTGTTATTACTTTGGGGGGCCCCAGGCTGAAAACCCCAGGATGATGATGATGCTTCTGATGACAGTGACAACAACCACCTTTTATAGGAGACTTACCAAATGAGACATATGTCAGAGTTCTAAGCATGTTCCCTTGGAGTTCCCACTCAATTAAATGGGTTTTACTCATAGCAAGTGTGTTTGCCAGTGAAGCTGAGTTTCTTCTTTCTGCTAGCAGTCTGATTGCTCATGCCCCCCCCAAGTCTCTCACTTGAGGTCTATAGAACTAAAAGGAAAAAAACTCAGGTATGTTTACTCAGAGATAAACTCCGGTGAATGGAATGGGGCATCCTCCCTTGGAAAATTGTTTAAGAGTGTAAGCTAATACTCTGATCCCAGGCATATTTATTTAGAAATAAGTGAGCCACTTTGTGTTACCATTGGCCATGCTGGCTGGAGCCAGTGGGAGGTGGAGTCCAACATCATCTTTAGGACCCCCCCTGCTGACTACCTCTGGTTTTGGGTGTTTCTAGCCAATTTACCGCACAGGGACGCGGGTGGCGCTGTGGTCTAAACCACAGAGCCTAGGACTTGTCGATCAGAAGGTCAGCGGTTCAAATCCCTGCGACGGGGTGAGCTCCCGTTGCTTGGTCCCTGCTCCTGCCAACCTAGCAGTTTGAAAGCATGTCAAAATACAAGTAGATAAATAGGTACCACTCCAGCGGGAAGGTAAATAGCGTTTCTGTGCACTGCTCTGGTTCGCCAGAAGTGGCTTAGTCATGCTGGCCACATGACCCGGAAGCTGTACGCCGGCTTCCTCAGCCAGCAAAGCGAGATGAGCGACACAATCCCAGAGTTGGTCACGACTGGACCTAATGGTCAGGGGTCCCTTTACCTTTACCTAGCCAATTTACCATTTCCGAAACACTATGCAGACTGAAACACAGGCATCCGTCAACATTTTCACTTCTCTGTATTTTGCAGTGCGCTTCTCCAGCCAAGTAATGTGTACAAAAACACATACCCTCAGAGGAAGTGTGCTTAAAAAATGCATGTATTAGTGAAAGTAACAAACAAAAATTCATTCCATTAGGGAAATTATAAATATCAGGGAACAATGTGCTTTGCAAAAAGGTGCGTATTAGGCAAAATCGCTTCCCAAACTGTGCACGTTTGGAGAAATTTGCACTAAAGGGCTGTCGGATTTTTATGAGGATTTATGAAAAAAGAAGAAGAAAAGCAAACAGATGTGGAAATGTGGAAGACTAGACTGAAAAGGTTAGAAATTGAGAGAAAGCAAAATTGACAGATTTGCCCATCCATACCCCTGATCTAGGTAATCAGTATATTGCTTAGAAACAGACACTGACAATTTTGAATGAGCAGAGATTTTTCAGCTGTGAAAAGGATTTAATCAACATATGGCTGGTAGTGGGAATGTCATTGCAGGGGAGATCCCCACCTCTGAACTGCAGACATTCATTATACAGTGGTACCTCTAGTTATGAACTTAATTCGTGTCGGAGGTCCGTTCTTAACCTGAAACTGTTCTTAACTAGAGGCGTGCTTTCACGAATGGGGCCTCTTGCTGCCGCTGCGCTGCCAGCACACGATTTCCATTCCCATCCTGGGGCAAAGTTCTCAACTTGAGGTAACTCTTCCAGGTTAGTGGAAGCGTTTGCAACCTGAGGCGTTTGTAACTCGAGGTACCACTGTACATACTATGTTGTGATCCCTCTGCATTCAACCTATTCATGCAAGGAGCTTCCTCTGTGCGACTGGAGGCATAATAAATCTGTGTAGGTCAGGCCCAGTGATGTCACTCTTCCCAGGCACATTCATTGAACCCCATTTTCACACCTTAAAAAGGGAGGAAGAGTTAACAGAGAGTCTGAACTCTCTGTTCAGGCTTGGCAGGGCTCCTCAGGTTTTTCTTTGATGTTTAGCTGCCTGGTATAGAAATAGCTATGTCCTTCTACTATTCTCCATTTGTACATCTAAGCAAGTTTCAAAGTATTTGTTATATTCATTATACTTTTTTTTTTAAAAAAAGTGTATATAAAGCTGTTATTTTTTATTTTGCAAGGAAAGCAGCTATGAGGCATGATCTGATACCTAGCTTGGAACCTATGGGCTAATCTTTTTTTTGAGGGGGGAAGGGAAGAAGGAAGGTGATGCTGGTGGGGATTTTTGGCAGGAGATTGGAAAGGGGCTTCAGATTGAGCAGTGTGGTGTCAATTGGGGGCCCAATGGCACCTTGTCCTTCCAAATTGAAGCAGCCGTGTGAAGCACACTTCAAAAAGCAAGATGACCTTAACCTATAGATTAGCCCTAAAACCAGTATTACAGAGACCCATATAAGTCATCAGTGGTCTCTAATTGGAATAAATCTAAAGCCTGTTTGTTATGATGTTGGAATTTGTAAAGCCTTTTAACAAAATCATGTCATTGTTCTTTTGAAGCCTTTATGTGATGTGTGGTCGTGCATTTTTTAAATCAATGCTGGTATACATATAGTTAACATGTGAGGCACTTTTTTCTACTCACTGCAGGAATCCTTTAATATTTTTTAAGAGATTGTTTCTCAGAAATTCCTTTCAAATTAGTAAAGGATTCCTGGAGTGAGTAAAGGAAAAGCATCTCACATTTTAACTACATATTTACCAGTGTTGATCCCAGGAGGATGAGGATTATAGAAAGCTGTCTTGTACAAAGTCAGATTTGTTTATTTATGCAGCCTAGTGTCATGTACTCTGACTGGCAGCCGCTCTCTAGGCTCAGAAACACAGCAACTGTTGATTCATCTTTTTCTAAACTGCAGATTGCAAATACAAGACCTGGCTGTGCTGTGAGATCTTCAGGCAGCTGGCCTTTTAAGCCTCACTGCCTGGTGGGGCAGACCAGTAGCCAATGCCTGGCCAGCCAGCAAGGCACTGCCCTCAAAGTGAGGCCTCTGATCGGCCTATTTATTGTTGCCCTCAAATACCAGCTGATGGGAATTCCCCAGCAAGGAGCGAGCATGCTTTGGCTGCTGGGGAAGAAGGTGGAGTGTGAGGGACTACAACCATCACCCCCCCCCTATGGAAGTGGTGAGCCATTCACTTATGTATGGTCCATTATACCACGTTAAAGGCACAACCCTTTCCTCCCTGCTTATTTGAGCTTGTCAAAGAAATGGATATGGCAGTACATTCAGGCTCCTTTGAAGATGATAAAATAGGAAGCATGTATATAAGGGCAAAGATCTCACCAACTGCTGGAACAGTAGAAGAGGTAGATGGAAAGAACCAGCCGAACTAGATCAAGTAGGTAGGCAGGTAAGTTAAGGGAGATCCTGGCAGCAAGAAACAAGAGATGATCGCAGTTAACCTGTGGCTAAGGCAATAAGTGTGGGACGCAGGTGGCGCTGTGGGTTAAACCCTCAGCGCCTAGGACTTGCCGATCGAAAGGTCGGCGGTTCGAATCCCTGCGGCGGGGTGCGCTCCCGCTGCTCGGTCCCAGCGCCTGCCAACCTAGCAGTTCGAAAGCACCTCCGGGTGCAAGTAGATAAATAGGGACCGCTTACCAGCGGGAAGGTAAACGGCGTTTCCGTGTGCGGCTCTGGCTCGCCAGAGCAGCAATGTCACGCTGGCCACGTGACCCGGAAGTGTCTCCGGACAGCGCTGGCCCTCGGCCTCTTGAGTGAGATGGGCGCACAACCCCAGAGTCTGTCAAGACTGGCCCGTACGGGCAGGGGTACCTTTACCTTTACCTTTTAAGGCAATAAGTAGACCTAATAGCAGAAGATAGCATGGTGAGCTCAAATAGTTGAAAACGAAGAAACTATGACATCTAAGGTCAGGCTCTGATGCAGAAGTGACAGCAAGAAGCATCATATATCTAAGGCCTGCCATCCCAACAGGCCTGGCCTCAGCACCTGGCTTATTTGGGCAATTGCCAGGGCCTTTGCACAGGACTAGCCAATGACACATTTTTAATTTCACCACCCCTTTTTATCCCAGAAGTCTGAGCAGTATCTGGAACCTCGATCTAGTTGCCATTTTAATTTCCTAACATAGTTTCTCTCTGGGGCACTGCAAGGAATTAAAATGTTGCTGCTTGGAGTTCTACTGCCACCAAGCAAGTCAGTCCAGGGGCCCAAGAGCAAACAAGAGAGAGAGCCAAGCAGAAGGCACTAAAACCTGCATTTGAAGACACATTATTCTTTTGTCCAAAACCTACATGCCAATATTGGCGTTACCCATTAGTTGCTCAGAACAGTTCAAACGTTACAGTTCAGAAAATTTTTATTTCTTTATTTATTTCTAAACCCTTTTGCTTCCCTGTTGACATTTGGACTGTCCTTGAGTCTCATTCAGATGAGGTCGCAAACCTGTTCTGTTGTGAAAGAAAAGGTCACGCAATGTGTTTCGCCAATGTTCTGTATCAGTCTAATCTCTTGCATGCTTTCATTGGTACACTGGCGTTATATCTCGGTGATCTGGAAAGAATGAGAAAAGAAAAGAAAGAAAAGGTGACATACTTTTCAAGGTTATACAAGCCAGAAAATACATAATGTAATTTGTTTTCTTTTTAAGGTGCATCCTTGTAACAGAGATTGATATAATAGCAAAAGGGGGAATGGAGGAAAAACATAGCCCTTGCTTATCAAATTACCATTTCTAGTATCAGACTTGCACTGAAAAATCTTTCCAGAGAATTCTCTGTAGCAATATAGCTACCTGCTAGCATTTCCACATCAAGTTCATTTACCCTTCTTTTCATTCAATAACCTTTTCTATGACTGGAAATATTTAATGGGTTATGTGACCAGCCGTTTTAAAGACAGAGCTGCAAATAACTTTATCCTTTGCTCTTTTGTCTATTCCTCCCCCACCCCCACCAGCCACCTAAGATGACACTTGCAAAATTCCTGTTTTACTTGAATACCCTGCATCTTCCTTTAGCATCCAAATAACAATTACTTTCTCTTTGAAACAAAGCCCGCTAGAAAAAAATGTGACTGGAATGGCATCATCCCTGGGAGACAGAGCTGAATTGAAATTCTGTTCGCATAGGAACTTCTACAGAGGTTGCTATAGTGCTGCTGTTTGTCGTTCTGTAGTCAAAAGTCTATTTCTACACACAGATCTCCTTGTTCAGGAGGCTTTTTGCTTGGCTAGTGTTGAGTATTAGTGCAGGCTTGGCAGTGATATCTTAAAACAGATAATGTTCTTTTTAAATGCTGGGAGAAGACATTGAGTTTGTTTATGCCAGGAATGAATAACCTGTCCCCCTGCAGTTGTTGTTAGACCACAACTCCCCCTATTCCAAACCATTGGCCAGGCTGCTTGGGGCTGATGGGAGTTGTAGTCCAGTGTCATCTGGAGGGGAGAAAGTTCCCCATCCCTGGTTTGGACAATCAAACTAAGACCTAACTCGTACATTGTGAATGTTCACCATGAATGAGCATTATGAATTCAGATGTGAGTCCTTGTGATTGCCACCCAAGGATCCAAACAGTTTGAGCACCTCTCAGTGTGATGCTTAACTAGACATCTGCTTGGGTCTAGTGGCACCAACATGGGTTGGGTTTAACTACTTCACAATCTTTGGCTTGGCTTGGCTTCATGTATATGGTTAGACACCACTCCTATGTGTGGAATAGTGGTTAGGGTGTTGGATTAAGACCTGGGAGACCAGGCTTCAAATCCCCACTCAGCCAGAATACTGTCTCTCAGCCTGACCTATCTGACAGGATTGTTGTGAAGATAAAACGGGGAAATGGGAGAACCATGCATTCTACTTTGAGGTCCTTGGAGGAAAGGTGGGATATAAATGTAATTAATAATAATAATAATATTGCCTGCTGGAATGGCTGCTTGTGGATGTTGAGGGAGCAGCCTGATGGGAGCTGGTCTTTTAGCAGAGAATATGGAGAAGCTCTGGAGTCCCATGTCTTTTTTTCCTCAACAGTCACACACTTTAAATTTCATTTGCTTTATATATCACAGGCTCTTTATTTCATTTGTAGACAGTGAGTAATTTACATTCCATTATGGTTTGGTCCTGCACAAATGTGGCCCACCACTGAACGCAACCCATCTGCCCTCAGTTGTGGCTTGCTGGGTGTTTCATAACCCTGATCCTTTTAGCAGGCTGCAAAAACACAAGGGTCATTGAGCCACTGGTAAACTGCCATATGTGGTTTGTGGCTTATATTTGTGGGTCGTAAATGGCAAAGGGCTGATATTTATACTGATTTGGGTTTCATTCCTAAATGTGAAAAAATTGAATCAGTACTCCAAAAAATGTCAGGGTATTGAGAAATAGTTTTGCTAGAAAAGCAGATGGTGGGGTGGGTGGATGTTCAGCATCCTCCTTATGCTGCTGATTGAGTTCTGTGCACATGATTTGCACATATAAGAATCTTTGGCATTACCGCTAAGAAAATCTTCTGCTTTATATTATGGGTTTTCAGGGTAGACAGATCTAGGCACCTTCAAATTAATGATGGATGGGGTAAAGAAAGTTTGTACATTAAAAAAAAAAAGTAATTAGATTTGTTTTAAATTTAAGGTGTTTTAAACTTACCATGAGCACTGGAAACTTGTTTTAAAATATATATAATATGTGAGGCATGATGTGAACAGGAAGCTGCACTTTGTCAAAACATAGGCATTATTTCTTTACCAAATATATTGGCAGCAAAACTGATGCCCTTGCCTATTCAAGGGAAGAATTAAAAGAAATTAAAATAATTAAAAGCAGTCCCAAAACTACATACTGATTTTGAATGATAATTATAAAGATATATTCAGTGTAATAGGGTGTATGTGGAGGGGTAGTACCTCTGGTGGGGGGCATGTTGTGCCCTTCTGGGGTAGTCTGTCCACCTTTGGTCCCCACCCTGCACTCAGCTCTCACCTGTGGCTCCTAGAAGTTGTCTGTATGCGACAGCAGCCACACCCTGGGAACAACTTCAACTGGCCGGCTAAACCTGGTGAGGCTATCCAAAAAGTTTCCAACCCTCAGTGACTTACGGGTTTCCCTTGTATGTGAGGACAGGCTCTGGCAGACTGAGCAGACGGGATCAATGGTGGGTCCAATGGTCAAGAAGGTGGTTTCTGCATGTGTTGTAGAGGGAAGTGAGGGGCAGATGGGGTTAACCAGGGGAGGTAACCCATCTAGGAGAAGGAAAACTCTGATTCTAAACCTCTGCTGCCTTGTGGGATATCTTCAAGGGAAGAAATAGCTAAGGAATAAATCCTACACAAATCTGGACTGAAATTTGTATACCTACTTCTGGCAACTCCTGCAGCCAAGCTTGTGCCAAATGTATTGCTCTGCTTTCCTTTGGACCACATCAGCGAAGCTGAGAGGGGACATCTTGTTGTTCGGGTATCTCAGGACCTCCATACACACTACCCAAGCTTGCACCCCAGAGGGGTCACTTTGGTGCTGCTGACGCAGCAGTTTAACTTGACCCTCGGAGGCACACTCCATTGTCTCTTCAATGTTAATAACCATATATTCTGGTATCGGTAATTCTGATACTGATACTCCTGAATCCAGAAAAGGTTAACAGTATATTGGAATGCAGAAAGCAAACAATTGATATTTTACTGCAGACTCAGCAGCAAAGGGTATAGTTATTCTCTTCTGTTAACTTTCAAGTACAGCTGCCTGAGAATAAAACATTTTCGTGAAATATCCGAAAGTGTACCTATTGAGTTCTTATTTTAAATTATTTAACATTTTATAGCTTAAAACATTAATTTAAAACAAATCTTTAAAATTACATTATGGATGATTTTATACACCTCTATCATGTCTTCTCCTTACTTGTCTAAACTAATAACCTCCAATGTTTTTCAGTCATTGGTTCTTTGTTCATCTTCCTTCCCTCCTACCAGCCACAGTTGTTAGTGACTTGTCATGGTAGGGAGGGCGCTAAAGAAACAATATTGTAAGGGAAAGACAGGTGCCAGTGACACAGAGCTTGGGGAGAAAAAACAATTTCCCATTGCTTTCTCTCTACCAGATGTGTTACTGCTGTGGAGGAAACTGTTCCTGGGGAATTTTGTAGAGTTAATGGAGCCATCAGTCTGTAGCAACAGAAAAGGTCCACCAGGATGAATGATATAAATGAAATACCATCACTCTTTACAAATTCAGTTGACATTTATCTTATTCCTGCTCCCCCCCTCCACAGAAGGAAAAGTAGAAAGGGTCACAGATTTTTTTGTTTCCAAAATTAAAGAAAAAAAGATTGATAAGGAAGGCTTTATTTTTAGTCTGAACAGTCAAAGGCCACATCTGATATTTATTTCTTTACATATGTAATATCTATGCCCAGCTTTTTTCTTTAAGCAGCTCCTGGTTTTGTACGTAGAGGGTTATTCAATTTTATTCCCATGAGGTTGGTTAAACCAAAATAGAAGTTATCAGCATCTCTGAACAGTGCTATGCAAAACAACTGCATTGAAATAATTTGTGTTACGTACAACTTTTTGTGTCATTTGTAAAAGCCAGTGAAGCCTTGTCACTAGAAGTTTGGGCTTTGGATCTTGGACTTCTGGGGACAAATTCTTGCTCATCTTGGAGTTTTCTTAGGAAGCTTAGGACAACATCACTGGACCTCACTGCAGTTCTTCAACTTACTGAAAACCATTTGCTTTAAATGGTGGATGTCAGAAAGGATTGTAAAGCATTTTGTACACTTGAGATGTTACATCTGTTTCCCAAAAACCTGAAACAATCATGCAATAAATCATCCAGACAAAACAGATTTCCGAGGCAGACAGATCTCAGGCTGTGAAGAGACTTGGGGTACATTAAGATATGGGGAATATTGCATTAGTTTTCCAGATTATAATGCTAGCACTTCTGTCTCATTTTCTAATGCAATACCTGTTGTGTGAAGGAATGCGGGTGGTGCTATGGTCTAAACCACTGAGCCTCTTGGCTTGCTCTGTCCCAGCTCCTGCCAACCTAGCAGTTCAAAGCACACCAGTGCAAGTAGATAAATAGGTACTGCTGCAGTGGGAAGGTAAACGGTGTTTCTGTGCGCTCTGGTTTCTGTCATGGTGTCCCGTTGCACCAGAAGCGGTTTAGTCATGCTGGCCACATGACCCGGAAAGCTGTCTGTGGACAAACACTACCTCCCTCAGCCTGAAAGTGAGATGAGCGCAGTAACCTCATAGTTGCCTTTGACTGGACTTAACCATCCAGGGGTCTTTTACCTTTTACTTACCTGTGTGATGGAAGTGTGGCTTTTTGATCAACATTCCAGCATGTCTTGCTGAGTTTTATTTACACCAGTGGAATCATATTCACTCTTGGTTTTAAAGAATATTGCTCTTCTTTTTCTGTATCTCTGTAAGTTGCTTTGAGTGTGGTGTTTTATGGAAAGGTCGCTAATATATTTATTAATCATGATGGCTATTAATAAATATCACAAAACATTTCTTTGAAGTTAAAAGTATGTCACTAAGAGAAAAGCTATCATCATCATCATTGTTATTGTTATTATGAGGTGATATGCAGTGTTTGACTTACGTGTACTGTATGAGTTAGTTGGATATCATGTATCATTATTATTTTAATGCGTGGCTTTGAATTATAATGATATGCCCAATACAGGAAGTTTGAATGAATTGAATCCCATGGGAAAGTGAAGTCTGCATTTCAGGCATCAGTGTTTGAAACTCCCATTGTTCTAGGCGCATTTTGCGACAGGGAATTTCATTAGCGCAAGAAGTTTCTGAGCTCTGGGTGCAGATTTAAAACTGCATAGTGGAAGGAAAGGAGGACCCTTTTCCGCCTCCCCACTTCCAGCTACTCTCTGAAGACTGGAGAAGAGTCTCTCTTAAGAATATTAGGGGGGTGGGCAGAGAAAGGACTAGACCAAGTGAAAAATTAACATAATATTTTGGCAGCAGTTCTTTCATTTTCAGCTTTGTACTTTTGTTATAAAAAAGTGCACCTAGACATTACGTTGTTATGCCCATAACCTAGGTTTAAGGTGCCTTTTAGCTCCTAGCTTTCATATCTCAGTATCTAACACTGTCAGGCATTGATTCAATGTGCAAATACAGAGTATGTGGCTTCAGCCACTAAAATCAGAAGCTGTTCTTTGGCATGAGGCCCTCCTGGTGCCCATCTTCTTGTCACTGCAAACTTTGCTGCTGAAGCATTTTTCACACAGGAGGGAACTCTTCCCATTTTGATCTCTTTTCACTTGTTTCTCCCTTGTGTACAGGAAATTGATTATCTCATTTTGAGGATAATTGACAGTGATTATTCTTAATCTAGCATCCGCCACAGTCCAATTCCCACTCCCTTTAATACTGTGTCTGGCTTTCTTTGTCACAGCTGCTTTCCAGAGAAGTAATCCACAACCTTGGGCAAAAGACCACAGTCTCTATAAACAAAAGTAAATACACGTGTGTTGTCATTGAAAAACTGAGCAACCGCTGTTTGAACTGTAGGTCGAGAATGGAGAAAGACACTTGTTCCAATGTAGCTGACTTGGCATGTTACACTGCACTTTGTTTGCAGAAAATGGGACTCAGGGGTTCCATTCATGAGCAAGAAAGGAAGCCAAGATGAGGACACTGACTAAGTTAATTCACTTTCTTTGACACCATCCTCTCAGTTATCACTCAACATACATGGGCTGTTGTCACTGAGAGGCAGGTGTGGAAGACATTTAATGACCCTATTACTGTTTTCTTTCTGCAACCTGTTCGCTGGATATCCAACACCCCCACTTCCTACCCTTCTTGAGCCCGGCTTTGGCTGGGGAGAGCAGGATATAAATAAAATTTACTATTATTATTCTTAAGAGATGTACCCCTCACTGTTATTTATAGGGATAGGCAAATAGGTCAATTTTGGTTTCTCTCAGTTTCTCACATTTTCAACCTTAAGTTCAGTTTTCCACATTTCCATATATCAGGCTGTGATTTATTTTGTTATAAAAAGTTTTAAGGCAAATTCATCAGCATTTTTGTTTGCAGTTTTGCCAAATATTTACATTTTTTTCCAGAGCATTGCCCCCTAATACAATGCATTTTTTCCCTATGTGGTGTATGCCATGCATGCCTACACTACCCTAGTATATGCATTTTTGTACAAATTCCTGGCTTGAGGACTGCGCTGCAAAATTCAGAGAAGTGTGAATTTCAAAGGATGGCTGCATTCCAGTTCTTGTTGTTTTAGAAAGTGAGACGTTCACCTGTAAATGAGAATGGAATAGAATTTTTCCTCAATCCCTAGCGATTTATGCTGCTCCTGGTAGATATAGGTTATACACATATGCAGGGCCTTCCATAAACAACCCTGCAGGGTCTACTTTACTGTGATTGGTATGCTCTTCAAGGGCTTTTTTGTACAGTGGGCTTTTTTACAGAGGGCTTTTTTGTACAGTGGTACCTCAGGTTACATACGCTTCAGGTTACAGACTCCGCTAACCCAGAAATATTACCTCGGATTAAGTACTTTGCTTCAGGATGAGAACAGAAATCGTGCTCCAGTGGCGCGGCAGCAGCAGGAGGCCCCATTAGCTAAAGTGGTACCTCAGGTTAAGAACAGTTTCAGGTTAAGTATGGACCTCTGGAGTGAATTAAGTACTTAACCTGAGGTACCACTGTACTGCTCAAAATTCTTTAACTAAATAAAACACGGATTCTTGTGCCTAGAATGCATTTCATTTACCCTAGTAACAGCATCCCTGCCTATAGCTTCTCTTTTTTATTATTTAGTTGTTCCATTTATATTTTGTATTTCCTCCAAGGAGCTCAAGGGGGGCATAAATGGTTTTCCTACCCTCCTTGCATTGGGACAACAAGCTTGTGAGGCAGGTTAGGCTGAGAAACAGTGACTGGCCCAAGGTCACCCATTGAGCTTCATGGCTGAATGGAGATTTGAATTTGGGTCTCCCCGGTCTCCGTCTAACATGGTAACAGCTGCACCACACTGGCTTTGAGATTCATTTTGATACCCCAGACAGGAAGGGAAACTGTGATTGCCCCAAAATTGCCATGGCAACATGCTGGATTAGTCACATTCCAGAAAACAGCTAATGTGCCCCATGGAAGCTCTCTCACATCAACTATCTCTTCAAATGCAGTGCGCACTGGGCCTCTTGCCTGCCTGACAAGTGCTCAGCTATGAGGGAGGGAGGGATAGAACAGTCTGGAGCAATTTCACAGGTGGGGACCTTTTTAAAAAAAGTATATACACTCAAATACTTTTATGAGATGGTCAGAGGACTGCCTTTCAAGCTTTAAAGTTTTTTTCCATTATAGATAACAGCCACTCCAAGCTGGTCCAACTTGGAATATAACCAATGACACTCCTGCAGATGATCTCAGTACCTGGGCCTAAGTTGTTCAGGGGTCATGAGCCATCTTCCTCCCACCTCCAATGGGAGAGTATCCCATTACATGTAAAACATCTCCAGCCAGTTTGTTTGGGGTCAGTAAATTGCTACTGAGGTAGGGGTTTTTTTTGTTTGTTTTTTGGCATAACAATTTTATGTCATCAGCCTTAGGATATGGAAAATTAAAAATGAGCATTGGGATAAATAGGCTTTTAATGTAGTCATTATCAGGTGGTAATATATTGGTGATGAAGTAACAAACACATGGAAAAGCCAGTCATTTGTGCCACCTGCCTACAGTTTCCACATGTGATCAGAAATCTAAATAAACAGCTGCAATTCTCCTACACGTGTGAGTGGATGCTGGCTTCCCATGTAGCTGCCTGCTCGGTACTGTGTTAGTCAGTCTCTGGTAAATGGTTGTCTGAAGTTGCCCTAAGAATCTACAGGGCTTTCTGCCTGGTTCTCAGAACATGCTGCTATCGCACATATTAATATTGCAGTGTTTTATATGACTGGATACATGTGGACTTACCCATTTTTGGAAATAAAACATTGTCAAGGCCCATAAGTTTAATTACAACTTTACTTGCAGAACTTTCTTCAAAACAAATCAAAAATTTGAGATTTGAGATTTTTTGGGGGTGGGGGAGTACTGTGGCCCAGTTGCCATAATGCACAAATCATCAGTGTGTGTGTGCTTTTATACCTGTGCACACACACTTTTAAAAAATCACGTACCTTCAGTGTAGACCAAAACATTTTTTTCAGGCTATGTACCAATTCTGTTTGGCTTATACACGTAAATGCTGAATAACTGCCCTCAAGACCCAGATAAACTCTCTCTAAGCTTGCCCTTTACGTTCACATATGGTGGTTTCCAACAGTTATGTCATCCCTCTGTGCCTTCAAGAATTCACACCCCCTCGTAAACTAGTTACCTGTTAAGCAGCTAACACACAGTAACACCGAGGAGGGGGAAAAGGCCACTTTCATTTTCTAAATGCCCCGTACATGGTATGAAATTTAATCCCTCTGTGAATCATAATCTGCGATGCTCAGAATAGATCGACTATATATATCTAATGTTATTTTCAGGGACGTGAACAGGAAGGCTCCAGAGCTTGTACAGCCTGTGTTCAAGCATCTCTGTTGCACCAAACAATTTAGGGCAATGTAGTCTGGAAATAATTCTTCCCCTCCCCGCTCCTCTCTAGCAGTTTACTGGGTGGATGTGTGGGCGTCTGTAGTGTAGGCGTCTTGGGCTTGCTAATGAAGCTAAGGACATGAATAATATTTGACTGCTGCTGCGTGATGCCTCTGAGAGCCGTATTCATTTGTCTCTGTAGTTATTTGAGAGCAAGCAGCCGGCGTGTGCAGGCGATCCAGTCCCTATCCTCGGCTTTCCCTTTCGTCGCTTCTTAATCTTCATTTATAGCACTATCTTAAAAGAAAATATGGAGCATATCTTTTGCTAAAAATAATTATATTGCGATGAGCTTTACTTAAAGGAGAATGGGATTTAAAACTAACATGATCGCTTTGACAGGATGGGTTTAATGTGTGATCCACATAAGAATTAGTAAGGCCATTTCCTTGATAGCCACCAGACCTTTCAGATGAAACCGTAACTGCAGCTGCCATCCAGAGAGGGACTTTTAATTACTTTTTTTGTAGCGGGGGGAGGGGCAGGGAAGGGAGGGAAACCTAAACAATTATGTCTTAGGACTTATTGTTTTGTATTCTCTTTGTGTGTGCTAGAAATTAAAAAAACTGGCACCTTCAGAAGAGATTGCAAAGAAAGAGCAGAGTAGAGAATGAAACAAGCTTATGTCTAATAAAGAACAAATTGCTTAAACCAGAGGGACTAATTTGACTGAAAAAATGTTGTTGTTTTAAAGGCATATACAGAAGCTGGTTTAATTAATTGCAATGATCCTGTTTCCTGTAGCTAAGACATATCAAACATGTCCAGCGATGTAATAAGGAAACAAAAGTCAAGATGGTGACGCGTTCTAGTTATGAGGAGCAATTTTTCACATTTGATTTTTGTGAAGGTTTTCTCTGTCTGCCCAAAGCTCAATGTAAGGAAGAGGAGGTGGATTAACAATGCAGAGGCACATTGTTCTTCTACCAGCCTGTTTATATGCTGCTACAAATTAAGGGTTTAGTGTCATGGAAACAGCTCCTTTATTTGGAAAGATACTGCACCACTATGAGAAGCAAACAGAGCATGCAAGAGTGAGAGAGAGTTGGATGGAGGGAGGCAATGTGTTGTCTACTCAGCCTAACATTATCTAACATGTTTTTCCGATACTTTTGGGAAAGGGCAGAGGTTCTGAAATATTTGCTGCATTACTTTACAACTTATTAGAAGTGGTTTCTGCACTGGCAGGTGTCCTCTATACATGTGAAACATTTAGGGCAACTGTGCTCTCTATGTGTTGGCATGTGTAGAAAATATTATTATAGAAATGCTGTATGGTTTTCTTTTTCTTTTTCAAGAGCTGACAGGGTTAAGCCACGTTATGTATTCCTGAAGTCTGTCAGGAAGGAAACTTTTATGAAATAAGAATTTAGAAACTAAGGCTACTAGGGGCAACATTGTAGGCTTAACACAAGCTTGTGCTGTTTTTCTAGGTGCAATTTAATTAATGTGGTAATATATATTTTTTAAAATAATAATAATCCTGTTCCTTGTACAGTTTGTTTTATGCTGTTTTAAGCTGCTGAGTTTTAAGTTACTGTAAGGTCATGTTTTGTAACTCAAGCCTTCTTGAGTTCACTTAATGAAAAAAGCAGGACAGGAATATTTTTAAAAATTAATAAATAAAACCATTAGAATAGCAGAAATTGGAGGACGTTACATTGGCATTCATATTAATGTCACATGTATGTGGTATTAAACTACTCCGTCATCTACCAATATTTTTAACAAAATACCATGGGCTGCAGTTAATTTAAAATTGATAACACTTTTTTCTGTTACTAGCTAGCTTATATTATTTTTTATTTAAAAGGTAGAATATTCAGTCAATTGTCTTCTTGGACTAGTACCTTAGGAAGACCAGACTTCAAATCCTAACTTAACTATTAAGTTCACTGGGTGACTTTGGCCAGTCACTGTCTCTCAGCCTAACTTACCTCTCAGGGCTGTTGTGAGAAAATGTAGAGAGGGAGAACCATCTATGCCACCTTGAAGGAATGGTGGGATATAAATGTAATAATAATAAACTTTTTGAAAATGTGAAGTTATAAATATCACGGATTCTGTTTTTATGTCATTTATAGCATTTTCCTCAATAAAAAGTTATATACCTTTGTTCCCACAAGTTCTGTGAAGGTGAAGCACCATTTTGAATGCAACAGATTACACCTCTCTCTGTGGAGATTTTATGTAATTTAGTATCAGCCTTGAAAATGCAGGTATTTTATTGTAGATGTATTTGGTTTTTGATCTGGGGTGAGATCCAGCTTACAGTGATCTCAAGGTAGAGGAAGCCTTGAGGCCCCACCATTTATTCATCTCCCTGAAACTCAGTCTGAAGGAAAACAATATATGGATTTTCTTGAGATAGGAGAACATGTAGCTGAATCTCATAATTTCATCCCATAATTTCAGAGCTTTCTAGTGGTCAGTCTGAACTTCTTCTTACATCACCAAAGACCAGTGAAGGAGACAGCTCAAGGCCACTCAGTGGCTTGACAGCACAAGGCTCTAAGAGAGAGCATTTCCTTTTTAAAGCTCCCTTCTCCCATCAGTTTGTGAACTGTGATTTGAGAATTTAAGGCTGTACTTGTAGTCTGTTAGCACAACATCTCTTTACATCAGATCTGTCCCTGCACCTGTGGATCCTGTGTCCTGCAATTCAGTAGCCCAATCCAGCTATTCAATGCATGTTACCCACAATTTTGGAACCAAATTGCTCCAGGATGATGCTCTTGGGCTATTGTTCTCCACCCTCTGCACATACTGCTGACCTGGAACAGGATTGAAACTCAGCTCACGAATGGCCTGACTCAGTATAAAACTGCTTCCTTTGGTTCTGAATAAAAACAGGGCTCTCCTTTCCACCCCCAAATGTGAGTGTATTTCATCTTTGGACTGAAACAATGTATTCAAATAGCAAATTACCAAGTTCTATAAGGTTAATTCCTCCTGTCTCGTCTTTATAGAAGTCCATTTGCTTTTATATTACATTTTGAAAAAGTGCAACGCTTTATTTATCCTAATTTAGCATTTATGTGATTTGGCTGCATTAATAGGAAAACAGCATTTCTAGGTGAAAGCCCAGCAACCTTAGCAGATTGGGGCTGGAGGTGCCATCTTCTCAAGATGATTGAGGGCTCCTGACATGATGCCCTGACGTCAGACACGCATGATATTGGGAGGAGCCAGGGACTGGAGCCTATGAACATTGTTAACATTGAGAAGGCCCACCCCCCCTGAAAAAACATGGGGGGAGGGAGACAGTGCCTCGGCCCCTAGGATCTGGAGCCTATGATTGGGCCTCATACCAGTTACAGTACACCAAGCTAGACTTTAGCTGTTAAACAATGAGTCTGAAGGACACATAGCTATGTGTGTATTTGAGAGGAAGTTAAAAAAGAAACACATTGAACTAGCAGCAGACGACATGGTAGGATGTTGCCATTCACTTGACCCTTGGATCAGTCATGTCTCTGCTGCTTACTGAGAGGTAAAGAGAGGGGAGGTAGCAGTGTGGTTGGCATGGTGCAACTGCACCAGATTGGCTTCTCCAGTGTGTTTGCACCATGCTGACCTTGCTGCTGCTCACACTATCCTTCTCTAGCTCCCGGTAAGTAGCAGCGATGCAATTGACTAGAGGTCAGGGGAGTGGTGGTGCTCAAACATGCTGTCCACTACTGCTTTGAGCTTCATCTTTTCCCGCATAAAGGTACAGGGCCTGTAAACAAAGGCATCCCTACCAGACTCAACAGTTCTCATCTTTCCCTCTACAGTGGTACCTTGGGTTAAGAACTTAATTCCTTCCAGAGGTCCGTTCTTAACCTGAAACTGTTCTTAACCTGAGGTACCACCTTAGCTAATGGGGCCTCCTGCCGCCACTGCACGGTTTCTGTTCTCATCCTGAAGCAAAGTTTTTAACCTGAGGTACTATTTCTGGGTTAGTGGAGTCTGTAACCTGAAGCGTCTGCAACCCGAGGTACCTCTGTACTACAGCAAGCTGCACACCACGCCATTATGGGGAATGAGAGGACTTTGCATGTCTTTCATCAGGTTCTTGAATGGCTTGAACACCACTAAGGTGGAGGTCATAATAAAGTAGAAGGGGCTGTGTATAGACCTAGCCAGTCTCCTAGTACATTCCTTTCACATGCACCTGCCATATTGGTGGTGGAGAAATATACTGAGACCTGTGGGGATACTTCCATGTGGTACCACTAGTACTTGCATAGGGGAATACCGGTAATAATAATAATAATAATAATAATAATAATAATAATAATGAATTTATTATTTATACCCCTCCCATCTGGCTGGGTTTCCTTAGCCACTCTGGGCAGCTTCCAACAAAAAATTAAAAATACATTAAAAGTGATGCCCATTTCATACTGTGATTTTACTGTGTACTACAGCTTTTATGCTTACACACATGTAAACATTGCTGTGATCTGCTATAGCTTACAGGTATATGAGCCCAACACCCTGCTCTCTATGGGAAGCCTTCAGGAAGGACTTGAGTACAACAGAGCTCTTGTTTTGTTTGTGTTCTGTCTCTGTATTTATATGTGACGGATGACTTGTTGCTTACCTTTACTGATCTCTCCTTAGATCTGAAAACCCAAGAAAGGGTTAAGAAACACTGTCAAAGAATAGAAAGTGTTTGTTCTGAAATTGAATCACTGTGATGGAAAGCTTTCATTTGCCCCTTGTGAAAGCACAATAAATGCGATAGCTGTGACTTTTCTTGTCCAGAAAAGAGAAAAATGCCTTTTATTACAACTCCCTGTTCAGGAACTGAGGTGGTGTGAATTGAAGGCTAGGCGCAATTGTCTGCTGCAATAACTCTGGCTTGGGAAGAGGTTTTAACTGTGTCTAGCTCCTTGGCTGCCTCTTCCCAATTTCCCTGTGCCATCCTAGGGGAAGAACTGGTTGAGTGTGTGCTTTGCATGCAGAAAGTCTCAGGTTCAATCTAGGGATGGGGAGAAATTCAATTTTGCTTGCATTTTAATGAGGAACTAACTAATTCACACTCCTTGAACCAATACGTGAACCGAAACACAATGATCCTTCAAAAGTTGCATAATACTACAGAAATTGCTTGCAGAAATGTTTAGAGAGGGTCAGTGTGGTGTAGTGGTTAGAGTGTGTTGAACTAGGACCTGGGAGACGAGGGTTCAAACCCCCACACAGCCATGAAGGCTAGGAAAGGCTCATCTCTCAAAACTGGAGAGCTGCTGTCAGTCAGTGTTAACAGTACTGAGCCAGATGGTCTGAGTTGCTATAAGGCAGCTTCATCTGTTACTATGATCGGTGCAAGATATTAGTAAAGTAGGTGCAGATGGTACTTGGAAGTGTTACTGTCTTGTTTTTATTCCACCTCAGATACCCTCAAAATAGGAAATGCTAAATCAGGCATAGGCAAACTTGGCCCTCCACATGTTTTGGGACTACAACTCCCATGATCCCTGATCATTGGTCCTGTTAGCTAGGGATCATGGGAGTTGTAGGCCAAAAACATCTGGAGGGCCGAGTTTGCCCATGCCTGTAAAATGAATTTAATTAAATGTTTGAATAGTGACTTAGTATGGCACTCACTGACCACTGAAGCAGATGGGAGAGCCCCACCAGCTCTACTGGGATTACAGCAGTGTAAGTTAAAAAGTGAAATGATGCCCCAAGAACCAAGTTAATTCTATGCGCTCTTGTTCTTTTATTTAACTCTGAAATAAGCACACACATTTTGACATTCAAGGACATCCTTTTAATTTGTAGTCCTCTCTGAGAGATTTGTGTTCATGAAGAGATGAATAGGTTTTACTTATTTATATTCACAGTTTTAGTCATGCATTATTTTGGCTCTGGAATATTGTTCTGTCTTTAATCATTCATAGCTGGAGATGAATAAATGACAGGGATAATTGATACAACTGTTGATTGTCAGACTGAACAAGGGTTCTGACTAGTTCCTGTTATAAAATGACTGCCTTGTTTGCCCAATGTTGAATTAGAATGGTGTAAGAAAACCACAAAGGAACTGTGTGGCAGTTGTTAGGACAGAGACATAGCTGGGACAGAGTTCCCAACTGAACTTTTTGTCTTGTAAGCAGGAACTGAACCCAAACCATTCAGGTTTCTCACTCCTTTCTTTTTCCAGTTGGACAGCACCATTCCATTGTTTACCTTCTTTATTTTCACACCAAGTGGATGGATTACCTCAGCATAGCAGCAGAATGACAGGGATGGAGCAAAAGACCCACAGCCTCCTCTTCAGGAGCCCACTCATTTCTTCTAAGTCATGGTTTGGCATAGCATTTTGTGTGGCAAACTGTGCCAATATGTGCAGTATGTTTGTGGCTAAAATGTGGCTTTGAAATCTAGACTTGTTTTGTGTTCATAATCTTACAAGAGTTCAACTGGGTATGGAATTGGAGCAGGGCCTAATTACAATATTATGTCATTGGCACCAAAGAAGAGAAAAAAGAAAGGAAGTTTCACTCTTTAGTGTACGTGTGGCAACTTTTTCAGTTGCGAGTTCATATTATTTTTGAAATTACAGGGTTTATGGAAGAAAATATCATAGGTTTGCAACTTCTGGACAGTCTCAGGAAGCTGGGCCTCCTTAGTCACTTGAGATACGAGGAAGTGCATTTCATTTGTGTCCGACAAGGCGTTTCTTTTCCTGGCACAGAGACTGCAGATCGTACTTTAGGATGCAGGATTGCTGTCATCATTCATACTTTTTATCACCTCACCATTTGACTTCTGCAATATGTTCTGCATGGAACTATACCTTAAATCAAACCCAGCAATGATATGGAGATGGCCGGCTGTCTAGTAAAGAGTGTGACTCACTGGATGCCCATGAAATGTCCATGAAACCAATCTGATAGCAATGAAAGATTAGTAGCACAGTAAGATTTCTCATAAAAATCCAATTTCAGCAAAATATTTCTAATGTAAACAACTGCAGCGACAGAAGGAAATTGGAAGGGGGAGGGGGACTAACTTTGATGTGATGTTAAACATCTAGCTTATCTGCTGTAACTTGGCACATCACAGTTTCATTGATCTGCAGAATTCCGACACCAGGGCATAGCAGGCAGCGTGAACAAGAAGTGAGACTTAACCTTAAGTACTTCATCAGTATGCAGAATCAATATTGTATAGTCAGGGGCAGCACATTACAGTTCACCGCTTGAGGCAAAACGGGAAGTGTTGCTTGGTCCTTCTACTGCCATTGCTGTTGCCCCCACCTACCTGCTCCTGCCCCCACCTGCTCTGCTGCATTCGGCGCTGCCACTGGTGTCAATTTTGGGTGCATCCCCACTCTGCCTACTAGCTGGGCCAGCTCTGTTTATAGTATACCAAGATGCCAAAAATCTAGCTGGCAGTTCTACCCAATTTTTTTACCCATGTGGTCATCATACTATGATTTGTGAAGCTTGGGCATCTGTAGCAAGAATGTCTGCTATGATAAACCACCATGAAAATCCTGTATCTGTGTGATGGCCCTACTTTTCAGCAGCAGATACTGGGAGATGGGGAGCAGCAGAAGTGAGGTGTTGGACAACTTGATGTGCCATGCAACCTGCTCTATAGAGAGCCACACTCATGGAGTTACAATTCTCTGCAGCACTTAATAAATGACAGTGACCAGAGAACTTTGAGGGGTGAAATGTGCTTTGAAAGTATAGTGTGCTGACAGCTGCATTTGAAATAAGTTTGCCAGTTAGCCTGTTCAACTTCTGCTCATAGTAAGTGTGCATGTGGGTTTGTTGCATTGTCCTTCACCTCAGACCAGGAATAGGCAAACTTGGCCCTCCAGATGTTTTTGGCCTACAACTTCCATCATCCCTAGCTAACAGGACCAGTGGTCAGGGATGATAGGAGTTGTAGTCCCAAAACATCTGGAGGGCGGAGTTTGCCAGTGCCTGCCTCAGACAGCAAAAGGCCTTGGGCTAGCTCTGTTCTAGACTATGACAAAAACACATTAGTGCCATTACAATCTCTCACACCTGTGCATCAAAAGAGCACACTAATTAAAGAGCCATCAGAGATCATCCTTAAGACTGTGAAGAACTGAAAGATGAACGTCTTTGTACTCACAACAAGGGCTGCTTGCAATAAATAAAAAATAAGTTTGCTTACTGAAAAAACCCCCAACCCTCTCAATAATAGTGATTTGATTTTATAAACCACATTTAAAAAATGACATTATGAGATACTAAACATCACATGGAAAGACTACTAAATTAAAAAACCATTTCTGTTTGCTTAAATGCAAAGTCTAATTATAAACAAGTTGGCTACGGTGATTGCTTAGGTGCCGTTATGTTGTTATGTACTGAATTCTGTCTCCCGGTGTAATTTCTGACCTTTTGCGTTAAGTGCTCTTTTCATTTTATGTCTGGCGAACTTATTACATAAATAAGTTTGAAAAAAGAAAAAGAAAACCCCCACTAAAATAAATAAACATCAGGATTTCTGACTTTGAAAGAATGAGTGATAAGATTACGGAGGCTCTGTTAAATGACAGAAAGCGCTTTTCGGTAGCACAACAATTCATCTAGAATTCATGAATAAATATCTCAGACCTGAATATGCAAAGCCTTCTATTGAACACCAGTCAGTTGTCTTCTGATAAATTATTACTTTTTACTTTTCTTTTTGCTACAGCTAAATATTCTGTGCTCTGTGTGACCATTGTGATCTCTAAAATAAGCCCCTAGAGCCTTTTTAATTTTAATGAAGGTGACAAGAGGGTGTCGTTGAGAATACCATTGCTTGCTCCTAAGAAATGTTGCTGTTTGAGGTGGAGCCACACATGGTGTTCCCCTTCCTCAAGCCAAGGTGCATGGTATTTAAGTGTGCCTGGCTATGATGGCACCTCAGACAGAAAATCTTTCTCTGGGAGTAAAAGACAAAAATGGCAAATTAAATAACTAATAATTTGCTGCCCTTTCATAACACCCCAAAACAGATGCTAAAGATGGCTATCTCACTCTGCCTAATGATTGGGCCAGCCTGTTCTGAACAAGTGATGAGGAGAGGAAGTGTGAGTTCTACTTCCTCTTACTCTTGGGTCACATCTACACCATACATTTATAAAGCATCCTTTTACCACTTTAAGAGTCATGGCTTCCCCAATGAATCCTGGGAAATGTAGTTTGTTAAGGGTGCTGAGAACCCAGGATTCTCTCTAGGCGTAGTGGATCTGCTGCCTGGCAGGAGTATACATGTGCTGCTTGTCACCACAAAATCTACTTGGGAGAGGAGCTGCAGTTCAGCCTTTCTCAACCTGGTGGCTTTCAGATATTATTGGACTCCAATCCTATCATCACTTACCCTTTGCATTACCAGCTTGGGCTAATGGGAGCTGGAGTTCAGCAGTGTCTGAGGGCAATAGGCTGGAAAAGGCTATTGCAGTCCATCATTTGAAAAGGCACAGGTTACCCAACTCTGCTGTTGGTGATCAAGGTTGTAATATTTTAAATGACTATTCAGAATGACCTGGTTTGAGCGCTGCTTTTCTAGCAGTTTAGAAAAACACAAGCATTGTAGAATGTGTCAGCTTCTCTTCATACATTTTCCTTCCTGGTTTTACAAGAGACTAAAGCAAGTCCTTAAATGAGAAATGAAGGGCAAAATGACTAAGCAAATATAAAACCATGTAATGCCTCTTTAGGTGCAGAGCCATCCCAAATTACTCATCAGTCTTATTCAGGGTAAGGTGATTTTGTTAAAACTGCACAGCAATGAACATATTGGCTGCTAACAACAGCATCACCCCTGTTACTTCTAAATGCTTTTATTCCACGGGTGAATGGATCAGACAGACCTGAGCCCTCAGTGAAATCCATGTTACCTATGAATTAACTCTCAAACATTAAATTTTTATTGATGTGTGTGTGGCAGGGGCGGTGGTGAGAGAACCCTACTCTGTCTCAGTTGCATTTAGGTTTGAATATAATTAACTCGCAGCACACCTACAGAAGCATGTCAGGAATTTTAATTGTACCGAGAAAAGACAATAGTCACATTCCAGCTGGTGGTTACTGCTGAGGTGGCCTGCCAGAGCGTTCTCTCAAGAGGGAGGGTAATTTCTTCACATATTGGGAGGTAGCCCTAGAGGCTAGAGGCACTGCATACAGCTGCCTACTTGTTGACTGGATAGTTGCCCCCGTGGATGTTAACAGCCTGTGCCTGAGCCAGGGGAGCTATCCAGTCAGCACCCTTGTACTTGTATGAAGGAGTGAGTTGGTGTTCCCTTCTGTCCTTGGTTGCTTCATAGTAAAGATAAAGGTAAAGGGACCCCTGACTGTTAGGTCCAGTCATGGACGATTCTGGGGTTGTGGCGCTCATCTCGCTTTATTGGCCGAGGGAGCCGGCGTACAGCTTCCGGGTCATGTGGCCAGCATGACTAAGCTGCTTCTGGCGAACCGGAGCAGCACACAGAAACGCCGTTTACCTTCCCGCCTGAGCGGTACCTATTTATCTACTTGCACTTTAACGTGCTTTCGAACTGCTAGGTTGGCAGGAGCAAGGACCGAGCAATGGGAGCTCACCCCATCTCAGGGATTTGAACCGCCAACCTTCTGATCGGCAAGCCCAAGGAACTCAGTGGTTTAGACCACAGCACCACCCTTCACAGTAGCGACTGGCAATTTTGCTAGTGAACCATTTTGCTGGTCACTGCTGAACTCAACACATAGTAGAGATTAATTAAACCCAAGCTTACGAAAATCTATCATTCGCCCGAGAACAAATGTTGGAAATGTAAAGAAAGAGAAGGAACATTCTTTCACCTTTGGTGGACATGCCCAAGGATTAAGGCTTTCTGGGAACTGATCTATAATGAACTGAAAAAGGTACTTAGGTACACTTTTCCTAAGAAACCAGAGGCCTTTCTCCTGGGCATGGTCGGCCAAGTGGTTGTAAAGAAGGATAGAACTTTTTTTATGTATGCTACAACAGCAGCAAGAATTCTTATAGCAAAGTACTGGAAGACACAAGATCTACCCACCGTGGAAGAGTGGCAGATGAAAGTGATTGACTACATGGGCCTGGCAGAGATGACGAGCAGAATCCGAGACCAGGGAAGAGCAACGGCGGAAGAAGATTGGAAAAAATTTAAAGACTATTTAAAGAAATACTCTAAAATTAGTGAATGCTAGATTGATGTTGAATAAGAAAAATAGGGGTTAACAGCGATTATGATTAAGTGGAAGAAAATAATAAATTTGAAAGTATTTGTTAATTAATTAATTTGACATGAGAATGCAGAAAGGGGAGGTACGAGGAAGTCGGGAGAGTAAGAAATATGAAATTAAGAGCAGGAAATTATACATGTTGCATTTTATTGTTTTTTGTTGTTTTGTCCTATTTGTTAAAAAATATATGGAAAATTGAATAAAAACTATTTAAAAAAAAAATAATTAAACCCATTGGATTGTGCCCAACAGTTCTACTCACAGAAGACCCACCCACATTATAGGACCTAAACTAGTCACATCTTTAATTTTCAGTGGTTCTTCTTTGTGTATGACTAATGTTGGATACAAGCCATTGTTTTTAATGAGACCAGCATGGCTTACCGCAGTAGCAGTAGAATCATAGCTCAGCTGCAGGCAGTCATCAATTTTACGCTAGGGCAGCCCTCAAGCTTGACCTCAGACCATGCCTTTCCCCTTGCACACAGCAGCTGTTGCTCCCTTGAGGTTTGTGCTGCCCTGAGACAAATGTAAACAAGGCAGCAAGGTGGTACCTGTGAGACTGGCAGCACTGGCTCTTCCATGCACAAGGCCAGTTGAACTGATCTAGGCAATGGGATCTCGCCACCTTTCAAGGATGATATTTTCCTGGGATGGCTACATTTCCCACAAGAAAACATTCCATAGAAAGCATTCTGACAAGTTCAAGGAATTAGTGTTCAAATTGATGGTACAGCAAGACTATTTAAAGCCTTAGCACTGCAGGGTAGGAATTTTGCGGCAAAATATCACCAGTCACCACTGGCGAGTGCTCCCTAGCCAAGGAGCTTCAAGGCTCCCTGGGTTGAGTTCAATTGGTGTAGCCAGGTTACTACAAGTAAAACCTCTCAATTTTGTCAACTAGGCCTAAATTAGTGACCTTTTTGACGCCAAAGGACCATAAACCTCTGGGAAGGTGTCCTACACAGGCCTAACTGAAGTGAAAGGAAAATATGCAAGCACTTTTTCCTCAGCTTTGCTTGTATTATTTTCAGTGGGGTGGCTTGATTGAGAATATGACAGTAGATTGTGCTTCCCGAGTCAGATGGCTAATCCACACCTCTGCTTGCCCTGCCTTTCCCCCCTGGAAAAGCCATCTTTTTTTCTGGATTGACATTTACTCCGACTTAGTGCTAAAGAGCAAGTTTCTTCAGGAGAAAACTGTGGGGCAAAGGCAAAACCACTTGGAAGTGTGCCTAGAAAGCCACTCAGACCCATGCTTTCTACAGACGGGACAAGTGGAAGTGTAGACAAGCCCAGAGTTGGTGTCTATGTTTGATGGTGCTGCCCTAAATGATACTCATAGTCTGCCAGCTCTGAATGCTGCTTCATCTTGCCTTATGTTAGCTGGGGTTGCCTCTGGCAGTAGCATTTTATTTTTTTAAAAAATAATAAATAGGTTTCCCTTGGGTTGCCTGCCATGTCTTGGATTGCTGCTTCAGCCACAGCACTGCGGGTGGGGAAAAACACCCTCTGTTTGTGCCACTGCAGCTGAAACAGACCCATAGGATCTGACGGTTCTTTTTTTCTTTTAATCTTCCATATCACAATTCTTAGCCCAGGATGATCAACTATTCTGTGTAAATAGCTATTTCCAAAAGGACCTAAATCAAACTAGTTTTTATTGTCCTCTTGGGGGGAAATACGCTGTGCATTTTAAAAAGCTCATAGAATTGCTTCATATTTTATTCAGGTTTAGCACTTTTCATCTAAGATTTCGAAGCACTTCTCAAACATTAATTATAATTCCTATTTACAATTCCCTGTGAACTAGGCCTTATTTTACAGTGGAAAACCAAAGCACACTACAATGGCCAAGACACGTGACTAAAACTGCTTGCTGAGAGCGTGTCAGCCACAAAAGGCTTTGTAATGGCCTTTGGTTAATTCAGTATCGTTATGCCGAACTTTGTCTAAATTTTGTTTGTATGCTCAGTGAATTGTCCTGAGAAGGGCTGAATTAGCCATGATGTGAAGCCAAATGGGCTCTGATTCTGCAATTTTTGTATTTGAAGGGTCCTGCTTCCTTTTAAAAAACCCATCCTGTTCAGGAGAAGGTGTCTGCTTTGGAGGCCATGTGTCCTACTGTACAGAGGACTGTAAAAGCCGTATTAGCACCTTTCAGTGGTGGCTTTGAAATTTTGGGACAATTGCTCTACATAGGTGCATCTCAGTTCAGCATTACAATCCTTTAGGAATAGTGGGAAGATATAGCTATTCTGCCCGGAAGTGGGGAGGGATAGTATGTGGAGCTCAGTTTCTATTGCACCTGTTGCTGTCTTAAGCTATTATTTTATTTTATGCTGTGCTTACTTTGTACTGATGTTTTAACTGGATTTAGGGGCAGGGGAAGTATTGGTGTGTTTTAATATGTTGGACATCCTCCCTGTGACCATATGGTGAAGGGCTGTATAGAAATATCCAGATAAATAAAATTGCAAGGCTGCCAGAGGATTGTCATCATATATATTTACGTAAAATGTGTATTTTTGTTATTTTATGAAGGACGCATATACAAATCAAACCATGTGCAACGAATACAACCGAAAAAACTGCAGTAAAGCGGCAGGTCATAGAATAACATGAAACAATAAAAGCATTTGAGAGGAAACTTACAGTGGCAGTTGTGTTGAGTGTTCCTTGCACACCCGCAGACTGTCTGCTGTTAACTCTCCTGTGCCAATGAGAGACATGAGTTAATGGAGGAGCAAGATCATATAAGTTTCTGTTTACAAAAATTTAAAAGGGGAACCATGCTCTATTAGGAACATAGGTAAGCTCCTATGTACAGGTAGGTTTCTGTATACAAATGTCAAAAATGGAAAACTATTCCCCATTTGGAACACCATGTTGGCTGAGGGTCACCTGTGTTACCTGTATGTTTGGTGGGAATGCTTTGTGCGTGGAGAACTGCTAAGGCTGTATTTGGGAATGGTTATAAGGGGGAAGAGAAAGTGTGGGTGCAGCTTCTATTTCAGTTAATTTGATTAGCTGCTAACGATGCTGTGGAGTTTTATTGTATTTTTCATATGAGTTATATCGATTGTGCTTTTTACGTTTAAGAGACTACTTTGTTTTCTTTTTAATTATGCTGCTTTGCATGTGTATTTTGTATCTGACTTTCATCTGCAATCTACTATTTTGATACTTTGTAATGCCCTATTTGCTATTTTAAGTTGTAAACCACTTTGAGAGAAATAGGTGTTTTCAATATAAAAGGGGCATAAAATTATTTGAAATATAAATACATACATGCATAAATAAATAAATAAATAAATAAATAAGAACCCTATTATGGCCTACTGAAATATTTTAAAAGGAAAATGAACAACCATCTTCACTTAATCCCTGCCAATTTTGTTTTGTTTTGTTAGTACCAATAGTACTGGTATTCAGATGCCAGGTACAAATCTGGCTTTTTGTTCAGGTCTTTGGATATTTGTACCACTGATACTGATATGTTGTTTTTATTGTATTTTTTTCTAGGGGAAAAAATGGTGGAATATGATACATTTTTTTAGTGATTTTATTGTGAATTGCCCAGAGATCCTAGGTTGCAAGGTGGGATACAAACAGCTTCCTCAATCAATCAATGAAATTTCATGGTTTCTATGGGTTTCTATGAACCCATGTAGGCATGAATGGTCTGGTGTGTGCCAATTTCTAATTTAATTTTAGGCCATTTCTGTATTAACCTATTTTTTAAAATAAAAAGTCCACATGAAAATTATGTGTATTATTTAAGTATGAATTTTATCTCAATACATGCATTTCCAAACACATTTTGACCCAACTGCCCACATTTTAAAGGCATTTTAGTATGTTCTTTGAGCTGAGAACTGCATTACGAATCTGAAGAAGTGCAAAACCTAAAGGATTTTTGATCCTTTTATTCTAATCCATGTATTTGTCCTAAAGATGTGAATTAGGTTGGTTCACGTAAAAATATGGATCGAACAAAACTCTCCTCCATCTCTTGTGTAAATTGGGAGTTGATGCATTTGACCTGCAAGGAGATGAATTGCTAGACAGGTGATTTATCTCACCACAGGGGAGATTTGTGCATTTCCCCTTGGCAGGGGTGAGTCTGGGTCAAGATCAAAGAAGTACAGGTGATTATGGATGAAGATCCAAGAGCAGTTCTTTGAGTCATAGCTGGGATGTGTTTACGACTGGGATATTCTCAGTCTTGGCTGGCAGTTCTCAACAATAGTAAATTAAAATTTCCAAATAGTTGGTTGATTTCTCTCCCCACCCAACATTGATTTAAATAGCTGCTGAACTTGGTAGCCCAAATTCATATGCTTGCCAAAGTTTGACTCAAATCCTTTGCACTGTAATGGATGTTTATACCAAATGAATACGAAAATCTTGCAAAGAATAATTACAATTAAATTGTAATATGTTTTCTGGAATCAGAAAAAGATGACTAATTTGGAGCAATAAATACAATTGGGGGAAACAGATCTGCTTGTAGATATTTTACAAAGGAAAAAAGGATAAACTCATCAGATGAATTATTCAGAATGAATTATTTGTTCAGCTCTGATGGAATTTATTATAAACTCACAGATTTGCTTGCATGGAAGACATGAGAGAAACTATTGCTAATGCACATCCATCCAGTGAACAATTCTTCTTCTTATTTGAATTGTATTTTTCTAAATATTATATTATGCCACCATCCAGGCAATCTGCACAGAGTTCGGTCTGCTTTAGCATGTTGGTTTCAATGGGATTAGATGTGCATTGGTTTTTGCTCTAGTTATTTTCTAATGGAAACAGTTAGTCTCAAACTAGAAGTCACCTGTCAGTGGGAAACTGATGCTGACTGCCAAATTGACAAAGTGCACATTCAGTCTGCATAGCTGGGTGGAACTCATTAACCTGCTTAGTTATATAGATAACAACAGAATTATGGTTGTAATCATTGTTGCTGTACCCCAACTATCAATGATACATGAAATATGAAGGTGCAAAGACCAGATTATGAACTGGCTAAACGTGGATAAATTCTTTTGGGTGTGCATGTGTATTCTGTTGTTTATTAAAGTTAGGCTTTTGCTATAAAACGGGACACGGGTGGCGCTGTGGGTTAAACCACAGAGCCTAGGACCTGCCGATCGAAAGGTCGGCGGTTCGAATCCCCGCGGCGGGGTGAGCTCCCGTCATTTGGTCCCAGATCCTGCCTACCTAGCAGTTCGAAAGCACCCCTAAGTGCAAGTAGATAAATAGGTACCGCTTTATAGCGGGAAGGTAAACGGTGTTTCCGTGTGCTGCTCTGGTGCTGGCTCGCCAGATGCAGCTTCGTCACGCTGGCCAAGTGACCCAGAAGTGTCTTCAGACAGCGCCGGCTCCCGGCCTCTTGAGCGAGATGAGTGCGCAACCCTAGAGTCAGTCACGACTGGCCCTGATGGGCAGGGGTACCTTTACCTTTACCTTTAATTTGCTATAAAGCCCCCCAAAATATGAAAGTTTGTGCCAAGAACAATGGCCTCAGCTCTTTAGGAGCTTCTCCTTCCAGACCAGCCTATCCACTCCATAAGATCCATTTAGGGAAGCTCTTCTCCATTTATTAATGGCAGGCCATGGCCAAGGCAATACTAGCTGGGATGCATGTGAGAGTCTTCACAGAGGCTGCATTGAAAAAATGTTTGTACCTATGCTCTTGGGTTTTATTATTATATCTTTGTTACTCAGGCAGACATCTTACCTGACAAAGTTTTTTTAAAAAATGTATGTGACTCTTGTATTTATTTTTTTACTGTTTTATTATTAATGGGTGATATGCAACCTTAATCATACTCAGAGTAGATTAACTGAACTTAAGTAAGTTAAGTCCATTGGTTTCAATGGGTGATATCCAGCTAAGTGCTTCTGCTGGTGCAAGGATTTCTGCTTGTGCAACAGAACTTTGCCTCCCTCTCCTCTCCCTCTGTGTCCCTGTGCACCCTGTTCTGGGCTTTCCTCAAGAATGTGAGTGTAAAGGTACAGAATTGTATTAAAAAGAAATAAAAGAGGACTTTATTTACATGTTATCTGTTAAGCATCCCTGAAGGAGGAAAATAGATGCTTTCATTCTTGTTGTTTGTTAGAAGGGGAGCTCCCATGTTCTTGATGATTTGCAGCCATCACAAATGGGTGCTTATCAAGCACCCACTGGGTGAGAGTAAATGGCTGGTGTATCAAATGCACACGACAAGCCTGCAGTAGAGGATAAGCACTGCTTATTAAAATACACTGCAGAACTCCGCATTGACAGAAACTGAGAGAATGCTACCATCACAAAAGGCTTGCAAAATGCAGCACTCTTCCAATCTCATACACTCCTGACACTGACCTCCAGTCTCTTCCCATTCTGACAGTCTCCCGAAAAATACAGATGGGCTGTTGCTGGATTCTGCAACTAATATTGCAGCAGCAGAAAGCGGCAACATGGGGGGAATTTTATAAGGCAGGAAAAAAATGTGTATTCGGTTTGCTGCTCAGTTTGTATTTAGAGCCCTTAAATCCCTTTGGTAATGTCATAAAAATTACTTGTTGATGAATTACTGGCAATATCAAGGGTCTCCATTTCACAGATATTCGTGTTGTCTTTAAGTTCATTCATTCATTTCATTTGTATGCCGCTGTTCCACAAAACGCATCATGCTCAAAGCAGCTTACAACAAAGAAACACCAGAAGAACAATTTCATAATAACATAACAAAATAGTAACATAGTAAAAAATTCATAATAACACAGAAAAATAAAAATATAACAACATACAAAAAGTCACATTTCAATACTATATACCAAGATTATTTAAACAGCATACAGCACCCAATAGCAAAAATAACAAGGGGGCATCACAGTTTTACCTTAGCCCTAGAAGCACCCACCCATGATGTTGCTCATCGTCTCTCTCCTGCAGAGGCTTCTTATAAGGCTTCCAAAAGCAAAGGGTGAGGTTGCTGGAAACACCTCTCCCATTACGTTGCTCTTTCAATGCTATCCTCCTTTTAAAAGACAAATGCCTGTCAGAATAACAGGTTGTTATGATTTGTGTCAGTGACATGGTCATTGTTGACACTGACTGGTACTGTATTTTTCGCTCGATAACATGCACCTGACCATAACACGCACGTAGTTTTTAGAGGAGGAAAACAAGAAAAAAAAAATATTCTAAACGAAACAGTAGATGTATGATTTTTGTGGTTCATGCTGTGGCCACAAACATGTGATCTGATGGTGAGTTTGGGGTGACCCAGTGCAAAAATCCTGAGGATCCATGTGGATCCGTGCTTTGTAACCATGTTTTAAGTGGGGAGGGAAGGAAAAGTACTCAAGGGACAAGGAGCAGGAGTGGGGTGTGTGGAGAAGGAGCTTTTCTGCGAGCTGAGTGGGGAGGAGGGAGGGAAAGAGCACTGTTGCTTTAAAGGTATACTTAAGGTATTTGCCCTGTGCCTGGGGTTTTTTCCATTTAACAGTTTGCAGCCTTTTCCTTCTGCTCCTTGTTTTGAGGCAGAATAGATTTGAGCAAGTGAGAAGGACTTGGATTGCAGGGGATTCGCCATTAGCTGTGTAAAAGCGCTCCTCCTTGCAGCCTTCTACTTTGTTTGTACAGGTGGCTACTGGTATCAGGTTCAGTTTGAGTGATAAGCAGCCACCAGCAGCAATAGAATGGAGCACAAAAAAGCAGTAGGGGCAATAGGACCCAGACAATGCTCAAATCTATCCTGCCTGAAAACAGATGAGAAGCGGGGGATTTGCCTAGTTTTCCCCTCTCCCTCAGCCTTTTCTTTTACTTCCTGGTTTGTGGCTCAGAGCTCCAGGTTGGGGGTTTTTTTTTTTGCTGCTGGTTGCTTAAATTTTATCCTTCCTGATCCAAGCCCTCCTGTGCCCTGCTGTCCCTCTGCAGCCTCATTGTTCTGTTTAGAGAGAGCGCGGACCTTTGCTAGCTGAGGTTGCAGCAGCTGTTGCTGGCTACTTTAAAAGCGCCTCCTGGTTTTGAACCGCCTGCTTCCTCCCAGCTGGCTCGCTATGGCTCCCGCGGCTGCTGCCCACTTTGCTGCTATGGCTCTCCTTCCCTCCCTCCTCCTCCTCTCCCCTCCTCCTCCCTCGTAGGTCGCTTTAAAGCAAGCAAAGGAGCCCCTCCTCCTGGCTGTAAAGCAAGCAAAGGTAGAGCTGTGCAAAGCCCTGCAAGCGGCTCCCGCTTTGCTTGACTGACGGCAGCCACGGCTTCGATCCAGTGCATTCGCTCCGTAACACGCACAGGCATTTTCCCTTACTTTCTAGGAGCAAAAAAGTGCGTGTTCTTAAGATATAACTTATGCATGTTGCACTTTCTGAAAAGAAGTCTCTGTTGCCTCTGAGAAATGCAAATTCTAATGCCATAGGGATGCTTCAGCAGAAAACTGGGCAAGGGGAGACATTGCTACCTTCCTCCTGTAAGTGAGCTTGGAACTGTTCCCCACATGTCCAAGACAGGAATGGAGAGCCTGTGGTCCTCCAGAGGTTGCTGGACTCCAGCTCCCATCCTCCCTAGCCAGCATGCCAATGGTCAGGGAGGGTGAGAGTATAGTCCAACATCCTGGGATGTGGCACTGCCTGATAGGTTTTTCTGCTATGCCTGTTTGCATTAAGAACACTCACATACCCATCTTTTCTGAGAGCATTGGGATAGACCAAAACATGGTTATCACTTAATTTTTGATAGCATAGAAGGCATAGGTAGGAGGTTTAATAGCCTAGAAATGCATTAACCTCATGCAGATTTTGTCCTACAAATCAGCAAGGGCTGGTAGAGACCATGCTGCTACAGCAGCTGTTTCTTAGGTCCATCCGCACAAAACCTAAAATTCTCCCTCAAACCATTTTGTGCCCGCAGAGAGGACTTTCATAAGCCCATAAGAAAGACGTGTGCTGAATTAACTTTTAAGAACCAAATAAATCACCCAGATCTCCTGTTTTTTTTGCTTTCTATCTTGGTGTGCCAGAACAATAGTTCCATATTAAAAATAGGTATCATAATTCATCTCTTCAGGATGTCTTCCCTCCCCCCTTTAAAAAAACATTGCCCAATTGTTCTTATCCAATTGTATAATTATGATCTGATTTAAGAAGCCAGTTCTCACCTTTGTCTTCTAATAGACTCCCTGAAAACCATGCCAGTTGGACATATCAAGGAAACATTGAATGGGTTGGCTGGAAGAAAGTTCCATGATTATAAACATTATATTCTGAGAGAGAATTCCCCAGTCCCCAAATATTAATAGATCAATTCACCCAGTAAAAACATATGGCTTTACTGCTGCACACCAAGTGAAATGTGAGTGGAGGAAAGACATATATTTTCAGCTTTGAGCTTGGATTTTCAGAGAAACCTTCCTTAGATTTGAGGGGTATCATTGCTTACAGGTCATGATGACTCTTCCCAGACCACACCCCCCCACCCCCAGAAAAAATATCACCAGAGAATTGTCAAGGGGAAGCAATTTCAGAAAGAAGTACTGCTGAAGAGAGGTTTCTCTGGGCCAGTAAATTTCCACATATATGCTCTTCAGAATTCTTCCCATATCTCTACACATTCAGTGCCTCTAGAAAAAAGATTTGAGTGGCATGGGTTTTGCTTCCACTTATGATCTGAACGTAATGTTTGGAATTTATTTCTAGGTCTAGTTGATGGTAAACACACACACACAAAGCACAATCTTACCTTGCAGCGTGTGGCTTTGGATCACATTTGTATCTGAAGCTGCTTCTATTATACTTCAGCTTCCATTGAAAAGGTTGCTTGGGGCAGGGCTGAATTGGATAGATGGTTTTCTCTGTACAATGGCAAAGCTTTGAACTTGATGGTCCTTTGCTTCTTTCAAAACCTACAGTTCCTTCCATCGTGTACCATAAAGCAGGTACTTGGCAGGAGCAAGAAACAACAGCATCTTAGGTACCTGTAAGGCAGGGAATATCTTGAATATTATTATTACGAATTGCTACGAGGGCAGAACAATTAAGTTCAGAAGTGTCTCGGCCTGTAGGATGGAATTTCAATGCTAACCTCCTTGGTGGTGGAGAGAGGAGACAACGAGGCTGATATGGCATGGGCAGCGCCAATCTGATGTCACCACTTCTGGTGAAACCTTTGGGTGAGCTGAAATTCCAGAATTTGGCTCAGATGTTACACATCTTATAGCTGAGTCTGCTATGAACCTCTAGTGCCTATGAACATCTAGAAATTCAATCAAGCTTGGTTTATGTTAGATCAAGCATAAATAGGAGCAGAAATCCCTTCCTGTATACAGAGAAGCTGACTGTAAAATGTTGGTTGGCTCATACTACGATAATAAAGCTTCATCGCTGGTTGTACATAGTGCTGATTGGCAATCATGAAGCCCCTTCACTCTCAAAGTGCACCCCCCAAGTATTAAAAATCCAAAATGATTGGCTTTTAAAGAAAGGTATTGAATAAATGTTCTAAATGACTAAACACCCTGAAAATCAACAGGGGACAGAGGGATGGGAAGATGAAATCTGCCCCCCTCCCAAAGTCTGAATGGAGATGCCAGCAAAAACCCATGCTAGAAAATCCATACTTGGTACATGGGCCAATAAAGGAATGAAGCTGGGGGAACGGCACAGCAGAAAAAGCTGTACAGTATGTATGTCATTCTTGGGCCTAAACCTATTTATTCCCATTGATGTGTGCTTAAATGGGTTGTCCAATGGGACTGCAACAATTTCTTACAGTTGTACAATTCTTTGTATAAAATTGATATAAACCAATACAAATATACCCCAAAACACATTTTTTTTAAATGTGTGCTTTATTTTTTTAAACCTGTATAAATAAATACAAAATGACAGAGAGGTTTATGTTTACTAAACATTGCATTTGATTGTATGACATTACACAGTGTCTGTCACAATAGGTTGACTTAAAATTGTGTCCCTTCAGCTGTTGGTGCATAATTACATAACTTTGTAGGATACAATTAGTCCTGAAGCTGCATCCAGCCACCCTTTTCAGTGAAACCCCTGAGTGCTTACAATTGCAAAAGAGTGTTAGGGGAGCCATTAAACCATAGTGGCTGAACTCTGGGAATTTTGCAAGGAAAACAAAGAGAGAAAGAGAAAGAGAGAAGAGAGTTTTTCTTTCAAGAGATAAAATCAACGCCAGGCTTACAAACACATTTCTTTCTTAGAATACGATTTCCTCCTCAGTGGCTGAGAAACCCACAAAACTTTCAAAGCAAAATAAAATAACGATAACAACTCATTTCATTACATTGCTTAGTCACCTGAGATTCCCTTCCTCCCCTTCATGCTCATAGAAAGCTTGGCAATGTATATATTTGATGCACATACACTGCACATGTACTTGAATCACATGTTAAAACTGCATTCCTGGATCTGCCCAACATAATAGCATCCAGAGCTACTCATGGGTATGAATTCAGCAAGGAGAGCACATGATAGTTGCAAGGTTCAGTCTGAGCTTTGCAAAGCAAACTTAACTATACACTATTTGGTCATTGTCACCATGTCCACAAACATGGACCAGGTGCTCTATGCTAGGGCAGCCCACATCTGAATATGCTGTCGGGTTTTAGTTTCACAGAGCATGAGGAGGAGGGATACAATCAGCCACTAAAAGGAGCCCATGATTCCCCAAACAGTTCAACATTCTTACCCATGGAAGGTCAACTGTCAAGGTTCTAAAAGTGTACTTTGGTTTAAAATAAACTGGATTCACCAAATCTGGCCATTTAATAAACTAGTTTTCTTTTCAAGTAAGAGCTCCTCGTTTCTGACCAGCTCATCTGTGGGATTTCACCTCTTCTTTTAGAAGCCTATCACTTTCAAAAGACACACACACACCAAAAACACACCTATGTATCAGAATCGTATGACTAAACAGAGTAAGCTGTTGAGGATTGCAGTAAATAAAGACAACTTATTCAGGTCAATTCAGTATCAAGTTCTAGATTGGTATCATAATTAACTACAGGCAACATGTGTCAGGCAATCAATGTTTGGACTATGAATTGTGACTGGCTGGTGATGCCATGTTCCACGGTTTAAATTTCCATGGTTTAAGTTTTTTAAAAAACTTTTTGTAACAAGGACCATGGTTCTTCTTCTAGGGTACTTTTTGAAAAGGTTCTCAATTAAAATCAGTTCACACACTGTGTACTACAGTAGCAGATGGTGTGGTGAGGTGGCCCTGCTCCCCTGATCATTGGTCCATCACATCAGTGCTGCTTACTGGGAGGCAAAGGGGAAGAGCTGAGGCAGCAAGGTCAGCATGGTACGAATGCGCTGTGGGAGCCAATTTGATGGTCTGGCCAGTACGTTTGCTCTTTGCCAACCTCACTGCCACTTTGCCCTTTACATGTTGGTAAGCAGCAATGACACAGCTGTTGACTAGGTGACCAGAGGTGCCCCACCATGCCACCCACTATTGGTGTACTGTGACCAGTGAAGGCATTCACAGGGTGAAGGCAAAGGGAAAGCAATGTTGGAAGTGGGTGAACATTACCAGGACTCTGCACGCTACCTGTAGCTCATTACTGACTTATGTGATTCATCATCAATTCATAAATTACTCTAATCACAACTGATTACACATTGGAGGTAAAATTAAAAGTTCTCCCACATAGGAGGTCATGAATGCAACAACTTGCACCATGGAAGTGCCTGTGATGGAAGCTTCAGTGAAACCTTGGATCGTTAATGTATTATTTTTGTCACAGTCTCACAAACCACCTAAAAACACACAAAAGACAATTGCTGATGAATCATGTCTCTAGCTTGTTAAAAAAAACAATACCCAAGGAAACCCCGAAGAGCCAAACTTGTTCAAAAGAAAGGCAGGGCTTAATTGTTATCAGGGCTCAGGTCCTCTCTGATACCTTGAAAATGAGTGCTTTCCAAGAACGACACCCCTTTGCAGATTCCAGAGCCCTATTCAGATATTTGTTTAACTGTATCTGTGGCAGGGCTCTGCAGGCAAACCCTGCACTTTCCACCCGCCTCCCCATGTTGAATGGAAAGATCTGATGAGAGACTGCATGACGGTTTGTCAAAACACAGTTATAGTCCCCCCCCCCCAACTCAGGGCCAAATGGGAAAGTTGGAGATGGAAAGGATGGAGCTGGAGTGTACAGCTCCATGGCCACTCTGTTGATACAATTAACAAACGCTTCTGATTTACACCCATGTCTGTTATTTGCATGGTGGACTGGAGGGCTGCATCTAAGCTTCCATTACACAAACACTGTTACTTCCTGGGTAGGTGACCAGGGCTCAGTCTTGCACTGTTTTGAGTCCTCGAAGCCAGATTCAACTAAGCTGTTGTGGTAGTGGAAACTGGTGCCCCACTGAAACAACAGGATTTTCTGCCTCTCCCTGCCCCATGTGTCCCCATGCCCTCCCCAAATCTACCTGGGAGGGTCTGGAGAACCCCCATAACAGTCATGGGACAGGAAAAGGGAGATAGTTCCATCTGGTAAAGAGAAACACTTGCACTGATGGCAGAATTTCACCTTATGGAAGAATCCTAGAAGCCTTAGAGGAAAGCAAGAACATGCCTGTCTCTCGTCACTGACCAAGTGCAGTCTGTCACTGCACACTTAAGACAAAGGAGTAGGACTTCCCTAGCTATTGGTATGGTTCCCCAGTAGACTTAGTCTTGGTGCCATTCTTTTTAGATATTAGAAGGCAGTGATCAGGGACGTAGGAGGTAATGAAGAGACTCTTGTACATGATGATAATGAAAATACTTTCCTACATATGTTTGACTAGAATATTCTATTATGGTTGAAGCCAAAGTTTAAAAATAGCCAGCCTTCATTCCCTTCTGAAGGGCAAAACTAGATTTATTAGTGGAACATACTATATGTTGCATTCAGTTCTTCTTTGTCAAGTTCACACTACATCGCTGTAAAAGGGCTTCATGTTCTCAACAATTACTTTATAGTGACCTCGGTTTAAGAACAGCCCTGTTTACGAATGATTCGGTTTACGAATGATTCCGCAAAACCGGTAGTGTCCCGGTTTGCGAACTTTACCTCGGTCTAAGAACGAACTCTAAATAGTGGAAGGGCACTGGCGGCAGGAGGCCTCATTAGGGAAAGCGTGCCTCAGTTTAAGCACGGCTTCGCTTTAAGAACGGACTTCCAGAACAGATTAAGTTCGTAAACCGAGGTACCACTATCGTTGTCTTCCATTTCTAGTCATACTGAAAACTGAGAGCTTCCTGTGATTACTACTGCACTTGACTGAGCAAATGGAAGACCAGTCCGCTACAAACAATGCTATCAGTCAACTCTTCTGAAATCAAGACCTAAAAATTAAATATTATTTGTGTATTTGTTTCCTGCTACTTCATTGCAAGAGAGGAGCAGGACTAGCACCAAGGGGTCTGCATCGCTCGGCAGATACTGAGGCCTTAGCATTTAAGGAGGGCCCACTGTCAACCCATGACCCACTGTGGTGCAGATGCTTTTTCTCTTGAACAGTGGGACTAGGTCCTTCTGGTTGGTTATGGTTCTCCATCTTAAGCACTGCCACCTGGAACAGTGGTGGTGGTCACCTCCTTCACACAGAAGAAGGTGTGCCCTTCCCCTCTGGTTGGCTGCACTGGCTACTGCTTGTCACTGCCTAGAGCGATTGGATCGAGTCCTCTTGGGGAACACATTGTTGTTAGTGCTGTGGCATGCCACCAATTGCTTGGTTACTGTGATTTCTTTCCTCTTCTCCCAACATAAGAGAAACAGGACCAGTGGTCCCTTTTCCTCCCTGGAGAGATACCCATCACTCACCCACTAATCTAGTTGGCCAAGCAAGAACTGAAGACTGATTGGATGAGCCAGTGATGGGCCAGTAGCAACCGTTACTTGCAGCAGCAGTTGTGTGGAAAGGAGGAGTAGGTAGGCAAATGCATCTTGCATCTTCTAGTTTCCAGCACCACTGCGTCCATTTGAGCAGGTGAATGATTGGCCACAGTGGGAAGCAGCCGCCAATGCTGTCTGTTCTCTGTTTCTGGGCAACAGAAGCTGGCAGTATTCCTACCAGTCATTGCTGCTGGATCATCAGGTGAGCAGCTAGCAGTGGAGAGCAGCAGTAGCTGCCACCTGCATTCTGCCAGAATGAGGTGGGGAAGGAAGTGGATGCAGATTTGCCACTCCCTCTGATAGTGTGGAAAATGAGGTGGGGGACACCAGAGGGCATCTTGCCCAAGGTTCCCTAGAACCTGTCCTGCAAATAGAGACATTGAATTAAAAAGGATCTGTTTCTAAACGAAAACACATTTTCACCCTAAACAACGGGCTGAACAAAAACCAATTGCAAAAGGCAGGCACGTTACTGAACAACTTCATTTTATGCAAGTTCCTTCGCATGAATAAAAGGCAAAAAGAAACTGGTGGTGTTGGGACTAACTACTTTAATTCTATTCCAACAACTTTGCCTGGATTGTAGGCATCATTTCCAACCCGAATGCTTTAGTACAGTCACCAGAGATGAGATGAACTTGCAGCCAATATGGCTATTTAAAAATAATGAGAAATTAGCATGCTATGTTGACTAGCTAGACTGACAGAATGGAAGATGATGGGCACTGCTAGAGGTGGAAATGTTTCTGCTCGAAGTCCTGGAAAAACAACACCTCCTCTTAGAAAATAACATGATCACTTTCCTCCTCTCAATTTACCTGGCAGTTGTTTTCTGCTTTCATGCTCTGTGGCCTCTAAATGATACCTTTTCTTTTTGGAAACCCCATCAAAGTTTTGCTGATGTTTCCTACTTGCTGGTTCATTACTCCTGCAGCCGAGATTTGTTTTCTTCACTGCTCAGAATTAACAATAGTTGTATGAATATAGAGGTTATGTATTTTAGTCAATAATGGAATTCACAAGGTTAACCTTTAGTTTCTGCTTGAGGGATCAGCAATACCACTGCAGTTTTCTCAACTGCGCTCTCATTAGTTAGTATTGCCAGGGGCTGAGCACAGCTTTTTACAACAAAGGACAGGTTGGAGAAGTTGATTTGAGGTCCTGGAAGACGCACCTTCTGGTGCTTCAAATTCCAAGCCACAGCTTCAGAATCTAAAGAGTATCTTGGAGACTCTTGCTCCTTCCAAGCTGGAACATAATGGGGGATAAGCGCCTGGCTCTGTTGGTATATCTTGGGTGGGAAGAGAAGGCCCCATGAGGGAACTCTGAAGCTCAGGACTGGGCTGTTACCCCCTATTTAAAAGAGGAGAGAGTGAATCTGGCAGGCAGTCAAATTCCCCAATGCTTGAGAAGACTGGGTGGGTGCTATGCATAAGGGCAGTCTCAGAAGTGGCTTGATTCCTCTGGAATTCTCTGTGCCACAGCCTCAAATAGCTTTGAAAATAGCACAAGGCATTTCTGTTTAGAAAAGCATTTTGTAGTTTTAAAATGGTTCCTATAAGATGTGTACGTTTGAAGTCAAAAGGCAGTCTGCTGATGAAATGATTTTGTGGTGCTTGTGTTCATATTCTACTGATGCATGGCTAGGAATGCTGGGAAATTCTGTCAGATCAGAAATGGAAACAGGTGTGGAAATGTGAATGCTTGTTGGTCATAATTAAATTATTTACTGCACTGTTTTAGGTGTTTTCCTTCCATTGAAAAGCATTCAAATTAATTACATAATTAATTATGTTAGTTTTGGTCATAGCAGATGGTTATATGAACAACATAGGTTTTAGCAGAAGCCAAACTGCAGCAGAATGGAAACAGCAGTGATGGCAAAAAAACATAGAAATCACTGTCCCCCCCTTAAATCCCAAACACATGGCTATACCTTGTTGTTTTATTATGGGTTTGTTGCATTTTAGCTGCTGCAAGCCACTCGGAGCAATGCAGATGCATTGGAAGACTGAAATACAAAAGTTTTAAATAAAGATATGGGGAGAAGTTATTTGTGGCTTTGAGGCTATCCCTACTATAAGTTGTATCAAGCTTATGTAGAGGATGATATGGTCATATATTCCAGGAATGAATCAACCCATCAATAAACACTATGCAGCCATACCCTGAAGTGATGCTCACCCTGCATTCTTGGCAGCCACTCCCATGTAACATAAATAATCAGTATGGCCTGCAACCTTCCACATATACCAGGAAAAAATAGTTTCTTTTAGAGAGCAGTGAGTATGCTACTTCCAGGATCCCCCTCCCATAGTATTTACTTTTAATGCAGGAACATAGGAAGCTGCCTTAAACTGAGTCAGACTATTCGTCCATCTGGCTCAGCACTGTCTAGTTGGTCTCCAGGATTTCAGGCAGCATTCTCCCCCAGTCTTATCTGGAAATGCTGAGGATTGAACCTGAGACCTTCAGCATGCAAAGCAGATGATCTACCACTGAGCTATGATCCTCCCCCCAAATAAGGTTGAACATGGTGCTTAGTTTTTGTTGTTTGAAGATGGGTTTCCTAAGTGACTTCTGACTTCTCAGAATTTCCCAGCCAAAACAAAACTAGTTTTGTCTCTGCTTTCACGATGGAAACAAGTCATTGACTGCAGCAGGGATCATCTATTGGCAGCAGAATAAACATGCGGAAGAACAGAAAATAGCACTTAAAAAACCCTACTGCTGCTGCACTAAGCACTGTCATATGAAGCCTCATAGGATGCTAAGAGACATTGGCACCTTTCCGTGTAACATCAAACCATTTAGTAGTCCTTAAGCTTTTACAGGCCTGGCCTCATTTAATAAGGTGGTTGGCATTTAGGGAAGAAAGATGTTTTTCTTTGCTGGATAGATCTTCTTCAGGTTTTTGAACTCTAGTCTTTATCTAATTTGCATTGTTTCCAATAAAATGCTGGGCGTAAGTTTTGGATATGGATCATTTGCAGTGAAATTGTTCCAATTGCTCCAGTTTTTCTTCCTTCATTTCTCCCTAGACTCAGATCACTTGTAAATTGAGAATGAATTTGCACAAAGCCACTACAGGGAATAATATCTCCAGGAATACCAGTGTGAATGAACTTGCTAGGCCAAGTAAATTAAGCTACCAGTAATTCTGCCACCCCTGGAGTAAAATCTGCTTTGACCAATCAGTTATTAAATGGGTGTTGTAATGTTTTTAAATGAGTTTTTTGGTTAAAGGAACTATAACAGAGTAAACTTAAAAGCTTACTGTAACTGCCTTTTAAGTGATTAGCACTTAAGGTAAGTGGGTGATATTTTGAAAATGTAATGATGTGCCATAGAAGATCTAAGATCAGTGGCCACAATCCAACACAGAGTTGCTACTTTAAAGCCTCATTAATTCCAGTGAGATTTAAATGTCCATATCTTTGAAATGGATTTATTCCGCTGTGTATCTGGAAGGCAAATTTAGAATCCAGCTTAAAAGCAAGTATGGAAAAATAATTGAAGCAAGTGTACAGATTTTCAGATAAAAGATTTTGCTAGACCATAACCTGGGGTAGGAAGAACAAAATCACTTTCTATGCGATGGAAATAATTTAAATTTTTCAGCAAAATAAATATATTTATCTTACTGTAAATTAAATTGTGCCATAGGGCTTCAGCTTCTGTTGGGGTGAATTTGTGAACGAAGAATTTGCTTGCCTCTTTAAAGTAGTTTCTATGTTCCAAAGTGGATCCACCAGCAGCAACAGGTCACAAAGATAGGGACACCGACAAAGGGACCAACCCATGGCAGACCCAGATGTCAGCTTTGTCTCCATGCCTACTCAGACAAGAGTATTACAGGACCTAATAATGTCATCCATAACATCAGGGGTTCATTCAACTCATCTTCAGTGTAATATATGACATCATCTATCAGCCATGCCATTCTGCATTCTAAATAAGACAAACACTCCAGTCGCTATGCAAAAGAATCAAAGGATACAAATCTGACATCAGAAATGATAAGTTCAAAAACCAGCAGGGGAAGATTTCAACCTCCTAGGACTTCAGTAAGTGACTTTCAGTGTCTATCCTGGAACAAACAAACTTCAAAGGGGGACTGCAACGTGAAACCATCAAAGTTCACTACTTCATGAGGGTCAATGCGCTCACTTGTGGACTAATCCAAGACAAAGAATTTTTAGCACATACTTATAACAAAGCCACAATGTATGTAGTATTAATGTCTGTTTTGTGAATTAGTGTCATACTGCTTGTACTTATCTGCATTTTATTCCCCATTGACCTCCATGGTTTATAATTCCCTGTCCAAATTATGCAAACTACACACACACACACACCTGCAGCTCAGGATTAAACTGCATGCCAGAGATTTTCAACCTTTTTGAGTCCACGGCTCCCTTGACCAACTACATTCTTTCTGCAGCAACCCTGTGGGGCTCAGGAGTTATGTCACCCTTTGTCTGCAGAGCTGGTGGCCTCTCACGCTTTTTCAAACACCCTCCCTTGTGGAGTGTTCCCTCAGCTTCCTCTCCTTTCCCCTCTCCTTGAGAGTCCTCCAGGCAGCTGCTGCTGCCACCCCTGCTCTCTGAGCTGCCCCCTCTGCCCCAAAGAGAGGTGTCTCCTCACACCTCCTCACAGGGGCCTGGAACGCATCTCCTGGCCAGCCCCCGAGGCACCATTTGCCTGGGGAGCTAGTAGCCAGGGCTGCTGCAACAAGCTGTTGTGCAAGCTTTTGGGAGGCAGAGACACGAGAGGGTATCAGAGGAGGGAGGGAAGGAAAGAAAGAGGGACAGAGGCCAGTGTTGCCCATGACACCCCAGACCATCATTCAAGGCACCCCGGGGTGCTACGGCACACTGGTTGAAAACCACTGCTGTATGCAGCTGATGAATCATAGAAGGAAGGTACATTGCAGGTACATAGCAAGAAGGAAGGTACATTGCAACTTCCAGTTTCTACTGTATATTAATCAGAGTGTTTGTGCTCACAGCGGCTTGCCAAACCTGGGCATTATGGTACTTTGTGTGCCTGTGTGTGATTTCCATTTTAGGAAGGAAAAAGGTTTGGCAGGGACGCAAATGTCTCCTGCTTGAGCACCTCTCAAGCTGGCAAGAATGACAAAATATTTTACATTGAAACAAAACATCTTAACTTGCGCATACATACAGATACCCAACAGCTGAACAGCAACAAAAGAAGCTTCTCCATCAAAGCGGAGCAGCAAGAATGGCTTGGATGGATATCTGGAAATGAACAAAAGAGACTTCACCAAATCACTAGTTTGTTTCAGCAAATGCTTCATGTGCTTATCCTCCAAGTTTGTCCAAACTGCAGGCAATCGGAAACATCTGTGATTGAGGAGAGACCACTTTTGTTAGCTAGACGTATGGGAGATAATTTGTGCACTCTTTTAAGTCCTTGACAGATACCATGGGGGAAATCGGAATGCTTATATACTGTATATAACATCTGGACACAGAAGCTCATTCTAACTTTTTCCTCTAACAAAAATATTCTTTATTATTGAAAGATTATTTGTGGAAGCCAGACCATTGGTTCACTTTCTTGGCTGTGGCATGAATAGCTCAATCCATTCTCTACACTAGCTCATAGGAACTGGCCTAAATGACCCAGTGCCAACAGAAGAGGGCAAATACACTCCTTGCCCTGATCTTGAGGTCAAAACTCATTCTCGGTGTTGGATCTGCAGCAGTCACTGGTACTGCTGCATAAGTGTTCTAGCACAACTTTTGCACAGCTCCAATGACCAAAAGGTGTGTTTTTTTTCAGGGCAGGTGCAGGGCTAAGAAACAGATCTATAAGATCATAGGGTAAGACTGGAAGGTTGGCTGCCCGGTGCTGCCTGCCCAAAGCCAGTGCAATAATGTTGATGACTGGGGTGGGTGGGGGTGGCTTGCAGGTTACTATCCACAGGATATTTTCCTGTGCCATGGAAGCTAAAGCAGCATCATAAGATTTGGTTTCTAACACTTTCATTAAAGCTTGTAAGGGGCAGTAGCATTGCTTTAGCTAAGATTGGGAAAGAGACACAAATATCTTAAAAACTCCTCTGGCATAGATCACTGCAATAATGTTAATAATTTATCTGTTAAATTGGTTTCCACCTGTCTCTAGTTTTCCATATCAAACATTTATTTCTTTATTTATTAAGGGCAGGGGTGGCGTCCATTGTTTTCCATTATTATCAGGACATCTGCTCTTAACATAAACTTGATGCAACACTGAGAGTTCAAAAGCCACTTCTTTGAAAGTAGCCCCACTAATTTCCGTGACTCATGGTCTACAGTCGAGATTACTGGAATGAATATTACTGACAGAGGGTCGTAGCCCACATTACACGTTACGTAAAGCTGCTCATTGAACCTCATTGTGTGTATTACTAGTGAATGGCCTGGAGTGAAGGCTCTTATTTGAAAAAGAGCCCTAACATTCACATTTGCTTAATGAAATTTAGGCATCGGAGGCTTATTTCATGGATTTTGGTGGTGAAGTTCTTAATATATCCCTTCTCTATTCTGCCACTAGACCTCCTACCATATTTAAGAGAGTGCTACAAAATCTAGCATCAGTAAACCAGGTCTCCTAAATGAGACAAACACATTCAGAAAGCGGAGCTGGATCGGACAACAAGAATTGTCTCTGTGTTGTATACATACCATTATTTCCCTGTTTTCTTTAAAAAGAAAAAGAAATGCTACAAAATCATGTTATCTTAAAAAATATACTGGGAGTTGATTACATTTTAAAACATCTCTTGATTCAGAAAAGAAGGCAACTGCAACATGACCCTACATTGACAGTGATTGCTGTATTTTACCCTTGCGTATGTATTTTTTAAAAAAATCTTCTTGGCCTTTTGTGGTTGTTGTTGTTTAACAAACTTGCATATGCATTTCCATTCAGAAAAGGCGGTGGAGGGAGGGGGGGAGGAAGCAACAAAAAGGGAAGTTAGATGTGATGGCTAAGATCCATAATAGCTGACTCACTGACTTGAGTTATTGCTGTATTGAAAGTTTCCTATAGCCTTGATGTCCAAAACGTACACTTAACGGCTCCTTCAGCCTTGACAGTTGACCTTTCAATGTGCTGGGATTTTGCCACAAGGGCAGGAACATCTGCAGGTCAAACATAAGCAATTTGCTATTTAGTCACCAACCCAACTCTTCTACTCTCTTATCTCAGGCAGCAACCCAAACTGACACTCTCTTTGTATTGGGTGAATGTAAATTTCACTGTACTTTTTATGTGAAGGCCAATCAATGTATAGCTATTTCCCCGCCCCCTTCACACACTGCTTTGGATGCTCCTGGTTTTAATTTGAAAACAGAGATCCAAACACCATTGTTTATATAATCAATATGATTTTCTTCTCTTGGTAAGATCTAGGGTGGCTTTTTTGTTTTTGTTTTTTTGTTTTTAAAAAGAAAAACAAACCAACTAAGTCAGACTGTTGTAATTTGGTCAACCACTCGGGTGCTATCCATATCCACCATTTCAACACATTCTATTTCCTCCCGGTTCTCAGGAGTTTTCTTCTCTTTCCTCTTTTTCTTGGATGGTGGCAGAAAAGTCAGTATCACAGGTAAAATGGCAAAGCAATGAAAGAAGGTGACTAATGCTATCAAAAACAAGCACCTGAACAGTGTACGGGTCAGATTTGAAGGCACAGCTGCGAGAGGAATCAGACCAACAATGTAGCAGAGGTAGCTCTGTAAAATAGCTACCCCATGCACCTCCAGGGCATTCTTCACCCATTTAGTTCTTGTGAAATCTTTGCCCAGGACAAACGTTGACAAGAGAGGTGCACAGTTGTCAACAGTGTAATTAATCCCATAAATTAAGCACAGCACAGAAATGCAGTCCAGCTCTACTTTCCACAAGGTCATAAAACCTATAACTCCAAATTCGACTGAGGCAACAGTGAGCGTGAGCCACACATTGATGAGAGAGTCTGCCACCAGGAACGCAGAGAAGAAGAGGAGGAATAAAGCACTGATACAGGAGTTCTGCAAGGGGGCCCCCACGTACGAGGCGTAACGATCCATGTAGACAAACGAAGGGTTGAAGACAATGAACTTGACCTTGGATTTGAGGGAGAGCTTTCTTAAGGTTTCCAAGAGATGGTAAAGCTCTTCCCGTTTGGTGTCCATGGTCTTGGCCACCAAGAACATTCGAGAGGCCACAATGTCGACTTCGTTGTTGTACTTCTTGGAGAAAATGATATCCTCTGAAAAATGGGCAAACGGGGGCGCTTTTAGAAAGGAGTTCCTCAGCATATCTGTGAAATTCTTTTTGGGTAAACCCGTCGATATGTTGAGTTTTCTAAGGTAATTTAAGTAGCTCTCAAACCACGATATCCTCACAAACCCCTTGGTGTACTCTAGCATGTCATCTTGGACGGTCATGTTCCAGTATTCGATGGATTCATAGATATAAAACCCAATGACTGGACTGTAATTACTGAAGTATTTCTGCTGAGCAGCAGTATACTCCATGGTTCGTGTCGCAGTTGCTACAATGTTACTAATGTCTGACTCTTCGTTGACCTGCAGGTAGCCCATTAAGGCAAAGGAAATATAAATAAGGTAAAAGAGAACTACAAAAGGCTTGACATACGTGTTCGTTATCCAGTCACAGTAATAACGCTTGAGGAAACACACCAAGAGGTGGCTTTCGTAGCTGTTTGTCTCCTCTGACTCTGCCGTGTCCTCACTGAATTTGGCTGTCAGAAGAAACCTATACCAGGCAGGCTTCTCTTGCAAGACGTCTGGCTTTGGTACCTTTCTGCAGAAGATACTATGCTGGTAGTTGTTTTCTATGTAGCCAGTAAACACGAGGCTGGAACCATAAAAGGAGAGTACATAGAGGTAGTTGAAGAAAATTGCAATACAGGAATTGCAGCAGAAGAGCCTGGCTGCTTCAATGTTAGTGAAGGGGCTGGCACCTATCCCAAAAGTGACCAGGTACATGGCAGTGGTGAGAGAAAAGGAGAGCATGGAGTCTGCAAACACGGCGGCAGTTCTCTCTTTCACATGTTGGTCTTCCCTCGTTTTCCTCCAGGAGGACAACATTTCAAAAGTTCCATATAATCCATGCCCTGGAATAAAGGAGAAAGTGACAGTTCAAATGCCATCATAAAGTCAGGAAGGGAGGACAAATCAGTAAAGGAGAATGTGTCCCAAGGTGCATTCATTTATATGTGCGTATGGGTGTGGTTTTCATCAAGGGTTTTTAGAAATAATAATAAAACACACACACACAATGGAACCATAGCAATCAGGGCTGGTAATGCGCTGTGCTAGGAAGAAGCCACAGTTGTCGCTAAGAAGAATTATGCTAGTGAGGACAGTTATTCAATTCAAAACTAAATTATGCATTTTTCATGCCATGTCTTCACTTCATGAGTTATCAAAGTTAAGAGAACTTTAACTGAAATGGAAGTAAAACACTGAGCTTACCTATGAAGTCTATTTTATAAAAGACTGAAATATACTCGGAGCTGAGTGTGGATTTCATGCTCTTTATTCAGCTCATAGTAGTGAGGAATGAATGTTCCCCCAAATATCTGCTTTATATACATTATTTACACAATGGGCCGCACGTGATTGGCTAATTCTGGGATTCTCCTGTGGGCCAATCAGGTTGCGGATTCACTTCCACCTGGAGCTGGATTGGGTGGCTCCTGTGGACCAATCAGACTGCTTCATTGTTCTAGGACCAATCAGACTGCTGCATTCTGAATCCTATTGTTCTAGGACCAATCAGACTGCTGCCTTTTGGATCCTATTCAACTCAGTACATAACAAAGACACAACACAGGGGGGTGTAATGGCACAGAAGATGATTTCTTTTCCTCCCCCATTGTTTGTTTGTGGCAGGGAAACTCCAATATTGTGGTCAGACTAAATTATGCAAATCAATACAAGCCCTGCAAATCTGCTTAATTTTAAGTATTATCAGAGAAAGCTCTGTGTGTGCAGTTGGAATGCAGATGGTTCTTTCCCTGCTTTTGTAGTGAATAGCAAAGTCCATGTAGTCTCGCAAATTTAAGCTACCTGTGGCCAGCTATTGCAGAAATTTTCTACAGCAAACTTAAGTAATAAACAGGGAAGAAGACAGCCATCTAAAAGCCTATTATTGATCAAAATTCTGGCAGCTAGTGACTTATATATCATTCTTATCTACATATGAAAATGAAAAGATTTGGAAGCTTCTTATTCAACTCTATCAAATGCTTTTTCATATCAATAAAATTAAATGTTTCTTTTCTTTCTTCCTTCCTGTATATGTGCCACCTTTCAGGGCAAACCCCTTTCACAACAGCTCACACAAGCAATTTAAACATAAAAAGCATCTAGGTACAATACAGTTAAAAATAATATAAGACAAAACAGAGGAAATCCAAAAACAGCAGTAATAAAACACAACTCAGCACTTTAGGTAAAAGAATACTGGAATAATGGAGTGGGGGGTGGAGGAAAGAAAACAAAAGCCCTGCTCAAGACCCTGCTCATGGAAATATATCTGGGGAAAGCTGTGTTTTATTTTGTAGACTGAGCTACTAATTGTACTTTTCCCTGAAAGGAGACTTTCTAATGCCACATTTCCGTGTTTTTAAATGTTTTTTATTATATTGCCTTTTAATACTGTATTTTACTTTTTTGTTCTCTAATCTCTAATGGATCATTTGTTGATGGGCAGCTATATAAATCTAATAATAAATATTTTCCAAAATTAGAGTGAATTAGGAAGACCATATTTAGGTGGCAGCTTAATATGCACATGAAAAACCATCAGGCTTTTCATTGAATCATTGAAAACCCTGCAGATTTTCAATCTGATAATACCAGAGTTCAAATTCAGATCTTTAGGTACTCTTAAACTAAAGTAAAACCCCTACTGAGATCACGTAGAAGGTAATTTCACCTTTTGAAAGGTTCACTCTTGTCTTGGAGAGCATAGAAGTGGCTGGGATCTGAAGGTACTCCCTGCAAATTTCCCAATATTTACAAGCGTAAGGTCTGTGATCCTGTCCATTTTGGATGCAACAGGATCATCATCATTTGTTTTTCGGTCGTAAGAAACATGAATAGACATATAAAATGATATTTGGGTCCTATCTGCAGCGAGACTTCTGCTATTCATCTTCATTTTCCAAACTGCTTTATAGTTGTTTCCGCCAGGCAGGTCAAGACTGTCAATTTGTTAACTAGCACAGTGGCCCCATTAAGCTAATTGGGAGCGCTGAAACTCCCCAGACATAAAATCCTACAAAAAAGTGACTGACATCCTATTGTTAATTATGTTTTAAATAGTTATGTTCTATTCTCAGTAGGGAAAACTATTAAGTTCACTTTCACTATCTTTATAAAGGCATATTGACCTCTCTCCTTTTAAAAACCCACAACAGCTTGCTTAGTAAAAGAGGCATGGAGAGGTTTGTTCTCATAAGTGCTGCGGACAAGTCTGTCTGAGAATTCTATGTATCATCCACATGAATCTGGCTGCTATTAAACAAAACATTCTACAACCAAATCTCTGCATATTTTACATTTCTGGTGCCATGTTGCAGTCTGCTATAATTATGTACAAAGGCTTTGCCTAGTAACAACGTATCACATTAAATCATTCAATTAATTGCAGAGAATTAAAAATAATAATTGCGAAATCACAAGTGGTTTCCTAAAGTGTGCAGGTTCATTTCCCCCTTCTTGTTTAAACAATGAAAAATGTCTTCCGTTTCTAACCCTGCATCCACAAACTCTTGCACCTTTGCCTCATATTGATGAGCCATTTGTCTTTATTAGGATTTATTGGTCTTTTTAACAGATGTTCTTGATTGTTCCTTTTTCAGCTCCATGGAACATATTTCCTCCACGTTTCAGAATACTTCAGCACTGCTTCAGCGACAAATAATCCATTATCTGGGAAAAGAGGGAGAAATCTGACCTGCTTGGGGGGGGGAATGGTTTGGTAGCACAAGATGGACAAAAAGATTATGGTTAAAAAGAATGGCTAATCTGAGAGGAGTTTTTGCCGTCTGGAATGCTCAAGTATAGGAGAGCACTAGAAGAAGAGAAGCCCAGAGGAAGATTTAAAAAAATAACAATCTAAGATATCTGACACATCTCCTCCTCTTCCTAGGACTGAGCCTCAGTGTGTTTCCCACTCTCATGAATAAACTCAGCTCCAACTAAACAGACATTAAACACCAAGTAGTAACTTCATGGATACTTTTAGGTATCATTTAAGGAATACGTTTTGCACAGTCCGAGTGAACTGTTTCATTTTGAACCAGATATGGTTTCTTATGCTGAAAGGGTATCTCTTTCTGATTTGAGACCATGTTCTTGCCCTGGGGCTGTAGAAGAGCAAAACACGATGCAGGTACAGGAGGCCAGCCAAATCTTTGAGTTATTCACAGATGCAGAGACCACAGAGTATATTGCCAGCTGTGCAGAACTGGCTGTAGGATAAGCACAACCAGCTTCCTTGAACTGATCCACGAATGAGGAAGCCTCAGAGAAGGGAGAAAGGGGCCCACACTGGACATCCTTTACTATTATCTTCAGAGAACATTGATGTGGAAGCCCATCCACTTCACCAGAGGGTTCCACAGAACAAAGGGAACTGCCATATGCAAAGCTGCAGTGTTCAGGAGGAGGAGTGCAGCCTGGCCTACAAAACTATCTTTTCTTTGTAGCCCATCAAGGAAAGACGATTTTTGTTGTTGTTGTAGTAAGGATTTTATTTTTTCCCAGATTTTAAATTGAAATGCAACGAAGTAGGAAAAGCTAGCAACAGCACCAGCAGATTTCTTTCCCCTCAATGAAATGCAAATTACTGTGCACTGGGGGGTGGGGCGGACATGCATTTAAACAAAATTTGGTATTTTCCACCTTGATCCCATGACTGTTTATAGAGTTACAGGTGCATAGGACTGTGGCCTTATGAGGAATTTTCAGTGAGCTACCTGAATAGAACTAAACAGTTTTGAGCATGATTATATAAGCACTCTTCGAGCATTCTGATTGAGAGCTAACTTAGGAGTCTCAAAATGCACAGGAAGTACCTCAAGTACAGGATGTGCCCTCCATCATGGGAATGAAGCTAATATGCTTGGCCTGTGGCCCTTTCTTGTATGTTAAATCAACCTCATCAGAACATCTGAAACGGCCTATGGAGCAGTGTAATTCATATTTTTATTAGCATGGATCTGTTGCCTTGGATAGTTTTTATCATGTACCTCACTTTTCTTCTGAAGTGAAGGAATGGGGATTTGCAAGAAGAGTCAATATACAAACGTAGATATTTTTAAATAACCTCTTTTTGCTATTAAATTATATATAATGTAGTAGTAATCTGTTAGAGAAGTAGCATGATAATTTAAACAAACTTTCAGTGTCTCATTCTCAAAAATGTATTAAACTATTTTGTGAATTCATCCTTTATTGATGAAGTTTGGGAAGACTCCATTGCACATCAGTAATCCATTTTACAATGCATTGCTTATTTTACATTTATATATTTCCTTTTGTCCATCATGGAACTCTGGTTGGCAAACATGGGGTTCAAGTATATGTCTCTTCATCCTGGCCTTTGACACAACCTATTTTTTCTGGTTGCATTTTTTTTTTTTTGCAATTGTAAGTTTTTAAAACTGTATTTAATTGTTGCAAGCTAACCAGGGACCTTATGGCGAAGGGCAGGTAATAAATTAAAACGACAGCAGCAGCAACAATGTTACTTTTTTACACTCTAAAAAATCAATAACCCTGAAGTTCAGGGAGATACTTCCAAGTCACACTGTTACCTTCTTTTATGGTAGCAAAATCAGATTGTCCCTTTTATTTTAAAAGACTGCTGCCCTTAGACAAAAGACTAATGCTTAACATTTTTGATGCAAACCTGAGGTAATGATGCTAGCGTGAGCTGGTTGAGGCTAATAGAAGTTTTAGTCTAGAACATCTGAAGGTACCAGGTGGGCAAAGGCAGATCTAGTCTATCAGCTGAGGATAAAACACCACCTCACTGAACCATATCTAAATGTTTGCACATGTGGCTTCTTTAGCTGGAGCACTGCGAATATGATTATTTACTTTTTATATGCTTTTCCAAACTAAACCATTCCTGCGCCACTATAATTTGCTATGTCAGCTCTGGCACAGTTGAGGGACCCAAAGATTGGGCCCTTCAGGGCATCCACAGGGCTTAGGATGGAATAGACCTCTAAGCTTTTGGTGCTCTGCCCTCACCATAAATGCCTCACTTCATGGATTTTCCACTGAAGGACCACTGGTGGTAGCTTACCATCTGCATCACCACAGACAGGACATCCACTGCATCAGAGTTCACCTGCCAGCAGCGCTGTTCTCCAGCATGCATGTGAGAGTGTGTTAGGACTGAAGCCTAAAAAACTTTAGTTACTACTACTACTACTACTACTACTACTAATTTATTTCTTATACTCCACCTATCCGACTGGGTTGCCCAACCACTCTGGGTGGCTTCCAACAAAAATACAGGAAACAACCACCACCACCACCACCATTAAAAGCTTCCCAAAACAGGGCTGCCTTCAGATGTCTATGAAAAATGATAGAGTTGTTTATCTCTTTGATAAACAGGGCGGTTGCAACTACCAAAACTACCAAAAAGGCCTTCTGTCTGGTTCTCTGTAGTTTCACCTGCAGTTGCAGTGATGGAACTGCCAGAGGGCCCTTGGAACTGGACCTCAGCATCCGGGTTGAAGAGTGGGGATGAAGATGCTCCTTCAGGTATACTTCAGGTGGTGTCATCATGCAAATACATATTTGTTTTGTTTTCCAGAACATAGGGCTCATCCATACTTCTGCTTGTCTTGCTGCCTTCCCTCCCAGGAAAACCCGCTGTTTACTGGTGAATCGGAACAAACGCCAATTGGTTTTTCTGTGGATTGATGTTTGTTCTGATTCAGTGGTAAACAAGTTTTCCTAGGGAAAGCAGCAGGGCAAATGAAAAAACTGCTTGGACCTATGCCTAAAAAGCACGGGGCGATCTGAAGTGTGGGTGAACCTATAGCATATGAAATTGTTAATTTTTTAAACAAATGAGTAGATAGTAATGAGAGGAGGTAGGATCCAAATCTCCTCTCTCCTTGTACAGAGGGAAGACACAACATCAGAATGTGTGAAAAATGATGGGCAGGTCATTCCCTCCCCCTGCCTCCACTCAACCCCAACATTCCTCACTCCAGAGAGCTCAGTTGTATCACTCCCCTCTGCTACTGGTCCAGAAGTCTGACCTCAGAGAGGGACAATGATGCCATTTCCTGCACTGGCCACTCCCTTCCTCTCACCAGCTTCCTTTTGCAGCTCCAATCTTATATTCATCCCTGCCTTAACATAAATGTGGCATAAGGCCCCAGACATGTACATGGAGAGATGTACAGGTTGCTGTATTAATGAGGATGTAGAAGAGTTTGGATTTGATATCTCGCTTTATCACTACCCTAGCGAGTCTCAAAGCGGCTAGCATTCTCCTTTCCCTTCCTCCCCCACAACAAACACTCTGTGAGGTGAGTGGGCCTGAGAGACTTCAGAGAAGTGTGACTAGCCCAAGGTCACCCAGCAGCTGCATGTGGAGGAGCGGAGACGCGAACCCGGTTCACCAGATTACGAGACTACCGCTCTTAACCACTACACCACACTGTAGAAAGATGGCAGGGATAGAATACTGAAGCAGAGGCGTATGAGTCCATGCATGTAGCTCATAAAATGCCTAATGTACGGATACATGAGTTAAAGAATGAAAAATGGGATAGTAACATGGAATGTGGAAAATAATAGTGTGTTGCTAGGCAACATGAGTGGTACTTGGGAAGGAAGACACATTTCATAATCCTGCCAGAAGGTTTGATTTTGCCCTTGCCCTTAGAAGTCTCCCCCTATTATTAGTATTATTATTGTTGTTGTTGTTGCTGCTGTTGTTAAAATTGGTATACTGCCCTTCATCTGAAGACTGCAGGGGGTGGTTGCTTGCAAGAAAACCACAGCTAACCCTCTCAATTTTGGAAGTATTACTGCTTGCAAATTTAATCCAATTCTGTCCAAAAACAAAAAAGTTACAAGTGTAACTCTTTAACTCCCTCCCCTTTTTTTAACATAGTGTGCCCAACTCAAAATCTCCTGGAGCCATTTGCTTATGATTTGTCAGGCTTTAGCCAACCCGAAGGGGCTAGTATGTCTGGAAATTTCATTCATTCCTCTCAAAAGGAAAAGAAACTACAGTACAGTGGTACCTCGGGTTTAGTACTTAATTCGTCCTGGAGGTCCGTTCTTAACCTGAAACTGTTCTTAACCTGAAGCACCACTTTAGCTAATGGGGCCTCCTGCTGCTGCCGTGCCACCGGAGCACAATTTCTTTTCTCATCCTGAAGCAAAGTTCTTAACCCCAGGTAATATTTATGGGTTAGCGGAGTCTGTAACCTAAAGCATATGTAACCTGAAGCGTATGTAACCTGAAGCGTATGTAACCCGAGGTACCACTGTATAGCCATTTTAAAATTTCCCAATACCGAATAGGGAGCAAATGAAGCACACTTGGATGAATCCTGAGCTGAATTGTACAGGCTACAAAATGCCTCAGACTGAAGATGACTGTTTTTCAAAATGCTGAATCATAATCTAAACCAAATATTGTGAATGGTGCCCCCCTCCCTACAATATCTATGTGTTTGTTATCCCGCCTAACCAACTAATGGGAGATGTATAAAGACAGTACATCTTCCACCTTGAGCTATAAAGTCATGGTTTTCTTAATGGGTTATAACAGGTCCCCAATAATGCACTTGAGTGTAGACAACCCAGAACTTGTGAATACAAATACATACATAAATAATGACTACCCAAGAGACAGCTGAAGCTATCAGGCAACCAGTGTGACAAATCTATTATCTAGTTTTCCAGCATATTTGAATTCTGATCCAAATTCCAACAAGTATTCAAGATATTTGTAATTACTTTTGTTGGATCCAAGACCACTGAATCTGCCAGTATAAGAGGATGTGTGTGTGTGTGTGTGTGTGTGTGTGTGTGTGTAATATCCTATGCTAAACACTAAATCTGTGCTTGCTGAAGTGCTTTTGAATTGCAGCTCTGATCTCCTGCTAAGAAGCAGCTCCAGCTGCCTTAAAGGCAGCAAATCCATTCATAGCTTGCAACATATAACTTCGCTTAAGCCTGTGTGAATGAGTGCCATTCTTACACGCTTTTAGGGAGTAGCCTTGGATAGTCCAAGATGAACATGGTGACGCTTTAGTTCAGGGGTGACCATCAGCCTCAGCCGGCATGTTCAATGGTCAGGAGTGATGGGATTTGTAGTCTGCAAAATCTGGAGGGCATCAGATCGACCACCCTTGCTCTTCTTGCCTGTTTTATGTAGCTTTCATTGTCTTTTGTTGTGTACTGTACTTCTGAATATTTTTAGATAGTTACTATGTGCCCCGAGCCATGGGAAGAAGGAAGATTAGAAATATAAATAAATTTTAGTCAGCAAACACACACATCCCACATACAATTCCCAATAGTCCTACTCATATTAAATTAGTTTACAGCAGAAATAAGATTTTAATTGACTGAGGGCTTATCCAAACTTTAGTCCAAAGGGATTTTTTTGGTGTGAGTGTGTATGTGTGTGTATATATATATGTGTGTGTGTGTGTGTGTGTACACAAACGCACACACCACAATCTCTCTGTAATCCCTTCCTAGTGTTATATCCCATTTCCAAGCAACAGAGATGAAGAGATTGTCTTATTCACAAAATTCCAAGATGTGAAATTGACATGACAGCTGATTTAAGCCTTAGTATATCTGAAGGCAGTGATAGAGAGGGGGGAGCAAGCCTACCAAAAATATGGAGCCACAGGATCAGCAAAGCATCTTAATTTTTCTGTGTTTTACTATTAGAAAACCTGTAAATACTTTCATCATGTATGCAAGACAATTAGTCGTATTCATATGAGATTTGGTTCTGAGAATTTACTTGGCAAGAGGTACAATCTGGCCAAATAATTGAGAAATCTAAATGAAGAATGGCCACATTAATATAGTTTATATATTTTGTTTTTATTAACAAGGGTGCCTTTTGTGAGACATGACTACCCCCCCACCCTTTATAGGTCTTCTTTTGGAAATTTACCTTGCAGTATTTACCTTGAAATTTACCTTGCAGGAGCTTCCAGACTGTCACTATTTTGGGGTGGGTTCCAGTCACATAGCAGCAAATTCAGGTTACATGGTTGTAAGGTAAAGGTAAAGGGTTAGGGTTTCTGTGAAGCTGAGAAGTGACACAGGCAATTATTATGTAAAAGTAAAGGCAAAGGGACCCCTGACCATTAAGTCCAGTCGCGGACGACTCTGGGGTTCCGGCGCTCATCTCGCTTTATTGGCCAAGGGAGTTGGCATACAGCTTCCAGGTCATGTGGCCGCATGACTAAGCTGCTTCTGGTGAAACCAGAGCAGCACACGGAAACGCCGTTTACCTTCCCGCCTATTTATCTACTTGCACTTTGACGTGCTTTCAAACTGCTAGGTTGGCAGGAGCAGGGATCAAGCAATGGGAGCTCACCCCGTCGAGCGGATTTGAACTGCCCACCTTCTGATCAGCCAGCCCTAGGCTCTGTGGTTTAGACCACAGCGCCACATGGTTCTAGGCAGTGCTATTTTTCTAGAAAAAGAGGTGCCAGAACTCACCATGAATGCTTCCCCAGTTCTCTGAGAATGGCAGTGGCACCCACCAGAGAGGTGCTGGAACTGAGTTCCTGTGCGTTCCAGCTGAACAAAAACCCTGGTTATAAGTTGCTTGGAAGGTTTTGTGCAACAAACCTTCTTCCCTCAAATTTAAGACTTTCTATAATAAGGAAAGAGGGACGCAGGTGGCGCTGTGGGTTAAAGCCTCAGCGCCTAGGGCTTGCCGATCGAAAGGTCGGCGGTTCGAATCCCTGCGGCGGGGTGCGCTCCCGCTGCTCGGTCCCAGCGCCTGCCAACCTAGCAGTTCGAAAGCACCTCCGGGTGCAAGTAGATAAATAGGGACCGCTTACCGGCGGGAAGGTAAACGGCGTTTCCGTGTGCGGCTCTGGCTCGCCAGAGCAGCGATGTCACGCTGGCCACGTGACCCAGAAGTGTCTCCTGACAGCGCTGGCCCCTGGCCTCTTAAGTGAGATGGGCGCACAACCCCAGAGTCTGTCAAGACTGGCCCGTACGGGCAGGGGTACCTTTACTTTTACCTTTATAATAAGGAAAGTGATGGGGAAATGCACCCAAAAATGCAGGAGAACACTTGCATTGATGCAACGTCACCTAACCTCCCTACAATCAAAGAATGAATGCTCAATAAACAGGTCATCTGGAAACATTTCCAATTTGAAGATTTAAACAAGGCACCTCCCTAGAAGGCCAGAGACTATTGTTAGATGGAGCAGGCAGCATCTCTTGTGCGTATGTGTGTCTATGAATGAGAGAGACATGCTACTGCATGCCTGTTTTGTGTAGTTGTGTATTAATGTGTCGCCTTTGACTGGACTTAACCAGAGATGCTGCTGCTCATACACTGTACATGTGTAAGGTGCTTGCACATGCGTGAAAGGTGGGGCGATATGAGTGCTATTATATGTGAGAGAGAAGCAGGAGAGAACTATTGCCTCTGTGGGTGTGTGAGAGGAGCAGATCTATAAAAATCCTACTTATTCTGAAGCAACTGGAGGAGGGGGAAAGGCGTTCTTACTCCCCTTTCTTTTCAGGCCTTAACATTTGTAGTGAGCAGATGTGTGCATGTGTACGAGACAGGGAGAGAAAGAAGAATCTGTTTCGGTTGTTATTATTGCATTTATATCCCACCCTTTTCTCTAAGGACCTCAAGATGGCACACATGAGTCTTCCCCTACTCCAGTAGTCCATGGTTCCCTTGACCAGCTACATTCTTTCTGTGGCAACCCTGTGGGGCTCAGGAGCCCAGTTATGTCACCCCTTGTCTGCGGAGCTGGCAGCCTCTCACCCTTTTTCAAACACACTCTCTTGTGGAGTGTTCCCTCAGCCTCCTCTCTTCTCTCCCTTCTCCTTGGGAGTCCTCTGGGCAGCTGCTGCTGGTCTCTGAGCTGCCCACCCCCACACCAAAGAGGCACCATTCACCTGCAGAGCTTACAGCCAGGGCTGCTGCAGGAAAGAGCTGTACCAGCCGTTTGGAGGCAGAGACACGAGAGGACATCAGAGGAGGGTGGGAAGGAAAGAGGGACAGATGCAAATGTTGCCCATGGCACCCCTGATCATCATTCCAGGCACCCTAGGTGCCAAGGCACACTGGTTGAAAACCACTGCTCTACTCATTTGATCTCCCAAAGAACCCTGTGAAGTACATTAGGCAAAAAGACTGTGACTGGCCCAAGGTCAGCTAGTGAGCTTCATGGCTGAGTGGGGATTTGAACTCTGATCTTCCAGGCCCTAGTCCAACACTCTGACCAATGTACCACATGTGTATTAGAAGAGGTCCTGCATGTACATGTGCTTATGTGAGGGAGGCTGCCAGTTTGTGTGCATGAAATGGTAAATGTAAAGGTAAAGGACCTCTGGATGGTTAAGTCCAGTCAAAGGTGACTATGGGGTTGTGGTGCTCATCTCGCTTCAGGCTGAGGGAGCAGGCATTTGTGCACAGATAGCGTTCCGAGTCATGCAGCCAGCACAACAGAACACCGTGACGGAAGCCAGAGTGCACAGAAACACCGTTTACCTTCCCACCACAGCAGTACCTATTTATCTACTTGCACTGGTATGCTTTTGAACTGCTAGGTTGGCAGGAGCTGGGACAGAGCAATGGGAGCTCACCCCTTTGGGTGGATTCGAACCACCAACCTTCTGATTGGCAAGCCCAATAGGCTCAGTGGTTTAGACCACAGCACCACCCGCGTCCCCTGCATGAAATGGAGGGAGGGATGATGATGATGCAGAGGAAAATGATTGAGGCTGAGAGACCATGGCTGCATGAAAGCTATACTGTGATATACAACACTGCTTAGGTGACATGGAGGTTAAAGTGGGCACCTTAACTTCCCAATGCAATTGATTCTGGTGCGCTCAAATCAATGTTTCGGTTTCAGAATAACCGAAAGGAGCTAGAGGAGAACCTTGCCCATTGAGAAAGCATGGGAGTTTTCAAACTTTGAACATAAGAAAGAAACAGGTGGTGGTTCCAGATGTTTTAAGGTACAGTGGTGATCCCTGCCACCCGCCCCCCCACTGCAAACAATAGTCTGGAGGGCAGAGCAACTTGAAGCAAGGGAAGGAATCGTGCAGCATTTTCCATCTCTCTCTGAATAATTTTATGCCACTCACTTTGGGCCTTGTCAGGTTAAAAGGTAAGCACGCTTATCTCCCCAGGAGTGGCCTGTGACATTAACAAGAAAGCTGACAGGAGAAGAGCACTGATTGTGAACAATGACAGGGCAAGCTCAGGAGGCAGAAAAGGCAGGATGGGGAAAGAGGCTAGGCTACACCTCATGAGCAAATGGACTCTGGCAAAGAGGCTGGGAAGATAGAAAATAACCTTAGCAATAGATGGGAATTCTATTCACTTAACACATTTAAGTCAGGATCCATAGAATAATTTTATTTTGTTAATGTCAGCTGATGGTTTTTTCTTTCTTTCCCATCCTGCTATATTTACAAAAGAAAAGAAAAAAGAATGAATGGCATGCGTAAGATAAGAGAAGCTAAAGAAGCAGATAATGAATGTTGTATTGATGCTCAAAAAGGGGCAATATGGCAGAAGATAGAGTGAAGAGAGCCATGACTCCTCAAGTGGAATAAACGTGTTTGAACGGTGTGCTGCGGATGTGGCCTGCATTCTTGTTGGTGCCAGTTTAAAACATTTTTATTTGCCTAGGCATTTTAGATTATTAGATTTTCCACCATTCAATTGACTTTATTCCTCTTAAACTTGATTTTATTGCCAGTCTGTCTTGCAATGCTTCTACAGTTTCATATTATACCACACTGAAATCCATTTTTGGAGGAATATTGATTTATAATGTTTAATAAATAAATAAATATGAGAAGGGTACAGAAGGAAAAAGTGGGGTTGAGGGAGCCATATCTTTAGGAAAGGAGGCCTTTGAGGATGAGGAGGCATTTGAGGAAAGAACATGCAAAGTAAAGCATAGATTTTGAAAAATGGCCAGGGAAACAAATATGAAAGAATAAAGAAAGGAAATAATTGACAGGGGAGTGGTTAAGAGAAACATATCTTTTAAAAAAATATGAAAGGAAATTAGATATAGCTCACAGACTGGGGTGCGGAAGACAATCTCAAACTTCAAACTTGAAAATTCAAAACATTTGTGGCAAAATATTTTAAATGATCCAGTTTAATTTGTACCACACTTCCAAATAAGTGGCTAAATATAAGTTTATGTGAAGGCTGACTGTGTCTTTGACTGTGGAAAACCATAAAGCCAAGGAATGGGTTAACAACCATTGGTTTTAATGAAAATCTACTGTGACTGATAAAAGTGAAGAGGAAGAGCACTTACATTATAGTATGTTCAGTTGCCAGGCCAAATATTCTCACAAGCTGGTTCAAGCTGCCCATTCAGGTGACCTTTTCATTGTGCATTCACAATGATTTACATTCATGATGCTCTTGAAGTGGGCATACATTGATACGGTAGAGTGTGAGACTCATAATCTCAGAGTTGTGGGTTTGAGCCCCACATTGGGCAAAAGATTCCTGCATTGCAGGAGGTTGAACTAGATGATCCTCGTGGTCCTTTCCAACTCTACATGTTAGTGATCCTATGAATTTAGAAGGAAGCACTTGGGCCCACACGGGCAGAGGTGGTGTAAACAGCACCTCTGAATGCAGTGCTCAGACTCTTTGAGTACACTTGGCACTTCAGGTTGCATGCCAATGAAAGGAGAGAAGGGGTAAAGAACTTATATATGTCTATGAAAAAACACCCAGGTACCCTGTATCCATTTCAGAAGTGATAAAGCACCTAGAATACCCACCTCCCCACCATGGTCTTATTATATCTACTTCCTAGGATTTCAAATAGCACCATGTAATAATTGCCTGGGACGTGGGTGGCGCTGTGGTCTAAACCACAGAGCCTAGGGCTTGCCGATCAGAATTTCGGCGGTTCGAATCCTCACGACGGGGTGAGCTCCCGTTGCTCGGTCCCTGCTCCTGCCAACCTAGCAGTTCGAAAGCACGTCAAAGTGCAAGTAGATAAATAGGTACCGCTCTGGCAGGAAGGTAAATGGCGTTTCTGTGCGCTGCTCTGGTTCGCCAGAAGTGACTTATTCATGCTGACCACATGACCCGGAAGCTGTCTGTGAACAAAAGCCTGCTCCCTCGGCCAGTAAAGCGAGATGAGCGCTGCAACCCCAGAGTCATCCGTGACTGGACTTAACTGTCAGGTGTACCTTTGCCTTTACCTTTATGTAATAATTGCCTGTGTCACTTCTCCGCTTCACAGAAACAGCGAATGGAGGGAAATGGCTACCACTGAGTTATATTGGTTTATAACAGGGCTGTCCCAACAGGTCACAGGTCTACTGGTCGATGCCCCTGGTGGAGCCTGGTCGATTGCTGGATCCTCCCCCCGAAAAAAAGCTCCCCAACTTTGGCTTTCCCCCCAAAATGCTCAACAACTATGACTTCCCAAAGTGGTTGTAGATAGCAGTCTCTTGGAAGCTGGAAAACCCTGGTTTATAAAACAGGCTAATAATGGGATGCTGCCTGCAAGTCCAATTAGTTCCTCCTTTGCTCCCCACTGCCTTGGCCACCCCACATTCCCTTCTCCCCCAGCTGCCCTGATTGCTTTTCTCTTCCCTCCTGCCCCCCATCACTGCTGTTGTCCTACTTCTTTTTTAACCCTCTGATTGCAGGTGGTCTTCCTGACTGGACTGTACAACCCATGCCACTCATTTAATGTTTCAGACTTGAGATGAGTGTTTGCATTGTTGGTTTACTGTTGTATGTTATATGCAAATAAAAGTATATGTGTGTGTGTGTGTGTGTGTGTGTGTGTGTGTATGACTAGAGTGAATTAGAAGGCAGGAATTAGGAAACCAGAGCTAGAGAACTGAAAGTGTAGAAAGGCAAGTAGAAAACTAAGAAAAAAACCACACAGGGCTGTTTGACATAAGGGTATGAAGGGTGAGGAGGGTTGTGTTTTTCGTATTGATTTAAAATAAAACACCCTTTTTTGTACTAGTAAATATGTAATTTCTTGATACTAGTACTGAACGTTCTATTTTGCCCAAGATAAAGCCGTCTCCCTGGCTGAACTAATTCTCATTAAAGATTCTTTAGACCCTGCTCTGCATTGGTCCTTCACTCTGCTGTCTAGCTTTTGTCAGTTTTTATTAAGCCATGCAAAGCGGTGGAAGGATTCAAATGAACTGGGCAATTTTGCTCTGACAATTATTTAGAGTTAAATTGCTTGCTTGAAATGCATTCCTGGAGGGAACACAAATGTGGTTGTATCTGCTGTCGAACAATGAAAAGCTGAAAATGGCAAGACTTGCCATAGCTCATTTCAACCCATTAAAAAAAGTGAGGATCCCAGTATATTCACTGCCTGTCAGTTAAGAATATGAAAATTTGTCCTCAGGCGACTGGTGTCTTGATCTCTCAATCCAGATGCCATTACAAAAATTACTCTATGCTGCATATTCTATGGATGGAGTTGATTTCATTCTTGCAGTGAATATTTCTATTTTCCCTAATGTAGGTTATTGGGAGCAGGGTAGGATATATGTTTTGCACAGTCCACTTTGTTTTGATCAAGGTATTGTCACACCACATACAGTCCAATTTATGGAAGTGAAGGAAATCACGATTAGTCTTCCAACTATGATTGCTGCCTTTAGACTGTATGATATTTATCTTTCATTTTGAATGCAATCTGAAAATGGAATAAAGCAATTGTTGCCTCCAATTTGGACTTTCTTATTGTTCACTGAGCATCTTGTGTCCACATATGAAGGATGGAGCTGTAATACCTTTTCAGTTAAAAATGTAAGAGGGGATCAAGCATAGTATGTGCACGCTTAATATTCAGTCTGAATATATTAAAACAAACAAACCAGGAAACACACCTGAAAGGTGTATAACACAACTACAAGATGTGATGAAGCAATATGAGATCACTTGTGCTAAAACACAAAGAAACATTATAAATTAAATTTCATCTGGGAAGCCTCTATCAAATCAGTGTGTTGAGCATTCCATGAGTAAGTAATGTTGTCAACAGGGTGTCTTTACCCGGGGGTGCAAGGGGTGCAGTGCACCCGGGCACCAAATTCTGGGGGGCGCCAAATGTATGCCTACTACATACTGGTCCCTCTTGATCAGTGGCAGTGAAAAGCAATGGAGTGGAAGTCCCCACGCCCTCCTCCGTAGCTCTTTTACTCCTATCGAGTCAGGAAACAATCACTGGCCATTGGCTATGCTGGCTGGGGATGCTGGAAACTAGAGTCCAACTACCTCTGGAGGGCATGACATTGGCTACCACTGGCTAATGCCATTCATCCACCAGATGTGCTTGCAGAACGTATCTGACACAAGAGGAATATACCTCTGAACCATGCCTAACAGATTCCCAGTATGTCAAAGTGCTCTCCATTGTCCAAATCAGAAAAGAATGGCAATTCCCGCCACGGCAGCAAAGTCTCCAAGGAGGCATAAAACCATCAGTTCCAGGATCAGAGCTGAATTAGTTTGCAAAGCCTGAAGCATAAGGAATGTAAGCAGTTTCATCATTTCTTTGCTTGAAAGCAAACACCTCTAGTTCAGCAGAGCATCCTTCAGTTATGTGATGCGCAAGATAAATCCATGATCTCAAACTGAAAATCAAACCATGATTATTATTGTTCCCTAGGCACATCCTGATAAAAATAAAAGCTAGTGGTAATAATCAATGTATACTTAGTAAAAATTATAATAATAGTATAATGTATATGCAGGTGTGTGTGTGGGGGGGTCCACATTGCTGCTCTTATTCACCAAGGCAACTGATTTTTTAATTTCAGTAAGAGGAGCTGTGCAAGTTTTTATTATAAAGCTAAGTACCAAAGCCAACCAGATTTTCTACAGAGAAGTATGCATTTGATTTTTCTTTATCTTGCATAACCCCCTGTGATGATGCATGTGTTTTCCACAGCAGCAGACAAAAACTGTGTTACGGAACAGCTTAGGCTCCATTCCATGTAAAGTATAAAAGAAAAAGATTTTAAGTATTACAAGTGTATCATATGGACTGATGTTCAGAATGCAGTATGATATTAAGTAGAAATGGCTGAGTAAAAGCCACACTTAGGAGTTAATTGGCTTCAAATCAAGCATAAGTCAACTGCCACAAATCTGAATTATTATTACTAAGGATTAGATAAACTGTGGTCCATCCAAATGGCTTAGGCCAGCCTTCCCCAACCTGGTGCTGCTTTGAACTACAACTCCCATCAGCCTCAGCCAGCTGGACTAGGCCTTCACATTGCCCTCTCTCCTTTGCTTCAAACTGAGCAATACTTCAGACAAACTAATACATTCAGGTATACCCACAGCAATAATAGGATATGAGAGAGTTACCTAACACAATGAAGGGAATCCCCAGGAAGGTAGAATTGTATTTCCCACCAGTCAGGTTAATGATTCCAGCTGCAGTGAGAGTGGCCAAACTCACAGTTAACAACCCAAGGAGGCCAAGCCAGGGCTTGCTGCGGACACAGTCTTGCATGGAACAGCAGAGCATAGCCAAGGTTACGACGAGGACCAGGCTTGTCATCAGGTAGCGTTCCGACACCCTACTTGTCTCTTGGAAGTCTTCTTGAAGCGATGATGAAGTTAGGGGATACATCGTGACGTTCTGGTTGGATTTCTGGAACAGTTTGACTGTGTCACAAAAGTTGGATTCCCATTTCTCCGCCACCATGTCGTTCAGGGAGTTGATTGCCTGCAAATAGTAGGTGAGCTGCACAGCTTCGGCAGACTTCACCCGGTCCTTGCTGTGCACAGTGATGCCCCCAAGTTGGTGCCCATTGTACACTTCCCTGCCATCCTTTAAGTGCGTGATCGGATACGTGATAGCAAAATTAGTTTGATTAGACGAGCGCGCAGCCTTCAGTTCTTTCAGGACGTGCACAATGTCATCCACGATGCAAGACTTGTCGTTATTTAGGATGCAGATATGGGCAAATGTATAATTGAAACCAGGTCTTTGTACTTGGATCCTGGTCACAGCAGAGTGCAACTACAAGGGAGAGAGAAATCAACACACATTATTTATCAGCTGATAATCTCTGCATTACAGCAAGCAGAACAGCAGCAACAGCAGCTTCATCAACAGTCTGTCTCCTCTTATCTAACCAAGCCAGCAGGTTTTAATAACTGCAGTATTCATAAGGAGCTGCTGAAAATGGAAAACATGCATTGAAGTATTATTCTCATCCCCCAAAACCATTTCCCATAACTCAATCAGGGGCTGGCATAAAGAAACACTGCATGCCTCATTTGGTTGCCCTCTTTCGTTCACACACTCAGATATGAACCTACCTGGGCCCTGAGAACATCTGCTGAGGCCCTTCTTTGTGTGCCTCCTCCTCGAGAAGTCCTGAGGGTAGCAACACGAGGACGGGCCTTTTCTGCAGTGGCTCCCAATCTGTGGAATGCTCTTCCCAAGGAAGTTCACCTGGCGCCTTCATTATACACCTTTATAAACGTTTGTTTAACCAGGCCTTTGGTTGATTTGATTGACATCCTATGCCCTTTTAAAATGTGTTTTTTTCTGGGGGGGGGGAGGGTGATATTGAGTTGTTTTTTTTATTTTGATTATATATTTTGTGGTTTTATATTTTGATTTTATTCTGTGAACTGCCCTGAGATCTCCAGGTATAGGGCAGTATATAAATTCAAATAATAATAATACTGATAATATTCTCATTCAAACCCTGATAAGATAACATGTTTAAATTTGCAAGTTGTTTGTCTACTATAAGGGGACGTAATATATCAAATGTATAACAACAAGGATACTGATCACTATATGTGTATATGCATGTGTGTGTGTGTGTGTGTATACAGTGGTACTTCAGGTTACATGCTGTCAGGGCTGCCCAAGGTCCCAGCTCACAAAGGACCAACGCCAGTTCGTTGTTATATACAAAAGTCTTTATTGAAGTTCAGTTTCGATTTCAAAGCCGCAGTGCGCAGCTCTACGTCTCAACTCTAGACCGCTGAAGCTCCGTCTGAATCTCCTCCCCCCAGACACCAGTTTAAGACTCTAGCCTTGCTCCACCTCTTCCTTTGCTCTTTCCTCCTCTGGGTCCGCCTGTCCGCTGGGGTCTTGCCCTTTCTAGACTCTTCTGACGCTGAGTCCCCTGAGTCTTCTCCCTGCCTCTGGCGGGCTTTAGGACCTGGTTCCCAATCCGGGTTTTCTGCTGTCCCGCGCGCCTGTACATTCGAACTTGGCGCGCGCGCCCAGCCGGCAACCTTCCTTCTGACCGTTTCACTGCTCCTGTCACTGCTTCCCCCCTCGGGGGGGCTAGCTGGACCTGACTTCCCCTCCGTTCCCTCACTCTGCGATGGAGGTGTGGCCAGCCCTGACTCATCTTCTCTCCCTGCTGGAGGAGATGCTGGCCCTGATTCATGGGACTCTTCCCCCCCACTCCGCTCTGGTGGGGGAACTGGTCCTGATCTCCCGCTGCTGCTTTGGGAGTCCCCGCTAGCCCCTTGCTTCTGGTGTGTCCCCCCTGGGACCCCCCTTGCCCTGGCCATCGGCGCCCCCTTCTGGGAATCTTCTGAATCGCTGGAGAAGCTCATGGAATCTCTCGGGCCACTCTCATACTCCCCTACGCTGCCCTCAGATTCTTCCCCTTCGCTCTCCGTTTCCTCTCTCCCCTGTGTCTCTGCTCCTGAACCCCTGACACATGCGCTTCAGGTTACAGACTCCGCTAACCCAGAAATGGTGCTTCAGGTTAAGAACTTTGCTTCAGGATGAGAACAGAAATCGTGCTCCGGTGGCCCCATTAGCTAAAGTGGTGCTTCAGGTTAAGAACAATTTCAGGTTAAGTACGGAACTCCGGAACGAATTAAGTACTTAACCTGAGATACCACTGTATATATATATATATATATATTTATATATGCAAACACTTTTCCATCGCTGTTAAATAGAACACATTACTGGGAGCTATGTGTTAGACAGTGATGTAAGGAATTTTTAAAATAAATTCATTAGAGACGGCCAATTCTAATATTTGGATTAGAAACATACTACTCCCTGGGTACAAATATCTTGCTTCTGATTGGTCTCCAATGACTCTGCTGGGTCTGCGACCCTAAATTTGTTGCAAGTGACTGCTTTACATAACTTTACATCCTCAGAAAGAGCAAGGTGCATATTGATTGGTTGAGGATGCATTCTGATACTTGCACTTCACACACAAATTTGCATATGCTAATCTACATGCAAATTTAGAAATAATTACTATAATTAGAAGTAAAATACTTTTCACTATAGTGGAGAAGGCTGTGACTAGGTGACCTGTATGCCTTCTGCTATCCAAGGCCAAATGCTGACAGGCAACTTCAAGGTCCCTGTGCTTCCTTCTTAGGTTTTCTTTAATCATTAAATGGGACTTCAAATAGAAGATGGTCCTCTGACAGCCTTCAAACAAAGGACTGTTTTCTGTAATGTAGGATGTACAGCACTGTAATAAGTGTACTGATCCACATTTGAAGGGTGTTCTGTACATCCCTAAATACTCGTTGCCGGCAGATGTACTTCCTTCTTTTTTTGGCTAGCTAAAGATTGGGGAAATTATCGGAACAGGCATTTGGAGAAGGAATAACGAGATGATATTCTGCCTTTTAATTGCAGGCGTTGTTGCATTACTAGGGCTAGGCCTACCATTAGGCAGATGATGCAGCTGCCTCAGGCAGATGATGGGGTATAGGAAGTCCTGGGGAGCTGTGTGTGCCATGCAGCCTGCTCTGTGTCTCATAAACTAGCCTGTTGCCCTCAGTTGGAATTGAGGATGCTGCTCAATCACCATCTTTGAACTAAGATTCAGCTGTCAGTTTTTGCATGTGTAAGGAAGCCTGATGGGGGTTGGGGATGATGAGAAAGCTACCTTGTCGTTTGCCTCAAGCAGCAAAATGTCTGAGGCCAGTCCTGTGTACTGTGCTAGATAGGGTATAACAAATCTCTAACCCCAGAAGTTGGAGGGATCACAGGCAAGTTGGAACATACTATTTCTTATACTGGGAACATGATGTAATTCATTGTTTTGGAAGTTGACAATATATGTACTAAGGTCATGAGCCATCATATTGATCTTGAACCTGCCTTGTTGTTGCGAAATTGCTTTGATAGTTAGACTGCATTGAGAAAGCTTTCAGCTGCTTTGTATAAGGTGTCTGTCATTCCTGCAGCTAGTCTGTGCAAAGATTCTTAACAGCAGCCGGTTTCAAATGTTAAGGAAGTTCTGCTAATGCAAAAATGGACTTTGGTAAATGGTCTATTGTGAAAATTAACTTTATGGAAGTATGGCATTTTTAAAGTATTTATTTAAAGATCTTTGACACTCTTTGATCTCATTTAAAGCTGTGTTTGCCTAAATGTGTTTATTGAAATAAATTGTAAGTTTAAATGAATTCTACTGCATGATAATACATTTACAACACAATCTTATGAACATTTATTCACGATTATGTTCCACTAAGCTTAATTTGACATTTTCTATGTGCGCACATAATTGCCATCTTCAGCTGCAATCCTAACAACAATTACTGGGGAGTAAGAACTGTTCAACATTATGTTACCTATTTCCAAGTATTAAGATGGCGTTTGAAGTATTAATAAAGCTTTTAATGGTTTTATTGAAACTCTCATTTTACCTATATATACTATACACCAGTGGCTCCTAGAAGCTGTCAGCATGTGACAGCAGCCACATCCTGAGAATAGCTTTGACTGGCCAGCTAAAGCAGGTGAAGATAGCCAATGGGTGTCAAACCCTCAGTGAATTACAGACTTCCCCTTGCATGTGAAGATAGGCTCTGGTGGATTGAGCGAATGAGACCGATAGTGGGTCCAATGCTCAAGAAATGAGAGAAATGAGGGGCAGATGGGACTCAATCAACCTGGGAAGGTAGCCCATCTAGGAGAAGGAAAAATCTGATGCTATACTTCCACTGCCTTGCGGGATATCTTCAGGAGAAGAAAAGACTCAGGTGTAAACCCTATACCAGGCACGTCCAACTTTCAAGAGACTGCGAAAAAACTTGTTGAGCTTTTTGGGGGGAGGAGAAGCCAAAGAGGTTGAGCTATTTTCCGGGGGCAGGGGGAATCAGGATCCCACGACTGACCAGGATTGACCAGGGAAATCCCGAGATCAACCAGTAGATCACGATCGACCAGTTGGACCTGCCCTACCCAAATCTGGAGCAGAGTCTGCTTCTGGCAACTCATGCAGCCAAGCTGGTGCCAAACATATTGCTGTGCTTTCCCTTGGACCACATCAGTGAGGCCGAGAGGGGGGTCTTGTCATCTGGGCAGCCCAAGACCGCCATACACACTGCCCAGGCTTGCGCCCTAGGAGGTCACTTCAGTGTTGCTAACGAAGTGGTTTGACTTCAACCTCAGAAGTGCACTCTGTTGTCTCAAGACACAGATTCCAACAACCTATACTTTTGTATACCACCCTTGGATCCTTACTAATGAAGGGTGTTTAACAAACTGAAATACTAAGTAACAATAAGTCCAACAGAACATAGTGGGACGTTTTTGTGTAGGCCTGTATAGGCATGCACTGTAAACTGCTTAACTGCTGCTGTATTTTGAGCCATTTTAGATGTGTGCTATACTATTGTATTGCGCAAGAACTACCTACTCTGGAAGAATGGCAAACAAAGGTGATTGACTTTATGGGACTGGCTGAGATGACGGGCAGAATCCGCGACCAGGGGAAAGAGACAGTGGAAGAGGACTGGAAGAAATTTAAAATATATCTTAAGAACAATTGTAAAATTGATGAATGTTAAGATGTCAGGGGGTAAGAGGTAAAGAAATTGCAGCAGTAACCAAAAAAAAATAAAGGAACTTTTATGAAAAGGGAATTAAGATAATGGACCTAAGGGTTGCTAAAGAACCATTAAACAAGGATGCAGGGATGGGGAGGTATGGGGAAGTCAAAAGAAAGAAGGGTATGAAACGATGAGTTGGAAATTGTGTTGTTATGTGTTACTTTTGTTATCTGTTTGAAAAACGAATAAAAATTATTATATATATATAAAAAAATATACTATTGTATTGCTTTTAGTAAAAGTTCCCTCGAATTGATAGCAAAGCCAGAATTTCATCTGAAGCCTTTGTTCTATTTGCTGCACCTGTTTCTGCTTTGATTACATAGCCTCTGTTTTTTTATATTGTATTTTGAGAACATTATTGTATTTTACTGCTGATTTTATTTGTTAGTTGCCCTGAGTGGTGAAGAAGCAACAGAAGGGTGGGATGGAAATTTTATATATATACACACACAGAGAGAGAGAGACAAATATAAATGCATGTATAAAAAAATGTGCATACTAATTCACAGAATGCAATACTGTATAGATGGGGATACAGAGTGAATAGCTGGCAGAAGTCTGATCCTTGTGTGTTGATCTTAGAGTCTGTGTGGTAGAGGAGTTTGTAAAGGCAGCATTGCCATGCCATCATAGAACATCTCCTTTCCACTGCCAATCTACAAACTACAGTGGTACCTCAGGTTAAGTACTTAATTCATTCCGGAGGTCCATACTTAACCTGAAACTGTTCTTAATCTGAAGCACGACTTTAGCTAATGGGGCCTCCCGCTGCTGGAGCACAATTTCTGTTCTCATCCTGAAGCAAAGTTCTTAACCTGAAGCACTATTTCTGGGTTAGCGGATTCTTTAACCTGAAGCGTATGTAACCTGAGGTACCACTGTACAGACATCCCACCTAGTAGCCTTTAGAGGAAATGGGGCTTGAGAGGGTAGTAGCCAGAGCCTGCCAGAGAGGGGTCATAGAATCACAGAATTGTAGAATTGGAAGGGACCCCAAGGCCCATAAAGTTCAAACCCCCCCCCCCCACAATGCAGGAATATCAGAGAAAGCATCCACGACAGATTACCACCCAACCTCTGTTTAGAAACCTCCAAGGAAGGAGAGTCCACAACTTCCTAAGGGAGACCTTTCCACTGTCAAACAGCTCTTACTTCAGAAAGTTTTTCCTGAAGTTTAGTCGGAATCTCCTTTCTTGTAACTTGAAGCCATTGGTTCAAGGGCCATTTGGCCCTGGGCTTCAAGCTCAAAGGGAGCCTAAAATTTAAAACACTTGCTGTTGGTTTTTGGCATTTGCTATGTTTCACAATTTTGTTAAAAGCCCATCCAGCCAAACTGTGACACTCCCATAGCTTAGAACTGCAAATTTAAGCAAATAAGAGATGTGGTTTGGTGAAAGACCTTTTAAAAAAAATTGAGATAAATTTTGTTATATTAAAGAGTTAAAAATGTTAATGACTTGGTATAAGTCCTATCCGCTTCCACTGGCTATGAAGTAAACCTGTCCCCTGCTCTTTGCCGGGAACTCTGTGGAGGAGCAATTTGTGGATGGAAGTCATAGCTTGGAGTCCAGAGGCAGGTCTATCTACCACTTCCTTTTCTTCTTTTTAAAAAAAGGATGTTTGGGAACAAAAACCAGTGAAGGGGCAGAGGTCACCATAATACAGTGGTACCTCGGGTTACATATACTTGAGGTTACAGACTCCGCTAACCCAGAAATATTACCTCGGGTTAAGAACTTTGCTTCAGGATGAGAACAGAAATTGTGCTCCGGCGGCACGGCGGCAGCAGGAGGCCCCATTAGCTAAAGTGGTGCTTCAGGTTAAGAACAGTTTTAGGTTAAGAACAGACCTCCGGAATGAATCAAGTACTTAACCCGAGGTACCACTGTTGAAAACAATTTCCCTTAATTTTTGCATATTATTTTTCCAAATGTATGTTCTAATACACATTTTCCCCAATGCATAAAATTATGAGATGTGTGAATTCTGGAGGAAAACTGGGTTTTCATTTGTGTATTGGATCTAGAAGTGCAAATTGGGTGGTTTCCCATCAAAATGCAAACACAACTGAATTTCTCCCTTATCCCTAAGGTATAAGGGAGGTCTGGGTGGAGAAGGAAAAACACCGCCCTAACCCTATTTGCTCTGTTCTCAACCTATTTCCATATTTTGAGCAGCTGGAACAAGACTGGACACAGAGCTTGAATTCCCAAACTGTCTGGGTGAAAAATAGTTATTTAGCAATAATAGGTGTACCAGTAATTGCTGCCCTTCTCTTTGAAAGTGTTTGCAGCTGTATGACACAGCCTATTATGGCAAAATAGTAAAACTCCTATTGCTAGCATTTGCCAACACCTGCTGACTCATTATGATTAGGAAAACCCAGTAGATTTCAGACCTGGGGAGCTACTTCTCTCCCCCCCAAGTCCTCCCCATTGCGAACAGCTGCAAAGCTGCATTCAATTTTCACTCATTATTTCAGTCTCAATAATTCATTTTCCAAGGAATTCATTTCAATGCCCCTTTTCTTTGTCTGATATTAAACATGAAAGGTGCTATAAAAGTGAATTACTACATTACATGCTAATTCATTTGGACACAGTATATTAAAAGAATTCCCCAGGAAACTTTTTAGTTTAATGACAGTGGAAGATGCTTAATTGGGGCGGCATTAGTGTACACTTAATCAACACAGAATTGTTAAATGTGAATGTGGGGTTTGAAAATGGTGCCACGGAGCAGCTTGGGCTGATCAAGATTATTATTTTTTAAATTCCATATAATTGTTGTCAACAAAAAAAGTCTTTTTTTAAAAAAAGAAGACTGGAAAGCGCAGATTCAATGAATGATAAAATAACATCCATGAGGAACTTGTAACTGAGCTAAAAAACAACAACACCCCAAACGGCTGGCATTGCTTAGTCATTGCTCATAATTTAGGAGCTCACTCAGTATAAATAACTTTAGACACAAGAACACTGCAATCTCAATAAAACACTGCAGCACTGAGGGTTGTACAACATTGCCTGGTGTCAGGATGTCACACAGTTTTCTTCCTGTCCCTGAGCAATTTCCCCCTCCCCCCCCAAATGTATATTAGATTTTGATTTTGTTTTAAAAATGTTAAGGGATCAAAATAAAGAAAATAATAGTTATCCTTGAAGAAATTCTGTCCCTATGTGAGGCAATGGTTTCTGCTGCTATGCAAAACCTCTTCTATATTTTGTGAGAGAGCTGTTTTGCCCATTTCCCCCTCTCATTCACCTCAACAAATCCGAGGCTTTTAAGCTTAACAGAATATGAGTGCAAGCGGTTACAAGTTTGTGATTTGGATATTTTCTACATTTATATGACACCCCATAGCAGCGTGAACATTATCTTTCCTTCCTTCCACTTGTAAGAAATCTTTTAACATTCTGCTTCTTAGGATGGCCCTGAGTTCTAGTACTACGAGAGAGGGGGGGAAAACTTTCCAATTCATTTTCTCCACATCATGCTTAATTTTACATGTCTCTATTGTGTCCCACGACACAGCAGCCACGAAATTAAAAGATGCCTGCTTCTTGGGAGAAAAGCAATGACAAACCTAGACAGCATCATAAAAAGTAGAGACATCACCTTGCCAACAAAGGTCCGTATAGTAAAATGTATGGTTTTCCCAGTAGTGATGTATGGAAGTGAAAGCTGGACCATAAAGAAGGCTGGTCGCCGAAGAATTGATGCTTTTGAATTATGGTGCTGGAGGAGACTCTTGAGAGCCCCATGGACTGCAAGAAGATCAAACCTCTCCATTCTTAAGGAAATCAGCCCTGAGTGCTCACTGGAAGGACAGATCGTGAAGCTGAGGCTCCAATACTGTGGCCACCTCATGAGAAGAGAAGACTCCCTGAAAAAGACCCTGATGTTGGGAAAGATGGAGGGCACAAGGAGAAGGGGATGACAGAGGACGAGATGGTTGGATAGTGTTCTCGAAGCTACACACATGAGTCTGACCAAACTGCAAGAGGCAGTGGAAGACAGGAGTGTCTGGCGTGCTGTGGTCCATGGAGTCACGAACAGTCGGACACGATTAAATGACTAAACAACAACATTGTGTCCCAACTTGCTTGCTCTCCACCCCCCACTCCTAAACTCACCTGGAAATGCAGCTCAAATGATACGAAAGAAGGTTAGATTAATCACTGCCTGAAATAATTCACAGAAGGTGGATCCATTCCAATGTCATAATTTTAGTGGACAGAGTCAGAATGAGTGATTCCACCTCCGCTCCTTGAAGGAAAAGACCAAATGCACTTCAGAGGAGGGCAATCTACATATAGATGTCCCGGGAGTACTAGAATTTCGATGAGTAATAAAGCGTATGCATTAATGCACGATTGCAACTCTGTAAACTATTTTTAATTTTTCTAAAAATGGGATTTTGGCATGGATAGCTACGAGAGAAAAAATGGAGGAATAGACCTAGTTATCTCCCTCTCTGCTAAAGTTGAATGGGATGCTGTCCTACTATAATCACACCTGTCCCTCTATTGTGAGTGGAACGTCTGCTGAGGCAGAGATGATCTGAGAACTCGTCCATTCTGCTACTATCATGTGGCTCCTTTAAAAGTATTCTCTCCAAGTAGCTGCTACTTAATTGACACAATACAGGGGAGAAAATACAAACGACGCCTAGAAATGGCAGCATGAGGGAACAGAATGGTGTTTGTACTGCAGAGGATTTTAAGGGTAAAGCACGGTGAGGTAGATGGAAATAATGAAAGCTTTGTGAAGGTGTCTAATGAGGAGGGGTCTGCTTCAGTGTATGGAAAAAAACACACCAATCCTCATGGTTTAAGACTTGCAAACATGTGGAGTATCAAAATATGGTTTGGTATATCCTGGTTACAGACCAACCCTGTTACAGATGAGAGTAATAATCATAATAATTATGATGATGATGATGATGATCATTATCATCATCATCGTCCAAGCTTAGTTACAGACTGAAGGCCACCAGAACTCACCCTAGGCCAGATAATTTGCACCAAACATTTGAATCTATTAAATATATATCATTCATTTCTTCTCATTTATCTTTCATCCACAGGAGTGGTGACACTAATAGGTGTTAGTGATTGAAAGTGCACTCCAGGATAATTAACTGGCACAGATTAACATAGATTTGGGAGGGGGAAATGCATCACTTTGTATAAGCCTTTACTGTGCAGCCTTGCTCAGAATCTGAAATGGTCCCAGTCTTCACAGAAAAACCTTTTCAGCCCAGAGTTCCTAGTTGGATATAAAGAGGGGAGGAACAGCGTTGCTTTCCAAGCCTGACACTTCCGCCTGCTCCCAACTTGGACAAACTGCCCTAGAGTAGGGCCTCTGCCCCTATCTCCTCAATATATACTACTGTCAAAGTAACTGTTGGAAAACACCCTGGGGGTGCCCCTGCAGCCCCATACTCTGAGCGTCCTCCGGTATGCGCAGCTCTGGAAAAGGCACTTCCCTTCTTCTCCAGTGCGCTTCAGCGACATATATCAAATGATACATGCACACTAATCTTCTAGCATAACACAGCAAGAAGCGTGAGACATCATACAGCTAATCTACGTATTTATTTACACACTAAGTACAGTGGTACCTCGGGTTACAGAAGCTTCAGGTTACAGACGCTTTAGGTTACAGACTCCGCTAACCCAGAAATAGTACCTCAGGTTAAGAACTTTGCTTCAGGATGAGAAAAGAAATCGCGCGGTGGCAGCAGGAGGCCCCATTAGCTAAAGTGGTACCTCAGGTTAAGAACAGTTTCAGGTTAAGAACGGATCTCCAGAACGAATTAAGTTCTTAACCCAAAGTACCACTGTACAGACAAAGGAATTATGGCGTCCTCTCTCTCCAGCTCCGAGAGGGAAAGCGGACACAAGTAAAAGTAAAAGTACGGTACAATAGTATATACAGCGGAAGAGATAAGACTGTCTACCGTTCTCACATTCTTTTCCCAGACAGGCATGTGATTTACACCAATCTCATCTGTAGCATCGGAGGCGTGAAATACTAACAGTAACTACATCAGGGATACCCAATGTGGCCCCCTCCAAATGTTTTGGACTCCAACTTCCATCAGCCTCAGCCAGCATGACCAACAGCCAGCATTTGTGGGAGTTGTAGTCCAGCATCATTGGGGGGGGGCACTGCATTGGCTACTTCTGCACTAAATTAATCCAGGGCAGTGAGAGAAAGACCTGCTGTCCAGTCTTGCAAGCAGACAGGGCCACTTCCAGGTTTGAGAGGGCCTTGGGCAAAGTGTCCTCTGGGCCTCTTCCTGCCACTGGGCATTGGTGGCTGCAGTGCCAGTGCACCAAGCAGCAATGGGCAGCTGGCTCTAGCCACTTCTTAAATGTTCCACAGCGCCCCAAACCTTAGGGACTTTTAACAGTGGGGGTTCCCAATGAGCTAAGTACTGTTTTTCAAAAGCCAAGCTGTGAACCCCCTACTTTTTTAAAATTTTGGTATATCTATGGTAGTTCTTTTTTTTTAATGTGAATGGTGCCATGGACTCCCTGAGTGGGTTACATGAACCCTTTGGGGACCAGATATTCTTCAAAGGGTGTCCCAAGGCAGACATCAATAGTAGGCTCTCACATATGCCCACAAATGACAGGTGCTAATGTTGCCCCTGCCACTAGGAAAGTTTACCTAAGGAGCATCTTTCTTTAAAATGACAGCTGCGAGCCTCGAGAGTCTGGCAAATACATTAGTCAACTCACACCGACATTTGCATAACTGGTTGTTGTTTTTAAATAAAAAAACCCTCACATTGCCTTAGCAAAATGATGCTTAAAGCTGTTATCTAATTCATGCTAAATTATCTCTAAAATGTGCATTTGTAAAATATACATCGGCAAAAGAAGTGGGGATCGATTCACAGAAACTGAGATCAGACTGGAGCCTGTGATTATATGTGGTGCTTCTCCATGGCAAGATCCCACAAGCTGGATGCAGGAACTATGGGAGTGAAACATGTTCTTTTCTTCTGATTATTTCCTGGCCCCATCTGTGTAGCACCTGTATTCAGATATTTACCGCAGCAGTGCAGGGTCTTGCTATAGGAATGAGTCATCTGCTACTAGCAGTAGGCATGAACCGGGCATGAGCCAAAGGATAAATAAGGGCATTAGTAATCTTACAAAATCTCATCTCTCCACCAACTTTATTTACTCCACATATTTCTTAGGCTAGATGAGGTTTGCTTTTGTGGGAATCTCTTCATTCTTTCCCTAAGATTGTTTTTCATTCCAGTGTAAAGAAAAATAAGGTCTACATGGTGCTATCCCTTTGTTTCAAACAAGGACAATACACGTCACAGTTGTAAGGATAATCTGCCACTTCTGTGCTGAATGGGAAGAGGAGAGCAATATTTTATCTTCCAAGTGCTCAGCTTGGAGGTTGAGTGTCCAAGGGAGACAGAAAATTGAGAATGCAATCAGACTATAACATCGCACAAAGTATTGTGACATCACCCGTTTTATTTACTACATTTTATATCCCACCTTTCCTTCAAGGAGCTGAGGGAGAAATCATGGTTCCACCCCTTCTCTTTTTTATCCTCACAACAACCATATGAGATAGGATAGGCAGAATGGCCAAAGATTACCTAGTAAGGTTCATGGCTGAGTAGAGATTTGAGCCTGCATCTACCAATATTAGACTACAGCACAGTGACTCAGTTTATAGGGTTGTAACCTGATTAAATGGTTAAAATGTCTTTAATCATATGGATTTAAATCAATCATTGGTTTCATAAGCTTGCGTATGGATAATAACAATGCTTCTGAAGCAATAATTATATGTTCCTTTGCGTTACATAATGTAGTCATGTTCTCTTTCAGTCAATCAATCAATCAATCAATCAATCAATCAGTATCTCTTTTAAAATGGCATTTGCCTCCTGCAGTACCTGTAAGAATTGGTATTAAAAATCATGTATTTAAAAACCTGTCCGGGTTGGTGCCTCCGGTAATGGCGGAATTCCTCTGACCGGGAGGAATTTGCCCTGTGGGAATTTGGGTCTGGCCGTCACGGCGAAGGCGGAGACCCGCAAAAAATCACAGGCGGGAGAAGGCTGTGAGTGTGGGATTCGGCGGGCACCCGGTTTCGGGGGTCCGGAGCGACGTGGGGTGAGTGGCGCGGTGCTTCGAATCATCTGCTTCTTCCAAGGAGCGAAGCCGCATGGCTGTTGCCGGAGAGCGCTGACTTTTTCCTGTGGACAATTTGATTTTAAAGTAATTACCCGTGAGTAGAGCTGAAGCGGGAGAATTGGATTTCTAAAAGTTTAATTTGGTATCGTAATGGGGAGGTTCAATACAGGAAGTCCGCCTTCCCCTTTTGTAAATAGACTGAAGCATTGAGGCTGCAAGCTGAAGCCTTGGAAAGCCTATTGTAAAGGACTAAATTTCCATCGGTAAAGAACATAAAACCCCCCCTTGGAGGCAGGAGAAGAGGAGGGAAGTTGTGAATTGAATATGCCTGCGGGAGAGAGCGAAGAGAGTTAAAATACCGCCGCTCAGACCCAGGAAACGGGCTGCTAGCAGGACTGACGTTCTTTGGAAGGCTCACTGACAGCGATTAGAACGTTCGTTGACAGCTAGCTAATAAGAGAAATACATTGTTTCTACTGTCTCCATCTGCTTTTAAAAAGGAGTAAAAGTAACTGAAAATTGAAACTAACTTCATTGTTTGAGCTGTGTTTAAAAGAGGACATTATTGACTAATATAAACAGAAACTGCTTCCCCCTAGAGGAAGCTTTTGAAACTGTTACAAGAGCTGGGCTGGGGAATTTCCAGCTGCAAGATAAAAAGCTGTGAGACTCTGGGACTGACTTTGAATCGGTTAAGTGTTATGGCAAATGGAAAGGAAAAAACGGACTAGTCAATTCCTGAAAAAACATTAAGGTCTGGGAGGACTTGGCAGCAATCTAGGAGAGCCTCAATATCAGGCCCCCCTGCTTCTTCCGCAATTGCTTTTGTAACAGTATATTTAAAATCAAGAGGAATGTCGACAGAAGAGGCCTTAGCGGTTGCATTAAGTAAGATAAGTGATTCACTGGAACAGCTTAACAAGAAAATAGATGTGACAAATGCGAAAGTGGACGCTGCAACTATTAAAATTGACTTAAATACAGAAAGTATAAATAATCTGGGACAAAAGGTGAATATCAATACAGAAACAATCAAGAAATTGATACAGGAATCTACTTTGATACGGCAGACTGCGGAGGAAGCTAGGGAGAAAGCCGTTGCTGCTGAATGTAAAGTAACACAATTGGTGAGAGAGAGAGTCCCAGCCTTACAGAGGCAACTTGATGACCATAAGTCGACGCTTGCTATGATTGAATTTAAAGAAAAACAGACGAATTTGAGGATCAGAGCTGTACCTGAATTGGAGAAGGAAAGTTTGATAGACTTCTTCACACAGGAATTTGCTGATTTTTGGGACTTGGATCTGGGTCAAGAAGAGTTTAAAACTGTGAGGGCCTTCAGATTTGGAAGAGGAGGGGAAAAAGAGAAGAACAGAATAAGAGACTGTTGGCACTACCAGAAGAACCTAGAAGTACAATAGCCAAGAGTGGAAATTTTTAAAGACGTCCCAAAATACCTTTTGGATCTTAGATCTAACTATGGAGATTTGGTTGCCCTGCTGAGAAGGAATAAAATCATCTTTAGGTGGGAGTTTCCCCAAGGTCTATTCTTCAGCTTTAAAGGAAGGAAAATAAAAATAAAATCAGTAGAAGACAAAGTAAAGTTTTTGTATAAATACGAAGAAGATTTGCAGAAGGGACTTGGAAAAGAGCTAAGAGCATCGGACAGAAGATCACCAGGTTGATGGACTATATGGAATTGGCGGAAATGACTGGCAGAATCCGAGACCAGGGAGAAGAGTCGGTGGAAGAAGATTGGAAAAAAGTTTAAAGACTATTTATAGAAATATTGTAAAATTAATGAATATTAGAATATTGTAAAATTAATGAATATTAGAAATTAATGAATGTTAGAAAAATGTTGGAATGAAGTTATAGTAGCTTTAGTAGAAATGTTATAAGGAATTAGGTATAAATAGATTATTAGAGTATTAAAGGAAAAATAAGGTTAGATTATGTTAAGATAATTATAGGACAGAAAATAGAGGAAGATGGAAAGGAATTGCTGAAACAATTAATAGAAGTGGAATACAAAAAGGGAGGTGTGAGGAGGTCATTGAAACAAGTGAATGAAAGATAAGATACTGAAATTCTATGATGTGTGCTAAACTGTTTTTGTTTTGTTTTGTTTAGTTTATTGTGTTAGTGTTGTGTAATTCTTTTATATTGTATTGTATTGTCTTTTTTTCTTTTTTTCTTTCTTTTTTGTAATGTTTAAAAGTAATAAATATTATTAAAAAATAAAAATCTGTCATTAATAGGGGCTCCCATTTTAGTGAATTAATAATTTTAATTAATTGGTGAATTGATTAAACATTGCTTCCCTAACAATTTCACAAAATATATTTTGCAAAGGCCATTCCCCCCCCCCAAATAAAATTCCCTTTCCTTTTGTGTTGTAACTTTTAGATTGTAAGCCTGAGGGCAAGGACTATCTTGTTACTGATCACGTTAAGCTACTCTGGGAGTCTTTTTCAGCTGAAGAATGGGATAAAAATCCTTCGTATAAATGAATAAAGACTACAAATGTGTATTTTTATCAGAAGTTGGTAACCCCATAAATATGTTTCTGTAGCAAACAGAAGCAGAATTTATATATGCACTTACGGTTGCTAGTTACTTAAAACTGATGAGTTCAAGATATTGTTTGCCTCCCTGATATTGCTTTAAAATGCTTCCTTTGGTGGCTGAGGGTGAGTCCTAGGCTGACTGACTGACTGCTAAATTTGAATTGTTGTTGAATTATTGTTTATTTTTCAAAAATATATAAATATAAATAAAAAATCTATATGGGATACCTTGTTAACAGTCCTGTAGGGTTCCTTTATGTACAATATACTGTACAGTTATTGTGGTATGAATCCACACTAGAAATTATGGCAACAGAGACCCCTTCGGACCCAAGAGAGACACTTACCGGTAGGTGCTAATATAACTGCAATGTTTAAGTGTCCGCTGTTTCTTTGCAAAGCAGGAGGGCAGGGAGAGAACCAGAACAGGTCAAAAAGAACACAACCATTATCCCAGTGGAGAAACATTTGTGACAGCAGGGACCCCTTGGGAAACAAACTAAGATATTTATTTCAGTTTAGTTAGAGACTAACTATTTGTAAAACAGTGATGCTTAAGTGTCCATAGCATCTTTGCAAGGGAACAGCAGAGGGTGGTGGGAACCAGAACTTTGCCACACCCCTATGCCCTCTCATTGGCCATGCTCACGTGCCCTCTTAGTAATCCCACCAGGTCTACTGAACTCCAGCCACCATCCCTACAATCACCTGTGTCTCTGCACACTATGCAGCTGTGTTGCAGCTACTGAGTTCCTGGCCCGTAAAAAGGTACCTACCCTATCCCTGTTTCCTCCTGCTGGCCAGCACTTCCTGAACAATTCATGCAGATGACTCCATTTCTGACATAATGCTTTTTCATATATATGCCCCTATAGCAATAACAATTCCAAGGGTATGCTTATGTACATTTTGTTTTTGCTTAACTATCTATTTTGTGCTTTTATCCTGTACTACTGTGTTGTGAACCACCTTGAGATCTTTGGATGATGAGTAGTACATAAATTTAATTAATAAACGGCCACGGTGCAGTATACCTGAAGGAGCGTCTCCACCCCCATCGTTCTGCCCGGACACTGAGGTCCAGCGGCGAGGGCCTTCTGGTGGTTCCCTCGCTGAAAGAGGCGAAGTTACAGGGAAGCAGGCAGAGGGCCTTCTCCGTAGTGGCGCCCTCCCTGTGGAATGCCCTCCCATCAGATGTCAAAGAAATAAACAACTATCTGACTTTTAGAAGACATCTGAAGGCAGCCCTGTTTAGGGAAGTTTTTAATGACTGATGTTGGACTGTATTTTTAATCTTTTGTTGGAAGCCGTCCAGAGCTGCTGGGAAAATCCAGCCAGATGGGCGGGATATAATTATTATTATTAACAACAACAACAATGATAATAACTGTTTGTTTATGAAAAGGCCTTAGAAATGTCCATAACACCAGATGAATTCACGCCAGTTCGCCTGATAGACCAGATAAAGTTGATCAGCTTGTAACAATTGTGCTCCTACCAACAGGTTTTGATACATCTCCCCACCTCCCACTTCCACCTCTACTTCTCTAACTCCATCACAATGCATTTGACAGCTGTCCTGGCCAGCAAATCAAACAGTGTTTCAGTAGTCTACTTTGCCCCACCCCACTGCGCTCCAGGACAGCCTTTCTCAACATGGGGTCCTTCAGATATTGTGGGACTGTAGCATTCATCATCCTTAACCATTGGTAAAGCCAGATGGGACTGATGGGAGTTGTAGTCTAAAGCATCCGCAGGACACCAGGTTGGAGAAGGATGCCCCAGGAGCATGATCCACCTTTTTAAAAAGTGTCACATGCACATACACTGAATATAGTTGTATACTCTTCTCCCCCCCCCCCCTTTTAAAGCACATTATTTTTAACAAACGTGAAAAGTTGCTTTGGGGAGTAAGGAAAAGATGGTTTGGTGTAAATAGCACTGTAAATAGACAACTGGACCAGTTTCTCTCGGTCTCTGCTTGGAAGAGAAGACTCTGTCCCTAGTTGTTTTTATTATACTGCTGATGGCTTGGTCCTTCTCAAGGCTCTGCTATAGGGTGCTTATTTGAAAGAACACAACAAAGGCTAAAGACAAATAGGGAACAGTGGGGAGTCTGCAGATAGAAAGGGGGGAAGAACATCATTTTGATTCTCCCCAGTCCCATTAACAAGATCCTTCAAAACATAAAAGGGAACCGATCTGATTGCATTCACAAATGTCAAAGCACAATACACAAAGGTACAATATGCTTTTAAAAAAAAATTATCCAAACAAAACACAAAGAGTATTGAAGTCTATGCTGTTCCTTTTAAGTAAACAAATTGCATGCATTTGCTCCGATGGGAGGTCAGGAGCATCCCTTTGCACAGTTACATAATCCCTGAAATCCTGTAAACCTGGTTCTACAATGTGATGCTAAGATCAAATCTATGGCCGAAAAATAAAAGAAATAAAATTAACCCATCATGTAAAACAACAGCAACACCCCCAAACCCTGATGAGACTAAGCTGCCTAACACAAAAAGAGGTTTCTGTAGCTGAAGCTGAAAGTTCATCAGCAAAACCTGAGCCCAAAGCAGATTTCAACTAATCCACTCCTGACTCAGAACAACAGAGAACACTCCCACTGATTTTAATGGGAGCTGGGTGCTCACTACCTCAGTCACTCTTCTCTGTATCCTGAAACCATTTTTTTTCACCAGTTGGCTCAAAGGAAACACAAGCATTTAAAAAATAAAGATGCACACCTATAGTGAGGAGATAATCTACAGCCAGGGGAAAGCACTCGAAACATGCTTCATAGAACTGCTTCACATACAACCAGAGGACTGGCGTCAGGGGCTGGCACTGCTGGGCACTTGCTGAGGCCCACACTTGTGCTGACCCCCAGAGCCCCTTGCCCCTGCTTTTGCTCTGCTTTTGCCAACCACACACCCTGCTTTGGTCCTCTGGCCCAGGAGGAGAGCATCAGCAAGAAACAGGAATGAGCAACAGGAACAAAAGCTGCCACAGCCAGCTGATTTGTCTGCCTTTTTCCTCCGCAAGCAGAGAAAAAGCAACCAGATAATTGCAATGCAGAGGTGAGGGGGCCAAGGAACCCCGCCCCACTAAACCCCAACAACAACCTGGAGCCAACACATCACCACAGGAATTGAGTTTGCAATTGATAATAAATGGCATAGCTATATCTTAGTAGGCATTCCAAAATTAGCCTTCATCTGGAATTAAGGACATCGGGATTACTTGGTTTATATAAAACTAATCCCAAACGGGGCAGTAGTGAAATAGATATTTTCTGCGTTTCATACAACAGCCTGCCCATCCTCAACCCTGCAGAGTGTGTCTGTCCTCGACCGCTTCAAAAACATTTCAATTTGATTTTTCTCTCTCTTTTGCTTCTCTTTTCAGAACATTGTACGTGGTGTTTTGTTTGGAAATATGGTACATTGTTACTCTAAATTATGTTGTGTCACTAGACATGTGGCAATAAATAGCTCGCCATATAAAATTAGCGTGATGGATATATTTTGTTCCAGCAGAGTGAGTAATCTGACAAAAATAGAGAAACGTTGCCGATATGACAGCCTGACACTTGTGACACTACCGCGGAACTATAAATTCTGTCCTCTGTTGTTTACAGATTGACTTTGAGGCCAAGGACAAAGAGCAACCTGTGGTTAGAAGAACGAGGGAGGGTGCTGCACGTAGGTAGGGTTCAAAACTCTTTTGGCAAGGAGGCGTTTTTCTTTACGAAGCCACACACCCCTGGAGCCATGTCATTATACAAGAGTTGCTGCAGGAGAACCTCAGGGTCTCTCATTAAAGAGAAAAATTATCTCCTTGGAGCTTTGATGGGAGAGAAATGTTGCAAATGTCAGTGGCAGGCATCCCAGAAGACAAATCTTAAGAGGCTGTTTCAAAAACAAAATCTATTTTGGGGATTCTGCCCTAGTGAGTTCGTCAGCACCTGAGTTCAAGGAGGTCACTTAGGCTAGTGACTTCCTCCTGGCTTTCAGGAGCCTCATTGGTGGCTGGCAAAGTACAGAGAACGTATTAAAGGGGGGTTGTTTAGCTTCTTTCTGTGAGGGAGCTGGAACAGTGAAGCCCAAGGGAGGGGGAAAAACACTGATGATGCTAATAGTGACTTAGCACAAATCTTATTACGTACAACAGGGACCAGCAATAAAAAATGCTTTGGAATTCAGGTCTCTGCAAATTGTGCTTGTAGTTTGTTTAGGTTTGGATGTGTTTCCAGTTCCAGGAGGAGGGGGAAGAAAAAAAGGACCCTTTATTCCATCCTACCTCTCTGAGGCAATCCCCTGCTGTGCTATATCATGCTAGAGGACTCGGATTTGGGGCAGTCTGCCAGCCTGGGAATCTCAGCATTTATAGCTGTATAGAGAAATGGTAATTTTGAGACTGGGAAAGGGAAAAAGGCTTTCTTTATTCTTCTTGAAACATCTCTGCTTGCTACAGAGAAAGGATGGTGGTTTTTTTATACATATAAAAAAGTCACAGCTTGCATCTCTTATTATCAGTGGTTAGGGGGTTAAGCAGGGCAATTCCCTGTTCTCTCCCCCCCATCCAGTTTCTCCACTCCCAAATCTGTTACCTCAGCATTCCTTAGAGGGTCACAGGGCCTTCTCAGGCTTAAAAAATTTTTTTTTAAGGGGCATCTTTTCTTTTTAATTGCAAACTCAATTACCGTCACACATAGAGAGTCCCCAGTACTTTGTTTTGGTTGGGGCTGTTTCACTTCCAACTTAATAGGCACTCAGCCACTCAAGTTCACTGCCAGAATTAGTGATGGATATACAATACGTTGCGAATATTCAAAATCAGATTAAAGTTAACATTTACACGCTAATACTGACAAGCACAGATGACTTTGTTGAATGCCTGAAACCTTGCAGTTACACCGGTAAGTGTTGACCACCCCCTAAATATGATTGTTGCCATACAGCTGAGAACTGTAAAAACATACCTATTTTTGGCAATCTACAACATTCATATGGGATTCTCAGTACTCTTATATGTGTGTTGATATTTAGCATATTTTGGACATTCCTTCAAGCATATATACAATTGCCTGGCATGGTGAGCTTATTAAATTTCTATCCCACCCTTCCTCCTAAAGGAGCCCCGGGTAGCAAACACCAAAGTGCTAAAACAATACAGTTTTTAAAAATTCTAAACATAGGCATGCAGGACTGGGTAGATCCATTTACTCTGATGGATCAACCTCCACTTTAAATTTCTATGTTTATGTATGGTTGCTAGCTTTAACATTTATGTATGTTTTAAAGTTAGTTGTAAGTAGCCTAGAGCTTGCCCTGCAATTTGCTAACAAATTGAATATGTAATGATAACAGAATCCCTGCCATGTCCAAAAAAGGATGGTGAATACTGCCAGCTAGAAGACAATACTGAGCTAGATAGAATAATACTCAAAATCTGCATGTTCTACAGAGGAGCCAACTTCTAATGAAGATAGTGGGGCCCAGACGTGATGTCCTGACATCATGTGTGTGGCGTTGCAAGAAGCGAGGGGACGAAGTTGAACACCCTCTGAACACTGAGGGGGCCCAGCCCCCTCAAAAAATACATTGGGGAGAAGTGAAAGTGCTTTGGCCCCTAGGAGCTGGAGCCTATGATGTTCTACATACTATCGATTTCCCCTGCATGATTCATAGCATATAGACCAATCACTACATGATGCTCATATGCAGTGCAATGCAATTTATTTATGTCAATTGAGTGTGAAAGAAGCATCACTACCCTAAACACATTTATAGGACTGCAAGGGTGGGTTGACACAGCCGTCTGGGTGAGTCAGAAACTTATCCCTTTGTTAATGGTGCTCCACCATCTGATGATTATCTCACCATATCTATCCTATGGTTTCTGAGGCTAAAATATTTATACATTACTGAAGAGGCAGGAAAACACTTGCCACTAGTTGCCATCCAATTCAATATCACTCAGATTTTATATTTACAGGGTGATCCATTTGTACCATAACTGGGCTTTCTTTGTGATTTACCATTTCCACATCTGGATAGGATGAGGGGCATTTTGTGCCCCAGCAGTTCTATTTTACAGCAAAGAGAAAAAAGGAAACCTTCTACTTCATATCTTTTCAGCTATCCATCTAGTACTTAAATATGGACTACAGTTATCCAAAAATGTTGACCATACTTCCATGGTGAAAATGCCATGAGATAAGGTCTCATTTCTCACCAAAAGCTGTTTTAATGAAACCAGTGGCCCATATATAATTCTTTCTTACAAAAAAGATGCTTTGCATTAACCATGTCCTTTGTCATGCAGTTCTGAGATGTTTATGGCTCATTCCACAATGATATTGCACTTAATGCCTTAGCTTGGGGAATCAGATTTTTCATTGAAACAAAAAATAATTTTCTAGCATTCTTGATTTCAAGACAAAGCATGACAAGAGCAGAAACATTATGTTTCACACCTGATCCTTCAGGAAGGTGTTTAACTCCATTCAGAACAAAGTATACACTGACTCCCAATATAAATTAGGGCTCCCACCCTCAATATCTCTGTCTCATCTCAATTGATCTTCAGTGAACCCAGTCCGCTGTAGTCAGTGGCACCAGGCACCTATTTAGGGCCTTACCACCTGACTTGGTTCAGCTGAAAAGAAGAAAAAGAGCTTGGTCATCATTATATTGATGATACCCTTTCCCAAATCTCAGTGCAACCTGTTCAATCTCATGATTTTCTACACTTGATCTTAGGCAAAAGGCCAAGAAGATATTCCACTCTCATGATTTCTAACTCTAGCGTGATTTCTAGGGAATGATACATGATTTCAGAATGTCAAAGAGTTGATAAAATCTACACTGGGAGTTGCAAAGCCAGCTCATGAGACAGGATACTGAAAGGATTCCATCAACATGGATTTTATTTTAGCATGGTATAAGGTATGGATAATATTTCCTTTTGCATTTATAGGGTATTTTACATATGTATATAGCAGGGGTTGTCTTCTGGAAAAAAAATACCATAGCTTATTTACATATTTTTTCACTTAAGCAGGTAATCATAGCTAATTGCCTAGGTTCAGTGCCAGGCCAAGAAATTTTGCTGTCTGAAGCAAAGGGCAAGATGGTACCATCCCCCATTCCACATATAGAAGCTGAGTGGACAGGCAGCTGAAATAGAGTTCAATTCTGCTATAATGGGACAGCATCCTCCACAATACTCAAGGGCAGTAGCAGGTTAGCTTAGGAGTGCATAACAGTCTGTGTGGTGCGCACACAGACTGCTTTATCCTCCAGAAGGGCAGGTGGGTGGAGGAAAGCTCCAGAGGGCTGCCTCACTTTGCCTAATGGTGGTGCCAGCTCAGCCTAGGATAGCACTTTGAGTGGGGAAGCACAGCTCCTGCATCAGATGCAAGAGATTTTCCCAGTTATGTCATGGTGCACATATTCCTGCTGCCCATTAGGACCTGGGCAGAATTTATGGAAAGTCATAAAGGTAGGTGTGTAAACCAGGGCGAGCCCGTGGGTGTTATGTGTATGTGAAGCATTGAACGATTTCTGTCAGCATGGTAGCTGTTCAGTTGCAAACCGATTTTCCAGCTGGGACATCACTGCAGTTACTAAACCATAATGAAGCTTCCTGAAACATAGGAATATAGCAGGCTATATTATACTGCTGGCCAGTGATGGCACCAGAAAAAAGGTTTTTTTTGGAGGGAGGGCGGCACAGATGGGGCAAAGTATATTTCATGATGGGCAAGTTATGTCACACATGTTAGCATCTCTGAAAGAAAAATAACAGTAGATGCTAATCAGAGTCCAGCAATGGGGGGCAAAAGGTTTTTTCTTGTGGGGGCGTGTGCCTCACTGCCCCTGCCTGGTACCACCCATACTGCTGGTCCATCTAGTTCGAGTCTATGCTAATTGGCAACAGCTCACCAGGGTTTCAGAGAGGTAACATTCCTGGAGATGCCAAAGATTGAACCTGAGACATTCTGAATGCAAAGCAGATGCTTTGCCATTGATCTGCAGCCCTTCCCTTTATTTGGCTTCATGTCTGAATTGACAACCATTATTTATATACGTGTAGGGAGGCTGTTGCACCAGGAGATGAGAGCACTGAGCAAAACAGAACATTAAAGCAGATAAGCCATTCTGGTTTGGTGTGATGCCTAAATAGGAGAGCAGGTGCAGAGGTCATCTGGTCACAGGCCTCCCCTACTATGGTGGGATGTATTGTATTTCTGTTTAGCAGATTTCCAATTTTGCATTGCTACATACAAATTGTCATATGAAGATCTGTGTCCTCTTTTTGGCAATGTATATGTGACCACCCTAAAGTACATCTAAGGTACTGGGGGAAAGTTTGCTGAATGGAGATGAATGGTGTGTGTGCAAGTTTTTGTTTTTGTTTTTAAATTTGTCATCGAATTATATATTTTAATGTCATGTAATATAACCCCAGATCAACCCCAATCCTCTCTCTTTCTCCTTTTTACATTACAACCTTCTGTATGTACTGTAGGCATTTCTTTCTGGTATGTTTAGCCATCTTAGATTAGGATTAAGATTAAGATTAGTAGCACAATTAAATGAACTAGAACTGGAATGGAACTCGCTAGGTCAGTTTGCCATATCACCCTGTACTGAACTGAAGTGGAACCAAATAATAAAAAAAGGACTTCGTAATGGGTCCTGAACCAAAAATGTATAATGGTTTGCCTCCCAATTCTGACAGGACAGGTGAATGCGTTTTTCATGAAAAGCTGGAATATAGTGCCATTATATCCAATTGAGCTCAAAACCAGTTTTGTAGCATCCTGTTGAAATGTATGCATTTAGAAACTATTTTAAAGTTTTAATCTGTTACTTACTGTTTAAAATATTTTAGCTGATTTATGGATTAGTTGGTTTAAAAGGAGATAATTTAAATGTGTGAAAAACTCAACAAAGGTGCTTTTTAAAATAAAGAAGTCAAAGGAAATGTGTGGTACTAGTGGAAGTTAGGGAAGCTTTTAAGTGTCAGAAGAAAAGGCCACATTTAATAGTTTGTTCTTCACAACTTTTCAATATCAGCCCTAGCTCTTTGAGGTAGATATATAGGCCCTGTGATTTGCCTTCCAAGCTAGATTGTAGGAGAGATGTCTCTATAAGATCTGGCAAGCCAATGGGCCATATTCATGTAGGGATTTTGTGCAAGCATAATTCCCCTGCTTTTTGTGTGCTTCAGGCTATTTTCAAATGTCAAATACCAAACGTTTCTTACTCTTATTGGGAGAAACTCATGTAGTGTGCAAGGGTGACTTCACCATATTTTACATTATAAACCTACATAAAAGAAATTACCTTCCCATATGTAGACTTCAATCTTGGCTCCTTGCCCTTCATGAATTGTACTAGCCTCCAGTCAAGCAAGAAATCACCCTAATCCTAAACAGATACTCCCACTAGACTCTCAGAAGACTAAATGATGCAATAGTCACCTGTCCCAGCAGAAAATGACTGGTTAATAAGTGTCTTGTGGATCTGCATCAAAGATGTGGGCCCAACAAATGCAGCAGCTGAAGCCAGGATGACCAATATTCAGTGATGATGCAAATTGCAGTTCAACAACATCAGGAGGGTCCTGGGCTCCCTAGCCCTGCTCTAGATACACTACGGCAGCTTTGCTAAGCATTTTCAGGATTGTCAATGAGGACTGTCAATGAGAAACACTGGTATACAGCTAAGGTTTAATGTGCCTCTTTTGGTCCCCTTAGATAACTTCACTGTTTTTTGTCATTATCCAGAATATCTCTTTAGGCTAAGATAAAGGCACTGATTTTCTAGGCGCCCTGAAATAAAACAAACATTTTAGGCTGCAATTCTATACATACTTATCTAGGAATAAGTTTCACTGAACTCAATGGGACTCGTGAATGAGTAGAAACATAGAGGTCTCGCTTTCCTGTTTTCATTTTATCAGCTATCAGTGCCACTAAATATTTGACAAAAGTCTAGTGCCATTGGGAAATTACTATACCCAAGTCCAGGGAGTTTCTTTTTTTTTATGTTAAGACAGTATCAGCTTAAGCTGCAATCCTAAACAAACTTACTAAGGAGTAAACTCCACTGAACATGATGGGACATACACAGGATTGTGTTTTCTCATTTTAAATCCCCTCTCAGTTAGTAGATGACTTCTGTCAGGAACGAGGGAACTTGCTAGATTTGGGAAAGAACACTGGTGTCTTTCCTAATCATTTTGCCTGTCAAAAAATAGACACCAGTTGCAAAGCAGTAGCTGTTAACAGCAGCCCAAATATACTTGCAAGTGGAAGTCTGAAGCTTGGCTCTATGGTTATATTGAAATTTTAAAACAGACATGATTAACCAAAGTGAACAAAATAAATACACTGCAATCCTATTCCCCCCCCCCATTTATTTTATCTTTTAGCAGCGAATGAGGAGTTTGTTTAGAAATCCTTGTTAAAAAAGAAAGGCAGAAATCAGCAGCGTCCAAACTGGGTCTGAGATATAAAGAGCATCTTCATTCCAGAGTTGCTAATATGAGCAAGCAATTCAGAGTGTGGCATGCTAAAATTTACTTGTCAGTGAAGAATGAGCTGCAGATGTAACACTACCATCTGAGGTCCATCTTAAGCTAGGAGAGCCTTCAGCTGCTGATAAGAACATAGGAAGAGCCTGCTGGATCAGGCCAATAGCCCATCTAGTCCAACATCCTCTTCTCACAGTGGCCGACCAGATGCCTGTGGAAAACCAGCAAGCAGGATTTGAGCACAAGAGCCCTCTCCCCTCTCCTGGGACTTCCAGCAACTGGTATTCAGAAGCATTGCTGCCTTCAAGTGTATTGGCAGAGCAGAGCTATCATGGCTGGTAGGCTTCAATAGCCCTCTCCTCCATGATATAATCTCGCTGATCTTGGTTTGATCTCCATGGTTTTTTCCCCTTTCTCTTCTAAGGGTGACTCATTATTGTAAAAATAGCCCTGCCCTTATGTCCCAAGACCATTAGCCACCCACAGGAAACAGTGCTCAAATCAAACAATCAACAGCCTCTCAACTCCTGGATGCTCATATTGCTAGGCACAACTGCTTTGTATCAAAACATTACTAATTCTCCATCTAGTTCTTAGGAGCAAACATAAGAAGCTGCCTTATACTAAGTTAGATCCCAGGTCCATGTAGATCAGTATTGACCGGCAGTGGTTCTCCAGAATGTCCTTCTTAGCCCTACCTAGAATCTTCTGCATGAGAAGCAGTTGATCCACCCTGACCCTTCCTCATATTGCTTATAGAAGTGGGGATGACTTTTCCAAACATGAGATCTTCCTAAGATGGCGAGATAATAATTTTGATTGATGGGTTGCACCAGTAGTGCCATGGCCATCTTTCAGAGAAAAAAGGAGAAAGGAAAATAGGGGGACAGAACATTTCTAGACAGACAGAAGACATAGGTGGAATAAAGACAAAACAATACATTCAATAATCTTATGGCCATTAGCTCCCCGTTATACTTTTGCCTATTAGGTAGTCAATGAAACATCTAATAAAACTGCCAAAACATTTGCAAAGCTAAGCAGGGTCCAGCATGGTTTAAAACTGGATGGGAGACTGCGTGTTGAGATTCCTGCATTGCAGGGGGCTGGACTAGATGAACCTCGGAGTCCCTTCCAATTCTACAATTCTTAATTTAGCTACAAGGTGGAACATTATGGGAACCAGATGACATGCAGTGAAACCCCATGCATTTAAAGCAAATCCCACTGTAGCCAATGGGGCTTACTCCCTAGAAAGTGGGTTTAGGATTACAGTTTAAGTTCCTATAATCCTCTACCTGTTACCTCCTTTTGCTGCTCAACAATTCAACGTCACATGACCACAACATGTCAAGAATTTCATGTCCTGTCTCTCATTGCTTAAACCCAACTTCCCAGGATCCTTCAAGGGCTTAACCACACATTCACCTGAACATGGCACCAGCCCCAAAGAGAAGCGGTTAAAACAGAGGTCATTGCACAATGTATAGATGGCAACTATTCAATAACAGAGAACATTTGGCATGCCTAATGACTTCTAGCTAACTGCAAAAGTCCATGGTGTCAAAAGTGACTGTGGTGTGTGGTTTACCACCATCTCATTAAATGAACAATAAACATTCAGTGGCCAAAGTCTGATTATAAATTAGATTGAACCGAACACTGATATAATTATCAATCTTTCTGACATAACTATCAGTTCTAAGTTGCACTGATAGATAATGTCGTGCGTAAAAAGGTTTTGGAAAAGATTCAGAGTCATTTGTGTCTCTTTTCTAGAGCTAGCAAACCATGAGAACATCTATGCTAATCCTATGCCTACTTATAACAGAATGTATCTCAGGGAGAATAAAGGAATAGGGATTGACATCCCTATGGTTTCCTTATTTGCCAGAAAATTTTCTATGGGAAGACACAAACTACATCACCTTTTTGATATTTCTGGGCTAGTATATCAATATTCAAATACAAATAATTAAATGTGAGATAAATGCTGGTATTACTGATTCTATTCTATCATGGAATGCTTAGCATATGGTTTGGTGGAACTTGCAAGACTATCTCTATGAATATGCATTTTCTCAGTTGAGGAGAGAGACTCTAAAGGTCAAAACATTTAAGATTACTTCGCAGTGTCTTCTGAAGACCTGTCAACATTTTTTTCTGTTTCCAGAAAATCACTGTCTGGCAATTCCCAAAAGAGGCAAGGGAAACATGCAGTGCAGTTGTTTAATGCTGAAAAGCGTGTACGGGGCTAGTCATAGCCACACCTCTAAAACAATTCTCCATGTTTCAGAAATTTGTTTTCCTCCCCTTCATCATATTGTTCTTCTTTCTACTCACCTGCAGCTCTTTCTCACGTTTTTATTCTAAACCTGTACTCAAAATGATTGGAGTATATATTGTAATACAGACACGGAAATTATTCCTGACAAATTACGGCAGACTACTGAAATAGGTGGGACCGCTTATACCCAGGAAGGTAAAACCTAATGAAATACCATGCATTATATTACATAGCAAACATCTATAGAGTGACGCCATTTAAACAATATAGCCTTTCCTTTGATTTTGAAACTGTGTGTGAAAATAGCATGTGGAATGCCATAAAAGAAATAGATTTCAAACAAAACAACACCTGGCTTTGACAAACTTGCAAGAGCTGTTACAATACTAAGGTTGTGGGTTTTTTTTTAAAATTTGTTCTATAGGAATTAAGTCCAGAGCAGCCCACAACTGGTACTTTTACAAATCCCCTTAAATAAATTTTGAAGTTTAGGTTCAACTGCAGATCAGCAAAACTAACTGCCATTGCCTCAACTTGCACAATAGAAACAAGAGAGGGGGGGAGAGGTGGTGGGGGGACAATCCGTGTATAATACAGGCAGAATGTTTTTAAAGTGTCATTCCTTCATTCACAAAATCTTCCACACACACTCCACCACCTCCTCCTCCTCCTCCTCCTCCTCACCACCTCCCAAGATGAGAGGAAATCTCTACTCTGTTCTGCAACCAGGAGTCAACCCAACTGTTGCAGGGCTGTGACTTGGCAGCTGCATTCTCAGGGCAAGGAACAGTTACCCAGAGAGACACAGCCGCGTACATAAATATATGATGCAGACACATCTGTTCACATTTAGAAGCAAATCTACCACGATTCAAGGAGTGGGGGTGCAGGAGAGAGGGGCGATTCATCTCTGCCTCTCTCCCCTCCACTACACACACACACACACACACTCGCTCGGACATTACCTTTAAGATCAGCTCGGTGTGGTGTTGGTCCAGCATGTTCGCCTTCACGAAGGAGGTGATGATGACCCTTCCGTACCTGCCCGGAGTATGCAGGTCGGAGTAGAGCCGGTGCTTGGACCGATTGACGGGGAAGAGGCTGTTGACCAGGTTCCTCTCGATCTTGGCCAGGCTGTGCTTGGGCGCCAGCAGGTGCTCGACACTCTCTTCGATCTGGTACCTGCTGAAGCTGGCGCCCAGCAAGATGGAGATGAGGACGGGCGCGGAGGCGAAGAAGACCGGGTGGCTGGCGATGAAGTGGCCGAGTCTGGCGAAAGACGTTCTCAGCCCCCTGTGCAAGACCTGCCGCAACATCCTAGTGCAGAAGCAGCGCAGGAGGGCGAGGCGCGCGCGACGGGATCGGAGGCTCTGCCAGAGCCCAGACAAAACCATCGGGGAGCCCAGGCAGGCGGCGGCGGCGGCGGCGGCGGCGGCAGCTGCCCCTCCGGGCGGAAAGGGGCAGGCAACTCTGCCTCTCGCTCCCCGCCAGCCTCTCCGCGCACGGCGGGCGCTAGAGCTGCTCGCCTCCGTCCAGGAGGCTGCCGAGGGGAGTTTCCCGGCGCCTCATTGTCTGACTTTAAACAGCAACAAAGACTCTCCAGGGAAAAGGGCAACGGCGCCGAGGAAGCAACACCCAGAACGGGGGGGGGGGGGGGGAAGGAGACCCAGATCGGATGGGTGGCAACACCTCTTTGTTTCTCTGGAGGGTGGTTGCGCTTTCTGCCCAGCCAAGTGGGTGGGTGCCTCTTTTTTTTGGAGGGGGTGTTTTTGTTTGTTGGTCCAGGAGAGGGGTGTGTGTGTGTGTGTATAGATCGAAGTGGGGGTTTGACACACTTGCTGACTAATCTCAGTGGAGCTCCAGCTCCCCGGCTTGAAGAGAGATGGTGGGGGGCAGGGATGGGGGAGGGAGATCTCTATATTAAAAATAATAATAAAAATATCGCACGCAGAAGCCCTCGACACCTGATCCTTTGGGGGGGTGTTGCGATTTGTTGCTGCTGCTGCTGCTCCTGCTCGGTTGTAGATCCACAGGAGATCGTGGGGCTCCGGCTGATTACACACCTGCAGAACTGAATGAATGGGTTTCCTCCCCCACCCGCGACTCTAAACGATGACAGGAAAGAGACTCGCCTCTTCCTCAGTCCAAAAGCCCCAGGGGGAGAAACTCGCCGTTTCAAAGCACACGCTGCTGCTGCTGCCGCTGGTGGTGCCGCCACTTGCGAGCGAGTTCAGGGGCAGTTTCCTCCGCGGCTTTTTCATGACAGTTGTTGAGCTTGAACAAATGACTAGCCAATGCCCAGGTGGCTCGGAGCAGGCGGCTAGGCGAAGCAGCGCTTCCTCGCCCCCATCTTCGCTGGCTCTCTCACGCGACTCAGGGATCCGAGGGGTTGCATGAAACACAACCAAGATGGGAGGGTTTTCTTTAAATAATAATACTAATTTAAAAGAGCCTTTATAGGTAACTTAGCTGGAAGTCTCGATCGCCGACGGCGAATCACCAGGGACGAATCCTCCTCCTCATCTTAACACACAGGGAGGTGGGTGGCTCCCTCCCTGCCTTCTTCGTGCCCGCCTCGGGGTTTTCTGCTCCGAGGACTGGATCCCCCACTTGGCTTTTGTTTTGCTTTGTTGGCGACCCGAGGCTACTTCAGGTCAGATCCATGTCGGCGCCGCCGGCTTGTGCCGCCCGAGCGAAAGAGCTGCCCAGCCGCCTCAGGGAACGAGGGGAGCCGGGCGCGGAGCTGGGAGCGACGTGGCGCATGGCAAAGTTTCCCGGCTCACCTCTGGAGGAGTCCCCGAAGAAGCGCGCTCGGGAGAGGGCTGCTCCCCGCCGGGGCGAACGGCTCCCTCATGGCTTCGCGACCCCGATCAGCGCAGAGATACAGTTTTGTGTATTTCATTGGTGTCAAGCTGCCGCCTCTTCTCTCTTTGTCAGCGCATAGCGAAGGGATTCGCCGCTTCCCGGTGCCAGGAGCCACGGACGTCTGGGCAATTCCTCCAGCTCCCTCTTCGCTGGCGTCCCCGCTCCCCTCTCTCTGGCTCCTTTTCCCTCTCGCCGACTCTGCCTGCCTCTCTCTCGCTCTCCGCGCGTTGCTGCTTCGACGCTCTTCTCTGTGCGAGAGCAGAAACTGCCCAGTCTCCAGCCTAAATGGGCATGTGCGAGTGCTGCGCACATGCCCATTAAGGACGTGAAGCCGCCGCGAAGCCGGTGCCCTTAACCCTTTGCCCGGAGCTTGTCTCAGACTCCCCCTCTCCTTCGAAGGGGGCGCGACGAGGCGGGCGAATTCGTGGGGTTGAGGAGCGCCTGCGCGGGCGCGCGCGCCTGGGTAGGTGGGCGGAAGGAGCAACTCAGCCCTCTGGAATCCCGCCAGGGAAAAGGAACCGTGAGGTCACTGGGATGAGTGGAAATGCCCCAAAACAAGGGGCGGGGCGAGAAGCCGTGGCGAAAGGGCAGCTCTCCCAGGAAAGGATGTGGAGAAAAGACCATCGAGTTTCAATGAAAGCCAGTTCTCCCCACAGGAGCATAGGGAGTTGCCTTATAGACCAAGCAAGGCCGTTGGTCCATCTCACTTAGTGCTGTCTGCACTGACCGGCAGCAGCACTGCAGGGATTCAGATTCAGATTCACATTCCCAGTCCAATCTAGATGCATCTGGGATTGAAATGGGGAACTGGGCTTAACCCCAGATATTGAATCTTGTGCCCAATTTCAGGTTAAAGGGAACCCTTAGCAATATGCCTTTGGTGGGCTCTGGGTTGGCCCAGTCCTCCCCACCAAGAGAAAGGAGTTGGCTCTTATATATTTCTAAAACATTTCCACCCTACCTCCCAGTGGCACTTTGCTCTGAGTGTAAATTTGCTGTCATCCAGCTGTGCCCATTGTTCTTCCACTGGGTGGTGCAGCAGTTAGGATTGGGCCCAAATACTAGCATTGGGAGAAGTTGGTTGTGCAAGTGGGCAGATGCAGCTGTTCATTCAAGGTCCTCCCTCTGGGCAGTGGGGTTTGGGCCTAGCATGTCTAGCAGTGGTCATCACTGCTTCTGTCCACTCTACCTGCTCACTCGCTGGGCTCAGGTCTCCTTGGCAAAGAGTGAATGAGCAAGCAGATTCTCCTCAGAAAGAGGGGAGGGTGTGGTATATGTCAGAAGCTGTGGCAGCCACTCCTTGTAATGACTGCTCTCTTAGGTCTTCCAGCCTTTTTCTACATTGAGAGAGACAGTGAAAGTGGGTGTGATCTGAGCAGCAGGCCTGCTCAGCTGTGCCCCTTTCCCAAATTCTTACCGTGGCACCTTCTGGAGGGGGGAACACAAGTGAGAAGAATAAGAGGTGGGACCTTCTGGCACAAGCAGCCAACTCTCCCTGCTTGGATTCCTGCACTCCTCCCCTCTGTGTCCTGGGCATACCCAACCTGTTGCATCACTGAGAGTCAGAGATCAGGTGAGCAACAATGGCAACTCCTCCTTGCAACCAACCACTTTTGTGGACACCTGAGCACCACTTTGCCATCTGACTGAGAGACGGAAGTGTGGCTATTGCTGTGCATGGCACAGAGGTGGGAAGGAACAAACAGAGAACAGGCTTTCCCTACACAATGGTGCCTAGACTTCTCAGGTGCTGCTGCATCTCCTGAGTGATTGGGGCCTTCACAACTGCCTGATACTTCTAAGCTTTGATGCATCAGCTAAACCCCACTAGCACCAGTGATTCCTCTCAGTATGTAGTTCTGCCCTTTAGTAACCTGGTTCTTGTTGTTGAACTTCTGGGTTCTACTACAAGAAACAGAGTATATCCTGCAAGCCTAAAGTCTGCTCATACTTGACATATAACTTAGGAAAGGAGGCCAGATAACATACAATATTTCTGGCTTAGCTTCACTTCTTTCATGTTTTCCATCATGGCAATTTCTACATGGCAATACTGGGATTTAGTTGCCCCTTTCCTGTTCTTTGTTTGCTGTTATTGTTGTTGTCGTTCAGTCTTTTCCGACTCTTCATGACCCCATTGCTGTTATTAGTGAACAAAAAATAATAATAAAGTCTTTGTTCAAGCTGTCTTGTTGATTTAGTTTAGCATGACCAAACATGCAGGCACATTATGTCATAGTATTTTATCAATTTCAGCAAATACTAAATTCCACAATTGTCTTATAGGGAACAGGATCACCACATGTGTAGAAGTGTTCCAGTCTTGGGGTATGTCATCCAATATTTATTGGACTATATCTGTATTTGTGTGTGTGTGTGTGTGTGTGTGTGTACATACTTTCTGTGGGCTAATATGTCAAATAAGGTTTAATCTTAAAATTAAGCTCTTGTATCTTAGGTACAATCTTAAATACACTTAATAGGGAGTAAATCCCACATAATTCAATTATTTTACTCTGAGAACATAATGGATTTCAATAGTAAATAATTTTTAAATAGGCTCCATGGCTTTATAGGATTGCTATTTTTTTTACTTAAGGAAATATAAAGATTTTGTATGGAAGATCTTTCAAAGTAATTAAATATTTTAGAGATTTCTGTTAATTTCAGATATATCTCCAGATTGCTTGCTTGCAAATGATGGATGTAGCTGGTAGCTCTAGTTATCAGTCAGTAAGCTCAAAGAGCATGATAAAAGTGCATGATACAAGAATTGAAGATGAATTTGAAAAAGTTAACTAGCAGAATTATCAGTATTCAAATAACTGACGAGAATAGATTAATTTAGATTTGATAAATATAAGATAAGGCTAAAGTAAGAAAATTAACTTGAAAATTAACTTGAAACTCAGAAGTATGAAAACTGCACAGAAAATAGCAATGGAGATTTCAGTTTAATATACAGTACATACAAATAAAATAGGAATATACTAATATACGATAATTATAATATTTGTAAGATGCTTTCATTGAAGACAGCCTATGTGACACTAGAGTGCCACTGTCTCATTTGTGGAATCTAACTTGTAGCACACATTTAAAAAATAAAAAATAAAAAAAATAAGATTAGCTGTCTTTCTCTATTTCTTCCACTAGCCTAGTCTTCACCAACCTGGTGCCCTCTAGATGTTTTGGACTACAGTTCCTATGACACACAGCCAGGAAAGTGCTGACTGAGGCTGATGGGTATTGTAGTTCATAATATCTGGAAGGCATCTGGTTGGCAAAGGTGGCATTAGGCCTTTTCTTAGCATGTGTAATCTTTTTTTTTTATTTTTTTATTTTTTACTATGGCACCAGACTTTGGAGCAGTCCCATGAGAGGTGCCCTTTCTTCTTACTTTTTGACAGGCAGCAAAAAATTTTTTATTCCAGTAGACCCTGCAAGTATGTTGCTCTTAATGAAAATTTGACTGCATTTCTACATTTGCAGGTTTGTTTGTTTTTTAACATTTGATATAATTTTATTCTTGTTTTATTGTTAATTTGTACCTTTCTGAATTGTAAGCCCCCTTATTCTTAATAAAAGTGGAAGTATCAGTATCAAAAGTATCAGTATCATAAATGAATACATTTCATGAAAACAGTCTTAAGTGCCTGTTACTTTTACATTCTTCCCTTTCCCCAGGTTAATCTGTTTTGCTTGTCTCAGGGAAACATTTTGTGTACCAATGATACTATATAAGTAAACTTTGACAGGTTCAGTTACAAATTTCACACTCCTTAGTTTGTCTAATAATAATTTGGATCCAAAGGTTTCATTCTTCTGACAGATGCAAGTCTTTTTGTTGGAAGAAGGAAACCTTTGGACCTGACAAGCGATGGAGAATGAAGAGAAATTCAGTTCGGTTCACATTGTAACATGAACCTACTTTATTTACACTTCGAGAAACAATACATGCCCCCCAATACAGCTGTCCTTGAAAATCTGCAGTTCTCCAAATTTTGTAATGCAGTTCTCCAACCTAAACAAGTTACAAAAATGTGTGTATTAAGAGAAATTTGTGCATATTAGTGGAGACAGAGCACAGTGAATGCTGTGTGTGTGTGTATGTGTTGGTACATTCTACCTTCACACATTGATACTGGCAAGCCCTACTCTCTGCAGATGTGTCTGATGGCCAAGTGAAGAAGCCATACACATGTACTCACATATGGTTGCGGAGCAGAATATGTGTTTCAGGGAACATGTAGAAAGAACTTGCCCATTACCCAATCTGTTCGTGCATAAACTAAGATGAGATCAGCACACCATCAAAAACCCAATGTTTAAGTTATAAGTATTGACTCTTATAAACAAACACAGCATCATTACGAATCATAGAGAAGGAATTTGTTACATTTTAGAGGGCTGACCCATGTGTTCTGTGAAATCATTTGGAGAAAAAATACAAAAGTCCAAAGAAGCATGATTGATAATGCTGACCGAAATCCAGTTTCTGTATGGTTTCCTGAACCATCACATGACCACCTCTGTGTGTGCTGAAGTAGTTGTGTGAATGTATTATTAGCATGATTGGGCTCCAACCCCTTTATTGTACTTCACTTTTATCATCTCTAGGAAAGGCAAAGTGTGCTAATGTAATCACATCTTAAGAGTCGCATGCTTCAGAGACTCACTCCACAGAATATTACATCAGCAAAGCGCTAGAATGTGTGAAACATGTATAGCTAACCGTGGTTGTTCAAAATGTGATGGGAGACACGGCAGAAAGCATTTGCTCTGCTGCGTGTTTACTTGGAAATAAGTCCCATTGAGTTCAATGGGTGATGCGTCTTAAGAAAGCATATAGAGATTTGAATTCCGCGGGGCCTATAATAAGGAAAGATTACTTCACTAAGGATATATGACAAGAAGGAGAATAGGATGTGGGGGGTGAGGAGACAGGAGAGGGAATAATAGAAAATAAAGAAAATAAAGCTTTTATGGAGACAGGTAAGGGAGGAAAAATGGAGAGACGGCAGCAGGTCTGTTCCATAATTGTTCCTATGGACATGGTGGATCCATCTGTCATTCCTTCCCCAGGGTTCTTCCAACAATACGACACTGAGAGCCACTGTTGTAAACAAATGAAACCATTATTATTACCAAGTACGCTAACATAGATTTGTCTCAGCAAATTAAAGCGCAACATATTGCATGTCAGATCCAGTGCCCATTAAAGCCATTCACAAAATATCCAGTGATTTGAGTGGCACAGCTTTTGCTCCAGTCTGGAAAAAAAAATTGTTTCCTCATTAGACGATTCTTTGCACCTATTGAACAGAGGTCTAATAGCCAATCAGTTTCTCAATTGCCAGGTTCTGATGTTCAGCGTTAGATAACCTTAGTGTATCAATTTTCATAATTAATTCATAGTTAATTCTCATTACCACTGTATCAATATGCTAATTCCTCTCAATAAATTTCCAATTAACATTCACAGGCTTGGATGCTAATGAGCAAGATGTGGAAAGATGCAGTCACAGAAGTCAAGGGTATATGTCTTTGTTTTCCTTTTCAGAAATGCAAGTGGCAGGATCATTGTCTTAGAATGCATTTAGCATTTGTCACTCTATACAGTTTATGGGTTAAATTAATATTGTGATTAAATAAAAATGACATGTTGCTGAATATGCAGCTGTTAATTAACATAGTGCATATGACTAGGTTTGAGGGTAATTGCTATGTTTTTAGGAACAAAAGCAATTGCTCCAGTTGTTGTTCCAATGAATTCAAGAAACTAAAGGTTTTGGCTAGCAGTTAACAGGAAGGTCAGACTAGTAGTCCATCTAGCCCAGGAGTCAACAACCTTTTTCAGCCATGGGCCAGTCCACCATCCCTCAGACCATGTGGTGCGACAGACTATATTTTTTTGGTGCGGGGGAATGAAAGAATTCCTATGCCCCACAAATAACCCAGAGGCGCATTTTAAATAAAAGCACACATTCTACTCATGTAAAAACATGCTGATTCCCGGACCGTCCATAGGCCGGATTGAGAAGGCGATTGGGCCACATCCGGCCCCTGGACCTTAGGTTGCCTACCCCTGATCTAGCCCACAGTTTCCCAAACATGGGTCTCCAGCTGTTTTTGGACTACAACTCCCATCATCCCTTGCTAGCAGGACCAGTAGTCCCAAAACAGCTAGAGACCCAAGTTTGGGAAACTCTGATCTAGCCCAATATTGTCTGCTCTGCTGGCAGCAGCTCTCTGGGTTCTGAAGCAAAGGTCTTTACCATCATCTGCTGTTTGTGCCAGACAGACAGTAGGACTTGAACCCGAGACCTCTGTGGCATGCAAAGCCTGTGCTCTATCACTCAGCCACGATCTGTCCTCCTAACACATTCCTGTGTACAAACAGGGTTCAGAATCATCCAACTAGCATAAGGCTGTCATAGAGGATAAGGCTATCAATGATGGTCATGATGGCTATCTTCTACCTCTGCTGTAGAAGGGAATATTCCCCTGTATACCAACTGCTGCAGATCACAAGGCACGGACTTTGGTACAGTGGTACCTCGGGTTAAGAACTTAATTTGTTCTGGAGGTCCGTTCTTAACCTGAAACTGTTCTTAACCTGAGGTACAACTTAGGCTAATGGGGCCTCCTGCTGCCACCGCATCACCCATGCACAATTTTTGTTCTCATCCTGGGGCAACGTTCTTAACCCGAGGTACTATTTCTGGGTAAGCAGAGTCTGTAACCTGAAGCATCTGTAACCCGAGGTACCACTGTGATCTATTGTTATATGGCAGCCTGTGCAAGACCAAAAGTTGGTGCCCCCAAATGTATCTTCTCAATTATGGATCTTCTCAATTTTGCAACTCCTCGGCTCAGCACACTGTGTGGGAAATCCACCCGCACCATCCTAAATCCAGTACTGCTTCAGTGTGAACCCTTGTATTAAGATGAGGATAGCATGTATACAAAAAGAATCATAGAAAGAGACTTGTTTGTCTTCATTGTGCTTAGCATGTTGCCCGCGAGGAAGCAAAACTCCTGTGTGGATAATTCTACAGGATTCCTTCTTTGCCCATGTCTAGGTATGCACATAGCAGGTCAATGGATCTGCCCTTCTTTTTCTGCATGTGGTGGGATCTTGTAAGGAGGCTTACAGGTGTTTGATGCATGGTGCTTGCCAACTGCACAGGCAAGAGACTCAGTGCCTGAGGGAGAACAATCTAGTTCCTTCCTTTGTGAACTAGTCTTATGAGGTGGGCTAGGGAAAGAAAATATATGAGGGAAAATCTACTTTACATTTTGCAACAAAATAGCTAGCCTGTTCATGGTTTATTTGTGGAGTCTTGAGTCCTATAAGTAACCCGGGGACTTAATGGCAGTAACAGGAAACAGAAAGTATCATTAATATGAACTTCCTCAAACTTGGTTCCATTGTGTCAATGTTACTTCTTGTTACCTGTCAAATCTTGTCCCTGCCAGGTCCTTCATATAACAAGTAGCAGATACCAAGAAAGGTACAGTACTCAGATTTGGAGAATATATTTAAATTTAACTGATTTAATAAATTACTTAAAAGCAAGGTAGTTAATAAACAGAAAGTCTTTAAATGGCAATGGAGTTTTTAACTTCCAGAAAGAAAGAAAAAGATTCCTATTACTTATTCATTGTATTGCTTAGCAGATGCACACAATGTTTTACAAAACACATAATGACATCTCCTGTTCCTAGAGACCTTACAAACCTAATTAAGAACATGCAGAGATGGCAGTGCAGTGAGATGAGGGGAATGGGAAGAAGAAGTCTGACAGTATGAAACGTGGCAAAGGATGGAAGGCAAGCAGTAAATAATGCAAAATAAGGGAAGCTGAAATTTTGCCACAAGTGAAGCATCACCAGATGTTATTTAATTTATATTATTTCATTTCTAGACTGTTCTTCAACCAAGTCTTCTGGGTGATTTAAAATGATCAATAAGATACAGAAATGCAATCCAATCTTATTAAAACTATCACAATGCAAATAACAGAAAACCTAGAAAGCAGCATAAAAGCAGCACAAGATCAGCAGAAAAACAGACTAGCAAGATCAATATTAAAAACCAGTAAGGGAGAAAAGCAATTAGTGGTCATATCTTAATTGCACTAAGAACATATAATTAAAAGGACCGGGAAAATAAAAAGGTCTTCCCTTGGTGTTGAAAAGACAGGAATCCAGGCATGTGAGTTGAATTGCTTATAAGGCCTTCTTATGTTACTTTTTCCCTTATGGGAATGGCTTGAGTGACATAGCTCTTGGTGTTTTTTATATTAATTAATTAATTGATTTTATTTATTTATACATTGCCTTTCATCCAAAGATCACAAGGCAGTTTACAGTATAAAAACACAAAATACAGAACATAACAACAGCAGCAACAAAATACCCCACCCCCATAGTATTAGGAGAAGTAACACAATAAGGAAGTGTAGATAAGTAAGTGTGGTGATGCATAAAAAACCAAAAATGGCCTCTTGAAAATGCCCCTTATTTGTGGGCAGAGAAACTGAGGGGACCATTTTGCTGAAGAACAATTTCTTCCCAAGTTTTATTTCATTTTTCTGCTACATGCAGCAGCAACAGCAGCAACTCTGTGGGCAGCTTGGCCACCATTTTGCAACGTGCCAGATTTAGCATTGTTCTAGGGCGTTATGCAGGAGAAAATGGCAGCTGCCACAAAAAGTGATGGAAAATATTTGGAGAAATTTCTGCAAAGTACCTTTATTTTTCTGGGGGCAATGAGCAAAAGAAAAACTTCACAATTTTTCTCAGGAAAAAAAGCCAACTGAGAAATTTTAGTTCAGCTCTTGTTAAGGAAGTTGAATACTTTTGAGAACTCAGGACTGTTGAGAAGTTTTTTGGGCATTGAAATTCCCCTGTCTCTTCAACTCTGCCATCAGGATTGCTAAGAGATCAGAGAAAAGGTTAGACTGTACAATGCAGCAGCCTGCAGAAAATACACCACGTCTGCCTTTTTTCTGTTTCTGACTAGAAAGCATTGTCTGCTCAGACAAAACGCCTATGACTACCTTCCATTTTGTAAACTTGGCACACATTCAAGTAGGGCCAGGCACTCTAGTTTGATAAACCTTTTTGTGGATATTAGGCCGGTTGGTAGGGCCAGATTTCTACTTTATCGCAATTGAAAAACTGGTTTGAGCTTTAGGGACGATGAGGAATGGTGGGAGGCTCCCGCTGGAGGACTCTCTAGGGAAGCCTCAGAAGAGGAAGGCTTGGAACCAGGGGCCTGGCAGTGGGACACAGAAGACAGGTCAGAGATTGAAGGGCAAGCAGTATGGTTGGATGCCAAACAAGCAACAGGCTTGAATGAGAGGAAGAAGAGAAGCTGTGGGGGCTGAAGCTGTAACAGATTCACAGGAGCCTGCCAGTTCTGCTGTGTTCAGCTCCCCTTTCCACTTGTTTCCAAGGGCTGAGAGATTTTTGCACGTAGCAGAACAAAAAGCACAGATAGTGCAGCCCTCACCCTGCCCTGGCGGAGTTTAAGATTGCAGGGAAAACAGCCGGATGGAGAGGAAACTTAGAGGGAAGTGGAAGGCCCAGATGGTCAGTTCTGGCAACAGTTTTACTGGAGCCAGTCTCGCCGTGGTTTCTCTGCTTGTATTCTGTTTCCTTGAATAAAGAATCAACTTTACAGCTTGTCTCTGAGTCTCCATGTTGACCTGCAGCTGAACCAGCCCTGACAGTAGTGAATAGTGGATCAGTTAGGAAATAAAAAAATTCCTTCCAGTAGCACCTTAGAGACCAACTAAGTTTGCTATTGGTATGAGCTTTTGTGTGCATGCATACTTCTTCAGATACATGCACACGAAAACTCATACCAATAACAAACTAAGCTGGTCTCTAAGGTGCTACTGGAAGGAATATTTTATTTTGTTTCGACTGCGGCAGACCAACACGGCTACTTACCTGTAACTAGTTGGGAAATATTTAGATTCTGGACTCAGTGGTCTTACTGGAGCAGTGGTGAGACTCTTTAGAGCAGTGGTGGGGAATCTTTGGCCATGATGTTCCAGATAAAATACAGCTCCTATCAGCCCAAGGAAATAACCAATAACCAGGGATGATGGGACTTGTAGTTCATCAATATCTTGAAGGCCCAAGGTTTTCCAAGACTACTTTATATAGTGTTGCACATATGTGTTGAGCTGTCCCTGCTGGGCTCGAGCGCCCTCCTCATTCTGCTGAGTGGGGCCTTGGACTTCCGCGCTAAAATCCTCCCCTGACAGCACCATTGTTAGCAAATTGCACCTTGTGAACTGACCCAAGTGAGGAGTGCAGTCCTTTGCCTGTGCTTGTGACACAAGGACCTTGCCCTCCCTCAAAGCAGCATCAGTGAGATTAACTTGCTCTATTCTCCACTGAGAGCCAGTGTGGTGCAGTGGTTAAGAGCGGTAGTCTCGTTATTGTATTGTTTTTTCTTTTTTTTCTTTTCTTTTTTCTTCTTTATTCTCCTTTTCTTTTTCTTCTTGTTTGTAAGGTTTAAAAGCAATAAATATTATTATTTTTTTAAAAAAAGTCTCATAATCTGGGGAACTGGGTTTGCATCCCCACTCCTCCACATGCAGCTGCTGGGTGATCTTGGGCTAGTCACACTTCTCTGAAGTCTCTCAGCCCCACTCATCTCACAGAGTGTTTGTTGTGGGGGAGGAAGGAAAAGGAGATTGTTGGCCGCATTGAGACTCCTTCGGGTAGTGATAAAGCGAGATATCAAATCCAAACTCTTCTTCTTCTAGTTTTAGGAGGTTGATTAGGGTCACTGAGGGTCACCCAACAAGCTTCATAGCCAACAACAACAGTGATATTGTTAGCTGCTTGGGACTAGTTTTTCTTAGTGGGAAGGAAGGCAGCATATAAATCTGTTGAATATATACAAAAATAAATAAAGCAAAGCAAAAGCTGATCAAGGATCTGCATTTGGTTTTCCCACACTTACATGCATATTACCATGCATATTGGCAGGTGAAGTAGAGATGGCCCTCTTGGAATATCTCTCTATTACGATGATAATATATTTATTTATACCCCATCTTTTCTTTTCCGTGAGGAAACTCAAGTCTATAATCATATAGACAAAACTTATGTGGCCATACCAGACCACCCCCCTCCAAACTTTTTTGCTCAGCTAGGCTACGAGAAGGGTTTTGTTTTGTTTGAGGTTTTTCTGCGGTAGAAGAGGTTCCAGACCAGTGTTTTTAAAAGGCAATTGAGATGCTGATAGCAGAGCAAAAGCTATAAAGTTAACACCCATGGATGATGAATGTGGAGCATTCACACCTTTTTGTCTTATTCAGCATGCAATTAACACATAAAATGGAACAAGGGCTCTCATACCTCTTTGTGAAGTGGATCATGCCTCAATAGGCAGGTTATCACTCAGTTGTTTCAGCACTCATTTGTGATCTGAGGTGAGTGACTATTATAAATATGTGCAAACACCATAGATTTTCATTTTTATCTTTCTTTTATTTTTAAAAGGGCTGCATTTGATGCAGTAAATGCTGTTTTTTTTAACATGGGATAATTATCCTGATTTCTAGTTTCTGGATTTATTTTATATATGTATTAGAATCCACCTTTAGGGTGCTTCCCCTCCTAAGGAAGCTTACAAAGCATTCAGGAAAATGACAGTGATAAGATATCAAGTCATTAAAACAATAACATAAAGCAATATTAAGTACCTTTAAAATAACGGCAATGCATAAAATTATGAAGAAAACACAGTGCCATTAAAACACCCAAAAGCAAAATGGGATTTTAAAGAAGTTTTCAATGCTGATTAAAAATACAGTGGTGTGTTTGGGTTTTATACAGGTTTCTAAGCATTGTTTGATATGTTGTTTTTTAATGAAATGGGATCCTTTGGGTGGAAGGGTTACGGTTATAGACAGATGTATGCAAACAAATCATACCATACCGCTCATGCCAGGACTTCCACTTGTACAACTTCCTCTCTGTCTCCTTACCCCCAATCTGTTCCAGGGGTTCTCCCAACACTCTACAGCAGAATTGGAGCAGGGTGGGGAGAGGAAAGGTGAAGGTGGTTTCATTGCACAAGTGGAAGTTCTTGCAATGTTTTTGTTGGAAATAACCCAATAAGTAAAAGTAACCAAAGACTCCTTTTCCTCTACTTCTCTATTGTTTCATGAATGGGGGGGGGGGGAGCACAAATCAATCTTGGGCCACCAGCAAGTGTCCTGGGCTACCCACTGTTCAGTCAGGAAATTCCAGTTCGTAGTTCGCACTCTGAAACAAAGCAATTATGTTGACATTTAGAAGTGCAGCGGTGAAGGGCAAGTACCTATGATAAGGAAAGGATTTGTCCTCAGATATAGTTCTGTAAATGCTAACTAGAAGTTTCTTGTTACTGTGGAAATTCCCATGCTCCCTTGTGGCTTCAATCACAGATGTTCTTTCTAGAATGATTATTTTGGAAGGAAGACGATGAGGATGTCTGAAACTTAACACTGATCTTTACTGCAAAGTTGAAAGAGTATGTCCCAAACTGAGAACATTGGCACTTTTCCATGAGTGAAATGCAATTGGCATAAAATTTGCATGTGCCCAGTGGATTTTACTCATCCTTTCACACCTCCATTGGTTTGTTGTACTACTTTAATGACTTTCGAAGCTTGAAAATGTTACCATGTATTGTGTGGGCATTTCATTTTTCAGAAATTTGTTATTTAAGCATATCTCCATTCCTGCATGCAGATGCTGATTCCTAAACAGTGAAATCAAGCCTCTGTATGGGGATGCATACCATACATACTATGAGGATGGTGGATGAATGCAGGGAAACCGCAGCGTTTAACGTGTTGCATTCTTTTACTTCACCTATTCCAGGGTTGAATGTGTTTTCCTGACAGTCATCCAAAAGAGGGTGCAGTACTGATATCTCTCAAATCAATCTTTCTGCGTGTTCAGAAGTAGGCTTCTGAAATCATGTTAGAAATTATTGGATTTAGAATCAAGATAATCAAGTTATCTTTCCATTTACCTTGTTTCTCAACCTTTCAGGCACAATGGCATCACATTTTTAAATCTTTATAGCTGATGTCACGATGGCTAGAGAAATTTTTGGGGGTGGAAAGCTGAGGTTCTGAGAAGAAAGTGCTGTCTGCAAACAAATGTTCATCAAAAATGTACCCACTATACATTTATGAAGGTCCTATAAGAGAAGAATCTAGCCCCTGCTCATCACTTTATTTTTGTATTTTCCCACCCTTGTTTTGCCATCTGCTCCTACTACAAGTCCTTTGGGATCATACACCATTCGAGACTCTAACTTAGTTGGCCTTGCTGGCTGGCTCTGATAAGATGGCTGCATTCCTTTCTGGGACACCTTTCTAGGGACACATGCTGCTGGGGGCAAAAATGGGCATAGTACAGTAATGATGTAAATCTCATATTTGTATAGAAAGCTAGTTTCTATATACACTGACACTATCCTCCAGACAGATAGGCAAGAGACCTTGGGCCCTTCCAGATGTCCTTTCTGTTGCACATTCATGGTGACTTATGCTCGTGATGCTATCAGAGTGGTCACATGCAAACCTGAGCCTGCAGAAGCTTTTGGGGCGTCATTCTGTTTCATTTCCATTCTGTGTATATACCATAACTTCCAGATGAATTCCTACAATTTCTTTTTTTAACCACCCCAATCCTCTGGTTTATTTTTGTTCCACTTTTGTTGTGACAAGATTTACATAATTACAAACATAACAGAAGTCATCAACAATAAGTAAAACACATCAAAAAGTACACAACCAAATGGAAAACAATTTCCACATAAATCAAAATCTAACACTAAGAATAGAGCATTAATATCACAGTTTAAAATCACATAGGTAAAAAAACCCCAGCAATTTATAAACAAAACAAAAAACGGCCCTCTCTGCCCAGAAGCAGCAGCGGCAGCAGTCCTTTATGGAGCCTGTCAGGCCCCGCCCCAAGACAGGTGGAGAGAAGCAGGGCAGGGCCCTTCAGGCTCCCAGCAGGTCAGTCTCTGTCAATTGGGTGGACACCTGCATTGAAAAGCCCTCAGAAGGAACACACCATATTTTTAACAGACATATACCGGTAGTGTATCACATTGTGTTAGGTAAGCCTCTGGCCTGGGGACCTGTTATGCCTCTTCAGTATGCTATCCAGATGTACGCTGGGCCACTTCAAGGCCCCTCCTGCTCACCATTTTCATCTTTCATTATTTTAGAAGTAGACTAGGACTAGGACAGGACATCTCTTCCAATACAAGCCCCCTCACAGAGAGAGCTGTTTCCACCACATAGGACACAAGACTACCCAAATCACAGGCCCCCTTTGCTCTGATGTTAGCAGTCCTGTTTTCACAGTTTGAGTTTATCTGGGTCTTCCATGGCTCCTCTGCAACCCCAACCCAGCAGCAGGCAAATTAAAACTTACACTTGCAACCTTTTATTTGGGTGGGAGAAATGAAAGACCTCCTGTCACTCTCCACCCTCGCCCCACACACTAAAATAAAGATGATTCTCTGAAAAAGGCTTTCTATCCTGCAGCTAGTTCTGCAATACGGTATACAAAACCTTAGCTGTCCCATTGTGGTTTCTCTCCTTTTTCCATTTAAATAAGTATATAAAAAGACAGCCAGCACCTGCTTCTTTATTGGGTACTGCTGGTAGTCATTCATTGGCAGCTCTTTAATGATTCAGGGTGATTACTAAGGGAAAGTAGCTGTGACTTATCTGTTATGGAATACGGTTGTGTGGTGTGTGTTTGTTGGCAAAGAATGCCCTAGGTGGTGAGAAATGCAGTTTCACGGTCTGTCTCCGAGACAGTCCATTAGCTGCTTCTCTGACAGCAACCATGCTAAAATTGGATTGGAGATCCTTTGATTGCACCACTAACACAGGCGGATTGGAAAAGCAGACCAGAAGCAGACCATTGTAATGGGACTTCAGTGCATTGGACGCAAGTGATTACATTTGCTAACATGCCGGCATAGAAAGCACACTTGGGCTTACGTGTGGATTATTTTTTAGGGGCTTTTACGCATCTGCCACTGTGTCAATATAGAAAGAAGCTGCTGGTACCCTGATCATTACTTACTAAGTCTCAAGGTTCTCAAAATGTGAGCTGATCTTCCTATGGAACTTTGAAAGGTTAGAAAAGGACGGCATGAACATTTTCATTCCTTCTCACCCTTACACCCAATCCTAGCCGAAGCAATGGCACATCTTTCCTGAATAGTGGCCTTTCCTCCCTCCACAGGGAGGACATTCCCAAATCTGCCCCAGAAGGTTAACAGATTTAAGGGGTGGGCAGGACTAGAAGAAGGGGAGAATGTGCCCTGGTGGAGGGAGAAATCCTTGCCCTCATGAAATGTAAATTTTACCACTATGTTGAATACAAACCCAGAAGTCCCAGGCTCGCTCTGCTCCAGTGTCTCAAGGTAGAGCAGAGAAAGACACCCTGTCTGTAAACCTAGAGAGTCACTGCCATGCCAATTAGATGGGCCGGTGGCCTTGACTTGCAGCTTCTTAAGTTCCTTGACCCAGGAGCTACTTTGTGGACATGCCTCCCATTTGTAGGGATAGAATGAGCTTCGCTAGCTGCTAGGATGATCGTTGGAACATGGCGTAAGAATTCTTGCTCTGACAGCTAAGAACTGGAAAACTCAAGATCTACCCACACTGGAAGAGTGGCAGATGCAGCTGATGGACTACATGCAACTGGCTGAGATGACTGGCAGAATCCGAGACCTGGGAGAAGAGAGGGTTGAAGAAGACTGGAAGAAATTTAAGATTTATCTACAAAAATATTGTAATTTGGTTGAATGTTAAGAAGGATGCTAGATCATAAAAAATTGTCCACCACTGAATTAGATCTGAATTTGACGATAAGTGAGATTAAGGAAAATACAAACTTTCTGGAGAACTGTTAGATTTTATTTAAATGAGCGGATATAAGGTTGTAAACAAGATGATAATTTGCTTGAAAAAAATTTTCAACGATGTAAGTGGGAGCGGGAGACGTGAGGGAGTCCAAAGAAGTGAGGAAACTATGTTATGATATAAGTAATGTTGTTTATTATTTATGTATTGTATTCAAAAACTTTAATAAATATTTATAAAAAAAAAGAATTCTTGCTCTGACAGTTGCCCCTGAGGCCTAGTGACAAAGTAGGCTTGCAGTAAATCAGGTGTAAACACAGCAGTTAGCCTTATGCAAAACAGCCAAGGACAAAAAAAGAGAGTAAATGCATTCAGAGCTCCTTAGGCTCCAGCTTTTATCATCATATTATTATTTTTTTTTTATTATAAATATTTATTGAGATTTTTTAGATACAAAATGCAAAAATAATAAACAATATAGCATGGATCATAACACATTTTTCAGAACTTCATTGGACTCCCTCACGTCTCCCACTCCCACTTACATCATTATAAATTTTTTCCAGCAATTTATCATCTTATTTATATTCTTAAATCTTGTTCAGTTAATTTAATCTAATCTCCAAAAATTTTATGTTTCCCTCAATCTCACTTATCTTCAAGTTCAAATCTAATTCATTGGTAGGCAATTATTTATGATCTAGCATCCTTCTTAGCATTCAACCAAATTACAATACTTTTGTAAATAAATCTTGAATTTCTTCCAGTCTTCTTCAACCCTCTCTTCTCCCAGGTCTCGAATTCTGCCAGTCATCTCGGGCAGTTGCATATAGTCCATCAGCTGCATCTGCCACTCTTCCAGTGTGGGTAGATCTTGAGTTTTCCAGCTCTTAGCGATGAGTATCCTTGCTGCCGTTGTTGCATACATAAAAAATGTTCGGTCCTTCTTTAACACCTTCTGGCCGACAATGCCCAGAAGGAAGGCCTCTGGTTTCTTAGTGAAGGTATACTTAAATACCTTTTTCAACTCATTATATATCATTTCCCAGAATGCCTTCACTCTAGGGCAGGTCCACCAGAGGTGAAAGAATGTTCCTTCATGTTCTTTACATTTCCAACATTTATTATCAGACAAATGGTATATTTTGGCAAGTTTAACTGGGGTCATGTACCATCTATATATCATTTTCATTACATTTTCCTTCAAAGCATTACATGCAGTGAAGTTCAGCCCAATGGTCCACAACCTTTCCCAGTCCTCAAACATAATATTATGCCCAATATCCTGAGCCCACTTTATCATAACCGATTTAACCATTTCGTCTTGTGTATTCCATTTCAGCAGCAAGTTATACATTCTTGATAATACCTTAGTTTTTGGTTCTAACAATTCTGTTTCCAACTTCGATTTCTCCACCTGGAACCCTACCTTTTTGTCATTTTTAAAAACTTCTTTAATCTGAGCGTAATGTAACCAGTCTCGCACTTTATCCTTCATTTTCTCCAAACTCTGCAATTTCCAATTGTCTCCGTCTTTTTCTAATATTTCCCAATATTTTGGCCATTTGGCCTCCATAATGAGTCTCTTTCGGGCCTTAGCTTCCAGAGGTGAAAGCCACCTCGGAGTTTTGTTTTCCAGTAAGTCTTTGTATTTTGTCCAGACATTAAAAACTGCTTTCCTGACAATATGGTTCTTAAAGACCTTATTGATCTTAACCTTATCATACCATAGATATGCATGCCAACCAAAAGCATTGTTAAACCCTTCCAGATCCAATACGTCAGTGTCTTCGAGAAGTAGCCAGTCTTTTAGCCAGCAGAAGGCTGCGGCTTCATAGTACAACTTTAGGTCCGGCAGGGCAAAGCCCCCTCTTTCTTTCGCATCAGTTAGTATCTTAAACTTAATTCTGGGCTTTTTGCCCTGCCAGACAAATTTAGATATATCTCTCTGCCACTTCCGGAAGCACTCCGTTTTGTCCGCAATCTGCAATGTTTGAAACAAAAACAGCATTCTTGGCAATACATTCATCTTAACAGCAGCAATTCGGCCTAACAAAGAAAGCTTCAATTTTGTCCAACTATCCAAGTCTCTCTTAATTTCAAACCAACATTTTTCATAGTTATCCTTAAATAGACTCAGATTTTTTGCTGTTATGTTTACCCCTAGGTACTTTACTTTTTTAACCACAGTTAGTTCTGTTTCTCTCTGAAACTGTTCCGACTCTACATCTGTCAGATTCAGCTTTTATCATCATATTAATATGGATTTACCCCTGAAGCTGTATTTCCCTCTTCATATTATTTCTTGTCTTTCTTGTCGGCATCTCAAACCATTTTGCATGTGAGTTGACCATTTGCACCCAGCTGCTAACAGATGCATAATGATTTGTGTCAAAAGGGCATTTTCCTGAATATTCAACAATATGAATAGCAATAAAACAAATTAAAGAAAACTCATGGAAATAACAATAAACAAACAAGAGGCTTGTGGTATGTGCTTTTCCCTACTCCGACATGTGCCTAAATGGTCCCAGTGTACTGAAAAGTAACAGCTAATCCAAAAAGACAAGTCAATTTAGAGCTTTCATGCTATATTTTGAAAGGCAGGAAAGGAGCAGATGAGATAACATAACAGGTTCGCCTCGAAGGCAGGCCCATTCTGGCTGATGTTAATTAAATAGAGTTAAATAGGAGAGAGAAAGAGAGAGAAAGCTGAAGGAAAGGGGTTTATAGAAAGTGATAACTGCAAATATTTTGTCAAGGGCATGAATTTGTATCAAACAGCTGCTCGTATATTTAGAGAGACTAATTAATCTAAAATAGAGGCGTCATGCCTTCAAGAAAAGTACTATTCTTTCTAGACTGTAGCTGAAACACATATCCAAAAATTTGCACAGTAGTGAAAAACCAAATCCCACTGAGATAGTTAACAAAATAAATAACCTATTAAATCTGTGAATAATCATGAAAAGTACCCTTCCTTTTAATCTTTCATCATCTCCTCAAAATTAATGCTGATGCCAAAGGATTGTACAAGCCATTGCATGCACCTAAGGGAGCTCTGGCTTTCCACAGACAGTACCCCCAGCTTGAGTTTCCACAAACATTACCCCTATCCTACATGGAAAAACATTTTGAGGAGGCTTCAAAAAGCTGTTATTCAATTTATATCATGACCCTTCTCCCCTGAAAGGACTGTGAAGGCTCTAGTTACCAAAATTCTAAATCAGGAGTAGTGAACTGCTAGTTCATGTGCTGAGCCCAGGCTCCCAATCATTTTATTTTGACCTCCCAGATCATCCACTGGTTTTGCTTTTGGGAACGGCAGCTGTTGGGTGAAGTTGGGGAGTGATTGTGACAGCATCTGATGTATTCTGGGGGGTCTTTGCTGACACTTTTGTGTTGATGAGCACTGTTGCCTTAGAACTTCCAGCTCAGATTTCAGGTGATATTGGGTGATATCATTGTTTTGCTTCCCTGTTCCTTCCTACTTCCTACTTCCCCTCCAAACAGAAATGATTTCCCCTTATGTCCAGACTGCCTGCTGCTTGAAGACAAACCCACTTGCCTCCTATTGGTTTTAGAGGAGCCAGGAAGACTAATCCATGTTACCAATCCAACACCTTGGCATTTATGTGCTCCCAGTTCCATTGCTGTCTATCAGATTCCCTTAGTAGTGAACAACAGCAAAGCTGGATTAAATCAGGGGTCCACAAGAAGTCCTCAGCAGCCATCAACCTTGGGGAGGGCCTAAGCAGGCAGCAGACCTCTCCCATGGTCCTTTGGTAGGCTGCCTCTGAATTGGCTGGGGGAGATCTGTTTAGCTCATGGGTAGGCAAACTAAGGCCCAGGGGCTGGATCCGGCCCAATCTCCTTCTAAACCCAGCCTGCAGGTGGTCAGCATGTTTTTACATGAGTAGAATGTGTCCTTTTATTTAAAATGCATCTCTGGGTTATTTGTGGGGCCTGACTGGTGTTTTTACATGAGTAGAATGTGTGCTTTTATTTAAAATGCATCTCTGGGTTATTTTGGGGGCATAGGAATTTGTTCACCCCCCAAAAAATATATAGTCTGGCCCCCCACAAGGTCTGTGGGACAGTGGACCAGCCCCCTGCTGAAAAAATTTGCTGACCTCTGGTTTAGCTAATAACCATTGAAAGACTCACTCCATTTTCTGGCAATTTTATTTCCTTAGCAATTTGTTTACTGGGCTAGTAAAACAAACAAATGTTTTGTAGGCTCATTGGCAAGGATGGTATGATGTCCTTGTTCACCACGTGGAACCTCAGCCTTTTGACATGTCACTGCAAATCCTTCCCTAAATGTGTGTGTGTGTGGCAGAGTGGAAACCAGATTTTCTGCATGGTGAGCAGCTGTGCATGAATGGCTCACACTGCAGCATCACAAAGGAAAGGGGAAGCCCTGTATGCACACAAATATTGGGCTTTCACGATGTTGAGTGGCTTCCACGCAGCGAGATTTAAAGCAGCTACTTGGCAAAATGGCATGACGGCTTGTTCTTTCCTACCTGCACAAAGTCAACAATGTAATTTAAGTCAAAATGTTATTCTTCAAAGAAAAGAACACTTAACCTCAGACCACAACCTGCAATCAATATTTTTGGTGGGAAACAAATAACTTGCTGCGAGGAAATTGACAAGTTTCTTCCCCTCCTTGTTTGTCCACTTCTCAGTTTGCTGCCATTTCAGTGACCATGAAAAAGAAAGAAAAAGAAAACAAATATAACTGAACTGGAATGTGGATTTTAAAAAACCAACAACAGAAAAAAGTCAGTACAGTGGGTACCTCGGGTTACATACACTTCAGGTTACAGACTCTGTTAACCCAGAAATATTACCTTGGGTTAAGAACTTTGCTTCAGGATAAGAACAGAAATCGTGCCCCAGCAGCGCAGCGGCAGCAGCAGCAGCAGCAGCAGCGGGAGGCCCCATTAGCTAAAGTGGTGCTTCAGGTTAAGAACAGTTCCAGGTTAAGTACGGACCTCCGGAACGAATTAAGTTCTTAACCCGAGGTACCACTGTATTAATTGATTGAATATGTAGTTGACTAGAGCTAGTGTGGTACAGTGACTAGTAGGGGATTTAGTTTGGTTATGGGAAACTTTGCTTCAAATATTGGAAGCCCACCACCAGTGGCGTAGCGTGGGGGTTGCAGGGGGGGTCGGCCGCAACATCTGGGGGTTAGGGTTAGGGGGCGCAAATCCACGGGTTAGGGGGCGCAAATTACTTGCCTTGCCCCGGGTGCTGACAACCCACGCTACGCCACTGCCCACCACTGCCCTAAGCTGTGCTGCCTCCAGACTTTGTTAGATTTCAACCCCCACCAGCATGGCCAATGGTCAGACAGACGGGAGCTTCATCTAATAACATCTGAAAGGCACTGGGTCAGGAAAGTCTCAGGGTAGAGATGGAAAATCTGTGACTCTCCAGATGTTGATTGACTCCAGATCCCATCAGCCCCAGCCAGCTTGGTTAATGATCAGAATGGAGGGTCACAGGCTACTCATTCCTGCTGGGAAAACCACAATCTTACAGTTCAGCCTATCTCACAATGTGGTTATGGCTTCTGTGGAAAGTTGAGGCACAAATGGAACAAATATAGACATTTATTTTTTCAGTACCATGGATAGTTCTGCACGTAGGGTAGTAGAGTTCTTGCCGAAGAAAACTTATCTGGGATGCCAGCACTGAGCCAGAAATCCACAAAGCAGATCTATTCAAGTTCATAGGGCCACCAATTAATTTTGTAGACTGTGAGTTTGCCAGAAAAATCACAAGTTGCCCAATCATATGAAATATGACTAATTGGTTATTTTACTGGACTGCTGTTGTTCAGCTGCTAATTTATATTTTGTCTCTTAAAATTATATTATATTTTAACTATACTCCTAGCCACTCTGTTAACATATGTTTATGCTGGAGGTGTGGGATAAACAAATGAAAAACAAATGCTGCCTCTCTTACTATTTACAGATTGTCAGTTTTGCCTGGCGGAGTGGGGAAGAAATTGGAGGTGGGGGTGGAAGAGAAAGATATTACACCCCTTACTCCCTTTGGGAATGACAAGTCTGATATCTCACTATTGTCTTACTACTGACCTCTGTAAGTCATGCAGGGAGACTCTGGTTAACAGTTAAATATCAAGTAAATAAATATCTGCAGACTTACACTGCCATATACCTAAAATATATTTAGTTTTACTGTTCTCTGAATGTAAATAACAGATGTACAGAATTTATTTTTGGCTCAGCACCATCACACTTTAGTTCTTTCAGGCAGATGATATAATAATGTAAATTTAGTTGTTATGGAAGTTGCAAATGGCCTTGCTGAAAGTATTCTTCAGTTCTTGAAGTGCATATAGGGTATGTGTGTGTGTATTCACAGGGCCCCAAGATATATATAGTATCTATCTCTATCTATCTATCATCTATCTATCTATCTATCATCTATCTATCTATCTATCTATCTATCTATCTATCTATCTATCTATCTATCATCTATCTATCTATCTATCATCTATCTATCTATCTATCTATCTATCTATCTATCATCTATCTATCATCTATCTATCATCTATCTATCTATATCTATCATCTATCTATCTATCTATCTATCTATCTATCTATCTATCATCTATCTATCATCTATCTATCTATCTATCTATCTATCTATCTATCTATCTATCTATATCTATCATCTATCTATCTATCTCTATCATCTATCATATCTAGTATATATAGGGTATATAGTGCAGTGGTAGCCAATGTGGTCCCCTCCAAAGGTTGTTGGTCCACAGCTCCCACCATCCTTGACTATTTGGCCATGCTTGCTGGGACTGATGGGGGTTGTATTTCAGAAAAACATATGGAGGGCACCACATTGGCTATCTTTGATGTAGTGAATCTTGTCTCCAGTGCAGGTAGCTGAGCCAAGCAGTTTGTAGGCTGTCCTATATATGAAAAATGTTTCCTTTCACAATAATGTACTTGACAAAATAGGAAGTCTCCTGAAGGACGAAGCTCTGGGTTTGGCACATGTAAAAATATATGTAATAAAATGGACGTATGAGTTTATCAGCTGTAAACACTTGCTCATCTAGAACTTCCGTGGGTTTTTCTGATGTGTTTCCTAAGTCTGCTCTGTCATTGCCTCTGAAGCCTTGCTGAACAGTTTGTTCCCTCTGTTCATCAGTTTGTTCTTTAAGGCATTTCTAGATGTATAAAATCTTTTGTTCCTTCGCTACCCTTTCCTCATGTCATATGTATTTAAAGCTATTTTATGGTTATCTGATTTTCTTGTATCTTTCTCAAAGCACAGATTGGACATGACCTCCCAGCACCAAACACCCAGTGGGGAGTTGCATGGGCTCCATATGTGTGTTGGGTGGAGGAGTGTGCGTGTGTCTTTGTCGGGGGGAAAGATGCATTCTTTCCCTCTGAACACAAGGTAAAATCATGAATAAAATTAGCAATAATCCAATCATGGATTAGTATCAGTACACTTCAAGTCTAAAACTAGCATTGAAAAATGGAACCAAGCAGGCCAGAGTGAACAATTAATATTATTAAACAATAACAGAATCAAAGGTGTTTCATGCAATGCTTATTTGTGCATAGGTTATGGATTGTAGATTTGTGGGGGATTTTCTGTTGCATGCTTGTTTTGCTGTAACCAAATTATAGGTGTATGTGCTCAGAGTTTTTTTGCTGCTCTCTTGCTTGTTTTTCTTTGATGTGGAAAGTCTTGATAAACTGTTCTTAAAAACAAAAAGTTTCTTTGGAAAGGTAAAGTCTTTGTATGCTGGTGGAGCACAGATAAAGGGGAAGATGATCTAACCTCTTGGCACAGGGATTTCCACCTAGGGAAAGCTATACCCCACAAAGCAACAGCCCATGGAAGAGGGCCATATTGGCCCATCTTAGAAGATGGGATTCACCTGGGAGGTGGTAGTCCTTCAAACAGATTGGTTCCAAGCAGGGCCGGATTTAGGTTTGATGAGACCCTAAGCTACTGAAAGTAATGGGGCCCTTTATATGTCCAGCTGTCCTTTGTCAACAACAAATTGTTGCTGGTTTTTTGTGTTGAATATATGCTATGTGGTAATTTATGGACCCAAAAAGTATCTAAAGCCATTTGCACATAACAAAAGAACCAGTCCATGCAGAATGTAGGCACCCTATGTATAGAAATGAGCAAACCAGTGATATTTTAGGGAGCAGGCTAGCAGGCGGGGCCCATTACTTACATCATAGGAGCCTACACAACACAAAACACTGTTGCTGTGTGTAGGTTTTATGTTATTTGTTCTTTATCTTATATTTTAGAAATGTACATCCAGTTTTTTCCCCTTTTAAATTTTTTTTGGGGCCCCCAAGAGAGTGGGGCACTAGGCTATAGTTTGTTTAGCTTATACAGTGGTACCTCGGGTTAAGAACTTAATTCGTTCCGGAGGTCCGTTCTTAACCTGAAACTGTTCTTAACCTGAGGTACCACTTTAGCTAATGGGGCCTCCCGCTGCCGCTGCACCGCCAGAGCACAATTTCTGTTCTTATCCCGAAGCAAAGTTCATAACCCGAGGTACTATTTCTGGGTTAGCGGAGTCTGTAACCTGAAGCGTCTGTAACCCGAGGTACCACTGTACATAAATCTGGCACTGGTCCCAAGCTGCTTGGAGCTCTAAAGGTGATTACCAGCCCTTCAAATTGCATTCAGAAATGAATAAGCAGCCACTGTATAGGAACACAGGAAGCTGCCTTCTACCCAGTCTGGTCATTGGTCCGTGTCACTTAGTATTGTCCACACCTCCTGGCAGTGGCTCTTCAGGATTTTAGATGGGGCACATTTCCTGTCCTACCTGGAGGTGCCAGGATTGGAACCTCGGACCTTCTGTAGACAAAGTGGATGCTCCACTGCTGAGCTACAGGCCTCCCCCCTATTGATGTTATAATAAAAGGGTCACATGATCCTAACACTTGGTCCCAATAAAGATTTTAGTGGCAGCATTCTGCCTGTACCAAATGACATTTCAGGGTTTTTTCTTTCTTTCACGGACAATGAGCAAGTCCACTCAAGATGTAAATTATAAATGTTAATCCATGACCAGGCCTGAGTATATCAGCATAGATGCAGCTGTGTGAGCTTATATATGAGCTCCCTTGCCACACTTTACAATACTCAGAAGAAAGGAGCGCACTCATGCTCCTAATTTTTGCTACGTCTCATAAGGTGTAAAGCTGCCCAAGTTATCTTATGTAAGTCTCTTGAGACCTCTTGTTTGCTTCCTTTTGTAAACCTAGAATAATACTGTTTACTTACATGCCTTGTGGGCACGTCTGGAGTTTAATTAACAGATTATTTTACAGTGCTTCGTGTGTCACAGAATCCAAAGGAGGCAATAAATCCAAGACGATGTATTGTTTGTATACATTTCATCACGTATATATTGGTTGGCAGAGAAACTACATGAAACAGAAGCCTTATCCTTTAAGCATCAGCTGGGCTGGTAATAATGAAAAGACCATTCAATGTGTATATCTATATGAAATCAAAAGAACAATTTTAAGACAGCTGGGGCAGGAGAGAGTTAAAATTATTTTTGATCTTCATACTCAGACTACTGCTGAAAACTGTCCTATGGGCTATTTTCCTGTAAGCTTAGATTGAATATTGCAGAGAATAGTTTGGTTTTAAAGGATCAATGGCCATCACATACATGATCCTACAGAAATGGAAAAATATGGGGAGAGGAAACCATTTAATGGAATTAGCCATCAAAGAAAGGGTATCTTACAACTGTATGAGAATGGCTATTTGAATATAACAACAACAATGCAATCGTGGGACTGCTTGAAAAAGCCAAATTTCATCAGTGCCCCTCCATAGCATCTTCCTCTGTCTATGCTCTGGTACCCTCTAGGTTAGATTATTGCAATGCATAATGAAAGGGAATATTCCTAACAGTGGCAGACTTTGGGCTCTCAAATTTTATCAGCACTTGGTGTGACACTAAAATTTGGCACCCCCTACCTCTCACGGTCCATTCTACACCAGTGTTGCAGCGCTCCCTGTGGTGCTGGTGCCCAGTGCGGCCAAACTGGTCATGCTATCCTAAAATCGCCTCTGTTGCCAGTCCTAGCCTTACCTTTCTCGCCCTGAGCTGGCCACAGTGATCCATGCGATGGTCACCTCCAGGCTTGATTACTGTAATTCGCTCTATGCTAAGGTTACCAGATTTTTTCCAGTGAATCCGGGGACACTTTTCAACTTCAGTAGGAATGGTAGAAATTTGTATGGGGACTGATTTGTAAATCTAGGGACTGTCCCTGGGAAACACGGACATCTGGTAACCTTACTCTACGCGGGGCTGCCCTTGAAGCTGACTCAGAAACTCCAGTGGGTGCAGAATACCGCGGCGAGACTTCTCACAGGGTCCTTGCCGCGGGATCACATTCATCCAGTGCTTTACCAGCTGCACTGGCTGCTGGTGGAGTACAGGGTCAGGTTTAAGGTGCTGGCTTTGACCTTTAAAGCCCTATGCAGCCTAGGACCCTTGTACCTACAGGACCACCTCTCCTGGTATGCCCCACGGAGGACCTTAAGGTCCATAAATAACAACACTTTGGAAGTCCTGAGCCCCAAGGAGGTTAGATTGGCCTCAACCAGGGCCAGGGCCTTTTCAGCTCTGGCTCCGGCCTGGTTGAACTCTCTGTCACAAGAGACTAGGGCCTTTCAGGATTTGACATCTTTCCACAGGGCCTACAAGACAGAGCTGTTCCACTTGGCCTTTGGGCTGGACTCAGTCTAACCCTCCCTCTAATTTATCTCTCTCTCTCTCTTTGTTTTGATGGAACCCCTTATATGGGATTTGGTATATAAATTTCCTTTGGCTCTTTTTGCTGGCCCATGTAGGACCAGCATGGTTGGCCCTGGTGAATATTTGACATTTTCTCCCCTTATGGCTTTGATCTATAGACTACCACTAAAACGAAACTGCATTTTAAGCTGCATTTTAAGCTGTATTCTAACTTATATTTTAATCAACTGTTTGTTTTTTAAAAAATGTTTTTACTGTATTTATATTCGGTGTTAGCCACTCTGAACCTGGTCTTGGCCGGAGGGGGTGGGGTATAAATAAAAAATTATTATTATTATTATTATTATTATTATTATTATTATTAGCTGGAGATCCCAGGGATTGAACCTAGCACCTTCTGCATGCAAATCAGATGCACTGGCACTGAGCTATGAATCTCCCCCCCCCCCCGTCCGCATACTTCCTTCTCTGCAAGTGAAGAGGGGAGATCTGCTCTGACCTACAGTCCCTGCTGGAACATCAACCCATGGACCATAGGAGTGCACTTACCTAGAAACAGAGATTTCTAGGTAGGGCTCCAGAGCCCGTTAGAAGGCTTTCACTGGAGCTACAACAGTATGAAATACTGATCATTATTTTCTCTTGAGGAGAGTTTAGGCAAAAGGAGAAGGAGAAAACCATGTCTTTTTCCCTTTCAAAAAGAAGCTGCTCAAATGAACTAACATAGTCTATAAGTTTCCCATGGGAGGAAGTGCTACAAATCTGATGTTGGTCCCGTTCAGTCAAGTCCAAAGTCTAATGTATGGAGTCCCTCATCCTGCTATTTATGGAATGTCTACATAGGTGTGTATATTGTATATGGTTAGCTACTGTAGGCTGTCACCTGACATACAATTTAAAAATAAATGTGTGAATCAAACAGTGTGCCTCCTCCTTTTTTATGTCTTTCCAATATGGGGAACTTTGCGGGAAACAGCAGAAAATCAGGAGTTTTCCTTGCTATCGTTTCTGTTAGCAAAGAATGGCTGTTGCTCTAGCTGTCACTGTTGGCTTACCAGCTATTTTAATCAGGAAGAAAAAGAAGGTGAATCACAGGAATTATTTCTAAAGTGGATTAGAGCCTTTAGGTACAGTTCAGAGCCCATCTAAGCATGGCACCAAACAATGATGCCAGATGCATAAAAGGCAGGTGCCAATATTTTTACAGGAAACAGATGCAAAAACTTGCACTTCTGCCTCCTCTAATATCTCCTAATCTCTAATGTCACCTGCTGGTTTAGACTTCCCATTATGGGTGTGTGTGTGTGTGTGTTAGATCATTTCGAATCTTTTTGGCTAGCAGCGATTATTGGAACTCTGGAAATTGTTCCTGTTCTCTTCATGAACATCTGCCTTTGCATCTTATGAAATCTGTAGCCTTACCAGCCTCTAATGACAATCAGTGCTATGGTAATTCTACAATGTGTGAGTTCTCCCTGTTCTTCTTTGTTTTGCTATTAGAGGGGAGAAAGCTAACGTAATCTACCTGCAAAATAATTTGCTATTATGTGTATTTCCAAAATGTCTCCAGCTGAGAACACCACTCTGAGCCTCTTAGATTACCAACCAAATATAGAAAGATCCTTATATATCTGCTTTTATGTAAGCTGAAAGGGATGGTAATTAGAAAGTACTGCAATGATGCCTAAACAAAGCCTCTTTTAACATTTGGGTAAAGATGGCTTCAAAAACTTCCAGGAGTTTTTTTTTACACTCCTGTTCATAGAGACACATGCTTAGAGTCAAATTGCTTTTTTCTGTTTTTAGAGGAAGGAGATAAAATTATTGATTAATAACATATTTTGGTGAATTCTTTTTTTAAAAAACCCAGAAAAACTAAAGTTGGGGCATAGACATAATATGGAACAGTTGCCCTTATTGTAGACAAAATGGTTAAATGCCGATTTCCCTTAAAAATAGCTCAAAAATGTCTTTTTTTTGCAATTTTGCCAGAAAAGCTCAACAACTTTGGGCAAAAAAAAAAAAAAAAGAAGGAAAAGAAAAGCTCAACAACTTTAGTATCTAGATTTTCACATTTTGAAATATTGCAACTCTAACCTAGATTGACCTCATGCTGAATCCATAAATGGACATTCCTAGCTATGTGAAAGTTCCTGATTTGCATTTGCTGATTTATGATATATATTACTTAAGGCTGACTCACATGACCCTCTTTGCGTAGTCAACAGTGGAATGGTCATCATTACTTCACAATACATCCAGATTGAGACTCAATATGCCAATATAAATTTTCTAGGAGCTGAACCATGGTACACTAAATCGTGATCTAAGTGCCCAGACTCAGTCCCTACCTGTTCCTTTCCAATTAATGTGCTATGTGAATTGGGCTTGATTTGGCTTACAAGGCATAGGTTGCTTCCAGACTGTCACTATTTTGTGGGTGGGAATGTCACATGCCGGGAAATTCAGATTGAGCAATTGAAGTGAATTTTGTGCTCTTGTACACAAAGCTACTTTTTAAAAATTTAAAAATGGACTTTTGTGGTAAGGAAAGTGATGGGGAAATCCACTCACAAGTGTGGGATAGCAGTTCATTGATGTGACATTGTCCCTCTAATCAAATCAGGAACAATGGTCAATAAACAGGTCATCGGGAAGTGACCACAGTATATCTGGATTAAGTTTCCATATAGAATACTTCATCACAAAAATGATTTGAAGGGACAAAATTGTATTTCCCACCCTTCAGTGCTGGCCTAGTGAAAAAATGAGATGCTATTGATCTAGCATAACAACTTTGGAAAGATATGCATAATTTATTTGAAAATCCATAGTAAGGCGATACCTTTATTATTCAAACCAAAATGCCACAAAACAAAGAGTTATTCAGTTCATTATTTATATGTTGAACAAAGTGGGGATGGGGCGGGGAGCTGGCTATAAAAATCATAATGTTTACATTCTTTATATAAAATATAAATACCGCCCTCACAAGGCAACAAGACTATAAGACACATGGAATTACATTACGCAACACACACAAAACAGCAGCAGCTAAGGAATTTTCAAATGCAGTGCAATTGAGCTGAATGCAGCCTTGAAATGCAGACAGGGCCATAGCTCTGGAGCAGACTGCCCCCCATGCAGTCTGTGGCCTCTCCAGACAGAGCTGGGAGGTACGCCTGTCTGAAATTCTGGAGGGTCAGTGGGTAGATGGTACAAAACTGGACGGACCAATTGTGTTAGGCAGCTTCCTACATTCCTAGGAATAAATGCATCTTCACAGTTTTGAAAACATTGACAGTGATGAGGTCATTGCATACGTCCCTGGGAAGAAGAGTTTCAAAGGTGTGGGGCCACCACTGAGAAAGCTCTATCCATAGTAGCTGTCAACCTAATGGCTGCTGCTGGCAGGCCAGAGAGCAGGGTCTTAGATGCTGCTTGGGCTGGCTCAGATGGAGGCACTGCTTCAGAGAATGTGGTCCCAAACCATTTAGAGCGGTTATGGCCAAAGACAGCACCTTGAATTGTGCACCTAGGAAAAAACAGGATGTGACCTTAAGGAGAAGTATGAATAGCAAGATATCATCATCATCATCCTCATCATCATTATTATCATTATACCATCCTTCATCCAAAGATCGTGGGGTGGGGGGGGGGTTTACATTATAAAGTTGTTGAACTTCAACTTCCAGCATCCCCAGCCAGAAGGTTCAATGGTCAAGGATAATGGGAGTTGCAGTCCAGAAATATCTGGAAAACCCAACTACTAGCCATCCTGGCCAGAGCAGATCGCAAATTTGGGATGCAGGAAGTGGTAGCACTGGTCACAGGCTTAATATGGAGTGCAGTGAGTGGTAGCAAAAGTAATAGATCAGGTCCTCATTAGGTACTGTGATTAGAGAGGGATTGTGGGGTGAAGAAACACACAGTCTGGGTTCCCAATTTTTTAAAAATAAAACACTATCAGTTCCCTAGATGCATCTCCAGGCTTAAGGGAAACACACTCAGGTCCCTTGTGTCAGAATTTTTACAGTAGGCAAAGGCCTATGCAACCCAATCTACATGCAGAGTGAAAGCTGCTGATCCAAATCCTGTGTGAAAATAATATATAAGATATTAAAAAACTCAAGGGAGCTTGAAGCTTTGGCAGAACCACCCTCTCCCCCAAACCCTGTAGCAAGAGAATAGTGTGTTTGGAAGCAAGTGTCAGAGCATCCCTGGCAACAGTATAAGATGCCTGCAACTTTCCTTTCATTTATGCAGAAAACACATTGTGGAGGCAGTGTGATGGTACATTGACACAGCAGGCAAGGTCCAGTTTCCAAATATTTGCACCTGGAGGAAAAAGGCTTGTTTGGCTTGAATGTGTGTGAGAGAAGAGACAGAAAGAGGAAAGGAGGGAGACGAGAAAGAGAGAGCATTTTTTTGTGGCAGAGGCTGTGGCATTTCCAGCAAAATTTCTCTGAAGCTATTAATTGGTTTGTACATCTCTGCAGTGCAGTTAGAGTCCACCTCCCCCCACGACAACCATCCTTTTCAAAATATTTATTGTACTAGCAGTATTATGCATGGGTGGGACCAAGTATATAATATTTTCTTTGGCAACTAAGCCAGCTAACCGCCCACACAAAAATGGAACGCATTGGACCAATATTAACCTGCTGAATAAGATAAGGGCTTTAGAAATTCACTGCAACAGAGAAGAAATATGTGCCCTCAGGGCTGTCTCTCCGTACAATGAAATGAAATGTCCCTTTTAAAAGCTCAATGTTGCACTAGACTGCCTACCCACATGTGTATCCAGGATACAGAGGACTACAATGCCCCTGGCGTAATTATTGTACACGGTCTTTGCCCTGAGATGCATGGGCGATCTGGAATGTTTTTCACACTGAAATTATCATTGCTGTTGATACATTCTTTTTCCTTGCAATTTAGGATAACACGGGGACCAAATTGGAGAGAAATGTTTTTTTTCTCCCTTTCTCATGATACTTCAATTTGGCCCACCCAATGAAGCTGAATGTTGGAAGCTTTAGGATGGCAAAACATTCAATATTTCTTCAAGTGGCACATAATTAAACTATGCCTGGAGACACCCAATCAGGTTGTGCATAGCAGTGACCGGAGGAGAAGTGACAGCTGGGAGGAACGCAGAGAGAGGAGAAGCCATGATGCTTCCATAGCAGCACAACTGGATGCCTACATCTTCCCCAGCTGCAACAAAACATGTCTCTCCCATATCATTCTCTACAGCTACAGCAGGCACTGTAATCTTCAACAGTTTTGACTTTCTCCTCAAAGGTGCATCCTCCATTATCTCCCTAGACAGACAGATGCCAACCAACCAAGTAACGGCCACCAACTTGGATGGCTTTAAACACATGGAGGATAAGGCAATCAATGGCTACCAGGCTATAGATCAGCTCAGTATTAGAGGCTATATGCCAGTTGCTGGGGTTCAAAATGGGAAGAATGTCAATCTTGTGAGCTTCCCATAGGCATCTGGTTAGCTACAGGGAGATCAGAATGCTGGGCTGGATCCAGCAGGGCTCTTCTGATATTCTTAAGGCAGTGAAATTGCCAAAAGGAATTGGGGTGCAGAGATGCAAGAAACAAAGCTGCATTAAGGCTACTTGTAGCATTTTCTTCCTTAAAAAATGGTTATACTGTATTGCCCTCAAAGCTTACGAGGATAGATTCCCCCCGCTCTATGAGGGGAGAACTGCACATTGCGAGAAAAACATGCGATCCCACCCTCTGCTTTTTCCTATAACGCTAATGCAGAGGAGTAGAAGACTTTTGCTACAGGGAAGAATTGGTGGGTGGGTAGGAAAGGTGTTTAACCATTTCTTGCACATTACCCAAATTTCTATTTCCCTCTACTAGCCAGACTCTGAAACCAAAAGTATTTCTGGGGATCAACGAGGGAATTTCCTCCCAATGCAAATAGCAGCTGCGGAGAAAGGATTTTCCCCAGAATCACACCAGGGGAGGAAAGTTACAGTACTTCCGTCACCTGCACCTGCTGCGACTCACATAATTATCAGCCCCCATCGCATGATGATATTTGCATTTTGCTAAAAGGCATCCCTCAGCCTCCCTTGCAAACGTCACCCTGCCCCTCATTTTCATTACCTCCAGTTTGCCTAATTCAGTGCAGTATCCCATGTTCTTGTCATGTTCTTCGATTTGGTTTATCTATATCCATTACCCAGGGATGCTGCCTGAATCATGAGTGGCTTTATACTGTGCTAAAAAAAGATGAATTGCTTTGTACTAGCCAATCGTATTCAGTTGGAAATGGACTTTCGAATACTAATAAATGAGTTTGAATAACACTGAAATAAATGTGTGTGTGTGTGTGTGTGTGTGTGTGTGCGTGTGAGTGAGTGATTTGTGACCTTTTTTGTTTGCTTGTTTGAAGTCAGTGAGCACTCACCATTCTTCAGATATCCAGACAAGAGATCTGGATTAGATGGAATATGCAGTAGGGTTTTTCTACCTTCCTACATAAGATCATTCCTTATTTTTCTTGACAGTAGCTTGCATGGAACACATTTTTTTTCAGCACTAAATGGTCGGTGTTCAATAAAATGCTGTGAGAAGATTGGCTCTTCTGAGCAAAAGTGAGAAAGTGATAGAGAAAGATTCTGAACACAATGGCGATGACTTCAATGGAACGCTGGACTTCTGCTTGTGTTTTCCTCTGTTTTCATCAAAATGGAATGTAGTTTGGGATTACTGTGGCCGATTTCTATGCAATTGCTTGCCAGGGACAACAGTCATTGTCAAGGGGTACCAAGGATGGGGGAGAAATTAGACTCGATTCACACCTAAAGAATCTATCTAATTCACACCTTCCAAAACCAAACTGAAACAGAGCATCTCTTTGATATTTGCACTTCTCTCAATTTTGCAATGCAGTTATCCAGCCACGTAATGTACACAAATGCATATAACTAGAGTAAAATGTACATAAAATTGCATATATCATGAAGATAACATACAAAAATGTGTTGGGGGAAACTGCATGCAAACATGCATACACCAGGAGAAATTAACACCCAAGTTATGATGAATATTCATGAGGACTTTTTTTTAAAAAATGCAAATGGATATCAACATGTAGAGAACCGAAGACTGGGAAAACGAGAGAAACTAAAATGGAAGGGTTTGCCCATTCCATCAAAGTATTTTGCATTTGCCAGAATGGTGTCCATTGCTAGCGTCTTCAATCTCGTTCTTGATACCAAACTTAAGCAAAGTCTATCTACAGATTTCTGGATTGCTGGTTTGAGTCTTTTTCAGTACATAAAGAAAAAAGAAAAAGAAAAAGAAATTTGGCCAGTTGCAACAACGTTTTCAGTCTTTGTATTGGGAAAATATTTTTAATTGGTCCAAAATCTCCCACCCATTAGCCTAATGAAGTATGTAACACATGCTGCTGTTCAATTTATTTGCAGAGTATGAGAACTGCAGGACAATTTCCTAACACCATGTGTTTTTCACAGGCCTCAAAGTGGGTCTCATATCATCAGTTCAATATAAAGGGTTCTGGGCCTTTGTGAAACCAGCAAATATCAAAATAGAAGAAATAATTATGCAAAACAACATCCATTATGGAGATGGACGGTTGAGTTTGTTCAGGGCGGCGAACGCACCATTCTGATGATTTAAGTATATTCAAGTACATCCTCTGGGAAAATGGGGTGCAAAGTATCTGCTGTTCTGTAGGAAAAGCAATAAGCCCTGGGTCACTGTGTCATGTACATCTTGCTTTAACAAATCTTCCTGAAGTCTGTCCCTGTGTATTAACCGCAAAGAACAGCGAGGGGACAAAATGAAACACAATTAATTATTTCAAAGGAAAGAACCAAATGAACAACTAAGCACAGAATGCTGATGGGCAACGCAATAATCTTTTTGGCACTTTGAAATAATAGTCATTTGGAGTCCTTGGAAGGAAGGAGCGATCCAGAGATGAAAAGTCAACTACACCTTAGTGTATCCTATGAATATAAGAAATGAGAATGAACCTATACTTTATAAGGTGATTTGGAAAAGCAATTTTAAACACCATTAAAGCCCAAAGTCTATTACGTCCAGCCGTTCCTTATGCTGAGTAACCAAAAGAACATCATTTGTTGAGTAATTAAATAGGCATTCCTTCTTTTCCAAACATCTATATAGTGCTGGCAAGAAAACATCTTTATTTTAATGGTTACCCTGCTTGAATTTTAATACCATGGGAAGTCACTAATAGTTGAGATTAGAAAGACTGCTAGCCTCAGCCTGCTGAAGACACGATCTTTGGACTCAGCTTTTTTGGGTACAGTATTCCTTTTCTTGCTCTTTACCCAAAAAAATACAAAAGAGTAATGCTTCCCTCCTTTCCCACTGGTCTAGAGGATGCCAAGGCTTCGCCTCAGCTGTTGTTTACATAACAAAAAGTGCGCACATTAATTGCACACATCCAATTAATGTCAGATCACGTTTCATCCTCAAATTCTGAAGAACAGGAAGGAATTTCCAGACTGGTCGACAGACCTGATAACAACATCTGTGCTCCAGTCAGGATTGACCATTCCCAGGAGATACCTATGCCTCTTCTTCCTGTAAGAAATGGCTGATGCATATGAAGACTTGTAGGACCCTAGCCAAGGGCTGGCAAAGGGCTGGCAACAGATCCTTCCCCTTCTATCATCCAGTCCCTACAACAGCAGCAATGCATGGGTTGAACAGCACAGAGTAGAGTGTAAAGGTGAGATCAGCTGCTGTGGGATCTAGTCTTAGAGATTCTGTCATGGTTTCTTTAGCTGGGTCCTTTCCAAGGCCTTGATGTCAATGCAGATTTGAGTGAAAAGAGAAAAGTCTTGATAACACTTTAGGAAGAAAGCTGAACAAAACAGTGTGTATTTTGAGGAGAAAGGAATAGAGATGTGCTGGTCCCATGGGTTACCCGAGAGGCGAGGTCCAAGTCCGGTCCGTGGTCAAAGGTGCAACATGGAGGCAGTCCGTAGTGGCTGAAGCAGGGTGCAGGGCAGGGAGTCGGGTGAAGTCAGGAACAGGCATGCAAGCAGGGAGCCAGGGCGGGTCAGGCGCTCTGGCAGAAAAGCAGGAAAGGGTTCAGGCAGGAACTAGCAATCAACAATGTTGCTCCCGCAATTAGGGACTGGGGCTGGATAGCTTTTATCTGCCCTGAGGCATAGGGTGGCCCCAATCCTCTGGTGACTCGACTCGCCTCTCCTGGCCTGGAGGCGAGCACTCCTCCTGTGGGAGCTTAGTTCCCTCCGCCTCTCTGCCCTGAGCCTCTGCAGCTCAGGAGAGGCTGGAGGGTTACCGGACCCAGAGGCAACCTCAGATTCCTCTGCCGGGGCTGAGAGTGGAGCACCTGCAGGCAATGGGCCCTCCATCACCTCAGGAGCCAGAGCAGGCTCAGCTGATGCCTGTACCCTTCAGGCTCATGCCCCAGCCCCGGCTCAGCTGGTTTTGGAGGCGGGGAATCCTGTGCAGGCTGGGATCCCTGAGGTTCAGCATCTGAGTCCGAATCCCAGGCCATCACAAGAGAAGTCTTGTCTTTCTTCTTTCTTATGCAAAGCAGAGAGACATTCTACCTAACATGCAAGGGGTGGGGGAAATCCTTTAGAACTACACAACCAATCAGATCATGTATTACCTCAGGAAAGATCATGCTTCTCCAATTGCTAAGCAACACCTCCACCCACCCCAAGCTAGACTGAATTAATCCTTATGTTACAAACGGCTGTTGAACTTCCAGCACTGCTTTGTATTTTTAATAGAATGTCAAGGTCCACCTGCCAGAGCCAGGTGTAAAACAGGAGCTCAGGGGTGTGGACATACATAAGATTTAGGAACAGGGTTCTTCTCAACACATGCTCAATCCAGGAATTTGATTTTTATTTCAAGCACTGGAACCGAGGTGACGGCCTGCCCCTTCTTATTAAAAACCTCCACTACTGATTCCTTGCTATAGTCTTAGCAGCATAATTTAGAAACAGCCAGGAGTCAGGAACCTTTGCTGATCTAAATCACCAAGAGATCTACCACTAGATCCTGATCCACTTTCTGCTCCCCTAGTTTATAGGATGAGGCCATTTGTTTTTTGGCATTACTATGCCTACAGCTTTATTCATGTCTGGAAGCTTTTGAAAAGAACTTTCTGTAATAAAGTACTTCTTATCTTTTCTGTAACTGAAATGTCTCATTCCTTTTTTATGTATGATCATTCTGGACTTAATTTATAAGGTGTCATGTATTACTCACTTATAGTTCTTGGCTCTGATTAAAGGTTCTATATGATCTTTCACACTTCAGAATTTTTTTTTGTATAAATTGCCATAAAATAATATTTAAATCGCTCACTTGATCTAGTGTATTTGACATTCAATTGCCTTTTTCCCCGTTTACATAATAATTGTACTTAGCATTAGTATTTCATGCATAAAATCATTTATTGGAAACTTGCAATTGGAAAAAATAGATTAGATGATGATATAAATTTATTGGTAGAAATGAATAAAAATAGAAAAGCACCCTATATAACCTCCATTTCTGCTCTCCAATCACGCAACATGTTCCTTTGGTATTGGGGATTTCAGATATTTTATTGGAAGACAGTACGTGATGGTATAAGCTGTAGCCTGCACTGTGAGAGGGAGGCAAACTAGCCAGACCAGCCCTTTCTTTTTCTTAACTTCATCACTGCCAGCATGTGCCCCCTGCCAGCCTTTTCTGGGCGCCTCTACTATGTGAAGTGAATAACAAGGTTTCAGACTGGTGTGGCAACAGTGGCACTGCCGCCGAAGAGTGCTGCCCACTCTTGACAGATTCTTCAGTTATTCCAAGGAAATCAGAACCAGCTGATGGGACACCCCCATGGAGCTGGTGTCTTGGCAGCGGCATCGCTGTGCAGCAGTTGGGCAAGCTGACAGTGCAGTGAAGGCAATGCAGATTTGGCATTCCTGCCAGTGCTTCCGGGCTACTCCAACCTCACTGCTGTCCTGCAGCACCCCTGCGCTGTGCTGGCAAGTGGCAGTGGCAAAGTGTCACTGCCCCTTGGTCCTGAAGCAAGTGGGGAAAGAGCTGTCCGTCCTCTCAGAATTAAAACATGATTTCTGCAGAGGCTTTCTGGCTGAGGAGCAACAGCATCACTTATGTTTTCTGGTTAGAATGCAGCACTACAGATCTTTCTCTCTCCCAGGTTTGGCTGAAAACTTTAAAGACTGCAGACAGGAGTCTGAGAGGTCTCTGGTTGCCGATTGCTGTCAGGTTTATAGATGCATTCCTGTAGAACGCCTAAGCAAGTCGTTTCTGTTCTCTGCAGGATGCCACTTCTAGCTGTAAAACCCCACTATGTTAAAGTGATGGCAGAGACCCTGCTTAAACTGACAAAGGCCTTGGAATTCTGATAAAAGTTGGAACCCTTGCTTTTTTTACTCACACCCACACTGCCTTCTCCCCATGTGCTCTGTGGAAAAAACAAAAAACAGATGCTTACATAAGGTACTGCAGCATTAGCTCTCCTGTACCCAAAACTATAAGAGTTTATCTTGCTGTTGCAGAGGTCAGATAGGATTATGTTGAATCCTTTCCAGAAAAGCACACTTTTAAAATGTCTTCATTTCCCAAGGGGTGCAAAAGAGGGAGGAACTACCTTGGAGCTCTAGGGATGTACGAAGCTGCCTTATCCTGAGAAGAGATGGGGAAGAAATTCAATTTTGTTTGCACTTAATGATAAGCTCTACCTGATTCACATTTCTCAAATGTAGGTGAGCTGTAACAAAGCTATACTTCAACATTTGCACTTCTCTAAATCTCATAATGCAGTTCTCCAACCAATGGGCAAGAAGATGCATATATTAGGGGAAAATGTACATAAAAATGCATATATTAGTAAAATAATGTTTGCATCAGGGAAAGTCGCTTTCAAAAATTAGCGTATTAGTCAAAATTTCATATAAAAATGTGTTTTTAGGAAGGAATTTCCACTTAAATTCCTCACAGCAGAGGCCCTGCGGAGACTGTGGTGTCTTTATGATATATGGTTTATTTACATATATCTACAACCTGAGCCTACGATGGAGAAGTTTACAGCATTAACAGGTCTTTCCTCTCCCATAGGTGCATCATGGTTTCAAACAGATATCAGCATCATGCTCTGCCTAGTGCTTTGCTTCTCCTGGTCACAACTCCTACTCTAAACTTCTGCCTCACATCACTTCTTCACCCTACTTCTCTAATCTTAGGCTTTATTTTTAGCTGAAAGGGCCCCCACCCTTTGCCATCTCACACAGTTTCCTTTGATGCTTTGTGTTCTTCTTAATGGCCCATCCCCAGGCTATCACCTCACACAGGAGATCAGTTTAGCTGAATTAGCCCTTAACACATGCTGATTCCAGAGGATTAGCATTGTATAGCACACAGCTTAATATACATGGGTCTGGCCCAATGCACACAAGTCTAATATACACGGGTCTAGCTATTCCCCAGTTTTAACACACCAAGCATAGATTAAACTCTGATACGATCATAGTGGTCTAGCGCCCACAGACTCACAACAATACAGTGAAGGTAACGTCTATAGGCAGGGAGTTTGTAAAGTGCTTGGGGCAATATAATTTATATGAAGCCCTACAGCACACCTAAATGTGAAAACTAACACTGTAGGTTTGAAGAATAGAAAAGGAAGGAAGGAAGGAAGGAAGGAAGGAAGGAAGGAAGGAAAACGTGACACAGATAATGTATTATTTTGTTAGATTGTCTGTCCATTGTAATGCCTTTAATGAAAACTACACATTAAAAAGAATGCATGAGGGAGTGCAGCTGAAATCTCATTTCCCATGGATGTGATTTCATATTAGGAGAATGATCTAAGTCACTGGACCTTCCAAGAAAGAGAGGAATCAACAGACAGTGACATTCTCTTTGCTAAGTGGTAACTGTCTTTTCCACTGAAAATCAGAGCCATATTTTATAGGAGACAGAGTGAAATCCCTGCCGTGAATGTGAGAGATTAAATGGAAATAGTTTAGAGGTAAAAATGGACTTGTGGCACATTGGTATACTTGCTCTGTGTTTATCTACGCACCCCAGAGGCTCCTCAAGGCTGCAATATACTCACATTCCAGGTTTTACTGGGCGGGGTTGTTGCTACAAGTGCTTTGATTCCCTTTCATCACATTGGCTTGTCCTTTATCCTGTCCCACCAATCTCCTGTTATATAGGGCTTTTAGCCCCAAGTTCTTATCTCTGTTTCCCCAAACTGTTTGCTCTGTGAGTGGGATGGGATGTGTCTCTTGACAACTCCTCTCTGTCTCTCCTGCTTCCCTCAGCTTCCCTGTTTCTGGTTCCTTGTGGGGCTCACACCTCCCACTCAATATTTCTGCTTTATCTCCGCATGCTGATAGGAGAGGCCTTCTCTCCAGCCCAACCTGATCTATTGCTGGTGGACCTCCTACAAAGACTTCCACAAAAATGGCAACACTGCTGCATCCTCCTCTCACACGTATTTGAAAATCCACTTGTATTTTAGGGCTGTCAACTCTGTCACGGAAAATAGTGGTAGAGATTGCATTTTAAGAAAAAGAATATATCATCTGACTTAAAGGAAACAAAGAGTGAAGGGCAATTTTGCTCCCATGGGTCCAGAGATACAGTTATTGAAACTAACATCAATGGAAAACCTGAGTGTCTGGGCCACCAAAATCTAAAAAGCCATTGTCTTGCAATAATGTAGGGGATTCACTGGATGGAGGTCCAACCTTCTACTAAGCATACTGGGACAGCCTCTTCATCCAACTGGGAAGAGATGGAGCTTAATCCGCTTGTGCACATCCATGTGCCATGCTCCATGTGGTTCCCAATAAATGTTTTTGCTTCACTCCTGCACAAATATTCCTGGTGGGGGCTTCTAGGATAATCAGGTTAAGGTTCCCAAACAATGCATTCATGACAAAAGATGTACTTTAAACATAAGCCAGATTTATACCTGACTTAATGGATTTGCCAATTGAACCGCATCATGAAAGTACTGGGAATCAACAGTGTATCAGCCCCACAACAAACACAATGGGACTTACTTCTGAGTAAAAAAAGGTAAAAGGTAAAGGACCCCTGGACAGTTAAGTCCAGTCAAAGGTGACTATGGGGTTGCGGCACTCATCTCGCTATCAGGCCAAGACAGCATTCCGGGTCATGTGGCCAGCATGACTAAACCGCTACAGGCACATGGAGGACTGTGACAAGTGCCAGGGTGCATGGAAATGCCATTTACCTACCTGCCACAGCGGTACCTATTATCTACTTGCACTGGCATACTTTCGAACTGCTAGGTTGGCAGGAGCTGGGACAGAGCAACGGGAGCACACCCCATCATGGGGATTTGAACCACAGACCTTGTGATCGGCAAGCCCAAGAGGCTCAGTGGTTTAGACCATAGCGCCACCAACTAAGTAAGGTAAAGGTAAAGGGACCCCTGACTATTAGGTCCAGTTGTGACAGACTCTGGGGTTGCTCATCTCGCTTTATTGGCCGAGGGAGCTGGCGTACAGCTTCCAGGTCATGTGGCCAGCATGACTAAGCTGCTTCTGGTAAACTAGAGCAGTGCACGGAAACGCCGTTTACCTTCCCGCCAGAGCGGTACCTATTTATCTACTTGTACTTGACGCGCTTTCGAACTGCTAGGTTGGCAGGAGCAGGGACCGAGCTACAGGAGCGCACCCCGTCACAGGGATTCGAACAGCCAACCTTCTGATCGGCAAGTCCTACGCACTGTGGTTTAACCCACAGCGCCACCCGCGTCCTTTCACCCACTAAGTAGACTTGTGTAAAATATAGAATTCTAGTCTGAGGTAGCCATGGAAAAATTGAAGCTGGGTGTGTGTGTCTTTATTCTGGATAAATTAATCCAGAACACTTTTATCTCTGGCTCTGTCCACCACTGGCTCTGGATCCAGTCATAGCTGGCCTGCAGCGCCTGACAAATTATCTCTGAGGAAATGCAGAGTCTGACAGACAAAAGATTGCCCACACATACTTTAGCGCAGGCTTCCTCAACCTCAGCCCTCCAGATGTTTTTGGTCTTCAACTCCCATGATTCCTAGCTAGCAGGATGGTCTGGGATGATGGGAATTGTAGTCTCAAAACATTTGGAGGACTGAGACTGAGGAAGCCTGCTTTAGAGTATGGGAACAGGACAGAAATTTAGCAGAACAAAGGACACAAGTAGACTTCCTCTGGAGGGAGTCAATTGGTTCAATTCATATGAAATATTTTTGTGTTGACATTATTATATTACACATGTTACAAGGGTTTCACAGATATTATGCCATTTCCTTTTGCTTGTGTATTTTCACTTCCTTCAGTGAATAAAGACAACTCCAATTATTTCACATGAAGAGCAATTACCTAAGCTTTATTTATGTGCTTATAGGTTTGGCTTCCATGATGCACAAGGTCGTTAGACTTTGCAGTCATTTTACATCAGCTTCAACAGTCAGATTTCCATACTCCAGGATGGTATTGCCTATCAATTGATGTGAGTTCATTTCCCTTGTCCTGGCTCCTAAAAGGAGCATCAAGCCACTCTTGATATATGACAAGACGGCCTGCCCCCTCCCTGCAACCGTTTAATGTTGTTGATTTCTTTTCCATAAGTCTCTTTCAAATAAGGCCTAAGTAGTCTTATGCTACCATTCTAGTCAAGTTGCATCTGACAGATATGGGATTCACCCTGCTGCTCCTTATTAAGCACATGTCCCACTCTGTCAACATAATTTAAGTGCAAGGAATATATTACATGGGTGAAGTAAATTAAATCCCTTGCTTCTCTCCTGGCCCTTCCTAGAACATTAACTCTGCCTTCCAGCTTCAAGCATACAGTTTTAAAAATGGTACTTGATTGATTCTTTGCTTTAAGAGACAGTAGCAAATTCTGGCTTATCCCTTGGACTACAGCAAGGGTAGGAACTAGACAAATTATTTAAATGAAGTTAAGATTGAAAAATTAGATATGGAGAGAAACCAATACTGATGTATTTGCCCATACCAAACTACAATGTAAGAGATGAGGGAAGTTGGAATCCACAATATCTGGAGGGTACCAGTTTGTCTGTCCCTGGTCTGATGAATATGTGTTACTTTAACTTTTCGGCCTGCAAAACTACCATTTGTGCATCTAAGCTCAGGAGACAATACTTTAGGTGCAACATGCCTTAGTTATTCCACCAGACACAGTGGAACTGCTGTTCCAGATTCTGCTTGAGACTAATACCTCTCACCAAAGATATCAACCCACAATGCAGTTCCCAAGGCATGCTTTAGATTTTCAGTGGTGCTATTACTGATATGCTTTGTTGGTGCAGATAATATTATCTATTACACCTAGCAAGAAGAGTCAAAGCTAAATTTTAGGTTTTTTTAATAATAATTTTGTTGAGCTTTCCATATTTATCATAATCACATTCTATTACAAAATTCTATAGCCTAAAACATTGCTCAAACTGAGCATCAACCTCCTCCCTCCTCCTCTTTATGACTTTCGAACCTCTTTACTAAAAGTTGGCAAAGTTGACAGAGAAGATCCGGAATCAGTGCGACGAACTGTTTCAAAAGGACTGGAGCAAATTTATATTTTATATGAAAGAACATTGTAAACATCTGAAAACGTTTGTCGGTTTGAGTTGAAATGTTTTGTAATGCGAAAATAAGAAACTGATTTACATATAATGAGGTGAAATATAAAAAGAAGATAGAAGGTAAAAAAAGTGGTTATAGAAATGCCAAAATATTACGTATTTAAAAGTGATATAATCTCTGGTCATGTGTTTCCCCTCAAGTGATTCCAGTCACCTGAGGGCGAGGGGAGAAAGGATGTGTTTGACACCTCTGCTCCTCTGTTGTATTCCTGATGTTCCCACCTTCCCCTTGGCCTTCACACTTTGGGGTGGAGTATCTACTGCAAGGAGAAGGCTCTTTTTATGGAGTTTCCCAGTGTGATTTAGACTCCTATATGATTATGGTTCTAATCATATAGGAGGCTGCAGGGACAGCCTCCATGAGTAGACCCAACTCCCCATTACATTTCTTTACACTTCACTTCTTTGCTCTTTACCGTTGTTAATCATGATCCCCTTGAATTAATGTAGATTAAAATATTATAAAGAAAATAGTCAGCTCACGATGCAGATCGGAATTTGATGGCACTTTTAAAAATGATTCCTGCCCTGCCCATACCCAGTTTTAGACAGACATCGTTTGGACTGGGACACTGGCTTCATCCAGTTCCTGCAGATGAAAACTGAGAGACACTGAGGAAGAGCTTATTGTTTTGTGACAACAATAAATTATTGCACCTGACAGGAACAGAAAGTTGTAGACCACTCTGAGATAATGACAGAGGGTTGGCTTTGTTGCCAGGAAGGAAGATAACAAGGAGACAATATTTGAATCAGAGACATTTTTCAGGGGACAGGATGTTCAATCACTGTAAATATATAGGCAAGTATGAAATATTGATAGACGTAAGATGGATTTGAGACCATTTACCAAAATATTTCAACCATAGAGTTGTATCCAACTAAGTTCTACTCAGAGTAGATCCACTGAAATTAATGGAGCTATATTAGTTGTGTTTATTAATTTCAATGGGTATACTCTGAGTAGGGCTAGCACTGGATATAACCCATAATCTCAACATCCTTTTTTGCACTTGAGGTAAAACCAAAACACTAACTTTTGGAAATCTTACTCTGTCACACTTTTAATCATCATGTCTGTAATCCAAAGCTATGATTCTCCATGAAGGCATATGGCAGCAGCGTAGCTGGGGGGGGGGGGGCACAGGAGCACTGAGCACCACTTTCCCAGGGGGCAGCACTTACACAGGGCCTGCAGCGCACCCGAGTCATGCGTCTCTCCTGGGAGTGAAACAGTGGCTCTGGCTGGAGGCCCTCAGCTGGAGTGCAGCCGAGGGAAAGGTAGCGGACAAACTCCATGCAGGCTTCGCCCAGAGTGCCCTGCCCAGCTTGTCCCGCCCCCATGGGCAGCTCATCCCGCTGCCTATGGTCTATCGCCATGGGTCACAATGTGAGGTTCTTCCTTTATATGCACATAGCTAAATTTTGCCCAGTGTCCTGTGTTCGAGGGACGTGTTTTTGAAAAATAGTGATCCATCAATTGCTTCAGAACTACAGTAGTTGTTACGACCTTTTCTCCATTTGGGCATCTGATTACACTGAGCCACTTTAGCCTTTACAACATTGATTAAAAGCATTTCAGGCTCTATGTTCTCAAAGCTGATAAGATGTATTAATGAGCATTTGTTCCTTTATTTTTATTTTAAAATATGTGAATACCATTTTTTAATTAAAACTCACAAAGCAGTGTACAGCATGATGCAACAATTATAACCCCTCCCCCAGCACCTATAGTAAATCCAGAAATTAAGAACAGACTGGCATTAATGTCAGCACTGAGTCAGACATAGGTCAGCAAGAAAGGAAGCAAATCTCTGATGCCAGTGAAGTTAACACTAGTGGTCTCAGCAACCCTTCCCAGTATGTCTTGCCCCTATGGAGCGGTTGCCAGGACTGAAGATCCTTCCACCCTCTCTAAGTCTCCTCCTTTCCTGGATGTTTCCCAAGCAGTCTTAAACTGTCTGCTCACCTCTGACCTCTGTTCTGCTCTTCTCATTACTCTGTGTGCTCTTGGAAACTGTGGGGAGGGGAGCTTGTTTCAGCAAGAGGGGGAGACTCCCTGGCTTCTTCAGCAGTCTCTTGATTCCCCCCCCCCCCCGCTTCAGCCTCAGAGTCTGAAGTGCTCCCTGTCACAGGCTCTTCTTGTTTACTAAACCCTGTTGCCGCTTCAGCTTCTGACACCTCCTCCCAGCCACCTTCTCCCTCTGAGCTCTCATTGGTGTCCCACCACCAATCCCCTGGCTCTGAGCCTTCCTCCTCTGGACTTTCCCTCAGGGGTTCCCTGGCTGGTGCCTCCCACCACTCCTCTTCATCCAGCCAGTTAATTACCACCAAGGAGAATAAGTGAGCTTTTGGCAGGTATCAGAATGCCATCAGAGAGGAGGGAGTTCCACAAAGATGGGCCACAGCAGAAAAGGCCCTTCTCCTACCCAGATGTTGCAAGATGGACCTCTGCCAGGTCTCATTAGCTGACATACTGACCAACTGGAAACACATTCCTGGCTTGTAACAGAAGGTGGTGCATCTCAGGAAGAAATGCTCTGCCTCACCTTTTCAAGGGAACTCCTTCTTACCCTCACAGTTCCAGTAGTGTCTTATCACCTTAGAAGTTCTCATAAATGCTGTCCCAGTTACTCCAATGGAGAAAGCAGAAGCGTGTTGTCCTCAGTAGCTGCAATGCACCAAAGGGCCTAGTAGATATCAAACAAAGGAAGAAGAAAAGACCAGGCACTCTCCAGATTCCTGAGCCACGTAAAGTTCATTGAAAGGCACAAGGAATTTGATGTACAATGTGGGAGCTGGGGCGAAAGGAACGTGCAACCAAGGTTGAACCCCACACTGGGATAAGCAACAACTTGTGCCTCGCTGCCACCTTTGGGATCTGCTCTAGTCAGTGCAGCAGCTCATAGGACTGGACCCATTTGAACATAGCTTGACCTTAAACAAGACCCACTTTCTGTTTTACACTGCTAATTTAAGCCACAAATCAATAGAACTGCTTGCTGAATTTTGGTCACTTAGCTTCAATGCGAATGAGAATTAGAGAGTCATGGGCAGAAAAGGTGATTTCTCTTGGCATTTAAAGATGGGATTTTCATTTGAATTGCACATTACTTGTATATCTGTTGGAATCTTTCACCCAGAGTGTGAATGACTTATTTTTGCACAGCTATTCAAGGCAGTTTCCCCCCTTATCCCTAGCCTTAAATGTCAGTTAATTTGTCATGTTTATGGCAGATGGGGGAAATGATGTCGAACACAGCTGTCACCCTCTGTGTTTGGCCTTGGCAGTTTTTCTGCAAAGAATGAATCTTCCAGCTTGTTTACCCTCCAGCCCTTAGTTAGCCGAAACTGCCTTTTACTCAGCTGCAATTAAGAGGGCATCTGAGACTTTGTGAATTCCTTAGTCCATTAGTTTGAGCTTAGCCTAATTACGCTGGGTAAAGCTTGTTTCTGTTCTTTTAATTACCTAAATTCGGTTTATTCAAAGAGGGACCTGGCTGGGTTAGTTCCAAATTTGCCACTTTACAAGTTCAGACTAAGAAAAATTATCTTTCAAAACTTTGCAAAAAGCAGTTTCATAGGAATTTCTAAGCTCCCCCCCCTCCTGTACCTTTTAAAAAATTTAAGACACAACCCACCAGGAATTTCTTTTATACAGCGCTCATTGATATGAATAGGAGCAAGGCAAGAGAATTACTAAGTCCTTCAGTGAGGTTGGCAAAGGGGACTCACTGTTGAAACGTGGCAATGTTTTCCCCCCCCCCTTGGTTCACAAGGCGATGGTGGCACTTTGTTTTCTGCCAAGTGCTGTACTAACTCTGTTCATTTCAGTTTACCTTGAGTGATTTGGGATTAGCACGTTGGGGATGATCAGCTTGTGTGGGAGAGGAAAGATGAGTCAGGGGTGATATCATGGAAGTTTATAAAATAATGCATGGCATGGATAAATACTCTCCCCCCTAATAACACTAGAACTCCTGGACTTCCAATGAAGCTGACTGTTGGAAGACTGGAACTCGCTCCCATGGGAAGCAGTGATGGCCACCAGCTTGGATGGGCTAAAAAAGACAGACAAATTCATGGAGGAAACGGCTACCATGAGCTACTAGTCATGATGCTATGTTATGCCTTATCTCCACAGTTGGAGGCAGTTTCTGGAATCCACAGGAGGGGAGAGGGCTGATGTGCTCAAATCCTGCTTGAGGTTTTTCCATAGTAAGGTTACCAGACGTCCCCGTTTCCTGGGGACAGTCCCCGGATTTACAAATCAGTCTCCATGCAAAATCCATTGAAGTTGAAAAGTGTCCCCGGATTAATTGAAAAAAATCTGGTAACCTTATCCCATAGGCATCTAGCTGGCCACTGTAAGAACTAGGTGGACCACTGGCCCAATCCTGCAAGCTCTTCTTATGTTGTGTTCTTAAGCATTGGAAACATGCAGAAGCTGTGTGTTTGCCTGCTGTTTCTTCTCAAGTTATCCTTATTTTACTGTGTTTTATTTATTAGACAACTTTGCTGGGGAAACACAGGCTGTTATGTTGTCATGTTTGTGAATGAGGATCTCTGCTAGTGTAAGGACTTAGAAGCTCAACTGGATATTAAGGTGTAGCGTAAAGGTAAAGGGACCCCTGACCATTAGGTCCAGTCGTGACCAACTCTGGAGTTGCAGCGCTTATCTCGCTTTATTGGCTGCGGGAGCTAGCGTACAGCTTCCGGGTCATGTGGCCAGCATGGACTAAGCTGTTTCTGGTGAACCAGAGCAGCACACGGAAATGCTGTTTACCTTCCCGCTGGAGTGGTACCTATTTATCTACTTGCACTTCATGCTTTCGAACTGCTAGGTTGGCAGGAGCAAAGAGCAACAAGAGCTCACTACGTCACGGGGATTCGAACCGCCGACCTTCTGATCGGCAAGTCCTAGGCTCTGTGGTTTAACCCACAGCGCCACCCGCATCCCACGGTGTAGTGTACCAGAACTATATTTCTCATCCTAGGATTGATTCTGACTTCCACTGGCTAAAATTAATTTTGTATTTTTGAGAGGAGCCACCGTGTTTGTGTGTGTTTGTGGTGGGCATGGTGATGGAGCAGGGATGAACAAATGTGCCTCAGCTTGTTCCAACATCCATTAACACTTTTCTATTCCACTGCAATTGGTTAATTTTGAACAAGTCTGTGTTTTGTTTTCTTGTCCCCTGCTGCGGAAATATACATATTTTCACATATCTCACAGCACACAACAGTCATGCATATCTCAGCCATCAACAATCAATTATCTTCCCTGTGTGCTCCCTTCCAAGTTAATGACTTTCTAGAGGGGTAGCCCTGTTAATCTTTTGTATTAAAAAACAAGAGTCTTGTGGCACCTTGAAAGCAAAGTTAATGAAGTAAGCCATGTTTGAAATTCTGATGATGTCTACTTGGAAGTAAGTCTCATTGAATTCAGTGGATCTTACTCCTAGGTGGGTGGGATTAGGATTGCAGCCTTTTAGCCTCTCTTTCTCACTTAGCCATATATGGTTTTTTAAATTGCAACATCTTACTTCATTAATGCAAGTTTTAGACATGCATGTGTCTGATGAAGCCTATCATTCCTCCATTATTTATATTTTAAGTGTTTGTAATAAACATTCATTTATTTTTATTTTATTTAACAAAATTTATATATCACTTTTTTGTATATCAGATTCAGGGTTTCCTGGATGAAATGGATTATCAGATTAAAGCAGCAAATTTAACCCTATTTACCTGGGAGTAAGCCATGTTGAAGTCAGTGGTAGTTACATCTGAGTAGACATGGCTAGGATTGCAGCTTTAGTAGATACAGGCTGCCTCTAGCAGTGAATAACAACAATGAGCAACACAAGCACAGAGAGTCCAATGAGACCGAGTGTTTGGGGGGGGGGGCGGAGGCTTGGTTAATTTCATTGTACACAGGTTGTGCATTGACAATAAAGGTATTATTATTATTATTATTGTCAACAAACAATGCTTCAGAAAAAGGAAAAGCAAGAATACAATTGTATATTACTGGATATATAAATCATATGGGTAGGACATGGGTGGCGTTGTGGTCTAAACCACTGAGCCTCTTGGGCTTGCCGATCAGAAGGTCGGCATTGGGGTGAGCTCCCGTTGCTCTCTCTGAGCCTCTGCCAACCTAGCAGTTTGAAAGCATACCAGTACAAGTAGATAAAAAGGTACTGCTGTGGTGGGAAGGTAAACAGTCTTTCTGTGCTCTCTGGATCCGTCACAGTGTTCCATTGCGCCAGAAGTGGTTTAGTCATGCTGGTCACATGACCCAGAAAGCTGTCTGTGGACAAATGCCAGCCACCTCAGCCTGAAAGCGGAGATGAGATCTGCACCCCATAGTCAAATTCAACTGGTCTTAACTGTCCAGGGGTCCTTTACCTTTTTATCCTAACATTTATAAATAATATATACATTGTAAATAAATGAGCATATCATTTATGCATAATATATGCGTGTTAAAAAACCAGAACACTTTTGTTGTTGAGAACTAAGCCAAAAAGCATCCATAGCAAGACTTTGTGCCATGATGAGTGTCAAATAGGTGGATGGAAGGAAATCTGTTTTCAAAACATTCCTAAAGTGAGAGCAGGTTGGCCACTGTGAATAGGAGCTGAGTTTGACTCTGAAGCAACTCTGCGCCGTCCCTACCTGGGTCCATTGGCAAGGCAGGTCCGGCCAGTGAGGGGCCCTTCTGAGTATAACCTGGCCAATTGCTGATGCCAGGTCTCCTGAAGCTCCACATTGGTCAGGAACAATGTGGGAAGGAAAATGCTCAGTTCCCCTGTCAGTTTCATAGCCTTTCAAGGCACTATAGTTTTTTACAACATGAGGTCTATAAATATGCCTTTTCTCTCTTTGAAAGCTATTGTCTTTTAGACTCCAAAAGCTGTAACAGCTAGCAGTTTTCCACCTGCGTGAGCGTCTTTTCAATGTACGGTGGTACCTCGGTTTTCGAACATTTCGTTTTTCAAACACTATAAACCCGGAAGTAAATGCTTCGGTTTTCGAACACGCCTTAGAAGTCATACATGCCACGCGGCTTCTGTTGAGTGCAAGATCCTGAGGCCTAGCTATCGGCTACTGAGTTTTTGGTTTTTGAATGTTTCAGAACTCGAACAGTCTTCCGGAATGGATTACCTTTGAAAACCAAGGTACCACTGTATACCATATATAGGTCTTTAACGTCCCTTGAAGGACAGCCAAATTTAAATAACAATTTGACACACAGCTGTGAGGCATTTGCGAGCTTTTTTGCGGAGAAGGTCTTGTTGCTCCGCCATGACCTCCCTGCCAATTTGGATACAATAAAGGAACTGGAGGCCCCTCGACTGTCCTTGGATCCAGTATTGGACCACTTCGACCGGATATCCCCAGCCGATGTGGACAGACTCCTCCGAGCTGGAAAGCCCACCACCTGTCCTCTCGACCCGTGCCCATCTTGGCTGATTAGAGCATGTCCAGACGAGGTGGGGGCCCTCCTGGGGGATATCATCAATTTGTCCCTTGGCACGGGAACATTCCCAGGGGAACTGAAGGAGGCAGTGGTGCGCCCGCTCTTAAAGAAAACATCATTAGATCCTTTAGATCTATCCAATTACCGCCCGGTTTCGAATCTTCCATTCCTGGGTAAGGTGATTGAGAGAGCGGTTGCTGAACAGCTTGGTGGGTTTCTGGATGAAACATCAGCTCTGGATCCATTCCGGTCCGGCTTCCGCGCTGGTCATGGGACCGAGACGGCTCTGGTTGCCCTAACAGATGATCTTCGTAGACAGCTGGATCGAGGCGGGTCGGGGCTGCTAATTCTTCTAGATCTGTCAGCAGCTTTCGACATGGTCGATCACGAACTTCTGGACCACCGCCTTGCCGATGTGGGGATCCAGGGCACAGTCCTTCAATGGCTGCACTCGTTTCTCTCTGGTCGGGGACAGAGGGTGGCGCTTGTGGGAGAATTGTCATCGCGCCACTCCTTGGTGTGTGGAGTACCTCAGGCTGCGATACTCTCCCCGATGCTTTTCAACATCTTTATGCGCCCCCTCGCCCAGCTTGTCCGGAGTTTTGGGCTGGGTTGCCATCAGTATGCCGATGACACCCAACTCTATCTGTTGATGGATGGTCATCCTGACTCGGCCCCAGACACACTGACTAGATGTTTGGAAGCTGTGTCTGGATGGTTACGTGGGAGCCGGTTGAAGCTAAATCCTTCGAAGACAGAGGTCCTGTGGCTGGGACGGGACGATATGGGATTGGGGGGCAACTCCCATCTCCTGCGGGGGCGCAATTAGTGCCAGCACCGTCCATTAAGAGTTTGGGTGTAATCTTCGACACCTCCCTTTCCATGGAGGCGCAGATTGCAGCTATAACAAAGGCGGCATTTTTCCATCTCCGCCAAGCTAAGCAGTTGGCTCCTTACCTCTCTCGCCCTGACCTAGCCACTGTGATCCACGCGACAGTCACCTCCAGACTGGATTATTGTAACTCGCTCTACGTGGGGCTGCCCTTGAGACTGACCCAGAAACTCCAGCGGGTGCAGAATGCTGCAGCGAGACTCCTTACGGGGTCTTCGCTGCGAGATCACATTCACCCGGTGCTATACCAGCTGCACTGGCTCCCAGTGGAGTACAGGATCAGGTTTAAGGTGCTGGTTTTAACCTTTAAAGCCCTATACGGCCTAGGACCCTCGTACCTACGGGACCGCCTCTCCTGGTATGCCCCACAGAGAAACTTACGGTCTTCAAATAAAAACATCTTGAAGGTCCCAGGCCACAGAGAAGTTAGGCTGGCCTCAACTAGAGCCAGGGCTTTTTCGGCTGTGGCTCCAACCTGGTGGAACACTCTGTCACAAGAGACTAGGACCCTGCAGGACTTGACATCTTTCCGCAGGGCCTGCAAGACAGAGCTGTTCCGCCAGGCCTTTGGCCAGGGCACAGCCTGACTCCCTCCCTCGGCAATCTTCGCAGAGCTCTGGCCCAATGGTGGCCAGCGACTTGAATTTAATTAATTTTATAATGAATGATTTTAGAGTGTTGTTTGTGCTGTACTTTTGTACTGTTTTATTGTTGTTAGCCACCCTGAGCCCGGCTTTGGCTGGGGAGGGCGGGATATAAATAAAATTATTATTATTATTATTATTATTATTATTATTATTATTATTTAGCCCTATACACAATTAGTACCTGTGTGGCAGCTTTTCATGGGGGATCAGACCATGTAACAGTGCAGTACAATGAGTGCATATATATTTGCTTCCTTTTTCGTGTGACCCTCATAATAACCATATCGCAATCTGCTTTTCCTGATCAATGATGAAGTCATATGGGTAAGGTGGGCTGTCTCAGTATATTGGCCTACATGTTTTCCTGCTTTGCCATACAGAATTAATCAACAGTTTGGTTTAGTATGTTGTCTGAACCTGGGCTCCTGGTCTAACTTTCTCCAGACTAACCACAAAGCTTTGTCCTATGGTTGATGACTCACAGTTTGTCCAGTTCAGAAAAACCATGAGTCCAGGTGTGGCCAACATTGTAAGATGAACTGTGGCTTTGCTCAGTGTGGTGCAGCAGCAAAACAGCTTGGGAGGAGTGAAGTAACCAGAAGCCCACCTGTTTGTGTTTTGCTTAGAGTAATGCACATACCTGGCCATTGTATCCATTGTGTTTGCAGCCTGGGATTATGGACAAGTTTTTGAATTCTCTTGGGTCTTGATTGTCCCATAGCCACAACCTAGGATTCAAGCAGAAATCAGGCATGGCTCTGGCCCTCTGCCTTCCCAACCTGCTGCCTTGCTTCCAGCTTCCAGCTTGCATAACTCTCAACTCGGGCCTTTGTCATTCTAATGACCAGTCAGTTGAGGGAAGGGAACCCACACAGAGCTTCTCCCTTTGTTTCCTTAATGGTCCATTACCACACCAGGAAGCTAGCCTTGCTGTTTCAGGAAATGAATCTGTGTTGGATCCAGGAATCACAAGAGTATTGCCATAAAACCTACCCCCTCTGTCCCAAATGCATAACAGCATTTATATATATATGTAAGCTTTCAACAAATGCAACATTCAGAGAAGTGTGAAATTTGGTGGTTCACTAAACTCCGCACATTAATTCCAAGCAGTGCAGATCAGGTCCTTTTGCATAAGAATGTGCAAAGATTCAATTCCTCATCACTACTTTCGCTCATTTTCCTTCAATGAGACTGAACTGATTTAAATCTCTTCAGTTATCACATGGTGTTGATCAGACCTGAGTTTAGCTTCCAGAGGGCTATTTCATGCCAGCTCATGTGCTATTAAACTTATCTACTTGTGGCAGAAATGACCGGCAGAATCCGCGACCAAGAGAAAGAGACTGTGGAAGAAGATTGGAAGAAATTTAAGATGTATCTTAAGAATTATTATAAAATTGAGGAGTGCTAAAATGCTAAGGGAAAAGAAGACGTAGAATTGCAGCGGAAAATTGTGTTTAATTTTAGGGTGGAACTGAAAAAGAGAATGAATTTACATTTAATTGGTTAAGAAGGGTTGCTGAATAATGGTTCAAAATTAAGGATGCAAAAAGGGAAAGGTATGGGGAAGTCCGGGAAAAGAGGGTTATGGAAATAAGGTTAAGAAAATATGAGTTTTTGTGTTTGTTTTTATGTTGTTTTTGTTTATGTTAAAAAATTGGAAATTAATAAAAATCTTTATTAAAAAAAAATAAAATAAACTTATCTACTTGACTGGTCTGGGATATATGCTGTGACATCTGATACATTTGAATAATTTGAAGTTTGATAAATAGGACTTTTGCTTACATATAGTTGGTGCAGGACATTTAGTGAATTTAGATGCTGATCTTTGACTTTCCTGAGAGGTATTTACTCTGAGGCCCTGACTGTTCTGAATGTTATGCGATTTGGATCTTGATCAGCCTCGGTGATGGAGCAGTACATTTAAGGAGGAAATCTGGACAATTAACTTGACAAATTTTCCATGCCAGCTTTCTTAAAAAACGTATATGAAGTATTACCTGTCCAGTCATGAGTAATTTCCGCAGATGACAAATCAGTCCAAGACAGGCGGCTTGTGTTTAACACTTTGGTTTATGATTTTGAAGACTCTGACATGACTGATTATGCTAAGGCCTGGAGCAATTTACTGAATTAATGAATTAATTACTAATACATGAGAGTGATTAATTGAGATGCTTCTTTGGATCTTATTCAGCGTAATGAAGCTTGAGCAATGACAGGTGCAGACTTATGGGCTAGATTCTGCGGCTTTTACTCACGTGAACATCCAGTAAAGGAAATTAGTTTCCATGCAGAAAGTGGTGTTGAATCAGGCCTTGTGTGATTAAATAGAAGGAAATGCTTGGGGACATCATCTTAAACTCCCTGCAGTTGGTCAGGAATTTGCCATTAGGTTAATGAAGGCATGGTTCTGTTCTCAGGTGGATTAATAAATGCTGTTAAGACAGATTCTTATGATTGTTTTTCTCCCTTCAGAAATTCACCTTTTCGGGGTCATTTCACACATTACCTTTCCTAACAAGGAATTAATCTCTGTGCCAGTGGGGGGAAGTTGAAAGCACGCACACACCATAGTATATGAATACTAACGGAGCATTTTTCCTATGCTGGTATGCACACTCAATGGCTACCTAGTTCTGGTACTTGGGATAAAAGATTTGGCGAAGGGCCATAGCCCAGTCATATATCATGTTCCCTCACATATAGAAGGTCCCAGGTCCAGTGGGTGGTGGACACTCTGAAGCTATTTCAGTAGAGCCTGGGCTGCCATCTGTCAGGGAGAGCAATGGGCAAATCTGACAATGAGAATTTCCTCTCAGTTTCTCATTTTTTACATTCTTAAGCTCACTTCTCCAGATTTCCTCATCAGTTTGATATCTATCTATATCTATCTATCTATCTATCTATCTATCTATCTATCTATCTATCTATCATCTATCTATCATCTATCTATCTATCATCTATCTATCTATCTACTCATGAAAATTCACCAGTATTTTAGTGCAAATTTCTCCCAGTATACACACTTTGGCAAAGCAATTTCCCACAATATGATGCATTTTTATATGTTATTTTCTATAATATGTGCATTCCTATGCACACTTTACCCGAGTACATGCAGTTTTGTACACATTACCTGGCTGGAGAACTGCACTACAAAATTCAGAGACGTGCAAATTTTGAAGGCTGAATGTGTTTCGATTCATGTATTGTTTCAGAAAATATGAATTATGTTGGGTCACCTTTGAATGCAAACTGAATCACATTTGTCCCCTATCCCTAGACAGGGATGCTGTTGTTGCAGGTTTCTGGAAGAAGCAGGGGGTTGGACTAGGCGATCTCCACAGCACCTCTCAAGTCTAATATTCTGTGCATCTAGATTTTTCTTATTATAGCTCAAGCCTTTCAACAGATTTACAATAACATCACTCTGTAAATTGCAAGTGCTCTCTCCATATTCTAGTATGTTCTTTATGACCTCACCCAGTTGCTTGCTTATCAGTTTACATTACTTTATAACAACCTGACTTCAACACGAAGCTAAGCTTTGACTAAATTGGGTGTCCTTTTAAAGGAAACATAATTAAATAAGGAGCTGTCCTCTCCAATCTCAGTGATTGAAAAGGAAGTCTACATGCTTGCTGAATATACTGGACAAGATTATTACAGTAAACATTGGCTTTCATTTATATGTTGATTGAGCTTCACAAAGCACTGGTTTATAAACACAATTACACATAGCTCATGACGGTTTTTGGCACAATGACTGCAAAGTCAACTAGACTATATGTGAAATGTTAACACAAAATTTTGGCCTATAGTCATTCGAAGCTTTTGAAGCTCAGTAGAAGTAGGAAAAAAAGGTGGCAGGTTTTCAGTTATGAACCCCATCACTGGAGGCTCTGCACAAGAGCTTCTGCTTGCACAAGGAGACTTCCCCCCATCTCCTTCCCCGGGTTTCCCAAAAATGGCATGAGGGGATTGGGAGAATGCCCCCAAAATCACCTATGGGGGAGGGGGGAGGGGTCATTCTGTCTGGCAAGCTGAGATGCTTATGTATGTAGATGGAATGTTTGCAATAGCACAACACTAAATTCCACCCTATGTAAACCACTATCTTCCTATAATCCAATCTCAGTGAATTGTATGAAGTGGTGGCTTTGCGTTTGTGCAGGAGTGGAATACCTCTGCCCCCAGGGCCAAATTTGGCCTACCACAGGTTGTTGGGGTATATTTCTGTGTGCATTCACCAGGGAAGCTTCAGTCAAGCTCACCACAGGAAACAGATGTTTAGCAGAGTTTGCTTTTACTTGGCACACACACACACACACACACACACACACTATATACAGTTGTTGCACATAGACATCTTTCTCTGATCCCAGAGAGAGTTCTTTCCTTCAAAAGTTCTTGCTGTTCCAAAGTTCACAGCAAGTCCTTTGTTCAGCTGCTTGCAGCTCTGTGCAAAGTGTTCCACTTCCTTCCACGATTCCAGTCAGCCTCTGTTGCTTAGATCTCTCATACTTTCCCAGCCAGCAGACTACTGAATACTGTAACTTCTGCTCCTTATCTACATAGGGACTATGTGCAACTTCTGCCTAGCAGCAGTGATAAGACAGTCAGAAGAGTCAGACAAATGCATTGCGGGGAATGAGTCAGCATTACCAACTCATGTGGAATTAACCCATTAAACATCTTCCTTGACACAGGTCCCAGTTGGGCCCACAAACCACGGCCACTGTGGCCCATACCTGACATCATATGTGTCAGGGGTTCAGGAGCAGAGGCACAGGGAAGAGAGGAGATGGAGAGCGAAGGGGAAGAATCCGAGGGGAGCGTAGGAGAAGAGGACAGTGGACCGAGGGATTCCATGAGCCTCTCCAGCGAATCGGAAGATTCACAGAAGGGGGCGCCAGTGGCCAGGGGTAGGGGGTTCCCAAGGGGAACGCCCCAGGAGCAAGGGGGCAGCAGGGACTCCCAGAGCAGTAGTTGGAAATCAGGACCAGCTTCCCCACCAGAGCAGAGTGGGGGGGAAGAGTCCCAAGGATCGGGGCCAGTGCATTCCCCACCAGGGAGAGAAAATAAGGCAGGGCTGATCACACCTCCATTGGAGAGTCAGACAACGGAGGGGAGGTCAGATCCGGCCAGTATCCCGGAAGAGGGAAGCAGTGACAGAAGTAGTGTAACGGTCAGGAGGAAGGTCACTGGGTTGGTGCAAGAGGCAAGTTCAAATGTACAGGAGTGCGGGACAGCAGAGAATGAGGATTGGGAACCGGGTCCTAAAGCCCGCAGGAGGCAGGGGGAGGAGCTAAGCGACTCAGCGTCGGAAGAGTCCAGACCAGAAAGGGCAATGCCCCAGCGGGCAGGAGGACCCAGAGGAGGAGAGAGCAGCGTAAAAGGTGGAGCAGGGCTAGGATCTTAAACTGGTGTCATAGGGGAGGAGACTCAGACGGTACTTCGCCGGTCTAGGGTTAAGACGTAGAGCTGCGCGCGGCGGCTTTGAAATGGAAACTGAACCTCAATAAAGACTTTTGTACATAACGACAGCCTTGCGTTGGTCCTCTGTGACCTGGGACCTAGGGGCAGCTCTGACAATATGTGATGTCAAGTATTGGTCAGTTAGAGTGGTGGCTGGATTGGCAGCGCAACTAAGTTCACTGTAGAGGAAAGGGGTGGAACACTATCCCGAGAGAGATGCACCTAGCACCATCACTACTGTCCTTTAGACACCAAGGCATTTCACTCCTAATAGAGGTTCATCTTTTAGGTTTAAGACAAATCTTTTGCAGAGAGTGACAAATAAATAAATAAATAAATAAATAAATAAATAAAATAAGAACAAGAAAAAAAAATGTATGTGTCCAGGTCAGGACCAATGATATTCCAATGATCAGGTTACAGAAGATGCAGAAGGGTTTTCTCTGTGGCTGTTTTTCTGTTAGGGAACATCTTTCCCATTGCTGTCCACCAGAGTCTGATATGCAGATAGGGTTTCGTGGCTGCTTCTCCTATGACTGAAATGTCTTCCTCACCAAAGCCTGAGCATCTTTTAGATCTCAGGGAAGCTCACACAGGAGAGTAAAAATATATTTATTCAAGAAAAAAATATAAACAGCTTAGTCAGAAAAAACTCTAAGCGGTGTACATAATAAGAAATTATTATCAATAGAAGGTAGATAAAAGCCGCACCGCTGTGCATTTCAAAGCATAGTAATCTGTGAAACCTGCAATCTGTGAAACAGTTGTCCTCTTCATTTAGGTGATTTCAGAAGCTGTCTTGATTGATGTTGCCTGTTTGAGTAGCATTTTTTAAAAATGTGAGTGCAAGGCAAGTTTTCAGCTCTCTGTTATAAAATTCACTTTGACTTCAATACCCATCCTGCGGTGTGGGACAAGCGGGTTACCTTGTACAGAGCGACAAGATGCTGTCAAGTAGTTTTTCATATTCAGAACAACAAGAACTCAGATATTCAGACTGAAAGCTGGAATTCAGACCTCATGATGTGCTGAACTCTCTTCAGCAGGAGATTTCTCACAGACTTTAAGTGTGTCTTGCTGTTGTCTGAAAGCAAAAGACACATTTCCTAATCTTATTCAGACTTCTTCTTGCTTCTTACAAATGCAATTGGCTCTGTTATTATTTGTCACATAGTACTTCACAACACAAAAAGTAAATAGGAATCGAAACAGATATTTTGATAACATTATTTATTTAGGGTTGAATCCAGATTTAGTCATACTTAGTAAAAACCCATTAAAATTAATGAGACAACCTTTGGAGCCCTCCGTGGGTGGGGGGCTCTTGGGAGACAGGTTCCCATCAGTCTTCTTCATCCAGCTGGTCTGAGCTTTCCTTGGGGGGTTCTTGGACTGGTGGCTCCCAGCTTTCCTCTTCAGCCAACCAGGCCCTGAAACAAGTATGGCTGGGAAAGAGACCTTTGCCTGAAATCCTAGAGAGTTCCTGCCAACCATTGCAGACAATACTGACCTAGGTAGACCAATGGTCTGACTCAGTATAAGGTAGACCAATGGTCTGACTCAGTATAAGTGTATCCACAGCAGTGACCAGGGGAGGAATGATAGCTGGGAGGAGCAGAGAGAAGAAACACCCGTATCAGCACAACCGGATGCCTTCATCTTCCCAACCTGCAACAAAACATGTCTCTCCCGTATCAGTCTCTACAGCCACAGCAGGTGCTGTAACTCTCCAGCACTTTGACTTTACTCCTGAAGGCACACTCTTCCATTGTCTCCCAAGACAGATGGATGCCAACTACAGTGGTACCTTGGGTTAAGTACTTAATTCGTTCCAGAGGTCCGTTCTTAACCTGAAACTGTTCTTAACCTGAAGCACCACTTTAGCTAATGGGGCCTCCTGCTGCTGCCGCACCGCCAGAGCATGATTTCTGTTCTCATCCTGAAGCAAAGTTCTTAACCCGAGGTACTATTTCTGGGTTAGCGGAGTATGTAACCTGAAGCATATGTAACCTGAAGCGCATGTAACCCGAGGCACCACTGTATTTCAAAGATGAATTTCAGGGGCTGGCACAAGAATATAATAGTTAAAGAAACGCTTAAATAAGTAAAGGTATCTAATATACAACTCCTCACACTGAAGACATCATATTATGCACCATCTTAGCATCATATTGTATAGCCCAAGGGTGAGTTCGGAGGCTGTGGCGAAGGATGAGTAAAGTTAGAACGCTATAATGACACACTGCTGTAAGTTATTTTCCCCCAGCATGAAACAACACACCTTTCAATGCAGAATTAAAAGCAAGAGAACACCTGGGACATCCCCATCTCACTGATAGGATTTCCCAGGTGGATAAATAAGTATTTGCCATGGGTGTCTGGTTTTTGCTTTGTTTTAAATGCATTGCCTGTTCTTTGTGCTTTTCTGTTGTTTTATTGTACATCCCCTTGAGATGATTGTGTTGAAGGCAATTAAATAGCAACAACAACAATATCAAGCCTACATCCTTGATTCCCTCTTTCCCCTTGCCATTAGGGAGAAAAATACATGTCATGTCACCTAGAAACTAGAAATCTCAGATAAAACTGTGACAATAAATGGAAAAGTTAATGAGTTTCCCTTGCACGTCTATTTCTGCAGGAAAGTTCTACAAAAAAATTCACAATAGAAATAGTTATTTTGGAAAAACTATCATAGAGTTTAGGATAAGATACTGTATTTTCCTAGCCCGCTCTAAATGATTGCATTTCACTAGACAACAGTTGCCTAATTTCTTACTTATAAGGAATTTGTCTAGATAGACTTACTTAGCTATTTAAGCTGCAATCTTATACCTGCTTGCCTGGGAGAATGCTCCATTGAAACAAGAGACACTTATTTCTGAGTAGATGTGCCCAGGCCTGTACTATAAGAGCTTGAAACATTTAGCAAGCCTTTGAAATCTGGCACAGTTTTGCCCCTTTACTACTCATCTTTTGCAAGCAAACCTTTACTTCAAAAACGTGATGGGTTTTGTCTGATTTGTTGTTGCATCTCCTGCTGTCAGATATGAAATCTCTGAAGTGGCCAACTGTCAATTGTTATCAGTGTGTGTCAGCTTTCAAATAAAAATCATAAACATTATGAAATGTCAAATGCCATAAAGCACTGTCCAGTAACAAAGTTTGGAGTCGGATATAATTGGGCATCAAATGCAAATATATAATATTCAGAGTCAACATTTCATAGAATCATAGAATCATAGAGTTGGAAGAGACCACAAGGGCCATCGAGTCCAACCCCCTGCCAAGCAGGAAACACCATCAGAGCACTCCTGGCATATGGTTGTCAAGCCTCTGCTTAAAAACCTCCAAAGAAGGAGACTTCACCACACTCTTTGGTAGCAAATTCCACTGTCTAACAGCTCTTACTGTCAGGAAGTTCTTCCTAATGTTTAGGTGGAATCTTCTTTGCAGATGAAGTTTCTGTCATCACATCCAGGCCATAAGGTATGGTCTGAAGGCATGGGATGCAGCAACCTTGCTAAAGCTAGGGAGGTTTTGGTCTGGCCGGGGCCTGAAGAAGTTTGTACCTATAGTCAATTCCGTGCTGGAAGGGAAAGCAGGATATAAATTTAACAACTTCCTCTGTTTCTGATGCTCAAAATGTGAGCGCCGTTTGTTGCCAAAATGGCACTGCTCATATACACAAGTGAGGTATTAGAAGGCTTGAACAGCAGCAGCCATGGGGCGGGAGAGCCCTAAAGGAGTGAACCCTTTAAAAAAGGAGTCCAAGAAAGACTGAACATGCTCAGTGAGAGAAAGAAAACTGGTGTGTGTGTGTGTGTGTGTGTGAGAGAGAGAGAGAGAGAGAGAGAGAATGGAATGGCTGGAATCCTGAACTGGGTGTACTCCACACTGAAATATTTTGTTGCAGTGTCTCCACCTGTAACTCGTTGTAGCTGCAAATGTATTTTGAGTGTCACCTTATTTAGTGAGCAATCATAAGCAGCAACTTAGGGAGGCTTTTTGTGTGTGCAGTCAATGTGTGGCGAGCTTCAACTGACTCAGAAACACTCGGAGACACAATCCTGTCATGCTAAAAGCCACCGGGATTTTCCCTTGGTCTTCATCTCTTTTGTCCTTGTGGCCTTCTTGCCATGTAATTTTTTCCCTCCTTTTTGACCTCGTCAATGATACAGAGAAGGTAGAGCACCCAGACCCGATCATGTTGTACTCCTTGTATAGGACCATTGCCCAACATTAATCTTAGTCTCCTTTTAAAAAAATGCCCAGATAGATTTGAGGAGAGGTCACTGATCTGTCTGCATAAGGGACAAGTTTAAATGAATAAATAGCATTTTTAGTAAGTAATTCTTTGTACAAAATCAGTAAATTATGTCTGGATCATGGGTTAACAAGCAAAATCACTCACAATCAGCACTCTCCAAAGGGTTTGTGCCCTTGGGAGAATGTATAATTTTTTTTTAAAAAAAATCAAGCATTGTGGAGATGATGATGATATTTTTATGGATTTCTTGCCCACCCTTCCGTAAGGTCTCAGGATGGGTTGCAGCAATATAAACTATACTGAGTCCTGGCCAAAATATATTCTTATTCTGATGATTACTAAATTTATATACCACTCAGAAGCCATTCTGGAAAGGAGCCATTTACAAACATAAAACCAATTATAAAAAAATATGTAGTCACAAATAATTACCGGTACACAAGAAAACAATTAAATTAACATTAAAAGAAAGATTAAATAAAACACCCACAATCTATGAGAGTCACTATTGGACGGCTATATTGAATGAGGAATATCTGATGGGTTGAAATGCATGAGGAGGCATCAGGGTTGGAGCAATGCATCCTAAGAGATCGGTGGCACAATGTTATATTGCACATACAACACATATAAATCACTTTTTCTTTACCAGTCTAGCTGAGTCCCAAGATAGAGAAACCCATGGGCTGGACTTGGCCACAAAGCTTCCCGGTCTCTTCAGATGCTAGCTGAATGCCAGCTGAAATGGAGGTGGACATGTCATTGCAAGCTCCACAAGCACTGGGGAAGACTGATAAGCATCAGAGGCTTCAATGCTGGTTGGTAGCTTCTAGAATGGTGAGATGTAGCCAAGAAGATATGTGGAGCCTCTGAGGAGGTACACTAGTTGGAAAGGTTTTATGGGCCAAATCTGGTCTGTGGGCTGCCAGTTAACTTCATATTCATGAAGGTTAATATGAAACTGGGGGGAACATATGGAGTGAGCCATTTGCAGTGTGAGCTAGCCACAATTTATCACCATATCCCTCTTTTCCATGCAGTGCTGTAGCCACATAAACAATAGAAGCATTTCACTGGGCTAAGAGCTGGTTTTGCTTTCCTCAGTGATAAACAAGGGAAAAAGCAGTCAATCTACTAAGGTCGTATACATTCCCATTAAACATTAAAAGCTGAGTTCTCTGGTTAGTGTTCCAATAAATTTAATGAGGAGCAACTAGTGTTTTCCCCCAAGCAGATTGGTGATTATCAGCTGAGCCTGACAGGTTGGCTAATGGACTAATAAAATTTATTCTGCTATGAAGAAGACCCTCAGTGGACAACAACATATTTCTGTTTATAATCTATCTGTATGGATGATTTCAAGTACTTCCCTAAGTATGGTCTAAGCAATAGCGGGTCTGAAATAACATGCAATTCAGTTCATAAGTAGGTTCAGTCCTAAAAAAGTGATTTTTTTAGATGAAAATCCACAGAAGATTGTAGGAAGAAGTCATCCATATCTAAGAAATATTTAGATGTAATTAGCATACAATCCATAAAAGCGTGTTTCCTAATATACTGTCTCAATAAGTGTTTGGTACATGCTTACCAACTACACATTGAGGCACACACTGAAATATCTGGAAGCAGGTGCTATCCTACATGGCTGTGATCTGGCACCCTTGCACAGTATAGTCCATTGGGCCCGTGTCGGCTAGCTGCGGCCTCACCCCTAATCTTGGGTTGCCACCTGGAGTGCGAGTTTCCTGGTTTTCGAGACGAGGCATGCGCTGGGAAGAGCTTGTGCCATTGCTGAGGGAGAAAGTCACCATGTTTGGCTCTCCCGACATCCTTATCCTTCAATTAGGGGGAAATGACCTTGTTAACAGAAGAAGTGCGGACTTGTCGTGCAACATAAAAAGAGATTTGGATGAGATTGCTGCCTTGTGTCCCGGAACAACGGTGTTCTGGTCCTCCTTCCTGAAGAGAATTGTTTGGCGCGGTGCGTAGAACTGTATGGCCATTGAAAAATCCAGGAAACTCTTAAATCTTTCAGACCAAGAGAATGACATTTGGTTAAATAGCATCATCATCAGCATCAGGGATTGGTTACAGCTGTGAGGGTATTGGCGGCGAGCCTTTTGGGCTCGGGTGGCGGTTAGGCATTGGAATAATGTGTTGTGGTGTGTCGAAGGGCTAGGTGTGGCCATCGCCTATGCCTTCAATTTTGGGTATTCCGTTAAAGGAATCTGGCGGTCATGTATTCTGTCCGATGCCTGCGTGGCGGGAGGCCATGGCACGACCCTCGGTGACATCAGGGGAGAGTTTATAGTTGGATTAGCATCAACAGGCTCCACCTACTGGTGAATAAACCCCCCTGTTTTAGACTCACCCCTCTCTGAGGGGGTGGAGTCAGCTGACGTAATCCAATGCCTAAGCCAATACCTTTTCACTTGCTGTAATCAATAAAGTTGTGGCCTTTTCTTGCCCATTAACCTTATATCATGTGTCCTTGTGTTTTCATTCCACTACGCGGGGATCGGGTCCTCGAACCACAAGTGAAAGCTGAATTACAGGCAAGAAATTCAGCAGGTGACCTACTTTTGCTGTTGGAATGCTGTACAGACCTATTTTGCCAGGACAGATCCCATTGATGCATTCTATTCATATTTTTTAAACGGTTTGATTTTTAGCAGCACCTAGAGATTACAACTAAGTCCAAAAACAAATAGCATCTTAAATTTGAATTTTAATTAAGGCTGCAATCATAAACATACTAACTCTGACATAAAACTTATTGAAATCAATGTAATATATCACAGTGCTTGCCAAATATGTTTTGTATCATAGCATTAATGTGAAATATAGATGATATGTTTCTGTTTGATAAAGTTCAAATATACCCCTTCTTTGTTCCCCACCAAGTTTCTTTTCTGATTCCACCACTAGGAGGATCAAATGCATTTGAAGGCAGAGAGACCCAGAACCTCTCCGATGATTGGCAGGAGGTTGAGACTGTCAAGTAAGAAAGGCTATTGGAGTCAAGGTGGAATGGAGTTTTATGAGTGTACTATAATTCTTAATTTGGCTGCTCACCAGTTCTTAGTCATTGTTCCTTCCTTATTCACAAGTACATATGATGGTGATCAACTAATTATACAACACTGAAAGGGACACTGCATATGTTCATATTTTTTGCCCACTAAAATACATAAAAATGCAACTGAAAAGTAGGCAACAGCCTTCATGTTCTCCTGACCATGTACAGTGGTACCTTGGGTTAAGTACTTAATTTGTTCTGGAGGTCCGTTCTGAAACTGTTCTTAACCTGAAACTCCACTTTAGCTAATGGGCCTCCTGCTGCCGCTGCACCGCCGGAGCATGATTTCTGTTCTCATCCTGAAGCAAAGTTTTTAACTCGAGGTATTATTTCTGGGTTAGCGGAGTCTGTAACCTGAAGCATATGTAACCCAAGGTACCACTGTATATAAGAAGAGCTCTGCTGGATCAGGCCAAAGGACCATCGAATCCCACATCCTGTCTCATAGTGGTCAACCAGAAACGTATGAGAAACCTGAAAGGAGGACCTCTCCTTACTTGTGATTCCAATATAATCCTGTTTGTCTAATCCTCCTTTAAACCTATCCAGCTTGGGAGCCATCATTACACCCTGTAGAAGCAAAATAAGCCCCCCACTTTTTAGAAGAAGAAGAAGAAGAAGAAGAGTTTGGATTTGATATCCCGCCTTTCACTCCCTTTAAGGAGTCTCAAAGCGGCTAACATTCTCCTTTCCCTTCCTCCCCCACAACAAACACTCTGTGAGGTGAGTGGGGCTGAGAGACTTCAAAGAAGTGTGACTGGCCCAAGGTCACCCAGCAGCTGCATGTGGAGGAGCGGAGACGCAAACCCGGTTCCCCAGATTATGAGACTACCGCTCTTAACCACTACACCACATTTTTTATTTTAAAAAAATAAAAAACCTTTTCCAGGGTCCCTTAAGGGAAGAAATAAATGGCCATAACATGTAGACACTGGAAGAAGGTAAGTTTTATCTCCTAGGAGATCAATGTTCCGTTATTATTTCTACTACAGCACATGGAGGAAGCAAGAAATACTGCAGTGATTAGGACAAATTGGGATTGATGTGAGTTGAAGTTAACAGTCATGAACTTGGCCTTGGGCTTGATTTTGCCTACTGCCAAATATACTCTCCCGATCCAGTGAAGTATGTAAGCAAGAATTTCACATTAGGAGCCAGAAGAGCTGCTGTCCGATAGATGCTCAGGATGCCAAAGTTCTGTTTTGCTGTTGGCACACAGGCAAAAGCATCAGGGTTAAGTGAGCATTCATTTCTCCAGCCGAAGATTGCTGTATCTTTTGCCACAAATGCTCTTAAACTGCAAAGAATGTTAATTGCAACAAGCATTCCAATACAAAGGAATTCACTTCTGTTCCTGCAAAAAGCAGGACAGCCACTATGAGAATTATTAAGCTGAGCCACCTCACTGTAAATAAAATGGTTACGGACTGTGCCCTTTCATGCTCACAGATTATATCACTTCCCACCCACCCTCCTCCTGAGCTGTGTCTTCTGGTTTCTGAGCAGCATTTGTTGTGACTCACTAGCAGGGACTAAGGGAATGAGCAGCCCTAGAGTTTGAAAGAACTCTGCATAGGCTACATAAAGGAGGAGGACACTTGTAATGGTTCTCACAAGTCTAAACTTTGCTCTGTGTGGAACAAATGTTCAATCCAATACTCTTACTGCATGTGGTAGTCAATCAGGAACAGTGCCAGATCTTCCAGATTATTTCTTGTCCTCAGTCTCCTAAATACAAGGGACTTGCTTCAGGGCAGGAGGAGCGGACAATAGGGGTGCTGGTACTCCAGGCCAAAGTAAGGTTGGCTATTATATACTTTAGAACAAGGGTAGCCAATATAATGCCTTCCAAATATTCCTGGACTGTAGGTCTCATCTATCCTGGCCATTGGTCCTGCTGGCTGGGGCAGATGGGAGCTGGAGTCCAGCAACATCTGGGGAGTACCCCTGGGGTTTGGGTGGAATTGATTTTATTGAAGGCTTAAGTTGTGTTGTGGAGGAAATGGCTTAAAAGAATAGCAGGATATGAATTTTCCAGTGAGTAAAGAGAGCAGGGATGGGCAGCCTGTGCCCTTTTAGAAGTTGTTGGGCTAAATCCCATCATCTCTAACCATTGGGCCCTGCTGGCTGGAGCAGATGGAGAGTCAAAGAACATTTGGGAGATGACAGGTTATCCATCCTGCTTGGGTGGGCCTCCTAGTGTATTATGAGCCAGTCAAGTTTGCATTAGAGGCAGAGTTTCACTGCCACCACCTTCCTCCACCTCCCATTGTGTTTAAAGGTGCCTGTCTCTTGAAGTACCTTCCAAAGATTTCCAGGGCGTAGCTTGAACGATGAGGAAGGCAAGAGCATTTCCCTCAAGTTTTTTTTTGCATAACATCTTAGACCTTTCCAGTGAGTAGGAAGAAGTGTGTGTGTGTGTGCGTGCGTGCGCGCATAGAGTTAGGTGCCAGGCTGCACTTCTTGTGTGCATTTGGTTCATATGTTAAAATGACTGCACTTAGGTATGGGGCAGAGCTTGATGCCATTTGGCCTATGCATGCATATTCTATTTCCTTGAACAACTGGAAAGGGCTCCTGTGCGATGGAAACAGGTCATATTCCTCCCTTGCTACATGGCTGTTGTCTCCACCACTGCTGAACCTCCTCAGGGTGGGAAGGGAGCCAACTTTAAAAACAAACAAAATTATGAACATGTCTGGAAGAAACGAAGAGCAGGGATATTACGGACAGAGGGAGGGGCAAAATTCTTAGCCAGGGGAGAAGACCAGTGAGCTATGTAGGGCACTGATGACTCAGTGTCAAATCACAAATACAATCAGTGGCATTGTAGCTATTTGAATATGTAACTACATGGAGACTGACTGCTCCACCTGGCAAGCCATTTGTCTGAGAGTGCCCTGTATGGATAATGAACAATTGGGAGCATTTGGAGCTGCCATCTGGATGTCCCCATCTTTTTAGATTGATAAAGTAAGTTTGCTTCCATCCCTGATGCTAAAAGACTCAGGAAAAACAGTAGATGTGATATTAATAAATATAACAGCAATACATGTTACCATGGCTTTGCTGCATGGCCTCAGGCAAGCCAATTAACTGACCTCTGCTGGGTTTCCTGCCTTCTATAATGCTAGCCTAATGATAAATTCCCTTCCTTGCAGGATTGTTGTGGGGCCCCACTTCATTAATATTTGCAAAGAGCTTAGGTGGAAGGTGGAGGAGAAAAGTAGATTCAACTTTCTTGCACAATAGCTTTAAGGCTCTATCTAGATAATATGAAAGTTCTGTCAGTGTCCTTAAGTGCAGGGATTTCTTAACCCAGATTGCCAGTGGTTGAGGATGGGGAGAATACAAATTGGAACATTAGTGAGGGGTTCAGAGGGCTTTAACCTTTTGTCCCCACGCTCCAAATCTGGTCCCAATTGTGATTCCCTGCATGCTAGAAACTTCCATAGGGGAAAAAGCTCTCACTTAATTAAATGTGAGCCTGTTTTCCTTATGCAAATTATTGGCATGGCAGGTCACAGTATAAAGCATCCTGCATGCCTGTGCTAAAGTTCCATATCACCCATCCCAATTTGCGTAGAAAACCCCTCTCAGCTCTAAGTAACAGCACGTTGTTTCTAAAAAGTTTGAAAAATGTTAACATGATGCCACAGTATCCTCCTTGCTCAAAGCGGATCTGAAAAGGCATTCATTTCCCCCCATCTCCACAAAGACAAAAGGAAGAGATTGGCTGTTAACAGTTTGGTTAGATTTATCATATTGTTTGCCCCCTCCACCCAACATAGCTCCATTTCTTGGACAGGTTTACGACTGATTTTAACATCCCTGTACTTCAATGAGCAACCCTTTCAAGGTGACATTTAAATATAGAACGAACACACATAGGTCAGGGCAGGAACCACAACTATGACCACATTCCCGCCAGATATGTGTTTATTCTACTTCCAGAGGTCATCTCATCACTTGATAACATAGGTGAACATAGTGCTTCCTTTGAAAAGTGCTATGTTTGAGATGATGTCAGGAGATACAAAATCCTTGCCTGTGGTATTTCATCTGTGGATGTTCTAACAGTATCGGCTTGGGTTCCATAAAAAAAAAAGCAGAGACCTTCACACATCATTTATGTGAAAGGTATTATTCCATTACTACGATCAAGGAACAGAAAGGCTGCACTTCTGGTCTCGCCCACAAGGACATATATAGCACCCCTCAAACCACCCCTGATGCTCAGAGGTATTTGCAAAGGGAAAAACTGTGTACATAGATCTCTGCACACATAGAATTCCCTGGGAGCTGGAACCTCAATCACACAGTTTTACAGTTGCTAGGAAAGCCAACACACACAGGGGTGTGCAAGAGTTGTTTTGGAGTCCATTTGTCTTCCAGAAAAGATCGAGGTTCAGTCCAAAGTATTTTGGATGCTGTCCAGTTCTGCTACGAGTTTGAATATAAATTGCAATTCGTAAAAACAAAGCTTTGTGTCTCCCACTTTTACTTTTATTGGGAGCAGGAGAAAATCTGTAACTTCCCCCCTGAAATTTGAAGGTTGATTAGTTCCTCCTGAGTTGATAAAATCTGACAAATTGCAGATCAATGGGTCCAGGAGTTTCTACTGGGCATTTTCAAAATATGATTCTCATCCTTGAACATAGCTTTTAAATATTTTGTCAGGATTCAATGAAATTTACAGGCATGGCAGCTCCTCCTGAAGGGATGAATTCTGAAAAAAAAAAATTCAGAAGGTAGGTACAGTGGTTTTCCTGTAGGAACCATCTCTACCATTTGGGGTGATTGCAAAAGGATTCACTTAATCTTCTCTATTGTTTTGTGTACAATTTGTATGAAAACATCATATATAAGAGAAATGCCCTTGGGAAAGAAATCTGCCAAGTTTCAGACAAACAGATGGAGGAGTTTTTGTGCTGGACACCTTTAAAATTATTTAGAAAGTAACTTGTCTAATTTGTTGGTGCTTAGGGAAGAATTGGATGAAATTTCCAAGCATGGGAATTCTGAGAAGATTAATCTTGCCAGTTCTCAGAAAGGTGGCTAAAGCATTTTTTCTACATGGGCACCCTTAAGTAGTGGTCAAAAAGGATTCACAATCTTGCTATTGGGTTATGGGCAATTTGTGTGAAAACGACACAATGACCCCTAGGTAAAAAACCTGTCAAATTACAGAAAAATAGGCCAAGGTTTTTTTTTGTGTTTTCTAACTTTAAAGTTCTTTGGGAGGTAGGTGGGGAGAACTACAAATAAATTGTTTCCTTTCCTTTGGTTTTGTGGGCAAATATTTTTTTATGAAAATGCCAAATATTATAGAGGTACCCCTAGGAAAGTAACCTTCACATTTTGATGGGTGCAGGGGCTAAAGAGTTATGATGAATGGGAAAAAACAGCTTCAGGCTTCTGTTCTGCTCAGTTGATAGCAAACATCACATAAAAGTAAATCTGATTTGACTTGATGTGTAGGTATACGGCACAGAGACAGAAGGACTTGAATGTCCAGGATTTTCCAAGCAAGTACCACTAGCAGAATCAGCAAATAGTACAGAATGGACAACAACAATCTGATAGATTGTTTCAACACCCCTTCAGTAATGCACTGTGATTTGAGAACTCTGGTAAAATCACCTCTCTGATTAAAAGCATGACCTGCCCGTCAAAAGAGAGTTCTTCCCCCTCTCCCGATCCTGCTGTTTTCCTTACGTTGTTAACCTAGGGAGAAATGGTTCAGTTTTTGCATGTACATCCAAAACTCTGAAGCACACCAAAGAACTTGGGAGGTTCTTGTTTCCATTTGGGGCAAGCTCCAAATCTTGCTGAAGTGACCCCACTACAGTTATTGATTTAGGATTTGTCCAGTTCTTTCGAATAGCTCTAGTGTACATATATAGGCTTCACCTATGCAGGTTTCCATGCCTGATGCATGACTGGTTGGAAGGAGCTGCATGACTTGTGGGTGAGGACAGTAGCAAAGTCTCACTGCTTCATGGTTGCATGGAGACTCCTTCATGTTAGCAACATTTGAAGGGTGCTCCAATTTCTTTCAAACAAACCAGCATTCATGCATGAAAGCAGGGATAGGCAAACTCGGCCCTCCAGATGTTTTGGGACTACAACTCCCATCATCCCTAGCTAACAGGACCAGTGGTCAGGGATGATGGGAGTTGTAGTCCCAAAACATCTGGAGGGCCGAGTTTGCCTATCCCTGCATGAAAGTGTCAATGACTAGAGACTAGTTATAGATGTCTAACTTCTGCGGATAACAACTGCTGTAGATTCTTGTTGCTCAGATCAGGTTTGGACCATCATATTTAGCTATTCCCAAGGATATGCTCCAGCCTGATGGCTCTGCAGCATGGTTGAAACATAATACCTTTTGGGCTGGGACTGCAGTTGTCTCAACCAATCACACATTTGTTGGCCATGTTATGATGGTTTTAGAATATTTTAGGTGAATAAGCTCTTTCTTGAATGGGTAAAACTTATAGGACGGATAGTACATGCTTGCATTCCAATCTTAAACCTATTTAATCAGAAGTAAGCAACACTGTTTGGCATCAGCTTTACTGCCAAGTGCCTAGGACCGCAGCTTCACACTTACTTGGGAGTAAGTCCCATACAAGTCAAGCCGACTTCTGGATAAGGGGAGGGGTGCACATGCACTTCGGACCACTGCTTTGGCTACAATCCTAACCACATTTACCAGGGAGTAGGCCCCATTCAATTCAATAAAACTTCTCTGTAGATATGATTATCTACAGGGTTCTGTTGCTAGTTACTGAATGTTGCAATCTGAATTTGGCCATGTTGGAAAAGAACGGCATAATGGAGCTAGCACTACTTTCTTTAATAGGCTAATGGGGATGTGTGCAGAATCTCAAGATGGAAACACATTTCTCAAGGCAATTTTCCAGTATCATAGATACACAAATGCCACCTATTGCTATGAACAGCAGCCCCACTCCCACCCCAGTACAGTATTTTGGCTTTGATGCATCTGAGAATAATAGGAAACGGAAAACAGGAGGCAGGGTCTATTTTCTTCTCACTTCAGCTTTCCAGGCATTCATTTGAAATGGATGAAAATAACAAGGTATTTTGGCACCCGGGGCTACAATTTGGGAGAGGGGGTGGAGAGCTCCTTGGAAAGGCTTTGCTCTCAGTCTAAGGGATGAGCAGGAGGACTGGCACAGAGCAGGGCTTGATTAGTATTGAGCAGAGGTATCTCTCTTGATGAGTCGGTGGCACGTCTCTGATTACTCACTCCTTTCTGCCAAGTCCTTGCAAAGCATGGACTGCATGTCCGGTGCCAAACAACCTCCTTAAATATTAATCACCAACCACAGTGCGCAAATCTAGCACCCGAAAAGGCATACGGAGGAGGTGGTTGGGTAGCCGTGGGGTGCTGGTTTTGCTGGAGTGGTGGCAGGAACTGAAAATGGCGGCCAAAGATTGCAAAACATGACATCTACTAAAGAATTTGGTAGCAGCTAATGAATTAGGGTGGCCATGGGCCATACATAGAGGACAGTCCTTTATTTCAAAGGCTGACTGGTCCAAGTCCGGTTTAAAGAGAGCAATGCATAAGAAGGAAGAGCAGGAGCCTTAAGGCTGCCCATCATCCATCAGAACCAGGACAACAGACAGAGCACACAAAGTATTTCCCACTAGGGTGAAATGTATTGTAGTTCTAATCTTGCATCTATGCTTATACATTATTATATGCAACTTTTCTACAAATCTGTATGCTCTTTTCAGTGACCAGTTTGCTCCTTTTGGGGGAACAATGCTTAAGTAGCCATTCTCTACACAATACAGCTATTTTCTACAGAATGCAGCATTATAATGGAATTAGACAAATTCAGATAAGCCTATCAATGGCGGCTAGTCATGAAAAGAACAGTGGACCCTCCAGATACGAACTTAATTTGTTGTGGGGGTCCTTAAAGGTAAAGGTAAAGAGAACCCTGACCATTAGGTCCAGTCGTGACTGACTCTGGGGTTGCGGCGCTCATCTTACTTTATTGGCCGAGGGAGTCGGCGTACAGCTTCCGGGTCATGTGGCCAGCATGACTAAGCCGCTTCTGGCGAACCAGAGCAGCACACGGAAACGCCATTTACCTTTCCGCCAGAGAAGTACCTATTTATCTACTTGCACTTTGACGTGCTTTCGAACTGCTAGGTTGGCAGGAGCAGGGACCGAGCAACTGGAGCTCACCCCGTCGCAGGGATTCGAACCACCAACCTTCTGATCAGCAAGTCCTAGGCTCTGTGGTTTAACCCACAGCGCCATGTACCCCGAAAAGTCTGAAACATGAGGTGCCACTTCTGTGCATGTGCACGGAGCGATAGAGTGCTTCTGCGCATGTGTGCATGGCGAAACACGGAAGTATGCAGTGTTCGCAACCTGAAAGTTACGTTACCCAAAGGTAACATAACCCGAGGGTCTAGTGCACATCTATTCATGTTTAGGAAAGTACTCCATGCTTGAGAGGAGAGCAATCTAATAGCCCCGCTAGACCAGCATATACAGTGGTACATACGCTTCATGTTACATACTCTGCTAACCCAGAAATATTACCTCGGGTTAAGAACTTTGCTTCAGGATGAGAACAGAAATCGTGCAGCGGCAGCGCAGCAGCAGCAGGAGGCCCCATTAGCTAAAGTGGTGCTTCAGGTTAAGAACAGTTTCAGGTTAAGAACGGACCTCCGGAACGAATTAAGTACTTAATCCGAGGTACCACTGTACCAGCATAACATCAACAGAGCTTAGTTTGTATCCTATGTACTCTTAGTGGACATGAAGATCACAGGACATCAAAGCAGAGAAGGCAAAGCAACACAAACAGCTGCTCTCCCAGCATCCATGGCAATGTTGCATACACCAACTAATTCGGGAGCAGCATGTGAATGATGCCCCACATCAGCCATGCAAGGAAGGAGACAATCAAAGCACGGGGACAGGGTAACATCCCACGATGTGGCACCAGCCCATCATACATACAACAAACAACCTGCATGACATAAGGACACCAGAGCAGCATTCACTGTATCAGGAAAGCACTCTGGTGCAGGCATGCAAATATGCCCGATATTATTGTGGGCATTTGTATAATGATTGCCTCTATTTAAAAAGGGCCTGAAAACTCCCTAAAAGCCAAGGGAGAACCATGTGAATCCCCATGCACCCCCTAGGTGGAAGGAAATTGAGTGAAGGTTCCCGCCCGAGTAAAACTCAACAAATGGCTGCAACAGGTTTCCCAATTCAGTCTATTAGCTTCACCTCTCTCTCAGTTTTCTGACAGCACTTTCCCCGCCTATGCCGGCAAAGCAGTTCAGGAGGTGGACAGAAAAACAGACAGACTTGCAGACATGTGGGATATTATTACAGGAGACCAATACATTTGTGAGGATGGATTTCTTTCTGAAAATGCCGTCAAGTCAATATCATCCATGCAACCTTTCCTCCTCTCATTTTTGTGGCTCGCTGTTAAATACAAACATCAACATCACTTACCCATTTAGCTCATGCTTTGACTCTGATACAATCAGTGCTCCTGTCCCACCTCGTCACAAATGGGCTTGCTGCAGATTCAATCTATAAGAGTGCTGCACTCTGTTAAACATCTAACAGCCTGGGCACGTGTTGTTTTTTTAAAGGCTTTGTTGATGTAAAACAATACCTTCTTCTTCTGGTGGCTAAGAAGAGGCAAAGCTCAGGGATGGAGTATACACACTGCATGCAAAAAGTCCCAGGTGCAGTCTTAGCATCTTGAGGTAAGGCTGGAAAAGACTCACCTTGCAACCCTAGAGAGCTGCTACCACTTGGTGCGGAAAATATTGAGCTGGATGGCCCAGTGGTCTGACTTTGCCTCCTCCAGACTTTGAAAACTGAATACATTAATAGCACCCTCTCTTGAAAGTAAGTGCCCTTGAGCATCACACTGCTTCCTTCCCAGCAAGTGTACTTAAGATTGCAGAGTTGATATTATTTATTTATATCATATTTATAAAACACCTGCAATCAGCCAGGTGTTATCCATTACACAAAAATAAACAGTTTGTGCTCCAGTAGGCTCAAAAGGATGAGCAAAGTGGGTCAAAGGAGTTATATTTGTCTATATTTGTGCTGATCCAGCTTCTTATTGTTATTCTTATTCTTATTATTTAACAGTAACTCTAATATGCAACGAACCTCCCTTCCTCTTATAGGCTTATCCTATTCAATTCAGGGATAGAAACTATATTCTTCTTCACTTGCTTATAGAGTTGCTTCCTCCGTTGAAGTGAATGTGGCAGCCAGCAGGGACAAGATCACATCTGGGGTTCTGTGTTTCTATCGGGCTGCAATATGTGTAAATTCAGAAGGCTTCTTAACTGCATCAAGTGAAACCTTAAAGACCATTATTTAAAAGCCCATAAAGAGGAACAGTCTTGTATTCCCTCCCTCTTAGTTATCTTTTCAGAATGGATTTAGAGCTAGAATGGATGGAATGATATGGATGTATTCCAGGGTATTCCAAGTCTGACGCATAGCTACTTTTAAATTTCATTTATTTTGAAGTCCACGTATTTTGAACCTCCCTAACCAATCCAGTTATTTTTGTGCCACATTTCAAATCACTCTATTTTTTCCAATTTCTAAGAAACCAATTGTCACTTCCAGATTTCCTAGCCATGAGTTTAATACGCTCTGGGGCCATGAAGAAACTTTATGGAAATCTAGGTGAGCTACAAATTACAGTTCAGCTTCAGGGCACACAAGTTCTCTTTCGATGGGACTCCAGAGTATACAATATGTAGGTCTGCAAATCTCTACCCATCAGAATACATAACAGTAAAATGGAAGTATGGGAAAGTTGATAAGTCACTTTAGAAGCCCTGCTGGTTTTAAAGAATAACATTTCCTGCTCTGCCCAGTTATAGCCCATTCCAAAAATCAGCTCTATGGAAAATCTGGATTTCTTCCATTGCATGGTCAACCTTCTCCCTCCAAGATAATACTAACACTGTTTGATTATTTGTTGCATTTATATCTCATATTTTTCTCCAGGAGCTCCTGGTGGAACACATTGTTCTTCCCCTCCTCATTTAATTCCCACAACAACCCTGTGAGGGTTAGGCTGAGAGACACTGAGTGGTCTAGGATCACCCATTGAGCTTCATGGTCAAATGGGGATTTGAACCCTGGTCTCCCATGTCGTAGTCTGATACTCTAACCCCTACACCACACTATCTCTCCATTACTTAAGACTTATTTCCTTCCTTTATCCTGGAAAATAATTCTCATGGCAGCTCACAACATAAAATAAAGTAATAAAACAGTTAAAACAATTAAATCCAAAATTCTCCTCGCTGGCCAGAGTGACTTTATATCTGCTATGTATATTCAGCAGTCTTATGGTGAATGATTGACTGACCATAACAAAAAGCAGTCATCTTCTAATATGGTTGATAGCTAGCAGTGGAATAAATCTGGAACGGACTACTTAACAGTGTTATTTATGGTGAGAACTCACAACCTTCCCATCTACCTCTAGTTTGCAACTGTGTGTGTAGACAGTAGTCAGTCAGGACCATCCTGTTGTGGTGGGCAATCAGAACAGAAGGTCCACTCACATGAACACTGGGGAAGTGGTGTTTGTGGCTTGGTGTGGCCATGGTGGATGGGCAACATAGGCTAGTGAGGGTCCCTCCTCCTTTGTCAGTTGCGCTGGCTCCTGGAACTCACCCGTTGGTTGTACTGCCAATCGCAGGACAGTCTAGGGACATGGCTTGGCCTGTTTAATCCCATTCTGCTGCCATGTGTCTTATTGCTTCCCATGCTGTATTCAGTCACCTTCTGCCCTTGGCTTCATGTATCCTTTGTCCACACGAAACGTCCTGCTGTATCAAACCAAAGGTATCTACTCCAGCATCCTGCTCAACACAGCGGCTAACGGGAAAGCTGTAAGCAGGCCATGAAGTCAATAGAGCTCTCCCAACAAATGGTGCTCAAAGGCATATGCCCTATGCGGCCTAGGACCCTCGTACCTACGGGACCGCCTCTCCTGGTATGTCCCATGGAGGACCTTAAGGTCCATAAATAACAACCATAAATAACAACAATCTAGCCTCAAGGAGGTTAGATTGGTCTCAACTAGGGTCAGGGCCTTTTCAGCACAGGCCCTGACTTGGTGGAACACTCTGTCACAATAGACCAGGGCCCTGTGGGATTTGACATCTTTCTGCAGGGCCTGCAAGATGGAGCTGTTCCACCTGGCCTTCGGCTTAGACTCACTCTGACCCATTATATGGGATTTGGTATATAAACTTCCCCTTAGCTTTTTTGCTGGCCCCTGTAGGACCAGTTTGGATAGCTGGCTCAGGTGAATATCGGATGTTTCCTCCCTTTATGGTCTTGATTTATGGGCTACTACTAAAATGAGGCTGCATTTTAAGCTGTATTCTAAACTGTATTTTAATTAACTGTGTCCGCCCCCATTATGTTTTATTGTAATTTATATTTGGTGTTAGCCGCCCTGAGCCCAGGGAGGGTGGGGTATAAATAAAAAATTATTATTATTATTATTAATTATTATCATTATATTCCTTCTGACCATGGAGGCTGCATATAGCCATCATGATTAGGAGCCATTGATAGCTTAAAAAGTGGGGAGGAGGAATTAGACAGAATCATGGAGGATAAGGCTATCTAAACTAATCTTGATCACCACATCTTGTGGTTGCAAATTCTATATATTAATTGTGCGCTGTGCAAATTACTTTTTGCCTGTCCTGACTCTTCTGCCAATCAGCTTCATTATGAGAAAGAAAGAAAAACTCTATATCTACACCCTGTGTAATTTTATGCACAAGACTGTAGGGTGTGAGATGCCATGTAATTTCATCACTGCTGTTTGTCAGAGCCTACAAATCTCTAGACCAGCCTTTCCCCACCCTGGTATCCTCTGGATGTTGCTGGACTCCAGCTCCCATCAGTCCCAGTCAGGATGGCCAATGGTCAGAGATAAGAGGACTTGTGGTCTAACTCATCTGGAAGGGATCAGGTTGGGGACGCCTGGTCTAGACACATTTTGGGTTGCACTCGGGCTTTATAGGATCAGGACTCTGATCTGAACTTGCTCCTTTGATATCGGATTCACAGAATCCAGCAGCAACAACAAAGTATAATTTAATTGTAAACTCGCTGGCATATTTAACTTGCAATCAAGCCTCTGTAAGTTTCTTCGAAGCACAAGGATATATCATTAAACTTTGATTTCCTCGAGAGAACTGAAAGTTACAAAAAGCAAAAGGAATAATATTTAATATGGAAACCAAGACACAGATCCAGCAACAAACAAAAGTCTTAAGCAACCTTTAAGCCCCATGGAAATATTTCCAAGACCTTTACACCAAGAAGGATGAGTCTTTAAACCCCAAACATAGCTGTCATTTTTCTTTTTCAGCTGCAGTGTAGCCTTTGGATAGCTGAACAATTATTTACAGTCATCTCTCAGGAATTTCAAAAACAATTTTAGAAATACCTGCTACTCTTCCAATGATCTCAATTCAGGAAGTAGTGCTGTTTTCTCTCTGTGGGTAATGAAACTTTAATGATATTTCCCAGCAGGGGCCTAGTTGAATCATGCAAAGAAGGGGAGAGGGATTCCCAACAGAAAGCTCTGAAATTAGAAAACTTTCAACACATTCTTGGTTCTATCATTTTTGTTAGCTACAAACCAATTTGTTTTAGCCAATTTTTAATCAATTTCCCCTTTGATTACTTAATTTTAAACTTTTTAAACTTTTATTTTTATATATATCACTCTATATCTTCAGGGACACGGGTGGCACTGTGGGTTAAACCACAGAGCCTAGGACTTGCCGATCAGAAGGTCGGTGGTTCGAATCCCTGCGACGGGGTGAGCTCCAGTTGCTCGGTCCCTGCTCCTGCCAACCTAGCAGTTCGAAAGCACGTCAAAGTGCAAGTAGATAAATAGGTACCGCTCCAGCGGGAAGGTAAACAGCGTTTCCGTGCACTGCTCTGGTTCGCCAGAAGCGGCTTAGTCATGCTGGCCACATGACCCGGAAGCTGTATGCCGGCTCCCTCAGCCAATAAAGCAAGATGAGCACCGCAACCCCAGAGTCGGTCATGACTGGACCTAATGGTCCTTTTTACTATATCCTCAGTGCTCACCTCTTCCTCCTGGTGCCATCACTGCCCTTTCACATGCCCTCTCTGCTCAGTGGGGAGAAGAAGGGGAGCAGGTTGTTGCTCCTTCTTCAATAAGGACTCACTTGCTTGGAGGAGACAATGTAAGAGGCCGTGACAGCAAGGAGGATGACTAGTTCAGGGCCTCTAGTAACATGTGGTCTACAGAGGTGCCCAGTAATGCCAACACTGACACTGTCTGTCTGTCATAACAGCTTATAAAGCTGTTTTGCCTCTGAGTAGATTCTTAGCAGGGGTGTGCATCAGATTTGGACAAATCCCGAATCCAAGATTGAGTGTCTTGGAGGAATTTGGGGCCTGTCCAAGGTGAAGCAAGATTGTTACAAAACTGCATGAATCGAAGCAGTGATCCCTGAAGCACTTAGCGGTGCCTCAGTGATCCAGATAATTTAAAAAAAGCTGCAGATGAGTGTCTGCTAAAAGTGAAACTAAGCTTATAGTATAAGGAAAATGCCATGGTGTTGAGGAAGAGCAGGGGGAGAGGGAGCCGCTTTGCAAAATTGAAACTTAGCTCCTTAGTTTAAGGAAAAGGCCGGGATCAGGAGGAGGAGCTCCCTACTTTGTAATCAGAAGAAATTGTTTTTAGCAGGGCTCTTCAATCCCATTGCTTGGGGAGAGGGAACAACTTTGCAAGAGTGAAATTTACATATCTAAACTCAAGGAAGATGCCAGGATGGAGAAGGCAGATGGCAGAGGGGAAGCTCCATGATAATGGGTCATTCCACTTTATAACCAGAGGGGATGATTTTGCCTGTAAAGTGAATCCCTTTTAGTTCTTTGCATGGGAGCTTTTACTGCTGCCACACAACCCTGCTAAACAGCTGTTTGGAGAGAAGATTTATTGCAGAGGGCTCCCCACTCAAGTGCATTTTGTTTATGCCAACAGGGGACCGGAACATTGCCCCTGTGAAAGAGGGGAGTAGCCTGTAGTCAAAACCAAATCTTGTGGTTGGTGCATACTTCCAGTCCTTCGTATACTTCCCCTGCCTTCATAGCACTTTCCACTCCATCATATCTGTAAGCCATGGCCACCCCTTCTTATCTGCTGCCTTTGTGCTTTCTGCTGCAACCCTTCCCCCCTGTAGGTTTTGTGGCAAAGCTTTCCTTGCAGCAAGATAAAAAACGCTCTGGGCCTTGCCACTGAAGTAAAAAGCTTAAGTGTAAAGAAAAAACTGGGTACCAATTTCCACAAACAGAGAGCTTACATGGCTAGGTGTATCCGGGTTAGCTGAATTAAAAATCAAAATCAAAACCACTGCTTCTCACTCGCCCACTTTCAGTATTTAGGAACTTAATGTCTGTGCACAGAGTGTTGGCTGAAACAGCTTTGGTTTGTACATTCAACTTGCTTTGGTGCACTGCAGATCAGTTAACTCTCCCCCTCTTTTCTGTATATGTTGGAGCAATGCCTATGCAGTACCTGATGTCTGCATATAGCACACAGCAGGGAATACCATCAGAGCAGTTGCTACATGGAGATCAACACTGAGAGCCAGAAGGGAAATTTATTAGGGCAGGTAAGCCTCAGTTTCCTCCCCCGCCCCACCTCATCCATTTTGTAGGAAGAAACGTCCATCAGGCTTCACCACCAACCATATTCATCTGGCATTTCCTGCTCCATGGGTCTATACAGAAATAATCTGGCTGCTGCCGCTATGTTGAAGACTTGGAACACATAGGCAAATGCAATGAACTTTTCCGCACTGTGGATTAGGTGAAAAGCCAGAAAACAAACAGACATCATAGCACAGAGTAATGGCAGGTATTCTTATAATATTTGCTCTATGCCTCCATCCTCTAGTAGTGGTTAGGAGACCACCAGCATGTTTAAACAGCAGCAACAATGACAACAAGATACACTAAGACATGTCTTTCAAAGCAGTCCGTACATTTTAACTCTCCCAAAGCAGCTATCAGATAAAGCAGCTTGCATATCAACGGAGTGATTAATATTTCCAATATTTCAGTATTATATTCATCTTGATATCAGTCCTTTCCATCAGTGGCAGGTGGTGGGGTAGGACAGTGGTGGACCTCTGCCTGTGCATTTGCGCAGTATTGACCCACCTGCCTCCTTGTCTCTCCTACTCTCCCTCCCGGTAAGCAGCAGCTATCCTACTGCTGGGAAAGTGCACTGCAATGAGTCCTATGCTGATTTGCTCCTGCATGGCTAGCAGGGCGAACGGATGGCTAATGCCCATCATTTTTGCACTGTGTTCTTGTACTGGTGTATTGAGCTAGGGATGAGCAAGCAGTATTTTCTGCTACTATTTTTCTGTTGCTATTTACTACTTTGGAGATGCCATTACGTAGATGCACAAATGGTACCATAACCATACCTCTCCTCCTTATAGGAGAGTCAGAGCAGTTCTGAGTCCCATTGTGTCCAAAGGGACAGATTCCTGTGCCCTGAGCATTCCATGCTTTGTCAAAGTAGCCACAAGGCCAGAAGGCACAGAATGTCAAACATTCCCACAGCTGTTAATTCCACTCACCGCAGGGATCTTCAGACCATTCTCTTTCACTGCAGTCACCTTCTCATCTCAAGCTTCATTGGTCCCTATCTGTGGCTAGAAGAGAGAAAGTATAAAGAAAGGTCAGGGGTTAAAAAAAAGGCAAATCCTTATTTGTCAGAAGAACACATGATCGTTGGGGACTTCTTGATTGTGCTCTGCTCACTTTCATGAGCTTCTCAAGAGCAAATTTAAGGAAAGGGAGAAGAACTTTGTTTATGATTGGATACAAAGTGCTGTTGATTTACCTGAGCCATTGCTAAGGTTAGAAACAATTACAATTTTATTAGCACCATTAGTTCCTTCTGGGGGATTCTCCAAAGTGCCTTTGGCTAAATGGCCCCTGCCACAAATGTTTACATTGTCACTTTTCCATCAAGTTCTCAATCATGAGGAGTTACTGCAGAAAGAAATCAATGGCTGGAGTTGCAGCTGCCAGCTACAGAGCTTTGTACAATGCAAAATACTTGGCCTAAGCATGGGGGGTGGGGTGGGGCAAAGCTTGTTGTAGATAAGGTTCAAAATAGAGATGGGGAACCTATGCCTTCCACTTGCTGGACTACATCTAATGCCACCCCTGTCAAATGACTATTAGCCATGTAGGCCGAGTCTGAGGAGAATTGAGAGGAGTCACACAAATCTATTACGATATTCATTTCCATTGTCATGTGACATTTTCCATTCTGCTGTGTTTCATTTTGTGTCCATTGATGCAGAAATACATGTATTTTTAATGTATTTTTACACAGCACAAAATAGACACCTATATCTCAACCATCCACAGATATTTACAAATCAATTACCTTCCCTGCGTGTTCTCTTTCAAAGTTAAGGACTTTCCAGAGGGGTAGCCCTGTTAGTCCTTTGAGGCAAAAACAATAAAGACCCTTAAAGACAAAGTTAATGAAGTGGCTAATGCCCTATTACCAAACTATCTATGGCTGGATGTCTACCTGTTCATGTCTACTCAGAAATAAGTTCCCTTGAACACAGTCTTTCTTCCAGGTAAGCAAAGCTGGGTGTCATGAACTAGCAGGACAACAGGAAGAGGATCACAACAAGGGGTGTAGCCGGGACTGGGACACACTGGGGCGAGCAGGGGAGAGGGAAGGAAGTACTCACAGGATGACAGGATGATGAAGGGATGGGGGACAGTGCACAGGACATGGAGCAGCATGACCCATCACCAGAGCCATAGGGGCCCCTGTCTTCACAGCAGGCTCTGAGGCATAGGGAGCAGCAGGAGGGGTACTCTAGGAGGCTGAGGGTCCACAGCCCAGCTCCCAATCTGGCCAGGTGGGGCTTGCTAGCTCTGGGAGAATGAGTGTGATTCCTCAGCTGGAGTAGGCTTGGAACAGGTGAGGGTCACCTGCCTCATCAAGCCCAGATGCTGCAATCAGCATGCAAAGTACAAAAGGGAAGCAGAGCTGAGGTGCTGTGTCTGTTCAACTGCCTTTCTTGATGGGTCTTGATTTGGATACTGCTGGATCTCTATGGGGCTGTGCTTTGGGTTTGACTCTGGACTGTATCCCAACTGCTGGACTTCAGACTTGGCTACTTGGATTGATTCTGGACTGTGTTTCCAGACCCTTTGATTTGGCATACTGACTTGCTGCCAGGTAGGCCCCAGGGTTCAGGACATTAGGATTGCAGCAACTCTCACAACCTTGCTTTCACAGTTCAGTATAAACTTCTCATTCTAGCTCATTTCCTGAGGCATCAGGGAGGGGCAGTCAAGAAAACTTCAGAGAGGAAAGGAAAGGCATTTTAAATTTAGTTTTGCTTTTAAAATGAAGATTTTGGGTGGTGATAAATGGGCAGTTGAAGTGGGTTCTTCCCACTTTAAGATGCCAAGACTTTAACTGAAGAACAGTGATAAAATCCTAACTGCACTTACCTGGGAGTAAACCTCAAGGAATTCAATGGGATTTACTTCTGAGTAGATATAAGGAGTGAACTCTTAGTGCTTATAGGATACCTCTGGCAACAAGCAACACTTCAGAAATAGGAAAAGCAAATAGCCAGCTGCATATGTCAATGAATATGTAAATAACATATATTACAAAACAATTATCTATTTTTTTGTATAATGAGTGCATGTTAAAAAAATTGTAGAGAATTAAGGTGAATGGCTTTCACAGCAAGGGTAGGGGTCAAATGGGTAGACAGAAGGAAATTGGTTTGAGTCCATTTTTAATGGATTCCTTTGAGGTTCCCCTTCCCTCATGTCTTACGATGGGTGGACACAAACAATGGTACTTATTTCACCTTTGTTATTATGTACTCTGGTTCAGCACTGCATGGGGTAAGTTTGGTATCAATTAACTACTTGCATAAGGATTCCTGTAGCCATTTCATTGATTGTAGTTGCTCTTCATCAAAATGGCAAAATAGATGTGACTAGCTCTGTGATAAATTTATCATACCAAAGTTTTTCTGCACAGTCATGTACCCAGATAACTGTGTGGTGAAACTATGTGCTTCCTTCTTTGGTGAGCCAGCTTTAATGTCTACTTTCAGGTTGTGCTTTGACTGTGTTTAACAATGCAATTTTAAAAATGTTTTTGAATAACACTTTTGTTTCTGAAATACAACTATGAAATTGCCACCAAAGAATAAGATTTCCTCAGGTTTTAGATTTTGAGGTGTGAAGGGTAGTATTCAGCTACTGAATTTTTCATGGTATTACTATGCTTGAGAGTTGTTTTCCAAGATACAGCACCATTTTGCACTTAGAGTGATTGCAAATTCCTGTAGGTTGGATGGAGCAGATGGACTGGAAAGCACATCTTAATTTGTATAATTGTATTGCATTTAATGCAGAAAGCCAGTGTACTTGCCGTTGGCAGTTTAGTATTTACCATATTTGGGCTGGGGAACCTTTTGACCTCCAGATGTTAAGCGACAACTCCCATCACCCTGATCATTGGTGAGGGTGGCTGGCGTTGATGGGAAATGGAGTCCAACAACCTCAGGAGGCCCAGAGGTTCCCAAAATGGAAAGCCTAAAATTGATAAATGATTTCTGGCAAAGATGTTTTGTTATCACAGGATATCCTAGCAGACAGAAACTGATCTTTGAATAAAATAATTGATGATTATGCTCATCATTATTAAAACACAACTTTTCTGCCTGGGTGGTACATATGCATATGAATATATTATTGAAAAGAAATTAATAAAGGGAGGGGGCAGGAGAAAATATAAACTTAATGTAATTAAAAAATAGCCTCAAAGTTCAACTCGAGGGTATTATTTAACCAGGGAAGCTGTATCTCAGAAGGACTTTAACTGCCCTGGCTTTTTGATCTTCATGCAGAATTAACTACGACTCATCAAAATTTCATGGCCTATAAACTACACCACTTCATCTTTGTACTACCCAGATGAAATACCAAATTGTGACCATGGCATTTAGCAATACAGTGGTCCCTCTGGTTATGAACTTAATTCATTCCAAAGGTCTGTTCTTAACCTGAAACCGTTCTTAACCTGAGGTACCACTTTAGCTAATGGGGCCTGCCGCTGCACGATTTCTGTTCTCATCCTGAGATAAAGATCTTAACCTGAGGTACTACTTCCAGGTTTGCGGAGTCTGTAACCCGAGGTGTTTGTAACCCAAGGTACCACTGTAAACTACTGGCGGGGTGGGTGGGAGGTAGAAATTTGTGATGGGTGTGTGTAGGGAAAGGCTATAGTGCAGAGGAGAAAGTAATTATGCCTAACATGTAAGATGGAATTAACAGTCTAAGGAACTGGAGAAAGGTCTGACAAGTAATTAAAGGAAGAAATATATTTTCATAAATTATATGGGGTAATAAATGAATTCACTGATCAAGGCCTTATAGTCACAATGCACTATAATCCTGTACATGGATATTACAGTAGTGGGGCCCAGTATGGAGCTACATCTAAAAGTTCATACCCCTCAACTGCCCTGTTTAAATTGGGACATCCTGTTTTGGGGCTCTGAACTCTCATGCAGGTCATGGGACTGTGCCGCCTATGTGCACAGAGAGGCTCCTTCAGATTATTTCCCCAACACTGGGGGGGGGGGGGGCAGAGCCAGAAGGGAATCTAAACAGTGGGGCTGATGCCAACAAATGGAATTACATGACAACTGAGCACCTGAAATGGGCTCCTGTCATGGTTGGAACTAGGTCAGAAGATCTTCAAAATGCTTTCCAACATCACCACTCTTTCCCCTGTTCCGAAAGCCCAAGCTGAATATGTATCAAATGTGTCTCTTTAAAAAGCTGCCATGTTTATTTATGTACTTGTTAAACCAAAAGATTCAGCTACTGATGCTGATAAATGTAATCTCTAACCATCTTCAAAGGACCAGCCCAAGCTGTAAAAAATCATGGATGACATGCTAGCTTGCTTAAGCCCAGATGAATGAGAGATTTTGTACAAGGTGCTTTGCGATGAATTTTTCATGTTCAACAGCTAGTCTCTTGAGCTGGAGTTCTAGCTGTCAAATCAACCACTGGCATTCCATCTGTGCCACTTAATAACCTGGAAGGGGACAGTAGCGGCATATTCAGCACAGAACCCATTGAAGTACAAATTACAAATCCACAGCATTGTGTGGCATTTAGAACATTTGTGTATGTAAGTCACACATAATCCATGATCAGTCTGAAAATAGTAAATGAGCTTGTCTCTCCGGTTGAAAAAGAATAGGGTATGGACTACCATAGCAAATTAGCAACTTGAAAACGGATGTATGTCCTCTGAGCGCTGAAAGCTTTGAACTGGAACAGTTGAATATTACACCCCACTCTCAGGAGATTTAAAAGCAATTGCAGTACAAGAATAGCTGCTTATTAAGAAAGCTTTTAAAAAATGATGTTAATGGTCTATACTCCTGGGCTAAAACAATTACCAAGCTGTGATCTAACTAATAGCTTTTTATTAATTAAGATCCTTGAGCAGAATTTGCATGAATAACGTCCTTCCTATCTTGCTAAACAAAAAGTTATAGGAGACGGTGCTTTCTAATCAGATGAAAAATAAGTTTGCCTAGATCCCTAAGAGTGCATTCAGAATATCTGCCTACACAGAACACTTGAACTCTGAATACATAGAAATAAACCTAAAATTAGACAGAACATAAAATAATAAACACATCAAATGGCATTTCATTTGGCTCACATGCACCTCTCCAAGTCAAGTGCTGTTTTATTTACAAACTAGGCAACTGATGTATATTAAGATGGTAACTGAATGATAAATGGATCCAAGGAATCACTTTATATTTTGAGAGTAATTACCTACTTACTCCCATGTGCCTACAAGTAAAGCAACTTTGAAGTCCATTTGTCAGGTAGCTAGCAAATGTACTCGCAGCCTAGCAAAGGGCTGTGTGACAGCGTCCCGATGATCATTCAGCAAGTTTTGTTTCTCTTTTTTTCTTAGAAAAAGAATAGGAAGAGAGCACACACACTGCCCCCCCATGTCTTAAGTAGTGGGAGATTCAATTGCTTCAACCTAGAACTCAGTCTGTGTATCACTGAAACTTGAACTCATTCATTAAATTGCTTGTGGAAGTCTTTGCACTGAAATGTGTTTGAAGAGACTGTGGCTCACTGAGAACTGGGCATGCTCAGAAGAGTCTGCAGATTTGGGGGCAATGACAACTTGGAATTGTTGATGAAGCGTGACACCTTGAATCGTTGACGAAATCTTGCAGTCAACACCTGCAAACCGAATCTGCGCAATTTATATCCCCTATTTTGTGAAATGGTAACAGCCTAGTTTAAAAATAAGAATTTATTGACCAAATTGTATAAAGTCACACCACCAATCAATTCAATGAAAGCTGAAGGCAAGGTTAAAAAAATTCAGCATTAGTTGATGCGTTTTTATATTCACTAAAGTGTTTTAGTTAGTTAATTAAGCCAAAGCAATCGCAAAAAGATGGACTAGCATGTATGCCATTCTCCTATCCCTAAGAGATTCTGGAACTTTCTGAGGAAATGGTCTGGTGAAAGCCTAAGAATAAATTATATGTGGATGTGGACAAGGTGCTTGGATAGGCCAAGTCGACCACTTGTGTTCTGGATACTTGTCCCCCTTGGCTGATAAAAACCAGCAGGCAGGGGAGAGTTGGCTGGGCCAGGGAGGTGATTAATGCTTCCTTGCAATATGAGGTTATCCCTGCCTGCTTGAATGAGGTTGGGTAAGGTCTGTCTATCCAGCTATCTTTAACTGTTGACTTTTCAAATAAATATTTTCATATAATGAATGTTTACCATATTTGGGAAGTCTTGAATACTTTTCAAAAATTGATATGTGAATATAAGATGTCAATATGACGATGTATGTCTGTGTTTGGACTGGCACAACCAAATTCGTTCATAAAAAATGGATAAATGCAATTTGAAAAGCCTTCTGTTGTCATGTTGAATTTTGATCTAGCACTTGCTATCCAGGAGCTCTGGCTTGCTGTAATGCAAAGCATTTACCAAGCCAATTAATATTAGAAAACTCTGGCAAAGTTTCCAGTCAAGGTATTGCAGCAGCATTTGCTTCTTTCGGTTATTTTTAAATTATACATCAGCGAAATTAAATGCATTTCTAAACCCATTACTTGCAGTAATTAATGAATCATGAACTCCTTGAATATGGAATTTTTCTCTAGTGTATTTATCAAAGGACTGCTTCAAACATAAAATATCTGACCCGCCCTTCTCAGATCAATATATTTCAGTTGGCTAGGACTGAATGGATATTTCTCTTTAACACACATGCACACACGAAGCTGGACAATGATACTGTGTTATTGTGCCTCTTTAAAGCGGGTAACACTCAGGTGGAAAATCTTGGAGGGAATAAGTTGGAGCAAGTTTTAGCATTTGCTACATGAAGAAAAGTATTATGGGCAGATCAATTCAGTGGGAGTGCTGCTTTTATACTAAAGTTTGATTTAAAATGGCAATTTAAGTGAGCAATAGTTTGGAGCAGTAATGTTCACATTCATATGATCTACAGGGGGAAATTGGTTCTGGCAGGGTGAGCACCTTATTTCAGTTTCCAAAAGCAATCCGGTGCTAAAGTGGGGTGAAATACTATTAGCCTGAAACTTGAAATATACCCATCATATGCATGATATTGCAGTGTGTGTAGAATAGCTAATCCAGGGCACCATGTTCTGTTCACTATGATACTTGTGTGCAAATTGACTCCCTCTTGCAATGACTGGGAGAGAGCTCCTATTCCTCACAAGAGCTTATCTACAGACTAAAACGGCAGTCAGCAACCTTTTTCAGCCGAGGGCCGGTCCACTGTCCCTCAGACCATGTGGTGGGCTGGACTATATTTTGAAATAAAATATGAACGAATTCCTATGCCCCACAAATAACCCAGAGGTGCATTTTAAATAAAAGGACACATTCTACTCATGTAAAAATACACTGATTCCCAGACCGTCTGCAGGCCGGATTGAGAGGGCGATTGGGCCGCATCCGACCCCATGGCCTCAGGTTGCCTACCCCTGGACTAAAATGCTCAGGAAACTTCCTATGGTGGCCTTAACACAGCATAAGTGGACAAGACTGGTGCTGTCTCTTCCCAAGCTGCATCCTTGAAACACACACATACACCAGCCACAGTCATGGGTTGGGTTTTTCTTTAAAATCTATCCTCACACCTCTATAGGAGGCTGAAGGTGGCTGTAATGGCCATGGAACAGTTCTAAGGGCATTGTGCTGAACTAGAAAGGGACTCTTTGTATTCCTGCTGATATTTGCTGGGTATAATGATTCTGGAAATGCCTTTTAATTCTCCCCAGTAATCTAGTTCAGAGTTATGATTGCAATTTGGAACCAATGATTCTCTAAAGAATCTTAGCTCTTCGTAATTGGACTGATGATTTAGTTCAGTTCCAGCGATTCTGGCAAGACTCTCGTTTCAAAGTGTGGTTCCAAGGCATGAGAGCATGGACAACGAAGACTTGCCTGTAATTTTTATATAGACAGACTCTCACAATTAATCCCTGTCACATAAAGGCATAATATAGCTTATATGTGAGAAAGTGAGTCTTGCTTTTATTGTTTGGCAGAAGAGAAAAGGTTTATACTGAAATATAAAAGGGTCATTCAGCTCTTCATCTTAAAATAGTTTTCAGTTTTGTTTGTTTTTAGTATAAAATGTAAACTGTTGCTTCAGATGTTAGGAGGCTAGTATCCAGTGCTTTGGGTTAAGAGTTCAAATCCAACCTTGAAGACTGTTGAAGTAGATCAGGCACCCCCATCATCAGTTCCCATCATCACTGACCACTGGTCCTGTTAGCTAGGGATCATGGGAGTTGTAGGCCAAAACATCTAGAGGGCCACAGGTTGGGGATGCCTGAAGTAGATGGAATACTAGATCAAAGGGATCTGAGTTCAAATCCTTTCTCATTGGGTATTTTTGGGCAAAGCACCCTCCCTCCCCACAGTCTAAGTTATGTTGCAGGTTGCTGTGAGTGCAAGGTATGATTACCTTATGCACTTTGGGAGAAAGAGTGTGTTGTGTGTGAGATAAATATATAACAGTCCAGCACACAAGCAACAGTTAGATGTTACATCCTTTGATATCACAGGAGAAAATGAACCCGTGTGTGTGTGTGTAGCATTTATATATTGTCTTTCTGCCAAGGCCTCCACCCATCCCCAATAAATTAAAAGCAGCTTCCAACAGTAACATACGCATATAATAAAACCAACTACACAAAATCCATTAAACAACATAAAAAGGTGATCTTGCTATGCCTACAGGCAGACTTATTCCCATTTTGGCTCTGCTTTCTTTTTTATAAATCTTTTATATAATCACAATACGTAACATCGTATCCTCTTATTAACTGTCTTGGCTCAACCAAGCCTAAACGACTTCCCTCCCTCCCGCCTAATGGTTTACAAAATTAAATTTTGCATTTTTGCATTTCATTTCCTTTCCTATCCTTGTTATATCATTACTTAAGATCTTATATTACTCAACCTGAATAGGTAACTAATTCATCTTGCAAATCTTCAGATAACCCCGCTAATGATGTTAATCGCTTACAGTTGTCTTTCAAATATAATATAAATTGGTTCCAGTCTTTTTGGAATACTTGATCTTGCTGGTTCCGGATTCTTCCCATCAGTTTTGCCAGTTCTGCAAAGTCCATCATTTTCATCTGTCATTTTGGCTCTGCTTTCATGGCTATCTGTCCAGCAAATTTGAATTTGTTTGAAATTGCCGAGAAGATCGGGACTCCTCAGAGTTGTGGATCCAACTCCCATTGGCCCCGGTCAGCATAGCTAATGGTCAGGGATGCTGATAATTTTAGTTCTTAACATCTGGAGGGAACCCTGTCCTATCACCTTTAGCTTGAATGTTACACAGCTCAAACTACATGTTATGCTGCACACACTCCCTATCCCTTAAGTCTTCTCTTTGAAACACCACCTGCAAGAGCCCCTGATCAATGAAAATTGTTTGCCTCTGAAGCTATTTGCTCCAGGAAGGAAGCAGTTTTGGGTTGCAGTAGCTGCTCCCCACCCCCCTGCTCCCAGTTCAAATACCAGCCAGCTTTAATGGTGAAGTGATTTTTCATCAGGATCATGGCATGCAAGCAAATGCCGCAGTCCCAATCCTCTTTAGGCCCTGTTGCTGCTATAAGTAAGTAGAAACCAGCCAGAAAAGAAAAAAAGAAACGCTAATGTAATGTGAGGTTTGACCGTGAGAGTGCTGCTGCACACGGAAGACTTGAATATATTACCTGATTGTCACAGCAATCTTCGTGGGCCAATTGTAGTCTCAAATGAAGTCGGGTACTTTGCCACTGATTTTACCAAGTCAGATGAGCTTCTTCCTGCATAGCATCCTGTGGCTTAACAAAAATGCCTTCATGGGATGTTAATGCTTTCACTGATTAGGTCACAGTAGTTAGAATAACAGATTGGAATGGGAACATTTTCAGAAGGCTATGGGCAACGTAATGTTTTCCATTACAGGCAAAGCACGACTCATCTGTTTGTCTTTTAAAGCCCCTTGCTGAGATCCAAATGTTGCTGCTACAGTTCAGCCCTCCTTCTGTGTGAGCTCCAGAGGGAAAGCACCTCTTCTGAATACTATTTTGCTTGTCTGAAAAATCCTGCAGATTTAATTGACTGCATTCAAATTCGATTGACAAATGCACAGGTATCACACTGTCTTTGCCCCCCACCAACATGCACCAATAACAGTCCCAAAATGTAAGAAGTCTCTTTTTGGATCAGACAAAAAGGCCTGTCCAGTCTATCATTATTTCAATGGCTAGTCTGATATCTCCTTCACATCTTGCTTGGGAAGCCCACAAATATGGCACGATGCAACTGGCTACCTCTTCTTGCAAGTCCCAGCAAACCAGTAGTATCTTAATTTGTAGCTCCTACATTTATGAAATGTAAAACATTTTGAAGACACATGCTCATCCACTGGTTCAACTGTGTTTCCTGGTGGCTAACTCTCGGATAGCTTGTTGACAATGTAGTGCCACAGGGATATGATCCCAAACAGGCTGGTGGATCAAAGTCATTGGCTGCAATCTACATCAAACTTGGCACCAGATTTAGGGAAGGTGGGTCCCTCACACAGGGTACTAAGCTAAGAGGGCACAAAATTGAGAAGATCCATAACTGAGATCTAAATTTTTGCCATATTACTAAAGATTACCAGACTCTACCGCTGATCAAACTCAAGTTTGGATAGTGGCAAGTTACTCATTGACATCACTGGTACATCATCTCATTTCACCGATAACGAGGGCTGCCATACGTCCAGGATTTCAAAGGCAGAAGTGACGTTCAGTGAGAATTTCCAGAAGGAAAGAGAGCTCGACAATTTTGGCGTGTCTGGGTTTTTACTGGCAACCCTACCCATAACACACATCTACCCCAGCACTGTGTTTGGGAGGGTATACAAAGTGCTTTTCCTCCCTACAGGAGTGCTGAAGTGGGAGACACTTTTCCTACTCCCGCTGCTGTAATGGGGATGAAAAGAAAATGTATTCAAAAATCTCTTTGTCTTTGAAGAGCATCACTGCTCCCTCTAGTACAGCACCATTGCCAGAAGACCTTGAAAAAGAGGTGCTGCTCCTTCCTGTTTCCTCCATCTTCTAATAATGGTGCCTTGCCAGGCAAAGGGGGGGTACTTTTTAAAGGTAAAAAGACCAAAAGTGGATGATAGGCCACCAAAAGCTGCAGGCCACAGAGCTGCTCCCTTCATTAAATGTTTGTGTTATCACTACCTCTACTATCTCCACCCATGTCACAAGCACCAGAGATGAGTGCAACATTTCCCAACCTCTTGAATGAAGGGATATATGTGAGAGAGGTTGCAGCAGAGCACAGCCACCCATATGGATTTAGCAAGAAAAGAAATCCAGGAATGAAATATTTCTACTGAGTATAAGCATTGCAACATTGCTTATTCATGCTCAGTCCTCAGTTTTGTTTTTTAAAAAGGGTGGCTTCACAGCTTACCAAAGAAAGATCATGTGTGGATGAGCCAAGTTATAAATATATATATATATTGGGGGGGGGGGGGAGCCTGATTTTCTTTTAGAAAACAATTTCCTAAACATTGACTGCAATGGTTATAGAAAATTGTGCATTTGCAGCATTTGTGGTTTCAGTAAAATTGGATGAATCCTGTTTCAGGAGTGGCTGGCTTTATTTAGGTTTGCAAACAAAACAGCTGCTGAAAGTCCAGACCCATAACCTTTCCAGCCTATTGCTCAGGAACCCTTAGACAATATCCAAGGCCATGTGGGAGACATACATACACGAGCAGCTCCCACACAGCTATGAGACTGATTAAATGACCCAGTGCCATGGGCCTGAGCCAGTCGTGTGGGTTTTCCCCAAGCTTTGTACCAAACTCTACTTCTTGTAACCCTCCCTCCCTCCCCCCATTTCCCTATGTCCCTCCCTTTCTTTGATTTAATATAGCAACCTGCTCCCGGTTCTGTATGGAGTAAAATTGATCCATATAATTTGAGTTTCATGGGTAAATTATTAATTATCACGATGTAAATTTTGAGTTGGCCTTCGGCTATTTTCTCTAAATATGCTCCGTGCTTGCATACAAGGTTGAATAAACCTGCACGGCTCTCTCCAGCTGTCTTGGCAAAAGTATTACCTGTGGAAGCCAATGAACCATTTATTATACATTACTCTTACTGTGCCCACAGTGAGACCTCTTAAAATGTAGCTGAGGAGAGATTAAGAATATACTTATTAAATTATGCTGCTGTGGTATTATTATAAATGAAATTATATTGTGCTAAATGATGTGGGCTGTTTGTTTTTTTGAAAATGGGTAATCTAAAAATAAAAAGACGACAGGAGGCCAGCCGTTTTCATTCTGTCGCTTGCTTAAAACTGGAAGGAGTTGATGCCGTTCTTGACGATCTGCTTTGAGTTTTATTCTCGTCTTGCGCTTCAGGAATATGGTCAGAAGAGCTCTTCTGCATCAGAAGCAGCTCTGGTCTGTGTTTTATGGTAGCCATCCAGGTTCATTAGTAGTGGTGGATGGTGGGGTGGGGTGAAGAAGTCATTGCCAGACTTCCTTGCCATTGAGTTGCTGCTTCTTACTGGGCACAAGAGGGGTAAGGGTTTGCACCCTGCTGATCTCACTGCCACCTCACCCATCCCAGCATGCAGCAGTGACTCGTTGCTACTGTTCAGTGATGTAGTGGAGGGGAACATAAAGGTAAAGGAACCATTAGGTCCAGTCGTGACTGACTCTGGGGTTGCAGTGCTCATCTCGCTTTATTGGCCGAGGGAGCCAGCGTACAGCTTCCAGGTCATGTGGCCAGCACGACTAAGCCACTTCTGGTGAACCAGAGCAGCGCATGGAAACGCTGTTTACCTTCCCGCTGAAGTGGTACCTATTTATCTACTTGCACTTTGATTTGCTTTTGAACTGCTAGGTTGGCAGAAGCAGGGACCAAGCAACGGGAGCTCACACCGTCACAGGGATTCGAACCGCCGACCTTGTGATTGGCAAGTCCTAGGCTCTGTGGTTTAACCCACAGCGCCACCCGCGTCCCTTGGAGGGGAACATATTTTAGTCAAAAGATCAATTACTTCAGGTCTGGGGTATTTCAGAACGCTTTGGCGAATAGCATCTGGCCCTGGTTACTTTTTATTTTTACTTGAATCAAAAAGTTCCAAAACTACTTTTGTGACCTCTGCACAATTTAGCTTTGCAAAAGTATGTCACCATTGTTGTATTTGAATAAAAATAAGCATTCTAAAAATTACAGGTAATCAATTTTCTGCCCCCTTTAAACTCCAGTAGTTGCAGAACCTTTGCCATATGTAGTTTTTCACATTCTCATGCACACTTCCGTCTGTGTCCCTTGCACGTGTTTCCCATTTATTTGCCACCTCCATCTAGGCGCTCATTGCTAATTAATTCCCGACTGTCCTGCAGAATTACATCCTCAGCATATCCATAAGAAATCTTAATGAAGACGCAGGTAGTAAATTACTAAGAAGCATTTTGTCTAATAAACCCATTCCCTCCCAAGAAGGCAGATATGTTGTAGGGATGTGTTATATATATATATATATATATCAGGGTACGCCAAATCCAATCCACTGCTATGCTGGAAGGATGCCACCAGTGCAAGAGGCAAAAAGCAGGATTTTGGTGTAGTGGTAGTTCTGTATAAGAGGTCAGCCCCATCACTGGTGATGGTTTAAGGAAATAGATGGTCAGAGCTATTTTTTTTCTAGAAAGAGGTGCCAGAACTCACCTCCCTTGTTCTCTTATAATGGCAATGCTACCCACCTGAGAGGTGTCGGAACTGAGTTCTGGTAAGTTCTGGCTGGAAAAAAGCCTGGGGGTGGTACAAATAAAAGGACACCCATTTGAGTCAATCAGTCTCAAGCTAACTGCCTCCCAACCTCCCTGCCATATCATAGAGTAGGAGTCCAACTAACTGAAGAACCCATGATGCTCAGCATGAGAAGCCGTTAAGAGCCAACAAGGGAACACCAATGCCATATAAACAAGCTGTGCATCATTCCTGTGTATCTGTAGTCTTTGAAACGCATTCTAAAGGAGCAACATAGAAAAATCAGGCAATTGCAACAAAACTGAACATGCTCTTTGTACACTAGGGAAATCCCATCTCTAGAATTTTGCTTTGCGGCTGGTTATAGTGCAGCACTGTCTAAGCTATGGTGTAACTGCGGCTGGCGTACTTGGACCACAGATCTGCCAAGCCCTACAGTTGCTCCAATTTCCTATTTGACACGAAATGGTTTGATGTAAATGATATGATGACAGAAGAGAAGAAAGAAGTGGAAAGGAAGAGAATTTTAAAATAAATAGCCAAAGACATCAAGAGAAATGACAAGGCCTTCATGAGCTATCCCAGGGAATGAGAGAAGAATTTTAAGAAGATACCCAGTTCACTAACTAGACTTGGGGAAGACAGTGGATCAGGAGTGACAAAAACCAGGAAAAAAAATGCCAATAAATTATGTATCGCTATTGACCTCATTAGCTGAATAATTCATTTGTTGAACAACACCAAACTAAGCTGCAGCTGAAGGAAAATTCAGCAAATAAAAATAGAATCGGTGATGGAACAAGATCAAGTCAAAATCTGACTCCACTAGGGATGTGGGATCATGAGAAGCTGCCTAATTCAGACTACTCGAACCAGTAAACGAACCAAAACAAATTAGCCTTCAAAATTCTCACTTCTCTGAATTTTGCAATGTGGTTCTGAGGTCAAACAGTGTGTGATTAGGGATGACAGTGTAAAGATGAATACATTAGTAAAATCAACATACAAGCATAAATTACTGCTTGCAAAAAATGTGTACATTAGTCAATATTGTATATAAAAATGTGTTTCAATTCACACTAAAATGCTGATGAATTTTCATGAATTTAAATGAATTCTTGCAGAAACATGGAGAATTACATTTATGTTTGAAAAAACAAAACAAAAAAATAAAATTTACAATATGTCCACCCCTAGTCTCCTTTAATCAAAACTTTCTTAGAACTAAGTTTGAGATCCACATGCATTAGTCTGTAGTGTTAGTATTGCATCATTCCTGTGTATTTGTGGCCTTTGAATCACACTCTAAAGGAGGATTAGACAACTGCAGCAAAACTGAACATGTTCTTTCAATTTAGAGGTTAATGGGGGAAGGTTGATCCTAGAACTGTGCTTTATGGATAAGAGTAGTACAGCACTGTCCAAGATTGAAAGGTCAGAAAAAGAGGGCGCCTGACACAAATTGCAGGATGTGGCCACATCTAGAAGGGATGCCCCCAAAGTGTCCTGAAAACATTCAAGTATGAGCTGGTAACAAAAATATATAATCCATTTTCAGACATGTAAGAAGAATGTGTGAGGGCTAAGGATGGGGGAGGAATCCATCACACTTTGATTCCAAAATGGACCCACCTGAATCAGTCCTAGAGAATTATGACCTGCAGTGACTCCTAGACCGCTTCAGAATATACAGCATTATTTTATGAGGTGATTCATTCCATATATATATATATACTTTAAAAGTTGTCCACCTAGTCACCCCCTGACTGAAGTGGCTAGTGCATGGGGTCCTTGCTACTGCTTTGTATTGGTGCTTTAAAATATATATAAATATAAAATGAAATGCTGGTAAGCATCTGTTGATAAGAACATAAGAGCCGGCTGAATCAGCTTCCTGTTCTTATACTGCTCAGAACCATCACCACCATTACAAAGGGATTCCATATTCCTAAGGACCTATTTATGGATTTCCCTCATCCTCTAATGCTATTGTTCCCTGTATTAACTCAGCCATTCATTGCATCCCATAGGAAGAAATCACTTTGTGGCAATGTGGAGAAATGTGGCCAGTGTGGGGAAATTTCAGCAAAGCTCCCCTGCAGGAGGTTTGGCACAACCTCACCTTTCCACCAAAGCTTACTGAAGACACACAAAGTCTTCTCCCAGCTCAAACAAACTCTTATGAGGGTATACAATCTTTGTATAACCTGGTCCAAAGTAAAATAGAGCTCTGTAAGTCATAACATGTCCCCCACCTTCCACTTTAAACTGGGGTAGGCACACGTTTAAAGACAAGGGTCTGTCCTGGTCACATCTAATTTGGCTCTGGAATGATTGAATTGTCACCCTCTATTGAGGCCTAGATGGGGCTGTGAATGCTTACCCCCTTGACCAATTAGACACCCTTTCTTTAGGCCCCTCCTGCTGGAATAGGGCGGTGGCTGATGCACAGGCTTTCCTGTTTGTCCAGAAGGGAGGATTCTCCACTTAAGTCGTCAGCGGAAACTTGAGATGCAGGTAGAATATACCGAGTGGCTTACCTGCAAAGGAGGCAAAGCACATCCAGAGAAAACTCAGGGGTCAAGACCTCTCTTATGAAGCTCATGCATGCCCACCCTAATCCTGAGGTATGGCTGGGCACTGATTTAATCCAGAGCTCTTCCATTATTAATAGCTTTGAAGAGATGCTTCTAAAACTAAACAAAACCCCAAATCAGCCTTTAAATCTGACTGCTCTGCTCTTACATCACAGCAGAGTCAGAAACCTTGTTTAAGCAGTAGATCTCTTAGTCATGGGATTGTTGCAAAACTTGCACGCTGCCAAATGGCAAATTGCAATTTCGTAGCTTTTGGGCAAAGATTTGTCCTTTGAGCTCTGACGAAGTGCATTTTGAATGCCTGCTTGTGTCTCGTTTCACAAACTGCGCCTGCTTGGTTGTCTCCTTGAATGGCAGGCTTTGAGAGATTAGTCTTGCATCTTTCCTGTTTTGCTACGATTCATCACTTGCAAATCTGCTGCTACCGAAATTAAGGATTGGCAGGCAACCCTGCGGAACTGTTTGTGCTATGCTTTATTTACCAAGAACAAATAATCTCTGCAAGATACCAGCTTCTCTGGGCTTCTTATGGAAAACATATCCTAAAAATAGAGTTGATTACTTACAAATGGACAAATTTGCCAACTCTGCCTCTTTGGGTGCAGAGGATCCCAGCAATTGCTTTTGGTTCCAGAATGGGGATGGAATGGCCTGTTGTAGCAAATGACTAACTGCTCTGTGGCACTTAAAGGGTAAGAAATGTATTGCGGCATAAGCTTCGTGGAATAAAGCCCACTTTTATTCATTTATTTAATTCCATCTCTGAATCACTTCTCATAAAACATCTCAGATTCATGAAATGTTACGCATCTGCCAGCTGAGGCTAGCACTTGATGCACACAAAGGAAGGGAGATCTGATTTCAAGCCCCACAAAAGTTTTATCCACATCCAGAATTGTTTGTTCTTAAGGTGCCATAGGACTCTTGGGCTTGTTTGTGTTTTGGTTCTTAGATACAAGCCTTTGAACACCTTTCTAAACAATGCTACTGACATTTGCAGTAAGAAAAGTAGATGCACAAGCAATGGAGGTATCAGAGGAACACGGTGGTGATGAGAGAGCCAAAGACTAAAGTTAATTGCTATGTCTCCTGAAATAGCCATGATGTCACCTCAACCATGATCTGCTGCTCAGTGGCCACTGCAGGCTGGAAACATGCTATGCTATTTGTACTCGGGCTGTAGCTGCCACTGGACCTTAGAAATGTCACGCCAAAGGCCTATCTAGTGCAGCATTTGGTTTCCACAATGGGCACTGCACCTTTTGTTAACCCAGAAGGGTTGACCCAGAGACTCATCATGGTCTTCAAGAATGCTCATCATGGGGGCCTTCTCTAGGGCTGCCATGCGTTCGGGTTTATCGCTCAGAAAATGGTGTCCGGGTGGATTTTTGCTGAATTGGTAAAATGTCTGGGGAAACCCGGACGTATGGCAAGTTGGGCTATTTTAATTTTAAAAAATTATTTTAAAATAAAGGAAAAGCTCCAAAATGAAGGGAATGTGCACGAAAGGTTTGAGGAGATGATGAGGAGATGATGAATTTTAGTGTTTTGTTGGAAGCCGCCCAGAGTGGCTGGGGAAACCCAGCCAGATAGGCGGGGTATAAATAATAAGTTATGATGTTGATGATGAGAAGACACCTTAGGAGAGACACTTGGTGCTCTAGTTGCAGCCAGTTGATGGGCTGGTGCTGTAGCACACATGGGAGGGTTTGATCCAAGAACACCTCTGCTAATGGAGCAGGATGGCCTTTGATCCCATGGATGTCCCCACTAAGGGATGAAGAGGGGAGGCAATGTTTTCTAGTCCCCCTCCCCTATGCAACCTCCCATGCCCCTGATAATCAGTCCTGGACAGTTTGTGGGATCTTCCATAATATGGAGGAAGATGCACGTAGGGAGATGTCCACAGGTCGAAGGGGGAATCAGCACTAGTAACCTTCCCTTCTCTTCTGTACTATGGATCACCAGCCCTTCTATGACTGCAGTGGCACCAGCTGGATTCCACCCATGCACATTGCAATATGCTGCTATCATAGAACGTTATCAAGAAGAACAGGGCTGAGGGGAAAGAGGGAGAATTCCACCCTCTGCTGGGAAAACACATACCTTCTTGTCAGTCTGTTTGGTTCCTCGTGCTTGTAATAAATAAGGAAACTGAGACCTACCTAAGCCTGAGTTTTCATGAACAGCTGCCTCTGTGTTCAGGGAAAACAGCAGAAGGTCACACAGTGAATCGCTACCTATTTAATTTACATTTTGTTAACTGAAACCTTCACGTGGGACCGCCCTTCTGACAATTCCCACATTGGCAGTTAGGGAATTCATCTGCAAAACTGAAGAGGAAGATGGTCTCCCTGCTGCTAAATCTGATTTCCCATCATGCACGGCACTAAAACACTTCACACTTGGCACAGGGCCAACACCACAAGCTGGTAAATTACACCATGATGCATCTCTGAGAGTCCAGAGCATTTTGCACTACAAAGGGAGATCTGATTTACAGACATCTGAACTACAAGGTCCCTTCCAACCTTCTGAATATTCCCTGGCCAAATAAACTTGGATTAGAAGTCTGAACTGAACAGTAGTCTGAGGAAAATCTCAGAGTCTTATGCAGCATATACTTCAGCATGATTTTAAAATTTTAATTTAATTTTATAAGTATTGGAGCAAACTGTAGTATGGCTAGGGTACTGTGTATGCCCATACATGCCTACTCAGAAGTAAGTCTCATTGAGCTCCAAGGGACATATTCCCAAACAAGTGTGTACAGCAGGCGTGGTTAACCAATGGCCCTCCAGATGTTTATGGACTACAACTGCTATCATCCCTGACTGTTTACTATGCTGTCTGGGACTGATGGGAGTTGGAGTCCAACAACATCTGGAATGCCACAGGCGGGTCACTCCTTGTGAATAGGATTGCAGCCCTGAATCCCCACCCCACTCTCACCCCTTGTACAAATAATTCTCTTTTATACTTCACGCTAATTGCCTTTGCCTAAATGTCCTGTACTGCTTGAGCCAGAATGTGTTTAAATGACTTATTGTCCTTTGGGAGCTAAACTTAAGCCTCCTTGTGAGCTTGATCTCTTCTGAGAGAAATGACACATAAAGAAATATGGAATTCAATATCAGTTCTGCTTATCGGGTTGGTCTAACACTCCAGAAGAATGTATGTGCACTGCAAGAGCGCTCACATTCTTAATTCTACCTTTCCTCCTGCAACAATCTGAAAGCATCCAGTCTATGAAGTATCAAGAACAGAACAGTTCAGCCAAATAGGACTTCTTGGCAATGAATTCCCAAGAGTAACATTTACACTGCCTATTTAAATCACATTTAAGCTAACGGTTACATTGCGGATGCATGGAAAGTGGTCAAATTACCTCGAGCAAATGGGTTATGGAGAATGTTGATTTTTACAATGTTCCTTCCATCCATCAGTGTACCGACTTCCTGGCTGTTTTGTACTTTTTATTGTGGTTTTGGTTTTTATGCTAATGCTTTGATTTATGATTTTGGTTGGATTGTTTTATCATTTTCTTTTATTGTTAGTAGCCTTTAATTTTGGGGGGTGGGGTGGGGTGGAAGAGGCTGGGATATTATATATCAGAATGGAAAGATGTGTTTTTCATTTTGCTAGCACATAATTCCTGTCCCTGGAAGAGTGGCGAAGTATTTTCTCCTCTTCTAGTAATTTAATCCTCCCCCCCAGTTAATGCTCCTCTGTACAGTAAATCTTAACAGTATGGCTCTGTGTCACTCATTGGTGCTTTGTATGATTACATGTCATAATAGCTACTCCTATGCAAGATCAACGACCTCTGCTTAATTAGTCCTCTTTTGTTTGTTGAGTTATGATTATATTGTGCTTGTAAGAGAATGTGGCCAGATACTTGATCGCTTTCTCATCATAATATAATAAATCCCAAATTGGTTAATAACACTGTCCAATTGGCGGTAAGTCAATAGGGAAAAAAGAGAGAACACGATGGATTATTTCCTCCTATGCATCATCTCTAATGTTTTAAAACAGGCCTAGTTACATTGCATATTGACAAGTTCAAAAAGGTGAGAAGACCTCGTGTACATGTTTAGAAATGCAATTTGTCAGCAACCAAAGAACATTATGTGGTAAAAGCAATATATTAAATTGACTGATGTGCATGGAAATGGACTGAATCCAATAGGGAATGTGTGAACTGATGTCATTGTCATAAAAACCAGAGCCCAAATAGTGGAAAACTGAGAATTTGGCCCAGGACAGTCTTGAAATGAATAATGTTAGACATAGTTAGTATTTGTGGATACTGTCAGGGAGCTTTCTTAGAATTTAAATTTATAGTAATGGTTGAAGAAGATGGAAAAGAAGAAGGTTGCACCAAATGTTGATATCAAATGGGACAAAAGGGCAATTTCCTCAATCTGTTTAATGGTTATTATATGCATGTGACATAAATACTACCCCGTGCATATGGTTCTGGTCCCCATTCCAAGCTAGAGCTGTATACTTGAGGCCCTTAACCCCTCTAACCCCACTACTTTGCTAAGAGAGGGAGCGGGGGGGGGGGGGGGGACGGGACGGGACTGCTCGCTTCCTGTTCCCCATTTCCTTCTAAAAGCTGGATAGATTTTAGCCCATTTAAAATGTTCCTCGTGCATGGATTGAAGCCGCTCTTATACATTGCGGAAATTGTAGCTGTTGTTTTTAGCTGAATTGATCATGAACATTGCAATGATTAAATGCTCTATCCATGCAGTGGTTCTAATCTGATGCTCCCTCCCACGACTGCTATTAATCTTATTTATTTATATATTTTAAAGAAAAGTGGTCCTAATCATGGATCTCAGTCTAGATGCATCCTTGTTTTTCTCTCTCTTGGCGATGCTCTCCATTTCTCTGCTTCTCCCTTGGCTTTCTCTCGGCTTCTTGAGGGGTCTTGTTTAATTTCCCCTGTCTGACTAGCTCTTGAAGAAATACACGTTTATATTCCTTTTGCAATTTTCTAGAACTGCTGAAGAGCTGGTCTGAAGAGTACACCTACTACAGAAGTGCTTCATCTTGCTGATGGAGGAGAGTCAATCTCTTTGATGAGCACAGCAATAAGAACTCAAACAATGCTCTTCTATCCCATTTTCTTGGCTCCAGTGAAGTAGAGAATTTGTTGTGAGAGGAAGCATTTGTTTCTGCTCATAATGTTGGAATAGGCACTGCCTGCAATACCATTGGATTGTGGCATTGTTCCTGCTTCCTATATTTACGCCAAAACCTGTGGAGTGGAATTGTGATCAGGTGCTTATTTTGTTCCGTCACAGACACTTTGGCACAAGGCATTAAGATGGATGACAGATAATATCATGTGGTGAACAAAGTTCTTCAGAAGCCAGCATTTTGCCACAAGGTGCACACAGTGATATAGATGAGTAATCAATAAGTTCTGCTCTCTTCTCAAGATACGATTTATAAAATGTTTCTAGGCTAGAACTACATTGATAACATCTGTATATATTTTTTAAATTTGCTGTCACTAGGCATAAATGGCTTAAAGGGAACATGATTTGGATAGTGAAAAGTGGGTAGTGATTTTGATTGAAATGCAAATTATGATCTTGAATTACCAGAAACAATATAAACAGAGTGGAATGTGCAATTTGTACATTCTAAGTGTCAAACTTATAATGGTTGCACACTGCTGTGTGTTTCTTTTTGCTGTTTTTTAAAACATACAAACAAAAACAACCTGGGAGGCTGCCTTCTATAGTGGGAACAGTAGTGATGGGAAGGACTGGTTAACAATGCCAGCTTGCCACATCATCATCTTAAATCTCTTTGTAGCACACTCATACATACGGATGGGGTATGTCACCCCCTTTTTAAAGCTGTACAAGAGGTTTGCAGAATAAATATATTCAGAGGACCTAATGCAATTGAGATCAGTGTTCCTGTTGTCTCCTTAGGAAATTTTAGTAGAAGGCTGTCATCAGGCTACAATGGTAGGAAATGGTACACCAGCCAAAATTCCTTCTATTAATGATATTTGTTGCATCTTGTCAGCTGTGCGAGCTGATTTTTAAACACCTTAAAAAATAAACCCTCCTTTATAATACATGGAGTAAACTACTCACATCTATCCTGTTGTGTGTGGGGGTTTTTTGACATGGAAAGGTAACTGTCCCATTCTGAGAGACAACACATAGATAAAAACCAAATCACCTTCAATATAAGTGGGTTGGATTTAGTTGGTGACAAATGGAGGTGTAAGTGGCGCATAAACTGTAAGTGACAGACTAATGCAACACACTTGCTTTTGGCACCTGCCAAATGCCATCTTTGGGTAACTTTAACCGCTCTGTGGCACTCATAACGCTCTTAAAACATTTTGTCACAGCTGAAGGCCCCTCTGATATTTAAGCAGATGATACAGAAAGCAAGCTCACTGGTTATATTAATTTTACACTTAATTTGGGGGGACATGATCTAGCAGTGTGCACAACAGGAACTGGAATGCAAATACTCGCCCATGAAGGAGTATCAATCTCTGATTTCCCTCTTTTTTTTTGCAGCAGTTTTCACTCCTGCATTACCTCACACACCATTGGGGGCCTCTGTCTAGCTAGAAAGAGTGGGCGGGGGTGGGAAATACATTTTTGATCACTTTTTGAAAAGCCAAGCAGATAGTCTTCTGGGAACCATGCTAATGGAAGGCAGGGCATCTGTGATAACATAACTTATAGTGATTACACACTGAGATGTTGGTATGTTATAGCGTGTGTGTGTGTGTGTGTGTGTGTGTGTGCGCGCAAGAGAAAGTATGTGTGTCTTTACAACGACAACGAAAGGATATGGGAAAGGACATCATTTATTTTTCATCCAAGTGCTTTTCCCGGTATTGGGATTGAAAAACAGAAAATGGATTTCAACAAGAAAACTTCTTGACAAATTGCAAGTGTCAAGAACTTAGAGCTGTGTTTGTTTTTCTCACAAAAAAACGCAACACAGCAGGGGCAGGATGTTATCACACATAATGCTAAAAACACTTTCCAACTTCTTATTGCTATTTGTGTGCACATGTAAATGTGGGGCGGACAGTATAAAGGAGCCATTAATATATATTGTAACCCAAGTAGGTTTTTAATCATTCACACTGCTGTGTCAGGAAATGTGAAAAGCATTTTTAGTGTCCTGGCTAAAGGCCTTCTTGTATATATAAAAGGTAAAGGGACTCCTGATTGTTAGGTCCAGTCACGGATGACTCTGGGGTTGCGGCGCTCATCTTGCTTTACTGGCCAAGGGAGCCGGCATACAGCTTCCGGGTCATGACTAAGCCACTTCTGGTGAACCAGAGCAGCGCACAGAAACACCGTTTACTTTCCCGCCAGAGCGGTACCTATTTATCTACTTGCACTTTGACGTGCTTTTGAACTGCTAGGTGGACAGGAGCAGGGACCAAACAACGGGAGGTCACCCCGTCACGGGGATTTGAACCACCGACCTTCGGATCGGCAAACCCTAGGCTTTGTGGTTTAACCCACAGCACCACCCACACCCCTTTTCTTGTATATATAGCTCAGTATGAACAGTATATAAGATAATTGTTTTTAAAAATCAGGTTCATTCCAGAAGTTGCCTTATACTCAGTCAGATCCTTGGTCCATCTATGTTACCACTGCTTACACTGACTGACAATGACTTTCAAGGGTTTCAGAAAGGGCTTTCTTCTAGCCCTGCCTGGAGGTACCATGGATTGAACCTGGAACCTTTTGCATGCAGTGCAAATGTTATACCACTGAGCTACTGCCAGAATAATCATACTGCATTCCAATATTTAGGATGCACAATGCCAACATTAATATCAGCCTATTCCACCACCCCAGCAAATATCCAACTATTACTAAAACCATACATAAAATTATACAGTACAGTTCAGTTCAATTTATTGTCTCTAGCGAACAGCCATTACACACATGAAAATAACAAGAATTCAACTACAAATAGTGGTTGACATTTCTACTCCCCGACCTTTACAGGATAAATCATTTCCCATTCCCCCTTTTATTACACAAATTTGTAAAGCCTTTGCAAGAAATTTGGATGCTTGAAAAGATATATACCTCTCCACACCGGACAGCAAAAAACAGGTCTTTGCAAGAGATGTCCTTCTCTTCTGCAATCTTAACAATGGATGGATGTAATTGTTTGTAAGATAGTTATAAAAAGGGCATTTGAGGAGTACGTGAGTTATGTCTTCTATAGACAGTGAGTTGCACTGGCAAACTATCCTCCTTAGGAACTCCCTTGTGTTGTACTGTCCAATCTGCTAACGGAAGGACGTTCAGTCTTGCCTGAGTAAAGGCTACCCTCATTTTAACATTGGGCAAATCTGCTAGATATCTTGGCAGGGATGGGTACAATGGAATAAAAAAAGCATACAATTTGTTCGATCGGCAGATCTTGATCTCAGCAGTTTGTGATTGCATCTTGGCATCTTGAAACCTTTGGAGTATTAATTCTTTAGCTATTTATTATTATTATTATTAATAATAATTTATTATTTATACCCCGCCCATCTGGCTGGGCTTCCCCAGCCACTCTGGGCGGCTTCCAAAAGAATATTAAAATACTGTGATACATCAAACATTAAAAGCTTCCCTAAACAGGGCTGCCTTCAGATGTCTTCTAAAAGTCTGGTTTGTTGTTCTCTTTGACATCTGGTGGGAGGGCGTTCCACAGGGAGGGCGCCACTACTGAGAAGGCCCTCTGCCTGGTTCCCTGTAACTTGGCTTCTCGCAGTGAGGGAACCGCCAGAGGGCCCTCGGTGCTGGACCTCAGTGTCTGGGTAGAATGATGGGGGTGGAGACGCTCCTTCAGGTATACTGGACCGAGGCCATTTAGGGCTTTAAAGGTCAGCACCAACACTTTGAATTGTGCTCGGAAACGTACTGGGAGCCAATGTAGGTCTTTCAAGACCGGTGTTATATGGTCTCGGCGGCTGCTCCCAGTCACTAGTCTGGCTGCTGCGTTCTGGATTAGTTGTAGTTTCTAGGTCACCTTCAAAGGTAGCCCCACGTAGAGCGCATTGCAGTAGTCCAAGCGAGAGATAACCAGAGCATGCACCACTCTGGTGAGGCAGTCCGCAGGCAGATAGGGTCTCAGCCTGCGTACCAGATAGAGCTGGTAAACAGCTGCCCTGGACACGGATTTAACCTGTGCCTCCATGGACAGCTGTGAGTCCAAAATGACTCCCAGGCTGCGCACCTGGTCCTTCAGGGGCACAGTTACCCCATTCAGGACCAGGGAATCCTCCACACCTGCCCGCCTCCTGTCCCCCAGAAACAGTACTTCTGTCTTGTCAGGATTCAATCTCAATCTGTTAGCCGCCATCCATCCTCCAACTGCCTCCAGACACTCACACAGGACCTTCACCGCCTTCACTGGTTCTGATTTGAAAGAGAGGTAGAGCTGGGTATCATCCGCATACTGATGAACTCCCAGCCCAAACCCCCTGATGATCTCTCCTAGCGGCTGCATGTAGATGTTGAAAAGCATGGGGGAGAGGACAGAACCCTGAGGCACCCCACAAGCGAGAGCCCAGGGGTCTGAACACTCATCCCCCACCACCACTTTCTGAACATGGCCCAGGAGGAAGGAGTGGAACCACTGTATAACAGTGCCCCCAGCTCCCAGACCCTCAAGACAGTCCAGAAGGATGTTATGGTTGATGGTATCAAACGCCGCAGAGAGATCCAGCAGAACTAGGAAACAGCTCTCACCTTTGTCCCTAGCCCGCCGGAGATCATCAACCAGTGCGACCAAGGCAGTTTCAGTCCCGTGATGAGGCCTGAATCCCGACTGGAAGGGATCCAAATGGTCCGCTTCTTCCAAGCGTGCCTGGAGTTGTTCAGCAACCACCCGCTCAATCACCTTGCCCAAGAATGGAAGATTTGAGACTGGGCGATAGTTGGCCATCGTGGCCACATCTAAAGATGTTTTTTTAAGAAGCGGTTTAATAACTGCCTCTTTCAGCGGGTCTGGGAAGGCTCCCTCACGGAGGGAAGCATTCACCACCCCACGAAGCCTATCGCCCAGTCCTTCCCAGCTACCTTTTATAAGCCAGGATGGGCAAGGATCAAGGAGACAGGTGGTTGGTTTCACTCGTCCAAGCAGCCTGTCCACATCCTCGGAGGTAACAGATTGGAATTGATCCCACGCAATTTGACTAGACAGGACTCTAGCACTCTCCTGCCCCGGCCCTGCTCCCACGGTGGCATCTACCTCTTCCCGAATCTGAGTGACTTTATCTGCAAAAGACAATTTTGCAAAAGAAAATTCTCTGGTCAAAGAGTTTGAGGATCTTCTGTTTGAAGGGTTGTCCAGTCCATGTCTGGTTAAGAAAGTAAGAGCAGCAGATAGGGATGGAAAGACTAAGAAAATGCTCTGAATTGAAACAGAAGGCATTGAGGGGGGGAATGAATCTGTGTACAAGTTGGATTGAATTTGAAAGAAATAGATGGCAAGCTTCTTTCAGCAACTCTGGTAAAAGAATGGAAAAACAGAAGATGGAAAGTAGAATTTTTCAGGAAAGATAAGGACAGAGAAGTATGGTTGACATGGGATAGATGGATTTGGGTGTGGATTAAGGACTGTATAATAATCAAATAATTTTGGACTGATGCTCTAATACAAAAATACAGTGAAGAAGTCTTGGAGGAAAAAGATAGATTGAATGTTTCCTAATACTTGAGGCAGTTGTGATGCTGGAGCGGAGGAGAACTATTGTAGAGTATTATAATCTTATTTGTAAAACTTTCCTTGGACTTCTTGCACTGAAAGAATTAAATGAACTTGAGTACCCCGGAATGAAGACTGGAAAATCACCTAGCAGAGGTGGAGCAATACTAATTTGGACTGAACATTTGACTATTTTGAAGAGCTATTATATATGTAACAGAGATGGATAGTTGGAAGTCCTTTTTACCATTTTCTTTCCTCTTTCTTTCTTTCTTTCTTTCATACTTCCTATTGCTCTTTCTTTATTCTTCCCTTCTCTTTAGATTAGTTTGACCTTTACTGTATTTTTTTTGTTCAAAACTTAATAACAATTTGATTTTTAAAAAGAAAAGAAAGAGAGAGGGAGGGAGGGAGGGAGGGAAGGAGTCTTGAGGTTGCCCACTATAGTGAGATGCTTATTGTTCTATTTAAACGATAGTAATTATTTTAAAATTTGCTCCTGGGCAGATTCTATGCAAATTGGTCTCCTCTGTTGTCCTTTTATTTGGTGGCCACCTTCACTGAGAGCTGGGCTTCCAGACCAGAATGTTGAACTTGCAAAGCTTGTGGCTCAAGTTCAACTTTTCCCCCCTTTGCAAATTAACCGTGGCATCGAATGGTGCCTTTTGATTTTCCTACACAGTTGATCTACTTGAAGACAAATGAGCTGTACAAAAGCTAAGTGCTAGGAAACAATCAATTTTACTTGCCGAGCTTGCAGTCCCGTTCTCCCTGTTTCAAAACACAAACTCCCCTTGGCACAATACAGCACACCTGCTTGTGACAGTGATGCTTACATTCTTTGCAGTACCAGCGTTGAATGGTTCTCAATAGTGGGAGTGAGCCTTAAGTTGGCAGGTTGGCTACCTTGGACCCAATCCAAATTTTAATTTGAAGAGCAGGGCTGAAATGAGGCAGTTGGGCCCGTGTCAGTAAAACAAATACAGCTATTCTCTTGGCTCTGGGCTCTTGTTTACAAAAGCATTAAAATAATTTCCCCCAAATGGCAGTGATCCAACAACACTAAAAAAATCAATGGATGCTGCTGCAATCACAGTTGGGATCAAAAACTATAATGATCATTCTCTTAATATTAACAGATACTGTTCTCATTTTATAATTGTTTCATATTAATAGTATCTTTAACTTCATCACCTTTCATATTTCTTATTACTATTACAATACAAAACTTGGGCTCACGCCTTCTCTTTCCTCCACCAGTGTGGCTGTGAGGAGGAGTTCAGGAGCTTCCATTTTTGATTCACTGCAGTTAATTAAGTTTAAACTGCAGCAATTGTGATTAATATTAACTGTTGTTTGTGGAAACAAGTCAGCTTTAGAGTTATGATTTGAAGTTGCTTTGTTTTAGACAAACCATTGTTAAGATTATCCAGGTTCGGATGACACGCCACGCCTCGGTGAATAAAAGAGAATCAAAAACTTCTCTTTGCCACTGCATCAGAAAAAGGTAGGGGAGGGGGGAATACACAAAGCCAAGGCTTGTAGAAAGTCATTCCCACCATGCTAAGCCATGTTTTATGAACATGCTTAAGCCATGTTCTATGCTTTCTGCAAGGTTCATAATCTAAGACTGATCTGCTGTGTGGAAAGACCTGGCTGTTTCCGAAGTGGTTGAGCTTTCAAAGTTTACAACCACAAGAAGATGGCTGCACTAAAACAGCTGTTAGGGGGTCGCAGGGGGCAAGGATCCCCTAAAATTACTGGGTGCCAGGTACTCCCCATAATTTCTGAAATTAGTCAGTGTGGATGTTGATGCATGGATTCAGCAAGGCCTAAAAAAGAAGCCAGCTTCCAGGAGTTTTACTTAGAGAGGTGCCATCAAAGAACAAAGACAGGTGATGGCAGAGTCATTACCCTAACAAAGGTGAGACATTCAGCATCAGACAAGAAGTGAGGCGGAGTTGCTCCCCCATTGGTGTGTTAGTCAGTAAAAGACATAGCAAAGTTGTGAGGGGGAAGTTGCCAAGGTTACAGTGGGCAAGATGTCCTCACAAGAAAGATGCTCTTTTTGCACAAGGCTTGAGTTGTGTTGGAGCAAGGGTTTGGGGGAAGAAGAGAGAGCCAGGACCTCCATGTGGGGCTGACTGGGTGAGGCTGCAAACAGATATTGAGGAGCATGGCTGGCTTCTGTTTGCTGAAGCTATCCAAGGAACAACAAGAGGCATCCTTGTGGTGTAACTCCCTCCACCTAAACTCAGGTGTAAAGGTAAAGGTAAAGGGACCCCTGACCGTCAAGTCCAGTCGTGGACATCTCTGGGGTTGCGGCGCTCATCTCGCTTTATTGGCTGAGGGAGCCGGTGTTTGTCCGCAGACAGCTTCCGGGTCATGTGGCCAGCATGACTAAGCTGCTTCTGGCGAACCAGAGCAGGTGTAAATGTATGTAAATAAACCACATATCTTAAAGACACTACAGTCTCCACTATGCCTCATTGCAAAGGAACACAATCCCTGGTTAAGTGCCAAGACCCCTGGAACTTGATAGAGATTGGGGTGGCTGGTAGCACAACGTTTTCATTTAATCTACAAGCATAAAATATTTGCACACAGTTTTGGCCACAGGAATTTATTTGTGCCAGGAATATGTAATGCTTAGTTCTTATGCCATGGATGTCAATTCCTTCTCCTCCTCCCCACCCACTCTCCCATCAATTCCCAGAAATATTTTGTTGCAGTATCTGTTTCGTGTTAGTTATTGGATAGTTGCCATGGTTTCCAATGGAAGAAGCATGTAATTATTGCATACAGCTGGTCTGACAAAAATTCTGCATGGTACTTTGTAGTAACTTGATAAATTGAATCCTCTTTGTAGGAGGAAGATGAAAGGGTTTAAAGGAATAAGCCATAAAATGTCTGAAGCAAGGAGAGCGTGCTGCAGGGATATTGATTAGGGGAAATAAGCCTACCTCCAGCTCAACATGTCTTAGTGTAAATTTCAAAGTGAAAAGGATGTAAAGATTAAAGATGTGCTTCATTTTACCATGCACCAGCCAGGGATTTCCAAATGGTGGGTCAGGGCTGAATAAAAAGTCACCTGTAAGTAAGGATGGACTGGAATTTTGCCCAGTCCATACTTTAAGAGGCTCTGATGTCATTCACACCTGCCAAATTAATACAACGCTGGGAACAAAATTACCCTTCCAGTTTTACACTTCTCCACTTCTCGGCTAAAAGGGGGGGGGGTACCAAGATGCCAAAGAATACATATTTTAGGGTAAAATGCAATACCTTTACAAATGTGTATGCTGAGATACAATGCTATTTTGTTTTAAACTGGTGTTTAGACATATATTATATATATATATATATATATATATATATATATATATATATATATATATATTCCTTCATTGTATGGGGTTGGACTAATTACCTAATTACCGTTGGGGTCCCTTCCAACCTTACAATTCTACAATTCTATGATTTAAGTATACATTTTTATATGGATTAAAGATAATCATCATAGATTAATGCAGAAGCAGGGTGGAACAGACCTAAATGAACACAAGTAAAATTGAGGTATAAAGTGGACACTGTTGTCATTCTAAAGAACAAGGGGGGTGTTCATGGGGAGTTCCAGCACCTCTTTTTCTAGAAAAACAACACTGGAAAGGTTGATAATCATTACTTCCATTTTATAATATTTACCTAGGCCAGTAAGAGCCGCTTAAATCCAACGTCTGTACACAAGAAAACAAAATTACACCAAGCCATTGCTCACTAATAACAACTGGGGAAATATTTGTATCTTTGAGTTCAGTTGACCTTCCAACTTATATAAATGTTTAAGAAAGGACAAGCCAAGATAAAAATATAAGATTATTATTTAATGGCAACATATTGGATGATATACACTTCATATTAAGAGTACATCCATTGACAAGTGTCCATTCATTTTAATGTGTCTCCTCTAACTTTAGATACTATCCCTAAGTCTGATTCCTCATTGTCTTGCCAGTTCTTTCACTTTTTAAAGAATTAATTTTTGTACTTTGTATTTGTTATGACAATTATGTATTGACAATGCACTGAAAGCCGAAGAGCTGCAGTAAGACTGTGCACTGCAGGTAGTCATTCTTCCTCACTGAGTTGTGTGAGGGATTGGATCTCAGAGCCTCTCATCAATTCTGTCCACTCTTCTTCATCTTCCATGCTCTCCGACTTCACTCTGAAAGTTTTAATTTGTCACCTAGAGTTAACTAATTAGGAAGTTGTCACTTTTTTGGCCTTTCATCAACAGGGCACACTACAGGAAATATGAGCTGAAAGTGTAATTTGTTCATTACACATTGCAAAACTGCCAACCGCTTCTGTCCTTTGGGAGTTTTATTTACTTCTTTCAAAAGCAGCCACCAATCTCCTACATGAGTGTTAATCTTCTTTGTCCCTTTGATATACTCACCTCCTAATCAATTAATCACATCTCTTGCTTTCTGTTAACCATGTGAGGCATCAGAGGTCATAAGTAGGTCAGCGGATGAAAATTGAGAGAGTTGGCATCAAAAACCCAGAGGGAACTATTTTAAACTTTCAAAACACAGAGAGCTTGCAACCATTTAAGTCTATCTGCCAGATAACTGTAAGGAGGCAATAAGCTGCTGCTGCTATACTGAAACCTGCTTCCCAATTTTTTGAAATACTTCTTCCTCTGTGGTTTATCATTTCTTTATCATTTTGGATACTGGAATAAGTTTACCTTGTTGCTGCAAGGTTGTCAAGGATGGTGCATGTGTCCTCCCCACCCCACATTAAACATTTATCCAGTGCTCTTCAGCCTCCCCAGGTGCCCATGTTTCATCATCTGAAAAAAGCCCCATGAAATCTACTTGCCGGATTTAATTGATGTGTGGGAAGCTGGGGAGGCTTGGTCCTGGTTTTGTTTTTAATGGAAATGCTTCCTATTTCTTTTTTAAAAAATCTTTCTGGATTTATTTCTTCAAAAGTTAAAATGCTTTTAATGGAAATGCTTCATCTCAAACTCCTCAACAACAAACAGCTGTCAGGCACAAAGCAGGCAGCCTTCCTAGTATTTTGTGCTTACATGAAGGTCCAGCCTAGGATATCACAGAGGTTGCACCTGGGTAGGCTGCAGAGAGCAAATCACCAGGGGGATGATTTGCACAATGAGAGAAAAGACTGAAAGCCCTTAACCATTAAGGTAAGCATAGCAAAAATCCTGTACCCTGTGAATGAGAATTTCACTGAAATTCGATAATTTTCAAAAGCAGAATAAACTGCATTTGTGGGTTGCTAAATAACACAGCTGTGTGCCAGCTCTGGACAAATCCTGGATCTTGAACTGAATTGGGCTGATCCAGGTCGATCCAGAATTTTCCTGGAACAGGTTGAAACAGCTGTTGATTTCCAGAGTGATAAGGGTATATCAAAGTGTGGGTCGGTGGTGGTCAGCTTTAATCAGGATTTGAATCCCTATTTCAACATGCAGTTGACAGCAGAGAGAGGGAGAAGGCAATGCAGGCAGAGACTCTCACTTCTCCTTCACCCCTCACTAACCAATCACATGTTTAACTAGGGATTAAACACCTATTTAATCTTAGGAACATGGAAGGCCCCCAGTTAGTTTCGAAGTCAGGCCCAGGTCTACTTGGATTGAATGTGATCTGAGGTGCCAAATAGGGTCCTGAACTGGATCAATGTTGTCATCATCATAGTGCTTTGCTGTTTCGAAGTCCATTTGTTCAGAACTTTTGAGATAAAGCCACAATATTCTACATAAATTTCTACATACAGCCTCTACTAAACCCATCTAACAGCCCCCTCCATAAGCTACAGTTTTTTTATTGGAAAAGGGAAGACTGCAGAGATCCATGTTGCTTTGCTGGAAGGAACCCAACAGGAGAAGACAACACCTACTCCACATACAGTGTTCCCCCAGAATTGTTTTCCTAAGGACCTTCCCAATTTCTCCTTTTCTCTCTTCAGACAATGTACAAAGAGTTATTCAGTTTTATTCCCACAATAACTCTGCAGGTGTATTAAATTTATGAGGTTTAACATTCAGAATGGTTGAAACAACATATTTCCAATGTCTACTGGAGATTTTATTTCATTGAGATTTTATAGCCAGGGTAGATTGCAATACATGGATTGGGTACTCATAGCTACAGTCTAACTTTCACAATGAGCAGATGAGTTAATAAAGCTGGGTCTGGATTGTACCACTTTGCATGGCAGATGGCATCTTACATGAAGGAATGGGGGGTGGGGACTGTAAGAGCCAGAACCCATCCCACAGAAAACGAACACACCGATGAAAAGGCTAAGCTACAATGCTGTTCACTGACCTATCATTTTGTATGTTTAGGATTCTTACTATTTTTTAATATGGAAAACTACTCAGTCACCTGAGTCTCCACCTTCAGTCTGAAGAGCCACAATCCAGACACAACCTTCCCTCTTCCATCTCCTGCTTATGAGAAGTTGGCTTTTGAGAATAGGGCGCTATTTTCAAGAATGGTGAAAATAGAGACATCCCATGCAAGACATCCCAAGGAATGTTGGCAGAGAGAATAACTAAGGGCTGTAATGTCACCTGCCCTGGTTAAAAATGGGAAAGTTTGAACAACAACAAGTGTCTTATTTATGATGATTTATAATAATGAGGATGATGATTTTATTATTTACACCCTGCCACTCTGGGCGGCTCCCAACAAAATATTAAAAACACAATAAATCACAGATCATTTAAAACTTCCCTATACTGTACAGGGCTGCTTTCAGATGTCTTTTAAAAGTCACATGGTTATTTATCTATTTGACATCTGATTGGAGGGCGTTGTTTATTGTGGAAAAACAATGGGCCACAAATTTGAGTGTGTGTGTGAATAATTCACACAAGTAAATCTGAAATGGAATGGAATCCTTCAACTGTTTATCTGTAGTCCCTACAAGGTTGGGGAAAACCTGACAAACGAACCAGGGAACATGATTTGTGTTGGTGGAAGGGGCAGGTGCCTATAATAATTACAATAAAACTGAATAAAATAATAATAATAATAATAATAATAATAATAATGGGAACTGCTGCATCAAGACTTTAACTAAATGACCAGTGATACCACTGAAAGTCTGTGATCCATCACAGCCTTTTAAAAAGGATTTTTTTCTGGGACTATGACAGTATTATGCTGGGACTATGACAGTATCCCAGTCTGGTTTTGAATCTAATTCAATGTGCTCATTTTCCTTTAAAGCCCTTTGTCATTTAGAACTAAGTACTTTTTGATATTTTCCTGTCTATACACCAAGAAATTCTGTAGAGGGCTTTCTACCAGTACCCTCACCAACTGAAGTGAGATGGGTAGCTACAGAAGATAGGGCCTTCTTTGTGGTGACACCCCAGCAAAGAGCATAAGGCCCATCTTGTCCAGCAGTCTGTATTTACAAGTGTCCAACCTGTGTGAAGCCCTCAAGCAGGAACTGAGTGCAACAGCACTCTCTCTATATGGGATTCCCACTGACTGGTAACTGTGGAACACTTTCCTTAGAGAGGCTCACAAAACACCTACCTTATTGCTGTTCTGGTGCCCAATAGGGAATCAGCTTTTTAGGCTGCAATCTTATTCACACATACCTAGGACTTACTTCTGAGCAGGCATGCATAGTAATCTGCTGTTACTGAGCTGGCACATATAGGATCGCACAGTTAGTTGCATTAGGTTTATAACAACAGTGTTTTATTTCCATGCTTGTCAATCAGCCACCTGCCCCTCTCCAAACCTCCCTGCACCTCATTAAAAAGTAAAAACACAGGTACCAAAAATATTGACCAATCATGGTTGCCTGATGAGGTGCTTCCCCAATCCGTTCAGGGTGCTAATGGTTATCATTAAAGTTTGTGGCAGCTCAGGCCCTCTTGGATATCTAAAAGTTGTCTTTTCTCATGTCTGCTTTCCTGTGCATTAAGATCTTTGGGTTTCTGATGTTAGGTGGGTGGCAATTGCAGAGAGGGCCCCTATGGAATACTCTCACCATAGAGGCTCTCCAGCTCATATTTATCTTCCGTCACAGAGCTTCAGTATGCTGATGACAACGTAGTGTGCGTACGCTCAGAGGATGGCCTCCAAACCATCCTAAATATCTTTGCAGAAGCTTATGAAAAGCTTGGCCTATCACTCAACATCCAAAAAACCAAAGTGCTGCACCAACAAATACAAAATAACCCCTCTGCAGCGCCACAAATCCAACTCAATGGTGTAACGTTGGAAAATGTTGATCACTTCTCTTGCCTAGGCAGTTATCTTCCACAAGGCCCAACATTGATGCCGAAATCCAGCATCGCCTGAGCTCTGTGAGCGCGGCTTTCTCCTGATTGAAGTGCAGAGTGTTTGACATTCGCAGGGAAACCAAAATGCTTGTTTACAAAGTTATTGTACTACCAACTTTACTATATGCTTGTGAAACATGGACCACTTATAAATCCCATCTCCAGCTCCTTGAAAGATTCCATCAACAGTGTCTCCAAAAATTTTTACACATCACTTGGGAAGACAGGTGAACTAATATCAGTGTACTGGAAGAAGCAAAGATCACCAGTGTTGAAGCAATGATTCTTCAACATCAACTTTGTTGGACTGCTCATGTTGTGTGGATGCCTGATGATCGTCTTCCAAAGCAACTACTCTATTCTGAACTTAAAAATGGAAAGCGTAATGCTGGTGGTCAACAAAAGAGGTTTAAAGACTGTCTCAAGGCATATTTTAAAAAATGTAGTATAAACACTGACAACTGGGAAACACTGGTCTGCGAGCACCCCAGTTGGAGAACAGCCTTTACCAAAGGTGTCATGGGCTTTGAAGACACTCAAACTCAGGACACAAGGGAGAAACGTGCTAGGAGGAAGGCACGCTTGGGAAATCCACACCATGATCAACTCCTGCCAGGAAGCCAATGTCCCCATTGTGGAAGAACGTGTGGATCCAGAATTGGCTTCCACAGTCACTTACAGACTCATTGTTAAAACCGTGTTTATGGAAGACAATCTTACTCGGTTACGAGTGATTGCCAAAGAAGAAGAAGATATCTTTGGTGCCAAATAACTTTTTATTTTCCCTAAATCAAACAGTGGACCAAACTATGTGTTGGGTTAATCACATGGCTTGCCTTTAATGAAGGATTTCCTTCCAATCTGGACTAGGATTGAACAGATAATCAGACCCGCCAAGTGTGTCTATTTTCTAGGGACCTCCCTGATTTAGAGAAGCCGCCCCAGTTTCTGATTTGATCCTGGAGTGTTCTACTGTTTCTTAGGAAGTCCCTATTTTCATAGGAGAAATGTTGGAGGGTATGGGGTTATCTGACCCCTGAGCCGTCTTAAGGCAATCCTGTATAGGGAAGGTTTTAAAAAATGTTTTATTATGTTTCTAGATACATTGGAAGCTGCTCAGAGTGGGCGGGCAACCCAGTAAGATGTGTGGGGTAGAAATAGCAAAGTTATCATTATGGAATGGGACGTCCCTATTTTCATCAGAGAAATGTTGGTGGGTATGAGAGATATCTCTTCCCCCACTGTGCCCTGCCACACCTCCTTCCCCTTCCATTATCTGTGATCAAGCCCATTCTTGATTTAGTCCAAAGCAGAGCAAAGATTAATTGCCTCCTCTTCCTGCTCAGTATTAGGATCCTGATCTTTGCGAAAGGGAAATTCTACACTTAAGAGGAAATTTCTTTTTGAATGTAACATGTGGTTTGGTCCTGAGGTTTTTTCTTCTTCTTGCAGCTGATTCCCTGCTGCTGCTGCTGTTTTTCTTCTGATTGTGCAGTTTGTATGTGCCATTTGGACATGGTTTTGTTGCTTGTTTTAAAGTTTCAGATTTTAATGAGAGCTAGCCTGGTGGTTAGTGTCAGACTAGGGCCAGGAAGACCTGTGTTCCAATGCACACTCAGCTTTAAAACCTAGTGGACTACTCTTTCTCTCTTTCTCAGTTTAATGTAGTTTACAAGATTGTTGTGAGAGAAAATTTGGAGGATGGGGGGTGGGGAGAACAATGTTTGCCACCCTGAACTCCTGGGGTGGGGGGAGGAATGTAATAAATAAATAAAACATACAAACCCATGCAGCTACTGCATTTAGAAAAACTCTACTGCAAGATCTGAAGCAGGAATATTTGTTTCCGTGCAGAAACTAGCCTCCCCCTCCTTCCCCAACCATTTTCTCGTTCCTTACCTGTGGCTGTTTCTGAGGGGAAAGCATTCAGCAGGGCTCATCATTGTCCTTTATGCTTCAGGCATCCACTGTTTTGTTTCTTGGGGTTGCTATATGGGGTGAAACTTGGCACCCCAAAGATGGCTGCTGCTAAGACCCTCTCCCTAGAATAACATCACAGAATCGGCTTGTCTCATGCTCAGTTTCAATCCTGCTGCAGCCATAGGAAGACCTTCTGTCACACCACTACGTTGATTTCACAGACAGATTGGAACCGAAGGAGTCGAGGCACCAATGAGGCAGCGCTTCGTTTAGGAAATACCAGGGTTTCCCTAGCAACAGGTTGAAAGCTTAGAATTATAGCTAGGAAACCATGGGGTTTCCCTAGCTACGGACAGCTACTGACGAGCGTAAGAGCATCACTCAGCTCAGCCTGGCAATGCAAAAGCACACTCAAACGTTTGCTTTCCCCTCCTCTCCTTGCTGCAATATACGAACAGAGCAAGTAGTAATCCATGTTTCCATGGATTTTGGAAGCAACATAGAAGAGGTGTGTCTGTGAAGATGTTTTGCAGCAGAATCTGGGCTCCCAAACTGCAAATTTCTGATGGAAACATCCGGCTCGAGGAGCTAGGAGCATGGCTGAGTGGTTAATTCTCCATGCCCATCAAAAAGTTTGAAAGGTAAGAGAAAACTTCATGCATGCTGCCAAGAGGATGCTTGCTTAGGGTGTTTCCAGGTAGCTAGTGTGGCAAAATGGCCTGCATTGTGTGTGGCACCACCACATGGTGAGCTTCTCAAAGCTATATAAAGGCGTTTCCTCAGCATTCAGCGCTGCCCACTCCCAGTTAGAGATGGGAACTCCCCACCCCACCTCTTCAATTTTGTTAATGTTGGTGAAAATATTTTTCACTTGCCCCAAAATTCCTGAGCGGGGTGGTTCAGATTTGTCTCAGATTTCACTTTAGACAAAATTCGGTGGCAATCTGGCAATGCACAGCTCTCTTCAGACATAGCACATGGAGTGGAAATTCTTTATAGAGAAAACCAGCGAATATTTATTCAGAAAAAGTATCCATGCTTTCAGCAGCATATATAACATAAATGCATACAAAACTGAAGCCTTAGACTGCGACCCTGTTCTCTCATTTACCTCAGAGCAAACCAAGTTGTATTATATGAGAATTGTGTAAAGATTGTGAATTTTCTTTGAGATTTTTTTTAAAGTGGTGTTTAGCCTAAGTAGAATATTGTAGCTTTACAGTGCCCCATATATATATATATATATATATATATATATATATATATATATATATACACACTCCTTTATTCTGAATGGCAATGGCTGATCTTGATTTACCGGTACTCTAGGATGGGCAAAGTACAACCTTGACTCTCTCTCTTTCTCCTCTCTCTCTTTCTCCTCTCTCTCTCTCTCTCTCTCTCTCTCTCACACACACACACACACACACACTGTCTGCAGTTGCTTCCTGTAACCCAAGAGTGGGGAACTGTGGACACCCAGACAGTAACTGTTGGACTACAGTGTGCTGGCTGAGGCTGATGGGAAATTTATTAGATTGGCTTGCAAGCAGGTTCTGGTTTAATCAATTTCACCCTTCAGATGCAAAAGAGGAGGAGCCTTTCAAGGTACCACTGCCCCCCTTTTTTTAAAGGACTACTTGAGCATTCATTATTTTAGTTCTAAAAACACTTATTTGTACCCCAACCTTCATTATTTGATTTCAGGGCATGTGTGCTTGTGTGTAGTGTATCACCTATCCTTTCATTATAACAAAAATATATATGCAAAACTTTAAAAGTGGTTCAAAGACTAGTCTGGATTCTGTGATGTGAGATGTCATGACTATTGGGCTCAGACCACAACAAACATAGCAAAATGCCTGTGTGTGTATTGTAATAGGACTGATCGTGCTTCTTGAGGCGAGTTCTGGTTTTCCTAGGCTACAGCTTGAAGTGCTAGGGATGGATGTTCTTACAAAAGCTTCCAGAAATTGATTTATCTAGCCCAGTACTGGCTACATGGGCTGGAGGCAGCTCTCAGAGTATTAAACAGGGTTGTTTCCCAGCCCTGCCCGAAGATGCTAAGGACTAAAACCTGGTGCTCTTTTGCAAACATAACAGGCTATGTGCTCTACAGCTAAACTAGGCCTCCTTCCCCCCACCCCAAATTTGTAGAACCAGTTTGCTAAGAAATCATGGTAGAAAACCTCCTTCCTTGGAGGTTTTTCTGCAGAGGTTGGATGGCCATTTGTCATGGATACTTTACCTGAGGTTCCTGCACTGCAGGGGCTTGGACTAGATGGCCCTTGGGGTCCCTTCCAAAGCTATGGTTCTATGGATGACTGTGTGGAATGCAGACAATATCAGCTCTAAAATGCCACCTGCAAGGCTACAGTCCTATGCACATTTTCCTGGGCGCAAGCCCCAGTGGGACCATGCATACAACTGAACTGTCTTTCTCTGAAATGCTGTTGCTTGTGCAAAGCCTAGGTAAGATTTGAAATGAAGCTAGGTTTCCCTTGTTATTGAAGCTTCTTATGCTTCAGTGAGAAGTCTTGTGAGCAGACAGCTTTTCTGAGGGACAGCCCTTCCACATCTACCAGTAACCTTGTGAATCCATTATTCAGGAGGTTCCCCGTTAAGGTGCATCTAATGGGAACCAAATTCTCTTTTGTCTGTTGAATTGTCCTTTTGAATGAAAAACGAGATTGATTTTGACACTTAAAAAATATATCTGCTCTCACTAAGGTGCCTCCTGCTTTGGAAAAGAAATGGGTCTGGAGAATTCTGCTTCAAATTCTTCAGCATATCAGAACTGTAGAAATATTCTAAAATGAGAAGGAAAACAACATAGCTGTGGGTCATAAATATTTTCTAAATGACAAGCTCTCAGGTTGTTTGCTCATCAAGATGGTGCAATGTCCTTGACTTGCTTTGAAGATTGTAGATGTTACATCGGAGGGCATTTTGATCAGAGATGATGCACTGATATCCCAGCTGTGTTGTATAATTAATACCATCAGGTGTTCAAATGAAGAATAACTATGAAAACTACTCATGTGACAGAATCAGGATGCTCAACTAGAATTATCATTTGTAACATTTTGTGGGAGAAAGAGTAGATCTTTTTAAGGCTATGCTGAAGTCTCCTGTTTTTAGTTAGCTATAGCAGCTGAGGATAGTTTGGTGGGGATATATTTTACCCAAATGTTTTAATTCTCTTTCTCCAGAACACTTTTGATGTGCAAATATTTACTTTCCTTCATCAGCAGGATGTTGGAGGGTATACTGCCTTTTGGTAGATGTGAGAAAGGGCTCTGCATGTGTAACTACGCGGTACAAGGATTGAGTCTGATGAGGCCAGCATCTCTCCCCGCTTGCATAGCATCTCTATGCACACATGTTTTCACACTTAAAGCCACTTCTCATGCATGCAATGCGTGTGGATAGTTTTGAGGAGGAGTGGTCTGCAGACATGAAAACTGGGGGGACAAGTCTAGTCCACGCTGCTCTATTACCTCCCTCCTCTATGTACACACATTATTTAAACACATGGGGAAACCCTCTGATATTATTGTCCCATGGGACACATTTGAAGGTTATAATAAATGTTCCATGATCTCTTGCAGTCTCACCCAAATCATAGTAAATTGAACTGAAATCCTATCATTATTTTCCAGTACGTATAAGGTGAAGAAGTCATGTTGGACATCAGTGTCAGTCTTTCTTGGAAATGCATCATCCTTCTAGAAAATGTAAAATATGGAATCATCTGAAAATATTACACTAAAGTCACTTTTAAGCACTGGGTCCCATTGGTTAATCACTCTGTATTTTTGCTCCAGTTTTGTGTTGCCTAATTCATGTTATCTAACATCTGTAATTGTTCGTGGTTTTCTTTAAAAAAATTGTAAAGCTTAACCCCAACATGCATACAAATAATTCTTTTGCATGGCTGTGATCTTATACCCTTTTACCTGGGAGTAAATCCCATTGAAACTCTTAGATCTTACTTCCAAGTAAACATGCTTGTGCTGTCTGTTACCTATGTTTCAGTTTAATTGACACAGGACTTAATTAAATATCACAAAGCAGAGTTTAATCTTTGATTTATTGTTTGAATAGTTACATTAATCTGTCACAAATAAATCAGGCTTCACTAGGGCTTAACACTGCAGGCTTGCCTTGTTAGTTTAATAATTTAACATCCACTGCCGGGAACAAAGAAGAGCGTTGGCGGTCTATTTCATAGATCTTTCATTTTAGGCTTTAATCTTGTAGATCACACATTAGCTAGTTGCTGGGGAAATTATGGTGCTGGCCATGAGTAACTGAGCTCTCCGTTTTAATAGCACGTTTAATTAGCAGTTCAGACCCCGCAAATATGGAGTTTCCTTCTCCTCAGCTGTGAAGGAGGCAATACAAAAGATTGCTAAGCTGTAAAACGTGCTCTAATCTCTCATTTTGATTAATGCTTAGGGAAGCTAATATGAGCTTTCTATACTATCTCAGGGTCAAGTTTTCCTAAAAGTCTCCAGCTGATTTGCTTAAACACAATTACAGTCCAGTCCTATGCAAATCTGCTTCTTGTAGACTACAATGGAAATTGCTCCCGAGTAAATGTGTGTTGAACTGCAGCCTTAATGGCTCAAATATCATTATGTTACACCCACCTTTCCGACATGCAGCTCCCAAATGATTTGTGCAGATCTCCATGTCAAAGAAACATTGGGCTCCGTTCTGAATTCTGCAGCATGGCATTTTTTTCACCTGAGTTATACCTGTTAAGAACTTGTAGGAAACCTATTCACAAAGTCAGGTTGATATGCTCTATTGACAAAGCAGTTTTATGGAATGGCAGATGGTATGGGGACTATCTCAACAGTGCCTCTGGACAATTCTATTGGACCAGCTCATCACTTTCCATGACTGTCCCCCAGTACCACTTGTTTGTACAGTGGTACCTCGGGTTAAGAACTTAATTTGTTCTGGAGGTCCGTTCTTAACCTGAAACTGTTCTTAACCTGAGGTACCACTTTAGCTAATGGGGCCTCCCGCTGCTGCTGCACTGCCGAAGCACAATTTCTGTTCTCATCCTGAAGCAAAGTTCTTAACCCGAGGTACTATTTCTGGGTTAGCGGAGTCTGTAACCTGAAGCGTATGTAACCCAAGGTACTACTGTATTTGAAACTGCATCTGGTATAACTTTCTTTCCTACTCAAGGGCCCCAGTACAACAGCACATGTACAGCAGAGGAAGACAACATGTCCACTGGGTGGTTAAAAAAGCTGGGATCTGACCCATCAGCTAATGGGTGGGGAAGAGGGTGCAGGGACTGAGTCTTGCCCCAGAACCCAGTTGTGTGCTCTGGCATTTTTTGTTGGTGTATGCACATTAATTTGCTAGCAGCATCTTTTTGGCATGTGCTATTCCCTATCCAGTGCACGGGGAAGCCTACTTCTGCTCCACTGGAATGAAGTGATTTCACAAATGGCTGGAGGCACACGTCTGTAAAAATTTAAAAACTTAGACTTTCAGCTTACATGTATTTCAACAGGCATCCATGTTGTTCTGAGAAAAGTATAAAAATGAACATTGATTTTGCTATATATCCAGCCTACTGATTTACTGGTTGTTTAGAACACCGGGGGTGGGGACGTTGAGCACATTTTTCTAGAGCTAAAAAAGTACCGTCTTGTTCAGAGAGAATGCTCAGGTTTTAAAAGGTAATTACAGAAACAATTTGACACTAACAACAACAACCACCTAACAAGTAAAACTACAAATTGATACCAGAAAATAAAACAGACTGCACTTTTTTGTCCACCGTGGTATTATTGAAAATTTGTAGGGCAGAGAATAGAGACAGTAGCACAAAATAGTAATTATTTAAATATTTTCATTAGTATTAAAATATCCAGGGGGAATTTCCGAAAACGTGGCACATTGTTCTGGATCTTAGGCAAGTTAATCGAAAAATCGTGGGGTTTTTTTGGCATTTTTTTTGGGGGGGTTCCAACAACTTTTGTGGTGTCTTGGTTTTTACTTTATGAAAAATGGCATAATTCATAGATTAATTATAAAATAATGTTTGACAGGCCTTATTGCCATAGATTTATTCTGGGAAGTGGGAAACTCCACAGGCAAATGCTCTGGAGCTGGGTTGCTTGGACCCTTAATAAATGTAGGTACCTTAGTCATTAAGGAGGAAATCCCACCCGTAACCAGAACCCCAGTATCAAATCTGATCCTGGGAAAGGTACAGATAGGATTTCCACACATATTTATTTTGGGCTTGCTTTGGGAAAAATAAATGGAGCTTGTCTTGGCTTTTGTATTTCCACTCACATTCATAAATTTCAATTATAGTTCCATTGAAAATCAATGTATAGAGAGCACAGAAAAATTTCTGAAGTTATTTTAAGGTCTGAGAAATGGCTTGTTTCCAGCCAGAAATGAATAAGCTGCAGAGTGAAATAGCACTCTTTATACATAGGTACACACACCAATATACCCTCCTGTTCCCCACTCTTCTGCCTTTCTTAGGAATGCAGATGTCTTTCCTCATAAGACTTAGTTCTAGTGATTGCCATTCATAACTATTTGCAAAGGTAGGCAAGATCATTGCTAAGTATCCAATACACTGTTCACCCCACCACAACAGAGAGGAAAATTCTAATTTCCACCAAAGACCACAATTATACGACCTTCCTCATTCCAGTTGTGCCTGAGGTCACTGCTACATTCCTCTCACCACACAGCAAAGGTGATGGAAAATCAACATTGATTTACCAGTTTCATTCTTCTGCTGAACATAAGGCACAACTCCTGAGATCAAAACCCCGAGGTGGTTATCACCAATGGAGGCAAAGGCCATGAAAAGACTTAACATGGAGACCAACTGGCCAAGGTATTGGGAAATTTTGGAGCAGGAGGGTGATAAACTGAAATTGCAGAGTTATGAAAAACTCAAAGATAAGGTGCGAGATTGGTTACATTATTTTCAAGTAAGAGAGGCCTATAATTTAGATAAAAAAATTGGCTTCCAGGTGGAAAAATCAAAATTAGAAACCGAATTGTTAGAACCAAATGCTAAGATATTATCAAGAATGTATAACCTGCTGTTGAAATGGAATACTGTGGATGAGACAGTAAAATCTACTATGATTAAATGGGCACAAGATGTTGGACACAACATTATGTTTGCTGACTGGGAACAGTTATGGACCACTGGAATTAAATTTACGGCATGCAATGCCTTGAGAGAGAAATATTATGAAAATGATTTACAGGTGGTACATGACCCCAGTCAAGCTTGCAAAAATTTACCATTTGCCCGATAATAAATGCTGGAAATGTAAAGAAACTGAAGGTACATTCTTTCATCTTTGGTGGACATGCCCAAGGATCAAGGCTTTCTGGGAGATGATATATAATGAAATGAAAAAGGTATTTAAATATACTTTCCTGAAGAAACCAGAGGCCTTCCTCCTGGGCATGGTCGGCCAATTGGTGCCAAAGAAGGATAGAACTTTCTTTTTGTATGCCACAGCAGCAGCAAGAATTCTTGTTGCAAAGCATTGGAGGACACAAGATCTACCCACCTTGGAAGAATGGCAGATGCAAGTAATGGACTACATGGAAATGGCAGAAATGACTGGCAGAATACGAGATCAAAGAGAAGAGCAGGTGGAAGAAGATTGGAAGAAGTTTAAAAACTACTTACAAAAACATTGTAAAATCTTTGAATGTTGAGGACACTGAAATGAAATGAAGAGGTTCAAGTGAATAAGATAAAAAAAAATATGAAAGAAGGGATAGATATTGGATGAAAATTTGAATAATATAATATTTGGAGGAACTTTTAAAGGATAAAACCAATATAAATGAATTTGCTAAATTAAATTTGAAGAGGAATACAAGAAAGGAGGGTGGGTGGAAGTCAAGAAAATAAGGTTATGAAGGATATGAATTTGAAAAGAGTGTTCTCTTTTTTCCTTTTTTTTCTTTATGTTAAGTGTTTGTATTCTTATATTTTTGTATCTTTGTGGTTTTGTATTTTCTTGTGTTTTTCCCATTTATTGCTTTATAATTTCTTTATTTAATAAAATATCATTAAAAAAAATTAATAAGGCACAACTCCTGTGCAACCCCCCTGGTCCCAATTCTCATAAAGTTCTTGTTCTCATCCCACTTGTCTGTTACTCCAGCACCAGAATGATGAGAACATTTCTTCACGATCCCTCACCTTCCTCCATCATTGCAGAATTTGGCATTTTGTTATTTAGATCTGTAAGGCAAGACTATAACATCGAGGGAGCTTCCAGAGTAGGAAAAAATAAGTTTGGTTCATATTTTAATGCAGACCTACCTAACTATATAAATTCAATAATAATAGTAATAATAAAAAAACATAACAACTGGTGCTTCCCCAAACTCCACAGAAGGGTTTCTATAACTTGGGTCTCCAGATGTTTTTGGACTACAATTCTGATCATCCCTGACCACTGGTCCTGCTAGCTAGGGAGGGTGGGACTTGGGTCTCCAGCTGTTTTTGGACTACAAGTTTGGGAAGCTCTCCTCCACATGAAGCTAAATGCAGTTATCCTTCAAAATTTGCACATCTCTAAATTTTGCAGAGCAGTTCTCCAACTCAAAAATTGCATATATTAGGGGAATGTGTTCATAAAAGTGCATATATTGGTAAAATGCAAAAAAAAAAAAATGCATTAAAGTTGAGGAAGTTGCTTGCAAAAGTATGTGCATTAGGGGAAATTGCACGCCAAGATCTTCATGTTAGGAGAGATATATACTAAAATGCTGATGAATTTTTGCGATGACTTGTTTTTTTTTGGGGGGGGGGGCAGTGAGATCACCAATTGATGCAGTAATGTGGGAAATTGAACATAACACTTGAAAGCCAAAATTGACAGATTTTCCATCCCCATTTCAGATGGGGGTAAGATACTGTAAAGGAGACCTTGAGATAATGCAAATGGGTTTGTTGTTTTTGTTGTTTTTCATATCAGATCTCCTTCGGTTGTTGGTACTCGGGGAGTTTAAAATGTAGTTGTGCTTTATGCAGGTGACACAAGCCACAGAGAAAGTCAGCAGTGGTTAAATCATACTGAAGCAGTGCTTCAACTGTGCTTTATTCAACCAAGTTTTACTCAACAGAGTTTGAGTGCACAGCTAAGCTCTTAAGTCCTGCTCATTTCAATAGGGTTTAAGTGTGCCTAACATTCTCTGGACTGTACCCAATGATAACATTGCTGAAAATACTTCCCTCCTGGAGTCCTAAAGGCTTTAAACATTATGGGCATTGCCGTGGGTTGGATTAACTGGATCCCATTCAGTAAATTATCCATTGTATTAAGTCTGCCTTACATAAATAGCTCCTAAACATATTGTCCTGAGGTAGCTATGCCAGTGATATTTTGACTTTGTTTGGGAATCGTTTTTAGACTGCAACTAATGCTCCAAATGCCCTTGTCTGTCCTGTAGCAGAAGTGTGAGGCAGGTCAAGATTCCGAAAACAATTTTTTCCCCCAGTGTGAAAAGCATGCACCATTCCTACAAATTCCATGAAGCAATTGAGGCAAGAGTTTTGTTATTGTTTAAAAAGAAATTAAGAGAATGCTCATTTTTGATTGGCAAATTCTGTGGCCAAACCCAAAGTGAGTGTGGAGCACCTTCCACCAACGGCAGCCAAGGTGGCTGGGTGGAGCTGCCTTCTTGGCGCCAGCCTTGCTGCAGTTTACCTGGTTGGGTCTGGGCAGAGTGAAGGCAAGAGCAGGGCTGTGCACACCCACCACTCTGGCAGCCCTGCTGGTGCATCTGATCAACCCCAAGCACACCACTGTCCTCTGCATCACAAGTCAATCCATTTAAACTGCAGTGACGCTGGTCTCATGAATGTGGCTCTCCCCTTTTGAGAGCCAGTGTGGTGTAGTGGTTAAGAGCGGTAGACTCGTAATCTGGGGAACCAGGTTCGCGTCTCCGCTCCTCCACATGCAGCTGCTGAGTGACCTTGGGCTAGTCACACTTCTCTGATGTCCCTCAGCCACACTCACCTCACAGCGTGTTTGATGTGGGGGAGAAAGGGAAAGGAGAATGTTAGCCGCTTTGAGACTACTTCGGGTAGTGATAAAGCGGGGTATCAAATCCAAACTCCTCCTCTTCTTCTTCTTCTTCCTCTCTTCTTCTTCTTCTTCTTCTTCTTCTTCTTCTTCTTCTTCTTCTTCTTCTTCTGTTACTGTCTTCTCCATCCTCAGATTATTGCTTCCTCACTTTCAGCAAAGACTCACTTTCATGTCACTGGTACATGCAGTGTTTTTTCCCCTATAAAAAAATGTTTAGGGGTACTCTCATTTTCCTACTCATATTGAAATACTGGCCTTCAATGAGGCCAAACTTAGATTCACAAAATGTTTAGGGGTATGTGTAGCCCTGCGTCCCCCCAGAAAAAAATGGCACTGGGCACATGTATCCCTTTACCCAGGCCTTTTGGTTGAGTCAATATTTTCCCTCCTTCAGTACAGTGGTACCTCGGGTTACAGACGCTTCAGGTTACAGAGGCTTCAGGTTACAGACTCCGCTAACCCAGAAACAGTACCTCGGGTTAAGAACTTTGCTTCAGGATGAGAACAGAAATCGCGTGGTGGCAGCGGGAGGCCCCATTACCTAAAGTGGTACCTCAGGTTAAGAACAGTTTCAGGTTAAGAACAGACCTCCAGAACGAATTAAGTTCTTAACCCGAGGTACCACTGTACTGCTGTTCGGTGCTGCTGCTTTGTTCTCTTTGCCATCGGTTAGTTTTTGTAGTTTCATGTTATGATTTTGACATCATTTGGACTTGTTTTCATGGTGGCATTTTTGTAATCTACCCTGGGACTGCTGGTGAAGGGTGCAAGTGTAAATGATCCGTAAATAATCAATTGGTTCAACTCATTTGCATGAGGCAGAGTAAGAAGTAAACGTTACCTGTAAGAAAGCAAGTAAGCACACCCCTGCAATCGCCTCTCCCCGTGAAAGAGCTCTGTGATCAGCTGACAAGGAACAGAAGGTTAAAAAGCAATTTATCATAGATGTTATTTCCTGATATGATCAGTTGCACTTTCGCCTGGCTAAAAAAGAATCGTGACAATTGAATTCGGGAAGGAATGGCTTGACCTTTAAGAACTGATTATTGTTGTCAGCCTAAAAAATATGAAAGCAAAGAAGGGAAATTTATTCTCATTTCGCCTGCATCTAACACTGTAACACAGTTACACAGCATAATTTTCATAAGGCCTACGGTTCGGTTTTGTGCTCATATTGTGGAACTGGCTGTCATATTATCTGCTTGGTGGTTGCATTTGGAAACCAAAAGTTGTTCTTTTTCTCTGGGTATTTTTACAGACATGGAAAAACAGAACAAGAAGCAACAGAAAGCAGGTAAAATGGCTGAATACAGAGGCTGCTTTTAAGCCATGTGGATAAGGGATTTTTCTTCACAGCTCTCCACTCTGTTTTGGCTAAGCTGCTGCACACAAATGCTGCACTGAGACAAGTGCCACAGGGATCCATGAAGCCAGCCTTCATATGGAAACCATTTTCTTTGGGCCTGTTTTGAGGATCAATGGAAGGATCTCTCTTTTTTCATTCTTTTCCGTTTCTCATTTTTCAAGTCTTCAATCCAGTTCTCCACATATCTGCAACAATTTTGACTCATTGATACAGTTTCCTGAAAATAATCCAATTTTAAAAGTTATTTTAACTAAATATTCATTTTTCTGCATACTTTCGCTAGTATATGCATGTCTGTAAAGGTTGGTTCACAAAGTTAAGTGCAAATTTCAAAGGATGGCTGTGTTTTGGTTCTCATGTTGTTACATAAAGAGCAAATTTGATATTAAATGCAAACTGAATAGAATTTCTCCCCCTTTATAGTTCTGATTATGGTTTAAAATCTTTCCATGAGAGGCGGCGGAGAAATGTTGCAACTCTCCCTCAAAGCCTCCATAGCAGTCAAATCAGACTCAAGATAGCTATACATCCCGAAAAGCTGGAATTTAGATGTATTTCAGTAGAAATAGAAAGAGACCTTCATCACATTCACTCTCCAGGGAGGTCAACAAAATGGCAGTATTAAATTTCAGAATAGATTCACTACCACTGACCTTCAACAGTACAGTCAAACATTGGTTCCCGAACGCCTCCATTATTGTCCGTTTCGGCTCCCGAACACCGAAAACCCGGAAGTAAATGCTCCAGTTTTTGAATGTTTTTCAGATCCCGCTTGAGTGCAAGAAGCTCTTGCAACCAATCGGAAGCTGATCCTCGGTTGTCAAACATTTTGGAAGTTGAACAGTCTTCTGGCACAGATTATATTCAACAACCAAGGTTTGACTGTTTATTATAATATATAATAATGGAAGAATAAGGGGAGAAAGTGATATCTAAATGGATATATAAGAATATGCAGGAATGGTGGGGAAATCAAAGGAACCAGGGAAAGGGAAGAAGGCAAATTGTTGAATGTTTTTATTAAAAGAAAGATATTAATAGTGGGAATGTTTATTTGAACACAAATGTGATTTTGGCAGTGGTAATATTGAAAATTATAAATATTTTTGTAAAAAAAAATGTAGATTGATCCTAAACATACGATTGTATTCCCAAAGAGCTATTTACACATGATCTGGAAGTGCCATTCACATGTACAGGGTCCTTTCTACAGTCATTGCCTGCTGCCCTGCTTCCACACTCAAATTATTAACAGAAAATGAGAGAACTATTCTAGTCCAAGTGTAGAGAATTCTGGGGTAGATGGACACCCCGACCTCTAAATCTTGGCTTCGGTTTTCAGAATCAGCAAGAAGGGTCCTTATTTTTCCATTTTGTTTTCCATTCATCTGGACAACATACAACCACTGAATATATATAACCCTGAAGGTAGTAAGCCATTGCAATAATTCATAGAAAGTATCTGACAATAGTATTCTCTGATGATGTATTTTTGTGACAGGCAGCAGAGAAAGCGAGATATATGACTAATATGTTCTCCTAATGGCTGCAAAGTTAGATAAAGGAGCTCAGTTTTCATGACAACAATTTTCACTGTATATAAGATAACCTCGAACCTGGGTAACAAACAAACAAACACACACACACACACACACACACACACACAAACAAACAAAACTGTCCTGTATTAAAACATTATCATCTGACGCTCTATGATTTCACAGGCTGTCTTCCTTCTTCCACGACAATCAGCACTGTCATACAATGAATTGTAATATACCAGGTATTGGAATAAACACGTATTATATTTTGCTTGATAAAACAGAGACACTAACCATTTGGGATTCACTGGAAGCAGGATGGAGAAAGTCAAAATCCGGAATCTTGCTTCCATTTCAAAACAGGATTGGGATGCTCCCCATTGCTAGTAAACATGCAGACCTTAATTTTCATTGATACCATCATACTTTGAATGAAAATAACTGTGAATAAGAATGATTTATAAGGCACCCAGCAGGGCTGAACCAAAGTATCTCAAAATACTTTTTTAAGAATAAAAATTTTCTGAGATTTTTCTATTTCTCGCCACCACTCATAGAAAAAGAAGGCAACTTTCCAGAACTTTTTGCAGAAAAAGTCCACCATTCTTTTCATGGCAGCTGCCACCCTCTGCCCACATACACAATGCCCCTGAACGATGCTAAGTCTGGGGCTTTGTCAAAGTGTATAAATGACTGTACACCGACGACATAATCCTATGTATCTATATTCAGAACTATGTCCCACTGAGTTTAATGGGGATTGTTCTCAGGTAAGCATGTACAGGGTTGCAGGTTTTGTGTATAATTCTATTGTTAAACTATTATTTGACCACAATTGCATTTTGCATATACGTGGGTTTCTACTTTTGCTTTATTGTTCTATTTAACCAGTTTAGGGATGCCATCTTACAATAATTTCAAAGCAGTATTTTGGATTCATGTGATAATGGCTTTCTCTCTGAATTACATTACTGATGAATTTTGGATACAACTCTGTAACCTCAGTTTAAGATAATTTATGATGAACCAATAAGAGATTTGTGAATGGACTTATACTTCATGTATCAAATTACAGATGTAGGTGCACATCTGGATGCACACTGCCAATTGCTTTTCCATACTTACCCAAGCCTCATTTGAATAGCTATGTCTCGTAAGATGCAAAGGAATTTGCAATGTGTCTGTATCTGGGGCTGCCAATGGTTATTCCCAACTATTTCTCTGTGATTAGACAGAGAGCTGTCCCAATGCTTCTGACTTTATCTTCACCATATTCAGCCTCTATATCTTACAAAAGCAATACCATGCCAGGTTTGCTTTTGCAGAGCTGCAAAACACTGGGATAGGAGAGCAGTGGTACAATCATTTTCTCTGATAACATGCTAGACCTGTCAATGTCAATGGAGCTCTTCCTCTTCCCCCTTTGCCCACCATGGTGTTTGCTCTCCCTTCCCTCCTCAGTCCATCTTGGTGCTGTGGTGGGATCAAATACATTGCTTTTTCTTTCAGCAAATGCTTGTCTGCAGCATTATTTTGATGTCTGGATTACCATGCTACCATGAAAGGGACTCTTTGACTTGTGCTACCTTACAGAGATCTCACAAGCTTAGCATACATCTAAGACATCCCAGTTCAGTTTAGGATTTGGGATTCACCCCTGCTTATAACTGCTGTGTATCTCCATCACTTCTGGAACCTTCTATTACTTGTCCTTTGTTGAATGAAAGAAGGAAAACATTTCTTAAATGGCTCAGTTGGAGCTGTATCCTTCTTGCAGTCAAATTTTGTTATGTGACTCTTGAATTCTAGTTAGAGTCAACTTAAGTGAATGTCTTTCAAAAAGTTGAGTAGATAACAGAAGGTAACATTTGTATAGAGATACATCCCCAGGGAACTATTCCAAATGTTTCCTGTGGGTGTATTGAAAGGAATCTTATGGGGTCTGGCATCCAGAAGAAACTTCTATTTTTAATGTACTCTCTCTTTTTAAAACGAAGAAGAAAGGGGCCAGCTTTTTTGTTGTTGCACTGTTGTCCTTTTCCTGCTCTGCAGGATTCACAGTTATTAATTAATACAGCAATGCCATTTATAAGCCAGCACCCACGCAAATGACTGTGAAGCATTTGGCACAGAATTAAGGAGCAGTTGGCAACCCTATTTTTGTCAAACATAGCAAGCTCAATCACCTTCTTTACTTTTCAGTGTATGAATTGAGCTGCAGGATGGCTTCCAATCGCTGTTGCCAGGCCACCTGTCCCTTATAGAAGAGCATCAGTCATTATTTCCAAAAATACCAATGCAGCTTAGGTCAGATACTTGGCTGGAATGGTAGGAAAGCCTTAAAAATTTACGATCTCATGGAGTCACACAACAGAAGCACGAGCTCTATTAATGAATGTGGTTTGGCAGTCTAAAACCACACACAGGAAATAAGGGTTCACAGCCAAAACTGGAATGGTCCAGCTAAATCTACATTTCATAGGCTTTTTGTATACCTAAGGCTATTAAATAAGTTCACTTGAGGTTCTGTTATTGGAATATCAGAATGAATCCTGATCACAAAGATGGATTTTATTTGTAAGGGTTCTTTGTACTTGTGCCTGCCCTTTTTACTTCCAGCTTTCTGTTTTCAGCTTTTTGGCAGGAGTGCTGGTAGCAGAAAGTTCCATTAGTTTCTCTGTTAAGTGACCCACACTAGACTTTGAGCTGTTGGAAAACGGTGGGCAGCTATTCTGGGATCAGAGAGTACATAATGGAATTGAAGTCACAGGCCAGCACAGGTGGAAGAGTTGAGGTCCTGCTGAACTGAAGTGAAGCTCCGCATATAATTCCTAGTTGTGGGAGTAGCTTGCCATAAATGTAACCAAAGCAGATTGCAAGAGTAACAAGTAACTCGCATTGTTTTGGTTTCAAACGGCGACGTGGATCACATCAAATTCATGTGTGGGTGTGTGTCACATTTTACAGTAGGAAAAGACACTTGTTTCCTGCAGTTCTACTTCACCTCTTGACAATACCATGCTATGCAGCAATGGGGCATTACAGGTCAACAACTTTTTGAAGTGTGCTTCTGTGCTTGTGACTGAATGCATGGTGGCTTGGGGTCAAGGCTACTACAGGCTGTGAGCAAAAGAATGAAGTGCCATTGTGGAAAGAAACAGAGCACAGTATTCAAAACAGCTAGAAAATTATTCACTATATATAGGAAGCTGAAATGCTTGTTTCAGTGGCAAAGTGCTACTGAATACCAGTTGCTGGATATCACAGGAGGAGAGTGTGCTCTTGTGCTTGATTCCTACTTGTGGGTTTGCCACAGGCATCTAGTTGGCCACTGTGAAAACAGGATGCTGAACTAGATGGCCATTGGCCTGATCCAGCAGCCCTCTTCTTACGCTTTTATGCTGGGTAGAACAAGGCAACCTTTCCATACTCATGTTTTGTTGTTGTTGTTCTTTAGTCGTGTCCGACTCTTCGTGACTCTTTAGCCGTGTCCGACTCTTTGTGACTCTTCATGATTTCAATTTTTGAAATGCTCTTTACAGTATGTGTGACTTTAAAGAGCACTTAATAAACTATTTTTGTACCAAATTTGGCTTTGTTTGGACTTTTTTTGACCATAGGAATGCATTAATTGATTTTCAATGCATTCCTATGGGATTTCGTGCTTCGCAAGACGAAATATTCGCTAGACGAAAAAACTCGCGGAACGAATTAATTTCGTCTTGCGAGGCACCACTGTATATTCTTAGTCACTTCTCACACAAAGCATCACCAAATGACTTACGCTGAAAAAATATACATAAATACATTGTATCAAAGGAGGGGAAAATAATATAAAACATTAATATTTCATACAACACAGTGGGGGCGGGGGCGGTGAACCAGCCATACCATAACAGTAATAGAAAATGTTGGCAGCACACATAAACAAAACAAAGCTCTCCCTGACTAAACAGGAGATAAAAATACAAAACCAACACCAACACCAACAGCACTCCTCCCTATCCCAAAAATAATTCATGTCAACCTCGTTTTATTTTAAATCGCCCCACTCAGAAGTCATCAAGTTAAGCTGCTGCACATCAGTGTGTGTTTGGGGTTTGTGGATTGTCCAGAGGCTCTCCTTTCCCCACATGGAAAGCAACAGCAAAAACAGAGTAGGGAGATGGCAAAAGTTCACCTGCTCTGCAGTTGCCCCAGCTGCTATTCCTCTCCAGCAACCGTTGGGGTTCATGTACTTTCCCCCAAAGGAAACATTAATTCCTAGTGGTATTTCCCATTACAAGAATTCGCCTCGATCTGTGTTGTCACTGAAATGCCCTTCAAGGGGATGCATTGCAGGGAACTGTGAGAGGTGTGGTTTCAAGCCTTCTGTGTAGGAAATTACTTTTCCAGCAATAAACCTTCCATCAGGATCGGCACAATATGATGATACCTCATGGCAACCGAGACACAGAAAACCTTGGGGGCAACTTGACTGACATGCACAGTCTCTTTTGACTTCACTGTGCCAAAGCAAAATGAAACAAATGATGCCTTATCCTTCAAAGAGGATATACAACTCTGAATATGTAGAACTTGTAGCAGTTTAGGTTTTTTTAAAAAAACAGAGCTCTGAGTTCCTCTCATTTCCTTCCTATTTCCAAGGTATATTAAAAATGGGCCTGTTGAGGCCTTATTTATAAAGCCAGAATCCTGCCAGTCAGCTGTTTGCCAATAAGGAGAAGCAGGAGTGATAGAGTCTAAATCCAGCCCATGAATTCAAACTTGAATTCACTTCAGAGGAAATGGCTGATGCAAAATGACATTGCTGGGAAAGCTCAGTTGGTGGAGCAGGAGACTCTTAATCTCAGGGTCATGGATCCAAGCCCCACATTGGGCAAAAGATTCCTGCAAAGCAGGAGGTTGGATTAAATGATCCTCGTGGTCCCTTCCAACTCTACAGTTCTATGATTCTATGAACATTTTTTCTGTCTTGAAATAGAACTTAATAAAATGATAATCAAATAGTAAGAAACCTGTCAGGGAGGGCTGAAAGGCTGTTGGGCTTTTCCACACTTTTGCCTTCATAATTACCTCTTGTGTACAGAGAAAGCTTCCTATTAACTGGGATGCATTTACTAATGAGAATTCAGCTGCCAGCCCATAGCAAATCTTTTCACTACTGGGGGAAAATGTGTTCTTTTAACAGCTAAGGCATTGATTTTTGTTTGTGTTTTCATCCATCATGAGGCTGTGGTATGCCAAGAATTCCACACTTCATATCAGCCCCAAAGATACAAATGACATGATTTCCATTTATTTATTTATTTTATTTTATTTAGCTGCTTCTGTGAAAAATCAAGATTACAGCCTCAAGTTCTTCTCTGTGTCCTCTTTCCTCCCCTAAGGATCCCTTATGCTTCCATTAAGGCCATTTGCTTCATTATATATCTCTTGCTGCATGTGAGAAGCAGCTAGGAATCTGGAGAGAAAGCAGCTCTTTGAAATAAGATGATGTTGCTGGGGTGCTTTAATCGGGGAAGGTCCAAAACGTTGGCTCAATGAATCCAACGCAAGTGGGAATAAGACACAGCCCATTTCAACTTCCGGGGTTTGCGCCTCCGGCAATGGCGGAGCTCCTCCGATCGGGAGGAACTTGCTCCGTGAAAAGTAGGGTCTGACCGCCACGGCGAGGGCGGAGACCCATAGAAATCACAGGCGGAAGAAGCCTGTGAACTTGGGATTCGGCTGGCACCATTCGCGCCTACCTACTTGCGGGGAAACCCTGTTTTTGGGATCTGGAGCGACGTGGGGTGAGTGGTGCGGTGCTTTGAATCGACTGCTTCTTTCACGGAGTGAAGCCGCATTGCTATTCTCGGAGAGCGCTGACTTTTTTCCTGTGGATAATTGGACTTTAAACAACAACCCGTGAGTAGAACGGAAAATTGGATTTTTAAATACCTTAATTTGGCAACGAGCGGGGAAGGTTCAAAACAGGAAGTCCGCCTTCCCTTTTTGTAAATAGACTGAAGCAAAGAGGTTGCAAGCTAAGGTCTTGGAAAGCCTCATGTAAAGGATTAAATTTCCATCGATTGAAACCATTAAACCCCCCTTGGAAGCAGGGGAAGAGGGGGGAAATTGTGGACTGTGCATCCTGCAGGAGAGAGTGATAAAAACTAAATTATCACTGCTCTGAACTCCTGGGAACGGGCTGCCAACAGACTGACGTTTGGAAGAGTTCATTGACAGCGAAAAACAGTCAGTTAGTAAGAGAAATATATTGCTTTCACTGTCCGCTTCTGCATTTTAAAAGGAAGAAAAAGCAATTGAAAAAGTAACTGAAAACTGAAACTATATTACTTTTGGAATTGTGTCAGAAAGGATTGATACAAGTGGAGATTGCTCCCCCCTAGAGGGAGTCTTTGAAACTGTTACAAGAGTTGAGCTGAAACTGTTACAAGAGTCGAGCTGAGGAATCCAGCTGTACGATAAGAACTGTGAGAACTAGAGACTGACCTTGGACTAAAATGTCGGCAGATGAGATAATAGCGTCTGCATTTTGCAGGATAGATCATTTGCTGAAGCAGCTTCACAAGAAGATAGATGCTATGGCTACCAAAATTGACATTTCGGGACTAAAAGTGAATACCAACACAGAAATAACTCAGGATCTGGCACAGGAATCTATTTCAACAGGGCAAATCATTGAAAAGGAGAAGGAGAAAGTTGCTGTTGTCGAACTTAAAGTAATACAAGGGGGAGCCTTAACCTCACAGAGGCAGGTTGAGGGTTACAGGTCGGGGCTCTTTGTGGTTGAAACTGGAAGAGGTCAGATTTTGAGGATTGGAGCCTGGCCTGGACTGGAGGGGGAATGTTGGAGAGATCCCCTTATGCAGGGGTCAATTGACATTTGGGACATGGATTTGGGTCGGGAGGGGATTGGAGCTTTGGGGGCCTTTGGATTTGGAGGAACCTTGAAACAAGATTTGAAATATTTTATGGATTCTAGTTTTAACTATGGAAATCTGGTTGACCTGTCGAGATGGAATAAAAGTGCTGTTGGGTCGGAGCTTCCCCGAGATCTGCTCTCTAGAATTAAAGAATATGAAGAAGATTGGCAGAAGGGATGTGGAGATGAGTTAAGAGCCTCGGACATAAGATCTCCAGGTTGATGGACTATATGGAATTGACGGAAAGGACTGGCAGAGGCCGAGACCAGGAAGAGGAGACGGTGAAGAAGATTGGAAAATTTAAAGTCTATATAGGGAAATTTTGTAAAATTTAATGAGGGATAGAAAAATCTTGGAATGGAATTTTTTTTGGCCTTAGTGGAAATGTTTTAAGAGGTTAAGTGTAAATAGGTATATTAGATTTAATGGGGAATAAGTTTAAAAATATTTTAAGATAAAGGATTTGCTGAGATAACGTATAGAAGTGGAATACAAGGAGGGAGGTGAGAGGAGGTCAATGAAACAAGGGAATGAAAGATAGATTATGGTAAAGGTATGATGTGTGTTAAATTGTTTTTGTTTTGTTTTGTATAGTTTATGGTGTTTAGATGTTAAGGTTGTGTTATGTATTGTCTGTATTGTATTGCTACTTTTGTTTCTTCTTTCTTTTTCTTTTTTTTGTAAGTTTTAAAAGTAATAAATATCATTAAAAAAAAAAGACACAGCCCATTTCAATTACTGAAAAGGATTTTATTTATTGAGGGTGGGGAGATCTTCCTGGCTTTTATCTTACAAAATTATTTTATGATGGGGGTATGAACAGAAGAGGGTTTGTGGGCGCTACCTTAATAGTTCTAGCAATGCTGCCAACTCCTTCCCTTTTCTTGGCCTATTGATCTCAACAGCTAGTCTTGGAATGCAGGAGCATGGGGGTGGCGAAGTCTCCTCCCTTGTGGTCTACCAATGTGGTTCTCAGGACTTGAAAGGAGTTTCTTTCTACTGCTTTTATGACAGTTTGTTTGTGTCCATGTCTGGAATTCTACAGAGTTTTCTAGAAAAAGATATAATCCAATTTTCTCCCAGCAACATTACACTGAGAATTGCAGGTGCATTTGCAAAACTAATTTCTTCCTTTATAATACAAATTGGCTTTCCATAACTTGTCAAGCATGCATACTAACTGAGACTACAGACAGGCCATCTGCTGCATGTCTCCTCAGAAGTTCCACCGAGTTCAGTGGAGCTTACTCCTTGGTCAGTGTGTGCATATGATTAGATGGCAATCATTTACTACTTGCACCAGACATACTTATTCCTTGGGGAGTAAGCTCAATTGAACAACAGGACTTACTTCTGGGTAAACATGCATAAGATTGCACTATACAAAGTAAACACATCCCAGTTTAATGGTATTCTCTGTGAATTCTATATTTGAAACACTATTCATTCCGTAATAGATGTATTTTGATGCTGCATTGCGAATACTGGAATGCCCATATTGCAATCTTTCCTGGAAGAGCTGTAGATTTTGCAATGCAAATATGAGAAGAGGAAATAATTTTAAGGGCCAGCAGAATCTTTAAAAAATATCTCGAGGTGCTAGATAAAATGCAGAAGAAATGCTCAAAGAATGGGGAGAATCCTTGACTATTTGTATGTCAGGTTTGATCCCACTTCTATGTGTTTGTAAGCAGGTCCTGCTGCATTTGAAATATGCTTTATTCTTTTCTGTTTTTGCATTTGAGTCAAAGGTAGCATGGTTATTTCCATCACTGGGATGATTTCACAGTTTTGTATAGAAAAAATATTTTCTGGGGGAAAGGTGCATCTCCATGCTGGTGCAGCTCCAGACATTTCTCTGCCTCGCTCGGATGGCTTCCTTAGGAGGAAGGATGACTCATCACATTTTGAGAGGGAGGCTGTTTGCCCATTGAAATTAGTGCAGCAGCTGTTGGAAGGGATTTGAAATATTGTCCTCAGGTGATTTTTGAAAAAAAGAAAGAAAGAAACCTCCTTACACTGCAGGGCCAAGAAATGCAGTAATCCTAGAGAAGCAGCATACATTTGTGCAAAGACTGGCAAGTAAATGTTATTTTAGTTATGCTATGGGTGAAATTCAGACACAGAAACACTTTGGGAAGCATAGCTTAGATGGTGGGATGACAGAGTGATATGATGGCAGCCATGCTGTGGACGGCTGGAGAAAAAGGAAGAAAATGTAATGTTCATTCTCTCTCTCTCTCTCTCTCTCTCACACACACACACACACACACACACACACGGAGAAAGAGAATTTGGAATAATGCAGAGAGATAAAAAAATCCTGCAGTTGACTACCAAAAGTTGGATCACAAAACTAGAAAGTGGAATTAAACCTGGGAGTGAAAGGTCTTTGCATGGGATCCATGTTGCTGAATTTATATAGACTTGAATGTATGGAACATGGGAAGCTGTTTTATATTAGGTCAGACCACCGGCCCATCTTTAATCTCAGTATATTCCCAACCTGGTGCTTTCTAGATGCTATTGATCATTCTTGACCATTTGCCATACTGGCTGTGGCTGGTGGACGTAACAATCCGGAAGCATATGGAGGCCACAGCCTTGTGTTAACACTGTCTGGCAGTGGCTTTTGAAGGTTTCAGAGAGGAATCCTTCCCACCCCTACCTGGTCAATGGTACAGACTGCACCAGGGACCTCCTGCATGTAGAGAATTGCTATATCTTGTGCATGGGGCAAGAGTGCTAATGGTCAAAATTATCCTGAGGCTTCTGCATCAAAGTGTATTCCACACTTTGCCTAACACAATCGGCTGCTATACATCATGGCATATAATTCACAGAAATTCAAAGGGCCTATGGATCTCAGTAGGGAAAGTTTACAATCCCATTGCAACCTGCTAAAGATGGGAAAGATATTGAAAATGGTAGGTGATAGATGGAGAGAGAAATGTTTAGGTTTAGTTGACACTGCAAAATTCAGCTCCCCTATAAATATTAGATAATTGGATTTCTGGGCAAGGAAAATGTGTAGATCTATGGTACTTTGATACACAAAGTATATATGCTATGACATTTGATACAGTACTTCTTAAAATAATATGCAGATTGGAAAATTGTATTTTATAAGATGTTCAAGACTGGCTAGATGGAAGACATTTTGCTGAAAGGCAAGACTAATTCAGCCTTTGCCAATGTTGTAAAGGAAATACTGGCATTTTCCCTAATATAGTACACTTTAGCCTGCTATTTTCAGTAATATGTGCGTTTATATGCACTTTACACTAGTTGGCTGGAGAGCTGCATTGCAAAATTCAAAAATGTGCAAATTCTGAAGGATGGCTTTGAAGGATGTTTCCAAAAACGAGAATTGAATACATGCACCTTTAAATGCAATCTGAGTCATATTTTCCCCACTCCTAGGACCTGCAAATAATAAATGCAGAGTGGGGGAAAGGTGTGAAGGAAGCAAAGGAACCGAACATGGTTGACACCCAGAAACTGAACATGGTTAATGCACCAAATATTTAACAAAGTTCAGAAATAAAAACAGAACAGTGGAGACTTCCTAATGCTTGAGACTGACTTTAGACACAAACTAGATAATTAGGAATTTTTAAATCTGTAGATAAATTCTGATGGCTATTTTGGAAAGAAGTAACCAGACAAGTCCTTCATGGTCCAATTCATTAATATTTTCCCTAGTGACCAAGAGATAAGGGTGTTGGGAGTGTGTTGATAAATTGTGCAAATGAAACTGACCTAATAGGTGTTACTAATATATCAGAAATTTATGCATCAAAATATGTGTGACCTCTGGAGGTCTACATCTAACAGATGTAGATAATATTGAAGTGGAGCATCAAGTTATACATTCTGGGATAAAATAAGTTCAGGAAGCTGCATTTGACTATTGGCTCATTTAGATTTGCAAAATGTGCACCAGCATTTGTTTCATCCCTAAATATTGTGTACCCTCTTTCTAGAATACATTGAGTTCTCAGTGTTCTTTATTCACTGGGAGAGTTAAAATCATTGCTGAGAACCACAGAGATGACAGAAGGTTATCTCACTGCAACCTCTGCGTCTGCCAGCACAGAATATCAACAGTGCTGCCAGCTTGAGGGATTTTGTGTCTTGCACTTTTTCAAGCATCCTGCTGTAGCTGTCTTCTTCCTGGGCTGCTCAGTATCAAGTGCATCAACTGAGAAGGTACTTGCTATTAGCACAGCAGATGTCACAATGACTGACAGGCGGTCTTACCTCTCCACAGGGAATAAGGAGGAGCTCGCCCATCTTTTATTGTGATTTTTGCAAAAGTTAAGTTTGCAGCCAGCATCCCAGGCTAAACAGGGGGAATTAATTCAAGGCAGGGTGGAAAGTGGAATTATATCATCCACTTAAATTTTGATAGCTTTCTATCTTTAGGGTAGCAGCTAGAGGTGAGTTAAAGCCAGCTTTATGTATTGTTTCACAAGCCTTTCAGGAGCTGGTTTGTAATGTCTTTCGAGAGCATCTTCTCACTCATAACCGCAACAAAGCTTTTCTTGTAACACAAAGCCCAGGCCTCTGTTACCAATGCATTAATATGTCCCTAATAACATATACCCTTCTCCTCTATCTATCCAACAGTACTCTCAGATTTGAAATGGAATCTATGCAATACATTTTAAGCCACCTTCAAAGACAAAACAGGATATCTGTTGTGGTATGTCAAAGCATGAAGTAAGAGAGACACTCGAAAATTATACCATTTGCCCGATAATAAATGTTGGAAATGTAATGAGATTGAAGGTACATTCTTTCACCTTTGGTGGACATGCCCAAGGATTAAGACATTCTGGGAGATGATTTATAATGAAATGAAAAAGGTATTCAAATATACCTTCCTGAAGAAACCAGAGGCCTTTCTCCTGGGCATGGTCAGCCAATTGGTGCCATAGAACGTTTTTCATGTATGCAACAACAGCAGCAAGAATACTCATCGCGAAGTATTGGAAGACACAAGATTTACCCACCCGGGAAGAATGGCAGATGAAGTTGGTGGACTATATGGAACTGGCGGAAATGACTGGCAGAATCCGAGACCAGGGAGAAGAGTCGGTGGAAGAAGACTGGAAAAAGTTTAAAGATTATTTACGGAAATACTGCAAAATTAATGAATGTTAGAAAAATGTTGGAATGAAGTTATATGGCTTTAGTAGAAACGTTATAAGGAATCAAGTATAAATAGATTAATAGAGTATCAAAGGAAAAAATAAGGTTAGAATGTGTTAAGATAATTATAGGATAGAAAACAGAGAAAGATGGAAAGGAATTGCTGAAACAGTTAATAGAAGTGGAATACAAAAAGGGAGGTGTGAGGAGGTCGCGGAAATAAGTGAATGAAAGATATGATACTGAAACTATTTGATGTGTTTTTAAAAAAAAATTCTTGTTTTGTTTTGTTAGTTTAAATGTGTTGGTGTTGTGTAGTGTTTTTGTGTTGTATTGTATTGTTTTTATTCTTTGTAGTGTTTAAATTGTTAATAAATATTATTTTTTTAAAAAAATTATAGCTAAGGACTGCACTCCATGTTATGAATTCCCAGCATGGGACTATTTCCACAAATTATCCCGGTGCCCAAAAATATACAGTGAAAGTATTAATTGTACGTAATTAGTTCTGAGACAGACCTGGATGCTGATAAGATTCTGCCAGGGATTTAAGCTCCAATATAATAATAATAATAATAATAATAATAATAATAATAATAATAATAATAATTTTATTTATATCCCGCCCTCCCCAGCTGAAGCCGGGCTCAGGGCGGCTAAAAACAATCAAACAATCAAACAATCAAACAATCAAATAATCAAACATTCTAAAAATATTTCATTATAAAAATTAATTAAAATCAAGTTGATGGCAACCATTAAGCAAAATTCTGTGCAGGTTGCTAGAGGAGGGAGTCAGGCTGCGCCCTGACCAAAGGCCTGGTGGAACAACTCTGTCTTGCAGGCCCTGCAGAAAGATGTCAAGTCCTGCAGGGCCCTAGTCTCTTGTGACAGAGCGTTCCACCAGATTGGAGCCGCAGCCGAAAAAGCCCTGGCTCTAGTTGAGGCCAGCCTAACCTCTCTGTGGCCTGGGACCTTCAGAATGTTTTTATTTGCAGACCGTAGGTTTCTCTGTGGGGCATACCAGGAGAGGCGATAGGGCTTTAAAGGTTAAAACCAGCACCTTAAACCTGATCCTGTACTCCACCGGGAGCCAGTGCAGCTGGTATAGCACCGGATGAATGTGATCTCACAGTGAAGACCCCATAAGGAGTCTCGCCGCGGCATTCTGCACCCGCTGGAGTTTCTGGGTCAGTCTCAAGGGCAGCCCCACGTAGAGCGAGTTACAATAATCCAGTCTGGAGGTGACTGTCGCGTGGATCATAGTGGCTAGGTCAGGGCGAGAGAGATAAGGGGCCAACTGCTTAGCTTGGCGGAGATGAAAAAATGCCGCCTTTGTTATAGCTGTAATTTGCGCCTCCATAGAGAGGGAGGTATCGAAGATCACACCCAAACTCTTAACGGACAGTGCTGGCACTAATTGCACCCCCACAAGAGATGGGAGTTGCCCCCTCAATCCCATATCGTCCCGTCCCAGCCACAGGACCTCTGTCTTCGAAGGATTTAACTTCAACCGGTTCCCACGTAACCATCCAGCCACAGCTTCCAGACATCTGGTCAGTGTGTCTGGGGCCGAGTCAGGATGGCCATCCATCAACAGATAGAGTTGGGTGTCATCAGCATACTGATAGCAACCCAGCCCAAAGCTCCGGACAAGCTGGGTGAGGGGGCGCATAAAGATGTTAAAAAGCATCGCGGAGAGTATCGCACCCTGAGGTACTCCACACACCACACACCAAGGAGTGGCGCAATGACAATTCCCCCCCAAGCGCCACCCTCTGTCCTGACCAGAGAGAAACAAGCGCAGCCATTGAAGGACTGTGCCCTGGATCCCCACGTTGGCAAGGCGGTGGTCCAGGAGTTCGTGATCGACCATGTCGAAGGCTGCTGACAGATCTAGAAGAATCAGCAGCCCCGACCTGCCTCGATCCAGCTGCCTGCGGAGATCATCTGTTAGGGCAACCAGAGCCATCTCAGTCCCATGACCAGCGTGGAAGCCGGACTGGAATGGAGAGCCAGATCTGGAAGCTCCCTTTCAATTCTCAGTTTTACTATCCAATTGTTTTTGGTCAGAATTTTCTCAGATTCAAGGCTTTAAGTGGTAAAGGCGAAGAGGCACCCAAGAGGTTTCCTTTTACATAATGCATCAGCAAAATGCATTATGCAAAAAGTAAGAAAATGACTGTTATCATACATGAACGAGACAAATGCTATCTCAGTTTTGATCCAATATTAACAATGTCCACAACTGAGCCCAGAGGACTTATATACAAATCTACTGCAGACATAAGGGACCTGTTGCCGGTAGCAGCCGGCAGAGTGGCGAGGGTGGAGCTGCTCAGCTGATGTGTTTTGCCCAAGCTGTTAGTCATTGCCAGTTACCATTGAAGAATGTAAGGCTTTTAAATGTACTACTTCTGAAGAGTATTATGAGCTGAAAGGTTCAGGTTTTCTTACTATTATAAGGTTGCTTGAAATGTTTTACATTTAAATAGAATTGCTGATGGATTTAACTGAACTGAACGGGAAGGAGAAGAAATAGAAAAGTTTTCTGAAAGGCAGACACTGTGGATCAGTTGCCGGGATGAGGGCATAAGCAAAATTACTGATATCTGGCCAGCATCACAGAGCTGATATCTATAGCATGCTCAGGTAAAAAGGTAAAGGGAAGTGGGAAATTGGGTACCTGACAGGGCATGACTCAAGGTTGCAGTTTTAGATAGGACATAGAGACAGGATGTGGGTCTGTCATATTAAGACATGAAAAGGGAGAAGTTGGCTAGTTTTGGACCCTCAGCAGAATTGGGGGTGGGGAACGGGCTAAGGTCTGATCAGGAAATGAGGGCTGGGAAGATGGTAGTTCTACGCTGGTACTAATTTTAAAGCAGGATGAGGCAGTTTCACCCCCCCACCACCCAATGTATTTTTTGAGGTGGCTGGCCCCCTCAATGTTAAGAGGGCATACTGCTCTGCGCCTGTCTACTCGTAACGTTACGCGTGTGTGATGTCAGGATGTTGTGTTAACCCCTTCAGTTATCTTGAGAAAATGGCGCTTCTGCTCAGGATCATTGGGACTGTCCATTCACAGAGCAAAATGTCACTGTGAGAACTGGTCCAAAGATGTTTCATTTTAAAAAAGCAAATTATGCAACCAATGCATGTTATCTATTTCTGTTTTCAAATGGTGATTTTTTGAAAAAAGCTATTCAAATCCAGTCATTTTTTCATGAGAAACTCATAGTTACTCCATCTTAGTTTAGAACATATGATCACAAATGTTGCAGCACCAGCAACCTTTCATCTACCTATGCAAATTCATTGGACATGAATATTTTTAACATTCCAAAGGTTTTTGCAGTGAGAAGATCCCAAAAAATACTGCTGATTGGGGTGAAAAAGGATCAGGCGTGGTATCCTTCAATTTGCACTGTAAAAATAAATCTGGGAAATCTACTACTTTAGGGAGTCTTATCCATAGTGATTTAATACCCCTACCCCCCTACCACCATCCATTTTATGGTTCATCCATGAGCAAGTGTACCAAGTCTAAACACTTTTCAGTTATCTATATTTCAGATCAGCAGTAAGCTCCCTGCTCTTAGTAGGCCCACAGAGCCATTTAGGATACAAAGCTGGTAATAAATTCTTGAATTCTATGTCACCCTTTCCACTAGTTATTGTAGTTGCAAGGGGACAAGTGCATGCCGCTATAATCAAGCAGAGTTGATATTTCTTCACTACAGAGCCGAATTGAATTTATAACCGAGAGTTGTTATCCATCAAAAATGATTCATATGAATAGCTTGAATCCAGAAAAGGTCCTCGTTTATTTTGATATTCACACACAAGCATGTGTTCTTTTATGAGTTTTTTCCTGTAAGCAAATCTCTTAAATGTTTTGTTTATAGTATGTCAAAGAGAGTGATGGAGATATTTGCCATTTGTCCAGCAAAACATGCCGCACAGAATATACGAGCAGATCGTTTGAGTAAACTGATTAGTCATACAACAGTGTTATGAGTTTTTGGGTCTTATGAGAATTTTTTTTCTCCTAATGTTGATTACTCCTGAATTTTTCCTGAATTGGGGAAAATTTGAAAGGCTATGGCCAGGTCAACAACCAGCACAAATTTTTGCAAATGAATAAAAACAAACAAACTGAAGATGTCCCTTTTTCTTCAGGTTTTGGAGACTGATAAGCTGAGAGCTGTGGGTCTGCTGCTGGTGAGTTCTATTGGTTTCTTTTTTTAAACGTGGTCATTGGTAATGTTTTTATGATATTTAATGCTTTTTGCTCATATGTTGTATTTTATCTTGAATATTGCATATCTCCCTAGGAACCCTTGGGTTAAAGAGTGCTTCAGAAATGAATGAATAAATAATAAAGGCAATGACTTACAGGAACAGGCAAAAGGGTCACACTGTAACAATGATTGGTGAAGTCATTGTGGTCCAGCTTGTAGCAGCACTACAAGGACTTTGTGTAAAAAGATTTCCCAAACAGGACTATCAGTTAAGGGGAGGGCAATGTGGAGTGCATACCATACACTGGATAAGAGTTACTTTACTTTCTGGAGACCATATTGTGCAACTTTCATTTCACATTTGAATCATGGCAGTGTACAGCTGCTGAAAAATGTTCATTGCCTAAGCTGTCATGAAAAACACTGTAGTGTCATCAGTGCAATGTTTAAAATGATGTGTTAGTGCCAACTGATGTCAGCTCTTGCAGGTTATGACATTTTTATGGGTACCTGAGCGGGAGGAATGAAATCTATTGCAAAAATGAAAATACTAGCAGCATCAGGAACAAACTAAAGAGGTATTTACTAAAGAAAGCACAGCAGTGATGCTACTGGCAGGCAGAGGTGGAGGGTTCCAGGGAGATCAAAGACCCATCATGATTTCTGCAGCAGGATCTGTTTCTTCGGCTGCCCAAGAATAATCCCTACCCTTTGTGTGGATAAGAAACCAGGAAAAGAATGTAGAGTGACACAAGCATTAACTATGGCCTCAGAAACAGCTTCAGCATGACCTAGGAAGTCAAGAGAGAGACTTCGGGGTCATTTTGAATACATTTTGGGCTGAGCAGGGGATTTGAATCTGGATCCATTCAGTGTTACTCTGACATGCTAATCACTACAATAAGCCTTTGTAGATGACTCCTTTCCTGGATAGTTCCATTTTAGTATACTATGAGAGACCAGTTACTAAAAAAAATAAATGGCAGAATGCCAGTGCTATATTGTAAAGGTTAATGGGCAATTAGCCTTTACAATTAGCCAAGTTACATGGACCCAGAGCTATGGATCATTATGGCCCATTTAACGAAAAAAACACCCTTCTTCCAATCATTGCTTAAAAACTACACAAGATGGAAAAGATAATGGGGTTCGTGCCAGTTCAGCATGACCAATGGCAAATACAGGGGTAAGAAAACCCTATTCTACAATAACAGTCACACAATATCCCAGCTCCTTAACTAGGAATCCAATTAAGCAGATTACAAAGGGGAGGAAATTATAATTATCAGTTCAATTAAAATGATCACCATTAGGATTTAATATTCTCATTTTGTAAAAATTTGCTGGTTTGCAAAGAAATTAAAGCTCAAGTTAAGCAATTAAAGCCCATGTTCTCCAGAGATTGATTCTCTGAAAGTACTGGTACATCTAATGCCTCATCTCATGTAGTTTTAGATTATTGCCACTTTTAAGAAATGTATTGCTGTTTTGAAGTTCCATTAATATGCTTTCAGTGGGAGAGTTACAACCCAACACATTGTCGAGCTAAGCATGTTTTAGGCCATTGAAATCAATGAGGCATGCCTAGCACTGCATTAGGATCAGGCAGCAAAGCACCTATCTAAATCTCTCCTATTGAAATAGATGTGTCCTGAACGTGCTTAACTGGCTGAAGGAGTTGTAGTTCAGTGCTCTAGCACACGCTTTGCATACTAGAGGCCCTCATGTTAATACCTGGTATCCCTAGACAGGGTTGGAGGAGGCTTCTATCTCAGCAGTGCTTACCTGTCTATGTAAACGACATAGAGCTAGATGTATCATTGGTTTGACTTAACATCAAGTAGCTTCCTAATCGTGATACACATTTTTGTAGCAAATTGTATTTAAATGCCACTCAAAATAGAGGAAGTGTGGGCAGTTTTCATGTACTTCAGTTGGATCAGAGGGCAAAGGGGTCAGAAATAACATTAGTGGCATTTTCTGTCTTTAGGAGTAAAGCCAGGGGTACCATCACCAAGTAATATATCACACCCTTTCAGGCAGAGGGCTCTTCATGCTGTCTCATTTTTACTTTTCCATTTTTGGTGCATCTGGAATTGCAACAAAGTTACCTCACTAGTGCAATTCCTTATTAAATCATTTCCAGAAGTTGTGCTCACTTCCCAACATGAGATAGTAAAGGAGCTTATGCAGAGTGACTTTTCCTTTGGGTGTACATTCTCTGTGCTAAAATAAATAAATTGATATTTATTTATTTTTTGCCTGATCTGAAATGGAAATTCCTCCTGTGTTTGCAACCAGAGGACTTGAACACACAAACACACACTTCTATATTTTGGGACCAATCAGATTAGCATTGGTGGAATGAGGAAGTAATTAATCAGATAGAAAGAATCAGGCATAAGGAACTTTTTTTATAGGGAATAGTGATGAGAAATTCCACATCTGTGGACTTTCTGGTACTGTTAAATTATTTTGTTAAAACTAGAATTTTCTACAGTAGTGGAGAGTGTGGGATAATTGCTAGGAATGGCAAAACACAGGCTGATTACACAAGGGTAGTGGAAAAACTGTCTGGACCCACATAAAACATGAATGCATGAGGCACAGTTCATCAGGAAGAGTCCACAGTCTTTCATATGAGGAAAGGGTAAAAAATTACGGTACTTCTTTTTTAACTCTAGGAATAGATAACATTTTGATGGTTGCCTTTGAAAATTCCTTATGTGTTTGGATTTTTTAAAATGTCATTCACTTGAAATTGCGCATTACTGTATTTTGATTATGCGACTGAATTTTCCTTATTGTATACTATGAGATCTGTGGGTTAAAAGCAGTCTATAAATGGGCTGAATAAATTAGTGTGGAAGCTGTATGTTTCTTATGGAACAGACATATTCAGTGACTACCCAGTGTTTTACATGAGGTTAAATTGATGTGATGCCTATCAAGTGTTGCTCCTTTTTTTATTAGGGATGGAGGAGCATTTCACTTGGTTATCCATTTTACGTGAATTGACTAAATCTGCACCTCCAGGACTAATACATGGATCAGAACTGTGTTATCTCTTTAGATTTAGCACTTCCCCAAATTTTGTGAGACAAACACAAACATGCAGGTGGAGAAAAGAAAAATGCATTTTTGGGGAAAATATGTTCAGAAATGCATACTTTGAGGGGTTTTTCCTTCAAAAATGCTACCAATTAATGGGAAGACAGGACAGAACGGAGATCTGAATAAATAGTTTGTGAAATTGACATGGAGCAAAAATAGACTGGTCTGTCCATCCCTGCTTAATAAATTCAACAAATTTGCTTACATTTACTGGGAACAACAGCAAAGCCGTCCTTACAAAACCAACGGGAATTAGCAACATCTTCATTGCCTCTTTTTTCTGCCGGTGGTTTGTACAATGGTCGATGTGTGGTTTCTTATCAATATATTTGCTGCCTATCTATGCAGCAGTAACCCATAATAATGATAGTAATAATAATTTTATTATTTATACCCCACCCATCTAGCTGGGTTGCCCCAGCCACTCTTGGCAGCTTCCAACACATAATAAGAGCATAATAAAATGTCAAACATTAAAAACTTCCCAATACAAGGCTGCCCTCAGATGTCTTCTAAAAGTTGTGTAGTTCTTTATCTCATTGACATCTGATGGGAGGGTGTTCCACAGGGAATTCAGTGGGACTTACCTGTGAATATATATTGAAATGCAGTCAAAGCTGTGCACATTCTCCCCCCCCCCCCGCCGCCGCCATTTTTTAAACAACACAAAACTAGGTATTTGTATCTTTTTTTCCCCATGGAGGAAAAACAGCTGGGGGCAATTTTATGCAGAAAGCCAGTAAAGGGGGAAAGGTTTGAAACCCCACTCCTTTTTTCTTTTTCCCAAGTCTTCTGAGGCAGATTGCAACTGCCTCTTGTAAAGGGGTGTTAGTGACCTGAGGAAACCAGAGTTATATCTAGATCAGTGTTTATTTTAATTTGGCCCTCAGATAAACATTCCCTGTTGCGGTTAGTAAAGCAAAAATATTTCACCTTCTTGTGCCAATGGTACATAAAAGTGCCACTTATATCTCTGTTCCAGACAATTTCAAGCGTGTGTTCTGCAGAACCAGCAGCTTGCAAAGTGCAGACCAACCTGACCAGATTTAAAGCAGCCATAAGTCATTTTATCAGCATTGTATAAAGTTGGAGTGCATGATAAACACTGCTTAGGCAAGACATTTATAAAGATGACTTAAACGCAGTCCCTTTTGTGTTTCTACATATAGGCCTTCCAATAAGATTTGTTATGATTATGCAGAGCCGCTTAAATTGAGACAAAACTAACTTTGAGCAACGTAATTCAAAAATGTCCATTTTTTTATAAAAACAACAACAGAAATCTATACCACACCTTAAAATATCTCTGAATATGTTCAAGGCTTCAACAGCAAATACTTTCAGTGCCCATCCAGCACTGCGTAAGGACAGTAATTGTTTTTCTTCCCACTTAGGATCCTTCAACATGATTAAAGAAGCCACCTCTATACATTCACTGCTCTTGCATAATTGTCTTTTCAATGTCAATAGGGTAAAGAACAGATGGAATGAGGAATACTTAGAGCAGGCAGGTTTGCTGCAGTGGGGTAGTACTGCTGATGGGCAACAGTGGTTTAAATCAGAGGTTTTCAACCTTTTTGAATCCACAGCTCCCTTGACCAGCTACATTCTTTCTGCGGCAACCCAGTGGCTCAGGAGCCCAGTTATGTCACCCCTTGTCTGCAGAGCTGGCAGCCTCTCACCATTTTTCAAACACCCTCCCTTGTGCAGTGTTCCCTCAGCCTCCTCTCCCTTCTCCTGGGGAGTCCTCTGGGCAGCTGCTGCTGGAATCTGAGCTGCCCACCCCCACCCCAAAGAGAGGTGCTTCTCAGAGGCACCATTCACCTGCACAGCTTATAGCCAGGGCTGCTGCAATAAACAGTTGTGCATGCCTTGGAGAGGCAGAAACATGAGAGGTCATCAGAGGAAGCGAGGGAAGGAAAGAGGGACAGAGGCCAGTGTTGCCCGTGGCCCCCCTGATCATCATTCAAGGCATCCCAGGGTGCCATGGCACACTGGATGAAAATCACTGGGTGAAATACTTATATGGCTACATGTGTTCTCTAGTAGAGACAAAGGAAAGTACATAGCTCCAGAAAATAAAATAATATTGAACAAAGTATCATGGAAATTGTTCAACATTGTTGGCAGGAGGGGAAAAGGGGGCAGAGTTGCTGACATCCATCCCATTATTCTTCTCTAATTTTTTAATTCAGTTTCAATCTGAACATAAATACATCTGAGTAAAAGGCAGAAATAGATAAAGGCATATATAAACAAACAAGGGGATGGAAAAGCACAGGAAACAGAAGGAAAGGATAAGGAAAGGATAGACCGCAATTATTTGCAATCAACATACTGCGAAGTGAGCAATGTAATGTTTCCATAGGTCAATTAAATTATTTTTGACATTATACAGGTTATTACAAGGTGTAAATTACCCGGAAGCTGTCTGTGGACAAACGCTGGCTCCCTCGGCCCATAGAGCGAGATGAGTGCCGCAACCCCAGAGTCAGTCACGACTGGACCTAATGGTCAGGGGTCCCTTTACCTTTACCTTTTACAAGGTGTAAATAGTCCAAGATGCCACCCATACTTTCCCATCTTACCAGTCTTTTCTTTTTTAACAGCCATAACATCATATTTGGAACAAACATACTTTGCCCCCTTTCTGATTCTCTTTGTGATATTTCCTGACCCCCCATACTTAGGATTCTGTTTTATACACACACACACACACACACACACACACACACACAGACGTATGCATAACATTTTGCAGCAGACTAAACCTTAGCACATAGGGTTCAGTTCCAGTTTACAGCAGAAAACTGAGCAGAGCTGACTGGCTTGTAGGAGAAATTGTGTAGACAAGCAACTCTGCGTTAAAAGGTAGAGAAATGGGGCTGCTCAATTCTCCCAATTAATAGAACTTTTAAGTGCTTGACTTTGGCTGGACTATGCCCCAACTTTGCTCCCCCTCTCTTAAAAAGCAAAATCCTCCTTGCTTCTGCCTGGAAGCAGGCAGGTTGGTTGCAACTTTGCTTGATCATACCAAGCAAGAAAACTAATAGAGACAAACATTCCCTCCAACCCATACTCATCTTACCTCTAGAGCAATGTAAATCAAATGCTCTCTGCCGGGCTGATAAATTCTTGCCTAAATAGAAGTCTGCTCTTACTGTACAGAAGGCTAGAATAAGCTGGCAGCTGCTTAAGATTGCAGTAAAGATAGACATGAAGCATTAAGTTGAAGTTGTGCTGTCCTGATAAAGCTGATCCTTGGCATGGGGACATGTTCTTAAGGCTATTTAGCCATTTGTGAGATTAAGGAACTTTTGAAGCTAATGAATCATCAACCCTTACAGGAAATAATATCGGTAATAGTGTATTCTCTTAGGTTACTGGAATTTCCACCATTCTCCTGAATGGCTGCAGGCAAATCAGCACCATTGCAATATCCAGAGGACACATGCAGAACTTGTAAGAGGCTGTATTGTTTTAAAATATGCTTTGTTGGCCTCTTAGGCTGCTGTAACATAAGAGGACATCTAATGAGAAGGCTCATTTGTGGGAACCTTTTCTAAGGCAATGCTTGATAGACAAAATGTTGAATCAAATGGACTACTTGTTTGCCCAGAATAGTAATTCCTAGGGCACAAGCAGAAGCCATCTCTTGAAACAGATGGCCAGTCCCATATCTCCTGAACTAATGGGAATATTGAGGGCTGTGGGCACTTCTAGGAACTTGTAAGGAAATATCTATGGGCACAAGAGCTGGTTCTCCAGGGGCAGCTCTATAATTGAGCAGAGTAGGCACCTCAGGTGCATATGGTATGTGATAGAGGCTTATTTACATGCACAGGGTGGGGTGGCGGCAAGGCCATCTAAACACACCAGTGGAGCCAATCTGTAGTGATGCCAGTATTGAGATAGTGGGTTCATGGCTTCACCCCACAACACCAGCCGCTACTGCACAAAGTGCCCACAGCCCACTTATTGGGACGCACAAAACTGCACTATGTTTGTCCACACATAGTTAGGATTATAATTGCAGTTTAAAACTATTTATACTTGTTAGGCATCTCACAAATGAACAAGTTCTCTGGCCATTGAGAATCATGCTGCTTTTATTTCTAGCTTCTGATGATAAAATGGCTTGCTACTGAGATTCCAGACTCTTATGGAATGCATCACACACACAAATTCTACCTGAAGCCATCCTTGGGGAGTACATTAAAGGGAGTGCTTGTGCCTGCCGCTATGCTGGTCATCTTTGGCTGGTAATCCTAGTCCAGACCTTCCCTTCAGATGAGGCTTTCATTTTTTGACAAGAGTCTGTTAAAAAAGAAATTGTTGGGGGTTGGGGAGTGGCTGTTCCATTGTTAGGTTGGGCATCCTCATAATAAAAAAGATTTTTGACAGAACTTTATGAATAGTAAAAAAAGAGGGACCTTTTGAAGGACAGCTAGTTCTTTTATCTGTTTCATCTGACAGATGGATATGACTTAAGATGTCATGTAAATGAATGTGTGCAATAAAGGTATCATTTTAATGACATGCTACTTGAAGGCAACTGACAAGAATAAATTACCTTTCTCTTTTGATGTAAAGGGATGATAACCTCTTGCTAGAAGTCAAATTCCCCATTGCGCTGGGGTGGGGAATCATTGTTTAAAGATGAGCTTATAACAATGCTCATAATAATGTGAACTGTTAGGCCTGTGGATATATGGAAAAGGCTATGCACCTTTCTGTGCAACGGAGTAATCCTATGCTCACATCATGCCAGGATAGGAGAGGTACTGTTGCTACACTGACAGAATAGCACCCGGATCTGATGTGTACTTGGCCTGAGGGGAGAGAAGATAATTAAACAAATAACCAGACAATACAGAAGGGGTTATGATGGACATCCTACTGTTGCCCACCAATCAGGGACGATGCCTTGCCTTTGAGTGAACATTTATAGGATTGGACTGTAAGTCCCATAGTGAATGGAGATAACACAATAGTAATATTGTGCTCCATTCCATAAATATGGGAATGATTTGGTCAGTGAGGAGGATCATGACAATAGCCTCCTGGCAGGGTTGAGGTAATGACAAGAACAAGGCTTTGTGAATGCACTGGTGAGAGAACCAGAATGGCTATGCCACTGGGCCCACACATCTCTGACCTATGACAGCAGATGCTCCTGAGTAAATCTAGTCTTGAAAATATTACATTGGCTTGCTTATTTCTCCATTTAAAATCAGTACTTGAAAAACCCATAGCTTCTGGTTCTGATACCCACTGGCGGAGGAAGAGGAGTGTGGGGGGAGTGCACCCGGGGACTGTGGTTAGGACTGCTGAGAGCTGGCCCCTGTTCCCCTCGCAGAACTTCAATTTCCAGAGTTCTCTTGGAAGAGTGGATTGCTTGTTAACAGGGCTAGTCCAATACATTTTGACACCCGAGGCAAACCACAAAATGGCACCCTCCCCACCAGGTAAGAAGGGGTGAGTGAAGATCTACATCAGGAACAAGAGGTGGGGCATACAGATCTACATTGGGACCTGCTGCTCCTGTAGATTCTGCTGTCTGAGGCAGTCACCTCAACTTGCCTCATGGATGGGGAAGCCCGACATGTTAAATCACTTTGGGAATTGTAGCTCTGTGAAGGGAATTTGGGTCTCCGAACAACTCTCAACTCTCAGGAGAGTGCAAACTTGTTGCCAAAAACCATGTTGTTCCTTCACAGATGTGAGCAGGCCCACCTGCCCCGATGGATTGTGAGCTTGCAATATTAATATTCCTACAAGGCAAGAGAGTCTCATGAGTGAGCACATCACACTTTGTCTTTAAAACCTTGACAGGAAGAGCAGGGAAACTTATTGGGACCTCTTTGGCACTTGCATCCAGTTCTGCACTTCACTCTTTAATTGTTTCTCCTGAGTGCTGTGTTAGCTGCTGAGCCTGTACCATAACTTACCTGAATAAAGGCATCCTGCTTGCTTCTAGGTAAGTGCCTTTCCACCTGTGTGTGTTGGGTGGGAGCCAGGACAATAGCATCTTTTCTTCTGAATTCTTCTATTTCAGTTCCACTCGAAAACTCTTCAGATTCAGGCCTGTATGTGAAAATAATATCTACCTTGTCCATCCCTGGAGGGTCTAATTCTTTGTAGAAAGCAGACTGTAGGTGTAATGGAGGACTGGGAATATGAAAAGAGAAGAACATGTAGGGCAAGTGAAGAAGAAGAAGAAGAAGAAGAAGAAGAAGAAGAAGAAGAAGAAGAAGAAGAAGAAGAAGAAGGGTTTTATTTCATTGAGATGTCCTCAATCATGTTTTCAGTCTGTGTTCTTAATTAAGGTGATGGTAAATAAAATCAGTGCTTCAAGAGTTCTCAACATGTTCCAAGTACTTTCTCTGAACACTGTTCCACAAGTACTACCAAATCACCAGAGAGACAGTCAAAGGCTTTTAATATCAAGGGTGTCTTTACACAGAATGAGTATATGTTTCAGCTTCACTCTAAATCTCTTCAGACGTGGGCGCCTTACAGAGCACCCTTTCAAGGGCATTTTCTTATAGACAAGTAGAAATCCTAATTCATGATTTGTTATGATGGAAGACCCTTGGGAAATCCCAGTTGTAACTGGAAGTGAAATTATGCCCTGTATATAGTTTTGCTGGCTTTGCTTGAAAATGGAACATAATTCTTAGTTATTCTTTATTTTTCTGCTAAACTCTACCCCCCTTTGTGATAAACAAGCTCTGTCAACTGTGGACGTAACCAAATAACCTTCTCCATTCATCATACTAATTTGACTTAATGAGCAGAGGCCTAAAGCTGGAAGACTTGTTGTCTACTCAGTACATTATTGGAGTGTAGCTCCTTAAGGTAATTAGTACAGTCTGCAATTATTAGGTCTGTTAGGTACTGTATTTATCATAAAGATTTAGTGCTACAAAAACTCTCCTCCCTGAAATGGTTATACTGTTCAATAAGAACTGCAGTTTTAAATCTCAACATATCCAGGGAGTTAATAAATGCAGTGTTTAAAGACCTCTTATCTGATGCCTTGCTTAATCAAGGAGATCTGAATTATTGGCACATTATGTTATGAAGTTAAAAGGTGTTTGATTAGAGGCAGCATAATAACAATTACATCCTGCAGCAGGGATCATCAGCTAGAAGTTCCTGGGCCAAATCTGGTTCCTTGAGCAATACAAGATGGAGCCCTAGGTATCAGCCCAGAGCAAGGTGTGTGGATACAGTGGTGACTTTTGTGAGATTCCATTGAGAAGAGACAGGTCCTTTGCCCATCTCCACCCTCTCCTCCTTAACATGGCCCGGTTGTAAAACTAGTTAACCAAGCTCCTAGGAGTTACTTAAAGCTGGTGTTTGGCTTTCTTTGATAAGAAGCCTAAGGTCCATTTACAGCAAAATCTCCAGAGCAGTTTTACTCTGAAACCAAAAGAGAGGAGGGAATTCAAATCTTGGATTTGTGCAGCTGATCTTGACTGATATCCTCTTTTCTCCCAAAGGGAGATATTTATTTTTAGGAACAGCGGAGTATCGGCACTGAGATCTGCTCTATGGAGGTGAGAAATGGCTTTCTCCTTCAGATGCCATCAACCACCTGCTTGTCCTAAGATAAACATTGTTCTGCAACAATTCAGCTCAAAAGCCTTCCCAGTTATTGGAAAAAGCTAACAGTTTCCATTGGTTTTTAAAACTTTGTAGCCTATGCAGAGGAATAGCAAAAGTGATGGACTTATTACAAAAACTTGCTTGGGTGACCTTAGGCAAACCTCATGGTAGATATACATTGGTGCAAGTAGACTCTTTGGGGAGCAAAGTCTCTCACATGCTACCTTAGGGAAAGTATAATGTGCTTCAAACAGTTTCTTAATTGTTGTAATCTCCTCCTGCAATTTTTCCAAAACATTTTTCAAAACAGTTTCACCAATGGAATCTTATGCACTCAACTCCTATTGAAAACAATCTGATAACCTACTGGTAAACAGTGAACACAAACCTGCTGCTCCTGAATTGCATTTTGGGAATTCTTTATTAACAGTACAAACTTATAGGTGTCACTTCTGAAGTAAGTCCTATTAGGTCCAATGGGGCTTACTCCCAGGTAATTGGGTATAGGATTTCAGCCAAATGAATCTAAAAATTACAGAGCTCATATATGTTTCTAAAATTGATCAAGGTTTATTCTTAAATGCTTCATCCATTTTACAGACAAAATTAGTTTATAATGCTAATTTTAAAACTATAGTTATTAAACACAAAGCATTCAAATATTATCAGTGCTGGGATTACAGAATTTCCCATTATCAGTCAATCTGTGCCGTTTGCTGGCTTCCAGCAAATAAAAAATAAAATCCTCTTTCAAGAAAATAACAGAGGTATAGCCTGAAGGGAACAGAGTTGTTTACATTTATCACAGGAATATTTTTCCTGGATGCTAACAGAATTTTAAAGAGATAAGTAGAAGAAAGGGGGGCAATTATATCACTTTTACAATACTAAATTTACTAATACTAAATTTACAGCACTGTCCTAAGCATGCCTATTCAAAAGTAAATTCTGCTGGGTTCAGTGGGCCTTGCTCCCAGATAAATATGTTTAGAATTTCAGTCTTGCTTTTCTACCACCTCTTTGTAGGCCAGTAGCACAGGGTTGGTATGGAAGGAAGAAGAATCAGCAAAAAATGCATTGAATTGAACACCCATTCTAGGAAACCTCCACTCACTGGTTTGAAAGATCTTCTTTTAGTGGAAGGGCATGACTGGATACAGCCCAATGTCAGAAGAAGAATTTAATCCAAGGAATAGTCTATTTGATTACAAAACCTTGCTCTCTTCTTGGCATTGGACTACAACACCATTCACTGTTTTAGCTTTAGGTGTTCTTTTCCTGTCATTGAAACATCTAATCATAGATAGCTGAGGTTTTAAGAGGATATCGCTTCATCACTGGAGTGTATGACTTGAAGACTACAACAATTTTCTGACTTTCATGAAACTCTGAGGACCAATGTTCTGTTCTATTAAAGAAGAAGAAGCAAGAACTGATTTCCACAGTTTTGTGGAATATAACTGTAATATCTGAGTGGCTTTCATATTTGTAGAGGATTTGTAGAAGTCCTTCTTAAACGTCCACTCCATTGTGGTCTAATAAAGCCCTTAATCGCCACTTCTTGATTCAAAATGTTATTTTGTTAGGAACTGCAAATAGAATTTACCAGAACTTAGATGCTTAAACAGGGACATGCAAATTAAACTAGCTTTCCCACCCTGTGGAATATATTTTGCCTTATGGGCATCCACATGGTGTTAAGTTTAGTGCTGTTTTAAGTGTATGGATGCATGTGCGATGTCTGTTTTCTCTAAATAGCATTTCAGTAAATGCAGCATGCTGCCACCTTCTGCTGTATTAATACTGCAGCAAGCCTGTATTAATGGCAAATGTTGACACTCTAGAAGCAGTTGAAGTGCTGCAGTTAATTTACAGCCCTATGAGAAATACAGTTCCCTCACTGAAACCAAAAGAGGCCCCACTGAAAAATAAATACTCTTCCTCTACATAGCATTGAAATATATGTTGTATGTCAGAATGGCATAATGCTTATTTACTATTAGCTCATCTCCCTGACTTTATCAAGAGGTTCCTCAATGAGAAGATCAGTCATGGCTGACAAATTTTCTGGAAAAGAAGTAGCCTACTGCGGCTTCCCTCAATAACCCTTGTAATGCACAGGTTGCTTAAGGTATGGTCTAGGTCACTCTGAGCAATGATAAGACCCAGCAAGTGGGACTGATGCACCACCTATGCTAAGACCTGAACTAAACTCCATCCTGAAATGTTTGATCATTTAATTTTTGTTTTATTATTTCTACCCCACTTCCTTGCTTAAAATTAACCAAATATGAGTCTCTGCAGTAGAAGGAGTATCTAAAAGCAGAAAGGTTGAAAAGCACTGGATTGTTTTATGAATATACAGGACTATGCTTGTGTAACTTAGCTTAGCCTGGAACTTAAGTGATAATTAACATGTCCCATTAATGTATGTGGGACCCAAGTTCAACTAACCTAGTCTGGATGCAAGTCATATAGAGTGGATATTGGTGGGAAATGGCATGGGATACAAGAGACATTGACTAGAAATGATTGTATGTATTTGTGGGTGAGTTTCCAAGTCCCTACACCTCTTGTTGTTGTTATTGTTGTTGTTTGGATGTTGGCCCACATGTTAGCCGTATCCGGCACATTTTGTATTGTGTGGCTTGATTCACCTGACTCCATAGGAGCAGTTTAGTTTGCATCCACTTTAAAGAAGTGCACCTATACTCCTCATTGTCTGACTCTCACGTGTGGCTGTTTTAAACCAATATATTGTATGCAGAGCACCATTTAATTCAACTGTGACACCTGCCTAAAAATTAAATAGGTTTGCCATCAGCCTCAACAGCAAGAATGCAGCTTCACCAGTTCATTTTGAAAGACCTCAGAGATTTCTGTCTGCAACCATTGCAATGCTCAGAGTTTCCTGCTAAAAATGCTTCTTATCAGTCTATCAGGTGTTGCTGTTGTAATTGTTGTTTTTTCAATAGGCACCATCCTTGTGTAATAAACGACATCTTATCTACATTTGCATCTTGGCGAGTACCCTTGGTTTTGACCTATGTCAGTGTGGCTGGCTTATCGCAGAAGGGTAGATGGTAGTGAAATGTTGTTCCTCTCTATTTCTGACTCTATTCATCAGGCTAGCTTTATAGTGGGTTGACGGAAAGTCACAAAAGTAATCTTTCATTCTCCTCTAGAGCCGTTTCCCCACCCACCAGTTGCTTTTGGTGTTTTTGCAAGGGATGCATTGAAATAATACCAGACTTATTTATAGCTTCATCTTTCATGGTAACTAAAAAGGCTGGGTTATTGTGACATCGACCTTAAATTAAGCCTGTTGTGTTGTCACTGTTGTTTCAGTGCAAGATAGCAAAAATGTCACATTTTCAGCATAGGTTCCTTAAAAGTTACACTCCCAACAGGAATTTCTTTCTTTCGTTGCACCAGACGTTCAGCACTAATATGTGGGTGGCTGCAGTGTCTGACGGCTGGGAAAATGACAGAGGGGGCAAGACCTAGGACCACCTCTTGCCACTCTTCCTCTCACTCCTCTCTTTTCACTCATGAAGATCCATAGAAAATAAATTTGGAGCATGTTAGATGGGAAGGGGAAAACAAATGTACCTCTATTTTTCTCCCTGATCTGACTGGAATCATGTCAGGGGAAATGGCCAAATAGGGCTTGGGTGAAACATGGGTGAGTCTAATCTGGTTTTGGAACTAGCCCAGATCTCCATATGTCAGATAATTCAGTGTTATACTGAGTCAGACTATCTACCTTAGTATTGCTTACACTGACTGGCAGCACCTCTCCAGGGTTTCAGACAGGAGCCTTGCCCAGCCCTAGGGACCTTATGCATGCAAATCAGATGCTCTACTAATGAGCTAAGGCCCTTCCCTATGTGTGGATGAGAAGGTGTAGGTTATTTTGTAGCATTTTACTGTACTGTTATATCCAGTCTACAGCAAAGATGTCTGATTCTTGGCTTGAGGTAGGATGGGGAGGGAGAGACTACACAAAAGAAAAATCTGCAGTGCCTGTCAGACGAGCCCTTTTCTGCTGTAAGTGACACTCCTCTCTTTTCACTCGTGAAGATCCGGAGAAAATAAATAATGTGCCAGAGATTTATGTAAACAAATTCAAAACAACGAGCTATCTGATTGTGTGCCTTAACAAGAAGTCTAATTAAAAGCTTTGTTTAAAAGCAATCAAGAACCCGAGGGTGGGGGATTTTTCTCAATCCATACACCATTCAAATCGAGAAATCCCAGGGCTTCACCTTCTAAGTCAAAATAAAATCCTTGAACAAGCATACATTTACTTTCTGAATCAGGCAGCAATACAGTTAATTGTTTCTTCAATTAACCCCTCTGCCCTGAAAAATAGGATTACGCTGCATATACAATCAGTAGATTTGCTGCCATCATATTGTCAACCCTGCCCCCAACTGATAATTGCAAGGGTTTTTGTTAGTCCTTTTGTAAATTGAGAATGGTTCCCTCTGAGCACAGTGTAGTAATTTTAGAAGCTTTGATTGAAGTGTATTGTTTCCCCTGCCAAATTAATTGGATGCAAAACATCAAGGAAGCCAGTTATAGAAACATGACTTTAGCAAATTATGTTAGACTAGGAAAACATCTCCTCACTGTCCTTCCATGTATGGACCATGCTCATTGCCCTCAGGTCCAGCCCACTCCACCACATTCAGCTGCTGAGAAAGCGCTTCCAGTAGACACATCGCCTGCATCTCCAGTGAGTTGCTTACTATCTTACTGTGTGAGATGACTCATTCCTGAAACCCCGGGAGTCATAGCGAGACAGTGTAGAAAATTTTGGATGGTGTGGCGAGCCAGTGCTGCTCACTCGATCTTCTGCCGGGTGAGTCACTGCTGCTTATTTGGAAGGACAAGGGGACAAGCAAGGTGGCAGAGAGATCGGTGCAGTGCAGATGCACCAGCAGAGCCAATCTGGTGCTGCTGTGTTTACACCGCACCAACCTCCCTGCCACCTCCCCACCTCCTTCCTGGTATGCAGCAGAGGCCCAGCTGCTAGGAGCTGAGGTCAGCTCTGCCATCCTACCCCACTGTGTGCTACTGAGTGTAGACAACGTTGAGCTTGATGGGCCAATGATCCCAGGATTGGCCCAAGAAATTTTGTTGCCTAATGCAAAGGACAAGATGGTGTATCTCCTCCTACCATTCAACATACAGAAGCCAGATGAACTAGCGGTTGGATGTTATTTTGACACAGCTAATGGGATTGTATCCTCACCTCACTTGAGGGAAGGAGGCTAGGTTAGAACAGGCTGTAGAGAAAGGGCAAGTAGTCTGAGGAGGAAAGGGTAGGGGGCTGCCACCTCTGCCTAGAGCATCTGCTTCCTGAGCTTGTGGCCTTACTCTGGCTAGGGATGGAACTAGCCCTGAATGGTCCTGTTTCTTACATTTCTTGTTTCTAATCTTACCAACATGTCCTGTTCTCAGACCTAATCCAGGGGCACACCAGTTTATGACTTCCCTCTTGGGACTCAGTCTAGTTCTCACTCTTTTCTACATTGTACCATTTTATTTTATTTTTTTCAAAGTTTTATTGGTTTTCACAAGTTCAAAACACACACACACACACACACACACACAAACAAACAAACAAACAAGCATGCATGCATGCATGCATCCTGTTTAGGTAACATTATTAAGTGACTTCCTCAAATCCCCTTGGTTGAATTTCATTATATCTCATTTTTAACAGTTTTTCAAAATCGATTTTCTCAAAAAATTAACTTGGTCACTTAACATCTTTCATCCTTTCTATTTTGACTTTAAACATATTAAATCTTATCCTTACATATTTAACTCCTAAGCCTATCTATTTATTTGCAAGCTTTTCCAATTAAGTTATCTCAACATATTTAGCTAAGTAGTCTTTAAATTTCTTCCATTCTTCCTGGTACTCCTCCTCCTTCTGGTCGCAGACTCTTCCAGTCAGGTCGGCCAGCTCCGAAAAATCCATCATCTTCATCTGCTAATCTTCCACTGTTGGTACTTCCTATGTTTTCCAATTCTTCACTAACAAAATTCTTGCTGCAGTTGTGACATACAAAAATAATTTAACATCTTTCTTGGGTATTTCCAAACCTATTATTCCAAGAAGAAAAGCCTCTGGTTTCTTAGTAAATGTATATTTCAACATTTTTTTCAGTTCATTATAAATCTTTTCCCAGAAGTCTTTCACCTTGGGGCAAGTCCACCAGATATGGTAAAAGGTACCCTCCTTTTCTTTACATTTCTAGCATAGATTATCACTGTTGTGATAAATCTGTGCTAACTTTACAGGGGTCAAGTACCATCTATACATCATTTTCATTATATTTTCCTTTAACATTGTACATGCAGTGAACTTGACCCCTTTCCCAATCTTCAAACATTATATTATGTCCCACATCTCTTGCCCAATCAATCATTACTGATTTAACTTGCTTATCCTTTGTATGCCATTCCAACAATAAATTATACATTTTAGACAGATTTTTAACTTTGGAATCCAACAACTCCATTTCCAACTTAGATTTTTCTGAAGCAAACCCATTTTTCTTATCTAATTTGTACAATTCATTAATTTGGTGATAATGGAACCAATTTAGTTTATCTTTAATTTGGTCAAATGGTTTTGATTTGTAACCTTCTTTATCCTCCAATAACAAATCTGAATATCTCAACCACTTGGTGTCCATATTTAACTTTTTCTAGGCCTTCACTTCCATTGGTGAAAGCCATCTGGGTGTCTTCCTTTCCAAGAGATCTTTATATTTTATCCATACATTATACAAAGATTTTCTAATTACATGGTTTTTAAAAGCATTATGGGCCTTTACCTTGTCATACCGTAGAAATGCATGCCATCCGAACACATTGTCAAATCCCTCCAAATCTAAAAATCGGTATCTTCTAATTGTATCCATTCCTTAATCCAGCAAAGTGCAGCTGCTTCAAAGTATATTTTCAAATCTGGCAGGGAAAATCCCCCTCTTTCTTTAGAATCTGTAAGTAATTTATATTTAATTTTGGGCTTTTTCCCCTGCCGGATGAATCTAGATAGAACTTTCTGCCATTCTTTAAAATGTTTCACGTTATCTATAATTGGGAGGGCTTGGAACAGAAATAACATCTTCGGCAATACATTCATCTTCACCACTGAAATCCGGCCCATAAGTGACAGTTTTAAATTTGACCATATCTCTAGATCTCTATTTATTTCATTCCATAACTTCTCATAGTTATCTTTATATAAATTCAGATTGTTCCCAGACAAGTTCACTCCCAGATACTTAACTTTTTTCACAAATTCTAGGCCCTTCTTTTCTTGTAATAGTTTTCTTTCATCATTATCCAGGTTTCTCTCTAATACTTTGGTTTTGCTCTTCTACGTTGTACCATTTTAGACTGCAGGAGGGATGTGGGTGGCACTGTCAGTTAAACCACAGAGCCTAGGACTTAGTCATGCTGGCCACATGACCCAGAAGCTGTATGCCGGCTCCCTCGGCCAATAAAGCGAGATGAGCAACCCCAGAGTCGGTCACGACTGGACTTAATGGTCAGGGGTCCCTTTGCCTTTTAAAGGCTCATGAGACTGAAATGTTCTAATGTAGTCTTCTTCTTGACAAGCTAGCTTTCAATGTGGAGGTAGATCAAACTCATAGGATGATTGAGTTGGAAGGGACCCAAAGGGTCAACTAGTCCATTCTTTTTAAAATGTGATTATTCTTCTTGCTCAAATGGGTAGCATTTTGCTGAGTCAGTGTTTTCTTCTTGCCTATGACTTATGAACTTTGTTTAGATAGCAGGTATTGATTTGTCTTTTAATGCACCTGTCAATTTCATGGTGTCACCTTCCGCCTGAGAAGCAATTGTTATTTTGTGGCACCAACAGGTATCAATCTGTCACCTCTTTTCATTATATTTCATTCCTTTATGAGCTGCACTCTTCTCCTCAGTTTTTCTGAACTGCAGTATGTACTGTAACCTCCAGGCTAAGTGTGTCTTCATAACTCACACCCCGAGCGCTAAATCATTTATGTTCCTCTCAGCTGCAGCCCCTTCTGCCTTCACCATTCTCTCTATGAAAGCTCAAATGGAACAGCAAACAATGTCAGAAACAGATGACTCTCATTATAACTCGTGCCTGGTTATAGACTATTATACTTCAGAACTCCCAATGGATTTACTGTAGGGATCCAATTTTTGCTAAGTCCTGCTGACCATCACAGGCTTTTAATTCTAAAATTCATACTAATATTAGCCACAGGGACAATATTAGCTATCTGGAAATATGCAAAGACACACTCTCCTGCTGTTTTGCATGAGTAACAGAAGAAGAAATTCCAAAAAGCCTATTCTTCTTTCAATGAGACTTGATGTCACCAGGCTGAGACAAATGAGATATGGGAGCCACTGTCCCTGTGTGGCTTCACCAAAGTATATACAATTTATATATTAAGATTCAGGACAAATCATGAACAATAATGTAGCCAGAGAAGCTTGGTGAAATAGGACATAGAAAACAAAAAGGAACACTTAGGAAGAAGCTACCTGAGGGAAGGGAGAATTTTAGATGTTGGTTTTGCAGTCTACATCTATACAGAGTAAATGTAGGTTTTTGTGGACTCAATGGGAAAAGATTGACAATTGGCTTTCATGTTGCCTGGCCCTGTAACCACTTCCCAATAGATACATCTCGCATGAGTACCACATGCCAAGGAACAAGGGAGAATGGTGTTACTGTGAAGGCTTTCTTTCTCTATGGTCTCCTCTCAAAACAGGTAATCAAGTGAAATGGGCCTAGCAGCGGATTTGGAACAAAGGAATTTAAACCAAGAAGTGCAGAGTTTAAAACTTCAATGTCAAATTAAAACTCAGTAAAAGCCAAGTAGAATGGGCATGTTTATGCTGCCTGACGAAAGGTCAACAGAGATGAGGTCATTGTAACCTCTCTAGGGAGGGAATTCCATAACTAGGGTGCTGCCACAGAAAAGGTCCTCTCCCACATTCCTGCCAACCAGATTTCTTGTGGTGGCCAGGGCCTGAGAACATTTTACTACCTGAAGCAGAGAAAAGGGACCCTCTCCACATTAGTCAAGGTATGGAATTAAACATGGTGCTAAAACTAACATTCAGCTTGCCAAATTGAATGATCTCCCTCTCCTTCCTCATGTGCTCTTCTGGTGTTGTCCAACTAATCCCAGAGCAAATTTTAGTGGGGTTTGGGACAAAAGGTGAGAGAAGGAAACCCCATTGTGCAAGTGGAAGTGGTCAAGGTACATATAGTAGGATCTCTTTAGACCAAGACACAGAAATTCAGTATCTCACTTAGCTATTAGGTTACTTAGCTAAAATTTTCATGAGAGTTCACCATATGTGTTTTTGTAGCAGAGTCCAGAAAGCAGTGCCCAGAAGTTATATTGTTTATAAAATTGCTAAACAGTTGAACCACTGTTTATTTTTTTCTGTTCTATATCTTATCTTAAACCTTGAGGATATTCTTATGTTCTCCTGCAAACAAAGAAATGGACATGCTGGTGATTTTCTAGGCAGTTCACAGATAAGGAACTGCAGGCAAATACTTTGCGGTATATGTAAAACTGAACTACATTATTTCAGTACAAACTCAGATATCCAGGAAAAACAATGATATTTAAAACTTTCAGTGGCACAGCTATTTAAATTTGATCTAGGGGGAAGGTGAACCTTATATCAAATAGAATCCCACAAAATAAATGCAAATCTCTTTTTAATTCCCATTTTCCTTTCAAAAGACTGGGGGATATCCAAGATCAAAATATGTATAGCATAGACTCAAAACAAATGAAATAGATGGTGGCATATGGCAAACTTAGGATATGGATCAGCTCTGTGCAGGAAATAAATAATAAGGTGAACTGGAGTGATTCAGGTATCTTTCACCCTCTCCTGAGTCTTGTTGTTGTTGTTTATTCGTTTAGTCGTGTCTGACTCTTCGTGACCCCGTGGATCAGAGCACACCAGGCACTCCTGTCTTCCACTGCCTCCCGCAGTTTGGTCAAACTCATATTGGTAGCTTCGAGAACACTGTCCAACCATCTTGTCCTCTGTCGTCCCCTTCTCCTTGTGCCCTCAATCTTTCCCAACATCAGGGTCTTTTCCAGGGAGTCTTCTCTTCTCATGAGGTGGCCAAAGTACTGGAGCCTCAGCTCAGGATTTGCTGAGTCTTAGCACAATGCTAATTCTCTCCCCAAGTCAGAACAAGGTTCCAGGAGAAGCTCCTTTTATGGGCAAAGTGGGGTCTAGTTCGGACCCCCATCCCCCCGGTGCACGCGCACACACACACCATCTCCAAAGCCATGGTCCAGTCTTTGTCCCATCGCCCAGAGTAACTCAGAAACAGCAGAATTTTTAAAACAAGGCATAAATACAGACACAAGGCAAAAGCTGGGACACATGCACACCCCTAGTGTATATGGCAGATATGCTATAGCATATATATGGTATGCATGTTAAATTTATGGCTAGTTGTTTGGAGTTTGGCCCATAAAAGGAGTGCACCTGGCCTCCCATCAGCTGCATCACTGTGCTTACTGGGAGGGATAGTGGGAGAGGCAAGGAGAGTGGTGCTGTGCAATCCCAGTGAAAGAGCCAGTGCAGTGTTCCCACCCACTCTGAATGCACTGCACTGTTCTCCTACTGCCCCACACCCTCCTCATTGGCTGCCCCTGGAGCTCTCAGATGTGTTACGTGTTATTTCGGAGTTTGTGATTGCACACCTCAAAAACAAACAAAATCAAATTGTTTGAAAATCAGCAGAAGTTTCCAGGATATTACAGCAGTACATAGCATGGACCTTGATGGTTATAGTAAGTATGACTATTGCCCCCAAAGCATAGACATTGCATAAAGCCGAGATTTAGCATAGAGGCCGATAGTCACCCAGGTGTCTCAGAAGGGTGGGAAGAAAAATACCTTGTTGGCCTTGATTGTCATCATCAACAAATTAAAAGCAAAGAAATGGGCTCTCTTGCTGAAAGCACATCAGGCACACGAGAGTCTTCAAGAATTCCCTTTTCATTAACTACAGGCCTATTTCTCCAGTCCTCCTTTGGCACTCAGATAATGGCACTTGGAGTGGGGGGGGGCAGGAATCCATTTGTTGTGAATAAGAACATGATCTTGATTGTTACTTGTTAAAATGTTTCAGCAAGTAAACATCAAGATACTTAAATTACTGCTCAGTATTTCCACTGCCTAGGCAAAACAATTCCTTGCTGAAAAGTGGAGCTCACTGTCCTGATATATAAATTGCTGTGCCTGAAAGCACAATAGAAAATTCATTCTGTGCTATCACAGAGGCAATTCAGACAATGCCACTAAAATTTACCTTCCACGGGTTAAAGAGACACAATTGAGGTTTTCACAGAGATGAAAGATAAACAGAAATGCATTCTGGTGTACAAATCTTATTAAACCCCAAGAAAAAGTAAATACAGCATCCCCCCCACTTTGAATGGCTATTTTCTTTCATCTGCAGTAACATTTTGCTGATGTGCTCTGTGCTTCCTGTTGATATATAGTCAATGCATTTGGCTGTGCACTGGAACGAAGTGCCAAATGTGGCGATTACTGTGCTTGTACTATAAGCGCAACCAGCAATGAGTGCAATATAACATAAATTAAATGTGTATCACAATTTCTATGCCCTGGAGAAAAGCTGAGCAAAGTTATCCAGTGATTACACTTCTATCAGCATGTCATTAACAACTCCAGATGGCAGTACTTTAACTGCAAAGATTGCCAGGTGTAATGAGGGGGCTAAAAATAACTAAATAGCAAAGTGTGACCTGATGACAAACTGATTTGCAAAAGGAGGTTCTTAGTACCAAGTAACACTGGGCTGTGGAGGTTTTTTTTAGAAATGCATGGGAAAAAACAGTAACCAAAAAAATAACATTTCAAGTGATCATTGTGTAATTGTGTGTGCATTGTTTTTTTAAAAAGTTCAATATAAAATCCCTTGTATTTTCTTAATGGATCTGCAGGCCTTTCCCCTCTCCAAATGCTTTATGTATTTTCCCTTGTTTCCCTCACAAGGAATAATGCTTAGGAAACAGATGCTGGGCTTACTTTCAAAACAGCAGTAATGTTGGTTGGTGTATTCAGTGAATACAATGATATCCTATTGAATTTCTCTTCTGTAATCTGAAAGCAATTTTAATAAAGATGTTGATGATGAGAAGATTCAGATTCAGCCTCAGTATTCTATTTCCTTCTTGGCAAAATGACTTAATGGCTTCAACTGACCACAATCAATGGCAAGGTGGGGCAAGGGTCTGACCATGAGCTTCTGAATTTCCAATTAGTTCATCAATGCCAACTTTGAATTTGAAGAGTGCACAGTGTAGGCCACAAGAGAAGGACTCAGCCCTGTCAACCGTTCCATTGCAAGGCATTTCTGGAACCACAAAGGAGAGTGTTTAGCAAAGTATTCCAAAACAGAGAGAATAGCCATTGATTGCAGGTTGGATCTCAGACACACTTTGGCATGCTGCCTTATGTCACAGAGATTTGCCAATGGCAGCGAGTTGAAAATGAGAGACACTTCAATCAGCTGCAGGGAGTGTTTCCAATAATAGAACATGAAAACCATTTAGTACCTAACCTCAGGTTCTCTTTCACACACATACACACACGCTATTTAGCAATGGAAAATGATAAAATATGTATCTCTAATGAAAGAAGGATTACTTATACAGTTGTGCTGGTCCAGGGGGCTAACCGAGAGGCGAGGTCCGAGTCTAGTCCGAGGTCGATGGTGCAAAATGAAGGCAGTCCATAGAAGTCGAAGCTGGGTGCAGGGCAGTGAGTCGGGTGAGGTCAGGAGCTCCCGCAGGGAAGCAGGTCAGGGATCAGGCTGGAACTGACAACCAACTATGTTGCTCCTGCAACTTGGGTCTGGGGCTGGCTGGCTTTTATCTCCCCTGAGGCATAGGGTGGCCCTGATCCTCAGGTGACTTAGCTCTCGTGGCCTGGAGGCGAGCACTCCTCCTGCTGGAACTAAGTTCCCTCCGCCTCTCTGCCCTGAGCCTCTGTAGCTCAAGAGAGGCTGGAGGGTTACCGGACCCAGAGGCAACCTCAGCTTCCTCTGACGGGGCTGAGAGTGGAGCACCTGCAGGCAATGGGTCCTCCATCCCCTCAGGAGCCAGAGCAGACTCAGCTGATGCCTGCACCTGAGGATCCAGCACAGGTGAGGACCCTTCAGACCCAGGCCCCAGGCCCGGCTCAGCTGGTTCTGGAGGCGGGAAATCCTGTGCAGGCTGGGATTCCTCAGGTTCAGCATCCAAATCCAATTCCCAGGCCATCAACAACAGTGTTGCTGATTTGTTTTTAGCTACCATCTCTTGTTCTGGATCTATTTTAAAGTAGATTGCTATTTTGAAAGAACACAGGTATTCATGAAGGGTAGTTCTGCTGCCCACAATCTGTCCCCATCAAAATCTCCATCCCACTCTGGTCTTCCATCTGCCCATTTCTTCCACAAAGATTTCATGGCTGGACAGGTACTATATTCTATATCACCTAGATAAAATGTATTGATAGTGTTATGTGCACACCACTTCTCCAAGTAGTGTGAACTTAGATCCTGGAGAATTGTGTTTCTGTTGAGATATATATAGAGAGAGAGGCTGAGTGTAGATTGGTTCCAACAGATTTCCCAAAATCAGCCTCCTCTTTTAGATTCCTTGGCAAAGGATTATGCTTTATACTACTAGGCTTGCAAAGGTCATATAAAACCCCACCCTCTCTTGTCATAGCCATGCAAAAGTAACCAATAAATATTTTTGGTCTGTGTGTGGTGAACATATCCATGTTAATTAAGAAAGGGTGTTCTTTATATGATTTCTTCTTAGGCTTTTGCTCACTACTTTGATTCTGCCTTTCTTCCGCATTTTCTGTTCCCATCGAATGCCGAGAAACTTTCCCTGAATAGCCAGCACAAACGGTGCTGCCCAAGAACATTTTCATCTATATTTTTCAAGTCTTTTCCTAGCCCAAACATAATTAATATCCCCGCTCTCCTAAAATAGGGTCATGTCACCATGTTCTTTCCAACTACTCATCCCTTGCACAGTTTTGGATGTGCTTTTTGTGAGGAAGGTAAGATTAGAACCACACATGGCTCACATTATCCTTTTTAGTTCTGGAAAACGGTAGGAGCTTTTCCAAGAAGGACTCATTATGGTCTCTGTCTTGCTTACATTCTGTCATAGCAGTCTTCTAAACTTACAGGAACAGGCTTCCAAGTAGACAGATATGCATAGAGATGTGATAAAATTGCTAGCCTAAGAAGCATTGTACAACACAAATGTATTGTGCCATTCAGCTGAACAATATTCCTGCAAAAACATCTCATGATTTAAAAAGAATGGCTGTGATTTATTTGGTGGATGTAAGCAAGTTGCCAGTGTTAGGTGGATTTGTAGCTGGTTGACTGACCAAACCCAAAGTGTGCTTTGCTAATGGTTCCTCGTCATCCTGGAAAAAAGTGACAAGTGTTCTGTCCTGGCCCCATTGTTGTTCAACATCTTTATAAACAACTTGGATGAAGGGGTTGAGGGAATGCTCATCAAATTTGCAGATGACACCAAACGGTTACATTTAACAGGGAGAAATGTAAAGTATTGCACTTGGGCAAAAAAAAATGAGAGACACAAATACAAGATGGGTGACACCTGGCTTGAGAGCAGTACATGCGAAAAGGATCTAGGAGTCTTGGTTGACCGCAAACTTGACATGAGCCAACAGTGTGACGCGGCAGCTAAAAAAGCCAATGCAATTCTGGGCTGCATCAATAGGACTATAGCATCTAGATCAAGGGAAGTAATAGTGCCACTGTATTCTGCTCTGGTCAGACCTCACCTGGAGTACTGTGTCCAGTTCTGGGCACCACAGTTCAAGAAGGACACTGACAAACTGGAACGTGTCCAGAGGAGGGCAACCAAAATGGTCAAAGGCCTGGAAACGATGCCTTATGAGGAACGGCTAAGGGAGCTGGGCATGTTTAGCCTGGAGAAGAGGAGGTTAAGAGGTGATATGATAGCCATGTTCAAATATATAAAAGGATGTCACATAGAGGAGGGAGAAAGGTTGTTTTCTGCTGCTCCAGAGAAGCGGACACGGAGCAATGGCTCCAAGCTACAAGAAAGAAGATTCCAGCTAAACATTAGGAAGAACTTCCTGACAGTAAGAGCTGTTCGACTGTGGAATTTGCTGCCAAGGAGTGTGGTGGAGTCTCCTTCTTTGGAGGTCTTTAAGCAGAGGCTTGACAACCATATGTCAGGAGTGCTCTGATGGTGTTTCCTGCTTGGCAGGGGGTTGGACTCGATGGCCCTTGTGGTCTCTTCCAACTCTATGATTCTAGGAAGAGTGGTTCAACAGTAGAATGGACTCCCTTGGGAGGCAGTGGACTCGCCTTCCTTGGAGGGTTTTAAGCAGAGGTTGGGTGGTCATCTGTCATGGATGCTTAAGTTGAGATTCATGCATTGCAGGAAAATAGTGTAGATGATCCTTGGGGTCCCATCCAGCTCTACAATTCTATGATGGTGATGATAGATAGATAGATAGATAGATAGATAGATAGATGTAGATAGATGATAGATAGATAGATAGATAGATATAGATAGATGATAGATAGATAGATGATAGATAGATATAGATAGATAGATATAGATAGATGATAGATAGATATCCAACTAGACATTTTTACTCAAAACAGTAATCACTCACAATGAATGATGTGCCAAAACCCAGAAACCCTTTCTCTTTGTAACTATTAGTTGAATGCTTAGGAAGAATAAAATATTTATTTACACTGTGAAGTACTACTGACTGCTTTCTAGACCCACATACTCTATTAGTATACTGTATTCCATATATTTCCATATATTCCATATAATCCATATATTTTGGTGGTAACCAAACAAAAGAAGAGTGTTAAGATTACATTTGACTACTCTGGACAGTGCAAAGTATGAATTTTAGTTTGTTTCTTAGTTGTATTTTATCAGTCATCTCATGCGATGAGCCCTGAGGTGACATTCAGTAGAACACCAGGGAAAATATTTTGATGATGGTCAAGAAAAGGTCATGCTATCAGGGTCACACATAGTTCTGGTCTGTACAGTGATACCTCGGGTTACATATGCTTCAGGTTACATACGCTTCAGGTTAAAGACTCCGCTAACCCAGAAATAGTACCTCGGGTTAAGAACTTTGCTTCAGGATAAGAACAGAAATCGTGCTCCAGCAGTGCAGCAGCAGGAGGAGGCCCCATTAGCTAAAGTGGCGCTTCAAGTTAAGAACAGTTTCAGGTTAAGAACAGACCTCCGGAACGAATTAAGTACTTAACCCGAGGTACCACTGTACTTGAGATAGATGAATGTATTCTGACTTTAGTCTTTTCCTTTTTCTTTTTCCCTTAGTCTATTTACATTTAAATATGTATTTTAAATATACTGGCTATCAAATAGGCATTTCTGAATGTGCTTTCTTTCAAAATATCAGTTTTTAAAATCCATTTTTGAGCCACAACTTCATTGCAATATTTAGACAACCAATCCACATATTCATCAGAGAAGGTTGAGTTCAGGTGAGTTAGAATTAGAATCCACAAAGAGCAGATTCCTCAGGCACCTCTAGTCAGTCAGTATCAACTTTTGTCCAAGATGGTCAGAAGGCAAGGAGATTAAATTTGAAGTGAGATTCTGTGCAAGGAGCGATGCTAAGAGTCTAGACCCAGATGGATTTATGCAATGATAGGGTGGCATAGAAGTCAAAAACAGCCACGAGGCTGGTGCTGATGGATGATTTTCTGCAGTACCCATGCAACTTTTTCAGGATCAAGATGCCAGCTTGTGTTCCTCGCTGCCCACCAATTTGATCTGGATTTGCCATTTCCGGGGGAAATCCAATAAGTTAGAAGAGGCCTGTTGCTGGATATTTGACAACCAAATGACCCATTTACAATATCCCCAGTCTGGAAGTACCCTTATACAAGGTCATATTCTCATGAAGATCCTTCTGATAAAAATTATAAAATTCTAATTATACGGGGCTTAGAGAAAAGGCAAGGGCTGCCACTTCAATAGGAGACCATAGATACTGGTAAGTATCTTCTTTCATATCTGAATAGGTAACAATGGCAAGGGCTCTTCATTCAAGGCCCTTAAATTTTACAACCTGATCAATTTGGTATATGTCTGCTGCAGTCCATGTATCCCATATTACTAGCACCAATTCCCAGGCTCCCTTTAAAATACTCTATCAGCTCATTGTAACAGTGATTTTCCATCACCTGCTAAGATGTAGAACAATTTATGAGATTGTCAAGTTCCAATTTGGTGTAGCAAATCGTTTTCATTTCTCATTATGGGCAAGCATTTTAAGGAGACTTACTTCACTGTTCTCTTACCTCAGTATTAATTCATTTTATGCAGTGTGAGGGAAAACACCGGAACAATTTCAGGCAAAGTCCACCGATACACACAGAGCTACCAGAATGCTGTAGATGGTCACCATAGTGACTGCATATTTTTTCAAAAATTAAAAGGAAAGATAATTCATATTTGTCCTCTCAGAAACATGCAGATTGGAATTTTAAGAAGCACCTAATTTTAGGAATCAATTGATAGGGAGCGCTCTGCCTTTCAGTGGTATTTCAGTTTCTCAATAGATAACATAAACTATACATAATTTTTTGACAAGCAAAGCAAAAACGGGTATAATTGACTATTGATTAGACACGCTGGAAACCTTTGAAAACTCATGCATGAAAAATCAGTTTTCAGTGTCAACAGAAGGCATAATGTTCAATATATAAAATGACATTTGACAAGGCTCTGAAGAACATCTTGCCTACCAAAAAAAGGCCAAGCATTCTTCAGAAATGTTAACACTGATGCAGGCTGCCATAGGCAGACTTGACATGCCTCCTTTGGAAGTGCCTCTTTTGGAAGGAAGTACAAATGCAAGTTCATTTGGTTCTGGATAAATTATTGGATTTTGGGTTTAATCAGTTATATACAGATGCATACCTATCAAACTGGGAGCTGTTAGAAGGGTAGAAAAGATGGTTGTGTTAGACCACTCTAATGCCACAGCAAATAATCTTACAATTTTGGTAGCCCCAGGCCACACCAAGCATAGAAGGTTGGAAGCAGGATCTTCTGCAGCTGCCAACCCACGAGAAAGTCCCATTCAACAACCACAAAAAGAAAAATGCTTTCAGGAGATTTGGAGTAACTTTTTAGAACTTGAAGACCACAGGAACCTAGATATATAGCACTGAAACTGGATTTTGCAACTCTGTGCAGTTATCTATTTATTAAATTCTTTCTCAACTGTCTTATTTACCTCCTCATTCAAATGACATGATAAATGGTCAAATACATAAGGATAATTGTTACATTGCATTAAAAAAATAGAAAACTTGAATAAACCATGATGAAAAATTCACTTTAAAATCAATTTAAAAGTAAAATTTAGAAGCAGTCTGTTCCAGGATGCAGTCTGTGGGATGGATAGATTCATGGGTTGTCTCTATACTGGAAAGAGGTTACTGTTTACAGATAAAGTGTGTATGGATCTTATGCATGTAAAAGCTACTACTTTAAACACAGTATTAATTTTTTTCCCTAAAGAAAAAATAATGGAGGGGAGTGAAACCCTCCCCACCTGCCTTGTGGTATACTTCATTTCTTTAAGCCAAGAGTGGGGGGGCCTTACATGCAGGGGCCAAATGCAAGAACCCTCCCCCTAGCCACAGCCCTTCTGTAGCTACACCTCCTTTCAACAAGCTACTGCTCCTCACCGGTCTTGCTACAAATCCTCCATTAATATTTTTGCCTGGCTGGAATGTGTCCTTGAGTTCTGACAATGATTCCTGTTTTTCTGTGTCATGAACTGGCAGAACAACTGGGAAAAGGATCCCGGTGAGGGGTGGGACTGGGACACACTGGGGCAAGCAGGGCGTGGGGAAGGGAGTACTCACAGGGTGATGGAGAATGGTGAGGAGCTGGGGGGTCAGTGCACCTGAGCAGCAAGACCCATCACCAGAGCTGGAGGGGGCCCTGTCTCTATGAACGTGGTGGGCTCTGAGGTGTAGGGGGCAGTGAGCAGGGCACTCCAGGTGGCTGAGGGCCCACAGCCCAGCTCACTAGCTGGCCTGTTGAGGCTTGCTAGTTCTGGGAGGAGGGGTGTGATTTCTCAGTTGGAATAGGCTTGGAACAGGTGAGGGTCACATGTGTCATCAAGCCCAGGTGCTGCAATCAGCATGCAAGGTATAAAAGGGAAGCAGAGCTGAGGTGCTGTGTCTGTCTCTTCAACTGTCCATATTGATGGACCTTGGTTTGGGTGCTCCTGGACCTCTATGGGACTGTGCTTTGGGTTTGACTTTGGACTGTCTCCTGACTGTTGGACTTACTTCAGACTTGACTACTTGGACTGTGTTTCCTGTACTTTGGATTTTGCTTGTGTGGCTTGACCCCAGGACTTTGGACTTGCTGCCAGGTAGGCCAGGGGTTCAGGACAGTCTGGTTGGAGGATAGAGAAACGGGAGGGGAATCTAGCCTCCTGAAGAAAGGTAGCTATTCTATTCATTGCTCTGTCAGCTTGTTTCTGGCCCTGCCTACTACTGACAAGTGACACACAATGCTTTAAGCAATTTCCTTTCAGTCCAGCTTATTTTTGAGATTTGTAAGTAACAGTGAGGGTTATGCTCCTGCCTCTCTCCACCAGGCCTAGGACAGGCCCTGACGGACTACAAAAGGACTGCTGCTGCCCAACAGAGAGTACTGTCTCATTCTTTCAAACTGCTTTTTAATTGTATTTTTATTTTTTTAAAAATAGTTTTTATGTCTTGGTGGGCTTATTTGCCTCTTTCTGTTTATATTTTGATTATTTTGTGTTTTTTATATAGTGATTTTATCTTGTGAACCACCTTGAGACCTGTGGGTATAGGGCAGTATATACAGTTTAATAATAATAGCAAGGAAACAAAGCCCCAACTACTATCAGCTGCAGCCAGCATGGCCAATGGTCACAATGATGGGAGCTGGAGTCCAAAAAAACCTGGAGGGCCATACACTCTTCCCCCCCCCCCCAAGTTGGAGCAATGGAGAAAGAGGTGCAGCAGAGGAAGGGTTTTACATCACTTCCCCATGTCTTCATTTTCATGTCAAGGAGCTACTTTGGTGTGAATGAGGCATACACAAGGATGGCTGTGTACTTTGGCCCTCAGGCCCTTGGTGATGAGGTATGAGTTGGAGAATGTTCATAGTGATGCACTGCACATATGAGTTGGGCATTATTTGCATATATTGTCCTCATGCGTCTCTAATATCCTCTCATCATAGTGTTTTCCTGGCAAAGACAGGTTTTCTTTTCATTTATTTAATGGTACTTGGTTCTCCTTACTCTTGTCTAACCACAGGAACACATTATGGCTTACAGTATGGGAGTGGGAAACGTGGTAGGTTGGTTACTTACGAGTCACTTGTACTTACGAAGACAGGATTGTATAGATTCCCATTGGCTAGTTTCAGACAGATGCCTTACAGACCCATTGTGAAGTCTGCCTGGCCTACTTTTGTTTTGCAAGACACTCTAGAGTGATTCTGCAGTGTTGTCTGCAGAAGCCTCTGAGCCATCAGCACCAAGCTTTGAACATTTCAAGTAGCTATATTACCTTTTCCTATTCTATGAATTCCAGCTAACAATGATCTTTGGGAGGAAGGAAAGGGGTCTCCATCAATCAGCACTCCAGGACTTCTTGGAACCCTATGAAATGGCCCCTGAGTGCCCATTCACACCAGCTTCTGAAGAAACTCTTCTTGCTGGCTTAATTTCTTGTCGATTGCAATGCATAGCAACTAGTCATATAAATAATTTGACCACCCATCTAAGGCCCCAAACTATGGATGACATTAATGATTTAGTTCTATCCTTGAGTGTAGTCCACCGAAAAATGAAAAATAAATTCCCAGTGTTTTCAAGGTGATTTAGATTGGGACCTTAGAAAAGGCAGCAAGGAGCTAGAAGGGGTAGTAAGGGGGCTTTCTCCCCTGCTGCAATCCTGATTTGGATCAGGGTCCCCACACCTGCAATTTACATTGCAATAAAAATTTTTCTCTGAAACAAGCATGGCCTGTACTTGCAAAACACATTGCAGGTATGGAGCCACAATCTGGATAGGGACCCCAGAATGGGGCAAAGTGTTAAAGCCCAGCCCCCTCCACACTACAGAATCGATCCAAATCACACCCTCTGCTTTGGCATTTTATGGAAGGAAAGCTCTCCACATAAGGGCAGAACTGTGCCATTAATGCTTGCGGGCAATTGTGCTACAGTCTTGAACGTGGATATTCTGCTCCTTATAGGTGAAACTAGTTATGCCCACAACTAGTTGCCATGTGTGGGTGTGAATTATGTTTTTAAAGCAAAGCTTGCAATAAATTCGTCAAAGGTCATATAAATTGCCCATTATAGGCCATGGGATGGGGTTGGAAACGTGAAGTGCTGAGGAGCAATAAAAGCTTTTGACATTAAATCTGTCGCAGTCTGCCAGCAGGCACCCGTGTCATTGACATGGGCACCTCATTATTATTATTTTGCTTACCCACCAAAATTCATTTACGCCAGTCGATTTTTCTATTTGTTCAACACAAGTGTTGCGCTTACTACAGAGGTTGCAAATTAATTCCCTTGGGTTTCTAATGCTTAATCAGAGCTTCAGGTTCAGTAAGAGTGGCTTTGCAGCAGTGTATTCATTTAGCTGAAACTCTCTAGCATATAGTTCCATACATCAGAAAACCGGGGCAAGTTGGAGTTCCGGAGTCCCAGAAAATTCCTGTGGATTTAATTAGAATTCACTTTATCTATCTGATACTGCCAACTTATACAAGGCAATTTGAAATATCCTTATATATCAACATGTTCTGTTTTAAATATGCCATTAGCATTTTACCAGGTGGTTGTCTTGAATCCTTGGGTTGGTTTTCTTTGAGTTTAGATATGCTTGGAGTTATTTTAAGAGTACTTGGTGTGCATATAAATAGGATGCATTGCTACAGCCAAGAATAAAAAATCACTGTAAAAGGCAATGATTTTTATATAAGTGGCATGTTATGGTAGTAAATTCAAAACATGATGTATGCAGCCATCTGACTAGTGAGAATAAATGTCTTATACTGAACTAAATTGGAATGTTGAATTTCTTTTTAAAATAATGCTTTAATAGGATGAGAAGCTTCTGGGTCCTTTTCTTGCACCACCATTGCCTTTTGCATGAAATATAATCCACCATAATTCAACTATTGTTGTCAGGATTCTTCCATCAGCACCACACCCCCAGTCTTGCGGATGAAATGAAGTCCTTGTTCTGCTATTTTGCCATCCACTTTTTAAATCTATTTTTTATTTATTCTTTTCTTTGCAATGTCTTTTTGACGTGTTTACTGCTCTTTTTACAGGAATACAATTGTAGACTTAAAATTGCTGTTTTTTTAAATATATTTTACAATTGGTTTCATACACTTTGTGAGGACTCATCCTGGGGGGGGAAAGGGTGAGCTCAATATAAAACTGTTGATTGAATGAACAATCAAATGAACCACATAAAAATGTAACGGTTTGATGGTGGGTCTTTTGTATAACCAGCTTTTATGTTGGTTTTGAAGTGAGGAGAACCTATTAAGTTTGGAACCTATTAAGTTTCATACCTCAGGAGAGAACAGGTCATGAAAGGGGAAGGGCCTCCTTAAAGCGACATGGCGGGGAATGCTTTCCACCAAATGGGCTGGCAAAGCAGGGATGAAGCTGGATGTGGAGGAAGGAGCTTTTCATGGCTGGAATGGATAAGCTTCAGTTCTACTGAGGACAACATGAAAATGAGGCTGGCTGGTGCAGGAGGGAGTGCACTTTCAGCCTGCACCAGCCAGCCCCATTTTCATGTAGGCCACAGACACTGTGATGAAGAAAAGGTCTTCTGTGATCCTCCTACACAACCCTCAATTTGTCAACTTTAGAAAATCAATTTCTTTTTTTTAATTGACTGCTTCCATCAGTACTCCATTGTAATGACAAAAAGGATTTTTGAGAGGAGCATCTGAAATCTGCCCATTATTATTATTTTTTTAAAAAAATAGTTTTACAGGTTATACCCATGGTCCCTTCCTGTGATAACAAATGGCTTTTTGTGACCGTGTGCATGGGTTGCCAAACAATAACAATGCCACAATTGCTGAAGCTACTGGAAACCAAGGTTTTGGTTGTGTTAGTGGTTGATAAACTTGAGGCTAGCATTCTTTACTCCTCAGTAAGAAAAACAGCAACACAGTTGAATTGTAAAGTGTTTAATGATGTAGCACGAAAGAGAAGAGATAGGGATGATGCAGTTGTATCATAAAGCACCTATATATTTCATGATATTGTGCACTTATTTTTATTTTATAGTATCTTAGAGTTGGAAGGGACCCAAGGGTCATCTAGTCCAAGCCCCTGCAATGCAGGAATCTCAGCTACAGCAGCCATGACAGCTGGCCATCCAACCTCTGCTTAAAAACCTCCAAGGAAAGAGAGTCCACCACCTCTCGCAGGAGCCCGTTCCACTGCCAAACAGCTCTTACTGTCAGGATGTTTTTCCGAAAGTTTAGTCAGAATTTCCTTTCTTGTAACTTGAAGCCATTGCCTCGAGTCCTACCCTGCAGGGCAGGAGAAAATAAGCTTGTTCCCTCTTCCATGTGACAGCCCTTAAGATATTTGAAGATGGCTGTCATATCTCCTCTGTCTCCTCTTCTCCAGGCTAAGCATACCTAACTCCTTCAAATGCTCCCCTCGGGCTTAGTTTCCAGACCCTTGATCATTCTCTGAACACGTTCCAGCTTGTTAACATCCTTCTTAAATTGTGGTGCCCAGAACTGGACACAGTATTCCAAGCGTGGTCTGACCAAGGCAGAATAGAGTGGTACTGTTACTTCCCTTGATCTGGACACTATACTTCTGTTGATGCAGGCTAGAATAGCATTAGCGTTTTTTGCTGCTGCATCACACTGTTGACTCATATTAAGCTTGTGGTCCACCAAGACTCCTAGATCCTTTTCACAAGGATCATTTGCAGTCAGCTTTCAAGCACTATTCCGTAATGATTACACAGTTGCAGCACAAAATCTCTTCAGTGCAGTGTGATTTTTACGCCCACAATTGGATCTAAAAATATCCCCTGCAACCTTCAGTACTGTCTGTGAAACAGATGTGATTTGTTTGACTTTAGGGCTGGAGTTTCAATTTCAAATTCTGTGACCTGTGCAATCAAGGTACAGATCTGCAATCTGTCCAGCAATTTTTAATGGCATTGACTGATATCGTGATGTAACCAATGTGAACTGACTATATCTACATTTTTGTTTCATAGTCCTGCAAAAACACCTTTGCACCAGTTTTCACCCTAAAGTTCTGCTGAGTCCACACCCAACACGTACCCTTCAATATTTCTCCGATGAAAATAGGGACATCCCATTTCATAATGAAAAATTTATTATTTATACCTCACACATTTTATTGGCTTGCCCCAGCCACTCTGGGCAGCTTCCAACATATATAAAAACATAATAAAACATTAAACATTAAAAAAAACCTTCCCTATACAGGATTGCCTTCAGATGGCTCGGGGGTCGGATAATTCCATACCCTCCAATATTTCAAAATGAAAATATGGATGTCCTAAGGAAAACTGGGACATTCCAGGATCAAATCAGAAACCCGGACGGCTTCTCTAAATCAGGGACGTCCCTGGAAAACAGGGACACTTGGAGGGTCTGCCAGCAAATAGCCATTCGTTATTTGTCAGTGGAGCAAATGGCTCACTACTTGCTTCCTGCTTTGGAGTCTTCTATAGATGCAGCTTGTTTCTAGTAATGTGCATGGGTCTTCAGAGTATCCACAATGATTTTGCAGAGGCTTTCTTGTAGGGGATGGGAACCTCAGGCCCTCCACATCTCTCAATATGGCCCCCAGGTCTCTCCTCAAGCCTGGTCTCGCTTGCTATTCAGCGAGTTCCCTCCCCTGCTCCTGTACATGCACAGAATTGTGGCCTATGGAAGTTTGCAGCACTGGCAATTAAATCATACATATAATAGCCCTGTGCACTTAGCTTGTGTGTTTGCTGAGCTCCGTTTGCTGAATGTGGCATCCTTTGGGAGGGAATCTTTGGAACATTAGAATGCTTACTATTCAGTGCTTTGCAACTGGCATAAAAATTCCTGGGAAAGGTATTGACTTCAATTTTGCTTTTCCTATGTCCTTCCCTATGTTTTGTCACAGACTTGTTTGAATTGCTGTTGGATGAATTATAATGATAAGAATTGATCAAAATTATTTGGGCAACCATTTGCTATGAACCATGCATCACATTAACTAGGTCATTGTGGTTAATAAAATGCAGTAGTAAAGTAGAGAATGAAAGTTTTATGAAGTATGTGGACCTACTTTGCAGTAAAAAGAAAAGTCAATTATTCTTGTTATAGAGTATTATAGTATTAGGTTTTAAAATCAATGCTAATCGAGTCTAAATTAAAGGTGGTAACAGGTTAATAGTTCAGATATAAGTCTAATTCAGGATTAAGAAAGGCTCTTGTTAGTAGACCTGTTTCATATTATGCTTGCTTTGAATTTGTGAGGGAACTTTCTGTCATGGTGCATATTAAGCAATTCTTAATGTAACACTTATGAAATACGTATTTCCATGACATTTTATTTTAATTACTGAACGTATGCACATTTTTCAGATGGAGTTTCTGGATCATGCAGAGTGTTTGAACTTGTGCACTGAAAAAAAGAGTTGCATGAGGTTAGTTTCCTTACCATGACAACAGTATTTGGGATCAGTGAAAACTTCATTTTCTTCAAGTAGAAAACACAAATGATCAACCTTATGGCCCTGTAAGGTATTGCAAATAATGAAATACTCATTCAAATGTGCTGCCTCCTCAGAGAAAAAGGAATATTTTCAGTATCAATAAAGCACATACAAAGATGCCTGTCTTCCACCCAACTACCAAACCAGTATTTTTACCATTTATAAAATGTTATATTAACAAATATGTGAGAGGTCTATTAAAAAAACCAAAACATACTCATTATGTTTTGGAAAATTGCATAAGGATGCATGGAATTTTAAAAAATGCATAGATTTCCTCTGCTTTGTGGAACATGCGTGCGCTAAACACTAGCACTGAATTACTGGGAAAATATGTTCTTCATACTCATGTAAATGGAAGCAAGAGTCATTCATGCTGTGCAAACATACTCAAACATGTCCCACAGTGTTCCATGGGGCTTACTCCCTAGTGAGTGTGTTTAGGATTGTATCCTAACTCTCTAGAAAAGGGGAGGGATGGTTACATGTTTAATGATGTTTCCATTATAGATACGTGGTACTTTTTTGAAATCATAGAATTGTAGAGTTAGAAGGGATCTCAAGAGTCATCTGGTTCAACTGCAGGAATCTCAGCTCAATCATACATGACAGGTAGTCATCCAACCTCTGCTTAAAACCCACCAAGGAAGCAGTGGCGGAGCTGGTTGCATGGCCGCCCAGAGCAGCAACCATGCTGTGCACCTAGGGGAGGGCGGGGTGATGCGCCGCGTGGGGGCAGGGCAATCCTCCGTGCATGGCGGCGGCACGATCCTCCTGCCTTTTTGTCACCCCCTCAGAGATGGCACCCGGGGCAGACCGCACCCCCCGCAACCCCCTTCCTGCACTCCTGCAAGGAAGGAGAGTCTACCAGCTTCCGAGCGAGTCCGTTCCACTGTCGAACAGCTGTCACTGTCAGAAAATTCTTCCTGAAGTTTACAATACTAATGGATACAATAAACTCCTCTGCTACAAGAAGTGCTGCAAAACCAATTTCTCCGAGTCAGCAGACGGTCTTGCTCCTTGCACAGTTGCTTGCATCTCCTTTGTAGCTTACCTTTGTTGCCTCCACCACTCTGTCACAGAGATATCAAAAACATTATGTGCACAATCAATCTGAAATGGCAGCGATAAAGGGTGAAGCACTGGTCTCCCAGTTCTCCGCTTTGTCACTGCCACTTCCCCCTACCACCCCTGCCATCTCAGAAGCACTGTTCCTGCATGCCGTACATATAAAATAGCCTCGGTATAGAAAGAAAGGTGTGTTTAATTCAAATTCCAGTTGCTGTTGGGGAGGGTATGCTCTCCTGACCAATATGGTAAAATGGCAATCATGCTGTTGTTGGTGTGAGCAGTGATAATGGTTATGCACCGGAAAGGCAGCAAAGGTGAGCAGCTGATGTCAGGGAGGGTCCATATTGGATCTGAAGGCATTATGTGCCTCTTTGGGTCTTGCCTAAAGCTGCAAAGTCCAATAGATTGGGATATTGAATGAGTGTTCTCTTTAAAAGGGCCATTGGGTGGCTTCCAAACAACTATCAAATAAAGCTGATGAGAATGACCAATGATGAAATATTCTTAGTGGATGAAACGTCCTTGCCACACACTTGCGTCACCACAGAGTTCTTTTCAATGTGCTCCACTTTTGGAATGGAACAATTAGCTTCTGCTTAAAAATACCTACCTCAAAACTGTGGATGCAGATGCTATTCACTGGAAACAAAGAGAGGGATGGAGGGAGAGAAAGAAAGGAAAATAAGAAATCAGAAGGACTTCAGAGTGTTTGAGGAAAATAATGTTACCTGTTTGAGGCAAGCTAAGTTAGCACACCTGCCTGCACAGAAAGGGCATCAATAGCTATTGATGTGGTCTTCTCAATGTCTGTTTGCATTCTGACAAATCAAACTGCTTGCAGTATGATCGCACAGGCTTCCTGTGAAAGAGAAACCATGGATTTCAGCCTGAGGGAAGGGTAGGTTTACCCGGAAAGAGGACCCTTATCTTCTATATCAGGAAAATATATTTTTCTGTCATTTTTTAAATGCCTATAAGTGAATAGCAAACTGATTGTACTCATGAGTTATGATAGTTGGTGGGAATAGGATTGTTGGTAATCAATCCTAGCATGATTCAGAATGCCCCCCCCCCATGGCCTTTGATTCCCGGTTCAACTATTGGGTAAGGTTGATTAGATTCCTCCCTCGTTCCTGATGTAGATCTCCACTCACCCTTTCTTCCCTGGTGGTGGGGAGAATCAGTGCCATTTTGTGTTTTACCTCAGGTGTCAAAATGTCTTGCGCCAGCCCTGGGTTAGGCCAAGAGTCACCCTGTGAGCTTCATGGCTGAGTGAGGATTCAAACTCTGGTCTCCCTTGTCTTAGTTCAACACTTTAACCACTACACTACACTAGATCACACAGGAGAATATACCCTTAACAGCAAAGAAAGGCAATTCTATTTATTAGCATTTTAAAATTATGTTTGCTTTAAAATAAACATACACATGTGTTGTTATTTTTTAATGTTTTATATCCTGGAGTTGAATATAATTGTTTCTGTATCCGACAGAAGTCTTTGCTTAGATGCCTGCTGTAGCTATCTATGGGCTGTCAGATTATTATGGAATGAACATAAGCTGGTGACAGGTAGATGGTTGGAAATAAGAGTTTGGAAGCCGAAGCTTTGATAACAGTGGCAGAAAAGTGTCAACAGAAAATGCAGAGAAGTCCCAGGTGAATTGCCACACCTGCTATATAAAGAAAGAGGATTAAACTTGCATTTCTCTTTAGTGCACTGACCTAGAAAAACTTGTTAATTTTTGCTTCATATTTACTGGAATTCAAATGTGATCTGTGGTATAAGGAGAGCCTTAATATTTTAGGAAGAAAAATTATATGAAATTTCCTCCCTTCACAGCACAATGTGAAAAATTGTCACAATCTCACGTTCAGCTGAATCCTGACTTTTGAGGTTAGAACTGTTCTCAAATCAGCACCAGTTGTGTGCTGCAGAGTCGTCTGTTTTCTGGAAAGTGAAGCCTATCTCAAATTTGAAGCCACAGAAGGGCTTCGAGTGGGACCATTGCATACTCAATGATGAAGCACTTTAACATTTGAATGAGAGAAAAGTATCTTGTAACACATAAGGATGTGACACGCTCAATGCTGCAGTTGGCTGGAGATCCACATCCACTACCACATGTGTGTGTCAGCAAATTTTGCTGAGTTTAACCTCATGGTCATATGATGGGTACATTGAAAACATGGCAGTAAAATACTAATGTGAGGGGCACTCCATGAGGAGAGGGAAAGAGGAAGCACTGTAGAGCACGAACCTTTTGAGTGGGCAATATAACTAGAAGTGTGACTGAACACCTTAAACATTATGTTAGAATTTTCCTTTATTTCTTTAAAACTGATTTCCTGTTCATAAATGTGCAATCTATGCTCTCTAGGCAGCTTCTAGCCCTCTGCTTAATCATACATTGTCCAAAAACATAACTGTCCACTGAGTAGCCAAGGAGCAGGAAGTAGTGGTTGGGTGGGTGGACACAAGACAAATGCAATTGTTTGTTTATTTCCCACTTATCCCTCAAGGGGACCTTTTTTACTGCAGTGCAGCCCCCTTTTAAACACTCCCAGTTGTTCCCCAGTAAGAGAGATTGCAGGGAAAATAGAGATATATCCTTCCCTTCCCACAATTCTGATGGAAGTCACACCCACCCGCAAGCTGCTACTAATCTTAGGGAAAAGCTAAGTAGCTGTGTGGGGCTGATCATCACGGGGCTCACAGAAGAGGGAATCTTTAGCCACCTGTGGGAGTGTTTACCCAGCAAAGAAAATAGGGCTGGAAGAGAAAGATTTGCAAACTGATGTGGAAATGCAAGGAACTGAAATGAAGACGGGGGGAAGGGGATTAAAAACTGAAATTGAGAGATTAATATAGCCTTAGCTGAGAGTTACAGATCCCTCCAATCTGGGAAAATGACAATATAGGTTGCTGTTGGTATAGGTGTGTCTTGGGAGACAATGGAGGAGTATGCCATTGGGGGGTCAAGTCAAACTGTTGGAAGCCTGTAGCGCCTGCTGCAGTAGGTGTCAGCAGAGGGTTGGATACTCTGACACAGCTTTAGCCAGTAGTCATTGGCACAATGTCTGGCAATCTGCTGGCAAGTGTCTTTTTGCAGGGAACATGCTTGTAGTTCACAGGAGCCTCATGCTTTGCAGAGATAATAGGCTCCATGTCCTTAATACCAGCCTCAAACCAGTTAGGGATCTGCTGCTCTCTTTTGCCAAAGGAGAACATCACTATGGTGTAGATTGCCTCTTTGATGTTCTTCCACCTTGTTTCCTCCCCAGATGCCCCATACACCCCTTGTATGTGACAAGTTGAGAAACGGAATGGTTGATGGATCAGTGGTGGTAGCAACCTCCTTTCTCTTCTCTTTCTTTTTTCTTATGTCTTCTACTGCACTGTTTCTAGTGGCTGAAACATCATCACCCACCATCCCTACAATTCCTCTATCAAGCCCTGCTATTCTTACCTGCTTGAACACCCATCCATCTCCATCAGATACCTACAGTCAGGTCCTCTCCTTCATTTTTTACTTGGATCACCCCACACTCTGGGCAAATGTACGCTCTGATTAACTGTCACAATACAAATGGTGACCATGTATATGGCTACTCAACTCCCAATAACACTTTTCCTTTTTTTATCTCAACCACTCCTTTCTTTGTCTTACTTGATTGTATAAAAATAATATTGCTTGAAGGTATATACCGTATTTTTCGCTCTATAACACGCACCCAACCATAACACGCACATAGTTTTTAGAGGAGGAAAACGAAAAAAAATTCTAAACAAAACAGTGGATGTATGATTTTTGTGGTTCATGCTCTGGCCACAGACATGTGATCTGACAGTGAGTTTGGAGTAGCCCAATGCAAAAATCCTGAGGATCCATGTGGATCCATGCTTTGTAACCACGTTTTAAGTGGGGAGGGAAGGAAAAGCACTCAAGGGACAAGGAGCACGCGTGGGGTGGGTGGAGAAGGATGCTGCTAATAATGAAGAAGAGGGGTATAAGGGGAGAAGGCTCCTCTCCTCTCCCACTTTGCTCCTTTAAAGCAAGCAGGCTCTGCTTTTCTTCCTCCTCCCCGCTCATCCCTGGCTTAGCGAGCTGAAAAACTTTGCTGCTATGTAGCGAGCTGAGTGGGGAGGAGAGGGGGACAGAGAGCCTGCTTGCTTTAAAGGAACCAACCGGACAGGAGCTGCTTACACTCGTGTAAGCGGCTCCTCTCCTCTCCTGCTTTGCTCCTTTAAAGAAGCAGGCTCTCTGTCCCTCTCTCCTCCCCACTCAGCGGCTCTTCTCCCGCTTTGCTGTTTCAAAGTGAGCCACGGAGGAGGGAAGGAAGGGGAACCATGGATCCTCTGCTCACGACTGCAGCAGATCCCCCCCCCCCCGCCACCCGTAGGCATTCCCTCCATAACACGCACAGACATTTCCCCTTACTTTCTAGGAGGAAAAAAGTGAGTGTTATGGTGCAAAAAATACGGTATATTACAAATTATTCTGACCCAATTACAGCAGTTCTAGTAATATAATCTTAATCTGTGTTGACAGAATGTATTGGGCATGGCTTTCCCTTGGATGGAAAAAGGGAGTTGATTTTCATGCATATCACAAAATGCATTGCTTGTTTTGCAATGTTCAGGGAATGAACAATTTACATCCAAATTCACTTTGTTTTATGTACATAGTGAACCATTCAAAAGCACCCTTTGGATCAAATGACAAGGACATCAAACTTTGGATGTTCAAGTACTTGCTTTTTTTCTGAATTGATTTATGTATTTATATTATGTTTATGGATGGATTCAGTTGTGTAAACCCCATCAACAGACTGCAGTGACTGCCATTTCATATGCTATTTCTTAGAAGTAGGTGTCAACTGTTTTTCTTCTGGATTCATGTTTAGCATTTTCCTCTGAGAATGACCATGGATGTACAAAGCATGTCGATTAACCAATTGGTAATCGACCATGTTTCACCCATTGGCTTTACTTTCTCTCCACTCACCTACTGTATGATGTTGCTCTGTTTTGCAACACATCCTGGAAGCTGCTTGGAAGTGGAAGACGAACTTCAGACAGGGACTGAAGTTATCAGCTCCTCCACTATATGTAACACACACACCCTCCCCAAATTATTAGGATTAGGCCCTTGGCAATGAGTCTTAGGTCAACTCGTTTGCACTGCTAGATATGGGCATGGATCTAGACTAAGGCTGACACTCTAACCCTGGGAGTAAGCCCTATGGAATTCAGTAGGACCTATTCCTGACTAGGTATGGTTCAGATTTCATGTTGCTCTTAGGTCCCATTGAAATCAGTCTGAAAAGTCAGCCATAGCTAGCTTAAACCTCATTAATTTCAATGGTAAGTAAAGTAAAGGTACCCCTGCCCGTACGGGCCAGTCTTGACAGACTCTGGGGTTGTGCGCCCATCTCACTTAAGAGGCCAGGGGCCAGCGCTGTCCGGAGACACTTCCGGGTCACGTGGCCAGCGTGACATCGCTGCTCTGGCCAGAGCCAGAGCCAGAGCCAGAGCCAGAGCCGCACACGGAAACGCCGTTTACCTTCCCGCTGGTAAGCGGTCCCTATTTATCTACTTGCACCCGGAGGTGCTTTCGAACTGCTAGGTTGGCAGGCGCTGGGACCAAGCAGCGGGAGTGCACCCCGCCGCAGGGATTCGAACCGCCGACCTTTCGATCGGCAAGCCCTAGGCGCTGAGGCTTTAACCCACAGCGCCACCTGTGTCCCCTAATTTCAATGGTACCTAAATATAATTTAGTTTGGATGCAATTCAGCACAGTGTTCAAATTACTACTTCTGAAGGTTTGATGAAAGAGATACTGTAAAGTTTCAGACTAAAGCACAGAACTTCCCCACTTTTGTTGCACGTGGGGGAACAACCAAGGCCTGTGAAGAAGTTTGTTAAAATTCACATATCTTTGAAAGGAAGGTGTGTGATGAAACTTCACAGCTTTTACTGGTGCTGTTTTCAGGTATCACCTTGATTTGAAGCAAGCTGAAGCCTGAAGCAAAGCTGCACAAGATCTAACAGAAACTTCCAGCCAAATGCTTTGAACCCTATTCAGTGAGTTTTGGGTGGACTTAAATTAATCAGAATAATAACTGAATTAAAAATTTATGCTAGAATCCACAGTGGTATTCTTTGATACCGTCCATGTTTCTTCCTGCTCTAGGCAACAGGGTGAATTTAATAAGGTAATGGGGTTACAAAGGCATGAATAACATTGCAGTGCAATCCTGTGCGTGTTTTGTTGTAATGCATCCTACATGGGACTGCCTGCCTCACTGTTTGGAAGGTTGTTTGCCTCCCCCCCCCCCCCCGAGATTTATAACTTGCTTGCTTGTAATAAAACCTCAAGTTGGTTTACAAAAAGAGTAAAACAATAAAATTATTGGTAAAAACATTTATTTAAATCATTCAAATAATTAAAAACACAGAAGATTAAAACATATGTAAACTTATCTAAGTAGGTGCATCTAAGCAAAAATGTGCACAAGATTCCTACACTGCAGGGGGTTAGAATAGATGGCGCTTGGGGTCTCTTCCAGCTCTGCAATTCTTGGATTCTATGATACTGTGTTTTTAGCAGCTTCCAAAAAGAAGACTATGGAGGCACATGCCTGATGTCAATAGGCAGGAAGTTCCAAAGTAAAAGACTGATTTCTTACAAATGCAGAAATGAGTATTACGTAGCACCTGTAACAGAGCCAGTTCCATAAAAGGGAAGCAGCTTTGGTGACCCTCAGGGACCTGCATAATGGAGTGCTTTCAGGCACAATTGAGGAGCCACAGATCAGACCATAGTAATGCTTGGAAGAGACACTGAAGACTTTCCCTCATCTCTTTAGCGTCATCTTGACTGTCAGCCAAGCAGAAGTTCCCGCCAAGCTACCTTGAGGGTTTGCTAGAAGGCACTGCTCATCCTCAAAACTTATCCATTTGGCCTTTGAGGGGGGAAATGTCTTGAACTTAAAGCCTCGGGGGGAGTTTTCCAGAGTCTTGTTTCCATTGTCTGCGATATTTTTTTTAGTTCTCATTGCCACACACTCGAAAAGGAAACAAAATAGAAGCAGCTGAAAAGCATCCTTACTGAAATGCTCACACATTTCCCCACTCACTCCAACAAACAAGGCTTCCCCAATCTCGGCAACAAACCACTGAACTTAAATAATTATTATTGAAGAATATTCGCTTGGGTGTTCCATGGAGCTTGTCAAAGTCAAAGGGCAGACAAGAACAGGACCTTGGACAGTTCCTATATAAGGCAGCTACAGAGTGATGCTGTCTCTACAGGGAGCCAGCCAAAAGTGGCCAGCATGGTGCGGTGGTGTTGAGGAACCACCCTTGTTATGTTGCTGCTTACCTTGATGGAAGAGGGGTGGGGCAGGGCAGCAGAGGAGGCAGAGCTGCATGGCAGCATGAGTGGAACCAAGCTGGTGTTCCTGCTTTTGCACCTACACAGCCCTGGTCCATCACCTCCCCACCTCATTATGGTAGTGATGCTGCCGCCAGGAGGGTGGTTCCACTAAACTTAATCATTTAGTGTAACAGCACTACACTTTGGAACTCCATTCCTATTGATATCAAGCAGGCATGTTCATTGTATTCTGTTCGGCACCTGCTAAAAAGATTTCTGTTTAGACAAGCCTACCAAGATGCTTGAGAGTCTTGCTCTGCTCTTGAGAGTCCCATGGACTGCAAGAAGATCAAACATATCCATTCTTAAGGAAATCAGCCCTGAGTGCTCACTGGAAGGACAGATCCTAAAGCTCAGGCTCCAATACTTTGGCCACCTCATGAGAAGAGAAGACTCCCTGGAAAAAACCCTGATGTTGGGAAAGATGGAGGGCACAAGAAGAAGGGGACGACAGAGGACGAGATGGTTGGACAGTGTTCTCGAAGCTACCAGCATGAGTCTGTCCAAACTGCGGGAGGCAGTGGAAGACAGGAGTGCCTGGTGTGCTCTGGTCCATGGGGTCACAAAGAGTCGGACACGACTAAACAACAACAACAACAACCAAGATGCTTAGAAGGCTGGTGTGAATTTTGACCTGTGTTAGTATTTTAACTTTTGGTATGTTTTAGAATATTGTAATATTTTCTTGATTTTCTCGCTTTATCTTTTGTAAACCACTTTGAGATTGTATTTTTACAACTGAGTGGTATACAAGGTGGGGGTATCAGTAGGCTTGGGAGAACAATTCCTTGCCCCAACTATGGTATTGAAATCCAACCTTTAAGACAGCAGTAAGAAGGCTAATTTGCAACAACTATGAACATTGCCATTATTTCTTCTCTCTTGGCAGTCTAAATATTACCGCTAATAAGAATCACAGAAGGGAATTATAATCACTTTGCAAAGTTAGCATGCTCTCTGCTTGTTACTACTAATCTTAGCAGGATTTCATTTTATTAGGTTCCTGTGAAATTGTAACTTAGGTTAATTCTCCCTTTTGAAGTAGTATATGATCCAATGCTTGGGTCATTCTACCTGTGGGCTATGACTGGCAACTGGATGCGGTAAGTTCAGTGGCACTTACCCATTGTTAGCTGCAAGAAGGACGTGTGCCAGAGGATTCTTGCTTTTGGATAGCTGAAAATGAGATGAAAGCGCTGGGCTGTAATTATTCCATATTCTCCTTTCATTGCTTAAAAAAAAAGTTTGAAACTTCCACCAGTGCTTATGGAACTCTCATTTAAACAGAGGTGGCTGACAGCTGGTTATTGCTTCTGCTGATGAAATGGGCTAGGCTGCTTCTTGTGCTGCGTGCTTGTTTTCTCTGCTGCAGTACTATTTTCATGTGCTGTTTTTGATATTTTTGTGGGTTTTTAAAGCAAGTGCTACTATTAGTGGCTTTGGTTTCTTCAAATAAAAGTGGCTTACTATTTTAATATATAAATAAAAAGAAAAGTAGCCATTTGTTGAAAATGTTTTTAGTGTTTGATATTTTACTGTTTTATATATGTTGTAAGCTGCCCAGAGCAGCTGCGGGAACCCAGTCAGATGGACGGGGTATAAATAATAAAATTATTATTTATTATTATCACAGCTGTCAGCTTTGTGGCTTGTTTCAGAATGTCTGATTTCAACCAGTCAAATCAGTGAATTTCACCAAAATCAGTTATTAGAAGTGTAAGTAGCACTGATGGATTTCTGTCTTCAAACTAAGGTGCAATCCTACACAGCTTTACCAAGAAGGCAATACATCTGTCTTCAAAAATATTTTACTGTCATGGTAGGATGGGCTAATCTGTCAATGTTGGTTTCTCCCAAATTCTCATTTTTCCAATCTTAAATTCAGTTCTCCATATTTCCACAACAATTTGCAGGTTGTTTTTTTTTTAACATACTCATGAAAATTTGCCAGAATGTTATCACTGCCGTTGACTCTTATAAATTTTCAGTGGCAGCTGAAAACTTACTTAATTGCCCCATCTTTTATGTGAGGATTGCTGCTGTGCTGTGCTGTGCTGTGCTGTGCTGTTGTGTTTTTAACATGCTCCATTTTGTCTGAAGGTGTATCCTGCATTTGATTTTAATGTAACACACTCTGGGATTGTTTTGTCAGTGAAGGGCAGGTAGGACATATTTAAAAGAAATTAATTTTTAAAAATGCCTTGGAAAAGAGATGGCAGTTTAATAGCACCTCTTTCATCTTGGCATTGAAAATCCTCTCATAGCATTTTGGATGTTGGCTGGCTGAAATGAAGAAGGCCAAATATATGACACGACGGAGTGTAGTGAAGAGACATATGCAAATGTTGTCAGACTTTTAACTTCCTGGCTGATTAGTACAAATGCATTGTGCAGTGTTTGCCTTGCGGCGAGGATTGTGGGGAAGAAAGAAAAAAAGGCATTCAAAATGTTTTTTTTATGGTCCCCATGCTAATGGTGTATATGCAGCTGTGCCCATTTCAATCACATATTAGTGCCTAATCAAAAGGTATTGTATTCCATTTAGCTTAATTTCAGCTGCTGTGTGTTGTGCTGCCTGCCTTGTTCCAACTCATCATAGGATTAGATGACTCACTGGGCATGGAGACATCTTGGTATTCAAAGCAATGCCTTTTCCTGTAGTCATTTCTCACCCACATACAAAACAGAGTGTCATTCACAATTAGCATTTTAACGTGATTAAAACCAGGCTGACACAAACAGCAATCTATGGCACTCCTTTAACTTATGGAAGGAAAACTCAATGTTCTACTGCTGCACGCTCCAACTATTATTTCTGTTTTTGCAAACACCATTGCATTAACTCAAAAATATATATAGTGCTCTGTCGACCAAGAAAGAACTCACTGGTGATTTAACCATATTTTACAATAAAGAGCCACATTTATAACTGTACTGTTTGGCCATGTAGTGAAAGGAAAGGAAAGGAAAGGAAAGGAGCCTAGAACACCCATGGGAGAATCTGGTGAGAAAAAATTAGATCCATAATTTTATTGCCCCAACAGGTATAGGAGATGGCTACTGCAACAGCTAATTTAGACCAAGTACCTCTTGAGTAAGCTTAGAAGTCACTGGGTAAGAAAAAATCCTTGTGAATGAGTAACTGATTAAGAAACAGGGAGCAGAGAATACGAATAAATGGACAGTTCACCCAATGGATGTTAAAAGTGGGTCCCCCAAGGATTATGATTGGGACCCATATATTTTGTCTCAACATAAATGATCTAGAGTTAGGGGTGAGCAGTAGCCAAGTCGGTTGATTTGCTTAATTTGCTTACAACAGTAAAATGATTGTGAAGAGTTTCAAAAGGATCTCTCAAAACTGAGTGAACGGGCCATCAAAAGGCAAATGCAATTCAGTGTAAGCTAGTGTAGTTTGATGATATATTTGGGGGGCAAAATAATATACATTTCAGATGTACATTCATGGGACCTGAAGTGGTAGTGATTGACCAGGAAGGAATCTCATTGAATCAATCAAAATATAAAAGCATTGTTCTAGCCCACTTCTGACCTACAATAGAGCAGGGGGTCAGTTCTGATGGGTGCTCCTTTGCAAGTAGCTTCTCTGAGAGTGACCTTTCTGCAGAGAATTCCCTTGCCAATGAGTGCCCTGCACCAGACAGCGAGGAAGAGTCAGGAGGGGCTCTTACTTTCTCCCAGAAATGCAGCCAGTGCTCAGGGCAAGCCTTGCCCAGCTGATGTCTACCTCTCCTCCTGCCTGATGCCCTGCCCACTAAGAGCCAGAGAATATTCTCAGCCATCCAGCCTGACCTGAAGTTATCTGTAGCTCTCTGTACCCAACTCGTCCGATGCCCAAGTCCCTCTGAATAGTCACCGTTTGGCTTGGGACTCAGTCAAATCTGGTGCACAGTCCTATTTTCCGAAGAACCGTCATAGGCTTGAAGGGACTAAAATATGCAGTGTGGTCCAAAAGCTCTGAGGTTGCATTCATTTTTGGTATTAATTTTCCAGAAAAATTTCAGCTGATATCTGCACTGTCATTCAAGCAAGCTTTGCTGTTACACTAATTCCAGCAGAGAGAAGCATTAGTCGCTCTCATAATCTTTATACTGTGTGTGTGAGCATGCAGGTGACTAGGAAAATTTGTACGTCTTATGTCTCCTTATAGCTGAAATAGAAATTAAGATGTGAAATATATATATTCTCCCATTTTAAGCTTTGGCTAAATGTACACTGTCTAATCAAGCTATTGCATCATTTCATCAATTTTCTTCATGTCTCACATATCTCACTATCTGCTCCTTGCTAAGTTTTACTTTTAGGTGAAGTCAAACAATCACAAACATGCCCCCTTTTAGATACAGTTTTGTGTTAGCTTTTAGTAGGTTGGGGATGCTTGGATATTAATGTGCAGTACTTTGAACTTGGTTTTGAAATTTCTCCAGTTTTGCCTGTCTGATAAATCACAAGCTGGAAAATCATTGCCAGCTTGTTTGCTGAGTTATTTTACATGCTACAAAATTCCTCTGCCAGATCACTAAACCTGGGTTGCCTGGGGTTGATAATATCCAGCAGCAAGGACTCTTAATAAAGTGAAAGGGAAACCTGTGACCCCCTAATCCCTCAACTACAGGTTAAAAGGGATGAGACACATTGGAGACAAAAATGAAATTTTATGTATACACACTCAATGAGGGTTACAATCTTAATTGTTACCCTGATAGCGCACAGCACTTAGTTTCCATCAAAATCACTTTTAAAAAGTAATTAAGAACTTTACTTAAAACTTCCACTGTAAACCTGTTTCTAATTAATCCAGTTCTTCCTAGAATGGCTATGTGGTCTACTAAACCATTAAATTATTTCCAGCCCCCTTCTACAATCTTTTGTTTCCTCTCAAGGAAATACAGTAATTTGAACTGTCCTGCCTAGCAAACTCCTAACCACTCAGCTAATGCCTAATGAAGCCTTTTCTATGCCCAATCTAAGCCCCATCTGATAGTTTAACTGTTGGGTTTAACTTTTTACTCACTCCTGATTAGCGGACACTCCACCCAGACCTGATTGGCTTCTGGGTTTCAAGGAGAAGGACCCAAGGTCCATCTGTCACAGGCATGGCTTGGGGACTTTTCTTCTAAAAGCACCTTGTGGACAGCTAAATGGGTCGTGTTAGTTAGGTCATGTCATTTGCAAGCATCATCTAACTGGGAGAGAAGTCATTGTTATAGGCGCACTTAGGCCAAGGGGTCTCTCCGGCCCCTTTGCCCTGGCCTTAAATTTGGCCCTGTGACTTTATTAGTGAAGAACTCAAAAACCTTTGGTGATAGCTAACTCCAATAAATGCCGCCAAATCCCTTTATCTCTCCGTCCCTCACCCTCTCTCATCTTCCAAATTGATTCATAGCATTTAGGAGTTAAGGCCTGTAATAGAAATCTAGTGTTAATTGATTTGAGACTTTCCAGTAGATAGAAGTAGAGAAGTAGAGACATCACCTTGCCAACAAAGGTCCGTATAGTTAAAGCTATGGTTTTCCCAGTAGTGATGTATGGAAGTGAGAGCTGGACCATAAAGAAGGCTGATCGCCGAAGAATTGATGCTTTTGAATTATGGTGCTGGAGGAGGCTCTTGAGAGTCCCATGGACTGCAAGAAGATCAAACCTCTCCATTCTGAAGGAAATCAGCCCTGAGTGCTCACTGGAAGGACAGATTGTGAAGCTGAGGCTCCAGTACTTTGGCCACCTCATGAGAAGAGAAGACTCCCTGGAGAAGACCCTGATGTTGGGAAAGATGGAGGGCACAAGGAGAAGGGGGCGACAGAGGACGAGATGGTTGGATAGTGTTTTCGAGGTTACCAGCATGAGTCTGACCAAGCTGCGGGGGGCAGTGGAGGACAGGAGTGCCTGGCGTTCTCTGGTCCATGGGGTCACGAAGAGTCGGACACGACTAAACGACTAAACAACAACAAAGTAGATAGACAAACAAAATACGTCCATTTGGGGCCATGGAAGTATCAGGGATTTTGTTAAAGTTCATCCTCACCAGCTGTCATCTTTTAATATGAAGTCACTTAACCTCTGCCAGAATTCCTTGCTGCTTTTAGACTGAATGATCCTAGACAGATGCCCTGGCAATGGATGTGCAAACCGAAACAAGAATATTTATCTTCAGCTACTGCAGCTCCATATAATCCATCTTTCGCAGGTGCAGTTCCTCAGATGGTTTGGGGGAATATTAATCTATGTTCCCACAGCAATGTGATGTGTGATTCTTTTTCTGTGCAATGTCATAGGCGCTGAGAAAATGCAAACTATTATTCTATTGGAAACAGCAGTGGCAACCAGATAACTCCAGTGACATTGCAATTACATAGCTGTGTAATCCCATGATTGACAGGAAAATAATGGTTACTAAAGGGCTGTTTGGTTTTAAAAGAGAATTGTGTTCACTTAGATAAAGACTGTTTTCAGAGGCAGGGGCAATCAGAAGCCTTTCAGTTAGAAAATTTATTGAAAGATATTGTTTATTGCTATTATTCCATTGAACATTTTGCTAAATGGCTGGTACCTTTAACGAATGGCATCTCATCCTTTGTTATCTTGTTTTCATGCCTGGATATTTAATGTAGGTAGTGCGGCACATAGAGGGGGAAATCCATTAGCAGTGACACAGATGATATTTTAGAAGGAAAAGTCTTGTGGTGCCACGACTGCAAAGAGCATAGAGTGGAGGAGCTAACCTACGCTACTCTCAAAAATTTCATTAACATCCTTACTGAACTCATCCTACATTTCTTTCTCTCTCTGCTCCATAATACTAGGACATAGAATCACCCAATAAAGCTGGGTGGAAGGAGTCAAAGAGCAGATAAAAGGAAGTATTTTTTCATGCAGCAGGTCAGTTTTATTGATTTTTATTCATTTAAACAACCTACTCTGTCCATACAGTCTTACAGTGAATGGCAACATTTTAAAAAAATACAATACAACAATATTTCATTGAGATACAACTTAGTGTGACAACAGATCATATGCTAACCACATAACTGCAACAGCCAAATCAGGGGGTGGTGCCTTAGTCAAATGTTTGGATGGTTTTGCACCACACTGACATTACAGCTTTGTTGGTGTGACTCATTGGTGCTGCATAGCTTTTTGTTATTATTTTTTAAAGGCTTTATTTATTTTGAAAACATAGAAAGAGAAGCAAACGCTGTTTGTTTTACATTGTACACCAAGTAGCACATAAAAGAAACCATTGCTTGCAATGCACAAAAACAATATAACCAAAACCATTAATAACTTCAAGGACAATGGATGCTCCTGCCATGTAGATTCCCCCTAAACCATAAGTGGAAGAAGAAAAAGCACATATTTAATATTATTACTGTCCAAAAACAATCGTAATCATGAAAAGGAAGTCCAAACCTATGGAATGTATATAACGAGTTTAAGCTTTCTGAATTCTTGCGTAATATAGAGGAGAGTTCCTACTGTATTTTGTCATGTTAACAAAACTAACAAAAGCATACAGAATTTTAACAAATTTGTCTGTCTTCAAATAACCACACTCTAAGTGTCTGTATCAGCTTTTCCATGAGTGCAGGGTACCACACCTTGTGGTGCCAATACTCATACTCATCCCTCCTATGGTTGGCAATAGTTGAACATGCTGCAGAGTTAAACCATGGAATTTGCTGTTATAAGGTGTAGTGAGAGTGAACAGGAATGGCTTTAAAGGAAGCTTAGACAAATCAGTGATGAATAAGATTATCAATGGCTACTAGCCATGATCTTGCCTTGAGCACTAGAGGCAGTATGCCTCTGGATATTCTCGTTGCTGGGGAACATGAGCAGGAGAGTGTCATTGCCCTCGTGCTGCTTGTGGGCTTCCCATAGACATCTGGTTGGCCATTGTGGGAAGACGATGCTGGACTAGATGGTGCTTTTGTCTGAGCTAGTAGGACTCTTCTTAGAATCTTATCAGTTCTCCAGCCCTGCCTCCTCCACTATTATTGAAGATTCTTCCATTCTTGCTTAATGCTGTATTCATTTATTTTCCAACAGTTCTATATTCCACTAATGTAAAAACAAATCGTGTTTCATATATACAGGGTGTCAGTAAGCTCTCCACAGACAAAACAGTGTTTTCAAGAGATTTTCACAAATGTGGCAGCTTGTTTTCAGATGTTACATTTCTGGAAACTGCAAGCAGGAGATTGTGTCTCAGGAGGACTTGGTTGCCTGTTCAAAGGGATATCTGGATACACCTAATGTGTGAACCAGCCCGAATGGTTTGCCTGGAATGGACCGGTATATTTTTTAAAAGGTTATTGGATTATAGTCAAATAGACTAGAGATTGACAGTCTATTCCTGGTATGTCAGTTCTTCATATATTAATTCATTAGTCCTTCCTTTTTCTTCTTTACACATTATGTATCTCACAGATGATAGACAGACAGAGAGGGAGAGAGAGAGAGAGAGAGAGAGAGAGAGAGAGCTCATTTAAGCAAGAATTTAAATACATATTTTATCTCAGTGAAACTTATTATGCCCTATATCATAGAGCTTTTGAGATGAGAATGGTATCACAAAAGTTGGAGAAGTGAAAAATCCAAAGGATAATTGTGTTTTGATCCATATTTGTCTGGTAGGTATGAATTTGGTTGCTTCACGTAAAAAGTGTGGACATAATGATATTCTTCTCCATCCCTAAAATATACAGTTTCAAGAATGCTGTGGAATGGAGGGTAAGTCACATATTTATGAGTTTTGCCTCATACATGGTGATCCTCCTCCTCTGAGAGAGGATTTAACCAATCTGGTACTTCTCGCTTCACTAGGTTACTATTTTCAATTGCCATCCATTGTGCAGGGGTGGGGGGTAAATTAAGTATTTCTTCTGATGTAAGTTCTTAAGCCTTTCTACTCCATTTATTTTGCCCTTAGGATACTATTTATAAAGCATCCTCCATGTGATATAAATTCTGCAAAGTACAGTCGGCTATCACCTCTGAGTCTCAATGTTCCATAAAGAATACCATCCATAACACTCTCATCTCTGAATGTAACATTAGTCTGAAACTTGCTTTTATATACTAGTTCTCCACATGCTATTTTATTCTTTCTGTACATTTAGTGGCACATTTTGACATTGCTTGGAAAGTGGAACAAAGCATTTTATATACATTAGCAAAATTATAGCTTTTAAATCTGTTCTTCTATTTTCTTGATAGCTAAAGGGAGCCAAAAGCCTGTTTGAAAACATTTGAATAGAAAAGTTAGGGAGGGCAGTCTGGAGAAGAATAATCAGCCTAAAACAGGATACTAGAAACTAATAGCATTACTTTTACTAATGATGTTGTAGCATTGAGTTAATCGAATGGTCTTAAACATGAAGCCTCTGAGCCCCTCTCTCCCACACCTGGTCATGAGGTAGGAAGGGCAGTTACCCTCTTTCTCCCTTTCAAAGTGGGAAAGGAACTTGGAAGTGTGACACTCTATCCTGCTTCCTCTTTCAGCTCTCTATACGCTTTTCAAGGCTCAGAATCTACCAAGATCCCTTGGGAAAGTGAAGTGTGTGCTTTCTCTCACTCTCATTCTGTCTCTTGTTGGTGGACTACTCTCAGGAAACTGGGACAGGGTATCAATGGGCCTCACTCAAAAACCCCAAAGTGTCTAGGTGCCTAAAAAGCTAGGCAACCCCTGGTCTGAGCACTTGCAGTCACCAAAAAATAAGCAATAAAGCCTGAGCTGGGCAGTTTATGAAACAATCCAGAAGAACACAATAGGACCGATAAATTGATTCATGCCAACTCTGGACTTTTGGCTACCTTTCGGAATAGCATGACTTTGCTGCAATAGCTACGAGAGAGAGAGAGAGAGAGAGAGAGAGAGAGAGAGAGAGAGAGAGAGAGGTGGCCTATGTACACTGTGCAAAGCACCAGAATTAATATTAATCCAGCTGTGCAGATGAAAGTAAGTGATGTCTTACGCAGTCATAACGTGCTCTCTCTCTGGAGTTTCATTTTAATCCTCAAGCAATAATGTCTGACATAGCATTTGCTTTATTCATTGAAACGTTACATGGAGTTCAACAGTCTGAAGGGCTTTTTCCACAATGCACTCATCTTTCTTCATCTCTGCGTCATTTTGTTGTTAGTCTCGGAATTTGGTCCTTTGTGCTATTTGTCCTTTCTGGTACCCTAAAGCATGCTGTGGGGGTGGGGCATTTTCTCACTTGTTTTGATTGCTTCATCTGGAAACCCCACTTTCCATTTTGTCTTATTTACATTTTGGGAATGTAATGGAAATAGGAAACTGGAGCAAAAATTGTGGGTGACCTTTTAGACTCTCAGAGTGGCTCAGTTTAAGAATCCTGAAATCAACAGGCCCCTCCTTTATTGTGATCAATGTCACTGTTTTTCTTTTAATCAACATCACTATCCAGCACTTTGACAGGAATGTTTTGCAACCCCAACCAACATTCCAGGTGTGGGGGATGTTTTGTTTTTTTTTGTTTTTTTGTTTTTTTGCATAAACTGTGCTGCAGCTGTTGGATTAGCATTGGTGAGACCTGACTTCAAATCCCCATTCAGTCACGAAGCTCTCTGGGTGATTTTTGGCCAGCCACCCTTCTCAACCAAAGCCCAATGGGGTTGTTGTGAATATAAAATCAGGATGGGGAATGGGAGAAGGACCTTAAGCTTCTGGAAGGAAAGCTGAGATATAAATGTAATAAATAAATAAATGGACACTTCAGTGTTGTCACAAAAAGCTTCCCCAACTCTCACCTGGCCATAGAGGTGACTCGGCAAAGACCCTTCATCAGTGGCGAAGTGGTGCACACAGACACTTGCAAAGTTACGTGGATCAGGACCACTGGTTTTTCCAAACCAACTGTTATTTGAATCCCCCAAAGCATTTTGCAATAGCCGCTGTCTCCACTATTGTACTTCCCTGTGAACATTTCTTCTAGAATATAAACTGACTATTGTATAGAAGGGCAATGGCACAAGGCATCGATATATTGATTTTCTAAAGATGTGCACTTGGGGTTAAAAAAAATTAAAGCATCGAATGAATAGCATGCTTTGGGTTGCCACTACTTTAACCATGTTGTGACGCATCCAAAGCCATGTTATATTGATAGCTATTTATTTAAAAACAAGTAAAGGGTACTTATCACTTTATGCCTTTGAGAGGGAAGATTACCCTTCACCCTCATAAGGCCCTTCACTCCCTCTCCCTCTCCCCCCCCTCCCTCTCTCTCTCTCTCTCACACACACACAACCTCCCTTGAAAACAAAGAAGAAGTGTCCCAAACTGGGGGTAAGTCTGTGTTTCTAGGCCAGGAATGCTGCCAAAATGACTGAAAGCTTGTAGAAAAACAGCCAAAATATTTTCTAAACAAATACAGAGATAAATTTAGCTTCCAGCAAAAATAGGTACACTTGTATGTCATGCAAGACTTCAGGGGAAAATACAGCCTGGTCTACCCTGTATCATTTCACAAATAATTCAGCTACTGTTTTCTTCCACACAATGTTAATCTCCAAAACAATTTATTGCTCGCAAGTGGTTCCTACTTATACTATCTGTCTGTGTGCTCTGTCCATCATATACATTTATTCTGTTCGAGTGTTACCAGAGCAGCATGGTATTGAGTTATGCGGAACAATGAATCATGGCACTCCAATTATATATTAGGCTTGTGGAGCAAGTGGATAGAGAAAAAATTCCCTCATCTCTCATCATACTACAACTTGGGACATCCTATTGCTGGCATCCATTTGTCTCAGGAGACAATGGAGGAGTGTGCCTTTGGGGCAAACCATTGGAGAGTTACAGTGCCTGCTGTGGCTGTAGAGACTGAGGCAGGATAGACATGCTTTGTGGCAGCTGGGGCAGATGAAGGCATCTGGTTGTGCTGCTGCAGATGCACCATAACATTTCTTTTCCCTGCGCTCCTCCCAGCAGTGATTTCCCCTCTCATCACTGCTGTGGATACATGACCTATCTGTTTGTCTCCAAGCACAGAGGTCGTATGCAAGGGATTTCCACATGGCGGGGTTGACGTTGCCAGCCTTCATGTCACATTTGCAGACATCTTGATAACACAGAGTTAGTCTGCCAGCAAGCCTGGTGCCTGAATCCAGCTCCCCATAAAGCATGTGCTTGTGGATCCTGTCATCTTCCATTCTGTGTACATGGGAATCACAGGTGGGAAGAATACATTTCTGAGCACAATTCAAAGTGTTGGTGCTGACCTTTAAAGCCCTAAATAACCTCGGCCCAGTATACCTGAAGGAGTGTCTCCACCCCCATCATTCTACCCGGACACTGAGGTCCAGCACCAAGGGCCTTCTGGCGGTTCCCTCACTGCGAGAAGCCAAGTTACAGGGAACCAGGCAGAGGGCCTTCTCGGTAGTGGGGCCCTCCCTGTGGAACGCCCTCCCACCAATGTCAAAGAGAACAACAAGAACCAGACTTTTAGAAGACATCTGAAGGCAGCCCTGTTTAGGGAAGCTTTTAATGTTTGATGCATTACTGTATTTTGTTGGAAGCCACCCAGAGTGGCTGGGGAAACCCAGCCAGATGTGTGGGGTATAAATAAATTATTATTTATTATTATTATTATTATTAATAATAATAATAATATTTATTTATTTAGATCCTGCTTTTGCAACTCCCACAGGCATCTGGTTGGCCATTATGAAAACAGGATGCTGGACTAGATGGGCACTGTAATTTCATGGTGAATTTGGAAACAAGGGAACTGTAGCTCAGTGTAGAATGCCCCAGGTTTACTACCTGGTGTCTCCAAGTATTGCTTAGAAAAACACCTGCCTGCTACCCTGGGAGCTCAGTGGGCTAGATGGACCCATGATCTAACTTGGCATAACATCCTTATGCTTCTTATATTAATTTTTTGGGGAAGTTGCATAGCTCAGTGGTAGAACATCTGCTCTGCATGCAGAAGGTCCAAGGTTCAACCCTCGACATTTCCTCTTAGGGCTGGAAAATGCACAGGTTTGAACCCCTGAACAGCTGTTGCAAGTCATTGGAGACAGTTCTGAAATCAATGACCTAATGGATAGCCCTATGTGCCAGTAGGTGGCATGTGTAGAATGAGCCCCACTGCAGTTCTTGCACAGCCTAGTGTTCCAGCTTGCACAGCAGAGTGCACCACTTTGCTTCTTCCATCTGATTTCCAGGAAGCATCTAATATAGAGTCCCAGTGTATCACTCTGAAACCACTGAAGCAGCAGCAATAAATGATCCAAGGTTGTACCAATGGAGTGAAGGATGCATCTCATTTTCTGTCTGCCAGGTAGGTGAAAGTTCATTGGGAATAGTAGTACCTCATCCTCATTTTCACAACTTCCAACAGCTTCACCCTTCCCTGATCACAGACTGGTGGGTACTATTGGCAAGCTCATCCTCAGTATGTGGGTCATTATGTATGTTGCCACCTATGCACAAGTGAGAAGCTCCAGAAATCCCAAGGTTTGCAGAAATATGAAAAAAAATCTTTAGAAAAAAGCTCTAGTGTGGTGTAAAAGAGCCAGTGTGGTGTAGTGGTTAAGAGCGGTGGTCTCGTAATCTGGGGAACCGGGTTCGCATCTCCGCTCCTCCACATGCAGCTGCTGGGTGACCTTGGGCTAGTCACACTTCTCTGAAGTCTCTCAGCCCCACTCACCTCACAGAGTGTTTGTTGTGGGGGAGGAAGGGAAAGGAGAATGTTAGCCGCTTTGAGACTCCTTCGGGTAGTGATAAAGTGGGATATCAAATCCAAACTCTTCTCTCTAAGTGGAAGGAGCGGACATAAAATAGCTCAGGGAGGATCGAACATTTTCAGTGTCTATGGAATGCCAACTCACGCTTGATGTAGGGAAATGTGAAACATGGAGAGTGGAAATTGAATAGAATATTGTGGGAAAGGGCATGACTGGCATCGTGAACAGTCCACACTGCAACATTTTGCAGAACCTACTTGTATGTATGCATAATGTATGATCCATGTCCATGCACAGCCTTAGACCTGACCTTCCTTGGTTTTTCTCTGTCCTATGAGAACATACATATCTTGACATCTCTCTGAAGAATGCCATCTGACAAATAAAAGAAGGATATCCCATCTGGCTCTTTGTTTGACCAGTATAATGCACAGCTCCTTTCCATTAATGCAGATTCTTGCTTGTGATTCTGTGCTGTAAGCCTAATTACTCTCAATTTATTTGCTCAGCCCTGCATTTGCTATCTGCTGTTCCATAAATATGAAATTATCTAAATCCTTTTATATCTGGCTGCAATACCTAATTATTCCTCATTTGTTTTTATTCTCTCCCAATTTAGCATCATCTGTAAAGTTGAAGATCGTATTTTTGTATCATAATAAGAGCTCTGAGATGCTAAGGAAGGAAGAAAAAAAGTTCCATTTTCTCCTCCCCTTCTCTCAAAAAAAAAAGTAACAAGTGAGAGCTGTATGAAATGATAAGGAAAGGAATGAACACAAGAGTCAAATAAATTAAGGAGAAGTTAAAGAACCACATCAGATAACGTGAGATATTACTGTGACCAGCACCCATATAAAGGCCATAATAAAGTATGGCACAGAAACACTCTATTTGGTGAATTGAGAGGCCAGTTGTATGAGTGAGGCAGTTCCTTCAGGTGGCACATATTGAGGGACAGGCTAGCAGTACCATAAATAAGCCAGTCTTGCACCCTTGATGATGCCCAGGTGCTGTGGAGGAGGATGCCCTCTTCCCAGTGTTGATGTATCATTCAGCTGCCAATCCAGCTGTATTCGACATGCTAAATGAGAGGGTGCCATGTTGTCCTTTTGCCCCAGGCAACAAAATGTCTCTGACTGGCCCTGGTGATTTGTCAGACCTCTCCGTTCAATCTAAATGAGAAATGTTGTCTCTAAGATCGCCTTCTCCTTTCATTCATAAAAGAAGAAACTTCCATGTGCAACTGGAGGCAGGCAAGCTCTGCACACAGAATAAAATCTAAAAGAGTGAGGCTGGCAGGCTAGGAACTGAAATTGGTTTTTTTAAAAAATAATAACAATAATCCCCAAATGTTCCACATTCACACTTGTTGCTGCCTTTGACAGGAAAGATAATGAGCCATATTTTATCCATTGTTTCCTCCATCTGGCTCACTATTTTTAAAAACATTGTAAAATCAAAAAAGTTACAAAGGGTTATCTGGCCAATAGCAAGATCAATGATCTCTCCAGCAGAATGCAAAGTTCTGCCAGGGAACATTCCAGCTTAGTCCACACAGCAGCCTCATCCAGGTGCAGGTGTGACAAATTTCTGCCAAGAGGCTTATTACTATCATCATTCTTAAAACTATCCTCTCTCTTCTCTTCTCTCAGGTGCAGAACCCAGCACCTGTGTTAAATTGCCATCTCATACTGGTCTAACAGCTCTGGCTTCAATCTCTGTGAACATTAACCTCGAGAGGAGCCCATGGGGAAGCTGGATGTGTTTTGATGATGGCTGCTTTGTTTTCTTTGTGAATCAGGCACGGAAGCAAAGCTTGCTTCCCACATTAACCCAAGTGGGCTGAGGACGAAGACAGATGCTTATTTTCCTTTGACATTTCCTTGCCAATGCCACCTTGAAAGGTTTATCTGAAAATTAGCTAGCACAGGGATTAGCCTTATTCAGCAACTTTATTGTGAATCGGATTTTACAAAATAAATGAACATTGGATATAAAACCAATCTATAATAATTATCACCCTAGTTATCTCGTCAGGTTCATTGCTTGGGTCCAGGTCAAGATACCATGGAAACTATTCAAGCTATATTGTTGAAAAGTCAGAGTCCTCTCAGATTTCCTTATAAATAACAAAGTGCCCATATGCCCTATAGATTTAATGCTGCACTTTAAACAGCCATGGCTTCTCTCAAAGAGTGCTGGGAAGTGTAGCTTGTTAAGGGCGCTGAGAGTTGGCAGAAGACTGCTATTCCCCTCACAGGACTGCAGTTTGCAGAGTGGTTTAACAACCAGTCCCTCTTCCCAGAAAACTAGGGAATTGTGGCTGTACGAGATAAATAGGGGTCTTCTAAGAATTCTAAACATCATTAACAAGTGGCACTTCCCAGGTTTCTGTGGGCGGAGCCATGACTGTTGAAAGTGCTACAACACAAGAAAATGCTGCTACTCACCATACTAGGTTCCCAAACAGGGTTAGGATTCTCACACTGACTATTTGTGAAAGGCTACTATGGCAAATGTGATGGATGTAATGTGGGGGGCGGGGGGCCTCCTTATACTTGGATACATGATTAGAAGATAGAAGAAACTAAGAAGTCCATCAGATCTAGTAGGCTGGAAAGGTGACCATAAAAAACAGCCTTGTTGGATCAGGTCAAAGGCCCACCTACTCCAGCATCTTGTTCTCACAGTGGCCAACTAGATGCCTCTGGGAAGCCAGCAAGCCAGGACCAGGGCAGAGCAAATCTGTAATTCCCAGAAGTTGGTATGCAGTGATACTGTAATATATCATCCCGAGTAATGTGTGTTTCAGGTATAACAATAACGTGGCTGCTCTATAAGCAAGAGCAGTATAGATATATTAATATCAATTAACCTATCAGTATTATCATGCAGTATTATCAAAGATTACACTCACAGAACATCTAGTATTGATTATAGGAAAATGCTGCCCCATCTTTTGCTGCACTGATTTGCAAAAGCATACAGCGTGTCACACACTTTCTCTTTCCTTATAGAAATATTTTTAGAATTAAGCTGTACAAACATTATTTTGAATCTATTGTAAGTAAAGTGTGCTTAAAAACCTACATATGGAAGTGAGGCCACAAAAACAAACAATTAAAAAATTGCAAAAGAAAAAAAATAATGCTAAATTTGTACATCTAGTTCATTGCTTCAAATTATGGAGTAATTTGAGAACTCTGTGAAGTCACCCTTGGATCCTGCAAGGCAGACCTAATCTACATGTACATAATTTAGATTTTATTGAGTTAAGAATGATATAATAAAATGCTGAAATCAACAAGATAGAGAGATAAGATTAATTCAAGTAGGCTCAGGCTACATATTTTAGGGGGGGGAATCTACAAAAGCAAATTAGGAAATTTTAATAAGCTGGAGAATATTATCAAAAGCAGGTCCAACAAGCCCATTGGAAAACTCAATGCAGTGCCATTTGCATTCATGCTCCAAATTCTTATCTTGCTTTTTTCTTATCAACGTGGCATTTTCATTCCAGCGGAAGATATTTTAGGTTCCGTTTCAGCGTTACTTTCCTCACTGAAGTTACAATTCAGTCTGGATAAGTGAGATAAATTTTGCTGGTCAACTGTGCAGTATTAATTCCTCCACTGGCTGTTTGCCATGTAAGCAACGTTCCCCCCCCCCTCCAACTATATTTTCTAGTTCTGACATTCTCTTGTTTAGGCTAGCATAATTCTTTTTTAGAATTCTTTAAACCCATTCCTGTTTATAATGGAACATTATACAAGGGTAATCACAAGACTGACAGTGGAATAAGTCTGTTTGAAGTTTCTGGGTCACTCCTTTTTTGAATTTCATTCTGGTAGGCGGGATTAGCAGCTAAAAATTACCATTGTAATAGCAAAAGCCAAACAAATGTAGGAAGCCAAGTTTATTGTCACGTCTTAAGAATGAGGCCAGCTAGGAATAGCCATTTTTATTACAGAATAATAAATCTCACTAAAAATAACAACAGAGCCTATAGTCTCTGACATGATCTATTTTTATGCAGATGCAGCTTGCCAGGTGGGGCAGAGCCACTGCCCTAGGTTCCTGGCAGGTGGGTGTCACTGTTGCTCACCTGGAGAGTGAGGGATGAGATGGTGGTGAAGTCGACAGGGTGGAAACACACCAGCAGGAGTGCCATGTTGGTTCTGGCAGTGCATTTGCACTGTGCCAACCTCCCTGCCACTTTGCACCACCCAGTAAGACACAGTGGCTCACCTGCTAAGAAGTTGGTTCAGTGGCTCTGTCTCATCCAGGAAGCCACTTCTGGTTTTTTGTGTTATCTCAGGCTGCAGTTTGAAACCTATGAACTAGGGAATAAGCCCTACTGAATACAGTGGGACTTCTGAACAGTCACCAAAATGGTTCCTCACAGGAATATTAATCAACAGTGGCAGTCTTCTGTTCCTGCTGAGTTCACATTGCCCCAGAGTCTCATTTCTACTGAACAATACATCTGAATCTGTATTGGCTCCGTCTGCAACTGTTTTAAACGAATCTATTTCTCAAGCAGCATGAATCTTTCTCTTTGGGCACCATGTATGGCTATTAGAACATGGTTAAACAATTCAGGCCTAACTAGCATTAGGCCATTAAGAATAGTTGACATATTTCAACTATTCTTGAAGGGTTTTGTAAGAGCGATATTTTGGAATTTTCACAAGTTGTTTCGTGGTTTTTTTTTTTTTTTAAAGGTATAAATGAACAGTTGTAGTTAAGTGGAGTTAATTGGGCTTCGTTTAGCATGGTGAAGCTCATTATAGCAGCAAAAGCAAAATGTAGGAGAATTAAACGTCCAATGCTGTGTGTCTGAAAATAAATAGATCTTAGGAACACTAGGTACATTTGAAATTTTGAGAATGTATTGTGGGGTGGGTCCCAAACACAAAATGGCTGCCATGAGGGCATGGCAGAACACATTCTGACTGTCGTGGGGTGTGGCATAAATGAGCATAAAAGAGACAGAACCACAATGGGAAAATAGGCACCTATATCAGCCACAGCCACACTCAAAGAGAGAAGGACTTTGCATCTCTTCTCTGCTCAGAATAGAAGAGTGGATGGATATCCAATCTTGGCATCCATTGAAAGATGGACGGCAGGGGGGTGTTCAGAGTAGGAGCCATCAAGCCAGTGCAAACAGAATCTTCACAGGAAGAGCAATGAATCTCTTTTGCATTGTGAATTGATTATCTAATGCAATATTTTAAGCATCACAGTGACAGAAAAAGAACGGCTTGTAAAGAAATGTTTGTAGTAAGCATTAAGCATTCCCATAAAAAAAAAGTCTGGTTCCAAACATGAGATGATATAACAGCACTGTCTAGTTTACACCTGCATCAGAGGACTACAGGATCCATGTGATGAATTATTGTAGATGAACTATGAAAGATCTAATCCAACAGAGAGAATTCATATAAACTTTATTCAGCTAAGCACCATATATCTCAATGTAGTGAGTCGACTCATTCAGCTGCCACCAGTCGAGTGTTGAGAAAAGAATCATGGGATGCACATGCATATGTGAACCAGCTCTAAGTGACTGGCTTTTCAAAGAAATTAAGCTTCCCAGTAGCCTTCTCTGCTTGGCTCCTTTTGTGCATGGACCTGACATTGTACCAGCAACAGGAGCTATTGATATAAGATCTGCCAAAATCTCAGCTGCCATTGTCACGTCTCTGCCTCTCCCATCCTTGCATCTAATTGCTTCACTCCATTGGCTCTTGTGTTTCTTTTTATATTGATCTCATTAGCATTCCGCAAGAGTTCCCTGCTGTCAGCTTTCTTGTTTGCCTTTTGCTGTTACTGTGGCTCTATTTTCTTTGTTCACTTTTCTGTCATGTTTCATCTTACCTGTCTGTTGCGAGTACTTTATGTACCATTTTTTAACACTGTGCTTCCTTTTATGAATCCTGTTTTTTCCAATATTTAAGTCATTTTGCTCATGTTACATCTGGATTCCAGCTTGTGTCTGGTGTCCGTTGGACATCAGACTCAGCACTTGGACCATTAATCTGTCTAGGTCAGTATTGTCAACTCTGGCTGGCAGTGAATATCCAGGATTCCAAACAGGATTCTCTCCCAGCCCTGCCTAGAGAGGCCAGAGATTGAAACTGAGACCTTCTCCATGCAAAACAGGGGCTCTGCCACTGAACTATGGTCCTCCCTAATTCAAGGGGCCTCATTCAAGTCACCATAACCTGTAGGTGGCACCAAACTGAATAAGCAATATCTTAAAGACCTTGTTTATTTAAGTTTTGAGGTCTTTATAAAAGTCCCAGAGCTAGAAGAACAAATCATAATGGTGATAACAGGGTGTTTTATTCATGTAGCAGATTTTTGAAGAGCAAGAGTTAGGAATAAAGCAAGAATAAGCAGATGGAGTCAAATGGGGTAGGGTGGAAGGAGTTGGAAATATAAGAAATGTAATAAAAAGCATGATGTCCTTAAAACTGAAGAGATTAGAAGACATATGAGATCCAAAACCAGACAGAATTTCAAAACTGTAATAAGCCAGATCAATGACTGGTGAATGAAGAACAAAGAAAATGTTTGCAGCTCCCAATATTTGTACTTCTGTTATGCTCTTTGATTCACAAATAGCCATTTATTACAGTGTGTTTGTGTGCTTTTTTCTGTGAATTTTATACTAGGAACTGGCTTCCCTTAGGCTATTAACTGGCACAGGGCCCAAATGAAATTGATCCTTTTGGACTTGGTAATTCACACTTTCTGAAATAATGCGTGAAATGAAACACAGCCATCTTTCAAAACTTCTGCTTATCCAAGTTTTGTGATGCAATTCTCCAGCCAAGCAACGTGTACACAAATGCATATACTAAAAAGTGTACAAAAATACATTTATTAGTGAAAATAGCATGCAAAAATGTGTATATTAGGGAACATTGTAGACACAAATGTGTACATTAGGAGAAAGTCACACTAAAATACAGATGAATTTTCATGAGGATTTTGTTTTTTTTAAGATCATGAACTAATGTAGAAATGTGGAGAACTGAAAACTGGAAAACAGGAAACAGAGAGAGATAGAAACTGACACATTTCTGACCTGGGCAGCTGTTAGATGGGCAGTGGTGGCTTTCGGGGGGGCACTCTGAGAAAAGGATCCTGGACTAGGTGGGCCATTGGCCTGATCCAGAAGGGTCTTATGTTGTGGTACTGAGCTTTGTTAACTTCTGGTGTGAAGACTTATGTGAGTTTGCTGTAACAGAGACACAGATCCTTACACTCAAGGAGCAAGAGCTATGCAAGAATCTAGATTCATGGTTTAGGGTGGTAGTGAATTAGACAAATAATGAACATGGCTATTCTTAAAGTCCGTACTTATTGGGCATGTTAGCTAATAAAATATAACTAGAAATTAATCAAATAGTACAACATTCAATGAAATTTGAGGAAACGGCATTTGCTTCAAGTCTGAAAATGTATGTCCAAGGATTTTTTCCAAAAAATAGGCAATAATAAGTTGGAGAGAGAATGTGTGATGTTTGGTTTCATGTTGGAAGAGTAGCATTCTAAGACTAAGGTCTCATTACGTTATTTCGACCTCCCCCTTCCCGGTCCCCGGGTACAGGATTTCTAAAGAAACCCCCAAAGGCTACATCTGGAAGGCTGAAATATATGTTCACCTAGAGATGATATTAGATGCTTTATGATTATATCAGAACACACCGTTACATAAAGCACTTTGACAAGACACCTCATGCAGATTAATTACATTCCAGGATTCTAAGGGGAACATGCATTTAAAAGGACTTGGGAGTGATTTTTCATATCATATTAAAGGACAAGAAAAAAGTATCAAAGGACTAAAGGGTGCCTGATCCAGTTCTTGTATTTTAAGAGATGTGTCAACAGAGAATTCAGGAAAGAATATCAGATCTCTACATCTGACTTATGTTGTCTCAAGATATTACTTTTCAGAAGGATAATGTAGAATTTAGAAATGTATAAGGAAGAAAGCTCATTGCTGATATATGAAAGAACCTCCGGATCTTATGAGTATGCTTGATTCCTCTATGGAAATCTTTAATGGCTCAATAAAAGTAAGCAATAGAATATATATTTTAACAGACCTTGAGAGCTAAAATACAGTTATAAAACCTTCCATCTATAGTAGATTATCCCCCCCCCCGCCAAAAAAAATTCTTACTGATGTAGAAATCTTGGCCATGTAATCTTTTCTGATGATTTCCGCCCCATCATGTATCAAGGTTAGCAAGTGGACTCTTTGCAACTGGGGAAGCAGGGAATAGGCAAATATGAACTGTGGTCTAGGCTCCATCTATATCTGAATGGACATGGAATTAGCTAAGATCAGGGTGGAGAGAGGTAGCATAAGAAGAGGATCAAAGACCTGTTCTTGCAGTGGCCAACCAGATGCTTATGAGGCTAAGTTAGTGAGTGCTCCTCTCCTCAAAGCTGTTCACAATGTGCTTTGGTCCTAGTTTCTGCATTCAGGAAACTATGTGCTGGTGATGCATCACGGTGCTGGTGATGCATGCAGGCTACAGCAGAAGCAGAAACAATTCTAGTAAAAACAGTAAAAGTGAGTGATATTGAATACGAGTGGGACCTGCAACAAACAATTGTTATGTAGAGAGATCCTGTTCAGTGTTCCAGTCAGTCAACCCTCATGCTTGATACCCCAATCCAGTTTAAAAGCAAAATGGGCCATCAAACAAATAAGGCAGTGGTTTTTACATACTGGAGAGACTCCCTAGATATGCATAAATATTTTAAAATCTTTTTTTAAAAAAAATCTTAAATGTATGTAATAACCAGTGCTTTTTTTCTGGGGGGGACGCAGGGCTACACAAACCTCTAAACATTTTATGAATCTAAGTTTGGCCTCAAGGGGCAATATTTCAATATGAGTAGGAAAATGAGAGTACCCCTAAACATTTTTTAAGAAAAAAAGCACTGGTAATAACCCATTAGTTTCCAGACTTAATGGATTAAACAAACCTCCTCCTCCATTGGTGATCACTCATAGCTGAGTAAGATTGCCTTCCATGAACACGGTCTTAACAGTGAGTCTGTAAGTGACTATGGAGACCAATTCTGGATCTACACATCCTTCCACAGTGGGGACATAGGTTTCCTTGTGAGAGTTGATCATGATGAGGGTTTGCCAAACGTGCCTTTCTCTTACCTTGTTTCTCCTTTTTGTCCTGAGTTCCAGTGTCCTTAAATTCCAAACCAGGCAGATTTCAGGCAGATAAATGCATCTTTTCCATCCTCAGCCTTCCTGCATTGGGGCATTGGGTAGGAAGGTCTAATCCAGGTTTCCTCAACCTCAGCCCTCCAGATGTTTTTGGCCTACAACTCCCATGATCCCTAACTAGCAGGACAAGTGGTCAGGGATGCTGGTAATTGTAGTCTCAAAACATCTGGAGGGCCAAGGTTGAGGAAGCCTGGTCTAATCCTTATACAGTGGTACCTCAGGTTAAGAACTTAATTCGTTCTGGAGGTCTGTTCTTAACCTGAAACTGTTCGTAACCTGAAGCACCACTTTAGCTAATGGGGCCTCCTGCTGCCGCTGCACCGCCGCTGCACGATTTCTGTTCTCAACCTGAAGCAAAGTTCTTAACCCGAGGTAATATTTCTGGGTTAGCGGAGTCTGTAACCTGAAGCGTCTGTAACCCGAGGTACCACTGTAGTAAACACTGATCCTGTCCTCCACACAATTGGGAGCACTGAGTATTCAGCCAAGCATGCTCACAATCTGCACCAGACCTTTGCACAAAGAGTGGTAATAGGGCTGGGAGGTGATTTTCCTGTAGCCCCTCCAAATATACAACTTAAGATGTCAGCTGTTGCTGGCTAGTGTTCATACATTAAAAACACTTGATAAATTTAGTATTGCCAGAGAGTCTTGTTCCTGAGGGTCCTGATGTAACAAATTTGCACCCATGATTCCTGGGGCGGCAAATGATACAGGGCTGTTTGCCTGCTTCCATACATGGCTCTTCTTCTCTGAGTCATCTTGACACAAAAAAGTTTGCAGTGTGAAATCGGGAGCATGTCATTTTTCAGAGTTCTCTAATCAGACACTTCCCTTAGACTTGCTTGAATACAAGTGCTACACACTGCGTTTGCTTTGCTTGTGGCTGGTATTTCCCCGGAAAGATTTTTGTTCCCTTGTTTATACTTACTTTGATGATCATTCTCAAATATTTGTTCCCCTGCCCCAGACTTCTCTCAGAGGGGTGCCCCTATTGAAAGGAAAACTTTCTTCCATGTTCACACAGGAATGGACATATCTGTCTAGTTCTGGCCTGTATCATTTTCATATGTGTTTGTTCATAACTCCTCCTCTCCATCCTGTTTGCACATCTATCTGCATTTTTAAAATACAAAAATCCACCCTTAAACACATATGTAATTACATATTTAATCACAAACTACTTATTTTACTCCATATAAACATTTCTAAAGTTATTTATTTATTGCTTTTGTGTACCTTTTGTTCAGCCAAAAATTTTATTGTCAAATTCAGAGAAGTGTGAAATCTGAAGGATAATTAATGTGATCCCTGTGTCAGTCTGGGAGGTGCAAATTAGATCAGTTTCACTTTGAAAATATGAACCAAATTCTTGTCTATCCCTGTTCTCATGTAGTTATGCCAAAGCAGCAGCACTAGCTGTGTCTCAGGAGATGGGCCGGTCATGAAAAGCTAAGCATTGTTGTCACTCAACAGTAAAAAGATGGTGTGGGCAGTAGCTGTGTGGATTCAGATTTATTTGAGGCTAACTCTTAATATCCCCCCCAAATGTGCTGTTTACCCTTCAGATCCAGAAAGAAAGTGATGAGCTTTCCTTCTTTTGTAACTTTAAAATAAAGCACATAAAGGAAAACATTGTCCTCATGGCTCAATAGATTAAACCTTGAAATGACACTTGAGAAGCAAGAGCTGTAGATAAACATACCTTTGTTTTATAAGAATTCGCAGATAGTAGCTTGGAGGGTTTCCTATGTGGAGTTTGTTTCCACTTTTTGTGTTTATGAGCTTCAGAAATGTTTTAAGCCAGAAGGGCTGAGGCATGGAAAATCAATATGGAGCCCTTCAAATAATTTGAACTGAAACTCACCCCGTCCCCAAGTGTTAGCTATGCTGGCTGGCACTGTTGGACTTTGGAAAACACCATGCTGGTCTGAGGGCTGTTGGGTTGTGCTAATATTGTGTGAGTGGTTTGTTTGTTTGATTGTTTTATTTGCAATCTGTTGTAAGCTGCCGAAAGAATTTTTCAGTGGAAACATGAGATAAAGGTAAAGGTAAAGGTACCCCTGCCCGTACGGGCCAGTCTTGACAGACTCTGGGGTTGTGCGCCCATCTCACTTAAGAGGCCAGGGGCCAGCGCTGTCCGGAGACACTTCCGGGTCACGTGGCCAGCGTGACAAAGCTGCATCTGGCGAGCCAGAGCCGCACACAGAAACGCCGTTTACCTTCCCGCTGGTAAGCGGTCCCTATTTATCTACTTGCACCCGGAGGTGCTTTCGAACTGCTAGGTTGGCAGGCGCTGGGACCGAGCAGCGGGAGCGCACCCCGCCGCAGGGATTCGAACCGCCAACCTTTCGATCGGCAAGTCCTAGGCGCTGAGGCTTTAACCCACAGCGCCACCTGCGTCCCTAGCGAAACATGAGATACACACCTGTAAATTAAACAAATATGCATATTAATAATAATAAATACATATCTTTCCATGGGTTTGAAAAGCAACTTGCAGGCAAGTCATGTGTGGAATTGATGCTGGTCTCATTTCCTACTTCAAAGCCCTTGTTTAAAAAAATAAAAGATTGAGAAGAAGAAGAAGAGTTTGGATTTGATATCCTGCTTTATCACTACCCTAAGGAGTCTCAAAGCAGCTAACATTCTCCTTTCCCTTCCTCCCCCACAACAAACACTCTGTGAGGTGAGTGGGGCTGAGAGACTTCAGAGAAGTGTGACTAGCCCAAGGTCACCCAGCAGCTGCATGTGGAGGAGCAGAGATGCGAACCTGGTTCACCAGATTATGAGTCCACCGCTACACCACTACACCACACTGGCTCTCTTTTAGGCACTCAACCTAGACACCCAAGGGCAAAAGCATGTAGAAGGATGGGGGTCCCCAGTCTCACTGGCTGTGCCTGCTTCTTCCCTGACCTTGGCATGTTTAGCCTGCAGGTCTGAGGGGGACTTGTAAGTGCCCTTACAAGCCTCATAATCAAGATCCCTGTCAATGGCAATATGCAGAACATGATGGATCCATCCGTTCCTGCAACTTCTTGGTCATTATTGTGTGATCACAGTATTTTGGAAGCTGCTGCTGCTGCTGTTGTCTTAGCTATTGTGGTGTGGTGCTGCTTTCAAAGTATAGCGCAGGTGGAGCCTGAGTGGATATTTCATACATGAATTTCACTGAAGTGATCAAACCTTCATGTCGACTGCCTGGGCACCTGCACTTGAACTCAGGATGAAAGGGAGAAAGGAGCTAAGAGCAAGGCATGTTTGGCAAACCCTCACCATGATCAACTCCCACCCAGAAACCTATGTCCCCACTATGGAAGGACATGTGGATCCAGAATTGGCCTCCGCAGTCACTTATGGACTCACTTTTAAAACTGTGTTTATGGAAGATAATCTTACTCGGCTACAAGTGATTGCCAAAGAAGAGAAGAAAGATTATGTAATAACTACAAAAGCAAAAAGAATACGATAACTGTTTGCGAAGAGGCTGTAGCTGGCACCTGTTGTGTGCCAATTCACCAGCAGCCCACAAGAGTCAAATGCCACACCAGCCCAATCACAACTTCCTCCCACATCCTGCTGTGTAGAAGAAAAAGGGAGCAGGACATCTGGTCCTAGATTGGAAGGAATATATGAACAGTGTATCAGATACAGTGGGGCCCAAATTAACATGCAGTTAGGGGAGACTGAATGAGATTACTAGCTGCACACACACACACACACACACACACATAATTCCCATCATGTTGCGTGTTCAAGAGTGACTGTCTGCTGTTGGAAGGTTTCATGTACTCCGGGTTCAAAAGCACACACCCCATGGGGATAGGAGCCTTGTCTGCTACGAGACAACTGCCCTTGGATGTGCGAAGGGCAATGGAGATGTAGGTAGCAAGTTTTTTTGTACAGACTTACAATTTGCCCTGGAATTTGCACAGTGCAGAGTGGTGTATAAATATTTTAAATAAAAGGCATACATTTTCCAATTCTGATATTTTATTTTGTGAGATAGGGTGGACTTTTATGTGGAATCTATATGTGGCTACCTCGTCTATTTATATAATGGCATCATACTTGCTGTTATTTGCTACTGGAAAGAATGAAACAAAACCAAAAACTGTTCATTTTTCAGTTCACCTAGGCTAGTTTCTTTCTGAATGTATTCATATTTCTGTCTGCATCTAGCTCCTATAACAGGCATATTTCTCTCACATCTGCCTTTTATCCCAACCATGCAACTAGATCAAGCTTGGCATTCACAACCTCTATTTATTCACAACCTCTCTTTATCACTCTTTTGAATCTATAGGGTGCAGTTCTATTAAAAACCAGATGACATAAATGGACAGACACAAGAGGTAGGAGTCTAATTATGTCATTCATTGTAGTGAGCAGCAGACCTTGGGGGGGGCACACTATATTTTTTTTGGTGGGGGGAGAACGAATTCCTATGCCCCACAAATAACCCAGAGATGTGTTTTAAATAGGGGGGCCACTAGGTGGCGCATCGGAAGATGGCTGACAATAACATCTCTCCGACCCACACGAGGTAATTTGGAGGCTATGATGGGGGTAATTAGCCTCCTTAACCCCCCCCCAGGATTATGGGGGGGACGGCCCTTGCCTGCTGTGCCCTATACCACCCCCGAATTTGTGGGGGTGGGGGCACTAGGCACAAAGCCCTCCTGTGGGATTTTCGGCACTCCTCGACGCCGTCCCCGATTCGCGCCGCTGGTTGCAATGATCTTTAAAAGAAATAATTTGGACATGATTAATTGCACATACATCAAGGAAAAAGGGGAGTAAATACTGCTGACAGAAGAGATCTCTGATAACAAGATAACAATAAAATACGAGAAGAACGTCAAGATACGGTAATGACTGAGGGGGGAGGGGGGGAAAAACCTGCCTCTACCTTTTTATGTGATTTAACAAGAATCCCCCTCCCCTAATGAGTCAGAAATTAAGGACTTAAGCTGTGGATTTAAGGCTGTGTGGAGATAAACTTTCGATCCAAAGCAATGTTTCAAGATGAAGCTGGAAAGCTAAGAGTTTTGGAGTGACGCAGTCAGGAAAAAATGCCGTTCGCCATTTTGTGAGGCATTGTGGGAGCTCTTGGGTCTGGGAGGAGAAAGAGAGAAATAGAGTTGTTTACATATCGTGAATCAACTCCTCGGTGGGACTTAAGAGCGACAAATGCCAAAATTTACGATGGATAAAGTGATGTTATCTACGAAGGAGATATATGGAAACCATCTGGACTTAGTGAAGGAACGGGAAATCCACACAGGATTATTACACTTGCTATCGGCTTAAGGAGACTAACAGAAGAGATCATAAAGGAAAAAGAGAAACTATACGAACAAGATATGATGTGGCAACACCAAGATAAGACTGGATAGAATTATGAACTTTGTTTGGACTGATTGGGACTGATTTGGACATTAACGCAGTAATAAGAAGATGATCTGAATTCCCCTTTGGATCTTGAAGTATGGGTTCCCCCAACAAAATTTAAAAATTTGGCTTTGTAATTCGGAATTTATATGATGTGATTTAATTTGATGTGATTGGCCAGTTAATAAAAATTATTTTTAAAAAAAAGAGAGAGATGTGTTTTAAATAAAAGCACCAGGCAGGTGCTACAAATAATCCAGAGAAGAATTTTAAATAAAAGGACACATTCTACTCATGTAAAAACACGCTGATTCCCGGACCGACTGTGGGCCAGATTTAGAAGGCAATTGGGCCAGATCCGGCCCCTGGGCCTTTGTTTGCCTACCCATGCCTTATCACTGTGGCTTCATACAACAACTCCATTCCTTCATCCATGAGGCCAACATGACAAAAGAGAGCAAAAAAGTAAAGAGCTATGCATCCCATTTGCAAGAAGTGTCAACAACAATCATGCTACAGTGGTGCCTCGCAAGACGAAAAGAATCTGTTCCGCGAGTCTCTTCGTCTTGCGGTTTTTTCGTCTTGCGAAGCAACCCTATTAGCGGATTAGCGCTATTAGTGGCTATTAGTGGCTATTAGCGGCTATTAGTGGCTAAGCGGCTATTAGCGGCTTAGAAAAAGGGAGAAAAAAGCAAAAAAAAATCGCAAGACGTTTTCATCTTGCGAAGCAAGCCCATACGGAAATTCATCTTGCGAAGCGCCTCAAAAACGGAAAACCCTTTCGTCTAGCGGGTTTTTCGTCTTGCGAGGCATTCGTCTTGCGGGGCACCACTGTATATTTTTGTAATCAATGGAACCTAAGGATTAATCATAAATTCCAATTCAGTCCAAGCTAGTGTGTTTACCCTTTATATGTAACATTCATTTACACATTTTTAACAGAATTGTGGCAGATGCATAGGTCACTCACCTTTGAGCTTTCGTAAAGTCTGTATCTGTTGTTTATCTGTGTTCGGGTTCAACTCCAGCAGCTCTCCATCTGTTTGCTGTCTGTTTTCTAAACGGAGGCAGCATCCTGAGGGGCAAAGAAGACAGGCAACAATTAACACTGCAGCATACTAGAGAGGAGGCAGTTTTCAGTGGAACTGTATAGATACCCATATTTTCCATATGTTTTTATTGTGTGCAATGTTGTGATTTCACTCTCTAAAACAGATGATATGCTGCGGGGTTTTGTTGACTCACAGCACTTGTTCCACATGGACAAGCACTTGCAGCAGATCCTGCCATCTGCATTGCTAAAATTAAGGGGTGCCAGGGGCACAGCTCCCCCCCCCATTCACTTCTTTCTCTATGCTGGAGCAGGGGAATCTCAGGGTTGTATTCAATTAAGTCCCACTCATAGTAGGTCCACTGAAGTTAATGAACCTAAGTAAATAATGTATATGAACTTCAATAGGTTTACTCTCAGTAGGACTAGCATAGATCCTCACATTTTATGCTGTCAGAGCAAAGTATTATGCTACAGTAGGGATGAATGGATCAGTTCATTTGGTTATTTCCATTCCTGATGTTTTCCAGTCTTAAATTCAGTTCTGAATTTTCCAGTTTTCCAGTTTTTAAATTCAGTTTTTCTACAATCTGTGGGATTAAAATAATAATAATGATGATGATGAAAATTCAGCAACATTTGAATGCTCATATGTCCTAATAATACCCTTTTGCATGAAATTTCCCCTAATACAAAGTGTTTTTGTATATTATTTTTACTAATATATTATGCATACTTTCCCCTATTTTATGCACTTTTAAAAATACGGTTTGGTTGCAGAACTGCACCACAAAATTCAAGTAAGTGAAAATTTCAGAGGATGCCTGTGTTTCAGTACTTTCTTAAGTGATAATTTGACAGGTTCACTTGTAAATGGAAACCGAATCAAATTTCTTCCTCTGCCCTACTCTACATTTTATTGAAGCCTATTAAAGGAGCACCTAAGACAGTCACATATAATGTGAGGACAAATGAAGACTTCATGGAGAGTTGTAGGTTAAGGTGTGGAACAGGAAGCCACCTGTGCAGTTCATAATATGATTATTTCATGAGGCTTTGTTTGGGATGTCTGTTCTAAAATTAGATCCACGGAATCCCCAGTTTGCTGCTACAATAGAGTTGTGAGTATGAAAGAAATAGATATTCTCGGTTCTGCTTCTAAGCCTCCCAACATTACTAAAGGGATAATATTAAAGCCTTTCAGCCTATACCAAGGCACCAGACAGGGCTGCCCTCTCTTCTTTATTATTTAAGTTGGCATCAGAATCCCTTTCTTGTGCAATTCAGCAAAACCTCACAATTAAAGAAAGGAATAAAATTTAAAGACTCTGATATTGCCCTCTGTGCTAATGATGCCATAGTATTTGTTGATGACCCTGACAACTTCAGTCATAGCTTTAACTGATTTGATTCACAAATTTGATAGCCTTTGGGGATCAGAATTAATTCCAGAACTAACATACACCTTTTCAATAAGAATTGACATATACCTCTTCACCTCGTTTATGTTTGTGGGGCTTCAGCATCCAAACCAGAGGCCTAATATATCTAGGAAACAAGGTCAAAGAATGGCTCACACCTTGCTGCAATAAAAGATGACTTGGATAGGTGGGCTATGTAATCTGTAAACATCTGGGGTAAGATTAATATTATGAAAATGAATGTGGTATAATGCTTGTTTTTTTACATGGCTTACCAATATACATCTCAGGTTCCTAATTTACACATATCAATAAGTTTTTGTAAGGCCTTATATGGTGCAGTAGAGCACCCCGCATTTTCATTATATAAACCTCAGCTTTTGATCTAAGAAGATTTTAACTTCCCCAAACTCTTTATAGAGCTTTTCTCCTTTCCCAAGTACATAAATGCCACAGCCAGAATCCTCATATCAACATCAGCCTAGACAATATTAGAACAGCCTTTCTACATTGATGGGGTAGGCAACCTTTAGTTTCAGGTATATTCACAACTTTTCTGATAAACATTTGATACCCTCCACCCCCGTATCCTAGACTGCCAACACATTATTGAGCCTTCCATCAATGCAAGGGAAATAACACTTTGGCATAATCCAGAACTAAAAAATTGCTGGTCTCACAGTTTAGTAAAAGACTAGGGCAGATAATCAAATTCTCACTTTGGATCAATAAACAGACAAGGAAAGTAATTTTGTCCCCTTTTCTTACTTTCAAAAAACATACAGATCACCTGATACCTCCCAGTGATATTATTTACAGTTGAAAAGAGTATTAGTTTCTTTGGATTGTATCCAATGAAGCTTTCTCATTGGCACAGGGGTTTCGAACCAGTGTGCCGTGGCACCCTGGGCGGCTTGAATGATGGTCAGGGGTGCCATGGGCAACACTGACATCTGTCCCTCTTTCCTCCCCTTCCTCCCCTGATGCCCTCTTGTGCCTCTGCCTCCCAAAGGATTGCACAGCTGCTTGTTGCAGAAGCCCTGGCTACAAACTCCGTAGGTTAATGGTGCCTCTGGAGTTGGCTGGGGGAGCTGGTTGCCACGAGCTGAGTGAGGCAGCCTCAGAGTAAGCAAGCAAGTGGGGAAGGGAGCCCAGCCAGACAGTCCATCAGCCCTTGCTGCTGGGAATGGACAGACAAGTCCCAAGCCCCTGTGGGCCAGTGTGAGGAGGCACCTCTCTTTTGGGCAGGGAGGCAACTCAGAGACCAGGGGCTGCAGCAGCGGCTGCCCAGAGGACTCCCAAGGAGAAGAGATGAGGCTGAGGGAACACTCCACAAGGGAGGGTGTTCGAAAAAGCATGAGAGGCTGCCAGCTCTGCAGGAAAGGGGTAACAGAACTGGGCTCCTGAGCCCCACAGTGTTGCCACAGAAAGAATGTAGTTGGTCAAGAGAGCTGTGGACTTTAAAAGGTTGAAAACCTCTGCATTAGAAGTCCTTGAGCTAACAGGATTACTTTGTTGGATACAACCCTTAATTTGGTCATGCTGCCTGCAGTGCTTCTAAACTGCCCCCTCCTCATATTAATTAGGGGGTCTACTTCCCAACACTACTCAAGCCAACTATAGTTTTTAACCATTGACTTGTGGATAGAACTAAATGTTATACAACACCCATGTGTGCAGAATGGAACAAGGAGCTGGATAATCAAACTCTTCCAAATCAATGGAAGGCTATGCTCTCGTCAATTAAAATCTCAACCCTAGTTTGAGATGGCCCTGCAGAATTTATTATATCTCCTTTACAATTTTGTAAGAAAAATATGATTTCCTTTTCCAGTTGCTGGTGATGTCAGTGACAGAGAATGCTCCTTAACATACATGATGTGGCACTGTTCTTCAGTTTTTCAATTCTGAGGTCATTGTCTGTATCAACTTTGGCCTGGAAACACATTGCAAAAATTGGGGTGGGGGGAGAGAGAATTGATAGGATACCTCCCTGTGGTGTATTTTATGCCTTCATATCACTGAGCAGATGGGTGCTAGAGTCTAAAAATATCCAGAGGGCCATTGGTTGCTCATCTGTCTCCTGGACCCAACCTTGACTTTGGGTCAGCATAAGTTCTCCTCACTCTTCTCCCTCTAATGGATGAGGATAAAAATCTTAACAGCTAAGACTTTGTCAAATACTGACAAACTATTGGGACCTACCAGGAACATGTGAAAAGCCTCCTTAGATAATTTGCTAGGAATATGGAAATTCTCACAGGTTCCTTTGGAATTCTTTGGATTTATTTATTTTATTAAATTTATTCACAGCTCCCCACCAGGGCTCCTAATTCAGGCCTGCACAGGGCGTCTGCTAGTTTAAGTTTTTACTGTGGTCAGAAGAGGAGCCTGAAGTCTGGACTGAACTGAACTGAGTGCATTTAAGGGAATAGTAGGCAAATAATTCACTGTGCCTGAGTTCAACACAGTGTAAAGTCTGGTATTAAATGTGGATTTGTGTTTTTCTCATTCCTTGTAACCAGAACTTATTAAATAGAAAATCATTTTCTTATACTTGCTTTTCTCATTGCTTTATAGACATTTCACTTACACATTATTTCATAACTATGCAAAACAAATGAAGAGATAATGAGGAGAAAGAAGGGTGCGATGAAATGCAGTTGTTGGAAAATAATGTCAGACAATATAAGAATATTGCCTAAGTGTTCTTTCCTTGTTATTAGTGAGGAATCTGGTAAGGGAAACATGCCATGCTACTTTTGTGGGGAAAGGATGTACGAGAGACTCATTTAGCACAACTTTCGTGCCTCAAGAGAGCAAAGTGTCAATGTAGCAAGAATATAGCAAGTGCAGCAATTTCATGCATAACTTTGCAAAGGATGTTTCACTTCCCCTTACAATGCTGTAGCTGGACTTCTGTTGATGTCTGTTTCTGCTGCTGTGGCAGTGATTGCAGGCAGACACTCAGATGTGGATCAGCTTCTTCTGTGCAGCTTTATGTGACTAAATTCAAGCACATCTCCCGCATTGAATGGAATGAGATTTTCTGAATAGACCCATCATGTGATACATTCCAAGCTTGGTACCATCTGCTGTCACAAACTCAGCTTGATTAAAAAAGACAGTCATTCAAGGCCATCACTTGCTGAAACCCCTTGGGACAACGGTGTTCCACTGGAATCCCTGGTGCAAAAAAACCCCAAACATTGGAACAAAGATTGGTTGCCCGAATGCTTCCTACAGAGTATGTATGGGATGCTACAACAAAAACCTGCAAACTCAGTTGTGTGCTTAAACCAGATGCAGGAAATCTTTGGCCCTCCAGATCTTGCTAAATTACAATTTCCATTATCCCTGGCCATTAGCCATGCTTGCTGGGTAGTTCTGCAACATCTGGATGACCAAAGGATCCCTATACCTGGCTTGAACTGATGTTGTCTGGGACAGCTAATGCAGATGTTTGATAATGGCTTGGAAGCATTAGTAGTCCATAGGCTGGAGAATCAACAGCCTACTTCAACAGGTTTTATTGGGTATATTTAGGCAATACAGCATTGGTACAATATTTTACAAATTACTTCAATCCCAGTAAAGAATCTATTACTCTGCATTACACGTCACTCTCCAATCTCAGGTGTGTTTGTTTTTAAATGTTTCCTCTCTGTCCTTCCCTATGTGCATATAGCCCATATAGCCTTTTAGAAAACACCTAATGAATTTATCTTCATATTTCAGGGAGGCAACTGAGGCAGAGATTTAGTGACACCACAGTTGTGGCAGAACCAAGAAATAAATCAGTGCCTCTAAGTGGAAGACCAATGCCTTAATTACAAAGAGCAGCCATTTTTTCCGTTGTCAGCAACGCTTACACCATTTCCAACTTGGGTAAGAAAAATTAATGAAACCCTATGAACTGCCTTCCAAAGATTCTTTAGCAAGATGTAAAGGGTAATGTGACCTGACACTGCTTAATCTCAAATGCTCCTGAAAACTTTCCCTTCTGCTAAGTGATTGTGTGCTGGCTGCTTTTCCATCTAAGAAACTCATTCAATTTTCTTCCAACGTTGGATTTTTCTTCCTGTGGCTTTCCCCCCCACTGAGTTTCCCACCTCGGGGATTTCACCGATCCTTAGACTGTTAGCCGTTTTGCTGCAGCTGAAGATATTTCATCTGTGCTACAATCAAAAGGGATGGCCTGTGTCTCAGTAATGTCTAACAATCTTTTCAGTTTAAGAGAACAGTCTGTCATCCCCAAATAGAAGGAAGCAATTTTTCCCTGATATTCTTTTTCTTTTTGGAAGGGGGGGGGGGAAAGGTCTGTTGTGAACTCAGATCCTCTCATTTGATCAGGTTCATTGCTAGCAAAAGCCTGCTGAGCTGAAATAAACATTCTGTGTGCAAACATTCTGTGTGCAGCACTGAGAGGGTGACAAGAGGAAAAATAAAGAATGTAAGAAGAGCCTGCTGAATCTGGCAAATGGCCCATTTAGTCCAACATCCTGTGTTCTCACAATGGCCAACCGGATGCCTGTGGGAAGTCCACAAGCAAGATATGAGTGCAACAGTACTCTCCCTTCCTGTGGATTCCAGCATGTGGTGTTGAGGAGAAGTCTCCTGCCCATTTACAGTGGTGCCTCACAAGACGAAATTAATTCGTTCCGCGAGTTTTTTCATCTTGCGAAATTTTCGTCTTGCGAAGCACGGACTTTGGAAAAGCTTCAAAAATCACCAAAGTCTTCAAAAACCTCAAAAAAGGCTACCACACCGTGTGCTATGAGTTGCTCCTCGAAGTGCATGCACGGTTTTAAGAAAAAGGAAACAAACTTGCAAGACGTTTTCGTCTTGCAAAGCAAGCCCATAGGGAAATCCGTCTTGCGAAGCAACTCAAAAAACGAAAAACTCTTTCGTTTTGCGAGTTTTTCGTCTTTCGAGGCATTCGTCTTGCGAGGTACCACTGTAATAGTTGTGTCAAAGATGGAGTCAGAGTTGTCAACAGTTCCCTAGAAGAAATCTGCATATTGTGAAAGGGCAACAAATTGTTTAAGCCTGGTGGAACACTCTGCCAGAAGAGATTAGGGCCCTGTGAGATTTGACATCTTTCCGCAGGGCCTGCAAGACGGAGTTGTTCCGCCAGGCTCAGCCTGAGTCCCCTTCTCTTTTTGTATAAGAACTAGTATGAAAGAGGCCTCCCAGCATTCTCACAGGCCCATATAAGAACAGCGTAAACAGTTGGGCCTGATGAACATTTACTGTTCCCAACTCTAATCCTGTGGAAAGCATAATAATAATAATAATAATTTACTTGTACCCCACCCATCTGGCTGGGTTTCCCCAGCCACTCTGGGCGGCTTCCAACAAAGATCAAAAATACATTAAAATGTCACACATTAAAAACTTCCCTGAACTGGGCTGCCTTCAGATGTCTTCTAAATGTCAGGTAGTTGTTTATCTCTTTGACATCTGATGGGAGGGCATTCCACAGGGCGGGCGCCGCTACCGAGAAGTCCCTCTGCCTGGTTCCCTGTAGCTTTGCTTCTCACAGCAAGGGAACCACCAGAAGGCCCTCGGCGCTGGACCTCAGCACCCTGGCAGAATTATGGGGGTGGAGACACTCCTACAGGTATACTGGGCCGTGATTTTAATTTGATCCTGACTTGTTTTTAGGAGGTAATTTAATTATTGTTTGACTTTATACCAATGTTATATATTTGTTGTTAGCCGACCTGAGCCCAGTCTCAGGCGGGGAGGGCAGGAGACCAATAAAAGTTGTTTATTATTATTGTTATTGTTATTGTTATTAATTTTTAAAGTACAACAAATTTTTAAGCCATCTAATTTATTCTTATTGTATTGCTTGTTCTTACTAGGGAGAGGTGATGCATTTGTAGGTTTTTCCATCTCATGTGCTAAAATAACTTCACCAGCCTTTTTCTGCATACCCAAGTTGACTGGGAAGCATCTTTGGCTATTTACATATTACCAGCTTTAAATGCAGCTAGGTCTTTCTGCCCATGGGTAATTTCCTGCGTTCTATAGGTGGTGGTTCCTCGGTGCCACCAGTCAAAGACTCCTGGCATTTTTTCCAAAATATTCATCACTTCCACAAAGTTTACAAAAGCTGGGCTATGTCATTATAGGAAGAGATGATGGATTTGCCATTGCTGATTGTTTTGTCCCTTAAGCGAGCCTCGTGAAACCTGTGCTTTGATGATTATGCATCATTTTTGAACCCCCTTTTGACTTAATGTAATTGAATTGCTGCACTGAAATCAGTTTGAAGCTAATTTAGACTATTTCTAAAATCTCTGTTGCCGTTTGCATAAATCAGTGTAAGGGCATAGTCGTAAAAAAAAAAAAACCCAACCACCATCATTAGTTGGAAATTGCCACTTCTGAAATCAGAAGATTAATGCTCAGATAGAAGTCCTGGAACTACAGCAGTCAAATGGAGTTCCAATTAAAAATTACAGCTTTGAGAGTCTGGGACTACCTGCTTGCTGAGTATCTTGCTATCTTATAGATATCGATATAGATATGGAAAGTGTTATGAGTTATTGGTCATATTGAGATTAGGATAAGTAAACTTAAAATTGAAAATAAGCAAGAGAGAGTTTTAAATTGCTTTTACTGCTTTTTAGTTTTACTAGATTAAGGTGAAATAGCTAGTGCCTTTTTCATAGCAAAGTCTGGAGTCATTTTTTGGTTTCACGTCTGAGTATTTCAGCACTTTTCTATTTTAGTATCAGCGCCTCACAATCAGGTGAAGAAGTAGGGGTGGTCTTTTAGTTGCTAGCACAATATTTCCTCTGCTTTCCATCACTAACATCTGTCAGGTGCAAAGCTTCAATATAAAATGCCCAGAGCTTTAAAGGGCCTAGCAAGGCTATAAAGGATGGGAGCAAAAGCACTGTTATAATTTGTTAACAATGTGCCTTCTAAAACGTGCAGACACTGACAAGTGTAAGCTTGAAGATTTAACAGACCACGTGACTAAGGATAGGCAAATCTGTCAGTTTAAGTTTCTAATTTTTCAAAATCTTAAATTCAGTTCTCTACATTGAAAATACATCAGCATCTTATTGCAAATGTCTCCCAGTGCCTACATTCAAATGCATTTTTGCCCAATACACACATTTTTGCAAAGCATTTTTGTAAGCCATATGCCCTAATATCTGCATCTTTATGCACACTTTGCCCTTGTACATATTACTTGGCTGGAGAATGGCATAACAAAATCTGGAGAGGTGTGAATTTCAAAGGATGACTGTGTTTTAGCTCACATGTTGCTTTGGAAAGTGTGAATTGGGTAGATTGGCCTTTAAATGTGAACTGGATCAAATTTCTTTAACATCTGTATACACAGAACATGCTTTGTGTACAGAAGATCCCAGCTTCCATTCCTGGTGTCCCCAGGTAGGACTGAAGGAGACTCATCAGATGAAGCTGGAGAGCCACTACTCCACAATGCTGAACTGTATCCACAAAATGGATGACACAATTCAGTTTTATTCAATACTAAATCAACCACAAATGCCAGCCACAACAGAAAATAATTACCAAGCAGTTACGGCATCTTCATTTGGAAGTTAGAGCTGGACCTTTCTTGCCAACCCAGGCCAAAGATTCACTAATGAAAGTTTAAGACTGACACTTCAGACGCCTTAGTACCATCTTGTCTGCACCAGCACATCTGGAGCTTGTTGCATTAGCTGGTTTTTTAAAATCTTCAATTAAGAGACAAGTTAGTGCTTTTAAAAATACACTTATGTACCGAAGAGCATGAGAATGCGCAGTTAAAGTACCTTACTGTTTATGAGGTGTAGAAGTTAGGGCATTCTACAGTTTCATGTATTGTGTTCAGTTACAATGAATCTCCCATCTCTTTCAAATGCAGTCGTGGAAAGGGGGCGTAGCAAACTGGGTGTGTCTTTGTTGCTTATATGGTGTTAGGTCAGATGCCTTAAAGTAGACCAGGTGCCTTAATGTACATTTCCCATGTTCTGGTGATTGAGTGAATTTGTAAAAGGGTGCATTCCAACGTGGGGATGATTGTGGTAGTTTGCCTGGTTATAATGCTAGTGATTGTGTCCCTAGCATCCCTTTTACACTGCATTGCCTGTTACCTTATGGAACAGTGGCTCTTTTTTTACCACTATACCACAATGTCATACTAAATTTAATTTGCACCAGTTGGCATAGTGCAGCTAAACAGATGTCATTGGACATCTCACCACCCGCATCCTTCATACGCATGTGCATTTCCATTCTCCCATGAAAATGGTGAGAGAGAATTGTATGCCAGGATACTGCCCCAAAATTTGTCCATAGTTTTCCAGGTTATTAAGATTGCAAATGGGTTTTTCCTGGAAGCAATTAACATGAAAATCAGTGTTAAACTCTCATTGGATTTCCCTCGATTTCCAAAACTGGCTTTTATGTCCTGTGAAAGATCACATAAATCTTGGGAGGGGGGGGGGATCAAATAAGAAAACACTGGGGAAATGGACGAAAGTACTGCTTGAATGCAGCCTTAAAGTAAACACTGATGGGATTTGTTTTGTTTTTGAACCTAGAATACAGGTACTCACAGTTCATTCTAGAATATTTTGATGTGAAATTTCTGGAGTTTAAAAACACTTTCTGCTCAGCTGGCTGGAAAGAAATCAGGAAGGTCTGTTTTTTAAAAAACCACACCCAAATACTGATGCTATGCAACCTAGAATGATTCCCTTGCAAAGGTTAATAGGTTTGTGTCTGCTGCTTTGGGCTACCTAGCTCCAAAAGATAAGGAGCAATTTCAACTTATTTTTTCTGCTAGATGGCTGACTGAGGTCATTTGGAGCCTGTGCAAGGTTAGCTTGCCGCAGGTGTAATAAAGCCCAAAGCACTTATCGAAGTGGAAAGAGAGTTGAAGTCTCTCAAAATCAGTGCTCCTTTTAAGAGAGTCCTGACATAATCTGGGGTGACAGCTAACCTCAGTGAAGGGTGGTGCGAGTTAGACAACTCTGCATACCACTTTAAACAGTCGTGGCTTCCCCAAAAGAATTCTGGGAGCTGTAGTTTGTTAAGGGTGCTGAGAGTTGTCAGGCAACCCCTATTCCCTGCACAGAGCTACATTGTCCAGTTGCCTATGAATAAGAATTGATTTTCAAACTGGTCTAGAATTGTAGCTGTTGAAAGTGGTATCATAATGCTTTAAATGTCTGGTGTGAATGGGACCTCAGTTTGCATTTATACATATAAATTAACATGTGGAACCTTATGGGCCAGACCATTGGTATTGCGTACACTGACAGGAAACAGCTCAGTTGGGATTATTTCCACAGGTCTACCTGGGTTTGCTGGGGATTAAACTTGGCAAAGCTCTACCACTGAGCTATGGCCCCCCGCTCCCCTAACAGTTTTATATGCAAATACTATGCAAGTCTGTGCCCTCATTTTCTGGCAATAAAGTGGCTGTCACCCTACTGAACACATAAAATTCATGACCAATGTGATGGGGGTGAAGACTCTTCCTCGTTCTCAATTTGCCTCAAGATGACTCAACTCACATGTTAATACAGTGAAAGGAACCCCCCCCCCCATGCTGCTCATTTGTAATAGTGATGTTATTATTCACTCTTTTTCGCTCTTTGGATGGATGTTAGAAGGAGGCACTTGTGGATATAATATTCATATGAATTAGCCCTGTTGAAGAATCCTACCTTAGTAATTCATATGGGGTTGTTATTTAAGAATGTTAGAATGATTTCAGGGCTGTTCTCATCAATCCCAGAACATTTGTATCGTTCTTACAATTCTTGTAATCTACATACTAATTCAGAAAGGGCCTTAATGAAATTTGAATAGGCTAAATGAAAATGTCAAGGGCTACAATCCTATAGGTATTTAACTAGGAGTAAGCTTTGTTGAATACAGTGGGAGTTGTCTCTGAGTTAATAATGATAGGCTTGAGCTGCAAAACTAGTCAGAAGCAGATGGGTGGAGCCAGTATGTTCGTTTCCCACAGGTGAATTGCTGTTGGTTACTGGGAGGGAAGGGATAAATGGCAAGTTGGTGGGAAGGTTGACAAAGTGCAAATGCAGAAGTGCCAGATTGGCTCCACTGGTAATTTTGTGCCACACTGAACTCCCCATCACCACATCCCTCCTTGTCTCAGCATCAACCCACTTACTGGGAAGATAAGTGTACTGTCTCCACCACACCTGGTGAGACACTTCTGCAACTGGTGCAATGCAATCCTATTCATGTTTGCTTGGAAGTCCTATCTAGCTCCATGAGATTTACTTTACAGCATCCTTGAAACACTGTGCATAGTCTTAATTATGAAAATCATGCACACATTGCTGCTTGAGCTGATTTGATCCACCATAGAACTATAAAGAACTATTTTTGAATGTTCAAATAAGTTTGGGAGCAGATCAGTGGTCTACTCCAGCCTTCTTAAACTTTTGAGAGAATGTTTGCTGCTCCACTTATACGTTGAACCAAAGCATATTTACTTGTGAATAAATTCACTGATATTGAAGATCAATGAAACTTACTTCTAAGTAAGTGCATTTAGGATCTAAGTCTTGGTTCTTTAGCCCCCTCTTCCGATATTTTCACATGTTTTCATTAATTGCACTTATCATTGTCATTAGTCTTAATGGGTGCCTTGAAAGTTTATTTGATAAGAACTTGGAAGATCTCTATAACTCATTAATGAATAATAAAACTCAGTCTTTCAACACAAGCTTCATCTATACATGGATACAGCAATTTGCTATTCCTCTGAAACAGGCTGATTATTACTTATGTCTTTCATGTGGCACACTTATATGTAATGAAGGATAAATGGGTCAATAATTTCCCTGGCCAAAGTAGGAAAATATACCCTTGTAAAATCTGGAGCATTTCACCACCTTGTTAAAAATATAGTCATCATGAAAATACACCAGCATTTCAATGTAAATCTCTCCTAATATGCACATTATTGTTTGCAATTTTGCCTAATATATATTTTTGCAAAGCATATTTTCCCCAATATAATGCATTTTAATGTGTTATTTTCACTAATAGCTTTATGCACACTTTACCTTAGTATATGCATTTTTGTAACAGGAACATCTCGGGAGCCGCATGTCCTCTACACCTGCTTTACACCTATGTATCTTGGCCACTGATGGAAAAGCTGCTTTTGGGTCTGTGGGGCTTGCTGTGACAAGAGGTACCATCCCACAACATATTCCAGTGAGCTAAGAGGCACTTTTGTCTCTTTAGCTCTAAAAATTTACAGTTGCAATATATTTTAAAGAAACCAGCTAGTTTATTTTCAGCACTGGGCATATAGAAAATCCTCCATTTTAGCCTCTAGCTGTAATAAATTGGTTTGACATGGAATAAGATTGCGATCGCTGCATTTGAATACAGTATAGTCTGAAAAGCACATGACAATGTTTGACAAAAGTGAAAAAGCTTCTAGTAGCACAGTTAAGTCAAAGTTATTACAGTGGTACCTCGTGTTACAGACGCTTAAGGTTACAGACACTTCATGTTACAGACTCCGCTAACCCAGAAATAGTACCTTGAGTTAAGAACTTTGCTTCAGGATGAGAACAGAAATCGTGCAGCAGCGGTGCGGCGGCAGCGGGAGGCCCCATTAGCTAAAGTGGTGTTTCAGGTTAAGAACAGTTTCAGGTTAAGAATGAACCTCCAGAATGAATTAAGTTCTTAACCTGAGGTACCACTGTATAAGGAAACTATAGGAACCAACTGAAGGTGAAGACGGACATAATAGATTACTGTATTAAAATAAAAGGTGGACACATAATTGGACATACATTTACAGACACAGCAGCACATTTGGAATTTAACATAGTGTGACACTGAAGAGAAACAAATAGGACTTTTTTTCAGTTGCAATAGCTAAATTGTCTTTAGATCTGAGTCCAGGGGATTTGGGGGACACAATCTAACTTGCGTGTACTGAAACCCTGGTGTTGAAAGTTACAAGGAGAAATCCAAACCCCTGGCCAACAGCAGTGGGTCTTAGTGGAATGATGCAGGGCCAGCTCAGGATGTTTTGCTGCTAGCTGCAAAACACGTCCTCCATGGTGTGCTCACCACCCACCTTTGAACATTTGAAAGGCATCAGGTTGAGGAATGCTTCAACAGTCTAATCCGGAGGTTGCGAGTGAGGCTTTGCTAGTCCCAACAGGATTACAGTTGACTCACCAACCTTAATTTACACCTGAGCAGCATGGGAATGACTGAGCAAAGAGCACTTTGCTAGCTCTTTAAGAACTACACTGCTCTGCTTTTCCAGATTATCAAGCTCTGCGGTCCTTATTACATAAAACATGACACCGATACTGCAAATATCAGCATCTTTTCCCACTTCAAACAAGGAGCAACATGGCAGAGCTTTGTTCGCTGTTACAGAAGAAAATACAACATTGAAAAAATAAATAGCTTCAGAAAACAGTAGTACAAAGAGCAGCAAATACTTGCAATCTGTGTGCTTCCTCTTCTACTCCATCCTCCCCTTTCCAGGTTCAGTCTTTCAAATGGATCTTAGCAACAGAAAATGCCTGCATTGACCCTTCATGCATTTCTCCCAAAAATAATTCTAGCATGAATATAAATAAGTACTTTTGTAGTGAGGGAAACAAATTGAGGCCTACTATTAGCTGAACCACAAACAACTGTGAGGAAAGTCTCTGTTTCAACAGAGACTCAACTGTTTTGCCCAAGCCTGCAATGGAGTTCAACTGTTTTGCCCAAGCCTGCAATGTTGAGCATGCTGCTTTGTGGTAGATAGATGTGGGCAACTTACAACCATCAGGAGCAACACAGCAACGCCTGCATTATCAGGAAGATTTTGGGCATCACATGGCAGGACAGAGTCTCAAACAAAGATGTGCTGTCCCAAACCCACATTCCCAGCATGTTTGCACTCCTGTCTTAGTGGCTTCTATGCTGGCTTGGTCAAGTCCACACAATGGAAGATGGCAAGATCCCCAAGTTACACACTCTAAAGGGAGCTGGCTTCAGGCACTAGGCCCACTGGCAGACTAGCTCTGTGTTACAAAGATGTCTTCAAAAGTGACTTGAAAACTGGCAACATTAACCCTGCCAAAAAGGAATTCCTTACAGATGACCACAATGCCTGAAGAGACTCAGTCGGGTCACATATCCACATCAATGTTCACTGGGAAGAGCACAGAAAGAAGAAACACCATGGTATACCTGCATCAGCACAACCAGATGCCTTCATCTGCTCCAGCTTCAATTAAACATGTCTCACCCATATCGGTCCCTGCAGCCACAGCAGAAACTGTAACTCTCCAGTGGTTTGACGTCGTCCCCAAAGGCACACTCTTCAAATGTCTCCTGAGACAGATGAATGCCAACCCCCAAAGTTCCCATTGTGAAACATCAACCTACCATAGTGGCCTATCCATGTAAATTAAATAATGACCAGCCATCCACCATGATGCTGTCAGAAATGAAATAACTGTTCCCACTCAATAGCCCTCAAATGTTGTTTCACTCCTCTTCATGGCAGGATCAGCCACAAAGAGAAACGGTTTCTGGGCTTAAAACCAAGTGGTGATCCAATAATAGATGCATCAACTAAACTGCAATTTCAGGTGCATATTGACCAAGAAGAGTGTAGATACATGGAGGGGAAACCAGATGTTGCTGGGCTTTAGCTATCTTTGACCAGGCTAGTTAGGGCTACTGGGAGTGTGAATCCAGCAATATATGAAGGACCAGAGAGGTTCTCGGATTAAATTTATAATTCAGTGTTATGGTTCTTAATAAGAAGTTCAATATATCATAAGTTTCAACAGGAAAGAAAATAGCTCACATTCGGTGACTGGTCCTTTCCTTATAAATGCTCTAGTGTCCCTGATTAAGGTTTTTTCTTTTTAATATTACTGCTTACCAGTGTCCCCAAAGGAATACTATTTTCTTGTGAATCATAGCAGGCTTTCAGTTTTCACATGAATCACAGCAGGGCTAGGGCACCTAATAGCTGTGACTAGCTCTGGGAAAGTGTTTCCCATATTATATATTATTTTGCTTTCCACATTCTTTGTTAAACTCTGGCTCCTTAATGGTAAATTAATACAGACCAACTAAAGTAATTTGAGTAAGTGTACATTAATATCACTAAATCAAAGGAGGATTTGGCAGTGTGAGTTGAGTTCTTGAGGCTGGGGAGATGTGTGGAATCCAAAACGTCAGAGATCTCCTGGCAGTTTTCTAACTTCCTTTTCATTCCTAGCATCTTTTTCTTCTTATTCTTCCTTTTTGAGGGGGACAGATTCAAAACAAAAATAGTTTTTTATTCCAATTAAGACAGGGGGAGGCTTACCTGAGGTGAGGGCTGTTTGCTGACCAACCACCGTGGCTTTACCTGTGATACAGAGTTAATTAAGTAGAGCTTTTTTTAATTAAAAAAAAGCATAGTTCATTTCAAAACAGGTTTGTTCTTAAGGAACTTTTGACAGGGTTGTTGCTACCTCTCTTGAATGGGGGTGAGCTTGCCACACCCCACTTCCTTTAGGGCAGGCATAGGCAAACTCAGCCCTCCAGATGTTTTGGGACTACATCACCATGATCCCTAGCTAACAGGACCAGTGGTCAGGGATGATGGGCATTGTAGTCCCAAAAAATCTGGAGGGCCAAGTTTGCCTATGCCTGCTTTAGGGGATGCCTTGAGTGGTTTATCCCATGTGAAGAGCAGAGTGGACAATCTGTTGCCAGGCTTCTCAAAAGGCTGCACCCTAGACTCGCCTTTCTTTGCTTCAGTGACCTTTATAGTGTGGACTTTCCTAGCTGCCTTTCTGGGGCTGAGTAGGAATTTGAAGGAGAGTCCTGATTGACTTTAAAATCCCTACATGCCATTTTGAAATACAGGCTCTGAGGTTACATTTTTGAGGGGTCTTGCTTTCCAGGGATCAGAAGGAAAATGTGTTGCCATTTCCCAGTGATGGACAGCTGCTTGTCTGTGTTGATGCACTTGGGTAGTTGCTCTAAAGACTATTGAATATTATTACATCAAGTACAGACTATTTATTAAAGCTTAGTCAAGGCTTTGATTTCAATCCATGGCTGTTATTGTGCCGCAGTGCAAATGGGAAGAGCCAGTGCATGATATATTCCCCAGGCAAGACAATTTTTGAAGTTCCAGATGGATGACACATTAATTAACTTCGTTTTCTTCATCTTCTCAACTGAGAAGTATACCTTTTCTTCCCTTAGAACATTCAGCTTCAATTCGAAAGCAGCCAGCTGCAAATAATACCATGAAACACTGTGGCTTAGGTGTTTCATGGTGTGACTGATGTTGCGCTTTCTATTCCAGATGGAAGTCTGCAGTCTCATTTCTCTGATTTGCCCTATACTGTGATATGCTATTAAGTACAGGATAAGGCTAGGCCATAGCCATGGGAAATGAACACTACTGGACTAACTGAGTATATTTATAGCCCCTTTCTTTGAAATCTCCTACCCGCTTGAAGATCTGTGTGGTGGACATTCATTTGGTATAGCTTTTCATTGAATCACTGATCGCAAAGACCACAGGACTCTTGGATTTATACTGCCCCCAAAGAGCAGGACTAGCCATGCATGTGGCTTTGACTTAGACACCCATCACATGCCATAACACAGAGAAAGTGCCAGGATGTCTCATCTAATATAGATACAAGAAACATTAGCAGGAGGATTCGCTGTGATTCGTCCCAAGGTTCAAGGAAGTACACATTTCATGTTGAAAAAGTCATATATTTAGCAGGAAATGGTGTGCAAATTGATGCTAGCAGAATACAGGTTATCTCAATATACCACAAGGATTTTCAGAAATGTTGAATTTTGTGGGAATCTTTCTCAAGAAAAACTTGCAGTGAACATAGGGTACAAAATTTGGTCAAGGAATTTGAAAAGCTGACGCAACTAATAACAATAACAACATTTAATGCACTGAAATGTTTTTATGAAGGACAACCCAAAATGTCAACAGGTGCCCTGGGGGGGGGGGAGATAGAATGTGGGACGTTGAAAGAGGAAACTTGCCTAATTTGCACTCCTGAAACAATACATGAACTGAAATGCAGTTATCCCTCAAAATTCACACTTTTCTTAATTTTGTAATACACATCTCCACCCCTGAAAATGTGTACAAATATATCATGGGGAAGTGTGCAACTTAGGCAAAATTGCAAACCAAATGTGTACATTGGGAGAAAGCCACACTAAAATACTGGCATGTTCTTGTGATGACTTAAAAATGCATACTGGTGCACAAATGCGATGAACTAAAGTTAAGATTTGAGAAAGTGGGAGTGATCAAAATAGACCAATTTATCCTTCTCTTGCCAACGTGCTCAGAAAAAGAAGTTTTTGCTTCAATTTTTTGCTGCACTAAAATGTTGTGTCTTCATCTATGAAAGGCCAGTTGTCAAAGGAACTGCCCATAAACTTCTGGTTTCTTTTGATAACAAGAGAGCTGGCAGGCATTTCTCTTAGGTTCCAGAGACTATGTTTTCCAGCTTCAGCAATATGGAGTATAAAACAGGAGAAAGATCTGGTAGCAGGCGACACATTATCCAGGACATTTGACAGCACTCCTGGAGAAAATTATGACAAAATTGACTTTTCATCAACTTGAAAAAGAAAAGGCGTACAGGCACAATATATATATATAAAAGAAATGGAAAGAATTTGCAGAAGCCATAGCAAATGGCATCATCCAACAGCAAGTAAATGAAAGGTAGCTTGCTAGCCAGGTTACTACATACAGTACCTGCCTCATATTTTAAATTTAAAACAGCACTGTCTGTAATTGATGGGAAATTGTTCCAAGGTGATAGGCTGGGAGTGCCCCAAATGGCATGCTTCAGAGAACACATGAGGGACATCTGGACATTGAAAATTGTAACACAAGTGCCAACAATGTGCTGCAGTGGTCTGAATGAATCTGCATATTGGGCAGATGGTAAAAAGGTGACCCATGCCAGAAATGCCAGCCTAGGCCCATGTGGATAAACAGTGACAAATTAGAGGCATGTACAAACTGAGTGGTGACATCTTTATGCACTCTGGCAAATATTACCTGTAGGTTTAAAAAGCAGCAGAGAGTCTTGTGGCACCTTAAAAGACTAAGAGATTTATGGCGACATTAGCTTTCGTGGACTGGACAATGCTTCATCAGATGAATGAAGTGTTATCATCAGTTGGAAAAGATATCACTAGAGGGACTCGAAAACTAAAATTAATCCAGAATGCAGCAGCTAGACTGATGACTGGGAGTAGCCGCTAGGACTATATAACACCAGTTCTAAAGGACCTTCACTGGCTCCCAGTATGTTTCCGAGCACAATTCAAAGTGTTGGCCTGACCTTTAAAGCCCTAAATGGCCTTGGCCCAGTATACCTCCCATAGTTCAGCCCATCTCCCATAGTTCCCATAGAGCATCTCCCATAGTTCAGCCCAGACACTGAAGTCCTTCTCCGAGGATCTTCTGGTGGTTCCCTCACTGTGAGAAGTGAAGTTGCAGGGAAGCAGGCAGAGGGCCTCATTGGTGCCCTCCTGTGGAATGCCCTTCCATTAGATGTCAAGGAGATAAAGAACTACACAACTTTTAGAAGACATCTGAAGGCAGCCCTGCATCAGGCAGTTTTTAATGTATGATGTTTTATTGCATTTTTATATATTGGAAGCTGCCCAAAGTAGTTGGGGAAACGCAGCCAGATGGGCAGGGTATATTTATTAGACCCAAATGAAGCAGAACGCCTCATGCAGTTTCCTCTCAAGGAACAGGGGTGAGATCTCATATGACTGAGATCGTACTATAGGCTTGGGTTGCCTCTAAAAGGTTGCCTCTGAACTCTTCATCTTCAGCATCCCAGCAACTCACCCTTTGAGCAATGCAGGCTTTGCCAGTTGCCATTCAGGGCTGAATGGAAATTTCTTTACTACACTCTGATTGGCTTTGGCCATACTCGCCCCTGCCCGTGCACCATACTTCTCTGAATTCAGTTGGATTGTGGTGGGTTTGGGTTTTGATCTGGCTGCATGGTGTGGGCGGGCAAGTGGTTTAAGACACTGCTTCTCAAGCTATTTGATGTGATGGACCGGCATTCCCCCCCCACCCGTGTGCCCACCCAACCCTCTGTGTCCCACCCAACCCGGGCTGTGGTGGAGTCACTGCAGACTGGAAGCCAATGGCAGATCCTCCAAGTGTCCCTATTTTCCAGGGATGTCCCTGATTTAGAGAAGCTGCCCCAGTTTCTGTTTTGTTCCTGGAATGTCCTACTTTTCCTTAGTTTGTCCCTGTTTTCATTGGGGAAATGTTGGAGTGTATGGAGTTATTTGACCCCCGAGCTGTCTGAAGGCAATCCTGTATAGGGATGTTTTATGTTTTATTATATTTTTATATACGTTGGAAGCTTCCCAGAGTGGCTGTGGCAACCTAGTAAGATGTGTGGGGTATCAATAGTAAAATGATCATTATGGAATGGGACGTCCCTATTTTCATCAAATAAATGGTTGGAGAGTATCAGCACCAGTCCATGGACTGCCACTTTGAGTACCACTTAATTACAGCATGATCAACAACTTGAGGCATGTTAGATTGTTGACTGGCTTATGGGACCTCTTGGTCTGGTGCTTTCAGGGCCTGGCATATGCCACCTGCTGAGAACTGAGCAATGTGGGGGTGGCACACTCCTGGCTTCCCTTTACGGGAAGAGCATAGTTGCCTCCCGCCATGCCACCTTGAGTACTGGAGATCAGCCCTTAGCTGCAGTCAGGAGTTTTTCTGCTTGCCTGGGTGGGTATTCTCTGTCTGCATTTGTTGTGTGAGATTGTCTCAATATCTTCCTTGCTATGCTTCTATAAACATAACCTTTTAACCAGTGCTTTTCTTCTAAAAAAATACCGGTGCTGTTACAGCATACCGTTGAGTATCCCCAGAAAAAAAGCACTGTTTTTACCAATTCCTGTTCTCAACTCAGGGTTCAGGGTGTGAGGCGAGGAGTCCTCAAACTTATTTCCATGTCCCATAAACACATGGATGCAACAAAAATAACTGAAAAACTCTGGTAGGAGTCCCCACCACCAGGGCATGAGGTGCCTTTTCTCAATTGATAGGACCCCAGCTAAGGTATTTCACATCCTTTGCCCAAGGGATGCTTGCTACATGGTTGAAAACCCTTGGGCAGCATCCTCTGTCTTGGTCCCCCACATCCCACCCTCAGGCACTTGCCTCTTTCTTTCTTTTGTCTTATGCAGAATACAAATTAGCAAATGAAATGGAGACCTCTTTCTTTTCTCCCCATTTCTAGTTAAGCTTGCTGTGTGTGGTAGTTATAGCATATTTCTTTAGAACTACACTGTGTAACAATGTCAGGAGAGAAAAGCCACTCTGAAATGTTAAAAGGACTACAGTGTGCCAAAAATGTGCCAAGTGAATATCTGTTCTGTAGGAGGGCGAGGGGGGAATTAATTGGTAGCCTGTTTCTCAAACAGGTTTTTGTGACACCCCGTCTCTATTCCACACACGATGTGTGCATAATATTTTATGACTGGAGCACTGCATAGATTTACATAATGTGTTTTTAAGCGAAAGAGCTGCCGAGGCACTGATGACAATACCTTGCGATTATATCTTCTCTTGCTGTCAATTATTCTTAAAGCATTCCAATGCGTGAAGCTTTAGGTCAATATAATGAATTTCAAAGTGACAACCAGGTACGAAGAAGCATTATCGCTGTGGGGGGCTTAGAAAAAGGGAGTATTTTTCCTTTTGCCCTTTTCCTCCTCCTAAAAGGAATGTTCCTCTAATCGTCATTTTCTCTTAGGAGAGTCCTTTATGCACATTTAATGTGGAATCACGATGGAAATCTTTACAAGTCCATGGGCTCTCATCTTCCACTTTGGTGGATAATGATGAAGGGAGGAGGAACTTGAGTTTAATTTTTAATAAGACACGAACACAATGAAACGAGAAGCTAGAGGCGAGAGTTGCTTACAAGTATTTGATAAGATAGATTTTAGTCTCATCATGTACAGTGGCAGTAAATGTCACTTGGTGTGTATTTTCCCCAGGATTTTATTGTACACACACATATTTGACTCTATTAACAGGAAACATGGTGCTTAGTTGTTTTCAGCTTAAGAATAATTTTATTTATTCATACACTCTCAGAAACCACATAGGTGTGCTATGCGAACATGAATACAGAAGCTCAGAGAAAGGAAGATGCATTTCCTTGGGGCATGCTACTTCATACATATCTGACAAGGTCAATGCAATGCATTTCTAAGTGACAATTTAGTGGGTTCGTGTGTGTATTTGGGGTTTTTAATAGTGTTATGAGTTGGGAGGGGCGTGGGCTGTATGCTGAGACCTGATACTTGCCTCCCACCCACCCCCACCACCCACCTTCTAATTCTTCGAATAGCCAAGCTAGCTTCCTGGTGAGTTGATGGGCCATTAAGGGGAACAAAGGAAGGGGCTCTGTGAGAGACAGCAAATGGGTGGGGCCCCCTCTTTGACTTCATGGATAGTTATAGGGACAAAATCAGAGTTGAGTAGTAGAGAGTTTGGAGTGGTGTGAGCTAGAAGCAAAGCAGCAAGCTGGGAGTGGAGAGAGACAGAGTCTTGTTTGATTTCTGTTTGAATCCAAGGCTGTGGCTTATGAGGGAAGCAAGACCCTCTTGGGGTGTTAATGTTCTGAACCCCTCCATTGTAGGCTAAGGTTATATATGTGTGTAAATAAACCATATATCATAAAGACACCACAGTCTCTGCTGTACTGCATTCTGAAGAAACACGAACCCTGGGTAAGAGCCCAGAACCCCTGCACCGCTCAGAGGGATGGCATGCAACAATATTATTTATGCTGCATGATACAAATTACTTCATTGGCATTTTAAATTCAGTTTCTATTGTGTGTGTTTCTTACACAGAAATCCAGCGTTGACAGGGGCCTTGTATTCCAACCTCCTGCTTGATACAAGAAACCTGAAGCAAGAACATTCTGAGCAGCCTCTTCCTGAACCTCACCAAAGAGAAGTCCACTCTTGCTCAGGTAATTGTTTCCATTGTTGAACTATGCTCACTGCTAAAATTTCTCCTAAATTTCAAGTAAACTCTACCCTCCTGTAATTCTAATAAATCTAGCCCTAGACTACAGAGATCAAGCCTTTGCCCTTCTATGTAGGACTTTATTTCAAATATTTGAAGAGTGCTTTCATGCACATCCTCATTCTTTTTTTTCTCCAGGCTAAGCATACTCAAGGGACGCGGGTGGCGCTGTGGGTTAAACCACAGAGCCTAGGACTTGTCGATCAGAAGGTCAGCGGTTCGAATCCCCACGATGGGGTGAGCTCCCGTTGCTCGGTCCCAGCTCCTGCCAGCCTAGCAGTTCGAAAGCACGTCAAAGTGCAAGTAGATAAATAGGTACCACTCCAGCGGGAAGGTAAACGGCGTTTCCATGTGCTGCTCTGGTTCGCCAGAAGCAGCTTAGTCATGCTGGCCACATGACCCGGAAGCTGTACGCCGGCTCCCTCGGCCAATAAAGCGAGATGAGCGTTGCAACCCCAGAGTCAGGCACGACTGGACCTAATGGTCAGGGGTCCCTTTACCTTTACCTTTAAGCATACTCAGTATACTTGAGCATCTCTGTTCTCCTCCTCCTCCAAAACTGTTCTAATTTTGTCACATCCTTCTTAAAGTGCAGTGGCCAGAACTGGACACAAGACACAGGACTCCAGATAAGGTCTAGCTAATGCAGAATAAAGTGGTTCCATTACAGTACTTCCCATGACTTGAAAACTGCATCTAGAATTGCAGTAGCCTATCTTTTTGCGGCTACAAGACACGGCTGATTCATGTTCAGCTTGTGACTGAATGCAATCTCAAGATCCTTTTCACATATACTACTGTCAAGCCAGGTATACAAGGTGTACAACACCTCTGTTTGTGGGCCAAAAAACAATGTGAACTGGGAGTCTCCCAGAGTCTAAGCACTTTTCCAACACTATTTTCCAACCAGCTGTCAAGCCATCTGATGGCGTTATCAGCTAGCCCTCATTTAAGTTGCTAGTTAACCAAAATATCATAGGCAATTTGGGCAAATGCTCTGATAAAATGAAGAAAAATGACATCCACAGCATTCCCACAATCCCAAGTGAGTAACTTGATAAAAAAGAGAGAAAAACCATTTGCCTTGTAGGGCTTCTTCACTGACAAATCCATGCTCCCAATCACTGCCTTGTTATCAATATACTTGCAGATGGAAAGCTTCATAATCTGTTCTGGTATCTTCCCTGTATCGACTGCTCTGTATTTTCCTGGATCTTCCTTTTTGGAGATTGGGACATTTTTGCTATCTGCAGTCCTGGGACCCTCTGCTCATTCTCCAGGCGTCTTTATAGATGATTGGCTGTGGTTTTGAGAACATATCTCTGAGGAATTATTTTTGAAATGAAAACAACAATAACATGCCTTAAATCAGAGGTTGTCAATGTGATCCCCTCCATGCATTTGTTCAACTCCATCTCCCATAAGCTCATCCAGCATGGGATGATGGGAATTGTAATCCTACAACACCTGGAGTTGTAGACCAATACATTGGCTACCACTGCCTATATTAAAGTTCTCAGGTATTATTAAACATAGGAAGCTGCTCTATACAAAGTCAGATGAGTGGATACCCAGCTCAATATTGTATACACTGATTGGTAGCTGCCTTCCAGAGTTTCAATATCTGGGATCCTGGGAACTGAAATTGTGGCCTTCCGAATGCAAAACATTTGCTCACCTACTAAGCAATGCTTTCAGAACAGTGAATTTAAGGCACCCCATGATTTGGCATGGGAAAAGACATTTCTGATGGTGTTTCCTGCTTGGCAGGGGGTTGGACTCGATGGCCCTAGTGGTCTCTTCCAACTCTATGATTCTATGATTCTATGATTTTCAAAAAGGGTGTAAAATAGTGCCCATTTTTATGCTCAAGCATACACCTTATGGCCTCAGTAATCACACTGCATTTTCCTAACCCAAACCCAGCATAATAGCGATGTTAACGAGAGCAGAGAAGCTGCACCTATTTATACTGTTCTCCTCCTTCTAATGTTAGGCTAAAATTATTTGTCTGATAAAAGTGCACATTCATACTGCAGAAGTTACAGTTAAATGAATATTAACTGCCTGTTCCCTTGTTGGAGGCTTGTTTGGTATTCTCTCTACATCCCAAATTGACAACAATCTCCATGAAAGGCACTGAGATCTTCATCCGCATGGTTTTGAGAAAGCTGAAAAGAAGCTCTCAGAGTTTAGCATGAGCAACCCCTTCCCGGTTACCTCACAGAGTGTTTGGGTATTTGTGGCTGCTACGCTTCATCAAAGCAGCTTTTCATATACACCAAGAACTGACAGGAATTCTTTGTCGGGGACAGCATCCTTGCTTACCTGAATCATGAGTAGGGAGGATGGAGAAATTTTGCAAAAATCAAACATGAATGTGAGCTCTGCAGCAGCTTGCTCATTTGCCTACCAGGTGAGCATCAGTGATCTTTATTGATACTGGTTTTCAAAATCCACACAAAATTAATGGCACTGTTTTTGAACCCAGTACTCTATTCGTTGTCATTGTTTCAGAGTTACTGTCAGATCAGCTCTGCAAAAAATGTGTATTCCTCTGAACTCTGCTCCACTGAGGTGATGCTGGTAGGCGTTAAAATTCAGTGCCATGTTTCTTATCCTGCCTCCCTACCTATATGATAGTGGGGGGGGGAGGGAGGGAGGGAGGGGTTAATGGGTGTAAGCTAGTAATGTTTAATGGTAGTAGCTTTAATAGGAAATGCATTTTAAAAGAAAGAATGATTCTCTGAGCTTTTCAGAACCATCGTTGTACAAAAAGGTATGTCAGCTTCACTGTTGCAAAACACCAAGGAACAATCCAGCCAGCACAGTTCACCAAGGCTCTGCATCATTTTATTGTGTGTTTGTGTGGGGTGTGGGGAACGTAACCACAACCATGTACTTTGTGTCCTTCCTTTCACTACCATCAGTGAGCATCATCCTGTCCATCACGCCTGCTGGAACACACACACAAAATGACCAATTTAAAAAATACTGCTGTTCTCTCTGCATTTTGCAGCAATTGCCCTTGCGAACTTTTCTTCTGCATGTGGCCATTCACAGCTATGAAAAAGGATGGGGCCATTCACAGCTATGAAAAAGGATGGGTACGGGAGACGGCTGGATTTGTTATTGTGTTTCAGCAGAGTCCCTCCCCACCCACCCACAAGGATGTCTTGTTGATGATCTGTGCCATTTACACACAGACAATTGTTTTAAATCTTTTGTCTCCCCACCCCATGTAAATAAATCTGAAAGTAAAACTCCCTGGGCGCAATGGCTACTTGATGATGGCCAATGAATAACAATAGCAGGGCTGCAAATAGGGGACTATATAGGAATGTAATAGCATCTGTTTTGCAGAAGCTGATCACGCCATCGTCAGGGGAATAGAAAACAGCACTGTTATTTTCACAAATCATCGTACCAGGGCTGATCATATGAATTTAACAAAATGCAAACCACAGTGGATCAAGTTTGAATAATGATATTGCGATCGAAAGATGAACAGGTACAGAGAGCAGTGGGCTACATTCCTAATCGTGAGTCACTTTAAAGGGGATGGGGCTGCTCTCTAAACAGAATTTCAGCTATTACAAAATTTCCATTTGTATGCAGTGTGACAAGCTTTTGAACTGTGTGGTTATACGTATTCCTTCATGGTGTGAAGCCATCTTGCCCTTCTCCAAGGGAGAGGGGTGCAGCTCGCTTAATGCAACTACCATAGTCCATAATGGGCCAATGCACAAAGGCTGCCACGGACAGGGTCAGCCCAAGACATTTTGCTGCCTGAGGCAACAGATAAGATGGTGCCCACCTCATTCCACATACAGGAGCTGAGTAGTTTAGGATGTGAAGAAAGAGCCCATGTGCCATACCCAACCCAGTCATACAATAGAGAGGAGTGCTGGCTCGAGCCCAGCATCTGCCACCTGAGGTGGTTGCCTCACTCTGCCTAATGATAGAGCCAACCCTGGCGACTAAAAATAGCTGCCTGTGTCAACTCCTCACTCCTCTCCCCATAATGTTTAGGCAGACAGGATGTTGCTTCCCTGCAGAAGTTGTTCATCAGGAGAATGATTAAGCTGAAACAATTCAAGGGGAAAAGGTGAGAACTTGATATTGGGTTGCTGTTTCATATCTCAGAGCTTTTCACGTATTTCCTTTCATAACAGAATAAATGTATGTACAGTGGTATCTCGTGTTAAGTACTTAATTCGTTCCGGAGGTCCGTACTTAACTTGAAACTGTTCTTAACCTGAAGCACCACTTTAGCTAATGGGGCCTCCTGCTGCTGTTGTGCCGCTGGAGCACGATTTCTGTTCTCATCCTGAAGCAAAGTTCTTAACCTGAAGCACTATTTCTGGGTTAGTGGAGTCTGTAACCTGAAGCGTATGTAACTTGAAGCGTATGTAACCCGAGGTACCACTGTAAAGGATTGGGACTGTGCCAGATGGCCCCGTCACTAATAGCAAGCACTCCACTGGCCCTGACGCCTACATCAGCAAAGGCGTGCTGTGTACATACAGCTCTATGTACATAGGTGCTGCGCATGAGCAAACTCTGAATGTGCAGGATTCCCAGTTGCATCAAGTATGCATGTGCATGCAGCTGTATGAAGGAAAGGGCCCATTTTCAGAGCTTTGACTATGCAAGGAGATTGGAGGCAGGCCAAAATCCTGCTTCATCCCTCTACTACGTGCTCACTATATATATGGAGGAAGTCTGGCAGGCCTCTCCAAGCTGAGTGAGTGGGTGGTAAAATGGCAAAGGCAATTCACACTAGTGAAAGAATTATGGAAGTAATATTGGAATGAATGAAATGGAGGACATGCTATTAAATAGTGATGAAAGCTGGATCACTATCCCAACATCATTTAACCTTTGAGAATCAAATGGGCTGCTATGGGTTAAAAAAATCTTATTTTCATCCAGCTATGTTTTAATGGGCTTATTAACATTTGACATATTTTGCATAACGTTCACATTATACCCTTGAAACCACTGATAGCGGCTGTTTTGGGGCAGCAAAAGGTAGAGAACTGGAACCCATAGCAACAGCCCAAATTTTGTCTGCATTGCAGGCAATTCAACTTCTAGTGTTATTTATAATATAGGCTGTTTCTAATTACAAAATAAACAGTAATAGGAGCTCTGGGGCTATTTTGTTGCAGTAAGAAACAAAGTAATCTGCATAATATCTAGAACCTTGCCTTCAATTGAAGCCATAACCATGAAAAAGGGTTAGGCTGGTACCTTTGGTATAAACCTCAATAGAAAATGCATTAAAATAGTCTCTGACATCATCTGACTTCTCCAGCAAAGATGGGGGGGGGGGAATCCACCTTATTCTTACAAGAGAGAATTCACACAAACAGGAAAAGATAGAGAAGAGCATTAAAACTGAAAGGACAAAAATATAGCAGCAATTTCACTAGATTTTCATGGAATTTAAAAACCTTCAGAGAAATAGTGGGAGGAACCAGCTAGGGAACCCCCAATGGAAAAAGGCTCAGGGCCAGAGAATTGATGGTGGGACACCAATGAGTGGCCAGAGGAAGAAGACTGCGGGGAGAAGGTGTTGGAAGCTGAAGAGGCAACAGGGTTTAGTGAGCAGGGGGAGACTGTGGCAGAGAGAAGTCCAGAATCAGGAGCAGAAGCTGAAGCAGGAAAGGAGGGAGGTCAACCGGCAGAGATGAGTCTGGCTGGTGAATAAGCACAGGTTGCTTGTTGCAACAAGCTCCACTCCCCCCCTGGTCTCCCAGAACCAGGAGAGACATGAAGGAGGTGGAGGAGAAGTTACATGCAGGTGCAGTCTCAGATTGCTTGGGGGAAACACGAGAAAGGAGGGGACTTAGGAACCTGGGAGAAGGCAGGGACCTTCAGTCTCAGCAACTGCTTCATGGGGGCGAGACCTGCCAGAGAGGAATTGCTGTGCTCATTAGGCCTGACACTCCTGTGCAGACCCTGTTTTTGCTAATAAAGAGTTAACTCTGACTCACTCAGTATGATTTACTGCTGCCTGTCTCCTGTCAGGATATTTGTTGTGCCTTCCATTTTTATGGCTCATGTTAACTATGGCAACTTTATAAACATACATCAGGGCAAGGCTTCTAATGTATGCATGCCCCCATCACCTCTAAAGGGCATCTATTAGAAAGGAGTACACATGGGTAAGGTATCGTTGTGTGATGGCATCACCAACCAAAGCTATGCATTTCAACATGTGCCTAGGCTTATTTCAAATTTTGAAGAGAAAACGGCTGCCGTTGCCCTCTCTTGCCTATGCACATTCATTTTTACACTGGAAAACTTGCTGGAAAATCAAGTGATTTCATGCATCAAGCATGCATGACCATCTCTGAACATCTTCAGTGGGGAGTGATGGGTTTTTTTCTGATGGATTTGGATGGTGGAAGACAAGGTGGACTGAGTGAGCTTTTAATTAGTCTAATGGGGTTTATGCTTTTCACATTCCCTTTGCCTTGAGTGTTCAGCATGGGTCAGCCTGCAAATCAAATCAAGTATGAGTCTTGGGATAATGCTTCCCTTTCCACTGTTTTCATTGAATATGTCACTTTGATATGCCCTAGTGATTATTCGGGTTAGAAACAGTTTGCCCTTGTGTAGCTGTTAGTCTATCTGATTTCAGCATTCTTACCAAGTTCACTGCTTGGTCACACACTACAGTTACATAGCATTGTCTAATTATTGCTGTTACTGAGCTTCTGAAAATATTGGTCCCATAACTTTGGTCTGGTCCTTGCTTCCACGTGGCAAATTAGGAACTGCTGTGTTCTGAATTGCTGATTTAGTGCTCCTTATGCATATCTAGGCTGAGCTTTCATGTTTATTTAGTGATTTTAGTTGGAAACACTGTGAAATTGATTTAGCATGAAATAAAAGGAAGGCGGGAGATAGCAACACACATACTATTTTAAAATGCTCAAGTTTTCTTGTACCATTTCTCAGCTAAGGAAAGGCAAAGGAATTTGCATGTTCTTCAGCTTTAGACAACCTGCTTAAAGCCAAAACTTTTTATAAATGGGTAAATGCAACAACAGCATAAATACAGTCATACCTTGGGTTGAAGTAGCTTCGGGATAAGTATTTTTGGGTTGCGTGCTGCGGCGACCCGGAAGTAACGGAGCACGTTACTTCCGGGTTTCGCTGCTCATGCATGCACAGACGGTCAAAATGATGTCACACACATGCGCAGAAGCAGTGAATAGTGACCCGCGCAGGCGCAGGCGCACGGATGCAGGTTGTGTTCGCTTCTGGATACAAATGGGCCTCCAGAACGGATCCCATTCACATCTAGAGGTACCACTGTACTTACAAATCCCCTAAATGGTAGTGCATATGGTGTTCACCACCACTAAAAGGGAAATGTTCTGTGCCTGTCTATGAGGTAATACAGACTTTGGATATAACATAGGAGGGAGAGCAGGCACTCAAAATGAAATGTAGTTCCTCTTTTTTATCAATAGTTTATTAGGGTATTCAGACTATTACAATAAAACAGTGCAGGCCCTTGTTCCTTCCCCCTGCTGGCTCCCCTCCCTCCTTCTTCCCTCATGGCTCTTTTTGTTGTTGTTACAGCATTTTCATTTCTGATGTTCCATTGTTTGGTGTGATATCACATCCTCAAATAAGAGTTTGGATAAATGGATAAATGGATATCAGTACTCTGCTTGCCTCCCTGATGCACAACCAGCCATGTTTTGTGTAAAATGGAAGCTTTACTTCTCATTCTATAATTTCTTCTCTGGTGCAATGATTACATCAAAGACTAATACACTGCAATTATCAGTACTCAGTTATGTAATACTTTCAGTGTATAAACTTCCTTGTATTTCTGGGCCTCTATGGGTGATATATTTCTATTTAGAACGCAGGGATATTTATCATTCACTTGCTGTCCACACTTCAGAACTGTTCTTCAGGCTTCTTTCTGTTTCAGAGACATTGTATTTTCCAAGCACTGGGAGTTTCATATTGAGGAAAATAAAGATTCTTCTGATTCATGGGTGTCTTGGAAGGGGGCAGGAAGAATTTGCTCTTCCCCGAGTGAGCTATAATCCCCAAATGGGGGCCATTTATTCCTAATCTCTCCTTCCTGTTTCTTAACCAGTTACTGTTCCACAAGAAGACCACTCCTAGCTTTATTCCCATCCCATGCCTGCTGATCCTACCCAAGAGTCTTTGGTGAGGTACTTTGTGGAAAGTTTTTGGATTGTCCAAGTAGACATTTTTTACTGGATCACTTCTTTATGTGTGTTGACACTCTCAAAGAATTCTAAAAAGGTTAATGAGACAGGTCTTACTATTGCAGAAGCCATGCTTGTTCTACTTCAGCAAAACTTGGTTTTTCTATCTGCTTGATAATTCTGTCTCTGGCAATACTTTCCACCAGTTTTCCTCAAACTGACATTAAGCTAACTATCATGAACTGGCAGGACAGTGGGGAGAAGGAAGATGATCCCTGCAAGGGATGTAGCCATGACAGGCACACCTGGGCAAGCTGGTGATGAAGAAGGAGAAGTTGGTGTAGACGGTACTCATGGGGCATCAGAGGGGATGGGGGTCAGTGAACAGGAACCAGAGCAGCAGGGCCCATCACCAGAGCCAGAGGGGCATGTTTTCCCAAACACAGTGGGCTCTGAGGCATAAGAAGCAATGGGAGGCACGCTCTAGGAGGCTATGGCAGGCAAGAGCCCACAGCCCAGCTCCCTAGCTGGTAGGGCTCACCCAGAGTAGGCTTGGAACAGGTGAGGGCCACATGCTTCATCAAGCCCAGATGCTGCAATCAGCATGCAAGGTATATAAGGGAAGCAGAGCTAAGGTGCTGTGTCTGGTCAACTTCCCACATTGGTTGGACCATGGCTTGGATGTTCCAGGGAGCTCTTGGGAACTCTGCTTCTTTGGGACTGACCTCCATATGCCCTGATCCTGGGATGGGCTGCAGAGGCAGGAACCTGGTCTGACTGGACTTTGCACCTGTAGGCCTACCTGCCTGCTGGACTATGTACTACCATCTGCTGTGGGATTGTGTACAGCAGGGAGACTTGCTGCCATGTACCTGTGGTTTCAGGACACTAACTTACCTGTAGTTTTCTTTAAAAAATGGATGTTACATTGACTACTTTTCAGTTCTCGGGTACAGAAAGAGATATTAGGGACTAGTTACATATTTCTATTAGCAGATCAGCAGCAGGAAAGCAAGGTCCATAGTGTCAATGAAGTTTTATATAAGGCATATATGTCTTGATGTAAACATGGTCCTGCTTACATGAATATGATGCCAAGAGGAAGTGGAATATGATCACTGTCTTATTAGGAAGATTTCTGGCATGCAGGATTTCTTCCCTGTCCTATTTGAATATAATGAAATGGGACACATTTGTAAGAGATCATGTGGGAGGCAAGGTTAAATGAGAACATTTTAGGTGGATGCGATTTGCTATAGCTGTTGATTAAATATACCAGCAATGCAGTGTTATAAATATAGCTGTAGGCCTTTTCTGCACTCCAAACAAGTTATTAAACTGTGAAATGGAGGTTCAAAAAAAAGAAGAGTAGTAATGATTTTGAAATGTTGCTTACACTCAAAAAATGTGCTTGGCAGAACAGAATCCTAGAGTTTAGGAAGGCCTGGGACTAAAGAGGCTTGTAAATCCCATAACTGCAAATCGGCAGTTCAAAAAGTTGGCTTAGGCCAGACAGTTAAATGAAAATTGAATTTATTTATTAATGGGAATTAATAAATATATTTATGAACAAAAAAACTGACTTCCATTGACACCTCTGAAAGTGCATGTAGTCCTGTAAAAAAAGCCTGACTAATTAATCCTGCTTGATATGACTCTGTAGCAATATTTATAAAAGTACAGGAGGTCTCAGACTGATAGTAAGTGGATAACAGCACCGATTTGTAGTTAAAAAGCTGGATAGGTATTTTAAAAAGCCTCTGCATATGGTTCAAAATACATTGACCTTTAGAGACTCGAGTGAAAAGTTCTACTTCTGTTCATTCCCTCCATTATTAAGGCCTGCTACTTACCCTAACAATCTGTCCATTGCAGTTACATCTGATTACAGCAGCAACAACATGAAGAGCCTTTCAGGATCGCCCTATCATTGGGTAGAGAGAGGTGGCTGCCTCAGGCAGCAGATGGTGGATGCTGTCCCATTCACTGATGTTTAGGTAAAATTCACCAGCCAGCCTAGTTGGAGATGCCACTGTGAAAGTAGGAAAGAGGCCTCGGTCCTCTTATGCCACTTCTTTGCACCACTGCCTTGCTGAGTTGGCCAGCTGAGTTAAGCACCAATTAACACATTGTGCACAGGGTTCCAAGGATGCAGCCCAATATGCACACGTAAAGGTAAAGGTAAAGGGACCCCTGACCATTAGGTCCAGTCATGGCCGACTCTGGGGTTGCGGCACTCATCTCGTTTTATTGGCCAAGGGAGCCGGCATACAGCTTCCGGGTCATGTGGCCAGCATGACTAAGCCGCTTCTGGCGAACCAGAGCAGCGCACGGAAATGCCGTTTATCTTCCCACCGGAGTGATACCTATTTATCTACTTGCACTTTGAGGTGCTTTTGAACTGCTAGGTTGGCAGGAGCAGGAACTGAGCAACGGGAGCTCACCCCGTCGTGGGGATTCAAACTGCCGACCTTCTGATCGGCAAGTCCTAGGCTCTGTGGTTTAACCCACAGCGCCACCCGCATCCCCAATATGCACACTTACTTGGGAGTAAATCCCATGGAGCTTGGGAGGACTTCCAAACAAGGATCGCATTGCAGTAGTTGCAGTAGTGGCTCACCAAGTGGCTGCACTGGTTGAAACATGGGTGATGGCTAAAATATATGTTATAATAGCATTTGTCCATGCAATATATCCAAATCCATCTGGTAATCAACTTTACTTCTTTTTTTTTTTAATAATTTTTATTCATTTTTCAAACACATAATAAAAACAAAGCACAAAACAGAAAATCAAAACACAAAACAAAAACATGCAAAACATTTAAACAAATATAACTTCAAAATTGTATTTTCATACCCTTCTTTCCTTCGACTTCCCCATACCTCCCCATCCCTGCATCCTTGTTTGGTAATTCTTTAGCAACCCTTTGGTCAATTTATCCTGATTCCCTTTCATTAAATTTCCTTTAGTTTTTTAGTTACAGCTGTAATTCTCTGTTTCTTACCCCTTGACATCTTAGCATTCCTCAATTTTGCAACAGTTTTTAAGGTATATTTTAAATTTCTTCCAGTCCTCTTCCACTGTCTCCTTCCCCTGGTCACGGATTCTGCCCGTCATCTCAGCCAGTCCCATAAAGTCCATCACCTTTGTTTGCCATTCTTCCAGAGTAGGTAGTTCTTGCATCTTCCAATACTTTGCCAGTAGAATTCTTGCTGCTGTGGTAGCATACATAAAGAAAATCCTATCCTTCTTTAACACCAATTGGCCAACCATGCCCAAGAGAAAAGCCTCTGGTTTCTTAGGAAAAGTCCACTTAAGGACTTTCTTAATTTCATTATAGATCATTTCCCAGAAAGCTTTAATCTTCGGGCAGGTCCACCAAAGGTGGTAAAAAGTACCTTCAGTCTCATTACATTTCCAACATTTATTATTTGGCAAATGATAGATTTTTGCAAGCTTGACTGGGGTCATGTACCACCGATAGATCATTTTCATAATGTTTTCTTTTAAAGCATTACATGCAGTAAATTTAATACCGGTAGTCCATAACTGTTCCCAGTCAGCAAACATAATATCATGACCGATGTCTTGTGCCCATTTAATCATAGCTGATTTCACCGTCTCATCCTGTGTGTTCCATTTCAACAGCAAATTATACATTCTTGATAAGTTCTTAGTATTGGGTTCTAACAATTCTGTTTCTAGTTTTGACCTCTCTTTCTGGAATCCTATTTTCCTGTCCTGTTTAAATGTCTCATTTATCTGATGATAGTGCAACCAATCTCGAACTTTGGGCTTTAATTTCTCGTAACTCTGAAGTTTAACCCTTTCACCATCATATTCTAAAATTTCACAATATTTTGGCCATTTAGAGTCCATATTAAGCTTTTTCACTTCCTTAGCTTCCATTGGTGACACCCACCTGGGAGTTTTACTTTCCAACAAATCTTTATATCGAATCCAAACATTATACAATGCTTTCCTTACAATATGGTTTTTGAAGCCTTTATACACCTTTGCCTTGTCATACCATAAATATGCATGCCAACCAAAGCTATTATCATACCCTTCCAGATCCAAAATGTCCGTGTTCTCAAGAAGTAGCCAGTGTTTCAACCAGCAAAAAGCTGCCGATTCATAATAAAGTCTTAAGTCCGGCAGGGCAAACCCCCCTCTATCTTTTGCATCAGTTAAAATCTTAAATTTTATTCTGGGCTTTTTGCCCTGCCAGACAAATTTTGATATGTCTTTCTGCCACTTCTTGAAACAGTCCATCTTGTCCAAAATTTGCAACGTCTGAAATAAAAATAGCATTCTAGGCAATACATTCATCTTAATAGTAGCAATTCGGCCCAACAAGGAAAGTTTCAACCTTGACCATATTTCTAGATCTTTCTTTACTTCTGACCTCAACTTTACTTCTAAAACACGACACTACAGAATAAACACATAGTCTGACTGTAGGGAGACCACAACAAGGCAGCAAAGCATGGGTGGCCTGAAAGCATTGCGTATCTACTTTAATTTGATTTTAAGTGAAGGCAAAGTGGCCAAAGGGTAAAAAGTGGAGTGAAAGGACCCTTTCTTTAAAAAAAAATATACCCAGCTCTAGTTCCACATCATGCTGTTTGCAGGTCAAACTCGTTGAACTGAAGCTGTTTAGTTCTGCAGCAAGGCTAGAGCAATATAGCGCAAATAAAATGCATTTACAGAGGCATCCCAAGTGTGGGAGTGGAGAGTGGCCTGGAAAATCTACCACCACACTGTTCCTTAGCAGCCCAGGGCAGAGGGCAAGCAGCATTTGCGCTTTACCATTAAGTCAGCTCCGGTCCAAGCCCCCATTACCCCTCCCTCTGGGAATGGCACAATTTTACATGCAGAGCACCCAGAGCTGGGTCTGCCTCTACCCTTATAATGACACATTTGGAAGGCTTGTGATTGTTCCTGTGGTTGGAACATGGTCAGAAGTAGCCTTCTACCTTCCACACTTTCCATGGGCACAGTGGGATCTCTGCCGGACGGGCACCTTGCCTGTCTTCTGATGTCTCCCAGCAGCAAATATCATGGCGCTAGGATTGCTTGTCACTCAGCCCTCAATTCTGTTCAATTTGCATTTAAAGGCGAACCTACTTTAATCCACACTTTCTGAAGCAAGAACAGAAATCCTTTGGAATTAACACCAGCTGAATTTTGTCCTGCAGTTCTTCAGCTAAGGAATGTGTAAATAAATATAATATAATATAATATAATATAATATAATATAATATAATATAATATACTAGGGTAAGGTCTGCATTAAAAAAATCACATATTAGTGGAAATGATGGTCAAAAATGCATTATCAGAAATTGGTTTGTAAAAATGTCTGTGGCAGGCATAATAGCTTGGGAAAATTATGAGGAAATTAAAATGCTGATGAATTTTCATGGGGGCTTTAAAAAATAAATAAATCAGTGCTGTGAAAATGTGAAGACTGGAAAAAATGAGAAAATGATAGATTTGGCCATCTCTGCCTGCAGTTCTGTACACACTTACCTAGGAGTATGTCTCAGTACAGTGAAGTCAGTGCAGCTTATATATGAGTTGACTTGCGTAGGGTTACTCTGTACGTGTAGCATTATGTTATCATGGGAAGTGTGTTTTATATTTCTCATACTGATAACAGATTTCAACCAGTAATCAAGAAGAAAAATTCCCTTTTCTGCTATGTTTGTAAAAAACCAAAAATAAATAAAGCACTCTGTAGGGTGTTTACATTTTAGAATAAATTGAAAAGCATTTGCTTAAACCTCCACAAATCAAAACAGTTGTCACTTCGACTGAATAGACTGGCAGCAGATTTTTTACTTCCTCCTTATAATTAAGAAGCCACTATATGATACCATGTTGCAGCCTGGAAGACTGTGCTGTTTTTTTCACTTGACTAAATGGTAGCTTTAATACAGTTTTATATATTAAAGGGACGAATTGCAGTGACATAAAAACTGCTGCAACTGTGCGTTAGAAGCAAGTCTGCAATCTTTTAATGTAATGATGATTTCCATTACCATTAATATTAACATTTAATGTTTATTGTCTTCACTATTTTATGCATTAGACTGAAAACCTTACCTAGTGTTCACTGCAGGCATGACTAGGCATTGTGAATGAAACCCAACATTTATTTCTAATTTTTCTTGTTCATCTACAATTGCATATCAGCAAACCTACAACAAAGCTCATTTGTATTGATACAAAAGCTGCCTCATAAAATCTAATTTCTAAATAGATAGGGATTTTCTATTGTAATTGCCAGCTGCTGGCAATGAAAGAGGATCACGGATTGCTTGCTCATGAGTAGACACCTTACTCTGGGCCCTTGTTAATTTATTTAAGATCACAGGGCAGTTTAAAATATAAAAACACAAAAATGCATACCACAGTAACAAAAATACATACCATAACAATAAACAAAAACGATACCCCCCCCATTCAGTTTATTAGGCCATAGATTGTTTAATTTGCCTAAGGTCTGGGAGAAAACAAATGTTTTTCCTGGCACCGATGTAATGTAATGTGCCATCCCTCTTTGGCCTTGACCAGAAGCTTCTGGTGCTTTTGAGGTCAAGGTCTGGTGGGCTCCACCTACTCCTCTGACATTTCCAGAGGTTCTTCCTTGGGTATCAACACAGAGGGCCCCTCAAGGAGATCTTCAACATTGGATTCAGAAATCCTGCCTGCTGATCAAGGTGTTCGGCCAGTGGAGTGTCCAGTTTGTCTCCTGAGGATTCTGTGACTGGCACCATATCAGAACTAGACATGATAGCTAATTCACAATTTTCTGGTAATGTCATTGAATGACTCATTGATACTGGGAGGGATATTAGGAGCAAAGTAAATTATTCTTTATTAGTCTAAATGGAGTTGCATCGGTTAGCAGAGTAATTAGTTTCTAAACAATGGTTTTTTCTTCTTCTTTTAAGCCATGCTGTCTGGTCTGGAAGCTTTGTTCCACAATTCTGGATGTGTGGTACCGCAAGGCTTTTAGAAGGAAAAGATACCCTGTGGGCTTTAGCCAGTGGTTGCTTTGCCATAGTGAAAAGTGCTTCTGCTCTCACAAGATGGAGACCCCATTTTCACGAATCCCCACTGAACGTGACTTTTTCTTGCAGGTAAAGTCAGTGTAATACTGTAGGTGTGTGGCTGTATGTTAAATACATTTTTTTCTTGACAAAGCCAGCCAGGGGCTGCATTTGTATCAGGGCAATGGCACGGGGTGTGTGTGGCATTAACCATTTCCCCATGTACCATGGCCTCAATTTATGCCTTTTTGTAAACTGCTCTGGGGTGTTCTCTCCCCCCCCCCTATCAAGTGGTGTTTGGATTTTACTAAATAAAATAAATGCCTGATCCTAAGCACACTCCAGGACACAGTCCTGCTGAGCCCTGCCCACAATTAAACCTGCTTCTATATCATTAGGAGCAGTAGCCTTGGTTGTGAAAGATATTTTATTAAGAGCCAAACATATATAACTAAATAGAAGTCAATTGAATTTTTCAGTTCCTCTATCATCCATGTAATCCATCTTGCTTAAAAATGCAGTTAAATGTTTATTTGAACCTTTTGAACCCTATTAAATGTTACATCTTCATTTAGGAAGACCATCCTTGACTGAATTAAACTGTTTCCATCCCTGATTAGCTGATTAAGAGACAAGGAAGAGAAATACACTCCTCCAGGCAGCCTCTTTATTGAGCATTCATCCTGATTTGCTTGTTTGCTGGGAGGTTATATGACAATGAACATCCATCCTGAATTGATTGCCTGGTGCTGATATGCCTTCCCAATAATCATTCATTTATTTCACACTTTTCAATGAATTTACCTATCACTTTCCTAACAGCAAAACACTGATGGATTTATTGTGCTGGGGTGAGAGAGTGCTTTAAATCCATTTCAAACTGCAAAATTAAATGCAAATTTTTGGTATGCACCTGAAAGTCTCCCACTAAATCTCATGAAAATTTATCAGAATCTCAGTACCAATTTCTCCAATTAAACACATTTTTCTTTGCAATTTTGCCTTCTCAATATTTTTGCAATTTCCCCTATATTTTGTATGCTACTTTCAGTGATATACTGCATTTGTATGCACACTCCCCCCCCCATATTTGCATTTTTGTACCCATTACTGGCTGGAGAACTGCAATGCAAAATTCAGAGAACTGTGAATTTTGAAGGACAGCTGTGTTTAGGTTCACATAGTGTTTCAGAAAGTGTGAGATTTGAATTTCTGCCCTATCCCCACAACCTAAGAATTCACTTGCCCTTAATGCATTTCATATATTGCTATTGTTGTTGTTACAAGTACCCCCAGAACAGTTTCCATGTACTCAACGAAACGGTGAGGTTTCACTCTGTTGTATAACACAAAATAGCAAATCTCTAACATGTGGCTCAGCCTTAAAACATTGGCTTTTAGCTTTTTTTCCTACATTGAGTGAGTGGTGGTGGTGGGCTCATTAAGGACTAAGGGTTGGTTTGTTCTTTGGACGATCCAGTTTTGAGCATCTAATCCAAGATCACAAAGGCATTTGAGAAATGAGCACACTCCAAGACCCAGTATTTGTACCTTGATCATAAGGGCATCCATTTAGAATTTATAATGAATATGTGAATAAAGCATAACTGAAAGCTTTTTATATTCACCAAACAGGCTAAGCTGATGCAAATATATTAAAAAAAAAACACCACGTAAAGCTAGAGAAAAGAATCTCATTCTTCTCAGTGGTTTTCAAATCACGCAAATTATCTGTCTTATTTGTAAAGTGCTAATAATACAGGAAACCCAGAGGGAAGGGGGAGAGTACTGAAGAAGAAAAATCAATTCTACCAGCTAATTTTCCCACTGATCAGACAGTTCATCCATTTTTAAAATATTTTTTATTTTTTTCTTACAAAAGATGCTGCCTTGATTTGAAATTTGTGGCAACTGTATTAAACATTAGAGTGGGTTTTCCTATGGACACAAACTTCAACGCCAGCAGCCTTCTGTTGCCTTTCAAGGTCAGTTGAAGGAATATGAATCTGTTCAAACTGGGCACTATGTTTCTATCTGTATGCTTATTACCATTTAATTATACATTCTGCCCTCTAACGGATAATTAAAACTGTTTCAAAGCTTTTAGCTGTCACAAGATTTGTTTTCGTAAACAGAAGCTTTGCAGCATTTCCTCGAGCGCTTTCCTTTTCAGACACCACATAAAGAGGCAAATCAATGTAATCTTGGAGGAATGCTCACTGGCAGAACCAATCACTTCCTGTGTCCTCCTCATGCGGTGGCAATTTAAATGTTTTGGGCTCCCAGCAGAGATAGCCACCATGGTGCAAGGCTTTGTACAGCCAAGAAAGAAAGAAAGAAACCATCGCTCTGGAAAGAACATTTTGCATTGCAAAGGAGACGTTGGATCTCAAGGAGCAAATCCTCCTCAGATTGGCTTGGGGCTTTTGTGATTCCCCAACCACCCCACCCCAAACTGGGGAAAGTCTCAAAGGTCTGTGAGCAAACCAATGGGTCTAGAAAGGGGTTGACTTGCCACCCAACAGTACTCCTTCTCCAGCAAGCACCCAGCCCCAAAACACACTACCACCTTCTCCAAGGCACTGTACATTTAGAGCTGTATCATACCACTTTAGTTTCATCCTGTGTTGCAGGTCCTGCATTGAGCAGGGGCTCGGAGGGACGACCTCCAAGATCTATTCCAACTCTATTATTCTATGCTGATGAATAGTGGTTGCAGATGCTCCCCCTGGAAGATTTTCCATGAGGGATGCATCTCTCAGGCTGACCTCTCACCTCTCATATAGTAGTGGGCATGCAAGTGGCAAGGAGGAAGGGGTCTTACTCACTTGTAGGGGCCCAGAGTACCCCCATCAGTTCCTTTAATAATAATAAATAAATAAATAAATAAATAAATAAATAAATAAATAATTATTTATACCCCGCCCATCTGGCTGAGTTTCCCCAGCCACTCTAGGCGGCTTCCAATCAAATGTTAAAAACAATACAGCATTAAATATTAAAAACTTCCCTAAACATGGCTGCCTTCAGATGTATTTTAAAGAGAAGATAGCTGCTTATTTCCTTCACATCTGAAGGGAGGGTGGTTCCACAGGGCGGGCGCCACTACAGAGAGGGCCCTCTGTCTGGTTCCCTGTAGCCTCACTTCTCGCAATGAGGGAACCGCCAGAAGGCCCTCAGTGCTGGATCTCAGTGTCTGGGCTGAACGATGGGGGTGGAGATGCTCCTCCAGGTATACAGGACTGAGGCTGTTTAGGGCTTTAAAGGTCAGCACCAACACTTTGAATTGTGCTAGGAAACGTACTGGGAGCCAATGCAGATCTCTCAGGGCCGGTGTGCTTAAGTGCTCGCAAGCACTCCTGATTCATTGTGGCTGCTACAACTGCTCAACAATGCTTCCCCATCCTAGCAGCTCCTAGCTATTCCTGTACCAGTAGCAGCAGCCTTCTAACTAACACAACCTCTCGATCTCTGGCATCACACCTCTGTTGCTGTTGTTGCTGTTGGAAGTCTGGCAGATATTCCATTTATGCTTGGAAGATTTTTCCTCACATAAGTTCTGTAGCTGAGGAAAGTACATTCCACCCACTCAGACTGCAGATCTGACACTGAAATGGAAATCTGCCACATCTTCTTTTTTTAAAAAAAACAACAACACGTTTTATTTTCATCATTCTCAGCAACACAGCCACTTTGCAGTGGCGTTCAACGTACAAAAATGTAGGTACAGATGTATTTAAGCTCATTTAAAACTTGCAAATTGATTACTTGGAAAATGTTATAGTTTGCAAAATGGAAACATTAGGAGTCTAGTGTATTTTTAAAAGTTGGGAAGTGCCTATGCATTCTAACAGCAAAATAATTTGAAGCCATTACTGTCACAACTTATAGTTCTTCCTCATCTGTTTCATTTTCAATTAAGTTGAATGCATACAAAAGTTTGAATTAAATTTCAGTACCAGCTGAAAAAAGGGCATCCCAGCTGGGAGGGGGGAAGTATGCCTGCCCCAATTCCAGAATGGCTCTTGTCTTTCAGAAGAGTCTCTCAACTATTTCCTGGTCATCCCCCAAAAATGATGTAGCAATTAGTTCCCATGGCAACATACCAGCCATAGTTTATTTATCAAAGAATGTGCTAGACCAGCAGTCCATCTGCCCTATTAAGAATTTCTTTCTAACTCCCAGCCTCAAAACAATAGTATTTGATGATCATTCCCCATGCATGTACCTTGACATGATGCAGACCTGCCAAACGCATGGTTTGTGTAAACCAACACCTGCACAGGGAAATGGCAGACCTGGCCATTGTAATCTGCATGAGCCCAGCAGCTCAAAGCACCCTGCTGCAACCATGTAAACAGCAATTACTGTATAGTCGGTGTGATTTAGAGACACTCTTCCAAACAAATAGCACCAGTATAACAGGAGCTCAGTATGAATACAGGTCTGATGGCATCATTGCAACACCCCCGCAAATTAGTTCAGCCCTTTCTGAGCATTAGGCCAGGTTTGGGGTGTTCATGGGTCCATCTTCGCTACTGGAGGTTCAGGTAGCCTCAGTGGCTAGGACTGCCTATTGCCTGCTGCTACAGGTACACTAACTACGGGATTCATGAACTGGTAAGAATCAGTTCTTACAATGCACTTTATGTGGGGCTACTGTTGGGCCTGGTTCAGAGGTACCAGCTGGTCAAAATGCTGCAGCTAGACTGGTGGTGAAGATAAGCAACCAATAGCACATAACCCTGGTTCTTAAAACCTTGCATTAGCTACCCAAATGCTACCAGGCCATGCGCATGGTTATTGTATTAATTTACAAGGCTCTTAACAACTGGCAGTCAGTGTACCTTAAGGAACACCTTGTGCCTCATATCCATGTCTGACCACAGAGGTCTTTGAGGGAGTCCCTGTGAATGGTGCTCCATGGCTCACATTCATCAGCTTTCTGGACCTTCGCGCCTTCCAGCTTTGTGGAACTCCCTTCCAGTTCACACCAGATTTTGAGTAAGCTAATGTTATGGTTAATTTTCACTGATTTTATCTTTCACACTTGTTTTGCAACCTTATTATACACCACTCACAAACTATGGTGTTAAGCAGTATATAAATTATGAAGTAAATGAAATGAAATGAAATGAAATGAAAGTATGCAATGTTGCTTAGTGTAAAATAGTTCCCACTGTTATTTATTTCATAAAATTTATATACCACTTAATTGTTTAAAAACCACACCTCTCAAAGTGGTTCATCAAAAGCAGTTTTTGAATAGCATCTTTTCACAAAGAGAAGAAAAAGCTGATAAGGAGTCAAGAATATGTGTTTTGCTGTTCTTTGTAATATGGATACAAGTTATTTACCTTTCCCTTACCATACGCCCTTTCCCGCATAAAGCTAACGCACTTTATGTGGATCAAGTCCCCATACAACCCACATGGCCCAGGCTAAAGTTCAGATCCAAGAATTCAAACCACTTGAATGCCTCTAACTCAAATGAAGCTAGCAAGGGCCAAATCCAGAGAATCAGTCCAAAGGTTATAGACTGGAACACTGTACAAAACCCAAACTCAATCCATTGGCAGCATCAGCTACTGTTTCTCTCCATAGGGCTAATCCAAGCCTTGCTTGGAATCCAGGCAGAGTGCAGCTGCTCCAGCTTTGTTGGATCAGATTTGACTCCAACACAGGTGCAGCTAAGCAGGGCTGGCAACAAGTCCTGACATATAGGAACACAGCCAGTTGAAGAGTTCGACCCCCATAAATGCCACAGTTAAGTGTATTAGCCACTAAGATGTTATAGGACTGTTTTCTGCTGAAGCATAGCTGCCCTTCAGAAACTGAAGCACTAGAAAAGCTGCGCAGAACTAAATCTAGGCCAAATAGCTCCACTAAAACCACCACTTTCATGGGACCGTTCATTCTTTGTCACTTGAGATAGAGATATTAAAATAGATACCGAGATAGATTTAGAAGGACTAGAGATGTAAAGGCCTGGCAAAATGCTAGCAAAACAGGGGAACATGCCCCCATTTTCCACCCCCACCCCCATTTTTCCATTTCTATTTTTTTTTTGGGGGGGGGGGCTTTGCATCTCTATTTCAGACCAACAAATCTGACTATAATTTGTTTCAAACTGCTTTTAATGTATTTCTACATTGTTATGACCTGCCAATATGAGGTGGCAGAGGGCTTTCTAGTAAAAGCTTTGCCCCCACTTCAAGTAGTAGCTTGGCTGGTCTTAGCTCCTTGGAAATGGGCCAACAGTGGCTGCCATATTGTTTTCTCATAGAATACAACATACTGAGTCATGCCATTGGTCCATCGAGCTCATTATTGTCTATACTGCTTGGCAGTAGCTCTCCGGGGTTCCAGGTGGGTCGCTCCCAGCCCTACCTAGTGATGTCAGGAGTTGATTCTCGTATTTTCTTCATGCAAAGCAGATACTCTACACTGAGCTGTGGTGCATCACATTTACCTCTTCACACAGAGAACTCCCAAGATTGTGGAACCTTGGTTGCACAGGGTCCTAGAAGATGGGGAAACCTCCATGTGAAGAAGTATTTGTGTGTAGGCTTCCCCATCTTACCTTGCCACAGTAGCCCAACAACAGTGGTTTTAGAACTGGGGAGCTCTTTCAGTGCTAAATGCATGAAAAGGGCTGGAAATGAAAGAAAACAGAAAGATCCTATAAGATCTCTTTTGGTCAAATTTGGGATCATGGGGCAGATCCAGGTTTCAGCTTTCAGCTGCAATGCATTACAAAATGAGTTTGCTGTATCGGTGACTAATTTCTGCAGAAAGCTTTTTATCTAGATGAAACTAGATGGAGCACTATGATACACACATACACACATGTTACTTTAACAATGACCTAAAACTCTCCTACATTATTGTTAGAGAACCATGCATGTACTCTATATGTGGCAGCCTGCTTCCTTCTCCTTCAAAGCATTTTGATATAACACACACAAATAATGGCACTTTTCATGCATCCCTTCTCTTGACTATAGGTTGTACCTCTCTCAAGTTCACTGCTAGTTTTAATCCTAGGAAACCTTGACCAGCTGATATTTCAGCAGTTAATGGAAGCTCATTTTTCCATAGTATCTTGAGGTTTGGCTCTATTCAGCTTTCACAAGGACTCTTTGGTCTTTTGTTAGAACACATAAATAACGACCTTCAGAGATTCTGACGATCAATACACATGAGCTTTCATTACAGCTTCTTCAGTGAATTAATCAAATTACGTGGGACAAATGATTAGCTGCATTATCGTCACCTTTTCTGTTAGGACAATTTGTATATCTTAGAACACCAACTTTAAGTCCTAGTGGATATTACTCCTTGTGATGGACACATCCCAGTCAACTGGGCCCTGCCTTGCCTGCAGAAGGGAGACCTGGCCACAGCAAAGTGGACTCCTCTGCTCAGCCTACCTTACCCTGTTAAGCAACTTCCTGCCACCAGATAAAGGGAGATTTTTCTACAAACCTGCCCCTTTATCAGCCAGCTTAAAAAACCTTCCTGGAGTCTCCCTGAAGCCGTCTTCTCCCATTGCCCCAGAATGATGCTATGTGCAGACCAGAATTGACCAGATCACCACTGCTGCTGCCACCAGGCCCACCCACATAGGAGGGAGCCCTTTAGAAGGCATTTTGCCAAGTCCCCTTCAACCTCATGCTAGCCCATAAAAGCTAACTGTATTTGGGGAAAATGTGAAAAGAAGGCCCTCTTGCACATGCTGCATTCATACGTCAGGTTTGTCTGATTCTTCCTATAAAATTGCCATGTCTTGTTTGACATTATTGAGCTAAATGGAACTGTCTGCTTGTTTTTGAAGCAGACCAGGTCATTTCCCTTTCCATGTCCTTGTGTATCATAGACCAATTACACGTCAAGAAAAGGCCACAACCAGTTCCTTTATACTGCACAAAATCTCAATATCTTTAGCATGGGAGACTTAGGTTACTAAAAAATATCCATCCTGATAGTAATGGAATAATTGGGAAAAGCCATGGCCTATGAGTAGTTTTGTGGTGTGCCATGCAATTCTCAAAAGCTGAGCAGCAAAGAAGTGCGAGAACGTGTGTGCCCCCTGACTTCTACCACAAAATGGTGGGCAAAAAGGACTTGATTGTGCAGTGGGTAGCCCATGCAAAACATAATAAATGCTCTTACTGTCCATTTACTTAATAAATAATAAATAATAAAATTTATTTATATCCCGCCCTCCCCGGCCGAAGCCGGGCTCAGGGCGGCTAACAACACTAAAACAGTGCAACATTATAAAAACATTATAAAAATTAATTAAAATCAAAATTGATGGCAACCATAAACTAAAGTTTTGTAAAGATTGCCAAGGAGGGAGTCAGGCTGGCCCTGACCAAAGGCCTGGTGGAACAGCTCTGTCTTGCAGGCCCTGCGGAAAGATGTCAAGTCCTGCAGGGCCCTTGTCTCTTGTGACAGAGCGTTCCACCAGGTTGGAGCCGCAGCCGAAAAAGCCCTGGCTCTAGTTGAGGCCAACCTAACCTCTCTGTGGCCTGGGACCTTCAAGATGTTTTTATTTGAAGACCGTAAGTTCCTCTGTGGGGCATACCAGGAGAGGCGGTCCCGTAGGTACGAGGGTCCTAGGCCGTATAGGGCTTTGAAGGTTAAAACCAGCACCTTAAACCTGATCCTGTACTCCACCGGGAGCCAGTGCAGCTGGATAGCACCGGATGAATGTGATCTCGCAGCGAAGACCCTGTAAGGAGTCTCGCTGCGGCATTCTGCACCCGCTGGAGTTTCTGGGTCAGTCTCAAGGGCAGCCCCACATAGAGCGAGTTACAATAATCCAGTCTGGAGGTGACCATTGCGTGGATCACAGTGGCTAGGTCAGGGCGAGAGAGGTAAGGAGCCAACTGCTTAACTTGGCGGAGATGAAAAAATGCCGCCTTTGTTATAGCTGCAATCTGCGCCTCCATGGAGAGGGAGGTATCGAAGATTACACCCAAACTCTTAACGGACGGTGCTGGCACTAATTGCACCCCTGCAAGAGATGGGAGTTGCCCCCTCAATCCCATATCGTCCCATCCCAGCCAGAGGACCTCTGTCTTCAAAGGATTTAACTTCAACCGGCTGCCACGTAACCATCCAGCCACAGCTTCTAAGCATCTGATCAGTGTGTCTGGGGCCGAGTCAGGATGGCCATCCATCAACAGATAGAGTTGGGTGTCATCAGCATACTGATGGCAGCCCAGCCCAAAACTCCGGACAAGCTGGGTGAGGGGGCGCATAAAGATGTTAAAAAATATCGGGGAGAGTATCGCACCCTGGGGCACTCCACACACCAAGGAGTGGCGGGATGACAATTTCCCCCCCCAAGCGCCACCCTCTGTCCCCGACCAGAGAGAAATGAGCGCAGCCATTGAAGGACTGTGCCCTGGATCCCCACGTCGGCAAGGCGGTGGTCCAGGAGTTTGTGATCGACCATGTCGAAGGCTGCTGACAGGTCTAGAAGAATCAGCAGCCCCGACCCGCCTCGATCCAGCTGCCTGCAGAGATAATCTGTTAGGGCGACCAGAGCTGTCTCGGTCCCATGACCAGCGCGGAAGCCGGACTGGAATGGATCCAGAGCCGAATACTTCCCATTCAACGACAAAAAATTATTCTAAGCTAAAACAATGTAGAGTGAAATCTGAAAGGCATTTGACGAGCAAAACTGTGTCTGACAGTAGTTGTTCCTTCTAAAAGCCCCTTTAAAGCCACATTCAAATGATGACAGCAGCTTTTTTCTGCTGCCATTTTTAGCTTCTGTTATGTTTGCCCATACATTATCTCCCTCACCACCACCCCTGCCACCCCTTCCTGGGAAGATGGCCCATTCTTATGCCCTTGTTCAGGCTGCAAGTGAAAATGAATTTGATAGCCTGACCTCATCATCCAAGGTCAGGATCGAAATTGGCACATTTATCAGTCTCTGCTCAAAAAAAGGCCAAAGTCTAGAATTATGGAACCATGATGCTTTGGGGATAGGCTGTCAAGATTTCGTGATGAAGTTTGTACAGTTCTGCCTGTATGTCTGTGACTAATCTGTTGCTGAATTATGCTTCTATCCACAAAATCATTTTTCCTCCCACCCCCCACCCCAGTCCTTCAGTACTTTTTCACATATCCACAAACCACAGACTTGGGCTTTAACTCGGTTCTTCTGCTGGAGATGAGATCCGCAACCAAAATACTTTCAGATTTATTTGGCTAATGATTACAAATCATTGCCACATTTTAAAAGTTCCCTTTACCATGTGAAAAGTACACAAACAGCTTTGCGCTTTTTTGCAAATATATATGGTAGTCTTGCTTTAGGGCTAAAATGTCCTTGAAAGACTTTTTACAAAATGTATTCAATAACGAAATGCAGAATTGATGCAGTGGTAAAGCAGGGGGTGGGGTGGGAGCCTGCATCAACTAAAAAGGGCACTGTATGCTAATAAGCAAATGTGAATCCTTATCAAGAACTGTTTCTCTAAATGGCAAAGAATCACTTTCCCTTTTTAGGGCTTGTAATGATTTTAAGACCTAAAATAAATGCAGCAGCTTGGGCATTAAACAATCATTAATGCTTCTCATGGGCAGAATCTTTTGCTATTGTGCTAACTTAAAGATGTAATGTGTTTGGATTTGATGAATAATGTCATTTGAAGTTTGAACTCTTATGTGTCTGCATATTGATGGGGCAGAGCCATTTATGGCTGGCAACTAGCAAAATGTCCAGTGCTTCCCACAATATAGTTTAAGCAACTTATTTCTTTAAAAAAAAAAATACAAGAGTGGCCTGGCCTTCTGGGAGGGTCAAACTCCTTAGATCAAATGCTTTGAAGCATGTCACAATTTGAATTCTTCGGAGCACACCTAGCTGTGCAGCACCTTGGACAGCAGCCAGAGAGGACACTACAGTGGTACCTCAGGTTATTTATGTTTCAGGTTACATACGCTTCAGGTTACAGACTCCGCTAACCCAGAAATAGTGCTTCAGGTTAAGAACTTTGCTTCAGGTTGAGAACAGAAATCGTGCTCTGGCGGCACAGCAGCAGGAGGAGACCCCATTAGCTAAAGTGGTGCTTCAGGTTCAGAACAGTTTCAGGTTAAGAACGGACCTCCGGAATGAATTAAGTACTTAACCTGAGGTACCACTGTACTGGACTAGATGATCCCTTTTGGTATAGGGCAACTTACAGCTCTCTCTCATAATAACAGGTCTTAGAAGTCATTCAGTTAAATTAGCCATAGTTTTGGAACATATATAAGACTGTGCTATATCATACAGCATTTAAGTTAAGAGAAAATTTGTTACCACAAGGTATTGTTTGACCTGGTAGAATTCATGGATGAATTTGTATAGCCCATGTAAGTCATTATGCCCCACCTTAGTTTGACTACTCCTTTACATAGTACAGATGTGCCATATAAACTTTTGTTCCTTTCTTCGTGGTGAGGAATGAGTGGAGAAAAGCCAGGGCCATCAATGGCCCCTTATGGCAGTGCATGATATTGAATGTGAGGTCTGCTGCTGAAATCTACAGAAAATCAATAAACTAGAACAAGTCAGTGCAACTTGTGACCCAGAAGGTTGAGCCTCTCTCACCTTGGATGGTGGCCCACCAGAAACTTGAAAGCCCTGTATTTTCTGCCTGTTTTGGACTGTAAAAATCTAAAGTAGGAGGTAAGGTGTCTCTGTGTGGAAGGGAAGTCAAGCACCTAGTAGGTCAGAGTACATGGCTGGTGGGCCAGGTTCCCTCAGTGGATCACAAACTGAACTAGATTTGGAGCATGTGATGCCTTCTTACACAACAAGCATATCTAATGCTCATCAGAATACTCTCTTTTTCTTGCATGTCTTCACCACGATCTGTCACAGAACGCAAGCTGGACACAAGAGTAAGTGAGTATGACATACTTATTGATTTCACTGTTAGTCAAGGGGCTTCGTTTATACATGCATTTTACAGCCGGAGTATTGGCCCTTGGGGAAAAGCCACAGCAATCAATTTAATTAGGAGGCTTTCAGAAATCATGTCTCTCCCATGTCTCTCCCCATTAACCGTAATGAACCCCAAGACATGTTTATAGTGCGTTTCCCCTTCGAAGGCTTCTGTAGGAAGCATCAAAACGTCTCACTATAATGAGTGGGATCTGTGGTTTCCTTTCCCCTTTAAGGTTTTCTTTGATGGTGTTAAGCTAGAGCAGATTTGAACATTAAAAGGTCAGGTGGCTTTCAGCTTTGCTTCAAAAGGAGCCCCAACCACAACTTTTATAAGCCTTTGATATGAGGTGACGAAGAAGAGTGATTTGGCCTAGAGGCGAGCCTGGGAAATCAGACAGACTCCACCTGAAAAGTTGTGGAAGTTCACGTCAATCTTCTTTTAAATCAAACAGAAGAAACTTTGAGGACAGTTCAGATGGATTATTCAGGATCAGAGTAGATTTGATGCTAACTGTACAGTTGTCATTATTAATCTAACTCCTCCCTCCTCCAAAATGTCCGATGTCACAATGTGTCCTGTGGCAAAATATTTATTTTATTTCACAACATTTATATACTGCCCGATTGTCATACAGCCTCAAAGGAGTTTACAAAAAGCATAAACTATGAAATTATCAGTTAAAGCTTAAAATAAAATAAAATTAGACATAAACTAAAACCAGATTAAAATACATGACAGCTTCTACACATACTTATCACAGAGTCCCATTTAACTATGTTTAATAACAGTAACTTAACATGCAGGACTAATGAACTGGTCAGAGATAGAGTTGTTCCTGGAGAGTACTCACATGTCAGCTGCCTCACTCTTCCCATAAATGGTACTCCATCACATAACAGCAGGTTCCTTTTTGTGTCTGTGTGTGTGTGTGTGTGTGTGTGTGTGTGTGTGTGTTTTGAATTGAAGGATTTTGAAATTATATGTCTCTGTGATGGTTGCTCTTTAAACATGGCTTAGTTAACCCATCAAAATAGCATGGAAGTTCAGAATGCCCTGGCAAACAAGAAGATTCCTTGGATTAAGCATTAGGAAGTTTTTTGAACTCTTAAGAGCAGTGAGAGGCTAGATAGGCACTTGCAAAAAGGGCAGTTGGTATTTGCTATGCAGGATAAAGATCAGATGATATGAGCATCGTTTCCTTTCCAGCTCTCATCTCATCACAAGATCTTTGCATCTGCAGTGCTTCCTATTTATTAAGATCTTAACTGCAATATATTAATAATGGATTCTTTATGCTTTGAGGGACTTTTCTAGTTCATTTATTTTTCATGCTGTATTTTAGGAGTTGTATAAGTGTTATTATATTTTTACCATATGTAACTTTTGTTTATTATATTGCCATCCACTGAATTTCCCCCTTGGGAAAGCACAGCAGGATACAAATTAGGTTATATTTTAAAATATAAATAATTCTGTGTGCAAACAAACACATAACTCTTCTCATCGGTTTGATAACTGTAAAATGCCTGAACTCTTCCATCCACCCAAACATATATTGGAAGACTGGTGTTTCCAGATAAGTGCTCTGGTCCATGGGGTCACGAAGAGTCGGATACGACTAAACGACTAAACAACAACAAATAGGCATGATGAAATGATGGTTGTGGACTGTGACATCCCCTTTGAGAACACTTAAGGCTACAATCCTATACCCACTTATCTTGGAGTAAGTCACACTAAGATCAGTGGACTTACTTCTGAGTAGACATGTCTCAGATTGCCCTGTAATCCTGACTTTAAGTTCTTCCTATGGAAATAGATAGAATACGTACTGCAGCCCTCTACAGGGTCACTGTTGAATTCAGTGGGTTTTACTTCTGAGTAGACATGCATCCATTTGCACTATTACATTCTTAATTATGGCTGGCCTATGGCCATTGCTGTTTCCCAGAAAAGCAATGCACTACCTAGTAGAAAATTCCAGCTCATCAGAGCTATATTCCAAATTGTCCAAAGATTTGGTCAGCGATACCAACATGAATTTATAATTACTATTTTGGGGGGGGGGCTGAAACAGGATATTTTAAGGTTGTCTCATTTCCCCATCCTTTGGGCAACCCCAACAAAAACAATATGTGTTGTACTTTACTATAAACTGCTGGCCCATCAAGAAAGCAGGTAAATGAGCACAAAATACCTGAATCGAAAACTGTAATGGTTTCCAGCCTCTTAGTACATGCAAATGGCTATACTTCACTGGTCGGCTAAGGGCATTATCTCAACAAAAGAACTGGTTTGGTAGCCTTTTCTACTAGATGCTAAACCTCCCTGGACATAGGTTCACAGGCCTGGAAGGAACCTGTGGATATCACCCAGACTCTTCCCCAAACCATAGATAGACACACAGAACCATATATAGATGGTTTGAGGGTTTTTGTTTCTTATCAAGTGGTATATAATTTTTGTGAAATAAAATAATAAAATAAAACAGAGAAATAGTTCTTATGCCTATATCATTGGCTAGTGCAGTAATTTCTGCGCTCTTTCCCCCACAGACCACTGGAAAGTTGCTGGGGGGCTTGAGGGACCATTTAATGGTTTTCCTACTTACTGTAGCAATTGTAATGCCTTGTGCTCGATACTATATGATTTCCTATTGCATTTTTATATACATATTCCTTGGGAACCCCTAGGCTAGTGGCTACCTAAAAATGCCATCTAATAACAATTTTTCAATGTATGCAATTTATTTTTGTCAATGTATACAGTTTCTGGGTTGTTGTTGTTTTTTTGTATTGTATTCCATTGTCAGAGCTACTGTCCTTGAGATCCCATGAAGGACAAATGTAAATCTTGGTGTATGCGATAACATGTACTGCTGTAGCATCTTCTAGTGTGACTATCTCTAATTAATAAATTAATACTCTGCCATTTGAAATAATCACACTCCACCGATAAATAGGAAACAAAGCACAGACATTGCCTACAATTCTGGGGTCTGTTCAGCTGCTAACATGCCTCTCCCATAACTCTTTTGACTCTGTTAAGATAATCATGTACCATCTGCTTCTTGCCTCAGGCTGGCTGTGATGTGTGTTCAGGACAAATAAAAAGGACAATCAAAGGTATGCACCCTGCCCCTGGTAAGCACTGGGATCATCTTGCAATCTTTTTTAAACCAAAAATCTATAATATTTTCATTTGAATCTCTTCATCGGTATAGCTAGCATTCTTACACAAAAACCAAAAAAAAATGGACTTCTTTAAAGATGTAAAAAATGACAAACAGCTGACATTTCTTTCTAATACTCCTTTAAGTATGTGTTGCTGCAAGCGATGGAAATGTCACTCAGTCCTCTGAGGCCATTTTGTCCCTGCCAGGGTGGGTACCTTAAGGGACCTTTACTATGTTGACAACTGAACTTTTAAACTTAGATTACTCACACATTTTGGTTCACATGTGCAGATTAACTTCTAAGCAAATTAAAATTTGCCCCCAGGAAGAAATGACCCTCTTGCGCGTGCCCCAGAATGTAACTTCCAGTTAAGGATAGGCCAGTCATAGAAAGAGAAAGTGTGTGTCTACAAGCATATACAACCTGAGCAGTCTCTATATTTAGAGTACCTTATGAATGTATGGGGGTGGGACGCAGGTGGCGCTGTGGGTTAAACCACAGAGCCTAGGACTTGCCGATCAGAAGGTTGGCAGTTTGAATCCCCGTGATGGGGTGAGCTCCCATTGCTCGGTCCCTGCTCCTGCTAACCTAGCAGTTCAAAAGCATGTCAAAGTGCAAGTAGATAAATAGGTACCGCACCAGCGGGAAGGTAAATGGCGTTTCCGTGTGCTTCTCTGGCTCGCCAGAAGCAGCTTAGTCATGCTGGCCACATGACCCGGAAGCTGTATGCCGGCTCCCTCGGTCAATAAAGTGAGATGAGCGCCGCAACCCCAGAGTCGGTCACGACTGGACCTAATGGTCAGGGGTCCCTTTACCTTTTTACCTATGAATGTATGGAGTTTGTGGCAGGGAACAGTGAGGAAATTCCTAATTTACTTTCCTTCATTATTATTAAATCTTTATTAATTTGAATTTTAAAAATATCAAAATGCAACGACATTTAATACAGACACAAAGTGAGAAAATAAAGAAGAAAGAAAATAAAAAGAGAAAAAAGAGAAGGAAAAAACAAAAAAACACACATAATACTATACATTTCATATATGTAAATGCCATCTCATATTTACAAAGTCACAAAAAAGAACAAAAACATTACTGTGAATTAGCTAAAAAAAGGCTTCCAAATATTTTCATTTACTATATCTATTCTTTCCTTTATAATGCACAGTCTCAAATTAACTTTATTATTTCCATACATCCAAACATAATCTAATTTACTTTCCAAGCATTTGTTGAAAACAGGTCCAAGTATGTTAAACTGGAGAGATAATTTATGAACAAAAAGATATTTGAAAAGCTATGGAATGCCTTCCCAAGCCAAAATGTGGATTCTCATGTGATCAAGTTCAATATACTGCTATAAAAAATGAAGCACAGTTCTTCCCCGTGTGATCTTAATGTGTATAGTATGCTATATTTTTAAAATATTCCTCCATTTCAAGAGAGAGAGAGAGAGAAAGCTTCAAGTAATGCTACATAGTACAATATTTCAAATCAATGGAGAAAATTGCCTTCTGAAAGTAGATAACAAAGAGGCAAAAGCCACCTATGAAGCAAAATAAGGCCATAAAACAAAGTTATGCTGGGAGTAGATCACATCGCTTCCCTCTGTAAGACGGCTGCATAGAATGGATAGGTCTGTTTTATAGAAGAGCAATTATAGGAGAAGCACAAAGGAGTGTGGAGACAAAATGCACCCAGATGGGAAGACTGGGTGTCCTGGATACATTCTGGCATATTGAAAAAGTTCACTTGCTTTTTGACAAATGTGATGGCTATTCCTCAGAACAGAATAGTTCCTTTGAGGGAAGTTAACCATGGTGCCAAAATATGTAAAAAGAACACAAATGACAGAATATTCTCAGTTTAGTAAACAGACTGTGGGGATAGATCGCATTCATTAGTAATCTCAGTCAGAGATTGTTGGGGTGGATTTTGAGCTCGCTGTCAGAAATCTGAGCAGCTCAGTATGGGTGTAAAAGTTGAATTATACATTTAAAGCACCCAACCACACCCAAAAGAACTGTGGAGACTAGTTTATTAAGGGTGCTTGGACTTTTGTAGCTCTGTGAAGAGGAAATGTGCTTTAAATGTATGGTGTCTTCCAGACTATTTCACAAGACTATTGAGCAAGACTCAAGCACACACAGTTGCATAATTCAGGTTGCATAATTAAAGTGAATTTGGCATTGTTGAGCCACAAATATCGTTCCAAAGAAACATTTTGTGCTAAGGAAAGTGACTTGAAAATGTATGGGGAATTGTGGGATAACAATTGCTTGACATGATGTCATATAACTTCCCACAAAAAAAATAACAAAATGAATGCTCAATAAGCAGCCAACATTGTATAGTCATCGTCTCCAACAAATCAGGATAAGTGTTCAATAAAAAGGTTATTTGGTGGTGACCTAAGAGGAGGTTTTCAGTGAATGATAGAAGCAAAAGCATATTGCACTTTTAAAACATAAAAATAGCCTCTTAAAAAGCAAGCTAATAGAATTAGTCACTATGGTTCTTGAAATTGGCATGTATATAAGTAATTTCTGTTATTTGTAAATGCTCTTTATTAAAGGGAAAGTAGTGTTAATTATAAGCATCAACGATGTGATTACTTCTAAAAGTGATCTTTCTGTTGTTGATAGTGTAATTTGCTGCCTGATTGAAGGAGATCAACATCAAATGTTGAAACTTAAATCTGACCTTCAGAGAAGATTTTCATAATAATTATTGTTACCAGAAAATTTAAACGTTGTGCTGCTTCATACTTCTATTTATTCATTTGTCTGATAAATGTTTAACCCACCCTTCATCCAACGTCTCAGGGCAAGTTACATCTCCACCAAAACCACAATCAATGAAGTACTAAAAGGTAAAATAAAATAACCACAAAATCAGCATCTAACCCCAGACGCCCCACAATGGCTCTCATTAACATGGCAGACTGAAATCATTGAAAGGCTGGTGAAAAGAGGTGTATTTTTATTTGGTGGTGAAATGCAACAGCATCAGCCCAAATCATGCTTCTGAGGGCATTATACAAGCTGGCTGCACCACCATGGAGAAGGTCCCATCTCAAGCCACCACCTAATAATAATAAAAAATAATAATAATAATAAATTTTATTTATACCCCGCCCTCCCCAGCCAAGACCAGGCTCAGGGCGGCTAACAACCAATAATAAAAACAAGTTGATTAAAATACAATTTAAAAACAAGATTAAAATACAACATTAAAACATTAAGATGCAACCTCTTCACAGGAGGAGAAAGGAAAAAGAAAGAGGGGGAGGAAATCAAACCGATTCTAAGCCAAAGTCCAGGTGGAACAACTCTGTCTTACAGGCCCTGCGGAAAGAACTCAGATCTTGCAGGGTCCTGGTCTCATGAGGCAGAGCGTTCCACCAGGCCGGAGCCAGAGTTGAAAAGGCCCTGGCTTCCTTAGGGCCCAGGACCTCTAAAGTGTTGCTATTTATGGACCTTAAGGTCCTCCACAGGGCATACCAGGAGAGGTGGTCCCGTACGTACGAGGGTCCTAGGGTCCTCTACCTAATGGTGGAGCCACAAGGAAGGCCTGCCTCCAGAGCTAAAAGCCTAGGCCAACTAATATTGAGAAGGGTGTTTCTACAGATACTTGGGTCCCAAGTCATTTATTGCTCTAAAGGTTAGCACCAACACTTTAAGTTCAGCCAAGAGAAATATAGACAACTAAAGGAGCAGTTTTATAATGTGCTTCTTGGTGCAAGGAAAAAAAATAGGCATAAAAGGAGAATTCCTAGATGCCAATATCCAAGTTTGAGGCAAGTACTCCTTGGTGAGAGAACCCCAGAACAGATTTAAAATCACAAAATATACAGCAAAGTAAAGCATGGAAATTTAGGCTGTTACAGACCTTTAAAATATGCCCTTGTGAATTCCAAAACTTCCCCAGCATAGGAAAAGACCACACATTTGGTAAGTTTAAAATTGGTTTACTTACAAACTCTTCAAAGGTCTGGCTCATGTGCTTTTCCATACAGCATTCAGAAAAAGTTGCACAGGTAGTGAAGCTTGTCTTAGTTTCAAATGGTAGGAGTTTCTAAATTATTGGTATAGAACCTCAAGAGTGGCTTTTGAGAGCCATGCAGCCTGAGCTGGAACAACTAGCTTAGCCCTTTCACACACTGAACTTCCAGGTAGACGGGAGAGTGAACAATAGGCTTTATTACCCCCTCAAGGTTAAGGGGAATGACCTAGCTAAGCCTGGCAGGACAGCTTACTCTATGGTCTTAATCTCTTTATGCATTAAGTAGACTTAAGCATGTTGGTTATACGAGGCTGCTTATCATACAGTGCCAGACTAACAGTGGTTAGGAGAAGGGTCATAGGTCTGTGGCAAACCACCTGCTTTGCATACAAAAGGCAAAGAACTCCCATAATTCCCTGGGAAGAGAGATTGGTTGCTAAACCATGCTGGAAATTGTAATTCTGTGAGGGGAACACAGATCTCCTAATAATTCTCAGCACCTTTAACAAAAGACATTTCATAGGGTTCTTTGGAGGAAGCCATGAGAACCAGTGTGGTGTAGTGGTTAAGAGCGGTGAACTCGTGATCTGGTGAACCGGGTTCGCGTCCCTGCTCCTCCACATGCAACTGCTGGGTGACCTTGGGCCAGTCACACTTCTCTGAAGTCTCTCAGCCCCACTCACCTCACAGAGTGTTTGTTGTGGGGGAGGAAGGGAAAGGAGAATGTTAGCCGCTTTGAGACTCCTTCGGGTAGTGATAAAGCGGGATATCAAATCCAAACTCCTCCTCATCCTCCCCTTCTTCTTCTTCTTCTTCTTCTTCTTCTTCTGGTATCACGGTGCTTTTAAAAATGTTTAGGGCAGTTGTGACTAGGAAAGTAGGTGCAGGATTGCAGTCAAAGTCATACCCTTGGCCTTAGAACCCATTGTTGCTGCCTGGTAATCTCTGCCATTATGTTCATACTCACATCATCCAAAACCATCTCCCTATTTAAAGTCTAGGAAACAGTGAGGTGGCCTCAGGTGGAAAGTGAAATAGGAAACAAATCAAGAAGCCCAGTAATCAGAAGAATCAAGCACTGTGCCATTTCATGCATGAAGGAAAAATCTGTAAATGCAAACCAAGTGGAAAGAATTCCAGGTGTGTGAGCTGTGCCACTCACTTGGAACCGAAGAGGAAATTAATCTTTTTTATATCCTAGTCACAATCTCCTTTCATCAGCCAGGTCATGCCATTGATAGAAAGCCAAGGTTGATACCAACTGACATCGGCAGCTCCTTCTTCTACACATGCTGTCCTCAAGTCAAAATCCAGGTGCAACTGTTAGGGAGAAAACACCCAGCTGCTTTATACATGCAGTATAACAATGCCTCCGCTTTAATTAGTATGACAAGGGAAATACCCTCCTGTCTGTCACAGAATGTGAATCTTCAGGCATGAATATGTATTGTTTTCTTTGGAGTTTTTAGATATTCAGAAGGTTCTTCTCTTGAGATGATTGCATAGTTCGTGTAGCTGAAGGTACTTGCTTAGCAGCCTTGATAGCTGGTGGCTTCTAGCTGCCACCCACCCCCATCTGCTTGGTAAACAGCAGACATGAACAACTGGAAGATAGAAGGGAAAGAGTCTGCGATTTGCAGCTGTTTGGTGACAAGGCGCTTTGAGCATGTAGCGGCTGCTAATCCTTCTAGAGGAATCAACTCCATTTTAAAGATTTCTGTTTGTTTTTGTTGGTTTAATACACCCACACCCACCCACCCGCCGCCATTCAGGACACATAGCTTTTGCAAGGTGGCTTACAGAAAATGATTTTCCCCAAAACATATAAAACACATCAAAGTAGGGGAGGAAGGAGGGACACTACTTCAAAACTGAAGAAAAAAACATTAGTATTTAAACATTTTCCATCACAGCAGATGAAACAAGATCCAGAATAAAACCATTAAATAAAATTCAATGTGAAAAGTGTGCAGTAGAACAGATATATTACTTTTTTCAGCCTACTAAAACTAGCTGAAGGGGAAATGGAATAAAATGTTTTCAAAGTACTTTTATGCACCTCCAGGAAAGGAAGTCCCATAGATCTGGGGCCATCCCTGAGAGGGCCAGTCCCTGGCATCCTGGAAACAGGTCTGGAAAAAAAGACTGGAAAAGTTATTTCCACCTTCAGCAAAATAATTTCAGCAGCTTGTGTTGGTGCAGCTCAATGCTCTTAATGCCTGCTCTTCTTCCACTGCAATGATCAATAAGATTAGCAGTGTCAGGATTCTTGCCTGAATAAAAAAAGATTACCCAAGAAAGATTGCTCCACCCTGGCAGGGAAGCTTCTCTATGAAATTCTGCTCCGCAAGAAACTTTTTTTCTTTTTTTTTACCACTTAGGGAAGAGGTACACAATAAACGCCAATTGCTGAGACATTAAGTTGTTGCTGGCTGAATCACTGCCATGTGTGTCATATCTGAAGATAACATCACATACTCTTCATTTAAAAGTGTCAGGAAATTACTACAGCAGAACCTCCAGCCGATACAAAATGCTTTAGATTAGAGAAGTCACCTTCTGTGTGTTTTTTATGCTGACCTTAACGGATGGCAAAAAGAAAGAGGATGATGAAGTGCCATAAATTTGCAAAATACTTCGCCTATGTGCAATGATCATATACAATGTTTTTCTTCCAGCCCCGCCATTTTTTAATATGTTGACATAGCAGTGTTCATCACAGGGCTGTATCTCTAGTCAGATGAACTCAAGTGCAAGAATCTATGTGAGGGCGCTGGAGGAGTTTCACAGAACACACCTGAAAGCAAACTGATCTTCATTCTCACCTTCTGAACAGATGTGCAAATTGGAACATACTCTGACTCCAGCTTTCTTTATCCAAACTTACTGTGTGATGACAAGGTCTGAGCAGGCTGCCTTTGTGTTTCACATCCTCCTTTTAAGACTAGATAATTTTTTCTTTGGCGGTCACTGGTAGATTTGGAGACACTGCAATTTCTAACTTGTTTTTGCGGAATTTGTGAGAGGACCTCGGCAGCTATGGGGGAGTTGCTGTTAAGGAGATGTTGGTAATGTTCTTTCCAGCGCAGTGCAATAGCTTCTTTATCTTTTAGAAGTGTGGTAGAATCTGCTGAGCGTAGGGGGCATATGCCATGATTTATTGGCCCACAGATGGTCTTTGTGGCTTTAAAGAAACTCTGTGCATCATGAGAAGCAATGGAGGCAGCCATTGTTTCACACCGTTGCCTGCAAGGGACAAGACAATTTACATCTTCAGGCAGGGACGGACTTTGGAAATATTTCATAATATGGCACCCTGTGAGGGGCTAAAATTTGGTGTCCCCAAATTATGGATCTTCTCAATTTTGTGCCATCCTCCTTGACCCACAAGGGGTGGAAGAGATAAGCACCTGGCCCACCACTGAGATCCATTTCCCCACCCCTGGAATACTTAAGGACAACCCCTTTGGCCCAGCAAGAAAAAAATGGGGAATAATCAACTCCCCTGGACCATGCAGATATAAATAGAAATTGGACAGACTTGGGCGGGAGGACCAAATGTGAGATGAACTGGAAATAGACTGATCCATCCATTCCTGCTCTGTGTAATTTTACTGCTTATTTAATCAGCTCTGTCAGAAAAGTCCACTCTTCTCAGTCCCTGAAGGAGAGAAGCATCAACACAAAGAAGTGAGCATTGCTTTTTCCTGCCAAAGAAAGGAGAAATAAAAACAAGAGCAAGAGGGCAAATCTAAATTACTCTGTGCCTACATGTTGTTTTGAATTGTAAGCTTGGACGTGAGGCACTAAATAAATATAAACTCAGATTGTAGCCAAGGATGACTAAAGCATCAACATACGGTTAGTGGTCATGGAAGGATGAAACTCTTGAAATAGGTGATCTTGACTAGGATTCCAATACTCAACAGAATATTTTTCCCCTCATACAAGAGGTCTGAATCAAAATCTCACCAAAAATATTTTCCCCTCATACAAGAGGTTTGAATCAAAATCTCACCAAAAATATTTTCCCCTCATACAAGAGGTTTGAATCAAAATCTCACCAAAATGGGATGATATAAGGGTTTGTTTTGTATATTTTTACAAAATGCTTAAAGCAGGCGTGGGCCTCCCTGATGTGGCTCAGCTACAACTCCCATCAGCCCCAGCAAGCATGGAGGATGGGATTTGTAGCTCAGCAACATCCGGAGGGGCAACTGTTCCCCAGACTTGGCTTAAAGGGTCCACAAATCATTCAGGGGTCCCCTGTGTGGCACCTGTTGGCACCAGAGCATCCTCAGCCACAGTTTTTCAACTGTGGCACCAGGTCAGAAATGGTTGGGGTTCCCAACAGTAACTGATATTGCAAAATGAGCTCTTCCACATCTCGATTTCCTGATTTCCTGATGTGTCTGTGTTCATGTTAACACCTAAGGGAAGAGTAAAATTTTGGGGAATGTAGTATCAGAGAGCCCTGCTGAGTAGAATGTCATTCTTTGCTGTGCTAGTTATGCAAATGATGTAAAATGACTGGAGTAAATATTGAAGAATAAATGTGAAGAGCAGGACAGAGGTTCCACCAATTAGTTGAAAGAATTTCACTTGTAGCCTGGCAACACCATCACGGGATAAGCTGTTCAGATTATGAATGACTGGATTGATCCAGATTCAAATCAGTGGTCACCATGGCAATCAAATGGGAAGGTGCACTGTGGGTGACTCCCCCAGTACAATCCTACAGAAGAAAAGTGGCTGGCTTCATTCAGTTAGGATGGAAAGGAATCATAAATGTTTATGTCCATAAGTCTTCTTTGAAAGATGAATGTTGACTCAAATATTAGTGAATGGTCAAAGTTCAGATGTTGCAGAAGATGGGAAGAGGACTTCTAGGAAACTCTTTTAGTGGATTTGAGTCACAGCAACATATTGAAATAGTATTTCATGGATTTGATGATGATGTATTTCATGGATTTGATGATCCAATTTTGCAGTATGGATCTGTGTGTCAACAGAATAGAGTGGAACTCTTTCCCCATGCACACAAGCCCTATTAATGTCATTGTCGTCATCCATTGCTCAGTTAGGTGAGTGAATTAAGCTGACATCTCTTCAATCAGGAATTAGAAACTGGAAATGTTGCTACAGACTCAAAGACTCATTGTTTCATATAATTCACTTTCACTCCATGGAGGCTTCCCATCTGCTGAGACAACATAACACCAGTCCTGAAAGACCTACATTGGCTCCCAGTACGTTTCCGAGTGCAATTCAAAGTGTTGGTGCTGACCTTTAAAGCCCTAAATGGCCTTGGCCCAGTATACCAGAAGTGTCTCCACCCCCATTGTTCTGCCCAGACACTGAGGTTCAGCACCGAGGGCCTTCTGGTGGTTCCCTCCCTGCAAGAAGTGATGTTACAGGGAACCAGGCAGAGGGCCTTCTCAGTGGTGGTGCCTGCCCTGTGGAACGCCCTCCCATCAGATGTCAAGGAAATAAACAACTACCTGACTTTTAGAAGACATCTGAAGGCAGCCCTGTTTAGGGAAGTTTTTTATGTTTGAAGTTTTATTCTGTTTAATATTCTGTTGGGAGCCGCCCAGAGTAGCTGGGGAAACCCAGCCAGATAATAAATTATTATTATTATTATTATTATTATTATTATTATTATTATCCTTCAAAATATTCTTGAGGAGTCTCATTTTCAGAAGACGAATGATTGAATTCATTGGCACCTAAAGCCTGACATTCAAGACCAATCTTCTCAAGAGGCTGGAAGATATGACATACGATAATTCAATCTCATGACTCAGCAAAAGAAGAAAAACCCTGTGTGTGTGTGGACACATATACACACTTTTACATAAAATATTCTTCTTCATTCTTTTGCCATCCAGTCAGAAATAATTTCCTCTCATAGCAGGCTAGCGCTCGTATTTGTATATTTTCCTGTTTAATTATTGCTTTTCTTCTTAGTTCCCAAATGTCTTGAGAACATTGCAGATTTACTAACCTGACTTCTCTCAATGTTTATCAGCATTTTCAATCTTACTAGATATGGATCTGCAAGCAGAAAATGCCTCCCAGTTGCTTTGCCATCCCCAACTCTTTTTTCAACGGTGTCTGTACTTATAAATTAAGCAACAAAATCCTTAGTAGCAAAACAGGACTTGGTAATCACAAGATAGTTGAAGGGCATGTACCAAATGGACAAATTTTAGAGTCCTTCAAAAGGGGGAGAAATCTAAGCAACTTAAGGTACAATCTTCCCAGTACTTGTACCAGCAATAGTCACCAGAACAGGATATTGGAATGATGTTGCCGCTTTCAACCTGTGACCCAGATGCTGCGTGTCAGTGAACGTTATCACTTCAGGCTAGGAATGGGCAGATTTGTTTATTTCTGTTGCCTCCATTTCTCTTTTTTCCCAATCTAAAATCCAGTTTTGTACATTTCTGCAGCAAAATTCATATATATATATACAGTGGTACCTCTGGTTACATACGCTTCAGGTTACATACGCTTCAGGCTACAGACTCCGCTAACCCAGAAATAGTACCTCGGGTTAAGAACTTTGCTTCAGGATGAGAACAGAAATTGTGCTCTGGCAGCGCAGCAGCAGCGGGAGGCCCCCTTAGCTAAAGTGGTGCATCAGGTTAAGATCAGTTTAAGGTTAAGAACGGACCTCCGGAACGAATTAAGTACTTAACCCGAGGTACCACTGTATATGAAACTCATAAAAACCCACCACCATTTTGGTCAAAATTCTCCTACGTTTTGAGTCATGTGGGGTTTTTTTGTTTTTTGTTTGCCATGGAAACCCAAAGAGGCTCTGAGAAAGCAACTTGAGAAAACCTGGAGCCCAGTTGTGAATATTTCACAAGAGCCTTGGATAAATGCTCTCTTGGATGGTTGATCACCCAACCCCATTAATCATTTCTTGTCTCTTTCTGGCTTCCCATTAGATTTCTGCATGGCAGGATGTCATCCCTCACTTTTCAAAGGGTCAGGAATAGTTTTTCATTGCCACATTTTGATGAGATGTCTTTCATGATACCGTATATTAAGGGGAATAGATCTTCCTCGTGCTTTTTCTTCGTTAGGAGGCTGGAGTCTCAGACTCTTTGTCAATTTTTGTTGTGTTTCAGAGACTCTCGCAGCTCTCTTGGGCACCTGCCCTGCACCTTGCAGTTGAACACCTTGCAAGACAGGCAGCAAGGTGGATACATCAACTCTTTTTTTTAATCATAATGTTCTTACATTCACTTTGGGCTAGCCTCACTAGCAATATTGCAGATCAGATATGAGATTCATTTATTAGCTTCCTTTTGAAACACAGTTCTCATTATAGATTTCTGAGTCATCCAGAGAGACGATCCGCAATCTGCATTTTGTCTCTGCTCAGGCAGAATTCTTGTTGGTTGAAGAATTACAGGAGTCATTCCTAGTAAAAGGAAGAATACATTTTCCAACAAAACAGTATTAAACATTCTTCAAAATTTCCCAACCCTCTTCTGGCCATATTATATTTCTAATGTCTCTGTGTTACACATTTACACGCCCTGTTGTATCTTCTGCATGCATGGATGTTTACAAACAGGGCCGTCTTACCCACAGGCGCTAGGGGTGCGGGGCATCCGGGCGCCAGGCTCTCAGGAGCACCAGGCCGAGAGTCTGGGGCTCAAGAGTTGAGTCCAGGGAAGAGCCCACCTGTTTGTCAGAGTGCTGCGGTGGGCTCTTCTGCTGTGGGCGCCTCTGTGCCGCGAGTTCGGGGGTGACCAAGCCAGTGAGACACTGAAACTGCCAACTGGCACCGCCCTCCTGCACTCCTGGGACAGGACAACCTGGGGGGTGAGGCGCCGGGCAGATCTTTGCACCCTGGCACCACATATGTTTAAGACAGCCCTGTTTACAAACCCATGCAGTATACATCCACACATATTCCATGTAAGTTAAAGTCTGCAATGCTAGATGTATGTTTTGCCAATAAAGAGAGAAAGGGGCAGAGAAATCATAGAGGTCTAGTCCTTTACATTTCCTAGCCTGCTAGAGGGCAAAACCTGATAAAAGGATAGACTGCCAAGTCAGAGACCAATCGTTAAAGTCATATCATCAACAATTTATATGCTCACACCAAAATCAGGTATTGAGGGATCATGCCTGGCACCAGCAGATGTGCCTTCAGTGACCTGGCCTGTTCACTATATGGTGGGTCCATGTGGCAGTGTACCGATACCATCATCCACTCCGCTTTGAAGCCAAGTTCAGCTCCCATCCATGATGGCTGCTGGTCACCCTCTCCAGCCTTTGGGGCAGTGTCTGGGGCATTCTTTCTAAAGCCAGGTATGCTGGGCTGGAAAATGCCGGCATCACCATTGCAATTTGCCATGGTATCCAAAATAATGCCAAGCAAATTGTTCCATCAGCACAAGGATTTATGCTTGCGCATCACAACTTACCCCCTTTTCCTCGCCTTGCATGACCCTGAAATCTGTTCTAGCGGTTCTCCCAACACTCTGGATCAGTTTGGAGGAGGATCCAGGGTGCAAATTGGGGGAGAATGGGGGAAGTTCCATTGTGCAATTGGCAGTCCTTGCACTGATGGGACACCTTTGTTGGGTAGGGCCCTATGGGTTTGGAGGCTCCATGAAGGCCCAGAAAATGACTGGGGGAAGGTAGGTCAGGAAGTTTAAAAATACAACTCTGTACTCATGACTCTTCATGGATAATTAAACTACTTTGTGCCACTGCATCTAACATAAAAATAAGCCTAGTAGTTTTGCGAACCAAGAGAGAGAGAAGAGGCGAAAGGCCCTAGGAATACAATAGCACAAGGCAAATGCTGACAGTCCCTTTGAGAAAACTCAAAAGTTGTGGCAAAGTGAAGAGGACAATCCAGTCTCCAGCTGCATCTTTTCCTCTGACTCCCACATGTGCTGCTTTAACCCCCCCCCCCACACACACACACACTTCCATTCTCAAGACATGGACTGATTTTTTTCCCAGGTGCACAATATATATTCATCAGTCAAATAAGGTTCGTTTTTGTAGACTAAACTTCACATCTTGATGCTTCTCTCCACCCCCCATTTTTCTTGCCAATCACAATAATCTGAAAATATACAAATCATATGGTTAGCAGCTCTAACAGATGACAATTGGGATGGTAGAGACCTTCCGAAACTGTGTGCTTCACACCTGCTAACAATATTGCGGAATTATGAATGGTTGTTTTTCCCATTGCTACATAAATATTTAAGATGTGTTATTTCTTATTACAAGGCACTGCCAACACTTATAAATGCACAGCAATCTTTCATCACCCTTTCCCTTGTATCAACATTATCTTGTCAAACTTTGTTTCTAATCAGGACAGCATTATATGTTTTGCATATTGAAATGCTTGGGAGCCTTCATATTGTTTTCATTCATGGCCTGCTTGCAGTAACACAACTGAAAGGCACAGTTTCACGGAACAGTAACCTGCAAGTATTGTACCAATAGATTTTCATTAGTCGGTGACATCCAGCTTGCAGAGAAGAATTAGCCTGCATCCTTTGGAACCAAATAATGTTGCTTCTGGCATCATCATCTCAGACAGAGTGGCCTATGGGGCCCTCATTTCTGTTTGATTTAGCTGACATTGACCACCCCTTTTTAGAATCATTTGTGTCTCCTTCACCAGTCTCATGCTATATTAAGTATATGAATTACTTATTTAAAATAAATATAGCGTTTTAAACGCCCCCATCAATCCATGTTTTGGGAAACCTTTGAACGGCTCCCTTTTTAAAAAGAAAACATCGTTTTAAATAATTCTGAGCTTTAAATTATTCAGTATCTTTCTCCTTATCCCCATCCCGCCAGCACGCTGATAGAAACTCTGGAGCAGACATATCAGCATTTCATGAGATATTATTGTACCCAAATTCATACAGAACCAAATACCCCTCTGTCCAAATAGCCACCTCTCTTAATTCATTCATTCAGCACATGTACAATAATCACCTGAAGCTTGCTTTGAATGCTGCCTGCTCAAATCACTCAAATCTCTGCCCTCTCTGTAGGGAAGGAGAGTTTTTCTTTTTCTTCAACACTCCCAAGACACCCTAAGGAAGACTCACATACCTTGTTAACGTGTTAACACTAAACTATGGTTTAGTATGAGGTGAAATAGGGACGCGGGTGGCGCTGTGGGTTAAACCACTGAGCCTAGGGCTTGCCGATCAGAAGGTTGGTGGTTCAAATCCCTGCAACAAGGTGAGCTCCCATTGTTTGGTCCCAGCTCCTGCCCACCTAGCAGTTCGAGAGCACGCCAGTGCAAGTAGATAAATAGGTACCGCTCCGGCGGGAAGATAAACAGCATTTCCATGCGCTGCTCTGGTTCACTAGAAGTGGCTTAGTCATGCTGGCCACATTACCCGGAAGCTGTACGCCGGCTCCCTCGGCCAATAAAGCGAGATGAGCGCCGCAACCCCAGAGTCGGTCACAACTGGACCTAATGGTCGGGGTCCCTTTACCTTTACCTATGAGGTGAAATGCCCCTGAGCAAAGCCTTAAACAATTTTAACCCCCTCATCAGCACAACATAAGAATATAAGAGCTGGATCAGGCAAGTCGTCCTATTCACAGTGGCCAAGCAGATGCTTATGGGAAGCTTGTAAACAGGACTTGAGTGCAACAGCACTGTACCCTCCTGCAGTTTATAGTAACCGGTATTCAGAAGCATACATACTGCCTCCGACAGTGGAGGACAAGTGCTTTCAGGGTGACTAACAAACCCCAAGGTTTTCCCTCACCTTTTTTAAAAAAATCATGAGGCAGGTTAGAGATGCACTGATCATCACAGTGTACTTTGCATTTTTAGGAGCATAGGAAACTGGCTTATACCAGGTCAGGCTATTTGTCAATCAAGACCAATAAATGACTGACAGGGTATCTTGCAGAGGTCTTTTCCATCACCAGCTACATTTTATAACTGGAAATGCCAGCGATTGAACCTGGGACATTCTGCATGCAAATTGTGTGCTCTGCCACTGTGTGAGGATTGCACGCCCTTAACTTTAAAAAGATTTTTAGCCTAGTGATTTTCTTCATTTCCTATTTATGTTTTCTCTTGTCATATTGGACTTTTTAAAAAAGTATATCCAGTTCGAGGATCATCATTAGTGGAAAATGCTGTAGCAGAGACTAATAAATGTAATTAACATGGATATTTAAACGTTTGCTTGGAAAATAATTGGCATTGACTAGGAAAAATACAATTATGAAAAGTTATTCAGCCATATATACACACACACACACACACACACACACACACACACACACATACATATATATATACATAGTTTCATTATCTTAAACGTCTTTAATGCTTTAACTAAGGCATTATACATGCACAATGAAGCAAGAGTTCAAGACTTTATAAGCATGCAGTTTATTATCACGGCAGATCACTTTTTTTTTCATTATAGCATTTTGTTCTTTTTAAATTAAATGAATGAAATGACTACAGGCTGTGCGAATGTAAGCCTACAAAATTAAACCTTCATCCTTCTAATTACTTAATGTTATTTGAGAGCCAATGCAATCCATTCTTTTAATGTTTACATTTTATTTTCTTGACAATTTCAGAGGGAGACAAGGCAAATTAGTTGAATCCCAAAACTTTGATTAGGAAAAGTAGGATTTAAAGGAGTTGTCTAAAAAATGAATTAAGGAGCAATTTTCTTGGTAATAAGTCTGAGGCCTAGATACAGCTACATAAAGCCAATTAAAAGATGAAAGGGTGACGGCATACCCTGACCTGAGGCGGTTTATAAAAGACAAAAGGCAGAGGAGGCTGTTGAAGGTCCATCTGTGGACTGAATGACCAGATGATAGAGGAGATCAGGAGAGGAAGAGTGAAACCCTACTGAAGGAAAACAGGAAACGGGGGTGTTTAGAAGAACACAACAAGACCCATATATTGGCCTTACATTTCCTCTTACTGAATATCTAGATAAAAGTACCAGACAGAAATGGGCCAGGAACCTTATTGAATAAATTTTGGGGCAATTTGATCGCAATACTTTTGCTCCTCTTTGCGCAGAGTGGAGGCAAATGACATGTGACACCAGAAAATGTGTGTCTTTTTATATTTTTTTAAAAAAGTTTTAAATGACTCTTGCTCCAGAAGAAAAAAAAAGACTCCAAAATCGCCAGTTGCAAAATGCCCCTTTTATTAGGACCAACAAAAAAAGTCAGAAAAATGTCACAGAACTGTCACTTGCCATATTTCTGTTTTTGTTTAATTGATCCAGCTGTGGACTTTATGGAACAACAAGGTTACTGTTTTCTTTCTTTTTTTGTAAATATATGTACTTGTATATAATGTTGCTTTCACTCACCACAACCTTTTGTGTAGGACCTTAAGACTATAATAATAGTAACAGGTTTTTGGGATTAAACCCCACTGAAAAAATACAATAATTATTTCTGAGTAAAAATGCATAGGATTGGGCTATAATGTTTTCGTTTGCCCTCTACCTTATTAAGGGCCATGCAGTTATTCTATGACTGAAATGACTTTTGAAGCTCCCTCTCTCTTTCCTGGGTTCATCTAATGATTTATCTACTGAACAAAAATGCTTCTAATTTCCCCCACAACATTATAATTATCTATTACATTTGCATACCACCCTATACCCAAAGATTTCAGGGCAGTTCACAACACAAGTCACCTAGGAGACACCCTTTTATATAGCCCAGATGGGGCAGGTAAGCCTTACTGAGGCCAAGGTGATATGCTTAGATGTGAAATTTGTTTGATGACCGCATTAGGCTTCCAAAACATGTGGATAATGTTATGTCCAGGTGTAGGAGAATGAAAATTGAATCCTAGCAGCTGTCCCTCCATATTGTAAGCCACCTTCAGCATGGTTTGAACTATGGAAAGACAGCATACAAATTATGCATTTATGTATGTATGTTTGGGGTAAACCATGCCCATATTCCCTGTATCTTATGGCAAGTGTGGCCCTGATTTTTTCCTTTGCACTCAAAAGTCGGCACTTTTTAAATTCACCATGCACAGCAAAAGTCAGAAAAAGTACAGATTCGAAAAGCGCCATCTGCCAAAGGAATGATTAGGCATGCACTTAGAGTGTACTCCCAGTTCTTCCTTTGCACTCATGGCTTGAATTCCAGCCATTCAAGCTGGGCTACAAAGGAAGAGTCTTCCATTGCAGCTGTGGCTCAAACTTCCTGTCGTTTGACATCATAAGATGCCAGACAATTGGCACATGGTTGGTCCTGTTCACCTGTCCAAATGGCCTGTTGAGAGTTGCCTGCTTCTGGATTCCACCCTCCAGTTGGGTGCACTTCTCCATACCTGCACAAGGGGGGGGGAGGGATAAAGAAATGGTGGCAATCATTTTTTGCTGCCCATAGCAACCGCATCACTACTCACCAATTCCATCATTGCTCAACTTTCCTTTCAGTGGTGCATAGAAAGCACTGGTTGTTGTTGTTGTTGTTGTATAAATTAAATTTGTATACCACCCGTCATCTGAAGACCACAGGGTGGTTCGCAACATAAAAATAGAAAATGAGATAAATACAAATGTGACCCAAATCTTATCCTCTTTCTTGGGGGATGCAGTTCCTCTTTTTGGGCGCTGTTCCAAGTGGCAACCTTGTTTATACTGAACCCATTCATTTCAATGGATCTTGTCCGCTAAATGTTTTTTATACTACCTTAAAAGTATGTAGGCTCTGCAAATGAAGAGGAATAGAAACTGGTTTCTTTCAACATGTTTCAGTGTTTGTTCTAGTGCAATTCATTGAGTACTTTTATAATACTGTAGTAGTAAATTCCCTGCTAAGAAAAAAAATTCCACATTTTTCATTCTTCAGAGTCAGCTAGGGAAACATCAGATAAGTACGTATTGCAGAATCAGTGGCTGCACAAAATGGTCAATCCATTTATTTTAATTTTATGTTATTATTGGCTTCATAAAATGGCCAGAGAATATTGGTATGCATGGAAACAACAGCACTTGGTTCCTACAGTCCAGCGGTTAGGAGGACTACTGTGTGATATTCTAGTTGCTATCTGTGTTGGATTTGAGACTGATTCTACATGTGTGATTATCGTTGTTTTGTTTTTAAATTGCTTTCATACATGCAGTTGTTTTATTTTAGATACGTTTTATTGTATTGTAAGCCACTCTGAGTTGCCTCATATGAAGCAATTCAGAAATGAAATTATTATGATTATGATTATTCAAGTCCTGGTATGGGAGATGTGTCCATGGCCAATATTTTCAGTTCAATGTACAGTTGCTGTGCATAAACAGCACCCAGAAAAACATAATGAAACAAAAAAAACAGATTAACATTAAATTGTGAGAATATTGCCTAAAACTGAAACAGCAGGAAGGAGGACAATCCACATCTTTAAAATGGATGCTCCTATTTCGGGGTTGTAAAAAGCAGGCATTGGGGAATTGCAAGGAATCTTCAAAGTGCAAATGGCTTTTCTCATTTATGTTTCAGATTAGAATCACTCGAAATTGTTAGGAAGAACAGAGTAAGGGGTTGGCCTTTATTTGGATTAGTTAATCTAGATTTCTTTAAGGGGAAAAAATTAACATTTTGTGAATGCCTCCTTACTGATTAATGCGAGCTTCAGCTTTTTGAAGGCTTTCCCTGGAGACATGCTGATATGTGAGAGGATGAGCAGACAAATTCCTCCTTTCCCTCCCACCCCACCCTGAACACTTGAATTTTACATTATTTTCCTGTGATGCCTTCTCTGAAAAGAAAACTTAAAATGGTCCTGCTCAAAACCGCACAGTTATCTCAGGCTGCTGTTTCCTAGGCAACATAACTAAGTGGAAGCAGCAGTCCCTGCATCTTTTCTTACTGTGTCGAAGCTCAGCTGAGTCAGACTCATCATTATTATTTATTAAGCATCCCAGAGTGAGAAGCACATTACAGGCATAAGATAAACCCAAGTCACAATATGAAAAAAGGCTAATCACATAGCCTGATCCCCCAATATCTCTGGAATGACAAGAGCAATTCACATTACAAAAGGCTCTGCAGTGACAAATGGGCGCGCTCTAGCCAAAAAACAACATTTATGGTTTGCTTTGTTTCCCCTTTTATTAAGTCAATTAGTACATTTATTCCTTCAAATGTAAACAAAGGGGAAGAGGGCTCCTTATTTTTCCTTAGAGAGTTGTTACAGGGATTAAAGAAATCATGGCAACTCATATTTAATCAGAGGATATAAATAATATGGTGCCTTTGTGTTGGTAAGAAAAGCAATCTGTACAAGCAAAGTATCAGTAATCACCCCACTTCCCCCTTTCTGTGAAGCAGCTCTGAAGTTACATACAGCCTGGCACTCGCTAAGACCAAGGACCATGTCAGATGTGAGCATTTTGCACTGGGGAGCATGTGCATGAATACTGCCATGAGCCATGTGGACGTGTCATGGTGGATCAGAAGGAAGTGTGGGAGGAGTTTGAAGAACTGGAGTCTGATGGTCCTGGGGAAAGTCCCAGCAGGTTGGGGAAGGCCTCAAGAAGCATCAAAGCTGGAAGAAGAGGTCACAGAACCAAAGACCACAGAGCTGGATCCCACAGAGAGACTGAGTGGGTTGGGAGAGCTAATTCGTTCTTCTGTGCCTTCACAGCCTGATCCCTCCGAGTTCAGAGGCATCTGCAGCATAAACACCCTGATTACTTAACTTCTGCTCTCAGGGGAAGCAGTGGATGGCACATCAGGTACTGACAAGGTCTCCGTCTCTGTCCCATTGGCATGAACAGGCCACTTAGGCCCAACCTACTTGAAGGAATGCCCATTTGCATGCCCAGTCCAGGGACACCTCTGATTTGCAACACTAAAGATTTCCATGCCCCTCTCTTCAAATGTAAGGAATGGGAAGGGGTCGCCAGTTGGATCAATAGCTTAGGTAGCCAAGCCATACAATCTACCTGCTGTGACTTGCCTGTGTCTCACACTGATTTGCACATTAAAGATTTTGGCAGAAACCAAATTCCAAGTTTGAGTTCTTCACCCACCAAGAGCCAGGACAGAAACATGTACAATATGGAGGTCTTGCCTGCAAAATTCATGAAAGCAGCGACTCAGTGAAGGGTTCTTCCTGACCGTTCAAATTTTGCTGTCCACAGAGCTGCACTGCACACATGCGCTCTCATGCGTTTATCAGTATCTCACAACCTGACCTAACTCGTAGGGTTATCATGAAGATAAGAGAGCAATCCCAAGAAGGCTCCAACAAGCAACAGCAGGATACAAATTTGATTTTAAAAACACTTATATATGAACAGCACTGCACCATCGCTATCCTGGCCCGAGGACACAGAGAAGAAAAACTCACATGGATTGGCACAGAAAGATAAATGGAAAGAACCAGGGGGAAGGGAATGGCCATTTAAGCAGCAGTGGTACCTAAACTCAAACAATAAAGAGCCAGGCAGTCAATGTGTGAGTGCTCAGTCTCCAGGGCTGCCTCGTCTTTCTCTTCTTTGATGTTCAACTTGACAGGACTTTGATTGCTTGATTTTACTGAAGAGGGAATGCTGAAACAGTGCACTGTACTTGTAGCGCTTACTCTTAGCTAGTTCTACAGCTGATTCGAGGGGAGGGGAGGTGGCAATAATTCCTCTTGTTTCTCAGCTTCAGATATCGCTGGGCTACTCCAGGTCCTTATTGCTTGGCAGCATTTTTATGTTGGCACAGCTCACTTCAGGAAGAGAAAAATGAGGAGGGCGGGGAGACAGGAGACAATTACTGCTCCATAATTTCTGTGCAGCTTTTCATGTGTGTGTGTGTGTGTGATGTCATTTTCATGTGAAAGTCTTTGAACAGATCAGCCAGAGTATGCCAAAACCCCATGCTGGCCTCTGCACAAACCACCCACAAGTCAATTTTTTCTTGTTGGCAGCTTGGGCCACATTCCTTTGTAGGCAACCTGTCAGGGGCCACATACCAGTGGTGCATAGAGCTAGATTCAAAAATGGGTGGTGCAATGAATACAATTATTTACTTTCTACAGTAGATGACAGTCCACACACACACACACACCACTTGCCTCCTTCCAAGCAAGTGGAATTTGCCGCAGTTTAATAACGCATTACAGCCCAACAGAAACATTCAAGAAAGGGTATTGCCATGGGTGGGTATGACCTGAGGAGGGGTGGCATAGGGAGGGTCCCAAGGGGCAAACAGAAGAACTAGGGGCAATATTTGGCCTGCTCTGCATTGTGATTATTCTTTTGTGTTGAAACCAGACAACTTTCCGAATTGAATTCTTCAAAATAGAGGAATAGTCCCCTATGGAGAAGGGGCACACGGCTACACTAGATTGTATAGGGCACCACCCTGAACTCCTCAACATAGCAATAGTCTTCCTCAATTTTATAGCGGGCACCAAGGAAGACCAACTTTCATTAGTACTTCAGTCTGTGGGAAATGTAATCCTTTTCTCCCTAACAAATCCCAAAAAATCATCCCTGAAATGTTTTGCTATTAGCTTTAAGGCCTCTGGCAGGGCCTTTCCTCTTGTGAAACACACTTCATGCTGATGAGGTATTAGTGGTAATACTAAGATCATTATCATTATTAAAATGTCTAATCTGTCTGTCTTTTAAAAGGATCCCAGGGAAGCAGAAAACAAAGCAGCAAAACAGTGAAATTCTAAATAATTAAAAAAAACAACAACATTTAAATCATTTAAGAACATCTAAAAGCATTTTAAAATGTTAATAATCATCATCACCATCATAATTTATTGTAGCAGCGGCCCAAAGGCGTATGTAACCATCACCATCATCCATTGCTCTACTTTGCTTTTTGCCAGGATTTCATCTTCACACAAGAAAACCAATATTTATGTGCTGCATTTTAAAAGGACTCTGTTATCCCAAACTGATGGACACAAGAGTGACTTATGCAGCTGGAAGAAGCTTGCTCATTGACAGAAAGAGGTTTTAATAGCTGCCAAAGCCTAGACTGATTACGGAAATCCTGATGGATCCTTGTCTCCTTAGTGCATCCCAGACTCTTCCTAAATGGCACCAAAATGTATAATCCAAAGCTCACCCAAGCCCAAATGTTCTGTATCAATATTCACCACAGCAAGTGTCATTTTGTACAAAACACTTTCAAACTCCCCCGCCCCCTTCATTTTTAAGTCTCTGGCGGATTTCTTTGCATAAGGACCAAGAGCCGGCTGGTTATCTCTTCCCGCCATTCAGCTGGCTCTCTTGATGTCGAGATAGTGTCACTGCCAAATAGTGGCAGGCATCCCTCCCTGTGGTAAAGAAAGATAAGCATCTCCTACTAACAGAAGCCTTTTTCTTTCCCTCCGGTATGCAAAGCTCATGTCCTATTTGTGGAGAGGGTACCTGAGCAATCTGTTCTCGGGAAAAGATGCTTTGCAGTTAATCCTCTCAGAAGCACATTCAAAAGTCAAAGGCAGTAGCTTAATGTGGGTGACTATATTTTAATATCTGTCATTACTGATGCATTCAAGAGAAAACTCCCCCCCCCCACACACACACACACTTTTTACAGCTCCTTTTCATGTCCGTGCATTGTTTGTGTAAGTACAAAGTAGTGGCACAGACAGGTAATTTGAGACTTTTCACTTCAAAATGTGGTAATCGACCTGGCTGCATTTGGACGGCTCTCCTACTTATTCTGCTCAGCAGATCCCTGGATTTCTGCCTCCCGGAGGGCACCTCAGAGTGCAAGAGATGTGCCAATGAGCCCAGCAATTGGAAGCAAAGACAAAACAAAAGCAACATCTATGCACAGTTGTACAGCCTCATCAGAGCTTCCGCCAAAGAAGTGAAGGAAAAACCTTTCATGGCTATCCTTTTAGTGACTTGTTTCACATGGCAGATTTACTAATGGAGGTCTTCTTCATCCACCCCAACCTGTGTCAGCGACTCTGATGCCCTGATTTATTGTACCTAGTCTTACAAACCATGGAGCATTTGTGCAAAAGCTGCATTTATTGCCATCACAGTTCACACAAAAAGCCAGGCAAAATCATAGGACCAATGCACACTCATAGCACGGTCCACACAAATGATGCACCCAGTGTTTACTGTAGGGTTGGTGCTCTTTCTTAGTGCTCTTTCTCTCTGTGTCTCTCTCTCTCTCTCTCTCTTTTTCGGTATCAGGATGCTATCATGGACATCAAAATGCCAGGCTGTATTCCCCACTCCACCTCATTTAATCAGGATTCATCTTTCCTAGGGGTAAAAGGAAATCAAAAACCCCATTGCCAATTAAATCCCTTCCTGGAAGCACCCTAGATAACAATATGCAAAGCCCTGAAAAACACCCCACTTCTTGTCTTTACTGGTACCCATACATCTGTTTCAGGAGCTAATGTGAAATGAGGACAGTTTGCATATAGACACACTTTGGATAACTCAAGAAGTTCCCGGTGCTAGTCACTCAGACTTATCATAGCCGAGTACAGTGGTACCTCAGGTTACATACGCTTCAGGTTACATACACTTCAGGTTACAGACTCCGCTAACCCAGAAATAGTACCTCGGGTTAAGAACTTTGCTTCAGGATGAGAACAGAAATCGGGCTTCGGTGGTGCGGCGGCAGCGGGAAGCCCCATTAGCTAAAGTGGTGCTTCAGGTTAAGAACAGTTTCAGGTTAAGTACAGACCTCCGAAACAAATTAAGTACTTAACCCGAGGTACCACTGTATTGGTTTGTTTTGTTTGTTTGCTCTTTTCAGAACTAGTTTTACTTTAATATACATTATTTGTTCAGTATCACCAAAGAAGAAGGGACAAATATTTATGGAAAGATGTAGAATGAATACACTTTCTCATGAACCTGAAAAAGATTCCATTGTTGACATACTTCTTGGTTGTTAATTTGTGCTAGCTGCAGCTTTTTATTGTGGTATGTTTTATGTGTTTTATAGTGAACTGCCTTGGGCAAGATTCCATTAAAGACAGAAATGCAATAAATACATACATAGAGTACAATCAATTAATAAGTTGCCCTATTATACCTTACATAAGAGAATTTCCAGGTAAAATTTTCCCATGTCTAATTTCCCTTCAAACAAATCAGGATGAATGCTCAGCAAACGGGTCACCGGGAAGCCCCAATGCTAGACTCTGGAAATTCTGGAACTGGTAGTTCTGGTCCCATCTCTTAGCTTCACAAATAACCCTAGTCATGACTTCCCTAAGGCACATATATAGGCCACATCTTCTTCCTTTGTGAATCCCTGCCTTGGAGAATTGTCTGTCCAGGTACAGACTTCCAGGAGTCAGCAACATGGGTAGGGTCCCACCTAACTTAATGTGTAGGGTCTCCAAAGGACTGATTTGAAGGAAAGTCATTGTGAATATTGCCCAATGAAGACACATCTTCACTAGAGTCCTCTCTACACTTCCATGTAGGTGCTGCTGCTACCAGAGAGGAGGACTTTGCAGGCTTAATGGTTCCACCAAGTCCAGAAACATTAGCTCCACTCACTGATTCTGGCCCATGAGAGCCGAGACATCACCAATGGGCCCTTAGCCTCTTTTGCCATGTCCTCCTCAGTATGAACAGCAGCATCCTCTCAGCTGCACATTGACTTGTTTTCGCTCACACATGGGAGCGAGCAGCTGATGTGGAAAATGGGGAATCTCTGGCAAAGCATCTTTGGCTGATCACACTGAAGAGAGAGGATTAAAAGGCTTTTCACCTGTGTCTCTCTTTGGGGAACATGACTTGGCGAACTAAATCTGTCTCAGGCTGGGATAGTGCCTTTTGTTGTTACTGTCAAAAAGCATTCTGGCACACTCAGTAGCACAAGCATGTCTACTGAGGAGTAGGGATGGGAGACTCTGTCAGCTTCAGTTCTCTCAGTTTCTCATTTTTGCAATCTTAAATTCAGTTCTCCATATTTCTGTAGCAATTTGCATTAAAAAAAAAAATCCTCATGAGAATTTACCAGCATTTTAGCGCAAGTGCCTCCTAAAGTACATTTCTGTATGCGGTTTTGACTAATTTAACACACTTTTGCAAGTGATTTCCCCTTTTCTAAGACATTTTTGTATGTTATTTTTCACTGATATGTTCATTTTTATGCATATCTTTCCCTCATATATGCATTTTGTGTTTCAGTTATCATTTCAAAAAGGGCAAAGTTGATATATTTACCTTTAAATGTGACCTGCATAGAAACACCCCCTCCAATTTCTATTGAGGAGTATAGCTCTCTGCTTTCAATAGGGCTTGTTCTCAGGTAAATGAGCACAGGATTGCAATCTCATGCTGGTTTCGATGGACTGTTTCCTGAATATGTTTATCCTGCAGATTGCATCAACATAAAGACCTATTGTAAATCCTGTTGATAGTCCAGGAACAGGGAATTTTAGGGGGTAAACACAATAAAGGAATCAATGATCACATTTCTGTCAGCCCATTGTTAACAAATCATATGGCAGGACACAGCTATCTAGGTATAATGGAGATCTAAAAATAGAAACGCCATTATATAAGCCAGCTGCAAGCTCATTCCATTTCTAAACATAGTCTTCTCTGCAAAGGCCAAGCTGACAGTGTGTGTTTGCCACTAATGCCAATTAATCGGATGACTCACACCGATCAGCTAATAAAAATGAAATATGTATGTTGAAGGGACAATACAAAAAGAAGCCTGTTTATTGGAAACATTGATGAGGACTGAAAATTAGATTTAAGGATAACTGCAGAAAGATTAAAATCTAAGGGACAAGACAACACAGTGTTGGCATATTGTATTCATGTGTCATGAAGTATAACTACTAACTTGTATAAAAATAAAGCTGCTATTAGTGAACTGTTTACAACCATCTTTTTGTGCTATTTAACAAAAGATGCTAAACAAATTTCCACAGCTCAAAAATGGAACAGCTTAGAATGATTTTTAAAAAAATAAAAACTCATAAGTAGCTATCAGTAACAAACTAAACAGAATTCTGCTGTATATAATCTACAAAGTCCTGTGTGTGTTTATTGGGTTATGGCTATACCATAATATGTAAAATACATAAACACTTCACAAGAAAAGTAAAACATTTATTCAGTGCTTAGGGGTACTCTCATTTTCCTACTCATATTGAAATACTGCCCCTCAATGAGGCCAAACTTAGATTCACAAAATGTTTATGCGTACCCCTGCGTCCCCCCAGAAAAAAGCACTGCATGTACTTAATGGGAGAATTTTATGCCCTTTGTGATATAATATTGTCTTCAGATTTAAATAATTTGGGACATTTGAGGTTTAAGGCTGCAATCCGATCCACTTTTACATGGGAGTAAGCTCCACTGAAAACAATCAAACTTAACATCTGAGTAGACACATAGAGGATTGTACTAAGGCTGCATACACACCATAGAATTGAAGCACATGGCTTTCTCTGAAGAATCCTGGGAAATGCAGTTTACCTTTCACAGAGCTACAATTACTAGTTCCCTGAAACTCCACTTCCCATGATTCTTTGTGGGGATGGCAAATATATGGTGTGTGTGCAGCCTAAGTCTCATTGATTAAAAAAATTTAAAAAAAAATCAGTTCAGCTCTTGTGGTGCTTAGAAACACACAAAATCTTTAATCATACCAAAGAGCAGCAAAGTTAAAACAATCTGATGTAAAATGCAGAAAAATAACTCCTCCCTCCCTCCCTCATTTTATTTATATGCTGCCTTTCCATTCTCAAGGCAGCTTACAGCATATTTCTTTTTAGCTAATTACAAACATAGCCAAAGTAGTCATAAACAGTAAATAAAACACATCAAAAAGTACACAACCAAATTGAATGGTTTCCACATAACTCTTAATAAGATCTAAAAAACAAAGATACACAATATTAATCTCAATAACAGCACTAACTTCCCCCTTCCCTCAACAAAACACCAGCCCAAGAGTCTGTTCAGCAGCCTCAGCTTTTGCAGCTGGAGTCAATCAAGGCCCCACCTTCCGAGTCTACATGGGGAAAAGCCTGCAAGGCAGGGAGCAGGTGTTTTGGGACTCACAGCTAATAAAAGACAATTCAAAGGTCTAAAGAGAACTGTAAGTGTCTCTGCCTGGTTCCAGAAAAGACATAGCAGTAGACCTGAGCCTCCCTTAAGAAAGCATTCCATATATGAGGAGCCACAAGTCAAAATGGTCCTATCCCTGGTCAGTACCCACCTGATCTCAGAAGGCAGGAGTCTGTGGACAAGGGCCTCTGATATCTATCTGCACAGGAGGCAGATCTGGAAGAAGATGTTCCCAAGTCTTTACAGGTAAGCAGCACAGATTTGAATTATGCTTAGAAATGGGCCAGCTCGCTGCAAAATTGTTTCAAAAACTGGCGAGATGTGTTCTCGAAGGCCAGTCCCAATTAGCAACTGTGTTCTGAACTAACTGGAAAGTCTTCACTGGAAGCCCCATGCATAATACATTAGAGAATTAAATCTAATTAAAATGGGAGAGCACCGCATGTGATGTTATTTTACAGAAGAAAGAACAATGGAAAACCCTAATTGTGTGAATCTTGTATGATCACCAGGAGGTACTTGGTCGGAATGCATATTTCAGGCCAGAATACATACTGCTATAGCTTTTCCTTTCTACTGGTTATGTACACGACGATCTGAATTGTGAACATTGACTTTTTGGATTTATTGTGGAATGAAGCAGCTGGCTCAGGCAATTGATTTTGCAGGGCACCACACTGATAGTTAATCAGTTCATTGTGACTGTATTTTTACTCCCAGTGAAATGTGTGGTATTTCTGCTTCAGGTGCCAACATTTGACTAGCCTTGACTTAGGGTGGGGGCATCATTTATGAAGAGGTGAAGCTTTCTGCACAGCAGAGAGTAGCGGAGGCTGGTCTGTGATTAGGGCAAGTGAGAGGCAGGTGGAGCTCTGCCCCGCCAAGATCAGTCTGCCTCCAGCTGGTCCTCACTTGCCCTAATCACAGACCAGCCTCCGCTACTCTCTGCTGTGCAGACCTTACAACCAGACCTGGGTATGCCACTAGCTGTCAGTTTCCTTTTTGTTGTCAGGAAAATGGCCGCTTCTCATTAATTTGGATGATTTCATCAGGCTGATGTAGCTGTGCTTCAAGGCCAGGGATTAGGCCTCCTAATAGGGAGGTGGTTCCAGTTGCATAGCCACGTGGGAAAGCATGTACACAAAAGTACTGGAAAGTTCTTGCTTCGAAGCCTTCTGACTGGTTTAGGGGACCTACCCAGTTGCTTTGCTGTTTACTATAAAGCTAGCCTTATTGGGGGGGGGGTCTGCATCTCTCTTTCATCTTGTCTCTTCGCAACACCATGCCTTTCATGCTATGGATTATAGCAGCCTTTCTCAACCTTGGGTCCCCAGATGCTATTGGATTACAACTCCCATCATCCCTGGCTGCTGACCCTTCTCACTAGCAATGCTGGGAGTTGTAGTCCAACAATACCTGGGGACCCAAGTCTGGATTATAGGAATATTTTGTTGTATGCATAAAGTTAGCTTTGTTATTGTAGTCTGATTTATAATTCCCAATTACTCTTGTCAGTTGGATTTTCTGTTTGTACTTTTTATGAGTACTTGGGGTCCTATTTTATACTGGTAGGGTCCCCCCCCCCCTTTTTTTTAATGTATCTACCTCAATTTCATTTGTATCTGTTTGTTTGGGTTGAGCCTTGGTACTGAATCCACCATTAACCTTTTGGTTGCCTGCTACGGAGTAAGTGCTAAACCTAAGGTTCAGGGAGTAGAACATTCTATTTTTACCATTTGTTTCCCTTGACTCTCAAGGTTGTCCAATAAGATTTGGGAGTCTCCCGACCCAGGCTGGCTGAACAGAAGTGGTGGCAGTGTACCTTGCAAGGTTGGTGTTAGACCCTGACAATTAGTCCCTGCTCTAACACCAGGGTCTGGGTCCCAGGTTTGGGGAACCAGTCCTTGATGCTCCTTAAGCATCAAGGACTTTTGTAGAACTCAACAGAGAGATGGGTGGGATAAAAGCGGAATTAATTGGCTCCACCTGCAGTTGACCTTGCCTTCTGGCCTAGCAGTCATAATGAGCACTGACCTCCACTGGCAGACCACTGGGCTACATGGTCTTCTAGACCTTCCTTCCTTGTATTTTATATTTATTTCCCTGATAGAGAGATTATAAGGTTGAATATACTGATGAGCTGCTCTGACATTACAGCACTGAGAAGCCAAATTAACTTTGCAATGGTAGAGACCATAGCATCCATTGTTCACTTTGACATGCCACGCGAGTCTCAGGTTTCTTGCCCTTCTTCCTTCAAAAAAGGGTTCAACTTCTTTTTGAACTGAGATTCTCAATCCAGATGCCCCCGTGGTTTGAAAATAAATCATTTGCTAACAGTATTAGATAGCATTTTGACAGGGGAGTCTTCCTGGCTTGGCAAACAGAGGAGATATTTTTGTCTCACTCCATTCAGAACAACCCATCTTAGCTTTTGCAGTCTGCTCTGCTCCAAACTGCTTAGTGTTCATTTTATTCCTCCAACACCCTGCAGGTCCAGTAAATCCTAATCTTAACCATTTTGCCAAGTTCCTCACACAAAAAATAGCATTCTTTCTCACTCTCTAGCTGCAGAACTGATTCAGCTGTTTCCTTTGACAGATTTACAGTAATTAAAGAAAAACCTTACTTTACCTTTCCACAGCAAATCTCTTGCAACTGATTGTAGGTGGAACGATAACCCCCTCAGCCAGAGGGCAATGTGGTTATCAGCAAAAGGGCTTGGCCATATGCACCCAGGGCCACACTACACAGGAACATAGGAAGCTATCTTGCAAAAAGTCATTGGTTCATCTAATTCAGTATTGTTGGCACTGACTGGTAGAGAGCAGTCTTCCCCACACTATCTAGATGCTAGGATTCAAACCAGGGACTTTTCCCATGCAAAGCAGCTGCTCTACCACCAAGCTACAATGGCGACTGGCAACATCACTTCCATGTGATTTAAGCATGGAGCTGGCACAATCACATAGACCGTGTGGGCCTGATTTATACAGTAAAAGAAACATGTGAATACAAAACCAGTGTACCTGCACCTTCCTTCCAAGAACTGTTATCCTAGTCTAACAACCAGCCAGTATCACTCAGGTCCTCACCAGGCATCCTTTTCTTTGAGCATTCATGATTTGTGGTCCTGATAGTATCAGGTCAGTTATGCATGGCCCTGCTTGTGCCTGCAAAAGTTTTGGAGTGGATATCTTGCTTTGTTTCCAATTGGTGCATCTCCTGTAGCTTCCTGCTAAAATTCTGGAACTTTTTATACCATGTATGTTCTAGGGTTGGGTGGATTTAAGACACAACTGGACTAATTCATGGAGGATAAGGCTATCAGTGGCTACTAGCCATGAAGGCTATGCTCTGCCATCCACAGTTTAGGCAGTATGCCAGTTGTTGAAAACAGCAGGAAAAGAGACTGCTGCTGCACTTAGGACCTGCTTGTGAGGACAGAAATGTGAGAACAGTTGGACCAGATCCAGCAGGCTCTTCTTGTGTAGTTGTGTAGGGTGTTTCTTATGCCACTTCTGTTGCGCTATAGTGCAAGAGTGTCCCTCCAGACAGCAATAATGTGGCAATGTTGGGGAAAACTTGGAAAGTGGAACGATGTATGAACAATCCACCAAGTCCTCAAGGGAATTCAGTAACATTTTTGTGAATATTTATCCCACCATACATATGCTTGGATGCAATTTTTCCTTATCCTGTATATACATTTCTGCAAAGCAATATCCCTTAGTTCAATGCCTTATTTTAGTTTCACTGATGTGTGCATTTTAATGTACACTTTGATCCAGGATATGCATTTCTTTAGATACTAAAGGTAAAGGTAAAGGTACCCCTGCCCGTACGGGCCAGTCTTGACAGACTCTGGGGTTGTGCGCCCATCTCACTTAAGAGGCCAGGGGCCAGCGCTGTCCGGAGACACTTCCGGGTCACGTGGCCAGCGTGACATCGCTGCTCTGGCCAGAGCCAGAGCCAGAGCCGCACACGGAAACGCCGTTTACCTTCCCGCTGGTAAGCGGTCCCTATTTATCTACTTGCACCCGGAGGTGCTTTCGAACTGCTAGGTTGGCAGGCGCTGGGACCGAGCAGCGGGAGCGCACCCCGCCGCAGGGATTCGAACCGCCGACCTTTCGATCGGCAAGCCCTAGGCGCTGAGGCTTTAACCCACAGCGCCACCTGCGTCCCTCTTTAGGGTGGTATATATATTTTAATAATAAAAATAAATAAAGGTAGAAAGAGAAGCATATTATTATTATTATAGTCTGCCTATACTGCAAATCCAGGAGATTTGCTGTGGGTTCTTTTTGCCTCCCAGTGCTGAATGATCCAAGATTAGATGCAATGTAATGGTAGATTTCCCTATGTGCCGCCTTCTCAGACCACAGAGTGTCACTAGAGTGAATATGAGGCTGACATGAGCACAGGGGAGGGAAATCAATAAGACTGCTTTTGCCTGCTTGTTCAGCTTGAAACTAAGTAATGTAATGAATACAACTTATTTGTGCAGTGCAGAATATTTTCAGGTGCCTTGGAATAAATGCAGTGACCTATGCTACTCTCTTCACAATCCATATCAATGCCAGATGAGCACAGCAAAAGTACAAATGATGGGAAGGAAATTGTTGCATGAGGCATTTACTCCTGGTAATTTGCCTTGGGCAGGAAATACACTTTCCTTCAGTGATGTGGACAGAGCTGCCCCTGAATGATCACTTTTATTGAGCAAAATCCCTATAGCAACAGACTCTGCGGCAAAATAATGTCGTGCCTTATTTCATTCTCTCAGATTGCTCGATCTCCTCCTTTAAATCACCTGCATTTTAGAATCAGGATGCTTGGATTTACAAAGTGCATTTTTGGTTAGGAGTTTGCAAAATACTCTGGTTTTATAAACTGGCTGTCTCAAACAGTGTGTGGTTTCAGTCCATCTTCCAATCTGTTTTTCTGAATTTTTAAAAGCCCAGGATAGGAGTGTGCATGTGTGTGTGTATTAATGTGAAACAAAACCCTGACATACACATCTGAGGAAGCTTAGGACACCTGGCCATAAATCATATTAGTTTTACAGGCAAATGTAACTAGTAAAGTCAAGGCACAAGCTTCATTGTACACTAGCTGAGGGCAAGCTCACCATTAAAAAGGTAAGACAGTAAGAGTTGGAAAGGTGACAAGATCACTGACGGTTGTCACCTGTCTGCAGCCAAGGTTTCCTATAAAGAAGAAAGGCAAGTCAAAGGATAGGCAAGAAAAGGAGGGAAGAAATAACTCACTGTATTAGGACCACCTCTTTCCAGATCAACCTACCCTGACCCTGAGATTATCTTCTGAGGGCCTTCTTCGTGTGCCTCGTGTGGAGGGTGGCAACACAAGAATGGGCCTTTCCTGCAGTGGCTCCCCTTTTGTGGATTGCTCTCCCCAGGGATATTCGCCTGGCACCTTCATTATTATACACTTTTAGGCACCAGGCAGAAACGCTCCTCTTTAACCAAGCCTTTGGCTGGTCGACATTCAATGCCCTTTTAAAATGGTTACAGTGGTGCCTCAGGTTACATACGCTTCAGGTTACATACGCTTCAGGTTACAGACTCCGCTAACCCAGAAATAGTGCTTCAGGTTAAGAACTTTGCTTCAGGATGAGAACAGAAATCGTGCTCTGGCGCATGGCGGCAGCAGCGGGAGGCCCCATTAGCTAAAGTGGTGCTTCAGGTTAAGAACAGTTTCAGGTTAAGTACGGACCTCCGGAACAAATTAAGCACTTAATCTGAGGTACCACTGTATACAAATTTGGGTATACACAGTGACTCAAGTTCCCAATGCACCATGCTGGAAGGAGCTTGGATGAGGCGCAGGTCTCCCACTGCCCAGCCCTGCACAACTCTGTCAGCCTCCACTAGCAAGGCAGTTCCAGAAGTCCTGGAGGAATCCCACTGTTGAAGAGCACCCCAACGGAGGTATGGTGGAGCAACTGCTAACGGGTAACATATCCCAGGGCATATCCACCAGCAGTAGCAAGCAGAAAACACAAAAATGCTGTTATCTGCTGGATCCTGAGCCAGACCTGCTATCACATGATGGCAATATGGCCAATCCAGACCTCCTTGCTGCATCAGCCTGGGAGAGAGCACAGCCAAGAGACATTTTTTCCTTCCCACCCCTTTCTCATTTTTCACCCAGGGCAACATGAGTGGAGGGGCTATGGATACAACAGTGGCCACACCACTCTATCAAGCCCTGCCACTTCTGGCCAGGGGGTTAGATTGATTTCTTTGTCCTGCTACTCCTTTACAAGGTAGCACAGTAGGCAAAACCACCATCTTGAGGGCAGTAGAGCAGCGTGGACATAAGTAGGCATACCTCATTCACAACCCTTCACTTTCAAGTACATAGTACACATGGTCAGTCACCACACTTTGTGCCTTTCCAATGAAAATCAGAGTAATAGTGGTACAAAACCTGGTAAATTCATCTGGATCCCATTGAAAGATTTCTCCTCGATTATATACCTTCAAGGCTACATATGGGAAACTATTTTAGAAGTCTTCCCATAACTTAGAAAAGCCTTGCACTTTCTAGTGTGCACTGTATGTGTTTGTCATGGGGGGGGACATACAAGTGTGCAGCCCTCATCTGTAGTGTGAATCAATATTTTTATGATATAATTCTTCCTAGCCTATGCTCTGGTCCTTAACAGGACTTTCCTCAAAAACATAGCTACTGCTTGCTATTCATGCTAATGCTCTCGGGGAGTAACAATTTCAGCTGCTATTTCTTTCCGTTCTTCTTAATAGCTGTGCATTTGTTATTCCACCTACACCTGGTATGGTTGGAAATATATCCTTCCAAATCCCCAAAGAAATCAGACCATGTGTTTTCTGTATTCAGTTTTGTTTTTTTAAGAGAGAAAGAGGAGAGAGAGATGGGTGAAACATTTAAATTGCCTAGATTGCATGGATTTTACGAAAGCCCGTTATTTGTCTTCCCTGAGATGTAGGGGTACTTTAGCTAGATGAATCAATCATGGTTTGGGGAATTCAGTATTTGCAAATTATAATACAAATGGACTTGATCTGAACCCACCCAGACTAAGGTGCAGATCAGAAGGAATTTTGCATGTATTTGACTGTTGCAACACAGTTTGAGCTCAAGAAAAAAAATCAAAATGCATTTTGAGGTAAAATACATTTATAAATGCATATTTTGAGAGAAATCACTTAAAAAAAAATACTGTTTAAATGGACACTTTAATATGGATATTATAATATATATATATTAAAATGGAGGCTCATGTGGAAACAAAATAGGCTATGAGTGGCCAAATGCAAAAGTGACACAGTCAGGGAATAAACTGAGCTGTCCATCCCTATTGGGGTTTTTCTTTTTAAATGGTTTTTAAAGTGACACATGGTAAGAAGTAGTCAAAGCTGATCGTAGTTTATATAGCTAACATTGTTAATAGAAAGAGAAATCGAGATTTTTAAGAGGAAAAATATGGCAAAGGGCTGTAGTACAGTGGTACCTCGGGTTAAGAACTTAATTCGTTCTGGAGGTCTGTTCTTAACCTGAGGTACCACTTTATCTAATGGGGCCTCCCGCTGCTGCCACGCCGCCGAAGCATGATTTCTGTTCTCATCCTGAAGCAAAGTTCTTAACCCAAGGTAATATTTCTGGGTTAGCAGAGTCTGTAACCTGAAGCGTCTGTAACCTGAAGTGTATGTAACCCAAGGTACCACTGAACTACCAAAGTAACACCAACAGAATAGTCTAATTATTAAATTCATGTTTCATTTTTATTTTCAGAACTGAAAGTTGAATCCTATGCTTATAGGTAGACAGACAATTTGTAGTCATTTTGGCTGTTCTTTGGTGCTTTGGTTTTAGAAATATATCAGTATTTTAGATGCAGAGAGAATGGTAAGCAAAGGGCCAAGGCCAATAACAGTTTTTCTGACAGCCCACACTTGGTTCAAAACAGAGCGGTGGAAGTTAGTGTATCTAAATCTAACCCTGTTCAATGTTTAACAATAAGTGCTTTGACAGAGCATATTATCCTGAATAGAGGACTAGCTTAGGTACAGAAATGTTAATTATTTAAAGGTACCCTTAACATCTCATTGAAACTAGCAATATAGTCTGCCTAGAGCTGAAACAAATTTGCCCCCAATTTTTTTTCTTCAAAATTATATTCCTTGATTTTGATGCCATAGATTTTCTGGAGCACATTTAGCAGGTGTGTGATAACCGTGTATCAGCATTTAACATCCAAATATTCTGCAGTAGCCATCAATATTTGAGATCATCTAACAGCTGCTCGGCAGCGGGAATCAAAATTCAATATTTGACAACTAACAGTCAATATTTAGTGGAATATGGCAGCTGGCATCATGTAGTACCATTCAGTACTTTAATTGACAACGTCTCGTCGTAGCAGTATTTGCGACAATGCTTGGCAACTGACTTGTGGGAGAATTGGGTAAAACTTTTATTACTCTCAGCCAGCCAGTCCGTCAAGGACTGCCAAATTTTGATGTCACATTTCAGTGCTGAAGGTCATTTAGTGCCACCCTTGGGGAACTGACAGAATGATCCTATGCATGCTTACTTGGAAGTAAGAAGTCCCATTTGTGTTCCAAGTAAACACATTTAGGATTGCAGCCAAAACAGTATCTGTTTACTATCATTTCCCCTCAAATGTGGAATTGTTTGTTGTTTAGTCGTTTAGTCGTGTCCGACTCTTTGTGACCCCATGGACCAGAGCATGCCAGGCACTCCTGTCTTCCACTGCCTCCCGCAGTTTGTGGGAGAGTACAAATAAAGAACCCAGTTGAGTAGAGTCCTCCTGGTCATTAGAAGATGGGAATCAGGAGAAAACCCAGGTAGTTTTCACCCTTTCCACCAAGCAAACCACTCAGAGGATTGATAGAGCAGCTCTTCAAGGACAAATTAACTTTAAAAAGAGACACTATGGTTGATATACTGTGTTTACTTTGGTCCATCATTAGACTACAGAGTGTTATGCACTGACCTTTTTCCTGAAGCAGCTAAGTATGAAAGCACATTAGAAATTCTATGGTGGTATTTTTAAAGCGACAAAGTAATATATTCCCTGGTTTTGCAAAAAAGAAAAAGAAACACTTTAGAGGAGGAGAGCTGATGAAAGATAAGCAAAGCTGGATTGTTGGCTTGGTGCAATTACATGTAATCAGTTGGGATTTATGGCTCAGTTTATTCATTTACAATGGCAGCATGTGTAGTCTTAAAGTATCTAGATGATTAATAGCAGATGTAAACTGTGGTACTTACTGTATAAGCCATTATTAAAGCCATTAACAGCATTGTTCAAAGATGGGATCACAGTATGTCAGCAAGAGGAAGAAAAAAACAGGTAACTCTGAAGCACAACTACTATTCTTGCAAGTTATTTTTAAAAATAATAATATATTTCTCAACAAACTGTATTGAGTGTTATGAGCCCAGGGACTAAGCTCCATTGAATTCATCGGGACTTGCTTCTAAGTAGACAGCAGCCATGTGTAGGATTTGGCCAGCCATAATCAAAGTTACACATCTCTGTTGAAGATCAAAAAGGAGATTGTCTTTCATAAATCTGAAGATTTGGTTTTTTAAGAACCACCTCCACAGTCAACTGTTGTTGTTTTTTACTTACTATTTAAAACAACACCATCCTGTCTTCTAATCAAAATTCTTGAGGCAGTTTACAACAAAGTTAAAAACATCAAACAGCACTAAAATATAACAGAAGGCCAGATGACCTGCTCATTGAGCATTCATCCTGATTTGCTTGTGTGACAGTTCTACATATTCCCATTAATTTATCCCACACTTTTCTGTTTATTCAACCAACTCATAATCTGCCTACTATCTCTGTCTACTATCTTTACTAAATTTATTCACTTTAACACAGATACAATATCCCAGATACTGTAATAGCCACTCCCATGCAAATGGGTTTTTATTTTTCCAGGTACAATGACCAGATGAAAGGTTTTGTGCTGCCAGATAATATTCATTGACAATATCAAAGGTCAATATTCATTAACAATTGCTAAGGGTGAAATACTGGACAGGCTCAAATGCTATACTTTAATGGTGCAACTCTGAAGTCTTTTTTTAAAAAAAAAAACCAAGCTCTGCTGACTGCTGTATATTTTTAACTGCATGGTATAAATTCATTAGTGCTAAAAGGATTTGATGCTTACTGTACGCTCGCATTCTTTTAGCACGTACTACCCGTTTTCATTTGGGTAACTTATTTTCTAGGGTATTAAGATAAGCATGTAATTAATAAAGAAGCCTTGTATAGAGTTTGAATTGAATTCAGATGATGGATAGCACTGCTATTTCTGTCAAGTTCCAGGCATTAGCTGCTCTTTGAGATACAGTGTAAGAAGGCAATCTGAAACATTTATGTTTGAGCTCCCACATCTGTGGCTGAAGTGATGGTCTCTGGATCCTTGCTGTCAGGACTGTCGCCAACATTACAAAGCAGAATAAGGTAGCACTCAATTGCTAACACGGAGCCGTTTCCCTTGCAATACATGAAGGCCTTCTCACTTGTTTGTTAAGCAGAGGGTACGTGTAAGCAAACATTAGCCTACTTCACAAATGTTCCTCCATGAATTCGTGAGTGGTTAGAGTGTCAGACTAGGACCTGCAAGACCAGAGTTCAAATCCAGACTGTATGAAGCTCCTTGAGTAACCTTATGCCAGTTACCAGCCACCAACCTAACCTGCCTTACAGGGTTGATAAAATTTAAAAATTAATAATAAGTGGCAGGGGGTGTGGGGCCATGTTCACTGGCTCCACCCCTCACATAGCCATCCCAGGGAGCCTATGCATGTTCAGCTGAGTCCATGTAGGCTGTTCCACGTGATCAGAAGCCCTGATCATACAAGGTGCTCAGCTGAATGGGCCTTTCAGCTGACCTTCCACCTAATGCGAAGGTGGAGCAAAGAGGGTAGGCAACATTGTGGTAAACCCAGCGGCTATGGCCCTGCTCCTTCCTTCATGCATCCATGAATGCATGAGAAGCAGTGGTACTGCTCGTGTGTGACATCATGCACACACTGCATGACATCACACAAGTCTCGCAATGCCGCGCAGGCCAGTGCAGTTTTCCACTATATATGATATAAATATTATTTATATTATGTTAATTCATTTTAAAATGTGCATCTATACTTATGAATTGCCATGTCATCTTTTTAATGCAGATTGATGTCCCTTCGGTTTTGGCAGTGCCTTTTCTCCCTTTTTGTCTATGCGTAAATGGCTACCCTGAGAAGAGGCTATTGCTCGCTCCCCCTCTTGTTCTGCAGAAATATCATTGTGCATCATGTATGGGCATGAGCAGTGCCACCATGCTGGCTGAGACCTTTAAGCTAGGAGAAGGCAACCTGTGCCCCTTTAGCTGTGGCTGGAGTCCCAATTCCCATCAGCCCCAGTCAGCATAACCCTGAGGGCAGATCTACACTCACAGCTTTTAACATTAAGCAGTGCTATTTTTCTAGAAAAAGAGGTGCCAGAACTCACCATGAACGCCTCCCTTGTTCTCTTATAATGAGTTCTGGCTGGGGGGGGGGGAGCCCTGACATTAAGGAAGGGTTAAGGAAGGGTTTTGATAACATATATGGACACATGACGTCCTACTATTCATGCTCATAATGTGTTATTAAAATGTGACACCGGAGCTGCAAGCAACCAGCAGTAGGGAGACAGTGTTTTTATGGAGGGAAACAAAGGTAAGAAACACTTTAATTAACAAGTATGCCCTGTGACGTTTTAGAATGATATATCTAATATCATTCTAATAATGTTAAACAGATCAGTGTAGATCCAGCTTCAGACAGGGATGGTGGGAGTTGTAGTCCAACAACATCTAGAGGACTGTGGGTTCCCCACCCCTGTAATACTGTGAGCTGCTATGTAATCCTAGTGGCTTGTTGGATTAAGTCTGATTCTAGTTGCTGATTGAACTTGGAAGGATGTGCTCCATTATACCTCACATGAAGAACGGCCAGCCAGCTTCATTGGAGCGTCTTGTCGGAGTTCATGAAAATAAATCCTGTGACAACTGGACTGAGTTTCCTGTCCACTGTTGCACTTGGACTCCATTATAAGCTCATTGCTAATCTTTGCATTTTGCCAATGGGTGAGATTCAATGGAAGCATTTCTGCTCATGCAGAGAAACTGGGCCCCTGTCCAATGTTTTCTGAGGGTAATTTGCTGCTGCTGCAGCTCCAACAGCCGATGTAGTAAGTTACCGCTCTGTTAAAATGTGGCTTATCCCTGTTGATGCTGCAGTGAGAAAAGACACTGGCGAAGAACCTTGTTGTTGTCAATGGTTCCCTTGCACAATGCATAAACCATTCTTTATGATCACCTTCAGTATCTGCTTGTTGAATGATGGCCTTTTTGAAAAGTTCCATTCCAGACTAGGAACAAGATCAATACGTATCTTTCAAGCTGAATTTTCAGTACCGCATCTTCAACGGATTTCACATTCCAATCATTTTTAGCATAGATCTTTCTAGGAATAAAGTGGAGCTATGTATTGAACCTCCATTCATTCACAACATAGAGGCTGACTGCAGATAAACATGCACAGTTTAACACACTTTAGTCCCAGTGCAATCGATGGCACTTAAACAAGTGTGCCCAGATTAAAACTACTGCTTCCACATCATGATACGCAGGGCCAAATTAGCTGAAAGCAGGCCTAGCCAGCCCAGCATTCTAGTCTCATAATGACCAACCAGATACCTATGAGAATCCCAGAAGCAAGACATTCACTCTCTCCTGGTGGTATTCAGGGGCATACTGCCTCTGCCACTGGAATGGATATATAGCCATTGATAGCCTTATCCTCAATTAATTTGCCTGATCTCCTTTCAAAGCCATCCAACTTGGTGGCCATCTCTATATCTGAGGTAGTGAATCCCATCCGAGAGAGATTACTGTGGGCTTCAGTTGGTACAAAATGTTTAGCTGCTATTTTGTAATGTTTTATTAGTTTCAATAGGCTTGAAACTAGAGAATACAGCTGGATAGGTAATATCGAAGTGTATCAGATATCTATTATATATATAAGCAGTTGGGGGATATCAGGACCGTGGCATTGTGGGAAGGTGAGTTTGACATGGATCCTTAAGTGTATCCTTATGATGCTCTGTATCTCTGGCAGTCACTAGGAACCAATTTACCTGAGCATCTAAATGGATTGTTAGCCGTCATCACCTGCTGAATACAGAGCAGCAACTTGACTAAAAGACCTGAGGCAAGGATATGCAGTGAGCTAATACAGGTTGTTCAGAATCCCCTTGGATCAAACCACACCAGCTGTACTTTAAACAGTTTGATTTATTAACAAAACATACAGAGCATGGGATTGCACTCAGTGCAACCTTTTATTTTTCATTTAAGCTAACTTCTAAACTTGCCTTACTTCCCAACGTAGGCAGGTAGCTTCTGCTACATGCTGTAGGATTATTTCAGACTAAAACCAGCAGTATTGTGTTCCTTCCTCCTGGAAGATGAAACATTGTGGACTTCATGTATCTTCCCCAGCTAAACTCCAGCTGAAGACGCTGAGTTCAGGATGTAGTATTCCTTTATATGCCTTGGCTTCCACCCAAGAATCTTGAGAACTGGATTGTTTGCAGAGTGCAGAGAGTTGTTACGAGTCTACTGTCTCCCTCACATACCTAAAATTCCTAGAGTTCCCTGGGGAAGAGGGAATGATCATTAAACTTCTTTATAGCTCTGTGAGTCTAACAACTCTCAGCAGTGCTAAACCACAGTTCCCAGGATTCTTTTGGGAGATGTCATGTCATCTTAAAGTGGTATGATACTGCTTTGAATGTATAGCACAGATGAGGTCTTAAACATTTTGGGCATTTTAACGTTTAACCTTCCCAATTCTGCGTGAAAAGGGACTGTAACCCTCCACCCCTGCTGTGGTCTCGGTCCCAATGATGAGCACCTACATCTGCAGAGAGAAACCATCCACTGGCTCAATGGGAAGCTGGAGCAAGTAGTGGGCATAGGAACCATGGCAATAGCAATGGATTACAAAGCAGATTTTTGAGGGCATGAGATGGTAGAAGTCACCTTCTTTGAGCAGAATGCTGCTTATGGGAGACACTCCGTCCAGCAGGAGGAAGTTAGGATCTAAGTCATGGTGGTTCATGCTCCCTGTTTCAATGGTGTTGAGAAGTTCTGTCGTCCTGACAGAAGCCCAGCTAGCAACCTCCCAGTAATATTTCCCCCCCAGCAAGCTCTATAAGTCAAAAGAAACTGACCTCCTTCTGGCAATATTGAAACAGAAAAATCTGTCCCTTGGAGTTCTACGTGTCACAGCAGTTTTAGCCTCCAACACTTAGTAGAAGGGCACAAAGACATCCTGGGAGCCTGGAGTGGCGAACAGTCAGTTTAATGAGCCATTGTGACAATTGTGAACGATGAAGACAGGAAAAGCCTACAGAGAGAGGGATGTTTCTAAGACAGGATGTCCGTAATAATGCTAAATGCGATAACTGGTTTGCCCACAGGCATGTTCTTGGGCACTTTTTCAAACACGTAGCAACAGATATACACTTCTCTGTGATTGCCTTTCATTCTTTCTCAAAACAGTAGGACGTGCTCTGTTCTGGTTCCATTACCCATCACATTTCTTTTCCCGTATTTCCTGTGTGATGTACCAAATTCTAGCTCTGGAACCATCAATACAACAGGAAGTTGTGGAACTCTTCCTTGGGACACATTTCCCTTAAAGAAATAACATCATTTCCTTGTAAGAGGTTTTGGTAACTGAGGGTTAAACTGCACACAACATTAAATTGTGTAATTTCCTGTCACAATGTTTCTTTGTTTGGGCCTGCAGCAGCTGCTATTTGCAGTTTAAACAATCAGGATCAGTCCTGCACCATCCTTGTGGTCCTGACAAGAATTGCAGCTACAAAACTATTGATTGCATTTGAAAAGAGGCTTGAGTTGACATCAGTTGACCAGGTGCTATTTGAGGCTGAAAACAGTTACTTGTAACATCCAACCTTCTTTTTAATGTAATGTGTAGTTTGGCCCTGAGTCTGGAATTTACTACTCTTTCTGCCCAGTAAAAAACAGGCACTTTCAAACAGATGGATAGGGCAGCTTAGGTAATATAGACAATATACTAATGAGTGGCAGCGGGGAACATATTTGTAGTCCTAATCTCAAACTAAATTCTAAAGATGGTTTGATAAATATTATTTTTATTTTAAAATCAGGCTTCTGGATTCTCCATAAGCTATTTTGATGACATGAGTTGACATTTGATGTCAATATTCTTTTATCTAACATGGGGTAGGAAACCTCAATCCTGGGGCTCAAGTACAGCCCTCCAGGCCTCTCTAACTAGCCACCTGGATTCTCCCCAAGCCACACTCTTCCTAGTCACACACCCTTATCCTAAGCCATATGCCTCTCTGGCCCTGCTCTGCACCTCCCTTGAGTGTTTTTGCATGGCTGGACTGTGTCCTTAAATGCTTTCATGCTTCTTGTTTGCCTGGAGGAAAGGTACAGGGGCAAGTGTAAGTGCGCATAGACACTAGCCATACCATACAAAGATAAAATTCACATTGGTTGTCTGTTCCACATTTGCCACTAGCATGTAGCGTCCAGAAGTCTGCCCAGTAGGAAACACAACCCTCAGAGGAAAAGGTTTCCCCATCCCTGGTTTAACCAGTGAGCTCTTCTATACTCAGATAAACCTTGCAGCTTTTAATCATTTCACTTTTTCATGACCATGGAATATTAAAACAGTAAGGATTCGAGTTCAAGGTCACAGTGCTTATGACTCACCTACAGACTCAAAGTAAGAGCTAGTGTTGTATCTATATAGAAGTTGGGGAAAGCAAGCACAATAAGCTGTGATTTTTAAATTTTAATTTGATTTGTAATTTAATTTTTGTAATTTTAATTTTTTAATTAAAAAAAAAACTTTGCAATTGCCTATATTGTTGACTGACTTTTGCACATTTTCCAACCATGAGTAGCATTTCTAAACAATGCTTCTAGAGCCATGCTATAAGCCGAGGCAGGAAGCATAAATCAAGGGCCCCACGGTGACATTTTGAGTGTCAGGCACTCTCTTTCTAAAATGAGTCTGGGACACAAAACACTACGTTAAAATATATAGTTTATTGTAACGACAGAGCTTTACTATAGTCATCGCTCAGAATAAAACGTCTGACCCGTCTTTACATATCGATCAGCACAGCATCCCTTTGAGATGAGTTCAGCTGAGGTAGGCCAACGCGCCTGAGGCCACTGAGTGAACTTCAGGGCTAAGTGGGGATTTAATTAGGATTTCTCAGATTGCTATCAAAGCAGCAACTAAACAACAGCAACCAAAATCTGAATAACCAGTTTATGTCAATTATTGTATGTGTAGCTTACTACTTATACTTATATAACATGCGGAGTAGTGAGCGTTAACACTGTATGTCCGACATCTGATTCTGCAGCTGGTAAACATTTCACAAAATCATAGAGTTGGAAGGGACCCCAGGGGCCACCTAGTCCCTTGACATAGCTGTCAGTAAAATACAGCCTCCACCCATTAAACAGGCTCTTAGGAAGGGCTGCTCCAACTACAGAAACCCCCTTCATGAATTTCTCAACATGAAGGGCAAAGCAACTTCAAAGAGCAGTGGGATCCTGCCTTTAGCCCTGCCCCTGATGTCAAGGCTCCACCAAGCCCTGCCCCCAACATCCACACATCCACATGGACCTCTGAAGTAGGAACTTCAATGTCTAAAATCCCTGGTAGAGGACACAGATCCAGAGATCACGCTAAGGGTGGCCAAATTCCATGTGACTGCCATAAAACTTAGGGAACAAGCTGTGCTACCATAATGACTAAGGCCTTAAATGACAATTTTAGGTTATATTTTAGTGATTAAGAGATAACAGCAGTTAAAAATATATAAGTTACATCTGTATTGTCTCTGTTATACCCAATTGCAAATTCAAATGTATCCCTATCATGTTTTATGACTTCTCTGATGTTGTATGTGAGCTGGAACTGGTCTGTGACTGAAATAATAAATTTGTTGTCTGAAGTAGGAAAGCTTTTGCATGGAGTCCACCCCATGAGCAGGTGTTTCCTCAGATTCTGGAATCCTGATCACGCAAGAATCCAGGGTAGCCTCCATATGTTTGTAGAGATCTACACACCAAGGGTTCCTCCTCCAGATCTGCACATAGATGTGGGGAGGTTGGTAGCAGGAAGAACTATACAATGTCAGGAGCAGGGTGCCGTGCTGCTGTGCCTTGAGCACAGTTTGGAACAAGTGGCTGTGAAAAGCCACAAACAAAAAGGCTGGGGAAAGTTGTATATTTGGAGCTTTTCACCCTAAAACCTTTCACAGCAGAGCCTTATAACTAAGGACCAAACTATCTGTGAGACAATATTCATGTCTTTAGCCTCTGCATGGCTGAAATGTTGAAATAAATAGCCAGCATGGGGAGAATAAAGCCTGATCAAGGACCATGACATGGGGGAGCTTTGACCTCTCCATGGTCCTGATCAGAATACTCCACGACACATATGCACAGGTGCTGTTCACAATGGGAAGAAAAGGCTCATTGCAAATAGCAGGCATGGGGGCCCTGATTAGCATTGTCACTTATGCATCACCAAAAAGGGTGGAATGCATCATTAAAAAAGGAGGGATCAAAAAAAGAAATTGATTTGGATCAACATATAAGTATGGATGCAATAATGCATATGTATAAATGCAAGTTTAAAAGTGATTACTATACATTCAAATTGAAACACTTCTTATCATAGTTTGGAAGACTGTGGCCAGATGACAGGTGTTCCTGTTTAGACTTCTGTCCAGATGCTAAATGCAAGGCCATTGTCCTCTTTGTTAGGGTTGATTATCATTAAACGGGAATTGAGTGGACAATCCTGCAAATAGACGATGCCTTCAAACAGAGGACTGTTCTCTAAAGCAGGACGCATGGCCATCCTAGCTACAATTCCAGCTGGAATCATCGCAGGAGCAAAGGAATTAAAACTACCCTCCACCTCATACAGTGGTTCTAACTTTCACACCAATGAAAGTTTTTTTTAAAAAAGCCACAAAAGTGACCACACAGATGTTGAGCATTCCATTCCTCCCGTGCTGCAGATGTGTGGGGGGGATTGTTACATGTCACATGTCTGTTTACATTCCAGCACTGGTTGCTGGGAGTCTTGTGAGGGGAAATTGAGATACGCTGTTTCCACTCTGTATAGCTTTTGCTTTTGCAGTCCTCTCTCGGAGGAAGAAAGACACAGAGAGGAGCCATGTTTTCTTTGTTCTGTTACTTTTGATTTAATTTGCAATAAATTAGGCTTAGTTGTTACTCCTCAAGGCTGAGCTTCTGTTTTGAACTATGCTTGTCGTGCGCTCATGTCCCTGGATATGGGCCACATCAGTGTGACGGGAGACGGGAGGAATGAATCCTGGGCCACGCTGAGTCGGGGGGAGGAACCAGGCCCTGGCGTTATCACCCAACAACAGGGCCCACATATGTCAATAGACTCGTGCCTAGTTTGGCTGTAAATAACAACTTAGAAAGACATACACAAAACTGGCATTGACAAAGAGTAACCATGATGGATTATTTTGTTTACTGATTCATCTTTCTAGGGATTTTTTTTTCTAGATCACAATGGCTTAGTCGGGTCAGTTCCTCCTGACATATTAATGATAAATGCCCTTGAAAATGATCTCGACAATATACATCCTTCCCATTAGCCTTGTTTTGCCAACTGCAGTGCCAGACTGATTAAAAAATATATTTATGCTAAAGACTGTTTGAGACCATTCACTTAATGGCTGGCTATGCTATCCTTAATACTTGAAGTGATGCAGCTAAGCTAACCTGAATACCTCAGCGCCTAGGGCTTGCCGATCGAAAGGTCGGCGGTTCGAATCCCTGCGGTGGGGTGCGCTCCCGCTGCTCGGTCCCAGCGCCTGCCAACCTAGCAGTTCGAAAGCACCTCCGGGTGCAAGTAGATAAATAGGGACCGCTTACCAGCGGGAAGGTAAACGGCGTTTCCGTGTGCGGCTCTGGCTCGCCAGAGCAGCGATGTCACGCTGGCCACGTGACCCGGAAGTGTCTCCGGACAGCGCTGGCCCCTGGCCTCTTAAGCGAGATGGGCGCACAACCCCAGAGTCTGTCAAGACTGGCCCGTACGGGCAGGGGTACCTTTACCGTTACCTTTAACTCACCCTAAATGGTGCAGCTTAAAAGAATCACTATAAATCTGCACAGATTATAGCCGTGGAATATAAGAGAGAAACTCATTGAGAGGAAAGCTGAATCCACATTTCTTAAACCTTTCTACTGTGTAATCTGTTAAACAATACTTCTGCAATTTTATGAAAAATGCAAATGTTTAAACCAAAAGACAGGAAAGCATACATTATCAATACACTTGCTTGACTTTTCCCTTGATGTGTAAGGTAAATTCATAATTAGATATAATTTTTGTGAATTTTGAGATTCGTAGTTCAACACTTGGGAGCTTAACATCCATCATCACCTTGCAAATCTTGTTTAATGTGGAGCTGACTATAATCATTAAGAGCTAAATTTGTTTTCTGTATTTTCAATCACTAGGTTTTTAAGAGCAAGCAAAGTATTGTGCAAAACCCCATTCCAACATGGTTTCATTAAACAATCCACCCAGAATGTCAATATTACAGTTCAATGCTGCTTTTGTACTGATTAGTTGACAGGGCATGCCCATGTGGCTAGAATTGGCACATCCAGCCCTTAAAAACTGCAGAAACATAGGATTCTCCAAACATTAAGCAATGGTCATCTAGTTCTATACCAGGGGCCAAGAACCTCTTTTTTTTTCTGCTGAGAGTTGCATTTCTGCAGGAGGAGGAATGGTTCCCCCAGTGGAGCAGAGTTGCAACAATGAGCTTCCAGCAGCAGTGAGACTGCTGCATCCTGGGAGGAAGGTTGCCAAGGTCAGGACTGTGTGGACACACTGGTGGAAACATTACAGTGCTTCTGAGGGTGTATCTGCTCAGCCCTGACCTCACCACCACCTCGTCTCTTTCCCCTTTCCAACTGGTACACAGCAACAATGCTGTTGCCGGAAAGCTGCTGTTGTGGCTCTGTCCCACCAGGAGAGCCACCCCTGCTTGGGTGGAATTTGTTGGGAGTTGCATGCTGGCAGTGGGCGGGGCCAAAAGGTGACAGAATCAAAATTAGGCAGATACCCCTTCTCTCTTCCCCTGTCCTCTCTGTAACCCCCTTTTCCTCTCTTTTCTTTCAGCTGTGTTTCTCCCCTCCTTGTCAACCACATAAAAATTAGACCCTGGGCCATGTGAAATTAGATTGGTGTAACATGGAGCCTAAGGGACGCGGGTGGCGCTGTGGGTTAAACCACAGTTTAGGGCTTGCCAATCAGAAGGTCGCGGTTCGAATCCCCGCGACGGGGTGAGCTCCCGTTGCTCAGTCCCTGCTCCTGCCAACCTAGCAGTTCGAAAACGCATCAAAGTGCAAGTAGATAAATAGGTACTGTTCCAGCGGGAAGGTAAACGGCATTTCCGTGTGCTGCTCTGGTTCGCCAGAAGCTGCTTAGTCATGCTGGCCACATGACCCAGAAGCTGGGTCCCTCGGCCAATAAAGCGAGATGAGCACCGCAACCTCAGAATCATCCACGACTGGGCCTGGTCAGGGGTCCCTTTACCTTTACCTTTAACATGGAGCCTGGTGTACACTTACTGTCCGGAGTTACAGAGTGAGCCTTATCTGGAGAACTATGAACTACCACTGCACTGTGACCTATCACACTCTACCATGCCACACTCTACTGTGGATAGGTCCAGCTTGGAATGGGTCTGACTGCTCCACTCCTGTACTCCCTGTGTCCACATGTGAAGGTTTTTTAATGTAGACAATGAAAAAGGGGGTTTCCTGTTATGAAAGCCCAAAGTCAGTGTGACACACACTTAAATGGATTACAATGTATTTAAAGAGTATAGTCAACTATGGGATATGGGTTGAGCTGGATGAACATGTGGGAGTGACCTCTAGCCCAGTGTCTCTTTTTGCTAAAGAAGGGGGTTTGGACAGGAGAAATCAAGATGGCTGCTGGGGATTATCTTGATGGCCTGTCCAAGTGTCTAGGTACCCTCCTGTTTAAAGAAAGAGTATGAGAAGGAGCTACCTAGCATCAGTTTGGATAGGCTGTGACCTTAAGATGGGCTCTTTTTAAAATTCAATCTTTATTGTTTTGAAATCAACACATAAACACACAAAGCTTAGAAAAGGGAAAAAAGGAAAAGAAAACAGAACAAAAGAAACACAATACATCTCTTACAAACAAAAAGAAATGGAACAATACATCTCGAATGTACAAAAATATTCCAACTTCCTTGATATGGGTTCTTTGTTTCCTTACTTACTTCCATCTATTTTTCAAAAAAATTAATCTTTAGTAAATCTTGTTTGTATTCTTTATACCATATTCAATTCCTAGAGTTATTCAAAGCATTCTAAAGTTTTTATATGGGGACACTGTCCTTTTAAATATTGTCTATAGATCTCTCATTCCCTTTTAAACCTGAGTCGATTGATCTCTGATCTTTTCCATCATGTCTGCTAGTTCCATGTATTCAAGCGTTTTTACTTGCCACTCCTCTTTTGATGGAATTTAATCTCCTTTCCACCCCTTGGCAATCATCATCCTCGCTGCCCTTGTTGCATACAAAAAGATCCTTCTTTTCCCCCTTGGGATGTCTGATGCCATTATGCCTAAGAGGAAGGCTTCCGGTTTTTTATTGAACGTTATTTTGAACAGTTTTTTAAAAATTCATTATATATAAGTTCCAAAAGCTCTTTATATTTTGCAACCCCACCACATGTGGTACATCATTCCCTCTAACTCTCTACGCCTCCAGCATAAATTTGAGTTGGTTCTGTACATTTTGGACAGTTTGCTGGGGGTGATGTGCCACCTGTTTAGCATCTTCATAAAGTAAAACTTTAAGATGGGCTTTTTAATGGCATCAAATAAATACTTTCAATTTGCATTCAATTCCTTGAAAACTGATATATTGATAATGGACTCACTCTATGATTTATTATTAGTAGTAATAATAAAATAATAATACCTTTATTGTCAATGTGCAACCTATGTACAATGAAATTAACTGCAGTAGTAGTAGTAAGGGGGAACAGTCGGGTATTATTTAATGTGGCAATTTCATGGGTAGCTTGTCTTCCTTGCTATTCTAGATGAACTAGGATCACAACTAATAGGCAAGAAGTCAGTGGCTCAAATGCAGGAAAGATGTGTTACTTTTGAGCTGCAGAGCCTCTCACTTCCATGCTAATAAAATGGCATTGTAGGAGATGTCAAGTAACTATGGCAAGCTTCTCTTCAAGTGCATTTCCCATTAAAAGGCTGACAAAAATGGTCTACAAGGAGTCATCATCTTACTGAAGTGAAACAGACATCTTGCCAATTCAGAGGGTGCCTTGGACAGCAGCTTATAGTAAAATGGTTTGGGGGGTAGGGAGAGGCATAGCTGGCTCCTGTGGTAGAATAATATGGAAAACTATTTCCCACCACTGCATTTCCATGTTGAATGTTTGCCTGTTCAAGGCAAAGGGAAATAAAGATGGCAATGGCTAGCCAGATAAGGTGCATTGTCTTTAAGAAGCACAATGGGTACCTGCAACAAAATACTGCAGTATATCCTCATCTGCAAACAGGAACGCTCCTGCTCAGGGTTCCAGTCAGTCATGGCTTCATCAGAAATGTGGTAAACCATAAGGGGCTCAAGCAGATCCTGCCCATTTCTGTTCTAACTGACACCCAGCATTCTGAGGCTACTGAGTTTGCTCAGTTTTCAGCATGTTGTTTTGCCCCAGGGCTTTTTTAATAAGTTATTTTGTACTTCTATAACCACTGGAGTTTCACCGAGCATGCTTATACCTTCTCCTTGTTTCCTGGTGGCCCCATCTTGGCTCTTTCTGATGCTGCACCTCCATCTTAGTTTGCTATTAGAGTGATCTGTGGACAGGTATGGGAATGACTATTTACAATCAGTTTTCATTAAATGACAATAGGTAATATCCCCCCCCCCAATGTTATTTAGCTATACCATCTGAATAGCAAATAAAGAAATAGATATAGTACTCCTACATCAGAATTTGCCGCAATCCAGAGGAATATTTCAGGCCCAGAAGTTTAAGTGTGTTTCAACTAGAATGGTTTCCTCGCTTATTTTAACAAAGGTAGGAATTTTCCCTTGAACACTTTCTCTGCTGTGAAAATTTTAGTGCCCTTCTTTAAAATGAATGGTGGTTCCATGTGCAAACTGCAGGATCTATTTATTTAAATAAGCATGTAAGAACCTCTAAATTTGAGGTGATTTGATGCAAGAAAGTTGGGTGTGACTAATAGCCTAATACTGTTTATATTTACAGTGGAACCTCAGGTTACAGACGCTTCAGGTTACAGACTCCACTGACCCAGAAATAGTACCTCGGGTTAAGAACTTTGCTTCAGGATGAGAACAGAAATCGTGCTCTGGCGGCACGGCTGCAGCAGGAGGCCCCATTAGCTCAAGTGGTACCTCAGGTTAAGAACAGTTTCAGGTTAAGAACAGACCTCCAGAACGAATTAAGTTCTTAACCCGAGGTACCACTGTACTTGAAAGCAAGCCACATTTATTTCAATGAAATTTGCTTCTAATGTGACATGTTTAGAATTACTTGCTAACTCTCATTGAAATCTCATTCACTATCATGGAAAAATTAAAAACCAGTTTAACTTCTTCTTTAGGATGAAATCTGCAAGCATAGCAGCCCCTCCAAAGTAGATAAAGCTTATAACATTAGGTTATTGTGCTGGGTACTTTTCATGTTTCTTAAAGGAATCATCTATAAGTTTTGTTATTTGTTTTTAAATTTGGTTTGGCAGAATTGGATGAAATTTGCACACTTGTTACTTCTTTTAAAGGAATGAATCCTACCAAGCTTCAGATGGATAGATGCAGCAGTTTCCCCACAAGGGCACTATTTACAGTCTGGGGATGGTTCAAGAAAGGATTCACTTAGTCTCCCCTACTTTTTGTGAGCAATTTGAATGAAAAATGAGTGAGGAGCCTCTAGGTGGGAAACCTGTCAAATTGCAGGTAATTGGTCTTATGCTGGGCACCTTTAAAGTCGATGGGGGAAGAATACTAAAAGAGACTCGCTTCCCTCCCTGTGGTTTTGTCGATTTAATTATGAAAAGGGGCTTGCATAATAAAGGTACCCCATGGAAAGTAACTTGCAAAATTTCAGGAGGATTCATGCAAGGGCTAGGGAGTTATGATAAATGGAGCTTCACGCTTGTGTTCTGCTGAATTAGTACCAAAACCTGATTTGACTAGGCATGTTGGCAGAGAAGTGGATGTTCTAAGCAAGCCCCACTAGCAGAAAGAGTGCTGAACAAACAAGAACTAGGTGAAACAGTCACCTTTAGGGAAGGGATATTGAAATAGTGTTATTGGTAAAGGTAAAGGTAAAGGTAAATGGACCCCTGACCATTAGGTCCAGTCGTGGCCGACTCTGGGGTTGTGGCGCTCATCTCGCTTTACTGGCCATTTCTGGCGAACCAGAGCAGCGCACGGAAACGCCGTTCACCTTCCCGCCAGAGTGGTACCTATTTATCTACTTGCACTTTGACGTGCTTTCGAACGGCTGGAGCAGGGACCAAGCAACGGGAGCTCACCCCGTCGCGGGGATTCAAACTGCCGACCTTCTGATCGGCAAGTTGTAGGCTCTGTGGTTTAACCCACAGCGCCTCCCGCGTCCCCAGTGTTATTGGAGACCATGGTAAAATCATTGCCTCTTATTAAAAGCCTGACCTGTCAGTCACAAGAGAGTTGTCCTTCCTCCACTATGACATTTGTGAGTGAGCCCTGGGAGCAATATTTCAGTTTTTTAAAGCACACTGCCTACAGAGTTTCTACTCTATCCAAATCTCTAAATCACCCTGCATCACTTTAGAGATCCCTGCTTTAGTTCAGGGTGCTTTGCGGAGCTCTAGCTCTGGCTCCGGCAAGCCCTGAATCTGTCTGAGGTAGTTTTCAGATCAGGGTTCAGGAGTCACCTGATGCACATCTCCAACAAGTACACAAAGAGAAAGCCAAACCAAATATTTAGCGACCATTTTCTACAATGGGACCGATAATCCTACATAAAAGCACTGACCTATGTCCAATTATGTCCCCCCCCCCCCTTCTCCAAAGCAGCTGGAAAAGCCATTACACCTGATGGCAATCAAAAGGAAGCAGCAGTGCTGATCCGACTAACATTTAGAAAATCTTTCATTAAATGATTTAACTGGGTAAAGACTAAAAAAATTGCTTCTCTTTCAAAAGAACTGCATGGCAGGATTTTAATTAAAGTGAATTAATATGGTATTTTCATTAATAATGCAGTGAAAAAGAACAAATCATGTGAAGGGAATTTAAGGAGGAAAAATACCCCTCAATTCTCTCCTTGCCCGACTGATTCTCACTTTTCTTCCATAACCCCTTTTGTTACTCAGTGTAAATAGTTGATTAAAAATCCCCTAAAGTATTAACAGATGAGTAGCCTTACAGAATTATTCTGAAATATATCTTCTCTCATGTTAATCATTTTTTGAGCTGCTTGGTTTTTGCCTATTCATTTTCTTGCCTTCTGAAAAACCGTATTGTTGACCCTATAAGAACAAAGACAGCAGTCTTTTACCTGGGAGTAACACATGTATTGTAGGAGCACAGATAACGAACTTTTTCCACAGTGTATATCTAGCAATGGGCTATTAGCTATGCATCTCCATATCCAGGAAAACAGGTGTCCAGCCAGTGCATAGGGTGTGATGGAAATGAAGATATATATCTGCATTCTGCACATAGAGAGCTAATTCTGTGTGCAGTTCTCACTAGTTGATTGGGACGTTTGCCTTACTTTGCTCTTGAAGATATTCAGAACCCATTTTCACATTTTCTCTGCCTTCCCTTTGAGCTAAACCTGAGCTTTCCCCCATGTCTTAAGTCAATATTCTATTGGCAGCGCAGCCTGCCCAAAAGGCAATCTCCCTTTCCCTGAGTCAGCAGATCTACTTAAGCTTTCTCTTCAATGCTTATTGTTAGATGGAAACTTCAACAGATTGTTGAGATAGGTCCTTAGCCCCCTTAGTCTATGACATCATCCACTTCAAAGGGCTTCCTCTCTTGATAAGAAGGGAGTTTAATCAATGTGGCTGTCTGGAGACAGCCTTCTGGCCTTTTGACTGCTTGACTGACCAGTTTCCATGGATACCTGCTACTGACAGCCTTGGCCCAGCTGAGACACAGACATAATTTTGCTTTCCATGAAAAATGAAACTAAATCCTTAGGTCACAAGTAACTCAAGACCAATTCATGGAGGAGAGGGCTATCGAGGGCTACTTGCATGGTGGCTTTTTCCACGCCACCCTCTCTGAGCTGCTTTATAGGGCTGGGATCATTTTCAGAAGGCCATTCCGGTGGGGTAACCCAAAAGGGGCAATTCTAATTCAGGTTCAGTTGTTGGCAATGTTTCAACATCCACTTCTTTATTTCTCCAGGCTTTTGGTTATTAACTGTGCCTTTTGACAGAGTTTATTGTCTGCTGCATTGTTTTTTAAAGGTTGCCTTTTATAACCTTAATGGCTATATTATAATATTTGCATTGTGTTTCAAGATTGCTGCTAGCTGTCCTGGGCTCCATAGAAATAAATAAGAGAGGAAAATATAGAGCATGTAAAAATATCCCAATCCACAATAGAATCATGTAAACAAAATGGTACTGTAGGAGTTAAGGTTAAAATCTGATGCATAGTTCTACTCCTTACATTCGATATGATTGTAGACTAATTAATATCATATATGCATCATTTCTGAGATCAGAGATTCTCATGTAACATGTCACCTTGCTTCTTTTTAACTGCAAGCTTTGATAATATATTGAATAGGACCTATGCTTTGGTTAGGATGATCACTGGAGAATCTAAAATGTCTTATTTAAAATTGGATTAAGTGGTTTGATTAGCGAAACAGGCTCCTACTGCAGGAGTTTTGAACAACGGCTATGTTCTATTTTTGAAGGCGGAAAACGAGAGCCATTTTGCTGGTGTACATTTTCCCAATGTGCCACTGTAATCTTCGGTAACTCCAGTTCCTACAATTAGAAACATCTTTTAAAAAATAAATATGCACTAACATGGTGTGAAGCTGAGGGGAAAGGTGAATAGCTCAAAAACAAGAGCTGTGTGGATATGTGAGCAGCTGTTCAAATCAAAAGCACTTTGCAGTACAGTCAAACCTTGGAAGTCAAATGGAATCAGTTCCGGAAATCTGTTTGACTTCCAAAGCATTTGACTTCCAAATCGCGGCTTCTGATTGGCTGCACGAAGGTCCTGCAGCCCAATCGGAAGCCGTGGAAGCCCTATCGGACGTTTGGCTTCCAAAAGAACGTTAAAAAACTGGAAGTCACTTCTGGGTTTCAATCGTTTGGGAGCCAAAACATCCAATTCCAGGGTGTTCGACAACCAAGGTGCAACTGTATTGCAAAGGTTTAGAGGTGCAGTTCTGTACTATAAAGCAGGAGTTCCCAAACTGTGGACTGTGATCCACCAGTGGTCCACAAGCTTCATTCAGGTGCTCTGTGGCAACGTGTGGCAGGTATGAGAAGAACGCTTACAGTTTGAATCAATATAAAAAAGAAACGAAAATGCAGTTAAAAAGCATATGGCATCTAGAACTCTGCAATTGTTGCATGAGTAGGCAGGATGATAAGCACTTCAGAAATTTTCAAGTGGTCGGTGTGGAAAATAAGTTTAGAAACAACTGCCGTTGATATTTTCCACAGAGAAGGTATTAACAATTGTAAGTGGTACAGCCAACGCATGAAGTTAACATTGTCATTGTTAAAGTTTGTGATTGGCCACCCATAGTGCATTCCTATACATACATGCTTAGAAGTCCCATCGTGCTCAGTGGCGCTTACTCCTAGATAAATGTGAATAGGAATGCAGCCTTAAACTTTCCCCCATTGAAATGATTGGCAAAGCCACCATTATTTCTTCAGTGTCATGAAATGAGCAGACCTCATAGAATAAACAAACTATAACAGAAACGTCAGGTGCATGTTGAGAATCTATTGGAAAAGTCCATTTGAGTTGATTTAAAATTCTGAGCAAATGGATGTGTAAATGGGTCTTATGTGTGAACATATCAGAATCTGTGCTAGGCATTTGGTAAAGTAATAACAGCCATAGGAAAAGATAATGAATTCAGAGGAAGCATACTGCAAAACATTTAAATGCATCCTTGTATTTGGAACCTGAATGCTATCCCAACATAAGTTCCATGTATTATTGCTGTGCATACACATCAGGGAAACTCCTACAAACAAACAAAAACCTTCTTCTAAAGCTCAATTTTTAAATTGGACAAGGCAGAAGGCCTTGTTGGGCACCAAGAGGAGTATTGAAGCACAGTGCCCATGGCTGCCACATTGGGGGTCCTAGTCTTAGCTTCTGATGCAGCTGCATGGGCAACTGAGTACAACTGTGTGTGTATGTCATATATTCTTCCTGTTCACCCATGACACATAAAACAATAACATTGAGAATGGCCCTGCAACAGTTATTTGTTTCTTATTTTAGACTTGGGTACTCTGCCTCCCCCACCCCCCGCCATGAACTCAAAGCGGTTTACACCATGAAAACACACATAGGAATATATCCACTATAAAACTACACACACTCCATAAAAATGAATATCGCAAGAGATGACTGAGTCATGGTATTCTGGAAAGCTTTTATTATATAGTTTACAAAATCCCTCTACTTCAACAAATTAGCAATCATTTCCATTCCCTTAAAAATAAATGCGCAAAAAAAAATTGTATACAACAATCATTCAGAACACATATGTTTTAATCCTGTACTATTTATTCCTGAAGTAGTTATGTAAAAACGACGAAAATTGCAGGAAAAATGAGAAGCCGGCTACAACTCTTTAATCCTTTACATTGCCTTCAGCAGCAGGAATGCTGCTCCTTTCACAGTGCACCTACAATAGTCTGAGTATATGTAAAGGCAATCCTAATTATGTTTACTCAGAGGTAATTCCTGTTATTGAATTCAATGGGGGTTACTGTCAAATAAGTGGGGTTAGGATTGCAGCCTAACCCATAGCTCCTATTTGAAATCAATGGGACAAGTTATTTGTGACTTAATCCCATTGATTTCAGTGGAAACTTAAGTGCAACTAACTTTGTCTACATCCAGCCCTGACTATATATATGTGCCTAAACCACTGCAGGTGCAACCAAACCCCTAAAGAATGCTGGTCTCTAGGGTGCAGGGAGTGGGTGGGTTCCTGAATCTGAACTATACATTTCACAGTTCTTTTACTTAATGAGTTTAACATCCAGGATCTACAACCAATGGGCAGAATCAGCATGGTTACAGGAAAGATCAGAAAGGGGAGTCAGATATTTGCTTTCTGCTGTTATAGCAGTGGTTCCCTGCTGAAGAGAGAAGTCTGCTTTTGCTTTAGTCCTAGTTCCTATATGCAAAGACATTATCAGCCAAAGTTTGAGCAGAGGGGGATGGCTGAAAGTTATGGGGTGGGAGGGGCAAGAACTGAAATTAGCAAAGCGAACAAGAAGGAATTCCTCTTTCCTTTCTGGTCTTAGTAACCATTTTTCCCTCAGACTTAGAATTAAGATTTATGTACTCTTACACAGACACTGTTCCACATTCTTCTGCCTAGAGGAATGTGGAAATAGTGCTAGCATACAATATGCATATCTGCATTCCAGGAAGGACTAAACACAGGAAGGCCATACCTGAAGTCCAGACCAGATCATCAAATGCATCTTTTATCACCAGGGAAGAAACAGCTCAGAGGGTTAGTGGAATTTTGAACAGGAAAAACAGCAGAGTAGGAAAGGATAAAGCAGCCACATTTTAATCTTCTCTTCCTTTACCTCAAATTCTCAAAGCTATTATTGATCAAGGGGAAAAAATAATGAAAATATATGTGACAGGAAGTTTTGGATGTTTTCCCTCCACTTTAAACAGCATCATGGCCACCACACCAAGTTTGTCCACTATGGTCTTCTGTAAAGCGCAAGTGTGCCATTTAAACCTTGTTAACTTAAGCCTGCAATATCACTACACTTACATGTGAGTAAAGCCCAATGAATATAGTGGGACAAGCTTTGGAATAAAGAAACATAGAGATAAACCTGCTTAAATCACATAGTAGAATGTATTTATGAAAATAACCCATAAGAAACTATCCATCTGCATACATTTCTCTGAAAAGATCTGCCCTTTTTTATACTCTATATTTTGAATAGTTTCTATAACCTGAACAAGCAATTAAATAGTAGATCTGGGCAGGTCACCCACAGATATCAGGGCACACGAAACAACAAATCTGGTCCCTGGTTGGCAAAGGCTGTTCTGAAGCAGTGGTAGCTCATTAACAGTTTGGAGCTGTCCCAATAAGGGAGTGATTCCAGCAGGTGACTTCTTCAGCATAGGACACTGGAGAGATCGCTACCAAACCCGACAGGAGTCTCCACCTCGATTCATTGTTGTTGATTCTGGGCAGTTGAAAGCTTTCTGGAACTCCTCAAAATTACTCATAGCACCAATAACTCTGCAGGGGAGGGAGAAAAGAAAAATAAGTGGACTCTTCTCCAGACTTTTGGAGATGTTGTTTCTTCAGATTCATGAGGTATCCAGTTTGGACACTGTGTTCAATCATAGCTTGAGTGGGATGCAACTGTGTTGATCTATATATTATATGTACAGGGTGAGTCCTTTAAAAGAGGCCCCATGGATACAGAGTACACATGTTCCACGGGGCCTCTTTTAAAAGACTCACCCTGCATATGTTATATACATGTTTATCTATGAGAATGCCATAGCCCACTCAACCACTTCAATCTGCTGAACTGGCACTGTTACAGGTCCCCCATAATGCCCATTCTGTGTGGCTAAAAAATTGATATTTTAGTTTCTTCACTGTACTCTTTTTGGTGCCTGTTGAAAACATTTTTATTTAGACTCGCTTACCCAGATATGTAGAATGTTGGTGAGTGTTTTCATCTGTTTTTCATTTATGGCTAATTTTATTTTTTTGCATGTTTCAAATATTTATTTATTTTTGCCAAAAAAAAAATTCTCTTTGTAAACCACTTTAAGAATATTTACAACCAAGCAGTGTATAATGTGTGTGTGTGTGTGTGTGTGTGTGTGTGTGTGTGTGTTCTCTCTCTCTCTCTCTCTCTCTCTCTCTCTCTCACACACACACACACACACACACATATATGCAGCAGTAAGTATACCCAATTAAAAAAAATCTCCTGACAGCTGAAAAGTAATGCAACTTTTAGCTTTTAATTAGAAATGCAAACAATCTTGCAAAGAACTGTTCCAATATAAACTTCTAAAGCGCAGCAGGAACCCCCCAACACAGCATGTAATAAAAACAATTTAAAATGCACAAATCCTGCATGCTTGAGTGGTGGTCCAAGCTGATGCCTGAGCCAGGTTGCTTCATGGAAGGGCCACCTCTGTCAGGAGTATTTAGCTTTTACCCATTCTATATTCATAGGGAAAGTTTATGCAATGATTTGTTGTTGTTTTTTAAAGAGAGCATTTGCATAGAGAGAGCCCCGGCAACTACAGTTAGCTATCCTAACACCTGAGTTTTGTCAAAACAGAAGAACGCCATCCTGTTCTCACATGGGCCAACCAGATGCCTGTAGGAAACCAGCAAGCAGGACCGGAACACAAGAGCATTCTCTCCTCCTGCTGTTTCAAGCAACTGGCATTCAGAAGCATTGGGGCTTCTCATCATGGAGTCCAAGGACAGCCATCATGGTTAGTAAACGTCAAATCCTTGAATTTGGCTTATCCTTTATTCAAGATCACAAGCTGCAACATTCCCTCATAGATGAGTTGCTCCACCCCTTGGGCCATTTTGGTTGCCCTTTTCTGAACCTTTTCTAACTCTACAATATCCTTTTTGAGGCATCCAGACCTGTACACAGTATTCAGGGCCGGATTTAGGTTTGAGGAGGCCCTACGCTACTGAAGGTAATGGGGCCCTTTATATGTCCAGCCGTCCTTTGTCACTGTTTTTTGTGTTGAATATATGCGACATGGTAATTTATGGACCTAATAGGTATCTAAAGCCGTTTGCACATAACAAATAGGAGCCGACACAACACAAAACACTGTTGCTGTATGTAGGTTTTATTTTATTTTTTATCTTATATTCTGGAAATGTACATCCAGGTGTTTTTTCCCTTTAAATTTTTTTGGGGCCCCAAGAGAGTGGGGCCCTTGTTTAGCTTATACGTAAATCCGGCACTGACAGTATTCCAAATGCAGTCATATCTTATATTTGTAGGCTTTATTATCCGTGGCTTTATTTTCAATTGCTTTCCTAATGTTCTCTAGCACGGAATTTGCCTTTCTCGCAGCTGCCACTCATAGGTCAGTATCTTCATTAAGCTATCAACTACAGCCCCAAGGTCTCATTCATCCAAGCACTAGTTGGAATCCAGAGAGAAAAGGCAGCAGGGTCTTCCCAATAGCATTCATTGTTAAATGTACATTTTAGCTACCTTTTATTAATCTGCTTCCTAAAGTAAACAACACTAATATTGTCAATCACCTTTTGAACCACACTTTAGACATGTGCTTAATCATACTTGTTACCCCTTGTCTGAACTGCCTTCAGATCAGCAATCTCATCTTGGCAATGAGGTGACCAGAACTGCGCACAATATTCTTGACGAGGGCACATTGCTAATTGGTCTAATGGCATTATAATCCTCTCTGTGTTATGCATTGATATCCGGCTTGTTCATTGCCTGAGGCAGCATATTAAACAAGGATCTCAACAGTAGTGCCCCTAATTTTAGCCTGATCTTTTCCCCTGAGTTATTAACGTATTACCTACATAATAGTGATTTCTATGTGCTTAATTTAAATTACACTGTGGGTTCATTCAGTCTAAGACCCACTCAGAACAGACCCACTGAAATGACCAAATTAAATTTCACTGGGTCTACTCTGAGTAATACCTAGTTGAATTGTGTTGGTTCACTGCTAAACTCTTATTGCAGGAATTATAGCTCAGTCAGTAGAGCATATGACTCAATCTCAGGTTCATGAGTTTGAACCCCACATTGGGCAAACAATACCTGCATTGCAGGGGGTTAGAATAGATGGCCCTCGTGGTTTCTTCCAATTCTATGATTATTCTATTAATTTTCTAATCTCAAAAGGTAGTATATCCCCATTTTAACCATTCTGATGTTTCTCTTTCATCCTCAAATTGTGGTAAATGGGCATTTTAGAAATTTAAGAACATAGGAAGATCTTCCCCTTACTGTGCAACCACTAAATATGTTCTCTGTTTCCTCCCAACCTCCTGGAGCAGATTTAGGAAGGGTGGGCATTGGGAAAGGAGAAAAGTGCCATTGCACAAGCTGAAACCTTTGCACTGACAGAACCACTTAGCAGGATACCGACCAGTGAGTTTTCCTCCTCCCTTACTCTGCAATGGCCCAATGAGAAACCTGTGCACCTATGCATATATACCCATGAGGACAGGAGAAAATATTTCATGTCCTACGGAGACCCCTCTGTGCCCCGGAAATATGTGTTTGCAGGGCTCCAAATTGAGTCAAGTGTATATTTGGGTGTTGAATGATTTGATGATAAAAAAATAAACTTTACTGTGGAACACCTGTTGGATGTATAATACTACATTTGGAATGGGTAAGGGCACAAAACCAGAACATATGCTCATAAATTCAACATCAAACAGGTAAGTGCTTGGTTGCTGAAGAGAAAAAGAAATACTATATTGGATACCAACTTTCTTTTTATCAACAGAACAGAGTTCACATTTATGGATCAGGTTGTTTCTGCCTCCCACTTTGCTCTGTGGCCCATTGTTTGCCCTCCCTGATATGGGTTGGAAAGGGTTGGAAACTGGGTGCAATAAGGGGGGGGGGAGTGCTGCAAAGGTGAAAGGAATTGCACTCTCCCTTGTGAATGGAGGACCAACATAGGATCCAACCCATGATGTTGACATCTACTTTATTAAATACCCCAATGAATAGTGTTACTATTGTGGGGTAGAGAGACACACTTTAAAATACCTGAACTGAGGAGGGCTGTGGGCTCCAGTGTAGATTTGCTCTCTTGCACCTTCTGGTCTAAAGGCATTGCATCTCACCTAAGATTTAAAAACAGCAACAAGAAGCCAGTGAATTTATCTCTACCTAAAATCCTCAATATAGTTCATTTATTTCTTTTATTTTAAATATTACTCAACCAATCTTCACCAAAAGATTCCAGAGTCACATACGTAAACAGTTGTGGGCTCCAAACATTTTTTTCCAGCACTTTATTTTCACATGGAAGATTTTTCCGTAGGTTTTCTGTTCCGTAAGTTCATAAATTGCAATGCATTGGATGCCAACTGCAAATGCAACCTTGGCTATTTAGCTTTGTTTACTAAATACAAGTAAAATAAACATACTAAATTAGATCACTCTAGGACACCAGGAAATGTTCAAATGCTAACTGAAAAATTTCCCGTGCACAGTTAAGGAATTTCCCTCTTCATTTTTTTCAAGGAAAACACACATTACTGGTACAAAAATATGAATAAAACTATTCACATGCCATCAATACGATGTAAAGATAAACCAATCAATGTAGAGAACAAGGCAAGAGGCAATCAAAACACTAAAAATTAAAAAGCATTTAAATCAATCTGTTTACAACTGGTATTGTCAGACCAGACAGGTGCGAACAGAACAGTGTCAGCTAAAATATTCAAGAGCAGCCTTGTACACACTTATACATGCCCATGTAACTGTACAAAAGAGTTGAACTTCCTGTGAATGAGGACAGAGTCATGGGGCAGAGCTGCCTCATGAGCCTGCTGGAAGCAACATCACTGCCACTTAACTGGGAGCAGGGAGAGGCAAGGAAGAGGCCATGTCAGGGCTGTGCACAGGTGGGAGCATCAAATTGGCTCCATTACAATCAGGAAGCCATGAACAAGCTGTCATGGCTCCAGGTCATGTTTGGACCAAAACAAACCATGATCCTCCATTTTGGCTTAACGCTAAGCCAGAGTTCTGTTACTCTCACAGGACGAACAAAGTAAGAGACATTGTAGGCCCATCAATTACTGTTTACTATGAAGTGCAATTGGGAAAGGTAGAGGGCACAATTGGGAAAGATGGAGGGCACAAGGAGAAGGGGACGACAGAGGACAAGATGGTTGGACAGTGTTCTTGAAGCTACCAGCATGAGTTTGACCAAACTGTGGGAGGCAATGGAAGACAGGAGTGCCTGACGTGCTCTGGTCCATGGGGTCACAAAGAGTCGGACATGATTAAATGACTAAACAACAACAACAACAACATGAAGTGCAAAGTCAGTGCAAAGTCTGAGTAGGTATGGTTTGTGCTTATAAAGGAGAAGGCGGGAAGTGAGAGAAAGAGAAGGAAAAGAGATGGCAGCTTGCTCCCCCCAGATCTACACTCCAAGAAATCTGTGAATTAAGAAAGTTCTTTTTGTAATCAAGCAGAATTGTCTATTCACCACTAAGCGAGCAGCTAAATACACACATCCATTCTGAAAGGGCATCTTGTACTACTCACATGAGCATAACTTAAAAAGAAGAGCTGATTGTGGGTGAAGTCAATGCCTGGTAATAGGGCCTCTTCCTCTCCTTGTCTCTTTTCTTTGATCCACTTCCTATAGGCCTGATGAGAAGCACAATGAACACATTTAACTAGGTGCAAATTTCATCAACCCTTGTTATTCAATGTGGAAAGTGTGTGTGTGTGTGTGAGAGAGAGAGAGAGAGAGAGAGAGAGAGAGAGAGAGAGAGCTTAGAAGCAAAAAGAGCTGCCTACCCTGAAAGCCTCTCGCAAACCTCCATTATCTGCAATGTTTTCTGCCAAAGTCCTCTTTCCTTTGACCTGGTGGAAGGAAAGAATATCAAGAATCCAAATTGTTTATATTTGTAAATTGATTAGAAGTCACTTTGGAAATTAAGAGGTGCGTAAAATAAAATAATAATAATTTTCAAAATAATTAAACTCTACTCCATAGCTTTGTCCCCATAGCTAACTGGTTTCCATGATATTGTAAAAGATAGTATATATTATCATCCATCACTGTTCTTGCACTTACATTCAAGCCCGCTTTCTTCCAATAATAGTTGTTGTACTGATTGACCATACATTTTGTTTTCTCTTTAAATTGCTCTTCAGAGTCCAAAGACCACCAGGGATCCAAATTTCCATTTTTGTCATATTTGCGGCCTGCATTTTTTGTTTTTCAGAAAGGAATTTTTTTTATACAATTAATGTGAACATGAGGATTGAGCAAATAAAACTGCACACATTTCTTAAACCATCCCGCAAATGTTTGCTTATATGAATCTACTCTTCTAGAGACTGCTAAAACTACCCATTTCTTGCTCTTGTGGACATTTCCCCACAGGGGAGAGTATAACATCATTATGAGTTACATTCACTTAAAAGACTCCATCTAAGGAAGAAATTTGGGGTACTCAGTGCTTCTTTGATAAAAAATAAAATAAATGAGGTGTCATTGGTATCAGCATAAAATGTCTGCCATGGGCAGCAAAAAGAAAGAGGTACTCTGTATCACTGAGTACTGTCACAGACACAAAAAAGCATTGGACATATTCTTCCCAATTTGCATTATAAAGCATTTTATTCTCTCTCCCCCACCCCCCACCCCGGCTTCTTCAGAGAATCTACAAAAAAACTTCAGAAGTTTTCAAGCTTTCTCCCCCCCCCCAAAAAAAAAAAAAATTAAAAAGGGGAGATTGCCCTCAGCCTTCCCTGACAAAGTTACCCTTTGAAGGGGCTTGACAACTGATGGCAGTGACAGCTTAGCAAGGTCTCCTTGCACCACCCATACAATCCTCACGATACATTTGAAACATAACTTCTCCCAAAGAATCCTGGGGACTACAGTTTCCCCCCGTTATAGAGTTACTAACGCCAGCCTCTTTAACAATATACAGTACCCAGGATCCTCTGTGGTACATCATGTACATTGGATGTGCTTTAAATGTATGTCAGTGGATCTGTCAGTAGTTATCTTTTCTACTCAATAAATAAGCCATCTGTTTGAGTACTCACCATTATTATCAAATCCATGCGTAAACTCATGCCCAACAATTACTCCAATGGCACCGTAGCTTAAAGACCTGTAGAAGAAAGGAGAGCTTTCCTGCGATACGTACACACTCACATAAATTTCGTAAGACTGTGCAACAGAATGCAGTTATTTGGGCATCAAGAATTTAAAAACAAAGGCATTTTGTCCAAAAGACAGAGGGAAAGAGAAAAAGAAAAATGCTGTTTAATGCAGGGGTGATGAACATTTTTAAAGGCCAAGGAGTACATTCCTTCATGGAGAACATTTCAGGGGGGCTGCGTGCCAGAGGCAGAAGTGAGCAGAGCAACAGGTGCAACTCTTGATACAGTAGGCTACATTCCTGCTATGCAAAAGTCAGAGATTTTCTATACACAGAAACCCAAACATTCCTCCATGCAGGCAAGCGAGAGCATTTTCACAGTTCAAGAACACATTTTAGCCAGATAATCATTTATAAACGCACAAATTATTTATAGTCTAGCCAACCAATAAAAATATGTTGGTTGTGCCTAATGAGTGCTTTTATATTGATTTGTTTGTTATTCTTGCTTATTTCTAAGGTACTGACCACAGCTAGTGCTCTGTATGTAACACTAAAAACAAACAAAACAATAGAGGCCTTGCCCTCTGGTTTACAACTTAGTCTATATACACAAAGGGGAAGAAGAGAGGAGTAGAAAGGGAGGTGTTCAAGATCAGTGAAATGCCAGTGCTAAGAGATGAGTTTCTATCAGTGTTTAAATACACCAACAGTAGAAGCCAGATGGATGCCATGAGATAAAGAATTGCAATGGCTGGTAGCAGCAGGGGAGAATGGATGAAGTCCGGGAACGACAGATATAATTAGGGGGGGGGGGGTTATTAAGGGTCAATGTACCAAAGGAGCGATGAAAGAAGCGGGGTGGGGGGGAGCACAGACAGATAAAAGAGCCTAGAGAGATGTAGAAAGAATGAAGTCATTTTGTAGGCAACTCAAGACGTTTAAATAGAATACAAGAAGGAAAAAGAAGCTAAGAAATAAAGCAGGATTTCTTGGTCCTATGTCTATCTTTAGAAGAGAACAATAGAAATAGTATTTTAATCCAGATTGGCATTTACAAAACAAAATTAATTCAACTGGCTTTTTAATTCAGCTGCTCTACAGAAACTTGAAGCATTTCTTAGTTAGCTGAATAATTAGTTAATAATATACATGAGTTAGTAGGGAAGCTGTGACCCTCTAGATGTCGTTGCACTCAACTCTTAGCATACTCAGCCAGCATTGCCAATGGTCCAGGAAAATAATAATAATAATAATAATAATAATAATAATAATAATAATAATAATAATAATAATAATTTATTATTTATACCCCGCCCATCTGGCTGAGTTTCCCCAGCCACTCTGGGCGGCTCCCAATCAGTGTTAAAAACAGTACAGCATTACATATTAAAAAACTTCCCTGAACAGGGCTGCCTTAAGATGTCTTCTGAATGTCAGGTAATTCTTTATCTCTTTGACATCTGATGGGAGGGCGTTCCACAGGGCGGGCGCCACTACCGAGAAGGCCCTCTGTCTGGTTCCCTGTAGCCTCACTTCTCGCAATGAGGGAACCGCCAGAAGGCCCTCGGCGCTGGATCTCAGTGTCCGGGCTGAACGATGGGGGTGGAGATGCTCCTTCAGGTATACAGGACCGAGGCCGTTTAGGGCTTTAAAGGTCAGCACCAACACTTTGAATCGTGCTCGGAAACGTACTGGGAGCCAGTGCAGATCTCTCAGAACCGGTGTTATGTGGTCCCGGCGGCCACTCCCAGTCACCAGTCTAGCTGCCGCATTCTGGATTAATTGCAGTTTCCGGGTCACCTTCAAAGGTAGCCCCACGTAGAGCGCGTTGCAGTAGTCCAAGCGTGAGATAACCAGAGCATGCACCACTCTGGCGAGACAGTCCGCGGGGAGGTAGGGTCTTAGCCTGCGTACCAGGTGGAGCTGGTAGACAGCTGCCCTGGACACAGAGTTAACCTGCGCCTCCATGGACAGCTGTGAGTCCAAAATGACTCCCAGGCTGCGCACCTGGTCCTTCAGGGGCACAGTTACCCCATTCAGGACCAGGGAATCCTCCACACCTGCCCGCCTCCTGTCCCCCAAAAACAGTACTTCTGTCTTGTCAGGATTCAACCTCAATCTGTTAGCCGCCATCCAACCTCCAACCGCCTCCAGGCACTCACACAGGACCTTCACCGCCTTCACTGGTTCTGATTTAAAGGAGAGGTAGAGCTGGGTGTCATCTGCATACTGATGAACACCCAGTCCAAACCCCCTGATGATCTCTCCCAGCGGCTTCATATAGATGTTAAAAAGCATGGGGGAGAGGACGGAACCCTGAGGTACCCCACAAGTGAGGGCCCAAGGGTCTGAACACTCATCCCCCACCACCACTTTCTGAACACGGCCCAGGAGGAAGGAGCGGAACCACTGTATAACAGTGCCCCCAGCTCCCAGCCCCTCAAGACGGTCCAGAAGGATGTTATGGTCGATGGTGTCAAAGGCCGCTGAGAGATCCAGCAGAACTAGGAAACAGCTCTCACCTTTGTCCCTAGCCCGCCGGAGATCATCAACCGGCGCGACCAAGGCAGTTTCAGTCCCATGGTGAGGCCTGAATCCTGATTGGAAGGGATCCAAATGGATCCAAATGGAGTTGTAGTCCAACACCACCTAGAAAACCACAAGTCCCCCACCCAAATATACAGACATTGTTTTAGAAGAGGAGGCTGAGATCTCAAAATCATCTCTTACAAGATTTCACAATCCAAAACACGCCTTCTGAGTAATGTCTAAAACCTGAAATCTGGTTTCATTTTAACCCTACTTTTTTCTTTTGTTATGCCCTCCATGAAACATAGCTGGCATGTAATAAAATGCTTCATACTGATATGTTGTTTTTTTTCTATCAGTGCAAAATTCCATTATAGGCCTGAGGTTAAAATTATACATTCTGTGACAAGTTTATTTTTTTATATTGCATTGTAGACAGGTGTGGCATAAGATATGGAATACAATCTTAAGAGTTAGACTGTTCAAGTTTTGATAATATCAAGCGGTGTGCCTAGAATATAAAACCAACCCAGATCTCAGCATCTTTCGATCTGTATGAGAAATGCCATTGTGCTCATGTCCTGCTTGTGGGTTTCACATGGATCCTGGACTTGGGCAGTGTACACACTAACCCATTAGTAGTAGAACAATGGAGTTTTTCCTCAGTCTAGAATCGCTAATGCTTTTCCTCAAAATGATGTTCTCAATCCAGATTGATTCTAGATCCTGCTGTCCACAAGAGAGGGTGTGGTTATTTGTAAGTGATTATTGCCATCTAAGTAAACACCCACCAACAACATAACTGGGTATATGTGGGTGAATCTTCCATTACTGGGACCACCTACATCTGTTTTCAAATGGACAGATTGCTGTGTAACGCACAATGAATCTGCTAAGAGCTTTTTTCCCCAGAATGAAACGGGTTTCTCAATAAGGGCTTTTCAGTGGCAAAAAAAGAATCAAGAGATCTCGACTGTGTGTGGACTATGTAGCAAAAACAGTCTCCATCTGGGGATAGCTCAGTTGGTAGAGCATGAGTTTGAGCCCCACATTGGGCAAAAGATTCCTGCATTGTAGGAGGTTGTGCTAGATGGTCCCTTCCAACTCTAGAATAATTCCCAGAGGGATTGATTGTAAAACCACCCTGGGAACTGTAGCTTCTGAGAGGAGAATAGGAGTCTCCTAACAACTCTCTGCACCCTTAACAAACCACAGCTCCCAGAATTCTTTGGGGGAAGCCATGACTGTTTAAAGTGGTATCATAGCACTTTAAAAAAAATAATGGTGTGAGTGTAGCCTTTATGTGCATAGAAACCCCTGACATTTGCATGGCTTGAATGTAGCTTACTGTACAAAAGTAAGAGTCGCTTCCTTTGCTCCTCACACTTTTGCCTCTGGCCTTGCTCACTACTTTCATGTGGCTGGTGAGGGAACATACTCGTCAGGCAGTCATAGATTCTGACCCCTGAAGTACAACAAAAACTATACATATCTCCCGATTTTCCAACTTTCTCAAGAATTTCTACTATCCCGACTTCATTTAGCAACTTATTTGCCAGTTCATTTCCCTTTAGGTTCCTTTTATTTATTTTTTATACCTATACATGCAGCATTTTAGTTTTAAGACTTTGCTTTTACCTGGGATATTCTTTTCCCCAAAAGAATGGCTTCTGGAGCTCTCCTGCTGGGAATCCTATGATTTAAAAAAAGAGAGAGGCGTAGTAAATTCAGGCCAACTGAGTTCTGAAGCCAAGGCTTTTCTAAGTCTTTTCAGATACTTCCCACTCTTAAGATCAGTGGAGTTAATCAAATGGTTAACATGACCATATATGAATCAGGAACACTGCATTGCTCTTACGAAGGGACCAGATGCCAAGGCCAGGCAGGCAAAATTTTAAACACATTTAATAAAAGCATTAGCTAAATTTTTAGTTTTTTTCACCCCCTTTTTTGTAAAATGGATAACAGTTTTTTCTAAAAAAAACAATAGCAGACCTAATGCTTAAATGAGTGAGTTTTGTAGTAACACAGAGAAGCAGTGGTGGCACCATTATATCTTGTAACTGTTTTTCCTTCAAAACTAAATTTAAGCCTCCTTTTAGAAGAGTGATCACGTAATGTATAGTCTGCTCCTGATATAAAGAGCTTGCGGTTGCTGATTAAAAGGAATATTGAACTCTTCTAATCTCCCACCTGTCAAAGACAGCAAACTAATTGATCGATTAAATATATTTATATACTACCCTTCATCAATTTACAGAATGGAAGTATCAATAAGCAATAAAACCGTGCAACAAAAGCAACCTGCAGATAAAAACAGAGCCATCAGCAAGCTTTTAAAATGCGTAAAAGACTTCAAAGCCCCAGACATGTTATGTTAACCCTTTAAGAAAATCACAACTGCTCAGAGTGTTCTCATCCCCTTCGGATGTCAGAGGATGGGGCTTAAAGCCACTTCTGGACCTAAGAATAATCATTCCTATAATCTGCTTTCTTTTGTATATTTGCTGCTTCTTTTCCAACTATGCAATTTCCCCCTGTTTCATCCACCCTCCTCTCGTCTTCCTGCTCCATCTTTCTCTGTTGTTTATATAGAGCAGGAACAATCCTTCCCATCCTTTTCCTCCCCTGGACTCCTTCCAGCCAGTTATCATGAGCAGGAAGCCAAACTGCTTTGTCGCTCTCAGATGCATCACAGCTTCCACAGTTGAAGGTAGCCTGGCATTCCCACCTATCATCTCTCAGGAAAGGAAATAGGCAAATACTTCTGCTTTAGGTGACACCTGAGGCAGTTCTCCTTGGTGGTTAGCTTTAAAGGGCAGCAGACTAAAGAGCAGAGGAAACTGAGTTACGGGTGTCCTAATAAGTAATCAAATGGCAGCAGAGAGCATAACCTAAACAGTCTCTACTTGCCATACCTGGTTCTGTATTACAGGCTTTCAATGTCATGTCATATTATATGCATCCATGGAAGGATTCTGCATAATTTGACTTCACATTTAGTTCAATAAAGGTATTGCTTTGGTTTCATCTTCTATTTTTTTATTTATTGCTGCTAATACACCAGAAAAAAAATCCATTGAAACAAAACACCATGCTACAAGTGAGCCAGACAATGATTCACTTGCCTAAATAGGTTAGACGGTGGGAATTGCACATCCACACACAGTTTGCGAAGTGCCCCTGTGATTGCTTCATCGTGTTCTTAACTTTCAGGTCAATGGATTTCTTAGACTTCTGGATTGAGTGTGAACTGGGCACATGAAGAGGAAATCGTATGACTGCTTTTCCATATGCCAAACTCTGTACAGACCCTGTTAAGAAGTCTGCAGGATCTCATATTACTTGGCTTTTGCTTTCAGCAAATGTTAGCAGAGGAAACCCATGCGTTAAAAGTACTCTAAGGGATAGAACAAAAACACCCCCTATAACTTGCAGTCTACAGCTTACAGGGGTTAGCAAACTTTTTCAGGAGGGGGCCGGTCCACTGTCCCTCAGACCTTGTGGGGGGCCAGATTATACTTTGAAAAGAAAGAAAATGAACTAATTCCCCACAAATAACCCAGAGGTGCATTTTAAATAAAAGCACACATTCTACTCATGTAAAAACATGCTGATTCCCAGACCATCTGCGGGCCGGATTTGGAAGGCGATTGGGCCAGATCCGGCCCCCAGGCCTTGATTTGCCTACCCATGGCTTAGGGCTAAGAGTTAGCATTGTTAGAGATGATTGTTTCAATGCACACATATTTGCTTTTCAAAGAGCCCAGCTAGCCTTGCCTCCATAATCCCCTTAAGAGAAACCTCACCAGCATGCGATTCATTTATTAAGCTGATGGAGCCATTTCTAAAAATTGATGGAATATCCTCCTATTGGGACGGGAGGCTTTCAGCACTTTCCTTACAGCATCATTTCAAGGGATACACTAAATGTAACTCATGTCGAGTGAAGCAACAAGCAGCATGTTCCTTTGGCCTGCCCATCTGCTATCTGCCGGCTGTTGCTCCCCTGCTGCCTTTGCCACCTGTTTTGGCATTGATGTATGAGACAGGCAAATTGCAGAAACTTATATTCTGGGGATCACAGTATCTCTAATGGTCTATGGTTGTTTGGAACTTGTCAAATAAGCTGATTTCTATGCTGTAAAAACAATTTAATTATACTAGTGTGGAGAGCAAGGCTTCCTTGATTTATTTATTTTTAAATCATAGCCTATCTGGAGGTGTGAATTTTTATTTCTGCCATGTGTGCTGTTCAGTATCTCAGCTTCATAGCACACAACCATTCTAACTAAATACATATTTTTTACCCAGTAGAATAACTATATATATATATATATATTAAGGTCTAGGCAGTGTGGGTTTCATTTTAAGGAGTTTTCTCTCACAGCTCTGTGGAGGATTTTAGAGAGTGTCGCCATCACATCATCTGTTAGTGGTAAGCTAAGGATCCATAATAGCTGTTTTGATGTTGGACTTCCATTATTATTATTATTATTTATTAAATTTATATGCCACCCTTCATCCAAAGAGTATGGAGTGGTTTATAGTATGAAAACACAAAGTACATAATATGCAATATCTAGGGCAGCATGAGATGGAGTTTGGAGGCATCCCCTTCAATCCATTCTGAAAACTGCCTGAAGTAAACCCACTTTTACACAACCAGGATCTCAGTTACAACTGGAAAATCACAACCCACATTTTTATATTATTATTAATCATCATAATCATTTATAAAGTGTCATTTGGGAAAGAGCCAGGGCAGCGGGGGCAAGCTGATAAGCACAAACCATGCCTGAAAATGTGAGCTCTGCATTGCACATCATGCATGCTCTGCTGATTTTTTCCATTAAAAATCTTCTCTTTTTTTGCTAATTAGTGACTATTTTTCAGCAAAGCTACATGTTAGATGTTTTCCGCAGAGTCTGTGCTTGCCACCAGTAAGCGTCTGAATGTTGCCTCTGCACACTCTGTTGATTTCATTAATAGTAAATAGATTACTCCATTATGGAAAGGTACCGTTTAAAAATGGAAAGAGCATATAGTAAAATGTACCTTAATGCTTTCTTGAAGTGCTGTATAGGTACATGCAGACATGTATCCACACCTACAGCTCAGCTGGTTCACAAATCAAATCCTGAGATTCATTTCTTGTAATAGGTCTTCAAATGTCATTTAACTGTTTAGAGTAGCCAAATTAATTTTGACTTAAGTGAAATTAGTTGGGTGATCTAATGAAGGTTGCATTTAAGACTGATTAGTTCATTGATTACTTGGCTAATCAAACTCATTAAACTTTAATTTTGCTTGAATGTCTACCAACGAAATAACATGCCCTATATCTTGTGAAAACAATCCATCAAACATAATTAGCAATAGTACATTTTGAAAAATAAATGCATTAATGAATATTAACATTAGCAGATATTAAGTGAATATAAAAGTTACAAACCAAGAGTTGAAGTTTAACAAACTGATTATGGAGGGGAAAATCAATAATGCCCTTGTGAATTTGGTTGGTAATTAAAAGCAAAAAAAAAAAAGTGGAATGAAGAAACCTGAATTCTTATGAGACATGTATATCTTTAAATCAGGGTTCAGGTACCTGTGGTACTCCAGATATTATTGGATTCCAACTCCCATCAGACATCTGATGTAATATATGGTGCAATATGGTCACCTGCAGCTTCTTGCCCAGCCTCCAAGGAAGACTTATGTAGAGTACATTACAGTAATCCCCTGCTGAAGTTACCAGTGCATGGATCACTGTGGTAAGCCTATCCCTGTCCAGGAATGGCCATACCTAGCATACCAGCCATAGCTGGGGCAGGGGGGAAAGCCATTGCTAGTTCTAGGATGCTAAGAGCACCCTAGACTGCTTACTTGCTCTTTCAGAGGAAATCCAGGAAATCCAGAAAAAATAAATTCCCTAACATACATGTGCGAGGGTACACAAAATATCTGAGAGAAGTTAGTACTAATGAGGAGTGCAAACAGAATCAGAAAAGGAACATATAAGGCAATGATACGAAATAATAATATAAGAACTCAATGAATGGTGTGTTAAAATAGAAATTATATGGAAACATATTTCTTGTGAAAAACTCCCTATATTAGCATAACTGACTAAATCTCTCTCTCACACACAGGATGAAACCTTTAAAATTAGTTGGAAATACCAGGAGGAGGAGCACTACAAAGATCAAGCTCAGAGACAAAAGGATGAGAAATATATACAAAAGAGTAACTTTCAATCTTTAGGAAAATAGGAACAGCTTGAATCTTTTAATTAGCAAGCCTGCTTGAACATGTAAATTCCAGAATGGCTCTGCCCATTAGCCATAAGAAAGCTGGTGAGCTGTTTTAAAAGTGCTTTCTAATCAATAAGCTTCTGATTAGCCAGATTATTTATGTATGGGTGGGGGGATCCTGCAGAAAAGTCCAGCAACTATGCGATAATCCCCTCCTTTCTAACTGGGAAGAATGCTGTCATGTACGTCTCTTAATATTTACTTGGCTACCCTTCTAGAACCGCTATGACAAATACATGCCCAATTTGATATGCACATATTTTAATGTAATTTAAATAGGCATTTGTACAAAAAATGAGGAGGCATTCAAAACTAATTTTAACCTTTTTAATCTCACTAAAAGAGAAACTGGACCACACTGAGCAATTATTTCACTCTCACTAGTTTAGGACAGAAATTCATCCACAATAACTTTGTTTCCCGAAAGTATAAATTCCTGTGAGATAAAAACATGGGGCAGGGGATCACACCCACAGCATACATTTAAAGCACATGATTTCCCCCAAAGAATCCTGGAAACTGTAGTTTACCTTGCATAGAGCTACAATTCCCAGCACACTTGACATACTGCAGTTTTCAGGATTCTTTGGAGAAAGCCAGATGCTCTGAATGTGCTTTAAATGTATGGCATGGATATGGAAAGACAGAGGGATTGAGTGAGGTCTTAAGGCAAAATGTTTGGGCTTAACCTTTTTCAGCTGCTCTGACCTGAATATCCACATTGAAGCAATTGAAGCCAGAATGATTTGTTTTAAGACTTTAATATCTTTGTTTTATTAGTCAGTATAGTAAATATCTCCTGCCAACCTAGCAGTTCGAAAGCTCAAAGTGCAAGTAGATAAATAGGTACCGCTCCAGCGGGAAGGTAAACGGTGTTTCCATGCACTGCTCTGGTTTGCCAGAAGCGGCTTAGTCATGCTGGCCACGACCCGGAAGCTGTACGCCGGCTCCCTCGGCCAATAAAGTGAGATGAGCGCCGCAACCCCAGAGTCGTCCACGACTGGACCTAATGGTCAGGGGTCCCTTTACCTTTATAGTAAATATATGGTTGTAGTGATTAACTACATCCTTTCAGGGTCCAAAGAAAACTTTGCTTGAAGTGCTTCTTGATGCTCTGAAGACCAGTAATACATAGATGGAAGCCCTATCGCACAATTGTTATGTGATATAGATCATGCCTGCGTACATACAAGAGTCGAGCCATACTTTTAGAATATTTTTTAAACAACCAAATGTTTAGGGTTGCCATATTTCAAAAACTAAAATTCCTGACACCTGCAAAAAAAATATGTTTTTTTTAGATTTTTGGGGGGAACATGCCCAAATTTTTGATTTTTTTTTTAAAAAATAAGGTTTTTGAGCTGTTTCCGCTGCTTTTTCCAGCACATTGCCATACATCTGGGTTTTCCTTACATTTTACCGCTTTGGCAAAATTCTCCCAACGCCATTTTTACACCCAAAAACCAGTATACCAAATCAGTATACCAAAGTTAACATGTGAAATCCTACTCTTCATATGCAGATGTTCCTTTCAACAGGTCATATGGGTGCCCGATTGTGTGGAAGATGCAGGGAGGAGTTTGAGCCCTGGTTTTTCTATAGGGGTCCCAATATGTGGTAGTTAAAAAATATATATGATGAGGTTTATCTGCCCCAGTCTGTATGTGTACACACCATACACACAAGTTACAAATATATATGGGATAGATATATGTTAAGGAAATGTTTTGCCAAAGCCATTTGGTCACCTGTATGTCAAAACGGCTGGTTATATTCTGTGTTAGGTTTAAACTCCCGGGGGGGGGGGCATGTTGCTGTTAACACATAATTGGTACTACAGGAAGCAGTTGCTCCAACAAGAATAAATCATTTGAATCAACACCCTGTTTCTTCTTCCTTAGAGATTAATAAGAACCTAATAAGAGCCTAGCAAGGTTATGCTTAAAATTCTACAAGGCAGGCTTAAGCAGTATGTGGACCGAGAACTCCCAGAAGTGCAAGCTGGATTTCGAAGGGGCAGAGGAACCAGAGACCAAATTGCAAACATGCACTGGATTATGGAGAAAGCTAGAGAGTTCCAGAAAGACATCTACTTCTGCTTCATTGACTATGCAAAAGCCTTTGACTGTGTCAACCACAGCAAACTATGGCAAGTTCTTAAAGAGATGGGAGTGCCTGATCACCTCATCTGTCTCCTGAGAAATCTCTATGTGGGACAAGAAGCTACAGTTAGAACTGGATATGGAACAACTGATTGGTTCAAAATTGGGAAAGGAGTACGGCAAGGCTGCATATTGTCTCCCTGCTTATTTAACTTATATGCAGAATTCATCATGCGAAAGGCAGGGCTGGATGAATCCCAAGCCGGAATTAAGATTGCCGGAAGAAATATCAACAACCTCAGATATGCAGATGACACAACCTTGATGGCAGAAAGTGAGGAGGAATTAAAGAACCTTTTAATGAGGGTGAAAGAGGAGAGTGCAAAATATGGTCTGAAGCTCAACATCAAAAAAAACGAAGATCATGGCCACTGGTCCCATCACCTCCTGGCAAATAGAAGGGGAAGAAATGGAGGCAGTGAGAGATTTTACTTTCTTGGGCTCCATGATCACTGCAGATGGTGACAGCAGTCACGAAATTAAAAGACGCCTGCTCCTTGGGAGAAAGGCGATGGCAAACCTAGACAGTCTTAAAAAGCAGAGACATCACCTTGCCAACAAAGGTCCGTATAGTTAAAGCCATGGTTTTCCCAGTAGTGATGTATGGAAGTGAGAGCTGGACCATCAAGAAGGCTGATCGCCGAAGAATTGATGCTTTTGAATTATGGTGCTGGAGGAGACTCTTGAGAGTCCCATGGACTGCAAGAAGATCAAACGTATCCATTCTTTTTTTTTTTTTAAGTACTTTTTATTCAAGTTTTGAAAGTACACATGTCTATACAAATATACGCTATACAGATCATCATATCACCCAACTTACAAGCATACATGTAGATATACAAAAAAGAAAGAAAGAAAAAGAAAAAAAGAAAAAAAAAACCTTTGGACTTTAGTTAGTCCTGGACTTCCCTCTACCCTATTGGTAAGTATCAAATAATCCTACATTCACGTATTTTCTCTTAAATTTAAATATTAGTTATTCTCTGTTAGAGTTAATCGAAGCCCACCAGTGTCATCTACAATTTATTTTCAGTATATTTCCAGTATTTACTCCAATTTTTATGAAATATTTGCTCATCTTGGTCTCGTATTCTAGCCGTTAGTCTAGCAAGTTCGGCGTATTCCACCATTTTAACTTGCCAGTCACTTATATTAGGTATAATTTCCGTTTTCCAGTTTTGTGCCAGCATGATTCTTGCGGCTGTGGTGGCGTAGAGGAATATATTCTTATCTTCTTTTTTAATCTCTTTACCCAGCATTCCTAGCAGAAAGGCTTCAGGTTTTTGGGGAAAGGTATATTTAAGAATTTTTTTAAGTTCATTATATATTAGTTCCCAAAAATTTTTCACTTTGTTACATAGCCACCACATGTGGTAGAAATCGCCTTCTGCTTCCCCACATTTCCAACATCGTTTGTTCTTTAACCTATAAATCTTAGCTAATTTCACCGGTGTATGATACCACCTATATATCATCTTCCACATATTTTCCCTCAATGCCATACACGCCGTAAACTTTATATTATTATTCCATAATTCTAACCACCTTTCAAAATCGATGTTATAGCCCACGTCTATCGCCCACTTTGTCATTGCCTCCTTCCACGTATCCATTCTTAAGGAAATCAGCCCTGAGTGCTCACTGGAAGGACAGATTGTGAAGCTGAGGCTTCAATACTTTGGCCACCTCATGAGAAGAGAAGACTCCCTGGAAAAGACCCTGATGTTGGGAAAGATGGAGGGCACAAGGAGAAGGGGACGACAGAGGACAAGATGGTTGGACAGTGTTCTCGAAGCTACAAACATGAGTCTGACCAAACTGCAGGAGGCAGTGGAAGACAGGAGTGCCTGGCGTGCTCTGGTCCATGGGGTCACGAAGAGTCGGACACGACTAAATGACTAAACAACAACAACAACAACAAATAAGAGCCTATCTAGTCCAGCATCTTGTTCTCACAGTGGCCAACAAGATCCTTGTGGCAAACCCATGAGCAGGACCCGAGTACAAAAGCACCCCCCACTTCCCCAGTGTGGTGTAGGGGCTAAGAGCGGTAGACTCGTAATCTGGTGAACTGGGTTCGATTCCCTGCTCCTCCACATGCAGCTGCTGGGTGACCTTGGACTAGTCACACTTCTTTGAAGTCTCTCAGCCCCACTCACATCACAGAGTGTTTGTTGTGGGGGAGGAAGGGAAAGGGACCCCTGACCATTAGGTCCAGTCATGACCGACTCTGGGGTTGCGGCGCTCATCTCGCTTTATTGGCCGAGGGAGCCGGCGTACAGCTTCCGGGTCATGTGGCCAGCATGACTAAGCCGCTGCTGGAGAACCAGAGCAGCGCACGGAAACACCGTTTACCTTCCTGCCAGAGCAGTACCTATTTATCTACTTGCACTTTGATGTGCTTTCGAACTGCTAGGTTGGCAGGAGCAGGGACCGAGCAACGGGCGCTCACCCTGTCGCAGGGATTCGAACCGCCAAAATTCTGATTGGCAAGTCCTAGGGTCTGTGGTTTAACCCACAGCGCCACTTGCGTCTATCAGGGTAGTGATAAAGTGGGATATCAAATTCAAACTCCTCTTCTTCTCTTCTTCCTGCAGTTTCCAGCAACTGGTATGTATAATCATAGCCCTGATGCAAGCAAGCACACAGAAATATGCTGCTTGCGTACCTATATACAGCAATAGACAACTCTAAATAAGTACAGTTCATGCCACATGGATTTGTTGACTCTTGAAAACAGCAGGTAGCAAGATCTCAAGGTCAAACACTAGCGATACAAAAAGGTCAGGAGGAGAGATGCAAGGCACAACTGCTTGCATGCCCATGACTGATTGGTTACGTTTGACAGGTCTCGGCTTCTTGATGCTGTTAGACACAGCTAGCTGTGAAATCCCAGACCAGGAACCCTGACTCTCCTTTTCATTTTTTTCCTTTTGGGACAGCTTTGTTTAAGCTGCCAAAGCATGGCATCTCTGGGATCCAGATCATACCAAAATGAAAAAGAACTTAAACAAAATACCAGAGGATTCAGTCATGACTAATCACAGAGACACATTTCATGCTGTGAATCTGCATACAAGCCCTTGTGCTGAAGTTAGCGGGGCAGTTTGTTTTCTCAACCAAAGAAACCAGTAAAATCAGTCTTAAATAACATTAAACGTAAAAATGGAGAAATGCCATAATAAAATAAGGTATAGAAAAGGGAGGAAAAACCCCAACTTCAGAATAAAATAATTTCCTTATTGAAACCAAAGTTTGAAGAGTTAATTGTGCATAACAAATTCGGTACTAAATAATACTGCTCAATTCTGCCTAGCTAAAACTTGGAAACTTTGTTAATTGAGCAGCATATAAATACTTTATTTAAAACACCAACAGGAACAATACTGATTTTATGAGCCTGAACAAAATCAGAGAATTTATCAAGCTTAAAGTCACATGGTTTCAATGCCAAACAAGGTGCAATAATCAATGACTAACTACTTCACAGATCCATGCCTTCATGTCTTCTGTCTGTTTCTAGCAACATAATTCCTTTAAGCAGAATTTTATTTTTAAAATAAAAATTAATTTTAAAAAATACACTATCCAGGTATTTGGAAGCTTAGCATGCCTGCATTAAAGGACCTCTCAGTCTGTGATGAAAGTTGCCTTTGTAATCTGCAGCAGCTCCCATAATGCTAACAGCAGCCCGATCCTATGCATGTTTTTTTTTCAGAAGCACATAAAGTTGAGCCAGCTTTTTTCAGAAGACTGAGGGTCGTATTCAACATTGCATGCATGATGTTCCACTTCTGAAGTGGGACTTCCCCTTTCTCTTCTCTCCCTGCACACCCCCAATTTTTTCTCGATCCATAGACCCACCCGGAGGAAAGGACAGGACAAGTGGAAGCTACTGCTCCTTTTCTTGCCCCATTGCTCTTCCCTAATTCAGACGGAAAGGAGCAAGGAGAAAGAGCATCAAGGTATGGAAGTCTGGAATTGGTAGTAGGTCTCCTGATGAGCTACAGACATCAGCAACAGCTGCACCACAATGCTTAACCCCTGATGTTGTTCCTGGAAACACCCAAGGATGTGATGGTGGCTGGTACCCAAAAACCTTAATAAACCTGAAAACCACTTTGCATAATTGGTTTCATGCTGCACTAGCTATGTCTCTATAGGAACCACAGGGTGTGTGCAGGTACCATGTTACTTTCCAAAGCAATAAGCTTCTTCCTGGTGGGACAGAAAGTGTTATGGCATGGGGCCATGTAATCTGCCTACTCTAGTTGGCTCCTGTATGGGGCCATTACGTGATCACTTTGGAGCAACTCCTAAACTGCAGTAGTAATGTATTAATAGGCCCTTAGAGTCACAACGGCACCAGCTAGCAATTGGCACAGGGGTAAGAGAAGATGAGACTTTGATATTTGAGGAAGCAAAGGGGATACCTTTTTTCCCATGTAAGTAATGTGGTTATAATTTTAATCAATGTACATTTTACTCACTGATCTGATTTGTCGATGAACTGTAAAAGGCATTGACAGTAGTTGGACTTGTAAACCACCTGCAGAAATAGAGAGAGCAAGTTAGAGTTGATGGTTTTGTGACAAACAAACAAAAATAGTGAACTCTGTAAATTGAGACCAGAATATTTAAAAAATCATCACCACTGCTTTCATGACTTTATGGTTTATGTTCAAAGAGTGGCCGTAGAGCACATCCTTTGCATGCAGAAGACCCCAGGTTCAGTTACCTGACATCTCTAGTTAAAAGGACCAGGCAGAAGATGATGGGAAAAACCCCTGCCTGAGACCATGAAGAAACATGGGCAAGTCAGTGTAGAGAATGCTGAGCTACATGGATCCAACGGTCTGGTTCAGTTTAAGGCAGTTTCATCTGGTCATCCATTCCCCACTCTCTGTACACACTTGCAGCTGCATGAATATCACATGGACTTGCGCTCCAGGCATCATTAACAACAACAGTGCACTGCACCCACATCCTGTATCAGCACAATGTGCAATTAGAACACCCACTCCCTTTGGCACAAAAATCTATTCCTGGTTGTCAGTGTCCCTCCCTGCATGTCTTCTTTCAAATAACTCCTCAAAAAAAGGGTCCCACAGCCTAGCACACTCTCCATTCCTCTGGTCAAACCCTTCATTCTTTATGTTCACCCATGGTAAAAATTGTGCTGAAGCTCAGTCAGAAATGTGTTTTGAATATCAGGACGGAATCCAGGGAGTCCCCTCCTTTCCCTACCTACCTACACACACACACACACACACACACACACACACGACTTTTTTCCCTTCACAATCCATTTCCCTCATGGCCTTCTTTGTCCTTCTCTCCCCCTCCTTCTAGCACAACACTGTTCCTGACCAGGCTTCACCATCGCAAGCTCACTGCAGCATCATACTGACTAAGTAACTTCTGGGGAAGTGTAAATTTGTTTCTGAATTGGAACATTTAAAATTAAATATGTGCATTAGGAAACCATATTTGAAAGTCCATTTGATGGCACCCTGTCTCTCATGATTGAGAATAAATGCAAATAAATCAATTAACACCAGAATCAATGAATGGGAACGTCTAATAAATCTTCTAAGGGCTAAGCTGCTCAGAAAATTACTTAAGGGCTGTCATAGGCTATGACTTCAGTAACTTTGCTTTTTACTTTCTCTATAAAGAGAAAAATTAGTCTCTCTCTCTCTCTTTTTAGCCTGAAAGTCCTTTGGGGAGCAAGTGCTTGAGAATGAAGAATTTTTTCGAAAAAATACTTTTAAAATTTGTTTCTGCATTACTGTAGCCAAGGTAGTTTACAACCTATAAAAATATCCAACAAAAATCATCTTGTCATCTGTAGCAATTCAAAATATAACTAAAAGCAAATAAGCAAATTCAAAATATATGCAATGAAGGCACCAGGCATGCCTCCCTGGGGAGAACATTACACAGATGGGGAGCCACTGCAGAAAAGGCAGTTCTCATGTTGCTGTCCTCCAGACCTGTCACAGAGGAGGCACACGAAGAAGGGTCTTAGGTGATGATCACAGGGTCTGGGTCCGTTCATATGGGTAGAGGAGGTCCTTGAGATATTGCAGTCCTGATCCATTTAATGCTTTATAGGTCAAAACGAACTCTTTGAATTGGGCCTAGAAACTAACTGGCAGCCAGTGTACTAAGGCTGAGATTGGCTTTATACAATGTCTTGCCCTGGTGAGCAACTTGGCCACTGAATTCAGCACCAGCTGAAGTTTCCGAATTGTCTTTAGAAACAGCCCCACATATAACACAGTGCAGTAATCTAACCTAGATGTTACCAGAGCATAGATGACATATGTTAGGCTATCCCTGTCTAGATAGGGCCACAGCTGAGCCACCAGCCAAAGCTGATAGAAGGCACTCCACCCCACTGAGGCCACCTAAGCCTCAAGAAACAGTTTACTCATTTCTGTATATTTTTGAAAAAGCTGGAAAACTGGAAATTAATGAATTGAAACACCACAGAACACTATCGTATGAATATCTTACATATCCATTATTATCAACTGAAAATAATAATTGTCCTACCAGAATTGAGAAAGAATTGATTTATGTCTCTTACACACAGAGAGAAAATGATAAGATGGCAGATATATATTTTTTGTCAGATAATAGAAGCCAGAAGATGACTGACATCTATGCTGAGGAGTTGGGAGAAAACATTTAGCAGGGTTGACTGCATTCCAATTTCAGAGTCATTTATGGCAGCAGCCAAATAAACTAATTTGAAATGCAGTAGCACAGGCGCTTATAAAGAGGTGCCCTCACACAGGACAAAAATGAATGACTTTTGCAATGACCTGCAGGGAAACATTTGAGACACTGGACATTTTTATTGGAAATTTAAAATGCCATTGCATTTCAAGTCTCTACCATGGTCTCAACCTTTGACACTATCTCTTTTATTCATATCTGCTTCCACTGTCTCAAAGCTTTCTCTGTTTCTAAGTTCTTGCACAAAGAGTTCTACCAGATTTCACCAAGAGACCTCAGTTCTGTCCTATGAGTCTTCTTCAAGTAGCGACAAACATTCAGGACACTTTAAGCAAAGTATCAAGTCTTCCAAATGTTTATTGGTTTGCATTTTTTACATTTTTCATTGGTGTAACAAAATATATTTTTCATCCCGAAATATTCATATGTGCTATTGGGCAAACAGGCAGGAAGATTCTATTTTATTTTTATTCATTAGATATTTTTATACTCTGCCTTTCCTCCAATCCAGAGCACAAGCTGGCTTCACATCAGTGCTCATTAAACACTAGAGATTGTGGCACCTTGGCTTAGTTAGTATGGTGTGCTTTTTTCCTTTTCTTCCTTTACTATATTTTATTGGGTTTCAAAGGGGTGTTTTTCTTAAGAATCAGCCTTATCTATGTTTCTGAAACTCACTTTACTTGAAGACCTTAATTTACTTACTTTGCCCTAACCCATAAGAGCAGGGAATAGCTAACTCGGGCATATCAAGAATGCCAATTGCTCAGACAGGCCCTTAATTCACCACGAGGCTCCTTGTAAAACCATCTGAAAGTTGCCATAGGTCTGTTTCATGCAGGCAAACTTTGGCATACGTAATCATTCCCATGAAAGAAACAACTTCCACACGTCTACTAGCAGATGAACTGATGCCTGTATTTCACTGCATGGATGTGCTATCCCATTCCATTCCAATCTCCCCATCTGTGCATGCAACAAACTAGGTAGCTTAGAAATTTGTGTGTACATTGTAAACAGATGTTGAAACTGGTGTAGGTAAGGGACAAGGGACTTCAGTCCTGGAAGCTGAATGTGACTCTGCAATGCTCTGTTTCCCAGTTCTCAGGGTATTCCTCATGCCGTCTCTCCTTCCCAGTTCACCCGCCCACAGCATTCCTACTCTGTGCCCTCCTCACCTGCTTCTGCCTGGCTGGAGTGTGTCCTTGAGTTGTATTTAAGCCTCTTCCTTGCCTGGATGAAGGGATCAAGTGTGTGTAGAATCACTTGGCTTATATGCAGCTGGAATATAGACAATATGAACCCTCTTGGACCCACAGTTGGCAGAGGAGGCAGTGGTGGTGGTGCTGCCAGTGGGGGCTGCCCAGTTGGCACTGACCCATCACAGGGCTTTCTCAGTGGTGGCTCCCTGGTTGTGGAGTACACTCCTGAGTGAGGTGCACCTGTCTTCATCACGATTTAAGTTTCAGGAGCAATTTGAAAACATTTCTGTTGACCCAGCATTTAGTAGTAGAATACTGCTGTTCCTGGGAACCCTGAAATCATTGGGTGGAAGAATGTTTTTATGTATAACTGCTTTTAGGTAGTTTTAGAATGTTAGAATTAATCATAGAATTGCAATGCAGGAATAAATATGACTAATTCAGGTCCATTGATTTCAGTAGGTTTGTGCTGAGTAAAACTTAGTTGAATACCACCTAGCATCTTTTTAGTGACTTAACAGTGCAATCCTAGGCATCTATACTCAGAAGTAAGTTGCACTGAGTTCAGTGGCACTTACCCCCAGGTAAACAGGTATGGGACTGCAACCTTAGTGTAGGTGATTTGGCATATTCTTGACATATTCAACAAATGGAGCCAGATTCTGACTTTTCATGTTTGCTTCCCTATAATTGGAACCCATCCCAGAATAATTTTGCATGGACAGATTTTTAAATATAGGTTGCTAACAAATTATGTTAAATTTCTAGCTTAATACAGAGCAAGCAGCTTATGTGAAGAGACTTATTTGTACAGCTCTAATTAAACTGATATCTTTTCAGAATTTTACTGCAGGATTCCAGGCTTGGTCTTGAAAATATTCTATGAAGAGAAATTTGCTTGCAGTAAATCCAAAATTACAGATTGCAGAACATATTCAACAAACAAGTACAGGTGGTTATTTATATATAGCTTCCTCCCCACCCCCAATCCATATATTAGTCCCTAAAATATGCTGCTTCATTGTTACACCAGTTTCGTCACACACTGAGGAGGAGTGTGCAAACTCCTCCTCAGAAGTAAGTCCTATTGAATTCGGTGGTTCTTACTCTTGGGTAAGTGAGGCTAGGATTAAGCCTACAGTGTTGTTTGGGGCAAAAGACAGCTGACAAAGAAACCCATCAGAAGGAAGCACGAAAGGAAGCAATGAGGACATGTTTACTTACAAGGGGAGGGAGATAGCAGTCCCCCCATGGTAGCCCCAATATGCAGCTGTAGCTGATTAGCTACATATCATGGCATATAACTGCAATACATACAACTCACCTATATACAGTCATACCTTGGAAGTCGAACAGAATCCGTTCCAGAAGTCCGTTCGACTTCCAAAATGTTTGACTTCCAAATCGTGGCTTCTGATTGGCTGCAGGAAGCTCCTGCCACCAATCAGAAGCTGCGGAAGCCCCGTTGGACGTTTGGCTTCCAAAAGAACGTTCAAAAACCAGAACGCTCACTTCCAGTTTTCAATCGTTTGGGAGCCGGAACGTTTGACTTCCAAGTCATTTGGGAGCCAAGGTATGACTGTACTTAAAGTCAGAAGTAAAAGACATTTGTAGTAATATATTTTCAAATATATCATCCGCAGGTGATAACATATTGTGGAACCTGTTCTGCAGTCATGAATATTTAGACCACATCTCTAATGTGGTGGGTCTGTGAGGTCTTCCACTGGTGCCCACAAAGCCTCAGAGTCTTCCCACTCACTGCCTCTTCAGTAATGAGGTGGGGAGGGAAGTCACCCAAGTACATTTTGAAGGCGGAAGTTGGAAGAACACCACTCTCCCATTTATTCTTGAATTTCTATGTGCTTTTCAAGGCTCAGATAAATTCTACTGGATCCAACTTTTAGCCAGGAAAACTGTGGGTGTGTGGGTATGCGCGCACACACACACACAGGTGCACAAGAGTGCATTCTTTCTGTTTCTTGGTGGGGGTTGGGACAATCTGGACAGGGAGAAATGACTAGAGTGGGGTGTTGCCCCCAGCACCACTCAAAATCTAAAAGTGCCCCCAGAAGTAAAAAGGTTGGTGGGTCCCAATTTACACTCATTTGCTTCCGTTGCATTAATTGGCCCCTTGAAATTCAAGCAGTCTCTATCTTTCATAGGGGCTCAAGGGCCAGCCCATAGAAGATAATGATGTCAGAGCTGAGAGATGGGAAGTGATTATGCCTACGTCACACGCACAGCATATCAATGGACTCCTCATTTTCTATTGGTACAGCATTTTGAGAAACACACATGTAGAAAAAGAGTTAAGCCACATAAATATGAAGATCAAGTGGAGAAAGGGTGACATTAAGCAGTCCTTGAAGGAGTAAGCATTTTATTTTATTTTATTTTGAGATAAGCTCAATCACATTCTACCTCATGCTGAGTCAGGGAATAATCCCCTTCATTTCAAAGTATGCCAGAAATGGGGCATGATTCACAGGGGACAGCCCTAAACTTGTATATTTCAGGGATTATCTGCCAATTAATTTCACCTTCAGTGACATTTTCCATCATACTAAGAATCTCTTCAGGGTATATTAGTGTAGCTAATAGCCACTTCCACAAGAATGAAGGATCAAGGGTGTTTATCTCCTTCTTCATAAAGGAGCAAATGTTTTTCGCTGCTCTGGAAACTCGTGGTGAGATAAATATAATGCGTTTTGCTGATCTATGGCACAGAATAGTCTCAAACTGATCCCTTCGGGGTTCTCTCTTACAGTTTCAATGCATTCCTCCATCACAATTACTATATCGCTGCAGCCACTGCTAATGCTTCTGAATAGTATCACAAATAGTGTCACAGACGCAAGGACTCCAGTCCATAGATCTCCCTTCCTCATGCTTGCTATGAAACACCACCCCATTTTCCTTACCAAATATTACCAATGTTGATCAATGGTTAAAGGGCCAAAAAGATACCTGAATTCATCACACAGGATTGGTACTATTAGACATGTCAGTGCAGGCAGAGATCTGTCACATACCCTGTTTTCATAGGCATCAGCTATTTTTTTCCACCCAGTAGGGAAAATCCATATCACTGCATTGGAAGCAGGATCTAGAATCCTGATAACAGCAAACTCAATCTCTTAGTGCCTGTCCTTATGTAGTGAAAACAGCACCATTCATTCACAAGAAGGTGACATCAGCAGGCTTTGGGAGAGGGCAGGAGCACAGCTCAATGAAGACTGGGCATGCTCAGTGGGCATGAAATGCTGGCTACTTGTTGGGTGGGGCAGTAGGAAACTAGTGGGGAGGAGAAGAGAATGGAGTATCCTAGAAGAGAGCATGGCTGGCTGGTTGGCTGGCTGGCTGGCTGGAACCCTGAATGGGAGCACATGGCAACATTTGTTTGCAAGTCCCACTTCCCTCTATCAGACAGTACACAGCTACACTCCAGAAGCTTTTAGTAGACTTTATGGGGCCACAGTACTACTTAAAGCGAAACATGAATCACAAGAAGCACAACAAGTGCAACTGGCAAGGAATCAAACACTGAAGTTAGGTCTTTGGCAAGCAGTGAGTGACAACAGCACCTTGCCGAGTCTGTGCAGTGTGCCAATTATTGGCAAAAGACAGAGATGCATATCCAACTCTTGCTGCTCATCCACACTGCTCTCTCCTCCTCATATGCAAAAGTACATTCCTTTGCAGTCTGGTCAAAGCCAGATGAACATTTGAAAACACATTTTAGGAGAATAAGTTTGATAACCAGGACTAAGCCAAATCTGTATTTCCAGCTCAGGTTTTCATATGGAGAAAATTCAAATTCTATTGAAGTACAGCATCAATTTAACTTGGAACAAAACATTTTAAGTGACCTCAGGTTGTGTGCCAAGTATATATACCATTCCTGTGGTGAACAGGTAACTTAAGTCAGTAACAGCAACACTTCCTCTTATTTTTAGAAAAATCTAATGTACTAAAATTGTACCGTTCCAAAATTGCCACAACTGCCAGCAGAAATCCTATCTCATTACAATTCAATTATTTGGGGGGGGGGGGTTGAAAGAAAAGAAAAGAAAACACACACATTAAGCTCCAAACCAACCAAAGCTAAGCACTTTTAATTCTCATTGATTTCACTGTGTGAGATTTAAGCACCTGCGTAACTCCACCATTGAAATCAATGAGGCTTAAAAGTGCCTAACTTTGGCTGGATGGTGCCCTGAGTGTTTATGCTCCCCGCATGTCAATTATGTGATGAAGCACCAGGTCTAGTTTTTGATGATGCATTTCTTTTCTACTCACTCTGTTTTTGGAACCTCTTTTCTCAGCCAGTAGAAATCAGACTGCGCTGCCTGCTTGCGGGTCTGAAGCACGTTGCCAAAATAGTCCGTTTCTAAAAACTTCATCTGGGAATAGAATGTGAGGGTTATGCAAGTATAACCAATAGATTCAACGAGGAAAACAAAGAATAACTTTAATGTCTGCAAAGCAAAACATTCTCATAAACCCTATGCTCTGAATTGAAATGTTCTGATACCGAGCAAGAATTCATTTGAGCTTTTCTTCACATATTTCTTTTTTATGTTAACATATTCCCATAGAGCTGCACCATTTCTATTAAATCCATAAACAGCAACTGTTGAAGGGATGGGAATTGCTTTATAGAATTGAAGGAATGGGAATTGCCTTACAGAATTTTATTTTTACATGTTATGGCTGAAACCCCTAATCCACTTACCTGGAAGTAAGCCCCACTGAACTCAATGGAACTTGTTGACATGTGAATGTCAGGAAACTGCTGAATATTTAGAAGACTGCCAGGAATTGCAAAAATGCTGACATTTCCCAAGAAATCCCCCAGTCCACAAAACATTTTTGCCTAATATTCAGCAACTGAGATACTTTTCAAATAGCAATTTTACAGGCACTGCTTGTATCTAGATATATGACAAAGCAATCCCATGAAACAGGGGGGAGAATCCAAGTTGAATTTTCTGACACTTCAGAAGCCCTGGCAGCTCAGTGCAGTTAGAGCAAGGGGAGGGTCTTTTTCTCTGCCTATCCCCCCTCCTGTAGGGATGGAAAGACTGGTGTTGTTCAGAGCTTCTTTAGAGTAGAATGGTACTTGGGGGGGGTGAAGGGGCTTGGAATCAAGTGGATCCTCAGATACCCTTCACATGTCCCCTTCCATCAGGATATCTACGCCTGCCCAGTTTCCTGATGACATACTAGAGATGGAGGCAGTGAGCTAAGTACCATCATGCCGACGGACCTCCCTTGTCAGTGGTAGCACAGCCAATAGCCCCTCAGCCAACTTTCCACTGGCTTTAGGATTACACCCTAAAATACTATGTGCATTTCAGCCACTGCTAGCCATCTACCTTTTGGTGCTAAGTAAGGTATAAATGAGGGCAAACTGTGCAAGTGAGGGCAAACTGAACTATCACACCCCACCCTGGGGCATGCAAGAGCAAAGAGTTAATCATTCTAACAAGGGCAAGCAAAGCTAAAAACATGCATTTAAACATGAAAGGTTTGCAAGCAAAATAAATATTTATTTATTTTTTTAAAGCTGATCTCCCCCTGGAGTTTTAATACTCACAAAGCGGCTCAATTTTTATTTATTAATTTTCAAATTACACCCTTCAAGAGCCAATAAATATTTTACGACATCGAGGAGTAACAAAATATGACTGCTGACAGTGTGGAGGTGACTCAGATAACTAGTAAGCAGATAGAATGCCAGAACCTCCAGTTCAAACTCAGACTCTGCTGCTACAGATCATAAGTCGTTAATGTCTAATTACTGCTCCTGGCTTGTTTTGAAAAGTATCGGCAGCTTAGTGCAACTTTCAAAATACCAAAGAGTGCATTAAAAAAAAAACCATCACCTTCCACAAAACCTTTTATTCTGGTGCATGTAACAAAAGCTGCTTAACCTTTGAGATGTAAGACTGACTTCATATTTCTTAAATGTCAAGTTAAAAATATATTGGGAAAATGTTTGTGAAAAATTATTCCCACCCTGTCTCTTACGTGGTAAAGTTAGGGAATTTGTAAATTGTATTTCTTCTGTTTTGAAGGAAGTGCAGGAAATGCAACATATAAACCATTTGGAAAATATTAAGAAGGGTTACGCCCAAATAAGACCAATGGAATGTAAGCACTTAACAGCAGACTTAATATTAGTTTCCAAAAGGGTACACATGTTAGTCTCCTGAGCAAAAGCAACCAAGAGTCTTGTGGCACCTTAACACCAATATAATGACATAAGCTTTTGTGGTCTACAGTGCATTTTGGGTGCATTATCCTGCATTGGGTGGGTGGGGGTGGGTGTAAATGGTGAGGTCAGAAGGAAAGAAAATGCAAAATGTACAGCCATGCAAGTAACATTTTTAACAGTGGCCATTCACACACACAAAAAGAAAACAACAATGACTGTTGATAACACAAACATTGTGGCATTGGGAAGCCAATTAACACATTTGGTGTGATAAAAATCCATTGTTCTGATTCAGTCCGCAAGTGATAGCATTAAACCTCCTGACATATTGTAAGTGAAGAGTTCACCGCCACCCACTCAGCAAGTGATGTCCTTAAAGTTCCACCATCAGTCTGTCTGCTGCACCTTAAGCTCTCTCTACCTTCCTTCTCACATTCTCTGATCTATATCCCAACCTGTGTTGCTAACCATTAACTCAGTTTCAACAGAAAACCATTGGTCCATTTAGTTCAGTATTGTTGCATAGACTCTCCAGAGTTTCAAACAGAGTTTCTTTTCAAGCCCTACTTGGAATCTGGGACACTGTGTATCCAATGCATGTGTCCTACCACTAGCTAAGCCCTTTTGCCTTCTTGTAAATATAATTACCCCCCAGTGAAGAAGGGCCCTGCCAAAAGCAGCTAGTTCTCTGCTGCACCCCCGTTATTTTTGCCACACCAGTGTCAGTGTCATGCATCAGAACCACCACATGCAATGCAACTAAAAACACATACTAGAAAATAAATGAGCTGAATTATTGCACTGATATTCAACTAACATTTATTCAGAGTAGACCAACTGAAATACATGGACATGACTAAGTCCATTAATTTCAATGGGTATACTCTGAGTTAAGCCTAGTTGAATATCACAGTTTGTGAAATATAAATGCTACTGATAATAAATTAATATTATTAATAAATAATTTTGTTATTGTTCCCCACACACACACTTATTCCAAATTACTTCTATTTTTGGTTGACCAAGCAACTTGAAAATAAACTAGATCTCCTACTTTCTCCTACTTTTACCCAACTGTAGAGTTATTGCCTAGAAAAGATTTGTTGTAGCTGTTTGCCTTGTCTGGCTTTAAATATCTGTAACTATGAAGTTTCACACTACAATGATTTGATAGGATGTGAGCATAAAGCAATAAAAGGAGTGACTTATTATCATTTCCCAGCTTGCTTTAACCATCACAGGCAGAACTATGGCCTCAGTGAAGACACTGTGTGGTGTATTGTAGGGCTACATATTTTTAGCTTACTGAAATATACAGCAATTTTGCAGTAGGATTATGACTCAGAAAATGGGTTGCAACTTCCATTAATTTGTTCCAACGACACAGCTGACAATGATCACTGTTTTGTCTCAAAGACAGACACTGCATATATTGCAAAATAAACATAACTAGAGACATGGTTAAGACTTCCCTTTATGGATTAAATAAGGCTTGGAGTACTTACTCATCGTCCTCCATTTCAATTAAAAACACTTTATCCTCCAGAGATGTGATGCTTAACAACAGACTCATGTAAATAATGTGGGAGATAAAGCAGAACTCAAGAAATGTGCAAAGCAAGGGAAACTGTGCTATAGCTAAAGGCATACATTTTAAGAGCAGAAATGCAGCACTCAGAAAGTTAATATCCCTTTACCTCCTGTGGGAGCTCGATGTGTCAATGTGCAAGTCATTTATGTCTCGGACAATATATCCTGAAATAATAACTCCTTTGAGAACAAAATTTCAATTTTGAATCAAATCCCAATCAAACACCATTGCAGTCTGTTGGTTTGGGGTTTTTTTTTAAATCAAACATACAGCAGGCTTATTTTAAGACACTAGCTAGGTAATGCAAAGTAATTCCCGGAGGTGTCTATACTCTGTGCACACACATACACAAAAGAGCCCGTGACTGGCTGAATGTTCTGAAAATTGCTTCTTGCAATTTTTTCAGCTTCTGGAGGAAAGAGACTAGAACCTGTGCAGGACACAAAAACTTTGCCCTCACCCCCCAAAAAAATTTTTTTTCAGGTAAAGGTAAAGGTACCCCTGCCCGTACGGGCCAGTCGTGTCCGACTCTAGGGTTGCGTGCTCATCTCGCTCTAGAGGCCATGAGCCAGCACTGTCCGAAGACACTTCCGGGTCACGTGGCCAGCGTGACGAAGCTGCTCTGGCGAGCCAGCACCAGCGCAGCACACGGAAACGCTGTTTACCTTCCCGCCATAAAGCGGTACCTATTTATCTACTTGCACTTAAGAGTGCTTTTGAACTGCTAGGTGGGCAGGAGCTGGGACTGAAAGACGGGAGCTCACCACGCCGCAGGGATTCGAACCGCTGACCATACGATCAGCAAGTCCTAGGCACTGAGGTTTTACCCACAGCGCCACCCGCATCCCTCTTTTTTCAGGTAGTCATACCCAAATGCCTTGATGCCTGTTCTCGTGTTTGAAATTGCTTTTCAAAGTGGAACGTTGAGATTCTTGTCCCCGATTCAAATTCTTTCTTGGTGCAGTACAATTATTATTATTTTATTTATTAAATTTCTATACCGCCCTTTCATCTGAGAACAAAAATGCATAACATAGTAACAAACAAAAACAATACCCCACAGTTTAAAAAAGGCCATAGATTGTTTAATTAGCCAAAGGCCTGGAAGAAAAAGAATGTTTTTGCATGGCGCCTAAAGATATGCAATGAAGGTGCTAGAGAAGCCTTCCTGGGCACCTGGGCATTTCACAAGCAGGGAACCAAAGCAGAAAAGGCCTGTTCTTGTGTGCTACCCTCCAGACTTCTCGCAAAGAAAGCACACAAAGAAGGGCCTCAAATGATGGCTGCAGGGTTTGGGTTGGTTCCTATGGGGAGAGGCGGTCCTTATGGAAGATGGGCATAGCCAGGGAGACAGGGGGGCAACTGTTCCCCTAAATCAAGTAAATCAATAAAAAATACTTAACTAACTGAGGTACTGCCCCCACCAGCATAAATCCTGGCTACACCCATGTAATGGAATTATGACTATAAGGAATCAACACTATACTGTGTAAAGAGCCTATGCATATAATCTTTTGTTGTGCAAAACCTTGCAATGAAGGAGCACACACATGAGGAAGAAAGGAAAGAGGAGAGTTGTAGGTGGAAAAGAGTAACCCCATGATGTGTGGAAGAACCTGCCTTCCATTTTCTAACTTTCCTCCCTAAGAACTTACAAGATGAGGTTTTTCCCATGAAGATAGTCTGGAAGGAAGCCCAGCTCATAGAATTTCGAGTGTGATTTCATGTGAATGAGACTTCCACACATAGATGAGAGGTTTAGTGGCCTGTTTTCCACACATTCTTCAAGGTGTGGGGTGAAGGAAAGGGACACCGACTCATGTACAATGTGAGGGACACCTGTCCATTCGTTCTACCGTTTAAATATGAGCTGGGAAAGAGAGAGGAAAGCAAAACAGTATGTGGGGAAGGGAATATCAGGGCATGTCCAAGGTGAATGTGTAGATATTTACCAGCATAACTATTGGTTGCAGACCTCTAGCTAAGGTGTATTGTTGTACGTGAACTATCTTCATTGAAAGGTGTTGTTTTTTAAATTATATTTTCTGGCTTTAAACCCAAGCCCTTGAACAACTAATATCGAGAGCCTCTCTGGAAACTGTCCAATTTTAATTATTTTGTTTCCTCTGCTTGTGACTTACATATGGCAAACATCATAACAAATACCAATAGATAAGGGTTTAAAAACAAGACTTACTGTTTTGATGCCTTCAGAAATATATGTATCATTCATTATAAACTCGGGGTAACCCACTTTAGCCAAAACTGCTTTTGCCTTTGGAAAGAAATACAAACATCGTGATGAGAAGGATACTCCATTGTTACCTGGATGTGACCTTATTTGGCCACACGGCTGCTATTAGCTTCAGAATACAGAGCCACTGGTTGCATCAATAAACTTTAGCATAATTTATGGCAATCCACTGTTCAGAAGATACATTTTCATCCCATTTACACATAGCAACATCCCATTATGCTTGTCAAAACCATGTGCCACAAGCACAAGAGATATCAGCAGAATGCACCACGATGGAGGTTCCTAAAAAGTCAAAGGTGGGGAATTTGTGGCTCTCCAGATATTTGGGATGACAACTTCTATCATCCCTGGCCATAGGCACGATTGGAGTCAGAGTACAACAGATACTCCACTCATCCTACTAGCAATAGGAGAGCTTTTGTAGCAAATACCCAGTGAGATCAAATGGATGAACCATAAATTTTAAAAGCAGACACCCTTACCACACTTCCTCCATTATGGTGACTGACCTGAAAGGGAAGAACTTTCTGATGTCCAATATGGTGGCAACATACAAGCAAATAAAGTCATCACCAAATGCTCCAAACATAGGAGTGGTCTACAGCCTAGCAGGGTCATCCCAAAATATTTTGTCACTTGAAGCAAAACAGAAAATGGCACACCTGCTGCCACCCCATTCTGAGTTGCTCAGAGAAAGCTCTGGTGCACAGAAAGTGGTGGGAAGTAACAAAGAAACCAGAGAGGAATGGCAGTGGCAGCCCTGTTCTTCCCAGGCAGTGGCCATGGGTGCCAAGCAAGGGAGGAGGTGAGTGGCATGTTCCTTGGGGGCCCAGAACTGCCACCCCTCCCAGCTGGTCTCAGGCTGCAACCTAAGGCAACTGCCTCACCTAGGGCAATGGTGGCCCTGTTGCATAGCTATTATGTGTACACACTATTGGAAAAGATGTCAACCACGTTGTGCCAGGCGCACTTTTTCCTAAGACTCCAAACCCCACTACACAAAGTGTATTATCTGAATAATGAGCTGAGTATGGTGCTGAAGGAGGCAGGGGGTGCGGAAATGGCTTCATGGACCAAATTGAATCCCCTGGCGGGGCAAGAAGGGTGGCCAGGGAGTGGGGGTAAGCATAAGCCAAGCTGAACAGGAGATCCTGTGGAATCTCAATGACCACTACAAATTTCAGTGATTAGCCATCTATATGTGGATCTGCAGGAAGGAAGCTCAGAGGGAGGAAAATCTTCCACATCTTTTCTGAGTGTTTCCATTTTTATTGAATAATGTGTGGCTAAGCGCCATCGTTTTCCTCCTCCCCTTATAACGGAAGGGGGAACATTCCAGAAACTTTACCATCTCGTTCTTGACAGTTCCTCAGCCCTTGGGTTTTTATTTCCCACCTGAAATTAAAATCTTCTACCTGTAACATCACAATTAATTGCAAAGAAGATAATTAAGATGTCACAAACAGAAGAATACAGGTGGGGAATTAGCAGCAGGAACAAATGAACTCTTAAGCAAGAAAGATCCCATTGTCATGCAAATATCCCTGGTGCCAGGAGAAAACAATGGAAGACAAATGCTGTGAAAAAGAAAATAGGAAATGAAGCAAATGATAATGAAAGAGAATATTTGCACTTGGTTTTCCATGAGGAGCAGGAGGGCCTTTAGGAACATTTGTAAATGGTGGGGAGGAAGGCAGAAATGCAACTGTATCCATTTTGATCACCCTACTGTTGTTCGGCAATGGCTGAAGCTGTGCAGTGACTTTTCAGCTGACATATTTGAGGGCTCTGAGTGTTTTTTCTTCTTATTTTCAGCTCAAGAAGGCAAGAGGGAAACATCTTATTTACATTTCCACTGAGTTGGCTGCTTAAATGAGCTAGGTAAGTCACAAATGTCTTGCATGTATTCAGAAGTAATCATTTTAATCACTTAATTAAGCAGCCTTTGTGTTGCATCCACACAAATATGCCAGCTAACATTTTTTATTAAACCAGCGCAAGGAACAAAATGGTTTAGAATAGCTTATGAACTGCTGCCTTTCCAAAAACTATCCTTTTTGCAACTGGATTAATTATTCAATAGGTTTTTTGTTTTGTTTTGTTTTTTAAGAATCTATGGAGATTAGCTGGTCCAGCATAGTGGATGATTTATGAGTGCACCACTCACTGCAAAATGTTCATCAAACCCCAAAGCACTTGGTATTTCAACGTGGAAAAACTCTACACAAATTCCTTTGAATCTTGATACTTTAATTTTAAAACTCAGTTAATTGTCTCCAATAGAAAATATTATTTATTTGCTAAACTGAACATCATGTATACAGATCCAATTCCTGACCTCTCCATGGCAGGCTGGTAAATTACTCTTGCCTGAAACCAGGAAAGCTGCTGCCAGACAATGTATTCCATGAGTGGGGAGCCTATTCTTGAGGTTATTCAAGATCTACTCATGCCCTGCCAGGGGATCCAATTTGGCCCATGAAGCCATTTCTCCAACACCATGCCCACCTGGCGATCAGCTGGCATCACTCCAATGGTCCCCTACCTCAGTGGGCCAACACTGACAGGTGGGCAGACCCACCTACTTATCAGTCACCTGATATTAAGTCACATGACTGACAAGTGGCTGGCCTCGCTCACCTCTCAAACTTAGCCCATATGGGTGGGGGAGATAAACTTCTGGCCAAAAATGTTCCCTATCCTTGGAGCAGACAACACTGAGCTAGATGGGCCATTGACCTGACTCAATATAAGACAGCTTCCTATGTTTTAGGTAATTGTATTTGCATTGATTTAATTTGTGAGCCATCCAGAAGGCCTAGTCAACTGAACAGTGTTTAAATGCCAAAAAGAAAAAGAAACCAACTCTAAAAGATAATGTGTGAACAGAATTAAGCAGACTGCCTGGTCAGAATGACAGGACATCCACAGCCTTGGGAGAGGTATTATAATCTTTAGTCACAGCACTTAGGGTAGTGATTAAAATCAAAATGGAAAGGGAGGAATTTATATACAATATAAATTAGGGGTCACCAACCATTTTAGACCAATGGGTTCCTTTGGGTTTTTGAGCGAGCGTCATGGGCACCACCACCTCTGTTCCTTTCTCTCTCTCCTATATCAGATCCACACACCCCCTCACCCCTGACAACCAGAAAGAGGAAAGTTTTGTGTTCACTTTCCCAGAAAATCTGGGTAAAAGCCTTGAAATCTGAGCCTTATAAAGTACATTGTGAGAAGCTGCAACGAAGAGTACAAAGTGGCAGTGGGAAAGAGCATCACTCTTCCAATTTCATTCTTCAGCTCTATGTACTTATCATAGAATCACAGAACTGCAGAGTTGGAAGTGACCCTGGGGGTCAGCTGGTCCAAAGCCCTGCAAGGCAAGGAATCTCATCTAAAGCATCCATGACAAAAGGTGGGCAGCCCAACCTCTGCTTTAAAACCCCCAATGAAGGAGAATCTACCACATTCCAGGGAGGGGAAAGGAAGAAAAGGGTAACCACCTCATAACCAAAGGGACACTGAGTGGATGCCAGAGGAAAATTTCAATGGCAGTGCTGGATATGTCATTGAATATGCCTGCTTTCAAGGAAGATATGGGCCTCCCAAGAATTGATCCATCTCTGGCTTGCTACCCCAGTGTGTAATTCATATAGGTATACATATATCCCTTCCACGTTGTGACTTTGGTCATGGGAAGGATTTTAACATCTTTGTCTTAACTGAAGATGCAATATGGAAAACAGCCATTAAACAGGCTACCTCAATATATATTGGGGAAATAATGGCTTATGAATCTAAGCAGGAAACTTAAAAACCTTTCTCATTCACTTGGGTAATCTAGCCAAAGAAGGCTGATCGCTGAAGAACTGATGCTTTTGAATTATGGTGCTGGAGGAGACTCTTGAGAGTCCCATGGACTGCAAGAAGATCAAACCAATCCATTCTTAAGGAAATCAGCCCTGAGTGCTCACTGGAAGGACAGATCATGAAGCTGAGGCTCCAATACTTTGGGCCATCTCATGAGAAGAGAAGACTACTGGGGAAGACCCTGATGTTGGGAAAGATTGAGGGCACAAGGAGAAGGGGACAACAGAGGACAAGATGGTTGGACAGTGTTCTCGAAGCTGCCAGCATGAGTTTAACCAAACTGCCGGAGGCAGTGGAAGACAGGAGTGCCTGGCGTGCTCTGGTCCATGGGGTCACGAAGAGTCAGACACGACTAAACAACAAAACAACAAGATTAGATTAGATTAGATTAGATTAGATTAGATTAGATTAGATAAATTTATTGTCATTGTCCGTATATACACAGTATACACAACAACGAAAATCAAACACCCAAGACCGGATTCACATACACATTTGCACGTATCTCCAACACTCTCATCCTATTCAGACATAATCTATTAAAACATACATAATCCAGAATATAACACAACCTATTAGAAGCATAGCATAACCTAAACCAACAGCCAAAGACCACCATATCACCATTTACATCACACAGGAGAACAGTTTTGACAACAGCACCCAGACTAATCTGGCTCATGGTAGCATAAGATAGCATCTTAACTCATTATTGACACAAGAGATAAGGCACAAGACTTTTAACAGAGTATTAATTTCTCCTGGATTTCTCATTTCTTTGCATAGCCTTTTCTGCACTGTGCTGCTAATATTTAACTTCTATCATCCATCAAGAAAAAGAATGTGGGAAGCCCTCTAAGAGGAAATTGTTCTTTTTGGTCATTATTTTAATCATTTAATACCTTCACTTAAATATGTCAAAATTTCAGAATTATAAAAGACAAAATCCCAGAAATTATTGGTTAGTTCAGGATGAGCATTGTTTGTGATGTATACTGGGAAAGGGTTAGAGACCCTCTCCTATAGATAGCAACTTCCCCAGTTTTCAAAAAAAAAATAAAAAATGCCCCACTTGCCTACTAATTACTGCAACAAAAATCTCATTGGGCAAATCCTAATTGCAGATCCCACATGTAATATCTAAATTTGGTCTCCAGGATCAGCAACTGGGCATTGTAGGCTTTCACATCCAGGCTTGTTGAAACTATTCCTGTACTAAAAAAGATCCCTGCACTAGCAATAAATTAGAGTTATGTTCAAAGCAGAATTTTTTAAAAGGCATTAATCTCAACTCTCGCTGTACAACATTGCATTTTATTATGACCATTTAAGAGGGCGCATATAGATCACTATGCATTGACAACCTGAACGTATTGCAACAACACTTTTTTACAATAATCACAAATGATATAATGTGATGTATGCATACATAATTGTCTCTCTTTTTATAGGCAATTTTTAAATTCTAAAATAAATAAATAAATTTACTGGGGAAATTAGCATAAAATCTAGTTTGAAAGCAAGACTCTTTCATCGCTCTGTAATGGGCCCTTTAATTGCAACAATGAATTGACTCTTTATGTACATGTCTGTCTGTGTTTTCATTTTTCACGGAAAGTAGGCTATCTGAATACCATCTGCTAAAACTGTTGCATGCATATGGCTTGTACTCTATTTGTTCCAAACATTGGGAGGAATGTGGTAGGAGATTGGAAACCTTGTTCAATATATCTTGCACAGAATGCAGAGTTCAAACTAAATAGCACCCATGTGAGTGGAAGTTTTAAGATACTGCATCTGGAAATGTCTGCTATAGAAGGTCTTAAGAGAGAAATAGCCAGAGCTGTTAAACATATTAATACGTAGCTGGCAAAAGAAAAGAAAAATCTGTCCTGGTGTTAAGTACTGAGTCATCATCTGTATTATACTCAGTTGGGATGTTTGTTTTATATGCTGAGCATATAAGAGAAAGAATCACACTGGTATTGTTGGTTCTTATTTTTTAAAAAAATTGTGCAGACATTTTATGTATTGGGGTGTTTTGTTTATCTTTTACTCTGGCTAGCAAAAAAGCGGGGCGGGGGACAAATGAATGAATAATACAATTATTGGACACATATATTTTATACTAAAATAAAACAGTAACATATTTCATTACCTGAAGTAGCACAATGCAAAGTGACTGGGTTTGAAGTCTTGTAAACTCTTAAGTCAAAGGTGGAGGATAAAAAATAATAATTTCCCTCTTGATTCAGAATGATATTTTAGTGCAAGAGCTTCATCGCCCAAAAGCTGAAGGGAGATCACATTACAAAATACAGCCATTAAATTTCCTGTTTAATGAGCTGTTGCTTTTATCTCAGTTATCTGGATTCCCTCCTCACTGTTCATTGTGATTTAAAGAAATGCACAATTAACCCATCAAATGTTGCTATGTAGATTGGCAAGATTTTTGTACACAGGTGTAACACTGACCCACGTGAGGTTAAGAGGCTTCCCAAAACTTACAGAATGTATCCAAAGTTGGACAGATCTTTAACAGGTATTGTAAGCATGTATGGTGCTGGAATAGCCCATGGCTGGGGCGTCAGGAAGACCAGACATCTTTGCCAATGAACCCTACCTAGGGCTTGGACCTTAGCAGCTGCCCAGGTCCTGACAGGAGCCCCAGTAGGTCACATGCAGATCTTTAAAGAATTGTGAGAATGGCTGCTTAACTTGTTGTGTGTTGTTGCATTCCAGTTGACTAGAAGAGCTCCTTCCGTGTGCACATACATGCACTGTCCTTGTCCACCTCTCTTCCTTTTCCATGTCAAATATGAGAGTGGCCAAAAGTGTTCTGATCTCACACAATTGTGTTAGCCTTATGGAGTTATGCTGGGCTCTGGAAATAAAATGACAGCTTTGGGCCCAGGGTTAAATACAATTTCCTTTCCCTTCACCAGTTCTCCCGCAATCTGTCTGAGCAGTGCTCAGGTTATTAATGGAACTGACATTCCTGTACAACTGACTGAGCATTGGCAGCAGCCAGGTAACAAGGCAGAAGGTGACGGCAACAAATCATCTAACACCAAAAGATAAGAGATAACGAAATGTGTTTTGGCGATTAGTTTCAGATCATGCCAGGGAAGAGGAATACGTTTCACCTGGTTATTCTAGATCCATACTTTGTTCAGGAAATGTCATACAACTGCTTGGAAGCCTATCTTAGCATTAATCAGCATAGAAATTAAATAATAATACAAATTATGGTTGTGTCTTTTCACAGACAGCTGGCCCTCCAAAAAGTAGAAGCACCCACCCTGCCATCAGACCACTCATATGCTTCACATGTCTGCAACTTCTTCAACCCATAGCTCCCTATATCTCTGCTCCATCCCATTCAGATGAATTCCTCTGTTCAGGCAAGCCTTCCAGGATACTCATAGGGCAGAGCCTGTGATCCTCCAGATGTTACTAGACTATCACTGATTTATTTAATGTATTTATATCCCACCTTTCTCCCACAGTTGGGGTTCAAGGCAGCTGCTGCTACTGCTTCTTCAACATCTCATATCCACCATTGTATATATGCCCCTTCAAAGTTCTCTCCAATTACTGCCACAATTTTAGATGCACTCTGGCATGCACAGTATGGCTGTTGTACCTGGGCATAGAATTAAAAAATGGCAGCAGCCCAGATTTTCGTTTTAGTTAAAAAGCAGGGGTGCCCATTTGAAGATGAGATGGCAGTGAAGGGAGATCTTAAGATCTCCAGTTTTGTGAATCCAGTTTTGTGATAATTCAGCCTGTCTCCATCTCTTCCACCAAGGTAAGCAGTCCTTCTGCCCTGTTACATCTGATTTCCCCCTTTCACTCCAGTCAGAGCATGAACACTGGCAAAATTCATGGAACTCTCTGAGTCTCCATTCCAAGACAGCACAGCTGTCTTCTGTGCCTGGTTAGGAACTATACTTTGTTAAGGGTGTTGGGAATTGAAGCTACAGCTCACAGGAATCTTTGGGGTTGCTTTAATGGTATGGCATGCACACAGCTAGTGGGTAGGTCATGAGAGTCTCTCCCTCCTGCATTGCTCACATTCCACCAACATTTTCAGAAACATTTATGACTGGGGAGAAATCAAGTGATAAAATTCATTTATCGTGCCAAGGCAGCAGAAATGTGCAATCATTGGCTTCTCGCAAAGATTATCTGCCACCAAATAATGGGTGGGTGTTTCTTTGGTTTTTGTGGGGTTTTGCTTTCGTTTTGGAAGAAACAGCAGTAAATTAGCATTTTTAGGAGGATCCGTGTTAGCACTACATTAACATAGACTCAATCCTGGGTTATCTCCACCTCTTTTCTATACAGAACACTTATTATGGAGCACAATATTCAGAATAGTTTCACAGACAGAGCAGCCTGTTATCTATGTGTCTCATGTGAGGGAAAGGAAAGCCCTTTTGGAAAATTGTGTTTTCCACATTCAGCATCTTTTCTATGAGGCTACAGGGTGACTCAGAGCTGGGCCAGGATGAGAATTATTGATTAAGTACATTTATGGCCAGCTAGCATAATGAGCTACAGAGCATGTCAGGCACACAATGGCATAAAACACCCAAAGGACAAGGAGGCAGCAAAGTAATGCCGTTTAAGTGGTAAATCAAGAAACACGATAAAATGGGAGTCTATATCTTTTGGTACAATGGCATTTAAAAACAACAACACTTTTGAGCTACCATTGCACAGTTTGTGCCAAGACCCGACAGAAAGTGGAAGAATAAAATGCACATAATTGGCTTCTATAGGAAAATATCCCTTTAAGTCTTGGGAGTCAGTGTGAAGTGCATCACACACAAAAGAGGAACAGAAGTTGTGATGATGGGGAAGGAGGGGGGAAAGATTGGAGCATGTTGTCAGCCTCATATTTTTGCTCTCCAGAATAGTCATTTAATATGCTGCTCTTCAGTGATAACAGGGACACCTCCTCGTTTTCATGCAGACACAAGCACACACCCACTGGTACATAATCTCTTGCTCAGTGTCAAGGGGACTGAATATAAGAATTTTGTAGGGACATATTTGGAATTATTCTTGCTCAATTGCCCTTTTCAGGCATTCTGCCTCCACCCCCCATCACTGTCTCTATCACTCTCTGGGGGCTGAAGGGTGACATTAGGATTCAGGCTCATGCAAGGGGGTGGCACGAGTAGAAACAGATTCCCAGGTTCAGACCATCACCCTTCAACTCACAGAGGGTGCCGAGGCTAGCCAGCACTTTTATTCCCATTGGCAGGGCAGAGGAGTGGGGGAACAAGGGACATATATTCTTGAATGAAGAGGGTTAATTTCAATTAATATCCTAGGTTTGTTAATGAGGAGAAAATCTTGCACAGAATAAAAGGTGTTAAAATGTGTGCAACTTACTTAGGGGGCAAATAAGAATCATTCTTAAAAGGTTAAAACTGTTTTTAATGAGGTAACATACTTTGAGGAGAGTCTGTTGTGTATAAAACTACCTGGAAAAGTCTCCTCTGCTCTTTCTGCCATATGTTTATAATGCTGTTAGCATGGAAAGTGAATTAAAAGTATATCATTGGCTATGTAACTTTTGCATTTGCGTTGCAGACTGATTTGAGCCAAGGCTGATTCAAGCCTTGTGGGAAAGTAGCCTTAAATGGAAAGGAGTAATATGGGTTGTTAATTTAAAATCTTCCTTAAATTAATGTGAAACACATTGGAGAGGAGCATAGTGGTGACCACTGATTATTGAGCTGTCTACAGTCTCTATGGAAGCACCTTGAGCTCCATCCAGAGAATTGTGCATGAACTGCACTCTGACTCAAAAAAAGAGAAAAGAATACAAGAGCATTTGGGATCTGTTTAACTGGATCAAATTGTGCATAGAAATATATTGCTACTGTAGGTGTTCCTAACAGTGTACTAAATATTTGTTATTCCTTTAAGCAACATTCAGCAGTGCCACGTCAAAGTCCTATGCTATAGATTTCATTAGCCTTTCTTTTCAACAAAGGAGAAGGAAACACAGTAACCACCTTGGCTTTCACACAGGGAGGGTCAGATCAGGCTGTTCATATGATCCATGCCATTTCTTCATGGTCCTCACGCATAAGGATATTTTATCTCATTTGCACATTAATCTGTGGTTCAAAAAATAAACCCATGATACAATTTGCATTTAAATGCTATTCTGTTTTCCCTCAGTGCACTCATTCTAAAAAAAATGTATGTTGATATGCTTTTTGTACCCAGAACAGGAACATTTGGGGTGTGAAAAAACCAACATATAAGTAAGTTCCAACATTCACCTTAGTCCTGGGAGTGCAGATTAAGTCCATTCATAATGGAATTCCCAAAGATCAAAGCCCTTTACAGACAATCTCCTTTTGTGCAATGGCTATCGTCTGAGGGGGAAACTCAATCACTGGCTCCATCTTTGCCACCACATGCATGCTGGTCCTGCCCATAAAGACCCACCCTTTGGGAGAGTAAGTTAAAGGTGAGGAGCCTGTTGTACACATGGCAACAATAGAGGGGTGCGCCTTTGGGAAGGTTGCAGCACCTGCTGTGGGGGTCAGCAACCTTTTCAGCCGTGGGCTGAAATTAGATTAGGGGTCAGCAACCTTTTTCAGCCGCGGGCTGGTCCAGACCATGTGGTAAGGTAAAGGTAAAGGGACCCCTGACCATTAGGTCCAGTCGTGACCGACTCTGGGGTTGCGACGCTCATCTCGCTTTATTGGCTGAGGGAGCCGGCATACAGCTTCCGGATCATGTGGCCAGCGTTACTAAGCCGCTTCTGGCGAACTAGAGTAGCGCACGGAAACGCCGTTTACCTTCCTGCCAGAGCCGTACCTATTTATCTACTTGCACTTTTATGTGCTTTCGAACTGCTAGGTTGGCAGGAGCAGGGACTAAGCAATGGGAGCTCACCCTGTCACGGTGATTCGAACCGCCGACCTTCTGATAGGCAAGTCCTAGGCTCTGTGGTTTAACCCACAGAGCCACCTACATCCCAAAGACCATGTGGTAGGCCAGACTATATTTTGGAGAGAAAAAATTAACAAATTCCTATGCCCCACAAATAACCCAGACACATTCTACTCATGTAAAAACACACTGATTCTCGGACCATCCACAGGCCAGATTGAGAAGGCGATTGGGCCGCATCCGGCCCCCAGGCCTTAGGCTGCCTACCCCTGAGCTAGATGGACCAATGGTCTGGCACTGTGTATGACAGCTTCTTCTGCTCCTATGAATGTAGCACCTTTCTCTCCCAGAAAGAAGATCAAATTATTCAAACATACCCAATGAAAACACAAAATATTCTAGGGGTGTGCTAGTAGTTGGCTTGGCTGGCCCTCACCAATGGCCCAGAGGGAAGCTCAAAAAATGCCAATAAAGCCCAGTGGCCAGGGTGACAGCTGGAGATCCCCAATGCAAGAAGAGACCCTTCAAGTGACAATCCTGCTGAGGGTCCTTCTTAAAACTGTAGCTACCCCTGCTGAGGAAGTTTACAAGCTTGACTTGGGGCAGCAGATGACATGCACAGCAATAAGGCATCAGTAAGGAAATTGAGTTTCATTTAATGTTATTGCCTTTAACAGGCCATCTGGCAGCCAGGTATAATGAGGCCTTCTAGAAAGTTTTAAATGACTCTCATAATAAGATCACCCTATTCCTTAAAAACTGCAGCATTTCCTACTTTCCTCACAGTAACATTTCCCAGTATGTGACAGCTCCATAAAGACCTATCAACCCAATCCACATTACAGCAACAAATATGCAGAGAGTTACTTGCTACTTGAGGGAGCCAAGTCATGTGGCAAGCGCTTTTAAATGTTACCCTGAGGAGCAGGAGAACTCACCATAGAGAGCCCATGTTCAGCGGCATTCCAAAGGCAAATGTAGCATTGAGTTCAGCTCTTAAAAAACATTTCTGACACAGAAATCCCTCACTGCTGAAATTTTCACCCGACAGGTATCTCATTGGGTCACATCATTGCACAGGGGCGCCGACTTATAAAAAATATTGGGGGGGCCCATACCGGGGTCCTGCCCCGGGAAGTTTTCTAAGAGCCGCTCCCGGCCCGTTGCTGCTGCTGCCGCCTGCCTCGTGGCCCCCTCGCCAGCTGAGGGAGGGAGAGAGACCGAGAAGGAGAGAGATGCGTGGTGGGCAAGGCAAGTGCCTGCCGCGCCTCGCCTCCCACCGGCCCTCGTGCCGGCCGCCCCCTCCCCTCCCTTCCCCGCGCGCGCGCTCGCTCGCTCTCCTGACCCCAGCTCTTGACCGTTCGCCCCAGGAACTCGCTGCTGTTGGGGTTGTAGATGAACCTCCGCCACTCGGCCATAGACTGGCTGAAGGGCTTCTTCTCCTCCTTGGCCATAGCGAGAGAGAGAGAGAGAGAGAGAGAGAGAGAGAGAGAGAGAGAGAGAGGCTGGAAAGAGAGAGGGAGCTCGGCGGTTCGCAGGCGGCGGTTTTTCCCCTGCCAAAACAACAGCGGCTCCTCAGAACCGCTAAGTAACTCTCCCTCAGGCGCCCGGCGGGAGAGCAGAAGAGAGGAAAAGGAAAGAGGGGCTGGGCCAGTCGCACGCACCGAGCAAAACTACTCGTGCCGCCTCTTTTACTACCGTAATAATTATTTGTTTTAACTCATTACTGAATGTATTTTAAAAGGTAACTATCGTCAAACAAGGAAAATAAAAAATACCAACATAATTTTGTGATTTTACAAAGCATAATATAACTAATAATTTTCTTAAATTATTGGGGGGGCAGAGCCCCCCCCCCAAATGAATTTTTGAGGGGGCTCGGGCCCCCTCAGGCCCCATGGAGTCGGCGCCTATGTCCTTGCACCAAACATTTCACCAAAAAAGTTATTATCAAGCAATGCTGCTTTTTATAGCTTTGTGTGCACCTTGATTTGTGGATACGCAACAATTCAAATATGTCAAGAAGGTGAAGACAAGAGATTATGTAACACAGCTGAGAGCTGCATCCTTTGTCTTCAGTCCAACCCAAATCTTGCACTTCATGCATTTCCCATGTTTCTGAGGTCCAAGCCTGACATTTCCTTTAAGCAAGGTTGCAATTCACATCCAGCTGGTGTCCCTGACACGGTTTTCAGTCTTTTATTTTGCAGCCGTATAAAATATGAGTATGACCAACTGCTATTGTAAAACATACCCTGTTACTGGGGTTTTTTCAGAATGTGTAGGATGTTTCAATTCTCTTATTTTTGAATTGATTCTTGAAAGCAATGCACTATTTAAATCCAAAGATTTTGGACTTTAGTTTTTGAATGGGGAGGGGGGCAATCTAATTCCTACTCTTTTCATCTGAGCACAGCATGGAAAATGACTCAGCTGCAGCTTGTACACAAGACCCCTTTACAGAGGGCATTTGCCAATAAGATGCTACCCAATCACTTCGACAAATAAGGCGAAGACGCCATTTCTTCCCCTCTGCCTCTGTGTACTCATGTATTTTTCAAAAGTGTCATTCTGTGTGCCACTTGGCATTTGGATGAGCTTCTCCCCTGGAAGTTTAAAATGGAGGATTGCAACAGAATGGTTCCAAGAATGCTTGAGCACCTGTGAACAAGCCACATTCCTTTGGTTTTCTACTATCACACAAAGCTTTGAAAATATTGTGACTCAGAGCTAATTTGAGCATGTGAGATACAGCACATTGTAAGAGTTACCATATCTTTTGCTCTATAAGACTCACTTTTTCCCTCCTAAAAAGTAAGGGGAAATGTGTGTGTGGAGCGAATGCAGGCTGCGCAGCTATCCCAGAAGCCAGAACAGCAAGAGGGATCGCTACTTTCACTGCGCAGCGATCCCTCTTGCTGTTCTGGCTTCTGAGATTCAGAATATTTTTTTTCTTGTTTTCCTCCTCCAAAAACTAGGTGCGTCTTATGGTCTGATGCATCTTATAGAGCGAAAAATATGGTACTTCTGGGTTGCAGTTGGAAAAAAATCACATATTTCGAATGCCACTTCCTCATATAAAAGCTAATCCCTTTCACCCCTGACAAGCCAGGTCTCCATTTGTTCCTACAAGAAGCAAAAGGAGAAACATGAGTTGCAGCGCAAGTCTATACATCTTTCCATAAGCAATTCCCATGGAATTCATGGGGCTTTCTTCCCAGGTAAGCAGATATAGGATTACAGCAGGGGTGGGAAATGGCAGGTCCAAATGCAGCCCTCTAGCTCTCTCTGTCTGGGACTATCTGGGACTCTTTCCAGACCACACCCTGAAGTCATGCCACAAGCCTTCCTCACACTTTCCTTTTCCCCCCCTGGCTAGAATGTGTCCTTGAGATCAGATAATGGATCTTGCTTCCCTGGACACAAGATTGAGTGGGGTGTGAGAGTGTGTGCAGAAACTAGGCTAGTCTACGAAGGTAAAATTTACGTACATTGCTCCAACTTCTTTTGCACAAATGGTTACTCAGAAGGAAATGCTGCCCTTAAGATTGAAAAGTTTCCCTGCCCTTGAATTACAGAATCACTTGCCTTTTCAGCTTTCTGCTTTCCGACCTGTACAGTAATATGTGAATGAGTAAGACCCACAAATCCTCTTGTTTACTTTTGAACAGAAGTAATGAAAAGAAGAAACAACATATCTTATTTTTCTCTTCATATATAACAAAATGAACCAGCCGTGCACTGGAAAAAAGGTCACAATCCCATTCAGCACGCCCCATTTCTACAAACCAGAAGTTGATCAGTGAAAATTTTGGCAGCGTAACAAAGTCTTTAAGAAAGACTGAAACACCACAAGAGAGAAAGCCAAGAGAAGTTCTCATCGGGTGTACTGTTTTTATATTTTCATGCAATCCTATCATGTTTATTTGGTTATTAAGTCCTATTGAATTCACTGGGAACTGGGAAATCACTGGGAACTGAATCCGCTGAGACTTATTTCTGAGTGGACATGTACACAGGATTGTGCCGCAAATGTTTATGTTCCATCACAGTATGATTTCTGACTGAAAATAGACTGTGGGCCTCATAATGAATACTATTTTGGTGTGGCATCTCCCCTTCTGGAGACAAATCTCCTAAATATAAGGTCAACTTCTTAATATCAGAACCTAGAAGATGCTATGTATTCTCCTTTAACTGAATGCAGTCATTATAGCTATATTCCAGAATGTTTACTGAATAACCTGCATCAGTACTGAAAATGTGAACCCCAATGAAATATCAGAAGTGCAACCCTTTAAAAAAAGCCCATCAAAGCATGTTTAGCACATTTTAGATACATCTTCCTCATGTCCCCATGTATCAACAACTTGTAAGCCTTCAGGATCACAGAAGCATCATAAAGGGGCAATCTAGTGATTTCAATCTCAGTTCCAGGACTTGAATAATGTAGTAGGAGAACTAGCTGATTTTCTGGCAATAACATATTTCCCACATAATTTATTAGCTTGTTTATGTGTAAGACCAAGAGTCTAAAAACCACTGAAGCAAGTAACAACGAAGATTAAACAAGATACTCGATAAAGTTAATGGGGTACACAGAATTTTACAGCAAATATACACACGTACGACATCTTTTCAAACAGATTGCGGATGGATAATCCCATTCATCCAAAAATTGAATGTATTTAAATGCCTTTACCTTTTCAATCGCTTTTCTCTTTGTTCCCAAATCCATCCAGGTGTTTTCATTCTCCAGCATGTCCATAAAGGCCCAACGAATCCCTTCAGTCAATTCTGCCATCTGCAACAAATATTACCATAATTACTTAAGAAATGTGAAATGCTCTGAAGACTTTCTGTCCAATTCAGTGAAGGGGCTCTGCATGCAGAAGCAGCCGTGTGTGTGTGTGTGTGTGTAGCCAAAACAGATGTACACATCTGGACATGTGTTCACATCTGCAAATCAAAATGCTCATCTACAGTGCTCATCTGGTCCCCAGCTAGATGTCACTAATTGTACTAAATTAGTGTGGGATTGGTGCCTATGAAAGTATAAACATTAGAATCCATAGCAAAGTTTCCCTTCCATTTGCCGTATTATTCGCTCTATAGGACGCACTTTTTCCCCTCCAAAAATGAAGGGCTCCTTGGCTTCAGTGATAGCAACGCGAAGCCTCCGAAGCGCAGAGGGAGCGCTCCCTCTGTGCTCCGGAGGCTGCGCGTTGCTTTCGCTGAAGCCTGGAGAGCGAGAGGGGTCAGTCGCTCTCCAGGCTTCAAGGCTAGCCGTCTGAAGCCTCCGGAGCCCCTTCCATTTCTCCTCCTGCTGCACTCCGGAGGCTTCGGGTTCCTTTTGCTGAAGCCGGGAGAGCAAGACTCTCCCGGCTTCAACAGAGAGGGAGAGCTGCGCGGCGCCCTTTCAGCGAAGCGGGAGGATAAATGAAAGGGGCTCCGTTTCTCCTGCCGCTTCGCTGAAGGGGCGCTGAGCAGAGATGGGGAGAATTTGTTTTTCTTGTTCTCCCCCTCTAAAACAAGGTGCGTCCTATGGTCAGGTGCGTCCTATAGAGCGAAAAAAATACGGTATTTTCTACCCTTTAACTCCAAGACTACTCTTCAGGTGTTTAAGAACTGGAAGAACATGGTTATGAAAATAATATAAAAAAATCTTTTATTGGATAGATCAGAGCTGATATGTGACAATATATATATATATGGGCCCAAGGAAATTGTACAAGAGCATCAGTGGCTGACTGTAACCTAAATATAATATGAATACATAGCAGTGTAATAAAGACACTTCCATGCAACGTTTTTCTGTGCACTTGGTTACATTTTCTGCATCATACATGCAGCATCATAAGAATGTAAGATGAGTATGCTGGATGAGGCCAATGGCCCATCTAGGCCCGCACTGTGTTCTCAAAGCAGCCGAGGGAAACCAGCAACCAAGATTCAAGAACAGGAGCACTCTCCAGAAACTGATATTCAGAAGCAATTCAGGAAAGACGAGAAATCTGTCCATAGGTCAAATTAGCCAGGATGGCTGAAGTGGAGCCTCCATGTTCCACGGCAGCATAGCAAATGCCATCCCATTGTTTTCCTCATCCATTCTGGATTTACCATTTCCACATTTTTTTTACTTATTGGACTTTCCACAAAAAGGATAAATCCAGATTCAATGGGAAAATCTCGTGGGATGGCATTTTGGTGAAGACAGTGTCATGCGAAGCTTCCAGGCATGAATGGCACCAATTCCATAACAAAATGCTGTGTGGAAGTGCCAGTAATGTCAGGTGAATCACCTCCCTGATTGAAAGTTTGGAGATTGACCTAAGTGGGGGAAAATAATGTCCTTATCTAAACAACCGAAGGGGATTGTAGCATCTCATTTTCATGATTCATTACTAGCCTTTAAATATCACATCATTTTTATACAATATGGAAGCCAGTAAAGCCCTGGCATTAAATATGACCAAGCATTCAACAGTCGGGAGTAAACTGCATCCCAGGGAATAAGGTAACTTGGAGATATTGATGGCAGAGCACTGTTTCAATTAACTTAGTGCACTAATGAGGTGAACTCCCTGTACTTGGAGGTTGGCAGTTCATATTCTAGCTCTACAATTGGACCCTGGTGTATATTCTGGTTTTTATGCACCAGCTGTAGCAGTAGGGGTGGGAGGAGAAATCTATTCATACCATCAGAGTTGTTATCAAAATTGTTCAGGCGTAGCCGTACGAAATGCTGCCTAGACTGTAGGTCAAAAACAGTGCTATATTTAGACACAAATAATATCTCTTTGATAAAAGGAGGGAGACAAGAAAACATCCAGGGCATGAGCTCATCAGTGACTAAATACAAAAATACCACGCTTCCCATAATTCATTATTCAGCATGGACCTTCTACAAACTAAGAGGGGGGATGGTTTGGTGTCATCTAAATAGCTGAAACACAGGAAAAGGAAAGGCAGACTGAAGAAAATAGAAGATGCCATCTTTTTAAAAAGAGAGATCAACCTGGCAACTAGTCTATGACCCAGTCCCCATCCATCCTCCAGAATACGCCCCAATGATATCAGTGAGATTTATTCAAGTAAATGTTCACAGGATAGCATTCTACAATTCTGTGCATACTTATGTAAGATCATGGCATTTCTCAGTTACTAAAATGTCTCATTTGTCATTTGATCTTTCCAGCTATTCTGGGGAAAAACATGATAGTAACAAATAGCCCTAAAGACAACCTATGAAATACTACACAATGGTTAAAGTTGCAGTGGAGAAGGGGCCACAAAGCACCAGTGGTCAGATTAAGGTAGTTTCCGGTGCCACCATCACATCAAAGTGGTAATGGCACAAGTGATCTCTGGGCCACATCACCCACAATGCTTTGCTCTGAGGAAGGGTGGTCCTGCTGTGACGAGGATGTCAGGGAGCAGGTGACAGCAATGATAAGGGGAGAAAGAATGTATAAGAGGATGCAGTAGAGGATGAGGAAGGAGTGAGGGACGGAGGAGGAGGTGGTGGTGGCGATGATAATGACGGAGGGAGAAGGAGGTGAGGGCAGAAAATGTAGAAGGCAGCAGCACAATTTCAAAGACACAAAAATGCACCTACCATATCCCTCTTGTCTTCTTGGAAGTGCAGATCTACAAACATTCTTCCAGCAACATAAGGGAGAGCACTTTCCACGAAGTTTACACATTTATCCCACTGAGGCAGTAAGGAGGTTGTCCCCTGGATTACCTGTTTTGACCAAACAACATTCCATGACTATAACCAGATTTGCCGCAAATCAGGCAGACATGTATTTCCTCTTCTAATCTCCCGTACTCCCACAAGAGCAGCGTTCTGGAATTCTAGGCATTGAACAGCCACAAAAGGGTTGTCCACATGCATATGCTCATAACTCCAACATTGACTGGGTGGAGGAACACTAGGATACATTAGGGGTTTGATACAGCTGTGGAACTTTTTCTCAATTTGGGTACCACTCACTATTAGTGTGGAAAGGAAAACTCACTCTCTAATAATAGCAACGTGTGAACAAAGGTGCAGACAATCAGCTACCATTTCACTGGAGCAAACAACAACTATGTCACTATAAATGGTAAATGTGGAAAGCCCTAGAATATCTTAAGTTAGGAATGGTACTGCTAGCTCTACAGTTTGTAAATTCTCAGTTCTATTCAGTTCATTACAGAGTCCCAAGCAATGATGTCATCCTTTATCTCTGCTTCAAATTCCAGCCGTTAAAGAAGGAAAATCACAGCATAACACAGAAACATGATGCTGCAATAAAAGGGAGAAAGACTTGGATGTAAAAAAAAAGATAACCTGTGAATTTTTCATTCATCTCTGTGCCCAGACTAGAGTCCTGATGTCCTGAGAGAGGTTAGGTAATGTTCTCCAACTTCTTTAAATGCATTGAATTCAAGCTTGCTAGCTGGAAGCAGAGGGACTCACAGAATCCATCTATCAACTGCTGTCTTCATAAGCTTCATAGGCACACAGGGCATGTTGATATCAAAATCTCTCACTTACCCTTGAAAACTCCAACCACCTATACTGAAAGCGTCGGCTGAGGTTAAATATTCTTGAATAAACCATTCTCCATACCAGATAGTTGGCAATAGTCCTGTCAAAGCAGACACATCTTTATGTCAGACAGTTAGACCCATGTGTTGTAATGTACAGCTGTCTGAGACTATAAATAAATAGGTGACTAGATTCCACCACCCCTCCTCAGATCAGTGCACTACCTGCAATGGTAGCAGCTTCACCTTGAAAATTAATGAGCAATGACCAAATTCACAAAAACCTGTTAGACAGAAGCGGTTGCATGATATCAGCCATTTGGTGTGTGAATGATGGTGGATCTTCCATTTGGAGCATATTTCAACAGTTTTGCCTCCTGAGATGGAATTTGGCGTTAGTGCTCCTGTGCAAAGAATGGGTGTTCTCCCCACACACACCAAGTACTCACAAACTAATAAAGCAGAAACAATCTAGCTACAAAATCTATAGGAAAGTTTGCCTTAATTCAATGTAATGGGATGTATTGCAACTTTTAATCAGAGTAGATCCATTGAAATAAGTTTGTCATGTTCATTCATTTCAGCGGGTCTATTCTGAGTACAAGTTAGTTGGCCACAACATGTCGTGATATCTGGTGATCCTTACCAAACCATCAACAATACATCACCAAATATCTCACACATCCTACTCACACAGTAATAATGAAACACTTGCAGGGCAATTCAGATGGCAAGTGCAACCATATAAACTAAAGGAATAGGCTTCCTACTACAGAGAAGTAAACATGGTATTTATTGGCTTAATTGGAAGTGGAACATAGCAGGGGTTAGCCCAGAAATCAAACTTTAGTTCTGAAAACCTATCAATTGATTTTTTTTTTTAAAAAGGGAGAGTCTTTGAGCCTATATAGATAAATTCACCCCACTTATCAGCCCACATTCATTCAGGATTAGAGGGCAGAGGTTCCAGGAGACAAGGTTTTAAGGCCTGTGCCTGCCGTTTTTAGAAATTAAGCACCATGGTACATTGTGCCTTATTCAGCATTTTCGGATATAGAATGTGATAATACTTCTGTAATCCAGTGTTATACACCTGAGGCTTCTGCATGGCTGGATCTCTTAATACTAATGCTCAAAGACATTAAAAACACATTTTTCAGAGTCAGAGCTAGCAGTAATATGGCACTTCACCCCCACTGCCACTACCTCAGAGCATTTTGGCCGTGCTAGACTTTTCTACCTAATTAAAGACAGCCAATAACGTATCTCCCTATTTTTTTTTTAAGCACTCTGACACTATTTTGATTGATTCAACAGAACACAAAAGTGAATGTTGCCGAGATAAATATTATAACTGGTTATGTGTAGTATATAACACTGCTGTTTTCAGTGGCGTAGCGTAGGGGGTGCAGGTGGGGCCGGCCGCACCGGGCGCAACATCTGGGGGTTAGGGGTAGGGGTAGGGTTAGGGGGCGCAAATCCAGGGTTAGGGGGCGCAAATTACTTGCCTTGCCCCGGGTGCTGACAACCCATGCTACGCCACTGGCTGTTTTGCTTGTGCAACAGACTTGCACCTTTAAATCTGCCCTCCTTTCCTCACCTGTGCAGCTGCCCTGTGCACCTGGGGCATCCTCCAGAACAAATGTGGGCGTGGGGCACAGGGACAGAATAGGAAGGATAAGTCCTGTTGTGGAAGCAGAATGCTTGCTTGCTTATGCAGAATGGGACACAACCCTCACACCATCACGTTCTTTTCAAAATGTAGGGTTTCAGTGTTACTTGATGAATAAAACCAATTCATCGATAAAAACATTGTGGGCCAATCAAAACTGGACCCTGCTGCGCCTCAGAAAGTTATCAATAATCAGGATATCAAACTGGCCTAATTCCAAGGACAGAGGAACTGCACTATTTTAGTTATTGGGGGGGAATATATCCTGTCTGATGCATTTTATATCCTTTTGGGTGCTAGCAAAATGAACCAATTAAAAAAAGAAGGGGACAAGCAGGTGAAGACCACCTGAGGACCAAAGTACATATGACAATAGTCACATGCAGTACTGCTTTACTCTTTTTTTGGTCAGTGGCAGGGTTGCATGCACTCCCCCCCCTCTCTCTCATAGCCAGTATGGAGACCCTATCAGGACTCTAGCAGGGAGATAGAAGGGATTTAATCATTTCCTCCACACACCTGCAATATGCATTGCTGATAAAAACTCCCACTACTGATACAGATATGGGGAGGAGATCTACACTGGCTATTTGTTTTTTTACACACACACAAATCATAAAATAAAATAAAATCTGTACTTTACAGCAAAGCCTGTTCCAGTTAAGTTTTCCTGCTCCCCCCAGCAGGACAATCTACCACCAACTGCGTTCTGGGAGAAAGAGTGAGGCAAGCGAAGTCACCTGAGCCTGTTCCAAATGGGCTCACTGACATATTTCCTTTTATTGTGTCTTTCACCCCTTACCTTTCCTCTCAGTAATTTCCCTGCTTCCTTCTCTTCTCTCCACTGAATAACATAGAAGACAACCCATAGTCACTAGCATTATTTTCACAATTCTGTAGAACTTGCCACGTTGTGGTAATGGACCTTTACTATGCAGTACCCATGGCTTCTGCAGAAGTCATGGGCCCTTTCTGCGAAAACAGCAGGACCCTCTTGGAGCATCTCTGTTTCAATGGCTCAGAGCAGCATCTTTTCACTTTGCTATCATTAGTATCTGCAGTGTTCATGAAACAAACCGGACTTATGGCTGAAGAGCAACGAATTGTTCAGTCAATATGATATGCCTTCCCAGTCGTAAGAGGATTCCTATAATGATCGCCTCAATTTCCACATTTTTCCCCAAGCACAGAAAGGCTTTGCACTGGGGGGGGGGGGATCCATTCACCTGGAATTGCTAGCAATGAGTTCTCTTGCTGCAGCATTCACATGATTTTGTTTTCATAGCAACCCCAGAGACAGAAATAATTGAAAGGGTCCACCTGTGGTTTGAAAACAAAGTGGTAACAAACCACAGTATGCCAAGATCCTAAACATTATACTGAAAAGTCAGGGATTGTTTCTGAGCAAAAAACATACACAAAGCAAATTAGAAATCCTTACTTTTTTCTTTCACTTTCTAGTATCCTGAACAAATCCTTGAAGTACTGGGGCACACGAACAACGACATTTTCTGAAGCATCTATGTCCTTAAGTTCAGGATAAAGCTTGGTGTCTATCACCTTCTTGATATATCCCAGCCAGTCAAACTGAAACACAGCAAAGGTTCAGTTCCTGACTCTTGCAGACAACAACAACAAAAGCTTATAAGTTAATTACCTACCATTAGCTGAACGACTTAAAAGTTTTGCCTAATTTCAAAGTTGAAGTTCACTGCACAACATCACAAATATTTTGAAACTTAAATAAAAATGCAGCTGTATTTAAAATAATAATAGTGAACACCTGTTTCAACTAATTTCATTTAAATTGCCATCTTATGCACATCTGAAGAACCTTTCAGTTTGAAAGGTAATTACACAGTCCAATCAGGCATTAATATAGTCATTTTCCAATTAACTTCAACCAACCTGAGGGATCAGGGTGCTGAGTTCCGATATGTTCATTTTGTTGTACATAGATTCACTGGTTCGATTCTCATGAGGAATCATTATCTGCAAAATATAAATGCAAACAAATATTATTTTCCTCCACAAATCCACTCTGACTTTGCCAACACTCACATAATCTGGGTGCGACAAGGTATGAATAGCAATGTTACCTGTTCAGTTTTCAATAAAATAAGTTGCAAACCTATTATTATGATTCATTAGCAAAAAATCTTCTTTTTCCATAAACATTTTACATTTCCCCCTATGTAACACAATGAAATTCATCTTTATCCATACTAATATCTATCCCTTCCAGTATGAAATGATGTTCAGTTTCATAATCCCAGGTGGATACCTACTCTACATCAAATGTATCTGAAAGACAGGAAAATCTAGAAAACTAACTAACCAGTGGTCTAGGAAGAAATTATTGTAAACTACTGATGCTGTCTTCAAATTTAGCACTGCAATTAGGCCTGGAAACTAATTGCCAGTCAGGTCAGGATTGGCATTATATGCTCAAGGTGTCTTGCCCCGGTGAGCAGGCTGGCCGCTGAATTTTGCACCACCAGAAATTTCCAAATTGTTTTCAGTGTTAGCGCAACATATAACTCATTATAGTAATCTAACCTAGAGGTTATTTAGCAGCAGCTGTAAACAGCTCCTGCTCATTTACATTTATATTCTTGTTCAACCCTGAAATCCTTTGAGTATCAAACTTATTCCTGGATGTGCTACTGGCAGTTGCCTACTTGTGGACATATCTTGCCAGTTCATCAAATTAATTATTATTATTATTATTATTATTATTATTATTATTATACAGTGGTACCTTGGTTCTCAAACATAATCTGTTTGACTTCCAAAACATTCTAAAACCGAGTTGCAAAGGGCTGGCTGCAAGTTCAATGGAGAAAATTGAAAAACAAGCAGTGGAAGCTGTTTGACTTCCGAGGCGCATTGAAAAATGGAAGCATTTACTTCCAGGTTTTTGGCATTCGGCTTCCGAGATGCTCAAAAATCGAGGTACCGCTGTATTTATACACTGCCCTTCATCCAAAGATCACAGGGCAGTTCACAACATAAAAATAAAAGATACACTTTGTCACTGCATTGGAACTCCAGGAAAGCACCAAGTGAATGAAGAAGTGAAGCCATGTCTACCCCTTTGGACATCCAGTTGCCACAAATGCAGCTAAACCCACATTTAGAAAAGCACTAACCTCAGCAATTTTAACTTCTAGTTTCAACACAGACTTCATGTCCAACTCTGCGCGTGAAGCATTGGCCCCCAAAAGCACTGCTGTATCCACCATGAACTGGAACAGAGCTTCTCTGTACTATAATGTGATAAGAATCCAGTTATCATTACAGCTAAACAGAGAATTAACCTCAGCAAAATAAAGTATGCCCCCCACACCTTATTGAAGCATAAGAATAGTACATTGTTTTCTTACCTTCCTTTTTCAATTTCCTTTGCATATTAATCATACTATTGTGCTCTATATTAGTTAACATGCTCTATCTATTCAGCATTCATCCTCATTTGCTTGCATGAAACATGCACTGATGTTAGATTATATCCAGTGTTTATTGAGCATTTATTCTGATTTGTGTATGGAGTGGTTATGCAACAATGAGCATTCATCCAGAATTCATCCTGATTTGTTTGCAGGGCATTTACATGTCTTCCCATTGGCCATTTGTTTGTCCCTTTCAATGCATTTCCCCATCACTTTCCAAACCGCAAAAATGTTGTGGGTGGTATCCAACTAAAGAGTTCCGCTAGAGCAATGATTGCCAGGTTCTCTCTCCTCTCCTCTCCCTGTGCACCCCCCACGCAACCCCTAAATCTGTTCCCTCCAGTGAAGGTTTATGGGGCACAGGTGGGGGGACACGGTAAGAGGAGAGCATGAGGAAGTTCCACTGTGCAGCTAAAACTCCTTGTAGTATCAGAACAGTTAAGCTGGAAACAACCACTTGTAGTAGTAGGTAAGGTGAAGGTAAAGGGACCCCTGACCATTAGGTCCAGTCATGATTGACTCTGAGGTTGCGGCGCTCATCTCGCTTTATTGGCCGAGGGAGCCGGCGTACAGATTCCGGGTCATGTGGCCAGCATGACTAAGCCACTTATGGCGAACCAGAGCAGTGCACGGAAACGCCGTTTACCTTCCCGGCAGAGCAGTACCTATTTATCTACTTGCACTTTGACGTGCTTTTGAACTGCTAGGTTGGCAGGAGCAGGGACTGAGCAACGGGAGCTCACCCCGTCGCGGGGATTTGAACTGCCGACCTTCTGATCAGCAAGTCCTAGGCTCTGTGGTTTAACCCACAGTGCCACCCGCATCCCTTTTGTAGTAGTAGGTGGTTGTTGTTAAAAAAAGGATATGTTGTGCAAATCCCTATTCCATCTAGAACAGTGGTTCTTAATCTTTTTTTGACCATGTCCCACCTAAGCATCTCTAAAATCCTGGTGCTCCCTCCCCCCGTGACATATAATTCTTATTATTCAAAAAGTGAACTCCTATTCACGTGGAGGAAGCCTAAAAGGTCATTAATTTGGTCTAACTCATTCTCAAATTTCCCCCCTTAACAATCAGATTGCCCCCCTGTAGGGCGTGTTGGGAACCACGGATCTAGAAGTATGCAGTGAGAAAGTGAATCTACATTTTACTCAGCCTGCAGCAGGAACTCATTGGGGATTGGGGAGAAATTTAAAGGTGAACTAGTTCGCAATTTCCAAAACAATATGTGAACCAAAAGAGGCATCCTTTGAAATTCACATTTTTCTGAATTTTGCAATGCAGTTCTCCAGCAAAGTTCTCTCCAAAAAAAATGCATATACCAGCATAAAATGTGACATAAATGCACATTATTGAAAGCAGCATACAAAATGCATTCTATTAGGGGAAACTGCTTTGGGAAAATTTGCATATTAGGAAAAATTACAAACATAAAGGTGTATATTAAAATGCCGGTGAGATTTCATGAAGACTAAAAAAAAAAAAATGCAAATTGAAGATTGGGAAAAATGCAAAACTGAGAGAAACAAAAGTTGACATAGTCACCCATCCCTAGTGGCTACTAAAGAGAGGATATTTTCAGTAATGGCAGCCCAGTTTTGGAATGTTCTTCTCAAAGAAGCTTGCCTGGTGCCCACACTGTGGTTCTTCCACCAGCAGGCAACAACCTTTTAACCTTCCCAGGCTTTTAAAAAAAATGTTTGAGTGTTCCTTATGTATATGACACCACTTATATACTCCGCTGCTGGATTTATTCAAGTCCTGTATTGTGTTATTTTGATTATGTTTTGGATTTTTTATATATATAATCTTTGTGTTTCACAGTTTTAATTTGCTGTTGTTGACCACTCAGATAATTTCAATTATCGAATGGCATAGTAGCAGATAAATGGAAGTAGTAGCAGATAAATAATAGCAGATAAATGGAAATAAATAAAACAGTTACTGCAGAAGGTTTAAATCTCTAAACAGGAAGTTGACAGGATTAAAGAAGTAATTAATATGGTGGCAAAGGAGAAGAAATCCTCAATGTAGAAATTGTTCTCCATTTAGACGCTTAAATAAGCAATGCTCACGGATTTAGCTTCTGTGGTGTTTTCCAGGTAGTCTTCTCGCGCTGACAGGGACAGAGATGCTTGGTCTAGCTATTAAAAATATGTAAAGAATACAACAGTGTCAGTTCCCATTAAATACACTTCCATAATACTATTCAATCTCAAATTTATAGTTTCATTAAGAAAAAGGAAGACACACAAGCAATCTTTTAAAAAATGATTTACTAACGTTAAGCAATGAACACATTTTTAAAAAGAAAATAATAATTCAGGCATCCAATTAAGTTTACATTTAAATATTATATTCTGCTTTCTTGGGGACATTGGCTTCTGTATGACATTGGGGAGTTTAGGAATTCTACAATAAACGTTTCCCCCAAGATATAAATATCTCCTGGCATATCTAATCTGGGAATTCATTTGATCCTTCAGTAACTAATTAGGATACAAGCATGTTCTTCTTGTAAATCAGACTGCTGTAAATCAAATTAGAGATGAGCTTAGAATGCCCTAAGGAATACAGTTACATATATTCCCCTGACTTTTGGTCATTTGCATATATACATACTAATGACCAGGTTCTGTGGAGATGTTGTTGAACATGGTGGCAAAAGGCTGATAACTCTTATCAACAAAATTAGCTGGAGGGCGTGTAATTATGAGTTTGATGCAGGTTTTAAAGGTATTATAGAATTACTTTCTCACATGTCTGGTGAAAGAAGGCATTCTTTCCGCCATGTTTGAAGATTTCATAATTAAAACATAATGAGTCCAGAAACTAGGGACTCAGCTACATTGGCAAAGTAAAAGCACTTTATATGCGTTCTTTGTGCATTCTAACACTGTGACACCAGATGGCGGTGTGGAGTTCCATTTTTGCCAACCTAATTTCTCACACAACATTTAAAACAGTTAAGTGTTTAACTGAAACACTTCTTTGATGTGTCCAGATCCCGCCTAAGACCTTCTTTCTTCACAGAGGCATATGCCTGCACCTGTGTTGATGGCCACAGGTTGGGCTTCCAGCTGCCGCTTCCAAGTGTGCCATAAACTCCCACTCCCTGTGACACAAATTAGTCAACTATAAATCAGGACATGGGTCACCCATATAGCGCATGCTTTTGTGGGTCCAGATGCAGTGAAGCCCAGGACAGCAGCATGGAATTAAACAGGCCACAACTTTATGGATAACAGATGCTGGCATAGCCATTGCTGGTTGATGACTAACCTGATTGACTAAGATTAAGGGTTGCCTTGGGATGTGCATCAATTGTGGGCAACTGCCTTGAACACCATTCAGGAGAGCTATGGCCCATCAACTTCCAAACTGGGTGACCAGACAAGAGCATCATCTTCCAGGCTCTCTTCAAGGGATACCCTGCTGCTGCAGTTGTTGCGGGCTCTCACCACTCACTTAGACTAGGGCTTCATCCCAATGCCTAATCCATCATAAAATTGTGACATCACTATCCTTTCGGGAAGTAGACAGGGCGTAGCAGAATATCCAAATGCACACGACCATAGTGTGACCTTATAACCCTTGATAGCTTCACCCTTGTCCAGTTATTTGAAACATTTTATATTGTGATGACAATAAAGGTACTTGATTGATTGATTGAAACATTTGCTATGAGGCAGGCAAAAGCCCTCCAGGCGGTCCAATTGGCCTAAAAGGGAAATCCCTCCCTGGCCCAGAAAATGGTGACTAAAGCAAGGCACACAGAAGCTAGTCCGCCTGCACCTGGCCAGCTACCAAATCTCAACTAAAGGAGAGGCAGGGTGGGAATCCAGAAGAGAACTGAGGCCCTCTGGTCTGCTCCCCAAGCCACACCTCTAGAATCCCCCATGACTGGCCCCACTGCCTGCACGAGAGTCCATAGCAGCGGACTCTCTCATGCCACAGGAGGGAGTCCCATCCGCCAAGGCTGCACCCAGCCACAAACACAGCTCCCCCAAATTCAAGTAAGCAATCCTTTCTGGCACCCACAGGGTCCTGTTGTGACAAACCCTCCCCACTCTCTTATGCTGAAATAGAAAGGAGTCTTCTATTATAGCTCATTGAAAGTTTTCGTTTCAAGTGTATCTGCATGAGTTGGGCAGTTTGGAGGGGGGAGTTTACAAATACGACACACACATGCACCCCAAAATCACACCACCCCATGGCACAGTTAGACTTCAAAGAAGTCTTATATTAGCCTCAGTACAAGGCTCATTTCAAGCCTAATTACACTGGAGGAGGAGCAAATTTCAGGGATCACTCTCACTAAAAACACTTCTTGTCATAATTAAGCTTTAAAGAAATCTGCTGTGTCAATCCTAGTTGTTATAGGGGGCTGGATTTTTTTTGCAATCTTAGTTGTTCCCAGGGGCTGATCTTCCTGAAGACTGCAGCTGGAGAGGGAAGGTTAACTTGCACTTCCAGGAAGATATCTCACTCACACACCCCTATAACACTTATGTGAAACGAAAACACTTTTTTTTTTAAAGTCTCATTGTTGATGAGTGGAGTGTGTGGCGGTAACTGCCATGGATGCGCTTGTGCATGGTTGCAGTGTGTAGGCATATGTGTCCCCACAACAGTTTCTCCAATTTGTAAACGTGCCCATTTGCAAAAGTTGGCAATTCCTGAGCATAATGGCTAAAATGTGGAACACTGGATATTTTTAGTGAGCCAGTGAAAACTCGCATCTACCTCCATCAACCCCCTCTACCATACCTTTATGATGTGCTCATTGGAGTTCTTATCATCAGAAGCCACATACATTCGGATGAAAACAGAACTGCTATATTGGCCACGAAGAGTAGCCAGGGTCTGTAACATGCTGAACTTCCTTTCTGACCACAATCCATCAGGCCCAATGTTCGATTCCAGGACAGGCCAGCGGAACGGAGAATGTTTCAGCATGCTCAAAAGAGGCTTTGCATCAGCTTTCTCTATCTTATCTGGAAGCAGAAAAAGCAAGCCATCAGAAGACCACTTCCAGGTAGTACCATTTTAAGAGTGCTCATTAGAAATACTGTTATATGTGGAAAGCAACAGGATGTGTATACATAAATTAAGTAGTAGTAATGTTAGATAACTATCAGATTTCACCATATGGGTATGCATTCAGAAAAAATGTCCCATTAAACATATATGATAGTTAAAATCCCATGAACCAGGGAATACTGTGCAATCAATCTCAGGCATGTTTACTGAGAAGTAAGCCTCACTTATTCCTAGGTAAGTGTAGCTTAAGTACAGGACTACATTCTAAAAGTACAAATTATTTAGCACTGACTTAATGGGAGAAGAGCAATAACTGGCACTAGTCATAAAATGCTGTTTTTGCAACATTTTGCATGATTTGATATGCATAAAACAGAGATATGTTTCAGAGCTGCTCATTGCTTGATATTTATAGAACAATGGAAAATAAAAAGTGTTTGCAAGTTTGTGTACATTCAGACTCTAACCTGTAACCCTGTAAATGAAAGTTACTTACTCTCATTCATACATGAAGAATAAAGAATCTTAGCCTTCTGTACAGCTTCACTGTCTCGCCTTTTGCTAAGTGGTTTCTCAAGGAGAGCTGTGAAGTCAAATGAGGAGAAAACATTAGTTTCAAGTTTAACCATCCTAGAGTTTTACCAGCATCAAACAATAGGTCAGAACATCACATCACTAGATAATGAACCTGAATTCTTCAGAATTTAATGTTGGTAGTCTAGGAAGACTGACATTCTTGAATCTAGAGGCTCAGGAAATGTTAGGCCCATACACAGTGCTTCATTGTTAAGATGAAAACTTTGGGAGAACCTCTGTTTTGAAACTTCTTCCCTTCACTCTAGAGGAGGGGAGTAGGCTTTGAAGCTTTAGTAACAGGCGAAAGACACATAGTAAATGGCTCTCTCTTCCTTAATACTCAATTCAAGTAGGACCTGCAGCAAAATCTTGCAGTGTGGAGTGGTACTGTTCAGGAAGCCAACAAACTGTGCCCATTTCCAGGACACTCCATTCAACTCCCCCATTTTCTATTCCGCCCCCCTTTCCAATAATCAGTCAGCATCCCATGGCCACTGAGCACCGTTCGTCCTCATTGGGCTTTACTTGGGTTTCCCCTAAGAATCTTATTTATTTGTTGTATTTCTTCAAACCTTGGCGTTTCCCCAAGCTCCTTGTTTGGAAATGGATTAGAGTACGTAACTCTTTTATTTTCAAGGTTACAGGTTGGGATCTGAACATGCAGAAACGGACATATGCTTTTTCTTCTTATATAGCCATGAACACAATATGCCATTAAAATGACACAGACAGTTTGTGTTATGGTCAGATGAACATACAAGATGCCGAGTAATGTGTGAAGTGCATGCTGAATTGGTGTCAAGCAATGAAGCACTATGGGGGAGGGGAAAACTATTATATGAACACAAAACTGAGTATCCCTACTTTCATCTGTGAACTGTCTGAGGGTGCAGAGCTAAGCTCAGACAGTGAACAGGTTCCAGGGTTAAACCATGTTTCTAATAAATCTCAGGCTACAAGAAGACCAAAGCTTTGCTATAAATCATTAAAACAAACCAATATCTAAGGGAAACATTCATGGAACAGGGGTCCCTTCCAGATGACCTGTTTATTGAGCATTCATTCTGATTTGCTTATGATGAGGTAATATGATGTTGTGCCAAGCAATGGTTATCCCCCAATTCCAGTCACTCTCTTTAAAAAAAAAAAAAAAACCCTCCCAAAATTGCTTTTCTTTTTTCTTGGAGGTAGGTTTATTGTTCAAGAACTCCACCTCCACTTTAATTGTGCAGCCCTAATATGCCAGTATTGATTCTCATGAACAAAACAGAAACTGTTCATAAGTGCCCTAAGTTGTCCTGCATGGAGCAAAGTCAATCCGTTTGCAATACAAACGTAAATCCTGCCTTGAACAAGAACATTAGTTTGCATTACACATTAATTGTGTAAATATTCTCTTAGATAGAAGTTCATAAGGGATAGAGCCATGCACGTGACAACACTAAGAATGTGCACACCACTAACAAAACAAAAGGAGGCGGAAATTGGTCATATTTATATATAATTAGCACAGATGGGGAAAGAACTAAATGCATTTTTTTTCCTTCCAAGACATAGAATGCCAAAGGAAGCATATCAGATTTCATGTAATTAACCATAATATATGGTCTCTCTGTGGACATGCAAGGCTTGGATTTGGCAAAGCTATATTTGTGCTTGAGGAACAAGAGATTTCCCCACTCCCAGAACTGCCTCAAATACCATAACAGAGGCAAAGGCTAACTTGCAATGAATCGGATCATTCTTTTACCTGGTGCAATGCTGATTTGGAGTGTTATTTGTACTCTGTGTACACATTACTGGCTTAAAACAGTGAGGGGTTTTTCCTTGGTGCGTTTCAAGTTGCATTTGCCCATCGGACAGGCAAGGTGGGAGACTGGGCACTGATGTCTTCAGCTGATGGAATTGCCTACCCCAAGAGATGGGTTAGGAAAAGGAAAGGAAAATCCCACACACCTGGGATTCAATGCTACTTGAAAAAGGATTACTGGGTTCAAGTTCAATTAAAGCTGGCTTGGGGGAAAACCAAATCAAAACAGAGTATTTCACCAGAAACGGCAGGATTGCTCTAGACCCTTGGGTATTGTCATAGGTACACAGATTAAAAAGAGAATTGAGAGCGTACTACAGCCAGAGTAAGCGGCACTGTGTACACAGCCTACCTGGCTGTATCTGTTCCTTCCAAAGCTCACAAGCTATTTATTTATCTGTCTTTATTATAGAATACTATAGCCTGCCTGCTTCCTAAAGGTAAAGGTAAAGGTACCCGTGCCCGTACGGGCCAGTCTTGACAGACTCTGGGGTTGTGCGCCCATCTCACTTAAGAGGCCAGGGGCCAGCGCTGTCCGGAGACACTTCCGGGTCACGTGGCCAGCGTGACATCGCTGCTCTGGCGAGCCAGAGCCGCACACGGAAACGCCGTTTACCTTCCCGCTGGTAAGCGGTCCCTATTTATCTACTTGCACCCGGAGGTGCTTTCGAACTGCTAGGTTGGCAGGCGCTGGGACCTAGCAGCGGGAGCGCACCCCGCTGCAGGGATTCGAACCGCCGACCTTTCGATCGGCAAGTCCTAGGCGCTGAGGCTTTAACCCACAGCGCCACCTGCGTCCCTGCTTCCTAGGCTTCTGCAAAGAGTTTCAGTTTTGAATTCTTAAAAGGGAACGGGGAAAGGCTAGGCTGCACTCCCTACAGGGTTTACACAGGATAGTGATCTTTGTGTAGGAAGGAGTGGAAAGACTTAGAAATAAAGAAAACACAAAAGCCTATAGCACAGGGCTTTTACTGCCGTTGTGACAGCAAAATGGGAGAATTATATGCACCACCCTTGAAGGAAAGGTGGAGTATAAATGCAACAGATTTGTAAATCATCACTACCTTTCCATTTTGCCTGTTCTATGACCCTGCAATCAGCCCCAAGACACATCTTCCCACAGATAAACCCAATGGATACTTAGACAATCAGTAATGCCTGGTTTGCCTGTAATACTAAGCCAAACTACGGCTTAGCATGAATGAGCAACTATGCTGGCGCACAGTAAGAAAATGGTGGCCACTTATCCCCAACTCCTGCTGCTGTCATCCTATTGTGCATTTAGCCACCACTTGGCTTAGTGTTGGGTGCAAACATGGGCTCATGGTTTGTCTCTCCCAAACAAACCTGGAGTGCTAAGCCATCAACAAGCCTTGTTTGGAGTGAGCCAAACCGTGAGCCCAGGTTCACACATAACACTCAACCAAAGCTGATAGAGGACTGAGGGAAGAGCAAAGCATCCATGATTTTCTTACTATGTATTGGCACACTTGCACATTCACACCAAACCATAGATAGATTGGCTCAGCATTAAATGTGAACCAGGTCAGTAACATGCAGCTACCAGGTTCCTTGGACATCTTGCGCCTGACGTCCTAGACACAATTACCTAGCAGGAAATCTCATTAAACCTAGTAGGGCTTACTTCTGAGCAGGGCTGGTTCCAGGTTTGGGGAGGCCCTTGGGCAAATGCCCCCATCCTTCCCAAAGTACTGCTGCCTGATTCACTTGCCCTTTCCCTCTGGGCCCCAGTCCATGCAGCCACCCAGAGAGAGAAGGCTACCACTGTTTCTTCCAACTCATTTCTTGCATGCTTGGAGACAGAAGGTGAACCAAGGCCAAGGATCAGCAGTCTCCAGGTAGTGACAGTGGGACCCCTGTAGGGATATGGCTCTTCAAAGGTGCTCTGATTCCAGTTGTGCTCCTAATAAAACATGCATTAGACTACACTGCAAAACACCTATTAGATCATTTCTACTGGAGCAGCTCTCACAATGGATCCTTTTTTGTGGGGAAGGGGGATTGCCTGGATTTTAAATAAATAAATAAATAAATAAATATTGAATGCTGACTATAAAGGTAGGTTCGTATTTATTTTGGAAATATCTGATATCAAAACTATTTTTATTTACATAGTTATATACATAATGATAGAAGACAATATTTAAATTTGGTAATTTATCATTATTATATAGTACTGCTTGTATATTGCTCTATCATTCATTATATTTATAAATACCACATTGGCCCGAATATAAGCCGCATCTTTAAAATCCAAGGGGAAAGAAGAAGAAAAAGACGATACCCAAATATAAGCCGCTCCCTTAAAATTCCGCAGGCACTCACACCCGTTCCATTTTACCATATATCTGTTTCAGCAGTGATATCATAAAAGCCAATGTTTGTAAGGCCACGAATTTAAACCACACTTTAACTTTCCACGGTCGGAATTTGGGGGGGGGGGGGAATGAGGCTTATATTCAGGCCAATATTGTGTGTGTGTGTGTGTGTGTGTGTGTGTGTGTGTGTGTGTAAAATAGCCAAAAACAAGGAAAATAAACTCCTCTCGCTTAAGATTATAAATCCAATGACAATAGTGGGGAAGGAATAAAAACTGAAGGAGATGAGCTCAAGTAAAATACAAAGAAAATGGTAAATGTCAATTGTATTGCTAGTTTTCTTGAGTCACCACCATAAAGCATATCATATACGCTCCCCAGAGCATATCAAAATGGTCCTCCAGGGGGTTCCCTGGCCTTCTCCTGACCTAATTATCTATAACACACTCCAGTGAATAGCAGCCAGGTTGACTTGGAAGAGGATTTACATCCAGCTTGAAATATAAAATGGAAACAGCAGGTGCCAAAGCCAGTTGTTAAGTGTGCTTCAAGGCGGTGGAATGCCATAACTTGCCTCATTAAGCAAGTGTCATCTGTGCACTCCAAAGCAGGTTCAAGGTTTTCGCGCTCTTTCTTAAGCCTTCCAAACTCTGCAAATTGCTTTAGTGCATATAACTCAGTTACTTGTGCCAGGAATGTTAAAAGAGGCAAGGAGCCTTATGTAGCCGGTGCCTTTATTTTGACCTAGCTCAGCAGAAAGAACCACATCAAATCATGCTCAGCCTCTGACACTCTCTGGCAAGTGCACAAAATAGCAAGACAAAGAAACTGCGAGACTGAGGTTCCATTAGAGTGCAAAACAGAGACCCTGCATAAATCAATGCTGACACGAGCACAGATCGAACTACAAGGAAAGCACATCACAATATGAGCATAGGCAAGAATTACGGTCTGAGAGCCAGTGCAGCATTGTGGGTAGTGTTAGGCTAGGAGTGGGGAGACCTATATTCAGATTCCTGGTGAGACATGAAGTTCATTCATAGTCTAACCCACCTCACTGGGTTGCTGTGAGGATATAAAGGGGAAATCTTGTGTACAGTTCCCTGACCTTATTGTAGGAAAAGCCTACAATATGCCTTTAAACATTTTACAGGGAACACCTCTCTTCTGGACATCTTATTTGGTCACCACCACCACCACCCATATCTTAAATGTAACTCTATTCAGTACAAGGCATTTTTAACAATTTGCCCAGATAACATTTTAGTCTGCTCTAAATTGCTTCTTCTTCTGCATTTGGAACCCTACAGGGACCATTAATGCAGTGTTTGGGTAAAAGGTTAAGCACCTTGTCCTATACTCAAGATCACCCTCTCCAAAAAAGCCATTTCTGAAATAAAAGGGGCATCAGCGCTTATAGTTACACAAGCTTTTGGTAAGCCTCATTAGACCCTGAGTGTATAAAGGATTGAGGCCTAAAAGGGTCACCAGTTTACTCACCCTGAGGGGAACCATCAGTCATATCCTGTTCAAACAAAATACAACCTACACTGAAAACTAAGACGTCCTATAGTGGGTTCTTTTTTCCTGTTTAAAAAAGAAATCTATTTTAAAGCTAACTAACTATATACTTGTGGTTCAGCGTTACCTTTAATCTTACTTGCTATTTCTAGATCCTGCCACTTTCCCAGCCTACAGGCCAGCACAATTTCACTCTGGTGTTCATATCACTCAGTTTCTCCCACAAATTAAGAATCTACTTTACACATGCTGTCTGTAGCATTGAGTGCTCCTGTTCAGGATACTCCATTCCATTCTCCCACCCATCCAGTTTTACGTTTTGCCTCAAACAGTCAGCAATTTGAAGTCACTGAGCATGTTTGGGGGTTCTCCCTGCCACTTAGGGTTCTCCCCCCCACAGATCTTTGGTACTTCTACAAAACTTGGGAGTTCCCCAAAATGCCATACCTCACCTTGTGCATGGATAGTGCTGTTTTCACTGCAGGACTAGCACTAAGCTAGAGGCAAGCATCTGGGGTGGAGAGTCGGGTTCACGTATATGAGCTCCTCACCTGATTTAGAATTCTTTGCTGCCTCTAGTCACATGGAGAGCCTATGGGAGTAGAAATGACCCCCTGCTTCAACTCATGGAGGAAATGTGGTTGATATTTTGCTCTTTGTACCCTGGATTCTATGCCTTTGGCTACATTAAACATTTTACAAGGAATGCCACTTGAATGTCAGTGTAATACTACTTATACAAGCCCTTTTTGCAAAATAACATTTTGTTTCATAAGTGCATATTAGAAAATGGTTGTTTTTGTGCATCTGCTGAAACACAACGTTCAAGCTAATTCATGGTTTAAATGTTTGCAGTAAACATTTTGTATTTGACAGCTTGAAATCCTCATGCTTCAACTGAGGAGCAATGATACAGGCAACAGGCAAGAAAAGAGATGACTTCTCTTTCCATGTGGAAAGAAGAAGAATGAAGAAGGCATTCTGCTCGTCTTCAAAATTCACAGCAGGAAGCAGAGTAAGCCCCACTGAAGTCTGTCAGGCTTACTTTTAAGTAGACACAGTTGGGAATGTAGCATCTATTAACAAACAACTTGTATGCACATAATACAAAGTCAATAAACAACACTTCAGAAAAATGAAAAGCAATGTGATCCCTTTGAAGACCGGAGCAATTACACTTAAGTAACTAAGTAAACAAGAGATGCGGGTAGCGCTGTGGGTTAAACCACAGAGCCTAAGACTTGCCAATCAGAACGTCGGTGGTTTGAATCCCCATGACAGGGTGAGCTCCCGTTGCTCGGTCCCTGCTCCTGCCAACCTAGCAGTTTGAAAGCACATCAAAGTGCAAGTAGATAAATAGGTACCGCTCCGGCAGGAAGGTAAACGGCGTTTTCGTGCACAGCTCTGGTTCGCCAGAAGCGGCTTAGTCATGCTGGCCACATGACCCAGAAGCTGTACGCCGGCTCCCTCGGCCAATAAAGCGAGATGAGCGCCACAACCCCAGAGTCGGTCACAACTGGACCTAATGATCAGGGGTCCCTTTACCTTAACTATGTAAACAACATACATTGCCAAGCAATTTACATATCTATTTACATATCATGTGTGCATTTTTAAAAATAAAACCTTTTGTTATGAAAAAGCATTCATAGCAAGAGCAGAGGTGGTTTTAGGGTAGCGTGTCTGGTTTGGCTGCACTGGGCACCAGCACCACAGGGGGCACCATAACAATAATGTTGAACAGAGCACAAGAGGTGGAGGGGCAAATTTTAGTGTTGTACAGGGCACTGCTGAAATTTGAGAGCCCAAAGTCTAGCACTGGCAAGAACCCAGGCCATGACAGGTGTCTTCTCATAGCTGAGGAAGATTGTCTTCCAGAAACACGGTCTTAACAGTGAGTCCGTAAATGACTGTGGAGGCCAATTCTGGATCCACACAGCCTTCCACAGTGGAAACATAGGTGTCTGGGCAGGACTTTATCATCGTGAGGGTTTGTCAAACGTGCCTTCTTCTTAGTTCATTTCTCCTTTTCGCCCTGAGTTTGTGCTTCTTCAAAGTCAATGACACCTTTGGTAACTGGAGCTCTTGCAGGCCAGTGTTTCCTAGTTACCAGTGCTTATGTTACATTTTTTCAGATTTGCCTTGAGAGCATCTTTAAATCTCTTTTGTTGTCCACCTGTATTTTGCTTTCCATTCTTGAGCTGGGAATAGAGTATTTGCTTTGGAAAAGCAAAGATCACCAGTGTCAAAGCAATGATTCTTCAACATCAACTTTGTTGGACTGGTCATGTTTGGATGGCTGATGATATGTGTATAATGGGAGACAGAAGAAGATACAATTGATAGAGATGTTGGAGGAATCCGTTCAACATGAACCATCTGAGAGATCAGCAACTTTTTCTCAAAAATATGGTGGATTTTAATCAGTCTTTTTCATCTATAATATTTGTTTTTACACTTATTTGTCCTTCACTTTCTCTCACTTCTCTCCACTAGAAGCCTAATGAGGCAGAGGGCTGCTGCACCCCAAAGACTAGGCCTAAATATGGAAAAAAGTGGTAAGATAGCCCTTCTACATTTCAGACATAACAACTTTGTTTCTGAACACCCTCAAATGGAAGAAAAAAGATATTTAAAAGTGTTAAAAAGATATCAGGAATAGATGTTGTAGGTTTTTTTCAGATAAACTGATGTTCTGATGTTCAGTCCTAGTCTGAACAATCATTCCAACCTTATTTTCCCAGTTTGTTAACAGACAGCAATACAGAGATTCTGATGTAGCAGGGAACTCTGGCTTCATCCAAACCAGGAACTTGGAATGAGAGTGGGGAGAAGAAGGCCAAGATTAGAAGTGTCCGGCTTCAAGTGTTCAAGCACTCATTTCCAGCTTCATAAACTTCAAATCCAGACCAGTATCTTCTAAATGCTCTCCTGCCCATACTGAAAATATACAATTCCAAGACAAACAGCTTTCTCTACGTTTCAATCCTGTGAGCTGCTGTTCTAGTTGAATGTGGATGTAGACTTTCACCACATGCCCACAGCTGCAAGGATTTAAGCCCAGGTGTAAAGGCACCATCCATCATCATACACAAGTCTTCCAGAGCTCAGTGCCACTCTTGTGACCACACCGTTTCCCAGAATCTACCCTGCGCAGCTCAGCTGTGTAAGAAATCTCCTTGGTTTAAGAGAGGGCTGCTCAAAGTGAAGATGCAGAAAGGCCAGTAATGGCCACTGACTCGCATGGGACGTTGAGAACTACTTTGATGTCTCAGTTCAACTCCTAGACACACCTTGCCAGGTGGGGAGAGAGAAAGGTTGCCTGTACCCCAAGGGTAATCACCATAGCTCAGTGATACAACAAATCATTTTCATTCAGAAGATCCCAGATTCAGATCTAGTTAGGGGCTGAAAAGACCCCTGTCTGAAACCCCAGAGAGCACCTGCCAGTCTGTATAGGCAATACTAAGCTAGAGAGACCAATAATCTGACTTGGTACAAGGCCCTTGTTCTTTTCAACACTGCTTGGCAGAGAGGCAGTTTTCATTTCTAAAGAGCCACAAAGTCATGGCTGTGGTTTTTATCCCCTGGAAATCATGACCTGACAAAGACAAAAACCTTAAGTATAGTGTCGCAACTTGACGCCACTGCATTCCAGGGAGGATTGTAGCTCAAGTGTCAGATTTCTACTTCACTGAAAGTTCCAAGAACTGGCACACCAGACACAGAAGATGGACATTTGGAGTATTTAAGAACATCCAAAATACTAAGTATATTCTGTCCCAGCTGAAAATAAAAATACAACAGCCGTAAGCCTCTAAAATTAGGCTCAGCCTTTTTATTCTAATCATAGGCCACTTTGCCAGAGCTCTATGTAACAAAGATGAGTAATCTCAGACAACAGGACCCCAGATCTACCAAGCCCAAACCCAGCACTCCACTGAAAAGAAGCCTTGTGCTCCAATTTATTTATGTGCACATTTATACTTTTTATCCAAAACAATCTTTTGACACTTGGTTCCCTATTATGAATGCATCTAGCACTTGCAGCAATCAATCAATGAGTTCTAATGTGCAATTAATGAGGATTTAATTAATATGTACTTCCAGGGAGATTTCATGAACATTTAACCATAAATCAATTGAAACTGGTATGATAATCCAAGAAAACAACCACCAGTTCACAAGAATTAAACTGAATAAAGAATGATGATACCTCTAGAGTTTATGAAACGATACACAGGACAGAGAAAGTGAAAAGAGAAAAGTTTTTCTTCCTCATGACACTAGAACTTGTGGACATCCAAGGTAGAATGCTGGAAGATTTAGGATGGATAAAATAATATACTTGTTCACACAGCACATTGTCATACTATGGAACTTGCTCATCCAAGGAGCCCATAATGGCCACCAATTTGAATGGCTTTAAAAGAGGATTAGACAATTTCATGGAGGAGAGGAGTGTCAATGGCTACTAACCAAGATGGCTGTACTCTACCTCCACAGTTGGAGGCAGCAATGCTTCCAAAAACCAGCTGCTGGAAACCAAGGGAGGAGAGGTTCCTCTTCTGCTCATATTCTGTTCCTTGGTTTCTCAAAGGCATCTGGTTAGCCACTGCGAGAACAGGATGTTGGACTAGATGGGCCATTCAGCAGACCATTCTTTTTTTCTTATGTACAGTGGTACCTCTGGTTACGTACTTAATTCGTTCCGGTGGTCTGTTCTTAACCTGAAACTGTTCTTAACCTGAAGCACCACTTTAGCTAATGGGGCCTCCTGCCGCCGCTGTGCCGCCGCTGCACAATTTCTGTTCTCATCCTGAAGCAAAGTTCTTAACCCGAGGTAATATTTCTGGGTTAGCGGAGTCTGTAACCTGAAACGTATGTAACCTGAGGTACCACTGTATGTTCTTTCTTTTCCACATAAGAAGCCATTTGATGTGAAAATTTCAAAATAATATGGAAGCTTACATGAAATGTGGGCACAAATAGTACCAAATTTCTAGACTATAGCCCATTTTGAAAGAGCACATCACCCACCTCCTCAGAGTCACACACTCTTTCCTGACCCTCACATGTTTCCACTTCCTTGAATTTACAGAGGCATTTCCCTCAATCTCCTCTTTTCTGGCTAAATGGCTCACTGCACCACTTAGCCAACCTCAATCCAAAAGTATTGCCATGGCGAAAAGGTCCCTCCTCAGCCTCAAACAACACAACATTACAGAAATTCCTTCTAAATCTAAAATTGCCCATAACCAACAACACTGAGTGTTCATATCTGTTACAGCTTGATTCATCTCTGTTCTGAAATAGTGCATGGTCCTGATGGGAGCCTCCCTCCTGTGTCATGTAGCAGCTTACATGGGCGATTTTTGTAAGGGTCACAGCAGGGTGACAGGGGTGAACCCCAAAACTCTTTCTTGCCTTTTGTGGTATTGATCCTGAATGGCCCCCGGGGTGAATAGTTTTAAGAACAATCACAGTAACAAATTCAACATAGTGTGTCATTTGGCCCTAAAATCCTTAGGCCCTGGACTTGCCAGAAACCCACCCCCACCTCCAAATTGCAAATTAAAAAAATGAAAACTGCAAAGAAGATTAGGCATGTGTCCTGCTGCAGTGCGGGAGCAAAAGAGCAGGCACTCATTCAGAAGTCGCTTTATAGTTAATTTTTAAAGTCCAATGGTATACATGTCTACCCAGAAGTAAGTTTCTTTGTGTTTAATGGAGCTTACTCCCAGGTAAGGGGAAGTACAACTGCAGCCTAGGCTTTGGTTTAGAGTTGGTATTGGAGAAAGCAGGGCTTTAACAGCTGTGTGACTGGCAGGAATTAAACACATTAAGCCTTTTCTAGTATGTGAATAAGGAAAGCTTGACCTCTTCACAATCCATTTGTCAGACACTTAGTTACATGTGTGGTCACCAATTTATTTTTGGGCCCTCCACTCCACCTGCAAAGAGAACACAAATTTGCATGTGGCACAAAACATATGAAAGTGTTACGCAAATCTGTGTCCTCTTTTGCAAGTGGGTCAGAGGGTGGAATTCACATACAGTGTACAGAACCCAGAAAATCCTGTTGGCCCCCCTGACTCAGAGAGGCAAATGAATCATTCTGAAGGAAATGGAAGCTGCAGCACAAGGCCGGTATAAACCTTCCATAAATATTTTGTAATAACATGCAACCACAGAGCTAAATAAAACTGTCTGATCCAGCAGCATGAACTCTCTTCACACAAAGATGGTGGCCTCTCCCGCCCAAAAGAAGTCTGTGGGGAAAAAGAACTTGTGGCTTATATCATGTGCAGCCATAAAAACCTCTCTCAGGAACCAAAATGATCTCCTTTACTCATCCCCCGTTTCCCACATAGCCATTACAAAGACAGCTCATTTGTCTAACCTACATAATTATCTGCGTTTCCTACCATACAGTTTTTATTTTAAAAAAACACCATTTTAAAAAAAATTAGAAGGCTCAACTATGAACTGATTTCACTGGCTGAGTGGGATTTTTGTCTCAACAGATACCATAATGTCAGTTGTGCAATATCTCTTGGCAGTTGGGTAAACTGGAATCAACCAATTATTGTACAGATGGCTGCACCTTTTATCCATGCCATTATGGGGTAAGAAAGGGTGTCAAAAGTACGTATCACCCACTCATGTATGGGGGAGGTGCAGTTTTTGCTACATTAGCAATGACACAGACTGAACACCAGAAATAGAAGGAGAATTAGGCCACGGATCAATACAGGGTTAAAGGTCTCCCATCGCTAGCAGTTTACTGGAAAGCCTTGAAAATACTTATGTTCAAAAGTATTCCCACCATTCCAAATGATCTCCCATGCAATGCTGAGATTTAGGAATGTGAGCGATTATTTATTGCTTCCTGCAGAGCCATATGGGAACAGTTGTGTATTTTTTCATTTTTTATTTTGCTCCAGAGAGGAAATTAAGTGTTTGCTATCTGGTCAAAGTGCAGTCAATTGTTTGGTTACCTAAGTTTGTTTACATGATTCACAAAGAAATACCACCTTCATTTAAATACCAGGCTAATATGTGCAGTACTCCCAAATGCCACAGAAAGGGCAGAGCCCAATTCAAGGACGTTAGCCAGGAAATGTAATAAGGAGGAACATATTTACTATTTCACTTGCTTGCTCTCAAAAAAAGAAATACTTTAATGCCAAACATCATGTAGTCTGGTGTACACACACACACACACACACACACACACACACACACACATTCTATCTCTCCCAAACATGGCAAGGTGCAGATAAATGTGGCTCTCTGGTCTCTTTACATTCAACAGTTGTGGGCAGTGTGCAATGTGCAGTGATTGGTATAGTAATATATTCCAAATGTGTTTTTATTGTTTTATTTCTTGTTGTTTGCCACCCTGCGTTCCTTTGGAAGGGCAGGGTAGAAATTTAATAAAAATAAACAAACAGAAATAATACTTCTGAAAACCCATCAAAAATGATTGCTGTTCATTAATCCAGGAATTGCGTAGATTTAGTGTGTTTATGAAAGAGTCATTGTGTGTAATACCATGTGCCTTCAGCTCATGGGAAAGCTTTTGATCTGGCAGACACCTCCATCAATGGAAGAGAGTGGTGAACTTTCCCACTCTCCCTAAAGCCCCCAGGCATTGCAAATCCACTAAGGTCACTCTGCTAATGTGTTGCACAATGGTGCCATCTCTACTGCATTGCATCCCTGAGCAAGGCCCTGGGGAAAGAGGTTAGGGAGTGAAGCAAAGTATCATCTCTGTCTTCATTTTTTATAATACTTTATTTAAGATCATCTCTGCCTTCATGCAGAGGCACTTTCCAAGATCAGGGATGAGGAGGGTGCAGGGTTCTGGTGACCAAAAGGTTTGTCTTGGCAACCAAGGCCAGTCAACATCTGTAGACCCTGTGAGGAAGGCTGAGGAAGACCTGAGTAGAACCTAAATGGCAACTAAAACCTTAACCTGTGCATGTGTATACTATACTAACATTTTTCAAGGCATCCCCTCAATTTCTTCCCCCAAAGAAAGTAGGGATAAAATAAAGATGGTATTTTGCTAGGAACAGATACCGGAACATTGGGAGTGGTAATAGTTTAAGCATATGGTGGTGGTGTTTTTGTTTTTTTGCACTAAGACCAGTAACTAACAATTGTACATTTGCTGCACTGGTCTGTTAGCAATATTTGGCACAGCCATTTCTCTCCACGCCAGCATAGACCTGCATGCAATGCCATTAGGATTGCTTAACCTTTTAAAAAGCAAAGAGCAAAACTCCATAAAATATTCCCTAATATATACATTCAGACACAAAGCTCAGATTTATAGAATCCTGTTTGCCAGAGAGTGTTGGTTTCCTCTGCTACACAATTCAAACAAACAAGTGTCAAAATATTGTCCTGCTCTTTGTCTTTAGTGATGTAAGAGGTTGAACTGACATGTCCATTTACCATTCCAAGGGTGTTACCAGATTCCACTACTCCCTTGGACACTTCTTTCCCACCATCGGATTCCAAAAATACATTTCAGACCAAGAGACTGCGTAAACACTGTTTTAGGATTGACTCAATTGTCTTATGCCTCATTCCGAATCTGCTTTTAACAGCATTTGGGGACCTTGTTATTGTTCGTAAATTGTTGCTGGTGATTTTTATTTTCCTTGCTCTTTTTTGAATCATTTTTAGGTCATTGTTTGGTGATATTTTTTATCCTTAAATTAAACCTTCCCTAATTCTGAAGTAAGGGGGAGGGGGGAATACCTGAGGTAATTCCAGTGGGAAAATGCCAACAATTGTCAAGGTTCCAAGCAATTGCTATGTATGAAAGATAAGTGTGCAAGACCGGTCCTGTTCCAATTTTATTATATTGGCTTGGTTCACACAATACTGTAAACCAAACTATGGGACCACACAAACCTGCAGGCTCTCAGAGGGAAGTTCACTGACATTTTGCTCCTCCTGATCCAAGCTGGATTCAGCATGGAGTCTGAACTTGAGCTTATAGTTAAGGTCTCTTCTTGCTAACCATGAGCAGTAACCAAGGTTTGCTTCTGGCTAGTGAGGAGAGAGCTTAACCACAAGTCCATGTTCAGATGACACATTAAGCAAAACCATGATTTACCTCAGTGTAGTTTGGGAGTAAAAAAGACCGAGAAGAAACAAAGTGTCAGTGAGCTCTTCTCCATGAGCCTACACAAGTCGTAGTTTGGCTTAGCACGTCATGCAAACCAGGCTGTAGTTTCAAATGCAGCTCATTCTTTGTCAGTCCAATTCTAGATCTTTAAAGTACATGGCACCTTGCAAAAATACACTGCAAAATTTATCCCTGACCTTAAATGAAGTCTGTCTATACTAATCACCCTTGACACATGCATACATCAAAACAGCAGCAAACACCTCCAGTTTGCTAGCCCTAGAGGCATCCCATGGACATTTCAGAAAGCAAGTATTTCTTCAGTGTAACAGAACAAAACTGTTGCTCTGGATAATTTTTCTAAATTATTTGTAAATTATAAAGTAGGTATCTATTGATTTTGTTTAGAATATTTATAAACCACTTAATCAAAGAAGTATCCAACCGCAAGCTGGGGTTTAGGCTGGGTTTTCATCAGTATGCAGATGATACTGAGCTCTACCTCTCCTTCAAATTGAAACCAGTGAAGGCGGTGAAGGTCTTGTGTGAGCGTCTGGAGGTGGTTGAAGGATGGATAGTTGCTAACAGATTGAGGTGGAATCCTGACAAGAAAGAAGTACTGTTTTGGGGGGAGACAAGGAGGCAGGCGGAGGGACGGGACCAGGTGCACAGACCAGGTGCGCAGCCTGAGAGTCATTTTGGACTCACAGGTGTCCATGAAGGCACAGGTCAATTCTTTGTCCAGGCAGCTGTCTACCAGCTTCATCTGGTATATCGGCTGAGACCCTACCTGCCCGCAGGCTGTCTCACCAGAGTGGTGCATGTTCTGTTTATCTCCCACTTAGACTACTGCAATGAGCTCTACTTGGGGCTACCTTTGAAGGCGACTCAGAAACTACAACTAATCCAGAATGTGGCAGCTAGACTGGTGACTGGGAGTAGCTGCCAGGACCATATAACACTGGTGCTAAAGGATCTTCACTAGCTCCCAGTATGTTTCAGAGCACAATTCAAATGGTCTTGGCCCAGTATACATGAAGGAGTGTCTTCACCCCCATCGCTCAGCACTGAGGTCTTCCTCTGAGGGTCTTCTGCTGGTTCTCTCACTGTGGAACACCCTCCCTTCCGTTGCCAAGATAAAAAACTACACAACTTTTAGAAGACATCCAAATGCAGCCCTTTATCGAGAAGTTTTCAATGCTTGATGTTTTACTATTTGCTGTCAGCCGCCAAGAGTGGCTGGGGAAACCCAGCCAGATGGGTGGGGTATAAATAATATATTTATTATACAAATAAAATTGTAGATAACGCCACAAAACAATTAAAACACACACATATAAAACATCATCATTAAAACAGATAAAATCAGTGAAGCTTTTAAAACATGAAAATTCATCAGCATGTTAGTGTGAATTTCTCCTAAAATGCACATATTAATGCAATTTTGCCTAATATACACATTTTTACAAAGCCATTTCCCCTAATAGCACACATTTTTGTTATTTTCACTAATTTTTACACACACTGTAGTCTATGCATTTTTGTGTACATTTTTGTGTACATTACTTAGCTGTAGAACTGTCTTGCAAAATAAGTACAAATGAGGACAGCTGTGTTTAATTTTGTGTATGGTTTTGGAAATTGCAAATTAGGTAGAATCATCTTTATATACAAAGGGCATCAAATTTCTCCCCCATCCTGAGAATAGTTTCTTATCCTTCATCCAGCGCATATCAAATATCAAAAATATCATTGCATTCAGTTGGGCTTACAAAGTAAATATGCACAGGATTGGAGCCTCATGAAAAAAATAGGGTTAGGCTGGGTAAAAAGTTTCATAAACATCTGACTGCAGCTGCAGAACAATTACATGTGGAAAAACCGTGGCAGTCCTTGTTTCTCGTATTGCTACACTTTACTTTTTATGGCTGTGATTCTAAAAGAATTATAAACAACTTTTAAAATGGCTTTTAATGCCAAGCGGTGTCACCGTTTAAAAGATGGGCGGTTTTCTTTCATACGAGAAAGATTTCACAATAAAGCAACTAATGAAAATGCAGGCCAGCAGCTGAACCATTTGCAGGACTGTGATATAATGGGTTCCAAGAGGGCAGAAGCGTCCCAATTATTTTTACTATTGGAATGCTCCTGTTATTGCATTCCTACAGGGGCAGGTTCATAAGTTACCGAGAAGCAAGGAGGCGCAATCCTTGCACTTTTTAGTCCTCCACTTCCACTGTAATCTGTGAAGTGAGACTTGAGCTCCTGGTCTGGGACTCATGGGAAAAGGGTGATGCATGTGTCTTTTCCCTTCCCTCAGCTTATTGGCAATACATGAACTGATCTGGAGACTAAAGCTAAAATAGAAACTTCTTTCACATATCTCCAATTCTCCAAGCTCATATGCATGCTTGAAGGTGTGCTTGGGTTGTGGTTTTTGTTTGGTAAGACAATATCAAGAAATCCAGATGGGGCTTCCTTATCTCAACTGGAAGAGAGTTCCACATGTGGGGAGGCAATGCTAAGGAGGCCCTATCCCAGTGGTGGAGTTCAGGCTTTAAAATTTCAGTGACAGTGACATGCTAAAATTCAGAATGTCCCAACCCCGCACCCACACTGCCTCTTGTCTTCCGTTGTTTGTCATTGTTGTAACAACCCCTGAAGCACCCTCTCGGCTTGGCACCCAGTGCAGATGAACCAATTGTCTGCCCATCTCACATGCCCACCAGCCTAATGACTCTCACAGGTGGATACACAGTGAACCTCTGAAGCTGGCCCCAACCACACAAGAGAATTGAAGTGGGCACAGTGCAACTACTAGAATCATTACAGACCCACACCACAGGGCCAAGCTAGAAATCAGGGGACGGGAACCAAGTGTGTTCCGGGGGGGAGGGGGTTCAGCCTCTCAGGTGGGGTGCCATTGCCATTATAAGAGAACAAGGGGGGTGTTCATGATGAGTCACTGCCTTGTCTTGCTGTGACCTATTACTGTTAAGTTGTGGGTGAATATATCAGATGACACAGTGAGGCATCTAATCATAAGCCTGCATTTTTATTAAAGCTTATATGTTTAATCAGGGCTTGTATTTTAAAATGAGCTTAAAGATTTTCAAATGTTTTATGCCAGGCAGAAGACAGCTGCCTAAGAACCTTGGCAAAATGTTTTTCTCCTAGACAAGGGGCTCCCCTGATTTATAGCAGAAAACAATTCTCAAAGTCGTAAAAAGGGAATTACAGGCTGAGAGCCAAGGTTACACTGACCCTACAAATTAAGGGTGGATAAATAGTAAAATGAGCCATATCTTCTTCCTAAGGTTAAAAAGGTCAAGAGCAGTGAAAAAGCAACTGGTCTGGCTGGCAGAAACAGAGCATTTTTGGGAAGTCTTTTCTAAAGCTGTTTCTTTCTTAAACTAAGATCCTTTTAAGATTTCTTTTCCTTTTAAAAGGTTATTTATGTATTAAATATATTAGCTTAAATATAATTATGCAAAGGATTTAAGAAATGCTAGATTCTTATTTCATATAGTTGGAAGAGATCACAGGGGCCATCAGCCACCGGCCTCCTGTCAGACAGGAGACGCCATCAAGCACTCCTGATATATGGTTGTCAGGCCTTTTGTTTAGAAACCTTCAGATGAAGGAGATCTCTCAATGTTGATGTGAACTCAAAATCCTTGACATATGTTTAAGATAAAAATTCAAGATTAATCATCTGTTTTGGAAGGCAATAGGGCAAGGAGGGCAAGAGGTGAGCTGGTAATTAAGATTCCTTGTTGAGACACATGTAAGATATATTACTACTTATTTGTCATTTATAGATAGAAGAATATATAGCTTTTTGATTCCCATAAAAGGGCAAGAAGGAAATGGGTGTATCTTTTGTGATTGGTTCTAGCAAACAGCCAATAGGAATTTCAACCAGGCTGATTGGACAGAGGCAGCCACAGGAGGAGCAAGGGGGCTGGATTAAGGAAATATAAGTGCTGGCCAGAATGGCAAGAGGCCAGGCCAGAGCTTGGTAACCATATACCACTGTGCCTCATATTTATTTGTCTGACAAATAAATTATTATTTTAATTTCTCTATTGCTGCGTTGAATATTTCATTCCAACTAAGCGTTAACCACAAGCAGGGTGCTACAACAGTGATTCTTCAAACAGCTCTTGTTTATTCACAGGCCAGAACAGAACTGAACTGAAGGGTTGAGCCAGCCTGTTTATATAGAGCTCCACTACAACACAATTGTAACCACTTTCGGTAACTATCCAATCACTGAATGTCACTTTCAATCCCTTATTTGCATATGTGGACCTGAGTGAAAACGATCTACAGTATCCTCCTGCTGGCCCAGGGTGAGAACTCTGGTACATAACAATTACTTTATGCAAATTTATCCAGCCCATCTCAGATCCAGCCTCAGTATAAGGTTGGGAGGTAACTTAAAGCAGGAAAGCGTTTCACTCCCCTCTCCAGTGCAACACATGCCTCTGATTTTCATGGGAATACAGGATGTGACCTTGTGCTGGGTCAAATTACTTGTCCACATAGGCTGAAACTGCCCTGGGACCTTTGGTATGCAAACTGATCAATAGTAGCAATGTAGAAGTCTGCCCCCATTAGGTCTCACATTAGTTCCAGCTCCAGAATTCTAGGAAGTCCTTGAGCAAGATGCTCCTTCCTAGTGCAGGCCCACCTTCTTCATGCTACTCATTTGTGTTTTCTATGTGGGCCCATTCCACAAAGGCACCCAGACAGAGACAACAAGGTAAGCAGAGTCCTTCTCCTTGTTTGTTCTCCTCTCACTGCTCACTTGCATAGAGAGGGAACAGGCAGTGGCAGCCAGGAGTAGGGCCCAAGTGCTTCAGCATCTGGAAGTGGGGCCCTGCTGCACCCAATGATTCCAGCCCCTGGTGCCAGCCTGGTCTAGTTTGGCCCTCATTTGCAATGTATACCAATTTGGTATGTCCTCAGAGTGGGAATGGCTCTGCATAGGCAATGCCCTATGGTAAATGCCATCTATTATATTGTCATTAATAATTGCCCATCTTTTTTTGTTCTTTTGTTAAATGTTATTCTCATCATAGAAGCCTGACATTGCTGCTTAAAAATAAATGTTTTTTTTTTCCCCTTTCCTCTGCGGTTCTGTGTGGCTGCCCACTGAGATGGTTTTGCAGTAAAATCCAACATAAAGAAAAGAACATTCAAATGAAAATATCTTGCTTCCTACACACTTCCACCCCAGGCTATTTTTTCCTCCAAACATGCAGACATTCCTCAAAACAGTTCTCTTGGTGACAGATAATTGAACACCTAAGCACCTAGATTTGACCTGTCTGCTAAAATACTCACATTTCAAATAAACAAGCTGAAGAAAAATTATGAAAGGATAGACACCACACAGTTCTCAAAACTTGCACCACTCTCTCAGTTAAATGTTGTGATTCTTTCTCAATACTGAGACCAGGGATGCAGTGGCGTAGGAAGGGAGGTGCGGTGGGTGCGGTTCGCCCCGGGTGTCATCACTGAGGGGGGGAGTGACAAAATGGCAAAAATATGAGTTTTGGGGGGAAATAACTCCCACACCCACTGCACACATCTTCCTACACTATTGCAGGAGCACTCTCCCCTCGAGTGATTTCCAGAAACCAGAAGCATTGCTGTCTCCAACTTTGTAGGCAGAGCACAGCTTTTATGGCTAGTAGCCTTCAACAGCCCTCTCCTCCATGAATCTGCCTAATCCAGAGGCGTAGCTAGGTGAGGCAGGGGGCACCGGGTGTCACACCACGGGGCCTGCAGCATGCCTGAGCCACGCGTCTCTCCTGAGCAGGAGGTGGTGGGCGGACTGCCTGCAAGCTCTGTTCTGCTTTTTCAAGCAGCATGGGGCTTGCGTCTGCCCACCGCCTCAGCCACCCTACAGCTGAGGGGGAGGCTGCAGAGAGGCTCCACACAGTGCACCCTGCCTTGGCTCGTCCTGCCCCCATGGGCGGCTTGCTCCGCCCCCAGCTGCAGGATGCATGCGCCGCCCTGGGCACCTGAGCGGCTAGCTACGCCACTGCAGGGATGTGGATTGTGAGCATGCTATGCACCCAGAAGAGCTGGATTCTCCCACTTGTACGAACTGCATAAATTACAAATGTGTAGTTTGCACAATTATTTTTTATACAACTTATAGACCAGAACGGTCACTACCAACAGTAGAGGAAAGCCTGCAAACTGTACCATGGCCTGCAGACGTCAAAAAAAAAAAAGGTTGTGAACGTGTTACACGGTGTACAAATTGTCCATATATGTATAGAACTGCTAGTAATAACAAGTGTAGCTGGTGGCGATTCTGAAAATCACTACATGAAGCTATTCCCTGAAAAATGGTTGTATTTCAGGCATAGGCAAACTCGGCCCTCCCGATGTTTTGCGACTACAATTCCCTGACCACTGGTCCTGTTAGCTAGGGATGATGGGAGTTGTAGTCCCAAAACATTTGGAGGGCCAAGTTGCCTGTTGTATTTTCTTCAGATGTATATTTTATACTGTACAATGGCCTGGAGAAGGGCTACCATGTGGAAAGATTTTCCTGTAGAGATCAGGTGGGCACTGATTGCTGGGTGTTTCCCATTACAATTACAAACATATCTCTTTACTCCCCACCCCTTTCTCTGTTAATACTAATTCCTGGGATTTCCAGCTGCTCTAGCTGATGTTTTGTTGCTGTGTACTTAGGAAATTCTTATACTTTGTTATACGCTGTTTGCTTTTTTTGTTCTGCAAACCGCCTTGGTGTTTCGTGAAGCGAAAGATGGCATGCAAGTGGTTTTCCCAAACAAATTAAATAAATATTGTTTCCCTCCAAAAGTCAGGGTAGGGGCACTTGCCCTGCTCCCACAAGATAATCATTCACCTATTAGAAAGCCAGAATGGTATAGTGGTTGAATGTAGCACATAGATTGATGGACCAAAGCCATTCATTTTGTCATTTTGTGTCATATAGGAAGGAGGATGAAATAGGTGTTTTCAAGCACCTGAACATGTGAATGCTCAAAGTGTGGGTAACCCAGGATCATCATACACATTGCAATCCTTGAACTTCCCCTTGCCATGCTGGCTAGGCCTGCAATGGGCTGTTTCTTGTATTTGCTTGAACATGACTAGACACTTCCACACAATTGGAAACCCTGATAAAGAATGGTCTCAGATCATTCAGAGTATTCCAACTTTCATTTGTGAATGCAAGTAAAAGTCTCCTAAAGACCATCCCAGCTCAACATGGAGAAGATCAGAAACTAAGCATGTATGGGGACATTGGGAGTGAAGCTTGCATGCATAATTCCAGTGATTTTTTTTCTGGGGGTTTGCAGGGGTACGCATACCCCTAAACATTTTGTGAATCTTTGTACTTTTGTCCATTTACTGTATTTATTTTTCCTGATTTGAACTATAAAATGGTGATTTTCTTGAGTCAAAATGAGAGTACTCCTAAACATTGGGGGGGGGGGGAGCACCGCATAACTCTATTCCCCATGCCTGGAAATAGCATTTGAGTGTTCAGGCAGATTATTGGCCATGCCTAGTCTTATTTGTGTGTTATTTCTATTTTATACATTGACCAGCTCTGATATCCTCTTATTTTCACCTGAGTGCATTTTTATCAAGGAATACCCTATACAAGCTGAAGGTAAGCAACAACAACAAGGATGAGGAAGTGCAGGAAGCTTTCAAGAAAAGAGTCACCTACCTTTCAACTTGAGGTCCACATTGTGCCTCAGCCATGGATAGATTCCATAATTTGATGAATCTTCAGGAATTGGGTTATTCTGTATCCACCCTTCACAGGCAAACCGAAAGAAATCATCACAGGGATCCACAGATGTATTTAATTTGCTTCTGATTGCAGCAGCTGAAAAGAGTCACATAATTTAACAAAAACTTCTTCAGCATTACAAAGGTGTTACACATTACTGTACTAAAGAGAGGGAGAAATCCTGTGGTTTCCCTCCTAGTTACCACCTCCCTGCTTTAATTTCTCCCCATCCTTCTTCCTACCTGGTTCCTCTGGCTCCTTCCCTGCTGTGCTCAAACATACCACCGTCTCCCCCATCCCGAAAAAGGCCTTCCTTTGACCACCATCACCATCAAATGCCAACCAGTCTCACTAATTCCCGTTGTCTCCAAATTCCATGAACATGCTGTTGATTTTCTCTCAAGTAGGCAATCTGAGGCAGAAATTCTGAAAGCTGTATTAGAGTTGGGGGAGATCTGGTCATCTCCGCACCATAGATTTAAAGCTCTCTTTTACCACTTTAACAGCCGTGACCACTACAGTTTATTAAGGGTGCTGGGAACTATAGTTTATTAAGGGTGCTGACAATCATTAGAAGACACCTCACACAGCTCCCATTCCCAGCACCATTAAAAAACTTCAGTTGCCAGGATTCTTTGGGGGAACCCATGACTGTTAAAGTCACATAAGAGTGCTTTAAATGTGTGGCTGTGACCATAGGCTTTTTTCTTTAATTAAAAAGCAGCCCAGATGCCTCCTATTTTTGATCAGGGCTCCAGGGTTAATCTGTTATTCCTGTGCTATTTCCACAATGGAAATCATCCCCCCTTTCTGAAGCTCCTGTAAGCCTTGGAGGAGCAGAAGGCAAATACTCATATTGTATCTGTCTTTTGCCTCCTCCATGTTGCTTCTCTCTTCCACCAGCTTCAGTGGAAGATTTAAGCATGGTAAATAGCCTGGGGAGAAAGGGCCACAGCTCAGTGGGTCAGCATCTGGTTTGCAAGCGGAATTGTCCTGGGTTCAGCCCCTGGCATCTCCAGGTATAGCTGGGAGAGACTCCTGTCTGAAATCCTGGAGACCTACTGCAACTCTGGCAATACTGGGTTAGATGGGCCAGTGGTCTGACTCAGTGCAGCTGCCTAGGTTCATAAAACCCTACTCTCTCCCAAAGCTATGCCCCAATCCAAACTGGGGCCCCTTGGCTGCTTTTAACCAAAGAAATAAGACTCCAAAAGATCCTATCAGAGATTTCATCTAGTTAGGCCTGAAGCACTTCATTAGGGCATCTTCACTAGGCCTTTGCCCACCAGGCAATATCTCTAACTCCATAGCTAGAGCTACACCCTTGTGGTCTTCCCAAAACAACCTGGCTTGGAATCCCTGTGGGAAACACAGTTTTGAATTAGAGAAACCTTTGGTCTGATCCATCAGAATTCTGCTAATGGTCTCAGGGAGGCAACTGCATTGCAGATTTAACATAAATGGCTTACTTAAATGTTGATTTTCAAAGCACAAGACAGTTTATTAAAGCTACTGGTGCACATAAGCATTCAATGTTTCTCCATACCAATTTGCTTTACAAATACAAAAAAAGAACATACGCCACTTACCAGCTTCAATGCATTCGGAAGTCAAGCAGTATTGTTGCTTAGGATGAAATTTTATAAGATCTTGGCTAACTGCAAAAGGAAAATATTACATAGATTAACAATAGTTGTTGGGCAAATGTATTGACTCAGGGTTCAATCTGATGGCCCCTGGGAGGGTGTCCTAGGGACCGGAGGATCAATTAGATCATCCTCTCCGAAGCTGGAAATAAAGCTTCAGTGCCAGAGAGGGAGCTCCAGTGTCACAGCCTACCTCTCCAAAGCCCCTGGTTACTCTGAAGCTCTGATCCAGCCGACATTGGAGCTCTGGTGCTGGAAAGGCCAAAGGAGGAAGCATGCAGGAAGCGGCTGAGATCCAAAGGACCAAACACTAATGCAAAAAGCAAAGGAAACCATGCTAGTGCATAAGAAAAAATCCAGCATCCTTGGTCAACACATGCAATAGTAAGTCAAAAAGTATTAGACAATGCTCAGGTTACACTGGCAGCATCAATGGTTGCCAGAAAGAAAACAAACGGGTGCTGTTTGTCAAACAGCGCAGGGAGCAGCACCTACACTGTTTATCTTTTCAGCCACAACAACACACCACCAACATAATATAGGAATCAGTCCTGAATCAGATTGCTAGCCAGCATGCCAAAGAGACAGATGCTTACGTTTTACCTTCCATTCTCTATTTTTTTCTCCAAAGGCTAGAGAGCAGAATGATTCAAGAACTGGGAAGAAAAGGGTGCAGCAGTGTAGCAGCTAAAGCCATTCACAGACAGCCTTCCTGAGGACTCTCTAAGGCCAGTCTAGCAAAGGAGGAAGGAAATGGAAAGAGATGGAGTTGTCTCCTGTGCATCTCACCACACTGGTAGATGAACCGATATAGCTCCACTATGATGAATTTGGCCCCCAGTTGCTAACAGGAAGAGCAGAAATGATCTCAAGAAGGTTACTCTAAATCAAGCTGTTTGAGATCTGAAGCAATGTTAGTTTAATGAAAAATAATCAGTATTCTTGGAAAGATTTTGCTTCAAATGTGCTAATTCTTTCACTATTAGGGATGGTTCATAAATTATGAAGAACAATGAGTGAGAGAACTAAAATGTATTAATTCCTTTACTATGTAAACATTATGTGTCGGCCCCAAGCTTAAGCCCCAGCTGCACTATACAATTAAAGCAGTATCATACCACTTTAAACAGTCATAGCTTCCCTCAAATAATTCTAGGAACTGTAGTTTGTTGAGGGTCCTGATAGTTGGCTTAACAATCAATTCCTCTTCCCAAGGAACTCTGGGAGGGGAAGAGGAGCCTCCTAACAACTTTCAGCACCCTTAACAAACTATAGTTCCCTTAGATTGGACCTGCTGAAATAAGTGAGACAAGTTCACTATGAATAACATGAGAACCATTCATTCCCATGAGACTCCGCTAAGCGTGACTAATCTGGATCCAACACTGTCACACAGGGAACAGAGATTAGTCCTTTATCCACTTAATGGAATGCACACAATCTGTTTTATTGCCCAAACACTTTATGGGCTGCAGATAGCTATTTGTATACAAATGATGTAACTGCTAAATATCACAGCCATGAGAATGGTTCCTGAGAATGTACTTTCTGACTTCTCTAAGTTCTGAAAGATCCTTCTGCTTTACCAACTACAGTGGTACTTCGGTTTAAGAACAGTCCTGTTTACTAATTAGTTGGTTTACAATCTCTGCAAAACCGGAAGTAGTGTCCTGGTTTGTGAACTTGACCTCGGTCTAAGAACAGAAGCCGAATGGTGGAAAGGCACTGGCGGCGGGAGGCCTCATTAGGGAAAGCGCGCCTTGGTTTAAGAACGACTTTGGTTTAAGAACGGACATCCAGAACGGATTAAGTTCGTTAACCGAGGTACCACTGTATCTTGTTGCCAGAGATGAACAGGACTTGATTTTTATGGCTATTTAAAAATTGCATATATTCAAATGTTTTATTACTGACAAATTTTGCTCCGCAAAGAGAAGCTCTCTGCTCTGAGCTTACAGGGATGCAGTGAATTAAAAACATAATATAAATGGTAACCAAGCACAACAGGTTTTTTAAAAAAATTGAAAGCGGCCTTAGGGTGCTACGATTTTGAGAAGAACAAAGGGCAAAGGTGGTGGTTAAGTAATTCCAGAAGATTGTTGGAATTCTGCAGAGAAAAAAGCAGTTTGAACAGAGTGATTTGGGGTGGGAAAACATCTGGTGGGAAAAGGGTGAAGCATTAGGGATATGCAACCGGTACGACTGAATCCTTGAACCCAAACGAAACCAAGTCAATTTGGGGTGGACCGTGATTCAGCCAGAGTGGGTTTGAGCAGGCTCAGGTCAGACTGGGTCCACCTGGAGTGATCTGGCACTGTCAAAAGGGAGGATGGTTAGACATTGAAGAGAGAAAGGGTGCATCTCCTCCTCCCTTACGCTCTTCCCCACATGCTTAATTAGGGTGGGATTCACCTAACACAGGCATGGTCAAAGTTGGCCCTCCAGCTGTTTTGGGACTACAATTCCCATCATCCCTGACCACTGGTTCTGTTAGCTAGGGATGATGGGAGTTGTAGTTTGGCCATGCCTGACCTAACACAAGCCCCATGAGTGGAAGCCCTGTCCAAGGACAACTGCTTGCACAATGGGGCTTTCTTCCTTCTCCTCCCCTTGTGCCCCCCCCCCATAACTGGCGGCTGGTGGGCTGTCTGGGAATACCAAGAACAGTGCAGAAGGGAAGGGAAGGTGGGATAGTTCCAGCTGCAATGTTTGCATTGACCAGTCATTCACCATAGTGTGGCATTCATCCCACCCTTAAGGTTTAAAATCCTGATTAAACATTGTGAGGCCCACAATTTTCTGCACCTGTGTTGCATCAGGCTGAGATCATCCCAGGTTGGATCGGGGCTGCTCTAACATGCAGAATCGTGTCCCAAATTGTATCAGGAGAGGGACAAGGACAGTCCTATTAAACTTCCCTTTCTTTGTCACTCAGCCTCCCAAAACAAATTTCCATTTTTCAAAAAACGTTTTTGTTATTACAACATGCATACAATATAGAGTTTGTCCCATATTCATTCCATCCCATTACTTTGCTCTTTAGCTGTTGTTACAGCTTGTGTTATCCATGAGCCCTATAAACAATTATTAAAAATGCCTGCATGGAAAAAAATGCCTGCAAGTAAATTGCTGTGCATGTGAAGAATATATATATATGTTTGTATATATTTGCAGTACTGGGCTCTGAAAGTTGTACAGAAGTTGGGACTGTGTGTACTGAGTGCATCCAAGAGTCAATCTGAGATTTTGCATAGTAATGATGTTTAAAGAATGTTCTGGAGAAACCTTGCACAGTGCGGCTGAAAAAAGTCATAAAGGAAAATGGTTCTGCATAGTGTGTTCTTGTGGGGGGGGGGGATTACTACAGGTAGCTGGCTGCCTGTCTCCTCTTTCTGTGGCCCTAGAGAGACCATAGAATTTCGCTTTGTTTTTTTGTCCTCTCCATCAGGTTTGAAAATATATATATATTATAAAGAGTCTTTGGAAGGCAGATTAAAGCATGCAAAGCTTTAAAAAAGAATGCATAATTCCTTTGCAAAATTAAGTTTTAATTTTGATCTCCTATGTGTAGAATATATATACCCAGACAATAATCTATAGACTGGGATATTCTGTTAAAGGCACTCAGTAAGGAAAATCATTTTCTGTTCAGTGGCTTGCAAACCTGTCCACACTCATCTGAGAGTAAGCCCCCATTGAATTCAGCCGGACTTACTACTGAGGAAATTCCTTCCAGTAGCACCTTAAAGACCAACTAAGTTAGTTCTTGGTATGAGCTTTTGTGTGCATGGACACTTCTTCAGTGGTATCTGAAGAAGTGTGCATGCACACGAAAGCTCATACCAAGAACTAACTTAGTTGGTCTTTAAGGTGCTACTGGAAGGAATTTTTTTATTTTGTTTTGACTATGGCAGACCAACACGGCTACCTATCTGTAACTGGTACTGAGGAAATGACTAGGTGGGCGCTGTGGCCTTTTTCAATCCACTGGGATTATACAACAGATACAAAGAACAATATATTTTCATTAGGCATAGATGGTACCTCTATGCTACAGCCTTGTATCAGGTCTTGTGCTAGTTTAACTGTCATGACCATGGAAAGCATAATAAAGGTACAGTGGTACCGCAGGTCAAGTACTTAATTCGTTCCAGAGGTCCGTACTTAACCTGAAACTGTTCTTAACCTGAAGCACCACTTTAGCTAATGGGGCCTCCTGCTGCTGCCACGCCGCCAGAGCACGATTTCTGTTCTCATCCTGAAGCAAAGTTCTTAACCCGAGGTAATATTTCTGGGTTAGCAGAGGCTGCAACTTGAAGTGTAAGTAACCTGAAGCGTATGTAACCCGAGGTACCACTGTACTTCAAATTCTCTGTTAGATATCTTCCCCTCCTCCCCTCATAGTCTTACAGTTCCAATAATGCCTATAGAGATTAATTTTGAATATGTAGACATGGCCACTGTATTACCTTATTCTTTGCAACCCCTTTGACCACAATATTTTGAATAAATCATTCAGTAAATGGATCTTGGCAATGACTATCATGCAGTAATTCAGTACAAGTTCTTCATCACAGCAACAAGATACTGTATTGGGTAGGAAATATATGTCTTTCAGCTCTTTCAGATTTAGTTAAAGCATCTGATGAAGAGTTTATTTCCTCACCTTTTTAAAGACTCCACAATTCATCTATTACTCTTTTAATGGTATCTTTGTGGACTGTCCAAAACATCAGTAGAACATTTACCATGCAATCTCTACTTGGAAGGTTCACTGAATCCAATGAGGCTTACTTCTAGGAAAGTGGGTATAGGACAGCAGACTTAGCCATCATTGCATTGAAAATCAAATGGAAGGACTCCCTAAAAGGGGTCCCACAAAAAGTACATGCATGAAATTCAATCTTTGAAAGACACATAAGCTATTAGCAGTATTTATTCATAAGCCATATGTTAATCATCACAACTTGAGAGATATTGTGACTTAGTGGCTGTCTTTTGGATCCAGCCAGTTGTTCATACCAACTTAGAATTGTGTGTGTGTGTGTGTGTGTGTGTGTGTGTGTAATCTGCAGGTTTCTGATTTTACATTGCTTTTTAACATGTTATCACAGCCACCTTTGATATTTCCCAGTCAGCTGGTGAGTTCGGGGGGGGGGGGATGCATGAAATGTGCTTCTGCTGAATCTCCAAATACTAAAAATGAAAAGTGTTAACTTAATTTGCAATTTCTGCAGAATCCTAGAACAGCAGGATAGTAACTTCAGGACCTTTGAATCCTCTTAGTTAGTCCTTCACATAGAGCCAAGACCCTCCACCAACAAAAAGCTCATTCATCGTTTCAACTGAATAGCAATGGGAGTGAAGGAACATTAAAATGTGATTAGCATAGTTAAGCAAACCGAATACAAGTAGCAAAGCTGTTGTAGCCAGGGTTGGGGTTTTTTTAAGAGCCTTGCAAAAGTTTCATTTTATGCTGCCACAATTTTTTTGACACTTACCCAGGAAAAGCGCAGTGCCAAGCGCGACCGTGCTGGTCACGAACACGCCAAGGGCTATCCGCATCGGTTTGCTGGCTGCTTTCTTGCCGGCTGGCATCGAACCCCCTGCTGCCTCGCCTTCCATCACGTTGGACTTGCAAAGCTCTCTGAAAGCAGGTCTGCTTTTCTTTCTACTGCGGCTCGTTCCTGTTCATTCACAGAGAAGTCCCATCCATGGGTGCCCTTTCCCCAATTACTCTTATTTCGTATAAGTAATGTTACTGTCAGGACACATTTCCAAGTCTCTCACTCTTCCCAAAATGGGGTGGGGGGAAGGAGGAGAACCACATAAAATGCAGCCTTGAGTTTCTTCTCTGACCAAGACTTGGAAAGACAGGCAGGGACAATTTAATTTATTGCACTCGCTGTTTGCAAGCAGACCACTTTTATCAGCAGTTCAAGACATAAACATTTCACAATGTTGCCCAAACAGATGGTTTAACTATTCCAACTTCCAGCAATTAAAACATTTAAAAAAAATCTTCCAATCAGGAACTGGACATCTGACAAAGTTTTGCAGGCACTACGTTGACAGGAAAGTTTCCTTGCACCTATTTAAGAAATCTCATTATGTGCTGATGGTGGTTCCTTTTCAGCCTAGTCGCACCATTTGTCTTCATTGAAGAAAAGACATCTGGTCCCCAAGCGCAAATCTCTTTTTAAAGCTCCTGAGGAGTTCCTGGGATATCTTGTAGCATTTTTATTTTGGGATGTTTGTGTACGACACCAAGTGCCAAGCATCAGAGTCATGCTTAAGTGAAGGCAAAGCAGTTATTAAAACAGCCTACAGAAGGGTTTTAAAGACATGGGAAAGTTATATTTCAGGGACTGTGGTGCTTTTGTAAGCTCTATCCAAACATAGTCCTTCGTTTTGAGGAGGGAAGCTGAGATGAGCAGCAGGCAGGCAGGCAGGCAGACTGCGAGGGTGAGAAACATTAAATAACTAGGTTTGGTCCATGAGGAGGGCATTGTGCATATATGCTCTAACTCTGGAGTGGATGTGGTCTTCTAGAATCAGTTTTAATCAGATTGAACCTTTTAAAATGTGAAATCCCTATGTTTGGAATCCAAATATATAGATTTCACATTTTAAAGAGCGAAATGTGGAATTGGCTCCTTTGTGTTTAAAATTTCCATGATTAAATTTTACTGCCTTCAGAAATACTTAAGTCTGAAGTAAGGTCCAGTGAGTTCAGTGTGATTGGTTTTTAATGGTTGCAGTCTAAATTTGTTATCTCCAAATCTGTTATGTCCTTAACCCCATACAGTGGTACCGCAGGTTAAGTATTTAGTTCGTTCCGGAGGTCTGTTCTTAACCCGAAACTGTTCTTAACCTGAAGCACCACTTTAGCTAATGGGGCCTCCTGCTGCTGCCGCACTGCCAGAGCACGATTTCTGTTCTCATCCTGAAGCAAAGTTCTTAACCTGAGGTACTATTTCTGGGTTAGCGGAGTCAGTAACCTGAAGCGTATGTAACCTGAAGCGTATGTAACCCGAGGTAGCACTGTATTTACAAAGAAAGAACTACTGTTCTTCACCAGTGAGAAAATTGCATATGCTCAGAAGTGTTTTCTACACTACAGTCTTTACCATCTTATATATAGATTCCAGGACTGAGTCCTGGAACTGACAGCAGATTGTGAAACTCAGCTTTGGCTCCAAATTCTAAGTCTGCTCCTGCCAAGATCTGCTATTGTCCTCTCCCTGAGCCTTTTCTGAAAAGGGTAGTTAAAAACACAGAATGACTTCAGTCAGGACATTTCGCCATGAACCCTGTTTTCACACCACCTTTGATCCTATTGCAGTAACTAGTTACATCTTTCTGCTCTGTTCCTTTCTGTATTTGCCAGTGTAAACCTACCTGCCCTTAGATGCACTAATTTCAACATTTTTCCTTTCCTTTTTTTCTTTTTCCTTTTTGTACAGAATTCCAGTGAAACTTCTTTGCTTTCACACTATTCAGAAAAACACTATTGGGTTGAAAAACTGAAAAAGTTAAACATTATGTCACAGGGCATTCTTGTCTGCCACTAAATTGGTTTATAGTGGGAAAGGTGTTTCCATGGCATCACATAGCATCATATAATTCATGTTTGAATACTCAAACTTCATTAAGACAGACACATTGTATCTGCTGGCTGCAATTAGGCAGTTGTCCATCTGAAGGCACTTGCTTCTGTGGACACCACTACTTGCCACAATTAGCTGTCACACATAGCATTAACTCAAACCACCACCACCCTTGTTTCAGAAAGGCTAAATGTTGCCTGAGTTTGCCCATGCTAAATATTCAAATAGAAGGGAGTCCAAGATAGATGGGAGTTTCTTAAAGGAGAAATATTGAAGGCACATAATAAAAGGTTTCCTCAGCTATGTTCGAAGCAAGAGGAAGAAAAAATTGTAGGTTCTCTGCATGGAGAAGATGGAAATAGGCTATTGGGTGACAGAGAGAGGGCAGAACTGCTCAGCACCTACTTTGCACCTGTCTTCAGCCAAAAGGAAAGCAGTGTCCAATTTTGTGATAGCAGAATTAATGATCCAAGGAGGAAGTTGCAGCCCAAGATATGAAAAGATGTGTTAAGGAAACACCTAGCCACTTTAAATGAATTCAAATCTCCAGGATCTGATGAGCTGCACACAAGGCTACTAAAGTAGCTTGCAGATGTCCTCTCAGAGCCTCTTATAATATTTGAGAATTCTTGGAGAACAGGAGAGGTCTGCAGCCTAGGTAAAGGGACCTCTGACCATTAGGTCCAGTCGTGGCCGACTCTGGGGTTGCGGCGCTCATCTCGCTTTATTGGCCGAGGGAGCCGGCCTACAGCTTCCGGATCATGTGGCCAGCATGACTAAGCCGCTTCTGGCGAACCAGAGCAGCGCACGGAAATGCCATTTACCTTCCCGCCCGAGTGGTACCTATTTATCTACTTGCACTTTGACGTTCTTTCAAACTTCTAGGTTGGCAGGAGCAGGGACTGAAAAACGGGAGCTCACCCCGTCGCAGGGATTCAAACCGCCGACCTTCTGATCGGCAAGTCCTAGGCTCTGTGGTTTAACCCACAGCGCCACCCGCACCCCTCCCTGCAGCCTAGAGGTGAGCAAATGTTGTCCCCATCTTCAAAAAGTGGAGAAAAGAAGATCCTGAAAACTACTGACTGGTCAGCTTGACATTGATACAGTGGTACCTTGGGTTACATACGCTTCAGGTTACATATGCTTCAGGTTACAGACTCCGCTAACCCAGAAATAGTACCTCAGGTTAAGAACTTTGCTTCAGGATGAGAACACAAATCGGGTGGTGGTGGTGTGGTGGCAGCGTGAGGCCCCATTAGCTAAAGTGGTGCTTCAGGTTAAGAACAGACCTCCGGAACGAATTAAGTACGTAACCAGAGGTACCACTGTACCAGGAAAGGTTCTAGAACAGATGTTAATCAGCTGGCCTGCAGGAACATAGAAAAGGATGCTGTACTTACTAAGACCAAGCATGGGTTTCTCAAAAACAAGTCATGCCAGATGAACCTCATCTCTTTCTTTTTTTAATGGAGATACAAGGTTGATGGCTCAGGAATGCTGTGGATGTAGTGTATCTTGATTTCCGTAAGGGTTTTGACAAAGTCCCTCATTATATTCCTACGGAGCTTGTAAAATGCGGGCTGGACGAGGTTATGGTTAGGTGAATTTGTAACTGCTTGAGTGACCAAACTCACAGAGTGCTCACTAATGGTTCCTCATCATCCTGAAAGGAAGGGACAAGTGGGGTTCTGCCCTGGGCCTTCATGTAATTTAATCATAAGCCACAACAGCCTTTTATCTATGCCCCACTTTGCCAGTTTTTCCCATAACAGCTCTCTAGAGATACTGTCAAAAGCCGCCTTCAGGTCTATAAAAGCGGCACATAGAAGACCATGAGTGGGGGAAGAATACTTCCGCGCCAGGTGATATAGAATTATTGCATGGTCAATAGAAGCCGATTTGGTCTAAACCCGACCTGTTCATGGCCTATCAGATTGGAATCTTCGGCCCATTGGGTTAGTCTGGTTAGCAGGAAGCGAGTATAGATTTTCCCGATGATTGATAATAAACTGATGTTACGATAGTTTCCTGGGTCCTCTGGTGGTCCTTTTTTATATATAGGGATTATGATGGACTCCTTCCATGATCTAGGTATCTGGCCCGTGGCATTGATTGCATCAAAGATTTTTGCAAGAATTTTGGCCCACCATGCTGGGTGTTGTTTAATAGCTTCAGCCGGGATTAGATCGGGCCCTGGGGCTTTATCAGTTTTCAGTTTAGCAATTAAATCTACTATTTCCTCCGGGTCAGTATCTGGCCATATGGGCAAGTGGCTTGAAAGAGTATCAGAATGAATGTTAGAGATATCTGTCTGGGAGAAATATTTTCTTAGAAATTGTTCCCATGTCAGGGCTGGGATAACCGTCAATGGGTATTTCCTCGATCTTTTGTTAATTAAATTCCAAAAACCGCGAGAGTTGCAAAGCTTAGAGGCAGCAATCAGCGCTTGCCAACGTCTTAGCTGCCACTCATGCTTGGCTGACTTCTGTGCCTGTTTGTAAGCAATTTTGGCCTGCAAGTACTCTGGGGGAAGAGTTTCAGCTCCAGATTTGTATCTGTTGTAGATACAACAGAGAGAGAGTCTAGCTTGCTTACATTTGGAATCAAACCAAGGTGCACCGAACCTGGGTTGATCTCGGTTAACCAGGTGAGCCGGCATCGTAAAGAAGCTAGTTAAATCTGCAGAGAAGTGGGAGAACCACTCCAGTATCCTATTTGGTTCCGACAACTCCGCCATTGAAACAATAAGGGATTCGGGGATATTCCTCTGGAAGAATTCTGCATATTTTTGGGCCTGTTTCATAGACCATTTAATGCCTCTTACTTGAGCTGCGGCATTTAAACCTACATGAATTGGGTGTGTACCGCTAACCGGGTGCCAGTCAAGCGTTAGCTTGGCCGCTAGAGGTAGGTGGTCACTGGATTGTACAATGTCTACTTTGAAATAAAAGAAGTTTGAAACTAGGTCATCTGAAACTAGAAGGTAGTCTAGGACACTATTTGATGTTGTGCCCAAATGAGTGAATTCACCTGGCACGTCTGGAGGGCAGTTGCCATTTAAAATGTTCAAATTCATACGAATGGCCAATTGATAAAGACGGACTCCCGCCTCATTCACTCTGTTGTCCTTAGATCTTCTTGATGTAAAAGAGATTAAATCAGATTTTGGGTAGGGGGGAGATACCCACCACTTGGCCTTAATTATCCCATCCCAGTTGGCGGCTGTACGTGCCTTAAAGTCACCATCCATTATCGATGGAATATTAGGGTACATAACATAGCATGCCAATAAATGATCTTCCAGAGAATCCCATCTATAATGGAGGTCTGATATAAGACCACCTGGAGGAAGATAAACATTGATGATTAATAGTGAGAATTTTTCGCTTGAAATCAGACCTGTAAAAGCAAAAGGAGGAAAAGTCTGAACTAGCGAGAGTTTAGCTCTCATTTTAAGCGATATGGCGATTGCAAGACCACCTCTGGACCGGCCACCTTTCTGGGAGGGGATAGCTGGAAGTGATATCAGTTCAAAGCCATTTATATCTATTTTATCTTCTTCCCAAGTTTCTTGCAAAAGGATTATCTGAAAAGAGTTTATATAGGACAGAAATTCGGGATCTAATCTTTTCCTTTTCCAGCCAGCAATGTTCCAACTTAGGACTGCTAGCTGGGGACTTCTGTGTTGTTATTTTAACAGTCAAAACGGAGGGGGGGCAGACTCTCTGTTAAAGACAGAAGATGTAACAAAAAAATCAGTTATTTTACTTTGGGAAGATGGTAACTGTGAGAAGCCCTCCAAATTAAAATTTTTAACAATTTGGTTCGACTGTTGGCACACCGTGGATGATCCACTGAAAGTATATCCCTGAACAGGAAGTCTCTTCATTTCGAAATTCTTGGTACAACTTGACAGAGCAATACCCAGGGAGGGAGAAGTTAAGTCCGTCGGAGGAAACCCTCTCGCAGATTTATCATCAGACATTAGGATGATTTTATTGATGCGTCCCATCGAGTCTTCAATCGTTTCCGACGGCGGGTCCTGAGGTGTAACATTCACATTTTCCTTTGAAGAAGGTAATTGAGGGGGCATCATGGGGGCGGGAATTGCAGAAGGCTCTCTCAGGGGCATCACTTGTGGACTACTTCTATATCTGGTTGAAACTGGAGAAGATTCTAGCTCTGGCATAGAAGAGTGAGTTAAAGAGGGATTTGAGTCAAGCAGGGAAATCAGAATTTCGTCCTTAGGTATGTTGGTCGATGAATGTAGATGAAGGTTCAGTGAGGATGGCCGAGCCTGGTTGTCTCGTGATATAGCGCACGGGGCAGAAACAACTTGAAGATTTGAGTCTTGCCGGATGGTTTTTGTTTTCAAAGTGGGGCTTAGCTGAAGAAGGTCAACCACTTCAGTCCGGTGAGCCCAAGTGGAGTTATTTGAAACATCGTTAGTATCTTCCCCTCTATGCTGGACTTGCAAAAGCTGAGAGTTAAGCGTGTCAAATCTTTGCATCATCACCGGCTGTTCTTTCGGAGGGAGGGCTCTGAACGAATCAATAAGTTCCCTTTCGTCAAGGGCAGTCTGCAGATTTTCATCCTCATATATGGCTGTTTGAGACGGTATCAAGTTTGGTCAAGGATGGCACGCTGCAGAGTCATCGCAGTGGGGCCTGACAGTATTTTGAGGTAAGGCAGAGTCTCTTGTCCTAATGTCCTCACCACCAGGGCACCTATTTAGAAGGGGTTTGATCTTGCTATCTGCAAAAACCCTCGTTGCTACGATGTCGGCCATGGACAAAAGCGTTTTCCTCCTAACTATAATAGATGGTGTCAGAGCCGCCCCTAGGTCCCAGCTCACAAAGGACCAACGCCCAGCTGTAGTTATGTACAAAAGTCTTTATTGAAGTTCAGTTGCCATTTCAAAGCCGCAGCATGTAACTCTACGTCTTAGAACCTAGACCGGCGAAGCTCCGTCTGAGTCTCCGCCCCCTAGACACCAGTTTAAGACTCTCGCCTTGCTCCACCTCTTCCTTAGCTCCTTCCTCCTCTGGGCCCTCCTGCCCGCTGGGGTTTCCTCCTTTCTGGACTCTTCTGACGCTGACCCCCCTGATTCTTGCCCCTCCTTCCGGCGGGCTTTAGACCTGGTTCCCTATCCGGGCTACCTGCTGTGCCGCTCGCCTGTACATTTGAACTTGGCGCGCGCGCCCAGCCGGCAACCTTCCTCTTGACCGTTCCCTCGCTCTCCGATGGAGGCGTGGCCAAGCCTGACTCATCTCCTCTCGCTGGTGGTGAATACGCTGGCCCTGATACCTGGGACTCCTCCCCCCCACTATGCTCTGGTGGGGAAGCTGGTCCTGATTTCCAACTGCTGCTCTGGGAGTCCCCGCTGGCCCCTTCCTTCTGGGGTATCCCCCTTGGGACCCCCCTTGCCTTGGCCATCGGCGCCCCCTTCTGTGAATCTTCTGATTCGCTGGAGAGGCTCATGGAATCTCTCGGGCTACTGTCATCTTCTCCTACGCTGCCCTCGGATTGCTCCCCCTCGCTCTCCATCTCCTCCCCTCCCTGCGCTGCCGCTGCGTCCCTGACAGATGGTATCTTTTCAGAGTGGAACCAAGTATCACCTTCAAGAAGTATCACCTTCTGCCGGCGAAGGGGCATCACAGCATATAGGTCAATCTGATGTTTCTTAATTTTTAAAAGTTTGCTTAAACAGTCTTTAGCCCCTTCTAGCGTTGACCATCTTCCTATTTCTGACCTGACAGACAGGCAGCTTTTCTTGGGTTGCAGAGTTAGTGTCTGATTATTCAATTGGGAATTTAAGATATATTTAATTTTGGTCTCCTTTATTTTATCTGAATTGGGGTGAGGCAATAAGTTTTTGACCTCACAAACTGAAGATTGTGTTGTTGATTCAAGTTTTTCGATTTTCAGAGGATATTGGATAATTGTGAAGATACCTCATCCAGCCTTTTGAAAATACAGTGAAGGGTCTTAATTACTAAGTGTAACTGCTCACAACTGGGGAACTCCCCCATATCAGATGTTAAACCATCTTCCTGTGATGAGAGTTTTTCTTTCGTATTCTCCTTTACAGGCTTTACTTTTGAAAAATTTTGAGTCATCGGAATTGGAGTAGCTTCTAAATCAATTAGAGGTAGGAAGCGATTTTGGGTTTCCACTGCAAGGCAATGCTCGGCATGGTCACTCCCTCCTCTATTCCGATGTGGCACCAACCTTGATAGTTTTGGTTTGGGGGATGATAGGGGCTCGTCAAAGTCTCTCAAGCGTTTTTTCTGACCCATACTTTCCTCAGGCCAGGGATTATACAATTCTTAAAATAACAAACACTTGACACACAATTAAGATAATGGCGTTCTCATCTCTTTTAGCAGCCGAGGCCGGCCCGCTGATAAGAAACAACGGGCAGCCTGTAGCAGTCTGGAGCAGGGCCAAGTCTCTCAGAGAGTTTCTATAGCATGCGGCTGCAGCAATTATAAAATACTTCAAAAACTGACTGGGTCAGTTAAGATAAAATATAAAAGATTAAAAGAAGATTAAAAGAAGTCCGAAGAGCACCGGTAAGCGCGTCTTACCTTGGCGCCATGTTGGTCCGTCCTCCTCTGCCCTGGGCCTGTTGTTGTTCAGTGTCTTTATTAACAACTTGGACGAAAGAATTGAGGGCTGCTCATCAAATGACACCAAATTGGGATGGGAAGGTAGTGCCACAGAAGTCAGACTCAGGATTCAAGATGACTAATAGATTGGAGAACTGGGCCCAAACTAACAAAATGAATTGCAATAGGGACAAATGTCACATTCTACACTTGGGCACGAAGAACCAGCTGCACAGATATAGGATGAGGGACACCAAGATTGCTAGTAGTACATGTGAAAAGGATCACATGAAAAGTGAAAAGAATCTGATTCTATAATCTAGGGGACTTAGTAGGCCACAAGCTTAACTGAGTCAACAGTATGATGCAGCAGAAGAAGAAAGCAAATGCTGTTCTAGGCTGCATCCACAGAAGTAGTGTCCAGATCAAAGGAAGTAATAAAAGGTAAAGGTAAAGGTACCCCTGCCTGTACGGGCCAGTCGTGTCCGACTCTAGGGTTGTGCGCTCATCTCACTCAAGAGACCGTGAGCCGGCGCCGTCCGAAGACACTTCCAGGTCACATGGCCAGCATGACGAAGCTGCAGCTGGCAAGCCAGCACCAGCGCAGCACACGGAAACACCGTTTACCTTCCCACTATAAAGCGGTACCTACTTATCTACCTGCACTTAAGAGTGCTTTCGAACTGCTAGGTGGGCAGGAGCTGGGACCGAATGACGGGAGCTCACCCCGCTGCGGGGATTCCAACCACCGACCATACAATTAGCAAGTCCTAGGCACTGAGGTTTTACCCACAGCGCCACCCGCGTCCCTATATAAGGAAGTAATAGTCCTGCTCTATTCCACCTTGGTTAGACTACACCTCCAGTACCGTGTCCAGTTCTGGGCACCACACTTTAAGGAGGATATTGACAAGCTGAAACATGTGCAGAGGAAGGTGACCAGGATGATAAAGGGTCTGGAAACCTGTGAAGCATCCAAAGATGATTTCACAATACAGTACAAAGTTATACAAAACAACTGCTTATATAAAAACAATTACAGTGGTACCTCTGGATACGAACGGGATCCGTTCCAGAGCCGCGTTCGCATCCTGAAGTAAACACAACCCGCATCTGCGCATCCGCGGGTCGTGATTCGCCACTTCCACACATGAGCATGACATCATTTCGGTATCTGAAGAAGTGTGCATGCACACGAAAGCTCATACCAAGAACTGACTTAGTTGGTCTTTAAGGTGCTACTGGAAGGAATTTTTTTTGTTTTGATCATTTCGACCGTCTGCGCATACGCAAGCAGCAAAACATGGAAGTAACACGTTCCATTATGGTACTTCCGGGTCACCGCGGAGTGCAACCCAAAATTGCTTAACCTGAAGCAACTTCAACCCAAGGTATGACTGTACACAGCAAATCTTTCCCCGTCCCTGGTGCCTGCAGCCTCTGCTGATGCTGTACTGAATATCTGAGCAGACACAGCTGGGACACATCAACTCTTCCCAGCTCACCCACAAAGGTCTCAGTAGCGCACACCAGATCAGCACCCTCATCCATGATCAAATCAAGGATGGGTGAAGTCTTACTCGTACCAATGTGGCACTAAACAACAGCACACACAGGCTGGTGGACGTAGCGTATGAGCAACCAGAAACCTGACCGTGGGAGGGGTGGGAGTGAGGAACAAGGCATGAGCAGCCTCATCTTCATCTTCCATGATAGCTTATCACTTCCCCATTGCTGTGTCTCCTGCTAGCTATGAGCAGCGAAATTGGGACACCACTGATGCCTAGGATAAATAATTTTACATCTAAAAAGGTTGGTGTTGCCAGGCAGTGGAATGAGTGACACTGGACCCACATCACAATTTCAAATCTCATCACAGGTAAGCCTAATAAGACTTCTGATGAGGAGCAGCATCACTGTTACGGCCCATTGTGTGTAAAATGATCTGGAGATCTCTCAGGTTGAAAGACAGTGAAGTTATTAATAAAATATGAATGTCCTGAATCTGGCAGTGCAATAAGGCAATTTCTGACAGCTTCTTAACAGGTTTCTTGGGGCACTGGGAGAATCAGCATCTTCAAGAACTCTTGAATGCCAAGAGAAGGTTAATGCTGCAATCAAAGAGATTCTCACTATAGTACACCCTCTCCCTCTGACGTAGCCTGGACAGTATTTCACATCCTCAATATTAGATGTAAAAAAAAATATGCTGGTCAACAGGAGCTATTGTGAGCATGCAACTAAAATTTAATGTCAATTGTATTTACCGCATTCCATTGCATAGACATATACAGCTGTTTCCATGTTCCTAATTCTGAAGTCCAGCACAAAATACTATCTGCATTATTTTATTTTAAACTCCACATTTAGAGCACAATGAAAGCTGGAGATGTGTTTGTTACTTATGGGAATTTAACACTGACACAACTTCCCTATGGGAATATATGGATTAAGAGGATAAGGCGCCAGCCTTCTTGCCTTTCCTTTGCAGAACTCACCTTTGTTGAAACTGTGGTAGGCATTGCTTTTTTTATACATAGTAACCTACCTTGACAAAAAGCCAGTTGTTCAATGTTGATGTGTTTCTTTCTGCTGAAAAACATAGGTTGATTACTATAGGCTGCAGACCGATGTTTGTCTCTCTGTAGTCAGGATTTTTAAATATAGGATATCAAGCTTAAGTTGAGGCCCAAAAGTTTGAGGTCAAGGGAGCTTCTGTGGCCCATCTCATTTATAGTGCGGTGGAGCAGATTATTATATATGGCATATTGCCCACACTGAAAGCAGATATAGTCCAACAGGGAACTTACAGTGTGAGCTTTGTCAAATTATGTCCATATGCCTTATATATCATGTGGCTGCTTAAACTCTGAGGTTTGTTTTACATCAAGTTTCTAGCCTTCATAGGTTTTTTTAAATTGCAAACTGCTACAGAAATATGAAGAACTTAATTTTGGGGGGAAATAGGGAAGCGAAATGGCTGGATTTGCCCATCCCTATGTACAGAACAAAGCATTAGATGCCTAACGAATCTTGATGATGCCTGATGGCCAAATTCAGGAAGTGATTGATATGAGACAGCATACTTCATGCTGTAAACTTTAAATTGTGGTCCAAAGTATACCTGTGTTTGGAAGAAGAGGTCCCGAAACAAGCATATATATCAAGATGTGATAGGTAACTCTGAAGACCAAGACAGAAAGCTGTAAATTTACAACAACCAGACTATATTTTAAGAGTTTGGTAGTAACACTTTGCTGCTTTCTTCACCTTTTGACACTGGCTGCATACTAGAAATGTAGACAATTTGGAAAATGGCTTTGGGGCACCTCTGGCTTTGCCCACAAATAGGTAGGAACATAAAAAGTCAACTCTCCACAAACAGCATGGGCTTACTATTAGCTCACTGTTCATTTTGATTTATTAAGGCCCAGAGTCTGAACTGAGCCAGGCCTTGCTCATCTACATAGGAACACTTACACTTTTAAGGGTCTTCAGGTAGAGGCCTGCTTAAAATCCTTTCCTTCAAGATGCTTGGAGCAAAGCAGTGCTCTCAGAGTGGTGGCCTCTACACTGTACGCCCACCACCTTTTTTTAACAAACTTCCCATAAATTACAGATAATTAACTGGTAGGTAGATGTCAGATCTATTACTGAAAATTCTAAGTCAGTTTTCGTGAGGGATGCCAACCAGCACAGCTGGCACTCCAATGCAGCTATGTATTTAGGGGGAGACAGGTAATGTACCACAGGATACTGATGTTTATTAACAGATTAAGGCTGTAACTTCCATGTACAGTTACCTGGGAAGAAGCCCTGTTGAATACAGAGGCCACCACTTTGCTGAAACTAAGTAGGTCTGTTTAGCCAGTGCTTGGATGGGTGCATGAACACCTCATGTACACTGCGCCTTTGGTTCCATGACAGAAAATGGGATAGAAATGTAGTAAAATAAACAAACATGCCTAGGTTTTCACGCTTCATGTCTTACGTTAACCAAGCAGTAGGAAACCTTGTCTGCTTGGTTAACGTAATATTACTTTGTATCACTTTTTGTAATTTATGAAAGTACAAATCCGTGTCAACTATCATTTTCAGAATGAGAATGTAAATGACCTTTTAATCTTGAACCTCTTACAGCCAAGGTAACTGTTAACTGAAAACACCACAAAGCCTCCTCACAGGATGGAATAAATGAGGCCAAATGTTTGCCTTCCTTAAACACACACACAAAATCCGCAAGAACTGAACATTAAAGAACTAAATATAATTATCCTGGTAAACCAAATTGCTATGTTCCTGGGCAGCCCTTGCGTGACACTTCCCGTAACTTTTCTATCTGAAAGTACTCACAAAAGAAAACTGCTGGTAGGGGGAAAAAATGCAGCAATGTCTTCTGAAGCGATTGAATGTAAATATATACATTCAATACATTCAACGGGAAAGTGGAATAAAAGTGGTTTTTTTATATAGCATTCATACCCTGGCCCTTTAGCCAAAAGGGCTCCAATGAGACATTACAAAAATCAGTTCTTTAAGATGGGCCAGTCCTTGCCCTCAGGCTCACAATCTATAAAGACATGGCACACCAGGAGAAAGGAATCATGAGGAAAGAGCAAGCTGAGGCACAAGTTCTACAAGTTACAGGCAGTCTCTTGCCTGTGATAAAGAACAGCTCATTTGCTTTTAAGCTCTCATCAGATCCAGGAACAGAGATTTTGGCAACATCCAGGCTTGGAGGAAAGAGCAGCTTCTGCCAGTTTCTTACGTAGCTGACTTGATGGCAGTTGGAATCTTCACAGGAAGCCGCTTAATGGCACCTTTTCCCTCGTCCATGTCAATGATAGTTCTCTGGGTGGATTTCCATGAACCAGTGAGCCAAAAGAACAGGATTTTTCTCCACTTATTCTTTTAGGTTTATATGCGTATGCATACATTTTGAGGCTCCTTCATGGATCACTGCCTTGTCGTGGTGAAGGGGCTTGAAGGACTCCCAGAAGCTATGAGCTATGCCGTGGAGGGCCACCCAAGACAGACAGGTCACAGCTGAGAGTTTAGACTAAATGTGATCCACCTGGAGAAGGAACTGGCAATCCACTTCAGTATTTTGCCAAGAAAACTCCATAGACATAAAAAAGTAGAAGCTTTGAGATGAAAGTGAGTGTTTCCAAGGCATGCTCTGGTTCATGGGGTCACGGAGAGTCGAGCAGGACCAAGACGACTAAACAACAACATTTTGAGGGCAAGGAGCTTCATATATTTATATAAACACACCATGCATTTTGAACAAACACTAGAAATGAGAATGCTAGAATAAGCTAAGTGATTTGTGGCCGTTTGATGTGCAGATTAAAACAACAAACCTTCCCACTGGGAAGAAGTTGTAGTCAAGACGACCACACAGCAGCATTCTGTCAAATCTCCAAATAAAGAGAAGAATGTATAACTGAAAATGGGAATGGTTTCCATCCTGAAAAGCTGTAGGGTGTAACTCATATAGACAAGAAGCCTGTGAACATTTGTTCTATGGTAATGCACCTATGTAGCAACTGGCAAGGAAGCTGATTGTAGTCATACTCCAGGGCTAGCTATTATGCCTACACTATGTCTCTTATTACTATGCAGATCAATCCCCAGCATTCCTAAGTAGGGCTGCAAAAGAACCCAGAAAGCTGGAGTGCAATTGCCAGCCAACATAGAAAACAATAGACCGGTGATCAGACATGGTTTTTGTCATCTTTTTACATTCTTCTTCTGAGTGATTGCTTGCTTACAATATTTTATATTGTATTGTTTTGTTCATTGTTTTTTTTTATCTATGTTTGTAGTGTTTAAATTGTTGGGAAACTAATAAATATTATTTTCAAAAAAAAAACCCAGAAAGCTGGAGTGCAATTGCCAGCCAACATAGAAAACAATAGACCGGTGATCAGACATGGTTTTTGTCATCTTTTTACATTCTTCTTCTGAGTGATTGCTTGGCACTCAGCATTGTCTTTGAAGAATATGATTTGGCTACAAAGAATGGCAATCTGAAGTTAGTACCAAAGAGGAAACATGCCTTCACAAATATACCCAAGGCAGAGAGATATCTACTTATATCACTATTAAAAATGCTGCAAAATGGGGAGGGGATTTGAAAGCGGAAATAAAAGGGGAGAAGAGGCTGCCTTAAAAATGCTGAAATCCTAAAATACTTAATTCAGCCTACTATATTAACAAAGTATAGAGATGTAACTGCATTGTGGATAAATATAAAGCAGCATCTTCCTTGGTCTGGGGTTGTTTTTTATTAAAAACTTCCATATAAAGTCATACCTCGGGTTGAAGTTGCTTCAGGCTGAGCGTTTTTGGGTTGAGCTCTGCGGCAACCCAGAAGTAATGGAACGCGTTACTTCTGGGTTTTGCAGCTCGCGCATGCGCAGACGCTCAAAATGACGTTACATGCATGAGCAGAAGCGGTGAATCGTGACATTCTGCTCTGGATGCAAAAGGGGCTCTGGAACGGTTCCCATTCGCACCCAGAGGTACCGCTGTATGTGGACTAGAAGAAGGGAAGGAGCTATATGTCAAGCAGACAGGTGTGAGGTGCAAGAGTTTGAAAAAACACAAGCAAGATTCACTTAATGAAATGCACTCCAAGTGCATCCATTTCAGTCAGGAAAATAAACATTTCTTCCAAAACTACTGAACATCCTACACACAAGAAAAATTATTCAAATGACAACATCTTTGTTAAATGTTCTGATCAATTTGTTAAAGACTGAGTCCTCCTGTACAAAAAATAAAGGGGGGGGGTTTCAGACGATTCCTTCCAGAAGCCTGAACATCTTTCCAACAAACCAGATTATAGGTTTCTGTAGCCACCACATGAAATGAGCACTCATTTAGCACAAATATAAACCAGATAATTGGTATGTGTATGTGTGTGTGTGTGTGTGTGTGTGTGTTGTAGTTGAAACTTTGCATAATGCAATAAAAAAATTGAGCCATCTGACTAGTTTAACTGCAGTACAATTAAACACTTTTTTTGTACTGCTGCAAATTTCAGTAGCACATTTTAGCATCTTGTATATTTTTAGAATTAGCTTCTTGACTTCTTAGGATCATTGTTTGTAGATTCATTAATAAGCCAGAGTCAAAAGGGGCAAGTAACTTTTAAACTGCCTTTTAAACTTTGCATACCAAATCTCTGTACTTTAAAGTATCAGTAAATACTGCACACCTTTCGTCCAAATCAGTATCTCTTGAAGTAGGTTGCAATGGCATGAGAATGTAGCATGATGCTATTACATTTATACCAACAGCAAACTTGGTTGGTTTAGTACCTATCAGTTGGAAAGTGAATAAAATGGAGCCACCATAAAATAAAGTAGTGATTTTACACACTCAAGAGGGACTTCCTAGATTTACAAATATAGTCCTGTATATCAAAAGGAAAAAAATGTACCACAGAATGACCCTAGTATCTTACTCCCTGGTTCCTTTGGAAACCCTCCCCCTGGGCACACACACTTTCCCCCACCGCAGACCAAAAGCAATAGCTGCTCATATGGAGAAAACCAGGATTTTAGAGTAGCTATGAACAGAAGTAACAGCACTGAGAGGTGCTCATTTTATTTCTAATTTGGGTCTTATCTCGGGAGAAGGGAGATGTGATGGGAAGTTTTAATAAACGTAAAAATACAACATGGCTGCAATCCAAGTCAATGGAGCACATGGTTTCTGTGTGAAATTAAGTGAGATTATACGAGGCAGTGTTTCTTACTAGAGGGAGAACCAGATTGGCTCCACCAATACATTTAATACCACATGGACCTCATTCCCTACCTCCCGGTAAACAGCAGTGCCCAGCTGAAGGTCAAGTGACCACACCATCACAACAAATCCTCACTTCATCAAACCAATATGAAATAAATGGCAGAATCCTCTGCATGCTTACTCTTAGGCCACACTAGGTTCAATGAAGCATACTCATAGATAGTTGCACATAGGGTTGTTATTGACAGATATTAACAATTCAGGCAGTACAGGTAATAACAGCGTACCTTTATTTGAATATGTGCACTGTTACTAGTGCAATTGATACAACGCCAGAAGTTTTCTTTCAGCAAAGTCAGAATAGGTATCAAACTTCTTTTTGTTAAATAGTCAAAATTCACTACTAGATGGAGGCAGCATTTAGTGCAAAGAATTAAGAGACACCCCATGCCAACCATCTTTGGGACTGATTTGCATGTGTAGTGAGGCACTCACAACCGATGTTCCACTCTGTTCCATGTGTATTATATATATATATATATATATATATATATATATATATATATATATGTTAATCTGTTGAAGGTTGGTTCTCCCCCGCGCCAATTCTTACACGTCAAAAAGAAAAGAAGTGATTTTTCATACTGTACACTACAGCAACAACTCTATATATATGTATGTATATATAAATAAAGAGTGACAACACTTTATTTGAACATTTCCTCAGTCTATTCAAGCAGTAATAGGAAAAGGGGGTGGGAAGAGATGTTCAGCTTATAACATTTTGCTTTTAAACGCACACACTCACATCTATGTTATAATGATATTCTACATAAAACATTTAAAAAAAACAAAACAAAACACAGTTGCCCTCCATTGTTTCCCTTTCACTGAGAGAATGAAGCATCTATTAGTTGGCCTTCCAAGCAATATCACTTCCCATCTATTCCTGATCCTCATTTCGTATCAGATTTAAGACTAACCTTGGTTCTGTATCTAATAGAATGCACCAGGGAAGTAATACTAAAATATGCCTTTCTCCAGAAAAATCAATGCTATGCTCATGAAATCTATGTATACAATAAAATGAAGTGTCAACATATTCTTCCTCCAAAACCATCCATACTTAACCAGTTAACCAGTAGTTTTCTTTCTTAAGTTTCTTCAGAAAGCCAAAAAAGTGGGAAATTCAAGTAAAAATGTAGAACCACTTTTTTCCAATTACACACAAATGCTTACAAAATTATATTTATCTAGTTGGGGTTTTTTAGTATAGCTATTAGAGGAATTCTGTAACCTAGGGTAATGAATGAATGAGTCAAGATCACTCTCCAGCTACGTAGGACAATGGAACAAAAACGCTTCAATTTACTTAAGAACGTGGCTATTACTTCCAAGTTACAAGCATTGCATAATCCCAAAACAATAAATGAGGTTTTGAAAATAATAGCATTCTTTGATGCACACCATGGGTGTATGTTGGGACATTCTGCACAAAGTATCATGTGTGTTTACTGTAGGCTCCCTAAGATTTTATGTCCGATTGTAAAGGAAAGAAAAGAAGGGTTCTGCCTAAGCTACTACCAATCTACTCAAAAGCAGGGCAAAACAATTTGATATAAATGTGACACAACTATATGCTTTTGCCAGTAGGAAAAAAAGGCTGGTCTGAACCTCCAGACATGTTTGAAATCTGATCCAATGGAAGTTCATAACCATAATCTTCTAAATATAGCACTAGATGTTTTAATTATGACCTCAGACTAGACAGCTTTAAATAACGGTTCCTTCCCAATCTACAGGAACACTTCGTCTGAGCTGAAGGAAGTTTGCACTTTACCACTGGCGAGATCAGACAGTTAACTTTTTAATCATTTTAAGTCAACAGAGATTAAATTACTGATCAGGTAGCTTTAAGTTATAAGACATTTAATTCAGGAGTTATGAATTGTAAACTTACCTTATTTATATGCCCATTTTGTTAGCACAACAGAACCCCAAGGCAGCAAAGCCTTCTGAGTTTCTGGCAATTCTGAATTCCTCCATGTAGCTATGAAGGACTATGCCCTCCTTTCTAAATACATAAAGCAATTCTCCCTAGTGATCGGTTTCTCAGAATGGAGTGGTGCATTCTCATCTTGCAATAATATAGCGTGGGGAAAACAATCTAAGTGCAGCCCTTTCTCTAGTGTGGTGAGAAAAATATAACAGTGAAATACAACACAATTTTTTCCTTTGGGGAGGAGGGGAGTAATTTTGCTGTAAAGTCTGAAACTGCTAAGAGAAGGATAGAACATTTTAATTATAAGGTTGTATTTCTCAGCTATTTTAAGGATTTGCCTATAGCAAAGTCATACGTGAATGATCAGTACATAAGAAAGATTTTACAAAAATATAATTTTACACCATGTGCAGAAGTAGACAGGGTGGGGAGTACAAATGCAATAGGTATTTCAACATGCATATGCAAATACAGTGTATGGGCTAGTGATGTTTTAGCCGCAAGATCCATCAGATCCATGTGGCTGGGCTCAACTAAGAGGAGTAAACACTCTGTTTATAGAGAAGCACAAAATATAAATACTCTCAGGATTACAATCTACCAGAAACTTCACCTGCACAGACTATATTGTAACGACTGGGACACAGCCTGTGCTCTTGAGCTCAGCTCCCACTCAAGTAGATGCGGTTGGTGAAGAAGCTTCCAGTGCATTGTTTCGTAAGTCACTTGGCTAATTTTTCCTTTTCAATGACCTTTCGCACTTCATGAACATTTGCACTAAAGGGGTATGTGACCAATAAAAATAATTCTCAATACACATTTCAGCTTTCCATACTGAAACTGAAGGACTGGGGCAACAGTCCAAGCCATAGTTTCAAAGTTTATAGCACTAACAGTTATTTGTTTAATCTATTATTCCTCCCTATTTATAATAAATATTAACGGGGGCTAGCTTGATTTGTCAAATGACAGCTCACTAATACACTTCTTAAGCCAATGGCATTTATTCCAGCATTAAGTATTTTGTAAGTCTCTTTGTGCATGAGGTAATGCAGCCTTTTTTCACTTTTGTGTTGAAAACGTCTTTAGAATAAAACTAGTCTGATGAAGATGAAGAAACTATTAGTTCTTTCCCTTTATAACCAAAGACTGGGCCCAATCCGTGTTCATTTTGATGTGGCAGTCATTACACCATGGCTTTATCCCCATCGTTTTAGTTGTGCTGAACTTTTCCTCTGAAGAAACCCTCACATTTTCCTCTGAATGAACCCTCACACATTTGAGATTGAGTATTTACCTGTTGGGAAGACCCACTGAAAATGAAATAACAGATCTTGACACATGAGGGTTAGAATAAGGATTCACTATAAGTAGTATCATGGTGGCTTTATAGCACCACAATGGGCCAGAGGGTTTCCTTAAAAAGAAAGAAAGAAGAAGTCTGCCCTTAATTCCTCCAATGGAAGCACATCGATCATTTAACAAACAACCCACTTAAAATCTATTTAAAGCACCGTGACTATTAAACTGATTCATGTCTGAAGGGAGAGAAAATTCTGTGGTACCACACTGAAATGCTAACATTGTCTTTTTAAACTGGTATTCAACGATCTAAAATAAAAAATAAAAATGATCACATTCTAAAGGTTCAGTGCATTCAGCAGCTATAGCTTTGCTGCTAATTCATCTACGTTGACTTTCAAAAAATAACACCCTAGCTCATCAAAATATACATTTTTTCCCATTTGCTTTTAAATTAAAATAATAATAAAAAACATTTAAAGAATTCACAAATCGATAGCATGACTAGGTTTCAGGATCATCTACAGCATATAATTTAAAGATTCAAGACGCCAAGATGTAGCATGTGGCAAGCCCTACACACTTCATGCAGCATGTGTGGCGTGTGGACCTTGAACTTCAAACATCTGTTCTCTTCTTCCAAATAGTATAAAATACCCATCTAAAAACTTGTCAAGGAATCAAATACATATTTTGCACTTGGGTCACATTATGAACAGGAAGAAGAAACCATCATTTCAATGTGAATCTGCATTACTTTTATCAACCTTTGTAAATTATATGGCTAGATTCATAGCTGGAAGGCATTCGCAAAGATCACCTAGCCCCATCCCCTCATAATTCAGGAAATATGACCTTCTGTCCTGATGGAAGTATGATCAACAGCAGGATACCTTGTAAAGCTGTGCCATCGTTGACAACCTTTCAGGTCATCACTTCAAGCCTTAAAAAATACATTTTGGTTGCATAATATCTTGCCATTAAAATTCTCACATCAATGTTAAATTTTCTTTTTTTAAAAAAAAAAAACAACTCCAAGCATTTCAAATCTACATATCCTTACTTCATGGTAGGTTGATGAGAAATACCTTGCTTTTCTTTAGGACAGCACTATTAGTTTACCCGGTGGCACTTCACGTCAATCTTAATAACATGGGCATCATTCTGAACTTTGAAAAATGGAAATTAGTATTATTTCGTGTCCTTTCTGCTGTCTTGGTTTAAAGAAAAACTTCAGCTCTTGTTAAGGCCTGTTACACATGTTAGGAACAAACATACCCATAGCAGATTTTCTGAAAGTTATGGGGTGGTATAATAATAATAATTTATTATTTATACCCCGCCCATCTGACTGAGTTTCCCCAGCCACTCTGACCAAGTTAAACTGTGAATAGACCAACTGAATGAAATGAAATTAGGCACAAGTGATTTAGGCCAAATGGACTTGTCCGAGTAGGGTTTAAATCAGACCCATCCATGTTATTAAATTTTGAAGCAGAATCCTCCCTACATTATTCAGATACTCTTTATATTTTGAAGAGTATGTGCAGTGAAGTCCTTTTGACGTACTCACTATTCACTTGGTTTATACAATGGTACTTATCAAGAGACATGACTTATTAAGCAAGGATACAGTTCCATGTATGAAGGGACACATACAACTTCCTTTGAAAATGCCACAGGACAGTATAGCCTACCAAGCTGTTCTTCGTAGAGAGTCAAAGCTTCAGTCAGATTTACACAATTTCCCTGCAAGACAACATGTGACCTATATATCAATAAAACTGTGGGGAGACATAATGCAAAGGGAGCAAATTCATCAATAGACGCTATATAAACAGAGGTATAAATCACTTATGTCAGTGAATCTTGAAAAAGACACAAATTTATTTATATTATTTGTAATATTTATATACTACGCAATAGCAAAGATTCATTGAGCTGCTTAACATTTGTTTGTTTGTTTATATCCCACCTTTTTTCAGTATTGGGACTCAAGGAGGCTCAAAAAATTAAAGCAAACATGGAAAGATATTAGATAAAAAGCAATTAAACTATAATAGAAATATTAAAACCGTCAGATAGGGAAGTAAGACATAAACACGAAATCTATAAGAAATCATTATTCATAAATTATAAAGTAAGAAAGAAACACTCCAGCTTTAAGGTATGATTCAGATAAAGCACATCATAAGGATATTTACACAGAAGTCCTACCAAGTTCTATGGATTTTATTCTGCATTAAATACATTGAGGATCATGGTTTTGTAGACTCTCATACTAACTCCTTTCCCTTTCCAAATGTTAACACATATTACAAAATTCAAGGACTGGCTACGGTACCACTAGGCAGGAATTTGGAATGATTGCTCAATGCCAATGCTGTACTGACTCTGCAGTGTTACTAATAAAACTTGCTCAGAGTGGCTTTAATCTATGTGAAGCATTTATTTTATCAAAATTAAATATTTCACAATAGTCAAAAGAACATAAACATTCTAAAGTGATTGCTTTACTAATGAATACATCAATAACAGATAATCTTTACCTGCAAATAAGTGTAAAGCACAGCATTAAGGAGATGAGTGAGAAAGATATGACAAGTTTAATATAATAATAATATAATAATAATTTATTATTTATACCCCGCCCATCTGGCTGGGTTTCTCCAGCCACTCTGGGCGGTTTCCAACAAAACATTAAAATACAATAACCTATTAAACATTAAAAGCTTCCCTAAACAGGGCTGCCTTTAGATGTCTTCTAAAAGTTTGGTAGTTATTTTTCTCTTTGACACCTGATGGGAGGGCGTTCCACAGGGCGGGTGCCACTACTGATAAGGTAAGTCCCTCTGCCTGGTTCCCTGTAACTTGGCTTCTCGCAGCGAGGGAACCGCCAGAAGGCCCTCGGCGCTGGACCTCAGTGTCCGAGCAGCAACCTGAATAGCAACAGTGGCATTAAATATATCAGGTGTGGGGAACCTACAGCTGTTCAGATATTGTTGGGCTCCAACTCCCATCAGCACCAGCCGGCAGGACCAATGTCAGGAGTGATGGGAAGCTGTGGTCCAGCACTGTATGAAGGACTGCAGATTCCCCACTCCCGAAATATATAGAAGAGGCTTAAGACAGGGCAATACATAAATGCATGACAAAATGTTATATGAATTCTGAATGGAAGATCATTCATCATATACAGAACAAAAGGAATTTAAATTATAGGTGGAAAATGAATGGCAGGGAGCAGAAGGTAAACAAGGGGAAATACATCCTTGTTTCTATGCTTATTATATTAGAGAAACACATTATTATTATTGTCTCATTTTTTAATATTAGAACATCAAATAAATAGCAGAAGGAAAATAAGTATTTCGGAAATAAATTGAGTTATTAAGTGAACCACAAGCATCGTAAAATAGTAAGAGAGAGGTTAACATAAAGGCAAGGAAGTTAAGTATATAAAACTTGTTTAGTAATCTATTATTATCCGCAGTCCTGCAGTGGTTATTTTGTTTCGCTGCCTTTTACAAAGCATGTAATTTTGTCAGCATTAAATTGAATGGGATAGCATATAAACAACCTGCGTGTGTAATTTGGAAATCACAAATAGAAAACAGCACCAGGTAATTTATGGGACATCCTGCCAGTATAGAGGTAGCTTAATGGCACAACCCAATCTCTATAATGAGAGTAATCTGCAGTCTAGTTTTGTCATCCTTAGTATCCCAGGTTTCATCAACCAGCTCATCAAATGGCAAGCAATCACAGGAGACAACGTGGCAAGCAAATTGTGGAAAGGGAGAAGGAAAATACTTCCGAAATACTTAATTAAATCCAATAGTTTCTCAAGTACTATTCATTCATTCATAACACTTATACACTGCTTTTGAAAAAACAACAACACTCAAAGTGGTTTACGAAAAACTAGAACAATAAAACGAAGAGAAGATCACAACCATACTTCAAAACATACAAAACATAAAAGACTAAAACAGATTAAAATTACCTCAACTTTCTGGGCATCTAGAAATGTTTTTTCCCCCTAGGCACCTAGAATGTTTTTAGCAGATGCCAAAAGGGCACCTGCTTCATCTCACAATAGGCAGGGAGTTCCAAAGTGCAGGTGCTGCCACACTAAACAACCAAGTTCTTACCAATGTGGAACAGGTACCATGTGGCACCTGGAGTAGTGCCACTACTGTGACAACATGTGCATCAGAAGCAGGCGAATATTTCACTTCACAGTACCACACTTCGCCTTAAAAAAAAAAGACCTATGCAAATTCACACACCAGGATGGTTTGTTCATAATAAATCAAATATGCCAAACCTAGGCCATTGTTGGATTTATATGCCCACTTACATTTTTTATTGTACTGAAATTACATAGTGAGCCTCCTGCCCCTAATGCCTGCTGCATCACACAGTAGAGCTCTGTTTGAGGGCTCTGTCCAACTTCACAACTAAGAGTTGTAGAAAGGGGACTTAGAATCATAGAATCATAGAGTTGGAAGAGACCACAAGGGCCATCGAGTCCAACCCCCTGCCAAGCAGGAAACACCATCAGAGCACTCCTGACATATGGTTGTCAAGCCTCTGCTTAAAGACCTCCAAAGAAGGAGACTCCACCACACTCCTTGGCAGCAAATTCCACTGTCGAACAGCTCTTACTGTCAGGGAGGAAAGGAGGTCTTTCCTTTTCAATCCTAAGTAACCACACACCCTTTAAAAAGCTTAAAAACGTCGCTGAAAAGGTTATATTAGGATCTGGAAATATTCCATGAAATACATTTCTGAAAAACGACTCAATTTTCCATCCAAATTTACCCATAAACTATGGAGAGGGAGCATAATCACCCCCACTCTATACCCTGAACCCCAAAGACCAGACTTATAGGGTATTAGTACATAGAGCACACAGGTTGCTGACATTCTCTGCTAGGTGAGCAGAGAAATTATTCCTCAGGTGTCAAAGATCAATTGTCTCAAACCGTTCGAGAAGGAAAATCTCTGTCATTTATTTCTACTATCTCAAGCTTTGATTCCTAGTTAAATCCCAGTATTATTATCAACTTATCAAGTACAAAAGATCGGGTGACTCCCATCTTCCAGAGGAGCTTGGAAACTTTGCCAATACTGCTAAACTTTGAGAACTATGCAGATAATGTTTTAAACCCTTAACAAGGTAAATAAAACTAAAACAAGTGTTTGGGTTATATATGTATATCAAGCATATCTTCTAAGTCTATGCATTTTTAAAAAGTGTGAATTCTCATTCCGTGAGCAGAACTATAACGGCTGTCAAATGTTTGTACACAGCAGCCTGTGTGTAAGATGTGTCTTTCTCAAGTGTGTCACTATATTCCTCGCACATAACATTCTTTGGATTTTATTACAGGAGCCAACGTTTTTAGTTGTCAAGCTCCATCTAGTGGCCAAAGAGTATAATGCAGATGACTACACCGCACAAGATATTCCCTGCCAGCATACAGCAACACTCTAATGGCCATTCCTTAGTTGCATTCGTTTTTTAGGAGCAGCAAAAGGTATCTGGCGTTTTGACAGTGTTCTACTGCTATGGAGCTAACGCTTCCTGATCCAGAAAAGGATTGGGGCCCCTTGCTTGTAACAGTTATTTAAAACAGAGAACTTCTCATACTAACACAGAAAAAGAGACTAGATTGCCTTCTTATATGTTGAAACATTTCCTCTTTAGCTATTAAAACTTGAGGACTGAAAAGTGTTAACTTAAAAATAAAGCATCTGTGGATGAGCTTGCCTAGCTACATATTTCAGAGTCACAAGGTGGCAAAATTAAACAAAAAGCATCTTGTTTGGCACTGACCATGGCTGTTATTGGAAATGTATTGTCTTTCTCCCCCCCCCCCCCTTTAAAAATGCAGCTAGGATTATCAAAGTGTAAGAATATTGGTGGCTGCATGCCAGCTGTAAAATACCCTCATCATTTCTGATAAGGTATAGTATACCTTATCTGTATAAAATAGTATTTGATTTTAACTTCCCTGAAACCAACCAGAAAACGTGAGCCAGGCTGAAAAACGTAAAACAAAAACAAATCAGCTTTAGGTTAATATTCTATACACAGTTTTAGCCAAAATTCAAATTATGTTTAAGTCCCCTGGATTTAACCAGATTCTGGAGCAGGATTATCTGGTCCTAATGCTGGTATGCATAGAAAGCAATGAGCAAGCCTCAAGCATTTATTTGAACTTTCTCAGGTTCTGAAGATCCCATAGTCAAATAAACCCAGATTTTCTCTGATTCACTTCAGCCTCTAGCATGATTGTGTAGGATACATATAAAAGCCTTGGACTGCTCTCGATCTCACCCTAGGGACAAAGCAGCATCTTAAACAGGCTTATTCTTTCAAACTTCTCTGTCATACTTCATTGTGATTACTTTTCATCTGCCTTACCTGTGTAAAATATTTTCCATCAGGTTTCAAGACTTTCATTGAAAGGTCCAGAATCATCCGCAGAAACTCCCACGTAGAATCTAAATTTGAAAAATACTAATTGTTTAATTAGCAATTCACAAGGAAATATTCATAACTGTGGTAAGCTATAGCAAAAGGTAACATTCTTAACGTTACGATAATCTTTTTGTTCAGGGTTATAGGATGCCTTGTAAACACGTGGCAATTACAATGGAAAGGGCATAGCATCTGTGTGCAGAAGTGTGTCATAATGCCCAACTGTGCTCCATTTTCCACACACATGCCCACACACTCGACATGCATACACCATCTAAGCCATTCCTGGGTCAATGCATGCCTCCTTCTCCCCAACCATCCCCTTATCTCACCCAGATAGAAGTTACTCAACTGCAATCAAGGTTTTTAAATGAAAGAGTTTTCATTGTAAACAAGGTTCGCATTCAAAAGGTCAGAGAGACATTAACCTTCTTCTGGAGATGTGGAGATTGGAACAGCTGTCAAATCGTTAATTACATAATCAAACATCCTTTCTTCTTTGGCATACCTCTTCAGGACTGGAATACAATCTTCTATTAGAACCTAAAAAGTAACAATAGTAGAATTTTCATATGTGGGGTCCTCAGTCAGATCACTACTACCTTTTTAGCACTCCCAGATCACTCACCCATTGTTTCTGTCATTTCGATGGTACCAACATTGAAGTCAGTAACTAGACAGTAGCACTGAAGTTAGTAACTACCGTATTTTTAGCTCCATAGGGTGCACCGGACCATAGGGTGCACCTAGGTTTTTTGGGGGGGGATAAAGAAAAAAGATAGTTTCCCCCCCCCAGCCGAGCTTCCCCCGACCCCAGCCCCCAGAACAGGTCCAGGAGCAGCGGCAAGATTGCGCGCAAGAAGGCTTGCGGATAGCTGCCTGAAGCCTGGAGAGCGAGAGGGGTCAGTGCGCACCGACCCCTCTCGCTCTCCAGGCTACAGCGAAAGCCTGCATTCGCTCCATAGGACACACACACATTTCCCTTTCATTTTTGGAGGGGGAAAAGTGCGTCCTACAGAGCGAAAAATACGGTAGTATAGTTTTTGTTTTTAATGCCCTTAGCGTGTGGTCAAAATGTATAGCAAAGCCTGTCAGTGCCTGGTGGTTCACATATAACACATCATGTTTGCATACAAGCCTACATGCAAAAAAGGCAAATGCCCATAACCTCAACATCAGAAGACTCAGATGAACAGATTGCACAGATGCATTGGGCTCTATTTCGGTATGCTCCCATGTAACGTGCACAATTATATGACAGAGAAGGGATGATCTCAGCCTCATTGTGAATATATATTCACCATCTACACAGGATTCTTTAACTCATTTTACTTTCACAACAGTGCCATAAGAAGCTGTCTTATACAGTCAGACAACTGCTTGATCTAGATCAGTACAGGTGAAACTCGGAAAATTAGAATATTGTGGAAAAGTTCATTTATTTCAGTAATTCAACTTAAAAAGTGAAACTAATATATGAGATAGATTCATGAAATGCAAAGCGAGATACGTCAAGCCTTTATTTGTTATAATTGTGATGATCATGGCGTATAGCTGATGAAAACCCCAAATTAACAATCTCAGAAAATTAGAATATTAAATGAAACCAGCAAAACAAGGATTGCAAATAGAGCAGTATTGGATCTCTGAGAAGTAAAAGGATGCATATGTACTCAGTACTTGGTTTGGGCCCCTTTTGCATCAATTACTGCCTCAATGTGGCGTGGCATGGATGCTATCAGCCTTTGGCACTGCTGAGGTGTTATGGAAGACCAGGATGCTTCAATAGCTCTTCTGCATTGCTCAGTCTCATGTCTCTCATCTTTCTCTTGGCAATGCCCCATAGATTCTCTATGGGGTTCAGGTCAGGCGAGTTTGCTGGCCAATCAAGCACAGTAATCCCATGGGCATTGAACCAGGTTTTGGTAGTTTTGGCAGTGTGGGAAGGTGCCAAACTCCTGCTGGAAAATGAAGTCAGCATCCCCATAAAGCTCGTCTGCAGAAGGAAGCATGAAGTGCTCCAAAATCTCCTGGTGGATGGCTACATTGACCCTGGACTTAATGAAGCACAGTGGACCAACCCCAGCTGATGACATGGCTCCCCAAATCAACACAGACTGTGGAAACTTCACACTGGACTTCAAGCATCTGGCATTGTGTGACTCCCCATTCTTCCTCCAGACTCTGGGTCCTTGGTTTCCAAATGAGATGCAAAAGCTGCTCTCATCAGAAAAGAGATTTGGGTGGTTCTATAGGATTTCAGAGGAGCATTTCCCAACTTCTACGTGGAGATACTAGCAGGGATGAACCAGGGTCCTTTGGTTACTAGTGTTGTGGTCCACTCTCAGATTTGGCTGAGAGACCATGATGAGCCCCCTAAGGCTACCCAGAGAACCCATATTTGATTACTACTACTCCCCACCCCCAAAGAATGTGACAAAAGGCAATGGGGGGAATCATTAATTGTGCCAGCATTCATTCCTTTCTGTACAAAACAAAGACATCACAAAATAAAGAAAACTGAAAATAAAGTAATAAGGATCAACATGCAGTTCCAGTTTTACGGTGCTAGAATATTTCCTTTTATAAATTGAATTTAAACCATTTATTTATTTTTTCTATAACATTATTCTAATTAGGAAGTCTAGCATACCTCAGATGCCTAGTTCTTGAGTTTATAAATGTACTATATAGCCTGTTTATGCAGAACACATTATGACTCTATTTCACAGTCCTGCTGTAGATGGAATAATGGATATTATAATTTCAGTGCATGCGGCCTCTTCCGAAACATGTATACATTTTAGTGACTGAAAGCAAAAAGAAAATCAACTGCTACTAGTTTATCATTTGTTCATAATGTCTTAGAATTGTATATAGCTATACACAATACACAGTATTGCATCAGAAAGTACTCCCAAACGTGTATTTTCATTGATGCAGATAACATCTTTCATTTTGCATGTTTAAAACAATTAGTTACCTGATAGCATTCTCCTTTCAGATTGTCCAAGACATCTCCACATGTTTTGCGCATATATTTTCGACACCCGTCAATCACCATTTGGTCAATGTATCTGATGCTAGTTAAGAATCCACCAACTCATTTTGTTGAAGTTATTAAAATAAGTTATTTAGTTTTGCTTCAGAATAGCAAGGTTTAGATTCCATAACCAATAGACAATTGTTTCAGGCAACTCTTAAATACATGTTATTGACAACTGTTTTAAACATTCCTTTATAAGTAGCTAATTATCTGACACATAGTCCTAATTTTAAAATATACTTAGCATGGCTCAGAAAGTTTAAATTTGCTGCATAATCATAAATGGCCAACATTTAAGTATCTTGGTCAAACGATCTACTAAAGTCATGATGCCTCTATCTGAATTAGGACAATCTGAGCCAGATTTAGGGTGCCCGACACACAATGCAGAACTTAAGATGGTTCTGAGAGGTGCTTGCATTAATTGTCTGATCTATTTTGATCTTTCAGAACAGATTACACAGGGAGAAATCATGACAAAACATTTTCAAAATGAACCATCACCCGCTTATTAAAAGGATATCTCTACCATGGTGACCATCTTTGGTTTCAATTTGACTATTTCATACAGTATTCCCCCATCACCACCTCCAAGAATGAGGACTTCTTTGTCCGTGTAGTCTTCCTTCCCGCTGCCCATTATAGCTTGTGTATATGCCAGGTCACTCTCTGCCAGATCTTGAAAAGCACAGGGATTAAGAGATATATGTGAGCATGTTATAAAAAAAATTCTTTTGTTTGTGCTAAATAAGAACATAAAGTTAGACCCGCTTGCATTTACATTTCAGAAATCCACAATGACTTCATTATTTTAAAGTAAATCATTCAGACTAATTAAGGGGGGGGACTAGAAATGTTATTACAGATTTAGAAAAATAAAACCTGTGGTTTTACATTTCTGTGTAAAGTTATTCACTAAAACACAAGAGGAATGTCAAATATCTATTAATGGCTGTGCAGTGGCATAGCGTGGGTTGTCAGCACCCGGGGCAAGGCAAGTAATTTGCGCCCCCTAACCCGTGGATTTGCGCCCCCTAACCCTAACCCCCAGATGTTGCGCCCGGTGCGGCCGGCCCCCCCTGCACCCCCCACGCTACGCCACTGTGGCTGTGTCACTGTTATTCCCTGATGTATATGAACATAATTTGTTTATATACATCACTGGTGGGAAAACTGTGGGGTACATGCAACCTCCACAGTCCTCTCCCCATATGCCTTCATTGTGTGTGGCCTTCTCCTGACCCCCTGTAACTCATTCTCCCCTCAGTCCATCAAACAGCTGGTTGGTGGGTTCAGAGGAGCCTGATCACTTCCTGCTGGGGTGAAGAGGGGTCGGTTGTTCTTTAGCTCAGCAAGGAAAGGCCCTGAAAGCAAGGCTCATGGTGCTTTCAAAAGATATGTGTCTGTGTGTTCGAGCCCCACACTGGGCAAAAGATTCTTGCATTGCAGGTGCTTGGACTGGATGACCCTCGTGCTCTTCTTCCAATTCTACAATTCTTCATTAGTTGACTAAATCAGGAAGACAGTCTCCTTTCTCTCCAAACTCGAATACTGGGACACCCATTTCAAGCCTGTTTGGGTGCCTGCCATCAGGAAGTACCTGATTCAACGGACGACATTCTCTTAGAGTGCCCTTTACACAGCAGACCTCGCCAACTGATGCTGAGCAAAATGTTGGACCTCCGGCCCACAACTCCGAGAAGAAGCCAAATAAGGTTTCTCCTGGCAGATCGGGAGAAAGGTATTACTGCTTTAGTAGCTTCCTTTTTAGCCACAATTTTACCCAAAAGGGTTCCCAACAAACTATCCTTTTAGGAAATAGACAGGGCATAGCAGAATATCCAAATGCACACGACTATAGTGTGACTTTATAACCCTTGATAGCTTCACTGTTATCTTTTTAATTATTCCAGTTACTTGAAATGTTTTATACCGTGATGCCAATATTTGATTGATTGATTGATTGATTGATTGATTGATTGATTGATACTGGGACACTACTGTTTGGCATAATCCACCTATTTTCCTACTACAAACTGCATTAGAAATTCTAAAAGGGAAACAAAGCAATATGAAATTCTTTCAAACCTACAAACATAAATGGTTAATACTAATTCAGTTCAAATACTTGGAAACAGTGAAATCAGATAATTCATGCCTTCGTTTGTGGTTAGGTTTGTCACTGGAGTTGATCAATGACACACCTAGAGACAGCAGCAGACTGCAAGGAAGCCGTCAGCACCAGCCAGTGTGATAATGTTATGCTCCAAAATTTCAACATTCCCGGGAGAAGAGTCCATACCATAGTATGATTCATTCCATTAACATAATCTTTTAATATAGATAGTGTAATTAGTTTTGATAACAAGGGGAGCCTAAATACAATAATCAACAGAATCTTATCTGCTATTTTCCCCCAGTGGGTTGAATGATACAATGCTAGCAGGAATGGAAGAAACTAGCTTCATCAGCACTGTATCAAATTTCCAGCCGAATTTATTTCATGTTGCCCCCAAAGATTCCTTTTTACAATTACTTATGGGGTAATATAAAAAATAATAATAGATATGATCTCAGCTGAAAAACACTTGAACCACAGGTCAAAATATCAGAAAGAGTGAAATTCTGATAACAGAAATCCCAGAAGCTCTGTGGGAAACCGACACAATTTAGAGCCCGCAAAGTTAAACGCTGCAAACCAGAAGTTCAAGAAAACCTTCTGCAATTACAGCCTGTCCAGGGCTGAGGGAGAAAAAAATAGGGTGGCTGGGTTTTAAGCACAACAAACCACAAAACATGGGTTGACTTTGGACTGACAGGTCACAAGTTGTGCAGGTCAACTCTATAGCAGTTGGCTCTGTATTATATAAAAACAGCAATACTCACTAACATCCCCACTGAGGATAAGAATATTTCCAAACTGTTTCGAGTGTAAGATTTTAATATTCTGGTAAGCTGACTCTTCATCATAAACAACTTCATCAATGTCATATTCCACCAATCGTCCATCTGCTGTGGGCCAATATTTATCAATAGCATCTCCTCTCACAATGGCTGGCAATCTGAGAACGAAAAGACAGAAGAAGAGAACATTCACAATTTCAGGTTTGTGCAAGTTAGCAAAAGCTATATTATAGTCAAGACATTTCTAAAACGTTACCTTCCTAGAGGTACTCGAACACTGCAACCTAGTGTTCCAAGCAAAGAATTTCCATTGTAAACTTTTTAATGTTAGTACTTTTGAGACAATTGCTATTCCCTGATTTGCAGCCCCCCAAAAATGTATTCCATTACTGGAACGGAACAAGAGATAAGCAGCACACAAAAGGTTTTTGAAAATGTGGTTATTTTTAGTATTTACTGGTACAACATTCCAGGCAGATTCTCATGTTGACTTATCTATGAGTATTTTAAAAATGTCCATTCTGATACCACGACAGCAACAACTGAATTCCTAGGCTGGAATGTTTATATGGAAGCTGCTGTTATATAACTTGGACATAGCTGTCAAACAGGTTGCCAAACGACGGTGGATAACTGTGCTAGCTATTAATGCTTTTATATACTTTGTTAAATTAGCTTTCTAAAGGTAGAAATGACAGAGCATGTTAAAAGTTGTTTGTGAACCACCCTTGGTATTTCTTCTTGAAATGCAAAGGGTATACAAATTAATTTAATTGATTGATTGATTGATTAATTAATTAATTAAAGTATGCCTTCACAACAGCAGAAAACATAAGGACAGGAAAATCTGTCATGCCTTTCTGTAATACCCAAGCCATGCCATCTAATGAAACAATTTAAGAGACACTAGAGGGCAGTACCAGATAGTATGCAAACTTCATGAGACCAAAGGTTTTTTTATCTATAAAAACCAATTTGCTTTATAGACTATTAAAACCAGATAAATATTTTAATATATAGAGAGCAAACCCACCAAAATATCTCAAGCTTTATTCTTAATGCCCCCTGTCCACTCCTATGCCACACATTATGTATTCATTTACTGGTGCAGTTATTTTACCCAAATAGCCATTGTCTGGTCAACTGGGATGCAAGAGACTGACAAAATGAGCTGACAAAAGGCAGATCACATGTAGTGTGTAAAGCTTGTTCCAGGGGTACACTGCAACTGCCCACAGAGCAGGAATACTACTCTTGCTTTTCCCAGCATTACCCTGCTCTCCCCACAGCCAACTAAGTGGCCTTCACTTACATGATACTCAGGCAAGGAACATCAACAGCACCTGGCTCAATGACAGCTTGGAATACTTTTACCTCAAAGTCTGGAGAGGAAGCAAAACAGTTGCCACCTCACAGAGAGCACACAAGGCTATGCTGATGCTTCCTACTTTTTCACATGGAAGTATAACCTGAGCAAGAAAAAGCTACAAAATGGTGGCATCCCACAAAAGCCAGAGAAGCAGGAGACTAAAATCACTGGTGTTCCAAGTAATAGTTTCGCTGTGCTCTAGTACAAACGTGAACTGTACTGAATGTGAAAGTGCTGGTGACGTTGACAACCAGATGTTCAGATTACTATCAGAGGCAAAAAACTGCCTCTCTCACCCCTGTAACCTACTACACAGTATTAGTTCTGTTTTTCTAACGTAGTCAGCCTCCATGCCTTATCAATGCTTATTACTCTGTTCCTGTATGTAACAAAGTTATTTCCTTGTCTAATCCAGCATTAGGTAACTTGTGCCTTCCGCATGTTGCTGGATTCCAACTCTTATTAGGCCCAGACAGAATGGCGAAAGGCCAGTAATAAAGGAAGTTGCTGTCCAACAACATATGGAGGGTGTGACCGTGGTTGCTGATCTCCTCAGAACTTCAGGAAACCTGACAAACCCATTTACTTTAGTTCCCATCAGCTTGTTCTGCAAACAGCCAGATATTATAAATACAGTGGTACCTCAGGTTAATAACTTAATTCGTTCTGGAGGTCGGTTCTTAATCTGAAACTATTCTTAACCTAAGGTACCACTTTAGCTAATGGGGCCTCCCGCTGGCGCCAGAGCACGATTTCTGTTCTCATCCTGGGGCAAAGTTCTTAACCCGAGGTACTATTTCTGGGTTAGCGGAGTCTGTAACCTGAAGCGTCTGTAACCCGAGGTACCACTGTACCAGTCTTTGTTCTAGCTACAGATTCTCTCCAATCACTGGAAAAGAATGAAGGAATGCATATGGGTGGGTTGTTTCTATATCCCCCCACTAAACCGTAGGTATGGAAAAGAATGTCAAATAAGGTGCCTTAGGCCCCTTCAAGTTCAGCTCTCTGCTTTAGTTTTTCCCCAACCCCATATATTTCTGTATGGAATAAAAACCACAATAACATGGCAGCCCCCCACCCCCACAAAGACTACAACTTAACACCACCCAATTATGCCCCCCAATTTCAGTTTATTTCATTTCTATCCTACCTTTCTAGTGCCTATGCACTATTCAGGGCATCTAACTATACTTGACAATCACAGTATTATATAAAACAACTTATTCAGTAGGAAGCCGCCTTACAGGCAGATCATTGATTCATCTAGTTCAGTACTGTCTACTGACTGGCTGTGCCTCTCCATGGTTTCAAGTACTTAGCAATGCAAGAAGCTGCCAAAATAAAATAAAATGTCTCTACCAACTAGCAAAAGGCAGCCAGAGATGAACCATCCATTTTTCATAGGTTTACTTTGGTGCAGCCACATTATGCCATGGAACTCCACTGAATAATCTACAGCAAATGAAAACTTTACTACGTTAAGAAAATGTAAGGGTAAAATGAATGAACTTGAATAAAATGTTTTGTAAAGTCTCAATACTATGTGTTAAAATTCCATATTCATTTACCAGACAACAAAGACTTCGCTGGGCAATCTGACCAAACAATCTCAAAATTCCTCACCGTTTTACTCTTTTGATGTTTCTATGACACAGTTCTTTCATTCTTTTTTCTATCTTGTTTAGAAGCTGTGATTAAAAAAAAAGTCTGGTTAAAAAACAATAGGATCCAACTAAAAGAACAAGATTCCTAAAAATATGATACACAGCCAACTTTTCTCTCTCACCTCCAAAGCCCATGTTAGCAAAGCCTTAGGATTTTGTCTATTTTCCCTTCTCATTTTTGTTAAAATTAATTTTGCTTTCAGTCAGTTTAGCACTGCATACAAGCCAGTGAGCTTAGTTTCTAAACAAACCAAATCCAAAACATGAGTTATATATAACCTCCTTTTTTATCATTTCATTAAGTTTGCTGTTAAGTAGTATTCAGGGTTTAGAGGTAAAAACAGAAAGATCTGCAACGCCTTATATACAAACAGAAACAGAGAGAGAGAGAATTAAAACCATGGTGAAAATAAAAATGGTTTTGTCTTCCACTGAAATGTCATCAAGGTCAGTGCCAGGCGATCTGTTAAGGAATGCAGTTAATGGGTTAATTCTCCCCACAATGTACCTACAGGCATTTCTGCTTTACTGTTATGTCTGAAGCAAACTAGAGGCTTGCCCCGTACTTTCCCACTGAGTTTAATGGCTGCAAGAATTAAAACCTAGCATTTATGAAATTAAAAATAAGCTCTGTAAAAAAAATGTGTCTTCAATTCAAGCACTATCATATATATATGGTACTATACATACCTGCTCTACGTCTCCTCCACTCAAATTGTTGCAACTCTGTACATCGACCAACACCAAGCCATGAGGATAAATTCTCAGATTGGCAAAACTAGACAGTAAAAACAAGAAAAGTGTCAGATGAAAGCAGTCCCCCAGTCCCTACATTCTAAGCACCAACTTCTTCAACAAGAACTGCAGGAAGAGAACCTCCAGCACCTCAGTTGCCTACCTGCTGCCAACTCTCCCCTCATTTATATTCTAATCAACTGTCCTGTGAGCTTCTGTTGAAAGAAGACCATCTGAATATTTACATTGCTTCCTTCCAACTGTAAATACTTGGTAAGTCCTTGTGGTTAAGAGAAATTCTCCATTATAAACAAGCTTGACTGTTTTAAAATGATCTAAGATGACTAGAAATTTGGTATGTTTTGTTTTCATACAACAAGGAGGATTTCTAAAATATTATCAAACTCTGTTCCATGCAAGTTTGAATAAATGGCTTTAATGCATTCTTCATTAAAGGGGCAATTGCGCATGTGGCAATGCAATCTTTAGGAGGTAGAACACTTAGCTCCACGAGTAAGAGGCGGTATCTAATGCCACCAAGCATCTGCTGGGAAGCTAAGCATGCTGCCCAATATCCATGGAAAATTGAGAGCCAGTTGGAAAGTTGTCTTATTCTTCATCTTTTCAAGAAACTCTAGGAACCTGTTTCAGCTGAAGAATAGGGGGAAAATGCTTTAAAAACATAAATGATGGAATGGGGGTGATGGAATCAGCTGGCTGGATGTGATCAGTGGAAAGATGTGGTCAATGCAGCCTGGGAATTTATTTATTTTTTAAAACCTGCTAAATAGCTGGCAGATGGGCAAGAGATGCTAGCTGAAGGAGAAGGTAATGAGCACAAAGGAGGTAAAGAGGAGACTGGAAAAGGGACAGTTTTATCTCTTGTGTCTCTTCCTACCTTGTCTTTTTCTCCATCCCTCCCCTTCTCTTTCCACCAGGAACAAGGCAAATAAGGCCAAGGGAGAAGCACAGAGATATAAAAAGGACAAAGAAAATTATCTCACTTTCTAGACTGGTCATTTTCTGATTCACACAGAAAGTATTTTTAAATGTCCCCAAGGGCAGAAGGAAGATCTGCACATAGAAATCAATGAAGAAACCCAAGACTTTAATGCAGCTGTAACTAGAGCTGGAAAAGGCTACAGATGAAATAAAAACGTAAGAGGGAGAAGGAAGTTACAATGCGAAAGGGAGGGAGAAAATGGGAGGCCACAGGAAAAGAGGAACATCATAAGGCTGGGCAAGAGTGCTGAAGAAGAGCTGGGAAGAGTGCTGGAGAAGGGGACAACGAAAGAAGTTTCTAACTTCCCTGAGGAAATCAGAACTGGAGCTCACCAAGATGCCTTTTCACTTTTTTGAGGGCCCCTGGGTGCCAGCCTTCAACTACAGAGGCAGAGCTAACACCTTCAAATGGAGCCCACTCAGCCAGGAGTTCTGGTAACACATTGCCACAGTGTATGTGTGTTAACAGTTTTTAATTCTGGATTTTCAATTGTTGTAATATGCCCTGGGAACTGCTGGTGTAGGATAATAAATTTAAGCATCATGCTTGTTTTAATATTTCTAGTATTCATTGTTTAACTTGTCAAACTTAAGTTTAATCACACTGCTTAGGAGCGCTTCTGATCCTAGCCTTGATTCTTGAGCCCAAGGTATCACTGTGGCTAGCAGTGCCTTTGCCCAGCTGAAGCTAGCACATCATCTATACCCATATTTGCCTTAGTTACACCATGCTGTAATGCGCAGTATGAAAGCCTCATATGAAGACTGTCCAAAACAATTGCTTTGGAATGCAAAGGCATGTAACTCCTTTACTGAAACAACTGCACTGGCTTCCATTTTGTTTCCACACCCAATTCAAAGAGCCAGTGATTTGAAGGACCACCAACTCCAGTATTAGCCCACCCGTCTCCTAATATCTTCTTCATCAGACGCGATCCTGTATATCTGATGTCTCCATGAGTCTGCTTAGCCCTGGGACCAGGGAGAGAGCCTTTTCAGTAGCTGCACCCAGTAGCTGTGGAACTGACTTGTGGTAGAAGCTCATCTTGCATTAATGGCCTTCTGTCAAATGTCTAAAGCCTCGCAGTTTAAGAAGGATTTTGGGATACAAAAGCTTTTAAAGGCCTTTACCAATTTGTATTTCACTTTGCCACAGTTAACTGTTTCATCATTGCTTAAGAATATCTACTTGTTTTAATGGCTGCCTTTTATCCTTTTGTGTTCTGCTGTTTTTAGCAATTTTCACTTAGTTTTTACCTTATTGCAGCTAGCTGTCTTGAGCTTCTTAAAGGAAAGGCAGGACATAAAAAATTAAATAAACAAATAAAAATAACCTGTATTTGATTACACAAATTTCTGTTAACAGATTTCACCACTTACAAAAATTAAAACAACCACTAGCATACACACTAACCAGTTCAATAATATGGTTTCTTTACTGCACAAACTCAAAAAACAGTTTCACTTGCCCAATTGTTTTTAAAATGTACGCTAACATTCCAACAATTACTAGAAGTCAAACATCTCAAAGATTCATGTATTCCAGAAATACTTGTTCTTTTCCCATTCATTGGCATTTTCAAATAAACTGGAATAAAAAAAAAGGTTTGTTTTTTTTAAAAAAAATCATACCACCACACGCAGCGCTTTGAATGGCAAATGTAATTAACATTCTGCTTGGGAAAGAAAGTGAATGGCTGTTTTGCCTATATTTATGTTGACAACATGATTAATGAAAGCTTTACAATAGAGCCTTCTACAATTCTGCCTTTTGTTAGAGTGACCCATGAATTAAATGGACCTGGGAGAGATGACAAATATTACTTTTGCTGGCTTAACTTCATGCAAAGTGGCTTTAATCTAGATACAGAGGAATTGTTTTAGCAGAGACAACAAGGAAGCATGACTTAATCCCCAAGCAACTTCAATTCATTTAGCAGCTGCAGCTTTCCCAATGGGGATTAATACATGGTCTTTGTTAAAGAAAAAAATTGTCGTCAGCAGCATTCACAGGAGTTTGAACTTGCAGAGAATGTATGTTCAAAACCTTTGTGGGTATACCATTATTCAGCAGCACTGCTCGACTCTACAGTGAACGTTAATGTACATTAATGTGTGGTTTCCAATTCTGACTGACATCTACATTCTGTCTTGTCACAGTTCACAGTGTAATGTATTATTACTATTACCAGTAATTTTCTCAATCCAATTTACCACTTCTGCACTTATTCTCACTCACAAAACCACTTTCTATTATTCCCCTTTCATGTGCACATCATCCACACTCCTCAAGAAGAGACAACCAGCTGACCTTGAACTCAACAGCAACTGCTACAATGGCAAGAGGACCACTGATAAGTGTGACAGCATGAAAATTAGGAGAGACCTTGATCCATCCATTCCTTGCCCTGAAATCATTCAATGAAACCATTTCATGAGCAGAGAAAGGAGTAGAGTGAAGCCTGGTTTTCCTACAAACAAACCACAACTTTCCAGGCCCACAAAAGATAGGAATCTCTCTCTTTCCCCCTCATAGGCACCAAGCATCCTTCTTTGGGGAGGGAATTCCATAATGTAAGTGTCACATTGGAAAAGGTATTTTCCCTACGTCGCCTCCCACCTTCTCTCTCATAGCTGGGTGTATTCAGAAAGGGGCTTCAGTAGAGGTTTCTAATATCCAGGCATGTTAAGCAGGTGGTACTTGAGGTTCCTGGGTTCTAAGCCATGTACAGCTTGCAAAGTAAAAAAATCAGTACCCTGCATTGGTTTCAGAGCAGCTCTTCAAAAATTGATAGACTGCTCCAGCTAAATTTTGAACTTGGTGCAATTTCCAAGCAGTGTTCAAGGTGCACATACAACTTGTTATAGTAGTCTAAATGGAACTTTCCATATCATGGAACACTGTATTTAAATTACTCCCAGTCCAGGAGAAATCACAGCTGACCTGACTGCTCCACTCCCACTGGTTGTTTAAAAGGGGGGGGGGAATCCACACTAAATGTTAATGGAACACCTAGCAGACTGGCTCCTCCGGTAAATACCAAGCTGACCTTTAATATCTTCTGAGGATACCATGCTGTTCCACAACCAGCAGATTGTCACTCGGTGAAAATGTAGAATAGTGGGTGCTCAGTGGCAGCACCCAAACTCCACTGGGTAATTCATGATGCAGGGACAATAGTGAGCTTTAAAACACCTCTTAAAAAATCATACGTTTGTCCAAACTTTCCTAGACTCTGACTCTTAATTTTTAATTTTGTTTGGTACACTGCTCAGTTATATTTGTGATATTTATTTGTGTTGAGTTTTCAGCTTGTTTTCAGGATTTTTTTATTGAACCTTGTTGTCTGTGCTTTTATTGTTTTTATGCAAACCACTTAAGAGATTTTATTATATCAAGTGGTATATTTTAGATAAATAAGTACCGTATATGAACGAATGAATGTTAGACTGTATTTATAGCCTAGTTTGGCACTTAAACCATGCCAGCTGTTGTATAGTTACAGAAATCTTTGCAATGTGGGGTAGGCAGGAGGGTTTTTTTAACATTTTACATTGATGTTAGTAGTTAAATCCAATAGTTCACAGCACTTAAGTTTCACCTGGTTTCCACAAATGCACCAGTTGCTTCCAGCATTACCTTATTATTACAACAGGGATGCAGGTTCTCATTTTATCTTGCATTAAAGCCCACTCTCCAATGGAGTGCTGCAATCAGGCATATAAGTTTTTTTAATGCCAGCACATCAGAAGGCAGTTAAGAAAAGCATATGTGACGTTACGCATAGTACTAGTTTTTAGAAGTTTGGGTATTGTTACCCAAGCACCTGTAGAAGCAGTAGGAAAGAAGTAGCTCACAAAGCTTAACTGTTACTGAGTATAGTAACAGCAATTGCACAAGGGCTTGTGGAACATCTGCTGCAATTTCAAGGTACCTTTCAGATTCAGCTATTGCCCTATGCTAAATATGGGGCTCCTGCTAACAGAATGGCTGTTTCATGAACCAAATATTACAACTCTATCTATCACCAAATACTTATATACCATCCAAATAAGAAAGGCTCTCTGAGCAGTTTACAAGCAAAAAAAATTAAACTGCAAGCTACTAAAAATAAGGCATCAAATAAAGGTAAAGGTACCCCTGACCATTAGGTCCAGTCGCGGATGACTCTGGGGTTGTGGTGCTCATCTCGCTCTATAGGCCGAGGGAGCCGGCGTTTTGTCTGCTGACAGCTTCCGGGTCATGTGGCCAGCATGACTAAGCTGCTTCTGGCGAACCAGAGCTGCGCACGGTAACGCCGTTTCCTTCCCGCCGGAGCGGTACCTATATATCTACTTGCACTTGACGTGCTTTCGAACTGCTAGGTGGGCAGGAGCTGGGACCGAACTACGGGAGCTCACCCCGTCATGGGGATTCGAACCACCAACCTTCTCATCGGCAAGCTCTAAGCTCTGCGGTTTAGACCACAGCGCCACCCACGTCCCAAGGCATCAAATACAGAGTCTAAAACAAAACCAGCAGCAAAGTAAAGAGAGAGGATAACCAGCAGAGGATAACACAACCGAGAAGTCTCAGAAAGGTCTGTAAATATTACAGAATGCCTGACAATGAATTTTTACACGTGTGAGATTTCCATTTTGAATACTAAACAGTATACAACCACTCCAGTTTTAAATACAGGAGCTGTTATGCAGGGCAGCTCTATTTTCTTTGAATTTTCTTAGAATTAAAATGCTAAAATGGTACAAACCAACTCAGCCATTCACAGAACACCCCGCTTCAGGGTGATGTCTCATATTGTTGCCAGGTCAGATAACTGTAGCATTCGAGGGCAGAAAAATACCCATTGTTTTCAGTCAGCCAGACATGTGCAATGTTGTCTAAGAATGCGGTACTAGGCTTGTTTTGTAACAAACAATAAAGCCTTGTGGTTTTGTAGGGTTATGTATTCATTTTGTCACTGGGAAACACATTCCCATTACATTTTAGTTACTGTGAGCATTTGAAATTAACTCACTGAAACCCTTGCAAAAAAAAAAGTGTTAAAGCTCTTAATTAAATGCCCTTTTTATTTCACTTCTTTGAAGGTGGATGACACATCTTGACATTTACCTGGTTGTTAAACAGCAATGCTAACACCCTCCACAAATTATGGGTCTATATTGCACTCACCTGCCATTTTTACTGATGTAGGTTGCTAAGTACCCATGATCTTCCCAGTTATGAATAGTTTCTGTCATTCCCTGCTCTTGGAAGATGGGCTGTAGACCTTTAAAAACGGCACTACAATCAGCTAGACAATGAAAGAAAAGACACCATGGGTCAATAAAGGCACTTTGATTTTTAACATGTATTCTTTTGATACTTGTAGAACTCTCATCATGAGCACAAAATTAGATTCCCAAGATGCTGGTACTGTATCTTCTGCCAGACATTTCCCCATCTGCTTTAGCATTTTTGTCAGCATCTTCTCTCAGAAGGATAAAAACAAAGTATAATGTGAATGTCTAAAATTATACTTCTTACTTAAAGAGTAGCAAATTAGCAAACTATGTGGCTGCATCTAGCTGTAAATGAAATAAAAATTCATTCCAAAATTGTGTAAACTCTGATAAAGGAGCTTCCTGCTGGCTCCCGGTCTATATATAGCTACTAGATAGAAAACAAAAGGTCTTTCCTGTGTTTTTATTCATAAATATATTTATAAAATGCTTCTCATGTTGGGGTTGTGGGGAGAGACTTGCTGCCAAGGACAATTGTTTTAGTACATGCAGTTGCACAAATGTGAGAAACAGGCCAGTTCATTCATTTTAAAGAGAAAGAAAAACGAATACAAGGTTTTTAAAATTAAAAGTTTAAATCTTCACTTCCTTTTTATATAATGATTCTTACGTTCTCCTTTGGTTTTTGCAAGCTGAATAACACATATCAATTATAATATACACATGTAAAATGTTTGCAGCCCACTGCATTACACAGGTTTGTACACCGGGGATGAATGTGGCAAATATTTATCTAGGAAAACAAAGCATGTTTCCAGAGTTCTATAACAAAAAGCAGCCCTAAGAGAGTGAGGACAGGATTCAACTAACCCAGAGCAATAGCGGAAGCCAATGCAAGGGCTCACAATAGCCCACAGCTCCCAATCCGCTCTGGAGTGTTGGAAGAACCCCCAGAACACATCAAGGGGGGGGGGGAGGATTCCATCTGGCAAACATAAATGCTTGGACTGACAGAATGATCATAAGAGCACAACATGAATTTCTTCCCCATATTCTCTGTACTGAAAGCAAGTTTGTTGAAAACAACTCTATTTCTAGTATAACATTTTTGCAGCTATGCTCCTTACATCCCACTTGACTTCAGTTTGAGTAGTGGGGGAACAGCATTCCTGTTTTTTATTTCTGCATCACAAGTAACCATGGTTAGTATGATATTTTTTCTTTCTATATAAAATAGGTCCTATCTGGCAGAAATGTTGCAAGGACCATTTGTCTATAGGCTTCATCCTTTTGTTGACTAATCCATGCATGGCAATACAGTCGTACCTTGGTTCTCGAACGGAATCCATTCCAGAAGTCCGTTCGACTTCCGAAAACATTAGAAAAGCAAGGCGCAGCTTCTGATTGGCTGCAAGAGCTTCCTGCACTCAATTGGAAGCTGGAGAAGCCGCGTTGGACGTTCGGGTCCCAAAGAGCATTCGCAAACCAGAACACTCACTGCTGGGTTTGTGGCATTCGGGAGCCAAAACGTTCAAGTCACAAGGCGTTCAAGAACCAAGGTACGACTGTAATGATAATACAGAACAATTCAAATTTTCAGCAGGAGCACAGAATGATAGGAAATAAGTCAGCACAATGTAAGAAAGAATAAAAGAACATAGAAGAAACCTTTTTCTTATTATACTTGTGCATGAATTGTAACCTGGGGAGCTAATGAATTAAAAGTACAATGTTATAGGTAAATATTAACTCTTGCTCAGGTGAATATCAGACCATTACATTTGCAAAGCCAAATGAGTTTTTATGTTTTCAACGATCTGAATCACAAATTGATCTGCATGAAAGGCTGGCTTTTGTTTTACATTCGGGATGCTCAGCCAGGCATCCTTGTTTGTCCAAGTGGGATTCAAAGAACAAGAAACTGACAGATGGTCATTTTGACATGTTTCAGGTTTCATTTTTCACCTTTTTGATAGAAGCTAAACTTCTAGCCGAGTTGGGTGTGCCTGGCAATAATCCTAATCCTTTAGAAACTGCATTTTGCTGCTCATTAATTTTGAAAGGAGAGATGAGGAACCTCAGGCATAGGAGCTGAATACATAGGCCTCTCTGTCTGGCCCACAGGATACTTCCAGGTCACACTTCTTTCCCAGCAACATTCTGCACCCCCCCCCCAGGTGCTGCTGCCTATTTGCAATATACCATTGATATGTCTTCTTGAATACTTTAATGTACAGGTGTGTGCATTTGTGTAGAAACATCTGGCCTATGGTGGAAACAGAAGAGTCACATTAATTGTTTTGCCCGTTTTTGCCTCTGGCATCATCCACCACTGGCAGGCAATTGGCAAGAAAGGAAAGCAACCTTTCAGCTGAAAAAGGACTAAAGACGTAATTTTAAGACAGCTTGGTACAAGTTATGCCATATATAGAAAACCAGCCCAAAATAGTTCCTTCCACCAAGTATTGACTTTCATCAGCCTGTATGTGGATGAGATGACTTCCTGGAGAAGTTTCCGGAATAAAAAATACTCGCCTGTTTTTCACTTTAACCTAAGAAATAAAATTTCAAGAGCTCATGTCCCATACAGTGGTACCTCGGGTTACATACACTTCAGGTTACAGACTCCGCTAACCCAGAAATATTACTTCGGGTTAAGAACTTTGCTTTAGGATGAGAACAGAAATTGTGCTCCGGCGGCACAGCAGCAGCAGGAGGCCCCATTAGCTAAAGTAGTGCTTCAGGTTAAGAACAGTTTCAGGTTAAGAACGGACCTCCGGAACGAATTAAGTACTTAACTCAAGGTACCACTGTATAACTTTTTAACAGAGGCATCTCCACATGCCCCCGCGCATATGCGCAGTGCAGGTATCCTGGAAGTGGATCCCAGAAATGGGGAGCACCCTGGAGAGGAGTCCTGACATTTCTTAGTTTAAAATAAATGGTATCAGTCAGCCAGCCTAAATTTCGTAAGGCTTTGCTGATGTACCTCTTTCCTTAGAGCACAAGATAAACTGCTGAGATTAGACAGGAAGGGGCTGCCTCCGACAAGAAGGGGCTTGTACTTGGTGAAGCAGAAAAACTTTCAGGGGGAGAAATGCTTACTGAACAGCTTAATTGATTAGGGTTGTTGCGAGAATGAACACTGGGGCAGCGTAAGTTCTATGACAGAACAGCAGGATAAGAATGGGGAGGAGAAAAGAGCCAGTGTGGTTATATTGTGGCTAGAGTGTCGGACTTAGCATGGGAAGACAAGATTTACCGTAATTTCCCACTGAGCCATAAAAAGCAGGTAAGCTTTGTTTGGCCACCTTCTCTGTCAGCCTAATCTATCTCACAAGGTTTGAAAGGATAAAAGGGTGGGTGGAACACACACACACACACACACACACACACACACCATGTATGCTTCCCCAAGCTCGGTGGAGTAAGGGCAGGGGAAAAATAGGAGAAAAAATAACTTTCTGGTTTACGGTTACAATGGTATTTTGTTCTGAGAAATGAGTATCTCCTTCCTGCATTCAACAAGTTATCTGTTTCGCCTTATTCTACCGTTTTCATCAACAGTGCAGAGCTGATAAGCAAGGAACAGTCTCTCTCATACATGCAAACAAACAAATAATATCCGCTGGAGGAAGGCCTTAATTGGAATAAATATTAGGAATTTTGTAAGCTTATATAAGCCCAAACTGAGGTTTTAAAAGATTTACTTTGGACCTGCTGTTGCTGTTCTAAAACTTTTGACACCTACCACAGTGCCACCTGTGTCTCTGCCAGTACCGGTAATTCAAAACAAAACCTATTAACCTGGGAAAGCATTCTACAAGTGTTACCCTCTGGGCAAAATCTAGAGGTGCACAGGTAATTGCTAGGCAATATATTTGCCTCTGTGATATTCTGCTAGAGGCCATAGCAGAATGGGAGGGATAGGCAGGGACGATGGGTGTGTGTTGCGCAACTAAGGATCATTCCCAAACTTGGGCAACAAGATCAGCATCCTAGCAGGCTCAGCCAACATAAACTGGCTTCTTCTGCCTGTATCTTCTGCCTGTATGGCAATTAACATAAAACCACTATCTCAGAAAATATTGCCACAAACGTAATCGCTCCCTTTATGCCAAAACACAAGAAAGCATAGTAACCCTGTCATATTTTGTTTCTTTAATTGTAGAAATATTACCCCTATGACGCAAGAGCAAGGATAAATCATTCTTCAAAGTATTTTGACTCTCACGGTGCAAACAAATTTCCTCATCATGTTAAGTGGTATGTTTTCTGGTTCTTGTACTGCACAAGCTCATTTTTGCCTTTAATTAAATCAGTAACATTTTTGAAAGCTTGCCGTTTGCTACAAACCATTCAATTTCTCGCTGCTGGGCTTAACAACTTCAGAAGCCATCAATGAACCAATCAGAAATGCTTCAAATACGTTTTAAGGGATAACGCCATTGAGCTTCATTGTGAGCTAATTTCTAAACTGACATCAAGTAAGCCCACAACTTATGCACATTTAACTTGTGTGCATTCAGCTTTATGTGTGTTTCCCCTCCCAAATCGGCCTGTTATATTTCAGCACTACTGAATATTTAATGTAGAGATTTCAGTTTTTCATCTCATGTAACTAAATGCAGTGAGGCATTTCACCCAAAGTCTGAGCAACATCAAAATAAAACTATCTAATCAAGAGTAAACATATTTCTGAGGTAAACTTTTATCAGTGCCCTTTCGTATGAATACAATCCCAAATGAACCAATTATGTACCCTCCCCAGTGGTTTGTTTGAGAGCAGTTCCACAGAGACAATGCTTCTTTATCCCAGAACCTGACATCTATAGCACCTGGGAAGGAGTTGTTCAGTCTGCAATCTCCATCTTGGAACCAAATTAACAAGATGACTTCATGGCTACATCCTCCCTAACCCCACCCCCTGCTTTGTGTAACATCTTATCTGATTTAGAGTTCTTAAATATTAGACATTTTTGTAGCTCCTAATAAAGGCAGTGCCCAACTCTTGATATGGGATTATTTTTTCTTATTGACAAACATGGCTACCTTCGCTTTTCAAAATATTTTTCTGGGGCACTAACAAATTCCTTCAGGATTTCATATTGGTCGTAGGCTGCATACTGAAAGTGCAAGTCCAACGTTATTAAGAAATATCATTTATAAGTATTCGTTTTATTTTAGTTTTATAACTATAGCTCATCTCTTGTCTTTGTAATCTCCAAGGAACCACTAAAAAGGTAAAGGTACCCCTGCCCGTACGGGCCAGTCTTGACAGACTCTGGGGTTGTGCGCCCATCTCACTTAAGAGGCCAGGGGCCAGCGCTGTCCGGAGACACTTCCGGGTCACGTGGCCAGCGTGACATCGCTGCTCTGGCGAGCCAGAGCCGCACACGGAAACGCCGTTTACCTTCCCGCTGGTAAGCGGTCCCTATTTATCTACTTGCACCCAGAGGTGCTTTCGAACTGCTAGGTTGGCAGGCGCTGGGACCGAGCAGCGGGAGCGCACCCCGCCGCAGGGATTCGAACCGCCGACCTTTCGATCGGCAAGCCCTAGGCGCTGAGGCTTTAACCCACAGCGCTACCTGCGTCCCTAATGGAACCACTAATGCGCTGTTTATCAGAATGCTGCTTGCCACAAAATTTCACTTCAGTGTGTTTATCAATCTGATGATAAAGCTAATAAAATTATAAAAATCAAAAGTTAGCCTGTGTCTGTTTGTTTTTAAATGTGGACATACCAAAAACAAGCATAAACACCATTCATTCTGAATAGATCATTCCCTATAAGCATAGTAGTCATATTGTGGTAGAAAAATGTTATGTGAGTCACTCCTAATGGTGGTTGGCAACTTATTCAAAATACTTATCATCACTGTTCCCTTTACTGCATCAGTCCCAAATCACAAAAGACTGGGAGAAGAGGAATGTTTATGTCTAGCGCCTAAAGATATGTAAAGAAGGTGGCAGGCAAGCCTCCCTGGGGACAGCATTCCACAAGCAGGGAGCCACCACAGAAAAGGCCCATTCTTGTGTTGCCAATTTCCAGGGCCTTTATGGAGGAGGCATACAAAGAAGGATTAACCAGCTGCACACATATTTGATGGGGGACACCTGGACTGCGAGTAGTAAATGCAAAAAGGATCTACATGCCTTATGAGACCACAACTATCTTCTGTCACATGAAGGATGGAGCAAGCTTGTTTTTACATGCTCTGGAGGAACAGGTGAGTGACTAAACAAAACACAAAGACTGCTTATTCAGCAGATATTCGGGGTAATACCTGCATACCACTGGTCTTCAACTAGTGGGCCATGGCCTAATCCAAGGTAGGTTGCAACAGGAATACTACCACTATGCAAAGATATGGTGAAACGTTAAGAAATGGGTCTCCAAATGCATGTTTGGGTTAAAAGTAAGTCTGAAAAAGTTGAAGATACACAGAAAAGCTGACTAATTCCTCAACACTGTTTGTTCTGCAGAACCGATATGAGTAAGGCTGGAGTCCAGTTTGTCTTGCTTGCTATCTTTCAGAGTTAGCTATGCAACACCTATGCAAATGGGATTACACAAGTTTACGCAAGAAGAATTTGGTAGACTAACAAGCATGACAGGCAAACAAGAGGAATTAACTTCTACAATAGTTTCAGAATGCAGATTGAAGCACACGCACAAACTGATCTGAGTTTCAGATTATGATTGTGAGATACTTCTAACACCCGAGAACTTGCTCATCCATTCTTCCTTCCTCACCTCTGCCTTGCAACCATTCTCCCTATTTAATATTAGGATGATGCTTTCTTTTAAAATAGAACCAAACTGCAGAGAGGGAGAACAGAGAATATCTCAACCACAAACAACTTGTGATGATACAGAATACTGAAATATGATTCTTCTACAAACGGAGGAAACATGGCCCTCTGTCCCAGAGAAGCTGCAGTTGTGTCTATATACCCAGAGTCGCACAACCTTTAAACCTTCATAGTACTGTTGATTTTGCTGGGAGCTGAGCTGCTACCCAGCTTTGGAATCTGTTTCTTTATAATGATAATAGCAAGCTGGCCAAGATCAACAGCCATGTGTCACATCCACATAATACATTAAAAGCACATGGCTTCCTCCAAATAATCTTGGGAACTATAGTTTGTGAAGCGTACTAGGTACTGTAGCTCAGCGAAGGGTAAGCTGCCATTCCCATGATCTTTTGAGAAAAGCCATGTGTTTAAAATGTACCGTATTTTTCACTCTATAGGACACACTTTTTCCCCTCCAAAAATGAAGGGGAAATGTGTGTGCATCCTATGGAGCAAATGCGGGGGGGGGGGGGGAGGCAGGCAGGAAAAGCCCCCAAAAGCCACACACAAACTCCGTGCGGCTCTTGCGGGCTTTTCCTCAGGAGGGACAAGGGACTGACGCAGCCAGTCAGTCCCTTCTTCCTCCTCATAGAAAAGCCCACAGGAGCCGTGCGCTCCTTAAAGGGTGCGCGGCTCCTGTGGGCTTTTGCGGGAGGTTGGGGTATTGCCATAGCCCCGCGACCCTCTCCCGGCTGGAGAGGTAGTGCGCGGCTATGGCAGCAGCCTCTCCGCTGCGCGCCTTTCCGCTGCTCCCCGACCTGCTCTTTGGGGCTGGCGGGGGCTTTCCCCCCCCCAGCCCCAAAGAGCAGGTCGAAAGGAACCTGAAGCCTGGAGAGTGAGAGGGGTTGGTGCGCACCGATCCCTCTCACTCTCCAGGCTTCCAAGGTAGCTGCCTGAAGGCGACTGAACACACCTTGAATGGCACCTTGTTTTAGAGGGGGGAAACAAGGGGGGGAATTCTCCCCCTCTTTGCACAGCGCCTCCTGTCGCTTCGCTGAAGGGGCGCTGGGCAGAGAGGGGGAGAATTTTTTTTTCTTGTTCTCCCCCCTCTAAAACAAGGTGCGTCCTATTGTCCGGTGTGTCCTATAGAGCGAAAAATATGGTATGTTGTGACCATTTGAGTACCCCAATAAAGCTGCCAGTTGTTTTGTTGTTCTTTGTTCTAAGCAAGTATTTTTTCCCCATTACACACATATGTGTATATGATAGCAGAACTAGATTATCATTAAAAGAACACTGATTTAGTTGGATCAGGGAAGTAGTATGAGTCTTCTCAGGTTCAAATTCCCACTCAGTCATGAAACTCACTGTGTGGCCGTGGGACAATAGCTCTTTCAGAGCCGAATTTACAATTTACATCACTGGTTAGTTTTGAGAATAAGGAATGGGGGATCAGACCAGGGTGGGGTATGGACAATGCCTTGAGCTCCTTAAAGAAAATGAGAGAAAGAAAAATGTAGCAAATATGAATAAAAATCCCCATACTTTGCTTGAATTTTGCTGCAGTCAACAAGCAATATTGTCAGGTATTTATTTATTTAATATACAACCTTTCTCCCACTGCAGGGCCCAAGCTGGCTCACAACATGAACTAAAACACATACAGCTGAAATGCAAAAAACCCCTAAAAAACAGCTAAATACATGTTATACTTTTTTTAAAAGAAAACAATATGGTAACCAAGTTACCATATTAAAAACAGCACTGAATCAAAACAACTTACAACCACAAAAGCAAAAGAAAATATACAGCACAGATCATTAAAAGTTATTGCCACACCATATTGTTAGTGGCCAAAGGCCTGTCTAAAAAACATATTTGCCTACGAATGGAAGGAAAGCATAGAGGGAGCTAGCCTTGCCTCCTGTGGAAAGGATTTCAACAATCTGAGAGCAGCCACTGACAAGGTAAGGCATAACAGCAGTGCTCCTACGTGTCGCATAGGAATTAGCAAAAATGGTCCTGTAACTGGAAGGCTTACGTAACTCACTTGCACCTAGAGCTAAGCTAGTTATATCAGGCACACCAGATATAAATTTGTATTATAAGGCGTGCTGCCTGAGCTGCATCAGTACAAAACTCTACCACTGGGATTCAAAGATCTGCTTAGCTTCAAGAGGCGTTGTGCTGATCCTGCAAATTTTTTGATCTTTAGCCCCTAAAATGGTAGACCCCAATGCCATATAACAAACCACCTCTGGAATTTCCAATTTAAAAAAAAACGGTGTTTGCCAGCAGAAATGAGAGCTGTAGTTCAGAGGGATGGGGTTCTAAAGTTCCCTTGGGTTCACACAGAACTAGTTTTCCAGTTCTTTGAATCCCAGCCTATGCATATCACAACTATGCACACCTTTGGTTCAAAAATGAGATTAGCACAGCAACTGAAGCAAGCCCATGATTGCCCAATTACAAAATGGAGCAGCTTCATTTTCCTGTAGTGCAAATAATCTATAGGATTATTTATACCTCTACATGTAAAATAAAAAAATTCCTTCCAGCAGCACCTTGGAGACCAACTAAGTTTGTTACTGGTATGAGCTTTCGTGTGCATGCACACTTCTTCAGATCTATATACCTAGATAAGTGATGGTAAATTGCAGATTAAGGTCCCACCCTCCAAAGCAAGCCCCATGAGCACACCTTCTGCTTCCAAGTAAACGATGAATGGATATAGCAGGAGAAGAGCCAGAACTGACCTGATTCCTTATTTATGCAAGTGCAATCCTTTACACTACAAATGTACAGTGCGTCATTTGCATTAACAGCTGCCATTCACTCACATATAAATAAATAAGCTACTGCACTTGAACAACTGAGACGAAACATGCCCATTACCATAAAAGTTGCTTTGTACACTTTCCTCCATACATGCACTCTTCATAACGTGTTGGTAGCAAATAAAGGGTTGACCATCCTCCCAAATGCCATTAAAACTGGCATGCTCAAAAGACTGAATGCCACTTTTGGAGCTGCTAGAGGGTTTTCAAAATCATTATAGCTCAACTGTTCCGAACATCTGAAACACAGGTTGTAAACTAATTTACTGTAATAACTATGTGGGCAGTAAACGCTTAATTGCCAAATAAAGATTTGAGAATAATGGTCATAAGCTCCACAGCTAGTTCCTTTTAACCCTTAATAATAAGGGTTGGAGGAATGCAAAACAAAACGCTCCTGATTTCTTTTCTTTGCAACTTAACAGAGGACTCCCAATATAAGACACTTCCTGATCTTTCATTTCCTGCTAGGTTTTTTTCCTCCCTTTTTGAAAAAGTTATCATTAACACAGAGGCCCTTCCCCAATATCAATCCATTGAACTCCACTTTTTCTCCCTGGGCCCCGATTTTCCATATCAATAGATCACTTCCTTTCACAATCATCAGGATTACTGGAGAAAATAAGCTGAATAACCTTCGTCACTGTCAGCACAGCTGCAAAAGCAAAAAGAGAGTCACCGCCTAAGGGACAGATTAAGGTCACGCATGCGACTACAAGGCGTGCACGATCATCCCTTCCTCGAAAATTCACAGGCGCATACTTTTAAAAAGCCAGTTACAAAGTCATTTTTGCAAGCACGGGCAAGCAATTTAATAACTTTTATATATGCAAAGAGAGCGTGCCCCCGGGGGGGGGGGGGACGGTACGGAGACAGAGAATCGAAAAAGGCCCTTGCTGGTCTATTTTCGGATGCAGAGTGTCGATCAGAGCCTGTGCCCAGGGAAATGAATGGAGAAAAATTACATGCGGTGGAGGGGGGGGGAGAGAGAAATAAGGCACATGCGGCGGGGGAGGGGGGCGAAGAAATCTGTATGGCTGGAGAAACAGAAGAGCGGGGCTGAGCTTCAGGGAATCTGCATATATGAAGGGGAGGAGCTGCAAAGACGAAGGTTAGAAAATAATACGGGAGGGGGAAATCCCAACATGGGGAGGCCGAAGGCTGCGGCTGTAGGCGCAAAAGTTGGCGGCAAAAGGGCTCCCGGTTGAGCCCGGGCGAAACGCGGGCATGTGCGGCACAGCTTCGGGGGTCAGCGGGAGGGGAAGGCGCCCGGCGCGGCTTAGTCAGCAAAGGCAGTGGCCTGCGCCCAGCAGCCGCGGCTGCTCCTGACGGTGCAAAGAGGAGCAGCTCGGGCCTGCAGCAGCGAGCCATGGCTGTGCAAGAGAGGAGAGGCACCGCAACGGCGCCCGCCCGCCCGCCCAGCCAGCCACTCTGCCTTCCTTCGCTGCAGGAGCCTCTTCCTTCTCCCTCCCCCCCCCCCCGAAAAATAAAAGGGTGGAAGCGTGGGGTCGGTCTCGCCGGCCGGGGTTAGGGTGGGCAGGGGAAACCCCGAGCGAGGCGCCTCACCTGTGGCGCTGAGCATGAAGTCGAGGGTGCTGTGTCGCGCGGCTGCCATAGTGAGGTAGAGCCCTGTGCCATGCCTGGTGGAGCGGCCGTGGCTGCTGCGCTGCGAGTGCCACCGAGTGCGTGTGTGTGTGTGTGTGTTACGCACGCGGGGTTGAGGCCGGGGTTGCCGCCGAGCGGGGAGAGCCCGAAGGGGAGGGGCAGCCTGGCTGGGAGCGAATGAGTCGGCGATGGGGGGGGGGGGAGAGGGAGAGGGAGGCAAAAGCAGAGAATTGGCTGCGACTCCTCAGAGCCAGGACGGAGAGGTGGCCGCCCTCGCTGCTTGCTCGCCGCCTTGCTTGCTTGCTTGCTCGCCCGGCCGCCTCCCTCGGGGAGCGCGGAACCGCAGGCGCTTTGCTCAGGAGTTGTTGCTATTGTGTGAGCAAGGCGGGCTTTGCTAATGCGGTAGCCGCTGAAACGGCCTCGCGGTTTACATTCCCCAAGCCCGCCCAAAAGCTGCTTGTCAGGTTGGGGGGGGGTTTAGGAGAAAAACAAGCTATTGTGGGGGGGGGGACGACTAGGAAACTGCCCAAGCTTGGGTTGTTGTAACTTATTTTAAAAGCTCCCAAGAGGAAAAGAGTGCAAGCTTCTGAATCGCACAGGACTCCTTGCCAAGCCCATTAGGATTTTCACACTAGTACTCTAACACCAGGTCAGCCCCTTATTCCCAGCCCCATGGCCCCTCTCACCCTCAGCTCCCTTATCTCTGCCCCCATGCCTTTTTTACTTAGCGTTTTCATTTCTGATGTTCAGTCATTACAAAATAGAAGTTCCCATGTTCAAATAGAGATCTAGGTTACTGTGTGTTTGGGTGGGTGGGTATTTGTTTGATAGGACACGTTGAATTGTAGAAGTTTCAGTGGTTGCCTCATGTCTCCTGCATTTGGAAATTACTCAGCAACCAGTTCCAAAAATGAGCTTCAAGTAGCTTGAAAGCTGGTGTTTTAACAAAGTTTGTTGAGCAGAATTTTCTTAGGGGGACGCAGCAACTGTAGGAGAAAAGCTCTACGTGGTAGTAAGCCAGCCAACCACAGCAGTTAGCGTAATTCCAACAGAAAATACACTTCCAGGCCTACTGGTCATAAGCCTGTAACACAGAAAGGAAAATCTGCCATCTTTTCCTTCTGTGAAGTTGAAAACAAAGCCTAACAGCATGTGACTTACCCAACATACTGGCCAGGTATGGCAGGCCCACCAGGGACTAGTGAATGCCCAAACTAATCCTGTCCTAACCCTGTTTATCTGGAAGTAAACCCTGCTGAATTTAATAGGACTTGCTTCTGAATAGACTTGGTTAGGATTGTGCTGAACCACTCTCACAACTGGGTTAGTTTAAAAAATGAAACTGCTACTGCAAAACCAGCATAATGAGCAAATCAGAGAGCTAATGCTAACACAGTATTTCCCAGAAATGAGGTGATTCAGCATCCAAACTAAGACAACAAAACAGATCCTATTTTAAATGGTCTATTCCTGCATATCCAATGATTTTCTTTTGAACAGCTATTCCTAAAATCCTCTATCCCTTTGGTGTGGAATGTTTGTGTGTCTCATCCCTGAAAGCCACATTTATTTGTGCCCACACAGTGCTAATTTTCCTTCCAAGCCTACTCCCTCAAAACAGGCCTCCGCTATTATCAACCTTTTTTTGTCCCTCTTAGCTTTTAGAAGGCTGCTCCTCCCTCCTGAAAAAAATCCCGAATCTAATCACTGAGGAATACTTCCAACATTGTTTTAGAAAGCTATGACAGTACTCTTGGGAGCTGCATTCTTGTCTAAGAATTGAAATAAAAAGTTTGGTGCAGAAAACAGGAAAGGGTGAGGACAGAAACTTAACACTTTCTTCACCTGCCACTTTTGCAGCTTCCACAGAGAAAGCTTTTAAAAAATTTAAGTCTTACAAACATGTATCTTGAATTCCACAGTCAGTTTGTGGGAAAAGTAGCTGGGTGGGGGGAAAGGTTAAGCATCCCCACCTCTACCGCATTACCTTTACATGGCAAAGCAAAAAAAAAAACAGAGTCTCATAGCTTTGGTTTATTGATTTGAACATAACATTGAGTTAGAGGCACACAAGAACATGCAGCCAGAACTTACTGAATGCACACAGAAAGCCTCTGTGCACATATGGGTCTCTGTATTCACTATAGTGTCTATGCCTGTGAGTGGACAGAGCTGCCCCTGTCATTTAAGTGAAGGGAGAAGTCTGCACATGTTTACGCAACAGTTGCTGTGCACTGAACAACCTACCAAACTCTTGTTTATTGTAGCTTTGGATTAAGTCCAGTGCTCAAAGTGGGGTGGAGGGGGTGGGGGATGAGAAGAGTGTCAGCTGTGAAATCTTTTTTTTTTTTTTTTTTTTTACAGTGCATTCTTTAGGAATAAATCCCACTGAGTATTTTCTGGCAAGTAAGTGTGCATAGGACTGCCTTCTCAACCTGCAATCCTATACCCATATAGGGTATGTATGGAGCTTATTTGTGAGTCATGCACAGCATTTCATTGTAACGCTGCAGTCCTACACACTTACTTGGGAGTGAACTCAACTGAAAACAATTGGACTCTATTGTGGGTAAACATGTATAGGTTGGCACTGTTGGTGGCTTTTTGCAAAATATAGTGATCTTCCTCAGTGTAACCAAGTGGGATGGATTTAAGTCTACCTGAAAAGAAGTGGGACAGCATCCTATCCCACTTTATTCTTACTTTGCACACTGATTTATATCAGAACTATGATACATATGTTGAATACATATGTGTGGCACTGGGCCAGTTCACAAAGAAGGTTTAGTACATGTACCCTGTATATACACCATCACTTAACAATACGTTCTGGTTAGATTACTGCAACACGTTATATGTAGAGCTGCCTTTGAAGATGGTTTGGAAACTTCAGCTGATGCAGAATTCAGTGGTCAGGTTGCTCACCAGGGAAAGACAGTTTGAGTGTATTACGCCAATCCTGGGCCAACTGTACTGGCTGCCAATTAGCTTCCAGGCTAAGCTCAAAGTGCTGGTTTTGTACCTATAAAGCCTTAGCTTCCAGGCTAAGCTCAAAGTGCTGGTTTTGTACCTATAAAGCCTTAGCTTCCAGGCTAAGCTCAAAGTGCTGGTTTTGTACCTATAAAGCCTTAAATGGCTCAGGACTGCATCTCCCCATATAAACCAACCTGAATTCTACAGTCATAATCTGAAGCCCTTCTTGGTGTGTCTCCTCCACGAGGTCCTGAAGGTGGCAAAATGAGAATGGGCCTTTTCTGTGTTGGCTCCCCATTTCTTGAATGCTCTCTGCAGGAAGGGTTGTCAGGCACCATTATACACCTTTAGGTGCCAGGCCTTCTATGGCCTTTTAAATGTTTGGGGCGGGGTGTTATTGTTTTAACTCTTTATTTTGTGATTTTATCCTGTGAACTGCAAAATGCTTTTATCCTGCGATTTACAAAGCTGAAGGGCAGTATATAAATATTAGTATTATTATTAATAATAATAATTTGCCCTTTGCGCAGAGACCTTAAATAGTTCATCTGGGCATACTACCATATGTACACAGTATAACATCTTGCTTCATATGCAATCACTATGCACACCATATCCTGTGTGGAAGGTACATGTATTCAGAGAAGCTGGCTTTGTTTCACTGAAGTCAAAGGCATAACAGTTCCATAATCAGCACTTTAGTAGTTATGTTGCAGTGGAAATAAATAAGCAGACCTCTATTAACTTTAATGGTGTCGGAGCAGGCCCTGCATCAACGTGGTTTTGTAGGCTTAGGGATATTAAAACAGCACTAGTAAATATTTCTACAACTAGCAAGTTTCTAAATCAAGACATCTCTTCTGCAAGATGTGCCATGAGGCTTTGTTTGTGCATGTTTAAGACTCCCTATATAACATACTTTTAGACGTTGCCATTAGTGAGTAATACATATTGGCACCTACAACTCATGCAATATTCATTCTTGCAGGGATGGCTTCAGCACTTGGCATCCTTGGGCTGCTGCAAGGTCCACAATGATGCTTTCCATGCCACACACACACCCATAACATTGTTTCTGGTCCAGCACTCTGAGGTAGGGCTAGAACCAGGAACCTTTTAACTTTTGATCATTGTAGGAAATTAAAAGGGTAGCTAGATCCAGCTGCCTGGTGCCATTTTGACCAGCTAGATAAGCTTGCGCTCTTACAGTTGTTTTAACTGAATGTTTTTATTTGTTTTTAGTTTTTATCTGTTTTAATTATCAGTTTTGTTTTTTATCCACTTAATATTCTATTCTCTGACTGCTGGTCTATGACTGTAATTGATTGATTGATTGATTGATTGATTGATAAGCTTGCCAGGGCCCGCTGACAGAGACACGCCCCCCCCCCAAGGTGACCCTTTGCCTGGGCAACTACCAAACTTGGAGCTGACTCTCCCTCCCTACAATGAATCATAATTCCCCATTTTTAGTATATGTGCTGCCAAAGCGAGCACCATAATTTCCATATTTCCAGGTTTCATTTTTTAAAAAAGTAAGTTCCTAGCATTTGTAGAACCTGAGATACAAGGGGAAACATGCAGGTACTTTTCTCATTTTTTTGTGAGAAGCAAAACTCCAAACCTTCAGTTTTTCATTACCCTTCACCCCTAAATAAATTATTGTGAGCACCCATATTCATATATTGTTGCACATATAGTATAATATGCTGTACCACTGAGCTACAGACCTTCTGATCCACAATTCCTTAGACCAGAGGTGTGAAACCTAGGGGTCAGATAGGAGAAACATGCTTCCTGGAAATTGGCACCTTTATCCTACAACTGCCATATGAACATTCTGGGGTTCAAGGCATGCACATGTACATTGCACATGTGGGTCTTGTAGGTGCTACACTTGGTATCCTATCAGCGAAAAACCTGTTCAGAAATGCCTAAGGCTGGGCCTGCATGAACCTTTCACCCTGAAAACGAACTGACAGAAAACTGCATTGTTCAAGTAGAGTCACCTTGAAAGTTGCTTTGTTCATTAACAATATGCCAGAAGCTTGACAAGGTTTTACCCGCTGTTCATGCGAACCCAACTGACCCTAAGAGTCTTGACTTTTAATTAACAGAGTTTGGGAATGATAAAAGTGTATCAGTTTGTTACAGACCTTGTTAAGTAGTTATAAGCACAATTGAAAGTCTAAAACTCTAGTTCAGTTGAGCGCTGAATGTTTATTTCTGCCTGATATATTACTGTACTTTGGAAGCACATTAGACTAGCATATTTTCTTTTAAAAAATGGCTCCAGGGCTGTTATTTTAAAAGGCAGATATAATTGTGCTGTGACCCAGAAGAAGGCTTCAGGCCCTGCTCACAGCAGACATGTCTCTTCCATCCACCATTTCTGCTGATTTGTTACAGCTTTGACTGCATGTTGTTACATGAAGTGCCATTGGCTTAAGCAGGCTGGGAAGCTTCTTCATTATGGTTTGGGCCCATTAAAACAATAAAAAATGTAGCATTTTACTTATGCTATGATGAGAGATAAAAGAATCAAAATTAAATTAGGTGGTTTGGATCTTTTGAAACGTAATTTGTAGTATTCCCCATCTAAAATGTTTGGGATGTGTATATATAAAGTTTTTCCTGAAGAGCCCAACCCTCATAACCTTCCCTGCCTTTGCTATCAAATGCCAGCTGGAAAGAAGCCTGACACCACTTGAAGATGCCTGGACTTGGACCTTATTACAGTGCAGCTGCTTTAATTTGCTTACAAATTCTTTCCTCTGTCTGCACAGTCTTGTTTCTATTGATAGCTGTTTTATTGGTGTTTGCCGGGGGGGGGGTTCGTTTTTTGTTTTACAGCCTTAAAAAAACACTTTGAGAGCCTTATTTCAGCATAAATTCTTTCTATAAATGCTTAAAGTTCAGATTGGGAACCAATGGCCCTCCAGAGGTTGCTGGAATGCAACTCCCATCCCACCTCCACCCCCACCCCCCGAACATTGGTCATTGTGGCTGGGGCAATTGGATTTCAACAACATCTGGAGGGCCACAGGATCATCACCTTGGCTTTAAAGTCTTCCAGAGAGAGAGTATATTTCTCAGTTGAGTAGCAACCAAGAACACCCCAGCACTCTCTACACACTAATGGAAAACCGAAGAGGTTATGACAGAAAAACATAGAGGTAGAGAAGGTTTCTCAGGTACACTAGGTCTTTCAAGACCATACATGGCTTTACTAACTTTGGTTTGAGCATGAAAGGCAATTAAAAAGCTAGTGCAGATATGGGAGATCACAGTATATAATGTGCTCTTCTTATATGACCCATAATAGGGAGCAGGCCAAGAAGTACACTGTTCCAGAGATGCCTATAAAACAAGGAGAAAGCGGGAGAAAACAAGCTTGTTCCATCCTGCATGCGACAGCCATTTAGATATTTGAAGATGACAATTATATCCCCTCAGTCTCTATTGCCAGGCTAAACATACCCAATTTCCTCAACCGTTCCGCATAAGCAGGGATGGGGGGGGGGGAGCTGAGGGGGCCATCACCCCAGGCACAGCTTTTCCACTTGTACTACTGGCAAGCCAGGTTTCCCCCATCTTATATTTGTGCAGCTGGTTCTTCCTGCCTAAGTGGAAAAACTGACATTTGTCCCTATGGAAATTCATTTTGTCAGTATTGGCCCAGTGCTTCAATCTATTCTCCCAGATCTGTCTTCGGTAGTATTGGCTACCCCTCCCAGTTTGGTGTCATCTGCAAATTTGACGAGCATCCCCTCCATACCTTCATCCAAGTTGTTTATAAAAATGTTGGACAACAACAGGCCCAAGACAGAACCCTGCAGCACCCCACTTGTCACTTTCCCCCCAAATGACGAGGAACCATTAGTGAGCACCAGCTACAAATTGAACAGTTACCTCATCCAGTTCACGTTTTACCAGGTTCTCCACAAGAATATCACGGGGGACTTTGTCAAAAGCCTTACTGAAATCAAGATACACTATGTCAAGAGCATTTCCCTGATCCACCAAGCTTACGTATATCAAGAAAAGAAATCACAGCATCCTTTTCATGGTTTAATTATCTGTTCTAGGACCTTTCCTGGCATCAGTGTCAAGGTGACCAGTCAGTAGTTACCTTGGTCTTCTCCCCACCACCACCACCTTTTTGAAGTTGGGGACAACATTTGCTTGCTTCCAGCCCACAGAGACCTCACCTGTTCTCCAAGAATTCTCAAAGATTGTAGGCAGAGGCTCTGAGGTGACATCTGCAGGCTCCTTTAGTACCCTTGGGTGCAGCTCATCAGGCCCTGGAGATTTGAAATTGTTTAAAGTAGCTAGGTGTTCCCTTACCACCTCTTTTCCTACTTTGGGGTGCAGCTCCCTCATTACATCGTTTATTCTGTTATCACCAGGTTGGGCACTGCTTTCCTTTTGGGTGAAGACAGAGGCCAAGTAGGTGCTGAGCAGTTCTGCATTCTCTCTCTCATCCAGTAGCATTTCTCCATCTTCACACTTTGCTCTTCCTCTTGCTTCGAAGAGAGCTAAAGAAACCTTTTATTATTATTCTTAACCTCTCTACGATTTGCTTGTTCTTCTTCTTGTTATAAATTGGTGCAATTCTATAGAGACTATTGAGGTGATATCCCCACCCCAATAATTGCATTGTGGCTCAGGTGAATCAACGATGTTTCAATTACTCAGCAGTTTTTGAAAATGAGGTCTTTGCAGAGCTGCCACACTTCTTAGGTATGGAAACAAGCCATTAAAGTGGAGATCTGTTTGAAATAAATAAAAGGCTTTCCCACATATTTTTAAAGTCTTCAAACGGTTTCCTTAAAATGTGGTTACACTACTATTTGCAAATTGTGACTGTTTAGCGTACTGTGACAGTGGAGGGGGAGAGAGAAAATCAAGATAAAAGCCGATCAGGAGTTAAATGGGAAAGGGAATGATTTCCATCTGTTGTATTATTTATCATTTTATTTTGCTTTTTGTTTGTTCAACATGCAGTTCAGTAAGCGGCTGCTTGAGGGTACTGCTTTTTGATTTTACTTTTAAGGAGCCAGTGAAACTGTGTAGAATTCACCATCTGTGACCCTGCAGGGAATTTTGGAATGTGTCGCTTAGGTCATACAATATAGGCACGGTGGTGAAGTGTATTAGTGGAAATGTCTGTATTCAAAAATAAAGAGGAGACTGTCACTCTCTGTCTCCCGTATGTTGCAGCTTTTATGTGGCACATTTTAAGCTGAGGCCCTAAAGAAAGCAAAAAAAAAAAAAAAAAAAAAAAAGCAGGAGCAGGAGCATCTCTACAGTCCAGATATCCCAATCAAGCAAACCTACCCAGATAGTAAAATACATTACCTTTCTATATATTGGATTGACTATAGCTGATGATTAATACAATCTCAAACTTTTCTTCTAAATCTATAGCTTCATCAGACTGGAAGATCAATCCTTAAGAATCAGTACTGCAAATAAAGTATTAGAAACAACGATCAAGCCATTCGATGCAAAAGTCATCAGCAGAAACAATGTTTTCGCAATGCTGCAAAACTCTATATACTGGAACAAATGCCAATTCCATACCAACAAAACTTCAATGAATCACACCAGATGTGGTGAGCCACAAGACCAAGTGAAAAAGGTTGCTAGAAGGGGAGCATTATTATCTGTGTCTCTGGAAAGATGAACTGTAACAGACGGTTATGGTTCAGGGTTTAATGAATATGGAAACAAGTTACAAGGGATTCAAATGAAGATTTCAAGTGGGAATCAAGCTGTAGTTTTGCAATGCAGCTAAGTAACAAGGTCTATAAGAGCAATATGCCATCATTTGCCATAAGCCCAGACAGCCAAGCTAAAGAGTTATTTAATTTTCAGGGTGGGGGGGGGGAGTTTCTTACCAGTCCTATGAGTTGCCTCCTACTAAGCCACACAGAACAGAACCACAGATACCAACATAACTAATTCCAGGGTGTATCTATTCCAGTAGGAAATTCTGAAGTGCAGAACTCTTAAAGACAACCCCCCATGGCCATGCCCCGATATTCATATACCTTCTAAGTCTATACAACAGAAACAAACCTTCTACCACAGCAGACAATATGGCTTCAATACCAAGCCAGCTTTCCCCCCTTCTCTCTCCCCACTTCCCCTTTACTTACCATTGAGCCTGATGAAGAGCTCTGGTACACTCAAAAGTTTGCTCACAATATTGTGACATTTTGGTTGTTCATCTTCAAAATAGTTTATTTTTATCTTATTTTGCCAGCCACTTGTCTCTCAGCCTAATCTACCACACAGGGCTATTGTGGGGATAAAATGGAGAGAAGAATCATGTCACCTTGATTACTTTGGAAAAAGGGTGGGAAGTAATAACAACAACAACAACAACAACAACAACTTGGGGAAAGACTACATGGGAGGAGTGAATGAAACTTCATTCAACCCTTAATCTCTTTGTTGTTGTTGTTTAGTCGTTTAGTCGTGTCCGACTCTTCGTGACCCCATGGACCAGAGAACGCCAGGCACTCCTGTCCTCCACTACTATTTGTTTAATAAATCTGCACTATTAAAACTAAACTACCCCAGATTTCTTGAGAGTCCCATGGGCTGCAAGAAGATCAAACCTATCCATTCTTAAGGAAATCATCCCTGAGTGCTCACTGGAAGGACAGATCCTGAAGCTGAGGCTTCAATACTTTGGCCACCACATAAGAAGAGAAGACTCCCTGGAAAGGACCCTAATGTTGGGAAAGGTGGAGGGCACAAGGAGAAGGGGACGACAGAGGACAAGATAGTTGGACAGTGTTCTCGAAGCTACTAACATGAGTTTGACCAAACTGCGGGAGGCAGTGGAAGACAGGAGTGCCTGGCGTGCTCTGGTCCATGGGGTCACAAAGAGTCGGACACGACTAAACAACAACAACCCCAGATTTCAGCCATATACAAATAAAGCATAATGCTAGGTTTCTTTGCAAAAGGACAAGTAATTTCCAGAATTCTAAACTACAGGCCTAAGCAAAGCTTTGGTCAACAGCCACATGTGACCCTGCAGAGCTAATGGCAGTCTCCAAGGGCGGTGTGAACCAACTAAATGCTGTTTAATCATTCCATTCCTTTCAGCCTCTATAAACCTTTCACAGGATTGGATTTATTTCTACACCCCATACATACCTCCAGCATCACCACCTTTCAAGAGCAGTATAAAAAGCTGCATATTCAAATTCCTGCCTCTAGCAAGATTTATAAAATACATAACCCAAAGAAGGGAATTACCACTTGGCTGGTCAATTACTTTCACAGGAGCCCAGGGACTTTCTGGAAACTGGTCCTTGCCCAGGGGGACGAAACCAAGATAACACTGGGGAAACAGATAACTTATCAACTCTTATCACTAATCAATCACCTTGATCAATCTGGGCAGCTAGTGCGTCAGCTTTTAGTATTCGTGTAATTTAAACCTTGGCTATTGGAGCAAGGAAACCCTACGATCAAATCCGGCCAACAAAATATTCTCCCTTTGGCATTCCGAGTGATAAAGAGACCACTGAACATGTTAAATAGCATAAGAATCTGGTACCGGACAGCAAGAATTAAGAGCAGATTGCCATCAGATAACTGTCAAGACTTGCCTCCCAGCAGGAAATGAATTATTTAAAGCTCCATGCATTCTCATCTGGGAGGAAGCCGCAATGAATCCACTAGGACTTGCTTCCAAGTAAATATGGTGTTCTGCTTAAATCTGCCCAAGGACACAGTGGAGATGACAGGTTTCACATAATATTCTTAGCATTTCTTCATAATTTAAATTCGGTTTGCACATTTGGTTGACAGTGATTCTGTTGCAGTAAGTTTCTCTCCTGAGCTTCCCTCATCCACCATAGTGACACAGATGTGAGCAGACAGGATCGAAGCTTGAAAAGCAGTTTTAAATCTTGCATTATTCAAAGTATGTCAACTGCTTAGTGAAACTAGTTAATTATTGAAACTCCTTTGGATAGCTAGTTACTACTTGGGGCCAGGAGAACAATTACATTCTATCTGCAGCAGACATAGTTTCTTTTAAGTGAGTTGCAAGGTCAAATATCTAAGATTATTAGAAAAGGCAGATACACCATTTCAAAGTGTCTTTTGTCTGCAAAACCCTCTATGAATCAAAGAGAGAAGGTTAATTACTTTGTTTTTCAGGAAAGCTGCAGCTCCATCATGAATGGCATAACATAGCAGAGAACTCTCTCTCTCTCTCTTTACTTTCTCAAAAGAATGAAGTTTCCATTTATTTTTTTAAAATAAAAACCCTGTCACTTAAACTGTTTGACCTTCACCATTTTACAAAATCATATGAGCAGGAACCCCACCACCAAAACAGAATAACTGTAATTTACACCAGTATTGGCATGCGTATTGAATATTACCTCAGTATTTACGCAGGAGTAGTTGAAAATTCTTGGCACAATTTATAAAGTGTATAGTGAAAATATATTAAACTTCAGCCAGATTTCACTATGGTGTAAAGATTAACCATAAACCTCTGTTGATCACCATTATCCACCTTAGAATTCATTCCAATTTTGTTTTTCTGGGAGAAGCAAGTTAGAAGGTGAATAGTTTGTGTCAGCCCCCAAGCTCATAAATTCACTGGGCTGCAATCCAACTCAAAAATATGATACACATAAGCCTAATGAAACCATTCTAATCTGTGTTGGACTGTGGTCTGGGAAATTCAATGTTTGACATTGTAGGGCCACTTTTCCAGCCATAGAACTATCAATATTGAGGTATATAGACTTGCAACATTTCTGTAAAGCCAATGTACAGCTGTTGTGTAATGGAGTTTCTAACTAAACAAAAAAGTTTATTTTTGTAAACCCAGAGAAAGGTAAGCATTTAATTATATGGTTACATTCATCACAATCAGATCATTACATAGAAATAAACATGTTAACTCTATATGCATCTGAAGTCTTAAAAGTAGGATTGGTCACTTAAAGAAACCAGCAAAGTATTCATTGTGCAGTGTGATCTTAAGCACATCTACTCAAAATGAAGTCTCATTCAGCTTAATGGACTTACTCCTTATTAAGTAAGTGAGCCTAAATTATGTACATTCATTCTGAATATCAAACAGTACTTTTCCATCTGATACAGATTTTTACAATGAAGTATAAATTAGCAATGACACATCATAATTTTTATATTTAAATTGATATCCTGCTTCTATGCCATGACACATTCAAAAAAACTTCCAACCAATTATTAAAAACACATAAACATACCATTATTTTTCTCAGATCAATATAGGCTATGATAAAATTGAGGATCATGGTAAAATCATCTGCCTAAAGTAAATATTTTAAAAATGCAAATATAAAATAATAAGGGGGTGGGGAACTTTTAAAAAGATATTTTGAATAATCAACATATCGATGCAGTTTAAACAGAAAATAAGAGAATGAGAATGCAGTCCAGAACTTCCTCTCTCATCTAGGGAAAAAATATTCCCATGCAAACAAAGGAAAATGCCTACCTACACCCACAAAAATCCTGCATGTATAGAGTGCAGGAACATGTATTTTAAGCATAAAATAAGGGTTCAGCATTTATCACAAACATTTCTAGCTCCTAATAACAGCTTGTAGTGATAGCTAGGAGAATGAACTCAACATTATTCCTGTCCCCTTATTTTGGAAAAGCAAGTTTTCCAGAATACAGGAGCTTGCTAGGACATCTAAATAAGCCAAGTCTAACTCTTCTGCCTTTCCAATAAAGTTTTCACAAATGATTGAAGAAGAAATAATTTAATCTTTAAGATCACAACCGTCCAATCCTGAATTACTTATAGCTCACAGGAAAGTAATCTTTCTTGTGCCATAATTTGATTGAAGCTGCTTGTCTTCTTGTCCAAACACACACACACACACAAACAATTTCACTAGGTTCCATGTGCCTAGTATAAATTATCAGATGTCAAAATGAACAAAAAATGTGCTATCGGGCTGTCACCACCCAAAGTCCTAACGCTACATTGGCAGCTAAAAGTGTGCTGCCAGAGAGCAAAATTAAAAAGCCAATTAGCTCCCTGTTTTGTTTTTCAACAACCAGCGTGCTAAGAGTCGCTTCCAGGAAAGAGTTTAATATCCACTGTCCATCCAAAGCAAAGCAAGGGACTGCGTTGATTACAGCCAGCGCTCCAGAGAGGGAAATCAGATACCTGGTTAAAATTGGTTAAGGGGAATAAACAAGATTGCATTTATATATTTTAAATGTAAGATATAGTCTAAACCTTGGAAACACAGTATTTCACCACACAACTGTTTTAACATGAATTGTATTGTCCACATTAGAGAAAGACTGGCAATGGAACACATAAAAACCCAGGATGTTCCACCAAACATTGTATTTTAATCTTCCTTTGATATAGCATGCCACCTTAGCATCAATGAAATGGTTTGGTTTTTTTACAAATGACCTTCAAAACTATTGCTCTATAGTCTAACTTCCCTACTCTCCTACCTCGTTCCCCTTGTTCTTAAGTTAGAAGCTTAGCAATTATATATACCAGTTTTGTGGAAACTTTGGCCCTCTAAATGTTGCTGAATTGCAACTTGCAAGCGGGCCAATGGCCAGGAATGATGGGAACTGTAGTTCAGCAGCAGCTGGAGGATCAAAGGTTCCCCACACCTGGTATATACTATCAACTGCATTTCCCAAGTGCCAATCCTTAGGTAACCAAAATGGCACCCTGTACAAATGAGAGGGCATTATAACAGGGTTGGTAGGGGTGTTTCTCAAGGACTGCAGATGTTAGAATTTTTTTCTAAGTGAGAAGCAAAGCCAAAACAGCTCAGTGAGGATGGAGCATATGCAGTAGGCACAGAGTATCTGTGGCAGGAAGAAGCAATGGAGTCATGTATCTGTGCCATTTATATGTATCTGTACTGTTTACATGTAAACTAGGAGTGTTGTATTCTTTGCATAGAAAAGAGCACATGGCAAAGAGGAAGAAAACCTGCCCTCATATTGCTGCATTCCATTTTAAAAGATTTGATTCCCCGCCTGCCACCCAGACCAGCTTACTTACTGTATTGGAGCTCAGCGGAAAACGCACACTCATTGCAGCAAGAAAACACTGCAAGTTAAAAGATTTGGCTACAGGAATGAGGTGGTTTCACTGCCGTCCTCTAAGTATGCTGTTTCATGAAAAGAATAACCATGCCCCATCCTTGCTTTATGGGACACGGGTGGCACTGTGGGTTAAACCACAGAGCCTAGGACTTGCCGATCAGAAGGTCAGCGGTTCGAATCCCCGCGACGGGGTGAGCTCCCGTTGCTCGGGCCCAGCTCCTGCCAACCTAGCAGTTAGAAAGCACGTCAAAGTGCAAGTAAATAAATAAATAGGTACCGCTCTGGCGGGAAGGTAAACAGCGTTTCCGTGTGCTGCTCTGGTTTCACCAGAAGCAGCTTAGTCATGCTGGCCACATGACCCGGAAGCTGTACACCGGCTCCCTCGGCCAATAAAGCGAGATGAGTGCCGCAACCCCAGAGTCGGTCACGACTGGACCTAATGGTCAGGGGTCCCTTTACCTTTACCTTTATCCTTGCTTTATGCACATACGTGCTCTATTATCACATCAACATTTCTACTCTCACTTCTGTGTACATATTTCTAATTCCACATTTCATACCTCCTAGAGCAGGGTTCCCCAAACTTGGGTCTCCAGCTGTTTGTGGACTACAGCTCCCATCATCCCTAGCTAGGAGGGCCAGTGGGCAGGGACAATGTGCACTGTAATCCAAAAACAGATGGAGACCCAAATTTGGGAAACCCTGTTCTAGAGGATAGATGAAGGTGTGCTTCTAACTTGGGAGACCGATCCAAATAAACCAAAAGCTGAAGTTTGGCCACACCATTTCTATTCCATGCCACAGTTATGATCATCAAAAGAATAAGTGGCCATCACTTAATTTACAGCCAAACCAATATACCATTCCTATTCATGTAGAGAAATTTATATATTGCTCACAGTATGGTACTTATTTGCAAAGTGCAATGAAACACGTTAATGGGTATAATTTGTTACACCTGTCAGCCACAAGCATTATTTAGCATAGGCATGAAAGACTGCTGGACTTGGCAGTGTCTTGCATCCTACAGGCCTATCCATCACAGATACAGCCTTTCTAAGGGAGTTATGAATATACAAATGATTTAGTCAAATCTTAGAAAGCCTTCAGCTTCAACACTGTTAAAGCAGCTATAGCAGTGATGGGGAGCTGTGGCCCTGCAGGTGCTATCAGACTCCAATTCCCATGAGCTCCAGCATGGACAATGGTCAGGAATGATGGGAGTTGGAGTACAACAACATCAGGAGGGCCTCAGGTTCCCCTACTTGACTGAGCACTGCTACAGCATGATAAAAAGACAAGGCAGTGCACAGAGTTGCAGCACTCTCCTTACTCCTCAATAAGGCTGTACCAATGGTTGAGCTAAAGCATCTTTAACTTGCCAATGGCTCTCAGCCCTTAAACCGTTGAATACATCACCTCAGGATTTTCTTAGGTTGCATTCGCACAGCAGTTTATTCCATTGCCCTGATGTTCCCCTAACTTCTAATTTCCATGTTATATTTGAGCTTTCACACAACATAAAAGCCGATTCTGGAAATCTAGTGGGAACTAGCAGAAGTTCAGCACTCATTTCTGCATTAATTGGTTCCAGAAATAATCCATTTGCAGCCCCATTAACCTAGAAAATCGTAGAAGGGGACAAAAATTGAGGTGGTATACTGGCAAACAATTCTTTCTCACTCTTTAGATGGGGGTATCGTGGGGACCAGAGGAATGCATGTGAGGATAGGGTTGGAGAGTAGTGATGTTCTCCATTGATGTTTGTTGTTGTGCCTCACCACAACCACCGGTATAAACAGAATATAGCACAACACTGGTAACAAATCCTTAGTTCAATAATGTAACAAGTACTGCAGTGTGAAAGGAACATTAGAAAACAGGACAGAAGTGCTAGGATTAGAATCTGAAAATCTAACACTATATTTCACATACCTTAGTGGAAACCCTTAGTAGGAAGCAACGTATAAATGTAATAAGCTTTAATTCTAACTAAATCTACACAACCTAGATAAGAGCAATATCTTTTTTGAAAAATCAAATTGTTTTGGTCCTCAAAAGTCCTTTTATGTATTTGCAGAGATATTTGCAGTGTCTTCTCTAGAAAAGCTGACACAAATAACAAAGGATACTTGCAAAATGTTTCCATTACCACAGGCAGATCAATACTGAAGAAGCTGTGTCGAGGTACAAAACTGCTGAGACTCACTTTAAAGAATAACAAAAAAGAAAGTTTTACAAGCATACAAAAGTGAAGAACATTTTGGCAGAATACAAACATCTCTCATTTCTGAGCATTCATGACAAATATAGCTTTTGTTCTCCTATACTATTGCCAATGTAGTCATACATTAATGAGCTCTATTTTATGAGAACATTAGGCCTAAGCATATGATGTGCTTGTGGCTACTTTACAATTGAGCAATACTTCTTATTATCAAAGACTATAAAGCAAATATTCTTATTTGAAGTACCACAGACGCAATTATGACAGCAGAAAAAGCAGCAACAAACAGGAAATGGATTCCATTCCAACTCAGTTGTTTGGTGTCAGAGCTTAACTTCAAGCTAGGAAGTAATGGTAAGGAAGGTAACAGTAGGAAGAGGAATAATCTACATTGTTGAGAGGATTATCCCTGCTCTTTGAGATATGTTTTTAAGCCCAAAGGTACAAACTTTAAGCATTCAGAGAAATCTGATTAAAAACACCATTTGCTGCCAGAATCAGGGCTCTCTTCTTCTTCTTCTTTTCCTTCTTCTTCTTCTAGATCCCTGCTTCCTCCCAAGGGAGCCCAAGGTGGCAAACAACAAGGCAGCAAAGCAACACAAGTAAGTACAAAGTATATAAAAAACATTTTTAAAAGCATTAAGAACAACTAAAAACAATAATGTATTTTTACAGCTAATGATTTCAGCTTTGCCAGGAATAGTATCTTTCAGCCTGGGTGAATTGTTTTAAAATGCCCCCTGAAATTAATAACGAGGGAGACAGACGCCCCTCACCAGGGAGCGCATTCCACAAGTAAAGAACCACCACCAAGAAGGCCCTGTCATGGGTAAAGATATTAGTTTAAATAAATGACAGTAAGTTAGCCTGTGGAAATCAAATGGAAGTGTGATAGGGGCATATCTAAAGATCTGGTAGCAATATTTTCAGATACCTGAACCATACCACCTACCTAGGCCCAATTATCTGTTTATGCATCCCCAAGTATAAAATTGATTGTTTGAATCAACAGGTATGAAGGCCATGCTTACAAAATAAAGCCCATTTTCTTTAAAGTTTAGAGAACTTTAAATCTTGTCCATGTTGCCACATCTAAGTTTTTTTAAACACATGAAGCAGGGGCTTGGGCTAGATGACCCTTGAGGTCCTTCCAATAACTTTATTTACTGCAACTACTCAAGGGCAGGAAGGAAGAGTGGAGTGCAGTTTTGAGTCTGACTCAGAAAACAGCCTCAAGCGCCATCGACATATCACACAGATAAAGCACAGCTAAAGGTGGGGGATGGCTGAATTCATTGGAAGCTACACCAGCAACTTGCCAACAAATTTCCTGTGAAGTTTAGTTACTCACATGCTCAGCTTTGTTTATAATCTCCCCGCAAAATCATACCAACCTGTATACTGGAGATGCAGCGGGTGCCCAACAAACAGCATATCCATCTGAGGTGGATGTTTCACTCGGATAAGTCTAGTTTGGTTTTCCAGAGAAGGTGTCACACACAAACTTGGAACAAACTCCCTCCGGCAATCCGTATTGGTTCGGCAAAGTTGGCTGGCCTCAATAGCTTTCCGTGCTGGCAGACAGGCATACTGGACCTGGGATGTTACATAAACATGCAGGTAGAGACTATAACAGTGCTTGCTGGATCAGGCCAATGGCCCATCTAGTCCAGCATCCTGTTCTCACAGTGGCCAACCAGATGCCTGTGGAAAACCAGCAAGCAGGATTTGAGCGCAAGAGCCCTCTCCCCTCTCCTGGGACTTCCAGCAACAGCTGTTCAGAAGCATTGCTGCCTGTGACCATGGAGGCAGAGAGCACAGCCATCATAACTAGTTAGTAGCAATTGAGAGCCTTCTCCTGCATGAATCTGTGCAATCCTTTTCCAAAGTTTGTGGCAATCACTGCATTCTGTGGGAGTTAAGTTCCATAGTTTTAACTATGTGCTGTGTGAAGAATTGCTTTTATATGTTCTGAATCTTCCAACATTCAGCTAATTGGATGTCCATGAGTTCTAACGTTATGAGAGAGAGAAAAGCTTTTTTTCCTATCCACTTTCTCTCTGCCATGTGTAATTTTATAAACTTGACTATCATGTCGCCTCTTTCCTTTTCTCTAAAGTGAAAAGTCCCAAATGTTGCAACTTTTCCCCATAAGGGAGTCACTTCATGTGCACATTCACAAGCACTTTTCACTGCATGTGTCTTCTTCAAACACAAAGCTGGACTTCAGGGAATGGCTGTGAACCAGTTATTCTAGTTTTGACATGCACATCCCTTTTATCACCACTTGCTCCAAGCTACAGCCCCATAGGCATACATGATCTTCTTGACATTGCTTATTAAAATAATTTATGAACTATCTTTCGTTTTAAAAAGAAATGCCGAGGCAGTTTAGAAACACACACACACACACACACACACACACACACACACACAAACTCCCAGCAACAAAATATTACAAAGTTAAAAATACAGATCAGAGTAACCAGGCCAAGTAAAACCAGGTAAAACAGGTATTTTCCATTGTTGGCAGAAACATACAACAGTTAGAGCCTGCCAGATCTTCACAAGGAATTGTTCTGGAAAGTAATTATCACCGTGGAGAAAGTAATCACTCTACAACACTCTAAGTATGGGCATGGCAGGCCGTGAGGTGGTTAATAGGACTTCTTTTGCAGGCCACAGCTGCTCTACTGGACCATATGGAAGAAGGCTTTCCCTCTAGAAACCTGGCCACAAGCTGCTTAGGACCTTCAAAACCAGTAAGGTAAAGGTAAAGGGGGGACGCAGGTGGCGCTGCGGGTTAAAGCCTCAGCGCCTAGGGCTTGCCGATCGAAAGGTCGGCGGTTCGAATCCCTGCGGCGGGGTGCGCTCCCGCTGCTCGGTCCCAGCGCCTGCCAACCTAGCAGTTCGAAAGCACCTCCGGGTGCAAGTAGATAAATAGGGACCGCTTACCAGCGGGAAGGTAAACGGCGTTTCCGTGTGCGGCTCTGGCTCGCCAGAGCAGCGATGTCACGCTGGCCACGTGACCCAGAAGTGTCTCCGGACAGCGCTGGCCCCCCGGCCTCTTAAGTGAGATGGGCGCACAACCCCAGAGTCTGTCAAGACTGGCCCGTACGGGCAGGGGTACCTTTACCTTTACCTTAAAGGTAAAGGGACCCCTGACCATTAGGTCCAGTCGCGGACGACTCTGGGGTTGCAGTGCTCATCTCACTTTACTGGCCGAGGGAGCCGGCGTACACCTTCTGGGTCATGTGGCCAGCATGATTAAGCCGCTTCTGGCAAACCAGAGCAGCGCACGGAAAGGGCGTTTACCTTCCCGCCACAGGGGTACCTATTTATCTACTTGCACTTTGACATGCTTTCGAACTGCTAGGTGGGCAGGAGCTGGGACCGAGCAACGGGAGCTCACCCCGTCACAGGGATTCAAACCGCTGACCTTCTGATCGGCAGGCTCTAGGCTCTGTGGTTTAGACCACAGCACCACCCGTGTCCCCTCAAAACCGGTACCCACCCTTAAATTTAGTTAAATGGCTGCCAGTTTAGCTCCCTTAGCTCAGGCCTTAAACGTGTGTGTCAGGAGGTCACTGCAATTTGTCTGCATGTAGGAAAGGATTCAAATGGTTATGTAAACAGAAGAAGTATGACTGCTCAACTTCCTTATTTCTGTTTCTCAAGTACACAGATTGTGTTATGAGGATAATATGTTTGCAACTGGATTAATATGCGAAGTTCAGTTTAAGAGCCCAACTCTAACGTTTCAAAACAAACCTTGTGGTGCCTGTCAACCATATATATTGGTGTTTGGATCTGGCAGTTTGCACAGCTAACTTACCGACTGACCGTTTAAGTTATTACTGTATGAAAAGCAGACGTCTGTGAGGCTGTTGTTGCTACAACATTCAACAGTGCCGTCAAGTCTTTTAAAACCTAAAGAGAAACACAACTCATTATTAGATTTTCAGAAATCACAGCTTCCTAGATTTGTACTCCCGGGCGAAAGAAACAAAAGACTCAACGGCCACCATATCCTTCAGAGAAGGCACAGTTCCCTGTGATGTCTTCATGCTTTAGTGAGAAATGTTGTCATCAAATCATGGTGGAGCTATTTCTCCCATATACTTTTGTGAAGGTTTTTTTGAACAGAAAAGAACACAGTTCAATTGGAACATCTAGATCCGGCATAGGTAAACTCCGGCCCGCCAGATGTTTGGAACTACAATTCCCATCATCCCCGACCATTGGTCCTGTTAGCTAGGGATGATGGAAATTGTAGTCCCAAACATCTGGAGGGCCGGAGTTTTCCTATGCATGATCTAGATACTGTCAAGGGTACTCAAACCAAGTTTGGGGGATCATGCTGAATAAACCCACTTGAGCCCTTGCTTTTGAAGCTCTCTCTGTAGTCTAAAGTATTCAGCTGAATTAGTACTCATGCATACAAGAGCCTTTGGATCTGTTATTCTGAGCAAGGGCAAAGGATCTGTAAATGGTTATAACCAGAACCCTTACAAAATTACAGTTACTAAGGGTTATTAGCAAACACACATGGACAGGCAAGTTGGCTGAAAACCAACCTATTTTTGCAAGAAAGTTGCAGGTATAGCCATAGCTAAATCGCATTACATTTATCATTGCAAATTAAATAGACATATGATGTTGGTAACAGAACTGCCTGCTGAGTATTTTTACATGCACAGCTACAAAATATTTAAACCCCAAAGGCTCTATTTATTTAGATTCATGTTTTATGCTGATCTTTTTTGGCCTGAGGAGAATCTCAAAGCTATTTATAACAGTAGCATAATGAAAAACTGTCATTAAAGTTTATACATTTTTCACCACAGACATAAAAATATATAAATCCTAGGAACCCAAGGAGCCAACTTGTGGATACAGGACAAGAGATGGGTGGAGATGGGGAACACCCTCTTGTCATTTTCTAACTGCCACGATGCTACATCAGAAAAGAAAAAGAAGTGATGGAGATCTTGGATAACTAATAAGTAGTGAAATGTTATTTTGTGCAGTGTAAGAAGTATACTTAGCCTCATAGCCCAAAGTTATAAGATGCTCCCGCTAAGACAGCTTAAAGGGCGAAATTTGTGCCACCACAAATTGTGTTCACCCACTTAGATGGACTTCAACATCACTGCTGTTTTGAGAATATGATGGCACAGATGAGGGGTGTAAAGAGCCCAGAAATAGCCCTTTGTGAAGTATCCTATCAGCTACTTAGGAAGCCTATGAATTTAGAAACAGCTCTACAAGGCCAAATCCTTATTCTACAGTAGTAATGTCCCAATGTTGAGCAGGACAAAGGGAGATGCATCTGCCCCATTTGCCAAGGTTAGGCTGCTCTTCCAGTTGTCAGGGGGCAGACTACGGTTTGCGCTGCAGAAACTAAAACCACATGACTGGGTTCCTCATCTATTTGTTATCTGGCTTGGATCCATCTTAAGCAGGCAACCACAGAAAGAATGTACTAGGCAGGCAAGATAGATGCACAGGCATTTGTTTAGATACTTAAATATTTCCAAAACCAATTTTCAATAGAACCTGGTGGCTAACAAATTCAACATCACAATAGTATTAAAATATATAACAATCCCCATTCCAGCCCTGATCACAAAATTAAAATATTACCATAAACCCCAAAACCCTAATACAAATTCCAAGATAGCCATCAGAACTAAAGTGTCAGATATAACAGGGAAAAAATGGCCAAAGGCCTTGTTTTTACCATCCTTAAAATGACTAATAATAACAGCAACCAACAACATAGAAACAACTATACCTCTAGATGGGTAGCTTAGCTGTTGTAGCACTGATGTCTTTATGCAATAGCCTGTTTGTGGCTTCAGAGAGATCTTTCCCAGGCAGGAATTCCAGTCCTCCACACTATGAACTGAGCAGTCTTGCAGACTGGTGACAAGGTCACCAACAAAAAGCCCTCTGGGCCCATTAGCAGGAGAATCCTAAGTGCAATAAAACATTAAGCTGTAAAACCTATATGCACCCTTGTCCCAAATAGTGCCTGGATCTCTCCATCTCTTGCCATTCTTCCAAAATACAGAAGGAGTAACATCTCTAATGGGAAGGAGAACAAAGAATATTTCCTAAAAACATAGTTCTAAAACTGAACTATGGCTGTGTGCAGACCACAGTCAATACACACTTTGGATTTCATGAGTTGCTATCATACAAGATATGAAAAATTAAAAGTTTTGGCAAAAGTTGAGACAGTGCAATCGATGCATCTCAGTTAGCCAAGTGCCTTAATGTGAAAATGTCCATTCCAGGGTTCATTTTGTTGCCATCTGTCTCCAAAAGGACCCAAAGAAACCCACATTAACAATTTCCTGCCTTCCAGAAGAAGCACAGCAACTTTCTAAAGTGCTGTATCAACAATAAACTTTTTAAAATTAGGCCAAGGACAAATTTCCTTGTGACGGTGACTGCACTGGAATGTATATGTATCTATGTCTGTCTGGGAGCTTCTTTTTCAGGTCCTTTGCTTCAAGTATGATTACTTCCGATTTATTATAGCTCAGCTGGTAGAGCATGAGACTCTTAATCAAAAGGTCGTGGGTTCGAGCCCCACATTGGGCAAAAGATTCCCGCATTGCAGGGCATTGGACTAGATGACCCTTATGATCCTTTCCAATGCCACGATTCTATGATTATCTCCCAATCTTTATTGTTTCATTACATGAATGCACCACCCTGCGCCATCAATGGGCCCCTGCCCATCCCAGTATGCAAGGTCAATTTGGCCAGAGGCAGTCTCACTACGCTTTCTACTACTAGTCCACAGTCTTTGCATCAGGACTTATCATTAGTGGTGCTACAAATTTTCTAAGGAAGCTCCAGTGGCAACAGCATATCCTTTCTGGCTCTAGGACAAGGAGTACTTTGAATGGGTCAATTAACATGGAAAATTTAGCAATTAGTACCATATTATGGAACAGGGATGAGCAATTTCACTCAGCCCCAGGGCTCCATGGAGCAGCAGCACCAAAAAATCAAGTTTCCTAGCACAAACACTTTGGGGAGGAGTGAAAGAACTGCAGGGCTTGACTTAATAGATTACACTGGTCAACAACAAATTTGTTGTCTGCGTTTTTTCAGTTGATTTAGGACGAATCTGATGTGCTGAATCCAAAAATCACATTGGGTTTGCTCAATCAGGTCAAGTTTTTGAGTTATGGCCACATGTCGTTTTTTTACATTTTTGTTCACATGTACGCTTGTGTGGAGCATTTTAGAAGAAGTTGGTGGGGGTAAAATGCCATGTCGAATAATTGTTTTGATTGGAAATGATTATTTTAATGACAAGAAGTATTCAGGTCCGATAGTTCTGGGTGATTATGTCAAAAAGGGATCAGTATGAAGTCAAAAAACCTCAAAATCTTCCATAAATTGGTGCGGCAAAGCATAAAGTTGGGGGATCAAAACTAAGTTAATCCTGATCTTCAATCAGCACGTCGTCCTGTAGCTCATTGTGATGAAATTCCAGTGCCTATCTTCGGAGAACTTCCTGACATTGGTGACGAAGATGCCTCCAGTGTTGAAGGACATGAAGAAGTGGTTCTTGAAGATGATGCTCCACATCCATTTTCCCAAAAGGAGTTGAATGATCTAGTTCGTGACCTCAGCTTGTCAAAGGACTCTGCCGAACTGTTGGCATCCAGATTGAAGGGAAAAAACCTCCTCTTTGACAGTGCTCGCATCAGCTTCTTCCGCAACAGGCATCAAGAGTACCTCTGTTTTTTCTCGGAAGAGAAGGACTTGGTGTACTGTGCAGATATTGCGCAGCTTCTGCTCAAGCTTGGAGTGCCACAGTACGAACCCAAAGATTGGAGACTGTTCACTGACAGCAGCAAGCGATCACTGAAATGTGTTCTGCTACACAAGGGCAACCAGTTTGCCTCTATACCCCTGGCTCACTCGAGTACACTGAAGGAGAACTATGGAGTGGTGAAGTATGTGCTGGAGAAAATTGGTTATGATCAGCATAAGTGGTTTATTTGTGTTGACCTGAAGATGGTGAACTTTTTGTTGGGACAACAGTCTGGCTTCACCAAGTACCCATGTTTTCTGTGCATGTGCGGTAGTAGGGACCGTGCTCAGCATTACACGAATAAGGACTGGCCTGTGCGGGAGGAATTGGTGCCTTGCAAAGAAAGGAACGTCATCAACGACCCTCTGGTGGACAGAGACAGAATACTCTTCCCACCGCTGCACATCAACCTCGGCTTAATCAAGCAGTTCACCAAGGCTCTGGACAAGGATGGTGACTGCTTCACTTACTTGTGCCAGGCTTTTCCAGGATTGACCATGGAGAAGTTGAAAGTTGGCATCTTTGACGGTCCTCAGATCCGTCAGCTCATCAGAGATCCAGAGTTCAGAAATTCAATGAACGAAGTGGAACTGGAAGCGTGAAAGGCATTTGTTCTGGTAGTGAAGAACAATAAGGCCAGAAACTATGCAGAACTTGTCAACAACATGCTGACTGCTTTCAGAAACCTGGGCTGCAACATGAGTGTCAAGATGCACTACCTATTTTCACATATGGACCGGTTTCCTGAGAACCTGGGTTCAATGAGTGACGAGCAGGGGGACATGAAAGAGATGACATGAAATGAAAGAGATGACATCAGGACATGAAAGAGATGGAGACCAGGTATCAGGGTCGCTGGGACGCAGTCATGATGGCTGTTTACTGTTGGACTCTGAAGAGAGACCTCCCTGCCGCTGAGCATTCCAGGAGTTCCAAGAAACGGAAGTTCAAGCCCTGAAGTTTGAAAAATGGTGAAGCAACATGCAGTTTACGTGTACGTACCTTTATCAATGCCCACCATTCAGTTTACAGTAAACCTGACCTGATGGAGAGAAACGGATGCCATTTTCTGATTCAGCAGTGCAAAAATACCCTAAATCAGTTGTAGAAGTCTAGACAACTGTCAGGGAACTGCCATCGGAGCCAGAGGGAGAGGGAGGGCTCCAGAGGGATTCCGGAGAGCGTCCCGGGATGGGGAGAAGCAGCCCATCTTCTGGGGAAGGAAATCAGCGTAGCACCAGTGGAGTAGGGGGGCAGATGGGGGAATCGGCGAGGTGGTCCCATGACTCCTCGCCGGGGACCAGCGGGGAGAGCACGGGTCCTCCACTGCCCACACCCTCCTCGCGCAGAAGGCTTCCGCGCAGGGAGAGTAGGCAGAGACTAGGCGTCAAAGAGCTTCTTTGCTGGAAGAAGTTCAAGAAATGCCCACTGACGGATTCTGCCAGCGATTGAGACAGCCACGAATGAGTGGCTGTCCGGACAGAAAAGGTTCACTCAGGCAACCCAGCCAGGTGTGGCACCGATTTACGCACGAGCAACCCCTAGAACCATCACAGCAACATTCAAAAAGTAAAAAAATTGTTGCCCAGTGTTATGGAAGACTCTTTCTAAATCCTGAGTTATTCATGGCTCTTACCTCTGTGAGTTCAGTGACGAGTGCCCCAGCACCAGTGTAATAAAATGGGAAAAGAATAGCTGGCAGGAAGAAGAGGACCACAAGACTTGCAACTCCAAGAACAAAATTATGCCAGACTCCTATAAAAACAGAAGGAGCGTATGTGTTAAGAATGAAAACCCACACTGGCTACCGATGCAACGAACAGCAGATGAAACAGAATCTTAATTTATTAGAACTGGCTTCTAAATTTACGACAGTGACAAACTGTTAAGTGGAGAAGAATAAACCATCCTAGTTATACGTCAAGACGGAAGGTTTTAAAATTAAGATCTCAAAGACAAAGGCAACACAATCCAAACCCCACTTACATGGGGGTAATCTCCATTGAATGCAATAGGGATAAAGCCTGGGTAGATGTGGTTAAGACTGCGCTGTAATGTGCCAGCCCTGACTAAGGCTGTACCTGGCAGAAATTCCAAGGCAAACGCCGCATCACTCTTAATAAACAATGGACAAAGCAGCAGTGCACAAGACTAAATAATGAATGGGAACCAATCCAGCCTCAAACACAAAGGGGCCATTGCTGCAATGACGATAGGTGGGGCCTGTGAAAGGGATCCCAAAGGCAAGATTGAAGTCTGAATGAATACTGAACAGACCTAAGTCAACCTTTGAAAAGTGATCACATGATTCACAGTATGTCAGCAGAAGACTGTTCATAAGGATAGCAAGGCCTCGCAATAAAGAGTAGGCTTTCATAGCTTTTGGGTGCTATAGCTAGTTCCTTCAGACTCAACTGATCCAGCCACACAAGAGCACAAATATGGAAGGGTCACATGTTGCTAGACCACCCTGCGCACTATTATTTGGACATAAGAGTCTGTTTAAGAGCTGGATTTGTGTAGCAGCCAAGAGTGTGAGCCAGAAGACTATTGGTTCAACTCTCGCCTCACCCAAGTCACAAGTTTTTAGCCTGAGTCCCCATCTGTAATTGAAGAGGGCAACACTATCCTACTTTACAAGATTGTCCATGTAAGTGAGAATTAATATATACATATTACTGCAAAAAAATGAAAACAGATATAAGTAATTGCTAAGTGCTTTATCACTACAGTGGTACCTCAGGTTAAGTACTTAATTCGTTCCGGAGGTCCGTATTTAACCTGAAACTGTTCTTAACCTGAAGCACCACTTTAGCTAATGGGGCCTCCTGCTGCTGCTGTGCTGCTGGAGCACAATTTCTGTTCTCATCCTGAAGCAAAGTTCTTAACCTGAAGCACTATTTCTGGGTTAGTGGAGTCTGTAACCTGAAGCGTATGTAACCCAAGGTACCGCTGTATTACCAGTTTCAACAGGGCTTGCTTTCAAGTAACTGTGCCAAAATTGCCACAGCAGAAGTTATATAGAAGCAGTAAGGCTCTACATCAGAGGTGACTAACTTGTGGCCGGCAGGTGTTGCTGGGCTCCAACTCCCATCAGCTCAAGCCAGCACAGCCAATTTTAAGGGATGACGGGAGTTGTGGCCCAAAACATTTACCACCATTCATTTTTTTAAAAAAAAACCCAGAGAGGTTTACAACAATTATGCACAAAGGTATGCAATAAAAACCAAATTAAAAAGTTAAAATCAGAAATTAGCTACTATGGAAAGATACATTCTTAATCTCCTGACAGAAAAGAAAAGTTTCATCGGGGAAGTTGGCACAGAAGGCACTTGCCGAATCTCTCTTGGCAGAGTATTCCACAGGACTGGGACATTAACACTAAAGTTTCAGTTTAATGTTATTGTCAAATGAGCCTTGACAGCTCAGGACATGACTAATGACACTCCTGCAGATGATCTGAAAAGCCAGGGGTTAGCCATCCTGGCTCTATGCGGGGTGGGGTGGAGAGATTGCTCAGTAATTTCTTTTTGCAAATATAGCTCTGCAAAAGAAAAGAAAAAAGCCTTTATGAAGGGGCAAGTCCCCACATCATCACCCCACACCCTGGACGTGAATTGTGAACTGTCAACGCAGCCAAACCCACATACCACTTTGGCATGTCTTTCTTTCTCGTAGAACATTTTGCCTGACCGGAGGTGTAATTCTTATTTCACATTTCAACCAACAAGTTATTGCAGAAGCCAAAAGTAATTAAACCTGATGACAGATGCTTGCTATGAATGTGTTTTTACATCATCCTTGCACTTCAATCCCAGTTTTCATTTCTTCGGATTTCCTTGAGGCTTTGAGTTGCCATGAAGAAAGTAAAACAAACCAGCCTGTTTATAATCGTGTAGCTAAGGGTTTGTCTACATTTCCATTACTAGCTGGCTTTAATAATAATATTCTTCTCCTTAGAGTGTTTTAAATCACATCTGGCTTAAAACTAAATTGGCACATAAATTTAGCCAGAAAGCTAATCCTCTTGCTCGTAAGCAAAATATCCATGAATGCTCAAATTAAATGGGTGATTGAGCCATCTTATTTTCCATTTGAAGCCATCCCAACACACAATTTTTGCTCTTAACAGTCTATTTCAATTAGCAAGACAGATTGTATTCCACTATACATCTGCCTGCTTTTCTTAAACAACAACCCATTGCTGGCATGATTGTTCTTGTAGTTCTAAGATGCATGTGTTGCTGACAACTCCAGTACCTTCGATTACAGACCCCGATGTATTAAGCTTGAAGGAGTGTGAGTACACAGCCCAGTCTAGAGATTTATGAGCCCTGAGATCTAGATTTAGTTCCAGCCTCTGCCCACCAAACAGATAATCAGTGGGAGAGAAGAAAGAAAAAACTAGATTTATTTTCGGCCCACCTGGGAGAAGATGGAAGGAACCTGATCAGCACAGCAAGTTACTGCTACGTAGGATCCCCTGATTCACTGTGGAAGTGGGGGCAGGGAAGCTATATATAGGCACATTGCCAATTTGTTGCAGCTTGCATACTCACAGAAAATACTATCTACATCAGATATTTAGGGCGACAGCTTCCATCATGCTAGAGAATTTGCAGGGCACCTGGTTAGGGAATGCTTATGTACATGCACATCTGCTGTTGGATTAGGCCAGACTCATCGCTTGGCAACACAAACCTCTGCATCTCTGCTCAAGATATTTTTGCACATCCATCTTTCTTTTTCTTTTTTTAATGCAGTCGAGTTTCCCGCATTTGGGGAAATCACAGGGGGCAGCGTATGCAATGGATGAGCCTCACCCTGGGAAAACCTCCTTCGTGATCAGGTAAGTATTATCTTTGCACACCTCAGCTCCAAAAGGCTTTGAACAGCTCCAAGGCTATAGGCTTATGTGATAACTAAACAACTCATTCTCCAGCTCTACCAGGCAATTCCAGATTCCATCTGCAACACCGAAATGTTCTAAGGAACACACAGCACAATTTATGTTATACGTTAACAAAAGGGAAAGTTATTTTACCTGCACAAAATATTCTCAGCTGCTGGATTGGGGAAATGAGTTGCAAGTGGGTGGTGAACAGATCAACAAACGCCCCTGGATAAACAATAAATATAAAGATTCCAAATCCGTTGAATCGAACCTGCTCTCTAAAAGAAAAGGGAATAAAACAAATATGCAACACTGAATCAATTATTTATTAAAAAATATTTGTATACTGCCTGTCAGGCAAGGTTTTCCAGGCGGTGTACAGTCATAAGAAATACAAACAAATATGCAATTATGATTAAAATTAGAAAACAATCAGTAGCCAGATAAACATAAAAACCATAGCAGTAAGCAAAAAGCCCAGGAAAACAAAAAGGTCTTTGGCATGCATCAAAACTGTAACAGTTGATGCATTCTGGGAGAGCTGGAGGTGATTCCAGAGTATGGGTGCCACCACTAAATAGGCTCTCTTCCTGGTTGTTGCCATCTGGACACCTGCAAGATGTGGCACATCTTGATTGCAGTGACCCTACAAGTCTCTATGGGAGAAAGTGTTCTCTCAGGTAACCTGGCCCTGAATGCTATAGGGCCTTGTAAGCTAATATTAACAGCTTGAGCCTGGTCCAGTAGCCTGTGTAGTGCTGTGGTCTGAGTGTTGGACTAGAACTTGGGAGAGCAGGGTTCAAATCCTAACTCTGCCATCAAGCTCACTGGATAACCTTGGGCCAGTCACAGTCATTCAACCTAGCCTAACTCACAGGGTTATTGTGAGGAAAAAAATGTATGCCACCTTGAGTTCCCTGGAGGAAAGGTGGGATAGAAGCATGCCAAATAAATTAATAGGCAACCTTCCAGTCCTTACAACAGCCCTGTAAGGTACGTTAGTATTATAATGTTGTACATGAGAAAGTGCAGCTTGCCTAGTAATCTCAAGGCAGAGACAAGTGTTGAAAAAGAGACTTCACAGCTCAGTCTCTGCACCAGCTCTCTGGACAGAGGGTGGATTTTAAGAGAGAAAGGTGGAACAACAACTTTAAATGGTTCAATTAGGTAAAAGGGGTGGCAGAAAGAATAAGGAGACTCCTAAGAACCTGAGAGTTAAGAGGTGTGATTGAAGGAGATTAATGAAGGAAGGAGATGATTCATTACTCTGGGCCAGATCCCCTTTTATTAATAGCAGAAGCAATCCCTGGCCTATCAGGCTCACAGCAGGTGCTGAAAGCTGAAAAAGAGAACAGCCAGAAGCTGGCTCTGCAGAGTTTGGGCTGCCATCTTTCCCTGCAGCTGTCCACACAATGACTGGTCTTCTTTCCAATTAACCTCATAAAGCTTCAGGGCCTACTAGGAGCAACTGGGGTTAACTTTACTGAAGGCTTTACACAAGTGTCCCAAGGATGTTTGGAAAAAGGAAGCTTGTGGATATCCACCTCTGAAACTAATTTCAAAGACTGCAGTTCTCCGTCACCTCATCCCCTTGCTGAATCTCATTTCGGATGAGGGGAGGTTAAGTATATGCTCACTATAAGCTCACATGGTATCATATTCACACGTAATTAAATCCTCCAGAAACTTTTCTCATCACAAAGTTAAGAAAAAAGTGGATTGCATTACCGGATAGCAGCCACCCCGTGACCAACTTCATGTATGACGCCGCTGATGAGGATAGCTGTGAAGAAATAGGACAGCTGGCTGATGGGAAGATTTACACCAGGCACCTGTTTTCACAAGACACAAGAAGATACAGGATAGCAAGCAAGGCAAAGACAGGCCCTTATGTCCCACCTTTCTCTTCAAGGAGCTCAGGGAAGCTTATGTGCAAGTTACCCCACTTTTACCCTCACAAAAATCCTGTGAGGTAGGTTATATGGATATATGGCGGGGATAGGACTCAATGTCACTAACTCCAGCCCAGGGCTCCCTGTCCCAATTCCTTAACTTTATCCATTATACCACACTGGTTCTCGTGCTACATAACTGGCTCTGTCTATGTGGAAACTACAGGAAGCCTATAATAATAAACATCCAAGCATTCTCCAGTTAGTTCCTTACCCTAAAACATAATTGTGCCATTCCGAATTTCAAGCCTGCAGAGAAGACTGGGCCCAACAAAATCTACTGTTTTGGCCTACCAGCAAACCTCACAGTGGTTGTTTGAGGCTTGCCAAAAGGATGGTGCTCTCCATCATTTCTGAGCAGGCCTCTCTCATAAAACAGCAAGAATGTGCTTTTCCTCAAGCCAAGTGGTAACTCCACAAGACCACAGAAAATCACGTTTCGTCTGTGAAACATGTCCTGGTAGAAGGCATAGTCGTAAAAAATGTAGCTCCTATTTTATCATTCAGCATTCATTGTTGTGTTGCATACTTGTTGTGATGGCAAATAAGACAACATATGGAGTATATCCTTAATTCCCATGTCTTAGTAACTCCACAAGCAACCCTACAGTTCTATACATGTCTACCCAGAGGTAAGCCCCACTGGGTTGAATGGCACTTATGCTCATATAGGTACGTATAAGGTGGCATGTACATAAATAAGAATGTACATAAATTATCTGAAAGGGATGCATTTGGACACATAAAGGTAGGGCCTTTACATCAGCTACTCCAAAATTGTGGTACGGTCCTCTCCAGAGGTGCTCAGCTTTGCATCATTGCTAGTACCTTTAATTATTATTTTTTTTAAAAGGATTGCCCTTGTTGAATAAAGTGCTCCCCACTCTGGACTACTATTCTTAATTCTGTGTTTGATTCACATTGTATTTTCAGCTATTATAAGCCACCTTGGCAAGGTGATCTAGAAACAGTTTTAAGTAAAATTATATATGTATTTTAAAATGCTAGGTTTGGAGACACCCTCTATTGAAAAGGAGATGCCTTTTTTGGAGGTATTGGTTTAAGATTACAGTCCAATGCTTAAATTGTAAGTAGAGCAATAAAACTCACCACAACTTGCAGCATTTGATCATTCTGGCCGGCAGGCGCTTCGCTTAGCATCTGAGAGAGTGTCTGCATCAGTGTCTTCCCGAGGAGAATAACAGAACCAAACATAGCAGCTATGCCAAAAAACATTCCCGCACTAAACCTGAAATGAAGGCAGAAATGCTGTCATAATATAATCTCAGTAGTGGACTCCTAAACTGTGATGATGCTTTGATGGAACTGCCCAAAGACCAATGAGAGCACACTAGTGGGAACTGAAGCCCTGCTGCCATCCTCAACATCAGATGCCAAGACCAATTTGGCAAACCCAACCAGTACATTCATTATTTAGCCACAGGGGTGTGGAATCTTCTTAGCCCAAAGGTCGCATTTCCCTTCTGGGCAAGCTTTTGGGGTGCAGGGTTAGAGTGGACAGAACAACACATGTGAAGTTTTACCTTTCTACACTAATCTAATCTCTTCACACTCTCTAGCCTCCATCTAGACAAGCAAGAAGCATTATCAGAGTACCAGAACACATTCCAGCCAAGCAAAAACACTCCAGGAAGATGTAAAGCAGAGCTTGTGATGTAAAACAGAGCTCAGAAAGGTGTGTGTCCCAAAGACCAGATAGAGGGACTTGCAGGAGTGCATTTTGCCCCCGGGCCTGAGGTGTACCATCCCATTTTACAGGGCAACTGCCTTATCACTCCTAAGTCTTCAATACCAGCAGCATGCATCTATTGCATGTGAAACAAGTCACATACACACATAAAAAGGCTATTCAAGTCTAAAACAAAAGGCTATTCTATTTAGCTATAAAATATTGTGTAAGCAATCAGTCTCAGAATGGTAACTGTTTTTACTAGCAGGATACAAAAGAATTTCCAGTAATTGTCTCATTAAAGCCTGAATTATAGTTCTAAAACAATACCATAGATAAAGAAGTCTGGGCTTCCATCTTCCCCAATTGTAAAACAGGCGGTTGAAGAGCGCCGTCTGCCATCGCATGTGAAACGGAGAGACAGTTAGACCATAGTATGTGAGCCAGTCTTCGTAAGATGTCTTCAGGGAGGAAGATGACTGTAACAGAAGGGGAAAAACAGTGAGACATAGAAGGTATTTCACAGGAGTATTTCAGGCATCTCTATTGCACCCTTCACATTTTATTTTGTGCTTATTTGTCCCCCCGCTGTCCATGTTGCATTTGCTAGCTTTGTTTGTACTCTCCCACTCCAAGGATGGGCTGTTCTTTAGGTCAGGTAAAAACAAACAGCAGTTACAGCTGTATACCCTTAGAGCAGCTGTACAATTTTACACATCATTAGCTTTAGTCTAACATACGTTGAACCTAAGCCAATGTGGCGGTGTGGGGAGTCACACACAAATATAAATATAGTGTCACACACCTCATCTATGAAACTCACTTCCAAAATTAAAGTTAAAAACATAACTTTTCAAAAAGACAAGACACACTTCTTAAAAGATAGAAAAATCAATAACTGCTAGAGTCCAAGAGTGAACAGCAAATCACAGAATCATTTACTAGAAAGTGCTACTAGTATCACTTATTTATCTATTACATATATGTATCACATTGTCTTTCAAGGAGTTCATCTTCACAACAATCCTGCGCAGTAAATTAGGCTGAGAGCTTAGTGACTTGCTAAGGTCACCCAGTAAGCTTCATGGTTGGGTAGGTATTTGAACTCTGGTCTCCCAGGTCATAGTCCGGCACGCTAACCATTATACCACACTGGCTCTCATGCTGTGTGTGTATACCATCCTATGCAGACATGGAGTACAGCATCTGTCTCCCTCTACCTACACACCTAAATCCTCAACATGCATAGGAATCTGTGTGGTCTGTACACTACAAACAAAACAAAATCCAGTGTATATAAACTATGGATAGGCCCCTGTGCAGCTCTGCTTCCTGTGCACAATGGGCGTAAACCATAGCTGTCAACGTTTCCCTTTTTTTAAGGGAAATTCCCTTATTCCGAGTAGGATTCCTCGCAAGAAATGGGAAAAGTTGACAGCTATGGCATAAACAGGGAGCTTGGATACAGACTCCCGACTCCGTGTGAAGAGAGGCATGGTGAGTAAAAATGCAAAAGCACGGTGGACCGCGATTTCATCTGTAGGAAAAGGAGCGTATCCCAAGACTTGAACAATCAGTCTTATTTCTCTTGTGCCTCTATAAGCTGCAAGACAGGCAAGCATTGAACAGGAAAGGCACTGGACAGCTGCACCTGCTGAATTTCTGCCTGGCCTTCTTGCAGCAGTTAAGGGCTCTGTCGCGGAAGAAATGGGAAAAATTACTCCTATATTCGTACATCGCCTTTCATTTCAGCAACTCCCGCATTACACGCCCCCTAGTGACGGAGCGTTTGCACGGAGGCATTCGAGTGTGTGCGTGCAAAATCTAGACTTTAGATTATGGGAAGGAAGGCGTATTGCAATCGTTCGGGATGCCATTATAGTCCTATATTTGCACCATCCATACAGTTTCCTCTTTCTCTAGCCTTAAGCAAGTTAAGTATCGTTCTACAGTTCCCATAAAAATTCCTTCTCTAGCAACCGAGGCTGGGCAAGCGCCCCTCTCACCTTCAGTGCGGTGTCGGCCAGGTATACGGCACACCAGCCCCCCAGCACGCAAACCACCACCGGCATCGGGATCATGTCAGCAGCAGAAACGACACGAAACCAGCAAAACGAGCCAAGCAAAAAAATTAATCCCTTTACACTCCGGAACAAAGCGTCACACGGAACCACCCCGCACCAAGCACATTTCTTGAGCAGGAGGCTTCCGGATGCAGCACCCGGAAAACACGTGCCGCGCGCTAAGCATCACATTCCCCTCCTAAGCACGTCTATCAACACTTCGGGTTCCCATTTGCAAGTGGTGGAATTCTCCCTGCGCGAGGGAAGTATGACTAATATACAGTACTGTATATAAAACTAAAAGCAAACTTCCTTCGGGTGCAGCACTTTGCGATAATAGCGCTCTCCTTAAAAAAATAAAATAAAAGAGTCAACAAAATCTATAAAAAGGTTGATTGTTCTGTTCTTTTCTTTGCCCTGTTCATACGTTTTGGGATTTTCCCCGGTGGGGCTCTTGAGTTTAAAAGCCGCGTGACGAAAGTAAACTAACAAAGACAAAGGAACAAATTGTCGACTTTTTGTTGCCTCCTCGCCAGACTATTACAAGCTATGCCTAGATCTATACTGGAGAGTGGACTTAAGGAGCTTGCATGCTTTCCGAGTGTCACAGGCAGAAATGCAGCAGGAATAACCGCTCCATTGTCAAAATATAGCGGCGAGGAGGCTAAACCTGTTAAATTTCTACCTGCTGGGCATTTAATCATCATCATCATCATCCCCCTCAAACTGTGGTGTCAAATAAGCAAAAAAGGGTTTTGCTAGGAGATGATTAGATAAATATTTAAAATCTACAGGTCTAAGGCACATAAATTAAAAGGGGGAGCATTTGTCATCTTTAGATCGGCTGATTTTTTATTTTTGCCTGTCGGGACTCGTCGGGGGGCATTTTAAAAGCACAGCAGCTGTCAGACAAAGACAAAAAAACCAGTTACTGTACTGACTCCTAGCGTCTTTTCTGTTTCTTTAAGATTGGACTCCACGAACCCGAAGTGCAGGTTCCAAACTAACATTTTACCCGGCTGTTACCCCGGAAACAAAGAGAGCCGGCGCCCTCTTGCTGGAGCGCGTGCGCGTGCCTGGATCATGTTGCAAGTTGAGAAATGAATTTGCGGTGGGAGCAAAAGGGAATTAATTATCCATCTGATTTACAATAAAAGAAAGTGACGTTGCTGATTATTATTCTTTTAAGGAAACACTTCTTTCAAATTTAGCGCTTCCTAGGAATGCCGGAGGTGCGGGGCTCTCCTGAACACGTTCATTTTTAAAGTACAGTAACTTGCCCACGTCAATCAAAAGCAGGGAATCCAATAAAGCCCCCTCTTTTGCGTCCGCCCACCGTTGAACCTGATTTGGCTAGAGGCGGGGCAGCCCGGTTCATTTTCCTGCGCGCTGATTGGTACAGTGTCGAGCCAACCAACAGCTACCCCGATTGCTGTTTCCAATGGATCCTGGGAATCGTAGTTTTGTGACGGTGTCGACAAGGTGGGAGTAGGCTAGGGCCTTGTCCTTGGAACTATATTTCCCAAGAGAAGCTCTGGCGCTCTAGCATATGAGGCCCGGGATTGCTACCCATATGCAACATAACGTTAAAACATGTTTAGTTGGGATAAAGGCCTGCTTTGAACCCGCCTGGTGCAGTGGCTGTGGGGCTGGGCTAGACAAGAATTCCTTGCTCAAATGCCTACTCAGTCATGAAACTTACGGTGTCGCCTCCGACACTTGTTAAATAAACTGATAATGCTGTGTTGGGTGAAGGTCTCCCTGTGTTTAGGATTTCAGCCTTGCAGCGCTGCTCTATGCATATTTACCCAGGAGCAAGATTCTATGGGACTTGCTTCCAGGTAAATGGGCACAGGTTTGCAGCTTCAGCCTTCTGTTTATAAACTACATTCCAGCACGTCACATGCACGTTACCTACCTTATCGTCCCTATAGTAGATTTATGGTCCGTGGGGTGCTGTGCACAGCTCTTTGGGGTGCCCCTGTTCCTTCACCTAATTAAACAAGATTTTGTCAAAATGAGATGATGTTAACCCTGTTTCTGCCTTTGTACTGTGCTCCCCTCACCTCCCCAAACATTTTGGGATCCAGCCCTGCTGTGGGCCAGACAGGAAGAAAGGGTGGTGATCATGATGTCTCTGAACTGAGTGCTTCCCACCTCCAGCCCCCCCCCCAAAAAAAAAAACTACAATTGGATTAATCAGGAAAAAGCGTTGTAGAATGGCCTTACTGCTTCCCCCATCCTCAGCATCTTCCAACAATCCAAAGAGGTTGCAACCATCCTACTTTTTCCTCTCCTCTCTAATATTGTCCCACAGCAGCTGCCCAGGTAAACCCTTCCTTCAGCAATTAAGGGGAGGAGTTAGCATCATAGCCAGCTGGAGTTGAAAGTGGATGGGCCCTTTCAACTCCACAAGTGCTCTGTGTTGCAGAGTTAGAAGAAACATTATTATAGGCCCTTTGCCTCTGTCAGGTTGGTGACCCACATTTAGGTTGCCTGCACATTATGCTTCATAACTTTCTGTCTAGAAGAGCAAAAGACTTACTTAAAAAAAAAAGAAAGCTAAGTGTCTTTTGGCTCTGCTGGCATAGGCCCTGGTACAATTTCTACAATTTTACCATTATAAATGTGGCCTTGTTAGGACCCCAGGAATTCCCATTGCCTGGTGACCAAACAACTCGATTTTCATTCACAGCTGTGACGTCACTGATAGACTAAAAACTAAAAAAACAAAACCTGACAGGCAGGAGCAGTCAGGCTGAGTCGTTTAACAGAAATGACTTAAAAGGGTACCTGTCCATTATACTTCATGACTTTCTTTCCAGAAATGCTACACACACTTTTTTTCTATTGAAAGCTCAGAGTCTGCCACCCCTCTTCAGGGCCACCAATGAAGGTCTTCACAGGAATCCTTTTGGAAACCTCTGACTTGCCGATCGAAAGGTCGGTGGTTCGAATCCCTGCGGCGGGGTGCGCTCCCGCTGCTCGGTCCCAGCGCCTGCCAACCTAGCAGTTCGAAAGCACCTCCGGGTGCAAGTAGATAAATAGGGACCGCTTACCAGCGGGAAGGTAAACGGCGTTTCCGTGTGCGGCTCTGGCTCGCCAGAGCAGCGATGTCAAGCTGGCCACGTGGCCCGAAAGTGTCTCCGGACAGCGCTGGCCCCTGGCCTCTTGAGTGAGATGGGCGCACAACCCCAGAGTCTGTCAAGACTGGCCCGTACGGGCAGGGGTACCTTTACCTTTTTAGGAGAAATGAAGAGTAGAAACAAAGCAACAAACTAAAATACTAGGATTCAACTATGGCAGTTCATTATTTTCATGTTTCAAATGTATCCTCACAGCTAACAATGTGTACTAATAATTTGTGGGGGTCCTCAGTAACACAGGGGCCTAATTGTACGCAAAGTGCATATACAGTGCTACCTCGGGTTACATACGCTTCAGGTTAAAGACCTCGCTAACCCAGAAATAGTAGCTCGGGTTAAGAACTCTGCTTCAGGATGAGAACAGAAATTGTGCTCTGGCAGGGCGGCGGCAGCGGGAGGCCTCATTAGCTAAAGTGGTGCTTCAGGTTAAGAACAGTTTCAGGTTAAGAGCGGACCTCCGGAACGAATTAAGTACTTAACCTGAGGTACCACTGTACCTGTAAATCTGGCACTGATATCTCCTGTTTTCTGCAGAGCGTGAGCTGAAGATTTGCCCTCCCAGAAACACATTGCCATATTTTCATTTGCAAAGTGGTATCTTAAATCCTATAAAAGGTGTGTTTCTTAAGAACCAACTTTTGCTTTTCAAAAAATTGACATAACCAGAGTGTATCAAAACATATGCTGAATGCTGAGACAGACTCAGAGGTGAGAGTGGGGGTAGAGGAGATAAAAACAAATGTCAAGTTACACAATTTAGGCTGTAATCCCACACCTGACTAAAATTTATTTAATTGTTCGGAATCACAAAACTGAAGTTCGTGAGCTGTATGCAGTGTGAAAATAGGCTTTGAAAGAAGATAATTTTTATTAAAAATATATGGAGCTCAATATCCACACCATGGATATTACCAGTGCTTTTTAAAAAAAAGGGAAGGAAGGAAGGAAGGAAGGAAGGAAGGAAGGAAGGAAGGAAGGAAGGAAGGAAAGTGTGGTACTCACCATGAAGTTGTTACAGTAAGTGCCACACTTTTAACATGGGTGTGTGTGTGACAGTACTGCGTACCCTTGAGTACCCCCAGAAAAGAAACACTGGATATTACCTGCACATAATATTTCTTTGTCTGTATATTAAAATATGATGATGATGATGATATGGAGTTTATTGTAATAAAAATTCACAAAAGTCTCACAAGACAAACTTGTAGTTGTGTTATGTAACAACAGACCAAGACGAAGTGCTTTGTTTGTTCACCAGAGTTAGTATGGACACAACAAACAACTACTGATGTTGCATCTGTTGACCTTTTCAATCAACTGCTAAAATTTATATAACACCATGATTGCCTTGATTGATAGACCAGAATTTTGTGTCCTGCAGCAGGAACATTTGAGAGATTAAATGGATGAAGAGGACAGCTATTTCCTGTTTATCTCCCAGCATTTGGTACTCAGTGACGCACTGCCTGTAAACACATAGATTCCTTTCCACTACTGTAGTTAATATCTATTGATACACATCTTCTCTGTGAGTTTGACAAATCCTTTATAAATGTAGCATAGGCAGAACAGAACCACAAGAACTCATATGCTGCTTCTTTACCTTACAACAGTCAGTCCACATTCCTTTAACTTTTATCCACAGACCTAAGACTCACATACCTTCAAAGCTTCAAGATCTCCAGAGAGTATGGGGTCTTTAAACAGAAAGGATGAGGATGATAAATGTTACTGATTAGAGGTCTACCTGCAATTGTTTGCTGTGCTCTGTTTTATACACTTTTGTTGAAGTATTACATTTTGGATTCACCCCATTGCCTACACTCTAAGCATTAGAAAATATTGTAATATCCATCCAGCCGCCATGGCCTCAGCTCATCCATTAGGAGCAAGCTCTATGTGCTGTTCCAGTGGCATTCTACCAAGAACAATGTTCTCAGCTTGGAGGTCACCTCAGAAAGAGGGTGACTAGAACATTTTGCAACAACTGGATCCTGTAAGTAAAAAAATTTTCAAATGTGCAGCTAGACCTGGTTCTTTGGACTTCTGGAATATCACTGCTCAAGGTTACCAAAGGATATGTTTCTTTTTTCCCATTTCCCTTTTTAGTAATTTAATAAATGTATTTGTTTTGTTACATCTCTGTGCGAGTGGGGAAACATTTACCAAGACAAATAAATTGGGGGCCCAAATTTCTTAGATTGAGGCTTGAATCAGTAGACAAAACACAAAAATGGTAATCACTGAACATTTGGACTCAGCCCTTAGTGCAACAGAACAGTTATACTAGCAAACAGCTATTTTGAAATATCACTGAAAATGCCCCTGCATAACTTGTCTCTAACTTTGTGGTCACCAAACCACATTTGAGTAGCTTGAGGACAACTTTGCGTGAAAACCAAAAGGAAGTGTTGCATGTCTTTCTTGCTCTCTGCCTTAAATAGTTTGGGAACTTATGCTACTCTTTAGGTCCTACCAACAGCAAAATCTGTTTGTTTTTAAATAAAAACAATCATAAATCCAGCATTGAGAAAGTGAGAGCAAAATATGTCCTGACGGTGAGTTTGCTAACACTTTCCTGCTTGACACTTGAGCCCCGATTTTAGCCATGAGGGAATGAAGTTACAGGATGAATCCGACTCTATATTTAGGAAGAACAACTGTAAGCTATGACAGGAATTCTCTTTTACACTTGGCTTCTAAACTCAGCACTGCTCCAGCCCTAGAAGTGTTCTTGGTAGTTAGTACACAGGCACAAAGGGCTTCATCAATTCCAGCCACCTCTACAGGATTCCAGGGAAGATCTCAGCTGATCGAAGAAGGTGCATCACTCAGCATCGAAAGGAGGTGTTTGCATCTACTCTCCTGACAGGTTGGAGTGTTTCTTATATAAATAACCAGGTACATAATAAAAGCTAATATGGGGAGGGGGTGCTGTTTGAAAAAGTGAAAGGTTGACTTGGGAAAACACTTTCATATATTGCTAGGAGATGAATGAATGAACTACCTTTTCTGTAAAGTTTAATCTCTGTAAACCAGATCAGTATGCTTACACAGGCTGCTATTACAAGTGCTTTATACTCCACTGGAAATTTAAGACAGTAAGAATGTTGATGCCACTTAGAATTATCTTAAGAATATCCCCCTGTGTATATGCCAACATGGCCCCTATGGAAATGTGCTTCATACAGTTAGAAAAAAGGCATGTTTTCCTCCACCATTTCTTGATTGTTGTCTGCTTGAAATATTTTAATTTACCGGATGTTTGTTGATGCTGCTGCAAGTACCAGCAAAGTAATAACAGCAAAGTTAGAACAGTTATAAGATCACTGTATGAGATCATAAGGATTTGATAAGAATTATCATAAGGCAAGTAGTTACAATGAACATGATGGGGTGCATCTGCATGGCGTGCAGTCAAGTTTCAGCATGGACTTTTCTTCTGCTTTCAGTACATGCTGGGCTCCCAGCGGTGTAATTTCTATCTAGGTCTTCAACACAGCAGAGCTTTCTGTTTATAACACTTGTGCCAGTTTCATGCATACAGCAGGGAGTCAAAGGATGACATTCCTAGTTCCTCTTCAAATGGATCTAGGGTAGTGTTATGAAAGACGTAAATTATGGAAGTGCCTCAGGTAGATCAGCTCCTTTAAAGCAAACCGAAGAACTTGGACGGTGCAAACAGCTGCGTGTCCTTTGGCACCCTCTCTCAGGACTTATTTTTAGATCAGGCAGAGAAGATCACCACTTCTTTGAGTTTTATTCCTTCCTATCCCTTGCGCCTGTTCAGGAATCATAGGGACATTCGCACAATGAAGTGCTAAATAGTTCCAAAAAGAAACAACTGTGGCATTGCTTTCAACATGTGGTAGACTGATGCCATAAAAGGTAAGTTGTGAACTAAATGTTTGAATGCCTGAAAGATTTAGTAGTATCCAGGTTTTCAGCTAAAAATTGTATTTAAATATTGGATGTTTTAACACCAGTTAGCCGAATACTTAGGAAAGCATTGAGGAGCATAATTAGTTGAGTTTGATCACTCCCATTTTGTTGCATGGAAGTTAGGATATGGGTAGAGGAGGAAGACTGGAGGCATTGCTCCTTGGTCCACAGCTGCCCTCAGGCTCTGCGTCACAAGGACTTGCAGGAAGGGAGTTATGCTTGCTGCTACTGTAGCCATACTGGGCCATGTTTCTTCCAGAGACTTAGAGAAGAAAAAGAAACTACCCTGTGCCAGATCGTCTGGATTTATAGGGTCCATGAAGTAGTGCAAGCCTCAGTAAGGTGCAGAGGGAGATACTTCAGTTCCTTTCTACAGCAACTCCCTCTGTGCCCTATAATTTCTTGTACTGACAGCACAATCCTATACATCAGGGGCAGGGAAACCATGCCCCCCCTCCCAGCTGCTGCTGGACTGCAACTCCCATCATCCCTATCAGCAGCACTGGATGGATCTGGTGGGAGTAGACCAGCAACCAGTGGAGGACACCAGATTCTCCTGTGTTAATGTCCCTGCTGCAGTACACCTCACTGACAGCTGTGGAGCTGACTCCCAGGTAAATGTGTTCCGTATATAGAATTGTAGCCTTCATGGCTCCAAAGGGTGCCTGGAAGGTCTTGTGCAGGAACTACTTTTTCTTTCCTGATATTTCTATATGGATGTTAGTGTAGGAGGAAGACAGCACCCACCCCTGCTCCCCTTGGTGGGTATTCTGGTGAAATATTGCATATCTGGCTGGGTTCCAGAAGTCCTTGGGCAACGTGAGGAATATCCGTGCAACATGACAGCACTATCAGCTTGTAGGGTTGAGCTTTTTTTTTTTTTTAGGAAGACCCACAAATTATTGAGCTTCTTTAAAACAAACCCCAGAGTTGTTGAACTTGTGACAGCATTGGCTCCTGTACATGTGTAGTCAAATATAAAGTTGCTGCAGCCTACTGTTATATTTTGATTCCTGAATGTCTAATAGCCAGCAGTTGTACCAAAGGGGAAGGGGGAAGAGAGAGCGTAGCCCAATAAGGTTGTCTATTTTTACTCTTCAGCATTCTGTTGTCCTGATTTCTCTGGCAATAATGAGGTCAGCAGAAACGAGCAGGGAAGAAAGATTGTCTCTGCCAGAAGTTCTCCACAAATCCATGAGGCACCTCTATAGGGGCTTTGCTCTGCCCTCACATTATTTTTGTTACTTTATTTTCATCCCAAAGTTAATATTCCATTTAAGAGCTTTACAAGCTTAAAGAACTGCTCCTGGGAAGCCACATGTAGGCAGTGCCATGTTTAGACAGAGAAGACAAACTGCAGTTTTAAATAGTCATTCATCTTTCCTCTCTCAACAACCCATATTAACAGGCCTTCAAGTAGTTTGTTTATCACTTTCAGGCTGCAGTTGCCTTTTACTTTTCAGAAGATGCATTACCTTCGGTTTAAAGTTAAAGGAATTTATAATGCCTTTGCAAGTTTTATATGGGGCAAATTAATTTTTTATCAACAAAAGCCAGGTTTTCAATATAAGCAATTCCTGACTGTGTAACTTGAAGCGAACATATTAATAAGTAGCTCTCCCATGAATATGTGCCGTTTGATGGAAAAGCTAACTTCTCATTTACTATTGTGATGGGAAAGCGATCTTGCTCTTTCTGCCCATGAAAAATTAACAAGGGAAGCTCAGGTGTTCTCACTCCTTTGCAGCATTCTATGGTTGTATCTAAGTAACTCTGAAACTAAGCCCGAAAGACAATCTGGACTGATGAATGAATGAATACCTATCAAGAAGAAACATGGGCTAAATTGTAGTTTATCAAGCCATTGTTGCTCGTAAAAAAGTTTTGTTTTATTAGTAATCATACTTATTTTGCTTTCAGGGCTAAATCTCTTCCTTTAAAATGTCAAAACAGCCAGCTTCGAATGTTAGAAGCATTCAGGTAAGAGATAATGTTTTATGTTACTAGTAGTAAATAAGAAGTATTTTGATTGAAAACAAAACATCGGTTTGTTTGACGCTTCAGCGCTAACTAGGAATTATTTAAAACTTGCTTGTCATGCAAGTAAATGCATTTTGATCCCATCTTTTCCATGGTTTTACATATTCCATTGTCAGCTTAATTATCTTAACTAGTTTTCCCGTGTGCTGTGCCAAGCACACACACGCACACAAAACAACCTATAGCATTTTCCACGAAGCATGTTGAAGAAGCTGGAGGGGTTTTTTGTACATCATCTAAAAGCATTTGACTGCACAAACATCACATATATGCCTATGTTTGTGTGTTGCTTACTTCTAATTGTCCAGCAAAATTCACTTTCCATTACTGGCATCTTTTAAGCTAAGCCAAGATTATTTAAAAGAAAGAAAGAAAAGAATTTGACAGGTATAAAAAGCTGAAGTTCTATTCATACAGTACTTACAGGTAAACATGTTTAGAACTGCAAAGCACTGAATGCTGTATGGAAGTAAGTTAACTAACCAATCTACATAAACAAGCAAATCCAAAGTATTAGAACTTGTGCCAGTTTAGATTCAATGGCATCAGTTTAGATTCACAGACATCTGTTTTCACCATCCGTCTCCCAATACTAATATTTATTTTGTGTGTGTGTGTGTGTGTGTGTGTGTGTGTGTGTAGAGAGAGAGAGAGAGAGTCTCTTGGACAACCAGATTCTCAGTATGCCTTCATTTGCTTACACTGGGTTGCATCTGGAGTATCCATTATGCTCTGAATAGGCCTATGTCCAAATACAGGAAGGGCCCAAGGTCCAGCAGAGGCTCTCACTGGAGGAAGGAAAGGAAGGTGACTTTTGCCAATTGCCTCTTTCCCTTGCAGACTTGCGCGACCTCCCACACTGCGTCAAGCCAATGCTCTCAAGCTGAACAACCCTTTTAAGTGTTCACAGTTGTAGTCAATGAGATGTACTCAATATATTAACATGCTATCATGAATACAAAGGTGTGGGTAAATACCTTGTATTATTTTATATTAGCTTCTAGGGTTTGCAGAACTGCTATGGCTCTGTTTGGATGATCGTATATTGGCGCATTTAACCAAGATATGCACAAGCCTTTCATCGGCAAACATAACCTTATCCCTCCTCAGTTATTTAACCTGAAAGTCTCCAGTTAACTACAGTTTCTTGTTTGATTCTGGATTGTTCCAAACCGCACAACCATAGTTTTCCAGTTCAGATGGATTAATGGAAGACCAGTGTTTGATGGCTGCATGTCACAAGGGGAGGGGGATATAACCACCCAAATTAGGCCAATGGTTGGGTTCAGGATAGTTGTAATGCAAAATCATGGTTTCTACTTACTATATTTGAGAGCACATACCATAGTTTGAAGTTCCAGCCCTACAATTGGCAGTCCATGGTTTATAGCAGAATGTCTGCATTTGTTTCTTAGGACTGTGAGGGAATTCCACAGATCCATGCTCAAAATCTATTTTTCCTCCATTGTCTGGTTGACGTTAAAAAAACAAAAACATTTTTTATTGTTTTTTAAACAAATACAAATATAATATATAATATAATATCCATTAAACACTTATCCAGCAGTATGGCTAATGGTATTTGTTTTATCAATTTTCTCTGACTTTTATAATCCTATTTTACACAACTGTGTATATTAGCTGTACAAGGTTTGCACATCCACATGTGGAATAGTGAAAGATTTTTCTCTTCACAACCTTCTGAATTACAGCCTATGGATATTGGTATCCAGCAGTACTATCAGAGGCATGAAATTACTATAGCTTTTTATTGGTTTTGAAGACAGGAAATATTTGTTTCCTGGTAGTAAATAGATTTATATAGTATTAATTTTCTATCACAGTGAGTTTTTAATGGTGGCTAGGCAAACAAAAACGGTATAATATTGTGAAGATTTAAATGGTCAGGATGATTGCTTCTCTCTTGAAAGCAAGCAGAAAAATGTCTACCAATCTCTGGGGAAAATAACTTTTATTTATAGATTGCAGTACACAAACATCAGTCAACAAAACAAAGGAAGCCTTTTCATTTTAATACACGAAGTCGAAAGCAATTATGCAGTAGAGCGTTACATTTATTTTAGCATTTTCAAATTGTTTCATCTGCACTTCATTCTATAAGCACAGGGAATCTACATTTTGATAAATGACAAGGCATTATTATGTAGTTTTAAATAAGCTCTAATAAACAATTCACTTAAATGCATCGAAACAAACAGTTTAAGTCCATTAAACATGGAGTTTAACTCAGTATTGTGAACTTAATGTAGTTTACAGCCTCCCTTACTTTCCATTAAAGGGAATTATCCACTAAGGATTCCCAATTAACCTTCTAGAGAAATGTGAGTTTATTTTACCACAGTTATGCATAGAAAAAATATTTTCTTTCCAGCCATGAGCCTTGAAAGCAAAATTATATATTATACAAAGTGTGTGTCTCTCTCTCTGTGTGTGTGTGTATCACAGATCTCTTTAACTTTACAGCTAAATAGACAGTGCAACCCTATACATGTCTAGCCAGAAGTAAGTCCCACTGAGTTCAATGCATTCCTATGCGCCAAGGATTGCTGACACAGCTAAGGAAGGGGTGCTGTGTCCACATGCCTGCCAGAGTTTGTGTGAGAAGTGGCTACACACATGACTGGCATCAGTGCTGTTTTTCTAGAAAAAGGTGTCGGAACTCACCATGAATGCCGCCCTTCTTCTCTTATAAAGCTAATGGCGCCCACCTGCAAGGTGGCAGAACTGACTTCTTGCAAATTCTGGCTGAAAAAAATTCCCTGACTGGCACGCACCCATTCCTCCACCACTCCCAGACACTTGGCCAAGAGTGAATGTGGGAAACAAGAAATTAGCACTAAAGTCTTTTATAGGAGCAAGTCCCATTGAACACAAAAGGTTCCACTTCTTTGAAGAGCTATTCAGTCCAAGTCCAGTTTAAATATAAAGAACCATAAGAAGGAAAAGCAGGGGCTCAAAGTTGCCCATCAGCAGTTGGCACCTGACCAGCAGACTGCTATGGTGATATGTATTGTACTACAGATATATAAATTTGCATCTATACCTGTAAAATCAGCACAGGCAAATGCCATGCAAATTGGTGCCCTCTTCTGTCTGCTTTTGGGTGATGCATTCCATCTTTTTTGGTAACACATAAGTGGCCACCCTAAACTGAGTTGCTTCCACGTGAAACCTGGGATTCGGTCCAGTTGCGCTTCCACATGAATGAAGCCCAGTTGCAAGCCTTCTATTAGACCTACACAGCCCAGAGGACACTAACTGGAGCTTGCTAACAAAAGGCTGCCTGAAAACAAAGAAATGCAAGCACATATTTTAATAGATGAGTTGGACAATAGAGTACAGCAGGATGGCGGTGCTGTTTCACTGCTTGATGTGAAATGGGAATTCTGCCCTGCTGCTGCCACCTCTGGCACTTAGTTTTGGCAACATCTTGCTGGAAATCAGTGTGATCTCACCCAAAATCTGCGTCAATGCCAGTGGTGGAGGCAGCAGGGCAGGGAGTGGGTCCACGGGGGTACCATCTTGGAGGCTTCTGCTACCTGAAGCAGTGGCCTCACCCTGCCTAATGGCTGCACCAGTAATTCATTCTCTTACTGCTATTAGAAGTACCATGTATGGAGACCATTTCAATGGAATTTACAGCTGTATACAGTGGTACCTCGGGTTAAGAACTTAATTTGTTCTGGAGGTCTGTTCTTAACCTGAAACTGTTCTTAACCTGAAGCACCACTTTAGCTAATGGGGCCTCCTGCTGTCACTGTGCTGCCGCTGCACAATTTCTGTTCTCATCCTGAAGCAAAGTTCTTAACCCGACGTAATATTTCTGGGTTAGCGGAGTCTGTAACCTGAAGCATCTGTAACCTGAAGCGTATGTAACCCGAGGTACCACTGTATTCCTGTTCCTGCTGCCTCAGAGGCTGCTGTGTCTGTGGAGATGGGGGCACCTCTGGTTCTGGTGATGTGCCCCCCTCCCCTGGCTCCCCTGAACTGTCAGCTGCCCCTGCAACATCTTCTGATGTCCTTAGCAGGTGCAGCTTGACTCAGCACAGTGGCAATGTGATGGGGGAAAATACCTTCTGAGTTTCTGCATGTCATGCAGCTTGTAAACACAAAGCCTATGGTGGAACGATAGCATCCAGGAACCTGAAACCTTAATGACTACTTGGACAGTCACAGCTGAACTTGGATGGACAGCAAACCCACCTTCAGGGAAAATCATAATTTGCAAAGAACATTACCAAAATAATGAAGGGGCAAAAGACACCACAGGGGACAAATAGCAGGCTGACATGCATATCTCTGGACTGATATGTACAGCAGTTCTCCAGAAAGAGCAGATCTTACCATTTTGTACTATGCAAAAAACTGTCCTTGTAAGCCCCCCACATTAAGTAGGGAGCAAAGAGGAGTGCCTGCTGAGGGCCTGAAGGACCCTGCCCTTGCCTCTTTCCACCTGGCTCGGGGCGGGGCCTGACAGGCTTCACAAGGACTGCAGCTGCTTTTAAATTGTTTTTAATTTTTATCTGTGTTGTTTTAAATGAGACCATCTTGGCTGTGAACCCTGGAAGACCTGCACCCGGCCTTGCTGGCCCTTTCCTATCTGGTCTGGGAGAGTGGAGCACTGACGGACTCCAGCTACAAAAGCTGAAGCTGTTGAACAGATTCTTGGACTGGAGTATTGTTTCCGGGGGTGGGGGGGGGAGGTTGAGAGAGCTGTTGCTGTTATTGATATTATTGTTGTATCTTTAGTTTTAGATCTTATGATTTATGTGGAAATTGTTTCCATTTGGTTGTGTACTTTTTGATGTGTTTTATTTATTGTTTATGACTTCTGTTATTTTTGTAATTATGTAAATCTTGTCATGTTGGAAGCCGCCTTGAGCATAGTTTCAACTATGGAAAGGCGGCATACAAATAAAATGATGATGATGATGATATCCTGATGCTATACTGATATGATCTCTAACTTCCAGGCTAATATCAACATCCCAATGGGAGCCCTTTTACCTGGAGCAGGTCAGCCACCAAAAAGAAAAGAATTTACTGAAGCTGATGAGGTAAGAGCAATATATGTCTTCATCTGTTAGCCTAGTTCATTTCTCATTATTTTAAGAAGCCATATAATGATCAGTCAGTATAAATCGGTTCTATTCAAGTATGATTAGTTAATACACACAACGGTTGGTGGTATTTTGGGGTCAGTGTATGGGTGCAACATAAATCTGGTTCCAAACTAAGGATGGATATTGTGTTCCAAATGCAAGAAACAGAGATCCTGAGCAATCTGGAAACACCACTATAGTTAGATGGGTGTTGCATGATTGCATTTCCTAATGTTTGGCTTCTAAAAACAACCGCAAGGAGTCCTACTTTGCAACAGGGCCACAGTGCATATGGGAGGCATGTCTAACTCCCCCACCCCAGATGAACCCTATACAAATATCTCCACAACTCCCACCATTCGGATAGTGGCTAGTAGCAGCTGCTTGCAGCTCAAGACTTTTCACCATTCATTGTATTGGGATGGTGTTAGTACTAGTATAGTAGTAATAGTATAATGGGGAGAGGAAGGGAGTAGGAAAAAAGGGCCTAGATCCTAAGTTTAGATATCGAAAGGAGCCTTATGAATTTCCAAAAATGGGTTATGTAATTTGAGTACTTGGAGTATACATGTGGGTTTCAGTGGGCTGAAATGTAGGCAGATATTTGGATATAGCTGGAAAATGAGTGAAAGGGCAAGAAGCAAGGAAACTGTGTAGGAGGTGTGAACATTTCAGATGAGAACACAGTCTGTTCATCTACAGATCTGCTAGCATGCAGTAATTTACCACAGCCAGACAGCTAATTGACTCTATCAACCTGAAGCCAAATTCAATTTCAGATGCATGGGACTTACTGAAAGAAAATTTGAGATATGCAGCTATGCTTCATGAACTTCTGAAATTAAATAATAGTTTTATAAGGAACTTCTGGACTAGAAACTTTGCAGACTGCGGCACAGCCATCACAGAAGTCCATGGCTCTACTTTTCCAGCTGCAAAACAGAACCATATTTCAGTGAACAATTTTAAGCAGCTGCTTTGGTCTTAACTCACCAATTTGAGATCTACATAGTTAAAAGGGGGACGTACATTTTAAAATAAAAATAAATAGGTCACTTACATGTTATAATGCAGAATTATGTTGCCCATGCAGTTAGTTGTTTCCCTCAATCCAATCCTATGAAAACTTTGTATTGCAGGAGCAAAATTATTCCTCTTAAATCTGAAAAGATGCAAGGAGACAGGTTATTTTAGAACAGATATTGCTATGATTACTGTGATCTATTTGCAGAATCAGCTATGCTTAATTTTAGGTTCCATAAATGTGCCAGTAGCCCCAACACAAATTTATATTTCATATCATTTGAAGAAATAAATATCTGGAGAGGTCCACTTTCAAAATGTTATGCAATTAGAGAATATTTTAAATGGTTTTAAAATATTCACCACTCAATTTGCCTCTGTTCTTTCCTGTGAGATGCTGTATGGATGAAGACCCACTAGTAACAATGAAAGGGGTATCTGCACAAAATATTATAAAGCTTGTGATAAATAATCCTTCCTATCCCACAACTAGGGACGCAGGTGGCACTGTGGGTTAAAGCCTCAGCGCCTAGGGCTTGCCGATCGAAAGGTCGGCGGTTCGAATCCCTGCGGCGCGGTGCGCTCCCGCTGCTCGGTCCCAGCGCCTGCCAACCTAGCAGTTCGAAAGCACCTCCGGGTGCAAGTAGATAAATAGGGACCGCTTACCAGCGGGAAGGTAAACGGCGTTTCCGTGTGCGGCTCTGGCTCGCCAGAGCAGCGATGTCACGCTGGCCACGTGACCCGGAAGTGTCTCCGGACAGTGCTGGCCCCTGGCCTCTTAAGTGAGATGGGCGCACAACCCCAGAGTCTATCAAGACTGGCCCGTACGGGCAGGGGTACCTTTACCTTTACCTTATCCCACAACTAAGAGAAGAGGGCCTAGAGTGTTCTTTTTCCAAACTTGTTTGTGGTCCTTTAAAAGTGCAATAAAGAAGCCAAGTCACAGAGCCATCTCAGAAGCTTGCCTTCTTGCTTCTCCAGTGGCAGTAGCAGGGGAGAGTGGGTGCCATGCCATGAGATTCTGCCGCCTGAGGCAGCTGCCTCAGTCTGACTCATAGGCAGGCAGGCTCTGGAGGAGACGCATAACATGCTGCATGAATAGGTGCCTAAACAATGAATGACCAGAAGTAATCAGTCAATGCCAGAGATTTAAAGTTCCACAGTGTTTCTATAGCTTCTCAAAAGTGACGTGGTTACCAGGGTTAGGTAGATCATCTGGGAGATGTGGCAGAGCTATCCTTGCAGTCTTCAGCAGGCTGTCAGATCTAGTATCTTCTGTGCACTTTAGTAGATCTGTCACATAATGGCTTAGTTCGCACGTAATGCCAAGGCAAATCATGGCTTGGAGCAGATGCGGGGCTTTTTTTCAGAACGCAATTCCAGCACCTCTCAAGTGGGCGCTGTTGCCATTATAAAAGAACAAGGGAGGTGTTCATGGTGAGTTCCAGCCCCTCTTTAGAAAAATAGCACTGTGCAGATGCATGAACATGTGAGTTACTGGAGAAGAGATCACACCCACTGCACTCTCCCCTCAGTCCTTCTGCTGCAGCATTACCCAGGGCTAAAGCTGGGAGGTTTTAAAAAATATAATTTGTTGGTGTTATGTACTGAAGTTCTCTCCCTGGGCCAGCAGTGGGATACTGTAGATAGTTTTCACTCAGGTCCACATATGCAAATAAGGAATTGAAAGTGACGTTCAGTGATTGGATAGTTACAGAAAGTTGTTACTGTTGCTTTGTAGTTGAGCCTCTATATAAGCTGGTGGCTGAAGCCTTCAGACCAGTTCTGTTCTGGGCCTGTGAATAAACAAGAGCTGTTTGAAGAATCGCTGTCGTCTGATATGTTCACCCACAACTTAACAGTTGGCTTATAGTATGTGTGTATAACCATGGTTTAGCTTAGCATGGAGCGGATTTGCCTCAACCAGGGCTTCCAGTTTGTCTCATTCCAGACAAACTTTGAGCTGTAAGCCAAGAACAACCTTGGTTTGGCTTAGCATTGCATGTGAACTGGGTCATTGTGAAAATGGAAACATCCCCCAGTGTATTAGTTTGAGGTAGCTGGGTTTTTTTTGTCTGCAGAGCCTTCCAACTGCTTCAGAGGAGGAAAAGAAAAAGGTGCTCCCAGGAGCCAAGAAATTACCCGGCCCAGCTGTAAACCTGTCAGAGATCCAGAATGTAAAGAGTGAGCTGAAATTTGTCCCAAGAGCTGAACAGTAGTAACAGGAATGAAAAGGTATGTCGTTTACCTTATCAGTATGGTGAGATGGATTTGAGAACCTTGCAGAAAAAGAAATGTCATCTTGTGGTAATTACCCTTGATTGAAATATGCTTAAGAATCAGAGAAATTATTCCAAACTACAGTACTGCATTTATCCTGTTTTGGACAGAGATGAGACAGAGTGGCAGGAGTGTGAGTACTCCTTTTGGGATCAGGTCACTGTAATGCTTTCCCAAAGTGCCCTCTTAATTCTGACCAAAAAAATATCCCTTGAATAGACCATTACCCCCATTTTGCACATGAAGGAACCCAAGCCAAGAAATAATGTGACTGGTGGCATTTTTATTGCTCTGTAAACCAAAGGCAAATTTTGGAAATCCAATCCTAATGCAGTAGCAGGTCACTTCTAAAATATTCAGAAGCTAATTTCTATACAACCTCAATTTGTTCATAAAAATGCACAGGCTATAGTACACTCAATTAGCACTGCAATTATTCTTCTATTATTCAAATTATAATACATGCAGAGAGGCAAAATGTAGGAGGAACAATTATGCTTTCACTTTAAAATTAGAAACAATAGGCTTTGATCAACCAAAAATAAGTTGTTAATTGGTGCAAAAACAGATAATGCCTTGTTTCCATATAGTCTGCATGTGAAGTACAGCTTTTAAAAACCCCTCCCAGGAAGAAGAGGAACACACTTACAGAATAACGGGGCTCTCACATAGAGGCATCTACATTGTGCAGGATGGTGGCTCCACCTTCATGTTGTGTAAGAGCACTAGAGAAAAAAAAGTACACTACAAATAAATGGCTGTTTGCCTAAATAGACAAATGCCGATAGCTCTGTCCCTACCCTTCCCCTCTTTTCTATCTCGTAGAATACAGCCCATACTCCAGTCCAGGCAAACAGCCATAGCATAAAGACTGAACCTTTATTACCCAGAATATCACTGTGAGATAGTACCCAATGTACCCATTCAAAATTGGGTAGCCTGGGTAAAGCATTAAAAAATGTCCCCCCCCCCCCCACTTCTCATTTGTAACAGGGGAGGATAAAAACCTTTTGCTTCAGCTCATTGAACCAGCTTGGATTTGCTTGTTATGGTGTCTGCCTTACCTTTTCTTATTTTGGTCAATGGCCCGTTCTTTGTGTTTGTGGGAGGGAAGTTATTGGTTTGTCTTTTTTTTCTTGTTTTATTATGTCTTTTGTGTTCTCATCTTGCATTTTTATGCTGTGAACCGCCCTATGCTCTTCATATGAAGGGCGGTATACAGATTTAATAAATAACACTAATAAGCACAGCTGAGGTTCCTACCACTGTTGCTTCTCACATGGAGGGGTTCATTTAAGGTGCCTTGTAGATGACAAGCCAGAGCTTAGATTCACAGCTCCTGTAAGGTTACCACAGGATCACGCACCATGGATGCGAGGCCCCTATTGCTACAATTAAAGGATCAATCTTTTCTTGGCTTTGTTTTGGGGGGAAACTTGATGGGGAAGAAAGCACAATGTACAGGAAACTTCAAGGAGAACATAATTAGAGACTGCTGGCTGAGAATATTATACAGAACAGCTAATTCTCTGTGCATGGGCATTGTGCGATCTCTTCGAACCACAAAAATTGTGCTCAAGGTATTATGGCAACAGGCACTACCAAGAAAAGGTAATAATAAATAATGCAAATAATTAACCTTACAAACTGCACACACTTTCCAGCACAGAGAGTCTTCCAAATACCTTCATGAAAGACAAGGGCTAATTGTTCCTAAGGACGTGGAGTACACCTCTTCCCCTATTAATGCCTTAGTTAGGTTTGATAGAGCTGCATAAATTGTAGCCAATTAAGCTGACAAAGTGATCTCGAATATCACAGCTCCAACCCGGTAATCAAGCTAATTTATTTCTCACACACTTTTGTCTTCCATCACTCCCTTTTGTAATTTTTCCTCATGTCACTTGATAGGAGGCTACCTAATTACGGTGTTCACAGTCCTGTGCACAAGAGCAGGCTAAGTTATTACTTCAGTATAGTGCTTTTTAAATCTTTATACTTTGAGTATGTTTTCACTTCAGCTTTTTTTGCTGGAGTGATTGCCTTTCATGTGTTGTGTAATTGTAAGCCCTCTGTTGTTGCCCATGAGACCACAAAACTCCCCTGAGGGTCTGAGAGACTTCACCTCCCATAGCCTGGGCTGTTGCCATAGGCCTGGACATGTCTATCTACACTTCAGCCGCTATATATATATATATATATATATATATATATATATATATACATATATATGAGCAAGGCCTTGTTTTTCATCCCAGAGTTAGATCTGCTGATCTATATATCATGTGTTGTCCAACTATTTACCCACTAAAACATTCACATTTTTACAGCAGTGTGTTCAACATCATGGTTGTTGTTATTATTGTCATCACAATTTATTTCCTGCCTTTCACCCTAAGGTTACCAGGGTAGGTTACAACTATTAAAGCACAACATTAATATTAAAAGCATAGCTTTATTCAGCCGGAACTCAGTTCCGGCACCTCTCAGGTGGGCGCCATTCTAAGAGAATAAGGGAGAGTTCTGGCGTCTCTTTTTCTAGAAAAATAGCACAGATATTACACCATATTTTTTTATTTAAAAAAACACAGTTTAAAATGAATTATTTAGCACTGCAAAGTCAATTGGACTTATCCCAGTAAATCAGGGGCAGGCAACTTCCATCCTTTCAGACCAATCTTAGTCTGTCAGGGGGTGATACCAGCTGATGGGTGGAGAAGAATGGTTTGGCCATGCTGGGTGCTGCTTTGTCAGAAAGCAGGACTGAACCTTGGTGAGTAGAGAGTTTAATCCTGCTTGGTGCTGCTTCAGCCGTACCTTCCCCTGCAAGGAATGCTCTGGAGAAGCAGACCCCTGTAAGGAGCAGAATTAAACCATCTGCTCACCAGCTAGTGAGTGGAGGGTTCATCCAGCTGAATGCTGCTTCGCCAGAGCATTGCCTACAGAAAAACAAACAAACCCAAAATAGAGCTGTTAGGGTGTATCCCCTAGCAGTATTGAAATCAGAATGCCAGTGCAGGTTAATGCGGCTACTTACACATCACCAAGACATTTAATCCCCATGGCAACCCTGTGAGGTAAGTTAGGCCAAGAGGCAGTGACTGGCTCAAGGTCACCCTTCAAAGTGGGGATTTGAACCTTGTTCTCATATATTCTGGTCCAGCACTATAGCCACTAGGTAAAAAGGTAAAGGACCCCTGGACGGGTAAATCCAGTCAAAGGCGACATGGGGTTGTGGCGCTCATCTCACTTCACGCTGAGGGAGCAGGCATTTGTCCACAGACAGCCTTCCGGGTCATGTAGCAGGCATGACTAAACTGCTTGTGGTGCAACGGAACACCATGATGGAAACCAGAGTGCACAGAAACACCGTTTTTGTCTCCGCCACAGCAGTATCTATTTATCTGCTTGCACTGGTGTGCTTTCGAACTGCTAGGTTGGCAGGAGCTGGGACAGAACAATGGGAGCTCACTCCGTCGTGGCGGTTCAAACCACCGTTCTTCTGATCAGCAAGCCCAAGAGGCTCAGTGGTTTAGACCACAGTGCCACCTGCATCCACCACACTGGCACCAGTATGCCTTTGCCAGTCGTCATTGTCAGACATTGATGGCTAAATCTGAAGTTAACAATTCAGGCTTGGAAAGAGTGGGACTCCTAATTGCTTTCGTGTAGGGTGGGGAGAGAATGTTAACCTTCTTTTGGCTTTGAAAAGGCCTGTTTATTCCCCCAGTAATATGTAAAAGCAGGCCTGCAGCTTTGAGTTGTGTTTGTTCTTTATGCCATTTGCTGCCTAGGAGGAAGCTTTGTTCCAAATTGCTATTACGCCAAGCCCGGCCATACGAAACTGTTCATATAGCACAAACAATAATAATGTAAGTGCACTTAGGAGGAAAAGCTCTTGCTTCTTCTTCAGACAAACAGACCAGGGAGAGAGTGGCTTGCCTACATCTGCACTTTGTAATAGCTGCAACCCTGGCTCCAAAAGTGCTCAGTGAGAATGAGCTTTCTCCCCCCCCCCACCCCATACAAACATAAAAGGGTGAAAGCAGCAACCCCAACAGCAATGGAACTCCCGCTTGTCAGGGGAAAGGAATATATAGGAACTGACATGATTTCAGCCCTCATGGGCAAGAGGTTGTTCCTTCAGAATCAAAGGAAATACTACCCACATGGATGCAAGTATAAGCAATGGAATGAGTGGCTTGGATTCTGAGAACCAGGAGTGGAAGCTTGTGGAAGGGGACTTCCTTGTAGTCCCTTCTTTCCACTGCAACCCTGAGAAACCTCTTCATAATAATAATAATAATAATAAATTATTTTTTATTTATACCCCGCCCTTCCCAGTTCAGAAACCTAGGCTCAGGGTGGCTAACAACAAATTTAAAACACTTAATTGTAATACAAAAAAGCAGCATAAAATACAGTATAAAAACATGAATAACAATAAAATTCAAAGTTCAAAAATCAATTTGAGGGAAATCCATCCAATAGACATGAGATAGTCACCAGGGCTAGCTGGCTAAATTAGACCTACTTGGGCCAGCGAGGAGGCCAGGGGAGAATTAGCTGTGGGGTCCCAAAGCAAGTAATCTTCATAAAAAGGGGGGAGGGGGAAGAGAAGGGAAATAAAAGATCAGGCTGAGTTCAAATTAAAGGCTAGGCAGAATAGCTCTGTCTTACAGGCCCAGCGGAAGGAGGTTAAATCCTGCAGGGCCCTAGTCTTATGGGACAGAGCATTCCACCAGGCCGGAGCCATCACTGAAAAGGCCCTGGCCCTGGTGGAGGATAGTCTGACTTCCTTAGGGCCCGGTACCTCTAAACTATGGTTATTCATGGACCTTAAGGTCCTCTGTGGGGCATACCAGGAGAGGCAGTCCTGAAAATACGAGGGTCCTAAACATGGGCACCCAACACTCTTCAGAGAGTTGGGTGCCCATGTAGTGTGGGGTGGGGTGGGGTTGCAGTGGGAAGAAATCCTAGAGAGCTGCTGAGGTTGATAGAGCAAAGGAACTGACTTGGCATCAGTCAGATTCTTATGTTCTTCTGAAGACTGCACATGTATTAATTCATGCTAGTATTGTATCTATAATAGCTGGAGAAACTGTCCTGATGCATTGTATGGGTCAAAATCACGAGTCATCACATGGGCTATTTCCGCTGAGTCATATTTACTGAGAGCCTTGCATTTTTCAAAACATGTATCCAAATCAGACACCTCGTCCCAGAAATGGTATCCTTTCATACTGTGTAGCTGCTGTGCACACACATTTAGACCCTTTTATATTCATTGAAGGGACGCGGATGACGCTGTGGGTTAAACCACAGAGCCTAGGACTTGCTGATCAGAAGATTGGCGGTTCGAATCCCCGTGATGGGGTGAGCTCCCGTTGCTTGGTCCCTGCTCCTGCCAACCTAGCAGTTTGAAAGCATGTCAAAGTGCAAGTAGATAAATAGGTACCGCTCCGGCGGGAAGGTAAACGGCGTTTCCGTGCACTGCTCTGGTTCGCCAGAAGTGGCTTAGTCATGCTGGCCACATGACCCGGAAGCTGTACGCCGGCTCCTTCGGCCAATAAAGCGAGATGAGCGCTGCAACCCCAGAGTCGGTCACGACTGGACCTAATGGTCAGGGGTCCCTTTACCTTTTATATTCATTGAAAGCATACCTGCAGTATGAATTCTTCATGGAATAGCCTCTGTTCCAAAGAGTTTGAGCTTGAGCTAGTGGCTAGGATACACTGGAAGCATCGTTGTGTTTTCTTTCCTTGACCCAGGGTGCTTCCACGCTGTCTGATTGTCAGGTGGGATTGAGTCACATACCGGCAAATTCAGGTTGCACAGTTATAGTTGGTTTTGAGGTCTTGCACAACCAACCTACTTCCCCCAGGGAACATGCAGTTGAATGTGTGGAATAACATAACATCCCTGCAAACAGATCAGAATAAATTCTCGTTTAAATAGCCAACTTCATCTAATTTCCCTGCAAACAAATCAGGACTAATGATCAGTAAACCTACCCTGGAAATGTTTCTTTAAGGACAGCTGAATTCAGCAGCAGAAGCTGCTCTGATCTGCAGGACTCGTTGGTTCCTCAAGGAGGCGCTCAAGATCTAATTATTAAATATAGTATAAAAAGCTTCCTTGCGGTTGATTTTACTGAGCTATGCGTGACCAGAACCTTTAGATGTCACTTTCGTTTGGACCTTTTTATTCAAAGTTTGTCGTTTTTAGTTCTATTTAGCCACGACAGCCTTAATGCATCTCTCTTCATCTCCGCCTCCTTCTAGGAACCTCATTTGGAGAAATGAATCTAGTCATTTTCTCATTTAAGTATCAAAGCTATGGAAACTGTTCAGCTCTGTTCATAATTTGGCCTTCTGGGTTTCCCTGACAACCAGAAACATATTTCCTTCCTGCCCCCCTTTCCTTTTTACTAATAATGTAAATTCACAATATGTTCTTATCTCTTATTCAACAGCAGGAGAGTAACATTGCTTTTCTTGGCTATTTCTTGTTCTGAGAATAGTTTGGGATTTGGGGCAGATACAAAAAACAAAACAAAAACCATAGTATCTAAGTTAAATAACCCTTCTCGTTGAATAGCACCATTCTGTCAGTTGCTGAAAGCTGAAGGTGCCTCATCAGAAAGTTGCTCCTTTGCAGCTGAATTGTGATAGATCACAGCTCTGCCCTTTGTGTATGGAGGCCTTATTCAAAATCTCAACTATAAACATAACTGCTTATCCTAATATTAAATTGCAATGGTGCAAAGGAATAGTATCTGTCTATGGCTCACCCTTAGGATTTTTTTAATCCTTCGCAGCATGTGAATGGAATACAATTTTCTCTCATTAAAAAAAAAATCCAGATAGTTTATTTACCACAATTAAATAAAGGCATAAAATTGGATTTTTAAAAAATCACTTTGTGGACTCTCACAGGGGACTTGAAAATACTTTCTGGAGCTTGCCTGATCCTCCCTGTTTAATACTCTCTGTAATTTTTGCACCTTCTGATATTGCAACTCTTATTCGACAGCCAAAGATGGAGGCACCCTGAGGTCAATCCATCATTAAATAAAACTTCCAGGAAAACATAATCACCTGCCAGTAACCCAAGAGCTGCCATGTCTAGTGTTTGTTTGATATTACATATAACATAATCAGCACTGGAAGACCAGTCAATTGGAGGCTCACGTCATAATACATACACTTTACTTCATTCTGAAGTGACATCGGTTAGAGCTGACATATTTACCAGCACTTCTCAGAGAGTAATTAGCACCGTGAATTTGAAGTCACTGAATTGTTTATCTCTCACTGATAACCTACAAGCCAGCACAATTCTATGTGTGTTTACTCAGAAGGAAGCTCCATCATTCAATGGGGCTTACTCCCAGAAAACTGGGCAGTATTAGTAACATTCAGACCATTTCTGAGTTCCTGTTTTCTGGGATGCTGGAAGTGTTAACGTGTGTGTGTGTGTGTGTGTCAGTGTCAGCATTGAGCTACATCCTTTCATTGGTTCCTCAAAAGTGTCCCCATTTTATACAGCCTGTAAGAGCTGGGCTGTACATTATGGTCACCCTTGAAATTATCATCGCTGTAACAAATTTTCAGTGCACACAGCTAAAACATTTAGCATCATTCTCAATATGAAGTGGGGACATGACATAACATAGCGAGTTTACTCACATCTTCCACTGACCACCAATGTTAGTATCAATAGGGAAGATTATCTTCCTTACCAATGAGCTAAAACTGAATCTCTCTCTCTCTCTCTCTCTCTCTCTCTCTCTCTCTCTCTCTCTCGTCTCTCAGTTTCATCTGTTATGGTGACACCTTTACACAGGCAGCATTTGAAGAGCATCTCCATCTTTACAATTCTATGAATCTATGATAGCTTTAAAGGACCAAGATTTGCACCAAGATTTAGGATTAGTTGAAGGAAATTAATATGTAGAATCTGTCCAGTTACACCATGGCCCAAAACAGTAGCATTTGCATGAACCAAAACTATGTCCAGTTAGATCAACAATGTAAATGCAAAAATGGCCTTGAAGTTTTAATTAATGTCACTATCAAAGTAACTGTTACCAAAGTCTGCAGTAGGTGGATTTCCTTCTGCATGGGTTTGGAATAGATTACGTTGAGGTCTCTTCCCAACCCTATGATTCCAAGAGAGAATAAGAGCTGAAGCTGAAAAAGAGGACTTTCACACCACATTTTGCAATTTATTCTCTCCTCTTTTTCCTCTTTTTCTTTTTTACTGCAATGTAGGGCAGTTTTGCTGCAGCAACAGGAGAGGGAAATGCCTTTGCCTTTTCGGCATTGGTCTACATACTTCTGTTACTTAGCAACAGCAGGGACCAAAAAGAAAGCCAAAGGATTCATAATTGCAAGTGCTTGCTGGAGGCTGAGAAAATGGAACAAGCCTGTCACTCTTCATGTTGCATTTCTGCCAACTGGAGACCAGAGTGTCCATACTTACACAGCCTCATTAAAAGTTGCCTATAGAATTACCGGTAGACGTTTAAAAACTATCAATGGCTGTTGATCAGTCAGGAAAGACTGAGCCTCATCCTGCCAAATGTTCTTTTCTCTATTTTTCCCCTTGTAAGCACTTAACTGTGACTTTAAAAATACACCTATCAAGTATCGCTGCAGAACTTTTGATTTGCAGCAGTGCCTCTTGTTTTCTCATTCTGACTGCGGTTGCTGATGGTATTAATTTACTCAGGAAGGTGGTCTCACCTGGTGCCGCTGGCTGAAAAGAATTTCACTTTACCTTCCCACAAAGGAAAACATTACTTGCCAGCTAAACAACTGTGGTTGCAGAGTCGTGTATAGGTCCTTTGAAATCAAAGGGTATATGGAAAGGAATGGTGGTAAGAATGCAAGCTCACATTAGATGGATTCTGAGTGGAGTCCAGGAAGCTCCTTTCTAGGGATAGGGCCTGAAAGAGATACACAGTTTGAACTTTTTTCTGCTCTCGTTCATAATGCAAACATTTGGCACCAGTTCTATCTGCAGCCTATAAAGCTTCATGGACTTTTGTGTTTCACATATATAGGATTGCTTTGTTCATTTCTCTTCTCCGAAAGCTTCGTTTGTCTGCTTTAGTGTTCTCAGAACGAAATATTTCTCAGTGTCTAAAGAAAGTCATTCCTTCCACATTTCTTCTGTTAAACCTATCTTTTCCCCCCCATTCACTGACATGGTCCAAATAACAGATTCATTTGGAAGTTAATGGCATGCACTATGCAAACAAGTGCATGCATCTTGCCCATAACCCACAGGGTAAGATTCAGAGGGGGTTTTAACAGTATAATTCAGCAGTGCCTCATCACTTTGCCTTTCTCCAAACAGTATAAAGGGCAACATGTCTGCAAATAATGGGGCATGTATGCTAACTGGGACAGTGGTGAGTAATGTGTCTATAAATGGGTTCAGCCGAGGAGTAAACATCACATGGTCTCTGGCTTAGATTCTTGTTGAGTGGGAAACATTTCATGCATCTTTGGGCATACAGCACACAATTGCTTGTTCTCCGCTGGAAATATTTAAAGAACCTTAGCCTAATCCCAGTCATGTAATTGCATGTAAAGGCCGTGAGTGAGGTCGCAAGGACAAAGCGCTTGAAAGTGGCATACTAAGCACTGCTAATACAACGTCCACCATCTCCCTTTGCGTGTATGAATCTTAAGTCAGTGTTTAATTACATGACAGACACAGCCAGCCAAGACATCTAGCCTGGAAGTAATCTACCCCTTTGCTTGAGATTCCCAGCACTGATGATTTCATTATACGTGGCTTCTCAAATGAGGTGCAGCAGATGGAAGTTTCAAATCTGCATTATTTTTTTAAAGAGAACATTAAACTCCAATATATATGCTTTTCTTTTAAGAAAAGCAGATTTCAGCAACAACTGAAGAATACTGCCCTGTTATTGTTTTTAAATTGCCACTGACAAATTAATATACAGCACTTGAGCTCAGTTGGTTAGAGCATGGTTCAATCCCCATATGGCTCGAACAGCTGCATATCCCTGTATTGCAGAGGGTTGGACTAGATGCTCCTCAGGGTCCCTCCCAACCCTATAATTCTGTGATCTCTATGTTTCAGAAGAGTCATACTTTCTTAAAAGGATATGGCATTGTGTATTTCTGGGGGAACATTGCCAGGGCCACTTGCTGCATTGGCCGCATGTGCTAGTTCTCTGCATGGAACTGGCTTGCACAGCCAAACTGAGCAGTATTTACCCTGAGCAAGAGTTAAACCCTGCAACTTTGGCTGTGTGCACCAGTTTCTTCCACAGCCAACACATAATCGAACCCTCAGCTGATGTCACCCACCCATCGAAGTGATGTCATGTGATTTACAGGTGAGTGGGGTTTTGAGGACATGGCCTCATGGGCAAATTAGGAACCCTCCAGCAGACAGTGGAAATGACTCAAATATTGGGCAACGGAAATGACTCAAATATTGCTGGGAGTAAGGCTGCTGCCTTGAAATGGGATGCTAACAAGACACAAGGCATAGCAACCAAGCAAATATAATACAGTATAATAAAACATATGTAATATATAAAACATGCATACACATGTGGCATATATCTCAGGCCATGAGGCTAGATTCACACTTTCCTGTATGCCTTTTTCTGGTTCAGTTTTGAGGCTCTGGATTGATATAATTACGTACGAAACCCTGACCCAGAATCAGGTCGTCTACGAATGATTTAGCACCGGGTTCTCCACGAACAATACTGTAATGGAAAAATGAGAAAAGCTTTTGTTATGTTAAAGTGTATTTTGGGGCATCAGTTTGCTGGTATGCTGTTATGTATTAATGAAATAATAAAAGGAAGCCCTCAGGTACATGGTTATTATGGATAATCTAACTGAACCTGAAGTTCCGGATATTTATCAAGATGATATCAAGACAGCACTATTCAATGCTGCCATTTGTTAATTGTGATGGTGATGGAGATACAAAGTCTCATACCTAGAACTTAACTAGTGGAAATTTAAAAGTGGCCCACTTTCTCATCCAAAGGGAAAAGAATATAGATAGTTCTACATTTACTTAGTATAGAAATAATTCAGCATAATCTAGATTAAGATACTTTGACCAATAGACTGCAACCTATTTACACTTTGATCCTATTCATACTTAACTGGGAGTACAGTATTACCTCGGGTTACGAATGCTGTGGGTTGCGCGTTTTCGGGGTGCGGACCACGCCGAACCCAGAAGCACCGGAACGGGTTATTTCCTGGTTTCGGCACTCGCGCATGCACAGAAACACAAAATGACACCATGTGCAGAAGCGCCGAATTGAATCACACCCATGCGAACGCGCCTCCCGCACAGATCACGTTCGCAACCCGAGGTATGACTGTAATTACCATTGAACTCAATAGGATGAGTAGATCTTGATAGGATTGCACTCTTAAGCCTATTAAACAACACAAAATGCTTATTAATAGATTCACCCTATGCTGTTTATATTATATATATAGCACACACTACTATATAATATATTATATATTATATAAGCCTCACAAGGACTGCTTGCTGCTTGCTGCCTGCTGCCCAGGAGGACTCCCCTGAGTGAGTGCTTGAGGGCCCTGCTCTTGCCACTTACCATCTGGCCTGGGGCGGGGCCTGAAGCCTCACAAGGACTGCTTGCTGCCTGCTGCCCAGGAGGGCTCCCCTGTGTGAGTGCCTGAGGGCCCTGCTCTTGCCACTTACCATCTGGCCTGGGGCGGGGCCTGAAGCCTCACAAGGACTGCTTGCTGCTTGCTGCCTGCTGCCCAGGAAGACTCCCCTGTGTGAGTGCCTGAGGGCCCTGCTCTTGCCACTTACCATCTGGCCTGGGGCGGGGTCTGAAGCCTCACAAGGACTGCTTGCTGCCTGCTGCCCAGGAGGGCTCCCCTGTGTGAGTGCCTGAGGGCCCTGCTCTTGCCACTTACCACCTGGCCCGGGGCGGGGCCTGACAGGCCTCACTAGGACAGTTGCTGTTACTGCTGGAGGGGCACAGAGTGTTTTTAAAAAATTCTTCTGGGTTTTTTGTATGTGGGGGTAGGATGGATGTTTGGTTGGGCTTGGGGATTTTTTTTTTATTTTGATGTTTTTGTAATTTTTACAGTTGGTGTAGTGGTTAAGAGTGGTAGTCTTGTAATCTGGGAAACCGGGTTCAAGTCTCCGCTCCTCCACATGCAGCTGCTGGGTGACCTTGGGCCAGTCACACTTCTTTGAAGTCTCTCAGCCCCACTCACCTCACAGAGTGTTTGTTATGGGGGAGGAAGGGAAAGGAGATTGTTAGACGCTTTGAGACTCCTGAAGGGGAGTGAAAGGCGGGATATCAAATCCAAACTCTTCTTCTTCTTCTTTTTTGTCAGTATTGCTTTATTGGTTTTGTTTCTTCACCGCCTCTATTGCATCTGCAGAAAACAGCAGCAGGAGACTTTTTCAGGTGGTTCACAATTTAGCGGAATCACCTGCGACATCGGGGCCCAGTACGGGCCACACGTTCTCCTGCAATGATTTTGCAAAGTTTTTTGCAGATAAAATCGCTCAGATTCGGGAAGAAGTAGACTCCACCGTGGGAGCAGGGCCGGGGCGGGAGAGTGCTAGAGTCCTGTCTGGTCAAGTTGTGTGGGATCAATTCCAATCTGTTACCTCCGAGGATGTGGACAGGCTGCTTGGACGAGTGAAGCCAACCACCTGTCTCCTGGATCCTTGCCCATCCTGGCTTATAAAAGCTAGCCGGGAAGGACTGGGCGATGGGCTTCGTGGGGTGGTGAATGCTTCCCTCCGTGAGGGAGCCTTCCCAGACCCGCTGAAAGAGGCGGTTATTAAACCGCTTCTTAAAAAAACATCTTTAGATGCGGCCACGATGGCCAACTATCGCCCAGTCTCAAACCTTCCATTCTTGGGCAAGGTGATTGAGCGAGTGGTTGCTGAACAACTCCAGGTGAACCATTTGGATCCCTTCCAGTCGGGATTCGGGCCTCATCATGGGACTGAAACTGCCTTGGTTGCACTGGTTGATGATCTCCGGCGGGCTAGGGACAAAGGTGAGAGCTGTTTCCTAGTTCTGCTGGATCTCTCAGCGGCGTTTGATACCATCGACCATAACATCCTTCTGGACCGTCTTGAGGGGCTGGGAGCTGGGGGCACTGTCATACAGTGGTTCCGCTCCTTCCTCCTGGGCCGTGTTCAGAAAGTGGTGGGGGGGATGAGTGTTCAGACCCCTGGGCTCTCACTTGTGGGGTGCCTCAGGGTTCTGTCCTCTCCCCCATGCTTTTCAACATTTACATGCAGCCGCTGGGAGAGATCATCAGGAGGTTTGGGCTGGGTGTTCATCAGTATGCGGATGATACCCAGCTCTACCTCTCTTTTAAATCAGAACCAGTGAGGGCAGTGAAGGTCCTGTGTGAGTGTCTGGAGGCGGTTGGAGGATGGATGGCGGCTAACAGATTGAGGTTGAATCCTGACAAGACAGAAATACTATTTTGGGGGGACAGGAGGCGGGCAGGTGTGGAGGATTCCCTGGTCCTGAATGGGGTAACTGTGCCCCTGAAGGACCAGGTGCGCAGCCTGGGAGTCATTTTGGACTCACAGCTGTCCATGGAGGCACAGGTCAAATCTGTGTCCAGGGCAGCTGTTTACCAGCTCCATCTGGTACGTAGGCTGAGACCCTATCTGCCTGCGGACTATCTCGCCAGAGTGGTGCATGCTCTAGTTATCTCCCGCTTGGACTACTGCAATGCACTCTATGTGGGGCTACCTTTGAAGGTGACCCGGAAACTACAACTAATCCAGAATGCGGCAGCTAGACTGGTGACTGGGGGCGGCCGCCAAGACCATATAACACCGGTCTTGAAAGACCTACATTGGCTCCCAGTACGTTTCAGAGCACAATTCAAAGTGTTGGTGCTGACCTTTAAAGCCCTAAACGGCCTCGGTCCAGTATACCTGAAGGAGCGTCTCCACCCCCATCGATCTGCCCAGACGCTGAGGTCCAGCGCTGAGGGCCTTCTGGCGGTTCCCTCATTGTGAGAAGCAAAGCTACAGGGAACCAGGCAGAGGGTCTTCTCGGTAGTGGCGCCCGCCCTGTGGAACGCCCTTCCAGCAGATGTCAAAGCGATAAACAACTACCTGACATTCAGAAGACATCTTAAGGCAGCCCTGTTCAGGGAATTTTTAAACGTGTGATATTTTACTGTATTTTTGGTTTCTATGGAAGCCGCCCAGAGTGGCTGGGGAGGCCCAGCCAGATGGGCAGGGTATAAATAATAAATTATTATTATTATTATTATTATTATTATTATTATTACTACTACTACACTCTGCGCTGGCAACTTTTCGCATTAATTGTTATCAAAATAGTTGACTGGCTCTTTGGGGCACATGATGTTCTTAACAGTAAGACTACAGTATTGAGCTAATATGCACTGTGCACTTAAAACTGAGGACAAGCTCTTGCCGGTTTCAGTGTCATTTCATCCACCCACAATTGCAAAGCTCACTCTTTAGGAGAGGAACAGCGAAGGAACATTTCCAAACGAAACTGCAGGGAGAATTTGTGTAGGCAGAGTGTAATTACTCAGATTGGAATGCAAGTACACTTGTGTACTCAGAATATCTCGAGCAAAACTTTAGAAGTTTCATATGTTCTTTTGCTTTCCTTATCAACAGCAGCCTTCAGCCATAAGATTCTTGTTTTTTTAGAGTAGATGTTCTTAGGTGTTTTAATTGGTTTGTTGTTTGTGCATTTGCCACCCTGGGCTCCTTTTGAGAGGAATGGAAGGATATCAATTGAAGATCACAATCATATAAAAAACAGCATGATCAAGGCCATCCCTACCGTTGGGGAGAGTGAGCCAGTTGCCTCAACTGACGGGTGCTGGTTGGTGAGGAGTGGCAATAAAATGTTGGGGGACAGTGCTGTGTCACATGAGCTCATATAGGGCCTCTAAGCTAAACTCTGGTGTATTGTAGGATTTTGTCTCTCCACCATTGTTGTAATAGGATCCATCTGTCATGGAATGGGTGAGTGGCATCTTTTCCTTGCCCCCTCAGGTAGCAAACATGGTATCAGACTAGGACCACAGGTTCAATTTGCAATACAGCCATGAAGTTAGTTTTGGTGATCTTGGGCCAGTTTACCTTTGACAGCTTAACCTACCTCTCAATATGTTATGCTGGGGTGAGAAAACTATGTCCCCCCAAAAAAAAAACTCCTTGGAGCATAGTATGTCTGATCCACCAAAGATATCTACATTCTGACATCTGGGAATGTGCCAGAAACAGCTCCCAATGCCTGAATGTTCTGAGCAGACATTTTCAGAACTTCCTTTGCATTTCTTGCTAATTGGGCCAATGAGACCGACATCCCAATCAGAAACAGGCTACCTTAAATTCATATTGGGAGTTCTGTAAATTGTGACTCAATGCATTCTCCAGCCATGTATCGTGATCGTCGGGATTCCACAAGCTGTCCCAGGCAATCAGCATAAAAGGAGGCTTATCAAGTCCCTGAAGGATCACCCTACGTGTGGGGTGCATTACCTTTAATTTTGTGGATCACAGGTGGCACAGAGCTGGAATACAGCAAATTTTCTCCAGACTTTGAGTTCAATTGGAACTAAGGATGGTCCCGACAGATATAAAATGTTGTCAAAAGTTAGTTAAAGAGATGCATAAATCAGAAGAAATGTTGGGTTGACAAATAATTTTTCCTTTGGATGGATGGTGCAAGTCGATAATGCCTAAGGGAGAGCAGAGATTTTTATAGGACTTGTTAGTATATGCCCCTTCTTTTGCTGATACACTGGATCATTATACTGTATTGTGAGCAATTTGTTATTAAAATGTCCCTTCTCACTTTCTCTTTTCATTTTTAGTATAAATTTGATAAGATATTCACGAAAATCCACTCTGGGTCCAATCCACCTGTGCACAAACAGCAGCTAAAACTGATTTTCTAACAGGTTTCAGATACTATCTGAGAAGAGGGGGGAAATCTGAAAGAGGAAGAGTGTGGATAAGCCAGGGACAGGGTAGTTAGAGACAGTATGCCACTGGGTAGGAGTTTATGGACACTACAGGAGACAGATGTTGCACTTTGCTCCTGTTTCTAGTCTTCCCATAGGCATCTGGTTGGCCACTATGAAAACAGGATGCTGGACCAGATGGGCCACGGGCCTAATCCATCAAAGCTCTTATTATGTTCTCATGGTCCAGCTCCCCACCCATATCTCCCTTTGATGCAAAAATGAGAGACAGCTTTAAAAATGAACAGGGCTGGCATGTGAATAAACATATCTGCCTCCCCAGCTATCCCACCACCCACCATGTCTAGCTAAGTCCGCACAATATCATAGCAAACAATCCAATGAAAGCTTAAAGCAAAATGACTCAGTGGGGTTTTGGTCTACAAGTCTCATTGGCCACAATCCAGGGATGGGCAAGCACAATAAATGTGGCTAGTAACACATTAAGAAACAAAAAACACTATGTGCATTTCTCATCCATATGGAGAAATGGGTGGGTATTGTCTTGTGGGACTGTACCAACATACAAGTGTGTTGGTTGGGTTACCCATCTTTAATAGCATCCTCTTTCAGTACAAGACTGAGCTGTAGACTTTCTTCCCCCACATAGCAGGAGCTTGTGAAGGTTTTATGTGACTCATGATGTTTGACTCTATGCATAAGAATATATTGCCCTTTAGAATTCCCATGTATTTCCGCCAAAAATGCAAATGAATCTCATTTGGATTTTATATTGCAGGTCTGCCAAGACGCATATGGAGAAGCTAAATTGATTGTAATGAAGAAAGTTCACTGCAATAGTTTATATATTTATATGATGATTATGAGCATCCTAAATACAAGAAACGTCATAGGAATATTTGCACATTTATGGACTTTCTTGTTATTGGTTTTGATTACCGTAAAGCATATGGATTATATTAGCCGCACCAAAGCATATGTGTACATATACATGAAGTGAATTTGATCGTACAATTAGAGATAAATGTAGTATTATTTTGAAAGTAGAATTGAAATAAAACATTTTTTCAGAAAACAAGCATTCATTTTATTCGCTTTTCCGAATATGCTCAAAAGAGCATGGTAATAAATATCATAGATATGCCGAGTATATGCATATAAAAGTTAACATTCCATATACAATGTGTGTGCTACAGAAGCAGCTCTTTTTGGTCCTATAAATGCCAATAGGAAAGCTAAATACACAGTTAAATTTTCTCATGGAAACCAGTGGCCCTTAAATATTGCTAACTTTATTGTGCCCAGTAAACATTTTATATTCCTTAACACCTAAAAGCAGTGTCTAGAATTATTTATCATGGATAACATTTTGCTGCTTAAATAAATAAAAATCTAATGGCAAAATTGATGAAATACTATACGATGAAATTAATTGCCTGTGTTTTGAATGTATAAATTATCCATAACCTCAGGTAATAATCCCACAAGAAGGAGCAGCTTCTGCGGCAGATCAGGGACCACAGGTTCCCCAGCATCCACATTCAAATGTGCACCTGAATACCAATGTCATCTAGCCCAATTTTCTATGCTATTTTATGCATCAGGGGATCAGCTTTCAGACTTGAAGTGACAGTAAATAACCGAGAGTATTGGAAATTCCATGGCTAAATGGTGGAGACTTGCACACACTAGTTTAATTCCTGATATATCCAATATTAAAGGATTGCAGGTGGATGGGAGAAACTTCTGCCAGAGTACTTATAGGGCCAACTGACGTTTGCAGCACTGAACTAAATAGATCAGTGGTTTCCAAGCTTCCCCCCCCATGGACCACTTGAAAATTGCTGTTGGTCTTGGTGGACCACATAAGGATTTTTCAGCCTGCTGCACAAATTGTAATGCACTGTGCTAAACGCTGTATAATTTTTAAATTGTATTTTATTGCTTCTTTTATTTTTAATATATTGTATTTTATTATATCACATTCAAATTATAACTGTTCTTCACAGACCGACCACTTGAATGAAGCTCATAGTCCACTAGTGGACTGGTGGTCCACAGACCACAGTTCGTGACCCTCTGAAATAGATCCCTGCTTTAGCTTCAGAGTTTCATAAGCAAACCCTTTACTGCGGTATTATTACATTGGCAAACAGGTAAAAACATTTTAAGTCCTCAGGGATGAAGAAACTCAGATGTGTTGAGTAGAAAGACATCTGTTTCTGGAAATAGAACTCTGTGGTCAAAGGCAGTTATTACAGTTTGTGTCTAAAAAGACCCCTGACCCTACTAATAACAGGAAGTTTTCTCCGGGTTACGATTTTAAGATCAGATCCTTAATCACAAACAGAATGCAAACATTTTTTCATACTGTGATACTAAGTGCATGATCAGAAGGTTCTTGTGTACAACCATTGCCTCACCTATTTCCTTCAAATTAACTCCTGAGGGTGTCATCCAAATATAACAACTGTTTACATAAAGCAGGGATTGCCAATGTGCCATCCAGATGTTGTTGGACTACAAATCCCATGACCCCCAATGAGCATGGCCCAATAATCAGGGATTATGACAGATGTAGTCCAGCAATATCTGGAAGACACCATGTTGGCTAACCCTGACATAAGGCTTCAGATCCAACTTCATTAGCAGGTGGTTTAGCAAGTCGCTTTGGAGCTGTCCATGGTCCTAAACGTTTTTTGTTTGACTTGGAGAGTTCTGACTGGATACTGCCTACAGAACTGCACTGGAGATCAAGACTAGCTAAATAAATAAATAAACACTTCCCTCTGTCTTCCACTGAGGGAAAACTTACCAAATGACACCTTCCTCTCTGGAGTAGAAAATTCATCCAACTGATTAATTCATGCAGACACTTTCTCCTAGTGGCTGACAGAACATCAAACTAGGCATGATAAAATGATCTGCTGCATTCTTTATCCAGGAATTTCTACCATCTATCTGTATCTGTTTTTAAAAAATGGGCATTTGTTTTTCATTTACTAGAAGGAAACTAGAATAATAGGCTTGATGCCAAAGATCCTTCTTCTATGTTTGTAGTTTTGCTCCCCCATCTTAAGCTGCTTCCCACACCCCAAAAAGTAGCTCCAGAGGATTGGGAGCCCCCCTGGGACATCTTTTCAGAGTGAGATAGACTGCAGAGGGGAGGAAGACAAGACTGGCACTTTCCCAAACCCCCTGGCACAAACAGAAGCATTTCTATTCAAGTCAGAGCAGAACATTGGATCCAATACACTGTTCAAAATGATACTGATAGCATTTGCCACATGCTATGCAGAAAAGCAAACATCTGATGCTTTCAGACAACAACCAAAAATGATTTATTCTAGCGAATGTTTGGTTGACTGACAGGATTCTTTTCTACCCTTCACCATAAGGTCCCAGGGAAGGTTACAACAATATAAAAATGCTAGACTATTCAAGTGCAAGCCTGATTCACTGCCATGTGTGAAATACGTATTTCCCGTACAGTGGACTGCCTTCTTCTGAAGAGATAGGTATGTTGGGGGACTTTGATTCCTACATTAAGGAGAGCAAATTTTCCACACACCTGTTTCTGATGCTGCTCTAATGAAGTTACTTTTCCATTAATAAATACTCCTCACTGCTACTATTAGCCCCACAAAACCAACTTTCATGGACACCAGTTTAGGTTCCCCATCCCACCAAACGTGAAATAAGAATGAGGGTCAATTTTTGTCATTACCACCATGTGAGAGGAAATGCACCGAGTTCACCTTGCCTCTTCTTGTGCCTGCTATTCTTATTCTTTTACTCTTCTTACTGAAAAAAATATTTACAAGAATTGTAATGGCAAGTTCAAAACCACATTTCATTTGGTCATAACTTATTACACTGATCCTTCTTAATTATTTAATAAATGGAAACCAGTCCAAATGTACTTTTTGTCTCCCTTCATTAATTTCTGTATAATTAGTTAATTTGGACATGGAAATCAGGCTTGCATAGCTGGTACCTTGCCTCCCCCCCAAAAAAAATGTTTTCCACAACTTGCCAATAACCACCCACTTTATTTACAGAAGTATCTTCATTGCTCCAAATGTATTGACTCACTCTAATCCAAGCCCCATTTAGCCAAGCAGCTCTTAACTTTCTCACATTCATAATTTAAGAACATCTCATTAATTTTTGATGCCAGACCATTTTTTTTTTGTTCCAGCTGCAGCGACTTCTTTAAGGGGCATTAATGTTTGTGTTTAAAAAATTGCAGTTGCAAAAAAAAACTCCAACCGTAGGGCTCTGATTCCCATTTTGATGCTAATGATTTCATCAAAGAATTCTAGATAAACCAAGTATAAATATATAAAAGTGATGAATTGCCTCTGATTGGTCCCTTGAATAATTTATAGTCCCCATTTTTGTGGGGGGAAGATCATTAAAAATTTCAGGGTTAATCTGCTTTAAGCTTAGTCTCTAATTACTGCACAGATTACATCTTTTTTTCTAAATTCCTGATGGAAAAGAGGGACAATTGAATTAACCCCCCTCCCTTTAAACTCTGCAGTTTGTTACTGCCTTGGCTGTAGTCACTATCCTGTTCCATGCCCATTCATTCACTCATTCTCTTTTTTTAATGCTCAAGGTTATTTAGGATGAATTGAAGCATGCTGTTCTTTTTCTCTCTAGCTAGGCTTGGCCTAGCAAATAATCTCTCCCGAGGTCACTTAACACTTCTAAATGTCACACAGCCATGAAAGCGCGTGTGACTTGGAGCATCTGCAAGCTGCCCACATGCCCAAATGATACATGAGTGACTCAGTCTCTAAATTTTGTTGGCACCATAGTATTCTCATTCTTCTTTAGGACTCTTTCCTGCATGTATGGTGTGGCCTTACACTAGGATGTAAGGATAGAGCTTTGCTCAAAATCTGGCACCCTCTGTAAGCAATATTCTCAGCCTGTTTGAGTAATGGGACTAGTAGCATGAAAGCATACTGTATACCAGTGGTTGACAATGTGATGCTCTCCAGGCATCGTTGGACTATGGTTTCCATTGTACCTGACCAAGGACCATAGTGGCTGGGGCTCATGGGAGTTGTGGTCCAGCAACATCTGGAAGACACCATTTTTCTTATCTCTGCTATATACACTATAAAGAGAACCAGTGTGATGTACTGGCTTTAGTGCTAGACTAGGATCTGGAAGACCAGGGTTCAAATCCCTGTTCAGCCATAAAACTCACTGGGTGACTTTGATCCGGTCAGAGTCTCTTAGCCTAACTTATCTCAAAGGGTTGTTGTGAGGATAACATGAAAAGAGGGTGATTCATGTACACTACTTTGAGGTCCTTGGAGGAAAGGAAGGATACAAATGTAATTTTAAAATCTAAAGGAGGGGTGGCTGATCTATGGTCCTTCAGATGGTCTCATCAGTCCCAGACAGCATAACCAAAGGTCAGTCCAGCAACATCTGGAAGTCCACAGGTTACCCAACCCTGCTTTAAAGTCTTACTTCTTTACAACTTCTTTCCCTCCAAAAGTCTAAGAGTTAATAAAGGTCAATAATGGGCTTGAGACTATCCCAGGAGTTGAAAGAAAAGTCACAAGCGCACAGGTCAACCCAATTTTTGGAGCTGTTTCCCCTTTCAGATAATAAGGTATGCCATAACAAAAAAGAAGTATACTTGAGCTTCTCATTGATTTTATAATATGAGTGAAACACATTATTAATGCTGTAAGAGGAAGTGACTAGTTTCAATACATGATTTTCCTCTTTATTTACAATGTCAAGCAAGTATAACAAATTGAGATGCTTTACTTGACTATTTTATTATCTTCTTAATTATACTATTTTAAATGTGCGTTTTATTTTTGACTTCCTGTAGTGTTTTTAAAAAAAATGTTTAAGAAAATTATTATTTTTTGTTAACTTGGCTGCGTTAAGTTGTTGACATCAATGTTTTGATTTTAAAACATTTAAGATAATGTTTTAGTTTCTTGTTAATTATGTTGCTTTGAATGTATACTTTACATTTGACTTTCTTCAATAACATTTATTCTGGATTGCTTTATTTGATGTTTTAAGGTGTTGTAAACCACTTTGAGATTTCCTCCCCCCCTTAAAAATATAAAGCAGTATAGAAATAAAATGAACAGCAGCAGCAGCAGCAGCAGCAGCAGCAGCAGCAACAACAACAACAACAGGTTAACAAGGAGACGAGGAAAGTGAAATTGAAGGCATTTGCTGTTGGATGCCAGATACTGACCCCTGAAGGAAATTAAGCAGACTACTTTCACTTAAATTGTAGGTGCCAGAAATATGAAACTGGTTAAGTTAGTTGACCAAACTTTTAGAGCCATTTTTCACCATTATATGCTACTTAGATCCCCCCCCCCCTTCAAATTGCCTGGTACAAATGATATAACCATGCAAAAGTTGCATCTTTGCAACATATAAGATGGACATAATTTAACTGACCACATTTTGTGATAAATGTTGCCTGGAGGATTTTTACACAAAACTAGAAGTAATATTTTGGAAAAGACTTAGGAAATTATATTGGATCTTGTATGCCAAGAGGATTCCCTCATTTATGTGAACTCTTCTGCTTGTAAACAATCCATGAAAGCCCCTGGATCTGTTGTACATTGTGCACAAGGGCCATTGGCACGCCACTGGCACAGATGAGATGCCATGAGACAAGCCACCCCACCAAACGCCATATAGGCACACATGGCTTGCTTTGCTCCTGTTTTCCACTTCCAGCTTCTGAGCTGTTATCTATAACTTCTAATAATAGTTTCAGGACACAAGGTCTGTTGAAATCCTTTAATGACCATTTTGTAACTACCGCTTTTGATTTCAGAAAGAAAAAGCAGGAAAAAAGAAATGGTGGCCTTAAGTCACTTGCAGGTGTTAATGTTTCCTTTTCCTTTATTGGAGAGTATAATTAGGCAGCCCTAGAAGGCATCCTGGGGTTCCTTTGTGGGGCTGTTCTGTGTGGGAGAGTGCATTTCTTTTCCTTTTCCTTTGTGGTAACCTTTCTGAAAAGTTTCATTTAGCTAATTTGACAGAAACCACTTATAATAAAACCAAATGTAACAAAACTCCTGATAAGTCTAAAATTCACTCTCAGATGACAGCGTGTACAAATCCAGTTGCAGGGATTTGATGTATTGATTTCAATACAGACACAGGATATTCTACAGGCTGTGCTTCTCAGGTTGCCACACAGTAGGAAAGGCTATCTTCTTTCCACTTAATTCCAAGCCCAAGGTTTTGGGGGGTGTTTTAGGCAAACATCAGATGCCAAGTGGAAAAATGGAAGGATAATTGAGAAAGGGGTTTTACTGGAGGTGTCTTCACAATCAAAGAGTTGTTCCTTCTTCACTATTTCATTTTTCTTCTACACACACACACACACACACACACACACTTGCACACTGGTAGCATGCATTCAAACTTATCTGGAAGAAACACCATTCTTCACTTCTGTGGTCCCAGTCATGAAATCAGGTTGAAAATTTGGCTATGAATTTGGGGGGGGGGGAGAAATGGACTCTTCCAATCCTTTGATTATAAGAAAGACAGGGTCCAGCATCCAATACAGACATGCTATATATCTAAAACCTTTAAATAAATTCTCATTTTCAGACAGTAGTGGCAAGTGGCCATTGCAGCTCTAACTATAACATGTTCAAAAACGCAAAAGAAAATTGCAGTAAAAACAAATACAGGTGTTCTAGATCTGGATAATATTTTTGCAGAAGATGGTTCCGCTGTCCCAGGACTATGACAGAAAAAGTCATCTTAGTGGTTACCTGTAATCTGACAGTGATAAATGCACTTGCAGAAAATTGTCACTACTAGATCTCAACTTGCAGGAATGTTCAGATGGGAGAGAAAGCTGGCTTTCCCAAGATGCAAAGGGTTTTAAAGGTTAGCTTTTTGTTGGCGTTTGCCCAAGGTAGTTTGGAGAGTTTGGTTCTTGTCTGTGTGATAAGACATCACATCACATCTTAAGTATGCACCTTGAGGGAACTGCCCTTTAACATATCTAGGGTAAGTTTTCATCATGTGTGCCAACTACTCCTTTCTCAATAGAGGGTAATTGCTTGGGATCACATCCAATCCAAATGTGAGGAAAGCAAAACAGGTGCACTGTAGAATTTGCTCAGACCATTTCTCCATTTTTTTCTGGGTCTGTGAAGAATCTTACTTTCACAAGCATCAGCAAGTTTCCACAGTCCTGTCTGACCCACCAGTTACCCTGCCCATATTGGATGGAAGGCATTGCTTGAAATCTCAGAACTTTCTCTCAGTTGAATATATATGTCACCTTTGGCCAAGGCAGTTTACAATTTTAAAACCCTAAAACAAATACATTATATAAAAAGGTAGAGTGCCACAGTCCTCTCAGGCCAACTGAGGACTGATCGTATGTGTGCTTCCTGATGGGGCTCCCTTGCTTCTGCCTTTCCTCAGGACACACAGCTCTTGTCAGCCCTTGGGAAGGTGGGGAAACAGCTGCCCCAACAGTCCTCTCAGGCTGCTGATGTCTCTTTTGGGAGCTGATGGTATGCGTGCTCCTCAGCCTGGCCTCCCTCCCTTCTGCCTTTCCTCAGGTCACAGAGAGCTGCAAGGCAGATGTAGGAGGAACTACCCCAACAGTTCTCTCAGGCTGTTGATGGTTCTGTCAGGAGCTGGTGCTTTGTGTGCTCTCTGGCCTGGTCTCCCTCATTTCTAACCTAGAAAAGCTATACTATGCCTTGGAAAGTAATGGAAGGGGGGTGAGACTCACTCTCTCCATTCACACATAACAATGAATATTGCCTGAAGAGTAAATAAGGAATAATTATGTGGTCTGGAAATGTAAAGAATGCACTGAGGGAACAGTAACAAAAAGCCAGACACTGCAAACAAAACGACCTATGTGCTGTGCACATTCACTTCTTATAAATATGCAGAAGATAATCCCTATTGTCAACAGTGTAGTTCAAAGTGTCTGGCAAGTGGCACAGGGCCAGCTTCTAGAATTAAGGTGGGTTTTTGCCTGAGTATGAGGAGACAGGAAAGTGAGGTTTATTCCCTAACCCTACCCACTTCAACTCAGAAGTAAGTCCAACATGGCTTATGCCCAGTACTGCAGGTATAGGAATGCAGCCATAGTCTCTGTGGGGCTCACATGCAGAGCCCTGCCTCCTAGAATATCATTTATTTATTTATTTATCCCCAAATTTGTAGGCCACTCTACATTCAGAGACACCTGAGTATGCAAAAATAAAGCAGAAAACAACATTGAAACATGGAAAGCCAACAAGAATGAAACACAACAGAAAGGAAATTATCTTGTGCTGTAGCTTGGAGAGGAAGTACATGTAGATATACACAAGGGCAATACAACTGAGTCATTTGATGCTATAAAGGTACTTACCTTTGATGTCATTACACCAATATAAAAAAAGTTTGCAGAAACACAGTCTATGGCTGAACAAGAGTGAACCAACTCTGACCAACTTCTTTGCTACTTCAGTTTAGAATGAACAAATGAAAGGGAGGAGAGAATGCACTGTATTGTACATGCTAAAACCACAGTTGCTAGAGGTTTGCATAAAACGAGGCTCAACATTCAGTGCACCCTTTTTCTTTGCACAACATCTTCTGTGAGCAATTTTCTTAGAAGGAACAAAAGCTTCAATGTTTTCTGCCTGCTAATAGCCCATCGAAGTGCCCACAGGTCTTCCTTTTCATGCAGCACTAATGCACTCCAAGAACCATTTATGCAGGATTCCTGCAGCACGCCATAGTGGTTGCTTTTCATGGTTGCCAGTTATACGGGGTCAGCCAGGAGGATTCAGGCTTTGGACTCACCTGAAATAAACCTGTCAGTCACAGACTTCAGATGCGGTGAACATCTGACATACTTCAGTTGTCCCTGTGGATATGAGCGGCTCTTGAAAGGTCAGTAGTTCAAATTGCAGCCCAAGTTGGATCAACAGGAGTGGCAGTGGCACAGGACAAAAGCATACCTCAGTTCTAAACACGTTTACTCCAGGGCATGTGCTTAGTAACCTGGTATTGCAGCCTTATGAGAGACCGTAATTCAAGGGAATCCATGATGTCTGGTCCGTCCTACTAATTTGTCTCAATAAATTTATCCTTCTGTTGAGACTAGCGATGGGGCCAGAGCACCAAGGCATCTCTGTGGCCCACTCAAAGATTCCAGGTGTGCTTCTGTGTCATCTCAAAGCTTGCAGAGTTATGAAGACAAATCCATGGAGTTAAGACTATCAATCTAGCCATGGCGGCTGTGTTCTACCTCCATTGTTGGAGGCAATATACTTTTGAACCCAGTTTCTGGGAACTGCACATGGACAGAGAGTGCTGCTGAGCTCAAGCTCTGCTTGTGGGCTTCTTGTGGGCATCTCATTGGTCACTGGTGGCCTAGAATGGTGGACTATATGGGCCTTTGGCCTGACCCAGCAGGGCTCTTCTTACATTCTTATGAAACTCATTTTGAACATTCTGACATCTTCCCAGACATTTCTGTGACATTTGTGAAGAACAAGGCGTTGGCATGGCCTTGGTGTGGGTCTGGGAGCATCCATTCTGCCATTTGCAACACACCCTAGATGTCACATACAGGTACATTCAATCACTCCAGGACAATTAAGAAAGAATTGTTATATTCCAATCCTCATTCGCTGCCATCATTTTTAGGATGTTTCTTCAGGGAATCTGCAGAATTTTCTTCTGCATTTTTTTGTGCCTGGCAAAAAAAATCCCTTTGTCCCAGCCTTTGGCTAAGCAAACAATCTATTGCCTTTTAAGCTACATGGTTGGGTCAGGGAGTATTGTATTGTATTGTGTATTATGATGTTTTGTATTTTTGTGTTTTTATATTATAAACTACCTTGTGATCCCTGGCTGAAGGGCAGGATAGAAATTTTGCACACACACACACACACACACATTTTTGGATTGAAAGTTTAGACAGAATTTCCCTTTCCCCCCATCTACTGCATCTATCTTATATATTCCTTATTTTCCCCAAACGTTGGCTTTGTTTAATCATTTTTTCTTAAAGAAGATCTCTCTTAAACCCAATAATAAACTTTTATCTTATCATATATTGTATTCTACCCTATAATTCTATATCTACATACTTTACATTTCTTTAACTATATCCAGTTATTCTCACCTCATACTCTGTAGCATAACTCCATCCACACTCATTTTGGGTACAATCCACCTCCTTTCTTCTAAAGTGGTACATTCATACACACACATCAGTGTCCTGCAGTGCCTAAGATTAGATAATAGGTTGTTTGTAATTCTCAAGCTCCTTCCTTGAAAGTTGAGTCTGTTGTAAGATTCTTTGTCCCTGCAATATATTAAAATTAAAATTAAATTCCTGAAATTTCCACGATTATCTCTGTAACACCATTGTGCTAACATTTTCTTGAATTTTTCATCATTTCTGTTTATTGCTATGGCTAATGAAAAATACCGGTATTTAAAAAAACAAAACAAAACATCTATTAAGTTATGCTCCTGGTGGGATCCTTTGTCAGATTCCTCTTTTAAAAGGCTATCCTGTTTTTCACACCTTATTTTAAAGGCCTATTTGCACTCCTCTTGGCAGCTACAACTTCTGCAAGACTCAAGTTCCAGACAGCTGGGACAACTTTATCACACAGGTGCGCTGACTAACTTGGCATGTACCTATGCCCAATTTGCCCAAACCCAAAGGTGGTATAGCAAGGATGCATGCATTTCCTATTCAACCCCCCTGACCCTACATCAGAAGGGTATACAAACAACAGACCATAAAGATAAACGTACCATACCTATAGAATCAAAATTACAGATTAATACAGAAAGTTGCCTTATGGCCAGCCAGAATATTTGTCTATCATTCTATCTTTCTGGTAGTCAAGACTTTCACATAAACTGCTATTTGATCCATTTAACAGGAGATGTCAAAGACTGACTCTGGTGCCTTCTGCATACAAATAATGTACACTGACCTTCCCCCAACTGAAATTGAAAGCACAAGGAGCAGGTATGTCCATGTGCACACATTATTTGAGCTCTTATCACTAGGTGAGTCAGCGTTCTAAGACTTGTAGCTCTTTGTGATTTGACACCATATGAACAGCAGTGTGCTATGAGATAAGGAACTCCTGTCTTTAATATCTGATCCATAATGGCTCGTTCATACGTGCAAAACGCAACTCAATAGTGCAATCATCTATTGATAAGTGACCGTATGTGGACCAGCTGAAGGAAACATAGAATCAGAGCAGTCACATGGTGCAGTTTTTCCTGGGCCATACCAATGCAGACTGAAAGGGGAGAAATAGTATGTTTGAATTCTCCTGATTTACCATATTAAATGTATCTCCCTCTACATACAAAACAAATGTCAGGGAGAAAACTAGGCTAGAATTCTTTCTTGTGGCTCACTAGTTTTGTACGCACGTGCAAATTTTTTTATATATAGAAGAAACACTGAAAGCTTGACTTACAGTGTAAAATGGGATATGCCTGGACAGCTGCAAAATGTCACTGCTTTGAGTATTTGTTCCCACTCTGGCTGACAAGATTCCATAGCTATTTGTCCTTGATTGCTTTGCCAGTGCATGTTCAATACTGTTACAATAAAGTAGCAGGGAACAGATCACATCAGAAAGGAGGTGCATACTTTGTGGTGTGCGACAAATGTCTTATCCACTTAAAATACATTAATATGGCTGAAATCAAGATCCTCCCAGGAAACATAAACACTTTGCATAATCAGCTGTGTCCCTTTGTAAACTACCAGGTCAAGCATATATGATAGGACTTAATTATAATAACATTTCACCCCCATTGTTCAAAAGCAGAAACTTACCAATAAGGCAGACCAGGGTTCTCTTTCCAAAAGACATTTTGTACCTTTCCCAGGATTGTGTCAGCCTTCATACTCACATACCTGCATTTTTTATTTTTTACTTAGAAGTGAGAGCTGTGAAAAAGGCATTTCAATCAAATAGATCCAAAGGTTGTCACAAGCCAGCCAGCCAGCAGGGTGAGTGCATCTGACTGTTTTTAGCCCCCGAGTGGAATTGGATGTTCCAAGACACAGGCGATAAGGACTGATAATCTCTTACTCCTTGTATTTAATTTGACTACATTTGTTTTCCCATTGCAAATCTGCCATGTGATGGACTGTCCAAGGAAGTTCAAGCTCGCTTGGAACTCATTTATGCCTGGATCCTACAATAAACAGAGCTTGCTTTATATGACATAATTTCAGGGCTATTTTTGTCACTCCTTTGAATAAATGTGTTGCTCGCATGATTTCCACCCAGGTCACTCAATGTCAGATCCTCTGGCTTGCACTCCTTGTAAAATGACTGCTTTCCCCTCCCCTTCCCTCTCTCTCTCCCTCACCCATCTCAGTTCAGTGCTTGGACAGCTATGACAAGGGGTCTAGTGTTTGCATTCTATTCTGGTCACTGTGAGTTATGGTGATATCATATAAACTAAAGGGTTCCAAAATGCATGTCAAATTAAACCACTGACTAATCCTCATATTTTGCTCGTCTTTCTGCTCCCAGGCTAAAGGTCTGTGTGTCCACAAAATCCTAACACTCTAATCTGTAGGTGCTGATTTGATTTTCAGCTGAAACTTCCTAAGAGGAGAAATCACCATACGTGGCTTGTTGGCCCTGGGGGAATAAGAGCTAAACTTGTCTAAGAGTGAAAGACACAGCTCGAGCAAAAGCTGCAGCAAAGTTCAGCCCACCTCCTTCCATTCGTGATGCACCAGCAGCCACAGAAGGTCTATTTAATCAGCTTAAAGAGAAAGAAAAGCTACGGGAGACATCTGAGCTGGCACAAATCGTCACCTGATGCTGGCCAAGCAAGTGCTCTCATCTCCTGTGGACCATCTCCTGTGCCGGAAACAGAGGTGAGAGAAATGTCTGGAGGATGTTACTGAATTCAGCTTTATGAATGAATGAATGCAGGAGACAATGTGTACTAGCAGGATGCTAAACTGGAAAGGGATGTGAAGGGCTCTATTAAGTTGAAGGAGCAGAGCTGATGGTTGTTCTTCAAGTGCTTCCTCGTCCAGTTGAGTTTCACAGCTGCAGTGTCTTTCCTTCTTTTCATTGACAAAAAGGCTTTAGAGCATTTTGTTCTGCACAATGAGTTACTTTCTGTCCTACTGCAAAGGACATTGTGGTTCTGTGTTGTCTCAGTACCAAACCCTCCGCAGCGAAGGCTTGTTGTGTGACATTTTGTTGAAGGTGAAAGAAAATGAGTTCCCTGCTCACAAGTCTTTGCTGGCCTGTTCCAGTGATTACTTCAGGGCCATGTTCAAGAGTTATACCAAAGAATCAAAGGCTGCCATCATTCACCTGCAAGTCATCTCAGCCACTGGTTTGCAACACGTTCTGGATTTCATTTATACTTCTTGGTTGCCTTTGTCTTTTGCCAGCCTGGAAGACACTTTGGAAGCCGCTACCTACCTGCAAGTGTCTGAGGCAATTGTCTTGTGCAGCCAATATTTGGCTAACAATCTTACCCTAGAGAACTGCTGCTTTTCTGCCAATGTTGCTGCAAGATTCTATCTTCCAGATGCTTTGTCAGCTGTAGAAAAATATCTCATTTTTAATTTCTGGAAACTCCTAGACCTTGATTTTGCAGAACTGCTAGAACTGAATTTCAGATCTTTGAAGGCAGTAGTTGAATGTTCAGATCTGCCTATGGTGAAAGAATCTAATTTGCTAGATCTATTGCTGAAGTGGCTGAAGTATGATAAATTGAGGCTGACACATACAACTAGCTTATTGGAACACATACGATATGGTCTTATTCCTGTGGAAAATCTGAGAAAAGTCTACACTCAATCAGAAGTGCCTCTAACAGCACCCATAAAATGCTTAATCATAAAAGCAATAAACTACCACTCATTCGTCTTTAGGCAACCTATCCTACAGGATAAGTACAGCACATTGAGAAACCAGAAGACGCGGATTATCCTGCTTGGAGGGATGATTCAACATGAAGGGCCCAGCAGGGATGTGGTGGCTTTTGATGTTTACAATCACAAATGGCAGATTTTAACACAGGTGCAGGATCGACTACAAAATCACTGTGTGTGTACAGTTGGAAACTTTCTGTATGTGCTGGGTGGAGAAATAGAAGATTTGCAAAGTGAAACGAAAAGTCCCACTTTAACAGTGACAAACAAAGTCCATCGCTATGACCCCAGATTTAACAAGTGGATACAAATCAACGGGATGCTAGAAAAAAGATGCCACTTTTCTTGTTGCATCCTAGAAAACACCATTATTGCAATTGGCGGTCAAGGTGAGGATGGATCATTACATTCCTCTGTCGAAGCCTACAACATTAGCCGAGACACATGGACAAAAGTTCGAGATTTGCCATGCAAAATCCATGGTCATGCCGGCACTGTTTGCAAGAATAACATTTATATATCGGGTGGCAAATGCACAAATCAAAGTAACACAAGTAAGGATTTGTACTCTTTGAGCACACTAGAAGGGCAATGGAAAAAGCAAGCCCCCATGAGCATTGCCCGGTTTGGGCATCAGATGGCCACCATAAGAGATTGCATCTTTACATTTTTAGGCCTTTATGAACCATTCTCTGAAATTGAAAAATACAATCCTGACCAAAATCAATGGACTCGTCTAAGGCCATTGGTCTATGATCGATTTAGTTATGGTTTGGCAGTAGTGGAGGAAACTGCCCTTCTCATTGGGGGGAAGAAGTGGCAAGATTCCCAGGAGATTCCAACTCAGGATGTGGTGGGCTATGATATAGACAATGACTGTTGGGAAGAAATATGCAAAGCTTCGTTGCCTTGGTATGGATTGCAGTGTGCTGTGCTAGAGCTTTCTGAATTACTAGATGCTAAAGACATTCAACAACAAAAGAGACTAACTGTTTAGGTAACAACTCACCATAAAATGATCTGCAAGGACAATTCCATAACATCTCCAGAATGCCTAAATATTAAAAATGTTGTCCCATTCTATATTAAGAGATAATATTGTGAATCAGTAAATAGGCTTGAATTTTGTATTTCAAATCACAGAGTAAAACAGGCAAAGACTAAGAACTTGTTGCCAATAAGAGCTGTACAGAAACAACTATTTTGTTTTCAGTAATAACTGTGAATTAATACTTGATTTGCAGAGCATAAAGTGAAGGTGTGAAGAAAGAGGCATACTGTAGTAAAAAAAAAATAGAATGGATGAATCCATTTATATGTCTCTTTCTTCATACCTTCACTTCATTTGATACAGGAATTAGAGGCTGCATAATTGCATGATGTTATTGTATTGTCCACATGATCCCAGTTCATTTTTTTAGTCATGCCAAAGCTTCAGAATGGGGGAAAGCACTGCAAACTGCACAAAAAAGCAAACAAAACTTTGCACTCCTTAAATCTCTGTCATGCTTCCCATTTTAATTGGTGAAATTTTGAAACAGTTGTTCTAAGCTAAGGCAAAGAGTTAGCAGCTGGTCTAACTATTATAAGGTTGAGTGGAACATGAAACAATTGTATCTTGTACTCGAGAAATAACACCTTGTACTCTGTGCCCTTTAGGACCATAAATGGGATGGAGATGTTTGTTTCTAGTTGCTGAATGACTCTGTGCTTCAGCACACTTGTAAAAGCTGCCCATGGGTATATTATGCATGATGCACTTCTGTTTGAAGAGGTAAAGGAATTTTCTGCTTTGACTTCGAAAAGGCATTAGCAGCCTCTTTCTGCATTATTGCCAGGGTAGGGGGTTTAGTAGTTTTAAGCCATGCCTCATTCACAGACTTGCAGATATGGTATTTGATTTCAGAGTGTGAAATCTGACTGTAACTTAACTTTATAATTTTAAATATTCGCTTTCAAACACAATCTATTTTATAGCATATCCCTTTAGTCCGAAAGCACTGAAGATGCACAGAAGCACTTCTCAGTCTAATGTACAAAGAAGGCAGCACAATGAAAAAAACGATGGCACTCTTTCATGCCAGACAGTCTTACAAGATGAGGCTGAATTTTATGCTTGGAACGAAGTCACAAACACTGTCTACAGCAAGATAACATGCAGGCAGAATTACTGTTGCATAGCAACAGGATGCAGTTGTATAAGATGCCCTATAGGCCAATCCTAAGAATTTGTTGGCATGGTCTCACTCTGTACCAGTGTTACACAGCCAACTGGGTCAAGGAGGGGCACTCATTCTAAAGTTTCTGGGGAGCCTCTATTTCCCATAAACCCACCAGTTCCTTGTATAAATTTAAAAGACTCCTAGCTGTACTGCATTTGTAATCACTTTATTCCACAGGGAAGCTTCAGTGTAGGAAGAAACATGTAGCTCATGAATATATTTTTTTAACTTTAGGAAAATAGTACCAACATTTTTAAAAATTCCAGGAACGCCTAATGTTATCTGTTGCAATACATATTCTTTTTTCTATTTTAAGTTTTAGGTTCTTGGTTTGTGTTCATTATGCTGTATTTGACTGTGCTTTTATTGTATTTTATGCTGCGATCCATGCTGTGGATACTGTGAGGCAGTGTGGCAGGATAATTCAATCAATAAAATAAGAGCAACAGTATCAGACGATCACACACGTGTGAATTTTATCCTGTGTGTGAAAGAAGCTATGATTGGTCACACCTTTTCAGATTGTTTACTGGAAAGCCTTGAGTAGCTCCAGCTTCACAGCTGTACACTGAATTAAATACAAACATTAGCACATGTATCTACTAGATACAACCTTCATACTTTATCAATGAAGGAAGGACTTTCTGTGTAGGAGAATCATGTGAGGTAAAGGTCTACACTGACCTTTCTACCCAGAGAAATTTTTGCCTGCAATTTACAACATTTACAACAGTATTATGTAATCCACAACCTACAAGAATCTTATGAAGCTACAGATTAAAGAATCAGAAACACCAGGAGATGGTTTAGAGCAGAGGTTGTCAACCAGGTCCCTACCGCCCACTAGTGGGTGTTTCCGGATTCCAGGTGGGTGGTAAGGGGTTCTACTGCACAAGCTGAATCCTCCTTCCATTGAGCACTGGTGGGAGGTAAGGAAATTTTACCATCCAGAAAGATGCATTAGTGGGCGGTAGGTATGAAAAGGTTGACTACCCCTGGTTTAGAGTCAGACTGTTGCTCTATCTAGTCCAGGGTCAGCTGCAAGCAGATCTCCATGGTTTGAGATAGGGGACATCCTCAACACTACCCAGAGATGCTAGGGATTGAACCTGGCACCTTTCAGATGCAAAGCATGTGCTTTACCACTGAGCTATGGCCATTTCCTATTTCTATGTAGGATACTATGCAATTCTGGTACGATGCAAGAGTCCTTATTAAACTATTAAGTGATCCTGTTGCAGGATGATTTTGACCAGAAGGCTATGGTTATGTCTAGAAATATCACTTGATGTACATTGTAAATTCATAAAATGCAGAGGGGGATGCAGCAGGAGTCAAAAATTAGGAACATTAGGAACAATTAACACGATCGTAGTTCAAGCATTTTTATGTGAGAAATATACAAAATATCACAAGTTATAACAAACAAATCATGCAGTCAAATAATTTGTTTATACAAAGAGATTCTTATAGATGATATAAATAGTTGACCGGACCTGTAAATTCATACAAATCTTAATGCATGAATTGCCATTCACTCTTAGTTGAATACAGATTTACGTAAAATTAGCTGTAAAAAGGCCACTCTCCTGTACAGTTGTGCAAAGTTTGCAAGACGCTTGGAATCCAAAATGCAGCTGAAAAGAAACAAGCAATCCTTTGATCCTTCTTTTAGTCCCAAGAGCAGAAAATAATTGTGCTCTTAAATGTTTATAAGTACATTCACTGCATTGAACAGACTATGGCTGGAAGCTAGCTGAGAGAGTACAATTCATAAGAAAGAAAGGTTTTAAAAGATGTATCCCATTTGGGGGTTTATCAGCTCATCTCTCAACTTCTCCGTTCTGCAGAAAAGCATTAAGAAGCCACAAGGACTTTTTCTTTTGTCATGCTCGGTTTTGGCAAACATTAAGGTGCTGATAGATAGAGGGCATCTCTAGCCAGGCACAGATGGGTTTAATCGTTAATGCTGCAACTTCTGTAGTATTTTTGCTTATTGGGAAGCTGGCTGTATGGGGGATCTGCAGACCAATTTTGGGGCAAGCATGTAGAGTGCAGCCAACCCCCTGCAATACAAGGGTCTCGTGATACGAAGGTACCTAACATTCTTCTGGATGTGTGAGGAGTGAAATTTGCTTCCTAGCATCTCCCAAACATCATCAGCACAAAACAAAGATTTATGCTAATGTCATTCAAGGGCGAGGCTGACTGAGGCTGAATCAGGTAACATGTAGCTCTCATGCATTACCTTCCTCGGATGGTTTAGCTATGCTAAGGAAACTTCACTCATCCCTTTTCCAACACTGGAGTGTCCAGTGCTGCTACTGCTGCCTTGGAAACTACAAGTGGCCACTGTAAGCAGCACCCTCTCCCTCACTACCTCCCCTGATATTCCAAGGAGAGGGAAAGCTACTTCCTGTTACCAAGAGTTTAGATCAGTTCCTGCTGCTGACCTTCATCTGCCCACCCTTGCTTGCATATGCTCCGAGAGAGAATGCAAAACGAACTGAACTAGACAAGCAGCCTGTCAATTTCATCTCCTTCCTCCCTCAAAAACACACCAGAAGGTATATGCATTCTAGTCCTTGCTCCAGGATGCAGGCTATAGGTGTGTATGCATTTATATTGAACGTGGAAATTGATAATGCTACCACCCCCTTCATCTGTGCACTCCAAAAGAAAAAGATAAAAAGGAAAAGGCCTGTGTCCATTAACCCCAATTTCCCTAGCTAAATTTGCTACCTTTTCAACTCCAGGAGCTCCATAGCAAAGGATGGCATTTCACCCCCAAAATGGTAATGGTGAAGAGACAGAAGGGTGGGATAAAATACGATCGCCATGCACATCACAAGCCACACCTCCACATCGCAAGGGCACTAAGTTGTTTCACATCTGGAAAGGCCTGCACTGGACCTCTTGCGCTGGAAACTCAAAATATTACCTGCAAATCAGACAATGGGATGACAATGGAAAATAAACAGGAGTGCAATAGTTTGGAAGAAACATTGTATGGATTCTGAGGAACGCATGAATGAGAAGAAATGTTAAAGTGCCACTGGTTACAGTCATGCCACTTGTGCTAACGTAATAATCAGTTTCACATGGCATGCAAGTAATTCTGTATTAATATGGATCTTGTTTTGGATAGAGGAATATCCCATTGAGCCTTCTTTCTGCTCAAAGCCTATTTATAATGATTTCTGGGAATTTTGTATGACTGAATTTGCATATAATGCTAAGCCACAGTTTATTGCTGTGATGAACTTCAATGAGCGTGATGTCAGGCATATTCCACCTCCTGCTGATGGAAAGATGACTTCTGGCAAGCATGGTTTCATTTTTAACGAATCTAGGCTTATAGTTATGTTGAAACCAGGGATCCTAGTTTAAAACAAACTCTGGATTCATAATGCATTGTTTGAAGCTGAACTATTAGGAAACTGGCCAGAGTTTGTTTTAAATCAGGATATATAGTTTGAACATGACTATAATCCAAGATTTTTTAAAGTGGAAGTAAACTAGTCAGAAGTCCTCCTCCGGCTTACAGGAGAAGGAGAAGGGATGGAGGCATGTATGAGCCTAACTCTTTGCTCAAGCTCATGGGGCCTTTTCATGGAGCACTATGGCATGTTTTTGTGTTATGTAGGAAAGCAGCCTATTAAGGAAACTGAGAACCACATTAATTGTGTATGGAAATTTATGTATTTTGATAATGTGCTGAACCCATCCACCTATGCCGCCTTCCTATTTACCAGAGTTTTCAGAACGTCTCATATTTAAAGCAGGAATTTACATGAGCTGGCACATTTGAAACATTTTAAAGTTTGACTTAAACAAAAAAATCACTGAATGGAAACTTTTGGCTAATAGTACAATATTTTTTTTCTGCAAAAGAGTCAGAAGAGGCCAATATAGGGCAATAATATTGTCCAGTCAGGTCTCTGCCATAACTGAAACAAAGAGAGCCCTTTATCCTCAAATTAAATCTGTGCTATAGATTGTCTGTTAACCATCCCTCAAAAGACTGGAAAAAGCGAAACTTTGTCTGTTTAATATATAATCTAAGCTTATGAAAGTCCAGTTTACCCCTCTTATTCCCTGACCGTTTTTTAAAACGCAATCCTAATCACAGCATTATACTTTTTTTCATTTTTTAAAATATCTAAAATATTCCACCAAATATAAAAGTTTAATTCCCACACTGGCCAAAACAAAGGCTGTATTTTGAAAGTGTAACTCATTACAACAGTTAAGATACTATTAAAATAGGAAACATATTTGACAATCAGTAATAAAACACTGTTCTTGTGCCATCTTTTCATTTGATAAATCAATGTAATCCTCCAAAATATATACTCATTAAAATATATATATATTAATCCTTAAAGACAATGGTCACGATCCAAGGAAAGCAACATGCATGCGTTTCTCTTCGGTTTAAAAGTAGTTTAGACTCTTCAGCACCAATATCAAACAAAATGTGCAGGATTCTGTCCCATGAGTGCATATTCCTTCTTTGGATCGTAGCCAGTGTTTGTAAACATAAACATAAACAGAGCATCAGCAGCGTAAAAAGTATGTAAGTATTTATTCGCACAATGACAAAGGAATTTTTACTTTACTCATATCATAAACAATAAAATAGATCTCCTGTAAGTCGATATAAAAGCTACTCAGTGTACTTGATAAAGGTCTGAAGTGCCACAAAGAGGCAAAATCATTTTCTTTTATACATGTGTTTCAATATAGGAATGTGTGTGCGCTAAAGAGTCTAGAAGAGCATCAACTTCATCAGAGTCATTTACAAGGTCCTCTGAAGGGTTGTTCTGAGAACTATCCAGAAACAGGTCAAGGTACATTTGTTTCCAGTCTTGAAAGTCTTTAGATGTCAAATCTGGATTATCCAGAATTTTATCTATGATGGCTACTTCTTCTTCTCTGGCCTGGAAGAAAACAAAAAGATCTGTTCAGAATGAGGAACAAAGCACCCTTCGTCTTGTGCCGTTAGCTTTTAAAGAACATATCTGACATACCATTGTACTTTGAGATGCCATTTCTAGATAAAAACCCTAATAGCTTCATTTTAAGACCAGTGGGAAGCTCCCTAAAAAAAATCTGAAAACCACTCTGTTTGGTGTTTTGACTAATTTGAATGCTTGCTCTGAATTAGTGGTGGTTTGAGATTTTACAACTTCCCCAATAAACTTTTCTAAAGTGGTGTATATGTAGCTGTGATGGAAACAAGCCAAGAAAAAAGGGGGGAAGCAGGGGGGGCAGGAATCAGGGGGTGGGGTACAGAAAATGACAAGCAACAGAACATAAAGAGGATCTCTGTCATATCAACAGAAAGAGATGCTAAGGAACATAAGGGATTTCTTTCTGGTGTCTGAGAAATCTATTTATCATTATACTATTTACTATGTATTGGCAAAAAGGGAATTCTCAGAGCATGGTACCTGGATACATAAACAATTCTGTACTCCTATGAGAAATCTTGAAAGCTGGGCAAAATTATTTCATATTCTGAAGTACACAAAGCAATATGATAGTATCTAAATATCTGTGACATCACCAGGCTTATGGATAATGTCTTCATTTACCACAGAATGGACCAGAAGCAGATTAACTCTTCATTAAATGGGAACTGAGGTAAACGTGTTTGTTGTTGTTGAGAAACTAATGTTTTCTTTCTTTCTTCAAACCTCTTTTGCGTACAGCATTTACCAGTGTCCGTCTGTTTTTAAATATGTGCAATATATCCCTTGAGTTCTATGCAGGATACTCTCCTTTTGTGAAATTTGCTGACCCCCTAATTAACTCACCTTTAAAGTGCTTTTCAGAATTCGCAACTGGTGCAATTTTTCATTGACTACTGGATCACTGCATCTTTTAATAAAATACCTCTTGTACTCCATCTTTGTGGAAATTTGCTGGTCTCCTAAAGGTGACAAGCTAGCTAGTTCCAAGGACCGATACAAATCTTGCAGGGAATCTGCAGGCTTTTCTTCTATGGTTTCAGCTGTAAGACACAGAGAAAATTAACTGCATAGTTTGAAAAAAATCAGCCTAATCAGTTTCTTTTTAAATTCCATGACAAGGCTTAAGAAGTTTAACTATTCAAATGTGGCAAAATTTTGCTGAAATTATTTCCTTACAGAAAAGGCATGAAATGTGTAGATTGAGCAATACTTGAGCAATCCTTATGCATGCATACATGTATTTTGCAACATGCAGATATTTATATATGTGTATGCATATATCCCCCCATACATATATTTCTATACATATACATATATAATGTGGAAAGTCATGGTAAGTTACAAATTCCCAGCACAGGTACATATAAAAAGATAATCATGTGACAATCAATAAACAGCTTCCGAATTAATTTGTCACATTAAGATCAAATTTAAAGTAAATCATCTATATCGTGCAAAAACTGTATAAAGTCAGGTGATGAGAACTGTATTGTGCACTTCCAAGGGCACACCCATTGCCCTGTTACGTGTTGAAACGGGAGTGTTGTTTGCTGAAATGTATCTACTGTATATATATTTTATAACTGGCTCACAATTCAAACCATGAGAGAAGAGAGGCTGTCTAAAGAATCCTTCCATTGTGCTTGGCAAAAAGATCTAATAGAAGAGGACTAACCTATCAAGTCTGCATTCCTAAACACTCTTACTTAGGGGAAAGTTCCACCAAACTCAATTTACCTCCAAGTAAACACACATAGGATTACACTGCAGAACTTTCATCCTGTACTCTTTGAGGGCACCAGGCTTGAGCACACAGAGTTCCTGCCACAAAAATCTTTTAAATTGAAATATATGAGCCACTGGAGCTCCATATACATATCAGTGCACACACACTGCTGCAGGAAGAGTGTCTTCTACAAAAAGAAAATGCTCCAATAAAATATCTAAGTCAAGTATTGCTTTCTAGTCTGCACAAATACAATATAGTTGTTTTTTTAAAAAATGTACAAATTACTGAAATCAGGCAGGCAAATATGTGTTTCTGCTTTTATTTGACAGGATTCATAACCAAATGCCTCAAAAACATACCACCACAACAATTCAATGTGTCTAGAGAGTTACAGTTAATGGCATCTCACAGCTTGCCATCATATATATGCCGTGGCTACATCTTTATAATTTAAGAGTGCTTCCCTAAAAATGCAATGGAAACTGAATTGGTTTGCATTCAAAATTTTGATGTAGAAAAGTGCCTAAAGATGGGAGCTGAGAAGTTCCTGATTCAAATCATAACCATGAACTCCTATGATGGCCCTAGCTAAGCTACTATTTTCTTAGCTTCAAACCTTCAGGTGCAATATGGGGATATTAATACTGGCCTACCTTTCAGAGATCTTGTATGAATCATTGAGACAATGTATGTCAATGCAATATATAAATGTTAAATTATCCTAATCTTCTATGTCAGGGTTGGTTTCTTTTTTAGCCAAGACCTAGACAAGAAGACAACAGTCTTTATAAATTTGGGTAACTGCAGATTGTCAATATTTTGTGGGAAGGACTGAAGTACAAAGTGAGATATATAAGTTTGTGCAGCTGAAGTAGATTAGAGCACTTTCCCCCCTGCAGCAACCCATCCACACTTAAAAAATAACAAACCTTTTGCAGTTAGGAAAGTGACAGAGAAATGCATTGAAAAGTATGGAATGTACAACTGATCAATGAAAAGACATATATACACCCCACAAGCAAATGAAGATGAATTTCATATAATCTCCCCACAAACAAATCAGAAGAAATGCTCAATAATAACTGGACACAGTCTAACCAACCGTCTGTGCTTTGCACAAGCAAATCAGGATTCATAAACAAGATGGTCTGGAGGAGCTCTTTGCTTGTGCATCTAATTCTGGATCCGACTGAAAGCGTTTGTGACATATTGTGGATGTGATTGACAGAGATACTGATCACAAAAGACTGAAAGGGTGGGGAAGGATTGACATAAAATTAGCCCTACATGTTTTATCTTTCTTCTAGATTTGTTAGTGTTTTCCATCCTCAGATATTGCTATCTCCAGCCTGATCGATGGAATGATCAGAGGTGTATTACTCTGTGATTTATATCATTTACAGACACCACAGAAGAACAGTATGGACCACTGATGACACCAGTTTCAGCAAGTGGATTGTGCCTTCTTTAACACGTCTTTTCATATAGCCTGTTTATATTGTCCCATTTGATCCACAGAAAAACTGAGGCTGCCCCACATGTAAAGCTTGGCTCCATTGCTAGCATTTTGTTTACTGGTCATGTGTGAACATGACAAGAATTAAACTCAGGAACTGCAATGCAAGTTTTAACTTTTGGCCAAAGTCTTCAGAATTTTGCATTAAGCGTTTGTAAAATCTGCCATGTGGAAAATAAGAAATTGTTGTAAACTTGAGAAAGAAAAAGAAATAACTTGTTTTAGATAGGAAATGCTCTGAGATACAACCCTAACTCTCTTTCATAGCAGTTTTTTAAAAAAATCCTTCCCCAATAGCTGTATTGCAAATGATAGCAAGGATGGCATAATACGAAAATAAAATAAGTTAAGTTGCAAGAATGGAGATTCCCACTAAACATTCGGAAAAACTTTCTGACAGTAAGAGCTGTTCAGCAGTACAACAGACTCCCACAAGATGTGGTGAACTCTCCTTCCTTGGAAGTTTTTAAACAGAGGTTGGATGGCCATCCGTCATGGATGCTTTAGCTAAGATTCCTGCTTTGCAGGGGGTTGGGCTAGATGACCCTTGGGTCCCTTCCAAGTCCAAGAGTCTATGATTCCACTTATTCTGTTAAAGGTAAAGGGACCCCTGACCAATAGGTCCAGTCGTGACCGACTCTGGGGTTGCGGCGCTCATCTCGCTTTATTGGCTGAGGGAGCCAGCGTACAGCTTCCAGGTCATGTGGCCAGCATGACTAAGCTGCTTCTGGCGAACCAGAGCAGCGCACGGAAACACTATTTACCTTCCTGCCGGAGCGGTACCTATTTATCTACTTGCACTTTGACATGCTTTCGAACTGCTAGGTTGGCAGGAGCAGGGACCAAGCAATGGGAGCTCACCCCGTCACGGGGATTCAAACCACCGACCTTCTGATCGGCAAGTCCTAGGCTCTGTGGTTTAACCCACAGCACCACCCGTGTCCCTTACTTATTCTGTTACTTATGTGTTAATCTACATTCCAGCTGATTGAGCTAAATGGGAGTATTACTAAACACAAATGCCAAATACCAAGGGTCAGATCCGAAGTTAGCGTATGTATTTTTATTAACTCAAGAGGGCTGACTCCTGAGTTACGGACTTTAACACATTTATGCTACAATTTTAACTTAGCCTTTTCCTTATCAGTTAACACCCCCTTTCTCTGTCTTTCATATTGTATATCTTCTACTTTCTCTTTTTCTCAGAATCCCCAAGGTCCCCTTCACGTTAACCATCCTTTTTTTTTTTTTACGCCACAGCTTTCTGCACTCCATAGCACATGTCGTCTATCACATCATAGTTGGCTCTTCTGCCTTCCAAAACTGACAGGGTTCTCTGCACCCCGTGTTGCTCACTTACCATATTTTTCGCCCCATAGGGTGCACCGGCCCATAGAGCGCACCTAGTTTTTTTTTTTTTTGGGGGGGGGGAAATAAAGAAAAAAAATTATTTTCCCCCCAAGCGCAGAGCTGGGGCGGGGGAAGCCCGAGCTTCCCCTGACCCCAGCCCCCAGAACAGGCTGCTATCTGCAAGCCTAGGGAGCCCAGCAGGAAGTCGTGCCGGTCTCCCCAGGCTTGCAGAGAGCTGCGCAAAGCCCAGGGTGCACTCTTCAGCTCCCTAGGGTTGCGGAGAGCTGCACGAAGCCCGGGGCGCGCTCTTCAGCACGCCCCAAGCTTCGGGATGCAGGCAGCTCTCCGCAATCCTTGGGAGACCGGCACGAAGTCGCTTCCTGCGCGAAGTCCCTCTTGCTCTCCAGGCTTCAGCGAAAGCCTGCATTTGCCCCATAGGACGCACACACATTTCCCCTTCATTTTTGGAAGGGAAAAAGTGCGTCCTATAGGGTGAAAAATACGGTATTTTTTTTTTCTGTGCCCTGTCATACTTTCTCACTTGCTTCTGCTCCACCACAGGGTTCTTTATACATGCTAAATCTGGCAGACTCATCTTCAGAGTGCAGTACCAGCCAGCTTTAATGCCTGGGGAACGGAACAGAGTGAAAACTGCGGTCTCCAGGTCCACTCCCGAAGACACACAATCCCCCAGGCTGCCGCAGATTGGCTGAATTAAAAAATGGGTTAGGCGGGAATCTGTGATGCTCCATGGCAGCTCTGGGGAGTGGCCAAGAGCTGGGCAGCAATGACAAGGCTCCAAAGCGCATTTGAGCAGCCGTGTTGGGTCGCAATAGCCGGCTACCCTTGGACCTGGTAAATGACTCCTTTTCTCTTTCCCCAACTATCCCTCATATCCTCATGTCTCACTTTACCCCTTTCCACCTTCAGTGATTGGGGTCTTAGAAACTGCAATTATAATCAATCATCTCTAGAAAAATTACCACCCACAAACCCCCTGACCTTTAGTTCTTTCCCCACTTATAAGGATGCTGGAATCATTGCTAAGTGGAAATCAGTGTCCAATGGGCTTGTTCCATCCCAACATGTCTTAAAACTGGAACTATTACAATACAGTTTGGGCCTTGAATTTTAGTTTCTTTAACAATTTTGAATTAAATAATAAAGAATATATCATATTCTCCAATTTCAGGAAGAAAAGATGAAAGATGCAATGAATAATCAGATTGTAAGTTATTGCATTTCAGAACAACTGTCCCTTAAGCTACCTTAATTGAGATTATGTCATGTGCAATTGGTTGAAGGGTTTGAGGTAAGACCTGGTTAACAACCATTTTAAAGCATCATAAAAGCCTTTCAGTATGGAGAGGCACAGTCTGATTGACACTACACTGAGCCTTCATCATTTCAAAGGAAAGAAACAACTAAGCAAGCTTCTTACCTGAAGGTCATAAGAGGTAGCTATTGACAGAAAGTACAAAGAAAAGAGAAAAATAATAAAAAATAAAATCAACAGAAAATTAGCAGAAAACAAATATGCTTCAAAATAATGTATGTGCAATGGCAAACATTAATAAACCTACCCTAACTTATTTGGTTTAATTACTATACAACAAATAGATCAGCTTGTTTATTTCATGTATTTTTCGGTGGTGAAGAAAGCAGTTGCAGTCGTAGGGAAAAGAACTCAAGTAATTTTTAAAAAATCACTACCACATTTCAATGGCAGATTAGTTTTTAGTTTTCATTATTTCAGGGATCAGGTAATACAATACTACTCTGATACTTAATGCTGATAGAATCAGAACCACAGTAAGCAATTAATAATGGAGGCTTTGTTTCATTTTTTGTTTCACCTTATGGGAAATCAGTTTTGAAGGGGATAATCCTGTTCTTATGGAAAAGCCTACAACAAGTGACACATAATTATTGTTCTTTTAGCAAAATATCTGTGGCGTGAAATGTAGTTATCGTATATGAGGCTGTACTAAAGGTTAAATGACAAATGGTGGAGGTGGCTGGTCTTAGTTACATTAGTCAAGCCAAATTTGAGTACCGTATTTTTCGCCCTATAGGACGCACTTTTCCCCCTCCAAAAATGAAGGGGAAACGTGTGTGCGTCCTATGGGGCAAATGCAGGCTTTCGCTGAAGCCTGGAGAGCGAGAGGGGTCGGTGCGCACCTGAAGCCCTCTCACTCTCCAGGCTTCAGGAAGCTATCCGCAAGCCTTGGGAGCCCTCGGGAGTTCCCGCAGGGCTCCCACGGCTTGCACAGAGCTGCCTCTATCCCGAAGCCCGGGCGCACTGAGCAGTCGTGCCCGGGCTTCGGGTAGCTCTCCGCAAGCCGTGGATGGGCTCCCACGGCTTGGGGAGAGCAGCTTGTTTTGGGGGCTGGGGTCAGGGGAAGCTCGGGCTTCCCCCGGCCCCAGCCCCACGCCTGGGGGGGGGGGGGAATAATTTTTTTTCTTTATTCCCCCCCCAAAAAAAACTAGGTGCGTCCTATGGGCCGGTGCGCCCTATGGGGCGAAAAATACGGTAACACTTGTCTGCCAAGGTTTTTAGGACAAGTATTCAACCATGAATACAGTACAGGTATGCTCAGCACACAATCTTTACTCATATCACAAATGTAATATATGTACCAGTTTTGATCGTAACGTTTTGTTCTTTAAGCACAGAAAGCTTGCGCTCACAGAACGGGCCATTTCAACGTGAGCGCAATTCTCTTTCTGTGAACAAAATCTCCTTCTGTTCATGGATCAAAAGTGATCCACAGCAATAGTTGTATCACCATGGCAACTACAGTACATAGATCTAACCATGAAAGCATCCTGTAAGGAGGCCAACAAATGTGCACTCCTAATCTATGTACTTTTACACTGACTAGCCCAATAGTGCAACATCTTTGCGATCTCTATTGAGGGGTTAAATTACTAAGCATCACACAGTTCTCCTCCAAGTGCCAACACAGGCCCAGTTATGCTTCCAGGACTATCACCATGGTAGTTAGGTTTCTTACTTTATGGCAGACAGATGTCCCACCTGAAAGCAATCAACGCAGCATGATGCTCTTCCATGTAGTTTTGAATTATGCATCTGTTTTTAGAGGCAGGGTACACTTTTACTGTGGGCAATAGCTACTGATAACCAACCAACTTCATTGCTTTACAATGAAACCAAATGTGCCGCATGCTGCTTTGCATCAATGAGTTTAGTGGGTTATTTCCACAGGAATAACTTGAGTGATATGCTGGATATATATTGTGTGTATAGCCCTTCCTGTTGCTTTTCATAGTGAGGTATAACCCTTGCGAAAAAAATCCTCAGCATACTTATAACTTGAGTTTGTAACATCAGAAATGGTATGAGAAAGCAATAAAGAAATATGCCCATTCTGAATCATTCAGTGAATGTCCAGGTTCATCACAAGAAAAGGCCTTAAGAAAAAACGGCAAAGCAGAACCACTGAAATATCTGTCTCCAAGGAAGAAAGTAGAAAGCAATTCACCTCTTTTTTCCTTAAAAACCCCTGTTTGCATTAAGAAAAAAATAACTGGAATTTTACAAACTTTATTTTTAGTAGTACAGAGAAGCTTTACAAATATATGTGCAATTAATGTCTTGGACAGCTAACTGCTGCCATGAATATCCCTGCAAAATGGAAATGGTCATTCAATACACTATTTTGGGACAGAAACGTCCATGCTGAAATTTGAATGCACAATGGTGCCAGAATATCAGCTCCTTTCAGCCTTAGGCGAAGTGTTACATATGAGCCATCACTGAAAACTGATAATGGAAGATACTTTAAATTCTAATCTCAGCTTTTAGCTCCCTGATTCATTTCTAAAACATTTCATTTCTGTCTAATTACAGAATTTAATGATAAACTGTAAAGGTTTCAAGCCAATCCAGCTAGGCTTGAGTGATAAATCTTCCGGCTTGCAAATCTTTATGCACTAAGCAGTAGTTTATTAACCCTATAGAGACCCTCTATAAAAAACTGAAGGCTGCTTTTGCTGAGCATCAAAACAGCAGTGAATTACAGTAAATTTCCTAGAACATATGATTAATTTAATCTTTTGACACACTTCATTCAAATATAATCACTTTAGTCCTGCTGATTAAATAAGGGAGTTGAAGTGCAAACCTAAATCCCATTGAAATCAATGGGGTTTGAAGTGCTTAACTTTGACTGGATTTAGCTGTTTATGGGCTGTTGTGTCGGTTGACTAAAGATACAATCTCCCTGTGTTTTTTAAATTAATCATTGTTTTACTTTCTAAACATCAGCTAATAATCAACATATTTTGATAAAACAAGAACATTAGATCTGTGCTCATAAAAATAGTGGAAGCTGAATTTATAGTCAAATCTTGACAGACCTATGCCAGGTCAAATAACCTTATTTAAAAATTACATGCATTTTCTACTGGTCTGTCTACAGTATACAGGTTTTTTATTATTATTATTCAAGCATATTAAAGCTTCTAGAGTTTTCTTACTGCTGTCAAGCAGTTGCTGTGTATTGTTTCCTTGTGAAAAAATTGCAACACCTTTATAAAAAGGGAAATATATGCATTTGTATATAAATAACTCTATATATTTTATTGGTATTAACATAATGCAATACCATACATGGACCTGACAGAAATAAAACATTTCAAAATACATCTTAAAATTCTCTCTCCATAATAAGTATGAAATATCAAGAATTTAGCATTGACATTACAGTACACCCTTAGCCAAAAATAGAAAGAAAACCCACATCCAATCACAGAGATACAGGCAAAAAATGATCCATAGGAGACCCAAAACATAATGATAGACAATATCTGAATCTACTTAGGGAGACATTCCATCGAAATCCTGGCCCCTCCAAATTGCCTCCTAGGGATCCTGAAGGATTTACAGAGAATACCTTATGTCTATGCTGCAAGGCAACATCACTCACATTTAAATCCTAGAAGGTAAGGAGAAACTGAAGATTTATATCTGCAGTTTGAAACACACCAAAGTGAGGCATTATATTAACTGTCATAAAATCAGTATTTGTGCACCATCAGATAAGTCATTATAAACTGCTTAACAAACTGTTGCAATCCTAAGCACACTTACTTGAAAACAAGGATTAAGCTACATAGGCCTCTGGAGCCGGGGGGAGGCCACACGGCGCGGCCTGCGCCCCCCCGGTAATCGCGGGGGCGGCAGGAAGGCCCCCGCCGCCCAGGGGAGGCTCCAGGGCCGCCCACGGCCCGATTAGGCCGGCGGAGCCCCCCCGAGGCCTAGTAAGGCCCCCAAAACGCGGCAGGCCTCCCTGCGGCCTAAAAAAGGCCGCCTGGAGGCCACAAAGGCCCTGGGGGGGGGCCGGGGACCCCCTCCGCCACCACCCACCGCACCCCAGGGGCGCCAGGCCTGGCAGGGAAAGGGGAAGGGGCCGCGTGTGGCGTTGCCTCCCCCCCGCGGCCCACACGCCCCCGCAGGCATGGGGGGGCAGCCAGAGGGGCCCCCATGCCATCGCCCAGCACCCCAGGGCATCAGGGCCCGCCTAGGGAAAAGGATCCCCTTTTTAAAAGGGGATCCTGGAATCCATTACCCCCCCCGCTAGCCTTTGGAACCCAATCGCGGGGGGGGGGGGGAGGCCAAAGGCCCCAGGCTTACCTTTTGGAGCAAGGAAGTCCAGCGACGTCCTTCCAGGAGAAGCTCTGGAGCCAAGTGAGGATTAACAATTAAGATCCACCCTCTATTGTGTGGGCAGGTAATCCCTCCCCTTACCTGGCCTGGTTTCCCTGGCAACGCTTCCCCCAGGTGTGATTGGACAACTCACTGGGGTAGGCGGGGCCCCCCAGGTATCCCACCTGAGGGAAGGCAAAGCCTATGCTGATGGGGCCACTCCAGATCCAGGGCTGCACGCGTCCACGCAAAAGGCGCCCCCCATTTTAAGTGGGGAGCGGTCATTATAAACTGCTTAACAAACTCTGTTGCAATCCTAAACACACTTACTTGAAAACAAGGATTAAGCTACACATGACAGTATTGAAACCCAGGTCTGCTTCAATCACATATTAAGTGTGGAGTAGGGATGTGATTTTTAGGCTAACTGAACCTTCCACATGTACACTGCTAATAACCACCTTAAAGCCTCTCCCTAGTCCCTTTCTTCTCCACATTGAGCTCACTTCTGGAACTGGAGCTCAGCTTAGAATAAAATGTCCTGTGGGGCAAACTGCAGGAAGATACAGCACATGGAGGAAAGGGTCACCAGTCCCCAAAGGCATACAACCTTTGCTTTAAAAAAGGAATCTGTTCACATCCTTTGTGGACATTTTTGGTAGAGATGTGGATTTAAATAAATGGTTCTGATACCATCATGTGTAGTTTGAGCCTAAATCCCACTGAAATCAATAGGATTTGCTCCTAAGTAAACACAGTTAGAATTTGGCTTTAGGTCTTGCAACAGTCTGTGCACACTTGGACTTGACAGAATACATTGAATGAGTATTATACAGCAAGTTATCTTCCTTCACTACTGTGAAATACACTAAGAATGGTATTAGCTTTTGCCACTTTGGATGAATGGAAGTAACTGAAGTTTTCAAAATATTTTCAAATATGATTTTATAGTTACCACAGCTGATCCCTCTTTCCTTCCTTGAAGACTGCAGAACACACCTGAGTATCATCATAGCCCTTCCCCTGCCATCACCCTTTCCCCCTTCTGTTTCTCCCAAGTTGGTGAGCAGTTTTTTCTGCAACTGTATTCCATGTAGCCTGGGTCTGATATTGTGCCTAATCCCTCTGTAGAAAGGATGCATTCTTCAAAATAAAAGCAATAGATCTGGCAACAGGTTTGCCCTTTGTAAGACTTTCCTGGAGGCCCCTTACCCAGGCATTTGGTTGTCTATGTTTTAAAGTCAGTTCTTTCTTAAAAACATCAGTTATTCAAGAAGAATTGATTGGCTTTCAGAATGCAGGACATTAGAGGTTGCTTGCAAGAGGCTGAAGATGAGTCTCCGTCGTGCCAATTCTCTCCGATCTAAATTCTCTAACCAATAGTTTATCAATCTCTGAGTCCAATCGGTTCAGTGCCAAGAGAAGTGGATCCGAGTTGGCATGGGGAGGTTCTATCAACTCTCGCAGTGCTTTAGCCTAATACGATAAAGCAGTGATACAATATGGTGAAAGAACTGTGATGGGCTGTTATTACTATATCATATTAGAATTGCATTAGTAATACAATCATGCAATCTTGATAAAGAGAGAAAGCATATATGGCAAGATTTTCATATGATGTTAGCTCCACAGTGCTCTTTTTTTATTTGCATGCAGACATGCACAAGAAAAAAAACCCCATAGTACTTATTCTGGTATCAGACTTTAGAAGTCTCGGTCTCTGATGAAAGAAAGAAAATTAGTAGGATGCAGTTCTAGATTTTTCAATTTAAATTGATGGTGACAGTAATTATAAAATCAAACTAAACAAAAATGATAAGCAACATATATTTAGTTTTAATCTAATTATAAACTAGGATTTTCCTATTTAATATGCATTACAAAAATTGCGTAATAAGAAAATGGGAAACATTGATTTAGACTGAAAAACCTAACCTTCTCAACATGTTTTTGTTTTAAAAAACACACACATATTAATTTCTGTAATAAAAAAATGATACTGAAAATTGAAGTCTTGTTTATGTTTACACCTTCAGCAGCATATCCAGTATGATTGTTCTAATTAAAATCAACATGAATGTTTAAAAAATCTTCATACTTGATGAGTCCTATGCCTGGTTGAGTTGGCATGCTTATGTAAAAATTTAAAGGAACACTAAGTACATTCTAGAAAAACACATACATTCATATACATATATAAGATGCATCTATCTATCTATCCATCCACATGCATATGACTGCAATTTAATCAACAGATATGGAAGCTCATATATACATAGAGCCTACCCACAAGCTGCCCTCCATGATAAGGTAGGGTTTGTACCTAATTAACAAAAAATTAGGTTACTGTAGATTGTGGTTACAATAATCTGATTTCCCGTTTTCATTCTGATTAATTAATAAGTTAAAATGCCAATTACGATGGTCAGACCATGGCTGTTGAGCCATAAAGGGGGGGGGGGGGCGTTACTGCGTTGTTGCTTTTATTTTGATTATATATTTTGTGGTTTTATATTTTTATTTAGTTCTGTGAACCGCCCTGAGATCTCCGGGCATAGGGCAGTATATAAATTCAATAAAATAAAAAAATAAAAACAAGCACCTTTTGGTTAAGTCTAAACAGAATTTAGAGCTTTTACTTACTCCTAAGTAAATCGGGTTAGAGAAATTCAGCCTAAGCCCAGATCCAACCCTATGTCTCTCTATTCACTATATTCACACAATTCCTAACTGTACAAAATTATTATCATGTCCCTCTTGTGAAACCAGCGGGAAAGGTTTGACTTAGCTTGTGATTTACGTTTGCTCCTCATTAACTATAAAAGCCGCGGAGGAGCAAAGTGGCTGTAAGTCTTCACTCTGGGAGTTTGCACATTTGTGCAATCCTGGAAAGCCATAGTTTGGCTTACTGTGTCATGTGAAGCAGATCACAGTTCTTATATGCTTGGCAAATCATCTGCAGTTCTCAGCGTTATCTGTAAAACAAATGAACTCTAAAGCCTCAAAACAACTCTGCTATTATATTAAGAGCCCGGTGTACTTCCATCTCATTTCAAATTTCCTGATTTATATTAAATATAGGTATCAAAGAAAAGCCTTCAATAGAGAAAAGGATTCCAGGCATTCCATTCTTTTTGCAAAATATAAGAATGCTTAGGATGCCAATTTTATACTGGTTAATTGTGTCACCTTCAGGTTCCAAATAAAAACTTTTCCAATATGTTATCAAAGATCTGCAATCTATCCTGGGAGATGGCCCTTTCCTCTCACTAGGGTCAGTGTAGGTCTGTCCTTTCACACAGCCCCATCAATCTGAAGCAGCTACAGTAATGAACCATCGGGGGGGGGGGGACTTTTAAGCAAACTCTGGAGCCAACTTTGGTCCCCTTGCTACTCTAGCAACACCATCTAGAGCCCTGACAATTTCAGCCATTCCGCCAAGAGGTTATTCACCTGCACATCTTCTAACCTGATGTATGCTGTCCTCTGCCAATAATTCCCTTTCACCATTTACACAAGCCAAAACATCATGCTTTATGCAAAAGAATAAAGGCGTACAAAATCAGACATAAATTTATGCCCAGGGTCGCAAACAACAAGTGATAAAAATAAAAATAGATAAAAAACTATTCCTATACAGGTGCAGATTGGATACACTTGAGAGCTAATAGGAAGCATTTCAGTTTTCCAGGACATTCTGTAACAGACAAAGTCAACAAACTCCCAGGAAAAAAGGTTAAAAATTTCAACATGAAGCTGCTGGATTAGAATTCACTAGCACATTTTACATAGTGGAAGTTGGGGCATATCCCCTAACTCACCAAAGAAACTGATTATCCCCGTTGATCTGGCTATGCCAACCATCACCCTGGCACTAATCAGAGAAGCAGGTCATTAAACTGAAAAAGACTGACTAGATTCTGTGTTCATATGTACTCTGCATGGTGCTGATACATCTGCTGCTATCATCTCTTGCATTGCCTGTCACTCTTTTCCCCAATACTTTGGAAATAACATTTGGCTCCCTTACTTCTGAACTCTCTCTCTCTGTCTGTCTGTCTGTCTCTCTCTCTGTGTGTGTGTACACATACACATACTGTAAGTACTCAATTAAGTGACCATGCCTGTGGCAAAGTGGGTCTAGCTCACAAAAGCTTGTGTCACAGTGTATTAGTCTACCATAAAAACATGGGTACCCTTCTGAGATTTGTATTGCAACAATTTCCCTGCCTTAGGGTCCATCCACACTTCACAAAAGTTTGTGTTTTATCCATTGCAGATTTGTCTCACCTCAAGTTTAGTCTGGGGTTCTAGGTCCCCAATAATGCATTTTACACTAATCTGTGAATTCCTTGAAACATGTTCATTCCACTGTTCCACTTTTCTCCTTGTCCCCACCCTTTTCTCTGTCCCTGTATCACAGCAGAGCCACACATCAGGGGCGGAGGTCTGCTTCCGGTGTCACCACTGAGAGGAGTGACAAAATGGCGGGCGGCACTCACCATGGGGCCTGCAGGCTCCGCATTGCCCCAAACAGTCCGCCCGCTATTGGCACTGGAAAGGGAAGCTGCTTTTATGCTCACTTGCAAACACATATAATCAATTGCTATGTGATGAGCACAAAAGGCAGACACATTTTTAAAAAGTGTGGGGCAGAGAACCAGAGGTGCACAGAAGGGGTGGAGGTGAAAGAGGACCACCCACACAATGCACCACAAGGGAAAGTGCACATTTTCTGTTCAGGAGCTAAAAAAAGGATCAGATCGGAAGGGGAACAAATTTCTATTAAGGTTTTAAGAGGTTTTGCATTTGTTCCGATAAAGTTTGGGGTATAAATGGAAAGCTTTCAGATCAGTACTTTTGATCCTATGCAAATTCTAATAAGTGCAGGACAATTGGAAATGTGGACAGGCCTTTAATGTTTTTGCTATTCAAAAACTCCAAGAATCAGAAACAGGATATGTCAAATAAGCACCTGTTAGAACCAATTCAATACATCTTCTCTGAAGTTTATTTTGTTCAGGAGCCAAACACAGCAGAGAATTATTAGAGCAACAACTGGTTCCTTGTCAGATGACGAAAGCAAAGTATTTGAAGAATGATGCTAGGATTGCTGGTCTTGATTACAGCAAAGGTTAAGCAAGGTAAATACTATCAGATGCTGACAGAAACAATGACAAATCTTGTGTCACATTTACAGATAGGTAGTGTTGGTCTGCCATTGTCAAAACAAAATAAAAAAAATCCTTCCAGTAGCACCTTAAATTCCTTCCAGTAGCACCTTAAAGACCAACTAAGTTAGTTCTTGGTATGAGCTTTCGTGTGCATGCACACTTCTTCTTAAGGTGCTACTGGAAGGAATTTAAGGTGCTACTGGAAGGATTTTTTTAATTTTGTTTTGACTTGTGTCACATGAAAGACTAACAAATTTATTATGGCGTCAACTTATGTGGACCAGATCCCATAATAAATTTTTGCCTCAGTATTTCACACCCTGGTTTGATCTAGCTTCAGAAGGCCTCAAATGACACTATGTGAGGGTGGAGGTGCAGGACTCAGGGTCAATGGTTGAAAGCCTAGTAACAATGACTTCTCATATGTGCTGGTAAGGTTTCTTGGACTGTGATGGACCAGGTATCTCAGGCTACACAGGTGGTATTGGTATGAGGCAGTCAATATTGGAGGGAAAAGGATAAGGAGAGCAATGAGTCCTAGTGAGACATTCCCTGGTAGGGCCAGCAGACTTTGAAAAGTGAGTAGTACAAATCCCTTTTTACCTGTAACAAGCACTGTTTTAGGAACACAACACAAAGAGGGGAGGAAGGAGAAAACACAGCACCTGCATAGGGGGCTACACAGAACATATGCAACACTCCTGGGACACAAGTTCAAGACCTACCAACTGCAAGGAAGACTCTTTTGCCTAACAGCCTGGAAAGAGGGCCAAGACAAGAAACAAGGGCAGTCTCAGGCACACAGAGTGAAAGCAGTAGCCTCCACTGAGTCACAGTATGTCACTTCGGTATGGACCAGGGAAGTCACTTCGGTGCTGCTAACGCAGCAGTTTGACTTCACCCCCAGAGTCAGACAAATGCCAACAACTGACAGTTAAAATGATGGTTTCATATTTGTTCATTTTATTTGCATCAGTAAATTCAGAACCCATTCAACAGAATTTCAAACAGATAAAATGTTACTGCTTTCAGATTTTGATGAGAATTACATTTGTGCTAGTGTTCTTACATAAGCATGACTATATTAAATATTCTACAAGCCACTGATTTCAGTCCTTTTATTGCTGTGTAAACTGGAAAGAAAACTCTGATTTCAGCCTATTAGGAAAGCATCTGGGTACTAAACACATAATATGCTGCACTCACCAGTGTAATTAGAGAAAATCAGAACTATACAGGGATTTCATTAGGACGCTGGCTCTTATTACAGAAGTCAAGTGATGCAAATGTTATGAGATCTCTAGTGCATTACAGCTTTGCTTAAAGATAGAAACAACCAACAGCTTTGCTATCGTTTCAGTCTTTCCATATGTGAACAAGAATGGGTGTGTTATTTTTTAATGTGAAACTCTTCTAGTTGCATAACCAAGTAAATAAACAAAGGAACAGAAAAGCAAAACAAACAAACTAGGGAACCCACTGTATTCTTATTTTTGTAAAACTGTTCCTTGCGGCAAAAAAGAACCTTTTGTGCTTTATTCTATAAACACAATTCTTCTCATAATTGCAATTCTGAGGCTCCTGAACCTTCTAAAACCTTGTTCTTTCTCTCAAGCTTTCCCTGCTTGATCTGCCTCCTCTTGCCTCTTCCATGCCATGTACAATCTTAAACTGTGGGGGAAGTCTAGGATGATTGATGTTATGAAAATTCTGCACATGGCTTAGCAAGTTTGTAGGCACTTAACAACAATCATTTTGCACCTTCTGTGGTCCATTTCCCCCATTTCAAGTGCCACTTTCCTTCCTCTGATACTTTCTCTCTAATCAACTGCCTATTTGGTGCTTTCTGCAAGCTAGGTGCCCGGTATAGGCAAGAACCAGAGCCCTCTCTATTTGACAGGTGCATGAGATAAGCTCATCCAGACATCCTTTGGGCTTTAAAGTTCCGTATCTAAGCGGGTGTGTGGGTGTGGGTGTGTGTTTTCTGACACTTTCCCTGGTACAACAGTGTTTCAATGCTAAATTGGAGCAAACAGCAATTGGGTTTTCAGTGGGTAGTCACGTACTGCGATTCAGAGGTAAAATGAAGGTTTTTCCTGGGACAAACAAAAAACACTCAAGACACAGAGCTTTGAAGCATGGACCTATGCCTAGAAAGCACGATGCAAAAGGAAGTCTGTACAAGCTCTATATAGTTAATCTTAATCTTAAATCAAAAGACTAGCTTCTTGAAAACATGTTTGGCATCAAAGTTTCCTAATCCTGCCTGAAGGCCTTTTAAAATACACCATGCTGACAGCTATTCAACTCCTAAGGTTTGGGACTGATTAGACAATGCCTTCCATATGCTACATCAATATAAGTATCTGTTAAATCTAAATATAAGATATTATTTTATTTATTATTACTGTATATCTCATTCATTCTCCAGCAAGCTGAAAGTGGTGTACATACCAACCTCCCCATTTTATCCTCACAGAAACCCTGTGAGCTAAGTTAGGCTGAGAAGTGTGACTGGCCCAAGGTCACCTGGTGAGCTTCACAAATGAGTGTGGATTTGAACTCTGGTCTCCCAGGTCCCAATCCAGCACGCTAATCCCTACACCACTAACCTGATTGTTTTAAAATAAAAAAGGAAGAGCATTTAGACAGTACAGTGCTACCACAGCAAATAATTCAGAATTCAGAGTGTGCGTGCCAGAATCTGAACAATCCCACTTTAAGCTGCTGATCTCAGATCTCAATTGTGTGGGTAGATACCCGTCGCCTTGGTGATGAGAAAGTCTGTGGGAAGGACAGGAAGGAGAATATTTCATAGCTCACTGCAGAAACTGGCAGGGTGAAGTGTTGCCTCTGAATTCGGCAGTGATAAAGCCTGAAACCCATCAACTGCTGCTACCTAATCACAAGTTGCCACAGCAACATAGATAGGAAACAAGGGATGCTTTTCATAATAACATTAAGGGATGAAAATGCTCAAACATGAGTATTGGTGTGACCAAAAAACAACTACAAAATATCTACCCTCCCCAACTTCATTTCTTGCACCTAGGTCACTTTAGAGAAAATAGCTTTGTTGCAATGGACAGATGTCAACACTACGTGCTGAATCTATTATGTGCCAAATTTTGAATCACAACTGAATATGAAATGCAAGAATATATTTCTTTGATGACAAAGATGATAGCCATGAAGCACTGTTTGCTTGCACAAAACTCGGGGGGGGGGGGGGGGAATTGCAGTGAATTTTCCTGATTCATTTCCTGCCCCCAAATAATCATGGTAAATTTAACAGATCACAATTCATGGAAGTTCTTAAACTATTTCAGAAGTGTGAGTGAGGCAGGTAACAACCAAGGAAAGAGGCTTTTCTGTAGCAGAATTTGCTCCCTAGAGAAGTTCACCTGTGCTACATTTTAGCTGGCAGGTTAAGACCTTAATTTTATTTCCCTGTGCTTGCAGCAGTGACTGGTTTATCTGTCAATAACTTTTATATGGCCTGTGCTACTTGCTGTTTTATCTGGTATGTTTATTCAAAGACTAAGCCTTGTGTTCTTGTAGCCCTACTTTGGCCACGGGAATAAGACCCTTTTGCCATAGCTGTCAAGTGTCCCTTATTTGAAGGGACAGTCCCTTATTCCAGCGCCATGTCCCGCTGCTGTCCCTTATTGATGGATGTCCCTTAAATGTCCCTTAAATGATGTCCCTTAAATTTCAAAGGAAGCAGCTCCTCTCCCTCCCTCCCTGCTGGCCAGGGAGGAGGGAGGCTCCAACTGTGTTGCTTGGCTGTGTTGCTCACCCAATAAGAAGTCTAAGAACGACTGGGAGGTGGAGCTTGCATGCCTTGTGTGTGGCTAGTTAATGCAAGCTGAGGAGGTTTTTGAATGCTGGACGCCATTTTGTTGCACGTGCTGCTGCAAACTTTGCAGTGCAAAGCCAGGCCGGGGAGCCATCTTAAGTTGAGGCTGCATAGGCCTTGCGGTGCATGTGATTCAGATTCTATTCAGTTGAACCTCTGGTTACAAAGTTGGTTGGACAGTGTTCTCGAAGCTACCCAGCATGAGTTTGACCAGACTGCAGGAGGACAGGAAGACTGGAGTGCCTGGAACAGGTGAAGCTGCAGGTCCCTTATTTTGGCTGCTGGTCCCTTATTTTCAAGGCTGCTGGTCACTTATTTTCAAATCTGTAAGTTGACAGCTATGCCCCTTTGCATCCTTTTGATACTATGCATGGGTAATAGACCCTTTGTTGATATTAAAAGGAGGGGAATGTTTATACTGAGCGTGTGTCCTCCCCCCAAACTTGGTAAGTTGGAACTAGCACCTTGAACGTATTTCGATGCTAATAAGCAGCCAGTGCAGTTGCTGAAAAAAGGCAACTATGTCCTTGTTACCCTATCACTGTTAGGAGGCTATGACTTCTATCCAGTTCTAAATTCTGAACATTCATCAAAGGCAGGGCCATATATTTGTTTTTAAATCTTAATAACCCACCTTTCTTCCATCATGGTTCCCAAGGTGGCATAAAGGTGGTTCCCAAGTGGTCACTGTTCCAGACAATGATCAGACCTGCTTAGCTTAAGCAAGGTGGTGGCCTCATGTACCTTCAGACAATACAATGAGACTAAATAAAATATATTAAGTTATGATTTTCAAAATAAATCAGCTGGAAGGTTTTTATAGGGAAAAACCTTTAGCTATGTTTCTATTTTATCACTGAGGCTCTGAAATGGCCAATCCTCAAAGTTAGAAAAAAAAAGTGAATAGCTTGAAAGGCCCCTTTCAGTCTATGAAGGGCTGCTGATACAAATTCCAATGCAGTTAACAAAAAAAATTCATTGGCACTATTGCCCCAGAAATTAGTAGCAAAGCTCACTCCAGGGGCATTCCAGTGTACCTTATCAAAAGGGAAGGATAAACCCTAGATTGTTCAATCAATTTTCATGAAGCTAGTCAAGCACTGCTTCCAAATACTGCTTAAATACAGAGATTGATGCACCTGGATCTGTGAAAAAGGTAAGTACAGCTTGTTGTTATTATTATTATTTATTGAATTTATATACCACCCTATACCTGGAGGTCTCAGGTCGGTTCACAGAGTATCATCATTATGCTACTCATGTTGCACTTAATCGAGTGTCAATCTCTTGAGAAGTTCCATATGCACATGAAATAGTATATATGAAATCTATAGGGGATATCTATCACAGAATGTCTTCACAGCCATGCTCTAGTCTAGTGTTATTTCTCTCCACCTTATTTAAATTGTGCCTCTTCTCCTGCAAAATATTTCCTACCTACATGCTGTATCGCACAGATGGGTGGATATCTCAAGCTGTCAGTGTTCTTGCTTGCTTACATTAAACCTACAAAAAGTAATGCTTGCCTCTCACAAGTATATCCCTAGTTTTAATCATACAAAGCCAGGACATATACCAGCTCCAATTATAATTTGCTGTTATAGAATACATATAGCCTGTGCACTTTGTAAGCATCATTCTTGCCAGCAAAGACTTAAATGTCTCTAACCTTGTCTGTATCTTAATTTTAAAAGCTTATTGATTCACTAATCCTTATGGCATTAACTTGATATTGATGATTTTAAAAATAGCTCTTCTTGCTTCACTACTTCACTGATACTGCTGTCAAAAATGTAAGATTTGGTTTTGTGACAGCTTTCCTAGGACAGCTGGGAGCTGTTCAGAAGCTCATCAAAATATATTCCATGTTTCTGTGAGCGACATACCAAAATAGTCCTATAGCTCCATGAAAAATCGGTGAAAGCAGTTCATCATTTTCATACCCTCCAACATTTCAAAGAGAAAAGGAGAAACATTATTGTTTATGAGTACCTAGACTGGGCCAAAAACAGGCCCAGGGGAAGGCTGTGTTATAACAATGGTGAGTTGTGAGGTGTAATCTACCAGGTTATACTCTACAAACACAAAGGGCATAAGAGACAGGAAATGCCATTAAGACAGGACATTAATTGTGTGACTGAAACATTTTAAAATGTTAATAGCAGCTGCAGAGCCCCTGACCGTATTGAGGATCACAACACAAAGTGTACCCTGTTCGTTTACACCATGGTTTCAATTAAAATTGGTCCCCCAAAGCTGCTTGATTCCACTGGCAGCGTGGAGTGGTACCAATGGGAACTAAGTAAGCAAACTTAGCTATTAAAAGTACCAAAAATATATTGGCTTTGAATGCAAAATGCCACTCTTTTCAAAAAAGAAATCTATTCATCTCTGAAAAAACTGATGGAGACATACCCTGGCAGAGTGTACTCATTAAATAATGTCTTTGACAGACTAAGGAAGGAGACATTGAGCAGAAGCCCTAAATTAGTAGTGAAGATACTGCAGGCTGATCACCTCTGAAGATATAATGTTTTCATAAACCTAATTCTGAATTCAACAGCAACTTAGGGTAAACATGCTGCTTTTCGTTTTATTAGGTCAGTAATTCCCACACTGTGTGCAAAGAAACTTCAGTGTGCTGTGAGAACCGAATTAAATCAATTCAAGTCCCCCTGAACTCAAAATACCCACTTAGTGAAGAGACAGTTCACTGCATCTATGCATAAATCGTATGCCCAGATTCAGTAACTTGTGCAGAATCAAGGAGGGATGGTCTCCTCTGAGAGTGGGTAATTCTTTCTCTTACTGCTAAGGCTACAATCTTATTCACATTTAATGGAGGAGCCTCACTGAACACAGTGGGAGCTGCTTCTGAATAGACATGCATGTGATGGTGCTGCAAAAGTAGTAAGAGTTTCAAAGTGGCATAGGTACACTTTCAATTCAGAAAGGAGTGTGCTGAAATATGGCATATGACATATGATACACATACAGCAGGCATTGCCCGTAAGATTTATAGACTCTTATAGTAAATGCATACCTTCCTATGGACCTGCATTGAGCTAGCACATACACTTTGCTCTGTTGTTTAATATTAATAAATATATAATAAAATATTATTATTTCAACAAGAGGTACCACAAATGTTTAAGTTGCTGAAAGATGATGGACAAAGCAATCCCAACTGGGAACAGAGAGCTGCAGTGTGGCAAAGTTATCACCATATTCAAGTCTTTGTAGGTTTTTCATCATACTTCAGCATATGGCTAATATAGATGGCAGAGAATATAGGACATACTACAGCAGGCATGGAGGCTGAATACAGTCCTCCTGTGTGGCCCTTGGCTTTCTCCCTAGATCACTCCTTGTACTGTGATATGGTATGTTCCTTGCAAGGGTGGAATCAGGTGTGTGTAGAAACCTCTTAGATATGCAAGAATCACATTCATTGCTCCTCTTACATTTGTCTTCATCATTGCATCAACCACTTTTTCCTTTTCACTTCCAGGACATGGGAATGTAACCCTCTGGCTGAAAAATGCTCCTCACCCCTCTACCATAAGGTATTCATGAAATGAGAAGTAACATACAGTTCTTTCAACTTGAAGACTGTTTCTTTGCACAGAACTTCATACTAGAAGAGCATATTCATTACCAATCATAGCTGTCAACTTTCAGATTTGAAAATAAGGGATCAGCAGCCTCACTTGTCCCGGGGACAGTCTACGGGATATCTAACAATCCGGAATAGCAGCGGGAAACGGCACTGGACTAAGGGAATTTCCCACACAAAAAAGGGAAGGTTGACAGCTATGTTACCAATGTATCAAAACACTTAACTCCCAAAATGAAAATATTTATGCTTAAAAAAAAAGTCTGTAGTTTAGCCAGATATTATCTCAGAGGAAAGGTGTCTTGCTGCAAAACACTTTAGATAGCAACTTTTTCAGATGAATATAGTAATTACATAAGGCTGTAGCTGAAACACAAAAGAGTAACATGGTTTAAGTGACACAAAGAATGTCATACAAAGCTTGTTTCTGCAACCACTACTGAAAGAATATGCTTCAGGGAATGAAGCAAGCTCCTCATTTAGTTGTTGTAAGACTGGGATGAAATCAATAATAGAAAACAACAGAGTAATTCATAATGAAAAACACCACTAAGGAATAAATTACAACAAATCTACTATGGTATCTCTAATAATAATAAAAAAATGCTCAAAGAGAAGTTGTCTTTTCATTTCAAGCAAAAACGAAGAAAAACAAAACAAAGAACTGGCAATGTATTTTCCCCATAATTTTTATTAAAAGTTTTTCATCATACAATAAAATAAATCAACAACAAACTAATCTAAATAAGAAGAGAAAAAGGAAGAGTTAAGTAAATACAAAGGTATCTTAATCCTTGTTTCACATAGAAGGGGATGTACTTTCCCAGCTCTCACTTGGGAGCATCCCTTTCTTCTCCCAGCCTCCCACCCTGGGAGATCTTCCCCTACTTGACTCTCACATGGGGTCCTTCACCAGCCAGCCATCACCTTCATGGGTATACAATCCCTTCAGTGACCCAGAGTATAGGACACCAAAAACAAACAAAAAAACAAACAAGAAGAAACAGAAGGAAAAAAAGCAAGAAGATAAAAATAATAAGCGGCTGAAAAAAGAAAATAAAGGAAAAGAGAAATAAAAATGGCTTCTATTTCTCCATCTGTCAGTTTTATATATATAAAGATTATTCAAAATATTCACTCCAGAAAAGTATCCAGCTTTTCCTCCTTCTGCTAGGCAATATTATCCCAGGCTTCAGATCCAGACATCTCAAGTCCATTCCTTTTCCCTTCCTTACACAAACTCTAAAAGAGGTTCTCCAATTATTATCATTGATAAATGTCAAGAATAGTCTTCTTCCTGTCCAGCACAATAACTTTACCTTCAATGTTGAGAAGCAATAAATCCTTCATCTTTATTCATACAGGAGTCTCTTTCCTGTAATCAAGAGTTATTCATTCATTAATTCACACCCAGTTCCATATCTTCCAATTTCCTGTTCGTTGTGGTTTTCCATCCTAATTTAGAAAAAAAAACAGTACTTCCATTTTCTCTTCTTCCATTCCACTCTCCTATTCTGGCAGTCATTTATCAATATTATTTTCCAAAGGTTCTCTGTCTTCTTTAACCTCATCTTTCACTGGTCTATTTTCATTCACCCTTTTAGCCATCTCAGCTCTGATCTCAAATTTTAATTGCTCATCCAGTAATCGCTGCATGATTCCAACAGTCAATGGGGTGTCCAACAGTGTTTTTGCCATACTGAGTGTTCTTGGTCATATTAATAACTCACTCTCCACCTTAAAGTCTTACTGTCTCTGCCTTAACAGCTTGACTCTCCCATCTCCTTATCTCCAGACAGCATTCTTTTCCCACAGAGGCATAAATAAAACTAGTTTCAGTTTGCAGCCAGTACTTTCATCAAAGGGATGGAAGGTTAAGAATAAAATAAAAATTTCTAACAGTTGGAATGCTCCTTAGCCACTTAAAATCTTTCTTAGTCGTAAACTATTAAAACATTCTTTCTGTTTTGCTTTCAGGCTTTCAGTGATCATCTCTTCATAAGTCAGTTCACATTCCAGATGCAAATTTCAACAAGCGGAGAGATCACTTCAGTTATAATTTATAACAGTCTCAAAAGTAATTAAAGAAAAGGAGGTATTGCCCACTTTATGCCCTCAGGACTGACCCTCAGGACTATTATGTTGTGTTTGGACATGATTGAAATTCCTCTGTTCTAGGCCACTCTCTTCTCAGAGAGAATGTAATAACCAAGATTTATGCCTTTCGCTACCATTAATCACCACATAATTATCTCTGTCAACAGACTGTTGACAGGTGATATCTAGTCCGCCATTTTCCTCTCCAGAAGTCAAAAGAGCTAACAATGTACTGACAAATATTTTGCCTAATTTAAATCAGTTTAAATCAAACCCCTACCTTGCTTGCCTTTTTGGCCTTCTAACCACATGCATCCCACACTGTCAACAGCACATAGTCCCCATGTCAACAATAATCAAATTGGAGTATCAGAAATAGTGATAAAACTGGATTAGAAGTGAAACCAAATTTATAATGAAAGAAAATTTGGGAAATCAATTTAAGTGACTAACCTTTGAAAGCAGCAAAAGCAGTAACAAAGACTGACAAACTGGGAAGAAAACCTGGTCAGGCCTCAATTTATCCCCCCTGGGAGTGGACCCAAAGTGACGCTTATTGGTCAGTTGGGTCTGCCCCCGGGGAACTCCAGCCCATGCCTGCCCACCATTGGCCAATCTGCGAGGAGGCTGGAATCCACCCAGGCGATGCTCCCAGGTTGCAGACATGGCTGTGGCCAGGCCACGACGCCACCTGACAGTGGAAGGATTTGTATTGGAGCTTTAAATGTAACCAAGCATAAAATACATATTTTATACAGTTCATTTTTAGACTTTTATTTCTTATGTTTGGTTCTGTTAAGGACACAAGGAGTGATCATGTCAGGTTATACTGGGTACATGTTTTTTTAACCAATGAAGGTGACTTATAAAAAACATGTTGGCTGTTATAGAACAGAAAGTTCTTTCCCAGTTGTAGTATACTTTCAACTACTCAACAGAACTTACTCATATTTCTAAAGTGATACATCACTTGTCATTTTTTATAGCTTTGAACATCCAAGATGCCACTGGATACATGTGCATTTATTACACTGAAGAGTTCCAGAGGGAGAAATATAACATGTTAATGGTCCTTCTGCCTGCCTGCCAGGGAAGATTCAAAGAACTAACAAAGTAGCCAGAACATCAACTATACTTAATAGATTCTGTCTGGTGCAGACAACTCAAGTGATCTATATCATTTCAAAGTCTATCCTACCCAGCAAGCCCTTGGGAAAAAACACAGCAACTTAGGTTTACACAGCGGTAGCTAAACCAAAGGATGTTCAACACTGCTTTATGCTTCCCAGATAAAAAAGGAACCACAATAAAAATGCTGTAAGTATAAATTATACAATCTATTTAAAAAGTAGGATGTATGGTACTTGTTCTTTCCCTTCTTTCTTTGGTGATCACTCGTAGCTGAGTAAGATTATCTTCCATGAACACCTTAACAGTGAGTCCATAAGTGACTGTGGAGGTCAATTCTGGATCCACGCATTCTTCCACAGGGGGGGAGAGAGGTTTCCAGGTGAGAGTTGATCTTGGTGAAGGGTTGTCAAACGTGCCTTTCTCTTAACTCGTTTCTCCTTTTCACCCTGAGTTCATGCTCCTTCAAAGTCTGTGACACCTTTGGTAAAGGCTGTTCTCCAGTTGGAATGCTCGCAGGCCAGTGTTTCCCAGTTATCAGTGCTTATGGTACTTGTATGTTGTTGTTGTTTTGTTTAGTCGTTTAGTCGTGTCCAACTCTTCGTGACCCCATGGACCAGAGCACGCCAGGCACTTCTGTCTTCCGCTGCCTCCCACAGTTTGGGTACTTGTATACCAGGATCCATTATTTTTAGGCATATAGTAAGCCATGCAACATCTACCATTTCAAGTTAAAATGTAGCTTCTTTAATTGGTACACATGAGTTGCATGTCTCATGTGATTGTAAGAGCCACCGTATAATTTAATCTTCAGGTACACTTACGTTTGCCAGTGTGTTTATCATGCATACAGTGCAAAGAATGTAGAAGTATGATTGGTGCAGACTGTTATCCTTATTAGCATCAAGTTATTCACTATTACTATGGTGGTATGACCACTTTGGTCTTATTTTGTACACTGTTCTGATATCTAAATGAAGAGGGTGTTTTAAAAATTATTAATAAATTAACTAATAAATAATTTTAATTTATTCTTCTACACACAGCTCCAAAAACATGTTGGATATGAGCCAGGAAACTAGAAAATTGTGTATTCTGATGTAAGTCCTCAAGTGTTCAGGGAAATACATCTCTCATTGACCTTTTAAGCTTTCACTGTGGCAGATAGCAACACACTGTTATTCTGCTCAGAATGTTAAACAGCTAAGGCAAAATTTATGGCCAGTTTTAGCACTTGCATTAAGTATTTTACACCAGTGCTATGTGCTTTCTTCTCTGTAGCATTGCCTTTCTTAACCTAGTAGATGGAATATACACAGCAAAAATAGTTTTCTCTTTTCACATTCTACAAAATGAGAGATGGCTGAAGTAGGTCTGAATGAAATGAAATAAATTCAGAGAGGATCTTCAAAACCCTCTGAGATGAAGGAATCCATTTTATGCTACTTCAAAAATTTGTATGTTGCACCAGAAAACAGTATCTTGCATCTTCTAGCATATTACAAGTACGGCTCACAGGATGGCTTCTCAGCACAGGAAGCATAATTTTATATAAACACACATATAAGGCTCGGAGTTTACTTCTCTTCCTGTACTCCTCAATCAACTTCCCCTTATGACTTATTTTTTTAAAAATATTGCCAGTCTGAATTTTATCCCTGCTCAGGGCAATGAACAAAATAGCAGCGAAAGCTGTGAAGTGGCAACTATTATTCACCAGGTTTTGCTTTATAAATGTTATGTATGCAATGTTCCCAGTAAACCATTTAACATTTTGAAAAAGTATTGCTATCTACACTTATCACTTTTTTTTTCTTTTCTGGTGCCTTTAACAGTATCTTAAGATGCAGAAATTAAGCAGGACAAGTTTTTAAACCACATCTCTCTATGTCAGGAAAAATTCCAGCCACTTTTGTAATGTGAGGCTGCAGCTAATGACAAAGGAGTAGAGCAGTAAAATATGTGACATGTACTTATACTGTAAAATAAAGTGCCAATAATATGAGCAGAATACTGATAACCATAATAACAAGAAACTTGAGTTTTGGCTTGTATGCTCAGTAGCTATTATGCTTATATTTTACACCCATTCGTTTACTGGGTTTTCAGTATGCAGTAGAAAATGGTGCAGTATTAGTGAACAATCTTTCATTGCATGTTGCCTTTTTAAATCAGCATCTATCTATGTTGGAATTTAGGCCAGCCTAATTGTACAAGAAATCCATAACAGCAACAAAGGAGAAACTAGGACCTATCTAGGACAAAATATTGTAGTCAAATCTAACTGGGGGAGGATGACTTTACCCTAGCAATGGAATACTACTCTTAAGATCCAATCAGGAGCCTCTGTTGCCTTGTGGGCTATTGGCTGGCTGGAGCCACGAGATGCTGCAGAGGAAGGGTGGTCTGCTGTCATTCCCACTAAAGGGACACTTCTGAAACACTGATACAGCACTCACACCTGGACCTGAGGCTGCCTGCTAAAGCCGTATTTAAAGAGGCTGGTATTCCACTCTCACTAGTCTCCACCAAAGAGCCAGAAGAAAAAAGTGGGGTAGAGAAGAGGCTAGACAAAGAGGAGGCAAAGGGGTTGATTTTAAATTTTTTTAGTGTTGGGGTTTTTTAAGGAGAAAGTAGAGAAAATGTGAACCAGCAAGCCACAAAGGGGAGAAAATAAGCCAAATGCAAGCAGGGCAAAAGGCAGAAAGACAGACTGAAAAGTCATTCAAAGAAAGAAAAATATTGTCTCAGCAGAATAGAGATGGGAGTTTAATGGCAGCCTGACTGCTTTCGACGAAGGCAGGAGCAAACTGAATTAGGAAAGCTACCTACTGCCTAACTTAAACTATCAGGATTGGAGCCTTCCAGACTGCAAGAGCCCTAGGACTAGAAATAAATATTTCATATTCACCATCAAAGATTTTCTTTCCTAAGTTTGAGGAACAACACAAACACACTTATCACAAAACAAGAAAATCATGCCTGTGAAAGAAACTAGCATCCAAGACAGAAGCACACTAGTATAGGCAAAATACCCCTCCATGGGAACCCCCCCCCCCAAATAATGATAATAAACATGAAGAATAACTGTGCTGCAAATAAAGCTGTTCTAAAATTTGATTTCTCAAGTTAGCATGCATAAAAAGTTAATTTTTGTGTCAAAAGCTAATTATTTCTACTATGTACAGAAAAAGGTATGATTGAAAGTCATATTCACAATTAAACAATTTCCCTTTTCTACATGCAATTTATTTCTAATCAATTTTAAATATAATTAGTGCTTACTTTCATCTTCTTGGTTTTCTGGTGCAATTTGCCTTCCCTCTTCTTCGTCTTCTTGCTCTTTCTGTGGCAATTCTTCCTGATGGCTGGAGGCACTGACAGAGAGTGTGTGGCAGCAATGGTTGAACCCACTATCCCGGGGCAGAGTATAACTGCGGGGCTTGCCCCCATTCCCATTTAGGGCTTGCATTTTCTCACCCTCCACTAAAGGGAAAGGGCCATAGTGATCCTGCAGGTGGCACTTTTGAGTAGGAAGAGTTGACTGCCGCCTGTGTTCTGGAGAGATAACAGCTGAGTCAGAGAAAACAGAGTCCTCAAGTGGTAGAGTCTGAAGGTAGTGCAACCCTGAGCTTGTCAGCGGAGTCTCTATTAAATCCTGCCAAGAACGTCGCTGGCTGGCTGTTTTGCGGATGGGAGATTCAGTAGTACTCCCAACTGGTTCCTGACGGAATTCCTCGTGTGAAGATTGTGACTGGGAAGTTTCAGTGGAAGAGAGTCGGCTATGCTTTGGTTCCACAAAAGGGCTTGCGCAGCTCATCTGCAACATGAATATAGATTCTGGTTTCAGATCAGTTATGAAGATAGCTGAATGTTTGTAATATTCAAAGGCCATCATGTACTACAGCTAGCAAGGATATAGGTTTTATTATTAACATGTATTTTCCAACTCCTAGTTCATAAAAGGATATTTCAAAGAAAAAAAATTGATATCTATCTACAAAACCATAATCCTTAAAAAAAGAACTATCAGAAAGAGAATAGAGTATCCCAGCCAAAAAGGCCCAATACATCATATGTAGCCATCCAATTAATCTTAGGAGGATCATCTGAAGCACAAATTTCCTTGAGTACAATCATTATTTGGCTTTGTTGCACTATATTCCTTGCCATTCTGTGTTTCATATTGGCTATAAACATCAACATTTAGAAGTGATTATTTATTGCTTTATGCTCCTACACATACACCAGGCAAACATTTTGAATAAGAGTTGTATTTGCTTCTATCTAGCTTCAAATTGTTCAGTTAAAATCTCAAGGTTCAAAACAGTAAAGAAATAGTGTATGCGACATCTGTCTGTAGTCAAACAACTACAAGGTCTTTTTACCACTCCAGTCTTTGGGCCCAGTTCTGATATTCTCCCAACTGTTATTACAATGAAGCTAGCTATTTAATCAAGGGATGCGGGTGGCACTGTGGGTAAACCCTCAGTGCCTAGGGCTTGCCGATCGCATGGTCGGCGGTTTGAATCCCCGCGGCGGGGTGAGCTCCCGTCTTTGGGTCCCAGCTCCTGCCCACCTAGCAGTTCGAAAGCACTCTTAAGTGCAAGTAGATAAATAGGTACCGCTTTACAGCGGGAAGGTAAACGGCGTTTCCGTGTGCTGCGCTGGTGCTGGCTCGCCAGAGCAGCTTCATCACGCTGGCCACGTGACCCGGAAGTGTCTCTGGACAGCGCTGGCCCCCGGCCTCTTAAGTGAGATGGGCGCACAACCCTAGAGTCAACTAATCCAGAATGCGGCAGCTAGACTGGTGAATGGGGGCGGCCGCCGAGACCACATAACACCGGTCTTGAAAGACCTACATTGGCTCCCAGTACGTTTCCGAGCACAATCCAAAGTGCTGGTGTTGACCTTTAAAGCCCTAAACGGCCTTGGCCCAGTATACCTGAAGGAGCGTCTCCACCCCCATCGTTCTGCCCGGACGCTGAGGTCCAGCGCTGAGGGCCTTCTGGCGGTTCCTTCATTGCGAGAAGCAAAGCTACAGGGAACCAGGCAGAGGGCCTTCTCGGTCGTGGCGCCTGCCCTGTGGAACGCCCTCCCATCAGATGTCAAAGCGATAAATAACTACCTGACATTCAGAAGACATCTTAAGGCAGCCCTGTTCAGGGAAGTTTTTAATCTGTGATATTTTAGTGTATTTTTGGTTTTTATGGAAGCCGCCCAGAGTGGCTGGGGAAACCCAGCCAGATGGGCGGGGTACAAATAATAAATTATTATTATTATTATTATTATTATTATTATTATTATTATTGAGTCGGACACGACTGGCCCATACGGGCAGGGGTACCTTTACCTTTACTAGCTATTTAATATACTTAAGGATCCCTTGATTCCACAGTTAATAGAGTTGCTGTTTTATGATAAAGTCACCCTCATAATGCATTTGAAAGGCAAGGTTAATCTAAATAATAAAGGCAATATTCAGAAAACAGTGTGTTACCAAACTAAGTGATTCAAATAATGGTTCAGTTACAGCTAATAGTACTAAAATCTGATTTTAGGCGAAACCCTGCAGATCACTGGAGAAGAGGAAAAAACTTGCTCCTAAATGCAGTCACTGACATTTACAGAATGCCATAAGAATTTATGAATAGCCTTTAAAGAATAATCCAGAGAACTCCATATGTGCTTTGTGTCAGTTTCATGGGATCTACTGTGGCATACAAAAATCAGTCCCTACACTACAAATTATATGAATGTCAGAATTAAATGGTGGTTTTATTTCTGTTTGAAAAACCAGAAACCAGAAGTTGTCACAAATATTACCTATGTATCTTTTACCAGGGTCTTGTTGAAAGCTCTTCCAAAAATGAAGAGGGGTAAATGCTGAGTAGCCACCTTGACTACTTTTTAAATAAAGACTACCTGGGTTAGCTACTTGGTTTGTGCACCATTGAAGAATTTCTCTATCCCTGTTGCATTTGGAGACAAATCTATTGATCCAAAGTGATGAAATACTTAGTCCCTACTCATGAATCAACTACTAGAAAGATGCTCTTGGTCTTCCACACAGATTATCAGGATCAGGCTGCAAGGTGAGATCTGGAAAAGACCTGGCAATGAGGCAATATACAGGAAGAAAAAGCAGCTGTGGAGAAGTCATGTGGCCCTTCCCTTTTGTAAGCACTGGATAGAGGGAATAAGAAATCACTTTTCCAAAGTGCTCCTGGGGTAATCCAGATAAGTCTTCTTTGTCTCTAGCTGCAAGATTTATTAACATGCCTTAAGTCAACCAGCAGCAATCACCCAAAGCATAAAACTTTTGGTACACTGCAGAAAAGGAGTATGATATTTTTTGAGGCAGGCATTGCAGAGGGAGGGTGTTAAGCAGAAGCTTTGAGATTAACCATTCATCAACTTTACCTTCCAACTGTGTGTTATAGCACCCCTGACACCTTCACAAACTGAATGGTGTAGTGGTGGTGAGATGAAACTGAGACTGTAGCTGAGAAAATGCCTTGCTACTCATATTGGCATTCATGCACAGTGCAGTCATTCAGTCAGTTGGCACAAACACAAAAGATAGCTTGCAAAAAATCTCTTTGCTGGATATGGAAATTCTAATGTAAGATCAAAGATGACTTCATATGATTTCAGTTATGCCTCTTGAAACAATGTTATTCTGTGACTCCTTTAGCATAGTTGGAAAAAAAGAAAGAAAATCAGCTAGGCAAAGTCAGAGCTTCAAAGCTAGCATGGGAAAATACGACTTATTTTATAGAATCATAGAGTTGGAAGGGACCCCAAGGGTCATCTAGCCATCCCCATGCAATGCAAGAAACTCAACTAAAGCATCTATTACAGATAGTCATTGAACTTCTGTTTAAAAACCTCCAGTGAAGGAGAGTTTGCCACCTCTTGTGGGAGCCTATTCCACTGCCAAACAGCTCTACCTGTCAGAAGGTTCCTCCTGGTGTTTCATTGGAATCTCCTTTCTTGTAACTTGAAGCCATTGGTTCGGGTCCTAGTTTCCAGGGCTGAAAAAAGCAAGCTTGCTCCATCTTCCATATGACAACTCTTTAGATATCTGAATGTGGCTATCATATCTCCTCTCAGCCTCCTCTTTACCAGGCTGAACATACCCAATTCCTTCAACTGTTCTTCATAAGCTTGGTTTCCAGCCCCTTGATTATCTTAGTAATCTTCCTTTGAACATGTTGCAGCTTGTCAATATCCTTTTTAAATTGTGGTGTCCAAAACTGGACACAGTACTTCAGGCATAGTCTGACCAAGGCAGAATAGAATGGGACTACTGCTTCCCTTGATAGGGACACTATACTTCTGTTGATACAGTCTAGAATAGCACCAGTTTTTTTGCTGCTGACTCACACTGTTGACTCATGTTAAGCCTGTGGTCTACTAAGACCCCTAGATCCTTTTCACATGTACTACTGGCAAGTCAGATGTCCCCCATCTTATATTTGTGCAGTTGGTTCCTCCAGCCTAAGTGTAGAACATGACATTTGTTATTGCTGAAATTCATTTTGTAAGATTGGGCCCAGTGGCATTGGAGACAGAATTGGGATTCAATATGACCTCAACAGATTCTTTAATTATTAAGATACCTATTCTCTTGTAATTAAATAAAATGACACAATCACATCCAGACTTCCCAAATGAACTTAGCACTTTTTTGGATGGACTAGAATGTTTTTCTGGCACTTGAACTAGCTTCAAAAACTAAAGTTCTTAAGGAAGCATTTTTAAATATGCAGTCTGCTTCCAATAAACCCCAAAAGAATATTGGGAAGAGGATTTAAGAGGATCTGGAAAAATAGGTTTCCTATGGTATGGAAAAAAATACACCTCTGTCTACTGGAGAGTGTACTCAAATGCATCTATCATACAAGCTTATTGTTTACTCTCCTTACATCAGCATTACTTCACATCTGATGGCATATTAAGGATACCCTTTATTATCTGGCCATTTGTACAATTATGTATTAATATTTGGTATGGTCTACTTGTTTTGTAATAGAAAAGTCTATTTTTAATACACAAAGAACTTGAAAGGAAGCACAGAATCTATTCTTATCTGAAGGAGGATAAGCTTTTGTGAGAAACTTAGTTCATGTTGGTTAAAGCAGGAATGCTGCCAGTATTTTACCTTGGCTTAGCTTCAATTTATAATTGCCATGTACAGATTTAAATTTGTTCCTCGAAGGATAGTCTAAAAAAGACCTTATTTCTTAACAAATCTTTTTAATAAAGCAGCTGTTCTACTATTTTAACTGTTTTAATGAGAACTGGAAGATGCTTTTTCAATGTTAGATCCTGCTAAATAAAGATATAAATAAAGATCCTACATACCTGTCATGATTGTTGTTCTATGCAGTGGTTCAGGGTATTTATTCTTACATTATACTTTGATACAGGACCAAAAAACTGAATATATACAAACATAATTCCTCTGACATCAAGCATTTATACAGGATACTTCCAACATCATTCACCCCAAAGTGCAAACTCAGTTGAAATGGATGAAGGTTGCGTAAGAGCTACTACCCAAAAAGTATTTCTGTATTCTCACTCTGGGTCAATGGCAGCTAGTTATTACAAATGAACACTTACCGAAGGAGGTCGTGGGTATGTGTCGTATGGTGGAGGTGGGCTGTCTTGTTTGGGTGTTGATGGCGTGTCTACTTCTTCCTTATCACTTTCACTCCAGTAATCTAAACAATGCAAATTAAAACAACAACAACCCTGTATTATTGCAGAAATCAAGTTCTTCAAAATTCATGTGTCATAATCAGAAAAGGGGAGCAATGGAAGATATATGTTAATGTGGATTCCATCCTCATAATTCATTCTAATGAATAAAAGCAGGCCTTCAAGGGTTCTAATACAACCATCCTAGAGCTGTGTTGTAATAATCCCTTTATCAAAGTTCTTTGTTGTTTAGTTGTTTAGTCGTGTCCGACTCTTCGTGACCCCATGGACCAGAGCACGCCAGGCACTCCTGTCCTCCACTGCCTCCCGCAGTTTGGTCAGACTCATGCTGGTAACCTCGAAAACACTATCCAACCATCTCGTCCTCTGTTGCCCCCTTCTCCTTGTGCCCTCCATCTTTCCCAACATCAGGGTCTTCTCCAGGGAGTCTTCTCTTCTCATGAGGTGGCCAAAGTACTGGAGCCTCAGCTTCACAATCTGTCCTTCCAGTGAGCACTCAGGGCTGATTTCCATCAGAATGGAGAGGTTTGATCTTCTTGCAGTCCATGGGACTCTCAAGAGTCTCCTCCAGCACCATAATTCAAAAGCATCAATTTTTCGGCGATCAGCCTTCTTTATGGTCCAGCTCTCACTTCCATACATCACTACTGGGAAAACCATGGCTTTAACTATACGAACCTTTGTTGGCAAGGTGATGTCTCTACTTCTCAAGATGCTGTCTAGGCCTGTCATTGCCCTTCTGATCAAAGTTCTAAAGGACTGCTATTTGAGAATATAATGGTGGTGGAGAATTAAGTATGTTTTGTCACCATCACTGGCATAGAGTAGGCACTATGATGATCTGCACTTGTGTTCTCTGTATACAATTGTCTCTATGCTTGTTCCATGGGTCTTGGCGTCCTGGTAAAGCAAACAGCTAGCCAAGCACAAGAAATGAGAGGTGCTCTGGTCAGTTTTCAAGGGCAGCCCCACACAGAACACATTGCAATAAACAAACACTAAGGTCACTAGAACATGAGTTACTGGTGGCAAACTATCTTGGTCCATGAATGACCATAGCTGCCAAACCAGCCATAGATGGAAATATGCACTCCTTGCCATTGAGGCCACCTTAGCTGACAGGATTGTTCCTTTTGGAATACATAGCTAGGATAGAATCCTTCCAGTTTAATCACCCACTGAGATCCCAGTTACAGTGGTACCTCGGTTTAAGTACTTAATTCGTTCCGGAAGTCCGTTCTTAACCTGAAACTGTTCTTAACCTGAAGAACCACTTTAGCTAATGGGGCCTCCCGCTGCCGCCGCGCCACTGGAGCACGATTTCTGTTCTCATCCTGAAGCAAAGTTCTTAATCCGAGGTACTATTTCTGGGTTAGCGGAGTCTGTAACCTGAAGCATATGTAGCCTGAAGTGTATGTAACCCGAGGTACCACTGTATATATGGCACCAGTCCTTTCATGTATAATTGTTAATGGCAATGAATTTCCCTGCAATTAAAAAGCAACACCAGCAGGCTGCAGGGCTGTCTGACAGGTCAACCCCAAATCTTCTGGTTAGAAGAACAACCACTCCAGACAGGAGCACTCTCAGGTGGAATCTACACAGATATAAAAAAGTTCTGAAAATGCTTTTTTAAAAGCTTTTTAAAAATACGTGAATTTTCCATAAGGCTCACCATTGCCAACTAGTGTCATATTGTATATTGCACTTAAAACATTATATTTGCAGCTGTATGTCTGAATCCTCAGTTATCTCACTCCCTTCCCTCACAGTGCTATCTACTAAACAAAATGACACTGTTTTATTACACCTCTCTTTATCTCTGTATCATTTGCTAAGCACACTTTGGCCTAATAAAGAATTAGAAAAAATAAAAATGTAATCAGCCTTTAGTGTCTTTCCAAAGTTAAATATATAAAATCAATATGCTTTAGGGAAAAAACCTGATCCATCAATCATCAACACATATATAACAGGTCCTTTTTTGTAGTCAAACATGCCCTGAATATTTTTTAAAGTTCCTATGTGTTCGAATAAAGTACTGCATAAGAACAACAGTTGCGGTAACTGAGGGAATATTCTTAAATAAGAAAATTAGGGTTCTGCAATAAAGCACAGAATACATATCCTTTAAGTAGGGAGGTTAAGTGAAGCAAACAAAATAATTCTACCATACCTTGCTCTTGTTTGATCCTCTCTCTTTCTGCATAACCAGCAGCAAGCATATTAATTCTGTTTAACCACCTGTAATAATATTTTAAATGCATCACTGACAATGCTTTAACAAGTTACATGACTTTGTATGTGGTCTTTTATTCGAATATTTACAGCTTCTTGACAAGATAAGGCAGTAAGACCTATGTTTCATTCAGCTGTCTTGTTAGATGGAATTTTCTTGTAAAACTATTTTGACATATACAATTTTGTTTCAAATAGAAAACCTTGTACGAGGATACTGAAAGTTCTTAAAATGAAACATTTCAAGGTATTCAAATATCTGTTAGATATTGCTCACAAATACGTCATCATACTGAAGAATTCTTGCTGTTCCAATTTCTCAAGATCAAATCCTGTTACAAAGTTTTCGTCAATACTGTACATTTAAAGCCTTATTTGTCATACCAGCAGGAAAAAAGTTCACTCTCCAATTTTGCAGCACAGATATCATATAGTATAACAAAGAGATAGGAGAAGCTTTGTGTGCATCAAGAAGGAAGAGAGAGGAAAAATAATTCTTTTAAATAAAAAAATTTCTAACCTTACGCTAAATCAGACTTCCAGTCCCCTAGACTTCTTCCAACAGAACTGTCTGCTTGGTAAAGCTGGGTGTATTTTCATCATTCTTTTTTCTTCCCATTGATTTCAACAGATGACTCAGCTGCTATTCTGCCTGTAACATCTGTGCTTCTTAATGCAATTTCCAGGCATTCTACTTACTACCCCACCACCAGGAATCACACTTGCCAAATTTCAGAGTGAAGGGGTTCTCACTTTATTGCCCATTAACAAAGGCATATAGGAAGAAATTGTATTAAATTAAAGTAATTTGGTTTGATTTATAATAATTTGGAAAACTAATAAAAATAATTTGAAAACACCACCACTAAGACATAAAGGAAGACCTTAACTCCTATATATACACTAGCAAGTTGAAAGTGTCAGGTGTTGCTCAGGAATTCTAACAGCCTCCTGCCCCAATTTATAAATGCATAATGGATGCAGCTTTTCAGAAGCCATAATTCATTTTAAATAAATGTTTCTAAAGTCAAAAGTGTTTTCATAGGTGAAAACAAATGGCAAATAGTACCAAGTGGTAAATGGAGGTGGGGCGAAGATTTGCCACTTCATAAGGCTCCCAATTTTACCACACATTAGAAAGTGTGGCAGAAACCCCAAACTACGTTTTTTATTATTTTTTTTAAAAAGCAGGGTAGAAGACTATTTGGTTAAGATGGTTGTCTGTGTTGGACCATTGATAATGCAGTATGACCAAAAAACTAAAGCTTCTGTAAAATCAGTTGCTTCTGTTATGATGATTTCCACATTTTGAGTGAGTAGAGGTCTATTTCATCAGTCAGGCCAGTCCTGCCAATAATTAGTTTCCAAGTGAAAATAATGGGTGCATAATCTTGGCAGGAGAGCCTGATTATTGCTTTAATCCCAGATGTGATTCCTGGCACGGCTAGATAGGCACTATTTTTATTGCTAGTTCATAGCAAAGCAGCAACATGGAAAACAGGTTTGAGACAGAGTCCTGCCCAGACTCAGATCTTCCATCACTATTTTGAAATCAAAGGAACAGTTGAAATTTTTTTCCATGTTGGACTTCTTAAAAAAAGAAGATGGAAACAAGGAGGCATTTTGTCTCTAGAAAGGAATTTAAATGAACTTAAATTAATTTCTATATCTAAGAGACAGTACAATCTTTGATGGTTGCAGTTAAGTTGACATTTAATCATGGTAATTTGCAAGAATGACTTAAGTACCCTTTGAAAAATGTATATGAGCTATGTGTCACAAAGACTCATTGTGCCTCTAGATCATTTCACAAGTTTCTTAATTACTGGAAACTATGTTCTGGCAACTACTATGTTGGCAGTTTGATGCGGCTGCACTAGAACATATTGTACTCATTCACTCACCTTAATATGTACTCTTCAGACCTCTGATGTACACAAAATGTTCTTTTTAAGAGCCAGGAATATCCTGTGTACCTGTCTTCAGCATTCCTAGCACTCAAGAAAAAATGGGCAGCCACTGCTTATGCTGTTCATTCTATCCCCGCTTAATTGTTTAGCTACATGTGTATGAATGCATGTATCAGAGCCCCAAAAGACATTCCAGCGTGACTGAATGTTTGGAAATAATAATTACTATGATATTCACTGTAAATAATGCTAACTGAACCCCATTACGGAAAACAACACATTTATGGGCCAGTTGTACTTCATGAACAATTAGTGTGTATAAGCACTTATGTGATCCAGCACTTGAAATATATACCGGTATATGCAGTGTACTCAGGAAACAGTGAAAAATTGCAAGCAATTTTTGAAGAAGAAATGCCAGAGAAAATTGAAACTGGGGTACAGTACCCTCCATGGACTGATTTGTCTTAATATATTTTCACTTTGATAAAAATGAAATTGATTTAAGTTCCAAAATAGTTGAAGGTAATTTGGGCTCCTTTAAATTGCTCTTAGCTGGCTAACTATATCGAACACTGCATCTGGATTAAGACCAGAACCAGGCAGGAGAATTAATCAGAGCATTCAACAGATGTTTACACTGATAGCAGCTTCTTGTTTTTCCAGAGGAAATAATCCATGCTTAGAAACTGATCTTTGCTGGATCAGTGTCACTGTGTGTGTGACATACACACACACATGGATGCACTGCTGCTTGCTTCACTCACCAACTTTGTCTACTTCCCCCAAAGTCACCCTTCCCATTAGTCACTGCCAAAGTCACCCCTTCTCCTTATTCTTTGCCAAATCCACTCACTTCCCACAATCCTAGCAAAAGCCACCTTTTATCCTCCACTAGCTCCTCTCCAATGTTATCCCCTCACTGTATACTTCGCATTCGGGGATATAACATTTATATCCCACCATTGAGCTCCAATGAGCTCAAGGTGGCATACATGGCTCTCTTCCTCCAAAGTTTATCCTTACAACAACCCTGTGACGTAGGTTGGGCTGAGAGACTGTGACTGGCCTAAGCTCTAGGTTTCATGACTGAGTGGGGATTTGAACCCTGAACTCCCAACACTCTAACCACTTCACCACACACACCAATTAAAACATTATAGAAGTCAAAACTAGAAACAGAATTATTGGAACCCAATACTAAGAACTTATCAAAAATGTATAACTTGCTGTTAAAATGGAATACACAGGATGAAATGGTGAAATCAGCTATGATTAAATGGGCACAAGATATCGGTCATGATATTATGTTTGCTGACTGGGAACAGTTATGGACCACCGGTATTAAATTTACTGCATGTAATGCCTTAAAGGAAAATATTATGAAAATGATCTACTGGTGGTACATGACCCCAGTCAAGCTTGCAAAAATATACCATTTGCCTAGTAATAAGTGTTGGAAATGTAATGAGACTGAAGGCACTTTCTACCATCTTTGGTGGACCTGCCCAAAGGTTAAAGCTTTCTGGGAAATGATCTATAATGAAATTAAGAAGGTCCTTAAGTGGACTTTTCCTAAGAAACCAGAGGCTTTCCTTTTGGGCATGGTGGGCCAAGTGGTGTCAAGGAAGGATAGGATTTTCTTTATGTATGCCACTACAGCAGCAAGAATTCTACTGGCAAAGTATTGGAAGACGCAAGAACTACCTACTCTGGAAGAATGGCAAACAAAGGTGATTGACTTTATGGGACTGGCCGAGATGACGGGCAGAATCCGGGACCAGGGGAAAGAGACAATGGAAGAGGACTGGAAGAAATTTAAAATATATCTTAAAAACAATTGCAAAATTGAGGAGTGCTAAGATGTCAGGGGGTAAGAAGTAAAGAATTGCAGCAGTAAACAAAAAAACTTAAGAAATTTTTATGAAAGGGAATTAAGATAATGGACCTAAGGGTTGCTAAAGAATTATTAAACAAGGATGCAGGGATGGGGAGGTATGGGGAAGTCAAAGAAAGAAGGGAATGAACTGATGAGCTTGAAGTTGTACTGTTTTATATTGTTCTTTATTATTTGTGTGGAAAATTAATAAAAATTATTATAAAAAAAATAAAAATAAAACATTATATATATATATATATATATATATATATATATATATCTTATATGACTCACATTCAGGGAATAAATTTTTCATTGGCCTTTTGGACTGATAAAAGAAAGTGGTGAATACTATAAAAATATCAAAAATACTCAAGATTGATTCATTACATAAATTAAGTTACAGTACCTGCTCATGTCATCTAGATGCTCAGCAGCAAAGTAAAAGCTTTTGATCTTAGGATGGCAAGCTTTGAATGCACTGGAAGGGGGGGAAATAACAAAGGACCATGGGTGAAATATTAAGTATACAATATTATTTTTCATATTAAAAGGCTGGCCCAAAAGTAGGTATACTGCTTTAGAATCCACTTTCTTTCTCATTGACTCAAGTTCTCATCATTCACAGTATCAGTAAAGAAAAATAATCCTTGATTGATTGATTGATTGATTGATTGATTGACTGACTGTATACCTACTTTTGGGCCACACTGTATACCATCTATATGTTGTATATGTTTCAATTCTACTCTGAAATCAAGAACATTTGCACTTTATACACATTTTGGGATTTACTTGTGTGAAAAGATACAGTAAGCATGTAATCCTATGTATGTCTATGTGGAGGTAAACTCCACTGAGTTGTATTTAATCCTATGTAAGTGTGGACAGGATTACACCCTAATTAAATCTATCTGAGCATGGTGTCAAGTTAAACACTATCTTGACTCAGTATACTTTTGATAAATATGAAGCAGTATATTTACTGGGGCATTTGTATTTAGTAGGCAAATATATCATAAAAGTTTCTGCATATAATACCATTTAGCCAAATTATACTTCACAGGAAGTCCCTATAATTTTTCATACTACAGTGTTTCTGGCTTTACTTTCAACTTTAAAACTCAATAGTTGAACAGAAAAAGCAAATGTGTCTTAATTTCTGACAAGCTGTTGAACTTGTAATCATGAAGTTATTCACAGTAATGAGGTATTTCATAGGTCCTTTCCCTCTCAACCAACTATAAAAAGCATTACTGTCAACATCTGAAACATCAGATCTACATTCTAGACCGCAGGGTATTACACTGGCACAATCCACTATTAATCTAAACAGGCACTGAACTGCACATAAAGGTTGGCATCCATACCAAGTTGCAGCTTTGTGAAAGATTTGGCTGGATGCCCAAATGACATTCTTGTGTATTCTACTATTAATTATCTTATATATATTTTTCCAAATTGAAGTCAACATTAGTTTAGAAAAAGTGAATTTTGCTTTATCACATATTAAGAATTAAAATGCATTATGATAATATAATCAGTTAAAAGTAAAGGTGAACTATCCAAGCATCAAAAACAGTAACCAATAATATCAACAACAAAAAATTATGCCCTATGTATTGCTGGGTGACCAGGCATAGCCCACAGCCAATGTCCAGCCAGCTAGCAATGTACAGTGGTACCTCTAGTTAAGAACTTAATTCGTTCTGGAGGTCTGTTCTTAACGTGAAACCGTTCTTAACCTGAGGTACCACTTTAGCTAATGGGACCTCCCACTGCCGCTGCACCACCACTGCACGATTTCTGTTCTCATCCTGAGGTAAAGTTCTTAACCTGAGGTACTACTTCCGGGTTAGCGGAGTCTGTAACCTGAAGCCTTTGTAACATGAAACATTTGTAACCTGAGGTACCACTGTACTGTCCATCTGGCAGGGCCTCCTATTGGCCCATTTGAAGCTAGCATTTTGGCAAGGAATCCCTGCTGGCTGGGGAATTCCCCTAAGGGCTGCACACCTAAGACACATTGGTCCTTAGCTGCTGGGGATGGTGGATGGAAGTGAGGTCTGCAACCATAGTCTACCTGAGAAGGGGGTGAGCAGCCATTCCTAAACACCTATTCCTAAATACCAGGAATGAACTTGGTGAGTATCTAAAGTAGCAAACGATAATATATATTAATTAGTAGTAGCAGCAGTGATTGAAGTTCCACAAAGATAAATACTACCAGACAAAGGCATCAATAATGGAACATTTTATTAAAATTATGTTTGTTTCAACGTTTACAGTTTTATCTATTTTTGAATATTGTTCTAGTACTTACTACTTCTTGCGACATTCACTAGCTCTATCAATTTTAAATTCTGGCAGACTGATGAATCCCTCTGCTTTTTCATCCTATGAAGATGAACAGATTAAAGAACAAGAGCAAAACCAGAAGCCAATCAAAAAGAAAACAAATACAAGCATACTGAACTATCTCTTGTCACAATAAAACAATTTCTGATTTATTGCTTCATTAAAACTTCCACAAAAATTAATGGAAGCATCTTGCCAGAAAGGTGAAAACATCACTTTAAAAAGAATAATTTTAAAGAACAACTTAAACCATGTCTTCAACCATTTCTCTTTGGGGGCAATTCACATTAACTTGAACAGCAGAAGCATGCACAATTAACTTAAACATGCAATTTTTAACACAGAACATAGTATTAGAAGCACAATGCAATCTGGAACCTACTAGAAGTCTGCAGCTGAAAGAACTGGCTGGTTAGTTTAAAACAATGGTCTGGCTCGTACAAAATGCTAAGCCAAACTATGGCCTAGCAAGAATGAACAAATGTGTGAGTACACAGAGTAAAAATTGTTACATTTGAACTGGGACAAAATGTGGAAATTTAGTTGCCTACTCTTGTTACTGTCATCTTGCTGTCTCTTCCTCACTGTTTCCTTGGGGTTGCAAAAGCAGAACTTTGCAATAACAGCCAAAGCAACAATTGCCAGAATTCTATTGCTAGCATCTACACTTCCGATCTAGCATTTCTGTATCCCCTTTATTCTATTCCTTGCCTTTCCCCAGCCCTTCTGCCAATACTGCTCAGTCACATGTGCTTGCCGGTTCTATGTATACTTTTGCCCTGATCCTAATTTTCCTCCTTTTTTTCGACTACGTATCTCCATGACCCAGAGTTTCCTCAGGACCTTAGGTCACTGCCAACTTTGTCTTACTTCAGTTAGTCATCCTGTATCTTAATCAACATCCTAACACTCCCCCCTCCTTCTCATCTTAACTGCTGAGAGCTCTTCAGAGCTCTCATTAATTCCTTCTTGTCTCAATTTTCTACCTCCTTAGCTCTTTTACTGAAGCCTCACTTTTCACCTACATTTCTATCAGATTCTTCTTTCTCAGTCAACTACCTTCTTTACATCTTTTCTTCATCCTCCAGGATTCATTATATTGCCTGTTTCTTGTGACATCTTCCTCCATCCTAAGTTTTGTCCCATGTGGAGTTCTAATTCCAGTCAAACAAACAATACTCAATTCCCTCACAAAAGATACACTGCAAACTATTTAGCTCTTGCACAACTTTACATTCCACACCATCAAACCAGTTCCACCAATCAATGTCAGAGATTGAGACATACAATACTGATACTGAACCCAAAGTAAGTGTAGGATTCACATTATATTGTATGAGAAAGAAATGGAGCATGTAATGGGCTGCTGGTATCTGAAGCATTTCATTTTATATGGGGAACTCCCAAAATTGTATGGCTTCTGAATCAGGGCCATAGCATCTGCTGATATAATTTTTCTGCATGGTGAATGTTTAGTGTATCCAGGCTATCTTTGTTTTAATGAAGAAGAAGAAAACCTATGTTACCAATATTTAGCATGGCTCTTGGAATCACTAATTTAAAACATGGACAGGAGAGAGCTGTGCACAGCGTCAGAACCACACTTTTTGTTTCCACTGCCGAAGGGAAAAGCCAATATTAAAGGTAGTTTGTCTCTCCAGTACAAACAGACATTCAAAAACAAACCCCTACACATGTAATGACCAAATCAAGTTTGGGCAGTTATACATGGTTCTTCACCACATGCATATATCATGTTTTTAGACTGTAGCCATATTGTTCAGTGCAGTCACATCCGTCTGCAATAAGAACACCAAACATGTCAGTTTCTTACCTCCTCATTGATATACCAGTATAGGGAAGTATCCTTCAGGACAAACCAGTATTTCTTCCATTTTTGTGAGAAATAACTCTTGGCATCTTTCTTTTTCCAGAGCCAGCCTTCACAGTCTCCACGACCAAGATCTTTACAAGAAATTCGCCTTTTACTCTTACTTGGTGCGAGACCTTAGAAGAACAGGATGATGTCAGAGATGATTCATGTAACCATGATTCACGTATCCATATAATACTCCTGTCCTGAGCTGGAATGCATTGTTGTGGTTCAGGTTTCTTTTGGGGTGGAACTTCTCTCCATCCATTCTAATAAGTAGCTATGACTAAAGCATAGTCTACGACTTAGATCAGGCATAGGCAAACTTGGTCCTCCAGATGTTTTGGAACTACAACTCCCATCATCCCTAGCTAACAGGACCAATGGTCAGGGATGGTGGGAATTGTAGTCTCAAAACATCTGGAGGGCTGAGTTTGCCTATGCCTGACTTAGATGGAAAAAAGAGTTAAGGCCTAGTTAAGGTCATACAATTCTCATAGGAGATGCCCTGGCTTAAGGTCATTAAGACCATTGGAGGAAATGGCAACATGCGCTGAGAAAATTATGAATGTTTCATAGAATTGTAGCATTTGGATGGGACCATGAGGGTCATCTAGTCCAATCCATGCAATGCAGGAATCTTCTGCCCACCGTGGGGCTTGAACCCAAGATCCTGAGATTAAAAGACTCACGCTCTACCAACTGAGCTATCCCAGCAGCATATAGCAGCATTGTTACAAAATTGGAGTGTGTCTGTTTTAGAATTGTCGTGTTTAAAATATATGCAGACAAAAATGTTTACACAGTATAAAATTTTGTTTAATTTTCCCCAGACCTATAAGGTAAAAACTGTTTTACATAGTAGTTACCTTTGTTCTTCTTTTTAGACTTATGCTGTAGAGAGGATTGTTGAAATGTCTAAGAAAAACACACACAACAGTTTGGTTAATGTGTGCCAATTGTACCACAGTACTTCATGTACAACAACACAAACCTTAGACTAGAAGTTCTCTTAAACTGTGTCCTGCAAGCTCTATTCAGATGGAATGCATTATGGAATGGCTGATAAGTGCACTTGGCCCTGCAGTTAATTTACTTTTCCCTAACAATTGAGATGGAGGTTGTTTTGACCAGGGGCAGATTTATCAAAACAGAGTAATTACCAAGTTTTGATTTGCCCAGTTAGTAATTGTGTGATTTATATATTTTTTTGAAAGTAAATTGCAGGCATAGGGCACCTGATATGGACTGGGATGAATTACCTTGTTTTTTGTTGTTTGGACATTATTAACCCACTCAGACTGTCCTTCAAAACATCTGCTACACAAAACCCTATTCCCACCTCTGCTTTCCCTGAGTAGCTCCATGGCACCACCAAACAATTTTAACTGTGAAACCTACAGACACAGTTGAGCTCAGAAAGCATAACTGGCACAGAAAGTCAAGACTTTGGCTGATGGGTGTGATAGGCATTTTTCAATATTTTTCTCTATGAATATACCTTGATAGCAACGTGTGGCTATGGGGTAAGAGCTCATAACAACTGAAAGGAATTGCAAAGGTACTGCATTTTTCAATGAAAGCAGTGGGGTGGGGTGGGATGAACAGCCAAGGTATGTTGGAGATATCAGGACTTCAAGAAACTGGAAAAGTGGAAATATCAAGCAGCATATGCAGCAATGGATGGTAACAAGTTTCAAGAACTTAAAACACCTACTTAAAATCTGTTTTGCTGCATTTTCAACAATTCTACAATTACTGGTTTTGTTCAATATGACAAATCATTACATCAAAAGCATGTTTACTGAATATAAGGATTGCATTGGCCCAATATTAAAGAAAGAGCTCTTTTGACCTTTCAGTGTTTACGGCTCTAACAAATGCTTTCACTTCATGAACTGAGGAGCACCAATGCTCCATCAACAAGTTAACAAGGCATTTCTGGTCCAATTATGAAAAAGCATACAATTTCCCATGTGTACACTGCTACACACACACACACACACACACACACACACACACACAGAGCAACTTCCAAGTCTAATCAATCCTCTTTGTTAATTCTTCAAAAGTATACAGTAGAAGATGACAATTATCTCTGTGAACTTTCCTCTTTAACTAAACAGAAAGTAATGGCAACTGTGAGAAGGTTCGGGTATGTCTGCCTAGCCATGTTAACTCAGAAGACTAGAGACTAATAGTTCAATAGGACAATTTCACGACAGCATTATCAGCAGATTCCAACAGTTTCATGTTAATGGACTTTGAAGGTCCGAGTTGTTTATGCCTTGTCCCTTCAAGTCATTCATTCATTCATTTTCTATACTGCCCTTCACTTGAGGATCACAGGGCAGCTTACAATATAAAAAACGCATAACATAATAAAAGAAATAAAAATGCATGTTAAAAGGCTGTAATTAGTCAAAGGTCTGGGAGGAGAAGAATGCTCTTGCCAACTGAGCTGGATCTAGAAAATTAGATTCCTCCAAGACCATAAGCTCAAGAATGTTGCCCAAGAAAGGGAGAGTACCCAAATGAGCACAGCTGAGTGAGACCAACTCCACCCTGCTCACTCACCCGGGTCTCAATGACACAGACCAGTGATGAAGTGAAACAGATTGGCCTCATCATCCATAATCAACTCATTGGTGAGTGAGCTCTTATTTAGAGCTAACCTGGTATTCAGCAACAGCAGCTGCAGACTTGTGGGCTGGCTGGTTGGACAACTGCAATTGTTCAGGTTTGAGGAGGGGCTGGCACACGGCACAGTCACTAATTGCCTATGCTATGTGCCCCTTACCCTGCCTTCCCCACCTCCCACACCATATCTCTCCCTACCCTGAACCACTATGATTGGGATGCCCTCTCCAGCTCCTCCCCTCCCCTCCCTCAGTAAAAACAACCCCCCCAAAAAACAAACCCCCACAAATTAAGAGCAGTTAAAATAATTAAAAACAGAACGATTATAGCAGCATGGGCTCTATCTGCCAGAATTTAGACATAATATCAGTCCAATATAATGTTAATGAGGTGTGCTCCTGCATAGGTCCCCCTTGCCTTTCTTTATACTCCTGGCTTCAGTGCTTCGATTCAGACTCTTGTTTGATTGATGTGTACAATTCAGGAAAATAAACCAGGATCACCTCCTATTTAATTTCATTACTTTTAAAAACCAAAATAGCAAAAATTGTTTGTATCAAATTTTGTATTTACAGGAAAATTTACAATAGCTTAGACTATCAATAAAAAAAATCTTAAGTAGATAATTATAATAATTATAATTTCTATTTTTAAAGATAGCACTAATATGAATTATTTTATGAAGCAGCTGTTTCCTTGTTGCAAAACATTTAACTAAGCTCCAAGAAAGACAACCATCACATCCAAAACAAAAAAATGAAATTCATGTCTTAAATGGATGCAATCGATTAAGATATGCAAAACCATTTATATTGCTTTGCTTTGTACATATAGGCAAACAGATGTCACAAAAAGAAATGCAATTTTTGTTCATATATCCTAGATCATCCTGGATAAGTCTGATGACAGTCCATAGATTTGTTCTATATTATTAAAATATATGACAATAAATTTATCATGTGAGAAAATTCCCCACAACTGTACATGAATCAATTCATTCTGAAAATAAAATACAAGAATATCCACAGGCCCTAGGGATTCTGTTAATTCACATGTACCATGAATTGGGTTCCTATAATACTTTAAGTTATTTCAGTCACCCAGGCTTCAAGGGAAGCAATAAAATGAGTTTGCTGGAATAAAAGCAGGTCATTGGTTTTAAATTGGGCTCAGTGGAGAATCATCTGCTTTGACAACACTCAATGACAACAGAAACTGGGACACAGCCAGAAACACAAAGTCCCACAAAGACTGGATGTCTTTAAATCCATTTGCTAGTTCACTAAAAAAAGGGGTAAGAGAGCACTGGGGGTGGGGAAGTATTGGCTTTCCCCTCACCTTGCAGGATTTTAATGGTTTTTTAATAGTTCTTTTGTGAGTGGTTACCTAAATTCATTATTTTCAACTCAAAATAAAATTGGTGACTATATTTTCTAATCTTTCCACAGTAGTTATGAAAACAACAGGGATCATATGAATATGACTGCACAATTTACATTTTAATTCTATTTTCATCTAATTGAATTTGCAAAAAAAATAAGGTGTATATAGCAATGACCTCCAACTTCTTATCCTCATCATTCAATACAACTGAAGGGCAAATTACACTTAACTGCCAGGCTTCTTTGCTTCATTTCTTACCAAAAAATTAAAAAACAACCAATGGTCATGTGTCAGTCACTCAACAACAGCATCAACATAGAGTGAGCAATTTTGTAATTTTACTCACGTGATATAAAGATGTTTCAGGCCCAGGTGTGCTCATGCTGTCTTGCCTTAATGAATCCATTTGTAAACTAGGTAGCAGAGAATAATGACTAGGACTGTTGCTTTTATCTCCTCTCTTTTTAGATTTTTTGCCTGTGTCCTTTTTGCTGTTTCTTTGAAACATGTAATCCTCTTGAGCTATTTTTTCATTGCTCATATACCGAAGTAATGAATTTTCTAGGTAAAAATTGGAAAGGTTATACTGAAAACCAGTTCTTAATTGTCCAGCTGTTCAGGACATATTTTGCTGAAATCAGGACAACCTGCCTTCAATCCTGCCTTTCATTGGGCTGAAATACACAATAATGCTGAAATTCTATGTTTAATACCATAAAATCCAGTAAATAATGGTGCACAGTGTACATATTGGTTTTATTATTTTATCACAATATCACACAATATTAGGGCTCAGTAGTTTAGAACATATAAAGGGCAACTGAGTACCCTATTATAAAAGCTATCTTCTGTTTAATACAAACATATTGCGTCATTGGCTCGTGCTGACTCTCATTATCTATGGATAAATCCACTTGCATCTTTGGCTAGAACATAAAGTTAGCTATATGTTAGCTTCACTCTATAATCTCTTCCTGCTGTTATTTAGTTATTTATCCATAAAAATGCAGAATTTTACCACATAACTTAAATCCACATAAAACAAAAGGTTTATCTTACATTGCAATAAACACCTCTAGCAATTCAGCACAACCTTGCATCTTACTTTGGAGTGAACCACAAACTTCTATGCCCTCCACTATTACGTGCCTCCGGTGCCGCTACTTGTTTTAACACAGACTTTTCAGACCAAACCTTCCTATAATATTTTTCTATATAATAGACTATGGGAATCTGACTGTAATGTTAAAAGAAAGCTGATTTTGTTCCTTAAGAAGAAGAAAAAAAAGAGTTTGGATTTGATATCCTGCCTTTCACTCCCCTTCAGGAGTCTCAAAGCGGCTAACATTCTCCTTTCCCTTCCTCCCCCACAACAAACACTCTGTGAGGTGAGTGGGGCTGAGAGACTTCAGAGAAGTGTGACTGGCCCAAGGTCACCCAGCAGCTGCATGTGGAGGAGCGGAGACGCGAACTCGGTTCCCCAGATTACGACTCCACCGCTCTTAACCACTACACCACACTGGCTCTTAACCGAGCTCTGCAAACTATTCAATAAAAATGCTTGGAGAATCATAGTAACTATACCGTATATTCTGTTTTTGCTTGAATAACGTTTCTTATTTTCATTCAAACTTTTAAAATAACTTTATATTCTCATCAACTATGAGAAAAAGGGGGAATTAATCATAGCTCGCTTTGAAGCTATAGGATACTTTTTTTGTATGCAAGCTGCAATATAAAGGTAAAGGTAAAGGGACCCCTGACCATTAGGTCCAGGCATGACCGACTCTGGGGTTGCAGCACTCATCTCGCTTTATTGGCCGAGGGAGCTGGCATACAGTTTCCGGGTCATGTGGCCAGCATGACTAAACCGCTTCTGGCGAACCAGAGCAGTGCACGGAAACCCCATTTACCTTCCTGACGGAGCGGTACCTATTTATCTACTTGCACTTTGATGTGCTTTTAAACTGCTAGGTTGGCAGGAGCAGGGACCGAGCAATGGGAGCTCACCCCGTCGCAGGGATTCGAACTGCCAACCTTCTGATCAGCAAGTCCTAGGCTCTGTGGTTTAACCCACAGCGCCACCCGCATCCCATAAGGTGCAATATAGTACCATCTATTTGCTAACTTCATAGGGTGACTGTCAGTGCTTATGTATACCATTCAGGACTCAAGGCAGCCCTAATGTTTACAGATCTGAGTATTCTTTTTAAAAAGAAAAGGAAGTAGAAGGGTCTCTAAAACAGGGGAATGCAGACTGCCTTTATGCAGTCAGGTGCAAACTAGAGGAGGAGAGAGGTATGGTAAACAGAAGCTGTAGATCTGATCTCCTCATCTCACCCTCAACTTCTTTTCTCCCCTCATTGCACCACTACAGCTTTCTCATCTCTATTAGGAGGCTTCTGCCAGCCCACCTAAGCATCTTCCTTCTATTCAGGGCCAGCCAGCAGCTGACATGATCCTTGCCTTCAAGGGCTCTTAGGCTTCAAGCTTATCCAAGCTTACCTGAAATATGTGTCACTGAACTCAAACGAATATGAAAAATATGTATTATTAAGATGAATTCTATAACATCTCATATATTCTCACAAGAGTATTTCACTGACATTGAAATAATAAGATTTTACATTATGTTGTTCAAATATGTGTGGGGAAATTCCTCAAAAGTTGAGTTTCAATTATTTCCCTGCTGCTTCACTCTGGGAATCAAATTGCAATAGTATCATGCATGGTTTTATAAAATTGAGGAGAAGTTGGCAATTTGTTCCTAACTGCCAATTTGTGACACTGGTAATAAACCATCAACAAGAATTCTCAAATATTAACCACATAACCTGCATTGTGTAGAATGACCTGGAATAATAAGGACAATTTACATTTTAATAACATCTATAAATATATTCAATAATTTCTGTAAATGTATATTAAAACACAATTAAATGTACAATTTGTGTGTGAGGTCACCTACCTCTCCTGCTATCTCTTTTTGTCTTGGTGGGATCTTCATAATCCCCTACCCAGTTATATTCTACTGGCATAGATATAGGTCTTAGCTTGCCTGCAACAAAATATATAAAAGTGTTTGACTTCAAAATAATTGTAATGAAGTTACAAGATTAGATTAATGTATTTGCACTTTCTTCATGTGATACGAAAGTAATTTATGATGAGTAGGCTTCTTGTAACTTAATGGTTTTGGAATTATTTTTCTATGTGCATACAAGAAAAAAAGTTTCCCCCTCTAAATAGACCCATCAATCTGAATTCTTCTAAAATATTGTTAACCTGATCTAACTCTTCACATTATAATAACTAACATTAGGGTAATCATAAAATGATTTAGCATTCAATAAAACTTGCCATATGCATACATCCGCAGGATTTACTGTGTAAGCTCTCCAATGAAAGCAAAAGATTGCGTCTTTTCCAGCAATAAATTAGATACAAAATGGCAGTAGGAGTAACCCAATGTCCTGGAAAAATTACTGCGGAATATCATGTTTAAAAAGGCTGAATAATTGATCACCAACAGTATCTATAACATGGAAAGCTCTAATTTAGTCTGTAAGACTGAACAATTGTATGTGAGATTCTGTGGACAGACATACAATATGGCGGAGACTGCATACCTATGGTTACAGTATTAGCCTCTATGTCCATGTGAGGTCTATATGCACAAGAACCATTATTTAAGCAAACATGGTGTCTTCAAAAAGAACTGCTGGTATTCTTTATATCAATTAGCCTATTCCTAGGCCTCATGTGTTTATAGAACTGATGATGCCATGGCTACAACAGGCAACAATTTGAGAGAAGCAGGGCTGACCTTCTAAGATGCAAGTGGAAGGCAAAGAGATAGCCAAGATTTAAAGTAATCAGGAATAAGATGGGAGAGTAATGTACATTTTAGGATATATAAATATGACCGCAAACCTTATTTTCTTTTCAATTTGGCAGCAATTTTATTTTTAAATTTGTATCTGGATTTAAAATTAATACAAAATTTTCTATGCAAATAAGAAAAGACTTTCAGCTTTTTATAAGGCTAAAGGACCATATTAGCTTTATTGTTGTGAAAACTGTAAATAACAGCTGCCACAATTCTTTATGTGTGTTCCAGGTAAAAACTGACAGATTATCAGATATTGTAGTATTCCTTCAATCTAATTATCTGTGCTCTAGACTTAAAGGAGTCACATTTAAAAGTCAAGTGAATTAAAAAGTGATTTTGCTTTCAGTTTTGCCATTTCAAAATTGAAGATTAAATTGTGGTGAACTGAAAATGTAAAAAACAATGAAAAAAAGCTTTTACTTAAATAACAGCTATATAGATAAAATGGTATCATTCAAGGAAAGAAGAGAAGTCTGAAAGGGTAATTTATAGAGCTAAACCAAGGCTCAAACATTTTTCAGACAAATTCAGGATTTATGTAGCATGACATTTTCAGCCAAGAAAATTGTCCACACAAGTTAGACTTTAATATTACACAGTGAATCCTTAAACAATGATTTTAAATCTATGGTAGGCTCATAAACAGCAAGTTAAGAATCTGACAGCCAGAGAGGGGAGGGGAAAAGGAGGGAAAAGAAGAGGGAAAAGGAGAAGCTAAAGCTTTATAAAACAATAAACACAATGAAGAGATAACAGCAAAAAGATTCACCATCTGTGGAAGTTCAGCACTAAAATAAATCAGTATTTATCATTAATTATTTGCATAGTGCAGAATTATCTATGAAGTTAATTAGCACAGACATAGTACTAGCACAGGTGTCTTTAAAAAACCGCAAATACACAGTATTTTATCAATGACTATTAGTCATGGAAGCACCAAATGAACCTCCATGTTCTGAGGCAGTTAGTGAAGTTCAGAGGTGAATACTGATGGAAATGTAGTCTGAAGAGCACCATGTAAATCCAGGAGAGAGGCCTTTGCGTACATGTTATTAGCATGAAAATTATGAACAAGTACAAAAAAACACTCTGTACAAAATAATCAAGAGGACCAAAAACCAAAATCAAAATAGAAAAGTGGGCATGTGTATGTGTGGAACAGAAGGGATGGGAGAAAAATCAGGAAAGAAAAGAGGAGGTGAAGAAGCTGATCTGCAAAGTAGGCTGAGGCTCATAGCATGAGCCTCATATTGACTGTTAAGGCCAAATGACTGTGCTGGCATTTGGCTATTTCAGGAGGGGTTGAATAACTGTCTTGTGAAAGCCAGGGCTGGATGTAATACACAATGCAGTAAAGCACAGCATAATGTGAGAAGAAATATGTGGTGCATGAACTCTAATGGATACAAACAAATGTATGTTCCAGGACAAAACTATGTAAGAGCCATGAAGGATTATGTTTTCATTATAAGTGAGTACCGTACCGTAGGTTGGAGTGCTCTCTCTCCTTCCAGAGCTACTTGTTCTTCCCTTTTCATATTCATAACAGTATAAAACAGCATCTTCTTCAACCACATTAAAACGCTTTCGGTATTCTTGGTCCAGAAAGGAATTTGGAGATTCAGATCCCTTGTGCACTGGTTTTCCCACTAAGTGTCTTCCGATATCATCACATGGAAGATTCCCCTTTTCATCCCTTTGAGGGAAAAAATAAATTTGGATGCATTCTGATAGCCACATGAAGGAGAAAGTAAGTAGCACTGTGCATAATGGTGGTTTTGCCTACCTCATGGCAATTGTCACAACTTAGTTAAGCATTGGGACAGTCTTAGTCTTGGATGGAGGAACAGTTATAATCTCCACTTGCCCCTTTAATGCTAGGGCATGCTGTTAAAGGGTCCGGGGTGAGTTGCTTATGTCCTTATTATCATTATTATTATGTCCAGTTGGGGGCCAGGACTGATAGCACTCCCCCAGACAGTGATTCCTGTGGGGCTCCCCCTATTTGATGTAAGACCTAGGAACCCCCGTGGCCGGATTGACCTGGTGTCACTTCTGGCAGATATGCCAGAAGTAATGCCTAAGCCTCAAGCCTAAGCCAAACCTTTTTCATCTGTATTCAAAAAGTTGTGGTCTGTTTCCATCCAAAAAGCCAGTCTATGGTGTCCTTTATTTTACTTGGAGGCCAGGGGCAGAAGAGGCCTGGCACCTTGGCCTGCAAACAATAGCTGCTATAATTTGTACAAAATGAAGTGGCAGAATTCTAAACTATATGAGAAATCTATTCAAAACTAACATGAACAATTTGAGTATCCAGTACCAAGGAAATATTGCTATACTCCTTTAAGTCTCTGAAACTCCATTTTTGGTATGGTTCCCCCGCCCCCCCGCCCAAAACTGTAAGGACAGGAAACAGTATCACTAAAAATGGGTGAGATTTCTTCTTCCATCAGTAACTTTCCCTGTAAAGGCTATATGAATCACACATAGACTGCCATGTCTATGAGTGGGTGACAGCTGATCTGTGGATCTTGGTTTGTGGATTTCCTCTTTATATTGCCAAGTTTGCAATCTGGTTGCAAAAGTTTGCAATTTCACACCTCCCCCCCCCCCCCCGCTTCCCAAAAAAGGATGTAGTTTCACTTTGTTATGAGAACGATTTCAAATTATCAGGAAGATCGACGATGACAATTCACCTGGGAATATAAGGCTCTGCTGGAGGAGGAGGTATGTAGAGGTCCTGAAGTGCTGAACTGTCTCTCTTGGTCGGTGTGCTTATAGTACTGGATGGTGTTGCCACACTGCTTGTAGGACTTCTAGGTACAAGAGGCTGGTTAAAACAAAATATAAAGAATTAAATGCATACGTGATTATCACTGAATCACTTTCATGTTTTCATTATCACAGTAATTTAAATCTAAATGTTTATGCACCAGAAAATGCAATGTTTGCATAGCTGACCTCTTTGTGAGTTGCATGGATAAAAGTATTCCATGTCATCCAGGGAATATATGCTGGTGACATTACAAGGATTGTTTCAATCCACCCCTTTCCCCAACTACTAGGTGCCTACATATTGCAAATTTCCTATGCTACAACATAGACAAATCATTTTCCTAGAGTTTAATATAAAATGCATCACACAGACAGAGCTGAAATATCTCTTTCTGGATATATTCCCAATGTTACATGTTTTGGTCCCTAGCTTCACAGAAGTCATATAAACAATGTTCTTCAATGTTTTTACCAAGGGGTGTTCCTTAAAACACACTTTTTCAGTTAAGACCACATTTTAAACCCTATGTCCTTGTTTAGCTATAGTACTTGCTGGGGGGGGGGGAGTCCACCCACTTCTAGTTGTCATAGCATGTAATAACTCTAATTTCCAGGATAGTTAATTTGCTTTTATTTTAACTGGAATATTAAAAGTAAGCAGATACATTTTCATGTTTGCCAAACAATGGACTTGTTTTGTGATTTTTCTGGTAACCAATGCATTTAAACACAACTTAGGACTTGCATCTAGAATAGCAATCACGTTGCGTTTAACCTATAGCAGTGTAGCAGGGCACAAATATTTCATTTTGGGGTTTCAGGGATAGAGGGCATAGTAGATAATCCTTTGTAAGAAGAAAAATGAATAAATTGTGACAGGGAACTGGGAATTTACTGTAAATACTAATCATGACACCTTTGTAGGGTACAGAGACTGAAATATGAGGTCTGCAAAATCCAGCAAGATATGCTTGGTAGTACAGTGAGATGTAATGTGATGGAAAGACACACACAAAAATGGGATATACATCAACATGAACATTAAAAATGGACATAGATTCAAAATCTGAAGGAGAAATAAGAGCTCCCTCTCAATTCTGGAAATCTGACCTAAAGAGAAAGATGTTTGGAATACCTACTAAAATAGAAGACATTATTCTGGATCCAAAACAATACACAGAGTAGCAAAGCTTCAATTTTACAAGCAGGAGTGAAAAATGTCTACTGTAAGCAGCAAAACATCTCTTGAATCCCAATAATCTTGATTGAAAGGCACAGCATTAGCAAATAGATAATCACCACTGAAAAATTGAGGCAAGCATAAACACTGTTTCTCATTCAGAAGTCATTTTCAATAATTACAGAATGGCAGTTTATGGCTGTCCTGCTGTGGTTCAGGTTGATAGCATCACTTCAAAGGTGCTAGCAGAAAAAACCCCACATGTTATTTGATTTCTAGATTTTAATAATCTTGGTTAGCAACCTTTTGAATCTTCATGAATAAGGCTCCCCCATTATCATTCAAATGTAGACTGAAATGTGCCATGCTCAATTCATCATGACAGCCAAAGGTGGCTTCAACATTCCATAACAGAAATTATCAAGTTAGTTTCAGTGTTTGCAAGACGTGGGGTTCCTCAGTTGCCACTGCTTCTAAATTAAGATATGAACATTCCAAAGTAGTGGTGCATTAATGAAAGAAGATTGTTATCTGACAAGAAGCTGCCTGAGCACCATTTGCCAACATATGGAATTCCAAAGTATGTTCAAGTTATACGTTCTTCAAAAGGTTCACATTAACAAACAAGCCAATTTCAATCAGATGGTTCTTTTCATGGTTACTGCCATCTTATTCTTCAGATGCACTTAACTATTAATTTAAATAACTGAGTCATTTTTGTTATTAAGGCAATATTCAAGATGGAAACAAAACTAGTAGCTGACATTGTAAAGATGAGCTCAATGTTGCATGAACAGGTGAATTCCAACAAGGTGTTCCATTTTGTAGAGTACAATTTTCTGAGTAATGTAACCTTCTCAATTTTTAACCTTCCCAGGTATTCCTGGAAAATGGCATGACATGTTACACACTTTATAGTTCAGATTTTGTAAAATTTCAGTCACACAATTAAGAAACACTAATTTCATGTAGTTTTAATTTATTAAATCACAAATAATAATTCAGATTTCAATGGTTTTCATTTTAAAAAAAAAGGTCCAGAGGCTGCAGTCCTATGCACACTTACCTGGGAGAGAGTCCCATTGAATTTAGCTGAATTTACTTTTGAGTAGAAATATTTCCGAATGCACTCAAAAATTAACATTAAAAAAAATGTCTAGTATATTTTTGTACAAGATATAAAACAAGTGAAAACAAATTTGCCTGATGAGTGTGTCTGTTTCTGGGTCAGAAACTATACAGCGATTACTAGATTGCACTCAATCTGATTGCCACAGCAACCCAGCAACCTTGTCTATGCAGTGCAGCATCACATCTCCCTCTAGGATGCTTTGCTCTCCCCACCATGGGTTGTGATTGAGAGGAAGTTGATGTGCAATTGTTTAGGTATGTTTCTCAGCCTTCAGGCAGAAAGACTGGCTCATGTCTACTAGCATTTATATTACAGCCAAGAGTTTTCAAACAGTAAAACACAGATTTCACAATTGCATATCCTCACCATAGCTGCTAGCACACAGCTGGCTTTACATAGATTTTTAACAGCAGCAAGAGTCCTAAAGACTCATAGTAAGATGAAAACACTGTGTGTGAAAAAGGGAGCATTGAAATGTCAGGAGCAAAATTATATACAAATACAATTTGCTGCTAAAATACAGCAATTGTATAACATATACAGACTGAGAAACAATTGCTAGGAAAATTGCATGGTCTCCCATAGCTTCAAATTCTGGTATGGGCCTTGATTGGGTGAACATGTGGCACCTGAATGTCTTGCATAGTTCTCCTTCTCACAGGTTTTGCTTTATTTGAATTTGAATAAACGCTGCAGAGTAGACTTGTTCCCTATAATGTTCATTCTATTTGCATCTCCTAAGGCAGCCAGCAGGTTCTCAATTTTTATTTTAACAACAGTGAAGATACAGTTGCATGCCAGGCACATTGTGATGGCCCTCCCTAGGCCAGGTAGAGAGTGAATAATGACCAGGACACAGGAGTGGGTGAAAATAGGCTGGAACTTTTATTGACAACAGTGAGGTAAGCAGGGTTGGCATGGCATTGGTTCAGGGTCTGTCATCCTGTAAGATTTCTGATCTGAAAACACCATCCCAAAACACCTACTAGGGAATTCCTTGAAGTTGACCCAGCACGGTGAACAACTTGCAGATGGAATCCTGCTGGTAACCTGAGATGTGTGACACCAGATCCAGCCCACCCATGCTCAGGCCAGGAGCTGGTCACCTCCTAAAGACCCTTATGTTCAGATCCTACCCAATGCCATTTCTGCTCAAGTTGTAACTAATAGATTTGTAGAAGACACCTAGCAAACACCTGCTACCCACTGAGAGAAAAGTGAAAACCTTTCAATGGAAGGCCCATTGTGGTTAAAAGTAAAATTCCTTTCTGGCCCTGTAAACCAGCAACCACTCACGCCTCAGTGGGAGTCTCTAAAACTGAGGCAGTGAGAGTTGGAAAATTCAGCCCCAAAAGGAGAAAGGCTGAGTCTGAGGGCAACCGGCTCTTTAAGAAGGCCCAATGTCCCTCCCCCTCGATCTCACCCAGCCATTTGATATGCAGAAGCCCTGTGAGATTCTGGGGAGAAAAGCCCCCCCCCCCTAGCTGCAAATTAGCTCATGGCTCAAATTTCTTTGCTAAACTGTGAGAAAGAGTCTTTGTCTGTGTTATCTTGGCTGACTCACAGGAAGAAAGCTTGACCTGTCCTAATATGCAGGAAACTTGGCTATAGAAATACCCAATAATTTGAGTTATGTTTGCAAAACACATAGAAACAACTTAGACACGTGGAAGCAACAAATATTTCAGCTAGTTATAAACCAAATAATTTTCTAATTCATGGTACTGGTTAAATGGCAACACATGTAATTTATTATGAATCTACATTGATTTATTGCAAACTTTATGTAAACATTTGAACTTGAAAAAAGCTTGAAATAATCCATTCAAACATTAAAGCTTCTCAAGTTTCCTTGTAATCACGAGTTTTACACATAAAAGGTCCAACAGAGCATCCTTGAATTATAATCTGTTGGAAATGGCGGATGGCTTATAAGTCTCTCTATGAACATACATTGACACTTGATATGTTTACACATCTGGAGCATTCTGGGGGACTGAACATATAGACACCCAGTGAGACTTTTGCAGTAAAAGTCCCCTTTGCACAAACAGCCAAGACTTACAACAAAGTGAGAAGGGTGCACTGCTAACACTTGCTACAAACTAGAAATGCAAGAAGTCACTCCACCCTGCATGAATAAGCAATGGAGCAGGACCACAAACAATGACGTAGGACTCCCCAACAACCTTTATCTTTCACTTTCCCTGAGATACACAGAGCACTCAAAACACCAATGAATGGAATGTCTTGCCCTACTGCAGCACTAGGGAACATGAAAGCACTTTGAATTGGTCTGGAAACAGATTGGCAACCAGTGCAGCTATTTTAAAACAGAGGTCACACAAGATCTAAACAGAACCCCAGCCAGTAATCTGTCCACTGCATTTTGGACCAATTGAAATTTCTGACTTGTCTTCAAAGGCAGCCTCACATAAATCACATTGCAATAATCCAATTTGGAAGTTACCAGAGTATGGAGTGCTGTGCCAAGTCATCTCTGTCCAAAACGGCCATAGCTGGTAAACCAGCCAAAGCAGAAAAAGGGGCTCTAGTTACCAAGGCCACCTGAGAACCAGGAACACCCAAAGCTGCAAACATGCTCCTTCCAGAGGCGTGCAACCCCATCCATATCAGGCTGCCTCCCCACCACTCACATGAAACCCCTTTTCAAGATTCAGCTTCATTTTACTGTCTCACATCCAATCCATCACCACCTCCAGTTATGAGTCAAATATCTCAGCTATCTCTCCTGATTCAGATGGAATAAAAAGGTAAAGGGACTCCCGACCATTAAGTCCAGTTGCGCTCATCTCACTTTACTGGCCGAAGGATCCGGTGTACAGCTTCCGGGTCATGTGGCCAGAATGACCACATGCTGGCGAAACCAGAGCAGAGCACAGAAATGCTGTTTACCTTCCCGCTGGGGCGGTACCTATTTATCTACTTGCACGGGAGTTCACTCCGTCACGGGGATTCAAACCACCGACCTTCTGATCGGCAAGCCCTAGGCTCTGTGGTTTAGACCACAGCGCCACCCGCGTCCCATTTCAGATGGAAAAGAGAGCTGCATATTGATGGTACTGCACCTCAAATCTCCTGATGATGACTCCCAGAGGTGTCAAAAAAGGGATATTTGACACTAGGTGATAGTTGCTTTAAGATTTTTGAGTCCAGGTAAGTAAGGAGTACACCACCAGCTTCTTCAAGGCAGGTGGCACCTGCCCTGCTCCAGTGAAGTATTAATCACTTGCTGGACTCACCCAGTAAACTCCCTACAGCTAGCTGTAATAAGCCAATATGGATAAGGGTCAACCCTGCTTTGCAGAGGTCATCCAATATGCTGGCAAGAAATTTTATTACCAAAACCAGTCCTCATCAAACACTGTTATGCAGTTACCACCGTTCAGGTCCAGGCAAGCATCTTGGTCACTGGACTTGATCATGTTTGTTATAGTTGTTACAATTTTGGGGTCCAGGGAGCATGTTACAGAACCATGGCATTCAGTTCTGGTGAAAACCCACACCCAGTCCCATCTCCACATTCCACAAAGAGGCATTCACTACCTCCTGGACTTAGCCAATTTCTTTCTGCTAGATATTACAGGCCAAGTAGAGCAAGGAATATGTGGTTATGCTTTAGGCCTACTTATCTAAACACTTGTCCATATCCTTTGGTTTCAACAATTCAAAACCATCCAGCAAAAGAAGACTAGATCCTAGGTAGCTTTAATGAACCAGGTAAGCTCCTGAACCAATGGATGAAACTCCTCAGTTGGGTGGTAATAGAGAAGTAGATGCCACCACCATAGGCTTGATAACAAATTCTTATTTGTGTTTGTTCAGATTCACATGTGGTTTTCCACCACTTGCACACAAGTGGTCTCCTTGCCTGCTTCATAGTTCCTGCAACCCCCGGTAAAGGAAACTTTCCTTTTGTTTATACGGCTATTGGCTGTGCTGATTGAGCACAACTTTAGCCCTGGCGATAGCCCTAGTGCAGTGGCTATGAGGAACAGTGAGATCATAGGACTGTCCTGTCCATCAGACAAGAAAGTTTCTGTGCTTAAAAAATATTTATTAATTAGCAAAAATCAAATGGGAGTAACAACAAAAAATATACAGAATGTGTGACCCTTTAATGATAAAGATTGTATTTCTTCAAGGGAAATAGCACAGCAGAGAAACATTTCATTTAGCAAAAATCATTTCAGGTATCAGATTGCTCATATTGAATTAACAGCAGAACCTCAGCAGAACATGACAGTCACAGAATAATTTTAAAACTTCTAAACATGAAATGTTGTATGACTATAGGGACAAATTATAGGTTAGAATCAAAGGGATAATTATGGATAAACATTGAAAAATATATTTGTCTATTTAGAACTACACCATTGTTCACTTACATAAATGGAAACCTTATACACAGAATTAATATACAGGGATCTCCCCCCCCCCCAGGCTTCATTGTCTGTTGAAACAGCATTATATAGATTACTAAATTAGTCCAAAGCACTTTTTAAAAGGAGTATTTTCCAGAAGGAAGAATAGTAGGTTCCCCAGCAGCAAACCCATCTTTGATTAAAGTTTACTAGTACTTAGCTTTGTGTGGCATCATTTACATTATTGGAAACTACCAAAACAGAACATCATTCCATCCCCACTACAGTACTTCCAAAAAGGGAAATAACAAGATTGGGAAATGAAACAAATATCACAAAAAGAGGGTGATAAAATATATATTTAAAACCTGGAAATGAAACATATTTTCAAAAAAAATGCAGATAATTTCAAGCCAGGAGCTTTGAGAAAAATAATATGCTTATTTCAATGCTCTGTTAAATAAAAACTATATAGAAGTTATGATTACCAAAACAATACAAAGAGTACGGTCAAATGATGATCCCTGTAAGGAACATGAGGGGGGAATCTAAAAATCATGTATAAATCATGAAATTTCAGTTTGTAAATTTTGTAAAACGTATTAGGATTGCAATGAATATTTTAAACTTGAAAGACAATTTAAGAACATGCATCAGCAAAACACTAAGGAACAGTAATATAACGATAATACACTGGATTGTTCCAGAATAAATCTTTGGCTACTAATTTACTGTCTAAATATAACTATATTTACTTGCAAGTCCCACTGATTTCAAAAAAACAAATTCCACTTAATTATGTTTAGGATTGCTTTGAGACCGTAGTACTTTCTGTGTCTAACCACTAGTAGCATGCTGCAGTGAAATCAAAGAGTAGTCACAGTTATGGTGCTATGTTATGTACGTCTACGTTATTTACTTGTCTGGAAAGTAAAAGAAACCTAACCAAGGCAGGAAATTACATTTCCACATCTGTGAGAGTTACATTGACATCCACCTGGCTGCACTGCCCAAAGGACCCTGAAAAGCTTCTTACTTTGGCTGCGCTTTACTGAGTTCCAACTCAGGATCTTTTGCCACACACTCCTCACCCCTACCCCCTTGCTCTGTGTCTAATTATGGGTAGAGGAAGGAAGACCTTGAGGCTCCTGGCATGGAACCTCTATCCAGTGTTTCTTTCCCAGCAACAACGAATCAGGGCTCTACCACTTTCTTCATCTACTCTGTAGGTGTGTCTCTTGCTTATATACATTTGAACTGGTGGGGTGGGAGTCTAGAGATGGAGAATGTAGGATTTAACAATGTGGTTAAATCACAGTCTATTCAATTTTTTATTTTTATTAAATCAGGACCTCATACTGTAACAAACTGTTTGGATTTGGATTTGATATCCCGCTTTATCACTACCCTAGGGAGTCTCAAGCGGCTAACAATCTCCTTTCCCTTCCTCCCCCACAACAAACACTCTGTGAGGTGAGTGAGGCTGAGAGACTTCAGAGAAGTGTGACTAGCCCAAGGTCATCCAGCAGCTGCATGCGGAGGAGCGGGGAAGCGAACCTGGTTCACCAGATTACAAGTCCACCGCTCTTAACCACTACACCACACCGGCTCTCCTGTTTAATGTTGCATAGTAACCTATAAACATTATATAGGGTGGAAAGCATATCTAAAGTTTTGTGAAATAGAGCAGATATATGCAGCTAAGGAATACAAGATTGTCTAAATTTTGCAAGCTTGGGATTTAATGTTAACTGAACTCTAGAGAATAAATGTGCAAAGATCATGTCAAAAACCATTGTCAAAGCATACAAGACTAAATCCACATATGCTGCTGAGATGAGGCACAATAAAGCAGCATTGAGATAATCTATAGCTAAAATGATGGTGTATGATTTATGATTAAGCATCATTACCTGCAGAGCAAGGGGCTTCCATCTCATATTTTTCAGTAAAGCTGGTGCTGAGGTAAGCATGCTCTGAGGTCGCTTTTTCAAAGTTAAGATAACACCACTCGGATCCTCTCGTAGTGCATTCACCAAATTTTTCAACTGCCACCCCACCTGGTAACCAGCAAAATTATTACAATAAAATTGAGGTACAATATTCACAGTGTAATCTTCCCTTTTTAATAAGATTAGTAAAATCAACAAAGTTTTAGAAGATTAATTTTTTTTAAATGTCACAGTTTACATCACTGAAACATGCCATCTAAAAATCAGTATTATCAGGATGCAATAAAGTAGGTTATGTGCCATTTAAGCCTAAATAATGAATACTGTACACTGCTGCTGCTGCTCTGCTGCTAAGCTTGTTTGGGCGCTTCTTTTAATTTTTATGTGATCCTTTAATAATTTGTTTGAAACTAGTTACAGTTGAACACTGGAAGATCAAAACATAAAAGAAGCTTATGCATTTAAATGACTTTAAAGGACACTGCCCTACAGTTTAAAAAATACTAGCATTATTTTAGCTACATATTTCATACTTTATTATTTTCTACAATCAAGCATGCTACTATCCCTCTCCCCCATACTTCATGTGTTGTGCCATTATAAAATTAATTATAAAAAATTTGTTCTTTCAGACTGATCAAAAATTAAGGGCTTATCCAGACTTCCTCTTCTTCCGCTGCTTTCCCCTGGGGAATACTGCTCTTTAGTGCTCAGTTGGGGCAAACAGCAATTGGGTTTTTTTGTGGATTGCCATTTGTTCTGATTTAAAGCTAAAGAGCGTTTTTTTCCTGGGAAAGGAGGGGAGCAAGGGGAAAACTCTAGACCAGTGCCTATGCACTGATTAGAAGACCTCTCAGACCTGTGCTTTCTACGCACAGGACAAGTGCAAGTATGGACGGGTCGTAAGACAACAAAAGCAAAAACACCCCACAATCTGGTGTTGAGTGCATCATAAAACCAAAGTATACTATAAATGCTTCATGCTTTAGCAGTGCAATTCTAAATGGCTCCAAAAATTACAGTAACTACAAACATAAATGTCAATTATTCAAGATCAAGATGTGTGTCGGATATATTAGCATTGAAGTGTGGAAATGCAGTTACAGAAGTCATGGCACTACCTTCATGATGGCATATTAGGCACATATGACAGAACTAATGTTTTTAACTGGCCTATATTATCTCCTGAAGCAGCTAATAGTTCTGGCACTGGATGTTCTTCTGACCATTTCAGTACATATATCCTAAGATGCTTGTATTCTGCTAGTTCCCATCTGTCACCTACCATCTACCAGGTATAGCAAACCTTCCACACCAGTGGCAGAGTGACTAAATTTGCTATGTTAGTCTAATTACATTCCAGCTCTAGTGAAGATACTTGATTTTTCAAGGGCAAGCGTCCTACACTTCTGGTTTAGTGATAAAATTGGTGCACAGAGAATAGACACAAAACATTTAGGAAGGCTTTTCCTAATTAATGCGACCAAATCCTTAGCTTTAGAAAATGAACAAATAGGTTTAAACAGTTGGTACTCTCATATGTGCAGAGCAACTTAACTGTTAGCTGTTACTTTTATCCAACAACATCAGGCTAGGGGAATGAGATGCTGCTGCTGATGTCTCCTAAACCATTATGTTAAATGAATAATAGACTGCAGTATATAAAAGGCATCTATTTCACTTCCTTATCCTCTGAGAACTAATCCTCTCAGTCACAATAGGTAAGCAATGCTCATATATTGAGAACAATGTGAGAATTTGAAATAAATACAGATAGCTTATCTAACTTGTTCTCCAAAATGGGAGAAATTTTGAATGTGTAGCAGACCAGTCAGTGAATGTTCCTCCCTTCTCCAACCCATTTGTGTGTCTACCACAATGAAGATGAAATAACTTCTAGACACCCACAGTCAATGGCCAGAAAAATGAAAGCAGAGGCATGGAAATTCAATGTGATGGCAGAAATCAATACAGCAATTATTATGGCGATGGCAAGGATCATTCATCACAAGGACACCACGTTCTGTGGGATCCCCATGGTGACTGGAATGTGTGCTTGTGTACTTGTACACAGAACAATTTTGTTATTGTTTAGCAAATTACATAGCAACAACAAGTGAAGCTTGTCCCTTAAACTCCAAATACCTTTGAACAATTCATATAAGCAAGATGCCCAAATGCTGATTATTGGATGTTTCCATTCCAACACAATGAAAAAAAGCATCCAATCAAAAGTGAATTTTATATAAAATTATTTAGCTGCAATAAATTTATTGCAGATATATAATGGTAAAAGTACTAGGAACCTAACCTAAACAGTATATTGTAAGAATAAATTGAAAACTATATCCTGACATGAAACTGCATCTCCATCTCAGACGATCCTTCAACATTTTTCTTAATGATATTCAACAAATATTTCTTATAGTCTGGCACTAATTTGCATTATTCTTCTTTCATAATTTAATGAGAACTATTATATTAACTATATTCACAGAATTATGCAGTGGACTATGCAGACTGCATGTATTTGGTCTGAAAAATAAAACCATCAAAAATTCTGCAACAATATGAACCAAATTTGGGGTCCAGAAGGAATTATGCCACATATTTAAATTATACAAATTGGTTACTATTTGCTTCTTTTGCATAAAGTATTCTGCTTCATGTGGGGCAGGGATGAAGAATGTGTTCCTCTTAGATCTTTGGTTTAGCTAAACCATGAGACCTGCTCTGCATCTTTCTCAAGTACTTTTGCCTGAAGTGTGTGTGTGTGTGTGTGTGTGTGTGTGTGTGTGTGTGTAAACCTCTCATTTCTGTATACAGTACTTGAAATGTAGCTTACTATACAAAAGAAAGAGTCATATCTGCTGCTCCATCCCCTTTTGTCTCTCGCCTCCCTGCTACGGGCATGAGGCCCCCAGAAGCTTGCCCATAAAAGAAGGTAACCCTCAGGCCGATAAGGCTCCCCATCCCAGCAAAGAAGTACTAGGGTCTAGAACCCTGTCCCTGATCACAGGGAATCCTTCTCAGCTTCTTCTCTCTTGGCTTCAGAGATTTCAATAGGCTTTACTAACTTGGAATCATTGAGTTGGAAGAGACCCAGGGGGTCATTTAGTCCAACCCCCTGTAAAGCAGGACTCTTTTGCCCAAAGTGGGACTCAAACCCACAACCAACATGCTTTCAACCTTATTTTTGCAACTGCAACTGCAGTAAGTACAAGAGAGTGCAATGTGTAATCATCGTCTGGAGTATATACACATTCCCTAAAATAGGGTTGTTTACATGCAATCTCAAGGATGGTTGTACCAAATCACTATACTCCGTGCTATCTTTAGTGTGGGTACTCTTTGAAGAAAGTGACAGAACAGCACGTAAACAGGTTGGTTTGTTAATATGCCTGATGCCAAATACTGTAATATTTAAGCCAATAAATACATCAAGATACTATTACATTGCACTTTGAATAGTGTCTAGCTGATAAACAAGCTTTCCATTCTCTACTACGAATGATGCGCTCTTATGACCTCACAGTGATTTCTCATTTTATTTGAAGCACATTTCTTTGCTCAGGCTCTCTTCTTAGTCTTTGCTCATACCTTTCTGATTTCTACTACAACATTTTACAAAGAAATTGTACAGCATAACTACACAAACTGCTTCCTTTAAAACAGAAACAAAAAGTTAAGCCTTTTCCCTCATGTTTTTCCAAGCTCCCCCCACCTTTCTTTTCATCCTTTGGCTCAGCATCTACATGATGCTAATGTTTCAGGGGAAATTATTCCAAGGGTCGTCTAGTCCAAGCCCAGGCAACGTCCTTTAACTGATATTCCCAGGGATTGAACCTTGAAACTTTGGATTGCAAATATGTGTTCTCTAATGTGACCTTTAGTCTTTCCCTGAAAAACTACCTAACTTCATTTGTTGATTTGCATGACTATGTCAGTCATAGGGTGGTTCCACATGGGAGATTACTGCATGATTGATGTTTCTGATGCATGTATGTTTCTGGGAACTGTCCATACGATATCTTCAGCATCAAAATGTCAGCCCACATTTCTTCTATTTAATCTAGATTTATTCTTTCTGCAGGGGGGCAAGGAAACACTCTTGCCAATGAGCCCTTTAAAAATTATGCCCTTGCTCAGAAGTATGCTAAATCTGAGCTAGAAGTTACAGAATCCACTTCAGATAAAGTAGCAGTAAAATCACCATCTTGCAGGATCCATGCATGGGCTCAGTTAAAAATATGAGGACCGGAAACTAGACCCTATTTTTGCAGTTGACCACTGACAGCTTCTTCCAGCATTTGAAGATGGTTCCTTGGCTCCCATTTACATAGTGTATGTCACTGAGCAAGCCGAAGATGGAAAAGGAGCCATATAGCAGTTAGGGGATCTGCCTCTTTAAAAACCTGACTTACTGTTCAAATCTTGAAACGTTGCCAAGAAATCAAGGCTTCTCTCAAATCATAGTATCTTGTGGGTATTTAAATCTTCTTTTAAAACTTGCTGATAGAGAGGTTTTTCTACACAAGCATTCAGAATCTGTATAATACCCCAGCATTCCAGATATTTTACAGAGCTTTCCATCTAGGGCTTCTTGTTTCTCTACTCCTAACCTTGACCCTGTACCTCTTCACTGCCTGCCCAATCTTTAGCCCACAACAGATTAAAGGTGTGCAAGAATCTTAATCTATACACACATACACACAAACATGAACTTAGTCTTTTCCCAATGAACCGTGCCATTCAAATTTCCCTTTTACACTATTAATGTAACAATGGCAGTGGCAGACATGTAGTTTTGACCAAAGATGGCTGACCAAAGGTGGCTGATTTTGACCAAAGATGGCTGATTTGTTTTTTACATAGTTTTTTTCATAAAAATTTTCACAAAAGCATAATAAATTAAATGACTATTTTTGAAAAGACAGACTGAGCATATTTTAGATAGCAAAAGGTGTGTCATCAGAAATATCTAGTAATAAATTGTCTAGAAAGGAACATGGAATTGCTGATAAGATTTTCTAGTTTTTCTTCAGTGAAAGATTCGTTTCTGACAAACTCCTTCATTTAGTCTTAGTTATAAGCACATTCTTAGCCAAAATACAATGTTCTCTATTCTGATTATGATAGACAGCGGAGTATACTGCATAAATTTTTGGTAGCTAATTAAAAGAGACATATAATGTTTAAATCACTGCTTACCCTGTCTACATTTATGTAAATAAAAAATGAAGTCAATACATTATCCACTATAAGAACGCCCTACATTGTATTTATGCTGTCTCTAAAATTAAAATTTTAATGTACAATGCAAAACGTAACTCTTTAGATACCTCTGTAGTTGTTAAATTATGGTACCAAACAAATAAAAACAATGTAACCATATATGTGCTGACTCAGAAGTAAGCCTCATTGAGTTGAATGAGACTACTCCTCTGTAAGTTTATATAAGATTGCAGCCAAAGACAATTTTTCCGAAGCTCTAGGTGCAATCTATTTTTGTATTATGGTCTATTTAATGTAATTTAATAATGCTCAAAAGCAATACTTTTAAGAATGGATGCAGAGCTTTTAAACACAGTATAATTAATATAAAATTTTATTTATTTATTTGCAAAAGTGCTGCTAAATTATGTGAACTGAAGTAACATGAGTGTGTGTTAATCATAAAGCCCTGAAGCATGTATTTCTTGAAGACTTCATATGAGTAAGGCTCTCATTTTAAAGGTTTCATAAAAAGCACCTGATTTTAAAAATTAAAAGGAGTACTCAAAACTTACTTAATTTACAACATTAAAATGCAATTTTGTGAATATACTCTAATAGCAAAAGGTCCTTTTAAGCTGGAAGCTTTACTGACCCAAATGTTTGACTCTGTCAAGTAGTAGGTGGGTGTTACCTCTGACTCAGGATGCATTACTCACGTTACAGTTGATAAGAGGCAGAGCCTGGAATGACAGAGACACAGAAGTTTAGGGTGAAGAGAGTCACAGATTCCAAGTCCTCCTCTTAGGCATGATTGTGAAAAATGCTTGGAGTCGGAAGAGCCTTATATATGAATCATAACTTTAAACTGATCAATAACTTAATTCTGAAAGTATAATAGCTATTTTAATAATCATATAATTGTTTTCCTTTTACAAAGCCCCCTGTATTTATACACTTAACATCCTAAACTTCTTTACTTGGAAATCCTATCAATAGCTTTCACTTTCAGATGATTATGCTTAGGGTTATGATTATGATTAAGCCTTCAGACCATGTCTTCAAATCACTTGTAAATTTTTTAAACAGGGTAAACTTTAATCACTTAGGGATCAGATGTTCTGTTTGAGGGCCTAGTGAAAGGGGAAATGGAGAGCAGCAATTTTTATAAAATAAATGAATCCCCATTTAAAAAATGTTCTGGTCATAGCCCAGGCAATAATGGGCCAGATTCAAAGACCCTCAAAATTAGCCCAAATATACTTAAAACCTGTGATGTTTTTTCTTTCCCCCACAAGCGATTGTAACTTATTTTTAAATAGAATATATATTCAAAAACTGTTTGTGATACAAAGTGGGCTTAACTGTTCAAAGAAGAAATTGGGGAGAGGAGAGGCACACCTCTTCTAGGATCTACTGGTCTTATGGGACTGAAGTAGGCTTTTGAAATATAGCCAGTATTTAATTCCTCAAAATGGCTTGCACTTATTCAGGAGGAATGTTATCTTTCTGAGGGTGGCAGAATACAATGCTTCATCACAAACTACTCTGAAAACACCCTAGTTTCAAAAGTGGTTTATATAAGACTGCTGTTTGAAAAGCACTAAATAGAAAGCATCGATGGAGATGTAGAACTAGTTGTTTTGTTTTGATACATTGTAACCTATAGTTACTCCCTGGTAACTAGGCAAAACAAGCTACAACATTCATCCTAAATTTTGGACATTTTGATTTTATTTTTCCTCCTGCTAACACTCTGCACTTTGTGTAGGCATTTTGCCTGAAGAAGAGTGCTGGAGAGCTTGAAAGCTTGCCTCAATTTTGTGACGTTTTGGTTAGTCCTACTAACCAACTGCGTTGTCAACTGTGGGTTTTTGTTTGTTTTTCCTACAGACCAACATATCCACCTTTCTGTTTTAGTACAAGTCATTAAAGACTGCCCTGAGCTGCTGAGCTAGTGGAGAATTACATTCTTCACTATAAGTGGACCTCTGAGACAGAATGTAAATTTCATAATAATGATAATGATGCAAGGATGACTAGGTCACCCATCTGTTCAGTATTAATTATTTTATACTGTTCTTTCCCTTGTGCCAGTGCCACCTGCACTGAAAGAATCAAACTGTTTACTAAGATGGGATGAGAGAACACTGACACACACACACAGTATGTGTGTGTGCGTGTGCGTGCGCGCGCGCGCGCATACACGCTATAGTAACAGGTATCTATAAACTAAGGTTACTTGAACTTAGTCCCCACCCCCAGCTCCTGGGGGCTAAGCCCCTGAATATTTTGGGGATGGGGGCCTGCCTCCCATGTCCAAAAAAAACCACAGAGGTGAAGCGCAGTGCTCCAGTGGCCAGCTCCTTCTCCTCCTCCTGCCAGGGACAGGAAGAAGGGTTTAAGCAACCTTCCGCCAGTGGCAGCACCAGGAAGAGGCGGAGGAGGAGCTGTGTAGCCATGCAGCTGCCACATTCAGTTCCACGCACAGATACTCCCAACATCCTGATATCACATGTGCAACCACTGCTCCCCGCCCCCTCAAATCACCCTCACACACCGGCGCTTCTCCTTGAACTTGGCACAAAAGAATGGATGATTCTGCTTTTTCTGAACTGTGATCATTCATATCTAGAGCTGTCATGGTTTATTCCTTTACAAGACTAGGCTTACATCTACAACTAGGCCTAGTTTGTTCCGTGCAGGAAGACCTCTAATGGAAATTCCCTTTGAGCAATAAGACCCTTGAGTAATTGGACTACAAAAATAGCCATTTTAGTGGGACTAGGAAACATAAAGTATTTTGTATCAGCATGGACAAAACAAGTTGCTGGGGAAGAGTGAAAACAAAGGTGGAAAGGGACTCTAAAGTTACAAAAAATGGATAACTCTGTGTATCCTAGTTCTGAACTCCTTGAAGGAACTGCAATTCCTTATGAACCTATCAGAATGTATTCTGCAACAGTTCATGCTACCATGTTTTTCCTCTAGAAACTTCTTTATTTTTTAAAACAACGTATTTTAATTAGAAATGTGACTTATGGCTCATGGCACCTTTTGGTATCAGAAAAGAGGCCTGGAGGACCACATTCAGTCCCCAGGCCTGGAGTTCCCCATCCGAATTCAGGGTGATATCCAACATTAGTCATCCTCAGACTAATCAATCCACTGTAATAAGTGTGAAGTATCTTAAGTCCTTTGCTTTTCATCGGTCTACTCTGAGAATGACTTAGTTGGATCTCACCTTCAGTTGTTTTACTTGGTTGAACAAAAGGGTGATCAGTGAACAATCCAACATGCAATGTATGCAGTTTTATTTAATTTAATAAGGGCAGGCAGGAAATGTTCCAGCAAATACAGATTGTAGCCCAAAGTCCACTGAGTTAGCAAATATTTTGATGACTGTTTCTTCAACTGTTGTTGCTGCAGATTGCATTGTTTCATAGTAAACTGAAGTCTGAATTAGCTATAACATTGTTACAGCATAATCAATGCGAGATTCATAAATTTTCTAATATTAATTTGGAGGTTGTTTGCACTGCCACACCATCATTAATTCATAGTAATAAGCAGAAAAACTAATTTTTGTATTGTTGCATACTATTACTGCATTAAACTAAATTATACACAATTGACAGAATATATCTTAGCTATGTATTACATGGAAATTATTTTATAATTAGGCAGAACTTTAACTAATTCAAGTGTATAAAATCTTCCAATTCATTCAACTGCATATCTGGAACTGCAAGAAAAAAAGCAAATATCTACTATGACCTCTTGCATGCTAACAAGAATCAACTAGCTAATTCCTTGATGCATCCATAGTTTTTAGGCAGAACCAATATTCAGAACTAATGATAAGCGTTTTACATTGCACTTTTCCTAAGGGCTACACAAGTGGTTCACATACATTGTCAGTGATCCTCAGAAAACACTGAAGGCAAGCCATTAGTATTATCCTGATGTAACAGATAAGGATAGATGAGATAGAGGCTCACTTAGGAATACCAAGTGAGTTAATAACAGAGCTGAAGACTAAACTGGAAACTTCCAACTGAAAGCTTACGCTCTCAACCATTACGCCACATTCAGCATATACAAACTGATGCACAGTTTGCAATTGTGTGCAATTCCGAAAACCTATAGTACAGCCATACAAGGTATCAAACTATTTGTAGTGCAAAATTGACATTGGAATTAATCCTTAGCATTTGTATCTAAACTGATATCATTCCCTTGGCAGCAAAACAAGAAGGATTTATTGTAAGAATAATCTCACTGCCATTATAAACAAGAGCACTGACTTAGGGGCCTATTAGCCTCCTGGCCAATGGATCTTCAAGTTAATACTACTGCAGGGACTCGGTGCTACAGCAGCTTCTCCCCAGTACTGCTTCAATTGTACTGGCTTGGGGGCTGGAAATGGGCTATATACAAGGCAGGTGGAGGGAGAAGTATTCTAAGTCTGAATCGCTCAGACCTGCTCCTGCCCTTACATGTTGGCATAATGTTATGTTAGTGACAGAGATGGTGCAAGTCAAAGAAGCAAAGCAAAACTTCTACTGAGAGCAAGGCAGAGCCAAAATATATTGCCCCCTCACTTCCTTCTGCTTTGTCCACACCATCACAATAGTGTATAGAATTGCAACCAACTCTGCACTCAATCATAACAAATCCACAACATAATATAAATCCTTAAAAACAGATTCCACAGCTCAGATGACCAGACACTTGGTATCACATCTAGCCTCATGTCATATACCCTTGGAGGGAACTTTGGTGATTGGCTCTATGCTAAAATATTACACTTTATACAAACAGCCTGGTTTCAGAACAAATAGAGGAAGAACACACTATTAATGCTACTTATCTCAGACCCCTTACAAGTACTCTGCTGCAGGATCATCTCCCTTCCACAGCAGGAACTTCTGCTCTATTACGCCAGCTGAGGGTACAAGAATACATCCCACATAGATAAGCAAAGGTAGTGGGAAGAGAGAAACTATTTATCTGATTGTGACTGCAACATATATCTCCCCATGTCTCCAATATTGTCAACAATAATTTAGTTAAATTGTGTGGCATAATCAATGCTTCCTGACTCATCAGCCAGCAGCAATGTTTCCACACAGGTCACCAAAAACATGCATTCTTCAGAAAGGGGATTGGCTAGAGGTTATCAGCCTTCGAAAATTGATAAATGCCAGGCACTCCTCTTCGATAATTGTATGGCTACTCAAAACCTAATGTACCCTTTTGCATTTCAGGAGAACAGCCTGGTCACATGGAGCAGAACAAACAGACACTGAGCAAAGTCTTATACTTCTGCTCCCTACAGCGTAGGAACAATTGTAGTTTTAGTGATGAGTCTCTCCCAACCTCCCCAACACAGGAAGTATTTCAAGGAGGAACACGGATGAGTGCATAGGTGGCAGCTCTCTCTCATTGATGCTCACCAACCTCTACAGACTACATGTTGCAGCTACCGACCATTACTATCACTCTTGGGTCTTGTTGCAGTCCTCCCAACAGCCTTAAAGACATTCCCCTCTCCCAATACTATAAAGAACACAAATGAGCATAGCCCTGAGGCAGCTGCTGCTTACTAAATCAACTCTGAAGCAATACCCAATAGAGGGCTTTCTCCAGATGTAAATAACAGCTTCAAAGGAGCAATATCTTGTCAGACCACATCAGGGAAAGAAAGGGTTGTACATGTAAGTGCAAATAGGCATTTAATATACATCTAGTTTGGTCCTTGGGGGCTGCATATGCTTTCAAGTGCACAATGTGGGAGACTTTCTCCCAGCTTTTCTAGTGGGCCATAATTCGGAGGTACAGTATATCCTTGGCATCTCCAGGTAGGGCTGGGAGAGAGAACCTTGCAAGAAACCCTGGAGAGCTATTGTACTACTTGGGCCAAAAGCCTAAGGACTTCCTATGTTCTTCATAGAACACGTCCTACATTTGACACATATGCTGTTTCACAGAGCTAGGACTATCTAGGACTAGCTAGGACAATCTAGTCCCAGTTGAATCTGTAAACTGGAAGCTGTTGTTGAGTACCTGGAAGCTGCTTTAGGGAATGTGTAGTGTGGGTGTGGGGCTTAGATCTGTAAGCTTCTCCACTTTTGCATCTAACATGAAAGTTAATACCAGGCATGCAAAAGGTGAGCTTGGTGTTGGTGGGGCCCAAACATGCACCTCTTTTTTCCAGCCTGCTTCTCTAGTCCTGTGGGCTAACAGGCTTTGTCCTTCAAAAAGTGCAGCTGTGACTCCTTTGTTGTGTGTCCTGGCTATACTCCTTTGCCAGACATAACTGATTTTTGGTGTTGTTTTCCTCAGTTTTGATATGTTCTGCAAAACACTGAACATCAACCTTGCAGAATGGTAAGAAAAACTATGCCTAATTAGCTTCACAAGTTTACCTATTTGGATTTTACATCCCTTAATAGATAACTATAGTTAAGTTCACAGCATTCATAGCCAATCCAATGTTCTTTACGTTAGATGTTAAAGACAAGTACCTTACATTCCTGCAATGTTATCTAAATGAGCTTGCCCAACTCTCTTTGTAAAGAATTAAAGTATTAGTCTCCAACTTATTAAGACAGAATTTCTCACACTGCTGTGGCATGTATATCCTACCAGTGCAATTTCCCATAGAGTTGAATCTCAACTTGACTCAGCAGACTGGACATAGAAATGGCCAGAGAAAAGTTCAAAGACCACTTGAAACATATTTCGCTTGCCTTTCTCACCTTCAGGAGGAATCCTCCTACTAACAGCTTCTCATAAAGAGGGCACTTCAAGACAGTTGCTATTGTGCATGTGGGATTCAATCACTTTATGGCAAACCTATGCCCCAGCCCTGCAAGTTAGATTTTTGGCAGTAAGCAAAGTGATGGTTAAATAAGCTGGAAAGTATGGAGTAACAATTGCTTGATGTGATGTTTTAAACCTTCCCACAAACAAATCAGAATAGAATGCTCAATAAACAGGTCATATAGAAGCAATCAGGGAAATTTCCCCCCACAACTAATGTCCATCTGATACTCTACTTCTCATCCAGAGAGGTGCTCTCCATCCCAAACAGCAGCACAATCTTTCTCATATTGCCAATTGGGATGCAATGAGTGACAATCCCAGAATCTATCCCATACCCTTCCTAATCTAGGTTTTTGCACCATTTAGACTGTGTAAAGAAATCCCTACAGGAAAAAATTACATGTGACACATGGGGGGGAGGGAAATTAACAGGAAGGGGACCACAGTGCATGGGAAGAGTGCTTAATCCTTCCATTCCCAACCGTGAACCCAACAAAAATTGCCCAGCCTGTGTAGCTATGAAAGCTGTCCTATGGCAGTCTCATCCTATGATGCTTCAGAATTACTCTTAAGGATAGCAATTCCTACACATATTACTTTCCCTGTACAGTTTTACTGTAATTATAATCTGTCTTGATCACTGTTGTGTTCCGATGGGGCACATTTGGTAAGCCTCCATGCCCCTTAGGTTGGGCTGGCCTTTAACAAGTGTCAAGCTTTTTATGTGGCAGACTATGCCCTTTGGACCTCCTTGTCAATAGAGGCTTAGCAGGAGTCATACCTTGTTTTTAGATGTCTTCTAAAAACTCTCTTCAGACACACTTTCAACCTAAGCTCTTACTAATGTGTTTGATGTTTTAATTATTTTTAGTGTAACACTGTATTTTCAGTTCTTATACTGCCTTGTGATATTTTCATATTAAAGTGCAGTTTAAAATTATGTGAATATAAATAAATAAGGCACTTCAGAATAAAATATTCTAAATTATAGAATATTAAATGTGAGTAAATGTATTGAACTCATGCTATACTAAAGCAATGTGTAAATGACCAAAAGAGAGAGGAAATGGTTTAACCTGTGTTAACTCCAGAGAGATACCTGTTTGATACACAGGTTTCTTGTTTAGCATTCCAGCCAGCTGAAATAGGAGTCCTGTAGTCTTGCTCAGGCCTCATGGAGAATGAGTTTCAAGGGGTGAGAAAAGCAAATGGACAACCCACTGAGCAACGTAGTAAGAGATGGGATGGCTCTCAGCCGCAAACGTTAGCATTTTATAATTTTTTATGGGATTCATCCACCCCACCCCTAATCCAGGATAAGGATCAGATTAATTCCCTCTTCTTCCCACTTCACTCACTCGGCTGAGATTTCAACATTTTGTATGTTTTTGAAGCTCACAGATCCTTGAGAGGGCTATTTACAACCCTAGCTTTAATTTACACTTCTGTGTATCTATGCAGGCCATTAAGTATGAAGAAACCACTACCTTATTTTTTGTGGCTCTGCTTTGTTTCCAAACCAATAGGCATTCAACCACCTAAATTTGCTATTAGTAAATATTATGAGAAACTGGTAGTCTTACACACATTTCGCTTCCACACTACTTATTTTTTAGAATACATAAAAATTACAGAGTCTTTTTTAAATCTCTCATGCAAAAGCTACTAAAACCAGTAAAACAACACATTTTAACATGTGTTGCTGATACACCATCATCTTCAAGTGATACAGAATTCAATCATACCTACCACAGTTTGGTGGTTAACTTGGATCACTTCATCTCCAGCATGGATTTTCTTACATCGATCTGCAGGTGACTGAATTTAAAATAAAAGAGATGATAAAGAATACAATCCTTACTGGCTATCATCTCTCCTTTCGCAAAAGCAAGATTATTAAGCTATGCACTCTGTGTTAGTTCTCTATACTGTATTTATGTTTTCTAGGAAGTTAAATATTTCTCTTTTTCAACGCTACAGTCCTGGCAACATATAGAAGGCTTCAACTGGAACAAGTTATTTGCACAGACGACAGCTCAGTGAGCTACTATGGCAATAATATGGGAGTGCTCTAAGGCCCTTTGAGTGTACTGGGTGTTTTGAACTTGTGATGAGACAACACCAGACTTCCTCAGTGAGCCTTAAACGTCTAGAAGAGGACATAATCTGGATCAAATAACTCAGTGTTATTCCTCACTGAGGAATCGTGGGTTGGACTACAAGCCTCCCTTTCCCAGTTATAAATGAGACATGCAGCATTACTTCAAGCCAGAGAGGCACACTTCATGTAGCTTTTTCCTCAAGATGAATGGATGGGGGCAGTACTCCCTATTGCTACCAGATACAACCCCCTCGTTTTCCTTGAGGGGGGCTGCAAGACAAGGAGAGGAAATACAAACACACTGAGTTTTGTGTGTCCACTGAGTACTCACAAAATCTCTAGAAGGGTTTTGTGATCCAAGCAGGGTAGTGTTTAACTATTCTGACAAGATGCCCCCAAAACAGCTTCTCTGTCATTACTGATCTTTCCTTAGACTGCATGGTGTGTGTTTATGGGTGTTGAAAGTCCTGGTGCACTCTTAATTCAGGTCCAATATAGAGGGCACCCATGGGTACTGAAAGTGTTCCCTAGAACATGCATCCTGAATCATTCAAAACAACAGGAATTTTACAAAGATCCTTGAGCTCATAAATTAACACAGAAATGGTTCCCTGAATGTGGTAAGTCTGAAAACCACTCATGTAGAACATTCAGTGACTTAAAAACAAAACTCTTCTACAAGATAATGACCCTGACTGCTGTGCAGTTGAGGCTTTTAAGCACTCAGCGGATCAGCCCCTCGTGAGAACCATAGGATCTTTCAAGGGTGCCATGAGAGGTTGACTCCTCCCTTGCTGCTCCAGGTCTGCTGTGCCACTGGACAAAGGTGCTCTGTGTGCAAGGGCACAAAGAGTGGTGATCCATGGAATACACAAAATGTCCCAAATTCTCACCTAACTGCAATAGTTTTTAAGATAATTACATAATATATTTTCCCCTGAAGTTTAATAAATCATTTTCCAGTGCAAGTAAACACAGATACTCATTTCTCTTCACTACAGAAAATCCAGAACACCAGGAGTTCAATTTAAGTACTATGATCAGAAGGCATTTATATCAATTCCTACTTCTGTCCTCTGGAAGTTGGAAGATTTCTAAAAATGCAGTGATAATATAAAACACTGTGGATAGCAACTGGGCAAAAGTTAAACATTTTAAATCAATGCAGCTTAAACTCAGGATGGACTGACTCGGAAGGATTCAGATCAAAATCCAGAGAAAATGAAGCATTCCCATGATGAATTGAAATGAACGGGACTAAAGCATGCGGTAGGGTTCTAACTTCTAAAAATGGTGGGGATATCACACAGTTAGAGAAAACTTAGTCCATTATTTGTACAAGTTTTACTCAATCTGCACTGAGTAAAACCAGTAGTTCTGAACAAACAAGACACTTTTTATTTTCAAATTATGCATGCAAGTAAAGCATCAAAGAAGAGGCATTACAACTTGCGTGAGAAAGAAGTGGGATATATCTTCTAAAATGGCACATGCCACACACAGCAAAAACTAAATGTAAGGCTGGACACTGTTATGATCTATGTCGTTTGCAACGCTCAAACCCTCTAGTGAGATTACCACCACTAGATTCAAGTTGTTTGAATGCTTCACAATATTACAACTGATCTTAAAATCTAGTAACATACATTGGCTATTATTTTGCCAATACAGCACACTGTAGTCACGCTTATTCTAGTCCCATTGGAGATCCCAGGATCATGGTTTAGTTTCAGTTTGTGTGATCAGTTTCAGTTGTTGCAGCCTGATGACATGGATAGGAGCCTGAAAGTGAGGGTGACTATATGCCGTCTCGATCCTTGCCCATCAAGGCTAATAAAATATGGTAGGAGTGGATTGACTTGATTGATGCAGGGAGTGGTTGTTTCTTTATAGAAGGAAGTTATCCCCACTTCCTGGAAAGGGCTTATGGAAAGGCGTCTCTTGAAAAAGCCCTCCCTGGATCCAGGGATTTTAGAAAACTACTGTCGAATCTCTAATTCTCCCTTCTTGGCCATGAGGTAAGCTCTGCTTCACCTATTTTTATGGATGTGTTGTTTTTTAGATTTTTATTCACCCACCACTGGGAGCTGTCATGCAGGGATGTGGGCAAAGTACCATTTGTATGCTGATAACATGCAGCTTTATCTATTCCATCTGAATCAGGACAGGCTGTGAAGGTGTTGGATCGGTGTCTGAAAGCAGTGAAGAGCTGGATGGGAGCCAGTAAACTGAGGTTGAATACTGTTAAAAAGGAGGTGCTATGGTAGGTGGTTCCTGTGTCTGGGAATTAGGTACATCATCGGGTCTGGGAGGGATTGCGCTCTCCCTCAAAAAGAAATTTTGAGTACTGGAAGTACTAATGGAGTAGAATTCAATGTCACAATATTACAAATGTTCCATCTGTTCAAGTATATCAGATTACCAGATAGAACAATTCCCTCCCCTGCCTCTGCACACCGTTCTGAGGGTTCTCCTCACCACCACCATCCTGGAGCCAATAATGGAAAGGGAGAGGGAGGAAAGCCTCATGGTGCAAGTGGTTTGGCACGTGAATCCCAGCTTGCCACTGGGGTCTCAAGTGGCTTCTGTGGCCAGGAGAATTATGCTCATTTTAGGATAAACTGCCATCTACAGTTGTTCCTGGACTAGAATAGTCTGGTTCCAGTTGTCCATGCTCAAGCGATCTCCTACTTAAACTACTGCAGTGGGCTGAATGTGGGGCTGCTCTTGAAGAAGCTCTAAGCAGAATAATCACATTGAATTTAATTAGACTGCAATGTAATGATATCTATTAAGGCAAACTAGAAACCACTTTACATTTCCTCCAAATATAACTTAGCCCTTATGGAATAAATGCTTTTAATATTTATAAAACAAGGCAAGTAGTACTATATATTATGGATTTTTTTCAATTATTTTGCTCTAAGAGCACTAAATATTAAATACCACCAACAGCATCAATCTATGGACTCGTTCTAAAAATGTATTATCAATATCTGTGCAGCTGTTTTATTAAGTGACAAATTATGTTGAGAGCAATACATGGACAGTATTACTATTATATTGATACCAGTCACAGTTCAAATAAATTATGTTTACACATATGAGAGATTATTCAGTTTAACCATATTATTATTATTCAGTTTGACAATGGAAACTGCTTCAGCAGAACTATGGAAGGCTGTAATTGTTCATATTGTTCTGCTCCACGCACATTAGTAACTCACTTATAGCCTCAACTAAATTTGCAAGAACTCAGACCTATCACTGTGATTAGTCATGTTGATTAGATAAAGGGACTGATCAGAGGATCTTGTTAGTCACTGTGATGTGACTTTCATCCCAACAGAAGCTTCAATCAAGGCAGTTTCAATGAAGTTTTTACTATAGAGAAGCAAGGCAATTGTGTGAGCATGCATGCCAAACTGACACAGGATGGAGTGTGTTACTAGTTTACTGACATGCACATTAAGTACCAGGAATGCAAAGCGTTGCAGCATTTTGGTGGTGGGCTGTGCCCCTAACCTACAGTAGAACACCTGTTGGAAACCCTCATGTATTTTCCTGTGGGAAACTGTAGTGGCAGGAGCTTTCCAACTACAGTGGTACCTCGGGTTACAGACTCCTCTAACCCAGAAATAGTACCTCGGGTTAAGAACTTTGCTTCAGGATGAGAACAGAAATCGTGCAGCAGCGGTGCAGCAGCAGCGGGAGGCCCTATTAGCTAAAGTGGTGCTTCAGGTTAAGAACAGTTTCAGGTTAAAACCGGACCTCCAGAACGAATTAAGTTCTTAACATGAGGTACCACTGTATAGTAAACAATGTACAAACACTACTATTGGTGACTTGAAGTTTAACTCCACTTCTGGTGGAGTATGGGAAGAAGAATTCTATGGTTGATTTAAGAATGTCATTGGAAATTCTATTTTCAGATATTTTCAGCAGTTTGAGTGACTTCTGTCCTTTAGAGGAACCCTAGAGAATACCTCTCATACAACACGAACAAATAAGCATAAGTCTGAAAATGGCTACTATATGTGTAGAGGTGAATATCTGCAACAGAGACCACCCTTTCTCAAACTCTCATTAGTTGGTACAATGAGTTCAAGTCTGGTGACATTACATCTATTTTTATAAACAAAGAAGACATGAAGGAGTGTGTGTGCTGCTTAGATGAGATATTAACTTATCAGCTTTTAATATTATTTGATTTCCAGTAAAAAAAACACCACATTATTAGATAGGAAATGTGTTTACTGCACCACAGCAAACTACAGCACAAAATCCTATGTGAATTAAGACAAATTTCCTTTAATTCATGACAAGGTATGACGGTGATATACTTTTTCCTCCCTAGAACAAAGTCCAGTTTATATGCATTACTGAAGCTAACTTTCTCACAACTCTAGTCCAAGCTCTTTCAAGCTGTTCTCCCACGTGCACCCCTTCTTTCCCCAAACATGCTCTTGATCCTTTGCAGTTAATACACACGTACGCAAGCAAAAGGGGAATCATAATCCAAAGTTTAGATTACAAATATGTTCCAGGCTGCAGCAAATTTGATAACAATACTTACATTTTCTGTTGTTCCAGTAATTACATGAAGACCATCATATGTAGATTTAATGTACATACCCTAAGAAAAAGACATCATGGGAAAAAAATTGTAAAGTTCTTGCAAACTACTGCCATCCAATATAAACGTCTCACCCATCTAACATCTCTCTAACACATTTGAGTAATACCACTAGCACATGCCACTGGAATACCAAGTGTTTCTATCAGAAGAAAGTACATGTAAACTCCTTTTATTTGATGCGGCAGGTGTCTCTAGGTGCAACTCATTTGTATGCAATGGTTCGCAATGTGGATTGAGGTGTCTTCATAGCACTGCAAAAATATTGTAGTGACGTGGGGAAAAAACCCAATCCACATGGCAAAACTGAAATGAACTATATGTCAGTGGAGCTATTTAAGGTGGGAACAATTTCATATTCACTGATCTCAAGTGTAAGGTTATAATATGAACATAACCAGAGAAAGTGTCCATTTCATAAGTAAAATCCATAGGCACTCCATTATAAACACTAAACACAATCGCTTGAAAAAGGCAAAACCAGAGCAGTATTGAATCAAAGCACATCCTATGCATAGTGCATACAGATTTACATAGTGAACTGTAAAATCGGGGGGGGGGGGTCACAGGGGAGACTACAATGCTATCAATATTCTAAGTGATTTGAGATGCCAAAATTTTTAGAATTCAAAGTCTTCTGAGTTAATAATTAGAAACCAGCTCAGCTGACCAAAACATCACTACATGTATTTCTCAGTAACTTAAATAGTATAAACTCATATTGTTTAAAATCCAGTATTTTAAAAGGTACATTGTAATTCTGAGATACTGAAATAGTGACTATATAGTCGAGAATTTAAAAACAACTGAAAACTATAAAAGCAATTCAGCGAAACTGCAGAACTGAAGAACCCGTGAGCCTTCTATTTACCCACTAGATCTACAAATAAAGTAAAAGTATTATTCTGCAAAGGAAGGAATGTATTTTGAGCAAAGAACTATATACAGAATTTGTATATAACCAATTCATACCTGCTGATTATTACAGATCACAAAGATAAATAAAATATGCCTAGTTTTAGAAATAGTACATGAACTGAGGCCTCTATGGAACACATGAGCTATATTTTTATGACCTAGGGAAAGTTTATATGTGTTATAACACTGGTTGAATACTAACCTACATCTAAGGTGCTTTATGGATTATCACATTCAAAATGTTCTAGTCAAGTGGAATTAAATAGTTGCTGGGAGAAGCTAAATTCCTATATCATACTATCTTTCCATCTTGTATCACACAATGTAGACTACATGTCCCAGGATACTACCAAAGCATATTTCAGTTGATCCTCTTCCACTTTTACAACAACCCATAGGATATTTTCTAGATGAGGGCAATAGTTTTAATGGTCTTCTACATATTCACATTATTAGACCACTGCATTTAGTAATGAAATCTTGTTTTATTTTAGTTGTAGAAAGCTAATTGGAGCAGGCCAATGCCCTCCTGAATCTTTCTAAATGCCTCCTTTAGGCACTGCCCCAAAAAAATCTCCTGAGGAATTTAGGTTGATTCCCAGAGGCTGGTCAGTAAATGCTGCTATTCCTGACCAGCTTTGCACAGTGTATTATGGCTCCTTCAACAGTGCTGTCTGTATGGTTCAGCACTACGGCAGGCGTACATTGATGCGTAAATGTGGCATTAAGTCAATCTTTTACCTTCTCCTAGTCCATCTGGAAGAATTTGATTTGCTGGGTTTTTCCTTTGAGGGGACATTTTATGTGGATTGAGCATTACCCATGTGGCGTTCAATTTCATTTTCCACCTTTGAGCATTTCAGCGTGTTTTTGGAATAGGCTCTGAGGAGACGAACTGCATTTTTTTGACACTGTGTATGATTTGGGTGGTTTCCTGTTTGTTGGCCTGGCTACAACTGGGTCTTTATGATGAAATAATTTGCTCATTTGCTTGACATTTTGGGTGCGCCACTTGCTAAAGAAAAACAGGCGTGTCCTTCACCTGTGATTCTCTTTCTCAAGAAACACTCAAGGCAGTGTGCAGAATAAAATGGGGGGGGGGAATAATGACTGTTCTACTTCCATTGCAGAGCACATATCTGAAAGATTACCCTTTATCATTTACAATGAGGAGCCAGAAGAAGTCACAGAAATAGCTCCCCTGTGTTTTTTTTTTAAAAAAAAGATATTCAAGACCTTACAGAGCCTGAAAGCTTTAATCCATGAAGTGATGATGGGCTGTAAATGTAATTTTTCTATGCCATCTACTAACAGCATCAAAGACAAAGGTAAATTTCCTACAGAGTAACTTCACTGACACTGAAGAGCAGAGAGGATAAATTGTGTTCAGAGTACAACACAAGCATGCCATATCCAACCACCGGTTTCTTTATGGAATTGAAATGACAGTAAAATGCAATATACATTCTAGAACCTTTACAGGATGAAATTGATTTTGCTCCTATTACTGAAAGCATTCTATTATCATGGCAAGGCAGGGCTAGCCTTAACATGGGAATGAGGGGCCACCTCAGGCAGTACATTTTAGGTGCTACTACAGCTTTGATCCAGACTTGTATCAAATGCTAAACTCAAGAAAATAGTTTTTTTCCAGCAGTATTACATTGATACTGTTACTTCAACTTGCCCTTTTTCTTTTATTCTTCCTCCAAATCTGTACACCGTCTGACCTCTGGTGGCTTGAATGGGGCAGGGGGAGCCATAGTACTTTAGAACTATATAGAGCTTTAGAGTCTTGTCAGCCTGCTTTGCACAAGGGACCAGCACTAATGAACAGCAATTTGTTATCCTTTTAATGTAAAAATATCAAGTTATAACTAGCACCAGTAAAGAGCTGCTAGATTACCTTTAAGTAGCCTGTGTCCCAAACAAATTTCTTGCTTTTACTTAAAAAACAACAAAAAATAGACATTTGGCCGCTGATTGTTTTCTGAAACAGTACACGTAAAGCAAGGAAAATCCAGAACTCCAAACAAGTTAGTTCAACATAGCTGAAGATAGTACATGTCTCAATTTTCATAGTCATGACATAAAACACATACCCCTTTTCAGGTACATAGCCACAGACAATTTTATGTCATTACTCTGAAGATAATAAGGGCATAATTATGCAAAGATGAGAAATGTCAAGCAAATTAGTCCACTCTAGGGAGACAGAACACCTAAAGCATTCACAGCAGAAAAGGCACAGGTGGGAGGATGCACTGCAGAAGATCTTCCTTGAAGCACAGAGATTTATTTTATTTCTAAATATTAAAAGAAAAAGCTTCAAAACAAATTGCGTTATTCAGACAAATAGGATATAAGATGTAACTATGTTTAGACAACCTTTTTCTAAGAGTCATTTAATGAAATAAAGACAATAGCTTGGATATTCATTAGTGTTCAACACATTAACTCCTTATGTCCATTGAAGAAACAGATTCACCAGAGGCTTCCATTGAGTAGGGAATGGTGCAGGATTTTTTTTGCTGCTATCACTTTACTCCTGTGGCCCCTAGCTTCTGTACTGCTTCTAATGGCAGGAGCAACCCATGAGCAGACTTCTAGCAAAAGTTTCATGAGGTGGCAAGGTATCACCAAATAAATAAGCTATGGCAACTGTTCTATATAATAATTGCCAAATACTTGTTCCACATACTACACAGTGGTGTTCAGGGTTTATACTTGAACATAAATAGCAAAATGTGAAGTATTTATCTCTGATATACTTAAAACAGGAACACCTTCTGAGTGTGAATAAGGGGTTTTAATATGCATCTTTCAGTAATATAAATCCCTAAGATTTTGAGGCACCTATCATGTTCTGATAGGAGATAATCCAGTTAATCTTTCTGTAAAAAGAACTTTGAGTAACATTACAAAGAGAATATGTAACCTGCATGATTTAGTTTAAGGAACATTTTGATTGGATTCTTAGATACTGTATGGTTCAAAAACTGAGATTTACTAAACTCAGATGTTGTTTACAAGTCTGAGAACAACTCTGTCTTGTCTAAACAACATATTAGAAACAGTCAAAAAATTGTAAATTAACTTAGCAATGTCTGGATGTTATAATCAGTACTGCTTTGAGAAAGGTCTCTCTGTTTATTATACATATATTTAAACTTTTAACGCAATTGTCACAGTTTGTATATTTTGCATGTCATTTGCTTCTGACTCACTATTTACATTCCCCCCACTGTATCCGTATGCATATATCAACTGAGGACAGCACTGCATGCATTTGATAAAAGGAACTTGGGGCCCCTTTTTGCAGGTATATTCTGCAACATGCCATTGATGCAATACTAATGTATCAGTGGTGCATTTATACTGGGCAGTTTTATTAATTGCTTTGCAATGCTTTCCAGTGTTACCATATTATTACTGCTGGGCAAGGGGCTACAGCAAGGGGCTACAGCACAACAAAATCAGAACAGCAATAAACCAAAAAAATTGTGGGGGAAAAGGATTTCAGCAGGAAGCTATGGGCATATAGTGATTAGAAATGAAGCAGTACATTTGCCCTAAAATATTTTCAGGCACAACCAGTATTGAAAATGTCATTCATATAACCACCTCGATACTATCATGATCACAAATCATCATGATTATACAGTAGGAATGATGTCTGGTTCATTCATAAACCTATGCCGTAATAATTTTGTTACATAGCATTCTAGAGAGGTTAATCCTAATATGTTTCTCAGTGGCCAGTGATACAATTGATTATATGATATTAGTAGTGTTACTTGTAAAACCTGCCACTGTATTTCCATTGGTTCTTAGCTGTGAAGTTTAAGAATGGTGATGATTGGTTACTTGGTATTTCCCTGCCTTCCCTGAAAATGCCCACAAGTCCATCCTGTTCTCTTTCTCTTTCTGTTCAAGTTTGTGTCTTGCTGTTTGAACTTGGGAATTTAACTGTTCAGGAATGCCAAATTAGGTTTTATCAGCCCAATGATAAAAATGTACTTCTGACTTTTCTTTTCTTTTCAGCCCTACAGTTGACACCAAAAACTAAATATAGAGTTGCTGATCAATGCTGAATCCAGGCAAAAGTGACATAATGATCCCTGACAGGTTAAACAAGTGTTAGTTAAAACATATCCAATTCATATTTTGAGAATCTAGATCACAGAAACACACACCAGTGATTATAATTAAACCAGTGATGTAAAATCTCTACCCTCCTCCTACAAACCAACCCATCTGATAAAAAACTGCAAATTGATCATATGAATGAATCTTGATGCTTCTTAACCACTACAGCTATTTTCTTGACTGTGTCTTAAAATTCTGCAAGCTATACCTTACCTCAGGCTTTGCACATGGTATACAACTTCCTCTTACATTAATAACTGATCCCAGTATATCCCTAGTAGCATGCAATTGTGCAAGGCTATCCAAAGACATATATTCTTTGATATCACAAATGGTGCGCTAAATTAATAATGCCTAACATCCCAACAATGTCAGTAGCAATTAAGCCTTAGAGCCCTCAAATATAAAAGGGATAAAAGCTGAAATGCAGTCATTAAAAAATAAGCAGCCAGCTCATTTCCTGCCCACTCTTCCATCCTTTCTATCTTGTTTTTATTGCATATAGTTCAACCATTTGGTTCCTAAAAACTACTCACGATAAAAAGTTGGCAAAAAGCATTTACTTCACTTTGTTCCTTATTTCCATCCTTCTTGAGCTCATATTGCCTATACCTTAGCTGAAGAGGTTTTACTTGTCTTTGTTGCCTGTGCCTTCTTTTAACATGTATTATTGTAATTCATTTATCTTCTGTTGTTATCATTATTTCCAGTTGGCAACAGTAAGAAGTGGGGATCAGTGGTGAGAAATCTCAGGCCCAGAGGATGAATGGGATCCCCCCCCCCCGACTTCTTTATCCTGCCCTCAGACCTCACCCCAGACTACAACCCTCACCATTTGTGCATAACATTTTCCTTGAGTGCTGCTGCCTAGCTTGACTGTATTATTGAATTGTGATAATAATCTTGCTTTCTTGTTACAATGATGGATAGATGCATGTACATGCGCACAGAAGGCTGTGGCATTTGTGTGGCTGGAATGTAGCCTACTGAACAAAGGTTAAGAGTCACATCCATTGCTCTGCCCACCATAGGCCTGGGCCCCAAGAAGGTTTCCCTACATGGAAGTGCAGCCCTTGTTCCCTGCTTTTTATATAGATGATAGATAGCTTTCATATAAATCAAAAGTTCTAAAGGAAATTTGGTTACCCAGCTGTTCTGCTTACATTTTCCTACATACAAAAATCTGGAAGATCCTTCAAAACTGCTGAATACTCATGATAATCATAGCAAGGATTGAAGACACCCATTCACACTTCTATAGCAATCATTATTGCAGACATTTAAGTAGCTTACACAAATTTAGCTCATGAAACATTTTTCAATGATAGGTGTCAAAAATAGTTTACATAAGCAGTGAACCATTACAACTCAATACTTTACAGAATCCCCAGATAACATGTTTTGCCAGGAAATTGATACCACTTGGGTCTGCCCTAAAGAGCTTACTGTCTACAAAATACAGTGGGGAAAGGCAAAAGTTAAAAATCTGAAGATACAGTCAATGTTTCTGTCATCCATTTTTTGTTCTTGAAGTACTCTTAAGAGGCATAACTTTACTGTACCATATACAGTATAAACAAATAATGAATAAACAGCTCCATGCATGGAGAACCTTGCCATCTAAACCGACAAAGCAGCAGAAAACCAACCATAGAGGCTTGAAACATAGAAAATTTACAGTAAAATAAAATCATTTTGGTCACATCTTAAAGGGCACTTCTGGAAGAAGAAAACAATTAAAGGAGAGCTGAATTAGGAAAGGTTTATGAATCTCAGTGAAACCATGAAGAACCAACATTAGTTACGATATGTGAGATGGAAAAAACAGCAGACAATGATACTGAAAATGGTCTTTACCTGAACTGGTGGCACTGAGACAAATATGAGATTACGAATGAACGGCAGTATAGTACTACAGTAGGAATGGAAGGTTTGGGCAGGGCAGAGTGCACCAAGTACAGTATGAACAAATTTTGAAAATATTTAAATAGTATCCAGTCTTAAAAAGCTTCAGGTGAGGTGACATATAAAAAGCATCCATTAAAATAAAGACTTTGAGCTTTATCACATGTTGCAGTACTGCTGGTACATCAGACTTCTTTATGTGAAAACAGAACTACTTCTTCAGCCCCACCACAACCTCAAAAAGAGCTGCAAAGGGTTGGGGGAGCCTCCAGAACACTTGTGGGGATCAGGAAAGGAGAGGAAATTGAAAATTTGTTGCACAAGTAGAATTTCACTTGCTCAGCCTTGGCTACAACCCTTAGCGCTTATTAACTGTTGCATAAACATTCATATCAAATATGAGGAACCCAGGAAACAAGCGTAACTTATTGTAAATATACTGAAGGAGTTCATTTAAGTAACAATATTATCAATAAATCTTGCTATAACAGGGGGGAAAACATTTTCCTAAATTAACCAGGATTTTTTCCTGCATTACGTAACCAATATGGAAGTGTTTTCTTTAAGAACATTCAGCTGCTACATATAAATCTATTTTATGGGATGCAAGAAATCCACATCCCAGGCCTGAACCCATTAACCTAGAAGCAACTTCATTAAATATCTGATTGCATTCAGAGCCTCTCGCTGCAATCCTACACCTACTTACCTGGGAGTAAGCACCATTGAACTCAACTTCTGAGTAGACATGTATAGGATTGCACTGTGAGCTCCTCATTAATGCGACTCAGGACGTAAAGGAGGGACACAGGTTTGCAACCTTTCCAACCTCTAGAGATACAGTACAGTACTTAAGAGGTAGCTTTCAACTGGAACTTTTTTTCAATATTTCCTTAAGAATTTTATACAGTAATTATTAATATGCAATTTCCACTAGCTGACTGAAGATCACATCTACAAATAGAAGAACTAGATATGCCAAATACAGGTCTTATTCATAGAATGTATTTCTTTCGTCCTGGATGACAGTTTTGATTAACTGCGTACATCTTACCAGCCCTTCGCTTGGTTTGATGTTTGCCAGCTGGATCACTTCCAGGTGAGCAGATTGAGATACAAGAGGATCAGATGAGAGTGAGATTATGTGGTCACAGACGCTAGATAGTGTCTTACACTAGAAATAAAAAAGTGTATTTTCCGTTAACAATCAAGAATATGAAAACTCATAACACAGTGGACAGTAATCATGTTTGGCCTTTAAAATACATTATTATATATTCAGATTAAATTCCTATCTTATCTAAGTGGCAATGAATATCATTCTTTGGGGAACAAGCATATTCCCTGTCACTTATTCTAGAAAGATCATGATTAGAGGACAATCCAAAAAACCTGGAATTCTTCTACCTGAGCAGGACTGGGGAAAGGATTCAAATAGCATCAACATTTCTACACTTTTCCCTACTTCCATCGTGGTGCCATGTAAAAAGTGGTTTAAGAGCTGTTCAGACAGTCTGGACCTAACTTAGATTTTGTTCTTGGTTTTTTTCTTGAATAATTGGCTTAAGAATACAACAAAGTACATATTTTCAGACTGCAATGGCAGTGTGCAATCTACAAATATTTACATTCACTTTTTAACACCTCCTTTTCTGCTCTGTCAGCACCCTCATGATGGAGAGTATTGAGGTTTAAATACAAATTAGAAGTTTTCCACTGACATGCACAAGATGCTGGTAAATTCTGTAATATACTATATCTCAAATGTTCCATTTGATTTATTATTCCATGGGTGTGCAGTGCACAGCCACCTACCATTAAAGAAGATGTAGGAAATCCAGGTTAAAATATCAACCCAGTTCTCAAGTTCAGAGTAGCCTTGGGCACAGCCTTGCCTCCCTTGTTGGATTGCTGTGAGGTTAAAGCAACTAGCTAAATCCAAAATTCCACAAAGAGAAGGCTGCTTACAAAATTTGATTTTTTTTTTCTCCCGACCTTGAAACAGCCTTCTCAATTGACACTTTTGAAAAGCATGGGCTGTGGCATAGGGGCTTCAGGGGAAAAGTTATCTACCAGCAATCAAGCAGAGGTACTATATGTTAGAGGTACTATATGTTAGACAAGGAATTGGGACTAGAGCTATACAGTGGTGCCCCGCAAGACGAAAAACCCGCTAGACGAAAGGGTTTTCCGTTTTTCGAGGTGCTTTGCAAGACAAATTTCCTTATGGGCTTGCTTCGCAAGACGAAAACGTCTTGCGAGTCTTTTCCTCCCCCCCCCCTTTTTCTAAGCCGCTAAGCCGCTAATAGGGATGCTTCGCAAGACGAAAAAAATGCTAGACGAAGAGACTCGCGGAACGGATTATTTTCATCTTGCGAGGCACCACTGTACTTACATTATTTACAGCCACTAGTTTACCAGAATCCATATCACAGTACAGAATCAGATTAATGCATATTATAAGCATGCATATACACACTGTCTTTCAAAATATAAGAGGAGGAAGTGAGTCCTTGCTTCATAGAAGACATAAAGATTGGAGAGAAACCAGGAGGAACTACTAATCTATGATTCTATGAAGCAGAGGGGAGTAGAATGCACAAACAGGAGGAAAGGGAAGCAAGAAACTCTGTGGATTAATGAGGATTAATGTGAATATTTATAAAAAGAGCCAGAAAGAGCGGAAAGAATGGTCTCTCTATTGTTAGGAAGTAAGGACACCCTTTAGGGCTCTGATGGCTCTCAGAGAAAACTTCATACCATATTTGACTATTTGATTACTTTGCACTTTAAAAGATAATGCTCAAGATAATGCTGAAGTGATCAAAGACTATTAAAGGAAACAAGAGGGATCTGAAAGAAAATGTTGCACTGTGCTATTCCCTTTTTCAGGATAAACCATTATATTTCTCTTCTTCCTCCAACAGTCAGCCAGCTTTGTGGTCACTAAGCATATACAATACTCAATGAGCTGTTTTTTTTTGGGGGGGGGGGCCTGCAACCCTTGTCAGCCTGCATGGTGCAGTTTTTGTTCCTATAAGAATTGGCACTCAAATAATTGAGTTCATTATCAGCATATATTATTTTAAAAATTCTACTTACCACATGAAGAATTTTGTTCTCTGTTTCATATACTGTGCAATCCTGAAAAAAACAAAATTAACAGAGTACATCAAATATTACGGAAATAATATTTTTTGTGCTCCAATGATATGTTTAAATCTAGAAACAAAGGAATGATTTTAATTGTTCATAGACTTTTGCAAACATCCTCTCTCCCAGCTGTATTCATATAGAAATAATGTCCATGTCACCTCCCCACATGTGCATGCATGCATCTTTCCTTCACCATTCTTTTCAATTCCTTCTATCACTGGTTTACTTATTCAATAATCAGAGGCAGGACTGGGGGAGAGGACCTTCAAAAGGGAATTGAATTACCCTCTGGGCCTGGAGCACCAGCGGTACCTGAACCCTCGGAACCTGAAGATCCAGTGAACAAGACACCACCCCCAGGAAAATAATCAGACTAATTCAGGATGTCTCTGCAACTCTTGAGTTGGAATATAAATGGCTGTAACATCCCGGAAAAAAGGAGGAAAATTTTTCACATATTAAAAAAGGAACAATTGGATATCATTTGCCTACAAGAAACACATGTGACTAGGCTCCACAGAAAAGTGTTAATAAACAAAAGACTTGGCCAGGAATTTATATCTTCGGACAGAGTAAAGAAGAGAGGCGTGGTGATATACGCAAAAGAGAACCTGTCACCCAAATTCTTATTTAAAGATGAACATGGAAGAATTTTAGCAATTGAGATACAACATCAAGGAGAGAAGATTTTGTTATTAGGAATTTATGCACCAAATGAAGGGAAATCGGAATTTTACAAGAAGTTGCATGAGACAATGCTGGATTATCTGGACTATGACAACATCATTATGATGGGAGATATGAATGGGGTCGTATCAACTAACATGGATAAGTCACAAAGCCAAAATGTTACAAAGGACGGCAGACTACCAAAGACTTTTTTTGAAATGACAGACAATATGGACTTATTTGACATTTGGAGAACGAAGAACCCCTTGGGAAGAGAGGGAACATTTTTCTCTGAAGCCCAGCTGACTTGGACAAGAATCGACCAAATATGGATAACTAGAGGTCTGGCACCCAAGGTCAGAAAGGTGGAAATCTGCCCAAAGACCTGCTCCGACCATAATGCAACGAAGATGGACATGACACTACTACCAACCGGCTCCTTTAGATGGAAGATGAATGACAATTTGTTTAGAGATCAGGAGATTGTTGAGAAGGCCCAAAAAGCCTTGAAGGACTATTTTGAGATAAACATGAACACTACGGTGGAAAAAAGAACTATCTGGGAAGCAAGTAAGGCTGTAATGAGGGGGTTCTTGATACAACAGAACGCTGTAAAGAAAAGGATACAAAATGAGAGGAAAGACAAGATATTGGAGAAAATCAAAGAATTGGAGAAGAAGTTAAGATCAAATCCGAAGTCACAGCCGACCCTGAGAGAAATCAAACTTCATCAAGCACAATATTCTAAATTGATAAACCAGGAAATAGAGTGGAAGATTAAATTAATGAAACAAAAAACTTTTGAATCGGCAAATAAATGTGGGAAACTGCTAGCTTGGCAGTTGAAGAGGAGACAAAAACTAAATACAGTCACAAATTTAGAAATTGAAGGAAGAAATATTCAGAACCCTGTGGAGATCAGAAAGTGCTTCCAGAGATATTTCAAAAGATTATATACTCAAGGGCCGCAAAATGAGGTTGAGATTAAACAATTTTTGGAAAAAAATGGACTAACAAAATTGTCACAAGAAAATAGATCAATCCTGAATTGCAAAATAACACGACAAGAGATTGAACAAGCCATTCAGAACATGCAATTGGGCAAATCCCCAGGGCCAGATGGGCTGACCTCCAAGTACTATAAGACATTAAAAGACTATCTGATACAACCACTGATGGAGGTCAGCAATGAAATTATGGAGGGGAAGAAGGCACCGGAATTGTGGAAAGAAGCTTTTATCACATTGATACCAAAATCGGAAGCTGAAAAGACACAACTTAAGAACTATCGTCCCATCTCCCTTTTAAATGTGGATTACAAAATATTTGCAGACGTTTTGGCAAGTAGACTCAAAAAAGTATTAAATGAAGTAATTCATAAAGACCAGGCAGGCTTTCTCCCAGGTAGACACCTGTTTGCTAACACAAGGAATATCATTGACATTTTGGAACTTTTGCAAACAGACATAAATACAAAAGCAGTGTTAATTTTTATAGATGCGGAGAAGGCCTTTGACAATATCTCTTGGAAATTTATGAAGGGAAATTTAAAAGAAATGGGAGTGGGACGGGGTTTTGAGAATGGGATTGATGCAATATATTCAGAACAAAAAGCTAAATTGATAGTTAACAATGTGGTTACAGAAGAGTTTAAAATTGAAAAAGGAACACGACAAGGCTGCCCCATTTCCCCTCTGCTATTTATTTCGGTTCTGGAGGTGCTCTTGAATATGATCAGAGGGGACCGGTTGGTGGAAGGAATCCAGGTCGGAGCGAAACAATACAAACTTAAAGCTTTTGCAGATGACCTAGTTTTGACCCTGCAGGAGCCAGAATCTAGTACGAAAAGAGTGTTACAATTGATTCAAGACTTTGGTCGGGTGGCGGGATTTAAATTAAACAAACAGAAAACTAAGGTGCTGGGAAAAAATTTGACAGATACAGAGTCAGAACGGTTTCAGAGAGAGACAGAACTAACTGTGGTTAAAAAAGTAAAGTACCTAGGGGTAAACATAACAGCAAAAAATCTGAGTCTTTTTAAGGATAACTATGAAAAATGTTGGTCTGAAATTAAAAGAGACTTAGACAGTTGGACAAAATTGAAACTTTCTTTGTTAGGCCGAATTGCTGCTATTAAGATGAATGTATTGCCAAAAATGTTGTTTTTGTTTCAAACACTACAGATTGTGGACAGGACGGAGTGCTTCCGGAAGTGGCAGAGAGACATCTCTAAGTTTGTCTGGCAGGGCAAAAAGCCCAGAATTAAGTTTAAGATATTAACTGATGCGAAAGAAAGAGGGGGCTTTGCCCTGCCAGACCTAAAGTTGTACTATGAGGCCGCAGCTTTCTGCTGGCTAAAAGACTGGCTACTTCTCGAGGACACTGACGTTCTGGATCTGGAAGGTTTTAACAATGCTTTTGGTTGGCATGCATACTTATGGTATGACAAGGTTAAGATCAATAAGGCCTTTAAGAATCATATTGTCAGAAAAGCAGTGTTTAATGTCTGGACAAAATATAAAGACTTATTGGAAAATAAAACTCCAAGGTGGCTTTCACCGCTGGAAGCTAAGGCCCGAAAAAGACCCAATATGGAGGCCAAATGGCCAAAATATTGGGAAATACTAGAAAAAGATGGAGACAATTGGAAATTGCAGAGTTTGGAGAAAATGAAGGATAAAGTGCGAGACTGGTTACACTACGCTCAGATTAAAGAAGTCTTTAAAAATGACAAAAAGTTAGGGTTCCAGGTGGAGAAATCGAAGTTGGAAACAGAACTGTTAGAGCCTAAGACTAAGGTACTTTCAAGAATGTATAACTTGCTGTTAAAATGGAATACACAAGATGAAATGGTTAAATCGGCTATGATAAAGTGGGCACAGGACATTGGGCACAACATTATGTTTGAGGACTGGGAAAGGTTGTGGACCATTGGGTTGAACTTCACTGCATGTAATGCTTTGAAGGAAAATGTAATGAAAATGATATATAGATGGTACATGACCCCAGTTAAACTTGCCAAAATATACCATTTGTCTGATAATAAATGTTGGAAATGTAAAGAAAATGAAGGAACATTCTTTCACCTCTGGTGGACTTGCCCTAGAGTGAAGGCTTTCTGGGAAATGATATATAATGAGCTGAAAAAGGTATTTAAGTATACCTTCACTAAGAAACCAGAGGCCTTCCTTTTGGGTATTGTCGGCCAGAAGGTGTTAAGGAAGGACCGAACATTTTTTATGTATGCAACAACAGCAGCAAGGATACTTATCGCTAAGCACTGGAAAACCCAAGATCTACCCACACTGGAAGAGTGGCAGATGCAGCTGATAGACTATATGGAACTAGCCGAGATGACCGGCAGAATCCGAAACCTGGGAGAAGAGAAAGTTGAAGAAGACTGGAAGAAATTTAAGATTTATTTAAAAAAGCATTGTAATTTGGTTGAATGTTAAGAAGGATGCTAGATCATAAATAATTGAGCACCACTAAACTAGATGGAATTAGGATGACAAGTGAGATTGAGGAAAAAATATAAACCTTTGGGAGAATTATTAGATTATATTTTAAATGAATGGGATACAAGAATGTAAACAAGATGATAAATTGCGGGTAAGAATTGACAATGATGCAAGTGGGAGCGGGAGACGTGAGGGAGTCCAATGAAGCTAAGAAAATATGTTATGATATATGTTTCATTGTTTTTTATTTCTGCAATTATGTTTAAAAATTTTAATAAATATATATATATATATAAAAAAAATCAGAGGCAGGACTGGGGACAGGGGACACAGCAGGAGCACAGGGGATACTCATGTACCAGAGTCCAAGCCAGTAGGGCCCCCAGGCTCTTCGATTTCTTTCTTTTTGAATAAGTCAATCAAACATTTATAAAGAAAATTGGAAAGCAGAATGTAGAAGCACCATTCTAAGGCTCCAGATACAGAAAAACTACTGTTGCTAAGCACACTTAACCACTTAGGGTGGAATTCAACACTGCAATATCACAATTTTTTTCTCAGTAGAAAGGAAGCCTACATTTTCAGGCCATTTTATCCACATTGAAGAGTAAAACAAACCTATCTTTCATCTTTAACATTTTTTAATGGTAGCACTAATAGAGACATGTTGGTGCCATCCATTGCTCCAAAGTTAGCATAAGTTTATTTGTATCCTATGCTGGCAAGTCTTGATAAATCTTGCAGGAACTTTAGGTAATATGACAAGGACTACAGAGAAACTGGTGGTCATTCTGGGTTAATTTGAAGAGACCAGTGGCACTTAAACAATGATGAAATTGTTTTTATTTATTTTTAATATATGCTTTTCTTTTTAATATATGCTTTATAATATGCTTTATTTGTTAAAGACAAAGTAAAACATGGCTATCCTTCTGGAATTTTTCCAGGAGAGGTATTTTAGCAGGCCTTTTTTCATGGCAAAAAGAATTCCTTTCATGAGCTGGCATGTCAGAAAGAAATGACTTTAGACTACAAATCAAGGATTAAAGCTGTATTATTGGTGTACAGATGTATTTCTTATTAAGGATACTTAATAAGCACACTTTTTACTTACTAGAAGTGGAGATGAAGTATGGTGTGATTGTTTGGGAGACACGGTTTACAACCAAGGGTTGCAATTCCTCAGAGGTAACTTTTTACCAAAACAATTCTTAAAACAAAACTGCTGTGAATCACCAACAAATAAAGGCAAACTAGCCAGAGAAATGTTTCTAGGAAATTTAGGCTGCAATGCTATACCAACTTACTAGAGGGGGAAATCGCACTGAATTCAGTGTGGCTTACAACTGAGTAGATGTGATTACGACTGCACTGTGAGTCGTTGTAGTCACACTTGTGCTAATGTAGGGAACAGATGAGCCAATCTGATCTGGTGGAAGGGAAACACAACATTTTCTTTGTGCACATGCATTTTAATTCTGAGAAAATAGATCAAAGCACCACCGCTCTTCTAGCACAAGTTTGGGAGAAGTACACAGAAGGCAGCCAACAAACAAACAAATAAACAAAACCCCTAAGAAAATAAAAAGAATGCCCTTTCTTCTGCATTTATTTTTGAGTGCCCAATTCACCATAATCATGTTCCTCAGAATACAACCTGATGGAAATCCAGAACACAGGGCGGAAAGTTGGGTCAATTATAGCTCAGGCAAAGCCCAAGACTTACCAAGAAGATTTTATAACATGAGCACAAGTGAGCATAATTCAACCATGGAGCAAGTTGCATGAAGTGCTATAAGGAGGATGGGACTTCTGACTTATAAAATTATGAGCAAGGACCTGTTAACAGCATACACTTTGAAGTAATGGGAATCTGAGGGTCCCCAAAACAGTTTAGGACACAGAAAAGTTCTTGTTTAGCTCACTGACTGTGTTCAAAACCTTCCTGCTATTTCCAGAAGTCTCAAATTCAAACAGAATAATTTGAAGGAATGTGAACAACATTCGCTAATGTCACAGCTGGCTTCAACAGTGAATTTATTATCCTTGCAATGTCAGTAGTATATCTAAAAATAAATGTAAAGTATTTGCAGGTGCACCAGGTTTTAGGATTAAGTGCTTCTAGTCATAAATGTGCTTTCAGCAACCTGTCTTCTGTCCTAGCTATCAGTATACACAATGAAAGGAAAGCAACTTTCAGTGCTTGCTATGAAATATAAGTATGAAAGTTGCTCCTTTACAGGGTTCTAAATATCTAGGCTCATGCATCCTTCAACACAGCTAGAGCTTCACCACTGTTATGGACTCCCACCTCATCTAAACTTTTTTATGGTCAGCGTTCAAAACATCCATTGTTCTAGGTGCATTTTGTGACAGGGAATTTCATTAGTGCAAGCAGTTTCTGAACTCTGGGTGCAGTACTGCACCTAAGATTTCAGATTAAAACTGAAGAGTGGAAGGAAAGGAAGACCTTTTTCTGCCTCGCCACTTCAAGCTACTCTCTAGAGACCCTTTTAAGAATATTAGGAGGGTGGGCAGGGGAAGGACTAGACCACGTGAAAAATGAACGTAATATTTTAGCTGCAATTCAATCATTTTCGTCTTTGTATTCTAGTTATTAAAAAGTGCCTAGACATTCCGTTGTTGCACCCATAATCTAGGTTTAACGTGCCATTTAGCTCCTAGCATTCATATCTCTGTTTCTAACACTGGTTAAGGTCCTTTCCCCACAAAAAAAAAACTCTACCTAAACACAATATAATGCAACAGAAGAGAATTACAGTACCTAAGACGTAGCTATTTAAATTCAAGTACAGCTCCTTCAGTTTTAGCAGTTTAGAAACTGTGATGCCAGTATCCATGGGAACTACATAGTTTCAAAGAAACAGTAAGCATTTTGTTTGTGTAAATCACTCGGAATGGATAGCACTGAATGAAGTTTTCAAAAAGCAAAATACAAACTCACATTATCAATATATGAGGAAAAGAAGTGCATGATGTAAAAAAAAAAAAAAAAAAAGGTTTGAACAATCCAAAACTGAGCTAGAATCATGAGAGCTTCAGTATCTGAGGGAACTGTGATTTATACAGCAGCAACTCAAGACCATGGGCCAAGACTGACACCATAATACAATATACGAAGTGGAGCCAACAGCATAGAGTACAGGCCAAAGACATCAGCCCTGCTAAATACTGCACAGGACATATTTTATTAAAAATATATGTTCATAAAATCCTTCTCTGTTGCAAAAAAAGAGACCTACAAATGACTGTAATGCTTGAAAAATACAGCATATCTTAAAAACAATTATGTGGACCAGAATTCAGGGCCAGGCAGTCACACAGCATGTATCTCCAATGTCCCATTGGACATTCCAATGTTCTATCATTGGAATGACCGCTCCCCACATCAAATGGGGGGTGCCTTTTGCGTGGTCGCGCGCAGCCCCCCAGATCCTATGTGGCCATATAGCCTGGTTTCACCCTCCTCAGGCTGGATATCTGGAGGTCTCCACCTACCTTAAGCAGTTACCCAATCCCACCTGGGGGGGAGTTGCCAGGGGACCTGGCCAGGTAGGGAGAGGGACCGCCATACCCACACAATAGAGGGTGGATCTTACCTGGGAATCGCCAGTTGGCTCCAGAGCTTCTCCCAACCTGCCCTCCCACATTTAAGCCTTCCTTTGCAGGTTAACCTCTTCTCCACAGGTACACAGGCGCTGCTACATCATGGTCACTGTTGAAGGGCTGGAGAGGAATTTTCCTGCACTGGCAGGTTTTGCCTTCCTTGTAGCAAAATGTCACAACTTTGGCAGTTTCAGGCATTGGGTGGAATCCTTTAGTCTAGCTTCACTTAATGGGGGTGGGCCTGAAGCGGTGACCCCCGCCCCCGCCCCCCACGGTGGTGATCCCAGGGTCCCCTGTTAAAGGGGTTGTTCTGAGGGGAAGCATTGGCCATACGCCTGCTTCTTGGGAGGAAAGCAATGACAAACCTAGACAGCATCTTAAAAAGTAGAGACATCACCTTGCCAACAAAGGTCCGTATAGTAAAAGCTATGGTTTTCCCAGTAGTGATGTATGGAAGCGAGAGCTGGACCATAAAGAAGGCAGATCGCCGAAGAATTGATTCCTTTGAATTATGGTGCTGGAGGAGACTCTTGAGAGTCCCATGGACTGCAAGAAGAACAAACCGATCCATTCTTAAGGAAATCAGCCCTGAGTGCTCACTGGAAGGACAGATCGTGAAGCTGAGGCTCCAATACTTTGGCCACCTCATGAGAAGAGAAGACTCCCTGGAAAAGACCCTGATGTTGGGAAAGATGGAGGGCACAAGGAGAAGGGGACGACAGAGGACGAGATGGTTGGATAGTGTCTTCAAAGCTACAAACATGAGTCTGACCAAACTGCGGGAGGCAGTGGAAGACAGGAGGGCCTAGCGTGCTCTGGTCCATGGGGTCACGAAGAGTCGGACACGACTAAACGACTAAACAATTGGCCATACGCCAACTGGATGTAATTGCTCTCCCCTGTGACAATGGTGAAATGGGGGGTGGGCTCTCTGCTTGAACATATGTTCTCCAGAGCCAGCCCAATCCCCACACACTCTGGATAACCCTGATGTTCCCCAGATCCCCAGCCAGGGACTGGGAGGGATAAACGCCCAATGCCTAAGCCAAGGTCTCCCTACATCTGAAACTTTAATAAAGTTGTGGCCAATTTTAATCCCATAGCATATTGTCTTGAGTTGTTATTCCACTCAGGAGTCGCCTGGGGTTGGGGGGGACTCCGTCTGTCCACGCAAAAGCACCTTGCGTGAAATCTTGCAGAGAGGACAGGATTATGTGGAAGGAGACAGCCCTCAAGTTATCCTGGACCTAGAATATTTAGAGCATTAAAGGTAATAACCAGTACCTTAAATCGCACCTGAACATGCAGCTGTTGTAAAAGTACCGGTAAGTACTATCTGCATCCAGTTGACAGTGTTCACCAAAACCTTTCCTGGTGCTTTGTAGACCAACTGAAATTTCCAGAGACTCTTCAAAGGGAGCCCCACACAGAGCACACTGCAGTAATATTTGGTGTAAATAAGGGATGTGCCACTATGTGCACCAGCGTAAACTGGACAAAAGCACCCCTGACCATGGCCTCTACTGAGCACCTAGAAGTGAAGTTGAATGTAGGAGTATTCCTAAACTGAGTGTTCAAGGGGTGTACTACCCTATCCAAAACAGGGTTAATCCCTATTCCTAGTTCCTTTTCCCCCTAACCAAGAACACTTTTGTCTTGCTAGAGTTAAGCTTCCATTAACTACCTCTAATCTAGCCCATTATCATCTCTAACCACTCACTAAGTAAAGCAACAACTTTCCAGAAAACAAACAAGTGTTTTTCAGGACATCTTTGCTTCTTTCACTCTGTACCTTGAAGGCAATATATTAATACTATTACAAGCACTGGTGCTCCTTCCCCCTCATTTACAGTAGATGCACTGCAGTAGCCAAGCAATGCACCCCCCATTGAAAACTACTTATTAATGATCTTAATATTTGAAACTGTGTATTTTTTACATATTTTGTAAGGCCCTAGATATTTTCCCTAGCATATTCCTCATTTCTTAATTCTTTTTGCAACAAATAGTTATTTAGTGGGATGTTTAAAAAAAAAGAATTATACTTTTTTTCTCCCAGTGACCCATCTACCATTTCCAATGAATTTTACTGATATTCTTCTAATAAATATGTATTCAATGTGTTACTTGCAAAAGGAATCCTTTCTGTGCACATTGACCTCTTTCACTGATAATTTAATGAGTTACTCTCCCCCTCCCCAGTTTTACTCTGGCCTCCATAATCCGCAATATTCACCACATGTCAAAGTTTGTGTTTTATGATGAATCTCAAAGATAATCTATGCTACTTTAAAATCAGTGGGAAATGGTACAGCATGAAGATTAAGGACTCACATTTCTACAAATCATTTTTATTAAAGTCTTGTTTAAAAAATGCAAATAGCTGCCAAGTTGAATGTAACTTTGTCCTATTTCTAAACAGTTTTTCACATTATTACTGATAGCCAGTACTTTTTTGGGGGGGGGGTACTCAATGATACACAGTACTAGCATCTCTTTTTGTTACTGTTAAAAAGTGTGGCACTCACTGTTACAACTTCATGGTGAGTACTGGCACCTGTTTTTCTAGAAAAAAAAGTACTGATAGCATTACCAATTAACAGCACAATCCTATGCACATTGTTCAGAAGTACATCCCACTCAGTTCAGTGAAACCTACTCCCAAGTGTGTACAGGATTGTGGTCTATTTCAACAATGAGCTCAATAGGTTTTGCTGTCTTTGGCTGTTTTAAGAATCCTAGCCTTGTTCTTATTTTTATCTTTTAAAAGTAATCTTTCTATGTACAGTATTATGGTTGGAACATAAAATGAAAATAAAAAACCCTATTCTTTAACACTGTCTCTACTTTGGAAAGCAGGGTGAGTTGTTCTAATGTTATTGTTGTCTCCTTAGTTATTATACCGGAAAATCAATATAGTATAGTTTCAAAAATAATAATAATAAATGAAATAACTAATGCAAGCATGCATACACACATATACACACACTTAAATACATTCCTCAGTGCCAAAAATAAATAAGCAAATTTAATCCTATTATTTGTTTATTTTAATTCAATAGAAACAAAAATATGCCCTAGAAATGTGAACAAACAGGGGCCACTAGGTGGCGCATCGGAAGATGGCTGACAATAACATCTCTCCGACCCACACGAGGTAATTTGGAGGCTATGATGGGGGTAATTAGCCTCCTTAACCCCCCCAGGATTATGGGGGGGACGGCCCTTGCCTGCTGTGCCCTATACCACCCCCAAATTTGTGGGGGTGGGGGCACTAGGCACAAAGCCCTCCTGTGGGATTTTCGGCACTCCTCGACGCCGTCCCCGATTCGCGCCTCTAGTTGCAATGATCTTTAAAAGAAATAATTTCGACATGATTAATTGCACATACATCAAGGAAAAAGGGGAGTAAATACTGCTGACAGAAGAGATCTCTGATAACAAGACAACAATAAAATACGAGAAGAACGTCAAGATACGGTAATGACTGAGGGGGGAGGGGGGAAAAAACCTGCCTCTACCTTTTTATGTGATTTAACAAGAATCCCCCTCCCCTAATGAGTCAGAAATTAAGGACTTAAGCTGTGGATTTAAGGCTGTGTGGAGATAAACTTTCGATCCAAAGCAATGTTTCAAGATGAAGCTGGAAAGCTAAGAGTTTTGGAGTGACGCAGTCAGGAAAAAATGCCGTCCGCCATTTTGTGAGGCATTGTGGGAGCTCTTGGGTCTGGGAGGAGAAAGAGAGAAATAGAGTTGTTTACATATCGTGAATCAACTCCTCGGTGGGACTTAAGAGCGACAAATGCCAAAATTTACGATGGATAAAGTGATGTTATCTACGAAGGAGATATATGGAAACCATCTGGACTTAGTGAAGGAACGGGAAATCCACACAGGATTATTACACTTGCTATCGGCTTAAGGAGACTAACAGAAGAGATCGTAAAGGAAAAAGAGAAATTATACGAACAAGATATGATGTGGCAACACCAAGATAAGACTGGATAGAATTATTAACTTTGTTTGGACTGATTGGGACTGATTTGGACATTAACGCAGTAATAAGAAGATGATCTGAATTCCCCTTTGGATCTTGAAGTATGGGTTCCCCCAACAAAATTTAAAAATTTGGCTTTGTAATTCGGAATTTATATGATGTGATTTAATTTGATGTGATTGGCCAGTTAATAAAAATTATTTTAAAAAAAAAATAGAAATGTGAACAAACAAGTTCACAATCTTAAACTCGAAGAGCTGTCTTGAAACATAAATCCATATATGCATACAACTAGAAAATATAAATTCTCCATATTTTTAAGGTTTACAATTAAAATAATCCTCACCGTAAAGGAAAATGGAAAAAATAAGAAAATATTGGCATATCCAATGTTTCATGCAGCCACTAGGTAAAATTGCTGTATTGTTTTTCTAAATTTATGACAGCAGGATGGCGGCTAATGGATTGAGGCTGAATCCTGACAAGACAGAAGTACTGTTTTTGGGGGACAGGGGGGGGCTGGTGTGGAGGACTCCCTGGTCCTGAATAGGGTAACTGTGCCCCTGAAGGACCAGGTGCGCAGCCTGGGAGTCATTTTGGACTCACAGCTGTCCATGGAGGCGCAGGTCAATTCTGTATCCAGGGCAGCTGTCTACCAACTCCACCTGGTACACAGGCTGAGACCCTACCTGCCCGTGGACTGTTTCGCCAGAGTGGTGCATGCTCTAGTTATCTCCCGCTTGGACTACTGCAATGCGCTCTACGTGGGGCTACCTTTGAAGGTGACTCGGAAACTACAACTAATCCAGAATGCGGCAGCCAGACTGGTGACTGGGGGCGGCCGCCGAGACCACATAACACCGGTCTTGAAAGACCTACATTGGCTCCCAGTACGTTTCCGAGCACAATTCAAAGTGCTGGTGTTGACCTTTAAAGCCCTAAACGGCCTCGGCCCAGTATACCTGAAGGAGCGTCTCCACCCCCATCGTTCTGCCCGGACGCTGAGGTCCAGCGCCAAGAGCCTTCTGGCGGTTCCCTCATTGCGAGAAGCAAAGATACAGGGAACCAGGCAGAGGGCCTTCTCGGTAGTGGCGCCTGCCCTGTGGAACGCCCTCCCATCAGATGTCAAAGCGATCTATAACTACCTGACATTCAGAAGACATCTTAAGGCAGCCCTCTTCAGGGAAGTTTTTAATCTGTGATATTTTAGTGTATTTTTGGTTTCTATGGAAGCCGCCCAGAGTGGCTGGGGAAACCCAGCCAGATGGGCGGGGTACAAATAATAAATTATTATTATTATTATTATTACTTAACAACAGCAGCAGCCATGCACAACTGTAGACACATCTAAAGCACCCATGCTCAGTCCACTAGATCCTTTTTCACCAATGCAGGACAAATATAGATTATATTTGCAAACAGCAAGTTACTATTGTTTCCTCAAAATATCCAGCTAGAGGATAATCTATCATCCACTAAGGCAAAAGTGGCACATGTCTTCAGTTCCACAAAGCTTGAGTGACTGAGAAGGCACTGGAATAATACGACCATATTCAGAGGGATAATGTTTATTCTCTCTGTTGTAGCAACTGCCATGAGCTGAGCTACATGTTATATGATTTTTTTATTGTACTTTTAAAGACATACCACAGATTACCAGTTTGGGAACCCCTGCTGTATGGTTTTGGGGAGAGCATGCAAAGATCTGCACCAGGAAGTCAATTTCCATTAAATAATGGCTCAAAGCAAAATCAAAGTATACCCATTTTATCATATGGCTCAGTCTCCTTCTGAGTCTTGCAAATATATATCTACATCACATCAGTGGCGGAACTTCATTCTCCAGCACCGGGGGAGGGGGCAGAGAGAAGGCTGGCACGTGTCCCGGGGTGGGGCACGCTGCCCACAGGGGTGTGGCGTGCATCCTGGGGGTGTGGCATGCTGCCTGCAGAGGCGTGGCACCCAGCGTGGGCAGGGGGCGCAGCTGCGATGGCACCCCACCTGGATTGCGCTGCTGGGGGCGGTGCGCTCACCCCCCCACTCCTCTTCCTCTGCCAGTGCAGCACATCCATTTAGTTATCCAAAGCTTCCAAACAACTAAATTTATCCAGCTTCATCTGGTACGCCAGCTGATAACCTACCTGACTGCACCCTGTCTTGCCAGAGTGGTACATGCTCTGGTTATTTTCCACTTGGACTACAGCAGTGCGCTCTATGTGGGGCTTTCTTTGAAGGTGACTTGGAAACCACAACTAATCCAGAATGTGGCTGCCAGGACCATATAACATCGATCCTAAAAGATCTACATTGGCTCCCAAGTATGCTTCTGAGCTCAATTCAAAGTGTTGGTGCTGATCTTTAAAGCCCACATGGCTTTGGCCCGGTATACCTGAAGGAGCGTCTCCACTCCCATCATTCAACCTGGACACTGAGATCCAGCTTTAAGTGCCTTCTGGCAGCTTCCTCATTGAGAGAATTGAGGTTACAGGAATCCAGGCAGAGGGCTTCCTTGGTAGTCACGCCCACCCTGTGGAATGCCTGCCTGTAATATGTCAAGGAAATAAATAAGTCATTATATATGACTTTTAGAATACATCTGAAGGCAGCCCTGTATAGGGAAGGTTTTAATGTTTAATGTTTTGCTGTGTTTGATGTTTTAATTTGTTAGAAGTTACCCAGAATGGCTGGCGGCATATAAATATAAATTATTATTATTATTATCCTACCTATCTAGTTATTCCAGGACCTACCTACTTAGTTCCTCACTCCTTGTTTCTTGCTCGTCCCATGTGAATTCTACCACCGCCATAGTATTTGAAATGCAACAAACTTGTGAGAAACTGTACAGAAATGCATTACAGTAATTTTCATATATCTTTCTCCTAATGAAATGAGGTGAATATGCAGGAAATAACTGAAGGCACTCACACCTACACTAAACTTAAAGATGGAAGCCTATTGCATTATCTACATAAATGTCAGCTGAAATGTCTAGCAAGTAGGTGAAGATGCCCACACAGCTGTCTCCCAGGGCAATATTCTTTCCCTATTGAAGTATGAGAAGGCACTAATAAGCATTAAGACAAATAAATGTGATCTTTAAACCACAGGAAAAGCTACTAGAAGCCCCTCTCTTTTCTACAAATGGAATTTTAAAAAATTAAACTTTTAACTTATGAAAAGACCTTGACTATACATATAATTCATTATATAACTTGTGAAAAGGCTCTTGTTGCCAGGGAGATAGACTTAGGACAACCAATGTTGCCAGGGAGATAGACTTAGGACAACCAGTTCTATGCACAATGCTTATAGCAATGTGGAAACCAATCAGATTTTTGTACATGCTGCTTTTCAAATATATATATAGAAACAGAAAACACAAAGCCCTTTTCCTCCACCTGAAGCAGTATGAGCAAGGGGCTTGTGGGAGCAATATGAATAAAAATAACATTTTACCACTCTGCTGTTCTGAAACCCCTAATCAACAAAAAGTAGATGAGGCTTTCAACACCTATCTGCAAGAGTGTGGAATCAACATGGGCTTTGTGATTAGATTCCAAAAGGAAGCCTTGGAAGCATTTGGATGTGAAGAAAAAACCTAATGTAGAAATCTCTCTCCCTCCCTGCATACATCTTAAGGTATGTTAGGAAGCTGCAGCACTATTTTATCAGGTGAACACATCAAGAAGAGACAATCCATGCTTTCCTAAGTATCCATATTAAGTACCAGCCTGAATGGAATGTTTCACTGACATTTTTACATAGAAAGGAGCATAGTTCAGGAGATGGCTTCAAAACACATGATCCCCTGTGCAGTACACAATTATTCACATAAAGATTTCTGTTATGGGAATTATATCAAATGTGTTGAAGAAATTATGTGCAGACATCAGTAGGAACTTTCATGTGTGGGTATTATTATTATTTCTATCTTGCCAAAATGGCTTCTATATATATGTATAATATGAATTGTAGGGAAAGACTTATAAAATGTATTTAACTAACAATAATTTATTGAACTTATTTATATAGGACTATAATTGAAATAAGTATGGCAGCACTAAAACCTTAATACATTTTGTCAAAATGCAACTATAAAGGAAATGTGTCCAAGAAGCCCCAAACCACCATATTTCTCAAGCACAGTGAACAATAATTAAACCGAGAGATCCATGCAGCAGACCCAATACATTTTATACATGCCTTCAAACATAAGAATGAATATAAGAACAATTGCATAATCCCTGCCATTATTTAATTTTATATAATCTCCATGCAGTCAAAGTGATCTTCTAAAAGTAGTCCTTCAGATAAATTATGTCATAAATCTCAAATGCTATGAACTAAAAACAGGTATGTGATACCTTCAATATTAACTATAAATTTTAATGAAGTATGATAGTCCCCAGTTAGCATCACAACACTTCTAAATGTAAACAATAAAACATGGGTATTTAATTTAAATTGTATAATGAAAAACACACAAAATTTACAAGACAATTATTGGTATTATCCTATGCAATGGAAATCTGCCTGCACAATGGGACTTCCAGTTTCCTTCTCCCACCCCTGGCATGCCCCCAAAATCTGCTCCAGAATGTCCCCCAACCTTCCAGAGCAGATTATGTGCAGGAATGTGCAGGGGGCTGCAACAGGGGGATGAACAAGAACGCTAGCTGCATAAGAAAGCACTACTTGCACTAACTGAATCTCACCCTCTGTCCAGCCACAGCCTGTCCAGGCTGTTTGTATTATAATAAATGCATGTTCAATTAAATCAACATTACTTGTAGGTAACTTATCTCAAATAAGTAGAGGCCAACTTTGCACGTGCAGAAGCAATCTTTCAAACATGCCAAAGGGGCATGAGTAAAAATGAGACACTGACTAAAGTATAATAAAATACAGATGGGAGACAGCTATGATCATTATGGCTGATTTTTCTCCACTTTGGTCCCACTCACTTGTAAACTAATATGTTCATATGTTAGTGTTAAACTGCCTGGTGATACTGTTCCTTCTTTATATTCTTTAATAAATAGATCTACAGTGAATATTAATTCCTTCCACTCCAGAAAAGTCAAATGTGCAAATTAATAAATTGCCTTGTTATACTGTTATAGGTGAATAGCCATAAAAAACAGGATACTGTTCTATATTGGGGAGGGGGGTTAGATTTTTATTTAATAAATGTATATCCTGCCTTCTAAATAATTTCTCACAAAGTGGTAAATGAAACATCTCTAAGATACTGGAAATGAATTACTTAATATTAAGTAAGAATTCCAAAGAATACAAAATTTCCTGACACATTCTTCCTCTCCTCTCCCTACAAGGAAATGAACATAAAATCAAGTATTCTAAAATTACCAGGCAGGAATTGGAACTGTAGATATCTTAATTATTAAGCAAATAAAAATGGTTTGACTGTAGAGGAAACCTGTTTACAATATTACACAGAATGCTTCTTTTAAAATAAAATTAAACAAGATATGAAGGTGACCTCATACCTGCTGTACAATAGTTGTTAATTCAAGACAGAGCTGTATGACATTGTTCCTTGTTACAGAATAATCTGTCACAGCAGCAAAAGGTGATCTGAAAAAATGAAAAAGTTTAATAAAATGAAATCATGGTTTCTCTTTAAGTACTAAGTATACACAGACGACTTCAACAATAGCATTTATGAAAAACAAATACGCTACAGTTATATATAACACACCAGGCTTAGGTAAACTCAGCCCTCCAAATGTTTTGAGACTACAATTCCCATCATCCCTGACCACTGGTCCTGTTAGCTAGGGATGATGGGAGTTGTAGTCCCAAAACATCTGAAGGGCCGAGTTTCCCTATGCCTATAATACACTGCTTTGAAAGCAGTTACAGTACAAGATCATTACATGTAGCCATTGCTGAAACTTATTCCTTTGAAGTGTTTTATATTCATAGGATTCTATGACATTTTGAATTGTCAGAACGTAATAAGGGTATTAACATCCTATGGCTTTTGAAGTTTTCCAAATGGATAAAAATGGCTATCTACAATATTTGTGTATTTTGAAAGAGAAAAAATATCTTCTACCCTGTAGCTGCAACTAAATTTGAAGGGAGAAGATTAACCATACCCTCCAACCACTAGGCAAAACAGGTTAATAACCAGAAAAGAAGAAACACATTGGTCCCCAAAGAGAACAAAAGACAACATTTGTGCAGATGCAAATTTCTCTCACGCTATTCTTTGCTACTCTAATACAACATTATTTACATCCCAAGGCAGGAATGTTGCATCATTTATTGAACTGATTTAGGCTGCACTATGAAACACAGCACTATGATTGACCTTAAATGAAAGAAATGTTTTTTTCTTCATATAAAGGGAAATTGGAAATTTTAATTACACAACTTCTACTAAGAGTGAATCTTTCTGCTTATGATCCTTGAACCTGAGGGACTCATTTGTTATTTTTTACTTTTACTACCCATATAAAAATCAGATGTGTACATGTGATAACCCTATCCCTCCCCCTCTGTAGTGCCCCTTTTGATTAAGTTTACAGACATTGACTTCTCAAGGCCACCCAGCAAACTTTGTGACTGAGTAGAGATTTTCCTTTAGATTTGTCAGCCCAAGTGCATTCTACACCTGTAACTGGAACCTGCTGCATACTAATGCAGTGCCCAATGTTCCTCTTCACTGTTGCACTGTATGCCCACCTCTGTGGTGCCCCATTCCATTATCCTACGTTTCTTCCCCCACCCCCAAACTGTCATAGAGCATTTCAAGGTCACTCAGCACATTCATTGGCTTGTTCTGGGGGGGGGGTGTTCAAAAGCCTTTTTGTACTTCTGCAAAACCTCTTTTGAAAACAGAGAAGAGAGAAAATGAACATGAACATTTTAGCATGGGCACAATATTAACCACAACACATGCCAGAAACGTAGCACATTTCCCAGCCATCATCAGTTATGTCTCCTTCTGGATTTTTCTACAGCACTAACGACAATTCTACCCCATTCTGACTTGTAACTTCCATTCAAAGCACTTTAAACTTCACTATTATCTATATTATAAACTACCACAGTTGTTTGCCTTTTGAGCTTTTTAGCATGCTCTACTAGAATAAGGGAAAATGGGAAAAAAGATTTATCTCAGACAATCAGGTAAACAGTGTTTGGTTCTGGGGCTCTCATGAGTACTTTTCTATAAAATGACACAGCAGAGGATAACTACAAAAAGAATCATGTGGAGTGAAATTCTAAGCCAGATTATTTTAAACCCTTTCATACATGACTTCCAAACTATAAAGAATTGTATATTAAGCTTGCTCAAGACTTTCTATCTCAATGATATTTTTTAAAAGACATTTCTTTGAGAAGTTCCTGGTCCTATTCTTCAGGTTATGTGGTTCTCTTCTCACCCTTTAAATTTGTTTCACATGGAAATATGAAACTTGTATTCAACACTAAAAGCATGGAAAGATGGAAAAAATAACAGAAATCTCCGAGGAAACCAGTGAGTTGAAGGAAGGGCGAGGTGTAATGCTGCTGCCAAATGGAGCAGATTTAAATACTGCACTGAAATGGCTGTTTCAACAGGTGGACCAGGAAAGAGTGAAGTGGTCCTAAAGAAAGCAAGTAAAAAAAAAGAGAACCTTATAAATATTCATCTCATTCTTAACATACTCCACAGCGCATTAGCTTTGGAGGCTTTAGGGTTTTAGATTGGGGGAAGCATGAAGACAAAAATAAGACCACTGAAGCCAATTATGCAAAAAGAAAGCAGTATTACTTGGCATGAGAAGGAGGAAAGAACAGGATATATAAGAACAGTTAGCAACCACAGCTTCTAAAACAACTTTCTTCCACAATAGTAGGTACACAAGATGGATAACGTTACTGTCCACGGTAAATCACTTTCATTTTTGCCCTTTGGTATCTTGTTAAAATGTTGTTATTTTGAGTTTCTTGCATTGTCGTATTTTAAGATTCACACACATGATTAGTGAGGTACCATGCAGTGCACAACCTACTATTCCAAACACTGCAGCTGCTAAACTACAGTATTGGGCTTCTGATAACATATTGTAGATCAAATATCCTATTATCTTCTGAAAAACTGCAGAGTATTGAAGAGTAAATTGATAAAGCATATAGCTGTATAGATCCTTTAACAATGGGATAGCAAGCTTGGGCAACGCTCTGTTACATGTGTGTCCCTACAGTGGCAAAATGTTGTTAGGTATGGGATAAAGACAGGTCACCACTAACCAAAATGATTAATCAGCACCACTAATATGCAGTATAAAGTTACTGAGTCTTCAAGAAAAGCAATGGAGAAGATTGAGACTTCATTTGGAAGTTCATCTCTTGAGAGATAAAGAAAGACACAGAGGTGCAGGTCTTTCTAATAGTAGGCCAAATGGTAAGCAGACACACACACAATAAACAGGAATGTAATTCACTTCCAAATTCATCTACTCTTTCCTTGAAGACTTCCCCACTAAAGACTGAGGCCATATTTAAATGAAAGAATGAGCAGCCAGAGTAATCCATGCCTGGGTCACATCCATATGGGATTTTTATAACATGTTGTAAACAGGATATTGACTGGAGTTGGGTGCTTGGAGCATATTACCACAATCATATCATTATCTTAGCTCTCAATTGGTTTCAGGGGATAATTCAAACTGGCAATATTTACATCTTTAATACTCTAAGCCAAATAAATATGAAGACCCACCTTTGAATATTTGTTTCTTTTCCCATTTTTACATTTAATAGCTACCATGGATATGTGGTTCAGAATTTCACTCCACAGAACACAAACAATGGTACCAATGAAGCTTTTCTTTCTGCGCTAATAGTAGATCAGGATCATGGCAAGGGGAAAAAGGGTTAACCCATGCATTCTGGTCCTAATGAAAATAAAATAGCATTGATTGCATGTAACAAATTTGCCTTCATACCTACTTAGCCCTTCATATGAGCCCTACCTGCACTGCCAGTTCTTCCTTGGAAGAACATCTAGGTGTGCCTTGGAATGCAGCAGGTAGCTATAAGCCTTGTGTGCTGAAGTTCCATATTTTAGGCCGTTGGCCTAAAAGGCTATCATTCCTTTGCATTTGGGGGTTTTCTGGATGGCCTATCTCTGTAGCTTTAATATTTTTATTTGATTTGGGGGAATGTATTTTTTCAAACTGAAAAATAAGATACACATTTCAGTGAAATAAAAATACATATGTTTCAATGAAACAAATAATAAGAAACAAAGTACCAAGAGCTGTCATTATTTTGCTCCTTCCTAATGGGTGAAGACATATATTCCAAATATGGCAGAAGTTGTTTCAACATACTTTCTTTGCATTCTGAGGGTTTGACTTCAGGAGAGAAAACTTGTGTTCAGACAGTTTCTACCACACTTGCAGATCCAGACCAAATGTTGTGATAGTTCCTCTTTTTTTAAAAGCAGGTAACTACAATTAGCAGGTATAGCTTTATAATATTGTGTTCTAACAAACAGCATATGAACATGTAGGTGAATGTGCATGACTAAAATGGTCATCCATGAAAGTCCTGAAATTACCTGTCTAGCCAAGCCAGGAGACTTTTTGCTGCTCCAATCAGATCCACCACTGAGGTAAGGAAATCATTTGGTAATTTTCTGCTGGTTCTGCCATCATAGTGACCACTTCTCCTTCTTCCCGCAATAAAGTTCTGAAGGTTTTTGGCAGACGCATTTAGCTTGTGAGAAAGTGTCTTTAGGTTTTCAGTTTCCAGTCCATAGTTCTGCATTTAAAAGAAATTGGGAAAACAGTTCTTCATCTTTATAGAAAGCACTTAAAAAACCCAAGGATGGTTAAAATCTAAGCATACATGGCAAACTGCTTTAAAAAGTCCTTGCATGCTTTGTTTCCAAAAAAATATTGACAGAGACTTGGGCAAAAGTCTATGTAATCTTTATCTAGGGAAACAAACAAGTGTACTTTTCTGATATCCTGTAAAGCAATTTTAAGCCTTTAATCAATTTAACCTCTCTATAGACCCACTTTCATCTGTGTGACATAAGAAATGATCTGCTCTGTCAATACAGGAAACTGAATCTTGAATCTCATGTAAACTAAACTATATCTATTTAATGCAGAAGAGGTGGCCCTCCTCTTGCCAGGGGCTAACATTTTTTAAGTCCTCCAAGCCTGAAGCCAAAAGCCACATCTTTACAGCAACAAGTATGGTCATACTCATTTATAACTAACATATTCATATTGTATAACCATGTGGGCTGCAGATGATGAAGTACTGTCTTAACTCTTGCCTTCCTTTGAGTAGTTTTTATCAATGTGTGGATATTTCTAGGAAAAGCTTCCAATATGCTGTGAAGCTTATCCTTAAAATGTACTTAGTTAAGAAAACCAACTTTAATTTTTTTTTTTATTTTTTTTTTTGCTATTGTTACATAATACCTACCTACACTAAATCATCTTAATCCAGATGCAGCTATGGCTTGCACGGTGCACATGTGAGCTAGCTCATTTGTTTGAATAGATGGTTTGACTAAATGGAGTACAATCCAAAGTAGACACTCCTCAGATGTGTGGAAAAACCCTTACAAACAATAATTTTCATGGGTGGCATTCAATTAAGTTTCACTCACAGCTGATCCATTGAAATTTATGAAAATGACTAAGTTAGATCCATTGATTTCAACAGGCCTACTCTGAGTAAGACTTAGTTAAATCCCACCTCACGTGTGTTATGCTTTGCGGAGTTTTAAATTGTGGTTTTGTCTTATTTGATTTACTTTAAATATTTCTTTGACAAATTACAATAAAGGTGGCATTTTAAGAAAGAAAGTTAATGCTTGCAACAAAATGCTGAGTTGGAACACTGGTGCTCAACTGGGCTCTGAACCATTACCTCTTTTGCACAAGGACCCCGTCCCCGCATGTACACAGCTCATTTTTAAACTAAGGAAGGGGAAATGGGATTGCCAAATTATTTAAACATACACTATAAAAGGAACATATTTTTGTAAGTACAAATTTATTGGCTATAATATATGATAGCAATTATTATCCACAAAACTTGCTATTCGACTATAAGATCTCCGTCTAAGAAAACGAAAGTTAAGGATGCCGAAAAATGGCAGAAGAAAAAAATTGTGTCTCTCTGGGAGTAAGTCTTCATTATATGTGCTCACAATTTATTCCGATTAACCTGGCAAAAGGGAGTCTAGGCTATAGCTGTTATGAACAAAAAACAGTCCTGCTGGATCAGTGGACCCATCTAGTCCAATGTCCACTTCTCACAGAGACCAAACATATGCTTCTGAGGAAACCCACAAGCAGGCTTTGAGCAAAACAACACCTTTCCCATCAGTAGGACTCTTAGCAGCTGGTATTCAGAAGTACAGTGGAGGTAAATAGTAGAGGTAAAACAAACCCATCAGGGCTAGGAACCATTTATTGCCTTATTAATCCCCAAAATAAACCTCGTGTCACTTCTGCCCCCACTACCCTGTGTTATTAGTTACAGTAACTTTAGGAGAAATAGAATGTTGGTAGATGCATGACAGTTGATGTGACAGTTGACAGTTAATGACGAGACGTTATGCTTTAGCTCTCAATTCCGAAACATTCCAAAATCTCCGCTCAGGCATCAGTATCATCAGTATCAAAATAGGTGCCTTTCTGGTGCTTCTTTAGCCAATACTAATCAATTTTCACAAATACAGACAGCTCAAAAGAATTATAACACCTCACATCTAGCAGGTTTTGGCGTGGGGAAGGGGGATGGCTATCTTTAGGCACATCCGGCCTAACAACTTGACAGAATGGTTGGGTTTCCTCCTTAAGCCTTTCACAGTCCTCAGTACCTGTGCAGGGACCCATAAATTAGTTTCAGGCATGGACAAAATTTTGCTGTGAAATGGGGACATGAGAAAAACAGTGGGGAAGACTCCTGCTGTTTCTTTCTCCAGACTTCAACACAAGTGAGAGCTCAGATCAGGCAATATGTGTTGCTGAGCCTTGTTTTTGATTAAAAGCCTGAGAAACTTACCCTTGAGCAAGATGGCAAGTGGATGACTGATCATGTGAGTTTTTTTTAAAAAAAAATAAATCATTTAATGTGTCAACACGAATAGACGTTATTAATATTGCAGTTGTTGTATAAGGGATTATTATTATGACCAGAATGTAATGGAAATTAATAAGATTCTGGAATGCAGAAATGAAGCAAATAATCAAGCCATCAATTCTAGCACATAGGGGGCCACCTTATCTAAATTATATAATTCAGTACTTGAACGATTGGTATTAATAATTGTATTATAAATTGGTACTGCTATAATGAGGCTACTATTGGATTGTAATTGAAAACTAATAAAAAATATTATCGGATTATGTGAGAAAAAATAAGAAGCCTTTAAATAATCCATAACAATAAAGTGTCTCCATCTTATCATTCCACTTTATGCCACATAATGTATTGTTATGCTAGGTCTCTTTACCCAGGAAACTATGCCTTTAAAATAGCAAATCAGCCCTCTGCCTGGTTCCCTGTAACCTCACATCTCACAGTGAGGGTACCACCAGAAGGCCCTCAGAGCTGGACCTCAGTGTCTAGGCAGAATGATGGGGGTGAAGACGCTCCTTCAGGTATACTGGGCCGAGGCCATTTAGGGCTTTAAAGGTCAGCACCAACACTTTGAATTGTGCTTAGAAATGTACTGGGAGCCAGGTCCATTAATTGGGAGTGAAATCATAACTATCTAATGGTTGCCAGGCCCATTAATTACCACAGTCAATTAAAATTCTGAGTAAAAACAGTTTGAACTGTTTATATACCACCTTTAATCCTATTACATACATACATAAATACATATATAATTTTCTTCGCATGCCACCTTTCCACAGTTCAAACCATGCTCAAGGCAGCTTACAACTTGAAAATAAAACATTAAAAATCCGCAACCAGTTTCAAAATAAAGCATAACATGATCTAAAATAAAGATTAAAAGAACAAACAGCAACAACCGCCACAAAAAAAACCAAACACCCCAGTGATCTTGAGGTAGGTCACAATGGTTTAAAATACAAAAAGCAAAAAGCAAAAAGCAAAAAAAAAAAAAAAAAAAAAGCGCCAAAGGTGAAATATAATTAAAATTGTAATCACCAATCCATCTGTTAAATATTATAAAGGACATGGCCATGTTTCCCCATGCATTACATGCACAACCAATTCAGAACCCGGGCAGTCTAAGTAGGCAGCAGCTGAATGGCAATAGACGGCTCCACAACTGGAGTGCTATTGCCAATGAAATAGACTCTCCTCCCCATAGGATGGCTGGGCTTGTTGGAGAATGAGTCAAATCAAGCTCAATGCTGAAGTGGGGATGAGTTTGTTGTGTGTGAATGTGAGAGACAAAGACAGACAAAGAGAACGTATGCTATGGGGGGGGGGTTGTGTGAGAGAGAAAGGGATGGGAGAGAACATAATCTTATACTGAATTAGACCACTGTTCTATCTAGCTCAGTGTTTTCTATGTTGACTAGCAGCAGCTCTCCAGGGTTTGAGGCATGGGGCATTCCTAGCCCAACCTGGAGATGCCAGGGACTTTCTGCATGAAAAGATAGATGCTCTACCACTGAGCTACAGCCGTTCCCCCTGGAGCATGTGCTGTATGTGTGGCATGTTTGAATGCATATCTGCTAGCAGTGCATGCCAGTGACAGTGGGTTCAGGGTAGACACACTAATTTTTGGCAGTGCTCACTTTCACTTTGGTCACTAACATGCAGCTCTCAGAGGGTTGGCGAACAGCAAATCCAGTCAAAAAAGGTTAGCCACCCCTGCCCTAGGCCTTCGTTGAATGCTTTTGCAGTCACATCATGCTGCTGAAGAAGCAAACTTTTCTCCACGAAAGTTCATGCCAGAATTTATACATAAGTAAGATTCCACAGATTCCACAGGGGACGCAGGTGGCGCTGTGGGTTAAAGCCTCAGCGCCTAGGACTTGCCGATCGAAAGGTCGGCGGTTCGAATCCCTGCGGCGGGGTGCGCTCCCGCTGCTCGGTCCCAGCGCCTGCCAACCCAGCAGTTCGAAAGCACCTCCGGGTGCAAGTAGATAAATAGGGACCGCTTACCAGCGGGAAGGTAAACGGCGTTTCCGTGTGCGGCTCTGGCTCGCCAGATGCAGCTTTGTCACGCTGGCCACGTGACCCGGAAGTGTCTCCGGACAGCGCTGGCCCCTGGCCTCTTGAGTGAGATGGGCGCACAACCCCAGAGTCTGTCAAGACTGGCCCGTACGGGCAGGGGTACCTTTACCTTTACCTTTAAGATTCCACAGTGCTCTTGGAATTTTGCTATAACAAATTAACATGGCCACTCTGAATTGGCACTTCTTATGTGGAAACCTTTCAAAGAGGCTTCTTAGAGGTTAGCAATGTGGCACTACTCCAGCTGTGTATGACAAATCTTTCTTTTAAGAAAAGACTATTGATCCTATTCCCTGATGCAGTTCCTTCCAAACCCTTTTTCTTATTGTCCAGACCACCAAGTGACTGGAAGACATTCTTTACTTATTTAGAAAAGGTATAACTGCACTCTTAGCTTGGGGCTTCAACGTAGAATGTAATAAAACTGTTATGTTCAGGATCCAAAACATGTCATGGCAATCAAGTCTAAGGTTCTTCAAGAAATCTCCTCACATATGCATATACTTATACACGTAATCTGAGGAAAAGCTAGAAACAGAAGCTTTAGTAGTATTACAATAGAAAAACCTGATGCAACTAAGGTTTGATTTCTCTCTTTCTCTCCTCTCACGCTATTATAGTGTGGATGTATGCTTATGAAAATGTGACCAACAAACTTGAAATGTAAGCTCTTATGTAAGCAATTGCACATCATCTTTCACAAGTGCAAGAATCCAAACAGATTCAGCTGTTGTACAAGTGGGCTAGGAAAACTAGTCATCACCTGCTGCTGCATCATTCATTTTTTAACCTATGATTTATATTCTGGTCTGCATTCTGCTAAGGATACATAGATTCACTGACTAAAATACTGACTAGAAACTGAAGGCTATGTTCCAAATCAGTAAGCAGGCATATTATTACTACTGTCACTTCTGGTTTTTTCTGTATTAAAAGCTCAAGCTGTGTACAATGTTGTTAGATCCTTAAACGTATGAATGCAGTTTCTATCCACAGTGTCTGTTCAAGGGAACAAATACATGTTCATGTTCACTTGTGGCTTTTAAAACAATTAAAACAGCAAGGTGATGATATGGCTACTTTACTTAATTCTTTCCACAATCTATGGAATGGACTGCAATGCCAATTTCTCCAACTTCTGTAGATCTCTTATAAAATTAATATTTTTTTTACAAAATTCTCAGGTAACTATGAAACTATCTATTGTTGAGCTCAGAATAATTCTTTTACTTTCGTGCAGGTATAACTTTGAGGCAAATGTGAAAAGGCCATGAGCAATGTGACATTTTGTAAGTATAATATGCATGCTGCTTTTACTAAAAGTACAAAGGATGAGAATAGATTTTTAAAGCACAATAGTTTTTATTATAAACATCTAAGAAGCAAAGCAACAGCAGGGAGTAGGACTGAGGAAGCCTAATATATAAAATCTACAGAAGCAATTAGCTGAGTGCTGCTGCTATTTCTGCTCTTATAACAGAAGGAGAAAAAGTTAAAAATCCAAGAGCTATGAAGCTAGGGTGTTATGAAAGCCAGATTTTTTTTAATATCCTAGTTTAACAGTGTCACTAACCCTAGTGTCACTAACCCCTAACCCTAACCCTAACCCTCCACTGATTTGCAGGATATCTTCAGGAGAAGAAAAGGCTAAGTACTAAACCCTACACAAATATGGAGTGGAGACCCTAAGACAGTTGGATAGCACCTTGCACACTTTTTTCTGGCAACTCTTACAGCCAAGCTGGTGCCAAACACATTGCTCTGCTTTCCTTTGGACCACACCAGCAAGGCTGAATGGGGGGGATCTGGTCACCGGGGAGGACACTTTGGTGCTGTTAATGCAGCAGTTTAACTTCACCCCCAGAAGGCACACTCCACTGTCTCTCAAGACAGATGAGTGCCAACAACAACAACCCAGCCTTTCAGGGGGGAAACATCCCAAAGTGGCCAGACTTTTGTTACTTTTTGCTCCATATTCCATAAAAAGGTAAAGGGACCCCTGACAATTAAGTCCAGTTGTGAACGACTCTGGGGTTGCGGCGCTCACCTTGCTTTAAAGGCTGAGGGAGCCGATGTTTGTCCGCTTCTGCAGACAGTTTTTCTGGGTCATGTGGCCACCATGACTAAGCCACTTCTGGCGAAACCAGAGCAGCGCACGGCAACACCGTTTACCTTCCCAACAGAGCGGTACCAATTTATCTACTTGAACTGTGTGCTTTTAAACTGCTAGGTTGGCAGGAGCCGGGACCGAACAATGGGAGCTCACTCTGTCGCAGGGATTCGAACCGCTGACCTTTCGATCGGCAAGCCCAAGTGGCACAGTGGTTTAACCCACAGCGCCACCCGCGTCCCGCTCCATATTCCATACTCCTCTCCTATTGTTTGCATAATTGTAACAAGTCCCTTGAATTTATTACCTACCAGTTAGACCTCAAATGCAACCAGGGCTGTCTTAAGCATATGCAGCACCAGGATGCAAAGATCTGCCCAGTACCCACCCCCCAGGTTGCCCAGAGTTGCCGACCTTTTTTTAGGGGGGGGGAACCCCAAGTTTATTGATTTTTTTTAAGGAAAGTTTTCCCAAAGTTGTTGACCTTTGCTCAGGAAAAGAAAACAGGAAACGTAAGGAGCCCAGCACAACAAACCAGGCATTGGGCACCTTGTGGTGTAAGCAGCGTACACTGGGTGGGCCTCTCTATGGCCCTACACCAATCCCAGGTGCACAGGAGGGCGGAGCCACCCAGCTGCCTCAGAACCTCGCCCCCAAACTTGCGGCGCAGAGCCACCCGTAGCAGAACAGCTCCCATAGCTTGTCTCTCCGCCGCCTCACCCCTTACCTCTCCCTTTTAATTTTAACTAGGTATTCAAATACATAATTGGTTTTTAACTGCAGGCTCAGTTCAAAAACATGTTCAAAAACACGTGAAGTAATTGATAGACTCTGGGTACTAGTAAAATGTTTTTTTCTAAACATGATGTAATCATAAGCAGTCTTGAAAAGTCCCCAAAATAAACTCTATACAAAACCAATTTTCTCTTAAGGCAACTGCAGGTTCTAGTGCAACTCTTGAAAATGCAAAACACGTGCTCAGAGTCCTGTTAAACAGCACTGGCAATAACACCGAATTTTGAGAGATATCACAGATCAATTCTCATCATGCTGACTAGCCTCCTCAATTAAAATTCAGTTCTGTAATACTGTAAGAAACAGGCACATTGAAACTGATGTGATTAAAAGTGGAGGATTCTAGATTGATGTAGTAATTTAAAGAACATTTGTGGCATTCAAACTGCAAAAAAAATAAAAAAAATTCTGACAAAAATTGTCTCTCTTGCCACCCAACAATCTATCACAAAGACATTTACCAATGCACAGAGCAAGTCAACTGCTTCTAAGATGAGTTCTTGATGACCAATTCGAGTAACCCCTAGATCCTCCAGTTCTTGATGAGTGATACGTAGCAACTGATCTCCACCAATCTTTTCTCTCTCAAAATTCTTGATATACTGCTGCAGACAATCATCGAGACCTAAAACAAAAACAAACAAAAAATGTGTGAAGGGAAGAAAGAATTATTTTTCTGTATAAATGAAATAAGGGGAAATCTATACTAGACTGAATAATTTAAGCAAAATGTTTCACAAACTGATCAACAGAGATTTGAACACTTAGATGAATATGGAGGGAAACAGAATCAAAATTCTTGTATAAAATTATTTAGCTTCGTTGAAGGAGTAGTCCACTAATTTGTTCTCACATATTAAAGCCACATACAGTACCTTTAAACCCTAGTTTCAAACTAACTTTCAGCAGTGCTAATACTGACTACAGTAGTAGAATTTATGCAGAAACAATAAGGAATGAAGAAAATGAAGGCTCAAACCCATTGCTAAATATGGTTAAGAGGTCAGCAATGTTAAGTTTGTCTGCACCTGGCCTATGTAGTTTTCTCATTCCTTGTACCATGCTCACTTTCGTCACAACATAGCAGCTCAGTTCATGCAGGTTTCATTGTCATTTCTCAATTCTGTTTTAAAGTCTTAATTCTTCAGCCAGAACACCATGCAAACACCAGTCCCATACAAAGGCATGCATGACACTTGACTATACAAATAACAGCATAATTTTATGCATGTTCAGTACTTATTTTCACTTTTAAAATGATATAATTGTGGTTCAATGACAATACTAATTAGTATTATGTAAGTCTTTTAATGCTGGTTTTCAGGTGAACCTCACAAATATAGCTGAATTTACCACACAGTCACAAATGCTGTTATTCAACCTAAAGCTTGGGCCTCTGGGTACTAGAACTGCTGATTTGCTAAAAAAAGTAAGTGATTTGCACTTGAAGTAACTTGGTCTTCATGCTATACAGCAAACTATTAAAACAGGAAATATTGTCTACCACTCAGCTATCATCAAGGTTGGTGGCCTTTAGCTCGGGTAGCGGTTAGGCATTGGAATAATGTGTTGTGGTGTGTCGAAGTGCTAGGTGTGGCCATCGCCTATGCCTTCAATTTCTAGGGGTATTCCGTTAATGGAATCTGGCGGTCGTGTATTCCGTCCGAAGCCTGCTTGGCGGGAGGCCATGGCACGACCCTCGGTGACATCAGGGGTGAGCCTATAGTTGGATTAGCATCAACAGGTGATGAACCCCTGGTGAATAAACCCACTTGTTTCGCGATCCAATGCCTAAGCCAATACCATTTCATTGCTGTAATCAATAAAGTTGTGGCCTTTTCTAGCCCATTAACCTTATATCACGTGTCCCTGTGTCTTCATTTTACTTCGCGGGGGTCGGGTCCTCGAACCACAAAGACTCTCCTCCCTGAAAGAGAGGGGAGTGGTTGTGGACGGGAGCCCGAGCACCGCTCCTAGCAGGGGGCGTTGCCCCCTGCCTCCAGCTCACCTGGCTGGCACTCACGCCCCCCCAGGTGGCTGTCCAACCGGGTGCCATGGGGGGGCGTGTCCAGCAGCCTTTATGCTGCAGTGCCAGCCTCCCCCCCGGCCTCATTTCTCTTTGTCGTCCTGGGCGAGTCACCCACCCTCCACTCCCTTTGAGTTAGGGCTTAGGTCATTGGCCTTGCTATGGACCTTAGGTTGGTCGCCCCGGTTGCCCGGGGGGCCTGGTAGGAGTTTTTCCATTTGGCATTAGGCTTTTTGGTTTTTTCGCCTACCTCGTAGCAATCGTCACAACTTTTTGGTGGTATTGGTGGGTAGGTTAGGCATTGGAATAATGTGTTGTGGTGTGTCGAAGTGCTAGGTGTGGCCATCGCCTATGCCTTCAATTTCTAGGGGTATTCCGTTAATGGAATCTGGCGGTCGTGTATTCCGTCCGAAGCCTGCTTGGCGGGAGGCCATGGCACGACCCTCGGTGACATCTGGGGTGAGCCTATAGTTGGATTAGCATCAACAGGTGATGAACCCCTGGTGAATAAACCCACTTGTTTCGCGATCCAATGCCTAAGCCAATACCTTTTCATTGCTGTAATCAATAAAGTTGTGGCCTTTTCTAGCCCATTAACCTTATATCACGTGTCCCTGTGTCTTCATTTTACTTCGCGGGGGTCGGGTCCTCGAACCACAAACAGCAAACTATTAAAACAGGGAATATTGTCTACCACTCAGCTATCATCAAGGTTGGTGGCCTAGAATCAAGTAGGTGGTATTTCCATATCAGCATCAGACCCCTCCTGGAAGAGTGTAATGTTGCCCCATATGATGAGATAACTATATCAGTGGTGAGAAAAGGCACACCACAAGTATTACACAAAGGCATTTTGCATAATAAATGTACTGTGGTTACCAACAATGATATACAGCCTTAAGATGTCAGAAAGCTGTTGCACTTATATCCAGTTTATGGAATTCAGATTTGCATGTGTGCTGAATAAAGCATCTTAACTATATTTTTAGGTCAAAGACAAATTTCATTCATCAAAACATAATACTTGAGACATGCATTAAATCCTAAGACATCTGTTCTACAAGCAAGTGTTAAATAATTGCAAGTAAAATAATAGCTGTCATTTTGAATAAGTTCGTGCCATAAATTAACAACATTTTATCATCCTTTTTTTTTAACTAAATATTAAAGCTCTTTTGATGCTCATGATTTAATTACTGCATTGAAGTCCTATTTCAACAACTGCAAAATGCAATCAGGTGGGACAGATTGTTCTTGATCTTATGTCAAAACTAGTGTGATTTTAATATAATAATTTGATGGTAATGTTACAATTACAATGCATCACTGGAATAGAAATTTATTTCTTCCATGAAACAGTTGCTTTATGATAAGAGAGCTAAGTATCAATTATTTCTGAATGCAATAGGAAAATAAGGGTAAGGGTTTTGACCTAGCAACATATGCAATGACTTTATAACAGGACAAGCACTGTTCAGCAATTTCATGGTTGAACATAATAAGAGTCTCTGTTCACTTCCCCCCAGTAAGTTGTTTAACGATTTGGTCATTTCCAAGATACAGCTGTGCAAACAATATTTCATGTCTAGCTAGTCATCACTGTGTCTTAGTCCTTAGTCTACCTACCTCTCTCACACCCTTCCTGGGCAGGGCAGTGATGAGAAAAATCAAGTTATACACATGTACCGGCAGATATAAATGTTGAAAATATTGTAAAGATCAACTCATGTAATAATTTTATTACCTTTCAGAATCCTTGTACGAGTCAGCCACGAGTTAGCCACTCGCTTTCAAAAATTAAATTCACTGAATAAGTATATGAGTGTTGTTTCTTTCAAAATCAAGAAGGCCTTTAGATCTCCCAAAAAGCATATGACCAAAAAAAAAGCATATGAACACACAATAATTGATTGATTGATTTTAAAAGAATTATATGGGGCATCTTAAATGATACATGTGGATCATATTTTGGAAGTGTTTTTAACATGGAAAGATTTAGTTCAAATGAAAATGTTCAATCGCCTAAGAAAAAATCATGTATATGAGCGAAGTTCCAATTTTAGTTCATACATAGGTACTAACCAGTAATTCAAAAGCAGTGCCTGACGGTTTCCAAACATAGACCAAAACCTCCTCCTGGGAGCCATCATTCCAAATTGGGCACCAATATTGTCAGAAGCATCCAAATTGGTGCAGTTTGTAACTGTCAGACTAAACTGGATGATGTCACATGAAACACAGGAAAAATATCTTCATTGGCATCCAAATCAGCATGGTTTGGAACAGTTTGTTCTGCCATCTTGATTCAAATGGGGTCCAACCATTTCTAAAAGTAAACCAAGTGCTGCTTCCTGATCTTAGTAACAGTCTTGCCAAATTGGGTGACAATATATTCAGAGGCATCCAAATCAGTGCTGTTTAGAATGGATCAGTCCACCATCTTGATTCAGAATGGTGCCTGTCCAAACATAGGCCAAAAACCCACTCATCGATCTTAGCAACCGTCAAGTCAAATAGGCCATGCTAACTCCAGAGGCATCAAAATTTGTGCAGTTTGGAACATTTCAGTCCACCATCTTAATTCATAATGGTACACAATGTCAATCAAACATAGACAAAAACTGGCTTCTCCACTTTGGGAACTGTCACACTAAGTTTGGCAACCATATCACAAAAGGCATTAAAATGCATGGAGAACAGACAGATGGGCAAAATATATAGCAGACATACAAAATTGCATGGAAATCTGGAAAAAAAAACAATTAAGAACTATACAGGAAACTTACATAATTGTTGAAATTCCCAGAATCTCAAAGCTTGTATACAAAGCTAAGGATGCAATTCTATGCACACTCACTTTTGCTGCTTATCAGTTTGTGCCAAATCTGTTGTTTGAAAACTTCACCTAACGTATGCTGACCATAGTTTTTAGTGCAGTATTTTTGTTCTTATATATTGTATACTAACAAGCATATACGTTAAGTAATATGTTACATAGTAATAGCAAACTATATCAGTAGCATTTAATATTGGTGTGTGTTAGAAGTTAGCTGACACACAAAGCAAATATATGAGTTTTAGGTCTATGCAAGCAACTAGATACAATGCTAAGCAAATAATAATCATAACAGAAGCAGAAGCAGCTGGGTTCTTTATAACAAAACCAAAACTTGATTGGGGCTATTTGAAGCTTATAATAAATCTCATGTGTTTGTTTTATTTGTAGGCCCAATCAATGGACTAGGTTTATGGAAGACATAACAAGCAATAACCACACAGAAACACACAGAATATTACTGTGAAAAGACAACACATTTACGAATGATATTCCTGTTCTTTCTCAGCTCGACTGATAGTCATTGGAAGAACAAATTATCACTGCAAATGCCAAATCACACCTCTTTAAGTCTCTTCTCCACAGATCATTTTGTTGAGAGCCAACTGGCAGCAAGAGTCATGTTCTCTTTCCCCTATCCTCCAAGGTTCTATTGAGGAAGGCCCCTTTCCTAAGGCCAATTTTCCAAGCCTGCCAGATCACTTCTTTCTGAGAGTCAAATGCCAAATGCCATTGCTCCTCTCCCCATTTTTTCTGCTCCAAACTACACAACCGCAACAGAGACTACTATTTCAGCTAGCTCAAAGGTGAAGGACTGGATCAGTGGAAAGCTAGGAAAACACAGTAAAACCAGATTGCTTTGGAACAATAACTACTATAAAGCAATGCAATAGTTGAATTGATCCTGGGTTTTTTTTGTTACCTGAAAATTACAATTTGCTAATTGCAAGAACAGTTCAAATACACTTTTTCTATTAAGTATATCTAAAAATATGCTAATATCCTTTCTTAGTAATATGAAGAATATCACATGTGATCTATATTCATTTTACAGAAAATGAACACACACACAAAATTAAACAAAAATCTAAATAATTCCTGACAATATGCATTTAATCATCACTTCAAAACAGAATGTATAACTTATCAGACTTTAGAAAATGATTTGAAGCTCTCTCAGTTACTCCATAAGTACACTGATGAATGACATACACATAGCTCACATCTGTCAAGGGCATCATTTCCACTTACAATTATCATTATCCAAACTGTCCTCCCTATCATGTTAACTTCCACTCATGTTGTCATGTACCTTCAATATACATGTTTGATAGCTGTGTAGAACCACTTTGCAGTAATATACTGGCACTCAAGTAATAATAATAATAATAATTTATTATTTGTACCCCGCCCATCTGGCTGGGTTTCCCCAGCCACTCTGGGCGGCTTCCAACAAAGATGAAAAATACACTAAAATGTCACATATTAAAAACTTCCCTGAACAGGGCTGCCTTCAGATGTCTTCTGAATGTCAGGTAGTTGTTTATCGCTTTGACATCTGATGGGAGGGCATTCCACAGGGTGGGCGCCACTACCGAGAAGGCCCTCTGCCTGGTTCCCTGTAACTTGGCCTCTCGCAGTGAGGGAACCGCCAGAAGGCCCTCGGAGCTGGACCTCAGTGTCCGGGCAGAACGATGGGGGAGGAGACGCTCCTTCAGATATACTGGACCGAGGCCATTTAGGGCTTTAAAGGTCAGCACCAACACTTTGAATTGTGCTCGGAAACGTACTGGGAGCCAATGTAGGTCTTTCAAGACCGGTGTTATATGGTCTTGGCGGCCGCTCCCAGTCACCAGTCTAGCTGCCGCATTCTGGATTAGTTGTAGTTTCCGGGTCACCTTCAAAGGTAGCCCCACGTAGAGCGCATTGCAGTAGTCCAAGCGGGAGATAACCAGAGCATGTACCACTCTGGCGAGACAGTCTGCAGGTAGATAGGGTCTCAGCCTATGTACCAGATGGAGCTGGTAAACAGCTGCCCTCGACACAGATTTGACCTGTGCCTCCATGGACAGCTGTGAGTCCAAAATGACTCCCAGGCTGCGCACCTGGTCCTTCAGGGGCACAGTTACCCCATTCAGGACCAGGGAATCCTCCACACCTGCCCGCCTCCTGTCCCCCAAAAACAGTACTTCTGTCTTGTCAGGATTCAACCTCAATCTGTTAGCCGCCATCCATCCTCCAACCGCTTCCAGACACTCAGACAGGACCTTCACCGCCTTCACTGGTTCTGATTTAAAAGAGAGGTAGAGCTGGGTATCATCTGCATACTGATGAACACCCAGCCCAAACCTCCTGATGATCTCTCCCAATGGCTGCATGTAAATGTTGAAAAGCATGGGGGAGAGGACAGAACCCTGAGGCACGCCACAAGTGAGAGCCCAGGGGTCTGAACACTCATCCCCCACCACCACTTTCTGAACACGGCCCAGGAGGAAGGAGCGGAACCACTGTATGACAGTGCCCCCAGCTCCCAGCCCCTCAAGACGGTCCAGAAGGATGTTATGGTCGATGGTATCAAACGCCGCTGAGAGATCCAGCAGAACTAGGAAACAGCTCTCACCTTTGTCCCTAGCCCGCCGGAGATCATCAACCAGTGCGACCAAGGCAGTTTCATTCCCATGATGAGGCCTGAATCCCGACTGGAAGGGATCCAAATGGTCCGCTTCTTCCAGGCGTGCCTGGAGTTGTTCAGCAACCACTCGCTCAATCACCTTGCCCAAGAATGGAAGGTTTGAGACTGGGCGATAATTGGCTATCGTGGCCGCATCTAAAGATGGTTTTTTAAGAAGCGGTTTAATAACCGCCTCTTTCAGCGGGTCTGGGAAGGCTCCCTCACGGAGGGAAGCATTCACCACCCCACGAAGCCCATCGCCCAGTCCTTCCCGGCTAGCTTTTATAAGCTAGGATGGGCAAGGATCCAGGAGACAGGTGGTTGGCTTCACTCGTCCAAGCAGCCTGTCCACATCCTCGGAGGTAACAGATTGGAATTGATCCCACACAACTTGACCAGACAGGACTCTAGCACTCTCCCGCCCCGGCCCTGCTCCCACGGTGGAGTCTACTTCTTCCCGAATCTGAGCGATTTTATCTGCAAAAAAATTTGCAAAATCATTGCAGGAGAACATATGGCCCGTACTGGGCCCCGATGTTACAGGTGGTTCCGCTAAATTGTGAACCACCTGAAAGAGTCTCCTGCTGCTGTTTTCTGCAGATGCAATAGAGGCGGTGAAGAAAGTCTTCTTCGCCGTCGCTATCGCCACTTGGTAGGCTCGACGTTGAGCTCTAACCTGTGTCCGGTCAGATTCGGAATGAGTTATCCGCCACCGGCGCTCTAGCCGTCTCAACGATTGTTTCATTGCCCTCAGATCCGTGGAAAACCACGGGGCTCTCCGGGCTCCATGTAATCGGAGAGGGCGCTTCGGAGCCAAACAGTCAATAGCCCTGGTTAACTCCACATTCCAGCGGGCCACCAGGGAATCGGCTGAAAGGCCATCAACATGGGATAAAGAATCCCCTACCACTCTCTGGAAACCATTTGGATCCATTAAGTGGCGGGGGCGGACCATCCGAATCGGTCCCACCTCCCTGCAGAGGGGATGGGTCGCAGAGAAGTCCAGTTCCACCAGCAAGTGATCTGACCATGGCACTTCTTTCGTTTCACTTTTACTTAGTGTCAGATCACCAACATCCATAGAGGTAAACACCAGGTCCAAGGCATGTCCGCGGCTATGGGTTGGGCCAGACCTATTCAGGGACAGCCCCATGGAGGCCATGCTTTCCACGAAGTCCCGAGCGGCCCCTTGTAAGGTCGTGTCGGCATGGATGTTAAAATCCCCTAGGACGACCAAACTAGGTGTCTCCAGGAGAACATCCGCCACGACCTGAAGCAGCTCGAGCAGGGAATCCTTGGTGCAGCGGGGAGGTCGGTACACCAAAAGGAATCCTGTACTGCCCCTATTGCCCAACTTCCAGAACATGCACTCGGAAAATTGGGTCTTCCCAATAGGACGCCTGGTGCAAACTAATGACTTCCTAAAAATCACTGCAACCCCCCTCCCCGCCCACATGACCTGGGTTGCTGTGCGTAAGAGAAACCTGGTGGACAAGCAGCGGCAAGGACAGGCCCATCTGCTTCATCCAACCAAGTCTCTGTTACACATGCCAGGTCAAGTCCTCCATCCATGATCAAGTCATGGATGGCAGTGGTCTTATGAATCATTGACCTGGCATTGCACAGCAACACTTTCAGGTCATGTGGGTATCCCTTGCTGATTCTAGTATCCATCCAGTCAGGACCAGACCCGGAGGCAGGGATAGTCCTCAGACAACGACTAAACCTGCCTCCTCTGTAATGACATGGTCTGGTCTTAGTGTAACTCCTCCTCCTACCCGTGATCACTGAGATCGGTTGTCCCAGTGCATTCCCCCCTGTGAAACCTGTCCCAGCCATTTTGTTGTCTGGGACCAACTCCCCAGCAGCCCTGACCCCTCCCCTTAAGAACAAAATAACACCTTTAAAAAACAACAACAAAAAAACCAACACAAATAAAACAATACAAACAAAAAACAATAAAAATTACAAAAACATAAAATCAAACAAATTCCCAGGCCCAATAAACATCCACCCCACCCCCCACATACAAAAAATTCAAAATAAAATTTTTAAAACTTTTTAAAAGCACTCTGCACCCCTCCAGCAGTAACAGCAACTGTCCTAGTGAGGCAAGTAATTTCCACAACACAAGATATCAGCTGCAAAACTATTTCAGCAACAGGTGGTTTCTCTGGGAGACTATTAATACCTTACCCTCCTCCATAGCCCAATCAAATAATATTTCAAGGTTGGGTATCAGCAGTTTCAAATCTCTTGTATCACAAAACAGCATAGTGATAAGCACATATTTCAGTTAATTGTTAGTCCATCTAGTCCAATAACTTAATCCTAAAATAAAAAATAGGAAAGATGGGGGGGGACAAGTACCAGTGATCTTGCTAGATTTATGATGGCACAATACTTAAAATTTATGAAAGTTACTCCCCAGCCATTCATATGTAGGAAATAAGCATCACAACTATGTTAATTATAAATTTCAAAGTGTTATAAAATAGTCTGGAGTCATTCATCCATGTTTTCTTATTGCTTCAGCCCAAATGTTGACATTTCCATCATTACATTCCCTACCGTCATGTTCTTCATGCATTCAATATTGAAGAACAAGAGAGCAAGACATTAAATACCTGGCTTGATTTATTTATTAAGATACATAATAAGGTCAGCCCTTACAAACAAAGGCAGGCTCTTTTAAAGATTCTGATAGTCCAGGGGCAAAATGTTCATTTGAGCCCTTCTGTACCTCACTGCACCATGGGTCAATGTAATTTCACCCCTCAGTTTGGGTGGGGGATTAAATATGCATATAATCCCACCCAAAAAAGTCTATATTTGATATCAGAAGCAATATGTTAAGATGCTGTGCCTCTCAATTCAAGGACAATATTTATGACGGATTCAGTTGCAATGTATGCCAGGGTGTATCCAGAAAAATTACTGAAACCCAATTCAATAAATTTATTGGGGTCCACTGTAATCCGTACACACAGCTTGCACTGATACACACATTGGAATTTGTGAAAATAGTGTGTGCTGCTACAACATACCTGTACATTGTGTGCATACTTTGTTACTCTGAGCCACATTCCATCACATTTAGAAGCCTACATAGAATGGCAGAAAATAATCAGAACTGGAAATTCTACAGCACTATTACAGAAGAGTGTTATATGCAAGCTTCACACAGGAGACAAAACTTTCTTTGGAGTGAGGGATGCAGCTGCCATTGCATGCGTGGAACAGACTTCCACTTCCTCTCTTCCTGCAGCCACCCACACACCCTCAGAATCAGCTCCAGAAGGTTAGGAGACCCTCCAGATTTTCAGGACATGAAGGAGGGGCATAGGAAGAAGAAGAAATTCTGCTGCATGAACAGAACCTGCTTACTCAGAGTTGCAGGCAACTCATAGTTAAGGGAGTACACTTCCTCCTTCTCATCAATTCAATTTAGAAATAATAAATGAGGTTCTTCTCGGTAGGAGAGGGGCTGCAGGACTTAGTGCAAGATCCTGGAACCTGGAAGCCTTGAATAGCTTGAAAGGAAGCTCCCTGGATCTGCAGTCCTTTCTCAAAACACTGCACCACAGCCCAAACAGTCCCCATTGTCATTAAAGGCCTGCAGTATATTCCAGAAATGTCACAGCAGAAGAAGTCGCAAAATAATTCTTATGTATTATTGTAATATATTTATAATATTAGGACATCTCACAGTGCTTTTTCCACATAAGGTTTATGTTGTAAGAATTCAAATCATGTACACTGCTGCATATTAGATCTAATCAGATGTCAGATAAACAAACTTTTAATAACTGATATTATATGAGCTTGTGTAGCCAGGAAATTATAAAGCTGCGTGGCATAAGGCTATATTAAAATTCATTACAATGGTATGCCCTGGCTTAAGTTATACCTTTGAAGCCTACAACAAAATTTACACATGAGTAGATCTGCTAGGTGGCAGCACTCCCAATTATCCTGCCTTCCACCTGAACTGGCAGCTGTGAGCCTTTCTCAGACAAATGATCTACCATGACAGAGACCAGGGTTTCTACAAATGAAAAGATTAAATGTTTCTATAATGCTTGTTCATATGTAAACTTTTCCTGCAATCCTCCTGTGACTGGACATAAGATTTGGTTCTTTTGCTTCTCCTCCCCATATTTTCAATATCTATAGTACTAGCAGAAGCCTCAGGGTACATGGAAGTAGGAATAGAGAAAAACTACAGCTGTAAACACAGAAAGAAAACCAAAGGTTTTTGTCACACAATGGCATGCCCCATGCAAGAATAATGCTTATTTTATTTTAGCTAAACACATTTCTTAATGAGCAAGTGCGCTTTTTGGTATTCATAAAAACAGACTCTGGTGAGGAAAAACAATGAAGTCATAATATAGGATACTTTCAAGCATGTTAATGTTATTGAAAACTAGTTTGTGCACATAAGTGAGTTTGGGCTACTATTATCTTCTCTTCCCAAGTCCATTAAGTGTGAAGTGGATATACCAGTAAAGAAAAACTGGAAAATAGCTAATTGATTTTCTTTTAGAAACACAAACAGCAGTTTTTTAAACAGGGAAACCGGTCACTAGTACTACACAAATTAAAGTTAGAAGTATAGGCTTGTAACTTCTGCTTTATTAGTCAAAATATTCAGACCTCAGTCTATACCTAATGACCTGAAAGTAAGCCACACTGAACTTAATTCTAAGTAGGATTTATCTAAAATAAAGACCAAGAAACCCAACAGCAACAACCCCCACAACAAAAAAATCCCCCAAACAACACCCCAGGGATCTTGAGGCAAGTCACAACCATTTAAAATGCGAAAAGCAAATGATAATTCCCAATCCATCTGTTTAATGTTGCAAAGAACATGGCCATGTTGTCCCATGCATTACATGCACAATACGCACATACACAACCAATTCAGAAACCAAATGTTCTAAGTAGGCATCAACTGAATGGTAATGAAATAAACTAGCTTCATTTTCCAATAGAATAAGGTCAAAGTATTAGACCTTCCATTTTTATGAAGCATTTTACCATAATACTGTCTATGTTTTGCAGTTTTGCTGAACAGCAAATCATTGCCTTGTTTCGGGAACCATGTATATAGTTAATAAGCATTATTACACAGGCTTACATAACTATTTATGGAAATACTTACAAGAGTTAAATAACTAAGACCATATGCCTCAAGTTTTAAGGAGGATGAAATTGCCATGCATTAGCAAGGTAAAGAAGTCTGGGAAATCATGCCCACAACATAGCAGTTCTTCATAAATCAGTCATTCAATTGCACCAGCTTCACAGATATATTTGATATTAGCTAGATTTATTCACGCTACAAGCTAGGATTAGAGAACTCCAGTTTTCATACTTGGGATTTTACGAAATATGAAAACTGGAGTTATCTCTAATACATGAAAGCCTTTCCTGTAACCCACATTCATATGTTCATATTGTTGTTTTTACACTGGGAAGGCAAACAAGCAGAAAGACGATAAGTATAGTCAAAAGCAATGCCAGTATAAACAATGTATCTTAAAAAATGGGCTATTTATGCTAAAAGCCTCAAAGTATATCCTTGGGTGCTCAGGATAAGCAGGCAAAATTTCATATTCTGTGATACATTTCACAATGAAATACTGATTTCCAATGCTTCATTCAGAAGCTCCATGTTTGGAAAATGACATGGGATGTTTTTAAAAAAGGATATTACTGCTCTTAAAAAAACCACTTAAAAAAACCACCACCACCACTGTACACACAATTGTCCTCTTATAATACTTATCACATCTTGGAGCCTTCAAGGAAATGTTACAAAATGAAACCAATGCAATATCTATTGAGACACATTGTGTAGAATGTTGATGTAATATTTTTTTACACGTGATTTAAAAAAATCTAAACCACCTAGAATTTTCATTTTAAAAGAAAGAGAAATACAAGCATCTTTCTTGGGCTTCATTCATGCCCAGAATTATGTATCAGTAAATAAGAGATTGCAACTGCATGGAAAATTGCAGACCTGGAAATTTATTATTTAAAAACCAAAACTACATCTTCCAAACCAGGGTCTTGATAAAGAAAACAACTAACTGCAAAGTGTTTTAGTGTTTCAAACAGAACAGGTGTGCTAATGCTCATTCTCACAGAATGTGGTGATCTTATTTACCAAAATAGGGCAATTAAATGCTAAGTGAGCTATGATACTATGCAGGGTAAGAGAAGTTTCTAGTCTTTGGGCACCATACGGCCAAAGTTAAGCACTTTCTGGTTGTGCTGCTTTCAATGGGCCAGAGTTAAGCACATGCTTGGGGCTGTGATCCTAATCACACATTTCCTAAGAGTAAATCCTATTTAATAAACTGGAAATTACTTCAGAGAAAATAACATACTGAAAACACGTACTGAATCAAGCTGAAAAGCTCCCACTGAAATCAATGAGGTTTAAGTATATATTCCCTGCCAAGCCACTACCAAACAGTGAGTAAGCAAAATACTAAAGAAACTGCCTGTTTCAAGAGCGCTGACTGAAACAGGCTTTCCTTGAAAAGTAGGGGAGCATATCTACTGAAAGAGATAGAAGCACATTTGACAACAGTGGCTACTAAGCTTACAGTGCAATTCTATGCATGTTTAAGCAGACTTAAGTTCACAGCATTCAACAGAGCTAGAGTGTGTTTAAGAGTGGGCCACAGATGGACCTCAGCTGTTTCAGTCAAGCAGCAGCTGGATATAACGAAGAGGTGAGGCACAATTTCTCATTTTATCAGCCATGTGAAAATAAAAAATGTCAGTTTCCTCAAAGTTACAACCCACAAATAAAGCAATTGCTTTAACTAGTGGGTAAATAGCAGGACTGATCATCTAAGCCCACATCCTCAAAAAAAGCTCAGTTTCTGATGCTATCAATAATAACAAAAAAAGAAGCTAGGAGTGGACAATGGACTGACAATTGCTAGTGGAGGAAAGCCAGAGGGAGGCGACTAAAATAAATCTCATTCTAACCTCACAAGTGATGCCAGCAGGGCTATAGGGCAACTAGGGAATGACAAAAAGACAGCTGCTGAAAGTGAGTGCTACAGCAGCTCAGCTGCTATTGTGGAGTAGAAGTAAATGACAGCCTGGAGCCCCTCAGGTGCTCCTGGCTTCGCTTCAAGGGAAACAAGTGGAATGCTTAGGAGCAGCAGTACAAGTCATTCCATGTACCATTTTAAAAGGACACCAGACTGTCACTCTCTATGAGATGCAAGCACACCATGTTCTCCGTTCACCCTCCTTCCTTCAGTAGCTTTGTTTTACAGAGCACATGCTTCCCATGACATGTGATGCTGCCACCTTCCCAGCCCTCTGACCCGGAGATCAGCTTTGCAAGGTCTCACACGCCCATGCAGGGCTGCCGTTCCAGCTGCTCCCTCCCTTGCCAGGTCCCGCCGACACCAGAGCCACGGTTCCTCAAGCATGCTGGCGCTGTTATTGCAGCCCCTCTCCTCAAGAGGCGCTGCTGCGTCTTGGCACCTGCTCTCCACTATCTCCCTTGTCATCCTCCTCCATCACCGCCCCTCGCCCCATGGCCAGGATTGTTTTAGCATTCCTCCACAGTTCGAGATGGCCTCTTGGCCATTCTGGGTCGCTGGCTCGCATTTCGTCAAGTGCTCCAAATGGAAGGCATATTTACAAACAGCCACAGGGTATTATTAATGCGCTTATTAAACGCCCTTAGCCTTCCTTTTCCAAATTAACCTCCTTGGGTTGTTGTTGCTTTTTAAATTGCTATTCCGTCTGGCGATCGGGGCTTTTAATCTATCTTTGCTAAAAGTTTTTGGGGTTTTTTTTAAGCCACTCCAATCTCAGCTCGTCGCCCGCCTAACCGGGGGAACGAGGGGTCGGTATCCTAACTGCCCAAGAACTAAGTACCGTAAATGAATGGGAGGCTGGAAGATGTAGCTGGAGGCAACTGCATGCCTCGGATGAGGTCAGAAGTGGATGTCCGGGCGCTCCACTGGAGGCCACCTAAGTCAGCCTGCAGTGAGCAGCGGAGCCCAAGCCCTGGGCGACACGAAAGCGCGAGACGAGGCTGGGAAGGCGCGGTGGGTGCCTTCCTCCATTCGCCCCGCCGCGAGACAGCAAACAGCCCCTGCCAAGCGGCGCCTCGAGTCCCCGGGGACACGAAGCAAAAGCAAAACATAAAAACGAATGGCAAACCCAGAAAGCTAGCTCGAGCCGAGCTGCTGTCTCTGTGTGCGTCTAACGTCGAGAACCTGCTTAAGACATCCAGCCAGTTTTTCCAACATTCAACTCTCCCACGACTCTCCAACATGCGAGGGGAAGGCAAGCCACGCCGTTCCCTCAGAGGAAGGGGAGGCCGGGGGGCACCCAGCCACCTCCCCCCGCCGCCGCCGCCGCCGCCCCCGAGCTCCGGGCTCGCTCTTTACCTTTCATCCAGTCCACCACTTGGCTCGGGGTCCATTTACTGACAGGTTCCATAATGAGCGCCATGGGGAAAACTTTGCGAGAAGTGGTGTCTCCTCCTCAGGAACCGCGGAAAGAAAGGCGGGTGGCGGGTCCGGCTGGCCTAGGAGACGCGGTAGAGTTGGGGGTTGTGGGGGTCGTATTTCAGCTTCTTGCCGGTTAAGGCGCGAAACGGCGGAGAGCGGAGAAGCAGAAGCAGCAGCGAGGCTGCCGGGGGGGGGGGAATCCTCGCCTTCCTCTGGCGGCTCGTCTCCTCTCGCTTGTGTGTGAGCGGGTCGGTGTGGCGCGCGGGCGCGCGCGTGTGCGTATCGGCGCCTCTGGGGGCTTTCAGTTCATGTTGCCCCCTCAGCAGGGAGCGGGAGAAGAGGGCTGCTGCTGCTCCCGCACGCTCCGACGCCTCCTGCCTGCCGCCCCCTCTGACCTGCGGGCGAGAGGCGGCGGCGGCGGCTGCTGCCGCTCCAGGATGCTGGGGGACGTTGTCCGGCGCTGCTCACGAGCACCGAGGGCGCCAAGGCTTAATGGAGCGGCGGCGGCAGCAGCAACGCCCGGAGCCCCGCACACTCGCCGCGTTTGTTCCCAGAGCTGTTCCCTCACGGAGCTGCACGCTTGCCGCGCGTTTTCTTTCTCTGTCTCTCTCTCTCTCTCTCTCTCCCCTCGCAGCCCCCACCTCCCTCACACTGGCGGAAATGACGAGAGTTCAGAGCCGAAAATATCTGAAGTCAAGCGGCCCCCTGAGCGCCCTGGGGAGGGGGCTGCATTTGGGACTTGCAAGCGGGGATTCGAGCGCCCGGAGAGAGATGCCCTCCTCGCGCTGCTATGGAGTCCGAGGGAGTGAAAGGGAGCGTAGGAGCGCGCGCGCCCGCGCATCCCCTCCCGCGGGGAAGGGGGGAGGAGCGCGCGAAGACTCCCTGCTCCGAAGCAGCGCGAGGCCTCGGCGGTAGGTGCAGCACCTGCCTGGCGGAGCGAGGCGCCTGCTTATCCCTCCAGCGTTTCCTGACTTTAAAGCTCTTCCCAGGGGAACGGAGGAGGGAATTACCATGAGGTTATGATGCATACATTACTGAGGGGGAGGAAATCCAGCGGGGTGGGGGTGGCTGCGCGGAGAGCGGATTAGGTATTTCTGTGTGGGCTAGGAAGGTAATTGCCGAGAAAAGCCCTTGGCTCAGGGTGGGGAGGGGGATAGGAACATCATTTTTTATTAGGATGATTCTATTTCACATACTTTAGATCAGCATTCGGAGGCTGTCAGAATAAATGGACCTCCAAAGGAATGGTTATTTCCTTATTTGGCTGCTCAATGTACAGTATGTGATGGATGGCACAGAACAGTAAATGCTGTTATCTTTAAATTGCTCTGATTCCAGAAATCACATCTTTCCCTGTATTAAGAACTCCCTTTCAGGCATGCATGGCCCCCTGGGAGGGGAATATCTTTCTGGACAGGCCTTCTTGCTATTATTCAACAATAATTCAGTTCCAGCAGCATGCCAGGTGCTATACAGATCACTGAATTGCATTGCTTATTGAAAAGTCTACAGAATTCATGGGCGTTTGAGCTTCCCTGGTCAAAAAATGCATTTATGCAGAAGTAAGCCTCATCGATTTTGTGAAATTGACTCCTGTAAGTGTTCATATAGGATCAAAGATAAAGGGATAAGATAAGGTTTGATCAAGGATGAAGGAAGACAGGGCAGTGAAGGGTGAAACCGATAGTAATTGAAGGTGGTCTGGGTAAGCATGAAGGTTACGAAAGTTCAGTGCTGAGACTTGGATAAGTTGCAAGGTTGCTGCAGCAATAGAGGGAGATGCTACCGTGGTTTGCAAAGAAGGAGGTAGGAAGAGTGGAGTGGCAAAGCAGAGGGTGAAAAGGTCAGTTGCTGGGAGAAGTAAACGAGGCCCAGTAATAGCTTACAGGGAGAACAAAATGTGAGAAAGGTGATGAGAAGAAAAAGAAAGCAGATGGGGCAGAAAAGCAAGGGCATTAAAATGTAAATACAGTTAGAGGATGATACAGAAAGGTGACATTCTCTCACCTATCCTAATTACTTCTCTTCCTCATTCTTCACACAATGTATGGCTACCAAGGCGTGTTTAGAAGGCAACATAGAAAATACAGCACCGGCTACTTTTAGCCCTGTATGTGAAGAAGCACCAAGATGGCCTCCACTGTGAGGAGCAAAGCTAGGACCTAACTTCTAGGCTGATAAATTATCATGTTTTATTATCACCATTTGGATTCAAGTCAGAAACAACAGGAAAAAAATGATGGCCACTCTCCAGCTGAAGGTTCTTGTGACTAATATGATAATAAATCACACTGACCACAGTAGAATTGACTCCTGAGTAAACATGCAGAGAGTTGTGCTGGCAATCATTCTGAAGGCAATGGGCCTTCAGTAACAATTAAGTTGTTCCAGTGGTTTCAGTGGAACATACCCATTGTGGCTTTTATATATTTTTTATTGTTTATGTTTATATGTTATAAATAATAAAGCAAGTGCCTTTAGCTAAATTAATGACAACATGTTTGAAGAATAATTGCTGTTCTGCTAGTATGTTAATATAGATTTATATTACCCAGAAAATAACATGGAACACTTTCTCCCCTACGTATTTTATATATTAAATATAATATTTACCCGTACACATGATGGTACTGTTAAGGTGGAAAGAACCCCAAGGCAGAATTGGAAAGGAGGCAGATTTAGGTTCTGATGAAATAAATTAGCTGATGAAATTAACAAGGCAAGTGAGGGATTCTATGCCTGGGTACAATGGTGTAAATTCATCACTTGGTAAGATATTGGTAAGAGAATTCTGTCCCAAAACAAGTGTGTAATTTTTTTTACCTCTTGTATGAGTTTATGTATGCCCATCACTCCACCTCAAAAATAAAATATAGACAGTGGTAGATTGTGTAATGTGAATTGCACGCCATCCCTTGTATGGTTGTACAAATACTATTTTGGTCAACTGTTAGTTAGCTTTTAGCTCTGTTCCTGTGTGAAAAGTTAGGTATGTTTGTACAGGAATTAAAATGGCTGCTGATAATTGAGTACATGCCACCATTTCTTAATCTTTTCTTCCTTAAAGCTGAGAAGTGGGATTAGCCCAGAACAAAATGTAACTGTTAATACATATGACTCATGTTTTCTGCTCAACATTTTGATATAAAGAGGATAGAAAAATACTCTGTGTATATCTATGCAAGATGGCTTAAAAAGCAAATAAAGAGCCTAACATTTTAGCAACAGATTTGTCCGGACATCCCTAAGCCATATCCAGATGGTCAATGGCCATAGGGCCAGCCCTACCACTATGCAAGGTGGAGCAGCTGCCCCGAAGACAGCTTTGGGGCATGCTGGAAAGACAGCAAGCTACCAGTTCTTTAGCTTACTGTTCCCTTTTTTATCGGGGGTAGGGGGTTGTAGATTTCATGTCTCATGAGTCCTGTGTAATGCCCTACATAGCAAGAGCATGATATCCATTCTGCATTTAATGAATGGCAACAGAAAACTGTGCTGCCATGGTGATGGTATCTTGCTGTGGAAGGGGAGGTTTAACCATATTTGTGTTTTGCTCCCCTACCCTTGCTTTTAGAGGAGCTATGTGTACTCTATTACTTGAGAAATTCGCGCTGTATAAAGAGGAAATTTGGAAAGAGACTGAAACTGAGTAGCCTCAGAGCAAAGTATCAGAAGCTTCTCAGCTTGAAACTAGCCAGTTTCAGTGTCCATAAGAGTTCCATCATTACAGAAAATTGGCTTTCAGGTGGAAAAATCAAAATTGGAAATAGAACTGTTAGACCCTAAAACTAAGAATTTGTCAAGAATGTATAACTTGCTGTTGAAATGGAATACTCAGGATGAAACGGTGAAATCTGCTATGATTAAATGGGCACAAGATGTTGGACATAACATTATGATGGCTGACTGGGAACAGTTATGGACCACAGGTATGAAGTTTATGGCATGTAATGCCTTAAGAGAGAATATAATGAAAATGATCTACAGGTGGTACATGACGCCAGTCAAGCTTGCAAAAATTTATCATTTGCCCGATAATAAATGTTGGAAGTGTAAAGAGATTGAAGGTACATTCTTTCACCTTTGGTGGACATGCCCAAGGATTAAGACTTTCTGGGAGATGATTTATAATGAAATGAAAAAGGTATTTAAATATACCTTTCAGAAGAAACCAGAGGCCTTTCTCCTGGGCATGGTTGGCCAATTGGTGTCAAAGAAGGATAGAACTTTCTTTATGTATGCCACAACAGCAGCAAGAATACTTATTGCAAAGTACTGGAAGACACAAGATTTACCCACCTGGGAAGAATGGCAGATGAAGGTGATGGACTATATGGAACTGGTGGAAATGACTGGCAGAATCCGAGACCAAGGAGAAGAGTCGGTGGAAGAAGATTGGAAGAAATTTAAAGTTTATCTACAGAAACATTGTAAAATTAAGGAATGTTAGAAGGATGTTGGAATGAAGTAATGTGGTTTTAGCAGAAATGATATAAAGGATTAAGTAAAAATGGATTGTTAATTGGTGAAAGAACAGAACGTTAAATTATAGTATATTAAGATAAATCATTAGGATAGAAATAAAGATGGAAAGGATTTGCTGAAATATCTAATTGAATTAGAATACAAAAAAGGGAGGTGTGAGGAGGTCAAGGAAATAAGCAAAGGAAAGAAAGTTATGTAAAGGATTGATTTTTTTTAATTATCTGCATCTTTTTTCTGATTTTTTTTCTTTTCCCTTTGTTTTTTTCTGTTTAAATATGTCCTTTATTTTTTCTTTTTGTAACCTTTAAAACCTTAATAAAAATCTATTGCAAAAAAAAGAGTTCCATCATTACAGATTGAGTGCTGGTTATAGGGTAGGGTCGCTGTGTTTGTTTCATGTAAGCTGTTAGCAGTCATGGAAGATCTTTCATGCCATCAGTTATTTCACGGCACTGTCTGGTATGTGCCTGTGATGCATGTAGAACTCCTTACCAGCAAGCACAGTATGACAATGATTCCACTCTTTGGGTGGTGCAAATGCATAAAATGCATTGCTTCTGGACTGCTGGGAATGTGCAACATTCTTGAAATAGAGGCATATCCCTGAGGGAAGATTGTTCTATTCCATTCTGGGGGGAAATGCTCTTCTCTTTTGAGTGCAGCATCTTCAAAACAGAAGCACTTCCTTAAGGGAAGACAGTTATATCCCATCCAACAAATGAGCACAGCTGCACATTTTTCCTCTGTAAACTGATACGGCTCCTTTACATTCTCATAGCCACATTTATGGCAAAACACTGACACCGATGATATCCCGGTCAAATGGAAAAATCCATTTGTTGAAATTGAATTTTATTCATTATCTTACTGTGTCCTGTGCTTTACATTTACCCCCCCCCCAAAAAAAAAAAAAAATCAGTGCTAGCTAATAAATCTGGACATGCTTATTTTTGTTGCAAATGATAAACATAGTTTCATTGTTTTCAGACACAGAAAAACAAAGCAAAAATCAAAAGCTGAAATGCAGGCCTCTCTGTGCAGTGTAAGATGTACTGAAGCCCATTTAAATCAATTTGAGGAGTAGGATTTAGTCAGAGGACCAGATTAAGAAGTGGCCAAGCCTCCGTGGGTTACTTTGACAAGTGACACCAGACATTCATTCAGTCATTCATTTATAAGTATGTATATACCACTTGATATTTCAAAAACATGGTGTCAGGCCCAAAAAAAGCAAGTGTGGTTCACCCAAAATAGCCACACTAGATCCATGGTCTGAAAGTTCCCCATCACTGGCTTAGGCAGTTTAGGACTAAGCTAACTGTTAATGCTGTAAATCAGCTTTCGAAAACAAAATGTAGACATATTTGGTTATCCTGCTTATTTTGTTTCTGTGCACAATTGTACCATGATTTCACTGGCTTTTTTTTTTTAAAGCACCTCCTCAACATGGGAGAGTTAAGTCAGCACCAATGGAAATCCTTTGATTGCTAATAGCATTTCTTTGTAGACGTATGAAGTGGGTCTAAATTCATCAAAGGAAGGGAAGATCAAAACCAGGAGAGGAGGAGAAACAACTATGCATCTACCCACCTCGCCTGGGATCCAGCGCCCGTTACAGTTCAGACAGCTCACTCCACCCACCGCGTCTGAAGAATCAGATGTTGCTCTTCCATTTTAGCTTTTCTTTCCTTTGTTTTGTATATGGGAAGGCTGCAGCTTTATATTTTCATCTGTGGTGTGGTACAAGCTGGAGAAAACATAGGTTTAACCAAACAAATGATGTTCTGAATCAGGGGGGAAACGGATGACAACTGTTCGTCATTAGATATGCAAAGTTCTTTTACTTGACAACAATATTTCTTTAACAAATATTGTCTTTTTGGCTATATCTTAAATATAAGAAAATATAGTGAGTTGTAAACATGCATGTCAGTTGAATCTTTTAATCATGATAACATTTTAACAGCGCTCCTGTTGTATAATCTGAAACACAAATCATTGGCCTCCATAAATTTGTTAATAATTGAAAGCATGTAGGGTTTCATTAAGGCTATTAAGAGATTAAGAGGACTTTCCTAAGCAGAGCTTGGTACAATCAAGTCTATTGATTTCGGCAAGTTTAGAGAGCATCCTAAGTCTGCATAAGATTAAGATGTTCAGCCATTTCAAAGACTTCAACCACTTTTTGCAACATTATATCATTTTAAGTAGTTTTTTAAAAAAAGATGTGAGATTTGCAACAAAGGGGGGAAATCTCTTTATTTTTGTATAGGATTTTGATACAGAAATAAAGAATGCAGAAATCTTACTGGGTTGCACACTGTCAACATAAAAATCATTGTTGCATCTTTTAAAAACCCAGTTCAGGCACTTAGTGTCCTACCCTGCTACTTTGTCTCTTCCCCTTCATCTTCCTCTTTCAGATGCTGTAAGGTAAAACTAAAAATCCTGACAAGAGAGAGGTTAGTGGCTGTAGGTAGTGGCAATAGCAACCAGTTGATCCAACAGGGTCTCAGTGCTGAAAGTTGAGGGTGTTGAAAGTCAAGGGTAAAAGTCCAATGATGTAGGTTGAGCAGGGACCAATGATAATGATTATGGATGTAGTTAATCAGAAAGTCACATCAGATAACACCGGGTGATAGTCAACAAACATATCCCATCAGCAGAAGGGGTTCTACTTGTGCAACAGGACTTTTCCCCTCTCCTCTGCCCACATCCTCCCCAAATCTGCTCCAGAGGGCTGGTAAGCACCTAAAACAAACTTTGGGGGGTGCAGGAAAGGGGGAGAATATTGTGCTGTGCAAGCAGAAATTCTTGTGCTGACGGGACATTCACTTAGTGCTACACTGGATTCCACCCATAGTCTTAAGCCACATCTGGCTGAAGAGGGCCAAAGTAGGGTCTAAGGCTAGGTAGTGCTGATAGGCTTTTCAAACACAGATCTGCTTTTTAAACCTACTCCAGCTTTCTGGATGCCCTCCCCACAATATTACACCAGTGATCTATTTTTTAAATAAAACAATTAGATTCTTGTGCACAGTATTAACCTTTTCACTGCTGTCCATGAGGATCTCTGGATTGGAATAAAGAGACATTCAAAATGATTTTAGCAGGAGTGATACCTCACTTCTGGGCCTTCTAATGCCCTTGTTTGGGGATATGATCCACTTGGCTGTTCTGGGCACTGGCCCAAAAGGCAAGAAATGAAGGCTCTAGCAGCTGCTATTATAATTCTAGCTCAGACTCGGATCTAGAGAGGAACACAACCCTTGTTTGGATCATTCCAAACAGTGGATCATTCAAATAGTGCTGATACCCACCTAATACATTGGTTCCACTCACACTTTGAGAACCTAGGGCCCAAGCTGCAGCTGAATCAGAAAGATCTCTTTCCTGAACAGCAGAAAAGCTGGACTTCTGTATACATACTTGGCTAACCTTAGCACATCACTGTCAATATCACCAATTACCATATGTCTTTCCCATACTTCCCAGTCCTCTGTCACTGATTCTAAAATGTAGACTATAATTTAGTCCTTGTGTACCTTTTTGCATTTCCAAGGAGAGAGCGTGATCCTTATTACCAGCAAGTATAAAAAGAAATCTTGCAAATTTCTGACTCTCACTGTGTTAAATGCAGTGTTTATTCAAAATGACATCACCCTGAAAGGTAAATTCATTGAGGAAAAACCCACATAAACAGCATGTGAAGCTATACTTTCAAGGGGACAAAAAAGAGTGGAGGTGGAGGTAGGTTCATTTTTGCATCTACATTTTTAATAAGAGCACATTTATATACAAATGTCCAATAAATTTTCTAAAAATCCCAAGCAAATTATTATGCATTTAAATTCTTTTTCTTTGTAAAGATATCCATATATGTATCCATATCTGCTGTATTATTTAAATCCCAGCACTAATTATTTATGGTACATTTTAATGTCACTATGACAAGATGCAAAATTGCTGCTGGGAAGAATGAGTCTAGAACTTAAAATGTAATAAAAACTGGGACTTAACAAGGATAGGGAGACCAAAGCTTTAAGGGTGTTTTTCTTTAAAATAATAATAATAATAATTTGAATATTCAGATTCTATGTCTAAATATGGTTAATAAAAAAAATGGACATGACTAAATTAAGCCTATTAATTACCATGGGTTTACTATGAGTAAAGGTTAGTTGATTAGCATCCCTGCTCTAAAAGCATAGTGTGTGTAGAGTGTAATAAAAGTAAGTAAAGGGTTGGGATGTGTGTCGAAAAGCTGAAGTTTGTGTGTATGTGTGTGTTCTCTTGTGAGATTTAAATTGCTTTGAATTGCATTAGCCACTTCTTCACACAAGTAATGAATTATGGAAGTGCATCCATTGCTGCAAGCAACTTTATTTGAAATCTCTGGTCCTTTCTAGTAAAACGTATGCTTTAAGGAAGAGGGTAATCATCATGCAGATCTGTGCAGATTGATGTAAGGAATTTATTACAGCCTTACATTTATCACTAGATGAGTGTACACATGCTCTGCAGAAAATGAATCCTGCCTTCACAGGTGTTTTGAGGTTCTGGCTGTTTGAAAAGAACTGGCAGTCTAATTGTGCAGTTATATTGTATTAGATCCCATGTTGCTGTATGTCATGCTGCGAAAACACAGTTGCTGTAAAGAGTTTTATAGAAGCTGATGACTTTCAAACTTCTGTGAGATCAGAATTAAACCATTAGATTTAATGAGACTTTGTACTTGATGGCATCCCATTAAACTGGGGAGAGCTGAGCAACCTGGATGCAATAAAGCAAAATTATTTTTCTATTGTTTGTTTATTGTATCAGATCCAAGATTTTCAGCAGCCAATATAGCTTAATAGATTCTCATCACAGCATCTGCTATGTCAAGACTTCACAGGTGGAGGCCTCTATTAGGCAATTAGGCTGAATACAGGGGACTCATCCATTTTACATGCATTCATGAAGCCCTAGTAAAATAATACAAATAGCACCTCTCTGCCAATGCAAGCTCAATAGCTTACATCTGTGTTGTTGCATGAACCCCATCTTAAATGATTTTCACATGGGGGGCGGTGTAAAACATGTAGAATAAATTATTTTTAATGTACTTTTCCCTATACAGCAAATAAATTGTTTTTGTTTGTTTTTTAGTATAAAGTTTTTAAGTATATAGTTTCCATATACCTTGCAAGCACTTTGAGAAAACATAAAACACAGCCTATTAGTAACAGAATGAATAGGGCAATTGTGTACTTGAGGACTTAGAAATAACAGGCATTCAGCTTTGATGCTTGTTTGATCTCAATAAAATAAATTGGCCAGACATGACAGAAGTTGTGAGGCTGAGTCTGCAAGTCATTAACACACATCATTATTCTCTGCAAAACAGTGAGGCGTTTAGCTACAATATTCCTTTTGAAGGGCATCTCATTTCTACCCTATCTAGTTATGGTTACACTTCGTTCTATCTTTTGCCAGCAATACCCAATTCCATGGTTAGCTTCCAGAGCCTTGAGCCATTTACAAGATTCCATGCTCATTCATTGGCTGGCTTTGATCTATAAAGCCTTAAACAGCTCAGGACCACAATACCTCAAGGACTGCCTCTCCCCACATGAACCAATCTGGACCCTGCAACCATAATCTGTCATTGACTGGCTGGATGCAGAGGAGTGGTGGCAGCCGCCAGTTTGGGAACCCCCCGAGGGAGTACCCATGGGAAGACATCTCAGAGCCAGCAGATTGGTTATGGGATGACAATTAGTGGCCAGAGGGAAAAGAGGGAGGACGAGCAGACTGCGAAGAGAAAGGGTCCTACGCAGTGAGTGTAACAAGGTTTAGTGAGCAGGAAGTGTCGGGGGCAGAGAACAGTTCAGATTGAGGCAGAAGAGGGGCTGGAGTGGTGTGGGGCCAGGAGACAGAGAAGCAGGATGCTGTGCCCCACAGTCGTTACAGCAGCATGCTCACCGAGTTGCATTTTAAGCACATTAATCTGAAACCCACCATTTTCTCTCATGTCTCTTGGTCATGGCATAGCTCAATAGCCGGATTGCACCTTCTCGTTTCTATCTGCCATAATCCATTTCCATCACCAGTGATCCCCACTTCATTCTGAAGCAGGAAAAGCAAGATGAAATCCAGATCAGTTTCACCAATGCCACATTTGTGTGTGTGTGTTTTAATTATGAAAGAAGGTCAAAGAAGAAGGAGCCATCTGAGGAGTGCCTTGGCAAAGCCATCAGACTGGCCCTAGGATGCTGGTGCACCACTCGACATAATCAGGCAGGAAGGTGGAGTGAACCATGTCAGGTGGAGCACTGGCTACATCCAGACCTACTGAGCTTCACAAAGGTGGCAGCTTTGTGTGTCTTCAGCCTGTACTGTTGGTTGTACCATCTGATGAGACAAATTGATGTAGCTCAGTTCTAGCTAAACTTGGATAGACTTTTGAGGCAAGTGGGGGGAAAGCACAACCTGATACAAAGTGCTTTCCTCTGCCTAGATTGGGGGGGGGGGCACTTCTGATTCGCAATGGAAAATGCAGTTTTCTACTAGCAATAGTTTCTACCGAAAATATGCTGGAAAATGACATTTACGTTAAAAGTAGGTCTATGATACAAATATAAACAATTCCAAACCACAAGATGAAAGAAGAGAGGTGAGGGAGAGAGACAGACAGACAGACAGACAGACAGACAGAGAGAGAGAGCTGTTTCCCACAGTCACTGATGATTGTATCAGAACCAGTGGAGTAGTGTGGGGGGTGCAGGGGGGGCCGGCCGCACCAGCCGCAACATCTGGGGGTTAGGGGGCGCAAATCCATGGGTTAGGGGGCGCAAATTACTTGCCTTGCCCCGGGTGCTGACAACCCACGCTACGCCACTGATCAGAACTGTCCAGACCTAGTGATTATACAAATCTGATAACTAGGTGTTTCCATGTCTTGTTGCTCATGTATTTGATCATGATGTCCAACTCACAATACACTAGCACTGCAACAAAGATGAACAGGCCACATATAATGAAATACTGAGTTGTGAGTATTTTCCCTTCATACACATGAACCAAACATACATTAGGGGTGGGGGTTGTAGTGAGATAAGGCAGCAACTAACTCTGAAAGCAAGAAACAGTTTCGAAAGTTTTCCCTCACTCATTTTAGTAATAGAGGCTGTAGTAAAAAACTCTATACAGTGGTACTTCGGGTTAAGTACCTAATTCGTTTCAGAGGTCCGTACTTAACCTGAAACTGTACTTAACCTGAAGCACCACTTTAGCTAATGGGGCCTCCTGCTGCTGCCGCGCCGCCGGAGCACGATTTCTGTTCTCATCCTGAAGCAAAGTTCTTAACCTGAAGCACTATTTCTGGATTAGCAGAGTCTGTAACCTGAAGCGTATGTAACCTGAAGCGTATGTAACCTGAGGTACCACTGTACCCAGAAACTTAGTATTCCAGAGTTTCTTTAGACACAGATCTATGCACAACCACTAAGGAAGATCATATGCTGGTTTGTGGGTAAGCTGATTCCTGAGGGGTTATGCATCCACTTTCAGCTCAACACTTGCACAGACTGGTGCTCCACCTTTGGCTTTTCTAAATTACAATCTTTATGATTTATCATGCCATTAAAGTATAGTACCTTTAGCCAAAAAGATTAGAAGTAATGTGTATCCATTCAAATGAACAGGATTCTATGTATGTAGCAGGTACTATTAAACAATGTTAATGTCAGCCATTGCTACTTTTGTGTGTCTGATATTGGGTTTGAGAATAATTACTGAAGTAAAAGAAACCCAGAAGTGCTTTTGAGCGGTAGTTCGTACTTCAACATTGAAAATATCATCCGTGTCATACAGCTTTCGGGCAAACCTTGGAACCACTTCCGAACCTCCTCTAATTGGTTAAGTACAAAGCCAGCTTTGCAATGCTCACAGAATTCGTGGCATCAGCTTGATCTGATGAGGTTCAAATATTAAGTATAAGATGGTCCTGATGTCCAAGTATTGTACTGCTTTCATCATATTTCTATGTAAAGGAGAGGTGGGGGGAGAAGGCTGGAGGGCAGTCCTACAAGGAAAGGAGCAGGCAAAGGGGGCGGGGGAGATTAAAAAGGGAAATCAAGAAGAATGCCTAATGCATATGTGTATTTTTTATGCTTTTCTATAAAAGCGCTTCTCTGATCCTCTGAAAATGTCATATAACTGCAATATTACCATGCAGGCTCATTATTAAATATGTTCCCTTTAGATTACTGTCATAGGTTAACACCAGTTTAGAAGATTTGCTTATCTCCTAGCTCAGAGAAAAGGAAGCCCTGCCTCCTTCAAGGCCAATGTAATGGGTGCGCAGGGGATTGTCTGTCAGAGACAGCTAGGGGTGATTTGCCTTCTTCCCTAAGGAGACTGGATGTGTCATCTTTGCAATTCTCCATCTGGCAGGAGAGAAGTCTGGAGGTTACATATCCTTGAATTCGCTTCTGCTGACCTGAATTGCTCCATACATTCTCCGCCTGTACTTGTGCTGGGGTTGCACAATTGGCATATATATGTCTTTACATGATTGTATTTGTCTTATGCATTCAGTGTCACACTGCTGCTAGTACACTCCAGCTGTAATTTAGCACCAATATGCCAATTATTTGCACAAAATGTATTGTCTGTCGCCATAGGACCCTCTGTGCTTGTGCCATTCACATTGTACAAGATGACATTGCATTCCCTCAAACTATGTTCTCAGTTCATTTTCCCTACTCCTTTATTTTTCATATCTGTGTGAAGAGGTGGTTTTGATATGACACCCTACTAATGAATACAACCTGAGAGTTTTTCTGCATTAAATCAATCAGCATAATGAGGTAGTATTGGCTACTTAAATCCCCTTCAAATAATTTTGTGAAGATTTGTGCCCATATGCTTAACCTTTTATTTGCATATTATTTAAAATAAGTTATCTCAACATTTTATAACAACGTGTTTTTGTATAGCTTGCTCTTTTCTTAATCAGCACAGTGGTTTTTTGTTGTTGCTGCTGTTCATTCATTTATAAACTGGACTGCATCACTGGCTGACTTATTAAGAATCTGGATACTCTGGATACAACAGTTCAATTTTTTAAAAAAATAAAACAAAAATGTTACATTGGTGGTTGCATGCTGTGTTATCTTTTCTTAAATCTGTTGTTTTAAGTGTTGTGCACTGTACACACAGTGCTTAAAATAAAATAATAGATCTTCAGCCAGAGTGAGCTGCTGTGATCAGTTGCATCAAGTTCCCCATAATCAATGAATGGGATTAAAAAGTCCAGGCTGTGAGCTATTCACCAACAAAGTGCCTTCTGAAGCTTTTAGCAACTCACTCTGCAAATCTGGAAGGACAGGGTTTTTAAAGCAGAATCTGTTACTGTACAGTAAACTGGAAAATGCAGGTGTACTTTTGCTTTTATGAGAGAGTATGTGGTCCCAAGCACTGAATGTGTTGGTTCACTTTATGTTTTGTTAGACATATTCAATCCTTTTACGAAGCAATATACAAAGTAAGCATGGTCTTCATTTACAGGATCCCAGATAGCAAACTTCATTAGAAGGATACCAGAAAAGCAACAGAAGAATCTTTTGGGTGAAACCAAGGGCTTGCTTAGTTCAGCATTCGGTTTCCACAGTGGTTCACCAGATATTGATGTGAAGCCCACAAACAAAATATGCAATGATAACAATAATTTTATTTATACCCTGCCCATCTGGCTGGGTTTCCCCAGCCATGTGGCTTCCAGCATGTATACTTTTGACCAATTAAATATTATGGTTTAACATTTTGTACTTACCAAGATTTCTGCTTTAAAAATAAACTGTTTTTCTATATATCTCAAAGACATGAAATGTATCATTGGTGTACAGTTTATACTTCAGTATGGAGATTTTAATGAATCAACAGAGAAACTGAAAAATACATTATTTTATTAGTGTTATAGCCATCTACATCGCAGCTAAACTGCATTTAATAGAATGTGAGCTGATTTTGCTCTATTGACTTTAGCTGAACTAAACTGCCTTAAAGTACTTCAGCTTAATTGGATTGTGGATCAGAATGATGCCTGCAATTCTACTGCAACTTTTTTTGTCTGTTCAGAGAACATTGTGCAGTGTTTCCAGTGTGACCACATGTGACCATTGCCAGAGTTTACAAGCTCAGTTTGAATTAAACTCTTATGACCTGCCAATGTTTTGATTAATTTGATATCAGCATATGACTTGATTTAACAAGACGCACAGTACATTTGACAATCTGTGCTACAAGACATTGCCAATTATATACTGACATTCTTGTTTCCATCACAGTGTGCTCTTCGTATCTACTTGTAACGTTAAATACTTGAACCTTTGAACAGATGCACCCATTTCAAAAATTGCTAAAGATGTACCCTTAAAATGCATAAATTTGACTCTGCTATCTTCACTCATTTATCGTATGATGTTCCAGGCACTCTCTTTACCTATCCTTAGGGATTATGCTAAGGGGAGAATGGTGGAAATGTGACAGAAATAGAGCTACTGCAAGAAACATCTCAGTTTAAATTTCAACAGCATATTATGCTTCAAAGTACTATACCTTGCCAGAACCAACTTTTCTGACCATCTATTTTTGAATGCAATGTTTATAAAAATGCATAAAAAATCTGACTTTAAGAAACAAACATTCTGTGTCTGATACAAGCTATATAATGGAATGAAGATAGAGTTTTGATGTTTCTCTTTGTAGTTACCTACAGCTTTGAGCTTAATCTTAGAACTGTAAGAATCTTTACTGAAGATTCTGAGTATTCTTTGCTTCTTTTTAAAGAACAAATTTGTCTCTTTTATTTATTTATTTGAGAAAGCTAAGCATATGGTTTACTTGTCTGAATTCAAATACATACTGCATTTGCCTGCATGCCCATTTTGTATTTCATTATTCTGTATCACAACATGGTAAACTTGTGCTAAAGTGGTAAACTTGGGGGGGGGGGAGCAAAATGAAATCAATATGTGCTAAGGTGCCTAAAAATAAGCCCATTTAATTCTGTCTAATTTAGCATCATTGTATGTATATTTTCCCTTTTTCAAATTCTAAAAATGGTAAGCAGATTACTATTCTGTGTATAAGCACGTGCCTACATCCATAAAAATATACTTTATTGTAGTCAAATAATATAATGCATTACATAACCCAGTGGCTTGATAGCAAAATGAATAATGCAACATTTATTTTATTCCAAGATAGGTCAAGCCCAAAAAGCCCCCATCATAGCTAGTTAGGTGTTTTGACTTTAATAAATTATAAGACCAGCTCCTTATAATATTCTCCTAAATTATACTGCTCCTTCATACATCTGCAAATACATGGTTTTAAACAGCTACATTCCTGTATTCCAAGAACTAATCTGATCTAGTCATTAGCATTAGTATGTTATAATATGTTAAGGAAACAATTAGAGATGACAACAATCATCTAGTCTAACAACTGAGACAAACATTAGGACACCATTGATTCTGTGAGGAATATTAGTTTCACCTAAAATATTCACATAGTTAAACAAAAAAGCTAGTTACTTTCCTCCATGTTATCATACGTTTGCTCAACCTAGAGTAAAAACATCACAAAGTCTACTCATAAATCAAAATAGAATATCTGCAAAGCTAAGCAGGGTCTGGTATGGTTTCAAATTGGAGGGGGAACTACATGTTGAGATAGCTGCATTGAAGGGGGTTGGACTAGATGACCCTTGTGGTTCCCTTCCAACTCTAGAATTATATAATTACATTATTCTATGAATACATATATGTATTTACCTTATGACCAAACTATGCTTCAGTCTCTCTTTACTGAGCACATAGGTTGTACCCAGATGTTGCACTGCCAAACATTGTCACCTTGATAATGATGCAGAAACAAATGTGTGTTCTCACACACACATACCCCGCAAATAAATCTTTTTAGGTGTGGAAATATTATTAGTAATCCAATACATTGTCACCTTTTCTTCTCTCTTTAGATGCATAAAAAAGAAGCCACTTCCTCCAAAGGCTGAATTTGACTTATCTTAACCTCAGCCACCGCAGGATGTGATTGACTCTTACGAACATCTGATCACATTCATATATCCTATATTAAGCTAACTGACCTTTCCAGAATTCACTTTATGCCTCACATTTAGTAGAAAACAATTATTGGCATGACAATGAACCATTCACCCCATAATTGTGAATTTTGCTCTTCCATTACTTAATACAAATCAGAGATCAAATAAAGTTTGAAGATGATGATTACAGAGAAGAGACAGTCTGACCTCTACCAAATTTCAGACTTTGTATAAAATGCCTTTTTCGTGCTTTCCACGATCTTAAATATATATAGCAATGTGCTTTCATATGCTGGCAATATCATGTCTGTGGATGTTATCCTGGTCTGACTGTTAGTGCTCCCTGTCATTTGAAGCACTTAATGTTGCTGGTTGTCCTGGGACTGCCCATGCTCCACCCACATGAGTTTGTGGTTCAGATTATTGGTGTCATTAAAACAAAACAAAAACACAAATTCTGAATGCAACTTTATTCAGCTCAGAATGTTGATTCTCTCAATTCTCTCCTAAACTGTTCTCCAGATTGAATTGTCATATGAAATGGTGCAAGCTAATCTTTCCTGGTGCTTAAAAAATGGCTGCAGCAGTGATCCAGGCACTGGTGAACTTGGGAGTTACATGTCCCAGGGTGCCTGACATCCACAGTCTCAAGAAAGCCTAGAACAAATAGTTTAAAGGATGCCTGACATCCACAGAATGGGCTCAGTAGTGCTAGAAAACAGCAGGCCTCAAGTTCCCCATCATCTTCAAGGTGCCAGGAAGGAAGGCCTCACAAAGAAGCCTCTGCCTTGAAATGAGCAGGTGTATTTTCAGAAAGGGAAGGGAACAGTTGATGGACATTTGGATCCTGTTGCACTCACAGTGGCATTATTGAATGGGGAATTGTGCTCAGGAAAAAGAACCTGAGCTATTTTCTAATTTAGGGATAAAACAGCTTGATTTGTCAAGCTCAAGTGTGAACTTGCTGAATAGTCATGGGCAGGTGGCAGACTCAATGGATTGCTGCAGCATCCAGAATAAAATCCATACTCTCCAAGTGTCCCAATTTTCCAGAGACAGCCCCAGAATTACAAAGGCCATCATGGGTTCTGATTTGATCCCGGAATGCCCCTCTTTCCCTGCCAGTGGCACCACTGCTGAGCTTGGGGAGGAGGAGGAGCCAGTACTTGTCCCAAGCGATGGCAGTGGTGGTGGCAGCTCCAAGGGAGCATCCTGTTGCCTTTCCATGGCCTCTCCATGGCCAATACTGCTGGCCTCCCCTCTTAGGCAGCTGGTAGCGGCTGCTGGAGAATGGACGAGAAGGAGGAGAGGCTGCGGCCACCAAGGCCCAGCCCCATGTGATGTCCCATGTGAGGTGCAGGCAGAAGGCAGGGCTGTTCTGGGCTGGAAGGAACAGAAGCGGAACGGAGAACAAGGAGTCATGATTTTTTTATATATATAAAAAATGCTTTATGCATCTGCAAATGCTCTGTGGTTGGGGGGGGGGCGGGGACAACAACAAAGGGGGGGTCAGTTTGTGGGAGAGTGATAAATGTCCCTATATTCATATGAAGAATGTTGGAGGGTATGAACTTCTACTTGCCCTGCTACCTACTAATAGTTTTAGTTTACACATTTCCATTTCCTATTCAGCCTAGGAGTAAACCACAGTTTAAGAGATGTATAGCGTCTATGCTTTTACTGGAGATATGTGTGGAACAACGGGGATTGAAAAGGATGAAACAAATGGAAAAGAGGAGAAAAAATCTGCAGAAGGGATATACTAACATAAGGAATTTTGATTGCCATTGTGGAAGACAACCATTTTTCTGTATATGTACTATTATCAGGCTGCTCTGTATATCTGAAACAGGAGTTCTGTTTGTCAGATAGGCTCATTACAGAACACATCCTGCAGAGTTCCAGGAACGTTGCAATAGCAAGCAATGCATTAAACACCAGTGTCTGTAATGTAGGACTTAGGGCCAATTCATTAAGAAGGTACACCAAGTTCTTCACTTTATCCGTACTCCCCTCCCTGCCCCACCATTTGCTGCATTTCCATGTAACAAATTGTCAATCAATATTTAATTCAATTGAAAAACATGCTAATAGGTCTAATGGGAGACATTTAACAATATAATGCTGAGAGGCATTTGCGAACTATAAGAGACAAAAGGCATGTGAAGCACAAAGTGCTGGTAGTGCAATAATAAGATTACATCCATAGCCCTGGTTCAGCAACACAGCAACCTCTGGGCAAGTCTAAATGACATCTGTTCCATTTGTGTAATTAAGAACATGGAACAAAGCAACACTAGCTTCTCAGTGTTTTGCTAAGTCCAATATCATCCTCCCATCAGCAGTGCTGGATGCTTTGGAGGCTATCAACAACAGAAAAAGTGGATTTGAATGATGTAACCTACAGATGATCAGATCATGAAAATTCTTCCATTCATGCGTTACTGTCCAACATACCAGGAGTCTCTGGATCTGTGTTCTGCTGCCTGTTGAACAGATCGAAGATCCCAGGTTATGGGTCCTGTATTGCATTTACTTACAACAATAGCTGCACCACTACCCTAAAATCCTGGGAACTATAGTTAACTCATCACAGAGCTACAATTCCCAGGACCCTTAGCAAAATTTAGTTCCCAGGATTTTTTTTGGGGGGGGGGGTTATGGTATGTAGGTACCCTGAGACTCACCCACACTTTTTCCTGGACTTTCTGTGCAATACTCTGCAGTATTGTGAAACTGGGAACACTATAGGAACAGTGATGTTGGCATCAGTCTGTGCTTGGAGACATGGAAGAATGCGTATTTGGGGATAGAGTCAAACAATTGGAGAGTTACAGCACCTGCTGTGACTGTAGAGACCAATACAGGAGAGACATGTTTTATTGCAGCTGTGGCAAATGACAGCATCTGTTTTTGCTGCCACAGATGCACCATGGTGTTTCCCCCCTTCTGTGCTCCCATTGAAAACACATCAGCTAACTACCCTGAGACTCTAAAAAGCCTGATAAAGGAATGATTGTCTGCAGCCTTAGTAATACAGTGCTGTAGATACTATAGTGTGGCATATTCCTGAATTATACAGGGATAGTATGAAGGCCAACCCCAGCCTTAATCCATCAACCCAATCCCTAATGCCCCTTCCCACTGCCAGTTAGTTAGCTAGAGGGACTCAGGAAGGAATCTGTCACTGCTGATTGCCAGCACTCAGGAGACTCTGCTTCCTCTAGCATGATGCAGGCTCTACAGTAGCAGGTAGGAAGTCCTTGAACAAACACTCACTGCTAGGGATGTTAAGAAGGCACCCATTCTGGTCCGTGTTAATTGCATATAGCACTGTTTCCATGCCACTGCAGTTTCACTTTCAACAAAAACGAAGTTATTTGTCTCACTGTCTGCTGAATGTTATATAATTAATGACATTAAAGGTAAAGGTAAAGGGACCCCTGACCATTAGGTCCAGTTGTGACCAACTCTGGGGTTGTGGCTCTCATCTCGCTTTATTGGCTGAGGGAGCCGGCGTTCGTCTGCAGACAGCTTCCAGGTCATGTGGCCAGCATGACTAAGATGCTTCTGGTGAACCAGAGCAGCGCACGGAAATGCTGTTTACCTTCCCACCAGAGCGGTACCTATTTATCTACTTGCACTTTGATGTGCTTTCGAACTGCTAGGTTGGCAGGAGCAGGGAACGAGCAACGGGAGTTCACCCCGTTGCGGGGATTCGAACCTCCGACCTTCTGATCGGCAAGTCCTAGGCTCTGTGGTTTAACCAGTAGCACCACCCATGTCCCTATTAATGACGTTACCATTACATTATTTTGCACTATTCATTTCAGTGCAAAGACCATTCATTTCAGCGCAAAGGAAATGGAAATGCAAAAGGAGGAGTAATCCATCAAGTATCATTTGCAGACTGAAAACAACAGCAGCGAACACTGATCATGCTTGCTGGATTGGTTTCCATTCCAGATATGGAATGAACGAACACCAGTCATTTCCGGTTCAGTTTCTCTTTCCGTTGGAATTCTCCAACATCCCTACTCACTGTTATGGAAATAGTGAAGAGGAAGGGAAGTCTGCTAGAAACTCTTACAGCAGGTAGAAAGATGGAGCAAGGTGGCTCCTGGTGGCATTTATTAAATGCAGTTTTTTAAATTAAAAAGAATCATTAAATGATAAGGTATAGATAGATTGAGTGATGTTGCTGGCCATCTGGCAGGGTGGGGAGTTAAAAGTAGCAAATAAGGTGGTTCCTATTGTGATACCCAGTTGTAGGGTCACTGTGCTTGTATGAAACACCATTTCCCATTTTTCAACTGCTATAAGTCAACCATTTTTATCCTCTTTACTTGAAATTATAAAAATCTTGTACTCCTTACCCATAAGATCTTCCTTACCAGATTGCGTAATGATTGCTCCATAATTATAATTACAGCCCAAAGAGGGATTTGGGTATTCTCATCCAAAATCAGTTCAGGTATACATAGAATCAATATGTATAAACAACAACCCTATATCTTTGGGGATATTTTCACAGCAGCCATAAATATCTACATATCTATCAACTGGGCTCACATTGCAGGGGGATATATTAGCAGGACAGGTCATACTGTTTGCTATTTTAATTTGATACCTTTACTTTCCAAGAACCATTTTCCACTTCCAGATAACGAATGATATACAAATAGGCCAGTGAGAAAAGATCAGGTGCAAGACCTTTATCCTTTTCTCACGTTCCCAAAATAGTTGCGGTAACTGGATTACTTTAGAACATTGTATGTCTCTGTTTTGATGGCAGAAAAACACAACTTTAAAATCAAATCCTTTTATTTCAGCATTCACAGTGTTTGGCATCTTTTCCCATGGAAAAAGCTGGGAATCATAATTTTGGATATAATCCTGCCATCAGTGCTAGGTGAAAATGGCCTCTTTACTTTCATAGGACTAAAATATTACAGGCCTTGCTGCCAGACTGCAAGGTGCACACTAGCTTCCAGTGTTTTAAATGAAATCTATATGCGGGCAGTATACCCTGGGCTCAGCAGGCACACCAGGCCCCCATTGTCCAGCATTCACCAAGGTGTGCACACCAGGCATAAATCAAAGGCTGTGGATGGAGTGGGTAAAGGTAAAGGGACCCCTGACCATTAGGTCCAGTTGTGGCCAACTCTGGGGTTGCGACGCTCATCTCGCTTTATTGGCCGAGGGAGCCGGTGTACAGCTTCTGGGTCATGTGGCCAGCGTGACTAAGCCACTTCTAGCGAACCAGAGCAGCGCACAGAAACGCCGTTTACCTTCCTGCTGGAGCGATACCTATTTATCTACTTGCACTTTGATGTGCTTTTGAACTGCTAGGTTGGCAGGAGCAGGGACTGAGCAATGGGAGCTCACCCCGCCGCAGGGATTCGAACCGTCGACCTTCTGATCAGCAAGTCCTAGGCTCTGTGGTTTAACCCACAGCGCCACCCGTACCCAAGAGTGGGTAGGGAACTTTAATCTAGCCTACTTGCTACTGGCCAGTATATCTGCTTTGACTGGTGGTGGCTCAGGCAGAGAGCCTTTCACATCACCTGCTGCCTTATCTTGTTAACTGAAGACACCATGGAATGAACCTGGGATCTTCTACATGCAAAGCATGCACACTCTGCCCTGAGCTGTAACCCTCTCGGAGGAGTGTTTTCAGCAGTGTTATGCTTTTAACAGTGGCATAAATCGGCTGCCTACTGCACCTGTGGATGACAGGAGGCTCAGTCCAAATAAATAACTACATAACTTTGCAAAGCAATTGATATAGACTTTGAAAGCAGGGAAAACAGAGGGCGGATGGTTTGTAGCCCTCAAAATACCAATTCATCATTGAATACACCAAATGTATGAAAAGTTAGGATGTTGTAAAATACTGGCGGATAAACTGGACCAAATGCAAATGCAGTAGCTCCGTTCAGGCATTGGCAGAGAACGGGTGAAAGGAATGCTGGGCTGCACATGCTGGTCTCACCACCAGAGAGGCATATTGTGGAGGGTTGGGCGCACAGTCCCACTGGTCCATCCATGCATTCTGAGAACAGGGCTATTATCGTCTTGGGATTACAGTGGTACCTCTGGCTGCAAACGGGATCCATTCCCGAGCCCTGTTCGCAACCTGAAAGGAACGCAACCTGCGTCTGCACATGCACGGGTTATGATTTGCCGCTTCTGTGCATGCGTGTGATGTCATTTTGCGCGTCTGCACATGCGCGGGCAGCGAAACCTGGAAGTACAGTCATACCTCGGGTTAAATATGCTTCAGGTTGAGCACTTTCGGGTTGCGCTCCACGGCAACCCGGAAGTAATGGAACGCGTTACTTCCGGGTTTCACCACTCGCATATGTGCAGACGGTCAAAATGATGTCACGCACATGCCGGAAGCAGCGAATCGCGACCCACGCATGCACAGATACGCAGAAGCAGGTTGCGTTTGCTTCAGGATAAAAACAGGGATCCGGAACGGATCCCGTTCATATCCAGAGGTACCACTGTAACCCTTTCCGGTACTTCTGGGTCGCAGCAGGACACAACCTGAAAAGACTTAACCTGAAGCAAACATAACAAGAGGTATGACTGTAATTCCTTTAGATGTGCGCATACAAACATATTTCTTTGTATGAAGTATTGTTTTAAAAAAATCACTAAAAACAAATCCTAGGGGTTGTTATTATCTGCTCTTGATTACCCTAACCTGGTGTGTTATATTTATCTTCACGTATGTGTGATGCCTGTTCTGTATTCTGCTCACCAGTGAAATAGAACAACACTACTCTGTTGGGCAAGATTCATTCCACCCAGGTAAGATATAAGTTCTTGAGCTGAAGCCTTAAAATAAGATCTAAGGAGCACAAGGTCTTTCCCTTATCTTATCTTACATAACATACCAACTTTAAATAGTATTTCAAAGGCTCCTGCTGAGTTTAAGTCTTGTTGGTGAAGGGTGAATTGCAGTTATTTATTAAGCGGTTTGATGCCAAAGAGGTGAATATGAGTCTGCTCTTGGTATTGTGAGTTATGAATGCCCTTTCTGTTATTTTTCTCAGTGACTTTTATAGAAAGATATTGAAGGAGCAGAACAATCATATTCCTTTGTGCTGTCCTGAATACTGATTTTGTTGTAGGCATTGCAGTGATTGCAATCTTCAAGTTACAAAATGTATGAGACAGCATTTTGCATTGGCTTCTAGATAAGCTAGATATCTACTTGCACTTTGATGTGCTTTTGAACTGCTAGGTTGGCAGGAGCAGGGACTGAGCAACAGGAGCTCACCCCACCTCAGGGATTCGAACCGTCGACCTTCTGATCAGCAAGTCCTAGGCTCTGTGGTTTAACCCACAGCGCCACCCGTACCCAAGAGTGGGTAGGGAACTTTAGCCTACTTGCTACTGGCCAGTATATCTGCTTTGACTGGTGGTGGCAGTCAAAGTGGCAAATATAAATATACAGGACAGGGCTCCTGTATTTTTAATAATTATACAAAAGAGCAGATGTTGGCAGGTGTAGATTCTCATGCATGAATACCTAGGCTTCAACAGGAGTCTGTCTTTTGGTTGAAATGGGTCTGACTGCAAGGGGTGCATCACTGAGCAAAAGCGTCTGACCAAATGAACAAATTTTTAAAAGTCTGCATTTGCTAAAATTCTCTTTTCTATGTAACTATTAGATGGTCTAGGGCAAGGTTCCCCAATGTTTTGGAGGCCAAGGAACACAGTTGAAAATCTAAAAAAATTGTTGTGGGCACTGAAAAATACCCATTTCACAGAATAACAACCAATGATGCTCAGAGCACCATACAAAAACACAAATAAGAAAGAACAAAAAACACCCAAAAAACAACAGGAAACCACCACCCCAATAACAAAAACAAACAAACTCCAAACACTCTAAATAAAAAATTTAGAGGTGCTACAGAGTATCTGTGGGTGCCCTGATGCTCAAAGGCAGTGTTGGGGACTCCAGGTCTAAGAGTCCATCCTCGTTTGCCACCATATTCCTAGCCACTTCTGTCAGATAATGCAAACTTGGAACCAGTACAGGAGCTGTACTGCATGCAAAAGGCCTCAGATGGAATCCCCATGCATTTCCACAATAAGGAAGGAAGGAAGGAAGGAAGGAAGGAAGGAAGGAAGGAAGGAAGACACCTTCTAAAGGCAGATGTAATAAAAGCCTCTTCCTGAAATATTGGACAGCCACTGCCAGTTAAGGATGAAACAATACAGGACTAAATGCACTTGTGGGCAGATTTGGTTTAAGGTAGCTGCATACATTCGTATATGCTAGTAGAAAACAAAGAAGAAAAAGATAACCTCTGCAGTATATAGGTATGTATCAATATTTCTTAGAAATAGGACCCAAACCCACATTTCCCAAAAGTTGCAGTCCTCTATCCAATGAATAATCAACCAGAGTCATCATGACCTCCTGTGACTGACTCTTCTCACGCCCATTTTTTCTTGTTCATTCACCCCACCCACCCTTCTCCTTCCCTGAAAAATGCTTGCTTCAAATACAAAGACAGTGTTCTAAACATTGTCTGTTGGAAGCACTCCTACTGCAAAAGGACTGAAACCCCTCTCCCAGAAAACCTGTAGATATAAGCTTCCCAAGAACTAGGCTATGGAAGCCGGGACTGGAGAACTCACTGTGGGCAGTTCCTGGCAGGCTGCTTGCACACTGTGTGAAACAGAGATAGGAGATGAGTTAAGCGGCATCATTTCAGTGCTTTGTTATTGCCAAATGCTGCTTTATGCTTTTTCAATAAAGCTCATTTGGAGACCTTGTTTAGGGATCATCACGCATCACACTGAACACAAGCATGTGGGGGGAAGTGTACACTTGCTCATTTGTACAGTTTAGCAATTTGTATACACAGGCACACTGATGGTACACTCGATGAACATTACATTACAGCTCAACTAATTGTGTATGCAGGCACACATACCATACCCTCATTCAATGTAACATGCGAACACCCCTATTATGACTGGTGGGGAGCCTGTGGGAGAACCGGAGTTCCCCCTAAATGATATTCTTATGCTAAGAAAGAAAGAAAGAAAGAAAGAAAGAAAGAAAGAAAGAAAGAAAGATTGCTGGGGGAGCACATCAGTCTCAGGAAGATTATGCCAGTGCACATCCTGCTATAGCACCACCTGTCTCAGCTGTATCTTAGCACTGAATTCTGTATCTATAGATAATCAACATGAGCTTAACCAAACAGAACTGATTCTTCACGATAAACAGTCACACATGCAGCCACACATGCAGCCAGTGCATGGCACTGAAGCAAGACCCACTCCATTTCCTGATTAGTTACACGCAGTTGCTAGCAACATCCTTTTTTCTCCTTCTTCTTGTGGACAGAAAAGGAGACTCCCTCATTTCACAATTTCAGTTTTAAACCATCTGAGAAGGTGGTAACCATTTTGAAAGGAGCTGAGGGGTTGCATTTTAAAATAACGTCTTTGCAGTGGGTAGAGGGTCATACATTAACGTGGCATTTTCTACCCAGAACCATTGCTACAGAAATAATGAAAATCATTTGGTTCCCCAGAGCCTTTGGCTCACAAAATAGAATGATGGTCTCCACTTTGAATGTTGGTGGGGGAAGCATGACTGGCTTGTCAGATCTCTGTGGGAAACCCTCTTTGGAAGAACACAGATTTCGTGTTGCTGAATCAGTAGTTGGCACTTTTCTTGAAATCAGGTCAACCTTGCATCATGAAAGAGATAGCGCATCCTTGCAGAAACTATTCTGTGTATCTGTATAAGATTTTCAGGCCCTATTAATCTGGCATATATTAGAGCAAACATTTGTGCCTGGAAAAATAGGCTAACTCGTGCCTGTGTTCAGACACATGCATATAATGTTTTATAATATGAATTCACTGAAGAACATTTTATGTTCCTTTATAGGGAACTAGGTTTTTTTTTAAAAAAAAGGAAAATAGATACACACTGCTCAAACTTCCTGCAACAAATCCCCATTTTATCCTCACAGTAACCCTCTGTGGAAGGTTAGACTGAGAGACAATGGCGCCCAGGGCACAGGCACTGCAATGGGCTCTTACAGGAAATGGAAAGTCAATGTATGCTTCTTGTCTAGTTTCTTCCCCTCTAGTTGTTACTCAGAGTTCCAGTAACTTGACTAAACATTTTGGGGGTGGGGAGGGATAGCAATATAGAAGGCATGCACAGTCCTACAATTTCCCAGAATTCCCTGAAGGTCCGCTTGCATGTAACAACACAGTAAAGCAGGCAAAGATTAGCTCTTTTCCCTTGGATGAACAAGCAACTTGGAATAAGAACACTTCACATGTTTCCTCCATGCAAATTATCTCCTTTGTTTTCCTTCATGGAGATGATCTGTGTGTAGGAAATAGTGATTTACAGTACTGTACAAGCTGCAGCATATTTTTTAATGCTTCAGGTAGATGAATTAGCAGTCCAAGCTTACACATCACAGAGAAAGAGAGAGAGAGAGGTGGAGCAATAATCAAGGGGAGGGGAATGGCAACAGATCATTCCAGGTGAAATGCATATACCCCTTGTGGGATTTTCTTCAGCAGACTAAGCAAAGTGACTGGGCACATTTAAGTTATATCTTTTGCTTCAGCCAAAGTGGAAACTGGAGCAATAAGCAAAGTGATACCAGATTGCAGAGGCCCAGGGAGAAATAATGCAATCCTGTGTTTTGCTTGAGAAGGAAGCTGTCACTCAGTAGCAGAGTGCACACATGCAATAAGTCCCAGGTTTGATCTCTGGCATCTCCAGGTAGGGATTGGAAACACTCCTGTGTGATACCCTACAGAGCAGCTGCTAGTCAATATAGACAATATTGAGCTAGGTTGACTCATCATTTGACTCATCAGCAGAAAGTTTCCTGTGTTCTTCTGTAGGATCACTGGAGGAGAGACAGGAGGGACAGAATAACAATGAAGAATAGGTAACAGCTTTAACTGTTCTCCATGGAGTTTGGTGAGTAACTGGGAAATGGTGCTTCTCTTTTTCTTCTTGCTTCAGATCAATTCACCAATTCCTGTTGAGAGTACAATCTCCCGTAGTCAACCCAGTGCCTACAGCTGGTGACGGATCGGCTGCTATCAACACCATTGTTGTTTTGACCTGGTGCAGCATTACATCAAGGCAAAGGATGGATCCAATCCAGATTTCATGAATAGAATCTGGTGTAGGGCGACCACCGCCTTGCCCACCCCCAACCACACTCCAATCTCCACCCTCTAAGTCCTCTAACTTATGCCAGAGTTGTCTTGTAGCTGCCTACCATCCTGGCACTACAGCCACACACTGTTAAAGTAACTTTGTGTTCCATTGGCACAGATCCCATCCCACCCATCAGATGTTCCTGAAAGTTGGATGGGATCATACTGTGGGTGTACAGTGGTTTCACCAACAGCAACAAACATTGCTGAGAAGAGAATGAGAGAAGCATCTAGGCAAAGGTGTCAAGGGTTTGGGCCTTTTTAAAGTATATTTGGAAACGTTGCAAGCAAGGAACATTGTGCTTGTCTTGCCTTTCTATTTTTGGCGAGAGTTGTTCAGCCAAAGGCCTCCTACACTTCAGCCTGTTCTATTCCTGTTTAGTTCTGAGATATTTTAAAATTATATAAAGCCACAGGGAGGTGTTAGATAATGAATTTAGGAGCAGAATGCCACATCTGCAGAACACCAGGTCAGAGTTTACTACATAGTCTCATGAGCACCACAAAGGAAGGAGCCACTTTAAAAAGTTGCACTGATGCCACTAAAATGGAATCCTAAGTGAGGCAGGGAAATGTAATTTTACAAAGTAAAAATCCATCTGTTCGACCTACAGTGTAATCCTGAGCATCTTTACTCAGAAGCAAGTCCCACTAAATTCAATGGGAATTGTAACCCCCTATGTACAAGACTTAGGAAAGCGTTCTCTTTCCACAGCAGCTAGCAACCCACCTACTTTGCACACACCTGCACAGAAATACAGCCCAAAAATTCAGATATGGATCTGTGCTTCTTGAGGAGGTTCAGAAAGGTTTTGACAGGCTTCAAGATACTACACAAAGTGACAGTAATATGTATCAGTAAGGATGGAGGAATCAGTCAATTTCAGTTTCTCATTCTCACGTTCCATTCACCATAATTCCAAATCAGTTTACAATTTTAAAAAGCTCTCACAAGAATTTGGCATTTTAGTTGACATTTCTCTTAACATTTCTGCATGCAGTTTTGTGCAGTACATTATACACATATTTTTCAAGCACTGTCCCACTAATACAATGCAGTTTTGTGTGTGGTTTTCATTAATATATGCATTTTTATGCACTCTTTCCTCAACTATGTGCACCTTTGGTCACATTTTTAGGTTAGAAAAGTGCAGAATTGGAAAGTTTTCTGTGTTTAGGATTGGATACTGTTTCAGGAAGAGTGAATTTGATAGATTCACTTTAAAAAAGGAACCCATGGTTTCTGCCTCTTCCTTGTGTGTCATATATGCCCTCAGCTTGTGTTGAATAGGTTTCTCAGAGAAGGGGACAGTGGTGCTGGGAACATAGGTACAAGTCAGACCCTTGGTCCATTGAGTTCACTACTGCCTACTGATAGTGGCTCTCCAGGGTGTCAGACAGGAGCTTCTCCCAGACGAATCTGGAGACAGGAGAGATTGAGCCTGGGGCTTCTGCATGTGAAGATGATGTTCTACCACTGAGCTATGTCCTCCCCAATACAATCTGGTGTGTATTTCCATTTCTAATCTGAACCTGAGACTGAGACCAGATCCCAGAGCTACTACAAGAGTTGTCCCCTCATGCTTTTGCTGAGTGTCTACTACTCAGTCAATGTTTATGCAGTGACACACATGAGCAGTAAGTGGATTGGGTGGTGGGTGATGGAGGAAAGCAAGATGAAGCACATTCAAATAAAAAGCTGTGGAATAACCATAAGGAAAAATAGGAAAATGTTTCCAGGCCTATCACTCTTTTCCAGCAGTCTTACTTCTAACTTTGTATTAATTGCCTTCCTTTGAAATGTAACTGCTTTGTAAGTCTAATTAAGAGTGGGCCTACCCATGCTCTGCTCTGTGCAAACATGTGGGTGCTGCCATAGTAACCGTAAAGGAACACTGAGAAGAAGCTCTCTCTGATTAATGTAATTACACAGCGTGTGCGTATATAATGCCTTTAAACACAACTTACTTCTGCATGAAAAAGAAAGATGAAATGTCAGTATTCTGTGTTGCATGTTTCTTAACTTTCTGAAAAATACGATTGGAATGTATTGATGTGCATTATCAGCAGCTGCAGCTTGTATTATGCAAAACGTTTTTGCACAGTTAAGTGAAGCTTGCGCAGATGGAATCAGGAGCAGGAATGGAGTGGAGGGGGGGAGATGCAGGCTTTGAATGAGATAGTGGCCCTGATCTAGGACATTCAGTGGGTGCATTTTTTTGGGGGGGGGGCTTCAGAGAACACACAGAAAGACTTCTGCAAAGCTTTTGGGTAGAGTGATGCTGATTGACTATGAATCCCTTCTATGGCTTTGGTGTCTCAACAGCTAAGTATGGGTGTGCATGAATTATTTTATTCACAGGAAATCAAGGAAGCAGAATTGTTTATTCCAATGTTATCGCCATGTAATTAAATACTTGCAGCATGTACTACTTGTCATCTAATGTCCAGAAGCCTCTCCAGTTCCCACTCCTTGTCCCTAGCTCCTCTTCCACTTATCTGGACTTTGCTGCCACCTCCACCCTGTCTCCTTCACTATGTTAGTTAACTGAGTTATCTCAATGTGGTACTTTGGAGCTGGAAAAGATCCAGTCAACTGCCCAGGCTGGCTCACTGCAGGATTGCTGATGGGGCCCAGCAAGTTTCAGTATCACACTATCAGCCTTCTAAAATGGCGGAAGGCATGTGCTGCAGTCTGTGAAGGCCCATTTCTCAGGACAAATTTGCAGAAGTGCTATGGTCACTCCTGGTGCAACCTGACTGTTTCTCTGTATATCTCAGCTTTAATGCTTGACGCACATCTGTAGCTTAAAAGAATCTTGGTTTTTACTTTCATTGTTCACTGACAACATCAGCTGCTATTGGAAGATGGGATGTGGTCTGGTCACCAATTCAAACTACTATAACCCTCTCTGAATGGTCCAGGCAGAAGGATGTGAAGTATTCCATTCAAGGAACTGTCAATCAGATCAGTAAACAACTATGTCATGATATGAAAAAACGTGTGACATTAATATAGGACCAATGACATGCTCAACATTATGGGAGTGGTGATTCTAGGACCAATGTGAAATTGTCAAGTTCCTTTGTTACTGTTTCACTATCGGATTTTGGATGTTGTTAAAGTAATCTTGTTGTTTTATTATATTACTGACATTGAAACCTGGGTTGTTTCTGGGGGAGCAGATGTACCGAGCTGCTCCAGCTCGCTACCTGGTGGATATCCACTATGTGGAATACCGCAGACTATTTACCGCGGCTAGGCTGAATATTCTTGACTCGGCGGTTCTGAAGGGAAGATATGGAGGAGTCCCATATGACCAGAGATTATGCCATTGTGCGTTGGGTGAGGTAGAATCCACAGAGCACATTTTACTGAGCTGCCCCTTCTACAACGATTTAAGACAGTATCTTATAACCCCATACTTATCCCAGCTTAGTCCCCGACAAAGAGGAAAGCAGACAGCATATCTGCTAAATAAGTCTTCTGGGAAAACAACTTTGTCAGTGGCTAAATTCCTTTTCCTGGCACTCAAGTGTCGGAAACATATAACCGAATGCCTTGATGCGGGTTATCTGTGAGAGGTTTAGTACTGTGGCCCTACCTTATTTATGTACCCTTATGATGTTTTAGTTTAGAATTCTGTATTGTGTTTTATTTCTGACTATCGGTCGAATAAAGGAATTGATTGATTGATTACTGACATTGTTTTTGCACTGTTTGGTTCTGAAATGCATTCCTGTTTTCTTTGTTGTAAGCTTCTTTGAGTGTGGTGTTTGTGTGTAAAGCAGCATACAAATAAAATTATGAATGAATGAATGAGAGTCAGTGGGGTGTAATGATTAAGAGATGACCTAAGAGGTCAGGATTCAAATCTGCATTCAGTGTTCTTGGGCTAGTCACAATCTCTCAGCCTAACCTACCTCACAGTGTTGTTATGGTGATTGTTATCAGGATTTTCTCACAGCTATGGTAGCTATCTTGAAGTTTATGAATTCTTCTTGTTGTCACTCTGTTTCTGCTCTGGGAATCCTGATTTGATGAAACCATGTCAGCACAGACATCAACAGCAAAGTATTTTGGGCAGTGTAATTTTTTTAACACTCCACCATTTAACAGCTTAACACCCAAACGTTGGATCGCTGTGATGTCATTATATAGGATGCATCCAATGGCTTGAATAGATTGTTAGTCATAAAACAGAGGATAGAATTCCATCTGGCTGAATGAGCTTCTTGAAGTGAGAGGTCAGAGACAGGCTAATCTCCTGAATTTACTGCTAGCTTGGTTGAATTATTCATTGGAAGTAAATTATCTGGGAAAGAAAGCTCTATTCTCCCTGCTCATGAGCAGATCCGGACTTCCCTGGATTTATTTTTATACCCGATTGTTCTGTTCATCTGAATGAGCTTCGGAACATTCTCAAAGGCTTGCCTCAGCTATTTGTTAAACATTGTATTGTTTAAGCACACATTTAGGGTTTTGTGTTGCGCTGCAAGTGACAGGCTATGCCAGGAAATGTTTGCAATTATTAATTAAGGTGTGACACAAAATGGCCCAAATAGCCCATTTGGAGCTGTGAAATTTTCATAGAGTGCTTACTCTTACCAGCTTATAACATCCTTTAAGCCTCACAGTAATGGGAGTAGAGTAATCATCTCCCTAGTCTTTCTCAGTGGGCAGCCATGTCTAAGAGCCTGGTTGAGACACTGAATGTAAAAGAAAGAAAGTGTGAGTAGTTCAATTTTGCACAATTAAGGTTTGGCATCGTGATCCTAGGTCAGTATGAACTCAGCAAGCTTCAAAAAGCAAACCTGCTGATCTTTTCCGTCAGAGCATAGGAAATAATGAATAATAATGATTATCTAAGTGAGACTTCACTACATCGTGACTCCTGAAAGATAATGATCATGTGCATTGTGCTATCAAATGCTGTTGTCATTTGCCATCAGTGTGCACACAGCGATAAGGAATCTGTGTCCCTCCAGATGGTTGCTAAACTAAAAATCCCATCTCTCCTGATCATTGACCATGCTAGCTGGGGCTGATGGGAGCTGCAGTCAGTTCAATAACATCTGGAGTGCCACAGGTCTCCCAACTCTTGATTTACAGGTTACAACAGGACTACATTCAAGGAGCATACAACCTAAAATTCAACATGGGAAATAACAGAGAAAGAGGAGGGAAGTGGTGGTAGGCCGAGTTACAAACTGAGTTACAGCAGGGCAAGGGAACTAGGGGGTTGCACCAAAGGCTTTGCGGGTGGGTATTTATTTATTTCTTAGGTTTATATCCCACCCTTCCTTCCAAAAGAGCACAGGTCAGCAAGCATTGAGGGAGGCTCTGAATGAAGGGCAATATGGAATCATGCATGTGTTCTGGGAGGCAGTTACAAGCATATGGGGCAGCAAGGGAGAAGGAGCAGAGTCTTTTAAGGAAGCAGGATACTTTTAGATTGTGGGTAATATTAATAATTAATAGTAATAATAACTGGATGCCCAAATCTACATTATTCCAATGTGTAAAAGACTGGAGAATATACAGAAATTTGGCCAATCAAGCAAGCATTAGAATCTCCAGATCACGCAGCAAGCTAATACCATGGTATAGAGACTGGAACTGGTCATTAGTGCTGATTTTTCCAAAACTACTCTTTGGAAATTTGGTGCTCTATTTCATTATTCTCATGAAGCGCTAAAGAGGTACACTGAAGCAATACATTGAACAAACAGCACAAGTTAATGTTAGCCGGTTAGTTCTCTTCAGTGGTCACAATCATTTGTTTGCGTCATGAGTTATTTAAGTAGTTCAATAGTTTTTAATTCCCTGGCTCAAGTAAAAACGAATAGGCTACATTTTTCATCAAATCACTATTTGGCTCTTTATTTCCAATCCATTAATTTGCTCTAGGAGTAGTTCTTGTTATGTTTAAGCTCAAAACAAGGGAATTCCACAGGAAATTGAAAACCAGCCATAATGTGGGTAGGTTTTCTGTGAAAAATCACCACAATGTGCAATACAGAAATAATCCAGAACACGTGCCTGCAAAACTCTATTGACTGTGTACACACCATACATTTCAGTTTCCAAAGTACATTTATAGCAGCTTAACTTCCCCCAAAGAATCCTGAGAACTGTAGGTTACCTGTCACAGAGTTACAATTCCCAGCGCTCTTAACAAACTACATTTTCCAGGGATCTTTGGGGAAAGTCAATGTGTTTTAAATGTTTGATGTGTATAAAGCCTATTGGTTGTGCTTTACAATAACTTGGCAGTAAATTGCTTTTTTTAAAGTTACGCTAAATTTAGATCAGAAGTACATTGATCAAGAGTATTCTTGGTTCTGGTGGAAAAAAGATTATGGCATTAAGAATTTTTGCACACGTATTCTGATCCTGTTATTGTTGCTTCCATTTTAAAAAAAGAATAGCTGTGACTATTCTCAGAGAAATGAATTAAAAAGATCCAGTGAGAAATGCATTATCACTGTGTGCATATGTATATGTCTAGATTACACCAGCACTAAAATGTGTCAATAGACAGTTTGATTGTAGAGAATATGGTTAATACTGATGGAAGCAAGTAAAAAATAAAATAGGTATAAAAGGAGAATTCCTAGATACCAATATCCAAGTTTGGGGCAAGTAGTCTTTGGTAAAAGAATCCCAACAGAGATTTAGTATCACAAATTACGAAGCGAAGTAAAAAAAAAAAAAAAACGAAGCGAAGTAAAGCATGGAAATATAGGCTGTTAGACCTTTAAAACATGTTATTCTAAGTTCTTTCCAAAGTTCCCTAGTTCCTCTAGCATAGAAAAATACCACATTTAATAAGTTAAAAATGGTTACAATCTTTTCAAAGGTCAGATTCATGTGCTTTCAGGGGAAAAAATTGGCATAGTTACAGTGGTGAAAGTTCTTACATTATTGGTATAGGAACTCAAGAATAGCTTGTGATAGCCATGTGGTCTGAGTTTGGAGCAACATGCTGAGCTTCTCGGGTAGACTTAAGAAGAAGAACAGGCTTGATTACCTTCCTCCCAAGGTGACAAGGAATGACCTAGCTATGCCCGGCAGGACAGCTCACTCTGTGACATTATCCCCTTCATGCATTTATTAGAGTTAAGCATGTTGGTTATATGAGGCTGCTTATCCCACAAATACTTAATATGAGTTGCTGCCACACTATTTTTCAACTCATGTCCAGGCACTCTACCAACAGGCAATTTAATATTACTTGAAAACCATTAGTAACTGAAACGTAACTCATGGGTAATTTTTTTGGTCCACCACAGACATGTCCCTGACACACACGCTTTTGGGACCAGGTCACTGGAGTTGTCCACAGCAATGGGAAGTGGAAGAGGCAATAAATCATAGATCCCTTGGGTCCTGCTTGCAGGGGCTATAGCACTGAAGCCTCAAATGTTTAAATATGCAACAGAGATAGAGAACCAAGACATAGATGACATATCTATGGTCTCAAAGTACTGCTTCAAAGGGTAATTTATCCTAAATCTTTGAAGGTACAGACCTTGGATGGAACATGTTTTCCTGAGCAAAATGGCTGCTCCTGCACATGCACTGCATGAACTTCTAATCCTGTAAACTGCTATTTTGAGGGTCTGAAAAGTTTGAAGATGAGTGTTTTATCTTTATGGGTTCAAGAAGTAATTTGTGGGGGTATATTTGCACTGAAACAGGAATATAGTGCCTTATTATGCCATCTGCAAGGTTTGCAAACGTCTAATCACCAACATTCTCTGATTTACAAGATAGGCACAGGCTTAACTAATTCAAGCAAAAGAGTTCTCAGTTTTTTTTCAAGCATAATGAATTTTGAAAGCACAACTGCCTCTTTTTCTAGGACAACTCAACAGAGAAGATCTGTGTTCAATACATCATGACGCCAAGTCACAGATCTTTGAAAATAAATATCATGACAATATTAGATGTGCCTAGCATACCAATCTGTTGAAAAGTTACTCTGTAGAGGAAAGTGCCTTCTTGTTATTCAAGTTCCGTACTAGTAAAAATAATGTGTGGCAGCTAAGCATTAAATCTAGCTTTAAAAGTTCCACGGTAAAAGGCTGCTTGTTACTAATGGAGGTTGTTAGCTTAGAGAACCAATTGCCATGTGGAGAAAAACAGCATATCTAGTATGTTTCAGAGTGTGCATCTTGTACTTTCACTCCATGGGCACAAACTGTCTTGTGCGGCTCCCATTCATTTCAATGGAGCCTGCACATGAGGACTTCCCAGATAATGTATATTCTTTGTCTTTTAAGAAATGCTCCTCTTTGAATTTGTAGAAGAATGAAGATACAACCCCCGCCCCACAACAGCAGTGCACCAGTCTGGCAGGCAGCAGCTTTCCATGGTCTTAAAGAGTGATGGCTCCTACCTAATCCTTAACTAGAGATGCCAGAGATTGAATTTGGTACAATTTGTATGGAAAACATGTGCTCTTCTGCTGGGCTACGGCAAGGTGAAATGCAGCAAGTGCAGTCCTGAGATTCCACATGCAGCATCCACAATACTATGAAAGCCTATGAAATGAATTACTATAAGGCATGGATGTTCTTTTGCTATGTCATTCCTGTGACGATGTTATTCACACATGGGCATTGCTGGCGGGTGCATTAATGACATGCTTGTGAATAAGGTTCTAAATGTAAGTGTAGGACCTGTTGTCAAGTTGGGCATACAATGCACTGGAGTTTTCAGAGATTTAATTCTTGCCTTAAAGGTCATGTTCTATTTTCAGTAAAGTGTTATATGGATTTTTAACAAGTATTGTACTATTCTGCTTTTTCTGACACTTAGCATTTCAACCGCAAATTGTATGTAGGAATATGATCACTTTGGTTTGTATATGTTGCAAAACTGCAGGTATTTGTATGTTGCTCATAATATGTCTTGAGTTCCACATATTTTTCATATATGATGGAGGCCAAAAACTAAGCTTGCCAATTTAGGTATATGCATTTGATGTAGTATTCTCTAACCACAAAACCTTATGCCAATACAGATTTGTTAGGGTGTTATAATATTCCTCTTTGTTTTTTCTCAGAATAAGAGTACGACATCAACTGATAACAGACTTGCTCTGTGTCTTTCTAGTGAGCAACATCCATCTTTTAATTTAAAAAATTCTAGATTAAAATTCAGTGAAGGAGATTGTATCAAATATATTTTCACATGGTCCAAAGCAGCCATGGAAAAACTCAAGTTATTGGTTGCTTTGAGTTTTTCTTTTTTTTAATATATAAATAATTTTTATTAATTTACAACAAAAACACACAATAATTTCACATCCAATTTTTCACAAAGTATTTCTTTTCTGGACTTCCTTCAGCTCTTCCGTAAATCATTCATATTCATTATTTAATTTACGCATTTCTTAGGTTTGTATTGTCATTGTTTGAACCTTTCTTTTTCTATTCCCTTTTAACAATACTTCTCACATTTCACAGTGCTTCTTTAAATCCCTCTAGCGTTATCTGTCCCTCACTTATACTTTCCAGATATTCCACAAATTTTCCCCAGTCCTCGATGAACTTTTGGTCTCTTAAATATCTAATCTTCCCAGTCTATTTATCCAACTCAGCATAGTCTAACAGCTTCATTCTCCATTCTTCCATTGTCGGTATTTCCTGTTGTTTCCATTTCTGAGCCAGTAACACTCTTGCAGCTGTCACTGCATATTGAAAAAAATTACTGTCCTTTCTCTTTATCTCATTTCCTAAAATTCCTAACAGAAAGACCTCTGGCTTCTTTATAAATGTATATTTTAGTATCTTCTACAGTTCATTATATATCGTTTCCCAGAAGCCTTTCACTTTCTTACATTCCCAAAACATATGGTAAAAAGAGCCTTCTTTATCTTTACATTTCCAACACTTATTACATGTCTTATATATTTTCGCTAATTTTACCAGTGTTATGTACCATCTATAAAACATTTTCATAACATTTTCTTTTAATGTCATACATGATGTAAATTTTAAATTCTCCTTCCATAATCTTTCCCAGTCTTCAAATTGTATGTTATGACCAAAATCTCTGGCCCAATGTATCATTACCGATTTAACTTCCTCATCCTTCAAATTCCATTCTAGCAACAACTTATACATTTTGGATAAAATTTTAAAATCATTGTTTATTATTTCTGTCTGAAATTTTGAATCCTTGTCTGCATAACCACATTCTTTAATATATTTCCTAAACATTTCATTTATTTGAAAATAATGCAACCAGTCATATACATGTTCTTTAACCTGTTCATATGGTTTCATTTTCCATTTTCCTCCTTCTTTAAATAACAATTGGCCATATGTAATCCAATTACCTCTCATATTGATTTTCCTTACACTCATAACTTCTAATGGAGATAACCAGTGTGGTACTCTAGGTTCCAATAGGTTTTTATACCTATCCCAAACTTCAACTAAAGGACCTCGGAAGATGTGGTTCTCAAAACCTTTATGGATTTTCTTCTTCTCACACCATAAGTACGCATGCCATCCAAATCTGTTATCAAACCCCTCTAAATCTAACAATTCCTTATTTTCTAATTTTATCCATTCTTTCAACCAGCAAAGGCATGATGCCTCATAGTATAATTTCAAATTGGGCAGGGCAAAGCCTCCTCTTTCTCTCACATCTGTTAATAACTTAAATTGAATTCTCGGCTTTTTGCCCTGCCAAATATACCTTGAAATCGCTCTTTGCCATTCTTTAAAAACCCTGTTCCCCTTAATTATGGGGATAGCCTGAAATAAAAATAACATCCTTGGAAGCACATTCATCTTAATTGTAGATATTCTGCCCCAAAAGGACAGTTTCATTCTTCCCCACACCTCCAGGTCCTTTCTTATTCCATTCCATACCGGTTCATAGTTGTTCTTAAATAAGTCTATATTTTTAGATGTTAACCATATTCCTAAATATTTCACCTTTTTAACCACCTCTATCTCTGTTTGCAGGGACGCAGGTGGCGCTGTGGGTTAAAGCCTCAGCGCCTAGGGCTTGCCGATCGAAAGGTCGGCGGTTCGAATCCCTGCGGCGGGGTGCGCCTCCGCTGCTCGGTCCCAGCACCTGCCAACCTAGCAGTTCGAAAGCACCTCCCGGTGCAAGTAGATAAATAGGGACCGCTTACCAGCGGGAAGGTAAACGGCGTTTCCGTGTGCGGCTCTGGCTCTGGCCAGAGCAGCGATGTCACGCTGGCCACGTGACCCGGAAGTGTCTCCGGACAGCGCTGGCCCCTGGCCTCTTAAGTGAGATGGGCGCACAACCCCAGAGTCTGTCAAGACTGGCCCGTACGGGCAGGGGTACCTTTACCTTTACCTTTATCTCTGTTTGCTGTTGCATTATTTCTATTACACTTTGATCCATGTTCTTTGCGATCATTTTCGTTTTCTTCTTGTTTAGTCCAAAACCTGCCACTCCTCCAAACTGTTCAATTTCCTCCAGTACTTCTTTAGCAGTACTTATTGGATCTTCTATCGTTAACACCAAGTCGTCTGCAAACGCTTTGATTTTGTATTCATTTTGGCCAATTGTCACTCCTTTAATTTTTCCGTTTTGTCTTATCAAATTTAAAAGGACTTCTAGCACCGTTATAAATAATAATGGCGAGAGTGGGCATCCCTGTCTTGTTCCTTTTGATATCTTTACCTCTTCTGTAATGACATTATTTATAATAAATTTAGCTTTTTGTTCTGTATAAATTGCCTTTATTCCGTTGAAGAATTCTTTGCCAACATCCATGTATTCTAAATTTTTCAACATTAAGTCCCATGCTATGTTGTCAAATGCCTTTTCTGCATCCACAAACATCATTATGGCTTGTTTCTCATTCCTGGCAGACAGATATTCCACGATATTGATTATATTCCTTATATTATCCTTCATCTGCCTGCCTGGAAGGAAACCCGCCTGATCTTTATGAACGATTTCTTGTCATTCGACTTTTCGGCTGTTCGGTTGCTTTTCATTCTTTTCGCAAGAATCCCTGCAAATATTTTATAATCTGTGTTTAGCAGTGAAATCGGCCTATAATTTTTAACTTGAGTTGAATCCGAATCCTGTTTTGGAATATATGTGATATATGCTTCTTTCCATGTTTCCGGAATGTCTCTTTCCCTTAAAATGTTATTCATTACTTCTTTCAATGGCGTCGTCAAAACAGATTTCATTTCTTTATAATAACTTGCGGTGAATCCATCTGGACCTGGAGCCTTCCCCCTCTTTAAATCCTTTATTGCTTCTTTTATCTCCTCAATTTCTATTGGGGTATTTAACTGTTCTTTTTTATCTTCTGCACCTCTTTCTCCTTCAGGTATCTCTCTATTTTCCTCAAATTATTCCTTTCTCTATTTTTATATAATCTTCTGTAATAGTCCAAGAATCCTTTTCTGATTTCCTTCGGATTGACTATTTCTTCTCCTTCCACTATAATTTTATTTATTGTATTCTGCTCTTTTCTTTTTTTGATTTGCCATGCAAGCCATTTTCCTGATTTGTTCACAAATTCGAAACTTCTTTGTCTTAGTTTTTTAATATTCCATTCCACTTCTCTATTTATTATCATTGCAAATTGAGTCTGTAGAACTTTAATGTTTTCTTTTACTTTTCGACTGTTCGGTTGCTTGATTAATTTTTGTCCATTGTCCATTATCTGCTTCAAAATTTCTTTTTTACCTTTTTCTCTGTTTTTGTCCTTAATTGAGTTCTGCTGGATAAAAAATCCTCTCATCACTGCCTTGCTTGCATCCCAAACCACATTTATCTTTGTGCCTTTGTTGCAATTATCAACAAAGTATTCCATTAACATCTTTTGTGCTTTTTCTGTAATTTTCTGATCATCTAAAAGATAGTCATTCATCTTCCATCTGAAAGTTCTTTCCTCAAAACCTTTTAGTTCGAATTTTATTGGACTATGATAGGAAATCACTTTCGGTTGAATTTCTGTTTGTTGGGTTCTTGGAGTCAATTCATTCGAAATCCATATTTGATCTATCCTTGACATTGACTGATTCGGTTCCGAATAGTAAGTAAACTGTTTGTCCAATGGGTATCTAAGTCGCCAAATGTCTATCAAGTTACAATTCTTTATCATTGAAAAAAAAGATTCAGGTAATTTCCCTTCTTTACTTGTTCCCTCTCTAAGTCTATCCATTTCTAATGAGACCACTCCATTCATGTCACCCATTATTATAATTTTCTGGTCCATGTACTCAAATAGTTTTTCTTCCAAAGTTTTGTAGAACTCAGTCTTATTACCATTAGGTGCATAGATCCCAACTATAATCAAATTTTCTCCTTGCCATTTGATCCGAACCGCTATTATCCTTCCTTCTTCATCTTTAAAGATTTGTTGAGCTTCAATTTTGTTTTTTATATACATGACCACTCCTCTTTTTTCTGCTTGTCTGAAAATATGAATTTATTTCCTAATCTTTTATTAATCAGTATTTTTTGTGTCTTCTTGCCACATGTGTCTCTTGTAAACAAATGATATCTAAATTTTTCTTTTTAAAAAATTGTTCAATTTTATTCCTCTTTTTTATCATTCATCCCATTAATATTCCAATTCCAAATTTTTAACGCCATGACGTCCTGATTTTAAATAACTTTTTTTAATATTTCTATAATTTAGCTGTTTCCTCTTCCCCACCTCTTCTTCCTCATCTGTTTTCTTTCCATTCTCTCCCTCTTCTTCCTCTGGTTCTGACCCCCCTGGTACTCCTCCGTCTGCTCCTTTGGTTTCATCCTTTTCTGATCTTAGTTCCTTATATTTTCTCAGAAATTTCCCCGTCTCCTCTGGGCTTGCCAATCTGTGCCTCTTGCTTCTATACGCAAATGAAATTCCTTCCGGGAACTCCCATCTAAATTCAATATTGTTTTTCTTCAGCGTCTGTACCAATGATTTGTATGGGTCTCTTCGTTTGAGTAATCTGATTGGTATATCTTTAAATATGATTATGAAATTCCCATCTATACTCAATCTCTTTTCTCTATTCTTTTGTAGGATCATATTTCTCATTTCTCTATCTTTAAATGTAATCAAACAGTCTCCTGTAAATCTTCTTGCTTTAGTTGTTCTTACTCTCATTCTAAATGCACTTTGCACTGTTTTCGCCATCTCTTCTACTGGTAGTTCCATTCATTGTGCTAATTCTGCTATCAATTTCTCTTTAATATTTTCTCCTTGTGTCTCAGGCACTGCTCTGAACCTCAGATTCACCTCCCTCTGTCTCAGTTCATTCATGGCTATTACATCCTTCATTTCTTCTTGCGCTTTACTCAATTCCATCATCTCTATGTTGATCTTTTCCTCCTCCCGTTTAACATCTTTCATTGTCTTCTTCATCCCCTCTTCTAAGGATTGCGTTCTCCTAGACACATCTTTTATTTGCCCTTTCAACTCATTGACTGTTTCATCAATTTTTTAATCCATTTTTCCAATCTTATTATCAACCTGTTCTAATTTTGACTCCAGATTTTTTTCACTCTGTTTAATTTCTGCAAACATTCTTAAAATCTCTGCTTTGAAATCTGCTTCTTGCTTAGACCCTTTCCTTTCTGTTGGTGTCCCCCCATCCAACCCTTTCTTTGATGGATTCGACATTTTAATCTAACTAACCCAATAAACAAAACCACGAAACCTTTTATATCCACCAGTCACCTATAACAAAATTGACACCTCTTCACAATACCATATACCCCTCCGATATTATTAAATATTTGTCAAATAGAACAATCTTTTATATACCTCAATATTTATCAATTCACTCTTTGAATTTTACATTTACCCAATTTCCTAGTTTATAACTTTTAATTTAATTAACAATTGTTAAATTGTATATACCACCAAATGCCAATGCAGAGTCGTCTTCTTGCCACCAATCAGGCTATTCCTATTTTTGGATTATTTTGTTCTACGGAGTCCTGCCTTTGAACTCAAGTTCTATATTAGTTAAATCACTCCAAATGTTTGTTCTTCTGCGATAATCCAACAGGGGGCCTAATGCAGTCTCCAAAAAGATAAACTTAATTTAACTTAGATCCCTCTTCTTTCAAAGCTGGAGAACATAGATGTTAAAAATAAAAAATAAAAATAAAATCCATCTCGTAGATGAAGAAGGCAAGGTAGTTGAACCCTTATTTGTATCCAATTTTGTATCCAATTTTCACCATAAAATTCGGGAGAAGTATAAGTGGCGTAGAAATACAAGAAAATATAATCCAAATCCAAATCCCACAGATGGAAGAAGAAGAAGATGGAAGAAGAAGACACAGCAATTGTAGTTCCTTAATATCAAATTTACGTCCAATTTTATATCCAACTTTCAATATCCCTCAATGAAGAAATACAGAAAAAAAACAAAGTGTGCCCTCTCCAATTTTATATCCAATTTTCAATGTCCATCAATGAAGAAGTAGCAAAAAAAACAAGTTGTACCATCTCATTCCAACCACTAGAGGTCCTATATCTGTGTTGGTGTGGCGTAGTTGTAAAAGTTATAAAAGTTGTGAAAATGTCCTAATTAGTTGGGGTCTTTTACATAGTTTATTCTTCTTTATGTCAAAGATTCAAAAAAAAAAGGAAGGAAATAAATTAAAACAACCTATAAAGCCTAAACCAAAATGTGCTTGTTCATTAATACGTCCTCTGGCTGTTAACTCTGCTTAAAAGTTCTCAATGGAGTCGAAGGCTTCCCTTTCGTTTCACTGTCCTTTGTTCTTTAAAAGTGAAAGTAGAGAAGCACTTCCTTCTTCTATTTATCTCCTCCGTTACACCAAAGACTTCAATTTTAAACAAAAAGTTGCTTTTCTGTTTCCCCTTTTACTTTAGTATTGTCCTTAATATAATGTATCTTCATAAAAAGTTACTTTTTAGAAGAGTTAGTGGGGGAGAAGAAACAATAGCCACTAGGGCAACTCACTTTCCTTTTTTCCGCTCTGCGTGCAGCGCTGCGTCTAAGCTGCTTTCGGCTGTCAGCTGAACTCTGCAAAATTTCTTTCTCTCCGGGACTTCCTTGTTGTTTTCAGACTTCAGATTTATAATTAATTTGGAGCCTGATTTCTTTAATTTGAAAGCGAAGCGCTTCCTCTGCAAGCTCGGGGCTTCGCTATTCGGAGGTAGCTAATGGCTTCCCTCGACCCGCTGATCCGCTCCGCCATTCTCCTCACTTCTTTTTGAAGCTACCTGATGGTCGGGCGAACCGCTTCTGGTACCACCGGGAACCTGACCTTCTGGACACCCACCAGAGGTATTTTAGGGGGCTAGCGCACCCTGTAGCACCCCTATTCCTCCGAAATAGCCCGGGATTTTCCTTGCGGTAAAATCCCCGCTTGCGGCGAGATCGTGCTCCACTGGAAGTCCAAGTTTTTCATCAAATATATGGAGACCATATGTGAATGTGCAGCAACAAATCTACCCCAAACATTTGTCTTTTATTTGGCAAATATACATTTCACAGAATGTACCTGTTCCTGAGGCTTGGGTGGCCTTGCCTGAGGTAGGTCAGAGCTCTAAATATCTTTAGATTTCCCCAGTGTGGTTTACAATTTGCTCTTGGGTTTACAATCAACACTCATTGGTCCTGCCTCTCTAATATGCTTATAAGCCAAATTTAAGAAGTCAATTTACTAATGTATGTGTGTGTCAATTGTAGCAAATACAATATTTTCTTCCATGACAGTCTTCATATGAAAAGAAACCTTGTTTTACTTCTTTGGATGTTTCATGAATGTAATAGTTTTCATCTTCCCCACAGGGGAAGACTGTATTATATACTGAAGGGTACTGCTAAACCATTTTTCAGCTCTCTGTGACATTTCCAGCCAGAAAGAATTTATGGCACTTGTTTGAGGTGTCCTGCATTCTGCTTCCCATACTGAATACTAAGCTAATAACTCATAATTCATGCTCCTTATCATCCCAGGCAATTAAACACAAGAGCAGATGAATCAAATCAACCTTATTCATATTCTTTTTCACTTCCATAGCCTAAATTTAAACTTTATGAACCCAGACATCACATTTCCAGATACAAACATAAATACCTTGGATGCAAAAATAGGTACTTTGGCATTATTGTGCTCTCTGTTCACTTGCACATTATCATGCTCCTTTTCTATAGGTTCCCATATTTTTTCTGTATACATATTTTTGAGGATTTTAAAAAAATTAATACTGGATTGCTTTCATATGTCCCACATGCGGCCCTCTGGATGTTAGCCCCATCCAGCATTAGACAATGGTCAAGGGTAATGGAGCGGCACAGGTCCTGCCTCCCACTGAGTAATAAAACTCACAATTTTTAAGCCTTTGAACCAGCAGCATTACCAGGTTGTTTCTTTCTGTGCATCACTGCAAAATATTTACCAAATTTCAACACTCTGTTTTTAATGTTTGCATTTCCTGCTGCTGGGTTTTAACATTTCTGACATTCTAAGGAGGATATTTTATGTGGTCTTTGCATTCTGTATTTATGGGTGTTAGCTCCCCTGAACCATCAATAAAGGTAATATATAAATTTGTCAAAGAAACAAATCCACAAATAGTGCTGCTCAGACACATTGGATTCCTACATTCTCTGGTTTTCTGCCATTCTTCTCCATATGAATAGCACATTTGTAAAGAATAGAAGCCCTCTAGATGTTGCAGGACCACAATTCCCATCAGCCACAGCCAGTGTGACTAATGGTCAGAGATGATGGGAGATGTAAACCATCAAGTACATCTTGAGGCTCCCAGCCCTGGTTTAGGTACTAACTAGGCACAACCAGAAGGAGTTGTATCCAACTTCCTGCACATTCAAGCCCTGCTTGGAGGATTTAAACTAGTTTGTATGCACTGAAATCCTTGGGAAGTAAAGAAACAGCGTGGATTTGGAATAGTCAACAATGCATAGCTTTTGGAGAAAAACAGATGCTGATTTCCAGTCTGTTTTGTGACTTTGATTGTTTCTAATATACATCTGCAATTCAGCTTGGTAAGACACCACTTACCAGCTAATGACCTATCAATCTGATGGTTATGGTTAGGAATGGATATGTTTAGGGAAGACCAACTGCTCTGGATTGTTGTTGCTTTTAAATCTCACTATTATTATCTAACCCCTTCACCCAGTTTCTAAAGAAGATCAAGTTGAAATACATTCAAATGGTGCGGGATGGAGAGGACCCATACAATACATAAATCTTTCAAACACTTTTAAAGTTCTGTACTGAAGGAGCCACAAATTTCTATCATCAATCCTTGTGTCTGAGTCCTTATATTCTTCTGTCCTATTCTGTTCCTCACTATACATATTAACTTTGAAGACTGTTCAAGAGCTGTGACATGCAGCTTCCATACATACTGTTACATTTCAGTCCAGCCAGTGATTTTTAAGACATATTGAATCACTTCTACAGCAACTCTATGCTCTAATGTAAGCTGTTTAATTCCTAGACAACAAATGAAATTCTCCTGATTGATGTCTTGACCTGAAATGTAGATGTCCCATCTTCTGCTGGAGCAACATTAAAACAAGGTTACTAAACTTTATGCCCATTTGTCTTGAGAAATTCATAGTTCCTACTACTACAGAATTTCCTACTGCTACTCCAACATTTCACAAATAATGAATCCAGTTTCCTCTCATAACTTCTCTCCTACATCACTCTACACGAGTCTTGCTGCAGATATACAAAAAAGAACAAGGCTAGAGGGCTTTGGATTGGCCCCAAAGAGACTGAGCCAAGATCCCAAGGAAAACAGACGCTTTTAAGGTATCCAGAGGGGTAGATCTTCAAAATAGTTTTCACAATCTGCTACAGAGCATATAGTGTCAAAAGAGAATCATCCTCATATCCCATCCTTATCACATTCCCAATTATCAAAATGCTTTATGAACATTATTTGAGGACTTTTAGAGAATATCTTCTTCAGTAGGAAAAGACAAAACAGATGGAAATGACAATTTGCTGCTGTTGTTTTCTTTTTCATGGAAGATAGCTGACACACTAAATAGAATGGTTAAGCTTCTGCCTACTACAGCAGCAAACTTCATTCGAAGCTGTTTCAATGATGGGATGAGTCATATGCTACTGAAAGTGTGCTGACTGTTCTAATATTGGTACTATATGACATGCACCCACTCAACTTCATCACCGTGCTCCAAACAAAGTTAATGAACACCAAGAAACCTTAGGAACATTACCTCTTTGGGAAAGGTCTTTTCCCATCCAAAACTTCAAAGACCTTACACTTGAGACACATTAATTTGGGACTGTAATAAATAAATCAAAAAGTTATTTCATTTCTCCAGTTTCCTTTTCAGAGTGAGTACAGATTTATATTCTGCCTTTCCTGACTACAGTAGGATGGTGTCCCATATGCATAGTATAGTGTGATGTGGGACGCGGGTGGTGCTCTGGTCTAAACCACCGAGCCTCTTGGGCTTGCCGATCGGAAGGTTGGCGGTTCGAATCTGCATGACGGAGTGAGCTCCAGTTGCTCTGTGCCAGCTTCTGTCAACCTAGTAGTTTGAAAGCACACCAATGCAATTAGATAAATAGGTACTGCTGTGGCGGGAAGGTAAATTGCATTTCCGTGTGCCAGAAGCAGTTTAGTCAAACTGGCCACATGACCTGGAAAGCTGTCTGCGGACAAATGCCAGTTTCCTCGGCCTGAAGTGAGATGAGCACCACACCCCATAGTTGCCTTTGACAGGACTTAACCATCCCAGGGGTCCTTGAGCTTTTACCTATAGTGTAATGTATAGTGTGGAAAGTGCCCCCTTTTATGCATAGTGTTTTCCCATTATCCAAAGCACCCCTTCCCCCAAGTATCACTTAAGTTGTCATTTGAACAAATTCCCATATATGTATGGAATGACCCCCCCCCCCCAAAGTGTGTTATGTTCCTGTTGGAACTGCAACAGCAGAGACCATTCTGTGTGCAATTTAAGAATTAGTTCTGTTAGTGTTAGTCAACTAACCACAAGGGTGATGGGCAGAGGTGTTGTTTAGCAACCAAGGAGAGTGGCAAGATCTTTGCTGAGGTAGCATGTGACCCGGTTGGCTGTGTGGATTTGAGGGAGGCTTTCCTCTATTTGTTTACTTGAATGTCTCACTGCTATGTACAGGGCCTGAAGAAAGACAAAACCTCTCTGTTCCTTTCTCCAGGCCTTGTATTTCTGTTCTCTGTCTGCATTACTTTGTTAAGAACTCCAGCCTTATATCCCTTTCATCAACAGGCTAAGATGTACCTCTTTGTTCAGGCTTTTGATGAGGTACATTATATGTGCTTTTATAGATGATGCTGATTTAATGTATTCAGAATTCAGATCTTATATTGAATTCATTGTGCTTTTGCTTCTGTGCCCTGTCTTAGGACCTTTGAGTGAAGGGCAGCATCACATGACTTGCTGAAGAGCAAGCTGCTAAAAGTAATGAAGCTGTAGCAGTGTATTTTTCAAGGCACGACACTATGTTTTATCGATGGGGGGAATCAATGCTGCAAAATTACTTCTCACACAACCATAAAAACTGCTGCTATGGTCTGTAGAAGCCCCATGGGATTGAGATTAATGCAGTAGGACACAGCTAGATGCCAGAGGATTTACCACCTCTACTAAAGTCTTTCAATATTCAACAACAACTTGCTTCACTTGTTGCATTCTGCATTTCCCACACTAGCCTTCATGCCAACAGAAAAGCAAAAAGCAAACCTAGGAAGACATTCATAGCAATGGGCAGTGAGCTGACTGCAGAGTGTGGCTCTGCTCTGAGAAGATGCAAGTGAGCTAAACTGTGCACTGTGCTCCTGGTCTTCCAACAGTCTGGCTGCTCTCCTGAGTGCTAAAAGCAAAAAACTCTAAATCAGACAAGTATCATATTTATTCAAATGAATACATCATAGATTTTCTGCTTTAAGGACCTCATAAATGTTTTAACATCGCCCCATACAGACTTGAGAGGGAAATTCATGACTCATTCACTGCAAAGTGTATTCGTTGTTCCATCTACAATCTCCCACAACCTTTTCTCCCTTATAGCACTCTGTATCTATTGTTTTCTCATCTGTGTTAGGTTTTCTAGTTATTTTCCTCATGTTCTTTCATATTTTTTTCAGAGCTAGATGCCCTTTTCAATATTTCCCCATTGTGTCTTGAACCCATCAAATATTTGCATCCCAGTGTACCTCTTCCCTTCTTTAGAGCTTTCTGCAGTTCATTCCAACGTAACTATCACCTGAGAATGCCATTCTTACTCTGTTTGCTAGCTCCCCTGGGTCAGGTTCACGTCAACATACATGTAGTCACTGGATTTAGTTGTTTACAAAAACAAATGTCAGCCATTTTCACAGAGGGTGAATTTGATATAGATACCAATAGCAGCTCAGCAAGCCTCTGGAGTTCTTAGAACAATTTTGCCAAGTAGCATTTGGGGATACTTTTTAATATACTTTATAGTGGGGATTCAATAAACAAATTCAATTAAAAACTTGCCTGAATCTTATTACTTCTAAGTAATAAACCACACAACTGGTGCTGAGACCAAAACACTAGAAATTTAGGTCATCCTCATACCTCCCATTGTCAAATCTCCTGAACACCAATTCATGCCATTTTCATTTCTTAGTGCTGATTTCAATAAGTGTGTGGGTTTTATGCATGGGTTGAACATCTCCAGGCAGACCCATTGTGTAGTACAACTGGAATCCAGTTTGTACTATTAGTTAATCCTGTGAAATAGTCAAGTAACAAGTTTAATATTGTCAGTTTCCTGTTTATATATTGTGCATTCCCCTGATCATCATGTGATGTTGCAAAGGGTGTGTTTGTGTGTACGTAATGTAGTCAGAAGCAGTGCAAGCCCAGACTCATCTCCTGGTCTTCCATTACAATATAGAGAAGTATTTTGATGTATTTGCAGTCTGTTTCTATACAGCCAAACTTGGTGCAATCCTGCTACTTCTATAGCTGCAAGCCAAAAATTCTTAGCACTTACAGATATTTGTAATGTGGACCCTAAGAAGATTGTTCATGAAAATGTCTGGGGCACAAAGTTTAGCTTTATGAAAGCAGACAGCTGTCAACTTCTTAAGCCTGGAACATGTGAGGAGCTTTGCACAACTTGCCTCTTTCTGTTTCAAATCTTTTGTATGGATTGTAAAAGTGGCAGTCTAGTTGTCACCTAGAGAACATATATGGGAATACAAAACCTAGCTTGTGGTCTGAAGCTGCCCCAATAAGTACAGCAGAGCCAGGTCATGGTTGCACAATATCTAATTACTGCATAGTAATTTCCATGTGAATATTTAATTAAAGTTTGCTTGCTTTGGAATGACCAGTTTTTAATAAGAACAGAATTGCACCTTTGAGTATATGTGTGTGGGGGTGAGGGACAGAGAAATAATTATTCTGCAGAAACTATACAGCAACTCTGTAAGCATGAGAACATTAACCAGTTTTGAGAGAAGACTCTGGATCATGAGCCTGCTGTTAACGCTATCACTTTTGTAGTGTATTTTTTTTTTCAATTCTTTATCCCTCGTCAACCATACATAGTAGGTTTGTCCAGAAGAGAGGGGTTTTGCCCGGATCTAGTTAGTGAGGTTCATTGCTGAGCAAGGATTTGAAACTGGCCCAGGACTCCCAAATTTAAGGCCTAATCTCCCGCAGCAGGGATAGCCAACATGCTGCTTGTCAGCTATTATTGAACTACAGCTCCCATAAGCCTCAGCCAGCATTGCCAATGGTCAATGATGATGTAAGTTGTAGTCCAGCAATATCCAGAGTGCATTTAGTAAGGTAAAGGTACCCCTGCCCGTACGGGCCAGTCTTGACAGACTCTGGGGTTGTGCGCCCATCTCACTTAAGAGGCCAGGGGCCAGCGCTGTCCGGAGACACTTCCGGGTCACGTGGCCAGCGTGACATCGCTGCTCTGGCGAGCCAGAGCCGCACACGGAAACGCCGTTTACCTTCCCGCTGGTAAGCGGTCCCTATTTATCTACTTGCACCCGGAGGTGCTTTCAAACTGCTAGGTTGGCAGGCGCTGGGACCGAGCAGCGGGAGCGCACCCCGCCGCAGGGATTCGAACCGCCGACCTTTCGATCGGCAAGCCCTAGGCGCTGAGGCTTTAACCCACAGCGCCACCTGCGTCCCAGAGTGCATTTATAACCCTTCAAAATATTAACTGACTTGGGATATAGAGTCCCATTGTCCATTTTTTTAATGTTGTCTGCTAAGGGCCCCTTCAGACACCCTTTTATTTCACATTCAGTAGAATTTGTGCTCTTGACGCTATTGGGGTAGCTCACAGGTGACCTTGGGCTAGTCAGCTCCTCTCAGCCTAACCTACTTCACAGGGTTGCTGTGAGAATAATATTGGGGAGTTTATGCCACCTTGAGCTCCTTGAAGGAAAGGAGTGACATAAATGTAATAGTAAAAAATTAAAATTTAAAAATACTGTTTGTAGCTGCGATAGTTTTGGAGTGGTCACACTGCTTCATTTTCAGTCAGTGCATATTCTGTAACTTCCTGCTGAAATCCTGAAACTTTTTAATATTATAAAAGTTCTGGGCTTTTTCCTGCTTTTGGTGTGCTACAGCCCCACTTGCAATAATGTGGTAGCACTGGGGAAGCATCACAAAATAAACTAAAGCAGAATTAATCAACTACTAATGCACTACTATTGTGTCAAGAATATATAGCAGAACACACAGAAAAATACCTATCTGGAGGGGTCTGAGTTCAAAAAGCAGTCTTTTCAAGCTTTATGGATGTATATTCATAGATATATTTTCATTGTTAAGATTTTCAAGTTCATGTGTATGAAGATTCCTAGTGCAATCATGTTTATTTATCAAAAGTATCTGTCTTCCTGCCCATCTTCCAAGTATCAAAATCAATTATTCACTTGATACAGCAATAGCATTCTTATCATTTACCATTGCTGAGCTGTTCTCTTCTACCCGAGTTTTATTGTGTTGCTTTCTGTTCTTCTTGCTCTTCTGAAGTAGCCAGGTTTCTGTCCTTCTGAATTTTGCCTGTTATTAACTGTTATCGAATAAGGTCTGAGAATAACATTAATCTCTACGCAACATCTTTGCATTTCTAATGCCAGAGTTAGCTTCTCCATCTGAAGCTAAGTAATTACTTCTTCCTAACACTTTAATACTTCATAACACTTTGCCAAAGAAGTATTTAATATCACTGCAGCAGAATTATCTTCTAGCTTGAAATTGTCCGAATTAATTGTACTTATGTGTGGGTTGCTACCACTTGAACCTGGTGTTAGTCGTCTACAATTAAGAACATTTTAAAACAATCACATAACCTCACAGCTAGTAATTTCAAGGTTGCCAGAAACAGTATATTTCGGCCATCAAATACTTGAGCAAGCAAGAATGTTTTGAGATCGCCCCTGAATATTAATAATGAGGAATAATAATGGCAGGGAGTGCATTTCACAAACAATTATTTTAGGTGCTTTGGTCCCAAGTCACTTAGGGCTTTGTTCACTAGAGCTAACAACTTGAATTGGCCCAGTAGCTCCCTGGAAACCAGTGCAGTGCTTTCGGGACCAGTGGCACATGGTCCTATTGGGCTGCCCTTCTCACCAACCTGACAGCTGCATTCTACACTAGCTTGCAGCTTCTAGGCTATCTTAAAGGGCAGCTCTGTGTAAATCACATTACAGTAGACTAGTTTGGAGGTCACTAGAGCATGGGCAACTGAAGCTAGGCTCTCTCAGTCCAGGAATGGCTGCAACTAGTGAACCATGCTAACCACAAAGGCCACTGAGGACTCCAATGACAGGTTGGAATCCAGGAGTACTCACAGATGACAAATCCTCCCATAAGAGCTCATCCATCTAATTACCAGATGCAAGAACTGCCCAACCAAAGCACCTCTGATAAGTATTTAGCCTTAGTTTATTGGCCCCCAGTCCAGCCCATCACTGCTTCCAGGCATCATTCCAGCCTCTCCTGATTCAGAGGGAATGTAGAGATAGCAGGGAATGTAGAGATAGCATATTGACATTGTGCTCCAGATCTTTGGATGGAAGCTCTGAACAACTTCTTACAGATGTTGAATACCACAAGACAAAGAATGTGTTGAAGGAACTGGACATGGAGGGAGGGGTTAAGTTCCTTCATGGTCACACATCACCCCATGTATGAGATAAGCCAACAGATGCAAGACCAGCCAAGCCAGTTGAGGTGGCAGCGGCCCAGTGCCATCTACGGTATATAAGTGATTAAGGCATGTCAGCTCTTTAGTCAATGAATCTGTCCATGAGTCGGAGTCTGTAATACATCTTGGAATTGCTGGAGCAATAGAAATACTTTCTGTGTGTGTGTGTGTGTGTGTGTGTGTGTGTGTGTATATATATATATACACCATTGTCTGCAAAGCCTACAATCTATATGTATAGATCAGTGTCCAGAACTGTAATACTGAATACCCTGTCCTTTAAGGTAATGGTAAAGGTAAGGGACCCCTGGACAGTTAAGTCCAGTCAAACTTGACTATGGAGTGTGGTGCTCATCTTGCTTCAGGCCCAGGGAACTGGCATTTGTCCACAGACAGCTTTCTGGGTCATGTGGCCAGCATGACTAAACCGCTTCTGGTGCAACGGAACACCGTCACAAGAGCCAGAGTGCATGGAAATGCCATTTACCTTCCCACTGCAGTGGTACCTATTTATCTACTTGTGTTGGTATGCTTTTCAACAGCTAGGTTGGCAGGAGGTGGGAAGGAGCAATGGGGGCTCACCCTGTCGTGCACACTTGAACTGCTAACCTTCTGATCGGCAAGCCCAAAAGGCTCAGTGGTTTAGACCACAGCGCAACCCGCTCCCTTTCCTGTAACATGGGCTGGAAGTTCCCCTGTTTTTCCATTTGGTTTGCAATATCAAACTAACAGCGCTGGATAGAAGGGCTGATGACACTGTAGGTTACGAGGAAGTCACATTCATTGCTCTACATTTGTATGCAGCCTTTGTCTCCGCTGCCATCACAATGCATTACCATTGTCCTTAGAAAGAGGTTAGGAAGATTAGATGCAGAAGTTCTGATGGCCAACAGTGTGATGAAAAAAGACAGACAAATTCATAGAACATAGCAATGTTGAGAGTTATTAAACAAGACCAGAGTGCTAGGAGTGGTGCTTTGATTGTTCCAAAAAATGGGAGTGTGTGAAAGAGCATAAAAAGTGCTGCTAAACACTTCCTCTAGCATTTAGATCTACCGACTGGTGGAAATAGTTACTGGATTGGATGGGCCACTGATCTGAATCATTCAGGCTGTGTGCGTACTTAAATCCAGTATATAGATTTTTAAACATTAAGTTTAAAATTGATAGGATGTTTTGAAATATATGCACTGCAACCCATTAGCTCAGTCTTCTTTAGCTCACTTTTATATGAGTAATTGAGAGGTCATCTGCTGCAGCAGCAGGCAATAAATGTTTCTCTGGAACTGTGTTTGCTTCTCATTATTAGCATAATCACAGCTGTGTTCTCCAGTGGGTGCGAACTCATAGGGAATAGCAGATAACTTAATAATAACAATAAATCTTTCACTGCTAAATCTCAGGAAAATGAAATGTTAAAGCAGGCCATGCTAAACCTTGCATCTTCCACATGTTGTAAGATTCCCAGAAGCCCCAGCGAGCATAGCTAGTGGTCAGGGGTGATAGGAGTTATAGTTTAGCAGCATCTGAAAGGCCAAAGGTTGGCATGTCACCAAAACACCCCAGCATCCCTATCTGTTTGACATCTAATGGGAGGGTGTTCCACAGTGGCAGGAGCCACTGCTGAGAAGGCCCTCTGCCTGGTTCCCTGTAACTTCACTTCTCGCAGTGAGGGAACCACTGGAGGTGGATCTCAGTGTCCAGGCTGAACAATGGGGGTGGAGACACTCCTTCAGGTATTCAGGGCTGAGGCTGTTTAGGGCTCTAAAGGTCAGCACCAACACTTTGAATTTAAGAGGGGGAAGGACCACTTGGGGAATTCCAGGCAGGCTCCAGTGCAGAGAGACAGCCTCAGGGGGTGCCACTGAAAGATGAAGATCAATGGATGAGCATCTGGTGGGAGGGTCTCAGGAGGTTGTCCCATAGGTGTCTCATTTTTTCCAATGTTAAATTCAGATGTGTGGAATTCAAAGAATAGCTGCGTTTCAATTGGCTTACTGTTCTGGAAAGTGTGAATTAGGCAGGTTCATATTAAAATGCAAACAAAACTGAACCCCCCCACATCCTTGTTGGGCACCGACCTGTACCTTTCACAGGTGCAGACAGGGTGCATAGGTGTAGCTGAACAACACAAGTACCAATTGAATAGACTTTGAACATGGCATGGAAGGAATTTGTATGTCGGAATGTTCATCTGCATTTTATCCACAATACTATAATTTGGCTGCCAAATATGAACCTGAACTCAAAGTGCAGATGCTTAAGAAAACAAAGGCATATTTTCAGGACCAAATTCTCTCAGAGCAAAGCAATTATGAATCACTCTGTCATAGTGTTGTGAGCCTCAAGGCAGTTTGGAATGCCAGTAGAACATTACAAAGGTGAACCCGGTTCGAGTGTCCCATTTTGATGACACTTTGCTTCAGAGGCATCATTTTGAAAGGGAACAGCCATGTAATGAAAGCCTATGTTCCTTCTGTAAGGTACTAACAGAGAGGGACCACACAAGCCCGCAGAGCCTATTTGATTATTCTCCCATAATTTTCTGGTGTGATCACCTCAAGTTCTCATTATGAATAATTCACAGCTAAACAGCTTGAGTGTGAAGTGGGGACATTCAGAGCAGACAGAGGAGCTGAGTCATCCCAAGGATATGGTTGTTTATCACATTTTGAACAATGCACTTCAAGAATTATTCTCTTCTTTAGAATAAGACAGTCAATTTTACTGGGGCCTCTACAAAGATGAAATCTGTAAGAACTGCAAGACAATGTTCCTTTTATATAGCAGTGTGTGTATATTGTTGTTGTTTTTTTACTTTAGAGAGCCTTACATGTTTAACTTCAAAAGAAAAACAAAGATCTTGCTATCTGTGTTAAGTGCTCTTTTGAATGCCATAATTTGAAGTCTAGAACTTGTACAGTCTAACCAGTTCTGGCAACATAGGACTTATTCATTTCAATGTACTTTTTGACGGCACATAATTTGTAAACCAAGCTGGCCATTCTCAAACAAGGGAGGCTGATACGGGCAAAAGGAATTGTGAACTGCACATTCCAGGGTCATAATCTCCTTCTTAGCTGTAATTTTACTCTTCTTTATAACTTGAAGACATAAAAAGATCCATTTTATGGCCATTCTATAATGTCATCTGCTAATGTAAGATAAAAGTAGACTGGAATTTCTACATAATTGAAGCTGGTCTGATTCTCCTCTCCTAAACGGCATACGAAAATCTAAAAGATATCAGCTGTGGATTTACAACAGTATATGTAGAAGAAGAATAACCAGCCACTTACTGTTTGAATTCCCACATCAGAGGGGTTTCTATAGAACTCTGGATATTGCTATTATGACAAAATTAATGTATCATATGCAAGTTCAGGCAGGACTTGTTACATAAAGAAAAAGTACAAAGAAATGAACAATGTCTGCATTATTCTAGAATAATAAATAACAAGATACATTATGCTAGTACTACTTTCTGGAAATGACCCAGCAGGCAGGAGTGGAATTACCGTAATATAGGGCCTCCAGCTCCCACCCTGAGTTGTTCCAGAAGGATACCATGGTCAATGCTAGCAAAAGCTGCCGAGAGATCAAGGAGGACCTACAGGGTTGCACTCCCCCTGTCTCTCTCCAAATAGAGGTAATCAAACAGGGCAGACAAGGCTGTTTCAGTGCTAAAACCAGACCTGAAACAGGACTGGCATGGATCCATATAATTTGCTTCCTCCAAGTATACTTGCAGCTAGTCAGCTACCAGCCTCTCAGTTATCTTCCCCAATAAAGGAATAGTAGACACTGGATGGTAGTTTTCTAAAACCTCTGGATCCAGGGAGGGCTTTTTCAAGAAGGGGATAGTTGCTGTCTTTTTCAAGGCAGTGGCCATTAGTCCCTCCCATAATGAGGCATTAACTACTTCCTGGACCCATCCTGTCAATCTCCTTCTACTAGATTTTCATGAGCCCTTGTGGACAGGGACTCGGAGGGCACCATAGTCAGCCACACAGCAATGAGTGTCCTGTTTACATCATCGGGCTTCAACATCTGAAACTGATTCCACATATTGCAACTCAATAGCACTCCTAAGACCTCCAGTTGGCCTGGACTAACAGTGGCATCAAACTTGGCACAGATCTGAGCAATTTTGCCCTCAAAGTGCTTTGCAAATCTTTCACATCAGGCTATTGAATGTATTGCCCTGCACCATCCTAGTTACCTCTCTAAACAGCTCTGTTGGGTGGTTCACTGAGGACTCACTGAAGGTCAGGCACAGGTTTTGACAAACCCCCTCTATTTCACTTTATTGGGTATTCTTCTCTCACACGTAGCCTTCCTCTCAACTCTGCTTACTGAGCATGTACTTGTAATATTTAAGGATGCTCCTGGCCCAAGTAAGGTAGCATGGTGCATTAGAGAATGGCAGCAGTGGAATTACTTAGCTATATCTTTCATAATTCCCTTTCATTTCAGCACTCAAGAGACCTCCAATTTACGGGAAGGTGGTACACATCACAACAACGATTAATAATGCTTTAATTGTAAATGAGAACATTGGTGTTAGACAAAGGTTTTTAGACACATTCCTTACCAGTTGAAACCAATTGTGTTTTCTCTTTGTGCAGTGCCCCTGCTAGACTAAATATATGCAATTTTTCCATTTTTAATCCTTATCAGCTCCAGGCAAAATTCACCATAGATTGTCAGGTATTGGGTAACCTCTGACTTAGGAAATGTAATATCTGCTTAGAATGTGTTCTGTTTTTTGCCATTTGGGGGAACAGTACTCTTATGTCCTCAGTTTCTTGAGCAGTTTCAAGAAATAAATGAAGAATACAGTTTGTTTCAGGAAGATACATTCTTCATCTGTTGAGCTCTCCAAAAGTATTCTGTTTCTGATTAAAACATATGGCTAGTTTCATGTTCTATTGGTAGCTCACTGTGCTAGAATGATGCCAGTACAGTCCAAAAATTTTGTTTGCACAGCTCAGAGAGCCTTCCTTCATTGCCTTACGTAATTTATTTTTTTCTGTATATTAAAATACTGCACAAAAATCTCTAGTTAGATCCAGAGAACTAAAAGTAAGTCAGAATATAACCTACTCATCTTCATCCACAAGTAGTTCTCCAATAATAATGTTATGCCAGTAAAATGGTCATTACATGATCTGACATTTGACAATTCATGCTAGGTCAAAAATCAATAGGAAATATTTTTCCTACTTTTAGCTATACTTAGGTTGATTTGAATACGAATGAACACCACACAGGTCCTGTCTGCAACAGTATTTTCAAATTCAACAATATCACATGCTTACTTCCATTAAAGTACAGAGTTTAAGAGCTGGGTAAATTTGTCCTAGAAAACAGTTTTAAAAATATTATTAATAGCACTGATCAAGTTGCATAGTGTGCCACCTCCCACCAACATCTGCAAAGATTGCCATTGGACTGTAGCAGAGCTTTCCGAACTGTGTGTCGAGACACATTAGTGTGTCGGCTGCAGTGTGTAAGTATGTTGTGCGAACGCTCACCACGCTCCTCCTGGGGCTGGAAAGGGATTAGTTTAACCTTTGGTTTGCTAGTGAAACTGAATTATTGTGTTGTGCAATGATGCATGTCTAAAAAGTGTGTCACCAACATGAAAAGTTTGGAAAGCTCTGGGCTATAATTTCTGAATAGACTTTAATAACAAACCCATGTAGAGTTCATGTTCACAAAATTATGGCTGACAGGTCAAAATTGAAGAGAGCAGGTTACAGCCTTTTCATCAGATGGGATCCCTAATGTCTCTTTTTTGCCACTGATGAGTGAGAAGAATAGAACGAGGAGCCAATTTATTAAAGCCCAAATGCTGCTCCCAGAAGATAGGAACATGCACCCATGTATCGGATGGACTACCTTGACACTTTGTTTGGACAGCAGTTCACCTAAGAACATTGCCATTCCCTGGATGGAACAAGAGCAACAGTGCTGTGCTATCATGCTTCCTCCGAGGGTCTTCTGCTGGTTCCCTCACTGTGAGAAGTGAAGTTACAGGAACCAGGCAAAGGGCCTTCTTGGTAGTGGCGCCCTCCCTGTGGAACACCCTCCCATCAGATGTCAAGGAGATAAATAACTGCATAACTTTTACAAGACATCTGAAGGCAGCCTTGTATTGGGAAGTTTTTTATGTTTGATGTTTTATTATGTTTTGATATATGCTATAAGCCGCCTAGAGTGGCTGGGAAAACCCAGCCAGATGGGTGGGGTATAATAATAATAATAATAATAATAATAATAATAATAATAATAATAATAGAGTGTGCGAAGCTTGTGTGCAGCCTTCTGCTGAGACAAAAAATGTCCCAAAACAAACACGAAAGCACTATTGGCAGGGGTAGAGGGAGAAACTCCAGATACTTGAAGGAAAGTTTATTTTAGACTAACATATTTTAGAGAAATCCTTCCTTGGGGCACATTTTGAAAAGCAATCCTCATTAACTACTCAGAGGAGACAATTAGTATTTAATCTATAGGTAAGTGCTGGACAGAATCTAATATACTTCTTCTTGGAGATAACTCAAGAACTACATAACCTATTTTCTTGCTTGTGTTCATCTTAAGCATTTTTAAAATTTAAATTTATACCCTGCCTTTACATGCAGTGGTGGTTGTTTCTGTGTATATTTGTTTATTTCTCTCAATTACATTTTTATTGCTGGTAGTAAAAAATCTCTGGATTTTGTGAAGGATTTGCTTGTTTGGAAGTGCTTGTTCTGCTTCCCATGGAAGCGCCCATGGGCCAAAGTAGATTGTTGTTTTAGCACCATGGATAGCTCCTAGTGCTCAATTTGTTCCAACAAGGCTTGGAAGTTAACCAAGGCTTTTTGAGCCTCTTCCTAAGTCTACTTCTCATTGGCTCCTCCCCATTTTGGAGAACTAGAGACTAATCCTTTTGGCCTGAAAACAAGTAATTCTTCTGCTTTCCAAGGCCTCCCACTGGATGCACTCCCTGAACCATTGGACTAGCAAGGCAGTGTAGGAGACACTTGGTTCCTCAAGCTCAGTGAACATCCTAGATCAGGTTCTATGGCCCCTGGGATCTGGCTCAGTGTGCTCCTGCCTACCCCAGGTTCAGTGGTCCTCTGATCACCATAATCAGGCTCAGAGCTAGAAACCCACTCTGTCTCCTTAGCTGGTGACAATGTAGTCTCGGATTTGGTGTCTTGGATACTGCTGGGTACTGCTGAATTGCATGGCATGAAAGGACAAGTAACCTGTTTCCATGCCCAAACCCCAAATCCTAGTCAATTCACTACCATCCTGAAATACCAGAGGCAGAGAAGGATCTTGGAGAGTCACAGGCCTCTGTTGGGAAAGGGGAGCAGGGGGTGTGGCACTGGACATGATGAAGCACAGAACTGTATCCCTTTCTGACTCTGCACTGATTGAACACAGCCAGAAGATGGAGGCTCTGTGCCCCATGAAATTGGAAAGTGGTGAGGAACAGAGATCTGTTGCTCTTGACAAGTACAATCACCAATCCTGAACATAGATGCATTCAGCTGACAAACAGACAAAGGACAAAATGAAATAAGTTATTTTAGGCTATCAGCCTTCCAAATAAATTGATTTATTTTAAAACTGGAGGTGGGTATTTTACCACTATCTGAAAAGTATTTATCCATAAGCTTTTCATTGGGACTTACTGCAAGTCAGCAACTTCAATCCACGCAGCAAAGATGCTCTCAGTGACAAACAGAAAACAAATCTGACAATGCAACCGATTTTTCCTAATGGACATCATAGATTTATGGCTGGCCTATTCTTTGCACAGCCACAACTCCACACATCTTTTAAATATGGCTTTACTCAAATATTAATGCAAGCTTAGCAGACAAGCATTCGTGTGCCAAATAAAATGCCAAAGGTTACTAATGACTTCTGAACAAATACAGTTCAAGTTACTACACAGCATTTGAAAAACAGTCCACACCTCCAACCACAAAAAGGTCAATATTTTAACTTCACAGTGTGCACAACTAGCCACTGGGTGTGCTTTTAATTTAAGAGTGAGCAATAGAGTACTGTCAGCAGAGTACTACAGCTGGAGCACTAATTGCTTCTTTTTGGTCTTTTACTCTTATTTATCCGTTATCTTACATCAAATAAACCAAATGGCCCCTGGTCAACAGTAAGGTTACAGGAATAGTGGCAACAGTTCTTAACTATCAGATTTTTTGCAATTAGGAAAGTGACAAGAAAATTCACTGGCAATATGTGCGATAATACTTTGATACAACATCATCTAACCTCTCCACAAACAAATCAGAATGAATGCTCATTACGTAGCCAACATAGTCTAATTTCCCCACAAAGAAATAGGATTCCCAAAATGCAAGTCATCTGGAAGTACCTTTTATATATTCCACAACAACTGAGTAAACACTGCTCATTGTTTGTGATAAAAACCACCATGTGAAAATGTGAAAGTAGACTAAAAGAGGGGATTTTTTAAAAAATCTAACATCATAATCCTCTGCATTATAAGTTAGTCCCATTGCGCTCTCTACGATACTGTTGTGCGCTGCCCCAATCTCTGAGAGGTGCAAGATTCCAGGAGTTCCATGCACTTACCAAGCATTCATATTTCCTTTGGAAATGAGGCACAGTAGAGACTGTGGTGTCTTTATGATATTTGGACAACATGAGCCTAAAATGGAGGGGTTTAGTGCACCAAAAGGGTATTGTTTCTCCCATAACTGGAGCCATGAATTCAAACAGAAAACAGTCATTGCACTCTCTCTCTCTCTCTCTCTCTCTCTCTCTCTCCTTCTCTCCTCTCTCCAGTTCGATGCTTTTCCTTCTTGGTCACACCACTAAAACTCTCTACTACAAACTCTGGCTTTGTCTGCTGAGGGAGGGGCCCCCACCCATTTGCTGTCTTGCACTGAGCCACTTAATCCCCCATAACCTCACCAGGAAGCTACTTGACTCAATTAGTTTTTAACACATGCTGGATCCAGGGGTCTGGCACTGCCCTCCTCCAAACTCATAACAATATTTATTCTCTAATAAGTGTGCTTAAATCATTCAAAAACTTACCACTCCATAAACCAGTTAACACTGGAAAACCCTTTTTGAAACCATAATGTAATCAGTAATCTAGGCTAGGACCAACTGTCTGAGATTAGACTCAAATTCATGGATAAGTATTATTTGACTGAAGAGTGAATTATTTTGGCTTGCAGTGGTTGGCACATCTTTGGGTGACATTTTAAAGTGTGCCTTAAAAGCAAGCAGCTGTGCATCTAAATGCTAGTGATTGTGTTTGCTATGAGCTGCAGATATTGCTTTGTGGGCGGGGGGGGGGGGTGGACTTGCCAAAAAAATGATAAATAGTGAAGTTAGACCAACAGTTTTAACAAGATCTACAGCCAAAGTTGATTAACTGGGAATACATTATGTAATTTTATTTTTAAAGGGTCTTGTTGGTAGTCAAGTTGACTACATAAATCACACATTTGTAATATATGCAGAAGTGAATGAATCATGAGAGGCTGTGATTTAATAGCTAGGCTGAGATCTACAAGCATAGACCAATGAAGGGGGGGAAATCAGTAGACCATGGGTAGGCAAACTAAGGCCCAGGGGCCAGATCTGGCCCAATCACCTTCTCAATCCAGCCCACAGACGGTCCGGGAATCAGCATGTTTTTACATGAGTAGAATGTGTGCTTTTCTTTAAAATGAATCCCTGGGTTATTTGTGGGGTATAGGAATTTGTTCATTTTTTCCCCTTCAAAATATAGTCCGGCCCCCCACAAGGTCTGAGGGACAGTGGACTGGCCCTCTGCTGAAAATGTTTGCTGACCCCTGCAGTAGACCATATACAAATCTGCACGGCATTGTTTGAAGTGGTAGGAACGCTCAGATATTACACTGAAAGCCATGTAATGCAGATAAATGGCATCAACAATTAGATGCCCATCCAAATTATGCTGTAATATGTAGAAGCAAACTACAGATTATCTTTTTCTTGAATTCACACACAGCTATGAAACACATATTTCTGAGCAAGGTAATTTTAAATATCAGTTTACATTTTTGTTAAAAAGTCCTAATGAAAATTCTGCAACATTTTCATGTGAATTTCTCCTACTACAGTGGTACCTCGGGTTAAGTACTTAATTCGTTCCGGAGCTCTGTTCTTAACCTGAAACTGTTCTTAACCTGAAGCACTACTTTAGCTAATGCTGCCATTGCGCCACCAGAGCACGATTTTGTTCTCATCCTGAAGCAAAGTTCTTAACCCAAGGTAATATTTCTGGGTTAGCGGAGTCTGTAACCTGAAGCGTATGTAACCTGAAGCGTATGTAACCCGAGGTACCACTGTAGTTTGCTAATTAAGTAAGTTTGTCATTAAATGAGAACTGAATCAAGTTTCTCTTTCATTCCTAGTTGTGGGTGGTTTGGGGACATGTCCATGAGGTGACTGGCTCAGGTGGCAGAATCCAAAGAAGCAGCAGATCTGGCCTCCATGTTTGGCTGCTGCCATTGCCACTGGTGCACTCCTTGGTGGCCAGATCTGTCACCTCTTCAGCAGCAGCAGCACCCCCCATGCCACCTCTACACAGACCTTTTGATGAATAGGGGTGCTGCTGGTTTCCTCCCACACTTGTTCCCATCATAGATCTTTATTCCCCCCCTCATTTCTGATGTAGATTTTACTCAGCCCCTTTTCCCTGGTGTTTTGTGTGTGCCATTTTGTGGTATGCCTTAGGTGTCAGTATGTCTTGGGCCAGCCTTGGGCATGCTGTAGTCTTTCCTGTCCCCATCTTGCCCCAAGACCACAAGGGAAACTATGCTAGCCTAGGAACTGGTGTAGCTTCTTCCCATATATTCCCTTCTCATTGGAGGAAACAATGAGAGGAAAGCTTTCAAAGGCACACAGAGGCACAAAGGAGCATTCTTCTCCCCCACATCCCACCTGCCCTACTCAGGACACTGGAGAAGGTGAACAAGCAGCCTTTAGTCTCCCCACCTCCAGTCATCTACCTGCAGCCTAGAAACGTTAGGCATATTAATATGTCCAATAAAAAGAAATAATGATTAATTTGAAGTGGGGGAGATATCTAAAATACTGACAACTGCTCATCATTGTAACCTATGGCAACTTTAAATCAATTAAAAGTAAATATAGTTTAAGCTTCCTAACATTAAGAGCCAGTCTTCTGAAAAATCTCCATAAAATCTGTAGGAACCCCCATTTTCAAGATTCATCAATGCCTTGACAGTATAATTAAGGACCACAAAAGCTTGCCTTTACATTAGAGAACCCTGTTTTATAGGGCAAAGGACAGACCAGTGCTTTCTTAAAATGTCTTTCAGATCATTCCTTCAGTTTAATGGTAACAGATTATTCCTGCGAACACGGCAACTAAGGCCTTTACAGAAGTAAGCAAAAGCTTAAAGCTTTATAATCCACCCACCATAGGTTGGAAGTGTTGCAGCTATGCCTTTGATGCCAAGTCAAAAATGACAGGCAAATTAACTGGAGTGCAAACATATCCGTCGAGTATTACAGATAAAATACACTTTGTAGCTCTTGCTGGGCTACAGGCTGCAGTCTGAGGTAAACCAGAAACTGTGAGAAATGCCAGCAGTCAGGACTGAGAAACAAGCCAGGACCAAAAGAGCAGATGAGGTAGTAGGGCTGAGGAGCAAACGAGACATCAGGGCAAGTCAGAACCAGAGGACCAATCAGAGAAAGGAGTGAAGCACAACCAAGATACAGGACCATAGCAGAGTTCAGGAAGACTGTGTAACTCAACCAGGCTCAGCTGGAGCATGCAATTTTCTGTCCAGAAGGATCCAATGGCCAGCTCAGATGGGTGGACTTAGTCTGTTACTAGAAGGTTCTGAGAAGGCTGCCACTTCAGTTCAGTGGTCCACAACAAAGGGTAGCTGCATACAGATTCCAGCAGCTTCTGACAGTTACTGAAGGACATCAGATTCTGAACCTAACATATGGCCGATAAGGTTAAATGATCCCTCCACCCAACCCAACCTCTTTTTTAATGCATATCTCTGCAATGTGCTTGCAGCTTCAGCTGAATGGGATTCTATGCTGCAGCGGAACATCTGGAACCACATGGGTCTAGAGGTTGATATGGTTTTCACAGTGGCTCTGCTGCACAAAGGGAGGGTGCTGCTGACATGAGAACTATCCATTGAATTCACTTCCCACATCATTCTTTGTGCCAAACATCATCATCATCATATGCAAAAATGTGACTATTTTAAATGCTTAGAGTTGCCTCATTTGTAAGTGCCATGAAGACCCCAGGATTGTGAGGCATACAGACATGTGCCAACCTAGAAAGCTTTATTGGGGTTTGTTTTTTTCTCCAAAGAATAAGGTGGATTTGCCACAGACAACATTAGTGGGGACTGCAACCCAGCATTGCAGTATGCAGTGCTCCTGTTCCAGTCAATCAGCCATGCCCTCTTCCAGAATACACCATTCCGTTCCCCATCACACCCAGACTTCCATTTTCCCATCACCCCACATTCCACGGCTACTGAGCATTTCAGTCCTCAATGGGCATGTTTTTGGAGATTCACCCTTAGGATTTCCCCCCTAATTTTTTATTTTAGCTCTGCAAACCTTTGGGTTCTTCTGAGTCTGCTGTGCATGAATGGTGCACTTTTGGCTACATAAGCAATGGCACTCACACCTGAATGCTGGAAGTAATCTAGTCACCCAATAATTGTGAATATACTTTCTCTTTTGGTCATTATATGGAGGGAATAGCATGGCTGCTGCTTGAAATGTCATTACCATATGCTAGGGATAAGCAGCAGATAAACTGTGATTACTCTAATATTATCTTATTTCATCTGCATACAAAACATTCCTTCCATCAAATTTGATTCTCTAATCTTATTGCCTTCTCTAATTGCTAATGCTCACAGCTTAAGGGGGCAGTGAACCATTCTTCATGGTTTCACCAAATGGAACTGATAGCTGTTAATATATACTGGCTTTAGACAATGACTTACACTATAAAATATACTTAGTTTGGTGTTAAGGATAGAACAAGGGCAGAATGGCATGAAGATGTGATCAATCTCATGCAGCAATCTGAGCTAAAATTCAGGACTGATCAAAGGCTTCTTTATTCCAGGCTTAATGGTTTATAAAACATAGTTATGATTGAATTACTAAGGGCAACCATCACTATGGGAATGAACAAAATGCAGATATTTCTATACTATGCAAAGCCATGGAGAAAACTAGAGTGTGGAGTGATCCTGCTCAGGGTTCCAGTCAGCCATTCATGTCCTCTTCCAGGCCCCTCTCTGCAAAAAGTTTTTTTTAAATCTGTTTGCCCCCTTCAACAGAGAATAGACACTCAGCATACTCAGTCTTCATTTGAGCTGGGCAGGTCCCTTAAGATTCCCACCACAAAGATATATTGACTTCCCCCAAACATGCTGCCATGTCCCTCTCGTTTCACAGCTGCCTTTAGTTCTGTTGGCACTCCCCACTTGAGTTCAGCATTACAGGAAATTTGCAGGTGTTCTTAGTACATCAACATAAATGCCTCCACTGATAGGCATTTAGGTCGTCTCAGGAGATGGGGTAGCAGATAGCTGAAGTCTGTTCCACCATCTGAGCCACCTCTGGTTCAGCAAGTATCTTGTGGCCATGCCAGACATGTCTGTCGCTGCTGGTGGTGAATACTGGGGAGTCCATAGCAAAGCATCACTCATCCACAACATAATTGTGGATGAAAGGCATGGCCAGTCAGGCATCTGACACAGCTTGGCTCACTTGGGTCCCTGCTGCAGCACCAATCCTAGCTGGAGCATGAGGCAAGGGGAACACTGCAGTCATCCACATAAATTCCATCTTTGCTGCCTGGGACTAATAGGAGTCCAAAATACCTAGAAGGCACCAAGTTGGGGAAGGTTGATCTACATCTCTAGGATTAGCAATGGTAGTAACAAATGTCCAGATTCAAATAGCTCTTTCACCTAGTCCCCTTATTTATTTTCTTGCACAAGTGGAAGCGGGGGGGGGGGAGGGGGAGGTTTTACTCATCTCTTTCCCAAAGTATCAAATGATTTTGTCCAAGCCTAACATAAAAAAAGCATCTTAGGGTAAAAATCCAGAAATCGTTTATGCCTCTGTGATGAATCATAGTCACACACATCTGAGTAATCATTTTTTTACCACTACATTTCCAGAATCTTCATGTAAAACTAGGGCATTGCTGTCAGAGAATGTGCGTGTTTTTTTGTTTTTGTTAATCATTTTCAAGCTGGTCTTTACAAGAAGATTACTGTAATTGCATTTTAACAGTGGTGAAGTGATGCCTACCTTGTTCAAAGCTTTGCCCAACACACTGGGGTTGACAGGGAAAGGGGGCAGGTGTGGGGACACTGCAACGGGGAGTGCAATGCTTGGAGGCCAAGCAGTGCAGCCACTTCCCGTGATAACTTCAAACAGAAGGCTAACATCTGCATGCAGTTTAAATTACCATTGCATCAATGTCTGTGTGTATGTGCTAAGCATATGATTGAAAATCTAGTTCATGATATTCTGAAATTAATGAACATGATTGTGGCTGCACTTGTAGATGTTGCTCAATGGGATTTACTTCTGAGTAGGCAGAGATAGGATTGTGCTGTAAGTTAGGGCCATTAATTTCATTGTAAAGGTAAAGGGACCTCTGACCGTTAGGTCCAGTTGCGGATGACTCTGGGGTTGTGGCGCTCATCTCACTTTACTGGCCGAGGGAGCTGACGTACAGCTTGACTAAGCATGACCAGCATGACTAAGCCGCTTCTGGTGAACCAGAGCAGCACACAGAAACGTCATTTACCTTCCTGCAGGAGCGGTACCTATTTTTCTACTTGCACTCTGACATGCTTTCGAACTGCTAGGTGGGCAGGAGCTGGGACCGAGCAACGGGAGCTCACCCCGTCACAGGGATTCGAACCGCCGACCTACTGCTCGGCAAGTCCTAGGCTCTGTGGTTTAACCCACAGCGCCACCCGCGTCCCTAGACTTGATGGTATCAGGGTACAAAATTGATTTAGGCATTGAAATAAACCAGCAATGTTCACGCTGAGTTGAGAGACGTATGCAGTAGCACATGGTATGGTGGGACCATGCCATTCACCTGACTTCCCTCTAACTGAGTCATTGCTTCATACCAGAGTGGAGAGGAGGAGGGGAAGGTGGCAGTGAGACTGGCACAGTGCAGACATGCCAGCGAGAGCATTTGCACCATACCAACCACATGGCTGCCTTGCCCCCACCCTCTCCATCCTAGTATGCAACAGCAATTCAGCTGGATGGAGCTTAGCCTCATCTCACCATCTGCTTCTGTATGTGTGTGTTGTCATTCTTTATAATATTCATTGTGCCATTTCACACTATGAGTTTTCAATGGTCTATAATTTAAAACAAAAACAGAACTGAACTTTAACAATGGCCATATTTTGAATTTATCTGACATTTTATTTGGGATCTGTGTACTAAAACACCTCTTTTTCTCCTCCAAATAGGTAATCAGAAGTTGTTTGCTTATATAACTTCAGTTAGAAAGGGTTTTGACAAGGTCAGAAGTGGCCAGTGTTTATTCAAGCCTGCTAATGGATGCATTCCACCATTGACTCATGGAGCACTCCCAATACAGTTTCCATTAACCTTATTCTGATTACATGTGTAATTCGTCTATGGGCAATCAATAGATTCCCAGCATTAATGAAAATCAAACAGAAATGGGAGCAAATCAAACATAAGAAGGAAGCTCTTCTTGCTATGTATTAAATAGCTACAGTCAGTGTCTGAACTTGTTATTATTGTGCTGCAGCCTATTAAGATAAAACAGGTGTATGAAACAATGCTAAATCTCCAATGGGAAGTGATTCAAATGTCATATCTAGAAAGTCAATGAGTGATCTAAACCTTCTGAGTCATTGCACCAACAACATCCAGGTTGAAACATAATGTTCTCATTTTGCCATTATCTTTAAACAGTGCAGAAGCGTCATGGTGGCATAGGAAGGTTGTGACAGTCCTGTGCTGGTAATCATTGTCATCATCTCTGGTTTTTATTTGGGCCACTTCCAGATGGCAGCTTTGTACAGCTCACCTTGTCATTTCTGAACATTTTAAACACTGGATAACTATGCTCAGCTGCCATCATTCTCCCAAGCTATTGAAATGCCATTACATCTATGACGGGGCAGGTTACATTACATTACATCTATGATGGGACAGATACCTCTTCCCAATCCAGCCCATACAGGTAGAGAGGAATGAGAGCATGACTGTCCTACATACCTGCACACTGTCATAGTGTTGATTGTGTTTTCTGAAAATTAAGGTTTATTTACACATATATGCAGACCGAGTATAAGATTTAAAGGTTTACAGTATTAGCAGTCCAAATACATCTTGCTCCTCCATTATGTTTCTAAGGTAGCCACCAATCATAGATTTGTTTTTTCAGAGAGCAGGTCAAGTCTCTGTCTCAAGACTGCCAGTTTCTTTAGTTCTCTTGCCCACACACAGTCATCTCCAGACAGGGGACAGGGAAGAAAAACATGGCTGCTTCAGCTCACCTTCCAGGAATGTTTCCAACTATTTAGTTTCTATGGCAACACTTTGGCCTAAGCTTACATAACAAAGCAGACTCGTTTGAGCATTTTAGAGTTCTCCCTTTTCTGCAGAATCTTACAGCTATAAAATCACAGAATTGGATGGGACCCCTCAAAATCCATGGCATCTAACCCCATTGCATTTAACATTTTATTCAGAAGCACATTCCATACTTCAAAGGAATGAATTCTTAAATATTTCATTTGAAACTACTTTTTCATGCCCCTGTCAGTAGAACATCATTAACTCCCTTTAAGCAAAATGTGTTTGGCTTTTCCTTCTACAGCACATTTTTCTCATAGTCATTGCTTAAGTAGGGGAGGCCCTTATCAGTTCAGAATGAAGCATATACATTCAGAATTGTACTTTTGAACATGGCGACATCTCTGCAGTCAGTACTGTTTTTCTAGAAAAAGAGCAAGGAGTGAGCGCTCACTGGGCAGCCATTCAGCAAGGGGGCTGGCCATTCAGCGAGCGGTGATGAGGCTAGGGTGGGCTCCAAGGCCAGGATACCCCTGGTAGCAGGCAGGGAAGGACCGGGAACAGGGGATGGGGCCTGCCTGGATGTGCCGGGAAGGATGGGGATCCTCACAAAAGCCAGTGCTTGTGTGGGGGTGCCTGGTTCACACCCCCCCCTCAAAATTGTGCACCTGGTGCCCCAGCCCCCTCCCCTCCCCACACACTACACCCCTGGATAAGTGTAGAAATCTCTGACTTTCAAATGGATGGAATGTAGCCTACTGTGCAAAGGTGTGAGTCACGTCTGTTGCTCCACCCACTTTTGCCTCTTTTCCTGCTCCCCACAGGCATGAGAACCCAGAAGCCTCCTCACAAGCAGAAAAAGGGTTCCCGCCCATTTTAGAGTATTATGCAGAGTTTCTGTCTACCATGTTTAAGTAATAAAGGGGGGCTGAAGCAACTAAGAGATTGATTTACTATGACTTGAGTTCTTGCAGACGATAGCCACTTCAAAATTTCATCAGCTCACATGCTGTTTCAATAAAAGCTCATGCCACAAAGAATATTAGTCTCTAGAATGCCTGCCACTTCTTGCTTTAGTGTTTGTATGGACCTACATAAATATGCTTCTGGATTCTTTTCTTTTTCTTTACAAAGACACCATCTGACAAACCAACTCCAGAATACAGTGCAGATTTTTCTTTCCTTAGCACATACCAGTACAGTGACAAATATTTGCACAGATATATTATTACTCCATATTGTTTGATAATGCGCAGGGCAGATTTACTTTTTAGGCATTCCTGATAGTACCACAAATATCTAATTTCTGCTCATTTTCTGTGGGGAGTTTAGGCTTCTTCTTTTTTAAAAAAATGATTTTTATTAACTGGCCAATCACATCAAATTAAATCACATCGCATAAATTCCAAATTACAAAGCCAAATTTTTAAATTTTGTTGGGGGAACCCATACTTCAAGATCCAAAGGGGGATTCAGATCATCTTCTTATTACTGCGTTAATGTCCCAATCAGTCCCAATCAGTCCAGACAAAGTTCATAATTCTATCCAGTCTTATCTTGGTGTTTCCACATCATATCTTGTTCATATAATTTCTCTTTTTCCTTTACGATCTCTTCTGTTAGTCTCCTTAAGCCGGTAAGCAAGTATAATGATCCTGTGTGGATTTCCCGTTCCTCCAAACTAAGTCCAGATGGTTTCCATATATCTCCTTCGTAGATAACATCGCTCTTTCCATCATAAATTAGGCATTGTCACTCTTAAGTCCCACCGTGAAGTTGATTTCTCTCTTTCTCCTCCCAGACCCAAGAGCTCCATCAGTGCCTCCCAAAATGGCGACGGCATTTTTAACTGCGTCATTCCAAAACTCTTAGCCTTCCAGCTTCGTCTTGAAACATTGCTTTGATTCGAAAGTTTATCTCCACACAGTCTTAAATCCAAGGCTTAAGTCCTTAATTTCTGACTCATTAGGGGAGGGGATTCTTGTTTAATCACATTAAAAAAAAGGAAAGGCAGGTTTTTTTCCCCCTCCCCCCTCAGTCATTTGTCGTACCGTATCTTGACGTATCTTCTCATATTTTATTCTTGTCTTGTTATCAGAGATCTCTTCTGTCAGCAGTCTTTACTCCCCCTTTTTCCTTGAAGTATGTGCAATTTATCTCGTCCAAATTGTTTCTTTTGAAGATTGTTGCAACTAGAGGCGCGGATCAGAGACGGCATCGAGGAGCGCCGGAATCCCACAGGAGGGCTTTGTGCCTAGTGCCCCCACCTCCACAAATTCGGGGGTGGTATAGGGCACAGCAGGCAAGGGCCGTCACCCCCACAATCCTGGGGGGGTTAAGGAGGCTAATTACCCCCATCATAGCCTCCAAATTACCTTGTGTGGGTCAGAGAGATGTTATTGTCAGCCATCTTCCGATGCGCCACCTAGTGGCCCCCCTCTACCTAGTGGCCCCCCTCTAGGCTTCTTTTCTGAAATGATGCAACCCTGGCAGAGATATTGCATATGCCAAGCATTCATATTGTAGCATTTTGTCATTGGGAAAGTGCAATTTCATCTAAATTTTGTAGTTTAGAGTACTGCGTTGAATATAGTTTATATAGAATAAAGCTCTCAAAATAAAGACCTATTTGTGTCATAATCATCTTTTTGATCATACCCATGACATCATTAGTAGCATCGTCTCCCAGACCCTTGCCCTTTGGTATGACACAGGCAGCAAGGGAAGTAACACTAAACAGTGGCTATAGCATGCTGAATACTGTTTTATATTCTTGATAGGCCTCACACTACATCTCTGATTTTGTTTGTTTTCTCAGGGGGCCAATCTCTACTTCTGTTATTCATCTTAGATACCAGCCCTTTTGCTTAGCAGTAATAACTCCTGGCTCTTTGCATTAACGACTCACAAGAACCTCTTCCATATAGAAGAGTTGAGGACCCTGTTATTAGACTACAACTCCCATCATCCCTGACCATTGGTTGTGCTGGCTGGAGCTGGTGGGAGTTGAAGTCTAACAACTGGAGGGACCGAAATGACCCAATAGCAAAATGGCATATTGTATAGCATTGGCTTTGTTCATATCACAAATACGTGGCATGATAACAGTATAGCAATGCTGGGGTCAAGGAGGCAAGTGAAGTTCTGAGAGTGTCCTTTGGCAGGCACACAACCGTTCTACCACAGACTCCTATTCAGAAGCTATCTATAGACAGCTTTGCTTCCTAAGGGGTGGGGTGGGGAATACAGAATCGAAGTCTGCTATTTCTGGAATGCACAGCAGTCAAATGATGAGCTTATCGCAAGAACATCCAGTCGAGATTCCTATTTGTAGAAAAAGCACAAACCATTTGAAACTTTGTAAAGTGATGACAAAGGCAAAGATACCAAAGCATTACTTTGTTTCGGGTTCCTACCGTGATACTTGCCAGAACACGAACAGAAACCAACCATGGTGTATAAGTGGATGACACATGCAATATCATCATCTAGGGACCAGGTCCTTTGTCAAAGCTTTAGCTGTGCATTAGAATGTCTTTCCTAATCCCCTTAATCCTGTCATCAGCTGCCATCATGTCAAGATGTGTCAGAGCTAAATATGAAGTTGTGTCTCAGAAAAGTTCTGCCTTGGTAGACAGAAGGCTGCATTTGGAGCAGGAACATCCACTTGCTTGCATAACTGTATTGTATTCATAGCACAGCATTTTTTTAAAAAAGCAAGAGGCAAGTTATTCCTGTATCTGGTACAATTTCCAATGTACTTTTGATCAAACAAGTTCTTTTAGCCATGTTTCAAGTAAAATTTAGAACAACCAGGACAGATCCAAATGACTATTCTCTATGGATAGATTTGGTGACTGAAAATTTAATAGCAATGTTAAGGTTTTAAAGGTAATTCCAAATGCCTACCCAAATTGAGCAAAAATAAAACTAGAAATTCACCAACCTAAATATGTTGAGCCAGGTACAGCTTAGGGCAGAATTTGTTGGGCAAGGTTAACTTTACATGGGACATCACAGAGAAGGTTACAATTTTCTGAGATCTTTAGAATCATGGCCAATTTTTTAGTTGGAAATATGAATGGAAGTTTAAAAGGAACTTTGCTATTTCAGCCTCTTCTCTTTAAGAGAGATAGAAACACTAGGATGTATCCTTATTTATTTATAGCTCATACTGGCATCCTCTAATGATTCAGGCAAGAAGCTTTAAGATCACATACTCTGAGTTCATGGCAAGGGGAAAAAAATAATTTCAGTCCGGTCTCTTAGCCATGATCCCACAGAACCTATAGATTACAGTAGTTTTAATATAGGGCCTGCTCCCACAATTTTGAGTCTGGAAATATGTTTTTCTTCACTACTCACAATGTGTATCAAATAATTTGTAGACATATACACACATAAACGTATGTGCAATATTCTTAATCCTTCCTTCTCCATTTTAGGTTAAATGATAACAGAATGAGGCATGTATGCAAGTTCATGCACACGTGAATGTTATATGTTATGTCATATGCATAAGGCATTTTAATGTAAATTTAGCCTAATATTCACATTTGTATGCATGTTTGCCTAAGATATACAGTTTTCCAAAAATAATTTCCCTATCATGATGCATTTTTCTACATTTATTTTCAGCAGTACAGTATAGGCATTTATAGGCAAACTTTACTGTAGTAAATGCATTTTTGTATGCACTATTTGGCTGCAGATATGCATTGTAAAATGTGGATAAGTGCTAATTTTGAATGGTGGCTGTGTTTCAGTTCATGTATTGCTTCAGAATTAGGTAGGTTCACTTTAAATATGAACTGAATCAAATTTCTCCCCCTTCCCTAGTGAAACTTCCCATTTCAGCTTAGTGATCAAGTAGATTTGGAGCTAGAATGCTGATAAATGAGACATATTCATCATGTATTATACCTGCCATAGGCAAAGATATCACATACAAAGATCTCTGAATGACTATTATAAGTCTGTACAAAAAAGTGGGCAGGTTGTCTGGTTATATATAAACCTGCATGCTTGCTCGCTTTGTGCCTTATCTGAAGAAATCTGCTAATCTCTAAAGCAAATTGAATGCAATTAAGCACAAGAGACAGCCATTTATAGAAAACTGAGGGAGTTATAAATTGTTCTTACTGAATTTACCACACTGAATCTTTAGAAAAGTTCTCAGCACAGGTTGTCGTGGTTTGACCTAAAACCATTGGGGATGCTGCGCTTATTAAAAAGCTCCTGCAGGCAAGCAATGAGGGGGAAAAGAATAAATGAGAAATCAATGGTTCTCACAGGAACAGTTCAGGAGTAACCTAGTGAATCTGTCATGTTATAATTCAGTCAACAGCATCAGGGTCAACGCTGTTGCTGGTAGGAGAAGATGGCAGCTTAATCACAATACTGAAGTAATTCTGAAAATCACTTTTCTAGATCAGACACAGTTCTTGAACTGACAGTTGCTGACGATAAATACATTTATTAAACACAAGTTGTCACCTTCTGGTCTCTGAAGCTCTTTTCCTTCAGTGGAAACTGCGACTTGCTCCTCACAACATGAGAAACTCATTAATAGGCTATCCAGACTAATGGTTTTATTCTTATTTTTTATTCTTATTTTTCCAATATCAAGTCTCAAGGAGAGAAACTTACTGATGAGATTCTCTTTTTATAAGGTTGCAATTTAACATCTACTATCCAAGGCACATTCTAAGTCATAAATCTAGAGAGTATTTTAATCAGACAAAGCTGGTATACATTCCTGGCTCCCTTGGCTAGGCTGAGTTGGCAGGGATTTTTCCTCTACAGAGAAAGTCAGATCCAACTCTAGTTTGCAGGATGCTGCCTCCTTATAAAAGCAGTTTTTCTTTAGTGGACTTCTGCATTCAATCTACCCCAGTCTGAAAAGTATCTACCTCCTTTTATTTTATATTCCTGGATGGTGGCCGCCACCACCTACTTATGATAATAAGTCTTACTATGACAATAAGTCTTACTAAGCCTCTCAAATGATGGCAACAGTGAGCCTATTAATGGTAACCCAGTAGTAGATGTGTATTTAGAGTTTGAAACTGTGCTACAGGGCCCACAGTTATGGGCCACTTACCTCTCCTTTGACCCCACCCCCACAAAATTCCTTTCCCTCCAAGTTAGATTTCATCAGCTATTTACTGCAACTGCTTCTTCTCCACAGTCATGGAATAAACACATTCTGTCCAATTTATCACCAGTGATGAAGAGACACCAGCCCATGTTTGTCCTTCTAACAAGGAGGGGTGCATAGAGAGCAGGGATGAATGTGGTTGCTTGACTCCCACCATTGTCCTTCTGTCCTCCAAATGTTGGAGGCATGATATTTGAAACACAGAGCCTTTTGTGCTTGTGTAGACTGCCCACCCTGGTCTCCCAGGATTCTAAATAGGGCAGGAAGCCTATACAAGCAGAGAAGGCTTCCCTCTTTAGATATCTGCATCCATCCCATGAAGGGCTACAAGGATGGGCTAGCTTGCTCTTCTTTCATCCTCCCTTGTCTGATTCAAATGATGTGGGGGATTATACCACCTGAATAGCAGGACCCATCAGAATGTTTCTTCAGAGAGGATCAGAAAAACATAGACTACATTTCTGGTGCTGAAGCTGACCCAGATGATTCATTGTTTTTCTGGTGGGAAAAAGATAGAAGTGTGAACTAGCCAAGACTAGGGGAGAGTAAAAAAGGAATGGACAAGAATAGATCTGGGAGGAAAATCAGAAGTACTGCACAATTTTCATTTTTAGTAGGCACATGTTACAGGCCTACACTGCGTGCCTGATGAAGTTTTTACACACATTTGCAATGTGTTCTTTGCATAAGTCATCAAGTCATCTGTGAAGAGCTGTATGTGTCCTGGAGGATGGAAGAAGAAAGTTGTGCTGTGGTCTAGAATGAATAGCAAGACCAAGTGACCAGAAGGCTGAAACTGTGTTGTAGCTCCACAGGTCTGGGAACAAGAGTTGAGTCAACAGAGATGAGTAGGGATTAAAGCCCTATGTAAAACCACTGTTTGTGGCAGCTCACACTTCTCCTTTAAGTAAGTGGATGAGCGGCCAGGCGGCTACAGCAGCATTGGGATGGCTGCTGCCACCTACTTGCCCACTTAAAGGAGAAGAATGCGTTACTGCAAACAGTGCTTTTGCAAAGTGCTTTAAAGCAGCCCCATGTTCCTGTTTCAACCTTTGTTTCATCATTATGTGATATCACAAGGATGTCATGTGATTGGCAGGTGGGCAGCCCAGCTCACCTGTAAAATGTGGCCTATTATCCTGCCCAGTGAGCCAAAAGGTTTTCCCACGCCTGGTTTAGACAGACAGAAAGACAGATAGATATATCCATGAAGATGGTACAGAGTGTAAAAAGAACCCATTATGATGTCATTTAAAAGAACACATGCTGCTGACATGAGATAAGCCTTGTGGAGCTCCATCACTATTCTCACTGTATAGCCTGTCAGAAAAGCATATTGCTGAAGGAAAACAGGGTAGTTATTTTACAGTTTCAAACCAGAAGCTGCATGAGACACAGTGAAAGCCATCTTGGAAATTTCCCAAACAGCAAGGATTTGCTAAATATGCACTTGAATTAGGAGAACATATTGTACAGAGCAATAGAAAACGTACACTGCTATACCACTGAGATTGTTAATATTAGGCACAACAATTAATAGAACTTATTCTTTTTCAAAGATTAATACATCTTTCTCTTGAAGTACTATAGAAATATGTCACTATATTACACTCAGTCCTCCCTGCTCCCATATTTTGGAGAGGTGGCTTTCTATTGATATTAAAAAAGCAGCCTACACATATATTCTGTTTCAATAGGCACTTGTTATTGGTAAGACAGATAGAGACTTTGAAACTAGGGAGGGCACAGCATTGTTCAGATTCAGAGTTGTGCGTCAGAATGGGCAACGTGCCTCCTAATAAATTCTGAAAGAGTTTTGCTAGCAGGTTGCATCACCATATATAACAATGAAATAACTAAGCAACAAAATAACCAAGGATGTCATCTATTTCAGCATGGGGTAAGATGCCATTCTTTCCATACAGACATTATTTCCTATGCACCTGTAGGGATTTATGTTGTGATTCAGTCAAAGTAAAATGCATATCATTCCCATTGATTTGCAAAGGATGAAAGTAAAGCACATGTGAGTATCTTCAGTGGAGTCGCTGGGTTTCCCACCTAGGACAGGAAAGACAAGAGAAAAGGGTGACTCCAGAGCAGGGATGCTAAGAGGAGTTCCAGGACCCAGTGTACTGTACGTGGATTGGACCCCCTGTATTCCTCTCCGCCCCCACCCCCCACCGCCCCCCACACCTCCAAAAATCTATTGTCAATAACAGCTGCTGATGCACATTTATTAACTTAACCTAGCCACCCTCACAGGGTTGTTGCAAATTGTGTTTTATTCTATAAAGGCAGCACACTTGAGGAGTGAATGGAACAATGTGGACACAAGGAAAGTGCTTTAACAAACATGCCCCAATATCTTCCTCCATCCAGCTTCTCCTGCTTTTTTATCAACATTCCTTCCTAGCAACAGTGATTAAATGTCCCTAGCGATGATGCTGTCTGCCAAGTGCCAAAGTATTAGAGCTATGCCCATGTTTTGTGCTCTAACTTTCTTCAGAAATGTCGGATTAACTTACTTTTCTTTTAAAAAATGAAAGCTGAGAGTCAAGAGGCACCCACTGGCCTTGAACCCTGCTTCCATCCTAGCTCTTCTACCCATCTGTCAGCAGTCCTGCCCAGGAGAGAAAGTGGTCATTGATTTAGCATCTGTACTATATATTTAAACAGTGCTTTTTTTTTCCTTTTAAAAAATGTTTAGGGGTACTCTCATTTTCCTACTCATATTGAAATACTGCCCCTCAATGAGGCCAAACATATATTCACAAAATGCTTAGGGGTATGCGTACCCCTGCATACCCCCAGAAAAAAGTGCTGCATTTAAAGCAGCATTATACCATTTTAGGCAGTTCCCAGAATCCTGGGAGCTGTAGCTTATTAAGGTTCCTCAGAGTAGTTAGAAGACCTCTATTCCACACACAAAGCTGCAATTCTCAGAGTGGTTTGTCAGTCAGTCTTTCTTTCCAGGGAAGTCTGGGAATTGTAGCTCTGTGAGGGAAACAGGGGTCTCCTAACATGTCTTAGCACCCTTCACAAATTAGTTTCCAGGATTCTTTGGAGATTTAATGGCTGCTTAAAGTGAGTGATATGACACTGCTTCAATATACTGTACTGTGTCTTCATTCCAGTAGAAAAATTAGAGGACAATTTTGAGGGGGGGTGTTAAAAAAAGAGAGAGTGCCAAAATTATCAGGGCAGTTAACCAGTGCCGCTGTATTTTAACAAACCTCATTAGTGTGCACTGTGTTTCATGCTCTCAGCTATGCAGCAAAGCACTTCCACTTTTCAACAATAAATAAGTTTTGCCTTCCAAAGAAACTGCTATGAGATCCTTATTGGAAAACATACTGTCTCTATAGATTTACAGCAAGCCAGTTCTCCCAAACTCCTAAACACTGGAGTGAATATAAGTAAAAAGCTGTTTTTTATTTATTTCCCTCTCTTGCATTTCCTCTTGATGCATTGTTGTCTCTAAATCAGACCTATTCCAAGTATAACATAAAAATGAGGCTCCTGTTCTAAATGTGATTCTTCTCCTTGTGCCTCTTTTTAGGGGAAGAAAATTTGAAGGACCTAAAAGCTAAAGTTCTGCAGTGTGGCTTATTTTCACCACCTGCCTTGGAAGCCTATGGTTTATGCTAAAGTGCTAATGGTTTGTGTTGCAATCTTTCATTTAACAGGGATTGTAATGTTTTTGATTTGCAACCTAAATGGGGTTTGTGAGATGAGGAAATGGCTTTGTTTTTGTTTTGTTTGCTTAGTGCAGGCACGTCCAACAGGTAGCTCCCCTAAAAAAAGCTCAATATTTTAGCCCTGCACCCCCCAAAAATGGGCCATCCCCCTCCCTAAAAAAACAACTTTGACCTGAACCCCAAAAAGGGGGTAGATCACTGCCAGTTTTTAACTCTGTGAGTAGATCACAGTCTCTTGGGAGTTGGCCACCCCTGGCTTAGTGTGTTTGCGATTGCAATGGAGCCCTCACAATCTACGTGTGAAGTTCTGTGCATGCAGAGTCCTCCTTAGTTAAAATTGGTTTTATATCTCTGCCTCTAGCATCTTTTAAAAATATATTGGCAGTTTTCATACATCTAGTTGATATTTCCTGCTCTTACTACTTCTGAGGAATGGGCTGCTGGTTATATTACTCATTATTTTCTGACAGTATTTGAAAGTTCTATCATATCTGACTCTGGCTTACATATTCTAACCGTGTGTGTGTGTGTGTGTGTGTGTGTGTGTGTGTAAGTTGGTAATGTGTGGTATCCAATTGATGTCACTCTGCTAATGGAAGCTATTCATCACCAGAAAAGGGAGAGGTAATTTTTTGTGATTCCTCCTTTTTGTGATTCCAGTAGCCCACTGTTCCCTCAGTCTGCTTCAGAGAGTTCCTCAACCAGTTGGACCAAATTTTGAGGGGCAGGGACTGTGAGGGGAGAGGAGGTATTGCCCCGCTTCCTGTTCCACTGATGGGTGAGTTTCATCAGTAAAAATCTGTTTTCACTGTTTATAATTCTGAATGTTAAATTGTTGCGAGTCAAGGCCCCGGGCCCTGCTTTGTGATGGAAGAAGACACATGGACACAAATATTTTAGGTTCATGGGCTAAAAAAGGCCACAACTTTATTGGTTACAGAATGTGTGTGGTATTGACTTAGCCATTGGATCCGAACCAACTACTGGATACTTTACTCCTGCCCGCTCTGCAGTAAGACACACAAGGGTTGACAACCTGTAGGGGGAGCTTGTTGATGCAAATCAACTGGAAGCTTTCCCCTAGACTCACCGGAGAGTCGTGCCATGGCCCTAGCCACCACCTGGGCAGGCACCACGACCACCGGATTCCTTTAAAATAATACCCTTCAAGGGGAGGGGTAGGTGATGGCCACAACCTCCCCTCCAACACACAACGCGTTTTCCAATGCCTAACTGCCAAACCTTACAAAGTTGTGACAATTTGCTATGAGGTAGGCAAAAAACCAAGTGGCTGGTGCCAATTTGCCAAGTGGAAAAAATTCCTACCAGGCCACTTCAACAGGCGACCAACTGAGGTCCATAGCAAGGTCAGGTGTTGAATGCATGACATTAGAGCAGTGTTTCCCAACCGGTGTTCGGCGGCACACTAGTGTGCCGCGAGACGTTGCCTGGTGTGCCGTGGGAGGGAGGCGGGCGAGTCGGGCGGCGAGAGGCGGGGCGGCGGCGGCGAGCACACGCGGGGCGGCGAGCGAGCTCCCTCCCACATCCCATCGCCGCTCGCTTCGGCCGGCCTACTGGGCTGTCGCAGGCGGAAGGCCTGCGCATGCGCGAGGTTTTCGCGCCTTCGGGATTCCCTTCACGCCTTCCTCCTCCCGGGTCCTTGAGAGCGCGGGAAGCGGCAGCGCGAGACCGGCGTTGAGACAAAAACGCAAAGTTCCATTCAGGGCTCCCCTTTTGCCTAGTCGTCTCACAGTTTGGAAGATAGCAGCTCTCCAAATTTCTCTTCAGTCTCCACTGAATGCCTTGACTGGGTTAGGGACCCTTATAGCTCAGCATCAGTTGGTGGAAAGGACATGACTTTACAGGAGCAGGAGGAACTAACTGAACTGAGACAAAATCGTGGTTTCAAGCTAAGATTTGCTGATCTACCTTTGGACAGTTTTTGGTTGGAAACTGCCAAGGAGTTCCCCCTTCTGGCAAACAAAGCTATTTTGACATTGCTCCCATTTTCCACTACATGTCTCTGTGAGTTGAGCTTTTCAAGCATGATTGCTATAAAAACTAAATACAGAGAGAGACTGAGAGCTGTTGACGAAGAGCTACGTGTGTGTCTTTCTTCGATTCCAGCCAGAATATCAGCTTTGTGTTCAGCCAAACAGGCCCAGGTTGCGCACTGAATAAAGTATTTTATAATTTTTCATATTTCTGTTTACTTACTATTTCATAATAAAGTAATTATAAAATACTTTCTTTGTGTTTATCTGGTTCCTATTAAAGAGAGTTACTTTATATATAGTCAATATAGGCACAGAGTTAATTTTTTAAACATTTTCTAATGGTGGTGTGCCTCGAGATTTTTTTCATGAAACAAGTGTGCCTTTGCCCAAAAAAGGTTGGGAAACACTGCATTAGAGGGAGGGCAGGTGGGAGATCTGTGCATGCAGGAACAAAACAGGCAGAGCGTGGGGCCCACAGCCGTTTAAATGCAGCAAACTACACACCCCAGCTAGCCAGACTGGCCAGCTGAGGGCATGAAGCAGGCCTGGGACACCCTATGATGCAGGGGCCCAACCACACAGCCCTGCAAAGCATGGGAAACGAGTCCTGCTTGCAACTCCTCCCCTCGTGGAAAAGGAGAGGCTTTGTAACCTACCCAGGGATCTGCTGATGAAGGGCAAATAATAAACTTCATCATCACCATCACCACCAGAGGAGGAACACCAATTGGATCCTGCCTGTTATTAAGTTTTAGTGACTGAGACTGTCATGTGATGAATCCAAAACATTGTTATAATGTCTGCAATATTAAATTCAACTGTTGTTTTATGGGTATTGTGTTCTGATTTTTGTAATGATGTTTGATATGTATTCCTGTTCTTGTACTGCTATTCTTGTGTTGCCAGTGAGCTGCTCTGGGCACAACCATGTGGAACAGCAGCAAAGAAATTAAAGCAGGACTAGCTAACCTGTGGCCTTCCAGATGTTATTGGACTCTAACTCCCATTGACCTCTGCCAACACAGACAATTGGAGTTGTAGCTCAGCAACACTTGGGAGTTCTTGCACTAAAGTAAGAATAATGAAAAATTGGATTGTGGCACCAAGACACCCAAACATCTGTATACTGATGTGTCACTATTTTCTGTTTTTCCAGTGGCTCATTTCATTTGTTAATGGTCCTTTTCCTTATCGGTTTTTCTCAGCCAGTTCCAGAGAGTGTCTTGGCAAGCATCCTTGGCTTCTGCGGTTTTTTCACCAGGTCCATTGGAAGGGATGGAGGTACATGGGATTACAGATGGTATCTAAACAGTTCTAGACATATTGATGTCCACAAGGAGACTTTTACAATTTCAGGACCAAAGAGCAGGAAAAACATCAATGTCTTTTAAAAAATGTAGATCACAATTCTCTCTGCTGCCTTATTTTTCTGTCTCTGCTGCCTTATTTTTCTTTCTAACAAAGTATCTCTAATTTGGCAAATAGTGTTTAATGATACATGATCAATTTCCCCATAATATAAGGAAATATTACCAGAAACTCTGAAAGGGCAAAAACATTCTGAGGTATCTCAAAAACAAATTTAATATTATCAACTTGACTATAAATACAGCTCACGTTCTGCAAAGGTCATGTCTGCATCCACAACTGAGCACCAAACTAGGCATGCCTCTGATAGTTCTATTTGCTTAATCACTTAATACAGCATTCTTACATTATTCCTGTTGGTAAATATTATTTAAATGTTAAATGTGTCTTATTTAAAAATTAAATGCCATGATGGTGCATTCACACATCCAAAAATGGGGCTTTTTTGTTTTTGTTTTTACAACAAATATATAGAACTCCATGTAGAATGAGGAAGTCGGTTATTTTAACAGCAAAAAGGGCATAGTGCAGGGGTCGTCAACCTAAGGCCCATGGGCTGTGGTAGAATGGTTGTGTGCCTGCCAAAGGACACTCTCAGACTTCACTTGCCTCCTTGACCCCAGCACTGCTATACTGTTATCATGCCACATATCTGTGATATGAACAAAGCCAATGCTATACAATATGCCATCTCCCCCTCCTCCAATGTTAAAGTGGTAAATGGGAAAGGAAATAGCACCTTACACCACAGTTCTGTTTTAGGTGCTCCTTCATCCATTTTCAGATATGTTTTGTCTGACCCTGGAAACTGCATTCCTCCCCAATGCCCAATTCAGACTGGTTCATTCTCTCTCTCTCTCTCTCTCTCTCTCTCTCTCTCTTTCGTCAGTGAGCTATCCTGACTTGGTCTCTGTGAGAATTTTTCTCTACAGCGAAGAAAATTGTGTTGTTTGTGTTTTGACTGTTAGCCACAACAATGTCCCATTTCCAAATTCTACTAATAATAAGGATGTTTAGTACACACACAGTCCAAATATTCAGCTCTCTGTCTCTTGTGGAAATACCCTTGTAATTATCCCATTAGTGAGTGAGTTAATAATAGAATGAGGCCCAAATATCTTTGTATGCTTATTAAGCAAAATGATTCTGTTTGGGTTTTCTTTCCTTTGTAAGTTTTATTTTTAATTGCTTTCTTGTCATTTTCAGAAAGAAACGTGGGAGAAAGCATTTCCCATTAACTGAAGCAATTACTGGTTGCAAAGACAGTAAAAAATATTGACTGATCCAGAGTAGTTAGTGATTTCAGAAGTGACAAAGAGTATAGAAAGGAAAGGCCATCTTTAAGTTTTCATGTGCTTAACTCTACACAGACAGAGGCCGAGCTAGCTGCTCAGCACCCGGAGTGGCACACATGCTGTGCACCTGAGGGTGGGGCTACCCGTCTGTGGGGGCACCACCCTCGGCGAGTGGTGCGTGTCCCAGGGGGGGAATTACAGCCTTAAAATATAATTGGCAAAAACATCACAAACTATGTCCTCAGACTTGGTGGCAGGCATTTGTGTACATGCTTCCAAGCAGTTTGTGCTGGGTAATTTGGTGCACTTTAACCATTTTCCTCTTTACTCCCAGGTGTATATATTCATTTCCTAATTAAAAGCTCTATCTAGTTTTTCATAATGATTTTGAACTGATTACAGATGAAACATAAGCCTTGCAGCTGACGATATTAGTTCATCATGGCTTCAGCTGGGTGCCCCAACAGTAGGAAACATCAAGCAGCCCCACAGACAATATGCAGCACATCATACAGTCCTGATTATCATGCAATTACAGGTTCTTTGGTGCTAATCAAATGGCAGATTCTGATTAAGGTGAAAATGTAAAATTAGGATTCTGGGCACATCATCAGTTTCTGCATTTGTAGTATCTGAACCTCTGCACAGAAGTGGCTCTGGGATTGGAATGAACAGATACCAAGCTGGACCATTTGTCCATCTAGCTCACTATTGTCTACACTGACTGTCAATGGCTCTCCAGGATTTCAGGTGGGGTACCCTCTCAGCCCTACCTGGAAATGCTGGGGATGCAGCCTAGCACATTCTGCTTGCAAAGCAGATGCCTTACCACTGAGCTATGGCCCTTCCCCAAATGAAATTTCTGGAGATTGTGAATGATGCCAGTTGGACCTCTCAGACCACTGAAGTAATGCACAGCATACATGTATAGTTTGTATAGCAACAACTTCAGGCCACTCTGTGAGACCCTTAGGACTCTCTATCCAGGCTTTGCCCACCAGGCTGCACCCCTTACTGGCTCTGCTCTTCACCAATCTGACTTGCTATAAATGAGCTGTCTATGTTCCACAGTCCTGTTCTTGCAAAGCAGAGCACACAACTGATTGAATACATCAAAACCCGCTTCTTTGGTTTCAGCACAACTATTGTTTCAGATTTACATCTGCAAATATTCAGGATCATCAGGCCCTCAAATTCTCACAAACAACCTCCCACGTGGTGCTGGTAAGAGCAGGGCCAATGTATTATTCCATATCCCTCAATTTTGCTTTTACTTTATGCCAAAGCCCATAAGTAGGCGTCATATAAGATAAATCTCACTAATTTTAAAAAAGAAAAAAAGCGAGTGAACAGGAGGTGATAAATGCTGTGCTGCCTACTCAGGTTCTGTCACATAAGATGTCAGTTCTTTATTTTAATTTTATTTTGTGCTAGCTCACAAAGGCAAGCAGTTTTACTGCACATTATCCCACCTTTGTTAACATATGTTTTTTCACAGTCTGCAGCAAAACGCCTCTGCTCGTTGTTTCTGTCTGAGAATTGATTTTTTTTTTTTAGTCCTCAATCTTCCAGCTATTTCCTAATGTCCTAGGAGATAGGCGTTGCATAGAGGAGGGTGTGTGTGCTCATATGTACGTTACAGATTGCTTGTTACTAAGCGATTCAAGTCATTTGCACAAAGAACCAGAAAAGAGACTAGAATCATAAAGAAGCCAAGACTTTCTCCCAGGAAGACATTTGTTTGCTAACACAAGGAACATAATTGACATTTTGGAACTTTTGCAAACAAGTAAAGGTAAAGGTAAAGGTACCCCTGCCCGTACGGGCCAGTCTTGACAGACTCTGGGGTTGTGCGCCCATCTCACTTAAGAGGCCAGGGGCCAGCGCTGTCCGGAGACACTTCCGGGTCACGTGGCCAGCGTGACATCGCTGCTCTGGCCAGAGCCAGAGCCAGAGCCGCACACGGAAACGCCGTTTACCTTCCCGCTGGTAAGCGGTCCCTATTTATCTACTTGCACCCGGAGGTGCTTTCGAACTGCTAGGTTGGCAGGCGCTGGGACCGAGCAGCGGGAGCGCACCCCGCCGCAAGGATTCGAACCGCCGACCTTTCGATCCGCAAGCCCTAGGCGCTGAGGCTTTAACCCACAGCGCCACCTGCTGTGTACCATCAACAAATATCAACACAAATATCAACACAAAAGCAGTTTTAATTTTTATAGATGCGGAGAAAGCCTTTGATAATATTTCTTGGAAATTTATGAAGGGAAATTTGGAAGGGATGGGGGTGGGACGGAGTTTTGGGAACGGGATTGACGCAATTTATTCAGAACAAAAGGCTAAACTGATAGTTAACAATGTGATTACTGAAGAGTTCAAAATTGAAAAAGGAACACGACAAGGCTGCCCGATTTCCCCACTGTTATTTATCTCTGTTCTGGAGGTGCTCTTGAACATGATCAGAGGGGACCGGCTGGTGGAAGGTATTCAGGTCGGAGTGAAACAATATAAACTTAAAGCGTTTGCAGATGATCTAGTTTTGACCCTTCAGGAGCCAGAATCTAGCACGAAAAAAGTATTACAATTAATTCAAGAGTTTGGTCGGGTAGCGGGATTTAAGTTAAATAAGCAGAAAACTAAGGTATTGGGGAAAAACTTGACAGTTACAGAGTCAGAACGGTTTCAGAAAGAGACAGAGTTGAACGTGGTTAAAAAAGTAAAATACCTAGGGGTAAATATAACAGCAAAAAATCTGAGTCTATTTAAAGATAATTATGAGAAATGCTGGGCAGAAATTAAGAGAGACTTAGAAAGTTGGACAAGATTGAAACTTTCCTTGTTAGGCCGAATTGCTGCTGTAAAGATGAATGTATTGCCGAAAATGCTTTTCTTATTTCAAACATTACAGATTGTAGACAAAACAGAGTGTTTCCGGAAGTGGCAGAGAGATATTTCTAAATTTGTCTGGCAGGGCAAAAAGCCCAGAATTAAGTTTAAGATATTAACTGACGCGAAAGAAAGAGGGGGCTTTGCCCTGCCAGACTTAAGGCTGTACTATGAATCAGCAGCTTTTTGCTGGTTGAAAGATTGGCTGCTTCTCGAAGACACTGATGTACTAGATCTGGAAGGTTTTGACAATGTGTTTGGTTGGCATGCATATTTATGGTATGACAAGGTTAAGATCAATAAGAATTTCAAGAACCATATTGTCAGAAAAGCAGTGTTTAATGTCTGGACAAAATACAAAGACTTATTGGAAAACAAAACTCCAAGGTGGCTTTCACCATTGGAAGCTAAGGCCCGGAAAAGACTCAATATGGAGGCCAAATGGCCGAAGTATTGGGAAATATTAGAAAAAGATGGAGATAATTAGAAATTGCAGAGTCAGGAGAAAATGAAAGACAAAGTGCGAGATTGGTTACATTATGCTCAGATTAAAGAAGTTTTTAAACTTGATAAAAAGTTAGGATTCCAGGTGGAAAAATCGAAGTTAGAAACGGAACTGTTAGAGCCTAAGACTAAGGTACTCTCAAGAATGTATAATTTGCTGTTAAAATGGAACACACAAGATGAAATGGTTAAATCGGCTATGATAAAGTGGGCACAGGACATTGGGTATAATATGTTTGAGGACTGGGAAAAGTTATGGACCATTGGGCTGAATTTCACTGCATGTAATGCTTTGAAAGAAAATGTAATGAAAATGATATATAGATGGTACATGACCCCAGTCAAACTTGCAAAAATATAGCACTTGTCTGATAATAAGTGTTGGAAATGCAGGGAAAGTGAAGGAACGTTCTTTCACCTCTGGTGGACTTGCCCTAGGGTTAAGGCCTTCTGGGAAATGATATACAATGAGCTGAAAAAGGTATTTAAGTATACCTTCCCTAAGAAACCAGAGGCCTTCCTTTTGGGCATCGTTGACCAGAGGGTGCTAAGGAATGACCGAACATTTTTTATGTATGCAACAATAGCAGCAAGGATACTCGTTGCGAAGCATTGGAAAACCCAAGATCTACCCACACTGGAAGAATGGCAGATGCAACTGATAGAATATATGGAACTGGCTGAGATGACTGGCAGAATTCGAGACCTGGGAGAGGAGACGATGGAAGAAGATTGGAAGAGATTTAAGGACTATTTGCAAAACTATTGTAAACTGTATGAATGTTAAGGAGGATGCTTGATCACAAACAACTTGGCACCATTGAATTAGATAAACTGAACTATGAAGATAAGCTAAATTTAGGAAAAAATCAACTTTTAGATAATGATTAGGCTAAACTAAAAAGTTTTAAAAAGTCAAATGAATATATCTAAAATTTAAGATATAACATTGGAAAATTAGATAAGGTGGGGACAAGGTGATAAATTGCTGAATTAATTTTTATATTTTGGAACGTAGGAGAGGGAGATGTGAGGAAGTCCAAAAAGGATAAGAAAATATGTTATGAAATGTGATGTTTTTGGTATGTTTTGTTTATTATGTTATAATTCAAAAAAAAAAACTATTAATAAATATTATATATATATAAAAAAATAGAATCATAAAGAAGCCAAGGAACCAGCAAGCATAAAATGCCCCACTCCCAAGATGCTTTGGTGCCTGTGCCAAATAATCCACACAGCAGCCCTCTTCTCTGTAAAAATGTAACAATGAACTAAAGATGGTGACCCCAATTCTGCCACCTAAGGCAGAATGTTGAACCCTGCTGCATGAGCCAGTCTTGATTGATTCCATACTTTGGTGGGATATTCTGAAAAGCCAAAGGTGTTTCCAGCACATTAGGCTGGTGTGACTGAAATCTAGCTCTAGATACATGTCTTATTGGATGTTCAAAGGGAGAGAGACTCAACTGGAGCACATCTGTCCAACACACTGGTTTACCTGGTCTGTAGCATCTCTTCGCTCAGAAGTGACACTCCACATGCTCCTCCTCCTAGCCCAGCACTGCAGTTTCCTTGAGGCATGGTTCTGCCAGAATCAATAGCTGCATATATGGTGCCACTCTGAAATGACTGACCTTATCCCTGCCAGAGCACACTGGAGAAATGCCTAGAAGACCTCTGTTCTAGGACATCACTCCGTGCAAGCCAGAATGAGACATTCACTTGCAGCACACAGGTTTGAAACAAAGAAGATCGCCTTTTTTATATAGAGGATGGGCTTGTTGCCATATCACAATAGCAACAAATTTGTTAAAAAGGTGTTGTGAGCTATTACTATCACTTAAATGATATGGGTAGGTAGGTGTTTTAAAGCATCCGTATTTGCTTTAAAACATATCTGTTGTCACTTTCTTTTTCATTATTACAGTTCAGGTTTGGGCTACTACAACCATGGGCAGTAATAAAGTTCAAACCTACCTATTACTCTTGCAGATATGGGTGGTTAGTCATGTAGTAAAACAGGTGGCAGCATGGAGAGAAACGGCCCATCTGTAATAGGCTGGGTGGGGGGGTCCTTCTAGGTTAAGCCCTGCTTCTCATTTGACTCCCCCCACCATGGAAGGAGGGGACATCTCCCTGTTGTGTAACTGGGCTATGGAAAGCTGAGAGGCATAAGGCTCACAGAAAGGTGCCAGTGCCACTGTCAAAACACTAGGCCAAAGAAAGTGATGCCTGCTACATTGCTGTGTGTGACGTTTGATGGACTGCCCACTAATTTCACAGACTGCAAATAAATAAGCACACTTCTTAGTAAGTATAAGTAAATGTGGCTCTTCTATATAATGCTTTGAAGAGCTAGAATATTCAAAAGCTATTATCTGGGTAGAACTGCAAAGGTATGCAGTTTTATTTTTAAGCTACTGCTGTTGAGAATCAACCAAAATTCTCGCAGCTGGAAAAGATGGCGAGACCCAAAGAAAATCTTGTAGCAATCTTCTTAGAGATATGTCTCCTAATTTTACTCCCAGTGTAAATAAAGAGAATCAGATCTTGCCGCCATTAACAATAAAATTACTGCTGTTAAGTTCTGCTCAACTTGAATTGATTAAAATGGAAGCAGTATCCAAATTAAATGCAAAATAGATGTCTTCTGCAAAGCAGTTTAGCCATCTATTAACTCTGCTGGCTGCAAATGGCTGGGACCAGTTCTCTGTTAACTTCAGCCATCTCTCATGTAGGCCAAACCTAGTAACATATTCACTCTGAGGCAACCACCACTTGTGTTTATGAGACTTTCTCCTGAGAAATATGTTCATGGTTGCAGCCTTAAAGGAATGGTTTACTTTTCCAACTCTGAGGACTAACTGATTATTTAAATATTTATTCATTCTGGGTGCTCCTGTTTCTTTTTAGGTTGTTTTGTGGCGTGGTGGTGTAGTTTTTCACTTCCATTGTTTGTGACATATATCGTATTTGTTACTTTGTGAACTACTTAAAGATTGCGTTGATATAAAGTGGTATATAATTGCCCTGGCAGGCATATTCTGTGACCCAGCACAGTAGCAAATGATCAGACAGGTCACCAGGTATTGGGATGAAATCAGGCCAAATATTCACTGACTGCAGCAGTCAGGGTAAGGGTTGGCATGGCAGTAGGGCCAGGATCAACTCATCATTCCACTCACCGCTTGCTGGTGGAATGGGGGATGGACCGCACTAAACCCATTCAGTGGGAGTTGTTCAGTGCTGAATCCTGTCATGGTGCATGCCAAGTTGGCAAGGTCTAACTGGGTGACCGGGATAAGGATTCCAGGCAGGCAGACACCAACCCAAGCTTGGAGCATGCCATGGCCTAATGCCCCCCCCCCCACCTCGGACTGCCCAGTTAATCCTGCCCAGTGCCATTTCCACTCATTTACATACACATTATTTCCAGTCCTGTCAACCAGTGACCCAGATTGCTCAGTGTAGGCTCTATCTCAAGGCTGAGAGGATGGGAATCTCACAGGGCAAAATGGCACCAAACTCTTGAGCGGGGAAGCTTATAATGGCTTCTCCCCCCTCCCCTTCCTGCAAGGCCCTACAGGAGCCAATACATGGGCAGAAATTTGCCTCATTTGCTCCTTGGTGGGCCACACGCCACCAGGCAAATTTACCCAGAATGAGACATATATGAAATAAATAATAATAATAATAATAATAATAATAATAATAATAATAGTATTTTTAAACTGCCCTTCAAGCATAGCGTCATAGCAGTTTACCAGAAAGACTGAAACAGTCGAAAGCGAATACAGGCAAAACCTCTGAAAGATCTTAATGTATAGGGAAGTAAATGTGAACACAGGCAATTATCTTTTCCCCAGTATTTCTTCTATTACCCATTCATACATGCCCTATCAGGTGAAAAAGAACAATTATGAAACATTTTGTCACATCATTTGACTTTTTAGAATAGAACAGGATGCAAACTGAAAACAATGAATTAGAGGCATTGCCTCTGCTGCTGAACATTCACGAAGTCTTTCATGCTACTCATAGTTCTTTGTTCCTTCTAGCACCATTTCCCCCCAAACAAATTGTTTACCTTTTGTGGAGCTAGAAACAATTATCCTTATAAAAATATGTGGTGGTATAATGAAAGCAAGTGTCTCATTGAAAAAACATCTGTTTGTTAGTTGCTACTCCCTGAAACATAAGAATAGCATCCTGTTCTCACACTGATGCCAGTGGGAAGCTCATAAGGAGCACATAAATGCCATGGCACTCTGCCTGCTTGTGATTCCTAGTAACGGGTCTTCAGATGTATACTGCCTCCAGCAGTGCAAGTAGAACACAGCCATAGTGACTAGTACCATTGAGAGTCTTCGTCACCATGATATCACTCTGTACTTGGAAGAAATAACTAGTCCATTTGTGTGGTTTCCCACCAAAAAAAAATACTTGGCTTCTAAAAATGCCTCTACATCTTTTTGGAAGCCTTGCTTAGAAAAAGGCAAATTGTCACGATCTTAGACCTATCATGTGCTGTTTCCATATTAGAGGCCTACTTAAGAAACTGTATAGTTAATGGAACATGAGGTGGACATGAAGCATGTAAGATCATAATTGCTCCATTTGCTTTTATACGCCTTTTACTGTTTCCCCTGGAACCTCAGTAACAAGGGTGCCATCATGAAGATCTAAGATGTTTCTAGGATGATGTAATTAGGCTTTGACGTCTGTATTTTACCATACCAAAGAAAATATCTCTTCCATGCTGTGTTCAAAGGGAGACCGGGAGATGACTCAGCCAATGTTACTAGAAAAACAGAAATAATCCCTAACCAAATAATAATATTTCATCACTGTACTTACAGAGTTAGAGTATGTAATGTTCTAAAACAAATTCATTTATTCCAAATATTGCAATGAATAAATACAATATAAATTTACTCCTGATCACATTGTTATGAGTTCTTACATATAACTGCTACTAAGTCAAGTATGTTGCTGGTAGCATGTTGGCAGATTCAAATGCCAGTTGTGTTTAGTTCAAAGCCTTATTAATGTTATTTTACACGTATAACACCTTATTAGGTGTTATTTATGTTGCACCATGCCACAGCCAATACGCCTGGAAATATGAGCTGCATACCAACAAATCTTTGTCTCAGAGAGGTGCTGAAAGCAATCTACAAGCTAATGAGGCTTATGTGAGCTACCTGGTGGTCAGGGTTAGCAAAGTCTTTTATTAAATGCAGATTAGCTGTTTCTGTGAACAAAAAGGGGAGGGGATATAGGTGGCAGTACAAGAATTATAGATTTGCCCTGCCATTTGAAAAACAAACCTGAAATATGCAAAAGGAAAAAATACAGTGTTAGAAATGGTTGTATATACGGAATTGAGCATATTTCATTAATCAACTGGACTTTGACACTAGCCTTATTTAGTCATTATATTTACTAATGTTCAGCAAATATGTTGAGGGAGGGGGTCCAACCCCAGCACCTTCATGTGTTCAGTGCAAAGGTCTGAAGGGAGATTCTAAGTGAATTCAGACTTCCTGATCATAGGAATGTTTATAAGCATGCTCAAATGTGTGTTTCATCAGAAGTGGGGAGCAGGTTGGGAGCATTGGGGGAAGAAATGGTGCATGTTGCCCTGATCCTTCTCCCCATGTTCTTTGCATGTGAGTAAACCAACTATTGAATAGATCTATAGTCTTAATCAGAGGCATATATTTTAATGACAAAAGAAAATGAATCAGAGCAGTGCTCTGCTAGATTACTAATGTGAAACATAATCCTAGATATGCTATTTAAAAGCCAACCCTACTGTGTTCAAAATGGTTTACTCACTGATAAGTGTATTGAGAGTAAGTCTACTTGATCTTAACAGAACTTTAAGAAACATTCATAGGATTGTGCTGCATGTAAATAATTGTTTGTAAGGTTTTTTAAAAATAGAAAGTATAAGGGCACTGGGAGAAAATTATTTTTTGGCCTGACTTCTGCTTTCAGACTGTGCTAAAATGTTAGTTGCAGCATGTGCCAGGACCATCATTCAACTAAAAAAAAAAAAATTTGATAGGGTTCCAATTGAGTGACAGACATCTTCTGAAACTAGCAGATTTTTTCCCTTCCTTATAAACTCAGTTAAACTCCAGTTTGCCAGACACTTACAAATCAAAGTTTGGTTAATAGGAGGAGAGGAACATGCTGAACTGTGCAAAAATAGAATATTAGAATTAAATTTTATTTCCCTATAGGATTGGGGATTGCGGAGAATTTTGATCCAGTTCACATTTAGAGTTGCATTTATCAAATCATCCCTTTCTGAAACAACACAAGAACCAAAACACAACCATCTTTCAAAATTTGTACTTATCTGAGTTTTGGAAGGGAGTTCTCCAACCAGTCAGTTTACCCCAAAAAAGCATGTATATGGGGAATTTATATTAGTGAAAATAACATACAAAAATGCATTGTTTTAGGAGAAATTGCTAGCAACAATGTGTGTATTAGTCAAAACTGCATGCTACAAAACTGTAGAAATGTAAATAATTGAATTTAATATTGGAAAAATGAGAAACTAAGAGAACCAAAACTGACAGACCCTTCCATCTCTAATAGCAATTCCTACCCTAGAAATATTGTAGCTCCTGGGGATGGGGAGGTTTGCAGACTAAGAATGATAGAATTGGAAGGGACCCCAAAGGCCATCTAATCCCCCTGCAATATAGGAATCGCAGCTAAATCATACATGACAGATGGCCATTCAATGTCTGTGTAAAAACCTCCAAGGAAGGAGACTCCATCCCCTCTCGTGGATGCCTGTTCCACGTAGAACTGAAGGTGCAACATTTACCCACTCTATCAAATTATATTTTTATTCTGCAGTTAGAGACATATGTCATCTCTCAAAGCAGATCACAAACTTTTAACAAAACGAGATACTGGCCATGCCCTCAGGCTTACATGCTTAAAAGGCAAGGGAACACAAGGGAACAGTAGAGGAGATCACTTTAAGAATGCCAGAATGAAGTGATAAGTTGTATGCCGGCATTATATCCACTAAGGATGGACAAGTCTGTCAGATTTGGTTTTCTCAGTTTCTCATTTTTCCAATCTGGTTCTCCACATTTTGGCAACAATTTGCAATTTTTAAAGAAGTCCTCAAGAAGCATTTTAGTGCAAATTTCTCTTAATATATGCATTTTTGGATGAAGAACTGCATTGCGAATTCAGACAAATATGAATTTTGAATATTTCTTTAAAAATTGGGTATCAGGTAGTTTTTCATTAAAATTCAAGGGCAAACACACTTCTCCCTTATCCCTAATATTCACTTAACTCCAGAATGATCTCTTCCTTGCATGGGGTTCTTCCTAGGAAAGAGACAGGGTGTGATATTCTAGTGCTGCCCTTTTTCTTCTGGCCAGTAGCAGACACTAAATATGTTACTTATTTCCAAGTAAATGTGCATATGATTGGGCTGCATATTATAAGTCTACTAATGATCTGCTTTTTATCAGAGATGGAAGTAATGGCAAACATTTACAGTTGACAATTTTCAAATTTTACAGAGCTTTCCAACACAATTACGCCATGCTTTCCCCCAAGCAATGTGAAGTACCAAGGACAGCACTCATAGCACTAAATTTGTCTTCACTCTGCTCCACTTGCATATTGGTAAGCAAATATTGCAAAACACTAAGACTCCAGCATTCCCTCATCTAAAGGAATGGTTTCATTTCTTTTAGACGAGGAAGCGCTGGAGATTTACAGTATCTTGTAATATTTGCTTACCAACATGCAAGTGGAGCAGAGTGAAGACAGATACAGCCCTATTAGCAGACTGTAGGGCTCACATCAGATTCCCAGAGCACAATTTATGGACTTTCCTGTGGCTACATCCTCAGTTTCAAATCATTGCTGTTGCAAAGTTTCAGCTCCCTCTCAGGTTGTTCCAAAATGCCCCCTCCTGTTTTTGCCACCACATTCACAATTAAAGGGTTCATTTTGGAGAGAACATGAATTAAAAGTTCCAGTTACAGATAGGTAGCCGTGTTGGTCTGCCATAGTCAAAACAAAAAAAATTCCTTCCAGTAGCACCTTAAAGACCAACTAAGTTAGTTCTTGGTATGAGCTTTCGTGTGCATGCACACTTCTTCAGATACACAGTGTATCTGAAGAAGTGTGCATGCACACGAAAGCTCATACCAAGAACTAACTTAGTTGGTCTTTAAGGTGCTACTGGAAGGAATTTTTTTTGTCATGAATTAAAAGGTTGGCAACAGTGACAAGTGCACTGCAGCCACTCATCTTAGCAACCACTGGCTGGTGGCCACTAACATCCCCGCCACCATCAGGTGTTATCTGTGTTATATCACAGAGGGAGTTTCTAGGGATATATTTTTTTTGCAGGAAACAATGGCTGGCAATAAATACTGATGCTACCATCATGCATGAGATCAAATAAAGCAAAAGGGAGTGACTAATGCTGCATTTCCATTCATCTCCTCCCCCCCACTCTAAATGCTGCAAATAAAAAAGGGTGAGATTAATGTGAAATGTATGGCACTCAGCTGTTTTTAACAGAAAATATGGGCAAATAAAATATATGCGTTGTAGGACAATATTGAATCATGTTATTGTCAAGAACAGTGATAGCAACACCTGAATCACACTTTTCTTTTTTTTACAAGGTTATAGAACTACTCCATTAATATGAGAACACATGTTTTCAGGTACTTTTCCTGTGGAACAAGTATCTTTTCTAGCAGTCCAGTGTGCATCACAACACCACTTCAAATGACCAGTCATGAAATATAAGCTATACATCTTGATTAATGTATTTTGTAGGTTAGAAGGACATGTTTTATATTTTGCAGTACAAAGAAGGGAAATTGTCTGGCATATTTGGAATCATGCAATCTGTTCATCTCTGCATTGATAACTATGTAGCAAATAAAGGAACACTTGCCTTGGTATAAAATCCTGTCCTACCAAAGTCTCCAGCATGACTCCTATTAAGAATCAACAGACTTCTATCGCTTTTTATCAACTGTTATTATTAGATTATAGACAAGAAGCAAGGAGTGCTTCTCTAACTTTTACAGCATGTGAAATTTTTTATGAATGCTGTATGGAAAATAACATGAATCTGTGCTTAGAGAGTTTGTAAGTAAATTATTTTTAACTTACCAAACCTATGATTATTTTCTATGCTAGACAAAGAGGGAAACTTTGGGACTCACTTTAAAGGGCATATTTTCCAACAGCCTATATTTTCACATTTACTTTCCTGCACACTTTGTGACTTTAAATCTCTGCTGGGGTTCTTTCACAAAGCCTCTCCTCCTTCCAGAGGGGAGGGATTGTGAGCAGGAGCCAACTCCCACGTCACGCAGGGGGCGTTCTGCCCCCTGCCCTGACATCAACACTGGCACGCCACGCCTCCTACGTGGGTACCCAATTGGGAGACACTGCGGGGGCATGGTCTAGCCGCTCAAATGCAGCTGTGCCAGCTGTTTTTCCACAGGTCACCCACCCACCACTCCCTTAGTGCATAGCTTCTCGCTTGACCTTGCTATGGACCCCTGGTTGGTTGCCCAGGCGGCCTGGTAGGAGTTTTTTCCATTTGGCAAATTGGCACCTCTTGGTTTTTTTCGCCTACCTCGTAGCAATCGTCACAACTTTATTGGTATTTGGCAGTTAGGCATTGGAATGTGTTGTTGGTGTATGGAAGGGCAAGTTGTGGCCATTGCCTACCCCTTCACTTAAGGGTATTCCGTTAAAGGAATCCGGCGGTCGTGGATCCTGTCCGATGCCCTGTGTGGCGGGGTGCCATGGCACGACCCCCGGTGACATCAGGGGAGAGCTTATAGTTGTATTTGCATCAACAGGCTCCCCCTACTTGTGGTTAACCCCTTGTCAGACTCACCCCTCTTCGAGTGGGTGGAGTCAAATTGCGGTTGTCCAGTGCCTAAGCCAATACCTTCTCACTTGCTGTTATCAATAAAGTTGTGGCCTTTTCTAGCCCATTAACCTAATATCCTGTGTCCACGTGTCTTTATTATTCCCCAAGTGGGGGGGCGGGTCCTTGAATCACAAAAGAGTTCTCTCACTTGCCCCATACTTGGATCTTGGCATCCAGGAATTCTCCTTTTATACCTATTTTTCCTTGAACCAGCATGCTGTTCATAAATTCTGAAAACAGCACTGCTACATCTTGTACATTTTTACAATATGAGGTCCGTGTTTCCTGGTGTCACATGATAGCAGCTATGTAGCAACAACTACCCATTACTGTCATGTTTTGCTTATGTTATTGATACGCGTAGCACAGCACCTCCACATTGCAAATGGAATATAACATTTATCTTATACAGTGACTGGCAAAATACCGATGTCTATCTTATAGTGGCAAGTCCATTATATATTTATTGGCAAATTATATTCCTTCTGCTGAAGAAAGGAGAGATTTTTATCTTTCTGAAGGCATGCCTGACATTTGCCGGTCCTCTGACCAACAACATACTGTGCTCTTTCCCCGAGTAGATCATGCTTCCTTCCTAAAGGAGCAGACCTTCACAGGAAGGTCCTGGAAGGCAGACACAGTGTCACAGAGGGCAGAAGCAGATGGTCTACTTATGCTCTCACAGAAGAGTTTTATTTGCAAAGAATCCTATTAACATAGGACTCTAGGGGGCTTAAGCTTGTTGCAAGCTACACAATGCAATTTGCTTCAGCACAGAGAAAACAGTGCACATTTTATTGGTTTATATTGTATTAGAATTGCCATTATAGCATAGGCACAGGAAAACCCCTGTTTTTATATTTCAGAACCCATATTACATGCAAGTTTTAGTTTAAGCATATTCCCTTTATATCAGGGGCATAATGAAGTCAGCTATGGCAGCCCATATCCTATTGTTTGGGAGCTGGTGACATTTAAAGCATCTTAAGTACTCCAAAGTAATAATTTGCAACGTCATGCAAACCCGATATCTGCTAGGATAAGCAAGTTTGGAATAAGAAGATAATAGGCTGTCCTGGCTTAGCTAGGGCTATACCAGCACGATTCCCCCATTCCAGCTCAGTCAGGGGTACATCAGTGTAAGTATCTTAGCCTGGCTCAGCCAGGGCTATGCTGGCTCAGCTGAAATTCAGCCTATATAACTTAAGCTAGTGGAACCTATGCCAGTGTAAGTTATTTTAAAAGTGTTCCAGGGAGAGGGCTAGAAAATACTTACACCTCTTTCAAATTTCTTTCAGCTCAGTCATGTGACCCAGCAACCTGGCAGAACTTATACTGGCAAAAAGAGTAGTTCAAATCAAATTCTATTTTAAATGCCTCTTTTCCCTCAGTCAGGGTTGGAACAGCTCAGCCAGGAGTAGCATCACTCCTTAATGGAGCTTGGAATAAGGGTAACTTAGGCTAGCTTAATTTAAGGAAGTTCAAAGTTTGTCCTGGTCAAAGTGTTTGTCGTCTAGCCTAATACTTATCGGATACCAATACTAATACAAAATAGCCACAGGTAAGGTCCTTATGTGAAGACAACACAAAATATACTGGAACACAATAGCTTGACAAAAAATAGTCATCTGGATTCTTCATAATAATTGAAAATGCTGTCCATTCTAGAAATAATAGCAAGTGTGGAACCAGACAAATGACCAGACATTACATCTTCAAAAATAGTAGAATCATAGAATCATAGAGTTGGAAGAGACCACAAGGGCCATCGAGTCCAACCCCCTGCCAAGCAGGAAACACCATCAGAGCATTCCTGACATATGGTTGTCAAGCCTCTGCTTAAAGACCTCCAAAGAAGGAGACTCCACCACACTCCTTGGCAGCAAATTCCACTGTCGAACAGCTCTTACTGTCAGGAAGTTCTTCCTAATGTTTAGGTGGAATCTTTTTTCTTGTAGTTTGGAACCATTGTTCCGTGTCCGCTTCTCTGGAGCAGCAGAAAACAACCTTTCTCCCTCCTCTATGTGACATCCTTTTATATATTTGAACATGGCTATCATATCACCCCTTAACCTCCTCTTCTCCAGGCTAAACATGCCCAGCTCCCTTGGGGTACTTGGGGTAGGGCTTCATAGAGACAAAGAACTTTAATTTAAATGTTTGTTATGGAAAGGTAAAGTACCCCTGGACGGTTAAGTCCAGTCAAAGGCGACTATGAGGTGCGATGCACATCTCTCTTCAGGCTGAGGGGGCTGGCATTTGTCCACAGACAGCTTTCTGGGTCATGTGGCCAGTATGACTAAACCACTTCTGGGGCAACGGAACACCGTGACAGAAGCCAGAGCACACGGAAACATCATTTACCTTCCTGCCACAGTGGTACCTATTTATCTAATTGCACTAGTGTGCATTCAAACTGCTAGGTTGGCAGCAGCTGGGACAGAGCAACAGAAGCTCACCCCATCGCATGGATTCCAACTGCCAACCTTCCAATCAGCAAGCCCAAGAGGCTCAGTGGTTTAGACCACAGTGCCACCCCTCCCTTCATTTGTTATGCAGAATGTATTTATATTGATAATATTTTTAAATCACTGCTCTGAAAAATCAATTCAATTTATTAGATTGGACTTGCAAAGTATTTTTTGAAAAATATAATTCAAAAGAATAATGTGCTCGGCATTAAAAAATCATTGCCCCAGAATGGCTTTCTGCTGTATGTATTTCAGGAAAAAGATTTCTTCTGTGTATAATGGGATCATAGGTTTTCTTCCTCCAGGTCTACAAACAAGTTTTCATTTCAAAGAGGAAGTTATTGGCCCTTGACACAAATTCAAGGGAGTTATTTTTAAGCATCACAAAACAAAATCAATTTTCAGCTACACTAAGTTTTACTATTTCAAAAAATCTCAGTAAAATATTGGCTATTGTTAACTACAGTCTTTCTTAGTCAGATTTATAGATTCTTAGTCAGATTTATAGAAGAAAGTTATTTATGGAATTAGATTTTAAAATGTTTTTTTAATTACCAAACATTTTTATTTATTGCATCTATGGTTAGGATCCTGTCTTAACAGAAAAGAAGTTACCCTGGGATTGTAGAAGCATGAAGCATCATCACCTGGCCTTTACTACTGGCCTGAAAAATAATGGTCAATGGAAGCTGCATCCCTTCTCTCTGAGTGACAACACCATAGCAAGAAGACCAGACTGTCTCTAGCTGTTGGCCAAAAAAGGGATTGCTGGAGGAAGCTTCCCTAAAAAGATCAAGACCCATAAAGAGTTGTATGAAAAACTTCGCTGTTATTAATGGTTGCTTGAGACTACTGCAGCTGACCTCTGATAGTAGCCAAAGAATCAAGGACCACTATATAGTTGTACCACCTTAGAGGAGGATTTATAGTAGTGCCACCAGTTATGCCACCAGGCCACAGGGCCTAAAGGGCAACAGAAGGCCATATAACTATGACCTAGTGAATTGAGCAGAAAGGAAGTTGAAAGGCAGGGGGTGCTGAATTTTGGGCTCGTACAGGGTCCTGCTGAACTTTGAAAGACAAAGTCCACCCCTGACCACCTCTATCAAGCTAAGCACAGCAGCAAAGGGGAATTTGCTGTCTCCACATGGTGCTTCCCATACAATGGATCTACGTGTAGGCTGGGCATTTGTCCCCACACCACCCCTGTGTTCCATTTGTTGTGGCACTTAGATAATTCCCTAAACTGCATGGAATTGGTAAAATAAATCAGTGTGAATTCAGTGTAACCCCTTAAATAATTTGATCTTCCCAAATCTAAGTGAGCAGCAGTTGAATGATCCTTTGGGCCCTTGCAGACTTGTCCTTACCATATTTTTGAAAGATACTTTCTGCATGAAAGACCATAGGTCTTGCTTTGAGCTTATAATATATGAATACCAAGTAGAACATATTCTAATTGAGTGTCACTTAAACCAAGCATTTCAAACAATACACACACATACAAGCTATGGTATTTTAATTTATTGCACAAGGAAACCTGAATCAAAGCATCTTATCATTTATGTGTGAGTGTGAGTGAGTCTAACAGCAAGAGAACATAAGATAATGAAAATTAAACAGGAAAAACAGGAGAACAAGAATAATGGTATCATATGAGCCAACATATCTGAGGTTTTCTGAGCTGTCTGTCCCATATGTAGATTAGATTATTAATAGGATTTTATGGAGGTGGTGTGAAATGACAATCCAGGAACTGTTAGCCTGATGATAAAGTTTTTAAACAATTGTGAAAATGTAGTCACACGTTCTATACTGTGGATTACTACAAGAAACATACCATTTTAGGGTGTGTGTGTGAAAAGTTGTTGGAAGGAAATCAGAGCTGTATCTGTTTATATCCAGGCCTAGCCTTATCATTCAATAGGGAAAGCATTTTCTTTCTCCCAGTCTCCATCTCTGTGCATCATTTTAAAGAAAATATGAACCGCAATCCAGAACAGTGTGTGTCCCTTTCAACTTTCCATTTCAATTGTGAAAATATCTAAGAGTGCCTCAAAACTGTCACTATTTTGTGGGAGGGATTCAAATGTGTACTGGAACTTTAGGCTTGCACAATTAAAAAGGATTAACGTTCTCTGTTGCCCTTGCACAACAAATCCACATCTTCCTTTTAAAAAATACAGTCTTTTTGCAGTTTGGAAAGTGACAAGGAAATGCACTGAAAACTGAGATGAGTGAATAATTCAGAGGAATATGTATAAACACCAGAAGCAGCCCATGTTATGAGGCACCTTATGACTGCCTCAGGTGGTAGGATTCACAGGGACAGCAGATCCCAATGTAGATCTTCCCTCACCCCTTCTTCCTTGGCAAGGAAGCAGACACAATTTTGGTATCCGCCTCAGGTGCCAAAATGTATTGGGCAGGCCCTGATAAACAATCTGCAAGGAAATCAGGATGAATGCTCACTGTCATACAGCCATTGGTAAAGAATCATAGAATTGTAGTGTGGGAAGGTATTGTGAGGCTCATCTACTCTAACCCTCCATAATACAGAAATATTTTGCCCAACGTGGGGCTTGAACCAATGACCCTGAGATTAAGCATTGTATGTTCTACCAACAGAGCTTTAAAATGCTCAGTAAAGACCAGACATAGTCTTAACCAATGTACAGTACAATCAGATAAAGATGAATGCTGAATTAAAAAGGCATCTGGAAGAACTTATGGCAAGTGCTACTGGATGCTGGCAGGATAAAGAATTTGCTCCAACTTCCCAGGTCAAATATTAAAAGGATTCAGTATGTACAAGGTTGTACAACTGACTGGAAGGTCACAGACCCAGAGCTGGTCAGAAGCCAATTTATTCAGCAAAAAGGAAGACTACTGCAGGGAAGAAACAAACTGTTCCATCAGAAAACTGCACAGCATGTACAGATCTCATGCAACCAAGAATTACTGTGAATATTGGGACAGATGGGCTTGGCAATTCATACCTCAAATGCCATCCAGAAAAGGGAAGAAGGGATAATCAACTTGAGAGTGCGTATGGAATGAGAGATTTGTTGCAGGTCTTGAAGGGAAGCATTTTTTTATTGTTTGCTTTGTTTCAAAAAACTTTTCAAGCTTTTTTTTGCCCTTTCCCATCTAGCTGATATTTTTTAGCGATATGAAAATATGTCCTATTTCTGCTTCTGATACATGAAATGGTTAGCAGATATAGCTCACCTTTTGCTGGTACAAATTAACTTTTACTCAGTATTTGCAAAATCATAACAAAGCATATTTTTCAGTGCCTTACTGCTTTTTCCATCAGAAGTACAGTCATACCTCAGGTTACAGCCGCTTCAGTTTGAGTTTTTTTGGGTTACGGACCACCGAAACCCAGAAGTACTGGAACGGGTTACTTCTGAGTTTTGGTGGTCGTGCATGTGCAGAAGAGCTAAATCGCGCTTTGCGCATGCGTAGAAGCACCGATTCACAACCCATATTCGCAACCCGAGCGTCCACTGTACTGTAGCTTGCAACAGTTCTGCAGCATTTGGTTCATTCACACATTTATTTATTAATCTGTTTTTAGGCATTTATATATAGTGTTCCAGACCAATCCCAAGGCAGTTTACAACCTTAAAAGACAACCTCATAACCAAAATTTTAAACCAATAGAAACAATTGCAATAAAAAGTATTAGAGTAAATATAAATTAAAATGCATCCACCAATTCAGTAACCAGAACAGCTCTCAAGGCCAGTTATCAGCACTCTCACAGAGGCCTGGGTGAGTAATATGTTTTCAGAAAGCACCAAAAACTCAACAGGGTTGGTACCTACCTTGTTTTCAGTCGGGCTGTGCATGAACACACACACTAATCCACCCTGTGGCCCCCAGATCAGGGTGATTCAGCCTGCCCTGGAATCTACTCACCTAACACCACATCCTTCTCTGAAACAATCCCAGGGCAGGGCTAAAGGTTTTTTAAAAAGGGTTTTAAAACCCAGTTGTAAGATAGTTAGCTACTGCTTTCAGGAAACAGGTACATGATCTACACCTAAGCACAACCTTGGAGACAGTAAGTGTATGCTGATTTCATACATAAATATAAAGTTGAAAATAGTATTAGCCTCCAGAATATTTAAAATGCACCCATCAAGTACAGCAAAATATAACATTATGTAGCATACACACACAGAGTGAAAGTTATTTCATGATAAACAGAACAATCCTATCCTTGGGAAGTATGTCCCACTGTGTACAGGATTAAAGCCTAAGCTGTGGTTCTGTGCCAAGAATCATCATGCACATGATTTTAATCGGTAAAATAAACTGCTAAAAGTTGTAGTAAATGGGGCAGTTGGGAAAATATGGTAGGAAAATGTATTTTAAAATAAAATATAATACTAATAAATGAAGATGCACTTCACTGTCGTTTAGGCTCATATCCATCTGTTAGCTGGTGATGGTCTGCTTGATTATCTCTGAACTCTGCTAAAGATCTGTTTACATTTATGAGCCTGATTAAATGTTTTCCATAGCAATAAGGAAACATTTGATGTGCTCTCAAGTCAGACAGGGTGATCAATTTTAACTATAAAACAAGCAAGCTACTCTATTTTTTTTTTAAAAAAAAAATGGTTATCACAGGCTTTAAAGTCAAAATGACTTACTGCTTGTTTTACTGTTGTAAATCAATGTGTTTTAAAGACCAGAGCTGGAAGCACATATATTTTATTTATTTAGTTCTGGCATTTATAGTTTATTGACAGAGGGGGGAAACCCTTGATGCCAGAGAAAGATGCACCATAATTAAAGGTAATTTAAGAGAAGGCCTCAAACTGCTGAGTTCCAAATTAAAAACAATGTTTTATTTGTTATTGATAAAGATGTGTTAGGAAGAAAAATCTACTTGGCTCATTTACAGAAGGCTGAAACTTGACATGTTAATTGCTTGACTTTATACTACATTACCTGTAATCCACAGTCCCAGGTTCCCAAATCCCTTTACTGGCACTTTGATGTGGCAACAGTCAAAAATTAACAGGGAGGTGAAGGTTCAGCAAGGTTGTAATTATCTGTATTGTGTATTGTCCAGAGAGTAAGTGCAGTAAATGTGAGAAGAAAGATAATGCTGGAAAGGACCGGGATCCTCTAGGACCTCGAAAAAGTAAAAGAAATGAAGTGGAAGGGAAAGGAGGAGGTGGGAAATGCTTAAGAGGAAGGAAGCAATCAAAGTTGGTACCAGATTTAAGAGGGCCCTGAACAGGATACTCTTCAGCCCCCTCACACAGCCCTGGTGAGCCTCCTGCAAGACAGACAGTATTGTATGGTGGTAGAGGAAGGAACTGAGATAAAGAATATGATGTTTCTAATCCCCATTTAGCCCACTGCTGGCTTGGGGGCCAGCAAACCTGCACCCTTGTCACCTGTCTCTTAGCAGCCCTGCAACAGGGGCCTGAGAGGAGGCAGATGGCACAGGGGACGGAATAACTGGACCTACAGAAAAGAGAAAGCAGGAAGCCTAAGAGTGAAGGATTAGAAATTCACTGAATGTAGACAAAATAACACATTCCATTTTCAAGCATCTCTCTTTTGAAAGCAATTTTCCTCTTCAATCGGTTTTCAACGTCCCTGTTTAAATGTCATGATTTGCAGCAGCCCTTTGTAACATGAAAGCATATTTAAATAAAAGTGCTTGGGCTTCTGTGAAAGTAAAATGAGTTGGTCAATTTTCCATCCCTGTGACAACTTTTATTCATTCATTTAAGTGCACATTTCCCTCTAGCAAGATGCATCATGTATGCAAAGATTTGTGGCACAAACAATGTAAGGGTAAAATGCAAGACAAAAATCTTGGAGGCTGGGAGGAAACCAAGGATCATTTACTCCAACCTCCAAGGAAGACTCATTTATATCTAACACCAGAAAGTACTGTCACTCACATGAAAAAAATTCTTTGGACACAGAAGACCCTAAGAACAAAAGAAAAGTTCCTGTGGATAGTAGTTACAATGAGACGTCTGTGTTAGAAACTGTTTCTTGTCTTGTTGAACAAATATTGACCACATATTAAATTATTATTATCTTTCCCATATTCCCAGTATGGACAAGTAAAAATACAAGCAGCTTGGGAAGTCTTCTGTTTCGTATAAATAAAATATCAATAATCACAGGCAACTAATCACAATCATTCTTCATTGCATTATTTCACATTTTCTTGTTATTTGTAATAATGTCTTTTAGTGTTTGTTCAACAGATTCTGTCAAATGTTCCGCTGTGTGTTTTGACCATCAGTAACATCTGCACATAAAAGCCTAAATTACTAGAAGGTCTAAATCACTGGTGTTGATGGAACACTGGAGCTCCCTCAAGCACCATTGAAAGCTCTGTGAGCTTTTGGGTGAGGATTCAACCATAAATCTTTACAACATAGCTATGTGGCATATGGCCTACCTTTTCCCATTGGAAAGAAGCATTTAAATAGACAGGTAATGGTTCTGAGTGTACCTTGCTCCATGGTGATAATATTAACCCAAGGCAATGCAGGCACTGAAAGAAAAGAAAGGAACAAAATAATAAATTGTGCTTCTCTACTTTTGAAGCCATTTTAAACACAATTTGAGGTCAGGTTGAAGGTTGTATATACACACATTAAAAAATACTGAAATGTTTGCCAACACTTATATTCTATGGCACATCATTTTTCAAATGAAGCTGGAGTTTTTACCACTGCTTTAGCTAGTACTGTTTTGAAAAGTAATTCACACTTGCAACAACACTTTGTGAAATAATCATCTCAACACTGCCAGCTTAGTATATCTATTTCTAGTCTTACAAGCATTACTTTAAGGAAAAAGGTTTCTCAACCTCATGTTTTTGTATCAAAGTTATTTATAACATGGAGATTTTTGAATGCTTTAAAACCAAACTGCAGATTCAAAAACTATCCTATTAATACTCTTTCAGAATCTAATGACCATTCATTTCAGTTTAGAAACCAGAGTATTTTTATTTTTTACTTTCACCTTTATAAATGTAGCACAGCATTATATAAGCCAGTAACTGGGCAATAAAAAGTTGCATTGTTTTACAAGCTAGTAATATTTGATTATGACTGAAAAGAGCCTACAAAGATATGCAAAATGATTCTCGTACATACTCTCTCACACCCATACCCTCCCAAAGTAGGTTTGGTTAATCAGCTAACTACAAATCCACCAAACACTTAACTCACTTACTCCACACTTTACCAGCTTCCACGCAAGAATATCATGGGGGACCATGTCAAAAGCCTTACTGAAATCAAGCTACACTATGTCCATAGCATTCCCCTGGTGCACCAAGCTTGTAACTCCATCCAGAATAAGAAATGAAATTTGTCTGCCATGACTTGTTTTTGAGAAACCCATGCTGGGTCCTTGTAATAACAGCATCCTTTTCTAAGTGCTCACAGACCAACTATTTAGCTATCTGTACTAGGACCTTTCATGGCACTGATGTCAAGCTTATGGGTCAGTAGTTACCTGGGTCTTTTCTTTTCCTCTTTTTGAAGATGGGGACTACATTTGTCTGCCTCCAGTCAGAGGCTCTGAGATTCAAAAGCTCTTTTAGTACCCTTAGGTGCAGCTCGTCAGGCCCTGGAGATCTGAATTCATTTAAAGTAGTCAGGTGTTCCCCAAACACCTCTTTTCCTATATTGGGCTGCAGCTCCCTCATTGCATCATTTATTCTGTTATCACCAGGTTGGGCACTGTTTTACTTTGGGGTGAATACAGAGGCAAAGTAGGTGTTGAGCAGTTTCACGTTCTCTCTTTATCTTAGCTGCCGCTCTTGGTGGTTTGTTTAGCCAGACAAAGTTGATCTTAACTCCTGGCAAAGAAGAGAGAGAGTATAGAACTAATATTATTACAAGAGTTATATTAATAAACAAAAATAGTGTTTTAGTCTGTGTATATCTTGTTCTTTCCACTGTTAATCTATACCATGTTAAATCTACTTGCTTATTCATTCCCAAGGTGGGTTTGTAAAGTATTATTATATTTTGAAATCTCACATATCCTACCTATTAACAGAAGGCCAATAAATTAATTTGTGGTGAACTAAATTTGTCTGCTTGAGAGGCATTTTTCTAGATGAATAAAATTGATCAATATTCCCACCCATCAGTCAGTGGAGAACTAAAATGGCACACAGGGTATTCCTTAGCTCTTCTGGCTGTGGTCTCCATGACAACACCAAGGGCTTCAGGAAGAAGCCATGCATAGCTTAATGAAGCTATGTTGATAACTGTTACAATTCCTTTCCATACTAAATCTTTAAACATCTCTTCCCAGCAGTTTATAGCATCTGTTGCTGTAGTATTAAAATGCAGAGTATAGTCTAAAGGTGTTTGTAGGAATCTTAAAAGAGATTACATAGCATGAAGCAAGGCTAGGCAACTTCTCCTTTATGAAATGTTCCCTCATACACATTTTTTGTACCCAAAAATCTTATATACCCTAATTCAGCTACGCACACTAGTGTTAGTTCTTGGAGTGGGAGGAAGCATAATGTTGGAGTACAGGCTTTGCAGGCATAAGGCCATAGAAGGGTAGGGATACAGCCAAAGAAATGAAGGGGGGGGGGTCAAGTTATAGTGACAATAGCAAAAGATGCTACCATACTTCAAGGCAGGCAAGAGTCAAATTGAAAGAGCAACAACTGATGTTCAGATGAGCCAAAAGCAAGGCAGCAGTTGCAGGAGAAGCGGTGCATCAGGTGCTTAGTCAGACGGGATGTTCTCATTGCTAAAACTGAGGAGCTACAATTTTATGGATCCTGAATTAGCAGAAATTGATTTCTTGGAGACAGCAGAGTGTTCAGTCAGGTGGCAAGGCACACTGTAGCATGAGTGGCACCCAAGGGCTCCAACTATAGGGGGCGGAAGGGGGTTCAGCCCACTCAATATTTCTAGGCAGGGAGCAGAGTCCCCCCCCCAATGAGGGGGCGCCATCCCTTGCCTCCAATGGGTGAGTGCTGGTCCGCCGGGTGGGAGGCGGAGAGGGCAGTTTTCACCCTCTGTGCCCCCTTGCCACGATCGCCAGAGCGCCTTCCAGGAAGGCACTGGCAATCCTCAAAGGGATGTCTGTGCGTCCTGGCAATCCTGGCCAGACTGGGGAAGGGGCGTCACGCATGTGGCTTACCAGGTTTCAGGCAGGGTAACTTTCCCAGCCCTACACAGAGATGCTGGGTGTTGAACCCGGGACTTTCTGCATGCAGATCAAATGCTTTACTACTCCAGTGTAGAAAGAACCCTTTTATTATAGAGATCAGGATCAAACTAGATGTTCCACTCCCAATATTTGCTTTTTCCCATTTACAAAAATGGAAGTCGTAGGAATCCAAATCAGGACAGTAGCATGGGGGCTGAGGGGTTTAGCTCTTTTTCATGTGCCATTTTCTCACTGAGTTTACAAGCCCATACATTTATCCAACAGGGACAAATAGAAGATTGGGGGGGTGATTTTTGTGGGAAAACAGAGCAGTGGAGAAAAGGGTTAGGTCCTTGTGCCATGGTTAGATGAAGAAAGGACAGCCGCTTTTGTAAAACCAAAATATGTTGTTGAGATTTCCAGTCATGGAATTTGCACATCATGTCTAGTTTGAGCCTTAAGTTTATACGTGAAGTCTCAAAATAAATCAGAGAAAATAAACCTTATAATTATTATCTAGACCTAGCACGTTACTATATTTCAGTTATTAGCTCTGGTCAAGTATTCTTTGGCATATACTTTTTTGAGTTCATTGCCTTTTTAAAAACTGATGGCTAAGTTACTTCTGTTACACAATTTGGAGTTTGTGTGTCGAGACATTGTTTTCTTTAAGCGATGGCCTCCTTAATAAACAGTACCAGAAAACAATGAATTACCCTACCTTAGCTTCTGATTCTTGACTTATTGTAGTAAGGTCTTAATATATATAAAAATATCATTTTTATAATAATCTGCCTTGTCTCTATTTTTATATGTCTTTAGCTTTATTTCTTTTTGCCTTTCTGTTTTGGAGATTTCAGGGAACCTTTCCAAATCTGCATTCATACAGCCTGAGTCAACATTTTCACTCTTGATGCCTCAAGCAAGAGTGGATCATACTGCTCCACAAGGAAACAGAGATGGAAAGATTTGTGTCTGTCAGCAACTTCTTTCCTGTGACTGAATCTACCATGCCGTAAGGATCAGAAATATGTAACGATTTGGAGTCTGAATATGAAGAATCGTCGGTGAACATCATTGTAGAATAATCATTTTTGGCTATGAAAATATAACTTTTAAATGAAACGTGTGTGTGAGAGAGAGAGAGAGAGAGAAGAGAGAAAGCATTCCAATCTATTATAATCTAATCATTAAATCCCATCATTTTAAAAGCCCCATAATGAGCAATACAGTGGTACCTCAGGTTAAGAACTTAATTCGTTCTGGAGGTCCGTTCTTAACCTGAAACTGTTCTTAAACTGAGGTACCACTTTAGCTAATGGGGCCTCCCGATGTCACCGCGCCACTGCCGTGCGATTTCTGTTCCCATCCTGAAGCAAAGTTCTTAACCCGAGGTACTATTTCTGGGTTAGCGGAGTCTGTAACCTGAGGTACCACTGTATATTGGCTGATCTACCCACTGTGACCATACCTGAATGCAGATGTCTTGGCCACAGTTATCCATGCTCTGGGAACCTCTATGCGCTGCCACTAAGTGAAGTGAGTTGGATGGCTGAGTTGGATGGCTAATGTGCTTAATGGTAAATAGGCTGGCCAAGGGACACAGCACCATTCACAAGGTGGCTGCTCCAAGGCTGAGGAGTTTTGTGTCAGCCACCGACAAGAGCAGGCAACAAGACAAAATCTCCCAACGCAAACAGCTTCTGATATGCCCTTTAGAGCCCTCATAAGACTTTCTCTGGTTGCAAGCTAAATCTGTCAGTCACATGACTACACTCCCACATGCCCCTTCCTTAGTATTTTCCTTTTATGTGGCGACTGGAGAACTTGTAGGAAGTTCAAAATAAAGCAACTTTGGACTCGTATACCAAAAAACACACACCTCCCAAGGCAATTCTGAAGCCTCAGGCCTAGCCCACTTCACCTCAGGCTGCTTTGGACTCGAGGCACCTCATAATCAGAGGCAGCCCAATATCTCAGAAGAGGTATTTTCACAGGTATACTTACCTAATATTTTCCCTTATTTGTGGTGTTTTTGTAGCCCACTGGTATATATTACTTTAATGATTCTGCACTTGCTCAGTAAGGCAGCTGAAGCCCATAAACAGCCAGTTACCTCAGTGCGATTAGGATGGTGTCCTGCTTTCTCCTCTCAGCAATTCTCTAAGTCCTTTTAAAAAGAGATTAGGAGTGAGGCTTCCCTTAAAGTTTCAAAATGAGTCACGAATTTCCTTGTCCGTTTATACTGTTTTATATTATAAAAGACTGTAAGTTAGTTTCTGAGTTGCTGTCCCTGTCAGCCATTTTGAGAAGAACGCTGTGGAGCTGAGGTGAAATAAGAAGACCCTTTTCCCTCTTGGGCCGATGAAAGATCAAACTTCATGGAGAGGTTTCTTCAGGGAGAGCCTGAAGAAAACAGACTTCTGAGAGGTTGGTGTTGCATTTTACTGTTTTGTGATCTTTTAAAAATTTATTTTTTGTAAATTGTATCAAAATTGTCAGCTCTATAAGCTCCCTAATCACATTTTATGTGTGATTAATATGGAATACCGTTCCTCTTGGATACTTAAAAATCATATGCTGTTTGTCTCTGTATAAGTCCTTTATTCTGAGTCCCTCCCGAGTCCCAGAATAAAGAACTCTGAATGTTTATGTTAGAAATAGTAAAAATCTTACAAAAGAGTTACATCTGCCCCTCTGTACAGTTCTGGGTTTCTCTCAGAGGCATAATGCTTCGTCTATTCAGGCAGTAAACTTTTCTGGACATTTGAACTGTGCCCATGCAGAATGCAGAGGAAGTAGTGCTAGAGGACACACTTACACTAAATTCCATAAAGTAGCTCCAAAAGTAGACAATGCATTAAATGTGTGACTGTACCTAATATGCCTAGTTTTTTTAATATTAAAAGCAGCCACAGGAAGGCCTGGTCAGAAAGATTTGGAGTTTTCACTATTGGTGCTGATAGCAGCTTCTCTCGCAGAACAAATACCTTTGGGGGATTTTTTTTGTCAAGATTGGTGATGGTGGTAGGTTTAAAAACCCCACTCCTTGCATGCTGAGTGGCCCCTCCTCCTCCAAAGTTGTTCTTTTATTTTAAATAACTAGACACATTAAATGCAATTGGATATTTAATATGCTTTCTAGTTTGGCCCAGTGTTGAAGCAATGTCTTAAAGAAACTGGAATCAACCCACAGTAAAAGACTCTGTGTTCTTAAAACTTTCTGTTCCCTCTACAAACAAACCATTGGGAGATGGAGACAAATCCACAAGAGAACAAGTGTTCTCATGAATTTCTTACTGCATCCCCATGGCAGCAAGCATTCAGTGACTTTGAGACAGGAGTCAAGTCTATCCAGCAGCATCTCACACCATCTGCTATGATACTGCTGGTTCTGCTTCATTTACGTTGTCTCCTCTGCCTTCCATCTGAGTCCTGATTTTTTCTATTTGACTCTTTCTGCTTGAGTTCATGTTTTAGAAACTGTAACGGTTCCTAGGATCACTTTTTCTGTTTCCTCACACATTTGTTATGGCTTTAATTAAAATTTGATTTTAGAGTTTAGCCTCTCACAAACACACAGATTCCCTAACCATGACAGCTTCTTTTCTTTGCCATCTCCTTTTGTTATGGTCAGCAAAGAGCGATTCCATTTCTCAGAACAAGAAAAGCATCAGCAATGGGAGAAAGATGAAAGTTGCAAAATAGCCCACAGACAAACTAATGAAGATGTGATGATAGATGCGTATAGCAAGTGTAAATCACATGAAATAATAGCAATTCTCTGATGGAGAAAATAATAATTTCATAAAACTATCATTTTGATTATTACATTTTATTTTATTTTTTGAGCCTATGGCCTAGCTAAATTGAAAAGGCCTGTATCTGCCTACCTTTTACGGCACAGAAACTAAGTGTTTTCAGGTACAGTGCTTTATGTAGTGAATGTCCATTCTGGAACACTGAAAAGATAAAACTGTTAGACTCTATGGTGGCCATTCTATGCATGAAAAGAGCATCGGCTAAGCATGGCAATTGTGATTAATTTTGAATTGTTTTGTAGCTTGATAAAATAGGATATTGGGAGATATTTAGTGAATAGGAAAATTAGTCAAAGTTCTAAAAGAAAGACACTGAAAAATTATTATATGTAATCACATGATATGATGAGGGCTGATCTGGAGAGCTAAATGATTTTGATTGGTTTAGGATTGTATTATTTGGTTGCAACTGTTAAGATTGCTGTGATTCTTGTGAAATCAAATCACATATGTAATCTGGAAGTGTTGAAGGAACATTGCTTTGGGTGTGGTTCTTTGCAGTCTTATTATTGAGACTATATTTCAATAAAGGCCTATCTTTCCCCTTTGAGCCTGTGTTCTTTTCTTTTGGATTTCTGGGAGGGATACCTCCAGTCTAGGAACCCCTTTTAAGTTTCTTCAGCATCTCATTACATTATAGCAGACGTCGCCAGTGATCCCTGACATACATGATGTTGGACTACAACTCATATCAGCCCCAACTGGCATGGTCAACACTCATGGACAATGGGAGTTGTAATCTAAGAACATCTGGAAGTCACTACATTGGTTCGCACTGCGTTACAGCTAGTCCTTGGACTGGATGCCATGAACCTGAGAGGAGCTGTTGGAGACAGGCATGGTCAGACTATCATATTCCAGTTTAATGAGGAATATTTAGTTACCAGTTTTGGAACAAGCCAGGATCTTAAACCAGCTTCAACTGTGGTTTAAGATCCTGGTTTGTTCCAAAGCTGGCACCCATATTTTCCCAGTTTGTATGATACGGGAAACTTCCTGGATTATTGATGCATTCTATAAAGTGAGAAGGGAAAAAGGCTTTGTATGCAGGTGAAATGCTTGCTTGTGCATTGGTTTATTAAACTAAGATAGAGTAGCTGGAAAGCAGCCATAGTCTAGCATCCAAAGAGCTATTTTAGACTAGCTCATGTTCAGTGGAATTTGATGAGCAGACACTCCCATGCTATATTACAAACTGCTTTTTGGAACTCCTCTAGATTTGCATGCTGCTGTTAAGGAAACAAAAGTCCAAAGTACTCTTGGGAATTTGTATGTACTTAATCTGCTTTGGGGGACGCAGGTGGCGCTGTGGGTTAAAGCCTCAGCACCTAGGACTTGCCGATCGAAAGGTCGGCGGTTCGAATCCCTGCGGCGGGGTGCGCTCCCGCTGCTCGATCCCAGCGCCTGCCAACCTAGCAGTTCAAAAGCACCTCCGGGTGCAAGTAGATAAATAGGGACCGCTTACCGGCGGGAAGGTAAACGGCGTTTCCGTGTGCGGCTCTGGCTCGCCAGAGCAGCGATGTCACGCTGGCCACGTGACCCGGAAGTGTCTCCGGACAGCGCTGGCCCCTGGCCTTTGGGCGCACAACCCCAGAGTCTGTCAAGACTGGCCCGTACGGGCAGGGGTACCTTTACCTTTACCTTTTAATCTGCTTTGGATCTTGAACATAGACTGTAATCCAAAACATAGGCATAAATTTTACTGCATATGGAAAAAAAAGATGCTTCAAAGCAGACTGATAATCTATCTTGATTATGATGATGTCAAGAGTTCTAATTCTCCTTCAAGATCCAGCTTTAGGGTTTTTATTATGTGCATCATTATTTATTTCTAATGACCCTCAAATGGAACAGAGAATCTTATTAATTGTCAAGATAATCTATATAAGATTTCCTTTTGTTGCTTCTGTTATATTGGCTAATCATTAAGCCATTTGTGGGAGCATTAAAAAGGGAACATAAACATTATTCTTATTTCTCCTCTTAAGTGCCACATTTACATGTTTTTGGGTTTTCACTTTGTTTCTGCTAAACTGGCAACTACCGTAATGTATGTTAAGCCCATGGTCCACCTATACTTGATAGAAATCATTAGCTTTCAATTAGATATGCACATAATTATATGTTCCAACTTATGGACCTGTACGTTCGCATGCATTTATGGTATAATTAGCACTTCTGGCAAATTTTTAGAAAGAGAGAGCATTTGACGCTCTGGCACAGAAAGGGTCTCTCTCCCTTAATGAGGCTTGCTGTTTTGTTTTCCCTTAGGGAAAGATTCTTTAAGAAATACCAGCTTATTTTATCCATTCTTTTGGTGGTTTCTAATGTTTCCAGTTAGGGGTACTGAACAACCAATGTGCTAGGTACTGCAAAGTAAAAAATAAATAAATACACAGTTGTCAAAATTACACAGTTGTCTACATAGAACTGGAGTAGAGGACACAGATTGACAGCCATTTAGGGCCTCCTGTCAACCAGGAGTCAACCAGAAGTGTTAAGTTGTGGGTAAACATATCAGACGACACAGCGATTCTTCAAACAGCTCTTTATTTGTAAGCTGAACAGAACTGAACAGCAAACAGCTTAGCCGGCCTGCTTTTATAGGCAGCCGGCTGTCAACATTGTAGCAACAACAACCCAGGGTTTCCCGCCTAAAGTAACTAACGTGGACCTGAGTGAAAACTACAGTGGTACCTCGGGTTACATACGCTTCAGGTTGCAGACTCTACTAACCCAGAAATAGTACCTCGGGTTAAGAACTTTGCTTCAGGATGAGAACAGAAATTGTGCAGTGGCGGTGCGGTGGCAGCAGGAGGCCCCATTAGCTAAAGTGGTGCTTCAGGTTAAGAACAGTTTCAGGTTAAGAACAGACCTCCAGAACGAATTAGGTACTTAACCCGAGGTACCACTGTATATACACGATACTCTTGGTGGCCAGGGTGAGAACTTCAATACATAACAAGAAGGTTATGGAGAAACAGTAATTGGGTAGATTAACTTAGTGGGACTTCAAGAGGACCTGGAATCTGGTAAAGAGTATTAGAGAGCACAGGATAGCATGATAGAAGGCCAGAAACAGGAGGGAGGGAGAGACACAGGAGATTAGCTATCACGGACCAAAGGCACCAGGAAACGTTGAAGCAGAATGAGGGAAGATATATTTGTACTTACTTTTGTAATTACCACCAAGTTGCTTCCTCAGAAATGGCTCCCATGCTGCAGTGATCATGTATAGATTTTTAAAAATTATTTATTGGGACTCCAGATCATGTGTGAGAGCAGTTCTAAGGGAACCTGGTGCTTGTGTCGGCAGTACTCACAATGCTGACAACTTGCAGAATTCTTTAGTGGCTTTAGCTACAAAATCCATTTAAAAAAATCTAGTTAGATGCACTCTCCAGTACTTCTTAAACTCCCTCATGGAACTACAATTCCTAGCACCCTTAACAAATTACTGTTTCCTAGATCGAGTGCCGGGGGGAGGGGACCGACCATGTGCTTTAAATATACAGTGTGTAAGTGGCCACAATAAACTTGTTTTTGTAGCTAGTGATGCAATAACTCCTCCCCCAAAATTAGCAAAATTCCTTTTTTACAAGTTCAATTTTCAAATAATTCTAAATTAAAACAGCAGAATAAATGTCAGCATTCAAACTTGGGGGGGGGGGGGGCTGTCTTCTTTACTTCCATTTCTATAGAACTCCAATCACAAAACTGTCAGAGATAGCTTATTAGGTACTTTAAATAGACAGTTGATGAATAGTCCACACCCCACAGCGTAATTACAGGCTATATTAAGAAGACAAGGAATTTAAATTGGTATAGCTAAGACTACACACTACAAAATGCCAAATCAAATAAGTCTTTATTTTGTATGTCTGTCCTGCCTTCTCAGCCTTGCTTTCTCTATTTTTATATGGAAAGAAGAGGCAAACTGTGGCCTAGATTCACCTAACACAGCATACTAGTGGAAACCAGCACCAGATCTCCAGCTAGAACAGAAGGGCTCCCCCCGCCCAGCTCCCCAAATCTGCTCTGGAGGGTTAGGAGACAAGCAGAAATGCTTGTGCTGGCGGAACAATAAGAAGAGTGTGACGTTGAATTCCTCCCTATGTTTAAAATCAGAAATCTTTGATCGTCCCTTTATCTTATAAAAACAGCTTGTTTTATCCTCCCCAAGTTCAACCAAAGATACAGCCAAACTTGGGGACACTGGAGACTGGATATTCTGTTTTGGCACCTCCAGTCCTGTAATCCACACAGTGGTCACTGTTATACACAGGGTCAGGCACTTGGCATTATGAACATCTTCTGAGATAGAAATATGCATGCACAAAATGCTTCTGTGCGCACACACAACAGACTGCTGCTTTAATCACTGCAGTCATCTCCATAGTTCAGGCATTACAAAGGTGGAATTAAATTAAATTAAACTGATAGTGAAGTGGCTGGTAGGAAGCCTGCATATAGAACCATAGGTGGCAGGTCTTCTAAAAATCCATTGAAATCCATTTATTTCAAAATGGCAATAAGGCACATGCTTAAAATGTGATAACTGGTCCTTTGCTCTTCCTTTTTTTAATGAAAGCTGTCATTTGAAGAATTCTGGATTCTTCACTCTAACACTAAATTCCCATGTTGCATGGTGTGGTCCTCAAATTACAGGCTAAACATAGCCCTGACTACAATGTATATAAAGTCCTAAGCACTGTATAGAAGACCGAAGTGGCATAAGGTAACTCCTCATTAATATTCTAAGCTTTGGTTAAGATACTCAGGTACAGAGTACATCAACTATTAAAAGCACATCATGTGTCTTTAACATCACTTTTCTCTACTTTTACAAGATGACCAGGAAAGGTTCCAGTTTCAGCAGTAAACTGAAGGCAGGCTTTATGTTGTGGTTGTAGTTACATTTGCAGAGAAAAGAAGTCTGAGCTAAATCTCAGACTTGCTGCTTGTGGCCTCCATCGTCTGTAAAGGATAAGCCATGTGCTGACTAACTTCACTTCTGGATCTCCACTGTTCCTGGCCCTTAACCAGAGCATGGCTCATGCTAGCGAACTGTGAACAGAATGTGAGTAAAACTCTTATTGTTATTTTCAAGAAGACTGTGTTGTGTTATTCATATTTTAAGAGGGAAATATAGGGGAAATTTACCAGGAAGGCTCTAGTCTGGACAAGTCAGACTGGATTGCTTAATTAAAAGACTCTAGCGAGTCATCAACTTGCTTCTGATAAGTTGCAAAGGGAATGTGCTCTGCTGTTTGCTCACTAGTGTGAGAGAGGAGGGATAATAGCAAAACAATATATCCTCTCCAGCCTTCCTAATCATTCCCACAGCAGTGAGATATTAACTCAGAAACACAGCTTCTTAAGTAGGAGCTAAGGTGAGAGTGTACAAAAGCAGGCATGATAGCAGGTTCGTGAGACAAAACCAAGGTCAAACAGTGAAATAGTCCAAGGGTAGGCAGGATTCCAAGAACAAAGTCTTAACAGATGCACTGGGTCAGTCAGGATAAATAAAAAAACAACTTGTAAAGTTCCAGCAACTAACAGCAACTGGAAGCTTTTGTAGCCTGATCACCTAGGTCCATCCAGGCCCAGCTACAACTGGTCAGCCCAGCCTTCTAGGTTCTCTTCCAGGTCTCTTACTCCCAAGGGGTCCTCAGTCCCTCTGGGTCCTCAGCTACAGCTAAACCTGGCCTCCTGAGGCTGGAGGTATCTGGGATAGTGCTGGAGAGCGGGTGTTCCATAAAGTTTTCAGACTTCATGACCTCAGGGATTTCATCTGATGAAGAGTCTTAGGCTTAGGGCTGAATCAGGCATCACACTCTGACATAGAACCAGCACTTGCACTTTGTTCACCTTTTCTAGACATTTTCTGGAACTAACAATAATGTAGTACTGCATTATATAATCCTGGCAAGGTGCACATCTGTATTACAGTCAAAAGTATAGCTCCTCTTCCTTCATAACATGTAGAAGTATGAATTATGACTTCCTTAGCAATATCTTTTATAACTGTTCAGTGATTTTTCATTTTGGCACCAGCGCTAACATTCTCTGAAACAAACATCTGAATAATAAACATCCACAAAAACATGATGTAGTCTGTCATATTTTTAAAAATCTGATTGAAACAGGTGCAGTCAAATATTGTCAACACTTCCCACTATCTTGTTCCTAAGACAACTTCAGTACCCTCTACATTTGGTAGATGTAAGTAAAGTTCTAAAATAAAAGGTGTTCTCTACATCCAATGGAAGTCAGTGGCGAAATTCCCATTGATTTGAATAGAGCTGGATTACACCCAATGCTACTTTAGAACAGTTTAAATTAAATTAGCTATATTTTTAGCATTTACAAACAATGATGTGTGTGTGTTTTAAAAGCCACACATATAAAAAGGCAAACTAAAATGTAAATTATGTGAGAAGACTCATTTCAAATACACTTAAACAGAAGTATTAAAATCAGTGAGGTTTAGAGCCAATTCTTCCAACCACTTTCGGGTTGTTTTCAAATGCATGGTAATATTTTCATTTCACTGGGAATTGAAATGACACCACCATTAATCAAGCTCCTGATTATACTCACTACTGAAAACAATGGCTATGATCCAGCCCTTTTGTACATGAAAAGTGAAGGGAGGGTGGGAAGAAGGAACAGGCTGGGATGGGTTATTTCTAGTTATCTATATTGTCCCTGTGACAGTGCCTTACAATATACCACACCTCAGACACATTCTGTGATTCACACCAATGTGCAGAGCTAATCCTAGTCCTAGTGTGAATCACCAGCAAGGGGGAGAAACTGGCTTGTTCTGTGTGCCCACCTACAGAAGGAGGACAGGAGTTACAGAGCATCAGGCACTGTTAACTACAAGCTGGTCTATTTATCACAGGGATCAACAATCATGTAGTGAGTTTCCTGCACACCCTTGGCTGTATATTTAGTATAGCTTACTCACATGAGCTAGGATCTTCATGTTTCCCATTCCAAATCCACAGCAGAGTTGTTTACCAATTGGAGTGAGAAAGTTCATTGCATCATAACCACAATTCACACAGTAAATTGTACAGTTTGAGTTGCTAATCTTGGTAGTGGATGGTAACTCTAGAATGGCTCTGAACTTTCCCCTTTACAGTGGTACCTCGGGTTACATACGCTTCAGGTTACAGACTCTGCTAACCCAGAAATAGTGCTTAAGGTTAAGAACTTTGCTTCAGGATGAGAACAGAAATCGTGCTCCGGCAGTGCGGCAGCAGCAGGAGGCCCCATTAGCTAATGTGGTGCTTCAGGTTAAGAACAGTTTCAGGTTAAGTATGGACCTCTGGAACGAATTAAGTACTTAACCCGAGATACCACTGTACTCTCCTTTATTTGCCCTTCACTTGCTGGGTTCAGGTGAGGATTCTGCATACTCTGAATGACTGAATTGACCTCCACACATTCAGCAGAACTGCTATAAAGAGCCCATGCACAAACAACTTGCACTGCTCAGTGGTCAGGGACAGACACAGCTGATGAGATCCTGATACTTTCTGCACACATTTAGGGTCTGTGGAATCATAGTATGACAGAACTTTCCTGTCATCTGCTTGTCTCTGTATCATGCTCTCAGTGAGCCCGGATTCAATTGTAACACCATTCTTTTTCAAGCATTTGTGGTGGCACAATAAGGAGGTGGATAGAAGGTGATGCATTGAGCTGACTGGGTATATATAGAGGATAGGACTAGAACCAGTGGGTGGAAATTTCAGGGAAACAAATTTCAGTTAAACATTAGAAGACACTTCTGAATGGTTACCAGCTATTCATTGTTACCACTACTTCCTCCCTCCTTCTTTGGATATCTTTTAAACAGAGGCTTAATAGCGAGCTTGCAGGCATAGTGTTGCATCCTGCATTATAGAACCTATATTGAGAAAGGGGCTGGAGTAGATGACCGCTTAAGATTCCTTCAAGCTCTTATTCTGTTTGCATTCAAGTATTAGGGACAAATGCATATACTCCATTTGATGAATATTGCAGCAGCCTCTGTCATCTCAATTGCAGATGTCAGAAAATAGCATGTTTATAATATCCCACTTCTGAGGAAAATACAGCGTTGGCTGTTTGAAAATGTTTACACTGAAGTTATGTTAACTGTGAAATCAAAAGACAGGCTTAGGGATTTGGGTGTGTGTATTTAAAACTACTCTTAAAGGCATCCTTTTTGGGAAATAAATGAGATGGACAATTGGATTGGGGGAAAGTAAGGCACAGTGAAGAAATAAATAGCATGCATCGTTAAAGCCAAGACCATAAAATCAAAATGCATAGAATTTTTTTTAATGGTCCAGTGTGAAGGGAAATCATGCTTTATATCTGAAAAATACTTAGACTGCAATGTTAGCTGCATACAAACAGCTTTTAGTAGGCTAGGCCCACTAATGAAATTCTGCCTTTGGATGATGAGCCTCAGATGGATGAAGCACACTTCTTACATCTCCTGCATAGTGAATTACATACCTTGGGTTCCCCTTCCCCAGCTTGCATCTTCTACAGAAACAAGACCATATTTATATTCTAAAATTACTTCCACACCTACACATCCCATTCTAGCTAGGATCATACCTGCATCCATGTGAAACTGCATTCTTTAACAAGTACTGTGCGTGATTTCCAAGTCTGGTTCTGCTGCTAGACCTGTACATATTTAATGTTGAAAAAAGATGTAGTTTCACTCAGAAACTACAGAGATGGGAGAAGAGAGCTAGATTTAGAGGTGTCTCCCATACTCCCCATCAAATTGCTGATCAGTTTAATTTATAGCTTATTTACTACTACTACTAATAATAATAATTAATAATATATATCTTAAACATAATAAAGCAGTGGTTTTCTGAATTCCTTGAATAGTAACAATACAATCCTAGTAACATTTAGTTAACAGCAGTGATGAGGCATGATGTCACTGAGCTGCAAAGCAGAGGGAGAGAAAGGAGGGACATACCATTGGCTCTGCTAAGAGGCCAGTTGCTTTAGGTTCTTTCTCAGCTGTTACCTAGTAGATGCCATTCCCTCAAGCATGCTTCAGTAGATGGAGAGTTATGAAACAAGGCCATTCCACTGAATGGCTCTGCTGAGACCAGTTCCCTTTGCCTCTTTATTTACCTGAACAGTTCACGTTGCACCTGGTCTCATTAGATCTTTAAAAAGTTATGCCTGAGTTTGCTTTTGGTTTTCATTCTCCTTCTCCATCCCCCTTTTTTGTGCCTTATAGATGTGGGGGCAGGCACAGTTTTATTTATGTGTAAGCCACTCTCTGAACGTTTTTGGCTGAAAGGTGGGGTAAAAATGCTTTAATTTATTTAAAGAAAATCCTAACGTGTTTCCTTGTCCCTGCTTTACTTCATGGGTTATTGCTTAGAAGGACCAGAGAATTGCTAGGCATGACAGCTTTGTAACACATGTCTATTTAACAAAGCATTGAAGGGAGGAGATCTAGTTTTTCAATAGCCACTCATTCCCACTGAGAACTATTTTTAGCTGGAACCAAATCTGCGTTACTGTGCACCATGTAAAAGATAAAAGTGGCACCACCATGCCAAGATAGCTCACAAATTTGTCTCTTTAGGGGTGAGTGGGGGTCAGGTCTAATGAATATTGATCATGCTGCAATAAACTGAAATATACCATGTCATGAAACAACTTAGGAGGTATTCCCCTGAGGTCAATTTAACATTTTACAACTGTCTTTTTTAAGACCGCCTTAAATTCTGTGGCATTACCCTCCTAATACACACCCCCATTCTCTCTCGCTCAGGTGGAAAAATTTATTCTACAATTGATTAGCTAAATCAATGAATACGAGAAACACAGCAAAGCAATGGCCTAATTCTTACTAAGCTGGATCTTTCTCTGCCCTATTCAGACTTCATGTGGAGATTTACATAATAGAATCCTCCCTCATAAAAAAAAGTCTAGCACACTTTGATAGTACATGTATGCTGGCAGGAGGATCATAGGATCCTGACTACACTTCCAGCAACATTGCACCATAATTTAATATAGCTCTGAATACCAGCAGCTGTAGAACTCTCCAGCAGGGGGAGTGCTGTTGTGCTCATGTCCAATATAGATAAGCCTTTGATCTGATTCAACATATGATTCGTATGTTTTATGCACTAGGGTAGTGCTATTTTTTGCACAAAAGATAATTCAGTCTTGTGATATCCCATCTGAAATAGTACAATTGGGATACAGGCTTGCCACCTCAGTGAGAACAAGGCCATTATATCTGCCTTACTTTAGCTGAGAAATCCATATTTTCACATTTTACTTTAAATAGCTTTAAAAAGAAAAAAAGTGTATTGAGCAACATTATTTCTGAAGTCTAAACAAAAGGAGAAAAATCCCTGAAAGACCAGAACACTAAGAGTCAAAGCTAGGGTTACTAACTGTTCCTGTATCTTTTAGAACTATTTTATCTACATATATTAACATATTATAATGATTAACATCATGCTGTAAAAAGCTTCACCTACTTATTTCTGTGAAAACAGCTGCTGTTAAAGGTATAGGAGCAAAACAGATTGTGTTTTTTAGTGAGTCTTCTAATTGTGGCAGAATTTTACTATTCCAGTACCTTTATTGTTTAGTGCTGTACAACAAACACTTAATTCACTGCTGCAAAAGCAATATCCTGTTTACTTTAGGCAAATGAATCTCTGTTGATTTCTTAAAACAGATAACACGATTAGAAATCTGAAAATAAATGGTTTCAGTTTATGAATTTTCTAATATATATTACAAGCAAATACAGTGGCCTGTTTTTATTACAAGTGTTTTCTTGGAATTTTATTTAAATATAGCTTGTTAGCTCTTGCTCAGATGTATGGACTTAAACCTTCACACTGCTACCATGACTCATTTTATGAGTGGGCTGGTAGCATGCAGGGGCCCTGAAGCAGCAGCATCTATACATGAATTTCAGGCTTTTTTCTTGTTCTAGACAGAGCTCTCAAATCAGTTCCCTTAGGAAAATTAAGAAAGGATTTCATCAGTGCAATAGATAGAAGTCATTTGCAAAAAGTTCAGAGTCTTTCCTACAAGCTGGCATTATTTAAATTCAATATCCTCCTGCATAGCCCTCAGAACAAAAAAGTTTAAATCTGTGAAAATGCAGTAACAGGATTTGGAAAGACTGAATAAGTAATGCACAAATGAAACTCATAATAAGGAGCATAAATCTGGATGCATTTGCAGGATAAAGTCTGGCAACATGTCCAGGCAGAAAGCAGCACAGTATAAAAGACTTCTTTTTCCCCCCCCTTCTTTTCCTTCTCCTCCTGTGATGAGGCTACATTTTAATATTTTAAAGTTTCATTATTTTAATGTTGTATTTTATTTTTGTTTTTAAGTTTGTAATCATTCATCTTGTTTTTATTATTGCTTGTAAGCCGCTCTGAGCCCGGCCTTGGCTGGGGAGGGCGGGGTATAAATAATAAATTATTATTATTATTATTATTATTATAGAGGATGAAACCAGAAACAGTGTTATGACAGCATGAGACTCTTGGTCTTAGGATCATAGGTTTGAGCCCCATGTTGGGCAAAAGATTCCTGCATTGCAAGGGTTGGTCTAGATGACCCTTGTGGTGCCTTCCAACTCTACAATTCTATGATAGCTCAAGCTGTTGAGTAAAAGGAATTGAAATGTAAGCATGATGAACTCAAGCTTGAAAGTCTGCACCACAAGAGTGAATTGAAAATTACATGTCAAATAAAATACTTTAAGCAGAAGGATTACTCACAGGATAAAATGGGAGCCCAGGATGATACAACATGAGCACTTCCATTTTAGGAAAGGATGCATGTAGAGATCCAGGCTCTGCCTAGAGAATAAGGTAAAGATAAGATTGTAAAGGCTTTGACAACGTGACATCTAATAATTTGGAGGAGGGTGGCAAGTTCCTGACACAGATGGTTTTCCTCTCCAGAACAGCCTTGAAGCAGATATTGTTCTAAAGTGATGAAACCACTCTACTAATCTCAAAGAACAGCAGAATATTCATTCAACTAGTACAGAAGATGAAACACTACATAGAAGCTTCTGTATAAGGTTTGTTTTTTAAAATTTAAAAATACTAAACGTAAAATATGCTTTTCAGAACTGAGACTTCCTCTAATCTCTTTATAGCTGAAAACAAGTATTTCTTGATAGATTTTTTGAGTCCTATCTTTTAGTTAAGAGTGCCCTCTGGTGAAGAGATGAAAAGTCAGGGAAAGATAATCTTAAAATAAATTAGCAAAGAATGGTTCAGCAAAATCTAGATTTTTTGTTGTTGTTGCATTCATGTGTGAAAGTATTTTAGGCAATCCCCCCCCCCCATGAAGTCCCTAAACAGCCTATATTATGGTCTGTTTTACAGATGCTCTTGCCTCATGCCTATAGCTTGGCATGCATTTGAGGTAGGTGCCAAAAAGCAATAAGTGAGCAAATCAATTAGGTTTGTACATAGTACCAAATCATAGTTAGAACAAGTTATGTGAGCAAAACCAGGGTTTCATATCATGTTTCACTGCTGGAAAACAAATTATGGTTAGATAACTGGGACTGGTTCGGTCATTCACATATTCATTTGCTATAAGAGCACTAGTACCTTTCTTTTCTTGTCCCACAACAAAAATCAAGCACTCTATCCACCCAGGATATATGGAATTTAGCTCCAAATCTGTACATTTGCCAGAATAGGCATTGCCATTCTCACTCATGCTTACTTTACACAAAAAATGACACCTAAGATTCCACGGTCCTAATTGCAGTGTAAGACTCCAGCCAGTGTCAGTTGCAGTTCTCAGTGGAGCTTCTTGCATCCCAAAGATGCATGTACTCTCAAGAGTGCAACAAAAGAACAGCCCTAACCCTCAAATGTCTGTACACAGTGCTCTATTTTCTTTATTCTTCTAAGGGTACATCAACTTGGGGTTTGCCATCACCTAACAGCAGCTTGAGGAATGAGGAGGAATGAGTATGCTGTGAGTTATTGCAGCCCTACTGAAATTCCTGCCTACCATTTCTTCATTGCAAAAGATTAACACATATTAGTTGGTGCTTTAGTGTCCAGTACGGTAATTTACTGGGGCACTAAATCAGTAGTCATCTTATCGATAGTCAAAGGCCCATCACATTCTGTTTTTCTACATTGTGCAACTTTATATGACAATGCCACCACCTGCTGACAGTAATATGAGCTGATTCTTGAAGGGAGTGTCCTATGCTCATTCCATGGACCACTAGTATGAAGCCCTGCTGTGCACCATGGCTCAGACACAGCAGTTGTTTGTCAAATGTTTTTAACAAGCATTTATATTTGCTGGCACACAGCCAGTAAGTTGCACAACTGTGCCCTGAAAGTATCTCTTCATTCTCCCCAGGAGAAAGATTTGCCACTGCAAAAAAAGCACTCAAAATTAAATAAACGAAGAAACCATATAGGAAGGCCAAGTGAGAAGCACAGGAAATGTAGAAACAGATGTAGTAAAGATGAAGAGCAAGGGGGGAAAATGGGTTTGGATTAAATGTAGAAGGCTGAAACAGAATAATTGAAACAGAAAAAGAACAGATATTAGTGAAATTATGACCCCCAGTCTTTAAAAAAAAATGTACCTCAATGACTCAACACGACATCAATTTTGTAAGGTTTGTGTTTTTGTCTATATACAACTTACACAAAATTAATTTTATTAAAGAAGGCAGAACTGTGAAATAATAATGGTAAAAAAAATAGAAAAATCCAGTTTGAATTTAAAATATTTAATACAAAATGTTTGAATTAAACAGTGATGGTACATAGCCTTGATCCTCTGTCATGTTCAGATTCCACATTGGTAATCTGCAGAATTCCTTTTGGCAATGTTTTGTTCATCTGTTACACTACCAGATGGGGGGGCAGGGGATGGCAGGTTGGCAAATAGCTGAAAAGGTGACAGCAGGGAGGTAGCTTTTTCCTTTTGTCCTTTGAGAATGATAGAAACACAAAGGCACACAATGGATTAAAAAAAATATCAAAACAAAACAGCTTTTATTCACCTTGCTGCAGGCAAAATGACAAACATGGGGAGAGATTTAGCTAAAATGAAAAAAGGCAAAAGATCAACTGGCCCCATTTAATCATTGAAATACAAAGATCCTCAGAACTACTCCAGTAATTCTCAGCAGCCTTACTTTTGTTATCAGGTGAACCATGAATTTCTGGTAGTTCCCTGCAGCAATAGTGAATTTAGTACAGAGATGATAACGCTGAAAGCTCATTTCTCAAACATATTGCTCCTTGTATTCCAACACTAGTATATACAATATCTAGAATGGAAAGTACTGTAGTGCTTTGTTTATAACAAAGTGAATCCTGTGATTCCTTCTAACAGATAAAATATCTTTTATCGCTAGGGCAGAGGAGAAAACATGGGGAAAGGCACATCAGTAATTATTAAAGGTAGTTTTCAGGCATATGGCTGATTTTCTTTGAGCCTAGCTACACATTACATACAAGGTTACCCTAATTCAGCTCTCCAAATCAGACGCATCTTTTTTGCATATTACCTCTCAAAAACAGGGGATCCAAAAATAGCCCAATGAGGACTAAGTATTCTTAGAGGGCACAGAATGCTGACAGAAGGTGCGGACAGAAAACTATAGGGTCTCAAACAGAAGCACTCCAGGCTCCTACACTTTGTTGCAGGTTTCTCTTCCACTCTTTAAGTGGAGGGGCTGAAATGCATTTTTTCCCATGGACCACCTTTAATTTGATAACTCTCAGCATCAAATTAAAATCAGTTGGTTTAAATATTGGCTAGTTTACTCACAATCCACTGAGATGAGGAAAAGCTAGTTAAGAGTTGTAACTAATGTTTGCAAGCAGAGACAGGGAACAGAAGGCGTTTGTGCAAGGAAAGTGCTTGTTTTTAACACAGAGGCAGAGTGAAAACCCATACAGTATTTGTATTCTTTGTGCAACAAGAGGATTGTAGACACATACCTTATATAGAAAATCCTATGTAGGTATGTGCTCAGAGGGAAACTGTTCCTGAATTATAAGTGTGTGAGAAGACAAGACACTGCAGTTTTTCAGTGGTAAAGGTACCCTGCACATTCTTCAACCCTAGTACTGAAAACCAGCAGCTGAACTCAGTCATCTGAATACACCCTATACCTTTAAAGCATGTTCAAAATAAAGTGTTCCCTCAAAGAATTCAGGGCACTGTAGTTTGTTAATGGTTGCTGAGAACTATAACCCTGAGATGGGAGATGTGTGTACTTGGAGAAATCTTTGTATACATTAAATAGGAAAGGGGAAACAGACAAGGAAAGAGTACCCTCTTTCTCTAACCAGCTACTCCTTGCTGTGTGGAAGGAGCTATGGGACCTAAGTTCAGACCATGGTAGGATGATTGAGCGTGGAAAATGCTGCGGCCCCAAATATTATTTGGTTGCCCAAGTGCAGTGCCTCAAGCCCACCACATTACAGTGGTACCTCAGGTTACATACGCTTCAGGTTACAGACTCCGCTAACCCAGAAATATTACCTTGTGTTAAGAACTTTGCTTCAAGATGAGAACAGAAATCGTGCTCTGGCGGCGTGGTGGCAGCAGGAGGCCCCATTAGCTAAAGTGATGCTTCAGGTTAAGAACAGTTTCAGGTTAAGAACGGACCTCCGGAACGAATTAAGTACTTAACCTGAGGTACCACTGTACTTGAAAGGAAGAAGGGGAAACAGCAAGTGGCAACTTAATAGAATGTATTACATTCTTGAGCTAGGACTTACCTAATAGGAAAGGGGAGGGGAAAGAGGAACAACTTGGGTAGGTGTGATTTAAAGTGTTCCTAAGCAACAGAAGAGAATACAGTGGATGGAGTTAGACATAGCAAAGCATTTAGAGCCTCTCAGACGTGTATGGCTTCACAATCCTGGGATACGTCCATAGGCCTCATTTACACACCCTGGCAGTGCTGCTGCTGAATAAATGTTCTGGGGGAGGGGAGAAAGCAACAACTGCTCTTTATTCCATGGTGGTGTTCTCTGAATGTTTCCTTTTTACTCCCTCTGGGTAATAAAGGGCTATGTATGTAATAAAGGTTTACTCCCTCTAGGTGTAATTTTCTATTCTTTCTCTTTCTTCAGATCTCTTCAAAACCACACTATAGCTGCTCCAAAAGAGCAAAAAGGGCTGCGTCCCTGGCATTCCATAGGGGTTTTACACAAGAATAAGGAGGGAAAGCTTGGTGGCTGGTCGAGGTGTGTGTGAGAGAGATGGGGGGGGGGGGGAGCTATATCCTGGAAGGAAAAATAATTGATTTGTTGTGTGAATAAAAGCAAATGTTTGTTTTCTCTTGTTCTAGTTTGCTGATAATGGAGGTGACGTAAGTGTTTAATGTCTAAAGGAAGAAGTGTTGAATTTTTAATTCACATGGGAGCTATGCTTAATTCTGCAAACCCAGGCTCCCAATTCAGCATGGAGAAGCTATGATTATTTAGTGATTAGTAGAAAGCTTATGAATAAAGCATTGCTATTTAATATTTCTGCTTAAAAATACTGTGCTAAGAATTCATCAACTAATCTTAAGCTAGTCACCCATTACTGTGCCTTGATGTTTCTTAGTTGTAAAGTTAGGCTGGCATCTTTGGAACAGAATAAATTTGAAGTGGACACGATTGGCTCTGAAATGAGCGAAACCATTTCTGCAAAAATCAGGAATTGGCTCCTTTGTGAACCAATAGAAATTTGACAGCTTGAAGCAAGATAATTGTTTCCTTCCCGCTTCATTTATGCTCACATCTGAGTTAGGCTAAGAAATCGTGACCAGTCCAAGATCACACAGTCAGTTTCATAGCTGAGTGTGAATTCAATGCAAATGCAGTTTCTGTAGTTTCTTTAAGTTCAACTTAACAAATCATAAAGTACTTGAAACAAAATGAGTTACTATTTGTTTTTCAGTGGCTAGAAATTGTTAATACAATCAGATGAAAAACACTAGTGCAGCCAAGCATATTTTGAATATGAAGGTCAGTCTTCCCCACAATGATAAGATGCATTTATATTATATTATAGGCTTGATTATTGTAACTCACTCTGCGTGGGGCTGCCCTTGAAACTGACCCAGAAACTCCAGCGGGTGCAGAATGCCGTGGCGAGACTCCTCACGGGGTCCTCACCGTGGGAGCACATTCATCCGGTGCTATACCAGCTGCACTGGCTCCCAGTGGAGTACAGGATTAGGTTTAAGGTACTGGTTTTAACCTTTAAAGCCCTATACGGCCTAGTACCCTTGTACCTACGGGACCATCTCTCCTGGTATGCCCCACGGAGGACCTTAAGGTCTGCAAATAATAACACCCTGAAGAGCCCAGGCCCCAGGGACATTAGACTGGCCTTGACCAGAGCCAGGGCCTTTTTGGCCATGGCCCCGGCCTGGTGGAATGCTCTATCACAAGAGACCAGGGCCCTGCGAGATTTGACATCTTTCCGCAGGGCCTGCAAGACAGAGCTGTTCCGCCAGGCCTTTGGTCGGGGTTCAGTCTGATTCTTTTCTTTCTGTATAAGAACAAGCATTAAAGAGGCCTCCTAGCCCGCTCACAGGTCCCTTATACGACCAGTGGTAACTGTTGGCCCTGGAGAATATTAACCACTCTCAATTTTACTTGTGGACTGCCAACTGTCCAGATTTTAATTTGCTCTGAACTAATTTTAAGATGTATTTTAATTAATTGATTGCCTGTTTTTAAGTTCTTTGTATACTGTGTTAGTTTTATGATGTTAACCACCCTGAGCCCGGCTCCGGCTGGGGTAGAAATAATTTTTATTATTATTATTATTATTATTATTATTATTATTATTATTATTTCTAAATTTGAATTATTTCTAAATTTGTATGTAGAAATTACCATATTTAAATTAGTGTCCTTTTTTGTTCTCTTTTGGCTGACGTATAAACAACCATCCTAAGGGAAAAAGTAAAGTCCCTGACAGCACCTTCATAGATGAAAGGAAACTAATAATGAGTAAGCTTGAAATAACCCTCAATAGTCCACAGCTGGCCATAAAGTCCAAATGACAGAAAGAGCAAGATGTAAATTACATTCAACATTTCTTTATTCAAAATGTTCCCGGCTATCTTCAGTTCTCCAGGCAGCTTGCAATATATTATTTTTTAAAAACATGTAAAGCAAACATCAGTACAGAAACACAACACAATTTTATCAGGTGCAAAATAGCAGCCTACATGATTAGCCACTGTCCCCATAGCCTTAAAAGGCTTCTAAAAGGTAAGAGGGGCAGGGTCCTTTCAGTGCCATGGTTAAGCGAGATTTGGGTTCCTGGTGAAAGCTCAGGTCCCACATACATGTTTGATAAAGGCTTACAAAAAAGCTTGGCTCACTTGAAGAAATAGCCCCAAAGTGGTTCTGAAAATGCTTTTTAAAAATGTATGGGAATCTTTCCCCGATTTTGAAACATTAAATTTTCCAATGATTGGGGTGCCCCCTTGAGTATTCTATGTTCATTACAGCTTCATGATAACTGGTGGTGTTTACCTGAAGCTTTGAAAAGTATGCTAATAGAACACCAATATAAACTAATAATATTGCAGCATTTTGAATAATACATGAAAAGGGAATAGTGGGAGGAGTGATTGAAGTTAAATATATTGTATACCTAATGTTGTGTTTAAAATAAAGAAAACATTTATTCTGAAGAAAGTTGTGGGAGATACAGTTCAAATTTACATTTAATTTGCATCCCCACATCTTAATCTATTTCAGTCTGGTTTCAGGCCCTGTTTTAGCACTGAAAGCGGCTTCATTGTTCAGATTAATTACCTCTTTTTTGAAAAGAGACTAGGGGAATACAGCCCCCTTGGTTCTCCTTGGTCTCACAGCAGCTTTTGACAGCATTGACCATGGTGTCCTTCTGGAACAGTGGATCCCCAGATGTTGTTGGACTACAACTCCCATCATCCCTGAGCTCTGGCCTTGCTAGCTAGGGATGATGGGAGTTTAGTCCCAAAACATCTGGGGACCCAAGGTTGAGAAAGGCTGTTGGAACAAAGGCTGTGGGAGTAGGAGATACTGTATTATGGTTAAAATTTTAAAATGTGATGATAAGTCATTGTTTTCAGTGCTTTTAGATTTAATATTCTTAAACATATTTAGCTGGTTTTAATTGCTTTGAAATGATTTAGATGTGTTTTTAATCTTCTAATTTAAAATCTTTAATCATCTAATTGGGGTGTTCCTTCTGGCGTGGTTTGTCTACCTTTGGTCTGCACCCAGAACTCAGCTCTCAAACCCTGGGAAACAGCTTTCACTGGCTGGCTAAATCAGGTAGCCGATGGGTTTTAAACCTTTGGTGAAGTAGGGACTTTCCCTGCATGCAAATACAGGCTCCAGTGGATTGAGAGGACAAGACCAGTAGTGGGTCCAATGAACAAGAAGGCAGTTTCTGCATGTGCTGTAGAGGGAAGTGGGAGGCAGATGGGGCTTGTCAACCTGGGAAAGTAGGCTGTCTAGGAGAAGGAAAACTCTGATTCTAAGCCTCCATTGCCTTGCAGGATATCTTTGGGAGAAGAAAAGGCTAAGGAGTAAACCCTATACAAATCTAGATTGGAGTCTTTAAGATGGTTGGATGGCACCTTGTATGCCGCAATCCAGCAACTCCTGCAGCCAAGTTGGTGCCAAACGTATTGCTCTGCTTTACTTTGAACCACATCAGTGAGGCCGAGAGACGGGTCTTGCTGTCTGGGCAGCCCAGGACCTTCATACACAGTGCCCAGGCTTGTACACTGTGGAAAGATACTTTGGTGCTGATAATGTAGCAGTTTGACTTTCCCGATGCACACTCCATTGTCTCTTGAGACAGACAGATACCAACAACAATCTTCTAATTGTATTGTTTTCACATTTTATTGTTTGTTGCCTGAGGCTTCCTTTGAAAGGAAGGGTGGGACAGAAAATTAATTAATTAATCAATCTTAAAGTTAAATCCAATGAGATTGCTAACAAAAACCCATCATTACTGCACCACCTGCAGCATCCAGGGTACGTAGACGTCATACCCAGTTTCTAGCAGTGGATACCTGTTGCAAAATTCTAACTCTTCATAAAAGGACACACTTGGTATATCACATGTAAATGAAGAAAGGTGTACCAGGCCATCTCATGATCACCTACCTGGGTGATCATTTTAACTCAATCCTACTCCCATTGATGTTCAATAGAGCACCAGGCCACTCTTGCTTCAGAGTAGACCAGGTGGGTCCTTTGTTCTCAGAACCTGTGAGCGCAGATCATCACAGTATCCTCATAAGGACTTTCCCTAACTTTCTATGCTTAGGTTCCTACCCTGTTACTTCTTCTAGGCTCACCACGGTGCACTATTAACAAAGAAATAACTGCAACTTCTATATTCACCGCAGCGGCCTTTCCTTTGGTCATCACTTCCTACTTGGCCTGTAGGAAATTATCTGCAGGGTTGAGGTAGAGGGAGCCATCCAGTAGCAGATGGGACAGTGAAACTACACCTCTTTCCTGGCCTTCCTTCAGCTAAGTTGCTGCTGCGTACTAAGGAGGGGGAAGGCATTGACAAGATTAGCATGGTGCAAACATGCTGGCACAAGACCAGATTGGCTGCAGCACTGTGTTTGCACTACACTGATCTCACCATCAGCTCTCACTCTGCATCCCAGTATGCAGCAGCAACTCAGCTGGAGAAAGGTCAGGGAAGTAGTGCAGCTCCATCACCTTATCCACTATTGAAGTCATCCTCTTCTTTGCCTGTTAAGGTCTGACTGTGCTCTTATAGCAAGCACCAAATTGTATGAGGCTTTTCCTGCAGTCTCCTCTTCCTCTGCAGCCTGACCTTGCAGTCTGCCCCCCTGCAAGGACATATGGAGGGATAACACCATTAGTGCTGCCTCCTTCAGGCATGTTGCAAATGGGCAGAAATCTTTTCTCATTCAAATTGAAGGCAGGAAGCATTCAAGTTAGATTTGGCTTCAGTTAGATTTTGCTATACGATAATTACGTATATGGTTTCATGCTAGTATCATAAATTCAGAGGTTGGGCAATGCTTTCTGCCGTCCCTCTGAATTGTTTTCATGAAGACATCACATAGCCATGATTGTCATATCTTAATCACATTCATGGCATGTTCCTAGGTTGCCTGGGATCACAGTTTTCTGTGATTTTAAAAAAAGGCCCTATTAGAAAATAGCACCGTGGCAATTTCTAGTCAGAGTGGTGCAAAAACTAATTTTTTTTCTTCAGAAAAAATAGCCTCCAGGCTTCCCCCAGCCCTGCTTTTAATACCAACCTTTGCGGGGGTGGGCTGAGTAGTCCCATTCACATGAGATAAAAAAAAGAGAAAATAAGTGGCCAACATTAATGATGATACAACATTGCTCAAAGTTTGTTGGGGGGTTTTAAGCTTTATGTGACTTTCAACTTTTTCTTACCATTACTATATTTATGGAGATATGGCTTTCTAACATAAGAGCAAGCTTTTATTGCTGTTAGTATGACAGCATTCATGCTATGCTTTCATTCCCCCTTTTCTCAGTCCCATCCTCCACATTACTTTTTATAGCGATCAATACTTTGAGTCTGGCAAGGAATCTCTCAGGGCTTTCAGACTTCTGCTTTTCTCAGTTAATGGTAAAAGCTCCATTTCAGTCTAACACAATGTTCTCCCCCAACAGTCCACTGAGGTAACTAATGTAATCCGGAGATGACAGATAATAAACTTTGCAATGAGATCTGTTTCATAGGAAATAATATAAGAAGAAAACACTGTATTCAAGAAATCCCAAATTCTCCTATGTCTAAATAATTTTCCCTTATTCAGTATATTGCTGAAATTCACCGCAGTTTATGACTCGCATATTCTATTGTTTAAAACCTACTACATCATTTGTTTAGAACAGTGGGTAACCCTATAAATCCCTAACAGCCTGTGACACAGAAGAAATAGCGGAAGAATGATTGATAGCAAGAGAGTGGAAATAAATTAATAAATGGAATGTTGGGCAGCGTTAGCATGAGTGGCAGGTAGAGAGTGTCATTTGAAGAATGACAGAGTGGGGAAACTGTGGCTGTGAGAAGCAGAGGGAAGCTAAAAGAAAATGAAACGAGAGAGATAATGACAGTATATGTAGAAGTGTTAGGATAGCTGTTATGAAACATGGGATAATCGATAATGTTAAATTAGGAAATAAGAACACTAAACTCTGCATACAATCTTCTTCTGCATGTTCCTTAAATATATTTTTATATTTTAAGCGACTGTTCTGTTCTGGGTGGATTCTAGGGTCTGTATGTCACACCCCAGGTGTCTTGTACTCGAGTAACACTATAAAGGGAAAATTCAACAGCTCTCTACAAGTCTATAGATGTTGACAGCAGGTAATTTGAAGGACATCTGGAATCAGTGGAGTAGGCCCTTTTGAGTAACCCCAGGGATATCACAATAGGTTTCAGAGTGTTGGACTTGGTAGCTGGGATGCTGCATACAACCAGGTCTTATGCCAGCACAACTACTGCAGTGTTCTGCTGTCCCTGGAAAGGCTGGCAAGAATACGCTTCTCAAAATCCTTATTGGTGATTGAAGCTGCACATGCCAGCTTTCATAGCTCTGACAAAATTACAATGGCTCATAAGTTGTCGCCTGAAGGGCAGTGCTCAAATTACTAGGATAAAGATAGAGACCCTTAATGAAATGCACAAGTTGCAACTATGCTCTCCCCCATCTTAGTCAAATTGTAAGCCCCTGTAGCCTTCTATAGTTGTGGCAGCTTATCACAAAAAGATAAGAAGGTCCCTTGTAATTCAAGCCCTGGTTGCTAAAGAGGTAAGTTACTTATCGAGAATTTGAAAATTGATCAAAATTAAAAAGAATGTTATCAGTGACTTCAATTTACAAGGTTTCCCCGCAAGGCAAAAGGTCTCATATGCCTCATATACCACTTGGAAGGGATAGTACTATTCTGGGGCTTGCTATGCAGACCCAGACAGTCATTATTGTCAGGTAAAGTCCACTAATTTGGCTCCTGTGGGATTTGGATTCCAGAGTGTTGTGCACTAAATAGCCACAAAGCCCAGCTTATATTTCTTCTTTCATTTTGCAATTCAATAAGCACCAAATAAAGTGTGTAAATAACTCTCTGTGAAAGATGGGGAGAGTGCAATGATAGAAGAGACTGAAAGCCACAGTTTTGTGCACCTGTCTGGGCTGGGTGTGGCCAGCTGTCACTGTCGTCCTTGCATCTGATCCAAATGCAGAAATAGTCAGTGCCAGGACAACAGCCCTTGTAGATGAGGCTCCGCAACAGACCAAACCAGTATATGGGAGGTTGATGTGGTAGAAGGTTTTGTAGTAATCACCAGCACTTTAAATTGTGTTTTGATGCAAACAAGTCAGTGGAACACTTTAAGCTCTGGCAAGAAGTTCTTCCAATGCCAGGTTCCAGTTAGTTCCCTTGCAGGTTCTGGACAATCCCAGTGCAGTACATTGAAGTAGTCTTGCTTGAAGGTTACCAAAACATTGGCCAATAAGACTACTTGGTTGTCCAGTAACAAAACTGGATCAATGAGCTGCATTCCTCTAAGCACCCTGTACACATCCTCAGGCCAAAATAACTGACATTCTTCTCTCAATCCACATCTACATGATAGTCTAGACATATCTGTAGACAGAAGTGCTGAATTAGTGGAGGCCAAGTTAAGGCAGATACCAGTGACCTTTATCCTCAAAGTTCTTAGCAGAGTGGCCTCTGAGAGTTCCTTATCATCATCCTTTAGGCAGACTGAAGTAGATCCAAGACCCTGAGGGTGCAAAGCTTGCAGAGCAGTATTGCTTCTTCACTGCCATCACCACTATACAGAGAAAGCTCAATAATAAGCTCTTAATTATATTTAGTCAGATTCACCACTTGATGTCTTCCACTTTCATTATCCTGCCCTGCTTCTAGCTCCCTAGACCTGAAATAGCAGAATGGACACAACTGAAGGAGTGCCAGTCTTTTTATTAGTTCTAAGTACTGTATGAACTTGTCAGCTAACACCTCAAAGCTTGAAGTGCCATGGCACTTGTACATTCTTGGTTGACAACCCTTTTTATAAGCCTTCCAAGGAAGGATTGTGGGACAAAGCATCTAGGAAAAAAAATCAACTGTCCTTTCTCTGCAACAAGTTGAAGAAAAGTCTTTTCTCTTTCATTGAAAGTGTTTAACTATAATTCTAAATCCTAAATCTGAATTTAGATTAAAAACATATCCTAGGAGATTTCTGTGCAACAAAAGCATTTTTCAGACAAGTGCAAACATTTACAAATCTAAATTGAAAAGGTGTTAACAGAAACACAACAAAAATGATTTACTGAGGGGTAAATAAACATTAATCATGAAGGTATAAATAACGCAGTTTGATGTGTGTGCCATTTCACATTAGCTGGAAATGAATGGTTCATGTGTGCTTATGCATGTAAAATCTGATGGTGACTCAGCTGAAAGTCTGTTTGCTTTTGTGTCAAGGTCCGTATGTGAAGTCAATTTGAGAAGAATACCTAACACCATGAGCTCTGTCTGTAAAAGTTTAAAAGGCAAGAGAACTACATAATCGAAGTAGAGAAAAACAGGAAGTCTCAAAACTGGCAGATTAAGAATAATTTGTAGTGTCCTTAAAAACTAATTTCAAGAGATTTTACTTAATCATACATATAAACATTTTTATACCACGTTTCTTTATAAAATTAACTCAAAAAGTTGATAAAGAACCACATTTAAAATAAATCAAGAGTATGATAAAATAATTCAGCATAAAAACAGGGAGACAAAACTATAACCCACAGTAAAAGCTCAGTGAAACAGAAAGGTCTAAGCAGCTCACCTGAAGTTTATTTGTGCAAGATGTCAGTATGAGATGAACCAAACTAAGTGTGACAGTGATAGTCCTGTGAATTTAAACACTGAGCTGACCCAATAACTTACAAATGTTTCATTTTAACACAGGCTTCCTCAACCTCGGCCCTCCAGATGTTTTCAGCCTACAACTCCCATGAACCCTAGCTAGCAGGGCCAGTGGTTAGGGATGATGGGAATTGTAGTCTCAAAACATCTGGGGGGCTGAGGTTGAGGAAGCCTGTTTTAACAGAAAAGGGACTGCATGTACAAAGAGTACTAAATCCTTACCCCCTCTTCCTCCTCTTATCACCTTTATCCAGCTGCTTTTCTTCCCAGCCAAACTCCAAAGCCAGGTGAACTTAGCTGGGCAAAAACCACTTGGGCGTGGGGTGAGTTCAGCATTCCTTATCAGTATGCTTCTTGTGCTATTAAAATCACATACAAGTCATTTAGTAGAGTACTTATGTATTCTGCCTTGTAACTTTCTTTCTAGAAGAACTAGACATTAAAAAAGAAAAGAAAGAAATCTCAGAATCTGGGACCTCTTCTGGTTGTGCGTTTGGTACATCTGTACCTCTTGTACTGCCTTTAAGTGTTCCTGCATACACATGCTGTCTTTCTTGTGAGTGAGGAATTCTGAATTTACATGGAAGTACAATAATCATAGGGACGGGGGTGGCGCTGTGGGTTAAACCACAGAGCCTAGGACTTATCGATCAGAAGGTCGGCAGTTCAAATCCCTGCAACGGGGTGAGCTCCCGTTGCTCGGTCCCTGCTCCTGCCAACCTAGCAGTTCAAAAGCACGTCAAAATGCAAGTATATAAATAGGTACCGCTCCGGCGGGAAGGTAAACGGTGTTTCCGTGCGCTGCTCTGGTTCGCCAGAAGCGACTTAGTCATGCTGGCCACAGGACCCAGAAGCTGTACACCGGCTTCCTCAGCAAATAAAGCGAGATGAGCGCCGCAACCCCAGAGTCGGTCACGACTGGACCTAATGGTCAGGGGTCCCTTTACCTTTACTTTACAATAATCATATCTAGTTTAGTCTTAACAAAATCTATTGATAGTCTTGCAGATACAGTGGTGGTGACTTTCCTTTCGTTTGAGAATAACAACTCCCACCCACTTGCTCTTGGTAGGGTGTCACCTGTGGGCCAGAAAATAATGGAAAAATCCCTACAGTGTATATTGCAGTTCTCGTGCACTTCCCAAAAGAATCTGCATGCAGGAGAGAAGCGCACACAGAGCCCAAGCTCTCTACTTGCTCCCTGCGGAAAAATATAATATGCCTTTTAAGCTAAACAGCAACTCCTTTCATTAGCAAGCAGGAGCAAAAACAGCCAGCCAAGCTTGGATTGCATGCACAGGTCTTTCCATCCCATACAATTCTCTCTTTTTGGATCTTGGCCAGTGTATTCAGAATTAGACTATTCAGTTCACATAGCTATGGACTGGATTGTAGCCAACTGTATTAAGTGGTTCAGATCGTTACTATGCGAATTGGAAAGAGGAGAGAAGAACCTAAAAGATGTATCATTCCATCATAAGAGACTTTTTTATTAAAAAATTGAGTTTATAAACAGCAGAAGAGTTAGAGCAAGTTCATTTACTTCATAATTGGCTACTTATTTGCACATTGAACAAGTCAAGGTGGTCTACTTGTGTGTAATGAGGAGAAGGGGACTCACAAAATACTGTATTGGAAATGTCCATAATCAGCTCACTGATAAGGAAGTTTCCATGAATTTACTTTTCCCATGTTATGAAACTACATATGCAAACTCCTGAACCGTTAAATGCAGAAATATGTGGATGATTATAACGTATGAATCTGGAATTAAGGTAATAAGAGCAGAACATGCCCTTAACCTTTGGTAATGTATATTTTCATAATACATTTATAGTTAATGGATAATTTCATAATATATCTACTTAAGTGTGTAGCTGTTTCCAGAGCTGGTATCTACTCTGAAGAATTCCTTTAAAAATAGTATGAAATGGTTCTGGTTTGCTTTCTTATTAGTTCACTGATTTCTAATGCTGCTGCTTTGTGGTGAAAGGGCTCATCTGCACTTCTGCTTTTCCCACCATGTTGTAAACAACCGCTGTTTTTCCACTGAATCGAAGCAAATGTCAATTGTGTTTTCTCCGAATTTACATTTGCTCCGATTTAGCACTGAAGAGCAGGTTTACCATGACAAAGCAGTGGGACAAAGGCAAAACCACTTGGACCCATGCCTAGAAATCACGGGACAAGTGGAAAACAGCTTGGACCCATGCCTTCTAGTCATGTGACAAGCAGAAGTGTGCGTGAACCCTTAGTCAGGCCTGGTGTTAGCATCATACTGGGCCATTTGCTGGTGCCCATGCACTTCTGCAGGGCCCAACAGTGTTGGCCCCTTGCCTGGACACCCGCAGTGTCTGCCACTATTTAGGCCCCCTTGTGGCAGAGTTCTGTCTGGTAAGATGGAGAGGTTGTACTCATTAGTCAAATGGAGACTGGGCATCTGCCAACCTTACCCTCCCACTTAATGGGCTTACCCAGCAACATTGTAATGGACTGGGATCTGAACAGTCACCCAGTTCCTGGCCCATTACAGAGCCACTGGAAAACACATTCATGAGTAACTGCAAGGAAGAGACTGGTGGGTGTGCTTTCTCTCTAATAGCTGGCCCATTCTATCACCACCTTTGCCAGGTAAGCCTGTGAGCATGAGAAAGAAACTGACTGCCACCAGCTTGGGTGGCTTTCAAAGAGGGTTGGGCAAATTCATAGAAGATAAGGATATCATTGGCTACTAGCCATGGTGGATATGCTCTGTCTCCACAGTTGGAGGCAATAATGCTTCTGAATAACAGTTGCTGGAAGTCACAGGAGGGGAGAATGCCCTTGTGCTTGGGTCCTGTTTGCAGGTTTTGCATAGGTTGGCCACTATGAGAACAGGGTGCTGAACTAGGTGGACCGCTGGCTTGATCCAGCAAGTTTTTATTATGTTCGTACATCTTTAGTTGCAGGAACACCACTTCCAGGGTCCAACTAGAAGTGAGGGCTTCAACAAATGTAGCTTGTTGAAAATCTGGAGCCAGACCTGGTGCTAGTTTTTATATTTCATTGTTTTAAAGTTGTTTTATTCAGAAGTTACAATTATTAAGATGTCTGTTAGCTGACTTGAGGGCCTAGTACTGAAACACTGAGCATCCCAATTTCACAATGCCCTCTTTAAAGGTATTTGTATGGTGCCTGCTTTTCAGCTTTCCCAACACCATGGGATAACTTTTTTGTTATTTACTCAGACAATAGTCTACCTTCTTGTAAAATTTAGTTGGTTCTTTGATTTCATCTGTTTAAATATTATTTGTATGATATTGACATACAAATTGTTGTATACCACCCTGGAATCCTAAATAGGAACAAAGATTTAAATAAATAAATGCTTTAAATTGATGAATAGAAACATTTCAATAAATGAATAAATTGACACACTTTAATGTGTGTGATTGGCAAGCACATGGCATCCCCTGTGCCAAGCAAAGTTCTTTTCCTTGCCACTGAGAATGAAGTGCTTCTAAAATGAGATGCTATCATAAGACGTAAGCAGAAAGCTAAGAGGCCAGGTTCTGCATGAAGTTAACGAATTATCTCTCTGCATGACTGAAGCCATCCTCACAAATTGATACTAATTGGGAACCTTGTTGACATTGTGGGTGCAAAGACCATGGATGATATCAGCCCAGAGTGGCTTCCCACACTTGAATCAGATCCTGCTGTGCCAAAAATCAGGTAGTATGCCTGGCACAACAAAAGGGCCAGGCTTTTACATATTGAGTCATGCTGCGTGACTTGATATATATATTTATTTTTCCCCTGCGGATCCAGAAATGTTTATTTAAAACATTTGCCGTCCCACTGTAATAAAACAGTTTTAAAATCAAGAAATGAAACACTTTTTGAGAAACAATGAGGAGCTACTGCAAAGAAAACTCACCTCGAATCACTACCTGGCTCTGGTGCAGGGAAATATACAGAAATGTTTTCCTTTCCTTACTGTCTGCACTGATGTGAACATGAAGGAAGATAGTGAAATGGATTTTGGCAAACACTCTGCTATTAAACTGAAAGTCAAGGCTAAAAGCAGAGTAAAAGCTTATTTAGCTGCAGGATGTTCCTTTGTCATCAGGAGTCCTGATTCAACTATCTCTTAAATGATGCATGCGGTGGGCTGTAAGTAAAGGATGACAACAGTTCTTTTCTTCCATCCATAAACCAGTGACTAACACAGCCCTGCTTTTTGCCTTAATGAGTCATGAGGGGCACACAATGGTGATCATGAATCTTTTGCAATCAGGACTTTCTTTCAGTATATGTTAATTTTTGCAGGCCATAATCAAGATGTTGTAGGTTGAAGGACAGTGTGGAAAATGAGTCCTTTTTGATTGGCTTTTATATTTAGAAATACAGGGATAATGATTGATGGACTCATTTCCTGTTTCCTGAAAAAAAAAGAAGGGGAGAAGAAGAGGGGAAGGGGGAAAGCGGGAAAAACAGGCTCAGAGAGAGGCGAGGACATGAAAGTGCAGCAGCCCTCAAATAGACTTCTGTGGGAGTTTTGGAGCTTAATAACTGATGGAAGCATTTGTCACTGAGAAAGAAAACAGCAGATAATAGATGGACACAAGATGCCAGGGGTGACAGACGATGACAGGGAGAGGATCCTGATGAGCAACAATAGGTCTAGCACAGATGGCAGATGAAGGCAGAAAGTTAAAAAATTGAGTTGGGTAATATTTTTTTTCAGATACCCACTTCAGACAGTAATCTTAAAGAAATAGTTTTGTAACAGGTTCAGCAACCTTCAACTAACCAGAAGGAGACCATGTTGTTCAAAAAGATTTACTTCAAAGTAAGTGTATACAGTGGTACCTCGGGTTAAGAACTTAATTCGTTCTGAAGGTCTGTTCTTAACCTGAAACCTGAAGCACCACTTTAGCTAATGGGGCCTCCTGCTGCCGCTGCACTGTTGCCGCACGATTTCTGTTCTCATCCTGAAGCAAAGTTCTTAACCCGAGGTACTATTTCTGGGTTAGCGGAGTCTGTAACCTGAAGCATATGTAACCTGAAGCATATGTAACCTGAGGTACCACTGTATCTGATTTCATTTTAAAATCATCAGAGGAACTTAAACATTTTAGTTTATAAGAAAAGGTGACTGTGGGAGAGGGGTGATGGAGGCCACATACTTATGAGATTCCTAGCTGTAGAGTTTAGGAGATTCACATCCATTGCCAACCAGATGATCTTTTACCTACTACCCTGCACTTCACTGAGCAAAAGAACATATTGTTTTTCATCCCAAAATGTTCTGCAAAAGTACAGGGTTACACTTCATTTTTCAAAACAGACATAGAACCTACTCAGCATGACCATCAGATAATATGGTAGCTAAAGGAAAACTGCCCTTGTTGGTTCCCAGCCCAGTGATTACTATTAATGTGCATTTCCTAGCAAAGGCATCATTCTGCCTTTGGAACTTCACCCCAGGTATTTCAAAGACAACATTTGTGATGGTGTGCCAAAAGCAAACTTTAGTGCATAGCAATAGATGCACAAACCAGCTTTAAACAGACTGAATCCAACACGGACAATCTCCCCTAACGCTTTTTCTACACCCACCAGGTACTCAGTTTAGGTAAATAATCCTTAAATCACCTTGTAACAAGTTTGGAGCAGGAGAAGTTAAAGCGTTTTGGTGTTGTAGAGTAAGAGAGCAAGGGACCTGGAAGCACTGGGTACTAGTTTAAATTCCAAACCTATTCAGATGCTTAATACATTTATTTCTTTAAAATATTTTATATCACATTGACAATAATTGCACCTTGGATTAATCACATTGGCTGCAATACTGTCACTGCATATGTAACCAAATTAGTTTACAAAAGGTTTGTCACTGATAATTTTTGTTTTTTAAAAAAACCATTTATAGTCTTTAAAACTGCAGCACCAGCAAGGAAAACAATCTAAAATGAGATGAAATTATCAGTAAAGATCTATGAAGCTGAACATAGAAAGTAAAGTATCATTTAATACAATCCTGTGGAAACCAGAGTGCATCTTGGTTAATCTAAAATGACTCATTTCCCAGGAGAATGATCTTGCTACACTCACTTAGCAAGTTGCACTGTCAGCATAAAGACGAAACGTGAACCTTTAAAACAAGCAAATCTGGTCTTGCAATACAGTTATCATTATATTTAATAGCCAGTTATTAATGTGCTGCAATAAGTTACACAGTAGCTTTTAACAGGCAGCAGTATTTTGTCCTACAGTATTACATATTTCAGAGAGAAAGTAATTTCAGATTTGTTATCTCCTCCCACTTCACAACATAAGAGAGATCTATTTCTGCTGATTGGTCTTGGTCATCTTAAATAACACATTTGGCCCACTAGTCAGTTGTGGAAGATGAATGCTTTAATTTCATACCATCTTCCCAGTGGAGATAATCTCGCAAAACAAAAGGAAGTGGTAACAACATTAATTTTCGTGAAATTAAAATATGCTGATCAAACATTTTGTTCTTGGCTGTAATTTAAAGAAAAATTCAGACTTGTTCAAGAGTAACAAAATAACTATTTAAATTGAATGTACATTTATGTTTTCATTTTACATAAATGGGAGACTAGAAATATTTTGAATAGTTAGAAAATAGAAAGTGGGCAAAGCTTGGTATAACACATGCTTTGTAAGCAGAAGATCCCAGATTTGTTTTTGTACATTACCATATATTTCTTTTCGTCTTTTCAAAATCTTTAGTTATCAAATAACCAACTTAAACAGGAAAAACAACCTCAGGTCAGAGACTCAAATAATATCAAAATATGCTAAAATAATATTTTTGTTAAATAACATGTATATTTAATTTTTATTCAATTGTATTCTTTATTCTTGTATGTTTTTGAATTGTATGTTCTTGCTTAAATAATTTTTACAAAGCAAATACGGAGCTTCATAGAGACACTAGAAAAGCATCTGTCAAAGTTGATTTAAGTGTAGTGCTCAGTACAAGAGGTTGGACCAGATGACCAAAAATGGCTTCCAAATTTATGAATCTATGGGTTTTATCTAATGCTGTGTACATGAAGTTCCTCAAACATGATAGGACTCCCTCATGCCCCTGGAAAATCTGCTCTGAAGAATCCTCCAACCAGTATTGAACAATATTTAAAAAGAAAAAATTTGGATATCATCTGTCTACAAGAAACACATGTGGCAAAAAAACACAAAAAAATCTTGATTAATAACAGATTGGGCAATGAATTTATATCCTCAGACAAAGAAAAGAAGAGAGGCATAGTCCTTTATGTTAGGAAAAACATAGAAGCTCAACAGATCTTCAAAGATGAAGAAGGAAGAATAATTGCAATACAGATCAATTGGCAGGGCGAAAAACTAATAATTGTCGGGATCTATGCACCTAACGGAAATAAGACTGATTTTTACAAGAAACTGGAAGAAAGACTGTTCGAATACATGGATCAAAAAATCATAATAATGGGAGATATGAATGGAGTTGTTTCAACGGAAATGGACAGATTAAGAGAAAAAAGTGACAGCAAAGAGGGGAAACTACCGAAGACCTTTTTCACACTGGTGCAAAACCTCAATTTAATCGACATCTGGAGACTCAGACACCCATTAGAAAAAGAGTTCACATTTTATTCAGAACCGAATCAGTCCATGTCAAGAATAGATCAAATCTGGATCTCGAATGAATTAACTACTAGAATTCAACAAATAGAAATCCAACCTAGAGTAATTTCAGATCACAATCCAATAAAAATGGAGATAAAGATGTATGAAGAAAGAACATTTAGATGGAGATTGAAAGACTACCTTTTGGAAGATGAAAGAATCATTCAAGACGCTCGGAAAAAACTGATGGAGTACTTTGCAGATAACATGAATAAAGGTACAAAGATTAGCACAGTTTGGGACGCAAGCAAAGCGGTAATGAGGGGATTCTTCATCCAGCAGAATGCGATCAAAAATAAGAACAGAGAGAAAGGGAAGAAGGAAATCCTAAAACAAATAATGGACAATGAACAAAAGTTAATTAAGAAGCCAAATAACATTAAGATAAAACAAAATATTAAAATTCTGCAGACACAATTCGCCATGATTATAAACAAAGAAGTTGAATGGAACATTAAAAGGCTGAGACAAAGGAACTTTGAATTCGCAAATAAACCTGGAAAATGGCTGGCATGGCAAATTAAAAAAAGGAAAGAGCAAGGTACAATTAACAGAATTATTGTGGATGGCGAGGAAATAGAGAACCCAAAAGGTATCAGAAAAGGATTTTTGGATTTCTACAAACATCTATATGCAAAGCGAGAGAAAAATAACATAAAGAAGATAGAGAACTTTTTGAAAGGAAAAAAGGTGCAAAAGATCCCGACAGAAATGAAAGACAGACTGAATGCCCCAATAGAGAATGAGGAGATAGTAGAAATTATAAAACAGATGAAAAAAGGAAAGGCACCAGGACCAGATGGATTTACAGCAACGTATTATAAAGAAATGAGGGACTCCTTGACGGTACCACTTAAAGAAGTTATGAACAACATCTTGAAACAACAGGACATACCAGGAACATGGAAAGAAGCCTTCATAACACTCATACCTAAACAAGACTCTGATCTCACACAAGTGAAGAACTATAGACCGATATCTCTGCTAAACACAGATTATAAGATTTTTTCGGGTATTTTAGCATCAAGATTTAAGAAGATATTGCAACAGCATATTCATAAAGACCAAGCAGGTTTCTTACCTGGCAGACATATGAAGGATAATGTAAGAAATATAATAAATATTTTGGAATATTTGACTGCCAGCAATGAGAGACAAGCTGTTTTAATGTTTGTGGATGCAGAGAAAGCGTTTGATAATGTTTCATGGGAATTTATGCTGAAAAATTTGGAAATGATGGAAGTGGGAGAAGATTTTTATAATGGTATAAAGGCGATATATTCAGAACAAAGAGCTAAATTGATAGTAAATAATGTAATTACAGAGGAAGTGAAAATAAAGAAGGGTACAAGACAGGGATGCCCTCTCTCACCACTGTTATTCATCATGGTTCTGGAGGTCCTACTGAGTTCTATTAGACAAAATGAACTAATAAAGGGGGTAACAGTAGGTCAAAACCAATACAAAGTTAAAGCCTTTGCCGATGATCTGGTAATTACGATGGAAGATCCGACAAATAGTTTAAAAGAAGTCATAAAAGAAATTGATCAATTTGGAAGAGTGGCCGGATTTGTATTAAATAAAAGGAAAACTAAACTTATGGTGAAGAATCTGGATCAAAGCGCGACTGAAGAAGTGCAAAGAGAAACAGAGATGGAAGTGGCGAAGAAGGTAAAATATTTAGGAATATGGTTAACCCAAAAAAACATTGACTTATTTCAAAACAATTACGTGACAATTTGGAACAATATTAAGAGAGACCTCGAAGTGTGGAGTAGGATGAAGTTATCCTTTTGGGGCAGAATTTCTTCAATCAAGATGAGTGTGCTTCCAAGGATGTTGTTTTTATTTCAAATGATCCCAATAATCAAGGGGACAAAGATCTTCAGAGATTGGCAAAGAACGATCTCAAAATATATCTGGCAGGGCAAAAAGCCACGAATACAATTTAAACTACTAACTGATGCGAAAGAAAGAGGTGGCTTCGCCCTGCCGGACCTGAAACTTTATTATGAAGCATCTTGTCTCTGGTGGATAAAGGATTGGATAACACTAAAAGACAATAAGCTACTGGACTTGGAAGGGTTTGATAATAGGTTTGGCTGGCATGCCTATTTATGGGCAGGAAAGAAGAAAGCTCATAAAAGTTTTGCCAACCACATTTTCAGAGGTGCCCTTATAGAAATATGGGACAGGTACCAAAATATTTTGGAACCAAATGTACCACATTGGTTATCCCCACTAGAGGTCATGAGTGTTAAAAAGATAAACATGAGAGAGGATTGGATGACTTATGGAGATATTGTAATTAAAGAAGGGGGGAAATGGAAACTGAAGCCATATGAACAAGTTAAAAAATATGTATATGATTGGTTGCACTACTTCCAAACAAATGATATGTTTAAGAAGGATTGTAAAGAGAGGAAATATATTGAAGGAGAGTCTAGATTTCAGAAGGAAATAATTAATAATGATTATAAGGTATTGTCAAAAATGTACAAAATGTTACTGGAATGGCAAACAAAGGACGAAGAAGTCAAGTCAGTTATGATACACTGGGCCAGGGATTTTGGTTATAATATACAGTTAGCAGACTGGGAGAAGGTGTGGAAGGAAAATATGAAATTCACTGCATGCATGACGATAAAGGAAAATATTATGAAAATGGTATACAGATGGTATATCACTCCCGTAAAATTAGCAAAAATGTATAAGACATGTAACAAATGTTGGAAGTGTAAAGAGAGGGAAGGGACATTCTACCATATGTGGTGGGAGTGTAAGAAAGTAAAAGGCTTCTGGGAAATGATATATAATGAGTTGAAAAGGATGTTTAAATACACGTTTGTGAAGAAACCAGAAGCTTTTTTGTTAGGAATTACAGGAAGAGAAATTAATAGAAGTGATTATAAACTTTTTCAATATGCAGTGACTGCGGCAAGAATTTTAATGGCTCAAAAATGGAAACAAGAAGAATTACCAACATTGGAAGAATGGAGACGGAAATTGATGGACTTTGCGGAACTAGACAAACTGACAGGAAAAATTAGATACCAGAAAGATCACAAGTTCACACAGGACTGGAGAAAGTTTACGATTTATCTGGAAAATATTTGTGATGAACAGACAACGCTAGTTGGATTTAAAGAGGCTTTGTGATGAGAAAGGGTATTGTGGGAGGGATAAGAGTTGTAAAGATTAATTAACTGGCAATACAATTATAAAGGAAATGTGAAATAAATAGGAAATTAAGAGGATTGTGGAGGAAGCGGGGGGAAGTCCAAAAGAATTTGGCATTATGGTTGATGTGAATGTGTTATTTAAATCTGTAAAAGAAAATTTTTCTAAAAAATTAATAAAAAAAAAAAAAGAAGAAGAATCCTCCAACCCTCTGAACTATATTTTAATGGCAGGCTGCAAGGTATAGGAGAGGTGGAAATACTGTTGCGCAAGCAAAACTCTGCTGTATTAGCAGAACAGCAGCATTCAATAGGACCCTATATCTTGAACTAGCCATGACGCTTCTAACCTCCAAGACGGGAGCAAAAACATATGGTGCCCTTTCTCCTCCAGAGTCAGTTGCCATACGTCCTCTTTTTCCAGGCATGTCCTCTTTTTCATGGGTAGAGTTGTCATAGTGATCCATAGTTAAAAGTAGAAGTCGGTAAATGTGTCACCTTTTTTGCTTTTCATAATATGGCAACCCTACGAGTCCAGATAGAAAATAGGGACATGCTCCATTCTCACGCTCATAGGATGTACGGTAATCCCTTTTAGGAATCTACTTGTCATCTGCAGTTTTCATAAGTACTTGTCTTGGTGTGTAAAAGGTTAAAATTAAATTTCCTGCAACCACTGCTGCTTTTATGGGATTTATGGTGTGGGTGTATGGGTGTTTCAGTGTTCTACCAGTTCAGTTCTATGTAAGGCGGCCTCAGGGGCAGTCCTGTTTAACATCTGTATAATAAAGCAACTGTTCTGCTGTTTTCCTGGAGTGCGTTGTGGTGTGTGGTTGACAGAAAGCTATACAACTGTGTGGACAGATGCACAAAGGGCGCACTTAAGAATATTACAATTTCAAGTATTCATCTGAAGAACCACAAGTTTACATGTCATTATACAAAAAAATATAACACTGTGTATATTTTTTAAAGTATTTTATTTACTGCACTTCTATACTGCCCAGTAACCAAAGTTCTCAGGGCACCTTACAATCAAGGTTCTGGTTCCTACCTATCAATGGCAGAGTAAATAAAGGCAGCTTGCAGCCAGATGCAAAGCATGTTTGCTCAGATGTGAGACCACATTTTGTTCCTTAGTTCCGTTTCCAATCTAGCTCACTGGGGGAAAAAATCTTCTCTAAACCAATTTTTACTTTCCAGTTCTTTGCATATGCTCTTCGTGTGTTCAGTGAGCATGCCTCTGGGGGCAGTTTGACAGCAGGTTACACCCACAGCCTAGGTGTTTTCAAGGGACCTCTTTCCAGATGTTCAAATAAACTTGCATAGATTGGAAGCAAAGCCTGCCACTTTGCTAATACACCCCCACAAGTACATTCATGTAATGCACAAGGAATATTTGTAAGCAGATCAAATGGCATTTTTGCACTTGATTTGAAAGGTGAGGAAGCAGAAGTCTGTAAAAAAATTCCCTCAGCATTTGGTACGATGATTCAGAAAGACAGCTTATGAACTGGTTTTAGGCATGCCATGGTAAACTTTCCTTTGATAGTTATTTGTAGTCATCCAGTAGTACGATTTCTGAGTCAACCCTTTCTATTTCAGCAGATGTTTCCTGGAACTTTCCAAATGGGCTACAACACCTGTGTTCAGAACCCAATATTATCTGGGATCATTGTAAGTCACCCATCAGGAAGCCCTTGTGGTACAGTGTTATAACGCCACACCAGACCTATCATTTACCTTGACAAAAATAGAAAGTCAGAACATCATCACAAGTCCTGTTGTTACCTCAAAATTGTACAAAGCCAAGCTTCAGTTGTCAACAGGTCAAACTAGTTGTTATGTTAACAGCATTAATTAACATGCATTAACAAATGGTGAATCCCATCTGATGGGACCAAGTAGCAATGCAACCCAAGGAGAGGGAGAGGAAGAGTTAAATCCTTTCCTCCACACATCCAAATAAAATCTACTCCCTGAAGCTGCTATTTGCATAGGAAGGGAGGTTTCAGTTGGCACCGCTGATGTATTTGGTGGACATAATTTATATTTCAGACATGACCTTTTGGATACTTATATATAAATTATTTTTAAAAATAGGGGAAGGCGTACTTCTAAATTTTCACCATTTCTTGCTGTGACTTTTTGGACAATCTATTTTAAAAAGAGCATCATTGTCTGGTAAACAATCTGTTGATCACAGCTGGTTCTTTAACTGCAAAATACATAAGAAAATTAATGGATGAATAACGAAGTGCCTTGCAATCTTTGGTGATGATGGAAATTATTCATTATAAAATAAACTTGGAAATGAGACTGTCCAATTTTATGGAAAGCTTGAGATCCTTTTTGATGTACCACAATAGAATTGAAACACACGAAGTGAGTATGCAAGAAATAAATACTGTGTATAATAGTTTTTCAATCATAAATCTTTTTGGCAGTGAGATATTAACTATATTTTCTTGCACTTTTAATATTTTAAAAACAAATTTCATAATATACCAGTAAATCTCAACCACCTCAAAAGAAAACTGGCACTACTGCAAACATTTGTCAAATTATTCAAAATTATGAATCAACAAGGATATTAACCTTTTTTTAATTTTAAAAATACACAGCCAACAGCAATATTTAGCTGATATGTCTTAACCATTAGCAAAGGTAGAAAAATTAGAGATTGACAACTCTCTGTGAAATTATTTCATGTGAACAGTAGAAGCACTACAAAGTGCCTAATTCCATATTCAAACTGGAAAACTCATTTTCTTGAATGACAAATGATATCTTTCTTTAACTCACATACTGAAGTAGTAATTTACAAATGTGGGTAATAATCTTTTTTTTTTTAATGGGGAAAACTGGGATACACAGAAGTTAATTGCCTTGCCCAAGGTCATTCAACAAATCAATAAAAGAATAAGGCATGAAGCCAAAATGCTAAAGATCTTCTTTATAAATTATCATCTGAATACCATTAGGCAACCCTTCCTGACCCCTCCCTATCTGTGGGTTACATACCGAGCTAGAAAGAAGCCACCTAATTTCTTTCTGCTTACATTTCAGATCCAAGTTTGAACCATAAACCACCTCCAATACAAGTTTTTCTTATCTACTTTAGAAAGTTTTAAAGCGATTTCTTTGGGTTTGTTTGATAGTGTGGGAGGAAGAAGGGGTAAAAGTTCAAGGCTGGCCTTTATTTCATCTAGATCTGTTTGCTTGCTGTTAAATTTGAGACCTCAGGTACAGAGATATTCAAAACTTTTAAAATGCAGCTAATGAGTTGCTGTGCCCTAGTAACCACGGCAACAGGCTGAGAAACCTCACTGCTGTTATCTGTGGGCAAACCCTGCAGGAGAGTATTTGCATTCATTCTGGTTGTATCTCTACAATGCTGGTAACTGAAATGAAACTTAATTAGGGTATACAATCAAAATTACTGAATACAGGTTACTTTCCTTCTTTATGCATATCAACTATCTTTTTATTTCTACAATGAGGCTGGCTGGAGATAGGGTTTCCCCCTTGTTTGCTAAAAGAAAAGGAATCACTCTTGAAAATAGGCTTTCTAGATTGATTATGTATTTCCTTACATTAACTTTTTAAATTTAATTTATCATGGGTCATTATTTAAGGCACAGTTGCTCGCCCCTGTTATGATAAGTTATTTTAACTTGTTTTGTAATCACCTTTATTTTGGCAATAATACATTGACAAATGCTGTAAAGTAGTAATTTTCAAAGACTTAAAAAGGATAATATAACAGTTCAGTGTCTTTTATTCTCAGGTAAGTGTATATAGGATTGCTGCTTTAAATCATTTCTATCACAAACTTTTGCAAGTATATAGAAAAAAATAACAAAATCAGTGTCTAAAAACATTCAGTCAATATAAACAGCAAACATAAAATAAGCTTGAATTCAAGCAGCTGGCAAATCCACTCCACTTCCCAATGGGGAGGAGTTGCGGTGGACCGCGTGGTCACCACCTCCCCACCGGGGGTGTGGTGTGGCCGGGGCCGTTTAAACTGAGGACTTCCTCTTTGGCTCGCTTCCTCAGTTGTTGTCGGTTGTTGTCGGTGCTGCTCAGGCATAGGCTTTGTTCGTGTTTTTTGCTTTATTCAGAGTTTTGGCCTTATTCTGGTGTATTGGATTCGATTTGAGACGGATATTGACAATCTGGAACATGCGCAGAGGAGGGCGACAAAGATGATCAAGGGTCTGGAACCAAGCTGGGTATGTTTAGCCTAGTAAAGAGGAGACAGAGGAAATATTGAAAGGACTGTCACATGGAAGATGGAACCAGTTTGTTTCTTCCTGCTCCAGAGGCTAGGACCCAAACCAATAGATTCAAGTCACAAGAAAGGAGATTCCAACTAAACACTAGGACAAACTTTCTGACAGTAAGAACTGTTCAACAGGAACAGACTACTCCCTCAGATTGACGTAGCTTGCTTGGAGTTTTTTTCAGCAGAGTTTGGATGACCACCTGTAACGTATGATTTAGTGGAGATTCCTATATTGCAGGGTGTTAGAATAGATGACCCCCAGCGTCCCTTCCAACTGCATGATTCTAGGAGGCAGTACAGATGCACAATAGTGTTAGTCCTGGCTTTTGTGCAGCCAAGAAAGGACTGACGGACAGGAATGCAAAATAACATCAGCAGATAACATACTCTCTTAACTGCTCAAACTTATGAGCTAGCTTGACTAGAGATTATGGAGATCAAGGGATATCATCTAATGATCTGACCTATTCTCGCCTTTTAATACAGGGAGGATTTTTAATTCATGAAGCTTGTTGTCTTTTGCTCTCCAGTTTCCAAGTTGAGTGGTCATGTAAAGGTTAAATACTTGCATTGTAATTGGGTGCCAAGATCTAAAAGGCTGCTAAGTATCAAATGAGATGGAAGGAGATATTGGCATCCAATTCTCACTGCTTTTATGTGTCATTACTGTTGTATACAGTCATTCATTGGGTTGTTGACCACTTTGTGGCTGGAAATATATCAAGTGTTGGAGGACCCTAGAATGGATGGCTGGATGGCTGGATGGCATTTAGCTGCACACACGAGTGGCCTTTTAAACAGCAACAACCCATGCATTCCTTCATAGCAGCAGCCAAACTTCCCTTAGTGGTGATTGATACACTTCCTGGATTCTAGTAAAAGGTAAAGGTAAAGGGACCCCTGACCATTAGGTCCAGTCATGACCGACTCTGGGGTACGGCGCTCTTCTCGCTTTATTGGCCGAGGGAGCCTGCGTACAGCTTCCGGGTCATGTGGCCAGCATGACTAAGCCACTTCTGGCGAACCAGAGCAGCACACCGAAACGCCGTTTACCTTTCCGGCTGAGCGGTACCTATTTATCTACTTGCACTTTGACATGCTTTCGAACTGCTAGGTTGGCAGGAGCAGCGACCGAGCAACGGGAGCTCACCCCATCGTGGGGATTCGAACCGCCGACCTACTGATCAGCAAGTCCTAGGCTCTGTGATTTAACCCACAGCACCACCCGCGTCCCTTCCTGGATTCTATTTCATACTAAAAAAAAACTGAGCAGAAAATGACACACTAGTTCTAGGCCCATTTTATATTAAAAGCATTAGGAGCATTACAGAAGAAGAATCCCATGTCCCACATGAATAACTCCAAAATGAGGAGCATAGAAAGAAGAAATGGCATGGTACACCTGTATCATCACAACCGGATACCTTCTACCTGTTCCACCCACAACAAAACATGTCTCTCATGTGTTGGTCTCTAGAGCCACAGCAGGTGCTATAACTCTCCAATGGTTTGACTTTACCGCGAAGGCACACTCTTCTGTTGTCTCCCAAGACAGACAGATGCCAACCAACCAACCAGTTTTTTTCCTTCTTAGCTAGATTTGTATTTAAGAGTGATCGTTGCTAGCAGCGCAGATCTGGCACCAGCTCTTTCCGGACTGGCATGAATCATGCTGACAAAAATGTTGTGCCAGTACTTAATTGGCAATACTGATGAGCCCCTTAGCTGCAATCAAGTTAGTTCATCTTGCCAACCACTGCACTGTTGCCAATCTCTGTCCTTCTGTTCCATCTTCTTTAGGCTCTGAAGAAAGGAAAGACATCTTACTTACATAATGGCAATTATTTAACAGGTCTGGTATGAAGTTGCACACCTGCCCCTCCACCTTGCAGATAACGTAATGTAGAGTAGCATGCTTCTCATTCACCATGCAAAGCCTATGGCAGAACCTGCTCAATACATTTGAGCACCTGAAGCAAACCGCAAAATGGTTCTTTTGTAGCCCCCCCCCCCGGAAAAAGGGAGGGAAGTAAATATCAACATTAGTAACAGATAATGGTAGAAGATCAGCTGGCTACTGTGCATAGCTGTCAACTTACAGATTTGAAAATAAGGGACCAGCAGCCTCGAAAATAAGGGATCAGCACCCAAAATAAGGGATTTTCCGGGCACAGGTATGTTCAACTTCTGAGCCCCTCCGAGCCAAAGGCAGAAAGCCCAGCCAGCAGCCAAACGAAGCCTCATCAATAAGGGACAGCAGCGGGACATGGTGCTGGGATAAGGGACTGTCCCGCCAAATAAGGGACACTTGACAGCTATGCTACTGTGGAGGTAGCATCTGGGGTGGGGACTACTGCAGGCATGGCAGATCTGGCCTCCAAAGAGTGTGCTACAGTTACTATTGGCGCTACAGTGGCTGCAATGGGTGATGCGTTCCTTGAAGGCTAGATCTGCCATCCCTATGGATCCTGCTGCCTGAGACAGTCACCTCCCCTTGCCACATGCATGGGTTGGCCCTGCCTCTAGGTTGCCTATAAACTGGCCTTCAAACTTAAATTTATTCCATGATCAGTTACCTAAGCATTGGCCTTGTCTCAAAGTCATAGGAAAAGCAAAGGCTTAGGGCACATACATCAGCTTTAGAGATGGGAGCTATTCCTGTTCCCATGCAAGAAAGGAGGGAGGTCTCAGGCTATCCAATATGCTTGATATTCACACAGAAAACAATTGGTGTTGCTAAAACTCTAAAAATTGGATTATATTACAATTTGAGCTTATGGAACAGTAGCACCTGCGATACTGATAACAGGAGACATTACAGTTCAAGCTGTCTAGAGGGAAACAAAAAACAGCAAACCTTTAACTGTGCTGTAGGGATGCTATATTTTCTGGCTCAGTACTTTAATATCTAATCAATAAACCATTTGCTAGTTATACATGTCAAATGTTTCTGGAACTCAAGCTATTATGACTTGTTTATCTGTTGTCTGGCTATACCTTTTCCTTTCATCAGCTATTTCAGGAAGTACTATTTTTAACAGTGCAGTCGCTATGAGTAAATCAACCTCTTTTATTATCTACCAGTAGGATTTGGGAGAGATTTTCTATATTCTTCACAAAAACTATTCTTGGAAGTGAGGAGTACTTGGGAGGGATCCAACTGCGGGTCTTTACTTTTTTTCTGATTGGTGTAATGTTGGTTTTACATTCTATTACGAATTTCTGCTTAAAAGTTGAGAAATACTGTTTTGCCCCCAAAGGCACAGCTACAGCGTTTGACTATCTGTTTTGGGAGTGAGTCTAACCTTTAAAGTTTTAACTTTAGGCTCAATTTTATTTTCCAGCACCAAAAGGAGCACCTAAAATTGTGAGGGGGGTTCAAGGTGAATGACAAGAATAGTTTTTGTGAGGAATAGAGAACACTCCATATTCAGTATTAATCTTCAGTTAATAAAACTGCAACCTTCATAGGAAGAATAAATATTCTTTCATTTTCGTCCCTGAAGTTAATTTTTAAACATTTAAGATTGTAGTATTTTAAGACTAATTATAAAAATTATGACAACACTAAATTTACCAGTTGCTATGAGACACAGATATGTCTAATCCACCCCAAGGTCTTCTTATACTAGGCTCTAAATGTTTGCTCAGAAAAACAATTTTTTAAAAAACAATGGTTATGCAAGCAGTTCTTCGCCCCCAATGAAGCTTAGAAAAGCTATAAAAACAAACAGTTTTTAAATTATATGTGATTACTCTTTATGTTTGTAAATACTTGGATTGTGGGGGCACTGATAAGTTCTAAAAGGGAAATTTAATTTTTGTAAGCTTCGCCAAAACAGCTGCTGTTTTTACTTGTTTGCCGACTTCATATTTCTGAAGCACACAGAAAACGAATTCTGTTCTTAATAATGAGCCAATTCCAATTGCTGTATTGCCTTGGGATAGCATTGCAATACCTGTGTGTATTTGGTGCACAATTTTGTTTTTATAACACCCTGGGGTAATATATATTTTATGATAACCACAGCCTCATGCATTATTACCATGCAACTTAATGTTGTTACATCATTGCAGTTTATCTTCTAATCTAAATGCATCTGGGATAATGTTATTAAAATACTTTTGCTAAACATTCTTGTCACTGACAGTAAGCTCATGTGATTTTTAAATAGATTTATAGTCTTCATGGTAACCTAACTCATTGCTCAAGACAATGAACCCAGAACCTACACCCATACGGTTCTAGTTTTAGGTTTGCAGGTGCCCTTGGGTAAGATACCCTCAGTGGGTCTACATCTTTGCCACAGCCACGAGTGTCCGGTTTGCTTGCCCTCTCCCTCTGAGTCCAGTTTACACCACTGTCAAGAGGGAAAGTGCTAAGCACTTTCTCTTTTCTTCTCTGAGCCAGCTTGCTACCTGAGACCAAGGACAAAATAATACCCCTACCGGTCCACACACACAAACTGACTGGACTTGTAAGTTGCATCTCACTTCAGTGCTGGATAGAGGACAGTATCATTCACCACTCCTGCAGCCATCTTAGGAGGTGCAAAGCAGGTCTTGTAGCATACACTGCTGTCTTCCAGTAGGGTGGATAGCTGGAGAGATTCAGGAGGAACAGCTAGTATGGTTGCTTTGGCTGCCTGATGCAGCTGCCTCACTCCACCCAATAGGGCCTGCCCAGCATCTCTTCCCTCTTGTTGCTGTTCACATATTCAACAATGGCAGTGAATAGACAGTGACAGCAAGCAGTAACAAGGATGGAGTTGCAGGGGCTGGCACTCAGAACCACCCTCTGCCTTGTACTTAGTGACCTGTTTGTGACTAGCTAGGCTTCATGGCAGACATTTTGTGATTAGCCATGCTCTCCCAATGGCAGCCATTTTGTGGTGATGCCCACCAGTTTCTCAAATTTCTACATGTGCTCAGCAATATGGAGTGCTTAACAACAGAATATGGCAGAATAAGATTAACCAGAAAATGTCTTGGCATCTTGTCTGTCTTCTATTTCCACTTCTCATTAAAGTTTCAAAACTAGTTTTGCTGCCAAAAGTAACGTCCCACTTAAATATTCAGAAGCAGATAGGTGATATATCACAACACTAAAACAAATAATCCTTATGGGGAAATGTGGCATGCATTCCCAGAAGCTTAAACAGAATAAGAAGTTCATGAAGATTAATCATCTTTCACTTTCTTGTGCTTCCTTTTAATTGCATGAATCTACAGCAAAGGACCAATATGATCAATTTGTAGACATTTTTTCAGCAAACCAGAGACAGGCTTAGATTGTAGTCTGTGGCTATCAGCCTTAAGTACAACACCGCTCTTGGGAGTTGTTTTCTAGCTGAATTAACTTTGTACAATGCTGATGAAAGACAGATACTAAAAATTAAATCTTGATAAATGTGGTTCTTTAAAAAAAAACACCCAAAAAATGTACTACATGTTTTGTTTATCAGCATACAATATAAAGGAAACCATGTTGCTGAATAGTTGTTTTCCCTTTACCTCTAATAATCTGATACTGAAGGCATGGAACAAAGCAAAACACAGATGGGACCAAATGTTGAGTTGTAGGACTTTTCTTTTCTCATACTGGAAGTATCCACAGTTCAAGGACTGGAGGAAATTTGCAGAAACAGTCAGAAGCATACATATGGGTCAGCCATTAAGTGCTACTTAATGAGGGGTTCAGCAAGGATAATTGTTAAATTGTGGGCGAACATAGCAGACGACACAGCGATTTCTCCAAAGCAGCTCTTTATTTGTAAGCTGGAACAGAACTGAACAGCAAGCAGCTCAGCCGGCCTGCTTTTATAGGCAGCCGGCTGTCAACATTGTAGCAACAATAACCCAGGGTTTCCCGCCTAAAATAACTGATGTGGACCTGAGTGAAAACTACATACACAATACTCCTGGTGGCCAGGGTGAGAACTTCAATACATAACACCCCTCCCCACCAAGATAAGGCGTTAGTTACAATCGTAATGGTTTCCTTATATACAGCACTACACGTAATGGTTCAATTAGGCACAAAGCATATCGGTTACATTTCATATACTTCCATTAGACCAACAGTGTTACATGTCTAATAACATAGTCCTTTAAATACGGTCTACTGGCCTTATGGATTTCCTGGGCGGAGAGTTCAGCAGCTTCCGAGGCCACGGCCTCCTCAGTGGCTTTCTGCAGCGTGAGGTCTGGCTTGGCGAGGAGATGCCATTGCAGACAGATGTCCCGGACCCCGCAGACGATTTGATCCATCAGGGCATCATCTAAGTCTCAGAACTCGCAGTGCATTGCAGCCTGTCAGAGGGCGGTGGTGTAGTTGTTGACTGACTCCCCCTCTGCCTGGTTCCGGTGATAGAACACATGGCAGGTAGCAATCTTGGACGGCTTTGGGGCATAGTGGTTGCGTAGCTTCTCTTGAATCATGTCCCAAGGTGCTGCCTGGACTGCTAGAGGCGCAACCAATGCTTGGGCCGTCGCGAACACTTCGGGGCCACAAAGGCTGAGGAGAGGCCCCGCTTCTGCTCTACAGACCCTCTTGTCAGCTCATTTGCTTGGAGGTAGCAGTCAAACCGAGCGAGGTAGGAGTCCCATGATTCAGAGGCTGGGGCAAACGGCGGTAGAGGCACGAGTGAAGCCATTGTTCCGATACCGACGTGGAGGCAATGGATGGAACACCGTGTTCTAGCCAGAACGGTCAGCTCTGAATTGGTTCTGCTCCGTGATTTCGCTCAGTGTTTCAGCTCCGTGATTCAGCTCATCTCAGAGGGTGGCCACATCTGGCTGTGCTCTGTTGTCCATCGATCCCACCTTCGTCGCCAGTGTTAAATTGTGGGCAAACATAGCAGATGACACAGCGATTTCTCCAAAGCAGCTCTTTATTTGTAAGCTGGAACAGAACTGAACAGCAAACAGCTCAGCCGGCCTGCTTTTATAGGCAGCCGGCTGTCAACATTGTAGCAACAACAACCCAGGGTTTCCCGCCTAAAATAATTGACGTGGACCTGAATGAAAAATACATACACAATACTCCTGGTGGCCAGGGTGAGAACTTCAATACATAACAATAATGTCCACTCCTGCTTCAATCTCCCTGAGTTGGAAAGCTAACAATCAGGGAGCTTCCTATACTCACAGAGGGCCCACACACTCACAGGTTTGCCCTCCAACTGGGCCTGGCCCACCAATAAGGCAAGTGGAGGTGACCACCTCATCTTGCTGCTAGTTATGGAACCTCTTGGGACAGTCTTATTTGCTTTGTTATGAAATTCCCTTCATATTAAGACACTTATCATTTCTCATTGTCTATAATGGATTATGATGTAATTTGGAAATGGATCTCTTGTTTTAAAGTTACGCTTGCAATAAAATAACCAGAGCCAATTTCAGAAATATCTTTTGTGTAATTGTGAAATAATGAAAAGACACCCTTGGGAATCTGCTTCAACATCGAAATGGCTTAAAACATTTTGGAAGATTGCGATGGAATATATTGTTGAATTGAAACAATATAAATGTGAAAGAGACAAAAACTCTTCAGTTTAAATTGATGAGTTCATTAGAAATTAATGGTAGCAAAACAAGGGGGAAATGACAGCTTGTTTCTGGGTCTGGCTTGTGAAACACACAGGTATGTAATTGCTTTTGAAAACAATTAAGACAAAAATGTGAAGCTGGTATATAAGCCTATTGTATAAAGTATACAGAATATATATCCTTTGAATATCTCAAATGACACTCCATCTCTATGATCCTCTTGAGTGTTAAGATCAGGAGAGGAAAGTCTCTCAGTAGTTCCACCACCCTCAGAAGTGTGGGGAATGGTGACCCAAAGAGGGCTTTCTCTGTGGCAGTCCCTGTGTTGTAAAATTCAGTCCCCACAGAGGTGCATCTAGCACTGTCAATATTCAACTTACGCTGCTTGCTAGAAACACACTTCTTTATCCTAGTCTTAGGTATTTTGGTTGGATCCACCTCTTCTGTTTTGTTTATCTTATACTGTGCTGGTTTTCTTAGAACTGTTTTGCTTTTTATAATTGTATAAACTGTTTTATCTGTTTTTCTTGCTTTTAATTGTATTGGTGTGACCTGGGCTTGGCTCTTGTGGTGAAGGACAAGTAAGAAAACTTACAAATAAAACAATATCTGCAGGATTATGCATTTTGTAGTAGACTGGTCTCCCCACCACCCCGAACGCTTCTGAATCTCTGGAAGTTAAATCTTAGAAGATAATTTAGCATTTTCAGAAACATGTTTACCAGCAGCGGTAACCTCCACTCATTTTTCTGCTCCAGTTCTACACGGATCTTTGGTTTCACCACATAATCTCTGTTGAGACATTTCATACCCTGAAATACCCTGTTCTGACCAGCACTCTGCTCCACCAGGGGAACAGAAAATCTGGAAGCTGAGTAAGTTTCAGAAACATTTTAAGACTTGCAGGCCTGAAGCCACGTTATGGTTGTGGGGTTCTTGCCTTCTTAGATATTCTTGACCCCTTTACTGTTGTTGTTGTTTTTAAGCATGTCTTTGGCTCTTTTTTCTTTCATACCTTGAAGGAAAAGCTCACAGGCAGTATTGTGTCTGCTTGCCCAGTAAGAAGCAACCATGCTCCTGTCTTCCTGCTAGATGGTCAAATCCATCAATTTTTGTTTCTCTCAGTTTCCCATTTTAAGTCTTTAATTCAATTCTCCACATCTCCATGATGGTCTGGGATTTATTTTTTTAAGGCCTCGCAGAAATTCATCAGCAATTTAGTGTGAATTTCTCTTAATATGCACATCTATAATTCGATGGGTTCATGATTTATACAGTGGTACCTCGGGTTACATACGCTTCAGGTTACTGACTCCACTAACCCAGAAATATTACCTCGGGTTAAGAACTTTGCTTTAGGATGAGAACAGAAATCGTGCTCCGGCGGCACAGCAGCAGCAGGAGGCCTCATTAGCTAAAGTGGTGCTTCAGGTTAAGAACAGTTTCAGGTTAAGAACGGACCTCCAGAACAAATTAAGTTCTTAACCCGAGGTACCACTGTATATGCAATTTTGCCTAATACACACATTTTTCTGGGCAATTTTTCACTTATAATGCATTTTTATGCACACTTTATGCATTTTTGTACACAACTGGAGAGCTGCATTGCAAAATTTGGAAAAGTGCGAAGTTGAAGGATGGCTGTGTTTTGGTTCACATTGTTTCAGAAAGTATGAATCTGGTAAATTTTCCTTTAAATGTGAATGGAACCAAAATTCTCTCCCATCCCCACTTCCTGTATTCTGGGAAGTAAATAAAAAAGCCATAATAAAATCCCATGTTTTATGGCTACGTAATACAACTGTATGATTTCAAACCTATTTGGCTCCCTGTTGCCTTATTGGTTGTATTTCTCCTTCTGATGCATCCTTAGGCTTCCTAAGCACAAAATTCCTTGCTACAGTGGTGCATATATGGATTGGCTTTTACAGATTGGAGATATAAACCTGCTTGGAGTAAGGGCCAAACTACATGTTGTTTGTTTGTTTGCTTGTTTGCTTGCTTGCTTGTTTGTTTGGTAACTACATGTTATGTTAACTGCATAATCTAGTGTTTTGTGATTTGAATATGTGGTGTGTGTGTGTCCCCCACCCTCCCCTGATAAGCAGGAGATCTGGGATTTGTACAATAGTAAGAGAGAAATGAAATACAATATAATGTGCATTTGCTGGAAATGCATTGATGGATGAGAATGATCACAGGCACTGGGAAAGTATATGTACCAAGGAAAGTACTTTGTCTTAATTTACATGGAACTATGGTGAAGAATAGCGGAACTAAATTAAGAAAGAAAACATTTACCCATAATAGTTCAATTAAGTATCAGGAGCGCATGACTTTACTATATCCTGTTCAACTGGACATTCTCCAGGAAGAAATGCTGCCTAAAACAATTTGAATCAATGACATAATGAGCAGGTTGATATAATATGCTGTTCTCATCTCTGTTTTTTTCACATTCTATTAAACATCCCCTGAGTGCTATACTTATTATAGCACGCGATGGTAATAGAGAGTTTTTCAGGAGCCTTTCATTGTCATACAAAGATTATTGCAAAGAGAGATTGCCAGAAAAATGGGACCACTGTTTAACTCCATAGCCCATAATTATCTGCAATCATTTTGCATGCAGCCTTTTATACTAACATGGAGAGTTGTAAAACTGACAAGCTGATTTTTATAGCAGGAATTGATGTGTGTGTGTGTGATGGCACTGAGTGATAGAAATGCCTGCTGATATCTGAGATAGGGGCTTTGCATTCAGAAGCAACTGTAATTTAAGACCTTTCTTATGAGCACTGGACAAACATCAAATATAACTGACGCCAGTCATCTGATCAATGACATCTCTGAATGAAGGTTTTTCCTTACAATTCATTTCTGTACTATAAATGCATATTTCGTTACTCATTTGTTTCATGGAGCCTATATATAGCAGCTGTGCTTCCATTGCATTTCAGATGAATCCATTTTCCATTGTATGGCTATTGTTGCATCCCACCCCAGTCTTCGAGCAGTGTGAGATTCCGGGGGTTCCAAGTACTCATGTTTCCTTTTGGAAATGAGGCAAAGTGGAGACCGTGGTGTATTTAGGCTATATGGTTTATTTGCACATACATACAACTTGAGCCTATGATGGAGGGGTTCACAGGATTAGCCCCCCAAGAGGGTCTTGTTTCTCCCATAATCACAGCCTTGGATTCAAAGAGAAATCAACCATCATGCAGCTCTCTCTCTCTCTCTCTCTCTCTCTCTCTCTCTCTCTCTCTCTGCAACCCTCTCTCCAGCTTGCTGCCTTTACCAGCTTGTGACCATTTTTCCTCTCAGTCACATCACAGCCAACCCTCAACTCTAGTACATTGGTGCCTCGCAAGACGAAAAGAATCCGTTCCGCGATTCTCTTCGTCTAGCGGTTTTTTCGTCTTGCGAAGCAAGCCCATTGACGGCTTAGCGTATTAGTGCTATTAGCGGTTTAGCGGCTTTTAGAGGTTTTTAGCGGCTTATCGGCTTAGCGGATAAGCGGCTTAGTGGCTTAGAAAAAGGGGGGGAAAGGGGGAAAAAACCCGCAGGAACTTGCAAGACATTTTCGTCTTGCGAAGCAAGCCCATAGAAAATTCGTTTTGCGAAGCACCTCCAAAACGGAAAATTCTTTCGTCTAGCGAGTTTTCCGTCTTGCGAGGCATTCGTCTTGTGGGGCACCACTGTATTGTTTTCTAATTAACTCTGAGTGGAGGGAGGTGGCTGTCTGGCCCATTTGCTGTCTGGCCCAGAACCTTACTTTCTCAGTGGCCATCTCCCAAGTGATCTCCTGAACATGGGGATCTGGGTCCAGGGATTAGGAGTCTGGTGTTCACTTTAATCCCCCAAGCCTTGATTAAACTATAGCACCTGCTGGACCCAGGAAGATTCTGGCACCCACAAACTCATAACAAACTATCAATGGGTCACATTTTGTAGTTGTGGTTAAATGAAATATATAGTACCCCATATTTCATAAAAACAAAACCCATTACTGTAGCCCTTGCTAGATGTAGTGTCATTGCACAATTGTTATAAGCTACTGTGCTCCTCGGGGCATACCGTATTTTTCGCTCTATAGGATGCACTTTTTCCCCTCCAAAAATGAAGGGGAAATGTGTGTGCGTCCTATGGGGTGAATGCAGGCTTTCGCTGAAGCCTGGAGAGCGAGAGGGGTCAGTGCGCACTGACCCCTCTCACTCTCCAGGCTTCAGGAAGCTATCCCCCCAGCCCGGCAAGCTCCGGGAGCGATGGCAAAGCTGCGTGCAACTTCGCCATCGCTCTCGGTCCCGTTCTGGGGGCTGGGGTCGGGGGAAGCTCCGGCTTCCCCCATCCCCAGCCCTGCAAGCTCCGGGAGCGATGGCGAGGTTGCGCAACCTCGCCTTCGCTCCCAGACCCCCAGCCCCGAGGCTAAAAACGAAGCCAGGACAGCGAGCGGGATCCATCCCGCTTGCTGTCATGGCCTCTTTGCTCTTTGGGGCTGGGGGGGAGTATTTTTTTCCCTTTATTCCCACCCCCCCAAAAAATAAGTGTATCCTATGGGCCGGTGCGCCCTGTAGGGTGAAAAATACGGTAAGTTGTGATAAGCAATCCCATACCTTTACCATTTTGTGAAAAAGAGGAACAGAAGTTGAACTTACTTGTAACTGAAGTGAAATCTCAAAATAGGCAGCTGTTCCTGCTAGCTGTTTTGGCCAACGGGCTGGTATAGTTCTGGCAACTCAGGTTGATGTATCTATTTATTTGCATTTTAAACTACCCTTTCCAATATTTAACTACAATGGTTCACTTTATCTTTCTCTAAGGTGAGAGGCCACAAAATTCCAACAATGCCCCTGAGATAAAAGCAACATATATTTTACATGCCCCAGAAAGAATCCTTGTAATAGCTTGGGGGAAGAATTAGGACCCAAATTAACATCTAGTCCCCGTCTAGGATGTGAGTCCAGTGGCATAGCGTGGGTTGTCAGCACCCGGGGCAAGGCAAGTAATTTGCGCCCCCTAACCCGTGGATTTGCCCTAACCCCAGATGTTGCGCCCGGTGCGGCCGGCCCCCCCTGCACCCCCCACGCTACGCCACTGTGTGAGTCCCAGAGAACACAACAACCATTCTCACTTGTAGCAAAATATTAATAATCTGGCTGTGGAGAGCATTACTGTCAGGTCATTGTCATGGTCATATCATTATCTTGTCTGGATTCGGGATGTTGGAGAATTTCAAAAGGCAGGTTTGAGCTTTTAAAAAAAAAATCTTTTAATTTACAGACTTATGTTACCTAGAAGCTGCTACCTTATTTTATGGGTGGGCCCATTTTGCTTCAAAACTTACACATACTCAAGCACCTAACTTTGCTCTTGGACAGAAATTATTAATGTGTGCAAAAGATCCTAAATTGGGCTTGAACCAGCTATAAGCAAAACAAAGTGTGTGTTGTCCACCAACTTACTGTTTTTAAAAGTAATCAAGACAGTCTAATGTATACATTTGTAACACAGTAAGATTTTGTGCACTATATCTTTGTTTTTGTTTTTTGTTTTGTTTTGTTTTTTAAACATTGCTTTACGTATAGAAGAAGCATACACAGGAAATGCAAACTACAAATAGCAATTTGTTCAAAAGAAACCCACAGGAAGTTTTGCAAACTGTTCAACATCAGGCTGTCTTTTGCCATGCGAGACAAAAGCTGCTCCGTAACCACTGATGCTTTGATAATTAAGGCTTCTTCAGCATATGACAGATGAAGCAATGGCTTTGTTTCTATCTGGAAATCAAATGGGCATGAAGTTGCCCTTTGCATGTGTGGCTCTGATCTAGGATTGAGGCAGAGGGGCTTCATTTTCCTACTAGTAGCCCAGGCGATGCAGAGGGTGGGCAAGCCATACAATCCCTCAGCTGTAGCCAGTAAGGGTTGGCTGAGATCATGCAACCTATCTACCCGCCTTCTAAGGTGGCCAGGATGGTCCTCTACTGTCAGAGGATAGCCTTCTAGTGGAAGGAGTCCTACCTTTGAAAAACTGTCCAGTTCAAGTTCAGTTTAAAGATAAATAACTCTAAGAAGGGAGAGCAGGGAGCTTGAAATTGCCTGTCAACCATATGCACCTGGACAGCAGACTGAGCACATGGGTCACCTGCTGACAGTCTTCCCCACCAGGTCTGGATGTTTAGGGAAGTTTTTACTGTTTGATGTTTTATTGCATTTTTAATTTTCTGTTGGGAGCTGCCCAGAGTGGCTGGGGCAACCCAATCAGATGGGTGGGTTACACATCATCATCATCATCATCATCATCATAATCATCATAATCATCATTAAAATTACAGCAATTATTTCTCTACCGATCAACTAGCACTTGCAAAGTTAGTGCAAAGCTGTGCCCTCTTTTGTTTTCTTTTTTGGTAACTCATTTGTGGCCACCTATCCTGCCCTCTTCATTGTCCCACACCCATTCAGAAAGCAGACATTGCTTTCAGTGCATCTGTTCCAAATATGACTTTAGTTGGATATAACTTAAATATATATATTTTAAAATATCACTTCAAACTTGAAGAAGGAAAATTACACATAATTGGGATGACAGACATCAATGTATCTTATATATATATTGTGCTATACAGTCTGGGCCCCTGTTATATCTGGGCTTGTTTATTTCAAATTACTTGGTCATGTATTATATGTCTGCCTTGAGGGCATCAATATTTATCATTAAATTCACCCTGTACCACACATTTACTTTTCTCTCTCTCTCTCTCTCTCTTTCTCTCTCTCTCATGCACAAACACACACAGCCCATATGTATCTTATTTAGAAGCAACATCTTCACCATCTACTTCATTCATCTGTTGAACTACGGTAAGTTCTTGCTGCAATAAATAAGGTTATAGAAAGGTGGCATGGGAGACTTTTATCCTCAGTGTCACCAGATGGCGCTGCAGAGTAGTTTTGCTTAGGACTAGTAAACATAACCTACCTTTACCTTTATTTACCTCTCCCTGATTAAAATTCTGACTTCTTTCTCCCCACTCTCATTTACAGTTTTATTAGCAGTTAGTAAAGAAGGTGCTTTATTCTCAGAAATAGATCTTACGCACATGTTTTGGATGTCAAAGCTCCTTCACACAGAACAATGAAAGTACTGTATTTAAGCATATCTTTTGCGAAGGAGCCATCAGTTTGGCTTCAGGTTTTAGGAACCACAATAATTTAGGAACTTCCACATTGAGGGATTAATATTACTGGGTCATATATGATGAACTATGGGCCGTTGATGAAAGTATTACTAGGCCATTGCTGAAATAAGGCTAGGAAAGGTTTGTTGCAAGAACCTACAACTAGTGAAGGAATGACCAGATATTTATTTGATTTAAGTGCAGGTAAAAAAAGGTAAAGGACCCCTGGACAATTAAGTCCAGTCAAAGGAGACTATTGGGTTGCGGCGCTCATCTCGCTTTTAAGTGCATTACATATTTGGGACCATACTAGTCATATTAAAGTCCATGTCAGTTTCTCAACACCACAGCCATCGTCTGTTAATGGAGGAATGTTACAGTCATTGCACATGCTGTGGCACTGGAAGTTGAAGGGCTGCTAAATACAAGGGTAAATATACCCTAATGCACTTTACACTGATAAGTAGTTTTGTGGCATAATAAAATAGTAGTGACGGAGAAAAGACATCCTGACATTTAGACAACTATTAAACGTGTAAGATTACTGCACTATTTCTTTACTATTTTTTACGTTATTAGATTGTTATCTGCTCTTGAAAGTGGAATGGTTGGCTATGATTCAAAATCAGCTGTGTCCCCCCCCCCATTAAAATTCTCCAAATATTCATGTATTTAGGCAATAAATATGTTCTCTTTCCTTGCTGCACAGTGGGGTCGGTCTTGCAGTTGTTCTATCCTGCTGAATGAAGACAAATATAAAATATATACCTAACATAATAGTATAGTTAAAACAACGGTACAATACTCAAAAGGTGATCAGCAGACAATAATTTTAAAATTCATTCAGAAAAGGCTTGGGTAAATAAAAGCATGCATCTGAAGTAATAGATTGCTGGAGTATGCCTTATCTCAAGTGGTAATGAAATCGACGTTAAAGGAGCCACAAGTTAATCATACATCAGACTTTAAGCACAGAAGTCTTATTGTACAGTCAGAACCAAGTCACAGTGTGAAGGGCAAAAAGGTCTTCCTTTTCGGTACACTTCCTGGTTTCATTGCCAACTTAAACTTCCCAAGATAGTAGCACCTAATATTATAAACCAAAGTAGCTGAGACTGTGCATTGTTGAATGTAGTGTGGGAGAAAAGCATACATACAATAAAGAGTGTCACTTTTGAATTTTTCTGCTTAAAAAAAATTCAGGCTATCTATGATTGTGAGGAAAACTGTAAAACATTTATGAGCAAATAACATTTATGACATATATATAATAATACTTGGTATGCAGCCAAAAAATTCTTCCAAGAGAGTAAGAACACTATGAAAAGTAATTCTGCCAATCTTCCTAGGGCACACTTAATTTCTAGGTACCAAAATGTATTACTCTGGTTTTCTGTGTGACATACCTCCAACAAAAGATCTGGCTGGGTACTTCAAAATTAAATGTGACACAAGGGTTACTGTTGCCAGCATTTGTCTCTGTCACAGGAAATAACCTGTGTGTTCTACACAAGGCCTCTAGAATGCCCTGAGGACTTTAGCAACAATCTAATCAAAGTTTTCAATAAAAGAAAGGAATTTATTGAATGTACATTGCCTTCTGATCATCAAATGTTGTCAACACTTTGTCATATTTACAGCTTCTTTATAGGCAATATTGTTCGGAAGAGAAAAGTAACATGAAATACGGCTTATATAATGAAAACCCTACATGGCAAGTAGTAACCTAGGAATTTGTAACTGGCTCCCCGCACAAATCATATATGTTTGTCCAGATCTGGGCATTTAAACACATTTTAAATGTTCATAGTTTACCATGGCAAATCTCAACTGCAGCATGCAACATGCTTAATCTTTGAAGGTTTTGAATTCATTCTAGCTCTCACTGGCATGGTATGACGGCATTTACATATGAAGGCATTAAGTGCTAGTATAGTACTTAATTTATGCCGTACTATGGGATGTTAAAATTATTACCATGCTGCATGTATCTGTTAACTTGCTTGGTGATTGTCTTATTATAAGCAGAGGGATTTTGGTAAAATGAGATTTTCTAGCTAATTATATAATTAAGTTGCATTTCAATGTTTTGCACCTGATTTGCTTTTGTGCTTCTTGTTTATTTTACTTAAGCACATTGTTTAGAGATAATTATTGTTGCTTAATTATGTTACTTATAATGTGGAATTAGTAGTAGCCGTGGTTGCAGCAGTATTGTTTAGTATTATATGTACAATTTGTATTGTATTGTAGTGTTATAAGACGGGAGGAGCAGAGACAAAGGGCCAGAGTTTCAGGAGGGAGAGACAGAATTGCAGTGAGTGAGGAGGTAAGTGAACGGGGGGGGGTGTGCTAGTTTTGCAAGCTGGGGGGGTGGGACAGAGCATGAGACAGGCAGTCTGCAGAGAGGGTCAGGCATGATGGTTGGAGTCTCTTTGACTTGGAGGCTGCAGCAATGGAAGGAATGTGAGAGCTCTGCACTCTCTCCATCTAGATGCAGGTTGTATATATGTGTAAATAAACCATATATGATAAAGACAGCACAGACTCTATTGTGCTTTGTTGTTCCAAAAGGAAACACAGACCCTGGTAAGCATGCCTGGTACTACTAGAATCTCACACCACTTGGAGATTGGGATGGCATGTAACAGTATTGTTAGGGGGTATTGGGATATGAATTATTGGTTTGTTGTTCTCATTTTTATTATGTATTTTGTGGCTTTTATATTGTAATTTTATGTTGTGAACTGCCTTGAGATCTGTGGATGAAGGACAGAGTACAAATTTTATTATTATTAATAATGATAATATGCAAACCACTTAGAGACTCCTGATGAACTGTGCAGCAAAATACAGGTGAAATAAATAATGTAATGTATAGGACTGAAATGCATTGTTCATAGAATGTATCCACCCAAAATGAATGAGTGTACTGCTATCCAACTAAGTTATAGAGTAAACCAATTGAGGCCAATGGACTTAGTCATAACTAACTTAAGTTCACTGATTTCAGTGGGTCTCTGAGTATAACTTAATCAGATACAGCTCACTGTAAATTAGTGCAATACACTGGGTTGCTTAGTCCTATACTGTTTCTGGCAGGGCTCTTGTGCACTTGACAGATGTGCAACAGGCAAAGTTAATAGGGAATATGGCATAGAGAGCAAACCTTTGCGATTTCTGCCTGCCATGCCCCTGTTAAAGGCTCAGGAATCCTCTGGGGGCAGGGAGAGAATATTTATACCCTATAGATCTTTTAAGTTTACAAAAACTGAAAGAGTGTCATCCTAATGAACATATGACATGCATGTTTGGGGAGTAATAAGGGTTGAAGTAGACAAATAAGCATATATTTCACTAATCAGCTGCAATGTAAGCAGGTAATAAACATAGGTCTAGTCCAATTTTCAGCTTTGCTTCCTCTGTTAAATTGAGCGACTTTGTGAAGCAATCCCCTGCCTCAGGGTACCACTGGCATTGAGGAAAGCTTTATATTCATTTCTATTCCTCAGCTAGCCAAAGTTTAACAGGTTCCTGCTGAACTCCATGACTCATGGTTAATATACTTTCACCTCTGTCCCTCAGATTTCCAAGATCACTTAGTTAAAACTATAGCAAGAAGGATGAAAACAAATGTAGCTTGATTGCAGCTGATTTGAAATGGATTCCTAGCATCAGGTGTAAACAACTGTGCTGGTTTTTACACAAATGTTTGCTACGTCACCTAGAAAATATTCTGCTCTGTAATGCCTTGTTGGGTGAGGCCAAAGGTCCATCTAATTCAGCCTTCGTGTCTCCAGCATTGGCTCTCCACACATTTCATCATGTGTGGTTTTTGTTGTTGTTGTTGTTGTTCTTTTAAATACCCTGGTGTGAAGTCAGAATTTCATCAAGGAAAGCATTTTCCTCTCCATGTCAGGAAAAGTTATGCCTGTGTCAACTGTGAAAGGTTCAAAAGCGCGCTCTCTCTCTCTCACTCACTCTCACTCATACAGAGAGAGAGAGAGAGAGAGAGAGAGAGAGAGAGAGAGAGAGAGAGAGAGAGAGAATCAGCTTAGACACTGATTTTGTTAAAAGAATATTGACCCCTGGCTGCTTGGCTACTCCAACAGGACTCAGGATCAAGTTGCAAAAAGAGCTTGGCCCACAAATGGCTTTGTGGGTTTGCCAGTCTTTATTGCAGGTTTATCTGAGACTTTGCTAATTCAGTTATATTTCCTTGTGCCTCCTTAGAGGAAGAATTATGAAGTTTGGAAGGTGGGGAATCAGTGACTCATAAAACCTGGACAGCTCTGCAGTTTTTATGGCAGAGGCTTCCATCTAGAGCAATTACATCCAGAGTGCAGTGTGATGAAAGATCATGCCACCAGACTTATATTTCCTTGAAATATTGGAGAGCCCTTGATTATAAGCCTTTTCAAGAATGGGCTCTTTTCCTCTTAAGAATGCCTTGTTATAGATAGACAATACACCTAATTATTTGACTCTTGGATATGAACAATCATAATGAAGTGGAACATTTTTAGATACATTTTTTCAGACTGAATAAATAAGGTGGTTTTGTGGAAGGAATTTTATCCTAACCTAAATATATCTAACTATTTGCTCACATTCAGCCCTTACTGCCTCTGTCACGCCACAATTCCTCTCCATTGTTGTCTTCACTATCAAAATTCTGATTGTTATCTCCTTGTTGCAAGGACTTGTTCATTAAATGTATATACTGTATACAGCTTGTACAGCATATGGGTGGTTTTCAAACCCACTAAAAGCACAATAGCGAGCCCATTTGCTTATTTTAGTCAGTAAACTGCAAAGCATGCTAATGACATTACAGTGGTAGCTCTGGTTACGAACTTAATTCATTCCGGAGGTCTGTTCTTAACCTGAAACCGTTCTGAACCTGAGGTACCACTTTAGCTAATGGGGCCTCCCGCTGCCGGCGCACCGCCGTTGCATGATTTCTGTTCTCATCCTGAAGTAAGGTTCTTAACTCGAGGTACTACTTCTGGGTTAGCGGAGTCTGTAACTCGAGGTGTTTGTAACCCAAGGTACCACTGTACATTAATAATAATATTTCAGCTATATTTTATACTGTGTATTCATGTCTGTATTTCCTGTAAACTGATCACAGGTACAGTTGTTGACTACAACCGTAGACCTGTTTAACTAGTCATGCTCTTTTCCAAGGAAACACTGGACATTTTAAATTGGGCTATGGAACTAATATATTGTTGCACAGCACCCTAATCTTCAAGCAGTGTGAGATTCCAGGGATTCCAGGTGCCTTCTCAGGGTTTGTGTTTCCTCAGAATGAGGGGCAGGGGAGACTGTGGTGTCTTTGTGATACAGGCATCCCCCCACTTGCACAGGGGTTCCGTTCTGGGTCACCACACCTGTCATTCCTGCTTGTTCCACCTTAGTCCCCGTGGTCCCTTTTGGCGTTGTTTTTAGTGCGCACGACACCAATGCACACAAGTGTGGAGTTGCCTGTACAGTATATGGTTTATTTACTCACATATAAAACCCAAGCCTACGATGGAGGAGCTCACAGCATTAACAACCTAAGAGGATCTTGCGTCTTCCATAGCCACATCCTTGGATTCAAACGGGAATCAGGCATGGCTCTGCCTCCCCCAGGTTTCAGCCTGCAGCCTTCTAGCTCGCACACATTGCTTGTGCCCAGAATAAAAGCAGCCACTGAAGTCTAAGTGTTAAATCCTATGCATGTTTACTCAGAAGTAAATTCCACCATGGGGTTTACTCCATGGTGAGTGTGTTAAGGACTATAGCGCAAGTAAATGAAATTACTTGCCTCAGCCTGCGTCTAAACACCATAGTGTGTAACACCAAGGTATGGTTCCTAATGCTAATGTTTGTAAGAAATAACATGCTAAGTATAGATCTAACATTTCCTAACTTCTAAGGGATGACAAAAATAAACTGAATCTAAAGAATTGGCAGCTATTAAAACAATCTCAGGAAAAGTACACAGCTGTAACGTATTTTGCTTTGCACCATCTTTATTATTTCTTGTTGATTCCACTCCCCTTTCATCTTTGATATAAATATATGGAGTTGCTTTGTTCATGAGCTTTGTGTGCTCAGCACTTCTTTGTTTGTTCCTCGTGTCATAAATAATGTGCCTTACAAAAGCACTGAAGAAAGATGCAGCATGCTAGTGGCACCAAAACACTGATTCACATTTATTGGTATCTGTTAAGGTTAATATAGCAAAACACCCTCAGAAGTATTGGACACATTTTCACCCCCTTGAGCAACAGAGATCTGAGCATGCAAGCATGTTTACTGACTGTATGTATAGCTAATGAATAATAACTTCTAGATCAGGGATGGGGGCCTGCAGTGACCTTCCAGATGTTACTAAACTACACCTGCCATCTTCTCTGACCATTGATCATGCTGTCTGGGCTGATGGAAGTGGGGGTCCAACTATGCCCAAAGGGTTACAAATTTACCATCCTGTTCTAGATGTACAACCATCCACTTTGCAATGCTTAGCCAAATTCTTGAAATATCAGAATGCATATTTAAATGCATAGATTAAAGATTTGTGGCTCATCTACACTTCCACTGGTCCCATGCCTAGAAAGCATGGGTCTGAGCAGTTTTCACTTGTCATGTGCTTTCTAAGCACAGGTCCAAGCGGTTTTACCTTCGCCCCACCACATCCCCCTGGAAGACCCAGTCTTTAGCACCAAGTTGGAACAAATGGCAATCTGCAGAAAACACAATTACCATTTGTTCTGATTCGGCGCTGAAGATTGGGTTTCCCTGAGAGAAAGTGGTGGGGCAAATGGAGGTGTTGATAAGCCCTTTGTGTGTGACAAGTTGTGTTGCAATTAGGTAACTGGCTGCCTTTGCATTCGGTGTTTTTGGAAGTGTTATATTTCTAGTTGTTTTTATTACTGAATTACTGAATTACTGAATTTTATTGCTGGGCGATTCACAACATAAAAATCCAAATGAGAACACAAAATACATAACAAAACAAAAACAAACCAATAACTGTCTCTCCCACAAACACATTTAAAAGGCTATCAAATGTTTAATCAGCCAAATGCCTGGTTATAGAGAAACAGTTTCACCTGGCGCCATGTGTAATGAAGGCACCAGGACAGCCTTCCTATGGAGAACATTCCAGAAATGGGAAGCCACCACAGAAAAGGCTCATTCTTATGTTGTCACCCTCCAGACCTCTCATGAGGGCCTGAGATGAAGATCGCAGGGCCCAGGTCGGTTCATATGGGGAGGGGTGGTCCTTGAGGTATTTCGATCCTCAATATAATACAGTGGTACCTCTGAATACGAACGGGATCCGTTCCGGAGCCCTGTTCGCATCCTGAAGTAAACGTAAGACGTGACTGCGCGTGCATGGGTCGTGTTTTGCCACTTTCACGCATGCGCGTGACGTCATTTTGAGCATCTGAGTATGCGCGCGTGGCGAAACCCAAGTAGCACGCTCCGTTACTTCTGGGTTGCCGCCGAGCACAACCCGAAAATATTCATCCCGAAGCTACTTCAACCCGAGGTATGACTGTAGTTGAGAGGCTCCCAGATTTCTCATACATATGCTATATTATACTATAAGTATTTTAAAGTCAGAAGTGTATGGTATGGTAAAGCCATGAAAGCACAATTCACATTCACAAATCTCATATTACAAATATTGTATACTGCCACATCTTTACCTCAGCTAGGCAGCAGATATTGTGAGCAATGTTAGGCTGAAATTACCAGCCCATGACCATCCAGTAAGCTTTGTGGCTGGCTCAGATTTGAACCAATGACAATGTTGTCCACACTGATAATAAGAATTCAGCCTACTACACAGTCAGTACAAATCCCAGTCTATCAGCTCTAGGCAGTGACCAGTACAGATGCCCTGAAATGTTCATCAAGTGCATTATAAAAGAGCTGTGAAGACATTCAGAGCTGACCTGCTCTCTAAGAGAATGCAGTCCCATAACAACTTGCATTATTTAGGGCCATTAGTGCTAGTTCTAATAATAACAAAGACTTATTAAGACTCAAATGCTTCATGAACATTATTACCTCTGAGCAAAACACTCTTGCTCTGGCACAGTAATTGGTTCTTTTGCAGCAAGAATAGTTATTGTGTCCTGTTTTTAGAATAACACGGGGAAAAGCAGTTTCAGTGGGGAAATTAATCTGAAATAAATACTTAAGAAGAAGAAAGGTTCAGTGTAGCTGAAAATGGAATGAGGTGAAAGAGTTGCACATCACATTTGGCTTGACATTTGCTTTTATGGTTTAAAGCCTATTCTAGTATTCCCTAGCAGTAACTTGTAGGCATGCTCAGAAAGCTTGTTTCTCTTACTGCAAATATTATTTAAGGGCAAAAGGAAAATCCAGCTGTGTGTAATTGTTTTAATAAGGTGTATGACGTATGTTTAGCATATCTATCTTGTAGCAAGAAATTAAATATTGGCAGAATGGTCCAGCAGAAGGTCAAGCCAACTACATCTGCCTTTTCCTATTTGGCTTTTGCGTGCATTGCTAAATATGCTAATTAGAATTTAAGAATCATTTCATCCCAATTCAGGATTATTCCCTACAAAGTCTGCAGAATTATTTTCCGTAAGCCTGCAGCAAAGGGCTTTTTGGCTCAAGTGTCTTCATTTATTTTTCGGTGTGTGAGTGTGCATGCATGTGTTTCTTACAACAAAGATAACATTTCATGCTTAAAACGAGGTGGGCTGTGGTCCATAAAAACTTGTGCCACAATAAACAAATTAGATGCCATGACTCCTTATTGTTCTTGTTTTAAATATCTGGGTCTCTTCGAGCCTTTTTTCATTCAAATGCTCGAGTCTTTCCCCTCTGTTTTCTCCAAAAGAAAAACTGTTCAGGTGCCAAACATTCTCCAATACCCATCAAGACAAATGTAATTATTTTTCTTTTAAATGAGACTTCAGAATTGTTTATTTTGCCAGCTGTAACATGCAGTCCTTACACATTTGTATCAGATACTGGGGAACAATCTTATTTAAAACTGGCAGCTAATAACAGATGTTAGGAAGATAACTAGGAAGATTCTCATTTAGGGGATGTAATATGCATCAGAGTTTGGGAAGTTACATTCTCCAGTTACTGCGAGAGGCAAAAAGAAAGAAAGAAAGAAAAAAGTTCAAAGCAAGGGTGGGGGGAGAGAGAGAGTTGGCTAAAGGTGAACAGTCCCTAATCTTCCATCCAACCTACTTAAATTTCAGCAAGTGCTATTCTTAAAGGGAAGCTAACTCATGTGTGAATTCTAAGCAAAATCATTTGGATTCCATATGTATGGTAGTCCAGGGTATATGCATACAACTCCCGATAGCTGAATAATATAAATCAAAGAGATTGTATGCTATCTTAAAGAAAAGAAAAAAGGATACAGTAAACTAAGTGATTTGATAAAAAAAACCATTCTTAATTGTAGACGGTGATAGTTTGGTGGAAGGAGACCAGGCCACAAATCTATCTGCCTTGAGCTCTTTCACATGTTTTCACCAGCCATAGCTCAGGTGGAAGCAGGATGCATACAGGCCCTTGCGTCTGACTTTAATAGATAGACAGGATCATATGTGAGGAGATGGTCCTTCAGCTATGAAGAAAGGCAGTGTAGTACAACAGCGTAAATATGAATAGATGTGGAGAGTGCACTACAGCAGTGGACCCTAAATGCATAGAGTTAACGTTTCTCCTACCCAAAACTAAAATGAGACAAAAAGCATAGCCAAGGCAACAGAAAGCTCAGATAGTGCAAATTGACCATGGGAGCAAGCTCAGATACCACTTTGCAGCCCCCACATTCAGTCCAAATGTTTCCTGATCTCTTTTCTGCAAAGATAATCAAACTCTGTACTATAAAAAAGCATTCAGTGTTCTTCTCATGAACAAAACAAATAGTAAAAGCATGTATTGATGCAGCATATCCTGATGCAAGGCTATATTTTATTGTATTCCATATCACTGCTCAGGATGTTGGAACCACAGGCAGGATGCGATTTGCTTATAGTTTAACCACAGGTGAATGTCATGTCAATAAATATAACTCAGCCTGTTTCACTCTTCCTGCATCACCAATTTGTAGCAGGTTAATGCTAGCACAGTAACACAATGGTGAAAGAGGACTCTATTCTTTTATTTCTGGTGTAATAAAATTATTATTATTATTATTGCTATCAGATATTGTCTAGAAGGGCAAAGTTTCCCTTAGTTTAAGTTTTTATACATATAGGTACAAACATATGGCTACCTTTTTTCCCCTCAGGAAGATTGTACCATAGGAAAGCCATGTCTCCTACAGAGCTTTACAGTGCAATCCTAAACACATTTACTTAGAAGTAAATTCCACTGTTTTCAGTGGTGCTTACTCCCTAGCAAGTGTATTTAGGATTCAAGCCTTAAGCAGTTTAAGAGTGTGACCCTGGGCCTCTTCCAGCACAGCACTTTGCCTCAGAATAAAAAATAGGAGTGCAACGTCCTTGTTTATTCAAATGTACTTTGTTAGAACTCCCATTTGAGGCTGCAACAATCCCGCCCACATCCACATTCTCAAGATTACATCAGAACACTGGCAGGAATTCTAAATTCCTGGTGGATGTCAATTACACTCCAGGAAGCCAAGAACATAGGAAGCCACTCACATGCTAAAATGATTGTGATGATTGCAAATGAGATCTTACCTGTCATCATCCTCATATTTATCATCAGTTTCAGCAGCAATGAACAACTATCCATAGGTAACTCATGTACACTATGGAAGATAACATGTACAGTCATGTCTTGAGACAGCATCCTCCTATATAGCCTGCCTTTCCTCCACCACAAATTGCTCAAACCAGCATTCTTGCACTTTGCAAAGGTTCCAAAATCCACAATTGGGCAATATCTTCATTTGGAAAGTCAAAACATTACACGATAGTGAGTGAGCTTCTGATTTCTCCACAATTTTCAATCAGGATAGATGCTAGCAGGAGGAAGAAACAGGGTAGGGAAAAACACGATTTGTGTAACACTTTGCAATGTGAAGAGTTCTAGAGAACTCCAAAACTTTATTTCTATGTTGTGTTATTTTTGTTGTTACTATAAAGGTATTAAGCCACCTGTGGATTTTATCATTTTCCTTATAGAGAAACACATCATGTTTTATTTGTAATTCTTGGTCACTTTGAGGTCAATTGAAATAAAACTGTAATAAAAATAGATGTAGTGTTCCCTGCTGTTTACTGATACAAATACTAAAATTTAACACTCCTGGTCATTTATTTGGAAATAAATGTTGATTATAATTGAGCTCAGATCCAGATAAGTAGGTTTGTAATCAGTATGCATGTCACAATTAAGTCAACAGATTTAGACCAACAGATATGTGTTTTAACACCCCCCCCAATACCTTATGAATTTTATAAACAGTATCCTACTAATTATATGTATTCAATGAAATAAGTAATTGGCAAAAAATATAATGCTTAATACTGGTCTTGGAAGAAGATGTGCCATATGTAATAAATGCCTTTTCTATTTTATAATGCACACATTGGACCCAATGCATTCCTAGCAACAGAGACTGTGCATTGCCAAACAAACAAACAAACAAAGTGTCCATTCTCTGGCAGGATTTTGAATGTTTTCTTGCATGTCAGAAAAAAACACTGAACCCTAAAAACCATCAACAAATAGACTAATCTTCCTCCTTGGTGGTCATGCTCAAGAGTAGAAATAGTTATAATGGCTGCAGACCTTTTTGTTAGGATGGTACTAGGGAAACTTCAAAGTATGCATCATACTTGTTTGACAGGAAACTATGTTTGTTTCAGTAGTACTCTGCAATTGGAAGTAAACCCAGCTGTGATCAAAACAGCAAAGCAAACAACACAAGTCTCTGGTTGGCCACTGTGAGAAGAGGATGCTGGATTAGATGAGTCATTAGCCTGTTCCAGCAAGCTCTTCTTATGTTCTCAACAACGAAGAGAGTTTTTGAGAGAAAAGCACAGCTAGAAGGGCTTAGCTCCTAACATCCATCCTGTGTCTTAAGTCTTTCCTCTTTCCAATGTACTGTATTCAGCATTGCCCGAGTCAGACTATGACATTGTTAGATATAGTGGCACCCTAACAGCACAACCCTATGAATGCTTACTCAGAAGGAAGTCTTACAGTGTTCAATGGAAGTTCCTCCCAATTAAGTGTTAATGAGGACTGAGATGCAATCCTAAGCATGTTGCTCACTCAAGCGTTTCAATATGTTCAAAGTGGTTAGAACAGGCAGCTTTGAAGCCAAGACTATCTTGTTTTAATGATGAGGGTTGACCTGTATATTGAACCTCTGTGGATCTCTTCAACTCTAAGGCTGCTTCTGGATGATGTCTACTGAACATTCATCCTGATCAGTTTGCAGGGAAGTTGGATGACAGTTGCATCAAAGCAAATGTAAGCCCACACTTTCCAGTAAATTTCCCCATCACTTTTTATGTTGCTAAAAGTCAGGTCTTTGGGGAAAGTAGATTTGTTGTGGAAGACCTCCCAGTTTCCAATAATTGTGCAACATGAATTTGCTGGTGCTGTCTATGATTGAATCACACAATGGTATAACTACAGTGTCCTAAGGATGCATACTGAAGTATACTTTTTAAACATATATTTTAAAACTTTTTTCATTTTTCTTTTTCAACCCAAGAATATGGAAAGTAATTAGACAGAGGCTCATAAAATAATGATAAGTATAATTCTACCTAGGTTTATTAAACACATAATTTAGGAGGACCATATTTCTTTTTTAGGTGCAGGGAAGGCACGTTGCTTGAAATATAAGATCCCACCCAACTGCATGGGATTGTTCTGCTGGTTCTTCAGGCGAACCTTTCATCAGGCGAATCTTGTGGGTTATCTTTTCAGCAGCTGCAAAATCAAATCAAAAACAATTATTTACAGCAACATAAACCTGGTTCTTTAAAATTAACAAAATAGAATAGTGTGTCATATAAATTTCATTAGAGGGATAAACTACACTAGGAGGAAACCCAAGGGACAAGTTAAGAATACCAGAATGTGAAGGCAGTGTTGCAAGTATTTGGGATTCCTTGTCGACTCTTTAGCCATGCTTTGTAAGAAAAGTCCTGTAAGGCTTCTAAAATCTAACATGCGTTCAGGGTTGCAGAGTCCAGTTTTAGATCGGAGTTAACAGGGTTTTGTTTTTATGTTAAGCCAAAACTTTCATGAAGTTAAAATAAAAAATAAACTCCAGAATAGTCATACTGAATACGTACAAAGATAACAGCTTCCCGCGGATTATCTCGGAAAGGTTACTAAACTTTGCCGTCATAGCCACGGGGGTGGCACTATAGTAATTATGCCGGATTAGTTCATCCGGGGGTAGAAGGAAAACGCCGCACAATCGCCTCTCTACACACGATAAGCTTTTGTACAGCTCGAGGGGTGTGACGCTCGCGGGCGGCATCCGCGGCGCCGGAGAAAGCAAAACTGCCCGAGCGGAGGATAAACCCGCCGCCTCCCGCCCTTCGCTCAAGTGACCGTGACAAAAAAGGAGAAAAAAACCCAAACCCCTCGTCACGTATCCGGAGTCCCCGCCTGCCTGCCTCTCCCTCCCACGCCAGCCAGTCACTCCCGGCGGGATCAGAGCAACCATCGCCTGGCCGCGCGCCCGCGACTCCGTCCCTTTACTACCTGGGCTCGCCGCTCATTGGCTGGGCCAGTCCCGCCCTCGGGGATGACGCCACCAGGCCTCGGCTTGACAGGCAGGTACGGCTTGGGGGCCGCCATGTTGGGAGCGGAAGCGGAGTGAGTAGCGGCGGCGGCGGCGGCGGCGGCAGTAGTAGCAGCAGCAGTAGCCCTGCTGGACGTCGGGAGGTTGGCTCTGCCCGGCAGCGGCTTCTTCCGAGCCCAGTTCTCTCCGTCGCCCGCGCGTGGGCAGCTCTGCCTCGTCCTCCGCCCCCAGTGCGGGGGTTGGGAGCGCGAGTGTCCCGGCAGTGCCCTCCCCTTGGCCAGCAGCAGCAGGAGGAGGAGGAATCCTGACCCTGAGCCTGAGCGAGAGACTGTGGGGCAGCGGCGGCTCCGGGTGGGGGGAGCTCGGAAGTTAAAGCGGGAAGATGCCGTTAGCGCAGCTGGCGGACCCCTGGCAGAAAATGGCTGTGGAGAGCGCGGCGGAGAGCAGCAGCAGCAGCGCCGAGGTAAGGCGACCTGAGCGGCCGGCCGGCCGGCCGGGGAGCGGGCACAGCACCCCCTGCTGCCGCCGCCGCCGCCGCCGCTGAGCCCCGGAGGGCGAGGACGGGCCCGCCAGGAGGCGGGGGGGGGGAATTAAACGCCCGTCCTGGGGAAAGGGGAACGTTTTGTCGCTCTGCTTCCGCCTCGGCTTGGGGACCGGCGGCCGCTTCCTCTTTCTTCGAAGTGCCCCATGCAAGGCAGGGCAGCCCCCTTGCCCGTCTGGGGGCTCTTGGTGGCCGCCTGCTCTGTCGCCCCTCTCGCGCCTCACCCCGCTCGCTCCTTTACTCCAGATTAGCCAAGTCCGCTTCCCTCTCTCGCCCTCGCCGCTCTCGGGGCCAGCGAGTCACGAAGGGGCGCGTTTCCGACTCTCACCCTTTTCAGCGACAGGATATTTAAAATCCCTATTAGTAATGGCTTGCTTGGCGGCGGGGGAGAGAGTGGTGTGGGCAACTCTTCTGGCACACAAAACCCCTCTTCCCGGTTCGGAGAATAAATTTCTTTTGGCGGCAGGACGGTTTCTCTGTACGCGGTGGCGTTGAGATCTCTGGCGTAATGGAGAGGGCACAGTTTACCTCTGCCTTCCTTTGAAAGGAATTGAGTGGGATCTCGCTGTTGGGGAGGAGGAGGAGGGAGATAAAGTATGCGAGGGGGTGCCTATGCCCTTCTTTTCTCCCCTCTTTACTGAAACAGATCTATTTTGTGATGGTTTTTTTCACCTTAGGGAAGAAACATGCTGATCCATACCGCTAATGCTGCTGATGGCTTTCAAGCTAATTTCGAACAGCCTCCTTATTCCATTTGTTTGCAAGGGACGATAGTCAGGGGAAGTGGAGGGGGCGAGACCCTTGACTGCTGGTCAGGGCAAGGCCAGTGGGTTAAGAAAATCAAAAGAGGGTGGGAGCAAAGGGACTTTCCCATCTATAGCCTACTACTGTTCTGAAATTTGCTGGAGGAGGAGTTAAATAGTGTTAAGCTTCGGAATATCTCAGTAATCATCGTTCCTCTCTCCACTTCATAAGGTGCAGCCCGAATACAGCACCTTTATGAAGCCAAGAACATCTGGGTTAGGTGGTTGTAGAGTGGGTTGCTGTCAGATTGTCAGATCTGTGATAGAAACTGAATGGTTGAATGACTTGGCAGCTTTTGTTCTTTTTGATGGTGTTCGGTTACTTTCCCCGGCTACTGTCTCTTCCTCCCTCCCTTCCCCCTCATTTTGACCGGATGCTCAACTTCCTCCATGTACAGGTCTGTAACCAGGCAGTAGGAACAGTTTGCACATGAGAGCAAGTTTTTTCTTTTCTCATTTTTAAAAGGGGAAGTCCTCATATCCTGCTTCCGCTGAAAGCAAGGCACCAATATAGGAACTGGTGGTCATCTGTCTCCATTCCCCCCCCCCCTAAATTCTCATGATCCAAGAAGCGATGTACTTTATGTAGTTGAAGCAGCATGCTTGTGGTTTGATCAAGTTTAGATAATCTGGCTTAATTAGTTGCTTTCAGGGTATGGTTCTGAGAAAACCTCTCTGCTGTTTCATCAAGTGGTTCCTTTTATTGGTAGTAATAAGGTGTTGTGATAATTTGGCGTAATTAAATTACCCTGTTTCTAGTTTTGTTAAATCCCGACCTGAAGTATTTCGTTCTTTTTGACTTAGGCTGATAAGTAGAGCAACAGTATTTGTGTTTATAACACTTTGTTCCATAAAGAGTTTGTTTTTTAAAAAACCATTTGCCTCAGAGGTGTAATAACAATAAAGCACTTTAACTGTATTTCTACGGATGACATATCATTGCAGCCTATTGAAATATATCAGTTTCCCTATGGAGACGACCAGATAGTATGTCTAAATATCGTTCCAGGAGCTAAGCATAATGTTTGAAAGACACTTATGATCTGTGTTGTGCTTGTTATGTGCAGCATCTAAGAACATAAAAGCAACCCCACTGGATCAGACCAAATGTCTGTCCAGGCCAACTTTTTTTTCTCACCACATGCTTATGGAAATCCCAGCGGCAGGACATGAGTACAACAGTATTTTTCTATTCATGATCGTCACTGGCTGGTTTTCAGAGACATACTACTTCTACAGTGAAGATAGAATAAAGTCATTATGGCTAGTAGATGGTCTTACTTTCCATGAATTTGTCTAATTCCCCTTTTAAAGCCTTTAACTATGAATTGTGTGAAGAACAGTTTGCACAATTTTATGCAGTTCTGTCATGTCCGTCCCCCTTATTTATAGCAGGCCAGTCAAACTTGTGGCTCAAGGACTGCATGTGGCCCTTGATGCCTTTTTTGGTGCCCCTCCGCACCCCCAGGCCTCCTTTCCAAAGCATATAAATGCATAGCATAGTAACAAACCCCCCCCATAGATCGTTTAATTAGCCAGAGGCATTCCCAGCTATATCAAGGGTAGCCAGCATGGTGCCCTCCAGAAATTACTGGAGTACATCCCTAGCCACTGTCCATGCTAACTGAGGCTGATGGGGGTTGGAGTATGACTACATTAGCCCATGCCATTGGTGCCAGGATGCAGCATGACCACTGACTTCTCCCCAGCACCATCTACCAGCCTCTCTAGATGATGAATGATATTTGCAGTCTTCACACCAGGCAGGCAGATCACAATGTGGTCTGCAGCCAGGTCAGAAACTTAGCTATTTTTGTTTATAATGATAAAATTGCCCACTACCAGGAGTATCTGCTCATCCAGATAATCTTTGCCAGCTCCACATATTCCTGATTGTGACTAGCCTTGGTGTAGAGATGTTATACGCTATGGAACCAATGCACTTATAAGGGTTTCAAACATAATATGGTATGCTGCTCCATGGAAGAAACTTCTAGGTAGATCCCATGTGGAAGAGTGCATCTTTCAAAAAAGTACTTTTGATGTGAAATAATTAAAAGTGTTTCTTCCCACCCTATTCTTTCAAGACAGTAGTGTGATTTAAATTAATGAATAAATAATAATATTGCTTGGGAATGCTCGTAGTGATAGACTTTGGTAATTAGGAACAATGCTTGTTTAAGACATGATTATGACCCAAAAGCCTCTGGCTTTCTTTGCATAAAGAATTAAATATAGCCAGTTTCATTTGGTTAAGTGAAATTAATTAATTCTCAAAACTCCAGTCTGAGCTGCAACTAGAGTTGGCTATGAACACGAGAACAGCCCACTGAATCAGGCCAGTGACCCATTTGTCCACATCCTGTTCTCTCAGTACCCAACCAGATGTCTGTGGTTTCCACTAACTGATACCCAGAAACATACTATCTCTGACAGCAGAGGTAGAACATAGCCTTATTCACCAGGAATTTGTTTTACAGCCATCCAAGATGGTGGCCATCGCTACCTCTTGTGGGAGTGAAATCCATAGTATAATTATTCATTGAAAGAAGAAGGTACTTTAGTTTGTCTGTGCTGAATCTTCCAACATTCAGCTTCACTGAATATCCCCAAATTCTAGTGTTAAGAGAGAAACTTTTTTCTATCCACTTTTTCCATAGCATGCATAGATTTATACACTTTGATCATGCTGCCTCTTACTTGGCTTTTCTCTAAACTAAAAACCGCAACCTTTCCACATAAGGAAGTGGCTCCATCCTCCTCCTGATCATTTTGGTTTCATTCCTTGTCAGTCACAGCCAGTTCAGACCCCAGATAGGTTAGGTTAATTTTTTTTTGTCCCAAATGCATGACTCTCATCAAAAATGGATGTTAGGGAAGGGAAAAAAGATTATAACAGTAACTCAAAGCCATTTTGCTTAGTGGAATACAGGACAAAAGCACATTGTGTGTAGATGGCTGGCTGGAGAGATGGGGAAAGTGTGCATTACTTTCTTTTAAAACCTTCTAATTATATGTTAAGTGTTTTCATCATGTAAGTATTTAATCATGGCTATAGTATTTGCTTATATCAAAATGTTTTAAGAAGGCAAATTGTAGTATTTAATGGTTTGAAGTGAGAATAAGCCCCTTTCTGAAAAATTGCTTCTTTGCCTTTTATTGAGACTGTCAGTAGGGAAAGCGCTGGTCATATTGATAGAGGGCTGGTGGTACCATAACCTATGCAGACAATTGTCTGCTATCAAATGGGGCTTGGAATCTGTTCTAGGTGCCTTTAAACTGTTCATACTTCTCAACCCTGGCACACTTTCCTATTGTACTGTCATGGGTTGTGGCAAGCTGCTCTTCTCACCACCAATATCCTTGCAACAACCTTGTGGAGATACCATGCCCTCCCAGCTGAAGCAAATACGGTAGCAAAGAAGAATGTGTACAGAGCTGTGTTGCAACTTTTAAACTGACGTTTTAAACAAACATGTATATGTTCCTTTAAAATGCCGGAAATGTAAACGAACAAGATGCTATATTTGCAGGGCGGCATTGTGAGAGATTTCAGTTTCTTGCTTGAAGGTTATAGAATTGAAAACACACTAGAATGTGCATTACCAGTTAATCCAATGATTTGCTTATGAATTACCTAAAAAACAGCATTTAAACCTATAAGGAGCAATTGAAAAAATATGTTTATTAATTTTTGAGAACACAGCTGTAAAAAGTAAGATGTACAAATCAGTGAAAGAAAAAAATTAAAAAAACATTAACTGTAACCATTGCTGTGCCTGAGTGAAGTATAGAGGTTGTTTACATCATCCTCTTCATCTTCAGTTTTAAGAAATAAATATGGAGCGAAAAATATGGAGCAGTAAGCAGTTTGAGAGAAACAAAAATATAACTTAGGGATTCAGCCCTAAGCATATTCACTTAGGAGTAAGTTCTGTTGAAATTAACATGACTACTTCTGAGTAAATATGAATATAATTAGGCTGCAAACAGAAAAAAATGAAGCCCTTACTAATAGCTGTCTTCAGCGTTTTCCAAAAATATCTGGCTCATTGTAGTGATATATCATTTCTGCAATCTTAACTGCAGTTAGCCAAATTAACCTGTGTGCAAGCCACATTGAAGTGTGAGTATGCTGAGCTCTACTGTTTTGAAGCTTCAGGGAAACTACTGGCTTTGCATTATGTCTGAACCAGCACTCATAACTTGCTTACCCCCCCCCCCAAGCATGATTGGGCAGTGGCAACCAAGAAAAAAACTTGGCTTCAGAATTGTGGTCTGTTTTGAGAGAAACAACCCACAAGCACTGGTTTGGAGTATTGCTAAGCCTGCCACTCCATGGTTTGTTTCCCTGACAGAGGAAGGGAGGAGCGAAGCAGGAGAGCTCAGTTTGCATGCACTTTCACGTGGCTCATGCATAGGCTAATTGATTACCTGTAGTTGTGTCTGAACATGATCATTGTAAAGACAGTACAGTTACAGACGCTTCAGGTTACAGACTCCGCTAACCCAGAAATAGTACCTCGGGTTAAGAACTTTGCTTCAGGATGAGAACAGAAATCGTGCTCCGGCGGCGCAGCGGCAGCAGGAGGCCCCATTAGCTAAAGTGGTGCTTCAGGTTAAGAACAGTTTCAGGTTAAGAACGGACCTCCTGAACGAATTAAGTTCTTAACCCGAGGTACCACTGTATTATTTACTGTTATATGTACATTGCTCTTAGTACAAAATTCATAAAAATGCTAAACGATACATATACCTACAAAATATAATTTTTCCTGTTAATGACCTTTGACCTGCATAGCTTTTACACTCAAATCTTTTACCAGAAAGGTTGCAAGATAAAATAAGTTTGCAATCTTCTTTGTATTGTAACTTGTATTATTTCTCCAATTATTTGAGTGTTTTCATACTGTGCAGTCAGGTATTTGAAATGCCAGATTACACTAGCAACTGTAATACTTGGAATTTTGTGATTTATCTTGCATTGAAACATCTAGACAATATTTTCTAATATGGAAAATTATTGTAAATTGACTTATTTCTTACTTTCTTCTACAACTTAGCCCCACTGCAATCTTTCAGTTGTTACTGATGTAAACATGTTATACATCTATCTGTATCTGTTTTAGAGTAAGACTAATATGTGGTGATGAACACACCAGAGGGCTAAACAGTCTTTGGCAATGTGTCATTTTAGTACACTCATCCTACTGGAGAAAATGACTGGCTATAATGAATCACCTTTCGCGACCAGCCCTTCACCAGTCTGATTTACTAGCCAAATCATAAAACAGATTAGAGATCTGGTACATGCAGCTCATTCTTGCTGGGTGTCCCTTGTGAGCAAGGCAATTATATGCTGCTAAAAGTAATGTAGAATCATATAGAAGTTAGTGCAAATATGTGTTCCACGAGTTTTACTTGGAATACTAATGTTCCTATTGTGATAATGATGCTACACATTAAAAGTGTAAGGAATTGTGCTCTAAATTTTCTTCACATCCATTTAAATGTTTTTATATAAAATGAACTCTTGCTGGAGGAAAGCAGTATTTTAGTAGTCCGTAGTGTATTTTGATTTGGATTCACGAGGATGAGTAAGAGCCTGGTGTGTTTCTTTGGGTTACCCAGACAACAAAGTGATAAAGAAATTGTTAAAATCTACATCTCTTGGTTTTGCGTCAGGTGGCGAAGGCTGCTTTGCCATCTTTGACATTGAAAGTTGGATAACTGCCTGGTTTAAGTAAGTGGAAATTAGTAAGTAGGGTCTGAAGAAAGAGGAGAGTCATACAGAGGCTTCTGTTTGTTTCTGGGAAGGTGTTGATAAATGCAGTGCTTCTTATCTTTGGCAGTTCCCAGTGCCAAGTCACACTGAAATACACCCATCTTGATATTTTGCTTTAAAGCAGTGTCATCCTAGGAAGTGTTTTAGAGTAACTTCCTTTGAGCAGCCAAGTCTGGATGAGAGGTTGGTAGACAAATGCTGTGCTCCAGCTAACATGGCTGCTGCTTTAGTGCTGCTTAGATCCTTGAGCAGGGGTCAGCAAGGTTTACCTCGCCTGGGCCGGTTCACTCCAGCAGAGATCCCTGCGTGGGGCAGATCGCTTGTGTGAGCGCACCCGCCCGCGATTTCCGGCATCTACCTCTGTGCAAATGCGATTTCCGGCACCACAGACGCGAGTTCCCATGCAGTGCCAGTTTAGTGCAGCGCATGGGGACTCGCCGTGCAGGCGGCTTGGTTCGGGGGCGGCTTGGGGGCTGGTTAAACGACCCCCAGCCCATGGGCCTTAGGTTGCCAACCTCTGCCCTTGAGTGTGCAAGGTGGGGAAACTTGCTTTCAACCTGTTATCCTATTGTACACAAATTATTTACCTATTTTATTTCCTGTATGTTTATACTGATTTTCAGGCAATTATTGTTTCCTAAAGTGATTTTAAAAAGAGAGAGAGAGAGAAGTCTAGGCATCAGTCTTACAAATGACAAATGCAAGGTACACAAGGAAAGGAGAATAAAGGGAAAAGATCAGTATTGTAAACTGAGATATGAAAGCTAGGAGATAAATGGCACCTTAAACCTAGATTATGGGCGCTACAACAGAATGTCTAGGCATGCTTTTTTATAACAAGAATACAAAGCTGAAAATGAATGAACTGCAGCTAAAATATATCATTTTTCACATTTTTCCCTGGTCACCCCTCTAATATTCTTAAGAGGGTCTCTTCTCCAGCCTTCAGAGAGTAGCTGGAACTGGAGAGGCAGAAAAAGGTCCTCCTTTCCTTCAGCTCTGCAGTTTTAATCTGAAATCTTAGATGCAGTACTGCACCCAGAACTCAGAAACTGTTCACACTAATGAAATTCCCTATTACAAAATGTGCCTAGCACAATGGGAGTTTTGAACACTGGAAAATATAGAGATATCAGTTCTTTAAGGCCGGAACAAAATAGTGAGATTGCTAGAGGGTACTAAAAGGAGCCAGAGGCCCATCTAGTCCAGCAGTCTGTTCTTGCGGTGGTCAACCAGATGCCTATGGGTAGGCCACAAACAGTTTTATCCAGGTTGGGCTGGATTGATCTTCTCTGCTGGTGTTCTTTCTTGAATAGCAATTAGTGTATTTTGTTCATTTGGCCGCTGAATGGAGTCGGGGTGTTCTTTCCCCTTGCTTTTGCATTCCCAGGACAGCAGGCAGTTGTGGCTCAGTGTTCTTTCAAGCAGGGAGTGGGGAAGGCATGCCCCTTGCAGCTGCTGCTTCTCTGGCTGAGAACTAGGGCCAGGTTAGACTTCCGGTCGCCTTGATGTTACTCCTGGGAGGCAGGGGAGGCAGTCTCTTAGTGGTCCTGGGTCCTCTGGGCAATGACAAAAGCCAAAGTGCGTTTTCCTTCTACTCTCCAGTCCCAGGGCAACTCATATCTGTGTTTTTAGTACAAGATAGCCAACCATACAAGAGCCAAGATATGAAATAGATATGCAGTGGGTTGCACAGTAAAACTTGACTGATATTGCTTTAATGGATTCGATTCACACATTGGCCAAAAAAAAAAAAAAAAGTTCTGAAGCAAGTAGCATACATCATTTGATTTTTTTTTTAGGTGATATATATGAGAGGAAAAATCTTATGAGGCATTTTATCATGCATAAGAGGGAAAGTCCCCTTAATATAGTACTTGCTGTCTAAATGGCCACTTTTAAAGTGGTTTATTGATATATCTAATTGATTAAGCATTGCAGTCCTATAATTCTATTCTTTATCTTCACTTCACAGTAATAGAACTTACATATTATTTAAAACACAATAATTTTCGATAGAGCTGCATCACCTTTGCCATTGTCAAGGTCCAGTTTAGTGTTTGTTTTGTATTATGGGTTGTTGTCTTCATCTTGCTTTTTGCAGATCTATGGGGTTCTAGTCATAAGTGCTCTAAATAGTTAGTAGCTTAGAATTGTACACCTTATTTTCTTTCTGTAAAGTCACCCGCCATTCACTGCCCAGTAAGACAGTAGTTGCAACCATCTTTTATAGTAATTGATGCTGGCAAATAACTTTGAGTTTTATCCAATGGCAGTCCTACTCAGAGTAGACCAGGGGTCAGCAAACGTTTTCAGCAGAGGGCCGGTCCACTGTCCCTCAGACCTTGTGAGGGGCCGGACTATATTTTGAAAAAAAATATGAATGAATTCCTATGCCCCACAAAAACCCAGAGATGCTTTTTAAATAAAAGGACACATTCTACTCATGTAAAAATACGCTGATTCCCGGACCGTCTGAAGGCCGGATTTAGAAGGCGATTGAACTGGATACGGCCCCCGGGCCTTAGTTTGCCTACCCATGGAGTAGATTCATTGCTGTTAATAGACATGACAAACTTAGGTTCATTAATTTCAATTGTTATACTTTGGGTAAGACTTAGTTCAATATAACCCATTGTTTTGTTATTTTTAATAAGTTGTAGAGAAATTTTCTACTTTAGTTGCTTTATGAACCCCCTTTCTTTTTTTTTGCAGAATGGCCAACAAATCATGGATGAACCTATGGGAGAAGAAGAGATGAATCCACAATCAGTAAGTAAAACCTGAGTGTTGATATGTTGCCTGGACAGTCTCAGCCTATGGTGCTTAGCCAACTAGTATGCATGCACATATTCAGAGCAAAAGCAAAATCAAGCACTAGTTACAAAGTTCTTACAATGACTGGCTGGAATAGAGAGGAGGAACCAAAAATTGCTGGGGTCTCAGCTGAGCCTATGCTGTCACCTTGCTTCCCTTGTATCCCTGCCCCCAATTGCATCCTGAAAGAATGCCTATGACTATTGCCATATGGCTGTTGAAGGAAAAGAAACGGCTGATGGAGCTGGCATCTCAGCAGAGCTGATGAAGTAGTAGTGACTCCTCTAGTTAGAATGGCTGTATCCATTGACTGCTGCCGAGTTACTTCATTTTTTTATATCAGTTTTGTGGTACTTGTATGGAATATAATATGCATAAATACATGTTTGGCTTGTGGCAATAGAATAAAAAAAATGTATTGCATTAAATTTAAACTTTAAGTTTGGAACATGGTCCTCAGTTCTTCTTCTTGTGAACTATTATCAGAGGAAGGTGGTACTTCCCAGGCATTTAACTGTGCAGTGTTATACATCCCTACTTAGAAAAAAAAGAGAGAAGTGTTGCCTTGATATGAGAACTGTAATCTTGTGCTCCTGAGGGAAGTTGTTATCATATGAAATGCAATGGACATTTTTGTTCCACCAACACTATTACTATTCATAAAGATTGATCTTTCAATGGTTTTTTGAGACTTTGCTGCCTCTTTTGCTTCCTTTGTTCTTGTTCTTTTTAGTGCTGCCCTTCTCCTCCCCTTTACTTACTCAGATGTAAGCCACAGTGACTGTGTATCGGGTTGCAGCATAACTAGTTTGTAAGTCCTGTTTATCTTAGGAGAACTCAACCTTTGTTCCATAACCCATTGAGAAAAATGAATTCTAGATAATTCCCTGACTTCAGGAGTAGAGGAAAAAGAAATTATGTGCAGGATGAATTTATGCCAGAATGTGTTTCTTAAAACCACAATATTATCCAGTAACCTGTACTGTGTTACTGTGGGCCAGTGGAACAAGGTTACTTTTTATGTAAGTTCATTCCTTACATAACAGACTTAAAGTTAAGCTGAAGTGTTCTAACTGAAAGTAGGAATCTTCCAGGTGTCCTGGTGAACTGTTCACCAACCTAGGGTACTGTTCTAAAGTTGCTCCAGTCCTTCATGAAGAGCAGACCCCAGAAAGTGGTTATAGGAGATTGCTATTTTGATTTGTAGAGGACCACAAGACCCCCCAACCCTCCAGAGCAGATTTTGAGGTGGGGCTGCATTGGGATGAAAGAAAATTGTTGTGTAAGTGGTTATTGTGTTCTCCCCATGCACAGACAACATTGGATTCAGGCTAAATTATAATAATCTTTTGGTCAAATGCATAATAGCAGGTAAGAAATAAATCAAATAGACATTTCAAATCAGTTAGATATTTCAGTGCCAAGAATTCCAGAAAGTGGTGCCACCACCTAGATGTAATTAAAATGATATAAAAGATAGGGAGGGAGATATTTTGGTCAGTTTTCTTCTGCAGCCCTCCCCACCCCCACCCCCACCCTACCTCTCATGTTGTCCTAGAACAAATATTGGGAATGTGGGAGGGGAATCACTCGAAATTGTTTAGCTCTCCATTCTATTGATGGATGACTGTGCTGGATCAAAGAGACAAGCACAAAGATAAAATCATACATTCTTTACTGCTGAATCAAAGACATAAACACTTGTCTGAGTTTTCACCATAATTAAAAACAAATAATAATTTTACCTAGAAAATATTAGAATTTTCCCAAACCAGTTGTTTCATACAAGGGTGTTGTTTATAAACCAGATAGATGTGTGAAATCTATTCTCTGACATTCATAAAAGAACTTAACACTTTGCAGATTCTTGACAGAGTTTAGCATGATATGCCAAGAACTTCTTTACATATGTAACATTCTGGGATGGAAAGGGGCCAGAAAATCCATTTAGATCTATTTTCAACTTGAGATGTTATGATAAAGTGAAGGAGAATAGAAAGCAGCACATCTGTCATTAATGGCTACTTAAAGGCCTGTAAAATTTCATGGCTCTGGTTAGAATATTTGTGGGGAGGAGTGCTCCATATTTCTCTCTCTAACTTCTACCCTACTTACTCTGATATACGTTGCTTCAGTCCCTATATGCATGTCCATTCAACACCCCCATTACTCAACTCTTCTGTTAAAGAGACTTATAGTGATCAAAGTGGTCAAAAGACATTGTCTTTTTCCAAAAGCAAGAGTCCCCAGTTGTTGTGGGGAGGCGATATGCAGTGGTGGCCTATGGTTTTGGAGATTCTGGGCAAGAGAGTCATTTTGGGTCCCTTAAAATTATGAAAGCAAATCAGGCACAAAATTTCTCTTAATTCTTTTTATTCTATCCAAAGGAGCCCTGAGCAACAAGCAACAGGTGATAACAATTCCTTAAAAAACTTACCCTCCCATCCCTGCTTTACTCAAACCTCTGCTGTTCTTTGTTTAAAGTAGCCTCTTTTTTTCCTTTCAGTGTTCCTCGCTTCTTGCTTCTTCTACTCTTCAGCAGATTCATGTATGTGAGAGATATACAAAGCCCTCAGATAATCCATAGTACCTTCACACAGTGTATTTCACTCCTGGTACCATGTATTTACTTCAACATTAATTTCTAGATCTAACGTAATAATTTAGATCATGTTTTATTAACAAGCAAACACCCTCCAGTCATACAATATACATAAAACATTCATCAACTGAATTTAACATTCTCCAACTGAACAAGCTAACTGATAGGCTTGCTCTTAAGAGTCTATTCATTTTAAAGATTCAGTAACATATGTTATCATGGGGTGTGTGCAAAGTGGGGTGCAGATTAGGAGAGAGGATGAGGCATAGAAGCGGGGGTGGCCTGTGTGCAAGGGTGAGTTGAAAAAGGTAAGAAGGGGAAAGGGGGAAAGAGAGAATCATGGAAATGTAGAGTTGGAAGGGAAGGGACCCCAAGGGTCATCTGGTCTCTAACCCCTTGCAGTGCAGGAATATCAGCTAAGCAAAAGGGTTTGCAAAACAATGATGGAAAAGGAGGCATGGGAATGGGGTTGAAAATGAAAGCAGGGACATGAAAGGACCTGAAGAATAGGAGGGGATGGTGGCTTTCTAGTTGGATGGAAAGGATATTTAGTAGCAATGTGTGGGGCAAGATAGGTGCAAGAGGCTACCATGGGATGGTTTGTGTGCAAGGAGGGTGGTTGCACAAAAACGGGGAAGCAGGAGGTATAGGCTTGTGGGTTCAGGTGAAAACAGGTGCGAAGGGGGCTGCAGATTAGAAGAGAGAAGTGGCTTCAGAGATGGAGCTGGGAAAGTGAAAAGTGAGCTCAGTAGTTGCATGGAGTAGGAAGAGGAAGCTCTAGTGGTTATTGTGGAGCGAATGGGAATAGGGTTGGTTAGCGGAGTGAGCAGGGTTGCAGCCCCTAGTATGACAAATATCCATGCTTGTGATTGGTGCATGTGTGGGAAGATGGTTTGGTACGGGGTAAGAACTCAAGAAAAGCCCAGTTGGATTAGCCCAAAGATATTCTTTGAAGCATTCTGTTTGCTGCAGTCAGTTGATTTCTTCTGAGAAGCCCATAATAAGTCAGCAAGGCTATACCCCTTACCCCACTATTTGTCCTCAGCATCTGGTGTTCAGAAGTACACAACAACTGTTCCATTTAGCTTTCGTTTTATGTTGGTTCTATTTGTTTAAACATTGTTATCCACCCTGGACTCCCTTTGGAGGAAGAGTAGGACATAACGACATCTGTTAGCCACATTGTTGTTGTTAACTCTATCCTCATAAATATGTTTAATTATTTTAAATCTATCTTAAGCAATGACTTCATCTTGTGGTGGTGAAACACCATAGATTAATAATGTGTTGTATTAAGAACGCCCTTCTTTTATGTCCCCTGAATCTGCTACCAATCAATCTCACTGGATGATGCAGAAGATAGTATTCTAAAGATAGTATTCAGCTAAGTTTTACTCAGAGTAAACCCACTGAAAGTAATGGACCTGAGTCATCTTAATTTCAGTGGGTTTCGTTTGAGTACAGTTTAGTTTAATACCACCCTAACGTGAGGGAGAAAAATTCTGTGCCTACTTTTCCTGCATCATGCATAATTCTATAAAACCTGACTAAAGTGCACTGAACACTTTATTTCTTATTTATTTCATAGAATCTGTAGATTATAAAAAAACCGTAAAGTGGTTTACAAAAATGATAAAACAATAAAGATAACACACAAAAAAGTACAACATACAGAATGCTAAAATGTTTTAAACATATAGAATGCTAAAATGGCAATAAAGTAGACTAAAACAAATCTCAGGCAAACTTTCTAAACATCTGGGTAGGTTTATCTAAATAAGAATGTCTTCAGCACACGCCAAAAAAACACTACAGTGAAGGGTCCTGTGTTATATCAATAGGCAGGGAGTTCCAAAGTGTCGGTGCTGCTGCTGTACTTGTAGGGAAGGTGCTCCAACGCTTTTGTCTTCTTGTTTGACCTCTTCTGTACTTTTCTAGCTCTTTTTGAGATGGGGCTACAAGAACACGACTGTATGTGGCTTTCTAAATTTGGCCGCACAATAGATTTATTTAGGGCACAATCTAATACACATGATCCCTGAGAGTGTTGTATACAGTAATTTATTATCTCTGAAATTATGCAATAATATTTCACTTCCCTGTTGTCATCATGTGTATACTCTGCATCATGCCAGCAAGGAGAATAAAGCCAGCTGCTGAAAGGATAGCAATTACTCAGTTTCACTCTTGTGAAGTACAGAAGCAGCAAATATATTTTTCTTCCACACACATAGCTGCTTTCTTCCATGCTCCTTTATTACATCTCCTGTCCTTCCTTTAGTTCAATTTACTTGAATTATTACAGTTCTATCACATGGCTCTTTTAATTCTCCTTCCCCGCGCAGCCAAGTCTTACGTTCTGTTCAGGATGTGAACGGGGCTCCGGAACGGATCCCATTCGCATCCTGAGGTACCACTGTAATACAATCCTAAAACTCCTTTTATGTATAGGAAAAGCTTTGCCTACTGTGTAACAATAAAATGTATAGTGAGTTGTGGCCAGGTTCAAGTCTCCACTCAGCCAGGAGGTTCAATGGAATAAGCAAGGCACAGTGGCTTGGTCTCACCTACCTCTAAGAAAGATTGCAATGATAAAACAGATAATTAAATGCATGTTACCCTGCCTGATCTCTTTGGAAGAATGGTTAGATATAAAAGTGACCAATTATTGAGAATAAACTATTTGATGTAATTAATTATTTTCTTTTTACTTTGTGTATTAAATAATCCTATAAAATCAATACTGCTTATGGAGGCTAGGAGCAATGCTTTGAGAGAGTTGAGCAGAGACCCATTATGGTTGTGGAAGCCCTTCGTCTTCAATGCATGAACCACCAGTCAGTTTGCACATAATACACAATCAGGAAAAGAAGCCCAAGAGGCTCACACTTCTGCTTTTCCTGTAAATGTCTATGGTGGGACTTGCAGATACTTGCTGCGGTGACATCCATAAGTCCCCACCCCACCCCTTAGCAAACAACACTAGGAGCAGAAGTGAGTCACTTTTCTCCTGCTTTCTCCCCTTTTTTATAATGTGTGAATTAGCTCTTGAACAAGACAGCTGAAGCTGCGATTTTGAAGAGTGACTAGAGCTGTTCCTGTACCGACTACATGCTATATTGAGAAACAAGCAAAATGTTGAAGAAACATTTAAAAAGTGGCATACGATAATGACCTAAACTTAGTATTTTTACTAGGTAGCTGAATATGCCAGATGACTATTTTCCGCTTTTTATTTTCTTAATTTGGAAAAAAGAAACTGTTCATAACTAAGCTTCCTTCTGTTATTTTGTATTTCCCTACTCTATAAAAATCTGGCAGTTTGGTATCTTTCATTCCTCAGTTGGTGGTTTTCCCAAACATGAAGAAAACCAAACTTTTGTGGAAATTCTACATTCCTGTTTTTCCTAGTGGTACCAACGTTGGACTTAATGAATATATATTTTTCTTTGTTGGCTTTTATCCATTACAATTGCTTTCATCTGTGAATAGTTAAATACCAGCCTAGGATGAATATTCCAGGCATGAATTCCAAACATAAAAATGAGAGCTTTATTCTTGTTTTCTTTGCAGGAAGAAGGCAATGTTAAAGAGATTGCAATAACATATCACGTCAAGGAAGGACATGAAAAAGCAGACCCTTCACAATTTGAACTCCTTAAAGTGCTAGGACAGGGGTCTTTTGGAAAGGTAAGACAGACCTCTGGAATTGATACCAGCTGTCATGGTGCTCAGATGGCTTGCCTGAGCCAGCACTAACCAGAATTCCTAAAATAGATGCTCTGTTTCTGTAATACCACCTCTTGAATCTTTTGTTCTAATCTCCTTCATTGTCTCCTAGTTTGCTCCCTAGCTCGCATTCATATATGCAGGAATACTTATTGTCATATTTTTTCAGTGAACAGTATAAATTAAACATATTTTTCACTAGATCACCTTAATATTTATGCTGTGGAGGGATATTCAGTTTTAGTCATTCTCAGAGTAAACCCACTGAAATAATTCTGGTTGGTCTACTCTGAATATCACTAGAATCCAGTCTCACCCTATATCTTTTCAAGGATGAATTAAAGCATGCATATATTTTGTATCTAGTTCATATTTTGAAAGAGTCTTCAATGTGTCAGTGATGAAAACCTATATATTCTTGACCTACGTCCATCAGCATTAAAGCAACTAAAAGCATTGGTCTCTGAGCAAACAAAATTTGTTTTAGTTGCCTATTTTAATACTTCGACACAATTGGAAGGAAACTTACATCTCTTGAACTAAGGCATATTTCTAGGATTGCCATGGTAGTATGTGGTGTTGATTTTCTTTTTCAGAGTTAGACACTTGACATAAATTTTCCCCTCAACTGTGGAAATATTCTACTGAGCTTTGTGTAGTATAAAAGTATTGTAGGGTTTGAAGGGACCCCAAGGGTCATCTAGTCCAGCCCCTTGAAACTGCAGGAACGTGCAGGTAGCCCATATGGGTATCAAACCTATGACCTTGGCATTATCTGCACCACACTCTAACCAGCTGAGCTAACTACCACTCACAGAATTCTTTGTCCAAAGATGACTACAGTGGTACCTCTGGTTAAGAACTTAATTCGTTCCGGTGGTCTGTTCTTAACCTGAAACTGCTCTTAACCTGAAGCACCACTTTAGCTAATGGGGCCTCCCGCTGCCACTGCACTGCCGGCACGCAATTTCTGTTCTCATCCTGGGGCAAAGTTCTTAATCCGAGGTACTATTTCTGGGTTAGCGGAGTCTGTAAGCTGAAGCGTCTGTAACCCGAGGTACCACTGTATTTTACAACAACACATTTTCTTCATTCAACATTTAAATGCCGAAAAGGTCTGAGTGGCCATCTTTAAATAAACTCCTCTTAACTAAGGGCTCAGTCTAAGTCCCTGACCTGCCACGGGGGCGGGGGGTGAGCTGGGCAGACCACAACACCTTCACTGATGCTGGGCTCCCTGTTCACCCCCAACAAACCTCTGACTTGCTGTAACCTGTGAGATGTCTGTAAGTGGAGTGTTCCTGGGAGGGCAAGTGGCTGAACTGATCAGGGATTCCCTGGATCCTGAGCCATCTCCACTGCCATCACTTGATGATATCTAGCCAGATGGCTGTGCTTTTGCCCTGACCAGCATGAACAATGAGGCTGCAGATGTAGCAGTGACTCTGCATCTCTCCGGCCAGGGTTTGGCTTGATCTGTTATTCCTTGCTGTTCCCCTTTCAAGGAATTTGGTTTGATAAAAGATTATTCAATCTTATTTATGACATTGGCATCCAATTTCCTCTGCTCCTTGCACTTGGTTTCTGTACGTTACTGGTAGGAAATGTACACTCCTAGTCTAGTAGCCTTGCTGTAACAATACTTAGTGAGTTAAGAATGTGAAATTGTACTGAAAGTGCACCTGTTTTGATATAATTGGGGCCAGAGTCTTATTCACATGCAGCTTTTTAAAAGTATGTAGAGAAGTGGAATAATGCCTACCTTACCGTTTGCATTCATTTAACAAAGGTATATTGTGTAGCATAGATGCTCTCAAAATCAGGGATAAAGATTAGAGATATTACGTATTGGGACTCGATATATGACAGGCGTTCACGCATGCAAGCATGCATGGGTATGTGAGATTGATGTTTCTGTATGTGCACAAATACGTTCTTACCCTGGGTCTGTTCAGTGTGTGTTGGATCATTGTAATAGAATTGTTTCATGTGTTCCTTTTTACAGGTATTCCTTGTAAAAAAAATCTCAGGATCAGATGCAAGACAGCTGTATGCAATGAAGGTGCTAAAAAAAGCAACACTCAAGGGTAAATGACATGATTTCTTTAAATATAATTGTTTTAAGAATAATATATTGAAACATTGTTGCAAGAGACTGATAGTGCAATGAGATGTGGTGGAGGAGCTGATAGTAAAAGGAAGGTGCTAGAAAAATCATTTTGTCTGTCTGAATCTGGCAGTTGTGCGATGAAGGACTGCAGGAACTAAGAATTCAAACAATTGCATTTTCTGGTGTTGACTTGATGGCTGAGCTTCTACATAATCTTGGGAGAACTTTAACCCCATACCCTTTAAAAATTAGAGCAATTCATATATTCAGGGCAATACAATCCAACTGGAATACATATACATATACACATACATATATATATATATATATATATATATCCCCATCAAGAATGTGATTTTGAAAAGTAGCATATGTGAAAAAGTTGGAACCCATTGAGGCACATTCATGCACTTGATACTTGCTCATATTTAGACAACCTTGCTTTTGTTCCCTGGAATCTGCGCCTAAATTTAGATGACTGCATCTAAATTTACCCACAGTGGTGTCTTTTTCAATCATCTATTTGTCATGAGTTTTGCTTATTAGCTCTTTTTCTTGTACTTTTTTTAAACATTATTAAACATTTTGCTATGCATGTTTGCTGGGAAATAAGACCTGTTTAGTTCACTGATACTTTATGGTTGTGAACAGTCCTGAGATCTGCAGGTATAGGGTGGTATACAAATTTAATAATAAGTAATAAATTATTAGTAATAATGTTAATCTTAGGGTTGGGCTATACATGAATATAGCCTGCGTTTGGAGGCTAAAAATACATATCCACCATAACATAGGGCGTATGGCACTGAATATTTTCCCGGTGCAACAGTTTTACAGGCATCTTCATGTGGACTATGTTCACATCTTGATGGTTTTGCTAGAATGAGTGCTTAGAAACAATAATTGTAAATAGAGCAAATAGAATTTGAATGCACTTAGTTTCTTGGCTTCAGTTTTAGAATTCACATTCATAATGTAAATTCAGTACTCTTGCTTTATGCAACAGATGCCTAATTTCTTTTTGCAAGTTTTTTATTGCATAGTATGTATTTAGCAACAGACAATGGAAAATTGTCAGGGTGATGGATTTGCTAGTTGTTGAATAATGTATACTACAAATCCTTCCATCAATACTTAGACACTGAGATAAAGTTATGGTGATCACCCTTTTTGGAAAGCATGCTAGAAATTGAGAAGAAAGTCCTTGAGAGCTATAGTAAAGTACACTACCGTACATATATTTTCAACCCCTGGTACTTTGGTATGATTGTTGACTCAGGTAAGCCAGGGTCTATGCAGCAGGGGGATATGAGCATAGGCAAGTCCAATGTTTTTCCTGCTCAGATCCCAAAAATTGTATTTATAAATTTGGTACTAGAGAGGTGAGAGTATAACTCTGCTAACACAATCGGGCCTTCCTGGCACCCCCATACTACACCCCTCTGTGCCCCACAATCCGCTCATAAAGGTTGAGGGACCACCTGGAACTGGGCATGGGGGCTCCAGCAGGATGTGGACATGAGAGAATTTTGTAATACTTCCTCGCACAACGGAAGTGCCTTTCCATTGGCACAAGCCATTTTTTATCCATAACATTGCACTCTTAAAACTTTATTTTTCATTACATTTTGTAGAGTGAAAATGGTTCTTGAAAACTTTGACATTGCGTCCACATATAATGGATATAAAACCGAAAAACAATAGTCCATATACATAATTAAGTGGGTAGTATTCATTTGCACTAAATGTTGGTCAACATCTCTTATAGTTCGCGATCGTGTTCGGACAAAAATGGAGCGTGACATTTTAGTAGAGGTTAATCATCCCTTTATTGTCAAGTTGCATTACGGTAAGTTTAATAAGCATCCTAAATTGCTAAAGTACAGTAAATATTGCTAGTTACTGGTAACTATGATATTTCGTACGTATTTGCCATTTATAAAATCCTGATACCTTCAAATAAAATATAGCAAGTTCTATTGAGACCCAACCTACCATCTTGTACTCCTGTACAAGTCAGTTTGCATAACTGACATTTGTTAAAGCAGTTAATTGTACAGTGGTGCCTCGCAAGACGAAAAGAATCCGTTCCGCGATTCTCTTCGTCTAGCAGTTTTTTCGTCTTGTGAAGCAAGCCCATTGACGGCTTAGCGGATTAGCGCTATTAGCGGCTTAGCGGCTTTTAGCGGCTTATCAGCTTAGCGGATAAGCAGATAAGCGGCTTAGCGGCTTAGAAAAAGGGGGGGAAGGGGGAAAAAGTCGGAAAAACTCGCAAGACATTTCGTCTTGCGAAGCAAGCCCATAGGTAAATTCGTTTTGCGAAGCGCCTCCAAAACGGAAAACCCTTTCATCTAGCGGGTTTTTCGTCTTGCGAGGCATTTGTCTTGCGGGGCACCACTGTATAGGAGATTTCAACCATACTACTCATTGCAGAAAATCCCAAAAGGACAAATGCTACATTTTTATCATTAGTAAAGATCAGTTTCTGAACAAATGTAATTTTTGACATTCCTTTCACTTCCCTAGTGTTAAATTTTAATATATTTTTAGTTATGTAAATATTTTCATGTTGTAAGCCATCTTGAATGTGGCGTAACTATGGAAAGGCCTCATACAAATATACAGTGGTGTTGTTAAATTTATCTCCCTAAGGGTTCATTTTCAGCTTTTGTGATTTCAGTACTGTTTTGGCAGTTTTCTCACCTATTTAATTAATATAAGAAAGAAAAAGAAATACTCTGTTATAGAGTATGTCAGCTATACTTTCTTTTTAAGCATTGGCCAGAACAGAACATACTTGGGTTTTATTTACCTGAGATTTACCCAGTCCTGTTTTTAAAGGGATGCTTTGCATTTTGCATATCTCTGAGGCAATTAAATTTTAAATTTTAAGAAGCAACCCACTGTTTGCTTTTTCTGTTAAAGAAAAATATTCAGTATTGAGGTGGAAGGGGTAGAAGCTTTGATGCTGTTCTCCAGTGAGTGATCTGGAACTTTCTTGTTGCTGAATGCAAGTTACAAGTGGCCAGATCTATAATAAATTTGGCATTGTCCAGCAGTTTAAAGTTTCAGAAGTCTGGATAACATGTGCTTTGGCAATGTGAGGTCATAGGGGTGGGGTGAGCAGAAGTAATTTGCTTCTAAAAAAAATAACCTCAAAAGCAACTCGACAGAATCCTTACACTTCCACATACAAAATGTGCACAGTGTGTATTTTCTTCAATACCCATCACTTGCATAGTACATACAAAACACAGAGCAGTTGTGCATTAAAGCGTCAAATATCTCATAAAACTTCTAAAACCTCTTTTGAATGCATAAAATACATATGAATCTTAACATTGGTGTGGCCAAGCTAAATATTGCTTTGCGTGCTAGTTTTGAACTGTATGCTACAAATATGATACACGCTGTATAGAGTAGACTATAGTTGATAACTTTGTGCTCGTTGAAGAGCTTTTAATCCAGTGGAGGGTGTCCCCTAATGGAAGATGGAGGGAGGTATTTCTTGCTGATTTCCTTGTGCCCCTACAGCGGCCAGTGCCAGCCCTCACCAGTGTCAGCTTCAGAAAGTTGGGGACTCCTCCTGATCAGTGTGGATGGTGGCATGGCAGGTGTGGGGAATAGAGAGAACGGGAAAAATTTGCATCCCTTCTTCTTTCGACAAGAGATACCACAGCTGGATCTAAAACCTTTCTATGACTCTAGCCATAATGTATAATAAGCAAAGATGCTCATTTTAATGTTGTTTGAAAAATCATAGAACATGGTAATAGCTAGGGTGCAGCATTGCATTTTAACACGTTCTTGAACGAACTTTTTAATGATCCAGCATGATAAAACAATATCTTTGCAATAATAGTAACAGTCAGTAAGTACCTACATACCCAAGAACATAATACTTTTATTAAAATAATGTTGATTTCCCCCTCAGCTTTTCAAACAGAAGGGAAACTATACCTTATTTTAGACTTTCTCAGAGGAGGAGACTTGTTTACACGCTTATCCAAAGAGGTAAATGTTTCATATATTGTTGTCACAATTCTGAATTCTATTAATAGAGGTTGTGTTTATTTTATGGAATGTGCTCAAATGTTCAGGGAAATATTTGCCATGATTTCTTAATTAATTGTACCAATGAATCTAAGTTACTTTACACTGCATGGTCTGTGTTCATATATCTCTTCCGTTCTGTCTCTTCTTTCTTCCCCTTTGCTTTCCACACTTAAATCTTAAATATTTTGGAGGGTCAGGAGTGGGGGAATAGAGATGCAACAAATGTACTGTTGAATTATCCTTAGACAGCTGATGTAGAAATGCACCCAATCAGAATTCAAAGTCTGTTGCATTAATAATGCACTTACTTGACAGTGCAAGTGACTTTTATAAACACGTTTATATACACAAATATAAACACTTGACATACAATTTTTAGTTTTCAATTTAAGTTTAAACTGGGAAAAAACTCTTCAATCTTTTCTAATCATAGAAACTGTTTGCTCTGTATTAACTTTAGACAAGTATTATGCATTTTCTCTTCTAGGTGATGTTCACAGAAGAGGACGTCAAATTCTACCTGGCTGAGTTAGCACTTGCTTTAGATCATCTGCATAGTCTTGGAATAATATACAGAGATCTAAAACCAGAAAAGTAAGAACCTTTTATTTTGAATATGATAGAAATACCATATTCTCTCTCTAGATTTTTAATCCTCCCAGTATGCTCTCTGACAGTCATTATTTGTTGTAAAGAAAATCAGCATAACCATGTTTCAAACAAGCTTTATCTTTTTTATAGCATATTACTTGATGAAGAAGGACATATTAAATTGACAGGTAAGTAAAAACAAACTTCTACTACATAAATAATTTGTAGACAGTTTTCTTTTAGTGTGATAAACAGCGTTAGAGAGGGGAAATGAAATTATGCTGGTGAAACACATGCAAAGTATAAAGAACCTGTTTTCAAAACTTTGTATATTCTCATAAGATTACTAAATTCATTGTGCTTTCTTTCTCCAGATTTTGGTTTAAGCAAGGAGTCTATTGATCACGAGAAAAAAGCGTATTCCTTCTGTGGAACAGTAGAATATATGGCCCCGGAAGTGGTTAATCGGCGGGGGCATACACAGAGTGCAGACTGGTGGTCTTTTGGAGTGTTAATGGTAGGTTTCTGATGAACTGAAAGTGGTGGTAGAGTCTCTTGATCCCCGATCCTTGGCTCATTTACTTGGGGGTAAATTTCATTCATTTTAAATGTAAATAATTCAGAAGTAGCAGTTTCTAGTCCAGAAAATAGTAGGAAAGAGAAGAACTTCATGTTTTCAGTGGTAGTATTACTGTATTTTTCCATGTATAAGACTAGTTTCCGCCCCCACCTAAAAATAATGTCAACAATTAGGGGGCGTCTTATCCACGGGGCCATCTCCCCCCATTTTCTTAAATCTGAGGCCCCACAAAATAGGGGGTGTCTTATACATGGGGGCATCTTATAGATGGAAAAATACGGTATTTCATTCTGAAAAAGATGTGCAGCTCCTTATCCACAACCTTTTTTCATCAAACACAAAAAATTAAAAACCAAGGCCAAATAGCTCAAGCTGCTTCTGTCACTCTTGTCTGCAATTTACAAAGCCACCACTGGGTTCTACAATATTTTGGTTACAGTATTTCATAAGTGCATAAATACCATAAGACTATGATGGACTAAATTCAAGCTGCTTCTGTCACTCTTGTCTGCAATTTACAAAGCCACCACTGGGTTCTACAATATTTTGGTTACAGTATTTCATAGGTGCATAAATACCATAAGACTATGATGGACTAAATTCTGCCAGTATCTATAGTTGAATGCAATCAAGACAACAAAGAGAAGTAATCCCTGGTCAGACAAAACTATAAAAAATATAAATCTTAAAAACCACAACATATTACAAAATGATTATAATTTAAGCTTATCAAATGTTTTGAAGCAAAGCTGAGATGTTTAAAATGCAACACATTATTTACAAAAGAATAGCTTTTTTTTTCAATCATAAAGGTTGATACAAGAAGTAGATCCTATAGAAGTTGATACAATTGCATAGTAAGAATAACAAATAGATTCACCAAAAAAGACTTCTTACTTTATTATAAGTTTTAACATTACTGAGGATAGAAAGTACTTAGCTATCTTATCACTAACTTTTCCTGAGACTCGCCATTTAAACAGTAATAGATCAGAATTGCAGCAAGTCATCCACCTAGAGTAGCTAAAAAAGAATCTATCCTCCTTGGGCACCTTGTACAAATTGCAGTCCAAAAAAGTGACCCACAGATTCTTTCTACCTGGCTCCATAGGGACAAATACATTCCTTAAGTGGAATCTTTGCAGATCAGCCAGTTGAAAAAGCAGAGGGCAGGTTTTATTTTTTGTACAGTATTTTAAGCAACTTGTTTTTGTTTTTAAGGGTGGAATTCAACACCATGCTGTGTTGAATGATCTTTCTTTTTCAAACATATCAGTTTCTAGATGGAACAATTTCCCCTCTCCCCACATGCTGTTCTGGAGGTTCTCCCAATGCCCTTTACCGAGCCAGTTTCAGGAGGTGGGGCCACAGAGGGGGAGGGGAAAGCCCTCTTGTGCAACAGAAGCCCTTGGGCAGGTTTGTTAGGTGAATTTTGCCCTATACGTATATGTGATAGCAAACTGAAACGATATTTTGCAATACAGTGGGGCTACCACTCACATGAGGGTTCGTTTCTGGGGGTCTACATGGAAAGGCAAATTCAAAACTGCACAAAGTCAGGAACCCTCAGAACCAGCCCCTGTGAGGTGTTGCTTACCAGGCTCTGGAAATCTCATGCGAGAGCCAAAGGAATGTTCCTAGAACCCTTCCACCACCTTCCGAGAGCCCAATAAGTGAGGTGGAGGGCTTAAAAAATACTTTCCACAGCAGGAAAGCCTGCTGGGAGTGCAGGTGGGTGGGTAGTGGAAATAAATGAAGGTTTGGGGAACGGCAGGTTTTCCCCGCTCTCCATTTTCTATTTTATTGCCCCACCCTACCCGTGTAAGGTTGCGATTTCATAAGTAAAGTGATTGTAAGTTGCGGACCCGCTGTACACTGTTGTCTCTGTTTCTTAGTTAGATGCAATTCAGTAATACTTCCTTAATTACATTACAGATAAATTTGTTTTACAGAAATGTTCTGCACTCTTATTTTAAAGTTAACTTTGATGCAGTTTTAAAGGCCACAATTTTAGACTCTGGGTTAAGGAACACCATAGTTAATATTAGTTCTAACATGCTACTTAACCCTAGTTAAGTGGCGTGGGAGGCAAGGCTACTAAAAGTAAGCATAAGTTCCTAGTCTTGCCCTCAATTAGATTAAATAGATCAGTTCTGAGAAACTTAGAACCCAAAATAAGTTAAGATACACCTAATGATTAGAAGAAATATAGAGTAGTAAGCAGCCTTTTTATTGACCCTTACAGAATAAAAGACTTGTTATAACCTACTGATGTACACTTAAATCTGTGGGTCTTAACGCAAGCACATTTTTTATATTGGAGAATTGTAGAGTTGGAAGGGACCATGAGGGTCATTTAGCCCAACTTCCTGTAGTGCAGTAATATTTTGCTCAACGTGGGGCTCAAACGCACAACCTGGAGATTAAGAGTCTCATGTTCTACCAACTGAGCTATCAAGAGAGTGGATATTTTTTCATAAATCACATACAAAGTTTGTGTTTGCTCAGATTTAAGACAACAGCAGTATTTTCTTACAAGTAGACAAAATGAAAAGTGTGCTTCATTCAAAATAGCTGCCTTTTTATTTTTAGCTTCAAACACACATTAGATGTAGAAATGTACAACTAGCTATTAGCATCTGAATTAGGTTAACATGCACTGACTGCATCAAAGGTAGATGTGTTAAACTCCTGAAAATGTAAAAAGTTATGCTGCAGAACATTATTATGCAGAGTTATTGGTTGGTATGCACAATTTGTTTTATAAACAAGGTTCTACTAGTTTTGTCAAAGAGAGGATGGTGGTTGTTGCTGTTATCATTTATTTCCCACCTTTTACCCTAAGGTCCCAGGGTGGGTTACAACAATCAAATGTGATGTTGAAAAGAAATTACCTGGTCTTTTAATATGATTGATGGAAGTTTTACTTTATACAGTTTGAAATGCTCACTGGTACTCTACCTTTCCAAGGGAAAGACAGAAAAGAAACCATGACACTGATTCTCAAGTGAGTACACTCTTATTATACGTTTATCTCACCAGGTATTCTACTGGGGATGCCCTCCATGCTGCAATCTCTAATTTCTACTATTCCCTCATTTTACATCCTGACTCCATAATGCATCCTGCTAATGTCCTTTTCCACTCTACTGTCCTTCCTATCAAAAGCTGTACGGACACTTAGCCCAGTACTTCTCTAATACATAATAATGTATTTGTAGTCCCATTATCTACTTTAAAAGTTACCAAATTATATTCTCCTTGATCTGTTATTAGTTTCACCATCCTTAAAATTCTAGTGGAAAAATGTCTTAACGTTCCCTTTTTGTTACTACTGTTATAAACCATTGGTCCTTCCGGTGCCTCTCCTGTTTCTGAAACCTATCCTTATCATTGCATACTGATTTAATTCTAACACTCCTGACAAGTGGGTGGAATTAAGGTTTGCATTGTAGATTATTATCCAGCTACAGTATACCTCTGGTATACTTAATGCATTTTTTATTTTTCAGTCTGGATACAAAAATTGATACTGTGGAATATACCTATAGCCTAGGTTGGCTGTAGTCATATATCAATATATCAGACTTGGTCATATAATAGATCTATATCTGACTACTGTTGTTATACTTCTGAAGACTTTTAGTCTTTGCTATGTATATACACTCTCATACTTTCTTTGTCACTATGTCTTAGCTACCACTCCTGTGGTAATGGCAGAGGATAGTATTCAGCTTTGTTTTACTCAGAGTAGAATCAATGAAATTAGTGGGCCTAAATTAGTCATGTTTGTTAATTTCTATGGGTCTACACTGAGTAAAGGTACGCGGGTGGCGCTGTTGGTAAAACCTCAGTGCCTAGGACTTGCTGATCGTATGGTCGGCGGTTCGAATCCCTGCGGCGGGGTGAGCTCCCGTCTTTCGGTCCCAGCTCCTGCCCACCTAGCAGTTTGAAATCACCCCTAAGTGCAAGTAGATAAATAGGTACCGCTTTATAGCGGGAAGGTAAACGGCGTTTCTGTTTGCTGTGCTGGTGCTGGCTCGCCAGAGCAGCTTCGTCACGCTGCCCACGTGGCCCGGAAGTGTCTCTGGACAGCGCTGGCCCCCGGCCTCTTAAGTGAGATGGGCGCACAACCCTAGAGTCGGACACGACTGGCCTGTACAGGCAGGGGTACCTTTACCTTTACACTGAGTAAAATGTGGTTGAATACCACCCAGTACTTTTGCATGGTGCTAGACTTAATTCTCTATAAGGGGTCTGTTTTTTATAATTTATAAACTTGTGATTGTATTTCATATTTAGTCTGTCTGTTCCCCTTCTACTGATATTATCATTTTATTCCACAGTTTTTAACTTTGGTTTCTTTAGCTATGATCAGCCTGAATCAAAGACAGATTTTTTTGTGTCTATTTTGTCCTAAATTATCAAGGCATGTTTTTGTATATACCTGTAAAAAAAACAACCAAGATGGCTCTCATTCATGCAGCTATATAATCTAGAGAGTTTCTTGTTGGAATAGGGTTGTGTTTTGCTCAACAGTAACCGGTTATGAATCAAATATTTTCAGAAGAATCTGCTGTAATGCAAAGTGGTTAATCATAACATTCCAAGGACATTGTGTGTTTCTAGTTAGTTGAGCTAAAATTAATCAATGTCTCTTCGCTAGATGCAAACCAATGGAATTCCTGCAGAAACTGTTCCAGGAAATGATTCTCATTTAGTTACAGAAGGACCAGTTAGCCTTTCCCAGTTGGTTTGCAGTGATCCAGGCAGTTTACCTCACTGGTTTCAGGGAACAGGATCAATGGATTAAACAAGAATGTATTCCATCATACCTTTTACATTGAGTGTGGCCTATTAAAGCATTGCTGTCGTTCATAGTGTTTATGAATTCCAGTTACTGAAATGAAGAGTGGAAAGTACATGTGAAAGTTAGCAGAAGCATGAGTACTGAGGACTGATCTTAGGCGTTCTGTTCTCTTACTAATTCCTCCTTTGGCTTTACTGGCATTGCTATCATGCTAAAAAAAGAGAGAGATTTTTAGGCTGCTGGATATACACAACCCTACCAATGCATGTGAAAAATTCAATTAAGAGAGACCATAGATGGCAATGAAATACAATATTTGTGTTTCCTTTCCATAATTTTCCATTATGTTTAGTTCTGCAGTTCCAGGATCGCACAGTTGGAATAGGAATTTTTGTGTGGAAGCAACATTTGGGCCTTTTTGTGTGTTTTAACCTATTTTATTTTCAGACAGGAATGACAGCCAGTGGTTTCCACCCAGTTGTGCAACAGACTTCCCCTTGTTTCCTTCCCCCTGTTGCCCACTCCCACCTTTCGCCTGATGCACTTCTGAGGATCCTCCAACCCTCTGGAGCAGAATTTGGAGGCACAGGGAAGGCTTCAGGGAGAGGGAAGGAAAGGGGGATGTTCCATTGCAGAAGGGGAAGCCTGCTTGTGCAGCATTTGCTGTTCACCAAGCGTTGTGCTTAAAACAATTGAACGTGGCATTTCCACTATAAACTTTGTATACGGTTAATGTGTTTTTATTGTACAGAGCCAAACTTGGAATGCCTCAGTTTTTAAGTCCAGAAGCTCAGAGTCTTCTCCGAATGCTTTTCAAGAGAAACCCTGCAAACAGATTAGGTAAAGAATTTAATTAAGTTATCTACTAAGGACTTCAACATTAAGCTAAACAAATCCCTAATATATCTGCTGTTATGTTCATTGCTGACCTCGGATAGGTGCAGGTCCTGATGGAGTTGAGGAAATTAAGAGGCATCCATTTTTCTCCACAATAGACTGGAATGTAAGTACACACAACGGAGTAAAACACACTTACAACATTTCATGTTAATTGTGTTACAGCTTTCTAATGTGTTAAATGTGTTTGTCTTAGAAATTGTACAGAAGAGAAATTAATCCACCATTTAAACCAGCAACTGGTAGACCTGAAGACACATTTTATTTTGATCCCGAATTTACAGCAAAAACTCCAAAAGGTAAGATATATATACCGTTCTCTCAGGTGGTTTGGGAAAGTTACGGTTTTAATCTTAATCACGTGCATCATTTTTAACTTTTATGAGTCTAGGGTATACAAATGAAATAAATCAGTCACACAGTTGCTATACATGAGAAACAGGCAAACAACCTCAATTTTGTGTTACTCCCTTGGTTTTGTGTTACCTGACACATAGGTGTCCTTTTAATCTGACTTGAGTATGCAGCAGGTCTTTCTTGCCAAGATCTTGTGTCTTTCATGTTCTACCAAAATCGGTGTTGCATTTGGTTGGGATAGGGAAGATGGCCTTTTCAGTTACCATTCCTGGGACTCAGTTTTTAGATAGAGAGGCCTATCCCTCGCTGTTACCTTCCAGCACGATATGATAATTGGGTTGTTCAGTCATGTATTTGACCTGACAACTGACTAAAATGGTACACCGCTTTTTAAATATTCTGATCTTTGTTGCCTGTCGTATTGTTGTTTTGTTCTGATCATAATTTGAAATGCAGCTTTTTGTGCAAACTGCCTTAGGCATTTTTATGAAATATTTCTAAAAGAGGAATATATTAAATAAAATAAAATAATTTTTTCCCCAGATTCACCTGGTATTCCACCTAGTGCTAATGCTCACCAACTTTTTCGGGGCTTCAGTTTTGTAGCTATTGCAACCGATGATGAAAGTCAAGCAATGCAGACATCTGTTGGGCACTCGATTGTTCAGGTGAATGTTCATTATGAAGTTAACTATTCGTATTGGCTGGAATTTAGGGGCCTGCAAGGAGATCAGATATTGCTTGCACAATATGTATGCACAAGCTGTGCCCAAAGGATAGATAATCAAGTTTCACATATAATCTTATTGAAGGATTTCCACATGCAGAAAATGATATTTGGAAGTGAATGCATTTTCTTTCTCAAGCTGATTATATTACTGGTTTGCATGAGGAAAAAAGCCCTTGCTGTGCAGAAGCGCATGGAAGTGTTTCTGTGACGTTAATCTCTTTTTGTTTTTGTTATCTGTAGCTTGCTGTATCTCAAGAGCTCAAGCTACTTAATGTCTTGAAGTTATTTCCACATGCAAAGTAAACAAGTAGATTGCTTTTTCTCTCACACATTCTGTCCTTGTTTTTGACTCTATCAGTTTAATTTGAATAGCTTTCGCTACTTATGTGCTCATAACAGACTAGTTCTACTTTGCACATGTTATTAAACATTTTATTTGCTTTTTTGTTATGTCCAATTTGAGATAGTTTTATTCAGAAAATAAAAATTATCAGTTAATAATGCTTTGGGGCACATAACCTTAAACAAGCCTTTGGTAAGCTGGTGTCCTCTAGATACTGTAGTTCAAAACAAATGGAGGGGACCAGGTTTGTGAAGGTTGCCTAAAACCATGAATTAGTGTTGTGTGCGGAGGCTACAGTGGAAAACTGTTTAATGGCTTCCATAGAAGCCAGACTATGTAGCAATGGTTTAAAGTTAACTTCTATATTCCAGCTTGTTTGGAAGCGAATAAGCATAGTTCCTAGTTTTGATTGCAGCTTCCTTGCTTGTTGCCCCACACATGTAAAGGGAGGAGCAAATGAACTATATGCTGAACCAAGGGGTAATGTGAAAACCAGCCGTTTGTGTCTTTCCACACTATTCAGTGTGTTTGAACATATTATTCAGGTTGGAGAAGATGTGAAAATCAGAGTGGAAAATGCTTTCTTTTAAAAGTTCAATATTATTAGTTGTACAAACAATTCATTACTGATAAACATTTGTTCTAAAATATAAAGATCTAAATTGGACATTTGTAAAGAATGCATTAATTGATAATGTTATTTTGGTAGCAGTTACACAGGAACAGCATTCAGTTTACTGATGGATATGAAGTCAAACAAGATATAGGAGTTGGCTCCTATTCGGTGTGCAAGAGATGTATACATAAAGCAACAAATATGGAATATGCAGTAAAGGTAATTAATTGTTTCAAGCATCCATAATGTTAGCACATTCTCAATGCACTGAGGTAATTGGGTAACCAAGGCTGAGAAGCATTTTGAGGGCTATGGGTTAAGATGAGGGGAGACTGTTATAGGCTTGTAGTGAGGTGGCTTCGGCAGCTAAAGGAGACTGAGGAACTGGAAAAGCAGAAATCTGCAAACACCCAATTAATGAAAGTGTTATGAGCTTAGAAGGAAAACTGGTTTGAAGAAGGGTGGCTCTTCACACAAAAATGCTGTTTCAAATCCTCTGAGAGACTTCAAACAGTGGTTGTAGGTATGAAACAATATTGACATGGGGAAAACTGAGTTAATAATATAGTTATTGGTTCAAATATGTTTGCTCTTTTAGATAATAGACAAGAGTAAAAGAGATCCCACAGAGGAAATAGAAATTCTACTACGATACGGACAGCATCCAAATATTATTACTCTCAAAGATGTAAGTAGATGATTAGCAGCTTTATTGCAATTCAGGCATAAATAAGATGCTTTTGACATGTATAGTATTTAATCTTTCATTAGGAGTCTGCAAATGCACTTGCTAGGTTAGTGGAACGAAGATTGTTATGCCTTTCGATTTCAGTGGGTGTACTCAAAGTATGACTAATGTTGGATACAACTCTTTGCACAACTGAGCACTTAAATAATGTGTTACACTTTTCAGGTGTACGATGATGGGAAATGTGTGTACCTGGTAACAGAACTTATGAAAGGAGGAGAGCTGTTGGACAAAATCCTTAGGCAAAAATTTTTTTCAGAAAGAGAAGCCAGTGCTGTTCTACTGACAATAACAAAAACTGTTGAATATCTTCATGCACAAGGAGTAAGTCTGCGTTCTTGAGGGATATATTTGAAATGCACTACCTGGTTAATACAATAGATAAGTTATTCCGTTGTTAACAGCTCTTAAAGCTTTCATTTTATTTTAAATTCTCCCATCTGGTCTGTAAGCATTAACTAATTAGATGCTAGTTTGCAGTAGTTCGTTAGTTTGTGTAAAGATAGAAGAATAGGTACCCAAGATCCAGTTCATAACTTTTTTGTAGATATGGTGAATAAGGGCAAGCACACAAGTACCTTATGGATAATTAACTTGTAAGAATGAATGCTCATGAATATATATATATATATATATATATATATATATATATATGACCCAAAATGATAGACTATGCTCAATTAATTTATTTTGCAATAAAGGGATGTTGATATTGGATGCATTATATTCTTTTTAAATGTGGAAGAAACAACAGTCATGTTTGTTTGTTTGGTTTAGGTTGTACACAGAGACTTGAAACCTAGCAACATCCTTTATGTTGATGAATCTGGCAATCCAGAATCTATTCGAATTTGTGACTTTGGCTTTGCAAAACAGCTGAGAGCAGAAAATGGTCTTCTAATGACTCCTTGTTACACAGCAAATTTTGTTGCTCCTGAGGTAACTATCAGTATAGTTTTTTGGTGTGGAGGTGAGAGTGTGCAGTCTTATGACCTGCTTTGGATTTCTTAACTTGGGTAAAGTTACATGTGTCCTGGGCTTCCATTTTGGCCCTATATATTGGGCTGGGCATGCCACAGTGCTTTTCAGAGTTAGAGGGAGAACACAAGGCATTCCTGCCCCCTCTTTTTAAGAGTTTTGAGACTGTTGATACATCAAGTGATGCACAAATGATTTAATGCTTTGTTTACCTCATAGTTATTAAGCAGAAACAATATAGTTCCTCCCCCTTTCAGTGTACTTCTATACTGATGTAGTCTTTTGAGGGTTCTTATTTTACTTGAACAGAATTTTCCTGTTTCATATTTCTTTTTGCAGTCCTGTGGTGGCTGTACAGTGGAATTGTCTTCACCCTGTGTGCTTGCTTCAGTGGAGTGACTTTTTAAATAACTCACACATTTTTTCTTAAATGTATAATAGAAGATGCTTACTCCTTCAATACTTGCACATAAATCTGCTCTGGAGGGTCCCCCACCCTCTGGAGCAGATGTTGGATGTGTGCAGGGGGCTGTAGGGAAAGAAGAGGGGTAGAAGAAAAACAGTTGATGAGTGGATGCCTGCTTGTGCTGCATTGGATTCCACCCATTTTTCATAACCAAAGGAATTGGCTTTTTCTGCAGAAACTAATGAAAACATTGCTTTCCATAGGTTTTAAAAAGGCAAGGCTATGATGCTGCATGTGACATATGGAGCCTTGGTGTTCTGCTTTATACAATGCTGACTGGGTATGTTTGTAGGTTCTAAGTTGGAAATTGTTACATTAATTTGTAAAAGTGGATTAGAGGTTCTTGTAGCTTTTCATCTCAGAATTTCAAAACTAAGTTGATATTCTCTTGCAGCACCACAAGGTATTGCCTGTGTATATACTCTGTCCTACTCTGTTACCTTGAGATCTGCTCATGTCCCCTTGCCCTGTTGTTCTGCTGTGCTTTCTTGTTCTTCTCCCCAGTCATTCATTCATGAGGCAGATAGTGGTGATGAGAGATGAAACTGCAGGGCTAATAGCAATACTGAATAGGTTTCAGTATTTTCTATATAAAATTAGTAATTTTTTTATTTCTGCCCTGCCCATCTGACTGGGTTGCCCCAGTCACTCTTGGTGGCTTCCAGTATATACAAAAACATAATAAAACATTAAACATTACAGGGCTGCCTTCAGATGTATTCTAAAGGTTGTATAGTTACTTATCCCCTTGACATATGATGGGAGGGTGTTCCACAGGGTGGGTGCCACTACCGAAAAGCCCCTCTGCCTGGTCTGCTGACTTTCCTAAGTCTGTTGAATTCAGTAAGATGACAAGCTACTTCCTAACATGAATTTCCCCATAATATGAATATGCATTACTATTTTAGTGTCGTTGACACTTGTAGTAGTTGGAGGTTAACAAGGAACTCAAAATCTTTGTGATTGTTATTATTTTTAGCTACACTCCATTTGCAAATGGTCCTGATGATACTCCAGAAGAAATTTTGGCACGAATAGGCAGTGGAAAGTTCTCTCTCAGTGGTGGATACTGGAATTCTGTTTCAGATACAGCAAAGGTAGCATATATGTTTCATCCATTGTATGTTAGATGTGTTTTTGAATAACATTTCATGGCGACATCTGAAATAGTCAACAATTTATTGTTTAACCAACTAGGTGATTATAAGACTACATCATTGTAGATAATCAAAGTTGAGCATATAAATAAAATTAAGTCCATGATAAAAGAAACGCGGCAAATGGGCATCCCTTGCATTAGATCCAGAGAGAGATCAGCAGAACTCTTCTCCTGCAACAGCACTTTCTTGACTCCTGCAACCCCTTGAAAACCCCTGCTAAGAGTCTAGCATTCCTCTGGAATGATACATGAAACTGAGGTCAGAAGACACAATTTGTTTCCTCCCTTTACGTCACTATTTGGAAGTAAATGCACACACTTGGAAGTACACAGCTGCAAGAATTGGGGAAGCACTCTTCCAAGATTAGGGAAATGTGGGCTTTTCACAAGAATTGTCTTCAGCTGAATGGAACTTAATGAGGATGGAGGTACTTGCAATCAGGGTAAAGATATGAGGCAGTAGACAGATGCACTGATGCCTTATCTGCAGATGCAGAAAGTGGGGGAGAGGAGGAGCTAAGCAAAAAGGGACAAAGCTTGCTGAAAACAGAAGATGCTCTCAGCTCCATCACCCACTCAGTTACAGACCATACTTAGGATATTGGGGGGGGGCATGTCACTAATTTTACATTCTTATAAATGAATATGCATTTCCTTCCAGTGATAGATGTTGCAGACTATGTCTTTAAAATGTGATGGACACTACAACTTAAACAAACAAACCACCACTGGAACTCTAGTATGTTGCTGAATGGTGATTTATTTAAATTAATATCCTCCAGATGTTTTTAAGAAGTCTCTCTGTATTCCTGCTCCTCTTTCTTGATAACAGACCTTTATCCCTATAGCATTTGAAAATATATTTGGAAATTTGAGAAATGAATAATGCTGAATCATTTTTATCAGAGTGTATATAGTTTGTGAGATTCAAAATCTTAGATTTGTTGCATATTTTAAGCCTTAGAACGCATGCCTAATTAGTTCTGTTATATTATTAATAGGACTTGGTTTCGAAAATGCTTCATGTTGACCCTCATCAGAGGTTGACGGCCGCCCAGGTCTTGAGACATCCATGGATTGTCCACTGTGACCAGTTGCCTCAGTTCCAGCTAAACAGGCAAGATGCTCCACATCTTGTGAAGGTAAAAATACGCATTTGTATAACTGTGTTTTTTCATCTATTTTCCCCTTTAAAATTTGCAGACTGCCTGCATCTCCTTCCATTTTCCCAAGTACCCAGTCACTGGCTGTACTTCCATTCCATAGAGTGTCCCATTACTATTACTATTCCTACCCCTCTCCCCATTAAACTGCAGTTTCTACTTCCATTTTGTTGTTTGTGCCTGGTAGATTTTCTAAGGCTACATACCTCTTGCAGCACTGATTTGCTGAAATTCTGTAATAGTACTTCCATCACTGGGGAAACAAACTGTTATACTGTTAAACAGGGAGTCCCTTCTCTATAGCTTAAATCATAATTCAGGTATAGATGTCTGTGGATTCAATAACAATGTAAAAATGTACCTAGTTTGTATTATTCTATTTGTCACCAGCTCTGGGCCTGCAGGATCAAAATGTGAAAATGCACAATAGAATACGGAACATGGAGTGATTAGAGATTCCTTCTCCCTTGGCTTATAATCTAAAAGACACAAACGAAAAGGAATTGGTAGAGGGGGAAAGAAAAATCAAGTCACTATATCCCCAGAAACTGTGGGCAATGTGAACCAAAATGACACAAAATAAATCTAGAGCTGTGCACACAAAGCTTCAGTGTTAAAAAAAGTTGGATTTGTGAAGAGTAGGTCAACTTGCACATTATAATGTGCTGCTTGTTTAAACTAAAAATAGCCCCTAATCACTTTTATTGATTTTGAATCACATTACAATTATTTTTTCAACCTTTTTATTTTTAGGGTGCCATGGCTGCTACATACTCAGCGTTGAACCGCAATCAGTCGCCAGTTTTAGAGCCAGTAGGCCGTTCTACCCTTGCTCAACGAAGAGGAGTGAAAAAAATTACCTCAACTGCCCTGTGAAGTGACCTTAGTTGAAAAATGTGGTACCATAATACGATGATAGCACAAATCATGGCAACAGGTAGCACATATCCAAGATACCTGCAAGCACACTGTTCCAGCTGGTACCTATTATGCTGCTGCTCCTGCTTTCATCTGTTCTTGCTTTAAACTATCAGTGGCAAAATATTGCCCTTCAGATGGAATATAAAGTGGAATCAATGGGAAATGAACTATTCATGGAGATAGTAGAATTCCATACACCTGTCACATTAAATACACTGAATGAAGCACTCTCTCCCCATATAGCATTATTTTTATAGGGAATATTTTTACTCCCTTTAAAATATTCTTCGTTACATGTATGGATGGACAGTTTATGTTAAGCACTTAGCTTAAACAGTATGTTTATATTAGCACTGTATTATTTGTGCCATCCAGCATTTTATATGTTTTTGTAAACTTTTCATAAGCAGTACATTTCTGTACTGTTTCCTTTTACATGCCTTCTATTTAGACTAATTGAATTTGACAATTACGTTGATTAATCAATATGGTTAACATCTCTAAAGCAGCTTGACTGTTAAACAGCTATTGAATGTAATTCTGTGAATGTGTTTTGTGTATGTCTCTCCACAGACATACGGTTAGAAGTCATGGGAATCCAGAGCTGTTGACGGATTTAATGGCACATTAGGTTCCTCACCATCAGACATGTGGAATTGAATCTGTACTGACATGAAAAAGCAACTGTATATCTCCAGTGTGCATGTCCTTTTTGTGGACATCGGACGCCATGGCAAAATAGTTTAACCAGTTTTGTTGTGTTTAGTTGTAATTGGTCATCTAAAACCCAAAACTATGCTGCTTCAGGAGAAGGGATAACTCTTCCACAGAGCTAAACTGAAATAGGGTGGGAAATGGAACATTTAAAGCTAAAGCAGTGCATTATCTGTTAATGAGCATGCCAGCAAAAGAAAAAAAGTCAGGAAATTGCAATTAGGAGGTTGGCTGAACTTTGGCTATTTTTAGCTTGCAATCCAAAGCAGAATGGCATTTGAGTTGAATGGGGATGTGCCCAGTGTCTTCAGCCTTTCCTAGTGACTCTGCTATTAGCACTGGACTTTTGGTCATTGCTAGTCAATCAGCTGGCCAGCTAAGGCTACAATCCTAACCACACATAACTAATGACTAAGCCTGAAGACCACAGTGAGGCCTGGACTTTGTTTTTATTATTTTAATGAGAAAGTGGGGAAAGGTCTGTGTTCCCAGCTTGTTTGAATTGTCTTGGAGTACTTGTTTTCTGGGAAATATTGAAGTTGTATTTACTAAAAAGTTTGATATGTTGAAGTACAGCATAATTTTGACGGATCATCCCAGAGTTCTGCCAAAGAATTTTTTTTTTAATATCAATGTTTCTGAGTTTTGAAAACAATTTAGTCCTAATTCAGTGTGTTAAACAAAATAGCAGCAAGATAGGCAGTGAGTAGTAGTTTTCTTGGGTCTTACAAATGCTTACCTTTTCTAAGGTCACTCAGCCCCATGTAGTATTCTTAGTCTTCCTCTTGTAGTAACTTCTAGTGCTTTGCATCATGCCTTGCCTTACAAACTCATGCAGTTCCTTTGGTTTTGTTGTTTCAGGTTATTTTATTTTTTATTTATAAATAGTATTTCAAAAGCATGTTTTTTCTTTCCTTCCACATCAGACTAGTCTGCAAATCAAGCCTGTGCTTAGAAGCTGCTAATCTAGCCACCCAGAGGCCTTTAATTTACTATCTCTTTATTTGTTGTATTTTGAAATCCAGTTTTCTTCTGTTGTTTGGAAATCTTTTTAATAATTAGACAAGTTGCCAGCAATCTTCCTTGCAGCAACAAATCCAAAATTTCTCATCTCCTCTGTCCTCAATCTCATAGTTAAAGAGACAATTGTTACTCAATGGCATTTCATATAGATGTGGTAGAACTAAAATATCTGGGCAGTGAACATCTCTTATTCTTCATTCATGTGATTTGGAGTGTTCTGTGCAAAGAATGAGCCAGCTACCTTTTCTAGTTGGGTTTCCTGAATATTGTCTCTGAAGTATTGATCTAATATTGTGGATTCAGAGTTCTCAGCATAGGAATTGGTGCTGGGGGGCTGTAGGGGGAATTGGCAGAAATCTCCCTGTCCTCATGTGTAATCCTCTGCTGTTTCTCAGATCCCCCTTTTAAGTGGAAAGGCAATACTGGACCCAAACATCTTATGCTTCTTTTACTCTATTTTTAATCAGATATTTTCAATAGGCTGCTATTTTAGCTCGGTGGTCCTTCATGTATTTCATTCTTAATTAGAGTAGTCTTCAACTACTAGTTGATCAGCACAATAATACCTCTGAAGCACTTACGACACAATTCATAACTGTTTAATCAGACATTCCATTTGTGTCTCTGGACATGTGAAGAGACAAGCTAAAAAAACTCAGCATTTTTTAAAAAAATACTCCGTTTCCCACAAATAACTTAAATCAACCCAAAGGAAGGAAGCATATCATTTCCATGGTCAAGCTTATTCAATCTTGTCATAGATGGGCTAGCTTAAGTTGTAGCATAGCTATCATATCCTAAATTTGATAAGGATGCTAAAATACTTGCAGCTATTGGCTAAAATCCAGTATTTTGGCAAATCATTTAAAAAATAATTCAATACCAACGTAAGAGATATCAATAATGGTATAGGGCCTTGTTCTCCTCGGCATTAACGAATAATTAGTTGCCTTGGGAAACTGAACTGATTTATTGCAATAACTTGGGCTTTCTACCTGTGATCTCAAATTAGTTAACACATTTCACGAACCTGTAGGAAACTGTTCAAGTCTCGTGCAAAGGAAGACCTCTTTCAGGGATTGCTTTGTCATTGAGGGGTTTTTTATCAGATGCTTTAAAGATGCTTGTCTTTTTGCACTTGCATTAGATCTATTCATAAGTCATCATTCTGCTTTGGTAGCACTGCTCTTGAGACAGAGGCATGTCTTAATTTAAATCATTCCCTTAATGTTACGTTTACAAAATAACTTTGCACAGTTAGATTCAAGTATATCCAGTCTTGCATTGTTCGCTTGGGCTTTGCGACATCCAGCTTCTCATCCGGGGCCACTCAGGCTGCAACCCCACTTACTAGAAAGTAAAACCTGATCAACACAATAGGATTTATTTCTGAGTAAATATGCAACAGAATTGCACTGTAAATCTGAAAATGTTACTCTTGAGTGAAAACTCACCTGACCCTAGAAAAATGTGAACTACTTTAGACTAGTGTTCGTTACTATGTCTCCCTAGAGTGAAATTCAGTTGTTCATCCTAGCATTGCTGCTCCAGCAGAACTTTTCCACTAATGAAGGAAGAACAATGGGGATTATTTGTTGATTTCCCGCTCCTCCTCCTCTCCAGAACTTATTTTCAGGGGCACTGAGGGCCATAGGCAGGAGGCGGAGACCAGAAAAAATACCTCCCCTCTTCCTATGTTAGAGGGTGTGCGGATCACAGTCCTCACGCCTTGTGTAGGGGCAGCAATTAGTTAGTCCCTGGTTGCTAACTTACACCCTTTTCCTTATACAAGCACTCCTTCCTCTTACCTAAACTCTTCTTTATAACAAGTTAGCTTTCTGGACAACACTCTACAGCAATAACGTTGGCTTGTTTCAAACAAGACACATCCATATCCAAATACAGAATTTTTTTACTGTCTACATTCAGCTTTTCTTTGCTGTGTAGTAATGCATTAATATGGGAATGGAAAATGGTTTCAGTGTTGCACTGACTGTCTCATACTCACAGGAGAATCAGGATCCTGCAAAAAAGACCTATAGGTGCACATGATTCAGAAGATAAGTTGTACTGCTTCAATTTTGGCTTTTTCTAAATACTTCAGGCAGTGATCAGGGAGGCTCATTTTCATTTTCTGTAAAGAAGTCCCTCAACTAACGGAAACATATTTAAATTTAAGAAACCATTGATTTGGTTGGCCTTATTTTACATGTGGATATGCTCACCCCAGCTCAGTTATATGCTAGAAACTATTTAACACCAAGTAATGTTACAGTTCCTCTAGTGCTCACAAACCTGTTCCCTTTAGCGCTATTTCTTACTAGGCTGATTTCTTAAAAGATTTTAAACCAAAGGATAAAATTTGCAACTACTGTAAAATCATGTTACTTTTTATACCTGAGAGGAACCACCAGTCTACTGCTGTTGCTTTCTGGCTGTGGCTTAAAATTTTGGTATCAACAATGCAGTTATCACCGAAGCCCCCCAAATATTCAAGAAAGCATGTGTTTACTAAATTTGATTGAATTGTCAAACTAGTTGCTTTAAAATAGATTATGTGATGGATGGCAAAAGGCAAACTCATTTAAAGTGTTTAGGACTGTTAACTTACCCAAGATTTTTGGAGGGTAAGTTTGAAATATTTATTCACAATAAAATAGCCCAACTCAGTCCTTTAATCCTTTCAGTGATGATCACCTGCATAGTCACTTGGTTAGAACATGGTGCTGAAAAACCCTTTCACTGATCTTCACTTGCTCACATTTCCCCTTCCACAAAGTTAATATTCCCTGTGTATTCATAACTGTGGTAAGAGAAATAAATATGCCTACTTAGATTCAGAATTGGCACCTTTGAAACCACTTTAAAATGTCAGGACCCTTAAGACACTCATATGAATGTAAGGAAGTTACATTTTCATTACTCTCAATATATAAACTGGATATTCTGAATTGATTGCTACCTGATAGAGAGGTGGCAAGAATTTGTCAGCTTAATTTATAGCTCTGGTAATATGAAGCAGCTTTCCAAGGCCCAACAAGCCACCCTGTGACAAGATGTCAAACCGCAAGATTTTCCTCAAATAAGCACTGTACTGGTTTTATGACATCTCAAAAGTACTCTTTACTGTATTTTCTTTTCCCTACAAGGTATGATATGGAAAGAAAGAAAGGGCTTGAGAACTGCAGTTGGATGTCCAGCAAAACAAAATAAATTAGTAGTTATGTTCTCAATATCTGAGCAGGAGAAAACTGAGATTTCTTACAATCATTCTTGTTAGATTAGCTGTCTGTCAAGACCAAGCAAGCAAAGTATTTAAAATTGCTTTTTAAATACAGAATCAGGGCATAAGGAAATAATTGTATGTAGTTTTGTTGTAGTAAATGTAGTAGATGAACTGAAGCATCGCTTTTCTGGTAATGGAAAGGAAGGCTTTTGTTCAGAGGCATGTGAATCCTTGGTAAGCAGTAATGAATGGCTTTTAACTCATGAAAGTGATGTATATGATTAGCTTTATCTTTATACTTCTGACCTAGGGAAAGTGCACTCATGAGGGATGTAATTATTTTAACAGTTTTAGTGAAGGGAGGGGGAATCTACATAAGAGATTTTTTTTTAATATCAGAAAATATTTTTCTACAGTTATGTACAATCATTCTTTATATTGACTTCTTCAGCATGACATGCAAGTCTAAGGTACAACAAAAGGACCTGGCTGTATTGTACCTTTAGAGTAGAAAATTAAAATAGCATCTGTTGGATGCTTTTGTTAGCATCATAGAACTGAAGTGCTGATAAGGAGACTAAAGGACTGATACCGTATTTTTCGCTCTATAACACGCACCTGACCATAACACGCTCATCGTTTTTAGAGGAAAACAAGGGGGGGAAATTCTGAAGAAACAGTGGATGTATCATTTTTGTGCCTCATGCTGTGGCCACAGACATGTGATCTGATGGTGAATTTGGGGTGACCCAATGCAAAAATCCTGAGGATCTATGTGGATCTATGCTTTGTAACCACGTTTTTGCACCGCTGCAGCCCTGGGCAACAGTGGGTACGTGATTTTTTTGGTGCAGGCTGTAGCCATGGACATGTAATGTGATCTGATGGTGAATTTGAGGATCCATGTGGATCCGTGCTTTGTAACCACGTTTCAAGTGGGGAGGGAAGGAAAAACACAGAAGGGACAAGGAACACGAGAGTGGTGTCCAGAGAAGCAACTGGCTAAGAATGCAGGAGAGGGGTTTAAAGGGAGGGAGGAAAGGAAGGCAAAAGTTTTCCCCCAACCAGCCACCCAAGCCAGCCCTCTCTCTCTCTCTCTCTCACCTGCATAAGCACATAGAGAACACGGTCCTTTCCTTTCCCCTCTGCTTGCCTGGAGGGGAGGGGATTTGCCTGCTCTTTGTTCCGTTTGAGCAAACAGCAACCGAAACAGAAGAGGGTGGGCAGTAAGACCCTGAGGCAGAATGCAGGAAAGCAGCAGCTTCCTCTCTCACAGAGCTCCCTCCTCCCTCTCGAGATTGGATTTTTGCCTGATTTTTGCCCCTGCGCTCGGGAGGGTTGGCTCCAGGGACCACACATTCGCTCAGTAACACGCACAGACATTTCCCCTTACTTTTTAGGAGAAAAAATCTGCGTGTTATAGAGAGAAAAGTACGGTAACTTCTGATGGTTTTATTGAGAGCTATGTATGTTTTCAAAAAATACTGTATATGTGTAATCAGAAATAACCACAGATGAGCCTTGAAAGATACAATTGCTTGTATCCTTGTCAAAGGGCAGGTTTTGTAGTCTTCAAAAGAAATTGAATTTATACAGCAAATAAACTTTCAAAGATATATTAATGTGTGCGTTTCAAGTAATTTACTACTTCTCTCATTACAAAACAAGTATTATTCATTAGTTGTGTGATTCTTAGCTTGTTCACATTATGTTGTATGGAATAGTCTCCTCCGTGCTCTGAAGCCTACTGTGCATGCCTGAATAAGTAGCAGAGGTGCCCACAAATAATAGTTGGCAAACATGCCAAACTAACGTTTTTAGACTCCTGTAGTAAATGAAGAATTTCTAGAGCAGGCAGAAGTTGTGTTACAGACTTGCATGGCCTTCACGTCCAAAGTCCAGCATAACCTAGTTTCTCCTACCCCTCTTCAGAAACTGCATATGATTATGCTGGCCTCTGGAGCAGGTTTCTTCTTGCACCAAAGGTTTGCGTAACAACGAGAAACTCCCTACTGCAGCCAATCCCAGTGGAACTTGGTTGGACTGTCAGGGAGACCCACTTGCAAAGGAGCAATTAGAAGATTTAGGGAAGCTCCAGCTCATGGGCCCTACTGCCAAATGAAAACCTGGAGGGAGAATAAAATTCCATGAGCAAATGGGAGATTCATTCATCTGATCAGCAGGTATAAATGATCCTGACCCACCTAAAGATTCACAGGGTTTTCATTTGCTGGTAAGCTTTATATACATGTTTAAATAACCTTTGTCTTCCAAAATGCCAGTTTTTTAAGAAGTCAAATGTTTAACTTCATTGGTATGAAATCTCCCATCCAACCTCCCTGGCATGGAATATACCAAGAAAAAACATAAATACCACACAATTCAATTGTTGATAAGTGTATTCATAGCTGCGTGGAGTCCCATCCACAGGGAAACTGGGGTGTGGGATGGCATGCTGTTAACACTGGTGTGCTAAATTAGGCCTCTACAGCAACACTGGATTTCTGATGCCCTTGCCTTGACAAACCAGTCGACTGCTGATCTCTCTTTGCTGCTGCAAACTGATGAAGCTATAATTTAGGACTGTGGCTTTCAAATTCTGAGCTAGAGAACAGGAGTTCTTTGAACTTATCAGATCTTCAATAAGATAATAGTAGATAAACTTCCCTGAAAGGCAGTTTGCCAGTCCATAGCAATCTGCCTCTGTGATCTGCAACTACAGGATAAGAGTTCAGTATATTGTATTTAGAGCAGGGGAAGTTAATGTGGTGCCTCCAGATGTTGCTGGAGTAGAAGAAACACCATGGTACACCTGCATCAGCACAACTGGACTCCTTCATTTGCCCCATCTGCAACAAAAACGTGTCTTCTCCATATTGGTCTCTACAGCCACAGTAGGTGCTGCAACTCTCGCAATGGTTTGACTTGATCCCCAAAGGCGCACACTTCAATTGTCTCCAGGATGCCAACCAGGATTCTCATCTTTCTTGACATTTTGCCATGTTGGCTGGGGATGATGGGAACTGGAGCCCAACGATAGGTGAAAGGTCACAGGGATCTCACCTCTAATGTAGACTATGTTCTCGGTTGTATATTGGACCTAATCATTGCCCTATAGACCTAGTACTGTGTACAGAATGGCTTTAGAAAAGGCCCCTAAATCTTTTCTTATACACAAGATTCATTGGACAAGATAAAAGTTCTCTAAAATATACCGTAACTTCTCTTTTTCAAGGTCTGATGAGAACCGCCCCCCCCCCCCCCAGGCTATAAACATTTGTCCAACAAATCAGCTGGACAAGAGTAATTGAATTTGAAAATGACTGATCTAGGCTGTCAGAGCTACGTTTATTTTTCTCACTGTCCACAAATTAGCATTATATCTAAAAGAAAAGACAAAATCCAGAGTTGGGACAACACATTTATTAGGGTCAATCAAGTTAAAAAATAAGAGAGCAAGCTTTCTTCAGAACACTCCAATTGTCCGGCAAAGTGGGGCGGGGGGAGGAAAGCTGCCCTGAGGTTGAAGAAATATAATCTGCATTTAATAGAGCACAGAAGATAGAGTTAGGGCCAGATTTTACTGTATTTATTTGCATTTAATGTTCACCTTTTTTGGCAAAATTACATTGCAAAAATTAAGGTACACATTAGATTTGATGGCACATTTACATTCACCAGCAAATCCTTTTTTTTATTTCAAGGTTCTGAAAATTGAGGTGCGCATTAGATTTGATGGTGCATTAGACTTGAGTGAATACAGTATATTTGCTCTGTATCTGTGTCCTTCAGTGCACAGTGGAATATCATTTGCTATTGCTGGATCCCTATCTGCAATGGCACACTAGCAGGCAGATGGAAGCTCTCATTGAAGTGAATGGGATATTTCCCCCTTTATACTAATTTCTCGTAGGTGCTGTGGTCTAAAACACTGAGGCACTTGGGCTTGCCAATCAGGTCAGAGGTTCAAATCCCCATGACGGGGTGAGCTCCCGTTTCTCGGTCCCAGCTCGGTCCCAGCTCCTGCCAACCTAGCAGTTCGAAAGCACGGTGAAAAGTGCAAGTAGATAAATAGGTGAGAATGTAAACGGTGTACCCGTGCGCTGCTCTGGTTTCGGTGTTCCGTTGCGCCAGAAACGGCTTAGTCATGCTGGCCACATGACCCAGAAAAACTGCGGACAAATGCCGGCTCCCTCGGCCTGTAAAGCGAAATGAGCACCGCAACCCCAAAGTCATCTGCAGCTGGACTTAACTGTCAGGGGTCCTTTACCTTTTTTTACTAATTTCTAGCATGGAGCCCTGATCCTTATTGGGAGCATAGTGGAAGACAAAAGATTAAAGTACCCCTACTCAGTATGCTAGATTAATTAAGATTAACTCCCTTTGGCAAATTGATCTTAGAAACACCTATAGCGACAGATGTGGAGCTAACAAACCTAGTTTGGTCCTTAACTGCATTACCTTTAACTCAAGGCAGTAAAGTCCTATACTGTATTCAGATGGTAAAAAATGATTTACCATCTGAATATAGGACTTAACAAGTTCTTTCCAGCCATTATGTATTTGGCTTTTTGGCTTCTTCTCTCATCCTATTGTTTCATAGAATCCTAGAACTGTAGAGTTGCAAGGGACCCTGAGGATCATCTAGTCCAACCCCCTGCCATGCAAGAATCTCAAATAAATCATAACAGAATCATAGAATTGTACATCACTTAAAATTAAACCCCTTCTTCACTGATTTAAGCCCCACCACATTTCTCTTTAAAGTCATGGCTGGTGAGTGACGCGGGGCTGGATCAATATAGCACAGGAACCTCAGAAAAACTGAAAAGTACAGCCATTAATTAAAGAGAGAAAGCTGTTCCTTAAGCGACTAGTCTGGATCGCCCTCCCCTGCGGAGGCAGCGGCTGCCTCTGAATGCTTGCCAGCTGCTGCGGAAAGACAGGGCAGCGTTGGCGGCCTGGGTGGCCTTTGGCCAATGAGCAGGCACCGTTCCTTACGCGCCAATGACGCACGGGACTTCCCTGCCCGTAATCACGCAGGGAGAGAATGAACCGCCCCCGCCGTGCAGCAAAACAACATTAGTCCGTCAGCTTGTTCCTCCCACCAGAAGGGGACGCTAGAGAGACGGCCGCAAGCGGTTGGCGGAACTTGCGCGAGCGAAGTGCATTCTGGGGCCGACGAAGAAGAGGCGACGCTTGCTTCTCCCTCGTCTTCCTTCTCTCGCTGGGATTCGGCGGAGCCCGCGCGGCACTCTCGCCTCCTTTCTCCCGCTGTCGCGAGACGCGCGTCACCGCCTCGCACGGTCTTCTGCTTACCTCAGCCAGGAGCTCAAAGAAGGCGGAGGGCGACCCCGCTCGCGCGTCCTTCCTTCCCGCCTGTGCCGACGCTGCGCCCGCTAAGCAGCACCTGACGCCGCCGCCGCCGCCGCCGCCATGCCGAAGAATAAAGGTGAGGCCTGGTCAGACCTCCGCCTCCACGCGGCGCCTCTGGCCGCCCCTCTCCCCTTCGAGGCTCAGTCCCGCCCCGGGATACTGCGCTGCCTTCGGCGCCCCTGGGCCTGGCCCTCCGCTGGGGTTGAAGTGCGTCGCCTTCCTCTTTCGGAAGAGAGGCGAGGGTCTTGTGGCCGCCCTTCCTTCTCGCGTCTTTTTTCCTCTTCCCGTCTTTCTCCCCTCGCAACCTTGCAGTCTCCCCCACCAGAGTACTTATATTCGGATTTAAGGCCCGCCTAGTTCAGTGGGCTCACTCCCAAGTGTGTGTCTTGGAAGAGAATCGTCCTGTATTTATTGCATATATTCAATACTACACGTGTGTGTAGGATCACACAGCCTTTTTAGGCCGTCTAGGTGGGTGGGACCTGTACGGGAATTGGTGATTTAAGACTGTGACACCACACACACACACACACACACTTTAGGCCTGTTTCCTCACCTTTGCTTCCCTTTCATTTGCTGTGTCTTATGATTATTGGGTTGGTTTTGATTATTTGGTTTATGTTTGTTTTCCTGGGGCATCAGAGCCCCTGAAATACATGGGTCACTTGATTCTTCTTAGGTCCTGGTGGCCTTTTTTTTTTTTGTTTTTCTGTACTCAGATGAACACAAATATACTCTTCGAAAAGACAGAATGGAAAATAAAGTGTGCTTGGTGTTTCTCTTAGACCCAGCTTCCTTGCTGAATAACTGGTTATTTGAAATGGTTAAGTGTTTAGTGGCTGTCACATCCTGTTTGGTTGTTGCCTGGTCAAGCCTTCAGGATGGAAATTGTTAAATAGCTAACTATACATATCCAGTTAAAAGTATTTTTACCCCAATTTCCAATTAAATATGATTCCCAGAATCATTAACAGAGATCAAGGTAGCACCTGCCTTCAGATTTGCAGTCTAAACAGCTGATGAATTTGAGTTTTGATCTTGAAATTCAAAGTATACATTCTCCTGCAATTCAGGATAAACTGTTAGCATGAATGTTTTCCAAAGTGTTATACAAATCTTTTCAGTGCAAGAAGTTCTATGTCAGGCATAGGCAAACTCTGGCCTTCCAGATGTTTTGGACTACAGTTCCCATCATCCCTGACCACTGGTCCTGTTAGCTAGGGATGATGGGAATTGTAGTCCCAAACATCAGGAGGGCTGGAGATTGCCTATGCCTGTTCTACGTCACTGTTTACTTACATACACATAGATATATGTGCAAAATAGTTACATCCATTGCCTTTGGCAGAAGAATTATTTTTACACTATAAATTCCATTAAATTACTAATTTGATATTCATTAGTAGCTACTAATTTACTAATTTGATATTCATTAGTAGCTACTACACACACTGAAAATGGGGGGAGATTGTTCTGTGATTTATTGTTAATGGCTTTATAATTAGGTGTTAATCCATATTTTCTACATGGTGTTAGTGTTGTAGAGGATACGTAAGCTATATTCTGTCTGGTATAAACCTGCCTTTGGTTTCCACGGTTATTTAAGTTTCTGGTGTAATATACTTGAATATGCACTAGATTTGGATGAATAACGTACTACTTTTCCTCTTACAACTTACTAAACTAGAAAAATTGTATTAGTATAGCTAATTCTGTTAGCTAACTATATGCATTTGAGGAAGGGAAAATGTCTGCAAACCTTAGCAGAACTATAGATGTTTATTGGAAACAAAACACAAGTAGTTGTGTTACCTTTTATTGAGGATAGTCTATATTTTGTACCTTTATTGGGGAATTTGTATACTTTGTATCTGAATTTACTGAATTAGTTCATAGGAGCTGTTACTATTAGTTGTAGCACTGAGAGCGCCTTCCAAGTCTTAAATAAAAATTAACTGCAAGGAACATAGAGTGGGTTAGATGAAAACCTGCTATTTCAGAAAAAAATCAAATTCTCTTATTTTTTTAAAAAAAAGCTTTTGGGAGACCTGATAGGCCATTAATTTGTTCAACACAATTTTTCATGCAGGATTTCAAATTGTGGTTCTCCATTTTTTCTTGCAATTTAGGTAAGGGAGGTAAAAACAGAAGACGAGGTAAGAATGAGAATGAATCAGAAAAAAGAGAACTGGTGTTCAAAGAAGATGGACAAGGTGAGACACACAGTTTTGTTATCCCCTATGAATGCAGTAACATTTTATGGTTAATGTCATTGGATTGCCGTGGTTTTCTGGACATGAAACTTTTGGAGGAGACATATTTGTAGCTCTTTTTAATTGGGAAAGGGAGAAAACACAGAACTTGCATGTTTAATTCAAACGAGAAGTACAAAGATACGTGTTCTCTACCACCTTTCTCCTCCCCAAAAGAAAACAGCTTCTATGCAAAATTAAAAGAAACAATGAGCAAAGCTGAAAGAACAGATTGAAACATGTGATACTGAATATAAGGAGAGGTAGAAGGGGTTGGAGAAGGATTTAGAAAAATATAATATTTTGGTACAAATCTGGGCGTCTCCAGAGATATTTGCTTTAGCTTTAAATGCCAGATGGTGCTTAAATTAGCCTTGTGAAAAATTTAAGAAGATTGAAATGAGTGAAAATCTGATAAACAAGATTTCTTTTTTAACATTGTGTGTGTGTGTGTGTGTGTGAGAGAGAGAGAGAGAGAGAGAGAGAGAGAGAATGAATGAATGAATTCAGGAAACATAACCAAATAATCAGCACACAAGCATGGTGAACTAGGGGAATACAGTAGTTTGTGGAAAGGATTTCTAGTTCCATTAGCCATATTTTCTTTTTGAAAAACACATTTATTTTTTTAACTGATTGATCAATAATTTTAATGTATATTTTATTTTATGTTGACCACTTAGGAGTTTTATGATACAAGGGTCAGCTTGTGGATTTAGTAATCTGGTAGCACTGAATGTCGTCATATATTTTTGGTGGCTGGATCCATTTTTTTGTGTTGAGACATTTTAAACTCAAGCAGCTGTGAAAAATCTGACATTTTGCTTCTGTTTATTAAATAGCATATAAGTTTTCATAGAGTCATAGACTCTTAGAGTTGGAAGGGACCCAAGGGTCATCTAGTCCGAAGCCCTGCAATGCAGGAATCTCAGCTAAAGCTTCCATGACAGATGACTTCTCCTTAAAAACCTCCAAGGGTGCACCAGTCTGTTCCACTGCTGAACAGCTCTGTCAGAAAGTTTTTTTGAATGTTTAGCCAGAATCTCCTTTCCTGTAACTTGAAGCCATTGGTTCGAGTCCTACCCTCCAGAGCAGGCGAAAACAAGCTTGCTCCCTCTTTTTGGTTATGCATACAACTGTCAAGGTTTAGCTGCTGTTTCATGTCTTTCAGAGTATGCCCAGGTTATCAAAATGTTGGGAAATGGCAGACTGGAGGCATTATGTTTTGATGGTGTAAAGAGGTTATGTCACATCAGAGGAAAGTTAAGAAAAAAGGTACGTATTTTCAACCAATGTTTCCAATGACTTGCTAGAATGGACTCTGATTGAAGTAAACAACAAATATTTGTAGTGATTCCTCTATAGCATGATGCATGTTACACTAGTTGGCTGACAAGTATGGGTCTTGACATCAGTATTTTGGATACTATTGCTCTACTCTCCTTGCCTTCTGTCAGGTCTGTCAGAACATGATTGATACCACCACTATTTTCCCTCTCAATCCTAGTCTGCTGAGTGTGTACAAAAAAATATTAAAGCCACACTTACTTTTAACAGATCTGCTTCTGCCCTACTTTTTCTTTACTAAAAAATTGCACTGCAGCTTCCTCCATTTGACTATCACTCATAATGTCTTGTTGCTCTTCAGTTTTTTCCCCTTTCGAGGGCTCTGTGGTTTAGCTGAGGCGGTTGGTCAGCTGGGAGAAGCCTAGCAAGCGGGGTTGTTATGGCGGGCAAGGAAGAGGTCGGGGACGCGGAAAAGTCTCTTAAGCTACTTGGAATACTTGATGTCAGAAATGTCCCTTGTGCTCGAGAATCAGTGCTCTATGGTTCATTGGGTGGTCTAACTTTGGGTCTTGGACACTTTTTGGCAACTAGCAGAGTGAGACAATCCTGTGACTTTGGAGTGGGAGGTTTTATCCTGACATTAGGATGTTGATACAATAATGCAAAACTAAGGATTCAGCAATGAATGGTTCAAGAAAATTTTGTATGAAAGCACCCAGTTTGATCCAGAGAAAAAAGAAAAGTGAAGAAAGCCATTCTTGAAACAGCACTTGGTCACAAATATAAGCTGCACTTTCGGGCCAATATGGTATTTCCCTGTCCTCTTTGACATTTATGTCCGTAAAGGGTCTTGCATTCCTTGATTGCTGCTTTTTATTCTCCACTTTCCTTGGTGATCACACTTATTATGGCTTTGTGGCTACCATATCTACTTTTCTACCACCTTTGATTATATTTCTTCCAACTTCCCTCAAGCTCTTTCTTGGTTCTGCTCTTCTCTACATTGTGAGCGACTTTTTTATTCTTTCGAATTTCAAAAAATCCAATGATGATATTGTTGTTAGACTGTTAATGAGGAATAGTCTTGGGTTTGTAGGTTTTCCTTAATTATTTGTTTGAATTTTAGGTTTGGATAAATACATCAGATATCATACTGGTGGGTTTAAGAGATTACCAGGTAAATATTGTTGTTTTTCTTTCTTTTCTTGGTTTTTGTAACTGTAAATGAGGAGTCCCAAAAACCTGAGTTGCTGGTGTAAACATTAAAAGCCCAAACACCTTGATCCCCTGTATGGGCCATATTTTATAAACCTACCCACACCTGCTGGCACTTTATTCTTATTATTTATTAAATTTGTATACTGCCTTTCATCTGTAGATCTCAGGGCGGTTCACAAGGTTAAAACACAAAATACATAATAAAAACAAAAACAAACCAATAACTTCCCCTTAGGAAGAAGGGAAAGGGATAATTAAAATGTATGGAATATGTGCTAAAGCTTGCTTTGTACAAAGCCCAAGTTCCTCAGCTTTGATAACTTCGTATTTCAAAAAAACTAATAAATTCTGAATCTCGAACATAGCTGGTAAGAGAAGACTTGTCTTCTCTCATTTCTGTGGACTTAATCCATTCAGCTTCTGTCTTGGCTAAGTGTTTTGGGCAAGGATCGTCTCAATAGGTTATAGCCCCACTGCCCACATAATAGAAAAAGTGACTTCAGTAAAGGTGTGGGGAGAGCCCCACATTGCAGCACTGCTTATGCAGTAGTGAACCATCTGTCCCTTCATTCATCGTTCCTGTCCTCTGTTCATTGGTAAAGCTTCAAGTCATGCACTGGTCTATGTGTGTATTTTGAGTTGCGCCTGTAGTTTCAGTAAGACTAATGTGTAGTGTAGTATGGCCTAGCTGTGTCATATACCTACCTTTCTCTGCAGAGGATGGGGTGAGAAGGAGAGATTTCTAGCACAACTAGGAAGGCAGAAGCACTACCACAGACCATCAATCTATCCAGTTCCTATAGTAGGCTCAACATAAATGAGAAAGGAAGTGGGGTAGAATCAAGCAATAGCAAAGTTAGTAAATTACCAATTTTAGACACGCTTTGGTTCATAAATATAATTAATTTGGAGCTTCTTAAGAGTCAAAAGTAGCAGAGATGATGCAGCTAAAAAAGTGTAGCTTGACTTGTAGCATCTACAAGTTGAGCTTTATAGTACGTAGCTCATTCTCCTCCCCTCTCACTTCCAGATTTTCTAATAATAATTTTTAGTACTGAAACTGTTTTTAGTATATAAACTTGAAAAGTACATGCCTCTGCTGAAATAAGCTTTGTCAGCAAAAATTGGTCTATAACAGGGCTAGGAGGTTGTCTTCTTCAATATATAGGGCTTGATAAGAAATAACAATTTAAATGTCCAGTTAAAGTAAGTTTTGAGCTAGATTATCTCCCCCCCCCCCGAAATACTACTTACTAGTAACTTAATATTATTTAGGATAACAAGGCTGACGTCATTCTAAAGTACAATGCAGATGAAGCCAGAAGTCTGAAGGCATATGGAGAACTTCCAGAGCATGGTAAGAATTTCCTTGGTCATTTCAGAAGCTGTTACGAATAACGGGGGTGGGGGGACTCACAGTAAAACAGCTGCTAAAATGTGTTTCTATTTTGTTTTAATTTCTACTAGCCAAAATTAATGAAACTGATACCTTTGGGCCTGGTGATGATGATGAAATCCAATTTGATGATATTGGAGATGATGATGAAGATATTGATGATGTAAGTACATGGAAAGTATTAAGATGGTTGTTCAAGGGTAGAGTATGCTAACACTTTGTATCATTCAACTCAAGTTATATTGCTTGGCCAGGGGTCTGCAAATTGTAACTGAGCCTGGTAAGCAGAAATGTAGAATAATGGTTTGGAGTGAATGTAGAGAGCCTTTCCTTTTCCACTGAGCAAGAATGATGTCAGTGAAATAAAATTATGCCCATCATGCATAGTCATGATAAAAGGGCAACCAAGAACAGCAACTCAAGCGACACAAGATATTAAGCTTATCATAGATTATATTTTACATGCTATAGTGAAATTGTAATTTGTGACTTTTCATACTTTTCTTTCACTTGCAGATCTAAATGGAACTGAGGAATACATTCCAACTCCACCTCAATAATTATTTTGCTTTCAAGTCCATATCTTAAAGAAGACTGAAACTGCATAACATTTGTAGTTACACCAAACCAATATATTGCCCAATGTTGAAGTATTTATATTTCTTTTAAAAACAGATGATGTTGGACTCTGAAAAGTTAAATGAAATATTACAACTATTTTTGCCTCTTTACCAATTAGACCTTTACATCTGTGTGTAAATACACTTCCTTAAACTCCCTCATTTGCTTCATCTTTTTTCACCACTAAACTTCACTCAATCTGTTTTGAAATAATAATAAAAAATATTGCCCTATAATTATCATGGAATTTTGATTGAATGTGCAGGCTAGTGCCCAGTCTGCCAGTGCAGTGTTTTTTCCTAATACCCCTTGAAGTCAAATTGTAACATTTTGAAAATAGAAAAGGCAGAGATTGTCTATAAAATTCATAATGCCTAAATCTGCTTTTTAAGTTTTAGCTGCATGTTATTTTTATACTGGTTTTGATATTGAATTTCCTCTTTCACAGATAAATTTGCCATAGTGAGGGGAGAGAATTCTTTATTTTGAAAATTATGTATGTTTGAATAGCTTTTCCCTATGTGGAAGTGGTAATGCAGAAGTTAAAATAGTAGCCACACCAAATTTAAGTTGTTAATTAAACTGAATGGCTTGCAATGTTATATTGTAACTTAACATTTTAACAGGTGCTTTTGCCCTTACCTTAAAAGTTCAACATTTATTATATTATACATATTTAGGTTAGATCCTGAGTTCCCAAGAGCAGAACTCTAGTCACAGTATGGCTTATGCTGATTCCTCCATCTTTGACTCCTGGTGCCTCCTGGAGTTGGAGAAACTTTTGAGGTGGTGCTGAGGTCTATTGGGGAGGTATTCCCTCTGGAGTCCAGTCCCTTTGGAGAATGGATTTCAATTCATTTAGAACATTTGTTCCCAAGAATGGTCCATGGACCCTGGGGGTCTGCGTAATCCACCCAGGAGATCTCTGGCACCATTCACATAACAAAAACTACCATAGAGATATCAGTATTTTCAAAAGTACGGGGTCCACGGTTTGGCTTTTGAAAAATGAGGTCTGCGGTACTTAGCTAATTGGGAACTATTGATTTAGAACATTCTTACACTTCAATAATAAAGAGGAAAAATGCTCAGTTGTATCCAACACTGCACAAGCGGATTTCTTTGTGTGAAGCAGAACTCCCCCCCCCCCTTTGCACCTCCGCTCGCAACTGCTCTGGAGAGTCTGCCTATCTCTGGAGCAGATTTTGATAGTGCACTGGAGGGGGGGGTAGGCAACTGGGAAGAAAGTTCCATTGTGCATGCTGAAGTCTGTTGTGTGAATGGAACTGCAGTGTTTGATCAAACCCATTATGTTTAAAGAAGGTTTTTACTTTCAGTTCCATCAATTATGAGGTACAACTGAATAAAGGTTTTCGAGTTTGAGATTATAAATGAGATGAATGTTAAGTTCTGAAAATTTCTATCTGAAATTAACCAGTTGAGAAACAAATTGAACGAGCATTTTCAGTTTGAGTGGGAGTAGCACACCTAAAAAGTTCAATAAAGACTAACATAGTCCTAATAATATTTAAAAGTGCTAGATTGGTTTGTGTTTCCTTAGTGCCGTATCTCTATTTTAACCAAGGATAATTAATTCCTGTTAACTAACTGATTTGTCTGCAACAGTTTTCATAGAACACTCAAGTGCTTAAATTTTGTTATGCAGCTAAAGTTTCTTAACTGAAAAAACAAGAATTTCAGAAGTGGAACTGCATTCAGCCACACTTGTGTCTAACCACACATATACAATACTGTTGAATTGGCCTCTGCTCATTGAGTTTTGAAGCTGGTGGGGTGGAGGTTCTGCTCAAAGTTACTGAAGTTCGTATATTGCTTGCCTTGTGAGTATTTGATATCAGATGAAGTAAACGTTTTGGTGTTAGTGTGTATTTTATCCTTTGTAAACGAGGGAGGGAATAGGCGGGGGGGGGGTTAAAATTCACAAAACTTATATACCTGTGTGTACAGTGTGTTGCACACATTGTATATTTTATGTGTCGGATAGATTGGCTTCTTGGTCTTAGACTGATTTAAGACAACAGTTTAAGCATACTTTTTAACAACATTACAATGTGCATGCTTGGTTAGAAGCATTTAATGGACATGAGATCGTGGAAGTCTTGCCACTGACAATGTTTCTGATAATGCTAGAATAAGAATATATGCTAGATCAGGACTTGTCTCCTGCAACATCCTGCTTCCCACAGCAACCAATCAGATGCCTAAGGGAAGCCTACAAGCAGGATGTAAGAAAAGCAACCCTCTCCCTGCTGTTGCTGCTCTACATCTACTTTCTCCACATAATGCATAATGTTATACACCTCTGTTGTGCGTTTGTTGCCTGCTTGCCCATTTTCCAAACTAAAAAAACCCTATGTGTAATCTTTCTTCATAGTGCAGTTGATCCATCCCCATGGATGATTTTGGCTGCCCCCCCTTTTTTGTACCATATCAAGTTGTAAAATATTCTTGAGATGCACTGACCAGAACTGTGCAAGTATTCCAAGTGTGGTTGCACCATAGATTTGTATAAATACATTATTTTTGATCCCTTTCCTAGTGATCCTTAACACAGAATTCACCATTTCCACAGCTATTTCACATTGGGTTGACATTTCATTGAACTATCCACTATGTCGCAAAATTTCTTTCCTGGTCAGGCTATGCCAGTTCAGATGCCATTCATGTATGTGAAGTGAGGAGATACATTTACATATATTTGCCACAGTATGCATAATCTTACAGTTCTTTTCATTGAACTACATTTGCCATTTTAGTGCCTATTTCCCCAGTCTGAAGAGTTTCTTTTGGAGTCTCAATATCTGACATGGTTTGCAGCGCTAAATATTTTGGTGCCTCAGCATATTTGGCTACCTCGCTTCTCACCCCTAACTCTAGATCAGTAATGCACAAGCTAAGAAGCACAGGTCCCAATGCAAATTTCTTCAGGAAATCCCCACTACCGTACTTATGTTTCTCCATTATGAGACACAGGGATCTGCTCTACAACCTGGCAGTGAAAACAGATGCAAAGGATTGATTTAGGTTCCCTGCAATCTCCTTTTCCTCTTTTAGCACACCTTGGACTCGTTTGTTGTGCGAAGGTCCAACTGTCTCCCTAGAATGTCTCTTAATGTATTTATAAAATGTTTTATTGTTGATCTTAATGTTTCTAGCAATACAATCCTCATAATCCTTTTAATTCCTTTTTGTCTGCTTGTATTTCTTTTGCCAAAGTTTGTGTTCCTTTTTGTTATCCTCATTTAGGCAACTCTTCTGTTTTCTGAAGAGTGTCTTTTTGCCTCTCGTCTCTGCTTGTTAACCCTTTGGCATCCTCATAGCTTTGGTCATACCTTTGCAGATCTGTGGTATATATTTTAGCTGAGTTTCTGTGTATTGTGTTTTAATAGCTCCCAAGCCACTTAGAGAGATTTGACCCTCTTGACCAGGCTTCCTCAAACTCAGCCCTCCAGATGTTTTTGAGACTACAATTCCCATCATCCCTGACCATTGGTTCTGCTAGCTAGAGATCATGGGAGTTGTAAACCAAAAACATCTGGATGGCAGAGTTTGAGTAAGCCAGCTCTTAACTATCATTTTCAAACTTTTTTTTTCACTAATCCCTTAACAAACTTCTACAGTGTTCAAATAATGCTTCTGTTGGACTTTCTTGGCAATTGTCTATTTCAATATATAATGAATTTGATAGAGCTGTAGTACTGTAGTTTCCAAATGGTTTAACACTTGCATCTCTCAACAGGTCCTGGGTGCTACTTAAGATTAAGTTCTGTGTCACTTCCCATCTGGTCAGTTTTAGGACCAAATAGCTAGGACCCAGATCACCGTGGGCCTTTTGCTCAGGGGAATGTTAGTACTTTTTCAGTACTAAATAACTTTGGAGGCTTGCTATTATCGCTCACACACAATGGTTCTGGGGAGTTGTATCCCCTTTTTAATTTTTTGACCATATTCCAGAGCAACACCTTTCCCTTCCTATTGGATTTAAATAAAGATGGAACTCTATTCCACTCATTCTTTCAATACGTAGGGTCCCTCTCCAAATGTCTGTGTCATGTGGATTTTTCCTTTATGGCTATGGACTTCTGGCTGGCTATCATCCCACTGCACTGCCATTGACTATTTCTACTCTGTTCCGATTTGGACATTTACACATTCTCATCCTCATTTCATCCTAAACCAGATGCTCTCCCATTCCTGTCAGATTTATCCCAGGGAAAGATATAAGGGTTTTTTTTAAAATAAATATTTTCTTAACAATAAAAATTTAAATCCCCCCTCAAAAAAAAATATTAATGTGGTGTTAGATAACGGGTATTTCTCTGTCCTAATTCTGACTCTCAAAACAGCCTCAAATTCTTTTTTTTAAATTGTGGAGATATCAGGGGTTGGACCTTGGGTTTTATATGTTAAAATTAAGGAACCAGTGGTCCTCACATGTTGTTGGACTACAACTGGAAGACCACAGGCTTCCCACTCCTGCTTTATATATTTGCCACTGAGTTCTACCACATCTTCTAACTTAAGCTCCCACTTCTGGTTATGATGCAATCACTAGCTATGATCCAGCAAGTAATTTCTAGCATCAGGGCAGCTGTGTGATGTTGATGACTCATTTATCCCACTTTTCCTTCAAGGAACTTAATTCAGGGCAGTATGTGAATTAACCCATTTGATCATCACAGCAACATAAGCTTGGTTGGTTGGTTTGATGTAAATTGACTTTTCCTCCTCTTTACAAGATGTAAAGTTTGTGCATGTATTCAGTTCTAACAGTAGTTTGATTTTTAAGGGCATGAATATAACCTGTTTCCTTGTTGAGAACGAAAAAGCTAATGCCAAGGAATAATCCAGTATGCTGGTAATGTATAGTTGAGACTATGTACCTAAGTTCATTATGGTGGTTTAATTAAAAAGACATGAAACCCTGTTGAATAGCAGTGTTGTCTGAAATGAAGTAACCACTTAGTAGTGCATCCAAATTGTCTAACACAGGAGTAGTTCTTACAGCAATGCTATTTCTCAACATATAGCTCTTATAACGGGTTTTCAAATGTGAGTTGTGTCTTCTCATGAACAATCTAAAGTGTAAAATATGAGCTCATACATATAGTTTCTACAATCTCCAGTGTTGTGAAATATACATGGATCATATAAGTTGTTACTGCGGCATAGGTTTGAGGATTACTGGAACTTGTACAAAATGATTTCTATGAATGAAAAAGCAGACCTAACTTAAATTGCTAACAGGTCTAACTACTCAGTCTATAGTTCTAAAAAACCAAACAGACCTAGAACTGTATTAGTATGAATTATTAATTTTTGGGTATAGCAGAAGTTTAGCTGTCCCTTTTGGTGGCTTCCCCTACTCAATAATTACAATTACTCTTTTCCAGTTGCTTATCTGCCCTCAGATCCCCTTCCCCTTCAAACATACTGCATTCACAATGAGAGTGGATTAAGGATGAATATATATATATATATATATATATATATATATATATATAGGCAATTATGTGGAATGGTGCTGACTTGAACCGAAACCTCCCAGTTGCCACTTGTAGCCATTACATAATACCTACTCTAATTGGTTCTTTCTGTCCATTGTGATACAAATAAATATATTCTATTGGGATGCTGAATTAATGAACTCCGGTATTTATTAATTGAAAATATTAGGAAATAGTAGATAAATTTATAGAATGACTACAAATGTAGGTGGGAATGGTTGTGGAGAGTTTATGAATTTGTAGTACAGTATAAAGCTAGAAAGGGATGGCCCAGGTAATTTGATCTTCCTTCCTCTGCAGTAGGTTCATTTATCAAAGAACAAACACGGTGTATCCAACAGTTGTCTCATTGGTTCAAGGGCTTCCACCTGTGCAACAGAACTTCCTTCCCATCTTCTGCTCCAGAGGTTTGTAGGAGCCCTCAGAACAGATTTGGGGATGGGCATGGAGGGAGAAGGAAGTCTTTTTGTACAGGCAGAAATCTCTGTGCTAATGTGGTGACTTTACTACAGCCCTTAATCTTGTTTGGGGTCAACAATGTTACTCCTTGACATACTGTAGAGAGTTGCTATGCAATGCTGGTAATCCATATACTCAACAGCTGTACACGTTATAACCACTGTGTGGAGAAGCTGCATGGAACTTGTCCAAGATTGTAGAACTCCTGCCAATAAGTGCAGGACTATACTGTGAAAACATTTTGGGTTGTATCCAGCATGGTCTGTACATGAGCAGAACACTTCTGTTCACACAGAACTTCATATCTTCCCACTTCAGAGCTCTCAAAATCTGTTCCAAAACGTTGTGGGACTCTCTACTGTAGAACAATTTTGGGGGGCTCTAGGAAGTCTGCAGGATAGAGAAGAGGATTGTGAAGTTCCATTGTGCCAGCAAACTTAAACAACACTGGATTACATTCCTTGGTTAAAATTGGTAACTTCTCACAAGAAAACACAACTATGAAACTAATCCAGCAAAGACACACAGTGGTCTAATTTAGGTTACTGACCTCTTAAGCCTAGGCGTTTGTACAGACCTGTGTTACTTATATTTTTTCAGGCTTAGGGTTTTCATTATAAAAAAAATAAAATCATGTCTATACTTCTGAGCTTGCAAAGGTCCGCTATAAATTAGGAGCATACTTTTGCAATGATGGAGAGAAGGTGATATTTTCCTGTATGAACTTCCTGCCATTCCCAATAAACACTCCCATTTTAAGATCAGCATGAGTGCAAGATAAATCTACTGTTTTTGCCACACTTTTGCGTCATTTTGTAGACAAGCAAAAGGTTTACAGTACTTACAGTACTTAATTCTAGCAAGGAATGTTTCAATTAATCCTAACTACTTGGTGGAAAGCGATAGTTTTCTCTCAGCTATGCACAGAAACCTATGGAAAAGCTTGATCATGTAAATCAATTAACAAATGGATTGTTGCATGTAGTAAAATGGCCTAAGGCTGAAAAATTAATAGGAAAAAATATGGTAACTCTCATCCCATGGGGCTCATTTAGGAGACCTTGAGCCACATAAGAAGATTGTCTAATGTATAGTGAGTTCCCAATATCTACACAAATAATCTTCAATAATTCATTATGTTTTGGCTAGGATTCAAACTGCTCCATCTACAAACAGAAGCCAGTTCTGCTCACAAGGAGAAGGGTTACTTGTCTTCCTTTCCAATTTCAGCTCTGTATCAAATCCATCTCTGTTGAGGGGATCCCTTATGAAGTTGAAAGTGGATCCCCATTCCTTATTCAAAATAGGTGCATAAGCAACCTGAATTAGGAATTGAAGTTTTCACACCACACTTGAAATAAGCTTTGGACATTTGTAAATCCCTGCCAAAGATCCCATCCTTATAAAATGCTTCAGAATTGTTAATGCCCCAAAGCTGTGCAATGTGTTTTAGTATTAAGTCAAGTGCCATCCATGTACAGTATATGGCATTTAATAAAGAATGAGAGGTCACTCTCTAGTACAAGAGGGTTACAATTTAAAACACAAGTGAAACCAGAAGAGGAGGAAAATGAGGCGGAAAGGTAAGGTAGGATTGTCATCATTCCAGTTATACATAGGGTTAGTTAACATTAAGGAATGGGCTTTTGCTCCAAAATCTTACGGTATGTACACATTACTGGCTTAAAATGCAGTGAGGTAATTTCTTGTGCTGCCTTTCAAGTAAATCCAGCAATTAGTTTTTCTGGCACGAGGTGACTGCCTTTTGTGGGGTGGGGAGCGTTTTTTGGCAAGAGAGGCATTGCGGGAAGGAGCTACTTGTGCTTTCTGGGCTCCGATTCCTTCACTTTGTTTGGCTCCTGCCTGCAGATAGTTCATAGCTATGTTTCCCCTGGTGTTGGCACGTTAAATAACCAAAGTGGATGAGATCCTCTCCTCCTTGTTCGCAGAGACTCAGTCCTCACCCACTTACGAGGGAGTAAGGCCTATTGAATCCGATGGGACTTCTGAGTAGACATGGTTAAAATTTGCAGCCTCAGTTCTGAGTCAACAGGAAAAGGCAGCTGGCAATGGGATGCTTCTCCGAGGTCAGACATGTAAGACTATCCTCAGGAAATGTTCCCACTGTGTACACCTGGGATTCACTATGCATTGTATAGTTCGTGGCTTGGGGAAAATCCTACCAAAACTCAGTTATTCAGAAGGAAAGCTTGTGGGCAGTGCCATAATAACTAACCATAATTATGTGCGAAGCACAATAAACATTGTGTTGTTTTTTTTGGAAGACTCAAAACCAGAGAGGGGAGCGCTTTTGCCCCAACACGTCTCCTGGCTTAGGACGCGCCGCTTCCCATCTCTCCTCGCCTGCCTGTTTTGTTTTAAACTTCCCATTGAGCGGAAAGAAGGCACGTGCTTCTTCAAGCCCAGGTTGCGCGGCGGCCCTTCAAGGAAACAGCCCACTAGCCCGCAGGGAAGAAGCTGCGCCTCCCTCCCTCCCTCCCTCCCTGCGCGGCCACCCTGGGCGTTAAAGGCGCTCGCCTGGTCCCAGGAGGAGCAGCAGCTCCATCTCCTAGGGTTGGAGAGGGGCGCGCGCGCGCGCGCCGCTTTCCTTGGGCGCAACCTCGACGAGCCCGTGGAACAGGCGCGGCTGCCTGCTCGCCCCGGGCGGGGAAAGGAGGAATAGGAGAACGTGAAGGGAGCGCGAGAGCAGGTTGCCACACGTTCGCCAGAGCGCGAGCGAGAAAGAGGCAACGAGCACCTGGGAGGCGCCGGGAGCGGTGTGGTCGCCCTGCTTTATTTTTTTCCACACAGCCGTCGTAGCGAGCAGCAAACGGCCCTTCCCGCCTCTCTCCTCAGCCCCGGCACTCCTTCGCCTTTTCCCGCCTCCCCAGCGCCACAAGGCAGCGTCAGGTGTCGTGCCGAAGCGGGCAGTGCGCCTGTGCGGCAAAGCATTATTCTCTCCAGCTCCCGTGCCCAGCCGCGGAAGAAAGTAAACCGCAGCTAGCGCGCCGGAGGAGGAGGAGGAGGAGGAGGAAGATGGCGGAGCCGGGGCCAACGCGGACGTCTCCGTCGTACCCACGGGCGCCAGGTAGGACATAAGAGTGTGTTTGTGTGTGACCCGGGAGGTGTGGTTTGTGGGAAGGTGCTTGGCTTGCTTTTGTATTTTTGTCTTTTTGACTTTGCAGAGAAGACTCTTTTCTGCGTTCCCCTCCTTGTACACCCAGCCACCCACCTCAGTGGAGGGCGGGTGAAAGCTGCGAGGGGGCCGGGCAGGTGCCCTTCCGTGCTCCTTGCCCTCCATGCTGCAACGTGGTGTTGCCGCGGCCGCCGCCAGTCTCCGTGTGGCAGCGTGATTTATTTGCAAGGGGTGGGTGTGTGCGCGGTGACATTTGGCAAGCGGGCGCGCTGGGAATCGTAGCATAGCCGAAGCCGGGAAGGCGCCAGAACCAAGCCTTGGAGGTGGGGAGGGGGGGCTTGTACTGGAGAGGCTATTGTAAGGATGATGGGAGGCCTCACTCGAGGCGAGGAAGAGGATGGCCTGGAAGATGTAGGTGGGGGGTTAGCAGGAGAGCTCTGTTGCTGGTAATTGGGGAAGGTCAAGGATAGCACATCAACTCGGAGGGAGAAAGTAGACGAAAATCAACGTTTGGGCGGTGGGTCTTCTTTACCCAGGCATCAATAACGCTCCTTTGCTGACTCGCTGTCATAGGAAACACGAGGCGGGCAGTAAAACGACAGGAAAGGATCGCTGTGCTGTTAGGGCTTTTGTATTCTCTTTTACCAGCAGAGGAAACCTTTTAGTGCTTTAATGGTGTATGGTCTCCTTGGTTGTAAAACAAGGCTGTCGTTGGTGTTCACTGGAAAGGGGAGTGTAAAATGCTAATGTCTACTGCGAGGCTAATGTTACTTGGTTAAATATGCAGAGGTGCATATTTTGATTCCAAAATAATGCTTTTTTTGTGTGGCGTCTCTACATGTCTCTTTATGTCGTTTAAACCTGTTGGTTTGGTGCTGCGAGGCGGGTCCAAGCACAAGAGACAAATTACACAATCATGGAGCATGTTGCTGGATACTTGAGGTTCTGTTTTTAACCAGGGGACTTGGGACACAAGCCAGTTCCACCAATGCTTTGGACTGTCCTGTGTGGGCAGAGAAACAAAACAAACAAACAAATAAATAACAGGCTCCTTTCTAAAAACTTGGCTACCTCTTCAAAGATCTAGCATGCTTTGAATTTAGCAGATAGTCCTGTAAAAGCTGGTGATAAGAAGTCTAATCTTTTCAATCAGTTAAGTTTTCATCAGGCAGTCGCTGCAGCTCAGAAGGCTGCCCAGCAAAATGGTGCTCCACTTTGGTTTCTTAAATTCTCAGATGGATCTTGTATTATTACATTTATATCTCACATTTCTTCTATTGTGGAATTCAAGGTGGCCTGATGTTCATGTGGCTTCTAGGCAGGAACCCATCCAGGCACTGACCAGACTTAACTGCTTACCTAGGTTTTGAATGTGGCTCTCTATGGGAGACCCACAAGTCCAAATTTCCTTAGTATGGCAATCCGTCAATTTATTATCACAAGAATTTTGGACTTTGTGTCTTTGGTGACAGTTACTTTGGGGCATTTTAATTATAAGATTACCTATTTTATCACCATTGCTAGAGGCATAAAATTAAAAATTTACACAACGCACCCCTATTAATTGAAATTTGTTGAAATGTTTAGAGAACTTAAATTGCCACAACAAAACCGAATAACTTTTTAAGAACACTAACAATCTGTTTTGAAGATATTCCTGTAATAGTCACTCAAACAAACTCCCTTTATTTATCTCGTGAACTATCACGGCATCTGCCCCCAGCCAGCAGTTCCCAAATGTTAGAATGTAAGACTCGCACACTTGCAATGTTTGGTTGCAAGTTGTAAGATACACAGTTGTAAGTAGTATTCATCATGCTTGTTTAGGATTAAAAGCAATTATTTTGGGTTTACCTGTGTCTGTGACCCACGTGCACTGGCTTTGTAACCCATTTGTGGGTCATGACCCACAGGTTGGGAAACACTGCCCTAAATGATGACTAGCTTCATGCAAATTTTAGGAAAGTTCCAGTGCTACAGTAGTGTGATAGCATTTTTGTGACTTCTTGTGACACAACTTTTGTAGGTAGTGACCTACATTGATTCATTATGGGTATCAAATACAAATTCCAGAATAGTCAGTTTTACTTTAAATTCATTTCCTTCACTTCAAGCCCATTGCACAGTAAACCAGTTAGTTAAAGATGGCAGCAAAAGCCCTATCACTTTCAAATGTATATGTGTGTTCAAGTTCTTGACTTTAAAAACCCTACCCTATACAGTAAGCCAACCTTGAGGGCAGAAAGTGAGGAGGAATTAAAGAACCTTTTAATGAGGGTGAAAGAGGAGAGCACAAAATACGGTCTGAAGCTCAACATAAAAAAAAACTAAGATCATGGCCACTAGGTCCTCCTGGCAAATAGAAGGGGAAGAAATGGAGGCAGTGAGAGATTTTACTTTCTTGAGTTCCATGATCACTGCAGATGGTGACAGCAGTCACGAAATTAAAAGACGCCTGCTTCTTGGGAGAAAAGCAATGACAAATCTAGACAGCATCTTAAAAAGCAGACACATCACCTTGCCAACAAAGGTCCATATAGTTAAAGCTATGGTTTTCCCAGTAGTGATGTATGGAAGTGAGAGCTGGACCATAAAGAAGGCTGATCGCTGAAGAATTGATGCTTTTGAATTATGGTGCTGGAGGAGACTCTTGAGAGTCCCATGGACTGCAAGAAGATCAAACCTATCAATTATTAAGGAAATCAGCCCTGAGTGCTCACTGGAAGGACAGATCCTGAAGCTGAAGCTCCAGTACTCCAATGCACCTCATGAGAAGAGAAGACTCCCTGGAAAAGACCCTGATGTTGGGAAAGATTGAGGGCACAAGGAGAAGGGGGCGACAGAGGACGAGATGGTTGGACAGTGTTCTCAAAGCTACCAGCATGAGTTTGACCAAACTGCAGGAGGCAGTGGAAGACAAGAGTGCCTGGCGTGCTCTGGTCCATGGGGTCACAAAGAGTCGGACATGACTAAATGACTAAACAACAACAATACAATAAGCAAAAACTAACTACTGTACTATCAATTGACCAAAATATTGTTTAAAGAAAAGTAGTTCAGCATCTCTCTGAAGAGGAAGTCACAGAGATATTTTGTGTCATTCATATTTTATTTTCTATAAACAGATTCCAACAAATCTATTTGTTCCTATGTTCCTTCATCCTCTGAGCACTGCTTAGCCTATGAGCTGAGGAAAAACCAAAATATATATTATATATATGCCTGTAGCATTGGATAAATTGAAAAAGTAGAGACATTTGGGTTTAAAAGCTGACCTTTGGATCCAGCCTTAGTTGAGTTAGTTAGGCACACCATTTCACTGTAAACTATTATTTTCACAAGTAGCCATTAAATACAACAGCCTGAAGCGCATGGTGTGCGTCTCTCCTGGTCCACCCTGTAAATCCAGGCTTACGATGAACTTTTAGACAGGTACATTTGTGTTGTATGAGCTATTTTAGGAACACAAACCACAGTTTTTTATTTAATCTGTTACTCTGAGATTCCTATTTCACATGTTCTGTGGAAAATACAAGCAGTCGTCGTATACAAAACCATGCCTTCTTGGTTGCATTATTCGCTTTACTATGAATTCTGGCTTTGTTAGAAGCAAACGTAAAGTCAGAAATTTTACTGAAAATTAAGAATGCAATCTTATGCATGATTACTCAGACGAAAGTTTCACGGTGTTCGGCAGGGTCTTTGTGCATAGGATTTCAGCCTTAGGGTTCTCGATTTCATTCAGTTCAGTCTGATTTGCAGATCAGCTTGTGGGAATTCCCTACTGAATACAGCATTCAGCGGGTAATGCAGGCTCATCAGTATGAAAGATGTTCAGGAAAGTTGCTCAGCTCATCTGTATTTGAAATAAAGAATTACAGTACATTATTAAAATGCTAACCTGTGTAGTTGATCAGCACTAATGCATTGCCTGAAATAAAGCATGCTTCCATTTTTATATCGTTGCAAGAGACCCCCCCAGCCCCTGTAATATATTAGGAAGGATGACCAGATTTCTTTGTCATAGCTGAATGTGTGTGTGCACCTTCCTCAGCTACTCACTGACTTCTTCACTGGATAGCTCAGCTGAATTCACTAACACTATACAGGTTTAAGGAGTTAGAGCTTCCCTTGAAGGTGGTTTTATAGGTTACTGAGCAATTTACCAAACTTAACATTTTTATATAATACAAGCCTGTTTATGTAGGGAATACACATCACACATTTTTTCATCCATTCAGTGTGTATTAAAGGGTTGCACTGTAAAAAAACCATTTCTTTAATATTTAGTATGGAACAAATTGAAAAAGCAAAACTTTTGTCTTCAATGGAATATTTACGTTACAGAAATGTTTGGGTATGTTAATGAAATAGTACAGTCCTTTTACTATGTGAGAGAATTACTTGTAAATGGCGCTTTAGGGTATGCTTCACTCCTACGATTTTAAAAATTATTAACATTATAAAGTAGGTCAGGAGCTGTGTAGAACATTGTGATATGACTCTTAGAGGAATTGCAGTCCATTAAGACTATGTTTTTATCACAGCTGTATTGGCTACCGTGATTTGGTAATTGTTCCAGTTTTAGTATGTTATACTATTGTTCAATTGGCTTGTGTGTATAGTTAGGTTTTTGGTCTATTGTAAGATGGATGATGGGTGGTATATAAATGGAATAAATAACAATGATACGGGATGGGGCAAATGTAGAGAATGGACAAATAGGGATGGGACTAGAGTCAAATTCAAAGAGGAGGCAGCCAGGTTCTCTGATGTTAGGATGGTTAGCAAAAGCTTTGCTGAAAAAGTAGGCAAGCCTCATTCAGTCAGGTATGAATTCAGGTGAGTATCATTGATATATGTGTGTGTGTGTGCATGCACACTTAAAAAAATAAATAACTTGGCTGGGATTCAGAATACTCCTTCTGGTGCAGCTCAAGGACTTGAGCATGGCCAGTGGAATTGTGGCTTTTTCTCTTTGAATAGTAGACATTCATTCCATATTGTTCTCATTAATGAGAACTTCTTTTTCTAACTTCGATGGGGTGTTGTATTTCATCTCAGGTTTTGCCATATTTTCAATTAATGTAATGACATTTGCAAACTTTAGAGCCTTGCTATAGCGGTAAGTGGTTGCTAGGCTTCTCCCCACCTTTTCCTGTCACTTGTATTTTGCCAGGAGTATGCAATTTTGTTAGTGTGAGATGGTAATTGAAGCTTTTCATTATGCAGGGGGGCTGTCACTAACATGCATGGTTTTAGATGCCCATGTGTAATAATATTTACATATCATTTTCAAAACTAGCTGATCATTATGTTTCACCGTACTGTGAAAGAATTGCTCTCAAATGCAGTCTCTTTTTTGAAAAACAACTACAATTGTGTTTAGGACGTATTCTATACATTGCTTCTGAAATGTTAGAATATATACTTTGAAAGAGAGAGGACATGCAATTCTTTATAATAATTTAACTCTAAATGCTAATATTGGTATGAGTCAAGATTATAATACAGCAATATTGTCTGTGCCATATCAGAGCTGGAAAGCCACCAAGGATATAGTTTCAACCTGCCAGAACTAACTGACTCTTGCTTCCCTTCGTATGTATTATATTGATTTCAAACGTATACAGTTCTTCTGAGGAGCCCAACTGATGAGTGGTAATCAATTCCGGCTCGGCAACTGCCTTCTTCTATTCATCATAACAAAATCAATTTGATTTGGAGCTGAAACAATCCATTTGATCACGGCTGCAATTTGTAACGTGGAGCAGAATCTTCCTCCTTTAAAAAGGTTGTTTGCTGGTGAAACACAGAAAATTCAAGGAATGCCCATTGGGACTACCTTCCCATAGGCTGTGTAGCAGGTTTGGTTTTTCCCTTTAGACCTTGAAAATTTGTTAGTAACCTTAACTGTTTCCTGTAAAGGTTTTCCGCTTTTCTTTTTAAAATACATCTCTCCTAGTAAGGGTGCAGCTGGGTTTATCAAGGAGACCTGCTCCTGCATCATAAGGAGCTTTTTCACACTAGTGCTGGACATTAACAGGAGCACGTAGCACTAATATGGATACATAGATAGATAGATAGATAGATATAGGACTCTTTTTTCCAGGAGAAAATTTTAAAAGCCCTGAATGTTTTTAAATTAAAAAAAGGAAAAAGGAAAAAAGATTGGACATTAGAATTCCAGGCAAACTCCCACATGCTCCAGTGAATTTATCTGACAGCTGTGCCAATGCATGATTAGTTCCAAGGAAAATGCACTTGCAGCATTTTAAGGCAAGAAGATACGGGTTAAAAGCTGGCCTGTACCGTCTACTATGTTGCACTGATAAAAACTGTTCATATGGGCAACTCGGTCACATTACAGTATTTTGTTTGAAGCTGACCTTCCTTGAGCTGAATAGCTACAAAGGGAACATCAGGATCTTTACACTGTCTGGCCACCAATACCTTTGGCTTCTTTTCTTTTGCCTAGTGAGCAGTTAAGTTCTGTTAAACACCTTACACAAATCCAGAGTGGAGTCCCTAAGACAGTTGGATGGCGCCTTGTACGCCTCCTTCCGGCAACTCCTGCTGCCAAGTTGTTGCCAAACGTATTGCTCTGTTTTCCTTTGGACCACACCAGCGAGGCCAGGAGGGAAGTCTTGTCGTCTAGGAAGACCAGGATTTCCGTACTCGCTACCCAGGCTTGTGCCCAAAGGAAATCACTTCGGTTCTGCTAACACAGCCATTTGATTTCAGCCCGTAGGCACACTCCATTGTCTCTCGAGACAAACAGATGCCAACAACTCTGGGACCTTATGATGAATGGAAGTTAATAACTCAAATTGATGATGATCATATAAATATTCTGAAGAAGGTAGAATCTACAGTTCTGTATACAGTCATACCTCATGTTGCGTTTGCTTCATGATATGTTTTTTTCAGGTTGCGTCCTTCAGCAACCCGAAAGTACCGGAAAGCGTTACTTATGAGTTTCGCCTCATGCGCAGATGCGCAAAATGACGTAATGCGCAGATGCGGCACGTGCAGACGCAGGTTGCGTTCTGCTCATGTTGCGAACGGGACTCCGGAACGGATCCCGTTCGCAACCAGAGGTGCCACTGTAGAAGCATAAGGATCTATGGACGATGTATGCAACCTAGATTATCTAGGTTATAAGAGGTTTTTCTAACTGGGTTTTATAAACAAGGATCATAGGACTAATACATAATACAAATAAATAGACCAAGTTCTTATCTCATTTGTATATCACAAAAATAGCATAATAAATTTGCAGTAATATCTACACCATATGGTTCATAGTCCGTGTATAAGTTATTGGTTAGGTTATAATATAGAGTTTAAAGTCTGTGTCTCTGTTTCAGCTTTTTATTAACGTTTTGTTAGCTCCTGTTTCTAAAGCCACTCTCAATGTTTGCCATTTGGGACTGGCTGAAACTTAATACTTGATAATTTAATTGCTGTTTGAACTGGTAGCTTGCACGTGACATCACAATTTTTCCTGAAGTAGCATAGGCTTGAAAACATTCTGTTGGTGCTCTTGGCAGAAGACATGCATGTTAATGTTGGTAGATCATGTCTCTCTCATTCCCATTGCTCCTTAGTATTAAAATATTCAGTTATTTACATAGCTTGTGATTCTGGACGTAGAAAGATCCATGGATAAGAACGGATTATCTAGTTTCTCTTATTTGAAAATACAACAAATGAACGCACATTCTTGGCGAGGTACAGTGACGTGTTATCCTCATTTTCCCTGGTATCATTTATTAATAATCTGCTTTTTATCCCAACATTAATACATATTACTACAGAAGAAATGTGCGATAGAAGTACAGTCATTCCCCTCAGTTGAAGTTGCTTCTGGTTGAGTGCTTTCGGGTTGCACTCGGCGGCGACCCGGAAGTAACGGAATGTGTTACTTCCGGGTTTCGCCGCTTGCGCATGTGCAGATGGTCAAAATGACGGCATGCATGGAAGTGGCGAATCATGATCCACGCATGCGCAGTTGCGGGTTGCGTACGCTTCAGGATGCGAATGGGGCTCCGGAATGGATCCCGTTCGCATCCTGAGGTAGCACTGTACAGTGCATGCAATAAATTAACACCATGTAAAATAGCATTGAAATTCATTCACGGCAATACACGCCCAAAGCAGCTGATAATGTTAGAAAATGATAATATAATAAATACATACAATAAAATGTAACTACTTACATGTGCATACTTACACATCCTCTCTTCCATCACTTGAAATTTTAAACGTTGCTTTGTTTAAACAAGTTTTACAGTGGTACCTCGAGCGACAAACGCCTCAGGTTACAAACGCTTCAGGTTACAAACTCCGCTAACCTGGAAGAGTTACCTCGAGTTGATAACTTTGCCCCAGGATGAGAATGGAAATTGTGTGCTGGCGGTGCAGCAGCAGCAAGAGGCCCCATTCGCGAAAGCACGCCTCTAGTTAAGAACAGTTTCTGGTAAGAACGGACCTCCGGAACGAATTAAGTTCGTAACTAGAGGTACCACTGTATTCTCTTTTTACCCAAGGGGTATATAACACCAAGCTGACCACAGTTTTCAGCTGGTGAAGAGGGTTCTGGCTCATGAAAACTTAAGCCACAATAAATTTACTAGTATTTAAGGTGCCACAAGAGTTTTTGTGTGTGCCGCAGTAGAACATCTACCACAGCATGTGATGGTCAAGGCTACTCCTTTAGATCATCTGTCTCCTTTTTCACAGGATGAATTTGTTCAGTTGTTATAAAAGCAAGTGTGTAAAACTGCCAAAAATTTAACTGACAAACTGTGAAGGAAGGTTCAGGCTCGTGCAGTCATTCTGCCACAAGGCTTCTCATCAAAGGGAAAGTAGGGAGTTACATGAGGTGAAATCATTGCTTTTAATGAAGGCTTAATTGAAGCTTGATGTGGAAGGAGTGCCTGTAGCAAAGTACCTACTATGCAGACACTGAATTTGAATAACTCTGATGGAAGCTTAGTTCTTCGACAGAAATACCCAAGGGGAATTGACCTCTATAAAAAGTCAACTTTTTGTTTCAAGTTTTTTTTTTTTAAAGTTCTATAGGGCAAGACTGCTAATCCTACCACAGCTACTGCAATACTGTACAAGTAAATGGTAACTCTTGGATGTTTTTTATTTAGTACACAGGCAATCCCCGTTTACGCGGGGGTTGCGTTCTGAGGCACTGTGCGCATCAGTGGGATGTGCAGAAACCTATCCGGTTCTGACTCCACCCCCCGCCCCTTTGGGGTGCTGAAAATGACTTGCATATCCTTGGTCAGACACATGCCAATCATGCGCAAATGGGGAGTTTCCCTGTAGTGCACTTGTCCTTTTCTCATGGTAAGTATATTATAAAAATCATAGTGATCTGAGTGTATCAAAGAGGCAAAACAAAACAAAATTACATCAGCAAGAAAATAAGTTCTTGATTCTTAAATAAGATGCTGCCTGCTAAAAGTGCTTTCAACAGATTTTTAAAGGGGGAAGTTGTCCAACATACATGGATAGCTATCTGATTCAGTGAGTTTGAACAATTTGTCAAATAGAAGCAAGGGTTTTATATACCTTATGTATACCTTATGTGATTGCATACTTCAAAGGTGACATTATATGCCCTGTAACACATCAGAAATATTTGTCAGTGTTTTTACATGTTGGATTATCCAGGTTGTTTTGTTTTTTATTCTGTTTTTTGTCTTGGTTTGACATCTAGTCACGTTTGCAGTTATGCTGTTGATAGTTTAATGAGTGGTTCTAATCTCTGTTTGAGACTTGGGGCAGAGAAGGAGGCTGGCACGTGGAGCATTGAGTATACCGCTCTACCTGCATTTCATAATAAAACAGCTAGCTTAAAATGCCTAAGGACTGCTGGCTTGCCACTAGAAATTGAATCACTATATTCACCCTGCTCCAGTAGCAAGGGCTGCCCCAAAGGAAGACCTCACAAGTTTGCAGTTCTTGCCTCTGTGAATTAGGGTTTTGGTGGAAGAATATATGATTTAAAGAAGCATTCCGAAGTCACATTGGTCTTATATGCATAGTGTACCATAATAAACCATATTTAATGGTTTACTGTGAACATGCTGATCTCACCTTCCTTGCTCATCCGCATTAATGCACCAGAGAAACAAACCACCATCCCTGACTTAGCATTGTGTCAGAGCTGGGGATCATGGCTGTTTCACGCCAAGTAAACCATAGGAAGTCAAGGTTTTGTTCTTGGCTCCCCAATTGTAGTTTGTCTGGAGTGAAACATGATCCCTCATTCAGACACACAACTAAGCCAGATATAGTGGTTTGTTTTTCCTGGGTATTTGTGGGAAGTAGCGGAGCAGATGAGCTCAGCACATTCATAGCAAACCATTAACTATGGTTTGCCAAGCCATATAGATTGTTCCCGTTAACAGTGGTTGGGTCCTGCAAGGTACATGAACCTCAAATAAATCAAAAGTGGTCATCCTTTAATGTACTGAATACCTTGGAGGAAAACAGGTGAAAGACAGAATGGCTTGCAGAATAAATGGCTCTAGATCAGAGTGGTCCTACAAGCTGGCTGCATGTGGCCTGTAAGGCCTTTTTGGGTGACCCTTAGAGGACAAGGGGCGGGCTGCAGGCCATGCTGTTCTGTAGTGTCCTTGCAGGGTACCTGTACAGCTGGCTCCGAGAGATGGAGTCCGCGCCATGCTGCTTTGGTCACCCACTGGTGACATTGGCAGTATGGCTTCTCTGGAGCCACCTCCATTGCACCCTTTGCCGCAGTAGCCCATTGCTCACTCACTGTCCCGCTAACCTGGCAGAGAAGCTGAGCAGTACCTGTTTGGGCAGCATTGTTAACGAAAGCACATACATCTGTTTGTGTATTCAATTTTCTTTACCAAGTGAATATAGTAAATATATTCATTTTATTATAGATATTCAATTAAACATACTAATTGAATATACAGTGGTACCTCTGGTTACGTACTTAATTTGTTCTGGAGGTCCGATCTTAACCTGAAACTGTTCTTAACCTGAAGCACCACTTTAGCTAATGGGGCCTCCCGCTGCCGCTGTGCCGCCAGAGCACGATTTCTGTTCTTATCCTGAAGCAAAGTTCTTAACCTGAGGTAATATTTCTGGGTTAGCGGAGTCTGTAACCTGAAGCGTATGTAACCCAAGGTAGCACTGTATTAAATAATACTAACTATATTGCGGACACTTTAATTTGCGATATGGAAATTTAATTCAGCAGCTGGTTCTATGTCAAAGTACTCTTGCGGACCACTTGGTCTGAGAAGGTGGACTGCCCTGCTGTAGATATGGAAGAATGAGAATGCCATCCTCAGAGCACCTCTGAAGCTCACCTTGCACGTGTTTTATGATGGCTAATGAACATTTTGGGAAATCCTGCTAAGAAAATAATCAGCCAATTAATAAAACAAATTTTAATCAAAAGTGTTCAAGCAAGGTTGTATTTTAACTGCTACCTGTTCATACACTTTGATTTTTTTTTGGTGAATTTGTATTTAATAGTCATAATTTCTTACAGATTGTTGTAACAGAGTTAGCGCTTCATAAACTTTCAGTTGGGTTCAGTTCACATGTTTAAAATAACAAAGCAACAACATCAAAGAAATGGGTGACTTGTTTCTCGCTAATTATATAGCAAGAAGTGAGGGAGAAAGAGTATTGCTTTATTTAGTAATGTATGATGACGCCTGAACTAATAAATGTGGGTGTTGGTTAGTACTTGGTTATATAAAAAAGGAAAATGATATTGAGTAAGAACCTGACACATTGTTCTAGTCCAAACTCAGCTGTTTATCTTTACATATTAGTAGTGCATCAGTATACATGCCAAGATGAATAATTATTTTAGTAGAGGATACGGTAAAAAAGTAAATAAAACCCTATGTTGAATATGCCCTTAACTGTTTGTATCAGCTTGGTTGTTGTTTTTTGTCATTGATGGTACAGTGGTACCTCGGGTTAAGTACTTAATTCGTTCCGGAGGTCCGTACTTAACCTGAAACTGTTCTTAACCTGAAGCACCACTTTAGCTAATAGGGCCTCCTGCTGCTGCCGCCGGGACGCGATTTCTGTTCTCATCCTGAAGCAAAGTTCTTAACCCGAGGTACTATTTCTGGGTTAGCTGAGTCTGTAACCTGAAGCGTATGTAACCTGAAGCGTATGTAACCCGAGGTACCACTGTATATTAAATTGCCAAGGAGGGTGTTTGGGTAACACTTACTTCAGAGACACTTTTTCATGGTGATTGAAATAGAAGTCTTAAATTTCAAAACAAGTTTCTAAAACACACTGCCCATGTTGTGATATGTTTCATTTATTTATGTTTATTTACAAGCATCAGTTAAGTACATTTGGCCTTCCATTAGTCTCTGAAGTCTTCTCAAGGTTAGTCCTTATCTTGCACCCTGTAAGAGATGTCAATTCAGCATTGCTGAGTAAATGCTGTGCCAGCAGATTATGAGCTTGAAAGTGTGTTTTTGAAAGCAATACAGTGGTTTGTTCTGTAGCACAGCATTATTGAGGGTAACTAAACAGCCATGGTTTTAATTAGAGCTTTGTTTGCTTTTTGTAAGGAAAAAAACACTATCTGTGAAGAGATCTTCATTGTAGGATGAATCTGGTTTTCCAAGTCTGAAGTACAGAACCATGAATCAAGCATTTTACCAGGTTTTAGCCATTTAGCCACTCCTGTTCAGAGTAATATGGATATAAAGGATATTGGGGGGGGGGAACCCTCTCTCATTTTAATCACCAATAGTTGTTGTAATGTCAACAAGTATTGATATTGATTCTGCATTCTGCAGAATGTGCAATTTATTAAATAAATACTTTTGTAACTCACCTTTCGGAAAATTTCTCACAAGGCAGCACTTTTCTAGTGTCTTCATCATGGAAGTTATATATCATGACTTATGAAAATTGTCAAGAACCTTGCTGGTGTCATTCATGACCTGGTGACCTCCAGATTGGGCAATGTACTCTTATGTGGGTCGTCCTTTTGAGAATGGCCTGGAAGCTTCAGCTGGTACAGAAATCTACTGCTTTTTATGATCAGACTTGAGCATGTTGCAGAATTCCGAAACATCTCCATTGCTCGTCTTGTAAGTTTTTCTGAAAGTGCTGTTTATAGCCTTTAGAGTTCAAATGGCCTGCATCATGATTGTGTTGAAGAATGCCTCTTGTCTCTTCCTCACACCCTCATTCTAAAATCTACTGAAAATTCTCAGCTCTTTCTGGGAGCTGAGATGACATGCTAGAACAAGGGTGGAGAACCTGCAGTCCAATAACATCTGCTAGGCCATAGGTTCTCTATCCCTGTGCCAGAAGGATCAAAGCCTTTTCGGTGGTGGCTCTGAAACTATGGATTACAGTCCTTCAGCCTATCTCTGTTCTTCCTTGGTCTTGTTTTAGAGAAAAGCAAAAACACGTTTTTCCAGACATCTGGGATTTAACTGGAAATGTGTGCTTTTCTGTGTGTGTTGTTCAAAATATTTTATAACTTTGTATACGTAATGTACTCCCAAATTGTATATAAACTGCTTTGGGAACATTTGTGTTAAAAGATAATATAGAACTGCAGCAAAAAATATACCTAAACCTTTGCAGATTAATATAATCAGCAGAATTCAAAGAGATGTGTTTAGCTAATCATCCGAAACAGATAATTTAATTACTCAAATATCAAGTTTTGTAAATCTGTTTTCACCACCCATTAAGGATGTGGGCTTTAATAATGGAAGCTTCCTGGTTTTCCAAGGACAAAGGGTCCTGTGAGGGCCATCAAATGGCCATGTTATCATGCTGCAGTATACATGGCTGGCAACAAGCAGCCATGACAACTCCTTAGCGACTCATACTTAGGCCATTTCTTCACCAGGAAGCTAGCCTGGTTATTCCAGGAATTTTATATCTTTGTTTAGATTTTAACACTTGCTGAATCCAGGAATTGGAATGGTCTCAGCATACAGCCGGAACCCCTTACCCCTCATTTTAATTGGTGTAGGGAAAACTGTGTTTTTTCTTACTTCATTGCAATTCTGAGATGGAATGATTTCCTTGTAGAGAAATTTTCACTGAAAACCTAGTTGAGGTAGTGGTGATTTGTTGAGGTAGTGGTGATTTGGCCATATCAGACCAGCCTGTTATAGGCTGCTTTTGGATTTTAGGCACATGAGTGAGATACAAGTTTAGAAAAAGAATAGTATGTATGAAAGAATATATATTGCATTAACAACTCTGATTTTCCTATAGTTAACAGATGGGAATGATAGAAGAGGGAATTCAGATGTTAAAGTTAGCATCACTGGTCCACAGAAAACAGTTGTAGGTACCACCTGTGCTGTGAAAAACAACTTTTCCTATGATAGAAATGAATGATGAAGTTATCTTCTATTTCTAGCACTCAGATCTTATATAGCCCTCATTCTATTGTTGCTTTGCTTAGCTCTAGTTGACTCTCGCTAGTGTGATTCAGCCTGCAGCAAATTACTTTTGATTCTTACCACAGTTTCATTAGGAGTTATAAGAGGTCTGACTTTGTATAACTCTTTGGGTGCAGATCTTGGACTAGTAACTATCTTGCAGTGTATAAAAATGAAGATTTAAATAATACAAATGGAATGTTCCATTCTATTAACAGTTTCAAGAAAACATACCGGTACATGACTTGGTCAAAATGTACATTTATTGATTTTTCAATTGGATATTTTAATTCTTAAAGCTATATGATCCTCTGGTGTAGCAAGACTATTGTATTGGCTTTTTGTGTTCATATATTATGGAAATTCAAGAATGAGAAAGTTTGAAAACTAGTAACACATAATTTGCTTAAACAAAATATATATATACAGGGGGATTTATTTATTTTTAAACTGAGTAGCTTGCCACAACAGATGGAACAGAGCATTGCGAACTCTGCATTTGAAAGCTTTTGCACTTAAATTTAATAACTGCTTTAGGGTGTTTTTTTTAAGTTTCTGTGAACACATATTACTTATCTTGAATTTCCAGAAAAATAAGTACACTCAAATTGCCATCTCTACCATGACAATCATTGTGCCTGTTATTATGTTCATCAACAGGGTTAACATAGTGTGAGTTGCCCACAGTGTAATTTTATTTTGCTGCTATCGCATGTGGCCAAAAATAATACCATTGCATTTGATATAATAGTACCCAAATAGACCAGAATCTACAAATATGGGCAAGAGCATTTTTTAAATCTAATCTGATGAAAACCCCCATTCTGTAGAAATATGAGGCTCTCAAAAATCCAGCACAGTCAGTCCTAACACCCTCCACTGCTTCTGAGCTGAGAGCTGAGGAGGAAGCCAGAGGTGTCCCCCCCCCCACAGTTTTACTGTATCTTGAAAACACCTGAAGCACTTTCAAAGCTGTGCAACATCAAAGATGATGACTTCAGGCAGTCAAGATGTGCAGACTTCTGAATATGGCGCTTTGGCATATTTGTGGTAGTTGGATAAGTAGCTTGGCACAATATATACCAAAGGAGTTTCAGAAATTCAGTATTGTAGAAACCCCAAACGTAAGTAATTGTCACATAGTCCTATGAATACAATTCTATGATTCTATGTTTTCTTAGAAAAACCCCAGTGTGTTCAGTGGACCTAGTAAGTGTGACTTACAATTATAGTCTTAAACTGACAGGAGGTATGTTTGTTTGTTTGTATGTAAGTAAGTATTTTTAGTCACTGTTTATGTATTTATTTGCTCAGCATTCAAAATTAGCCAGGCACCAGTCACATTTTGCAACAGGCAGCCGGCCTTTTGCAACTGGATGGAGATGTCCGGATGCCACCCTTGGCATCTCCATTTGCCTGGCTGCAGTCGCCTTGTCTGCTGGGCACAGCAGCAGCAAAAGACACACATCTGTTGCTGCCACACTACCCTGCAAAACACCAGATTTGCCTGGCATCAATCAATCAATCAATCAATCAATCAATAGCTGCTGTCCTTTGCTGCAGCGCTACCCTGCAAACCACCTGATAAGCCTGGCAGCATGTGTGTATGTGTATATATTATTGCTGCTGGGCTGCCTGGTCTGCTAGCATGGCAGCAATAATAATAATAATAATTGCTTATGATAAAATGGGCACAAGATGTTGGACATAACATTATGATGGCTGACTGGGAACAGTTATGGACCACAGGTATCAAGTTCACGGCATGTAATGCCTTAAGAGAGAATATTATGAAAATGATATACAGGTGGTACATGACACCAGTCAAGCTTGCAAAAATTTATCATTTGCCCGATAACAAATGTTGGAAATGTAAAGAGATTGAGGGTACATTCTTTCACCTTTGGTGGATGTGCCCAAGGATTAAGACTTTCTGGGAGATGATCTATAATGAAATGGAAAAGGTACTTAAATATACCTTTCAGAAGAAACCAGAGGCCTTTCTCCTGGGCATGGTCGGCCAATTGGTGCCAAAGAAGGACAGAACTTTCTTTATGTATGCAACAACAGCAGCAAGAATACTCATCGCGAAGTATTGGAAGACACAAGATTTACCCACCCGGGAAGAATGGCAGATGAAAGTGATGGACTATATGGAACTGGTGGAAATGACTGGCAGAATCCAAGACCAAGGTGAAGAGTCGGTGGAAGAAGATTGGAAAAAATTTAAAGTTTATTTACAGAAACATTGCAAAATTAAGGAATGTTAGAAGGATGTTGGAATGAAGTAATGTGGTTTTAGCAGAAATGATATAAAGGATTAGGTAAAAATGGATTTGTTAATTGGTGAAAGACGAGAATGTAAAATTACAGTATATTAAGATAAATTAATAGGATAAAAACAAAGCTGGAAAGGATTTGCTGAAATATCTAATTGAACTAGAATACAAAAAAGGGAGGTGTGAGGAGGTCAAGGAAATAAGCAAAGGAAAGAAAGTTATGTAAAGGTTTGATCTGTGTGGTTTTTTTTAATTGTTTGTATTTTTTCTGTCTTTTTTTCTCTTTTTTGTTTTTTCTTTTTTCTCTTTGTAATCTTTAAAAGTTGAATAAATATTATTTAAAATAATAATAATAATAATAATAATAATAATAATAATAATAATAATAATGGCGCCTAGGCATTTTGTTTTGGCACCCACAACCTACGTCCCAGGAGCCACAGGGCTCCTAGCTTTCCTATCCCAGTTTCCAAAACTATTTGCTTGGTATTATTTGCTGGTGTTGTCTTTTTTAATATGTGTGTGTGTGTGTGTGTGCGTGTGTGCGTGTGTGTGTGTGTTGTACATTTTTTTTTGGGGGGGGTACATGTTTTGTGTTAACTAACCAGAGAGCTTTGTGTACTGAAAGTACAATAACAAATTAAATAACTCACATTAAATTTCACTACTCTACTGCATGGTAACCCTTGAAAAGAAGGTAAGATATGAGGACCTATTGTATAGAATACTACCAGCTTGCCTGCATTCATTTTTAGCTCCCCTTATTGTCTGCATGGATCTATTTTGTTAAAGTCTTTGCTTGTTTTTGTTCTCAGTTGGACAATAATTTCTTTTTCTAAAGGGAGCTTTCTTGCCTCCCACTAATAGTGTCTTACTCCTGCTGAGCTGTAGCACACACACACATAGACCATAGTGGGCTCTTCCTTGACAATATTTGCCAGGGAGAAGCAGGAGAGAGATGGATAACAAATTTACATTCATTTCTGCCTAATGTAAACCTTTACTGTAATTATTCCACAAATTTTACAGAAGGGTGTTCAATACTAAATTTTCTGTTAGTCTGCCAAGGTCAGAATGATTATGTTATACTGTGTCCTTCTTAGCTCACTTAGTGTGATAAGACTTCCTCATTAGTTCTGTTCAGCCAACCTTCAGTATTGATAGTATGACACTTATTTCCTAAGGCTTTGCCTCCAAGTATTTGGATTTCTCACGTGACCATTCTCACTAGTATTCAAAGTACTTCTACCTAAGTTTCCATATATTTATTATGCTTCACCCTGCCCCATAATTGAATATGTTTCTCTCCGTCACCCCAAAACTTAGTTGTCACCCTATCAGGGTTAGGAGTAACCTGGTGGAAGAAAATGCCAGTTTCTCACTTATTCTAGTTCACTGGCATTTAATTCCTCCTCCTAGTATTGACAGTGAGCTTAAATGCAGCCTGTGGGGAAGAGCAGGGAGAAAAGGGGGATATATGGTGCAAGAGGAACTATTGGAGTGTAATAAGCTAAGTGCTTAAGACACATCAGGCAAGGCATGGCCAACAGGTCTTAAATATTTGGAGCAACTGTACTGTATATTAAATCTACAACTTTGTGTTCCCCCCCCAAGCCTAGAGCACGCTTCCTCAACTTGGCCCTCCAGATGTTTTTTGGCCTACAACTCCCATGACCCCTAGCTAGCAGGATCAGTGGTCAGGGATGATGGGAATTGTAGTCTCAAAACATCTGGAGGGCCGAGGCTGAGGAAGCCTGGCCTAGAGGAAGGTGGAGCATAAAGTTTTAGATTTTTACAGTGGTACCTCGGGTTAAGTACTTAATTCGTTCCAGAGGTCCATACTTAACCTGAAACTGTTCTTAACCTGAAGCACCACTTTAGCTAATGGAGCCTCCCGCTGCTGCTGCGCCACCGGAGCACAATTTCTGTTCTCATCCTGAAGCAAAGTTCTTAACCTGAAGCACTATTTCTGGGTTAGCGGAGTCTGTACCTGAAGCATATGTAACCTGAAGCGTATGTAACCTGAAGCGTATCTAACCCGAGGTACCACTGTAATACTGTTGCTCTAGTCTAAATACTTATGAGAGGAAGAGAATGAAAGCTTCCACTTTATTTCTCCAAGAATAACTTAAGTCTGAAGATGTATTATCTCTAGTTAGCTAATGCTGATGCTTAGTCATCCCAAATGTTCCCAGTGGTCCTGCAGAACAGAGCTGGGGGACCTTTGTCCCTTCAGATGTTGTTGGGACTCCAGTTCTCATCAGTCCCAGCCAACACAGCCAATGGTTAGTTATGATGGGAGCTGTGGTCCAGAAACTTCTGAAGGACCAAAGGTTCCCCAGCATTGGTTTAGAATGTTAAAGGATAAAAGCAGCAACCCTAAATTGAGCCCAGAAACAAATAGGCAGCTAGCATAAATGGCACAGAATAAGTGTTACATGATCCAAACACCTAGTGTTCTGGCTGCTGCATTCAGCAGCAGTTGTAATATCCAAACTGTCTTCAAGGGCAGGCCCATGTAAGGTGTATTACAGTTATCAAACCTAGACATAACAAGCCCATGTGTAAACCGAGGCAAAGTTGAGCAAGCTGGTAACAGGCACACAGTATGGATGAATAAAATAGTATGGATGTTGCATAGTATTTTAAACTTGATGATCCTTCTGTATGGAATTAGTGTACTAAAAGAGTAGTGTTGGTTAAGCAAGCAAAAAAAGATGCATCTATTCATTTATTTGATATACTCTGGACTTGCGCAGTTTGTAAATTAGTGACTGAAAGAAAATGGTTCTCCTCAGTCTTTTCACTTGTAGTAGTCTCCTATGTCTTGTTGCAGTTATTCAGCAGCTGAAAGTGTTTTATATATATCTTGACAATCTAGAGCAGACTGTCGTAGCTCTGTATTTAACACAACTTCTAAAATTTGAAAGCTTAGTGACCCACAGTGATTTAATTGGTTCTTAATATAGTATGACATTGAATAAGCCAAAATCTGACAGTGGGTTTCGTATGTATTCTTAGATACATGAAGCCTAACCTCCTAGCAGGGTCTCCTGAAATGAATTGAAGTTTCAGAATATCATCTTGCTTGATTTCACCATTTGTTCGTTCATTAAGCAGACCATTTTCAGATTCTGCTAATCTGCAGTTTATATTTTCACTCATTACATTTATCCTTCATCTTTCTCCTAGGAGCCCAAGGTAGCATGCCTGTTTCTTCCACTCCCCATTCCACCGCATTTTATCCTCACAACATCTCTAGGAACACAAAGTTTGGCCCCCTCCAAAATGTAAGCAGACAGTAAGGAATGCTACTAAAAAATTTGAAGAGCACATTGCTAAAAACATTAAGACCAACAGCAGTAAGTTCTTTAAATATATAGCCGTTGCCCGTCTAGGTATGCAGTTGGACTGTTTGAGTGAGTTTTGTGAGTGTTATTCGGCATTCCCCTCCCAAAAAAGGTCAACAACTCTGGGCAATCCTCCCCAAAAGCTGAACAACTCTGGGCCATCTCACTCTATTTTCTTAAATTGGAGTCCCTAAAAGTAGGGGTCATCTTATACACGGGAGCGTGTTATACACAGAAAAATACAGTATTTAGTGTTAATTCTGGAAATGTATACTCAATTCTGACCGAACTAAGCCTAATGTATATTGTACTCAAGATGGCTTAGTTCGGTCAGAATCGAGGATACACTTTCAGAGTTAACATTGAATACAGTGGTACCTTGGTTTACAACCATGATCTGTTTGTAAACCAAAACAGGTTGTAAACCCAAGGCACGCTTTTGCCAGTGGGGCCTCCCCCCCCAAAAAAAGGGTTGTAATCCAAAAAAAGGTTGCAAACCGCGACACAAAAGACTCTCCTCCTGCCAGAGAGGGGAGTGGTTGTGGGCGGGAGCCGTCTCCGCCTCAAGCAGGGGGCGTTTGCCCCCTGTCTCCCACTCACCTGGCTGGCGCCCACGCCCACGGACAGGTACCCAACCAGGTGCCTACAAGGGCGTGTACAGCAGCCTAAATTGCTGCGGCGCCAGCCTCCCGGCCTCACTTTTCGTCGACCCGTCACAAGTCAAGAGGTCATCACAGAGCTCACTGAAGACAGGGAAGTATATTGCTTCGGGGCTGAAAAGGGGGTTTCGTGTTCTCCCGTTGCGGGTTGGCTTAGTCTGTGCATATTAGGTTTAATTACACCTAATTTTCTCTTTGCTTGGGCTGGAGCGGTCACAACCCCCTTTAGCGATCGTGCAACTCCCTGCCAGCCGGGCAGCCCGACTTTGGGTCTGCTACTGTGTGTGTGTGTGTGTGCGCGCTGATCTGCATGTGTGTTGAACAGTGCCTCCCCCGTGTTTTCTGAGAGTGCCTTCTGCCAGCTTGCCCGTGTCGAAGGGCTAGGTGTGGCCATCGTCTACGCCTTCAATTTTGGGTATTCCGTTAAAGGAATCCGGCGGTCGTGTATTCTGTCCGATGCCTGCGTGGCGGGAGGCCATGGCACGACCCTCGGTGACATCAGGGGAGAGCTTATAGTTGGATTAGCATCAACAGGCTCCACCTACTGGTGAATAAACCCCCTTGTTTTAGACTCACCCCTCTCTGAGTGGGTGGAGTCAGCTGACGTAATCCAATGCCTAAGCCAATACCTTTTCACTTGCTGTAATCAATAAAGTTGTGGCCTTTTCTTGCCCATTAACCTTATATCACGTGTCCTTGTGTTTTCATTCCACTTTGCGGGGATCGGGTCCTCGAACCACAACTTCTGGGTTTGACGTGTTTGTAATCCAAAACGTATGCAAACCAAGACGTATGCAAACCAAGGTACCACTGTACATGACTTCTGGTAAATAAGCCACCTTAGACGTTAGGGGGCCATGAAAATTTGTGCCCCAGACTTTCTAGACTTGTTTACCCATGTTCTATCTGAAACCCAAGGGCCACATTGCTTGCCAGATGTGAATCCCGCCCAGCTCCCCCCCCCCACACACACTAAGAGTGCTCTTGTGCACAGGTCCTGCTTATGAGTTTCCACCAGGCATCTGGCTGATAATATTCTTTAAAAAGTGCAAGTTTAAACCTTATGTAATTGTTTAGACTGGTGTTACAGTAGCTAAATTATGATTATGTTAAAAAAAAATATCACCCAATGCCAATATTAAGCACCAGGTTTTTTTCCCTGGAGTAGATTAGTATGCTGATTGTTGTAATACTTCCGGACAGTGGCGTAGCGTGGGTTGTCAGCACCTGGGGCAAGGCAAGTAATTTGCGCCCCCTAACCCTAACCCCCAGATGTTGCGCCCGGTGCGGCCGGCCCCCCCCTGCACCCCCCACACTACAACACTGCATGCAACAGCTGCTCTCTGAGGACATTGCCTTTGATGCCACAGATTTATTTATGTTTGTTTATTACATTTATATGTCACCTTTATATTCCAAGCATATCAACGTGGTGTACATGGTTCTCCTCCTCCCCATTTCATCCTCACAACAACCCTGTGAGGTAGGTTAGGCTAAGATGATAACTGGCCCAAGGTCACCCAGTGAGCTTCATGGCTGAGTGGGGATTTAAACCCTAGTCTCCCAGGTCATAGTCTAGCACTCTAACCATTGTGTTCCCTTCATTGGTCATTTTGTACCTTACAGCCTTTGGCCAAAGCAATTACTATTTTGGGAAATGTAAAGCTAGGCACTGTAACATCAACATAGCTTCCTTACATTGTCATAACTTGGAGTTATTCTGACATATGGGACTCAGCAGCAATCATATCCTGCCAGTATAACTTGAGGATAGAATTGCCCCATACATAGGAGCCAACTCCTAGGGGCTGAGGTCCCTTCCCCCCATAAAATATTTGAGGGCCCCCACAAAGTTAATGGGCATTGTCATTCAAATAGTGTGTGTGTGTGTTGCATCATGTGATCGATTATGCAGGGCTTACCTGTCCCCACCCTCATGTTTTATCCAAGTTGGCACCCCTGGTTCCATATATTAGTTAAACCATACTGGGTGCAAAACAGATTGCATATTGCACCCAGGGCTGTTGGGACAAAAAGCAAATTGTGTCTGTTCCCCCATTTAAAAATAAAAGCCAGAGTTGTTTGGGAAAGCAAGTCCCCTATGCAGCAGAGAGCAGAAGTAAAGAGATATGTGGTAGTCGTTATGTTGGCAGAGATAAATTTAGCTGTTGCCCTAGTCAAGAGAAGCCAAATTGCCTAGCGAGTCTTAGTGTTTAACCCACCTAACCTGCAGAAGCTGGATCCCCTTGCTACCCCCCCCCCAAAGCATAAGAGAGGGACTCCCAAGAAGGTGAAGCGGGACTTCACCCCAGGGTATCTCGGAAGCCCTCGAGGCAGCGACGCTTCCACTGCCTGGAAACAGCAGGAAGGGAGAGCGCTCTTGTGCCCCGGTCCTGCTTCGAGTGCTTCTCATTGACGCGTCTGCTTGGCCACTCTAGGTGGGCCCTTGTGGCCTTGATCCAGTAGCCGGGTCCTTCTTCGGAAAGAGCGAGCGCCTCCTAAGCATGTGCAGAGCGCCTCCCTCTGCCCCCGCCACGCGGATCTCAGCCTGCGCGTGGGCAGGCCTTTTGCGTCACGCGCGCCTGGCAATCCCTCTCCTCTCCTCTGTCTCTCCCTGGAGAAATGAAGCAGTGACCCGAAGGATGGGCGTGTTTCGTCCCTGATCCGGATGAGATCAAGGCGCCGGCAACGGGAAGGAGGCGGGGGGAGAAGCAGGAGCAGGCCAGCCGGGGCTGCTCCAGACCCCCCTCCCATCGCTACTGGAGGGGTCATGGAGGCACTGAGCCCGGGAGGCGGGTAGCCAGCCAGGGCGCACCTACCCAACCTCGCCGCGCCCAGGCGCGCTGCTCTCTCCAGCTTCCTCCCGGCCGGGCCAGCGGCTCCACCTCTTCCTTTGCCTCTTTGAGGCGCTTAATTCCCAGCAAGCGATTAGCAGGCTCGGATCGGATCCTGCGGCAGGCGGCGCCTCCACCTCCTCCTCCTCCCGGCTTTGCTGCTGCTGCTGCTGCTGCTGCGCGGCTCTCTTCCCTCCACCGACGGCGCGCTGCGCCTTGGAGAGGTTCCCGCTTCCTCGATGGGGGCCGGCCAAACGGAGACGACGACCCCCCACCCCACCCCAACCAAGCCTCGATTGCTTGTCCCTTCCCTCTGGACTCGCGCCCCCCAGATGTTGCGCTCGGTGCGGCCGGCACCCCTGGCACCCCCCACGCTACGCCACTGCTTCCGGATGACACACTTATAAACATTTCCGTGTGATTTGTCCCTGTAAAAATAAAGCAGATTCCTAAATTACTGCATTGGTTGAATTTCTGGTCCAGCCCCAAAGGAAATGATGAGGTGCAAGTCTCTGCTATGGCCACACGGGGTCATCCTGAGACTACTAAATGCAAGAAACGTAGGGTTTCCACCAAGATTCCTTCATTGTTTATAATATTCAATAATTCAAGGATTATGGAAGAACAATTTGCAATCAACAGTATGTTTATATAAATGATATTATGGGTACAATTTTCTGTCTGTTTGCTTACGAGAAATTAAAGTCATAACAATTAAAAACAAAACACATAGTAAGGTAATAGTATCTTAGTGGGCTTTGGAATTTTGGAGGAAGAAATGTCCAAGCTTTTAATCTTTTCCTATTTGATCCATTGTATCATGTAACTAGACTCCAGAATTTTTAAGTCATTCATGTTAACTGTGTTTATTATGCTGAGTAAACTAGGCACACTGAAATTGAACCCTTAACTTGGTGACTTGGCTGCAGTCCTGTATGCTGTTACGTAACAGTAACCCCCATTAAATTTAGTGGGATTTACATCTGAGCAGACAGGTGTAAGATTTGGGCTGTTGGTAAAGCAATAACACATTGCTGTTTGCTCATGTAAAGTAATGTTCAGTTACAGAAAAATTACAATTAATTGCCAAGATGCGATTCATGTTGATTAAAAAAAAATGAGGTGGCTGAAAAAGAATGTGCATAAGGGAGAGAGCTGTATTTCCTTTCAATGGATGCTGTATGTTAAGAAATTTTTTATACCTTGTCCTTAAAGAATGAGAGGAATGGGAAGGACAAGTACAAATATTTTTAGTAGTGTATATTGTTTAATTCAAACGCTCTTTGATTGGAGGGAAAAGTGTAAGACCACAAATAGTAAATTCAGCATTAAAATCAGAAAGCAGTGCAGATAACAGACACAAACATACAAGTGTTGAACAAAATGCATTAAATGAAATGTCTGCACATAAGACTCTTGATCTTTTCAAAGAAGACTGCTAGGCTGTGAAGAAAATCGAATGCACTTTACAGTCTGGAAAACGTGTGGAGGATCTAACCACAATTGGAAAGATATTTTCAGGTGTGTAGGTATCATTGCTAAGCAATATGTACTTGAACTTTATTATAAAGATTAGCAAACCAGTGTTGATCTCATCCTGTTTGGTATTGCTACACACACAAACATATTGCCCTCAGGCAAGAGGTTGGAAGCTTTACTGATAGTTGCTTTCAGAGTCTTCCGACTGAAAGGTGGGGTTTTTAATGTGTTCTGCATCTTTATACATGTAATATCTAGGTTGGATGACTGTAACATGCTTTATATCATGGGTGGGCAAACTAAGACCCGGGGGCCAGATCCGGCCCAATCACCTTCTAAATCCGGCCCGCGGACGGTCCGGGAATCAGCGTGTTTTTACATGAGTAGAATGTGTGCTTTTATTTAAAATGCATCTCTGGGTTATTTGTGGGGCATAGGAATTAGTTCATCCCGCCCCCAAAAATATAGTCTGGCCCCCCACAAGGTCTGAGAGACAGTGGACCGGCCCCCTGCTGAAAAGGTTTGCTGACCCCTGCTTTATATGATGCTATTCTAAAACAGACCTTACAGGAGATAAGTGAAACTAGACAAAAATTGTAACACTAAGTGTGTTTGATTTTTTTGCTGAGTGGTTTGTCCTGTAAATACTGATTAGGGTACTCTTGTGTTGTTAAATTTTAGCAAAAATATTTTGCAAAAATGTGACAGTTGGAATCCTTATAAAAACAAGATAAAAAAATTTAAGTATTTAACTAGTTTTTAGGTACTTGCTGTGATTTTGCTAAAATGGGTTTTTCCTCTTTTGATGTTTATTAGCTGTAGATGGGTTTCTGAAAACTGACGAAAGACAAAGACTAGCCAGGGAAAGAAGAGAAGAAAGGGAAAAGTATCTTGGTAAGTTGACACTTTTCTTCCTTGAATGTAGCTGGACAGCCCACTCTGGGAAGGCATCCTTGAGGATCTAGGTGGCAGGCTTTAAGCCTAATTTTCCAGAGGTTGGGGGCATGTTCACTAGTCTTTCCTGCACTGACAATGGCTCTGGCCTGTTTTCTCAGTTTAGAACCAGAGGCATTTATTTTTTGAAAAAATAAAACAGGGACTGCTAAGCATCAACTGCATAGACCTCCTCCTCTGGCTGTGCCCTGCTAGGCCAGGCTATTTAGGATAGTTTGGCTTGGGAAGGTTCTTGGCAAGAACAAAAGTTCTTAGGTACTCTTCCATACAACATTCACCCCCCCCCAACCTCAGCCTCTCACCTTCCAGTCTGTTGGTGGTATCAGCTCTAATATTTGTGAAGCATGAGGGCTCATGCCAATGGCTGTAGTGGCAATTGGGGTACCAGCACATGGGAAGTAAGCAGCAGCAATGCAGGAGCAGAAGGGGAGGTATAGATCTGGTTTTATTATTTCTGCCTCTTTGGACTTGGTGCTACATGTTTCAGCCCATGTAGGGTGGTGGACTTCTCCAGTTAGCTGCTTACGTGTTTGAGGAAAGCTTTACTTTCATTTATGTCCAAGGTTATCAATTGTTACTGAATTTTCCACTTAACGATTTAGAAAAGTTGAACCATTTGATTGCTTCAGTGTGTGTGAGAGACAGAGAATGTACACTTGCACTTTAAAAAAACCTAAGCCACGCTAGTGGTCCAAGACTTCCTTTTTTTTTTTTTTTGTCTGCTGCGTCATTCTCTTTCCATATGTATGGCACTTCATAGATTTGTATTCTACATCAGAATAGGATAATTTCTCTCTTTATTGAAGCTGCCAGGGAACAGCAAATCTTGGAAAAAGAAAGGAGAGCAAAGCTTCAGTATGAAAAGCAAATAGAAGAACGATGGAGGAAGCTGGAGGAGCAGAGGCAGAGGGAGGAGCAGAAAAGGGCGGCTGTTGAAGAAAAGAGAAGACAGAAGCTCAGAGAAGAAGAGGTACGCAGTGCTTTAGCATCCTGTACTGGAGGTGGGGACCTGTTTCAGCTGGTTTGGAGCATGCCCAACCTTCTGGGAGCCACATTACTATAGGAGGTGGGGCAAAACAAAACACCTCATCAAAATGGAAAAAAATATTCACCTGTGCCACCCCTTGTCACAAATACACGTTCCCCAACCCTCTTTCCCTCTCTTGCTCTTTTTGTACACATACGTGCTTACAAGCAGTCACACACTCATACACACACCCTCTCTCAGCAGTGGGCAGCTTGGTGGGGTAGGGTGCTGACCTGACCTTTAATCGGCTGCTTCACAGCTACTTACCGACAGGTAGAGGAGGAGGTGGAAGTGAGGTTAGTGCAGTGCAAGCATACCAACAAAGTCAATCCATTGCTTCCTGGATTGCAGATAGATACATGTCCATAGGACTCACATAGAGGCAAGTGTGTATGGGTTAACAAAAGGAAGATGCTGAGGAACAGAAGGCCAAGCTGTAGATGTAGAGATCAGTAGTAAGAACCAGCTAGCAATTCAGCTGCAAGTATGAGGTGTGTTTTTTAAAAATAGCTGTGGCTCTTTTTGCTGAAGAGTGGTGTGCAGAGAGATGCCACCAAGTGACAGTAAACTGTCTGGTGCCATTAAGATGCTAGACAGGCCTCTGTGACACAGGGTACCAAATGCGACAGGCAGGAACGAGGTGTAGGTAGGCAAGCTGCTGCAGCATGTCTAGATCTGGAAGTTGGGTGTCACTGAGAGATGGGCATAGGAGTTGTTGCTCTGGATAATAATGGATCAATGACTGCATGGGCACAGTAGGGGCCTGGAGAGACTTGAGTTCATGGTGGATGGTTGCTCTAACTTGGGAGCAGTGGGAAGTTGAACCTCTGCCATCTTTCCTTTGACTCCCAAAATTGTAAGTTAAGGTTGGTTGTCTAGAGCTGTTTCTGTGAACATTGATGCATTAAGGAAGGCGGGGGGGACAAGTCATTTTTGAGTTTTTTAGAAAAGCATGCTATGGCTCTTCCTCCTTGATGCAGTTTTTTGGTAATAGTGAGAGTTGACTGGGTTACCTTCTGAACCAATAAGTGCCTGGCCTTGGAGGTGCAGTTTAGTCTTTGGGTTTGGCTTATGAACGTCCTAAATGACTACCAGTTTCTCTGGGTCACAAAAGGCTTAACCTGGACAGCATATTGATAAGTGACCCTTTTGTCCTTTATCATGAGGATTTATTATTCAGGCCCATGCCTAATATGTGCTAGGTTTTGTACAAAAGTAACAAAGTACAAGTCATTGTTTACCAGCTTTGCAGTTGATGTGTAAGTTATTGGTAAGAACCCACAGATCACTAGTTCAGTTCCCAGAAGTGGATCTACGTTATTCCTTGAAAGTCTCAAAGCCTTTCTAAGCAAACTGACAACTTCACTTGCCAGTAGGAGTATCGTTTGTTATAAAGCCACCTGATGTTAGTGTTCACCCTACATGTAGAAAGCTAACCAGTTAGTGATAAAACACTTCTCTGTGATGAATAGGTTTGCCATGTGCAGTGCTCTTAAAACAAGCTGTCCCTCTCATTGCAGTCTTGGGTTTTGTGGGTCCATGAAGGGGACTATACCATATGCCCTGGGTGGATGCTTGAATCACTTACTCTCCATCCCATATCAGTGAAATGTAGAATTCATTTACCATGTGAGAATTTACTGTATTTTTATTTTGCCCTTCCTCCTGTCAAGTCACTCTATTTTATCCTCAAAACAATCCTGTAAGGTATATTATCCAGAGAGATTGTGACTGTGAGCTTTGTGACTCAGCAAAGATTTGAATGATTGTTTCCCTGTTCCAAATGCAACACTTCCGTTGGACAAGGATAAACAAATACTACCCATGGAATATAAAAGCCAGGTCTGAGAGTTCAGTATCATATTCCAGGGTTGCCATCTGCTGTGTGACAAAGGAATGTTACTTGGGAAACAGGTCAGGGGGTGGAGTGGGGGGTGGGAAGACAATTTATAGGGATCACCCTTGGAAGGAGAAATTATGAGGGGAGAAAAATGGAGTTTCTTTTCTTTCCCCCACCCATAAAAAAACTTGACACGATTTTAGCTAATGGAAAAAATAATGAAAACACCTAGCTATAGTAAATAAAAAACATTAATTCTTAAGCTGCTTAGCAGGTTTTCAGGTTGTTGTTGCTTTTTTTGAAAAAAATAAAAATAAAACGCCACCAAACTGGTGATTGCATACATTAAAGGAAGGTTTCTGTGTGATTGGAAGGAATCATTGCAGCAACTCACCACTGAGGCAGAAGACATAGCTCTGCTGAGATGACAGAGTTAATGCTTTCTCATGCATTATTCTTAAACAAATTAAGCCCAGACAGAGCCACAGCAGCAATCTTGCCAGCAGGAGCAGATGCTTGGAGGTGATGTAACTTGTGTTGCTAACTTCAGCCTCTGTACTGACCTCAGTAGTGACTGCAGACAAAGGATACATATATTTTGAGGTGAGTGGACATGCCAGTGCCTTATTTCCTCACTTCTCTTTACAGTATTGGTAAAAGGACCATTTTGAGCACTGCTTGTATGTATAGCTGGAATAAAGATTGAGTCTTCTTCTCCCCCCTCTCCTTGTGACAAGGGCTCTTTAAGAAAGTCAGACCTGGATTCAGTTGTTGTTGCTTTCTGCAATAATTGCTTAGGAACGATTAGAGGCGATGATGCGGAGATCCATGGAAAGAAGTCAGCAGCTGGAGCAGAAACAGAAGAGATGGTCGTGGGGAGGAGCACTGGCTGCAGGCTCAGGCGACAGAGATGGTGAGTGAAGCAGCCCGGCTGCATTGCAGATTCCAAACTGCAAAGGCTCGGGATTAAAAAAAGAAAGCTGCAAAATCTGTTGTGACAGTAGACTGTGATGTGTGAGGGAGAGGTTGTCGAGGTGCATCATTTAAAAAAGGATTTTGAGACTGCTTACTGTATTTCATGCCCTGGTATCTTCTTGGAAATGGGCCAACGCCGAAGTTTCTCTACGCAGATTATATACCGGGCGTGGGGTAGGGGGAATTAAGACACCATGGAAAATAAACCACTGCATTGTCAATGGCTATAGGCTCTGTGTGACATTGCAGAACACAATTTATTTTTAGCTCAGGCACTCCTAAAATCTCAGGGGAGACTTCTCCATGATTGTGCAGTATTTACTGCTGGAAATGAATTGTTCTCTTTACCCTTTTTCTCTAGCTGCTCTCTTTTCGGTTCCGTTTCAAAGCAAGCTTCCTTTTTTTTAACCACCAACCATGTATTAGCTTTTATGTTGTTCAGAAATCATTTAAATTTGTTGTGAATTCACCAGCTTTTCCCAATAGGTTTTGTTCATGTGAAATATCTCCCAAGTGATAATACAGCTGCCCAAAAAGTATAAGCATCCCTGTTTAAGCTGAAGTCTTTAGTATGATTCCTCCCCCCACCCCCCAACAAGGCAGTACAGAAAAAGGAGAAGGATAATCTCTTAACATTTCCAGAAACAGGCTTATTAAAATACCTCCTGTATTGTTTGGGATTTTAATGTTATTGATTTGATCTATCACCTCTTTGCTCTGATTTTTTCTGTTGTTGTGTAGGTGAATCAGAAAATACCCCACCCCCTCTAGGTTTAGCTGCCAACACCCTCCTTCCAGACTCTGTGGCCTCAACTGCTGCTGCTGATTCCGCCAATGGTATTTGAGAGTCTCACAGTGCCATAGTGTCGTTTATCACTTTTAACGCATCCACCAATTTTGTCCTCCCCCCTAACTTCCTGTGTGTTCTCTGTTGTTTCAGTTCAATCCTTGACAGCACTGTTACCAGAAATTCTGGATTCAGTTCCCCCAAGCGTCACTGCTGCCATTTCTTTGGGGAGGGGAACCTGTGGCCATGTAGATGTCACCGGACTACAAGTTCCATCATCCCTTACCATTGGCTGTGCTGGCTAGGGCTGGTGGGAGTTGGAGTCCTGCAACGTTTGGAGGGCTACAGGTTCCCCTCCCCTGGCTTAGAGTTTATGCAACACAAATCCTGTTGCAGTGGAGGCTTTGTGGCAAGAGGGCTTGGTGGATTGCACCCATGAACTTCACTGTCTGGTTGTTGTTGTTTTGTTATAAACGAAGCAATGCATGCTTGGCATTCCAACGTCATAATGGTGATTTGAATCCTGTTCCTACTAGATGTTGTCAAGTTCATTTCCTTTTTTCCCTAGTGTGGGACATACATGTGTCACGTGTACTGTGTGCCTTTTGAATAGCTTCTCTAGGTGGGGACAGGACTAGTTTAAAACATTTCAGTTACAATGAACAAGTTACAATATGAACAAGTAGAATTAATTCCCAGTTACCTGTCACCTAATAATAGAATGGATCGTTATTTGAACCCTTATTTTGAATTAAGTCCAATAAGACTGTTCTGGGGGTTCTCCTGGCCCTCCTATAGTGAAGTGCAGGGGGCATTGTAATGGAATGGAAGGGAAGGAGAACCAACCAACTGAGCAGAAGGGGGTAGCTTCATCCCTATCATTGGTCTGTTTCCACTAGGTAGAAGGGATAGGGCAGTGCAATGTGACAGTGAAGCAACACGACCATCTCCTGCACAGTACATTTGACCAAGCAGAAGTAAGCAAGGGGAGTGCAATCCACTGCCTTCTCCCAAGTTCTACAGGTGTGCACCTAGAACCTAGAGATGGGGATTCCATGTCTTCTGAGTTGCACATAACACAATTGCAGACCACCCCCCATGCAGCTCTTAATCTCAGGGTCATGGGTCCAAGCCCCACATTGGGCAAAATATTCCTGCGTTGCAGGGGGTTGGACTAGATGACGCTTGTGGGTCCTTTCCAACACTACAAACTCGCATGATTCTGTGACTTCCTTAGTCAGGTGGCCCTATGGGTCATTGTGTCTGGCTGTTAACCAGAAGCTTGGTGGTTTGAGCCCAACCTCTGACTTCTGTGTCCGGATGTTCTTAACATCTAGAGTTTCACACCTTCCTTTAGTCCCATCCAGGATAATCAGTGGTCAAGGATGATGGGAGTTTTAGTGCAGCCTAACTGGAGGGCCACAGGTTCCCCGACACTGTTCTAGAGCTCTGAATTGTTTGAAAATTGTGGGAAGTCTTCCCAGCGTCAACACGGCGTAGGCAAAAAGCAGGATATGTTTGTCGCATCACTGTTGCTTAAATAAAAGTAGAGTTAATTTTTATTCATTTTTGTTGTTCTTTAGTACTATTCCCCCCTCCAGTCACTATAAGATAATCTTACACCATACTGTAACATTGAAATGTTTGTAAGCCAAAAGTCTGCCTTGAATTATACCTCACAGACAGACAGACAGGGCGAGCAGCTCCAGCCTGTGGATTTTATCAGATGTGCTTTATTCTTTGTGCTGATTCATTCACAAGGTCCACAGTAACAAAATTAAAGGTTAGCTGTGGGAGCATTTGGCACTGTGGAATGAATATAAATGTCTTCAATGCATCTCTCTGCAGCATGTGACAAACTTTCAGCTTCTACAATGAATCTGCCAAAGCAAATGGAGTCGCCTATCAATAAGCGCCTCTCCCACTCCACAGCAACAATAACATGTTCCCCTGACAGAGGCAAGTGAATGTGCTGCTCATTGTCGCACCAGAAATGATCTCTCTCCTTTTGTGTTTAAAGTGCATCTCTCTTTTTCTCTCTTCTCCATCCCCAGCCCCCCAGCCCCTTCCTTTTCTCAATTGGTTAATCCTCTGAAGGCAGTAATGTTTACCAGAAATCAGTGCAGAAATCACTTCAGTTTTCTTTTTTTGGTTAAGTATATTAAGGAAACTTTCCCTTAGAAAACGAAGAGTCCTGTTTTCAGACATTTCAGTATTGCTTAGGTAAGAACTTTAAATTTTAAAACAGGCATCAAAGCCGCTTTTTTCTCTCTCTCTTCAGCATAAACCTCGTCCATTTCAGTAGTTCTAAGGAGTATAGCCTAAGGTTACCAGATTTTTTTCAATGAATCCAGGGACACTTTTCAACTTCAGTAGGAATGAATGGATTTTGTTAGGGAACTGATTTGTAAATCCGGGGGAGTGTCCCCAGGAAACGGAGACATCTGGTAACCTTAGTATAGCCTACAACCTTAGTGGTTTGATTTTTAATTTTGACATTTTCCATTACCAGATATGCCAAGAAACAAGTATTTCCCTTAGGGGAAAATTTGGATGGCTAATAGGTGGCCTCCATTGTACACCTGTGGCACTCAAGCTGTAGGACAGGTCAGTCCCAGAGGATGTGGAGTACCTCGTCGTAGTGGATGCGCAGGTGGATTTCTAGGCAATTGTGGAACTTGTAGGAAAGGGTTGTCCCGTGCCTCTTGAATCTCACTGATCCACACAGTATTTGTGGAGCTAGCTGCATGTAGGAGAAGAGCAGCTGCTTTGTTCTCATGACGGTTGCCTGTGTGTTATTTTAAGACTAGAGATCAGAGCAACCCAGCTCTGTTTGTCTTCTAATGCCAGCGTTGGGATTCATATACTAGTGCATAGATCCTTACACACAGCAGCCTGTCTGCAAAACTCTGTGCATGCTCATTGTGCTAGGCTGGGGCAGGGCAGAACAGAACGGGACATGTTTTGAAGAGAGGGTCCATATTGAAGAAGTCTGAGAGAGACTGCTGTAGACAGAAGAAAGCAAGAGCGAGCTCCTTGGGCAAGTTTTGTGGGGGGAGAAATAGGTCTCTATAGTGGAATGGATGAATATCACCTACGTCTGAGGGTAGATTTACTGGGCTTCGGCAATCCATGCCATGTCAGCAATAATACCCAGCAGGAAAATATTTAATTACAGTACAGTGGTACCTCTGGTTACATACTTAATTCGTTCTGGAGGTCCGTTCTTAACCTGAAGCAACCACTTTAGCTAATGGGGCCTCCTGCTGCTGCCGCCGGGACTCGATTTCTGTTCTCATCCTGAAGCAAAGTTCTTAACCTGAGGTACTATTTCTGGGTTAGCAGAGTCTGTAACCTGAAGCGTATGTAACCCGAGGTACCATTGTAAAATAGTTCTTAAGAGAATAGTTATTCCCCCTCATCTTCATTTTTCACTGCTTACAGGAAGTTTTTGCTTTTTTCTGTTGTAAACTTTATTTGAGCCTGGAGTTGTAAAAAATTTTTTGGTGCTTTTTTTTGGTGCAACAATGGTATTCTATTAATTTTCTGTGGAACTTAATTCCGTTCATGTGTGCTTTGGATCATAGCCTACCTACCACCTGATTCTGTTAAGCAGTTTTCACTATAATGGTAGAAGCGATGGATCTAAATAGGGTATAACATCCAGTCCTGTGCCTGACATTCAATGCAGAGCTAGCTGATTCTGTTCCCATTTGCTAGGAAATCTTTCTCTTAACTATTAATTATGGCCAGTGTACATTTGTCCTGGACTCCACAGCTCTTATGACCCGGAAGCTTATTAGTTAGCAGGCAAAAAGGGGCTAGTTTAACCCTCTGTATAGCATGGAGTAGGGCAAACTGCCAGGGTGCTAATATTGCTGACTTCAACACTAGAAGGAATGGCTTAGAATTAATATTCTAGCACTTGTTGCTCTGAAACTGCTGCCTTGTTGCAGCACTTCATAAATCAAGGCATTCATTAATAGTTCTAGCATTATCTAACCTACAGTATCGTTGCATATAATATACCATACCCTTCGACACAAGTGTGTCTCGTATATTAATGAAGAAGTGTGGAAAATCATAAGAGAGGCTAATACGTTAATGTCCATTCTGCTTGTTAGACCAAATAACACATAAGGTACTCGGCTTAAAACCCTGAAAATCGAAGCCCTCCTAAGAAGAATTAAATCCAAGGATTTGTAGTTCTCCAAGATGCCCAGTTATTTGTTCTTTTCCCCTTCGTTCATTTTCGTTTGGCCATTCATTATGTTTGTTTGCAATTTTTTGAAGTGGCTTTTTTCTTAATGTTTTTCGTTTGTTTCCATTCTTCAGCTCATCGCATGCACCTTAGTCCTATGGAAAACTTTATTATTTCTCGACTATTGACTCCCACACAAGCTTCTTTAGCCAGAAGCAGAAGTACATTAATGCTTTCTGAGCAATACAGTGATTCAGGTAAACCTAATGTTTTAAGGAATGTATTAGGCTCATAGAAAAAAATAATTCAAGATTCCCACCCCCACCCCTGGTAATTTATTAATCTTATTCCACATGTAATAATAATCCTTCAAAAACAAGGAAAGCTACAGAGTTCTATCCAGGAGCTTTATTGCTTGGTTGCCTTAGCAATTATGTTGAAGAATGTAACATTTCGGTTGGCTAGAAAGTAAACAAATAACAAAACAAATTTAAAAATTGTCTAAATAGTGATTTATAATTAAGCTTAACTCAAATTTCTAGGAGTCTAAGTAGTATCCATTCAGATGACATACTAGGACTTTAAAAGCAGTTTTACTAACGCTAAACAAGACAGTATGATTTCCTAGCCAGTGAACTACAGTACTCTGATTCAAAGTTAGTTATCAAACTAGTAACATCTGTACCATGTATCACTTTTAGATCTGATTTCTCCAGTCCTTAGGATACTACTTTAGACATGTTTCTGAATCTAAAATGGTCATGAAAAATTGACCGATAACAAAAATAATTCTCAACAAGAGATTTTAATCTGTTAGGAGTGGCCATCTCTTTAAAACCTGTCAATAGAAGAACTATTTATTCCTATGGCCTAAAGTTTTTAAGCTTAGTGAAGGCACTTCAGTAAATGTGTGGTGGTTGTATAAAGAGAGAAAATATGGTTTATTAATGTGTTTGAACAGTTTGTGTTTTTCTGTTTCTAATAAAGATTGCTGTTCCTCCCCCCCTTTTTTCCGCCCTCGCTTTCTTTGTCTATGTTCCCTATTGCTCTGGCTATTGTACTATAACTCTTTAGTATTCCATATCTGTCCTCGTGTAGCGCCAGCTAGCCCTCTTAAATCTCCTTACAAGCCTTCGCCCACTCGAAGTATGGAGAGAAAGAAGGCAGCATCTGCGTCAACATCCGATGCAATGAAAGGAGCAACTGCAGCAGAAGTGCCACAGGTGGGCTTGAAACTTGGCCGGCCCAAGATAGATGCTCTTTTTGTTTTTTAAGTATATTTATAAGATGGTTGGGTATTCTGTGGGTCAGTGTTTAAAGAGTAAATGGCCTCTCTGTTTCTCCTGCTTCCAGCCGCTCTGTTGCAACCATTCCTCTGCTCTCTAGATATTCATAAGCAGTGATGCTTGCACTAAGTTCTGTTATGTTGAGCTGAAGGGTCAAGTATTTAGGGAGTCTGTGTGTCTGGTGTGATATTATATTTTCCAGATGGGAAGAGTTTTTTGAAACTTGAAATTAGATTATAAGAATCTGCGACTTAAAAGGATATAACCGTCAGTGCATTGTACCTTTTAAAGCACTGGCTTCAGTGCTTTTAAAGGTTTTTTTTTAAAAAATAAAATAAAATCTGAGTGCATCACTACAAATAATTTGTTTTGAAATTTGAACTTGCTTTCTTGCGTCCTAACTCAGCAGAAAAATAGTTTAGCTTTTAAGAGCTAAAGTATGCTAATGCTTAATTGGGGTAGGTTTTGACAGTTTCCCTTGCTGCTAGAGGATTTGTTTTGTGTTTGTTTCAGCTCCGCGTGGCGCTGCAAATAAGAAGGAAAATGTTTTAATGCATTCATGTACATTTCTAATTTTATAATATTTGTGGACACTAGGGTGCGCTCTTAGAATTCTGTCTGATAACTAACCAAGTACCACAAGGATAAAACAATAAGAGTAACACCCTGTGGTATTTTTCTTCTTCAATAATACTCAAGTATGTGTATTGAGAAGAATAAATTAATAATAAGAGCAGGTGGCTAGGGGTTAGCGCTAGACATAGTCAAATGCCAGAGATATGTTTCTGTATAGTGCAAACTGCTTGATCATGGTTATGCCGACCTACATTTTGCACTAGTTATAACTACAGTACTTCGAATAATGTATGTGTAATTTGCTTGATTCTTCTTCATCAAGAGTAATTCATGCAATAGTAAGGTACCATGTTTTAAAAATGGTTGCATGTATAGGACTCAGGTTGGTATGAATTCACCTAATTTTATTGTACTGTTATTTTTAGTTTAAGTTTGGAAATAAAAGTCACATTGAAAGTTTAACATGGAAAGATAGGATACAAGTAATTTAAATAAACATTGCTTTCTTCAATGTACTGTAGAATTTTGGACATCAGAGGATATCACTTGACCATTCAAAAGTTATTACGTAATGGAATAAGTTGCTTTCACTTGTAAAACACTAAAATAAGAATATGAGATGCTAAGTCTCTGACCCACCCTTCAGATCCCCCAGAACTTAAGCTTCCCTCAAAAATTCTGCAGAAGTATTACTAATGGTCACAAGTTGATACTTCCTCCCAAACCTTGTTATAACTCCAGTTTGTTTTGTTGACCAAGAAACACAGCAGCAGTTGGGAGGGTGGGATTTATATATTTTATTAAGGTCCCTCTGCATCTTCTCTTGTATTTCAGAGCATTGTGGCTATACCAGTAGCATGTTTGACCCCCAACATTTCACAGATAGCAAACGGCTTTTAAAAATTCTGCTCAATTTCAAAAGCAGGTTGCCCTGCTTGGGTTTCTATATGATACTTTGGAACTTGACCACTGCTTGTAAAATACCCTGAGAGAACTCTATGCAAGGGCACTTAACTGAACTACTTTGCCACTGCAATATTTTGATTAATATATATATTGTATATTATATTTGTGTATAAATATAAATATTTAGTGTAACTTTGATGGCCATAGGGGGGAAATGTTGCAAGCTTTCACAAAACTTGTTTAAAAAAATTAAAATACAATTTTGGTTTGTACATACAAGTCTGTTTGTGGGTATCTGTGCTAAATCTGTTTCATCAGATGCCAAAAGTACCTGTCTTTCGTCGTCTTCTTTTTTAAGAATGAGAAGAAAAAGAAGGAGAAGCGGCCCACAACCCCTGGCACATCATCTGGTTTGGGATCTCCTCTTAGAAGATCTGATTCTCCAGCAGCCATGTCCAAGCGATCAGGTTCACCTGCAACTCCTAAGTAAGACAATTCAGCAAAATCTGATTTGCCCCCCCTTTTTCCCATCCTCCCTCACAGTCGCTTCAAGGATCGACCAGTCTCCTTCAGCCTTCCCCTTGTCCCTAAAGCAGCCAGTGGGAGAATTAGGGTCGGAATTCATCAGAATGCAGTTTCCCCTCTGCCTCAATGAGCAGTCTGATGCAGGGGAAAGAAGGGAGGGCATAGGCAGTTTTCAAGAGAAAAATGCCAGTCTTAAAGTCATCAGTTTCATTATCATAATATATCTGAAGAGGAAACCAGCAATTTCCTGAACACAGGATTCTAATCGTGTTGAATCACTTTTTTCTTTTCCTTTTGTTCTGTAGCATGTTGAACATCTGTTGCTACGGAATATTTCCCAAGCCAATCCTGGCCCAAATTCTTTAGAGATGCCTAGGTTGCCAATAAAGTGTCTTATTATATTTTGAGGGCATAGATGAGTAAGCAAGATTCGTCACTTAGCTTGATTACATTTGTCTGTTAGCAATAGAACTGACACTTTTCTGGGAACAGCCACTCACTTCCAATGGCTCAGAACACTTTGGACAGTTACTCACAGCGCCACTCCTTCATCAGTTTACCTGGTGGCAGTCTGTCAGAGGCCACTGCCACCACTGGGTAAACCTGCTTATGCATGAGATGAGGCGGCTGTCAGCCGCCCCATCCTTCTCACATGGGCTTGGTTGCAGGTGTACCTGGCAAAGTTGTGTCATGGCCTGGGGCTTGTGAGCAGAAAATGAGTGCTGCTCCATCCTCTCCTTGCATTCATGTGACTTGTAATGAACCAGCCACTGCTATGTAAACTTGTGAGCAAATACACTGCCAGGCAAGAAAGGACAAGTAGTGGTGGGTGGGTTGACACTGGGTGAGGGGGTGGGTGGGTTGCTTAGCGTGGCCTGTCTAGGACCCACAAACTTGGAGTCTGACCTGGGTTAAAAAAATGTTCGCTGAGGAGAACTGTTAAAATCTACAACAAATTTATTTTTCTGATTGTACCCTTAATTGGTTGTAAAACCACTGATTTAATGCACCCAGTCCAACTATATCACAGAAAATAATGGTAACTGAAGTTATTACAGTGGTACCTCAGGTTAAGAATTTAATTCGTTCTGGAGGTCTGTTTTTAACCTGAAACTGTTCTTAACCTGAAGCACCACTTTAGCTAATGGGGTCTCCTGCTGCCGCCGGAGCACGATTTCTGTTCTCATCCTGAAGCAAAGTTCTTAACCCGAGGTAATATTTCTGGGTTAGCGGAGTGTGTAACCTGAAGCGTATGTAACCCGAGGTACCACTGTACTAGCTTAGGATCATCACCTACATCAGATGGAGGGGGAGAGCATAAAAGCAGCAGAAGTAAGGAAGAGCCAATTCTATTGATGTGGAACCAGTTAGAGGGTAGTCATGTAAGGGTTTAAAGTGGCCAACAGCTGGAATGTTGCCACTGAGGGCATATAGGCAGAGCTTGCTTGGATGTCCTCTCAAAACTAACTGGCAAGAGAGCATTGCACGAGAGTGTTGCTGCTGCCGCTGCTGTTGAACGGCAGACTGACTAACATTCCTGCAGGATACATTGAACTGGCAGTGCAGTACTTTAGATCCTCACAAAATTTGTAAAGGTTATTTTCCAAGGCAATTTTGTTTGGAAAAGAAAGAGAGAGAAATAGCTCATACATAAGCAAGGTGAACAAGCTGTTATGTTACTTCCTGCAAGAAGCGCTTTGATAAAGCAAATAGTAAAGAAAAAAGTAAATGGAGGGAAAGATGTATATGGCCAAAAGGTTCATAAACAGAAAATAAAGGGTTAATCGGAAACCAAGAAATGCTGACTAGAGGACAAAAGGGACAAAGAAGTTTATCTGCCTGAAATTAGAGCTGAGTCAGAAAGTGGTATAGATATTTAGTAATAGGGTGGTGTCTACAAAAATCTATAGAATCAGCTGACTGGGCAAAAAAAAGCAAAAAAAACCCTCACTTAAAAGTAGATACTGGTTATTTTAAAATAGTAAATGTCCCAAACTGTGTTCCCAGTCAAAAACAGATAATATAAATTCAGAAGTTCTTTAGATGTATTCTACAGTGTCTCCCTCTTTAAATTATTTTTACTGAAGTTTTCAACAGACAGATAACAACAGCGAAACAAGCACAAAATGTAATACTGCAGTACAACAGTTCATTGATCAGTCTGCATCACTGGATAGAATTGACCTGCAAAATACTAAACTCAATAAAGACCACAGAAAATGTGCAGTAGTGTCTTTGCTTAATTGTTAGGGTATATTTTCACACAAACAAGATGAGATAAACTTGTATATTGATACAAGCCCAGGGTATGTTTGTCATAGACTCAATTCCCGCCCCCCTCCGGGAGTAATGCTTCAAGTATTTTCATGTTTTGTGAGCCTACCACATTGCCTCATGACAGTGTAATTTGTGTGAACAAGTATGAAATGGATTTGCTGTTAATCCCAGTTGGCACAATTTCTCTCTCCCTGTTTTTTTAACAGACTAATTTGCTGCCTGGCGCATGATTTGTTTCTTCCGAATGTTTTTGGTCACAGTCCTGTTTTGCCTAAGAACAGACAGTCTGCAAACTTAATCCTCATATTCTTATATGTTTGCAGCTTTAAAATAAAATAAAAATAAAATAATGTTTTATTTGATGTAAAAGGGCAAAGAGTGGGGAAGTGGGAGAAATCAACCAAGGTTAAGATCAGTTAACAATTGACCTGTCCTTCCTGGGATCTGTTGGCAATACAGTATTGCATTATTTATTTGAATTTATTTTTAGAACACTTACGAAGACTTACCCACAGTCTCCCAAAACTACTAAACAGTATCTGGCCTCTCCTGTGAAACACCGTGCCACTTCAAATCTCAACCAAGAAACGCCTAAGAAAAGGGCAGAAAAGCATAAAGACCAGCAAAGGGAGACTGCTGGTCAGAAAAACCAAGGGTCACCTGGTGAAGAGGCTGTAAGCCAACATCTAGCTGAAAAATCTCTGCCTTCTGCAGGAAAGACCGAAAGCAGTGAAGGTGTTTTGCTTTTGCCTTTTTGCTTTTGTTTCGTTTTTGCTTCTGTTGTAATACCTCTTAACTCCTTATATATCAAATAACTAGTTCTATCATTTCCATCTTTGTGGCAAAGGAAATTTGGCACTGATCCAGAGGATGCCATAAATGCCTTTATCTTTAGAAGTCTTCATAGAATATTCAGTTAGTTCTAGTAGTAGGTATAATGTCAAGAATAAACTATTGGGCCATTGGTAAGCAAAACGTATTGAGAAGCCAGACGTCGATTCCTGGATATTTCTTGTGCCTTTTCTTGCTGTGGTGTCAACCTCTCTCAGTACATTAACATGCCCTGCTTTACTAAAGATATCATGAATTGCAGGTGCAGTTAGAAATACTATATGAACGTTTTCTTTTAAACAGTGAAACAAAGGATTAATTTATACAACTAACTGAGGTAGTTTCCTGGGGGAAAGAGCTGTTGTTCATTTCACTTTGATGCAACTATCTTGATATACTTTCTAGATATTCTTCTCTGCTTACTAATTTTGAGCCACTTATTAGTACAACCTTAACTATGTCCATCAAATCCTGTGCTTTACACACATTACATTAACACATGTAATGACATTATATTAGTTAGCATCCGTTTGTCTTGGGAGACAATGGACGAGTGAGTGCGCCTTCAGGGGTGAAGTCAAACCATTTGAAAGTCACAGTGCCTGCTGTGGCTGTAGAGACCAATATAGGAGAGACATGTTTTGTTACAGCTGGGGCAGATGAAGGCATCTGGCTCTGCTGATCCAGCTGCACCATGGCCTTTCTTCTTTCTATACTCCTCCTAGCAGTCATTCCTCTTCTGGTCACTGCTGTGGATACAAGACCTGATTGTCTCCTGATTGTTTGGAGGTTTTGTTTTTCTCTGAATATGAAGCGGTTTATAAATGCTTTAAAGAAATGAAGTGAAGTTAAGTTCCACTGAACGTTTAGGTTGCCCAGTGTTTCCTGGGCTGCAGTCTATAATGTTTTAACCGGAACAACAAATTGTTTAGGGAAACTTGCAGCAGGAACTACTGATGCTGAAGAAGCTACAAGGATTTTAGCAGAGAAGAGGCGCCAAGCTCGTCTCCAGAAAGAACAAGAGGAAAAAGAAAAGCAGGAGAGAGAAGAACGTGAAAGGTATTTTCCCTACCCCATCCCCACTTCTCCATTAATAACAGCACACACTTGGACAGCTTCTCATTGCTGCTGTTAAGAGACCTTTTAATTAGTTTCAATTTCAGAGAGTAGTTAACATGGAATGAATGTTAACTTATCTAAACTAAACTATAGTGAGTCCATATCCATGATTTCGCAGAACTGGATCCCCCAAAATTTAGGGCACATCTCCCATTTCCCAAGGAAACATGACAAAAGTACACAATTCTGTGCAATATGTAAGTGTTATGCAAGGTATAGCTCCCTCTGCCAGTCCTAAAATAAGTATTTCTGTGGCTTTGCAGGCTAGAGAGAGAAGAGCTGAAAAGAAAGGAAGAGGAAGAGAGGATTCGCCTGGAGGAAGAGGCTCGCAAGAGAGAGGAGGAAAGAAGGCGTGAAGAGGAAGAAGCTAGGAGAGCAGCGGAGGAGGAAGCTAGGAGGAGAGCGGAAGAAGAAATCCTGCTAAGGGAAAAACAAGAAAAGGAATTGCAAGCTATGATTGAGATGCAGGTATGGCCTTTTGGACGTATAAGACCATACGTACTATTTAAGAAGTGTTTTGACTATGCAGCCTTTTTCAAGATAGAGCCTAATATTTCAGAATAATAATTATGTTTTGTAAAAAGCAGAAATGTAGTACGTAATGCTTCTGTAGGTTTATCATAGATGAACATACATTGTTACTTTTTATTCAGAGTCAGGCCACTGGCATATCTCTAAACCGCTCTTGGTTTCCTGGAAGTCTCATGTACAGATCTTTTCATTATCCATCTCCCGTGATCCATTATCATTTCAATACTTTGGGGTTTAAAATGCAGACATCTGTATGCAAGACATGTCCTCTGCCATTGATCTAAGTCCAGCATTATTAAGCATGTCACACATTATGTAGAACGTGTTAAACCTCAGGTGCCTATAGTTACTGCCCTTTAAAATGACATACATGCTAAATGCTAACTATATGTCCTGACTTAGATCTGTTAGCTCTTTGACTTTTAACTACAATTCCATCCGTATGGATGGGATTTGTACTGCTTAGAGCATGTTTAAATCCCTTTTCCAGGTGGGTTTGCAGGGCCACCTGGGAATTGTCATAGCTCAGTAGTTGAGCATGTGCTTTGCATGTCAAATTTCCCAGATTCGATCTCAGCCACCTCTAGGTCTGTATAGACAATACTGAAGTAATTCGACTAGCGCTCTAAATTGCTAGAAGGCAGCTCTCTGTGTTCTTACACCTTTCGGGGAACTGGTGGCACAAGCAAGGCTACATCCACTACAGTCCGGCACACCCACATGGGAAGATGAGTGGAACCACAACCATTCAGGAAAAAATAGCCCACACAGACACAAAACCCTAGCAGAAAGCTTTGGTGCTATATTTTAGGGAAATACTGTCCACTCACATTTTCTGGAGTCTGGAAAGTTGTCTGTGATGGAATGAATAAGGTGTGTTTTTTTGGTGGCTTATGTGTGTTTAATTAGAAAGAAGCAGCAGAAGCGAAGGCCCGGGAGGCGGCTGAGCATCTGCGTCTGGAAAGGGAACAAATCATGCAGCAGATAGAGCAAGAAAGACTGGAGCGAAAGAAGGTAGAGAATTTGTCCATATCACGGGTGACAGCATTGTTACTTTTGTCCTCATAAGTTTATCAAATGCATCTCTAAATTAAAGGTGTCCTAGACGAGAAAAGCTTGATGATGTGGTCCTAATGTCAAATGTAATTGTTCATTATAAATTCTGTTCAAAATTATGATCCTCTTCAGATTTGGGAGCAGCCAATTGGTATGCATGGGATCTGCCTACCAGTTGTAACCTTTCTGTATAGGATCATGGTTAATAGGGCTGTAATAATCCTACACAGTCTCTAACACATCCTTTTCCAACTTGGGTCCCCATATGTTGCTACAACTACAACACCCCTCATCTCTGACTACTGGCTTGCTAGCTAGGGATGATGGGAATTGTAGTCCAACACCATCTGGGGACCCAAAGTTGGTTGGGAAAGGCTACACTAACAAAAGCAGAGTTAAAAGATACTTACTCTGTTACATGTATGGCAATTGTCTTTAATCAGATGGTATGAAATTGCTGACAGTGGTGACTTGCCATTGCATTTTCATTACATAGATGAACCATATTAAAGAAATCCATATTGGAAGATTCTAACAGCAGTGATTCAGAAATATGACTTGGAGACATTGCCTTATGTGGCCAGCCCAAGATTTATACCTTATTTGAGCCTCACATGTCTGTAGAATGGGGAGATATTTCTTCTGTGCTATATATTGATGCAATCTCAGTTAGCTTAGCACTTTCAGTTTTGGAAAGCAAAGGATAATAAACAACATAATCATTTTCTTTTTCTTTTCAGAGAATAGATGAAATAATGAAAAGGACAAGAAAAAGCGAAACACCAGAAATCAAGGTGTGGAACAGAATTCCCTTCCTTTCCTTGGAAGTGTAGAATTATGTAGTTTAACATACAATAAATGCCATTGCCCCAGAAATCTGAAGATTAATCTTCATTTGTAATATAAGTGGCCACTTTGGGCCCTCTTTGAAGGGTCACAATGGTTTCTCTCTCATATAAACAGCAGAAGAAACCAAATATGTGCAAACATGGGGCAACATAATGGCAAATACTACCTTTCTTAATGCCTCTAAGGGGGAGAGATGAAAACAAGTGTATTGTGCCTTCTATCTTAGTTCCAAAGTACACAGTTCATGCAGCATTTACCTCCGCTGCTACATGGAGGAAAGCAACTTAGAGAGGGCATTTTGGGAAGGTAAACAGCAGGAACAGAAGTATTTGAGCTGTTCCCTCCTCCCATTCTGCTTTTTCTCAGCTGCAGCCACTTGTGGCTACTTTTCAGTAACACAGACAGAACAGGGCAGGAAGAAACGCATAACTGGACGTAACATGTAGTTTGACTCTTAATCGCTTACTGCTCCTACTTTATTCTACGTACTTGGTTAAATGATAGGCTCTTCAAGAGTAATGGTCAAAGACCAAAGCAATTAGTACTACTGTGCAAATAACTGAAGAGCTGGCTGGGGTACATTTTGCTTGTTATCCTCGCAAGCCTGAATGGTGAAGAGAGGAACTACCTGGATCAAATGGCTGTTGCTTCCGCAGTTATTAGTCCAAGCGACATGAGAGAGAAAAAACAGGGGCTGTAGCTATTTTAAACCCTTGTCACCTCCTCCCTTCCCACAGAGTACCTTGATTGAGCTTTGCTTGAAAAAAATAAAAATTGTCAGAGAATCTGGCATGTGGGCAGGGCATCTCTGATCTGCATAGATACCAACCTGCAGTGCCCGTAGTAAAGATCTGAGGTTCCCAGGGAACTAGTGTTGGTACAAGGGCTTAGAGACTGCTTACCTTTCCCACCCTGGAGCAGATAATGCAGACATGATATAAGGATCTTGCTGGAAGTTCTCACCCATCTCCTTCTGCAGCCATTGTTTTCCCTTTGTCTGCTTCCGTCATGTTTATAGAGAATGCTACAATAAGAGATTAAGAATGTTTTGTTACAAGCTGTGTGGGGTATATATAAAACATTTTGAGCAAAGTAGAGCTGGTAAGATATAAATGTTCAGCTGCGCCTCTGGAAAGGTCTGCAGTTAGTGAATTTTACGTGTTTGATACAGAAGGAAGACATTCAGCTGGATGTGCCATCATCTTTGAATCTGGACAAACAGCCAAAGCCACCTGCTATCAATCAAGCAGGTAAAAAACAACACTGTATTGATATTAAATTATGTATTGATTGCCTTCCAAAATCCATGCTTCAATGAAACTTGCTAGATTGTTCCTATTTTTGGCAATACTTCCTGAAAGTTCAAGCGTTTGGCCTGCCCATAGTATTATTCTGGCAGACACGTAGTCAGTTTGGCCTGCTTCTCATGTGTGTTTGCTAGTTTTGCTATTCACATTGCTTTACTTCTTCTTAATATTAAACCTCATAAGTTAGCTTGAGTGGGCGTGCCACTCACACTATAAAGAGCTCATAACCCACCCACTCTCAGTAGCCAGAAACATCGTACCCAGACACTGGAGGGACTTGTCAGGAATAAACATGGATCACTGGTATCAAGTGGTATGGGAGACAGCCTTACTAGAAAAGTTAACCAATAGGCAGAAACTGACGTGGGGTGGAATAGAAGAGAATGACTTCACTCTGGAATGGCTTTATCACATACCGTATTTTTCGTCCTATAGGGCGCACCGGCCCATAGGACGCACCTCGGTTTTTTTTTGGGGGGGGAATGAATTTTAAAAAATTATTTCCCCCCCCAGCCACGGCTGCCTCCCCAAGCCTTGCGCACACCTGCCCGAAGCACGGGGAGCCCTCCGGAGGGCGCTCCGTGCTTGGGGCGACAGGCTGCCGCCCCAAGCCTCACGCGCTTGGCGGGACCTCCCACCGGGCGCGCAAGGCTTGCGGACACTCGCCCGAAGCACGGGGAGCCCTCCAGAGGGCGCTCCGTGCTTGGGGCGACAGGCTGACGCCACAAGCCTCGCGCGCTCGGCGGGACCTCCCACCGGGCGCACAAGGCTTGTGGACACTCGCCGGGGCTGCAGGCTGCTGCCCGCAAGCCTTGTGAGCCCGCGGGAACTCCCGCTGGGCTCGCAAGGCTTGTGGATAGCTTCCTGAAGCCTGGAGAGCGAGAGAGGTCGGTGCGCACTGATGCCTCTTGCTCTCCAGGCTTCAGCGAAAGCCTGCATTTGCCCCATAGGACGCACACACATTTCCCCTTCATTTTTGGAGGGGAAAAAGTGCGTCCTATGGGGCGAAAAATACGGTACACAGCCCAAAAGGACAACAACACGAATCCACTGATGGCATATGATTCAATATGGCTAACTTATCCAAGCAACACTACCCTCTTCACACATGAACAAATGAATCCCACTGCAGCCCAAGCAAAGACAATCAAGCGCACTCTAGGCCACCCCAACCTCTCTCACCACCAAGGAAACATAACAAGTGAATGGAAAGAGAACCCAGCCAAGTGATGCTGACAGAAAACCCCCACGCATACACTAAGTAAAAGAACATAAGCTGTCCCACCCTGTCCCCTCGCCCCCCTCCCCCCTTTTCTTCCCAACCCTATACTGCATATAACACCAATGTCTCACGACAAATGTACCGTAACTGATCTGTGGAAAACACAACCTGAAGAAAGAGACAATGCATGTGCTTTTGTAAATGAGGAAAATCTGCAATTTAAAAAAATGTTTTTTAAAAAAAGTTACTTTGAGTGAGCATGTGCCTAGAAATGCAAAACATAAATTTCAGTGCCCGGAAAGGCAAGAAATAAACATTTAGCACTACCCTCATCTCCAAACACCTTCAGTATAGTGAACATGGAAGCAGTTCTAGATTTGTGAGGTTCACCGCTACCAGTCATCGTAGAATAAACAGCAGGCAGTACTGGGCTAAGTATGACAGACAAAACAGACTCTGTATCAGGTAGCCTCTTATGTTCCTATTCAAACAAAGGCAGTATCTCCTAGTTCAGCCATAGTATTTTATGTGCCATGAGCAAGGTGCATGGTGGAGGCTCTCTCTCATTTTAGTAAAACTCCACTTCAGGAGATGAGTATTGAACAGGCCCTGTGGAGGTATACATGATTCTGGGCTCATATCTTAAAGCCTACTTACACATTAAACCTGCCATATAAGCAAAGGCTGTCTATGTGAGCTTCTGTCTCCTGAGAATTCTGAAGCCTTCTCCACTCAGACACCAAAGACTACAGGGGATAGAAATAATACACAACTGCTCTCTATCCTTTTCCAACCATTGATTGTTTCCCCCACTTTTATTCTTAGTGACTATTTTTCTACAAGTTCCCATGTTGAAAGTGGGGGCAGGGGAATGGGAAAATAAGCTACTAGACATGGCAGATAGTCAGCAAAGTTGTACCTGGAGTAGACCCATTGGAATTATTGGACTTAATTCTATTGATTTCACTGGGTTTACTCTGAGTATCTTAGCTGTCTATAACCCAATAATGAGGAGAGCAGTTGGCTGCCACCTTTACTAAATGTGATTTCCTCTTTCCCCCTGCCTATTGGTGGAGAACTTTCAGAGCTCTCACATACTGAATTGCAACATCTCAGGCTTCCCATGTGGAACTTCAAGCTTGCATATTTTCATCTTTCTGGCAATAATATTTAATTGCATTTCCTAGAGAACAAATCCTGCATTAAGGGTAGGAATAAATATGTGGCTTGCTTTCACCAATGACTTCTTGTCTTGTTGCTTTTACAATCACATTTCCTCATGACATCCTTTTCATAGAAATGAATGGACTAACAAGCTGCAAAGATGATAAAGGCCTGGGATGTGCTGTGTCTGACTCTTTCCCTCATGATGTATTTTCTAATGGACTTAAGCCACTTATGGGCCTTATTCAGCTGAACCCAATGGATGGGAAATCAAATAGCATTGATGATTCAACAGATGAAGTTCAGTCTATGGATGTGAGGTACATAACCATTTAAAAATAATCTTAGTCAGGATCCAAAGAACCACACAATTTGTTACATGTGCCTGCTGCTGCTTTAGATTTGTGTTTTTGTATGATATGGTTCAGGGATATGCTTCTCAAAAAAATACTATTATTTTAAATCTTGCTGAATTTGCACAAATAAATACCTAAAGTAATTTGTATCCTGGCCCTAATAATTTGAAAGTTTCATTTATCCTTTAATGAAACATGCTGTGTTCTATGTTACTTCCAATTCTTTTGTCATTCCTTCCCTTCCACGGGCATCTGTGAACCAATATTTGATGCTCTTAACTATGGTGTACAAAGGAGCAAAATGCATTCTGCAGCCTGATCCTATGCATGTTTACTCAGAAGCAATTCCTACTGTGTCAAATAGTGCTTTCTTCAAGGTAAGTTGTCTAGGGTTGCAACCTTGAGTTATTTGCCATTCATTATCTGCCTACTGTAAAATAGATGAGCTGAAATCACACTTTTATCATCTGAGGAGATTTGCATTGTCATGAATTTCATGCAACATACATGTTAGTAACCTGGTTTTCACTCTTTTTTTTTTTTAACAGTCCTGCTTCAAAAGAAGAGCTTATATCTATTCCTGAGTTTTCACCATTGAATGAAATTATGCCTGGTGTTTCTTTGGACCAAAATGGCTCAAATAATGGGAAGGCTCTTCAAGATCTACTAGATTTTACTGGCCAGGCCACTTACCCAAAATTATCAAGTGAAAGTGTCAGCATAGATGATTGTAATAAAAACTTGATTGACGGATTTAATAGTCCAGGACAGGAAACAACTCTCAACACCTTGTGTTGACAAACACACTACTACTTAGCAATAAGGTACTATATTCTAGTAATAAGTACAATTGTTTAGCTACCTGTTACAGGCAGTGTTTGTGTTGCCTTCTGACTGTCACACAACTGAAAAGAAAACCAGGACTTATGAGCCCTCTTCAGAAGTATTGTTTGTGCTTTTAGTGAGCATGTGAGTGGGGAGCAGGGCTGACGTGGATAATGCTGGTCTGTCCCTCTGTATCAGGGTTTCCCAAACTTGGCTGTCCAGCTGTTTTTGGACTACAACTCTCACCATCCCTAGCTATCAGGACCGGTAGTCAGGGATGATGGGAACTGTAGTCCAAAAACAGCTGGAGACCAAAGTTTGGGGAACCCTTCTCTATATGCACAGTGTCCCTTTTATTTGTTCGGCCGAACACATTGGTATCATGGGCTGTGGCCAGAGGGAGATGTCAGGAGCATTGCTAGACAGGTCAGCCTCATTCATGGGTTCACTGAACATGTGAACAGCACTTTGGAAGAGGGCAATGGTTTTTTGTCGTGTGTTTGTTTGTTTGTTTGTTTGTTTGTTTGTTTGTTTAAAACCATCTAATGTGCTCAGAGCTGTTGGGTGTTGGATAATGGTTTACTGTTCCATTCCTGAATTTTGTTTAGTAGATAGCATGAGTATAATTTGGAGGCCACACCCAGAAGGCTAATGGGTCTAAAATTATGAGGGTCTGAGGGGTCTCCTTTCTTGAAGATTGGCACAATGTTATGCATTTAAGCCTTGAGAGGTTGAAAGTGAAGACCAGAACAATTAAATGCAGTATAATAATCTGAAAATCAGAACAATTTAACATAATAATCTGCAAATAAAACATTGGATTTACGTAAACTAACTCAGTCTATTTTTCCGATTGACAGATGGCGTTATTTGGGAGAATATAGACACTTCCAACGCTGCTGTTGGTCAAACAAGAGCTCGTCATTTTAAGAAGCTGCTGCAGTCCTCAACATTGGATATCATGTTCCTCTGCACTGAATTTACTGTCTTCCCATGTGCATTGATGAGCAAGTAGTCATTTTGGTCAGGAGTGGAAACTTCAGTTTGAGTGGTTTCAGGGAATATTTGTGGGAGCTTTTTTATAATTGAGCTTTTAGCTGCTAAGAAAACATGGTTATTAAACATATACGTATATATATATATATAAATAAATATATTATCAGTGGGCTCCCAAGTGAGTCAGTAAAATTTATTTTAAAACCATTCTTTTAATTTTGTCATTGAGCTATCAGGATTGTGTGTGTGTGTACGTAAAAATGCACATTAAAATGAAATGGCTGTTCCTGTGTTTGCCTTTCAGTTTGTTTGTGTTTTTTTCCTCTTGGGAAAAAGTCATTTTTTAAATGCCATTTATTATAGGTGTCTTATTGCAAATCAATAACTGAGAAGGCTTGGAAAAAATATGCAACTGCTGGAATCCAATAGATTTTCTTGCAGACAGTGGAACATTTGAATTACCACTCATTAAAATATGGCACATAACAATTTTATTTGTAGTACTTTCTGATCTGTCGGTAACTGAGTTGGCACTGAATTGGAGCTACCACTAATATAGTGCTAAAATGAAATTAGCAAAAGCTTATCACACTGTATTTAATTTTAACTGTGGGGGAAAGTTTTATCATTACATGTATTATATTATTGTAGAAGTAACTGTATCATGGGGTCCAGGATGATGATATGTTAATGTTCAAGATTCAGTGTCTGTTATCAATACCAGGTGGTTTTCATTCATGGGATTCTCTAATATCCAACAACTCAGCTTCATATAATCAACAGCAAACAGTATATATACGTGGGCAACAAGATATTATAAGGTACATAACCACAAGTGCTGAAAGTTGTACTCCTGCAACACTATAGTCTTATCAGCCTCTCTCACTCTGCAATTGTATATGAAGAAAGCTCTTGTTGAGAACGCGTAGATGTTCTGTATAATGTATGAAGGGCATAATTCAGCCTAGTTAAGCATTTTGAGATCCGTTAATTCCAAAGGGCAAGTCAAGCACTTAAATTTCTCTTGAATTTGAAATCGATCAACCTTAAGAATGTTTAGTTTAGCCTGGATTGTGCACAAGGAATTTCAACTTTTGGTGAACTCTTCTTACCTTTTATGCTGTATTCTATGCTGCCTAGAGGACAACTCTGTCCCGTTCTTTACAACAACAAAAAAGACAATTCTGTTGGAGCTAAAGAAATGGGAAACTTTTATATGTTGGGGGTGTTGTAATGTAGCTTTGTTCTCGTGACTCTAAAAATGGGCACGTATTGAGAAATTTAAGTAGTTATTGAAGCTATGTGATAATATACCCAAATGCTTACAATATTTATGTTGATGTCATTCAGCAAAAAATACTTCCTTGGTGACTGTGCAGTATGTGGTAGCATGGTATGGTGTTCTTCCAAGTTAATTCTGCAGTTTTCCTCATAAACAATAAAGAACTTAATCATATTGTGGTGGTGGTTAATGTATTTAGTTATGACAGATTAATGACACAGCATTTTCTGCAGGTAAAATGTATTTGTATTCAGGTGTTGAAACACTTAATAAACAGTTTCTCCAAAGATGCAAGGGAAAAGGTTTGACATAAAACTCTTTTACATGAAATACCAAGAATGCAAGGTTTACTACAATAAAAATTGATAGTTTCTATAAATCAAAAGCAACTTAACACATGAAAGCCAAATGCAAGCACAACTGATTCTTAAATAGACTACATTGTCCGAGTCTGTAGCAGATTTTTAAAAACACAAATTATTTTTAATTCAGAAAGTTACAAAAATTGCTTGTGGCAGCAGATATCATTTTTTAGAAAGGTATTTCTCAAACTTTTACACACAAGGAGGAATCCTAAGATAAGGCCTGCTGTGATTCATGCATTTTTATAAAAAACACTCTTATTGTTCAGACAGTTTCATTATTGAATAACTTTTTCCTCACTTAAAAAAGTTTTATAGAGATACGACAGTGTACATGTGGTGATTCTGATCTTGCACAACAGCCTTGGATATGACCTTCTGAAGCTACATTATACAGTGGTACTTCGGGTTACATATGTTTCAGGTTACATACGCTTCAGGTTACAGACTCTGCTAACCCAGAAATAGTACCTCGGGTTAAGAACTTTGCTTCAGGATGAGAACAGAAATCATGCGGCGGCGGCAGCGGGAGGCCCCTTTAGCTAAAGTGGTACCTCAGTTTAAGAACAGTTTCAGTTTAAGAACGGACCTCCAGAACGAATTAAGTACTTAACCCGAGGTACCACTGTACTCAGTCAGACCACAATATTGGCCCATTTATTTCAGTCCGTATTGTCTACACACTAACTGGTAGTAGCTTTCCAGGGTTCCAGGCAGGGTTCTATTACTTACTCTACAGACACATTAATGAAGGATAAAGCTATCAATAGGTATGAGTTCTGGTGCACACAGTCGTGCAACAGCTTAGATTTTGGAGTCCTGAAGTCTGGCAATTCTCCCAAGTCTTCTCAGACAAAGACAAGTTCTTCTCAAAGTGTTTAGGTAACTCCATAGTTCTGCAGCGACCCACCTTTTTCTGATAACAACTGATCCCAAACCAACACTGATAAGTAAGTCATGAGATTCAACAAGGTGCATCTCAGGAGTAAATCAGCTCCTTCCTCACTAGTGGAGTTAGCTCATTATCTGCATTGCTTAATACGCCTTCCATTTTGCATTCAGAGGATATATAACTACCACACTTACTACATGTAATGAAGTGGGCTCTAGCCTATGAAGACTTATGCCATATCTACCGTAATTTGCTAATCTTTAAGATGCCACAAGTCTTTGCTGTGTTTGTTCCCTGGGTCTCATAATTCAGGATGTTGTGCCAACTGTGTATATGAGTTGCATGACACACATGTAATATTTTGAACAGTTATTTAGCCACAAAAAATAATCTAAATATACAAATCCAAAAGGACGTGAACAAGAAAAGTAAATACATGAGAATTAGCTCAGAGATTAGCCCATTAAAGGAAAGAGAAAAACTAAATTTGGAACAGCATTGTAGACATAAATTGCATTATCTTGTGTAGGTGAAACCTTAGAGCACTTGTTTGGTATGTAGAACGTCCTATATTCAATTCCCAGCACCTCCAAGTGGGCTGGGAATGTCCCATCTGAAACCGTGTTTCAGGTTGCTACCACTCAGTGTGGTGGGGCTGAGCCATGTAGATTCAGTATAAGGCTGCTTTCTGTGTTCCTATGCAACACCTTTGCACTGTGCCCAGATATTTTCCAAGTTTAACTACTATACTTTTCTTGTATCTATCTTATGACTTGTTCCAGTTCCTAAGTAGTTGAACACTTGTGAATTTGTGGTTCCCAGCCCATATGCTAGCTATTGGATATATAGGTTATAGATAATACATTGATTTTGCAGTCCCATTTGTACATTAGGGAAAGTGAGATTTATTATTCCCATGTGAACAATTTTAGGGAAACTAATTGAAATTATAGTTCAATGGTTTTTGGATAAAAGTCCTATTGAGTTTTGTGGGATTCATTCCCATGCAAGTATGCGTAGCATTAAACTCTAATATTATTTTTAAAAAGATAAATACAGTGAAAGTTCTGAAATCCATAGCAAGCCAGTACCCTTTTGATGTTGCTAAAGGGAAATGGAGAACTAAAAATGTTCTGAGACAAGTCTCCTTATCGATATAGCTGGGAAAGAGTACTTTATTTTTGCTCCCAAAATTAAGCAAGGATGAGAATGAGAGATCCCTGCTAAGCAAGGGAGGGCTGCTTCATCAGTCAATGCTCAGCTGTGGAGCAGGATCTGAACGCCAAGCCTGCCTTGGGCTATGTGACTGGAGTACCTTTTTGGCATGTATAAAAAGCGCATTTTCACTCGCCAGAGTAGCCAGGCAGCGTTTCCCCAACTTGGGTCTCCAGCTGTTTTTTTGGATTACAATTCCCATCACCCCTGACCACTGTTCCTGCTAGCTAGGGATGATGGGAGCTGTAGTCCAAAAAGCAGCTGGGGGGGGAAGACCCAGGTTTGGAGAAAAACAGCCTACCTCCACACACCTGCGATTAATCTACAGTCAGCCTCAGTAGTGCGCCATGTGGAGTTTAACGCCCTTTTTATGTTTATGTGTTTTACAGTCAAGTATTTCTAGGCCGCCTTTCCGGGTAAATACAATTTCGAGGCATTAAAAAAAAATAAAAATTACAAAGGCTGTCCCGAGCCCCACACCCAAAAGGCAGTCAGAAGAAACAATACTAAGGGAAGAAAGAAATGCACTGCTTCGTGTGTGTGTGTATACATATATGTGTGTGTGTGTGTGTGAAGAATGCCAGAATATACGGCTGCATCTCTTTTATTTTAACGAAGCGGGGAAGGAAGACGCGCGCATGTCGGGGCAAGAGAGCAGCAGCGCGGGATTCCTCCGGGCCCCGCGAGGGTCGCCAGGGAAGCGTCGGCATTCGCTCCTTCCCCGCCCCTTTACTTCCGGGGCACTTGGCCCGGCCCTTACGCCTGGGCCGGGGTGGGCGAGGTAGGTAGGCCTGGCCGGCGGAGAAGGGCGCTTCCTCCTCTCTGTTTCTCGCTCTCTCCTCCTCCTCCTCCTCCTGCTCCCGCCGCGGGGCCTGGGAGAAGCCTCGAGGTGGGCGCTCCGAGGAGGAAGGAGGGCGGAGGCGGAGGCAGGTCCTGTCGGAGAAGCGGCAGCTGCAGTGGCTGGGCCGGCGAGGAGGCTGAGAGACGCCGCGACCTGGAAGAGGCAAGTGTGGTGAGGCAAGTGTCTCGGGACACCGCCCCCTCCTTCCCGGGCCTGCCGCGGCCGAGACTCTCCCCAGGGCTGAGGTGGGAAGGTCGAGGGCGGGCGGGGGGGGGTGTCTGCCCCCCCAGGGGATTCTGTTGAGGGAAAGGGAGCTGCACCTTCCCCTCCACCTTTTCTGGGTCTGAAGCCGAATTCCCCCCCCCACCTGCCCCCCCCGTCCTGTTTAGCCGCCCTGTCCCGAGAAGCGACATCCCGCTTTCTCTGCCACGCTTAAAACTACCCGCAGTTATTATATTGTCACACACAAAAGATACTTCCGTTTCGTATTTGGGGGTGGGCTGGGGTGCTGCCCCCACCCTGGTCATCCTTTCCTTGGTCCGCGCTTACCTACCGCGAACGGTTTTTTTAAAGTGTAGAGAGCCACGATATCGGTCATTCGGTGGGTTCAGGGTGTTCTTTATAGGGTCTAAGTTCTTTGCTGTGGCATGAGATAAAAGGCTGATTAGAGTAAATTAGCCTGGGGTCTAAACCCCCCCCCCCAAAAAAAACCCTCAACTAGATGTCCAAATTGTGAGAGTGGTAGTTTGGCAATAGTGCGGCAAATTGTAAGGAAAACTGTATTCTTAATAACATATTAAATCAGAATCGTTGCCATTCTGTAGCACTGTGCTCAAAATTGTTGCAGTGGATTTAATCTCTTCTTTCGGTCCCACCTCCACAAGAGGTCCATAGGGTGACAACAGGGTCTTTTCTGCGCTGGCTCCCCGTTTGTGGCATGCTCTCTCAAGGGAGGTTTGGCTGGCACTTTCATTATACCTCTTTAGGTGCCAAGCAAAAGCATTCCTCTTCAACAAGGCCTTTGGCTGACTAACATACAATATTCTTTTAAAAGTGGGGAGGTGTTGTTGGTTTGGTTTGTTGTTTTTATTACGTATTTTGTGCTTTTATCTTGCATTTTTATGCAGTGAACTGCCTTGAGATCATTGAATGAAGGGCAGTATACAAATGTTAATAAAATAAATTAACATGTAAACATGTAAGAATCTTTAACTACCATGATTTGGAGCACAAAAGAGGGATTAATATCTGCTAGGTTAGGGCTGTAAAAAGAACACCTGATCACCTGTTTTTTTTATAAAAAATTAGCTGGTTTCTAAAAATGTAATACTAGCGCCTAAGTGATCTGAAATATATAGGCTGATACAAAAGCAAGGAACCAGCTTGGACTGTTGCGGAGGAAATCAGATGTTTGATTCCCTGCATTTGTGGTGCAACTTTCATAGGAGAAACCTGTTTAACTACAATATGGTGAGATATGTAAGTTTGTATTTGTATATCGAACTCTCTATTTTTCCATCTGCCAGAATACCGCTTTGGATACCAGAAACCTGAAGCAGAGTTACAATAGTGGCCAACCAGATGTGTCTGAGAAGCCTGCAAACAGACATGAAGGCAATAGCCATCTCCTATTGATGCTTCAGATAAACTGGTACTTGGGAGAAGTGATAAAGACAGACAGAAACACATGTTGAGAAGATAACAAGTGGGAACTGCTTTCATTACCGCTTTTCCTATCCCTTGCCTAGGTAGCAACTATGGGTGTGGGTTTTTGCCTTGCTTGTGGAGTACCCAGACACATCTGACTGCCCACTGTGAGAACAGGATACTGGACTAGACAGACCTTTGGTCAGATCCAGTGGGTTGCTCTTATCTTTGTATTTGAACATGAGAGAACTCTTAAATAACTTTTTCATAAATGTCTGAAGTTTTGCTTTCCATTTCATTGGGTTCGTTAAGCGTTGTGATTTTTCATGGGGTGAAGAGAGGAGTGGTTGACAGTGCCTGGAATTGTTGGGTATCGCTCAGCAAAGTGCTATACTTTTTAGCTTGTCTGTAGGGCTGTGAACCTTTGGCAAGTTAATTTTCTTCAGATCTTAGACTTGCTCAGCAGAGTCTTATGTGAATTCAGTTAGTTATAAATAATATAGTACATCTTCTTACACTAAGTGTATAATTACAAATTCATTTTTGTTCAGTTGCCTTAGGGTGATTGTGCACACCTGCTCTTACTTCCCTAGGTTTTTATTTATATGCCCCAAAATTATAAAATGGATCTGATTGTCAGTTGTTCTTGGGCACTACAGTTTTGAAAGTTTCTATTTTAACAGTTTGGGTTATAGAATAAATTGCTATTTTTCTTTCACCTCTACATACATTGTATGCACCTGCTTTTTCCATAAGCTTAGGTGACTAATGTCACACTTCTTTTAGATTCTCTTTGCTTCAGAGTAGATGGAGCTGTGTTTGGTTGGAGACCACATTAATCATACTTTGAATAGACCCATTGAAATTGATTGACTTGTAATCTGTTTATTTCAGTGGATGTACTCTTGGAGTGTGACAAACACTGAATATTGCCCAATAGATTTAAATCAAATTTCCAGTTTGGTGATATAATATATATATTGCCTAAACAAAAGTGTTTATGTTGAAACATACTGGTTTGCAAAGAAACAGAATTTTTCTAATACATAGGAGTATAATCTAAAACCTTGAGTCATGGTTCCCACAAATCTTTGCACCACCCAATTATATTTGCTGAAAGATAAGAGGAAGGCATAACTCTGAAATTTCATGAATTTCCATTTTGCTCTTTCTGCAAGCATGCAAGGACACTTAAGCAAAACCAATTGCTTGAAAACAAGGTTTTGTCTGAAGGTAGTTAAATGTGTTTGATTGTGAGTTTGGCATTTGGAATATGATTTTCAAAGCATCCATAGCAGTGAAAAAACTAATCAATTTGTGACTTTGATTTTTTTTGCCACCTCTAATAGAATTGGCATCAGTTTATTTGGCATAAGCATATGCTGTTGTGTTCTTTTTTGAAGTTTCTTTATAGTTGATTTGTCAGCTTGCTGTTGGCATCCATCTCAAGAGTGATTCCGGTTCCAGGGTGAAGTCAAACCACTGTGTTAGCAGCACTGAAAAAACCGCCCCGGGGTGCATGTCTGGGCAGGGTGTATGGAGGTCCTGGCTTACCCAGAAGACAATACCTCCTTCTCAGCCTTGCTGATGTGGTCTAAAGGAAAGCAGAGCAATATGTTTGGCACGGGCACCAGCTTGGCTGCAGAGTTGCCAGGAGGAGATGTACAAGGTGTCATCAGCTGTCTTAGGGTCTCCACTGTGAACTTATTGTCATCATTAAATTATCAATTTAAATACTTAAATTGAGTGCAGATATTTTAAAATGAATAAATGTTAAATTTCAGTCATAGAAGTATGGTCACAAGACAATTTTCACTTTCTACCAGATTGTTTTTCAAAGCTAAATGCATTCTCCAGATGTAGTAGTCTGTTTAGACTGACATCCTGGTTTCCACTGCCCTAGGGCAGGGCTGTGGAAAAAATCATTCAAAACCATCTAATACAAATCTTAATAATCTTGTGGCAAAATTGAACTGTGCTTGTTGTGGCAGCAAGTTTTATAAGAAAGAACTTTAAACTCTTGGATAAATATCTTGTTTCAGGCACTGTTCTTTCTATAAAAATGATGGAGGGAGGAAGTACATTATGTAAACTTTCTTTGAAGACCTTAGGTATGCAGGCAAATTTGTGTGAGATATATAGCTTGTTGCCTGGCTTCCAATGCAAGTATCACCTCCAGGCCACTATATAATGAACCTTTCCTAAACTGGAAGAGCTGATTATTATTTTTCTTTCAAACCTCAGATGTTCTACAAATGACTAATAAGAGCGTGTGTCAACACAAGGGCTGGTAACTTTAGGACTTCTTTTTCAAAGCTGATATGTGCTCAAACAGGACGCAGGTGGCGCTGTGGGTTAAAGCCTCAGCGCCTAGGGCTTGCCGATCGAAAGGTCGGCGGTTCGAATCCCTGCGGCGGGGTGCGCTCCCGTCGTTCGGTCCCAGCGCCTGCCAACCTAGCAGTTCGAAAGCACCCCTGGGTGCAAGTAGATAAATAGGGACCGCTTACTAGCGGGAAGGTAAACGGCGTTTCCGTGTGCGGCTCTGGCTCTGGCCAGAGCAGTGATGTCATGCTGGCCACGTGACCCGGAAGTGTCTCCGGACAGCGCTGGCCCCCGGCCTCTTGAGTGAGATGGGCGCACCAACCCCAGAGTCTGGCAAGACTGGCCCGTACAGGCAGGGGTACCTTTACCTTTACCTATGTGCTCAAACATGCATAATGCAAAGTAGTTAAAGGAGTAGTTAAAGTGTTGTATGTTGAAGAGAACATCTCAAGTTGTACAATATTATGTTCGTGCTCTGCTTTCTAGCGCCTACTGCATGAATACCATAGTAAGTACACAATGTAAACATTTTAAGTATTGTGAGATAGGACTACAGTGGTACCTTGGTTCTCAAACTTAATCCGTTCCAGGAGTCTGTTTGACTCATGAAACCATTCAAAAACCGAGATGTGGCTTCCAGTTGACTGTAGGAGCTTCCGGCACTCAAGCAGGAGCTGTGTCGGACATTTGGCTTCCAAAAAAACATTCGCAAACAGGAACACTTACTTCTGGGTTTGCGGCGTTCGGGAGCTGATTTGTTCAGGAGCCAAGCCGTTTGAGTACTAAGGTACCACTGTATCTTCAGTAAATATTAGAAACATAAAGGAATTAAACATAACATGAGGAAAAACCTCAATAGTACAGTTAAAAGTGCAAAAAACAATTATGTGTAACTGTTATTTGTAGAACATAACCACAGACCCCTTTCTCCTTTTTATAACAGTTTCAGCAGGAATGGCACCAACATCCATCTGACTCAGGGATCATTTAGAATTAATAATAATTTATAATAATAATTTATTATATATACACCAGACATCTGGCTGGGTTTCCCCAGCCCCTGTTTCCGTCAAATGTAGTTTTGTGTTGGCTTCTGCAGCAGCATTACAGCCTAGCATTCTGGTTCCTATTGCGTTAACAAAAACCTTAACACAATATGCAAGGGATTTCTTATACAGACTCCAAGAAAATTGATACTGCTTAAAAAAATAAAGTATGTTGTTCATGCTACCATCACTTGGCTCATAGTAGCTCCAGGAGGCCTTGAGTACATTTGCAACATACTGTTGCCAATTTCCTTTCTTCCTTGTTCCTGTGTGGTTACCAACTAAACTACTGTACCATGCACTCCATTAACCTGCTCACCTAAAAATCTCTCATAGTGAGGAGAGACGGATGAGAAGTTGATCATCAAGCCAAAGCCTCTGGGTTTCTGGCATCTAGCATATATACTTTTGTGGAGGGCCTTAGGCCAAACAGTAGTGTTTTCCTTTGATCATGACTTTTATTCTGGAAGCACCAGTGCCTAATTCTGTCCATATGCATTTGCAGCTGCCAGATCTTTGGATTCTAGCATTATAGTCCATTTTGGAGTACTTTAATGCATTCTTGGAAAAAGCTAGCCTTCCTTGGTTTGTGTGTAACACTGATGTTTATTGTGCTAGGTTATGCAATGTTCCCTCTGCAGTATGCTAAATTAACTGAAGCAGAAGCAGCAATACCCATGGATGCAGAAGAATTTTAGCTGTTGTCAAGGTGGCGGTCACAGTATAAAAAAATGTTTTTAAAATCCCTGAGTATCTACAGCCAAGCTAGTTTTGATTTCTCCCCTAATTTCATAGGGGGAGCAGGGTGGAACACTTTTAAATATATTACCTTTCCATTAGGCAAAGTCAAATGCCATTCAGGCTATTAGTTACATAGATGTTTCAGAAACAGATGACAATACAAGAAAGCAATTGTCAGTCTGAAAGTATCCTCTGTTGAAAACTGGATAGAAGCCAGTGACCATGACAAAGGTTGTGTTCTTGCATATCTCTCTGTGTAAGGACATTTCCTCAAAAAAAGAAATTACTGCTCTAGTAACTGAGACTTTATCTTAAATTATTTTTAGTGAGTCTTATTGTGAAGCAAGTACACACAGGATAGCCGCCTTGGCATGTCTTTACAAAGGAATACCAAGTGTTTGCCCCAAATGTCAACATTTTCTAAAGGTTGTCTTGTGGATTGCAAAATGGTTTGTTGATGCCTTCCAGTCTCCATAGAAAAAGGGACCTTACCTTACTTCTGACTAAAATGTTGTGAATTTGTATTGCACCTGAGTTACTGACAACAGGTTTTACTTACTTACAGAAATGTAAAGGCATGCCACAATATCCACCCATTTGCCTAAAGCAGTTACATCCTAGGCTTGGCAGCTGCCATCCACCCACAAAGGTTGAAGTCACAAGGAATAGAGTAAGCCTTTGGAATAACTTTTTAAATTATGTCTCTTCATCTAAAGAAGTGTCATATGTGCATCTGTTTATCATCCAGAGCTATTTCCCAAAACATTTTGTTTCCTGTACTTTAATTTTGGTAGCCAGCAGAAGGAAGGATGAGCAGATTCAAGTTGTATTAAAAGGATGTAAGGATTTGGGTAAATATATAAATCATTGTTCACATTTCTTTGAAGAGTAGCAAAACAAATTGAGTAACTTTTGTAGTAATTTTTCTGTCCTCAAAATGGATTAAACATCCCTGTCAAGATATTAAATGACTTGACTTTGGGGTGAATTTTAAAGACTCTTATGTGAACGGTTTCTTTCCACAAGGTGAAAGGAGTGTCTGTCCTGTAAATTATGCTAGTACTCTTTATCCTGAAGCAAGATCCTATGCATGATGTCAGTCTTTCCCACGCTACCAATGTGATTGCATTGCTGTTTGGATGACAAGTCCTTTTTCTTGGCTGTGATTTCTGTCACACATATCCAACTTTGGGATTGGTAGGGCTGTGATTTTTATGGTATTTTTCTTGGCTTTGTGTAGTCATTTGGGACATGGATAGGACTGTTATTCTATTCGTAAGTGAGCACTGTGTAGAAACAGTTCTGATATTAGAACATATTTCATGTTGCTGTTCCATTAACGAGTGAAAAACTGAATGTGTAAGACAGTAGGCAAGAGAAGACGTTCATTTTACAGTACTCTGTGCAAAAGGTGAGGGTAAATGGACCCCTGACCGTTAGGTCCAGTCGCAGATGACTCTGGGGCTGTGGTACTCATCTCGCTTTACTGGCCGAGGGCGCTGGCGTACAGCTTCCGGGTCATGTGGCCAGCATGACTAAGCCACTTCTGGTGAACCAGAGCAGCGCACAGAAACGCTGTTTACCTTCCTGCCGGAGTGGTACCTATTTATCTACTTGCACTTAGACGTGCTTTTGAACTGCTAGGTTGGCAGGAGCAGGGACTGAGCAACGGGAGCTCACCCCGTCACGGGGATTCAAACCGCTGGCCTTCTGATTGGCAAGTCCTAGGCTCTGTTGTTTAACCCACAGCGCCACCCGGGTCCCAGCAAAAGGTAGGACTCTGTTAAAACAGAGAAAGAAAGGGCTATGTTTGTAAATACGGTGCATGGGAAAAGGACCTGTTTGGTTGGTTCACCCCACAACATATGAATATTATCTTCTAAGTGGTAGCAGGGTTGGTATGTTGAAGAAAACAACAACAAAGACTCTTATGATTCCTTAATGAGAGCAGATTTGTTGTAATGCATCTGGTGAAGTAGACTGGCTTGTGTTACTATATTCATTGGCCTTTAATAAATTATTTGAAATATTTTTGTTGAATAGACAGAGAATTGTTATACTGTAGTTTGATAATAACATTAAAACAGTGCCTGGCTGAAAAATCCTTGCCTATTTGAAAAGGTTTAAATGGCACATACTTTACTTCCATCATTTTTTTCACATGTGGAGAAAGCGACTCTGCAGCCACTGAAGATGCCATGCCTCTCAGGTTTTTACTGAACAGTTTTTGCTGTGCAGATTTCACGTATGGATGGCACCACCAGTCTGACCATAGAAGTACTATGGAGTATTGTAAAAGAGGTCACAAAAGTGGGCAGTCTTGTGTAGCAATCTCAGATTGCAGTATACTTGGATGCCTCTATGTTAGTTGCTACCACTTCCCTGAATGTAGTTGTTCAGGTAGCAGACATAATAAGCAAACACCACACCCCTATGTACAGAGACAATGTCTTGGTCTCAGTTGGGATTCAGAAATAGAATTTAACAAACTATGAGTAATCCTGACATAAATATATTACATACTCTGCTGCTAATTTTTTATTGTCCAGGGAGCCTTTGAACTTGGGCTTTTAAAATTGTCTTATACAGTGCTACCTCGGGTTACATACGCTTCAGGTTATAGACTCCGCTAACCCAGAAATAGTGCTTCAGGTTAAGAACTTTGCTTCAGAATGAGAACAGAAATCGTGCAGCGGCAGCGGGAGGCCCCATTAACTAAAGTGGTGCTTCAGGTTAAGAACAGTTTCAGGTTAAGTACGGACCTCCGGAATGAATTAAGTACATAACCCAAGGTACCACTGTACATGCCTTATACAAGCTGCTTATGAATGTAAAGATTATCTCAAATGCTTCCACTTTTTATAAGCAGGTGTTCTGAAAACCTGGGATTCCCACACTGGTTTACTAGCTTCTTAACAGAGCTAGTTTATACCAATTAAATTCCCACTAATCCAACTTATCCAGAAGTGCCATAGCTGAAGCTTCTGAGCAGTATTTGAGTCGTGGGCTCATTTTTGTCCACGGGGTAAAAGGCACATTCGGCTCCGCCCCTCCCTCTTTCCTTTATCTGCACATGATTTCAAGACTGGAAGATGGAGTTTCCGCTGGCAGGATGACTTTCTGTTTATAGATTTATGTTGTAGCCTCCCCAGCGGCTGAAATATTTGCTGCGGCCCTCTAAAAAAAGCTCAACCACCTTGACCCCCCCCCCCCAATGGGTAGACCACTTCCACTTTTATATTCTGTGAAGAGATCACAATCTCTTGGGAGTTGGACATCCCTGATATAGATGAAGTGGATTAGGCTCATCTCCCATTGTTTTTGTATATGATGTTCTTTGGTGATCCCTACAGCCCCTACATCTCACACGCTGTTCTAAAACATCTAAAACATCCTCCAAAAAATCCTCCTACAAAACAGATTTTATTTGTGTGGTGTAGAAGGGGATTGTAGATGTGAAGGAGAACTGAGATGGCCAGGATTCCTGTTCCTGTTCTGATCCAATAAAAGGTTCTGTTGGATCAAAGAGCCTTTCATCAGCAGGAAGGCACCAGTTGGATGCAGTCTATCAGTACTAACTTGCAGAAATGAAGTCAGCAAATTGCTACTACTTTGCTTTAAAGTAAAGGAATAACTTATACAAATGTTCTGTTTCGTTTTTCATTTCCACAATGTGGCTGTTCATTTAAACATAAAAAAAAAATGCCTAAACGAAAGTATTCTGATATTGTGTAAACATTTTAAAATTGTTATCTATTTTAATTGTAACAGATCCCAATTATTAATAAGTAGTCATTTGTTTATATTTTCTTTATAGATTCAATAAATTAATTGATAGGAAAAGATGGTTAGATCACGATCAAGATCACCAAGATGGAAACGAAGGTAAATGTCCATATTTTTCTATGGATCATAAAGGTTTCACTTAACTTACTAGAAGAGAGCCTTAAATGATGTTGTCAGAAGGGACTTTTTCAGGGTTTGACTGAGGCTGAGTCCTAATAATGTAGAACAGTAAATATGTTCAGGACTCCACATGTGAAAGAGATTCTGATAATAGAAATGCAAGTTTAGTGTTTTCTCCTTTCTTCACATTAGTGTTCTAATACCTATTTGAATGGAGTTGGAATGGCTGCATATAAGGAGAGGCTTACTAAGTGTGATTCATTAGATCAGAGCAAGCTTTGTGTGCACAACTCCTGAGAGATTCCTGTTTGTATAATGGAGAAGATCTGCTTACAGGAACCTGTTCTTTGTGTTTATTGTCCTTTTAAGTATCAGGACATGCATTTTAATTGACTTTAAAATGGGAAAGACTGCAAGTCGCAACTGCAAAGCCCTCGTGCTAGTTAAAATGCACTACTCAGGGTAATTTCAGCCAGAGACTTTTGGACACAGTTTGTGATATAGCCTAAGATTCACAAAAAGAAGCTGTATTACAGTAGTTAAAATGGAATTGTGTTTTTGTGTGTTTATATGTAGGTCTTTATCGCCTGCCTTCAGGAGTCAGGAACACAACAGACAAAGGCACAATCCTAGCAATTATGACTGTGAATACAAAGGTTTCCGGAAAGATGCAAAGAAGCCTATGCCGTGGAGAGTGGAAGATGGGAAATATGGACAAGCCAGTACTAGATATGCACCACATGAAACGAACCACCACCGACTTTATGAATGTAGGTCATATTCACCAACTCTGAAAAGAATCCCTTCGGAAGATATGTATAGTCACAAACCTTGTAGGACACATTCACCAGAAAGGAATGCTGATATCGGAAGATGCCACTTTCCTTCCAGATATCCAGAAATGTCTCGCAAAGAACACAACCATTCTTTTTATCCGTCCAAAACACGTGACAGAGAGATGCATGAAGACCCCCGAGCTGCTGCTGGAAATACAAAAGGGATGAAGACTTTCCATGAGCCATTAGGAACTAACTTTGAAAGGAAGTGGAATGAAAATGACTTGAGGCACCACCAGTTACAAGAAGACAAGTATACTCAATCACCTCGAAGATGTTCTAGTGAATTTATGCCAAGGAGCTCTTTGCAGAAGAGGTAGAGAAATTGACCAGTTTTAATGGTTTTTTTAAATGGTGTAAAGCCTCAAGTGAAAGTCGATTGTCCTTATAGTTGAAGATTCTACCCTGAAAACCATTTTTTTTGCTAACAGAATAAAACATAGTTTAATTGTGGGCTGCTGGTGGTAGAGCAGTATTGTATCTTTTAAGTTAATCCTGTTGGTGGCTAGCATATAAAAGGATCATAATTTCCCCTCTCTTTAGTGGCTTGAGGGATCATGGGGTGACACATTCTACATAAAGCCTGTGTTTTCCAGCATTCTGCATACGTAAGTTCTCATTTTCTTCCTTACTGCAAGTATAAACTACTTTATGTCAACACAGGTATCCTGAAGATCGTGATAACAGAGAATATGGGCACACGTCTAAAAGGGCTAAAGAATTGGAGAGGTATGATGATAGAGAAGTAGCAAGTAATTCCAAGTGGAAGCAAGATCATTCTTCACTCAACCAAGAAAAGGGAGAGCAAAGAAACCCTGGTCTTCAAACCCATCGGCCTGTTGTAAAGGAGTATGGTGATAGCTGTCAAACAAAGATTACATATGACTATAGTCATAAACGTCATAGACATCCAGATGGAGGGAAATATATATCTGATGAAAGAGCAGAGAAATATACGAAGGTGGAAGAGAAGAAATATAATTCTCCTAAAGAAGCTTGGAATAGCAAATATTCAAATTACTATAACAGTGAAAGAGTCAGGCACACAGAAGACCCTCATACAGAAGCATCAGTTAAATATATTTCGGGAAAAGGCTGCAATTCATGTGTTAAATCTCACAAAAGTGATGCTGATCTTTTACCCTTTGATCAAAAAGAGAAGGAAAGACTCAGGAAAGAAATGGATTTTAGGGGAAGGAGAGACCAGCATGACACTCATCACAAAATTTCAGATGTAAAAGTGTCTGATGTCCACCACACAAGAAAGGAAAAACTCACAGTCAAAGTGGATATGAAGAAAACCATAAATAAATACAGGTATTGCCTTTTGGATTTTTAAAAACAACATCCATGTTTATGAATGTATTAAAGATGTCAAGTTGCTTGATCATTCTAGTATGGTAGCATTGAGCTCAATTAACAGAACATAAGTGGCTGTGTACCATGTGTGCTTTCGTGTGGTTGTGTGTGTATGTTGTATACATGTGTGTATAGATATATATGATATAAAACAGCAGTCCAGTGTAGGTCAAGGAAGAGAGTGGAACTTGAGACCAAGGAAAACTAACTTAAGAGTGTTTGGGCAGTCTAAAGAAGAGTAGGGGTGTCCTGAAGTGCAGCTACTGCTTTCCAAAAGCAAAAAATGTAATTTGGCTTCTGACCAGTTCTGTACTAGGCCTCTCTACAGTGGTACCTTGGTTCTCAAACTTAATCTGTTGTGGGAGTCTGTTCAACTCCCGAAACCGTTCAAAAACCAAGGCATGGCTTCCAATTGACTACAGGAGCTTTCTGCACTCAAGCGGAAGTTGCATCAGACCTTCGGCTTCTGAAGAACGTTCGCAAGCCGGAACACTTATTTCTGGGTTTGTGGCGTTCAGGAGCCGATTTATTCAACAACTAAGCCGTTCGAGAACCAAGGTACCACTGTATTCAGAAAACTGAAGGGAGTGGCACAGTCCAGCTGAGCAGCATAACATCTGTCCCCTTTGAGAGTCGGGTTGCAGTTCCATATGGATAAGTGAAGTTTGAGGTCCCCTGCCTGTACTGAAAAATTGTAGCATCTCATGGGGTAGTCATGTTAGCGGATAGAGATTTAGATAAGGGCAGTGTTCAAATTCTGTTTAAGTTGGCCTTGAGAAAGCCAGTAGCAGCCAAAACAAAAATGATATGTTATCTACTTTTGTAAATTTTTCTTACTTCTTTACAAATGTTTTTCATTTCAAGTCCCTAAGGTCTTTATTTGGAAAGTTTTAGATACCTACTTATTCATCTCATGGTGCATTTTGTTAATAAGCATGCACTTATTGTTCAGTTTAAAATGTACGTGGTACGTTGGAATTCAAATAATTTTACGTGGTCTTCTGCAAGCCCTCCAAAACATTGTTTGTGGACCCCCCCCCCTGAGAAACTGCTCCAGAAGATTAGCAAAAGTGGGTTCTGCCCTGGTACACTCTGAGGCTAAGATAAAGGGCAGCTTCTCCCACAATTTCTGCCTTCATTCATCCCTCTCTTGCATGGTGCATCTCAAGTAGGTAGCAGAATGGGATAGGGAAATTGACACAGTTCTTATGCACCCAATTGCTCTAGGTATCTGCATAGGCATTTTTGGATCCTGACCTACAAGCAGTGTGGTAAGAATTTTCTTCTACACCACCTTGTTCTCACCCAGGCGAGGGACCACCTTTAAATAAAACATGGAACCAAGGAAGAAAATCAAGTCCGGCACCCAGTTAGGGACCCAGAGTTCATTAGGTAGTATTGTAGTAGGTCAGAGCCCAACTTAATGTGGTTGTTCTAGCCGAACCGCCACTTAAGAAGAAGGTTTGCCCAGTGGAAAATCAGAACATAGCTTATATAGTAACTCAAACACAGCACACAAAGAGTCAGAAAACATCAAAGCATTCCTAAACATACTTCTGCATACGTAAGGTTACAAGTAAAACATGCATGGCTCCATACTAGTAACTTCATGCCCACAACTACCTTGGGGTGTCCCTAAGTGCCCAGGCCATTTGGGTCTCAAATGTCCTACTTTATCACTGTTTCCTTAGCAACCAGGCCTTGGACAGGGCTGTTGACATTCCTGTCCCTGTCTTGCTTCCCTTCATCCCCGAGCCATCTCAGGAAGCTTCAAAGATATGTTTGGATTCACTCCCCAGTCCTAACTAGAACAACATCTTTAATGACCATTTGTGCCACCTTCAGGGTTAGATAGGGTTTATTGCTTATGGCCTAGAGATTATGCTGTAGATTTGTCAAAGGGGAGAAAGAAGGGCTTTTCTGCGGGAGGATCCTAAAAGCTCCACGCAGGGACACCAGAACACCAGAGAATGCGAATGCAGTGTAGCCATTTGAAATACCATGGAATTCCATGCATCCAAGGCAAGGATATAAGGGAAACACCTTCTTCCTTGGATAGGCTACTCACCAGAGCAGGAAGACGATTACAAACTGAAGATGGGAGAGAATCTTATATGTACCATGTTCAAAAGAGGAGATAAGGCTTCTTCCTAAGATACTGATTTCTAATAGTGCTGAGCCAAATGTTTGGGGTCACCATTTTTAGCACAAAACGGTTTTCAGAGAATCCAGAATGATTATTTAAAATTTGGCCCAGTGATGTCACTATTAACAGCAGAATAAGAAAGTAAACAAAAATGGCATTTAAGCAAAAGCTGTCTCCAGCATTTCTGTCCAGACTTAATTTTTGAGTTGGATGTTATAGGTTGAAGTGACTCTTTGTGTTTGCTTTAAAACTTGTGTGTATATTGGTTGTGAAAAAGGGTAAGTACTTGAAGTGTTCCTAATATAAAAGTAATATGTATTACATTATTAAAATCACAAACCTTTCCTTCATTTGTGGAATACTTAGTTTTACTTTCCTTTGAAATAACCTTTTAAAATGTATTGTTACTGTTATGTTAAATATTTGAGGGAATATTTTCTAAACGTGTCTAAATTTATTCCAGGAGTGCGTCTAGTCATATCATGGAGAGGCAGACATCATGTGATCTAGTAGCTGTGGGTAGAAAAACTGAAAAATTCCATCCAGTGTTTGAGCATATAAAATCTGTGACGCAGAAGGTAGAACAAAACCCATCAAAAGAATTTGCTCAGGAAATCATCACAATTATCCATCAAGTTAAAGGTGGTTACAGAGTGTTAGACATGCACATTATCTGTGGTGTAGTCTGCATCTTTGTGTTATCAAATTATTATGAATTTCATTAATCCAAGTAGCTCAGGATGTGTGAAACATCATATAGACTTCACGGAGTTGTGCAAGAATAATCCCTATTTAATGGCGGTGCAATATTTTGCAGATTTCAGAGCAAGAAATTAGTAGTTTACCATTGTAAATCCAGGAAATACTGCTTTCTACTCCTTAAATTAGAAATCTCATGTAGGACCTGTAACAAATTGTGTGCAGTGTGGAGTGCTCCTATTCAGAATACTCAGTTGAATTCTGCTACATAGTTTTCCATCCCCCTCCAATGGACAGTCACCATTCTGTGGCATGCTCAGTTTTCATTGGGTTTTTTGGGAGCAGGGAGTTCCCCACAAGGGTTTTCTCCCTGAACCTGCAAACACCTCGCTCCTGTATATGAATGGTGTGATTTTGGCTACATAAGAGACTAGGAGAATTGTGATCACTATTAGTATATATGATTATTAGATTTATCATAAGATTGGCGCTCTGAGCTCTCACAATCTTTGTAAGAAGAAAGGAGAGACGTATTAGTGCTTTTTGGACTGTGAAACAGAGTCCTAGAAAACATTGAGCAATAATAAGAGGCAGTCTCCCTTTCTATGTCATAACTCACATGTAAGGTCAGTTTTAAATTAAAAAGACTGAACAAAAATATAGTTGCATTTAACAAGTTAAGGTCTCTTCAAGTCATATGAGGTTACCTAAACAGAAGTACACTTGAATTCAGGAGAAAATGAAATTATGTACACATATTCTAGATCTTTTGCCTTGTTGCCCATTTTGAACTTTTTATTAAAAGTAAGTATTGCTTTTATCTTTTGCATTTTGAGGTGTAAGTAATGTTGTTCACATCTTTAGAGGGGCATGTCTTTAGGACCTCAGAGAGTTATTGAGGGGCTGCTGAAGGCTAAATCTGTGGGTGGGATTCACCTAACGAGCTAATCCGTGAAAGCCCTGCTCAAGGATTTTTGTTTGTGCAATTAAGCTTCCCCCTCTCTTGCACAGATAGAGCCATTGGAAGAGAGTAACACGGAATTCCACTTATTATCATTAGAGATAATGTAGAGAGAGAGATATGGCTTTAGAGATACAAAGCCATGAGGACATAAATAACTTCATAGCTTCATTGTCTCCAGCGTGTTAGTTTCAGCACCACTTTTAATGCTGAAATTGCAATGAACAGGATTAACTTATTTTTCCCTATTTATCCTCTTCACAGCAGATTACTTTAAATCTCCTGATCTAACGTTACATGAGCGTTTCTCAAAAATAGAAGATAAGCCATTGGCAAATGAAGTTAAAAGACATTCAAATCCAGAAATTCACAGGTAAAATAAACGTACATTGGTCCAGTAAAAATCTTGTTCAGTAGTTGACAGATCATTTCTTTGCTACCTGGCATGCCTCTCACCATGGTTCAAAGTTCGTTTCCATATCCTGGCTTGTTTGGAAGCTATTAACCATAGCTTCGTGTTCAGATGTAATGAGAACTGTGCTTAGCCACAGCTTGCTTGCGCAAAGGGAGCAAAGAAGTGGGAGCAAAGGGACTGCATGTGCATGCATGAAGTTCATTCATATCTTCACTTTCTATGCTAAGATTTGATCATCAGAGTGCAGTTGTGGAAACTTAGCACACAGAGTACAGCATACATAGGCCTGACCTATATTTGCTTTTTGTTGGTTAATGACTTTCGTTTATGCCTCCGGGGTTTCAACCCTAATAAACATAAATTACATGACTAGGAATGTATACCGAACATGGTGGTAAAACACAGCATTATCTTGAATATGAATGTGACCAAGCAGACATGTCTTTCCCATGTGCATCAATTCCTGGCCTCTGATTTTTGGACCCTCTCCCGTTACTCCCATAGTCCATGTCAATATTTCCCAATCTGGTGCCTTACCACCAGCTCCACCAGCACCAGTAAAACGTCTAGTAGCTCAATGGTTGTAAAGATGCATTATGCAAGTATTTTTGTACTGTCACCCATACTTGTGTTGCTCACCAACCACACCTACCCCCTGCCAAACTTCCTTTGCTAACCTCCCACCCCTTCCTTTCACACGTCACCCAATCATCTCACAGCTCCTTCAACCTCATGGGCCACCCACTTGCCCCCTGTGCCACCCTCCTCACTTGTTTGGTTGACCGGCTTAGCTCGCTTTCTCTGCCTGCTGTTACCATCCTACAACATGCCACATAAACTGCAGCATGACTTTTTTCTTACACAATATTATATAGTAAGATAATTCAGTTCCTATTGAAGTTAACTTTCTTGCTTCCATTTGACCCTCTTACTGATGCTGAATGATATGCTCATTACACCAGGAGAATCGATATGTCTTTGGCAGAACTTCAGAAAAAAAGAGCTGTTCCATGCAAGTCTGAGCAGGTATGTGTATTTTATTTTGGAATGTAAGGAAAGTGTATTTTCAGTGACAATATTGTAATTCTATAATATCTTCATATTTTAAAGTGGTATAGACTAACTTAAATAATTTGTACCGGAGGGATATATATATTTAATTTACTTATATTTATATCCCATCCTTCCTTCAAAGATACCAAGCAAGGGTTTGTGATTCCCCACACACACATAGGTGCTCCCCCACCCACCCAAACAACCCTGTGAAGTATGTTTTGTTGAGAGTGAGTGCCTGGCTCAACGTCAAGTGAGCTTAATGGCTGAATAAAAATTTGGACCTGGGTCTTCAAAGCCCTAAATCAGTGGGGACCAGTGTGATGCCCTCCAGATGTTAATGGAAACAACTCCCATCATTGCTGCCTGGGTCTGATGCATATTGAGTTCCAGCACCATCTGCAGGGCACCCTGCTCTAAACCACTATGCCGCATTAGAATCTTACGTCAACATAATCTGTGACACTGATCTCTAAAATTTGAAGCTCTTTGTTTTGTTGGTTTATTTCTTCTAATACTAATCTTGTTCATAAGAGAAAATGAAGAAAAATAAAAGTGAACTATATCATTCTATAAGCCATTTATTGTTTCTTTAGAGCGTGATGAGAGTTCTAGAAGATCCAAATGATCTAAGATATGACATTGAGAGAAGAAGAAAAGAAAGATTGCGGAATGAAGATGAGAAGAATTTTTATATCGATGGTGCATCACATAGGTAATTGTGTTCAAATAAATGGTTGCACTTTTAAGTTCTGTTGCATTATATGAACTTTAAAACATATTTCATTTTAGAGTATTTCCCCCCCCCCCTTTCCCCTCATCATTTTCAATGTAGCACTCAAAGACACTTCTGAAATCCTATGTTTTTAATTTTCTATAATGTATTTAAAGGATAAATTAAAGTTAGTTTTGCTTTTGGCAATAATATTTATGTCCTCCTTTCTCTGACGCAGTATATTGTATATGTTAGTCCCAATAATAATAGAGATGAGGATGAGAAGTCAAACTAGTTTAGATGCTAAACTGTCACCATGCTATGTTAGGCTGTGTGAGAGTAATGATGGACATAGGGTGTAGAAAAGTCTATTCCATTTATTCCTTCCTTTCATCTCTTGCTTGAGCTCAAGTAGGACTATACAGAAGGTTTTTGCTTTCTAGCCGCACAGCCCATTAGAGATGTCTCTTGCCTTTGGTGGTATGGTTAAACTTTGAGTCAGAAGTCCAAGGGTGGAGCTCTCATTATGTTTGCTTCGATTTGTCTGGCTGTCAAAGCCAGATGATGCCCACTCTGCCTGTAATCCCATTCTGCCAAGCAGCATCTTCTGGATCTCATCTCCCTCCGAACTAGTCACAGTTTTCCATGAGCATTTTCTCTCCCCATTCATGTATTCTGGAGAACAGCTGTTACTCTTTGGTCATCTCTACCACATGGGAATTACAACAAGAAGACTGATGATGTGCATGATGCATAGAGACAGGAGCGAGACACTGACTCTTATTGTCTGCCTTCAACATCCTTTTCATCAGTTTACCAAAAAAATATGAATCATGCTATTTTGCAGTACCTAAAAGATAATGTAGCTAATTGGCTTTATGGAGTGAAGTCCTAATTACATTGCTAACTGTGTATATATAGGGATGCTGGTATTGAATATGGTAATTGCAAGTGTGTAGTCTCTTCTATGACGAATAATTCAATATTCTGGGATGCTTTAGTTTTTAAAAAAAGTTTTGTAACCCATAGTGATTTGAGGAGAATTTTGAAAATGTATGGCTGATTTTTCTGAGAGTTTGTGATGCTTGAGGTCGAATGAGCAAGTGGACCTGGTATGCATGTAACTATCTTGTCTGTCTTTAGATTCCCTGTACCCATTCCCTTGGCCCCATCCTGTTGCTATTATTTCTTGGTTTCTTTCTCTGCAAACGTTCTGTCTGTGCTCTTCGCCTTTCCCTCATCCTTATAAATTTTCAAATGGTTAAAACGCTGGATTTTGGAAGTCTTATTTAATTACCGTATTTTTCGCCCCATAGGACGCACCGGCCCATAGGACGCACCAAGTTTTTTTGGGGGAAAACAAAGAAAAAAAAATTTATTTCCCCCCCAGGCGCTTGTGGGGCTGGCAGCGGGGAGAAGCGCTCTTCTCCCTGCCGCCCGCCTGCAGACCAGGTCCGGGGACAGCGGGAGGATGCGCTGCGCCTCCCTGCTGTCCCCGGAGCTTGTGGGGCTGGCGGCCGGGAGAAGCACGCGTCTCCCCGCCGTCAGCCTCCAAACCACATCGGGAGACAGCGGGATGGCGGCGTTCCGCCTCCCCGCTGTCCCCCGACCTTGTGGGACTGGCGCTGCGGCTCTCCTGAAGCCTGGAGAGCGAGAGGGGTCGGTGCGCACAGACCCCTCTCACTCTCCAGGCTTCAGCGAAAGCCTGCATTCGCCCCATAGGACGCACACGCATTTCCCCTTAATTTTTGGAGGGGAAAAAGTGCATCCTATAGGGCGAAAAATACGGTAAGTTGTTTAATGAAAAATCTGATCAGTGAAATTTGGTTTAGATGGTATAGGATTTTAAAATTTCACAGTCCACATAGCCGTGACCAACTGCGACAGCAGTGCAAAGCAATATATCGTGTCTTCAGTCACAGTGTTTGCAAAGTGCTGTCTGGCAAAGCTGTTCTGGGTGATGTATGGCCTGGTGAACTCTGGATGTCTCTGCTGGAAGATGAGTCATTCTTGGCTCTCTATACTGAATTTGTCACCTATTTTGTAGACCATATTACTCAATATTTAAACAAAGTTAGATCTTCTAACTGAATATGGAGTGTGAATTCACAGTGTCAGGAATTTAGCCTGGCTTTATTCGTTGAGATAATTTTAAGTCATTGTTACATCCAGTGAGCATATAGTGCTCAGGGGTACGTGACTGACTCAGAATAGTTCTGGCCCACAAAGGCCTCTTGGAAGAAGCAGAATTCTTTTATCAACTCCAACCATTTGCCACTTTGTCTGCAATGCTTCTCTGCACTTGGATACTCTCTCCTTTTTAAACCACTAGTTTTTCTGGCTTTCAGCTTGCATATGTTACTGAGAATCTAATGCTCCTATTTTATCATCTCTGCCTAGCATAATTGGAATAATTGTATCCTGTTGACCCTCTTGCATCTTCCATTCCTTTAAAACCTCTAGAGAAGATTACTGTAATGTAAGTGGCTGCCCACAGAGACGGCTGGGATGCTTCAGCAAGCATAAAAGTAGTGGCCCATTTTCTGACCAGATGAATTGTCAAGATCCCAGTTCCTTCTACCTGTTTTCCATTGTGCTCTCTTTTGATCTACTGAGAATGCCCTGTGGAAATTGATATCCATGTGGTACATCCACTCTATGAAAGGATTCTCAGTGGCTACCTCACTATTTAAGTGTCCTTCCTCACAACATTTCCAAATAGGAGGAACATCAGTAAGTGCTTTAAAACCTTACAGAAACTGGCTTTCAGTTGCCAGCATTATTTTGGTGGGTACTATGGTTTACATTTGATATTTTCTAGAAATATCTTTTTGTTTGTTCAGTATCTGGCCAATTGTGTTTACAGATTTAAGACATATCACGTAAATATTTGGTAATTTCCCAATTTTATGCATTTGAAGCAAAATACAGCTTCTTATTCTTGACAGTTTGGGGACTTCATATAGAACTCTGTAAAGCTGATGCATCCAAGCTTAATGGAAATAATGCAGAGAAAAAAGGATTTCATCCTAGGTATTTGCATAAATACTGTTTGACAACTCATAGTTTGCAATCATGCAGAAACTTTTAATTTCGGCATAAAGAATGTGGCACAGGCAAGGATGCTTTGTGTATATGATATTTGTTGTGGAAACCTATCGCTTTCCATGAGACTCTTCCCTCTTGTCTGCTTGTTTTTGTCTGAAAAAGTGTCTGTTTATGAGAAATGTCTTCAGCTCTCAAAAATGTAAGCTACCCATAGTAACAGGAATACACATTAATTTTTTAATGGATATTGGCTGTTATTGATTCATCCAACAGAGAACCTGCATTGCTTTTATATTTCTTCCCAGTCAGGTTATGAAGGCTTCATAGCAACATACTCGAGAGTTACCTTGGGTTTATTTTAGTGACCTTTACATTCAGTACTCTGCATTTTTGTTTGCATGGAAATTTTATTTCCTTTTATTTTACCCTGTTTAGTCATAAAAACCTAAGTGGTTTATGTAAAACATGCATTAATATTACTGATAAAATCAGATATTTAAAACAAGCTAGCTTCATTTTCTTCAAAACCAACCATTTTAAAAATACACATTTAAAAATTACATATTAAAATACATGCCAAATTTGCAGGTCTAGGTAGGCTTGCTTAAACAAAAAACTTTAGCAGGGATTGAAAACAGTGCACTGAATGTGCCTGCTTGATATCAATGGGTAGGGAGGATTAGCCTGGCTGGCTGGTGAGCTTATTATCATGGATTTAAAAAAAATAAATTGGTTATTTGATCCTAATTTTAAAATGCTATGGCATCATTTTAGTTTTCACAGCTTTTAATATTGTGTCTGTTTAGGGATGAACAGAGTAGTAGCTTTCCAAAATTACGAAACACTCAAATGTATGGATTCCAAAAACCTGCGAGATTTCTAAGACCACCTTTCAGGAAGTTTATTAGGAAACCTCACATGGTAAGTTGAAAGTATTATTACTTGAACACAGTGTCTGACTATTAAATTATTTCTTTATCAGGTAGTCAGGGATGCATTTTTGTAGCCCATTAAAAGCTGCAAACACTAACAAGGCTTATCTTCTCCCCTGTATATAATTTTTTTGAGGAAACCCCCAGTTTAAGTTATTTTCAGGCTGTATAATATATATAAAAACAATATAATGAATGACTGAGTCACTACAAGCTGGTACTTTTTATTTGTATTGGGATACCTTTTACAATCTTTTTGTTTTCAGGTTGTACAGTTCAATAGTAAACAAATTGTGGCTTGACAACCAATGGAAGTTTCTACACTCTAGCAGAAATATACTAAAAGTTCCTCTGAAAATGGGCTAAGAACTTTTCTCTTTCCACAGAGCCAGCACAGCCCTAACCTACTCACTTTCACATTCATATATAAACCCAGCATATCAGACAGAGCAGCTAGACTTGTATCTCCCCACATCTCATTTTCTGCATGATTTTTCTTCAAACTTAAACTTTGCCACCAACTCCCTTGCAAATGTACTGTACACAATTGAGAACACAATCTCTCACCCACACACTTCCTCAACAAACAAAAAAATCAGTCCTGGTTTCTCCTAATCCTGCCCTAGCAGTTCTTGAAAAAATAATTTTCTGCTCAACTCTCCAACTTGCTTGCTTATTTATTTAGGTATTTTTGGGCCATCTGCAAATATCTGCAGAGGAGATTTCTAAAATACATTGTACAACATGTATCTCAGGAGGGCTCTGTTCTTGGCACCCGCCCCTACATAGGGCATAAGTTGTCCCTCAGCAGGAATCTGTTTTCAAGACCAGGACAGAAGACCAATAAACCATTGTTTTGTTGACAGAAATCTGCTCCCAGGTTCCCCCCTCCTTTCCTTGCAGCAGCAGCTCTTGGCTTTTGTTTGCTTGTTTTCAATTTGCCCAAAGCCATTATAGAGTGGCTGAGATGAGTTAGGGATGAACCACAGCTTCTTTTTTCCTTCATGATAATCATGAGAGGGTGTGGAAGAGAAGAAGCCAAAAATGGAGGCAGCTCTTACTCTGTAGCTGAGGGATTTGTAGAGAACCAGCATGGGGAAAGGAGATGGAACCTGCTGAGGCTACGATGAGCAGCAGAAAAGCTTGTACAGAAAAGGAATTTAAGAAATGGTCTAGCTGACTCCCTTTTAGTTAGCCAGTTAGGAGACTGGCAGAAATAGTGACTCAGAAGCAGCAGTTGGTCTGGCAGTTGAGTTTGCTGACTTAGTTGAGGAAATGCCAGCAGATGTTTCAAAAGAGCAAAATACCACAACTGCTTCTTGCTGGAGGTTGGTCATCAGATTTAAACCATGGTTGGTATGGCTGAGACACCCCCTTTCTAGTACTTCAGTACTAATCTCCCTGCTTTGTAGAGCAACAAATATTACTGCCTTTCTCCACTGCAACAGGACTCTTCTCTTCTAGCCCTGCTTGATTTGTTTGTTTGTTTGTATGCCATCCTATATCTGGAGTTCTCAGGGCAGTTCACAGGATAAAATCATAACATAGAAACACGAAATACACAATCTATATAAAAACAAAAACAACCCAATAACCCCCACATTCATTGCAGATGAATTATTACCTTTGAATCAGGTTCAGGGTTATACTGTAAATGCCCAAATGTTGTTGGTTTACTAATTGATTATCTAGGAAGACAAAAAATGTTTGTAAACTCACTTGCAATGGACACCTAAACAAAGAAACATCTGATTCTGGAATATATCCTCTCCTGTGTTTCCTGCAACTGTTGAAGAAAAAAGCTGTAAATATGCCAGAAGAAGTCACATGGGCAGATAGATAGATAAATGAAGGAAGATAATCATACTGGCAGATGGAAAGAGTTGTGAAATAGAAAAAGGGAGAGGCCATGTTGTCCCGTAGCACATTGCACAATTACACCTACACACAGTTCTATGTCACTATTTTAAGGGGTGTCAGTATTGCAAAATAGTTGCACAGGCTAAAAAAAAGAAAAACTTGCATCTCTGGTCATAACCACACAAAAGAAAATATTTCATTTTCAAATACATATTTATATGGCTGCCACTAGCTTATGTTTCCTGAGCAGATATATCCTAGACTTCTTCGCACATCATGATAAGCCAGTATTCATGACATAACTGTGAACAAGCAGATCTGCTGCTGCACACTTCTGAATTTTCCCCATTTTGTTCCACCCTGCCCAGAGTCCAGGAGCAACATGTCACAAGCTTTGCTTTAGCATTTTGTGTGAACCAGCACTAGTAGTTTGTTTCTCTGCAAATAAGCCACAACTGGAAGCAAGAGATTTTGGGGAGGAACAAAATGCAAGCACTGGTTCAGAAGCCAAGGCTCATGGTTTGTTGTTCCCCAATCCAGGCAGGGTGGAGCGAAATGGAATAGATTCAGCACTGTGTATTAGTGCGGTCCTTGCTCATGGTAAGTCATTGCCATGTAATCCAACCCACTACATTAAAGAGCAAGCTAATAACAAAAAGCAGTAATAAAAGCAGTAAAACATGGCATAAAGCTCCTTTTAAATACAGAAAATAGCTCAATAGCATATTATCACAAACCTTGGCTCTTTTGTTGTTTGTCATATCCCATATCAGAGTCTATATAATGTACAGAAATACTGAAATGTTAATTGTAGTTAACATTAGCTACTATGCAGTGTGAATAGCCAAAGGATATCAGTTGGATAATCCTTGGTTGATGAAAATAATTTCTTTACCAATCCAGTAGTGGACTTAAATGTATGCCAAGAAAGGCATGGAAATTATGAAGCATAGCACCATTTAAAAATTTGCTTTCCCTGTGAAACAGTTTAAGTAGTACATTCTACACAGACGTCATTGGGGTCAGCAGTACTCAACCATGTAAAGTTCAAAAACCTACATAAATCCACAGCTTTTGTGACATTTAAAGTATTTTGCCAATAATTTATGTATAACATAACAGTTGCACAAATATAACAGTACAATAATAGTGAATGGGGAATTGCCAGTAACAATAACAGCAAATCTCACAACGTATCATGTGCTGCTTTAGGAGCACATTTCAATCACTACATGTTTGGTGGAGTTAGGGTGTTACTTGCTTGAAAATATTTGCAGATGCATCAGGGGTCTCAGTGACCCCAAAAGCCAGATGTGCAAGTTTTGTGCAGAATGATAGCTATGATTGGGGGAAAGAAAAGGTTTTTTTTATTCATGGCTTCCTTGGAAAATATCTGAGTCCATTACTAGAGGTTGAACTGACCCCCCCTCCCCCCCAAAAAAGCTGTAAGAGCAAAAGCTCACTAAATTAAAACACCACATGGCAGTTTACACCTCATTGTTTAGGTATAACAGGAACATCGAGAGTTGTGGAGGACTTGACACAAATGTTTTATGAATCTTTTGGGGAGTGCATTCGACCCCAGCTTTTGATAGAAGGTTAAACTGTTAGGAATAATTATTCTTCATAGTTATTTCCCATTTTGATAGAGTCATGGAGAAGATAATGTAGCTGGAGCTTGAGTATCAAAAAAGGAAAGCTATTTGCAGCTAGGAGTGGGGGTAAGGTGGGCTTGAAGAAGGCCTTTCAAAAGTTAGCAGGGAAAATAAGGATAATTCTAGATGCTACATTCCCCTTGGAGATTATCTGTTCAGAATATCTGCTCAAAGGTGCATTCGTAGCACTATTTAATAAACATTGGCTACTCACTTGGTCCTCTTTTACAAATGCTGCAAGGATTATGTGTCATCTAAGACACATAGAACCAAAACTGCCATGACAAACCCCTCCAAAGAGTATTAGTAAGTCATTTAGGTTGCTTCAGAAACAAAAAATGTTATTATTGTCACTTAATGTAAACCATTAAATCCACAGAGAGGGTGTGTGTGTGCAACTTTACAATACCTGTTTTAGTTATAATTGAAAAATTACAGTATAATTCATAAAATTTTTGTAAGAGTTTAAGTGTGTAGATATTTAGTGTAATTTTCTTTTAATGCAGAATCATTATTATACTTCAAAATCACATGGTGATATTGCACATGATCGGTTTGAAGACAATACTGAACATCATGAAACATTTCGAAGACCCTTCAAGGTATGAATTCTAATTTTGCTAAATTCTAATGGAGTAGCAGAATTCATTTCTCTCTCTCCCACACCCCCTTTCCAGGTTGCAGTATCTGTTTAACTACATTTGAAAGATTGCCCTGCAATAGAAAGAGCATCATTGTCTTTTTGAAAAGCCATTGTTTATGCCAGTTGCAGAAACAATTGCATTATAAACAAAGATGCCGTGTATCTCTTCCTACCTGTTGAAAGCGTAAAGCTGTACATGGATGAATTAGTTTCTACTAATAGTAGGAAAGAAAGTAATTAATTTAATCTAGAACAACTTGTTTCTCTTTTATTGCATTTGGGCACTGTTAATTAAGATATTGTTTCATTTGCAAAATGTTGCTTTTACACTATTTGGCATCCTCTTCATTTGTTTTACAAGATGCACAAAATTGTTGATTGGTTCTGAGAAGGTGTTGTGGTGCACATTATCCCTTGGCTACATTGCCTGTTTCCAAAACTTGCTGTGAAAATAGATTGTTTTTGTAAGGCTAAGCTTATTCTCCACCCCCACACCTCTACCCTCACCCCCGAAAAAGGAAAGAAAAATATGGATTTGAAAGTATGAGATAGATGAGAGAAGAAATCGGCACAGTCGATCCCCTTTTGCTTCATTTAATCATCAGAAGCAGTTTTGATAAAGGAGCAGTGTATTCTCAGTTTTTTGCCTGGATCCAAAAGAAAATATCCAGATTTATTGACATTTGATAAATGGGCATATCCAGTATATGGATGTATCACTGGGCATCTGTTCTACTGTTTGTATTGTGTTGAATTATAAGAGACTTAAAGATGCATTATTTAAAATTCCTAAACATGGCATGTTTTGAAAGTTGTTTCCACTGTACCATGTGAAGATGGTTTGTGGTGCTGTATTGAGTCTTGAAGGGGAAAAGATCAGTATCTTTTAAAAAAAAATACATTAGTCAATAATTTTAAAGTGTACATATTACTGTATATCAGATTAAAGGGTCAGAATTCTGAAAATTGTTAATATGGCCATTCCTTTTCTTTAACAGCCCCACTTTAGTGATGGTCGGCCCCACTTTAAATCAAACTTAGTACAGAAGGGTTTATACATACAGGCTAAATACCAACGATTACGTTATGCTGGGACAAGGGGATTTACCACTAACAAATTTAGAGGAGGATTTTTGAGGAAAGATAAGGTGAGTGGATTTTTACTTCGATCCCGGAATATGCTGCTTTTATCTTTAAACGTTTTGTATGCAAGTGTTGACACTGTACCTCCTTCTGATTACTGAATGCATTCATTTTGTGACAGTTGTAGTCTGTCCTTTCTCTAAGAAGGTCAGGGTGGCATTTTAGTTTCACTGCACTGTGAGGCAAGTTAACCTGAAAGATGACGATCCCAGGCTCCCTAGTTTGCTTCATGGCAGCTAGCTGCTCACTGCTTAAAGTAGTATGCAGGAATAGAAAGACCTTGTCCTGACCCAGGAAGGCAATTATATTTTTGTTGCAGTATGAATATTTAAACCTGAGTATCCCATGCCCAATCTGCCACTGGATATAATGTTAAGGGTCTCCTCTTCACTCCAGGAGCAGAGGAAGTCAGCTTCTAATGCACTCCCTGCCACATTACTTTCTCCAATAGGGTCAGGAAGGTCAGCTACCATTAACACAGTTGCACAGCACAACAACGAAAGGTATCTATCATTTCCTCCTTGTCAGGCTTGACGTTACATGCTTTAACTAATGAGAACAGTGCAGGCATCTATCCTCTGGGAATCTGTCCCTGAAAAAGGAAGCAAAATAGGCAGCCCGCACTGCCCAACTGATGAATTCAGTGGGACTGGTGGAGCACACATCCTTTTTCTGTTTCCTCCCTGTTTAACAGCAGGGCAAGATGCAGAAAGAAACCGGGGGGGGGGGGAGGGGAGGGGATGGGGACGGGGACGGGACGACGAATCTGCATTCAGCTCTTCATTTGCCCATGTGCATAAACACAGTGCAACTAGGGTTACTTGTATTCTCTCTCCTCCCTGAGGCAGATAGCTTCCTAACCAGAAAATGGTCTGATCTCTCGTAGTCTCTTAGCTATGCTTAGAGAGACAGAGGTAATGTGTGTCCACTTAACCAGAGCACACCTTTCCTCATGGAACAGAACTCAATTCCAGATGAAAGAGGCTGTTTCCCTGTTTCCATCCCCACCTCCTTTTCATTCCCAGAAGTAGAAAGCAGTCTGTCTTGCATGCTCCAGAGCAGAGCAGCTCCTTTCTCGAAGCAGCTTCCGTAGCCATTTTCTCCCTCCCTTGCCCAGGAGCAAAGAGAAAGAAAATCAATTGAGTACTAGTTTTCTTTACCGGGGGGGAAAAGAAAAAAACCCAGAGCATTTTAACACAGAGAGATTGCATCAAGGGCCATAGCTTGATGCTAGAGCATCTGGCTTACATACAGAAGGTCCCAGGTCCAAGTATAGGCTGGTAATATTGCCTGCCTGAAACCCTGGAGAGCAGCTGCCAGTCAGTGTAGACAGTACTGAGAGGGACCAGTGGTCTCACTCTGTTAAAACAAGTTCCTGTGATAAGTGTTGTTTTCTGACAAATGTTTAGATCAGTTGGCATATGCTATGTTCCTCTCATGATGTGTGGTGGAGTGGTGGAGTTCCCCCAGTCCAAATGTGAGCTCCCCTTCCCCCTTTCCTGTCCCATGGAACTTGGAGCTTCAGAAGCAGCATTCTCTTGAAATGCTGGATAAATTAAAATGTGGATTAACTCTTTGTTACAGAAACCTACTTCCGTATAATAACATCTATTTCTCCTTAAATAGGGCCTGGAAATCTGAGCTGCAGTACTGAAGGCAGTATCTCTGATTATGATGATCGTTGCAAGGGAGCATCCAATTGCATTTGTCAAGAACGGAAATGGGAAAAGCAAAACTAATACTTTAATTTTTCTTGATAAAGATAATTTTATTTTTCATTAGTGGGATGTTGCAGAACTTTTTTACAGTTTTAATAATGGCTTTTCGAATACAGTATTCAACTGAACATTGTAGGGTTGCTCCTTTTACTTCCTCTTGCCGGCAAGTCAGAGAAAACAACAACCTGAAGGGAGTCTTTATTTATTGAATATTTCCCCCTCTATTTTCCCCTCACTCTAAGCATGGTTTTATTACTAGACATTGAGTTGTTATACACAGAAGTTTATATGTTTAAAGTTTATTTGCTTATATAATAAAAATGAAAAAGTGCCTATTGCCATGAGTATCTTATGATTTCTCTAAGCAATTACTTTTGAATTGCTATAGCTCTGCTCACCTAGAGGTTTACTTAATACTGAATACAGAAATAGCCAATGTGGTGCCCTCCACAGGTTGTGGGACTCATCTCCCATGAGCCCTAGCCAGCATGTCCAGCAGTAAGGGATGTTAAGAGTTGGAGTCCAACAATATCAGTAGGATTCTATGTTTAATAAATTTGGTTACATTCTGTTAACGCAAAAATGAAATTTGCCGGAAAACCTCTAGCCAGCTCAGAGCTGTTAAAAAACCAGTAGAAAATGTGGATCATGGAGTGCGTGTGGATGACACCCAACATTTTGCAAATGGTCTTTCGCTTGTGCAACAGTACTTTTTTTTTTTTTTGCACCCTTCCTCCAAATCTGTTCTGCAGTATCCCCAACCTTAGATCAGATAAGTGGAAGGTAGAGGGGCTTTAGTGGGAAGATGGAATCGATTCCACCAGTGGTGTCCATTCTGCAGACGGATGAATAATTGTATTTCAAACCTTGTTGCAATGGAGTAAGATTGTAACTTGGATCACGGAAGCTGCATGATATATGCAGCTTTATCTCTGGGTCCACTTTTGTAATAGTGAATGGTGTCTCCAGGTTCCCAAAGTGCTACACTGAGTACAACTGTCTAATAATGCTTTCATAGTATTATGAACTGTGGCATGTCTTACAGCAGCACTGAAAGCTGTAGGCATCCCCATAAGCTCCAACCCTTCATTCACAGCCTCTTGCTCTTAAACTCAAGCCAAGGCCATTTGAAAAAACAAGATGTTGGGAATAAGAAGAGCTGCATGTGGTTACTACATTGCAATGCATGACTAGTGTATTGTGGGGCAATGGATACAAATCGGAATATGAGTAAACAACTGAAACTTGTTGCATCTGAAATAAAAGTAAAAGACAGAAAGTCACTGTGAGAACAAACATAATTCACAGAACAGAAGGTAACATTACTGGGTAATGAGACTTTAATTTCATTATAGTGAGCAGAAAAAATAGGCCCTAGAAGCCAAAAAAGCACACCTGTTTTCTTTTTTTAATCAGAAGGATGCAGATGGTGATATAAGTTTTTAGGATATGACAGTTAAAATTCTGGAGTGTATATCACAGAAGTGCTACTGTACTATATTTCATAGGCTCATGTATTTTCAGGAGCAAATAAAGCACCTGTCTGTTTTCTGTTTGTCTGGTAACACTTGTTAGTGAAGTAGGAGGCCTCTGAGCTGCTTAATTATTATTTTTTAAAGTTTTTTAGGAGTTGGGGAAATAATAAAATACAAATATTTCCCCCCGCCTCTTTAATTTTTGCAGATGTATAAAGTACCCAATGTAAAAAGCGGTAAAAAGGATCTGTACAAATGATTGCTTTTCTGCAGTTGTTGGACAAGCTGTACCTGCCAAAATGCTCTCTTCTATACAACGACTGTTAACCATAGAAGAACAAAATTCTGCATTTACACTTCCTGTTCTACCGGATATGTATGCCAGAGTGTCTTCTCACAGTAACAAAAGGAGGTTGCAGTTAGCCAGATCTAAGCCTTGTAAGTTTCTTCCCTAATTATAATACATTATAAGTTTCTTTCGATCATAACAGAACTGAGTCTATTCATAACAACTGTCACTGGTGCATTTTTATCACACTTGGCCTACTTTTGTTGAGTTTCCCTATAACACAATCTTTCCATTTTAAAATAAGTGAGCTGTGAAGAATCCAGGTCTACATATAAAACATTTGTCCTCCACAAAATACAATTCTGAATTCTTATGTGCAAAGTTCTGATAATTCATTGAAGCAAGTATCCTACCAACAGATGGGAAAGAGAGAGTTTATTAGGCCTTTAATTTAGATGGTGATGATTAATCCCTAGCAAGCTGTACTATAAACATTTCTTTACTTCAGCATCTCTTAAGTTGTATTTTGATGTCATAAGAATGTAAAAGTGTAATAGTGCTGAAGTTCATTGCTGATATGTTATTTATGCAGTCCCATGCTGTAAATGATCCATGCTGTGATTTTAACTAGAAATTCTTTGACGGTTTTTTGGATTTCTAGGAATGGCTGTGGCAGCTGTAACTGTATAAATGCAAACTATTTTATTCCCCAAGCCTTTAACAATTAGGCATTTATTTATTTAATAGTTAAATGGGATCAAGCTTTAAGGCCTTTTTTAATTTAAAAAATCTGCAAAAATGTGATAATATAAATGTATGTACAGTATACCAATGAGAGGGGAACTGTCCCCAGAAGGATGTGATTTGCCATTGCTGAAAATAATAAGCTTGGCTAAAGGGACATTTAGTCTGTTCCAACAGATCCATTCTTATGTTAGGTTCTGGTTCTTGGCACGATATCAGAAGATGAGATGGTGAAGGCATATGGACCTTCTCACCCCTATCTGTCATTTATAACTAGGAGGGCTCGGCCCCTCTGCTCACCATCTCACCCCACCCCCACCCCATAGTAACACCAAAGACTTCCTTTCCAACCCACGGAACTATTGCACCCCCTTTTCAGTTCCCCAACTCTGTTTCTGAGGTCTCCTCTCTTGGGACTGGCACTTTTAAACAATGACAGAGATTTGAGTAAAGCAGGGGAAGCAGGATTCTGAGGGGTTGCCTTGTTAAGGAAAACAAGCAAGGATAAATAGAGATGGGCATAACACGGAAGCAAGCACCAAGAAATTCGCACAACAGAACCTTTCCCAACTCCCTTCTCACTGTACTCAAATCTTTTTTAAAACTACCACTTTCCACACCTCAGTGATCACTCTACTGAAGCCTCTGCCATTGTTTACAATCACAATTTTTCCTCCTTTCAGTTTCCTTCCAAGGATGTGGAGCCCTCAAGTATTCCACTATATGAATGCTTTCTTTACTCAAACACCTGTTGTTTTAAGCCACCACTTTTCACCTGTCAGGGTCCGTTCCTCCTCACTCTCATGCCATGGCTGTTATAACTGGTCTACTCTTTTGCTCCCCTTCCCAATCCTGACTTCATGCAAATCCAGGTTTGTGATGCAACACTATAAATCCTCCACTGGGGGCTGTGTGATGACCGCATGATATTTTTATGTATACAGGGAGATGTAAGATGTACCAGTTTACTTGCTGCTGCTTCTAGTTTGGTTATACCGCACTTCTGCAAATGTAAGCTTCTACACTTAGGCAGAAAGAACCAGTGGCACAAATATATGATAGGGGACACCTGGCTTGCCAGTAGTACATGTGTAAAGGATCTAGCGGTCTTAGTAGACCACAAGATTAACATGAGTCAACAGTGTGATGCAGCAGCAAAAAAGAAAAAGCTAATACTGTTCTAGTCTGCAGCAATGGAATTAAGAGTCCCAATCAAGGGAAGTCATAGTCCCATTCTGTTGTTTAGTCATTTTGTCGTGTCCGACTCTTCGTGACCCCATGGGCCAGAGCACGCCAGGCACTCCTGTCTTCTACTGCCTCCCGCAGTTTGGTCAAACTCATGCTGGTAGCTTCGAGAACACTGTCCAACCATCTCGTCCTCTGTCGCCCCCTTCTCCTTGTGCCCTCCATCTTTCCCAACATCGGTCTTTTCCAGGGAGTCTTCTCATGAGGTGGCCAAAGTATTCGAGTCTCAGCTTCATGATCTGTCCTTCCAGTGAGCACTCAGGGCTGATTTCCTTCAGAATGGATAGGTTTGATCTTCTTGCAGTCCATGGGACTTTCAAGAGTCTCCTCCAGCACCATAATTCAACAGCATCAATTCTTCGGCGAACAGCCTTCTTTATGGTCCAGCTCTCACTTCCATACATCACTGCTGGGAAAACCATAGCTTTAACTATACAGACCTTTGTTGGCAAGGTGATGTCTCTGCTTTTTAAGATGCTGTCTAGATTTGTCATCGCTTAGAACGGGAGTAGCCCTGTTCTGTTCTGCCTTAATCAGACCCCCACCTGGAGTACTGTATATAGTCCTGGGCACTACAATTTAAAGAGGATATTTGCAAGCTGGAACGTGTGCAGAGGAGGGTGACCATGATGATCAAGGGTCTGGAAAACAAGCCTTAAGAGGAACAGTTGAGGGAATGGGGTATGTTTACCCATCTTCAACTATCTAAAGGACTGTCATATGGAGGATGGAGCAAGCTTGTTTTCTCCAGCTTCAGAGCCTAGGACCCAAACAAAAGGATTCAAGTTACAAAATACAAGATTCCTACTAAACATCAGTAAGAGCTGTTCAACATTGGAACAGTTTCTCTCAGAAGGTGATGAACTCTCCTTCTTTTTAAGCAGAAGGTTTTAGGCAGAGGTTGGATGGCCACCCCTCATGTATGCATTAGTTGAGATTCCTGCATTGCAGGGCATTGGACTAGGTGACCCTCGGGATCCCTTTCAACTCTACAATTCACTTTTTCCCTATAGAAGTGATTAACTATGTATGGGAGAAAGAAAAGAACTTCATTTGGAAATAGTGCTTGATAAGCAAAAACTTGCTTCTTGGACTTAGATGGGATAAACTCTGCCTCCAGTAGTATTCCTTAAAGTGTGTAAGAGGTCAATGTGTCCTTTGCTTCGGAAATAGTGTGATTTCCTCATGGACATCTTGCACCTTGGTTACTGATGTAATTAACACAACCCAACTCCCTTCTCACTGTACAGTGTGCAACGTGTCTTTGTGTCCTCTAGAGGGCCACCTCACACACAAAAAATGGCTCAGGGTGATCCACATTCATTTCCTCTGCTTTCAGGGTCTTTGCAAATCATAGATCTTCCTCACTTTCTGTTATAATAGACACACCAGTAACAACAGAAAAGATGCACAAGTTGCCAGCTTCTTGCCTTGCTATTAACCAGCAATCAGGACTCTGTCACAGCAGCAACAATGAGAACAAAGGTACCTGCTGCTTTTCTTCCCCACCCTTCCACCTTGCACCTTCAGATTATTTTATAAATTGTAGCCAGACCCATATTGAGGCATGGCCCAGATATAGCCTAGCCCTGGCTAGGAAACCACCACCCCCAGCCCCGTTATGAGGTGGCAAGGGTTTTGCTGCTGCTTACATTGCTTGCAGCAGCATGGGGACCAGGCTTAACCGCACTATCCCAGCTGGCCACATGTGAAAAGCTGGGATTCTGCAGTTGGAGAGCCTAGCCCTTGCACCACTCCAAATGAGCTGGTGCCCACAGGGACTGGCAGGGTGGGAGGCAGGGAGGCCAACGGCAGATGGAGCCAGAGCCAATGGCAGGCAGAGCCAACTCATTCTAGTTCTGTCCCCATGCTCCTCACTGCGGAGTGTTACAGGGATAAAACAGAAACTATGTGAGAGGAAGCTGACAGGTAGTGTCACCCCTTGGGCTGGCTGTAGGAAGGCAGGGAGGTGAGGGCCAGTTGAAAGCAGTCTGAGGTTGGTGGGGCAGTGCCCCATGTATCCAAACTGACCACTGCATCTGACTCAGGGCAGAAGGGAAGCAAGGTAATTTCCCTTCCTCCCTGGAGCCGCTGAGGCATTTTAAATGTGTGTGGTTGGCTTTGTCTGCGTTTGGGTTTGGAAAGGGGCAAAAGAAACCAGCTACCTCATCAAACAGTCAGACCCCACCATATCTGGAAGTGAATTGTACTCTCTATATTAAATTTAAAAATCAATACGGTATAATGGGAAAGTGAGGAGAGGGGGTCTGTGTTTTCTGTGTGAGACTTGATGTGTTTGGGGATGGTGTGTGTATGTGTAGTTGAGTGTAGGATGAGAGGATTTGTGTGTTAAGAGTTGAGGGGTCCCCGCCCCCGAGAAGGTCTTTAAAGAGAGAAACTGCATTCAAAGGAGTACTTTTATGCGATGAGGATCAAACGTCCATCGTCTTGGCACTTGGGTTCTGAGACAAGTTACACGTCTTCTAGTGTCACCAGTGTTCTTCTTGTGAAATGGACCTCTTTTAGAGCAGAAAACGATGGGTTGAAATAAGTGGCTTGCACATTTGGTATTCGGGGTTCAGACCCAACCTCTGACTTATACTTATTCAGTTTGTGATCCTGGCCAATAATCTCCCATCTAGTCCAGCACCTGGTTTGCAGCAGTAGCCAGCCAAACGCCTTTGAGAAATTAAAGAGCAGAGCATTTACCTATTCCATCATCAGCATTTGGTATTGAGGCAGAGAGAATGTGTGTTATGGCTCCTCTATATTACTGCTGCCAAATTCCTAATTGTGAGGCTTTCTTCCAGTGTGTAAATGTCATGGAATGTGACTTTAAGCAACATCACTGTGTGTTCTGCATGCACACATATGGAAAATACACAAGTGTTGTAGTGGTGCATGCTATGTCCACAAATGATCATGAACTCCAGCAGAATTTATTGGGCTTCATGGAGATAAAATTTTCTAGATACACCCAACTATAGTGCAATATTTGCATGAAGGAACCAGCAGCTCTAATCTGTTCTCCTACGTTTTCAAGCAGGTATGACTCATTTAAGCAAACGGTGTTTAATCCAGTTCCTCGAATCACAGTCCTGTTTACTACTTGCCATAGCATTTTGGGGACTCCAGCAGAGGACTTTCATATCACCCACTGCCTGGTCCTTTTCCAGGAATTGAGAAGTGCATCTAGATCCAGATTAATGTCATAATTCAGATCAGGAGGTATTTTATTAATAAGTAAACACACATCTATGTACAACACCCATCAACTGAACTCAACCTTGTCTAACTGACAAAGCTGAAAGGTTGGCTCTTACAATATTCTATTCATTCAAGATGCCGTCACATATTATTGTCAAGGGCTGAACCTTCTGCACGCAGAACATGTGTTCTACAACTGAGCTATGGCCCTTTAAAATACTCAGCTCTTCTTGCCATTTGAATTTTGAATAAATCTTAAGAATGTTGCCCCTCCTCCATTTAAATCTGCTTTTCTTGTCTCCTCCTCATGGCGGCCTTGAAAACAGGATGTCACAGACCCGTTCCTGCCATGCACATGGCCTAAGAATAATTGTCGCACTGTAGACACGCATTTTAAAAAGCACTCCGCAGTCCCCCTTGCTTCCCCCGCCGGCACTCATCTGCTCCGGCGTGCCGTGTGGCTGTGCGCGTGCTGCTTTGGCTTTGAAACCGCGTCCTTTTGCCAGGAAACCCAATTCTGCCCCGGTTGGCAGGATCCCGCCCCCGGGCGCCTCTTACACCGCGCGAGGCGGTTTTTTGTGGGTGTGGCGGGACACGCGGCCAGTGTTGTGGGAGAAGTGGCCGGCGCCTGAAAAGCACCCGCGTCTCCGTGAACGAGGCAGTCCCCCTCCCGGGACTGCACTGGGCTTCTCCCCGCGCCGGACAGCCTGCTCCAAGGGCGCCTCCCCAACCCCATTCCCACCCTGCAGGCGCGCAAAGCGCCGCGCCCCGCAAGGGAGGTTTCTGCCGGGCGCGTGGGTCGCCACGCATTGCATACAGGGGGCTCCACAACAAGCGCCTCCCTCTTTCCTACGAGGATGATGATTACTACTATCCCTGTATGATTGTTGGAAGGGAGATTAGGCCCCACGAAGCTCGCCCTGTGGCCCTGCATGCCCACCGCCCCTCAGCGGGCGACGCGCGTCCGGTTTTCTCCAGGCAGCTGCCGCCGCTGCTCGTCCAAAGGCGGCGCGCCGAGGCCGCCGCGGCGCGTTCTCGCGACACTTTCCCTTCTCGCTAGCGGTTATCTCGACGTTGTGGTGAAACCGGCGCCAGCCCGCTAAGCGAAGCGAGCCCGTTTTGCAGTAGCGCCTGCCGCTGCCGCCTCGGTTGTCCTGGGAAAGGGCGACGTCGCCGCCGCCGCCGCCGCCACCCCTCAGCCTCCCCATTCCCTTCCCGAGAACCGCCACCGCCTCCCCCTCCGCTCTTGTTCCCGCCCTGGCGCGCGCGGGCGCGCGCAACCACATCCACACGCGCACACTCGGCTCTCTCTCTCTCTCGCAGCCCCAGGTAGAACTCGGCTGCCTTCGCCCGCTCCTCTCCGCGCATCCCTCAGATTTGCAGGTGGCGTGTCAGGTGTTTCGCTTCGTGGTTCTCTTCTTCGCCGCCCCACCCCTTCCTCTTTTGACGCCAGGAAAAGCCTTTTTATTTTTTTTATTTTTTCTCGCTTGCGGGGGAAGCTTTTCGGAGCAGGAAATAAGATGCAGCGTCTCTGTTCTTCTTGCAACGGGCACTGACTAGCCGAGAGGAAGCCACGAAGAAGAAGCAGCAGCAGCAGCTACAACGGGCGGAGGAGGAGGAGGAGGAGGAGGAGAGGAGGGCAGCTTCCCGTCATCTGCACCGCCGCCTGGCTCGCCTCCTCTCCCTGCCAGACCTGCAGCCACCTCAAAACTTTCAGCTTGTCTGGCGGAGCCCCAACGCGACATCAATGGGTGAGTGTGGACGACACCGGCTGGGCTGGGAGTGCGCGGGAGTGCTCGTGCCTGCGCCTATGCCTCCCCTCCCGCTGCCTCCTTCTCTCTCTCTCTCTCTCTTGGCCAAAGGAGACTTGCTGCGTGGCTCGTTGTAGAGACCAACCTTGCACGAGCCCCTCGACGTCGCTAGCAGGCCGAGGCAGCCAGGCGCTGCCCTCTGAACCAAGCCTGCAGGGAAAGCCTCACAATGGGATACTGCATTATATTTTGAATAACAGCAATACTAGCAACCACACATCGTGAGGTAGATCGGCGAACCCCCCCCCCCCCATGTTTCTTTTCTGGGTGTTCGCGTTTCGGTGCAGAGGAGCATCCTGCCTTCTTCTCTTCGGAGACCTTGAACTCTTCTCTTGCCCCTTCCTCCCTCCCTCCCTCCCTCGGTGTTGACTCTCTTCGCGTCGCGCATGTGGCGAGATGTAACCGGAACCGTGTGAATGAAAGGAGGCCAAAAATAAAACAAAAACCCGAACCAAAACAAAAACCGCACGACGGCACCTTGCCACGCGCGGGCAAAATATGTGTGTTTGTTAAAGAACACACAAACACACACCCCCTTCGCTCTCCTGTGGTGCCGCCCTGTGCACGACCCTGCGTGGCCAGCTGTAATGTGAGAGACGGGAGAAGGGCGCCTGGGGGCCCGAGACTGATGAAGTGGAGAGAAGATAAAGAAGGGTGGGAGGAGAGCCTGTTTCCACTTCTTCTGCCTCTGTATTTTGTGTGTGTGTGTGAGAGAGAGAGAGAGAGAGAGAAGGCCGATGCAAAAATCAGCCCTCGCTGCCTGACAGGAAATCGGAGGGGCGTGCTGTGCCTTTGACATTTTTTCGAGGGAGGGGAAGAGAGTCTCTCCTTTTCTCCAGCCCCCTTGCCCCTCCTCGCACCTCCCGAAATGCCTGGTTGGCAGCTTTGCACAGCATCTCTCCTCCCTTCCCTTGGAGACGCCTCATAGTCCATGATGAGCAACCGGAGGCTCTGCTGTGTAGCCCCGCTGGCTTACCTGTGTGCAGCTCCCTACGCTGGACTCTAGGGGCAGCTCTCAGACCTGGAGGTGTGGCCGGTTTTGGAAGAGGCTGCGGCTGGCGAGCCTCATCGATCCTGGCAGCCATCCATCAAGGAAAGGGCAGTCTAGGGTTACCAGATGTTGTTTGCCGCAGCACCACAGAGGAGGGATGGAGGGATCGTTCCGTATTAATACGGTGGGTCCATTGAGCATCAGTGCTCTGGAATGTCCTCCCTCCACTCCCTTGCTCTTATTTTGTTTTTTAAAAAAACTTCTAATTGGCAAGCCAAAGGGTATGCCTGATATTAGAACATGGCTTTTCAGGAAAGAGAGCAGCGACAAACAAAAATTAAAACGTTGAGCGTAGTAGGGAGTTCATCATGGAGATAGAAAAGCCCAATAGGTTTGCGAGGAATCTCTTGTGTCGCATGTCAGCGAGAGTCAGGGAGTGAATCATCCATTTATATCGCTGTCAGGGGCTCTGGAGAGGCAGAAGAGGCAGCCGTGCCAGGCACTAGCAATCTGAAGGGCAAGCGGCCTGTTTCTGCCTGAAGAAGGGGCTACATTCACGCTTCCACCATGTGTTTGTCATAAATACAATGTGCTCTCTGTTGCAAGCATTCACGCTTTTGGAAAGTGGGGTGTTGAGCTCTTCTGCCATAGTGACTCTATAGTGTCACATAGTTTTTTTAGAACATAAAAAAACCCACTTGTTGTATGCAATATATGTTTAGAAGGCAGCAGGCTGGAAGGAATAAAATGAGAGGAGTTTGGGCATTTTACAGTCAGTACATGAATATGGAAGGGTTTTTGGTTGGGGGGGAGTCATTCCTTGTTGATGACTGAGCAAGCTTTTGAGCTGGCCAACTATTTAAGTAGGGATTTGCAACTGTAGTTCCTGTGTGGGTCACATGATTTGCACCAGTTTTTCACTGCTGAGCTTCAGTTACTGCTGTAATATAATGAAGTTCATTCAGTATGTTGGTATTGCATTCAGATGCACTGATCTGAGTTCAAATGCTATATTTAATTCACCATTCAGTGCTTCTGATGTTCCAGTATTCAAGGGTAGAAGGATTGTGCTGGTCACCCTGACATTAAACTTTAATGTACAACTTGGTGTGTGCATGTATTTTGCTCATTCATCCATATCTTGATTCAATTCTGCTACCCGTCAAGTTCAAATTGAGAAGGATCATGTAATATTTTGCTTCAGTATATTGATATTTTAGGGGAACTTAGTTTCTCAGACAATTTTTTTTGTACATTTCTTTATGCATGTAGATTCTGATATAGATGTTCAGAGACTTAACCAAAAAAGAAACATTTTCTTTAGAGCTGGTGTTGCCAAATCTGTTACTGGGAATAGGGATGTGATTGTCACCTGCAACATTTTAGAATAAGCTTCAGATCTTGATCCTGAGTTTGTTTCTACCTCAATATGGTGCTTGAGAAATTAATGGTTTGCTCTGTACACATTTTGGCATTGATAGTGTGCTTTTTGTAGTGATTGTTGGAGGGTATTGATAAATTTGTTTATTTTTTTACAATATCGCTTAATTACTATCGCCTCTTAAGTTGTGGGCAAGTAACTCAATACAATGAAAATAAAAATCATTTCAAACTATAAAATCAGAATTTACGGTAGTTAAAATGCTTGCTGGAATAAAGAAGTATTCAGTTGGTGCAAGGTGTTCAACAGGGACAGGGCCTGTCTCACTTAACTGGAAGGGAGTTCCTTAAAATTGTGCCTGCGGTACTGAACTCATGGCTCTTGGTGGACACAAGTCATGTATCCAAGCCAGTGGCGTAGCATGGGGGTGCAGGGGGGGCCGGCCGCAACATATGGGGGGGGGGGCGCGCTCGCGCTCGCACTCGCAGCTCTCTGCCCCTACCTGGCTCACTCACTCTCTCTCACTGCTATGCGAATCTGATCCGAGCCGCCGGGTCGCCGCCCACTGTGGAGGGGGGGGGGTGCCAGGCGTGCGGGTTAGGGAGCGCAAATTACTTGCCTTGCCCCGGGTGCTGACAACCCACGCTACGCCACTGATCCAAGCCATGGGGCACTACTGCCTGTGACTCTCTAAAATATGTCATTTATAAGGCAGGGATGTAAGGAAGGAATCAGCTGGTCCTTGAGGTATCAAGGACCTAAGCTCTTAAGAGCCTTGTACAAGAATCTTGAACCTTGCCTGTTAGCGTATGGGCAGCCAGTGCAAGCTTTTGAGCACCCAGGTTATGTGCTTGCAATATTCTGTCCCCATCAGGAACCTAGCTGCTGTGTTTTGCACCAGCTAGAGCCTCTGTACCAGACCCAGGGGCAACCTCACATAGAGCAATTCCTCCCCCATACCATTCAAATTATGCAAGGCATGTGCCTTCTGTACCCAGAAAGTCCCAGCTTCTGTGCTAAGAAAATCTGTATTCTGTTGTTAAGATGTATAATGCAGATTACGTATACTGTAGAACCTTGGTTGTTGAACGCCTTGGTACTCGAACATTTTGGCTCCCAAATGCCAAAAACCTGGAAGTAAGTGTTCCGTTTTTCAGAAGTCGAACATCTGATGCAGCTGTCAGCTATTGATTCTGGGGTGCCTGCACAAATTGGAATCTGTGCCTTGGTTTTCGAACATTTTGGAAGTTGAACGGACTTCTGGAATGGGTTGCATTCGAGAACCAAAGTACCACTGTACTGTAATAAGAAATGCCTTGGCTACTGTGTCTGCACCAGTTATATTTGGTGGCAGTTGGGTCTGAAGGTGCTTCAAGTTGCATATGCAGCCTCTGATGTGTCCTGTCACTGTTAGTTTTACATTTTCATTTTTCTGAAGTTTGAACATTACCTGAAATGCAATGATTTGAAGCAGATCCAAAATAGGTTTCTGCGACTGAAAAAACTCCTCCTGTTCACAGATGGAACCAAGATCCAGTGGATCTGCAGGAAGAGGAGGAAAAGGCAGTTTTCACAAATTCCTCCTGCAGAACTTCATGTTGCCTCTCAAGCTGCTGTGGAGGGTGTCTAAACCTTCTGAAGAATATTTGGGGACACATGGTGCAAAGTAGTTGGTAAAAGTCAGCTCCCTCCTTCTGCTGATGGGAGGCCAAGGGATGCTGCTGCCAGGGGATACCTAACTAGGATCCAAACCATTATCCCAAATATTTGTGTGAGCTAACAGGGTCCTTCATCCTGTCTTATAGGCCCTCATCCACTCCTATTAATATGGATGATCTTCATACTGTTTGGAGGGATGCAATGTACTGCAGTGTGCCTCCCTACCACAGTAACCTTTGCTCCCTACCGCAGTAACATAACACCACCTGCTTCCCAAACATGTGCTCTCCCACTGAGCTACGGGCCTTAACTGGATTGATTTTTAGCTTGCTAAATTGTTAGTCATCAATGACAGACCTAAACACTTGTCATTTAAGACTCTCCCCCCTGTCTCAAAAAGGGATGGAGAAATGGTGGCCCTTGATGTTGCTGGGCTCCAACTCCCATCAGACTTAGCCAGCATGGCCAGTGGTCAAGGATGATGGGAATTGTAGTCCAGGAACATCTTAGAGGGCAACAAGTTCCCATCCCTGTTTTAAAGGAAAAGCTTTTCAAATTGTAGTGATTTGAATTTAGCCTATTAATTCACAGTCATTGTGAGTTACAGAATATATAATCTATTATAGTAAAGAGAAGGTTTAAATTGTTCCTTAAAATTTGAATTCCTTTGTTAATGGTAAATACAACCATAACCATTTATCCAGTTGCAAAGAATGTGGACTAGTAAATATTTTGATGGAGAACCTAGGAGGGAGGCATGTCTTGAAGCGAACTGAAAATAATACAGAACATGAAGCAAATTGACAGACTGCATAATAGAAAATACAAAGTTGAGACACATAAAACAAAATAAATACAAATTATTCAAATGTTTGTGTTGTTTCTTAACACATAGTTATATTGGGTATTGGACACCATTGATCTATGTTCAAGTTTGAGAAACCTGTAACATACTGAGAAACCCCATTTTTTGTCATGCACATAGCATGTCGGTTTGTGTGTATATATTACATAATTATTTTCCCTTCTAAAACTAAATTTACATTACAGAACCAATTTCCCACTGTTGCATAAACCCTCATCTCTGGTTTGTGTCTAGTGTGCAGTCTGGTGTGCTGTTATTGCTTTGCTACTGGATAGGAGCATTTAATACTTGGATAACTCGACAGTGCTGATTTTTGTCCATTAGGGACTCACTCAGTGGAGAAAATAATTTACCCTCAAGGTTCTGAGATATATTAAACTACCATCTTGTGGTTAAAAACCTTACAAAGATTTTTTTAAAAGAGTTTGCTTTAATACTAACATGGTTTTCTTAAAATTGCAGGGTAGGAAGGAACCAAATGATAGTTGTGTTTGAAGCAACTAATGCAAGTCAGACAAGCCCCTACATATTCACAATCCAGATCGCAGTGTACCCCAGTGGGGGAGTTGATATAAACTACATAATGTCACTGCTTTGAAAATAGATCCAGATAATACAACCATGAGAATCAAGCTGTATTATCTAGGGATGACCCAAACAGTAAAAGCAACAACCCAGGGTCTCTCGATATCCCTCCTGACAATTCAGCAAACGTCTTCCATAGAGCCTGAAAATACCAACTGAATGCAAATCTCTGCAGTCTCTTGCTTTTAGTTGTGACGTATCACTGGTTTCCATGCTAGGTTCTCTTGAGCACCCACATTATTTTGAGTATCTTAAGGACCCCCCCCCCCCCTTTCCTGCTGCAAGTGTGTCCCTCTGTGGATCAGAATGTCAGAAATAGTGTTGGGAGTATATTGCACTAGAGTGCCATAAAATACCAGTGATAATTTCCATTTGCCTTTGTGGCCTAATACCCAAAACTATTACATGTGTTTAAGATTAAAATGGTTCATTTTTTTTCCATTTTCTGGGCCATTTTGTCGACTTTAATACCAGTATTCTGTATGTTCTTTATGATTGCTTGTAAGCTAGCTTGGCGTAGAAGTTGCTTTGTAAGCAGAGTTATGTGTTTCCAAAGAATGAAGCTTTTTTTGGTGAAAGCCATGAAATGTTGGGACTGAAAAGCTGTTTGAGGGTGCTGTATAATAGTGTTGTGTGACTGAGTCAATTTCCAAGCAAAAGAAACACATGAAGCCAGCAAACATTATTTGGGAACCCCAGTTTGGTCTCTTCCTGAAACTGAGCCACAAAACCCCCGCACATTGGTTGTATTAATGAAGTCTGTAATTCCTGACCATCCACAGGCCTGATGTTTGCAGAGCTGCTCCTTTTCTAGTCTTTGATCCATTCACACAACCTAATTTGCATGTTGAAATATAGGTGAAGTTAAACTTTTCATGATTCACTTTATCGGAAGAAGGTTGAGTGGCAGAGCAGCCAAACTACTTTCCTCCCATTCATTCATCCATTTCTGTTTTTAGTGTGTGTCTACCTTCTTCACAGAGTTGAAAAGTTCTGAAAGTCCACCTTGCCTGGCCACCACCTGCACTGTGCCAGCTTTTCTACTTGTCTGTTTCCCAGGGATAAATCCATTAATTCTTCCTGCCATGGTATGTTATAAGAAGGGAGCAGGCATGCTATGGAAAGGTATTGTGACTGCTCCTGGGAAAACTCGCACACTTGAAATCTAATCAAAGTACACCTGTTTCCAGAATGCCCCACCTAGCTCTGAAACTAAACACACAAGGGGCATTGTGATGTCACATGCTAATCTCAAAATGTCCTTTCTGAACAGGCTGCATTTAGTTTCAGCTAGTTGAGATGCAAAAATTCAGAGCTTTCCAAAATCACTGCTGCTTACAGGTCAGTTTGCTCAAAATGGCTTATACAAATGAGGCAAGCCATGTACTTCAAGGTGGAGGTAGAAAGCTGTTTGTCTTTTCTGTGGTTTATTGCGTGTTAATGTTGATTCTATAACTGTGTAAAAGAGAGATTTTTCAACTTGGCTCTTGGTTCTGTCATTTGCGTTTCTGAAATCTCCTGGGCATAATGTTTTCCCTCTCCACACTTCCTTGTCAAGTCCTATGGTTTTCCTTACTTTGAGTGATTGCTTATATTTGCTAGCAATCACTTAGGCACAGGCAGTAAAATCCTAGAAACAAAGAGGCTCCAAAGATCTCTGCGCACCAGCTTGTGAACCCTCTTATACATCTTGCACATATAAACACCATATAACCACTTTTAGATAGCTAGCACACAAGGCCAGAAGAACTGGTAGTACAATGCAACAAGTAGGTAGCTCATTTGGGAGGAGACAAGTATGACAAACATGTCCCTGGGACAAGAGTTCAAGGCCCACTAGTGAGGCAATTTTCATCTGAGGAGGAAGATCTTCTTCTCAGGAAATGAAAGGGAAGAACTAGATTAAGCCATCAGGGAAACCTTTTACAGAAGCAAATGCTGGTAGCGATCTGTGTAATGGACTTGGGTTGGAAAGGGACAAGACAGTGTTGAGCCCTGCCCAAGGACATGGTACAGTCAAAGCTAAATGCACATTTTTGGGAGATCACTGGTTGTGATCTCCCAATAGAAAAGGCTCAGTCTTGAGAATGTTTGCAGTGTCTGAGCCAATCGCCTGGTTCTCACGTGATTGAATATGCCTTTTGTATCACACAGCCTCTGCCAGCCCATCACTCACATTCACATCACAATCAGACTTCTTACCTTTGAAGGATCTCAAGTGGCCAGAGAGTGGTGCTGCATTTGTATTACTGCAGGTGCCACACAACACCCATTTTGCTATCATTTAGTGTGGCAGCACCAGCACTTTGGAACTCCCTGCCTATTGAGATCAAGTAAGCACCTTCACTGCACGGGCAACAACTGTTTGATGGATAAATGCGCATGGCACCAAACCTAGAAGTGACCTGAAACAACATTCATGACCTCCCTTTCCACTCTTGGAGTTTCCTGTGTGGGAGATGCTGCCACCTGCTACTGAGGAAGGAATAACTCATTGGTCAATACAACTTAGCCAATACTCAGTGTGTCTGTATTATCTAGTGAAAAGAGAGAGATTGCTGCAGCCATATTTGGAAGCACAGGTTCTCTGTTCCCTTGCATGCCTGTGTGTGATGCTTTGCCCTTGCATCCATAGTTGGCAGAGTAAAGTTCAAGATCTGGATTCATGAGGCACAGTCTGTGAAGCCAAAGACAAGTGTTTGCAATCCCCCCCCCCACTTCATGAGTTCTGAGGCACAAGGAATTTGTGCAAGCAGTGAGAGTGAGAAAGAGAACCCCATGCTATGTGCGTTAATGTCTGAGCAAAGGACACATGTAGCACTGTGTGTAGGATGGAAGGAAGTGAGGGGTTGTGTGACATGTGTTTTGGCTCTCTAACAGAATTCAGTGGAAGTATTTCTAAATAACACCACACAGGAACAAAGGAAGTTGCCTCAGAACACAGCAGAGTATTTGTCCATCTTTGTATATATAAAAGTTCCCATGCTGAACCCAGTGAAGTAAACTAGGTAGCAGATGATGATTGAGGCTACTGCCTGAAGACTCAGGAATGTGGCTGCAACCAGTTTAGTAGACTGCACTGGGTTTGATTTCCATTCTATAAATCTTGCCCAGACTATTCTGATTCATTGCAGTAGGTTTCCTGGGTCTTAGACAGACTTCTGCCATTCATCACCTGCTACCTGATCCTTTTAATGGCAGTTGCCAGCCAGAGATCAGACATGGGAACATAGAATTGTAGAATTGGAAATAACACTGTGGATCATCTAGTAGTCCAACCTGCTTCAATGCAGGAATATGCATATGGGGATTGAACCTTGGTATTATCAGCACCACGCTCTGACCAGCTGAGCAAGACACATGCTCCCCCACTGAGCTGTGATCCTTCCCCTGTCATGATCCCACTGTTGTTAATTTTTGGCCTCTCTGCTAGAGTTGCTTTGGACTATGCCAGGGAAATAGGCTAAGATTAGTCCGGTTTATTTTGTGTTCTGTTTTGACCTTCTGCCTGCTCTTCCTTCTACCTTTTATTTCTAATAGAATTCCTTAATATGATCGCTAAGTGTGTGCCAACCTCAGGATTCTAGAATCACCATGTAGCTAAACACTTGGAATTCATGGTAGTGTTGCAAGAGATCAGCATATTCTTCTGAGATCCAGGAGAGACTAGGGGAGTACGGACTGGAAAATGCAGGGTGCATTGATCTCAGAGTCCCTGGGTTTTAGGAAGTTAGCGGAGCCAGGGAAATGAGCATGCTGCTTTTATCTTGTAGTAGGATAAGACACTGTCATGGTCTGGTTTGATGCTGGGGAATGATGGGAGGAACCAGCTGGGAAACCACCAAGAGAAGAAGGCTCAGAGCCCAGATAGTGATGGTGGGACAACAATGAGAAGAGGGAAGAGGAGGTGTCATGAGTTGAAGGGGTAACAGGGCTCAGTGAGTTGGAAGAGAAGTTCAGAATCAGAGGCAGAAGCTAAGGCGGGCTAGTGAGAGGAGGGAAGTCAAGAGGCAGAGATGAGTTAGGCTGGTGAAGTCACAGGTGTCTCCCCCTCCTGCTATGACAAGCTTCCCTCCCCCTGACTCCGAGAAGCAGGAGAGGCATGAAACGGGTGGAGCAAAGACAGGCATAGTCTTGGATTGCTTGGAAAAAGCTTAAAGAGGAGGAGACATAGATAGCTGTTGGGAGGCAGGAACTTTTAGTCTGATTTCATTGACTAAGACCATGGCCTGCTATGGTCATTAGACATGAAACTCAGCCAAGTCTGTGAAGATAATGTTTTTTGCTAATAAAGAGTTAAATTCAACTCTGAACTGTGTGCTATCTACTCAACACTGAGTAGACTCATTGAAATCAGTGATTTTAAGTAATTTCCCCATTGACTGTACTCTTGAGTATGACTAATGTTTGGTGTTGCCTTATGTGAATTCCTGTAGTTGATCTTCTATGTTCTTCTTTCTCCCTGTGGTTCAAGGAATTCACAGCATCAGCTAAAATATTTGAAGCATGTTGTAGTTTTGGTCATCTGTATTACACAGTGTCAGCTTTTGTGGAATCTGCTTCATTCTTGAATGTCTGCTAAAAAATCAGGGATCTGTGCCCATTGTAATCAATGTGTGTCTGGCAGGGTGTCCTGTGGATTCTAAAGTGGTCAGTAGTCTTTCTCTAGCAACCAACAGACTAATTCTATGGCTATTTGCTCATATTTATTAACAGACCAATTCTCATAAATATGCCCTATTTTGTTCAACAGGGCCACTTCTTAGTGTTTTTAGGACAGAGCCCCACCCCTCCCACTCCGTTTTTAGTGCCCTTTGATTGGAAGAAAAAGTGGTGGCTGTCAGGTATGGTGTGTTTTGCATCCATTTGATCTGAGGACAAAATTTGGGAGCCCCAATCTTAGTAAGATTAAAGATGGAAAAATGTAAAGCATGCCCATTTATTTTGGTGTTATTGCACTCAACTTGCAGGGTTGTAAGATTTCATTAGTAGATTAATCAACTAAAGATTTGATAGCAAATTAATTTGATAGCCAATTAATCAGCAGGGATGAACATTAAGAGCAAGACTGCCTTCCTTCTTTCCAGCCTCCTTGCTGAACTTGGTGGGAAAAACTGAAAGATACTTAGATTTTCAAACTGAAACTGCTATGGCTTTCTTACAATAAAGCCCACTGACAACAAGCTACTGTGGTAAAAAGAATGCAGTTGCGTGTTCTAAATCAGCATCTTCAGCAATCTTGAAAGAATGGAATTCGAACTTCTTACCATTATATAGAGAAGTGTGTGGGTTTGACTCCGTCATTTGCCTGATTCACTGTTCACATTAAGCCAAACTATGGCTCAGTGTGGGAAAGGAGATCAACAGTTGCTTCTTTCCTTCCTGGCTATTTTGCTGTTGCACAGTGCTGAGTTCAACCGTGGTTTGAATTATAGTGTCATCTAAGCCTGAGCTTTTGGTTTAGCTCTCCCAGACAAACCATGAGCTGAGCTGTAAACCATAGCACAAATCTTAGAACTATGCATGAGCCCAAGTTTGGACAATGAAGTAAGCCAAGCTATGACTTGGGTCATCATGGCACAGCAATAAAATGACTGGGAAGAAGCTAAGCTGCCATTTTTTCTGCTTTGGGAAGCTCTATGTTTATGTGTTCATGTTAAGTCACAGTTAGGCTAAACCTGATGTGAGGATTAGGCCTTTGTTGTTAAAATTATTAATCATACTTTCATAGAAGGACAACTGAAATTGGATGCATCCTGATTTTTAGGGAAGTCTGAAAATGGAACATGGTTACTTACCTTGTGTGAAACTTACAGCAGAAATCTGTCTCATAATAGTAATCAGATAGTAAACAAAATCTCTGATATGATACAGGGGTGTGTATGTTTCATGTTTCCCAGTTCTTGTATTGATGTAGGCAGGAGTTTTTCAAGAGTGAAAGTCCTGTAAATGGTGCAGCCCTCATGTTTAACTTAATGGAGGGAATTTTTGCAATTGGTAAACAGAAAAAAATCACACAACCTTGTTATTACCAACACACACTTTCGACAGGAAAATGAATTTAAAACTTCATGGAGGCATCCTCGGTCAAACCACTGGCACCTCTTAGACTATGTTATTGTCCTTGCTAAAGATTCCTGTGATGTGCTCCTTACCTACCGTGATGTGCTCCTCCTATTGCGAGTGCTGATGACTGCTGGGCAGATCACCGACAAGTACTCTCCACGATGGCTATCAAGATTATACCCCAACGCAGGCTTCAAGGAAGGAAACCAAGGCGCAAAATGAACACTCAAGCCCTTCAAGATCCCATTAAGCAGGATTGCTTCCAAATGACTTAAGGACCATCTACTTTCAGAATTCCCTGATAACATTGAGGAACACTGGACCAAGCTAAAAACATCCATCATTGCAGCCTGTGAACAAACTATTGCATACCAAACCAAGAAACACCAGGACTGGTTTGATGAGAATGACAGTGAGATTGAATGCATCATTGACAAGAAAAGTAAGGCCTTTTAGATCTGGCAAAGAGACAGAAATTGTGCCACTAAGAAAAAAACCTATGCCAACGCTAAGGCTGAGGTTCAAAGAAGAACCAGAGAACTAAAAAACACCTGGTGGATAAAAAAAAAGCTCAAGAGATTCAGCACTTAGCTGACACTCATGATGCACAGAGTTTCTTTAAAGCCACAAAGACCATCTATGGGCCAATAAATCATGGCATATGCCCCCTACGCTCAGCAGACGGTATCACACTTCTAAAAGATAAAGAAGCTATTGCACTGCGCTGGAAAGAACATTACCAACATCTCCATAACCGCAACTCCCCCGTAGCTGCTGAGGTCCTCTCACAAATTCCGCAAAAACAAGTTAGAGATGAGCTTGCAGTATCTCCAAATCTGGGAGAGTTGTGTACAGCTATTAACCAAATGAAAAACAACAAAGCCAGTGGACCTGATGGGATACATGCTGAAATCTTCAAAGTGGGCGGAATTTAACTTACACAAGAAATCCCAGCAGACTTTAGAGATGCCAAAATTATCAATCTCTTTTTAAAAGGTGACAGAACTGATTGTGGAAACTATTGAGGCATCTCTCTATTAGCTGCGGCTGGGAAAATTCTTGCAAGGGTCACAGCAAACCTTCTCGTAACAATATCTGAGGTGACCCTTCCTGAATCCCAAAATGGTTTTCGGCCTTCTAGGGGGACAGTGGACATGATTTTCACTGCTCAACAGCTTCAAGAAAAACGCAGAGAGTAAAACCAACCCCTGTATATGGCGTTTATTGACCTGGCTAAGGCTTTCTACATTGTATATCGTAATGCCCTGTGGACTGTCCTTCTGAAAATTGGCTGCCCAGATAAATTTATAAACATCATTCAGCTCCTCCATGATAATATGACAGCAACAATTGCAAATAACAATGGCTTTCAAAGTGAACTATTCACAGTGGGATCAGGCGTTAAACAGGGTTGTGTTATTGCCCCAGCTCTATTCATTATTTTCATTGCCATGATCCTACACTTTGTCAAAGGGAAACTCCCCACTGGAGTAGAAATCATATATCGAACAGATGGAAAGCTCTTCAGTCTGAGCAGGCTGAAAGCAAAGAATAAGGTTACCGTAACTTCCGTCATAGAGCTTCAGTATGCTGATGACAACGTAGTGTGTGCATGCTCGGAGGATGACCTCCAAACCATCCTAAATATCTTTGCAAAAGCTTATAAAAAGCTTGTCCTGTCACTCAACATCCAAAAAACCAAAGTGCTGCACCAACAAGTACAAAATAACCCCTCTGCAGCGCCACAAATCCAACTTAATGGTGTATTGTTGGAAAATGTTGATCACTTCTCCTGCCTAGGCAGTTATTATTCCACAAGGGCCAACATTGATGCCGAAATCCAGCATTGCCTGAGCTCTGCGAGTGCGGCTTTCTCCTGATTGAAGTGCAGAGTATTTGAGGACCGGGACATTCGCAGGGAAACTACAATGCTTATTTACAAAGCTATTGTTCTACCAACCTTACTATATGCTTGTGAAACATGGACTACTTACAAATGCCATCTCCAACTCCTCGAAAGATTCCATCAGCGGTGTCTCCTAAAAATTTTACACATCACTTGGGAAGACAGGCAAACTAATATCAGTGTACTGGAAGAAGCAAAGATCACCAGTGTGGAAGCAATGATTCTTCAACATCAACTTCGTTGGACTGGACATGTTGTACGGATGCCTGATGATCGTCTTCCAAAGCAACTACTCTATTCCAAACTTAAAAACGGAAAGTGTAATGCTGGTGGTCAACAAAAGAGGTTTAAAGACTGTCTCAAGGCATATAAACACTGACAATTGGGAAACACTGGCCTGCGAGCGCTCCAGCTGGAGAACAGCCTTTACCAAAGGTGTCATGGGCTTTGAAGACACTCGAACTCAGGACACAAGGGAGAAACGTGCTAGGAGGAAGGCACACTTGGCAAATCCACACCGTGATCAACTCCCGTCCGGAAACCAATGTCCCCACTGTGGAAGGCTGTGTGGATCCAGAATTGACCTCCACAGTCACTTACGGACTCATTGTTAAAACCGTGTTTATGGAAGACAATCTTACTTGGCTACAAGTGATCGCCAAAGAAGAAGAAGATTTAAAGCAGAAACTGAAAGTATTACTTCCCTACTTGGACAAAGATCTATTCTACAGCTTTATTCTACAGCTGTACTCATTTTTCTTCCCCTATGGCTTGCTTAGTAGTGTAGGATTTCAGATTGTGGATTATTGAGTGCAAAATGCCCCCCCTTGCTTTTTATGGTTTGTATATGCCTGCACTTTTATTTGGAGTTCCTTTAAAATAGGAGGCTAAAGTAGGAATATATTAGCAAATTATTATAACTGAATCAGTGGCACTTGACACAGATCTGAATAACTCTCTTTTTTTGTATTTATGGAGCACCTAAAATATACTAGCTATTCTGAAATCAAATTTGTTAAAAGCATTTCATCTTTTTTCAAAGCAGCAGATTTCTTCTGTTGTGTGTACACATCCCTTCCTCTTCCTTTTCCCTCCGGTATGTAAAGTTATTTTGGTAAATTATTCCTATTTCTCTTATGTACTTGTTCTCATACAATTTTAATTGTCATTTTATGTAATAGCTTAGAGGACAATCCACAAAGCATTTCTCATGCCTAAATCAGCATTACTTTCAGTATGCCTTGTAATGGTGGATTATTTTCTTAGAGTGTAATCCTGTACATGTCTACTCTGAAGTAAATCCCATTGAGTTCAGTGGGATTTACACCCAGTTAAGTGTTCATAGGATTTCAGCCTCAGTAACTGTATTTGCATAACAATTTAGGTATAAAATAAAAATGCTTTAGAAAAATGGCCTGTTAAAATAGCCAGCCATAGTTTGAGGCTTTTGACAATTTTAAGCTGTTCTAATTAGCAATGAGGGTGGTGAAAAGCTTCTTTGGAATGGTAGGTTAATTTTAAAGACGTGCAACACTGCATCTTGCTAAATTATCTATGATAGAGCTTTAAAAGCCTGTATAGCCTTTTAAAAAGAGGTAATGGATGGGATACAGATTTTTCTAATCATGGAGAAGGCTAACATAAGGAGTGAAATATGTAATGTTTCAAAACAATTCCTGTTGTTAATTACTGTCTTTTCAGGCAAATTCCAGGAAATTTGTTGTGAAAGAGCGAGGGGAAAAGGGGCACAGGTCTTTCCCTAACTCCATATTTATTCCAGTTTTAATTATTTACAAAATGCTCATTAGCAAAGAATCATACTTGAATGTAATTAGCAGTTTGATATTAAAGTAGGTTTTGGCAGGGGGTGGCTAATCTGTGGCCCATCCACATGTTGCTGCACTGAAACTCCCATTGTGCCTTATTATAGGCCATGCAAGCTGGGGCTGATGAGAGCTGGGGTCTAAAAGCATCTGGAGAGTCACAGGTTATATTCCGCCTGCTGCATCATATGGCATTGTGAAATATTTGATTATCTCCCCTCACACTGGCTGCCTTGTTTGCAATTTAAATAGCACACAAATTGATTAATACATAGATTATGTTTAGTGTGGAAGCTTGCAACTCTTTGGAATTTTATATCGCAGGATTGCTGCTTTAGAATGCAGTTGAGCCAAAAGTGTTTACGCTGTATTTGAAGGAGCAATTTTACCCAGAAGGCCGTGCTAAAATGTGTTCCTTGCCTACTGCTTCCTACAGCTTTTGCCTCTCCTTTCCTAGCTTGTCATCTTCCACATCTCTAAGACTGGATATGAGTCTAGCTGGAGGATGGGCTACTGGAGTGAATTGGGCAAATGAAAGGTTTGGCACTGTTTACTGCTTTCTGCTTCTCTGCTTGAAATAGCTGCCCTGTCCCGCTGCTTTACTGCTTCTGGGCGCAATCCATATTCTTAAAATAGAGTTGTTCTGGTGCTCTTTTGATGGCTGTGCTTAGTACATATTGACACAGAACATAGAAGAACTCTATTGAGTCAGGCCAAATGCCCATCTAGTTTGGTCTGCTGTTCTCAGAGTGGCCAACTGGGTGTCTTGGTGAAGCCTAAAAGCCGTACCAGACCTGCAGCAGTGCTCTTCTCACCTGTAATGGCTGCTTACCCAGACGGGGGTGGGGGTGGCTGTTGCAGCCTGTTGCAGAGAACCCCTACCCCTCAGGGAGCAGTTTGGCCACTGGGGATTGGCGGGCTTTTGTGCCAGCTGCCTGGTTTGAATTCTGACTGGGCTGAGTGGACAGGGTTTTGTCCAGTTTGTTCTCCTTCACAGTCTAGGCCTTGCTCCTTGGGGAGAGGTCGCTGCAAGTGGGTCCACAGTTCTTAGCAACCTATATTCAGAGCCATAGTGCCTCAATGAGAGTGGATGTGGAACATAGCCTATGTTGCTTATAGCCGCTGATAACCTCATCCTTCGTGAATTTGTCTACGGTGGTACCTCAGGTTACATACGCTCCAGGTTACATACACTTCAGGTTACAGACTCGGCTAACCCAGAAATATTACCTCGGGTTAACAGAAATTGTGTAGCAGCAGTGCGGCGGCAGCGGGAGGCCCCATTAGCTAAAGTGGTGCTTCAGGTTAAGAACAGTTTCAGGTTAAGAACAGACCTCCAGAACGAATTAAGTTCTTAACCCGAGGTATCACTGTAATTCTATTTTAAAGCTATACAAATTTGGGAACATCAACATATCTTGAAGTGAATTCCACAGTTTAACCATCCCCTGTGCAGATAAGCTCTTTCTTTAGTCTGTTTTGAATCTTGAGTCAGTTTCATTGGATTTCCCTGAGTATTATGAGTGAACGAAAAACTTCTCTCTATCTTCACCATGCATTTTTTTTAATACACCCATCATGTCCCCCCACCCCCTAAGTCTTTTCTAAGCTAAAAAGCCCTAAGTAGGGTTACCTTTCTTCATGAGACAAGTTGCTTGATCATTTTGCTGCTGACTTTCAGTACATGGCTGCCTGACTGTTGGCTAGCCCCATGGATTATGTAGCTGTATCAAGTGTTGAGAAAGCTATGTTGGTTGCTTGTTTGCTCCTGGGTCCAATTCAAGATGATGGTGTTAACTTCTAAGGTTTTTAAATTATTTGGTTCTGTGGTGACTCATAGGATGCCTTGAAAATCCATCCCCATGTGATAATCAGATGCAGCCTGCTGGCATCTGAGCTTGGAGGAGGCCCCTTTGTGTTGTGTATTTTCTTCTCTTCAGGATGCCCTCAGAGCCAGATTTTCAACACTTGTTGCTTTGGAAAGCAGGCGAAACCATTTCACTAAGGCTTTGGGGACCTTATCCGTGGGCAGTGATTAGTTAACGCTGAATGCTGCCAGTTAATTTTATTACTGTATCTAACATGGTTGAATGATTTGTTTGATTGGATTTTTGATGTTCATGTGTTTTATTATTATGACAAAGTTATTAGTCACCTTGGCTGCTCTTTATGAGTTGAAAAGGTAGCATGATAATGGAAACATAAACTGTAATATGTAAAGCCATACAGGAAAGAGATAGATTTTGATGTATAGTAGCTGTTTCTTCATTATGATTGTGCTCATTATTTCATAAGGCACATACTTTCCATGTGGTTCATTCTCCAGCATCTCAAGGCACTCTTTTCTGAAACCCCAGAAAGCTGCTGTTAGTAAGTGTAGACCAGGGGTAGGCAACCTAAGGCCCGGAGGCTGGATGCGGCCCAATCGCCTTCTCAATCCGGCCTGCGGAAGGTCCGGGAATCAGTGTGTTTTTACACGAGTAGAGTGTTTGCTTTTATTTAAAATGCATCTCTGGGTTATTTGTGGGGCATAGGAATTCGTTCATTTCCCCCCAAAAAATATAATCTGGCCCACCACATGGTCTTGAGGTGCGGTGGACTGGCCCATGGGTGAAAAATGTTGCTGACCCCTGGTGTAGACTGTAGTGAGCTAACTGTAAAGGTAAAGGTAAAGGGACCCCTGACCATTAGGTCCAGTCGTGGCCGACTCGGGTTGCGGCGCTCATCTCGCTTTACTGGCCGAGGGATCCGGCGTACAGTTTCTGGGTCATGTGGCCAGCATGACTAAGCCGCTTCTGGTGAACCAGAGCAGCGCACGGAAACGCCATTTACCTTCCTGCCAGAGCGGTACCTATTTAGCTACTTGCACTTGACGTGCTTTCGAACTGCTAGGTTAGCAGGAGCAGGGACCGAGTAACGGGAGCTCACCCCGTTGCGGGAATTCGAACTGCTGACCTTCTGATCGGCAAGTCCTAGGCTCTGTGGTATAGACCACAGCGCCACCCACGTCCCTGAGCTAACTGTACCAATGGTCTAACTCGGCATAAGGCAGCTTCCTATATCATTCTATTAACACCTGTAGTTGGGTACTATAGATTCACCCATAAAGCTTTCCTTAGTAAACAACAACAACAGTGCTGATAGATGTGGACATCTGATGCTGAGTGGTCATTTGGGAAGTCTAGGATGTTTTGCAGTCAAGGAAGCCTGTGTGTGTGAAGAGCCCTGCTCTGCTGCTTACCACATTTTGACTATCTCATCACCTCATATAGTTAAGTTTAAAAGAAAAGAACAATCCGCCATCCCTAAAAGAAATTTCTTCTATGTTCTCTCCCTCACCCTTATGAAAAAAGCAGGAAAACAATGCCTGAAACAGAATAATGGAAAATGGGCCAGGATTTGGCACAGCACTCGCTTAAACTAAGTATGGTTAATGTTAATCAGTTTCTGATGGCATAGCAAACTTTGGTTAACTATAAAAGGGGAAACAAAAGTCTCCAAACCACTCCTTCTGTGCAGCCATTAAGTTGCACACAATCGGTGCCTTTGACAAAGGTATCTTACTGTCTCTAAATATCAGTCTAAAATCTTTGTTCCAGGCTTCTTGACAGTGGATTCATTATGGTTACAGCAGCATTGGAAATAATTGATTTTAATGCCACCTTACGGGTGTTTTCTTTGCTGTTCCAATTTCACTGTTAAAGGATGTCCTTAACAACTGATTGTGTTGGCATGGGAACAAACTTTCACCTTATGATCAAAAATCACATGTACTGCTTTGGTACAGATTACTTTGGAGGGAATACCTAAGGAGATGTTCACTATGTCATATTCACAATAGTTCCAGGGAACTCAGTGGACTTAAGACTAAATCAAAGCGTTGCTTTCAAAGGAGCTTCAAGTATGCCTTTGTCGAACACAATCCTATGACCTACAGGAGTCACTGAACGATTTGCGTTTGACTTTAATTGGAGCTCTGAGACTTTTAACATTTGTCACAGCTCTTTTATTAATGTGGAAATACTGCAAATATGTACAGACTAAGGGTTTTACTGTTGGAATTCTGTATGTCTGTGCAGATTCGAGGTAGCAGTGAGAGAGGCTATTAAGTGGCATACTTAGTAAGATGAAATGACCTATAGTGTCCAGGAGTGTTTATCCTCCTGGATGCTTGATATATAACTCTCTGTTTCTAAACAACTGCCAATAACATGTTAATTGTTTACTCTGGGTCTATCAGGAGCAAACTCGTTTAAGATACATTGTTGTTGTTGTTGTTGATAATCTTATTTATGAATTGCTTCCTGTGAAGCATCCTGAAGCGATGTACAATATCATTACATTTATAAAACAAAGCCCTTGGGTATATATATATATATTTTTAAAAATTACAAATACAAAATCAATTTAAAACAGCAAATTATTATTATTATTATTATTATTATTATTATTATTAATAATAATAATGAAATACTTCACCCATTTGGCTGGGCTGCTCCAGTCAGCTGAATTCAAATTCAAGACAGATACCAACTGGGACAAGGATTTTAGAAAGCTTGTTGAAAGAGGAACATATTTAGCAGATGCTGAACAGACAACTGATAGGTAATGGGAGGACGTTCTGAAGGTTAGGTGGCATCACACTCAATGCCCAATTCTGACATAGTGTGGAATGGCCCTCCTGATATTCGCAGGATGCCCTCTCCTTCAGAACGGAGTGATTGGTTGGGTATGTAGGAGATTATCTTTTAGGTATTCTGGTCATAGTTGTCAACCGTCTCTTATTTGGTGGGAAACTCCCTTATCCCAGCGCCATGTCCTGCTGCTGTCCCTTATTGATGATGCCTCTTAAATTTCCAGGGTTTGAAAGGAAGCAGCTCCTCTCCCTCCCTCCCTGCCGGCCAGGGAGGAGGGAGGCTCCAACTGTGTTGCTTGGCTGCCTGGCCCACCGCCTTCCGGCCTCCTCTCACCAGCCTCGGCCCCCGGGAGCCCCTCCCCGCCAGGACTGGCGGGAGCCTCGGGCCCTTCCGCCGCCATCCTCCTCGTGGCCGCCAAACTGATCATCTCTGTCTGGGGCCTCCCCTCTGCCCGTTTCCGCTGCCACTGCTCCCACTAGGCTGTACTGCGGCTGCGCCGTCGAAGGACCCGGATGAGATGGGCAGCCTGGTGTGGCCTATGAATTGCTGAGGAGCCTTGAGAGGAAAGCGAGGGCAACCATAGAGAAAGCAGTTCAGAGAGGAGGAGGTGGAGGAGGAGGTGGAGGCGCGGGCAGGTGTTCCAAGGGCTAACCGTAAAGGGGGAAAGCGGAGGAAGGACCGCAAGTGCTTCTCCCATAGATTTGTAGTGGTAGACTAGCATAGATAGTCTGATCTGCGGGTTTACTTCGGGCGCTATTCCCCCCCCCCCACACCTCTCTTCCTCCCGCCCCCTGATGGAACTGAGAGCTGCAGATGGAGCATGAGAGAAAAGATACAGAACTGCAGCAGCATCTTCATAGCTTGGACTTCGTTTTGCGTGAAAAGTGGTTGCTGCTTGTAGATATTTAATTGCAGTGTTTCATTAGCTGGTGTCTTGAGCAACAACCTCTGGAAACGAAGGGCTAAAAACCGGTGCTGCTCTCCAAAATTATCTGGTCCCTTTTAACTTTGTATTTTAGCTGGTTGACTAAAATCCCTTATTTTGGCTGCTGATCCCTTATTTTCGAGGCTGCTGGTCCCTTATTTTCAAATCTGTAAGTTGACAGCTATGATTCTGGTCCCAAGCTGTATAGGGCTTTGTACACCAGTACCAGCACGTTGACAGTAGTCTCATTGCTATTTAGCATCCTATGAAATGCTTTCAAGAATCAGTGGTCCCCTTCTCATGTTTGGGGGGTATAGATTGCTGCAATATATAGGTGTAGCCATCTAATGTTTTATCCTCTTATTAACTGCATTGGTCAACATTACCCTGACTGTCTCAGCTGCTTGTTTCCCTGACAACCCCAGCACTCACTTACGGCACAGGCAGAAATGATATGCATTGAAAGCTGATGCTTGCTGGTATTTCTTTACTTGCTCCTTTCAACCTCTTAAGTTGTAAATATACTGAAGGAATGTGTCCTGGGGATGTTTCTACTCTGAAAGAGTCTGGGATTTCTAAATGCAGCTGTTTGGGATTCTGACAGCCTGGCTGCTTCAACAGGATAGTACTTCTGGGATGGTTATTTACCAGGATGTTTGTATCAATGGTGACAACAACTAAGAATTGCACCTGTGGGGAAAACGCCACTCCAAACAGCATACAAACAATACTCCAAATCTCATTCTGGAACATGGAAGCATTTTTATTACTTCTTAAATATTCAATTGACTACCCATGGTCTGATGCTGAAAAACATAGAATACGCCACTACTGTGATTGCCAAAGGTTTGGTCTTTCCATTTTGTGTTAGGAAAAAAAATATTAACAGAGGTATATAAAGAAAGAAACGAGTGACAGGAAAACCAGTTCCATGCAAGGCAAAATGTGATTGCAGTATGGTCTAAGCCAGGCATGGCCAAACTTGGCCCTCTAGCTGTTTTGGGACTACAACTCCCATCATCCCTAGCTAACAGGACCAGTGGTCAGGGATGATGGGAATTATAGTCCCAAAATAGCTGGAGGGCCAAGTTTGGCCATGCCTGGTTTGAGCTAAAATAAGGGAAACTGTTGAGATCCGTGATTGAGGGACTATACCAATCTTGTTTTATTGTGGCTATAGTATTTATCAGCAACTGTGAGGGCATAAAATGTTTTTAAATTTATTTTTTTAAATTAGTGAGCATATGATCTAGTATATTTTTTACCTGCCTGCTTTAGTGGTACCTCGGATTACATATGCTTCAGGTTACATATGCTTCAGGTTACAGATTCCGCTAACCCAGAAATAGTACCTCGGGTTAAGAACTTTGCTTCAGTATGAGAACAGAAATCATGCTTCAGTGGCGTGGCAGCAGCGGGAGGCCCCATTAGCTAAAGTGGTGCTTCAGGTTAAGAACAGTTTCAGGTTAAGGACGGACCTCTGGAACGAATTAAGTATGTAACTAGAGGTACCACTGTAATGTTATCCGCTGTAGATCAGTGGTTAACATATATGAATATTTCTGAGATACTCTGGTAACTGACTCTTGATTTGGGTCCTGTTTTGTTTAGATCTCTAATGTTCTAAGTATACTTTAGCACTTTTCTATAACTTGATAAGCTTTACTTAGATTAAATTGTATGCATGTATAAATTGTATGCATTCTATTAATGATAGCTGATTACACCCAGGATTTTTTTAAATGAGATCTCTATCTCTCTCTGATATATATAGTTGATCATTACATTTAGTTTTGGTTCCTAAATTTATTTTTCAAGCTGTTCGCTCATTAAATGCTGCTGGTGAAATTGCTGCACATTTTAAAATTGTGGTTCATTAAATCTGCAGAGCTACAAAAATATATTTGCTGAGTTTTCTTAAATTGTGTTTTTGGGCGTTTTTGTTTAAATTCTGTAACATATGGCTCTGTTTTTCCCTTTCCAGTGGAGGCGATAGTGGAGTTTGACTACAAGGCTCAGCATGATGATGAGCTGACAATCACTGTCGGTGACATAATCACCAATATCAGGAAAGAGGATGGAGGTTGGTGGGAAGGACAGCTTAAAGGCAGAAGAGGTTTGTTCCCTGACAACTTTGTAAGAGTGAGTACAAAGTGAAAACTGTTACTGTTCTTGTGTTGCTGGCTTGTATTCTCTTCTTTCAATGCAGGTTTGCTATCTTGGTGATGTGTATGCGTGTATCTCCAAAATACTTTTGACGTTTATACAAGACCAGTTGTCATAAAAGACAATTCAAAGGGTCATAGTAGTTGTTAAAGGCAGATGGGAACGACATTCCTACCGTCCATTTCCACTGGCTCGTCCCTATTCTCACTCCAGAATTGCACACCTCCAGCTATTTTTGAAGAAACAATAAGCCCCTTGAGTGAGTTTGTGTTGGATTTTGAGCAGAAAAAAATGTCTGTAGGAAAGGGGCTAAGCACCCAGTAGCAGCCTCCCCAGGCTGTTTCTATTTCTGCCCCTTAGGGGTAAGGAGGTTATATGCACATAACAACTAATTTGGCCCTTACCCATGGTGAAATATGTTCAGTCCAACCAAAATGAAAGTAAGGGCAGCTGGGGAAACTGTTGAATAATTAAAAGGGGAAAGGCCTGCTTGGGATGGGGTTATGCTGTTCCTAAAATATCTTGTTTACAGCTTGGAGGTACCCAGCTTTATTCCTGAATTTTCAGGTGACAGCTGTGATCCAGTTTCAGTGGTGTGCCAGGTGCAGCCGTGCCTGAGAGCTAGAAACCTGACCACTCTCTTTCATGACAACCTTTATGTTGGAGTGTTGCAGTGCACTTTTTCTGAGTTTGTCTGGGAAAATGGTTTGGAAGCTGCAGTTGGTAAAAGATACCACTGTGTGACTTAGCTTGGAATTTAAGTCTGAATGGTCATGGTATACTGGTATTGAAAAATTACATTGGTAACCACTGTGTTTTCTGGACCCAGTTCAGTCCTAGGCTCCGGATACCTCTGTAAGGTGTAAAATCATTCAGAGAGACCCGGTTCTTAAAGGTAAAGGGACCACTGACCATTAGGTCCAGTCATGGCCAACTCTGGGGTTGTGACGCTCATCTCACTTTATTGGCCGAGGGAGCCGGTGTACAGCTTCCGGGTCATGTGGCCAGCATGACTAAGCCGCTTCTGGCGAACTAGAGCAGCGCACGGAAATGCCGTTTATCTTCCCACCGGAGTAGTACCTATTTATCTACTTGCACTTTGACGTGCTTTTGAACTGCTAGGTTGGCAGGAGCAGGGACTGAGCAACGGGAGCTCACCCCATTGTGGGGATTTGAACTGCCGACCTTCTGATCAGCAAGTCCTAGGCTCTGTGGTTTAACCCACAGCGCCACCCGGTTCTTAGTTCCAACTTAGTCCAAGGCCAGATTTGTTTCTTCAAGAAGCAGGGCCCTAGAAGCTGCATCAGGGCTTTCAAATGCCTTTTGACCAGCTGCCTGTTTAGCTCCCTCTTGTTTTGCTTATTTGTGAAACATCACCTTACCCCGCTTTTCAGCTTGTTTTCAGGGAATTAATTTACATAGATTGTGCTTTAATTTTAATCCTGTTTTAATTACCATGTTGTGCACTGCTCTCTAAGTATTCATTGAAAAGCAATACAGAGATTCTGTAAACCGAATAAATACAGAACGATGCTGCATCATGACTGTTTTCACTGGTTTTAACATTGTGTTTCTTATATTGCAAGATGACTTGCAAACAAATAGTGTTAGATCAGTGTTGAAAGGAGAAATGGCATATAAATGGGCTTGGAAGGTTTGCAGTAAATCTGAGAAGACCAAGCAAATTGGCCCAGTTCATTAATAAGTGCAAGTACTTTTGTTGCCTTAGAAATGGCACAGGCATCTAGCCTGTCTGAAGCCATTTGTACTTGCTGTGTTCTTTCTACTCATTTTCTCCACTGATAACTACAATAAGAAACAGGATAGGAGGCAGAGAGGCTGGCTATTTTAACTTGAATCTGAATGTGGGTTACTATTTGTTAGCAATGCAGTTTGAAATTCTAGGAAAGGAGTAACTTAGTATTTGGAGACATGTGCATAACCTGATGACTGACAGCTGAAAGTGTAGACAAAGTCCATTGAATTGCATTTTATTGAGGTCATGTGAAAGTACTTTGGTGGCTCATGCAGAAATGCAAGCCACTGCTTGATAGGTGCACTCATCAAGTAACAAACACATATGTGTACCTGATCGAAGAATAGTTGCATCGGAAATGGAGAGCGTTGTGTAGATAAACAATTTTGGGAACACTTAAGTGGAACTGCTGTTTATAAATTCAGTAAAAAAAAAAATTCTTAAAAAGTAACATGCAGCAGTTAGTTTGTGAGTTCTTTGCAATTACGTTTGCAATATGTGGACTTGAACAGCTTTGGAGTAACTCCAAAATGCTTTATATGGAGGATTGAAAGTATATCTGAAATTCTGGAATGTGTTCTGTGAGAATCCCACTAGAAAAGCATCCCACTAATGTTCCAGGTACTTTTGACTATAACTTCCATGAGCACGGTGCTGGCTGGACCTGATGAGTATTCTAGTACAAAACATAACAAAAGGCATTGGGTTGGTGAGGGCTGCCTTAAAGACTGGGGAGGGGCATGGCTTTCTGGAGGGCTGCAGCAAATGGTAAATACTTCAAGAACTTTATAGAAGCAAGAGATCAGCATAGTCTCCGTGATGATTTTGCAAGGCACTTTGAGGACAACATTGCCTGCCTCCATGCAGACTTGAGTGCTTCAACACTGTATCAGTGGAAGTATATAATGCACTATGCTGTCCTTTGTGGGACCCATTTCCTTTGTTGATGCCTGGGGATATGAAGATGCTTGCTGCTGTGCAGCCTACTATATGTTTTCTCGGCCCATGACCATCCTGACTGCTTCAAGCATTGCTGTCAACCTTCCCTTTTTTGGCGGGAAATTCCCTTATTCCAGCGCCGTTTCCCGCTGCTATCCCGGATTGTTAGATATCCCGTAGACTGTCCTGGGGATGGGTGAGGCTCCTGATCCCTTATTTTCGAGGCTCCTGATCCCTTATTTTCAAATCTGAAAGTTGACAGCTATGGCTTCATGGTGTGGTGATCACTTCGTTGTGTGATGTGTGTTCCCTGCTGCCTTGATTGTCCTGGATCTCTGTGGCTTGTGAAATTGTTGCATTTTTGTTTTCTGTTGTGTGGGGAAACTTTATTTAAACTGGCTTAGAGATTTTTTTAATTTTAAGGTGGCAGTAATCTTTTAGCAAATAAATATATAAGAATTCCACATACCGGTAGCTAGAAACCTTTGCATTTACCAAAGAAGATTGAGTTTTGTTGGCAGATTTAAAAAGGAAGAGTAATGGAAACAGCACGGATACATGTATGCACATAATACTAGATTCTAATCTAGCTCTGAGTGACTGAAAACAGATGTAGGCTATTTAATTTTCCAACTTTCTCTTTTAGGATTTACTTGTTTGTTGTTAAGATGGTGTAGTGGTACTGGGGGATTAACGTGGGGGGGGGAACACTACTAAGTTAGCCATAATTCAGGAAGATACTGAATTATGCTATTGAAAATGGTCTCTTTTGGATGCTCTGCTCTGTAGATAACCGTCTTGTGAACTAACACTAAGGAAATAGTAGCTTCTGCATTTTATTCTTAAGTCTTTTAATTTGAATATTGACAAGCCAAAAAGTGAAAATGTGGTAAGGAAGAAAGCTCAGAATTGAGTGGTCAGGCCTACATTTCTAAAATATCCTTGAGAGAATTTCCAGTAGACAAAAGAGGAAGAAGTAAGCTTTTGAAATGTACATGGGGAGAGAATTAAGTTTATCAGATAGGTGCCCTTTAATAAGCTTGTGCTGAATAAGCAAATAAAAGTTTTGTAATATTTTGTACATGTTGGGGTATGGTAGTTTGTTTTTGTTACAAAGATAACAACAACAACAACAACAACAACAACAACAACTATTATTATTATTATTATTATTATTATTACTATTATTATTATTATTATTATTATTATTATTATTATTTTATTTATACCCCGCCCTCCCCAGCCAAGGCCGGGCTCAGGGCAGCTAACAAGCAATAATAAAAACAAGTTTAATTATTACAACTTAAAACAAAATTAAAATACAACATTAAAATATTGACACATTAAAATATTAAAATGCCTCATTAAAATGCCTCATCGCAGGAGGAGAAGGAAAAGAAAAAAGAAAGAGAGGGAGGGAATCAAATTGGCTCCAAGCCAAAGGCCAGGTGGAACAACTCTGTCTTACAGGCCCTGCGGAAAGAAATCAGATCCTGCAGGGCCCTGGTCTCATGAGGCAGAGCGTTCCACCAGGCCGGAGCCAGAGTTGAAAAGGCCCTGGCTCTGGTTGAAGCTAATCTATCTTCCTTAGGGCCCGAGACCACTAGGGTGTTGCTATTTATGGATCTTGAGGCTCTCCGTGGGGCATACCGGGAGAGGTGGTCCCGTAGGTACGAGGGTCCTAGGCCATGAAGGGCTTTAAAGGTCAAAAGCAGCACCTTAAATCTGACCCTGTACTTCACCGGGAGCCAGTGCAGCTTGAAAAGCACTGGGTTAATATGCTCCCATGGCAGAGACCCCATGAGGAGCCTCGCTGCAGCATTCTGCACCCGCTGGAGTTTCTGGGACAGCTTCAAGGGCAGCCCCGCATAGAGCGAATTACAGTAGTCAAGCCTGGAGGTGATCACCGCATGGATCTCTGTGGCCAGGCTGGGGTGGGAAAGGTAAGGGACCAATTGATAGAAGAAGTTGCACTTCTCATTCAAGTGTTTTTCCCCTCTAACAATTGTATTTGACTATGCAGCTGCAGAGATGGGAAGATTTTGCTGATAGTAAATGCGGAGAAATATAAAGCAGGAAACTGAGGTGACAAACCAGTACTTGTTGATTTTAATTTGCGTTTGCATATGTATCTGATACGATCGTGGATAGGTGGTAAAATGTATGCTCCATCAGTGACCTTATTTCTCTCTGACTGTTCTCTCACCTTCAAACAGCCTGCAGAGTTAGGGTGACAGCCTCACCAGATGCACCTTCTGAGCTACCAAATGAATGTGCTGCAGGATCTCAGCTGCTTCTGCTGGTTGATGCACAATACTGGCAACATTTTTGCAGATGTGGCTGCAGGTGGTTAGTGTGCTGTGAATCATGGCAATAGTACCTATAATCATGTCAATTTCTTGGTAGTAGTGGCAGATGTCTAAATAAACCATTGAACTTCCATTTAAACCCACTGCAAAAGTTAGCAAAACTGAAAGGTATTTAGTTAGGTTTCCTTGCCAGCAGACTAAATGAGTGGAGCTAAGCAGCTGCATCTCTTTTGGTCAAGAAAGCAAGAGAGACCTCTTTTCCCATAAAGCTTTTCTGTTGTGTACACGCCAAAATTACCAGAGGGATTCATGAAATGCACATAGAATTTAAGACTTTAATTGTAGGTGGTCCTTTCTAATTGCATAGTTATTACCACACACAAATATAGAGCTTCTTAACAGTGGGTTGGCTGACACTTGCCATTTCATCCTGTTTGATACCAGTGTAGCAAACCTGTTATTGTAAAGCATAGTATTCACTCTTTTTCTCAACAAATGCACACCTTGAGAGTTAGTGCCTTGTCCTTTTGCAAGTTAATATCAGTAATGGCTCTTCTCTGAGGTTGTCTGTAATTGGAAAGAAAGTGCAAGCATCCAGATTTCTCCACAGTTCAGTTGGGTGGGTAGCATAAAAAGAGATTAAACATCAGTTAGCCATTGTGACTAAGGCAGGGTATAATACTGGCTCCTGCTGTAGGTGAAATAAGTTGCATCTCTTCCCTTTATGACTAATTTGAAAGGTCTCTGAAGTGTGTTCAGCTATCAGTTGTTGTAAACAAAAATCTGCCCTTTCCCCCCTTATGGGGTATCCAAGAGCCCATATAGAGTCCTTACATAGGTTCCCTATTGGTAGGAGAAAATAACAGAGGCCAGCCAGAGAATATTGAGAAGCAAAGCAGCTAGTAAGCCTGATCTTTATTGATCTGTTGCAACAGGGTCCTCACTCACCACACGCAGGAGGGAGGAGGAACCCAGAACAAATGTGTGCCTGCCCTTATATAGACATGTTAAATTCCCTGCCCTGGAGCTCAAGACCACCCCTCCATACATCATACATACATCTCAGAAGGGGTGTAACCTAAGACCACCCCCCAGATACATCACAGAAAAGGCGGTCTACAGCAGAAATCTGAGTGCATTGTTTATCTCGCCTGACAGGTTACCTGCTTAATGGTCACTTGATTGGATACCCTGGGGAGCCTGGCCAGTCTTTTGTAATGATAAATACTTAGTTCCTGAGCCAGGTCACAGGCTCACACCCTTTTCATATCTTAAATGTGCCCTTAAGACAGGATTTGTGAAGGAAAAGACAATGGGGAGGCTTTTCCATTTTCCTTTGATCTTGCATAGAAAACATTTGGTCGGTTTAGGAATCAAAAATGGTTTCAGGTCGGTCTTCCTGTGCTGATCTATGTACCTGCTTGCTTGGTACACTTATGAATGTTTAACATATATCTAAGACCTCAAAATTCCTATCACACAGTAATTTGGCTTTTTGGAATTTGGAAATTACAATGTGAGATCTCGATCCAAGAAGCTGCTCTTAAAAAGGGTATAGTGAAGCCTGGTGGGCTGGAAGACAGACTGAGAAGACACTTAATTGTAATATGCCTGAAAGTATAAAAGAAATCTAACATTCTTTCAGGGTAATGCACTGCAGGTGTTGTCCTCACTTTTATTTACACCTACACAGTCATAAAAACTAATAGCTCCGCAGTCTTCAAATGCAATTGCTTGGGAGTAAACTCTATTGAACACACTGGAACTTCTTTCTGAGTGTTCCACTGTTGGTGAGTTATATTAAGTGGGCTGGGTGCTGATGAAAGTTCTGAATGTCACACTATGACTAGGAAGAGAAAATGTTTCTGATTATTGCCCTTAAATCCTCTTATGGTTTGCATTATTCTTTCCACAGGAGTGTGTGTGTATCTATATCTATATCTATATCTATATCTAACTATATATCTATATAATGTTTATATATAAACATTTTTCTTTCTTTGATGTGATGTCAATGTGTATAAATAGGAAACGGAAGAGAGTGAATGTAAAGCAGATAAGTGGTCAATATTGTTTACATGGTATAGAAAGAAGCATTTAAATTTTGCTGAATTTCAGCTTAAGCCCTAATGGAATAAAAAAATCAGCTTTGTCATTGTCTAAAGATTGATTGAATGGCAATGCAACAATGTATTGATAATAACTTGGGACTGACAATAAATACTTTATTTCCCTTAGCTTAAATGCACTTTAATATTATTTAGTCTGTTTCAGTAATGCCATTAGATAAAAGTTTTAGAATCTGGTTGGAAGCTCAGTTTGGTTTTTTATGTTTTGATTCTGTTTTTTTGGACGCACAATTTACATATGCAGTTCTCTTGGGATTTGGGAGATGTGGGAAAAGGAAGGGCAGATACTTCCCTTTTGATCCATTCTATTCTTGGCTTTCTCCATTGAGGCAAAATATGCATTTCCTTGGGGCTTGTTGGTTTTATCTTTGCCTTTGGTTGGAATGCTGCCGGAATGCATTTTGCAATGCATTTCAAAAAGAAAAAAGAAAAGAAAAGAATTTGTTGCTTTCTTTATTTTAGACCTGCCCTACCCTGAAGGGCCAACATTTATCTACAAAGTGACTACAACCACACATCACCTCCACAAAGCAGGACAAAAAAAATTCCTTCCAGTAGCACCTTAAAGACCAACTAAGTTAGTTCTTGGTATGAGCTTTCGTGTGCATGCACACTTCTTCAGATACGCTTCAGATACACTTCTTTCTTCCACAAAGCAGGGTTCAGCTTCCCCAGGGCAAAACACATTTATTTCTTTATTTAGGACATTGTCTAGATTTTATTCAGTGAGTTCCTCTTTAGGCTGCTGCTTCTACAAGTAAAGAGGTGCCACAGTTTCTGCCCGTGGTTCTGCTCAGATATGCAGCAAGTTCTTTGCTACAGAGAGAATTCCGACCTGTTATGAAATAGTTGTATAGACTAGCTGCACATGTGGCATGTCTCAGAAAACTGTATGAAAATTTATCTGCACAGTTGAGCCAAGTATGTTGTCACACAGGAAGTGTAGTTTCAGGACCGAGTCAGATTGTTCAGCAGTAGTGCTGAAAAACATTTGGACAGTGTGGTCGTAATTTAGCTCAGCTATATGTGGTTTGTACTTTGGGAAGCAATATGTCTGCTCTGTTTACAAAAATCAATGTAGTCTTGGTAGCTAAAACAGTTTTTGTGCTTGTATAAGATATCCCTGATAAAAGAACAGGCTGAGGAAGTGGTGACACTCGATCTCTTGTGATGCAGAGGCCATGTTTAGGCAGTTGTCTATCACAAACCATGGTTTGTGAGGTTGCAGATGAGGGCCCTGACTGTGTGCTTTTACTTCCTTCTATATTTCATCTGCCAACTTTGCCAATGCCAATGCCATGTAAACCAAAGAGGGCTGGGATTACATGTGAGTCATGTTTTCAGCTTGTCTGACAAGCAGAAGAGACATCAGTTGCCAACGTGAATGCTTAAGAGGGTCATATCTGAAGAACAGGGGTATCTTCAGCCCAGTAAATGAGAAACGTTTATGCCACTCCGGAAAAAGTTGTAGTTGTCTCAGTTTCAAAAAAGAATATGCAACAATAACAGTGGTGCTAGCCCATACAACGTGTGGAAATATACTTTAATCATCTGATTAATTTACAAACTGGGTAGTGCTTGGGAATATCATTACATTTGCTGGTTGTAGTTTAATCCCAGAATACTATTCTGCCCATCAATAGTTCAAATAACTTGCATTAAAAGGGACAGTAATCATAATGTTTTCCCATAAAAGTTATTTCATTCATTACTGTTTTAATTGATGGTGGTGGTTATTATGTATAAGATTAATTCCAAAATTGTTTCTCTCCCCCCCCCCCATGCTTATTCATTCACTAGACATCAGGGATGGGGTGGAAAACTCAACACACCTCAGACTGGAAAATCAGTTTTGCTTTCACACCCCTACATGCAAAGCAAGGTCACATTTTAATTTGAGCTCTGGAATATTTTAATACTACCAAGTATCTGGTGCATCATTACATAAAGATGTCCACACTGTAGTCATGTGACAAATTGTGCCAGATTTGAGCACACGTTGAAGATGAATTAAATGCAGGTGTTCTAAATTTGGGAAAAGGTAAACTAAATAAATAAATAAATAACGATTTTATCTAAATGGCAGCGATCTCTAATAGTTGTGTTTGAATTGTTTATTGTTTTTAAGTAATACACTCCACTGTATCCACTGAGGACATCACTGCACAGGAGTTGCTTTTTATTAATGAAAGAAAGGCCCAGATGAATGAAAATGCTGCGACCTTTAGTGTTTGAAGCATCTAACTGTGATTGTGGGCTTACAGCCATCTTGTCATCACACTCTGCTCTTTAAATCACCAGCTGCATTGTAGCACTGCACTAATTGCTCATAAGAGAATGAAGAGCCTCTTTTATAGAGATCGTCATTGGTCATTGAGAGCCCAGCTGGTACCCTCCTTCTCGTTTATAAAAGACAGCTATGTGCTCCATAGCTCTTTCAGTCTTCTACATCGACTAGTGCATGGCATTTCTACTATAATCTTACTGTTCCAAAAGTTTATGGAATACTCCTTTCTGTGTGATTTAGGGTCTCCCCCCCCCTTTTCTGAGAATGTTCTTTTTTTGGTGGCAGATCAACAATCCAGCTATCAGAATGTCATGTGTCAAACACCAACAGGTACCAGGCTCTTTTTTTGCTGTCATCTAACAGGAAAAACAAAACATGCCAGCTTCTTAAGAGTTGCTTGTTTAATGGTTGTCTTGTAATGCTAGCTCTGTTTTCTCTTTCATTTTGTCTGAACCTTCCATTTTAATTTCTTCAATGATGTCTCAAGCGCTTTATTGGAAAAGGCACACCTTGTGGTAGTGGAGCCCTGAATGAGCACCCCTCAGTATAAACTATGTGCATACAGTTTATATTTTACAGTCTCTAATGCTAATGATTATTAACTTTTATAAGACCCTTTCTACTGTAACAAAAGCCTCAAATAGTTTCCATAGGAACAAGGTCATAATTGAAAGAAAAACATTTGATTGAAAGAACCGGAATGATAGACATAAAAATTATAATCCTTGCAGAGCTTTAGATGCTTCTTTAGAATGATTAGAATAATTTGGCTGCCAAGTTGATCAAATTCAAAAGACTAAGCTTCTCCTTTTGTCATTTATGTAAAGCTGTGCAAATAGAACTTCTTCTTTTACTGAATGAGGCCTTTCTAAGTTGGGGTGTCCGCTCTATTTCTTTTCCCCATTGGAGTAAGTCATCCTTTTTTTTTTCTCTGGGACCAAAACCTTTCTAATGTGTATTGGTTTGAAAGGAATGTTATAATGTGGCCCCATTAAAGCAATTCATTTGTGCTGTGTTTTCCAACCAGCAGCTCTCTCGTTTAATCTTGGGTATGTTTAAATATTTACAACCCCAAATCTCTTTCAGATAATTCTCTTTAACAATAATGTCAGAAGTATATACTCCCCAGGACAAGAGTGCTTTCTATGTATAATTTGTTGGACAAACATGTGAACACTTAAACTAGGAATGTGTCAGGCAGACTAAAATAAAAATAGACCTTCAATTCAGATTCCATTAGTCCATGGTACATATATAGCAAACTCCTTCCACCCTCATGTACCTCTGATAACTCTGATTGTTAAGTTATTTTTTAATAAACAGAAAACATTGATCTAATGAATTAGATATTGTCATGAACTAGGAAGAAACTACATTTTAAACTTTATTCTGAACATATATATATATATATCCTTTGTCATCTAATGTTCAGTTTTGTTTGGAACAATCGCTTTATAGCCGGAAGTACTGTGTTTTCCTGAGTACATGATTATCAGGCAGGCTCTGTTGCTGCTTGTTGCAGAAACAACTTGTTGGCTTCCACATTGTCACTGTAAAGATGTGGAAGGAAATGCATATCTTTCTGCCAACATATAGTAGCAGATGTTGAAGAAACTGTACTGTTCTAGTGAGGAAATGAATAAAGTTGAAAGGAAGGGAGAATGAATGTGCTGTTGTTGTGTGTGTCGAAATACTGTTATTTAAATACTGGTTGGTTATTTTGTGGTAGTGGTGGTGAGAATGTTCTTCAGCCCTGTCTGCATATTGCTGACATTAGCTATCCATGGACTAGGTGAGAGGTCAAATGCAGCCCTCCAATCTTCTTGTACCTGGCCCTTGGGACTCTCCCCAGGTCACGTCCCTCACCAGCCTTACTTCATATGCTCCTTGATTGTTTTTGCCTGGCTGGAATGTGTTCGTGAACTTTGGTAATGCATTTTGGTTGCTTGGATGGAAGAGAGAGATGTGTCTATGTAGAGAAACCAACCTACCATACAAAGGTAAATGTGCATTGGTTGCTTTGCCCAGTTTTGCCTCTGTCTCTTTCCACCCCAGCATGTAGCTCCCAGAAGGTTGCCCAGGTGGGAAAGGTAGCCCACCCTGAGACTAGCTAGAATAAGGCTAGCAAGTGCGGCAGTAGCTCTATGCAGTGTGATTCATGACTAGCTGTATTGCAGGATCTGCTGCTGTGATCCCATGCTCACATTTATTCATCTGCAGATGAACACCGTTCTCAATTACTATGCTGTCATTTCAGCATCTTCACTGGCTCAGCTCTCACCCAAGGGCGTGTTTTTGTTGAGAATCAGGTTGTGGTGGAGGCTGTAGTATGGTTTAATTACGTTACACATATTTACACCTGAGTTTAGATGAAAGGGACGCAGGTGGCGCTGTGGGTTAAACCACAGAGCCTAGGACTTGCTGATCAGAAGGTCGGCGGTTCGAATCCCCGCGACGGGGTGAGCTCACATTTTCGGTCCCTGCCCCTGCCAACCTAGCAGTTTGAAAGCATGTCAAAGTGCAAGTAGATAAATAGGTACTGCTCCAGCAGGAAGGTAAACGGCGTTTCCGTGCACTGCTCTGGTTTGCCAGAAGCAGCTCAGTCATGCTGGCCACATGACCTGGAAGCTGTATGCCGGCTCCCTCGGCCAATAAAGCGAGATGAGCGCCGCAACCCCAGAATCGGCCACGACTGGACCTAATGGTCAGGGATCCCTTTAGCTTTACCTTAGATGAAAGGGGCTGCAGATCTTAAACCATTGTCATCTCAAGAGCAGCTTGCTCTTCATAGCAGCCCAGCATTGCAGACGGAGCCATCCTAAGCACCATCCCTTTGCTCCTGCTTCCCAGCTAGTTCTAATGGCTGCTGCCGCATTTTCCCTGTGACAACATACTCAGAAACTTGGCAGTTTCCCCATTGCCTTCCAAACTACCCAGCCAGTTGCTGGCTGGCACACAGGCTTAGTTAAGCTGATCGCTTCTCTCCCTGTCTCTTGTTAGCTTAATCGCTTCCTGATGGCCCCCCTGACAAGTAGCTTCCTGGTCCCAGAGAATGGGTCTCACCTATATTTTAACACTTTGCTAATTCCAAGGTCTGGCTACAAGCATTTATTAAATTGGAGAACTTTTGGGAATTTGTCCCCCCCCCCCCAACTTATAACAATGGCACCAACAATAAGGTAAAGGTAAAGCTACCCCTGCCCATACGGGCCAGTCTTGACAGACTCTGGGGTTGTGTGCCCATCTCACTCAAGAGGCCAGGGGCCAGTGCTGTCCGGAGACACTTCCGGGTCACGTGGCCAGCGTGACATCGCTGCTCTGGCGAGCCAGAGCCGCACACGGAAACGCCGTTTACCTTCCCGCTGGTAAGCGGTCCCTATTTATCTACTTGCACCCGGAGGTGCTTTCGAACTGCTAGGTTGGCAGGCGCTGGGACCGAGCAGCGGGAGCGCACCCCGCCGCAGGGATTCGAACCGCCGACCTTTCGATCGGCAAGTCCTAGGCGCTGAGGCTTTAACCCACAGCGCCACCTGCGTCCTGGCACCAACAATAGGTTAGTTTAAATTTTAAAATGGCTTAAATTCATCATTGCAGTTGCATTTATCGCACTTTGGTATATAATCTGATTCAAGCGCTGAAAACTAGTATGCTGTAGAAAGACACACACACACACACACACACACACATACACAAATAAAAAATGAGAGTATAGCAAGTCGTGAATGGTGGCAATGCTGTCACAGGTGCTTGTCTGCTGCAACTTGATATGGGATTCTCATTTCTTTTTGAATCACAAAGAAAACACTCAAGAGTTCTTAAATACATTTCTTCTATGTATCTTGAGTCCAATAAATGTGTTTTATTAATATACAGTGGTGCCCTGCAAGACGAATGCCTCGCAAGACGGAAAACTCGCTAGACGAAAGAGTTTTCCGTTTTGGAGGTGCTTCGCAAAACGAATTTCCTATGGGCTTGCTTCGCAAGACGAAAATGTCTTGCGAGTTCCTGTTTTTTTTTCCTCCCCCCCCCCTTTCTAAGCCGCTAAAAGCCGCTAAGCTGCTAATAGCGCTAATCCGCTAAGCCGTCAATGGGCTTGCTTCGCAAGACGAAAAAACCGCTAGACGAAGAGAAACGCGGAACGGATTCTTTTCGTCTTGCGAGGCACCACTGTACTTTTGAAAAGCACCTAGTCTTGCTGGCTGCTGACTATCATGAAGTATTTGCTACAATTGCGAGTAAGCTTTTATCTGAAACGGAGCCAGAAACATAACCGATTGACCTAAAAACCCCATCTTTTGTTTGAAACGCCTTCATTCATATCAGTACAATGCTTAGCACAAGAACCAGAAGGAAACTAACACTTCCTCCTTGAAGTGATTCTCATCCCCTGAGAACCAAACTTGAGTTCAGTGGGGGCAGATAAGGGAGATTTTTATGGTTTCCCCTTATTAAAATGCTTAGTCCAGAGCCTAATAAAGATTTTCAATTCATACACATTCTGAATAATGTTCTTCCAGTCCACTTTTGCGTCACCTTCTTCTCCCACATAGATGCTTCCCCTCCCCCCCATAATTACGTTGTCCAGATGTGTGAACCATGGTTTACACTTGCCTGCCAACCAGAAGCAAATCCTGATGTGCCAGGCAGCAAGTACAAACCATAGCTTACCTGTTTGTATGAAGCAGCAATTTGTGGTTTTCTTTTTTTAAAAAAACAGAACTGGAAATAAAATAGCCACTCATGATTGGAAGGTCAACAAGGGAGCACATGATCCAAAAGCAGATCCAGGCTTGTACTCTTAACATTCTGGACTGCTGGGTCTGGACTTATGGGGACAAAGGTCCCTCTTCCTCTCCACCTTAGTCGAGGAGGAGGCCTGGTCATAATTCCAAGCCATGGTTTACTATTTAGATAGCTACACAGTCCCATAATCTATACTTGAGTAAACATGGACCCTCTGGAAAAGTTAAAGTGCATCTCACACTGCTTTCACTTAAGCAATTGCAGCTTTGAGACACTGCCAGAGCTCTCTCACCGCGTTCCCAAAGCTGGATAACTGAAGCGACTTGCTTACTAGGCTCTGGGAAGGTTATGGGAAGGCCCTACGAAGCTCTTACGACCTTTCCAGAACCCAGTAAGCAGCCCTCCACCTTGGGGGAGGGCAGTTCTGGCAGTTCCTGGCTTTAGGCAGTTTTGCATTTATGTGTGCCCCCCCCCTCCCGGAATCAAATTCCTGAGTAGCATGCAAGTTACCTGTATATGCAAATTGGCAATGAATAACACTTAATGCACTGATTAACATGAAGTTTTTGACATGCAATAGCACTTTTTGGCCTTTTTTGTTTCTGCTTTGTGGAGCAGTTGTGGACCTGCAGACACATTTGGAATACTGGAGAGCAAAGATTTATGAAGAGGGAGAGTGGGTAGATTCTGGTATTTTTCCATTGTGCAGTGACTTCTGCTTGTTACGCCACTGTGTTCCCAGCAAGCAGGACTTTTGCTCCTTTATTGAAAGCATAGCGACATCTGAGTTTAAACACATGTTGCACCATATCATTAAGGAAATGTTCCACAAGCATTTTCCCATACGATAACTACAAAGTATATGGTAAGATGGGAAAATATAGTGTCAGAGCTGCCCGAGGTCCCAGCTCACAAAGGACCAACGGCAGTCCGTTGTTATGTACAAAAGTTTTTATTGAAACGCAATTTCGATTTCAAAGCCGCGGCTTGCAGCCCTACGTCTTAAAGCCTAGACCGCTGAAGCTCCGTCTGAATCTCCTCCCCCCAGACACCAGTTTAAGACTCTAGCCTTGCTCCACCTCTTCCTTTGCTCTTTCCTCCTCTGGGTCCGCCTGTCCGCTGGGGTCTTGCCCTTTCTAGACTCTTCTGACGCTGAGTCCCCTGAGTCTTCCCCCTCCCTCCGGCGGGCTTTAGGACCTGGCTCCCAATCCAGGTTACCTGCTGTGCCGCCGCCTGTACATTCGAACTTGGCGCGCGCGCCCAGCCGGCAACCTTCCTCCTGACGGTTACACTGCTCCTGTCACTGCTTCCCCCTTCGGAGAGGCTAGCTGGACCTGACCTCCCCTCCGTTCCCTCACTCTGCGATGGAGGCGTGGCCAGCCCTGATTCATCTTCTCTCCCTGCTGGAGGAGAAGCTGGTCCTGATACATGGGACTCTTCCCCCCCACTACGCTCTGGTGGAGGAGCTGGTCCTGATCTCTCGCTGCTGCTTTGGGAGTCCCCGCTGGCCCCTTGCTTCTGGTGTGTCCCCCCTGGGACCCCCCTTGCCCTGGCCGTCGGCGCCCCCCTCTGGGAATCTTCTGATTCGCTGGAGAAGCTCATGGAATCTCTCGGGCCACTCTCATACTCCCCTACGCTGCCCTCAGATTCTTCCCCTTCGCTCTCCATTTCCTCTCTCCCCTGTGCCTCTGCTCCTGAGCCCCTGACATATAGTTATTATGAATTGCCTATGGATGAAAATGATTACAAACAAACAAAGGTAAGGATGATGTGGTAATAGATAACATCACTGTTTTTCTGTTTTGCAGAAAATGTAAGTGTATAAATGTAAAAGATTGCCAGCACTTTGGCATTAGTTTATGATTCTATATACAGTATACAATCTAGTATTCCTCTAACCTTATTTATATATATAAATGTTTTGAGTAGACCGCAGAGCAAGTATGGGTTGACTTCAGTCTTACACAAGCTGCTTCTTGATGTTTTCACCTGGAATCCCCACAATTAATTGCTACAATCTAAATTTGCAAAGCAAGAATGCCTACTAAGAGACCGGACAGTTAAAGCTACTACAGTTAAATCTACTACTAAGCGTCCTACAGTTAAAGCTAGTATTAAGTGACCTCCAGTTCTGTTCTCAGGAAGGCAAAAGTAGCTTAACGGAATGGACCAGAGCTTTCCAAACTATGTGTCACGACACATTAGTGTGTCAGCTGCAGTGTGTAGGTGTGTCGCGTGAATGTTCCCCACGCTTCTCCCGGGGCTGGAAAGGGGTTAGTTTAACCTCTGGTTTGCTAGTAAAACTGAATTACTGTGTTGCAAAATGATGCATGTCTAAAAAGTGTGTCACCAACATGAAAAGTTTGGAAAGCTCTGGAATAGACTGTAGCCCTCCAAGTCCAGCAGGTGCTAGGTAGTACAGTGCAAAGCCAAAAACCTTTTGTCCATCTCAAGACTAAACATCAGTCAGATGCAGTTGCTGAAAGTTGCCCTATATTTTATTATGGACTTTTTTGGGGGGTGGATATTACATAAGATTGTAATAGGGAATGGGGAGGCCACAAAGCTCTGCTACATATGCAGAAAATTGCTCTTTGGCATTTAGGATCCTGCTTGATGTGATATCAGATAATTCTAAAATATGCGGTTTTGATTGTGAACTTTCTTTGTTTGCACCTTAATTTAGTGAACTTTCTTTTCAGAATCAAAATAAAAAAATTCCTTCCAGTAGCACCTTAGAAGAGTAATTTCTGTAAGATTTACATACAACATAGGGTAGAAACATAATGCAGGCTGAGATTTGTGGAAAGCAGTAGGAAGGGATTTCTGAATTGGGATAAGCTGAAAATCTAAGACAGTGAAAGTTGTTAATTTTACCTTTGATCAATGAGCAGACAGAATTCTGACCTGCACTTTAAAACCCAATTAAGCGATCTGCATATCATTGCAAATACTGATAAGTTGTTGGGGCTCTTTTCTGTGGGGAAAACTACTTTAAAGTTGCCTTTACGTAAGTTGCATTGTGCCTGTGCTCTGTAGTGACAGTATAATCCTCTGTTTAATATAGATTTTCATAACAAATGTAGCAGTCTAGGGTACAACTGTGTATGCTGGCTCAGTCTGGACAGCATGAGACACTTACTCTCAGAGTCGTGCGTTCAAGCCCCACGTTGGGCAAAAAGTTTCCTGCATTACAGGCAGTTGGACTATATGACTTTTGTGGTACCTCCCAATTCTATGTTTATGCATTGCTTCTGAGGAGTCTGAAGTGCACAACTATGCAGTAGTTTGTCTCCAGACCCATGTTTAGACTAGCTAGTAAACACTAAACCAGATATCCTTTAATTAAATCCTTCCTTCCTTTCACATCTCCAACAGAATCCACAATTAATTTCATATGGTTAATATAACCATACAGCTTTTACCCAAGTGATATGGTACATGTAATGTTCTCAGCTGATCCAGTCATTCTACACAAATAAAGCAAAGTTGGGCCACATGTCTTTAGCAGGAAAGCACTAGATTTCAGAATGTTGTTGCTTGTTTCTCTCTCTCTACAAGTTTCTACAGGGCGGAAATGAGTTCAGAAAACACTGTATCTTGTGCTGCTTGTTAAATTGTTTTGGAGAAGCATAGCGAATGAAGCATGTTAATTGGCAAGGACATCTGAATTGGGAAGGTGGGCACTTACATCTTTGGGTTGAGTTTATTGAGTACTTACCAAACCAACTGAATAAGGTTTAGATTTTGACTTTAAAATAATTGACTCTTATTTATATAAATTTATATTCTGACACTTGAAATCTCAGATTCCCAGAATTTAGTGGCTAGTTTTGATACATTAGGCATTTTGTAAGATGAAGAATGTGTTGAAACACCTGAACAAACAAAATATTGGAACGAATTCTTAAGCCTACTCTTAAGCTGTTGTTTGTGGGGTGAAAAGCCAGTGGAGTGATAGTATCCTGCAGAATTTGCAGCCAGCATTATATCAAGGGTTTCCTCTGCCCACACTTCCAGTTATGTGTGTATTTACCATTGTCTGCTTTGACTGCTGTCATGCCACAAAGGATAAATACTGTATATCCTCATGTGGCTCATGCCACAAAGGATTTATGTATTGACCTAAAATTTTTCATAAAACTGCTGTTGAGGAGGAAAGTAATAGAATCCCCTTGTTTGAAAATTCTGTTTTGTTCCTTTTCATTTTTCCCTGTTTTAAAGTTTTCCCCATTGTTTTTCCCCATTGTGTCCTTAACCTCACCCTGCCTGTTTATAGCTCTGGTTGAAGCTTTGCTGATGGGAGATGTCATTGTTTTCTACCTTCAATTTCTTGCTCTTGATAAGGAGGGAGCTGAGTTCATGGCCTTACACCTACCGCTTGTTAGCTGAGGACTTATATTTTGAATATATGGGCAAAGATATATGGCATCGTGTGCTCTAGGGGAGAGCAGGGAGTGGGAAGTCAGCAAGTGAAGAAATGGGAACTTTCTGAGAAGGAAAAGAGGCAGGCATGGAAGCGAGGATGAAACCAAGGCTGCACTTTGATCATTAGCTCCTCTGTGGCTTATGAGATACAGATGTAGAACTTGCTTGGAATATGTGCATGGCTTAGTATAACTGCATTGTTTTAAAGCTGCATCTGCCAACTACATTTGACCCGTTCAGGCATTCTAAATCCTTCATGAAGAAGGTTGAGCACACTAGCTCCAAGCCCCTCGCCATCCTTGTTGCCTTCCACAAGGTGGAGGGGTAACTTACAAAATAGAGAGCCAGTTCAACTCTTGTGGATGCCATATGCAGTATTGAACCTTGATCTTCCATAGTCGGAGCAGGTGCCTCACTGCAGCTATTTGCTCTCCAAAGGCAGAAGGGTAGTGGTGATAGAGCTTGTACACTTGGTCTTTTTCTCCCTCATTTGCTTGAGGGATTTCAGGGTGCCTGGATACAGCTTTCCCCAAGGTGTTATTTCAAAAGCCTATTACTTAAATTTTTTAAAAGGAATTAGATTCAAGTGTTTCAAGCTACTGTCCAGTCTTTCATTTGGAAAGATGTTTTCCTCTAATCTGTCTTGACGCTTGCAGTTACATGGTCTGGAGGGAAAACTGTTCTGTTAAAAGCTACCCTGGATAGAAGAGGAGGCTTGGTAGCTTGTTTAAAACATTTATACCTTGCCTTTCCATAAAATGTCCAAGAAATCTAAAAACGTTTTATCAGCTGAGCAGAATCTGTAGCAGCCATCATTGGTTTTTATACCATTAAGCATTCTACAATTATGCCTAGCTAAATTTTAAGATGAAACCCTAGTACAATTCTTCGTTTTGTTATCAGTGTTCAAAATAAGACAGAACTGAGGACAGAGTAGTTTCCTAATAGGGCTAAAATCGAATAGTCAGGTAAAATGGAACTTAATGCCAGTGTGGTGTAGTGTAGTGGTTAAGAGCGGTAGACTTGTAATCTGGTGAACTGGGTTCGATTCCCTGGTCCTCCACATGCAGCTGCTGGGTGACCTTGGGCTAGTCACACTTCTCTGAAGTCTCTCAGCCCCACTCACCTCACAGAGTGTTTGTTGTGGGGGAGGAAGGGAAAGGAGAATGTTAGCCGCTTTGAGACTCCTTCGGGTAGTGATAAAGCGGGATATCAAATCCAAAATGTTCTAATGCATCATTACCTTTGAAGTTTTACTACTCCCTTGCAATAGGTTGCATTTTTGGTTCCACATACACCTGTAGTGTTGTCATTGCTTTTTTCCCCACTAGTTTTCCATAATTTAAGATGAATTAATGTACTTCATTTTCAAAAGTAAGGCAATATGTATTTTGGAGCAAGTTCATGCATGTGAACATTAAAATTACCAACATGGTTCTTATTTGAGGATCTTTGTTCTTTTCTTTTTTTGTATATTTTTTAAATTTGTTTTAAAAAAGTATTAGCATACAACAAAAAAACAGTTCCAAATCCAAATATCCAGATTGCTCTGAATCTCCTGACTTCCCCCCATCCCTTCCATGGGTCCTAATGGTATTTTTTACAACTGCATATCAATACTTATCCAAATTTTTAATCCTTCTAAATTATCCATACTTTCCATTACTTTACAAGTGTGCAATCCTGCTAATGTTTTAACCTGTTTACAGTGGTCTCGTGAATAAATTATGAACTTTTCGCATTCCTTGTTAAAGTTCTTGTCTTCTTGATTTCTGAGCTTCCTAGTTAATTTTGCCATTTTGGCATAGTCCATCAACTTGGTTTGCCATTCTTCTCTGGTCGGGGTAGGGGGGGCCTTTGTTCTTGAAGTAACAGGAAATCATTACCCATGACAGTCAGAGTTTGGATTTGATATCCCACTTTATCACTACCTGAAGGAGTCTCAAAGCGGCTAACATTCTCCTTTCCCTTCCTCCCCCACAACAAACACTCTGTGAGGTGAATGAGGCTGAGAGGTGTGAATAGCCCAAGGTCACCCAGCAGCTGCGTGTGGAGGAGAGGGGAATCAAACCCAGTTCCCCAGATTACTAGTACACCGCTCTTAACCACTACACCACGCTGGCTTCAGTCAGTCAGGTTTCCAAATGTCAGTCACATGATTTATTTATTGATTACATTTGTCTCCTGCCCTCCCTCCAAGGAGCTCAAGGTGGGGGACACAGTTCCCCCACCTTTTACCTTCACAACAACCTTGCGAGGCAAGTTAGACTGTGTATCAGTGGTTGGTTCAAGAGCTTTAGGGCCTGTGTGTGGATATAAACCTGGCTCTACACCCCACCGACTCCCATGTAATAAAATCATAATGTAATATGATTTTCTTTAGGTGGACTCTAAGACTTGTAAGATTTCAATTTGCTTTTTTTCAGAAGTGTAGGTTCATTTAAAATTATTTAAAATTATTACTGTTTTGTATGTTCAGCCATTTTTAGAGCTGTGTTAGAATTGTTCTACTGAAATCAATTGTTCTGCCGTTGCTATAATTTTGTTATTGGTAGATTTTATAATGGTTTTATAGTGATTATGTGCCCCCTTGGAAATGCTTTATGTTTTGAAAGGCAGCTTAGAAATCTTCAAAATAAATTTATCAAATATATTTAGGCTGTGATACAACTATTCAAAAGCCATTTAGAGTGGCATTAAAGACAGACTATGAGGCAGCATTTCCATGCCCTATAGCTCCGCTTTGATGTTATTTCTTTTTATGCAGAAAATCTTATCTAATGGTGGAGCTAAAGCAGAGAAGAAACAAGTCGCTCCATGCTAGATTCTTTCATTAAAAACAACAACACAGAACTGAACATTACTGTGTTTATTCCATTTTCTGAATGTGTCTCTGTGTGTATATATATGTTGGGGTGTGTGTGTGTGTACATCCACCCACACCCACACACCCACCCCTACTTAGAGAAGGCAAAGCTTCAAAGGAATAATTTCAAAATGCATAAAATCTATTCATATCTTGTGGCTGCAATCTGGAGGGCTGTCAGTAAATGAAAAATATACCACATGTGCAGATGCATGCACAGATGTACAAGTTCTTCACAAGCTACTTACGAATAAGATGTGCTTAATTAGACTTGATTCTAAAGACTTCACTCATATTCCTCTTCCACTGAATGTATAAAGACTAAGTAAATAATGGAGTTTCCAAGTGAATCAAGAATATGCCTCTTAAAGGGACTGATAGCCCAGAGAGAATGATTGGCATGGGAGTGTTGCTGTCGTCTTGAAGGCACATGCGATAGCTCCCTTGCTGACGCTACACAGGTCTTTGGCTGGTTAGGAGCACACCCAGCAATCCTATGTATACCACTTTACATCCAATGGAAGAAAGGTAGTATATAAGTACACAAAATATATAGATCAAATGTTTTCGACTATAAAAGAGGCCAGCAGCAGTACAATTGTTGGCAAAGGCTAGATAGAATCATAGCAAAGCTGAATTAAGTGATGAACAACTGCTGTTCTGGCAAATTTCTAGCTTGGAATATGGATTCTGAGCAGTCGAGAAAACTTGTTCAGTATGTCTGTTTGAGAAAATGTCAAGAGGCGTACAAACAGAGTTAACATAAACGTTTCTGACATTAGTCTGTCAAGCTGTAGTGCTTACTTCTATTGTCTAATTTTCAAGTCAAACAGCACATATGGCTCACGTAGGGCATGATTTGAATAATAATGTTGCAATCAGTGCTGATCAGATAAAAAACAGGATTCAGGAGCATTTGTTTCTTTAGTAGAGAAAACCATGTAAACATATACACTGTAGGTCTAAAAATAGATTTTTGTACGTACTTCCTTTGAAAAAAAACAAATCTGAAAAGAGGCTTTAAACCCCCCAGGAGCTGACTCTGATCTTACTGCATTTTGCATATAATAGGATTTCACAGTTTTTATGTACTTATGTAGGTACAGTGGATCCCCCCACCCCCCCCGGGCCTTGCAGCTTTAACCAAATAATGAATGTTTGTATGGTTAGCTCAATATAGCTAAAACAGTAAACTGTTGGAACTATCGGGTTGTTGTTGTTGTTGTTGTTGTTGTTTGAAACAACCTTTAAAAGCTTTATGCTCTGAAAGTAGAATAATCTGTCTAAATGCTGTTTTAGGAGTTGGGGATTGTGTTGTCACTGAGGGAATTTTTAATAACTGTGTTTGGGTTGGGGGGGAGGAGAAGAAAATGCAGTATAAAAGAAGGAAACCTGAAATGCTGCAGCGTGGGTTTTTGCTTTTGATTATAATTGTGCATTGGAACTCATGAATTTGAACGCCTTGATTGAAAAACCTTGTGGTTAGAGATCACATGAAATTGCAGTGCAGAGGTGGCCTGGGCCTGCCCTCTCTTACCAAGTTGCATATTTCATTGTAGGTATGCTACCTAATGTATTACAGATTGCCCATATGCTTGCAAATGATCTCTAGTATCAATCATTGTTTCCTTCTCATCTTGGTTTTAATCTGCTTCAGGCATGGTACATCATAACATTGGCTAGAATTCAAAGAGCCGCTCAATTACTCCTATAGAGAGAGGGGATGCTTTTGAGGACCTTTGAACAAGAGCTTCACATGCTGCGTAGCATGATACTTCTAAAACTATGGGAATTTAACAAAAACTTTGAGTAAAATAGCATGTAATCCGCTACTCAAAGTCTTCCCCCCCCCCCCGACACACACATGGTTTATAAAAAAAGTAGTTGAATTTTGGCCGCAATCTTTAATTTGCTATGTAGCCCACTGGTAGCATAGGCTCATACTCTATGAACCCCCCCCCCAGTATATGGGGACAGGACTGAGCTCCCCAATCTTGAAGGCCCTTGCCATGCCTCCCCACCCTGGCAGCAGGCCCCACCAGGCCTCCGCGATGTCACACAAACACAATGAGCCCCGCAATGTCAGGTGGAACTCGGCACGTCAGACTGGTGGTGCTAATTTAAGATTAGTATTCATCTGTGGTTAATGTAATTTTCATTCCCCCCCCCAAAAAAAAACAGAAATTGCTTTATTGTAAATAGTATAGCCTGCTTTCCCATAAGATGTCACTAAAAGCAACAATAGGATAAAGTAACAGTAAACTGCAAAGTAAAATGTGCTGGTAGGTCAATTCTGTGAATCAGCTAAGATGGAAAGTACTGTATTAGAAGGTTTTCCCTATGTAAATAGTTCATAGATATGCTCTCTCAGCAGAAATAAAAACAAAAAACCCAGTAGCAGTAGAAAGGAGAACTAACATAGCAACAACAGTGGCAGGCCTAGCAGTACAATCACAGGCCTTGTCCACACTTGCCCCGTGCTTTGTAGGCACGAACCCAAGATTCATTTGCCCCCTCTCTTTCCCCAGCGAAACCCGCTGTTTACCTCTGAATCAGAACAAACACCAGTCTGTAGAAATCTCTGTGGATGTTTGTTATGATTCAGCAGTAAAGTAGGATGAGAGGAAGTGTGGATGAGCCCATAGTCTCATTCCCAAAGACACTTCCATATTAGCTGTCTACAGAGAGCACCAATCAACATGCGGTGGCTGCAGGTGTCACATAACGTATTCCATGCGCTGCCGCTTCAATCACAACAATCAGGTCTACACCTAAAAAGTAGAAGGCAGGCTTAGAGAACCCATGGTCTCCCCAGGAGAAGGCTTCAAGCCCCACTGTGGGATAAAAGCTATGTGAAGGAGAACAACCTCGCAAACGGAAGCAAAGGGCGAGGCATTTGAAAAAGGCAGAATGGATGCTAGATCAGCAAACTCATACCCAATGAGCTGTGCCTGGCAGCACTGTGTGAAAGAGGAACGTTTGTAATAGGAAGCAGCAAGTGTGGCTTGGGTCTTATCTTATTACAGAGAATACTCTAACCACACAGCCACAGGAGCAGACAAATGAGAAGAGTGTGATAGAGCTGTTTATATTCTTCCTGTATAGCGAGATTCCCTCCTTTCTCCCCTTGCCAACCACATGCACCATGGAGCTGCAGCTAAGTGGAACTGTACATGTACAAATGCCTAAGTGATCCCATAGCTACCTAGCGATGGACAATCAGGAGAACAGATTGGGAGCACACACACACCTACTAGGCAGAGGGAGCACACCTGTAGGCTCGTTCTGATAGCTGCCTGCCTCGTTTGGAACTTTGGATAGCTTTCTTTTCCTCTGTGCTCAGCTATCCATACGCCCCCCCCCCCATGTTCAGTTGGTTGGCTATAAGCAGCTCCTGGTAGTTGTATCAGTAGTCGCCCTCCCCCTATCCACCATTGAGTCATAGAATTGTAGAGTTAGAAGGGACCACAAGGCTCATCTAGTCCAAGCATCTCAGCTTCTGCATGCCAACTTCATATAATACCATGTGGGACTGTGAACTCTTGTGAACCTGTCTCCTTGGGTGCAGCAGACCCTGGGAACTGCACCCACATCTCTAGCAGCCCATCGTAAGCAACAGCACCACACTTAGCCCACACAGAGCATACTGAGCCACACTTTCCTGTTCCACATTTTATATTGGCTGTGTTAGGTGTAGTGCAGAACATAGGAAGCTCCTGTTGCTAGGAGTAGAAGGATCGGGGAGTTTTGCATTTGTGGGCTCTCGGGTACTAAGCTCTTTAATGTCACACGAGACAGTTTCTTCTCACCAGATGTAAGTTTTCCATCTGAGGCACACAGCGGGTTGGAAAATGCTATTTATGTGTGTGCAAGCCATTCAAAGTTGGTGGGCTGCTTGCAGCTAGATCAGAGCACACAAAAATGAGAAGCTGCACATGGGTAAACTTCCGCTGACTGCCTCTGTTGTAGAACTTCTAAATAATGTGTGCTGTGCTATACTTCACCTGTGCCTCTTGTTAATATTTGAAATTAAACAGATCTGCTGTAAGAAATCAGCAAGTTGGATGTTTATACAATAGGCCTCTTTTCCAGGCATAAGCAGAGAAAAGCTAAAAGATAAGTGAACTTCAGGGCAGTGTCCTGGAAGAGGAGGGTGCTATTCGTTCAAATGCACTGCATAACATGTTTTGAAAACCAGTTTTGTATTTTCCTATGCAGCCTAGTACTCTGAAGAATATGCTTTTGAAATAGGAGAACTTGTAATTGTGGAAAACATTTTATCAAAATATAGCAAAAGTGGTTTTTCATGATTGCTGTACTCACCCTGCCATTATCTAGACGCAGCTAGATCACCACCCACCTTTGATTGCTTTGATATCAGTTTTCTTGAAGTAATTCTCTAAATCATTTGAAGAAGTTAACTGTATCCTAGTCACTAGGACATAGTGAGAGAGAAATAAGGGCTTAACATAACATGCCACTACCTGTATCACTTACCTTGGGGAAAGATTGCATATTGTAGCTAATGAATATTGTCAGAGTCAAGAAATCTACATGGCTTATTCAAGTTTTGAAGCAGAGGTTGGATGCTTTTAGTTGAGATTCCTGCATTGCAGGAAATTGGACTAGATGATATGCAGGGACGCTTCCAACTCTACAAATTTATGAATTTGTACTGCACACCATTTCTTAATTCAGTCATGTCAGTGGGGTAGTTTTTTGTTTTTACATTTTTGCTTTAAAACACCAGTCAATTAAGTCTGATGTTAAGGTATACATATGACCATAACTGATTCTAGACCAGGGTTAGGCAACCTAAGGCCCGGGGGTCGGATGCGGCCCAATTGCCTTCTCAATCCAGCCCGCGGATGGTCCGGGAATTAGCGTGTTTTTACATGAGTAGAATGTGTCCTTTTATTTAAAATGCATCTCTGGGTTATTTGTGGGGCATAGGAATTTGTTCATTTCCCCCCAAAAAATATAGTCCGGCCCACCACATGATCTGAGGGACAGTGGACCGGCCCACGGCTGAAAAAAGTTGCTGCCCCTGTCCTAGACTATCATTTCTGCATTTCTTAGGCCAGGCTTTGGGTAACAGACTCTTCTGCGTTTTGCACATTTGGCACTATTCGTTTGTTAGTTTCTATTCTGTTTTTCCCCCCTGACAGCCGCAACAGTTGACATTTTCTGAATTGGGAAGTTAAGTGCTATGGCTGCAACAAAAATGTCTAAAAATAATTTTCTGAATTCTGAAATAGTTTTCTAAAGAGCTGAAGTGGTTTTGCAAAACAGCTTCTAAATAGAGAACTGCAGGTACATCTGTTTCTGAGTTTGGCATAGACCTGGGAGGGGAACAGAGTTAGATTGTATCTCAATAGATTTGTCAAGTGAAAACTTTTTAAAAAATTCTCTGATAACAATAAGTGAAATCTGTTAAGTTCTGAGCAACTGATTGTTCTGGAATATGGAGAAACTCGGGATAAAGGAATTTGGCATTCTTGTATTGTAGGAGCCTCAGTTGTGCAGGCTTCTTAAGTGAGTTGGAACTGTAGAGCACTCAGATCACTTGCAGAGACAGTTTGTAAAAGCATAATTTCTGAAAAAATGCAATTATGGAGGGTGAAGAAAAGTATACACCAGGGTAGGATTATTATAGAGAACTTTTAAAGGGGGAAATGAAATACACAGTAATGTTTAGAAACAATGGTTTCAAGGGGAAAACAGGAAGGAAGAAGGTATTTTAACAGGAAAGGACAGAAACCTTGTACTTTGTGGAGAAACACCACAGTGCCTGAAGCAGAAAAGATGACATGAAAAACATTGTTTGCATATGACATGGATGAAGAAGTTAGGAAGATCTTACAAAACATTTAGCACTAATGAGAGAGCGTATATCAGCTTGCTCCAATTCAAAATGTAATTTAGAAGTCTTGTCTGCTGATTCCATAAATTTGCCAACTCCGGTACAGATTATTTGTGTAGAAGGCCACATTCCTTCAAGGGTAGTGGAAGGGGCCAGAGCCAAAGGTGAGCAGGGTTCATTCCCCTCCCTCTCTGCCACTTCCTTGTTGTTTTCTGTGAGTGAAGCAGGTACATTGCTCTTCTTGAACTAATGGCTTGCAGAGGGTTTTTATAATTTTGCTAATGGTCCCATGCAGTCCTAGGGCTATAGATTGTTCATACCTATTCTATACCTTTAAATCTGTGGTCCTAATGTGATTTAATGGGAATAGTGTCCAGGACTAAATTCACTTTTCATTGAAGTGCATTATAGGTGATTCAGTGGTGCTATGGAGCATGCTCAAAGAAAGTAACTCTGTCTGCCCCATTCATTCACCATCTTACCCAGTGCATTCAGAGCTCATTTCTTTGAGAAGTTTGAAGCCAATTTTTACCTGAGCTGCTGAACTGGCAGTATGTGAAAGGAACAATTTCATTTTGGAATAACACTAGCATGTAGGCCTCTGTCTTTACCTTTACTGGTGTCTGCTGTTCTCCAGAAACCTTGAGGTCCTACTAGATTCACATTAAAAACACAACACACCAGCTCTTTCATTTTTGCTTTTCTCCTTACCCTCCATTAGCTGCTATGTCCTTACAGTGTAGTAAAATGCAGTGTAGGAGCTTCCAGAGCTTGCAGTAATTCTATAAATTATTCACATTAATTTAACTTGTGGATTTGTTCCAAAGGACTGCATATTTCCATTTGAGTTGCTGTTCTGCTACCCAAATGTTTATAGCTCCCACCTCCCTTGGTTAAACAAGAATGATGATAAAATAACCAGAAATCTTCATTCACTCTGACAAAAGCAATGCAACACATCATTAAATGTCACATTATCCTCTAGTCAAGCTTGTTTATATCATGTTCTTCATGAGATTTCCTAGTGTTTCATGATGCTTTATTCTACATGAGTGAGATGCTGATAATGAAAGCTGAATGTATCCCAGATTTCTGTGGCTCTCTTACAGTAGAACTATATAGTATATGTTAAGCCTGGCTCCTGTGTTGAATGACTTCCCTTATGGGCTGGAGAAGAGTGTCTTTTGGGTTTCCTTGGTATTGGGCCTAGTGATGTCCCCAAGCCTGAATTTAGTTTGAAAGCATAAGAGACACAGTAGTTCTCCCGTAACATAGGAATCAGTTGTGTTGAATATGACTAGAATTGTCAGTATTTACCCCCCTTGAATTGTTTTAACCAAAATCATTGAAAAAACTGACACATCTGAACAGATCTGTTGAAGTTCCCCATTATCTGGTTCAGAAAAGATTGAGCACTTGAGCACAGAGCTTCTAGGAAGCTTTCAGAACATAGGAGCTCAGCCCTTCACCCCTTTCTAGTATCTAGAAATCTATAGATTTGTGTGTGAATAGCTGGGCACTATACCAGTGGCCCTAAAACTCATTCCTGGCACACCGTCTCCTCAGTCCCTGCAGCAGACGAGGAGGCGCAAATGTTGTCCTCTCCTTAGAAGCTCATTCTGATTTATTAATAATATTTGTATCCTCTTTGGCTTTGATATTTGCTGGGAATTGGGATTTCTAAGTTGTTGTTTACCTTATTACTTTGCACTGAGCTAACCATTATGGGTGTCAGTCCCATAATATATAAGCCTCTACTTGTGTAAAAAGCCTATCACAGCATTGACAATTGCAAAGTTTCCTGGATTTTTACTGTGCAAAAATCATAGTGTGAATTTGCTGTAAGAAAAAAACCTTTATTTATTTATGTAAAGGTAAAGGTGAAGGGACCCCTGACCATTAGGTCCAGTCGTGACCGACTCTGGAGTTGCGACGCTCATCTCGCTTTATTGGCCAAGGGAGCTGGCCTACAGCTTCTGGGTCATGTGGCCAGCATGACTAAGCGGCTTCTGGCAAACCAGAGCAGCGCATGGAAACGCCGTTTACCTTCCCGCCGGAGCAGTACCTATTTATCTACTTGCACTTTGACGTGCTTTTGAACTGCTAGGTTGGCAGAAGCAGGAACTGAGGAACGGGAGCTCACCCCGTAGCAGGGATTCGAACTGCCGACCTTCTGATCAGCAAGTCCTAGGCTCTGTGGTTTAACCCACAGTGCCACCCGCGTCCCATTTATTTATTTATGTATATGTAAAAGATATAAATACAAATTTTGAACTGGTGTTGGGAATAATAGATTAATAATCTACACAAGACTAACAGAACATTTAGACAAAGATCAGAAAAGAAAATAACATGTTGACAGTTTGGTTTAAGGTTTTATTACAGGTAACTCTGAATCCTCTCCCCGCCCCTCCCCCGGTTATTTCCTTATTAATGGTTGTTGGGTTTGTTTTTTGCTTTCCCTCTGTAGCAGATTAATTTGATCATCAGGGTGCTGAGTTTCCAGTCCGAAGAAGAGGAAATATTTTGATAGAAGGGAAGTTGTGTCTTTAGACACAGTAGCTAAAAATAGGTATTCTGCTTTTGAATGCCCTGGAATAAATTCTGAAAACAATCCATGATTGTTAGAAATAATTATTTAACAAAATTGCTAGTCTTCTCTTGTTTACCCCAGCCTGTAAGCTATCTACCACTTTCAGAAGAGGTTAGTTTACCATTTACCATTTACCATTTACCATTGTCAAGCAGTTAATCTATAAAATTAATTCATTACTCATTAAACTTCAAGATTACACTTCTGAAATTTCGAATCTGTACTATGTACATACTTAAAGCCTGTTAAATTTGGAGATTTCAGGTCAGTTTGTCAGAATTTTGGAGATAGGGATAATTTAGGAACCTAGCTTTCACATTTAGACTACCCTGTACAGTTTTGAGGGTTTTCTCTAGCTGAAAATGTCTCCAGGAAAAAGTTAAGTATTGTTGAAGAAAGGCCCCTGTCTTGTCCACAGAATTGCTATGTGCTCATAGGAAAATACCATTTTCCATTGACCAAGAGTCCATTGGAATGGATTTTAGAGCTCTGTTTATTGAGGTCTCTTATTTCTGCTTTCAGAGCAATAAGTGTTGCCTCATAGGTCAAGGCTATAATAAAAATATTATAATCAGTTTTGTGATTTTGGAGCTTTCAGTGTCAAAGGCAAGTAAAGTTTTAGGAATAGCACTCTTAAGTAGAACATTAAACTTCATGTTCATTGCTCACAATCTATAATCTGGTCGGAATCTACCAACAGTAAAGTTTCAGATTCTTGACGGCATAGCATGTTTCATTGCTTTCATTTATAGTGTATTGCTTAACCAACCGGAGGTATACCAGGAAATTACCATGAGCAGGAAAAGTCTAATTTAGCTGCAGTCATAGCTTTGCGAGGTGGGACACAATTTGAGGGCACAAATAAGTCAATGAAGGGTGGCCTTGGGAACAGGGTAGAAATATTTTAAGAAAATATCCATAGTTTATTCATGTGCTTCTACACCTTCTGCCTACCAACCAGGAACAGGTTTGGAGTTGTTGTTTTTTTGTTATAACACACAAATATCAATCTTTCCCCAAACTGAGTTGTTCCAGCTTTTATAAGACCATTTCTGGCGTGCATATGTAGTAAATGTGCAGACAGACTTTGAACCATGAAGTTGTTAAGTTTCATTGCAAAGGCAGCTTTCTGTTTGTTTTGGGTGCTTCTACAAGTTTTTTAAAACTGGGCTGTATAAGTGTGATAATCAGCGGTCCATGGGATAATGCAGCCTTCTCTAATCTACCCTCTTCCTGTTTTGTCTTGTATTACTTGCAGTTACTCATTCATTTAGATTTTACATAATTTTATTAGTATTTGCATAAATGCTTTTCACCTTGCTTTATTGCATTTTAATGTTTCTTTTTATTATTTGTTGAATAATTTTTTTTCCTTTTTAAAAAGGAAATGCTTTTTAAAGAAAAAATCAGCATTTTAAATTAAACTATTTCAGTTAAACTAATTTGGGTTGGAGTTTAACTTATATTGTTGTTAACTTGTGTTACTTTTAGTCTGTCATTGCTTTATTTTGTAATGCTCTGGGGCCTAGGTTCAGAGTTCATACCTAAACATTCTAAATAGTTCTTCCCTCTTTCTTTCTTTGTTTCTGTTTCTTATACAGGAAATAAAAAAAGAAGCAAAGAAGGAAGGTCCTGTCATCAAAGTACCAGAAAAGTCTATACATGATGTTTCCAATGGAAGTCCTTTACTGTTGTCTGAGACAATTATTAGAGCCTCCAAAAAAGGTAATATATTTTAAATTACGGTAAAAGCTCCAGGGTAAACGGTATTTTGAATGTTTCCAACCATAAAATTATACACTGGACAAATGTGTATACATTAAGGGTGGAAAAAGTTATCAGATGGGCAAACAGGTTTATGAAAGCCAATTCAAACATTCAGTCACTGTGTCTTCCCATCTGAGGATATCACTCTCTTATCAAGTACAGAATTACTTGTGTTTCTTTAACCAAAGAGCTTCATTATTGAGTGCAATTATTTTAACAAGGAGCAGCTCGTTATAGGTAGATATCTACACATCTTCTTCTCCAAGTGGCAGCTTGCACTCCCCCCCCCCCCTGAATTCAGCCTTTTCCAATTTTCAGATAATCCAATAAGGAAAGAAAATCCAATATAAAAGTGCATGCTATCCAACTGTGGATGTGCTGAAGCACATTGTGTGGCCAGGTTTCTTTATGTGTGTTGCTTCTGTCAGCTCAAAGGATGCAGTGTGCCTTTCTCCATTGGTTGTTGCTGAAGGCACATTTGCAGTAATTTTTTTCTAAAACAGCTCTTTTGCACAGAACAGCTCAAATAACCAACTTACCACCCCATACTAAGTTCATAATTGGCGAGTGACTGTTTATAGCTATCTAGAAAAGCACAGTAAATGCTTCAGTAGATAATTGTGCAAAGTAGGCAATGCTGGTTATATACATTTTACATTACCCACATATATTATCCATATATATATATATGTTTTGGAAACATGCTGAGTTTATTATCTCAGTACCAGTTTTCCCCTTCCTTTTCTTGCATCGTAGTGTGATGAAATAAACAGGATATTCTCGAATATAGTTAGGTCCATGCAACAGCTTAAAAACTTGATCCTGCTAAATAGAATATGTTTTGATTGCTTGAAAGGAAACATGCAATTTTGACATAGTTGTGTCATTGGGTTGCCTTGCCAGTTATGCTCTCCAGAGAGTGTGGAATCATTCAAGGATTTTTATTTCAAGAACAAATGTTGTATTTTTTACCTTGGAGGCTTACCAGCTTCTGTTTCTTATCTCAAAGCCAAGTCCTTGGTGACTATGAAACTTTGAAATGTGCTATTCATGGCACAAACTGCCTGTTTGTGTCAAAATCTTCCTGGAAACTAAGGGAAAAAAACTTACCAGAAACCAGTACAGTGGTACCTCGGGTTAAGAACTTAATTCGTTCTGGAGGTCCGTTCTTAACCTGAAACTGTTCTTAACCTGAGGTACCACTTTAGCTAATGGCGCCTGCCGCTGCGCCACCGCCGTGCGATTTCTGTTCTTATCCTGAAGCAAAGTTCTTAAACTGAGGTACTATTTCTGGGTTAGCGGAGTCTGTAACCTGAAGCCTCTGTAACCCGAGATACCACTGTATTAGGCTATTGAGCCACCAATCAAAGGAAACTCAACCCAAAGGACTGAATCCAGGCAGTCTATGAAACCAACAATCATCCTATATACATAAGCAACTAGCAGCATCATACCCGGCATTGCTCAGGAATTCTAAGGATCAATGCAGTCAGAAAGGTTCAGTCCACTATCTTGATTCAAAATGGCATCCAGTTGTATCCTAACTTAGATGAAAACCTGATCATGAAACTCCGGAACCATCATGCAAAATTTGCTTATATCTTATCAAACACATAGCAAGCAAACAACTTCCCAAAATATATAGTAGATAGAATATTATATAATGAGAGGGATTAAACATAGCATTAAGCGAAAGTCCCTCCCCCCACCAAAAAAACCACCTCTGTTGCAGAATATGATTGGATTTAGTTAGACAAGGGGATAAAATCCATAAAGTATTGCAGATAAGTAGGTGATCTATGGCAGATTAGAAAGAACAAGACAGTACTTAGAAGTCCTATTAGTTACCTATATAAGGTCCCAGGTAGGAAAATCGTGTTGGGGGAAAAGAAAAGAAAAACAAACAAACTCCTAAACCATGTGATATGAGATGTTTGATGAAGATGTACAGTACTAGAATATATGCCCTGAAAACCAAAGATTCTGATACATTTTGCCTGTGGAATTTTTGCATTATCTTTTCGGTGTTCTAAAAGACTTGGCATTGTGTTTTTTGGGTTACGCTTGTGCAAGTAATAGAAGGCTCCATATGGTCTGTGGCAGCTGGGCCTCTGTTATCTGGGGCACTAAAATGGAAAGGAAGTACATCCTGTTACAACTTTTAAATCCTAGCAATTTTTAATAGTGTTTTGGTATGCCTGGGCTTGTACTAACCATTTAATTTTTAATGTCTCCTGCAAGTTCACTTTTATGTAAGAGATTTTTAAATGTCACAGTATGTCAGAAAGCAAAGGAAAGCTGGATAAACAGGAAAATTGACTATTCTAAATCATTGTACTAAGACTTGTACAAGGTAGAAAAATGATGAGGAAATGAAATGTAGCATGGTATCAAAGGTGCTTTTAAAAAATGATGGATCAAGCCTCCTGACTCCTTGCAACTTCAACATGGGTCCTGATAGTTTGGACCCAGACAGTTTTAAGGATTGACTGACTCATCATTCCCATTTCTGGTCTGTGCCAACTTCTGTTGGTGCAGCATCACACAGTTGACTCATGCTAATATTGTGGTCTAGTAAGACCCCTAGGTCTTTTTCTTACATACTGCTGGCAAGCCACGTGTCCCCTATCTTATCTGTGCAGCTGGTTCTTCCTGCCTAAGTGTAGAACCTTATAGTTGTCCCCATTGTAATTCATTTTGTTGGTTTTTGCCCAGTTCTCCTGTCTGTTAACATTAAGCACGAATCCTGATTCTGTCTTAAGTGGCATTGGCCACCCCTCCCAATTTGATGTCATCTGCAAATCTGATGAGCATACCCTCAATTCCTTCATCCAAGTTATTTATAAAGATGTTGAACAACAACGGACCCAGGACAAAACCCTACAGCACCCCACTTGTCACTTTTTTCCAGAATGACGAGGGACCATTAGTGAGCACTATTTGGCTTTGGCAAGTCAACCAACTTCAACTCCACCTAACACTTATCTTGACCAGTCTACATTTGCCAGCTTATCTGCAAGAATATCATGGGGGACATTGTCAAAAGCCTTACTGAAATCAAGATACACTATGTACCTCAGCATTTCCCTGATCCATCAAGTTCATAAGGCACTAGAGATTTGAATTTATGCAAAGTAGCTAGATGTTCCCTTACCACCGCTTCCTATCTTGAGCTTCAGCTTCCTCTTTGCATCATTTATTAGTAGAAAATATATAGGACACTCTTTGACCTTAATCATCTCTCTAGAGTCTAGCAGATAAGACTCAAAATGATATCCCACTTATCTCTCGTCTGTATTCAAATTAATGTAAAGCTGGTAGTAAAGCTGGTAGTTCGGGGTGAGCTCCTGTTGTTCGGTCCCAGCTCCTGCCCACCTAGCAGTTCGAAAGCATGTCAAAGTGCAAGTAGATAAATAGGTACCACTCCGGTGGGAAGGTAAACGGCGTTTCCGTGCGCTGCTCTGGTTTGCCAGAAGCCGCTTAGTCATGCTGGCCACATGACCCGGAAGCTGTACACCGGCTCCCTCGGCCAATAAAGCGAGATGAGTGCCGCAATCCCAGAGTCGGCCACGACTGGACCTAATGGTCAGGGGTCCCTTTACCTTTACCTATCGGAACTGTTTAGATGCATACTGGCCTAAGAAACTAAAAGTCCATCCAAGAGCCCATTCATGGAGCAGCCAGCCATGTAGTTTACAGTGGAGAGAGACAGTGCTTGTTAGAGAGAACCAACTGAGGGAATAAATGCATACACATGGGAAACCATTTATAGCCGAAGGCGGCAGTTTCTTGGTAGGTGAAAATGGTATCCAGTATCTGGGACAGAAGGGAGGAAAGGCTGATATGGAACAATGTATTTCATAAAACATGTATAGGATTGGGGGGTAGGGCGGAAAAAACAACCATTATAGACAGGTTCCAAAGAAATTGAGACATTTCCGTTACATTCCTGTATATTGTTTAGATTTGGGCTTTTGCTGTTTGACTTTTTAAAAATCCTAAACCCATATTTCTACCATGCATTATAAAAATCCAGGGCACTTGTTTATGAAAGCATTTAAATGACATCCACAATCTAAATAAGAGAGAGAGCGCGCAAATGGTACTGTATTTCCTTGTTAAATAATAAAATAAGTGACTCTTAATTGGTTTTCTGTCATCACGTCTTCACTACAGCCAAATTATGCTGTCCTTCTAACCCATGAAGCAATTGATGATTTCTCCATCAATGGCAAATGCATTGTGTTCAGTCATGTAATATATTTGATCTTATGTACTTGCGATAAAAAAATGTATTTATTCAGAAAATGGAATGTAGAGGTTTATGACATCCAGCATACCAATTCAGTAATTTTTTAATAATTATGATGGAGCCACTATTTTTCCCTTGGGCAACATATGCTTTCCTCCCTTTTTGTCTGTGTATCTAAGCTCTGAAGCTGATCCTAACTCTGAGCTAGGGGATTGTCATGTGGCCTCCTCCTTTACAGTGGCTGCCCCCTTGTGGTAGACCATGTACACTAATTAGAACAGTACAGTAATTTTCTCTCTCCTGTATATAGTGAGCAGCATGGAGAATGCAGGTTAGAACAGCAAGGCAAAATGTCTTTTTACTGGAAAAGTTTACATTTGTGGTAAGATGTGAAGAGGGGCTATGTCAACCTATCTGGGGCCCTTCATACTCACACATTCATATTAAGCCATAGTTTGGCTTAGCATTTTCTCTGAACCAGCTTGAGTGTATGATCATATATTACTGAGCAAATGTTTTGATTCCAGTTCCTAATAAACTGTTCCTTTTCTATGAACAATAGTTGTAACAAGTGCTTTTTATCTAGAAAAATACATGCTGGTATTCACCATGAAGTTGGTACAGTAAGTGCCACACTTTTTAACAACAACAACAACAGTGCCAGTACTGTGTGCCCTTGAGTACCCCCTGGTTGTAATGGTTATCTTTCTCTGTTCTGAAGTATAATCTAGTTTAACTATGAATGAGACTCCCAGGATTTTCTAAAGTCATTTGGAAACTTGCTCTAGATTTAAATGCATATGAGTGATCTGAGTTCAGGACATGCACATTTTACTGTGTTAGTGTATGCTACAGCATGTTACACCAAGCAGCTTGTTTGGATAAAAGGTGACAATGCAGATAATCCCACACCTCTTTGTTGTTGTTTTTTAGGGATAGCCTCTTTTCTGTATGGCCCTGAGGTATTCCATGACCATTTGCTTCCCTCATGGTTAATTTTAAGTGGCAGATGTTCAATAACATAATGAAATCACTGCTATATTGGTTTACAAAGCCCACTGTTGTGTCATAATGATTCATTTATCTTGATGCCAAATACAATGCAGTACTCTGCTTATATATGTATTTGCGCAGATAGCTTGTCTGTTCTAGGCTTTGTTCTTTATGGATAACACCTTCATATATATTTTTAGGGGGGAAATTAAACTGCTCAGTCAGAAAATTCTCCCAGTGGTATTCAAATAAAATTGTATTTAAAACATGACTAAAAGTCACACATCAGTAAAAAACAAATATACATACAACCATTATCATTAAAAATAAATATAAAATCAGCATAACTAAATAATCTGTATTGCTGAAACAGAAAACCTTCAGGGCATTTATATCTTCTACATAAAGTGAAATATTTTAAATGATAGTTTCCGAGGAAAGAAATAGTGCAATATCGCTAAATACAAACGGGAAGTTTGCCTCTTCAGTCTTCTGAAAAAAACAAAGGTTTTTTTCCCTTTAATCCATATACCAAAATGTTTGCTACTTTTAGGAATGAAAATATTCCCAGTGGAGTCAAAAGGCTGTATCCAATATTAGTCATACTCAGAGCAGACCTATCAGATTGAATGGACATGATTTACTAAAGTGCATTAATTTGCAAGGGGTCTACTTTGAATATAACTTAGTTGGCTATATCCCAAAGAATGCATTTTTCTCCTCTTGTTAGAGGCCCTTAAAGGTTCTTGAGTATCATGGGAAACAAATAAGGAAATGCATGATTGAAAAACAATTTGTTGAACAATTGAAGAACAATTCATTTTGGAAAGCTATATTTTTACAATTCATTCTTTAAAACGAAACAAAAAATATATTCATAAATGATATACTTTTGTCCTGTATTTTTAGTCAATATCTTAATTTAGCCTGTTTAACAGAAAAAGTTAAGAATTGCTCACTTATATTAAAGCAAAAGAATCCTAAGGGAATATATAGATATAGATATAGATATAGATATAGATATAGATATAGATATATAATATTTTCATTAACTTTTTGTTCCAAAAATTAATGGAGTCTAAGCTGGACATAATCTGTTAGACATATTGCCCTTTTTGTAACATGTTTGGTGACATTTTCAGTCACCTCTGGGTTTGGCACGCATATTCATCTTTCAGAAGCCTATTAATTGGTCATTGCCTGTATTTTTCTTTGATGATTAGAATGCATATAAAGATACTCAATTTTGTATTTAGATATTAGTCATTTGCTCTCTCAAACTCCATTTGAGATAAATCAGCTGTTCCTTAAAAATTAAAACAACTGCTGTTATGTGTTGCTAAGGATGAAGGCAATATAAATAACTTGCTATTGTATTCCTATGAAATAGTCTACAGTCTTGAACTGAAAATGTTTTTGAGATTTTTAAAAATATACTAATAACAGGCTTTCATTTATTTATATCCTTTGCACAATGAAAAATATTATCTGTTGATCCGTTTAAGTGATACTGGGTTAACTTTCAATTAAGTATTTAACCATATTCTTAGTTCATTGACGGGACGCAGGTGGCGCTGTGGGTTAAAGCCTCAGCGCCTAGGACTTGCCGATCGAAAGGTCGGCGGTTCGAATCCCTGCGGCGGGGTGCGCTCCCGCTGCTCGGTCCCAGCGCCTGCCAACCTAGCAGTTCGAAAGCACCTCCGGGTGCAAGTAGATAAATAGGGACCGCTTACCAGCGGGAAGGTAAACGGCGTTTCCGTGTGCGACTCTGGCTCGCCAGAGCAGCGATGTCACGCTGGCCACGTGACCCGGAAGTGTCTTCGGACAGCGCTGGCCCCTGGCCTCTTAAGTGAGATGGGCGCACAACCCCAGAGTCTGTCAAGACTGGCCCGTATGGGCAGGGGTACCTTTGCCTTTACCTTTACCTTTAGTTCATTGAGTAAGGGTGTTGGTGGGGGTACAGTTTTCTCTGCCCACCCCCACAGTACTAAAGAGAATATTTTTATTTAAGCAGTTCGGAATCACTTAGGTGCTTGGTAATCTAATGAGAATTTTATTGTTCATGTGGGAGTATGTGCTAACTGAAGTGAATGGCACTTCTGTAGGCTACAAATGTAGTTTAGTTATACAACAAAATGCCTTTCTCCTGAGTCCTAATTCTATAGGTCATCTTATAGATACTCCTTATAGATATATATCTACAGATAATGAATAGGATCTAAAGAGGGTATATGGATGCCCAAGGAACTATTGATTTTGAACAGCAGACTATTAATTGTAACCCCTCAGTTTCAAAAGCTATTTTGCCCTGAGATATGCAAAGCTGCTGCTCAAATAGTCCAGAGTTCTTTTGCATGATGGAACTATTTTAAGATTCCTTAGCTCTTGGCCACGAAATCATTCTTTCTTTATGTTCCATTGCTGCAATGATAAGGTTAGTAGGTTCGCTTGCTTTATTGTATAGTATTTGTTTTGCATTAATTGAGTGTCTGAGCAGTTTTCACTCCTACATGGAAACATTCAGACATTGCAAGAGGGGGTAGGGGAAAGTGAGACTGTAAGCCCAATACAGTGGTACCTCGGGTTACAGATGCTTCAGGTTACAGACTCCGCTAACCCAGAAATAGTAGCTCGGGTTAAGAACTTTGCTTCAGGATGAGAATCAAAATCACGCGGCGGTACAGGGAGGCCCCATTAGCTAAAGTGGTACCTCAGGTTATGAACAGTTTCAGATTAAGAACGGACCTCCAGAACGAATTAAGTTCTTAACTCGAGGTACCACTGTACTGTGTTCCTTCCCAATTTTAGCGAAACCTTCCTCCGAGTCATCACAAAAGGCAGGGCTTTGTTGCACCCATGCCCCTCCTCACATGGCCTCTGAGGAGTGAATAGGTTTTGGAGCATGTTTGTTTTTTGGTCTTTTCAACTTTTAGTCTGGGATCAAAGAGGGAGGATTAGACTTGAAGGACATCTGCCCATAGGCCCAACTTTTGCCTTGTCTCAACTGAATAATAAGAGTTGTAAAAAAAAAAAGAAGAACTATCTGAGAACAGTCTCATTACAGTCGCACCTTGGTTTTCGAACAGCTTAGTTCACGAACAACTCAGAACTCGAACGTCGCAAACCTGGAAGTAGGTGTTCCAGTTTGTGAACTTTGCTTCGGAAGCTGAACGTCTGGCATGTCTTCTGCAACTTCCGATTGGCTGCAGGACGCTCCTGCAGCCAATCGGAAGTCACACCTTTGTTTCTGAATGTTTCAAAAGTCGAACGGACTTCTGGAACGCATTCTGTTCGAAAACTAAGTTATGACTGTATATAGTTATGTCCTCAGGTAGCACTAGACTTAGTTGTGTCTGGGTGGAGTTGGGAGGCTGCTGTTACTTTCTTGTTTGAGAGAGAGAATAAAGTTCTTGATAATAAAGCTTCCTAACTGGTGTGCCCATGACAAGCTTGTAAGAGCTGCAGTTTTTATCCAAGTGCCACAATTGGTTGAGTTCTCAATTATTGACTTAGACAGAGATGATTTATTCTATACATTTGTCTGGGTCTGTCAGTGTCTGCCATGGTAATTAATGATATCTTCATTGTAGTATAATACATTAAGCACATGTTATTCTTTGACACAGATAAAAAGTCGAATAGCAGTTGGATCCTGATTGAACTCATAGATTATTTATGTAGATTTTTTTTGGCTAAGAAATTCATGTCTCTGCTTTGGAGACAGTACAGTGCTGAAGTGTGTTATCTGGTGACAATGTTTTTCTACAGCTGCTTTCTAAAATAAGCTGGTGAATTACTTAAAGACTTGTGTGCATTTTTAAACATCTTTCTTTATAGCAGACAGTTATACTTTAAAAAAAATCCAAATACTGATATATAGGGTTATAAAGGGTGAATTTTTAAATAGATATGAATTTATGTCAAAGCTCTGCAATTGCACTGATAAGAAAAGTTTAATAGTGCACTTCTTTTAAGTAAGAATCATTTTTGTGATTGGATTGTATAATGGTACTTAGATTTATTTTTATTTATTAATACATTTATAATCCAGATTTTCTCCAAAGGTGAAAGAGCTATGTTAACAATAATGGCTCCAAAACTCAGCATTATACTAATCCAATTTCAGAACAAGCCATGTTGTTTGTTTCTTTGCTCCCCCCGCCACACCATTTTGCCTTTAGTTTCCTATGCCAAACTCTATCTCAAGAGGCAACACAGAAGAATATATGCTAATTTGTGCTGAAGAATCCTTCTCTAGCATGCACCTAATTCTTCAAATCCACATATGTTATCTCAACTAAAACTTTAAGGTAAAGGGCAGAATTGATCTGTTTGACCAGAGTTAGGTAAAGCATAATATGTTTGTGTAATAAATAAATTTGCAGATTAGAGAAATCCACCCTCGGCTGCATAAACTGCACACCTGAGTGGGTATCCCTAACTATTGACCATGCTAGCTGGGACTGATGGGAGTTGGTGTACAATAACATCTGGAGGGCTCTCCATCCGTGTAACAGGGGTATTTTTTGGCATCTTACAAGACATGTTCTATCTAAAAGGGTGGTGGTGCCAAATGGCTGTAAATGACCAGGAAGATCCCCAAAACAAAGAGCTGGACTCTTGTTCACACCAGAATCATTGCCATGTATTCACATTCAGGATGTTCTCTTTTTCCCTTATGCTCTTTATTATTGATAGGTTTCCCATTTCAAAGCCACCTAGTTTGATACTGTGTTTTTCTTTACAGTTTCTGTAGTTTCCATCTATTTCAAATATTTGAAACCTGCCATTTCCCCCCACAAAGAACATTTTTCTAGATTCCTACAGAATTTTCTATGTGGGGGGAGGGAGAGATATTTGGATAACTTATACAGGTGATGGCCATTTTGCGCGGGGATTCCGTACCTGACCCCTGCCTGCATTGGTGGAGTGTATAAGCATGCCCTACCCCATTACGCCCCACTCCTCCCTCATTCCAAAAGGACCCGCATGTTGGCTGTCGCACGTCATTTGGACATGCCTAAAATGATTGTTGCCTGTATCACGATTTACTTTTTAATGTACATGTAATTAAATCATTAGGGACGCGGGTGGCGCTGTGGGTTAAACCACAAAGCCTAGGACTTGCCGATCAGAAGGTCGGCGGTTCAAATCCCTGCGACGGGGTGAGCTCCCGTTGCTCAGTCCCTGCTCCTGCCAACCTAGCAGTTCAAAAGCACGTCAAAAGTGCAAGTAGATAAAAAGGTGGGAAGGTAAACGCCGTTTCCGTGCGCTGCTCTGGTTCGCCAGAAACGGCTTAGTCATGCTGGCCACATGACCCAGAAGCTCTACACCGGCTCCCTTGGCTAGTAAAACGAGATGAGCACCGCAACCCCAGAGTCGGCCACGACTGGACCTAATGGTCAGGGGTCCCTTTACCTTTACTTTTACCTTTAATTAAATCATTAAGCTTACACAAGAAGAACAACACCTCTCTCCAACTGCTCTTTCCAACTTTTACTTTTGACACAAAATGGTGTACAGTTCTTCAGGTTGTAAAAGATGAGATAAAGTCATATAACAGGTGACCTTATAGCCTTATTTTTGTTGGTGTCTTGAGAATTTTTCTGAATGGCAAACTAAATTAGACTCTAACAGTGACACCCAAGAAGTAATGTTTCCAGATTCATATGCCTAAAAGCATGTGAATGATGCCAGCAGATGTCAAAATTTTAGGCGTTTTTCTGTTGTGTTTCTGCTGCTCATCCTGAAGCATCTGTAGGCCAGGCTGTAGTGTCACTTCACAGCAGATAACTTGCAATGTGGCGTGAAAAATACATGACAATGTAATTGGAAGATAACAAATACATAATCTTGAAACCTTTTACTTGAAATGATTATGTACCGCGAGGAAAAAAAAGTCAAGCTTGGCAGGCAGGAAATGCATTGGGTGCGTAAGACTATAAATCAAGAGGCAAAGGGTGTTGTTTTATTCATAGAATGAAATTGCTGGAATGGTCCCAAAGGACAATTGAGCCCAACCCCACTGCCTAAAGGCAGCGCTAAGCCAGTTGCATATGCATCAGAAAAGAGAGCTGTGACATGCTCCCACTGTGCCCAAGCAATTCAGTATCCCTTCTCCCATAAGACATTATGAAGACAGAGCCATGTGTATAGCCTGTCACTACAGTGGAAAAGAAATGCTTACCTCTGCTGCTCTTGGGCTCCCACATCTACTGGAGTTGGTGATAAAAAAGGAGGGAGATTAGGATAAATATGATGGGCCAGGCAAACTCCCATTTCAGGAATTAGTAGCAAGGCTGACCTACATATTATTAGCAAATCTAATTACCTAAAAAACATAACAGAAGGCTGTATGTTTAGGCATGATTCCTTTGGAGGCAGAGTCATGAAAACCTTAGTTTGAACTCTAGTTAGATTTTTGGAAAATAGCATTTTAGCATTTTTTTTCCTTGGAAAAATTAGTAACTTTTGCAGACCTATTTCTCTGTAGGGATTGATTCCAAAGCTTCTCAATTAGTTAGATTATAAGTACATTTGCATGTTACCAAAACCTTAATAGGTTCAACCATTTCAAAAACACTGATCCTTCCACAGTTCCTAAAATATATTTATGTACTATGATCAAATAAGCAGGTATTACTTGTCTATATTATTTTAGCAACCACGAATGACCTGTGCTAAATATTGGAAAAGAAAAAAATACTCACTGCCTATATCTGGGGCTTTGCAACACTGAATACAATGACATGGGAGAATTCATGAGAACCAATTTAAAGAATGGGAACTTCATTAGGTTTCTTTTGGTATGTCAAATAGGATCATAAAACAGTTGCCTTCCCCCCACATACGTGTATTCATTTCTGTAAAAGAGATGAAATATTTAGCTATTTGATGATTTCCAAATTCTCAGACGGAAGGTTACCATTTTTATGTATACTTCTTTTCCCGTTGTTTGAGACAGGAGCAGATTAAAGCCCCATTGATTAAAACTGCCTCACATTAATGAACCAACTAAAACTTGATTGATCTATTCCTTAAATTTACACCCCTGCTTCAAATACAGTGGGGAAATTGAAATGTTCAGGGATAACTACTTAGGACTAAAAAAATTAAAATACTAATTAAATTGATTTATCATGCCCTTCCAATAAGCGTTTTCATCATATATTTTTTCAACTGTGTTTGACTCATTTTGGTATCTATGCAAATTTTATTTGCTGGAAGCAAAACCAGCTCTTCAAATATACAGCTTATAGAGACAAGGTCTAGTTTCCAAGGAGACCTAGTAGCATAGTGCAGAAGTAATAGAATTATATTACTTACATATTTTGAACAGTGTTCTTAAAACACATTTTGATTTGGTTTGAATATTTCAGTATGCATGGGGAAATGATTACAGGATTGCTAAATATATAACATTTTAAGATTAGAATATTTAATATGATTTACATTATATTAATTTTTAAAAATGTGATTTGAATGAATGTTATGAGATCCAATTATTTGTTAATAGCAATAAAGAAAACATTAGACCAAATCTGAACAAACATATTCATTTCCACAACAGGGAGTAAAGGAGAGGTAGTTTTGGAACACACCAAACTGATTTGAAAATATTCCACAACATTTATGTACTGCTTATATCATTTTTGTATAAATATTGCTCCCTGAACAAGTCTGCTGCATAAACCTGAGAGGAAGAATGGCTTTATGGCAGATGATGCCGCAAAGTCCTCTATGCTGTCGAGAGTCACAATTGTGTGGATGCATCTGGTAGCCAGCCCTCAGTGAACAGATCTTTATCTCCAAACTCCTGAGGCCTTTAAGAGACCCCACATGAGAGCTTGCAATGAGATCACGCTCACCCACCCACTGTCCTCTCTGGCTAATGCCCTGCTGACAGCTCTAAAAGGTAAAGGGGACCCCTGACCATTAGGTCCAGTCATGCCTGACTCTGGGGTTGCGGCGCTCATTTCACTTTATTGGCCAAGGGAGCCGGCGTACAGCTTCCGGGTCATGTGGCCAGCATGACTAAGCCGCTTCTGGCGAACCAGAGCAGCGCATGGAAACACCGTTTACCTTCCCACCGGAGCAGTACCTATTTATCTACTTGTACTGCGTGCTTTCAAACTGCTAGGTTGGCAGGAGCAGGGACCGAGCAACGGGAGCTCACCCCGTCGCAGGGATTCGAACCGCCGACCTTCTGACCAGCAAGTCCTAGGCTCTGTGGTTTAACCCACAGCGCCACCCGCGTCCCGCTGACAGCTCTAGCGTTCAGCAAAAGCACCACTGATCTGCAGGCTTGGTAAAATTTCTTTCCAGTTCTGTCAACAGGCAGCCAGCCAAATAGCACAGTGAAGTTTGGCATTAGCCTACGTAAGCTGCACATGAACATAAAGAAGGGATGGACTGAACAGCTATTTATGTCCCGCTTTAGCCTTAATGGTACTCAATGATAGGTCTGTTCCATCCCATTTTAATGCTGAAAGAGCACGTAAAAAGTCGGCATTTATGTTGTAAGCATTCTGTACATGTTTTTCTATGTAAAATAAGTACAGTGGTACTTCAGGTTACATACGCTTCGGGTTACATACGCTTCAGGTTACAGACTCTGCTAACCCAGAAATAGTGCTTCAGGTTAAGAATTTTGCTTCAGGATGAGAACAGTAATCATGCTCCGGCGGCAGCGGGAGGCCCCATTAGCTAAAGTGGTGCTTCAGGTTAAGAACAGTTTCAGGTTAAGAACAGACCTCCGGAATGAATTAAGTACTTAACCTGAGGTACCACTGTAGTTTCTAATCTACACACTTCTCAGTGCTTTCCGTTGAATTCATCTGTAATACAAGATGAGGCCCAGTGGAACATGTGTACTCTGTATCCACGGGGCCTCTTTTAAAAGACTCGCCCTGTATTTGTACACATCTTTTTTCATAAAGATGATGATGATGATGATGATGATTATTATTATTATTTGTGTTCCAATCCACAACCTGGTTCAGACTTGTCAGGCCCGTCAGCTTTGAAAAGCAGACCAAACTAATTCCTCTTTCATCCCTAATTCTAAGGCTGAACTCACGAATATCATGTCTCTGTTGATTCTCAATGGGTGGATCACAGAGGGACAATCCTTGCTGTTCACTTCTGTCTCCCCTCTCCCCCCGCTCTCTCTCCCCCCCCCTTTGTTGTGGGTAGAAATGGGTCTTTGCACCAAAATGCATCGAATTTGTTTTTGTCAGCATTCTGGAACCCCAGCGGTGTGGATGTTGCTTGTACCACCCTCAAATATTTACTACAGGGCCATATAAAAAGGACAGGTTAATACTCATATTTCTCACACTTTTTTGGATACCTGACCTAGCTAATAATATTAAGCCAGTGATTTTTATACCTGGACTTTTGTATCACTTCTTTCATGGCTTGCTTTTGCTGGCACAGTTCAAAGGGTTGGGTTAATCATCAAATAACAAAGCAGTATAAAAAATACCCCTTTTGTATGGTAGGGTTACCTTTTGATTGTAGCAATTGTTCTGCTGCCATCAAAAGTAATAATAAGAATTTAACATGAGGAGTGCAATTGAGAGTTCTTCCTGGTGAGTGTTTTCTTCAGAATGGTTAGCGGTATAAACTGACATGCTGAGCTGACCTGTGCCGCTGCGTCAGTAACTGTTGTTTGCTTTTATTCCGAGAGCTCCTTCAGGAATGTCATAGGTTAGGTGGCAATTAGAGCCCCACATGCGTGTGACCTACACACTTCTAGCTGAGGAGGAACTTGCTCTATAATTCAAGAAAAATAATTTCATTCACTAAGAGAATACCTAATTTGAATAGGAGGTTAAATAAAATAGGAGGTTAAATAAAAATTTCATGTTTACTTGCAAGTGGAATAGAGAAGCAGGCTATTTCGCATAATTGAATGGATGCTTTCATAAAACCTAGTAGTTAAAAGGACATTTGTTTCTTTTACAAAAGTCAGTAACTTTTTTGGAATTGAAAATCTTGGGCAAGGAGGCAGTAGAGTATAGCTTTCTTAGTGAAATTAAGATAACCACAGCCCTCTTCAGAAATTCCAAAAAGGGAAAGTAGACACATGAAGATGAGTGTAGAATGTACTGTAGAGATGAGTGTGTCAGCTCTGCCTGCACTCTGTCACCTTCCAAATCATAGAAGGCAACAGTCTTGGAACCATTTGTAGGTTTTTGCTCCACATTGCCTATAGTCACATTCTGTAAGTTGGAGGGAGATGGAGCCATGGTCGCTTAGAACAACCTCCCCCTCCACCTGCTGAAGTTGTGGTGGACCTTGGTGTCTCAAATTTCAGCTGCGTCCTGTGGGACATCAAAAATTAGCCCCTCTCGCCTTCCATTCAACACCGTAGTTATAGCATCGCCTGCAGAGTCCCTAAGGCTCCATGCCCAGTGTGACTGAACCAATCTCTCTTCCCAAACCCACCTCCGTTGCAGTCTCCTCTGCTGTGGGCGCAACCTGCTGCCATCACACCACTGTCTTCTGCCACAGGCACACCCACTACCTTTTGTGGCAGAGCGTACCTTCAGCAAAAGTGGAGGAGGTGGGGCACAGGGGAGGGGAGGATGCACCTATGTGGGAAACGAGGGTGGTGAACAGCATACCCCAAATCTGCCTTAGACGACCTCCCCACCTTGCCTCATGGGAGGTCCAGCTGTGACTAGGACAATCCTCTCTCTACCCCCTCCTCACCTGTTTCCTTTTCCCTGAAGTTTGTGAAGCTCGTACTCTGTAAATATACTGCATTTGTTGTTGCTGTAGTGCTCTAGGTTTCCTGTAATTTTCAGACGTGTGTTGAGAAAGGGCAGCATAGCTAACTACTTTGTAGTGCAGTTGATAGTTTAAGCACAAATGTTATAATTAATAATGTTTTTAACTTTTTATGTAGGTGATCGAAATAGGCGGAGAAGATGTCAGGTGGCTTTCAGTTATATGCCTCAGAATGAAGATGAACTAGAGTTGAAAGTTGGAGATATCATAGAGGTGGTTGGAGAAGTAAGTAGCACTCATATGCTTAGAAAAGTACTCCATTGTTGGTTCAGTGGATGTATGTGCTCTTATTTTGTATTTTTATGTTGTGAACTGCTGTGATCTTCAGATGAAGGGCAGTATACAAATTTAATAAATAATAATAAAATAATAGACAATCCAAGGAAGATTCAGTAACAGTGTCTGTAACTGTTGTCTTGTAACAGTGACCAGTACTTCAGCATACATGTAGGACGTTTTATGTGGCCTGTGGGATTCTTTGCTATCTAAGAGGGGAGTGGTTGGACAGAATTTATTGTGCATAAAATCCCAAATAACTAGTGATACCATAACCCTATGGAAAATATGTGATTGTGGTACTTAAAAAGCAGCAAACCATTTAAAATGTGTTCAGCTGAATAAAAAATAGCATGCACAATAAAATCAGTAGAAGTTAAACCAAGAAATCTTTGGCTCAGTACACGAATCCTCAATTTTTATTTTGTTCCTATGAAGGCAAGCATTACTTCAGTGCTTGATGTTGGAACAATACCCTATGCTAGATTGTTAATATCATGATGGATGTTTACTATGTATGTGTACGGGAGATAGGCTGTTTCATGAATAATGCATTTTCATTTGTAACCTTTTATTGGCTTAAATTAATAGCACCATTTCATACAATATGGCGCAAGACTGGCTCAATTTGGGATTACTAAATTTCAGAGTCAGCGTTGTGTACAGTTTACAGTGCATTATAACCTCTATCATTGTGTCTTGTCGCACTTTACAGTTTGTTTACATGTATTACCTATATTCATTTCTTATTCGTATTAATACAGCACCTTCAAAATGCACTGCGCTTTGAATAATAACAAGCAAAAAAACCCAACAACCTTAAAATTTGCGTGGGGGAAAGATAGAAAGAGAGGGAGGGAGGTGCAGGTAACTGCAAGAATATGCTTTCGGTTCAGTTACAGTTACTTAGGCTTGGTTTCAGTAGGGAATCAGGACTTAAAGGGTTTTGAGGAAGGATTAAAAAGAAAGATGTGGCATCACATAGGTTTACTAGGAAGGAGTTGCATGTGTAAGCAACAGTGGAGGAATCTTTGATGGGCTGACTGAGAGGGGTGGTTGTGAAACCAGGGGTTAGCAAACTTTTTCAGCAGGGGGCTGGTCCACTGTCCCTCAGACCATGTGGGGGGGCCGGACTATATTTTGAAAAAAATATATGAACAAATTCCTATGCCCCACAAATAACCCAGAGATGCATTTTAAATAAAAGCACACATTCTACTCATGTAAAAACACCAGGCAGACCCCACAAATAACCCAGAGGTGCATTTTAAACACCGTATTTTTCGCTCTATAGGATGCACCCGGCCATAGGATGCACCTTGTTTTAGAGGGGGACAACAAGAAAAAAAAATCTCCCCCTCTTTGCTCAGCGCCCCTTCAGCAAAGCGGCAGGAGAAATGGAGCCCCTTCCATTTCTCCTCCCGCTTGGCTGAAGGGGCACTGCACAGCTCTCCCTCTCTGTTGAAGCCAGGAGAGTCTTGTTCTCCCGGCTTCAGAAAAAGAAACCTGAAGCCTCCGGAACGCAGCAAGAACTTGCGCTGCACTCCCTAGGCTTCAAGCTTCAGCGAAAGCAACGTGAAGCCAAGGAGCGCAGAGGGAGCGCTCCCTCTGCGCTTTGGAGGCTTCGCTTTGCTTTCGCTGAAGCCAAGGAGTCTGCATTCGCTCCATAGGACGCACATACATTTCCCCTTAATTTTTGGAGGGGGAAAAGTGCATCCTATAGAGCGAAAAATACGGTAAAAGCACACATTCTACTCATGTAAAAACACGCTGATTCCTGGACCGTCCATGGGCTGGATTGAGAAGGTGATTGGGCTGGATCTACCCCTGAACTAGACCAACTTTCGCCTTCGGCTTGGTGTACATTTCAGTGTGTGTGTGTGTGTGTGTGTGTGTGTGTGTGTGTAGGGCTCAGGTGATTTCTGGGTTCCAGGAGAAGACCTCAAGTACGTGATGCACCCACAGGCATCATGTTGCTGAACTCTGATCTATTTTCTCTTTCCCACCCCTTTCCACATTGCTCAGTTTCTTACAAAAACAAACAAGCGGTATTTCCAAACTCTAGTATTTCTTCAAAATAATTGCACTGCACAAGTTATTCTTTGTTTATATATTTGTGTGTGTGAGTGTGTGTGTGTGTGTGTATCTCCAGCTTTAGTCACCTACCTGTTTGGAAATTTTTGCAACAATGTAGTCTGTTTTGAATCAATAGGCTTATTAATTTTTTCAATTATTTTAAAAAATGGTAATTACACAGCCATTTCCAAACTGAACTGACTTTTTATTTTCTTTTAAAACCTATATCAAACTGAAAATACTCAGTAAAACAAAGTGTAGTAACATTTTCAGTAAGCTTTTTTAACTTAGTTTTGTACAGTCGCTTCCCAAATAATTTTTTTTTTATTTAAAAAAATCGTTTCTTTTTGCTAGAAAGAAGGGTTTGGGACCCATGTTAGAGACTAATCTTTTGCATACAGAAACTGTCCTCTTCTGTCACTTTTCTGTGGATGGACAATGTCTGATGGATGGAAATTATTAAAATGTCAAGAATATCCTTAGCTGATCTAAAGAATGAGTCATTCCTTGCTGTCACATTATAACCCAAGGGCATTTGGTATTTAGGGACTGTCATTTCCTAGCAGGAAGCTGCTGCTCCAAATGAAATAGTTTTGCATAGGAGGAACTAAATCATTTTATGTGACATATTTATTTTTAATGCTGTTAGGCTAGTAAATAATTCATTCAGGGCTTTCCAATAGAAATAACTTCTGTATTGTGTTGACACATTCCTTGTCTTCAATTCAGAGTACTCAAGTCTGGTAGCATCATTCCTATTACAAAAATGATAACACCAAGAATTATTGTCCACAGTAGTATAAATGAAATAACATGGCCATTTTTTACTCTTTCTGTTGAAATATTGATTAAATTTCCATTTCAGCCCAGAAGCAGTTGAGTTCATTTGGAAATTAAACTAATCATAACAAATGCAAGAATTTTGTGGTGCGGTTACTATGGAATTAATTGCTAGTTGCTACCTTTTTATATAGTACTTCTAATTTGTGATGTGCTTTATTGTGTTTGCCCCCTCACAACAACCCTGTGAGATAGATCACTGTTGTCAGTTCAAGTTTTATATATTATCAAAACCAATGAAAGATTTACTCAAATTATTCCAAATGGTTGTCCTGTGTAGATGTAAACTTGCAAACGTCAGTATGTATGTCTTCTCTCTTGGCTCAGGTGGAAGAGGGTTGGTGGGAAGGAGTTCTCAATGGGAAGACTGGCATGTTTCCTTCCAACTTCATAAAGGAGCTTTCTGATTCTGACGATACTGGAACTGTCCAACAGGAGCAGCTAATAAAACCAAGTAAGGATACAAATGTTAACCTGACCCTTTGTGTTAGCTTTGTGTTAGCTTTGATTACTGTTGTTTTTTTACTGCCATGGTGGTATTTCCAGGTATTCCTGCTTCTGAACATCTACTGCCATATGTTAATCTGGAGTGATCTAGCTGGGAGAAGTTGTTGTGAATTGTCCAGGGTGGTACAGATGCAGTCCTTACTGCAGTTTTGCAATTGGGAGTGGGCTGCAAAATTACAGTACATGCTCCTTCCCTTCCCTTCTTCACAAAGTACCCTGCCCTTCTCACCTAAAATTTAGCATTATGCCTCTCCACTGGAACCTCCTAAATGCAAATTCAGAAAATTCATTTTTAAAGTGGAGAAGGAGGAAAATAAATGATCCTGTGGTTTGCTCCCAATCACTGGGCTTTCTGTGTGACGCTTGGCAGTGGGTCTGTGGGTCTGCTTTTCTTTTTGGTATTTTAAAACCTATGTCATCTATTCCCAAGATTGAAAAATCAAACTTCCACTATGTGAGGACTTCTTATTCTTTCTGTAAAGACTCCTATCTTTGGGGAATGATAAATACTGGTGCAGAATTGCCAAAAGACCTGTACAAATTATTTTAGCAAAATTAATTGTTTTGGACCTCAGCAGTGTTCCTCGGGGACTTGCACAGGGCTTCCCTCAAATCTGTCTCTGGAAGAATACAGTAGAAGGCTCTTTTTGAGCCTATTATTCTTAGTGGTCTGCTTATCTTTTGGCATCAATACAACTATAAATGCCAAGTGTGTTTGGGAAGTTTTATGCTATCTGCTGCCTCCCTCAGTTTGCTTCTTTATAAACAGAGCATATGATTAATTCATATGATTTGCTGTATGTAACACTGTTAAAATAATTTTAGGTATTTTATATTGCACTTGAATTTTCTTGCAGCACTAAGGATTTGTGTACTTGCAGACCACTTCTGTCATAAATTACAATATCGAATGACGTGTGTGTGTGTGTGTGTGTGTGTGTGTGTTGCTTCCCTAGTAACATGCTTTTCAGCCTCTTCCCTAGTAACATGCCTTTCAACATCTTAGGTGTTATCATTTATCAGTTTTGTTCAGAAGAGAAGTATAGTGCTCTTTTTTGAGGGGAGGGGTTATGGTTTTATCCTATTTTTAACAGAATAGATATAAATCATTTTATATCAATGCCTAGATTGTCTTCTAAGTATCACTGCTGATGTACAATATTTGCCCTATGGCTCATAATTTTGATTATCCTTTGTGGTGGTACAAGAGAAATACAATAAGCCTGGATTTTTAAAGTATCGCTTTGATATAAAATGCAATTCGCTCGAGCCCTCAGAAGGACTGACTTAGGTGAAAGAAACAAAACAAAATAAATGCACTTGGGTTTTTTTGTCCCTCCTCCTTCAGTGTAACAACTAAGAACAGCATGCCATGTCCTGGCATCATAATATTGTGACTTATGACCCAGTCACATGGTTGTTGTTTTTAATCATCCAGGAACTTAATGCTCTTAACATTTCAGATATTCAGAGCACCTCTGAATATTGTAATTTTTACAACAATCCTGCAATTTAAGTCAGTATTGCTGTCCCTCATATTGAGTAAGGGAGGACTGAAATCAAGAGTGGCTTGCCTACTACTACATAGTGAGGTCATGTCAGAGTCATGATTCGAACTAGGGACTCCCTGATTCGTAGCATCGTCTCCTAGCCACTCTGCCGCACCAACTTTGCACTTCTCCTGAACTTCAGTAAGTGAAAGGTCATGCTTGTGCACCTAGCAGATCTAAAGGCAGATGACTCATAATAATAATAATAATAATAATAATAATAATAAATAAATAATTTTATTTATACCCTGCCCTATCCAGCCAAGGCCGGGCTCAGGGCGCCTAACAACCAATAATAAAAACAAGTTGAATAACTACAACTTAAAAACAAGATTGAAATGCAACATTAAAACATTAAGATGCAGCCTCTTCACAGGAGGAGAAAGGAAAAAGAAAGAGGGGGAGGAAATCAAATTGATTCTAAGCCAAAGGCTAGGTGGAACAACTCTGTCTTACAGGCCCTGCGGAAAGAAATCAGATCCTGCAGGGCCCTGGTCTCATGAGACAGAGTGTTCCACCAGGCCGGAGCCAGTGTTGAAAAAGCCCTGGCTCTGGTTGAGGCTAATCTAACTTCCTTAGGGCCTGGGACCTCTAGGGTGTTGCTGTTTATGGACCTTAAGGTCCTCCGTGGGGCATACCGGAACTGGCGGCCCCGCAGGTATGAGGGTCCTAGGCCGAATCCACACAGCACCTGCACCGCTCATTCTGCACTCTTGGCATTTAGAAGGCCATCACAGAGGGTAGATAGAGGAACCCAGAAAAGGCGGAAAGAGAAAGCATTCAAGAGGGGACCCCCACAAAAAATTCAGGCCACCTTAGCCTTTGAAGCAGAATGTAAATATCCATGTATAATAAACAAGCTCCTTATTTTCAACAAATAATTTGACTTGGTTTGATGCAGTATATGATTAATTATCTTTTTTCTTTCATTTTATTCTTGTATACTGTTAATACAATAATTGCTCTTTTTCCATTTTTAAAATTTGCTGTAATTTGCCTTATTACATTTCAGTATTGTAAAGTGAAAAACATAATAAGCATTTCAATTATTAGCCCATGTTTGCAATTTTCAACAAGGTTCTGCAGCACTGCACTCTGTTAATAGTATAAGCTTGTTCGGTGGTTAAAGAAACATTATTCTAGTGAATGACTGGAGTTAATTTGGTTTAAATTGTTTGTTATGGTAGAATAAAAAATGAACACCTTTTTTCCAGTATTTTGTGTCATTTCCAGGGAAGAAGTATGTATGCTCCAGTCTATGCTTTCCTTTCTATTCACAATTCTACAGTTATCATTTTGCCTTGATTTGCTATAACAGATGTCGCACCGTAATGTCCATTTTATAATACAATCATTAGCAAACTTTTGTGCTCTTCCTGTTTGAAATGCATACAGTGAAAGTGTAGACTACCAAAAGCCTTTTCTTTTACTATTTAAAGTTCCATTGAAAAGCAAAAATTAAAAACAACTCCTCTCCTTTCTTTTGCCATTATTCGATTCTCCTATTCTCCCTCCCTTTTGTCCCCCCCCCTTTTTTTTTGGCTTTCCTTTTCTTTCATTCTGCTGTCAGGAAAGTCTGCCTTTCAAGGGACAATTCTGTATAAAGTGGCACCAGCAAAGATTGACAGCTACAGACGCTATAACAGTGAGTTAATTAAAAGAAAATAGGAAATGCTAAGCTAAGGCTGCTCCTTGATTGTGTACAAATTCATCTGCTAAAGAATAATGTCCATCCATTGCACTCAGTCTTGGCTGTTCTGTGAGCTGAAGTTGGTCTGGTTTGCTTCCCGTTGCACAGCACATACATTCTCAGAATGTATACCAATATTTCTTTTCAGCATGCATGTGTGTGTACATGTATGTACAGTGTTGGGATACACCTAAAGCGGCATGGAACTTTCCTAGGTACTTAATTTCAATTTCTATCTTGTATAGCTGCTGATAGAAGCACATATCTTCAAAGGAGCAGTAGGTCAGTGGTAGAGCTTTGCACTCAGAACATCCTAGGATTCAATTTCCTGTGTCCTCAGTTGAAAGGATCTTAGGCTTCAGGGCTGGGAAAAGCCTCTGGTTGAAACTATGAGCAACCATTGCCCAAGTTAGGTTGATCTTTGTTTTGACTCTCTGTAGGGGAGTGTTCAAATAAAAAGGCAAGCCATTTTTATGCATTGAAGAACCAGGATGGGGGAACCTGAAATACTGCTCAAGTTGATTTCTGACAATTGCCTGTCATCCAGCTGTTGTAAATTTGACAGAAGTACTTCCTGCCTCATTTCCTAACAATGGGCAGCTGTGGAACCCATCCTTATTCACAATATGACTATTTGACCAAGTTAAATTCAACTGATTTTATAGGTTATTCCTCAGAATGGATCTCAGAATGACAAGGAGTTGGGTGTGAGAACTTCAGTTTATACTACATAGCTGCAAACGGTGGGAGTGGGGAAGGGATACTTGTGACTTGAAACAAAAATGTGGGAGTAGTAGTGTGTTGCTCTTTCCTTGCTAGGGCTGGGCGATATCTGGTTTTCAGCATTGCTATATATCACCAGCTAAACATTGCGGTATACCAATTTATCACAATGTCTAGAAAAGGATGGAGCTATGTAGAGGCATTGGCTGGCTTCATGGTTTTTCCCACATTGTGATTTTTGCATAGCACACGCACACCATGATTTGTGATATATTGCCAGGTCAAAAATTAGGAAACCAAAAACAGAATATGGGCTTTAAACTGTTTTTGGACGATATATCGCGCAGCCGTATTGCTTACTGCTTTGCTCCTGTAATCCCCTCCTCCAGACACTTTTTCAAGTATGTATTTGTCATGTCAGGAAAGTGGCTGGTGCAGGGAACTGCAGGAGAAAAGCAGTGGGAAGAAGCAAGGTGAAGGACCTCTTCCCCCCCATCGCTCTACTGCAGCCATTTGACAGATTGGTCTCTGCGAAATGTGTAGTTCCAGCATTAGTCTGGCCTCTTGGTATTCTGCTTTTTATGCTGTCTCAGATTTCAGGTAAACATTGCCCTGAACACATGTTACGTTCTCTTTCCATTGAAGCTAATTGAATATCAAAAAGCTTTTCCCATTGTTAGACTGTAACTGCTGTGAAGTAAGCAATAGACATCTGTAAGTGCACAGAAAAATTAAAGCAAGTAAATAATGTAGAGGACAGGAATAGGAAGTGAAATCTTACAATAATCCTTAGTTACAAAGATGGCAAAAGCATCCATGTTGATAGTTGCGTCCATAGTGATAGACTTACAGCCATGCTGAGGGCTCCAGCATTCATTTTGCACTGCTTAATGCATGTTGTTCCATGATGCAGGGGACTGCTCATTCCTCTTTATCCTGCATGATTTGTTGCCAGTGCCTAAGAAGTTAAGGTTTGTTTGTCTTAAATGAGAATTGGTGTGCTATATATACCACATATACTAGAAAGGAATTGGCAAAAAACTTGGACAATAAAATTGCATTTGTTGAAAAAAATATGCCTGAAAAGAATACATGTTGTTGGCATCAGTCTGTCTCGGGAGACAATGGAGGAGGGCTCCTTCATGGTAAAGTCAAAGTTGGAGAGTCAAGTTGGAAAGCTACAGCATCTGTTTTGGAGAGACATGTTTTATTGCAGGTGGGGCAGATGAAGGTGTCCTGTTTTGCTGCCACAGCTGCACCACATCATTTCTTCTCTGTGTACATGAATATTATTAGGAAATGTTTTTTGCATTCCACCAGGTTTCTGTTACACCTGCTATATCTGTACCTCTCCAGCTATCTCTACCTTTCTACTGGGCCCTGATTGTAGAACACGTAGCATTTCTGAGAAAGCTACCTTGGAAGTCCTGGCTTTAATCCTGTATCTAGCAACTTAAATTTGGCTTCCAGGCCTGCACAACTACTTTCCCCCAGGGGGCAGACTTTGATAATTTGGTGCCCCCCCACAAAATATTTCTTACTGTCACAATAATTCCTTCCGGTACAGTTGCTTTTATGGATCTTCTCAGGAGGTACTCGTATAAATATAGTGTTGTTTTTGTGGTTGTTGATGTTAAGTGCCCCTCGGCTTGGCACTCTGTGCATAGGAACCGCCCACACCACCCTAATTCTGACGCTGCAGTCCCCCATATAATTTGTACCAACTCACACATCCCCAGCACTATCTAGATTATACGTCACATATTTTAACACTAGGCAGGTAATTTACTGCAGGTAAGCACACCCATCCCACACCCATCTGTTTGTGTACATCAGGCTTCCTCAGCCTCGGCCTTCCAGATGTTTTTGGCCTATAACTCCCATGATCCCTAGCTAGCAGGATCAGTGGTCAGGGATGATGGGAATTATAGTCTCAAAACATCCAGAGGGCTGAGGTTGAGGAAGCCTGGTGTACATAATAATCAAATTTCCCATGACTGGGAGTCCTCTGCTCCCCAGAAGGTATTCTCAGCAGGACACAGTACCTGTTCACTCTCCAAGGAATTGATCCCTTCAGGTGCATCATTTCCTTGTTTTTCAGAGTGATGCCTTTCTTACCTGAAAAGTTGTCACACTGAGACTGATGCATTTCTGTAACATCTCTGAAGGTCTTGCCCACCAATCAGTATCTTTTTCTCAGCTTCTGTACCCTAGATCACCTTAGGGCAGGGGTCTGCAACCTTTAAGACAAAAAGAGCCACTTGGACCCATTTCCGAAGGGAAAAAAAAACCTGGGAGCCGCAAAACTCGTCATTATAAAAATAACTTTTTTGTCACTTTTTTATTATTTCTTTGTTTGACCCCTCAGAATTACTCCTCCTCATAGAAATAAACAAGTTACCTTTTTTTGTGTGTGTGTTCTTCACTCCCCTTCAAAACAGTGACCAGCGTACATGCCCCCTTTCAATGCAGTGACCAGCGTACATGCCCCTTACAATGTAGCGGGCGGGAAGGTGACGTCGGGACGGTGCGTGACTAACGCACGCACCGCCCCCATGCGACGTCACAGCCAGTACAGCGCCCGCCACAGTGGGGAGCGTCGGGGCGCACAATGCGCCTCCTCCCCTCGCTAGTATCCGCCCCGGAGCCGCGGCAAAGGTGTAAAAGAGCCACATGCGGCTCCGGAGCCGCGGGTTGCAGACCCCTGCCTTAGGGGAACAAATTTAATTCCTGGGTTCCAGGAGGTCATTGCACCAAGCACACCTCCCCCCCCCAATAACTGCTGCCTAACAGGAAGATAGTCGCTCTACAATACCCTGGCTTTCTGTCTGCATATCTCATATTTATTGGCTTTCTTTACTTGGGAGCTTGTGATTTATTAGAGATGGGGGATTGAGTTGAATAATGTGCTTGTTACACTTTGTCATCGAGGCCCTGAGACACTTTGTCAGCAAAGGTAGATAATGTTGGTTTGAACATGTAGACTAATCCTTTCTCTCTCACAGCAAGTAAGTTGCTTACACTTTTGTTGCTCTTTTTTTCACTCATTCCTTGTGTGTTCCTTATCTTGAAGATAAAACTTTAGGGAAGAGAAAATAGGTAGTGATGGAGCAAATAGTTTGCATGCAAATGTTCCCAGGTTCAGTCTCTGAAATTACCTGCTAAAAGGATCAGGTAGCAGGTGATGCCATAGATTCCTCTTTGAGATCTTGTAGAACTATCAGAGAAGATAGCACTGGATTGGTGGTCTGCATAAAACATAAATATGCAGTAAAGAGGAAAGAAGTAAAATTCACTGTTTCCTTTCTCACGCTTCCCTTCTCCCTCTAGGAGTGATATCCCAAGACAATGCCTATTTGTATCTTAGCTTTATAACTTTTCCTCCTTGGCTGCTAGGATCAGATTAGACAGAAATAGTTGCCTGGCTCAGATGTTTGCCTTTCATAAGTCATAGTCATGATTAACCACAGTTCTGACTCCAGATGATGTGGAAAGCTGTGCTTCAACATAATGAATGTGGAAGATTCTAAATTCCCAGCTATGAAGGAGGACACTCGCTTTCTCCCATTCTTCTTGTTCCAAGAAACTGGTTTAACATGTTGTGCTAACATGGCTAGAGTGTGACACAGGTAAACCAGTGTTGTCTAAGTTAGCCAGTACAAAAACTGAATATTTGTTAGTGACAAGCAACCTTTAGGAGCAAAATAGAATGATCAGATACATCTTGAGTTTGCTTGCACAGAGGAAAAGTTGGCATGCAACCATAGCAATAAAATATAAATTCTCTCTGAATATACTGAGTGCTTTGAAGGAGAAACAAGTTTACCCTCTAATATAAACAGAATAGCCTTTCTCAGTGAGGATAGTGGAGTAAAACAAGTTGTCTGTCTCTGATTTATTTTATTCCTGCACAGGGGTGTGGATATGTGCCTTTGAAACAAGATTGTCTCAGCTAGAGAGGAATGTAATTAAATGTTTTGGCAATGATCAGGTTACACAGAGTATTTGATTGCATATTTGATTAAGTACTATTTAGCTTTCTTTTTCTTCCTTAAATAATATATCATTTTGATTGCGTAACTGGCTTGATGTGAGTCATACACTTAAAAGGTCACATATATATGGATTGACTACAAGTATCATCTGAATAAGATTGGTATGGTAAGAACCTCGGCATTCAATTAATTTTCTCATCTCCCCTCTCCCCCTCAATTTTCATTACACAAGTGTTCTGAATTAATTTCTTGGATCTTCTTCTGGATCCAGTAGCAGCAGTAAGTACAAGCAGTATGAAGTCAGGTAATCCTGATGATGCTCAGTGTGAAAAAACTTCACCTGTGTATACCCATTTGTTCTAGCCAGGTGGCCTTGAGACTCTGCACCAGATGGTTCTTAGAGCTGACATGGCCACCAAAGGCTGGGGGCTTTTGTTGTGGTCATGCCTTAGTTCAACCTTGTGTCAGCCATACTACCCTTTAGGCAGCAGATGAAAACTGCCCTATTCTCCCCAGGTTTTGATAGGATATATAGTGATGTGGTTGTAACCTGTTTACAGTTGCTGGTGTGTGTACGTGTATGTATCATACCACTGTGTGATAAAATAACAGTGTTGTGTACAATGTTAAAACATGAAGCACCGTTTAAAAAAAATAAATAAAAATTGTCATTAAGGTGACATTAATAAAAATTAAATAGCTTCAAAATCCTGTTGGCATGATTTTGAAACCTCTTTTGAAAGTCAAAAGCAAGGATGTCTGACGATTTGCTGCTTGATTCATGTGCCATAGCATGGGACCGACAACACTATATTCTGGACTTCTAGTTGAGGCCACTTGGGCATGTGTAACATTAGAGACAAGCTGTGCTGTTTTACATTCCTCTAACTTTGTGTCTAGCAGGGACGCGGGTGACATTGTGGTCTAAACCACAGAGCCTAGGGCTTGCCTATCAGAAGGTTGGCAGTTCGAATCCCTGTGACGGGGTGAGCTCCCATTGTTCGGTCCCAGCTCCTGCCCACCTATCAATTCAAAAGCACGTCAAAGTGCAAGTAGATAAATAGGTACCACTCTGGCGGGAAGGTAAATGGTGTTTCCGTGCGCTGCTCTGGTTCGCCAGAAGCGGCTTAATCATGCTGGCCACATAACCCAGAAGCTGTCTGCGGACAAAACGCTGGCTCCCTCGGCCTATACAGCGAGATGAGCATGCAACCCCAGAGTCGTTCACAACTGGACCTAATGGTCAGAGGTACCTTTACCTTTACCTTTGTGTCTTACAGTGCAATCCTAACCATGTCTACTCAGAAGTAAGTCCTGTTGAATTCAATGGGGCTTACTCTCAGGAAAGTGGGGTTAGGATTGCAGCCTAAGGCATCTTGAAGACCACTGTTGGAAAAGCAGGTAAGAAATACTGCTTATTTGTCAAAGGCCTCTCCCCACTTTATCCAAAGGAGGAGAGGAGCTCATTTCGTTTTGCTTTTTTTACTGATTCAGTAAACCCACCTTATCACACACACTTGCTTCATCACCTAATTGCCTAACAGCTTCATCTGGCTTTACATAAATCATAATATTATGATGCCTTCCATATCAAGCTACAAAAGGAATTAATTGAGAACATTTTAAATGCAATCTTTTCTGGCTGCTAGATATCTTTCACATCCTTGCATTAAGCCATCCTGGCAATGGCCAGAAGGGACAAGTAAATACATCACACACTGTTTTTAAATACCAGTTTAAGTGGCCAAGAAGCCATGAAGCTGAACCAACACTGCTAGGTTATGGGACCATTTAGATAAATTATGTAACCGCTGCATCAGACAGAATTTTGGAAGTCTCTTTTCAGGCATGCAAATCTCATTGGACCTGTCATTGAAAAGCTGCAAATTATTCCAGCAGGGCCCCAATTTCAGCTATCAGAAATACTGGTGGTATTCCAACTGGGAGTACCTAAGAACTTAATTTTGCACTTGGTCAAGATCAAAAACAGCAAAGAATCCTTGTATTTCAGCATTGCAACAGATGTGGAAGTATAGTTTAAATTTGAATTTGTTTATTTTTAAATGGTGGGTACCTGTTTATCCTCATATGTTCTCCATAATGCTAATAACCAGTGCTTTATTTCTAAAAAAATGTTTAGGGGTGCTCGCATTTTCCTACTCATATTGAAATGCTGCCCCTCAATGAGGCCAAACTTAGATTCACAAAATGTTTAGGGGTATGCTTACCCCTGCGTACCCCCCAGAAAAAAGCACTGCTAATAACCTTAATAAACCAGATGCTGATTGTTCTACATTCAGTTCTACTGCTACAATAAGGTTTTTCTAATTCCTAATATAGGAAATTAGAATCATAGAACTATAGAGTTGGAAGGCACCACAAGGATCATCTAATACAATCCTTCAGATGCAGGAATCTCAACCAAAGCATTCATGACAGATGGCCATCCAACCACTGCTTAAAAACCTCCAAGGATGGAAGCCCGTTCCACTGTATAGGCTTATCTGCTGCTGCATGAGTGTTGCTTTGCTTACCTTCACTTTTTGAAAATCTTAAGCCACAATTTTGGTTTTTGACTTTCCCTCTTGTAGGTTTGAGAGATGCTACCGGATCAGAAAGTGACGGTGGTGATTCAAGCAGCACGAAATCAGAAGGAGCTAATGGAGCAGCAACAATCCAACCCAAAAAGGTCAAAGGGGTTGGCTTTGGAGACATTTTTAAGGACAAACCTATAAAGCTACGTCCAAGGTCAATAGAAGTAGATAATGACTTTCTTCCAGTTGACAAGGTACAGTTTCTAACTTAATTCTTATGTGTGGACCTGCTTGGTTTCCCCCTCCCAAGTTTGGCTGTTGGGTTTGTCCTCTGCTCTGCCAAGGTCAAGAAAATGAACATTGGTTAACTGATGTGATCATTGCCATTGCCTATAAGAAAGATACGTCACACCAGTGATTCATTCCTTCATGCACACCTGGCCTCACTAACTATAGCTAAGAGAACAAGCTTTCAATATCTACTTTAAGATTATACTAATATTATTATGGGATATGGTAATTCTGTTCAGTTACACTGTCTTCAATGTGGTTTTGTACATTTTTTCCCCACCAAGCTGCAGCTATGGTGAGTTCCATAAATGAGTACCAGTGATCGGCCTGTGGAATCTTTCCTTCCAAAGTGTATTCTATAAACTTATCATTGCTCTGGACGTTCCACGTTATGGTACATATAATGCAATATGAACAGGTTGTGCTGCTTAATCTTACCATAGTTCTTTATTATGTAAAGTGAAATTTGTAAAGTGGTTCTTTATTTAACCAATTTTAAGGTTCTGCTACTTACGTACAAAGGACGCAGGTGGCGCTGTGGGTTAAAGCCTCAGCGCCTAGGACTTGCCGATCGAAAGGTCGGCGGTTCGAATCCCTGCGGCGGGGTGCGCTCCCGCTGCTCGGTCCCAGCGCCTGCCAACCTAGCAGTTCGAAAGCACCTCCGGGTGCAAGTAGATAAATAGGGACCGCTTACCAGCGGGAAGGTAAACGGCGTTTCCGTGTGCGACTCTGGCTCGCCAGAGCAGCGATGTCACGCTGGCCATGTGACCCGGAAGTGTCTCCGGACAGCGCTGGCCCCTGGCCTCTTAAGTGAGATGGGCGCACAACCCCAGAGTCTGTCAAGACTGGCTCGTATGGGCAGGGGTACCTTTACCTTTTTACTTACGTACAAAGCCGTAAATAACTGGACCCAGCCAGGGCTCTACAGGCAGCTGATGAAACATGGTTAGTTTTGCCACAGCCTGATAATTTTTTATTTAGGCAAGCATTTCCCTGAACTGAATTTCTGATTTTATTAACTGACTTTTTCATTTTAAAACGGTTTTAATTGTCATGCTTTTTAATCACTTGTTTTAGTGCATATTTTAATCAAGGTTGTTCTGGTATTGAGTGGAATCATTATTGTTTAACCATGTATTGATTAATAGTTGTAAAATACTTAGAAGCCATTTTGGCATGTAGGTGGTATATAAATTAATAATTGATTATTTCATAATAGTATGGTAGTTTTGCATTGGCAACTAGATGATCAGTCTGAGCGACTCTTCAGGTCATTGATGTTTTAACTACATAGTTATGTGGAAGTGCTGGTTTCAGTCTAAGGATTAACTAACACTAGCTAAATGGTCTCGCTCTTAAAAAAAGAAAGATAGAAATACAATTATCCTGCCTGAGAGTCATACACTTCAATTGATAGGCTTGTGGGTAGAGTGTACTTAATCCATTTGCTGTGTGGGAATGAGATTAAAAGCATGCTGATGAGTGTGTGTGTGTGTGTGTGTGTGTGTTTGTGTTTTAAAGAAATAACTCTGTAGGTGTGCTAAAAATCTATTTATAAGGTTTACATATGTGTGTATGTAGTCTGGTCAGTTTCTGAATGAGCTAACTTCACATCGTGGGTTTTGATACTAGCTTCTTTCACTCAGAAGAATTTGTTTTAAATCACTGTCTGAGGTTGCTAAAAAAACAGTGAGCCTTGATTGTTTGAAACCAAAACTAATACTGCAGAGGTCCTTCTCCTGGGCTCACAGGAAGGTGGGAGCTCTTGACCTGAGGCTTTACTCATGCTCATTGCAACTTAAGCATGATCCACTAAACTATTGTTTAGTGTAACATGGGAGACCAACCATTTTGTTACATAATCTATTTTCATTCTTCACCAACTGACTGACCGAACCCAAAGCGTGCTCATCAATGGTTCCTCTTCATCCTGGAAAAGAGTGATTAGTGGGGTGCCACAGGGTTCTGTCTTGGGCCCGGTCTTATTCAACATCTTTATCAACGACTTGGATGATGGACTCAAGGGCATCCTGCTCAAATTTGCAGATGACACCAAACTGGGAGGGGTGGCTAACACCCCAGAGGACAGGATCACACTTCAAAACGACCTTGGCAGATTAGAGGACTGGGCCAAAACAAACAAGATGAATTTTAACAGGGAGAAATGTAAAGTATTGCACTTGGGCAAAAAAAATGAAAGGCACAAATACAAGATGGGTGACACCTGGCTTGAGAGCAGTACATGCGAAAAGGATCTAGAAGTCTTGGTTGACCACAAACTTGACATGAGCCAACAGTGTGACGCGGCAGCTAAAAAAGCCAATGCAATTCTGGGCTGCATCAATAGGAGTATAGCATCTAGATCAAGGGAAGTAATAGTGCCACTGTATTCTGCTCTGGTCAGACCTCACCTGGAGTACTGTGTCCAGTTCTGGCACCACAGTTCAAGAAGGACACTGACAAACTGGAACGTGTCCAGAGGAGGGCAACCAAAATGGTCAAAGGCCTGGAAAGGATGCCTTATGAGGAACGGCTAAGGGAGCTGGGCATGTTTAGCCTGGAGAAGAGGAGGTTAAGGGGTGATATGATAGCCATGTTCAAATATATAAAAGGATGTCACATAGAGGAGGGAGAAAGGTTGTTTTCTGCTGCTCCAGAGAAGCGGACACGGAGCAATGGATCCAAACTGCAAGAAAGAAGATTCCACCTAAACATTAGGAAGAACTTCCTGACAGTAAGAGCTGTTCGACAGTGGAATTTGCTGCCAAGGAGTGTGGTGGAGTCTCCTTCTTTGGAGGTCTTTAAGCAGAGGCTTGACAACCATATGTCAGGAGTGCTCTGATGGTGTTTCCTGCTTGGCAGGGGGTTGGACTCAATGGCCCTTGGGGTCTCTTCCAACTCTATGATTCTATGATTCTATGAACTTCACTTTCATCTTATCTGGATCTAACTTTAATCTGTTCCTTTGACCACAGCCTCCAATAACTGGTTTAATATACTCTCACGCCCCCTACCACATGATTGTGCTCCATTCCTCCCATCCAACAGCCAATATTAGCCAATATTTGTAAAAATTGAAACTAAACTCAACTGAAATCCTCCTTCTCTGTAACAAGGAAAGAAGCACACAAACCCAGCAGTCCTTTCCTTGGGCTCCTTGGGCCTCATCCATGCAGCACTAAACCATAGTTTAGCTAGAGCACAAACCATCTGTATTAGTTCCTAAGGTTCACTTTTCTTTCAAAATCCCTTTTTCTCACAGCAAATTGATTGTTAGGTTCCTACCACTCCTTCAAATGCACTTAAGGGCCACTTGGCTTACAAAATCTCTTTTTGCAGCAAATTGATTTTTTATCATATTCATATCACTCCTGAAATTTCATATGCTCTTAAGGGCTACTTGGTGCTGTCTAGAGTTTATGGGATTTTCTAACAGTAGACATTTCACTTCTGCTTGCACACATCTTAAGAAAAGATCAATAAATTGATTTCTATACGATAGAATTACATGATGAATAATAGCTTTAAAGTGAGGTATATTTTCCCTTCCCGACATGAAAACTGCACTCTCAATAAATGTTCTCTTTTCTATTTATAATAGTCTAACTATACAAACAGAATCCTGTTCATGTTCCTTAGATGATGATGAGTCTTGGAAAGCAAACAACTCTTCCAAGAATTTCCTTTTCTAAGAGATCATTATACCCTCTTGTGCAAAGCTGATTTTGCAAACCAGCTCATGTTGTGAAACTACTTTTAGACCAGAGGTTTGGAGAAGTAGTAGATTATTGCAAAGGAACACTGTACAATTGTTAGTGCAGCAGTAAGTTTTACAAATATTTGTCATCACTGTCTAAAGAATATCAGGTATAACTCAGTTGAGATCTGGTTTTTAATTTAAACAAACACCTGAATATGTATGTGCAGTCATTCTCATTTAGTATATGATCACATGAGTGGGGTTCACAAGCTCTGTTTAGCATTACGTGTCAGTGGAAATGGATAGTAAAGTAGGGTGTGATGTCTGATAAAAGAAAGGGTGCCACTTGAACTGCTAAGAGATTCAACACCATAACAATTCCCCATCTTAGTTTATAGACAAAAACAGATTCTTGAAACAATAACTGCAGTCTGCTATCCATGACGCTGCTCACTTTACAAGAGTCAAGGACCAGATGTTATGAAAATATGTCCATTTCATTGAAGTTGATGTGTTGGACTACTTCAGAAGACACACACACACACACACACACACACACACACGTTTCAAAAAATCTGTGTTTGAGATGACAGAAATTGCAGGGGTGAAAATTGACAAGCAGTTGTGGCACATGTACCACTGCTCCTGCTCAAAGACCACAAATTTAGATGAAAAATGCTCTTGGAAAACGTGAGTACTGGGATTAAAACAGTAGATAATACAGTTGCTTCTGATTTACTTTATCAGTTCCTCTATCTTAACAGTTATTTTACAAGAATAGCAGAATCTTATCCATTGAGCAATTATTTTAAAGTAGAGTGTTTTATCAGAAAATGACTTTGTTCAGCACCTTCTCCCTCCAACATTCATTTGAGTTCAAATGTAGGTATGTGTCACTGTAGAGGTCAGAGGATCCGCCACAATAAGAGCCCATGATTGGTTTTCCTACATAGAAAGGTTAATGTGCAAGAGAAAAAGCAGGATGAGAATCAGACTGTACTGCTCTAGTTTTCTTCATAGATTCAAGGATCATCTAGTCCAAGTGGATCTCTCTCTCTCTCTCTCTCTCTCTCTCTCTCTCTCTCTCTCTCACACACACACACACACACACACACACACTTTATTTCTCCATCCTTCATCCTTCAACCAACTCCAGAGGTTGCCAACAGCAGAGGGCATCATAAGAGTAAGTTTCAGCATGATAGTTTGCCTAATGTATAATTACACCGACCAGGGATGGAAATTAGATCCAGCCAGCAGGCCAGATCCTTATCTCCTCCACACCCCCTTGAGCCTTGTTTGACAGATGGGTAGGGCCACCCACCTGTCAGTCACATCACAATGATATCAGGTGCACTGATAGCACTGTGCACAGAAGCCCCGACAATCAGATCTTGCACAGTGCTGTGCAGCTTGCCAGCTGCAAAGATCATCTGACCGTTGGGGCTTGCACAACGCTGTGCACAGAGGTCCTGATGGTCAGCTGACTGTCAGCACTTGCATGGATTGGATGTTGCCCACGGATGAGAGAGACCAACCTTCTGGTTTAGTGTTGTGTTTTTGTTTTGGTGATAGCTACTCAATGTTTCTCCCACTTTCCAAATAAATTTCTAAAATGAGTTTCTGGGCTGTACTGGTTTCTGATTTCTGTTTGTTTCCCCCCCCCCCCAATGTTGTTTTGACCTTTGGGCTATACTGCTGTTTTAAAGTGCCTTGGAGCACAGGAAGGATGATGGGCTGAAATTATCAGACTTTGAATTTGTCTGGACTCCCTCCTCCCCAGTAGATTACAGTATGACAGTGGGAGTCCTACAGTCCTTGCCCTAGGTGACAATAAGTGGTGGCAGCGGAAAGAAAGAAGTCAGACAGCCCCATAGTGTAAGTGAGCTATTCTACTGGGTCTGTGCTGGAGTGGGAAGCTACAGGCTTCCACAGGATATATCTAATCCAAGGCTGGCAATTTATCCAATGGAGTTCTTAAGCATTTGGAGTCCTGAAAATGTAGTACGGTTATTTTTAAGAACAAGCTACTGGAAAACTAGAAGGCTAGACTTTAGTTGTTTCCAAATGGTGTATTCCATCAGTTGCCTGAACTGAAACTCATCGTTTCGGAAACTGGGCTTGGTGACTCAGTGTGGGTGGCTTCTTGCCTTGTGTGAGTCAAATCTGAACCTGTTCCACTGCATAGTTTCAGCTGAGCATATTGATGTCTATGTGACAAATTAGTCCAGGGTTGTAATTATTTCTGTTGATTAAATGTTCAGTGTTCCCCTTCCTAGGGCCTAAGTAAACATGATTGGCAGCACTGATCAAATTGTTATTGCATGCATTTAAACATGGTCTGTTTTCAATCAGGGTATTATTCTTCACCAGTTTGGTCTCCTAACATTTACCTTTAGTGCATTATGCACACCTTGGTATTTCCATGTTTTCTCCTATAGTAGCACTACAGAAGCCACATCTATCATCTAGTATACAATATAACTTAATTAACATTTATAATGCACTTCCTTGTTCCTTTCAGTCGCTCTTCATAGAAATCATGCTCCCTGGCCCCAGTACAAAAACATTCTCAGGAACAAAGACATTTGATCATTTTTTAAAAAATAACATTTTATAAAATTAAAATAAGGTATTCTTCTCTGGATTCATTTCTGGATGCCTTATTTAAAAAGTACTTTATCTTTAGTTCTGAAAATTATACCCTCCATTCCTCATGCTGTCTGTTCTGCTTCTCTGTATGTGTTGTCAGAAGAAGCCCAGGGTTTTTATATTTGCTTTTCTCTCTCTGGAAAGGAGAGAAAACCACTGCCTCGCAAGAAGCAAACTGCAAGAAGTTCCAGGTTTCCTGTCAAGTAAACAAATGTAAGCTTTGTTTCCTCATAGCTCACATTGGCCTTAAAGTGTGACTCAGTTTTAGGCTTGGCCTCCCAGACTTAGTGAGCTCAGCACTTCCAAGGAAGTGGGAGGACTCCTCTTGCTGCTCTTGAACGCTTACTATAATCTCTAGAAAGGCAGCTTTGCTTCACAATGGGAGAAGAGGTATGTCTTTCTTATTTTTAAAAAAGCACTTCTTCGTTTATTTCTGCAACTGTATTCTAAGTCATGTAATGTAGAGCACAGATGTTTGGCAACAAGAGCCTTTGCCTGTATCATGGCTTTAAAATGATGTGTTAGAAGTGAGAGACTTTTCACTGAAAGCAGCTCCATCTGTGTTTGTGAAGTAATAAGTAACATATTAGAATAAGTGGCTCCTCTACAGAGGCAGAACTTGTCCTGGAACTCTCTGGCTGCCTCTTCTCCCCCCCCCCCCCCCTTTGATCAGTAAATGTACACAGATGTTTTATGATATTCTCATTTTAGTGTGATTTTTTAAAACTGTCTTTAATATTGTTATTCAGTTAACTTGTACTGTCTCTATGGAAGGCATAGAGTTTCATGTGCTTACAGTGGTACCTCGGGTTAAGTACTTAATTTGTTCCGGAGGTCCATTCTTAATCTGAAACTGTTCTTAACCTGAAGCACCACTTTAGCTAATGGGGTCTCACGCTGCTGCTGCTGCGCCGCCAGAGCACGATTTCTGTTCTCATCCTGAAGCAAAGTTCTTAACCCGAGGTACTATTTCTGGGTTAGCGGAGTCTGTACCCTGAAGCGTATGTAACCCGAGGTACCACTGTATTTCATTATTTAAAAGGAAAGAAAAAGAAAGGATAGGGAAGCAAGTCCACTTCCAAAATAATGTATTTGTTCCTGTTATTTGTTCTTCCAGAAAAATATTATTATTTCTGGTTAAAATATCATCACTATTTTGGTTAAAATATTGTCACTTATTAGACTTACATCTGAAACCCAGTTTGATAAATGCCATTTTTAAGATGTTGAGAGTTTGTGTAATTATACAAAACAGTTGTTTTGAGTTACAAACTTTATTATTTGCCAACTTTGTAATATATTTATGTATCTATGCATTTCTAATCCTCGTATTTTTGAAAAGCAGTTGTCTGTCACTTCTGTTTAAACATGGAATGAAGCTACATAGCTCCTTAAATAAATGTATCAACTTTGCATATGCCGTGGGTCTTCCTGTACATAAGAGAACAATAGAGAACAAGAAAGAGTTAGATGGAAGGACAGTATTTTCATAGCTCGCTGAAATGTCTGTGGTATTTTGGACGTACCGTATTTTTCGCTCTATAAGACGTGCTTCCCACTCCTAAAAAGTAAGGGGAAATGTGTGTGCGTCTTATGGAGCGAATGCAGGCTGCGCAGCTTTCGCTGAAGCCAGGAGAGCAAGAGGGATTGGTGCGCACTGATCCCTATTGCTCTCCTGGCTTCAGCGATAGCCTCCTGAAGCCTCCTGAGCAGAGTGGGAGCGCAGCTTTTCCCTCTCTGTGCAGCGCCCCTTCAGCGAAGCGGGAGAAGAAATGGAGAGGGAGAGCTGCGCAGTGCCTCTTCAGTGCTGAAGAGGTGCAGCGCAGAGAGGGAAAGCTGCACAACGTCCCTTCAGCGAAGCGGGAGGAGAAACGGAGCCCCTTCCGTTTCTCCTCCCGCTTTGCTGGAGAGGCGCTGAGCAGAGAGGGAGAGAACATTTTTTTTCTTGTTCTCCTCTAGAACTAGTTGCGTCTTATGGTCAGGTGCGTCTTATAGAGCGAACAGTACGGTATTTTGAAATGCAACTCAACATATGCTCAGTGCTACTTTATCGAAGTAAACACTGCTGATTTCTAACAACAACACAAACAGACACAATTCACCTAGAACCACTCCTTCTACAGGCAAGCTCTGTTAAAATGAAGAGTGTGCCTATCTATGCCTTTCCCATCTTGCTTCATTTAAAAGAGGTCTGTGAAAAGGTTCCTGGTGGATTGTGTTCAGAAACATTGAGTTGAGGTCTTCATTCTCACCGCACTAATAATGTTGGAAAAGTGGAGCAATCATAATAACATCCATTGAGGTTTCAACTTGGACCTGCTCAAATGAAACTCTGTACAGTGGTACCTTGGGTTACATACCCTTCAGGTTACATACGCTTCAGGTTACAGAGTCTGCTAACCCAGAAATAGTACCTCGGGTTAAGAACTTTGCTTCAGGATGAGAACAGAAATTGTGCACTGGCAGCGCGGCAGCAGCAGGAGGCCCCATTAGCTAAAGTGGTACTTCAGGTTAAGGACAGTTTCAGGTTAAGAACGGACCTCCAGAATGAATTAAGTACTTAACCCAAGGTACCACTGTAATCGTTGTGGTACAGTTTTCAGCTCTGGACTTCTACTGCAGCAATATGGCTATACAATGAAGGTCCCAGTCCTTGCACACAAGCCCAATTGCTCCCTTGTCATCCTCTTTGTAGACATGCTGTAGAGGAATATTAAGATAACTTAATAGACATCTGAAGTTCATATTGCACATTTCAGAGCAGCTGACAGATTCTCAGCAGTTCTTACTCCTTTTCATAGCCAATGGAAGAAGCTAACTCTTGGATGAGTCTGGAAAATGTGTGGGCTGCCTGTTTCCTTTTTCACTGTTCATTAATGTTACAAATTCACACAGATGTTATTTTATTTTATATATAAAAAACCTCAAGCATGTGCACGCAGACATACACAAATCCCACAGGCAGGGAGTGATGCAGAGAGGAGGAAACTGTATTGGAGGTGGGCAGGGAAGATGGGAGCATATTACCCCAGGGGAAAAACAGAACCAGAGGAAAGGGGAAATAGAGAAGTAAGCAGATGGAAGAGAAGGAATGAATGAGTGTGTGTATGTTTGAGTGCAAACTTCATACCCTTTGAAGGCATATTCAACACAGTGTATGGTTGACATGAATAGGTTTAGGCAGAAAAGTGTTCTGATTCTAAACTCTTAAGTGGAATCAATCCACTTCAATTTCAGTAGAATTTATTTTCAATGAAACATGCTGCGGGTCACTGTATTAGTGCATGAAATAGCATTTTGGAAATATTATTGGACCAAGGGTCACCACTGAATACCAGTTAGAGAGAAAAATAGACCATTGATACATTGGATGTGCTGCATAGCTGCTGTTGAAGTTTTAGATTTGAAGTTGTTCCTGACCTTTCATGATTTTTAATGGATTTTTGAAGTGTTGTTTTGCTGTTTTGAAGTTTCTATTTGATATTTTATTGTATTTCTGTTCAGTTGTATAATCCGAGGTTCATTCAATTTTAAATAGCAGAGTTGTATTATATTATCTACTTTTTTTGGATTGCCATCTCTTCATACTTCACCCACCACAGGCTTATTTTTACCACAGTCACTTTGGATGATTGCTACTAGATCCATTTTAGTCAAGTTTCAAGACTAGTCTTAGAAAAGAAATTGGTTTTGCCATTTTGGTAGATTTCCTTTGGCAGTAGATAAACTGGGAGACCGTGCTAATTTTACTGGATTCTGGTACCATCAGTCATGGGCTATGTGGCAAGTTTGGGGAAAAGATACATTTATTGCTCTGCAGTGGTTCCATTCCTACATGACATGCAAATTTCAGAACCTAGTTTTAGAAGCCTCCTGTTCTGACCCATAAGCGTTACCTTGTGGAGTTCCACAGGGTACTTACCGTGTGTCCTGTAACTAATGGAGCTTGTTGTTTCAGAGCCTTCAGTATCCTGATGACATTCTATTATCTATCATTTTCTTCAAATCCCATTGAAAGTGCATTCCCTGAATTGTTGCCTTGAGTCAATAGCATGCTGCATTGAGTTGTTGTTAGCATCCATTTGTCTGGAGAGAGACAATAGAGTGCACCTCTGGGGGTGAAGTCAAACTGCTGCATTTGCAGCACTGAGGTTACCTCCACAGGGTGCAAGTCTGGGCAGTGTGTATGGAGGTCCTGGGCTGCCCAGCTGACAAGACACCTCCTCTGCCTCACTGATGCAAGGGAAAGCAGAGCAATGTATTTGGCACCAGTTTGGCTGTAGGAGTTGTCAGAATGAGATGTGCAAGGCACCATCTAACTTAGGGACTCCACTCCGGAAATGGGTAGGGTTTACTCCTTAGCCTTTTCTTCTACCCAAATATATCCTGCAAGGCAGCAGAGGTTTAGGATCAGAGATTTCCTTCTCCTAGATGGGCTACCTTCCCAGGTTGATGAGCCCCATCTGCCCTTCGCTTCCCTCTGCTGCACATGCAAAAACAGCCATCTTGACTGTTGGATCCACTACTGGTCTCGTCTGCTCAATCCTAAAGAGACTTTATTCGTATGCATGGGAAGTCCATTACTGAGGGTTTGAGATCCATTGGCTACCCTCACCTGGTTTAGCTGGTCAGTCAAAGCCATTTCCCGGGGTGTTGCAGAGGCTTTTTCATGCTGACAGCTTCTAGGAACCACAGGCAAGAGCTGAGTGCCGAGTGAGGACCAAAGGTAGATAACCTATCCCAGAAGAAGCACCATGCGTCCCTCAACAGAAGTACTACCCCTCACCTAACACCCTATACATCCATATGCTTCAGCTAAGTTAGAAGTTATGACAGTTGGTGAGATAATGAACCATACACTATTGCTATTCACATAGCAACACTTTGCACATATTTTGTTGCAGGAGATAGCAGAGTACCCTTTTTAGGAGAGTGTGATTATTTTCCCAACTAGAACTTTTTTCTCATGTTCCTTTGACACTGCTGTGCTATGGAACTATGGATTTTTGATCAATACACCAGCATGTTGCACAAAATTTCATTCACCACCCGCAGGAGTGGTGTGACACAACTATGAACATCATTGTTACTACTCCACCGTTTCCACCCAAGCATGCTTGTGTTCCCTCAAGGTTCAACCATGAAAATGGCAGGAAATAGCTGTAACTTCCATTATGTTCCAATAGATTTCTGGAAGTGGGTTTTTTCATTGTGTGAAAGCTCAAATATAATGTGGAAAATAACAGGAAATCGTTGGAGAAACAGAGCAAACTGCCATGTGAATGAAGGCTCAGTTTCCTCTGCTTGCTGAATACCATGTGACTGTGTCATAGGAGTTACATGTGGGTTCAGAGGGATATTACTTGAAAATATACTTCTCTGCACATGGATGGATGAGCAGCCCCTGGAGCAACAATAGCTTTTGCTGTCTGCTAGCAAATGCAAGATGCTTCTTTAACCACCTTTAAGCCTTCTTTAAAATAAAAAAAAGTCAGTGCATTATAGGATCTTATAACTGAAAGTTTGGAGAGCAAGTTAAGATGACAGTAAATATTTTGGGAGGATTACCTGCATCTCTTTACTACTTCTTGTAGTCTTCTGTGGGCTCACCAAAAAGAGAAGTTAGATTAGCAACGATTAGCATTGGTAACATGCTTAAGGCACTTCTCGGCTGTATTAGTGTTGTCAGATTTTCAGTTCTGCAGATTTCCTCCCACGTTGTGCAGGCTTCCAAATGTTATGAAATGTGACTCCAAGCAACAAAGCATGCACGTGCACAAGCAAAATCCCCAGGTGTGTTGTAGTGGCATATGCTATGTGTGTGAAGGAAGACATCCCACGGCTCAGTTATACATTTTACTTAGAAAAAGGCCCGTTTTGATGTGAATGTGTCAGGCATGTGAATAATAGGCGTGACTGTTGATGCAACAACTAGTTTGACAGTAAGATTCTAGTTCTGCTTGTTTCTGTACACCTCTGTAAACAAAAAGCTAGGCAATATCTCTGAAACTCCAGTGATGTGTAATTTGCAAAATGATGTAGGTTTAATTAGAATCGTTATTATTGGGTGTTGACTGCAGCATATTCCATATTTTTTGCATCAGTTTAGCAAATCCAAGTAATCCAAGAGCTTTTGATTTATGTTTTATTTATTTCATTTAATTTTCTGATCTTTTTGGTTTTGCTTCTTTATCAGGGAGCAATGGAGAGTGTAATGTACTGACTGGGCTTCTCCTTTTCTTCCTTTAACTTTGTGTCGTTGGCATTCTTGTTCGTCTGTGATTTTAATAAGATTTGCTCTGCTTGTTCTGACCGTATCTGCTCTGCCTGAATTGCTGCTGTCCCCTTCCTGCATCCCACATCATCTGGATAGATAAATCTCAGTAAAACCTCCTGAGTGGAAGAAGTTTACATTTCTTAACCATAAGCAATAATTGAGAGATTAGCAAACTAAAACAGACAAGAGGAAGATGGTTATAATTTTTAACATACCGCTTATATGCCAAAATGGCTTTTGAGACTATCGCTCTTGTACATAATTTTGGAACAAGACAGACCAACTTTTTTCTAATATAAGAGAAAAGGATTTGTTGCAGTTGTTATAAAAAACCCCTGTGTGAAATGCTTCACTCACGAAATGAAGTTACAAGGAACCAGGCAGAGGGCCTTCTTGGTTGTGGCGCCCACCCTGTGGATGGGATGAGCGTGGGCAATTGTTGGGGTGAGCAAGTGCAGAGATTGTTCTCCACGCTTGCCCCAGCTGCTACCTGGCTCCAGCAGTGGCAGGGCATGGTGGCCCCCTCAATATGGGGGGGGGTGCTGCCCCTTGCCAAAAAATACTGGGGGAACTGAAGCCCCCTCCGCCCGATATACCTGGCACCGCTGGGTGCTGTAATTCACAGTGGTGACCACAGGGGGAGTACGCTCTCTGGTGGACATGGGTACCTTTGCTCCACACAACGGGAAGTCAGTTGTGCAGATTTCATTGTCTATGCTAGTTCTACAGTGGTTCATTAGCAAAGTGTAGTGGGAACAACATATGAGGACCAAAGCACCCTCTTTGTGCTTAAAGTGCATTCGGTACTCTCTGCCTGAGAGCAGACTTCCACAACTGCTGCTTCTAACATTTTCTCCCAAAGCATATAGTTGCTTGTATATTTGTTTGAACAATGCAAACATGGCTGGAAGTCTCAATTTGACAGATTCTCAATATGGTTTGGAAGTTTGATTGATAATTGATCCTCATTGTTCTTATATTCTGTATCTAACCTATACTAAATGAAGTTACAGTTTGGGGCTGGGTTAATTCCGTGGACTCAATATACAGTATGTCAGTTCACTGCCAATTGTCGGCCCGTCATGTGTGCAGCATCTGCTATTCATATGATTAAGCTTTGTGTACTGCATACTTACATTTTAAGTTGCGTTGAAAAAGCTTACATATTGTGATTGGTCAGTGGCCACTGTGAGAGCAGGATGCTGTCCAGATTCCTCTTATGAGTGCACATGACTAGCTGAGAACAGAGAACTGCTCAACCTAGGCATTAATTTCAAGCCTCTGACACAGGCCTGATGGTTGTGTTCACTGCTCTCAAAGTACAATTTGATTTAATGTAGACTACAGTATATATAGGGACGCAGGTGGCGCTGTGGGTTAAAGCCTCAGCGCCTAGGGCTTGCCGATCGAAAGGTCGGCGGTTCGAATCCCTGCGGCGGGGTGCGCTCCCGCTGCTCGGTCCCAGCGCCTGCCAACCTAGCAGCTCGAAAGCACCTCCGGGTGCAAGTAGATAAATAGGGACCGCTTACCAGCGGGAAGGTAAACGGCGTTTCCGTGTGCTGCGCTGGCTCGCCAGATGCAGCTTTGTCATGCTGGCCACGTGACCCGGAAGTGTCTCCGGACAGCGCTGGCCCCTGGCCTCTTAAGTGAGATGGGCGCACAACCCCAGAGTCTGTCAAGACTGGCCCGTACGGGCAGGGGTACCTTTACCTTTACCTTTACAGTATATATGTCAGAAAACAACTGTTGTTGATTTAGCACTGGTACTCCCAGAAATTTCAGACTAACTAGACTTGATGTGAGCAAGAAATAAGTAAACAGATGATAATCACTGCACCCCAATTTCATTAAAGTTCTAGAGACAAATGATTAAAATACGATATTGGCCAAAGGGTATTATTTGCCATTTCTTCATTAGGTTAGTAATGCATGAAGGTTCTAATGCTCTCTTCTGTGCTATTTTCATCAACGAGGAATGTACGGAGGAGACAGAAGAGTCTATATAATGGTAGAAAGCAAACATAGTATTTCCCAGTTGAATATATATATATATATATATATATATATATATATATATATATATATATTATCACTTTTTTTAAGCAACATGGAATAAAATATAGTACAAGGGCCTCTCTCTTACCAGAATAACTGGTAAACAGCTAAATAAAACAGGGTTATAGGATTTCTGAATGAGACACCTGCCATACCTTTCCTTCTAGCTACTGTTCTGCATAGTTTACCCCAGCTCCTCTCATCCTATAAATTAGTGCTTAGTATTATACTTAGCAACATGTAATTTGGAAGTCTGTGCTCAGATCACTTCAACAACACTGGATATTTTTATCCAGGTAGCAAAAGAAAATATATCACTGGGTGGAATAGCTATCTTAAAAAAAGAAGTAGTAGGCAGAGGAAAGAATGGTAACCAGTTTTCTTCCATTATTTAAAGTATTAACTACTAGTCTGTGTCATTTGCTTACTGATAGATTACTGTTATGTATATTTTCCTCCATGGACAGAGGCAATAGTATTTAGTTCAGACACAAGCCTGTAAGGCAGGCTTAGGCAAACTCCAGCCCTCCAGATGTTTGGGACTACAATTCCCATCATCCCTAGCTAATAGGACCAGTGGTCAGGGATGATGGGAATTGTAGTCCCAAACATCTGGAGGGCCAGAGTTTGCCTATGCCTGCTGTAAGGTATAGAAAACCCCACAGCAATTCCAACTTTGCTTTCAAACATCTGCTATTAGGCTTAACTGCAACACTTCACATTTCTTGTATTTCATAGATTTCTTATTTTTCTCAAAATCTTGTGATATCTTCTTATTTCTTTGCCACTGGATCATCTAGGTCCTAGATTCTAAGATGATTTAATTCTAGTAGCTATTTGTCTAAAGGGTAGTTGTACATTACAATAGTTTGCTCCAGCTGCCATGAGCCTCAGCCAGCATGGCCAGCAGTCTGCGATGATGAGAGTTGTCGTCTACAACATCTGGAGAGCCTCTGGTACCCCATCTCATGTAGGCAAAAGTTATGGATGTCGCCCTCTATGGAATGTAGGGGTGCCTTTACTGTGTCATTTCCCCCCCTAGAGGCATAGACGGTTAGGGCATTACTGGGGTCTCAAGGTGTTGGAGGAACGATGAAGCGTCTCCACCTCCATCGTTCTGCCCGGTCACTGAGGTCCAGCACCGAGGGCCTTCTGGCGGTTCGCACGCTGCGAGAAGCCAAGTTACAGGGAACCAGGCAGAGGGCCTTCTCAGTAGTGGCACCCGCCCCGTGGAACACCCTCCCACCAGATGTCAAAGAGAAAAATAACTACCAAACTTTTAGAAGACATCTGCGCTTTATACTATGTTGAAAAGGCCCTGTGATTACTATGTAATGTAGGGTATTTTGTAAATAAATAGATAAAATATTTCTATCTAGCTAAGGTTAAATAATGTGCAGCACAGTTAAAGAACATAAATCAAGTTAAACTATAGCAGCAGCTCTTCTTTTCCCCTCTGTATACTCTATATTGCTACTGGGATAACCAGTGAGCCACTTCTGATGAACTTGCCAACTGCATTTGGTGAGAGAGTGGGACTGCAGCTGGTCAGACCATAAACCACAACCACCTGTTCCATTGGACATCCATGTGTGGGCAACTCGTTCACGTAAGCCCTACATGCTAAAAATATAAAACACGTAAGTCTAAATGGACAGATGATACCTAGACTTTAAGTGGAATCTGAATCATATTTTTGAAGAGCTGTGTTGATAGGTTTCGTCAGGCTCCTCTGTTCCATATAGCTGGTACATTCATCAGAACAGGCCAAATAATAATAAATGACAAATAATAATGAAAAATCTGTTTTAAGCATCTTGAGATGTGATAATGCTGTGGAGTAGAACGTGCAAATTTCATGTGTTCTTCGTTTCCTCACTCTTCTTGTCTAAAATAGAACTTTCATATCTCCACATTTGAGGTGGGAATGTGAAAGTTCTAATTTGGAAAACACAGAGGGCATAAACAGGAAGCAGGATACCATTGTGCTTCCTGCATTTTCCACATAATTATCATGTCCGAAGAAGAGTGTGATGTAAAGAGTATAATTTTTAGTCTTAGAATCTCTGAATCAAAAGTGTTCTGTGTTTAAAATACGTGCAAATAAGAAGCTAGGAGTTGATATTGAAGTCTAGAACATGTAGATACGCTGTTACTTGATATAACAAACCACAAATGTACGCCAAGATTAATATGGGTGTTGTTTGCAGTAATCCTGTCCAAATCATATTATAGTGCACACAGTTTCCTTTTGCATTCTTCTGTGCCCCACCCCATTTTAATCTTAGAATTCTTTGCATAGTTTTAAAATTACCATGCCATTGTGTTGGCTTAATTTATGATGTATTTGAAGCCATTATTGAACACGGGAAAAGTATCTTTTGATTTCCATAATCATTGAGGCCTACCAGTGTAAATTTTGTGTGACTTTTCATTGTGATATAGAATGGGAGGATAAAAGATCTCAAAGAGCCCTTAGCCAGAAATCTCCCCTAATTTCACCTTTATTTTTATTTGTTTCTTTCTTAAGCCTGATGATAGTGAAAGATTCAAATTCAGACACCTGAGATGAGAGGCGCTTGGTGTGTTGTGTTTTGAAATGCTTCTGAGAATGGCAAGGACTTTTAAAGAACCACAGCATTCATGTGTCCTCTGTGTAACATCATAGGGCAATATAGTTGGTTGCAAAAATAGTACTCTGTATTTTATGAGATGTCAGAAACATAATGTGGCAGAGATGAAATGAGGGGCATTCTGTTAAGTGGGGCTCTTAATCTGGAGTAAGAACCAATACTTCAAACAAAAGACACATTAAGAAAAAACATCTGGCAACCCTTCTGGCAGATGACATCAGTATAAAAACAAATGGACTTAATTGGCAGGATCACCTCTTTGCCCCTTCAAGCATAAATCAACTATTTTGCTTTTCATACAAACAGCCTGCCAGAAGACAATTTGCTCCCTTGCCACCATGCGTTCTTTTATGCAACCATTTTAGCTAATTAATTAAATTAGTTCATCAGACAGATTTGCCCGACACCCTCATAAATTTTGGATTATCTCATTTGAGATCCTCTGCTTCTGCCTAATGAATTCTGAAAAATGTTCTTCCACAACTAAAATCTGGGCTATGTGTGTTTAGATGATAGTGTAAAAGAAAAAAAAGGGGTAGGAGAAGGTAGACCTCTGCAAGCGAATAACTCTGTTTTGGTCTTTATATAGCATTTTGTTCCTCTGCTGTTTATTTTATTTTCAGGAAAGGTCAATGTCTTGTCTGTTCTCAAGAAGGTGAGCTGCTCCAAAGCTCAGTGTCCTGCTTAACCTCACTTGCCTATAGATATAAAAGTCAATAATCCTATCTCAAATTGTTCAACTGAAGTTGCTACTTTGAATACCAGAACTTCATTGGTAGTTATTGCATCTGACCAAATGCTGCTCACATCACTGGGTTCCATATACCAATTAATGTTATAAGTGTTGTTTCTTTTGGGTGTAGCTATTTGACAGCTTTTTACTCCCAAGTGAAACATTTTGGAATGATTGGAAGTATTTAATAGTCAATTATTACTGCATACCATGTACAAGTGCTTGTGATGGGATATTCACTTGTCAGCAGAGCTTTGATATTTCATATGATTACAGGGATAGAAATTCATTGGCGCAGAATGGGATGTAATTATAAGGTCACAAGGGGGCAGTTAACTAAACAATTACATTTCTTAAAGGAATTCTGGCAGGTGAGGCCTGAGGGAATAACATCAATAATTAATCTTTTTTTTTTTTTAAAAGGATTGAACAATGACAGAATTGTGACGTTATGTTCATTACTTTCTTGCTGAGTTTTTGGTGAGATAGAATAAAATAAAGAGGAGTTGTTTATATGTTTACAGACAGTTGGAAAAAGAATACCCACAGCCACAGCAGTTCAGGAGCCAGCAAAAATAGAAGTGGACAACAGGACAAAGGGTAGGTCTCGCTGCTGGGATATCCCTCCCTTCTCTTTGTGCTCAGAGCATCTAGGTGTCTGGGGAAATTTAGGGAACTTTCATCTCTTAGCAATTTCCTAATTTCAAAAATAACAAAGAAAATATGCCACAGGGCTTTGGGCTAAAGATGCTGAGAGAGAAGACATTTTGCTTTACAGATTTTAAAACCTGCATTATTCTTTTATATTATAACCTGATCCCTACCACCAAATATTGGATTAACTTGCACTTTAAATTCTTAGAGAAATCCAATTTGTTTTGTGTTTTCTCTCTCTTAAAATCTGCATTTTGCAGGTGTGTCTTAGGGAAATAAACACACACCTCTTACTTACTCTCTGTGTTTGAAAAACAGATGATAAAGTCTCCAAGAGGAAATAAAAATAGTAGGGTATTTCTAGCGCTATGAATAATGGCTGAAACCTATAATAAAAATGTTTGCTTACCTTTGCTTCATTGCAGTGGCGTAGCGTGGGGGGTGCAGGGGGGGCCGGCCGCACCGGGCGCAACATCTGGGGTTAGGGCAAATCCACGGGTTAGGGGGCACAAATCCACGGGTTAGGGGGTGCAAATTACTTGCCTTGCCCTGGGTGCTGACAACCCACGCTACGCCACTGCTTCATTGGATAGAGAATGACTTATAATCTGGTGTCTAAATTATTGTCAGTTTTTCATACTTTACATACTTATCTACTTAGACAAGATTGTTGCTAATAGCTGCTGCCCCCTTTAAAAAAAAGACACTTTTGGAAATCAGTGGTTTAATTATGTTACTTAAAATGTTGAATTACTAGTATTAGCAATTCTTTCTTGTGGTAACAAATCAAAGGAAGAGAGGAAATAGAACTGAAGTATAAGAATGATCATTAGTAAGATTCATGTGCACACATTTCCAAATAGAAATCATAGGGCATAAGCTTTACTGCTTATTTATTCTTGACATGCTCAGCTGACCACTATGGGGAATGGGAGGTCTGTACTTGTCTCCCATATCTCCCATCCACTCATGTCCCTTTACTTGGTTAAAATATGCAGTACTCCTACATATCAAAAAAAACCCCTTAATGCCTTCTCTTTTCTATAAATGTTATAATATTTTTGTTACTGCATAATATGAATGTTTATGTTGAATTGTTATGTGTTTGTGTAGTAAAAACTATTAATTTAAAAATGTTAATGGTGACCTCCCACTTGACTATGTGCATAGCAAGGCTCTGTTATTCCCCATGGGAAGTGGCTGCACCCAGCCTTAGTGTGAATGAGAAATGAGCACAGCCTTTCCAATTAAAGTATTTTAATGGAATGGTTCTGGCTACAATAATTTTATCAAATGACTGTTTCTACAGAAATAATCATTATTTTTCTCTATCTGCTAAAGTGCTTCATACATTTTTAAAACCAGCTGCCTAGAAAAAATATTGGGAAATACGTTTGTTTCAAAATTACATGGGCGTTTTGGTAGGACAGTATATTGAAATACACTGTTGTTGTTGTTGTTTTTCTTTCAGTAAAGGAATATTGCAAAGTTTTATTTTCATACGAAGCACAGAATGAAGATGAACTGACAATCAAAGAAGGCGATATTGTCACCCTTGTCAATAAGGTAATTGTAATTTTTCTGGGTTTTTTTTTTTAAGTCATGTGTTTTCATATGAAAATGCAGTTGACACTTGATAATCTAATTGAGTGCTTGTGTGTGACCATAAGGCAAAGTTTTTAGGCTGGTTATTCTTCAGAACCATTATGTGTCACAGGTAAAACATTAATTGTGTCTTTCAAAAAGTCTCACAGTTTTCCTTCTGGTTTTCTGGTCCCCCTTTCCTTCCACTCTGCAGTTTTAATATGAAATCTTAGGCGCAGTACTGCACCCAGAGCTCAGAAACTGCTCACACTAATGAAATTCCCTCTCGCAAAACACGCCTGGAACAATGGGAGCTTCGAACACTGATTACTGTATAGAAAATTATTATTGATCACAGTTCTGACACACATACCCCAACAGTTTTCAGAGGGAGGAGGCATGTACCACAATAGAGATCATATTATTCTCACTTGATTTTCATTTAAAAGCTGCCTTCTCTGATGGCAGCTTCAGTAGCTGAGCTCTGACTGCCAAGCTTCCTCACCACAGTGTCCCAGAAATGTGTTGACACTAGCATGTCCCTGCTAACATAACCCCCAAGGCACTCTAGGAAGGAAACTTGACAATAGGAGTGTGGCTATGCTAGCATCAATCCCAGGTGGATCTGGGAAGAGAAGCATGGCAGCCGAGAGCCCTGGTGACTTCTAAACTGTTGAGAGAGAAAGAAAATGTATAGGAAGCCATAGCTGCTGCCGTGATATACATCCCTCCCCTCCTGAAATTGCTATTACGGGGAGCAGAAGGTCTATGTAAACTCGCCCTTCCAATTGAGCAAATCAGTGAGATGGGATTTGCTACAGCCCTACCACAAATTCTCCCCATCACTGATACATGCCAACTCACAATCACACAGAAATAGGTATACTTTGATTTTTAAAATTATTGTTTTCATTATTATTATTAACATTTATTACCTGCCCTTCACCCCAAGGTCCCAGGGCAGGTCACAACAATTAAAACACAATATTTTAAACAACTTTTAAACAAAATTACAGAAATAAGGTGTGTCCTCAAGTGTCAAAAGTCAGGGCAAAGGGGTGCGTCTTCAGCATTCGCCGAAAGCTGTATAATGAAGGTGCCATACACACTTCTATGGGAAGGGAGTTCCATAATTCAGGGGGTGGGGCAGAAAATACCTTCTCCTAGGCTGCCACCCTCTGCACTTCTGAGGGCGGTGGAACAGCCGAGAGGGATTGTGTAATCCTTTATTGCAATAAAATGACAAAGTTCCAAATATTGCTTTGAAATCACCAGTGTCCATTTGACACTCTTCAAGCCTGTTATTCCGGTATAATCTTCTATATCATGTGCAAGTTGTGTGGAGATAAGTGCCTGCTCTCAGAACTAGAAATGGCTTCTGCTGATGTTTTGAATCAAGAAAATAGAGGAAAACCTTTCCAAGTAATTTAACTCATGATTGGTGGAGTTGGATTTTGAAACATTTAGGCATGGAAGTTATTCAGAGGAATAAGTATTTAAAGAATAGTTTCTGTAAATCAATATGAGAATTTTTCTCTCCTCATTAATAAGCACAATGTTGACACTTTATGTGCAAGAGTTGCTATTTTTTAGTATTTTCTGAGCACACATACAAAACATGTAACTACGTCTTTCTTTTTTCCAAGAGACTGAAAACTAGGTCAGTGAGCATCAGATAAGATCAAATGAAATGAAATCTTTCAGAAACTTGTTTAGAGGCTACTGAGCTGTTGCATGACAGGAAATAAGGTGGCTAAGTTGAAAGGAAATCTATTATCTATTTCAACATGCAGTGCAGCACATTTGTATCAGAAACATGATAATGAAGTTCAGAGACATGGTTGTCACTTCCATATGACCGGGATCCAATGTCACGGTGATATATCTCCTGTTCAGATTTCCTCACCTCCCTGCTCCTTTGTTCAGTAAAAACTGTGCTAGTGGGTTCAAGGATCCACCAGAAACTAACCTCAAATGGGTTGCCTCTGCCTTCGGTCATGTTGAATATGGAAGCAGAACCATATTGTTTTCATTCCTACTGGCTCACCATATTTAATATGGAATATAGGTTGAGTTGGCAGACCAGATGTTGTTGGACTACAACTTCCATCAACTCTAGAAAGCATAGCCAGTGGTCAGGGAAGATGACAGTTGTAATCCGACAACATTGGGAGGGCCAAAGAACATGAAAATTTTTAACTAGTTAAATTAGCTGACATTTCAATTGAACAGTTGTAGCTCATTTTCCCTGGACATGCTTCATTTGTTTTGGTTCTTGGCTTTATCGTATAATGTGGAATGAAAAAGCAAATATTAAAGATGACCTTTCCTTCTAACAGAAAGTGATTGTTTTTAAACTGTAAGTTATTTTGCAGTTCCTTCTACTAAGTAACATGCATATCAAGATTTTCAAATATGCTAACATATGAATTTAATCAAATTAAATGATAGGTTAGAAGTATTTGACTCACTGACATTCCATGTGTGTATGAGAGAGAGATAACAAAACAAAATGTTGCAAGGTTTTAGTCCTTGCAACATTTATTTCCTTATACAGTGGTACCTCAGGTTACATACGCTTCAGGTTACAGACTCCGCTAACCCAGAAATAGTGCTTCAGGTTAAGAACTTTGCTTCAGGATGAGAACAGAAACCGTGCTTCGGCGGCGCGGCAGCAGCAGGGTGCAAGGCAGCACTTTAGCACCATTAGCTAAAGTGATGCTTCAGGTTAAGAACAGTTTCAGGTTAAGTACGGACCTCCAGAACGAATTAACCTGAGGTACCACTATATTCTGTTGATTTTTCTTTTCTTCAACACAGCAGTATCTAGAAATGAGAACTGAAGACAAGATACAATTATTTGTTAACAGTGAAAGCACTGTAATTAATCTAATCGGAGAGAGAAAAAACAAATAACTAAACAAAACTGAAGTTTAGCCATTAAATCCAAAAATTTAAACACGGAGAAGTGTCCTAAGAGACAAATGTGAAATGAGAGCTCTATCAAAGTACACACTGTGCTTTCTTTCCAGTTAAGTGGGCTGTGTGTTATATGGTTCATGCACAGAGTCAGAGACTCTAGCATTTATGAGACAGTAAACTATTACATCTTTCATTTTCATATTCTAAGAGAAGCAAGGCAGGTAAGTAGGTAGATTGGCTGCTCAAACTTTACATTATACGCGCACTCTCACACTCCTGGCATCAATCTTGTGATTGATCATGATTATTAAACCAAGATTGCTGTTGTATTGTATATTTCCACAAATCAACCACTTCCCTTCAGGACACAGATACACATATATTTATTAGAAAAAAATATTTGTTTATTCAGTACTGAGGATATAATGGAATAAATCAGGAATTGTTTAAAATAAGCTAATATTTTTTTAAGTTGTAAGTTACAACCGCCCATCTGTTATTTTATTTTAATTTTAAATCTGTTTTCTCTGTTTAGTCTCACCAAATATAATTGTAAAATAATTAATTTCAAGCTGCAGTCCTACGTACATTTTCCTGGGAGTAAGCCACACTGAAGTCAGCCAGATTTACTTCTCAGTAAATCTCAGTGTTCTGTCAGCTATCTTAATCTCTTTTACAGAGCAACCATAACCCTAGATCTGTTGCCTGGAGGGTGTTAAAACAAGGCAGAGGTGCCTCCCCTCTGTCCGTAAAGAGCTCTGATGGTGGGAGGCATGGCCACAGCATGGAACTCTCTGGGTATTGATCTATCACAGGCACTATTTCCACCATTTACTGGTGTTAGGCCCTGAAATGGAGTGTTTTGGGGCATGGGTAGTCTTGTAAGGCATTATCTGAAGTTGCCGCAGGATCCGATCCATTGTCTACATCAGCCTCAACCATTGGTTTTTTGTGGGGGTGGGGGGAGAAAGAACAAGAGCAGGTGGTATAAGCAAAATGTATCACCTGTGTACCATTATTATTATTATTATTATTATTATTATTATTATTATTATTATTATTCCACTTATCTGACTGAGTTGCCCCAGCCACTCTGGGCGGCTTTCAACAAATTGAAACATTAAGCACAGTAAAACATCAAAAATTAAAAACTTCCCTATTCAGGGCTGCTTTGTTTTCTCAGTGGTTGTAGTATATTACGGATTTGTATTTTAATTGTAACCCACTGATTACAGTGAAGAGGGGGTAATACATACATACATACGTACGTACGTACGTACGTACGTACGTACATACATACATACAGTAGCCAACTTAAATTTGACATTAATCTAATCCACAGCAAGAAAATTAAATAAAATTAAATAAATTTGTATCTAACAACGTGGTTTAAAAATACTTGCAATTTTCCTAAAGCACTTACTTATATATATTTTAATATATATATATTTTAATATATTTTAATATATATTAAAAATTGATAAAATAGAATAGCTAAAATAAACAGAGTTTAACTTGTGGAGGAAGGTTACTTTTTTACCCTGCTTCCTTTCTTCTTTAGTTCAAAATCTCTGTTGTAATAATAGGTTATCTTACCACTGTAAATTAATGACTATCCATTTAATGTTAGGCTTCTAATAGATCTGTCACATTGCACAAAAGAATGACAGCAATCTGTTCATAATATGAACTATGAGAGCCTTTTGCAATGAGGAAAAATGCTTTAGTTTCCAGATGGGTAGCCATGCAAGTCTCAGGCAACAAAACAAGAGACTTGTGGCAGCCTTAAAAAGTGACAAATATATTATGACAGCTTCATTAAGTACATGAAGTGCTGTCCTGCATTGGACGGGTGTGTGTACACACGCACACAGACATACTGTACATACTAGGGCTGTGCTCCTGCTCACTTCACTCACCAGTCCCTTCATCACAACCTGCCCCCAGGGACTGTCAAAACCATCACTCCCTCCCTCCCCTTCCCTCTTTTATCTCCCCAGATATCTGTAACTTTCCTGGGCTGCCCTCTTGCTCACTCGTCTCAGTTGGATGCCTAAACTCCTGGGATGACTGCCTGTTGGCCTAGGACACCTACCTGCTGGCCAACAATACCTACCTATATGCTTACTCGCTGACCTGGGCCACCCGCCTGCTCACCGGCATCTCCCTCTTCCTCAGTCTCTGAGGTTGCAAATGCCCAGCTGCTTTGAGAGCCCACTTTGTCATCATGCTGTACCTTGTCTTGTCACTTGTCAGTAGCCACATGAACTGCAGCATGATGGCATCCCTACATTTTTATTATATGGGGTGGGTTGGAAGGAATTGTAAACAGAACTGTATCCCCTGTCAATAACATAAACATCCTGGCGGTTAACACATGGTAATTTGACAACAATCCACTGTGCCAATTCAGACCACAAGTGATAGCAGTGAATTTCTTGATGAATGCAGGACTTTTATGCTTCAGTCTCTTTTTGAAGTTTTCTTGGTTACACTATGACTGCCTTATGGTCAACTACAGAGTGTCCTGAGAAGTTTAACTGTTCCTTTGTTGGTTTTTTTAAAAAAATAATATTTATTAATTTTTTAACAAGAAAAGAGTTACAAAACAGTAAAAGAAAAATACGAAAAAGTACAAAAACCAAAATTAAACATAAAGAGAACAAAGAAAAAATAAAAATCCCTCTTTCTAATATCTTACCACTCATTTACTTATTTTCATGACTTCCTCACACCTCCCTTTTTTGTATTCCATTTAAAAATTTGTTCAGCAAATTCATACCCTCTAAGTTTACCCTTAATTGTTTGTCCTCACATATTATAACTTCAAATTTTCGTCTAATATGAATCCATTGCATATTCTTGTTTTACCTTATTACTAGAACCACTTCGTTTCATTCCAACGTCATTAACATTCAATAATTTTACAGTGTTTCTGTAGATAGATTTTAAATTTCTTCCAGTCTTCTTCCACCAACTCTTCTCCCTGGTCTCTGATTCTGCCAGTCATTTCCGCCAATTCCATGTAGTCCATTACTTGCATCTGCCATTCTTCCAAGGTGGGTAGGTCTTGTGTCTTCCAATGCTTTGCAATGAGTATTCTTGCTGCTGCTGTAGCGTACATAAAGAAAGCTCTATCCTTCTTTGGCACCAATTGGCCGACCATGCCCAGGAGAAAGGCCTCTGGTTTCTTCAAGAAAGTATATTTAAATACCTTTTTCATTTCATTATAGATCATCTCCCAGAAAGCCTTAATCCTTGGGCACGTCCACCAAAGGTGAAAGAATGTACCTTCAGTCTCTTTACATTTCCAACATTTATTATCGGGCAAATGGTAGATTTTTGCAAGCTTGACTGGAGTCATGTACCACCTGTATATCATTTTCATAATATTCTCTCTTAAGGCATTACATGCCGTAAATTTCATACCTGTGGTCCACAACTGTTCCCAGTCAGCAAACATAATGTCATGCTTTGTTGGTTTTTGCATACTCTGTGCTGCTCTTTCTTATATCAAAATTGGGTCCATTAATTATTTACGGAGAGTCTAGTCTGTTTTCCCCCCTTACGTATAATGGCAGAAGGGCATTGTTGGCAAACAATGGTGTATATCACATTTGAAGTTGAACTTCTGATGTTGTTAATGATATTATTACATCCTGTAATAGTACTGCAGGAATAGACACGTGGCCAGAAGAACTGGAATCTGGGTCTAGCCCTTGTGTCTGTATCTCTCTTGTGTGGCCTGTTGTTGCTGGTGAGTAGCTGTTTTAGCTTGAAGGGAGGCTATATGTAAGCAGGTATAGTGCTTCCACCCAAGGCCTGTGAGAAGGAAGTGTTGTTGTCCAGGATGGACTGTAGATCCTTGATGATACGTTTGAGTTGAGGCTCCCTTTAAAGATTCTCCCAGCTGTGTGAGAGCTGCTTATCTTTTGAGCTGATTACACATGCCTGGGCCTGAGCCTGCAGAAGCCATTGATTTGTGGGTGGGGTATGTGTGTGGAAAAAAGCAACACATTTGGCCAACTCAGATCATTCTCCCGGTTGTGTGGGATTCCCCCACGGATAAGCTACTCCTACACAGCTTAGATAAAGTCTAAAGGGCACCTTAGTCATATCAATATGCAGTATGTGCAAACACGTTATGTAGCTGTTTGTCTTTTCTGTTCATGAAACCTGCTTCTGCCTCTCAGTTTCTAATACTGTAGCATTCCACCCACTAGGTCTCTGTGGGTCATGTTTCCTTTTGTAGCTGAGGTTTTGAATTATATCAAAGTGATTACAAAAGGGGGGGAGGATTTACACTGCAAAAGTTGCCAAGAAGGTGGTTCTCGCAACCCCCACTGCTCTTTCAGACAGCCGCAGATTTTTGTAGGGGGAAAGAACCGGATTTATATTCTTGTTCTAGATAGATTTGCTGCATGTAAGGGAAAATGTGAAAGCTTTAAGGGATGCAAGAGTTATGGAGCACCATAGTTTACTGGTAGAGCTCGTGCTACATGTAGAGACGTCCCACAATGAACTCTAGTTAAAAGGAGATTTGATAGTTGTGAGTGCTGCTGCCAGTTGAGAAAAGTCCACACTAGGCTGGACAGACCAGTGCTCTTGAATATAAGGCAGCTGCATATCTTCTTAAGGGTAGGGTGCATTTCTGCCAGGGTCTGACGGTTAGAATGTCACAATCAACAAACTTTCCACAAAAGGCAATAGGGGTTCGCACAATCCTGCAGACTGCTCTCTCTCCCTCTCCCTCTCCCTCTCCCTCTCCCTCTCCCTCTCCCTCTCTCTCTCTCAGACTTTAATGACAGTTGCAGTATATCCAATGCCCATTGGATCTATATCTGACATGGGGCAAATATTGCATTGAATGAATGTTGCATTATATAATTCCTTCCAGTACACTGTGTTTCTAAAATGAAACCAAAGGTAACTTTTAATATATAAACTGAAGATTCTTCCTTTTATAGTTAAATCCTTTGTCCACCTGTTTCTCATCTTATGCAGATCATGAGCCACATTGGGATAGCAAACTGTTTTTATTTCTTTGCACAGTGCCAGACAGATGGCTGCATCTTTATAAATAATGATCATGGTGGTGATGCAGAAGAAAGTGTCATTCGGCTGTAGGCAGTTGCATATGCTATGCTTAAACAATTCTCTCTTTTTTGCCATTACTTTTTGCATATGTGTAAGTTTCACATGTACATATTTTCATGCAAGGGTCTGAATGTAACAGGAACATTCAGAAATCAGTGACGCTGAATATTCTGTGGCACTGGAGGAAATTCATTAGAACGAGTTATAAAGAGCATATGTTCAAACTGGCAAGTGTATACAAATCTTGTTCTCATGACCGCTTGACAGTCCCCTCCCAGTCCCCTAGATATGATGCAGGCAGCTCAGGGGGGTTAAAACAGAGTCTAAAGCAGCAGTTCTCAACCTGTGGGTCCTCAGATGTTGTTGGACTACAACTCCCATCATCCTTGAGCTCTGGCCTTGCTAGCTAGGGGTGATGGGAGTTGTAGTTCAACAACATCTGGGGACCCGCAGGTTGAGAAAGGCTGGTCTAGAGGAAGGAGTGGGAGAATAAGCTTCCTGCTGGTGTACTAGTCCCATTTCCTTCCCTTTCCAGAGCACCTTGCACCTTCTATTTCTTTCCTGGTCAGCAAAGGGAGAAGCTGGTTTCCCCTTTTCTAGGTTTTCTGTAGCTTGTGCATACCTCCAATCTGACTCATGGGCATGCAATCACTACAGCTGGAGTCTTCTGGTACCTCTCTTTCATCTCCCTGCATAGTATCCAGTTGTTTTAGTGCCCACACATGCAGCACAGTCACAAAAGCATGCCATATGTGAGCTGTGGTAGTAGCAAAGACTTAACCCAGTTAGACCCTGGGGTCACTAGCAGTGGTTTTAATGGTGGTGGCAGCCCAGCCTAGCCCATGACAGCCTATGTGAATGAAGTCTGCTAGGCTTTAGTATGGCGTTAATACTGCCACTTCTACTGCTTGGTGCCATGATGGGGGCATAAAGTGGGGTATAAGTATGTATGTATGTGTGTGTGTGTGTGTGTGTGTGTGTGTGTGTGTGTGTATACAGACATAAACATGTACACACGCACCACCTTGTTTTTAGAAATGCTTATTGTGTTACTGTGTTACATAAGGAGTCTGCATTTAAGAATGAAGACTTGTGTTTTATAATGTGAAGGCAGCAGTGTAGAATGTAGATGTAGAATGATGTCTTGCTTCTCCTCCTCTACATGATGCACTTCCAACTCTGCCATCTTTTCTGCCTAGCTTCACATGAAAGGAGGCAGAAGAGAAGGGGAAGACAGACAGATCTGTACACCTGTCACAGAAGGGTTACTTTTCTTCACTTGTGCACCCTCTAGTTTTTATTCCCCACCATATCCTAAATTGACTCTATAAGGTGCTGCCAAAAAATCTGCACTCCTATAGAATTCTGATAAACAGCAGGTGTGTTTGGGGTGGGTGGTATTGGTACTAATCACTTTAAAGTTTTAATATTTAATGGCCACAAATATGTGGCATTCTCATGACTTGCTACCTGTTGCTACTTTCCCCTTTTTCATAATGTATTGACCAGGGAACTAACAATGTGTCTATGACTAGTAAGCACATTTAAACAACCAACACCACTAGTTATTGATGAAAACTTAGCAATATACACACCATGGCCACATAAAACATGTTCTACATGTATCCCACTTTATACTCTCAGTTCACAGGGAAAAATAACCCTGCCTTGTCAAAAGACATGTTTTTCAATGTATGCAATCAATTTATTCTTTATGTACCTTAGGAATGTATTGATACTGGCTGGTGGGAAGGAGAACTCAACGGCAGAAGAGGAGTATTTCCTGATAACTTTGTTAAATTACTTATTTCTGACTTTGAAAAAGAGGTAGGATCTGTTTGCCCTTTATCACTGAGAATTTTATGAACCTGTGACTTTTGTTTGGAACATGTTATTTATAATAAAATATTGAAAAGCTGAAACCTACCTAAAATGTTTTTTGGATAAATGTTTGTTTATGGACGGCAACCTGTTTGTGTAGCTTGAAATTGCATTGTTTAGCTTCTTCAACTTGAGGTGTAGAAAGCTCAATTGAAAAAGTAGCTTCAGCAAGATTGTTCTAAAAGCCCATATTCTGTTTGCAAGAATCAGGCGTTGTTGCATCTGTTCTTGAGCAGAACAGACTCCACTAGCACAACATGACTTCTTCCTCTCCTCCCTGCTGCAGACCCCTGCATGCCCCCCAGATGTGCTCCAGAGGGTAGAACTCTCCAGACCAGATTTGGGGGGAACAGGAGGATACACTAAGGAGAAGAGGAAGGGGAAGTCCTGTTGCACATGCAGAAGTCTGCCTGCACAGCACTGGACTCCATCCAGTTATTCATGTGAATAAATGGCTGGTGATCGTGCTTTAATTTGCTCGGTTTCTTGTTCCTTCAGAAGAGTCTTAAATTGAATGAGAATATTGGGCCAATTAGCTCAGTATTGCCTTCACAGACTGGCAGTGGCTCTCCAGCTCTCCAGCCCAACATGGAGAAATCAGGGATTGAACCTTGGACTTTCTGTGAATGAAGCGTGTTTTCTACTTTCTCCATGTTAATGGGTGATCAAAAATGTTAGTAAAGCTTACTACAGACCTATAAAACCCATTAAATCTACCCTTATGTAGCTACAGAAAACAGTGTACAAATATACTGCAGACCATTATAACTTAAAGTTTGGTGTTCATATTAGATCCAAAATTTCACCCTAAAACATTAACACTGAATACTAAAGCAACACAGTGTCATACGTGTTTCAATCACAAAAGTCCTCTTTACGGTAGTAGATATATTTTCCAAATATAGATATATATCTGAAGAAGTGATCTCCATTCAACAAATGCTATGGTAAATGGTTCGACTTTAAGGTTCCTCAAGGCTTTTTGTTTTTTCAGTACTTTCCTGTGATTAATCTACTTTGGTTTCAGGAAACAAAGTATAACTGCAGAGAACTTCCTGCTTAACAAAGTCTTTGTACACTAAGCAAATATGGGCATAACGGCAAATAGTCACATATAATTTCCATATAGTAGCAGCTAGTCTTTACTAAATTATGATGGCTGTCTCCTCTCTCACTATGTTCATAAATTGCATTTATCTGCTGTGTTGCTGAAAGGCTTTACAAACATTTTTTTTTTTTTAGTTATTAGAATGATTTTATGTTCTGTCTGGTTCAAATTCTTTTTAGCAACCTGGTTATCATTTCCTTTTTATTTTAGAGACCTAAGAAACCACCACCTCCATCAGCTCCTGCCTTCAAACAAGGATCAGGTAATGCACTGTTGCTATATAATAAGCATCAGTAAATATCCCTTACAGACAGTGCATCCACTTTTCTGTCTCTTAATGGAAGCTCTCAGTATCACTTTATCCACCATGCCATTTAAAAATTGTTAAATTGCAGGTACTGTCTGGCAGCAGCAGACTGCTTCTGAAATCCCAGGGTTGCTCATGTCAGTGATCATTCTTTGGATAAGAAAGCCTAGCCAAGTACCAGTCCCATTTGGTGAAGAAATGGTAACATTGTACCAAATTAAAGAAGGCAGGGAAGATTGGTATACTTATTAATATGGTGTTTATGTATCAATTCATAATAATTCATTTTAAAGTGTTATTAGTTCATTACCGCTTTGAAAAAGACATAGAAGACCTTTAATTTTATGACTGAGTAATTATCAGACAATCTTCCCAAAACCATTCTATAGCAGTAACATGCATTTGCCATCTAGTGGTTGTTTAAAAAAAGCACTATGATTATCTTCCATATTGTATTCACAATTGAAGTAAAAGCCATTTGTTTTTGAGATGCAGCCTCTCAATATTTAATATTTCTGAAACTGGCAGACTGGCAGGCAGTGAAAGTGACTGACCACAGTTTTATGTACTAATGGTGTGCCGGGGGAGGGGGGACATCTTACATGTTGTCCTATTTGCCCAAGCAAGTAATAATTGCCTTTGGAAAGGCAACTGTGTGGCAGACTACATACCTCCATGCATATTTTTTCCTACACACAGCTCTCTTTCTTCCACCTTTGTTTATTTGTTCATTCATTTGTCACATTTATAGCCTGCTTTTCTTCCATCATGGGAGTCAATACATCATACATATGGTTGGCAAGCATTGCCTGTCCAGGCACTGATCAAACCTTCAGATGCTATGTTCACCATGTGACTTCAGACCATAGCCCTGGCTACTGTTCCTTAAAGGAAACAGAATTACAAGGGGAACTCCCATGTGAAAGAGTCCTAAGTATAAATTCTCTCTCTCTCTCTCTCACTCACACACACACACACACACAGAGAGAGAGAGAGATGGTAGTCATTCTGCAGTTCAAACACATATTTAGAAACAAACCCCATATTCATTTGTCATGAAGCATACTGCCTTAGCGAACCTAAATAAATAAATGCATATTTCCAAATTCTTGATTTTCTTTCTAAACAATTACACTGAATTTTTTGATAGCTACGACAGACAGAAAACATGAAATCAAAAAGGTACCTCCTGAAAGACCAGAATGTCTTCCTCATCGAACAGAAGAGAAAGGTAAGAAGCATTACTTCTGAGTGAAAAGTCCATCTTATATTTTAGTAAATGCTGTGGTCCTTGGAGACTGGTGGTTCTCCCCTGCTTAAATCAGTTCTCCCAGCAACCCCCAGTTGGGAGGAACACAATATGATATTCTGACAGTCTGAGGCCTGGAAGAATTACCATCCCACCAGCTCTCCTCAAACATGCTCCCACAAGCAAGTGGGAACAGCAGCAGCAGCAGCAGAATCAAAGGACAGTTCCACAGAGCTCCCTCTCTGGCTGGACTTGCCCTTTCCTTCTCTTCCTGAAAGAGTGACCTTCCCCTGATGATTTGCAAGACTCTTCTAAGGACTTTCATTTGCACAATGGAGTTTCCCTCCTCTTCCCCCAAAATTGGCTCTGGGGAGGGATTGGGAGAAACTCTGGAACTGCACACTGTAGAGGGAGCAAATCGTTCCACCTGACCAGCTGAAATGCTCGTGCAGACTGAACTTTCGTAATAATGTGACACTGAATTCCACCCATTGGTGGAACACATGTTTGCAGCATGTTTGCAGCATGTTTGCAGTAATTTCTATTCATTTGTTTTCAGTGTTGTAAGTGGCCCATAGAAAAACAATTTGTTTAGGTTTGAGAAATTTTCTACACTTCATTACTTTACAGTAAATAAAAGTATGTGTTTTATTAGCATTGCAATAAAGATGATGTAAGATATTTTTTCTATTGGGTTTTGCCCATAGCTGTAACTTCCATAAGTGAGAGAGTTTTGCTTTAAAATGTCTTCATTCTTTTGGGGGGAAATTGATTTAAAGAAAGACCAGAGAGAGAGCAAAAGCTGTTAGATTTACAGAAGCCTTCTGTTCCTGCTATACCACCGAAGAAACCTCGACCACCCAAAACAAACTCTTTGAACAGACCTGGTACGTTGCCTCCAAGAAGACCAGAAAGACCAATTGTGCCTCTGACCCATACAAGGTATTTGATGGATCAGTTCTTTAAAAGAAATCAGTGCATGATAAAACATATTTATGATGAAATCTTGTAGATACTTGCACCTCGTTAAGTCTCTTTGAAGTACACATAATGTGTACTTTGAAGTGCAAAATGGACATAATAAATTATTTTGATTTATATTACTATTTTAAAATCTGTTTTAACAAAATATGAGTGGGTGGGCTCCAGTTAGCTATTGCATTTGCCACCTACAGTATAATGTAGTAATTTCATTTGATTTTATAAAGGACTGGCTGATTCCTTATCTTCCATCTTGATTACAGAAATTCACTGATGGGGCCCTCTAGTGGTACCCCATGCAGTGGTGGACCTTGGGGTCTCAAATTTCAGCAGCACCCTGTGCAACACCAAAATCCAGAACACACATACAGAGCAGCTCTCACCTTCCATACACTATGCCCAGTGTGACTGAACCACTAATGCTTTCCTAAATTCACCTCTGCCCTATGACCCTGAGGTTTGGTTAGTGACTGAACAATAGTATGGCAGGTCCTGCCCTGTAGAGCTTCTTACCAGTAGAGTTTCTGCAGGAACCATCCTTCCCTTCCTTCAGATGTAATTTGAAAACTCTATTGTTTAGACTGGCCTTTACAACATGATGTTTTCTTTTAACCAAACGGCATTTATTAATATTTATTGAGTGGACAGGCAGAGTCCCCCCAATCCCAGGCAACTCCTGAGTGGAATAATGACTCAAGACAACGTGCTATGGGATTAAAATTGGCCACAACTTTATTAAGTTTCAGATGTAGGGAGACCTTGGCTCAGGCAGTGGGTGTTTATCCTTCCCAGTCCCCAGCCAAGGATCCACCCTCTGTTGTGTGGGCAGGGCGGTCCCTCCCCCTACCTGGCCGATCCCCTGGCAACGCTTCCCCAGGCGGGATTGGGCGGTTGGCTGAGGTGGGTGGAGACCTCCAGGTATCCAGCCTGGGGAGGGCGAAACCAGCCTGTACCACCAGGAGCCGCATGGGATCCTGGGGGCTGCGCACGACCACGCAAAAGGCACCCCCCATTTGATGTGGGCAGCAGTCATTGGTGTTTTTAATGCTCTTTTATGGATCTCTTGTTGATTTAATCCTTATATGTTGTACTTCCCCCTGCTGTATTTTTTTAAAGAAAGTGCTGATTTATAAATTTGTAAATAAGTAAATTAAATTGTTTGATGACAGTGGCTTTCCATCATCAAGCAAAACCATAGATTAGACTTCTTAGTAACTTCCACTATTTATGAAATACAGTGGCACCTCGGGTTGTGAACATGATCCGTGCGGGAGGCACGTTCGCAACCTGCAGTGCCATGTCTGTGCACGCGCAGGTCACAATTCAGCGCTTCTTTGCATGCGCAAAGCACGATTTAGCGCTTCTGCACATGCACGAGCGCCAAAACCCAGAAGTAACCCATTCCGGTATTTCCAAGTTTGGCGCGGTGCGCAACCCGAAATCACATAACCTGAAGCGTCTGTAATCCAAGGTACCACTGTAGTGTGGAATAATAATTATTTTTTGAACGATGAAAAGCTCCAGTTTTCAGCAGCCCTTCACAAGTCCACTTTTGGTACTCATCTGCCATGCAAAGTCACAAAACACCCACTCTGAAACTGTCACCGGAAAGCCATTAGTTATTAAGCGTCTCAGTGAGGGAGCCAATCCTACTGAAGGAGCTGCAGCCAATGCTTGAATTGGCGGGGGGGGGGGCGCTTAACCCCATTATCACAGCTTGACGCTTCATAACTTTATCACTTAATGGGTCTGCAACACATTCTGCCTTTCTTCATATCACTTAGGGTTTTCATACACAAATTGTTATTTTTAAAATTGCTGATCAGAGGGTATCCTTTCAGATTTTCTTCATCTCAAGATGCAGTTAACATTTGAGAAATTGTTTAGGACACTAGTGTGTCTAAAATAGGCCCTTTTGACAGGTGTTAAAGAGAAACAAGATAAGGTTAATCCTAGCAGCATGTCGGTTTACAAGCGATGGCTCCCTCGGACAGCTCACTGTGACCCAGGAGCTGCGCATGAGGAATGCTTCTTTCCCTCAGTTTGCAAGATACAAGAAATTACTGTTAACAGGCAGTCCCAATAAATACCTCTCTCGTTTTTGACTGCAGGAATGATATCCCAAAAGTAGATCTAGCGAGCTGTACATCGTCCAGCACCTTAGAAAAGGATTCCACAGAAAGGAGCAATGACATCGGTAAGTTGAGGTGCTTTTTATACCGGACCTACCTCCTAAATATACATTACCTTTGAGTATTAATTTTATCATACAGTATTATTTAACTTTCCAGTAAATGTATCATGTTATTTTTTTAAAAATACATATCCAGAAATTTAGAAGAAATTGCATGCAAAATATTTTCAGTGCTTGGAACTTTTTGTGTGATTGCAGATCATTTTGTTGTGAAGGTTTTGGAAAACTAATTTTAAAAAAATTACCTGAAATGCTTGCTGCTGTTTGTAAAATGAGTTGTAGATGTCTGTTGTAGTTAAGAATTTGATCAGATTACCTGACACTCTTGAGATTTAACTATGCAACCTACTCTGAGGAAACTAAAGATTAATTACGGTGTTTCGCCCATCACAAATTTGAACACAAAAGGTATGTTCTGAATTGGTGGGGTATCAGTCTTCTGACTGCTGGAAAACAAGGTGTTCTGACTGTGGTCATATATCTGTAAGCAAAGCCAGTGTCATTTTCAGATGGAAATATTTCAATGTCATCTGCTTCAGTCACTCAGTTCAGTAACAACTGTGCTGCAGCAGACATGTTTTTATAAGAGGCAGTCTTTGTATCCTAAATTGTAAGCATTACTACATTTCATTGGTAGCATGCACTGTTATTTTTATGTTGTGGTTTCTTCATGGAGCACATATTGATTAAATGTTGTACTGCAGTAGCTAATCTTCCTTCTCTCCAGACTTGGCAGTTTTGCACTTGTTTGCAACTGCTATCCTAACTTTTAAAACCGAGGTTTATTTTAATAATTAGTCTTCAATCCTATGCATACTCACTAGGAAGCAAGTACCATTAAACTTAGTAGGACTTAATTCCAAGTAAACATGTTTTTGTTGCTCTCAATCTTTTGTCTGTTTTTGTGCTGTATGGAATCTCTAGTAGCAAGCTGGTTGTTTAGTTCATAGAATGTGCTTTTCCAACCAAACACTTCACTGAGAATAGCAAAGCAAAGGTGTCTGTAACTATAAGTAACTTACAAGTAAGGTGCATGAATTTTTAAATTGGCAGATTTATTACATTAGTTCATTGCTGGTTTTTGCACAGTGCCTAGAAATTTCATGTGCTTTTATTAATAATAATATGTAAGTTTTCTAATTTTAGGTAACAGTAAGTGCCAACAGAATGCAGAATGTTTTCTGCTTTTGTAAGCCTTCTATTATTTGTAGGATTGAAACGTTAGTGTTAAAAGCTACCTGTCATTATGTTCTAATACTATTAGAAAAATACTCTAATAACCAAAATAGTAATAATGAATCAACTGACAGTTACAGAACAGCTACTAGTTTTAGAAAGTCTAAACTGCCAGTTACGAACGCTAGAATAGTCTGAGAACTACTGCTTTATACTTATTGTCACATAGTTTCCTTTTGCTAGGGAGGTTATAATCAAAGCATAAGCTTCCATTATTTTTGTAGGCATAAATGAGGGTCACAGGGGCAAATTGTTTGCAAAACAGAATTCCTCAATAAATAATTGTTAATCTTGAATTACAAGATTTTATTTTAATAAGGCTTTTGATGACAGATAAACATAATTAAGAAAATAAACAGCCATATATTGAGGCACAGAATTAAATAACTAAAGAATTAAAGCAACACACAGTTCTGTTATCATACTAGAAAATGAATAGTTAAGGATGCTTAATAGGTTTATTCATTGTGTGAAGAGTGAATCGATTAAAATATTTGTGGGTAGTGCTAGACCTTTAGTGAACATGATGGAGGACAGAAATACTTAAGATTTATATGCACAAATTGATTTGGGATTAAATAAAAGTGAACGTGTGTGAGGTGAGAGATGTTCTCACAGTTGCCTTGGCCATTTACATAGTGATAACCCCAACAAGAAGAGGATGAAATTCAGCTGCTATCTTTATAGGGTAATTTGAACACAGTTTGGACCAGAAATAATAGCTGTTGGCAAGTTTGTTTTGTAAAAGAAAACAAAAATCACACATCAAGAAGAGAAATAGCATAGCCTTGTATTATCCTGCCATCGGCTTGGACAGGGAAGCATTTTGTTTAACATCTTGAAGAGCTGTCGTCCCATCTGGGTTTACCATGACCGACTAACATCAGTGACTCTGTCTTAACCTTCTCTGCTGACTGCTAAGTTCTGGTCATCATTTGTGTGAACATGGTTACCCAGAGGATAAATATGCTTGATGTAATTTTCTTGGCGTGAAGACTTAGGGTATTTATATCTAATAGGGTTAGATTACTAAACCAGTGAATGGTGGATAGATTTTATTTTTTGTTGTTGTTGTTCTGATTTAAATATTTGTATGTAATATATTTTCCAGCTTTATCTGTGGCTCACACTTCCTTCTTTATTTAAAAAAAGTTCGTTAGTCTTAACTGTTAAGTGTGTCTTTAGAAATCTATTCCCTTTACTCCTCACACCTTTTTTTTCTTTTCTCTTCTTTTTCTACATTTCCAGTGATGCCTTTCTTTTCCTTTCCACTCACATTTCTTCAAGCTTTCCCCATTTACATCCCTTTACCATGGGTAATTCTTCTTCACTTGATGATGGTAAGGCTTTTTCACCTTCTGTCTGTCCTGTCATTATTTTTCCTGAAAATGAGTGGTATATTCTTACCATTCTCCTGACATCCTGTTGTATGCTGTGCTGTTGCAGATATTATTATTATTATTATTATTATTATTATTATTATTATTATTTCTATACCGCCCTTTATCCTAGGATCACAGAGTGGTTTAAAATATAAAAACACAAAATACATAACAAAGTCAAATGTCAAAGAGAACAACAACTACCAGACTTTTAGAAGACATCCGAAGGCAGCCCTGTTTAGGGAAGCTTTTAATGTTTGATGCATTACTGTATTTTAATATTTTGTTGGAAGCTGCTCAGAATGGCTGGGGAAGTCCAGCCAGATGGGCGGGGTATAAATTATTATTATTATTATTATTATTATTATTATTATTATTACTACTACTACTACTACTACTATTAAGTAACAAACTAAAACAATACCCCCAGAACAGTTTAAAAGGCCATAGATTGTTTAATTAGCCAGAGGCCTGGGAGAAGAGGAATGTTTTTGTCTAAAGAAGGTGCCAGGTGAGCCTCCCTGGGGAGAGCATTCCACAAATGGGGACCCATGGCAGAAAAATCCCATTCTCATGCTGCCCCCCTCTAGATCCCTTGTGTAGGAGGCACACAAAGAAGGGCCTCAGATGATGATAACAGGATCTGGGGCAGTTCATATGGGGAGAGGTTTTGCTTGTGTTATTGATGTCCTGAGCTGTTTAAGGCTTTATAGGTCAAAACCAGCACTCTGAATTGGGCCCAGGAATTAAGTGGCAGCCAGTGCAGTCAAGCCAGGAATGGCGTTATATGTTCAAACCATCTTCCCCCAGTGAACAACCTGGCCATTGAATTCTGCAGCAGCTGAAGTTTCCAAACCATATTCAAAGGCAGCCCCACATATAACACAGTTCAGTAATATAACCTAGAGGTTACCAGAGCATAGATGGCTAGTTTGGTAGATGAAGAGGTGTTGCATATTTTTCAATTTTAATGCCTCTGCAAATATTTTATTGGTTTATGCATTTCCATTATGCATACAGTGTCAAATCATTTGTTGTGAAATGGTTTGCCCACCTAAAGTTTTAATACATATGTTTTTGGAGCATCACTGTAAGATAAATCAGTAGCATGGTTAAAATACCTCAATCTCACCTTTACTCTAAAATAAATGCATGCAACTTGGACCAGTACAGCATTTAATTCCTTTTGCGGGGGGGGGGGGGTCTCAATGCACATACAAAGATTCTATTAATGGGAGTGTTCTCTCCTGCTATAATTTTAATTTGATGTTTTCAGGCCCTTGAAAGGTTATTCATGCCTTATGCGCCCTAATTTCCAGAGAAGTTGCATGAATTTTGTGCAGATTAAAGAAATGCCAAAACCTAGGAAGGTGCTTCTAAGTTCGTTGTGTCAAGAGAAGGATTATTTTGCTCATATTTGTAGACAGAATGTGAGCAAAACACATGAAGCATGCTCAAAATTAGGGAATAATGGGAAATAGTGCTCAGTTTTTAGTATGGTGGTTCTACATTACAATTTCCATGTGAGCTATTGTTGGAATTGCATTAGAGTGAATTTGTTAATTGTATGTCTGTAATGGGCACATGTTTCAGAAATTATTTTTCTCTAGCCTAAGAAACTACCAATCAAGTCCTTAAGGCTGAAGTACAAAATAGGTTTTCAATCCCTATTTTTCAGATGTAAAATGAAATAAATATGCATTCCTTTTAAGTTTGTGTATGAAGCTTGTGAACACCCGGGACTTGCTTTGTAGTTATAATTACGAATAACAATTGCTTTAACTATTACCTTGTTTTGAGGCCAGTTTTGTTAAATGTAAGTGAAGTTTAGAATCCTAGTGGTGTTTACAAAAAAATGAATTAAAACGACCTCCCATTTTCTATTTTTAGGGAGAGGGTGGGCGAGTAGTGATATTATCCAGTGGCATTTGTTGTTGTGTCACATCATGCTCCCTGAAGTGAACAAAATTTAGCACAATGTGCCAGTATATCAATAATAAAGCCACAGTTCTATAACACAACAAGCACCAAAGTGTGAATCGCCCGTAAGAATGTGGAACAAAAGCACTAGCACAATAATCAGGAAAACAAATGCAATATTCCCCACGTTTGAATTCAGCTGTAGTTACACATATGTAAATCCATTTAAAACTGACTCCTCCTACGTCACAATTGAGGAGAAGTAATTGGGACTACTCCAATGACTCTTAAGATAGAGAGTCCTATTAGTGATGTGCAGACCTTGCCTTCTCTGCCAGGAAATCTCTAAAAACACTTTTCCTACTAGCATTTAACAGGGACACTCAATAAACGCAAATGAAGCATGTCCCCACAACTAATTATACCTTACCTTTATGAACAAGGAGGGGGCTAAAGAATCATGGGCAGGGCTTACTACATATAGGCAGTGCTTTTTCTGGGGGGTACGCAGGGGTAAGCATACCCCCTAAACATTTTGTGAATCTAAGTTTGGCCTCATTGAGGGGCAGTATTTCAATATGAGTAGGAAAATGAGAGTACCCCTAAACATTTTTTTTAGAAAAAAAGGACTGTACAGTGGTACCTCGGGTTACATATGCTTCAGGTTACAGACGCTTCAGGTTTCAGACTCCGCTAACCCAGAAATAGTACCTCGAGTTAAGAACTTTGCTTCAGGATGAGAACAGAAATCATGCTCTGGCGGCACGGTAACAGTGGGAAGCCCCATTAGCTAACGTGGTGCTTCAGGTTAAGAACAGTTTCAGGTTAAGAACGGACCTCCAGAACAAATTAAGTACTTAACCTGAGGTACCACTGTATATAGGAGAACCTTGCAGGGCCAGACATCAGCTGGAAATGTCAGAATTTCCTACTAATGAGATCAGGAGGCAGAGAAAGCTACAAATCCTATGATCCCATGAAACTAGTGACTGTCCACAGGGAGAATCATTTGGTAGAGAAGGGCAGCCTGTGTTGTTGTTGTTGTTTTCTGCTGCTGCTGTTGTTTTGTGGAAGGGAAGCTGGCTTATGACAGGGGCAGAAAGAGGTTATCAAACTACAGCGGAGGAAATGTGCCATCAAAGTTAAACTTTCATTTGCTTTTAGCATTTACTGACAGCAAGACATGAACCTGTAACCCTTTCCTACGTGTGACTTGCATGACCTTGACTGTGTCCCTGCTGATGTAACTTGATTGCACACCTCCAAAGCAGATTATGTACTGCTCAAAAAAAAGTATTAATAGGAGTGATGAAGAAAGACATACTAGTATGTGGATAAGCTAGTGTTCAGTACTCGTGTCATTGAGTTCTTTCCAACTTACTATCAGCAGTTAACTATTTGAGAAAAGCTGCTTGGCATAACAAATGAAAGTAACATATGTGGGTTCGACCCATAGACTGTGAGTGGAAGTCATGCAGAAGGACTCCCCCCCCCCTGGTGTCCTTCTGTGCCCCTCCCCCTAGTTTCTTCTGAAGCTCCATTAGGAAAGGTTGTCTGGGGACTCAGAGCTGCAGGGCGGAAGCCCCATAGCACGAATAGCCTTCCACTCATGCAATTCTGGATCCAGCCCGTTATGAGCTAATCTTTGCTGTCCCATTTCTGTATTTGAGCATTCTATAGAGACTGAAAAGAAACACAAGAGCTCAGAATCAAGCTTGCTGTCACTTGTTTTACTCGGCTGCCATATTGATCAAGTTTGACAACACGAAATACTTTATTTGTGTATTTTTTTACGGAAATAAATTGAGCTTTGGATCATAAATTTAAACTACACTCTTGGGTATCACGAACCTAATAGGAAGCTCTCGGTACATTATTGTATCATCTTATCTCTGTAAGGATCAACTTGCAACTTCATACTCTGTCAAATACTGACTGACAGCATGTGTAACATTTCACTTTGGTAAGGACAGCCTGCATCCTTCAGGAGCTAAAGGAACGATTAGAAGCAGACCTTTTAGGAGCCAAAGGGAGCAGTTGCTTGCAGGCTGAGGGAAGCAAATTGCCTGGATACTTCACTCTTGAGCCAGGGCCTTTGCAAAGTGATGCTATCAACTCTTGTAGACTCTTTTAAAAAATACAAAATAAAGAAAATAAAGCAATTTTAAAATTTAAGTATGCGTTCTGATTAATTTGGTTTATTAAATTATTGCCAACTAAGATTATTATTGTCATTATTATTACTTGTGATAATGCTATTAAATTATTCATTGACTCTAAGTACAGTATTGGATATTAAACTGTCTTTGTTTGTTTGTTTGTTTGTTTACTGAATATCATGCTCTTTAAAATGTTTTAAAGTAGGGTTGTTTTTTCTTGATTTTACTGTTTTAGCTTTTGATAAATGCATTGAGGGGTGGTTTTCTTTTTTATAATCAAGCAGTATATAAATTTTATGAAATAAGAAAACAAACAAAGAAATAGCCATCCTCCAAAGGAACCCAAGCCTTATGAGGAAGAGTTGAAGGAGCTGGTTATGTTTAGCATGGGAAAGAGGAGATTGAGAGGAGATGCAAATATCTAAATGGCTGTCACATGGAAGAGGGAACAAGCTTGTTTTCCTTTGCTCTGGAGGGTAGGACCCAAAGCAATGGCTTCAGGTTACAAGAAAGGAGATTCCGACTAAACATTAGGAAAAACTTTTTGACTGTCGGAGCTTTTCGACAGGGGAATGGACTCCCTTGGAAACATAGGAACCACCTGCCAGGCGCCAAGGTCCCTTTGCCCAACCAATAAAATATTTGATGGGGCTGGTCCCCCCCCCCTTGATGGGCATTGCCATTCAAATGGGGTGTGTGGCCGCGTCTTGTGATCAATTATGCGGGACAAGACTTACCTGCCTCCCCCCAATATTTTATTCAAGTTGACACTCCTGCTTGGGAGGTGGTGGACTCTCCTTTTTTTGGAGGTTTTTAAGCAGAAGTTGGATGGCCCATCTGTCATAGGTGCTTCAGTAGAGATTCCTGCAGGGGTTGGACTAGATGACCATCAGGGTCCCTTCCAGCTCTACAATCCTATGATTGCTTTTGAAAGTATAGTTGGATATAAAGCAAAGGTGCTTAGGTTACTTCAATCTTAATGGGATGAAATCAAATGAGGATGAACTATAACTTCAGTCAACTCCAAGTATGGGCTATGCTGGCTGAGACTGATGGGAATTCAAGTCCAATGGCCACAGGTCCCCCATTTGTGCTCTATAGGAAAATTCAGAGTCCAATTGATGCCAGCCAGCTAGCCCGCCCCATATGTTACCCTTTCCTAAGAAAGATTGGGCTTCTCACTGACCGTACATGATGCGTTCAATGTTTCTTTCTTTCTTGCTGGGGATTATGGAGCTTCTGCATTAACCCCATGATACCTGGCAGCAAAACCTATGCACCTTTTAAAATATCTAAACACATTTTAACTAATTAGTTTTCAGTTATTTTCAGCTAGAGTATTGTTGTTTTAAATGCATATTGTGAGCTAGCTAGCCTGAGTAGGTTTTAAATAAAAATGCATATAAATGTGCATAAAACAATCCTGGATCAAGAATCTTTTTACAAAGGGGTTCTGCTAGGAAACCTGGATTTGACAGAATGGAAATACAGAAATACAATGTAATATGTGAATGTAGTTTAAATATCTCATTTGTCACCTTCTTGAGTGACTCCGTGATTTGCCAGCGTCTAATGTGTACGCATATATATATATATTCATGTTTTTAAGATCTGGAAGGTTTTGATTCCGTAATACCAGTTGCTGAGAAGCTCAGTCACCCAACAACTACTAGACCAAAAGCTACTGGCAGAAGACCTCCTTCACAATCATTCACATCTGTAAGTATCCTCTATGAACTGGATATTTAAGAACATAGGACACTGAGTCAGACAATTGGTCTATTTCCTGTATTGTCTATAATGGCAGGCAGTGGCTCTGCAGGCTTTCAGATAGGGATATTTGCTGCACTACCTTGGAGGTGCCAGGGATTGAGCCTATGGCCCTTCTTTATCACACCAATTGTAGTTTTAAAATCTCATTTGTTTCCTTCTTGAGTGACTTGGTAATTTTGACAGTGTGTGGTATATAGATATATATTTTCATGTTTTTAAGATTATCCAGTTCCCTAAGTAGTTTAACCCTGGGAGGCAGGAGGGAAGTACTCAGTATTTGCTTGACTCATGTCTACTTACAATAAGGTTTCTTGCTTTGTCAGTGTCCCTGTTAGATTTCTTGCAGCATACCTATAATTCCCCCCCCCTTTTTTTTTGTCTCTTCTTTAGCTTAATTGCAAACACGCAATCATGCTTTGATGCTTGTTTGCAAATGTTCTTTGGACTGGAGCCACACACAAAAAGAGTGGAAAGAAAATATTTGCTAAATCCATTTGCGCCTAGACAAGGATTCACACAGTCCAATGCCCATTTCATCAGCAGTTCTCATGCCTCTGTTTGTGCAGGAGGTTTCACAAAAACAGTAAAATATATTTTGTGCAATGCTCTTATCATGAGGTGTAAAAACAGGCCTTCCTTCTCAGGAAGATGCCTTCCATCACGGAGTAGCCCTTTTGGATCCAGCTTTGCATCTCATTAATATATTTTTTTCTACCTCATGACACCTATTCCAGTAGCAGAAGCTTAAAATGTTAGCAGAAATAAGTTCTAGCCATTTCTTTTAATAGGGCTTTGTATTTTATTAGTGTTTATTATTAAGAATAATGAGAATTCTCACATGAGTCATGGGATGAAATTGTTACAGTAAACCCGCTGAGCCCATGGGAGTTCTCTGCATGCAGGTGCGATGCATATGGAGAAATTTCCAACATACTAACTTGGATTACTAAATTAATAGGAAAGGTATTAAGAGACTCTGTAAACCTCATTTCCCTGAATAAGGAGAGGCCCTCTCATCTTTGGCCCCATTTGCACCAATGTTGCTTGGGAAGAGGGGTTGGTTGTTAAACCACTCTGGGAATTGTAGCTATGTGATGGGAATGGGGTTTCTTAACAATTCTCGGCACCCTTAACAAACTACAATATCCAGGATTCTTTGTGGGAAGCCCGGACTCTTGAAAGCGGTATGATACTGCTTTAAATGTAGAGTGCAGACGAGGCCTCTATTGGAATATTCTGCCACCTGCTATCCCATCCCCTTTCCCCATTGTGAAGCTTGCTGCCACTGCTACCACCCCTTGGGCACAGAGGAAGGGGATAACAGGAGTGGAGTGTGACCAGAATCAAGGCAAGGGAACCCTGCTTAGTTCTTACTCCATACTTTTCAAATGCTTCTGTAAACTGTGGTCCACAGTAGATTAGTAGTACACACATTTTGTATCAGGGATTAGGTCTACCAATGCTTCTGTCTCGTTGAAAGTTAGTCTGTTACATTTAAGTATGTGTGGAAAGAAAATACTTCTGTGTTTCCACAGTCTTCACTTTCAAGTCCTGACTTCTTTGATTCTCCAAGTCCTGAAGATGAAAAGGAGGAACATGTTTCTCTTCCGCACAAAGTAGCTGAACCATTAAAGAAAGCAAAGACTGTTACAATATCGCTAGTAAGTGATTTAGGTTGTTTGTATCAATAGTAAGGGCTGCTGTTTGTGGTTGCTAATGTAATTATGGTGTCGCTGTTTTGGGGCACAGGTAAGTACAGTGTAATATGTCCATTAATATGCACAATCTGATTTGTATGGTCTTTCCACTTCAAAGTTGGGGTGCATGATCTCCTGATTTCCACAGTTATTCCCCCTTCCTAAAAGTATGAAAGGAAAATCAACATGACATGTACACACAGATCACACACAGTTTGATGTGTTTGGTGATAAATCCATATGATCATAAGTACAATTCCATGTTCCACCACATACAAGCTATTGCTAGGAAGTCAGACATCTGAGCAATTCCATGGTGACTTGTCCAGAGAATTTAATGTCTAGGCAATGATTTGAGCAACGTCTCTCATTTTTCAAACTTAGTTTTCTGCCTCCAGTGCCTTTCCAATGGGCCCATATAGCCCCATATAGCAAACCAAATTATGTCTTCTAAAATGTTTGAGGACAGAGTTCTTTCACTTGTGCAGACATTTATTCATTCTCATTTCAGACTTTTAGAATGCAATCCTATACCTGCCTATTCAGAACTAAGTCCCACTGAGTTCAGTTGGGCTTATTCCCAGAAAAGTTGTTATAGGATTGCAGTCATACACATGCTACATTATAGGAGGTATTATAAGACACATTTAGCAGCTAGACTACTTTTGTTGTAGAAATTCCATTTCCTTCCATAACCTTAAACTCTTTAGGTTCTAAAGAACCTAAAGGCTTAAGTAATAGGAACAGAGGAAGCTGTCATTCCAAAGCAAGGGCAGACATGAGTCTTGTGGGATCTACTTTGATGGATCTCAGGCTTCTAGTAAAAACAGTCAGAGCCAGGCTCAAAAGATACACACTTAGAAATCAAGAATTCTGTTCCCAAGGATTTGTTTTTGAGTACCAGAACATAACCCTTTCACACAGAAATCTGCTCCTGATTACCCCCACGGTCACCACCTACAGTGGTCTTAATTTCATCTCTATCCTTTTTGTGGCAGGGTTTGTATCATTTTGTTGTTGCTGTTATACTAACAGTTGGAGTCAAAAATCCTTGATGAACTGTTTTGAATTCACTAGAGATCTACCAATAGAGCCCTATCTACCCATCCCTGCCCTATACTGGTTAGACTATTTGTCCCCACTTTCCCTGATCCCACCTACTACCTGAAATTATTTTAACTAAACATTCTAATGATTGAATCCAAGTCCTTCTGCTTGCAAAACATGTTCTCTGCCACTCAGTTGTGATCTCTCTCTGTATGGTTATTATATAACCGTATAATGGTGGTTTTAGCACTTATGCATTCAGAGCCAAATTGATTAGTTACATTTTATATTTAAAAACAAGAAACAAAACAGCCAAGTGCTATTACATAATTTTGAATTATTTCATGTCACAGGAGAAATTCTTGTTTGTGTGAGTGGGCCCTGTTGTCTTTTGCATATTTTCCCCACACACATCCTGACCCAGTTTCTGGTGACATTTTTCATTGGTCAGTAATAGCAATTCAGAATGAAATTTGCCCAGCAGCATTCCCATGGGTGACAGCTCCTGGCAGGCTCCCGTCAGCATGATGTTAAGATCAATTTGGAAAGATGTGTTTGAGAAGCTATGCTATTTACATTGTGGCCAATTCTTATGGAACATCTGGACAGGATTTCTTCAGCATAGCTGGGCAGAAGAGGAGGGGGAAAACATAGGATACTGGAGCTCCTTTTCTTGTTAGCATTCTAATGTTTGGGTGTGGTATTGTCGTTTTTTTATAGGTATCTGATAACAAAGCTTCACTGCCTGCCAAGCCAGGAGGCTTAACAAGTGGAAGTACTCTTCCATCTTCGTTATCATCCTCATCTGCACTTCATCCAGTTTCAGCAGGAACAACAGGTCATAGGTCAAATTCCCCATCTTTGTTCAGCAGTGAAGGAAAGCCAAAGACTGACCAATCCAGCCAAGGTGAAGCAGCTTTGGATGAGTTAAGAACACAAGTGAAGGAGCTGCGAACTATCATTGAAACAATGAAAGACCAGCAGAAGTGAGTGTTACTGTATCGCTGGAGGGTGTAGACTATCCCCTTTCCATACATTACCCCAAGTGAGCCAGATCCCTTGGTGTCCATTAATAACTTTTTATGTGTTTGCATGATTTGTCTTTTTCTTTGGAATATCCTTCCTCAACTTGACGCCTTCCCCGTGCTTTGGACTACACCCATCATAACCAGCCAACATAACCATGCCAGCAATGGCTGGTGGGAGTTGTAGACCAGAACATCTGGAGGGCACTAGGTTGAAGAAAGCTGGTTTACAGATAGATGAAAATGTATGAACGATTGTTTTAGAGCTTCTGTATTCAGAGCCAACTGATTAGTTATGGTGGAGAACTTTATTGCATTTTTCAGTTCTTTTAGCGTGACTTATTTTTAAAAATGCCATGTTTTCGTTTACCTAGAGAGGCTGCTGACTAATCTTCCCCAAATTATTTTTAAAGATGGGTAACATCCCTATTATACTTACCTATCTTACATCATGCTATATTTTCCTCAAGATGCTGCTACTTTGAGGACACTAATTCATACCACGATGAATTCTGCTGGTATTTAGTCATTTTAGAGGATTTTATGCTGCCTGGTAATCTCTGTTTTCAATAGGGTTTATTCTTATTCTTCTTTTGCCATGCCTGAAAACAGGAGATACTTTTCAGTTTTTCCAGGAACAGCAATTCTGCTGAGCTGAGTTAGGTACCATATATTATAGGAAAAGGAGTGGGACTTTCTTCACACCTACCTTCCTAAGCAGCTGCCTGCTGTTCCTATTCACTTCCTATTTTGCTTTTTCTAGAAAAGAGATTAAACAATTGCTGTCTGAATTAGATGAAGAAAAGAAGATCCGGCTACGATTACAGGTACTTGTATCATATGTGGCCTTAGACAACTTTATAGAAAGAGAACAATTTTCATGGAAAATAAAAATAGAAGATAAAAACTCCTAATGCAAATATAATCCTGCTAATATTTAATCTGTTTAAGTTGGTTGAGATGAAACAAATACAAAAACATGTGAAACTGTAAGAATTTTGTTTGTTTTACTGATGGTAGTTTAGCATTTATTTTGTGTTGCAACTTATCCTGGAAGGATGGGCAGGCTATAAATCTTTTAAATAATAAACAAAACATGATATTTCCTACCTGCCCGCCCCCTGCTCAATATTAAGATGTTTTGCAGCATCCAAGACCTGAAATAATACTATCCACAAAGCATTTTGATTTCCAGAAACAGTAAAAAAATCAATATAGTAACTATGGTTTATTATAAATGGGGTGAATAAGTGACCATAATGCTGGGAAATGTGTATTAATCCTTTCTGCTCACACTTGTCTTCTTCCCCACAAGTTGCTGTTTGTTCAAAGATTTGATCAGTTGTGTAAGTGCATGCATGTGCAGTATCACATGCCTCCATATCTCAAAATGAAATACTGCATATTAGTCTACGTATGCTAAACATTTAGTGCTTTTCTGAAAAGTGCACAATCATTGTGAAAAGTTGAGCTATGTTGCTGTGCTAATATTAAAGCAGGAAACTGGTAAGCCCTGTTTGGGCATTCAGATTACTTGTGTGTAAACAGCTGTATGAAGAGGAGAGCTGCTAAGCCCTGCTCTCCTCCACTATATCATCATCATCCCTTTTATAGTCCTCCACAAGTTTGATGGATCGTGGTTTGACCTTTTTAGTGAAGGGAAGTTCCACATTGTAACAAAAACTTCATACAGAAATAATTTCTAAGGCCTTCTTTGAGAAGCAGTGGGGAAGTTCTGACCCTACAGAAGCTGTTGGATTCAGCCCAGCCAGCATGAGCAAGTTACAGATGTGAGTTCAATAGCATATGGAAAGCCACAGGTTCCTCATCCCTGCTCTAGACTATAACATTTAGAGCTGCCTTCTTGGCAGAGAGACATGTGACCAATATAGTTAGATGCTATGGAGGAAATCCAAGGATTGGCCAAACACAAAGGTTTTCAAATCAAACTGTTAATAATATTGATGTTCTGCAGCTGCCTGTAAAGTGCATATTGTGCTCTGTTGAATAGCTGATGCTTGTAGAAGCTCGTAAGCAGGGTATCAAAGTGGAAGCCTCTGAACACAGAGGTCTCATTTAGATATCATGACTGAAACCTAAAGGTCCATCTTCCATGGATCTGTCTAACTCAGCTTTTGGCAACCTGCTACTATCCAGATGCTTTTGTCTACAACTCCCATCAGCCCTAGGCTGCAGTTGGGATCTGTAGTCCAAAACATTTGAAGGGCACCGAGTTGCTGAAGGCTAATCTAACTTTAATTAGAAGAAGAAAAAGGGGGAGGGATAGCCATTATGACACCCTTCTGTTAATTAATTAATATAAATGCATAATTTACTCATTTACCTACTTACTTTAATTTGCTGTGAACCTCCCACCCATCAAATTCATTGCAGAATCCAGAGTTCTAATAATAAACTTTCTCTTCCTCTGTTCCTTCTGTACCAGTCATTATTTTAAGAACCTCTCTAACTTATACTCAAAGAGCAATCCAAACTCCCTATTGACATGGTTTGGAAGTGGGAGAGTTGTGCCTCCACTAACCCGGCCAGACTCTACTGACGGCTCAGTGAAGGACCATTTTTCTGCCCGCCCCCCACCGCCACCTTCCACCTGGCCATCATGAGAGGTGTTGCTCACAAGTGCAGCAGTGGCTGTTCTTCTGCCAATCAGGGGGTTGGATTTCAAGACTTAGTCATCTTGGGCTTTTTACAGAATTCTCCATCACATTATGCTTTCCCTTATTGGTTCCATCCTTTCCACGTAGGATTTTCTGAGCTGTATACAGTATTCTGAATGGGGACAGCAACATGCTTTGTATGAATATAAGGACAGTATGGTACTAGCGGTGTTATTTTCTGAGTAATTTCTGACATTGACTTAAAGAAGATACAGTATGCTGCCACTGCCTAGCTAGAAGGATTTATTAGGCATTGGGCAATGTTAACATTTGATTCAAAAGCTAATTGTGTGGAAATGGTTTAAACTGGAACTTTTTGTCTTTCTATAGATGGAAGTTAATGATATAAAGAAAGCTCTTCAATCAAAGTGAATTCTGGATAGATGGAATGTTGTATTATTCATCGTGACAGAGACTTTTATGCCCCAGACAAAATAACTTTGTGCCAAATGATTAAAGATCTGCCTACACCCCTTTGTTTGAACAACTAGCACAAGAGTTTTAATAGCACAACACAAATTCCAGCGAAGAGGAGGAATTTCCATGTGGCTTGGTTATCGCACTGTTGTGACTGAAATTCTTCTTACTGTGCTAAAATCTTCTCTACTTCAAGTTCACAGGCAATTGAAAACTCAGGCAGTTTAGTTCATAGTGGTACTATTTTAATGATGTTTTCCATAAGTAAAATCTACTTCAGGTTTATCAGTTTACAGGTTTTATGATTTTCACTTTTTAAATTGTCTTTTGTCACACAGATTCTTAAAATGTTTGTATTGCATATAGCCAGAAATGAATGTTGATATCTGGGTGAGGAGTCCTTTATTTGTTTCTTTCTCTCTCTCTCGCTCTCTCTCTCTCTCTCTCTCTCTCTCTCTCTCTCTTTCTCTCTTGCTTCACATAGAACAGCTTTATGTGTTGTTTTAAATACGATTACATATGCAATCTTTTGTCCAAAAATTATCTACAAGATGAATCTTAAGTTTGTGTACAAATAGTGTATTTAAAAGGAAAAAAATGAAGATAAATTGGTCTTTGCAATGATTTGTGCCTTCTTTTGCCAAACACTGATTGGAGCTGGTTGTAGACCAGGTCTTAGAAATGTAGCTATCACAATGAGGCCTGACAGTCCACTAGAGGTCACTCTTTCAGTATTTTAGCTGCTTGCTCCTAAGAGAACATGTTTGGGGTTTTTTTTGTTTTTGCTAAGGTGGTATAATGACCACAGCATGTTGAAGCTGCTTTCTTTCAACAACTGTGGCTTATTCAACTGAGAATTCACTGCTGCTTGATTTCATTCGAACTTTAAACACTTGCTTTCATCTCTAGGTTTGCACATCTTGGGTGAACAGAATATGCATAATCTAAGAGCAAAAATGAATAAAATATAAAACAACAAGAGAGAGTTGTATTATTTCATGCACAGATATTGTGCAATATTAAACCGGTGTTTAATATCAATTGCTACATCTATTGTGAACTTCGTAATGTGGGGAAATGGTGTGATTTTTGTATAATGGCATCCTAGAAGCTGGGCTTTCTTTCCTAGGGTTACAGAAAAGCAGTATTTAACTCATCTATTTATAGATAGTGAGAATCTCAGATTTCAAGGTAAATTGAGTGTATGTGCACATGTGCACAATCTAAAAATAGTTCATGACAAAAACTGTAATTTCCTATTTTAATAATAGATTGCATTATTAATACAATCCTATGTGTGTCTCTTCAGATGTAAATCCAATTCAATGAAAATTATTCCCAGATAAGTGTGCATAGGACTGCAGCCTCACACTTACTAAGAGAGTAAGCCCCATTGAATTTAGTGAGACCTACTTTTGAGAAAACACACATAGGATTGGTTTGTGTGTTTCCTTGTACAATTAAGGTATTTGTGCTGCTGAAACATCCACTTGTTGCTGTCCAGTGGTGTTTTGGCTCTGCTCTGTGGTCAGAGCTATGAAGTTTACATTAAATATCACACGGTGACTCTGTTTATCATATCACATGACCATTTAGCATTCTCCTCTCCCCCACCTTAGGAATTCAGAGTTATTTGTTTGACTTCTAGTTTGATTTTAATTGGCTTGAAAGCTTCCAACATGATGGTAATCTCTATAAAGATTTCTATAGTTCAGTTCCAGGAAGATGGAGCAGCAGGTTTTAGATTTAGTGATGCATCAGAATCCTTGTCTTAATCATGTCTATTTCTTACTTACTACTTAGCTTTAACACAATCACTAATTGAACATTTTTCACTGTGATACCTCTATGATTTTAAAGCTGCATTACGATCTCTGTATTCAGAAAGCCAAACCCATTTTGATCAATATATTTCCATCGTGCTTCAAGCATGAGGAAATTTTGTGAAATCAACTCCTTGATCGTCACAACGGCCATGTGTTCTAAGAGGTTGGTAGTATTCTTTACTATTTTACAGAATAAACTGTTGCCCAGTCCTAAGACTAGGTAGTGCTTGAGATATTGTGCTGTAACAAATGCACCAATGCAATGCTACGTGATTTAGCATTGCAGTAAAATACAAGCCAGCTCAAAGTGCTTAGTGGACAGAAGGCAAATAGAAGCGTCAGATGTGCACTTAGAATGCCAAAAGTCTGTGGGTTTCAGCATGTGGTCACGACACCTCTTCAGTGGCATGCTATTTTGAATGTTTTACGGGACACAGGTGCTTTTAACATGCACATGTGTCCATGTTGAGGATCCCCCATGTGTACCAAATTGGGGCAAGTAAATGAATATGCAAGGTTGAAACAGAGCTTCTCAAAGCCACTTGTAGGAAATGGATTCATATAGAAGCCGCTTCCATGTGGTTGCATTGCACGTTGCTCTGATAACAACTGATGAGAGATACCCTATGTCAGCTGAAACATTTGGTTCCTTTTTCCTGCTACCATCACTTTGGGGGGGGGGCTGAGGATGTACATCTATATATACAAAGGTTACCAATGCAAGGCCAGACCTGATCGTCTCAATGTGTGGCACCCACACAACAGTGGTAGTATATTAATTAGACCTATGGATGATATAGGCTCTTGTTTCCAACCAGGTCTTTATAGATCTCTTGTAGTTTTCTAGCAATAAGAATTTATAGCTACTAACTTAAAAATTAAGAATTTGACAGGCAGACAAGTAATGCTTCTAAATTTACAGATATTTGAAACTTGAGATTGTAGGATAGAATAGTGGATTTCTGATTTCACTCACCTGGAAAACTAACTTTGAATAATTACAGTATGGGTTCAAACACAGGGCCGTGTTCTAAAATGTTATTTTTTTGTGGGGAGTGGGACAGAGGGACCTATCTTAATTCAGCAGTCTGACCTGAAATCAGGTTCTCTATTTCCCCCCTTCTTTCTCCCCTTCCTGTTGCAATGGTACATTGTCATTTTATAAAACTGTATTGAGGAGTCCAACGTATTGTGTGATTTGTAAAATAAGATTAAATGAGATTTTGTGGAAATACCTTGTTTAAAGCTTTGTTGTTCTTGGAAAGATGAATTATCGCTTATTCTGCATTATAGTTACAAAATAGGAAGCATTTTTCAAAGAAATTACACTTCCAGTGCTTTAAAAGAAATGACCAATTATTCATTTACAGCCATTGTTATAATGTAGTTATGCCAGAAATATTTATTTTTCTCATCAAAGCAAATAGAAAGGAACGCACTGCAAATTCATCTTGAACTGAAGATGTCTACTTTTGTTGGAACTGCCATGAATTGTCTTCAGTGGGCACAGATGAAGCACAAATTTTGTGCTAGTTCTATTAAGCAACTTTTGCTTGCATTTTATTTCATTCAAGTTGCTTTAGTCATTATGCATAGCTAAGTTTGTTTTATAACTCATTTTTAATATATAAGTTTGCATTGCATAATTCTGACATGTTTCCTTATATAATTTACTTCATGTATCTACAAATTCCTTTTTGTTCAAAATCTCAAATTAAGGCAACTCCTTAGTATTACAGCACAATCTATATACCAACTCTGAGTTCAATGTAATATGTAGATAAATAAACTATTTAGACATCTGTGTTCCATGTTAGCCTGGACCACTAGAATTCCTAGCAAATGGGGATGGGTCTACCTCTGGAACACAGCAGTCAAATATATTAAACTAGAGAAAACGCGCAAATGTTTTCTTCCCTGCAACAAAACCAATATTTGTGCAAATTGTTTGCACACTATGGCCTGGTTTGCATAACACAGTAGGTCAAACTATGGCTTACCAAGGCCTTACAAATTTATGAGCTAAAGAGGAGCTTTGCAACTCCTTTGCTGCTGCTTTATTCTTTGTTGAACTAAGCTCAGCTTTGGCTTAGCATGTTGTCCAAATTTGGGCTTCTGGTTAAGTTGTTTCTTCACTAACCATGAGCTGTAGCTGAGTAAAAAAGGATTGGACTGCCTGCCCCATCCCTGTCCCTAACACACACACACACACACACACACACACACACACACACACACACAAAACTAAGCAAAGTTGCTTAGTCTTTTTGCCACCTCCTCCTTGGTGTAGAAAACATGAGCAAGCCCTTACAGCTACTAACCTGCAAACACTTCTTACTGAGTTCCCATACCAGACAGTGACTCCCAAAAGCTGCCGCTTGCAGCCACCTTTGCAGCCAATGTGATTATAGAAAATGCAATTGTATAATAATGGGGGGAGTTCAAGACTGCTTCCCAAGTAAAATATTTGCTTGCTCTTTTAAAAGAACTAAGCCAAGACTTGAGAGACCCAAGCGACAAAAATTTATCCCATTTCCCCTCAAGTTAGAAATACAGATTTAGAAAAGAATCAGTCTTTTCCTTCTTTCAGTTAATTGTGTTTTTGAGAGACTGATTCATTTGGCTGGAGGAAGAGTAAACATTGGTTCCTTGTGGTTTTTGCATTATCTAGTGTAGCTCCAGCTCCTCAGTTAGTAGTTGTAATTGTGTGTCCTTTCTCATTCTCAGCTGATCCCAGGCAGATGGCAAAAAAGTTAAGTACCAGCACCTGTTAAAAGGTTGCTCAGATACTGATAATGAAAGTCAGGTCAGCTTGCAGCAAAGGGGAAATGGCTCTGCAGATCTCCAACAGGAAAGGTAAGTTTCCAAAGACGTTAAACAGAAGGTTTGAAAAGCCACTGCAGTGGCAAAGTGCATCTTGCAGTACACTACAGTGAGCCAATAGTATGAGGTGATTCATTGTGTTGTGAAGTAGACAAAATGATCTCTAGACTTTTATGTCTTTTTTCCTAATGGGTTTTTGAAAGCTGGTGGGGACTCTCAAGTGGTATGTGCAGGTCACACCTACCAGGCAGTGTTTGGGCTTAACTAGCAGGATGTGTTTGTGTGCGTGCATGCGCATAACATGAAAGAAATTGCCTGGCAGTTTGATTTTGGGCAGCAAGAGAAGCAGGCTGTTGCATTTAGCTAGCAAGAAGCAGCATTGGGGTAAGCTGCAAAGATATGCAATTGCTTAAGCCTTTGATGAACCCATGATCCTTTAAAGATGGGACATTGGCTGGCTTGCTGCCTACAGTGCACAGCTTTGTATATTTGTAAATAAGCACATCTTACAAAAATGCCACCGGTCTTTAGTACTTCTTGGCCCTTGCAGGAGAACCACGCCTGAGACTGGCTGCTACAGCCCATCCCAGGAAGGATAATGTGTGTGTGATTCTTATATGATTTTGAATTTGAGCTTGGCGCATGATCTGGTTTGTGTAATAAGGCTCGGCCCTAGAAATATGAGAAGTCATAAAGAGTGAACAGAGGATTTGCAGTGTGACCTTTGGTCTCAACGGAATAAGCACATCTAGTGGTGGATTGATCTAGGTCTAATATTAGCAAATGTTCCACATAATGGGAATGTTAAGGCAGGGATCTTCAAGAGATGATCCACAGAAGAAATGGCTGTTTCTGCTTTCTCCCACCTGGTTCTGTTTTGCAAATGCCTCCAGGCTATTCTCAATTGGCAAAGGAGTAGTTCTGACACTGCCTTCCAGAAGATAAGCTAACCCTCCCTATATTTTCCACTCTGACCAGAAGAGCATTTCATAGGAAACCCAACTTCCTTTGCTTCCTCAGTCAGTTTCAGTTAAGGCTTTCATTTGGCTTTGGGAGGGGGGCACCAATTTAAAAACAACCTGGAAGAAGGCATTTGAATGACGTAGTGGTCAGAGAAAGCATTAAGCACTTTCTCACCTGATTCTAACTTCCTCAACATTATTGTTATTGCAGAGATACAGAGCTGGCTACTCCGTATTTCCCCCATAACATCTAGTTCTGCTCCTAATCCCTTTTTCATCTGGTATAAGGAGGCAGGCACAGAATCTGGCATGCTCTCTTAAGTGTTTATAGAATGGAATTAGACCAGTCATTGTTAAGGTAGTTGTTATTCTGAATGGCATTTAAAATTTATCTGCCACTAATGGAGTGTCCCTTCGAGGAAAATATAACGTATTTGTGTGCATGTGTGCACACTCAGTCAGAGCTGAATTCTTACCTGCTATTGAGGTGAGCTATGTGAGAAGTGACGTGACCCGGAAGTGTCTCCGGACAGCGCTGGCCCCTGGCCTCTTAAGTGAGATGGGCGCACAACCCCAGAGTCTGTCAAGACTGGCCCGTACGGGCAGGGGTACCTTTACCTTTACCTATGTGAGAAGTGAGGTTACAAGGTGCCAGACAGAGGGCCTTCTCGGTAGTGGCGCCCGCCCTGTGGAACATCCTCTCATCAGATGTCAAGGAAATAAGCAGCTATCTTTAAAAGTCACCTGAAGGCAGCCTTGTTTAGGGAAGTTTTTAATATTTAATGCTGTGGGTTTTTTTAGCACCCAATTGGGAGCCACCCAGAGTGGCTGGGGAAACTCAGCCAGATGGGTGGGGTATAAATAATAATTTTTTATTATTATATAGAGGAAGAAGATTGTGTAATGTTTAGGACTCCTCTCCCCTCTCTTGTCCATAAATGTGACATACTAGCAAGGTGAGAACTGCACTACTGATACCCACTACTTTATACTTCTGCAGCTGTATTGTGGCAAAGCCAAGTAGAAAAAGAAGACAACAGCAGCTCTGAACATCAATGTTTAAGTGACATTTGGAGAATCAATCCCATTGGGTGTTGCTTAAAGAACAGCAAGTACCTGTTTGGTATTCATGTTTTCCTAGAGACAGCAAGAAAATAACCAGGGGCAATTCTTTGATCGAATCCACCATCTTGTAGACAATGACATGGAATTTAATCCCATGGGTTAAGAAATCCTTATCATTGGCCAACACAAATGTTTTTAAAGTGGGTCTTCTAAATTGCACTTCCTACACATTATGAACCTTAAGACCTTCCTGTTTAGACAGGAAATGATCAAGGGAAACTGAAATTGCAAAGCAACCCACAAAGTGGGAAAGTTCAAAGAAAAATGTAGCCATGCATTATGTGCTAGTCAAGTGTTACCATTTTATCTAATATATGACCACACACTTTCAGTTTTCTTCCCCCTAGGGTGGTTGTAAAGAACAAAGGAATACTAAATTATAAAAACTTAAGGAAAGTATATCCTATTGATCGTTCTATATGTATGAACAGAACTCTATGATGTCACACTTAATAGTATTAGTTTCAAAATTATTAAGAAGAGAAGATAAACATAAAACATTAAATGACCATACTCACATTCAAATTAATTTATATTATAATGTTGATATTTTCTTTTAAATATTTTCTTTTTATATAATCTTTATTAAACTTAAAATCTAACACCCTCTAAACAGAATGTCTCATGATATATAGCGTTTGCCTTTGCATATGCAAAACAACTTATAAAACTACTAAAATCAATTATCAGTAAAATAACATTTTAAAAAATATTTTCTATACAGTTTTACATGAAAAAATACATCAAATGAAAATCAAATGCAGGAAAGACCCACATTTAAAGCAGCATAACTAACAGAAAAGCAAAATATTCTCTTAAGCCTTAAAATGTTACAAATAAAATAATTCCATACTCCTAAAGCATCATTAGCAACTAAACGCAATAAATGAGACAGTAACTCAACCCTCCTGCACAAAACCAAACCAGTACAGTGGTACTTCTGGTTAAGAACTTAATTCATTCTGGAGGTGCGTTCTTAACCTGAAACTGTTCTTAACCTGAGGTATGACTTTAGCTAATAGGGCCTCCCGCTGCCGCCACACGATTTCTGTTCTCATCCTAAAGTAAAGTTCTTAACCCGAGGTACTACTTCCAGGTTAGCAGAGTCTGTAACCTGAAGCGTTTGTAACCCGAAGCATTTGTAACCCAAGGTACCACGGCACGTAACTCCCAGAAAGTTCGCCATGAGGTTTGAGCTGAAATGGGTTCCCCACCTCTGCTATAGCTATTTGGAACAGGTGTAATTACTATTATGCTCTGATGAGTTATGTGGCAACCCAGTATGTGAAAGTGGAACTACATGTATGAGGTTAAAAAGAATTTCCAAGTCTGTTTTTCCCTAAGGTAGGGTGGAAGAATTGGCAGCCACAGGTGGTTAAGTCTTTCAGGCCTTTTAAAGGATTTTCTCCCTATTCAAATTCCTAAACTGGAACTGCAAGGCTATATGAAAGCAGCAATTTGTAAACTTATTTCTGAGCCATGCTGAAAGTAGGACACCCTGATCTATATACTTAGAAGAGTCTTATACTAGTACATTATGCCAGTGTATCTATTGAAACACTGCTTTAATAATAATATAAACATTCACCTCTCTATATTTTTAGTAATAGCTACATTCTTAAATTCTATGTGCAAGTCTATGTTTCTGGATGTACAGGCCAAATGCAATGCATAAGGGATAATATACTGAGCAGTAAAGTTGATTTAATTGGTGATCCACTTCTGCTTAAGCTGTTAATTATTTTCAGAACGAGAACATAGCTGTTGGTCAGGCAACACAGTCACATACCATTTACTCCCTTACAAGGAACGTCAAAATTGCGTTGACAAAAATATGGAGGGGGAGTGGCAGGGAGCAAAGTTTCATCTGCGGTTCCTAAATATTCAAAGTCTGGGAAGAGGGAATTGGACATGTTAACTTATTGAAGGGAAATTTGGGGAAGCCTGTGCAAACTAACAAAATAAACCTTGCATTCCTACACAAGTCTACTTAGAAGTCTCACTGTTTAAAAAGCAGCTTCCTCCCCAGCAAGGATGGCTAATTCTTTTTGGGCCAAGGGCCATGTTGGTGATCAGTCACCCTCCGGGGGCTGCATGCCTGTGGTGGACAATAGCCAGTGTGTGTGCACTACACATACAACCCAATGCAGTTCACACACTTGCCATAGCCATTCAACAAATAGCACACACCCCAGGAACTCAGGCAACATAGCTGCCGCTGCCTCCTCCCTCTCACACCTCCAAACACAGTCCTAGTCACACATACATTCACAGCTTTTACAAACAAATGCCCATGCAACCAGCATTTCCAAGTCATGTCCACTCCAGTGTGGAGGGCTGGAAATGCTTTCTCGGCTCAGAAATCTGGGCAGAGTTTGCACCCACCTCCACTATTAGTGCTGAGATTGGGAGGGGTAGAAATGTTGCCTTATACTCGCCCCAGAACTAACTGTGCCACGTTAATGATCAAGTGCAAAGAGAGCATTTTCACCCACCCCAGCGCTGCAGTGTTTTACAGCGGTACCTCAGGTTACATACGCTTCAAGTTACATACGCTTCAGGTTACAGACGCCGCTAACCCAGAAATAGTGCTTCAGGTTAAGAACTGAAATCGTGCTCCAGCAGCGCAGCGGCAGCGGGAGGCTTCATTAGCTAAAGTGGTGCTTCAGGTTAAGAACAGTTTCAGGTTAAGAACGGACCTCCGGAACGAATTAAGTACTTAACCCGAGGTACCACTGTCTGTGTGTGTGATGCTGCCTTTTACTCTTAAAGAACAGGCAGAGGGGTTTATCTCTGACCCCAGTGCTGTGGTGCTTAGCCTGCCTGCTCTTTAGAAAGGATTTCAGTGGTGAGATCAGGAGATAATGCCCTCCGCCTGCATGGTAGAGAAACTGTTATGGCAGTGCTTTTGCAGCAGCTAGTAGGTCCTTGGTGTGCATTAGATGTGCATCAATTTGAAGACACTGCTGGGTTGTTCAGATGAACCCAGATAGGCACTGCAGTGTGAACATCTGCATTGGCTTCCCATTCAAAAGGTTGCTTCCATGTGTGGATATCCCTTGTTGGATCAGGATCACGGTATTTTATTGTAACGGCTTTTTATTGTTACCTAGGAACTCCAAAATAAAAATGGGTGGTTCATTTATTCAGAAAGTCACCACCGAAATACAATGTTGAGAAAATACAAGAATGTATTTTCTATTTAAGTCTGCTGTATCCTTCAGGCTGTTGGGTTCATTTGTTGGCATTTTGTGCTAGCCGCTGCTGCACTTTCTGATAACTTGGTTCCCCTTTGAGTTCCACACATGCCATCCTTATCTAGATAAACATTTATCATATGAGATAATAGCCTATTAATAACCAGGGATCAAAGAGCCAGGCCACTGTTTCCAAAAACAAAAAGGAGATTTAGGTTTATGTTATTGAAATAGCAGAATCATGCCCCACGCCACCCCAATGATATAGTGTCAGCATAATGGTTAGAATGTCAGACAAGGAGCATGGAGAAGCGGCCACATTTTCCTATTTGCTTTTGGAGCGGGTGATAAGGGTGAATCTGCAATTGCAGAGCTTTAATGGACCTTAAATACTTTGAATAGGGGGGGCATCCCCTTCAAATGCAGATCTGACTCAAAGTGTTGTTTAGAATCACCTCCACAACTAGCCCATTTCCCTGCCAATGTATTTTCCTCCTTTCCATGCAAAAGAAATAACCCTTACTTTTGAAAAGTGTGTGTATAACCGGCAGTGAGAAACACTGGAAAGACGATACTTTACTGGCCCCTTGTTTCCATAGAAGTGATGTATCTGAGCATGTTTGGGAGTGCAATTTCCTTCCAGGGAGCATGGGAGTTGTGATTTACTGTGATTTCCAACCATAGGAGCCAACACTTAGGGGCTGAGATCCCTTGGCACCCCCCCCATAAAATATTTGAGGGAGCTGGGGGCCCCAAAGTTGATGGGCATTGCTGTTCTTGAATGGTGTTTGTGCGCTGGGTCTTGCGATTTATTATGCAGGGCGGAGCTTACCTGAGTCCGCTTGCTATGTTTAGTTGTTTGGCATAGCACCCCTGTTAAATGTATATACACCCTGTTGTGTGTATAAATCCAAAGTGATCCATGCACAGAAATCTACCTTCTGGGAGAAAGCTATAATTCTGAAATGGGGTTGCTTTTTTAAGCTACCTGTACTATTTAATGTTTGTAGATGTGTTTTATTAGAAATATAGATTTGGTCAGAATTGTGTTGTGGGACAGGAAAATAGTTTGTATAGAAGTAATTTTTTTTGTACAATGATGTACTTATTTGTGAGATGCAAAATGAAAGCACCTGCCTAGTTATGAGGGTAACAATTATTTTACCTGTGCAGCTAATTTCCCTTTTACTTTTTTTCTGTGTAGGAACATGATTACACTACCATTTCTGTTTTCTTGTTAAACAAAATATGCTGTTTACAGTTAACGAGGAACAGGAGAAAGAAAACATAAAGCACATTAAAATTGCACTGGATTTTCAAAGGTGCAAGAGGAGGATATCTTTTTTGGTATATAATTGTCAATTACCTAACGTGTTAGTCAAGCAAAGAATTACCGGTATACTTAACAACTGAACCACATGTGAACACAATTAGAATTTCTTAAAGATACTTTTGTAGCACTTGGACATTCACGTTTTACAGCATACAAGAAGTTAGCCGATTATTTCAAAATACATTTCTTAAAATATGTTAAGCTGAAATCAGGTGTTTTTCTACATCTTTACCAAGCTAGTTTCCAAAGTGCCAACCCCATCCCCAGCAATCCCATGGTATTCATTTAGAGTTTGTTAAATAGTTCCACTTCAAATTCTGATTTTAAAATTTATGAAGTTTTGCAAGAACACTTCACTTTTAATTTTTCACTTTTGTTTTGAGCAAATATCAATGTATCATAAAGACATTGTTGCTGAGAGCCAGTGTGGTGTTGTGGTTAAGAGCGGTAGACTCATAATCTGGGGAACCGGGTTCGTGTCTCCGCTCCTCCACATGCAGCTGCTGGGTGACCTTGGGCTAGTGACACTTCTCTGAAGTCTCTCAGCCCCACTCACCTCACAGAGTGTTTGTTGTGGGGGAGGAAGGGAAAGGAGAATGTTAGCCGCTTTGAGACTCCTTCGGGTAGTGATAAAGCGGGATATCAAATCCAAACTCTTCTTTAAAGTCTAGTTTACCCGGAGCAAACGAATATTATTATTATTATTATAATTAATTACATTTATATACCACCTTTTATCCCAAGCAGATCATGGTGGTACACATGGTTCTTCTCCCCATTTTATCCTCACAACATCCCTGTGAGGTAGGTTACGCTGAAAGATGGTGACTGGCTCAAGCTTCATGGCTGGGCAAGGATTCAAACCCTAGTCTCCCAGGTGATAATCCAACATTGTAACCATTGCACCACACTGTGTTGACTGAGTACAGGTTAAGTTAATCCAACAAACACACTGAGAGGGTCAGTTAAAATAGTATTTGTATGTACTCTATATTTTTGCAAATCAGAAATTACTTTTTAAGGCTGCATTCTTATATCTCATATCCAGCTCCCATTAATGACTTGGCTACAGAGTGTGGTTAGTGAGGAGAGGGCTTATGTGCCTGAATTCAGAGAATGTGCTAAGCCAAACCTTGGTATACCTCAGTGTGGTGTAGCAGTAAGAAAGACTAGGGATGAGCAGAGTGGCTGCAAAATCTTCTCCAAGACCCCACATGTTTGCTCAGTCCTTGTAAGCAATAGTTTGGATTACCAGAACATGCAAACCAGGCCAGTCTGAGTGCCCAGAAGAGTTTTGGAAGGGGGGGACACACAACAGAGGCACAGAAAACAAATGAGGCATTCTCAGCTTGGGGTAAAAATGTATTTTTTCTTAGTTTCTTTCCCTACTGTCATTCATGTCTAACTAAGACTAAGGGCTGGTAAAACTAGCAAAAACGCAATGTGCTTGAAACATGCCATTATGGTGGTATAAAAAGGCTTCTGTTGTTATTATTTTTCTATTTAAGATTAATATACTTTTTAAAGATGCATTTTTTTAAAAAAAAGAGTACCCATGTGTAAAATCAATTATTTTACATACTGAACAAAAAAAAAGTACATTTCCACAACTTGTTAATAGTCTTACAGTGGGAAGAGGATGGGCTGGAAGAGTCTCCAACTTGAGTTTAGATAGATAGATAGATAGATAGATAGATAGATAGATAGATAGATAGATAGATATATGCTGTGAACTTACCAGGGAGTAAGCGCCTATGAACATACTGAGATTTACTCCTGAGTAGACATATATAGGATTTCCCTCTGACTTATTCTCTCAGCCCTGCTTATGCTTCTCTAGTTATAGTTCTGGATTTTCTGGGCCACTGGAAACAGCCTTGCAAGGTGGGCCACTGAGAAGTTCTGATGCACATATTCATAAGGTACTACTGGCCATGTCTCCACAGTTGGGGGGCAGTGATATTTCTGAATGCCAGTTGCTGTGAATTGTGGGTAGGCAGAGTGCTGTTGTGCCCATGTCCTTTCCCACGGGCATCTGGTCAGCCCCTGTAAGAGCACGATGCCAGACCAGATGGGCAAATTCACCTCATCCATTAGGCTCCAGGGGATGCAGGTGGCGCTGTAGTCTAAACCACAGAGCCTAGGGCTTGCCGATCAGAAGGTCGGCGGTTCAAATCCCCGCGACGGGGTGAGCTCCCATTGTTCAGTCCCAGCTACTGCCCACCTAGCAGTTCGAAAGCACAAAGTGCAAGTAGATAAATAGGTACCGCTCTGGCGGGAAGGTAAACAGCATTTCCATGCGCTGCTCTGGTTGGCCAGAGCGGCTTAGTCATTGCTGGCCACATGACCCGGAAGCTGTCTGCGGACAAATGCTGGCTCTCTCAGCCTATAGAGTAAGATGAGCGCTGCAACCCCAGAGTCGTCCACAACTGGACCTAATGGTCAAGGGTAAAGGTAAAGGGGTAAAGGGACTGACTCTGGGGTTGCGGCGCTCATCATGCTTTATTGGCCGAGGGAGTTGGCGTACAGCTTCTGGGTCATGTGGCCAGCATGACTAAGCCGCTTCTGGCGAACCAGAGCAGCGCATGGAAACGCCGTTTACCTTCCCGCCACAGCGGTACCTATTTATCTACTTGCACTTTGACGTGCTTTCGAACTGCTAGGTGGGCAGGAGCTGGGACCGAACAATGGGAGCTCACCCCGTCGTGGGGATTCAAACTGCCGACCTTCTGATTGGCAAGTCCTAGGCTCTGTGGTTTAACCCACAGCGCCACCCGCGTCCCGGTATGGTTAGGGGTACCTTTACCTTTATCAAGCTCCCCTTATGTCCTCCTGCAGTTTCTGCATGTAATAGAAGCCAACTGCAATTTTCCTGTGTTAGGAAATCACTGTGTTGGGTAATCCCAGCAGTCTAAGAAAACCAGACATTGCCTTTCCCCCTTAAAACATGTATCAATTTAAAAAAAATCAAAAAAAATCAAGCAGCCAAAACTTCAGCATGACAGTTAAAAGGTATTCAAGGCCTTAGGAGCCTCGAGTCCTAAGAGCTCTCCACAGAGACCCCCTGGCCAGACCTCCTAAGAAAAAGGATAGGGCGGGGCCTTGAAGGCTCCGCCCAGGAGCAGCCACGCCCCCTTTAGGCACCTCGAAGATTTGCCGCGCTCCTATAAATGCCGCTCAAGAGCGCCGACATACACAAGCTGGGCTTTTCCCCGGGGGCGCGGGTGGGCGTCGCCGCCGCTGGCGGTATCAGTGGGCTGCGGCGCTATTGGCTGCGGCGCACCCAAGAGCGCCCCCTGACGGGCAAGCGGCACCTTTAGGAGCCAAGTGACAGGGCGAGCGCCGGCCCGCGCGCCAGGCGCTGCCAGCAACCCTGCAGGAAGCTTTCCGGGCAGCTTTCCTGCCCTCGAGGCGAGCCGCGCTGACGGGAGAAAGGAGTCGCCGGCCTTTTCATCTCTCTTCTCCCACCTCCGGCGCGGCGGCGGCGGCGGCGAAGTTTGTTTTGGCCCAGCGGGATGAGCCTGCCTTCCTCCTTCGCGCCCTAAGGGCGGGGGCCCCCTTGGCCGGCTTCTCCGGGCGCAGCCACCCGCTTTCGCCCCATGGAGAACCCGGCGGGCGGCGGCACCACCGTCCCAGCTGCAGCGCCCGCGGAGCAACAGCCCCAGCCGCCGCCTGCAGCCGGAGCCAGCGCGGGGGACTCGTCGGAGCAGCCCGGCGGCGCCGAGGCGCTGCCGCCGGGCTCCGAGGTGGTGCCGGAGGGCAACGGGCCGGTGCTTCGGCAGCGCTCGCTGCGGGCGGTGTACGTGCTCAACGACGGCCCCAAGGGCGGCTCGGGGGCGCGGAGCCCCGAGGCCGGCGCGCTGCAGTGCCTGGCGCGAGCTTGCGAGGCCGAGGGAGCGCAGCTCAGCACCGTCAACTTTGGCGAGCTGGACTTCGGCGAGACGGCCGTGCTGGACGCCTTCTACGACGCGGGTGAGTGAGGGTAGCTGGCGGAGAGAAAGGAGGCCGCGGGAGCAGCCCCTCTGCCCAGGGGAGGGGGCGAAAGCGAGGCGCCGGCTCCCTCAGCAACAGGCGCCCCCCAAGGCGCCACGAGCGCTTCCAGCCTCTGCCTGCCTGCCTGCCTGCCTGGCGGCGTGTTTTCGCTCAGCAGCTGAGGAGAAGCTGTTTCCTTGGCAGGGCGAGGGGCGCCCAAGCCAAACACCTGTCCTGCTGCCCCGAGGGCAAGCGAGGCAGCGGGGACGCTCGGCAGATCTTTGAAGACTGGAATCGCTGGTTAAAAACAAAACAAAAGCCCTTCCCCCGAGGTGCGGACGCGCCCTCTGATCTGGTTGCGCCCTTTGGCCCTTTATCCCAGGAAGGTTGTCTCGGCGCCAAGAGATCACAGCTTCCCCTCTCCCGCAATACGTGTGGCTTTCTCAGGACCTCTGTGCAATGAATGAGGAGAGGGCTCTTGTGCTTCTAGAAGTTGTGCCGAAAGGCGGGAGGGGTTGATTCCTGCAGGCGCCGCTTTTCTCAACTTTGCAAGAGGACCCGCTACTTCCGATGCTGCACGGCTAGCGTCGAAAGCGCAGGAGCCCGGCCTTTCTTTGCGTGCTGCCACTGGCAGGGGTGCCAACTTGAAAAAAATACTGGGCGTGGGGTGGGGGGCAGGCGAGCCCAGCTCTGCATAATCAATCACGTGACACGTGCACGCACACTTTTTGAATGGCAATGCTCATCAACTTTTTTGGGGGGGGGGCAGCCCTTTCAAATATTTTATATTTGGAGGAGGGGGCGAAGTGAACTCGGCCCCTAGGAGTTGGCACCTGTGGTCACTGACGGCCCCATGTTCCAGTCTCAGGTTGTGTGTGTATGCAAATGTTTTAAAAGCTTCTATTTAAATATATTTCCAGCTGTGAAGCCGCCTGCTGTTAAGAAGGCAGTTTGCAATGAAGAGGAGGTTGGCATGCATGCTTAACGCGCTGCTTTCTCCTCGTAAACCGTCTAGGTGCAAGATAAAGTGCACCGTTGCGGTAAACGGATGGGGAGGGAATCTAAGTATCTCCTCACTGTTCCAAATAACACCTCCCCCCCCCCCGCAGTTTAGCAGCAGTGAAGAAGGTTCTCGGGGTTTACTTTCACGTGTAACCTCATGTTGTGGGGAAAATGCATTATGTACATGCATGGAGGCAATAAGCCTAGTATTCCTTCACATCTTCCAAGACAGTGCCTATTGCAAACAAGTTACAGGGCCAAGTCCTAAAACTAGCAGGGAAGTACAGAATAGGAAGGAAGTGACATGGAGATGCTCATTTGCTGTCCTTGAGCAATAGATATTTCAGTCTCAGTTTGTGCAAATAGAATGGTAGTGGCTAAGCAGGGTTGTGAGGATATACACCACAGAAGAAGCCCTGCAAAGAGCTTTGTGCAGCTGAAGAAGCAACATAAGCAAAGCTTAATGGAAACCAGGATAATCAGCCATCATATTTCAAAATGTGCAGTGAAAGCACAATACAGGGGCAATTGTTCCTCAGTAGGGTCTGCCAGGGTGGGCACCGTGCTTGCCCCCACCCCAGCATGCACCACCACTAGTCCTCCTTGGTGGGTAGAGCAGCTGCCAGCCTCCTGCTTATGTGCTCTCCCCCCCCCCCCATTGCTCACAGAAGATGCTCATATGGCTACAGCTGGGGGACCCAACTGGAAATGTGTGTTGGGTGGAATTGGCATGGGGCACCCACAAAGGCAGCCTGCCCAGGGCCCCCCCAAACTCTAGATCTGTGTCTGGTAAATCCCATTGTGTTCAATGGGACTTTCATAGGCAGGTAAAATATGTAAGCTTTCTGTCTTAAACATGGTTTTTCACAACGTCAGGGATGAGAAACCTGTGGCCCTTCAGATGTTGCTGGACTGTGGCTTTGATAATCCCTGACCAATGGCCATGCTGACTGGGGCTGATGGTGAATGAAGTCCAACATCATCCAAACAGCCACAGGTTGACCACCATTGCTTTCCTGTGTAGTACACCTTAATGGGACCTCAGTTTGGCTTCTTGCAAAACTTACAATGTCTTTAATGAATCAACAGAGGCTCTCTTGCAAAGCAAGAACACATAGGAATGACTGAACTAGTGATCATCCACAAATCTAGCATTCTTTCTCCAGTAATGCCTGTAGAGACCAGAATCAGCCAGATAGCCCTGGAAGTTCGCAAGCAGCCCATGAAGGCCATAGTCATCTCTGTTGTTTGTCCCCAGCATCTTGTGTTCAGAGGTACACATACTGGCTAAGCATGGAGGTTTCATTTGGCTTTTATGGATAAATGCCATTGAGAGCTCTCTCTTGCATGTCTTTAAAGAAGGGATGCTTTGGACAGGGAGAGAGAGTTTGTTCTTGGAATCTTGTAAGAAGAATTATGCATTTGTAAAGGCAGTATGAAGATTATCCCTAAATATTCTGTAGAATCATTTGTTACTATGAGCCAGATCCTGCCACCTTGTAATAAACCATTACGTGGCTTCGCTTACCTCTCTTCTAAGGACCTTGTTTTCTTTATTTATTATCTTTTCATTCTGGGATAAGGCGAGAGGTTGTGCTCTGTCTGTTAGCTGAACTAGAAGGCTTTATAACTAGGCAGATAAAGACGTGAAAGAACAGCTATTTCTAGTAAGCATTTGGATGAAGGACTGGGGGGAAAGGAGAGAAGAGAAACTATCCTGTTACTCTGCTGCCAGCTCCATGCTACTATAATAAGGTAAAGGACTCCTGGACTGTTAAGTCCACTGAAAGGCTACTATGGGGTATGGTGCTCATCTGCTTCAGGTCAAGGGAGCCAGTGTTTGTCCACAAACAGCTTTCCGGGGCATGGCTGAACTGCTTCTGGCGCAATGGGACACGTGATGGAAACCGGAGCACACAGAAACGCTGTTTACCTTTCCATTGCAGCTGTACCTATTTATCTACTTGCACTGGTGTGCTTTCAAACTGCTAGGCTGGGAAAAGCTGGGACAAAGCGACGGGAGCTCACCACCACTGGCAAGCCCAAGAGTCTCAGTGGTTCAGACCACCCGTGTCCCTTGCTATTGTATTAGCAGTGATGGTGTGAGTATCTTCAGTTTAGGACTGAGAAAGGAGAGCCCCCCTCCCTATTTTCTCTGCTCCATAGTCCTTTACCTATGCCACTCTCAACAGGGCTGATCCTATTGTCCTACTAACTCATTTGTTCTTTGCATTTGATCAGCATAGTGATGTTATTCTTTAACAATAAAGGTGAAAAGCATTCTGTTCCTTAATCACAGAGACTTTCTCTTGGGTTTTAATCAAAATGCAAACCAACACCAGGTTCTGTTGTTAAGCACAAATGTGTATTATGGGCCAACTTTCTGCCCTGTTTAATACTGTTATCTAAAAGGAGTTTCTAAGTATCTGCATGACTGGATGATACAGATAGTTTATTTAAAGCATACCTTAGTTCAGTTGAAAAGTATTTTCTGGGAAATGAATTGGTTTAGAATATGATAATCAGAATCCCCCCCCCCCATATTTACATTGGACTCCAAATCAGCTCTGTTAATGGGGCTTCACATAACAAACTGCATTTCATTTACTGTTGTTATGTACTGTATTTTTCCGTGTATAAGACTAGTTTTTCTCCCTTTTAAAAAATGTAAAAAATTAGGGGGCATCTTATACATGGATGCTTCTTATAGACGGAAAAATATGGTAACTAATGCTGCAGACCTGTGGACTTTTACCTGGAAGTAAGTCCCATTGGATACAATAGGATTTGCTCTTGAGTAAACATGTGTAAGCTTGTGCTGCCTATTTGTTTAGAAACCTCAAAGGAAAAGGGGGGAAATGAAGTTGGCAAAGCACCATGCAAAATTAATTACTACAGTTGTTTCAGAACATTTATCAAATCTGCAGGTGGAAAGAAAGTCAATACCTTGCTCAGTTTATTCTGTGGAAAGATGCATCTCTTTATTATTTTACACACTTGCAAAAAAAACCCAAAAAACCACTTTGACCCTGACATTTCAGCTATGAAAGAAATTAAGCCAAAAAAAGCATTACAGAGAGTTTAATTGTTCTCAAGTTCCAGGTCATCTTAACTTTCCTATATTTAAAAAGTATATAAAGTGAAATAACAGTCAATGGCTTAAGGTTTTGTTTTGTTTTGTTTTGTTTTTAGTAAGGTGACACTGATTCAAAGAGATAGAAGGGACATACTTTTCTTGTGGTTAAAATAACATTTGCATTAGCATCCAAGTACAGGGGTAAGAGGCAAATGATTTATTCATTTAGCTTTTACATACAATTGCCTAGCCTGCAATAGTTATAGTTCCAGTGGTTCGTACATGGAACTATTCGAGCATTGTGTTACTAGCACTTTATTTAAAAGTTTTTCGTTGGCCATATTAATTTATGGGTCTTTACAGATAATAGGTATGATGACAGATTCCATCAGTGGAGCCTTGGCTACTCCTTACCCATTATGAAGATGGTAGAATTACATATGCTAGAAGTTGAGATAAGGAAGGCTTGAGTTGCAGGGGTAACAGTGAAGATTGTGAAATGACATAGGGATATTGACACAGGTTTCCGCAACCTTGTTCTAGAATGAATGCCTTATCTGATAGACCGCATAATGTTCTTGTGTGATGAGAGGAAAGCTGTTGTTTCATTCTACCCCAGGCTTCCTCAACCTTGGCCCTCCAGATGTTTTGAGACTACAATTCCCATCATCCCTGACCACTGGTCCTGCTAGATAGGGATCATGGGAGTTGTTGGCCAAAAACATCTGGAGGGCCAAGGTTGAGGAAGCCTGTTCTATCCCTTAGAAAAGCACAGAAGTAGTTTGAGATACCGGTACATTGTATGTTTTTGTTGACAAGACATCCTGTATAGAGCCAATGTTTTGGTGTAGCTGTTTTTATTATTGAAAGAGAAAGCTCCTTCAGGCAAATTTTATTTTGGGTTTCAGTGCAATATAAGGTAGCTGTCTAAAGGTAAGATTGTAAATTGGCATGTTACCTTTTCATCTTGATAGTGTGGATAAGCTTTTGGTTGTATCTGATTTCATTGTGTAGTTACAACATATCCAGGAATAAAGATATTACTTTCTTATCTCATGCTTTCCTGGGGGTGGTGAGGGTTGGCCTTCGTAGAAAAATAATGTGTAGAGCCATATTAAGTTTAGGATGATTAATAGGAATTATAGATCAAAGAATATTTGCAGTAGCAAGGTTGCTATGTAAATCTTGGGTAAATAGTTGATTAAGTTGCAATAGAATTGATATATTATATTGGGGTAATGCTGTTATGCAAGTTGATACATACTGCATGTTTGATTAAGCATAATTTTTTTAATGCATAATATTATGCTTGTTATTCAAACCAGGGACTATGTGATTCATAGTTCAGTCTCTTTCCTACTTTGCTACAACATCTTTTTATTGGTTTGGGGGGAAAGGCATAGCTTATTGGCCCAAGACATCTTGGGCAGTGTGGGACATTCTCCCAAGGCCAAAGCCCAATTTAAGAGATAAGTGCTGGTAGAAGCCATATTATGGTAGCTGCTTGATTTTTTGTTTTGTAGGGATCGGGAAGAGGCTGTCGGAATTTTTATTTATCAACAGCTTCAAAAAATGAAAAGGAAGGTACTTGATTTGATTTGACAATGTTTATATGTCTATTGCCAAACAAATATTTTTGCTGTAGCACATTTGACCTGAGAAGGTCAAAATACTAAAATAAGAAGATCTGCCACTTGATCAGTTCAGGTTCACTCTTCATCCCACTGAAATTAACTTCAATTGTTTGGAGTAAATAGTAAGACTGATTTTAAAATATGCTGCCATTATGTAGTAATTGAAACAAATTGTCTGAGGAGCAGATGCAATTCATTTGATACCTGAATGTAGAAAATAAGCAGCTTTGCTATTTTTAGCAAGTGATGAGTGTTCCAGGAGAATGATGATAGATGGAGTGTTTGGGTACAATTGTAACTCTACACCATAGTCTTGGGATATATTTAGGAAAAGCACTGTTTGATTATGCCTGTTACTTCATGCAGGCTCAATTCACTTTATATGCCATTGCAGAATCATATGTAAGCTTGGTTCACAACGTGAGCCAAGTTATAATTTGTTTAAATGAAATGTATTGTGGGAATAAACAACTTGGGTTTTTATTATAATATTTTGCAGAGAAACCTTCTTAAAACAACAACTAGTGTTAAGGTAATGGATTGCACACACTTGTTTTTCTCTGATGTCAGAAGGTTCTTTGTTTTTTTTTTTATAAATATTTATTGAGATTTTTTAAAATACAAAATGCAAAAATAATAAACAATATAACATGGATCATAACACATTTTTCAGAACTTCTTTGGACTCCCTCGCGTCTCCCACTCCCACTTACATCGTTATAAATTTTTTCCAGCAATTTATCATCTTGTTTATATTCTTAAATTTTATTCAGTTAATTTAATCTATTCTCCACAAATTTATGTTTCCCTCAATCTCACTTATCGTCAAGTTCAATCTAATTCAGTGGTAGGCAATTATTTATGATCTAGCATCCTTCTTAGCATTCAACCAAATTACAATACTTTTGTAGATAAATCTTGAATTTCTTCCAGTCTTCTTCAACCCTCTCTTCTCCCAGGTCTCGGATTCTGCCAGTCATCTCGGCCAGTTGCATATAGTCCATCAGCTGCATCTGCCATTCTTCCAGTGTGGGTAGATCTTGAGTTTTCCAGCTCTTGGCAATGAGTATCCTTGCTGCCGTTGTTGCATACATAAAAAATGTTCGGTCCTTCTTTAACACCTTCTGGCCGACAATGCCCAAAAGAAAGGCCTCTGGTTTCTTAGTAAAGGTATACTTAAATACCTTTTTCAACTCATTATAAATCATTTCCCAGAAGGCCTTCACTCTAGGGCAAGTCCACCAGAGGTGAAAGAATGTTCCTTCATGTTCTTTACATTTCCAACATTTATTATCAGACAAATGGTATATTTTGGCAAGTTTAACTGGGGTCATGTACCATCTATATATCATTTTCATTACATTTTCCTTCAAAGCATTACATGCAGTGAAGTTCAGCCCAGTGGTCCACAACCTTTCCCAGTCCTCAAACATAATATTATGCCCAATATCCTGAGCCCACTTTATCATAACCGATTTAACCATTTCGTCTTGTGTATTCCATTTCAGCAGCAAGTTATACATTCTTGATAAAACCTTAGTTTTTGGCTCTAACAATTCTGTTTCCAATTTCGATTTCTCCACCTGGAACCCTAGCTTTTTGTCATTTTTAAAAACTTCTTTAATCTGAGCGTAATGTAACCAGTCTCGCACTTTATCCTTCATTTTCTCCAAACTCTGCAATTTCCAGTTGTCTCCATCTTTTTCTAATATTTCCCAATATTTTGGCCAGTTGGCCTCCATATTGAGTCTTTTTCGGGCCTTAGCTTCCAGAGGTGAAAGCCACCTCGGAGTTTTATTTTCCAATAAGTCTTTGTATTTTGTCCAGACTTTAAAAACTGCTTTCCTGACAATGTGGTTCTTAAAGACCTTATTAATCTTAACCTTATCGTACCATAGATATGCATGCCAGCCAAAGGCATTATTAAACCCTTCCAAGTCCAATACGTCAGTGTCCTCAAGAAGTAGCCAGTCTTTTAGCCAGCAAAAGGCTGCGGCTTCATAATACAACTTTAGGTCTGGCAGGGCAAAGCCCCCTCTTTCTTTCGCATCAGTTAGTATCTTGAACTTAATTCTGGGCTTTTTGCCCTGCCAGACAAATCTAGATATATCTCTCTGCCACTTCCTGAAACACTCTGTCTTGTCCACAATCTGCAATGTTTGAAACAAAAACAACATCTTTGGCAATACATTCATCTTAACAGCAGCGATTCGGCCTAACAGAGAAAGCTTCAATTTTGTCCAGCTATCCAAATCTCTCTTAATTTCAGACCAACATTTTTCATAATTATCCTTAAATAGACTCAGATTTTTTGCTGTTATGTTTACCCCTAGGTACTTTACTTTTTTAACCACAGTTAGTTCCGTTTCTCTCTGAAACTGTTCCGACTCTACATCTGTCAGATTTTTCCCCAACACCTTAGTTTTCTGTTTATTTAGTTTAAATCCTGCCACCCGACCAAAATCTTGAATCAGTTGTAATACTCTTTTTGTACTAGATTCTGGCTCCTGCAGGGTCAAAACTAGGTCATCTGCAAAAGCTTTAAGTTTATATTGTTTCGCTCCGACCTGAATCCCTTCCACCAACCGGTCCCCTCTAATCATATTCAAGAGCACCTCCAGGACTGATATAAATAACAAAGGGGAAATCGGGCAGCCTTGTCGTGTTCCTTTTTCAATTTTAAACTCTTCAGTGACCACATTGTTTACTATCAATTTAGCCTTTTGTTCTGAATATATTGCATCAATCCCATTCTCAAAACCCCGACCCACTCCCATTTCTTTTAAATTTCCCTTCATAAATTTCCAAGAGATATTATCAAAGGCCTTCTCCGCATCTATAAAGATTAACACTGCTTTTGTATTTATATCAATTTGCAAAAGTTCCAAAATGTCAATAATGTTCCTTATATTAGCAAACATGTGTCTACCTGGGAGAAAGCCTGCCTGATCTTTATGAATTACTTCATTTAGAACTTTTTTAAATCTACTTGCCAAAACATCTGCAAAGATTTTGTAATCCACATTTAAAAGGGAGATGGGACGGTAGTTCTTAAGTTGTGTCTTTTCAGCTTCCAATTTTGGTATCAATGTGATAAAAGCTTCCTTCCACGATTCCGGCGTCCTCCTCCCCTCCATAATTTCATTGCTAACCTCCATCAGTGGTTGAATCAAATGGTCTTTTAATATCTTATAATACTTGGAGGTTAGCCCGTCTGGCCCTGGAGATTTGCCCGGTTTCATGTTTTGAATGGCTTGTTCAATTTCTTGACATGTTATTTTACTGTTCAGGAGAGATCTATTTTCTTGTGACAGCCTTTTAAGTCCATTTTTCTCCAAAAATTGTTTTATCTCATCCTCATTCTGCGGCCCTTGAGTATATAATTTTTTGAAGTATTTCTGGAAACACTTTCTAATCTCTGTGGGGTTCTGAATGTTTCTTCCTTCAATTTCCAAATTTGTAACTGTATTCAATTTTTGTCTCTTCTTCAACTGCCAAGCTAGCAGTTTCCCACATTTGTTTGCCGATTCAAAAGTTTTTTGTTTCATTAATTTAATCTTCCACTCTATTTCCTGATTTATCAGTTTAGAATATTGTGCTTGATAGAGTTTGATTTCTCTCAAGATCGGCAGGGACTTCGGGTTTGATCTTAACTTCTTCTCCAATTCTTTTATTTTCTCCAAAATCTTATCTTTTCTGTCATTTTGTTTCCTCTTCCTTGCCACGTTCTGTTGTATCAAGAACCCCCTCATCACAGCTTTACTTGCATCCCAAATAGTTCTTTTTTCCACCGCGGTGTTCATATTTATCTCAAAGTAATCCTTCAATGCTTTCTGGGCCTTCTTAGTAATCTCCTGATCTCTGAACAGATTGTCATTCATCTTCCATCTAAAGGAGCCAGTTGGTAATAGTATCATATCCATTTTCAGTGCATTATGGTCGGAGCAGGTTTTTGGGCAGATTTCCACCTTTCTGACCTTCGGTGCCAGACCTCTAGTTATCCATATTTGGTCGATAGAAGGTTCTTTGATCCAGCAGAAGCTTCCACGAATGAAAATTGTGCAGGAGGTGATTTCTTCTGATTCCCCCTTTCATCCTACAGTCTCCTGCACCACCTCTCAGGATCCCCAAGCCTGTAGAGCAGATGGTGACCAGGGGCGAATTGGCAGAAATAACTCCTCACCTCCACCGTTTCTTTCCCTCAGAAAAGAATTGCTTCTCTACTTTCGTTGTGTGCTTGGTGTCTCATCCAGTGGAGCTTTGTAGGGGGTATTTTGCACACTGGTACCTTCTTATAGCTTGTTGCGACTTTATTTGCAAGGATATAAACAACTTGCATCTATAAGGTTCTAGACACTGCTACTGTAGCAGGTCGGTTTCTGGAGGCTTCCATAGTGTCATGTGTTAATGGATGAGTTTCAGTTGATAAGGCTCAAGTATATGGACAAGGTGCTAGACAGTAGCAGGTTGCTACTTGTGTTCTTGCCCAGGAGACTGCCAGCTGGGCCAAGGAGATGATGACTACCTTTCTGAGAGGAAGTGGTGCCAGGTTGCCTGAAAGAGGCATCAGGGAGACCAGTTCTTAAGAGACCTTCCTTAGACTCAGAAGATCTGAATATAGTCCCGTTGCAAATGTCACCTTCCTGGGCAAGGTTCTTATGTGGCTCATAATAGACCAACTACAGGCACTCTTGAACAAGTCAAGCACTTACGGACTGCCTGAAGGTACGTGGCTGGCCACAGTTGGAAACACTATTCTGGCTTATATTAATTAGGTTACTGGGTGAGTTTGTGACACAGATAACATTTCCAGATCACAATATCCATGATGCTATGCCCATTGTTAAATTTTGATTTCTAAATAGTGGCTGTAACTAGTTAATAAGATCATATATGAACACTCTTGGTTATAATATTCATGATAGAACATATGAAGCCATGTGATACAGATTCAGATCATAGGTCCACCTAGCCCAGGGTTGTCCCAATTGTCACCAGCTATCCAGGTTCTTAGCCCTGCTTAGCCAGACCTGCTTCTTCATCTTCTCTTTTGAGATTCAGTTATTCTGGGAACATTGGCATGCAATGCATGGACTCTATTATGGGATTGCAGTCCCTCCCATTTATTAGAGATCCATGTAGGTAAATGGTCTTCCCACAGCACTTCATATGAACCAACTGTTTGGCTAGAGGGATGGTATTTGTTTCATAAGGAATTGCAAGGTGAAAAATAAACCCTGTTTCAATAAACTATGTATGGGTCATCAGCTGTGCTGCATTGTACAGTGGCCTAATCGATGAACACATTGTGTAAATGCTCTCATCAGGAAAGTGATCTGCTTTCATGGCATTCAGTCTCCAGAGCATACACAAGCACAAACCCTATGTAGACTTATTTTGTTACAGCTGTCCCCTCCCCCCCAATATAAATGAATAAAACACCACTGGCAATCATTTAAGTTTCCTTTGGCAATTTTTATTTTTGTTGTGTGGCTCTGATGAAATGTGATGAGATGTAAGTATAAGTCTTTGCCAGTTTGGAGGGATTGGCTATGTGACATTATAGTGTTATGATGCTGGCAAAGTGATCCCTAACAGACTAGGGCAAGTGGTGCCCTCAAAATATTGTGATCTATGGGTAGACCCATTAAAAACAATGCACTTAAGTTAGTCATGTCCATTAATTTCAGTGGGTCTAGTGTGGGTAGAACTAACATTGGATACCTCCCTACAACTTCTGCTTGTAAGTTATGAGGTGGATCAGTTAGGGAAAGAATGCAATTTTGAAAGGAAAAATCTAGCATTTCCAACATTGTCTATAAGGAAAGATGAGCTGGTTTAGGAGATAGGCATGTTAGTTTATTCCTCCACCTCCCCTTCTAACCTTATCAAATTTTCTTATTACAGATGTTGCTGTAGTGGATATGAGTGATGTCTCCAGACAACCATCCCTATTCTACCACCTTGGAGTTCGTGAAAGTTTTGATATGGCCAATAATGTTATACTCTATCATGACACTGATGCTGATACTTCTCAATCACTGAAGGTACAGTGCCATTTATTGTAAATTCCTAATTATGTTGAAGATACGTTTGTTCCTGTCATGCTATGAACAAACGATTTGAATGAAAAGCCCTATTTAATTCAACAGAACTATTACCAGGCATCACAATAAAGTTATAAATGTGTGCATTTATAAACTAAAGTCTTGGATAAAAAGAATGTTCAGGTTAGAAGACTTAAGTTTCTTATGAATTAATTATCACATAAGACCCATGGAAATAAGTTCCTTCATATGGCTTGGAAGTAGTACTGTTCAGTGGCGTAGCGTGGGGGGTGCAGGGGGGGCCGGCCGCACCGGGCGCAACATCTGGGGGTTAGGGTTAGGGGGCGCAAATCCACGGGTTAGTGGGCGCAAATTACTTGCCTTGCCCCGGGTGCTGACAACCCACGCTACGCCACTGGTACTGTTCACTCTAGCTCAAAAACATATAGGAAAATCAGAGAGGTGCTCCTATGTAACCTTCAGATTTAATGTTATACCCAAACAGCCAATCACTAGAACTAAAACAACAAGCGAAAGTATGGATGCTTACAGCTTTGAGTTGCAGCTTATTACAAAATGATTGTACTCTGTCATTTGGAACATACTGCTTACATAGTGCTTAAGGTGGGAGCCTTAACTTAGATTTATCATACTTTTGGGTTTACAAGTGAATTTTAAAGAGCCTTAATTCTTCTCTTCTATGGAAGAATTTTTGACCCTAGTATTTCCATGTTTTTGGAAGGGAAAATGACTCACATTTTCCATGGAAATAGACCAATGTTGATTTGATTACTAACCCAGAATAGGATCATTGTGCTTGCCTTTATCAAGTGATTGGATAAGCTATACCTGTTAAATTCTTCCTGGTCAACTACTACTACACTCTACGCTAGTTATTTTACAATGCACATAGGTGCACTGTGTCACTTAAAACAATTCTGTATTTGGCAAAATTTCATTAGTGATATAAAGAGCGTGTGACTGGGAAAGTTTAATTTGTTGAATGTCTGTCTAAATATTACTCTTCTTTCATTTCTGCCTGAATAGTATACTATTTTTTATTCCTAACAAAGTCAGGATGGTTTGTTTTCTCAGTAGGAAATGAACTAGGTATTGAACAGAAGCATTCCAAAATACCAGAGAAAGTGGATGCAAGATGCACAAGTTGCAGATATATTAGAAGATTTTTTTAAAAAATCTGCTTATGCAATAGAGTTATAATCCCAATTTGTGTTTCTAAAACAGAGCCCAGCCTTATGCTTCCTTTCCCCAAAGCATTTCAACCTCCCAAAAATAAAATTTCAAGGTATGAGTTTTGCAAACATGGCACAAACATTTATATTTTACACTTTATAAAGTTGCATTTTTCCCATTCTTTTCCAGGACATGGTGTCTCAGAAAAACACAGTAAGTATTTAAGATCCTGTGTTTTAAAACTTACATTGGGAGTACCACAGAAGTGTTTATTTTAAAGGAAATCTATGTGGAGGAGCTGCATAACTTCAAGAGTGTGTGTGTGTGTGTGTGTGCGTGCCAAGTATGCAATTACTCCTACAAATCATGGCTTCTATTCTGCACAGTTTACTTATACCTGCTGCTTTTTAGGCCAGTGGTTTAAACAAGCCTACTTTGCCATAGGATTGGAAGTCTATTTAATGAAAAGAAGACTAATTTCTTCTCATCAGGTTATACCTAATGCTGTGCCAGTGAGGGTCCGCTGCGACAACAAGACTTCGATTTCCTCTCCACACACCCCTTCCCACCCCAAATATGCTCTGGACAGTTGCCCAGAGAGTGGCCTGGAGAGAAAAAAGAAGTTCCATTGCATTCAGGGAAGTCCATTCTGCCAGCACAACTGCATTGTTGAATACAGCCCATTGAGAATACTTTGTCGAGTTAGTTGCATTTCAGAAAGTGGTTTTCATTTTTTTCATGATTTAAAGTGCCTGAAAATCTAGTGGAAAATCAGTTGTAAGAAATGAGAGAGAATGTTAAGTAGTCCAGATAATCTGTGGGTGTGATTATTATTCTCCAAGAAAACGTTTTATAGTACATCTGACATCACCCGCAGCTTGCATGGATGATGCTCAGAGATGCTAGGAGTCCTAATCCAGCTACTGTAGGACACTAGGATGGGGCAAGCTGCTCTGAGCTAATTGTGTTCTTCAAACTTACCATGTTTTATCAGACACCCATATTGGTACTTTATTTTGGAAACCCTGATATTTTTCAGATGTTTAGCTCTAAACCGCTGGTTAATATCCCCTGCTTTTTGCAGCTGTTTTGAGGCTGGGAGCATGAGTTGAAGGTTACAACTGGGAAGTCTCCTCTGCTTGAGTTTTAATCAGAACTGGAAAAGAATTCGGTGGCTTCAAAATCTTGCCTTTCTTTCTGCAGTTTTCCTTGCTGAGCTCCTGAAACTCGATTATGGGCCTGACCCCCTCATGAACTTAGTGTTCACCCAAACTGCCTTCAGGGCTTCAGATCCAGATTAGATATATACTGTGGAACAGCCATGCCTTCGAGGTTTCAGATTCAGACTAGATACACCATGGAAATATGATTCTTTCCCCCATGGAACCCCAAAACAAATGCAAATGCATGTTGGTTAGCTATTTGTGTGTTTTGTAAATGTAGAGCATAGCATAGCATTTGACTGATAAAACATTGCAACAGCTTTAAGCTTAATACTGAAAATTTGATGGAGGTGATGACTCATCACCTACAACAAACAGCAAAGGAATAATGTAGATTATATTTCCCCTTTGCTCTTTCAATTATGTTACCTTTTTGACTTTTGAAGATGGATTGGGTTATAAAAATAAACAGAGCCTGTAAATATCATAAAGGCAGAGTAAGGAAAATGACTCATGTGTGATAGTGAAACAGAGCAACCTTTTAAAAATCTGTCAACAGGCAGACCCCTTTGTTAATATTAAAATGCTACTTTCTCATATTCTTTTGGTAAATTCCTCAGCCACCAAGTACTCATAACACAGAGGCTGTACATTTTGTGGAGAGTGCATATAATTATATTCAACAAATATATCACAGTGGTTAACATGCTGGAGGCAGTTGAAGGGGACTGATGGTATACAAACTAATACATATAAAATGTTATTGTTACATGTTGAGCTTGTAGGTCTTTATATGATGAGTTGAGCCATGAGTCACATCACCCACAATATATGTGTGTAGAGGAGGGAGGGGGGAGTCATTCTGGTTCCTGCAATCACACCTAGTTATAAGATTTCAAAATCATTTATTCGAAACACATCTCTGTTTTGAATTAAGCATTCTGCTCCCACAATTAAATTTCTCATTATTAGAAGTATCACATTTGGGAACGGTAGGGAGCAGAAAACTTCATTAATTTCAAAAACAGAGTTGAAATCTTACAAGTTGGTCTACTTACAGTTTTTGTGGGGAACAGAAAGGCCACACACATATGTGGAATATGAGGTGCCTGTGACTCAATCAATTCCTGTTTCATAGTTAATAAATGTAGATATCAGTATTGCCCCAAAACTACAGTAAAACTGGAGACAACAATATGAGCAAAATCAAGCTGTACCTCCCATGAATGTCAATGAATAAATTTTCCTTCACAATTGAGGTCTACCCTTCTGCTCTGTTGTAGAATCATGATGGAATTTTCTTCTAACTCTAGCCAAATATTTCTGCCTTTGTGTTTGTGTCTTGTTCGAGTTGCATATATTTTGTATGTAACTGTTTGCTTTTATTTTGTTCACTCCTCTTCAGTTTTGCAGCATACTGTTGCTCAAGAGTTATGTGGGTTAACAGATGGCTGGTTCAGGTTCAGGGAACCATGAGTGTCGCCTGGGCACATATTATTTGAAGTAGCTAATGAGGCTCAGGTTTCTCACTTCCTGCTCTAACGGGGCCAGTGACAGGGGCTGGCATCACTGGGCACTTACCAAGGCTTATGCTTAAATAAGAAGACCCACTGTCATTCCCAGTAACCTCCCGGGCCAGCTGATTCTCCTCAGTGTTTCTGCTGCTTCACTTGCCTGCTTCAAACAAGCATACAGTGAGAGAAGGAGAACGTTGCTTCGTCCTTTCTGTCTGGGAGGTGGGAGGTAGTGTGGATTGGAACTAGACTGGGGAGCAAGCAAATGGGCAGGAGTAATAATGGTGAGCCCCCCCCCCAAAAAAAACACCTATCACAGAGACAAAGTAACTGCACCCCTGTTACGTATATCAGTTGACTGGGGTTGACAGTCTGAGCTATCTCACAGGGTTATTGTGAGAATAAAGTTGAAGTACAGTGGTACCTCAGGTTACCGGTACATACGCTTCAGGTTACAGACTCCGCTAACCCAGAAATAGTGCTTCAGGTTAAGAACTTTGCTTCAGGATGAGAACCGGTGGCACGGCAGCAGCAGGAGGCCCCATTAGCTAAAGTGGTGCTTCAGGTTAAGTACAGTTTCAGGTTAAGTACGGAACGAATTAAGTACTTAACCTGAGGTACCACTGTATATTGTCCTAGTAAGAAGGCTAGTAAGAAGGGTAGGATAAAATAGAAGAACATTATAGACATAACTGGTCCCTATAAAGGGACAGATTGGCATAAGGCTCAATGGAGCATCCTTGCCCTTCGTCCTATTTGCATGTGACCATATCACACTGTCAATTTGATATAGTGAGAAGTCTGTGCATGTTTGTTCGCTCTCTTCTAGATGCCATTTTTCACACAGTGTTGCCAGCCTGCAAGTCACTCCAGGCTTGAGGGTTTTATGGGCTGGAATACTGGAAAGAAACTGTTGGCTTAGAGGAGTGTAAGGAAGCACATACAAAACTTTCAGTCTGTGGCTGTACTCTGAATTCTGAGAACTGTAGTTTTCCCATCACTGAGCTACAGTGAGCAAACTGCAGTTCTTGTATTTTGGGGGGTCTCTGTGCCAATGTACTTCAAATGTATGGTGTGTACACAGTCTCAGTCAGTGCTCTACGCGGTTCTGCATGTGTGCTGAAGACTGGCCAGGCAGGAGAAGGAGTTCGATTTAAATCGTTTCCCCCTCTTTCGTGTGAAACAAATATCAAGCGACTTTGCCCAATGGCTGCGATACTTAACACTGACAATTGATGTGGTCAAAACACTTGCTTTGTGATTTTTATCTGGGCAAGTCAGAAAGCCACCTTTAGCCTGTTTACTCACGTACCATGAATGGAAGCAGTCGTGTAATTTCCAGTTATGCAGGTAGAACTCAGCATGTATCAGGTTTCTGCGAGGTACTACTTGGATGTTTGTTTCCAGAAGGTGGTGCTTGGGGAGTGCTCTTTGGGCCCATGGAACCTTCAGTGTGAATGGGCTGGACCATTGTCTTGTCTCAATGGACTTGATGAGAGCCAATGGGTTGTTCCTTTGACCAGATGGATGGGAGCTTGCTTGCTCTTGGTGGGGTAACGCTCCCTCTGAAGGAGCTGGAATGCAGGTACTTCTGGATCCATTGCTGTCTCTTGAGGCTCAGGTGGCCTCCATGGCATGGAGTGCCTTCCGTCAGCTTTGGCTGGTGGCCCTGGTTTGCCCATATCTGGACAGGGATAGTCAAATACTGTTGTCTATGCTCTAGGTTAGATTACTGCCTTATGTTATTTGTTGGGCTGCTTCTGAAGATGGTTTGGAAACTTTAGCTGGTGAAGACTTCAGCTGCCGGGTCGCTCACTGGGATAAGACAACTTGAGCCTATCATGCCTTTCTGAATCTGACCTGATTGTACTGATGGCAAGTGAGTTTTTGGGCTTAATTCAAAGTGCTGGTTTTGACCTATAAAGCCTTAAACAGCTGAGGACTGCAATACCTCAGTGCCCACCCATATGACCCAGACCCTGCAATCATCTTCTGAGGCCCTTCTTTCTGTGCTTCCTCCATGAGAAGTCTGTAGGATGGCAACACAAGAACGGGTCTTTTCTGCAGCGGCTCCTCACTTGTAGAATGCCCTCCTATGGGAGGGTAGCCTAGCACCTGCATTCCATAAGTTTCAGCATCAGGCAAAAACTTCTCCCAAGCCTTTGGCTAATTAAACAATCTATGGCTTAAAAGTTTTTTTGGGGTGGGTTATTGTTTGTTACTATGGTATGTATTTTTGTAATGTTATGAGTTTGTGGGCTTCCTGGGCTCCCCATCTAATTCCTGGGTGGCAGACACTGGATTTAGCATGTTAAAATGCAAGCCAGGAGCCAGCTTGGTAATGCGCTGCTAAGGATTGACCATTAGCAGGGAACAAAGACAGGGAGATGGGCTATCAGCAGAGCAAACACACTCTGTCAGCCAGCAAATGGGTGGAGCTCCCCCCTGCTCTGTGTTAGTTTGCAGAGATAAAGGCCAGTGGTAGTGGAAGGTTTAAGTTTCACCTGATGTGAGCCAGAGAAAAAGAGGTGTCTGTGTGCAAGCAGTGAAAGCTGGAGAGATGGGGATCAGGGCACAATGTGGACTGAAAGTTTGAATCCTAGGTGGTGGCCTTGGGAGAAACAGGACCCTTTTGAAGTGTATTGCTTTGAACCACTCCATCGCAGGCTCAGGTTGTATATATGTGTAAATAAACCAAACACCATAAAGACACCACAGTCTCCACTATGCCTCATTTCCAAAGGAAACACAAACCCTGGGTAAGTGCCTGGACCCCTGGAATCTGGCAGCACTCAAAGGTCAGGGTGGCATGTAACAGTATATATTTTTGTGGTTTTGAATTGTAAACCACCCTGTAATGCTTGGATGAAGAGTGGTACAGTATGGAATTTTAATAAACAGCAACAACAATGCAAATTCATAGAATTGCCCAAGTGTGTGAAACTTACAAGCATGTGCAACCTTTGCATTGCATTGATTTGAGTGAACTTGTGACTTAGCTTTGTGTTAGAAAGTCAACACAGAACTATGTCTTACCGCAACGGGCAAGACAGGAGTTTGGTTCAAGACCATTCTAAATCTAATACAGTCGTACCTTGGAAGTCGAATGGAATCCGTTCTGTAAGTCCGTTCAAAAACCAAATCGCGGCTTCTGATCAGAATCAGAAGCTGCGGAAGCACTGTCAGATGTTCGAGTTCCAAAAGAACATTCACAAACCAGAACAATCACTTCCAGCTTTGCGGCGTTCAGGAGCCAAAATGTACGAGTTCCAGAGCGTTCGACAACCAAGGTGCAACTGTACAGGAGATTTCTGTGAATTATTATTTTTTAGTCCAGTTGAGCATGATTTTAAGCTACTAGGTATCCCCCAATTGTTGGGTGGGGTGCTTGCTCTTAGTCTTCCTTTAAAAATGAAAGATGGGAAATGTTTTTCTTCTTATTATCTACTCTCTGATAACAGTTTGACCAGTCCCACCCCTCCCACCAGGAATGTTTAAATCAGGACTAATATTTTCAGTGAACCAGGAAATGATTTGAAAGTGAAGCTGGGAACATTTGTGTCAGCAGTAGAATGCATCTGTTGGGACATGGCCTTTGAGCTTAGTTGAGTAGTTTTGTAGGTGCTCTGATTAATAAGGCTCTGGCACCAATTTAAGCCTTACACAAGTGGGAAGACTTGGGGTTTCTAAAACACACACAACACCCTGGGATTTGTCAATTTCTGTTCTAGCAGTAAAATATTATGAGATACAAATGAAAAGAGATGTTATCCTCCTTGACTTTACAAAGCAAACAATTAATATTTTGTGTTGCTAATTTACTGCCCCTCTGAGAGTCTTAAATCATGAATTATGAGTTGTTTCTAACATCCGGGAGCTGGGTTCCCAAAACAGAACTGGCCTTGCATATAACTAAAGGTCACCATTTTTTATGCCCCTGTATGTGCCCAAAGCTCCTGGGAGAGTTGAACTTTGACTGCCATTTGCAACCACTGATGGTGTATACACAACTCTGCAGAGCCTGTCAAATCACTTATCTGTAAAATAAATTGCAAATAACTCAGCCTGGTGGAACAGTTTCTTCTTTCTCAGAGTGTTACCATGGAGTAGTCATGGTTTTGGAAACAGATTGTGCTCCTTGATTTCTGAGGGGTCAGCATTGTTGTAGAAATATGTAAAATGTATGTCTGTTTTTTATGACAGGTTGCATTATACTTCCTAACTTCTCATGACTTCCTTTTGCATAGATTGGTCAGACTACCGTATGAAAAGAGAAGCTTGCACTAGTACTTATTAGGAGTAGATATGGATAAGTTGCCCAAAACCTTAAAATCCAAAAATAAAATAAAAGCCTGCCATGTTTTGTTAGAGCAAATGTGACAAGAAACAGAAACCCCAACTAAGAGACAACAGGTTGTTGCAATTTTCCTAAACTAATAAGGAATTGAGGAAATTACTCTTTGACTTTGTGTCAGTTCTGTATTTGAACTGGATAGAAAGTTTGTGTTTTTGCTTTGTTGTCTGCTTGTAGCAACATAAATGGAAAACACTTTTCTCTAAGGTCTGTTTCCCTGAATGTTTTGAGTGTCCCGTTAACCCAACAGCACATCTACAGTCAAATCAATGATCTGTGAAGCAAATACTGTATAACATATAATACAGAGTTCAGGTACATGGTCAGTTTATTGGTGTAGAGGTTATACTAACATGAGATAGCATAAAAGGCATAGATTTATAATAGTGCCCTTTCAATATGACACATGGCACTCACTCTAATACTCCCTTTAGAAGAGTTAAGAAACGCTGGAAGCTTGTACATTTCAGTTGGCTTTTAATGCCAATGTTTACTTTTTGGATAAGGTGCATAAAATATTAAATGTTTTTATTTATAAGACAAGGTTGCTAACATACCTCTAGCTTTCATATCACACCCAGTGGCGATGATGAGTACATACGGATCAAGAGAAGCGTAGTTATCTCTAGGCAAAAGTAGGTTTCCAAGAAAGATATGGCATGTTTGCCTCAGTTGAAAAAACATTACTTAGAAATTTCAGAATACTTCATTCGTAGGACTGAGGCCCCTATGCACATACTAACATATGCATTATTCATTATGCTGTTTCATTAGTAATTGTAAGAAGACGGTACCATAAATGATAAATCTACCATAAATGATAAATGATAAATTGTACAGTACTGACTATCTTTGTCCAGTTAATAAGCCTTTTTAGGAACTGCCCGTTCATCCATGCCAGATAAATCACAAGCTGTCAATTTTCTGAGGAATGTACAGATTCAAGATGCTTCCTTCTTCTTGCCATAGGAGGCTCTTTACATAAATGTATAACAAATACATTTTTTGCTTTTTTCTTCAGGTCATAATTGTGCTACATGTAATACGTTTATGAGATAGTATTATTGTGCTTATGTTACTCACTTTAAGTCCACCGCTATCTCTATGATCATTCATTGGGTCGTAAAAAATGTGTGCTAGTTTCTGCAAAATATGGCAGAAAGAACAACATCCAAATTTCCTTTTCATGCCTAATCAAAATACTTTTGACTGTTTTCAGAAGTATTAATGAGAGGCAGCAACTTGGTTTGGTAGTGTGTGTGACTATATGAATCTCCTTCTAATATTATTTACGGTGGGGAAGGGGAACATGTGACTTTCCAGGTACTATGGGACCACAACTCCCATTATTGTTCACCAGTGGCCATTCCAGCTGGGACTGATGGGAGTCCAATAACATCTGGATAGCCATAGATCCGCCACCCCTGCTTTAGAGACAGGAGTCCTCTTTATAAGTTTTGTAAAACATGGCACTTCTTCAGAAAGCGTGTGGCCTTGTAAAACTCAAGACTCTAATAATCTTTGGAGCATGAAGATTATAGTAGCAGCAACAGTTGCATTTATTATGTGATCATAAATCCTAACATGTAAAACACATGTGTTTAAGGTGTCATGATCTCTGAAATATGCAAGACTTCACATATGGGAACTAATAGGTAGAAACAGTATTGTTTAGAAGCCCCGTATATAGAAGCTTCTAAATACTACACCTATATACTGCAATTCTACTTTCCTAGGCTTTGTATAATGCTGCGTTTTAATTTTTCAAAATGTCTGTATTAAGGAAGAGTCTGGATTATTTAGTAAATTTATGAGAGATGGCGCCTGCTGACTATTGATTATGACATGTGCAGATTAATGTACTGCAACTCACATGCCTTGATTACACCATGGTTTAAAGGTAATGTGAACATGCTTGAATGAGCCTGAGCTAAACCTTTCGCTCTCATATGTACCCTCTGTTTTCCTCCTGCCATGCAGAAGAAGGATTTCTCCAGCAGTTAGCTATATTCCCACAGAATCTTGGGTTGTCACATCATACCAAAAAAGAAAAAAAGAAGAGATGGTCATTTAAAATGATCTCTGGTTAATTAATGAAAGAAGCTTCACAACCCATGGTTTGAAAGTGACTGATACAACATTGGTATGGTTTCATCTGTGGGTTTGTAGTAAGTTGATCTACATCTCTGCAGTTCCACTATAAGTTGCATAAACTCTTAAGAGAAAAATGCTGTACTTGATGCATGCTTGTCATATTTTGCTGTTCCCCTCTTTTTAATACATTTTTTTTCTATTCTGTGTGTCTTTTCTTTAAAATATGCATACTCCTATGATCTCCATTTTTGCATAATGTCCCATTACAATTTGGAGTAGGCTGCAGTTGCCAACCGCAAAGCTTTTCTTCAAGTACAACTACCTCCAGAATACCACAGTGGTGGTATGATGGGCAAAGTATGTATCATTCTATTATTTCCCTGAATGTTCTGTAAGTGTGGCTGTGCTCTATACTGCTTTTTCTGTTATGCTTTTGAAAGCATTATTGCCCTGATATTTCAAAACGACGTTGAGGGCCCTTCCAGATGTACTTTCTATTGCACATGCATGACTTCCTATGCTTGTGAATCTGTCAGTATGGTCACGTACAATCCTGCTTTCAATATTTATGCCTGCAAAAGGTTTCGGGTGGTCAAACAGCTTCACTTCCAGTCAGTGCGTATCCTGTATTTTATGGTGAAATCCCATAACTTTTTATACCACAGTGTTGTGGTTTATTTTTGTCCCGCTTTGGTTGCACTTTAGTTCCTCTGGATAGCAATAATGTTAGTTGCATTGGGAAACCATCACAAAACAAACTAAAGCAGAATAAGTCCTCCACTAATGCAGTGTTATTATGTCAAGGACATGTTGCAGAATATATCCGCAATCAAACACCTATCTGGAGGGCCCCTTGGTTATCTCTTTGATTTCAAAATAGTTTTTTGTTTAGTTAGTATTATTTAGTTTACATCTCTGCTCCTCTCTGCTTTCTTACATTAAGCTCCTAGCATGAGAGCCTCTGCTATATGACTCCTTCCCACACTGCGTGAGAAGCCAAGGGCCAAACTTCCTCCCCATTTTGATATTGTCCCATCTTCCTCACATGACATGGGGGAGAGCTACCACCCATGTTACCCAGTGGTAACTGCAGTGCCTCTCACGCTATCAGTGTGTTGTCATATTCTTGTTTAGATGGAAAATACTAATAACATGCACAATTCTAAAATATAACTTCATTGCAGATCAGCTATTTAGGTGATTTTTTTTACCTAGTATCAAACATGTCTTACTCCTTAATGTTACTGATTTAAATTGAAATCCTGAGCATGCTCCCACAGGCAATGCATTTAATAACTTTAAAGTCATTTTAACAAATGGTGTTTGCCCATGCTTTGCAGTTATTTCTAATGAATGGTTCCTGCCTTGTCTTTGCTGTGCAGTTATGTTTTTCCTTTATTACACTTTATGTTAATACAGTGGGTAGAACATTTGAATTACAGTGTACCGCATTGTAGCTGAACGAGCTACCTTTTAGTTTTCCTTCTTGGGAGAACATGTTTTCTTGCATCCACATTCTACTTTTTTCAATGGAAAAGTGACCCTTTGTGCTTGAAGAAAATTCTTGTATATTTACTGCAATGGAAATAATACATGAAAGCTCAACATTTTGTTTCCTTTACTTAGCACAAGTTAGGCTTAAGACCGGGGTATTTATATGACTGCATTCTCTTACATTGAACCTGCCCAGCAATTAAGATGGACCTCACAGGCCCTCTTCCCTGTTGTCCCACCAACTTCAGTAAGACTGGTGGTGACCAGAAATTGGGCCTTCTCAGTCGTAGCACCCTGTTGATGGAGCCCTCTTCTCAGTGAGGCTCACCTGGTGCCATCTATTTTCTTTTCGGCCTTGGGTACAATTCCATTTCCCCATGCTTTTAAATATTACCTCTTAGTGCTGTTTTTAAGCTTCTGCTGAACTTTTGGTTATAGTGCTGCTTTTTTGTTGTGATTACTGTGAGATGCTTCTTCTCTTACCAGGAAGCTTGGGTTAGTGGAGGGACATGGGCAGGGACATTCCTGCCCAGCTTGTAGCCACATGTTCACCAACTAAGAAGAATCAGCCTCAAAGTTAGCTGGCAATCCAGAGAAGGGAGTTGAGGGGGCAAGAGAGAGCTCAAGGGCAGAAGAGGATACAAGTGAGTGCTTTGTGAAAAAAGAGTTTATTCAACAGGAAAAAGCTATAGCCAGTATTAATATACTTATCAATAGGGGTATACAACTAAGTAGATCAACTGTAATTGTTTGAGATAGCCTTGTGCCAGTTTTAGTTCTTTATAACAGAAGCAAGAGAAACTGAGCAAAAGATAAACCAATCAATGAACTAGGGACATTGAAGCATGAAGAGTTAATGAGTTTTCCAATTCTTTTGCAAAAAGCACTATTTTCCTCTGAGCAAAACTACCAAATTACCTAATGTGTATTGTTTGCTCCCTGTGATTGATGTTTGTGTGTATTATTTCTCCAGTCTCCTTAGATACAGATATCTAAAACACTTAAGTTTATTGCTATATGGGGTTTAGGAGGTAGAGAGGGGGGTACAGTGCTTGAATTATAGAGGTAAGGGAGCCCTTAATGAAATCCATGACTCGCTCTAGTGTTACCATGATCAGGCCCTCATTTAAAAGTCTTGGGAAAACAGGGACTCAGAGCTCTTCTGCCTGCTGAACCCACTAAGACACTCGAACTCAGGACACAAGGGAGAAACGTGCTAACAGGAAGGCATGCTTGACAAATCCACACCATGATCAACTCCCGCCCAAAAACCAATGTCCCCACTGTGGAAGGACATGTGGATCCAGAATTGGCCTCTACAGTCACTTACGGACTCATTGTTAAAACCGTGCTTATGGAAGGCAGTCTTACTCTGCTACTAGTGATCGCCAAAGAAGAATCTGAACATCGGAATAATGGTTGTGTTTATTGAGCACACCTGGTCCCCCCAAAGCCCACATGATGCCCTTATTCAGTCCATGTAAATTACAACTGCTTGTGTCCTGAAAATTGTTGGAAGCAATGAGCTGGCAAAAACTTTTCCACATAGGAATTGGTTTTTTTTATAAAAGCACCCCTTCATGTACTTTACATTTAGCACTGAGTTGTGATGGTAATACGGAATGCTTATGTGCAGATGTGTCCTACTTTTCACTCTTTGGGCTCTATTCACAGGTTTTTAGCATACTCATCATTATAACTGTCATTCATTTCCAGTTTCTTCATTCAGATGCTGTATAAGAATGAAAAGTAGCTTCCCCACAATCTCCCCTCAGTCTCTTCTCTCTCTCTCACTCACTCTCTCTCTCTCACACACACGTGCACACACGGTTTTGATGGCATCCTAATGCTCCCTGAAGTTGCAGAATAACATACTGTACTGTATTTTTCGCCCTATAGGACGCACTTTTCCCCCTCCAAAAATGAAGGGGAAATGCGTGTGCTTCCTATGGGGCGAATGCAGGCTTTCGCTGAAGCCTGGAGAGCGAGAGGGGTCGGTGCGCACCGACCCCTCTCGCTCTCCAGGCTTCAGGAGAGCTGCAGCACCAGTCCCACAAGGTCGGGGGATAGCAGGGAGGCACTGTCCCCGGATCTGATCTGCAGGCGGGCGGCGGGGAGAAGAGCGCTTCTCCCCGCTGCCTGCCCTGCAAGCTCCGGGGACAGCTGGGAGGCGCAGCACGTCCTCCCGCTGTCCCCGGACCTGATCTGCGGGCGGGCGGCGGGGAGAAGAGCGCTTCTCCCCGCTGCCGGCCCCACAAGTGCCTGGGGGGGGGGAAATAATTTTTTTCCCTTTATTTCCCCCCAAAAAAACTTGGTGCGTCCTATGGGCCGGTGCGTCCTATGGGGCGAAAAATACGGTAACTCTGCAAGTTGTAATTGGTAGGTGTGTTAGAACTGAACAGCCATGATCTTGATAACCATTCTGTGCATTGTAAGGCATGGCTCTAATGGGGCTGTAATGCATTGGCCAGCAGGTTGGGGATTTAGTGCTCAAATGTCAGTGTTTCAAAGGATCCCTGTGTTGAACACAAACACATCTCCCTGCTCATCAAGGAGGAGAAAAACCCTTCTCACTGTGCCCTGCTAGCTTACTTTTGAACGCTCCCACACATAAATAATGTAACATCCCATCTGACAGTTATAACTGTCATGTGATGTCCTATGTGACATTCCATCACGAAATGCACGTGGAATCAGAACATGGCTATTGACCCTCAGAAACAGAGGTGTCTGTGTTATTCTAAATATTATGTGGTTCTTGGTTAGGTTAGCATTTGGTTTCTTCTTTCTCAGATCATGTTTCCATTTGGAAGGGACCCTGAGGATCATCTAATCCAACCCTCAGCAATTTAGCAATATGCAGCTGTTCCTTACGGGGATTGAAGCTTCCACCTTGGTGTTAGCAGCACCATGCTCTAACAAACCGAGCTATCCAGCTGATTTAGTACTTGGCCACAGCTGAGCACACGGAATGGATCCCAATGCGCCTTCCCTCCATGGTACCTGCAATTAAAGACTTGGGAACCCTCTTCCATTTGGTTGCCACAGTAGCACAAAAACAAAAAACCCACCCACAGGCAGTCCACTCTTCTGCTCAACTACCATAAGCTACCATGTTTCTAGTTATAGGGTTTCTAGTTCTAGTTTACTCAGAGTACACCCATTACAATTAATGGACCTAACCTTGTCACATTCATTAATTTCAGAGGATCCACTATGAGTGAAAGTTAGTTGAATAACACCCATAGTATTAATTATCCAGAAACTTTATTACTAATTATTTATTTGTGTATCGCTAAATTGCCAAAGTGGCTTCTAAGTCATTTGTAAGAATAAAACCAACTGCAAAACACTAATAATTAAACTACACAGTAAAACAATTCCTTCAGTACATTAAAATAAACATATGCAATTAGAATGTGTGATAAGGCCATTAAAATAGCAGAAAACAATTCAAACAGGTTTAGGTCAGGAGATTGGGGAAATGGTTGTCTAAGTAGGTATGTATTCAAAAGTAATTAGACATTTCCTTACCTCATTTTTAAAAACTATTTGAAATTGTTTAGATTTACAGAAAAAGTCTTGTGTTTTTATTTCACGATAAATGCTAAACTTTTTACTCACGTCTGGGGTGGGAGAAAACCTGTGGCTCTCCAGACTCTTCTCGGTCTCAGCCAGCATGATTGATGGTCAAGGAAGATGGGAACTGTGTTCCAGCAGCATTTGAAGGCTCACAGCTTCCCGATTTCTAACTTATATGATATCGGCTATGGATGGCTGTGAAAATTGTGCTTTAATTTCAAACTGTGCACTTGAACTTTGCAAGGGATGCAGGTGTTTCTGCTTATGTTGTTGCCTGTTGAATGCTCCTTGTTTCCTAAAGGGATGAACATAAAGAACACATAAGACTATCATTCTTACTTTGTCCTAATAGTTTGACACTTTGTCGTCTTTTAGGCTTCAAGTGGCAATTACTACTTCATTCCGTACATTGTAACGCCATGTGCGGATTATTTTTGCTGTGAAAGTGATGCCCAGCGGAGAGCCTCTGAGTACATGCAGCCCAACTGGGACACTATCTTGGGGCCACTGTGCGCTCCATTGATGGACAGGTTTATCAGCCTTCTCAAGGACATTCACGTCACATCATGGTAATTTTTACACACTTTCCTCTTTTAGCTAGAGGAGTTTCCAGGCTTGTTGGGTATAGTATATAAAGAGCAGCAAGTAGCTCTCTCAGTACCCTGGTGAATGGGTTGGTGGATGGGTCATACTTATTGATATAATGTAATTTAGTGTAAAATGACTTTTTGTTATTAAAACTTAGCAAAGGTTCTTTTGCATTTCTTGAATGTGTGGTCTTCTGCAACACAACTAATCTGCAAAATAACCAGCACATATATCTCCCCTGCCTGAGGGGCGGATCATAGGGCGGAGTCTTAATTTGAGCTAAACTGTATCTCTCTCATGCAGCTAGGCATAGTAACTTGTGGTTATTTTCCAATATACTAACTGTACATAGAAGCAGAGCTGTCAGGCCAGCCCTTGGGAGAAGAAGGGAGTAAAAATAAATGTAGTATAGATTTCAAAGCCCCTGGTTGAAATAAGATGCTTTTAGACTAGTATCCTTCAAAGTGTCTGATGTTTGTTAGCCCCACAGGACTGTAACTAAAGTCTTACTATAGCAGCTAATCTTTAACATATCTTAACAGTCATCAGCAGGAGTCATTTTGTTTTTGAGTAGTAAATGTTATTTACAAAACTCATGTGCTAGTAACAGTAACAGTGTGCTGATGGGTAAAAGCTAGCTTGCTAATTAGATCGACGTCAGAAGACCAAATGAAAGCGAAATGGAATTACAAGTTACATTTATTGGTAGATGAACTAAGTTGTGATCGTTTCTATAGTGGTAGAGTTCAAGGGTGGGGAACTGGTTCCAGCTAAGGGGGCCAGATCCAGAACCCATGCTGACTACTTTGACAGGTAGGTACAGCTGTCCACTTGTCAGTCACATCAGCATTACATTAGGTGTTTCAACTTCAAAAGAAAGAATCAGAGCCCTCTCGTAAGCATGCTCTTGATTCTTCCTTTGCAGGCACAAGTACATTAAATTATGCTGCTATATTACAGTAGGTCACGACATTAAATCAAATTAAATTCACTTAACGCTGTGCGTGCATCAGACCTCATTTGTTGTTCTGTTAGACTACTTCGCATATGATTAAGGTGTGTTTGATTTTATATCAATTTCATATTCTATATTTAGTGATCAGTGCTGGGGTTCTGAAAAGTTTACTTTTTCATTTGAAATGGATCTACTCCTTAAGTAGCAAATGATATCCGCTTTGTAATTCCTCCCCAGATGATCTATTCTTATTTATTAAGTTTGTTACTGACTGTTCACTATCAGATCCCAGGTCTGGTTACAACAATTTAAAATTCAATATTAAAAACAGTCGGAACAAAATTCAAGAATCTGCAAGACCTTACAAAACATCTTTAGGATCCTAGTTAAATGGTTATGTCCCATTTTATTCAGTGTGGTTTAGACATACCTAATTTATTTCTAATTTCACATTCTAGAGCCAAACTGATTTTTCAAAAACGAGTGTAGATTCAACTTTGGTTTGTAAGGTACATTTAATCATGGCCAGGATCCAGAAGATAACATAAGCCTCCTACCTTGCTATAGGGTGAACTACCTTTGAAACTGAAGGTAGTTTAAAAAGCAGTTTTTGATACGTCACAATATGAAGTTCTGCCATTTAAAAAGTCAGCAATGTCACTTAGTTCATGCAAGCCCTTGGTTATACTATGAAAAATCTTAGGATTCTAGCCACTGAGTGTGATAGCTTACATGCTGTTATTTACGTTCATTAAGCTTTGTTCATATTTTTTCCCTTAAAGTTCAGCATTGATAGCAACCTTAGTTCTGATTCTGTTTTGATTTAAAAAATGTGTGTGTGAAGAGGGAATGGAGAATTGGTTAGAAAAATCATACCGGCTGGTTGTATCCCTACCCTCCACAAATTCAGTGTGATTTAAGTCCTTTTTCACACCTCCTAAATCATGCATACGGTGAAACTATGCATGTTGATGTTAACTGCATGGCGGTTAAATTATAATAATCCTAGGCACTTTGCAGAGGGGAATTTACACTGGTGCTGCTGTGTGTGGGGATGGCAGGTTTAACCTTTCCCTCCCCAGCCTTTTTTCTGATGAAAATGGATCCTGTGTTCTGCTATTAGTGATGCTAAAAAACAAATTGGGGGTGTTCTGTTGCTGAGTGCAGTGCATGGACTGAAATCTCCTGCCTCCCACATGCTTTGTATCAAATTTAAAATCCTTTGATGTGGCAACAAGCCAAGCGATCAACATAATGTGTAGTTAGCTTCTGAATATGCAGAGGGACATGGGCTCACTCCTGCTTTTCTGGCCTCCTACCTCTATGTTTTTACTTTAAAAACAGGTTTATTTCACACCAATCTGTGCCACATGGGTACAGCTTTGTGGCTGGGGCCTATGCAGTAATTTAGGCTTCTTGTATCATCCTCCATTTTTTTTTTACAAAAACTATGCAGAGCTCACTGTCAGGGTAGGATCATGCACATTCCCTCCATGATTCTATTCTTCCTGATATGTCATGTTCACATGGCCGCTAAGGTAATTAGACCTTTCTGTTCCTAATGTTTATTGTTTTCAATAAAGAGATTTGGCATCCCTCTCCATATCTCCCAGGAAGGATCTCTCAGAGAAACCAAGGTCTAATGTTTTGGTAGTCACATTTCATCAGCCCTAGATAACAATTAATGTAGTAGTAATGCTTTCCCTACTATGCTTAATTCCTCTAGTACATATTACAAGGAAACTCTGTTAAATGACATTAGAAAAGCTAGAGAGAAGTATCAAGGAGAAGAACTGGCAAAGGAACTGACCAGGATTAAACTTCGTATGGATAATACTGAAGTCCTCACTTCTGACATTGTAATCAACTTACTTCTGTCATATCGAGATATCCAGGTATGTTACTTTTACCATAAATACATAGTACAATGTTATTTTATCAAGGTTTTATCCATTTTTGTTTTTTAAATATTTTTAAAGGTGATCTTAAGTTCAGAATCATTGGGTACTACAGAATCCGGATTCATGACGACTGTGTCGTTTTTGCTGATTTTCCTTAAAAATAGCACAAAAACGCTCAACAGTTTTGGCCCCAACAATTTGTGTGTCCTGATTTTTACTGTTTGAAATATTGCAACCCTAGATATCAGTGTTTTGTTTACATTAATTTGCTGCAGATGTTTCTGCCCTTTTCTGTAATATTTGTCAACAAGATAGGGAAGTTGAGGAAATGAGCCACATAACTTCTTCTTATCTGACCCTACAATTAGAGATTAATGTGTTCATTTTACTTAGTACCTTCAGGTTATAATTCCCCACTAGGAGATTATGAGTAAGACTCCTTTTAAAAATGTTTTCTATTGCAGTTCATGCTTGTCTTCAGCTAGAAATGCAATAATGCTTAAAGAGCAGTGTCAGCCATCTAGTGGAATGGTGTAAGTGGCTAGTTAACACAGGCAAGGATGCATTCCATTCAGGATTGTGTTAGTTCATAAATTCTGGCTCCTGTAGAGTTGTGTGTGTTCCTTGTAGGCAGAGAATATATTTCTAGCAGACCTTGTCTTAGGATGAAGGGAGTATCAAGGAGATAGGCTATACATCTTTTTAAGCAGTTGTTGCTCATGGTCAGAATAAGTAAAAACCGTTTGATGGATGAATTTTGGTTAGTAATACTTTCTTCTTGTTACCTCTTTAAACTGCTGTTAGGACTATGATGCCATGGTGAAGCTGGTGGAAACACTGGAAATGCTCCCTACTTGTGATCTGGCTGATCAGCACAATATCAAATTTCATTATGCATTTGCACTGAATCGGTAAGATTAACTCCTGTGTGAATACATTTACAGAGAGCGGTAACTATTCCATTAGTGCAAAGGCATCTTCAACTTAAAACAGTAATTGCAACCACAGACTCGGATATTTGTTACATGAAGGTGACCCAAACATTCCCAGTGTATTTCCACACCCAATCCATTCTACTTAAGCAGATGACTTCCCAGCCACTGCTTATGTACATGTCAACCTTCCCTTTTTTTGTGGGAAATTCCCTTATTCCAGCTCCGTTTCCCGCTGCTTCCCGCTGCTATCCCAGATTGTTAGATATCCCGTAGATTGTCCCCAGGACAGGTGAAGCTGCTGATCCCTTATTTTCAAATCTGAAAGTTGACCGCTATGCTTATGTATCTCTTTCCCTTTCCCCCCAGAAAATGTTTTAAATCCTCCTACAGACTCTGTTGGACTAGATTCTGCTTAGTAGGCCGATAACTGAAGTATATGTAGCTTCTTATTTAAAAGCGTAAGTTTAGTGCTCTTGGAGCCATCTCTGCCACTAGAGGCCCAAGTGACTTAAGTGGCCAGGAGTGCCCTTTACAAGCTTTAGCTGCTAAGGCTACTGTGGCTGCTTCTAGACTGGAAGAGTATTGCCATCATGTTAGCTGCTGGGCTAGTGCTAGGCTACAAAATCTTATACAACTCGGGAGCAGGCACCTAAAAGATCATACAAACTTAAGAGTTGGAAGGGACACAAGGGTCATCTGGTCCAACCCCCTGCAATGCAGGAATCCCAGATAAAGCATCCATGACAGAGGCCATCCACTCTCTGCTTTAATAACTCCAAGGAAGGAGAGTCTACCACCTCTTGTGGGAGTCTGTTCTGTTACCAAAAAGGAGCAATGCAGCAGCGAGCAGCAGCTTCTTCAGCTGCAGGTGGCTGGAAAGCCAAACAAGATGTGGATGTTTGTGACTGTTACCATGGGAAGAAAGGGGGCAGTCCATTCACCGTACTGAGCACCGGATGTTAGCTCAGTGTGTCATCTGACCTGTACTGGAAGTACATGGGTGGAGTTATATTCTCTCTGCTGTTGATGTAAAGAGAGTGCAGACATGTTTCTCTGTACTGCTGCAAAAGACAGAAATAAAAGCATGTAAATACATTTCTGTCTGTCTCTTTCCCCTCCCTGGGAATAGCAGGGAGGAGAGTGAAGGAGTGGTGTGTTCTTCTCTCATCTGGGAAGGATCGCCGATTACAGACCTCGCCTGTTTTCCTGCCGGGAGTCGCAGGGGGAGGTCAACAAGGAATTCAGCCGGTGCCTGGAGAGTGGCACATTCCTCTGACCTAGGCAGGATTCCAACATGTTCTACTGCCGAACAGCTCTTACTATCAGATTGTCTTGTCCCTCATATATTCTAAGTGATCACTGTGCTCTGCAGGAGAGGGGCTCCAGCTGATAACCAGCTCATTAGGAAGTTTGTTCCATACAGTGTAAGAACTGGGTTTTTAGTGCATGCTACGCGGGTGGCGCTGAGGGTTAAACCACTGAGCCTAGGACTTGCCAATCAGAAGGTCGGCGGTTCGAATCCCTGCGATGGGGTGAGCTCCCGTTGCTCGGTCCCTGCTCCTGCTAAACTAGCAGTTCGAAAGCACAAAGTGCAAGTAGATAAATAGGTACTGCTCCGGCGGGAAGGTAAATGGCATTTCTGTGCGCTGCTCTGGTTTGCCAGAAGCGGTTTAGTCATGCTGGCCACATGACCCAGAAGCTGTACGCTGGCTCCCTCGGCCAATAAAGCGAGATGAGCGCCGCAGCCCCAGAGTTGGTCACGATTGGACCTAATGGTCAGGGGTCCCTTTACCTTTACCCTTGCAATTTTCTCCCAGTATACAGTATATGAGACAGGTACCCTTGTTTCTGCCTTTTCAGGTACTTACTGAATATGATCTTCTTTCCACAAGCCTTTTAAGCAAGATTCTCATTCCAGTCTTAATCAGGATTAGCTTAGAAAGTGTATTTATGTATGTTTTATTGTTGATATTTTTTATTGTTAAATTGCTTTTGGGATTCATTGACTTAAAAATAATAATACAGTGAACAAACCTGTAAAAAATTAATAATTACTCTGAATTTTTTTATTTCCTTTTTTTAAAGTACTCAGTACATGCTAGGGTATATTATCACAGTACAGCTTCGTTTTAAGCCCAACCCAAGTTATTTATAATAGGCAAATTACCTAAGATTGTTTACGCCACAATAATACAGTGTGTGCTTATTTTAAACGCCAATTACTTTGTGAATGGTTTCATCATACTTATTATAGGCTCAGCTGTCCTGCATTTTCATTACTGTGCAATATAGCACAGAGGTCATGTTTTTAAATGATAACTTGGATAGTAAACTGCTGGTGACAGGTGCTTCAAGGCTGAAGTCATAACCTAATATTGTCAGTACATGAACATGATGAAGGATGGCCAGAGTCAATGCCAGGACTGACAACAGGCGCCCTTTAAGCCAACACCTCAAAGCTTTTCCAATAACAAAAGGTGTTGAGTAGTAAGAGAGAAGAAACCACTTTTGGTGCACCATAATAGATCAAGATTTTTTAAAAATCCCACAAGGGAAGCCAAACAACTTCCTATAAAGGAAGCCAAACAAGGTTCCTGTGATCATGTTGTTTCGGAGATACTTCTCAGAGCTTCTAAACAATGTGCACATGCGTAATGTATGGTATAGGCTGGGATCTAAAGCCTACTTTGGGCATGCTCAGTGACTTGTATGCAATTTTTATAATATTTTTAACTCTTCTGACAACATGAGTTCAGGAAGAACTCAGTCACCTTTTGAGAGTAGATAAATACAGTGGTGCCCCGCAAGACGAACGCCTCGCAAGACGGAAAACCCGCTAGACGAAAGGGTTTTCCGTTTTGGAGGCGCTTTGCAAAACGAATTTCCCTATGGGCTTGCTTCGCAAGATGAAAATGTTTTGCGAGTTCCTGCGGGTTTTTTTTCCTCCCCCCCCTTTTTTCTAAGCCGCTAAGCCGCTTATCAGCTGACCCGATAAGCCGATAAGCCGCTAAAAGCCGCTAAGCCACTAATAGTGCTAACCCGCTAAGCCGTCAATGGGCTTGCTTCGCAAGACGAAAAAACCGCTAGACGAAGAGACTCGCGGAACGGATTAATTTCGTCTTGCGAGGCACCACTGTAGCTATCTTCTTTTTAAATTTCAGCTGTATTCCATGCTGTTCCAAAACTAATCTTGGTGCATACCTTTCTTCTCCTGGTAACACAGGCTTTGAGTTTTATTTTTGTATCATTCATAATAAGCAAGGAATAGGTAAAGTTACTGCTTTTGTGCACCCGTTTCATAGCCATCCAAATAAAGTTGAGGCAGCATTCCGAAAAATGGGTAGTTAGTCACGTAAAAGGTGGAACCTCTTTAAAGAGTTCCAATATTTTGTATGAGAGAAGCACACAAGTAATGGATCACAGAGTAGTGAGGGAGTTGTAGCTCCCCATGCAAAATCAGTCTCACAGCTTTCACCTTTTGTTGTCTCTCATATGCAACTCTTAACAGCTGCAGCTAGTTGACTTGTGTCCAGCCTAGAGGCTAGATAAGACGGCTGCTGCAGTGGATAAGTGGCTGACACAGGATAAGTGTCTTTTAATTTTGCCTTTGGTGTCTTCTCTTCAGGATCACCCGACTAACCACTTCCCTCTTTAATGTTGTATTATTGAATTTATTGTCCAGTAGGAGAAAGTGAGTGATGTATTACAGTATTGGGTGGTAACTGGAATTGTGTTTTTGCTGCTGAGAGTGGGATTCTATGTTCTAACTTTTTTGTGTTTTATAATTTTGCTTAATAACAATAAGTATGAGAGACTGAAATGGCAGAGAGTAAGGCCCTATCTGGGTGGGAGAGAGGGAGGGCGTGGTTATGCAGCTGTGTGTTTGGCACTGTGTTGCTTTAGATGGTGGTGTGTACTAGTGAGGTTACTCTGGCATGGAGCATGTGTGCAGCCTCTATTTCAATTATTTTGTTCTGCAGCCAATGCTGTTGTTTTGCATAGTTCTCTTCATTTTTTGGTATTTGATTCCCTCCCCCCCCCCCCGGTATTTTTTTAAATGTTTAAGAGAATATTTTGTTTCTCCTGTTAATCAAGCTGCTTTAAATGTGTAATCATTGATACTGACAGCGTATGACAACAAAGTACATCACTGTAGGGAAAAGTATTTGTGTGTTTGGGCAGTATACTGTATCCAGTATTAAAGCTATCATAACAAGAATTGCCTTGTCGGTTGAAAATTGCATCATGTCTGAATTTATCATTGAAAGGAATTATTCTGCTTACTTAAGCATAGCAAGCTTTGTGCTGCAATGTTTGCTTCTGAATATTTTCAAATAAAACATAGCATAGGTAATTTGTAAATAGTGTGGTTGCATTTCATGTACTAATACTGTATGATAAATGTTTGCAGCTGGTAATGTTTTCCAGCCAGAACTGAATTTTGTTTCATTTGGGGTAGATAATTGAAAGTGCCACCTGCTGTCGCCGATGCAATATATAGTGGTCCTGGTCCTAGCCTCTAGAGCAGGAGAAAACAAGCTTGCTCCATCTTCCATATGACAACCCTTCAGATATTTGAAGATGGATATCATATCCCCTCCCAGTCTCCTCTTTTACGGGCTAAACATACCTAGCTCCCTCAACAGGGAGTCTTAGTTTCCAGACCTTTGATCATCTTCATTTCTCTCCCACGTTCCAGCATGTGAATATCCTCCCTAAATTGTGGTGCCCAGAACCAGACACAGTACTCCAGGTGTGGTCTCACCAAGGCAGAATAGAGAGAGATTATTACTTCCCTTGATTGGAACACTATTCTTCTGTTGATGCAGACTTTTTTGCTGCTGCATCACACTGTTGACTTGCTTTAAGCTTGTGGTCCACCGAGACTCCTAGATCCTTTTCACATGTACTATTAGCAAGCCATGTGTCCTCAATCTTATATTTGTGCAGCTGGTTCTTCCCGTCTAAGTGTACAACCTGACAAACTAACCTCAGACTAATCATTCTGTTAGTTTGAATATAGCTGCTACTCATCTGACTTCTGGCAATTCAGGATGGCAGAGGACATGATTTTAGAAGACTTATCAGTGTATAGAGGAAAAGAGCAGAGACAGAACGTACACTGTAGTTGCATATCTTTTGCGTAAAATCTATCCAGAATGTCACATCTAGAGCTCTGGAAAGCTCCAACAGAAATTCTATACACAGTTTCATACTAAGGTTGCCTAGTGAAATTATTGTGTGTATTTAGTGTAGGAGTCACCAATCTTTTTTCACCTGAGGGGACATTTGGATTTTTGTTTCTACCTACTCTGGCCACTTCTCTTCCCTCTTCCTTGATCTGCTTTCCCTCAGCCCCTAGGACAGAAAGAATATGTGCACACACTTCATCTTTAAGAGGATTTTGATAAAAGTCAGATCCAGGAGAATTAATATGAGCCTTGAAATGCACATAGAGCTGGAAGAGGCAGTGGGAAAGAGCATCATTCTTCCAACTTCCTTTTCCATCTTTTATATGTTTTATGAGAGAGAGAGAGAGAGAGAGAGAGAGAGAGAGAGAGAGAGAGAGAGAGAATAACTATTCTCATTACAAAGGAGGCCGTGCATGAGTGCTGAGAGTTCAGAGGCTTTGTGGGCACCTGGGGAGACCATTGTGCTCATAGGCACCACATTGGCAAATCCCAGTTTAGTGCATATTGGCAGAGTTATAAATTGTGTTAGATACAAATATATGGTTCTTTGTACAAGCTTATTCATGTGATTTTCTGTCTGAATTTCAGAAGAAACAACACAGGTGACCGGGGGAAGGCACTGCAAGTGATGCTGCAGGTCTTGCAGACATGTGATCGCCCAGCACCTGACATGTTCTGCTTGTGTGGGAGAATCTACAAGGACATTTTCCTTGATTCGGACTGTAAAGACACCAGCAGCCGGGACACAGCCATTGAATGGTAAGAGGAGTGGCAATGTGTTTACCGTATCTGTGTAATTATGAAATGGAAAGCAAAGTACTTCACATGGAGGACCAAGTTCCTTACCAGCCAGCCTCTTGTTGGACGGGAGTTAAGAAAAGGACCTTTCATTATCTAGATATTATCTTCAAACTATGCAATTCTTACCATTTTAGTATTCTGTTGCATCTTATTACAGTCTTCCAAAAGTAGGGTTGCAGTGAGGAGGAAGCTACTATTTTGAAATTTCAGACTATGGTCAGAGCATATTTAGAGGGGAGATAAGACTATCTATAAATTCTTGTTGATGCATTTGTGGTTGGAGAGAAGATACTTCTCTTTGTATGTATCATAAACATAATTCTCATAAAGAAAGTTTTTTGAAAGAGATTCTTTTTTGAACAGGAAAGAGAAAATCTATTATTTATTGGACGATAGGAATCAAGATATTGGGTGAGATCCAATGGAGCACTTGTGGGTATTCACTTGTGCAACAGGGCTTCATCTTCCTCTCCTCTACCATGTGCTCTCAAAGTCTGATCTGGAGTGGGGAAGAAGAGAAACAGGAAGTCCCATTGCATAAGTGGATTCTGTTGTGCAAGCAGGTGGATATTTTTAGATGTTGCCCATGACATATAACGTTTCTGTGTTTTCTCTGGCTGCCCAATGGATTTATCACACAAAATGAGATCCAGTGTGCTGAATGTATTTTTCAATTTGATTTTCTGTGTTTTTGTGATGACTAAGTTTTAGCAAATAAATTTAACTGACCTGTCTGACTTTAAAGCTGTTTAGACTACTGGTCACTTTTGATGGCAGTGAATTCCATAAATTAACTATCTGTTACATGAAAAAAGAACACCCTTTTATCTGTCATCCTGAATCTGCTGCTAATCAGGTTCACCAGCGAACCCCGAGTTCTCATGTTGTGGGAGAGGGAAGAAAATTAAATCATGAGCTCCTATCTTTCTAGATAAGATTAATTGGAACAACAACAACAAGAAGAAATCCATTCACATTTCCATAGTTTGCAACAATGGCTGGCATGCCTTCTTTATTGTGATCTGAGAAACTTCAAATGTTTTTCTTTGGAAGTATCTTCTCCAGTTTGTTAAATCTTGTCTCTGCAGGTATCGTAAAGGGTTTGAGCTCCAGTCAACTCTGTATTCTGGGATTAACCTTGCAGTCTTGCTGATTGTTGCAGGGCAGCAGTTTGAAACCTCCATGGAACTAAGGAAAATAGGTGAACAACACAAAAACAAAAACTTGTTGCAGCAGTAGTAGGGTTATTAATTATTGTCAGATACATAAAGGTTTGGATCCAAAGGTCCAATTGAATGAAGGAAATTTCCAGTTGTGGAGCTGGACCTTTGGATCCATTGTTCTGAATTGAAGTTGCAGTGAATTCTGTATTTAAGAATAGTAGTTTTAGCCCACTGTGAAGCATGTCACAAGTGTTTTGCCATCAGTTGTAAGCACCTGTTCCTAGAATGAACTTCTGCAAGGGCAGTGGTCCATGACTAGTATCTTTGACCATATGAAGAATGCAATTTATTTCCCACCAATGACATTTAGGCCATATTCACTCCATACATTTAAAGCATTATCATACCACCTTTAAACAGCCATTGCTTCTCCCAAAGAATTCTGGGAGCTGTAGTCTGTTAAGCATGATGGTTTTCTCTTCACATCGTATAAATCTTTCGAGAATTGTTAGGAGATGCTCATTCCCTTTCCAGAGTTACAATTCCCAGAATGGTTCAACAGTCCCTCTTCAGAGGGAACTCTGAAAACTGTAGCTATGAGAGGGGAATAGAGGGTCTCCTAACAACTCTCAGCACCCTTAACAAACCACCATTTCCAGAATTCTTTGGAGGAAGCCATGACTGTTTAAAGTATATCATAGTGTTTTAAATGTACGGCATGAATGTGTCCTTTAATGTGTCCCTTTGTGTAGTTTTTCTCTACCTAATACTCTTAGAGGTTATACTTCCCATGATTACCAACACACATTATCATCTTTACAGTCTTTGAGGTTCATTGTGTTCCCTTGTAACATACTGTTTTTATGTGAATTTGTCAAGGTGTGCGATTGAACAGTTTGTTGGGAAGAAAAGGGAGTTTGGAAAAAATGAACAATTACTGGGATGTCGGGCAGTTCTTCAGTGTAAGCATGTTGGCCAATGACATTGGTAAAGCAGTGCAAGCAGCAGAGAGGCTGTTTAAACTGAAACCACCCATTTGGTATGTATCATCACATATTACAATTTGCGTAGTTACATCTCCTGCTCTCTGCTCTCTGCCCTCACCCCCACACCCCATTGGACTTCATTAAGTTCTCCAATGCTCCATGCATCATCACTATTATTTGCATGATGATTAAATAACTATGTTTTCATTTTCAGGACTTCTTATTTTCAAGTAGACTTCTACTATTCTAGCAAAGACTTCTTGTGTCATTAACCTAGAGTAAATAATGTTGTTCTTGGCTGTTTAATTATTTATTGTATGCATGTGTTTCAGGTATTTGAAGTCATTGGTTCAGAACCTGATGTTAATACAGCGGTTCAAGAAACTCACCATAGAACATTCTCCTAGGCAAGAGAGACTGAACTTCTGGTTAGATATCATTTTTGAGGCAACTAAAGAAACAACTAATGGCTTGAGATTCCCAGTAAGTCTCTGTAATGCGCAGAGCATATATATCTGGTTGATTTGGACTAAAATCCTGTATACACTTGCCTAGGAGCAAGCCCAGTTAAACTAATCAGGGTTTACTTTTGAGTAGACAGGCTTAGAATTTCACTATTAGTAACAGAAAACTGTGGCCTGATGTTAGGAGCTACCATGTGAACTAGAATCAAGTGACAAGTAAATCTGCCCAAGCAGTATGTAGTGTTTTCTGCCAAGCAGGTCAGAGTTGGCATGCCCTATTTGGTAGGGAGTGGACCTCGGTGGCAGTTATTGCTTGCTGTTTTTGCTGCTAATCTGTAGGGGTGGCCAGGTAGAAGTGGGAAACTTTCTAGGGTAAAAATGTGTTCTGTAATTGTATCACTATGTAATTCATTGTCATTTTAAAAAATAAAACAACAGCAATACACAAGTGGCTTGAGCATAAATGGATGTTTGATACAAGTCTAATGCAAATGAATAAAATAAAAAAATATACAAGAAGGAAAGAGTGCAAGAAATTGTATGAGACCTGATTAAATAAATAGTTTGATCCACAGCCAAGAAGAAAATGCAGTGTTAATTGTGAACAAATTTTCAGCATGCTTTCAATGGGATTTACTCCCTAGTTCAGGTGTAACTAACATTGTGTCCTCCAGGAGTTGTTGGACTACAACTTCTACCATCTCTGGCTATTGGCCATGCTGGCTGGGATGGATGCAACTTGTATTGCACAATGTCTGAAGGCTGCCATGTTGGCTACTCCTGCCTTTTAGGATAACAGCCTTATAATTAGCATTCCAATGCTGTAAGGGTGTGTCACTGATCTAGTTAGGTTTCACTGGACATGTGTGTGCTTCGTTTAGGTACTGGTGATAGAGCCAACTAAGGTATACCAGCCTGCGTATGTTTCAATTAACAATGAAGCGGAAGAAAGAACTGTTTCCCTTTGGCACGTGTCTCCGACAGAAGTGGTAAGACCAATGGTGAATTTCTTCTTTCTCTCTAGAAATTCTGATCACCACTTCTTGGCTTCTTTGTATACAACTCTTTTTTTAAAAGAGGCTTCACGAAAATGTCACACAATGCACATAAGTATCTTCTTTGTCCCATAGATGGAAAAACTGAGGTACTAATAACAGGGAGCCAGCCTTAAGCCCCAGGGAAATGAATTATCATACAAACTTTTTCGTCTGTTCAACATGAAAGCACGAGGGCACAAAGCATGACAGAGATCACGTGTGAGCACATGCAGGCACGAACACTCCACCTCTAACCTTCCTGTGTCAAATGGGAAGATCTGAAGGAGGCTTGTAAGCCAATTCAGCTGAATGTGCTTGGAAGCCTCCCTGTGATTGGACACGTTAGGGGTATAGTGGGAGTGCGGGGTATTTGCACACCTGGTTTCCGTACACTTCACACTATCATGCTTTTGGGTTGGAAGCCTGAACAGCTATACAGAATTAGATACAGTGGTATCTCGGGTTACATACGCTTTAGGTTACATACGCTTCAGGTTACAGACTCTGCTAACCCAGAAATACTGCTTCAGGTTAAGAACTTTGCTTCAAGATGAGAACAGAGATCGTGCTCCGGCAGCGCAGTGGCAGCAGGAGGCCCCATTAGCTAAAGTAGTGCTTCAGGTTAAGAACAGTTTCAGGTTAAGTACGGACCTCCGGAACAAATTAAGTACTTAACCCGAGGTACCACTGTATATGATGTTTTAAACTTCTGCTCTTTGATTTATTTTATTACAGTATCACACATCCCATTGAGAACTTATGAAATCTGGGGTGCTCATAAAAAGTCTGATACCAAAATTCTCATTAGGATAAACCAGCTTTGTGGGGGGTGGGGAGAGAATGTGTTTCATTCTTAGATCTACAGCAGGAAAATAGGAGGACTGTGAATTGGTTTCAATGATTTAGCCCTTCGCTTTCAAGTTACGAAAATGCTAGGTTTTGTACAAATGATACACTCAGTATGACGCAGTACATGACATGAATATTCTTCAGTGCTAATGTAACACTGCTTCTCAACCCACTCTGTCCAGGAGTCATAGCTGCTAAGCCACAAAATCCTGCAATCAAATCGTCCTTATTTTTGCTCTAGCTAATGTACATATTTGCTTATCAGTGAACCAAGGACTGTGGATCAGATCATCTGAGCATCCTTCTCAGATATATGGCCATACATGAGAAGCCAATAGGTAGCCCTGTAGACAGTTTAGGTAAGCATTTCTGCAAGCTTGCCGCAGCATACTTCATGACTTTGTGATTATTCTTTCTGACATGGATTGAAGGAGCTACACACCCACCCACCACCCCTTTCAGGGGAATGTTTGGATTCACTGAGCCTAGCCATTTCCACAAATTAAGGCATAATGCCATTAGGATGGACATCAGACTTTCAATTGAAAGGAAATTCATGAAATTTAGGAAGACCATTTTCGTTCTGCAATGGAAAGGAGTAACATGTTGCTGTTGGGGCCTAGTGTTGTGTCCCTTCTTTATCTTGCTACTTTTTTTGGGGGGGGGTAGTAGCAACCTTGCTAATATTGCTGTATGCTGCCTGAAAGCAAAATATCGGTGCCCAAAGACTGAGATCATCCTTGTGATGTGATGATAATGGTTTGTAATCTTGCTTTGAAACAATCTGTGTTCTTACCCATTTGCAGAAACAGATTCATGAGTGGAATTTTACAGCTTCTTCTATTAGAGGAATAAGGTTGGTGTCCTTGAAATAGTTTTATTTTTGTTTTACTTACATGCCTCATTTTACCTTAGGGATATGTGAAGAATGTATATGTGTTTTCCCAGCAATGCTAGCAAACAATGTGGTTTGGGAATCCTTTATATCCCACCCAACTCCCCAGATGTGAAAGCTATTTCCTTGAAGTATAGTTTAAATATTCCTTAGTTCTTTATCCCTAAAGAATCCTTTACAAGACAAATGGTTGCTGCTTCATGTCTGGCAAAGGGAAAGGCACTCCACAATAAAAGAACAATAGTATAGAATGCCCATTTTTTTTGGCAGGGTTGTCCCTATAGTGTAAGGTGTGATGCCACAGGTAGACTTTCCCCTAAGGTTGCCATATTTTGAAGAGCAAAAAAGAGGACACTTTTGTGTGCCGTGTCATGTGATCCATTAAGTGGGGTGGGGCTTACCTCTATTTTACCCTCTATTTTATTCAAGTTGGCACACCTGTCTGGGGTACTTTAGTTGAGATTCCTGCATTGATGGGGGTTGGACTAAATGACCCTCCAGGACCCCTTCTAACTCTAAAGTTCAATGATCAATAAACCCTGTTTCTTTAAATGAGCTTCATTATTTTATTGTTGGTTGTTTTATTTGATTAATTCCATTAGGGCCCTGTTTTGCGACTGAAAATTAGGTTAATACATTTTTTTTAGAAAATAAAATAGGTTGTCTTCCTTAAGTCATATGTATATTCTAATGCTAATTCTTGGGGAGAGTAAAGAAGATAGCTTTTTTTTCTTGTGATTTTCCAATGCTTTCAATTTACATGAAGGACTTTACCCCTCTTTTGTAGTACTAAGCAGGAAGCATCTTAAATATTTCTTCATAATGTGCAGGCTCTGTAATATAGTTTAGTCATTGCTCAGCATAGTAGCTTGGATATTTTGCTTCTTGTCTCCCTCCCCCCTCCTTTGCTGAATTGATATTTTCATGGTCTTTTAATGGCACCACTTTCAAATAACATGTTCCTTATATTGCTGAAGTTACACCATTGAAAGATGTAGAGTGAGAAAGTGAGTTTAATCTTTCTCTCCACGTACATTTCTCTACAGAATATTATATTTAGATTGGCAAATTGGAAACTGGATGGATATTGATTAGTGTTTCTTCCATGGCTTTTGAAAATTGTCATTGCTTTCTCCTTTCTCTCATCTAGGCTGGTATGGATTTTTTCTGCCTCATGAATATAGTACTAGACAAACATTGTCTGCAAACTTCAGCAGTTTGAATTGCAGGGATTTTAGGTCGTTTGAAAAACAACAACAGACATGGGAGAAACTAATGCTATTATTCTCCTGTTATGACTCCCCTTACAAGAACTGCTAAATGCACTTTTATTATACAGAATCTGAAAATATCTTTACTCTTTGTTCAAAACTGACTTTAAAAGAGTGTTAGTAAACAACCTGAGAGAGTAAAGTAAGCAGAACAATGAATTATTTGTTCTGAGCTAGTAATTTATGTTTTCCTTTTTCAACAGGCTTTTTAAGGAGGAGATTTTAATCTCGCCCTGTATTTATATTGGATTTGAAATGTTTTTTATATATGATATTGTTTAAATTTTTATTATAAAAGAAATCTGTTTATACTGGTGATAATTTATTTTGAGATGCTTCATTGGAAGTGACTCATAAGTGGAATGGCACTAACTAAATAAGTGAATGAATGAATGAATGATTAACACCCTGGCAATACATATATATGGTTTTTTGAAGGTCACAGATCTTAACTTTTCCTGCTATGCAGACTGACTGTTGTTTCCATTGTCCTAGTGATCTGTTCTGCACATTTTTATCATCATTTCCTTGTTTTATTCATAAATGGCACCCAAATTGTATTGCTTGTCATCTCCAGTTGGAAGCAGGCTTTAAAAAAACCATGACTGTGCTGTTGTCTCTCTTTGATGCTGTAAACTCTGTAGTGGTAGAAGGAAAACTGAACTGCTGTGTGAGCAAAACAGGACTAACTGAGCTCCTCCATTTGTTCCTTCATCTTCATACCTCTGCCCCACATCCACGCCACTTGTGCTTAGCATAACTTTATTGTAATTCTTTTTCTACAGCATATCTAAATTTGACGAACGGTGTTGTTTTCTGTATGTCCACGACAACTCAGATGACTTTCAGATCTACTTTTCTACAGAGAGCCAGTGTAGTAGGTGAGAAGTTTTGCATTGCTTTCCCGAACTATCGAAATGAGACATATAATAGCTGGGGGATACCTTGTAAACCCAGAAGTATTTTCGCAAATATTTCATTTGCTGGCCACCCAACTCCCTCCTCTTCACCCTCCAGTGCTGCTGTGATAGCCCAGCAGCAAATGAACAGTTCTCAGAAGTCTGTTGTCACGTTGTAGTTTGCAGCGCCACCTGTTTGTGGCCACACAAACTACTGCATGATATTCAGTGCAAATACTGTACAGTGGTACCTCGCAAGACGAATGCCTTGTAAGACGAAAAACTCGCAAGACGAAAGAGTTTTTCGTTTTTTGAGTTGCTTCGCAAGACGGATTTCCCTATGGGCTTGCTTCGCAAGACGGAAACGTCTTGCAAGTTTGTTTCCTTTGTCTTGCAAGTTTGTTTCCTTTTTCTTGAAACTGTGCATTCAGGGGGTGCAGTTGCGACTTGACAACTCATAGCATGCGGTGTGGTAGCCTTTTTTGAGGTTTTTGAAGACTTTGGTGATTTTTGAAGCTTTTCCAAAATCCGTGCTTCGCAAGTCGAAAAAAATCGCAAGACGAATAAACTCGCAGAACGAATTAATTTTGTCTTGCGAGGTACCACTGTACATAAAAGACACTTTGCTCTGCAGTACTGTGGAAGTGGGAAGTGCCTGTTGCATTTGCTTATGCAATCGGATATCGCTCCTCATATTTGTTTTCTTCATTCCTTTCTTTCCTGTGCTTTGGACAGGTTCATTTATAAAAGCCCTACCATATCACAGGTTAAATTGATTTTACCGTAATTTGTTTAGTATGATCAGGATATGTGAAGGTAAGAATTAAAAGCATGGGGAAAGTGTTGGTCTTTGAACTGGGATGGAGGACATCATTTGGAATCCATCTCCAGCAGCAAAATGTCTTGGGCTAATGCTGATTTAAAGTAATTTAAACAGTCCAAAAGTTACATTTGAATTACAGATTTACAAGGGATAAATTTATAAGGGGTTTCAGTATCCATTAAAAAAAGCTGTAGCACAACAGCATGAGGCAATAGTGATTTTAAAGAGGAAAAGGAAAAGGAATGTTGGCAGATGCATTGCTTTGCATTGCACATGAATCATAAGTATCATACATTTGAGCAGAAAAGCAAGATACTGTTATGCCTTTAATTGTGTGGTGTGCATTGCTTGCAGATTTTGTAGTCTGGTTAAAGAGATCTTAACAGATGTTGTAGGAAGTACTCTGGAACTGGAAGGAGAGAGTGATGGAGACACATTGGAAGTAAGTAATGTTGACCGGGGAGAAACAGAAATCTTGTGTTTGAATGGGAGAGGAACTTGCTTTCCATATTCCTATTCTAATTAATTTAATTTATTAATACCTTAAGAAATAATACCTACCTTTTTAAAAAGTAGGAACAGCACAACTAAAACTTTGCAGCTAAAACATTGTTCAATAGGGCAGTAAGAAGCTTTCCACATTTACCATTCATAGTGGTATAGTTGCTGGCTCTTTTGAATTTTTTGGTACGCCACCACACAATGTCGTCATTATTCAGCTAGTATTCCAGAGTAACACTCAAAAACCTGCTTCTTCTTCTTCTACTGCAAAAAACCCCCAGAATTTTGGGAAAGAGCCAGATGGGTACTCAATATTTTCATTTGCGTGGCATGTGTCGAAGCATCGTCCTAGTTTCTGCATGGAAGGGATGAAGATTGGTTGGTTCTGTTTTGCACTGCTTCCCTCCCATCAGCGCAAGCTGTCAGTTTGCGAGCTCAGTTCAGGCAAGAGATATGGCAGGTAAAGACAATGGTCCTGAGTTGAAGTACTGCCTGTGACAGCAATCGTTAGCTGCAGACAAAATAACCAGGTTTGCCCTCGCTCAGGCAGGCAAGTAGTCGGTTTTCTAATCTACTGTACTCCCACAAGGTTAGAATTCTGGAATACTAAGGCATTAAATAGAAACAATAACATGCTGAATTGCTGTCTGCATGCACATGCTCATAACTGCCAACATTTATTGGTTGGAAGAACACAAGGGCACATAAAGGATCTGCCTAACGTTACAGAACTTTTGTCAATCTGGGCACAATCTACCATTAGTGTAAACCCTGCGCTCACACACTGTCTAATAACAGCAACGTGTGACCAGAGGTGTGGACAGTCAGCTACAAATTCACTCCTAAAAATGTCGGATCCAAAGCAACTATGCCAATATGAATGGTAAGTACGGAAAGGTCATAAGACACCAACTTTCTTGATGTTTTATAATGCATGAGGCCCTAGGAGAAAGCCTGGTCAACCAGGGCCGTCTTAAGCATATCCAGCGCTGTGGTGCAAAGATCCCTCCGGCACACCTGCCCCCCATTTCACAGAGTTGTCAACCTTTTTCAGGGGGGGGACCTCAAAGTTGTTGACCTTTTTTAGGAAAAGGACCTTTTTTTTACGGAGCTGACACCACACTTACACATTATCTCTAACAAGCCCTTAGAACAAAATAAAATGAAAAGGCAGAAGAAAATCTAATGAAGTCCTCAGTTCCAAAGCAAGACTTATTCAAGACTCAGCATTTCTTCTATTTCATCCTCATGATTCAAATCACCACATATCAAAAAGTTAAAGCAATCACCAGTTTGTTGTTCTTTAAATAAATTAATAAAGACACAGAAAATGAAGTTCCTGGCCAATTTGTGTTTAAGTACAAAGCTGACGTTTTCAAATATTGTGGGGGGTGGGGGTGTAAAGCAGTGACATCCAGAACCTAAAAAGGACCCAAAACTTGGGTCACAAAAGCTGCAGCCCTAACTGCACTTACCTGAGAGTAAGCCCTGCTGAATCTAATAGGACTTTACTTCTGAGTAGACAATAGGACTGCAGCAAGAAACACAGTTGGGAATTAGGGCTTTCTGTTTTAAGTTTCAACCAGAGGAAAATGTAATATTGGAGATTAGGGAGAAAGGAATATGAATAGATTGGGGGGAGGGGGGGACAAGAGACCGAAAACCACAGGTAGCAAGACAAGGCTTTCTGGGGAGCAAGTCTCACACACAGTTGCTTGGGGCAAGGACTGCAGAGGGACCATAGCTGGGTTGTGCGTGTGTGTTTTTCAGAAAAATGTAGAATTGGAAGGGACCCTGCAGGTCATCTAGCCCAGCCCCCTGCAAGGCTTTTTAGCTTGCATTGATCTTAATTGGATAGTCAATTAACAGGCTTGTTTCACAAATAAGGGAGAAGGAGCATTGCTGGCTTGGTTTGGTTTGCCTTTGTTCTAGTTTTTAGCATGTGCTTAGTACCGTAGTTTCAGGCTGTGAGCCGCCCTGATATCTACAGGTGGAGGGCAGTAGTAGTAGTAGTACTAGTAATAATAATAGTGATATTTTTCGCAGGGTTTGGAGTGAGTGGGTGATGGCCAGCTGCTGGAATGAATGGGGTCGGTGCGAAATGGTCTGGCTTCCTTTACAACCCCTAGGGACCTTGTTGATGGGGGGGCAGAGAAGGAGCCCACCCCCCAAGAAGAAAAAGAAGAAGAAAAACGAAGGGAGGAGGCTTTTCTTCCCCGTGATAGAGTTGCTCGTAACATTAAACACAGGACACGATTCCGGGGGGAGAGAGAAACCAGGGCAGCAGCTGCTGCTGCTACTCATGGCTCAGGCTAGATGTGGCTGAACAGGACAGGCAGGGGGACCCTGCAAGCAGGGCTGCAAACCCAGCACGGAGGCTCCCCGGCCAGCTAGAGGAGGGAGAAAAGTCAGGGGGGCACCTCTCTTCTTCTTCTTCTTCCTTCCTCCTCCTCCTTGCGCTCCGCTTCCCCCTCGCCATCACCCGCCTCCCTCTTCCCACAGGGCAGGCAGGCGAAAGAGAGAGAGAGAGAGCTGCACGCCAGCCAGCCATATAGTTGGTGGGTTGCAACTTCCATCCTAAGCCACTGCAGGGATCACTCTCCTCCTGCGGAGGCTTGGGAGGCAAGCTGCATGCCCGCCAGCCATATGGTTGGTGAGGCGCAGCTGGCGGGTGCAGGGAAAGGGGAGGCTGCTGGCAAAGCCACGCAGCTCCCCCACTTGCTGGGGCGCCCCTAAGAGGCCAGCGCCCTGGCACAATGGACCACTAAGCCCTATGGGAAAGACGGCTCTGTCACCAACTGTCCTTTCCTGACTCTGAAAATGTCCTGTCAACTATTAAGGAAGTGGTGACAGCTGAGGGTCACATCTCAGGAGCTCTTTGCGTGACCCTTTTGAGCATGGCAGCCACTTAAGCTGATGACAATCTGCCACAACTGCAGCAGGCGGAAGCAGTCATGTGATAGGTGAGAGTTTATCAGAATTCTGTGCTCACAGACATTTAGCATGCCCCTGCAAATGTTTTTTAAATGATGTAAATATGGCACGGAAGTGTATACTACAATTGTATAAATTAAGCAAATATGGAAAATTCAGGAAGAGAGCATCATGTGAAAACATTTTTATTTATGGATAAGTGAAACTCAGCAAATAAACTGTAGGTTTTTGTAGAAAATGTTTTCTTGTTTGCGTATCCCAAGTCTATTCATCCACCTGTTGTTTAAAAAACACCTGCATAATGCAACCTTTTTGGATGCTATTAAGCCTATTATCTGAATAATAATCCCTTTTCCCAAGTATGTAGTATTAGAATCCAATATCTAAGCATCAGATACAGGAGGAAATATCTTTCCTCTATAATAATGTTTGATATACTTGATATTTTTACATATTATGTGTGTGTTATTGCTACTCAGATCTCTTGTTTGTCTGAGCAGGGTAAAATATTTTGAAAGAAACATGTTGGAGTTTTGTGGAATGGAGCTTGAAATGTATTGAAAATCACATTATTAACATAGTTTGAGAGTTACACACTTAAAGCTTTTCATCCAAAAAGTATGGCAGTTATAGGAATCTCTGATTTTCCCAGTTGCTTACTGGAATTAAGGATTAGAAAAGTACTTTTCCCCACTGCTTGTTTGTACAATTATGATTTTCATACATGACAATGGATAATTGTGTACTGAACTAATAGCACTTATTTATTCTATCCCCACAGTCCATTTGACAATCCATTGGTACCTGAGAAAAGACAGAAACACCCTTATGTGGAAGCTTTGTCATGAATGATATGACAGATTAATTTGAAAACAGTGTAGGGCACTAAATTCATAAATAGCAATGAGAGGGGACACCTTAGTGGTAGAGTTGTCAGCTTTCCATGTATAATGTCCCAAATCCAGACCTTGTAAATTATAGTTACAAAGGGATCTAAAGTTGCATTACAAGTGAGGCATATTTCGCAACTCTAGTTATTGTTTTCCATGTAAGTCTAGTGGATAAAATAGGGAAGAAGAAGATTGTCACAGAGATACATAAGTTCATGCCATGAAACTTTGTTCCCATTATTCCCACATTAAGAGTGGGTTGGGTTTGTTTGTTTTTAATGTTTATTAACCCACAACTTGCATGCTCGAGGGGATAACATACATTTATTTGAAAGGTTAAAGAAAAACAACAAAAGTATAAAGTTTGAAATGCCTCAGTGCTTTGGATCAAGTATTACTTGAGAGTTGAGTAATATAGGATGCTTCTAGGTAGCATTCCAATATATCTGCAGCCTAAAAGGAGACATTAGTTAGCAAATATCAGAGAAGCCAAGGCTATGTTTTGGGTTTCTCTGGACTAAGTGGGAATTAGCTGATATATCTGCATGTCTGTACTTTAGAGGCAGATGTCAATGAAAATCCTCTAATTTGAACAGCTCTTTGACATCCGTGTGCACATCATTTAGAAAATTCTCCTTCTTCGTTCAAAAGTAACATTTGTATTCAAGGGCATACAATTCTTATTTCTTTCTGCCTCCCTCCCGCTTCTCAATTTGAATTTGCTTTAAAATGAAGTCATTAGAATAGATTGTGGAATTGCCCATTGCACTGAAATGTTTATCTTCAGATATTTTGTGCATGCAAAGCCTGTGTTCCTATTCATGCTTATCTAAGAGTAAGCCACAGTGAACACAGTAGGACTTATTCTGGGTAAACAACTGCTCTGTCAGAAATGTGCTATCAGTGATATTCAGGCTAACGTTTTGTAAATCTGGTTGCTGTCCTCAAGCTACCGCTATCAGCTGAATACTGTTTCGTAGCTGTGAAATATGGGTGTGCTAAAAAAAAACATTAACAGGTTCTGGTTGTGTCATTTTGGGTAATAGCACATATCACATAACAGCACAGGACGATGAACTGTGAACTGCTTGAGGCATGAAAAATGAAACGGTTTGAGAGGTTGAACTAAGTTAGTGGGCAGGTCATGTTAGGGTATACAAATACCTCCCTGGAGGACTCTGTGTGGAAACCGGGAGCTTGGCAATCACTTTCAAAATGAACTGTGGAAGAATTTCAAGGAATTAACTTACAGAGGATTTGTACATACTTGTAGGAGTCTGGTTTACAGTACTTGCCCACCTGCCCCCATTGACATTATCTTCCATTTTACGCTATTTGTTCCCATTATGTATTCTTCACTCAGATTTAAAAAGACACACCCCTTTATTAAATAATCTTTTACTTGTGAGGTATTCCTCTTATGTCGCACATTCTTATTATGGGCAGCTGCTTATATAATGTTTAAATAATTGATTTTTTAAAAAATCAGTGCCTGTTAATTAGAACATTGCAGTTCTTCTATAAGACAACAGTAGTCTTTGTAGGTTCATTTCGCACCACAGTTGCCTGCAAACATTATAAGGAACGCTTGCTCTTTAATTTCTACTAGAGCTGTTGATCTTTAGGGCAATACATTGCTAATGGCATATGTTAAAATCTATTTGGTGGTTTTGATATTATGTTATTTTGTGTCTGAGAGCTGAATTCTGTTTCTTTCTGCTTTCAGTATGAGTATGACTATGATGAGAATGGAGACAGAGTAGTGTTAGGCAAAGGAACCTACGGGATAGTTTATGCTGGAAGAGATCTTAGCAATCAGGTCCGAATAGCCATCAAGGAAATACCAGAGAGAGACAGCAGGTGAGTCTTGATATTTTATTCTTACACACTAAATATGGGGGGTGGGTTATTCATTTTAGTCCTGAGGAGGAGTAACCTTTTAAAGTTCAGATATAAGTATGAAGTGTGCTTTGCCTAATTTGGTCTTACATCATTCATTATTCAATATATAAGTCATTCACAGAGAAGCATGCTGGGGGTGTTAGGGGAGGCGTAGTAGTTCTGCTGGGGGACACGTGCTGCTTCTGTGGTTGTTTATCCACCTTTGGCCCCACCCTGCTCTCAGCTCTCACCAGAGGCTCCTAGAAGTGGTCTGTATGTGACAGTGGCCACACCCCAGGAATGGCCAGCTAAACCAGGGGAACAGTAGCCAATGGGTCTCAAACCCTTGGTGAGTTAGGGATTTCCCCTGCATGTGAAAACAGGCTGTGGTTGATTGAGCTGACAAGACCAATAGCGGTCAAGAAGGCAGTTTCTGCTTGTGCTGTAGAGGGAAGTAAGGGGCAAATGGGGCTTGTCAACCTCGGAAGGTAGCCTATTTAAGAGAAGGATATCTCTGATCCTAAATCTCTGCTGCCTTGCGGGATATTTTGGGGCGAAGAAAAGGCCAAGGAGTAAACCCTACCCAATTCCGGAGTGGAGTCCCCAGGACAGTTGGATGGCGCCTTGTACTACTACTTGCAGCAATTCCTGCAGCCCAGCTGGTGCCAAATGTATTGCTCTGCCTTCCTTTGGATCACATCAGCAAGGCTGAGGGGTGCGTGTCTAGTTGTCTAGGCATCCCAGGACCTCCATACACACTGCTCAGACTTGTGCCCTGGGGAGGCCACTTCAGTGCTGCAAATGCAGAGGTTTGACTTCACCCCCGGAGGCACACTCTATTGTCTCTCAAGACAGTAGATGCAAACAGTGCGGCTGTAGCTTTCTGCCTACCAGCTCTGGCTGAGGATATATTTTCACTGCATGGTATATGTTTGTTGAGGTGATTTTGACCATATTGGGGCTTTTTAATTATCTTACATTGTTATTCCATCCTTTCTGTGGACCTTCGACCTACCAATTTATAAGTTCAATCTTTATGTGGGTGGCATGGAAATTTTAGGTTAGTATATTTACTTCTGATTTTTATAAGCTTCAGTTGTTCTTCACTGACAGATACTCTCAGCCACTGCATGAAGAAATAGCCCTCCACAAGTATTTGAAGCACCGAAATATTGTCCAGTATCTTGGTTCTGTTTCTGAAGATGGATATATTAAAATCTTCATGGAACAGGTGCCTGGAGGTTTGTATCTTACTATTTTCACCTCATATGACACCTTCCTATGATCTGGTTCACATGCTATGCTAAGCCAAACCTTGACTTTAGAATACACTAAACCAAACCTTAGCTAAGTTTGGTGTGGCAGCAGAAAGGACCAAGGAGGAGTAAAATGGCTGTGAGCTCCTCTCCAGCGGCTCACACATTCACATGAACCTAAGGTTTAGAATAAAAGGATTGTAGAGTTGGAAAGGACCACAAGGGTAATCTAGTCTAACCCCCTGCAATGCATGGATATTTTGCCCAATGTGGGCTCAAACCCACAGAGAGACTCATGCTCTATTGACTGAGCCATCCCTGTAATATGTGAACCTATAAATCAGAGTAAACGTAACATTCAGGGTAGAATGATTCATATCTCAAACCACTGTAGAATATTTTAGACTGTCTATAATTAAATCAGCATGAACCCACTCCATACACATATTGCTTCCTGAATCAAGGCTGTATATTCAAATTCTGGTGCAATTTAGTCTCACATAAATAGCATTTTTACGCTGACTGTAATTACCGTATTTTTCGCCCCATAGGACGCACTTTTCCCCCTCCAAAAATGAAGGGGAAATGTATGTGCGTCCTATGGGGCGAATGCAGGCTTTCGCTGAAGCCTGGAAAGTGAGAGGCATCGGTGCGCACCGGCCCCTCTCGCTCTCCAGGCTTCAGGAAGCTATCCGCAAGCCTTGGAAGCCCGGCGGGAGTTCCCACCGGGCGCGCGAGGCTTGGGGCGGCAGCCTGCCGCCCGAAGCACACGGAGCCCTCCGGAGGGTGCCCCGTGCTTTGGGCAGTTGTGCACAAGGCTTGGGGCGGCAGCCGCGGCTGGGGGGAAAATAATTTTTTTTTATTCATTTCCTCCCCCCAAAAACGAGGTGCGTCCTATGGGCCGGTGCGCCCTATAGGATGAAAAATACGGTAGTTACAAACACAGGCCTCACACTGATTCCTGGAGAGAACTATTAGGTTCAGAAACTCATCTCTCTTTTCCTTCTATCATAATTATTTATTAAGCACCAAAAACCATTCAGCATTCTACCATTTTTTTAAAAAATAGCACTTAAGGGAGAAAGGAAGAATAAAGGAGATGCTGAAGTCAACAGATTTATCTTTAAGGACACTCCTGAATATAACAGAAGAGACCTGGCTGTCTCAGGTGGGAGGGCATTCCAGTGGTAGGGGGACAGACACAGGTGAAATGAGAGAGGATTGTATTCTTAACCAGCATACAGAGAAAGAAAAAAAGATAAGGTCACATCAGATGGTTGGGAACATACAGCATTCTAATAAGGCCCAGTTAATTTGATAGTTTTTCACTGTAGTGGGGAGAGATTATTTATTTTACTTATTTCAGGGTATTTATATACAGTACAGCTTTTCAGGAAAAGCTGAAAGTGGTTTACATGAGATCATTATAACAATAAGCACTTATTTTTATTTTTTAAAAGCTATAAAGGGAGGAAAGAAACCACTTGTTTGTTTTACTGCTGCTTCTCACTCCCCTCAGGGCAAGATGGTCCTTCGGGAGTTCCTTTGGTAGAGATATGCACAAATGGAAAAAGATGATGTGTTAAGAATTTTGACTGGAAGGCCTTGAGTCTCAGCTCAAACAGAACATATACTGAAAAACATTTTTGAGGGGTTTTATTAATGATTCTGTTTTTTGCCCTTTTTACCTGATCTTGGTTCCTTGTGGTTGCTTCCCATATTCATATTCCTGATGTAAGAATGAATGAGGTTTACAGTGTTTACGAGGTGTCATTTTTTTGGAACATGGACCCAGGGGAAAGCTCATAGCTTATACTTTGCATGCATAGGTTTGAGCCCCGTCATCTCCATACAGGGTAGGGAAAGGCTTTGCCTAGAGAGCTGCTACTAGTCAATGTGGAGAATTCTAAGCTAGAGGGAACAATGGTCTAACTCTGTACAAGGCAGGTTCCTTTGTTCCCAAGCAAAGGCTTCAGTGAATTTCCTGCAGTCTTAGAGGGCTTGCTAGAATGGATCCCTTAATAGACTGACAGAGCTAATGCTAAAACATTCAGGCCCACTTCACATGTGATGGTAAGCCATAGTTAGTTTACCCATGAACCTTGCGATCACTCGTGATTCACTGCTCCCCTGATGTGAATAACAATCTCTGGCTTAGCATTTTCACTCAAACAAACCACAATTGGGAAGCCAAGAACAAGCTTTGACTTCATGGTTTGTGTCAAGTGAAGCAAACCATGACCTCCAGTTCAGCCAAGCCAGGGGTTGTGGTTTGTTGATTCTACTCTTTGCTAGTGGAAGAGGGAAACAGGACCCCACCTGTTCGTTCATGGTAAATCATTAACTGTGGTTTACTGTGACTTCAAACCTAGCCTTAGAATGCTGACAGATTTGAGATTACTCTGTCTCTAGTTTCTAGAATTATCTCATTAGATATATGCCATACACTGTGTAAGTGCACAGTATTTGCTCTTTTAGGTCTGTGTATAATGGGGCATATGAGTTTGGCTTAGAGTTAACAAAGTGTGTGACTCAATTCTCTGCATGTTTACTCTGCAGCTAGTCACATATTGTCCAATACAGGAAGTGTGCGTGTTCAATCCCAGGTAACTCTGCATGGGATTTTACTTACCGTATGTACTGTACTGATGATTCAATGATTACAGGCCTTGATACCCTGGACAGAATCATTTTTTATCCTGTATTTTCTGCCTAAACCCAGGAAGTCTTTCTGCATTACTAAGATCAAAATGGGGACCAATGAAAGAACCCACAATTAAGTTTTACACCAAGCAAATCCTAGAGGGCCTGAAGTATCTCCATGAGAACCAGATTGTCCACAGAGACATAAAAGTGAGCATATGCATGCTTCCTTATATTTTTAATTGTATGTTACAGAAATGCAGGGTTTAAGATCCCACTAGTTCAAGTTGCTCTTTTAGAAGGGCTTCACAAAATCCCTGATAACCAAAGGTTCTGGTAATTTGTTTACTCTTTGTTTATTTAAGGGAGACAATGTTTTAGTGAACACATACAGTGGAGTAGTAAAGATTTCTGATTTTGGGACCTCCAAGCGCCTTGCAGGAGTGAATCCATGTACAGAGACATTTACAGGTAAGAACAGAAACAACTTTTTCTTTTTTAATAATCTTCTGTGGTTAGAATTAGGCTATACGCAGATGGCATTTTATTCCACCTTCACGACATTTCCTTATACGTGTGTTCATTTCGCTTTTTATGCGAGCTCTCACACAATGTAAAAGTCACTTCTGGAAATCTAGTGGAACTTCCGTACTCCTTACCATGTCAGTTATTTCCAGAAAAAATAATCAATTTGCTCGGAAAATTGAGTTATTGGCAAAATTGGGGACCGTATCCTGGCATGTATTTCTTTTCCGCCATTTAAAATTTTGCATGACAAAAATATGTATTGCTCAAAAAGCCACAGGTCCATAACATAAAAAGGTGTTAGTGTAAAAGGAAAGTTAGAAATTGGAACAGAAGCACTAGCACTATAGCTGGTAAAGCTAACAGTATGAAATCCATGTCTAAATCAGCTTTTGTGCTCATAGTTAGAAGCTGCTTCCCTGCCTCCACCCAGTTCTGCTGTGAAGATTTGCCTGCACAGTAACAGTAAATACAATAGTTAAATGTTATAAAACCTTAATTAGCTGATATAGATAGTACAAAGTGCATAGCCCACAGAAACTATCTGAGGTAATGCTTGCCCAGATTATCATGTTGTCTGTGCAGTCTGCCAGTGCTGCAAACAAGATTGCAGAGACAGATTGCTTTGGGGGAGTTCAAATGGGATTGCACATCAGCTCGCTTTGGTCTTCCTGTAGGTTCGAAGCCTTTCTGGGTTTTGTAAAACCACATTAGATTTTCTGATTTTGTGGCATCTCCTGAGTTCCTCCAGGCGATTTGTCATGATTTACACTGGTGAAGTTATCAGGGTGATTATATACAATCAGCACTTTTCAGCACCATTTGTGCCTGTAAAGGATGTGTGGATAGGCTTGCATAAATTCCTCACTAATGCGCTATTACTGTGCCAGTGACATGTTGCAGCAGCAAAAAAACACCAGTCTAAAGGGGCCTTCAGTCTCTCAGTTTCATCCTAACCATATTTTGGACTTGTTTTCAAGCAAGTGTGCTTAGGATTGCATCATTTATCCAGTACAAAACAAGAACACTTCTCGCTTTGTTTTCCACTGAATTGTTTTCATCTTTCAATAAAGAAAAATGAATGCACAAAACTAAAACATTACGTTATCAATTTTTCTTCTTCCCTTTTTCTTCTTTAATAAGGCTGCTTTCTTATATGTACTATAAAAGGATAAAAATTGTGTTCTTTGCTCTACCAACTACTGGCATGTGACCCCAGGTTTCCTAGAGTGTTGCCCTCAGTCTAAAAAAGGTTCCCCACCCCTTTTAGATATTACTTATCATTTCCATGAATCTTTATCAGTGATGAGGAGCGTGATCGAACAACCCTCATGTCCAAACATGCAGTTGCAAAGCTGCAGTTTACTTGAGCAAGAAAAGATGGCAATGCCTATTGCTTTTGCTTTACTTGTAATTATATATGTCTATTACTTGTTACATTAAGATTATTCTGTATTCAAGTCTTTTGGGTAATGGGTATTGTTTGCATAGTGAGTATATATGTACATAATCTTCTTTATATAAGTACTGTAGAAAGTATTGTACTTGGAAAGTTCAGTAATAAGTCTTTCTTGGTTACAGATTTCAGATCAATGTTTTCTTTGTTGCTTATATACAAAAATAAGTCAGTAAAGCTGTGATCAACATTGTGGAGAAAGCCTTTGGAGAGAGCAACTTGGTCCAAAACCAATATGTTTATTGCCTGCATTTTAATGTGTACATGGGGAAATCAAATCAAATACGTTTTTGCAGAGGCAGAGAGAATGCTTCATTCATCCCCAAAAGTGATTGTCTAGCAAAGAACAGAGCTGTAAATAGTATAAGCAACTTATTCTTTAATAATGAATAACTATCCAAAATGTAATTTCTGTCTACGCGACTTCTCAAAATACTTAGAGAGTTACATTCAGACACCACAGTTAAAATCAGAACTGGGATGTCAGGCAACTATACTGACCCACTGCCACTGGGGAAAGGGGTTAAACAGGGCTGTTTGTTAGCGCCATTCCTCTTTAATTTCTATATAAACGACATTGTTCAACATATGGCAAAGTATAAGTCATCAGCCCCTGCCCTGGAAGGCAAACACCTGAATATACTGCTATATGCTGATGACATGGCGGTCATGGCACTCACTCGAAGGGGCCTACTCAGCATGCTGGAGGGACTCGCAGCTTATTGTTCCCAAAACTTTTTAAAGATAAACTATGATAAAACAAAAATTGTGGTATTTACTAGAGCTCGCCACACATTTAGATGGTCTCTAGATGAACACAAAATTGAACAATGTCTCCTCTTTAAATACCTCGGTATCACTTTCCAAGCTACATCTAGCTGGTTTGCCCACTTCAAGACTGTAGCCCTTCTAACACGTAGAACAACTGGTGCTCTGCTCAGCTTTTTTTATTCGAGGGGTGGGCAACTGGTGACCCCGGCACTAAAAACTTTTGTTGGAAAAGTGATTCCACAGATGTTATACGGAATAGAACTCTGGGGATGGAATCAGAAGCTGTTAGAACGGCTTGAAACCTTCCAAAATTTTTATCTCAGAAGAATTCTAGGCCTCCCTCAGAGTACTCCGGCAGCTCTCCTAAGAGTGGAAGTAGGACTACCTTCTGTGTCTGCTAGGGCCCATTTAAGATTCTTGCATTTTTTCATCAACCTTATAGATGCCCCGAACACCCTATTGGCTAAACAAGCCTTTGTATCATTACAATATAATACCACTTGGCATAAAAGTCTATTAGACATTCTATCCAGATACAACTTACCAGAGCTTAATACTCTCAAATTGTGGAGTCCTGATAAAGTTCGGGAATGGATCTTTGAAAAAGACGCCTCTTTGGACTCCACCAAGATAAAAAAACTCTGGGTTTTCCTACTGGTTCCCACAAGTAAAAGCAGTTAAAATCTGTGCCAACTACATGGTGGAGATCACTGATCCCACCCTTCGGAGAGCTTTCACCATGGCACAGTTTCAAACATTGCCAAATGCTTATCTGACCGGTAGATACACAAAAACCCCAGTTGAACATTGTTTATGTCCTTGCCTTATGAAAATTAAAGAGGATCTTATACATTATTTCCTCTATTGCCCCATTTACTCGGGCTTTAGAGACGCATTGCTGCAAATTATACCTATCTCTATAACCAGTCCTGAAGACAGAGTAAAATTTTTGTTAGTTGATGCAAACCCACGCATTACCCATGTGGTAGCGGTCTTTGTGATGAAGGCCATGAAAGCCAGGGAAAGATTTATGAACGACAATGTAAAGACCCCTTCATCGTCTGTTTGACTCGCTGTTCGTTTTCCTTTTCTACTTTGTGGGAAGAAGGTTTTGTTTGCATAGTATGTAATGAATTTTAATATTTTTAACTACTGATTTTAGTGTTGATTTTTGTGCACAGGCATGGTCCTCACAATAAACGGATTTGATTTGATTTTAAACATATTTTAATTTTCCCATATGTGGTGGTTGTATGTAGAAACGGCTAGTTTTAGGCTTAAAGATGGACATTTCTATCAATTTATCTGAGTTTACAAAAATCAAAAACTTAATAAAAAAAAGTGAAAATAGATACGTAATTTCTGTCTATGATTATCCATCCCAATAACATTTCTCAAACTTTCCATTATTTATTACACACACACACACACACACACACACACACACACTGCTTGACTGCAAAAAAGCTCAAAGCAGTTTACAAAAGATAAAAAGTAAAATTAAGAAAAATTCACAACTATACTTAAAAACATACAAAAGTTAAAATACTAAAACAGATTAAAATTACCCCAACATACAATAATGCTTTTAGCTTGTTCTTAATCTTATAGTGGACTCAATGGATTGTCTTCCATTTAAAATATATTGCATAAGCCAAGGCAGTCATGTAGAAAATTTGTGACAGAATGCAGTGTAATAGCTGAGAGTTGTTGGCACTGGTACTTAATCCATCTGTTAAGCCCATCTGTATGGGAAATGCCATTTTTGCAAAGTACCTAAGGAAGTGTGGTACTTTGCAAAGAAGTATAGTCAGCTGCACCAACAGGTTAAAGAACAGTTTTTATCCGTGGGCTGTTGGGCTGCTGAATGGGGGGAAAATGGTGTAATTGATTTCTGACAAGCACACAGAGCATGAACAAGACTGAGTGTATGGGGGGGGGGGCTCGTTTAATCTCACTGCACACAGGGAGTGTAGTGACAATAAAGGTTTATTATTAATATTAAGTATGATCTGTTCAGGGATTTTTAATAATAATACTACTTGTACCTATTCTTTTTCATGACTTTAGGCACTTTGCAGTACATGGCACCAGAGATTATTGATAAGGGACCTCGAGGATATGGTGCACCAGCTGATATCTGGTCTTTGGGCTGCACTACCATTGAAATGGCGACAGGGAAGCCTCCCTTTCATGAACTGGGCGAACCACAGGCAGCTATGTTCAAAGTAAGTGTTGTATGTACTAACCCACCTCCCGCCGCTCCACATATTACCATACTGCTAGAATACTTCCTGACATGGATTATTTAGCAGGATCTATTAATTTATGTGGAATAGCAGATCTGAGACGACTTGCATGCAAAGGATGCCGGGAGCTACAGCTGCTTCACAACCAGCCAAGTTAGAACTAGAGGGAATATGTGTGTTTTGCTGCTCTTCTAAAAGTCCCTCAAGGAAAGATAGTTGTATGCCTCAGCAAGGAAATCATTCCACAGGCTCCTACTATGTCCCACAAACAAAGGTTTGTGTCTGAGTGCCCCCCTTTTTTTGTTTGGAGCTTTCATCGCGAAAGGCCAACTTGACGTTTGCTCCGATTCAGCTTTAAAGAGCAGGTTTTTGTGGGGGAAGTTTGGGGCAAAAAATACACAGAGCATTAAAGTGTGTGCACCTCTGCCTGGAAAGAGGGGGCAAAAGGTAAGTGTGGATGAGCCCTAGCATGAGTCAACTTTAAAGTAATTTACCTTGCTGAAGTGATGCAGAGTGTCCTTTCTGCTTGCAGGTTGGAATGTTCAAAATTCACCCTGAAATTCCTGAATCACTATCTGCTGAGGCAAGAGCTTTTATTTTGCTCTGCTTTGAACCTGATCCAAATAAACGTGTCACAGCATCGGACTTACTTAAGGACCCATTCTTGAAACAGTTGAACAAGGGCAAGAAAAACAGAATTGCGTTCAAGCCTTCAGGTAAGGAATTATCAATCAAAATATTTGTATGTAGAGATATTAACCATCATCCTTCTCTTTAATCTTGGGTTCTGAACATACTAGGAAATTAGTTGGATGTGCCAAGCAATCAACAAGCTATGAAAAGAATATTTATGGGGCAGGTTCATCCTAGTGTTAATATAACAAATTCAATTAATAACAAAATTGGTGAAATTAGAGCACTATATTTTAATAAAGGATGAAGAAATTCAGGGCTGGGTTTCTTCTCTCTCCAAAATGACATTTTTAAAACTGGAAAATCCTTTTTGGAGAAATTTTAATGAAGCCTATTTTCAGTAGACATGCACCCAGCAGTTTAAGGTGTGTAAGGCATCTCAAGTTGTAAACCGAAAAGGAGGGCAAATAAATTATACAACTAGTAACCCTGAACAACGGCTGATTTGGCTTCACAAAGAGAGTAATGTTACACAAATTTCAGTTGTGGATGAGCTGTAAAAGCAAGGTTATGTCACCTTATCAGCTAGTAGCCTCTTGGATCTCAAGTAATTCTTTCAGTGCTTGGAGATCACTCAGAACAAGGTCCCTTCCACCCCAATTCCTAGATGAACTACACTAGAAAGGTAAAAAACCACTGCTAGTGTTTGTTTGAGAAGGGTTTTCCATCAATCATCACAATTTATTTCTGCAGCTTGCAGACACACACCTTTTTGACATCTGGTAGTTTCATTTCACACTTTGTCAATTTTTTAAACTGCATTTTAATTATATTGCATTTGTTTCATTTGCTTAAAAGATAGCTTGACCTGTTTATTCATTCCCCTTTTCTTCTTGTGCTCCAGATTATAACCGCAGCACATCACTCCCGTTGCCAGTCCAGGGGGAGCAGGCTGGCAGCAGCAGCAGTGAACACGGCTCAGTCTCACCGGACTCTGATATGCCACATGACATGCTATTTGATAAGGCAAAGCGCTCCGTGTCAGAGGTTCAGACAAAGAGTCCTATCTCCCATTTACTAAGGTAAAACCTGACCTATGCAAAATGGCATGTTAGGTTCACAGAGGATACCAGCTGTCCTTACAGTTTAGGTGGGATGATGTACTCAAAGTTAATTCCGTTACAAGATCTATAGTAAAATGTTAAATGTAAAGTACAGTGGTGCCTCGCAAGACGAAAAGAATCCGTTCCGCGAGTCTCTTCGTCTTGCGGTTTTTTCGTCTTGCGAAGCAAGCCCATTAGCGGCTTAGCGGATTAGCGCTAATAGCGGCTTAGCGGATCAGCTGATAAGCGGCTTAGCGGATCAGCTGATAAGCGGCTTAGCGGATCAGCTGATAAGCGGCTTAGCAGATCAGCTGATAAGCGGCTTAGCAGATCAGCTGATAAGCGGCTTAGCGGATCAGCTGATAAGCGGCTTAGCGGCTTAGAAAAAGGGGGGGAGGAAAAAACCCCGCAGGAACTCGCAAGACATTTTCGTCTTGCGAAGCAAGCCCATAGGAAATTCGTTTTGCGAAGCACCTCCAAAACGGAAAACCCTTTCGTCTAGTGGGTTTTCCGTCTTGCGAGGCATTCGTCTTGCGGGGCACCACTGTATCGAATGGGGTTTGTTTAGGCCCCTGCAAGTAAAACTCATTATAAGAGTCTAATTGGAAAAATTGGAAAAAGAAAAAGAGCAGCAATTGTAGCATCTTCAATTGAATGCAGTCCACATTATGATCAATCTGTCTTCTTACTGTAGATGTTGAATTAGTGTCTTGTTTCATAGAAAGCTGTGTTCTCAGCTACTATAAAACTTGGGATTTGGTGGGCATCTTTGTAGCACACAAGATAAAATCCATTCATTTTAAGTAATCGGAAAGTTGCTTTAAAAACTGGGCTGTTTTCTTTTGGACTCCCAACTTTGTCATTTATAGTTTCTTGTGAATGCTGTCTCATTCTGGCCCAGTGTTCCCGACGACAGCTCCATTTCAGATGAGCGAAGCGCTTCCCCTTCACTTGAGGAAAGGGATTCTGGTCTTTTCTTGCTACGAAAGGACAGCGAACGACGTGCAATTCTGTATAAAATCCTCAAGGAAGAGCAAAACCAAGTAGCTTCCAATTTAAGAGAATGTGTAGCACAGGTAATACGACTATTTGCTTGTTTGGGAGAGGTAAAAATTATTGCTCTGCCACCTTTCCTACTCCATGATCTGAAGGGTGTCTGGGGTGAAGAGCTGCTGTGCTCATCATGTAGGGTTCTAAATCACTTGGGGAACCTGCATGAGGAAAGCAGGATCCCTGCTGTGGATGGTCAGCCTGTGGCTTGGATTATAAGCACAACCCTGGAAGAGACAGGGGCAAGTCTGTTCATCCTAACTGTTACGAAAAAGGCTCAAGATTACAACACTAACTTCCTCTTCCACAAAATTGTGTGGAGATTACAAACATGGAGAAGCAAAGAGGGATCCATCACAACCTTTAAGTAGTAAAATGGAGCTTCTTATTATTCAACTGGTCACCTAAAGTTTGTTGACCACCTTGTTTGTTACCTTGACCTCTGCAACCAATTTTTGTTTTAGCCCCCCCCCCCCTTTCCCATGTTATTAGAGATTGTAATATGAATTTTTGCTTAAGTACTGAATGGCAGAAAGCTGCTCTCTGGTAGGACAAATTCAGTCCTGCAGTTTGATTACATCAGTGTTGAATTTAGCTCATGTTCTGTTTCCTCTCTCGTGAGCTCATGTAATCCATGAATCAAACTACTTGTGATGTGCCTGATTGAAAGCTGCCCTCTGCTGCTCTTGCTGTGAATTGGTAAAAATGAGTCTTCCAGAAAAGTGACGGCAAGGTTGAAAACATGCATACAGACATACATTGGTGGAATTTGCTGATGTGCCTTTTTAAACATTTTGCATATTCATCTTTTTTTCAGAGTTCTGAAGAACTGCATCTTTCAGTTGCTCATATCAAGCAGATAATTGGGATTTTAAGAGATTTTATACGTTCTCCTGAACACAGAGTTATGGCATCAACTATATCCAAGTTGAAAATTGAACTGGACTTTGACAGTACTTCCATCAATCAGATTCATCTAGTGTTGTTTGGATTTCAAGATGCGGTATGTTCATCCGAGTGTAGTATCTGGGGGTGGGGGGAGTGACCCACTACCAATAATACCTTTTGCTGCTATTTAAACGTAGAACCCTAAATTATACTATTGGGAGGAGGGCAGAAGAGGACAAAGGAGTTGTAGAATATAGTATGGAGCAGATGACCAGAGAAGATGCATTTATTTACTTCTGCTAAATTGTAGAAATGAGCTGCTTTTGCTTTCTAGGATGCCTTTGGAAGATAGCATACAATGCACAATTCTGTGCAAAGAACTTGAAGCACAGTGTGATACCTCAAGGGGTCTGCTCTGAGTGTGACTTAGTCGAATATCTGTGCATTGTTGATGTACAACACAGTACCTTACGTGTTGCTTTGCAACAGCTTTCTTTGTGCCTACATCACAGTGGAAACAAAGGCTGTATCCCTTCAGGATCAGAGGCAGCATGGCTCTGAATACCAGTCACTGGGCTACAGCTTCACTCATGCCCTGCTTGGGGGCTTCCCCTAGGCATCTGGTTGGCCACTGTGAGAAACAGGATACTGGACTAGGTGCGCCTTTGGTCTGATCCAGCAGGGCTGCTTTTATGTTCCAATATGTGTTCTAGCTCTTAATCCAAGTAGACTTATTGTCATCCTACATTTACCCAAACTTCTTGTTCTGAATGACAAGCTTATAGCTTAAGGCAAACTACTACCCTGTTTTATTTGACACTTTTCTTATAGGTTAACAAAGTACTAAGGAATCATTTAATCAGACCTCATTGGATGTTTGCTATGGATAATATAATACGACGTGCTGTTCAAGCTGCTGTCACTATTCTCATTCCAGGTAAGTAAAAGCAAAGTAGTAAACTGCTAAGTGGGATGGTTAAATATGATGTGAGCAAAGCAATAATAAATGTCTAACCTGTGGAATGAGTGCCCCAAGGTGAGTACTGCTGGTGTGCTGGAACTGCAGTAGTACTTGGGTCTCTACTTGGCGAAAACTTGTAAATGGCTGCTAGTTCTTTCATAAAACAAGTTCTGATTTTTTTGAACACTGAATTTTTTTTGTAAAACGTGCTTTACAGACTAACATATTTGTGAATATTAGTCTGGACAGAAACATTCACTACAAATCCTCACTAATTGTTCTTTTGAAAGGTTGCCACACATTAGCCCATTATTAGTTTGTCATTTCTTAAAATCAAGGAACTCCCAAGGCACCTGTATTTTCTGAAATGGGACTAGGAAGGACAGCTGCATTTTATTTAAAAAGATATATATACTCAGAAAAAGCTTGCTGACTAGATAACATTTAAGTGGCAAATGTAAGAAATGCTTGACCTCTGCAATTCGCTTTTGCTCTGTGCAGAACTTCGAGCTCACTTTGAACCAGCATCAGAGACTGAAGGAGTTGACAAAGATGCAGATGAAGTAGATGAGGATTACCAGCAAGCACAGCAAAAAAGACACGAAGAAACAGTTATCACATCTGGAGTGTGCATGCTCACGTCTTCTGTGACCCCTGACACTCAGCAGCAGCTCAGCTTGCAGTTGGGCAAGCTTAAGCAAGAAACGAACAGGTTAACAGCTTTCAAGTGTGCTCAGGCTTATTCAGCAATTTTACTGATCATCGCTGGTGTTTATAAAACACCTTCAGGCAATCAGATGAGCCTACATTGGTTACTGGCTAGATTTTAAAATGTAGCCAGTTTAGCTACTCTTGGTTTATACAGGGTTAATTTGGCACTCACGTTCGTTCTTCTAGAAAACCCAATTGTGTAGTGCTGAGGGCTGCATCATGTCTTTTCCTCCCCCCCCCCCCCCGAGCGGCACTCCATGTGCAGCGTCTCTATTTCAGGCTAAATGTTACCTTTCCATGTTACAAATGTAAATGTAAAATGTGTCATAAATGTTCCAGAGTGCCTTTACAGGGAGAACTATAACATGTATGCTTTGAGAGCAGCACTTACTCTAGCCAACACTGACGGAAAGTGTGTATAAAAATCCTTTCATAGCCTGACCATCTGTATTGTGGTTTTCTATCACTATAGCAGCAGCAAGTAACACGCTGATAGTGCTGGAATATTTAATTATGAAGCCTGGGGTTACGTAGAAATTCTAGGAACCATTGCAGCCCAGAAATCTAAATTGGATAGCATTTAAAAATCAATGCTACCAGGTAGCCAGTAATTCAAAGATATGTAGGATTTGTTTTGAGGTAAGCCATATGATGAGAGACACTTTTACATGTGCTTTAGACACACCAAGCTGCACTACAACTAAAATATAAGTATCAGATTCACCAAAATACTTGTGTTGCAGAACTAGGTTTTGTTGTCATTAAAAGTGTACTAATATTTAAGGGGGAAATGTTATGTCCTACCCAGTCTGACCCCTATTTTATTTAATAGGTTACTGGAGAGCCTGGTACAGAGGGAGAGAGAATACCAGACACTGCTAAGGCAAACACTGGAGCAAAGAATTCAAGACTTGCATCTCCTTCAGCTACAGTTGAAAACTGCTGGTAGATATGAGAATGTACATTAAATGTGTGTGATCAGTTGATAGGAATAGTTTGAGCTTTAGGACACACAACACTTTTGAGTAGAGCTTTTGAATTTGTAACAATGGAATGAATCTGATTAACCTACTTTGAATTGTTGCAGAAATTCAACCACCTCCAGCTGCTCTGCAGCACTGCGTAGACCAAGAACTGATCAAGTGGTTGAAGCAACAGAAAGCTGATTCAGATACAATTGATAGGGTAAGATTAAGAGTGGGAAAGACCCTCAAAATTCATTTTCTGAATAATATTTAGAAACACTGAAATAATTTTGTCTTACAGTTTGTTCAAGAGGATTATACACTCAGTGATGTTCTAAACCACATCACTAAAGATGACTTGCGATTCCTTAGACTCCGGTAAGAAAATAATTGCATGATTCTAGAAGTGTTTTGACTTCCAAACAAGAGTTTGAGAAACTTACTATTCTTATTTTTCTCATACAGTGGTGGTATTCTTTGTCGAATATGGAATGAAATATTAAAGCACAGAAAACTGAATAAATTCTTGGAATTGGAAGCATAACTCTTATGCCAAGTTCTGAGAAATTGAAAGGGGAAGAGAGCAGACATTCCAACTAAGTTATTAATTACTGTACATACTGTTTATACTGGTCCTACAGGTTTTGCACTAATATATATGAAGTTATATTAAAGTCATGTGATGATAGCCTTTTCTGCTAGTATACTTAATCATGTATTTTTTCAGATGTGTAAATAATACAGTAGCTTGGAAACTGCTTGCCTTATAGACTAAAATGTAGCCTGTGCACTTTAACCACTCATATCAAATACATAGTGTTCTAGGCATGCCAGCTGCTTTTTTAAAAACAATAATTGCTGCCTTCTGATTTAATATAAATTATTACTATGTATAATTTTATAAGATGAAAAAAACCAGTTGGTACAAAGATCCTATGCAAAAGAGTGGGTTACAGACTCACTCTAGGTGCATATTAAAAAGGTAAATAAAACATGCTAAAAAGGCTTCTTTTCATTGCAAAATCATTTGGGATGGGGGGATGCAAATACAAAAAGCTCATGGGAAATATCTGCTCAGGAAGTTTTAATATGCTATTTTTTTAAACTGTGCATAAGAGGTTTCAGCTAAATAACTTTCATAAATACAGCAATCCAGAACACACAATGAAGCTTATATATAAATTAATAAACAATGCTTATTGTCCTTTTCTGAGCAGCTGTTTTTTTAGAATTCCACACTATATAATGCTGTGTCTCTCATACAATGGCTATTTTGCTGCCAAATGAATTTTCCCCATGTACATGAGAAATAGTTTTGCTCTTAGTTCTTAGAGCAGATAAAAGAATTAAAGCCCAGTATAAAATGCATTAATTTAACTGGTTGCTGGAGTGACAATTCACTTAGCCCACAGATTTATATCTAATCCACTGATTTGGGCCACGCACCTCAAAGGGTGGCTCCTTATAGTAGATATAATTGCCTAGTTCTTCCAGAGGTGGTTCAGGATCAGTTGTGGCAAACTGTGCTGCGTCTTCAATCTCTTTCCTTACTTCCACATCTATTTCCTGTATGAAAATGGGGGAAATTGTTAATGGAAACAAAAAACTCCTCAGATTCCTAATAGATCAATCATTATAAATCCTCAGAGTACTATTTACCTCTGTAGTACATGCTGGGGTTCAAAGTAAATCCGGAAACATTTAAGCCACAGTTGCTGTTAAAGAGTTTCTGCCCTCCCTAAGATGAAATCCTGATAAGCAGTTCTCACATGTATGCTGTACCTGGAACGTTTTACCTTTTTATATTCAAACAACTAGCCAGCAAACTACAGTGGTGCCCCACAAGACGAACGCCTCGCAAGACGGAAAACCCGCTAGACGAAAGGGTTTTCCGTTTTGGAGGCGCTGCGCAAAACGAATTTCCCTATGGGCTTCCTTCGCAAGACGAAAGCCCGTAGGGAAATCTCTGGGACAGCGGGGAAGCGCAGCGCGTCTTCCCCACTGTCCTCGGACCTCCTCCGAAGGCTGGTGGTGGGGCGGAGAGACCTGCTCCGGCCGCCAGCCTTCGGATGGCTGTCCTGAAGACTTGCGGTGGGAGGAGGGTTTTCCTTCCCACTGCCGACTTTCAGAATGCTGTTCTGAATGTTGGCATGGGGAGGAAAAACCCTCCTCCCACCGCAAGCCCCGGGAACAGAGGAGAAGCGCTGCGCGCCTTCCCCTCTGTTCCCGTACCTGTCCTGAAGGCTTGCGGTGGGGAGAAAAGCCCTTCTCTGCACCGCCAGCCTGGCAAGCGGTCTCCATAGGAACGCATTAATTGATTTTCAATGCATTCCTATGGGAAACCGTGCTTCGCAAGACAAAAAACTCGCAAGAAGAAAAAACTTGCGGAACGAATTAATTTCATCTTGCGAGGCACCACTGTACTAAAATAACTTACAAGTTACCAAGTGTGGCAGGACATGGCATGTTTTCATAAGCTATAGATTAGAGCAGAGCAGAACACATCTCCCATGCTGACAGAGATGTATGACCAATCATGCTCATCAATGATCCTCACTCTTTATTTCCACTTTGGCAACAGACCTGGGACTCTCCTAGCAAATCAACTAACCCTGTTCCTGCAGCAAATGATTTCAGCTGTAGTGACTAGCAGAATCCCAATTTAAAATTTTCCTCAACCTAAGCCAGCAGGGTCGATGGAAGGGCCAACTGTGACAAATCTCATATACCATGACTCCTCAGAAAGTTGGGTTATAAATATGAGAAGGCAATGGCTGTGCAAATGTCATTCCCTGAGGAAACTGCCATGTTTCACTAGGCAATATAGGTCCCTCTACCAAAATAGCAGTGTTTCCCAAATTTACAATAATCATATACCCCTTCTCAGTTGAAGATAATTTGGTAGTTTAAATAAAACTATTTAATCTTTAAATTGTTTTCTATAGCTAAAAGAACAATGATTAGGTAAAATTAAAATTTCTGCCATGTACCCCACAGGATATATCCTATACCTGGCTTGCTGTAACTGATTTGAGGTGAAGACTTCCTATTGATCTACTTTTGTAAAATGATTTTCATCAAATTTGAAATGAAGGTTTATTACCTTTAGCTCTTCCACACTAGCCAAGTTGTTGTTCACCATTCTGTCCTTCAGAAGTGTAATGGGATCACTTTTGCTTCTCACTTCTTGAATTTCTTCCCTCGTTCGGTAACTGTAAAAAAAGACAAGACAATGTAACAGACTACTGAACTGTTTGCAATAACTGTTTCTGCCAAGCACTGGTACTCTTATTGCAACAGTATACGGAGGCAAGTCGGGTATTCTCTAACAAGCATGACAAGTAATAGAGGAGAGCTTTCAGGAGTTTTTACATCTGCTAATCACCAAAGCAGACTGGTCCTCTTGGCTATATTTCTTTAATGAGGGGAGTAAGCCACAAGGTAAAACAAGCATATGAGCTGGTAGCGTGTAGTGGCCTAAGCATTTCAAAAATATATTATTGTTTCAGTATACTTTTTTCCAGAACTAAAAATTAAATGCACATTTCACTCTAAAAATCAAATACTGAGTAAGAACTATCAACCTTCAAAGAGCATACTCCTTGTGCATCACAGCTCTGGGCAGGGCGCCACTAACAGCAGATAGCAGTAAATGCACTTGGTGCTAAGAACTATCACACATGATACACAAATGTGGGATAGGACCACCAGCTCTCCCTCCTGATTGTGGGGGAGGGAGGGAGAGAAAGCAGCTCCTCTTTCAGTGAGTACTCATGAGAGACTTTAGGCAAATTTCATTTCATGGCAAACTATTTTAGAACCACAGTATATCAATTAAACAAACAGTCCTTATGTACTGCTACTCTTAGATATATTTTCTATGTACTATTTTATAACATGCATTTGAATTTATAAAGTTGAGTTTAAGAGTTTTCACCTTCGTTCAAACATACTGTGAAGAATTAAAAGCAATACAAAAAAGGGAAATGGGCATAGCAGATGTAATTAGGAATAGAACAAAATTAAGCATATGCTTAATTAAAACCTTTTACCAGATATTTGCCTACATTAAATTGCATATCATACCAGCTTGCAGTTTTAGTTTTTTAGGTCTCCTTCAGGAAAGCGCTATAACTGAATGGTAGCACATCTACTTTACATGCACAAGGTCACAGGTTCACTACCCAGCATAGCCTTGTAGAGCTGGGAGAGACGCACCTGAAAATCTGGGGAGGTGCTGCTAGCCAGTGCAGCCACTATGGAGCTAGATAGAACCAATGCCCTGCCTCAGTGTTAGCCCAGGTATCTATGTTCCTGTAGGTAGCTGTTAACCATAATGAAGCACACAAAAATAAAAGCAAGATAATGGAAACAATCAAGTTTCTTGGGTATTTTTCACATTTGCCACATAAAATTTGGGTACTGCTACTATTTTTTTAGAATGGTTGTATTCAGATGTAATAGCAAATCATAGTTTGCTATTATTAGTATGACTAGACACAAGCCAAGGGATTATATGCTCCATCTTCTTTTTCCCTTTGTGCAACCTCTTGCATAGCAACAAACCAGTTTACACACAATCTAGGATCCTAAACCAGAAGCAAAGCTTGCCACTGTGAAGCACACACACCAAAATACATGGTTTGCAGGCTATAGCTATTCAAGAGAGGAAGGGTATAAGTGCAAAGCTTATACTTCCTCTCAACAGGAGATAATTATTTGTTGTTACTTGTACAGTCAATCATTCATCAGATATTGCTTTGAATAAATAATAAAACTAGCCACAAAGGGCCAACAACATTTGAACATACAGTTATTTCCCCCATACTATCTAGAGAGGAACCGTTTGTAATACAGAGAGAAATACCTGACTCCAGGATCACTCATGCTATGTCCATGATAACGATATGTCTGTAGCTCCATCACAACAGGACCCTGAGAAAATTAAAATTCAGAGGTGTTAATAACTTAAAAGTAGTGACAAAAAATTGCTGATAAGACGTCATGACAACTAATCTCAATCAATTGTGTGCATGCATTTTAGGGCTGTTTAAGATCAGCTTGCTTCAGAGGGCCACAGACTATCTCTTTCTTATTCCGGCTGCTGATGTTCCATCTAAGTAGCCGTCCTTTCGTCCTTTGTGATGGAGAATTGCGAAAGCCTTTGAATGCGGAACATTGAAAGGAATTTAACTATTCTATCTGTGTCTTAGTCGTGAGTATGTAAGTCAGTTAGATTCCACAATGTTCTTATTTTCTTGCTTGTAACTTACTAAAGAAGTGCCTGCTATTTTAGCATGTTTTCTTATGTTCTTTTAAAATAAATTTTATCAACCCAATAAACACTGGGATTTTTTTGAAGGTTGCTTTGGGGTTCACAAGGTAATTATAGAGAACCTTCTAAACTCTGTGTTTTGGGTATACATTTTGTGAAATAAAATAGTAATATTTCTAACTTGAAAACCTCAGCTATACTTACATAATTTGTAAAGCAGGAGAGGCCCGCCACACACACAAAGCATAACTTACTTTTCCTGATCTGCAGTGGTCAGCAGCAAATTTTGTTGCTTCCCTTACAGCAAGAACATCCATGCCATCAACCTGTTGATTTTTTAAAAAAAGAAAAAGCCAATTACATTTAAGAATAAAGTTGAACTTCCTTGAATGGACACAGTATAACTTTCACATTCCTATTAAAAATGTTCTTACCCTAATCCCGGGAATATAGTCTCCTCTCTTATAGTAGTCTGTACTGGCTGCAGCTCTCTCTACGGAAGTACCCATTCCGTATCTGTTGTTCTCACAGACAAAAATACATGGCAACTTCCACAAGGCTGCCATGTTATATGTTTCAAATATCTGTCCCTAGAAGAATAAAAGGTTTGGTACACTTTCAGTTCTCTCATGCAGCCATCAGCCTTGAATTACACATACAGTGAATGTTCACTAGACCATGACTGTATGTACAAGGAGGAACAAACTGGTGAGCCTCGGGCTTCTGCGCTCCTCTCCCCCCCCCCCCCCGATAGCTGGGAGAACAACTTGGGCAGTTTCATTTCACTTTGCACAAAACTGGACTTATCATGCATGATCCATAGCATTTACATCTCGATAACGATATCTTTTTTGTCATTGTCCCTTGCAGAACAATGAAATTGAAAATTGAAATCTCCTTTCCACTTATGTGACTCTTAATTAACTTCTAACTACAGAGTAAAGCTTGACGCTTACCTGATTGGCAGCACCATCACCATACAATGTCAGGCAAATCTCATCTTTGCCAAAGTACTTGCATGCTAAAGCAATGCCAGCTCCTAAAGGAACCTACAATGAATTGCAACATGCAAAGGTAGTCAAAACAAACAAAGATAATGATCAGCAGCCAACAATAATAAACCATATGATAAGATACTACTTGAGAACAGAAACACTACGATTCCAGTTCTCATCCCTGGCACTTAATATGGAAGGATACTGTGGACAATGGTATAAAAAACCCCCGACGAGACACCCAGCAGAATTAACAGGGTTACATTCACCTGACTCTCTCCCACTGAAAATCATTCATCAAGACTACCAAGCCTTTTTCAGTTTCTATCTCAGGCTAGATGCCAAACTGAAATGGGCCTAGCTAATTAGTTCTATCCAGGAATGGATGAAATTTGGGCTGTGTTATATTTACATGGAAGAAATACTAGAGCCAGAACTGGGCATCCAGCATAAACTGGACATATTTAAGTACACTAAAGTCACTGGGCTAATACACCTAACTATATATGAATTAGGTTATGGCCCAGATTAAAAGCAACATATAGTCTCTTCCCAAAGAAAAATATTGTTTTTATCGGTGAGCCTTACCTGGGCTCCAACAATACCGTTACCACCATAGAAGTTTTTGGCATACATATGCATTGAGCCTCCTTTACCTTTAGCGCACCCACCAACCCGACCTGAAATGATTAAAAATGGATCTTTACCATGTGATCTGGTGTCTACTAAGACAATAAGATTAAGATAACCCCCCACACACACACACACACCGACCTCAAACTCACTAATTGGATGGATTTTAAGATGATTTCAGAATAATAAAGGTTAGAGTTTCATCAAAACTCATGTTCTTAGGAGGGGACACATTTACAGCACATGCTAACTTATGGTAGTCATCCCAGCACAAGAATTTAGTGCACTGGTAAATTTGAATCAAGTGTAGAGAAACAAAAGCTGTACATGCAGGTATGAACCAGCCTATTGCTCCTTGGAGGAAGAGTAGAATATGTGTGTTGCAATTCAGCAAAGTCCTACTAGGTTTCATTGTTGAGATAATAATTGAACCTAAACCCCCCTCCATCTATGCACTATACATGCTACATAATCCCATTCCTTTTCCTGTTTACATATCATTTCACTGAACACAAACCTGTGAGTTCAGCAAGGATTTCTCGAACTGAAGCACCACGAGTGTATGTAAAGCCATGAGCCCGGTAGGCAGTAATCAGGTGATCTGTTAGATTTATGCCAGCCTCAATTCCAACACAGCAAGCTTCCTATGGTGAAGAAAACATGCCTGAAAACAGTGTACAATGTGCCATTGTCTGCAGGTAAGAAATAAAATGAAGAACAGTATACCAACTTTGTACCTGCAGCTCCACCTCAGTTCAGGAACTGAAGAAACATAAACAAAGACTACCTAGGGAAGATTACTGTCACAACAACATATGCATAATATGTTACATGATGCCATAGTCAAATGCTGGCAATGAAGGATCTTCAGGTCTTAGTGGAGAATATGAAAAAAAGAGTGATATTTAAGTGTGTGTGCATGATATTATGAAAAACTGTCCAGGAAATATTTCCACCAGAGCAGGAAAGATGGTTGGGGGTTGGATACCACTGCCTGGAGGCCCTCCCTGGAGGAAGACTAGGGAAGCATCACTGGCAGGGCTCAACCAGTTCCTATCCTACCTGGCCCTTCTTGGGGAGATGGTTGGTGTGTGTGCACAGACTCTTCATATAACATGGCAGGTGTAGATCTTTCAAAGAACAGCAGATGTTCCTTTGCTCATTACTATTGCTGTGAACAAACTACCGAATATAGCTGTAATGCACAGATTAATCATTCACTTTAGTTCTAACTTTAGTTCCAACAGATGGAGAAGAGTTTGGTATACACTACTCTTAAACAGCAAGCTGGTACAATATGAAATATAGTTTTGTACTATTCCTAATTACATCTGCTATGTCTATGGTCAAAAGCAATACAAATCAGAAGAATGGACGTAAACATATGCTTGCTTACTTACTTAATTAAAACCTATCAACTGACCCAGTTCAGCCAGTTATTTAATCTATTTAGTGCTAATATCTGGTCCTCTGTAGAGGTACAAAAGCAGAGCAAGAAACACCAGAAAGAAAAACTATAGTTCTGTGGAAAACCCATGGCTCTTCAGGTTTTGTTTTAGTCCAACTCCCATCAGTCCAAGCCAGAAAGATGGTACAGTCACATCTGGAGGGCCACAGACTCACCTACAGCTGGGTCACAATGTGATCTGGTCTAATTATTTCAGAAGTAGGTGTAACTTGACAGGGCTAAAATTGCTGGAATTCTTTTGAAGGAAACTTCATCAATACTCTGTGAGGATCCACAAAGTACTAGCATGGGAGGAACTACAAATGCAGCTGCCATGATGGAAGGGCTAGACCTCTTCATTCTCTGTTTTTGCAAGTACTTTTAATTCTCTGCATGGGAGAGTGGAGACATGCAATTTCTTCATGCACACCCTGCCCTATAAAAGCCTTCATTAAAATGAAGAAGACGACAAAAACCTAGAGGTCTTGAGCATAAAGTCTCTTAGGCACATACCTGACCATCATATAAATGACAAAAGCCTCGAATAATTTTCTGTTTATACAACTGGTCTGCTTTCAATTCCATGCGTCGAATAGTCTGCATAGTTTTGTAATATTGCAGACCCTGCTCTCGAGTCATAACAGCTGTGGTGGGCGGTCCTTCCTCCAAGCGATGGAGATCATGTTTCTGGGGGAAATAAGATAAAAAAGTCAGGGGGGGGTTCCATATCAAAATGATTATTTAATCTTACTGGTTGCAGACTAGTCCTGAAGAAAATCAGAGTAACACTTTCTTAGCTAATACTACTCCATATTTTCCCTGCCTTTGCCTACTGTGCCCATGTGGCCAAGGCTCTAGCATGAAAGTATCACAGAGCATAAAGATATAGTTGGTAGGTGGTCTGGAACCACCATGGCAAAAGCTAGTAACTTCACTGACTGGGACCTCCAATTCTCTTAAGATGCTTGATAAGCAGGGCAATCCTAACCTGTTTCTAGGGTTAGAGTACCTTCAAGGAAAGGGCAAAATATTTGGGCCTCTTCTGCTCAGGGGAACGGGAGACTTAATGGGGGACATGACAACGATTTATAAACCTATGCAGGAGGTGGAAAAGGTGGATAAACCAAGGGAAATCTTGCTGACACGGGACAGAACTATCATCCAACAAACTGATAAAGAGGGCAGACCACAGAAACTATTTCCTTACAAAATATGTAATTAATTTTTGGTATTGGCAAAGTATGGCAATAACTACTTGCTTTAAATGTAATTAAAATCTGTGCTATAAAAAATGGGTATTGATCCTGTAGGCACCATGGTGCCTTTGAGGTCTTTCCTTGGCATCCAATGAGAGCTGAAGCAGGAAGTTGGAAGAGTGATGTACTTTTCCATTTCCTCTTTCAGCTTTATGCGCTTTTCAGACCTCACATTAATTATCCTGGATCTAACTTTTACACAGATCCCCTGGAAAGATGAAGTATAAATGTGTGCTATTCATTCTTTCTTTGTACATATATGTGTTCGTGTGTGATGGAAAGTAGTGACTGCTGGGGAAAGGAAAGGGGTGTCTATAGCACTCACTCTAAAATCAAAATGTGTCCATGGGTCGAAAAAGATTTGTGATCTACGATTTATATATTTACAGTATAAGAAAATCAGGGCCTGGGGAAGTCATGCTTTAAAAAAAAAAAATGTTTAAAAATCCAAGCCTATTTCAGTGTGAAAGACAATACTTGAATAGCACAGTAATCTGATTTGATTGTATTTTGTCATGATATTGGAGTTTTTTTGTGAAACAGCAAACTTATTTCCTGTAAACTGCTTTGAGTGTTGTAAGTAGCCTTACGTTATTTATTTATTTATTTATTTATTTATTTATTTATTTATTTATTTATTTATTTAATTTGTAGCTCTCAGGGCAGTTCACAATATAAAAACAAAACATACATGATAAAAACAAGAACAAAAAACTACAAACCAATAAACCTTCCTCCCCACACCTCGTTCCACAAAAACATTTAAAGGAGCATGGGATGTTAATCAGCCCAATGCCTGGTTGAAGAGCACCTCACACCTAGAGGTGGATAATGAAGGTACCAGCCAAATCTCCATAGGCAGAATATTCCACAAACGGGGATCTACTGCAGAAGAGGCCTGTTCTCATGTTACTACACCCTCTGGACCTCTCACAGAGGAAGCTCACAACAAAGGGCTTCAGATGATGACCTGAGGGTCCAGGTAGGTTCATGTGAGAGATGTAGACCTTGATGTATTGCTGTCCAGAGACATTTAAGGTTTTAGAGATGAAAACTAGCACTTTGAATTGGGCTCAGAAACTAACTGGCAGCCAGTGCAGTCATGCTAGGATCAGTGTAATATGCTCAAATCTACTTGTCCCAGTGAGTAACCTGGCTGCCGAATTCTACACCAGCTGAAGTTTCCAAACCGTCTTCAGAGGCAGCCCTATGTATGTGTTGCAGTACTCTAACCTAGAGGTTACCAGAGCATAGACAAGTAGGACCAGAACAACTGCAAAACAGTGCCACCCACCCCCAACTTGGACAGCTGCACAGAAGAATACCATGGCTGGTGGCATCAAAGCCACTGAGAAGTCAAGAAGAATTAACATGGATACATTTCCCCTGTTTCTCTCCCGACATAAGTTATTATACGTTGACCATAGCAGTTTCTGTGCCCAAACCCTGATTGAAATGGATCTAGAAAATCAGTTTTCTCCAAGAGCATTTGAATCTGGTCTGCAACCAACCACCCAAGAATCATGCCTAAGAACATGATATTAGCAAGTGGCTGGTAGTAACTTAGATTTTCCCATTCCAAGGAGGGTTTCTTTTTAGCACTGCCTTCTTCTTTACCAGCTCCATCTGGTACGCAGGCTGAGACCCTACCTGCCCGCAGACTGTCTCGCCAGAGTGGTGCATGCTCTAGTTATCTCTTGCTTGCACTATTGCAATGCGCTCTATGTGGGGCTACCTTTGAAGGTGACCCGGAAACTACAACTAATCCAGAATGCGGCAGCTAGACAGGTGACCGGGAACGGCCACCGAGACCACGTAACAGCAGTTGAAAGACCTACATTGGATCCCAGTACGTTTCCGAGCACAATTCAAAGTGTTGGTGCTGACCTTTAAAGCCCTAAATGGCCTCGGTCCAGTATACCTGAAGGAATGTCTCCACCCCCATCATTCTGCCTGGACACTGAGGTCCAGTGCTGAGGGCCTTCTGGTGGTTCCTCACTGCGAGAAGCCAAGTTACAGGGAACCTTCTCGGTAGTGGCACTCGCCCTGTGGAACACCCTTCCACCAGATGTCAAAGAGAAAAACAACTACCATACTTTTAGAAGACATCTGAAGGCAGCCCTGTTTAGGGAAGCTTTTAATGTTTAACAGATTATTGTATTTTAATATTTTGTTGGAAGCTGCCCAGAGTGGCTGGAGAAACCCAGCCAGATGGGCAGGGTATAAATAATAAATTATTATTATTATTATTATTATTATTAAAGGCAGGGGCTGCCCCCTCTCACAAGGAGGCATTAAGTACCTTCTTAGCCCAGCCAGATGTCCTTTCCCTGCTAGTTTTTATCAGCCACGAGGGGCAAGGGTCCAGAGCATAAGTGGTCGCCCTGAACGAGCACCTTGTCTACATCCCCGTCTTACTGACTTTTAAATTATAAATTATGTAAGAAACACGATATACATTAGCATTTTTTAAAGTAATCAAGCTGCTTACCTTAATTTCAAATGTAGCCTCACTTGCAAAATCTGCATAATTACGAGATGCAACAACTACACGGGCAACCTTTTAAAGATAATAAAAAGATGGCTGTTAGTTTAGGGCACTTTTGTTTTTTAAAGATGTTCATGCCTTCACAAGATAGAGAAGATTCCAACTTCAACATACAACACATTTGACATGATTGCAGACTGCAATGTATGCTCCAGAAACGATGTTTCTACATGCAAAGGAATTACACACCAAGTATCATCCTGTATGATCTTGTCACACTTCTAAAACCATATAAAAGTTTAAACATATATGCTTACAACCACTGAACAGCTAAGGTCCAAACAAGCTGCTCTGTGACCTCACTCCACACATGGGCACAGGTGCACAAACTCCATATGCTCTGCTGGCCATGATGCAAAAGTCAAAGCAAGCAGGGAGAAAGCCCAACCCCTTTGATCCTTTCCCAACAAAGAATATATTCTCTGCCTAATCCATGCTCTGCCCAAAATTTCCCATCTGTTTGTTCCATTATGCTAGATCATTATCATGTTTAAAAAAGGATGTTACTTTTTTCAAACGCCAGTGTTTCAGTGCTCAGATTCAAATAAAAATCTGGCAACCCTTAATGCAGAAGAGAGAATAACATCCTGTGCAACACACTGCCAGAGGAATAAGTCACACGCCTCGCTTCAGCTTTTTAAAGAAGTGGGCAGGAAAGAGAGAGGACTTATGGTTAAGGGAGAAAAGTGGAATAGCAAGGACAGCAAATCTTTTTCAGGACAAGGGCAGCATTGACTCATAGTCAACCCTTCAGAGCCTACATGTCAAAGTGGGCACGGCAAATTTAATTTTAAAAGACAAAGAAGAAAAGATGGATTTTAGTGGATCCTTTTGGCACACAGTGGTACTTGTAAAGGTAAAGGTAAAGGTACCCCTGCCCGTAAGGGCCAGTCTTGACAGACTCTGGGGTTGTGCGCCCATCTCACTTAAGAGGCCAGGGGCCAGCGCTGTCCGGAGACACTTCCGGGTCACGTGGCCAGCGTGACATCGCTGCTCTGGCGAGCCAGAGCCACACACGGAAACGCCGTTTACCTTCCCGCTGGTAAGCGGTCCCTATTTATCTACTTGCACCCGGAGGTGCTTTCGAACTGCTAGGTTGGCAGGCGCTGGGACCGAGCAGCGGGAGCGCACCCCGCCGCAGGTACTTGTAGGTACTGTTAATTTAAAAAATGTATTAAAAAACCACCCTTAATTTATATTTAAATAATCTTTCTTTTAAAATGAACCAATTGGGGGCCTTGGACAGCCAAAAAAACCCATTGGCACCACAGCGCACACTCATAAAAGCAGAGAGGTTTTTAATTTCTTTTTTTAAAGACAAACAGAGTCCACAAAAGAACCCTCCAGGGGTTAGTCACCCCTGCTGTATATGGTGCTGGAGCAGGGTAGAAAGAACTGGTCACTAAACCAATTACACTGGTTATCATACAACAAGATGCGTACTCGACATAGGTAATTTATTAATAAGCCCCAGCTGGTGTTGTGTGAGAGTACTGGTGGTGTAGTGGTGAGTGTTTGACTAAAACTGGGGAAACCTGGATTTAAATTTCCACTCAGGCATAAAATGCCCTGGGTAATCTTGGACTAGTCTCCATCAGTCAGCGTAATCTTTTGGTGAGATTCACATGGAAGAGTGGAAAAAACAACATAAGCTAACTAGATCTCCATAAAGGAAGAAATAAACATGTCACATATAAAATAAGGGTAAATAATTAAATGTGTTGGCTTTTGTGCTTTAATTTTGTGTTTAGGAAATTCAATCTGCAGGCAACTGCACTATTTAAGTTGCAGTAAGTATTTTTTGTATATTAGGTCATAGTCGTAGTCAGTTCATTTATACAGTATACCACATTTCACACAGATTTCTGTTCAAAGATGTTCACATAACTGTCTAAATACAATACTAAACTAATCATAATTCAAAATTAAAGGAAGGAACTAGTCACAAGGAATCAAAGATGAATAGCAAAAGCATGAGGATAGACACAGAGGAAAAACTGGACTAGGAAAATCCAGGGGCCTGGAGGAATTTGAAATAAGAGAGGCATATCATAGCAGCAAACAAGCACTGTTTACTAGGTATATTATAGCAGTAGGTGTCACTGTTCTATTTGCATAATTGGTATAGATGGGAAGAAGAATTAAGGAACAAAGCTGGACACGCTAGAATAGGTAATATTCTTCCCTTCTTTAAATATTGTACAGAATTTAGGGAACTATGCAATATATATGCTCCCACCAATTATAGCTGTGTTACGACATATAAATGCAAACAATGATTGGCAGTGATCCTCATGCCATGTAATGTCCACGCAGGATAGGCAGAGAGTCGAGTTTTTTACAATCAGTTGCACAGCAGGGGTCACTAGCATGCAGCCCTCTAGATACCACTGGACTATTATTCCTAACCTCACTGATTGCCCATGCTGGCTCATAGGAACTGAGAGTCTCAATAACATATGGACAGCCCCAGTTTAGCCACTCCTTTTACACAGCCATTAACTAAATGACAGCAGAACATATGACTACAGGAACCATTATGAGGAATTTAAGGGAGGTCGCAACACCTTGTTTAGAGTGAGAAAAAAATATTGCTTTATGATTTCATGAAGTGTAGGACCTTTTTCAATAGACTAACCAGAAATATTTAATAGCTACAGGATTGCTTGTATATTGCTTGTATATTTTAACAATCCCCGATTAGTTTCTATGGTAGCCATTCTTAAGGTTTTCCTCTGTGGTAGGGAAAGAACTTCTTTAAAAAAAATATAAAGTGACATTTATGCAACGTGAGGCAGTGTCCAGCTGGCACAGCATTATGTCTAAACTAGCATTCATGATTTATTTCTCCTAAGCCAAAAATAAATCTTGCTTTTTGATTCTGACTTGCAGAGAATAATAAGTGCTGGTTTGAAACTTTCTTTATGATTTGTCCCCACTCAAGAAGAGGAAATGCTCAAAGCTGCATGCACTAGAACATAACTAGTATTATTACAGTTCTTAACCACCATTCATTCCAGGATGGTATAAAACTATAACACACTTCACAATGTTGAAAGAAAAACAGTTAAAGAATAATTAAGAAAAAAATCATCACTGAACAATTCAGCAGTGGATAACAGAAATGCCATATCAAGTTAACACTTCCTACACTAAATGTAGGTGGTTTGTTTATTGTTTATTTATCTTATTCCCCACTCCACCACTGTCCCCTCCAAAGAATTAATAATATGGAGATGCAGTAAAAAACTTTATTACAGGGATAAGAATCTGTGGCCCTCCAGAGGTTGTTTTGACAACAGCTCCCACCATTCCCAACCACGGGTCACACTGGCTGGACTGACTGCAGGAGGAAGTCCAACAGCACCATATACAAATATGTAAATATATTTGTAAGCATATAAGCTGTTTACAGATAAACAATGCTTCTTGGATTAGTGTTGCATGTGAACACAAAAAGAAAACCAGTCAGAATGACAGGCAGAACTTTTTTTTTCTTTATCAAATTATGTATTGTCAGTTAAAATGCAGAAAGAACATACAATTAATATAATCGTGTGGGTCTTACCTCACTAACAGCTCCCTAGAGCAGCAGAATTGGGGTGGGTGGGGAAACAAAACAGAAAATTATGTCAGATACTATCACAAATCTTGGGGAAAATATTCCCCATGAACCAATTAGGAGCATCAAATTTTAATTCTTGTTTTTAATTAGGCTTATTTACTTTTATTCAGCAGTGGAATCTTCTCTATGTGAAACAGATTGAAAAACAGACTTGAAAATGTTAATCTAATTTTGTAGTATGCCAGTTCAACAGAATAAAGGCCAATACTTTTAAAGCAGTAAGAGGTATCTCTTATATAGTAACTGCATACAACACCTCTGCAATACTGTCTGCCTTTGTGATCATCTACATTACAAAGCAAACTACAACACAGAAATGCATCTTGTGCAAGTAAGTCATGATGTGTGAAGTATCCTTTAGCCAAAAACTTCCACATGTTGGGCTGCTAGAAGATAAAGGAATCTAAGGAAAAATTCCTTTGTAACCTTTACGTAGTTTAAAACTTGTTGCCAAGTATAAAACTGACATCTAGAGTGTGCATTATTCAAAGCAAAACCCCACTGTAAACTTCTGGCAGGAAAGAAAACCCACCCAGATTGCATATGTATTAAAATGTTGAGCACTATTTGAGTACCTACAGTGGTGCCTCGCAAGACGAAATTAATTCGTTCCGCGAGTTGCTTCGTCTTGCGATTTTTTCGTCTTGCGGAGCGCGGATTCCACGGGTATTAACGGCTTTAAGAAAAAGGAAGCAAACCCGCAAGACGTTTTCGTCTTGCAAAGCAAGCCCATAGGGAAATTCGTCTTGCGAAGCACCTCGAAAAACGGAAAACCCTTTCGTCTAGCGAGTTTTTCGTCTTGCGAGGCATTCGTCTTGCGGGCATTCGTCTTGCGGGGCACCACTGTATTCTCATTGTGTTACATGTGCAAATTGCACATCTGTAAGTAAGTACAATGATTGGCCTGATTGGTACGTTATGGTATGCCAAAGCTCACAAGTACAGTAAAATAATTAGATTATCTTGTCTTCTGTATTATGGGTGGGGAAAGTGAATTATAAATATTACGTGCTTAGTCAGAAACATCAATGGCACTTGCTCCTAGCTAAGTAGGTAGAGGTTTACAGTGAATTGTAAAGGAACTGAGATAGAAAAGGAAAGCCTCCCTGGCAAAGGTACTCTTGAGCAAACCATGATCCTGATTGACTTCAACATCCATGCTGAGGCTAGTCTGGGACCAGTTCAGATTTCATAACTTCCAGGGACTGTATCAGCTTGTTACCAGCTTGACATGCACAGCAGGATATACCCTTGACTTGATTTTTGTCCCAAGTGGGGTGAGGGGTGGTCTGAAAATGTGTGTGGGGGTGTGTGTGTCAGAGCAGCTATTTCCCATTGCAGTGGTGGGGGAATCACAGAGGCTTATGGAGGCTGATAAGATTCCTGAATGCTTTAGGGGACTTCCTAATGGATAGAGTAGGTGATCCTGTTGAGGCTCACTGTGGAATGACAAGAGAAGGGCTGGGATAAGAGCACGCCTGAGTGCCCTCTCCAGTAGTATGGAGCCCACAATATTGCCTGGCATTCTAGTGAGCTGTGAGGCTGGATGACAGCAAGAGTACTGTATTAGAGAGACATGCAGCAATAAGAGCAGTAAATAAGTCCTATTATGTCCTCATATAAATCAATGGAGAAATCCAAGATTTTAACGTAGCTGGAATTAAGCACCAGTGTATCCATTTCCCTCAATTCACTGATAATGCCCTAGAAAAAGACAAAAGCCAGAGCTGAGTTGTGTGTGTAAGCTAGAAGCAGGGGGAAGAAGCAGACTGAAACCTTAGAGAGACACATGCTTGATTTCAAGGCTGTGGCTATGGGAGAAAAAAGACCTTCTTGGGGTGTTAATGCTGTCAACACCCCCATCATAGGCTTAGGATGTATATATGTGTAAATAAACCATCTATCATAAATACACCACAGTCTGCTATCCCTCATGGGTAAGAGCCTGGAACCTCACACCACTCAGAGATTGGGGTGGTGTGCATCAATAAATACAGTTCCTTGCCCCCATACTGCAGATAGAAAATGGCTGTGGTTGAGTGTGACTTTTGAAAGCCATGCTCACAAGGACCCAGCTTTAAGCAGTCTTAGGCACCCCTGTAGCGTTGTCCAAATGTAGACCTCTATTGCATGTGGGGGGTGGGGCTGAAGCAGAGAGAGAGGGGAGAGAGAGAGATTACAACAGCCCTGCAGTGCAGTCTAGTACAGTATTATATACTTGTTGTGGCAGGAGAGGAGAACGCGGTTTCAGTTGAGATAATGATTTATGGCAGTCCTGTAATGCGGTTCTTCCTCCCGTTCATTCTTTTTGCTCGTTAATTAAGCAGCAACAGAAGAGCAGAGACACCTGTCTTCTATGCTTGGGTAACATTAGTGGGGTTGGGGAGTTGAAATTAATGCTGATATATTTCACATCTGGCTCCCAATATGCCTCTTTGGTTTCAGATAGTACATGGGTAGAGAAGTCTAAAAAGCCAGGGACACAAATAGAAGAGGCTTCGTTTGGTCAGAATCGAGTACATATACACTTCCAAAGTTAAGGCTGAATACATTACTTTTGGTAAATGAGCCACCATAGCCACTAGTGGGCAGTGAAAATTTGTGTCCCGCGCTTTTTAGACTCACCTGAAACCAAAGGGGCGCACTGGTTGCGAGATGTGTGGGTGTTTTTTTTTTTTCCAGGCCTCCTACTCCTTCCTATGGAAACTGGAGAGACGCTGCAGAATTCTACTGCGGGGCCCACGATAACCCGACGGACAACACGCACCGCAATGGAGGACACAGTGGGGGGGGGGGTTATTAAGAAAAAGAGAATAAGGCGCCCAAGGAGCTTCTGGAGGTTCACTCGTTGAAATGCAACCGCTGCGAAATACGAGGCTCTTGTACCATCTGCACCTGACCAACGCGCGCGCGTGAATTTGCCACGAGGCCTCGGTCCCGAGGGGCTCGCGCTCTATTCCTCTCGCGAGGCCTCCCCGCGGAGAGAGGAGGAGGGAGAGAAATAACGGTCATTTCGCAGCTGGCGCTCGAGGACAGCCCCCACCCCACCCCCGCCTCGAGACCATGCGGGGAGGGGGCGGCAAGCTTCCAAATACTGGAGAAGAAGCCGCCGCCGCCCTTCCCTCACGACCTTCCGTCCCCAGTGCCTCACTCACCGGTCTGTGAGCAGCCGGGCCTTGCAGCAGGCGAGAGAGCGCGGCCAGCATCTTGCGCATGGGGTGCTGAGTGGTCGCCGCTGAAACCCGGCACCCGCGTCCCGGGTTCAAGCCCTCTGGGGCGCTGCGGCCGCTACAACGAAGGCCGGCAAGTCTCCTTCAGGCGTCTGCCTTCATGCCCCGCCTACCGCCGCCGCGCCCTGGCCGACTAGCAGCTTGCCCGGAGTGTCAGCTGAGGAGGCCGCTCTCGCTCTCCCTCTAGTGGCTGTTGCCGCCACGATAAAAGGCCGACAGACGCAGTTCCCGGAGGTTCCCTCTTTCCTGAGGGGAAACCAGATTATATAATTATTACGTTTTCTTGGGTTTGGTTTTAACCCGAACGGCCAGAAGCGTCGTTTAAAGGGACTCTCTAATAATGAACAATATTAAAAGGGACCTGTGCACTGCACAGGGAGAGCGTCCCTGACCAGGGCCAGCGCTTTGGATAGCGAGGCCACGATCCTAAACACTAACCTTGGAATTAGCCCCATCGAATTAATTTATTAAAATAAATGTTGTTAAGAAGCTGTCGTGGCTTCAGTCACCTGACATCAAGGACCATGTTCCGCAAAAGTTCATTAAGAGTAGACCCACTGAAATTAATGGACCCAAGTTAGCCACGCCCATTAATTTGAGTGGGTCTACTCTTGAGTAAAAGGTCGTTGAATGTAACCCTGGCCTAGACCATTGAGACAGGCGTCAGAATGGCCCTTGAAGGGTTAGCCACTTGTGAACTTGGCCTGCTGGCCAGATGCAAATCCCCACCTCTGCAGTAAACAGTCTTGAGATTATGAAAACAAAAAAGGGAATTGGTATGATTGGCTGGAGGCTCTCCTCCTCCTCCTCCACTACTTAAGCAATGTGCTGCAGGGTGTGTGCATCTCAAGCAGTGACGCTTATTTTGAGAGCAGTAGTGTTAGGAGTAGGGCTGTGCCAAATGTTCAAAACGGCGTTTTCCACATAAAGGGGTGGGTGGGAGTTAGATCAACTACTGCCTTCTAAGGCTCCCCCTTTCTTGCCTACAGCCCTTTTGTAGCAATTGCTGACTGTTTATTATATTATCGCCCCCCCTCCTTCCCATCCCCCTTCTAGGGGATGCATAATGTACAGTCATGCCTCAGGTTACAGCCGCTTCAGGTTGTGTTTTTTCGGGTTACGCACCTGCCGAAACCCGGAAGTACTGGAACGGGTTACTTCCGGGTTTCAGTGGTCACGCATGCGCAGAAGCACTAAATCGTGCTTTGCGCATGCGCAGAAGCGCTGAATCACAACCCACGCATGCGCCAATCTGCCACTGCGGGTTGCGAATGCTGCGGGTTGCAAACGTGCATCCCACATGGTTCATGTTCGCAACCCACAGCGTCCACTGTATAAGCATAAACTACAAGGCCAGCTCAAGACACAGCTAGTGGAACCCCTCACCACCCAAATTCCCAAGGCTGATCAAATTATTTTGGCACCTAAGAAAAAAACACCCTAAGTACTTTGCCCCACATTGGCAGTAAGAATACAGTAATAATACATTAAGTCACTAACAGCTCACTGCCCTTTTATGACACCAAAAATCAGCTGCCTCGCCCAGCCTAATGTGAGCCTAGAAAACCTGCAACCCATCCAAGAGAAAACCAACTCCCAGTCTGTGCAGGTGTGCCAGCTGCAGAGTGCTCAGCAAGCAGTTGGTATTCTCTTGAAGTGTGGCGTCCAGTAACGAACCAGCAAGCAGTATGCTTCAGTACAAGAGAAAGTCAGCTCCTGGTCAGCAAGTACTCAGTTTCTGAGAGGGAAGCGTGCTTTGCTCCTCTCCCAAGATTGGCCATCAGCAAAGCAAAGGCTGTGTCAGCTACAAATGAGGGACAGTAAGACAAAAGACTAGTAGTTTTGGTTTAGGGTTGCACTTTGCCTGGTATAAGTGAACAGGGGGGAAATGTGTCCGTTTTGCAAGCTTTGAGGAGCGCAGAGCACAAGGTGGGCTGTCTTATGCTGCAGAGAGGGTCAGACACAATGTTTAGGTCTTTTGGAATCTGATGCTGCAGCCATGGAAAGAACAGGACCCTCTTGGAATGTGGATGCTCTGCACTCTTTCCATCAAGAGTTAGGCTGTTGATATGTGTAAATAAATCATATATAATAAAGACACCACAGTCTCCACTGTGCCTCATTGCCCAAAAGGAAATATAGTCCCTGGGTAAAGTGTGCCTGCCAATCCTGGAATCTCACACTGCTTATGGCAATTGCGGATGGCATGTGACAATATTTTCTGCACAGAAAACTGCTTATATTTTGAAAATTCAAAGATAACTGAGTTTTCATGTAAATAAAGTACTTAACAGAAATTACTTCTATAAATAAAACAACATACATTACAACTGAAAACTAGGAGCGCATTTTTTTTAAAAAAAATGTGTTTGCTGAAGTCACAGAAAATATTATTTTTAAACAATAGCTTAACTGTGGCGTTGAAAAGAACTGACACGACATTAAGATTAGTGTTACAATAAACGTGTGGGATTCATGTTCTAATAGCAGTTACTCCGTAACTTGGCACTTCACATAACTGAAACTGCCAGGAAAAGGTAACAATATACATGTTGGAATTCAGTCATTAGTAACGTAATGTTAAAGTGCTGCACAAGTATATGCTAGTGCTAATAGGGCAGGAATGTGAATATGATAAATGACCAAAGGGGGAGATTTGGAAAGGCAGCAGAATATTTTTCAAACAATCATCATGATACTCCCAGCTGAAAGTAACTGTTTGGTGCAACATTTAATTGTTGAGCAAGAATGCACTGCCATGTGCTAGTTTAGTATTACTGCACCCAAAGGACTATATGAGGTAAAATGGTCATTGTTTTCAATAATCCTGGGTGGGAACACCATCATGTTTTGGATGAACTTAGGACTCCTAATTCTGGCTGAAACATCATAACAGAAAATATATTCCTCTTTTTTAAAATCACATTTCCCATTCTTTGAAGTTACTTAATTGCTTTAAAAAATCATACTGCTCACTGCTTAAGACTGTGGCTGTGTCCACAGAAGTAGTTACATCAGGTTAGAAAAAAAATCCTTAAAATGCTTTTGATTCTTTTCTGTTCTGATGGAAAGCCAAATCATATGATCACACTGTGTGGCCTTTTGCTTGTTTTCCAAACTGTAGTAAACAAATTGTCTGGAAAACAGATTACTGTGAGTCACTGATTGTAATGGATCACTCTTCAGCAGACCAAGTTGTGGACATGGTGGCATACAGAATTGTAATGTGTATGCATTACCAAATTAGCCAGATTACGTATTTGTTATATGCAGTGCTATTTTTCTAGAAAAAGAGGTGCCAGAACTCACCATGAATACCTCCCTTATTATCTTAGAATGGCAATGGCACCCACCTGAGAGGTGCTGCAAGCCCTGGTTATATGGTGGACACAATGCAGTCCTTTCTCCCCTCCACCACCCTTTTAAGTGAAAGCAAAATTTCCTCTCCACACAAACGAGATGATGTATCAGGCACACCATATGGTGGCACTATGACTTAAGGAATATAGTTTTCCTTTCATTGTTCAGATGCCCTCTTCAAGTGGTTATTAAAGCACAGCTAATAATAACAACAGCAGTAATTCATGTGCTATAGGTTTCGGGTGCAAGTAGATAAATAGGGACCGCTTACCAGCGGGAAGTTAAACGGCGTTTCCGTGTGCGGCTCTGGCTCGCCAGAGCAGCGATGTCACGCTGGCCACGTGACCCGGAAGTGTCTCCGGACAGCGCTGGCCCCTGGCCTCTTAAGTGAGATGGGCGCACAACCCCAGAGTCTGTCAAGACTGGCCCGTACGGGCAGGGGTACCTTTACCTTTACCTTTAGGTTGCTTGGTTACTTGAAAAAATTAGTATTACAACATTATTAATGAGACCGCCCAAGAACAAACTTCTTTCAGGGCAAAGGGTGTGGTTGTTTAGTTGTAACAAGCATTTATAGTTTGTATTCTTCCTTCCTCCTTTTTTGAAGGTACAGTTAAATAATAAAACCAATTTTATTTGTCTTTCCCAGACATTCAGTGCCTCCAAGCAGGTGCAAGTTTTATCCTTATCAGGAAGTGATGTTTTCAGGATTAATTTTCCAACGCTTGTTTGTTTGTTTGCTGCATTGATGTACCATCCTTTTCTCCATGAAGCTCAAGGAGGCTTACATGGTTCCTCCCCTGTCTAATTTAACCCTCACAACAACCCTGTGAGGTTGGCTAGGCTGAGAGTGAATGACTGGCCCAAGGCCACCCAGTGTACTACATGGCTGCGTGGGGATTTGAACCCTGGTCTCCAGGTTCTAGTCCAACCCTTTAACCACTGCACCACACTGGAATAACAGTGACCAAACTCCCCCTGTTAGTGCTGCATCTGAGCAGATTTAAATTCCCTAATGTCTGCAGACCAGACAATGAATGTTCAATGTGCTACTACATCATACGTCTCAAAAGTAGAACTGGTGCATAGTTATACAAAAACTAAGCTAGACGAGGCTTGAGATACAGCACTTTTTAAAATCCAGCAAGTCACAACTTTGTTTACAAGGCATCATGTATTGCTTGCTGGCCGAAAGAATTCCCTCACTTTCACAATGAATCAGTCAAAATGGATAGAACTAAACAAGTTTCCCCTCACTGTCATTTGTAGGCTTCATTCACCCAAGCTGTGTGAAGGGTGGCTCAGCTGGCTAAAATGAGCTAGACATAGGGCAAAGGTCTGCATGGATACAGCAGTGAAAGTGCTCAGACTCTACACCGCCTTGTTGACTTGGCATTCCAGACACTGGTTGACGGTGTATTCCAGACACTGAGCATGCATATTGCACATGAACACGATGCATTCTAGAAGCCCCCAACCTTTTCCCTATGTCAATATAGGGTAAATATTAAAACATTTCTCATGTCAATATTGTGCAAATATTAAAACTGGTGCAGGGTGAAGACAGGGTGGGCCAAGGGAGGAGGAAAGTGTAGAAGCAGGGACTAATCAGTCAGCAATGTGCCAAACTGTCCAGCTGCCTGGACTCCTGGAAAACCCCAAAGGCTGGGGTGTGGCATCTCTAACTGTCATAAACACCTATTGTCTCTTCATTCAGCATCTTGACCTCCCTCCCGCCCCCTATTACACTGTCAGAAATGGACAAAGGGATCTGGGGTTGTGGTCCCTTTCAATTTCACTGCAAAACAGAATTCCTAAAGCAGTCCCAGCTATTTGTCTGGTAGGAGCTTGATGCCAGAACTTTTGCTTCTTTAGAAATTGACATGAATATAGAGAAAAATTGATTGTTCAGACATGACAGAAAGCAGCATAGGAGAAAACTGAAAAAGGGAAAGAAGAGTATGTAACTTTAAGTTAAATTCAAATGCCTACACTTCAGAATTATTCATTAAAGGGTTTGCAAAAGCTTAAGAAAAAGGAGGCACAAAATCAAGCTTATATAACAGAATAAGAAAGCATCAATCTTGCAAACATCTAACAAACTTGTTTTATTTGTAAATAGGAGGAGCTGACCATAATAAATTGCTCCAGATGCAGCCTCTCCTGGGCAATGAGTCATTAGTGGTAATAAATTGAATTATACAATTGCTTGCCTCTACTCATCTCACCATTGCGGTCCCTGATACACAAAAGTATGTTTACAAATATTTACTGTGCATATGTAGGACATGTTTTTTATACCTATGAAGTGGCACTCATTTAACAAAATGTTCAGAATTCCATTAAAAATACATGACAGACAATGACTTAGAACAGGCCCGTCACAATCAATGGAGTTAAGCTTCAAGATAATTATACCAATGCGGGGGTGGCGGGGGAGAGAGACTTTTAACAACTTCTAACAATAAACTTCCTACATTACAATAAATGAATTAAGGGAGGCGCAAAAGGCAGCAAATTCTTCTCCAAGAGCCCACACAGGCCTAGTAAGCCATAGTTTGGCTTACCATGAGGTGAGGTCAGTGATGGGCTCAGAGGTCAACCTGTGAGCATTGTGGCTGAGTGGAGATTTGAACCTGAGTCTCTCCAGACCTCGTTCAATTCTCTAACCACTGCATCACACAAGCTTTCAATGTGCTACGGTGGGCTGAAGCATGCCTAACTGTGTGAATTATAGTATCAGGTTATTAGTTAACAGAATGAATGGTAGGTACTTGATAATCCACCCTGTGTCAGATTCCTGTGTTGTCTGTGTTGCTAAACAACTGTGTACAACTGCCACCATGTGGAGAATTAAGGTTTTTATGCACACAGTTGCAAAGATCTTTTGGTAACATTGGTGGTGGCACGCAAAAGATGACTGCAACCCTGCGTATTTCTGTACTTCCACACAACTTGCTGACAATCACTCTGTGTCTGAACAATATGTCTATCCATAATTTTCTGAGATTCTCTAGGAGGTGTTTACGTTTTTTAAACTGTGGGATATCACCACTTGACTTCATTTTCTCCTCAATTAGCTACTTCCCTTTTCAATTGGTTCTTCACTGCATTCTACCAGCCAAGCCTTCAGCTCAGTATATCAGAGCAACTAATTCTAACTGCTTATTATAGTCCCAGGAGTGCTGGATTTAGGGCAGTATGGGCAGTTCTCCTGCCCAAGATGCTGAGCTGAGGGGGTACATAACAACAACAACAACAACACAACAAAACAACTATCTTTATACAGATACCTAATCAGTTATTGTGAAAATAAGAAATATATGGCGGGAGGTGTTGTTCTCGCTCAGGGTGCCATATTACCAAAGTCCATTCCTGGTCCCAGGTCTTGCTTCCTAGATGAAGGGTTTGTATGGGTGTGAGCAACACTCTGTGGGATTAGAAAGTAGCCTATTGTACAAGGAACCACATCCACTGCCTGGTTGTACCTCTTGGATAAGGCATCTGGAAAGTTCCCACAGAGAATGTGGCCCCTAAGACTGAAAAGTTTGCCCCACCACTGTTTAAAAGCGAAGACTACAAAATTAAAATCTATGTGAGGACTAGGGAGGGGTGACACACTCACAGCAACAGAAGTGGAAAGTAACTTTATAGCAAAGGCATTTGGAACCTATTGGAGAGATATGAGAGGAAGGAAGTTCATAGTACCAATTATTTTTTCAACTGTTTCATATATAACAAGGATAGACAAACAGATTGTATGTTTGGGTGAGTGTGTTTCCATGATATTTGTGCATAACTAGAAGAAAGGAGCTTATTAAATGTTGAGGGGATGGAAAGAGTGGCGTGTGCCAGACCTTAAATCATAAATAAATTACATCTTGCAAATATGGATTTTGCATTATTAGTTGCAGAATACATTCCTTTTTCAGTTTCAGTTAAACCAGTCTAGATATCTTTGAGGGGAATAACCCTACTTTGCTGGAAAATATTTCCCACACTATATTCCATCTGCCCTCACTGACTCTTAAAGGTAGTTTGTGACAAATGGATAGTAATTGCAAACTATTTCAATGTTGGTTTCCTTGCAGGAAATCAAAAGGAAAGAGATAGCTGAGTGGGAAGCTTTTATGTTTCAGGCTGACTCTTCACATCTGCGGTAAACTCCCTTGATTGGGGGCTGGGGTGGGAAGGGAGGAAAATGAATATGGAAAGAGAAAGACAGAAGACTTAAAAGCATTTCCAAATGGTTGAAACAGATGACCAGAGGCAGAATCCACTGGAAACTTCTCATTAATTGTAATGAGGATTGCACATGAACCATTCCTGGTGTTTTGTGGCCAGACTCATCTGTTTAATGTGTTACTATACATCCCAGTGATCATTCCATAAGCCTGGCCAATTAAGTTAATGCTAGAAGTTCAAATCAATCTATGTTGGATCGGGTGTATATTTCAAATATGTAAGGATTCATGTAAAATATGTTCTGTTTCATTATAGTCACTATATGTAAAGAAGGCATAACAGGCAACAGTAAGCTCAACTTCAGTACCAATACAAAAACAAGGGTTAAATATTCCCCGGCAGTGACGTGAAAAAAAGCCTGTTCTGAAGATCTTAAGACAGAGAGAGTGAGAGAGAAGTGCCCTTTCAGGTACAGTGGATGGTGATGGACTGTCCTTCATAGAAGGCTTTTAAACTGAGATTGGATGACCATCTGTCAGGGTCTATTTAGTTGTGATTCCTGCATTGCACAGGATTGGACTAGATTACTATTGGGGTCCCTTTCCAACCCTCTAGTTTGACGATGAAGAGGTATCTGGGTTCCAAGCCATTTAAGGCTTTAGAGGTAAGGACCAGTTCCTTAAATTGGCCTCAGAAACAAACAAGCAGCCAGTATAATTCTTTCAGAATTGATGAAATATGGTTCCATCTGACTCTGCCAGTTAAAGCTCTGGCAGCTACATATGGCGGTGGGGGCAGATGTCATAGGCGAAGGGGATCGAGATACGGATATGCTCGTACCCCTTCCAATCTGCGCCCCATCCCGAGAGACGAGGGTAGGGTGAGCAAGGATTACTCACCTCCGTCACTGGTGTTGTGCAATGCCAGGTCTATAGGCAACAAAACCGCCACCCTGCGAGATTTCTTCACCTCGCAGGGGGTTGACCTGGCATGTGTGACTGAGACCTGGGTGCGCGAAGGGGATACTGTTACCCTACGAGAGATGGCGCCCCCGGGTTTCTCCGTCCTTCACCAGTCGCGGACTGTGGGCCGGGGGGGAGGGGTGGCGTTATTAATCCGGGAAGATTGTTCTTTCAGGGCTCTACCATCGCCATCGATCCCCGGCATTGAATGTGTTGGCCTAGTGTGGGGCTCCGAGGTGAGCTTGGCTGTCTGGCTGGTGTACCGGCCACCTAGCGCACCAGCAGCCACCCTGTCAGGCCTGCTGGAGGCGGTGGCCGGCTGGGCCTTGGAGTTCCCTAACCTATTGGTATTGGGGGACTTCAACATCCATGCTGATGCCACTCCCTCCTCACAGGCTCTGGACCTGGTGTCTTCCATGGCGACACTAGGGCTCTCCCAGTTTGTTTCGGGCCCCACACATCAAGCAGGCCACACGCTGGATTTGATCTTTGGCGTCGGTATAGATGTGATCATGTTTCCTTCGATGAAGGTGCCATGGTCTGATCACTATGCTCTGAAAGCCAGGATTGACGTTCCACCCCCACCCTGCTTGGGTGGCGAGCCAATTTGGGCTCGCCCGCAGAGGCTGATGGACCCTGATAGATTCCGTCAAGCCTTGCGGGACCTTTCTCCCCCTGGCGACTCATTGACTGAGCGTGTTGAGGCCTGGAATACCCAGCTCCTGGCAGCCATCAATGAGATCGCACCTAAGCGCCCTCTGCGACCCCGCAGAAACCGGGCTCCCTGGTTTACCGAGGAGCTCCGGAAAATGAAGCGGGACCTCAGACGGCTAGAGCGAGTATGGCGGGGTGCCCGTGACGGAGCCTCAAGAACATCTTATAGGGTTTTTATGAAAACCTATGAGATGGCAGTGAAGGCCGCTAAAAAGTCCTACTTCTCGGCCTCCATTGCATCCGCTAGCTCTCGCCCGGCACAATTATTTAGTATAATTCGGTCTTTAACGTCCCTCGAAGGACAGCCAAATTTAAATAACAATTTGACACACAGCTGTGAGGCATTTGCGAGCTTTTTTGCGGAGAAGGTCTTGTTGCTCCGCCATGACCTCCCTGCCAATTTGGATACAATAAAGGAACTGGAGGCCCCTCGACTGTCCTCGGGTTCAGTATTGGACCACTTTGACTGGATATCCCCAGCTGATGTAGACAGATTCCTCCGAGCTGGAAAGCCCACCACCTGTCCTCTCGACCCGTGCCCGTCCTGGCTGATTAGAGCGTGTCCAGAAGAGGTGCGGGCCCCCCTGGGGGATATCATCAATCTGTCCCTTGGCACCGGGACATTCCCAGGGGAACTGAAGGAGGCAGTGGTGCGCCCGCTCTTAAAGAAAACATCATTAGATCCCTTAGATCTATCCAATTACCGCCCGGTTTCGAATCTTCCATTCCTGGGTAAGGTGATTGAGAGAGCGGTTGCTGAACAGCTTGGTAGGTTTCTGGATGAAACATCAGCTCTGGATCCATTCCAGTCCGGCTTCCGCGCTGGTCATGGGACCGAGACGGCTCTGGTCGCCCTAACAGATGATCTCCGCAGGCAGCTGGATCGAGGCGGGTCGGGGCTGCTGATTCTTCTAGACCTGTCAGCAGCCTTCGACATGGTCGATCACGAACTCCTGGACCACCGCCTTGCCGACGTGGGGATCCAGGGCACAGTCCTTCAATGGCTGCGCTCGTTTCTCTCTGGTCGGGGACAGAGGGTGGCGCTTGGGGGGGAATTGTCATCCCGCCACTCCTTGGTGTGTGGTGTGCCTCAGGGTGCAATACTCTCCCCGATGCTCTTTAACATCTTTATGCGCCCCCTCGCCCAGCTTGTCCGGAGTTTTGGGCTGGGCTGCCATCAGTATGCTGATGACACCCAACTCTATTTGTTGATGGACGGCCACCCGGACTCGGCCCCAGACACACTGATCAGATGCTTGGAGGCTGTGGCTGGATGGTTACGTGGGAGCCGGCTGAAGTTAAATCCTTCGAAGACAGAGGTCCTCTGGCTGGGACGGGACGACATGGGACTGAGGGGGCAACTCCCATCTCTTGCGGGGGTGCAATTAGTGCCAGCACCGTCCGTTAAGAGTTTGGGTGTAATCTTCGACACCTCCCTCTCCATGGAGGCGCAGATTGCAGCTACAACAAAGGCGGCATTTTTTCATCTCCGCCAAGCTAAGCAGTTGGCTCCTTACCTCTCTCGCCCTGACCTAGCCACTGTGATCCACGCGACGGTCACCTCCAGACTGGATTATTGTAACTCGCTCTACGTGGGGCTGCCCTTGAGACTGACCCAGAAACTCCAGCGGGTGCAGAATGCCGCAGCGAGACTCCTTACGGGGTCCTCGCTTAGAGATCACATTCATCCGGTGCTATACCAGCTGCACTGGCTCCCGGTGGAGTACAGGATCAGGTTTAAGGTGCTGGTTTTAACCTTCAAAGCCCTATACGGCCTAGGGCCCTCGTACCTACGGGACCGCCTCTCCTGGTATGCCCCACAGAGGAACTTACGATCTTCAAATAAAAACACCTTGAGGGTCCCAGGCCTCAGAGAGGTTAGGCTGGCCTCAACTAGAGCCAGGGCTTTTTCGGCTGCGGCTCCAACCTGGTGGAACGCTCTGTCACAAGAGACAAGGGCCCTGCAGGACTTGACATCTTTCCGCAGGGCCTGCAAGACAGAGCTGTTCCACCTGGCATTTGGTCAGGGCGCAGCCTGACCCCCTCCTCTGGCAATCTTTACAAAGCTTTAGTTTATGGTTGCCATCAATTTTGATTTTAATTCATTTTTATAATGTTTTATAATGTTACACTGTTTTAATGTTGTTAGCCGCCCTGAGCCCGGCTTCGGCTGGGGAGGGCGGGATATAAATAAAATTTATTATTATTATTATTATTATTATTCATTCTGCGCAGCTGAAACTTTTGAGTTATCTTCAAGGGCAGCCCCATAGGCAACATACTACAGCACTCTAATTGAGAGGTTACCATAGCACTGTGGCAAGACTATCCATGTCTAGGAATGGTCATAGCCAGTGCTTTTTTTTCTGGGGGGTACGCAGGGGTATGCATACCTCTAAACATTTTGTGAATCTTTGTACTTTTGCCCATTTACTGTATTTAAAATTGTGATTTTATTGAGTCAAAGTGAGATGACCCCTAAACATTTTTTTAGAAAAGAAGCACTGGTCAAGCTCGAAAACTTAGCAAAGTTGTTTTAAGGCACTATAAATAACTGAGGTATATGATTGTCACACTGATAGATAATACAGTTTTGCCTAGGGTGCTTTTGATATATGGCTAGAAAGATACTCAGTTTAAATACTGTACACAAGAATTCCAAAACTAGAGAAGCATTGCATCATCATGTACAACATTGTATTATCATGTACAACATGAAGAATGGAAGGGGGGACAACATAGTGTTTTAGGAATTATAACAGATGTGACAAACCTAGGACAAATTTTGAGTAATATGAGAATAGTGGGTATAAGTTTTATTATGATCACAGAATTAGTTAGCTGTCAAGGTCAACAGTTGTTTTCATATCCTTAGATTTAGTATTTTTTTTTCCATTTCTGCCCTGATTTATATCATGACTCCTACTCATTTGCTCCTAGGTGCCAAGACTTTCAAGGATTATCTGGATAATACCCCTGTTCTTACTATTTGGCTTCTACCACAGTTGAAAGAATATTTATAAATATGCACATAGCCAGACAGCTTCCAGTTGGATATACAACTGAGAAAATCAAGAGCATAATTTCCTTCTGCAAAGGTCTGGAATATATTAACCAGCCAATTACCTTCTGGTCCACCATTTTTCCCAGACATTAAATTGGGAATAAATTACTCATTTGGTTAATGAAAGAAGAAGAAGGACCAGTTTGTATCCAAGCCCTGCCCCTTTTGCAACTTGGCCAACAGCCTCAAATACATACAGATGGGAAAACCCTGCAGTAGACCACGGAAGTGATTATTCACTGCTGAGAGCATGACTCTGTTATTTCAGCAGATTTTCATACCAGGGTTGCTAATAAACATTATGCTACACTGGGTTGCCTGGTCCAGACTCTGAGGGCTTTTCCTGCTTTTTGAGGGCTATATAAAACAGAGGATTTTGTCAGATGTGACTTTTCCCATCATTTGCCATGTTTTCTAATGGGGAACAACTCTAAATGAATGGCACCTCTGATGCAGTTGTATGAGCTTATCCACTGGCTTAAAGGTATTGCCTAGTCTCAGGTAACCTTAGGAAGTGTAGCTCTGCGATTGGGACAAAAGTTCTCAGAGAAAGAGAATTGCAAGCATCTTAAACAAATTACCATTACTAGGATTCTTTCAAGGAAGCAATTGGGAAGTTGGCTGCCTTTTTAAAGGGAGATGGTCTATGTCAGAGGTATCTGCTGTGGCATACTCCAACTTCCATCAGACCTTACCATTGGCCAGGCCAGTTGGGTTTGATGGGAAATGTAGTCCAACAGCCACTGGCGAGGTTGGCTACTCCTGATCTACGGTATAACAATATAGACTTGGTTTTCAGCCAGTCTGAGTTGTTCATTCTCAAATCCAAACATCTGACACATCTCCACTATCCTTAAATATGTTGCTCTTGCATCAAGTCCTCTTACAAGTAATTCCTTTAATATCCTTTTTGGTCCAAGTGTAGATTTGTGTGCATAAAGCACAGTGAGCCAGGACTTTGAGACAGGATCTACATGTCGGAAAAGGCCACTTACTTCTCGACACATTTCATGCTTTCTTCAGCATCATGTAAGACACTTTCATCACACATGTTTTTTTATATATATATATGGAAGCCAAACTATTGTAACTGAAAACCACAGAAATTGTTTAACAACAGTCCAATACACTGCTGAAAGCTGACCCTCTTCCTCTGGAAGCCTATCTGCATAATCAATTCAAGCCAGAAGTAGGAGTCTGCAGGCAATTCCTCCCTCCTCCCCCCGCCCCCCAATAAATATTTCTGATTCAGAATTTTTACCAGCTAATTTTCATTCACTGACAAGCCAACTGCTGCATAAAGCTGAAAGTTATTTGAGAACTGGCTTAGTGAGCAAACAGATGGTAAAACTGTCTTACTAAGCAAGAAAACATCACTGTGCCTTTGGGCTTCATCTTCAGCCAGTCCTGGGAAAGAAGCCTATGAAAAGCCGCTGGCTGCTAAGGACAGACTGGAGCTTCTAGTCAGTCAGGTCAGCGGCGTAGCGTGGGTTGTCAGCACCCGGGGCAAGGCAAGTAATTTGCGCCCCTAACCCCTAACCTGCCGCCGCTGCCAGCTTCTTCTTGCTGCCGCCTGGGCTGGGGTATTTAAGGTAAGGTAGCCACGGCGGCGGGTCCGTGTCAGGTGATCTGAGGTGAGTTGCCGCTGGCGCTGCCGCCCAAACAACGCCGCTTGCCCGGAGGAGGAGGGCAGAGAGGCGAGGAAAATGCAACATGGCCCAGCAGCTGCAGCAGCAGTGGCGGCGACGGCGGGGCTGTGAGGAGAGGCTGCGTGGCGCGGCTGCGTGGCGCGCCCTCCACGGCCCTGACGCGCGGGGACTGCGGTGAGCGCTGAGAGCCGCTGCCTGCTGGACGCCTTCAGCCCGGACGTGCGCACAGCTCGTCGGTTCCGCGAGACATGGGGCTCTGCTACAGTCTGCGCCCGAGGCTCTTCGGCGACTCCGGAGGCGGCGAACGTGCCCCCCCAGATGTTGCGCCCGGTGCGGCCGGCCCCCCTGCACCCCCCATGCTACGCCACTGAGTCAGGTTCCTTGGGAACTGAACAGGAACTGAAGAAGAGCACTGCTGGGCCACAAGAAAGACCATTCAAGTCCAGCATCCCGCTTATCACAATGGCCAGTTAGATGCCTCTGGGAAGTCCTCTGTGCTTTTGCCTCCCACTGATAGTTATTCAGTGGCAAGCTGAACTCATATTTTTGCCTGAGTTTCCCCTTCCAATCATATGTAGGGGGAGAAGTAAAAATGTTCCTTACAGTTGGTGGGGGAAATTCAGATTGAGTATTTGATACAATTAAGGGTTGTAGGGGTTTGACTCTTGACATTTCTCTTAATAACTTTAGGAGGTGGCTAAGAGCTGCTCTTCCTTTAAACTCAAGAGAAACAAACCCAGTTGTTGGAGTGAAGCTTGGTGCTGGGTGTTTGTATCTGGAGTCCTAAGATGAAGCACTTGCTAGGCTCCTAGGCAGAGAAGTGTTAGAAATGGCTTCATGTGGTCCTTTTTTGTGCAAACTTTCTCCCTGTTTCCCATCACCCAAGTTCCCCTATGCAAGCCCTAAACACCCACAACATGAGGCCAGAGAGATATAGCCCTATGCGATGAACTCTGTCATTTTAGTTATGGTCTCTTTGTCGGGTTTATATACTGTGATTAGGTGCACAGTTTGTTTGTTTGTTTGTTTACTAAATTCATATGCCACTCTTCATCTTTAAAAGGCTATATAGATAGTTTAACAGCCAAAGGCCTCGTCAAAGAGGAATGTTTCTGCCTGGCACCTAAAGATATGTAATGAAGGGACCAGGCGAGCTTCCCTGGGGAGAGCATTCCACAAATGGGGAGCCACCACAGAAAAGGACCAGTCTCATGTTACCACCATCTGAGTCTCTCACGGAGTGGGCACATGAAGTAGGGCCTCAGATGACTGCAGGGTCTGGGTCAGTTCAGGGGGAGGCGGTTGCACCATATTCTGTGGTTTGTTGTGACAACAAGGGTGGGGTGGTTGTCAACATGTGAGCAGCTATTCTGGTGGTTTGGTTCCCTGCTGATGTAAATGGTGCTTCCTGTGTTAGATCTGGGTTGGTATTAAGTAATGCAGTTGATGGGGGTGTGGCCAAGTACTGAAGAGGTATGGGACATGGTTTGTGTTCCTCTCCTGTGCCACCAACAACCCTATTTCATTCCAGCTGTTCCACTGACTTCTGCCAAATCCTACAGCCCCCAAGCTACTGGATCTTCAGTAAAGTTCCCTTAAGCTACTCTTTTGCAGGAATGAGAATGATGCCATATCATGCCCCAACATAATGTTCCCCTGCTGAGTTGTCTTGGTACAGAAATGATTGAGTCACATTGTGTGTTTTTTTAAAAAAGTTAATTAGCTGGATAATTGATTATTGCACCCTCAAATGTCAACAAAGTCACAGGGTCCACGAGAAATTCTCTTCAGAGCACTTGTAAAAATAAATTAAATATGTATCCATCCCATTAGTAATGGAAATAAAATTAGTACCAGACTAGCCAACGTTCAGAGAGTTATATTTGGAAATCTAAGTGTTTTTAACAGTGAGACAGACCTGCCAGGGCCTTAAAAGCTCAGGCAGAAATAGTACAGTTGCTGTGTAATTTATGTCTGACTATTAAAGCTCTCATTTAACACTAATTAAGTCTTCCTTGCCTTTGACTGGCAAAGGAGCAAGTGCAGCTTGCCATCTGGTTTTATTTTTGAAGAGTTTTAGCTTTGTTTTATAAAGGAAAATGTGAGGTAAAGTAACATTTAATATTTCACACAGCAACAATTTAGCACAAAATTCTAGTTTAAATAGTGTACAGTAATACAAGGAAAGCGAGAACCATATCTGATGACTAATTTGAAGGCACTGCAAAATTCCAGCTATAAATACCAAGAAGCCTAGTTCTGCTTGTAGATTGCTCTCTCACACACATACACACTTTGTAGCTTTGAAAAATACAGGCACCTTCCCACTCGCATGTGACCAGCAGGCATGCAACTGCTGACACATGCACCATTTTTGGTGCCAAAAGGGGCAGGGCAGAACAGAGTTGCATGCATCCCCCTGATGTGCACAGTGGCTAAGAACGGAACCCCCATGTAAGTGGGGATTCCCCTGTACAGAAAAGAAAACTGAGCAGGTCTTCCCTATCCCTTGTAGTCCTCATCTTCTGGACCCTCTGTCTTCTGTGCAGACCCAGCCCTTCCATGTGGTGGGGTGAAGCAGCTGCCTTGAGTGGGGGAAGCCCCTGCGGGGGCACCCTTGCAGGTACCCCACCACTGCTTGTGGATAATGTTACGATATGGATGCAATGCAGCTGCAAAGTGCTAGCTTGAAAAGTAAACATGATGGGAATGTTGGGACTGCCCGTGGGAAACAGAGGGACAGTCAATTCACAGTGCGAAGCACCGGAATTAGCTCAGAGTGTAATATGAGTTCTTCCGTTTGTTCCTGTCCAGGAAGTGTTTGCTACTAGACTGCTGGAGTTTGGAGAGAGCAGTCATGTTTTTTGTAACGCTACAAAGACAGAAATAAAGGCATGTAAATACGTTTCTGTCTATCTCTTTCCCCTGCCAGGGGGCAGGAAAGAGGGGTGTGTTCTTCTCACACTGAGAAGGATCGCCTATTGCGACCTAGCCTGAATCTTGCTGGGGAATGCAGCCAGGGAGGTCAACAGGGAATCATGCCGGGTGCCTGGGAGAGTTGCCAGTTTCTCCTGATAAAGGCTTGATTTCCAACAGATAAGTGGCGTTTGCACTGATTTCTGGTGAGATCTTGCAAGATTTCACAGGGTGCATGACATCTCATGAGATTGTGATGAGATCTCACCAGAAATCAGTGCTGATGTTGGCGCCACTGGCAGTGGTGACACAGCGGGGGCAGCAGGGCAGCAATTCCTGTTTTGCCTAAAGCGGCAAAATGTGACAAGCCGCCCTTGCTTCTGTGTGAATATAATGAAAGTAAAAAAATATAAATCGGTGTTTTTCCTTAAATAAAGAAAAGAATGGTTATTCTTAATCCCATGGTTTAGGGCTAAACTGTAGTATTTGCAGGATAAATGACTTTATTCTGCTCTGTTTGGTCAGGCATTTCCCGCATGACCTATTTTCAAGATTTTAAATATGATCCATTTAGCAGCTTGGATTTAGCCAAACTTTTTTTTTTCTAGTTACAGTCTCCAAAAAGGTGTCTAGTTCCAAGTGCTGAGCTTACTAGATAAAAAAAGTAGCACTGCGGAGCTGAGCTGTTGGAAACAAAGCCAATTTGTTTTGCAAAAGTGTACAGTTGTTGTGCAAAATACCTCTCTTTCCTCTAGCTAGGTATGGAAGAATATTTTGTTTGGGCCACATTTTTAAGCAAACTGACCAAATTTGAGCCTCTTGGACTAATACATGGATTGGAATGTAATCAATTATCCTTCATGCTTTTCTGAATTTGGTGCTATAGCTTTTGGCTCAAAAAAAGTACTAATGTGTTAGGATAAGTTGTGTTTAGAAATAGGTACAAAATAATACATACAATTTATTTAAAGACATGTCTTCCTATAGATTCTTTTCAAAATGCAAAATAATGATGTGTAAACAGGACACAATGGACTATGAATGAACACATACAAAACTGGCATGGACTGGGATTAGACTGATGAGCTGTAGCACTGTTACTGAAAATTCTGTGAAGATAATCAAAATGAAACCAAAAGAGCCAAGCTCAGAATTTAGGTTTCAAAGCGCTCTGTCCATAAACAGTCTTGGCCATTGCAGCTCATTGAACTCGCTATGGAAGTCACTGAGAAACAGACCCAGCCATTTCTATCCACATAGCCTTCCCACCTTTATCTCCAGAGTCTTGACTCTGGCTTCTCTTTCTTGGTTGCATTAGAGTGTTTGATAGAGATGAAACTCAGTAACTATGCATAAACGAACTTATCATTTTGAAACATTTTGGGGAAATTGGGTCATAAAGGCAGCATGAATGAATAGCTTTCATAATTTTCAAACGAGACAAAAGATAGAGGATCAACCTTACTTTTAGCCATTTTAAATTTCCACCCAAATTAGCGCTACCTAATAATTTGTTTCTACAGGAGTGCTTCAGTTTCAGCGAAAGTATTGTCTCATCCGAAGGAATGTATTCCATTACAGTTCTGCTGGCTTGCACCATAGCTTTATGTAGAACCAGTTGGTTACCATGGTGACTGTGACCAATACATGCACACACTCAAATCGGGAACCCTTTCAAGACAAGTCTGAGCACTTTCAATCACCATGCCCAGCATAAGAGCCTTGTTTGTTTTGATCCCACTCCCCCAGGATGGAATGAAGCTCTCTAGTAAAAATAAGCACACCCATCTTCTCTCATCCTTACTCTCCTTCCCCCTGAGGCTATCTCTGTATTTTATTTTAGATGTAGAGATCAGTGTGCACGACAACTATTACTCAAGTTCCCATCCAGTTGCTGTTAGTATGTGTAAAATCACAAATACTCACCGCTGATGTAACAAAGCTGTTTTTAATCTATGTGGGATAGAACATGAAGTGCACCCTTTGGGCAGGGATGCGCTCCCCCAAGTGTTTAAGGCCATTTAATTTATTTATTTATCTAGAGCATTTGTACCCTGCTCTTCAGCCAAAAAGACTCCCAGAGTGATTTACGAGCAATTAATTAAAACAAGACAGTCCCTGCCTGCAAATTTACAATCTAACATGATTTTTATTCCTAGGAACATAGGAAGCTGCCTTATACTGAGCTACATCCCTTCCCTTCCTCTTTAATTTCTGTAAACTAGTGCAAATTTATTACAGAAAGAAAGAAAAACAAGATTTTTAAAAAGATATATACCAAAGAAGAATCAGTTACCGTATTTTTTGCACCATAGGACGCACTTTTCCCCTCCTAAATAGCAAGGGAAAATGTGTGTGCGTCCTATGGAGCGAATGCAGGGGGGAGGCAGGCGGGAAAAGCCCCCAAGAGCCGCACACAAGCTTCGTGCACTCTTGCGGGCTTTTTCCCAGGAGGGAGAAGGGACTGACTGGCCCCCTTTAAAGGCTGCGCGGCTCCTACGGGCTTTTCTACGAGGTGGGAGACACAACCACACTTTGACCACTGAAAGTCCACCCCAGCCTCCCCAGATTTCCACTGAGACAGCCAGGCTAATCTCGATGGCCATAAGTCTGGCTCAGCATTATTAACTGGACTTAGATAAGCCATGGTTCCCCTTCCTATCCTCCTCTGAGGCTCGATTTAAAGCAGCAAAGCGGACAGGAGCCGCCCGCTTTGCTGCTTTAAATAGTTTAGTGCAACATTTTATTCAGAATATTTTTTCCCGTATTTTCCTCCTCTAAAAACTAGGTGCGCCCTATGGTCAGGTGCGCCCTATGGAGCGAAAAATACGGTACATATTTGGTCAACTCACTGGTTTTGCACACTATTATTATAAACAGATAAATCTGCAACCCTATTTACAATTACCTGGGAACTAGTAATATAGAACATAAGAGGACAGACTTCCTAGTAAATGTTGAAAAGATTGCACTGCACACAGGCTATGCATTTAATAAATAATGCTTCAAAAACAAAACAAAGACTATTTTACCTATATTCCCAACATACCTATAGTTATTATGAAGTATTTAAAAAAGGAGATAAACCCAGATGATGGTAAAACCCATTTGTGTGTGTGCAAGGGTGTGTTCACTTTGCCAACTTAATATGCAGTGAAGTTGTGGGGTGGGGGGCATTTCACAGCTCTTCCCCCCCCCCCATAGCTTCATTTGTGTCAGATTCATTTCTGTTTACCCTGTGCTGTGCAAAGGTGTTAACACCTTTGTATGGACTAATCAGAAAAGGCTTAAGGACTCCAGTCAGTGTGAAGCTGGTTTGAGAAACAACACATCAGACAGCAGTATTTTATAACAAAGTGCAGGATACATTTTGGATAACATGGTGCAAAAACAGATTAAAAACCCAGCACTGGAAACACAATGAGTGTGCATTAAATAGGATTGTGAATACAGCCTAATGTAATCTTGAATACATCTAAGTAACAGCCTTTGAAGTTTTTTTGCTTCCTTAATAAAAAATTGTTCCATCCTAAATTGGTATCTAAAATAACTGGGATATTGAACAATGCAGTAAATTGCAACTAATTTTAAAATATGACAGTACATGAGCACTAAGCATGGACACCCATCTATCTGCTCAACAACCTGTAACTGAGGACAGTTTGCATATGGAGGACTGGAGCATGAAAAGAGGTTCATGAAAGAGGTTTTAAAAAAGGTAAAGGTAAAGGACCCCTGGACAGTTTAGTCCAGTCAGAGGCGACTATGGGGTTGCGGCACTGACGTTTGTCCGCAGACAGCTTTCCGGGTCCTGTGGCCAGCATGACTAAACCGCTTCTGGCACAACAGAACACCATGGCAGAAGCCAGAGTGCACAGAAACTCCATTTACCTTCCCACTGTAGCCTCTTGGGCTTGCCGATTGGAAGGTTGGCGGTTCAAATCCAAGCAATGGGATGAGCTCCCGTTGCTCTGTCCCAGGTTCTGCCAACCTAGCAGTTCAAAAGCATACCAGTGCAAGTAAATAAATAGAATCATGAAATAAGTGACATTTGAAATGGGCACTTCTGGTAGGGTTGCCATATTTCAAAAAGTAAAATTCTTGACACCTGCAAAATTCCCCCGGTGCCATTTTTACACCCGAAAATCTGATGTATGACAAGCGTAGCTTCTGGGTTCATAGCTCAATCTCTTACACGCTAACTCTTCCATTATGTCAACTCAGTTCTAAATGTATGCACAGCTATAGCTGTCAATGGCATGTCCCAGTGTCATCATAGTGAGCAGACAGGTCTTTCTGAATTCTAGTCTATTAGTGTTGAAATTTGTTGGCATCTGTCTCCAGAGACAATGGAAGAGTGCACTAACAGGGGTGAAGTCAAACTGCTGGAGAGCAGTTGCTGTAGCTATAGAGACCGATATGGAAGAGACATGTTTTATTGCAGCTGGGGCAGATGAGGCTGTCTGGTTTCACTGTTACAGATGCACCATGGTGTTAAAATACTCATCACCATAAAGCAGGTGTATAGTTGTGAAAAGGTGGAACAGGTTGCTCCTCAGAATGCCTTTGGGTAGTTTCTAGATGAATCATCTATGATTCTACCTCAACTCCAAAACAGCTCTCTTTTTCCCCCTGTGCAGTGTACTCTTTGCACTGTGGCGCTGTGGGTTAAACCACAGAGCCTAGGACTTGCCGATCAGAAGGTTGGCGGTTCGAATCCCCGCGACAGGGTGAGCTCCCGTTGCTCGGTCCCTGCTCCTGCCAACCTAGCAGTTTGAAAGCACGTCCAAGTGCAAGTAGATAAATAGGCGGGAAGGTAAACAGCGTTTCCGTGTGCTGCTCTGGTTTGTCAGAAGCGGCTTAGTCATGCTGGCCACATGACCCAGAAGCTGTATGCCGGCTCCCTTGGCCAATAAAGCGAGATGAGCTCCGCAACCTCAGAGTCGGTCACGACTGGACCAAATGGTCAGGGGTCTCTTTACCTGTACCTTACTATCATTTACCTAGGGATGAAGACTTTTTCTGGCAGAATGATGGCCATCCACACTCTGCAGCATTCATGATTTCCAACACACAAACAACTGGTTATGACAATATATATGAGCATCTTTGCAACCCACCAAATTTCAACTTAGCTGATGTGTTAACCATAGTGAATTTTCTGTAGCGTGTATTTGGAATATTTGAAGCACTGGTTTGTATTAACAATAATTTGTGCTTCCCCATCATCAGTGGACATGACCTAGTTTGGTTTTCTCCAACCCCACCAAGTTGGTGATAGCTGACTAGCTGAAACTTTCAGAAATTCACTACTGATTTAGAAGCTTTAGGAAACAGGTGAATAACCATGCATTTTTGCTATTTTAAAGATCTGGTGTTGTTTCTTGCTATTGTTTTGCTTTAATGCTGGTATGCATCTTGCTGGCCTATTGTTTCAATTGTTATATTGCTTGGCATATTTGTTTTGGAGTTTTTAATATTTGTAAACTGCCTTGGAAATCTTGACTAAAGAGCAGTATCCAGCATGACTCATCCTGTACAGGCATGATTGTCATCCCATTGTTCTCCTGAAAATGCCTCTGCTAAATAGCATGGGCCTCAAATACCACTAAATGTTTTATAAAATAGAATTAAAACGAGTAGTTGAAGCTAAACCTTTGTTGGCCTTTTATTCTTCAGCACAGGGAATCAAATGTGAATTTGCACTGAATGTGAATGTTCTGTATTTTGCCTTCTAACATAGGTCTGCTAAACAAATTATCCATTCTTTGTCCTTAGTTTAAGTTCCAGATAGAAGTCCAAAATTTTCCTGGATGGTTTAAGCCTGAAATAACTTGTTTAAAATAATACGTAGTTGAGTGCTGAAGATGGTGATGCTCAACTAGTAGGATCAGCAAAGCTGTCTTTCTATAGGCTACTGATGACCTTTGAAAATATCCCACAAATGCTGTATTTTAAGATGACAGGCAGATTTTACTTCTACACTTCAGACCAGGAAGCTAGTTTGGGGGTATATTTAAATATACCATAGATAATGAAAGTAAGAAACATTCATACTAATTTATATAATTGATGGGATCATAGCCAGGAGGGCTTCCCATCTGAGAACTACAACTTATTTGATAAAACAACACTCATTATTATTTTGACATAGCCTAGCATCCTTTGAAGAACATCCTTATTTCTGACCTGGCTCCCCAGGCCAAAATGCCTTTATTTTTCTGCATATTTCACAACAGCCTTTGCCCACCTGGTGCCTTCCAGATGTCTTGGACTGCAACAGCCTTCGGTCCCAGCCACCATGGGCTGTTCAACAGTTCTACTCCTTACACCCTAACACGGTCTAACACTTCTTTCCTTTGTTTTCAGGGTTTTTACAACAGACATGCAACAAAACATTTTAATCAGATGCTTTGAAGATGGATGCAAATAATTTATTCAGTTTCTCTTCAATAGCCTTATCCTCCTTTAACTGTCCTTTGACTCCCTTGTGACCCAAGGGTCCAACTTGCTGCTGGTTATAGTCATACCTTGCATGGGACAGGTAGGAAGCTAGAATATGAAGGTAATACTAGCCCTTAGCTCAGCGGTAGCCAACATGGCGCTGTCAACATGTTATTGAACTAATAATTCCATCATGCCAGACCATTGACCATGCTGGTTGAGACTGATTACAGCTGTAGTCACCAACATCTGAAGAGCTTTACATTAGCTGCCCTGCTTAGATGCATATCTCTTCTGCCCTACTAATTCAAAGTAAGTCCAAGTACCTTTGTACAGAAATACAATGCTGTGAAATCGAAGGTACCTTTGCTCCTCCTTTTCTTGTAAAAATAAGGTATTTGGGATTGCATTGCCAGCTATTTCAATGCAGGCACCCCAGAGTAATTGCTTCACAGTCTGACTCCATAGAGCTTACTTCACTGTAGCTAGAATATCAAATGCCTCCTTTCATCTAAGAAGCTAGAGGTACTTGTAAAGGCACATTCTTACCTATAGTTACCAATTCACTCATGGAAATCATCCTGTATTTATAGCAGATATTTACGTTCTATGTATAAGGAACAGTTATTTGCACTTTTAACTTAATAAAGCTCATGTTTGGTCCTTGTTTTTCACACACACACAAATTAAAAATAGTTGAAGTTAACACATTCAAATAAATTCTGCCTATAACTATTATCTCTGTTAGATTGAAAACATCTCTCTCTCTCCCCTCCCCGAATTTATAGATAATGATGCTCTTTGCATTTGTTTTCCATTATGTATGGGCAATTAAGTCGGTAATTTGTCTATCTTAATTAGAGAACTGCCAATTTGAATATCTACCTGCCAAAATGTTGAAGTGAGCAAACAGTTTATTTATCCCTGCTCTTCATTCTAGATTTTTCACAGTGAATTATGCTGTGGAACTGTTTCTCCTGAGGAAAACTCTGGAAGTCCAGTTGGTTGAGTTCTTAGAATTACTCCAGACCATATACAGAAATAAACCAAGATGTCTGCATGGTCTTCTCAATTCAAAACAGAAACATCAACTTCTGCAAGTTTGATTACCACTCAAAACCATGACACCAGATTTCCCATCCCTATAAACTAGTGGACCATTCTTCTGATCACTTGCTGCACGGCTGCTTAGAGTGGAGCACAATTACTGCACTATTAATGAAATATTACAACCAATGGTGCTGGCATGCTGGCATCATGCATTGACCTAGAACATTAGGTTGGTGCTGCCATGGTGGCTATAGCTGCTACTGACGGCTAACTGGAGTTGTGACATAAGCTGGCAGGACACCAAGGAAGGGGAGGAGGATCCCAGCGAGGGGTGTAGCCATGACTGGCACACACCAGGACAAGCTGAATATGAGGAGGGGAGATTGGGGACTTAGGAGGTACTCATAGGACATTGGAGGATGTTGATGGGCTTGCAGACAGTTCACAGGATCCTGGGGAAGGAGAACATCACCAGAACCAGAGGTGCCCACCGTCTTTGTAGACACAGCGGAGTCTGAGGTTTTGCAGGAAGTGTGCTCCAGGAGACTGAGCAAGGGAACATAGCCTAGTTCAGTAGTAGACCAGGTGAAGATCATGAGATTCGTTAGGTCTGGAAGGATATTTGTGGTCACTCAGCTGGATCAAGCTCAGGGCAGGTGAGGGTCACATCAAGTGGAGAGGCATAGCTGCTTAGTAGGAGCAAACTCAAGACCACTGCTTGGTTGCCTTGGGAATGTCACTGGACTGTGACTTTGGGACTGACCCCATATGTTCCAACCCTGGATTTTCTGCAGAGGTGAGAACCTAACCTTATGAATTGACTTTGGACCTTGCTTGTTATATTGGACTTGGACTGGTATTTGACCATTTGGACTGTCTGACTACACTCTAGTGTTGCCTTTGGGACTGTGTGCTACCAGGACTTGCCACCAGGTACACCAAGGTTCAGGACAGGTTGTACAAATGCCCTGATTTCAAGAGTATATGCTTGGTGCTAGATATGTGAGACTGAATGCAGTTTCTGGTGGTTTACAGGGACGTGGGTGGTGCTGTGGGTTAAACCACAGAGCCTAGGACTTGCCGATCAGAAGGTCGGCGGTTTGAATCCCCGTGACGGGGTGAGCTCCCGTTGCTCGGTCCCTGCTCCTGCCCACCTAGCAGTTCAAAAGCACATCAAAGTGCAAGTAGATAAGTAGGTACCGCTCCGGCGGGAAGGTAAATGGCGTTTCCGTGCGCTGCTCTGGTTTGCCAGAAGCGGCTTAGTCATGCTGGCCACATGACCCGGAAGATGTACGCCGGCTTCCTCGGCCAATAAAGCGAGATGAGTGCCGCAACCCCAGAGTCGGTCACGACTGGACCTAATGGTCAGTGGTCCCTTTACCTTTAGATATGTGAGACTGAATGCAGTTTCTGGAGGTTTACAGCTTCTCTGTGGCCTAATAGGTTTTTTGATGGAGGCAGGGATGGTTTGGGGCTGTTGTTGAGGATCCACAGGTCTGTTGACATGCTGAGGCCTTCCCATTATGTGTGGCTTGGGATTTAGTGGCTTTCCATGACAACCAGGGGTCTGTTTCTAATCATATCGGGTCTCGCACACTTGGCAGGTCATATGCGTGATTTGGTTTTTGTGTTTGGCAGAAAGAGGCTAATATAAAGGAAAGATGCTTACTTTAATGCCTTTGTCATTGACATACAATTTCTAGCAGGATTTAGGCTTACTGAATGACCTGTTAAAATGGCAAATCCTAGGGGCTGATACCTTTGGGGAACTTTCTTATTGAATTGCTGGTGGCCTTAGGAAACATAGGGAATCATGGATAATTGACACAATCATTTGGAGACCCCTTAAGTGATGAAAATGCTAAGCTGTTATATTCTGAAATCTAATATTTTATTTCCTAAAATTAAAATGTTAATTTAATGAATGAAACATTTGGACCTTAAATCAGGTAAATGTAGAGTTGTTATAATCCGATAAGGAACCGTGGCTAAATATTTATCTAAATCATTTTTATTTTAAAAAATATTCAAGAACTCCATAATACTAGCAATCCAAGACTGACTGATTGAAGGTGAGAGACTTAATCAGCAGATAATGGAACAAAGTCATCACAGCAAGCAATTAATAATTTTCTATAGAAGAGGTTGGAACCTGGGCTTAACACTCAATTGGAATTAATTGGCACTATGGTCACTGAGAAAATATATTTTCTGCTGCAATAACTGTTACCAAAGAGACTTGCAAATGAAGTCTATGGCTTGTTCAGTCAGATTAATCACAAATCTTTTGCCATAATTTCTTATTTATTCAATTCCTTTCTTTAATTTGCTTTCCACAGTATCTAGATCAGGCATAGGCAAACACGGCCCTCCAGATGTTTTGGGACTACAACTTCCATCATCTCTAGCTAACAGGACCAGTTGTTAGGGATGATGGGAATTGTAGTCCTAGAACTTCTGGAGGGCCGAGTTTGCTTATGCCTGACCTAGATAATCTATAGAGCTAAGTTCCTAAGAATCTGGAAGGAATGTCCCCTCAATATCCACTAAAAAGCTCATTCAATTCATTCACAAGTACTGCAACACAGGCATAGCTTGGACACTGTATTTGTTTGCTTACATTCTAAGCAGTGGAGTAGCATGGGGGGCCACTGCCCTGGGCACATTTTTGAGGGGGTTCCCCCCCACAGTTACCTCATCGAGGGAAGTTGCACTTTTGGGGCTGGGGCGATGGTGGCAGCAGCTCCTTCTCCTTATGGCCACCCCTGGGCCAGCCAAGAGGGAAGGGTGTATCTGCCACTTGGCCACAGGCAGTGGAGAGGTGGCAGCACCCCCCCCCCTGATGCTGAGATCGTTTGCAGCTCTACCCCCTCCCCCCAGTCAAGCCTGACCTAGGGGTGGAATTGGAGAGGTGGCGGTGCCCCTTGCAGCAGAAGTGCCTCTCTCTGAGACGCCCCCAGCACACCACACCCACACTTGCCACGGCGCCAGCCACCAATCCCAGCCAGTAATTGGGGAGCCAATGTCCCTGATTCTGAGCCTATAGTGGGTGGATCTTTGCTTGCTGTATAGCAAGTTTTGGGATCTCTACCTTTGCTATAACAGTATAATTTTCCTAAGGAAGCATTTATAATGATAGAAGGTCTTATGTTTGCCATGGAGCAATGGACACTGAGGAAAATTGAGAAGGTGCTAAATGCTAGAAAGGAGTTACATTTTTCTCTCCAGACTGCCTTCCCCCCCCAGTTCCATTTTCTTTCCTCTCTCCTTTTGTTAGGGAAGCCAGAATTTTCCAAGCTAGAGTTGTAACGAATCCAATACATGTTTTCAGCCACACACACTTCTGTACTCAGTTCCAAAAGTGGTCTTCTGAGCCAGGATTTGTCTCATGAGAGCATGATGAACACTTTCCTCCTTTCTTGTTGCAACGTACTTTCACTAAGAGTCCATAATTTCTTAAATCTACCCATTTAGATTCTTCGTTGGAACTGTAAAAACATGTTTCTGAAATCAGAAGGTACAGACTTTTGAAAATAAGGCTTGATGAGTCCATTGACAGTCAACAAATAAAACGAAGTCATGGGGGTCACCAAACCTTTTGGGTATGTGGGCACATCTGGAATTTTGAGAAAGTGCTCTGGATGCCAGTCACAAAACATCTGGTGAGGGTGTGTGGCATAACACAAAATTGCTGATATATGGCACAGCATGACAAAAAATGGCTGCCATTTGTAAAAGAGCAAAAAAAGAGAGAGCTCCCACGTTGCTTCCTGAAACTATCTCTGTGATGGCTCCATCTAGAATTTTGTTGGGCTGAAGACTAATGAGGACAAAGAAGAAAATGACTATTACTCATACTTAACTAAGCACAACTACAAGGGTAAGTGATTAGGTGTTTAGCTATGTGATGCTGAATGTTATGAGTTAATTCTGTTCTATCCTGATTTCCCTTTGTTTTTGTTTAAACTAATCCATGAACCAAGAATATGTTGTAGATATTGCTGCAACACACACACACACACACACACACTGTGTTAATATTCCTGAAAACATGAGAGTGTGAAATAAGCTTTTGAAAAGCATAAAAGCCTCAACCCTGACTTGTTGCAATCGAGGAGATAAAAACATGGACCATTTCCCCAAACTTCCTCAGAGAAAATCAGAATGAGAAGAAATAATAAGAGGGGAACACATGTTTGTGCCATGTCATCTCATTAAATAATGCGCAGCCCTTGGTTTCTTTCTTTCCTGCAATAATGGTGAAACAAAAGTGTCTCTGATCATATGCCACTGGCTGTTTACATATGACAAGAATGGGATTGTGAAGAGCCCCATAACCCAGGCTTTATATACCTTATCCTGGGAACCGTAAAACTGCCTTTCAGCAAAACAATGCACTGTACACACCTGAAAGCATTAGACTGGAAGAGGGTTGTCAAATCACTGGAAAGGGATTTCTGTGCTTGAAACACGAGCTTTGCTCAAAAACCAGGGAAGGGAAGAGACAGAAAAAATGTCAAGGTCATAGCCAATTGCTTTGATAAGCAATAAAAAGGGGACATGAGAATGAGCTAATGGCAGGGGGACATTAAAAATTAAAAAGGATGTATTGATTTAAGAGGTGCTATCTCAAAGGCTAAGTAGCACCAACTATTGACAAAAAGGGGGATTGTGCATTTCAGACAATGCATGCAGTAGCCCACTGGTGTTTATCAGGCTTTCCCAGTTGTCTTGTAAATGTTACCAATTCTATATTTTAGCAGGGCAGTTTGCTTCTAGTTTTTAAAAACATCATAAATAATGATAAAATGGACATGTCAGCATTTTCAGAAGTCACTGCAAATGCTTCTTTCAAAAACAAAGAAGTCAAGAAAGTGGAAGGGAAATGAAGAAATTATTTTGGAAATATCCCTTCTTTAAATAACCCATGCCAAAAAGAAAGGCTTTTTTAAAAAATCAAATATTTATTGGCATTTCAATAAATTGGGTGACCTCCTGCCTCTTTGTGTAGGAAACAGGATTCTGGCAGGCACAGCTCACTATGTTGCAGGGAGAAAAAATGTGTTTGCTGAATTTACAACCTTTTCACATAAGGTTTAGGAATCTCATTTGCCTTTCATCAGAATCCATTCATCATAGAATGGTGGTCAGGAGAATGGCGGCCAGGTACACAAGAGGGAGTGAGATTTGCTTCCAAGGGTCTGATTATGTGTGGAACAGCACAAAATACAGTGGTACCTCAGGTTACATATGCTTCAGGTTACAGACTCCACTAACCCAGAAATAGTACCTCGGGTTAAGAACTTTGCTTCAGGATGAGAACAGAAATCGGGCTCTGGCGGCGCGGCGGCAGCAGGAGGCCCCCTTTAGCTAAAGTGGTGCTTCAGGTTAAGAACAGTTTCAGGTTAAGAACAGACCTCCGGAACGAATTAAGTACTTAACCCGAGGTACCACTGCACCTGGTATATGTTTCTTTCCCTTATGTTGTGCGACAAGTATTAACTTCCTAAAACAGATACGCCGCCTGGATTAAGAACTCTGCACATGGGGAATACACGTGTTTGTGTGTACATGTGTGTTTCCCCCTCAAGTTAAACCGAAGTACTTGCAGCCTTATTAGTGACATGTTTTATTATCTAACCTTAGTTGAAGCAATTTAAAAATGCTGGTTTCTTAAAGCTTTAGCAAAAACTGGCAAACATCATAGTTTGGGGCTCCTTTGCCTTTTAATTCATGGTTGAATCATGAGATGAGGATAATGGTAGCATCTTTTGTCTGTTGTTTTTTCTGATGTTCCATCTACAGTACCACCACTCTATTTGTGACTCTACTTTGTGGTATACAGTATCTCATGTTCTGTTCTTTAGCATAGGCAGGGGTGTAGGGTTACAGGAGAGAAACGGTGCTCGCATCATCTCCCAGTTCAACTGTAACTGTAAATGTAACTCAAGGGCAGCAGTTCTAAGGCAAATATATAAAGCTCAATAGTAAATTTGCTTCAGGCCCAAGCTAATCTTGATCTCCTGAAACTGTACAAACAGTGGAGCAAGCATATTTCATATCTGTCAGCTGTCTTAGAGAAAATCTGATATCCCTATAATAAACTATTTTTATAGTAAGTTTTGAGTGTTTATTGCAGAGTTCCCCGCTGAGGACTTGCATAAATCAAACAGAACTTTAGTGGTAGAATGCTGATGCATTTCAGTGAAAATTAAATGCATGAGTCATGAGAAAATGTATCTAATTTCCAGAGGGGTGTGTCTTTGTGTGCACTTAAATAGGGATGGGGTGAAATCGGATTATTTGCATGTAAATGCACAACTCCCTAATATGTACATTCCAAAACTATATGAACCAAAACACAGCCACCCCTTGAAATGTGTATGTGAATTTTTTTTCTTAAAAAAATGTTTAGGAGAACTCTCATTTTCCTACTCATAATGAAATACTGCCCCTCAATGAGGCCAAACTCAGAGTCACAAAATGTTTAGGAGTATACGTACCCCAGGGAAAAAAGCACTGGTAATGTGTATGAACAATGCATATATTACAGTACTGTGTGTGTGTGTTTCATATGTATACTTCATGTATGAAAATTCAGTTGCAGTTATGTACGGTACATCAGGCAAAACTGTATACAAAAATGTGTATATTAACTGTTGACATTTGTTATAGTAATATACTATATCTTTCCCCCCTTTTTTCCTGTTCCTTTTTTCCTCTTCAGTTAAAAAAAACAACAATTTCTAAGTGTTGTATTTAATTGTAAACATGCCCACCCCCACCCCAAATGTGTATGTTAGGAGAAATTTGCTAATGGATTTTCATAAGTACTTTTTAAAATTGTAAAGTGATATGAAAAGGTGGAGGGTGTTAAAGCATACCACTTTCCAGTGGTGCGGAAAAGAACTTGGGTTGTGGTGCCCATGGAATTTCCCATCAGTTGGAGAAGTTGGGAGCATATAACACAGGTTGGTCCAACTTTTCATACCAAGTGGACTGCAAGAGTACTTTGACATGGAACTTGCAGGCCGCACACTGCCTTGTTGTTGCTGGTGGTGGTAAGCAAGCTCAAAATTTGACAACAATGCGCCCTTCAGCCTTCGTGCTGTGGGAGACGGCGCATATCTTTCATCCTTAAAATGGCCTTAATAAATGGCCTTTATTATGGCTTTCCTTCCTGCCTACCACCAACTCCCTGGTGGTGGTGGTGGGGAATAGACAGTATACAACAGAAATTTACTCAGGATTAGTATATGCATGTAACACTTTGTAAGGACTAATTCCAGAAAGAACTCCCTTGCCTATAATTCTTTAGCTGTGCTTGCCCTAAGTTCTGCAGCAATAGAAATACTTCCACTGATCTGAATGAATGTGGAAGCTCTGTGCCTGCCCTAAAGCACAATCCTTTCTACCGTCTTTTAGTTTCTTTTTCTGGGTTTGTTCAAGTTAATGATTGACAACTCCTTAAGCAGTTCCCAAAAACATGACCATAGACAGATTAATGCAAGGCAGGAATATATTAAGGCCATTTTTTAAAGTGTAAACAGCAGGTAGCAAATGCCCACTGACAAGCAAATTCAGATAGCATTAACAAATTCAGATTGTATTAAGCAACTTATTTTTATGCAAGAGGGAACTGACATTGAAAGGAGAACTGTAAGCTGTGAGAAGCTGCGGTTAGAAAAAATGGAAGCAACAGCTATGGTTACAAAAAATGGAGGCAAACTTTTCTTTGTGGCTGTTCTGGAAGAGGAAAAAGTGTGTGTGTGTGTGTGCGCGCGCACAAGCCCAATAGTTGGTGCAACTAGTTCTTATCAAATTAAACTCTGATTTAGAGCAATGCCTGAACCAGACCAGGGTATAAATACATATGGTTTAGCCACACCTGATCTAAAGATACATGATCTCCCCCAATGCTTTTTTTCTAAAAAAATGTTTTGTTGTTGTTGTTTAGTTGTTTAGTCATGTCCAACTCTTTGTGACCCCATGGACCAGAGCACGTCAGGCACTCCTGTCTTCCATTGCCTCCCACAGTTTGGTCAAACTCATGTTGGTAGCTTCAAGAACACTGTCCAACCATCTAGTCCTCTGTTGTCCCCTTCTCCTTGTGCCCTCAATCTTTCCCAACACCAGGGTCTTTTCCAGGGAGTCTTCTCTTCTCATGAGGTGGCCAAAGTATTGGAGCCTCAGCTTCATGATCTGTCCTTCCAGTGAGCGCTCAGGGCTGATTTCCTTAAGAATTGAGAGGTTTGATCTTCTTGCAGTCCATAGGATTCTCAAGAGTCTCCTCCAACACCATAATTCAAAAAATGTTTAGGGGTACTCTAATTTTCCTACTCATATCTAAATACTGCCACTCAATGAGGCCAAACTTAGCTTCACAAAATGTTTAGGGGTATGTGTACCCCTGCATCACCCCCCCCCCAAAAAGCACTGATCTTCCCAAAGCTGAAGCAACATTGTGGACTTTTGGTGGATAGATATGATGTAGTAGCAGCACCATGATTATATATGTCAAGTTAGACCATTGGTCCATCTAGATCAGTATTCCCTACACTGGCTGGCAGCAGCTCTTCTGGCTTGTAGACAAAGATCTCTTCCATCCCTATCTGGAGATGCTGAGTATGGAAGCTGGGACCTTCCCAATCTAATTTTTTCTCTTCATAATATTGTATTGTATTCTTCAGGATAGAATCTTGTATACTCATCCATTCTCGGCTGTTTAATAGTTTCTTCCAAGTAGGGTATTTTGTTTTGTTGTTTAGGTTTCCTTTGTGGAAACAGACAGCTTGCTGAGCTATAATACATAGCTGCTGATAGGATTAAAGTTAAGCACAAAAGAGATCTTAGTGAATTCTGGTAAATTTACTAATCTTGGTAGCAGATGGTTCAGATCATCTCTTTGTTCTGTGGTTACATGATTATAGTAAGCAAAGGAAACTTTCAAGTGCTGAGATTTGTTTTGAGTTTATTTTTATTTTTTGTGTACAGAGTCTGCATCTCATACTTTAAAACTGGAAAACACTAAACTGAAAGAACGCAGAAAGTTTTTATTTCATCAGTAAACCAAGCTAAAGGAAGTGAAATCAAAGAAGTTTGATTTGTCAAATATTTCATTGTCCTTTAGACAAAAATTAAAAATGTTTGTATTGGAATGTGTAATTTCTGCTGTTTTTAAACTGGGTTGCATTGATTTTTTAAATTGTATTCCCTTCTTAGTTTTTGTTATGTGATTATTGTATTGTACTTTCATTGATATAAACTCTTCTGAGTGTTCTATGAAAAGAGTGGCATTACATATACTGTAGATAAATAACGTTTCTAGTCCAATCCTATGCATGTCTACTCAATTAAAACCTATTTAGTTCAAAGGACTTTATGAGAGTGTGTACAGTATAGGATTGGATAAGCTGTCACCTATTTTACTTCCTTATTGTTCCCTTGAACTAGCTTTCCCCAGGTCCCTGTCAGCAGATCTATGCAAGGCCTTCAGGCTTCAAGCCCTATAGAAAGCCCTGAAGACATACAATTCTAACTGGCTAAATAATGACTGATGTTTTACGGCCAGAATTGTGACTTGTTATTGTTCTGGAAAGGGTTTTCATTGGCTGACTGACAAGGGGTGGGATATAGTTGCCATATAGTTATTTTGTAATTCTCATTGTTCCAAGCCCGTTTGTGATATTTTTGTGTTGATTCCAGTACAGTGGTACCTCAGGTTACGTACTTAATTCGTTACGGAGGTCCGTTCTTAACCTGAAACTGTTCTTAACCTGAAGCACCACTTTAGCTAAAGGGGGCCTCCTGCTGCCGCCACGCCGCCAGAGCCCGATTTCTGTTCTCAACCTGAAGCAAAGCTCTTAACCTGAAGCACTATATCTGGGTTAGTGGAGTCTGTAACCTGAAGCATATGTAACCTGAAGCGTATGTAACCTGAGGTACCACTGTACTGATATGCCCTCACCCCCAGCTTTGCTATGCTGTTTGCATACTGAAATAGGGGCCATTTTGACAACTGGAGCAAAAGGTCAAAAGAGCAGCAATATGAAATGGATTTTCTTTTTCTTCCCATTTTAAATGAGTTTTGCAATATGTTACAAAATATAAACATTGTTATACATCCTGTATAATACCATTCAATACACATAGGCTTTCAAAGAGAGAGAGAGATAGAGGCTGAAACTATGGTTGGAGGTTATTCATTTAAATTACCCTGATTAATATATAATCATATTAAGCTTATAATTTGTTGTTGTTGTTTAGTCGTTTAGTCGTGTCCGACTCTTCGTGACCCCATGGACCAGAGAACGCCAGGCACTCCTGTCCTCCACTGCCCCCCGCAGCTTGGTCAGACTCATGCTGGTAACCTCGAAAACACTATCCAACCATCTCGTCCTCTGTCGCCCCCTTCTCCTTGTGCCCTCCATCTTTCCCAACATCAGGGTCTTCTCCAGGGAGTCTTCTCTTCTCATGAGGTGGCCAAAGTACTGGAGCCTCAGCTTCACAATCTGTCCTTCCAGTGAGCACTCAGGGCTGATTTCCTTCAGAATGGAGAGGTTTGATCTTCTTGCAGTCCATGGGACTCTCAAGAATCTCCTCCAGCACCATAATTCAAAAGCATCAATTCTTCGGCGATCAGCCTTCTTTATGGTCCAGCTCTCACTTCCATACATCACTACTGGGAAAACCATAGCTTTAACTATACGGACCTTTGTTGGCAAGGTAGCTTATAATTAGTAGCTATATAATCAAACTATATTCCAGTGGAGTTGCCTACATATAGTAATAACAAAGAGGTCCCTACTATCAAAAACTTGTAAACCATAACCTCAAAACCCATTATATTAGGGTTTACTGCTGAATGTATTGTCGTGAGTTTGGGAGATTCCACTGTTGAAGAAGACAGGGAAGTTTCTTGGTGAGTTAACGGCCCTTCATGGATCACTGCCTTGCCGTGGCGAAGGGGCTTGAAGAACTCAGAGAAGCTATGAACTATGCCGAGCAGGGCACCCAAGATGAAAAGGTCATAGTGGAGAGTTTTGACCAAACGTGATCCACCTGGAGGAGGAACCGGCAAGCCACTCCAGTATCCCTGCCAAGAAAACTCCATGGACAAAGACAAATACAAGTCATTAGTATAAGAAAGGAAGAATAGGTAGGACCTCTAAGTCACCTGGCTGGTATTGAGAAAGACAAAAGCCAGAGTTGTGTGTGTGTGTGTGTGGGCTCAGGTTGAATTTTTGTGTAAATAAACCATATATCATAAAAACATCTGTCTCCACTGTTCCTCATTCTAAGGAAACCAAACCCTGGGTAAGCGCAAGGAAACCCTGGAATCTCACACTGCTTGAAGATTGGGTGGCGTGCAACAGTATTTTTTTACTTTATTCAATAAAATCAATCCAATTTGTCATAAAGTTACATTGTCATTGTTTTTCTTCCCTGAATCGATCTGTTAACTTGGCCATGAAGCCAAACTCCAATACTTTGTTAAGCCATTCTATTTGCAGATGGTACAGCCAAAACTCTCCATTTCTCCCTACATAACCTTCTAGCTGCTGACAGTATGTAAGATTTCAAACATTTATGCTCCTACTTCACCAAACCTTCCATGTAGTTAACGAGAAAACAAACACAGGATCCATCATTAAGGTAAACTCTCTATGGGCACTGGTGGGTGCTATTATTCTTGGCACAAGATCAGAGTTAAGGCAGGAAGCATTGTTTTCATTCTGGTTTTGGTCCAGGGCAAATGTCCCCATTCACCCCACCCTCTAAAAAAGCATCCATGCCAGCCACATACCACTGGTACAGCCCAGATATAGCTTTACTGTTTTATTATATTGGTGGATTCAGTTTCCAAGCATAACAACATCCCTCTCTCCAGTCCCTCCCCACCTGTACTCTGAACTGAGATTTTTTTTTTTTAAAGGGACGACCCACCCATGAGGCTTCAGGTGACAGGATTCACAGGGGCAGCAAATCCTGATGTAGATCTTTATTCCTCTCTTGTTCCTGATGTAGATCGTCACTCAACCCTTCTTCCCTGGAAGAAGTGTGGCACCATTTGGAGGTTTGCCTCAGGTGCCAAAATGTCTTAAGCCACCCCTGCTCTGCTGATTGAAGTGTGGCAGGTATCTATAAAACCTAGAATCTTCTTTGTCATGGCCCCTCAGCTATGCAAGTGCCAAGTATGGTTTGTTTTGTACACGTGGATTTTTTTGGCTCTGGAAAATGTTATTAACATTTTAGTCACATTCAAATCAATACGAAAAGCTAACTTTTGTGCCATTACCTTAATTTAAAATGCAGCCCATTATACTGTGTGGTTAGAGAGCTTTGCTGTGTGCAATATAAATTTAGAAATGATTTACATAATACACATAATCCAAGAGCACTTGCATTTCTGTTGAGGGTGACTTATGCAGTTGGACTGGGAATAAAACATGGAAGCTTAGTCAATTAGTAATGGAGATCAGTTGAAATGAGGGAAATTATTTTTACTGGAGAACGATGAAATTGTACACTGACTAATGCGTAATTACCAGCAAGTAATAAGCAATGCACAAAGAAATGTTTAAAATATCACTGAACATATTTTGTGTTCAAGCAGATGCTGTAAATGGGAAATACTTTTTAGTAATCAAGCAAATATATTTTAAAAAACAAAGTAGTCTTGCCTGCTGCAATTAAATGCAGCTCTTCAAGTCTTCAAGCAGATCCTGTCCAGTCATGTTTGGGTGTTCCTTGTTCTGTCTGAACATCTTGCTAATGTCAGTTACATAATTAGAATTTGTGGCATTGATGGATGCAGGTGTTGAAGCTACGTCACTGCACATGAAGAATGACAAAAAATATGCAATCTGTGGCTAAGATTAAACTATAAATTATAGTGGGGAAAAATCTTGTTGAAGTGTTGCTTTGTCACACTTGGTAACAAAAGAGCACAGGGCTTGCAAGTGTCCATGTACATAATTGCAAACTAAATAAAAACTTGCTAGAATCTTTGGTTTGTTGCATATCTGGGCTTTAAGGGTGAGGTCTATACATACCACTTTTCCCTACTGCTGATTCCTCCCTCCTTACAAGGGTAAGTTTGTTTGAGAAAGTGGTAAACAAGCAAGAAAGGCCTGCAGAATGCTCCCCTGGATAAACCAATTTGGTGGCTTCTTTCCTGCTTTTTGAAATTCCATATGTCACTGGCAGTATTTCACACAGAAATAGCTGAAATTGTTGTTCTATTAAATCTATATATTGCTCATGGCTTTGTAGGGTCAGTATAGGAATAAATTTAGCTGGAAAATGGTACAGAAAAATGAAAACTGCACAATCCTATACATGTTTACCCTAAAGTAAGTTTTGTTGAGTTCTGTGTCGTGTCCCTCAACTGTCCCGATTCAATCAGGACACCCCATTTTGGGGTGGGTATAGGATTTCGGTCTTTCACATACTAAACTCTTACAATTTCACTAATGCAAATCTTGACTGTCTCTTCTATAAATCATGCTGTTAAAAATCTAGCTGCCCAAATATGATGCAACAAACCATTGTGGATTGAGGGCTCAAGGGATGGACACATCCTATATTTCAGTACTTACTCGGGTAGACCCACCTTCCTAGTCAGGGTTCACAGTACCTTAAGGCCAGCAGAGGACCACACATGCACCTTGCCTCCCTCCCTGGCAATAAAATTATAATAAAAGTAAATTCAACAACTAACAACTTGCTGCCATCACACCCAAACCAGCTGCCTGAGGTGATTGCCTAATAAAAACCTGTACTCAGCCATGAGTGACTATTGATTTTTTAACAAAATGTATACTTCCCATCCATCCTCTAAAAATACTTTTAAAAACCATGCCACAAATATTGCACAGGAGCTTTGACAATTAAATAGATCGTTTCCAATATTATATACATTATGCTATTTTTTCCACTTTATTATGTTTATCTGGATCACAGCCAAAATGTACTGTTTCAATAAAACAAAATCTTTTGTCACAACACTACAGCTACTATAAGAATTCCTAAGTGTTCCATATTGTCACTGCTACTTTAAAGCTAACTTGTGTACATTGAAGAGCTGGTGATCATATATACTGTGCAATGCCAGCTTAGCTGGTACTCTCATTTTCCTACTCATATTGAAATACTGCCCCTCAATGAGGCCAAACTTAGATTCACAAAATGTTTAGAGGTATGCGTACCTCTGCGTCCCCCCCCCAAAAAAAAGCACTGCTGAAAACAAACAAATAAGTCCGTGGCATTTTGAAAGCCATAAGATTCTTAAAATATTGTCTTCTAGGTCCACTTACGTAGGCCTGCCTGCCCACAACCAGCCAAACTGGCCTTGGCTGATACTTATATATAAAAGTGAAACAAAATAAAAAAGAGCACATTTATATTGGGGACTTTCATAATTGTTTGCTTGTATTCTTTTAAAATAGTGCCATTTCCAGATAGGCTGTGCATTAGTTCTGACTTCTTCTTTAACTGTATGTTTTAAAATTATTCTAAGAGAACTGGTGTTAAGAAGGCAGACATTAATTTTATCGTTCTTGGCGTGGCTATATTTGCACAGCTGAATATATTGTGCCTGTATTTTACACTTCTGTATTTTTTTCAGGGCTGTTTAGAAGATACAGCTTAGATTGTCAGTCTTTCATGCTAAGCCTTTTCCAAAAAATGTACAGTACCTGGTGCAGGAGTTGCCACCCCAGCACCTATGGGTGCCATGATGCCCACAAAGGCTTTCACTGGTACCCCTAACAGGAGACCCAGACTCTGAGCTTTCATTTTTTTAAAGAAGTCTCTAATCCTCCTAGAAAGAAAGAAACATTTGGAGGGCATCAGGTTGGGCAAGACATTATTAGATGGTCTAAACCCCTCACCCAACTCAATGATTTTAACACTGGATGTGTGTGTTTGTGTGTGGGGGGGTTGTATGATTACTCAGAAAGGCACTTGTCATGAGTAAATGTGGCAGAACTGGTGTTCAGAAATACTGTCACACACTAATAAGAACAGTCTGGTATATTGACTGGTGTAGCAAAACAGTGTGTTATATTTTCAAATAAGGATGGGCATGATAGATGTGTAAAAGCTTATGCATCGTACTAGAACTTGGGATCATGCAATGAAGCGGAATGTTGGAAGATTCAGGGCAGAGAGAGAAAAAGCACTTCTTTTGTACAACATCATAGTTAAACTATGGAATTTTCTCTCACTAGATGTAGTGATGGCCACCAGCTTAGATGACTTTAGAAGAAGTTTGGCATGGAGAATAGCTATTGATGGCTACTAATCATGTTGGGACGCAGGTAGCGCTGTGGGTTAACCACAGAGCCTAGGGCTTCCCGATCAGAAGGTCGGCGGTTTGAATCCCCCCAACGGGGTGAGCTCCCGTTGCTCAGTCCCTGCTCCTGCCAACCTAGCAGTTCGAAAGCACATCAAAGTGCAAGTAGCTAAATAGGTACCAATCCAGCGGGAAGGTAAACAGCGTTTCCGTTTGCTGCTCTGGTTCACCAGAAGCAGCTTAGTCATGCTGGCCACATGACCCGGAAGCTGTACGCCGGCTCCCTCAGCCAATAAAGTGAGATGAGCGCCGCAACCCCAGAGTCGGCCACGACTAGACCTCAGGGGTACCTTTACCCTTACCTTAGTCATGTTGGGTATGTTATCCTTCCATCATTGGAAGCATATTTTTGGGAATAGCACATGAAGGGAGTGCTATTGCATTCAGGCCCTGCTTGGGGGCTTCCTATAGGCATTTGGCTGGTTGGCCACAGTGAAAACAGGATTCTGGACTCGATGCATCTTTCGCTTAATCCACCAGGGCTGCTTTTATGAGTAGCAAAGGAAGGAAGAAAAAACCCACTAGTTCATGTTTGTACCTAAATGTAAATAAACTGTGTGATAGCCTTTGGTCAAACTTGGGTCCTTGTCCAACTATGACAAACTATAAATGTCTTCATCAGTTGTCTGTTGGCATGAATTTACACTTAATACCAAATCTTGTTGTTCTCCCTGGAATTATTGCTAGCAAAACAAAATCTGCTTCAGATTTGCAGACAATGGATCCCCTGACTTAATCAGAACAAAATCTCAGCAGGAAGCCCATCGTGATCAAAAAAACAACTCTTCCAAGTACATAGAGACAAGTTGCTTCCACAGACTAGCATCAACCAGATTTCTGTGGCTGTAGCAGCACCATATTGCCTGAAGTGGTAGCACCTTAAAACACCATTAGTAATTAGTTTTAGAGTTATAAAGAGCAACGGTTTGGAACAGAACAGGCTAGGAGGCAATGTTCAAAAGGACACAGCTCATAAACCATATTTCTAATATCTGAGTGGTTGTATCATTTTTGCACTACACAGCATTTTTTGATAGCAAAATATTACAGTTAAATGGTTGATCCAAGTACCCAAACTTCAGTAACAAACTTGGCCATGTTAAATGCTGTGCAAGTTATGAAGAGCTACAGGCTGAAGCTGTTAGTAAGAGAATAGGAACTCTTTTTTTAAAGTATACACAGACACACACACACACACACACACACACACACACACACACCGCATTCTCTCCTACTCAGTGACCTTGAAAACAATGTGGTATGAGCTTAGAAGTACACATAAAATAGCAGGAGCTAGTAAATATGGAAGGGACAAATGGGCTTGTAAACAGAATGACAAATAGATATCTATAGTGACGGTGTTACCAACAGAAACAAGGGCTTTGCAGAGTATTGAGGAACAGCAGCATAATGTGACATGTCAGTGCAATACCATCAAGAGAGAACTGGCACCTTGTAACACCACCACTTCCCTAAGCTGTTGAAAGGATAAAATCCTTGCCCTTTTTGATATATATGCATCTGGTTCTATCATCTGGCATAGAAAGATATAAACGGCATTGAGTGTTCTGAAAACAGGCTTGAGTCTCAGTGACTCAAGACCAAAAGTGAACACACGCATGAACACACCACAAAGAGAAGAAAAATGTTAAATTCTGAGAAATTTGGAATCTAGTCCTGATCATTTCATTTTATCCAAAAAACTGTAGTCTCTCTATTGTTTATAGCTCTCACTGGCATAATTTATCATGCCTTCAATTATTTAAAAAAAACAGGTTTCCTTACACTGAGTCATTTATACTGAGGAAAAAATTCAATGGCTTTTAAATAAAGAATTTTAATAAAAGAATAATAATTTTATTAATGTTTAATTTTTTATATAAAACATATTTTAGATATTAATGATATCCATTTCACAGATGCATATTGCTACTGACAAGCTGTGGCATATATGAAGTTAGGCATTTCATAAGTTGTTCATAGCGTATCAGACTCTGGCAAACCTTATAATAAGAGCCTAACCTGGGTTTGAGGTTGCTAGAATTGATAGCTGCACGCCAATTCAAACTAGAATTGAGGGTTACATAGCAATAAATTCATATAAAGCATGTGTTTTACATCACTATGGATTGCAGTGAATCTTTTCCCCACCACCGCTGGTTGCCCCCAAACTAGTAGACTCTAGCTGCTTTTTTCCCCTAGTGAGAATTAAGTCTACTTGGGAAGAGGGAACAGCCAGATGCAGTGGTTTGCAGGCAAAACGTGTGACTTTAGGTCCTATTGATTTGTGCCAAGAAATGAAGAGTGACAGCGGGATGTGGGTGGCGCTGTTGGTAAAACTTCAGTGCCTAGGACTTGCTGATCGTATGGTCGGCGGTTTAAATCCCCGCGGCGGGGTGAGCTCCCGTCGTTCGGTCCCAGATCCTGCCCACCTAGCAGTTCGAAATCACTCTTAAGTGCAAGTAGATAAATAAGTACCGCTTTATAGCGGGAAGGTAAACAGCGTTTCCGTGTGCTGTGCTGGTGCTGGCTCGCCAGCTCCAGCTTCGTCACGCTGGCCACGTGACCCGGATGTGTCTTCAGACGGCACCGGCTCACAGCCTATAGAGCGAGATGAGCACGCAACCCTAGAGTTGGACACGACTGGCCCGTACGGGCAGGGGTACCTTTACCTTTACCTATGAAGAGTGACAATAACTTAGGCATGACTCAATTTTGCCATGTCTAATTTTACCTTCTGTATTAATTCACAGCACCTTTTTTAATGTATAGAAGCCAATACATGTGAAGTTTTGTTTGTACAGACTTGGCTGGCTGAGCTGTTTAATGGATGTACACAATGTCACTCAGCATAGCTTGGCACAGCCCACACTGTTCCATAAGTTTCCAGCACTCCCAATTTGAACTTGTGCCTCCTCCCTCATGTTAATTCCAGTTTTAAGATGTGAAGCCAACACATGATCTAATACAAGAAATTCAGCATATAGCTTTTTTTTTAAATTCACAAATTGTTTCCAGATTAATAAGAGCATTTTTGTTGTATTCTTTGGCTTACTGTCTTTTGACCCAAATCTTCAAGAGTTTTCTGTCTCCAAATTTCTTGCTAATACCAGTTTAGCAATAGCCGACTAATTGCTCACTATACATTGTCATTTTAAAATCTGAATATTAGTTTGAAATTATCTCAGTTGAGTTATCCTTAGTCCAGCTGATTTCCTGCATGCAAATGGTTCCAGTCTGTTATATTTTGGTTTACAAGATCACCATATACGTGCAAAAATCATGTTTAACAGCCCCTCCCAACTGTTACCAAATTTATTACTGTACCATCTTAGAATGTTTTGCTGGGCATCACTGCTACAATGTCTTATACAATTCACAGCACCTGCTGCAGTGAAACCTCTGATAGCATGGACCAAATTAGATATGGTATTCTCATGCAAATAGTAGATGTTGTGGAACCCTATCCAGGGTGGGGGCAGGATGTATGAAAATGGCTTTAACCCTTTGTATCTGCTACAGTCCAAATCCACATTCCATTTGCATTGGAAGGAAAGTACCCACTTGCACCAAATTGGTGCTTTTCTCCCAATGCAAATAGCAACAAGTTATGTGTGATCGGGACTGGGCCATGGGAGGGGCTTTCAGTAATGCTTCTATTTAATTTGGCCCTCAGTGCCAGAGTTTTCACTGCAAAATGATTTTTTAAAACCCTTGCAATTATTATGAGTGATATCAAATTAAGTCATACTCAGGTCTCCTCTGAGTATGACTAATGTTGGATACCCTCTATGTTAATGTCATATGTAGTTGGGACCTGACTGCTGAAGAAGTGTGGTGCCATGAAATGTTCAGTTGGCCTGGCCAATGAAGAGCTTTCAGTCCAAATTTTGTGAAGGAAGGAGATATTGTCAGCTTTGTGAGAAAAAAAATGGAACACAGAACAAGGATAAAGACTGGGAAGGGGTTGTGGGGCCTCGGGAAGCAAAATGGACAGGACATACAGAGCCAAGGGAGCTAAAGGAAGGATGCAGAAAAGATAACAGACCAAGAAAAGAGAACCTAAAGCCTAAAGATGGATGTTGGACTACAACTTGCATGAGCCCCAGCCAGCATAGCCAATGATTTGGGATGATTCAAACTGTAGTCCAATATCTGGAGAGCCACATGGAGAATGATGTTTAAGAAAAAAGGGCTCACAGTACAAGATGGGGAATTTAGTGAAGGCTAGTTCCCTTTGAACAATCTCACAGCACTTCATGTCAGAGGAGCTGTATTTTTTGGGGGGCGGAGGAAGCTAGGGTGTGCTAGGCAGGCCCACTGGAAATTGAGGTCATGGCAATGCCATATATTTAAAGTGCATTTAACACATTTAAAGCACACAGCTTCCACCAAACTACAGTTCCTAGAATTCTTTGGGTAGGGGAAGCTATGTGCTTTAAATGTGAGTGAAATGTTTTAAACATACGGTGTGGATGTGCCCTATGTGGCAAAAGGAAATGGTTTGAAAAGGACTAGGCAATGGGAAATAAATGTGCAGGTGAATGGAGGAGTTAAGGTAAAAAACAGATCAGGGCTCTGACTACTGGAAAGGAGTGAGCAGGCAAGAAAGGTTGGCAGGGTCTTTTTTTTTTAGCAGGGGTTGGGAGTGAACTGGGGTAACTGCCACACATGGAGAGAGAAGGCCAGATAAAAAAATGACCAAACAGAACTCTAGCTGTCTTCACACTCCCATTTACTCTGCACCCAGGGTGCTCCCACTGTTGGTTTGGAAAGCAGCATACATAGCCAAAATCTGTATCTATCCTGTTATTTCTTGACAATGTAGTATTGATGCATTTCCCCCCAGCCAACTTTGATCTGAATTGAGACAAAGGACCACCTAGCTGTGTTTTAAGCTGGTAATGTGTACACATTCTCTGCTTCAAACTATGTTGAAAAATGTTATTTTTCTTTCCAAAGCAGTGATACTCTCCACTGAAAATGTAATCACAGGACCAGAAGTAATTACAGTACAGTACAGGTTTTAGTTTCATCCTGTGCATTTACTGGGCTACTGACTTCACACTGGAGGGATCTACTCTAAAACTCACTCAAAGAGGCTTTGGGGTTGTTGTCATGCCAAGTGGATAATCTCTTCTGTGACTGAGTGAAGATTCAAAGGCAGTTTCTGATTTGGCATGGGGTTGCTTCTGCTGTTCAAAGGAAAACAGTTTTAAAAATCCCTTTGACATATTTAAGTCCTTGGATACACCTACTGAAACTCTTGGATCCTGGCTATTATCTCTATGGAGCATTGTATTAGAATTTGCCATTAACAGATAAATGACAGAGACTATCCACAGATGTAAAATATTTTTTCCCTTTAAAATTTCAGAAGGAAAACCATATTAGTTGGGTTTTTGTGTGTGCCTGAAATGATCTTCCAAAGCGTTCCCTAACCTGGTGCCCACCTGGTGTTGTTTGACTACAACTTCCATTAGCCTCAGCCAACATGATCATTAGTCAGTGATGATGGCAGTTGTGGTCTAAAACACCTGCAGGGCACCAGTTGAGGCAGTTGGTCCAGCACAATGGTTCTCAAAGTAGGTGGTGGGATTACCTAGGGGTTTGCTAAGAGACAAGAGGATGCTGAATGTGTCAATGACTATGAGATTTTGAAAAGCTAGTATCACTTGATGAAGTTCATCCATTTAGCTGTATTAGTTAATGTAACAACATCATAGCAAGTGTATCACCTGCCTGAAAGTTGTTTTGGACCATTGTGACAACAAAATGATGGATATTATTTGGGCTTTGCACATACATGTACACATCAAGAAGAGATCCACCACTGAAATTGCTGTCCATCTACACGCAAAGACAGTTCTGTCTGTTTGTGGATTTTGTAGATGTGGTACAGAACTGACAGCATTACTTGTGGGGTGGTCACCATGGGTCTTGCAACATGCTGTGGATCTGGCTTCTAATATTAAGATAAAAGCCCCTGTTAGAGCAAAACAGCTTTTTTGAGTTATTATAGCTGGATTGCTTGCAACTTGGATCCTAAAAAATTGAATTTGCAGAATGCTAAGTGTTCCAGGATAAAAACACTTTGCCAAGTTCCACCCAGAACAAACTTTTATGGCCAAGCTACAACTCCATGAAAATATGTTTACAAAATAGAAATGCTGACAAATTTTTATAAAGGACTATTACTATAACTAGGAGCTTTACTCAGGTATTATCTTCAGAGCTCCTAGGCTTTGGCAACTTTCTTTCCCACCCCTTTCAATCTTGTTTGTACCATCCACTGGAATCTGGATGATGTCAACCTTTCAGCACCTTGGCGTCTGTGTTAAAAACGCTGCAGTCTGTTTGGCCCTGGCCTGATAGAAGCTCCTTTATTTTTAGGGCTGTCACCTCTCTTGGATACCAAACAAAAGGGAGGCTGTCAATTTGCATAGTTAATTTAAAACATGGAACTTGCAAATTGCCTGTTGCTTGGCATTAAGGATACACTTTAAAAGCCAGAGGTAATAAACGTGTAAAGAATAAGAGGTTGTTTTGACATTCACCATGGGTTCATCTCTACTTATTTTACAAGAAAAGTGGGAATTCTGGGGACAATTCTCAACCTATTGGGTCATTATCCAAAACGTTGTACCCCTTGAAGAAACTGCACAGTGCTATTTCATTTGAGTACCAACTGCTGTTGCCACAAACTGCAGACTTATTGTGATGTTGCAAGGAAATTCACAGCAGAAGTGAGCCAGAGCCAGACTGAATTCCAGTTTGCTGGAGAATAAAACTGAGAACTGCAAGTCCTCTAGCCTATATTAGGTTCCCAAGGAATATTCATCAAATGCCAATCTGTTCCAATGAATTGTTCCTCCTGTCCAACATAAATTTAATAAGAGGCAGGCAAGTCATATTATTGATACATATGCAAGTGGAGAACTCATATTAGTTAACTCAGTGTTCTCCAACCTTGTAGTCCAAAAACAGCTAGAGACCCAACTCCCATCACCCCAGCTAGCAAGACTAGTGGTCAGGGATGGTGGGAATTGTAGACCAAAAACAGCTGGAGACCCAAGTTTGGGAAACACGGAGTTAACTGAATCTCAGGTGTCTGGGTGTTGGTTTTACATCTGTTTCAGCTACCTGGTCAGCAAATGTCGTTCATTTAAAAGGGGAGGTGCCTAGGATCGTGGAAGTTTCATTTTTTTTCTTAGGAGAAGCTGCTCCTCAATCATGATACTGTAGCTACCAGTCTGGTGAAGAAAGATACTACAAACGTACTTAGATCTATTTATGACTTCAGGTATTAAGCATAAGAAGAACCCTGCTGGATTGGGCAAAGGCCCACCTACTCCAGTATCCTGTGCTCACAGTGACCAACCAGATGTGCAATGGAGGGCTGCAAGCCGGACATGAGCACAACAGTATTCTCCCCACCTGTGATTCCAAGCAAGTGATATTCAGAGGCATACTGCCTCCAACAGTGGAGGTAGAAAATAGCCATCATGGCTAGCAGAAATTGATTACAAGGCAGCAGAAATTCCCTGCTCTGATGAACCTCTCTTGCTCAGATGAAGTCCTGATTGCGTTATCAACCACAGATTTTCTTTTTCATGCAAGAACCTTCCAGTTGCTAGAAGAATGTATCTATCAATAGTTGCCTTAAATTTCATTATTTGTTCATTACTATCACTGAATCAGTAGGGAAGGGATGTCTGTCTGACTCTAAATACTATAACTATGAGGAAAGAGACCAAAGCAGTTTCCTACCTCCATATTAAATTCATAGATAAATATGGGGCCTGGAAAAAGAAACTGGAATTGGAGGGTGATGACAACAAAAACTGAAGAAATAAAAAGGCAGATTAAAGTCCTGCCAATATAGGGTGTGATGCAAAGCCCCTAGCTTTCAGCATGCCTTCCAAAACAAGCAAATAGTTCAGAATTTTTTTTGTTTTTAAAAATCACATATAATTCATTTCCCCCTCTCTTTTAGGAAAGTGGATATATTTTTTAGTTGGTAAACTTCAAGAACACTTAGCTGTGTCAGCATTATATAACAATTTGTCCTACAAAGGCTACAAGCTGTTGAAATTATACGTAATTATTTATAATATTAGCTATTAACCTGTTACAGCCTATTTGTCAAAGCTTTCTCACTTTGTCATGAATTGCACGGTTAACTAGGCAGTCCCAAGTGTTTCTCCACTGGTTACAGTTTGTTCCCAGTCTATAATATTTGATTTGAAGCTGAATCAATAGGGACTCTCCTGTTTTGCACCAGCGGCAGAATGTTCCTGGGTGGAGCCAGATTCTTTTCAGGAGTCATATCAGATAATTACTCAACAGTCTGACACAAATGATGGATGTGATAAGCCTATGATGTGGTAGGTTAAGTTATCACTAATATGATGACCTACTTAAACTGAAGTTATGAACTTACCCAAAATCCCTCACTCCTATGAGATCTTAGGGTGGGGTGGGTGATCAAGCTTGCTGGCAATCATATAATCTCAAACGGGAGCAGTTTCCTCAAAAATCACATTATAGTGACATGTTGCTGGCTGCCCATTGATGAAGGGAAAGTGCACTCTACATATTCAGAAGTACTTGTGGGGTGGTAGCCAGTTCTTCTCTCCTTCCCTTGCAAGTCACTACCCTACTCCCTACCCTAGTCCAAGGGTTGGGTCTTGTCTTCCCACCTTAGAATCTCTGAAATCTTGGCCCACCCCATTTTCATTCTTGCTGGAATCCACTTTTCTACTGCTTTCCTCGTGCATAACACTGGTGAACCAGACCTCCACAGTCAACAGAATTTCAACAGAGGGTTCAGTCCTGCTCAGATTGATTACATGTGTGTGCTCCTCTGATGGGAACAGGCACATGCAGCCAAAGCACAGTGTGGGGCTGTGCCACTCCTCCTTCCTGTGCAATTCTCTGCCCCCAACAGCTGCCTCGATTTGGATGAACCATAGATCTGCCCAGTTTGGCCTGATCTGGTTCGGGCTTTGAACTTTGGCTGTATCCTATGCACAGTCCTATTTCTTTCTTTTCAAATTTGGTTAAAAGCACTGCAGTTTGGAACAGTTTTGTGCACCATCTTGATTCAAAATATCATCTGATAGCATCCAACCACAGGCCAAAAGCCCACTTTTCCATCATGCCCGAGTGTCCAAATCAGCACATTTTGAAACCATAATGCCAAACTGGGTGAAGATAACTTCAGAGGCTTCCAGTTTAGAACATTTTGGTCTGCCAACATGATTCAAAATGGCACCCATATTAAAAAAATAGATAAAAACTGCCTCCTCTGTTTTGAGAACCACCATGCTAAGTTTGCTGACAATATCTCAAGAGGCGTCTGAATGAATAGAGAACAGGTTGATATTTTCCCAAACACACACACACACACACACAGCAATTTTCATAGCACAGAAATATCAGTTCATGCTACTTCTGCCGGTTCAGCCTTTGCAGCAGTCACTGCAGCGACCCCTCTGAAACATTAATTTGCTATTTAACGTAAGAACTGAAACAGAATGCTTCTTTGCTGTACTAATTACACATCAGACTGCATATATCACCTACTTTAAAATGCAAACAATTATAAATTTGACTATTAATCAATACGTTTGGGACTGTAATTTTACTGTGCTTTACTGCATAGATTATAGAGAGAAAATATTTAGATGGTTGTAAACCACATTGTGCTTTCCACGGCCAATGTTTCATGCATTGAAAAAATAAGTTATGATAATTTTTTGGATGGTTTCTAGAAAATGTTAGAAACCTAATATGATGTCATTTCTTATTTACAGAGTCCAGACAAAATGCACACACTGTATTTTTAGATAAAAGTTAAATGGCATTCAGTTTCAGGTTCTGATTTAGATATGAACTACTGTTTCTAGATCTGCTTCACTTGCAGAGAGATCATGTACTGAAGCACTGTCATTCCAAAACCTGGAATCTGATGACAAACCATGCCTGGTTTCACTCCAGTAATTCCACTGGACACCGCCCAGTTCTAAAGATTTACTCTACTGCAGCCAAGAGAAATTACTAGACTTTAGCTTTTGTCTTGGAAAGTGTGGATTTCTCCCACTTTTGACAACTAGCTTTAATGCAGGGTATTTTGTTAGTCAGAAGGTTACTTGCTTAAAGTTTTCCTCCTTCTTATGATTCATCAAGACTCCACTGTACACTCGTTTCTCTCTTTCTGGATTTTTACATGACATCAATAAAGTTTATGCTATGAGAGGGACTGTATTATAAGAATTCTGTTCTGTGACACGGGCAGCCAGCTTGTGCTACAGGCAACAGGGATTTATGGTACAGGTGGACAGGTCAAAGAGATGGTGATGATGATGATGATAATTAACAAATTTAAACCCCCGCCCATCTGGGTTTCCCATTATATTAGCTATGCCAGGGTTGGGCCTCTTACCTACTTCTCCTGATGTTGCCTGCCTTTTTTCCTAGCGCAGTAGACTAGAGACAAAACTACAGCTATGAATCTAAGTGGATTCATATCTACACACGTGGTACGTATATACATAGAATATGGCAACTGAAGCAAAACCTTCTCTTGATCATGTGTTGGCCAGGAGATGTGGCTGGCATTTGTGTCAGCATCTAGGGGATGGAACTAGCCTGTGCATTCTCAATAACCCCTTTTTGTGTTTGGCATCCATGGGGACTGAAAGGCTGAAGAGGACTTCAAAATCAATCAAAACAGAATGATGGGCTGCTGTTGTTTTATATCTTAGGGCTGATTCAAGTTAGTTGCCTCAGTTTTTTTTTTTAACCCAACCAGTTTTCATCACAGCACCCTGAAATGTCCACAGCAACTCACAACTTTACCAAACTTTTCTTAATCATTCTACAAAATGGCAGGCTATGGATAACTCCTATTTTACATTTTTAAGTTCTTTACATAGGACATACACTTAGCTAAGTTTTCTGGTGCTAGGTCTCAAGAGGGGTATGTGTGTGAATGAGGTTTGGAGATTTTCCTGGGCATGACTAGTTGTGACATTGGTGGCCTTTTCTCATACTTTGGACTTGTGCCATGCTTACAGCAATTCTACTTCATTAATCCTTCTTTATTAATCCTTGCAATACACACAGTGCTGCTTGTCAGAGAATAACAATTGCCCTTCTAAATGGTTCGGGTGTTGCTTTCACTGAGAACATTACCTGAGAATTGGCTCTTCTGCCCATTCAGAACTTGGGGTTGTGTGTGGGGACCCAATGGAATTTTCATCTCAGCCTTGAGCAGCATGATGGTTGAAAGAGCACGAAAGGATCCTGTCCTCTATAACTGCAATCTGAATATAAACATATGATGGTGTATCAGCAAAAGTTAAGTATTTTTGAATTTGCAGGAACCAGAATTTAAACTTCTATCCAGAAGGACAAGATTTAGCTTCACACTTTGTAAGAAAGAACAAGAAGGGAAAGAAATTTTCCTGGAAGAAACAATGCTGTGCAGAGTGTCATCTGCCCTAAAGGACCTATTAGGGTCACTTTAACCCTAATTAAAATAGTCCCTCACATGGTGCTCTTAGTCTACTGACCTGCTGAATCCATAGCATCACAGCTCCTGAATGTTTCACAAAATACTAAGTGTGGTACACCAAGAAACCCCAAGCATCCTTAGCTAAATGGCAAGTAGCACTGTGGATGTGCTATGACACAATTAGTGATTATGTAGAAGTTTTTTTTCTCTTTAGAACTGCTACAACTTTCAGGCTATCAGGAACACTTCCTAAGAAAGCAGAACAACTCAATTGCTCTGTGAATTACATATTTCTTTTGCAAAACAAAAGGTTAAATATTACATCCAAACTGGACCAATGGGTTTATTATCAAGTCTTTGAAAATCTATAAAACACAGGTTGAACAACAAAGAGGTCACAGTATGTATAAAAGTTTTTGGTTTTTTTAAGAAACTTAAGTCATTTTTAAAAGCAACAACACAAAACCCACATTGTGACCAGTATGCAAAAAGTAGTGGTGTGAATTGCCTTTGATCTTGAGGTTTGTGTTCATCTGTACACAGGAAATATGCAAAGCATTATGTTTATATGCCATTGTGACTTGAAATGCACTTAACACAGAATGTCTGCATATAAACTGCTTATTGGATGATACTGAATTATGTTTTACACTGAGTGGACCCATTGGCATTAATGAACATGACTAATTCAATAGGTCTACGCTGGATTGTTGAATTGTGTTGTTAATCTGCTTTATATACAAATTATCTGGTTTATGTGAATTGCAGCTCACACTAATAATGTTCTTTGCCTCTAGTCATCAGTATAAGATATTAATTACTTTTACCATACACATTCCCAGAAAGGTTAACGATATCACCTTATTATATTTGGGTTAGTCACTGCAGCATTGGCACATTGGTTCCAGGGCAGTTTTAGGATCACCAGGACTAAACTGGTCATTTGAAGATGATCCTTAGGCCATTCTCCTTGAAGTGCCTACTCTGCAGAGTACTCTATGGAGCTCTCATGGGCAAACTTGTTGGATTATTGTTGCTTCATATTTGAGAGGGAGCGGGGTTTACAGTGAGTACTACAATGATCCTTTTCGCTGCCCCACATAATCAATCACAAGACGTGGTGTGTGCATACCATTTGAATGGCAATGCCTATCAACTTTTGGGGGTGCTTGGCCCCCTCAAATATTTTATTGGTGGGGCCGAAGGGACCTCAGCCTCTAGGAGTTGGCGTCTATGTTTTGAAAGGTATTATTATTATTATTAATTAACAAACTTTTTTTGCTTGCATCTGCATAACATACCAAAAAGAGTTTTCACGGTTGAAATGTGTGAAACAGTGAAATCCAATATCTACAGCAGATACCACTGTGTTCAACTGGACTTACTCCCAGTTAAATATGCACGTGATTGCAACTTGGTTCCACTATTCTTTGACCAAACTCTCACAACAATAAATTACATATATCAGAGTAACAAATGGCATAGATTACAAAACTAAAATGAGTGGTTTAGATTCCCACCACATGTGACAACACACATGCATGTGATTGCACAGAGCTGTCTTTAAGAAAATTTTAAGGTTCTCCATATCTACCTCCTTTGCAGTCTTTGCATCACTGACATTCATCTGGCATTAGCAGCTTGGAGGCTGCAGTTCTAACCTGTGATGTTTTTATTTTGCTCACAACGATGCCTTTTTTATTTAATAATTATTAAAAATTAAAAATTATTAAAAATTCCTGCCAACCTAGCAGTTCAAAAGCATGCCAAAAAGTGCAAGTAGATAAATAGGTACCGCTCTGGCGGGAAGGTAAACAGTGTTTCCGTGCGCTGCTCTGGTTTGCCAAAGGCGGCTTAGTCATGCTGGCCACATGACCCGGAAGCTGTACGCCAGCTCCCTCGGCCAATAAAGTGAGATGAGTGCCGCAACCCCAGAGTCGGCCACGACTGGACCTAATGGTCAGGGGTCCCTTTACCTTTACCTTAAAAATTAAATATGTGCATCATGCCTAGATAAAAACCACAAGGACAAATGCTGATTCCCAACTAGCTAAACTCCACAAGCACATCTATGTGTGTAATGTTGTTGTTGTTTAGTCGTTTAGTCGTGTCCGACTCTTCGTGACCCCATGGACCAGAGAACGCCAGGCACTCCTGTCCTCCACTGCCCCCCGCAGCTTGGTCAGACTCATGCTGGTAACCTCGAAAACACTATCCAACCATCTCGTCCTCTGTCGCCCCCTTCTCCTTGTGCCCTCCATCTTTCCCAACATCAGGGTCTTCTCCAGGGAGTCTTCTCTTCTCATGAGGTGGCCAAAGTACTGGAGCCTCAGCTTCACAATCTGTCCTTCCAGTGAGCACTCAGGGCTCCCTGCCAAGAAAACTCCATGGACAAAGACAACAGGCATGTGTGTAATAGGACAGGCCTAATGTGATAATAAAGCAGAGACATCACCTTGCCAACAAAGGTCCGTATAGTTAAAGCCATGGTTTTCCCAGTAGTGATGTATGGAAGTGAGAGCTGGACCATAAAGAAGGCTGATCGCGAAGAATTGATGCTTTTGAATTCTAGTGCTGGAGGAGACTCTTGAGAGTCCCACGGACTGCAAGAAGACCAAACCTATCCATTCTTGAGGAAATCAGCCCTGAGTGCTCACTGGAAGGAAAGATCCTGAAGTTGAGGCTTCAATACTTTGGCCACCTCATAAGAAGAGAAGACTCCTTGGAAAAGACCGATGTTGGGAAAGATGGAGGGCACAAGGAGAAGGGGACGACAGAGGACGAGATGGTTGGACAGTGTTCTCAAAGCTACAAACATGAGTTTGACCAAACTGCGGGAGGCAGTGGAAGACAGGAGTGCCTGGCGTGCTCTGGTCCATGGGGTCACGAGGAGTCGGACACGACTAAACAACAACAATGTGATAATCTAAAATAAGAGCAGCAAGTGTGTGTCTATAAAACAAAGGGGGCAGCTGAATAGGACACAGCATGCTGTAGGGCAGGGATATCTTGTTCAACTGAAGGGCAACAGTCCCTCCTGCACAACCTTTGGGGTCAGGGGGCATGTGGCAGTGATGGGTGGGGCCAGAGGCAAAAGTGGGTCAAGTGATGAATGCAAATTTTACCTTTGTACACAAATTCACCTAGGACACTGCTCTCTATCCTCCATCCAGGGAAGTACCATCAGGGTTGAAGGATGCATTCCAGGCAGATAAAAATGCTCAGGGGGAGTTTGAAGCATGGCTAGTAGTGGCTGTGTGGCTGGAGAAGAGTTCTGAGAGAGCCAGGGAGATTGGCCCGGAGGGCTGCATTTGGCCCCTGGGGCTGAACATCCCCACCACTGCTGTATGCCAAAAGACTGTGATGTGAAATAAGTGGGTTACTTACTTTTTTCATTGCAAAACTGCTGTCACCTTAAATTAAGCAAAAGTCACCTAAAAGGAAAAGGAAATAATTAAGGTTGATCAGAAAAGGCTCTCTGAGTAGCCTCCAGATCACAAAAACTTAACAGTCCCTGCCCTCTGGCCTACACTCTTAAAATGACATGACACATAGAAAATTACCGTAATTGGGAGGAAGAAATACAAAAAAAGATTAAAACTGGAGAGGAAGAGACGGATGTGGCAAGTGACAGAGAGAGAAAGCTCCTCCACTCCACATTAATTCTCCTTTGCTTGCTCAAAGCTTATTCAGTGGGTAGACTTTGTCTGCTTTATATTGAACGTTCGTTCTGATTTGTTTACGAGCATTCATTCTGCACTTACCCTGATCTCCTTACTGTCAGGGTATTTGCATGTTTTCCCATTCATCATCTGTTCTTCCCAAACTTTTCAATGCATTTCCTCACTATGGTCCAAACGGCGAGAAGCCCATACATTTTTAAGAAGTGGATTTGCTGCACTAGGATCACAGAGCGCTTTAATCCACCTTAATACTGCAAAACCTAAAGTTCCAGCATGCACGTGAATCCTTTCTGTAAAACACTGATGGTCAGGGGGCACCCATAGTTCTCCATGGAAACACCTACAGGCATCCCCAGCTCTTTCCCTGCACAAGTCGCCGTATAACAGCCATTCCCTAGTGATGCCATGCAGTGGACATCATTTCCACTGCGTTCCTCCACAGTTTAGTATGGGATGCTGTGGTGCACCTAAATCAAGCCACTAAGAGGCCTGTGGTATGTAAAACTATGTGCTGAAGTTTTCAGCTCAGAAGTGCAGAGTCCTCGACTTGTATCTCCACTTGGCAAAGGTAGCAGCAGCAGATGGCTTGTAAGGAAGACTTCTCTCTGGCTTGGACCCCGAAGAGTTGCTGCTAGAGTGGGCAACACGGGGTGGGGGGGCAGATGGTCAAGCCGGGCAGCATCCTCCTCTGTGCTTCATTCTGACTAGTTTTGTCGATTTAGAAGTTCGAGGAGGGAAAGACGTGCGCCCACCACCACCACCCTGACACGAACACCCACCCCGTCCTGACGGCTAGGACTGCCCCGCGTCGTCTCCGGCTCTCCAGTTTCTTCCTCCTCCCGCCCGCGCCTCCCCTCCTTCCCCTCCCCTCCTCCCCTCGCGGCCGCTTCCACTGCTGCGCCGCGCCTTTTCGCCTCCACTTCAAAGCGCCCGGGTGCCTCCACACCACAGAGCGGCGGCGAGGGGCGAAGGAGGAGAAAGAAGGACCAAGTTTCTGCTCAGGGCGCTGGAACCGGGCAGACGCAGGTGCGTGTCTGCGTCTTGAAAGGGGTCGCGCGCAGGGCGGGGTGGCGGTGGGGAGAGACTGCTAGGCGCCCAAACAGAGGGGAGAGGCGGCGAGGGAAACTCCCGCCTCAAGCAGACGCCTCGTTGGGAACCCCCAGGCGGGCGACGGTCAGGGCAAGTTGCTGGAGCGACTGAGGTGAGGGAAGGGGCACTCGCTGCTTTGTCGTCCTCCAGACGTCGCCAGCTGCCGTCGGGGCAAGGAGGTGGGTCAGGGAGGCACCGTAGGCAAAAAGAGCGAGTTGCTCATACAAGTTTGCCATCTGTGCGGGGGGAGGAGTCTTGTCCTTTTTTTTTTTTTTTTGTTAAAAAAAGAGCGTATTATTTGGGCTGAGTAATTAGACAAAGGATGAATGGAGCGGGGGAAGCTCCCCCAGAGGAGTAGCAATGGTTTCAACCGCTGAAGGGTTCAAGGACTGGCTCATATGAGGAAGATGCTTGTGTTGGGGAGGCAGAGGGAAATTCTCTATTCAGTTTTTCCGTCAGTCAAGCTCCAGAGAAAGACGAAGGGAAGTCAAGCCAGGAATCAAAGAGCCACAGACACATGACACGTTTTCTTTTTTTTAAGAAAAGGCAAAGTAGTTTCAAGATTCCGCGCAAGTTTAGTTTATTGGATTAGAAGGGAAATGTGCTTTTTGCTGTGGTCATGGAATGATCAACAGGTTTAAGGTTTGTCTACACAATGCTAAATCTGTAACAGAGGAATTGGCAGGCAAGAAGTCGGAAGTAAAGAAGTGTATACCCAGTGGAAAGGATAGCTGTTCCATCTCCTAACACCCACTTACTTCTTGTCACACCTGCTCCTAAGAAGTGTTTGAAAGTTGTTTGGAGAGAGGAGGTGAAAGTACCGGCTTTCCCACTCTTCCGGAATTGTTGAATGGATCTGGGAATTCAATCTGTGTTATTGATTTTTTTTTAGTCCATTTGAGATAAAATAACAAAGGAAAAAGAACCCGGTAGCATAGATTGTAACAACAGCCCCACAGTATGCCTTGTAAGAACAAGAAGAGATGTGTCTTTTACCTCTGTTCAATTAATCTAATCTTGCAAATATAAAGTGTGTTATGGTGTAACTAATTTACCTGAGGTAACTGTGGAGGTGTCTTTTACTGTGGACTGTAATAGGTCACCTTGTACCCATTAGTCATATGCATTAGCACAATGCAAAGTTAAAGCATTTTTCAGGGCCATTAATTTCAGTGGGACAGAATTAAACATGTTAAGGCGGCATTTCTAAACTTCCCCTGCTAGGAAATGAGTCCACTGAAGTAATCAATAGGACTTTTTTCTGGGTCAGTATACATAAAACAATCCTTCCTTGAGGTGCTTAACTTCAGCTACTAGACTATAGTATCATCCTATGAAATGCTATCTAGAACAAACTTGTTGTTGTTGTTTAGTCGTTTAGTCATGTCCGACTCTTCGTGACCCCATGGACCAGAGCACGCCAGGCACTTCTGTCTTCCACTGTCTCCTGCAGTTTGAGAACAAACTTAGTTGGTCTCAGAGGTGCTACTGGACAATTTTTTAATTTTTAAAATATATTTCTAACCAAACTTGGACACTTTTATGCTCTGTTCATTTCTTTGGGAGAGATGAGACAAGCGTAACTCTCCAGTTTAAATCAGCGGAACCAATCTTTTGTATGTTTATTCAAGAGTTAATCCCACCTTATCCAAGGGGTCTTGCTTGCAGATACCTGTGCTTAGCAGGAGGTTACTCAGTGGCAGTGTGTAGGCAAAGGTCCCAGCTTTGACCCTTGTCATCTCCATGTTCAGGATGGGTGCATTGTGTCGAACCTTGGAGAACTACTGCAGTCAGTGTAGCCCAGGGGTTGCTAACCTTTTTAGTCTGTGGGCAAATTGAGATTTTTGAGGTTGTGTCGTGGGTAATACTCTGCTGGTTGCTTCTTTCCCACCTGCCCTCAATCAGCCCCCTCCTTGACAGACAGAAAGAATGAGTGTGTATACACACCCATACTTTCCAAAGGGGTCTTGGGGGAAAGTCAAGTTCGGTAGAGTTAATGTGAGCCTTGAAAAGCACATAGAGCTGGAAGAGTGGTGCTCTTTCCCAGTCTGAAAGAAGAGCTGAAAGAAGTGAGGAACAGTACCACTCTTCCAGCTTCCTCCCTTAGCTCTATATACTTGACAGGAGGGGAAAAGGAATCATCCTCACCACCTCCAGACAAAGGGGACAGCGAGGGGCTTGGAGGCTTTGTGTGCCCACAGGAACCACATTCATGACTTCCTGTGTAGAAAATAACTGAACCGGATGGACCAATATTCTAAGACATCTTTATTTATTCCTGTAGAATTGCAACCTTCAGCACTTTTACCATTGCATGGCACATATTTTTTATTCTTTGTAATACCAAATTGCAGCAAGAAAAAGAAGGAAGTGTATTGCTAAGTGCATGTAAAGAGCATTTCATATTTGCTTTTTTTATTTTTTAAAAAGTCAAGTTATGCCCTGTTTTTCTTTACAAAGAACAACACCCAGAGCTGTTTAAATGTAATTTCTATGGGATGTCTGATGAACAGCACTTAAAAGGGCCTATAATGCTTGTCTTTTACATTTCTGACAGCACATTGCCCAATCTCAATACATTTGTTTTAAAATAATGAAGATTAGGCTGCAAATAATATAGAAGGCATGGCTGGCTGAACAGGTTTTTCAGTATGTTTGGGGATAAGGTGAAAGAGTTCCTCAGTTTAATGAAATGTAATACAAATTCAATCCTTTATGAAAGAAAAAAAAAACCCAAATGATTTACTAGCAGAATCAATCTGGGTGAAATGCACCCAGCGAACACTTCAAAATCAGGTATTTTTAAGCACATGCTTAACTTTCCATTGAAACCAGTGACATATTGAAATTAACTTTGGCTGGGACATGACTTTCATCCTTTCACATTTCACCCTTTTATGATTTTGGGGAGGAATTAATGTTACTCTTCACTCTTAAATATTTTTTATTGAAAAGTGCTCAGCACCATGCTCTAATTGACCAGGTTGTGTCAGATGTTGTACACTGCATTGTTGTACAAACTGCATTGTTCTAATGGCAGGTGTGTTTCACACTGGTATTAAAATGGTCTCTTCTGTGGTTTTGAGTTTCAATATTTACTCTCAGTGCACTTACCTTAAATCATCCTCCCTTTCCATTTTTTTTCCTCCTGTCTAATGCAGATTTTTTTGCTTGCTGGGCATGTGTTCAGTTTTGTTGTTGTACATCTGGGACCAGGGTCACTGGATGCAGGCGTAGACTTCACTATTGGGCATACTCACAGTTTTGGATCTTTGTGGTGGCAGTTTATCGAACAAGCAAGAGTGGGGATAGTATATGGCAGTGCTGCAAACCAGGAAAAAGAAATGGACCTGATATATCATATTACTAATATTATGGCAGGTATTAGGAATTGTGAGATTTCTCTTGCTCATATTTGTGGAATATTTTGATGTTTAAAACAAAAAAGGCCAAGTGTCCTATTGTTTGGTTCGCTTGGTTGTATGTTGCTTTGGGTTGCCCTGGGCTGGATAAAGCAACTAACAAAATTAATAAAAAATAGTAATATTGCTTGCGAGTCTTCTTGGTGCCTTCATGCTCATGGACAAGAACACCAGAAGGAAGAAAATTGTTTATTTAATGAGCAATTAGGTAGAATCCGCTTGCATACTTTATATTTTTGCAAAGTAAAATGTTACAGGCTTTTAAATACCCAGAGCTTCAAATTAAAGGAGTTTTCTTCAGTTTCCCCCTCTTCACCATCGTTACAACCCTGGCTCCTTGACTTATTCTTTGAGAAGCAGGTTAAACTTGTATAAAGTTTGCTTATATACCCTGCACTTATTTTTGAGTTCACAAGTAGTTACGAGGGTAGTAGTTACTTTCCATGGCTAGCTTGTGTCAGCTCTGCAGTTCCCCTTAATTTCTTTAGCAAAGCTTCCTTGACACTCAGTGGCGAGAAATTTTCTGCAAATAAGTGCCTATTATGCCTATTATTATACTTAGGCTTAGTTACATTGGGAGCTAAAGGGTTCTGCCAAACTCAGTGGAAAAAGTGTGTCAGGGAGAAGAGAGAGTTGATGGAAGGAGTGGCACCATGCAACTTGCAAGGAGGCAATTCCAAGCATAAGAGTCAGCAAGAGAGAAGAGGTGGAGTTGTCTGAAGAAGCAGGAAGCCTTTGAATGGTTGATGGCGATGGAGCTGGAGGAGTGAAAGTCACGATCACGAATGCAATGGAGACTAGTCCGTTAAGGCTAATGGGACACTGCCCACTAATTTCAGTCTGCCCTCAGCCCAGCCCCCACCTGTCTGCCTTCTTACTGCCATCAGTCCAGGGTATAGCACTGCATGTCAGCTCCCTCATCAATTTTAGTGTTACCCTTGTAGAACTCAACAGGGAGGAGCATGGGGACAAGATTAGAATTTGTTGGCTGTGCCTGTCATTGGCTCTGGTTCCACCTACTGTTGGCCTCCCTGCCTTCCACCCTTCCAGTCCCAATGATCACCACTGCACTAATGCACTGCAGTATGAGAGTAGAAAAAGAAGTAGCATGGGGGAGTTTGAAAGTTAGGATGAAGCATCTAATTATCACACAGTCAAGCTGAGTTTGATTTTGGTGATAGAGTTCTGGATAGAAGTGAAGGATGTTTTGCTGAGCAATGGCAACCAAAGACCAGAGAGCAAAGGTTATAGTAGTAGCTAAGGTGAGAGCATGAACCTCAGTTTTTGCCAGTAGGAAGGCCTGCCTTTTCTCAGTGTTGTAAAGAGAGAAGCATCAGGCTTTGCTGGCTGACTGGATATAGGAACAAAATAAAATAAAATTCCTTCCAGTAGCACCTTAGAGAGCAGCTAAGTTTGCTGTTGGTATGAGCTTTTGTGTGCATGCACACTTCTTCAGATACATTGAAACAGAAGACGCCAGACCCTTATATATAGTGAGAAGGTGGGAAGGGGTATTACTGGTACTCAGAAGGGTGGTGGGAATGGGTGATTGGCTGATAGGTGTGGTAAACCTGTTGACAACTGTTAACGACTGCAATTGGTCTTACAGGTCTCACCCTTGCTTTTTTCTTTTGCAGTCGTTAGAGTCGTCAACAGGTTTACCACACCTATCAGCCAATCACCCATTCCCACCACCCTTCTGAGTAATACCGCTCCCCACCCTCACACTATATATAAGGGTCTGGTGACCCTTTTGTTTTGACTATGGCAGACCAACATGGCTACCTACCTGTAACTGGATATAGGAAGTGAAGAAAAGGGAGAGGTGTCAAAGCTTTGTCCCTGCAAGTATGGTGAGATCATGGAGTGTGAAATGGAAAGAAGGGCTATGGAGGAAAGATAAGCAAGTCTTAAGACAAGGATGAAACATAAAAGTGGAAATATCATACACGGGGACATTTAAAAACTGCCATATACTGAGTCAGAGCATTGGTTTAACTTGCTCAGTAATGTCTACCCTGACTCGCTGTGGTTTTAGACAGGTGTCTCTTTCAGCCCTACCTGGAGATGCCAAGGATTAAACCTGGAGGAGGGAGAAAGTTCTATAGTGGAGCTAAGTGTCATCTGCATAAAGGTGCAAGAGCAGTTCCACGAGGAACCCCAGTGAGGAGACAGAAAGAGAAGGGAAGCTTCCCCTTGTGGAAACACTGGAAGACTGTTTATGCAGATATGGTGGGACAAGCTGAGGACAAAATCACAGAAACATAGAGCATTAAGCAAGAAAGAGTGATCAACTGTATTTAAGGAAGACACTTGAGACATGGATAGTAGACAGGTCAAAACAGATAAGGGTAGAGCACAGACTTTTTGAGAGAAAAGGAGCAAGCAGAAAGGAGATTTTACATAACTTGACTGTAGGTTAGGGTCTGCCCTGGCTTGCATCAGCAGCAAGACGCAGGCAAGATGGGTTAACTTGGAGGAATTGTTTTGTCTTAGCTGTGTCTACCTGGTTTCTCAATGTATCTGTATATCTCATGACCTGGTATTTTTATCTGGATGGGAAGACAGTGATTTCATTGTGGGGAATATTCTTACCACAGTTAGATTCTGCAGAAGTTTAATAAGAATTAAAACTAGAATAGGATGGCAGTCATAGTCACAAATCACTATTACCATGGATAAGGGCTTCCAACTCTTTTAAGCAATATATGAGTGAGGCTTGTTGCATTGATTTCAGTGGGATTTCTGCATATACATATTTGGGACTGCAGTTCACAGCAACCTGCTTTCTAGATACCAAGCATATATGTTGTACCTACAGAGCAAAGCATCGTAATTGCTGTATCTGATTGCACTGGGATTTCCATCCCTGTTTTTGGTGTTTGTTCCCAACACCTTCCTCCAATCGTACTTCTCTGCATGGGCTGGTTTGCATGAAACAGCAAGTCAAAATATGGCTTACTGGGGCAACACAACACAAATGTGCAAACTCCTAGAGAGGAGCTTGCAGCAGCTTTGCTCCCCTTTGGTCTCTTTCGCTGTTGTGATGGCTTGGAAAAGTGTCTGAACTGGTATTCGTGGTTAAGCTTTCTCCTTACTACTGTAAGAGCTACAGAGTACTGATTTAAGCTAAGATTTCACTACCCATGTCATGTGAACCATATGTCAAACTCCCCTCTACCTCTCTGACAACACATCTTCCTCTTAAATTTCGAATTCATTTTGAATACAAGTAAAAACAAGAAAGCTAGTGTACTGCCTGCACTGCTTCCATGTGCAAGGTGCCTGCTTGTGTGGTGAATGGCTGCTCGCTGGCTCCTTCATCTTAAATTACCCATCCTAGGGTAAAGAGGTAAGCTGCTACATGCGGCTGCGCACAACTATACCTTTAAAGCACATTTGAGGCACAACACAGGGACCTGGTTCGCATGACATGGTAAGCCAAACTATGGTTTACAGAGACTGTGTGGGCTCCTGGTGAGTAAATTTCAGCTGCTTTGCTCCTCCTCTATGCTTTTTGATACTGTGCTTAGTTAAGCCAAAGTTTATTTTAACGATCCCTGTAGCATCAACTAACTAGATGAAGGTGTTTCATAGCCGCTTGTAAAGTGCAGGATTTAGTAGACAGGGAGATTTAGAATGCACTTACCAGTGTTCCAGGTACAGCATAACTCCCATAAAAAACAACAGCAAATAAACAAAAATCCTTTCAGTGATCCCTCTTTAGAGTCACCCACCTCCACCAGCAAATTTTACGTGATGGAATCTTAATACTCTCTTTATTATTATTATTTTTTAAGGCGCCAGAAAGTTTCTGTGCAATACCATGAAACTTCAAAAAAGAAACACCATATTGTGTCTTCCATTTGCTACAGATATATTTGATATATTGCCAGTAAGCCAGTAAAGACTTCAAGAAAGCCACTTCATTAGTGCATGGGAACAGCTCTCTTGACTTCAATGTGATGTGGCTTGCTTCCTTAGTGCCTCCTGGAAAAACCTACAGAAAAAAAGGATATTTTATAAAGAAGTTGCTTCTATTAAACCAGTTGCTAGTTTTCACAGTGACATAAAACTTTCCAGATATATTTGATATATTGCCAGTAAGCCAGTAAAGACTTCAAGAAAGCCACTTCATTAGTGCATGGGAACAGCTCTCTTGACTTCAATGTGATGTGGCTTGCTTCCTTAGTGCCTCCTGGAAAAACCTACAGAAAAAAAGGATATTTTATAAAGAAGTTGCTTCTATTAAACCAGTTGCTAGTTTTCACAGTGACATAAAACTTTCCAGTGTTTATACCTTCCCCATTACATATACATTCTTGTGCCAAGCTTCTTTTTTTAAAAATATTTTTACTATTTTTGTATGCCAATCTGGACACACACAAGCAGATTAACATTCTAATAACCACAGCAAGTAATGGGAGGAACAGGCAGGGAGCCATGTAATGCAGTACTAATTGTTGGATGAGTCCTTGTGGTTTTGTCCATGTATTGACTTAGATTTGAACAGAGAACGACTGCTACAACACAGTGTGGGTAAACAGACATCACTGTGCTAATACTGCTATCTTATTCATGGAAGAAAAATAATGCTAACAATGTTGTTGAAATACTCAAGAGATATAAAGAGAACCTTTCTACAACAGAACATTTGCAGATTGTGCTGGAATTATTTTTAATTAACTGCTATCAAAAGATTCTGCTTTGTTTAAAATCATATAACTCTATCATATTGCATTTTCACTCAGACTTGACATTAAAATTACAAGAATTGCCTGAATTCCTGATGCTTTTGGTACCAACAACATAGGGAGGCTATTGCCTTAGAGCAGGTATAGAAAATCTTTGGGCCACTAGTTGTTGCTGAACTGCAACTCCTGTCATTTTTTATTTATTTTTTTTTGTCTTTGGCCATGCTTGCTGCGGCTGATAGGAGTTGTAGTTCAGTAACATCTGGAGGGCTGAAGGTTCCCCAGACCTGGTTAGTTCTGCTTATGGGTTTCCCACTTGGCATCAGCTGGCCAGTACTCTTGGAAATGGAATTTTGGAATTGGTGGACCTTGATAGGATCCAGTTGGGTGCTTCTTAAATTCTTAAACATAAATTAATTTTTAAAAAGCAAACTAGCTAAATAACCAAAATGATAGAACTATGAGACCTTGCATACATTAAAACTTTCTGTTACACAATTAAACCAAGTACAAATATTCAGACTTTGTGAAGTTGCCATCTCTCAACCTTAGGGCTTGACCTTTCTTTAGTTGCTCTGAAGAAGACAATCAATGACATCATGCTGCTGCTTTCACAATAAGACCCTTCTCTCTGCCTTGCTGATGTGGACTAAAGGAAAGCAGAGCAATACATTTGGCACCAGCTTGGCTGCAGGAGTTGCTGGAAGGAGACATATAACAATTTTAAGGACTCCATTTGGGATCTGTGTAGGGTTTACTTTTTAGCCTTTTCTTCTCCCAAAGATGACCTGCAAGGCAAGTCTGTACAGATGTTTCCTTGGTTTACTCCTGAAGTCTTTCTCTTGAATGAGTATCTGGAAGGCAGCAGAGGTTTAGGAATTGAGTTTTCCTTCTCCTAGATGGGCTACCTTCCTAGGTTGACAAGTCCCATCTGTCACTCATGTGACTCCCAAGCAAGACAGGAAAGGCATATGGAAGTAAGCTTTCAATGCTCTTGTTTTTGGGTTATTATAAGTGTGCAGAATCACAAATTTTCACATTCCACAATAGTTAATTGGTCTACATACCTACTAATCCATTTGTAGCATAAAAATATAGTTTTCCTCCTTCTGTAATTGCTCATGATCATCCTCAACCTACTTTCAATCTAGATTGATTCTAGATCCTGTCATCCACCAGGGTTGGTGTGGTTACTTGATACATGTTTGAAAACTCTCTTCTTGGTTCAGTCATCCACACCTTTTCCTTCCTTAATGTGTCCCAGGGGTATTTAGAATATAGCGATGACTGTGATCTTGGTATGCACCCAACCACAATGTCATTTGGCAGGTGTATAATCCTCACCCCCATTGCCTACATCTGTTTTCATTTGTTTTCAAACGGACACACTGTGGTGTAATGCTGAATCAATCTGCAATGAGCTTTTGTTTTCAGATGAAACCTGGTTCTCAAAAAGTGCTTTTCAGGGGCAATAAACTATTCAATAAATCTAGATTGTTTGTGGACTACCTAGAAAAACAGGTACTCAGTGTCCATTGACTCTAGAATGAAATGTTGTATGTACCCAACTTAAACAACGAAGAACATGACCTGAGATTTCATTATTGGTAGGATAACTTAGAAACAGCAATGTTGGAAGCTGCCTGTCACCAGACTATTTGTTCATCTTGGATGTTATTGGGGAGGGCTTTGCTGGTATTTATTTGTTAACATTCATCATGGATGCTCTCCAATGATCTTGGATGCTTTTATGAGCTTTGCAGGTTCAATATTTTCTTATTAAATGATCTATTAAGAGTACTATCCTACATTAAACTTAAGGAAGGGACTATTGCTTAGGGGGCAGGTTGTTTTGTATGTGAGAAGTACAATCCCTGGCATTTTATGTGAAAGACCTCTGCCTCAAACCATAGAGAACTGCTGCTGGTCAGAACTGACACACTTGGCTAGATCAAGACTGGTGGACCTCCAAAGGTTGTTAGACTACAACTCCCATTATCCTTGACCATTTGCCCTGCCAGCTCAGGCTGATGGGAACTGGAGTCCAACAACATTTGCAAGGACACAAGCTAATGTTAGTCTAGTGTATGCTACCATTTATTATTAATATTATTATTAATATTAACAAATCATAATAAATTATTAAGCTTTGTGTTATCTATGGTTTTTAGATAGTAGCCTAGAGAGCAAGAATTCTGGGCTCTACAGCTTATGCAAAGGATTTACTTAACTGGTTTTGATTTCCAGGAAGCTCTGGAATGCTCTGTGCTATAAAGTGATTTTGTATCAGATATATGTGGTTTTTAAGTGGAAATATGACCTACCTTTAAATATAATATACTGTAAATCAGTCTGTGCTATAACTGCAATCTCATAGGAAGAAAAATTCATAGTGCACAAATTAGCATTGCTTATATAGCATTAACAGTGAGCTAAAATTAAAACCTAATGGGTGCAAAAAATATCAATTTCTTATCAAACGGATGAGGCATTTTCTTGACATTCCTGTCTCCTAGTTTGGTGAATAAAACTGATCCCCATTTTCCATCCTTGCCATATACAGCAAACTTCCAATAATTTTTAAGACAAACTGTGTGCAAGTTCTTTTACAATCATCTAAATAAAATAGTTGTAGGAGAAAGAATATTGCTTCTTGGTAATCTGACTACATTTTATTACCTGTGAATACACAATGTATTATTGTGTTCTGCTATTTTCAGTTGTGATGTAGTTGGTTTAACAGTCTTCTAGACAAATACTTTGTTTTCATACTTTTATCTTGGGAAACTCTTTCCACAGCTGTTGAGAACCCCCATGTTCCGCCATGGAAACCCAGCACACTGCAGAAATTGTGGACATTACCATTAGTTAGAGTGGGTTGGCAAACTCAGGTAGCTGATCTTGGGCAGGAAATTATTAGGTATTTACTGTATTATTATATTTTGCTGCCAGGGAAGGGAAGAGGCACAGGGGAGAGTTTTTTGCACCAGGTGCCAAAATAAGTTGGCCAGCTTTGAGTACTGTTACCATGCCCCTTTAGTGGTTGCTTCTCTGCCTCAGTCATCAATGTGTCTTGGGTTGGTACTGATTAAGACAGACCTGTTGTGCTTCACTGGTGCCCTCTATGAACTGAGACCATGAGCTATCATGTTGCAAGTGAAAATAACGACAGCCTATTCATCAAGGAAGCAGGCCCATTGTTACAGAGATGCTTTGAAGAAACTCCTGGGAACCCCAAACAAAGCTTGAGAAACACAGACATAAGTGAAGGGGGCAAATCTTTCTCATGTAGGATAATATTTAGAGCCATACATGACTAAGCCATACTCAGAGCATATGTAAGTTCAGTGGTCCTACTCTGAGTATGACTTAGTTAGGTACTGTACTTAGTATTTAGCATCAAGTATTTAGTTGTTTTCAGATGTTTTCTTCTGCATTCTAGGATGATTGCCCATGGAGTATATCGTAACTGCGCTACAGGATTTCATGAAATCTTATTAAAATGTAAGGTTTCTCTCTCTCTCTTTTTCCTGCATTTGTTTCTGGCTTCTTCTGGCAAAGGTAAGATTTTATTTTTCATTATTTTTCCCTGGAAAAAATGTCAGTTATATTTTCTTTTACAATAGTCTTGAATGAATTGTATCTTGACAGAAGTCAACCAGTGAAATGGATATACAGTGGTACCTCAGGTTAAGTACTTAATTCATTCCGGAGGTCCGTACTTAACCTGAAACTGTTCTTAACCTGAAGCACCACTTTAGCTAATGGGGCCTCCCACTGCCGCTGCGCCACCGGAGCACAATTTCTGTTCTCATCCTGAAGCAAAGTTCTTAACCTGAAGCACTATTTCTGGGTTAGCGGAGTCTGTAACCTGAAGCGTATGTAACCTGAAGCGTATGTAACCTGAGGTACCACTGTATGTAATAATTCAATCCAAACATTTCTATAGCGCTTTCCAAAGTATGCTGTCTGTCATACCATGACCCTATGAAGTAAGATAAATCAGGATCGTGGCTTGCCCAAGATTATGAAGTGAACTTCATTTGCACCAATAATAAAGGAACTGAACAAAAATTATTTTAGATGTTTAAATTCAGTTTAATTAAACTACTTATGGTTTCAATATACAATGTGAAACTATTCTTTTCTCGTTGGCTAGAACACTGTGCCTGATCTATCCTAAATACCAGGTATATTTGTATCCATAACTGCAGAGGCAGATAGATCAGGGAAATATGATAACAGATAACTCCAACATTTTGCCAAGTGGGTCGTATGTTGCTTTCTGTCTGGCAGAAATGGGGTGAAGTGACGAGGACAGGCTATGACTGAGGCTTGCTGGTTCTCATTCCAGATATAGTACACAAAGTAATGTCTGTCTACTCTCTTAAATACATGGAACACATTTGAATTGTGTTCTTATATAAGCAGTGTAACTCAGTCACAAAATGGTTCTAATTATGCTTCAGCCATGAGTGTTGCACTTGGATGTAATTTACATGCACTTAATCATGCTTGAAAACATGACAGTTAATCTGTCTAATCCATTTCTTTGCTTCAGTAGATCACTATTTAGCATATTTCAAATGATTAAAAATATATGCATATTGGGAATGTAGATAGGGGTTAGTGCCAGGGTATAAGTTTGCCTCTAGGATGTCCTGGGCTTTGTACATGAGAGAGCCCAAATTCCCTGGGAGAAGTCTACACAGTACAGTGGTGCCCCGCAAGACGAATGCCTCGCATGACGAAAAACGCACAAGACGAAAGAGTTTTCCGTTTTTTGAGTTGTTCCGCAAGACGAATTTCCCTATGGGCTTGCTTCGCAAGACGAAACGTCTTGTGAGTTCTTGCGAGTTTGTTTCCTTTTTCTTAAAGCCGCTAAGCCGTTAATAGCCGCTAAGCCGTTAATAGCCGCTAATAGCCGCTGAGCCGCTAATAGCCGTGCTTTGCAAGACGAAAAAACCGCAAGACGAAAAGACTCGCAGAATGGATTAATTTCGTCTTGCAAGGCACCACTGTAACTCCTTCCCATGCCAGTGTGAATGTAATTTTCTAAGGGTTAATGATGATGTGCAAAGGAACTGAAGCTGAGGTTCTATCCATGTGGTATCTGCAATGCTTTTTTCTATTAAAAAATGTTTAGGGGTACTCTCATTTTCCTACTCATGTTGAAATACTGCCTCTCAATGAGGCCAAACATAGATTCACAAAATGTTTAGGGGTATGTGTACCCCTGCATCCCCCCAGAAAAAAGCACTGCCTATCTGTATGGAAAGGGATGGGGCTATGCTCCCATGTCAGCCAGATAGCATAAGAAATCAGAAGGTGATGTGTATGCTAGGAATGCCCAAATGATATGAGGAAATCTGTGAATTTGAAACATAGTGCTACTTTGTCATAAGATTTCAGAAAGTCATATACAGGAAGTCATAAAAGTGCTGCAGAAACTAATCATTTTTGTACAATTTGATTTTAAAAGTTTGTTTTCTTCTTGCAGCTGAGAATAATTTCTTAGGAAATTACAGAGCTGTGTTCAATACCTCATGTGAAGAAGTATGGACTTTGTCACCTGCAACTTCTGTGCCTGCTCTTATGAACTTCACATTCTGCACTCATCTTAAACTATATGACCCCAAAAACGATTGGACGGCATTCGTCTACAAAAAAGAACCAGACTGCGATCTGCCAGCGTCAGATTGTTATGAAATTGGGCTTACAGGAGGACAAGGCAAACTGACTGTTTGGCTATTTGGTGAAAATATAACCTGGGAAGAGAAACTGGACGAGGACACCTGGTACCAGGTATGCACAGGATGGCGAAGTGAACCGCAGCAAGTGAATATATATATAAATGGTACACAAAAAATAAATGAAAAAATAAATATAACTCGGCCACTTGCTGCAGGTGGGCAGCTTTTACTTGGTTGCTCACAGAAGCCTGGCACACCCTCAAATTCTTCAAATGGAATGGTTGGTGAACTGTATTTGTTCAGAATGTGGCCTAAAGGAGAAGTATTCCGTACTCAAAATTGCCAAGATGGCGCCACTGTCCGCTGGAGGAAGGATCAATGGGTCTATAATAAGACAGCGCTGTACAGCAACTCTTTGCCATGTGGTAAGTAATATTGTGCCCTTTTTTCTGTTTACGGGGATGTCTTGTCTTACTGTCAGGGGCGGCTCATCCACTTGAGGCAAAATGGGAAGCGCTGCCTTTCCTTGCCCTGTTGTTCCCAAACTGTTGCCGCTGCTTCTCCGCTTGCCCTGCTGCATCCGCCTCTGGTGGAGGAGCAGCACCAGCATCAGTGCCGATTTCAGGCAACATCTTGCCCGATTTGGACAAGTTGTTACCAAAAGATCTTGCATGATTTCGGACATGATTTCAGCTGAAATCAGCACCAAAACTGGTGGTGAAGGCAGCAGGGCAGGTGGCACACCCATAGGGCTGCTTGACTCAGTATATAACAATGGGACACTGGGTAGACTATGGGCAGGGAGAAGGAGGCAACGGTCTTAAATTGTTTGGCGCTGAATTATCTCAGTACTATCTCACTGTTTTTTCGTGTGCTGTTGTGTATTGGAAAGAATAAACCTTTTCTCTGAAAGGCAGCTGTAGATGGGGTAAGGGGTATGGCAGATGCTCAACAACTCACTTTGCAAGCTGACTCACTAATTGGGAGGGAATGTGTATTCTCTCCTTGCAAGTGATATTCAGAGTCTAGAGGTGCTGCAGAGGCTCAGAAGGATGCAGGTGCTTTGGAAAACACAGAATGGAAGGTGGTACATGTGCAGGATAATGTAATGGATTGGACCTAAATAAAACATGCTGTCTCTGCACAATACAGCCTTGCTATTAAATCTCTTCAGATGTTTACTACATTTTTGTAGTTATGTTCACCTGTGCAGTATCAACAGAGATACTGTACAAAGTACAAAGGTACTTATTTTTTTTCAGTTGAGATTGCTATGATGACAAGAGAAGAGGTATGGATAAATGATAGGCATCAGGGCTGTATATTTTGGGAAATGTGCCACTAAGTTATGAAGGCAGGGCATGTAACCATGTGAGGTTCAGACATACCTCTCCCTCTGAGCCCTATACCCATTTATAGACCCAGACTTCCTGTTTCCAAAAATATCTTTCTGCAGCTAAATACTTTGATAAAAGAAACAATGCTGAGATTATCAGAATTCTGTGCTGCCCTTACAGCCTGCCATTGCCTTTCCTTATATTATGCTTACAATTAAATGTTCATGATGCAATTGCAGTTGTAAATCAAAAATGGAAGCTTTAAACTAATGCACAGAATGTGGTGGTATTGTATCATATTGTTGCACGCCACCCCAATTTCCGAGTGGTGTGTGATTCCAGGGGTTCCAGGCACTTACTCAGGGTTCACATTTCCTTTGGAATGAGGTACAACGGAGATTGTGGTGTCTTTATGATATATGGTTTCTTTACACATATATACAACCTGAGCCCACAATGGAGGGGTTCACAGCATTAACACCTTGCTTCTCCCTTAGCTGCAGCCTTGGATTCGAACACAAATCAAACATCTCTTGCTTCCCAGCCTGCAGCTTTTCTTCCAGCTTCTAGCTAACACCGCTCAATTCTCAACTTTGACTTTCTAACTTCCAGTCTGGTACAGATCCTCTTTCTTTGTTCCCTTAACGACCCATCACCAAGAAGCTAGCTTGGCTATTCTAGGAATTAGAATCATTGATTAGATTTTAACACTTACAGGAGTTCCCCTTCCCCCAAACTCATAACAATGTTATAGAATCATAGAATCGTAGAGTTAGAAGGGACTCCTGGGATCAACTAGTCCAACCTGCTGCAATGTAGAAATCTCAACTGAAGCATCCATGGCAGATGGTAACAGGAGATGCAACAGGTAAGGTAAAGGTAAAGGACAGTTAAGTCCAGTCAAAGGCCGCTATGGGGTACGGTGCTCATCTTGCTTTAGGATGAGGGAGCCGGTGTTTGTCCACAGACAGCTTTCCAGGTCATATGGTCAGCATGACTAAACCGCTACTGGCACACGGAGGACCATGACGCGTGCCAGAGTGCACAGAAATGCTGTTTACCTTCCTGCCACAGCCGTACCTATTTATCTACTTGCACTGGTGTGCTTTCGAGCTGCTAGGTTGGCGGAAGCTGGGACAGAGCAATGGGAGCTCGTTGTGGGGATTCAAACTGTCGACCTTCCAATCAGCAAGCCCAAGAGGCTCAGTGGTTTAGACCACAGCGCCACCTGCTCCCCTGATGCAGCACGTATAGTACCACTGAGTGGGTAAGATTGAGGATGAAGGTCTGAGACACCAGAGTAATAAGTAATGACACCTCTGGATCTGTAAGAAGCACCAGGGACAGTGAAGACAGTGAAACCCCAAAGCTCTGAACCCACTTATTGAGTAAGGCTAGTCTGAAGGATGTTAAACTGCATTGTGGGTTGCTTTGTGTCCCATTTGATGCTGCATGCAGAGTTGTAAAATGATTCTGCCCAGAATACGACAAAAGGGGAGAAACGAAAGTGAGAGTCGTGACTGTCATCTGTCTATGGTAAATTATTCCTTTTTTTATCTAGTACAAGCAGCTGTGTAGCAAGTGCACCACAATGAAAGTGCTCTGTACTGTTTTCCTGTCCCTTCGCCTGGATTTAGAAATTAATATATATATATATATATATATATATATATATATATATCAGAAGAATGACTAATCACAGGAAGAATGCTGCAGCTCTAGAAACCGTACCTGCTGATTCACATACCTACTTCTTTCTGCATGTTATCATAAGAAAGAGCTCTGATCATTTAACCTTTTTCTTTTTCCTTGTTTGTATTTTTCATACTGAAGTTACTGCCTAGAAATCACTCTGCTGAAAGAGCACAATGTAATTTCAAGCACCTCACCCTCTTGTCTTCGTGGAACATGTAAATGGGTCTTGTGCAGTGTTTACTTCATCCATGCATAGTCAATACCTTTATGCTAAAAAAAGGTGTATGGATGTCTTGTTCAAGTCTTCAAACCAGATTTTTCACTCAAGTTAGTTTTGACTAATTTCTGTCCAAACTAATACAAGAAAGTGAGAAACTTTGATTCTGTCCTGTTCCTGTTCAGTTTTAACCACAAGTTGAACAACATGTGGCTCAGCAAGCTGCAGTTTGCCGTGTCATATGAACAGACAAACCATGGTTCATCTTAACTATGCTTCATGGAAACAAGACAACTTCTAACCATAGTTTATAAAGCTTGCTTGTCTTCATTAATCATGGCTAAATCAGCTACAGTTTTGGTTTGAAATGACACCTTAAACTGCAGTTAATTTTTAAAAGGAGTAGTCTGTTCCTCACAGCCATGTTGGAGGGGAAATATTAGAGAGAGGTTAGGCTCTTTCTGTCGAAAATGTCATGTTCCTTGCTAGTATAACAGATCTGAACAAAATTTTTGTCCCTTAATTTGTATTGCATTATTTATTTATTATATATGCTATTAATTTAGTAAATTTATATCCCACCCTCCCAAAGGAGCCTAGGGTCTCAAACAACAAGTGATAAAACAATGAAAGCATCTTAAAAACAATTCCAAAACGGAAATACGAAGGCCGACAGAAGGTGCTGAAAAGACAACAGAGGTGGTATCTGTCTAATATTTAAGGGGAGAAAATTCCAGTGGGCAGGTGTCACAGCACCTTATGTTGTGCAGTACAGACTTCCTGAAAAGATGGCATCTGCAGGAAGCCCTCATGTATAGAATACATTGATTGGCTGGATATTTAAGGCGTGAGATGAATATTTCAAGTTTCCTGGTCCCAATCTATATAGGGCTTTAAAAGGTAAAGGTAAAGGTACCCCTGCCCGTACAGGCCAGTCTTGACAGACTCTGGGGTTGTGCGCCCATCTCACTTAAGAGGCCAGGGGCCAGTGCTGTCCGGAGACACTTCCGGGTCATGTGGCCAGCGTGACATCGCTGCTCTGGCGAGCCAGAGCCGCACACGGAAACGCCGTTTACCTTCCCGCTGGTAAGTGGTCCCTATTTATCTACTTGCACCCGGAGGTGCTTTCGAACTGCTAGGTTGGCAGGCGCTGGGACCGAGCAGCGGGAGCGCACCCCGCCACAGGGATTCGAACCGCCGACCTTTCGATCGGCAAGCCCTAGGCGCTGAGGCTTTAACCCACAGCGCCACCTGCGTCCCATATATAGGGCTTTATTATACACCAAAACCAGCACCTTGAACTTACCTCTGTAGCTAATTGGCAGCCAGGGCAATTTTTGCAATGATTAAGTTGTGGAATGCTCCCCCCAGGGAGGCCTGCATAGCACAAACATTAATGTCTTCTTGGAGCCAGGTTAAGACTTTTTTATTTGCCTGGCCTTTTAAGGTTAATTTTAGATCAGTTTTAAACGCTGGTGTTTTAGGTTTTTTAAATGTGCTGATGCTGTTGTTTTTAAATGATTAATGAGGTTGTTTGTTTTTTAAAAAACTTTAAACCACACTGAATGCCCTTGGACTGCCCTTGGACTGCAGATGATGATGATGATAAATAAATATGAGCGCACAACCAATATACTGGAATACGGTCGTACTTTGGTTGCCAAATGCTCTGGAACTCATACGTTTCGGCTCCCAAACGATCAAAAATTGGAAGTGAGTGTTCCGGTTTTTGAACGATTTTCAGAAGCCAAACGTCCGGCACGGCTTTGGCAGCTTCTGATTGGCTGCAGGACGTTCCTGCAGCCAATCGGAAGCTGCCACATCTAGGTTTTTGAATGGTTCCAGGAGTCAAACGGACTCCCAGAATGCATTCTGTTCGAGAACCAAGGTACGACTGTGCTGAGATTGTGCAGGCATCACCATAGGGGACGTAGGGAAGGATTTTTTTAAAAAATTCCATCCCTGTGATTGATGGACCCATGTGACAAGGCGGAGCCTTTATTATACCTATACCCAGATCCTGAATTGCGCTTTGTGTTATCGCCAAACTTCTTTTTTCCTCACTCTTGCAGTGAATTATCAGGAACATCTCATTACTAAGAGCTGATAAGGGGGGGGGCGGGCGGGGAGTTTAGAACTGTAGGTATAAAAGTGTGCCTGTCTTCAGGTTTGAGAGAAGTATGGAGGTTTTGCATTCCTATCTTTCTTTGGGTTTTAAAAAAAGACTCTGTATGTTTGGCTGGCAGCTGTGAGAATAGGTTGCTGGACTAGGTGGGTCTTTGGACTGATTCATCAGGACTTTTTTTTTTTTACGTAGTGATTAAGTAGATAGCAATTTTTTTGTAACATCCATGTATAGCTATTTTTGTAACATCCATGTATTCAAAGTAGTCAGTGGCCTCGTTCGGAGGTAAGACTAAACCATATTTTAGCGCTACAGAGAGATTTGGTCCCATGCATTCTTTTATCCCTTGTCTTCCCCTGGTAATGGCTGAAAGTAGAATGGAAACGTTTGATTACTAATTTAAACTAATTATGGTCTATTGTTATGTCCAAACTGGGAACTATACTTAAGTTTTAATAGGTTTATTCAAACAAGTTAGAATTATAAACCATGGTTTGAAGGTGGATGAGTCCGACAAATCAGAGTTCGCTGAAATATGTGAGCCCAAGGCTTATTCAGGCCTAGTCCTCTAGCACTAAACTATCCTGCAGAGTTATGTCCAAACAAGACCAGAATGTTTTAGGTTTTGGTAGGTAATTTTTATTTTGAAATCAACTCCTTTGTTTGGAGTGAACAACTGATACATATGCCAGACCATTTTATGAATTTCTGCATATGAAAGAATAAATGTTCGGAAATGTTTTGTTTTGAATGTATAAAAGTTTAACAAATTTTGTGTGTTTCTTCAATATCACCTTACCTTTAAACACACAACCTAATTTTGGGTTGCTATGTATTATTCCATGATATGTACCTGAACTGTTCTCTCTGTGTGAGGGTTGGGGTGTTTTTTGGGGCAGGGGGGAGTGTTTGTTGTACCTGTCAAACTTGAACAGATATTCATTAGTTACAATATGGTTAAATAGTTTCATATTGCCATCTTGTGGTCGATAGTAGTAGCTGAACAATAATTGTATTCTGTTTTGTTTTAAAGGGCAAACAAAACTTTTATTTAGCCTAACGAATGTATTAAACTGTCTCCCACTCAGGCAATGCTGGCCGTATCCCACCAAAATTTGGAAAAGCTCCAGGAAGTACACCAGGTATGTCTATTTTTGTTTTTTAAACTTTACTTCAAGAAAAGTATTATAAAATATAACACACCATAACGAAGATGAAAGATGCAACTGGCGTCCCGTCGGTTTACAACAGATTACAAACTGTATCTGGTGTTAGCCTTTTAAAAACTCTGCTCCTATACATGGATATGTATGTTCCTCATTTTATTATACAACTAGATAAATTATTTCCATACTTAGGTGCTAAATGTGTGCTGCTTTTACTCAAGGATTTACAAAGAGGAAGGAACTATGGTTTTGAAAGAAGTTAGTATATCATAATTAGGTTTAGCAAGAATTTCTCCTTCAGATGATTTAATTTCTAAGGCATTTCATGAATATTGGTGAATATAAATCATTTTTAGTCATGTTATTTGTTTACCTATCTTGCATGTTATTTTGTCTTGTTCTGTTAAAAGCAGTAACTCTGGAAAGAAAAATGCCTCCAAGCTACACACAATAATCACAGCTTCTCAGTGTTATAATCAGTATGAATATTTTATGTAGATTACAAGGGCATCTTTGCCAAGTGATAAAGAAACACTGACGGCTGACACAAGAGTAAGGCTCCTTCTCTAGAGGCATGACCCCTAGCACTGTTGCCTTTACAGTGGTACCTTGGTTTAAGAACAGCTTAGTTTATGAACAATTTGGATTAAGAACGCTGCAAACCCAGAAGTAGATGTTTTGGTTTGTGAACTTTGCCTTGGAAGCAGAACATGTTCCACTTCCTGTTGAGTGTGTTCCATTTGTAAATTAAGTCCCCCGCTGCTATGGAAAAGCACGGCTTGGTTTAAAAGCGCTTTGGTTTGAAAATGGACTTACGGAATGGATTAAGTTAGTAAACCAAGGTACCACTGTATATTGCAACTGGCTTTCCACACTAATGGGTATTTTGTTTCTTTGTGTATACATCCCACTAAGCTCTGTCTGCACTTGTGGACATGACATAACTGTTGTGGGTAGGGCCTTGTGCAACTCAGCACACATTTACTATAATAACCCTAGTGGTGGGTATCATTTTATTTCCATGTTTTTGTTGCTAAAACACTTTTCCATTAATTTTTTTTTTTTTTTAGAATAAAGGTGTAGGGCAATCAAAACGTGAGATTGCATTTCAGGGTGAGATGAAACCAAAAGAGTGTTAATAAAATCTTTACTAATTGTTGTGCTAGCCCAACAAGGCTTCTACTGCTAGAAGATCCAAAGAACTGTTTAAGCTTATACAAGACACTGCAATCGCTTGTCAGAGGTTTTGACATCTTTGGAAAGCAGAGCCCTGTGTCTTACTACAGACTGCTTCTGAAACTGCCGCCACAGCTGCAAAAGCAGCTTGACATACTGCTAGGCATTTTTAGGAAAGCAAGTCTAAAATTCCCTCCTGCTCACAGAACTGCTCTCACATTTCTTTCAATAGGGAGCAAACTTTTGTCTTATAGCATACACATAGTAGACAAAGTTATACCCAAAGTATAATTTAATCCATTCATTTCTAGGTTTATAAATGAAAGGTAAACTATTTAAAAATTATTTGTGCTTCTCTATATTTTCAATTTTAATTCAAAAAATTCTTTATTTGCAGCAGACTCATCCATTGTCACTTTTGTCACCTACCCTAACAGTGCCACAGGCAAGATTTCATTCATATTTTTGACATAGAGTAGGCTTGCCTTCTTTAACTTTTTCTCTTTAATTTTGCAGTTTGCATTGATTTTTTGTTTTATATTCTTAGATGCATCTTCAGAGGAAGCTCTGAATACTGAAGGTAAGAATTGCTTGCACAGAGAATGTATGTAAACTGTAGCTAACTTTTTACAGTGCTTTTAGTTTGAATAGAAATAGGCCTTGCCTCTTGTTAAAAGCTAAAATACTGTCACAGTCATATTTTGATATAAAATGAGCATCTTTCTCTTCGTTAAAGCCAGCAATGGGATTTGGGTGGGGTGGGGTGGTACAATTCCGTTACAATTTTTATTTTATACTAAATGATGTGTGGAGTATGTGCAGAAGAAGGATCTATTAAGAACACGAATTTCCTTAGATGTGGACAGAACAATATACACTGGAAACACAGCTATGTCAACTTCTACAACTGTGGTTGGTTAAGGTATCAAAATTAAAACCTATTATATATTAGAGTTGTGTCACATTGTTCTGTCTTTGCTATGTGTTCTGTCCCCACATTTATTCCACTAAATGTAGACCCTCGCTCAGTTTCTAAAGACAGAAATATATCATTCCCATTTTGATTCCATGCTAGGAGCTGCATTAGAAATAGGTAGGATAATGAGTGAAAGTTATTATAAACTTATTTTATAATGTTTGAATTAAACCTTTTATTCCCTTTTTTAAAATTCTAGACAATCATGCATGCAACTTATCATCTATCTGCCAAGACTCAGGTTAGTGACCTTCTCTTACTTCCATTTTAGATTAGCTTTTTTTCAGCTGAAATTGTAGAGTTTAACTGTGTTTAGTTCCGAAGTTGAAACAGAAGCTTTTCGTGTTCTCCTCTCATGTGTGGAAGAAATGGAAAGGAGCGTTTTGTCACCCCAAGGCTGATGCAGGCTCATTTTCATAATTTATTCATATAGAAATTTATATCCTACCATTCTAATGCAAATACATTACTCTGGATGGCACACGGCAATTAAAAATTTTGCCGCTTTTTGAAGCAATAGTAAAATGAGACAGGGCAAGAAGACAGATAAAATAAGATCATAAAAGCATGGTGATTATTCCCATACACTTGCCAGAATTAGAAACAACCTTCAACAACCAGCAAAAAACAGTGAGAGCTGGAACCAGGTGTTCCCTAATCTGGGTGTGGTCATAACTATCTCTAGTCCTACCTATTAAGTAGTGGGTTGACATAGCAGACGACACAGAGATTTCTCCAAGTAGTTCTTTATAAGTAAGTTGGAACTGAACTGAACTGAACAGCTCAGCTGGCCTGCTTTTATAGGCAGCCGGCTGTCAACATTGTAACAACAACACCCCAGGGTTTCCCGCCTAAATTAACTGATGTGGACCTGAGTGAAAACTATATACACAATACCCCTGGTGGCCAGGGTGAGAATTTCAATACATAACAGTACCCAACTCTGCTTCAGCAAGGTGGGTCACGGAGAAGGGCCACTCACTCAGATCTTATATAGCAGGCAGATTAATATAAGATGGCTCGTGGTGTGGCCAAAGACTCTGTGGAATAGACATCCAAATTTTGCATCTGTGCAAAAGAACAGAGGGTCAAATGATTTTTGCACAAGAAAGCTTAAAAGTACAAGCAGAGGTAGTATGAGCTTTCTGTTGTCAAAATTATTCTAAACCAAGCTATTAATGACGACAACTTTTACTTTTCAGTCTTCTACATGGGCACTATGAAATTTCAGTCCAGGGGAAACAGCTCTAATGCTTTCTATAACTTAACACTCGTAAGTCTCTTCATTTTGATGAATTGCTATTCTGTGATCCAATTTTGGTTGCTATCTTGATATTATAATTATATCCTATGATGGTATTGAGAAAATTATATGCTTGTATCAGGAAAGAGCCACCAGGAGGGTCCCCTAGAAGCTTGTGTGATTGATGGGGTAACTTTTGATATTAAGTGGGCAGGTACAGAGCCAAATTTAAGTTTGATGAGGCCCTAAGCTACTGAAGGTAATGGGTCCTTTATATGTCCAGCTGTTCTTTGTCAGCAACAAATTGACGCTGTTTTTTGTGTTGAATATATGCTATATAGTAATTTATAATAATAATAATTTATTATTTATACCCTGCCCATCTGGCTGGGTTTCCCCAGGCACTCTGGGTGGCTTCCAACAAAATATTAAAATACAGTCCATACACAAAACACAGTGTTTTGTGTTATTTTATTTTATTTTTTATCTTACATTTTGGAAATGTGTCATTCTAAAGCAGCAATGCAGCAGCAAGCAAAGGCTCTAGCAGCTCAGTCAGCTGCTTGTGGCTGGAAAGCCAAACAGGATGTGTGTGACTGTTGCCATGGAAACAAAGGGGCAGTCCATTCTGTATTGAGCACCGGATGTTAGCTCAGTGTGTGTGTCATGTGACCTGTACTGGAAGTACATGGGTGGAGTTTATTCTTACTGCTGTTGAGTGCAGACATGTTTCTCTGTACTGATGTAAAGGACAGAAATAAAAGATGTAAATAGTTTTCTGTCTGCTTCTTTCCCCTCCCTGGGGACACCAAAGGGGAGAGAGAAGGAACGGTGTGTTTTTCTCACAGCCTGAGAAAAATCGCCGAGACCTCGCCAGCTTATCTGCCGGGAGTAGCAGCCGGGAGGTCGCCAAGGAATATCTGCCGGTGCCTACGCTGTGGCACATTCCTCTGACTGAGGCAGAATTCCAACAGTGGTAGCTTATACATAAATCCGGCATTGGGCAGGTATGACGTAGGCAGTGAATGGGAAGGAACATTAACCTAGGCTGCAGGAAATTCTTGCTTGCTACTAATAAAGTTGATCATTAAGAGATGGACATAATGAAAAATCTTCTTTTTATGATTGATATTAATTGACTTATTTGGCAGGGGGTCATCTAGTCAGACAGAATCTTGGAACTTGCCAGGTCCAACACATATTCATGGGTGTGAATACTTAGGCCTCTTGCTTTGTCAGTGGAAGTAGCTTTAGTAGGTGAAAACCTGAGGAAATGTACCCCAACAGCTTTTGTCAGATACTCCCAGTGTGTTGTGGTAAAAGCTTCAGGGTCAACTTATTTCGCTCTCTTCAAGATAATGAAAGTAGGGTTTCTGGGTAGGGATAGGGTTTCTTAAAGCAACATACCTCCTGGGTGAAGGGCCATGTCACCTACATTGTTATTATATCTGTCAGGTATTCTTTAATGAGATCCTAGCAATGTACACAAGACTGTACTTTGTTAATGCTTTCTTTTTCTTCTCTAGCAATATCCTGGAGACAGCACCAGTCAGTACCAATTGCAAGATACTTCACCAGTACTAAAAGTACCAAAGTAAGCATTCCATAGTTCTTTATTAGGTTTTTGTCCCTTACATCATACTGAATGTTTGGTCGTATTTCATTTTGAGTACTCTCACATAGTAATGGCTGCATTCGCCCATCATTCTAAACCATGGTTTAATGCAACATCAGAGTATTTAGTCTCCCAGATTTGCATGTTTTACACACTTATCTCCTCTTCCCACATTACTTGTAGGATGCCAGAAGCTCTTACATTTAGTTTCCCTTAAGCTTGGTTTGTTACATGTGAAACAGGGGACATGATACATCTCTATGAGCCATTTCAAAACAAGCCAACTTCAAACTATGGCTTGTTGAAACTAACCATAGTTAGTGAAACTATGATACCAGGTTTGGATGCAAATACAATTTGAGTTTAGGAAAGATGTGGGGAACCTTTGGCTCTCCAGATGTTGCTGAACTACAACTTCCATAATTTCTGACCATTGGACATGCTTGCCGGTGCTGATGGGAGCTGTAGTTCAGCAGCAAAGGCTCCCACAGGCTTGCACAGCTGTTTGTTGTAGCAGCCCTGGCTATAAGTTCTGCAGGCAAATGGTGCCTCTGGGAGACACCTCTCTGTGGGGTGGGGGGATCTCAGACCAGGGATGGCAGCAGCAGTTGCCTGGAGGACTCCCAGGGAGAGGGGAGAGGAGAGGAAGCTGAAGGAACACTCCACAAGGGATATTGTTTGAAAAAGGGTGAGAGGCTGTCAGCTCTGCAGGAAAACAGTGACATAACTAGGCTCCTGAGCCCCACATGGGTGCCATAGAAAGAATGTAGTTGGTCCAGGGAACCGTAGATTCAAAAAGGTTGAAAGCCTTTGTTGTAGGCATAGGATATGATGGGAGCTGCTGGAAACTAAACTGGCTCAGGGATAATTTACTAGTAAAAATCAAATATAGCATTTCCAACTAAGCTGGCAAAAACTTTCCTTTTAGCATTTCAGATTTCAACCAAACCCTTCAGAGCATAAGTGAGGTAAGTAAGCATTCAGTTATTACTATAGATCTTTATTTTTATTTGTGGACACTTGTGTAATTTTGAACTTGATGATCAAGTAATTTATTTTAAATTTGTTCTTTTATAGTCATCCATCATACAGTGTCATGAAGTAATCCAAAGGTTTGTCATATTCCTAGTGATTCTTTTATTGGCTACACATATATTAAAAAGTGGAAAAACTGGCACTTCAATGCTTTAATAGACATTTTATAGTGCTATCCAACTCAGAAGTGCTATTGGCTTCAGCAAGACCTGCTCCCAGAAAAGTGCCTACAGGGGTGCAACTTAAGGGTCTATACCCGGAATAACTTTTCTAAACAGCAAAGCCACTTCTGACGAAATGTTTGAGAAAGGAAGTGCCATTTCAGTCTTCTAACCTCTCAAGTGGAAAGCCTTGAATTATTATTTTTTAAACCCACCTTCAAATCCCCATAGATACTGAAAATATTGGAAAAATTAAACTCTTATTGATGTTTGTTGTTCCTACAAATAGGGTTTTGCTTTGTTTTTAAATTAGTTTAATTAGCTCCAATAAGTAATAACAGATGTTTGGTCCTCATTTGTCTAACAGGACAAGCCAAATAATGGTGCACACTTGTGTAGTTTAGAATAACGTGATTTAACTAATTAAGCAGGAACACTGCTTTAAATAATTCATATGCTGGCATTCAATCTAGTAGCATTTACTAGATTTTTCCCCACATTATAGCAGATCAGAGTGCAGTTTCACAATAAAGGTGAAGAAAAACATGGATATAAGCAGCATATTGTCAAAATTGGAAGGAAAAGCAGAACTTAGCCTAATAGGTAAGTAACCAATAGTCTCTTGTTCTAGAGATCTGAGATGACCAATGGCACAGGTCTCATCTAAATTCCAGAATTTAAGCCTTTTGCAAGGAGGGGGTTTAAAAAAGTATCTGAGAACTGTTAGTAAAACTGGGCTAAGGAGAAACAGTGTTTGACAACCCAAAAATCAAAAAGTCTACTTCTGGTTTGTATGTTAACCACTTTCTCACCTCAGTCCTTTTATCTATGGATGATAATAGGATGAGATCAGAATTGGATGAGCTGTCTCTGTTTTATATCAGTGCCAATATTTAGTGTGGAATGATATCTGATTTGAAGGGCCTTCAACACAAGAAGTGGTGCATTTGGGATGGGTGGGGTCTGTACTCCCTGGTCACCTATGGATTCAATTAAAGGAGCTCATTTTCCTACTAGGACGCACAGCAAAGTAAGGGAAATTGTTTGGGTCTGTGTATGATGTGGATACCACAACAGAATTTCCGGTGGCTTGTAGATTATATCCAATGCAGGCCATTCATGACATTAGTTTGCAGTATTACTATTATTATTATTATTAAATTTATATCCCACCTATCTTGCTGGGTTTTCCCCAGCCACTCTGGGCAGCTTACAACATATATACAAACACAACAAAGCATCAAATATTAAAAAACAGTAGGCAGTATTGAACACTGTCTTGACTCTCCTTTTGTACTCACACAACTTCTCTACTGATCAGTGTTTAGGTATAGCCAGCAAGAAGTGTTTTGCATTTTCCCCAAGCCTCTTCACACAACTAAATAATTAATCTATTTTTTCATTTATTAATATGTATTAATCAATTTCCACTCAACCCTTCAAGCAAGTTCTCAGAACAGCTAATTTTTGAACTTCCTTGTGAAGTGGAACGACAGAGTGATTATATTGCATTTTATATGTTCAAAATACTCTTATGTTGGGGTTGGGCAAAAGGTAGATTTGATAGTAGACCGTTGGATGATCAGCAGTTGACCTGTAAGGATTTCTGATCCCCAGTTGTTTGAAAAGACCAACAGACTCTCCTGCAAGTGAAAAATTAGACAGTTGAAAGTTTAGGGGAAAGCAAAGATTTGTGCAGATGAGTGTAAACACAGTTCTGTTTCTGAAAACAAGTTCTTGAGCTGAACACGGAGGCATGTTACGTCTTTTGTTCTGTGTGTTGCTGCCCCCAGTCACTATTTTGCCTCTGGTTGCTGTACCTTGGAGTTCTTTTAATAAACACAATAGGTATCATAAGCCTGAAATCTGCCCACCTGCTCTGTCTGACAAAAATAGTCGAAGTTATAGAAGATTTGGTTGCTTTTATAATAATATCTAACTGGCAAATTAAAATGCTAATTATTCTTAATTTTTTGTTATTCTAGAGTTGTGCTGTTGTCCAGCTTTTTGGCCTGACTCTTGTCCCACAACTGTTGAAGAGCTAAAACCACTGAAATGGTAAATGTGCTATAAAACAAGGCTTAGTCTAGGTTCTGCCTGTATTTGCAACCATGTGCATGCTCTATGGAAGTGAAAGAGCATTGTTCTGTTGTTCACCTTTGTCTTGCCTATGAACCACTGTGTCCGTGTTAGGAAGGACTGTCTCCTAAATGGCTGTGGAATAAGCTTGATGTCACATTTAGCACCTTTTTAGTGCAGAATTTGAAATCCCTTAACATACCTGAGTTATGATTGTGGCTGGTAAAGAAATCCTCTGGACTCATGAAACACCTTAAGAATATTAGCAAAACCAAATCTGTTCTTATGTGTTTTTAAATCCATCCATATAATAATTACTGCGTTTCTTTGGAACCTTGCATATCTCTGTCCGAATGCAAGTTGCTGTTAAACTGATATCAATACCTGTGCATAATTTTATCTGTGTTCTTCCTGTAGTGGTATTTATGGAGCACTTCCTTGCACAAGCCCTAGATCTCCTGACACATCCATTTTACCTGTTACTACTTCCACTATGCCTTCTGATGTTGTGACTCTGCTTGGGTATCCTTCCTCTGAATCAACCACTGCTTCACCTCCACCTTTGACTAAGCCAACCATTGTTTCACCTCCATCTTTGACTGAGCTTACAACAAATGACCTTGCTACAAATACGGGTCTTCCTCTCACTGAACAAAACAGCATTGTGCTTCCTTCTACAACTCCTACCAGTGCAGTTCTTCCTCCTTTTGAAACAACTAATCCAGTCTTTACAACAGTGCATTCCACAATGGATGCAGTACTTCAGACTACTTCCAAACCTACAGTAGCAGTTTCCCCAGCCACTTCAACTGCCATGACCACTACTTTGGATATTCTTTCCACTACTGAAACAGAGGGAAGTCCGAGAACAGTCAGCAAAGGTAAGCCTTATTTTTAAACGCATAGTGAAGTTCTGTTGTTACTAGATATGGGTTACACATGCACTTTGTGGTGTGGTGTGAGACTAGACATGCATCTTTATGGAGCTTGCTCCAATTGGCAAGCTGAATTCTCAGTAGCTTACCATGTAGTAGTGACTAGTAGGTGGTTTGCTAGTGTGGCGATAGAAATCCAGTCAGTACGTTGCAGCACCTGGAGCAGAGGTGGATGTGAGCCAACACTGTGCCAATGCACAATTGCTGAGTGGACAGTTGCTCCAATGTGGGCATAGGTTGCTGACATCTGCAGGGGCAGCTGTCTTGTCAAGCAATCACGTACGTGTATGCTACTGGCTGCAGCAACCCCTGTCCCCCTTCACCTTGCCTTGTACCACCAGGTAAGGACAGGATTTTCCCTTCCATCTCTCTTGTTGTGGTGTGGCCACTTGTTTTAGTGACTTGCATCCCTGGCCGCAACTATTCCAATGTTGCATGTGCCAATTGCATCCTAGTGTAAGTCAAGGGAAGGAATTCAAAGGGTTGTCATAAATAATGCTGAAACCTGGAGTATGTTTGCAAATGTAAGCTTAAAAGAACTGGATGCACTTATTCAGCTGTTCTAATTCATGCAACTGACACATGTTGCATGCTGAACCTGCATGGTAGGAGGGGAGTGAAGCACACTCACCATAGTGCTTTGACCATTTTAGCCAAAGGGTGATGATGGCCTGGGGCTTTCCCCTGATATATCATACTCACTGACATTTACCAAAGATAAGATTAGGAATTTTAAAAAGTTCTGTTCAGTCTATGTCATAAGATCTTTTAAGTCACTGGAATTGAATATGAAGATATCTTACATTAAATATATATTCCACGGCAGCTGATTTGTTTATTGAAGCAATTCTTGAAGGGGGAAAAAACCAGTTCCATTTCAATAGCAGTGTTAAGATATCTTTATAGTTTATAGTTTAGCATGACATGCATGAGCAGGAATGAGCCATGGTGATCCTTCGACTTCTACACCCCCCCCCCGAAACTTCTATTTTCTAATTACCATAGTTTGATATGTCAAACGGTTTGACAAACCGTGGTTAATATACTATGGTTCATCTCAAAACAAAGCGGCTGTTTCTTAAGCTTACTTCTTGAAACAAACCATAGCTACAACTAATCGTGATTCTGCGGTTGGGCACTGCAATGAACTGTGGTTAATGAAAAGTGGAAGATAAATCTTCCATATTCTCCCTCTTAGCCACACAGGAAGAAAACAGTATGAATGCGTACTCAAAACTTTGGTTTAGTGTGATGTGAATTTAACGGTTCATTTTATTGTTTTCAGCTTTGGATTACATACTTTGTGTTTTTCCATCTCTTTCAGAACCAGTGTTCCACAACAAGACCAACATTGCCAACAGTACCGATTTCGAGAACATAGTTTCTGAACTGGAGTACAATTTGACTGCACAAACAATTTCACCTGTGCTTGCAAAAGCAATGTTAAACACTGTTGATTTTCTTCTAAATATTTCCGCAAAACATATATCTCCATTGTCTAAAAGGTAAGTGTCCTATACATTTTTCTTATTTTGATAAGGCTTGTCTGTTGTGTGCGATTCTAACATAATCAGCCATGTGTGTGTGTGTGTGTGTATCTCACAGACAAGGGGCTGCTGCCCCTGTTTGCTTCTCTCACCCACCACACCCACAGAAATCACCCCCTTACCCTTAGAGTTGGCCCAGGCTACCCATCCTCCCCCTGCTTTTACATTTTGCTGCTGCTGCTGGGGATTAGAAGGGTCACATACCAAGTGAGATCATTTGTCCATCTTGCTCAAAAGTGTCTACACTGATTGACACTGGCTCATCAGGATGTGAGACTAGAGATACACCCAGTCCTACTTTGAGTTGCTAGAGATTGAACCTCGGACCTTCTGCATACAAAGCCAATGGTCTACCACTGAGTTACAGCCCTTCCATGCACAAACACATGTGGCCACTATGTGGCCATGGATGAGTAGAAGGCCTCTTTAGATGCATAAAAACCCCAAAAGCTCAGTTATTTGATTATAGGATTCAAGAGGTTGATACTTACCTGGGCCTTCTGATAAATAAATACTTAATTTTCACTCAAAAATTGAACTTGTCTGTGACTTCTCCGCTTTAGTGATACCTTTTCAAAGCATTTCTATATTTTCAAGTTATTCAAGTGAAGTTACTTTTCATTAAATGCTTTAAATTTTTTCCAAACCTATTACATCAGGAACATCATCATGTCACCTCCTGTTTTTACTTTAATAGAATAATAAAAATAGTGGATGGAATTGGCTTAAAATTGAGCTTCCCGGCAGAATCCATTAATTTAAGCTTCCCTTCTCTGGCTCTGGCTGTGCAGAAAGTCAACAGCACCTCGTTTAATGGAGTTTCTTTCGCTGTTGAAGATTCCCCACACCTTCAGGTAAGCTCCCCCTCCCCTTTTTGCTTCGGTAAACCTGAAAGGGAAAGAGAACCTGGACATACAGCTTGAGTTTGGGAGTTTTGTTAAGGGTTGTTAGAGTTGTTAAGAGACCCCTGTTGCCCTGACAAACCTACAGTTCCCAGAGTGGTTATCAATCAATCTCACTTCCCAGGGAATCCTGAAAACTGTAGCTCTGTGAAGAGAATAAGGATCTTCTAACAAGGACATGTTAAAAACAGCCATAATATTATTATTTTATTTTATTTATTGCTTACTTCTAAGAAGGCATGTATAGGATTGCAGCGTAGTCTTCAGCATTTAAATGAAAAAACAGGCTGTATTGGCCAGTAGATTTCAGGGTTCAATGGGCTGTATCCAGTGCTTTTTCTCTGGGGGGACACATACCCCTAAACATTTTGTGATTCTAAGTTTAGCCTCATTGAGGGGCAGTATTTCAATATGAGTAGGAAAATGGGAGTACCCCTAAACATTTTTTAGGGGGGGAAAGCACTGGTTTTATCCAATAGTAGCTTTGTTTTAGTATAGAGTGCTTCTGCTTGCACAAGCTGGAGCAGCTAATTTTTACTGAACAACCCCACCCCCCGGCTTCCACCACCCTTAAGTCCTTCTGCCCCATACAAAAGCTGTTTCTAAGAGTTGGCAGACCCTTTAAAATAGAATGGAGTGTGACATGGAGGACTGCAGGAGCTTATTTTTAAAATATGATTTTAAATAATGTGACATATACTCGGAGTCCTGAAGTGATTTCATGCTCTTTATTGCAGCTGTAAAACAGTGATTGAATTTCTCCCCAAACCTCAGGCTGATTCTGCTTCCCTCCTGGAGCCTGATTGGTCTTCTCCTGCAGGCCAATCAGCGGTTGCATTCTACGATCCTACCAGCCTAATAGGCTGATTAACTTCCTCCTGGAGCCTGATTGGTCTTTTCCTGCAAGCCAATCAGTTGTTGCATTCTAGGATCCTACTTGCCTATTGTTCTAGGATCCAAGCTTAGTACATAACACCATTATTACAAAGAGTTCCTGATCTGATGAAGGCTGACAGAATTGCTTCTTTTCTCTTGCAGTTGGCTCTGGTGTTTCTTTCTGCCATGTGTTTGCCTTGTCTCAAGCATTCTAGAGGAGATCGTAGAATAATTTGATGCTTATGCCCTCTGTGAACACTAGAAATAAGATGAAATAATAATGAAACCTAAAAATCCTTCTGAATTGTTTAGAAACTAGGAAAAACAAATATATAGGAAGCTGCCTTACATTGAGTGAGACAAATTTATATTGTCTACAGTGGCTGGAAGCAGCTTCCCAGGGATTCAGGCAAGGAGAATCTCCCAGTCCTACCGGGGGATGCTGAAACCTTTTGGATGCAAAGCCGCTGTTCTGCACTTTGTGCACAATTTTAGCTAGCCATTCTTAATAATGTAATTTTATGTTACCTATATATGAGTCATTAGGATCTGAAAGAAGAGGACTTGCAGCATTCAGGGCACACACAAATTCATCTGTTCACCAATTAGACTGAATGGGCTTGAAGAGGGAAATGCTTCCCCTGCCCCACAGCTGATGCTTCTCTTTGTTGGTTGAAGTTCATAATTAGTGGAGTCAGACTGGGGTAGATAGATCAATTTGATATAGTCAATGCCAGTAATACTCTTCACAAAGCACAGCTCCAGAGTAGGCTAAATCTAACACAAAGCACAGGGTCCAATTGCCTCTCTATTTTGTATGCATAATAATATTTTTTTTCTCTCTCTCTTTTTAAGGTTGCTCTTGGATCTGAAGTACCTACAAAAAATGCTGGATCCATTACACTTCCATCATCAGTCATGGCAAATTTGTCACCAGAAGCTCAGCATCAGGCTTCTAGAATTACCTTCAACTTTTTTGAGAAGACAACTCTTTTCCAGGTATGCCAAACATCTTCAGACTTTAGCTTTAGTGTATTGTGGCTATAAATACATTTTAATACAATTAACATGAGGGTGTTTTTTCTCTCTCCCCAGGATCCCTCACTGGACAATTTGTCCCTTATCAGTCATGTTATATCATCAAGCGTTGCTAACCTCACAATTAGCGACTTGAAGACAAATGTTACTGTCACACTACAAAATGCCAGCCCTACTCAGGTACAAATGCAATTTGACCAGTTAACAAGCTTCTATTGCTACAGAACACAGAAATGAAATGGTCTCATCACAAAAAGGGTCTAATTTACATTAGGCAGACAAGAAAAAATAGCCACATGGAACAGCTGAGATATGATTTGATGGTGGTAAAGGAGCAAGAAAGGAAAAATTCCTGGGGTTTGTGTGCGCACATTTATCTATAAATGAGAAATATTTGTAAACAGAAAGCTGATTTTCTTTTTATTGTATTGTTCATTGTACATGGTTTAATTTCAAGGTGTCTTGGAGATAACAATCTTTTCTCCCCGTCTCTCCAAACAGGGGAATTTTGTCAGATGTGCCTTCTGGGACTTCAGTAAAAATGGTATGCCTGTGTGGTTCTGTCTTTTAAATTTTATTAATTCAATCAGTTTATATTCAACAGCAAAAAAACCGCTTACATCTGTCCAGTATATAGAAGACTACTACAAAACTAAACAATCCAACAGTAGCAACCACTAGTTTAACTTGCATTAACTTTGCAATAGCTTAAAACTCTACCAGTTATATATTAACAATGGAACCTTTTAATTCCTGGCAGGTGGCAAAGGAGGCTGGTCCTATGATGGCTGTGTAGTTAAAGAGAGAAGAACAAATGCAACCGTCTGCAGCTGCAACCATCTCACAAGCTTTGGAGTTTTACTGGTAATGCCTGTAGTATATAACCAAAAGCTGCAAAACAGTTCCTTATGCAACTAGGTCTCAATGGGTGGCTTGCCTTGTGGCATAGAAAGGTGGGGGAAATCACGGGAATATACCTGATTGCAAAGTCCTTTGGATTGTTGGTTAAAGTACCTGGATTGTGGTATTAAAAGAGACTAATATGTGCTTAAAAACTAGTTTGTGCTAAGGCACATGATCCTAGGTTCATGCATGGGAGAAAGAAAGAGGTTCAGTTCAGGTGTACATATATCAGTTTATTTAGCTGAGACATGCACAAGCTTTGTCCCCATATACTCCACCCGTTTGCTGCTGCTTCCTTCCTTTTCCAAGTGTTCTATGGAAGACTTCTTTCCCAATTAGGATGTGGTTGGAAATTATGGTTAATTTACTTAGGAAGTCTTCAGATGCTGGTATGCTGAGAAGATGAAGGTGTGGCCTAAGGACAGAGCATATGGGCACAAGGCTTGTGTAGATATCTCAGTTTGGTAAAACCAGATATTTATGCTTGAACTGAGCAAGAGAGATTAAGGTAGATTAAGTTGGATTTTGTAATCTCTTTGTAAAAATATGGACAACACGTAGCATTTTTAAAAGAAATGATTTATCTAGAGCCGCCTTACTGTAGAAATCCAGGTGTTGGTTGTTCTGGCAGTGAATAACCAGAAGGTGGCTTGTAAATGAAATTTGTTCTCATGCTTCAAAAGAAAACATTTATTATTTCCTTTGCAGGATTTATCAAGAAACGCCACTACTATATCTCCCACACAAAGGCTGATTCTAACGTTCATCACGTACATAGGCTGTGGCCTTTCAGCCATTTTTCTTTCTGTTACTCTTGTTACATACATTGCATTTGAGTAAGTACCTGCTCAGTTCTAATCATATCATAATGATGGTTATTATTTACTGCATCTATTATTTATTTATTCAAGGTATTTATAGACCAGTTTTCAGGTGGACCTCACAGAGTACCTTTCATAGGATTATTACAGCAATAAGTGCTGATTTTTTTAAAAAAAAACTTGTTTGTTTGAAAGAAGCTGTTGCGGCTCCTTCACATTCCCCTCAGGGCAAGATGGTTCTGCTGAAGCCCCTGTGTGGCAGGCAGACGAGGGAAGAGCCTCTTTAATGTGGCTTATATATCGATGTAATCACATTGAAGGATATCATACTATACTGAAGGACATTGATATTTTGCTATAGCTGAGAGCAAATTTCAGAAAAGAAACAGCTAAAATTTAAAACAACCTTGGATTATAATAAAGTTTTGTTTATGTGAAGTCAGGGATAGAAATTGCCTTATACTGAATAAAACAATATACATATTTTTAAAAGCATCGTCTTGTCTTTGCAATTGACATCGATACAAGGAAACTCATTGAACAAATTTTGCAGTACGTGGCATGCCTTAATGGACTGGTTAGACTCCAAAAATATTGTTCCCAAGAAGAATTGATATGACCTGGAATTTAACTTCTTGTTTTGTTGTCATGCAAAAACATAAGTAATCCTACGCCCCACCTTTTGTGTTCTAACCTGTGTTGTTGTTTCTTCCCACACCTGTTTGAAAAAAGAAGAGTGTATATTCAGTAATTTCACAATTTCACTGTAAGAACAGGGACATAAATGAATCAATTATTAGATGCCACTTTTCTTTGGAATAGTGATTTATTGCCCCAAAAGACAATGTATCTGTTTTTCAAAACATTTTTGTTCTAATTTAGTTATAACAAAAAAATATAAACTATTCCATTTGCGTTACTATCTATTGTTATAGATAATTAGTTTTATCCAGACTTGTTCTTTTGCAAATGGAAATACTCATTCTGTTTGCAGAAGAGGTAAGAGTCAAGGGAGGGTTTTGCTGGAAGAAGCAGAATTGGTGAATATTGCCTGCTCGCTTCCTCCAGGAAAAATTAGGGACCATGCTAATTTTCAAAAAATTATAATAAAAATAAAATAAAATATTAATAAATTACTGATCAAGCATGTTTTTAAACTGCACTTTTTACACTTGTCTTTCACATGATTTTAGAATTTCAAGATACCCTGGAATTTATTAATTTCTGTTGCAGCTAAAAATTAGTAAAATTTCATCTGCACATATGGTCTTTGAACTGCAGTTGGAAAAGGTTATTTGTGTCTCAGATGGCATTAAGACCATTAAGATTGTCACTTTTCTTGAATATTGTGATTGATATTGATGCAGGCGATGTTCATTACTTGTTTTTATAGGAAAATCCGAAGAGATTATCCTTCTAAAATCCTCATTCAGTTGTGTGTTGCTTTGCTTCTTCTGAACCTGGTTTTTCTCCTGAACTCCTGGATTGCTTTGTATAAGAACGAAGGCCTGTGCATCTCAGTTGCTGTATTTCTTCATTATTTCCTTTTGGTTTCTTTCACTTGGATGGGCCTCGAAGCCTTTCACATGTATCTGGCCCTTGTCAAAGTGTTCAATACTTACGTTAGGAAATACATCCTAAAGTTCTGCATTGTTGGCTGGGGTAGGTATTTCTTTCTGGATTTATCTTTGGAATGAGAATATATATGTCCTTCTAACTTGTTTAGAAGGATGGAATCCCATACTCACCTGAGAGTACAGCAATTGAACGCAGTGGGACTTTACTTCTCAATAGCCATATATAGGATTGCACTGTTAGTTGCTAATGGGAGATCTATACACAGAGCAAATGTGCTGCAGTAGACAGTGTGACAGAATTAGACTAGGATTTAGATTTCCATGAAATGTTGAACTCAGCTACATTAGTCAAATTACATTATAAATGCATTATAACACTGTGACACCAGATGGTGCTGTAGAGCTGGAATTGCAATTCGGTGATATTTTCCATTGTGAGCTTTACAATGGTTTTCCCCCCCAGAGCATTTTCAGAGCGTTTTTTTTATAGCTGTGTAGATCTAGCCATAGATTCAAACTGCCTTCAGCTGTGAGACGCATCTAGTCTTAGGCAAATCACTATCTCTCTACTTAGCTTACTACACAGTAGCTTTTTTTATTAAGATTTAATTGATTCAGTTTAACTGAAATGAAACAACAATAGAAGTCAGTGTTGTTGCAAGGATAAAATAATATATCATCATGTATGCTTAGTGAATTTTAAAATAATACGATCGTTATACAATTTTTTGCAGCTCATAATACTTGTCTTTTTTAAAAAAAAAAAGTCAGGCACAATTTCTTGGAAACTTATTCAGCAATTAATATTCAGAGGGAACCAGGATGTTATGGCTTGTAATAGTGAACAAGAGCATTGCACAGGTACAAATGCAATGTGTTGCTTCCTACCATCGCTTCCTTCCGTTTCCAAGCAGCATTACAATAGCATACCTGCCCCTGGCTGAAATGATAGCAATGGGGGCTCTAGGCCTACCTGAAGAGGGCATTCCAAAGGCAAGGAGTGCTGCTGAAACAGATCAGTCTGAGCTCTCAGAAAAAATATTTGTTTTTACATATACGTAGTCATGTGCTTTTCTTCTGACAGTGATGTCAGCAGACTGCTTTCGAGTATGCTAATCTGTGGGATTTCAACTCCTCCTAGGAAACCTGCTATGCCACATAGTGCTGTTGTAAATATTTTAAATGTATATGTATTGCTCTGAATATTTGTAATATCAAGTAGTGTCCATCCACCAGCATGATGTGTCTTCAAATTCCTAGGCCCCTGCATCCCTCCCTGCACGTCCCCAAAATCTGCTCTGGAAGGTCAGAGCATCATCTAGGGTAGATTTGAGGAGCGGCATGCAGGGCGGTGCAGGGGAAGAGAGGAAGGAACCATTCCAGTCCTTTGTGCAAGCAGAGTCTGCTCCCACGACGTTGTATTTCATCCTCAATACATGTTTTACTGTTGTTTCTATACAGCTGTTCTTATTGCCACCTCTCCAACAACCTAAGTACTGTATGTTTTTGCTATATTTTCCATACACCTAATGCCTTTTTATCTTTCAGGAGTACCAGCAATTGTAGTAGCCATTGTACTGATAATATCTCGAGATAACTATGGACTTGGCTTTTATGGAAAGTTTCCCAACGACTCAAATGATGAATTGTAAGTCAGCAACAACCGCCATATGCTGAAAGTATGAAGTTGCTTAAGTAAAAATCATACAGGGATTATTTTTGTTCCTCTTAATAATCATTCTTAAGGCCCTACGCCATATGTGTGACTGAGTTAGTACCATACATATCTCTGGAATGATGGAAGGAAAAGAAATGATATAAAATACAGATGTAAAATTAAAAGCATAAATTTAAAACATGATTGTGCCCTGAATATAAAGAAACAAGATATTTCATTGTGTTACTTTAGGTGTGATATATCCTTTTGAATGCACTTGATTGCAGCGATAGAAAAAGTTGAAAATTTAAACCAAGTGAAAATCTGATTAAATATATATATATATTTAATCTGTAAAGATAGTTTGTGGCCTAGTTACTAACTTCAGTTGCAAGTAAGGTAGATGTGTAGCGGTCTCATCAAAACTGCAGACTACATGGCCCAATTTTTTTTATTCTGTTGCATGATGGGATGCTGTTCTGAGGGGGGGGGGAGAAAAGGGCTTTACTGTACGTGGAACTAGTCACGTGACTTTCTCAGTTTAGAGCTTTTCATTTTCAAAATGTTTACGGAACTGACTCTAACTTTTCATATCCCATTTTGTATTTTTTTTTTTAGTTGCTGGATTAAAAATGATATTGTGTTTTACATCACGGTTGTGGGATACTTCTGCACAATATTCTTGTTGAATATCAGCATGTTCATAGTAGTGCTGATTCAGCTTTGCAGAATCAAAAAGAAGAAGCAACTTGGTGCCCAGCGAAAAACCAGCATCCAAGATCTCAGGAGTGTTGCTGGCCTCACGTTCCTACTGGGAATTACTTGGGGATTTGCCTTTTTTGCATGGGGTCCTGTAAATCTTGCATTTATGTATCTCTTTGCCATCTTTAACACCTTGCAAGGTATGTTCTTGGAGTTTTGTTTTTTTAAAAAGTAGATCGTATTAAGACAGAATTAACAGAATACTTATAGCACTCTGTACAATGTACACAAAGCACTATCTGGATGCAATCCTTTCGTCCCAGCAAAGGGTGTAATAGGATCAGTTGAATCCTCCTCTTTGATGATCTAGCAGTTTTATAAATAATTTAAAAACCAGGTAAATCCAGTGCGTCCCTTAAACTTTAACACATTCTTTTTTTGCAGGTTTTTTCATTTTTATTTTCTACTGTGTAGCGAAGGAGAATGTCCGCAAACAGTGGAGAAGGTATCTGTGTTGTGGAAAGTATAGACTGGCTGAAAATTCTGGTAAATATATTTTTTTTTAATGTTAAAATGTGAGTAGTCTCATTGAGTTGAATCTAAAGGTGCTGTGATAGCTCAGTTGGTAGAGCATGAGGTTCTTAATCTCAGGGTCCTGGGTTCACACTGGGCGAAAGATTCCTGCACTACCGGGGGTTGGACTAGATGACCCCCAACTCTACAGTTCTCCGATTCTATGTATCTTTGTAAGCAGAAAATGCTTACAAAGCAGTTACAAAGCACTGTTACAAATGGTTCCCCTGCGGGGGACGGGACAGTGCTGTGCAGAGGAGGGACTGGGAAGACATGCTTGCATGAACTCTGAGCTCGGGTGAGGCTTCTTTGACTGCATCTAGAATTTACATTTTTCACTGTTGCCAAATAAATTTACCAATGTCAAACAAACCATTTTCAGACCATATACAGTGGAACCTCGGGTTAAGTACTTAATTCGTTCCGGAGGTCTGTTTTAATCTGAAACTGTTCTTAACCTGAAGCACCACTTTAGCTAATGGGGCCTCCTCCTGCTGCTGCTGCTGCTGCACCGCTATCACACGATTTCTGTTCTCATCCTGAAGCAAAGTTCTTAACCCGAGGTACTATTTCTGGGTTAGCGGAGTCTGTAACCTGAAGCGTATGTAACCCGAGGTACCACTGTATTGGTTTGTTAGTGTAATTTACATACTGTTTCTAACTCTGTAATCAGCAGAAACTGTTCTGCAGTGTTTATCAAAGCACAAATTGGCATGCTATTTGAAGCAGATTAAAAATCAATTTTCTGAAACTGAGTTTTTGCTACAGTGGTGCCCCGCAAGACGAACGCCTCGCAAGACGGAAAACCCGCTAGACGAAAGGGTTTTCCGTTTTGGAGGCGCTTCGCAAAACGAATTTCCCTATGGGCTTGCTTCACAAGACGAAATGTCTTGCGAGTTCCTGCGGGTTTCCCCCCTTTTTTCCCCCTTTTCCTAAGCCGCTAAGCCGCTTATCAGCTGATCCGCTGATAAGCCGCTTATCAGCTGATCCGCTAAAAGCCGCTAAACCACTAATAGCGCTAATCCGCTAAGCTGTCAATGGGCTTGCTTCGCAAGACGAAAAAACCACTATACGAAGAGCCTCACGGAACGGATTAATTTCGTCTTGCGAGGCACCACTGTATTAGAGAACTTTGGTATTAAGAGAAATTGGATAGTCAACATTTTCTAAATTACCAAGGATAAAACAACAATAAAAAAATTGTAACGTACTGGCAAAATCTATAGTTATAAAACCATTGGAGGGGCGGGGAATAGGGGCTTTATAGATATGAGGTTTAAATTACCTTATTAATTGCACTTTTGAATGGGGCTTTAACATACATAATCATTCTTTTGTAATCCTTATTTTGCTGTAGATTGGAGTAGAACTGCTACAAATGGATTAAAGAAGCAGAATGTTAACCAGGCAGTATCCACTTCCTCCCATTCTTTGCAATCAAACAGTAACTCCACTAATTCCACCTCAATGCTCATGAATAATGATTACTCAGCGCAAGCAAATGGGAATGGTATGTATACAGTACTAAGATACTCAGCTTCTATACTGAACCAGTCAACTGGCTCGAGTTCTAACAAACTTTTTTTTTAATAAACATTTCAGGCAATGTCTCCAGTGAGAGGAACGGTGTTTCTTTCAACGTGCAGAATGGCGATGTCCGACTTCCTGACTTTTCAGGGAAACAGCTCATATTTCAAGAGAACCATGACACAGGCCCTAGGAAATCTTGCATTTCACTTAGAAGGACTTCAAAGAGAGGGAGCCTGCACTTTATTGAACCGATGTGACATTATTAAAAGTTGCTATTGTTTCACACAGTGACATATAGGTTTATTTTAACCATTTTACATAATGTGAGAAGACTACCCCCCCCCGCCCCAGGAAAGGACATTATTTAATATATAATAGCAAAGCTTCAAGGCAGCCTCTGATGGTCGAAAGAGTTTGTATTGTTTTTTTCTTTTAACGTCAGTGAAATTAATTGACAAGGTACATTAGACGTAGCATCGTGACTGGAAAACACAACCGGCTAAATTGGGGGGAGGGGGGTTTAACAGCGGATGTTACAAGTTCCTTTTACAAGTTCAACTTACAGTTATGAATAACTCGAAACATTGTACAGTAATGTTGTATTACTATAGATAATTAGATGCGAAACTGAAAACGATGCTTAACAGTGAGATCCTTTACATGTCTGTTCAGAAATAAGTTCCACTGAGTTCAAAGGAACTTACTCCTAGATGTGTGTGTAGGTTTGCCTACATAGTAATATGTGATGTCTGCATCTTTTAATAGGATGTAGTCACAGATATAGTATTGTATATAGACAAAACAACAACTACCTTTGATTATCCTTTATATTTATTTCTTGTAAATTAAGTTTAATATTCCTTTGTATAGAAAAAAATAGTTGTGCAGAGTTTGAAGCCTTATTGTAATTATAAATTTATATGAAGTGAATTATTTCAGTTATCCTCGAATACTTGTGTAAGTATATATAAAAATGTGTCTGTAAAATAATTTAAAATGGTCATATACAAGTTGGAAAGACATTAGATTGCAAGTATGACTTCTGTAGGTGAGCTTGCTCATCACAGTTTAAGAACACATGAAAGCCTATTGGGATTTTTTAAAAAAAATCTACAATTTAAAAATGGTTAGAGGAAAATCTACCACTTTTTCTCCCCAGAATGGTGGTGTCATGTTAAAAGAAAACCTCTCACAGGTGTTTGAGCTTGAAACAAATTATTCAAGCATTGGTGAAGCCATGTCATTTATCAGGGATATAATAATAATAATAATAATAATAATAATTTATTATTTATACCCCACCCATCTGGCTGGGTTTCCTAGCCACTCTGGGCAGCTTCCAACAAAGATTAAAATACAATAATCTATTAAACATTAAAAGCTTCCCTAAACAGGGCTGCCTTCAGATGTCTTCTAAAAGTTTGGTAGTTGTTTTTCTCTGACATCTGGTGGGAGAGCGTTCCACAGGGCGGGTGCCACTACCAAGAAGGCCCTCTGTCTGGTTCCCTGTAACTTGGCTTTTCGCAGTGAGGGAACCACCAGAAGGCCCTTGGCACTAGACCGGGCCAGAACGATGGGGGTGGAGACACTACTTCAGGTATTCTGGGCCGAAGCCATTTAGGGCTTTAAAGGTCAGCATCATACACACACACACAGACACACACAGACACACACAGTAGCGGAAATCCTTCTCCTGAAGGACTGCTTCAGAGGGGGAAGGAAGGGATAGTCTTTGTGTTGCCCCTAAAGCATTGCTTCAGGGAGGGATTTGTAGTTCCTTTATATCACCGCAAGTCCTTCAGCAAACACTATTAACTCTTCATCCCTGCTTAGGGCTAACAGTTATGCATAGCCACTTCTGTCAGGGATGTTTTCCAGCAGCAGATATATGTGTACACGAACCATTCATGGTTGGAATCAGTTTGGGGAATCGAGGGACGCACGGGGTCATTTTGACAAGCAGTCTTTCACAAGTGGGCTATACCAGTCCTGCATGCTCTTAATACATCTCTGTAAAGTGCAATTTAGCACACACATAGCTTTCGTCAAAGTCAAAGGTGACCAAGTGCCTTGGATATCTGATGATCAAAAAGGCAGTTTTATTTTCCATCTTCCTAAGATATGTTAACTGGCAGGTGATGGTCATGGAGCTTGGAGCCAATGGTCAGGGAAGCTCCAAAAGGTGCATCCTCATTTTACTGCATTAACAATATGACTCATGAACAATTAGCATAGCGTCACACGCCTCTCCTTTAACCTTCTAGACTGAATGCCGATTTTATGCTTAGACCACTTTCATTATGAGTAAAAGACTGTTTATCCTTAGCTGCAAATTCTTGACAGATGCATTCTTGACACGTAACCTGTACAAAGATAATGAAACCAGCAAATGTCTTGTAATTTCATTTTTTTAGTAAATAATTCTGTTAGCTGCCTAGTAGATTTTGCTTACGCTTTGAACTTTTAATCTTCAGTGGCAGGAGAGAAATAAACAAATACGTATTTCTGCCAGTTATGTCTAACCTAAGAAACGTTATGCCATAATCATAATTATAGCATTATAAGGCTGTTAGTCTTTAAGGTGCCACATGGCTACTTCTTTTTGCAACAACTAGCACATTATCCCCCAATAAGCAAGTGACATTCACCCACCCCATGCTTTTCTTTTGAACATGCTTTTCTTTTGAAATGTGTGTAAATACTGGCATACTAGGTGATGCAGGTTCCACAAAATGCCACAGTACGGTGTCTGGAAAACCCTTCCAAAAATCAGTTTTATACCCTTTACGTGTATTTAAATTGTACAATTTGGAAGTAACATTGAGAATTGCTCTGGAAGTAAACTACTTGTTGCCCAGGTGGTGTCATCAGGAAAGGTTCTGCTGAAGACAATTGAGATTCTGGATGACAGATTGGAGAACTGAGCCCCAACCAACAAAATGAATTTCAATAGGGGCAATGTAAGGTTCTACATTTAGGAAGGAAGAACCATATGTGCAAATCTAGGATCAGGAGGGGACACCTGTGAAAAAGATCCAGGGGTGTTGGTGGACTACGAGCTTAACAAGAGTACAAGGCAATGCAGCAGCAAAAAAGGCTAACGCTATTCTAGGCTGCATCAACCGAAGCATAGTGTCGTGATCAAGGAAAGTCATAAAGGTAAAGGTAAAGGTACCCCTGCCCGTACGGGCCAGTCTTGACAGTCTCTGGGGTTGTGCGCCCATCTCACTTAAGAGGCCAGGGGCCAGCGCTGTCCGGAGACACTTCCGGGTCACGTGGCCAGCGTGACATCGCTGCTCTGGCCAGAGCCAGAGCCGCACACGGAAACGCCGTTTACCTTCCCGCTGGTAAGCGGTCCCTATTTATCTACTTGCACCCGGAGGTGCTTTCGAACTGCTAGGTTGGCAGGCGCTGGGACCGAGCAGCGGGAGCGCACCCCGCCGCAGGGATTCGAACCGCCGACCTTTCGATCGGCAAGCCCTAGGCGCTGAGGCTTTAACCCACAGCGCCACCTGCGTCCCAAGGAAAGTCATAGCATCACTCTATTCTGCCCTGTATCCAGCTCTGGGCAACACAGTTTAAGAAGGATATTGGCAAGCAGGAATGTGCAGAGGAGGGTGACCAAGATGATAAAGGGTCTTGAAAATAAGCCTTATGAGGAACAGTTTGGGTGTGTTTAGCCTGTGAAATATAGGAGGCTGAGGAGATATGATAGCCATCTTCAAATATCTAGGGGTTGTCATATGGAAGATGGAGCAAGCTTGTTTTCTGGAGGGTAGAACCCGAACCAATGGATTCAAGTTACAAGAAAGGAGATTGACGGAACATCAGTAAGAGCTTCGACGGTGGAACGGTCTCCTTTCAGAGGTTGTGGAGGTTTTTAAGCAGAGGTTGGTTGGCTTCAGCTGAGATTCCTGCATTGCAGGGTACTGGATTAGATGACCCTCGAGGTCACTTCCAACTGTACCATTATACGATTTATTAGCAGTCCAGGAACTTCCAATGCAGCAAGGCTGAGCATCTAAGCAGAGCGCGCGCGCAAAAGCTCAGCCCAGCTCTGCCCCGCGTCCGGCTCCCTTGCGCAACAGCAAAACAGCTTGCGAGAAAGTCCTGACAGGCTTACAAAGAGGCAGAAGGCACCCACCGTGTTACATAACACGCAGGCGCAAAATGAAACCCTCCTCCTCCTCCCTCTCGCATTCCCCCCCCCCACCCCCTTTTACCGGAAGAGCAATGTGAATATTTTCTTTTGCGGCTCACGTCTTTGCTGTCACATATATCTATATATCTTCGCAGACCTGTCTTCGGGATTTCGCCGGCCCGGTAACCAGTCTAATAAAGAGGAGGAACTATTTCTCGGGCCCGGGCGGCGCGTGCCTGGCTGCAACCTGACCCCGGGAGCTGGCCGCTGCGGGAGCCGCAAGAGCCTCACCCTCGCCGAGGGAGGCGCTCCCGGGGGACTGGCGAGGCTCCCGGAAGAAGAGCCGCGTCCCGAAAGCGACCCTGAGCTTCCATTCCGGGGCGGTGGGGTGCCTGGGAGGGGGACGCGAGCTTGAGCAGCTGGGCAAGGAATGGGGCATCCCTGCTGAGGGGCGAGAGCTGCCCGCCCGCTCCTCTTTGGAGGGCTCGCAGGAAGAAATAGCACCGCGCCATCCCGGAGAATGGGAATCGGGGGAGATCCTTGGCAGGTAAGGGCATCTCCGTTTGTGGCGCACTTGCATGATGCGAGTTAAGTTGAAGGGGGGTGGGGGCTGCCCGATGCTTTAGAATCGGAGGACCTTGTAGCCCTCCCTCCTAGACTTTCGGTTGTGTAGGCTGCTTAATCTTAGGAAAATGCACCTTTTGTTTTGTCAGTTGTTTTATTTATTTATATACCGCTTGCTTGCAGTAGTTAAACCTCAGTTAAAAGTATTCAAAGAAGCAATAGGAGCCGTTAAAAACGATCAAAAGCATCTGTAGATATTTAAAATTAAAATTAAAAAGAGATTTAAAAAATATCAGCCTCTGTGCGTCTGGATAGGCTTGTCCAAAGAGAAATGTTTTAAGCAAAGTGCTAAAAAGTGAAGGCGCCTGCCTGGTATCAATAGGCGGGGAGCTTTCAAAATGTAGGTGCCATTGCACTAAAACTGCAGAAGGATGTGCTGCTTGCAGCACCCACAGATTGAAAAAGTCAGGGGGGCACATATTGGGTACGGTGGTCTCACGAGTAAACTGTTCCTAAGCCTGTGAGAGCTTTATATACGAATACTAACCCCTTGGACTTGGCTGGTCACAAATTGGGAACCAGTGCTGATCTCTGATCAGAAGTATTATGTGTTGGCAGGGTCTCACACCTGTCAGCACTTGTGCAGCAGCATTCTGTACTAAATGCAGCCAAGTGCAAGGGAAGCCCCACATAGTGTATTATATTATTATTATTTAAATTTGTGTGATGCCCTTCATCTGTAGCTCTCAGGGCAGTTCACAGCATAAAAACACAAAATACATAATAAAAAACAAAACAATAACACACACACACACGTGTGTATTGCAGCTATTCGTTCTTGAAGTCACTGAAGGCATCTTGCCCTGAAACTCCTAATGACTGCTCCCATTGACTTCATAACTGCCAGGGGCTGAGAAGCATTCTTCCAATGCCTCTCTCTGGACACTCTCCCAGAACCACTGTGGTATAATGCCCTCAATTCCTATTCCATGGAGCTTGTCCAGGAGGGTACTATGGTAGGTGGTATCGAAAGCCATGGAGAGATCAAGAAGCAGGAGCAAGGTTGCACTCCCCTTATCCGGCTTGCTGTGAAGGTCATCCAAGGACAGTTGTTCAAGGATAGAGCACATTGGTGATGTTCTAAAGAAGACAATTCCAAAGAGTAGCCCTCATTTATAATAAAAAGCATCTAGCAACTTTCAGATATAAGCAGTTGAGGAGGACACCTGCTTTTAAAAAAGTAAAATAGTTATGCTAAAGTAATACCACAAATAGCAAGACACTGTAATACTCCAAGGCCTTCTTTTTTTTTTGCTAGCGTAGTCAAACTATCATTTTGTACCTTCCCTTCTGTTTGTTTTCTGTTCTCAGCAGTGTAACACTGTCATGTTACATCAATAGTACATCAAATGATAAAAGTTGACCTGGTTACCATGGGTGTACACGGGTGGCGGCGGGAGCAGATGCCCCCCTAAATCAAGTAAATAAAAATACTTAACTGACCAATTGCATCACAAATAACTCAGTTCTGCCCCCCGTTACATAAAGATTGCCCCTTAAATAAATCCTGGCTATGCCCATGCTGGTTACTATTTTTATTTTCATTTTTAATTTCACTAGCACTACTATTGTGCTTCACATTACTTAACCAGAACGAAATGCTACCCCGCCCCCCGCAAATTACTGGCCACTATTGCTAATTTAGGCTACAGTCCTATGCTTATGCTTACTTACCTTTGAACTCAATGTAAGCCCCTTTGAACTCAGTGTAAATGCATTGGGCAAAATGGGCAAACAGTAGCTCCCTCCAGGGCATTTCCTTCTCTGAGGTAGACAACTCTGGGATTCAGACACCTCAGACTTAGCTTGCATGTATGGCAAGGTCCTTCCTGAAGCCACATTTTGCTGTGCTGATTTCAAGATCCATTTATTTGGGTTGAGAAATAGAGATGGTGGTGGTTGCAGGGGAGACCTCCATAGTTTTAAATGCTTTGGAAACTGTTAATTTGAAAGAACGCAGCAGCATTTCTGCAGATTTGGTTGCATGCTTGATTCGGCAAGTTTGTTCCTACTTTGGGTCTAAACCACTGAGCCTCTTGGGCTTGCTGATTGGAAGGTTGGCGGTTCGAATCCCCGCGACGGGGTGAGCACCCGTTGCTCTGTCCCAGCTCCTGCCAACCTGACAGTTCAAAAGCATGCCAGTGCAGTTGGATAAATAGGAACCGCTGCGGCGGGAAGGTAAACGGCATTTCCGTGGGCTCTGGCAGTCGTCACAGTCCTCCGTGCGCCAGAAGCGGTTTAGTCATGCTGGCCACATGACCCAGAAAACTGTGTGTGGGCAAACTCCGGCTCCCTCGGCCTGAAAGCGAGATGAGCGCCGCATCGCCATAGTCACCTTTGACTGGACTTAACTGTCCAGGGGTCTTTTATCTTACCTTTTACCTTTTATGTTTCTCAGGGTTTTATGAGGGCAGTTGTTATCCATGTACAATGGTTCTTGGTTTTGTTATATACACAGCTAGATGTCTAACGTGGACATAAGATACTGTTGATGACCTTTAGCACAGAAAATGGAATTGGAATGAGGGTGGAAGCTGGATTGTATGTGCCTATGGAGTATGGATATAATTTCAAGGGTACAGTAATATACTGAACAGCTAATATGAGAAGTAGTGAGTTTGCTTCCATGTAACTGTGTATAGGGTTGCTGCTTTAAGAGTATAGTTGAGATGGTGAATATATGTAGGCAAAAGGAGAAACTCGCTGGCTATTTTGTTGACAACTACGCTGTTTATTTTGGAACAAAGATGCCTGCTACCATCAAGACCTACAATTCAGCCTGCTGATGGATGAGTGAGCTATTAGTGCTAAAAGCTGCTAGAAAGACATTGGCGCCTCCAGCCACCCAGCCTTTCCCTTGAAAAATGAGGAGCAGAAGCAACTCTGGAGTCCGTTTAGACGGCTACGCCCGGCTTGTTCAACAGACCATTTTGAGTTATCAGGTCAGTGCCACTACTTACAGGTGAAAGGGTTGTTTCTGTTTTTAACAACCCTCTGTTTTCATATTTATTTTTAGCAATCATTGTTTGCTTGCATATCAGAGCATTTGCTCTGACCTGTAAGATGTTTGCTTTAGCTAGATGTGAAGAGAATATTTTGGATCATAGATCCATGGAATTGCAGAGTTGGAAGGGATCCCGAGGGTCATTCAGTCCTGCACCCTGCAATGCACGAATCTCAAGTAGATCATACATGATGGATGGCCAATCCCTGCTTTAAAACCTCCAAAAAAGGAGAGTTCGCCACCTCCTGTGGGAGTCTGTGCCACTGTTGAACAGCTCTTACCAGCAGAAAGTTTTTCCCCCTGATGTTTAGTTGGAATCTCCTTTCTTGTAACTTGAATACATTGGTTTCCTACCCCCCACAGCAGAAGAAAATAAGCTTGCTCCATCTTCCATGTGACAGCCCTTTTGGTATTCGAAGATGGCTGTCATATCTCCTCTCGGTGTCCTCTTTTCCAGGCTGAACAAACCTAAGTCCCTCAATCATAAGGCATGGTTTCCAGACCGTTTATCATCTTGGTCACTCTCCTCTGCAATCATTCAAGCATGTCAATATCCTTCTCAAATTGTGGTGCCCAAAATTGGAGACAGTACTCGGGGTGTGGTCTGACCAAGGCAGAGTGGGACTAAAGTCTAGATGTTTGATTTCCATGGGTACATTATTTCTGGGTGGACGGCAACAAATAACCAAGAAACGTTGGTGAGGCAGTCTGCAATAACTCACTTTTATGTGAGTTACCTTCCACAAAGTCCCAAGCATAGACATCATAATGGGCATCTTATTAGATGCCTATGTAATTCTACCGCTCCCTTCCAAAGTTCTTTGAGCAGGCTGAGAAGGCTTTAAATAGTTTTAAATGACTGGCAGATTCCAGTGATCAGAAGGGCATATTGCCCCCTTTTTAAGGAAATGCAGAATGTGGGCAGGGGTCTCTCTCATTCTCAGGCCTCCACATGTCTATCTCTGGTGACAAAGTCATTGGCTTCTGCTGCTTTGGGATTTTGCTTACCAGCTGAGCTTGTATCCCCCCTGCTCCTTCCTATCAAATTTTAGCTGAGTTGAGCAGCTGATAATAAAATGTATGGAGTGTTTTTACCCTTGACAGATGCTTCAAGGGAATTTCCTAGCTCACAGGCTTCCCCCAGAGCCTACTTTCTCCTTCCCAGCTTGTCTGCCACATCTCTGCCTACTCCTCGCCTTAGAAGTCTGATACATGGTTAAGATGTGACATTTATCAGCCCAGAGTAGGGAACGTTTGGCCTTCTGCAGACTGTGTGGAGTGATGCTTTGCTGTAGTTGCTGCTGCTGTTTTTTCAGCACATGTAAAGTTTTCTTTAAGATCATCTGTGCATCTCTCTGAAGTTTCTGAGTCCTGACATGTTAATCCGCCTCTCCATTTCCAACATTCATGCTGTGAGTGCCAATTCATACATAACACCCACCCATAAGAAGGCTTGGGGGAACCCCAAGGTTTGCAAGAGTGTAAAGAAATCTTATGCGGGGGGGGGGGGGGACTGAAGGGAATCCCCGAAATAGCCCAGTAAGGGCTGAGCTTGCATGAAATATGGAGGTAACATCCATTTAAAGCATTCTTTAACTGTCATGGCTTCCTCCCAAGAATTCTGGGAACAAATTTGTTAAGGTGGCTGTGAGTTGTAACTCTGCGAGAAATAAACTACAGTTCCCAGGATTCTTTGGGGGAATCCATCTTTGTTTAAAGTGGCATAAGACCACTATAAATGCATGATGTGGATGCACATAACTGTTGGGAGGAAAACCAGGGAGAGGACTGGAATAGAATCCTGAACAGTAGCACTTGATCCAGTGAAACATTTTGCTGCAGGTCCCATGTGCATTATTCCACTTCCCCCACTTCATATCACTTACATATTGTGCTGTTAGAGCTGCTTGTACATTTATTCTTATTTTAACAAAATTTATATGCCGCTTACTCAAACAAAGAACCTCAAAGTGGTTTACAAAAGACAATAAAATATTCATTAAAAATACCAATAAAAGCAAACATTAAAAACCAGGTAGTTTATACATAGATATAGTCAGTTATTTTAAAACAGTTATTCCTAAATCACTGATTCTTAAATCACTGTTTAAATTCTTAATATTGCATGCAAAAATTACATGCCTTGTTAGGCTTGCTGAAGCAAATAAAGTTTTTAGCAATATAGCACAAAATTGGCACCATTGGTGTCCATGTGTAGGTGCCATTATCAGTAATACTAATTTGGCTAACAAGTACCTGTGTCTTTTAACCACACATATATTTGTTAAATGGATAATGGTACATTTGTCATGTTTGGATACATTCTGCTACATGGAAATGATACAGGTACAGGAGAATAGTCTCTGTGACTCTTAGGATAGATGTGCCTATAATTGTAGGCACGTGGTTGGCTGCTAGTATTTATTATGTTGTGGCTAAGAAATAAACCATGAGCATTGCAAAAATCTTAGGTAAAGAATAACTAGAGCCATTGGATACATTTGGGCCACTGGATAAGAATAACAAAATGCTCAAATTCTCCAGTTTGTTGAGCTGAAGGCACCCTACGAGAGAAAGCAGCAGTGTCTTTTGAGGGAGCCTTCAGTTAAAATACTTTAATCTGCAGTGATGAGAGCAGGATTTTTTCCATGAGTCACTTTCCAAATATACTTCTCATATAGAAGTGTATGCTGGAGTAGGACAGAATAAAGGGCATAATGCAAATTGCAGACCCTAAAGGTCATTAACAACTTTGACACCAGACTATGTCAGGAGCAGACTCTACAGATGACAGATGACAATTAGTATTGTATTTAATATTGTCTGCTGGAATAAGACATCACAACACCAAGCAAACCTCAATAGAAAACTGAGGAAGATGTGCCACAACAAGCCCAGTGCAACTCCACCTAAACATTAGGAAGAACTTCCTGACAGTAAGAGCTGTTCGACAGTGGAATTTGCTGCCATGGAGTGTGGTGGAGTCTCCTTCTTTGGAGGTCTTTAAGCAGAGGCTTGACAACCATATGTCAGGAGTGCTCTGATGGTGTTTCCTGCTTGGCAGGGGGTTGGACTCGATGGCCCTTGTGGTCTCTTCCAACTCTATGATTCTATGATTCTATGATTCTAACTCCAAAAACTGAGTCACGTTTTACTTAACTTGAGGGAAACCTTGAAATACAGAATTAGAAAGTCTCCACGCTGTACGTGCCAGAGATCCACTATGGTGTGTGTATGTGCATTTATGCAATCCTTCTGAAGTCAATAGGACCTCTTGAGTATGAGACATGGTGGGTACAAATCTAATTTTGAGGGTGGCATCTTTCTTTTCTTCATCCCACCCTTCTTATAACTCTTTTCACACAGTAAATGCCTTGGTTTCCTACTTTCATCTCTTTAGCCTGTGCATGCATCCAGCGCAACAGGATTCTGGGAGGGAATGGGCCATCTGTGGGCTCCTCTCTGGTCCCCATCTCAGTCCCATTATGCTGCCTTCATGTATACATAGGTAGTGCGGGAGAGGGAGATAGGGCTCCAGTTAGTTTTTTTAGCTAAACCAAACCATGGTTTAGTGTGAAAGACCAAACTTTCCCAGAGCAAAGTTCGTGGCTGCAGTGCTCTTTCCCCAGTTCTGCTGTTGTTCTGCCACCTGTGGATAAGCTGTTATTTGGCTTAAAGTTGCACCCGAACCTGGGCTTGTAGCTTTCGTGGCTCCATACCAAAAGCTATAATCAAGGTTTGTTATTGGTTTACTGCTTTTGGTTTGCTGGGGGGGGGCATACTATGAGCCTGGGTTTGGGTGTAACACAAAGCCAAACCGTGTGGAAGCGGCAGGAGGGCTGGATGAGGAGTGCTGTTGCCACAGTCTTTGCTCTGGGAACCCACAGATATGCTCATTTGCACTAAGACATGGTTTGTGTGTGACCTGTGTTGTGTAAGCAATGTGCCTGCAACACAAGTGGATCACACTCTGCTTGTGTGGGCATTTTAACCAAACTTTCACTGTTTGTCTGTTTGTTTTTAACAAGGCATGCTATCTGCATTCTGATTCTTATGAGAAAACCACACAGTTTTATTTCACCACTGAGATGGCTCTAGCATCACTGCACAGCTAGAGCGAATCTGATGTTATGTAAGCTGTCGTGTTTACCAGAACTGCACTGTGGGCTAGACACTGATTCCAGCTCAAATGGGTTTCTTAAATTGTTAATTGTTCTAACAAAGACATTAGAGCTGCAGAATGGTTACACCAGTGTAGCTGAGGATCAAATTTATTCTTCTTCTTTGGTATTATGCACATAGTTTGAATATCATCATGCAGAAAAAAGATAACATATTTGCAGGTTTGTACAACGTTACGATTCTGCATGTTGTGTATACTTATCTGCAAGTATGATGGTAGATACACAGCTTTGGTAAACTGTGTTAGTACAGTCTCAGTCAAATCCTCGTCTCAGGTGAATCCCTAGTGATTTCACTAAGATTCCCTTGCAACAAAATCCGTTCATGCAGAGTTATTTTCAGTGCCAGAACCATGGCACGTTAGTTTTGTAATCACAGTCTGATCATGTAATAGCTGCATTCATTCATAAGCCAAGAACCTTGGCTTAATAAACTATTCTGTGCATGCATTCTGGTGCTTGACTCTTGCTTTGCTCATCACCTCAGCCTTCCCCTGGCACGAAGGGGCAAGTGAGCCAGTGTAGCGTGAAATCGAAACCCAGAATCCTGGTTTGTTTCTGTCCCACCTGCCAAGTCACTGGCCAGGGTTCAGTTAAGGTTTGCTGTTGGCTTATAAATCCTGACTTGTTAGGGACGAACAAACCACAGTCCAGCATTTGGATGTCACCCCAAGCTGTTTTGCGTACCTGCTCATGCCAGGTGGAGAGTGAAGTGGAAGGAATCAGTATTGTGCCCAGTATAATTTGTTAAGCCAAGGTTTCTTGGTTTATCGTTACATGTGAACGCGGCACTGGGTCAGTAAGGCATATCAGTAAGTGGAGATTTCTTAGCCAGAGGGCAGCTTTGCCCCCACCTGCTCCACGCTTACCACAGTAATAGTGCCTTCTGCCTGCTCTCTTTCATTCCCGTTTGCTGCAATATTTCAGACTCCAGTTCCTTATCATAGCTACTGAGGGTTGGCATGCGCCCAGCAAACAGCATTAACACGATGGCACATAAGGAACTTCCCATCCATCAGTAAGATACTAATGGGACCAGAGACTTACCTTCTTTTGGACTTGCCAACTTCACTTAGCAGCTGTCCAAAATAGAAAATGATTGAACGATAGGATTCTGAACAGTATGAGCTCTACAAACCTTGAGAACAACCAGTTGGGTGTTTGTTTTTGGAGTCCTGAGACAGAGTACCGAAAAAGCATCCTGAAAAGATGCAATATGTCCTTCCAACTTTGCTTTGATCTGTGCCTTTTGCACAGGAGTGTGGCAGCACCGATCCTTTGGAACTCCCTGCCTATTGATATCAGGCAGGCACCTTCACTGTATTCCTTTTGTTTTTGTTTTTTTAATAATATTTTATTAATTTTACAAAAGGAAAAGAAGACAATAAACATCAAAACATCAACAAATATCAACATTCAAACAACAAAAACAAACAATCAATACGTAATCAGAAAAGAAAAAAAAAGAAAGATATTACACACCTAAAAAAAAAAAGTTTAAACAAAAAGTTTTACATAAAAAGAAGAATAAAAAAAAACTCTTTTCAAATTCATATCCTTCATAACCTTATTTTCCTGACTTCCACCCACCCTCCTTTCTTGTATTCCACTTCAAATTTAATTCAACAAATTCATTTTTATTAGTTTTATCCTTTAAAATTCCTTCAAATATTAATTTGTATTATTCAGATTTTCATCCAATATTTATCCCTTCTTTCATACTCTTATTTATCTTATTTACTAGAACCTCTTCGTTTCATTTCAATGTCCTCAACATTCAGAAATTTTACAATGTTTTTGTAGATAATTTTTAAACTTCTTCCAATCTTCTTCCACCTGCTCTTCTCCTTGATCTCGGATTCTGCCAGTCATTTCCGCCATTTCCATGTAGTCCATTACTTGCATCTGCCATTCTTCCAAGGTGGGTAGATCTTGTGTCTTCCAGTGCTTTGTGATGAGAATTCTTGCTGCTGCTGTAGCATACATAAAAAAAGTTCTATCCTTCTTTGGCACCAATTGGCTGACCATGCCCAGGAGAAAGGCCTCTGGTTTCTTTAGGAAGGTATACTTAAATACCTTTTTCATTTCATTATAGATCATCTCCCAGAAGGTCTCTTCACTGTATTCCTTTTGGTGCCTGCTGAAGGCATTCTTATCTAGACAAGTCTATATATTAAAACTTCGTGTGAGTTTTAGTTTGTTTTGGTCTACTGTATTGTGGTTTTACCTTTCTGTATGGTTGTGAATTTTTTAGTGATAATTCCATTGCTTTATCTTTTCTGTAAACTACTTTTGAGTTTTCCCCAACAATCAAGCGGTATATACATTTTATGAAATAAACAAATAGAATACAATGATATTTCACCAGTGTACTTACCATGAAGGTTCCTACCTATGTGGGCCGGTGCAGAGATTGTCTGAGGCCTCTGCAGGAATCTTATTCTTGGCTTGACAGTGTAAAGCTGTAAGGCTCCTGGCAGAGGCCCCAGGCCAGCTCAGCCCCCAGAGGCCTGGGACAAGGCTACCCATCCCCCCTGCACGTGCCTGGCTCTAAGTACCATGGATGTGAAAACAGGGAGTTGTAGACTACTTCTCTTTGCACGCACAACATCATGCTATTGCAGGCAGTGGAAACCAGCAGCGCAAAAGCACAGAGTGACTTCTAAGCTCAGTTCCTTTCTCACCACACCCTTCTCACTTGTTACCCCTTGTTCCTCTGGCACCAAGACATAATTTGGGTAGTATGATTAGTTATGAGTCGGTGTCTTCCACAAGCACATGGGCAGTCTTTATGTTTACGTGCTGTTTATTTATTTTTGTATCTTAAAGCACAGCCCTAATCATGTCTTACTCAGATGTAAACCCTATTGAATTCTGTGGGGCTTACTCCCAGATGTGTGGGGCTGGGATTAAAGCCTTAGATAATTAATTACCACGCAAGAGCAAATTCCAATTCCAAATCCAATTCAAAAATAAGCTGTGCGAACTCCTGTATATCTTCATTTAAAATGTAAGAAATGTTTTTAAATGCCATGGTTTTGCCCCAGGTAAGCAAACCCCCCTAACCCCTTAATTTATACTGTATTTTACTAAGACTTTATTCCCTCAAAAGTTTAATAATTAATAGGTTTAGGGATAAAAATAGTCCACACACAACCCGGCTCTCCCTGTGACCTTGAAGCATAAGGACAGTTGATAACAGCCGTTATGGCTCTGTAATATTTCACAACGTTTCAAAACCTAAAGATCATTCTCTGTTCCTGTGCACAGTCGGTTCCCCAGAAACCTCCTCCTTAGAATGTTCCATTACTCCTCTGGCTCTGAGCCCAGAATGAAGCTGCTAAAACACACGCCCTCCTTCTTTTTCTTCCCATAGCACAGAAATGAGTGCTGTAATTGACCTACGTCTAAAATGCAATATTAGACAAAACTACAGGTTCCATACAGACACGTGAACCCGTGTGTATGTGTGTGTTTGCCCCACTTTAAAAAAACCCCTGAATGTAGCTTCCAATACTGCAAATTTCAGTGTAGAAGCGGCAGGAATAAAAAGCCTGCTCAGCCAATATTTTTCTGACCGTTTCTCTTCTCAAAAAGCCACACACACCCCAGCTGATTTTTAGCTTACAGGAAAACAGATAAGGCTGTGTTTCCTTATGAGGTGAAAAGCAATGGAGTTGTTTTGAGGGGGGCGAGGGGGACATCCCAGATGGAAAAGTTTAAAAGAGCTCCTTTTGCTCTGGCCTGGCATATGGCTTCTTCAGGCAGCTGTAGGGGCCTCATTGTTTTGCAATCCAGGCCCAACCAGAGTTTTCATTGGACCGCTGGCGATGTAGCGGCCAAATGCAGGAAGAACACCCATGAGAAATGGGTGAATCTACTTCATTCATACTTTCTGAAACAGTACCTGAACCTATGATTCTATGGTTTCCCCAGTGAAATTCGCACTTCTCTGAATTTTGTGGTACAGTTCTCTAGCCAAGTAATGTGTACAAAAATGCACACGCTAGGGTAAGGTGTGCTTAGAAGTGCTCAGGCTGTTTAACCCTTAAAAAAAAAATCTTATTTCAGAACCCTGTTACAGGACTGCTCTCCGCCAGTACTGAGCAAAAGGATGCTTGGGTACGAGATAATATTTATAGCATTTTGGCTGTGTGGGGCCTGGGGATGGCCTACAGGAAGAATGCAGATCGGGATGAAGATAAAGCCAAAGCATATGAATTGGAGCAGGTATGTCTTTGGATCACTATTTACTTTGTGTTATGATATGTAAAGATGAATTTATTTATTACTTCCTCTACAAGTGAATAAACTATCATTTTCAGTGCATAGTGAATCCTGCTTAATTTATGGGTGGTGTTAAAAAATTGGAAAGTGGTAAGATCAAAGCAATGGATGAGATTTGGGGGAAGCAGCCGTTTCATGATTGACTTCATAAATCCATTACCCACGTTTGAAGGACAATTAAGGGTCCCCCTTTGTAGAGTTACGATATGTGAGCTTCTATAGCTGCATTCACAGGCTCACCTGAAACAAGCTCAGTTCCTAGCAGGCTCAAATTTTGACATTTTGGGTGCATTTCAAGCTTCATGGAAGCCAGATTCCCTCACAAGTTCCTTCTGATGCCCGCTTCTCAAATCTCATCTGACTTTTATAGCAGCAACGGCAATCTTCCTTCCTTTCTTTCTTTCTTTCTTTCTTTCTTTCTTTCTTTCTTTCTCTTATTCTTTGCTATGGCCTCAGAAACTCAGGAAATCTTTATGTCTTAGGAGGTGCTGCAAAGCATAATGAATGCTGTTGCTGTTGTTTTTATTGTTACTGCCACCACCACCACCTGGTAAGTTTCAGTGGCAAAAAGGAAGAGGGTGACTGAAATGGCAGAGGGAGCAAATGCTGGGCTGGTGCAGAGCTAATCATGATCTTAATCCAAACCAGAAATATTTGGGATTTGCCTTTTAATTGAATGAGGAAAGCTCATGCTTCAAATTCCCCAACTTTGAACTACAGCAGCACAACTCCATGCACCAACATTTGCCTGCTGTGTGTCAGGGAGTCCTGACACTGTGTCCCTGAGGAAAACTCTGAGCTTCTATTTATAGCATAAGAATGATTATTTTAAAAAATTCTTTTGGTTCTGTGACCATCCAATCACTTTAGCCGTGACATAAAGCAATTGCTTATTGTTCTAGCTTGTATCTTTGTCATAAAATCAGGTTACGCAGTTGAGCAAATTGTTTTCTTAAATGTATAGGATGGTTTTGTAAATGTCCTCTTTTTTTTACACAAGCATTGATCATTAGTTATTAAGACCCAAAATAATGTTTGCATGCTTTCTTTAATTATATTCCTGCAGAACGTTGTGAAACTGATGCGGGGACTTCTGCAATGTATGATGAGACAGGTAATGATAAACTGGATGACTTGTGTTCTGTTATTTTCAGTGGCATGACCAGATTTAATGATGCCAATGCAATTTTAGGTGTGACGAATGGGACGCACTGAGGAAGGCAGGTTCAAACAAAGTAGTATTTTCGGCGTACCGAAAGTAGTACTTAGCTGCTCCTCTGAAACCATTTCCACTCATGGGAGGGAAAATGCATTTTGGACTTTGCAAGCTAAAATGAGTCCAACTAAAATGAATTTAAGGGCAGCCTGCCATGAAATGGATATTACATATAAAACTATTTTAAGTGCATGTTCTATTTATACAGCATACCTCTCTAGTATAAATGAAATAATCCTCCTTCTTGGAATTGCAGTACGTGAGTGGCCTGAAGGAAAAGTGGGAGATTGTCCCATGCAAATTGCAGGTGTGAAAAGACCCCCACTCTCTTTATTGCACCAGAGTGCAAATGACTGAAGACCTTCAAACACCTCCCCCCCCCCAAGCCTAGATTCTGGCAAACGTCATCCTCTTCCCCCACTGGCTGCTTCTGCAAGAAATTTTTTGCACTCACTTGAGAGAAAATGGTGTAATTAACATTGTGTGTAGTTGGGCGCTTCAAGTGGTTAAAATAAAAAACGCATAGTCTCCCTGTTTCCTTCTCCCTAGCAATTTCACTATAGGTACAAATGTGAACTTACTGTACATGGTCAGCGACTGAGAGATTGTGTTCAATGTTTTTAATTTCACATTTTTATCGTTGGGCTAGAATCCACGACATTTTAGCCCCAGTGCAGTGTTTTTGGAATACTTTCTTATTATTGTGTGGTTGCTGAGAACTGAAAACACTACCTAATTCTGCCAGGCCCAAATATTGGCTAGGATGATGTCCATTTGGATATTTCCTTCCTTTATGTAAGTCCAGTGTTGTATAATGTTGTATAAAGGATGCCTGGTTTCTTTTTAGCGGCTCTGTTTCCCAGTTAGAAGCTTCTATCTGTGTGTCCGTCTTCCAAACAATCTAAGAGGCAGACCAATGTGACAGGCTGTTTACAGTAAATTTCCACAGCTCTATTCAAGAGACTTCATTGGTTTGTTGAAGAGGAAATAATTTGTTTTAAGAGGCCCACCCCCCTTTAAATTATACTGTACCAAAATCTAGACTGAGGCAAAATTATTATTTTGAAAATGTTTATGACTAAAGAACTACTTTCAGAATATTGCTTCTTTTTCTTAGGTAGATAAGGTTGAGAAGTTCAAGCACACACAGAGTACCAAGGACTGCCTGCATGCCAAATATAATACAGCCACTTGTGGCACAGTAGTTGGAGACAATGAGTGGGGACATCTACAAGTAGATGCAACTTCCCTTTACCTTCTCTTCTTGGCTCAGATGACAGCATCAGGTAAGCTACGTTGGAACTCATAGTTCTTTTCTAACTAAGGACATTTATATTCAGCAAGTAACATTTCACCCCTCAAAAAAATAAATAAATCACATTTAGTATCAGACTTGCCTTTAATTCTTTTAATATAGTCCATATGTCTGCTTAGTTACAGATTAGAGTGGACAAGTTGCCTTCCAGATCTCCTGTAGTTGTTTGAATGGCTTGACCTTCTGTGGAATGACAATGACTAACTATTGTGTTCCATTTTTATCTGGTTTTGAATCTGAACACTGTAAAATGGTTTTGGCAAGTTGTTCTTGGTTGATTGTTTTGCAAGGGACATCTTTCAACAGGGATGAGGAATCAGGGGCCCTCAAAATGCTGTTGGACTTCAGTTCCCATCAGCCCAATCTAGCGTAGCCAATAATTAGGCATGAAGGGGAGCTGTGGTCCAACAACCTCTGGGTGAATACCTCTGCCTTCAACGAAAGCACCTACTCATTCATGAATCCTTTTCATTTTTGTGCATGGGTACATGGCAATGCATATTTGCAATGTGTTACCAAGGACACTCATCCTATAGATGACTGACAGACTGCCCACCAACAGATGGTTGTTTCAGGACTTAACAATCTGTACTTTAAATGCTACTAATTGCCGAAGAATTATTTTGCTTTAGTTAAGTGTTTAAATCACAGGCATGATGTATGGCACTCATGGGAGTCTGAGATTATGGAATAAGGTTATCACTGGAAAAGCCCATCTCCATTTAAGAACTGAGCATGCATTTTATTTTGGACGATATCCTTCACAGAATTAAAAGCTACTTTAAACATTGTCTTGTGTAGTTTGTTACACCTTTCATTGTTTAGGCCATTGTTCTATGGGGTGGAGCAAATGGGTACTCAACCAGCAGTTGTCTATAGTGTAACACACAATTTTCATGCAGAAGTTTTTCTCAGTGCTCTACTAGGAGCATAAGAACCCCCAAATGGAACTATTGACTGGAGTTAAGGTATCCCTAATGATGGCTCTTTCTTATTTAGGATTGCGTATTATATTTACCCTTGATGAAGTTGCCTTTGTACAGAATCTTGTGTTTTACATAGAGGCTGCCTACAAAGTTGCTGTAAGTATTCTCAAGTCATTTTATTTATTTATTTTAAATAAAATTGAAATAATGTATTGGAACAAACCAGGATCTTAAACTGACTTCCAACCATTGTTTAAGATTCTGACTTGTAACCATAGTTTCCTGGTTTGGCTATAACAGGAAACTATGATTAAGTAATCCAGCAAGTATTAAATTGTGGTGTGCCAAGAATGAATGATGGAAGAAGGGGTAAAACGAGGAAGGATCATGCAGGCACAAGCCTTGTGCATATGTCAGCTTAATAATGTGTGATCCAAACCTACTGAGTAGTGTTGCTGTAGTTCTCACAATAGTGTATGCACAGTCCACATCTGCATACGTGTATCTCTGGATCTGAGAAGTTGCTTTTTATTTCTGCTTTCCTCTTTCTTTTGTTTCAGGATTATGGCATGTGGGAACGTGGTGATAAGACGAACCAGGGCATCCCTGAACTGAATGCAAGCTCTGTAGGAATGGCCAAGGTGAGATGGTTGTTGCTTTTGTTGTTGTTTTTTTACTGTAAACTAACAATGGTACGCAATAATGATAAATGCAATATTTCTATTTGTTGATTTTTGTGAAACTTACTTCCAGTTCAGTGTTGCATTCCAGGACTATTGCAATAAATAGAAGGTTCGCTATTGATTTCTGATGGGTCTTGATTGTACTTTTCCCAATAGTAAATAGCCACTGTGCTGTTGTTCAATGGATAGAATATTTTGAATTTGAACTAAGAGATGGTAATTCACATTCCTGATTTAAACACACTCACAGAGCCAGTGTGGTGTAGTGGTAAGAGCTCATCCCATCGCTCGGATTTGAACCCCCGACCTTCTGATCGGCAAGCCCAAGAGGCTCAGTGGTTTAGACTACAGTGCCACTTGTGGACTTTACCTTTAGTGGTTAGAGTGTTGGACTAGGACCTGGGTGGCCAGGGTTCAAGTCCCTTCTCAGCCATGAAGCTCACTGTATGACCTTTGGGCAGTCACGGCCTTTCAGCCCAACCAACCTCACGGGGTTCTTGTGGGTAGAACCAGGTCTGCCACTTTGAGCTCATTAGAGAAGAGGTGAGCTACACATTCAAAAGTAAATAGTGCCACAATTTCCTGGAAGTTGCTGGTGCTGGTATGGCGGTTTGCTGTGTGATATTCTGCTATATCTACTGAGCTCCTTCCATCAGCACAGCTGCTTTGGCAAACTTCTATAAGGTGGGAGTGATTTTCAGCCTACACCACCCAAGTAAAGTTAAAAGCAGGCTTAATTCAGTGATCTTGAGAAAATATGCAGCACTTTGAAGCCATTCTTAACTGTTTTTTCTTCCAAGTGAATTTGGTTGGAGCAGGCTATTAAAGTCCACTGTCAATCTGCAATAGGGAAATATTGCAATCTCTCTTAAGGGATTCTTATGAAGAAAAGTAAGATAAAGATTTTGTGCCATTTGGCTATATGTACATACATACATGTGTGTGATTGTTTTAATAGTTATTCACTTGCCATCTCATTCATTACCAATACTTGAACTTTTCAATACTTGAAAAGTTACTGAGCACACACATATGTTTCTGAAGGCCGCACTGGAAGCAATTGATGAATTGGACCTTTTTGGAGCTGGAGGAGGACACAAGTCAGTTATTCATGTCCTTCCAGATGAAGTTGAGCATTGTCAGGTAAATCCAATTCTCCTTTCTATCTCAAAGAAAGTACAGCAAAGCACCCACCCCCTTATAAGCTCTGACTAGCCCCCTTCCCTAGAAATAGACATCAAATTATGGTTGCACCACCAAATTCAACTGGGTGCTATTTTCAGCTATGGAAGCTGAAGATCTGGGAATACCAGCATTTCATAACTGATTGGAAATTCCTATTAGTCCTCATGGTTTTGCATGATAGCAGCCTAATTCTGTTGCCAGGTGGGCCAGCCATTGCTGTATCCTGCCAATGCAGCAAATTCCCCTCCCGTGTGAATTAGTTTATTAGAAAGTAGCTTGTAACATTTTATTTCAAAAGTGACCAGGGTGCTCTTTGTATGTCTGATAAAACACTTTGGCATGAAACTAAATGTTTTTATTTTGTCTTTGTCTTGTCTTTTGCTGGTGCTCTGTGTATATTCCGCTCAGTCTATTCTGTATTCCATGCTGCCAAGGGCCTCCACCTCAAAAGAGATTGATGCTGGACTTTTGTCCATTATTTCTTACCCAGCCTTTGCTGTAGAGGATATGAATGTTGTGAATGCAACGAAAAACGAAATTATCACCAAGCTGCAGGTAAGAGTTTCATTTTGGCTTCTGAACAAATCTTCCATTCATTTATCTATAGATGATAAGCTTGGCCATATTTGTTATTAACAGAAGAAGAAAGCATGTTCTGTTTGACTAAGAACAAAAGATGCTTATATAAAATAAAGCAATGCTTTTATACTGCAGCTAATTTGTTTTTTACAGGGACGGTATGGCTGCTGCCGTTTTATTCGAGATGGCTACAAAACACCAAGAGAAGTACTGTTTCTGAAACTGTCACTCATTTTTATTTGCATGCCACTTTTCCATGGTGAACGTCCAATATCAGAATTGTTTTAAAAATAGCAACCCTGGGGGGGGGGGACCTCATTAGGACTGGAATGTGCAAGGAGATAAGCATAACCCTTTCCATCCCTGCTGTGGCCCCAAGGAAAGTTGCTTTACCTTCCTGTTCACACACACAGCAAGGTTGATGTTAGCCCTGGAAGTTATGCTTCCATTGGCATCAGTGAGAGCTTTCCACTTGGGGTTAACTTCAGCTGGCGGAAGATTTTTGTCAGAACTGTAGCATGGGGAGAAAGAGTATACTGACCACCCTGAGACAGCTGTTCTCATTCTGATTTAATTTTTTAAAGTTTCACATTCATTGTAATCATTCAATTGATATGACATCTAGATTGGCCCTCAGTGCCAATCTGGTATATCTGTACTTCTAAGCTAATTCCAGGTTGTGAAACTGGCACAGTCCTTTAGAAAGCTAAGTGCTGCGTGTAACAAAATGGAACAGAGAGGGGAATGCTTCTGCTAGATGAAACTCCTTGGAGATTTGGCAGAATACAAGCACAATACATTGTGAAATAGCACTGTAATAATAAAGCATGACATGAGCAATTACATTTCTAGGATCCGAATAGATTACACTACGATCCTGCTGAGCTCAAGTTATTTGAGAACATAGAATGTGAGTGGCCTGTATTCTGGACCTATTTCCTAATTGATGGAGTGTTTAATGGAGACAGAATTCAGGTAAGGTACATGATAAGTTGAAACTGTAATAATTATTGTAGCAGGTATTTTATGAATCAGCTAAGCTCCAGTAGTTGGGTAGAAGAGGATAGGCAATCTGATCATTCTCCCTACCTGCAGCTTTTGCACTTACTGTGAGGCATCCTAGACATCTCTGTTTAAAGGAATTAATGTCCTTGTGCTGAGGGGACAAGTAATCTCTGCTTAAGATTTTAGAGAGCTGCCACCAAACTGGACTAAATGATGACCTCACTCAGTATAATACAGCTTCATAGGTTCCCCATTCAGCAGGCTTATATCATGGCACCAACTGTGATATCTGTGTGGCCAGAAAGGGAGAGAAAGACTAGAATGCTTTCTCCCCATTTGCTCCAGTTACCAGCATTATAAGCTATGGGGATGTGCTGCTCTCCTCACACAGTGCTGCCTCGCCTCTCACCTGCAAGGTCTCCTGCACAGCAGCACTTCACATTAACTCAGTAGCAGTGCGTGTGGCACCAGAGATGGGAGCTCTAAACTCAACCCTGTGGCCTTAAAATTGTAGCATCAGGTGCTTCACTCATTGAAGGGGACGAGAGAAGGCCTGGTCTTTGTATACAAGGGATGTTGGGCTCTTCTTATGTTCTTTTGCCCATGGGGTTTCTGACACAGACACTTTTCACAAAGAGGATGTTTCCAGGGTTCCCAGCACCGCATAGGTACTCTTCCAGTTGTTAAAAAAACCAAAACCCATGAACTTCAGTTGCTTGGTCCTTGTCTTGCACTTTGTAGGTACAAGAGTACAGAGATGCTTTGGAGGGGATACTCATTAGGAAAAAGAATGGGATTCTTCTGATGCCAGAATTATATGCTGTTCCTCCAGATAAGGTAAGACAATTTGGAACATGCCTGGTTTTGTAAATTATCGACCTCTGACATACTGTGTGTTTCGCCCAATTATGTATGAATGTTGTGTTGTCCATTTTCTGTGATATATTTTAACTGTTGGGATTGTATTCGGCTTTAGATTTTAACAAGTGCTACACCCTCGTAAATCCTCGGTACGTGTGATGTGTGAACCTGTTCGCATTCTTTGTTTCATTTGCCAGGTGAATGAAGAGTATGAGAATCCTCACACAGTGGACCGTGTCCCAGCTGGAAAGCTTCCTCATCTGTGGGGCCAATCATTGTACATTCTCAGTGCCCTCCTAGCAGAGGTAACTATGTTTGACACAGCTTTGACAATTATGACAGGTTCCTTTGACCTTATCGTCCCCTTTTCTAGTTGCATTAGAGATCAGATTTCTTTCAGCAGTGGCTGGAAATAATATTCAAACTGGAAAATTATCGGAGCCAACTCTGCCCACTTAGACCAGCCTTCTTCTTAACTTTGGGACTCCAGCTGTTGTTGGATGCCAACTCCCACCAGCCCTAACTGGTGCAACCAATTGTGAGGGATGTGTGGTCCAACAACATCTTGGCGCACAAGGCTGTCCAAGACCTCAATGGTTTTGCACTATCATGAAGCTTCCCTCTTCTGTGCCATTGTCCAGGAATGCGCTCGCTTAAATATGTTATTATTTTCCTCACCTTTGCAGGGATTTCTGGCTACTGGTGAAATCGATCCATTAAACAGAAGGTTTTCAACCGCTTTTAAGCCCGATGTTGTTGTTCAAGGTTGGTGGTTATTGTTACACAATTTTTTACTTAACCCCAGCACAAATTAAAGGAAAAAGGAAATAAAAATGATGTGCCGACCTCTCCATCATGCAGATTTCACACTCGTCAGTGTTCTAATACAGTGAGAAAGTTTGCTAGGAAAAACTACTGGAGGTCACTGCATGGGGGAAATTGCTGTCCTTACTTTTCAGTGCTGGTAAGCAGTAGTGGAATTGCTGAGTGTTGCAGCTAGCGCTGTGCAAAGCATATGCTGTTGTGTGGATACTTTCTCAGGCTGATGTTATGCAGTTACCTGTTTTTGTTGGAAGGTCAGCAGTTTCACATTTAAGTTGCATCAAGAGCTATCAGGAGGGTACTATCGAAGCGCAGCAATTTCTTGATTTCTTTAATTTGTCAGGAAGCCATCTTCGTTGTGTGCCTTACTTCTTTAGTCAAAACAAAATAAAAGAAAAAAAATTCCTTCCAGTAGCACCTTAAAGACCAACTAAGTTAGTTCTAGGTATGAGCTTTCGTGTGCATGCACACTTCTTCAGATACACGTATCTGAAGAAGTGTGCATGCACACGAAAGCTCATACCTAGAACTAACTTAGTTGGTCTTTAAGGTGCTACTGGAAGGAATTTTTTTTCTTTTATTTTGTTTTGACTATGGCAGACGAACACGGCTACCTACCTGTTACTTCTTTAGGTTCCCTTCTTCAGAATGTCAGTTCAGACATGGCTACCTGCCCTGTGTCTTTTGCAGTGGAAACAGACCTTTGGCTTAATTAAGCAATCTATGGCCTTTTAAACTTGACTGCAAATGAAATGTTTTAAGTGCAATATACAATGTGACACTAGATGGCAATGGTGAGCCTTATGGAAAATTAAATGTATTTTTAAAAATGCTTTTTAAAAAAGCTTTTAAAAAAAATGCTTTTAAAAAAGCATTTTCAGAATGTTTTTTTACATGCGTGTAGATTCCACCTCTCTCTCTCTCTCTCTCTCTCTCTCTCTCTGTTTGTTACTATGATGTGTATTTTTTGTGTTTTATATTGTAAGCCACCCTGTGGTCCTTGGATGAAGGGCAGTAAAAATTCTTAATAACTAATAAAAATAATAAAACTAAAAGCTGCAGGGAATTCATCTCTGCAATCTCCTTGGCACACCTTTTAACTTTCCTGTTGTCTAATGCTCCAACCACTTCCCTAACTGGTTCTCTGCTTCTGAAGTAGTCAAATGGTATTATTGTCGCTATCATTATTATTGTTGTTTCTTTTAGTGATATGCTTCTGAACTTCTTTACTTTCTTTTCAGTTATTTCTTGTCCCCTTGCATTTTAGTTTCCAAGTTTATTTCCCTTTTTGTTCTTTTCACTTGGGCAAGTCTTCCATTTTCTGAAGGAAACCTTCATTGATTCTGCTTGTTAACTACCGTACTTTTCTGTCTATAAGACGCCCTCTTGTATAAGACTCCTCCCCACTTTGGGGGACTACCGTATTTTTCGCCCTATAGGACGCACTTTTCCCCCTCCAAAAATGAAGGAGAAATGTGTGTGCATCCTATGGGGTGAATGCAGGCTTTCGCTGAAGCCTGGAGAGCGAGGGGGGTCAGTGCGCACCGACCCCTCTCGCTCTCCAGGCTTCAGGAAGCTATCCACTAGCCGTGGGAGACCCAGCTCTCCCAGGGCTAGCAGAGAGCTTGCCTGCACCCAGAAGCTTGGGGCGCACTGAGCTCCGCACGCCCCAAGCTTCGGGATTAGCGCAGCGCTCTGCTAGCCGTGGGAGAGCCGCGCGGCTCTCCCATGGCTAGCGGAGACCTTGCTGGCACCCAGAAGCTTGGGGCGCGCTGAGCTCCGCACGGCCCAAACTTCGGGATTAGCACAGCGCTCCGCTAGCCATGGGAGAGCGGCGCGGCTCTCCCACGGCTAACGGAGACCTTGCTGGCACCCAGAAGCTTGGGGCGCGCTGAGCTCCGCACACCCCAAGCTTTGGGATTAGCGCAGCGCTCCGCTAGCTGTGGGAGAGCCGCTCGAAGTTGCACGGCTTTCCCAAGGCTAGCGGAGATCTTGTCGGCACCCAGAAGCTTGGGGGCGCTGAGCTCCGCACGCCCCAAGCTTCGGGATTAGCGCAGAGCACCTGGGGGGGAAATAATTTTTTTCCCCTTTATTTCCCCCCCCCTAAAAACTAGGTGCGTCCTATGGGCTGGTGCGTCCTATGGGGCGAAAAATACGGTAAATTTTAAGAAAATGAGAGGAGATGGCCCAGAGTTGTTGAGCCTCTCCCCCCACGCAGCTGCGGGCAGGAAACACTCCCTAGATCGTTTCCCACGTGCAGTGGCATCAGGGGAAGTGGCGCTCCCACTAGCCATCTGGTTTGCAGGAGCGCAACCTCCCCTGATGCCGCCACGCATGGGAAACGATCCAAGGAGTGCTTCCCATGCGCAGCAGCATCGGGTGAATTTGTGCTCCCCCCCCCAAAGACCTGGCTGGTGGCTCACAGCTTATCCCCCCCCCCCAGCTGTGGGCAGGAAACACCCCCCAGATCGCTTCCCAAGGCATCTGGGGAAGTTGCGCTTCTGCCAACCAAATGGCTGGTGGCGTGGCACTTCTCCCCCCTGCCATGCTACTATCTGTGTTTTGGACGACCCCAGTTTTTTGACATGTTTTTTTAGTCAAAAAACCTCATCCAATACACAGAAAAATATGGTAAGTTGCTGTCATCTTAGACTCAATGGTAGCTTTCTTGGTCAGTTTGGCATCCATTCTAAGCTGAGCTTCTATTATTGTAGTGTTAGATAAACTCCAGTATGTCCAAACGTGTCTTTTTTTATATTCCCAAGTCTCAGGAAATACCCATGTGGGATAGCCATATAACAACTTTCATTCTTCCGTGATTATCTTAGGCAGTTAGGTGTTAGTACAATGGGAAAAAATGTCACTTATATCCTTCCTGAAGATATGTGTATCTATAGTATAGTATTTCCAGATGACTTTTTTTTTTTGCTTCAGATATTGAAGTGTTGCTCTTTATTATAATTTTTTTCTCTTGTGCAGTAAATGTCATAGCAGAGACAAATGAAATTAAGAAGCTGTTGAGACACCATGGAATCCATGTTCAGAGCATTGCTGACATTAGCCCGACCAGAGTTCAGCCAGCACGGATTCTGAGCAATCTGTATGCCAAGCTTGGTAGGTGATGTAACAAAGGGATTGTGAAACCTTATCATTTGCTTACCCATCTTTGCTGCTCAATTCACGTGTCATTTTCTTGTTTGGAATGCAAGTTTAAAATCACATGTCATTCTGAACTGAAATTGTGGGGAAGTACAATGGTACCTTGGGTTACATACGCTTCAGGTTACATACACTTCCGGTTACATATGCTTCAGGTTACATACGCTTCAGGTTACATATGCTTCAGGTTACAGACTCCGCTAACCCAGAAATAGTACCTCGGGTTAAGAACTTTGCTTCAGGATGAGAGCAGAAATCGTGCTCCGGCGGCGCAGCAGCAGCGGGAGGCTCCATTAGCTAAAGTGGTGCTTCAGGTTAAGAACAGTTTCAGGTTAAGAACGGACCTCCGTAACAAATTAAGTACTTAACCTGAGGTACCACTGTATATGTATATGTCCGTTTTAATTCTGAAATGTTAGCACAGTCCGAAGTTCTGTAGCTCACCAAAGCACCATCGCCACATTCTCTGTGACGCATAATGTGCCCCTTATATGCTTTGTTGGAAACTCAGTTTCATTGCCTCCTGAATTTCCTTTTGTAAGGCACACCATATGATTTAAAGGGGAATGGAAGCATGCCTCTGGCTTCTCCACCAATGCTGGCTCCTTTTCCTCCAGCCTCTGTATGTTGAACAAGATTTGAAGAGGGAGCTGATGTAATTTTTTTATTAAAAAAATGCTCCTTCACGCAGTTAAGCAATTCCATTTTGCGGGAACCTGATGCCATAGGAGCCTCCATGAGCACAGCCACTTCTCCTTTCAGACTTTCATTCACTGTGTGGAAGGCAGGTTGGAGCCGGGAAAATGGGCACAAACGCTGGCAGTGAGACATCTGTGTGGTCCCACCCCCTGTCAATCTCATCAAGCCCCTTCCTGTGCACACAGGAAGCTCCCCCTGTAGTTCTGAGCCCAGGCCTGAACACCAGTGTGCTGGATGATAGCAATGACCGCTCCCCACTTAAAACGGGGGGCGCCCTTTGCGTGGACGCGTGCAGCCCTGGATCTGGAGTGGCCCCATCAGCATAGGCTTTGCCTTCCCTCAGGTGGGATACCTGGAGGTCCCCGCCTACCCCAGTGAGTTGTCCAATCACACCTGGGGGAAGCGTTGCCAGGGAAACCAGGCCAGGTAGGGGGAGGGATTACCTGCCCACACAGTAGAGCAGTGTTTCCCAACCTTGTGCCTCCAGCTGTTTTTGGACTACAATTCCCATCATCCCTTGCCACTGGTCTTGCTAGTCAGGGATGATGGGAGTTGTAGTTCAAAAACAGCTGGAGGCACAAGGTTGGGAAACACTGCAATAGAGGGTGGATCTTAATTGGTAATCCTCACTTGGCTCCAGAGCCAAGTGTGCTGGATGATAGCAATTGCTTTTTTTAAAAAAAAACCCCAACACAAATCTTTACAACAGTAAAGACTTCTATAGTAGATATGCTTTCATAAGCTTTTCTGTTACCATTTAATGATAAACAGATAACAAAGCAGTTGAGTGTTGGCCAAGAAAATTCTAGCCATAGAGATTTTAACCATTCTTCTTAAACTTATCTAAATAAAGCCAGAAGAAAATATCAAAACACTATTTATGTAAAATGTTTTTGGCCACGAAATAAGCAGAGCACTGCTTTCATTGATCTGACAAGAAATTGTAACGGAATTGGGCAAAAATGTTCTAGTTGGGACTGTGTTGTGTGTGCAAAGTGTTAGAAAAATGATTGGTATTAGAAGAACCAGGGAGAGGCTTGCAAATTTTATACACCTCTTCTCTATGCCTACATATAGGCTCGTGTTACAATATTTTTATTTAAAAGTAGGATCGATACAATGCTTTTCTAATGTTAGTAACATTGGCCTACTTGCTAATTCCGCTCAAAAGGGTACTACAGTGGTATCTCGAGTTACAAACGCCTCAGGTTACAAACTCCGCTAACCTGGAACAGTTACCTCAAGATGAGAACGTTGCCCCAGGATGAGAACGGAAATTGTATGCCGGCGGCGCAGCGGCAGCAAGAGGCCCATTAGCAAAAGCACGCCTCTAGTTAAGAACAGTTTCAGGTTAAGAACGGACCTCCGGAATGAATTAAGTACGTAACTAGAGGTACCACTGTACTGATTTCATGAATTAGGCAGTGCCTTTCCACGAAATTTCATGCTGAAGCAGTGCACTACTTGCTTTGCAAAAGAACAAGCCTTAAAGCCTTTTGGAATATAAGGAAAATGTTCATGATTTTTATATCTTGCTTCCGACAGCAAACTGTTTAAGACTAATTTGTGTTGTATACGGTATAAGAGCAGAAGTAAATGTTAGCTGTATTCTTTTGTTCTTCCAGGCCGCAACAAGAGCATGAAGCTGAGTGGAAGGCCTTACCGACATATTGGTGTCCTGGGAACATCTAAGCTCTATGTTATAAGAAATCAAATATTTACTTTTACCCCACAGGTGAGCTTGGAAAGCTTCCTGTTTCCCAATTGCTGGTGAAACACTTTGCTTATTTACATATCCCTTCTTGACGTTATGTAGGCTGAACTGATGAAACTTGTACCAAATTCATTCCAGCCATTTACACATGGAAATGAAATAAAATAGGAATACTGATAAGCTCATCAGCTTTCCAAAAAGAGAAAACTAGTCTTGCTAATTACACATGCCAGAAGTGAGCACACAGGGATGGGGATCTTCCAGAGGTAGTTGGAGAACATCTCCCCATCAAGGACGGGGGAGAGCTGCAGGTGAAGTCATGGGGTCCCTTATCCCTGGGTTGTGATGAGCTTCCATAGAACTAATGGTAACAAAGCTTTTGCCGATAAAGAAATCTATAAGCACTTGTCTTCAATTTGTTTTTCCTTCCAGTTTATAGATCAGCATCACTTCTATTTGGCTTTAGACAATCGGATGATTGTGGAGATGCTACGAACAGAGTTGGCTTATCTCACATCATGTTGGAGGATTACAGGAAGACCAACCCTCACTTTCCCAATAACCAATACAATGCTCAGTCAGTAACATGTGACCTTTATCATATGACCTTGCATATTATGGTTGGACCCAGCTTTTTCTGAATGTTCATGCCATTTGCAATAGAAGCTTTTTTGTTATTTGTTTATTTTACATTCCATACTGGATGATAAATAAGAGGCAGGAATAGATTCTGCCCAACAGAGAAACAAATGACTTTCTGAATATGCAATACCACTTTTCAGGATAAAATTTTACATTAATCTGGCTTTTTTAAAAAATAAAACATGGGGGCAATTTGAAGCTGTGGAGTGTGTATTTAAGTTCCAAAATTAGTATTATTATTATTATTTTGTTTCTCTCTAAAGTGCTTTCCTCTCATCCATGACCTTAGATTTGACGCTGCAAACAGCAGCAGTCTCTTTGAGCTGGAGTTCCCTAGCAACCGTGTTCCCCACTTATGGAAATAGATACTGAGACATCTTTGTGTATCCTTACCCTGCTCTTCATACGGGTACACCAGATTAGAGTGAAGATAAAAATATACAGTTCATGTGGTGAACAAGTACTCTGTGAGCATAGCACCAAAATGGGAGACCATCTCCTTTATATGCAAGAGGTTCTAGGTTCAACCCTCACATTGCCAGGTGGGTCTGGAAAAATACGGCTTTCTGAAACCCACTGCTTGTCTGTGTAGAATGATGCCTGGCTAGATGGTCCACTGGTCTGGTATAAGTCAGCTTCCTTTGTTCCCAAACAGATTTAATAAGTGAAGTGATAGTAAAAAAGAATGCCAGTATATGGTCACATTGGAACTCAGTAGGACTGAGTTAAAATGCCTATAGTCGAGATCTCTCCCCCTCCCCATCTTACGAAAGGGAAACTCAAACCAGTCAGCAATACACTTTAGGAATTGCTAGGTTTTTTTCCCATTCCCCCCCCCCCGGTTATTTTATTTTTTAAAAGTATTCCACATTGGATATGCTAACTTACTTTGAAAATGAGTTGATAAAGGAACCTATTGCCAAGATGCATGTTTTGTTTTCCTCCTTTTTAGCCAATGATGGGTCTGACATTGATCCAGCAATTCTTGCCACAGTAAGAAAACTTGGGGATGGCTACTTTGGAGGGGCCAGGTAGGTGCCACAATCCCGTTGACGCCTGAGGATATTCCTCTTTCTCTGGCTTTGACAAAAACATGTCATCAGACTATTGTGTTCTCTGTCTAGTGTTTCATAGGTTTGCCCCCACTAGTCTCTTTTGAGCTGGAGGTAGTTGCCGTACTTCCTGAGTCATTTGTCATTGTAGAGTTGTGTGTTAATCATGTTTGTTTTGTATGCTCTTCTGAGAGCAGGAAAAGTAGCATGCACGATAAAGGTAAAGGGACCCCTGACCATTAGGTCCAGTCATGACCGACTCTGGGGTTGCAGTGCTCATCTCGCTTTATTGGCCGAGGGAGCCAGCATACAGCTTCCAGGTCATGTGGCCAGCATGACTAAGCTGTTTCTGGCAAACCAGAGCAGCACACGGAAACGCCGTTTACCTTCCCGCCGGAGCAGTACCTATTTATCTACTTGCACTTGGACGTGCTTTCGAACTGCTAGGTTGGCAGGAGCAGGGACTGAGCAACGAGAGCTCACCCCGTCGTGGGGATTTGAACCGCTGACCTTCTGATCGGCAAGTCCTAGGCTCAGTGGTTTAGACCACAGTGCCACCCACGTCCCAGGCATGCATTACCAGAGAGCAAATTGCATTAATGGAATTTAATTTTGTATAAATGCACATAAGTTTGTGGCATGGGAGTTACTAAAAAAACAACAAAAAACTTGGCAGGTTGCACATCTATTCAGTGGAAGTTGCTCTCAATTAAGCGTGTACAGGGAAACGCTGTATTGCATGCATTCAAAGAACACACAACTGTGCACACGTGGGCCTTTCTTCAGAACTGGAAGAGGTTGCAACAGGGGAAAGGTGGGCTTATGCATACTCTACTGACATGCACAATGACCTGGAATGCAAGTCCCATGTAAATTGGGGGGTTGCCTGTATCGGATTGCAGGCTTAGCCCAGTGTGTTCTCTAAGTGGGCAGTTAGATACCTTGGAGTAGCTCTCAAACAGGGTGTGGTCTTGATGGCTATTCCTGTTGTTTCCCATAGCATCTAGTAATAGCATCTAGTAATCAAAGAAAGAGTGTCTGCCAGTATGGAGACCATTTAGCTATGATTGTATAGAGCTGTGCTTCCCTCTTCTGCACAGTGCCAACAATAGTCAAAAATATAGCAAATGCTGATTATAGTGGGAAAACGTTTATATCTAGTGCAATAAGCATTCATATAAAATGATGTTCTTTTCTCCTTTGGCTGCTTTGATGTTTGTTCTTCAGGGTGAAGCTGGGCAAGTTTTCAGACTTCCTGACCACTTCATTCTATACAAACCTCAGCTTTCTGGACCCTGATTCTGATGGCAAGCTCTTTGATGATGACAATGAAGGTTATTCCAGCCCTGAAAGTGGATATGAACTAGATTATGCAGACTTCGGCAACAAAGGTAATACTGGTTTTGGTTTTTTAATGTTTCAAATTATACACACACTTGCCAAAGTAAACACATCTCAAAGCCAATGCCAGAGGAATATATTTTAAATCGGATCATAAAGGAATCGTTGGCTTTCTGGAGAGGTTGTTTTGCCCATGCTGTTCTTGAAATTTGTATTTGGGGGATATCTAACAGCATGTTTTAAATGAAATGTGCAGATAGGTGAACGTAACTATGAGTCATTCTTCATGGTCTCAGACAGAACTCTATCCCAGTTCTCTGGGCTCTGTGTTTGAGGACCCTCTTCAAATACAGCCTGACAAAAGCCGGCTGAGTGTTTTTGGTGGCATTTTTCTTGACTGAGGACAGTACTGTTCATCTTTCATCTAACTAACAGTGGACATTTAAAAAAAAATAATCAGACACTGTTATTTAAATGTTTGCATATTTTCAAGCTGCCTGGGATAAGTTTTGCATATAGAACATGTCTTCTATATTCATGTATTGTTGAATTGTATTTATTACTGAATTTGCTATAAATGTTGTTCTGTACTGTTGCGGGGGAAACTGTTACCTTGCAGCCTTCTGATGAGGCTCATGGTATGCTGCTATTTCCTTACATCCTAGTCTCATTGTAGGATCTCTCTTGTCTCTGAGGACCCCCCCCCCCCCGCCCCTTCCTCTGTGTGTGATTAGAGAGAGGTGTAGCAACACAGTAGGGCCAGAGTGATGGAGGAATCACACTGATAGAAGTGGGAGAGAAGAAACCAGGAGTTGCAGAAGGCCACAGGGAGGAAGAAATGAGACTGAGCAGAGATGGAGATCCGAGGGAGAAAAGGAGAAGCCTGGGATTTGTGTTGGATTCGTTGTCCTGGCCCTAATTCCTTCACAGAGGAAGGGCTGGGAAGTTAACCTCTTCCTGAACAATAGAAGATGATACTGTGAGCATCTGTAGCAGCTGCAGATGAGCAGGGTGCATGTGAATGGTGTGTGAGATTGGTGCACAACTGCCAACAGGAGGGCCATTTTCTGCCCGGGGGGGGGGGTGAGTGGATTTACATGCGCTCACCGACATGCATGAAGATCCAGAATGCAACCCCTGTGCAAACGGGGAATTCCTTGCATTGCCTTGCCATGGCCTGAAACATTTAATCATTGTATCTTTTTCTTTAACAAATGACTTAGTGACTATTTACTATTATTGTTTTACCTGTATTGTTTTTCCGATGCCAAAAGGTGATGTCAGTCAGAAGGAAGTAAAGTTCCAGTGTCTCTTTCAAACTGATTTCCTTTTGAACCTGTTTTGACAGAATCCCAGGACGAACTGGACCAGTATATAAACACAATGTTACAGAGCACTGCTCTTAAATCACACTTGCCTCCGATATCAAAAACATCTGGTTCAAGCTATGTGTTTAGTGCTGCTCATTCTACCAGAGAAATACTGTCAATCATGGCCAAGACGAAGGGTCTGGATGTTCCCAGTAAGTTTTTACAGCATTTTGAGTTTTATAACCTTTCACAGAAGAAATGCCTGTAAATGCTAAATTGATGCTAAAGCTAAGAATAGTGTTAAAACGGTTAGTCCACGCTAATTTTAGTTACCAATAAATATTCCTTATAGCACAATTCCTTTGAAATAATGTTTCATTTTCTGTGTAACGGACAATTAGCTTGTCATCACTGAAGCTCCAAAGTTGAAGTGGACATTATGATGGCATGTACAAATGGGACAATTTGCAACCAATTTCTGTTGCCAAAAGTTCTCAGTAATAAGCATCACATTGTGACCACATGTGTGAAGTCAGGAATAAAAATTGAAAGCTACAGAGAACTCTCTAGTCCACTGAGCTGATGAATAAATGAGATAAGTGCATAATCAGATTGTAAATGATGAAAAAACACACTTACAAATCTGAAGGAGGGAATATGTCGTGAAATATTTGTTAAAATCATCATTACTGTTGCCAAGGGACATCATGGGTCAATAGGTGCTGTACATCATTTGTGAGGTGCTAAAACCTAGAAATACAGTGAAAATTGGGACAGAACTTGATAATTAACTGCAAATTGCACAGAGTATTAGTTGGATATACTAGGGAGAAAAAGTGTAATTTTCTGCAATGTGAACATGCCTTTAAAGGGTATACACACTTAATGCTTAGCATTCTGTCCAGTGTTGAACCAAAGCATGCTGACATTAACTTCTGCATTTTAAGATACTATCTTTCTCCAGACATGAAAACATGTTAGCATATTACAGTGATTGCTGATTTCAGGTGGGAGAAACAGAGAGATTAACTGGATGTTACATATTTTTTTCTTCCTACTTGGGAAGGAAGTGAGTTGGAGAAGAGGAGGGGAAAGGGTAATTAACCCTTTCCCTACTTCCTGCTCAAGCACTGCTGCCCTGGACTCTTTTGGGATAAAGGGCAGGGTATAAATTTAATGAAATAAATCAACATTCTGAATTGCCCCCCTCAAAGCATCTTCCTCTGTGCCAGTATTTTCTTGTACTGCACGACTAGGTCCTTAATATAATGTTTTAGTATCCGAAGCACTTCTGTGTACTTAGAATGACCTGGTTTGTTTGCTTCACAGATGTTTCGATGTCTTTGCCTACAAAGGTTTTGAACACCCACCGGAAATCTCTGAACCTTGTTGACTCACCACATTCACTGGTGGACGAAGTAAGCCATTGCAATGTTCACATTTGGAAAGCATAATGACCTACCTCTTTGTTTACCGTTTTAATCAATAGAAGTAGCTGAAAAACAAAATACATCATGTTTCACTTGTGCATCATTGAAACAGTTTATATTATTTAAAACATTTGTACTCCACCTTAAGGAGTGCAAGGTGGCTGACAGCAAAATAAAGGCCTAATTTAATAATGCAACATATTGGTTCTAGAAACATTAGAACATTAAAATATGGCGGCAGCAATCAAAGTTATTGGGTTGCATCCACTGGTGTCCATGCACAATGGGACTTCTTCCTCTGCTCATTCTTCTTCCAGAGCAGACTTGGGGGTGGGGTGTGCATGAGGGTACAGGGGAGGAGAGGAAGGGGAAGCCCCATTGTGTTATTGGAACTCTGCTCACGCAACATGGGAACCCATTCCAATCCATTGAAATCAGCAGATTAAATCCAATACACTAGAATAACTATCTACAAACCAGAAGGTTTTTTCATAGGGAAGATTATTACTAGCTTCTGGAAGGCTTTTCAATAGTTATGGAACTGAAATTGTTCCTGCAAAAAAGGAGTATTAAAAAAGTGCACGAGTGACTGAAAAAAGGTGGAATCACATTAGTATGGTGTGGGAAGTAAGTGGAAATATTGCAGCATTGTAATCTATTGCTCGGATGTTAATTCAATGGTCAGTTCAAGAAGCAGAGGCAGCCTTCAGAAGGCTTGTTCCTTGCTTCGTGACGAAAGAGCTGTTAGTTCTTTGCTTTCAGACCACACCAGGACTAATGATACATAATTGAATCTTTGTAACTGCAACGAATGCAGGCTGGATTCCCTGAGACCAGGAGGACTGCATTCTAGCTCCTGCAGAATTGCTCAGCGCACAGCTCATTTATTTGGGGTGTGCAAAACAGCAGACACATGGCTTGAGTACACATTGCAACCCTTTATTTTTGGAATAAGAGACTCCCTCCCCTTTTGATTTTCACTTCTGCTTCAAAGCAAGGAGGTCACCCTACAATGTACAGCCCAGCCTGCTTACTGTTTGAAGGCCCATGGGTATTAAATGCAAATATTATTTTAAAAGACAAAACTAATATTGCTTGAATCTCTTTTTTATTTAGTTACCCAGTGGTGGTTTTATTTTAAAGCACACACTTTAGAACTTCCAGCCAACTCCCTTTTCATCCATATACCTAGAATAAAGTTAGTTAAACAAAATGTAAAAAGTGTTCAGAAACACTATGTCTCAATTCTGTACAGTGGTACCTCGGGTTAAGAACTTAATTCATTCTGGAGGTCCGTTCTTAACCTGAAACTGTTCTTAACCTGAGGGTACCACTTTAGCTAATGGGGCCTCCTGCTGCCGCCTCCGTACCGCCGCCGCACAATTTCTGTTCTCATCCTGAAGCAAAGTTCTTAACCCGAGGTACTATTTCTGGGTTAGCAGAGTCTGTAACCCGAAGCATCTGTAACCCAAGGTACCACTGTAATTGCATTTATGTGCCCCTCACGTTTCCCAGGGAGTAATGATAGCTAATGAGTTACAGAGCAACCTTTCATGTTCAGACCTTTTTTGACTTTTGGTCATTTAAAGTTTGTCTTTGATTAATAGGAGCCGGAGGCTGTTCTTCAATTGCCAAAAGATGCTCACGGTGATTTGGACTGTGTGAAATTAGTAGAGCAGTTAAAGGAATGTCCCACTTTACATGACCAGGCAGATATATTGTACATCCTGTATCTAATAAAGTAAGTTTCCTAGTATCTTTGTAGCAAATTTTGTTTATTTTTAAATGGTGGCATTTCTAGGAAGTAAAAGCACCCAGCTGTACTAATGTTATGTGGGATTATTGTTGTTCATGACCCTGATAGTTGTGACTTCCCTTACGGCAGGCATGGGGAAAGTGGCCCTCCAGATGGATGATTCCAACATCTGTCAGTCCCAGCCAGCATGGCCAACGGTCAAGGATTATGGGAGTTGGACTCCAACATCTGGAGTGCCACAGGGTTCCAGCTTCTGACATGGGTTTCAGCCTTCAGATTACTGTTATGTATTCCTAATGTTTTATTACAAGGTTTTCATTTCCCATTCTGTTGCCTTTTAGCACACCCACAAAATTGTCTGAAGTGCTGTCTAGTTTCTAGCCATATCTTCTGTATTAATGTTTGCAGAGCTGACCATTCCACATGTCACAGTGCAAGATGCAGTAGGACACCTGCCTCTTGTTTTCGTATCTGGCTATTTTAGGGCTTGATGCTACATTCATGCAAAGTTATTTTGAGCGGTAAATGGGGGGAACTTCGGGATGGAACTTCCCACCATCACTGTCAATGGGATTTTATTTTGCAATAAACTAAAAAATACAGGCTACCAAAAAACACACACATAACAAAAGTACTTTAAAAATTAAGGAACTTGATGATTACTCTCGTTAACATATCTTGCATATGTTTGTAGGATGACTTAAATATCATAGTCAGGAAAAGTATAGGCTTCTGTACTTGCTTCGAATTTGATCAGAAGCTTGAAGGGCATCTTCGTAGAAATAAGTGGGAATCATAATGCCATAATATCTATTTTTAATTTTTGCTTCATTGCTTGTTAGCTGGCTGAATAATCATTGTATGTTATCACATTCTCTCAATTTTTATTATTCTGCTGCTGTGGAGTTCCAGTTATATGCTGTACATTGCTTGACTGCAATATATTTCTGCTTAAGAAAGTTATGAAGGCACATGAGGCTACTACTATGTTGCTGAGGCTATGCAGGGCTGAGTTTGGCAGTGCCTGGGTGGGAGATCACTTGGGAACCAAGCATATGCCACCTTGGATTCCATGAAGGAAGTAGGGAGAGACATAAATGTAATACAATTAAACAATGTCTTACATTTATGTTTCACCTTTTTCCCATCATGGAGGGATCCAGGGTCATTAGATGCAAAATGATGAAGCATCACTTTAGCACTCCAGTCTAATATAGAGTTCTTGCAAGTTCTACACACTTTCAGCTATTTCCCTTATTTCTGCAAGGAAAATGTCCCCTCTCTCTCTCTCTGTGTGTGTGTGTGTGTGTGTGTAATAGCTATGTATTAGTTTATAATTACATCTAATCTAACCATTTCTGTTTTGTATTTTAAGAGGCCTTGACTGGGAAACATGTCTCTATGGCCAGTGTGGAATCACAGTTCATTGTCTTCTCAATGAGCTCTACAGCAAAGCAGGCCTGAACCAAGAATGGGGGCTGATCCGCTACATCTCTGGCATACTGCAAAAAAGAGTGGAAGTCCTAGCTGAGGTGCGGAGCAAGTATATATCATTTATTTGTTTACTAAATTTGTATGCTGCCCTTCATCCAAAGATCACAGGGCAGAAAAAATACATGAAATGAGAATACAAAATACATAATAGAACAAAAACAAATAGCCCACCTCCCACAAACACATTTAAAAGGCCATAAAATGTTAATCAACCCAAGGCCTTACCTGTTCCATTTGCTCTTCTTTTTGTCTTTGGGTGTGAGGATACATATGCTTTTGCTACTAGAAGAATGTGCCTGCAATATGTTTTGCAACTCGTTGCTAGGTTTTATTTATTCTAAAAAAGATGGGTTGTGTCCAACTAAGTAACACTCAGAGTAGACCCACTGGAAACAATGAACTAGGCTACTAACTTAAGTACATTTATTTCACTTAGCCTATTGTGTGCGTGACTTAGTTGGGAGCAACTCAGTGGGCACTACATCTTTCCTGACTGACAGCAAGCAGGATGATAGATCAGTCACCTTGCTATAGTTTCTCTGTCCTTGTTACAGGTACAATAAATGGTGCTTCCTCTTCTTTATCTACCGTATTTTTCCCTCTATAACACGCAGATTTTTTCTCCTAAAAAGGAAGGGGAAATGTCTGTGCGTGTTATAGAGCGAATGTGTGGTCCCTGGAGCCAAAAAAGCAGGCAAAAATCAAATCGCGCGTCTCCTAGAAGGGAAACTTGAAAAGAGGAAGTGGCTGCTTTCCTGCATTCTGCCTCAGGGTCTTACTGCCCACCATCCTCTGTTTCGTTGCTGTGTTTGCTCAAACGGAACAAAGAGCAGGGAAAGCCCCTCCCCTCCAGGCAAGCAGAGGGGAATTCCTCTCTGTGCTGCTGCTGGGGGAGAGAGGGGGGGAGGGGGAGGGAGAGAGAGAGGGGGGAGGGAGAGAGAGAGGGGGAGGGAGAGAGAGATATGGCTGGCTTGGGTGGGGGGAAACTTTTGCCTTTCTTTCCTCCCTCCGTTAAATCCCTCTCCTGCATTCTTAGCCAGCTGCTTCTCTGCACACCCCTCTCATGTCCCTTCTTTATTTTTCCTTCGCTCCCCACTTAAAATGTGGTTACAAAGCATAGATCCACATGGATCCTCAGGATCTTTGCATTGGGTCACCCCAAATTCACCATCAGATCACATAGCATGTCCATGGCTACAGCCTGCACCAAAAAAATCACACACCCACTGTTGCCTGGGGCTGCAATGGTGCAAAAATGTGGTTACAAAGCATGGATCCACAGGGATTCTCAGGATCTTTGCATTGGGTCACCCCAAATTCACCATCAAATCACATAGCATGTCCATGGCTACAGCCTGCACCAAAAAAATCACGCACCCACTGTTGCCTGGGGCTGCAATGGTGCAAAAACGTGGTTACAAAGCATGGATCCACAGGAATTCTCAGGATTTTTGCATTGGGTCACCCCAAATTCACCATCAGATCACATGTCTGTGGCCACAGCATGAAGCCCAAAAATGATACATCCACTGTTTCATTCAGAATGTTTTTCCCCTTGTTTTCCTCCTCTAAAAACGATGTGCGTGTTATGGTCAGGTGCGTGTTATAGAGCGAAAAATACGGTAATTAGTGCTACAGAATAGGCAAAAAATGAGCAATGTTTCTGCATCTAAAAGAAGACTGTGCTGGTTGCTGCATATATGGGTTCCTGCAATATCTTTGAATTTAAAATAAGACAGTGCTGGTTGTTTCATAATTAAGAGATCATTCTCACCACTTCTCTCCTTTTATCCTGCGCTAGGCATGCACAGACCTCCTGTCACACCAGAAGCAACTTACAGTAGGCCTGCCACCTGAGCCACGTGAAAAAACAATAACAGCGTAAGCATTCATCACCTTTATAGCCTTATTTATCACACTTTCTGTGGCTTCTCTAATTGTCGTCTTCTTGTATATTGTGAAATAATATATTTAGAATGAATAACACAGCCTTTATTTACTGGGTATTTTTAATGTGTTTTTTTGTTATTGTTGTTGTAAATTGTACAGGATTTTGAGAAACAACAAATAGAAATGTAGTTAAATAATTATAAAAGAGACATTGGTCCTCTTTGGCAAGGCTGGACCTGAACAATATGTTATGCAGGACCTTAGCAAGTTTGCTAGAAATCTTTAGAATGGTGCAGTGGGAATCTAAGAGTAAAGGCAATCTGGGGGAATGGGATCAGCAGCAAGGTTGTGACTAGATGCTCAAGGAATAATCCGCATGAAGAGGATCCCCATTTTTCTCCATGTGGATGTAACTGTGGAGTCACCACAACATTCTCATGTCCCACTGGGTAGTTTTCCTGGAAGAATGGCACATATACACACATAAACACCACAGAGGATTGTTGGTGGCAAATATAGCATCCTCGCAGTCTTTAATCAATGGTCCATTTTCTTTAGGCCTTTGCCACCTGAGGAACTAAGCAAACTCATATATGAAGCCAGTGGTCAAGACATCAGCATTGCGGTTCTTACTCAGGTAATGCAAAAGGAAGCCTTGAAGAAACAGCTTTGTTTCTCTCACCGTGTTGCAGTCTTCATAAACGTGACGAAGGCCTCTAAAACCAATGCTCTTTTTTTCCTTCCTCTGTCCTCCTCCCCCATAACAGGAAATCATGGTATACTTGGCTATGTATGTCCGGTCACAGCCCAGTCTATTTGCAGAGATGCTCAGGCTCCGCATTGGACTCATCATTCAAGTGATGGCCACAGAACTTGCTCGCAGCTTGAATTGTTCAGGTGAGACCAGTTTTGTTGCCACAAGCCAATAGTAGAACAGTCCATGAGTGATGCCCCACTTACAGTGGATGAATCCAAAGCAGGATGACTGTAGGTGTGATTGATACCATATTGGCCCGAATATAAGCCGCACCTGAATATTAAAATTCCACAGGCACTCACACCCGTTCCGTTTTACTGTATGTCTGTTTCAGCAGCGATATCATAAAACCCTATTTTTGTAAGGTTGCGAATTTAAGCCGCACTTTAACTTTTCACGGTTGGAATTTGGGGGGAAAGTGAGGCTTATATTCAGGCCAATATGGTATGTAGAGAGTTTGTGTGTGTGCTTCTGAAAAGGAATCGGAGGTGATGGTAGAGAGAGGGAGGATGGAATTCAATGCTGTGCAAGTGACACGTCTTCAAAATTGGCTCTGGAGGGCTAAGGGACCCTCTGGAGCAGATTTGATTCAGAGCGCTGCTGGAAGACAGTGCACAGTAGCTAGAGATGGTATTATTAATGCCATGTTCATTAATAAATGTACAAAATAGTAATAATATATAATAAGCTGCTACAGTTTTAAGATCTTCCACCAGCAGAATATCTGTAGGATTGTTTTCATAGAAATCAGGATGAATTTGCAGCATAATCTAGAGTTAAATGTTGCAATCTGATCCATGTTTACTCAGAAGTTTTCCCCAGGCAACTATGCATAGAATTGTAGCCCAAGTTACTTTGCCTTTGTTTTGTGTCTGTGAATTGGGCAGGTATCATTTTCTTAAAAAGCACCCGCAGGGATTTGCTGTTCGTTCCTGCATTCCTTCCGCATGCTCAACAAAGTCTGCTCCAGATGCCATGCGTTTTTATTCTTTAAGTATGAAAAGCCCCAGGAAAACAATCATGTTAAACTGCATTTAGCCGATTGACAGCAAGGGCTCATTGTCTGCCATCCCACTTTCAGGAGCTGGGAAAGAAGATATTTTAAGATAGACGATTATCTTCACTGTGGTTCTGTATATGAACTTGAGACCTGTGACTCAGAAGTGAGAATGCTGCAGCGATATACATAGCGGAGAAAGGGTGCTATTTATCCCCTTCGGTGTAAAACAAAGCCTTTTTGTACTAATGCAATTTATGTGGGCTTGTCAGAGGGGAGAAAGCCAGAAAAAGATCACACCAGCTACTTACCTTTCATTAAGTGATATGGGCTGAAGGCAGAGCTTGCCATTAATTTGGTAAGCTGAGAAATAATAATGGAGCTGTTCATTAAGTGATCTGTGCTATTGACAACTTGCTCTCCTGCAACAGCAACTGCATTGTCCTTATTGCTTTCCCTTATATAGGTGAAGAAGCCTCCGAAAGCTTAATGAATCTAAGCCCCTTCGATATGAAAAATCTCCTCCATCATATTCTCAGTGGGAAAGAATTTGGAGTCGAAAGGAGCAGTAATACACTTTTCTTCTAAGTGCCATTTAAAAAAATTACTCTTGTTCGTGTTTCACTTTTTGGTAACACAAAATGTTTTTTTTCTTCTTCCTTCCCCTCCCTCTCCCTAAGTGCGTCCTCTCGATTCTTCAACATCAAGCCCTGCTATATCTATCCATGAAGTGGGTCATACGGGAGCAACAAAAACGGAACGAAGTGGCATCACTAGGCTGAAGAGCGAGATGAAGCAGGTGAGCTCCTGTCTCTGCATTTCCTTCCAGGCACCTTTAGGGACTGGCTCGTGAGAGCTCATTTCTCTCTGGTGGCTACAGCAAACCACTCACTTTGATCTACCTCTTCTTAATCTGAGAGCATATCCTGCGAGGGTCCAAAGGGGCTGTGCGAGAGCTTCCACAGCCAACCCAAGATATTTCAGCCTGTCATGACTGCTAGAAAGCCGCTCCTTAATAATAATAATAATAATAATAAAGCAGGGAATAGCCAATCACCTGTTCCTGAGGGGTGTTGTGAGGATCACATGGGGAATTAGAGAACCACGTGCAGCACCTTGAGCTTGAATAAGAAAGGAAAGAGAAGGAGAAGAAAGGATGGCCTGTCACTTAATGCATTTGAGGCATTTTCAAAAGACACTTGTCAAGTCCTCTATCCTTAAAATACACATAAAGCCCAGCCCGCCCCATCTCATATTTCTTACAAATCATTTGAAAAAGGAAGGCACTAGTGGTGGTTTTATATCTTAGTTGGGAGGTAGTAGCTCACATCTTTCATCTATAGGAGACCTTAATTGACGGTATTGAGCAGCGAAAACATTTCACATTATTTTGTGTCTGCTTGTGTTGCTTGTTTGCAGCATCTGCTTTCACCATTTACAGTTTTGTTTGTTTCGTTTTTCATTCTAGAGACATTGGAGGCTAAGTAGTAGCGAACAGGTGAAATGAAAGTGACACGTGTGTGCATATCAGGTTGCTAAATTTGCATGCTGGAAGTGCATATATGCATTTTGAGACGAGTGCGCGGATAGGCGTTAGAACACATATTTAAACCATCAAGTTGAAAATGACTAATGTGTTTGTGTGAAAGATTTGTTTGCTCACTCTCTCCGTAGCATGAGTTCCAGGGTGGTTTCCAAGGTTACTAAAGCAAGACTGCTATCCTGAATCAATAATCATGTGTAGCTCCCCCCAAACCCCAGCAACACACTCCGCCCCCAGAAAGCAAAAACAAAACACTACCATAGCATCACCATCTTAACATAGCAGTGACATCCTTGGGGCCGTGTCACACTTTTTGTTTTTAAGTGCTCGCTTAGAAAGCGTAATACGCAGTGCTATTTTTCTAGAAGTGCTGGAACTCACCATGAACACCTCCCTTGTTCTCTCTCAATGGCAATGGCGCCCACTTGAAAGGTGCAGGAACTGAGTTCCAGTGAGTTCCAGCTGAAAAAAGCCTTTGTAATATGTGGTAGGGCTGTAACGTGCTTTAAAACAGTAGCATCATTCAAATGAACTTAACAGAGAGCCAGGATTCATGGCAGTTGTACTGCATGTTCACTCAGTGTCAAACTTGGGTTCAAATGTACCAAATAGCCCATAGTTACTATGTGCTTGCTGCGATTTTTGACTACTTCTGTGCTGATCTGTAAGTGTTTACAACATTGGGGGAGATTCCTAAGAGTTTATGGAGGTGTTCTAAAGATGTCCACTATGGAGTAAGGCCCATTAAACACAGTGAGATATAGGAAGACTGCCTTCTACTGAGCAAGAATATGGGTCACCCTAGTTCTCTACACTAGTGGGTATTCAAGGCTCTTTCCCAACCCTACCAGGAAATGTCAGGACTTAAACCTGAGACTGTCTGCATGTGCTCCATCACTGTGCTAGTGGCAGAGCCTAAACATGTGCAAGATCGTTCTGTAAGGCATGTTTTATTCACTTAGACATTGCCATATCTTAGATTTGCCCCAGCCAAGCCTTGAAGCATTTTATATGATTATATAGAAAGCCTGTGTGTTAAATTAACTTTGCTCTGAAACTGTTATGCCTTTGCAACTCTATACCCTCAGCTCATTGCTTTCAGGCTGCACATTATGTGTCTTTCTTTTTGTATATTCAAGTGCCCACTAGAGGTCAGCATTAATACGATGTCATAATAGATGCATTGCACTACAGAATTTCTCAGAGGGGTGTGGCTGCAAATATAGAAACACTCAAAACTCATTAAATTTGGGTATATTCATATAGATAGCTAGGCTTAGAAACCTAACAGCGAATTTATTTATGTATTGCATTGTCTCCTCTTATAAAGAGGTAGTGAATGGTCCAGAATCCCAGAATAATCTAAATTATATTTGAGTGTTTTAATCACATAAGGGATTGAATACCAACATGGATTCTTGTTAAGCTGTATAAGGCTACGCACCAACCTAGAAGTACCCAACAGCCCTTCATCCTGGCATTTCTCTAAACCCAAATGACTTGTGTCTCTGGATATTTTTAAGGGCTTAGCCTTGCAACAAATCCTCCATTGTCTTCTTCATAGGGCAGGCAGCTGAGCTATAGATTAAGCGGTGGCTATTTATTTGATTTGGTTCTTGTCTTTCCTCCAGGGGACTCAGAGCAGTGTTTTAGTGTCACAATACCCCGTGAGCCACATTAAGTGAAAGGTCATCTGGTGGCCTTTGTAGCTCAGTGGGGATTTGAACGGGGGCTTCCCCCCACATCAAAGCTCGGCATTTTGGCCACTGCACTATTCAGGTGTTGCTGCAGTTGCACTCAGCATCCTGGCAAAGTGGACATAGGCCACAAAGGTAGAGAGGACATACTTATTTTAACTAAGCCTTGTTCTGGAAATTGCCACTGTCTGTGGCTGTTTGAAATGCATGCTGAAAAGCATTTGCTGAATTCTGGAGAAGGGCAGGGGACAAGAGGGCACCTCCTGGGTTTTCCAACTCATGGCTACCAAAATGGAGACTGTAAAATGAAGCATGGTGTACACATGATCTTGTAAATGCCACCTTGATAGATGGAGTCATTTTGTGCCCTGTTCTGTTAAGTGTGGATCTTTACATAGCCAAAATGATACCATCCAAACACAAGAGGGAGGAATCAGCAGGCTTTGGGAAAACACAAAGGTTTATGGAAAAAATCTTAAGTGCGTGGGGGAGCCATCTCAACAGTTGTGAGCATGCTATGTGGGCACAGACTATTGACTCTGTGTGTGCGTGTGTGCATACGTTAAATAGAAAATAGACGAGGAATGGAATGGAGTATCGTGGGAAAAGGCATAGCTGTCTGGCTGGAACCCTGAACAGGAGCACACCATCATAGTTTCAGAGTTCTATCTGATTTAATACTCAAAAGCTAGAATATATTCTCCTGCTTTTTTGACCATTTGGTCAGTTTCAAAGCTAAACCAAGACATCATGATTAAAGCTAAAAGAAAAGCAGTTCAGAAACATTGTTCTTGATACTGGGATGGTGTATTGGTTGTTTTGCTTTCCATTGCTTAGTTTGTTTGGCATCTTGCTTGCATGCAGCTGCATGGAATGGGGCTGATGCAATGGCGCTCATTGCATAGGAAATGTAATCTTAACAATAGCTCAAACATGCTTCATGTGTTTGAAAAGCTCCTCTTACTTCATTGTTGCTGCTATCTGAAGGTCAGCACTTCAAATAACAACACTGGGTGCAAAATCTGACACTTCCCCAAACTACTGTCTAGATGGTTTCTTATTTAGGCACAGATTGGGGACTGGTGCAAATTATCCTTGTTTTCTTTGATGCCAGAAAAGTTACAGCAATGACCTTCATTGCAGATTTCAACACATGAGAGCATGGGGACATTTGTAGCTTGCTGCACATACCTATATCATTTCGTTTGTTTTCCACGTGGTGTTGTTTTTACTCATTCCCCCCCCCCTTTCTTTTTCATTTATTTTATAGTTCTTCTATGGGGGCCATTCCACATCCAGCAGCATGCATTCTTCCAGGTCCATGGTAATCTATCATTCAGTAACTTAAAATCACTTCCTCTTTGTAGGGACAGAAACATGTCTAAGTTTACTTCGCTTTTGTCTCTCATTTATTACAGAACTTGGTTTTTTCAGTTGTCTTTTACAATATAAGACATACAAAAATTTATAAATATGTATTTTATATTTAAAATTGTGGCTTTGTGTATGTGTGTATACATATATATACAGTGGTACCTCTAGTTGCAGACGGGATCCGTTCCAGAGCTCCAGTCAGATCCTGAGGTTTCTGCAACTGGAGGGACCACTTCTGCGCATACGCATGCAGTGAAACACTTCCAGGTTTGCCGCTTTCGCAACCTGAAGTTTACGTTACCCTCAGGTAACGTAAGCCAAGGTGCTACTGTACATATATATGTACATATATGCATACATACACACACAAACCACAAACATTGCCTTATTAAAAGACTATGGGTTGTATCCAACGTCATTGCTTAGGTGATGGCAATGCTTCTGTCAGCAGAACAGGAAAGCAAGCCATTTTCAGCAATTTCCCTGTCAGCTTACTGTCAGCTGAAAGACACTGTTGGATACAACCCTATAGAATTATTCCATGTCCTTACATTGTCAGTATATTCATTTGTTTGTAGCTTTGTGTCCAGTGTGTTGATAAACCTATGAATGAAATGTCCAATTAAAGCAATTAAATGTAGATGTTGCAAAAGGGAAATGTAACTGTGAATCCCATACTGAGCATAAGAAAAGTCCTGATGGATCCAGTCAGGAGGCTGGCTAGTCTAGCATCTTGTTTTGAGTGAGTGGCCAGCTGCATCTGGGAAGCCCACATTAGAGTATGAAGGCACCAGCTCTTCCTTGCCATGTGCCTCTCAGCAACTGGTATTCAGAGGTGTTCTTCGTCCTGAACCTGGTGTTTACCATTTAACCATCAAGGCAAATACCCATTGATGGAACTGTCGTCCAGGCATTTTGTTGATCCGTGATTAAAAAGCTATCCAAGTCTATGGTCATTCACCGCCACATTCCATATCATCAGATTCCATATGGTTAATTGTGTGCTGTGCAAAGAAATACCTTATTGGGTCTGTTCTGCATCTTCCATCCATTAATTTTACCGGGTAATCCTGAGTTCTGATATTACGGGAAAGGAAGACATTTTTTCTCTATTTTTCCACAACACTCCTTCCACACCCAAAAGTGACTTGACAGGACACATTTTCAGGCAGGAACCAATCTCAGGAAAAGCCTGAGGGGTGTCTTTGGAAGACTAAAGGGCTGAAAAAAATGTATAGGCCAACACACCTAGTACTGAAGGAGACAAGAGTAGCTACTAAGACGCAGCCAGTAACAACAGTGGCTTACGGCAATCCAGTTGAGGAGCAGAGATGCCTGAAGGTGAGGAGTCAGTTTAGACTCCCATCACCAAGCAATACAGGTTCTGCTTTATCATTTGGTGGTTGAAACCTGCCAGTACCTTTTTAAGCTATCTGAAGCCTACCCCAACAAATCTATTTTTAGTTACAAAGCCTTGAAGAGAAATTGATAACACATTTTTAGGATTTGTAAGGGCTAGGGGAAGCCGCTTAAGAATGTGCTCTGGTCCATTTATTTTGACACTGTAACACTCCTGCTTCCCCCTGTTAAATGGCTGTGTGAAGAACTATGCTACTTTATACACTTTGCAGTTTATACACTATGGTGCTTTATACACTTTGCAGGCTAGCTGTTGGGACCCACAAGTCATTTGCAGTGATTTATTAGCGGAAGGGATCTTATCGTTGTGGGCACAGGTGACAAAACCACCACAGTACAGATACACTAATTGCCCAAGCATTGACATTTCCACTGAACCATGGTGTGATTAATGTCAGCTCTGCTGAATGGGTTACTCATTCAATATCCACAACCTCTGCATTGCAAATGAACATTAATATAGCAAAGGGGGAAATTTTTTTAACATACATTTAATGGAAATAGACCAATAAAACGGTTTTAAAGCATTATACACAAACACACACATCTGACTTTCCTGCTGGATATCTATCACATGGTGTTTATAGATTTCAAATTGGCTGGCCTTTGAAAAGTATCTGGGGAGAAAGCGAGATGTACCAATGCAATGAAATCGTCACTAAGTACCATATTTTTCGCTCTATAAGATGCACCAGACCATAAGACACACCTAGTTTTTGGAAGAAGAAAACAAGAAAAAAAATATTCTGAATCCCAGAAGCCACGACAGCAAGCAGGATTGCTGCGCAGCACAGCGCAGCAATTCCGCTGGCTGTCCTGGCTTCTTGCTTGGCCACACGCAGCCTCTCCCAGGCAAGGGGAGCCTTCATCCCCTGCCCAGGAGAAGCTGCGCGCACCTAAGGCTCCCCCAAGAGCCGCACTCCCTTTAAAGAGCGCACGGAGTGTGTGTGCGGCTCTTGGAGGCTTTTCCCCAAGGAGGGAGAAGGGCACACACACTCCACGCGGCTCTTTAAAGGGAGCGCTGAGCAGAGCCTCCCGCCTGCATTCGCTCCATAAGACGCACACACATTTGCCCCTTACTTTTTAGGAGGGGGAAAGTGCGTCTTATAGAGCGAAAAATATGGTATTCTGGTTGAGAATAGCTATGTAAGCTACATTTCACAAATGACTGTCACAATTATCCACGTTGGATTCATGGCTTCTACTTGTGTAGAAGAGACTTTTTCAGCTGGTGTAGCTTGTGAGAAAACTGCAGGCATCTCAATTGCCTCTACTATGCAAGGTTAAGGAGCTCCATCACCTTTGCTCACTGGGACCCCCTAAGGCAGAAAGAACCCCATTAAGACATTTATGACATCTCTGGAATAAAGAATTTTGGAAGTTGTGCAAATGAACTAGCCTCTCATCTTGAATACACTAGGCAGTAAGATCCATTGAATAAAGTTTGATTTGTCTTCCTTCTGATAGAACATATACAGGGTTGTGCTGCTTCTGTTGGAAAACAATCTGCTCTCTTATTGTAGGGATTGGATACCCACACCAATATATATAATGAGATTGTTGTGTATAATAAGCAGTAACCTGTTGAAGGACAGGTGGGCAGCTTGCAACCCTTTACCTTAATCAGTCTTTCTCCGGTGGGGATTGAAATGGAGCTTCTGACATTTTTGGTGAAATTTGTCCTTTTTTCAGAGATGCAGTAGCCCATCGTCCCCTACTAGTACATCATCCTTGACAGGGTCTGGTGGGCACTGTATCAGTTGGGGTGACCGACAAGGGCAGTGGCTTCGCAGAAGGAGGCTGGATGGTGCCATTAACAGAGTCCCCGTGGGTTTCTATCCTAAAGTGTGGAAGATCCTTCAAAAGGTACATTTGGAAGCAACAGAAGGGGGCGGGAAATGCCATGCGTTGTCTGATTAGGTTAACTTTTAGAGTACACTCTGTTGCTTTGGATTATGTCTAGAAACAGTTATTGAATTTCTAGCGCATAGGTGTTCCGTTCAAATATTCTGAAATAACAGTGAGTGGTAGACTAACACACTTGTTCCTATAGTGCAAGGATTTCCATCCTCATATGCACCCTGCATTCTCCCCAGATCTGCTCCTGGGCATTGGGAGAAGGGATTTATGAGGTTCATGGGGGAAAGAAGGGGAGGGGGGTGAGACCCATTTTGTAGCTAAAAAATCCTCCCAGAACTCACAGAACAAAATTGCCCAACATGTTTCTCCAGAGCTAAAGTAGTCAGGGGTGACTTACTGAAAGGAGAGCATGGTGGGAAGACTGTCCAATATAAAAAGTAAGAATATGACTAAAAGCAGAATTAAAACTCTAAAAGCAGCAGAATACAATAATGCTATTAAAGAGAGCACTAGTAATACCCAAAACTCAATGAGTATTACTCATTGACTGAAAAGACTCCATAGCAGTGACTATGAGCAGGGCTGACGTGTCTTACAATTCAAAGCTTGCCCAAAAAGAAACTTTAACTTTTTCAGGAATGGCACCATAGTGTACCAAAGGAAATGACATGAATCATTTTCTGCCTAGAAATTAAACTCCCCAGGCTCAATTCAATATAAAATTGCTTTGATTATTTAATAGAATCAACTGAATCTACTATTCTATGCTTACAATTTGAACCATAAAAGACAATATGCTGCCTCATTTCCCCTTAGAAGCAACAATTCCATCTAGATCCCTCTGTTGTTTGTTGCTTGTTACTCTCACCAAATGTCCACTTTTTATCACCCTTTGGTTACAAATTTGATGGGGCCACTAAGGAGCAGATAAACTTTGTTTCCAAAGCAAAAATGTGGCTAGTTAAGGGGTTTATTAGCCTTCTGTGTCACACGTCACACGTGAAGCTCTGCGTGTCCTTGAGTCATTGCACCAGAATAAGCATAATTACATTTCTGAATCCATACCTCTGAATTTCCTGCAAGTGTTCCACATTCATGACTAATTTGCAGCCAGTTTTATCCTGTATTTTGATCTCACACAAGTAATTCCGTGCTGGTGAAGGACGTTTTTTGGAGAGTAGCATAATTAGACCATCATCTGTTCTTACTATAGAATGATAACCTTTTCTTTGGCAGAGGTACTGAAATAATTTTACAGTTGCTGGTTTGTTTATTTTTAAAACCTGCCATATATCATAAAAACAATTCCCGGAAGAACTTGTTTAAAAGCCAACCACCTTCCAACAAATCCACATAATTTCCTTAAATGTTGGTTCATTTAATTCTTACTATTTACCATGTTTTAATATTGAAATGTTCATATACATTGCAGTGTCACGGTCTCTCCATTGATGGCTATGTCCTTCCTTCTTCAACGACAAGAGAGGTAAGACTTGAAGAAGCTCTTAAGTTTTAACATAATTCCTTAGTACAAAGAGTTGCAGCTTAGTTCAATATAAGGTTAAATATTGTACGTATGTTGGGACGCAGGTGGCGCTGTGGGTTAAAGCCTCAGCGCCTAGGACTTGCCGATCGAAAGGTCGGCGGTTCAAATCCCTGCGGCGGGGTGCGCTCCCACTGCTCGGTCCCAGCGCCTGCCAACCTAGCAGTTCGAAAGCACCTCCGGGTGCAAGTAGATAAATAGGGACCGCTTACCAGCGGGAAGGTAAACGGCGTTTCCGTGTGCGGCTCTGGCTCTGGCTCTGGCTCTGGCCCTGGCCAGAGCAGCGATGTCACGCTGGCCACGTGACCCGGAAGTGTCTCCGGACAGCGCTGGCCCCTGGCCTCTTAAGTGAGATGGGCGCACAACCCCAGAGTCTGTCAAGACTGGCCCGTACGGGCAGGGGTACCTTTACCTTTACCTTTATTGTACGTATGCTCAGCCATGTCTATTCTATATTAGCCTGTTGTGCAACATTGCAAATAAAATGCTCCTGAGTGCAAATAATTAACTCACAGTAGAGATTGATGACTGGGGGTGCGGTGGTAAGATTGGGGGGGGGGAGAGGTTTTTTAAAATGCCCACATTATTTTTCTTTTAAAAAACTGTGTGTGTGTAAAAACGGGGCGCATTTTCTTCCCCAAATTTTACACTTTTTCCCAGGCTTTCACATCTCTACCTTAAAGCCAGCCATCATGTTTTTCTTGTATTAGGAGAACAGGTCAGAAATGTATACGGTTCCAGGTATGCTTGAACTATAATGCCACTTCTTTGAAGACATTAACATTTGGAATCGTTCCTGTCTATGTTGCCCAGAATGAGATACACTGGAAGGAAGCTGTTGGGGCAAGAGGAAGAGGGCATATCTGAGCCATTATAATCCATGTTGTCATTGACTTTAACCATGGATGGACTAAATGTAGATTTAATGAGACGGAGCCTTTTTATTTGGGCTAATTTTAGAAAATGCAAGCCTTTTATAGAGTCACATAACACTCTTCTTTGGGCAGAAAATAATGATGTGTTATGAATAAAAAATATCTTACAATCCTATTCTAATCCTGCATGTTTACTTTGAAATTCTTACTCCCACATACGTATGCCTAAGGTTGCAGCCTTCGTTTGCACATCGTGACCAAACATATTTCTTTTCTTAATTAGCTTCCTAGGGGTTTGCAGCTCACATTACAGAACATTCTGCATTTCATCTTGCCTTGCAAGGTGAAAAATAATAATCTTGCTTTGAATCCAGCTAATACCCATTGATTTTGAAGAGCTTTTATTGCCTACTTTGGGTTCCAGGGTCGTTGTCTTGCAGGCCTTTACCATTCCTGAAGAACAATTGGTCTTCAGAGTTCAATATGAGGGATCATCGCTGCAAATGTTCATCTTCTCAAATGTTGACTAATTTATCATGGAGGATATACAATGCTGCATAGAACAGCTTTTGATATTCTTGAAGCACCCACTCTCACAAGGGAAGGGGAAGCAATCTCCACCAATTTCCCCTGCATTCTTCACCAAGGCAGACTCCAGAAAAGCACGGAAGGGGTTGCAATTTGTAAAAGGGAACTGATGGAAGCAGTGCCTTTTTAAACATTAATGACAGTTACAGTAGGATTTCTTACATGCGGGTATTTAGAACAAAAACTAACGCTGGGTCCTTGTTCAAAGCGACAGCTCGTTTTTTGTGTGGCATAGTATCAAATAGCCCTTTTGGCACTGGTTCCCTCTATGTGCTGTTTCCAGAGTACAATGGAAAGGGGCTGGTGGGGGGGAGGAATCTATTATTAGCAATAGGCACCGAGTGCGTTATCAGCTCTGTACTTGCCAAGTGCTCATAATTACTGCTTAATGGGGCATTCTAATTTTAGAGGCAAGGTCTATTTTTCCAGTTTTTGTTGCATGGAAGATGGAAATGGGGTTATTGGCTTCCAGAGCATTAGAACCACCTGGCTGTTCAGGGGATTTTATTTTTTTAATGGAAACAAACCAGTGGTGCCAGGGCAGTGGTTATTTCTGTGATTGGTGCATCCTCTCGATCACTGACAGGATAAGCTTTCAACTGACACCAAGGAGACAAGAGCCTTCAGGCCATCCTGTCCTGTTGAAAATTCATTTAGTGAATTCTCCTATGCTAGACTTAAATTCTGCATTTGTAATTTTCCAGACAGTGACAACTTACTCTGAGGTCCTTTCAGTAAATGCTTTGAATTAGCTTTTGGATTTGTTTTTGAGGCCTCCTTTGCAAACTTGAGTTCATCAGAGTTAAACTTTGTGTTTCCTAGAAGGATCTGTTTAGGGTCAGGCAGATGGAGGACAACTTTGGAAGCTTCCATTGGTAGCAGCCGTTTTGGAAGAATAATCTCTGGCTGTAATTTAATTTAGGTAAAGGTAAAGGTACCCCTGCCCGTACGGGCCAGTCTTGACAGACTCTGGGGTTGTGCGCCCATCTCACTTAAGAGGCCAGGGGCCAGCGCTGTCCGGAGACACTTCCGGGTCACGTGGCCAGCGTGACATCGCTGCTCTGGCCAGAGCCAGAGCCAGAGCCGCACACGGAAACGCCGTTTACCTTCCCGCTAGTAAGCGGTCCCTATTTATCTACTTGCACCCGGAGGTGCTTTCGAACTGCTAGGTTGGCAGGCGCTGGGACCGAGCAGCGGGAGCGCACCCCGCCGCAGGGATTCGAACCACCGACCTTTCGATCGGCAAGCCCTAGGCGCTGAGGCTTTAACCCACAGCGCCACCTGCGTCCCTGTAATTTAATTTAGCTATGCCCAATAATATGGTATCTTATGTTGGTACTATCCTCAGTGCAGCTGAGGATAGATCCAGGGTTACAATGTAATCTGGTTAACATTTCCTGTGTAGGTGCCAAGTATTTTCATCTTATTATTTAGTGGAATCCAGTTTTAAGGTAAGTTTTCCCCTTACCTTACTCAGAAGATAATTATCTCCACAAGTCCTTCACTTCCTCCAAGGACCAAGGAAGCTACAAGTTTTGTTGGCAATCCTCAAAAGTTACAGGAAAGGACACATCTTTCAGTACTCATTCTTCTTACTGAAAGCAAAGTCTTGTACATCATCCTGAGAAGCTCACAAACCTATGAAGACAAGAGTTGTCTCATTGCTGTTGTGTTGGCAGCTCACAAGTATCAGTCATAGACTGTTGGTTGCTGCTAGAGTTTGTCTTCATGACACTGGGCTTAGAAAAGCACTCTGGTGGTTTACTCTCATGAGAAGACTCTCCCACATATTCCCATAAATGTCTGAGTAAGTTGTTATGCTTGTGAAATTGTTTGTAGGACTGTCTCATGATATGTTTTGGAGTTGTATCACAGAAACTCCCATATCACAAACATAATGTGAGAAGAGGACTTAAATCATACTGAAAATTGTTCTTAAGTGTGAGCTGATTACTGTAATTGGTGGCATTGACTGGAAATTCCTGGATTTATTTATTGGTTGCCTTGAGCCAACAAAAATCAGGTTTTTTTGTTCTTACTTACAGTATCTAATTCTTTGCCCTGTCTATTTTATCCTCACAAGAACCCTGTAAAGGAAGTTAGGGTGTGAGTGTATGACTGACCCATGGTCACCCAGTGAGCATCATGGCTGGGGATTTGTACTCTAGTGTCCAAGTTTCCAGCACCCAAACACTAGACTGAAAGTTCAGTGTACACACGTTTTGACTAACCTCCTCCACTCCAATCATCCTCTTGAGAGGGCACCAGCTAGGAGTGAGAATGTGCCCTGGCATCTTTTCTGTCTGTGTAATGTAATTTATGGGGAGATGATAAATTATCTTCACTATCAAGAGAGATTTATAAAAACTCGAATCCTTTTAACAGGCCTGTCAGAACTTGGCAACATCCAATTTTGTTGCTTAACAGGAATCAAAAGTAATAAGCGCCAGATCTCCTGAGGCTAAGTGATTCCATGTGACATCTGAGCATTTTTGCCAGTGCAAATTAGGTTGCTCGGCTTGTGCTTGCAATAACGAGGTGGTTCTTTGGGGAGCATCGCATCTCCCACATCACTGGTAGCAAGCGGCTTAAAAAAAAATAAAATTCTCTGTAGTATTATGTTTTGATGTAGTGTTACGATTCCTACCTCCAGCATAAGGCCAGCAACTGATTGTAATCATAAGGCCAGCAAAGCCATTTCAGAACTATTCTTAAATATTTGTGTTTTCCCACGTCTATATTATCTGCAGCTCGCCTACCTGCCCACTTACACCTGGTGTTACTGTGTACATCTTTCCCACACTGTTGTGGTAATTTGAGACAGCTATGCTGAACCATTCCAGTGTAGTCAGCAGCTGCAAAACAGTCTTCCTGTGGGCCTTCTCACCTTACCCTGGGACTGCAGGAAGGTTCTGTGCCTCGTTGGGTCCCTGCATGCAAGCATAGCCTAGAGTGGCCTTGAACCTACGAAAGCCTGTCAAAAGTCAGGAGAGGGCAGTAACGTTTCCCCTTGAGAATGTGGTTGCATCCAAGCCTCCAATTGTACCTGCATCTGCACTCCATGAATCGCCATATCCTCTTAGAACACCTTTTCTGACAACAGATGCATATAACTTCCTCTAACAGCTGGACAAAAGCCACGTACCTCACTGAAAGGCACCCTTAGCTTGCTGCCTGCGTGGAGTGTGGGTTTAAGGTGCTGTGGGTGGATAAACTACAATACCTAAAAGCTTGGACGCTTCATCAGGATGTACATAGGAGACGGTGACATCTGTCAACTGCTTTGTTTTTACAGAAGTCTCCTGCACCACAGCTGTTTGTTTAATAGCTTGGATTGCAAGAGGTCTCACTGCCTTCAAAAAGTTTAAAGTTATGTGCCCAACTTGGAATACAGTACCCCTTATGCTTCTTTGTTTTTGTTTCCCTTTTTTCTCTTCAAGATGACAGCTTGTGAGATCAAGTTCGCTGTCCACGTGGAGTCGGTGCTGAACCATGTACCCCAGCCTGAATATAGGCAACTGCTGGTGGAGGCCATTCTTGTACTTACCCTGTTATCTGAAATAGAGGTGAACAGCATTGGAGGCATCATTCATGTGGACCGGATAGTGCACATAGCAAATGACCTCTTTCTTCAGGAACAGGTATGCATGGCGGATTTTCTTCTAAAAAGGCAAGCAACAAATCCTCAACACAGTTCCAAGTGACTGTGAAGAGTTGGAAACATATGCAATAGCAGGCAGGTGGCTGGAGGGCCAAGCAGTGTTAGAAACTGAGATATGAAAACTAGGAACTAAATGGCACCTTAAACCTAGGTTATGGGCACAACAACAGAAGGTCTAGGCATGCTTTTTTTTAATAACAAGAATACAAAGCTGAAAATGGATGAACTGCAGCTAAAATATTATGTTCATTTTTCACATGGTCTAGTAGTCCTTCCCCTACTCACCCCTCTAATATTCTTAAGAGGGTCTTTTCTCCAGTCTTCAGAGAGTAGCTGGAAGTGGGGAGGCAGAAAAAGGTCCTCTTTTCCTTCCATTCTGCAGTTTTAATCTGAAATCTTAGGTGCAGTACTGCGCCCTGAGCTCTGAAACTGCTGGCACTAATGAATTTCCCTATTGCAAAATGCACCTAGAATGATGGGGGTTTCGAACACTGGGGCCAAGCAAGAATGTGCCCAGTAGAAGAGGGGTAGCCAATGTGGAGCCTTTGCCAGGTGGGGGAGGGGGCTAGGACTGCAATTTCCATATTGCCTGATCATTGGCCCCACTAGCTACTGTAGATAGGAGTAATAGCCGCAACATCTGGAGGGTACAACACTGGGTATCCTTGCAGTAGAAAGTCACGTACCATTTCACTGGTATGGAGCAGCAATCAGTTGTTGTTGTTGTGTATACCCCACGTTTTTCCCTGACGAGCACTCAAGGCAGCTTGCACAAATTAAAACAACACAGATAAAACACATAAAAGATAATAATTTAAACAACAAACTCTAATAGAATTTAAGCAATGTAAAAATAACAATTAAAATACAGTTCAGACAAAAGAGCAGCAGAAAGTCAATGTTAAGTACTAGGAATAAAAAGTAGGAGCAGGGTTCCCTCCATTAGCACTATGCAAGCACATAGAATGATAGAATTGGAAGGGATCCCATAGGGAATGTTTGTCTGGATAGTCACCCAGCTGATATTAGCAGCCCAAAGCTGCCTGCTTGCAGGTGCTGACTGAGAAACTCCCTGCTCCACCACTGTCTCAGGCCTACTTAAAAATAAGTAGAGAACCCCACCCCACCCCTATTTGCACTATACAAGTTTAAACATTTGCTTCCCCCCATCCTCATATTTTCCAGAAATCTCTTGGAGCAACTGATGTCATGTTGGAACAAGACGTAGCCACGGGGATCTGCTGCTTCTTCTACGACAGTGCCCCAAGTGGTGCTTATGGGACAATGACTTATCTGACAAAAGCAGTAACGAGCTACCTTCAGGAATTTCTTCCAAGCACAGGCTGCCTGATGCAATAAATGGTTTAAAACACCAGGATCAGTCTTAAAAACCTTCTTCTCCACCCTCTCTCCCTTGAACCTCTCCCTTAGTGACCCAATTGCTCACTTCACTCTGCCTCAAGACTTCGTGCATCATTTAGCCATTTAGAAAGGACACTGCCGTAGGCATTTGGGTGAGCATCACTACTGTATGGTAATCTGCATTTGCTCAGACGTGGGTCCATGAAATTAAATAACATGTGTCAGGGGCTCAGGAGCAGAGGCACAGGGAAGAGGCACAGCGTCAGAAGAGTCCAGAAGGGGGGATGCCCCAGCGGGCAGGAGGACCCAGAGGAGGAGAAAGCAGCGGAAAAGGTGGAGCAGGGCTAGGATCTTAAACTGGTGTCAGAGGGGAGGAGATTCAGACGGGACTTCGCCGGTCTAGGGTTTAAGACGTAGAGCTGCGCGCTGCGGCTTTGAAATGGAAACTGAACCTCAATAAAGACTTTTGTACATAACGACAGCCTCGCGTTGGTCCTCTGTGAGCTGGGACCTAGGGGCAGCTCTGACAACATGTATCAGTGCGAAATTGACTATAAACTTTTGTACATCCTTAAATGCCAGAGACGAAAGAACTTCTTTAACACAAACACTCAGATATATTCTGTTCACATTTCACACCATGCATATGAGATCAACACATTTTGTAATAGGTTGAATAGGATTATTCTCTTGCACCAAGAATAGGGAACCTGTGGTCCTCCAGATGTTGGACTGTACTTCCTATCATCTCCGACCACTGGCTATAGGAGCTGGGGAGTCCAGCAAACATCTGTATGTCCACAGGTTCCCCATCCCTGTCCTACACAGAGGACCAGAGGTACTATAGCAAAACAAATGGGATATCTCAACTACTGCAGTTTTAACGAAATCTGTCATAGAGAAGGTGGCTACCAACTTAGAAACAAGAAGGTGAGGAAACAAAAACTAAGGTTTCTTTTGAAATCTCTAAAGCAATAAAATCCAGAAGTCACACACTGTGGGAGGAAAATCCATACATCAGCCTAGAAAAGGTAAATATAAACATTTTAAGTACATATCTAATGACTTTGTTGTTTTTTTCACTATAATGCATTGTCAGTGGCTAATCACAGTAAGAGGTGTACAGAGGGTGAAAACTTACATATAAGATTGTCTGACTTGAAGAGCTACATTCTACTTTCATGTTGCACTGTCTAGAGATTTTGTAAATGTGTGAAGTAATCCCAGTGTCAGAATGCAGGTTGAAGTTTGCATGTTTAAATGTTGCCTGCAGGCAAATTCTCAGCCTCTTCAAAGGTAGCACATCTGCTATAAGGTGCATGTGAAATTGGGCAGCAATTGTTTCTCTCTAACTTCTTGCCAAGGTGGTTCATATTTAATAGCTCTCACTTCTTCCTGAATCTCTGTTGCTATCATTTTAATTATTGCAAACAACATGGCTGTGTGAGACTGCTGCCACAGCCTACTTAGCAATGTCTACCTGGCAGTAGAGAAAAATTTCCCAAGTGCTAAACTTGCCTCCAGTGGTTTCTAGGGACAAACTGTTTTGAAATTGGGTCTTTAGCCAATGTCCATGCACAAGGAGAGTGGACTTCTATTCATGGAATGGGACTCCACCTTACTCTCCTCTTCTTCCAGCTCCTTCCCCCCATTTTTTTATTTTTTTTGCTCCAGGGGGTTAGGAGATTCTCTGGAGAATATTTTGGAGCTGGGGGGCTGAGGGGGGGAAGAGGGATGAGGAAGGTGAAGTCCTAATCTTCAGAAAGAAGGCCACTCAACACTTGTTTCCACTGATAGTAATCTTTCGGTTTTAAGCTTATATTGCTTCATAGTGCTTTTAACATATTTTATGTAGTAATAAGTGCTGACTATGAAGTTTGGCGCATGCTAAGTTCCTAATCAAAAGTGACTGTTAAGAATAGTGCCCTTGGCTAAAGTACTAACACAAAAATGTTTTGGTTTTTTTTAATTGTTCTATTAAGATTGACTTCCGATAGCAGCTCCCTGAAAATAGTTATCACTGGAACATGAAGCTGTAACAAGCGTATCCCAATAGGAATCGCTCCCTGGGCGACTGTAAGATTAAGAGTGATGCTTTTTCTTCCTTCCTGCATAGCACTTGCATGTAGGTGCTGACTTCAGGGTCAAATACATTGCAGACTAGAGTGATAGGACACATGGGGCTTTGTAAGTAAGTCTTTATATAGGTTATACTTTATAAAATTATATACAACTCAAGTTATGATGTGATAATTCAGACAACATATAACCAGAGGAAACTAAAACAGTTTTTCCTGTTTCCTCGTCCTGCCATAGAGGATGCAATCCAAGAGAAGAGAATGCTTAAACCTCACACCTCTGGCATCTACAAAAAACCAGAAGGGGCTCCAGCTGTTTTTCCCCCTGCAGGGAAAAAGGCAAGGATAAATTTCTTTCTACAGAACTCTGGGACCTGACCAACTCAGCAAGATGTAAAGCTGTTTTCATATCACAAATGTCAAAAAATTAATATTTTCATCTTTGAACTACTTTAGAGCTTCCAAATAAGCCACCTTCAAGGATAGCAAAGAGAAATAGCAAGTTTCCAGAGGAGTAGCAGCGTTAGTTTCTCCTACAGCCAAAACTTAAAGACTTTGGCACCATAGAGTCTTAACTAATGTCGTACGGCACCTGACGAAATGGGCTTGAGTCCAGAAAAAAGCTTATACCACAATAAATTCACAGCAAGGTTTTCCACACAAAATGTTGCCAGTTAGGCTAGTACTCTGTATTTTTAGTCTGTTTGCGGCAACTGACTCCTCAGCTTGTCAGACACCTGCATGGCCTCAAAAACGAGTGGCGATGTTCAGTGTTGAATGCCTACCTTGGAGAGTCATTTAGAGAGCAGAGCTTTCAGGCACATTAAGCATCTTAGAAATAGAGCGCCTGTGCGAATGAAAATAGAACCAACCAAGATTTACAAGCTCACTTTGTCAAGCAAAGCGGCTGTGTTGCTAGGAAGGAACCACCTACGCTGCTCTTTTGACAAGCCAGACATGTCTAGAAAAGGAAAATTGGTTCGGTTCTAACCAGGATAATAAAATCTTACAAGCCAAGTACTGTCACTCATCCTAGCTTTTAAATATAATTTCCATATTATAGATCTGGAATTAGTACTGAGATACTTGTGTGGCAATGGATAAATGCAACACTGACACACAACCCCTTTTTTATTCTATGTGCATTTTAGAAGCGTTTCTTAAGCTTTTAAATGCTGAATAAATTTGGAAAATATGACTGGGATCTCTCCCACTCACCCCCGCCCCCAAAACATTGTGGTTGCAAAAGGGATGGATATGCCCAGTGGGGTTTTTTATCTATAATTTTAAATGGCACACATACTCCTTTGTTGTATCATAAAGGAGTTTTGAAATTCAGCTCCGTTTCAGAAGTCTTTACCATATGGTTCTTCTTGGTAGGGAGATTCATAGACACAGTGCTCTCTTTTGTGTGTGAAACTCATGACAGTTACTTGTAATTTTCCATTTCTGGCAAAAGGTAGTTTAGACTGTAATCCTAAACACAGTTACTAGGAAGTAAGTCTCTTGGAACACAGGGGAATTTACTTCCAAGTGAACCTGCACAATATTGCACTGTTAGTAACCTTAACAGGATATGTTCTTAATTTGATGGTACAGGTCCTTGTTCCTAGCCCTGTTGGAAAATAAGAAAGCCATTCCCATCGGCTGTTTGGTGACATGAAGGGCATAGTGGGTATCTGTGCCTCTGCCCATCCTGAGTAACTAACAGGAATGATTCCAGTTTTCTGATGCTGTCCAATCAAGAGAGAACCACACACCTTGGTAAATATTTGTGCAGACAGCTATTAAAGCAGGTACAGGTAGTTGGAAGACTGTTGCTTCACAGACTATGTGACTTAGTTAGGTATCACCCAATATTTATATTAACCAGCAACTTTTAATCATCCTTGACCTGTTCACTAGGAAGGATAGAACCTGGCAGGAAATACCGTAACTTCCAAGTAAGCCAGCAATCTGCTAATATTTTACCTAGCTATGAAAAACAACAAGTTCTGGGGAGTTGAACATGTTGCAGTGCTTGTTTTTGTCACTGGGTAGATACCCTAGACCTCTGGAATGTGTTATTTTATGTTTTGGGTAAGAAAATTAGAGGAGTAGATTGCTTTACAGAGGAAGAGAGAAAATTGGGACTTGGAAAGGCCATATTAGGAAGAGGCATAAAATACTGTCTTACTCAACTAAATGTGGGCAGGGTATCCATTCATAAATTGCCTACTGCAACACAGACCACAAGCACAATCAGAGCACAGATTCCTGCATTTATGGTTTCAGGTATGTGTTGTTTTGACAGTTTTATTTTTATTTTGTGGGGATCATAATATTTAAAAATATTGTTAAAGGTTTTGCCCATTGCCCTGAATTTCTTGTAAAAAAAATTGAACTGATCTAAAGGTTGATCTGCAAGATCCTATATGATTCTGTGAGTTTGCAGGGCTTTTACTTAATTGCTCTCTGTACAGTCACACACTGGGAACTGTGCATGCTTCAGTCCCTGTCTGGAACTGTAATGAAGCCACAGACAAGAACCACGAGCTATGACATCAATGGATTTGGCTTATATATTTATGTACTCGGCTTCATCAATTTATTCGTGACACTTACTCATTGCTGTCAACAGGATCCACCCTTTCATTCTTACCAATCTGTCCATGTCTATTTCCTTTCGATGTACCGTACTTTTATTGGGAAAGAAAGCAGATACATATTTTATGAACAAATGAAACTTGTGTGTTTGTTTAAGATTGTGTGCCCAGACCAAGTAAGAGTCAAGCAGTAGGTGCCTGTCCTGCATCCATTCATAGCCCTGTGAACTTGTTTCTTCCCAGCGCACACAATGAAGGGCCAAATGAAGTGAGTCTGATCCGGAACTGCACTTTCAGCCATGCAAGAAAGCACATGTTTTCCTTTGACTTCAGTTCATACAAAATGCCTTTGCTTTAACTGGCTAGTGGCTGCAGTCTATTATTTGCAATCTTGAGCAAGTGGGTCAATGTTTCCATATGTCTTAAAGAGATATCAACTGCTGCAGTGTAAATTCAGAGTATAAACTGCAGGAAGCTTGGATTTCTTCCAAACAGGCATCAGATGTTCAGCCATGTGGAGCCTCCCACTCACTCAACCATCCCACTCCTCTTTCAACTCATCAGACTTGCTTTTTGAGTGCTCAGGCGGCATTTGTAGACTGCCTAGTTTTCCTACTAGGCCTCTGAATATTTTATTAATCTTATTTTGGTACAAACTATTTTTTTCTCACATACCTGTGGATGGACACTTTATAGCTCTATTTTAGAAATGTTTTATTTTCAGCACGCCAGCAAGCAACTGCAATATATAACACAGCACACAGGGCACAAAATTGCATGTAATATACATTCACAGCACGTGGTGTCCTGCGTGCTATTGCCCAATAGTTAGATGTCTGGGCATTCACTTTTTAATGCTGTATTGAATTATGTATCACATACATGAATAATTGAATGGCTTTGTCATATTCCTTTTAAATATCTGTGTGGAGAGAGATATAAAAAAAAGAAGCTTCCTTCACCAACAAAGTTTGTCCTGATTTGAGTTACTAAGTTCTAGAAGTGCTGAGATGGGGAGCAATCCCTAATATCTCATACCAGCATGTGTTTATAATGTGTACAGTGGTACCTCGGTTCTCGAACGTCTGTTGACAAACATTTCAGAACCCGAACGCTGAAAACCTGGAAGTAAATGCTTCCATTTTCGAATGCGCCTCGGAAGTCGAACGGCTTCCGCTGCGTGTTTTTCAATTTTCTCAACTGAATTTGCAGACAGCCCTTTGTGCCTTGGTTTTCAAACATTTTGGAACTCAAATGGTCTTCTGGAACAGATTACGTTCAAGAACTGAGGTACCACTGTATCAGCAAATGGGGGGGGGGAATGATTGTGTGAATGGGCCACTTGTAGGAAAGATACCGCTAAGGCAGGCTTCCTCAACCTCGGCCCTCCAGATGTTTTTGGCCTACAACTCCCATGATCCCTAGCTAGCAGGACCAGTGGTCAGGGATGATGGGAATTGTAGTCTCAAAACATCTGGAGGGCCGAGTTTGAGGAAGGCTGCTCTAAGGTAAATACAGACACACATCCCTCCCCTTTATTTTGAATTACATTAACAGAAGAGCAGCTTGTGCTCATTTATGTATGCCTGGGTATCAAGATTGTCCCTAAGCCTTCATGAGTAGGATTTGCTTCTTGAGCCAGACATCTTCCTCCTCATTTGTCATCCTTGCTTAAAGATCCAGTATTTTTAAATGGGCACAGTTCAACCATTCACCTGCAAGGCCTGGTTTGCACAGTGCTTTAAATCATAGTTTAACTAAACTGCGGTTTAAATGTGTACATGCCTGGGTTTGGACATAATGATAAGCCATACCATGGCTTAGCTCATGGCAACATAACAATAGGAGGAGCATGGGAGAAGCAAATGACCCATTATTTCACTGGCTTGTACCAGAGTGCTGCATGGTCTCATTTAAACCATATTTTAGCTTAACTATGGATTCAAGTTATATCCAAATTACATGAGCCCATTAATTCCATACATGTGTGAATCAGCCGTCAGTACCATTGGTTGTGGTAGAATTCTTACCCATGCAGAAATCCAGTCTGTAATTCAGGCCACACTAAAAGAAAAATATCCACAGCACTGCAAATGAGATAGCAAATCCGGCCAGATGTTCAGATCCAGGTTGCTGCCACCACCAAAGATATTACAGGCCTTGAGCTTGTGTTACCAGGTCTAATGGACAGACACTTTATGTTATTAGAAGCAAATATTACAGGTCCATTGCACTGGGATGGTATATTGGTATGAAGCCTACGTATGGGAGAGAAACTGTGAAGCAATAAAATCCAGACATTTGGGTAAGATAGAAGTGTTCTGCCCCTGGCCCTCACTGCCAGATGAAGAACTCAAACTCAGGTTTCTGTCCAAATCTTTAATGCATAAATATGAGCAGTACATAGGCAAGGCAGGGGTTAAAGGCACAGAAGGTGAATTACATGGCTACATACAAGCTGAGACACTGATTCAACAAGCAACACACACCCTGTCTCTTCCTTTTGGAAAGCGGGTTAGGGACACAGACACATGCGCAACGTGTACAGTGCTGCACAGTGCGAGTTCTGGAGTGCCCAGACACCACAAGCTGCCCTTACCTTAAGGCCTCGAAGTGTGCAAAAAGTTTGTTTCGGGACAGCGTCAAGTTTGGACAGGTGCACAAACCGGACACTCTGGGGCGGGAATAAACAGGGTTAAGAGTCAAGTATGGATTGATGTTTGTGTATTTCTTTTCTTTTCTAATGATGTAACTCCTTTCTTCCATCAGGGAACTCAAGGTGGGGCTCATATAGGGGGTTTTGGCTGTCTTTTTCCAGGCACTAACCAAGTCTAAATGTGTTTCACTTCAGAAAGGAGGCATGCCCTGGGATTTAGCTGAAAGATGATTCTATGACTGTTCTTAGCTACATCAGATATACAAATACAATTACAAATAAACAGATATCTATTTGGACATTGAATCTGTTTTGTTTTTTAAGATTTAAGAGGCAAACAGTGCCTTCTTTTATAAAATCTCTACAAAGATATTGATACCCTTTGGTAAACTGAGCTACATTTGGGTGTATTGATTTCAAGAATTAGAGGCACAACACAGTGGGAACTTCCAGCCTTCCAGCCGCTTGATTCAACATTACATAACATCCCCAAATCAGAATGAATACTCAGTAAATAGCCAATGTCATATGACCTCCCTGCATCCTTTGTACAAACAAATCAGGATGAACGATCAATATATACACCATATGGAAGTGGCTTCCTTATCAGTAAACTACCATTCACCTGGATCGAATTGCAACAGGCAACCTGTGCATGAAAACTCATTTGTGAATAGGGATCATCTTTTATGGATAGCTCTGGGAATGACCTAGAGATCTGGATACTCCACCACTGGCTGCACACCAGTTTTGTCCCATTCTGACCCTGAAAAGGAAGCAGGCCAGGCCCTCCGCTCAGCTGCATCCGTGGATGTCTGGACTGCAGTGACAGTTTTTCCCCAATGGAAAAAAATATTAACAAATTTCTAATGAGGGTGTTACTTTTATGTGAAGGACACAAGGATGAATAAGCATGAGCCTAATCTAAGAATGGGATGCGGGTGGCGCTGTGGGTTAAACCACAGAGCCTAGGACTTGCCGATCAGAAGGTCGGCGGTTCGAATCCCCGCGACGGGGTGAGCTCCCGTTGCTTGGTCCCTGCTCCTGCCCACCTAGCAGTTCGAAAGCATGTCAAAGTGCAAGTAGATAAATAGGTACCGCTCCGGCGGGAAGGTAAACGGCGTTTCTGTGTGCTGCTCTGGTTCGCCACAAGCAGCATAGTCATGCTGGCCACATGACCAGGAAGCTGTACGCCGGCTCCCTCGGCCAATAAAGCGAGATGAGCACTGCAACCCCAGAGTTGGCCACGACTGGACCTAATGGTCAGGGGTCCCTTTACCTTTAATCTAAGAATGAATGCTATTAATACAAGATAATCACATCATTCCATATCACTATTTAAAACGAAGTGAACGTTTCCCTGTTCTGATTTGTTCCCAATGCTTTATTATTGCCCACACATTTCTTCATGTTGTTCAATTGTTAAGGCAATTCTTTGGTTCATTCCTTTTCATGATCTTAGGTGCATGCGCATGCTGCTAAGACTTCAGGTGCCAGTTCTGCATGATGTAAAAGTCACAACTGCTTACAATGTAAGATTGTACCATAGTCTGGATTCCTTCCAGAGCATTTGGAAGGAATGAACTTTTGAGACTGCAGATTAGTGAAAGACATCAAATGATCTACTATGCAGTTTGGGAAGTGTTTCACCTGTTCTCTGTGCAACCTTAAGATATTGTGACCAAATTTGCATGATAGGTCATGAAATCAAGAAGCAGGTGATTTTGCTTTACGTTTGGCTACAACTAGATGCCATTTGGAATTAAAGGGGTGGTTTAAGTCTTATATTCCTGCACTGATTTTTTTTGGCTGAGGAATGCTGAGTACAAAACTGCTAGCAACAACTCTTTTATACTAGTGAACCTAGATGTCTCTTATCAGTTGTTTTTGAAACTAAGGCTGCATTCAGAAATGTGGATTTTATTGGTTATAATGCTCGCACTTCTGCCCCAATTTCTAACATTCCTTTTACACTGCGCTACCTGCTGCAATATGAAACAGTGGCTTTTAAATCAATATACTGCCATATTGCAGCAAATTTTAAATCATGGAGAAGAACTGTATGCTGGGACACTGCCCCATTTTTTGTCACATGAGCAGCAGTGCTGAGATCATGAAAACTGCAGGAAAGTTACAATGCAAAGCTATGATTTTCCAAGTGAATGAAGTTGCAAAAGGACTTTTTCTAGAAACAACACAGAAAGGACCGCTTAATTTTTGCTAGTTTTCTAGATCACGGAATATCAGTTTTGCCCCATTAGAGATCAATAGCCAGCAAGACCTACACTGTTCTTCAAACCTGAAACATGACTGGATTTAATTTTTTTTGTCTGACACAACTGTATGTTTCACAAGAGAGAAAACACTGCATATGAAAAAGCCATCTAAAGGAACCATTATTAGAGTAACCCTGAGATTATTAATATGGCACTACAGCAGTTATTGTGGACAGCGTAGTTTATATGTGTTTTTAACCATATTTTTCCCATCTACCTATACATCTCATCAGCAGCATTCTGCCAAATAGCTACGCTTACATATCATAAAGTAGTGGCTTCCCCAGCCAGTCTGTTTTCTAGGAATGCTGCTCAATCAAACTTAGCAGTATTAAGGCAGCAATTTATTTTAAGCAAATGTGCTGTGCGGGGGGAAGGGGCTTGTCAGGAATTCAGCTTCTTTAGTGATTGTACCTATTCTCCAATTTATGGACCACATTAAAAGCTTCCAGAAATTCATTGAAGTCAATGCTACCATCTTTGTTGAAATCAATGCTACGGGCTAAGCTGTCAATGGATTCATCATCCACATTGATTCTCAGATGCAAGTTGAAGAGCTTCCATGTCTGACGGAACTCATTAACAGAGATAAGACCTAAAAAGAATTGGAAGGAAGGGGTATGTCACTGAAAGTACTGCGCACACACACAAACATGAACACACACATAACTGTTGGAGAGTTAATGAAATCTGGAAATGTCAGAAGACTCTGGACTTGAATTTAGGGTGCCTAGGCATCTTATAACAAGCCTTGGCCGCATTTTTTTTGGGATAATAAACAGACTACTTCAATTAACTGTTGTGTAGATGTGCCCAAAAGTGTTCACATAGCTGTCCAAACCAAATCACTGTACAGGCCAAGACCAGGGAATGGGAGAGTGTGTGTGTACTTAGCTCTTCCAGTCTCAATGGTCAGTACAACCATGAACCAGCCCTCAGAGTACAGAACCAAGATGGGGACATAAGAAGAAGCAAAACCATAGTCACTTATGGTCTGTAATACTGGAAGAACCACCCATTCCCTGGCTAAATGGTATCCCTGCCTTCTATCTAGAATATGGGTAGGCAACCTAAGGCCCGGGGGCTGGATGCGGCCCAATCGCCTTCTCAATCTGGCCCACGGACAGTCTGGGAATCAGTGTGTTTTTACATAAGAAGAATGTGTCCTTTTATTTAAAATGCATCTCTGAGTTATTTGTGGGGCCTGCCTGGTGTTTTTACATGAGTAGAATGTGTGCTTTTATTTAAAATGCATCTCTGAGTTATTTGTGGGGTATAGGAATTTGTTCATTTTTCCCCTTCAAAATATAGCCCAGCCCCCCACAAGGTCTGAGGGACAGTGGACCGGCCCCCTGCTGAAAAAGTTTGCTGAACACTGATCTAGAGGGACAAATCAGTACATCAGTACACAATGCCTAGCCAGGGAGGACAACAAATGTTTCTACTTTTCAGTCGCCTTGTTCCCACACATATCCACTGCTTATGTTTTCTAATACTGATGAAAATCAAGCAGCTTCTACAAATATCCCTCAAATTTCCCGCCTCCCCCTATCTATGTTTACTTCCAATGCACCACTTTGGGAAACTGGATTTTAACATACCTGAATGATCTTTGTCAATCATATTAAAGATAATCTCCAAATCAGCTTTGTATCTACACAGGGTTTCCACCAAAAATGGCTGGACCTGAAAAATGTTTTATCAGAAATCAGAATACAGTGGTACCTCGGGTTGCAGATGCTTCAGGTTACAGACTCCACTAACCCAGAAATAGTACCTCGGGTTAAGAATCTAAATAGAATTAAGTGCTATTACAAGATCTTATTGTAAAACATCTTAACAAGGCTGTGAAGGTCAGCTGTTTCCTAAACTATCTCACCTCTTTGATGGGTAGCTGGATTTCAAAATTGTCAAAAGATGAAAGGTATTCAACTCTACCATCCTGGTCCAGGTAAACCAGCCGTGAACGCAATGTTCTCCAGGGAAGATCGAGACATAAGACAGACTCCACTGCTGAAGCCCACTCACCAGGAGAAATCTTTCCTGTCAAAAATAAACAAACAAAGAGCATTTTATGGTCAAAAGGAAGCAGGTGAGACAATGCATTTCTTATTGAGTCACTATACTGAAAATAGATTATATGTTTGCAGGAGAAGTTCTGGAGTTCTGCACACTGAAATAACAATGTTAAAACTGTTAATTTAAAATAAATTGCAAAACTCAGTGGCTTGGATCCTAACAAGGTAAGGCACAGAAGGCAATTTTTATGTCCTGGTCACCATCTCCCTGAGAACCTTCTCTGAAGCCATATGGGTCTCGCTGAACCACATGGAATGGGACATGGGTGGAGAGAAAAGGCTGCAAACTTTCCTGCCATGAACATCCTTAACCTACCATCTTTGAACCCCAGCCTAATTTTGGCTGATCCCGCACAAATCCCCATCCCATGTTGCTCAGGGGAGCCTCCATGACTGCCCAGAGAGACTTTCTTGGGATACTTTCCTTCTGTGAAGACCTGCAAGTTAACTTTTTTTAAAAGATGCAAGACAAGAAATGTCTTACCCATCTGAAATGCAAGCTGAGGAATTGCAACAGAATTCATTCCATCTGATATGCCTAGATGAACATGATTTGAGATCAAAGCAATCACTTATTTTAAGGACATCAGATTGGAGCCTGCCAGGGGGACAGTTCATAATATTATCTAATTTTTTTACATCAGAGATGCATAAGATATTAACGAGAAGCTTGCTCACTTCAAAAGATCGCACTGCAAACTGAAAAATTAATTCTCTAATACATTTTTTTTCTTGCATATGTGTACTGCAAAACACATGTGGGGGGAGGAGCTCTGATGCATTCAAGAATTGCCACCTCACTCAAGAGGGTAGCTTAATATCCAAATTTTTTTGTGTACATGAAAGGGTTCCATTCATGTACACAAGCTGAACATCCTGCAGCTCCCAGGATTAGCAGAGTGGATTCTGGATCTGGCTATGATTGTCCATGTAATTAGACTAAATTGCATATAGAGGGCACCAATCCCTCAGCTGATGGACAGACTTTATTTCACTGATGCCATCTGTGCAATTTCCAGTACTTATCTAAAAGATACCAGTCCCAGGGATTTTTTCTTTTAAAGATGCTTATCTGGAAACTCCAATCACAATTACAAAACCTCTACTATCAGAGACTACTTCCCTTATTTTCTGGCAGCAGATGTTAAAACTTGCCTACCTGCTAAGAAAAAGTGTGTAGCCAATCAAAAAAAGTGTGTAGCCTTCAAATATATGTCCAAATGTTTCCCACCGACCTTTTTGAACTCCAGTGTGCATCGTTTCCCACTTATTAAACCCCGTTTGCCATTTTCTTGCCTGATTAAAAACCTTTAGGAGTTGCTTGGGTTTTCATCATCAGGGCTAGCCCTGACACAACCTTCTTCAGATAGCATTACAGGGCGAGGGAGAATAGATGAAGGCAGAAATTGGTGTAAATGAATGGTGTTGGCTTTCAGTGCGGGGATGGTGGTGTTGAGCATTGTTGGATTGTACTTCAAGTGGCAGAATGTCTTGGGCAGCATTGTCCATTGTCAAACATCCTTTGATGTAACCCACCATTCTCAGCTACCTAATTGTTAGTATCGGGGGGGGGGGGGGTCCTGCCACTTATGTCCTTCTTTTAAAAACTCTATGCATCTGCTTTTAACCTCTGCTTTCTGTTGATTTGCCTTCTATCTCCCACTGATCCATCATAAATACAGTCACTTACATTACAGTGAAATGGAGCAACTGCGAAGTGCTGCTTTCAAATTGTGTTACCTGTGTAATTTGGATCGTACTGTCTAAAAGCAGCAATCAGTTCCAATTTGTGTGTGTAAAGTTTCTCTCGCAAGCACTTCAAAGCAGACAGCTCAATTGCAGTCACCCTACAAGGGAAGAAAGTGATTAGAATGGACAGTTAAAGAATCAAAAAATCTCTCCTGAGCTGTTTAACAGCAACTCAGCATTTACTAACTTCCTCCATCAACTTTCTTTACTTTGGAAGAGTAGCTCCCAAACCATGAACTGCTTTAAAACTGCTGAGGGTTTTGGCAGACCATTTAATGATTTTTCTGCCCATTGTATAAATTGCAATTCCATAGAATTCAGACTATAATACAAAAAAATGCAAAATAAAAATAAAAGAAGCACTAACAATACAGTTAAAAATAAATTTGACTATTTAATATGATGGATGTGCTGTCTCCCATCTTCAACCACAATTCCACACCAGCTGCCATGAATGTAGCTCAGTGACCACTGGTGGCGGACCAGAGCCTTGGGGACAGTTTTGCATTTTCAGTTCTGTTCATAAATCTTTAAAAACTAATATGTGTGCCCTCCTTATCCTACCTCTGATGAAGAGTCTCTTTGCGTGTCGATTTGCTGACTTGATACTGAACAAAACGAGGGATCAGATCTGGGTTTAGTTTGATGTAAGCACCACGGTTACTTCCCTCTGCATAGTAGTTTGAAGCAGAAAAAATAGTGATAACCTAGTTTTTTAAAAGGAAACAAAAATGCAGTTTAAGTAATGAGGATTTCAAGCTTGATCTGGCAAGATTTTAAACAAATTGTAGGCTGAACGAAGCAATATTCATAAGTATGACGAAGGCTAATATTGTGAATGAAAGCACCCTTTCCATGGCTGATACTAGGAAAGTGAAATGTTCTTTGTATTTGAGATTACATCCAGGGTCATGAGTCTCTTTGTGCATCAGGCTTTAACAAAACAAAACAAAACCTTAATTCAAGTACTGGGCACATTGTCTTTCTCTAGGACACTGAAGACAACAGTTCAGCAGAAACTCCATGTGATAAACATGCACAGCTCTTCTACTGAGTTCAAGGGCAAGTTCCACACCTACATTTGTCCTGAACGAATTATTTTATTTATTTATTTGTTGTTGTTGTTTAGTCGTGTCTGACGCTTCATGACCCCATGGACCAGAGCACTCCAGGCACTTCTGTCTTCCACTGCTTCCCGCAGTTTGGTCAAACTCATGCTGGTAGCTTCGAGAACATCGTACAATCATCTCATCCTCTCTCATCCCCTTCTCCTTGTGCCCTCAATCTTTCCCAACATCAGGGTCTTTTCCAGGAAGTCTTCTCCTCATGAGGTGGCCAAAGTATTGGCACCTCAGCTTCACGATCTGTCCTTCCAGTGAGCACTCAGGGCTAATTTCCTTCAGAATGGATACGTTTGATCTTCTTGCAGTCCATGGGACTCTCAAGAGCCCAGCACCATAATTCAAAAGCATCAATTCTTTAGCAGTCAGCCTTCTTTATGTTCCAAGTACTTTATTTATTTATACAGATATTCATATACCACTATATCATAAAAAAAAATCAAAGAGGTTGACAGTAAGATCTATATATAATAAAAATTCAAATCAGATTATTATCAGCTATTTTGGAAAGATGCATACTGTATTGCCTGCATAAGCCTAGTGGGATAGGAAAGTTCTCAGCTTGCATTTAACGGCTGAAGCACCTGCTGAATCTCTACTGGCCGAGTAGAGCACAAGGCTGGGCCAATGACACTGAAGGGTCTATTATTTCGTGTTGATGCCAAATGAGCCTCACCAACTCAGGGGACAACCAATGACACCCCTGCAGATGATCTTCCAAGCCATTTAATGAAGTATGGATTGGTGTCCATGATTGAGCCATGAAATGGCTCAGTGGAAAATAAGGAGGGAGAGGTGAAGACAAAAATTAGGAGTGGCTGGCAACTCTCAACATCCTTAAACTACAGTTCCCAGGATTATTTAGGGGGAAGTCAAAGTGGTATAACACTGCCTTCAATGTATACTGCAGATGGGGCCTAGTAGACGACAAAGACTCTGTGCTGATCACAAGTACCACATAAATATGGTTAGTGACTTGTATCTGGCAGACAGAAGCTCCTGCCTTACTCAGAAAAGCCCAGAGACTTACAATAAATGAAGCTGTCAAGACTCTGAAATTTAATCTGTAAATTTCTGGTTACCTTTCCATTATGACTGATCTCATACCCATCCTGCTTGCATTCGTGAGACCGGATGAGCATTTTCAAATTATAACGTCTTAGCAACCTGGCAGTAACATCTGGTCCGAAGTAACAACCTCCTCCTCGAAATTTGTTTGGTGTGCATCCATTCTGATGTTTCGGGTCACTCCAGAGAATATCCACCACCTTTCAATAGCAATTAAACAAAATGCTAGTGACCATTCACGATCCATCACTGGAATAATGTAAATCATAAAAAGCAGAGTTTGGTGGGTATCTACAAGGTCATCCCATCACAGCATGTAATGAGACTCCCTCCCCCTCCTCTCCCCATACACTCCCCAAATCTACTCCAGAGTCTTGGGGGAACCCCTAAGACTGGAAAGTCCCATCGCCCTAATGGAAACCCTTGCTGTGACAGCACTATGTTGAATAAAACCCTTAGAAAGAAATATGAATCATCAGGTTGTGAGGATCCTAACTGGGTTTAGGTTCAAAACAATATAATTTTAATGTACTAGTGGTGGTGAAACCTTATGACACTGAATAGGTAAGTTGGTATGGTGAAACCTTATGACACTGAATAGGTAAGTTGGTATGGTGGCACAGAATGTTGGCTCGCATAAGGAATGTTTCCCTCTCTGAGGGAAAGAAAGATATCTGTTTGGCGGCAGTTAAACCTCACAAAGTCTTTGGATTTGGGGGAGGTAGCCTGAGGGGTTACTGGATCTCAACAGTGATGCTCTGAAAGTGCCTTGATATCTGAGAAGGGATTCCAGGTGGCAAGGAAACTAAAGTGCAGGGAGTCCTGAGGCAAAGGGGCCAAATGAAAAATTCAAAATAGCATTGTATTGCAAAAAGGCAAAGGTAGATGAAAGAGGATTGAGGGTGAGGGAGGGGGAATACTAAACTCAGACTGTGTTTTATATAAGGAGTGTTCAAACAATCACCCCTCACGTGATGAGAGAGGGGGAGCACGCCTATAGAGTATACCATTGGAGAACCCATTCTGTGAAGGAACTCGGACCCTTACACCCTTTTGATTCAGCCCAACATCATCCTCAAAGCATGAATGGGTGTTCATTTAAGCACTCACATACTGACTTGACAAATCAACCATTTTGTTTTGTCTGCAAGCTTCTAGCAACTATAATTTGATATTAAAGTAATTAGCATGCTCATTACATTATCTTAAAAGCTTGTTTCCAAGTTGTTTTTTTGAAGATTATTTCTCAAATGTTAACATTTTAATAGCCAATATTTGTGGAGGAGGGGAAAGACTCTTATATACAGCTCTGGCATACTTGCTTCCACTCCTTTGTTGTTAATTCTGAGGATGTGTGCGGTGTGGTAACACTGCCAGGCTTAAAATATTGCACCTCCGGAAGAAGACTAGAACTGCCTCTGCCAGGGAGGTTGCCAAGATGCTCTTTGCCATCAGACACATCCCTACTGTATCGTCTTCTCTTGCTAGGTGCTGATGTGGACCTCGTGGCCTCTTTGAGAGAGATGTCCTGCCCGGAAAGGGACTTCGTGGCCTCCGTCCAGTGGGAACAGGTTTCTACAAGACTAGCTCCACGTGGCTTACAGACTGTCTCTGCATTTGACTTCACTGGCCTCAGCACAGACTTCAACTATAAAGACAAAATGAATGATCGCCATTTATTGGCCTAGATCAGCACAGGCATATTGCTGAATTCTGACCATGAAAGTGAAAATATAGTAGCTGATCTACCAGGTATAGGTGAGAAACAATTCATAAACAAGTGTTGACCACAATGGAGACCTGCACAAAAGTAAATTACCTTAGCCCTGAAAGTGTGTTATCTTTAATGAACTTTGGCCAACGGTCAAGGAGTGGAGCAGCTCACCTGGTGAGGCAGCAATAGTCTCCTGGCAGGGGCGCCACTCCCAGTTACTGGAAGGAGGGAAGCAGCAGTGAGACCAGGGTTGCAGAGGGACACTGATATGAGCACTGGATTTTCTCTGCTGATGCAGCCCAGACCTTCTTGCCACCTTGCCCCTTTTCCACACCTCCCCAGTAAGTGACAGCAATCTCATTGCTGGGAGGCTATTGCTGCAGCACTGCTTCTCCCCCCAGGCAGTGCCAGTCCTTGGGGCTTCAGAGGCAAAGCACCACTGCCCTCCCAGCTTCCAAATACAGTATGTTGCTGGTTTGTACTGGAAGGAGAGGGGTAAGGCATGGATAACTTGGTGCTGCGCAGTGCAGCATGATCGAGCCAAGCCACAGTTCTTGTCATTATGCACCTGGACTAAAAATCACGGTTAACCCCTTAAAGCATTGTTAAGGTGACTATTAGCCTTAAGGTATGGTCTAGAGAAAGTATGTACTAGGGCCACATAATGCAACAAACTAAGGCATTTTTTTTAATCCGTTGTGTTTTGCTACTTTACTCCTTTAAATTTTCAAAATGCTAATGGCATGTTTACGTAAAAGAGTTAAGATACACAAGGTTAATTCTCATTGATTTCAATAGCATTTGTGTGTTGCTGAGATGGATTGGAGCCAAAAAGAGCAGAACTAAAGAAAAAGAGCGTCTTGCGAGTATAACACCTTACCTTGTTTCTCTGAAATAAATTAAGGAAATTCAAATCAGTAGTGTCCGATATCCCTCCATGTAAAATAAGAACTTTGCTGTCAATTATAGTTGCAAGAGGAAGCCAGCTATAGACATCTTCCAGAAGATGTAAAATTGCTGTTCCATAGCACTATTAAGTGAAAATAAAGGCTATTAGGTAGCAATCAGAAGGTCCCTGAAATAATAGCAAATTGATGAGCTTCATGGGTGGTTTCTCAAAGCCATAAAATAATAAAATGAAAACTATTTGTAAATCTATGCTTGCCCCATCTCTGAGTCGCCTTGGCCCGCCCCCCAGGTACCCAAGCGGCTAGCTACACCGCTGAGCACGTGGGGGAAAATAAAGGGGTTCTTGTGAGTAGGGATGAATGAATCTACCACTTTTGGTTTCTCTCTATTTCTGACTTTTCCATTCTTAAATTCTTCAATACTCCACATTTCCACATTCATTTTTTTAAGTCCTCATGAAAATTCATCATTTTAGTGCAATTTTTTTCCTAATACAAACATTTGTATGCAATTTTGCATAATATACATATTTTACTTGATATACAAATTTCCCTGTTTTAATGCACTTTTGCATGTTATATTCACTAATATATACATGTACACACACACACACACACACATTACACTAGTATATGCATTTTTGTACACATTACTTGGCTGGACAACTGTATAGCAAAAGTCAAGAACGTGTGAATTTTGAAGGATCGCTGAGTTTCAGTTCACATATCATTTCAGAAAATGTAAATTGGGTAAGATCACCATTAAATGCAAACTGAATTCAATTTACTCCCCATACTTATTTATGGGTAATGCTTAAAACATCTCTGAGTTCAGTATTCTTTACAGAACTAATGTCCATAAAATTAACTTAGGGCTTTGAAATGCAAGGAATGCAGTCTGTATCATTTAGCTAAAAGGTGAGGTTGCTAATCTGATGCCACTACCAAAAGACAGCCAAATATTTACCTGGTACTTCTTCATAACTTCTTTTGTGAAACCATATCTGAAACAAGTTAAAGGTTATTTCAATAGTGGATCACACTCTCTATGTACCTATATGTAAGAGAGAATTCTTTCTTCCATATTATAGGTTTATAACAGAGGGGAGATCCATTATCATTACCAGAGTATAGCAAGACAACAGAAATCAGAGATTTGAATTGTAGGATATTTCTGTTGCATATTTCTGTATCTGCACCCCAGATACAGATTTCCCACTTATTTTATCAGTATGCATCAAGGAACTTTTCCATACTCTGGTACAGTTTTTGTCCAGTGCATGGTCTGAAACAGGGGTGAGCAGATTTCAGGTTTGTGGGATCTACTTTCAGCAGTATAAGATGGAGCCAGGGATGTGGTGGGCGGATTAATTTTGTTGTTGCCATAGTAAATTAACTTAGAGTCCTTGCTGAAACGCTACAGAGATCTACCAGTATGTTCCAAACTCCTTCCTTCCCACCTCTTATCTAAAGCAAAAGAAATAAAAAATAAGGTTTTCTTTTCCAGTATTTCTGTATATTGAAATGCTGAACCATAAAATAACACAATGCTTCTGCCTTCAGACGCCAAGACCGTTTCTAAAGAGTAAACAGAGTCCAAATTCTAACCAAATGCACAATAATTTGATTCTTACTTTCTATTATACTAAGATACATTAACATGTGTAGAGGGAGCTCATAGACAGTATCTAGTGATCTGAGCAAAAATTACAAGTGTATCTCTCCGTTATCAGATCAAGTGTTTCAACTGGAGGCTTTGGGAAGACAACACATGTAGATTAGGCGAATGAAAGATAATATATCTAGCTAACTGGTTAGCTAGCTGAACAATGGCGATACCTAAGATTCATGATATGGTCCTCATGGTTCCCTCGGTTCAAGTGCAAGTGGTTAGGGTAGACAAGTAGAAAGGCAAACAGGATTATGAGTATTTCTATGGAATTTTTTCCTCTGTCCACAAAATCCCCATTAAAAATGTAGGGGTTTTCCTCTGAAGGAAGTCCATTCTGTAAAAGAAGAAAAACGACAATATCATCTGCAAGTACAACAGATATTAATTATTGCAAAACAAGAGTCAGCCGGTCAACAGGGCACTGCAGAGCTGTAGGTGGCCTCACCTCCTCACTGATGCCAACATCTCTTTTGCAGCACTGCCATATCACATTAGTAGCTGCACCTGTGCCCAGGTGAGCACCAGGTCCTTGGTGACAGACGGAGGACACCAGGGATGGTTTTGCTTATGTTCACCTTGAGCTGCCATGTCCGCACAGTTCATAAAACTATTCATTTGATATTACTTTTATATGAACCATTTAGGAATTCTTTATTATGCTTGTCCTAACCAATTGTGGAAAACAATGGTTAGATGTGCATCTACCCTATGACCAAGGAGTCCAAGTCAGCATACGTTCTTCTTCCCTGTGTTCCCCAATTTTATCATCACAAGATCCATAGGAGGTAGGTTAAGCTAAGAGGGTGAATGGCTGGTACATGGTTGTCTATCCAGTGAGCTGTGCAGCTGTGTGGGCATTTAAACCCTGGTCCAATACTCTAAACCAAGCAGTGATGAACCTTTTTGGGTTATACCTCCAGGGTCTGTGGGCCCATGGATGGTCTGACAAAAAGTGTATGTAGCCACCCCACACACTCCTACGCACACACAGAGTCTTTGACACACATACAGGGGAGCCTCCCTTCCTCAGCTGATCTGATTTTCCTCCCCCACTCATAAAGTGATTGATCTGATTGCTGGGGAGGGAAGGATTTTGTGTCCACATTTTTGGTGGGAGGGAGGATGTTCTGATGCTGCCAAAATTAGTAGGAGAAGCCGGAAACATTTGCTGTGTGTGTGTATGTGTGTGTGTGTACATCTCAGGCCCCTGGGCTTGGACGTAGCCACCCTGCTCAAACCACTACACCGCAATGGTTCTTTGGGCTCCTCTTCCAATCTCCCATAATGATCATAGACAAATCTGAGGCTGAAAGGAAGGGAATGTTGATGAAGCTGAGCCCTAGTCATGCAACGTATCTAACTCTGTTCCAATTGCTCTGTCCTAGACGTCATATATGTCATAAGCCGCCCAGAAGTCCAAGGAGGAGCAGTAGAATGAAATTTTGTCGAATGAATTTTAGCAGGTTCTCAAAATGCCTGCAATCAACGTTTATGGAGCCTGGAAAGCTTTTTTTTTGCAGCGCCAGCTCTTAATACACCTTAACATTTGACATTGCATTTACATTTCAAATGTGAAAATCCAATTTACTTCAAAATACAATATATTATACAGCATGCTTGCTTCCCCTTGCTTTCCTCGAACACTTCCCTGGCTTTTGCTAATGCCCTTTTCGAGGCTGGGGATGAAATGAAAATCCATAGCAGCAGGCAACGAGAGTGAAGACAGCTTTCCAATGGTGAGTGGAATAGGGGGTTGCTGCTGCCACTGCCTCATTAGAGTGCCTTCTGGGTTTGCGCTTAATTAGCTCCCTTTGTCAATCTGCCTTTTAATTCCGCTCCAGGATGTCTATATGCATAGAATCAATTTAACACAAGCTAATTTAGCAACTGGCAATTTAAAATATTACGGGTTTGGGGTTTTTTTTTGAGGAACATGATGGGAAACGGCATCATTTAACAATGATTAGTGCAGTGAATGGAAGTGTCTCCAAACTGCCTACTTTAATTAAGCCAAGGTGTTATTCTTAAGAGAAGCCGTTAAAAAGCATTAAAGGCATGTTATCTAGTTTAACTGGCTTCAGACCATGTTAGGGTCATCACTTATGGCCTTTAGCTATTTCCCACCCACCCTTCTCCATCCCCTCCAAAGGCAGGCTTGTACATGGTGCAATTTGAGGAAGCAAAATGAAAGAAATACAAGCCACACTGTAATCTGAATCTGGGACTATAAACTCTGGTGGGCAGTCCATCAATACACCATGCTTAGAGGGCAGTAGCAATATGATACATATGTTATTATCAGAGAGTTTGGGGAAGTTGTCTTCCCTGAAAGCTCCCAATGGAGATCATGCTACACAGCCTGGATAAGGTTAAGCTTCTGTCCCTCATGAACAGTTTGAACAACAGATCACCTGAGGCTTTAGGGAGATTTCCGCCTCCCCCCACCCCCCCTTTGTTTATACTTCACAAAAATCGCAAGGAGTATCTTCATTGTGGTTGGATACCCTCCAGTCACCAGCTGATTGTGCCCTTCAGTCGACATTCAGTCCTGATTAACTGAGTGTGGAGAACGGAAAGATGGCCATAGGCCAAAAATTGATACCACAAAGTGCTGGTGATCTTTCTCTATATATACACACAGTTGCTAACGGAATCCAGTAGCGTTGAGGCACCATTAGGAAACAGCAAAGCCAAATTTACTTACTTTGTAGAAAATCAGCAAAAGGTCATCCAGCTTTCCATGAAGATCGCCTAGAAAGAACACAAACGTTCACAGTCGGGCCATGGGACCACCAATCGGGCAGGTAGAATACGCAAGACTGGAAGCAAACAGTGATTATTGTTTCCTAGAGCTCATGCATGTTTAGAAGTGTTGTAAAGCAATGGTATGAAGCACTAACTGCATGATGGTCAACTCCTGAATCCAATTCCTCAGGGGAGCACTTTGCATTCCCTGTGGACCAGCTGCTTACAGTAGACATTTTGTGAAACTATGCACACATATGTATGAAACCATAATATGAAACACAACAGGTGCAACTGCTTAACTGTCCACCCACTACCCAAAAGCATTGGGAAGCTGTGTTGGAAGCAACAGGGAATGTATGAGGAAGCAGCCGAGGCTTAATGGTCCCTCTCAAACTGCTATTTGAAGAACAAGATTACAGTGGTACCTCGGGTTACATACGCTTCAGGTTATACACTCCACTAACCCAGAAATAGTGCTTCAGGTTAAGAACTTTGCTTCAGGATAAGAATAGAAATTGGGCTCCGGCGGCACGGTGGCAGCAGGAGGCCCCATTAGCTAAAGTGGTGCTTCAGGTTAAGAACAGTTTCAGGTTAAGAACCGACATCCGGAACGAATTAAGTACTTAACCCGAGGTACCACTGTATAAAATCCTTTTCACCCTGAGGGGTACATTCCTTGGTGGGCAACCTTTCGAGTGCCACATGGAAATGGTGGTCAGGGTCAGAGGCAAAAATGAGGAGAACAACAAATGTAATTTTTAAAAATTTTGTTTAGTATACTAGTTAACACTCACACTTGAGCTGTTGGTGACGATGCAAGTGAATCCTAAACACTACACTGCTCTTTTCTAGGCAAATATGACCAGGGTGAGAAAGCTCTCAAGAGGGAGGGGGGTCATATTGAAAATGGAAAGGAGTCTTAAAGGAATTTAAAATGGGAAGAAGCTATTTTAGGACTTTAAAATAGAGGGGAGGGGGGGGACATTAGCTTCGTAATATGGAACATATTAAGCCCTTTAAGACCAAACCCAACAAATATTACTATGAAATAATAAATTGGATTTGGATTTAGTGGGGTTTAAATGACGCTCATTAAAGGAACTCTCACATATGCAACACATGAACCAGATGAATATTTAATGCCTGTTTCAATGTAGAAAGTTAAAAAGGATTTGACGGAAGTGACATAGATCTCGTTTTGTGGCAATCAACATTTTGGCTCAAACTTCAGTAAAAAAATACACTTTCATCTGTCATTAAGGATGTTTTGAGCATGAAGACTATTATTTGCTTGAAGGACACATCAAAAAATCTCTCAGATGCTCTTTCAATTGTGCAAATGAGGACACCCATTGGAGGATGTATGTACATTGATTATCAAGGCCACACTTACACACACATACGTGTGTGTGTGTAGAAGTCTAAGGATATTTTGTTCTTGCTTACTAAAGCTCATTCAGTGGTATAAACCTGCATTGAATGCTTGAAGCATCTTTTATTAAAATTTGGTTTCTCTCTGCACCTGCAGCAGTACAATTAATTTATTTTGTGTGCGCGTCTTCTCCTGATTTGAAGAGAGAGACTAATTATTACTAGTAACCATTTAGTGCTGTCTTGCAAGTGGGTCTCCTCAAGCAAATCCAGGAAGTCTAATCCCATCCATTCACCCATCTATGGCGGTGTAATCAAGGCCAGATGACTGAGAGGCACTTAGACGTTGCCATCTTTAGCTGACTCTTTATGCAGCTGGCCAATTGGTGATCCATGGCCACAAAGCAATCTTATTTGGGCTCCAAATGGATTCCCAAAGCTGAGGACAAAACATTTTGCCTCCAGTTTCACTCTGTGGTTTTTCTTCTTAAGAAAAGGAAGATTGCTTATAATACATATACCCATATACTAGACAACCACATATGAATTTGTAGTTGTTTGCATATATTAGTGATACATACTTTACTTTCTCTTTTTATGCACCTTTTCTTTTTCTTTTCTTTTGTTCAACTGAAATACTTTCAATCAAACACTAAAATAAAAAAGAAGATTGCTTTCTGAATTTCTGCATGAGAGAAAGAACATGCACTTTAATGTTCGGCCTCTCTCTCTCTCTCTAAATATACACCCCCTCAGAACAAAGACTGCATAACATTTCCCCACTGAGACATCCATATATTGGGGGGGGGGGGGAGGGAGAGAGAGAGAGAATGCATCATTGGTTTGCTCATTTTCATCACAGTGTGGATATGTGTGTGTGTCCCCCCAGAAGAAGTATCAATGAACTGGGATTTTCTTCTATCATGATCATGTTCACGAACCGTTTGTTGAAGCACTTGGGGGAGGCAAGAGGTGAAAGAAATTATTTACCACACAAAGTAGCATTTTACAGATGGAAAAGCAGCTCTTTTCTTAAAAGTTTGCCAGATTTAGTCACTGACTCACCCAGCAACATCTGACAGGGGGAAAAAGTGGGAGGAAGTGTTCAGCTTACTTTAAAAATGCCAGGCGATGAGTCATCAGCCTTCCACCCCCCCCACCCCCAATAATAAAGGGAAGACAGGAAGGATTTGTACTGTGAGGGGGTTGGGGAAGTGTAACATTCCAATGGCAGCTATAAAGACCACTTACCACTGGCTGGTGGGGAGTGGGAGTTGTGGTCTGGCCCGGCCAAGGTGGGTTAAGGCTTACTTTAGGCGTAGCTGGGGGAGGGGTTCATTTCTGTCTGGATGCACAGACAGGGGCTGATGGGCCGTAGCACCCTCAAAATGGTGGTTGCGGGGAGGGGGTTCACCCCAATTTGATGTATGCCATAGGGCGACCCTTAACCTTGGTTATCCCTGCCAAAAATCAACCAGTAGGCAGGCTGGCTGAGTCAGGATACACATCCAATGCCTACGCCCAAACCTGCTGACACCTGTAATCAATAAAGCTGTGGCCTGCTTAAATCTCCTTTTGGTTGTCCTGTGTTTATTGCACCTACATATTGCCTTGGCCCTACAGCGTCTGGGCCTGCAACCACAAATGCTAGTCAGTCCTACAGATTCACAATATACTTTAGATATCAACCCGGTGCCACATTTCTCTTAAGGAGAACTCACCACAGATGGTTATTTCCTTGGTATAAGAGGTGGAGAGGTGTGTGATGTTTGGCATCTGCTGAAGGACCTTCCTGGTCTCATGTAGCAGCTGAAGAACGTATCGGGCGTGGAGGTGCTGTACGGAGTCATGGAAGAAGAAGAAGAAGAAGAAGAAGAAGGAGGAGGAGGAGGAGGAGGAGGAGGAGGAGGAGGAGGAGGAGAAGGAGGAGGAGAAGAAGAAGAATAGTAGTAGTAGTAGTAGTATTAGTAGTAGTTTGGATTTGATATCCCGCTTTATCACTACCCGAAGGAGTCTCAAAGCGGCTAACATTATCCTTTCCCTTCCTCCCCCACAACAAACACTCTGTGAGGTGAGTGGGGCTGAGAGACTTCAGAGAAGTGTGACTAGCCCAAGGTCACCCAGCAGCTGCATGTGGAGGAGTGGAGACGCGAATCCGGTTCACCAGATTACGAGACTACCGCTCTTAACCACTACACCACACTGGCTCTAAATGATATATTACAGAGAGTCGTTGGAAGAACTCCATCACCAAAACCCAGTGAGCTTTGTGCTTGCACACAGTTCTTGTCAGCGTGACAAACATTTTCCAGTCATGACTGCAGACTTGGGGGATCGTTACTGCACAGATGAGCATGGAGATGGGGGACATCTCTAATGCAGTAGCAGCGTTGGTGCCCATACTATATTAAGAATCATCATTTTATTTGTATGCCACCTTTCCCTAGGTAAAACCATGCTCAAGGTGGCTTACAACATGAAAAGATTTACATGACTTCACACATAACAAAAGTAGCTTAAACATGGAATAAAACACATCAAAAAGCACACAACCGAATTGAACAAATGCCACATAAATCATAATATCTAAAACAAAGATACAAAAAATTGATATCAATAACAGAAACAGAAACCCCTAAGCAAAACTCAGCCTCAGCTTTCATAGCTGGAGTCAGTCAGTCAGGCCACTGCCTTCCTCAGCCAGGCAAGGGGGCAGGGAGCCAGCAAGGCAAGGAGCAGGCCTTCCAGGACTCACAGCCAAGATGGCTTCTGGCCTCTACAGCAGCCTCAGCTTTTGTAGCTGGAGTCAGTCCAGGCCCCACCTGGACTGTCAGGTGGAAAAAGGCAAGCAAGGCAGGGATCATACTTTCAATATTGGGTTGTAAGTCTGTGTAAGGGATGTAGTTCTGTGGTACAGCATCCACTTTGCTTGCAAAAGATCCCAGGTTCAACTCCCAGCATCCCCAAGTAGAGCTGGGAATATCCCCCGTTTGAAACCCTAGAGAGCTGCTGCCAGTCAGTGTATACACTGAGCTAGATGGACCACTGGTCTGGCTCAACATAAGCCAACTTCCTATGTTCAGTAATGTATCCCGCTGGCCCTATTGTTTTAATGCCCTTCTTGATATTGCCAGAACAGCAGCAGGTATACCCAGAGACTGCGGAGTTCAGTTTTAGTGGCCAACAGATCAAAGGAAGCAGAAATGCCATGGGATGGGATATCCAGCTTTGCAATGTCCGTCTTTCAAATTAAACCATATCCCATTATAGCTAAAGAAATGGAAAGCATAGGGCTGTGTGAGTCTCCTGCGCCAAATGCTCTCAAGAACAGCAAGTACCAACAATGACTAAGCAATTGCTAAAAAAGCGTGGCAGTGGAAAGAATTATGTTTTCTTCTCTGATGAATGTATTGGGGTGAATAAACAGCCTTTCAACAGGAACAGGGCTGGCAGAGCAACCTTTTTCGTAAAGCTGTCAGTTGAGGCCTGTTGTGTTTAAGAGGATCACAGAATTGTAGAGTTGGAAGCGACCCTGAGGATCATCTAGGCCAACCCCTTGCAATGCAGGAATATGCAGGTGTTCCATACGATGTTCGAACCTGCAACCTTGGCGTTATCAGCACCATACTCTAACTCACTGAGCTATCCAGGCAGAATACATACATACATAATTTTATCTATATGCCACCTTTCCATGATTAAAGCCAGGCATCCCCAAACTCGGCCTTTCGGCTGTTTTGAGACTACAATTCCCATCATCCCTGACCACTGGTCCTGATAGCTAGGGATGATGGGAGTTGTAGTCCCAAAACATCTGGACGGCCGAGTTTGGGGATGCCTGATTAAAACCATGCTCAAGGCAGCTATATGAAAAAACTACATAATTACAAACCTAGCAAAAGTAGTAATAAATCATAAGTAAAACATCAAAAAGTGCACAATCAAATTAAACAATGCCCACATAAATCATAATAAGAACTAAAAGAAAGATACAAAAAATTAGTATCAAAAATAGCAACAACCCCCTAACAAAAGACCCCTCAGTAATACTTCATCTCCACTCCTCAGTTTTGCTTCTGCTATTACATGTGCATTCTTGTAATTGTTTTCAATGTAAGCTCCTTTGAACATTTGGAAAACTGGCATACCATTATTTTGGTAAATAACTAAATGCACCATTGTTCATCTCTTTCAATATGCGCATATGAAGTGCTTACAAATTCCTTTCCCCCCACCATGATGCACATTAGCCTTCCACGCCCTGCTGTCTTAATGGTGTCTAAGATGCCCTTACGATTATCAGCTGACACTTTTAGAGAGACCATAAAAATAAAAGGGAAATCCATTTAACCATTAGTCTGAGCTTGCCTGTCGGTGCTTGAAAGCCTGAAGAAGAACATCAGTGTCAGCAACAGTGAGGGGGAAACAAATGTGGGGCCCGTAGTAGGAGGGAGGGACCTCAATGGTCTGTTCATATTCTCTCATTGTATAATCACTGGTGGTGGAGAAAAAGTTAGAGCTGACGTCTATAAAGGAAGCAGAAAAGCAACTTACAAAATTTTAGTTAGTTGACAACAAATGTGCCTTTGGATAACGAGTTCATGAACATTTGTTTAAATTGATGATATATTCAGCATAATGCCGATATATATAACAGACACTAAAATCCAAAGAACCTTTTGGGCATTTGTAAGAACAAGGAAGAGCTTTGTCATGCTCAGTGTTGTTCTGACTGCGGGCCCAGTTTTGGCATTGAAACCTCCTTGGTTGCCCTTTCCTTTATCAGGAAAGTGACAGGAGCAGTGTTTTTTAAAAAATAGGATTTTTATTAAAGTTTTTCACAATACAGTACGAAGAAAGGTACAAAAAATACAAACAGATCCTGTAAAATATGGAGTCTTCTCCTAAAGGCAATTCTCAGTCCCCACCACCCACAGAAGGTAGCAGCTCTCACCTTCCTTTCTCCTTCCAGCCTCTTGCCTTTGGAGACCAACATTTCCTTGTCTCCCACCCAGGGCTCTCCATCAAACATCTACCACCCACATGAGTACACAATCCCAAACATATGACTCCCAAAAAGAGGAGGCAGAGAGAGAGAGAGAGAGAGAGAGAAAGGAACAAGAAAGGAGAGACAACAGAAAGAGTGAAAATTAAAAAGATAAAAGGGGAAGAAACATTAGAGAAAAATAAAAGGACTTCTGATGTTCCATCTGCCAGTCACATTTTTTAAAAGAAAGATTATTTAAGACATTCAGTCCACGATCTTCTCCACTTTCTGTTAAACAATATTTATTTTAAGTCAAAGTGTCTCAGAGTCATTCATTTCTTTTCCCCACAAAAAGTCCAAGAGGGGTTCCCGAACTATTATTATTATTGGTAAATGCCTGCCATGTTTCCCCCCCTTTAATATTAACTTTACCTCCATTAATTGCCGATTCTCCCTACTGAGTGTCAGTTCTTCCATCTATGTCTATGACAGGAGAATTTTAAATTGCTGCTGAAATCTTATTGTTTTGCTGTACAGATGTTTCGGCGATAAACCTCCCACCCACAACCACAGGGCTTCTGATTGTGATGAGGTCCAATTCGGGTTCAAGAAAACACAAGTTGATCTTCCTCTTCAGACCTTCTCTGCTCAAGAAGGGAAGGCTCATAACTGATGAAGTGGGAGACACTCGGCTGGAGCCAGTGTGCTTGACTCCATGCCTCCTACTCATGCTAATATGTCCTACTCAGGGCTCTTTTGTCATCCACAGGACTAAAGAATAATGTTTCACCTATGCTTTGTGTATGATATGTGCAATTCCCACGGGGGAAAAGCTTCTGCAAGTATGGCTTAAAAGAAAACTATCAACCAACCTTGGCATTTACTGGAGGACATGCCAGCTTGTGCAGGGAAAACCACTAATTACTTATAAAGGAACAAGGACTATGGCAAACAGACTGAGTCACAGCAGCCTACATTAAAATCACAATTATAAAATATTGTCAGGAACAAATATTGCCCCAAGAGGCATTTTCTGCATAAGAGCAAGCTGTAATTGAAATGTGCTAAGTGTGATAAGAATTTGGAGTGCTTCTTAAAAGTAAACATTATTTCGAGTTATTTATTGGCTTCCTTGCTAACAACCCCAAACAAGAGCCACAGTCCCTGGTTTCTCAGCATCAGTCATTGCAAATGTGCACTCCCTGCTATTTGAAAAATGGGAATGTTAGTCTTTTAAAAATATATATTATTTACTTTGAAAAATTGGCATTACAGAACATGAAAGCAAAACTTTCCCACATACCTTCACACATACAAACATATACATAATATATACATAACATTTACATATACCAATACATAAGAGGCATTCTAAAAGCCAATTTCATATATACCATGTAATTTAAACTCTTAATGGCAGCATATAATTTGATTCTTTTTCTGTTATGCCCAGTTCTTTTTCAATATATGTTTCTACTGGGACCAGTTTGGCCATTTCTTCTCTAATAATTTTTATAGCGATACATCATCAGTTAATTCTTTGTCTCTGAAATGTTTCCTTCATAATTCCCACCATTTGCCAATATGACTGCTTTTAAAAAAAACAAAACCATGACATATGGTAAAAAAAATCACCTTTTACTTATGGATAAATCCAGGACTTACTTTCTTCTGGCTTACTAATTATTTTACTTTTCAATGAAGTCCAACTCCTTCTTAAAGCAAATTTATTTATGGATCATAGCTGTCGAGAAACTTGAACCCTTTTCAAACAGACATTGCCATGCCTGTCTTGGGATATCTCTATTCATATGTTTATTCCATCTCAGCATATAGTTATAGACTATTTTCTTACATTTTAAAATATAAACTGCTTCAAATTCAGGACTCAGCTATACAGCTGCAAATAAAACGTTTTGAAAGTGTTGTAAAGTGCAATATACAATTGTGACATTAGATGGTAACTGAGCTATAGCAAATTCAATGCATTTTTCAAAACGATTTTTTTAAAAGCATTTTCACAATGTATTTAACATGTGTGTAGATTCCACCTAAGTCTTATCTCTCTAAATCTCCTGGCTTATCAGTCCATTTCATAAAGTCCCGATGTGCGGATACTGATATCTAGGTGGAGCCATCTTCACTTTAGTCTTTGCTTGTTCAACGGTCTGTATATTTTTCCAATCCTGGTATGTCTCTAGTCTGTTTTCTTTCCATTAAAAAAAAAATCCTAATTGCCCCTTCAGACTAAACCATGAATCTTCCACTAGAGATGGCAATGGAAAAGTTTTAGATGGAGAGAAATAATTGTTTATGTCAGGGCTAGTCAACCTTTTCATACCTACTGCCCCCTGATTCAGTAACATGTGTCATAGAACCCCCTACCACCCACCTGGAATCCTGAAACACCCACTAGTGGGCAGTAGGGACCAAATGGACTACCCCTGGTTTATATTGATCCCGGATTCCTGAGCATACATTAATTACATAGGACACCCCTTCCTAAACTGTTTTCCTAGTCTTTCTACTTATCCATAACTAGTTCGTAATGCTTTTCTTTTCTTCTACATTGTATCCTGGCATTGTCCATGCCACTTCTGCTGCACCTGCACAGTCATATTGACCATTTGACTGATATTGCATTTGCTGCACAGAGGCAGGTTTTTCTGATTTGAAAAACATACAGTTCCTCAACTAGCTACAGGTACATGTGCAAGGATAAGTAGTTCCACACATATATGCTCTTGGCTGCACTGGCGCATGCGCGCGCACACACACAAAATATATATATTTTTTTTACAAGATACACACATGTAACTGCTCTGAAAACTTATTCAGTCAATCCTTACCTGGATCAGTTTCATTGGCCTTAGTAAAATGGTCCAGCATGAATGTGAAAAACTTGGATAGCTGAGTAAGAAAAGACATCTGTTAGTTTACAAGCAGAAATTATTATATTACCTTGTCTTCCCCTTATTTGAAATACGCACATTGGCTCCATCTACACAGTAACAACCCCGGCAAAATCTCAAGCCCCCTATATCTCCATCGATAGGGACAGTGACACAGTTGAGCAAAGCCAGCTCTAAATTTAAGGGTCTTACCAGGGGTGTTTGTGTGTGTGTGTTTAGATGATAACGTGCATTACTTTGCTTGTGTCACAATTCAAAATTAGCATTATTTTTTTATTAAAAAAAGCCTGATATAAATGAAAATAATGTGCCTGATACTAACCAGCTTCAAAAAATGAATGGCATGGTACTAATTATATTATATTATCTTCTTAAAACTTAAGCATCAACCGTGAGAGGGAATAAAAATTTTCAAGCTACATTATCCGTGATGATCTGAAAAGCCGGCATGTTCTATCTCACTAACAGTTTGCGTCAAAGAAAAATCCACAGAGTACAAACCTGTAGTTGTGCTTGTTCTTCTGCATATTCAATTGACTGAAAGATACTCAGGGCATATCTCCGCCTCATCTCCAGCCGGGCCATGTAAGAGCGATACCACCTTTGAATGAGGACAGCTGCTTTAATGGCTGCCAAGACATGAAGGGGCCAGAAAGAGAAGATTAACTGTCCACCGCTAGTTATGCAGATCTTTGGTTCTAAAATGCTATGTGTGAATCCTGCTCTAAAACGCAGAAAGCTAATCATGGCTCCCCTTTTAACCCTACAAGCACTCCTGCATTTAAAGTTTGAGATAATCTCATGGCAGAGACACCTTCTGCAGCCTGGTGCTCTCCACATGTCCCAGCCAGGTCAGGAGAGTGCTGGTGTGCCCATGCTCTGCTTACAAGCTTCCCACAGTCACCTGGGTGGCCACCATGGGAACAGCATGATGGACCATATCACTCTTGGTTTAGGCAGGTTTCTTCTTACTTTCCTGGAAGTCCTCTTCTCTGAAGGGCTGTCTGGTCCAAATCCAATTTAAGGCAAAAGAAGGGAGAGCTGAAGTTGTTCATCAGCTGTTAGCACCTGGAGAGCAGATGGTCAGGCACACAGGGCCACCTGGAAAGTTTTCCCCTCATTGTGTGTTTCTATTTCAATTGAAGCAATTATTTCTAAATTTGTATCCAGATGTCTAAATTAACACATGCTCCTCCTCCCTTAATACACCTGAGATGGGGCAATACTGGGAAGGTTTAGGAGGGGATACAAAGCATTGCTGTACCGCTCAAAAACATTGCCAGCTGTACAATAAATTCCAAAGCTTCTGAGGCCAAGAAGCCTATGAAAGTCACATGGGTCAATATCTTAAACACATTTTTCAAGCTCAAACACACAAAATAGCATTCGTTATAAACAAATTTAGGGTAAAGTCTCAGGTGATGCACAGCAGCTCAAAATTTGTTTCAGTGTGTGCCCCGGAGTACCAGTTTTGCTAAATCCCAAGTATTTGGGTCATAGCAACTTGCATGAAACAATGGGAAGGGAATTATCAGGTCATAAAACAAATAGTGCTTGCATTATTATTTACTAATGCAAGTTTTTTACAATTAAAAAAAGGAATTTTATTATACAGTAGGCACACAGTTGTAAAATACTATTTTATGCAGAAGCTTCTGAGTACAATTTGTCAAAAAAATTGTTGCAGATAATTATTTTTGGTTTTTTCGAAATTTAAAACATTTGTTTACCTATAAAATATGCATTGATAGTATTTTAATAGCACCACCATATTAGTGCCTAAGAACTGTACATCAGTTAGACTCAGCTCCAGGCAAACTGTGTGCAAGTGATTGCTATATGGTCCAAAATAAGGTACTGAGAGATTCATAGATCATATGATATTAAACAAGTAGTAGCCTGCCTTTACGATGCGAGTCCTGGCACAGGAACATCACACTGATCACAGCTCCTGATTTGATTATTGCAATTCTCACTCAGGTAGAAGTGTTGCTTTGTTATTAAGACAATTAATTGAAACTCTAGAGACTTAGAATCAATGACCTCAGTCAAGGCTATTCCCGAAAGGAACAGTCAATATTTCCAGAATCTATTTGCTATGGCAGAAGAAGCAAATAGATGTTGCAGAAGAGATACAGGGAAGTGTATGAGAGAGATGACATTACTGAACTGAAACAGGACTGATGTAGATGACTGATGTTGACTTGACGTAATCCATGAAAAGTTGCGAGTGTGGTTCCAATCCATCTGATGGTTGGGAAACGGAATTGACATCTGTGTTTATCACTTCAGGCCTAGCTGAGTCTAAGAGAGGCCCTGCAATCCAATTCTGAGAGTCACTATGTCTTCCTTCCACAAAGACTTGCTTTTGTGTTCTACACAAGGTACAAATATCTGTCTCCTGGTGGAATTTTAAGCAACGGTATCCAGAGGGGGGAATCTGTTTTGATGGGGGCAATCAAAACAATAGATGCTGATGGCAGAATAGAATAAAACCTATGGGTGAAGGGAATGGAGCTCTCAGCCAAGGCCAATTTCACAGTGGAGAATTTTCCTTTCCTGTTTACTTCTCATCCCGAATTCAACCCAGGCTTTCTCAAACATAAATGATGAATGGAAAGATACACTGACCTTTTTTCAATGACTATTGATGATGGGACATTATAGGTAGTGGCTGTTTAAAACAAACAAACAAACAAACAAACAAACAAACAAACAAACAAACAAAACAAACCACAAGCTTTTGTTTTGCTGCCCTTGCAAGTGGTGGCAGTTTTCCTAGGTTCCATCCCTACCCCTAACAATGGCTCATTGGAAATGATGTTTCTAAAAGGCACTCTAATAATTTTTGCACCCTGAAAGTGGTAAGTGGTTGCTTTTCTTTCCCTCTTTTTGTGAACCCCCGTTGAGTCTAATTTAGAGGGAGATAATTGCCCCAAAGATATTCAGATCCTGGCTAGTAGTCAGATGCCCAAACAACTTGTTGGGTAATTCCTGCATGCCCTTACAGTAATTGCAAGAATTCCAAGCTTTATATGCATTGGACTGGCAGTTGAGAAGGAGTTCTAGGAGAATGAGTTCCATACACTAAGAAAAGCATTGAAAATATAAAGCTTAAACCTTCAAGTCTTCTCAAACCTCCCCTGCATGTCACAACAGAGCCTATTTTAACACTGGAAATGTACCATGTCTGTGAAGTTTCTCTTAATCAAACCTTTCTTGTCAAGATAGTAAGAAACACCCTGGCCAAAGATTTGGGAGAGCACTAAGAGATGTTAATATACATTGTGCCCTTTTGCACCAAGACTCTCAAAATAGGCTCCAAGGTTTGATACTTTAAAGCAGCCTGGTCCCATATGGTTTCAACTAAATTCTCATTGATTCCAGCAAGTAGATATATGCTGGCAGAGGCTGAAAGTAATTACAGTTAAAACCATGTGGAGGGGAATCAGGTAGGGATAGGTTCTTTAAACAGAGAACTAATGGCTATATTATCTCAACACCTTCTTGAGTCTTCTTCATAGTGTGTCCTCTAGCCTACCAGTCCAGCAGAATCTCCTGGGATAGTCCAACCTACAATCAGTATCTTCCAAATTAATGCACACAGTAAATTTGTTTAAGTATCACATCAGAGAATGGAAAGACCACTCACAGGTTATTTACCTCTTTCTGATTTGTTCACCCGCCTCGTCGTAATAGAAGTGCCACATCCCATGACTTCAGTTGAGACTGGGGTGCTGATTTAATATTTCCTCATGGGCAATGGTTTTCTTCAAGCCATCGGTGTTGCCAACCATACCGTCTTTATATTCATCTCAATATGCAACAGTTAACGACGATTCCCGGAGAAAACTATGCCTGCCATTGGCCCTAATAACAGAGAAGACTGCATGACAAAAATAGATACCATATTGTTAGCCACAAATAGGTACCGCTTTATAGCGGGAAGGTAAACGGCATTTCCGTGTGCTGCGCTGGTGCTGGCTCGCCAGATGCAGCTTCGTCACGCTAGCCACGTGACCCGGAAGTGTCTTCGGACAGCGCTGGCTCACGGCCTCTAGAGCAAGATGAGTGCGCAACCCTAGAGTCGGACACAACTGGCCTGTACGGGCAGAGGTACCTTTACCTTTTAAAGTGCTGAGCAGCAGAAATAATTAACCAGGTTATCTATGCAGCAGTGAAGGCAGTGCAGAGATTTGCCAGTAAACACTAAGCACACCATTCCAGCTTTTGGTACTGTTGGCCAAGCACTCCTGACTGGGGATCCTGCATTATGGGGTGGGGCAGTAAGGAAGGAGATCCAAAGGGGCCTAATCCAGCTTAAGCAGCCACATTATAGTGGAAAACATTGGGCACAATTGTAAATCACACTTGAGGATATTTGTGGAAACCTCTATCATTGTATCAATGTACCCATCTTGTGAGATTTGATGGAGCCAATCAGAAGCCATGTTAGAAGAGAACACTCAACATTCTGAACAGTGAGCTGCTGGCCTGGGTGCTTCTCTAGAACAAAGGGAGTGGGCTTGTGCAGTTACACCTGGACTTGTAGAAACAGAGAGACTGGTGCTTCCCCAATGTGTCACATGCAACGTCAAGAACTACCAGACCCAGAGTTGCTGAAGCATAGGCAGAAAGGCGAGAGGCATCTGCGGGGAAACCTAAAGCACCATAATACATCAGGAATATTGATCTTGGGGACAGGGTGACAAAGTGCTGCTGATTTACATGTAAGTAAATGTTGAGCACAAACACACATATCATACTGCCATGTCCAGTTATAAATCATGTAGCCAGAAACATAAGGATGTTAAACAAAGGGAATGAAAAGAAGCAAAAGGATGCCAAATAAACCTTTGTTTGTTTGTTTGTTTTTCAAAATGCACAAAGCCTTTCTGCAGTCTGGCTCAGACACTACAATTACTAGGCAAGCAGGCGGCAAAAGCAAGATGAAAATGATTTCAAGATAGGGACGGTGTCTGTGGCAACAGACGGGGGGGGGGGGAAGCTTCTAGATGTATTATGCAAGTCTGTTCTAACGCTTTTAAGTAATACAACCATCAGCACTGCAACACTAAGAAGGAGAAGGAAGGGAGAGAGAGAGAGAAAGAGAGAGAGAGAGAGAGAGAGAGAGAGAAGTCCAATTTAGGCATTCAATGTGGGTGCATTTAAAGTGGGGACATTAGGGGCATGTACTCAAAGTCTACACAAAGATCTGAAGTGTGTGTTAGGTGGAGGTATTTAGAATCATTACCACAATTGGGAACCCTGAAAATGCAGGGAGCAATCTGAAGCAGAAGAGATCAGCTGACAATCAAAGCATGCAGGGAAGAACAAACAGAAGTGGTGGCTCCTAGCTTCAGTATTTGTCTCTCATTGGCATACAAATGTATACTCTCTCTAAATATATAGGTACTTATTTAATTGTCATGGTTGATAAGAAGGGCTTTCATAGGCGAATCTGAGACAAAACAGGAGGTAGGAGCTAAGCTAAGGTGTTTCTCTCACCAGGTGGGGCAGTGACAAACCCACTCCTTGGTCTAGAACTAAGTCCATATTTCTCAAAAGACATTTTTCTGGCCAAGAGTACTTCCTTTTTCTCACCCCATCTAGAAAAGGGTCATTTTTTTCTGGTCACACATACACACACATATCCAGGGATTGATCACAACACATCTGGCACTGTGGAAGATGCAAAATGGTAGTCAGGTGGCCAACACAGGTATTACTGCTGCCACTTGCAGTGGTGTACCCACTTTAGGGCAAAAGAAAGACGCTGACCTACTAACACTGCTAATTAGTTAGCCTTACTATTGGAGAATTTCTCTTTTCTCTGGGAAAAGTTAGTCCCCTCCCACCATTTCTCTTTCCACAAACAGGGTGGGGAAATCTGAAAGACATTTGTGCCCAGCCCTCGTTTGTACTTACAAACTGCCTTGTCTTGAACCTATTTTGAATGTTATATTCATTCCTTGAATATTACTGAAGAGACAGCAACAGAGCATGTGCAGTTTCTCACCTACTGGTCACTACAGGATTCAGTACATAGAATCGTGGAGTTGGAAGGTACAAAGGTCATCTAGTCCAACCCCCTACAATACAGGAAAATTTGCCCAACATGGGGCTCAGACCCATGACTCTGAGATTCAGAGTCTCGTGCCTTACCAACTGAGCTATCCTAGGTAGCTAGAAGAAAATTTTAAAGCAAAGGAAGTCTGATTTCCAGGCAAGCTGGATTCCCAACTTTACTCATTTTAGACATGAAAAATATTCAGTGCTAAAGTTGTGTGTGTGTGTGTGTGTGTGTGTGTGTGTGTAATATAATGTAACAAAGGGAAGTGTAATAGGAAAACAAACGAAACACAAAGCTAGTAGCTTTAGTGTCATGTTTAGAAAGTTATACTCAAGGCTGGGAATGGGGAAGAGATTCAGTTTGGTTCACAATTTAAAGGAAACTTTCTTAACTTGTACTTCCAGAAACAATATGCAAACAAATACAGCTATATTTCAAAATGTGCAGTTCCCCCAATGTTGTGCTGCAGTTTTCAAACCAGAACAAGTGTACAAAAAGTGTATTAGTGAAAATGGCACACAGAATGTGCTACATTAGGAAACTTTGCTTGCAAAAATATGCATAATGGGAGGTGTACACAATAAAATGCTGATGAACTTCTACGAGGATTTTAAAATAAATAAATAAATAAATAAATAAACCACAAACTGATGCAGCAATGTGGTGAGCTGAACTTAAAAAACAAGAAACTGAAATAAGATTTACCCATCCTTACTCAAGACCAAGTCTATGCTGAAACTGAAGAATTAAAAAGATGCCTCTGGTTTTTAGGGGATGACTAAAAAGTAAGTAATTTCCTAAGGGGCTATGATTTTCCCATTCTACCCTGATAGAAAATGAAGGAGAAAAATAATTCCATGTTTGCAGAAGGGTTGTTAGAAAATAAAAATGTGCAGACGGAAATCAGTTAATATGCATTACATGAAAGAACTATGCATTGTTTAGGAAATATGTGAATACCCCATACCTGGATCCAAGACTACATTTAATACAATTCTGGAGACTGGAGTGCTGGGATTTCAAATTCTTTTTAAGGGAAATTGTAGTTTTATTTTGCAACACCAACCCTCTGTGAGAAGGGTGATCAGATGTAGCAGATAAGAGGGATCATGTATCTTTAACAGGTGTACAGAAGAGGAAATTCAAAGGAGTGTAGCATCCCTCAGCACCTTGGTGTGGTGTCACGACAAATTTTACCTGCCACAACTCCTTCTTCTGCAGAGTTTTTAAATGTGCAGGAGTTCTGTCCTCTAGCCACCCAATATCTCTGGACATGAGCAGGCAGAAAGAATGTGTGGGCAGCTAAATATTTATTCTACCCCAACATAAAATGGAGTTTACAAAACCCTAACAAACTAAAGGCAATCAATATGTGACTCTGGAGTCTGTGATCTTAGAAAAGGCTGACAAGAAATAAAATCAAGGCTCAAACTATGGATCATAAATGATTGTATTTAGAAATAAATTTTATTTAGATGGGCTTAAATGCAAAGAAGCGTGTCGGCAGTGGCAATCTGTGTTACATCATGCACTGCTTCTCTCCACCAACATTGATTTAAAAATAAAAACAAATGGTTAAAATATATCTACCAAAACAAAGGTACACAAAGAAATTACCTTATGTCTTCCATTGCATCAGCAAAGAGGTTTACTAGGTGTTGTAAACAAGCTTTCTTCCTGGGCAGAGGGTACAGGACGCGATATAAAATCAATTGTCATTCCAGCTTCCTTCTCATTTGTGCTCCTCTTACATTTATGCAGATAGAAGATTTATCAAGGAACAGCTCCTTTCTCCTTCTAGCCAGAAATAAGAGCTGTGTTCTGCAGCTACGAACAGCAGTGCAGGCACAATGATGTATTGGAGAAACCTATGTTGTTACCAGGCTCTCTGAATCTCAGGCAGACAAGTGGATGGCTAAAGTTATCTGCTTCATATTGGAAACTGCTTCTCAGCAACAGCCATTATAGTAATAATGAACCACAAACTAGCATTATGGCATAAGATAAAGTGTTTGGTGAAGCATGGGAAGAGGCACTAGAATTATAAAAGGGGGGTGGGGGAAACATAGACAATGCAGGTCATACTCCAAGTTAATAAAATTTTCAGAGACTATTTAATACTCAGTACCTGGGCAGCCTGGCTATTTCCACAGCATCTTCTCAGTGAGCTTGTGAAGACTATTAGAAGGGAAAATACAATGAGGGAACAAAAAGAACTTTGCAAGTTTCTCACTCTGTAACACAATACCACATCATAAAGCCTTCAGTTTCCAAAAGCAACAGAATGATATATATCATCAACACAATTTTTAAAAGTCCATATGGCTTAAAGGGCCAGTTCTATTTGAATAAACAGCGAATGCAACTTAGGAAGTTTCCCTGAGTCAAAAATCTATTACTTGACTGTTTGGACTAATCTATACATGTCAGTCTACCTTTGTGGTAGATAATGAGAACAAGAAAAAGGTGAAGACTTGAGCTACATCTCAGGTTGCCTACAAAGGGGATCATGATAACATGCAACCTGAGGAAACAGCAATGAATTTAGTTTCCTCTCTCTCCGTTTCCAGAGTGGTAGTCATGCCAGTCCGATGCAGCAACAGGCCTTAGCTGACATCAAACATACCTACTTTATGAAATGGAGCAGGCAGCCCTCACCAAAGAATCATATGCATATTCCTAACGTACATATGCTTTTAACACAGTGAGTGCAAAATATACAGACTGGTAATAGATGGGAACAAAATGTACACTGAAACAAGAAAAAGCTAGTGCTTATTCAGCTTTAGACATATGTTTTCTACACACTGGTCAAATGAATGCACATTACAGATTCTAAAACATTACGTAACTTTTATTAAATGGACTCACGCACATCATACAAAGTTCTGCCTTGTGGTCCAAGAGTCAGTTGACCCAATATGGTAAGCGGACAAAGCAAGTTACATTGGGCTTAACACACCTGTTAGCAAAAGCTTTGTGCCATTAACATGCATGGCAGACAGAGGTCAACAGGTGGGATTTCCACCAGCTTGGTGATGTAGTGATGGAAGAAGGCATAGTACTGGTGTCTACTCATCCTGCAGCTGTTAAACAGAGAATCCTTGCTTATTAAAAAGATTATCAGTGCTGTTTGGAATGTGAAATATTGCTGCAGATCATGGGCATGTTACTCCTTGAGTAGAAAAGGTTTCTACATCGTTTGAACAAATTCAAAACCTTTTATACTATTTGCTAAACCTTAAATTCATAAGCTACATTGCAGCATTCTTTTTTCAGGGTCATCAGTTTAGTAAGTGCAGAAAGTGCTTTTTAAAAGCAGTGACAGGATAGGAGAGAGTAAACAAAAAACAAAAAAAAAGAGTAATACTATGTTTGTACAGCTATTCTTTTTATCTCTCCTGAAGAATTTCATGATTCATGATGTTTTGTTTTTGTTTTTTTTAAAAAAATAATTCACTCCCTGAGGCCTGAACAGCAAAAAAGAAAGAAAAGAAAGAAAAGAAAGAAAGAAACAAGATCATTTTGATGGGCAGCAATTTGGAAGCTTCTTGTCATCAAGGCACCATGAAAAATGAACCAGGCAAAGGCAAAAGGGGGACTGGCAAACTGTAGCAGCTGTCATATATCAACCATAAAGGACAAGGCTTAGAACTGAGCAATTTGTAAGCCGTTGAAGGAATATAAGAAGCTTCCTTGTACTGAGTTAGACCGCTGGTCCATCAGGGTTCTCTATGCTGATGGGCAGTAGCTTCCCAATATATCAAGCAAGTATAGTATTGTTAAGGAAAAATCTAGGTGTGAGGCTGCTCAGTCACCCAGCTCATCGGGCAGAGCCCACGGGTCCCTGCGGAATGAAGGAGTCCAGCCAACCGGAGCAAATAGCTGTAGACCAAAGTTTATTGCGCAATAGGTTCAAAGAGCAAATTTTGAACCCCGAGGAGGGGGTGACAAAGACTTTTAAAACTTTCCCACCACATCCCAGAATACAGTTCGAAGGGGAGGGGTTAACCTTGGCAAACATGTCCAGACAAGTCCCTGGTACAAGATTAGCATAAGCAGACATGGCAGGGCAAGACTCAGGTATAAGGTTAGCATAGACAAATATGTCTTAAGTACCCACCACCCAAAAGTACAATAGAAGTTTCTTTGCATGTCTGGAGCCTGAGGCGAGTCAGGTGATGAGATTTGGCTTCCTTTGGCTAATAATGAGCCCAGCAATTGTCACCTCTGAGAACTTCCTGGAGTCCTTTTACAAGGGGAAAATAGCTTTGGAATGGGGGGAACTGGGAAAGGAGATGATTTTATATTATTTTTAAAGCTAGGTGACTTCCCTGAGCTGTCAAGTTGGAAGGATATATTTAGGCATAATATTTGTAATATTTAACTTTAAAGATGTGCCCCGCCCCCCGTAATTTCTGTAACAGTATGTTTCCCAATCCCAGGGATTCAACCTACGATCTTCTGCATGCAAAGCAGATGCTCTACCACTGAGCCATGCTGCTGCCATTACTCCCAATATGGCTGCAATTATGGCAGGCCTCCGTTATTCCTGCTGCCTCTGAGCCCTCGAAAGTCTGATGGTTTTACTTCTTCATGCATGCACAAACATAACTGGCTCCACTACCCCACAACTTTATTTGGCATACAGCAGTCATATATATACACACACGGGACAGTGAAGGAGTCTCATACACCTCGAAAATCTCCACCTTCTTTAGAGAAAGGTGAGCACGCTCTCCACTCTCAACGAGGATTGACAGCCCTCTGCTGACAGAACACCATAATCTGCTTTGAAGGTAAACTAGAGCAAAATAGTATCTCAACAGATCTCCTCCTTCAGGGTATTGCGTTTTGTGTTGTTGCATTCCAACAGTATCTGCTATTCAGCATTTATTGCTCCTGAGGATTTTATAGCACTTTTATCCACAAATGTGGATAGCGTGGAGATGATTGTTGAATCATTGTAACTACAGTGGTGCCTCGCAAGACGAAATTAATCCGTTCCGTGAGGCTCTTCGTATAGCGGTTTTTTCGTCTTGCGAAGCAAGCCCATTGACAGCTTAGCGGATTAGCGCTATTAGCGGTTTAGCGGCTTTTGGCGGATCAGCTGATAAGCGGCTTAGCGGCTTAGGAAAAGGGGGGGAAAGAGGGGGAAAACCCACAGGAACTCGCAAGGCATTTCGTCTTGCGAAGCAAGCCCATAGGGAAATTGGTTTTGCGAAGCGCCTCCAAAACGGAAAACCCTTTCATCTAGCGGGTTTTCTGTCTTGCGAGGCTTTCGTCTTGCGGGGCACCACTGTAATGCTTCTCATTTCAGTTCCTTAGCTTGACTAAAGTTATTGTTATTAGTTAGCAGTAGGAAGAGTTGTTGTTTAGTCGTTTAGTCATGTCCGAGTCTTCGTGACCCCATGGACCAGAGCATGCCAGGCAGTCCTGTCTTCCACTGCCTCCCGCAGTTTGGTCAAAATCACGTTAGTAGCTTCGAGAACACTGTCCAACCACCTCATCCTCTACCGTGCCCTCCTCCTTGTGCCCTCAATCTTCCCAAGATCAGGGTATTTCCCAGGGAGTTTTCTCTTCTCATGAGGTGGCCAAAGTACCGGAGCCTCAGCTTCAGGATCTGTCCTTCCAATGAGCACTCAGGCCTGATTTCCTTAAGAATGGATAGGTTTGATCTTCTTGCAGTCCATGGGAAGATCAGTCCAGCAGGAAAAGTAATTAGACAGAAATCTAGTCTGAATACTGTAGGGGTATATTTCCCACTGTCCTTTATATTTTATTCCAGATCAGAAATATATTTTTATTTTATTTTTTGCAAATTTATTATAACATTAGTACGTATACTGTATACAAGTGATGTGGTAGCGCTGGGTTCAATATTGTAAAGTTCTAGGGGGGTCAAGAGTGACAGACCCCCAATTCATATTATGTTTGTTTCATTCTAGTCAAGTAGTTTTTAAAACAGATGTGGCAGAGGTATTATAAATATACATACACCTACATCTCTCCTCTTCTTTACTTAGTCCATATCAGTGGGCCTTTACATGAATGTATAACTGGGAATAAAGCATGTAGTATTTCAGGAGTGGCCAACATAAACTGCACCTGCACCCCAGGTTTTTCTATAATAATAATAATAATAAATTTTATTTATATCCCGCCCTCCCCAGCCGAAGCCGGGCTCAGGGCGGCTAACAACATTAAAACAGTGTGACATTATAAAACATTATAAAAATGAATTAAAATCAAAATTGATGGCAACCATAAACTGAAGCTTTGTAAAGATTGCCAGAGGAGGGGGTCAGGCTGCGCCCTGACCAAATGCCAGGTGGAACAGCTCTGTCTTGCAGACCCTGCGGAAAGATGTCAAGTCCTGCAGGGCCCTTGTCTCTTGTGACAGAGCGTTCCACCAGGTTGGAGCCGCAGCCGAAAAAGCCCTGGCTCTAGTTGAGGCCAGCCTAACCTCTCTGAGGCCTGGGACCCTCAAGGTGTTTTTATTTGAAGATCGTAAGTTCCTCTGTGGGGCATACCAGGAGAGGCGGTCCCGTAGGTACGAGGGCCCTAGGCCGTATAGGGCTTTGAAGGTTAAAACCAGCACCTTAAACCTGATCCTGTACTCCACCGGGAGCCAGTGCAGCTGGTATAGCACCGGATGAATGTGATCTCTAAGCGAGGACCCCGTAAGGAGTCTCGCTGCGGCATTCTGCACCCGCTGGAGTTTCTGGGTCAGTCTCAAGGGCAGCCCCACGTAGAGCGAGTTACAATAATCCAGTCTGGAGGTGACCGTCGCGTGGATCACAGTGGCTAGGTCAGGGCGAGAGAGGTAAGGAGCCAACTGCTTAGCTTGGCGGAGATGAAAAAATGCCGCCTTTGTTGTAGCTGCAATCTGCGCCTCCATGGAGAGGGAGGTATCGAAGATTACACCCAAACTCTTAACGGACGGTGCTGGCACTAATTGCACCCCCGCAAGAGATGGGAGTTGCCCCCTCAGTCCCATGTCGTCCCGTCCCAGCCAGAGGACCTCTGTCTTCGAAGGATTTAACTTCAGCCGGCTCCCACGTAACCATCCAGCCACAGCCTCCAAGCATCTGATCAGTGTGTCTGGGGCCGAGTCCGGGTGGCCGTCCATCAACAAATAGAGTTGGGTGTCATCAGCATACTGATGGCAGCCCAGCCCAAAACTCCGGACAAGCTGGGCGAGGGGGCGCATAAAGATGTTAAAAAGCATCGGGGAGAGTATTGCACCCTGAGGCACACCACACACCAAGGAGTGGCGGGATGACAATTCCCCCCCAAGCGCCACCCTCTGTCCCCGACCAGAGAGAAACGAGCGCAGCCATTGAAGGACTGTGCCCTGGATCCCCACGTCGGCAAGGCGGTGGTCCAGGAGTTCGTGATCGACCATGTCGAAGGCTGCTGACAGGTCTAGAAGAATCAGCAGCCCCGACCCGCCTCGATCCAGCTGCCTGCGGAGATCATCTGTTAGGGCGACCAGAGCCGTCTCGGTCCCATGACCAGCGCGGAAGCCGGACTGGAATGGATCCAGAGCTGATGTTTCATCCAGAAACCTACCAAGCTGTTCAGCAACCGCTCTCTCAATCACCTTACCCAGGAATGGAAGATTCGAAACCGGGCGGTAATTGGATAGATCTAAGGGATCTAATGATGTTTTCTTTAAGAGCGGGCGCACCACTGCCTCCTTCAGTTCCCCTGGGAATGTCCCGGTGCCAAGGGACAGATTGATGATATCCCCCAGGGGGGCCCGCACCTCTTCTGGACACGCTCTAATCAGCCAGGACGGGCACGGGTCGAGAGGACAGGTGGTGGGCTTTCCAGCTCGGAGGAATCTGTCTACATCAGCTGGGGATATCCAGTCAAAGTGGTCCAATACTGAACCCGAGGACAGTCGAGGGGCCTCCAGTTCCTTTATTGTATCCAAATTGGCAGGGAGGTCATGGCGGAGCAACAAGACCTTCTCCGCAAAAAAGCTCGCAAATGCCTCACAGCTGTGTGTCAAATTGTTATTTAAATTTGGCTATCCTTCGAGGGACGTTAAAGACCGAATTATACTAAATAATTGTGCCGGGCGAGAGCTAGCGGATGCAATGGAGGCCAAGAAGTAGGACTTTTTAGCGGCCTTCACTGCCATCTCATAGGTTTTCATAAAAACCCTATAAGATGTTCTTGAGGCTCCGTCACGGGCACCCCGCCATACTCGCTCTAGCCGTCTGAGGTCCCGCTTCATTTTCCGGAGCTCCTCGGTAAACCAGGGAGCCCGGTTTCTGCGGGGTCGCAGAGGGCGCTTAGGTGCGATCTCATTGATGGCTGCCAGGAGCTGGGTATTCCAGGCCTCAACAAGCTCAGTCAATGAGTCGCCAGGGGGAGAAAGGTCCCGCAAGGCTTGACGGAAATCTATCAGGGTCCATCAGCCTCTGCGGGCGAGCCCAAATTGGCTCGCCACCCAAGCAGGGTGGGGGTGGAACGTCAATCCTGGCTTTCAGAGCATAGTGATCAGACCATGGCACCTTCATCGAAGGAAACATGATCACATCTATACCGACGCCAAAGATCAAATCCAGCGTGTGGCCTGCTTGATGTGTGGGGCCCGAAACAAACTGGGAAAGCCCTAGTGTCGCCATGGAAGACACCAGGTCCAGAGCCTGTGAGGAGGGAGTGGCATCAGCATGGATGTTGAAGTCCCCCAATACCAATAGGTTAGGGAACTCCAAGGCCCAGCCGGCCACCGCCTCCAGCAGGCCTGACAGGGTGGCTGCTGGTGCGCTAGGTGGCCGGTACACCAGCCAGACAGCCAAGCTCACCTCGGAGCCCCACACTAGGCCAACACATTCAATGCCGGGGATCGATGGCGATGGTAGAGCCCTGAAAGAACAATCTTCCCGGATTAATAACGCCACCCCTCCCCCCCGGCCCACAGTCCGCGACTGGTGAAGGACGGAGAAACCCGGGGGCGCCATCTCTCGTAGGGTAACAGTATCCCCTTCGCGCACCCAGGTCTCAGTCACACATGCCAGGTCAACCCCCTGCGAGGTGAAGAAATCTCGCAGGGTGGCGGTTTTGTTGCCTATAGACCTGGCATTGCACAACACCAGTGACGGAGGTGAGTAATCCTTGCTCACCCTACCCTCGTCTCTCGGGATGGGGCGCAGATTGGAAGGGGTACGAGCATATCCGTATCTCGATCCCCTTCGCCTATGACATCTGCCCCCACCGCCATACCTCCCTCGCCCCTCCACAGTAGGAATCCCAAGCCTCATGCTTGCCTCCATTTACAGAATATAAAAGCACACAAACAAAAACAATTACATGAAAGCAAAACCAATCCCCGCCCCACTCCCCAACCACCCCACCCCAACCCACAATAAATCAAAACAAAATAAAAGTACATGGATAAAAACCACCGCTTATGGTGGTACAACAAAGCAAAAAAATAAAAACAGTTTAAAACATGAGTCAAACAGAAAGATTATTCCTTCTGTGAAGCAGCTGAGCTGATATTCTCCATTCCACTAGATCTGAGCTTTCCAAACTATGTGTCGTGACACGTTAGTGTGTTGTGTGAATGCTCCCCGCGCCCCTCCCAGGGCTGGAAATGTTAAACTTCCGGTTTGCTAGTAAAACTGAATGTGTCGCAAAATGATGCATGTCTAAAAAGTGTGTCACCAGCATGAAAAGTTTGGAAAGCTCAAGCCCCTTCAGTCAGTAGGGCAGTCCCAATTCTTAATAGTTAGTAGCTTATAAAAAATTCAGGATTCTTTCTTGCTCAAAAGATCCTGCACCTTTAAGAGCTGAAAGCTAGTGCAGAATTCAACAGGTGCCAATACCTCAAGAACCTCTTCTCATATGAATTGACCTGGACCCCGCAATCACCTTCTGAGGCTTCATGTGCCCACTCCACAAGAGGTATGGAGGGTGGCAACATGAGAATGGCCTTTTCTGCAGTGGCTCCCTTTGTGGAACGTTTTCCCCAGGGACACTTGTCTGGTGTCTTCATTACATTTCTTTAGGTGCCAGGTGAAAAACATTCCTTTTCAACCAAGCCTTTGGCTCATTAAACATTCTATGCTATTTTAAAGGTGTTATGGGGGCAGTTAATGGTTTTGTATTGTATTTTGTGTACTCATTTTGTATTTTTATGTAGAGACCCGCCCTCTGATCTTCAAATTAAGGACCATTTATTTATTTATTTATTTATTTATTTATTTATTAATTATTATTATTTATTATTATTATTATTATTATTATTATTATTATTATTATTATCTTTCTAAACCTGAAGCAAATGAATCTCTTTTCTCACCAGTTTTCAAATGAGTTTATGCCACTCCTTTCTGCAAAAGTTCCAAAATCAGCACAGTGCAGAAAAAGATAAATACAACCTAATAACAATACTGGCTAGCAAATAAACCCAAGAGCAGTTCAGGAGAGAAGCTTATATAGATTGCATTGCATCGATACACACCCTTGGCCCTTTTCTTCTTTTTCCAAATTGTGAAATGCAAGCAGTGGCTAATTTGCTAAATGACTCCAAAAACCATACTTGCGTTGGACAGGCTGCAGTGAGGAAGCAAAGTGCAATTAGTTTTGTTTTTGACTCAAACCAGAACTACCGAAGACATAATGAAGGCTGCAGCCCTAATCCCGTTTACCTGGGAGTAAGCCCCATTAATTTCCAGGGGACTTACTTCCGAGTAGACCCGGTTAGCCTTGCTCTGCTAAATAACATTGCTTTTCGGATACCAATACCTGTCGACCTGCACGCCCGTCCCTGCCTTTTTAATTTTTTTTTAATATATCCCCAATAATCACAGCAATCATCCCTGGGACCGTGAGCAACAATGGTAATTCTTTCCTTGATTTATTTTGGTAGCGACGTAAGGAAAGGAAACAAACATTTCATACGTGGAAGCAACTGAAAGGAAACCCTGTTTATCCCCCTCTTCTCTGCATCGCCGCGGAAACGCAGCCCCGCCTCTTCCTGCTGGCGCGTCTCCGCTTGCACTGGGCGAAGCCAATGACAGAGCAGGAAACGGCCGACACCACGAAGAAGGAGATTGGCGGAAAAGGGAGCCTTCGTGATGGTTCCATAGTGTAGTGGTTATCACGTCTGCTTTACACGCAGAAGGTCCTGGGTTCGAGCCCCAGTGGAACCACCAAGTTGTTTTTTTCTTGCTTTCTCCCACCCCCGCGCCTCCTTCTTCATCCTAACCGCGGGAGTTGCAGAAATCTCAACTCATTCCTCCAATCCCCTCTGGGTAAACTAATGGCAAAGGAACGTAGGGGGGGGGAGAGATACCCAATGCACAAAGTTGCCGCTTTATGATGGCTGAGTTCCGGACACTTTTGCTGCCCGTAATTATTTGCATTCCAAAAAGGTGAATGGGTTGCTCAGCTGAGCGAAGCTCGGGGAGCCTCCGTCCCGCCCTCTCCTTAATCTGAATCTCCCCGGGAGAATGCACCCAAGCGTGGGCTGCGCTTATTAAGAGTGGCGCGGGGAAGGCCCTCTGCACGCGCTCAGAGGCACCCTCGATCAACACTACTTCTTCAGCCACGGCCCCTGACATTCAACAAAGGCTGGTTAGGGAACCCAAACGCTCAATCGCAGGAAAATTCTTCCTGACGCCGCCAGAAACCAAAAGGAGAGGCCGCGTTTATCATTGCGTCGGCAGCCTCCCACCCGTCCCAGGTGCAGTCGAAAGGGGGAGAACTAAGAGAGCGCGTGGGAGGGAAGAGAAGCAGCTTCTGCGCCCCTCGATCGCCCTCCCCCGCGGTAGGATTCCCCCCCTCGGGTGGACACGCAACTGCATTGCAATTGGAACGTGTGGAAATGCAAACACGCTTCATGCTGCTACTCTCTTTCCTCCTGGTTTCCTAATCCCACCAGCTGCCATCCATGTAGGCTGCGGGAGCACTGCGCCCACATTACACCCATTGCAAAGTGGGGTTCGGGAAATAAAGAGAGACTGATGAGTTGGCTTGCAGGCAAAAGCTGGCACACGCCGCGATCCCTGGCCTTCATCTGGGTTGCCAAGGGAATCGCACCCCGAAATGGAACTAGCGGGAGGCGGCCGAAAGCAATGTCGTTCTGCTCGCGCCTGCCATCATTGCATGGCTGCGGCTGCTGCTGCTGCCGCCCACGCTTCGGCTCTGTTCGGCAGAAATGCAGAGCAGCCTCGAAAAGGATGCGGGGGAGGCGAGGAAGCTCGCAGGAGGCGCGTCCCACGCGGATGCGACAGAGAGAGGCTGTTCTGGGTGTTCCCTGTTTCATAAGATCACGTATTCCTGGGAAGAAGAGGGAGGAAGCGTAGGGGGGACGGGGGACGGACAGGTTGATTGAAAACTATACTGCTGCACCAGGCTCTGCATTTTAAGATCAGCGAGGCTGCAGCCCTAAACACGCTTTTATAAAGGGACCAAGGCCTATATGGTACATGCTTTTGAGGAAACGCACAACACGCGTTCGCTCAGCGGCCCTTCACATGACATCACGCCCTTTGCTCTCTGGCCTTTTTTTAGATTTGTATTTTTCTCACTGTATTGGTGGCTTCAAGTGTTCTTGAAAGAACAGCACTCTCCTAGAACTGAAGGTGGCAAGGTTGCGTTTTTTCTCTGGTTCTTTAGGGATTCTTTGTGAATGGGCCTGAAGGATGAAATTTTCCTGAATCAGGTTAGCTCAGAGTCGTGTGCCTGTGTTTATATTTACGCAACGCACCATTGCGCGAAATGCAGTTGTGATCCGTTTTCACGAAGATACAGAGGTTTAAAAATAGATTGGAGAAAGGAGCCTGGATTGCAGGGAGGGTCAAGCCGTGTGGCATGGATGAAGGGATCGTTTTTCATCTGGGACTGTTTTGTGACAAAATGGCACATTGTGGTCATATGTGATCATACTATACTGTATATGCTGAAAAGAACAAGGGGCAAGTCTACACACTTGCTACTGAATTAAGAGCCGTACTGAAGTATCTCTGCCTTTGGAATGAAGAACAGTTATACAAGGATCACAACCAAAATGCAAAATAATATTTAATCAAAATTATTATTTTTAAAAATAATAATCCAGACAATCCTACCAATGGCTGCTCTGTTTTTGTAGATACGAGTCTTGGCAAACTTAAGCAAAGTGGAAATGTACGTACTTATTACTGTGTATATAAATTGAATAAATGATAATACTTATTTCTGTGTATTACATTTAAAACTTTCCTTCTCCAAGTTGCTCTGAGTAGTCTACATGGTGTCTCCTCCTCCTGCAACCTTCTTAGGCAGCGTAGGGCCGTTGACACAACCAATCCAGTGTCTAACTTTAACACTTTGAGGATAAAGTTACTCGGCTCCACAGCAAGGCTGATGTGGCTGTTGTGACAGCTAAGGTGTCCAACTCAACGTTTAATCCAGAGTTATGGGATCAGTTCCTGTTAATGCAGTCTGTCAATGTGGAGACAGGATACTTCACGGTGCATCTGACCACCTGCTTGTTAGAGCTTTCTCCATCATGGCTTATTAAAGCTAACCTAGAGTACAAGGGAGGTCCCCTTTTGCCTCCTGGGGTGGGGGTGGGGGGCATTATGTTCTAATCTGTAAAACACATTCTAAACTGCTTCCATTCAAATGGCAAGTTATTTTATGTGGGTCCATTAAATTTCTTAAGCGGGTGCATATTAATTTCAGCTGTTGTGTGTATTGTCTCCAGAGCAGTGTGTGTTTATTAAGGGAAAACCTTAAAGAAAGATAAAAATCCTAGACCTTTCACAGTATCCACATGTCAAGGACCTGTCAGATCCAGAAGATTTAACCATGTTTTGTGTGTTTGAATCCCCTAATTCCTGTTCCATCAGTATATATCCTTTTATATTTTTAAATGAATTTTTATTTTTTAAAAAATTGAATGCCACTTTGAGATTTTAAAAAGTGGTTGGTAACCGATTCTAAAGAAATAAATGTTTTGTGATGCCTAGAAGAACCATTACCCTTGATATTTCCTTCAAAGCTGATTGTAGCTTACTGTAGTGAATTAGTGTGTCTTGGGTAAACCCCCTAAGAGCTAAAAGAGGAAGATGCTTAACGAGACTATGCTTAACTTAATCTCAGCAGAGAAAGCTGTGCCACACAATAAGCAGCCATAGCTGAAAGGTGAAAGAAAATAAAGATGCATTTCAAGATAAGAAGTGTGGTTCTGTGTCTTCTTTTCTGGTATAAAGGTAAGCACCAATCATGCCTGTCGGGCATTTAAATTGGTATAATTTGTGAAGATTCTTGTTGAAATTCAAAAGGTGAATTTTATTTTCTAGATAAATGCTGGCGTTTGTAGTTACCCTGCACCCGAGGAAGGGGTGCTGGTCTTCTAGTGTGTTTTATCAAATAGCTGTGTGCAAATGCCAAACAGCCATTTTAAAAGTTGTGGAATAAGAGGGAAAAGCCAGACTGTTGCTGGGAGGGGTTATGATCCAAAAGACTTCACAGTGCATTTTTTACAAGTTTATTTTATTGGAATAGCTATATCCTATGCTATTTCACAAACTGATTTATGAAACTCCTTTTGTCATATGCCATGAGGACTGTTGTTCCAAGAAAGTAAGCATAATGTTCCTTGGGATCACGGAACATGTTACACGGTTCTTTGGATCCTAGCCAAAGCCTAAGAAAAGGATTACTGTTATGATGATCTGCTGAACTGCAAGAATGATTTTTAGCTTATCATTAACCAAAGGTTTGGCTGTGTGCCTCCTGTCAGCAACTGTACTCTTTTCCATGTCATTTTCTAGATGATCCCCCATACCCCCCCAAGCTCTCCACAGCCTGTTTGGAAATAATAAAAGGCTTTGGTAAAGCCAATCATGAACTATGGAGGGTTGAATGAGCTGCAGTGATTAACAGCACAATCCTAAACGTATATATACTTAGAAGTGCCCCGTTAAGTCCAATGGAATTTGTCCCTAGAAAAGTATCAGATTGCATTCTAAAATAGTCAATAATTTCAATATTTGCAGAAGTGAAAATAAATGGATTCGAGGTCATTCCTGACCTTAATTCACCTGTTTGTGCTGGATAAAAGCAGTGCTGGCTCTTAGTATAGATGTTTATAGATCTTGGCTGCTGTCCTTAATGTACATAAGTTGGCATAGAATCATCTGCTTCATCTCTCCTGAGCCAGCACAAGTGCACTGGAGATCATAGCCCAGCCTTTGAATAGCTAGATGATAAAATCTCTGATTTTCTTAGTAGGTTTAAACTAACTAAAGTGTTATAATGGTTAGATTAGTATGCACAAACATCTATTGTATCTCTGTGACTCTGAACATTGTATTCCTTCAGTTATTTGATATCTTTATATTCTTTATTTTGTTTCGTTTATTAAGGAAACTCTGTGAATGTTATAGTCTGTCAAAGTATTTGGATGTGGAGTTGTTTTTCCTGTGTTTTTACTCTGATACTTTCTCTGTGTTTGGGGCAAGCAGAAGGTAGATCTGACTATGCTGGTAGGGTTTGCAGTAGATCGACAAGTTTCTGACTCTCTGAGGTTTAAATAGCAGTGACAGTTTAGTTGTTTTTTAAAAATAGGCTGCTTTGACAACAAAACACTCAGGTTTTGAAACTTCTGCATGTGAAAGAACTGAGTTCAGTTCTGGTAATGAGAATGTTACTGGACTGCGCATATGCTCAGAGGCACCCTGGTCCAAAATTGTACATGAACAGAAGCCTTCCTGCAGTCACAATTTTAAAAATAAAGTAGATCTGCCCAGCTTGAAGTCTGCTCACCTCTGCTCTATACTGCTGTGATTTCAACATTACTGCATTTGGTTATCCACATTTTGACTTGTTTTGATGGATGCATCAATGACTATCACGATTAAGTACCATACATTCATATAGCAGACTATCATTTTTGACTAAATTACCTGTGGTATCATATGCTTTTCTTAACATTCAAATCCAAAGATTCAACATTCTTTTAGAATTCCCAGCAGTTCCTTTATGGAAAGATAATCACTTTAACTCAGCATCCCAAGAGGTACTGCCAGGTCATTCACATAAGCTGGGAGCAATTATCTTGTTCTTTGTAGTAACCTGCTTATGAGTTCTTTTCCATTTGGCACGCAGCTCAGAGAAGAAACCATCTTCTGCTTTCCTCCTCAGATTAATTCTTTTCTGGTGTGTTACTGTACCATGCACGAAATAGCTTTGTGTGCTACACAATGGAGGTTTCTGCTACAAGTAGTATCTAAGCAAACTTTAACCTGAACGCTAATTGAGTGTGAGGGCCAAATTATCTTGTTTGTTGAGACTATGGTAGCATAGGACCTAAGGACAGCAGATTATATATTGCCTAACAAAATACGCTGTGGTTGGTGGAAGGCTTAAGACAGCAATCTTACACACACTTTACTTGATTTGGCCATCCCTAGTATTCCAGATTTTTGGAGTGTGTTACCATCAGTATGCTGATGACATGCTCATTGTTCATCCTTTTCCTCTCAAGGAGGTGTAGGGGTGGATGTGCTGAACTGGGGTTTGACAATGGTAATCGACTGGATGAGACCCAGCAAACTGAGGCTTAATTCAAATAAGACAGTGAAACAGGTTAGTAGGTGGTTCTTTAGTTGGGATAGTTTGGTGTGCAACTGGTTCTGCATGGGACTGGATGGGTTATAGCTGTATGAATTTTATACTGTAAAGCATTTTGAGATTCTTTGGTAGAAAGCAATTAACAAAATAAACAAAAACTAGGAACACTAGGTGGTATTCAGCTAAGTTTTACTCAGAGTAAACCCACTGAAATTAATAATGACAAAGTTAGGTAGTTCTATTCTGAGTAGAACATAACTGAATGCCACCCACTGACCTGAGTATTGCCTGTTTGTTTAAAAGGCTTCTATATAATATGGGAGTCAATGAACAGAAGTATTACAAAACCTTTAGGCGCTCTGCACCCCCATCTCAAAAAAATGCCAATAATTGCAACATTTAGGGTGGAGGGAAACACATTTTAAATAGGAGTGCCTACTTTTTTCTGCAGTACTTGATGATACAAATATGCTTTTAACACACTTCACAGCAATGTAAAGTGCTTAAAAATGTATATCTACAGGGTGTTTTAGTAAATTTCTATACCACACCCCCAATATTCCCAAGGTGAATACGTTGAATAATGGGGGGGGGGACACGAAGCGACAGTCTGCTTTGCCCTTTTTTTGAGTGTAAAATGGAAAGAGCAAACAAAAAATCAAATTTAAACCTCCTGTCCCAACAAGCTTTGCCAAGGCAATTGGGAACTAAGTATGGCAAAATTATAATCAGTCAACTCATCTGCCTTTCAACGGGGGTTGGTTTGCGTAAGTACCGTACATCCCAGCCTGATGGATTCCACTTTTTCAGCACTGTTTGAAATGGGGAGAGAGAAGTGCTGACACTGCTGAGGAAGCTGGAAGGTGAGTGGGAAGCAAAAGGAAAAGATGGTCACTTCTTTCCTTCATCTCATTATATATGAAAATTGCATTATACATGAGGACCTGGCTAAATGTAATCATATCAGCAGCCCCATTGAGTCAGATGAGACTTTTCATTTGCTTTGTGCAAGCACTTTATTGAATCAAAGTAATATACTGCATACATTCTAAAGATTAATTATTGAGGAACATTTATGTAATGGAATTTTTTAAAAATAAAATAAAAAATGATGACAACCAGATATTTTGTAGAGGCAGTTATTTGGATATTTTTGTTTCTATTTCCAAACATCACCAAGACCATTGTAAAGTGTACAGTTCTGGCCAGAGAAAGAGTTGGAAAGGGTTCCAAAAAGGTCGACCAAAATAATTGAGGGGGTGGAGGAAAGGTTACATTGGGGTGCTATCAAATTATGCATGGGGCGGAGAAAGCGAATAGAAGGGGGGGGGGGAATTCCCCTCTCATCACAGTGTACATCGATTGAAGCTGAATTTTGGAAGAGTCAGGACAGATAAAAGAAAGAATTTCACACAGTGCATACATACTACAGAATTATCTTCTGAAAGAATGATTGGTGACAACCAACTTTGATTAGACAAATTCATGGAGGATAAAGGCTGCCAATGGCTACTAGCTGAAATGTCTTTGTGCTGCCCTCACCGTTGGAGGCAGTATGCCTCTGAAGGCAAGTTCCTGGGATTCCCAAGTCACGTGACTATGGTTGCCCCTCCTGTCTTGCTTTTAGGCTTCCCACCAGCATCTGCATGGCCACTGTGAGAACAGGACATTGGGCTACATGGATCATTGGCCTGATCACACAGGCTCTTCTAATCCAACAGGTTCTTAAAAGCTATTTACAATGTACATCTGATTACGTTAGACAGAAATTAGTCACTGTGTTGTTCTATGTGTCAGTTACTGTGGCCACTTTCTATATTGTCTGATTAAGCGCAGGGTCTTGGGACGTAAGTAGCACCCAAAAATTGGCACGCTCTGTTTCCTCTTTCTATAGTGTTTCACTTTTAAAAAAAACATACTACAAAACCTGCTTCCTGCCTGCAAATCCATCTCCTCTGCGTTTCACTGACTATGGCAAAGGCCCAAATTGCTCATTCATTTAAAGGCGTTGATTTCTATGACATACACTGCGGGTTAGCAAGAGGGATGAAACTCTTCCCCACTGCAGGAGATCAAGTCTGGTTTCGATTCATCAGTTATGTTTTGGAGGCTGCCTTTAAAAGCCCTGTGTGGCACAAGCACTTAAGGGGCATCATGGTCATATGCTTGGGTGAATTTGACTATGCCTTCCAAAATCCAGATATGCTGAAGAGGGGTAAAATTGGTCTTGTCATGTAGCTGGAAACTATGGGTGACTGACTCACCAAGATTACTGAAGCGTCCACAGGGTATATGGTTAGCATACTGGGTTGTTAAATTCCTAGCTTATCCTTTAACTCTTTGGTTGCCTTTAAACATCAACAGATCTCTGGTTCTTCCCATTCTATTGCTTTCCTCTATTTCTTTGCATTGCTTGTTTAAGAAGGTCTTCTTATCTCTCCTTGCTATTCTTTGGAAATCTGCATTCAATTTCCTGTATGTTTCACGATCTCCCTTGCATTTTGCTTGCCTTCTCTCCCCCGCTATTTGTAAGGCCTCATTGGACAGCCACTTTGCTTTCTTGCATTTCCTTTTCATTGGGATGGTTTTCGTTGCTGCCTCCTGTATAATGTTACGAGCCTCCATCCATAGTTCTTCAGGCACTCTGTCCACCAAATCTAAATCCTTAAACCTGTTCCTCACTTCCACTGTGTATTCATAAGGGATTTGACTTAGATTGTATCTTACCGGCCCAGTGGTTTTTCCTACTTTCTTCAGTTTAAGCTTGAATTTTGCTATAAGAAGCTGATGATCTGAGCCACAGTCAGCTCCAGGTCTTGTTTTTGCTGACTGTATAGAGCTTCTCCATCTTTGGCTGCAGAGAATATAATCAATCTGATTTCGATGCTGCCCATCTGGTGATGTCCATGTGTAGAGTCGTCTCTTGTGTTGTTGGAAAAGCGTGTTTGTGATGACCAGCTTGTTCTCTTGACAGAACTCTATTAGCCTTTGCCCTGCTTTGTTTTGATCTCCAAGGCCAAACTTGCCAGTTGTTCCTTTTATCTCTTGACTCCCTACTTTAGCATTCCAATCCCCTATAATGAGAAGAACATCCTTCTTTGGTGTCACTTCTATAAGGTGTTGTAAGCCTTCATAGAATTGGTCAATTTCAGTTTCTTCAGCACCAGTAGTTGGTGCATAAACTTGGATTACTGTGATGTTAAAAGGTCTGCCTTGGATTCGTATCGAGATCATTCTATCATTTTTGAGACTGCATCCCAGTACAGCTTTTGCCACTCTTTTGTTGACTATGAGGGCCACTCCATTTCTTTTACGGGTTTCTTGCCCACAGTAGTAGATATGATGGTCATCCGAACTGAATTCACCCATTCCCGTCCATTTTAGTTCACTGATGCCCAGGATGTCAATATTTATTCTTGCCATCTTATTTTTGACCACCTCCAACTTACCCAGGTTCATGGTTCTTACATTCCATGTTCCTATGCAATATTTTTCTTTACAGCATTGGACTTTCCTTTCGCTTCCAGGCATATCCGCAACTGAGCGTCCTTTCGGCTTTGGCCCAGCCGCTTCATCAGCTCTGGATCTACTTGTACTTGCCCTCCGCTCTTCCCCAGTAGCATGTTGGACGCCTTCCGACCTGAGGGGCTCATCTTCCAGCGTCATAACTTTTATATGCCTGTTGTCTTTGTCCATGGAGTTTTCTTGGCAGGGATACTGGAGTGGCTTGCCGGTTCCTCCTCGTTTGGTCAAAACTCTCCACTATGACCTGTTCATCTTGGGTGCCCTGCTCGGCATAGTTCATAGCTTCTCTGAGTTCTTCAAGCCCCTTCGCCATGGCAAGGCAGTGAGTTCTTCAAGCCCCTTCGCCACAGCAAGGCAGTGATGCAAAGAAATAGAGGAAAGCAATAGAATGGGAAGAACCAGAGATCTGTTCAAGAAAATTGGAGATATGAAAGGAACATTTCGTACAAAGATTTCCATAATAAAGGACAAAAGTGGAAAGGACCTAACAGAAGCAGAAGACATCAAGAAGAGGTGGCAAGAATACACAGAGGAATTATACCAGAAAGAAATGGATGTCTCATATACCCCAGGTAGTGTGGTTGCTGACCTTGAGCCAGACATCCTGGAGAGTGAAGTCAAATGGGCCTTAGAAAGCACTGCAAATAACAAGACCAGTGGAGGTGATGGTATTCCAGCTGAACTATTTAAAATTTTAAAAGATGATGCTGTTAAGGTGCTACACTCAATATGCCAGCAAGTTTGGAAAACTCAGCAGTGGCCAGAAGACTGGAGAAGATCAGTCTACATCCCAATCCCAAAGAAGGGCAGTGCCAAAGAATGCTCCAACTATCGCACAATTACACTAATTTCTCACGCTAGCAAGGTTATGCTTAAAATTCTACAAGGAAGGCTCAAGCAGTATGTGGACCGAGAACTCCCAGAAGTGCAAGCTGGATTTAGAAGAGGCAGAGGAACCAGAGACCAAATTGCAAACATGCGCTGGATTATGGAGAAAGCTAGAGAGTTCCAGAAAGACATTTACTTCTGCTTCATTGACTATGCAAAAGCCTTTGACTGTGTTGACCATGGCAAACTATGGCAAGTTCTTAAAGAAATGGGAGTGCCTGATCACCTCATCTGTCTCCTGAGAAATCTCTATGTGGGACAAGAAGCTACAGTTAGAACTGGATATGGAACAACTGATTGGTTCAAAATTGGGAAAGGAGTACGACAAGGCTGCATTTTGTCTCCCTGCTTATTTAACTTATATGCAGAATTCATCATGCGAAAGGCTGGGCTGGATGAATCCCTAGCCGGAATTAAGATTGCCGGAAGAAATATCAACAACCTCAGATATGCAGATGACACAACCTTGATGGCAGAAAGTGAGGAGGAATTAAAGAACCTTTTATTGAGGGTGAAAGAGGAGAGTGCAAAATATGGTCTAAAGCTCAACATCAAAAAAACGAAGATCATGGCTACTGGTCCCATCACCTCCTGGCAAATAGAAGGGGAAGAAATGGAGGCAGTGAGAGATTTTACCTTCTTGGGCTCCATGATCACTGCAGATGGTGACAGCAGCCACGAAATTAAAAGACGCCTGCTTCTTGGGAGAAGGGCAATGACAGGCCTAGACAGCATCTTGAGAAGTAGAGACATCACCTTGCCAACAAAGGTCCGTATAGTTAAAGCTATGGTTTTCCCAGTAGTGATGTATGGAAGTGAGAGCTGGACCATAAAGAAGGCTTATTGTCAAAGAGTTGATGCTTTTGAATTATGGTGCTGGAGGAGACTCTTGAGAGTCCCATGGACTGCAAGAAGATCAAACCTATCCATTCTGAAGGAAATCAGCCCTGAGTGCTCACTGGAAGGACAGATTGTGAAGCTGAGGCTCCAGTACTTTGGCCACCTCATGAGAAGACAAGACTCCCTGGAGAAGACCCTGATGTTGGGAAAGATGGAGGGCACAAGGAGAAGGGGGCGACAGAGGACGAGATGGTTGGATAGTGTTTTCGAGGTTACCAGCATGAGTCTGACCAAGCTGCGGGGGGCAGTGGAGGACAGGAGTGCCTGGCGTTCTCTGGTCCATGGGGTCACGAAGAGTCGGACACGACTAAACGACTAAACAACAACAAACATCAACATGCCACACTTGTCCCTATTTACCATGGGCACTCCCTAATTATCAGTCCCCTGTCCCTGCTAAATGTTGCATTCCAATTTTTTTGGTTTTAGGGGATACCATGTTTTCCCTGTCCATGGTGTGTTGCATCAGCAGGGCTAAAGAATTTAGCATGTACGAAACTTGGACACTAACACTCATTGGGCATGTGAAGCCGTACAGGCAATTTGTAGTCACCACCACCTGTCCTTGAGGCACTTGCACACAGAATGGCCAGAAGTGAATGCTCTGCTGTGTAGCAATGGGCTTGACCTTTAAAGCCCTAAACGGCCTCGGCCCAGTACACCTGAAGAAGTGTCTCCACCCCCATCGTTCAGCCCGGACACTGAGGTGCAGCACCGAGGGCCTTCTGGCGGTTCCCTCCCTGCAAGATGTGAGGCTACAGGGAACCAGACAGAGGGCCTTCTCTGTAGTGGCACCTGCCCTGTGAAACGCCCTCCCATCAGATGTCAAAGAAATAAACAACTATCTGACTTTTAGAAGACATCTGAAGGCAGCCTTGTTTATGGACGTTTTTAATGTTTGACATTTTATTCAGTTTTTAGTCCTCTGTTAGGAACCGCCCAGAGTGGCTGGGGAAACCCAGCCAGATGGGTGGGGTATAAATATTATTATTATTATTATTATTATTATTATTATTATTATTATTAGCTCAGGCTGGCAGTGTGTTCTTTCGTGCCACATGCAACATTTGAAGAGGGGGAAGAAACCAGCATGGACAAACATCAGATGTGCTCCCTGAGAGATCATGCACCCTCTCTGCCTCCACTGCTTGGTCTAGGTCACCTGTTTCAGGAAGATTTTCATCTGCCTTCTGCTTGAATTTTTTGTTGTTGGTGGTGTCCTCCTGTTGGCTGTGCTTTTGCTTCCAGTTTCTGTTTTTTTTAATTACATAAATATTCGAATATACACCAGATTAAGAGAAGGAAGACTGAGACAGTACAGGGAGTCATCAAAATGATAGAAAAGTGATTGCTGGTCATGGAATACTGGAGTGATGTTTAATGCAATGTCAAGTGGAGTTTTATTCAATCTAGTTTGCCAGAGTATAACATGCGTTGCAAGTATATTGAACGGTACATCCCCCTTACTTATTTACTAATGGCATAGTTGGTGACCTGTTGATAATCACAGCAGCGGCCGTGACTCTTGCTTGCAACTTAAGTAAGCATCAGATTTCCACAGCATTTGGATTTCAAGGCATGTCTATTTTGCAGGTAATTGATGCCAGGGCAAGCGGTCCAGAGGTCAGAAGACGGAGGGTGTTTAAGACCAACTGCCTGCAGGGCTGTACTGTACTATGGAGGCAATTATAAATTACCCAGGCTCACATCTGACCTATATTTCATAATCTAATTGAGACATGTCCTCTAGATTTTAAACTGACGATGCTGTCGCTGCTAAGCACATGACCTTACATCCCCAAATTAGCCACTCTTCAGGTCCTGACCCCCTTTTATCAGACTGTGATAATTTTAGCATTTATTCTGGCAGGACGTACGTGTGTGTGTGTACACGCTCTTTCCATGAAAAAGCAGCCAGCGAAAGAAAAAGAAAACCTCATCGACTGAGAAAATGTTCATTAGCCTGAGGTCTGCTTTCCTTGGTTAATTAATGTGACTTGTAATTGGAACGTGTATTGGGTGCAGCTAATTTATCACTGAGCTACGATTGACTACTTTTGAACAGAGAGGAAAGGGATACACGGTGTAACATTTCTCTGCTGAAGCAATTTTTACCACACAAGATTTTCCCCCTCAGAAGAATGTTCGTGTGAACATTCCAGGTTGTGCTTTTAAACAAATGAACCATAAAGTTATAAATGATACAACAATAAAATGAATGAAGTCAGCTTAAAAAAAATGCCTCTGAATACGAGCTGCTGGGAATTACAAGCTGTTGTGTTCAGGGGCTTCTTAGGGGCTTTTCCTTTGGTCTAGGGTTGACCACTGTAATAACAGAATGATGGAATCAAAGAGTCTTTGGCTTCCTCCAGCAGAGCTCTTCTGAGGAGCTTCGGTTCCCAACAGAGCAAGTCAAACAATCACCAGACTTAAAAGTGTTTAATAGCTTTAAAAATATATTTGGGGGGTGTCAAATATATTTGGGGGGTTCTCTCCTGTGTCTCCATCTCCAATAAGACTTTCTGGGATACCAGCTTGAGCCCCACAATGGAAGAAGTGCAAGATATGCATATGCATCTTCTTTTAAAAACTTTTCCCGCTCAACTTCTTTCCCTCTTTCACCCCCAATTCCTTATTTACTTCATTTTCACCTACATAATGTTCCATTCGGAATTGGATAGCCGCTGATGGACTGAATGTTGGTGCCAGGTTTCCTGCCTCTGCAGAACCACAGGGTGGGAATAGAAATGGCAAGCTTTCTTATTTAAGCTGTGAGGAGAACTCCACCTCACAATTTACACTTAACTCTTACTGAGAGTACAAAATTGCCCTTGGGTAACACACACCACTGAGTCAATTCATCCTCCCTCTGTAATCTCTGAAGCTGCAAACGGAGAGGCCCAGACTGTTATCTGAGGTCACATTCGTGAGGATGTGCATTGCCTAAATCCAGCTCTTCCTCACCGGAGGCTCAAGGGAAGTGAGAGCCAGGATTTTATTACACCAGGAGAAAGTGCAGAAGTACAGACCTCGGTCTCCATGGCTTTTGGTGGGCTTAGAAGGCAGAACTAATGGATAAACATCCTAACCCTGTGGGCACTATGATGCTCAGACACCACTCTTATCAACTGTAAGGCTTCCAGCCCCGCCATTAAAAAAATGTATATATATTTAAAGCACAGTCTTTTGAAGAACATTTGTTGTTCTTGCTTGTATCATACCATGTAGAAGAGGTATCCAACCTTTGTAGCCCACAGGAAAACTGGACCGTCTTATCATGAGCAACACATGCACAGCAGCTAAGCACACAACACAACTTATTGCAATGGCTACATTGCAATAGGTGGGGGGGAGGGTATCAGGAAAGGAGACTCCGTGGGTACCTGGAAGCCCATGTTGATGACCTCTGAACATATTTAGTTTATGACGAGAACCCTTAGGTTATGATGAGAGGCCCTAAAGATAATCCAGCAAAATTGCTATTGTTATCAACTAGGCAACAAGTTGACGTATTTTAAGTCTGATTTGTATCTTGTAGTCCTTTGCTGCTGCTGAGCACCTTGTGTCACTACAGTTGTAAATGCTGTGCTAGCCGCTGACCTCCACTTCTTGAATATCGTGGGGAAAAATAACTCCACCTGACAAGGTCAGTTGCATTGGAGACACCAGAAACACGATCTCTGGCAGTTCATGTCCTCCCGGCTTTCACATCAATATTCAGCACAATGACACAGGTGTGTGAGAGAGTGTGTAGAAAAAACAACAGTCAAACTTGTATTACGTAAATATATTTATAGCTCATGAACAGAAGGGGGGAGTCCATTAAAACTATATTTAATTATATTATTTTTCTCAACAATCCTACAATCTATTCTGATTTGTAAGATACCAGCAAAATTCAGGCCATACAAGGACATTGTCGACAGCTTCCTATTTGATTCCAAAAATATCCCTTGGACTCTCTGGAAACTCCTGGTTTCTGCTTGTGAATGTGTGCCTTCATTGATCTTTCATATGGCCTTCATTGATCTCAGAATAGGAAAAGTACTTCTAGTGCTCATTAAAATTCCATTAACGGAATCTCCTGCACACACAAATCAGGCATTAATAGGATCCTAGCAACAGGGATAAACACTCTCTTCTCCCCACTCCTCAGCCATTCATAGTGAGGAAAGGTCTGACTGCCGATATGGGAACATGGTATTTGCCATGTGATTCCTGATTGACTGGAGTCACCTGATGAAGAAAAATGCTGTGGGGGTGGGAAAAGACTTGGTGCTGAAGCACTAACAAATGAAATTGAAGATATGTACTTGTTTAAGGGTAGCTGTTTCCCCTAGAGCACTTAGGGAGCCTGAAAGATAACAACCCACATTATAACTAAAAAGAAATTAGAGGTCACTGTGGAATTGTTGTTTGTCTGAATCCACTTTTTGTTATACTGGGATTTTGTATTATTCAGTCTATGTTGGGTTCAGACAGATGTGAACCAATTGTTATGATAAAACCCAGCAGGTTTGATTACGAAGGGAATAAAATGGGTATGAGGATTTGAAGAGAATATGTGGTAGATTTTCTGGGGCTGGGACGAGGGTAAGACTTTGAGCTTAGGGGATCTATTTTGTTTTTATCCTAAAACCCCAAGATTCACCAACCAGATCCTGGTGCAAAAGGTGGAAGTAAAGAATTATGAGCCCATAGATGTAGGGTTGGTTCCCAGAACTGAACAGACCTCAGTCCTTCCACAGCCTTCCTGGTTAATTGGGGGTGTGAATAGTTCTTTTGTTGCTGCTGTTGTTAAACGGATGAGACTCAGAAATATGTGCTGATCTACTGCAAACAACACAGAGATACCTGTGTAGATTCAGATCTACCTTCTGTCCACTCTTAAAAAGGTAAAGGGACCCCTGACAATTAAGTCCAGTCGCGAACAACTCTGGGGTTGTGGCACTCATCTCGCTTTACAGGCCAAGGGAGCCGGCGTTTGTCTGCTTCCGCAGACAGTTTTTCTGGGTCATGTGGCCAGCATGACTAAGCCGCTTCTGGCAAAAGGAGAGCAGCACACGGAAACGCCGTTTACCTTCTTGCTGGAGCGGTACCTATTTATCTACTTGCACTTTGTGGCATGCTTTCAAACTGCTAGGTTGGGAGGAGCTGGGACCGAACAATGGGAGCTCATGGGGATTCAAACCACCAACCTTTTGATTGGCAAGCCCAAGCGGCACAGTGGTTTAACCAGAGCACCACCCGCATCCCTGTCTGTCCACACTTATGTTAGAGGAAAACATAGTCAAGTTTTGAGTTGGCAGAGAGGGCAGGCAGGATAGATCACCCATCTAGATCTACGTGTTGCCTGAACCATCACACTTTAGGTATTTGCACAATTTTCCATGCTATGTAAACATATCACCAGTGAACACTAGCTGCACGGCACCTGTGGTCTCTGACTGCAGTAGGCATGGATCAATGCTAACTGGATTTCCTTGATATGGAGCTATGCAGCTTCTACTGTTGCCTCTTTAGTTTTCTTGATTTTCTTAGCTCCCTTTAAACCACCTTGTGCCAAAGTGGGCAGTAACCCATGAAACCTCCATCAATTTGTTAGTCTTTAAGCTGCTACAGGATTCTTGGTCTTTAAAAAATAAAGATCAAAATGCTCTGGACTAGAGTTCCTTATGTACTCTGATTGTACACGCAGAGTTTTCCCTACAAGCAGGATCGCACCTTTACATGGTCATCTTTGTGTAGATGGAGATACACTATACATTGCTATGAATGGGGAAACCTTTCCCATCAAGGAAGCTCTGTGTGCATATCAGATTCCTACGGTCCATAACAGGTATGGGGAATCTCCAGATGTTGCTGAACTACAACTCCCATCATCCCTGGCTCTTGGCCATGCTTGCTGGAGCTGATGTTCAGTAACATCTGGAGAACCAAATGTGCCTGACACCTGGTTTAGAAGGAATTGTTGATTTGAGGCAGGTGCCATCTTGGGACCTTCCAGCTGAGGCTGAGGGTTGTAGTCCCAAACATCTGGAGTGCCCTGGGTTGGCTAAGGCAGCTCTTCATAGTGTGGAAAGAGAGAGGTAAGAAACTAAGTTAAGAAACTTCAGGTAGGAAAACATATCCAGCCAGATTTGATTAACATTAGGGAGTTTGGAGTGCACTTCTTCCTTGTGCTCTGGCTAATTCATAACAAACAGCTTATGCAAAGTACAATTTTCTCCATTTTTGCTTCTGCCCACAGTTTGTCATCCATTGCAATGCGGTACTTCATGATGCATGAGCAACCATGTGATTTATTTCCATACCTTTTCCCATTCATTTCAGTACCTCATGAGTTATCACTATGCTTTTAACTGTCGTTTTCTTGTCGTTTCCCACCATGCTGCATTATCTCTGCTGTACAGCCATGCTGGCATTGTCACCAGCAGAGGTAGGTCCTTTAAACTTCTTTGTATAATATCCAAATATTTTTGGAGCTTTATCCAGACCTGTGCTGACCATTCCAGCACTCACTGATTAGAGTATAGTATTGATATTTATGTTTTCAGGTCATTTAGTCCTTGGATGATTTCTGGCAAATATTTAATAGCACACTCCTCCAGTGTTTGCATAGTATCAGAATACATCTTTCCACAACGGAAGCAATATTGTGAACTTGCTTTAAACAAACTCATATTTGATGCCATGCCAATAGATTGTGCAACTGGACAGAGACGCTGTACCAAATGGATCTTTTGTCATTGCTTTTGTTGTTTTTATTAGTCCATCCCATTCCTTCAAGGAGCTCAAGGTGACATGCATGGCTCTCCCCCACTCTCCATTTTGCTTCCATAAACACCTTGTGAGGTCGGTTAGACTGAGAGATGGCGACTGTCCCAAGGTCATCTAGTGAATTTTGTAGCAGAATGGAGATTTATTTAACAGTTTGGGCCATGACCTAGAGTGACATACTTTACCTACATACTCCCATATCCACACATGCATATTTTTTTATCAGCTTGCCTTGCAAAGGCACCCCTGCAGAACAACAGCTTTTAGGACTGGGGAGTGCACCACTGGATTCATACCTTGAATTGTATCCTACTTAAGGAAATGTCAGCACTGTGCATCTTCATAGGCCTGCAACAACCACATCGTTATATCATTCTGTTTTTTTTGTTTGTTTTGTTTCCTTCCGACTCGCTCAGCCTCTTGAAAACATGTTTGCTTTTATGATACGATAAAAACTTTAAATGCTTTCCTACGCAAGTAGTTTGCAGAGTGCTTGGCCCTTTCCCCACAAGGTACCGCAGCTAAGCTGCTACACGTTGCCTTATACTGCAGTGCAACATCACTGCTTCCCTTTCCTGACTGCAATGATTAAATGATAATTCCTTGGCTATGAGGGCAAGTTGTATGGCCTGCTGCCCATTCTCCACCACGCTTTGTTATGATGCCATCAGGGTGCACTTGCTATCTTAGTAATGCTAATTTCTTTAAATGTACATGATTAATTTCACATCTTGTTCTTCCCCTGGCTTTTAGAAGCTTTTTTTAATTATTATTTAAACTGAGAGCTGCACACCTGCCCACACAAACTGCAGTGTTTCACATTAGCTTTGGTAGTTATTTAAGCAAGAAGAGAGGAGGGATTTTGGGTGGGCAGGGTGGAGAGAAGCAAAGCAAAGCCTGATAACGACTGCCATGGTGTCTAGCAACACAGGAAGCTGCCTTAAACTCTGAGTCTGACCATTGTCTCACCTACTTCATCTAGCAACTAACTGGCAGTGACTCTCTGGAATTCCATTCTGGTGATGCCAGGCTTGAACCCAGGGACTTCTGCATGCAAAGCAGTTGCTCTATTGTGGAGCTATTGCTACCTCAAGCTTTTATTGCTTAAACAAACATTATAAAATATCATCAAAAGTAATACAAAAGAGTCATCTGCAACTTGCAACATGAAATTAAATGTAGGGAACTGGTCCATTTATGCAGTCAGTCCGATTAATATGCAAATAGGTCTCTGCTCAGTATTTTGGCTGCTCTAGCAAATAGAGCAAAACAGATTTCTGATGAATTGCATTGTTTCCCAACTTTCTCTTGGCCACTGCAGAGAATCTGCCCGATATTTCTAAAATAAAAGCTTCCTTTGAATTTGTACTCAAATTGAGAAACCTAGTAAGTAACAAGAGATATTCTTCACAGAAGATTAGCTCTGAGACTCCTCTACATAAAAGCATAGTGCCCCTTAGGAACTTATATTCAGGTGTATTGCAGTCATTGACATTCATCATCCTACATTTTGAGCTGTCCTTTGTTTCTATGTCAAAATGGCGGCGATTTGGACTTGCTGTGTTGGCCAGTGGAAGTGGCAGGGATTAAGAGAACAGGATTTACACCAGTTTGCTTCTTTCCTTCTTCTTTTCTGCTCTGTTAGGATGACAGACTGGAACACTGGCACAGTAAAGCCTGCAAATGTGATTGTCAGGGAAGTCCAAATTCCGTATGGTCCTCGGGGACAAACAATCTGGAATGCATGCCAGGTAAGAACTTTTGACTGATCATGGCTTCTAGCACAGGCCTATAGTTACTTAACGGGTGAGTAAGGCCTCCATCGCAGCCACCCAAAGCCAGCTTTAATTTAAAATAAATAAATCTTTAGCACTTTTTCAGGAGAAGGCTTGGGCTTTGCCACACCCAGGGGAACAGAATCCCAATGTTGAAGGAAAGTCACTGAGGACACCACTACCTATGAGGGAACTGGAGAACTGGTCACCCTCCAGATTCCAACTCTCATCAGCCCCAGCCAGCATGGCCCATGGGAGTTGTAGTTCAGCAACATCTGGAAGGAGGTTTAACCCTTCCCCAGTTGTGAGCACCTTCCTGCCCCACGATATGACAATTACAAAGAAAAGCTCCTAAGTTTAAATTGCTGCTTAGAAGTGGATTTCCATTGGGATGGTAGCTGGGAAATGATCACACCTTATGACCCCGTGCACTGTGGTCCTGATAAAAGCTGTATCACCTACACTTAGCATTTAAGATGGGGAAGGTGCGGATGAAGCTTTATGTTACGTATTTAATGTAACCCTTAAATGATAATGTGTCATTCCCTCTCTCTCACCCCCCCCCCCAAATCTAATGACAGTAATTTGATTCTTGTCTTTGCAAAATTACTTGTGTTAAATTTTGCAGGATGCTTTAAAAAATAAATGCAACCCTGTAATTTTCCACTATCTTCATTATAACTAAAACCACATAGTAGTATTAGCTGAGAAAGAATTTCACCTTCAAATGCCATATTACAGAGAAAAGATATACGGTGGTAGAAACTAGGCAGGGATGCCATTCTAATGCACAGCACACAGAGAGACTTCTAAGGTCAATGGTAACAGCATTAAATAATTTAACTGACTTGGTCCATCAGTCCCCAGACATCTGTCTGGTAATTTCTTTCTCCACAATGGTTTTCTAGAACAGAAGGTTACCTCCTGAGTATATTATGATTGTGTTAGCTAGAGATTACTGCTACTAAAAATAAAACTCTCGTTTCTTGTAAACATTGCAGGCAATTCAGCCCAGTTTTACTTAACATAGTTTGCAAGACTTCAACACATCCCGTCACTGTGATTTCCATGGTGATGGAGACTACAAAATATGCCCTCATTACAGGGAGTTCATAGGTAGTATCGAAATGAAAGTGGTGATTAAGCAGGGGTAAGAAATTGGATTCAGTTTGTATTTAAAGGCAAGCCTATCTCATTCACACTTCTCAGAATTTTGCAATGCGCTTCTCCAGCCAAGCAATACATACATAAACTCCTATACCAGAGTAAATTGTGCAAAATAAAAAAATAAAAATGCATCCAGCCATAAACATAGCATTCCAAAATGCATTGTATTAGGGAAAATGGGTTTGCGAAACAGTGTGAAACCAATATTGGGTTTCCTCCATCCCTAGTGGCAATTCATACAAAAGGGCAACTCCATGCAGGTCCAACACAGCCACAATTCTGACAGTGGCCTCCCACAATCCCAAGGCAATTTTGTGTACCTTGTTTGGCTGGTGAAAGTATGCAGACATCATACTTTCCGTGGGCTAGGAAAGCAATGTTACAGACTCAGAAATCAACAAAAGGAATAGAGGAAACAAAGCAACCCAACTTCTACTCTTACTAAATGCTTCAGTCTACTAGTAAAACAAAGTCTGCATCTCACCCTCTGTAAGAGAGCCTTAGGGCCAGGGAATCCATGGCCTCTCTGATGCTATTGAACTCCAACTCCTATCAGCCCCAGCCTGTATGGCCAGTGATCAGGGATGATCGGAGTTGATATCCATCTACATCTGAAGGGCCAGAAGTTTCCCAGCCCTGAGATAGAGAAGGAGCTTTTTGTACCTGTGCACACTCTCTTTTGAAAATGTTTGTTGTTCGCTTACAGAATGTCCCTATCACAAGCCACTTGGTTTTGAGTCAGGAGCTGTTACTCCAGACCAGATAAGCTGCTCCAGTCCAGAGCAGTACACTGGATGGTACACTTCATGGATTGCAAACAAGGCCCGGCTTAATGGGCAAGGTTTTGGGTAAGCAGCACATCTTCCTCCTAATGTTTTGACCAGTAAAGAGTCAGCCAGACACTATGTAAAACCCTTCCTTCCTTCCTTCCTTGCTCTCTCTTTCTAGAAGTCTGCTCAACTACCTCTGCTCTTTGTCTCACCTGCTTTTTGATGTTGTGCTGATCCACTTCCTCCTGGTTTTTGTTCCCCCAGCTGTCTCTTCCTGCCAACCACTGTGTCAACAAGTTATTCTTCCTGCTGGCTGTATTAATACATTTTGATACAGCTCCTCTAAATTACCTATTTCTTGAGCATGTGCTCTAATTTGCTTGTGCAAAGTTTATGCAGAGGTTAGATTATAGCTAGTTTTTATGGAGCATTCCTTCTCACTTGTTTGCAGGGAGATTATATGACAATGAGCATCCACCCTGCATTCCTCTTGGTTTACTTGCAGGTTGTGTATATAATGTGCCAGATGTATAATGTGTACATTTCCTTGGCATTTTCCTGCGTGCAAAATGTCTGAATGATATGCAACCAAATAGTTGTGCTAGTGCAAGGATTAGTGCTAGTGCAACAGGATTGCCTTTCCTTTCCTTCCCCCCATATGCCCTGTGCCATCCCGAAATATGCTCCAGAGAATTAAGGGAACCCCAAGAACGGATTTAGGGGGAGAACACTCCGTTGTGCAAGGAGAAATTCCTTAATGCTACTTTGAATACAACAGGCCGTTTCTAGCGTTTTTGCCACACTAGGGTGGTGGGGCATCTTAATCCACTTTAATTGTACAATTCTAAATTCCATAGTATGTTCTTGAACTCTTCCCTCAAACCAGGTCCTATGCAGAGGGAGGTGCGGAAGGGGCGCAGCCAGGTACACTTGCCCTGGGCTGGCCAGTTGGCTCCACCAGGGACCAGTTGCTTTTTTTGTCTGAGTTTCTAACTTTATTCTAAGAACACTCCCTCCTCAGGCCTCAGAGCACTGCACAGGCCTGCTTCAAACTCCTGGCAGTCTGGAGGTGCCTTTCATTCCACCTACATTGACTCACCGAGGGTATTACACATAAATCAAAATGGCAAAATGTGGAGTTAAGAGGCACAGGCGCAACTGCAGCAAACGAGTCTGAGCGCTGCTGCCAAATTGTCCCAGAGAAGTTCCTTCTAGATGCCGGTGTCAGCTGTAACTGCATACCCCTCCGACCTCAGAGAACACATCTCATTCACTGGCAAGTGTTTCTTTTAGTATAGGACGTAACCTTCTATGTCTTTCTCCTGCAACTCTTAACAGGTGTGCCTGGCTCTCCAAATACCAAGACACAAACCAGTGGCTGCAGATTGACCTGAAGGAAATCAAAGTGATTTCAGGAATAATCACACAAGGACGGTGTGATGCAGACGAATGGATGACGAAATACAGCGTGCAGTACAGGACTGACGAGAACCTGAACTGGGTCTATTACAAGGATCAGACAGGAAACAACAGGGTCAGTATGAGATGCATTTTCTGAAAGATGCATTTTCTGAAGATGTCCCCACATTGGCATTTGTTCAGAACAGTGTGTGTTGAGATAAAGAATCCCATTCAAATAAAAAGGAATCCTAGTATTCATTGACTTTCAGTACTTGACAATCAAATTTGAGTCCAAGGCTGAGATTCTAAACCCACTTAGCTGGGGTTACTTCTTATTGGTTAAAATCATTTTGTTAAACTCATGTGCCCCGATAAAGTGAGGGACAGGGAATATTCCCTCTTAAAAAAATTATTCAGCTGATCACCCAGTAAATAAATAGATAAGGAAATAAATCAGAAGGCTAAATGTGTGTGGCCAGCCATCACAACACTCATCTAGGAAGGTTGCCATTGAACTGGCTGAATGTGTTTTGACAGATATGGAAATGTCCAGAGGAACCAGTTGCTACATGCAACAACTTACCTACCTCTAGAACTGATTAGAGGGTTGAGTTTCCCTGATACTGTTGATAGGGAATCTAGTGGGAGGTAAGCAGTGCCACGTTTATTTAGAAAAACGGTGTTTCTGTAATATGAAATATACTGTAGAAAGAAGCAGAACTTTTAAAGTGTTACGGCACTGGAAATATATTATTTTCTGCTGAGTAAATTGCGGGGGGGGGGGGGGGCAAAGGCTGTAAAGAGCACTGCTATGTATAACGAGTGTGATATTTTTAAGCAGATAGATTCTCATACAATCTGCTACTTGTTATAGCTGCTTTCCAAGGTGGCAAAGTCCACACTGAATACCATATTCTACCACCTCTTTAGCTTCTCATCCATTGTCAGTTTGCTGCACTCTAGTTCAGAATTGGGGAATTCAGAGTACAAGCTTTCACCACCTGGAGCTTCTGAGCTAATTGCCAGTCGACCCCAAATCTACCTGAAGTTTGGACTTGCCATGCCTATAGCCGATAGCCAAAAGAAAAACGAAAAAAGAATCTGAATAAAATTCTGTATTAATAGACAACATTTGAATAAAGAATTTGAACGGGAAAGGATGAGAAAAAGAATCTGCATTAGCCTTGATTTTATTACATTGAAGCAAAATCTGCATTTGTTCTAAATTGAGAAAACTGACAAGAATTACAAGCGGAAACATTTCAGTCATAAACATTTTTAGGCTATGTAGAGCCAATACATTTATGACACTTACTCCTCATTTATACTAGTGGGTTCTTCATGGATTTGGCTAGCCATGCTACATGCCAGGATGAAACTACGCGCCCTGGAAAGCCTACTATTGTATAAACATAATTTAGCTGTGGAGAGGTTGGTTTATCTCCCCAAGCAGAATTTGGCAACATGCACCATGTAATTGCAAGTAATTTGCTTCTAGTGACAGAAACCAGCAGCAGTATTGCTTGGTAAATTAGTGACACGAAATAATTTAAGTCACTAAATATGTTTCCAACTTACTGAATGCAGAATCAAAGGAAGTTAAGGCCTCGATCCTGTCTTCTGTGAAATAAAATCTGTCCCCGCTCCCCGACCTTTCTTTTTGTCTTCTGTAGGTTTTCTATGGAAATTCAGACAGATCATCTTCTGTGCAGAACCTTCTGCGCCCACCCATTGTCTCACGCTACATTCGCTTGATACCACTTGGCTGGCATGTGCGCATTGCCATCAGGATGGAGCTGCTTGTATGCATGAATAAGTGTGCTTGATGCTAAACTTCAGCACCACATGACATTGCAAGGGAAAGAGATGGGAGGCATTAGCAAGATATAGAAGTACAATAAATAGAATGAGTAGGTTCCTCATGTATCTCAGTGTACTATAAATGTAGGCATTATCCCTTTTGCTGTGACTTGCACCTTCCACAACTATGGAAGCTTTAACTGAAGTCTAAATCAGGCGTCCTCAACTTTGGCCCTCCAGATGGTTTGAGGCTACAATTCCCATCATCCCTGACCACTGGTCCTGCTAGCTAAGGATCATGGGAGTTGTGGGCCAAAAACATCTGGAGGGCCGAGCTTGAGGAAGCCTGGTCTAAACCTATAGAACCCAAGAGCCCAATTTTGAGATGAAATTAATATCCACATATCCATGATCCCATGTTGCATTATATTTCCTGTTTCAGCTCCAGGGGTGGGAGGAGTTGGTGGTGAGAGGGAAAGGCTTTGACTTGATTTTTGTGAAGCTCTCATGAAAGTAGACTGGCCTATGCAAAAAAAGGAGGAATTTATATACACACACACACACACGTTTCTTATTGCACCCAGTGTCAAGCTTTGCTGATGCTAGCATACTTAATTAGACTTAAGGCAGGTCTTAATGGATGAGCCAATCACAAGTCCTTAGAGTAAGGTTAAACTACATGTTCCCAAGAGTTTTGGTTTGTTGCTGTTGTTGTTCAAAGGAAACTGCTGAGCCGTCTCTCTCCCTGTCCCTGCTGAGCATTATTTATTTATTTGTTGTTTGTGAATGGTTTGAGGGCAGGTAGCAAATATTTCATTATTAACACAATTACAATATACATTAAAATAGTAAAATAAAACTAGAAGGCAAGTAGCGACAAAGCAACAAAACAGCTGCATTGAACAGCAAAGCCAGGAGGAGAGAAGGCGTCTACGCAACAAAAGATCTGGATAAAAAAGGGGCGTCCGTTGTTGACAAAACATACAGTGATGGCACAAGACATACCTCGGAGGGGAGGTCCTAGCATTTGCAATATCAAATCTTTGTTGCTTCCCCTAAATTATGATGATTTTTAAGCATTAATAACAGCAGCAAACAAACCATGTATTTCACCATATATACAAAATGACACAAATCAGTGCATGTGGATGAATTGTGTCCTGGAAGGCTGAAAATGTTAACCAGATTTAATCTGCATCATCCTATCCTTTCAAGTTTGAATCTAGCATGTTCATTTCAACATGATAGTATCCCAGATGCTATGCAACCTGTCCAGCTCAGATGGGGCCATGGGTTTCTTCCAGCTGCAGGCAATAAACACCTTGACTGCGACTGATAATTTGACTCTGCTTGTCATTCAGCTCAGTCACCAACATAGGTAAAGGTAAAGGGACCCCTGACCGTTAAGTCCAGTCTCGGACGACTCTGGGGTTGCGACGCTCATCTTCACTGGCCGAGGGAGTAGACAGCTGTCCGCAGACAGCTTCCTTGTCATGTGGCCAGCATGACTAAGCCGCTTCTGGGGAACCAGAGCAGCGCACAGAAATGCCGTTTACCTTCCCACCAGAGCAGTACCTATTTATCTACTTGCACTTTGATGTGCTTTCAAACTGCTAGGTTGACAGGAGCAGGGACCGAGCAACAGGAGCTCGCCCTGGGAATTCAAACCGCCAACCTTCTGATCGGCAAGCCCTGGGCTTTGTGGTTTAGACCACAGTGCCACCCGCGTCACCCCCATATAGATACTGTACTTAATTTAAGAGGTGCTAGGATGTTCTGATCTATCTTTTTTATAGGTTTAAAGTCACTCCCATTTTATAAATTAAAAAATAGAAATCTTAATTTGTGTTTATTTATCTGTTCATATACCGTTTGATTGTAATAAAACCTCTCCGTGGTTTACAAAACCAGTTACACAACGGTTCAATGTGTGTCACTGTCAGCATATAGAAAATTTCCATTGTATCTTGACTTAAATTTGTTTGTGATGTAAACATGTAGAATTGTGTGTACATAATTATATTCCTTCCTTATGTGCATGTGTTAAATGTAAGGGCTTTCAAAATAAATTTAAATCTACACTCAAAAATAAAGCCAAAACTATTTTGATGATTCACTCAGTTCTCCTTCTTCGAGCTGATTCGCCACTGTGAACCTGTGCTTTTCTCAGAACTCTCCAGGGGCCACAATTCAACAGAGTTAAATGCACGTTATACCAATTACTTCTGTGTTGGGTTGGGGCCTATAGCCTTGATTAACTTACAAAATAAGCTTTCATGTGATTAGTAAATAACTATGTGCTTTGACTTTAGTAACAACCCTATTAGCTGTGATCTTCGTTTTGGACTTTGATATAGGCCAGCTGGGTACAGATGTAATCCTGGCTCTGCATTTGCACTGGTGGCTGGGTCTGTTGCCTGTCGAACCTTGATTGCTCAGTGCAGGTGCTGGTATTAAACAGGGATGTACGCAGCTCCCTGGCCAGGCTTTTAACTAGGGAAGGAGTATAAATTCTGTTCAACTCAGATTTAAATGTGAATCTTCCTGGTTCACACCTTCCAAAACAATACATTAAACCTGCAACTTACACAGGGGTTGCGTTTTTTAGGGTGGCATAGCTTTTACTCACCCACTCTACCCATAGGTGACAGGACAAACTATAGTGTGTCTTATCAGGACTTTTCCTTTTCTTTTTTCCCCAAGCTGGAAAATAAGAGAGCAGCTTTTCTTTTGGAACTTGGAATTTGAAAAATACTTCACAATGCAAAGAGCTAAAGTTCAGATTTGGGGTGGAAAGCCAGATTATTATGTTGGCACAGTTTAGATTTCCCAGATAGCATTCCCCACAGTGCTGACATTTCTATATTCGGGGTTGTATCTTGCTCATATTATGCAATACGGGGATTAAAACAGTGAAAAATATGCATGCATTTCAGTTTTAATGGAGGTGGCTGAAGCAAAATATTTGAAGGCTAGGCTCTTGGGCATCAACGGTAATGAATAATGAATTTGATTCATGGATTGGAAAAGCACTAATTCTTTAAGCTCCAGTTATTGCAGCTTCCCTTAATAGGCTGCTTGAATCCATTGAACATTGTACTCATAGTTATCCCTTTTCACTATGCAGTTGCTGCTTTAATGTGTTCATATTCAGCATCCCATGGAAGTTTTTTTTTTTTTTAACTGAAATAATTACTACTTACTTTTACAGCTAAGATTTGATATTGGGAATTGGAGCCATCCTGAATTTATTCATCTCATTGGTTTGAAGTGACAGCTTGCTTTTTTCTTTTGCCAAGGCTGTGCCTTCCCATTGCTGGACCAGAACTCCCATCATCCATGAACGTTGGCCATGCTGTCTGGGGCTGATGGGAGTTGGAGTCCACAATGTCTGGAAGACACCATCTTAGCAACCCCTGGGCTAGCACATTGCAACCATGGGTATGTTGTTGTGGCAGTTCTTGGGCTATTTTAAATAGCCCAGTTAAAACGTACCCACACAGTGGAATGGCTTCAAATGTAAAACCAAGCCTTTCCCCACTATTCATGTAAATTACAGCAGGACAACAGCAGTGCACTTTCCTGGGCTATGAGTCACTGAATCCTAGAATTGTAGAACTGGAAGGGACCCCAAGGGTCAACTGGTCCAACTCCCTGCAATGCAGAATCCTTTGAATGCTAATACTCTGAACCTGAGCAATGTGTCTTGGTTTAAATGGAATGACGACACTGGCAACCTTCTTTTACCTGACTCACACCATGTTCAAATTAGGCCTAAATGTCAATTAATCATTGTTTAACATTGCTTTATATACAATATACAAACTACTTTTGTATAACAGAATGTGTTCTTTGAACAGCTCATAAGATAAAAGGCAATACTGAAAAAGACAAAGGACTATAATTACTGGACAGCCAGTGTGGTATAATGATGGTACTTTGGATGAGGACCTGGGAGACCAGGGTTCAGTGTCCTGCCTCCTTTGGTCATGAAGCTCACTAGGTGATCTTAGACTAAAAAGGCACTCATCTCACTCTATAGGCTGAGGGAGCCGGCGTTTGTCCTCAGACAGCTTCCGGGCCATGTGGCCAGCATGACTTAAGCCGCTTCTGGTGAAACCAGAGCAACACACAGAAACGCCATTTATCTTCCCGCCGGAGTGGTACTTATTTATCTACTTGCACTTTGACATGCTTTCGAACTGCTAGGTGGGCAGGAGCTGGGACCAAACAACGGGAGCTCACCCTGTCACAGGGATTCGAACCGCCGACCTTCTGATCGGCAAGCCCTGCCTAACCTACCTCCAGGGTTGTTGGGGGGATTGAGCGGGAAAAGAAGCACATCTGCTACCTTGAGCTCCTTGGAGAAAAAGGTGGGATATGAATGAAATAAAGAAGAAAAATACCATAACAGAGACAAGGAAATACAGTACATGTCCACTCGCCTGTCCCTGCTAGCAGCTCCCAGGTGGCTGGGAAGTTGGCCACCTAGTGACACAGTTTTCATAAAACCCAATTGTACACATACAGGGAGCTTTCCCCCCTCAGAATAAAATCCTAAAAAGGCTACTGAGAAGTTACTCCCATGTAAGGGCTATAGTATTGCAAGTTAAATCATCTATGGCTGATGTAGAGAGGAAGGAAGAGAGAGGTAACAGAGAGCAATAAAAGCAGCAGCTGTGGGTTTCTAAAGATAGGTATCTGAGGAGAAAAATATATACACTTATACGACACAGACCTTTCCCCCCAATAGCATTGGGATTATGGCACCCAAATATAGAAAGTCAGTTGCTGTAGGTAACCAATCATGTTTTATTCATCTGAGCCAGCACTAGATATTAGACAGAAATTCATTTCGGTTCACATTTAAAGGTAAACCTACCATATTTGCACATTCCAAAACAATGTGTGAACTGGAAAAGAGCCAACCTTTCTGAAGTTTGCAATTCAGTTCTCCATTCATGCAGTGCAAACAAAAAAAAAAGCATATATTGTGCATAATTTATCATTGTTTTTCTCCCAATGTATTCAGGTGTCTGCAGGAAGAGCTGGTGGTATACATGATACTGTGCACTACAGATAATGGCAGTCTACCTCATATGCCTATTGGCTCAAAATGGGCACTCATTTCAAAGTAGCAACTACCTTCCCACAGACTTGTGCTTGCCAAGACCACATAACATTCTCATCTTCTAAGCACCTAGAAGCCTCAGTTCTTTTCTTGATACAAGAGCAAATGCATTATGGAGAAAGAGATTAAAATAGCCTATAAAGCACCAAAACAGCATATGTGTGAGGAAATCTAGGAAAGGAACACAGCTTGCAGAAAATGTCAAAAAGTGGGGCTGGAAAGTTGAAGCTGAACTGCATTTTCATGTTGGTGTCAAGAAGTATTAGCTCCAGTGAAATGCCATACAGAACATATTTATCATCTACCATTGAGACTGATTAAAAAGTGCTGTGACAGTTATCTCAGGAAAAGTGTAGGAAGAAGCTTGAAATAAGCACATAGCCATACCTGCAGAAGATTTTGCATATAAAGCTTCCAGAAAAGATGGAAGCTTATTTGCTATGATTAAAGGACTCATCTTAATAGGCTTCCCCATAAAGCATAAGCAATGTGGAGATAAAAATACAACCAGTTATTCAACCTGAATATATAGGCAATGCTAGCTGTTGTTTTAAAATGAAGAAACATATAACCAGTGCTTTTTTTCCGGGGCGGGGGTATGCATACCCCTAAATATTTTTTGAATCTAAGTTTGGCCTTATTGAGGGGTGGTATTTCAATATGAGTAAGAAAATGAGAGTACCCCTAAACTTTTTTTTTAGAAAAAAGGCACTGCATATAACTAGAAAGTTTCACAATAGTGGGAGAAACTAGCTCAAAACATGCCAGACATAGATGGATTCCAAAATCCACAGGCAATACTTTTATTAGGACTAACCAAAATGTCAGAAAAGAGTGATCAAGCTTTCTCCAGAACTCATCAGGATGGACGTTAAGTGAAGTGGTCTCAGGGGCAGGGAGAAGGGGAAGAAGAAGGAGGAGGAGGAGGAGGAGGAGGAGAGTTTGGATTTGATATCCCGCTTTATCACTACCCGAAGGAGTCTCAAAGCGGCTAACATTCTCCTTTCCCTTCCTCCCCCACAACAAACACTCTGTGAGGTGAGTGGGGCTGAGAGACTTCAGAGAAGTGTGACTAGCCCAAGGTCAACCAGCAGCTGCATGTGGAGGAGCGGAGACGCGAACCCGGTCCACCAGATTACGACTCCACTGCTCTTAATCACTACACCACACTGGCTCTCACAGGCAGGCAGGCAGGCAGGCAGGCAGGCAGGCAGGCAGGCAGAAAGAGGGAGGGTGTGAAGCCAGTATGCAGCTCAACTGACTAGCAGTTGAATATTACTTCAACACTGGCAATGGAATAGCATCCTCTTCAGCACTGAAAGGCAGCAGGCAAGTTTAGGGAGAGACTGACAGGTTGTGTAGGACACACAGCTCTGATCTCCTACAGAAAGGAATGGCCAAGAGGCTCAGGAGTGCTGCCAGTGCTACCTACCCCCTCAGTACTCTGTCTAATGAATATCCATGAGACCAGTGCATTTCTGTGGGCATCAATAGAATCCTAGTTCCTATCACAATTCACATTCTGATAGGGTGACCTAAGTGCAGTGGTGGAACTCATGCTTTACATGCAGAAGGTCTCAGGTTCAGCTCCCAACATCTCCAGTGAAAAGGGAACTCTGGTTGCAGACTTGGGGAAGCCCAATGTTCCTAGAGAGCAGATTATCAGGCACCAACTCATATTTGCCTCCTTCCAGTTTTCACAGATACATTGAGATCTCACTCTTCTTGTTACTGAAAAGGTCAACACAGAAGCTCCAAATTCTATCTCTCTCACACAGCTGCTCCTAGGATAGACTTGGCTTTTCGGTGTGTGCTCATACCATACATTTATTTTATCGTCTTCAGTAACAGGGCAGTTTCTGGCAGCCAAGTAGTCAAATTAGAAAGCAAGAAATCTTTATGGAACAGAAGCATCTGCATCCAACGCCATTTATAGAGGACAAAAGGTGGGTATTTCTTTCCGTAAGACATTTGCAAAGGAGGAATTATCTAAATGCTGTACTGGAAATCTGTCACTCCAGGCTAATGCATTTTATTAAACTCACCAAAATCCCAAAAAAGTGATGGCAACAAGCAATAGAGATACCTAAAGGAAATGGAAAACTTCAAACATACTGTATATCTAAATGACTGAAATGATGTGGAACACAAACTGCTGACCATGATTATACCATTTGGAATGGCAGTTATCAAGATTTTGATGAACTAGATGGTTTAATATGCAACACAGCATTGCTGCCACAAGTAACTGGCTCATCTGTTAGAAACACAGAATCAGTGAGCATACATCAGCTGACAAACATTTCCAAACCAATATTGAGAGCAATAGTTGTTCCTCAATGAAGCGGAGGATGACAAAGAGATGAAGAAAATATTGAGAACAAAAGGCTCTCCCAGATACAGAAAAGGAATTGTGAACATTAAGCCCAAGTCTGGACTTGTGTTTGACAGTCCTCTGATTTTTCCTACACAACCATCTTTGAAGCTGGGCAGTAAGTTAAGCTGTGTTTACATATGCTTCACACTAATGTGTGGAGGGAAACAGGAACATACCCCACTCCTGATGTTGTCCTGGTGATGGTCCCATCTTGGATGGCTATAAGAGTAAATGAATTCCTGGAAGAGGAGGCTATCAGTGGCTATGTCCTATCTCCACTATGGGAGGTAGTAGGTCTTTGAATATCCACTGCTGGGAACTGCCAGTAGTGAGCGCTGTTGTGCTCAGGTTCCAATTGTAGCCTTCCTCTGGGAAACTAGTTCACCACCGTAAGAACAGGATACTGGACTAGACGGGCCACTGGCCAGCTCCAGCAGGCTCTTAGGTTCTTATCCACATGTGGAATGAAAAAATGTACCCAACTGTACACATATAGGTGCTCCCTTTTGAACACCTTGCTCAACGTATGGACACTGGCTATGGCTGGGCTAATGGGACACACACAGACCCCCTGTACCTGTGTGAATAGGCCTACTGTGACATGCTCATCTGAGATTCATGGTCAACTCTAGCCTTGCCATACGTAAACCAAAGAAGTCAGTTTAATTAAGAAGAACACTAGTATTATGACACTGACATGTATCTGTATACTTCTTGCTGTTCTCTTGGCAATTTTTCTGCTTGGGGAAATTATAAGATCATAGTAATAAAGTAGATGAAACACTTGTGGGCTGTTCTGGAATGAAGCAGAAAGAAAAATGATATTCTTTTCCGGGACAGATTCTTCTTCTAGTGACCTCTGTAGCTCAGTGACCCCATGGGACGAAGATGTAAAGGGAACACTAGCATATTATGTCAGCTATACGGCTATGTCCAAAAGCAGGTCACTGTCCATTTGAGATAAAACAGGTACTATCTGAACTCAAAAGTAATGTACATAAACTGGTATCATTTAAATGTTTCAGACAAGTCAAAAATATTTCTTGGCAAATACATTCAAGGAGCTAGAGGTTCAAAAAAAGCTAAGCACAGAAGGATAAATAAAAGATCAGCAAAGGCTGAAGGAAACTTACTACAGATGCACGAAATGCTTTGGAGGACACGAGGGATGACAACCTCAGTTTTCTAGTGCAAAACCTGCATTTTTATTAAAGACATGTTTTGGAAGGCCCATTCAAAAATACATTGTGCTCAGTAAAAATGAATAATTCCCATGCTGATAATTAAAGATTAAACATAGGATCATTTCTTTCTCTCTTTCTCATACTATTTACATAAACAATAAAAATTATACAGGAGTTAAAAATGGAATACATGCCTGAAAACAATCTGATACGGTGTAAGCACAACATGATACAAAGAGTTCTATAAACACTTTACAGATGGTTTATTAACTTGGAATGAAATCTTCAAATACCCAACATATTTTCAAAATCAGTTTTAATTCAAAGATTTACATAACGTCTTTTTCATAACAGAAAGCAAGGTTGATTTTAAGTTTGCACATCTGAGATTTTCTAAAAAAGGGATAGGGAAAGTGGGTATTCTTTACTTACAATGCTTCAAAAGCCAAGAAATCTGCCTTTTTAATTAGATCTTTTGGGTTTACCTTGACTTTCCCAAAGCTATTAACTTCTCCAAGAGGCATCCTTTCCCCTATTTTTTCATCTACAATTCTTATTCAATATTTTGACAGTGGAGATCTCAGCAGTCCTGGATTTCTAAATATATTAAAAAGCCAAAGCTATTTCCCCCTGAAGATCTATATTTGGCATTCCCCCCCCCCCACTCCAGAGAACCTGAATTTATAGGTCAAAATGTACTACTATGGAATTAGTATGTCCTTCACTTTAATTCTTCTAACACTGAGGTTGGAGAAAAAGAATCTAAAGGGGGTAGATTTCCCGCCACTTACGAACTCTAAGTCCTCCCACTAGAATTCATTACAGCATGTATATTTTGCAATCTTAGAATTAGCACACATCTCAGGTGATTCTATTTGCAAATATTAAATTGTGATGCTCCATACATTTCTTAAGCCACCATGCATTTTACCGACTCTTCAAAAATAATAACCCCCACATAATGTATTTTCCACATTATGTCCTGTGGACTAAATTTTTGTGGTTTGTTGTTTTTTTTTAAAGCACATTTTAAGATAATGGTTATGCTGGAATATGATGAGAGTTAAAAATGCATGTCTCGGATAATCTAGCAAATAAATGAGCAAATGAACATCCTGGACAAAATCTAACAATGGTCTAACAACCGTTTCAGAATGGGAGATTAAATGTTTTCATATCCCCCCCCCCCGGAGCGAAAACCAAAACCAAAAGGGCAATAAAGAAATAAAGGAAGACTTTAAAGCAATTTAACAATGGGCATGCACTGAGCAGCTTAAAATTAATATAAGCACTGTCTAAAAACAGGTATGGGGAACCTGTGGCTCTCCAGACTGTCATAATTCCTGATCATTGGTCATGCTGGAATTTGGCCAGGGTTGATGGGAGTTGTAGTTCAACAACATCTGGAGGGCCACAGGTTCCCCATTCCTGACCAAAACCCCCAAAGACCGGACTCTTTAAAAAAAAAAAAAGTAAAGCAAACACCGTATTATAATTTGTTATTAACTGACCAAGAGAGGTAACTGAAAAGTCCTGTGTTGAGCAATGTCCTAGCAAACAACAACTGTGTACAACTATTTAGCTATACATTCAGTAAACATGCTCTACGAACAGCCACAAGAAGCAATGGTACTGTATTGCAGCAGCTTGTTTAAGAGAGCTTGGTCACCTTTATTTGGCTGAATGAACTTAATCGACATTTTCCAGAAGCACTGCTCATTTAATGGTAAACTTCATAGGAGTGGGCAAATCTTCTACACCGCTACGCTGAAGCGAGTGATGTCAACTTTTATTCATTACTCTTAAAAGTAAATGGAACTGTGTTCGGCTAACATATAAAATTCATTTAAGGATTTTGTTAACAAACTGGTCAGTTTTGTTTTCATGGTACTTTTATTCTATAATGCAGAATATTGATAAGTGAGTTTGTGTGAGCAGACACAAGCGGACATGTGAGGAAAGGCTCTCACACTGTTGTTACGGTAGCTGAATGAAGAGAATTCACTGGGAAATAAAGATACATTAATTTGTTTTGATAATTTGTCTGGATGCAACTGTGCTGTATTAAAGTTCTTAAACAGCAGCTGGATTATACTAGATTATACTAGGAAAAATGGCTTTTGTCCTTATCTGCTACTAATTCTTATGTGTAAGCCAGCTAGCATAATAAAAAATAACAGGAAAATGAATTTGGATACAGAAAGGCACCTTTTCTTCTAGAACATTTCCTCAACCTGGTGCCTTCTAGATGTTGAGGCCTACAATTCTCGTCAGCTCCAGAAAAGCAAAGCCAATCATCAGGAATGATGAGACGTGTACTCTAAAACATCTGAAGGGAACCAGGTTGAGGAAGGCTGTTCTAAAATAATATCTTAATTTCACAGATACTTTAATATTGTTTGAATGTTTATTGAAGACTACTGTAATATGCTTTCCTTGCAACATATACCAAGCCTAGCTCAAATAACTGCACTATAAGACAGAACCATTGTACACTCCCTGTGCATATCCATCTAATGCCTGAATAGTTGCGCCACCACAGAAGAGAAATACCCAAAAACTTATCATAGCATTACTGTTATGCAAGAGTCAGGCTACACATTCACATTCTCAGTTGAGAGTGTTTTAGGCAAAAGTCTGACTAAGTTTTATTATTCTACCTCAGAGCAAAACTAACAAACACTAGTCCAACACTCAAATAGAACTGTGACACAGATATACCTGTTCTCTGCCAATTTCACATTTGCTCTCGGTCATAATTCAATTTGGTATTTTAAGGAGCCTTAAAATATTTGGATTCCTGGTTCTTCTCTGTTGGTTATTTTACAAATGCCTTCAGTTTTAGCTGAACTACCATACAGTGTAAAAAATAAAAAGTTGGATATATTTAAGGCAGCTGGAAACTGTGGATTACTCATACTTTTGTGGTGTGGGGGGATGGCGGAATGGAAGAGAGAACATTTTAATAACTGTTTTCTATACAAAAGCCAAATGAAATACTAAAGACTGTATCAATACTTCTCTTCTAGGACATAAATGATTTTTTAAAAATATTTTTAAAAATAGTTACGAATCAGGAGCGGGAGGCTGATCACAATACTATTTGGGGATTTATATGGGAAGCCTTCTGATATAGGAGTTTAAAAACAGAACACTTTTTTTAAAAAAACACACCTGAAAACCATACCTCTTGATCTTGGGCTGAAGCTATAAAGTACTGGGTTGAAACGCTTGTAATAAATGTATGCCAAATCCAAGAAACAAGGAGTGACTGCCATTGCCCTTCCCCAGTGATCTTGTCTGTTGCTCAAAGTAGTGTGTTTTGTTTTGTTTTCTTTTTAAAAAGGGAGATATCCAATTGTGACAACCTGCTCACGTGACAAGCCAGTCTGCTAGTAGGAGTCTCATTAGCAGCGATGTGCAACAGCCAAATCCAGTGGGTGCCTGATGCTTGAAGATAACTAGCGCAACTGCCATTATTATTATAGTTGGTCACAGTTAAGCTTGTCCATTTATGCTTGTGTAATGTCAGCTCTCAAACCTCTTGCACTAAACAAGCTAGATCTCAGTCATAAATCTCGGTAATCTTTCAAATTTTAAAAACAACTTACAATTTTTTTTTAAAAAAAACTTTAAAATATGCTCGTTCCCCACATTTAACTTGCTTCTCTTTTTACTATCATCAACGTTTACCAAAATAAAAATCTCAGCAGCACGTTTACAATTTGGAAACCAAATTATACTTTCAATAAACTGTTTAGGCCGGTTTTGATGCATTTTATTGGAATATGGGCACTTTCAAACGAAATGCTATTGAATGGACAATTTTGCAAAAGTATCAAAGATTTGTTCCACAGATATTGTTAAATATATCAAGGTTTTATTTAAAATATCCCTACAATCCCACAGGAAAATGTATGCTGCCTTCCAGTAGTATACATGACACTGATTATTTTACACTAGGAATACCATCAGAGAGCAAAACACATACCTAAGTTTAGCTGCTCTATCCTTGGTAAAGCTACAGAGAGTACAGGCAAATTACTTTTCTAATCTCAGCGAAGAGAAAAGCTCACACTTGAATAATAGTTTAATGTGTAATAGGCTTTGCTCTTCTTCTGATGCTAGCAAATCTCCATTAGCCTAATAAGATTTTTGGATGTCTTAGCATATTTACAAGTCTAACATATTACAAGTTGGCTACATAAACCAAATTAAGTGCAAGGCTTTTGAAATAAGACTTACTCTTTATATTAACAGATTGGAAACTGTGTGTGTTCAAGCATGATGTACAGTTTTTATTTTAACAAAGAGAAAATTATATTATTTCTTCACTCTCTCCTGAAAGTCAGACAGATACTTTCAGGTTTATCCTTGAAAATGGCAATACTAATTTTAAATGCAACAATACAATTAATGATTTTCTGATATACTTAACTTTGATGCTAAATCTTTTCAAGGCAGAGGGCTTCCACACACGAGCCAGAAATAGCATTACAAAAAATTGTGTGTGCAAATTGCCTGCAGTGTAATAAGTATTAGTAATCAAAATGGGGTATAGCAATAATTAAACAGCTACAACTAGTGTAACGCAGACAGTACTGCTCAGAGCTGCAGTCTCAAAACAAATAGTAAGGCCAATTTGGCAGTTGGTGGGTGAAGGAGACTGTTAGAAGATAGATACTCTATTAATCAAATTGACACCCAGTTACTAAACAAACTCCATCATACGGTCTCATATTCCCCACAACACACTCATTATTTCATGTATTGTTCTAATACCTGTTTTCTAAATAGGAAACAGACACATATACTATCCTTCCAACTCAAGTTTTTGGTTTTTGCAATGAAAAACATTTTGTTCCTGCTATGAAGTCTGCTGATGCTGTTTTTAAAAATTCACATATACCTTTAATGTACTGCAAAGCTAAGAGTACATCTCTTCCATTCGCCTGTACTTCTAAATATCCGCGTAAACCAGCAAGTTTCTGCTTTTCAGGTAATCTTTTGGAGGACAAAGCAGCAAACAGCTAGAAAAACAACTAGTTGACTAAGCTATGCTTTCAAGAGTTGTGTAAGTCTGAGGAGTTAAGACTTAAAACATGTATTGTTCTGACACTATTGTCTCATTCTTTTTTCATTTATACCAGCTCCATAATGGGTCAACATTTTTCCAATTATCTTTTTTCCTGAGTTATAGTAATTGTGAGCAAACGGAATATTAGACTCTACATACACTCTGCTATAAGTCCACTTGATTTTTTAAAAATAATATTCTATAGGAAATTAGAAAACATCCAGCACTCTGAAGAGAGTGAAGCTTTAATGTCCACATAGATATTCTTATAAGTGATATAGGGGGAAATCAAACTTAGCAGAAAAAGTGTTGCTTTCCATATTCAAATATTATGTCACAGTTTTTATTAAATCTTAGAAACAAAATAGAAGTGCCACATCCTCTCTTACATTTAAATACAATATTTTACTTTCTGGTCGGTACAATTTCAAGCAAAGTGCAAAGAATACATAGAGGCCTAAAACCTTTCACCATGATTTACAGTGCTAAGTCATGCCAACTTTGGCTTGCCACTTGCAACTCCTGCTGTGGCTCTTTGGTCTTCACCTCACATATTGAACAGAAGAGGATCTGCGTTAACTTGTTAGAGGTTAGTTTTTCTGCATGGACAACTGTAACAAGGTGGGATTCTACCACGATAATGCAGATGCCCATCTTCAATTAAGAATAATGGGAAAAGCTAAGCACACATTTAGGGGGAAATATATCACTTTTCAATTGACTTTAAGGGTTTCCATTTTTGATAAGCCATTACCTGCAGAAACAAGCTAAGAGCAAAGTCTGAGAATTACTATTGTATTTTGTTTGTCAGCAACGACACTGCATCTAGTACTAGCTGGGCAAAACTTCTTACAGTTCACACTTCAATCCACATTCAGTTCCCTTTTATTAGAAGTATAATACTGCACTTTATATCACAAATGTATAAAAATATGGCAGATAGTGTCATAACAATACTTTTCTTTTAAATGAGTATATTTTTAAAAAGACAGTTATTTACCATTTATATATATCTGTGTATATATATATATATTCATATATATAATTTATGTATATAATAAAATACTCCTGATGCAATCTATGTATGTTAGTTTTTATAGAAACTACTGTAGCTGTTGCACTGCATCACAATGTTTCAAACAGCTCAAAATAACTATACATTGGAACATAAGATATGATTATAACAATACAATAGTAGATCATAAATAAATATTACAAACCCTATCAAATATGGAAGTTTAAAAAACAAATAAAAACATACAACTTAACTTTAAACCCTTATTAGGGATACAAGTGTTTCACATAAACCCCACAGTTTCTTTTTAAAAAAATTAAATCTAGGCAGCAAATTTTTTTTTCATAAGGGCACAGGTCTAAAGACATTTCTTTCAACTCTCCAAAGTGCCTATACAGACGGAGGAGTGCACTAAGCTGGAATGTAAAATGAGAGAAAAGGGCAAAAAGTTCATTCTCCCTGAAGTGCACATTCTTTTGTCATGAGATTAGATGAATGGCAATTAATAATTTCACTGCAAGATCCCTATTGGTGTGGTACCAAACAGTAGTTCCACGTATTCAATATTGCACACCTTTTATAAAGCTGAGAATTCAGTTACCACCACGATCACCAGCACTGCCATGCCCCCTGATAAAATCCCTGCAATAGCATTTCCTGGAGTATTATTACAAAGCTGTCTCTTTCAAATCATTCAAGTTTGGCATTCGGGATCTATTTGTTCGGTTGTAAGTATGGCCATTTTGCCCACTCTTAGAAGGCATCTGATCAGAGTATGAAGTCCCATCGTTGGCACTCCTGTTCACTGGGGAAACATGCCAACTGGGTTCCATCTGGCCCGGGATCTGGAGTGTGGTTCTGCCTTTTGACTGGGACTCCTGCCGTAGGTTGCTGCTGCTACTGGAGGAAACTTGACTTATGGGATGAATTCGAACTTCAGAAAAAGATGTTTTAGTTGGCTGACTTGGTAAGGGCTGGAATCGAGGTTCAGAAGGAATTGAATGGTTTGAGGATGAAGAAAGGTGCAACAACTTGCGGAGGGATTTTAAAGGCTGGCTCTAAAGAAAAAGAAGAAAACTTCATGGGCCTTGTTATTTTTATTTATTTGTACTCCCTTTTCTGCTTATAAACACCGAAAACAGCCTTTGTTCAATAATGCTTTGAGCTGTAAGTATATTATTTACAATATATTTCTTTTTCCATCCACTTTCCGCTTTTCACTCAAGAAAGTATAGTCTAGAAATACAGTGCCCCAGTATGTTTTTATAATATTCTATAGCTTTAAACACTATTGCATTTTCAGCATCTGCGTGCAGAATGAACATTTCTCTACTTGAAGATTCTGTGCTCAAATTTTGATATAAATGATAAACATTATTCTTCACTCTTCCACCAGGATTGATGATTTCTTATACAGTGGTATCTCTCGGAAGCCGAACATTTTGGTTTTTGAATGCTGGAAACCCAGAAGTAAATGCTTCCGTTTTCAAACGCGTCTTAGAAGTCGAACGGCTTCCGTTGCATTTTTTTCAATTTTCTCCACTGCAATTGCAGACTGCCCTTTGCGCCTCGGTTTTTGAATGTTTCGGAAGCCGAACAGTCTTCCAGAACCGATTACGTTTGAAAACCAAAGTACCACTTTATTATTGTTAGTTTTAGCTGCCTTCTAATAGATGCAACAGCTACATAGAGATTTTATTCAATTAATTAAAAAATACCCAAATAACAGTTGAAATAAGTTTATAAATAATGAAGCTTTTAAAAACAGCTGCTAAGACTCAAGATATTTCCAATGTAAGATCCCTGAACATCCATCTGTCTTGAATGACTAATTTCCACAAGACACTTTTAAATTATGTACTTCAATCTAGTACAACATATGGGATAATACCATAACAGCCATGCTTTGCACTTCTCAGAAGCTATGGCTTCCCAGTACCTCCAGTTCTCTATATGTGTTAAGGGGGTGTGCTTTAGCCTCCTCTCCTGAGGTCATTTTAGCATTGCTGGACAGGATGGAATGCAGATGGCAAATCAATTTATCTAGCTGAAGGGAGTTCATGTGTGTTTTGAGAGTTCATCACCTCACATTTGAAACTGAAACCTCTCCTGTACTCCTATCTATCCTTATGAGATTTTTGACTCCTCCTGGCCATGAGTCTGAGATAAGAAGTTTGGAAACTTTTGTTGCTGGTGTAACACAATGTGGCAAACAGGAAATACGGTTCATTTCAAACAAGGCAAATTTAAAGCACGGTTTCTGAAGCTGGCTTGTTGAAACTAACCACAGCTAGTGTTAACCACAATTCCAGGCTTGGATCACATGACAAACTGGCTAACTAAAGCAGAAGTGAAAGGATCTGATTGAATCTTACTGGCCATGTAGGAGGAAGAAAGGGGGAGCACTCAGTGTGGATCGTGCACATTGCACACCATGGTTTAGAGTGACATGTGAATGTGGCCAATAGCTCACTAGCAGTTATAGGATCTGGCAAATAATTCACCTATGCTTCAGAAGTGAAGTGAAGCAGAAGTTTAGGGCTATTCTTATATTTTACCGCGGAATGTAAAGGACATCAAATCATCCAAAAAAGTATGCCACTAATTGGCAAATGGAGTAGTTATTAAAGAAGCCGAGTCAGAACCTTGGGGAACTATTTCTCCTTTGAAGCTGCCAATGTCATCAGTAAAGAACAGGGGTGGAGACAGTACCTGTCCACTACTGCTGAGTAGCAGCAAAAGGAGTAGAGGTAACCATGATATGGCAGTCCAGGCAGGCTTTCCATGAAGCCTGCTAATGTCAGCACCCTGCACAAGGAAATGCTGATCATTCACGTGATCATGTGTCCTGTCTCCGCCTCAGCTGCTACCTTACACCTTTCTCTAGTATGAACATGTGGCCAGCAACTCACTTAGCTGCTGTTGAGCAGCTATGGCCAAGTACTGATTGCCTCTACCATAGGCCAAATCAACCTTTATTGATCAAACCTAAGAGGAGACCCTGCTGGCCATACTGCGGCCAGCATACTGCAATCTGGAAACCTCTCAGAAAAGGCCATTTCATCTGCAGCACCAACCCTCTGGGATACTCCCCCAAAAATGATTTGGGAAGCACCATCAGTTGCATGTTTCAAATGTCTCCTGAAAATTCAGTTCTTTAACCAGGCCTGTTTCGAGGTTTGAAAGTGTTATCTTTCTTACACTGCTGACTTGCTATAGATTTCCCCCCCAATGTATTTAATTCTGATCACAGAATGTATTCTATTCTGCCTCGGGGTATTTGCCAATAATGTAAAATAACATATAGTAGTACCTCAGAAGTTGAACGGAATCCACTCCAGAAGTCCGTTCGACTTCCAAAACATTTGGAAACCAAGGCGTGGCTTCTGATTGGCTGCAGGAAGCTCCTGCAGCCAATCAGAAGCCATGTTGGACGTTCGGGTTCCAAAGAACGTTTGCAAACCGGAACACTCACTTCTGGGTTTGCAGTGTTCAGGAGCAAAAACGTTCAGCTCCCAAGGTGTTCGGGATCCAAGGTACAACTGTATACAGTTTCTAATTACAACAACAACGAAATACTGCCCCCTGTCCAACACATTGCTGGTTACAGTGGAATTAAAGCAAAAATGGTCCTCTGGGTTGTGAGACTGGCAACAGTAACTATTCTAGGTTGATTCTGGAGGGAAGAAGGAAAGACAGTGACATCAAAACACAACGCAGCTTTATCTTCTCCCTTCAGCATTTCTCTGGTTCTTTCATCCGCTCCATCCTGCTGTTTGGCATACCTAGAGACTTGCTTGAAAGAGAGTAGGGCTGGACTAAAAACTCAGAGAAAAGTGGGTTAGAGAAGCAATGGATTCAGTCAGCATGCACTGTACTCAGTGGATGGACCAATGACCTGAATGCAATATAAGCTTCATATGTTCCTATGATATAAAGGTATATACTGGTACTTTGGGTTGCAACTTAGCAGACCTACCTACTATTCCCCTGACCTTAAACTGGAATGAAGCAACACTTTCACTTACATGACTTTGGATTTCTGTCATCTTATCAGAATGCCAATCCTTCTGCCTGCTGCCAGGGTGATTAGATGAGTGCATAGCTTTCTGTAATGCCAAAAGATCCTGACTATCACTCCCAGGCATCTGCAACACAGAAAGATTTTGGGGGATGATCAATTCCTAAGGAGTAGATGTTCCAAACTGCTTCCCTTCTCCCAGCTTCCCAGATCAAAGCAATGCAGGTGAAGCCTGTTATTGCAATGCCCCTTTAATATGTCCATACTAATAATCACATTTGTAGATGCCATGCAGATTTGTTACAACCTCCACCTTTAAGGCATTCACATGCTGTTAGTGAAATCACTGTAAGAGAGAAAGAGCAGTTAAATAAGTGCATTGTTGTGTTTCATCCTCATTTCCATAGCATTCCATACTGCTCTTAAGATCATGAGCCACCTCCACAAAAAACAAAAAACAAACATGTTTTCTTTCTTCTAAAGAAAAAAGATCAATATATGAATTGAGAGTTATCAGCCTGTTAGTTGTGCATTATTTGTGCAAGGAAACAATTTATTCCCCACCAAAGTAAAATGAAGTTTCTAATCACACAGGTTGCTAAGTAATGCTACACTAGTTGCAAGGGTAAATGATGGCTGAACTCATCACCGGGATGGTTTGAGTATTCATAGAATTATTGGGGAGGGACGAGAAATTATTGGTTAGATAGTGTTTTCTCAGCAACTAAATCTTAGGATTAAAATTTTGTTAAGACATTAAATGTAGGGAGCTTAGCCTTTATTCTGCCAATCAAAACAACAAGGCAGCTAATTACCACAAAACCTAAGGAAATTAAAGCTATTAAAAACAGACCAATATAGAGTTCTGTGGCAAATCAAGTTAATAAGAGGTTGTTTTGTTTTTCAAAGGAAAATTCTTTTTACTTAAGCCGAATGAAAGAAATGGCAAAGAAATGACTCAACTAAATAATATAAAGAAAGGATAATTTGAACATTAGTACCATGTGACTGATTTCAGATGATGTTGCATTTAATGGTTTGCTACAAACATCTATTCCTAATTTTTCAAAATATAACCATGCCACACTTCTTGGAAGTTTTGAAAACTTTGAATTTGTGGAACTGGCTCAAGATGCTTAGCTTGCATGAAGAGGCTTGTGATCCCATGGGAAAAATACATGCTGTTGTGGTCAGTAAAATAAATTTACTGAAGTATTTGTTTGTTTGTTTTAATTTAGTGCTACCATTTTTAAAAGTCAATACCATAGGTAGAGTGACTACAGGAATCTTTTTCAAAGAAGAGCTATGCTTTAAGTGATTCTTTGTACTAAAAAGAGGAAAGAGTGATTTCTTGATGCTTGGATTCTCCGCCTTGGTGGATTCTGTCTGCAATATAAGATAAAAGACTAATTGCATAAATAACAGTATAATTCAGGAGAGCTACCCATGTCTCTTATCTGCACATATATGAACACTTTAATAAGTTAGCCATTTCTTATGCCAAATCTGCTGTTATATTATTGTGGCAAGATAAGATTAATTGCTCTGCTGAATAAAAAAATGTCTATGGAAGAAACACACCTGCCCACTTAACACATTTCAAGAATGTGTCTGTCAAGAATGCATGTATTTAATAAGTTCAGAATGAATTGATTTAACCAGGCTTTGGAATTTAGCATATGAACTCTTAGCAGAATCATGATAGCTGATTTTGCATGTAGTAAGGTGCATAAAATGTTTATCAGTTTACTTACACAATGTAGGGTTTTATATCATTATTGTTTAAGATCATTATATCCAGATGCAGCAAGTGGTAAGAGAAATTAGAAAAGGGTTTACTTGCATGCAAAGTAGCAACTGACTCCTAGTATGCACTTAACTAAAGTTATAGCTAGTTTCATTTTATTAACTAAACTAATTATCAAACAATAAGAGAAAAACATCCTTCAATGAAAATGCATGTCCAAGGCTGCAATCCTAATTCCTAAGCTATAAACCTCACTGAACACAGTGAATTTAATCTGAAGTACATATGTATAGGAGTTGTGCTCTGCATATGCCTTGTAGCTGACATATGAATTTCAGAAGGAATTGTATGGGAGAAATAAATTATCTGCAGGCTATGATAAACTTAGGTGCACTACACTGTTATGTGCCAATTCTTAATCACAGGCCAGCAGTTTCAAATAAAACTGCTCAGAAAAAATAGCTCTGCTACTTAGCATCCTGAAATCTTCTTTTCATAGCAGTAGGGAGGAATCCAAAGTGACTGCAATAGAGGTGATTGTTGTTGTTTTGTTATTCTTTTATTTTTTCTGCAAATATATATTCCATACTATAATTCCCTCTTCTCACAGTGTCCAACATGCTCTCTCCCTAATTTTGTACTCAGAGTTATCCTGTGAAGTAGGTAAGACTGGATATTTAACCTGAGTTCTCCCTAGTGCTATTCCAACATATTTTAACAACTAAGCCACTCTCTTTGCCTCTGTTTCAGAAAAAAACCCAGTGATAAATGTTCTTGTGGCAAAGCATTGTGCTAGCTTGAAATAGGCAAATAAAGCTAGCACAAAATATTTTCACCGCTGAATATGAAGCAGTTGCGGCAATTATGCTGACGTCCTATAGCTGTTGATTTACACCAGTTTCTACGTACAGCTATGTGGTCCTTATTACTGTACAATGATTCATCACAATAATCGGGCACACTGATTTGTAGCTGGCTCCATAATGGCCAAAATTTTACAGATTGGCACACAAAAAGCCCCAGATCCTATGCACACCATATTGCTTATTTTCTCATTTCTGTGCCATATGACAGCTTTGCACACTGATCTAGCCATGGTGAACAGAAGCTTTGATCTAAACTGCCTCACAGACCAATATCTTGGGTTGAGTCACAATGTCTTAGCAGATTATGATCCTTTACTGCAACAATAGGTAAAGTTTTGCCAATATCTAACTTTAGATATTTCCATTATGTTAGATACATGCAACAGAAGCTAAATTCTCCTTTCAACTCATTTTTAGCCCACACCAGCAATTTCCAAGGAAACATTTCCCAGCTTTAATTTTGTCTAACTGCACTACATTATGGGTTTGTATCCATGCAATAATACTTGCTCACAAGAACAAAGATGGGTTGGCAGAAAATGGGGGAAATGGGCATGAGACTACAGAGTTTAACGAAAAGGGGTTAAATGTGAGAATGCAGATATCACAAGACCAGATAATGCTCATTCACATGAGTGTGACTTGTAGCATGCTCACCCAAAACATGGCAATTATGAAGCCGTATTAAACATGTTATCCATTTTATCCAGATTTAAATTGGTATACAGTAACAGTTAGAAAAAAGAAATCCAATGGAATTTCAACCAAACTATGTTCAAAGTTGTGTTTCCAAATGAGAATTCAGCATGCTAAATACAATAATCATTTCAGATATCAGCTATATTGTTGCAGGTGTTACAATACTATAAACATTAATGCCACTTATTTCTATGTAAATTAAATACCATTTACCAGAGAATATGAATTCTAACCATATGCTTTCACTGCACTCATTATTTGATATTAAAACAGCATATGCATGCATGTAGACGCACCCATTCTCAGACAATAATATGCTTTTTAATTAGTTAATTCCTAATACATTACCCTGTAAAATTTATGCAATAAATTATTTTCTGTGTCTAGCCTGCCTCATTCCAATTCTAGTTTAGCTATTTTATTGCCCAACTGTTTGCATAAATGCCTTTCTTTGTAAATTGATTGGAGATCTCTAAAAATCAGACCCATACAATGCTAAATACAACATTTTTTAAAATGCAGAAACCCCCCTTTTAAGCTACCTTCATTATATCTGCTGAAAGAATTTATTGTTTGAACAATACTGCACTAACTGGTATTTACTGTTTTTATCAAATGCATTTTAATCTGTTCAGCATGTCATCATGATCTGGGATCCTACTATGGTGTATTGATAATGAATGAGATTGAAGGTTATGCATGTGGGTATGATAAGACCAATCATTCCCCTCCTCCCCACACCAACCAGCCAGAACAGAGAGCATAATAGAAGCATCTCCCAAGCTATGAAACTGGTTATTCAGAGCGAGTGCAAGCCCATCCAGAATACTTTGTACTTCTACTCATGGATCAGTTTGTCTATTGACCAGCAGTACTTCTGCCTTGTCTGGATGAAGACTCAGCTTGTTAGCATTCTGTGTTTGGTCTTGCCATACTATAAACTTCAAAAGAAAATATTTCCACGGAAGTAATCCTTCAGATACTTTTGTTTCCAGATATGAATAATTATATAGCTGACAACTGTGAAACTAGTTTCCTGAGCCCAAGCGGGGGTGGCTTTAGGTATTTTTCTTGAATTACAGCACTCTACTTCCCTTGCCCACATAGTAAATTGCTTTTGATATTATAAGCTTCAAAAGCAACTTCTGATCATCTTGGAGTCAACTCTCTAACGTGAGAAATTCTGCTGGTCAGCATAAACCGATTATGTATTACTAAGTAGCTCTACAGATTTCAGCCTAAAATGTTTATATGCAGATAATCGTAAACATCTGAAAAGGAAAACTGATGCTTGATAAAACTATGACATAAAAACAAACTTTTTAAAAATAGGAAACTGAAATTACTTACCGACTGAGATTTCTTTTTCTTCTTCTTTATCGCCCTGAAAAACCCTTGCTTTTCTTTTTCCTTTAGTTGCTCAGAATGAGCATTTTCAGGACTTTTCCTTAACACAGAGGGGGAAAACAAACAAACAGAAAGCCAACTTTAGCAAAAAAAAAAAAAAAAAGTTTTTACATTGGATTATCTTATGGAGTCATCATTTTCACAGGAATGGGTATGAAGAATCTCCTCAGGCCTCAAACGTCCTAAAACATATAGGGCTGCACCTGAATTCTGATCTAGATTTTCATGATAGAAAATCAGCAGTGCAAAAAGGAAAGCAAATTTTGGGGGCCACAGGTGAGAAGTAAGACTTACCCAAACCTACAATGAGTTCTGGCAGGTGTTCCAAGTGCATTTGCTAAGGAACTCTAGGGACATGTATAGGCTGACGACATTAGCTCAGACCACTGTCCAGGGGTTTCGTGTAATCTACATGTGCTACCAATAATTTTTTTGTGTTGACTGATTATATCAACAGTACTTTGCCTAGAGGTCTAATACATTAAGAAAAACACTTGAACTTTTCACTTAAAAGATTTAAACCTTACGTTTTGGAAATTAAATAATTCACCATGAGTCTGACTTCAAACATGTTAAGAATATAGGAATACCAATGAAATGCGCAGCAATAAAAGGTTCAAGAAAATAGAAATTGTTAAGTGAACACCCTTTCCATCACCTGTTCTGTTTTTAAAACATCCCTTAAACACACCAACTTACCAGGGATCAAAAGCAGTTTGTCTCTTTGAGTGGCTTGTTACACTACTACTTTCTGCTGGCAGCGAAGGTATTCTGTTTGAGGCACTATTATCTAGGAATGTTCCCTCTGGGCGTGGAGATGGGACTGTAATTGGGGGAAAAAATAAAAATACAAAGCTGCCATATATCCATTGTCATCTGAATCTCACTAGCTTTCGTCTCTATTTACCATGCTAATTGTTTACGAAGCATAACAGCCTATCAGCATTGAGAAATGAATGAATAGACACTAGGTTTTAGCATGTGGAAAACATAACCAGCTTATCCAATTTGCTCCTGCAAGTTGGATAGCAAATTGGGAGATAGCAGCCTCAAAGTAGTCGAAACCTCTTTAGGAAATGCGGCTGAAAACTTTCAAGATAAGTTTACTTCTGAAAGAAGCATCTCAGCTATGAAATAAAACTAGTAACAAACACGAAGGGCTTAATAACAATAAACGTATAAGCATGCATAAGCAACATAGATTGCATTTAAATGAGTATGAGTATGAACAAAACATAGAACTAATATAAAGGTAAAGGTAAAGGTACCCCTGCCCATACGGGCCAGTCTTGACAGACTCTGGGGTTGTGCGCCCATCTCACTTAAGAGGCCAGGGGCCAGCGCTGTCCGGAGACACTTCCGGGTCACGTGGCCAGCGTGACATCACTGCTCTGGCCAGAGCCAGAGCCAGAGCCAGAGCCAGAGCCGCACACGGAAACGCCGTTTACCTTCCCGCTGGTAAGCGGTCCCTATTTATCTACTTGCACCCGGAGGTGCTTTCGAACTGCTAGGTTGGCAGGCGCTGGGACCGAGCAGCGGGAGCGCACCCCGCCGCAGGGATTCGAACCGCCGACCTTTCGATCGGCAAGCCCTAGGCGCTGAGGCTTTAACCCACAGCGCCACCTGCGTTATATATCAGCACATAAATGCCATTTATGGATTTGTGTATTTTTACAACCCTGAAGCTACATTTTTAAAAGTTGGTGATATTTATTCCTTTAACTTTAACAAATAAATACAATTCAAGCAAAACAACAATGCAAGAGACAATGAGAAACTTACAAAGAGGACAGGGAGGACACATCAGTAGAGAGAAGAGAAAGAAGGTAGGAAACAAAAGACAAAAAGAGTTGAAAGGTAGGTAAATCAAAAACTAATGGAAGTACTTGAGCTTTAGTACTGAAACAAATCCATACTTCTGCCAAATAAAATTTGTATGTGACTTTTCTTCCATAAAGTAAGTTTGTCCTTACACATTGACCTCCCTCTGCCCACTGCTCAACAAAAAGAACAGAGGGATTTCAAGTTTGTTAAGTATCAACCTCTTTGCCACCAAAGAATCTCAGTGAACCAATAAAATGTGACTTTGTAGAAAGTGCACATAAAGATGGAGCAGAACCGAAGAAAAAGGATAAAGAAAAATTACTACAACATTTCACTTCATGTAGGGATGCTCCAACACATATGCACAAAGCTCGCATTTGAGCAGACAGGTTAGGAGGCCAGTGTGAACGGGCAGAATTTTCTGTTGAATCAACAAGATCTGAGGCCTCTGACTGAATTCAGAATCACCTTCTACTGTAGAGCATTGGTTCTTACATGGGCAACTGACAGCAATTTATCTGTAATAATGTTAAGCACCAACAGTTGGACAAAGTATTCTATTCAAATACTCAGCATAATACAAGAGAGAATGTGGTTCCAAAGGACTACAGGCTTCTAGACTAAATCTGAAGGCACTGTAAATCTTTTTGAGTCACTTTTGTGAGAAACGTAACTAATAAATTATGATGTTGATGACATTGCTATATTGCCACAAAAAGCAAACTAAACTTCTCAAGTTGAAGAAATTAAAACCATTTTCTCCAATATCCCAATAATTTAGTAGATTCGTTTGTCTAACCAGTCCCTTAATTACACTATTTTAACTCTAATAAGAATCTTCAGGTTCTTGCACAGTGTCAATTCCTGGATGATTATTAATGTGTGTCCGTGCTGTGTGTCATTGTTGGCAATTTAGAAAAGTTAAGATGGACATGCCTGTAATTTCCAGGCCTATATTACTTAGGCACTTCAGTCTTGATATTCAACATTTAATATCACTCTCTTAGAAAGTATAACAATACTGACACAGGATAGGGAGAATAAAGCCCCTCAGTATCAAAGGGTAGCAACAGTTTTTGAAGAAAGTCATTGTGTTCCTCCAAGCTAGCTTGCTTCAATAAACCATAACTAAGATTAACTGCATAATGGGTAAACTGTGGTTAACTTAAAATGGAAGTGAAACCTTCCAGTCTCCTCCTTGCAGCCACACTGGAGAAGAAACAGCATGCATGTGTTAGGCTTACATAGGCTCCTTTCTGTAATTATAAACCAACATTTATGGTTTTGGACAAATACTACCTATGAGTCTGAATGGTCAAATTATTTATATCCAAACATAACCTGTCAGAGCTGCTCATATGTCTATATTTAGAGTAATTTAAAAAAATCTGGATAAGCTGAAGTCGTACAATATCTTGACCTAGCAATGATGCATATACAAGTGACAGAGAAAAAGGAGAGATAGGGTGCACCCCTTGTATCCAATACCAAAAGAACAGGACCCAAATATATTCAATAGGTTACAAGCAGGCGTAAACTAAATACTGAGATGGAAAACCAGAGAGAATTCAGAGGGCTACTTTAAATTTTAGCTTAAAGCCATTCCATTTCATAAACACTGCACACATATACATATATTCCATTAGTAAAATTTTTCAAATTTAAGTATATATTTGGAAGGAATAGAAAGTTTGGTATTTTAAAATACCACTAATTTCAATGGGACAGGCTGACCTTTCCCTCTAAAGACAATGGGATTTCATCATTCAAAAATGTGGATGAATCACACCAATTATTTTTTGTAGCTGCAGTCATGTCTGAAAAGAAGTTCATCTGTCCAGAGCCTAGACTAAGGCCCAATTCATAGGAGCTGTTGTAATCAAAAATACTCTTCCCTCCTTCACACATGAAAGCAGAAGTTAGCCGTTTCCATTTCTAATTTGCTGCAAGCCACAGTTTGCAATTTTATCTAAATGTGAAAAACTGCGTGTAACAGCAAACCAAGATATGTTGGTATTTCTGAATGTCACCAGTAAGTTAATACAAAAAACCTCTGTTGTATTATTTCTAAGCTACACTCTCAAAGGGGTGCAACACAAAAAGCTATAACCAAGGTTGCAGTCCTATGCACATGTTATGAGTATGCAACCTGAACACAATAGTACTTACTTCTGAGTAAACACACTTAGGTTCGGTCTGTAAGACTACTTAACTGAACACAAGTCTAAAGGTGGAGCCAAACCTTGCATATCTACCCACAAATAGAAGCAAAAGTTGTAGAAGAAGGGAAGGAACCTCTACTAAAACAAAAGGACTTTCATCTTTAAGTATTGCCTAGCTTTAAAAGGACAGAAGGCTTCTCCCACCTGTCCTGAGTTTGTCTGCCTGGGGAAAGAGTGAAATCAGTTCTCAAGTTAAGTAGGTAGTATCTTTTATCTGAACAATAGAAGAAATATTGATTAAATTCCATGAGATAAAAATACCTCTGTAAAAGCTACCAACTCTCCTAGGTACAGGATCATTATATAGAAGTCTATTTTCTTTTGTGGATGCTCCATCATCTGTGTGCTGATCATGATATGCTCCACCCTAAATAAAAGAACAATCAATTTGTTAAGCCAAAGAGCTCTGTTCTCCATTGGTATGTAACAGGACAAGAAGAAATCTGCCCATAACCTCATTCTACATTATGAGTATTTGTTAAAATGAAACTTGCCTCCACACAATAAACGAAAGGATTATGTTAAATGATATTTGTTCCAAAGCCGCATGTTAAGAACTGTAAAGTGACTAAATTTTATTTTTTCATGAATTAAAAAGGGCACAGCACCCACCCTAGAGCTCTTGCAACTGAAATCAAATCTGGACAGTCCGGTGACCAACAATGAAAGAAAAACACAATTACTTATTACTAAATCCACCCCATCCTGGAGGCTCAGTAACAGAGGAATACCGTATCTAAAATATGCCCCCATATTGTCTTAAAAACAGCCTGAACTAGAACAAATATTAACACCTCCACAAATAAGTGGGAGAAAAGGCTGGATAAAAGTTGAAAAATAGATGACAATGACAACTGCCATACAGTTTGCTACAGTGACCATCATATATTCTCTACAGGCAACAACCGTTCTGTACAGGGGCTCTGTTCCTGGTCCCTGGGCACATCAGCAGAGCATGTGTAAGCCCATTCCGCCCACTTTTCCAGCCATTTTGGGGGTCAATGTGATGCCCGCGTGCACAGTTAATTAGACGTGCCTAAAACAGTCGTTGCCTGTATTCACAACAATGCCTGTTTATAGTTCTAGTATTATTTATGGGAACACCTGAATACTGAAGCCAATTCACATTTACTGGCTGTGTTTACGAGTTAAAAGTGCAATTGCATAGAACTGTACATATTTTGAAAAACTACTTAAAATTCCAGGAGTCTGATACTGTTTGCACTCCTAACCCACAGTTTCTACCCACTGAAGTAAATGTGTTTCTTAAACATACAAAGACTGGTCTAATTAACCAAGTTGAAGGATCTTAAGTCAATACAGCACCCCTCTGAATGGTTTGTAGTTGCAACCTGTGCCGTTTTGCCTAGAAATGTGTCCTGAAAACCGCAGCACATAAAAACTGACACAATTAGTGTGCCCTATGTAATTCAGACACCTTCGAAGTCCCCCCCCCACTCAAAAACTATCACAAGGTACATGGCTAAAGCAAATGGTATTACCCAGGCATAGGCAAACTTGGCCCTCCAGATGTTTTTGGGACTACAACTCCCATCATCCCTGACCACTGGTCCTGTTAGGTAGGGATGATGGGAGTTGTAGTCCCAAAACATCTGGAGGGCCGAGTTTGGCTATGCCTGCTTACTGCATAAAATTACAGATTTAAGATTTTATTTTTGGAGTGTTTCCTCTAGCTAGACCAATTTTTCCAAAACATTAGAAAACCCCCCACTGCTCCCATCATCTAGACTCCTTCGCTTCACCTTACTTCCTGTTTTCTCCTCTTCGTGCTACCTCTCCAGCATATTGCAACTCCCAGACCAATGACTATGTAAGAGCATCCCTGCTAGATAATACCAAGGTATCAGCTAGTGATCCTGTTTCCAAGTGCTCTTCCCTGCTGTTTGTCTCTCATTTTTAAAAACCTGTGGAAGTTCTATCCTTTCTTTAAGTACAAGTGCCAATGGCAGGAGTGAGGAACGGAACCTGGCCAGTAAGTAGAATCCTCAGCTCCCCTACCCCATTGGCCACTTTGACCTGTCAGTCGCCTGATGTCACCATGACATCAAGTGACTAAACTTCAATGGAAAGAATCAAGAGCACACCCAATTATTTAATTTTTTCCTTTGCAGGCACAGCTTGGAAGATCTTTTGCATCCCTGGCTTGAATTCAAGTGGAGCTCTTCCCAGTCAGTTTGTATACAGCAAAAAAATTAAAGGCTGCTGAAATGCAAGCCTTGCTTGCAGATGTACAATGAGTGCACTAACTTTCCCGACTGTTCCTTTGGAGTTGTGACCACACCTGAAAAACAGCCTTGTAGGCCAAATTAGGACCCTTGTTGGGCCATAGTTTCCCCATGCCTGACATATGGCAAAGTTTTCACGGGCTGTTTTAACCTATGCTAGGTGTAGCCTAGTTGTTTGCTTTTCGAAGGAAAGGTGAAGAAATACCCATAATTTCTTTAAATTTCTCCTATCTAAAATCTGCCTGTACTTATCCCAAGGTCAACTACTGTTCAAAACTATTCTTAAAAAAATGTATTCAAAAATCTGGGTAACACAAAGTAATAGCCTTATGACACATGCAACATTCAGGATTGTGAAGGCTACAGAGAACAATGCACATCACCTTGAGCTCCTTGGAAGAAGGCTGGGGTATAAATGTAATAAATAATTTCAAGCATTTATGTTCACACAACAGGTTTCACCTATTTTTATAATAAAGTAAAAGTTCTAAATGGATATCAAAGTGGGCGCTCCCAGGGTGGGGTAGAAGTAATTCCTACATTTAACAATTTAGTTATATGCTCACTCATGACAGACATACAAAATGGGGAAGAGGAGTCTCTCCAACAGTCAAAATTCAAACTAACCCTACTGGTATCTTCTGTACAGTCTTCACGGGAGGAGCCAACAGATCTTGTGAGTGACTTATGCTGCACCTGTGGAGATAATAGTTGCAGGCTGTTTGCTCTGGCTGCCATCCCTTGCCCTACGCTTAAGCCACCCTCTGAGCCCTTGGTCCTCACTCTGTCCCGGCTCACATACATAGAATGTCTATGAGGGCGCTGCTGTGAAGAAAAGGGACTTGTATAACCTAAACCGTAAGAAAAAGATTCATGGGGAGCAGATAAAGAGTGTGAATGGCTTCCATCCATGTGATCTGGCAATTTCAGCTCCTCCATAGTTTTGGAATGTCTTGTAGATGGTCTTCGCGATTCAAGCGTACCGTCACTTCTGTTATTTCTTGCAGAAGGACTCAGCAAAGTCCTGTTGTCAGCATGGCGTGGAGGTGTTGGTGTGGTAGGAGAGTTCAAGTCCAAGCAGCTGGATGGAAAATACCGACTGTTGTTTGGTTCTGCAACTTGAACCCTGGCCTCAGAAAGATTACCCACAGATTTGGAATCTGTCAGAGCCCCATGACTTTTTGACTTTGTTCGATATGAGGGACTCTTTGAAGACTGAGGAATAGTATCAATGTAACTGTGACGGCTATGCCTTTCGCCTGGTTGCAGCGTGCCAGTTTTGCTCTGAGAACTCTCCATAAATGAGTGACGGTTGTGCTGAGATCTGGAATTTGACTTCAAGTATTTTGTACCTGGACCATCAGATGCTTTGGGATCCGAATTAAAATCAAACTCAGTTTTTGTTTTTGCTTCTTTTGGACTGAGGAGGTGTGGGATGTTGTTATTAGCTAGATCCTTGCTTCCAGATCCAGGAGCGTTAGTTGGCTTTTTTGAAAGCATTGGGCTATGTGAAGCAACAGGCATATTTCCATTTAGAAAGCTTTCATTTGATGGAAGAACTTCTTCTCTCTGCAATCCAACTCCTATATTCTGTATATCTTTGCTGTTTGATCTGTGATGAGACTGTACAGCAGTACTTTTGCTAGCTTGAGTTCTATATTATAAAACACAGAGAAAACAAATGTTAATTTCTACCTTTAAACACCAGTTGCTTCAGTAAACTTGGTGTTTAAGATTTGCTTACATACAGGATGGACTGGAGACTGTTGGCACTGAGATGGCTAACTTGTTTGTTCCAAGTGCCTAGTAAGTTAGAACAATTAAAGGAGAACCCACAAGATCAAGTTTTTAAAAGTAAAAGATGCACAGAATCAAAATGAACAAAGAAGCAATGAAGAGTACTTTGTTCACTCCTGATATGACTCAGGTGTAGGAGGCTCAAAAACACAAATGGCACAGCAACTGTCATCAACACAGAAGGTACTCTTCACATGAGTCACTGTGCCCAGTTAATAGGCAACAGTTTCCATTAAGTCCAGTGGACATGTGAATTGCTAGGGCATCAATATCCCAATATCCCGGTGGCAAGAGATGGTTTGCACTTACCTGTTGGATAAGGTGTTACTATCTCCATGGTAAGGTTTTCTTTTAGTTGACCGTGAAGGTGAACGATCCAAGAGCCTCTGAGTTTGAAACGCTGGGTGGTTCAGACACTGCTCTGTTAAGTATCTGTCAGCTGGATCCAGTTTCAGTAAGTTCTTTTGAACAGAAATTTGGGTTTAAGTAATAAAATTGAATTGTATACCATTTGGAAGCAAAAAGTATTCGGCCAATTACAGTGGTGCCTCGCAAGACGAAAAGAATCCGTTCCACGAGTCTCTTCGTCTAGCGGTTTTTTTGTCTTGCGAAGCAAGCCCATTAGCGGCTTAGCGGATTAGCGCTATTAGCGGCTTAGCGGATAAGCGGCTTAGAAAAAGGGGGGGGGGGAGGGGGAAAAAGTCGGAAAAACTCGCAAGACATTTTCATCTTGCGAAGCAAGCCCATAGGAAAATTCGTCTTGTGAAGCACCTCCAAAACGGAAAACCCTTTCGTCTAGCGGGTTTTTTGTCTTGCGAGGCATTCGTCTTGCGGGGCACCACTGTAATATTTAAACACTGCAATTTCTAAGAAATATTTTGTGCAACTGAAAACTATTTTAAACTATTTGCCTATTTTTCCTCTATCTTAAAACACTGACTCTAAGTACTATACGTATTGTGAAAAACTCACGCTACAAACTCACACTACAAACTGATGTAGATGTATTCAGCATGAATAACCCTGGGGCTCAGTAGCCACTGGAACCTATAACATTTGGGCCTGATAACAAGCAGTTGGGTTGCTGCAGAAGGTAGGAAATAGATTTTATTTTCTATTTGGCTCCTAAAAAACTTAAGTTTCACAAAACCATTTTGTTCCTCTGGTTATTCATTTATTTTAATAAGCTGGAGAAGGCACTTACTGAAATAAACACCATTATCTCTATTGCTAACGTGTTAACACATTATTTATATTAATGTGGACTAAATTCAGTTTTTTGTATCCCCTGAAAAGAGGTCTACATTGTGGTAAATAGTAGAATTACACTGCTTTCACAGACAAAAATAATGAATGAAAAATACAATTTTCTATTTTTTAAAAACAGAGTAATACTCAGCAAAAGGCATAATTCCCCTGAAGTATCCCTGGTACCGTTTCAAATATTTGAAGCTGATTTGAAAAAGAAATCAGCATCACACAGATTTACTACTAACATCAGAACAGCTGTGGAATATAGAAACAATAATACATAGAATAACAATATTCCTACCTTCATAAGGTCAAGTAAAACACCACTTAAGATTCCTAAATATCTCCTTTCCAAAGACTGTGGATGGTTAACTGCAGGAAACTGTATAAAAATAATTTCCATACATTAGGAAGGCACATTTATAAAGGTCATCAAAACACTGTTTGTGGTATATGCTGCCTAAAATACCTGGGACAACACACAATAGCATAGATAGCTTAAATACAGATTGGCCTCTTGAAATAATCACACACATTAGGAAAAACACAAAGATAATCACCTTGTTTAGAAGGTAAAGGTACCCCTGCCCGTACGGGCCAGTCGTGTCTGACTCTAGGGTTGTGTGCTCATCTCACTTAAGAGGCCGGGAGCCAGCACTGTCCGAAGACACTTCCGGGTCACATGGCCAGTGTGACGAAGCTGCTCTGGCGAACCGGCACCTGAGCAGCACACGGAAACGCCGTTTACCTTCCCGCTATAAAGCGGTACCTATTTATCTACTTGCACTTAGGGGTGCTTTCGAACTGCTAGGTGGGCAGGAGCTGGGACCGAAAGACGGGAGCTCACCCCGCCACGGGGATTCGAACTGCCAACCATACGATCAGCAAGTCCTAGGCACTGAGGTTTTACCCACAGCGCCACCCGCATCCCAATCACCTTATTAAGGTCATACTAAATGCACTCTCTGTTTTGAAAAAGATTAATAGCATTTGTGCAGTCAGGGAGGAATAGAAAAGGGAGGAAGTCAGACCAGGACTATTGTGGTGGAAGGGAAGGAAAAGATGGGTTAATGCCCCTATTTTTTACAATTAAAATGAAATTAGAATTAGTTTCAAAGTATCCTTTATCTACAGATGTGTTTAATTAAATGTGAATAACTGAAATACAGATGTGAAAAGGAAACCTCTACATGTTTGATGTATTACAGTATTTTAATATTTTTTTGGAAGCCGCCCAGAGTGGCTGGGGAAGCCCAGCCAGATGGGCGGGGTATAAATAATAAATTATTATTATATTATTATTACATATATGTCAAGGGCCGGATGATGTTTTTCAGTTCAAGCATAGCATAGTTGAATAGTCATGTCCACTTGCTGTTAGAACTAAGCGCGAAAGAGCTTGCTATACTTCCTTGCCAGCATTAGGTTGCAGCAATTTGACAGCACTTCAGATGGTGCAGGAAGGCTAATGACATCATCACGTCACACAGTGAACTGAAAAGGGGTTCTGTGTAACACTCTTGTGCTGCAGAGGCACTGTGGCAGTTCTAGGGCAGTGGAATTTAGCACCAGATCATCTGGCCACGCCAGTGTAGTGTAGTGTAGTGTAGTGTAGCTCTTTAAAAATCACACAGTAGCTACGTAGTCAACCACAAAATGCTATAAAATGCAGTTTGGACATAGGTAAAATATTCCACTAAAGGTTGTAAAGTTTCAGGGCACTATTTACAGTTTTATTTTTTGTCAAGAACTGAACAAAAACAATATGTCAATGGTAAGCTTCCACATGTACATTGCTTTCTATATAATATTTTTGTAAGAAAAAAGTCATCATGCTGCAAGTTTGTGTGGCCACCACTAGGCGGCCAAGAGAATTGCAGCATGACAACAGTGGGAAGTGCAAGTGAGCAAGCCAGCAGAGTAGGCAAATAAGTGGGCCAACTGGAAGTTCAGGCAGGCGTTGTTATTGCTGTCATTGCTACCTGTGTGCCCGCTCACTAAAAGGCATGCACAAGACGGCAAAGGAAGTCCGGGGTCTGAGTGAACAGGTGGTCCAGCTGAGCAAGTGATTCAGAGTAGGTAGTCCAGAAGTGAGCAGGCAGCCCAAGAAGGCCTTCATTTGCTTCTTGTTGTTGTCACGACTGCCGCTGCCAAGGAGAGTCTTTCTCCCCTTCGACCATCGCTACCAGAAGGAAGTATGCAATATTAAATATATGCTTCCTTCTGTTGGTGGTGACATGAGGTGAAACACCTTATCCTGTTTGTTTGTTTGCCTCTCCTCTGTAAGAAGTGGCAGAAGTGGGATCTTGGGACTGGAGTGAGCTGTAAGGGGATTCAGAGGGGGGAGCTCTTAGGGGATAGACGCTGGCAGCAAGATGGCGGTGTAGAAGGTAAGCAGGGTGAGGGAGTAGGTGGGGCAGCGGATAGGTGGGAGTAGAAATTTAAAGGGGATGTGGGGCGTTGGGTGGGGTGCTGAAGGAGCAGTGAGGGGATGGGGGTTTAGGTGAGGGGTGGGGAGGAGGGCAGGGGTAGGGAGCAATGAAAGCGGGGGGGGCAGCTCCTAGCAGATATTATATTTGGTTCTGTCTAGAATTTGATCCACCAGAGTTTACAAACTGCTAATTTTCTTGCTCTGGAAGATGTCTTGCATATACAATATCCTTTGGCAAACTTCTGGATCCAAAAGTAGGTCATATAAATGGTTTGAGAGCTTAATAGTGAGAGTTCTTCCCAAGTATAGCTTTAATTACATAACTTTTCAGCACTAGCATACAACATTCCAGACTGCTTGTCTCCCTTGATTAATAATGTTAAAAACTGAAGGAGAGCTGTTGTAAGAAGACATACTGGAAAGGGAGTCATCATATATCTCAAATAGCAGGGTTTCACAAAACTTCAAAGGGTGAAGAGCTTGATCTCTTACTGCACTCTTCATTTAAATTACAGGAACTACTGCAACTTAGTATCTACTTAATTGCAATTAATTTTACAAGTTGCCTAACTAAGAGGGTGATGTTCAACATTAGTCATACTCAGAGCAGACCCAAGTTGCTATGCTACTGCAAATTATTTTAACGTTTTAAATATGCAGTGAAGTCTTAGAATATCTTAAAAGATTTCCCCAACAGATGGGCTCTTCTGGTTGTCCAGATAAAATCTTTCTGAGGATGGAACTTTTTATTATATGGAAGATGGTAAAACAAGCTGCATCAAATATAAATTAATAATAATAACAATTTATTTTTTATACTCCGCACATCTGGCTGGGTTTCTACTCTGGGCGGCTCCCAACAGAGTGCAATAAAATTAAAAACTTCCCTAAACATCATAAATATAATGGGCTTTTTGTAAAGGAGTGATTGCCCCCAGCCAAAGATAAAACACTGCTTATGCTGCCATCTCTTGTTATTAATCTCCAGAAAGAACCCTTGGTAAGTTGACTTTTGCCAATGGCACCTGTCCTGTCCTGCTCAAAAGTTATGTTCTTTCTAATCTGGTAACAGAGGCTAACAGGTTAAAATTTGTTTTGACTTGCTGTGTTGACACTTCTGAAAACTCTTACACAGTGTAGAACAAGCAATATTTATCCATTTTTAAAAAAAATATTGAAATAAATATCATTTATTTATGTTAAATTAATTATTTTAAACGTGAAACATACGTATTTTATCTGTGAAATATACATATTTAATTCACTATATAGTATGGACTATCTATCCTTCCAATCTGTAAATTTCAAATTTGCTGTGAACAGAATACTAGGAAATCTCTCTTCCCCCAGCACCGACTAGACCTTGTGCATAGGGACCCATGTTAATGAATCATAATTACACACTTGTGTTAGTAGTGAAAAACAGAAGTGGAAAAACATTTATAAACATCTACCTCATTACAAAAATATTTATTGAACAGGACAATTATTTTGGTACACACTATTGTCCAAACAATTCACCAGCTGGAAACATGGATGAAAAACTTAATTTAAACATTACCCGCAGCCCATGGAAACGGGGATTGCTATAGAAAAGCTTCATTTGCTCTGCAGGGAGTGGTCCTAGCACCTTCTGAATTGTAAAAAGTTGGTCAATTTCACTTTCGCCAGGAAACAAGGGCTGTCCATCACTAAGTTCCCCAAGAATACAGCCTACTGACCACATATCTACAGACTTGCCATATGGGGCTCTGAAAAGAAAACACATGGATGTTATTGCTACTTTGCACACTAATACAAATATTAAATTTAACAAATCAATGTTTTAGGGTTTCCCCCTGTATTGTATCTAGGAAGAAATTCAGTATCAGGGGTCTCTCATCCTTTAGAGAAAAAAGCTCTCTGCTCACTCCCCCACCTTTCATTGGCTTTTCCTTAGAGCACCAATAGTTAAGGTAATATACAGAGGAAAATATAGTAATTGTACATGCTTCCATCGAAAAACTGGTTTTGAATTTGGCAAAACCTGCCAGCCTTTTTCTAGGAATTCACTCAAAAAAATACCCCCCCCCCAAATCAGAATTACTAATGCTCTTGTTGATCTGACAGCTGAACTGAACAAAATGTCTTTGGTACACTGAACATGTAGGTCAGGGTGTTAGTCACATCTATTCCATTAATTAAGCTAAAAGAACCCAAAATGATATTTTAAACATCAATAAACTCTTCAAAAATGTATTAAAAATTAATTTTAAAAAAATAAAATCTAACATTTCGTTTTAAGAACCCTAGTTGATTAGACCAAAGACCCATCTCGCCCAGCATTCTGTTTCCACAGTGGCCAATCAGATCTCTTTAAGCCTGCTAGCAGGACCAGAGTGCAACAGCACTCTCCCAACTTATGATTCCCAGCCATGAGTACAGTGGTACCTCTGGATGCAAACGCCGCTACCGCGCATGACGTCATTTTGAGCATCTGTGCATGCATGAGTGGTGAAACCTGGAAGTAACGCGTTCCATTACTTCCGGGTCGCCGCGGAGCGCAACCCGAAAACGCTCAACCTGAAGCGTATTCATCCTGAGTATGACTGTATTCAGAGGCAACAGGGCCAGGCAGGCAAAGGCATTTTGGCACCTGAGGCTAACCACAAAATAGCCCACACACAACCCCTGCCAAAGAAGAAGGGGTGAGTGAAGATCTGCGTCAGGAACACATCAGTAACAAGGGGAAAATAAATATCTTCATTGGGAACAAGGCTGGGAGGAGACCAGCAGCGCCGCCTATTCACCAAAAGGCCTCTGTAGATGTGGCTTGGGCTGCTGCTGCTAAGGAGGCAGCAGATCTGGCCTCCAAGAAGGATGCCACAGCTGTTGTTACTACCGCAGAAGCAGTATCTTCATTGACAATGACTCTAAGGTCCATTTTTCTAGCCAATCTCTGTCAATTCAGATTTTATTAGCATATATGTGAGATCTGGTGTTTTTTGTTTCAATCCACAAACTCACACCAGATTGCATTTTTCATCTTATCTCCCATTCATTTATTTCCAATCTCCCAGTTTGGAGATATTCTTTTGGCGCTTCTCATTATCTTTTCATTTTAACTACCTCGAGCTATTTGGTATCGTCACCAAACCTCACAACCTCACAACGCACTCCTAACTCCTAATGAACAAGTTAAAAAGCACAGGTTCCAGAACTGATCCTTGCGGGACTCTACTTTCTACATTCATACACTGGGAGAACTGTCCATTTATTCCTACTCTATGCTTCCAGTTTCTTAACCATAAGCAGCAACCTTAGCAGAAAGGTACTGCATCAAGCCTTACATATCCGGAAAGTAAGATAATGTTTTTAGGATAAAGTAAGATGGTGTTTTTAGGAGAATCAAGGTGGCTGAGGAAAGCTGTTCTGGTCTCTCCTTCCATTTTCTATGGGTAATAACTGTGCTTTTTTCTAAAAAAATAATAATGTTTAGGGGTACTCTCATTTTGTTGCAAGAAAATCACCATTTTATAGTTCAAATTGGGAAAAATAAATACAGTAAATGAAAAAAATACAAAGATTCACAAAACGTTTAGGGGTATGCATACCCCTGTGTAACCCCCCCCCAAAAAGCACTGGGTAATAAAAACATAATAACATCCTTACTGAATCAGACCACTCGTCCATCTAGTTCAGCATTCTGTTTTCACAGTGGCCAACTAGATGCACAAGGGAAGCTTGTAAGCAAGACCAAAGCATAATGTACTCTCATGGGTACATTCCACACAATAAAAACCTGAATGCCCAGAATGTCTTCCTAGCAAATATTGTTTAAATGATACAAAAGAGACTCATGTTTAAACTGAATATGCATGTGCATATGTTCAATTTACTGCTGCCAGAATTGCAAACAGTATGTAGATCTCATAAATGAGAAACAGCCAAGAGACAAAATACTTGAGTTTTATCTGAGCAAACTATGTGATTACCTGGCAGGAGCTTACATTAATAGGGTTGCTATATTTCAAAAGGTGAAAATCCGGTATACTGTATAACAATCCAAGGCCAGTGTTTCCTCTGTGCTTGGAATGATTCTGTTTTAAGGCATGGCTGTCTGTAACTACTACTGCTACCTGTAACTATTTTACTTTCACATTATGTGTTTGAAATGTCAACAGTGTTCTTCCACTGCCCATGTTTATCTGACCTTAGTCGTCCCTCTGTCCTTCTAACCAACTACAAGTAACTGCTGCTTTCTACTTCAATGGGAAAAAACATTTAAAAATAACCACTCTCTTTCCCCTTGCAAAAAATAAACCCCAAATTTACATCAACAGCAACAGTTGATGGGTATACCTCTTTCCCCTTATACTGCAGTACACTAGTCCCCTGCTGCTGAAAGCTTATTTTCAGTTGCTTTCTTCACATCTACCACACATAAATATTGGCGTATAAAGGCCAAATCACGACTAGTCTTGGTTTGCTTTGTTCTCCCCACTAGAGTCTGCAAAGTGCATCAGAACATGCGCCGAAGCCAAGAAGTTACTCCTGCTGATAGAAATGTTAAAATTGAAGCTACAGCAAGCAACTCCCGAGAACACTCCTCTAAGGATAATATCTGAACAGACGTTCTGTTCAAACAGCAGTGGAATAAGCTATCTCTTATTATTAAGTTTGTATTACTACCCAGTAACAAAGGTTTTCAATAATACTGTGAACTCACAAAACAAATACAACAACTAAAATGCAACCATGAAAGCTATTTGAAAATAATTAAAATACAAATTATCTTAAGAATGAACAGGACTGTAAGAGAGAGGAAGCTCTTCATAGTCATGCTAGTAAAAGCTTTACAATTCTTGTAAGTCAAGGGAAATTATAGGTTATTACCATGGGAAAAAGTCATAAAATATTTGGTAGTATAATTAGCTATTTGTCAGGTTTCCCTGCTCTCTTTCAGGCTTATTAAAATGGCACTGTAGCATATAAGGAATTCAAAACTCTAATGTTTTCAATACTCAGAAAAAATATATAAAACAGCTAAAGTGCAAAAAATGACCCATATTAATTATAATCATAACCACAAAGAGAGAAAGATGTGTGGGCTATACCTGGAGCATCTAAAATTATTTCTTTATCCATATTAAAGTAATGCCACACTTTGGAAGCACATAACTCAAGAAATAGTGAAATTTGAAGTATCTTAATATACACTGCAGCATATGTATATATGTGTCATTTAAATTGTATTCAAATGAATTTAAAATTTATTCAAGAGCTGCATTACCCTACCCAGAAATTTTAATTTTAGGGGGGAGAGAATGGGATTTTCTGGGCCCCACTCATCCACTTCACAATAATTATTGCCCAGACCACTTTTTCTTGAGTTGAACAGCCCTTAAGCAGAAACACAGGCTGATGTTAAATGCACCTTTCCATTTAACAGGTCTTTTTATGTGCAAATAAAAATGGGAACACTGGGATTGCAGGTATCAAAGGACAATTTCCTCCTCTGCTGTGGCCCTGAGGAAAATCCCCATTTGAAAGCTTAGAGGGGGAAACCCACATTGGCACCAACGCGGAATTTCTTCCCTGATGGAAATGGCAACTTCTGAGAAGAGATTTTCTCTTCTCTGTGCAGCAAGGCAGAAAGGGGTTAAATTTACCTTCCACAGCAGCAGCTAGCTGAATTGAGTTGAGGTCATTTTAATTTCTTTTAGTATTTTAATTTTTGTATGTTTTAAAGTATGGCTGTGATTTTTTTCTTGATTTTAGTGTTTTATCTTTTTGTAAACCATTTTGAGGTTTGTTTGTTTTTTTACAATCAAAGCAGTGTATAAATTTTATGAAATAAATAAAGAAAATGCAGAGAAACATTTAAAGTCAGATCTAGGATGGACCAAGACTTAAAGAAATGACAAGAGGTAAGAGACAATAGAATATGGGGAGGGGCAGAACAATCCCCAGGGTTGAGCTACAATACTGCATATGGTGAATGACAGTCTCATAGTGACTCTCACAGCGCTGACCAGAATGGAAGAGGATAAGGCATGCAGGAAGTTCAGATGCTGGTAATTGGTACATAATGTGGTAAAATGTAAGGAAATAAGACACACAAACTGACCAGATGCTTGGAGAATGTGTATATAAAAGAAAAACCAAGAAAGTGAGAGAAAAACTGACCCAGTTTTCGAATCTATAAATCAGAGGTACCAGAAGCTCGACTACCAGGAGGCCACATGAATATCTGCTGGGCAGGGCTCTTCACACACACATTCCTGGGCTCTATGGAATGCTCAAATGAATGGGCTCCAAACGGATGCCAAAATATACAGTCTAGTTGCTGCAGAAGTTGACCATCTGTGGCCCAAAACATGTAAGGCTAACAGATTTCATTAGAATCCAATCCTATAAAAACATTTTTGCTTTTTTTTTTTAGAACGATGAAATGACTAAATTAGGCTTCAATTTAGTGCTGATTATGAAACTAGCCAATGGAAATAAGCAACGAAAATAATAATTAAATATGCTCCTTATTGAAGGTTAAAACTTTAGCAACCAAATGCTAATTAGTGGATAAGATTTGCAAAATGGTACACTACCTACAGATAGATTACTTACCCAAGCAAGAGTTCAGGTGAACGATACCACCTGGTGGCCACATATTCTGTGTAGTTAGCATTGCTCCCTTCTGATAAATTCCGTGCAAAGCCTGTATCAAGGTAATTAGAAAATGACTTGAATGTGAATATACATTTATTTTAACATTTTATTTTTTTAAATAATTTTTTATTAAATTTTCCACCGTAATAACACAAACCACAAAGCAAAATGAAACACAAAAACAGAAAAGGAAAATTTTAGCATTTTAAGTTAAATGCTCTTTTTAAAGAAATTTATGAGCTATTTGCATGTCAGTTTTACTGCATTCCACACAAAAGCCACCTTGCCACTAGTTATTCAACATTAGCAGTCTTCAAAATTTTGTGCAAAAGGATCTTCTTTTTCCAGTTAAGTCAAGTCCTGTAGGTTATTCCACGAAGAGTAATGTAACATTAAGTGGCACAAAAACAGATCCACAGAGAAGGCATTTGTATGCTAACCCAGAAGCAGCATAAACAGAAATATAATTAGGAGTTCACGCCCCGCCTCCTTTCCAGGCCTTCTGTGGAAGGGGAGAGGCAACAAACTGGGATTCAAGTATGCATCTCTTGCTTTCTGGAAGGTGTGGGGAAAGGAAGCTAAAGTCATTTGGCTTTCTTTCTTTCTTGTTGCTTCTATGAAATGTATGAAGTGGGTCATCCAGTTCAGTAGGAACACGAATGTTCGTTCTATCAGGATTCTACTGCTGGTAGCAAGTATATCACTACAGTGGTGCCTCGCAAGACGAAATTAATCCGTTCCGTGAGACTCTTCGTCTTGCGGTTTTTTCGTCTTGTGAAGCACGGCTATTAGCGGCTTAGCGGCTATGCGGCTATTAATGGCTTAGCGGCTTTAAGAAAAAGGAAACAAACTTGCAAGAACTCGCAAGACGTTTTGTCTTGTGAAGCAAGCCCATAGGGAAATTCGTCTTGCGAAGCACCTCAAAAAACGGAAAACTCTTTCGTCTAGCGAGTTTTTCGTCTTGTGAGGCATTCGTCTTGCGGGGCACTACTGTATTGCCTAGGAAGGGAGCTGCTTCTCTTAAAAGCCGAACCTTCAGAATAGTGAGTTTTAGCCCTAATATGCTTCTGCTGTAGAAAATGGGCATTCTTACCATGAATTCTTGTTTATGGATGGGGCTAGAGGCCACTTCTCTGATAGGGATTTCCAACTGAACTATTTGATACTGATCCATTTGCAAACACATTTGATATTTCAGTAGTCTAAGTGAAACCCTGCATACTTCTACATAACTGCCCAAATGAGTAAGCCTAATCTTGTGGGTGGGAAACAGTCTCAAAACAGAGCAGATGTACTAGAGCATGAAACACCATAGTATAATAGCCAAGTGCATCTGTCACAATTAGTCTATGCTTAGTACTGTTCTCTCACCATTTTTACTAGCAAGAAATCGCACCTGCACAATACATGTCTAAGCAGCTACTGCACATTGTATAAGTACAAAGCACAGCACATTTAAGGCAAAGCAGACAAACACTTCTAAAAACACTTATGTGTTAGCTTTGGACTCTTTCTTAAATAATAGTAAGAAACTAAGTGGAAAAAGAAAATCTTTCCTACAGGCAAAAAAAAAAAAAAATCTGTAAGGAATCTTTCAGAAAAGCCTATCTGTCATTTTTACTGTGAAACTGGTAAATTTCCAAAGAATTTAGGGGGGGTGTTCCTGAATCATAGAATGAAAACCGCTTCTACAAAAGAAGCTAAGAAACACAGACTTACAACAGTCCTATACAAGTCTACTCTGAAGTAAGTCTCACGGTTATCAACCGAGCTTATTCTCAGGTACAGGATTACAGCCATAATGTTCTAAAAGCTCAAAAACACTGATGTATTTTGCTTTCAAATTCAATGATACTGAGTCTGATGATGAATAGAATACTAACAAGTATTTGGCTAAGAATACCACAATTATTGGCTATTGTAGCTGTCCAGGATTACTTATATGACAGAGCTCTCAAAATAGCAACCAAAATGTTTAGTGTCTGAGGCAACTCCCCTGTGAGGAAGTTACAACATTTGGGGTTTTTTACTTTAGGAAAAGGCAATTAAGGAGAGCATGGTAGAGGTATATAAGATCATGCGTGGTGGGTAAAGAAGAGTTTCTCTTTCTCTCTCTCATAATACAGTGGTACCTCTGGTTACGAACTTAATTCGTTCTGGAGGTCCGTTCTTAACCTGAAACCATTCTTAACCTGAGGCACCACTTTAGCTAATGGGGCCTCCCGCTGCAGCTGCACTGTTGGCGTGCGATTTCTGTTCTCATCCTTGGGCAAAGTTCTTAACCCGAGGTACTACTTCCAGGTTAGCGGAGTCTGTAATCCGAAGTGTTTGTAACCCGAGGTACCATTGTACTAAAAACACAGGAACATCTAATGGATGGTGGGATTTTCAGGACAGAGAAAGGGAAGTAATTCTCTATACAGTGGGTAGTTTAACTATGGAACTCACTTCCACAGGAGGTGGAGATGGCTCTAAAAGATAATTAGACCAATTCATGGAGACTAAAACTGCCAATGCTATTAGTCACAAAAGGTACCTACTACCTTCAAGATCATATACACTATGTCTCTGAATACTAGATAGAATGCCATAGCTGTATCTTCACACACTTAGGCATTTCAGGGCAGCTCAAGTAATTCTTCTGTATCAGCACAACAAAATTCGGCCACAGTCCTATATCTATTCAGAATTCCTTTAATTCAATGGTGTCGAGTCCCAGTCAGGTGGAGCTACAATTTCTGCCATTCACGTCCCAACTTTTACTGTGGGGTGAATGCATGTGTGCGTATGAGTGTATATGCATCATTCAAAGAACTGGACTATTACTTGCAAAAGAGAAGACATTTGTGTTTTTATTGTAGAAACTAATTATCCTACAAAACATGTTAAAAAGAAAAGTTTTTCAGATGAAGCAAAACAAAGAAAAACATAGTTCAAATTACAAATTAAAAGTCATAATATACAGAGCATAAAAACAAGACACCCTTTTAAAATAAGAATGTACTTCAAAAAATGAAAATCCTTACCAAAGTCACACAACTTCAAAATATCATTGTGGCTTATTAAGAGATTCTCTGGCTTGATATCTGAAATAATAAATGCGTAGGAAAAAATTAGCATCATAGCATTTCACTTGTTCTGCATTATTAATTGATTTATTAGTTATTTTTCACACTATTTATTTGAAATACAAAAAAAATAAATGTTAACAATTCTACTTTTGGGGTTGTATCAAATACTGCTGGCCGGCTCATGCAACAGACTTTGCAACAGACCTTCCTCCCCCGCCCTTCCCTGCAGTCCTTTATGCACTGGCAAAATCTGCTCTAGAGGGTTGGGAGACTCACTGTTACATATTTTGGGGCATACGGGGGGGGGGGGGATACAGTCCCAGAAAATAAGATGGCTCCTAAAAAAATACACCTCAGTGCCCAAGGACAGGGTAATGAAGTTCACAAGGTAAAGAGAGGCAAAAATATGCATTAGAGGAAAGCTAAGTTTGTTGACAAGTGTTCTTATTTCTCATATACTCACCTCTATGAACAATATCATTTTTATGACACCAATGAATTGCTTTTATTAGTTGATAAATATAGCTTTTTACTTTTTCAGGTGTAACTCCATTTGGCATTTCTTCTAGCAATTCAAGCATATTCTATGAGTAAAAGCATAATTATATTAGAGGCTAAAAAAAGTTAATCTAGATTACTACCATAATTGCAAAGTTTTAAAAAACTAATTATGCAACAACATCATGACTTGTTAATATTACAGATATGTTAATCTAACCTCATTTCAGAGAAAAGTCGACACACATTCAATTTTTACAATAATCCAGAATATGGCAGTTAGTTAAGACTTCTGGTTCTGATACAAGACAACAGAAATCGGTTCTGCTTTCACAAAACTTAACAAGAATACTTGCAATAGTGTTTAAGTGACTTGTAACTTAAAACAAAGACAAATAGTATAAAAGGACGAATTTACAGTATGGCAGAACAAAGTAGAAACTTCTCTAAAGCTGGGTCTGAAAAGACTGGTACTCTGTACCAGCTACAATTTTCAGAGACGGCCTTACATAAAGTGTATCACAATGCAACAGTCAGAATGTAATCAAGACACATACAGTGACCAGATCTACTTTTTCCATTGAAGTGTACTGCTGGCACACCAGCCCAAGCTGTGCAAAAGTAATTCTGATCACCAGCTGACCATCCAGGAACAAAATCAATGGTGAGGTTGAAGCAACGGCTGGAAGTCAGGCATAGGCAAACTCGGCCCTCCAGATGTTTTAGGACTACAACTCCCATCATCCCTGACCACAGGTCCTGTTAGCTAGGGATGATGTGAGTTGTAGTTCCAAAGCATCTGGAGGGCCGAGTTTGCCTATGCCTGGCTGTAAGTGCTTTTGCACAGCTTTCTATAGCGAGTACAGAGTTTTATTTTGTTCCATTGTTATGTCTGCTTAAACAGGTTTTTGAAAGCAATTGTGTAGATAATGGGTTTTTAGTTCCTCCTCTTGTTTATACTTGCTTCAAATTGCTGTGCATGGTTTTACCCTTGTTTTTAATTTGTAAACCGCTTGGGGTAACTTTATAAATCATATCCCACATCACAATTTGTTACCAGCTCTGGGATGTTGGTTAACGGTAAAAACCATATACATGTTAAAGTTGTGATCCCATGCATGCTTACTTTGAAGTAAGTACTATTACATTAATCATCCCTGGACTATTATTTGGTCCCCAGGATTAGACCCATGATCAGGAGCGAGCCTTGGACTACATGCTCCTTCTGAAAGGAATGAGCGCAGGATAAAGTCAAACAGAAAGTGGTTCCTCTCTATGATTAATAATTAGTTAGGATTTTGATGAAGGATTTAGGATATGGATTTATTAGGTATTCACCGTATAGTCAAATTATATTTTATATTACAAACTTGTGTTCTCCAGTCTTTACTCAGAGGTTTCTAGTTTTCCTTACTAAAAGGCTTACAAGATGCTGGAAGTGTCTGTCAATTAATATCTATTGTCTGTCATTGGTTACGTCAAATAGGTAAGATCAGTCTCCAACAGACAGTAAAAATACAGGGTGAGTCCTTTAAAAGAGGCCCCGTGGATACAGAGTACACATGGAGACTGTATTATTAGCTGTTCTTGCAAAACACATCTTATCTATAGGTGGTGAAACTACAGGTTAAGAAACAAACATTTCCTAGAAAAATAACTGAATGTAGAAGTAGCTACTAGTTAGGATTAGAAAAAGAAGTTTTGCCACTTCTGAATAGTGACTTAATTTAAGAACTACTTGGTCAGAAAGGAATATCTTCATTTATTGTTCAAGAATGCACTAATAATTTGGTTATTTCCTGCAAGCCCACATGTCCAACTTTAAATCCTCCTAGTCCCAACTGATTTTGCTATCTTCTGGCTAGAGATGGATCTACTTTTGTGGAATAATGTAATCAAGCAAGTAGGAGCTGTTCATAATATTATTTCTGCAAGAATAAAAACGATAACAATTTTTGATGGATAAAAATAACTTCTTTTTTTAGTTTCAGGTTTAGGAACACCCGAACTAAATTTAAATTCTTTTTTTTAAAAAAAAAACTTACTTTTTCTACATATTCAAACACCAAATACAGTTTTCCTCTTCTTCTGAAAGCTTCTTTCAGCTCGACTATGTTTTCCTGTTTCAAAGTACGGAGCATTTTAAGTTCTCGTAAAGTAGTTTCTTTGACCTCTTCATTTTCTAAAAGTTAAAAAGGAAAGTTGGTAAAACTAACTTTAAAAAACAAAACAAAAACCCTCCTTGTATGGAAAGAAATACATTAAAATTCTGACACCAAGGAAAGTCTACCACTATCAATCCACTATTCATATAACATTACAAATACTCCATAAATGTTAGTACGAAAGCATATTCTTAAAAACTATTATTATACTAGGGCTAAGGAAATGTATTATGATTTTTACATAGACAATGTTCGCATCTCGGAGGATAAACTAAAGAAAAACTAGAAAGATACAAGTGCCAAGTCTACTGCGGAGGTAGAGCTCTCCTTTTTCCATTCAAAAGGTATTAGAGACGTGGCAATACATAAACTTTCAGAGTCTGAAAGTTTTGTGAAGCACTAAGATACTAAGAGTTTAATTTCAATACTGTACCGTGGTTTATTGAAATCAGAAGTGAATGGTACAAAAGGTCTTAAAATAACGTGGGAGCAAGAACTGGGTTTGAAACTAGAGGAACAGTAATGGCAGGCAAGATGGAACAAACCCCCATGTAGGTCCATCTCAGCTAGGTCCATCATACACTTTTAGACACCAGAAGACAACATTCCTCTTTATCCAGGCCTTTGGCTAATTAGAACTCTATATCCTTCCAAATGTGTTGGGGGGAGGGTTATTGCTTTGTTTTATTTTATTATGTAGTTTGTGTTCCCATTTTGTATTTTTATGTTGCCACCCACCCTGAGATCTTCATGAAGGGCAGTATACAAATTTAACAAAATAATTAGTTTATTTAAACTAATAATTAATAATTAATTAAATAAATAAATAAAATAAAAATTAGTTGCGAGAAGAAATTTTTTTGGATGGGAAAGCAGACAGCATGAAGGGCTAAATAACCATTCTCTGCTAGAACACTCCCTCCCCAGTATGCTCTGTGATTGAGAAGTCTATCATTATATGTAACTGCTGGATTTTGCCCTAAGCTACACTGTTAAACATGCTTGCGATAGGTGAAACTCAGCTTAGGGGAAACTACTTCCAAGGAAACATGCTCTGAAATAGGTTGAAGTTTTTCGGTCATCCAAACCTTTCCCAATGGCTTACCTGTGGTTTGTTTACTGCCAACAAACCACAATCGTGCAATTAACATCACATTTTGTTTTGCCCTAAACACTCGCTGTGAAGAACCCATGCCTTTCTGACTCTGAAGAATCAGTCTGAGTGAAAAGGAAAAGCTAGGAGAGCTTTCAAGTGGAGAGTAAGAACAAGTAATACTGCTTACTGTTCTACTTTCTACTTTCTACTTTCAACAACTGCCTGACAGGTGGAATGTCAGCAGGCGAGTTTATGTGTTAAGGAAATGCTGTACCAGGAAGGAGGGGTGTTGCCTGATGAATATCCATCAAATATGTACCCTGCCTCTCACCCACTGCAGCAGGAGAGAACAGCAACACACCAGCAACCTGAGTAACAGAGCAATTTCAGCTTCAGTAAGCTGGCAAAACTTACCCTAGGTTAATTTACCCCCATTCCAAACTTCATTTGGGAAGAATTTGACGTACACTCCCCTTTTTTGCAGGTTAAGTTCCACTGGGGTACTAGTTCAGGGAACCCAGCTAAAAGGCAACCCATCCACAGCCTCAGAACACCCCTTTGTGGGGCTTACACCACCTTAACTTCCACCCGCTGAGCCAGGGTGAAAGACTTATGCCAACATAGCTCTAGCTGAAACTCCAAGGTGTCAGGTTTAGATTGCTTTAAATGTGTTTAGGATGGCAGCCCAAGTTTCAATTTCCATTTATCAAAAATGGTATGGTGTCTTAAAGCTGCCTAATTGAAGAAAGTAGGCCATTTAATAGTAAAATTATGAAACAGGATCATTTTGATTGGAAATCAATTGGGTAGTTTGTAAAGGTCTGATTTGAAAGGGAAATATGGGTGGGATGCAAACTGAAATTTTTATTTCAGGTGATCTGGATAGGAATTAAATGATTTATCTAAATGAAATTTGAATTCTAGTGATTATTTCTAAATTTGCACATGCAAATTCTATCCTTGTTTAAGTCCTTTTCTTTGTTGTGCATATCCTCTTTTTTTGGTGATGTATAAGTGCCTAGGGACGCAGGTGGCGCTGTGGGTTAAAGCCTCAGCGCCTAGGACTTGCCGATCGAAAGGTCGGCGGTTCGAATCCCTGCGGCAGGGTGCGCTCCCGCTGCTCGGTCCCAGCGCCTGCCAACCTAGCAGTTCGAAAGCACCTCCGGGTGCAAGTAGATAAATAGGGACCGCTTACCAGCGGGAAGGTAAACGGCATTTCCGTGTGCGGCTCTGGCTCGCCAGAGCAGCGATGTCACGCTGGCCACGTGACCCGGAAGTGTCTCCGGACAGCGCTGGCCCCTGCCCTCTTAAGTGAGATGGGCGCACAACCCCAGAGTCTGTCAAGACTGGCCCGTACGGGCAGGGGTACCTTTACCTTTACCTTTATAAGCGCCTACACTAAGTACAGGCCTTTATCCACTTCTTATAAGCAAATTGATGTGTTTTCCTAACCTTAAAAGCAATTCTTTCTTATACACGTGTGGGTCTCAGGTGGTACATCTCCATAGTTTTGGGCATTGCACTTGGATGAGGTAAAAAAGTACCTTACTTCACCAGTCTTAAAGGGAACCAGGCAGAGGGCATTTTCAGTAGTGGCACCTGCCCTGTGGAATGCCCTCCCACCAGGTGTCAAAGAGAAAAACAACTACAAGACTTTTAGAAGACATCTGAAGGCAGACCTGTTTAGGGAAGCTTTTAATGTTTAATAGATTATTGTATTTTAATATTCTGTTGGAAGCCGCCCAGAGTGGCTGGGGAAACCTAGCCAGATGAGACAGATATAAATAAATAAATTATTATTATTATTATTATTATTATTATTATTATTATTATTATTATATCTCACATAGGATAAAAGAGAATTTCACTCCCGAATATTTACACAAAGAAATCGGGAACATAGTAAGCTAGTTACAACTTTAATTCACAATTCTGTGAATCTGGGACGATCAATTATATGCCTGCTGCTTTCCCCTGAATTATGTTTGTGATGGAGTGTGTGTGACATTGACAGTAGACTATGTCAGCATCTATGACAAACTGATAATGAAAAAGGCCTTTTGAGATGAGAGAGCAAGTTTAAATAATTTATACAGAGCAGTTAAAAACTGTGAATCTGTATGAAATAAACTAGTATCATATCAACGGCCCTATTGAAATCAAGAGTCCCATGTTCTCTAGATAAAAATTCAAGAACTGAAGATTAATAAGATAAGAGTTTATTTCTATATTGGATATGAAAGCAAGTTTCTCAAAATTATAAGATCTAATTGCATCAGTTAAATCATTCTTAGTAAGTTTGAAGATCTACATGACATACAGACAGATGGGCGGGGTATAAATTATTATTATTATTATTATTATTATTGACTGCAACATAAAAAGTTTAACCTTCCTCCCTGAAAATAAAATTAAAGAGAGCCATAAGTACCAAAAATAAAAGTTAAAATCTGTTCATAATGTGGAAAGCATACAGGTTTAACACTAAACATCTAACATTATCTCAGCAGAAGCTTTGGAACAAATCTCCTTAGGTCCCCTTTGCCACACAAAAGAGTTAGCTTTTAAGTAGCTATTGTGAGTCTCGGAAATAGTCAATGCTTAACACAAACGACACTAAAATAAGCATTATATAATGGGACAGATTTTTATCTTAAGACACAAAGCCTGCTGAATTTCATCACCAATGCATTGATATATGCAAGTGGAAAAAAATACCTTCACTGTCTTTGAACTTCTTAATGGCCACAATTTCATGTGTTTCCTATAAATAAAAAAGGCAGCAAAATCAGCTCTTTGTCAAACCACACAAATATCCCACCATCCAATAAACATCAAGGCTCTGCAATAAACGCTTACTTTCAGTTAGTATCTAGTTTTGTGTTCCAAATCTGTGAAGGCCTAGAAATGTTGTAGTTAAAAGCAGGGCTTTTATAGCCGTCCCCAAGGTTACAAGAAAAATTCTCGCTCAGAGGTTTGCAGTTCTTCCATTGTATTGGATTTTTAGTGGAGAATGTAAAGATCAGCTTTTTCACTTGGCATTTGAGCTGGCTGGCTAGCCTTTCTGGATCAACTAAATAGACATTATGTTAGTTTTTATGAGGTTTTATATTTGCTCGAATCCAAAGGGCCTGTTGCATACAGGAACACCTTTCAGCTAGTGCAAGGGGAGGAACTCCTTCCGCACTTTTTACCAAGTCCTCCTCTCATTTGCAGCCATCACACCATATCATGTTATGACATGAGGGCTCTCCAGCTCTCAGAAGTGGATTTTCAGGGCTGCAGGAGGAGGAGGAAGGTGTGAAAGCCTTTTCATGTGACCAAAACTCTACTTACACCCATGCCATGGGTGGTTGCTATTGTTATGGCAGGGTGTTTGGGTTTTTGTTTTTGTTTTCTTTGGTAAGCCACCAGGAGCCTTGGAGATGTGGCACAGAAATCAAAACAACAGTAAACATACTTTCAAAGAAACAAAGTAAATTAAAAATGAAATTAGAAGGAAAAAATACTTTTAATCACCAGGTGCAATGCAATATATGGATACACTTAATATATTACTATTCTTAGATTGATACCTGGCATTAAATCAATCTTTTGAGAATTAAATAAAGGTTCATAGTATGAGATAAGCATCACAAGCATTTGAAGCTTGTTCAATTGGGATTACTTGTCTAAAACAAAATACCATCCTAGATCCTTTGGATAAAACAGGATGCCACTTTGGGAGGTTATTTTATGTATGTGTGGTTCTTCTAGAATACAAGTAAGAAAACCTCTGGTGCTTGGGCCAAATTAAAGTCACCAGGCCTATTGTGGCTCACTAGGCTGTCTCCCCCAGCCACGATCAGGGACAGGCAAAGCTATGGCTATAAAAAAAAATCCAGAACCCTAGAGTATGCTCCTGTTTGTTCCTTTCCAAGCAAAAGGCTTCCACTGTTTCAAGTGGGTGCCAAATACAAGACTCAAATCAGATCCACCATTGTATAATGTCAGGTGATTTGATGTCAGTTTTGGCTTGTAGAAGGCTGACCACAACAGGATCCAGCTCTCTGGCCAAAAGTGGCTCCACGTCCCTTTCTACCAGAACATTCGAAAGAGATGATCCAACAAATATTAACACTGAACAGAATCACTTTGCCACTTTCTACCATATTAATTACCTAGTTCTGAATAGTGAGTCTTCTCTTCAAATTGCACAGACTATGGTATAAAAGCTGTGAGCTTCTATTCATGCTAAACAGGTTGCACAGTACCAACACTGAGAATTCAGGTGATTTCTTACTAAATAATCAAGAGCATATAGAGTAAAAACCAAACAATTAACAATATATATTCTTGATGCTATTCCAATAATTAACTACTCCCTGCAAAAGCTGAAATACAAGAACTGCACAGGAAGTTACTTTATCAGAAGCTAGGCAGAAAGTCATAACAATCTACAGATGGCACTGCTTGTGAATTACTCTTTACATAATCATGGCAGTATTCCATATTTGCCATAAATGTTAATTAGTTTCAGGAAGACAAGTTCTACACTTGGTGAAGATGTAAGCTATGGAAGACTGTAAATTAGTAAGCAAGCTCTTGACTTTTCAATAATCCTGTTTTGACTAGGGAGGGTCGTCCCCTCGTCCCCCCAGACACCAGAATTCATACACTCTGGCCTTTTGGTCACTTCTAGTGCTAATCTTGTGATCCTTCAAGATCCTTCCCTGTGTTTATCCAGGTGGAAGATGGTGGCATATAAGAATCATTTAACAAAAAAGTTTTTTGTTTAACAAGCTGTGTTTTAAAAGGCTTCCCTATTCACCCAGCTTCCAAAAAGCCAAGAAATTGCAGCTCTTAAGGGCCACACCCTGAACAGACATATCATTTAAGCAATAGTGCCGTAAGAGACACTGCACCTGCTACTCTACTGTCTATAGAGCCCTTGTCCAAGGAACAGGAGATGACCACTGCTGAGATGACCAGTTGGCAACGCTCCAGATAATGTTATTTCCTATTCATAATATACTGATTCTAACCCAATAAAGGCTTTGAACATTCCATGTATTGTTTCTCGGTCAGCAGGCACTGGTACACACGGGTTCTTCCCCCACACCCTCTCTAGTATGATTTAGCTTCAGCTGGCCTCGGGATAGGATTCTGAGTGGGTGGAGTGAACATGAACCATGATGAGCTCAGAAGTAGTAGTCCCTCTTCTCTATGCTCAATCAAGCACCCTCTACTGTGAGGAGAGGGGGCAGTCCTCTAGATAATTTACTACGGTCAAAGACCAGCTCACATAACATAACACAATAAAAAACAGCGTTCATAAAGATAAAATATACAATCGGAACAGATTGCAGCAATAGCTCATGAGTTAAAAGTGAGATATATACATACACCTGTACAACTGAGATTTGGGCTACCATAAAAAATTGACCCTGAGGCGCCCCAAAGGGCAACTTCAGCATTTCCCTAGTAAGCTATTTTATTCTAGAGGATGATCTGCACCTACAAATCTGGGCACAGAATCTGGCTACCAGTCAGGTCATCTTATGATCTTTGCCTAAGAGGAGAGAATTAAGTTTAGACTTGTCTGAAAGATCGGCCAGCCTCTTCAGCAAAGGGTCAATGGTGTCTCTATGAATCTCAACATAAAAAGTAGGGGCACTCCTCTCAGAGTGCACAAATAGGTGGGTACTGCTGCCAGGGTATATGAGCCAGCCTGATGGAGAAGGGCTGGGCTGGTTATGTGGGTTGCCAAGAGAGGGGGTGGGCCAAAAGGGCTGGTTCTCCCATGGGGGAGGCAGACTATTATTTTATGCAACAGTACTAATTGACCTAGGTGTGCCTTGGTGTCTAGGTCTGTAGGAATGCCACCTAGCAGGGACACCTCCTTCATTTTGACTGATAGGCCAGCCCTGCCAGGTAGCATTCCAGCAATGGTTAATTATGCCTCTTGTTGCCACTATTTGCCTTGGGTTCCTCAGACTCCCTTCGTGAAAGAGTTCTGTATATTCTGGCCCCCTCCCAATGGATGCTTGATAAAAATCTTTTTTCCCTTCAGTAGGTCTTGACCCCCTGTTCCATAGAGGGCTGTGAAAGCACCTCTCCAGGGCTCTTGCCTAGAGAGCTATGTAAGCTCTCTGTATTCTACTCAAAAACAGTGGCTGTGAGTAGCATAAAGGGTATTTGAGGTAGAGGCTAGCAATACAGTCATACCTCGGGTTAAAGTAGCATTGGGATGAATATTTTCGGATTGCGCTCCGCGGCTACCCGGAAGTAACAGAGCGCGTTCCTTCCAGGTTTCGCCACTCGCGCAGACGCTCAAAATGACGTCACATGCATGCACGGAAGCGCCAAATTGCAACCCACATGGGCGCATGCATGCGGACGCAAGATGCGTTCACTTCTGGATGCGAACGGGACTCTGGAACAGATCCCGTTCGCTTCCAGAGGTACCACTGTACAGGGGTAACTGCTAACTGTGGCATTGGGCCTTATAAAGTGTAATCTTGCATTCTGTCTGTATTGTGTGGCAGGGGGCTGTGATCAGTGGGCAGCTGCATTCTTTTCCATAGATCCCACAGGTATATAGGCCATTTTCTGGTTGTGAGTTTCCCCACTACCAGACACAGGGGACACTGGTCATTCTGCCAGTGTATCTTTGGTCTGAAATAACATGAACACAGATTGCGAAAAGACTGCAACTAAGATTGATTATATGAGTTTAAATTGATTATTTTATTAATTGTTGACTAAATTTGCACACACATATGGAAATAATATTTCTGAAGCAAGAAGGTATCAGTTATTTATTATACATGTCTCATGGCATAGTGCTCTGTGAGAGTCCAAATCTACCTCAGCACCTGTATTGCAGGACAAAAGATTTCTGCCTAGCCTACTTTCAGTTTACACCAATAATGTACAGTAGAATGGCTGCATACCTGCACTGCAGGGAGTTGGACTTGGTGTCCCTTCCAACTCTACAGTTCTATGCTTCTGTGACCATGGTTCAAACTCTTACAACTAAAACAAGCCCACTGCAAACACTGGATTGTGAACCTGTTTTAAGCCACAAATATTCAATTCATACGAAAGCAGTCAAGATTTATGGAATATGAAATTAAACGTGGCATAAATTCTTCTTCTGGAGGAGAAGGGAGCTCATGAATTCAAGCCTTCACTACAGCTCATTCTAGCTTGCACACTTAGCACTATATACAAGCCAGCTGCAAATGTCCTTGAGCATCTCAAGAAGCACTTCAATGCAAAGTCTTTCCCAGAGTCAAAAATCCCAAGCGGCTTGGGAGAAAAGGATTATGTCTTCTATAAAACAGAAGGCCAAGAACACAACAACCCCTGACTAGCAAAGTGACCAGATAACATCCTTGAGATATTTTTCAGTTTCTTCATCATATTAAATAAAACATTCTCAATTGGACTCAATAAAAAATAAAATTGTCACATACACACTTCTCTTCCCCTACTAAAAAAAACCAACCCACACCAAACACACCAAGTGAATATTCTTATCTTCTTCCAACCACCTTACAATTTATTCACTATCAATCACACAAAATCTCACAGGGATAAAATTTAAAAGGGCAGTGCCAACACCCAGTTCCCTCACATTCAAACGAGGCAATGGAAGTGCTGAATTGGTGCCTGGAATCAGAAGGAGGAGGCTGGATGAAGGCCAATAAACTGCAGCTCATTCATGATTAAAATGGGCTGGTGGTTTCTTTATTCTGACAGATGGTGTCCAACCTGTTCTGAATGGGGTTGCACTCTCTATAAAGGATTGCATTTGTAGTTTGGGAGTCCAATGCTGGACTCAACACTGCCAAGAAAGGCCACTTGTCTCTGTGGCAAGGAGCATCTTCAATTGTTTTAGACACTGAACAAGTTATGGTCTCACATTAGGCAGACAGCCTGGTCTCAGTTATCCAAGCTTTGGCAATACCGAGGATTGACTACTATAATGTATTGAACATGGGGCTGCCTCTGAAGATTACGTGTAAACTTCCATTAGCTCAAAATCCAGGCATCCTGCTGTTGACTGAGGCTAGTCAGTCAAAACATCACTCCAGGATTTTAAGCCCAACATACTCATATTTGACTTCAAAGAGTAATGATTTGACTTCAAGATATTGTAGAGCTCAAATAGGTGCAGAACAGGGCACCCAAAAGGTTTATTGGGTCAAAAAAGTCCCCTGTAATGAAAGATTCTAAACTTTCTAGTTTAGAAAAAAGGGGAGCACAATTGAGGTGAGGGAATAACACAACAAAGGTGTAAAAAGATTATGCACAGTGTGCAGAAATAATTTTTCTTCATGTCTACTGTTCTGTTTTACATTTAATTACAACACTTGGTTGAGTGGCTTTCTATTTAGTTTTAAATTATTTCCAAATCTTCATCTTTTGCCATTTCTATTACACAATAATTTCAATATAAACACCTCAAAATTTTTTGATGTGCTGTCTCAGAACAGTGAAGTCAGCAAAATAATTTAAGTTAAAAATAAATAATTAAAGTTACAAATGAATGCACTACATTTCTGAACAATTATCCTATTTTCTACGACAGATTAATTTATATCTTTGTCTTCTTACAGTCTTGTGGCTATCTGGTCATATTTTCATCTGTCATGTACTTCAATACTGTTTTATCCCTAGCTTTCATATTGTTAGTGATTTGCTTTTCAAATCTTTCTTGGCCTATTTTACTGGAAACTTAAGATTTTATCTTTCCAGTATTTGCACTCTTTTACATTACCTTCATTCAGAAGCAGAAAATGGATAAGGTTCTTTCATATGAAAGAACTAAGTGCTAAAGTAAACACTAATGCTGATTAGATGCAGATATGTGCTAATCACAGTATTTCATATTGTTCTCAGAACTTCAGATTAAAGCTTCATTCACGTATACTGAACTACATTTATTGAAAGCAGCACCGCCGGTATTACATGCAACACCAGTTGTGTTTGTGGAAACATTTTCACACACCTGTATGCTGCAATCCTAGGCACACTTGCTTAGAAAACATTACATTGGGATTTAAAACCAGTGATATTTCTTTCCAAAATAAATAAGCTGAAGATCTGGATATAAATGTTGAGAATCAGTGCTCTTCAATACATTCACTTCATGCGATTATTTTATGTTCTCAGTAACTTCACAGGAGCTAGCTTTTGGACTAGGTTTTATCATCTTGTTTAACATAAGATATGTAGTGGCTTTTGAGCCTGACTGGTTTGAGCAGTTTTTTAAATCAGAGATGTCATTTTTCATGGAACTGCAGGCAACTCAGCAGTCTTCTGCTGAGTAACTTAAATGCTAAGCAGGTGGAAGACATGAAAAATTCGTCTGTGCAAATCAGACTACAGACAGTGAAATTGTGATTGAACATCAAAAGGCTTATGTTTCTATCCCCCCCCCCAATATTATGAGGTTAGATATACATGGCTATTTCACCCATACTTTTGAAAGTAGGCAACCAAAAAAATGAACACAAGGTTCAGAATTATACACATAGCTTGTGCACAATTAAAAGAAAATGCTCCTTTAAGTACTAGTGATGACTTGCATAACAAAGTGGAACTTCTTACTTTTTTAAAAAACAATGGCTCCTTATCATGAATCAGAAACTTTATAAAATGCAGCTTTCTTTTTTAAAAACATGGTTCCCCCTTTTCCCTAATGTTCTTTGAAACTTAGCTACCACAAGGAGCTTACTGTAAAATCCTCTGGAGGACATAGGATTTGGTCCAACACAAATCAAAACAACAGGTGGGATTCAATTAATGAGTCTCCTTAGCAATGAGTCCTCTGTGCAAGGGCTTGAACAGCATGTGGGGAAAGAGTGGAAGAGTGTTCTGCCCAGCAAGTCCCTGAAGGAAGGGATACCTTCACACAAATATAAACAAGTCTTAAAGGAACTCCCCTCTGCCTTTACCTCACAGCAAAACCCTTCCCTCTACTGAGACAAGCCCTAGTTTATGATTTGTGCTTGCTCTGCAAACCAGAATCAAATATTAGTTTGGTTCAGACAAAACAGTAGACAATGGGTTGCCTCAGACTAGGAAGAGAGGGAAGAAGGGAGGAAAGAAGGGATGCCAAATCAGCTCTGCATATGGTAGCAATTTACTCTAAATTTCATCTATACAATTTCATCATGGGAACTTGAATTACACAGCTTAAAAGTATTTTTCTTACCTTGTGCCTGCACTTAAGAACAACTCCATAGGCTCCTAGACCACCATTTTAAAAAAGAGGGGGGAAAGAGGTTAGCTACCAGAAGGCAGGAATTGCTATATATACACAAGCATACATAAATAAAATATACCCACATACCCCTCCTCATTATTTAGACCACATGCTGTAACATTTAGTAATATGAGGCAACTCTGAATATACTGAAAATTGGCTAGTAAGTTTTCAAATTCTTTGATTCTTTTACATAGTTTGAAACCATGGATGCTTGTATCTTTCAACAGAAAGCAGAACTCTATAAAGGAATAAACACATGCACACAAATGTACTTTTGAATGTCTGAAGCATAAAATTAGAGAGGTGATAGAAATGCTGTTATATCATCAGCTTTATTTTTAAGGAGTAATAAGCAAACGTTGGACCAGCAAAGCTTACGCAGGGAAGCTTAGGCTGTCCAACAATAATATATACTTTCCTTTACATTAAAAGTGTCTAAAAGCATTTCAGAAATTAGTACCAAGATGCTACGTTATTAAGTAGACGAGTCTGCATTCAGAAATCAATCTGCCAGACACAGTAGAACATATCCTTTTCTACTGTCCATTGTACAACCAGCAACTCAAACGTGTTCTGTCTCCTTTCTTAGGTAGTCTAACATCACGGCACAATGAAAATATCAGATTCTATCTGTCTGACATTAACCTGGAAGTAACTGCAAGGGTGGCTGAGTTTTTATTAATAGTATCTCTCAGAGTGGTGAATGGCACTAGTGAGCGGGAAGAAACTCCAATGAAAATCCTCGTTACTACATATTTTTACATGGCTGTTTAACCCGGAAGTAATTGCAAGGGTGGCTGAGTTTTTATTAATAGTATCTCTCAGAGTGGTGAATGGCACTAGTGAGCGGGAAGAAACTCCAATGAAAATCCTCGTTACTACATATTTTTACATGGCTGTTTAACCCGGAAGTAATTGCAAGGGTGGCTGAGTTTTTATTAATATTATCTCTCAGAGTGGTGAATGGCACTAGTTAGTGGGAAGAAACTCCATTGAAAATCCTCGTTATTACATATTTTTACATGGCTGTTTATTGGTATATATTTTAAAATTTTACATATGGATGTTTTATGATGGCCTATATTTGTAATGCCTAAAAAAGGTTTGGCGAAGCAAGCATCTAGAAATTTGAATTAGTTTATTCACTACTGACATGTGCTTTGCACACACTGTTACACAAAAAAGAAATGCATGTTAATGCTAGGGATCAAAAATGGAGCCAGGAAAATAATGCACTTGGCAACAACATTCTCTTTGCAAAAGGAAAAGGAACAGCCTTGTCTCTTGAGGGTTTCTGGACATTAGGCAAGCACTGCATACTTTGCAAGCTCGATAGAGCAGACGGGTTCTTCCTGAGCTCGCATGAAAGTGTATAAAACAGTGAGACAGCTTGTTTTGAGTGATTATGATTAAGGAGAGGCCCCATCCTTTTCTAGGCTTCAGAGAAGCAGGGGAATTCCCTCGCTGCTTCATACACCAAGATTTAGAGCGGGGAAATAAAGAAACACTATTAGCTATTAGAATATCTATATTATGGTATGTAGGTATGTAGGGTGTGTGTGTGTGTGTGTGTGTGTGTACACCACTTTTTATTTCTAAAATATATACCAAAGCTCTTTATACAGCCATAAAAATCACAATAAAGATACAACACACACAATCAATTTTTCTATTTAAAAAAAAATCAATCGCAGTAAATGAGGGACATCCAGAAATAGCACTAGTGGTCAGGACTAAATAGAAATAGTTTTAATTATAGGCCAGCATCAGTGCCTGTCTAATCTCAGTGGGGAGATCATTCCACATGATAGTTACCACCTCCATGAAAACCCCTCCACATCCTTCCTTGATGTATGGTATGGTGATATGGACAAAAGGACCTCCCTGAAGATCCCAAGGACCAAGATGAGACTACCAAAGGCTACCTGGTCCCAAGCTGTTTAGGGCCTTATTACACTAATGTTGTAACAGAACATTGTCTGTCAGAAGAGAATATGTTACAGATAGGTAGCCGTGTTGGTCTGCCATAGTCAAAACAAAATAAAAAAATTCCTTCCAGCAGCACCTTAAAGACCAACTAAGTTAGTTCTTGGTATGAGCTTTCGTGTGTATGCACACTTCTTCAGATGTATTTGAAGAAGTGTGCATGCACACAAAAGCTCATACCAAGAACTAACTTAGTTGGTCTTTAAGGTGCTACTGGAAGGAATTTTTTTATTTTGTTTTAGAAGAGAATATGCTAGCAATAGATACCATTAGAGAGAGAGAGAAAAAAATTGAAGGCTGTATGATAATTAATGCTTCCCATAGTGGACAGTTATTCTCCTTCTCTCCAGAAAAAAGATTTTGTAGGTTGCTTGTAGAGTTTTTTAAAATTTATTTTGGCAGATACCTAGGAGTCTGCATAGCCTGCGCACCAGTAGCTTCCTCATACCATCATTAGCTCTCTCTAAAAAAAAAGCATTATCTTGTCCCTAACTATTAAGAATACGTTGAAAGCACAAAGAGGTGATTCAGAAGTCAAAAGAGTGCATGATGTTAGATGTTGTGTTATTAGTTAAAGTTTAGTGATGTTATTGGGGTATTTTTTTGTTTGTATGTCCTAATTGTTTCTTTTTCTTTAATGTTTTGTGTAAAGTGATTTGCAATAAAAAAATTTTTTTAAAAAAAACTTGTCCCTAACTATAACCATATTTGGAGGTCCAAAAGAGATTCCTGTAGACACCATCTTATTTTTATTTTCCCTCTTGTTATGTCTGTGCACCTTCATGCACGTAGTCCCAAAATGAACTGAAAAAGGATACAACAACAACAACTTTATTATTTATATGCCGCCCATCTGACTGGGTTGCCCCAAGCACTCTAGGTGGCTCGCAACAAAATATTAAAAACACAATAAAACATGTGCTTACCTTCACCAACAACCCCAAGGATCTCAAATTTATTCATCACATTACCAATATTAGGAATCTTCATGAAGACAAATTCCTCATGGGACAACAGTCACACAACATGGCATAGAGAAAAGCTGAAGGCTTTGCAGACTGAAGAGAAGGTTTTTGATAGTAGAGTCTATCAATATAGATTTCTTCTTTCTTACAGTCATGTATTTAATTTTGTGGGTGATTCCTGTGCAGAAATAAAATAAGTGGCATCAGCTAACACTGTTTCACAAAACAATCAATGGCAGATTCACTATATCGGCAATTATTTGCACTCCAGAAGTTATGACTCAAACCCCATCAAAAGAGACACACACTTTTTACAGAAAAATAATTCAAGAAGCTTCAGCCCAGTTTTACATTGTGGTTAAAACAGAAGCACAGCATGCTGTCCTTTGATCGTTCAAGTTGTTAAGAGCTAGAGAAGTGCACAAAGCCTGGGTGTACAGATGTTGTCATGATGCTTATGCCTCAAGTGCATCATTAGCCATCCTGTACAAGCAGTAACTATTTCACGTGGAGGTTCCATTCCTGGCTACTCATACCACCCACACCCCATTCTGCCCTCTTCTGGGTCCAAAAGGACCCACACGTTGGAAATTGTGCATCAGTTGGATGCGCCTAAAATTCCACCTGTATTTGAAGGCAGACTGTAATGTTGCTTTGGAAAAGAGGACACTTGAAGTTGCATGGTATATGCAAGGCATGCTACCCCTAGGTGGTCGAATCTTTGCATCATCGTGTCGAATCTTTGCATCATCGCCGACTGTTCTTTTGGAGGGAGGGCTCTGAATGAATCAATAAGTTCCTTTTCGTCAAGGGCAGTCTGCAGATTCTCGTCCTCATATATGGCTGTTTGAGGGGGTATCGAGTTTGGTCGAGGATGGCACGCTGCAGAGTCATCGCGGTGGGGCCTGACAGTATTTTGAAGTAAGGCAGAGTCTCTTGTCCTAACGTCCTCACCGCCAGGGCACCTATTTAGAAGGGGTTTGATCTTGGTGTCTGTAAAAACCCTCGTTGCTACGATGTCGGCCATGGACAAAAGCGTTTTCCTCCTAACAATAATAGATGGTATCTTTTCAGAGTGGAACGCAAGTATCACCTTCAAGAAGTTGGTCTGCCGGGGAAGGGGCATCACAGCATATAGGTCAATCTGATGTTTCTTAATTTTTAAAAGTTTGCTTAAACAGTCTTTAGCCCCTTCTAGCGTTGACCATCTTCCTATTTCCGACCTAACAGAAAGGCAACTTTTCTTGGGTTGCAGAGTTAATATCTGATTGTTCAATTTGGAATTTAAGATATATTTAATTTTAGTCTCCTTTATTTTATCTGAATTGGGGTGAGGCAGTAAGTTTTTGACCTCACAAACTGAGGATTGTGTTGTTGATTCAAGTTTTTCAATTTTCAGCAGGATATTGGATAATTGTGAAGATACCTCGTCCAGCCTTTTAAAAATACAGTGAAGGGTCTTAATTACTAAGTGTAACTGCTCACAACCGGGGAACTCCCCCATGTCAGATGCCAAACCATCTTCCTGTGCTGAGAGTTTTTCTTTCGTATTCTCCTTTACAGGCTTTACTTTTGAAGCATTTTGAGTCATCGAAATTGGAGTAGCTTCTAAATCAATTAGAGGTAGGAAGCGATTTTGGGTTTCCACTGCAAAGCACTGCTCGGCATGGTCACTCCCTCCTCTATTCCGGTGAGGCACCAACCTTGATAGTTTTGGTTTAGGGGATGATAGGGGCTCGTCAAAGTCTCTCAAGCGTTTTTTCTGCCCCATATTTTCCTCAGGCCAGGGATTATACGATTCTTAAAATAACATAACACTTGACACACAATTAAAATAATGTCTCACTCTTTTAGCAGCTGAGGCCGGCTCGCTGATAAGAGAGAAACAAAGAGCAGGCTGCAGCAGTCTGGAGCAGGGCCAAATCTCTCAGAGAGTTTCCATAGCATGCGGCTGCAGCAATTATAAAATACTTCAAAAACTGACTGGGTCAGTTAAGATAAAATATAAAAGATTAAAAGAAGATTAAAAGAAGTCCGAAGAGCACCGGTAAGCGCGTCTTACCTCGGCGCCATGTTGGCCCCTCCTACCTTTTTCTGTAAATCTTCTAGGTGGTGGCTAGGAGTATCCCAAAATGTTTTAATATTAATTCATAGTTTTAAAGAAACCATGAAAAAGTTTGATACTGTATTTTTAAAGTTTGAGAATACGTAAAGATAAGTGTCATTATTAAGTTAAATGAAGTTAAAAAACTAAGATGTAGCATCATTCCAATAAAACATTTTACGCAACTGGACCAATACCATAGAATCATAGAGTTGGAAGAGACCACAAGGGCCATCGAGTCCAACCCCCTGCCAAGCAGGAAACATGGCATGGTTTTAATTAAAAAAGTAAAAGAATAAAATCATACAATATGAGCTCTTTAAGTGCAGAATGGGGAGGGGGGCACTTTGTAACAGAATCAAAGCTAAAGTAAAGCATTACACAAAGGAAGAAATCAACCAAATTGACTGAGGAACAAATTATCTTTACATATCTGCCCTGGAAACAGAGAAGCTCATGTGAAACAAGACTTGAGGGTAGGAATGAATCTAAATAATTAAATAAACATATGCCTATAGATCAATGAACCAATCTGTTGGGCTTTGCAACCCTAAAAACAAAGCTGCATTGCTATTTTTAGTGCACCCAAATACAGGTAATGTGTAACTTATGCACATTTATTTACAATTTATTTACAAGCCTATCAGATACAACCAAAATCAGCGGTTACCAACATAATGCAGTAGGTGGTTTATATTTTTTTTGGTAACTTATATGGAATGAGATACAATGAACAAACGTTTCATTTCTTAAATGAAATGCTGCAATATCAATATGGTATAGCATCTTACACTGGCCTGGAAGGATTGTTTATATTACTTAAAAGTAAAATAGCACTTTACTAATGCTTCAAGGTAAATTACTTCACTTGTTTTTAAGCTCAATTATTGTGCTGAAACCACTCGTGTTTCCTATTTTTTAAAAAATAAAAACCTAGCTGATCTGGGATTTATTTTTTTAAAAAACAACCCTCCCTGCTTAATAAATTTAACAAAAGCATCCTGTCACAATGCTGGAAAAACAGTTGCAGCTTGGGTGTTTTATTCATATGTGGTGGTCATTATAAGGTTTATTGGGAAACTGAACTGATCATGGCTCAAATGAGTGATATAGACCACAGGATTTCTCTTTGTTCCATCTACTCTACAGACATCATGGATCTCATTCAGAAGGACCTTGTAACTTACCTTACGATGGAAGAAGACCTTATAACTGTTTGATACTGGAGAATTCTAAATGCTGATTTGTTTTAAATGTGGTTTAAGCAGGTATAGGACTTGATATTAATGGAAAAACTGACTTACAAAGCTGAAGACCAAAGGAACGACACACGATCAGACAAATTTAATAAACATGGTTCAGCTTTATTTACTAAGCAACTACAAAAAAACATAGCTATGGACTACCAGCAACTTACGGGGACATATGGAAATATACTTTTATTTGAAGGAGAATTTATCTGTGTGTATTTGAATGGAACTGGGGCTTGGGAGGTGGGTAGGAAGGAGTTTTTCTTTTTGATTATGTTTATGTATTATGAAAATGACAAAGCAGCTTTTAAAAAGAAGGCGACGAACAAGCATTAAAAAGATCCCAGAACAGCTGTGTTTTTAACATGTTCTTCTTAAGGTCTAAGATTATTCCCACTTTTCAGAAAAGGGGTGGGGCTATTTGTTTGTTTGTTTTTGGAAGGTGAAAACTATAACCTGCAAAGTTGTGCTTATCCTAATACAGCAAAGCTAGAAATCTGGTTATATTTGGTAGTCGGTATATATGCAACAATGTTGCTGACTATCGCTTCTTCCCCTGAGAGTTGTCCTGTAGGGTGTTCAGGGATTAGTTCTGTCTCCAAACCTTTTATTCTAATCAACATAAAACATACTAACAGAGCAATCCTAGCTGGGGCGGGGGAAGATCAGAGCAGCAGACAACTGTTGCATATGAAGCCTTTCTGGTTCCTACTATCAGAGTGGAATGGCAGTGGAGCAGATACCAATTCTAAAACAATTTCCTATTTAACTGTACTTTCTTTCTTTTTTTTTTAATGTCTACATGAAATTGCTGTAGGTTGTTGAGTTTATAGAATGCAGTTTCTTCAATATGCTGATGAAACTGAACTAGAGATTGTGAAAAAGACTGATCATCCCAGGTTAATTAAGATAAAAGACTTTAAAATTGCACTGAATTTTATGGCAGATGGGGATCTGTTTGACAAAATTCTGTATCCAAAAAGATGAAGCAAATCTTGTACAGACATTGGTGTTCCCTTGATCTGGACTGGGAATGGGCCCCAGTGTTACTTACTCCCTCCTGTCAAGCCAACTCTCTTCATTCCTCCTGCTCCTAGTCATAGTTCACAATTACAGCTCTATCCATATTAGTCATGGTTATTTCTAACCTGCATAGGCCCCTACCCAAGCACTTGATCAACTCTAGCTATAGCTTGTTTCATGTAATTTCTACTAAGCCATCTTATGGTTCAAATCAGAAGGGAATACACACTATTCAGTTACTTAAAATGCAAATGTTTAGTACATTAACAAGACAGATAATTCATTTTCTTTATCCCTCCTCCAGAATGCCCAATCCAGAGAGGGTACATTTATTTTTAGTAATGCAACACAGCTGAACACAAACTGGCATGCATTAGAGAATGTGAATCTATTCAACATTGTTGAATGTATACTCTCCAACTCTGCATCCAGAATATTTCTTTTACAAGCAAATTATAAACTGGTTTTACGGGACTGTCAACACAAATTATCAAACTCCTTATATGAATGAATATTAACCAATTGAGAGGAGAGTGTCTTACAGCCCTGCACCAACCAAAATTATAACATTCTACGTACCCCACAAATGAGGCAGAAAAACAGAAGGCTCTTACAGGCTAACAAAACATCAAGAAACTGGAGAACAGGTTTTAGTTTGGCACAGCCCTAGTCTAATCATAAACTTTACTAGACCTCACTTGCAATTTGCTACTGGCATCAAGCTGTATCTGCAAGCAAAGGCCTGGAATCACATGGCAGCAACATTTTAACATCTGCAACATCTCACAAGGTGTCCCTGGCAGTGCTAGAAATTCAGATATATAAGCTAGGTGCCAAATGGCTCCTTAAACCAAGGTTACAGTTGCCAAAATGGAATGTTTAGTTGCCATGTTTGGGCAAGACAGTTCTAAAGTCTTATTTTTCAAATGATGGATTGAGTGTGGTTGATTCTCAGTTAAACATCTGGCTAGTTCAGATGACAACTTTGAGCTTTGAGAACTTAAGAAGAAAAGTTGCTTGATCCAGGGGCAGTCCACATATATACTGGCCTATTCCAACCTCTATTTCTTACTGGTGACTGCTCCTGCTCAGGATGCACTAGAGAAGCATTTTGGTACTGGAAATTCATTCTGATTGGGCAGATAAAATATAACTGATAGAATTCTACAGAATGGGATATTAGTGTGTGAAAACAGTCCAGATCCAATGATCGCCAGGCATGCACCTCCAGATGGTGAAGATATCAAACACCATCCTGGCACTCAGGCATAGTCACTTGGTTGCAAGTGATCGAAAGCCAGGTGCAAAATGTGCCTGGCACCTGGCTAATTTCAAACACTGGTCCCTGGCAAAACATACACTTCATATATGTCTCCATCTCAGTCCCTAGTATCTCTGGTCAAGCTACCTCAGGTGGGTTCACTAGAAAAGTCATCTGTTTAGGTTCTGAGGCAATCAAGTCAAGGGATACAATATTCAATTAGATAACCCATCAGCCTGACACTATACAAAGCTGGTTTGTAAGAAACGTTCTTAGGAGCCACTGATTGTATTGTACGCTCATGCAAGAACAATAAATACAATTCAACGAGTTTAACAAAAGTTCTTTGTACACCAACTCTTGGTGGTTACAGTATACAACAGCAAACAAAGACAGCTTTAAATATAAAGGCATTCTTTTTAAAGACAAAAATGCATGAATTAACAAGAAATCAAAATTGCTATTATCTATATTATTGGGAAAGATTGAGGGCACAAGGAGAAAGGGATGACAGGGGACGAGGTGGTTGGACAATATTCTCCAAGCTACTAACATAAGTTTGACCAAACTGCAGGAGGCAGTGGAAGACAGAAGTGCCTGGCATGCTCTGGTCCATGGGGTCAAGAAGAGTCGGACACGACTAAACAACAACAACAATATTATTATTACAGTGGTACCTCAGGTTAAGAACTTAATTCATTCTGGAGGTCTGTTCTTAACCTGAAACTGTTCTTAACCTGAAGCATCACTTTAGCTAATGGGGCCTCCTGCTGCTGCCACGCCGCCGGAGCACAATTTCTGTTCTCATCCTGAAGCAATGTTATTAACCCGAGGTAATATTTCTGGGTTAGCGGAGTCTGTAACCTGAAGCATATGTAACCCGAGGTACCAGTGTATAATGCAATAAACAAAAAGCACACAAACCAGTCAAAGCAACCTGCACAAGATGAAAAAAATTGCTTGCAGGCTCTTGGTCTTATCGATTTATGTGAAACGGTTTTAGCAAATAGCCCAAATAAAGCTTAAAACTAAGGGTAATATCAGATATAAAGATTTCCTCTAGGCAGGTAGCATCCACTACTATAGGAGTTCAGTCTATGAAGGTGTTTAGTGCACAGTCTAGTCCTGAGCTATAAATTAAATTTCAGGTATTGAAAACAAGTTATGGCCTACAACATATTCGCTCAACCATTCACCTTCTTAGTCTAACATCTAGCAGAAGAGTTGACCATATGGATTCAGGAGGCAACAAGGGGGAAAGTGCCATCTATCTTGAATAAGACAATGGTAATGCCACACTGGAAGACATTATCGTTTGCTAATTGCAAATATTCACTTCTTGAGGAAGCTGCTCAAGGGAGTGGTTGCCATGCAACTCCAGACACTCTTGGATGGACCTGATCACCTGTATTTCAACTTTGCCTGGCTTTGGCAGAGAAACTGCCTCAGTTGTCACAATGGTTGACCTGTAATAAGAGACGGGACAAGGGGAGAGTGACCTGGATCTCTTAAAGCAGCAGTAGAGAACTGAATCTGACCAGCAAGCCACAAAGTTATCTTATCCCACGCCTTACACCCCAGATTTGATTAGTCATGACCATCCACCTTTCCACCGTCTGGCGTCACAATAGCATCAGGTGATTTTTTTTGCCTACTCAGGTCTTGCAGAACATTTTAGCCTACACAGGTCTTACAGAACAGTTTACAAAGCATTATCTTATGAAAGGACTTTTTAAGCATCACAAATCAGCATCTCTTTCTTTGGCGAAACCAGGTATTTTACCTGCCCAGCAGCTGACATAGAGTAGGTGGGAACAGGCAAAATGGCCTAGCAGGCCAAATAAGGAGATTGGCAGGCCTAGTTAGACCTGCAGATCATAGGTTCCCTATCTCTCTCTTAGAGGTTTTCTAAGGATGCTCTCCTTCTAGATAGGCTCTATTAGGAATGGGGGAACCACAGTTTTTGCTGCCCCATGCCTTAATAGCATCAATTCCAAAAGGTGTTACTTGGGAACTTCCGCCAAGCTCCATGGCACTGATGCCACAGGATTCCATTTTATTACCTATGCTTTTCAAAGTTTACCTGAAACCTTTGAGAACAAGGTTATCCTGAATTTTGGGCTTTGGTATCACCATGCAGATGACATTTCACACTCTCTGGTTTAGATTGGTTCTGCTGAGGTAGTAGAAGTTCTGGGAGGGTGTTTTTTGGGGAAGGGGAGATCTGGCCTATGGGTTAGCTACCACTACCTTAGTTCCTTTATGCCTACGTTTCTCTGGGTTCCACCCACTGAGTTTTGCAACTTATTGTAAAACTTCTTGGACATTTTTTATTACAGAGCGGTACACATTGTTTTTGTCTGGTCTTGATTGTCAGTGCTCCTTGAAGGTGATACAAGCACCATCAGTGACACCCTCCTGCCCCCACTTCTTGAGAACTGGACTTCCAACCTCAAGGCTAAGGAGAAGATGGCAGAAAGGCTGGAGTGTGTTTAGCCTCTACTAGTAGCCAAACCAGAAAATGTTCAGCGCCTTCACCATTTCTGAATGGACAAATGCCCACGGTGGGAATGAGATTGCAGAGTATCCAAACCATTTAGCCCCCACTTTCCTGTTTTAAACTTGCAGCTATGAAGGCAGGGTATGTGAGGCTTGGTTACCAAGGCAAACCAAAGCTATGGAACCATGTTCCCATCCTCTAGCTGTATTTTAAACTTATTCATTTATTTACTTAAATAAATGCATATCCCACCTTTTAGAAAAAATCTTTAAGGCGGCAAGTAATATAAAGGCAAACATTAATATATATAAAGTATTCTAATAAGGCACAGTAAGTCAGTGCAATAATCATAAGTAAAATACTAGATATATAGAGGAAATAAAAAACTCACCATGACCAAGATAACAGCAAGCCCAACACTATACCCATCTAAAGCCTACTTTGTTGTGTTTGGTGGAGCCTGCTTGGGGTGAGAAAAAAGGAGGGAAAGGTGGTGCGTCTGCTCCCCCCTCCATCCATCTGAGAGGCGAAGAGCATTTGGCAGCTTGACTTTGACAGAACAGAACTACACGGGATTTGCCAACAAGGAAGGAAAAAGAGAAATATCTGAAGGACAGGCAATTCCCTTTCAATAATCTGAGGGTGGATATCCGGTAGCTTGCCTATTATGTAGCAGCTCTAACCCAATTGATGGGAAGAGGGTACAATTCCCACTTAAAAACTGAGGTATACTATGTAGTATCCTAGGAGAAACCTGTAACTGTATGTATGTATGTGTGTATAGATAAAACTTTATTTGGCAGCAATACAGATGTTTTATAACTGAGCTTAAATGCTTTTATTAGATGGTTGTTATAAACCACTGGCAACATCAACCTTCTTGTAAAATGCCAAGATTATAATATATAATCTATATTATATGGGGGTTATAATCTATTACCATGGAGATATTAATAGCAGAGTATGCATAGGGTTGCTGTACAACAATCCCTTGCAGCCTAAACCAGACCTGCAACATGGGGATTGTTAGCAATTAACAGCATTACAGCATTGATATGTTTCTTATTAGAAACTAGTATTTATTCATATTTTTGTGAAATCAACGGATAAAAAATTGTAATAGTGAAAACCCTATCTGTAACTTTAGTTCACATAAAAAACATTTTTGCATCCTTTCATCCCATGAGAAGCCACCTGCAACCTCTAAAACCCTCTCTAAATGGTAAGAGGTCTATAATAATAATAATAATAATAATAATAATAATAATTTATTATTTGTACCCCGCCCATCTGGCTGGGTCTCCCCAGCCACTCTGGGCGGCTTCCATAAAAACCAAAAATACACTAAAATATCACAGATTAAAAACTTCCCTGAACAGGGCTGCCTTAAGATGTCTTCTGAATGTCAGGTAGTTATTTATTGCTTTGACATCTGATGGGAGGGCGTTCCACAGGGCAGGCGCCACGACCGAGAAGGCCCTCTGCCTGGTTCCCTGTAGCTTTGCTTCTCGCAATGAGGGAACCGCCAGAAGGCCCTCGGCACTGGACCTCAGCGTCCGGGCAGAACGATGGGGGTGGAGACACTCCTTCAGGTATACTGGGCCGAGGCCGTTTAGGGCTTTAAAGGTCAACACCAGCACTTTGAATTGTGCTCGGAAACGTACTGGGAGCCAATGTAGGTCTTTCAAGACCGGTGTTATGTGGTCTCGGCGGCCGCCCCCAGTCACCAGTCTAGCTGCCGCATTCTGGATTAGTTGTAGTTTCCAAGTCACCTTCAAAGGTAGCCCCACGTAGAGCGCATTGCAGTAGTCCAAGCGGGAGATAACTAGAGCATGCACCACTCTGGCGAGACAGTCCGCAGGCAGGTAGGGTCTCAGCCTGCGTACCAGGTGGAGTTGGTAGATAGCTGCCCTGGATACAGAATTGACCTGCGCCTCCATGGACAGCTGTGAGTCCAAAATGACTCCCAGGCTGCGCACCTGGTCCTTCAGGGGCACAGTTACCCTATTCAGGACCAGGGAGTCCTCCACACCAGCCCGCCCCCTGTCCCCCAAAAACAGTACTTCTATCTTGTCAGGATTCAACCTCAATCCATTAGCCGCCATCCATCCTCCAACCGCCTCCAGGCACTCACACAGGACCTTCACCGCCTTCACTGGTTCTGATTTGAAAGAGAGGTAGAGCTGGGTATCATCTGCATATTGATGAACACCCAGTCCAAACCCCCTGATGATCTCTCCCAGCGGCTTCATATAGATGTTAAAAAGCATGGGGGAGAGGACGGAACCTTGAGGCACCCCACAAGTGAGGGCCCAGGGGTCTGAACACTCATCCCCCACCACCACTTTCTGAACACGGCCCAGGAGGAAGGAGCGAAACCACTGTATAACAGTGCCCCCAGCTCCCAGCCCCTCTAGACGGTCCAGAAGGATGTTATGGTCGATTGTATCAAAGGCCGCTGAGAGATCCAGCAGAACTAGGAAACAACTCTCACCTTTGTCCCTAGCTCGCCGGAGATCATCAACCAGCGCGACCAAGGCAGTTTCAGTCCCATGATGAGGCCTGAATCCCGATTGGAAGGGATCCAAATGGTCCGCATCCTCCAGGCGTGCCTGGAGTTGTTCAGCAACCACGCGCTCAATCACCTTGCCCAAGAAAGGAAGATTTGAGACTGGGCGATAGTTGGCCATACTGGCCGGGTCTAAAGATGGTTTTTTAAGAAGCGGTTTAATGACCGCCTCTTTCAGCGGATCTGGGAATGTTCCCTCACAGAGGGAAGCATTCACCACCCCGCAGAGCCCATCGCCCAGCCCTTCCCGGCTTGCTTTTATTAGCCAGGATGGGCAAGGATCCAGGAGACAGGTGGTTGGTTTCACGCGTCCAAGCAGCCTGTCCACATCCTCGGGAGTAACGGATTGAAATTGATTCCATGCAACTTGACCAGACAGAGCTCTAGCACTCTCCCGCCCCGGCACTGCTCCCACGGTGGTGTCTAGCTCCTTCCGAATATGAGTGATTTTATCTGCAAAAAACTTTGCAAAATCGTTGCAGGAGATCTTGGGGTCTTTACAAGGCCCCGGTGGTAAAGGTGGTTCCGTTAAATTACGAACCACCTGAAAGAGTCTCCTGCTACTATTTTCTGCAGATGCAATAGAGGCGGTGAAGAAAGTCTTCTTCGCCGTCGCTATCGCCACTTGGTAGGCTCGACGTTGAGCTCTAACCTGTGTCCGGTCAGATTCGGAGTGAGTTTTTTGCCACCGACGCTCTAGCCGTCTCAGCGATTGTTTCATCGCCCTCAGCTCCGAAGAAAACCACGGAGCTGTCCGGGCTCCATGCAATCGGAGAGGGCGCTTCGGAGCCAGACAGTCGATAGCCCTGGTTAACTCCGCATTCCAGCGGGCCACCAGGGAATCAGCTGAAAGGCCATCAACATGGGATAAAGCATCCCCTACCACTCTCTGGAAACCATTTGGATCCATTAAGTGGCGGGGGCGGACTATCCGAATTGGTCCCACCTCCCTGCAGAGGGGAAGGGTCGTGGAGAAGTCCAGTTGCACCAGGAAGTGATCTGACCATGGCACTTCTTTTGTTCTATGCTGAACAGATGTGGGAAGGGGAGGGCTATTGGATCCAAGCCCAATTATTCCCACCTTTGCAGCTCACCATTTCCCTTCCCAATTGCTCAGGAGTCCCTTGATCCTCTATTAAGACTTTTAGGGGACACACATAGCTGCAGTGGGAAGGAGGAGATGCAAACCTTTCATTCCATTGACTTCCTTAAGTTATTCTAGGAACCAAGGAAGTATAGAGGTGCCAATAAGAACATAAAAATGAGAACAGTAGATAAAGTAGCCAAGAAACATATCTTAAATAAAAACAAAAACATAGCAGAATAGGTCAGAGGTCACATGGTGTTTAAAAATAGCAGTGATGGCATCATCCACACATGTGCCTAGGGAAATAGTGCCTTAATTTGATCACTACCACAAAGACAGCCCTCTATCTAACTACCAACATCCTACATCTCCGCCCTTCCCCCCTTGCTTGTGTGGAGGGGATAACAACGGTGAAAGCCCTGCCAAGATTGCTACAACTGTGACAGGGTATCAAGGATAAATTGTCTATAAATTTGCCTTCAAACGTTATAGAACAGGGAGGTCCAAAACACAGTCCTAGGGCCACATGCAGTCCTCAAGGCCTTTCTGGGCAGCCCTCAGCAACATTTGACACCCTTCTCACAGCCCTCCTTCTCAAAGCTGAGTCAGTGAGGCACTGGGCTTTGGGAATGCATGGGGGCTCTGACAGGGTCCTAGAGTCCTCCGTCCTCCTTCCCAAAGCCTAGTTAGCACTTTCTCAGATTTGGAAAGGAGATGGAAAGGCTCTAGGACCCTGCCAGAGCCTTGCACCTCCTTCCCAAATCCCAGCACCTTACTTATCCAGCTTTGGGAAGGCTGCATGAGGGCTGCGGGGGGGGGGGGTGTCAAATTTTGGCCTCGCTCCACCCCCAAGTGCAACAAGGGAGTGTGCAGTCTGTGGGTTCCATGTCAGAGTATTCTTGCAGCCCACTTGGTATGAAAAGTTCAGCTGCCCTGTATATTCATCCATGCATACTTTGGCTATGGATTACTATCAAGGAGCATCTTGTATAGGTTTTGAAGGTCAGTTTATAGACATTTTATTCCCATCTTTGAATAAGATGCACCGCTAGTGTTTCCCTCCTAACTTGACTGTTAAAAAAAACAAACCCAAAATGAAGAAGGGGGAGAATTTAGGTTGGTTGCCTTCTCATTCCGCCTACCTACCCAGCTGGCTGGTCTTTGTCCATGCATTAACAGAAAAAACTAATAGTCACACTGTGTTACTGATAGATTTCAACACCATTTGTCAACTCAGATATGCTAACACAAAGCCATAAGCTCTGCCCTAGGAGTGACAATTTACAGAAGTCAAAGTATCATTCTAGGATGAAATACTTTACTAAACAGCATTTCTTACTACAAACTTCTATCCTAAAAACACTTATTTGGAAGCAAGTCGCATTGAATACAATGGATAAATATTCACACATCAGGCTGTGCATAAACTTAGCAATGATGTATGTACACTACATATTTGTTTACTAATTTGTGTATTACATCAATCAAGTAACATTATTCTTTGAATCAGTAGTCACATGAGACAAGCACAGCTCCCTATAAAATAGTTTTTTTTAAGAAACTGTTTACTGAAAGACCGAGCAAGAGATTCTGATAAATCATTGTTCTTAACCTGAATAAATCTCAATAAATATGATTTCAAAGATACGAATGTTATCAACAAGAAATCTTGTTTATCTTGAACAAGGCATTGTAAAAAATAGTAATGCTGCAATCCCATGCATACTAATTTTGAAGTAACTCATTGAAATGGACTTATCTGAGTGAACATGCATAGGATCAAGCTACACTTCTACACAATGCATAAAAATAAAGTCTTAAATGAGGAATTGAATACAAGCCATGGAAAAGTGCAAAGTCATACTTAAGTGCATCAGTAATACAATAGCTTCCACATATGACATACAGTGGTACCTCGGGTTACCAACACTTTGGGTTACAAACTCCAGTAATCTGGAAGCAGTTGCTCCAGGTTGAGAACTTTGCCCCAGGATGAGAATGGAAATTGTATGGTGGCGGCGCAGTGGCAGCGGGAGGCCCCATTAGCGAAAGTGCACTTCAGGTTAAGAACGGTTTCGGGTTAAGAACGGACCTCTGGGATGAATTACGTTCATAACCCGAAGTACCGAAGGTAAAAGGTAAAGGACCCCTGGATGGTTAAGTCCAGTCAAAGGCGACTATGGGGTGTGACGCTCATCTCACTTCAGGCCGAGGTAGCTGGCATTTGTCCACAGACAGCTTTCAGGGTCATGTGGCCAGCATGACTAAACTGCTTCTGGTGCAGCAGAACACCGCGACAGAAGCCAGAGCGCACAGAAATGCCATTTACCTTTCTGCCACAGCAGTACCTATTTATCTACTTGCACTGGTATGCTTTAGAACTGCTGTGTTAGCAGAAGCTGGGACAGAGCAACAGAAGCTCACCCCATCGTGCGGATTCGAACCGCTGACCTTCTGATCAGCAAGCCCAAGAGGCTAGGTGGTTTAGACCACAGCACCACCTGCATCCCACCATGACATACTATACATTAGAAAGATTTGACCATAATACTGTTAGAAGAGAATGATACAGAAAAGTTAGTCATTATAAAAACTTGCAATATTGATGTGGCACATAGAAATAAGAAAGGAAGAACAATCCAACCCCTGATCATGCCAGGTCTGTGGTTGTATTTTTTTAAAAAATATTTTTTTATTCAGGTTTTTTGTGAGTCAGCCTCTCATCCTCACCAGTCTTTCCCTTCCATCTGTTGAATGAGTGGGTGGGTGGCCTACTGGCAGAGCCCAGCGGACCCCACCCCCTCAAAAGGCTCTTTTTGAGAGCAAGGGAAAACCAACATGTAATCCGCTCGATCCCAAACCAATCTCACTGCCACCACACAATGGCATCTGATCTGATGTGGACACAACTGTCCTGCCCCCCTTTCCAGCATGGGCCACTCCATCAGCAATAGGAGCATAGATTGCACCCCAATACACTACAATGTGGTCAGTATTAACAAGCATAATTAAAAACAAAGGAAATAAAAGAAAATGAAACTAAATAAATAAAAAAGTGTGAAGTAAAAAGCTACTACAGGACTTTATACATTTTTTTAAAAGCATTGACTCAATTTTTACTTAATTCCAAAATATAAAATTTTATCAGTGGCCTAGGGTATCTCTGCAACAGGAATCCAATCTATAATTGACTTACTAAGGTTCTGCTTGAGGAGGTAAAGGTAAAGGTACCCCTGCCCGTACGGGCCAGTCTTGCCAGACTCTAGGGTTGTGCGCTCATCTCACTCTATAGGCCGGGATCCAGCGCTGTCCGCAGACACTTCCGGGTCACGTGGCCAGCGTGACAAGCTGCATCTGGCGAGCCAGCGCAGCACACGGAACGCCGTTTACCTTCCCGCTGGTAAGCGGTACCTATTTATCTACTTGCACCCGGGGGTGCTTTCGAACTGCTAGGTTGGCAGGCGCTGGAACCGAACAACGGGAGCGCACCCCGCCGCGGGGATTCGAACCGCACACGTCAAATCCCAAAGGTTGCATAATTCAAGCCTACTACAAACACTTTCCTAAGTAAGACCCCTAATCTTAATTACCCCTCTTCACTGAGAGTAAGCAACATACAATGCAGTAGGACTTACTTCTGAGTAGACATATGATTGGGGGGTGGGACCTAAGCCATGAGCCAGAGTCCTTGTTTCAAATCCAGCTACTTGACTTAAAGATACTATTTGTCAGCAGTGATATGAAGACAACAATTCTACCTACCTTAAAAGATTGTTGTAAAGATCAATAATGTACTTTGAACATTAAAGCACTATGTATATATTTAAAAATATATACATATCAGATATAATTAATGTTATAAGCAACTACAGATATTTAACATTTAAATTTGCTTTTTCCAAGTACTAAATTTGAGACTTTATTGAAAGTCTAATAATTATACACTTTGCCACTGAAATTCTGCTCATTTTTATTCAGAAGTAAGTGTCATTAAGTTCAAAGGTTTAGTCCCTACCCCAGGTAGGTATGCAACCTATGCAACCTATGGCTGTTTTGAGCTAACTTAGGAGCGTTGTCTCCACCATTCACCCAAAACAGCATTCTGTGGGAGGGGGCAGCGGGGAGAGGCAGGGAAGACACAGAAACTCACATAACCTTTTCTTCACAAAAGAATGCATTTATTATATGACGAATTGTATTATTTTTAAAAGTCATTTCATCACATAAGCTAAGGCAAGGAAAAGAGCTCCTAAACTAAGCCCTCACCAAAAAGGAGAAAGCAGAAGAGATATATATGTGTGTGCATGTGTGCATTTGTGTAAATGATGCCCAAATTTCACCTTATACCAATGAGTTTATATAACAATTGTTGATTTCATTCTAAGTGCCTCATATAGGAGCACTGCCAGCAGCTACAATATATATGTACAAGTAGAAAAAGCAGGCCAGGGGTTTTGAACCTTTCCAACAGAAGGTAGAAGACATGAGCAACTGAAAATTAAACATTTCATTCAATCCTGTTCTTTCAAAACTTCAAATTTAATTTGCAATAGGGCTGTTGAGTAATTAAAGGGCTGTTTTTATTTTTATTTTAGTATGTTGTCTGCTTTTAATAATTAAAACTATAATTACAGTATTTCAGTCATGGATGTATACATTGAGTATGTTTAACAAATACAATGTTTATCTTGACCAGATAAATAGAACATCGTTTTTGAAAATTTCAAACACATTGCCCTGTATAAGCAATGCACACACATATCCTGCATTATTATAAAGCCCAACCCTTTCACAAGAAATAGCTTCAGACAAATAATTTTTAAATTTTTTTAACAAAGAACAGAGATTACTCAATTATACTTTCAATTCTACTGGGTCTGTTAGTTGACCACATTGTGATGGACACATAAGCTGTACTACAGAGCAAAGACAAGCAATGGCACCATAAGGGGAATCCCAGAGCCTATCTTACAGAGGGAAATTTTTAACGGAGCTTCATCAGGCTTTTGCCATTACATTCAGTTTCCGTCTAAGGCTGCATGTACCATTCACAGCAATCTTTGACACCTTTACTTTAAAAAAACCTATCACAAAAGATGGAGGGGGGGGAGAGAAAGAGAACTGAAGCCAACCTGTGATGTGTAAGAATTAACATTCCCCCACATCTGTGCCTATTCAAATACACATCCCCACAGGGAGCCAAGGGAAAGGTGCACAAATCCTTGTATGTCAAGCACCCAGAGGTAAAGCATGGCATAGAATGGGGCTTTCAGCCCAAATTGAAATTTTTACTAACAGGACATGGAAGGAAAAGCCACAGCACAGAACATGAGTCTGCAGCGCAATTGCATACATAATATTGCTCACACCTAACTCATTGGGGGAGAAGAGATGGGGGGGGGGAGAGAGAGGGAAGAAAGCCACATGTATGACATACCAGAAGAATAAAAATAGGCAAGGAGAAGCAGCGAAGGAGGAAAAGCTGCCTGGGCTGGCTCCTCTTGCCTTCATCTCAAAGCACCACGAGAATACCAAGCACATAAAAGCAGCCCGGCGAGATGGATCATGCCGAGGTCTCCAACGCCACCATCACTCCCAGTACAACATATTAATGGATGCGGGGATCTGGAAAGCCCTTGGTCTTGCTGCTGCTGCTGGAGACAGAGGCTGTGGCGGCTGCACTTGTGGGGTGGCGATGGTGGCAGGGAAAATACCCCTAACAGCAACCACCAGAATACCCCCCCCTTTAAAAAGAAGCAGCAGCCCTGTGGGGAAATGGATGGTGAGGGGAGGGGAAATGCCCAATGGGACTTGCGCTTGGGTTGGGGAAAGGGAACAGCAGGAAGGGAATTTGGAGGTGGAGGGGTCTGGGGGGGGGAGAGAGAGAGAGAAGAGAGAGGCGAGGAAGTAGGCGGCATCTGTGGCAACTACGGCGTGTTCTGGGGGGCTGAGGGCTGTGGGTGGGATTTGAAAAAAGGGGGGGCGGTTATGGGAAGGGGGAGGAGGAGGAGGCGAGGGAGGCTGAGGGGAAACTGCAATGTGGGCGACAGGTGGGGCAGGTAAACGCCTCCACTCCCGAGTGCCCGCGGCTTACCGGGCCTCGCATCCCCCGCCGCTCCGTCCCTCAGCGCTGCTGCTGCTGCTGCCGCTATCGCCGCCGCCACTGCCTCCCTGGCGCCGCCTTCGTTACTGCCCGCCCGCGTGAAAAGAAAAAATCCTCCCCGCACTTGCCTCACGCCTTCCTCTCTCTGCCTCGCAGCTCGCTCGCTTCGTTCTCAGCCAAACCCGCTACCCGCTTGCAAGGCTTGGAGGGAGGTGTTTACCGACACGGGCCTTGCCTCCTCCCCTTGCCTATCGCCCGCGCTCTCGTTTGGTCCACTGACACTCACCCCCGCCAATGGGAAAGGAGCACGGGGCGGAGGAGGCCACGCCCTTAGCCCCACGGGAACCAATGGGGCTAAGCGCCCGCCTCCTCCCCCCCCTCCTCACACACACCGCACTCGCTTTGCGCCACGGTGGGCTGGAGATGCCTTCGCCGCCGTGGCTCCACCCCCACGCCCGCCTTTTCCTCGCGGCTTGGCCCCGCCCACTACACGCCCAGGCTCGGTTGGCTTTGCAGTTCCCGGGCAACCACAGGGGCCGTGATGGAGACGGAGGCGGCGGCAGCTAATGCTGCTGCTTTTACCTCTGCTGCTGCCGCCGCTGCTTGGCAGCTGGAGCCGGGAGAGGGAGAAATGGAGGGGGGGGAAGGGGGGCTGGTAGCAGCAGGGGAGTCGTGACTGGGAAGTAGCAGCTGCTGCTGCCAAGGAGAGAGGAAAGGGTGGGGAGAGGGGCAGGGAGGGGGGCTGGGTGCTCGTGAGGGAGGCGTAAGCAGCACCAGCAGCTGGTGCTGTCATGACTAAGCAGCGTATGTGACACAGGCAGAAACAGGTGGGGGCTCAAAACAGGCAGGGGAGAAGAATATATATATATTCATCTTGTTCGTCGCTCCCTAGCACGGATTTCCCTCAGGGTGGATGCTCTTTCGTCCCTCTCCCCACTCCATTTTATGACTACTGTTGCATGTGCCAGGGAGGTGCACGGGGGGAGGGGGAGGCGCCAAGGATGCAACGTGCAGGAAACTGCTAAGCATGTTTGCAGTGTAGGTCAGTAGTATGCACAGGCTTTCCTCCTTAATGCGTCCTTTCTTGGTGGATTCCTCCCCCCCCGCCCAGTAGCTCGCAAACAGGGCTGTGTATACATTACTGACTTAAAATGCAGATAGATCATTCTTCCCCTCCCCATTTGGATCGAAGCTGGTCGTGGGTGTGCAGTATTACTTCGTAAGAAACGACAGGATAGGTACACTGTCAGTATGGATTGTGGGAAACCGTGGTGTGTGCATCACTTCCCAAACCGGTGGTGGGAGGAGGAGCATGCTGGATGGGAATGTGTACAAAGCCCTAGTACCAGATATCAGTACACTTAATTGTAAACCCATTAACTAGGAAGTTAAGTCACGTTGAATTCATAAACAGTGGAAATTAATTTTGGGTCAGGATACTTAGGTTTCCAATCATTAACTCCCCTATTTATTGTAATAGGTGTTTTGTTACTTACTTCAACTGAAGCAAGTTTGACCTTCGAGGATGTAATCCTAAAAAACATTTCTTTGGAAGCAACTCCTGTTCAACACAGTACTCTGAAAAAAGTCTGCAATCTCCTTACCTGAAAGCAACTATCAGTGAATATCCTCCTTTATTCAAGTAGTTTGTGGGTTGGACATCCAAAATGTTCAGATAATTGGAATATTAGATTGTGAGAATTATAAGGGCACATGCTGGATTTGTGTATTCTGGATACAATGCATGAGCTATAGTGTCTCCCCCAAGTTAGATAACTAGAACATTTACCTCACCATCACCAATAAAATAAATTATGCAATTCATATATATCCAGAGGACTCGCATGATACATGATCATATCAATTTAAGTCTGCATGTGTCTGAATGCTTCAGTATGGGACAGTTCCACACAAGTTGCTGAAAGGCAGCCTTTGCCAAGCTTGCATTCTCCAGATGTTTGGGGCTACAACTTCCACCAGCCTGGTCGAAGTTGCAGTTAAAACATCTGGAGAGCACCAGCTTGTCAAAGACAATTTTAAGAGCATAAAGAGAGCAGGGCCTGGGTCAAAGAGACAGTTTGGTATTTGTGTACACACAACACACACACAGGCTGGGAGCCTCAATGGTGCCCCTCTGGAGGCTTCACCTGAGGCAAAAAAAACCCAACCCCAGCTTGCCCCCCCCCCGCACTGCAGAGAGTCCTGCTGAGTCCTGTTTCCTCTTGTGACTAGCCAAATGCCTCTGGGGAACCCACAAAAGAAAATGAGGGCAATACCACCCACCCGTATTTTTCCAGCAACTGGTTGTGCGAGCTCTCATGGAAGTAATGGAAACAGCAGGCCATCTAGTCTAGCTAATTGCAGCAAGATAGTATCTGCCTTCTAGCAAGCCAAAACCAAGGCACATCACAACTGCAAACCCAACCATACTTACTAGGAAGACCTACTGAACTCAGTAGGTATTCTGAATGTGTATACTTAGGTTTGAGCAGTAAGGTGCTTACAGAGAACAGTAATTACCGATTGCCTGTGTAAGCTTTGTAAGGTGCCATGTACATGGTGGGCGCTGTATAAATAATGATGATGATGATAACAATGGCAGGTAGCCAAGCCACACACTAAGGCAACCCAAGAAAAACAAAACACAGGTGCTTTCTCATGTGACCTAGGGCAACATTCCTTCTTCGTTTGATGGTTATGGATCTGGATCACCGCCATGGATATCAAATGTGTTTCTAAGACTTCAATCCTAGGCACACTTATCTAGGAATATGCCCCTATGAACACTTACCTGCTGGGAACAACTCAATGTGGCTTCCTACTATGTAGATGTGTATTGTATTACACTCCCACATGAGTATAAGAAAGCTGCCAAAAAACCTTTAAACATAATCCACTTTGGGTATACCACCTGCCAGGATACCTATAACAGTCTTCATAATTTTAGCGTAGATTCTATGTGTGTAGGAAGGCTTTCAAGCACAGGTGTCCACAGGGGGAGGGGAATTGGTCTCCTTGGATGAACCATAATCCCTAGGTTCCCAGCTTTCATTTATTTTAGAAAAGAACAAGTTTCTATCATTTGTAAAACCTGAGATATAAGGCAAAAGGTGCAGATACTGCTCTCACGTGTTTCTGTGAAATTGGCATGATCCTCCCTTTTAGCATTTACCTACCTGCCCCCACCCAAAAAACTACCTTCAGATGCTCATCCTTGCAAAATATCTAAAACTAATAATAAGAGGAATGTAGAGGTACATTCTCATATGCTTTAACATGCAATACACTTATTTTAATCATACCTTTGGGCTCTTTCATAAACTACATTAATAATGCATTTTTTTGTCTCTCGTGTACATTATTTTTGAATTTATCTATGTGTGTGACATGGTACATATTGGGAACTGTCATTTTTGGATTAGATTAAATAACAGACCCTGGAAAATTAGGTCTTAAATTCAAAATGTCTGTATGCGTGTTCTGTGATCAGTCTTAAAGATGTGTATTATTATGGGCCAGATGCATAACAGCTATAAACCTGTGTGTGTATATTCTCTCCTACACCAGAAAATTGTGTTGATAGTACAATTAAGAATACAAATACACAAACTTTTAGTATGTACAACAGAGTGACACGCTTATGAAAAGCTACAGGAAATGCAAATAGCAATTTGGACATCATTATCAAACCACCCCTGGTTGTATTCAAGGATTCTATAATCCAAAACAGGCATAGGCAAACTCGGCCCTCCATTTGTTTTGGACTACACTTGATCTTAGCCAAAAGGCCGAGAAGACTACAACTCCCATCACCCTTAGCTAACAGGGCCGGTGGTCAGGGATGATGGGAATTGTAGTCTCAAAACATCTGGAGATCCAAGTTTGCCTGTGCCTGATCTAAAAGGAACTACAGCCTAACAGGAGAAACGGAACAAGCTCACTCTGCAAGCCAAGTCACTCTTACCTTTGGTTCCTACCTTTGTCTCTTAACAAGGCATCAAACAAAAATATGAAACCTCTTAGTGGCTGCAGTGGCTTCTGGTTGCCAAAACAGAAGGTCCCAGCTGCTTTTCAGGCACAAAGAAGTACCATCTCTGCTCATCACTCTCGTGATACAGCATCTTTTTTTCTTTTCTTTTACTAAAGAGAACCACAAAATCTCTGTCTTTGTTTCCACCAGCCAAAACTGAAATGCAGTACGTACACTGTCATGATGATGTGTGAGTGGCAGTTCTCCTCTTGCCTGGTGCACAGGGACAGGAGATCATTAGAGGGGTACCTTGGGCCATAGCTACTTACAGGTGCTTTGAGGATGAAGAGCTACTCTGGCCACCAGTGGCTTCTTCCAATGGGATGACCTACTGAAAGGCATATACTGGGACATAGACTAATCCCTCTTGGCTGGAACTCTGCTACAACTCTAGAGCACGCTGTATGTGGCTTAATGGTTAATCCAGACTCAACCAATATGTCTGAACTTATTTTTGCAGTTTGGACATTGTGTGTGTGTGTGTGTGTGTAAGGATGTCATCACGCTGCAGTTCGCATGGCCACCAAACTGCAATATGCCACTGGAACAGCAGGTGGGCAGCAAAGTGAGCAAGCAGCACAGGGAGGCTTTTCTCTCCCATCTCCCACAACAGCTGCAAGGTGTAATGGGAGAGGGAGTGTGGTGACTTGGAGAAGCTCCAAGGAAAGGTGAGGTGGTTTGGCTGAGCTTTATGATCAGGGGAATAGTTTTGGAGAGGGAGTGGGGTGGGCAGTGTGGGCAAGTCAAGCAAACAGAAGAAGCAGCCCTGTGTGTGTGTGTAAATAAATGCCTGATGAGAACAGCACAGTATTATGAAAGTACTTTAATCAAAGAACTCCAATTAGATGTCTATTTTGCACGGGTGTAAAAATAATTACATAAGAAGCATTTTTAAGGATCACAGCTATTGCTGCATGTGAAATCATTCTTAAACGCATGAGATCAATGGAGTTTTGTATGAATAAAAACAGCAGGACTTGGCACAAAGACAACACCAAACTAGTCATTATTCGTTCTCACTGTTTCTTTTTCTTCTCGGTACCTCACAATAAAACAAAAAGCAACTCCATAGCTTTTATTTCTCTGGACTAGCATACCTCAGTTCGAAGGGTTACAGTTTTGAGAATTACTGTTTTCTTTGTTGTTGTTTGTTTTTAAAAGATAGCTTTCACAGAAAAACTAATAAAAGCTGCACTAATTTTATATTTGTACTTCATACATGCTGCACTCTGAAGTTTAAGTTCTTTACTAAACCACTGGAACAAACTGGCAATGTTTTATTGAAAGTCGGTTAAGGTATATAATATACATACATTAAATATGCAGACGTCAAACTGCTTTTATGCACTGTTCATAAATGCATTCAGCTCACTTTGACACTATAGAACAAATGTATTGCATCTGCTGGAAATTTACATTCAAATCAAAACATTCTGATTTTATCATACTGTTAGGACCAAAATTGCCTATTTTATTTCCATGTGTAGCATCACATAACCTAAGCTACGTGAATCAGTCCATGCCTGCATACTGCTCTCTTGGTGGTATTGGCTAGGAAGCACAGCCAAACCAGCACACAATCTACAGCTGAATAGGGACAAAAATGGGACATAACCTTACAGTCCCTGGGGCCATAGGACAGAGCAGAAAGCTAAATCTGTGAGCAGGAGAAATGGGTCTGTATTTGCATGCCTGTCCTCACACTTCAGTTTACTGCTCACTCACCGCATTTCTAGTGCTGGGTTTCCAATGTTCATATGATGTTCTGCAAAATGCAAACGTATCTTGCATTGTTTATAAAATACTACAGTTTGTTGAGTTTCTCAAAGCAGCTTCAGATTGTAGGAGTCCTTAAGCCATTGCTAATTCGTCTCAAACTGAGTTGTGAACACCTTTGCATAGGGGATGGGCATTCCCAACCACCAATGCCCCCTTTAGTGTACACAGAAACAAATCTGACACTAATGAAACGGTGCTGATGTGAACAGCTGGGGAGAACATGCTGAGAAACACACTGGGTGAAGCTGACCCTATGCTCTAAAGCAGTTGTTCCAAGCCATGTACCCCCTACTTTTGAAAATTTTGACATCTCTGTGGTAGTTTTCGTTATGTGATTGGTGCTACGGACCTCCTGGGTGGGTTATGTGGACACCCTGGGGTCCGCGGACCACCAATTGGGAAGCACTACTTTAAAGTGTTAATGTGAAATAAAATTACAGTGATACCTCTGGTTATGTACTTAATTCGTTCTGGAGGTCCGTTCTTAACCTGAAACTGTTCTTAACCTGAAGCACCACTTTAGCTAATGGGGCCTCCCACTGCCGCCGCGCTGCCGGAACACGATTTCTGTTCTCATCCTGAAGCAAAGTTCTTAACCTGAAGCACTATTTTTGGATTAGCGGAGTCTGTAACCTGAAGCGTATGTAACCCGAGGTACCACTGTACTATAAAAAATAGTGTTAACGTAAACACACCCCTAGTCTGGAAACTGCTGTCAGTGCCCCAATGCATTGCCCTCCCCCAATGCTGCATTTACCCAATGAATAATTTCTAGTGTTCCATCATCAAAACATGATGGGGAGTCAGGAAGAATGGCTTGGGAGAGTGGGTGAGTGGGGTAGGAAATTGCCAGTCCTCAGCACCTGCAGCTCCCTTATTTTGCCTGATAACATGCCAGTCCTGTTTGCACAAGCCACAGTTTCCCATATTCAGGTTAAACGAGAAACTTCAATTTGTTTAAAACTATTGTGAAAACCTTCAGTTTTTCAACATGCAATGGAGGAAGACAATGAGTCTCATTGCAGCTGGTGCACATAACATTAAACCATCATTTAGTTGGGCCTCAAGAGTACAGACTTCCCAGTTCTTACACCTTAATAACTATTCATACTGTATATACTATTGTTGTACTATGTATTTTGGGTCTATGGACGGCAATAAAGCTGTGCGTGTGGCTTCCCAGAGGATAGTGAAAGCTAATTGTGATTAAGTCCTATTGAAACAAAATATATTCATATTCTAAGTGATGGAGAGAAAGTTGAAGTAAATAAGTTTGTCTAGATTCATGAATGAAATAAAATTGACCTATGCTTTGGTTTATAAGCCAAGTTTGCTCCATGAATAAATTTTAATTGTTTTTCTTAATTTTACTTCCGAAACATCAAATCAGAATCCCTTCTCAGTGCTTCAACTTGGAAATTCCAAATGTTGACCTTACATAAGGAATTCATTTCCCTACCCTGCAAGTAATCTACTATTGTTAAGATGTTGGGGAACATTTATAAATAAATATAGAAATTCAACCTGGCACACTGAAAATGCTCTTTAAATACACATAACAGCTAGACACTTATATCATCCCATTCCTTGCCAAACAGTATTCTGTGCCTGGCCTGTGTTACAGTGACATCTGTTGAATGAAAATGGAAGGTGCATTAAAGTGACTTGAGGAAAGTGCTCCACACTTACTTTTTGAAATCCATAAATGCACCATAGTGACCTAAATGTCCCAATTCCACATTGCCTAAGGAGAATATTACATAATAAAATCCTAAATAGAAATTTTGGTAATCATTTTGTGCTATTGTATCAGATTCTGTTTGGAGGAAACTCTAGCATAATTTCTCAGAAAACAATCCCTGAATTCGGTGGACCTTACTGCTCATAAGTAAGTGTGCACAGGACTGCAATCTGAGGATGGGGACATAAGAGCAATCGTGCTGGAACAAGCCAAATGTCTATCTGGTCTAGTATTCTACAGTGGACAAACAAATGATTCTGGAAAGTCCTTAGTCAGGGTTTGCAGTTAATAGTTCTTTCCTGATGCAGCTCCCCAGCAGCTGGTGCACAGAAATAAATACTGCTGCATAGGTGTGTGTAGTAGCACATTTCATCAGGGTGTGAACCCAGGGTTATTGTTTTTAAGACGAATGTTTATTGCATGCATACTCATACACATTCACAAAGGACATTATTTTTTATTAATCAAACTACAGGAACTAAAACTTCACTAAACTTATTTTTTAATTAACAATTAACTTTACTTTAAAAATAAAAACTTGAAATACTTAAAATGATTTATTATTATTTTTTTTATTATCATTATAATTATTATTATTCTGCTGTAACTAGGCATTGTTGTTGTTTAGTCGTTTAGTCATGTCCGACTCTTTGTGACTCCATGGACCAGAGTACGCCAGGCACTCCTAATTTCCTTAAGAATGGAGAGGTTTGATCTTCTTGCAGTCCATGGGACTCTCAAGAGTCTCCTCCAGCACCATAATTCAAAAGCATCAATTCTTCAGCGATCAGCCTTCTTTATGGTCCAGCTCTCACTTCCATATATCACTACTGGGAAAACCATAGCTTTAACTATATACAAAGATAATTTTCATGATCTTTAAGCAGATAATGAGCTAACCCATACTGACCAAAAATGATTAAGGTTTACGTTACGATACGACACAATAATCTTTATTGTCATTGCCCCACAGAGAACAACGAAATTGAAAAAATCTAAATCAGACATTCAAAAACCAACAAGCCTGCTATCCCAGCTATCCCAGCCTGGTTAACCCCCTAAAAACTCTGATACCCCATAATTAAACACAATATACTCCCACAGAGGCTGCCTTACACTGCATTTAAAACCAAAATGGCATTTGGATAAAAACTGTCTCTCAGGCGGCTAGTCCTAGTCTTTATAACCCTGTACCTTCTTCCAGATGGTTTCTTCATCTTCCTGCCTTAGAGAATGAGATGCAGTTTAGCAGGTGTGAGCGAATGATGGAAAGTGGATCACAGATAGAGACAGAGCCATGGGACAGAGACAGGTGCAGGTAGAAGAAAAAGGCTGGAATGGAAATGCAACATCTGTGCTGCTTCCGGAGACAGATGCAGGAAGGAGCTGCAGATCCATTCCAGCCATTTTATTCTGCTTGCTTCTTTTTCTCTATTTGCTTCCCTGCTCCTTTCCATCGTCATTGCTCCCCCACCCCTGCTTCCCTACAGATTGTGGCAGCTGAGGGAGTCAGGCTGATGCTCCTCCTCCTTGCCATTAGGGCATGCCTCCATGGATCAGTTTCATCCTGTTTCAAATGTGGATTATATAACTGCTAATCAATTACTCTGGTAACTTCAAGGTTAGATTATTGCAACACGTTATATGTGGGTCTGTTTCTGAAGACTGTTCAGAAACTTCAGCTAGTGCAGAATTTGGGAGCAAGGTTGTTCACTGAGGCAGAATGGCTTGAACATATTACACTGATCCTGGTCTGTCTGCACACTGGCTGACAATTAGTTTCTGGGCCCAATTCAAAGTGCTGGTCTTGACCTATAAAGCTTTAAATGGCTCAGGACCGTAATATCTCAAGGACCGCCTCCCTCTAGATGAACTGACCTGGACCTTGCAATCATCATCTGAGGCCCTTGTCTTGAAGCACAACTTAATCTCCAAAGTGGCTTTTAAACCATGTATAGTACTTTGAACTTCTTAGAGGAAAGAAGTTCTCTCCCTTCACAATGCCTAATCAGGATTACATAGGGACACGGGTGGTACTGTGGTTTAAGCCTTTGGGCTTGCCTTTGGGCTTGCCAATCAGAAGATCAGCAGTTCGAATCCCCCTGATGGAGTGAGCTCCCATTGCTCTGTCCCAGCTCCTGCCAACCTAGCAGTTGGAAACCATACCAGTGCAAGTAGATAAATAGGTACGGTTGCAGTGGGAATGTAAACAGCGTTTCTGTGCACTCTGGTTTTCTTCATGGTGTTCCATTGCGCCAGTAGCAGTTTAGTCCTGTTGGCCACATGACCCGGAAAGCTGTCTGTGGACAAACGCCAGCTCCCTCAGCCTGAAAGCAAGATGAGCACCGCAACCCCATAGTCACCTTTGACTGGACTTAACCGTCCAGGGGTCCTTTACCTTTACCTCTTTTTTACATAGAAGGTAGTAAACTACTGCTAAAATGGATACATGAATTATTTGATACAAATTCATTAGGGTACGCGTGCGTGCGCGAACACACACACACAGAGTCTTATAATAGCTCCTGAATATGTTGCACTCACAAACATAGAATCACAACAGTTATAGCATTTTGCATTTCTCATAAAACAAATGTACCCAATGAGGAACTGCAAGGACATGGGAAATGTTATCATTTGAAAACAATGCACAGTGTAAAAGGCCAAAAGATACCGGTAATTTCTTTTTATGAAGTCTTACTTATGCCATAGAGCTGCAAGTCTCACAGAATGTTTTACATACAGCCTGTGATTAAAAGAGACAGGTGCATTTTAACTACTCACTGTGCCAGTCTATCAAGCCTATTATTCTTTGCTAGTTCTTTGCGAACTTTTTATAATAATAATTATAATAATAATTTTTATTTATACCCCGCCCTCCCCAGCCAAGGCCGGGCTCAGAGCGGCTTACAAGCAATAATAAAAACAAGTTGAATGATTACAGCTTAAAAACAAAATTAAAATACAACATTTAAATATTGAAACATTAAAATATTAAAATGTAGCCTCATCGCAGGAGGAGAAGGAAAGGAAAAAAGAAAGAGAAGGAGGGAATAAAATTGGCTCCAAGCCAAAGGCCAGGCGGAACAACTCTGTCTTACAGGCCCTGCAGAAAGAAATCAGATCCTGCAGGGTCCTGGTCTCATGAGGCAGAGCGTTCCACCAGACCGGAGCCAGAGTTGAAAAGGCCCTGGCTCTGGTTGAAGCCAATCTAACTTCCTTAGGGCCCGGGACCACTAGGGTGTTGCTATTTATGGACCTTGAGGCTCTCCGTGGGGCATACCAGGAGAGGCGGTCCCGTAGGTACGAGGGTCCTAGGCCGTGAAGGGCTTTAAAGGTCAAAAGCAGCACCTTAACTCTGACCCTGTACTTCACCGGGAGCCAGTGCAGTTTGAAAAGCACTGGGTGAATATGCTCCCATGGCAAAGACTCCGTGAGGAGCCTCGCTGCAGCATTCTGCACCCTCTGGAGTTTCTGGGTCAGCTTCAAGGGCAGCCCTGCGTAGAGCGAATTACAGTAGTCAAGCTTGGAGATGACCGTCGCATGGATCACTGTGGCCAGGCTGGGGTGGGAAAGGTAAAGGACCAACTGCTTGATGCAGCGAAGGTGGAAAAATGTCGCCTTGGCTGTTGCTGTAACTTGTGCCTCCATGGAAAGGCAATGGCACTTATTGGGCCCCTGCAAGAGAAGAGACTTAGTCCCTCATCCCCATGCCATCCCGACCCAGCCATAGGACCTCTGTCTTCGAAGGATTTAGTTTCAATCAGCTCCCACGAAACCATCCAGCCACATTTTAAGCATTACTTGGAATAATTTTAGCCCACAGTTGATTGCCCACCCCAGAATTACATTCTGAAACAAAATGAAAACTTTAATGCCTTTTATCAATTGCAAATTCATTTCCTTAACTGTAGCATCAGTGCTAAGAATTATGAAACAAATTCCCATTATGCTTTGGGGTTGTTGTCATTTTTTTTAAAACAAAAAACAAAACAAAAACACCACACACACCTTAAAATACACATTTAAAAAAATCATAATATTTTCCATTCCTTAGGCAAGGCAGTCTGAAGAAACAAGAAGGTTTTCTGGGTTACAATCTAGGGTACAGTTACATGTGCTTAAGTTCTACTGAATGCAACAGGGTTTACACATATAGAACACTGGATTGATACCGGGGGGGGGGGTTGAGGATTGAAAAGTGAATAAATCTTGTTAAATATAATAAATGAATGGAACAAAGAATTCTAAGATGCACTGCATTCTTCAACACGTGCTTTAGAAGGCAATCTCACTAAGTTGTTAGTTTCAGTTTTTTGTTTTGGCACAATAATATATAGTGTACTGAGTACCTTCAATTGTGTGTTCCTAGGACTGCCGAAGCACCAGCTGATATTAGCTTAAGGCTGTTCCTTGTAGATGTTTCAGCATGGGCAAACACTTACACTACAGCAGCTTTCGATATGCAGCAAACCAAGGAAGAATGGTTTCCAATAGAAACCATGGGTAGTCTTGTTAGGAGCTACAGCTTGGAAGATCTCCAAAATTATTCTGGACACTTGTAAGATGGTGCCCTTTAATACTTATCCTGAGAACTGCTACTGTTTTGGGGACAGAGGAAGGATCAGCTACAACACCAGCATTAGGAGATGATTTGATAGATTGTTTCCGTTTATTTCTATGCTGTCGCTTTTCTACGGTGAGTTGTGCCCATACTGGTTTGAGAGACATTCACTTATCAAAAGTACTGGGGTGGGGGAGAAAAGTCAATTTATAAACAACAAAACAAAACAGGACAAAGCCAACCATTAGCAGCTATAGAATATATTCAATATTATAAAAAAATAAGCTAGACTTAAATTCAGAAGTACAAACGAAAATGAAACTTTTAAGAAAACTCAGTAAAGTTCCAACTGCTGGTGCAGGTCACATTTCACTCCAAGGAGCTTCAGGAGCCTGGCTTCAATATCGTTCAGATAAATGCTCCCCTACCAATTATAATTAATGCTCTTAGCACACGGTCAGAGCCATAGGGTGGTTCAGCTTACTATCTCTTTGGAAAGCAGTGGTTAAATTTCTTCAGACCAAAATTTGCATTGATTTATGGCCAGTCCTCCAGATGATGCACATCAAAGGTGGAACATGGCCAACTTTAATTATTTTTCAGGACAAATTGGAGGTGGGATCACAAAATAAAAATAAAAATGGGGCATCACCAAATCACAGAGGAGACCCACAAGAGTAGGAGAGAGAGAGAATATTAGACAAATTGGGGTGGGGGTGGAGGTAGAAGCTTGGAAGGCCACAAGAAAACTTTTGGCATTACAGTATTGCAGCAGGGGACCTACCATAGGAGCAGTCAATGGGTGGGATTCACCTAACATGCCCCATCAGCAGAAGCCCTGTGCAAGGACTTCCACCTGTGCAATGAGACTTCCCCACCTCTCTCCTGTCCCTGCACCACCCACACCCGTTGGGAGAATTCCCAGAACACCACATGGGAATGTTGGAGAGATGGAACCATTCCAACTGGCAAGCTGCAATTCTTCTGCATGTGGAATGTTCAGAAACATGTGGTGCTGAATTCCACTGAATGTTTTTATATACAGTGGTACCTCAGGTTAAGTACTTAATTCGTTCCGGAGGTCCGTACTTAACCTGAAACTGTTCTTAACCTGAAACACCACTTTAGCTAATGGGGCCTCCTCCTGCTGCTGCGCCGCCAGAGACTGATTTCTGTTCTCATCCTGAAGCAAAGTTCTTAACCTGAAGCACTATTTTTGGGTTAGCGGAGTCTGTAACCTGAAGCACATGTAACCTGAAGCATATGTAACCTGAGGTACCACTGTATTTTAAAAATACAAAATCAGGGTGGAGACCATAAAAAGGTGCTTGGGAGGCTGGATGCAGCCTGTGGGCTGCAGACTAACCACCTCAGCTTTAGGAGAGAGAGGTAAAGCAGATACCGGGCGCATATGTGCTGACTTAAACATGAAAGTGGCCATTTAGAGCCCATTGAGTAGTACTTCCCAAGTAGGCCGCCTGTCAATGTTGCACCAAGCACACAAGGCTTTTAGTCCATTCATCACCCCATATGCCAGCAGTATCTGCACACCAATGATGGATGGTCCCAGCATCAGTTGTGCTTCATCCAAGTGTTGGCAAGGGATGTGGGAGAAAAGTCCATAACTGATGCAGCAACTACATTGAGCAACTGCAGGGACAAAATAAAATAAAATGATCAGCTCCATTTTTAAATCAGATCTCTTGAATTGACTTTTTTTCCTGAATTGTGGTAATTCTCACAATTATCCAGCAATACATGTTTCTGTGTGTGGAAAGCAATATTCCTTTTCTTCATTCTACTTCCTTCTTCACGGAGAAAAACTGACAGTTTAAATTTTCTCACAGTTACATTGAGCTGAGAATAACAGCTCTTAAATTAGTTCCGAGGAGGTGGCATGATGCAAGGAGTTTGCAGCAGTCTAGCACTGACATGCAGAAATATCTGAATATGCAAATGAACTGGAATACTGTATAAAGATCATCATTTGATAGAGGATTTTGTGCATTTGACTGATAAATCAAGGAAAGTTCTTCCTTGTATGACTTCCCTCCATCACATATGTAACCTTCGAATATACACAGAAATTGCCTTTCAAGATAAAACCAGAGTTTATCCAGTCCAGTTTTTTAGTCACTACTGAGATGCCCCTTGAAAATTTACAAGGCAGGCAAGATACGCATAGCCAAGGCTTGTTCCTTGTACCTTGTATCCCCTAATTCTCTAATGATATGTTGCCTCTGAGCACCAAGATTCCATTTATGTCTCTGGACCTATGATACTGCTGTTTTCTTTTATAGCCTTTCATCACTTCATTGGTTTCCCCTCTGCTTTATTTGCTTCCCCCTGTGTCTTTCCTCTGTGGCTTTCCACGCATCTTTCATCCTCCTTAGGAAATAACAGCACAACGTGGGGATTGATTTTTTCCTCTCATACTTCCCTCTCTTTTACAAGAACACAAAGCAAAACTGAAACCAACAAAAGAAAGGGGGAGAGGGAAAACATTCGCTTGTAACATAGATTGGTTGTCCTCTTTTATGATGGCACTGTCCTTTATAAATTACAAATTACTTCTGTATATTATCGTTCCTCCTGCCTTTCCTCCCCTTCCCTCTTGTGATTTCTAGCTACTTAAGATTGTGAGCCTTTGTAAGAGCTTGTCATTATTTGAGAAGTGCTTCAAGAACAACAACAATGAATGCTTTCTTTGGAGTATTAATAATCTGAAGAAGTATTAATACTTATGAATGAAAAACCAATATGTGCTATGCCACTTTATTCAACCTCTATTAAAGAGGTTAGTTGAGGCCAGGCATGTCCAGAGAATCACAGGGACGGAAAGGTCATATTGTGCAAGATGAGCAACGAAGCAGGATCATCCATACCAAAATATGGTTATCCCAAATCATATTAATTTTCACTCTATTAAATGTGCAGAGATGACCTATGTCCATGTAATGTTCCACTAGGGCTCTAATGCTCACCAGTAATTACCGCAGATCCAATCACTTTGTCAAAAGGCACTGGCGGTGCAACCAGGAACTTTCAGTTCTGAGTGCCCTGCATGGTGATGTACCCAGAACTGGTCTGCAGCTTGGATAATTCCCAGGCTCTGAACTGACCCCACTGACTCAAGTTAGCTATTGTGTTTTCCTGGATAGGAAGGGCTATAAACAGATTCCTGATTGATCTGGGATCTTGCCCAAGCACTAAGATCTCCCTCTGTGTGTTTTGTGCTTCCTCTGGTCTGACCTGAACATGAGCAAGAGCCCTCATAGCATGTCTGACCACCTGAGGGCAATATAGTCTAACTGGTAAGTTCAGGGTTACAGGACCTTGGAGAGTACCAAGTGAACAACTTGCTTGGACAAGGTCAAAAACTGAGTGAGGTCTCTCATCAGCCCAGACTACCTCTTTCAGGTTCTACCTCTTTCGTGGAGAAAGGTGAGCTCAAAGGGCTGGTCTGATGACCTGGAGCCTAGAACTTTAGCTCCTCTCCCATTCTAGCATGTTGCTAGAACTGGTGATCCAGCAATAGAGAATGTGGATGCCTCCATGAAGAGGCATCTGGCAGTTCTCAGGACCCTTGTTTAGTGGTCTATTGGATTATATGCTTTGGATCAAGGCCACTGTTGGTACCCATGTCTGGTCTGAAACCTTCTGTGGCATTCGCTGATGAACCTTCTGATCTGGCTGACCCTTCCGCATCTAGGACTGAATTTGAGCATGGGGTAGGGGTCATGACACCAACTTCTGAATCAATATTCACATGTGATTCAACCTTGACACACTTGTTGCAAAATAATGTAAATACACTGGTACCTCGGGTTACATACGCTTCAGGTTACAGACGCTTCAGGTTACAGACTCCGCTAACCCAGAAATAGTACCTCGAGTTAAGAAGTTTGCTTCAGGATGAGAACAGAAATCGTGCTACAGCAGCGCGGCAGCAGCAGCAGGAGGCCCCATTAGCTAAAGTGGTGCTTCAGGTTAAGAACAGTTTCAGGTTAAGAACGGACCTCCGGAACAAATTAAGTACTTAACCCGAGGTACCACTGTAAAACTGAACACTTCTGCATACATGCATGGATTTTGTCAACTTGATCAGAACCATAACAAGAAGGGGACATAGTGGTATGGATTTGGTGATGCATATACAAAGCCAGCAACCATATATTAATTATCTGGACATTTTCTAACCATGACGAAACTGAAGATGCAATTTGTGTGCTGCCTGCTCACATAGTTCCTGCATGCTGCCTAGTTCACACTACTTCCCCCCTACCATTATGCATTCCAGTTAATTCTGCCCTTCCAAACCTGAAGTGTAGGGCCTCTGGATATTCTAAATCCAAACCAATCTGAATTCCTTAATATGGATTCTAATTTTGACTTGCTGATCTGCCTCTTCCTACAATGCTGGGGTAATATGAGAAGCCTCCAGGCATATAGGAGAAACCCATGCAGCCTCACAAATGCTAACCTCAGAAAACTTGGTGAGTGCTGGAAGGGGGAGCATCTGCACTGGAGGTGCTTAATAGTCACCCCCCCCAAAGTTTCTCCTGTTACCCAGTTCTGCCGACAGACGCCAACAGAATTTCCTGGGCCTGTTACAATGTATGTGGATCAGGTCACTTGCATCCCATTCCCCCAGGAATCTATTTACAAGAACTGTTACTTATGTACATATATTAACTCAACTTAGTCTACCTCACAGGTTATTGCAAATATAAAAGTGGGAGGGGAGGGAAGTGTACAGAACCTTGAGCTCCTGGGTAGACAAGCAAGATAAAAATATGTTCCAAACAGTGCAGTTAAATTATGGAATACACTCCCACCGGAGGCAGAAATGGCCGCCCATTTGGATGGGAGATGAGGAATTTCTGGCCTTCCAGATATGTTTCACTCCATCTCCCATCAGCCCCAGCCAGCACTGTCAATGGCCAAGGATGCTGGGAGTTGTAGTCCAACAAAATATTCGGCAGGCCAGAAGTTCCCTATCCCTGGTTTATAATATATGCACGCAGGATTGCCTTTCGGAATATCACTATCCTTGTTTTGATTACTTCTTTAATTATTGCTTTCTGTAATAAATTTGCTGAGTTAATACTAGTGGCATTGACATGACAGCAGCACTTCTCTCTTCATTGCACTGTAACATGGGATGAGGAGCCCACGCCAAAGCTCTTCCCTTCGCAATGTCCCTGTGTCATCCCCATGGGACTGTTTCTGCATGATCTTCAGCCTTCTCCTATTACCCTAGAAATGTGGAGTGGGTTGGGGCTGCAGAAATTCCCATACCATTGAGGTAACATAAGAACCCTGTTGTAGCAATTTACTACACACCTAAAAGCAAGTCTGGATGAGTTTCCTGAAAACACTTCATACTTATGCTTATATATGCAAATATTCAGCACTACTGCCTTCGAGCTGGCAGTGCAACAGCACTTATTCCCCATAAGGCTGAAATCCTAAGCTCACTTACTTTGCGTTCAGTCCCACACTCACCTCAGTGGGACTTTTTTCTTTTTGTAGAGATGCATAGGATTACAGTTATGCAAGTTAAAACTGCTTTACATTACCCAGCTGTAAAAATGATTCTTGACTTTCCCCCTGAAACTGCATATATTTATTCCTGGAAGCAGGAGGTGGAATTTCTCTTGTTATAGGAAAAACATAAAAGCATAATGAAATAAATTATTTAAAATGTAAGTCAGTGTCCCACACTGGTGTCTTGCAGAATATATGAAAGAAAGTTATGCAGTTTGCGTCTCTTCACTGAGGAGGATCAAATGTTTCCTTTTAATATACGCAAATAGATTCACATTGTCAGGAACAGAATTCAATTTAATCCTTGGCCTTTTAAATTCAGGGAGTTTTCGGGCATTTATTTCGATAGGACATTAGACTTCAGATTAGCTGCATGCAGGCTATAATTCTGTTTGCACTTTAAGATACAATATTGCTCGCTTCGTTTCAACACTTTCTTGAGGACTTACATAAAGGAACATCAAGAAACTCTAAAAATTCAGTGAGAAAACTTAAAGGAGCTAATTGAAGCAGTGTTCTGCTGGGAGCTCATTAACTAGAAAAGCTATAAACCACTGCAAAACAAATGTAATGTACAATCTGTGGAGTTTTTTCGAAAGAAGATTTGAGGTGTGGCAATCATAATAATGTTTAGAATTTGTATAGGCCAGTGATAGGAAACCTGTGGCCCTCTAGATGTAGCTGAAGTACAATTCCCACCATTGGCCATGTTGGCTGCAGCTGATGAAAGTTGCAGAGTCAAATAATATCTGGAGTGCCGCAGATTCCCCATCTCTGCTATAGTGCTGTTGTCTTTCCAAATAACCCATAATACAGTATGTTGTCTTGTAATCCTGACAACAACACTGTAAGGTAAGTGGCTATTTATCCACATATTACAGATGAAGCTAAGAGTTGTTTGCTTAATGCTCCCTGGTAAGTGCATTGCAGACATATTATTTGAAAACGGGGAAGGTTGATTCATATCTCTTTTCACACTAGCCCTTGCGCTCAGTCAGGATTAAGTGTTCTTTGGCAGCCTCAGACACAAAAGGAGGATGAAGGAAAAGGAGCAGATGAGAGGCTGAAAGGCAGGCATTCGGGGATACAGTAGAGAACAGAGATACTGTACTCCGGTTATGACTCTTGGTGGAGAGGAGGAAACAATTTGGCCAGCTCTCTACCCTGCCGTTTCTGTAGAGCGCAGGAGCATCATCAGGGAGATGGAAGGACTTTGGCTGACCAGAGGGAGAAGGTAACAAAGGAGCTGGAGGCAGAAAGGCAGGACAACAGCCATATTGCCACCTTCATAGGAGGCATCAGACACATCTTAGAAAGGGTTTATCAAGCACCCTTGTATAAAATTTCAAAAGAACCAGCTCACTGTTCAGCATGGGCATAGGCAACATTACATACAAAACACACAGAAAGTGAGTTGTTACAAATGAAATAAATTAAGCTTCCCATCACACAGTTGTGGCAGAGACACATGGGCATCCCTATCAATCATATAATGTTTTAAACATGGTTTGCCAACCTTTCTGGGTTAGTGGGTACATTTTGAATTTTGAGAAAGTGCTATGGGTTCAGGCCACAAAATGGCTGCTGTGGGGGGGATGTAGTATAACATAAAATGGCTGCCTGAGAGTGTGACACAATTAAAAGAGAAGGAGGAAGGGGATAAAATTGTGTGATCATGCCCTGCTTATCAGCCTGCCCATTAATTCGGAGAAAGGTACCTACAGTCAGCCACTATCACACACGCAGAGAGAGAAGCTTGTTATCTCACACTCAGAATTTTAATATAGGTGTGGCTGAGCCAATGCCAACAGGAATTGAGCAGGTCCTTTGTGCAAGGACCCCCTCTCTGCACATGAACTGACCCAAGCTCTGCATTTATTATTAGAAGCCCTTCTCTGTGTGTGCCCCCTCTGAGGGAAGGTGGAGGCTGTCAATACAAGAACGAGACTTCTCAGTGGTGGCTCCCCACTTACGAAACCTTGTTCCCTGGTGCTGTCGTTATCTATTTTTAGGCAGTGGGCAAAAACATTTCTTTTCCACCAAGCCTGTGGCCTTTAATTTGGTGGGCTTTTTATATTAGCGGTCTCCTTCAGTGCCTTTTTATAAATACGAACGTGCTTTTAGCTTTTACTCTGTTTTAGTTTTACGTTGGTTTTCATTTATGCACCCCTTTTTTGTAACTTGCATTGAGTCATATTTCATTTTAACAAGAGTAACTAATAAGTGCAATAAATAATATTTTTGAGGGAATATTTATGGAGACCTTGTGTAAGTGCTATAGGAGGTACTGACATGCACACTGGTCTCTGGTGGTCTTGCATTCTACCCAGGACCCACTGGAGGGGTGAAACTTGGATTTCTCTAGAGATGAAACGGGGACGCTTACTTTTATTAGGGTGGAGTGTGCTTGCTGGAGGAAAGCCAACACACGCAAGGGATCATTCCAGGTGTCTCTCTTATTAGGTACAGCACCAGACTGAGATTAATTAATATTATGCAGACTTGCATCATCACTTGGCTGCCATGCCTGTTGCTTATCTTCATTACCCCATGATCAGAACTAGCTTACACTACTTGCCACCTCTGATTGTTCAGGAGGAATGAAATGGGGGGGAACTCCTTTTACCTTGTCCAGTATCCAGAACCCCCACCCAGTATATATCTACAAAATAGGAATGGAGAACCTCAGGCGTGGCAGCCAAATGTGGCACCTCAGGCCACTCCATCAGACTCTCTGGACTTTCTCAGGCCACACTCTCTCCCCTCAGGCCACAGCCTCACCCTGCCCCCACTTTATGCCATTTTGCCTGAGTGGAATGCGTCCTTGAACTCTGAGAATGCCTCTGTTCTGCACGGATGGAAGAGAGAAAGGGCCGTGGGAGTGTGTGTAAAAATTAGCCAACTGAAGAAAGCTAAAATTCACATTTTGCTTCTGGCACCACAACACGGATATGTGCCCCCCCCCCAAGAAGGTTGCTCAAAAGCTGAAAATGCTCCCTCATCCTTGCTATTAAATCTGCAGGTTCTGGGCTGGGTACCTTCTAACAGCTTACAGTTTTCCTGGATGTGAACATTAAGTTTGATTGGATATGCACTGGGGAGTTGAGAAAAGAATCCACCTCTTTTCCACGCACTGTAATTTCCTCACAATTAAGTGTTCACCTTTGGTACTTTATAGCACTACAGCAAGAAGAAAATTTGAGGACTGTGGTGGTGGGAGGTATCAGTTTCTCCTTTCCCCATCTGAAACTTCACTGCTGTCTCCCTCACCCCCGTGACCTCTGAACACCATAACAAGACTTTTGATCTGGCATGACTGGAGCCCTGGAAAGGAGCATTGCACTATATGGAGGTTTCAGAAGGAGAGGAGAAAAGTACCATACTTTCCCACTTGCCAGCAACTTCCCCTGCATCACACTATATAGCAATAGGAACTCATGACTGAGACCTGCAGGGAGTCCTGAGCCTATGGGTTGGTAAATCTGCCAATTTCAGTTTCCCTCAATTTCTCATTTTTCTCATCTTCATTTCTACATATTTCACATTCATCAGCATTTTGATGTGAACTTATACACATTTTTGTTTGCACTTTTCCTCATAACAAATTTTTGAAAGACAAGTTCCCCTAATATGCATTTTTGTGTGTTATTTTCACTAATGCATTTTTGTGTGTTAGTTTTTTAAAAAACAACAACAACAACATGCACACTTTCTCCTATTATATACATTGGTGCACATCTTAATTAGCTAGAGGACCACAATGCAAAATTCAGAGAAGGACAATTTTTTGAAGGATGGCTGCATTTCAATTTGTGCATTGTTTCAGACAGTGTGAATTAGGTAGGTTTGCCTTTAAATGGGAACTGTATTTAATTTCTTGTCCATCCTCACTGAGCCTGAGCTCATTAATATGTCATTGCATAGAGTGGGGAAAGTTTTAATGTCTGTCCTCATCCTGCTCCCTACCTTCTGAAACATCCCACCCTATAGTCTCAGACAGCATGACAAAGCTCATGTTCCAGACTGGCTGGAGCTCTAGAACCACTCCTTTCAGAGGCTGGGGACATACTGCAACAAATTGTGGTAGGTTTCCACCTGTTTGTTTTAATACAAATGACCCCACACCTGTTTTCTGGGAAACAGTTTGCAAATTAGAAAAGGAAAGAGGGGGAAACTCATGCAAAACAACTTGAGCATCTGAATTGTCCTCCAGAAAGATAAGGGAGACAACAGAAAGAACATGAGGTTCTGGAAAGTGGTCTTGATCAATCTTCTAACAGTTTTATGGCAGCCTGAAGGATGGGATTGCAGCATGTATTCTCCTACCCTAATCTCACCTCCAAAATGTTACAAGCTTTTAAGTGTCTTTGACCACTTTGAAGCTAACAGAGTCCTTGGGACAGATTAATTTGGATCAGAGGGAAACTTCCTCTGATGCTAGTTAATCATCCCCACCCAAAGACAGGTTGCACCTGGAAGACTTGCACAGTCTTAAGCATATCTACTCCAAAGTAAATCCCACTGCAGCCAATGATGAATTCCCAGCAAAATGCATGTGTACAGGATTTCTGCCTGGGTTTAAGAAAATTTAAGAAAATTGCAAACGGATCTATTAATGGGGAGAACTGATTTCAAGATTGGAAACTGACATCAACAGATTCACCTATCCCTACATAGTAGAGAGGTAAAGAATCTGCTACAATAAAAATAAATGAATCAGGTGTTAACTTGCCCACAGGTCCTGTCTAGCACAGGCATGGGGCTATTTGATAAGAGCCTCTCTCTTACTTAATGCCACCCATTCTTACTAACACCTGAAAAGTCAGTTTACTTGAAGTGCATTTAATTACATGAATGATTTCAGTCCCACCTTCCTGTCCCCAAATGGGCCCACCCATAGTAATTAAAATATTTAAAAACAATAACTGTATTAAGTGTCCAATTATATTAATGTCCACTGGAACCACTAAAAAAGCCTCTTCCACAAGAACACAAGCTGAATTAAAGTTACTCTCTCAAAGGTGTTTAAATAAAATGGCCTTAACTTGCTTCTGAAAGACCAGTAATCTTTACTCTCTCATTAACCCCTCCCCAAATGTTTAATTCCATTTTTTGGTATATAAATATCAGTACAGTATAAAACAGGACATTACTAAGAAAAATATGTATATAAAAATCCAAGTAGTCAAGTTTTTACTTTAGGTTCATCAAGTTTTTACTTTAGGTTCTGTTAAGGAGCTGCTTCTTCATAAAAATATGTTAATGCATAAAGGCCCTTTCTTCCCATTTTTGAAGATAATTAATTTTGTACAATGAAAGTGTGGATAGTATAGCTGTGGGGGTCTATGGGGAGATTGAATGTGCCATTTTTTAATTTCAGTGTATCATTTCGATACCAATGTGTCATGAAACTATTGCAGCCACTATTTATTGGACAGCCACTAACTCTTGGGTCTAACATACCCCACCAGGTTGATTTCAGGATAAAGTGAGACCTCATTATACAGATTTCCTTGGGGAAAAGGAAGGATACAAATGTGTTAATTCCCCCCCCCCCAAAAAAAAAAATATGTCATAGGAATACTGTCCCTGTTCAAAGCACCTTCTTTGCAGCGACCATTTCGTACACATCCTTAAGGCACAATTGATTTCAGGCTGAATTTACGTACTTCAAAGTCCATATGCTTAATATCACAGCAGGGAAAAGCTGAAGAAAGAGAATGGAGCTTGATAAAGAATAGTGCAGATGAGGAAGAAGAAATTATTAGGAAGCAACTAGGGATAGTAGGAACTGAAAAAAGGTGGCTTGACAGAGGATACTTCCACATGCATTCATGTGCAGTATTTTTTAGATTATATTTGATGATTACTAGAGACTCTGCGTATAACAATTGTCAGAGCGGTAGCCGTGTTCAGTCTATTTTATTGATTTTGCTAAAGATAAGTCTTGTACTTTTTTCCTGCATAATAATTTGCAGACTGGGATCCACTATATCAGAATCATAGGGTTTTATCTTCTCTCTCCACTAATACTCTTGGGCCATGGCAATTAAAAGTACCCTGTAAGATAATTCTACATAGAGCTTAAATTTACCCAAGATAAGCACAGTGATAATTCACAACAGCTGTAATTGGTGGGGACATTATCATGCTAGTTTTGCAGGAAACCATTGCTTCAATTCCAGCATAAAGCCACAAAATCAAACTTTGATAATAGAAAATGTATGTGTCCACAGAAACATATGTATTCCATTGAACAGAAACATTTTGCTTCAATTTTGTACACATGCTTTTATGTGGCACATACAGAGCATACTGTTCTGACATCTGTATGGAACCACTGGAAAAGATAGTGAAATTAAGATAAAGGGGGGGGGGAACTAAACTTTTTTGGGGAACTCAAAGGAATTGCACCCGTTTTACGAAACTCTCTCCCCAGCTTCCAAGGTGATCTGTTAGCAGGTTTTAAGTGTAACTGTTTTGTATATTGGTTTATTAAAAATATATATTTTGCCCTGCATTTTCATAAATGATCTGTTACTTGTGCTAACAGAAAACGTATGTTTAAAACGTTGTTTTGCGAGAGGGTCGGCCCCGCCAGCTCCTGGCTCGCCCGAGCGGCACTGCGCGCGCTCTTCCTGCGCCCGCGCGGGCGTTTGCGCGCGCTCTGCGGAGCAGCAAGTGCACAGGAGCCGCCTGGCGTGGGCGTGGAGAGCTGGCGCCGCACAGCCCCCCTCCGACTCCGAGCCGGGTCAGCAGCATGGTGGTAGCGGCGGAGGCGGTGGGTGAGCCGCCGCCCGCGCCCTCCGCCCCCTTGTCAGTGGGCTGCGAAGGGAGGACGCGAAGGCGGAGGGAAGCCCCCAGTGCCGCTGCCGGGCATGCGCGGCGCCCCAGGAACATGGCGGAGGCGGAGGCGGCGTGAATCCAAGCGACGGGGGCAGCAGCCGCGCAGCTGACAGACACGCGAGCCGCGTCGCCGGCGCGTCGAGGGGGCGCCGGGTCCCTTCTCTTCGGTGAGTGCCGGCCGGCCGGCGGCTCCCGGGCCCGGGGTTCTGCCTCACGCCGGGGCTGCCGAGGAACCTTGCGAGGGAGGAAAGGAGGCGAAGCCGGAGCCGCCTCCTCCTCCCCCTTTGCTGCCTCCTCCTCCTCCTCTCCTCGCTGCGGCGTCTCCCGGGTCCCGCACGCTGGAGCGCGGGCAGTGCAAGGGGAAGCGGCGGCGGCGGCGGCGGCCGTGGCGCAGCAGTTGCCGCCCGCCTTCCGGAGAGCGCGCGCGTGCAGAAGGGGACGCGGTTGGCTGCCCGGTGGGTGCCGGCCGCTCGCTCGCTCGCTCGCTCGCCCAGAAGCCCGCAAGGCGGGTTCGGCTGAGGAGGGAAGCGGCTCTCCCATCCCGCTGGCTCCAGTCGTGTGTCTCTCCCCCCCCCCCCCCGCACACCGTTTGTGTCGCTGCGCCGTCCCTCTCCCTGCAGTTTGCCGCTGAGCGCGCTCTCTCTCCCCCCGTCTCCCTGTTGTTATTTTAGTTTTTGCGCGCCTGCCGCGTTCGGAGCGCGCGAGAGAGTTTTTATCTCCGCCGAAGCGGGACTTCCCCCCGCTCCCTCTTCCGAAACCTTTCACGTCCACCTTCCTTGCGATCAAAAGGCCGAGGGGAGGGGGAAATTGCATTCCTCTTGAGGGAGAGGCAAAGGAGGAGGAGGAGGAGGAGGAGGTGGGAGATCTTGGAAGGGGAGCTAACCTTGTGTTTAGCCCGGGGCATGGCAGGTCTCTCTCGGTCTCTTTTTCCCTCCCGCTCCCTGGAAGGCCCCCTAGATTTCGGGGATGGGCGCTCCTGCTCTTGCGATGGTGTAGTTTCTCTCCTCCTTCCCGCTCTTTTTTGGCGGTTGACTTAAAAATAATAATAAGGAAGGGGGGGGGAGCAGCCTGGCCGCCGGAGTTGAGCCTCCGCAGCTGGCGCGTTTGAATGCTACGCGCGTAGAAATCCAGAAACAAGGCGCCCAGGCGTTTCAACTTGGAGCAGAAGTAGGGCAGAACTCAGAAGGGAGGATTAGCGCTTGCGGGGCTGGGGAAACATGGGAGGCGGAGGAGGAGGACACCTTTCCTGGGTTCACAGAACTGACCGCCCAGAGATCAAGTTAGATCTCCTCCTTTTTGACCGCCACCCCCCCCCCCCCGTCGCCGTGCATTTTGGGCCGGAGTGTTCCGTGTGTGGTTTGGTATCGCTTTGCTGTATATTTGACAGGAGCGTGAGAGGACACACCTCCTTGGGCTGCAGCTTCCCGCAGGCGGAATGCTCCCCTCCCTTGTTCCTTCCTGAGGAGGAGGAGGAGGAGGAGTGGCGCCTAAAATCCACTTGCTTCAGAACCGGCTGCAGGCAGCTCTCGATTGAAGGCAAGGCTTTCAGCCGGACAGATGAGGAGGAGTCCGTGTGCTTTGGGTGCCCCCCACACCGGCGAATCTTCCCCTGCTTAAGACGTTGCACTTGCTCTTGTCCTTTTCGACGGAGTTTTCCCGTAAGTCAGTAGGGCTTGGCCTAAAGTGCCTTGAGGACGGGTGGAGAGCAGTTTTGCAGAGCAGCACGCTGCTGCAATACTGCAAGTTGCGTCTAGGAATACTTTGTTGACTTTGTTAACTTTAGATTCCGGTAAAAAACAAGTGGTACTTCCTTTCCTAAACACACACTTGCTTGGAAAGTAAATCCCATTATATTTCCATCCCATAGGATCCCAGGGTGATTTTCCAAGATCATATGCTTCAGATGACAAGAATTGAGATGGATCCTATGCATGTTTACTGTGAGCTCTTAGTGAGTCTTAGTTGAAGTAAGTAAGGGAGCAGTCCTAAACAGACCTATTAGGGAATAAGCCCTAGTGAACACACAGAGACTTGCTTCTAAGCAAATATGCACAGAATTGCTCTGTAAGTGTGCTTGGTATTTTATTCTTCATAATCTAAATGATCCATTTCAACAACATAATAAAAATGAAAAACAAAGAATCTAGAAGCTCTGAAAGTGCTTATGATGATGCCATGGTGAATATTGTTTTCATTGGAGATAATCAGATGTTGGAAGAATCTTAGGGAAATCCATGGGACTACTGCAGAGTAAATGGGTTGTAAAGTTAGAATACGGTTCTAATGTTAAAGTGTTTTTTGACAGCAGCTACACTAAAGGTAAAGGTACCCCTGCCCGTACGGGCCAGTCTTGACAGACTCTGGGGTTGTGCGCCCATCTCACTTAAGAAGCCAGGGGCCAGCGCTGTCCGGAGACACTTCCGGGTCACGTGGCCAGCGTGACATCGCTGCTCTGGCGAGCCAGAGCCGCACACGGAAACACCGTTTACCTTCCCGCTGGTAAGCGGTCCCTATTTATCTACTTGCACCCGGAGGTGCTTTCGAACTGCTAGGTTGGCAGGCGCTGGGACCGAGCAACGGGAGCGCACCCCGCTGCAGGGATTCGAACCGCCGACCTTTCGATCGGCAAGTCCTAGGCGCTGAGGCTTTAACCCACAGTGCCACCTGCGTCCCTCAGCAGCTACACTATGACAGTGTTTAATCAGTTAATCCTTACCACTTCCCTTTGAAATGCTGAACACAGATTTAGAAGAACACTTAAAGTGTATTGATAACCCAAGTGTGAAAGAACACACTGCTGTGATTATGTACTGTAAAAGCCATTATCCTGTACATAAGAACACAATCTAAAGAAATGTATGTTCTTAAGGACTATTGATTGTAGGCAGATTGAGGATACTTAAATTTTCTGATGCTTGTGCCTAAGTATGTTGAAATAGGCACTACAGGACTTTCATAAGTTTAGGATGGTGGTGCTAAGAGTGGATCATGTTCTGCAGAGTGATGTCTATAACTTTCAGGTTTTGTTTATGCTTTAGAATTTAAAAAAAGTTTAAAGTTAACTTTCAACTTTGATGCTGTGAAAAGAATATTTTATGAATTAGCCACTGCCCATGGTTTAGCAAATTGCAGTACAGATTGCAGCATGGTAGTAATTAAGTGGAACCTTACTTTATATAGCTGCATTTCATGCTTGGTTAAACTTTGGTAATAAAAAGAACTTTCATGTGTTTCTTTTCTAAATAGTTACATATTGTAGCCTAAAATATGTTAATTTCTTTCTTCCTGCCATTCTATTTTCTTCAACATTGAATTTGTTGCCTATCAAATAATTCTTTAGTGATTCTTTAATTTTCATTATGAACAACAGCAAAATAAAAGCTTATATTAGTAATATATTTAAATGCTATGTAGTAATTTGGAGTAAAACACACCATGCTATATTTGTTTAAATGAAAAATATGTATTTTGTAGAGCTTAGTGTTTGTACTAACATTTAATGACTAGAGTTAACAGTATTTTAAAAAGTTAGAGTGACAGCAACTATTATTTTGGCTCTTTTAATCAGATATTTTGCATTAAAAAAATAATCCTCAATTTGAAGTGCTTTAGATTGGACAGCCTGCAGGTTGAAATGGAGGAAATAAAGGTTGAAATAAGCATCATGGAACTTATAGCTTGAATGATCACATTAGGTTAAGATATGTGCCTTTTACATGATTATGGCATATTATTTGAATCTGCTACTGTGTTATAATTTGTGGGTCATTTTAATGAATTGCAATCAATTGTTATCTGGCAAGTAGTGCTATTGTGAAGGCAGCAATTAGTATTAAGGAGAAGTCACTGTAAACATACATAGAAACAACTAACTACAAATGTTGTACTGGCCAGCAAGTTGTCTTATTCCCCCTAGTCATGGTTGCTCTGATATAAAGCTGGGCAAACACTGGATGCACAAATGGTCAGCCAGCGTGATTCAGAGATAGTTGTTTGCACATAATGAACTACAGCAGTCGGGTTTCCCTTGTCAGCAGGATTTCCTGGAGCGAGGCTGTAGGTGGAAGTAGATGCTATTTTTCTTCATTTAGGGTGCAATTGAACTCCACTTACCTGGGGTTAAGCTTTAGTGAGGGGACTTCTGTGTAGTCGCATTGTTATTGTCTATTATGCAAGTGTGTGAGACACCAAACTTTCTTATATATGCATGGTTTGTTTGCACCGAAATTATACCAGGCATTAAGGTTTCCAGTTATTTCACATGGGGGTCATTTACATAGTTAAGGAACGTGATGTTACTGTTCATCAAGGACTGATTCATACATTATAATTGGATAATAATTTCTCTCTCCATCCCCTTCTGTAAATAGTCCGCAGTTGACTATTGCAGCAGTAACCCCAGTGAGAAGGAAAGTTTATTTCAGTACGGTTGTATCCAGTGTTAACCATACTCAGAGCAGACACATTAAAGGACATGGCTAATTTACCGGTAGGTTTGTTAATTTCAGTGGCTCTGCTCTGACAATAACTTTAGTTATAACCTGTATACTTTATATATTCAAGACCAAGTTGGAAATTTCCCAAAATTAGGAGGGGGAAGAACTCATTGGAAGTAAGATGGAATAGTACTGTAATAATACATAAAACAACAAGTTATTGGGTCCAGATAATGAAAGTCTCCAAGAGTTTTTAAGCACGTGTTCACCTGGACTGAAGGTAGCAAGTTTACAATGAAATGCAATGATACTTTTAATACTAAACAGCTTTGCCCTATATATTTTGATTCAAGTGGGCAGGGCAGGTTTCAATATTTATTTTATGTATTGCATTTAAAATAGCTGCCCCATAACATGAGTTCTTTGGGTGGTTCATGGAGTACAGTAGGGCTTCTCAGTAATAATAATAATAATAATAATTTATTATTTGTACCCCGCCCATCTGGCTGGGCTTCCCCAGCCACTCTGGGCGGCTTCCAACAGAGATGAAAAATACACTAAAATATCACATATTAAAAACTTCCCTGAACAGGGCTGCCTTCAGATGTTTTCTGAATGTCAGGTAGTTGTCCATCGCCTTGACATCCGATGGGAGGGCATTCCACAGGGCGGGCGCCACCACCGAGAAGGCCCTCTGCCTGGTTCCCTGTAGCTTTGCTTCTCGCAGGGAGGGAACCGCCAGAAGGCCCTCGGAGCTGGACCTCAGTGTCCGGGCAGACCGATGGGGGAGGAGACGCTCCTTCAGATATACTGGACCGAGGCCATTTAGGGCTTTAAAGGTCAGCACCAACACTTTGAATTGTGCTCGGAAACGTACTGGGAGCCAATGTAGGTCTTTCAAGACCGGTGTTATATGGTCTCGGCGGCCGCTCCCAGTCACCAGTCTAGCTGCCGCATTCTGGATTAGTTGTAGTTTCCGGGTCACCTTCAAAGGTAGCCCCACGTAGAGCGCATTGCAGTAGTCCAAGCGGGAGATAACCAGAGCATGTACCACTCTGGCGAGACAGTCTGCAGGCAGATAGGGTCTCAGCCTACGTACCAGATGGAGCTGGTAAACAGCTGCCCTGGATACAGATTTGACCTGTGCCTCCATGGACAGCTGTGAGTCCAAAATGACTCCCAGGCTGCGCACCTGGTCCTTCAGGGGCACAGTTACCCCATTCAGGACCAGGGAATCCTCCACACCTGCCCGCCTCCTGTCCCCCCAAAACAGTACTTCTGTCTTGTCAGGATTCAACCTCAATCTGTTAGCCGCCATCCATCCTCCAACCGCCTCCAGGCACTCACACAGGACCTTCACCGCCTTCACTGGTTCTGATTTAAAAGAGAGGTAGAGCTGGGTATCATCTGCATACTGATGAACACCCAGCCCAAACCTCCTGATGATCCCTCCCAGCGGCTGCATGTAGATGTTGAAAAGCATGGGGGAGAGGACAGAACCCTGAGGCACCCCACAAGTGAGAGCCCAGGGGTCTGAACACTCATCCCCCACCACCACTTTCTGAACACGGCCCAGGAGGAAGGAGCGGAACCACTGTATGACAGTGCCCCCAGCTCCCAGCCCCTCAAGACGGTCCAGAAGGATGTCATGGTCGATGGTATCAAACGCCGCTGAGAGATCCAGCAGAACTAGGAAACAGCTCTCACCTTTGTCCCTAGCCCGCCGGAGGTCATCAACCAGTGCGACCAAGGCAGTTTCAGTCCCATGATGAGGCCTGAATCCCGACTGGAAGGGATCCAAATGGTCCGCTTCTTCCAGGCGTGCCTGGAGTTGTTCAGCAACCACTCGCTCAATCACCTTGCCCAAGAATGGAAGGTTTGAGACTGGGCGATAATTGGCCATCGTGGCCGCATCTAGAGATGGTTTTTTAAGAAGCGGTTTAATAACCGCCTCTTTCAGCGGGTCTGGGAAGGCTCCCTCACGGAGGGAAGCATTCACCACCCCACGAAGCCCATCGCCCAGTCCTTCCCGGCTAGCTTTTATAAGCCAGGATGGGCAAGGATCCAGGAGACAGGTGGTTGACTTCACTCGTCCGAGCAGCCTGTCCACATCCTCGGAGGTAACAGCTTGGAATTGATCCCACACAACTTGACCAGACAGGACTCTAGCACTCTCCCGCCCCGGCCCTGCTCCCACGGTGGAGTCTACTTCTTCCCGAATCTGAGCGATTTTATCTGCAAAAAAATTTGCAAAATCATTGCAGGAGAACATGTGGCCCGTACTGGGCACCGATGTTACAGGTGGTTCCGCTAAATTGTGAACCACCTGAAAGAGTCTCCTGCTGCTGTTTTCTGCAGATGCAATAGAGGCGGTGAAGAAAGTCTTCTTCGCCGTCGCTATCGCCACTTGGTAGGCTCGACGTTGAGCTCTAACCTGTGTCCGGTCAGATTCAGAATGGGTTATCCGCCACCGGCGCTCTAGCCGTCTCAACGATTGTTTCATTGCCCTCAGATCCGTGGAAAACCACGGGGCTCTCCGGGCTCCATGCAATCGGAGAGGGCGCTTCGGAGCCAAACAGTCAATAGCCCTGGTTAATTCCGCATTCCAGCGGGCCACCAGGGAATCGGCTGAAAGGCCATCAACATGGGATAAAGCATCCCCTACCACTCTCTGGAAACCATTTGGATCCATTAAGTGGCGGGGGCGGACCATCCGAATCGGTCCCACCTCCCTGCAGAGGGGATGGGTCGCAGAGAAGTCCAGTTGCACCAGGAAGTGATCTGACCATGGCACTTCTTTCGTTTCACTTTTACTTAGTGTCAGATCACCAACATCCGTAGAGGTAAACACCAGGTCCAAGGCATGTCCGCGGCTATGGGTTGGGCCAGACTTATTCAGGGACAGCCCCATGGAGGCCATGCTTTCCACGAAGTCCCGAGCGGCCCCTTGTAAGGTCGTGTCGGCATGGATGTTAAAATCCCCTAGAACGACCAAGCTAGGTGTCTCCAGGAGAACATCCGCCACGACCTGAAGCAGCTCGGGCAGGGAATCCTTGGTGCAGCGGGGAGGTCGGTACACCAAAAGGAATCCTGTACTGCCCCTATTGCCCAACTTCCAGAACATGCACTCAGAAAACTGGGTCTTCCCAATAGGACGCCTGGTGCAAACTAATGACTTCCTAAAAATCACTGCAACCCCCCCTCCCCGCCCACATGACCTGGGTTGCTGTGCGTAAGAGAAACCTGGTGGACAAGCAGCGGCAAGGACAGGCCCATCTGCTTCATCCAACCAAGTCTCTGTTACACATGCCAGGTCAAGTCCTCCATCCATGATCAAGTCATGGATGGCAGTGGTCTTATGAATCATTGACCTGGCATTGCACAGCAACACTTTCAGGTCATGTGGGTATCCCTTGCTGATTCTAGTATTCATCCGGTCAGGACCAGACCCGGAGGCAGGGATAGTCCTCAGACAACGTCTAAACCTGCCTCCTCTGTAATGACATGGTCTGGTCTTAGTGTAACTCCTCCTCCTACCCGTGATCACTGAGATCGGTTGTCCCAGTGCATCCCCCCCTGTGGAACATGCCCCAGCCATTTTGTGGGCTGGGGCCCACTCCCCGGCAGCCCTGACCCCTCCCCTTAAGAACAAAATAACCCCTTTAAAAAACAACAACAAAAAAGCAACAACACAAATAAAACAATACAAACAAAAAACAATAAAAATTATAAAAATTACAAAAACATAAAATCAAACAAATTCCCAGGCCCAATAAACATCCACCCCACCCCACCCCACCCCACATACAAAAAATTCAAAATAAATTTTTTAAAAACATTTTAAAAGCACTCTGCACCCCTCCAGCAGTAACAGCAACTGTCCTAGTGAGGCCTGTCAGGCCCCGCCCCAGGCCAGATGGTGAGTGGCAGGAAGGAGCAGGGCCCTCAGACACTCACACAGGAGAGTCCTCCTGGGTAGCGGAGTGCAGCAGTCCATGTGAGGCTTCAGGCCCCACCCCAGGCCAGATGGTGAGTGGCAGGAAGGAGCAGGGCCCTCAGACACTCACATACAGGAGAGTCCTCCTGGGCAGCAGAGCGCAGCAGTCCCTGTGAGGCTTCAGGCCCCGCCCCAGGCCAGATGGTGAGTGGCAGGAAGGAGCAGGGCCCTCAGACACCCACACAGGAGAGTCCTCCTGGGCAGCAGAGTCCAGCAGTCCTTATGAGGCTTCAGGCCCCGCCCCAGGCCAGATGGTGAGTGGCAGGAAGGAGCAGGGCCCTCAGACACCCACACAGGAGCGTCCTCCTGGGCAGCAGAGTCCAGCAGTCCTTATGAGGCTTCAGGCCCCGCCCCAGGCCAGATGGTGAGTGGCAGGAAGGAGCAGGGCCCTCAGACACTCACATACAGGAGAGTCCTCCTGGGCAGCAGAGCGCAGCAGTCCCTGTGAGGCTTCAGGCCCCGCCCCAGGCCAGATGGTGAGTGGCAAGAAGGAGCAGGGCCCTCAGACACCCACACAGGAGAGTCCTCCTGGGCAGCAGAGTCCAGCAGTCCTTATGAGGCTTCAGGCCCCGCCCCAGGCCAGATGGTGAGTGGCAGGAAGGAGCAGGGCCCTCAGACACTCACATACAGGAGAGTCCTCCTGGGCAGCAGAGCGCAGCAGTCCCTGTGAGGCTTCAGGCCCCGCCCCAGGCCAGATGGTGAGTGGCAAGAAGGAGCAGGGCCCTCAGACACCACACATGGGAGTCCTCCTGGGCAGCAGAGTCCAGCAGTCCTTATGAGGCTTCAGGCCCCGCCCCAGGCCAGATGGTGAGTGGCAAGAAGGAGCAGGGCCCTCAGACACCCACACAGGAGAGTCCTCCTGGGCAGCAGAGTCCAGCAGTCCTTATGAGGCTTCAGGCCCCGCCCCAGGCCAGATGGTGAGTGGCAGGAAGGAGCAGGGCCCTCAGACACTCACATACAGGAGAGTCCTCCTGGGCAGCAGAGCGCAGCAGTCCCTGTGAGGCTTCAGGCCCCGCCCCAGGCCAGATGGTGAGTGGCAAGAAGGAGCAGGGCCCTCAGACACCCACACAGGAGAGTCCTCCTGGGCAGCAGAGTCCAGCAGTCCTTATGAGGCTTCAGGCCCCGCCCCAGGCCAGATGGTGAGTGGCAGGAAGGAGCAGGGCCCTCAGACACCCACACAGGAGAGTCCTGTAGGAATAAGTTACTCTAGACAACAAGTTACTTTCTCCCTTTACATGCATTTGCAAGAAATAAAGAGGCTTCATCTGCTCTGCTTTCCATCATACACTTAAATACTGTAGTTTCTGACTGAGGCTGGAAAATCAAAGCCCTAGGCATCACATACAGATGAATAATTCCCAGAGGTTTTCCTGTGCAAGCCCTATTGAAAGAAATTGGAATCTGCACTCATTTTGATGGGACTTGTGGAAGTGGGTTTTTTTTTTTTTTTGGAAGGTTGTGCATTAGGACATTTCTGGCTCTGGTTCCTCGAGCTCAGAAATTTCTTTGAGAAATACATTCCACTTTTTCTCTTTGATGTCATGAGCAAATAAACCATTGAAGTTTGAAGTCTTCATTAAATTATGGGGTTGTTTTTTTAAAAAAAACAACACTAAAAAAAAAAACTTCTGATGTGTTTTTAACCAAATAAAGACACACGAATCTTTCCCCCTTGCCATACAAGTCAACCTTTTTGATTTTTCCTTGATCAGTGTACCTAGATTAAATTGCATATTGAGTTGCTGACTGCAACAAATATTTCAGCATGGCATTGTGTAGTAAAGCATTATAGTGGTAAAAGAACAGGTGCTAAAGTACCTTCTAATTTTTAAAAGTGGTTATGTTTCAGAAATAAAAATTTGCTTTCATATATTGGCAGTAAAATTGTGCCAGTAATTTCTGAATTGTATCATTAGTGTAAATAATGTTTATGCTTACAAAATGGTTTCAGATTCTGTTAATTGTGCTTTTGGCTAAACCATGGGTGTGACCTATTGAGAGAGAGTTGGGCTGTTTAGGGAGGAAAGGCAGGATATAAATTGAATAAATAATAGCCATCTTGAGTGAAGCTCTCATGAATGTAGTCTCCTGTAAAATAATGCTTGGACACGTGGAAAATTCAACAAGAGAATCCCAAAATCTTGTACAAATCACTTGCCACGTAATCCAACTAAATACATTTAATTTCCATTTATCTCAATGGGAGATTTCAACTCTTCCAATGAAATCAGTGGGAATAAAATGCTTAAATGCTGGTAGCTTAGATATTTATAACTTCTGAGACTGTTTTGCTGTTAAGAATAAGATTAAAATCCCATTATGTAATTAAATCTTTAAATTATAACAGATTCTTTATAATGACAACATGCAGTAATTTTTTTTTAAAAGGCTACACCAATACTTTGAAATATTATATTCCATTCTTGCATAGGATAGCCAGTGGATTTGCATTCAGGTCACTGCACTATGTACAGCAGCTCTGCAATACCAGTGACTTACAGACAGGAATCATGTGCCGTTTCACATTCATCACAAAATAAACTAAATCAAAATCTACAGAAATACGTCTGAATTGTTTTGCATGCAGAAACAGTGTTGATTAAGTATGATGTGTAAGGTTGGATTCAGCTGGTGATTACCGTATTTCCAAATGCCCTTTCCAACAAGTTTACTCCACAACCGTTCAATAAGCACCTATGTTTTGTTCTCAAAAGTTTGTTTTTTTAACATGGTTACTTTTGTTGTTTGCCTCAGTAATTGGTTTCCCCTTTCTTCCAAAATCATTTGGATAGTTTGTATAGGAAGTTTAGCCTCTTTTTAAAAACATTATTTTGAGGTTTGCTGTTTTGTAGAGTGGTCCTATGTTAAGTATTTGATCTTTATAACCCATACCAAAGCAAAATATCAAATTGGTGGCAGTCCTATACATGGTTAAGAGGGAGAATTTTGTTTAGTTGGTTGTGCCTTATGGTTCTTCAACATAGCCTTCATTATTTTAAAAGTTCTCTTCCACTTTTTGTCAGTGACATAAAGTAGTGCAGTGGTACCTCGCGTTACATATGCTTCAGGTTACAGACTCCGCTAACCCAGAAATAATACCTCGGGTTAAGAACTTTGCTTCAGGATGAGAATAGAAATCGTGCGGTGGCGGCAGGAGGCCCCATGAGCTAAAGTGGTGCTTCAGGTTAAGAACAGTTTCAGGTTAAGAATGGACCTCCGGAATGAATTAAGTACTTAAGCCGAGGTACCACTGTACTTATTAAAAGTAAGAAAGCATCTTTTATGGGTAGTGCTGCTGCTGCTGCTGCTGGTGGTTATTATTAAATTAATATATAAACAATCTGTACAAACCTACAATTAAAACACTAAATAAACCATATTCATGTCATGGGAGGCCTTGCATCTTCTAAAAACAATGAAATAAGGTATTTTGGGTGTCTCTTCAGGAAAGGAGTTGCACAGTCATAGGGCACCAACAGAACATTTCTCTGTATCACATGCTTACAAATCTCACTTCCTCATGAAATGACACGTAGACATTCTGCTGGCATCTTAAGGAACATGGGTGCACAGGGGTGCTGAATATGTGGGGCCTGCACTGTTTAGGAATTTTCTCTTGGGGAGAATTATTAGTTGCTGAAATAGGTATGGTAATGCAGGAGTTGCTTAGTTTGAGGCCTATGTTTCTCTTTCTCTCCCCCACACCCCACCCTGCTTCCAAGGAGCTCAGGGCAGCGCAATGGGAGCTGTCTCTCTCGTTATTGCAACCTTGTTCCGTACAGCCTAACCTTCCTTGCAGCCGTTCAGTGAACTTGATTCCACAGCAGAAATTCAAACGGCCATTCTCTGGTGCAGGTTTTGCATACTTTCCATTTTGCCACACTACATGGATGGTCGTTTAGACCAGTGGTGGGGGACCTGTTGAGCTCTAGCTCCTTTTGGTTGCAGTCAGTATGCCAACAGTCAGGGGTGATGGGAGTTGTAGTCCATCAACATCTGGAAGGCCACAAGTTCCTCATCCTAGATTCATTGTGTGGGTAGAGTTGGCTGTCCTATATAACTAAAAAGTATTTTTTTCATTAGCTCCCAGGGCTCTGAACCCAAGTTATAAACAGAAAATTCAAAGGAGCTTACAGTGTCAATGGAAGATGATCATTGAGCTGTCGGTGCTGCTTTTGAGCATATATTTAATCCAATGCAGAATTGGCATTCTGAAATTTTAGCTCCAGGGGCTGATATCCCATTAATGGTTGCGTTGCGCTTGTACTTCAGTTCAGCCACACTTGTGTGACTCCAGCTCCTCCATCACTCCAGAGAAAATGCCACGCTGGCTGCAGCTGATGGGATTTGGAGTCCACTTCTTTAAAGTGCCTCTCAAGTGGATTATTTGCTTATACCCACAGTGCATGATTAATCACTTTCACTTACCAATGGAAGAGAGAACCCATTTTTGATAGATTAAATGTCACTGTTGATGAACTAAAAGATTGATCATGTACATTTAAAGGAAAACAAGATACAGCTTGGATATGTTCATCAGTCACATTATTAATCTTGCACCGAATAAGCATTAGTTCTTGTAAACTGTTAAAAGTCAATGGCTTGTGATGGTAAATGTGTGAATATGCTGGTGTAAGAGGTTGGAGTTTTAAAGACAATTTATTTAAGGTGCTGACTTGATATTTCATTGGTGAAAAAAGTGCAGGCATTTATATATTTCCGTGTGTGTGTGTGTGTGTGTGTATGCATGCATGTATATCTGTCTGTCTGTCTGTCTTACCAGAATGTAACAAAGCAGAGCTGATTCTTGAGAGGCACAACTTCAGGTTCATTGCAGTTGTGTAACTGCAAACCTGAAGGACTTTGGATAAATTAATAGTAGTCTGAAAAGCAAGTCTCAAACTTCATTCTTACTGCAACAACATTTTCTAAAGTCTATTTTGAAATATAATTAGGAAGGGAGTTAGAACTTAGATTCAAAACAACACTTCATACAGTTGGAATGGCATCTTTTGAAATTAATTCCTTAGCTTAAGCCATACTTTCAAACTGAGAGTATTTCACCATTTATTCTCACTTCTGGGCAGTATCCAAGTGGCTCCTATATTGTAAACTTGCACTGAGTCAGAAAGGCGAGAAGGCGAGGGTAGCAGTACCATGAATAGTAGTTTTAAGTGTGCAGTGGATGTTGTGTTGAAATGTAACTATGAACTAATAGTAATGATGAAGGGACTGTATTTCTGTACTGAATCCAGCGGGCAGTTTCACACATTCCCCACCCCCCAATGTAGAGATCAATCCCCATGTATGCACTGGTCATGGTATACATGACAGTTCAGATACCTTTTGGCCGTGCTGTACATACATTAGGAAGCCAGTGTATGTGTCCATAAATGAAAACTGGACTTCTCAAACCTGCAGCGGAATTTCATAAGCCACATAACAGTATCTTGGGGCCAGGGAGGGCTGCATATCAACAACCCCACTTAAGGACTGCAGTTGCTATGTTAGCAGGGAGTCGTCTCTCCAAAGCTGCACAGACTTTGGAAACTCTGGAATTCTTTTTATGTTTCTAGCAGGGACTCCAGTGGCTAAGAGGGATGATTATCACTGCTGGGTTGGAATCTTTATTATGGGAGCAAGTGCAATCTGGTGGCAACAAAAAAAGATAAAAAAACCACAGACTGTTTAAAGTAGCCTGGACATAAAGTGAGGCCACTGGGACTAAGCATCATCTTTCATAGTTTATTGCTGGCAGAGAAGAGTAGTTTAGGAATGTGTTTGACTTCAGCAGCTATTGGTGATGTTCCATTTAAGCGGATGTTCATTTCTTCTGCTTATTGGATACGATAGACGCATGAAATGTGTTATGTGTTTCTTTATGTTTTACAGTACTCTTCATAGCACCCTGTAGCACGTGAAGCAATTTATAGACTCAAATTATACGTGCAAGCATTTTTCAGTTTTTGTTAGCTGTGTAAAATGTCACAGAATGGGTTCAGACAGAATAATCCCAGGGAATTACATTGTTTGTGTAATGAGGCAATTGCCAGCTTAGTATTTTATTGTTTGATTTATTGCAGTTTTTGTAGACAGCTTTTCAACTTTAATGGTTCTCAGTCAGAGTGTGATATAAATTGCAGGTGATAATTTTCCTAAAATCCGTAACTATAAGTTAGCACCATCATGAAAAGCAAGTAATTTGGCAAATGCTGGCATAGTGCTACGAAATATAATAAATTAAAGTAATGCTATAATATCCGTCTCTGTTTTCAACTTCTCTGGTTAATAGATGAATATTTCATGAAAATTAATGTGTTCAGGATTCACTTTTTAAATTAATTATGGTGTAAACTTAAATTATACATATAATGAGATATACAAAGGCATGTGTCAATTTATTCAGTTATATACAACATCTGTTTTTGTAATATCATTTATAAATACAATTTTTAAATGGTTGTTTTAATAAATACAACATGCTTCTAATAATCCACAGTCAGTATAGATTACTATTAATTTGGCATACGTCAATATCTGAAATACTGAATTCTGGCCAGATGAAGCAAGGATTCAATATGGAATGAACGGCTGCAACTGGAAATCAAATTGGTTTCTCTTCCTGCTGTTTGGATCTTTGTCTTACACCTTAACATCAAAACCAAATGCAGGATAGTAATCTGACAAGTGCTATTGTTGTTTATCCCCTAATGTTTATCATTTCCCTGTTCAGAGTTGGGTATATAATGTATATAAATGGCATGAGAGATTATTGCCATTAATCAAGGTTGCACATATCAGGAAGGCAGGGGCAATAAATGACAACATAATTTAAGTTGAGGCACAGACGAGGGAACTAGTAGACTTAACAATTAGTTAAATTTGTGCCTTGTATATTTGTGGAGTGAGTGAAAACAACAACTTTATAGTTTCATTACTGCCAGACATGCTGCTGAAAGTGATCTGATAACGCCATTGGCAGTATTTATGAATGTGAGTTGTAAAGTGTGTGCACTTGAGTACAAAAACTCAATAGATTTGTTTACTATTATGTGCTGTCACAATTAAAATTTTAATACTAACACAACCTCCTGTTTTAATGAATTCTAATGAATTAAGTTTTCCTAGTTAGCTATTATTATTATAGGATGTCTGCAGTGCATGGGAAACAGTATCATCAAGTGGTATTTTGCTTGATAAACAAATTAGAAATAATAGCATGGCCTTTAATAAAATGGTTTAAACAGAATGAGTTATCCAAACTTAAGGTTCTGTAGCATTTGTTTCCAGGTGACTTGGAGCTAAGGTGTAACATTTATCTTCCATCTTCCTTCTCGACTGGGTTAAAAAGGCATTGCCTGTTTATATTCCGCTTCCACTGTATAAAAGTTATTTACATATTATTTTGCATTTGGCCTCACCTGCTGTGTTACTGCTCCACAGGAAGCAGTTGTGTTGAAAAAAGAAGCGTGGATGGACGTGTTCTTATTGTGAAAAAGGAGGACCAAACATTTTACCATGGGGAAAACAGCAGCTAAAGGTAAAGTTCCTGAAACAAAGCAACAACTTAAATGAGGGTTTTCAGGGGGGAAGAGGCCCCCAAGAGACCTAATAAGATGGGAGGTGGACTAGGAAAGATCTCACAGCTCCCCACAGTCAACTCACTAATCTCATGACAGAGTGGAATAGATTTTTGCAGGCTATTTTATGATTTTTATTCTCTGCCCTGGTCCTTTTCCCTTTTCATTTTGTGGTCCCATAAGTATATGGGTATATGATTGCACGTATTTAACGTACCTATTTCTCTCTAATTTAGTATGTTCACTATTGCTGTATTGCTGTGATGGAGTTTTTTAACCTTTTATATTGGGGATAGATTAAAATGTCAGGGCCATATAAAGTGGCTGCCCCTCCAGATAGCTGAGCATGTATGCTTGGTCCCATTGTTGCACTGCTGTAGGTCAAATCACTTCCAACACTTGGGAGAGAGTTTACAGAGCTCCACAGGGAACACACCGTGGTTGTAGTTAATTACATAGCACACTGAAAATGCTTACGCCCTTCCAAATTATGGAGAATTCTTGATTTGGCTAGAATGCAGCAACTACCATGCTGGGCCAGGTTAGATATTTATTGCTCCCCAACTTTGATCTGTGACCAGCCCAGTACAACAAGCAAAACAAGATTGCCATCTTCCTTCACATAGGAGCCAACTCCAAGGGGCCGAGGTCCCTTCAGCTCCCCCAATAAAATATTTGAGGGGTTGGGGCGCCCCAAAGTTGATGGGCATTGCAATTCAAATTGGTGTGCCCTGTCATGTGATGGATTATGTGGGGCACGGCATACCTGGGACCCCCCCCCAATATTTTATTCAAGTTGGCACCCCTGTTCCTTGACCTTCATTATCTGGCAGCCATTGTTCAACTTTTCCTTGAAGCATCTACATGGTCTTACAGTTATGCTAGTACAGTGGTACCTCGGGTTACATACGCTTCAGGTTACATGTGCTTCAGGTTACAGACTCCACTAACCCAGAAATACTACCTCAGGTTAAGAACTTTGCTTCAGGATGAGAACAGAAATCGTGCTCCGCCGGCGCAGCGGCAGCAGGAGGCCCCATTAGCTAAAGTGGTGCTTCAGGTTAAGAACAGTTTCAGGTTAAGTACGGACCTCCGGAACGAATTAAGTACTTAACCTGAGGTACCACTGTAGTTGTCAGAGCAACCCATGGCAGTACATTCTACAGATAACTATGAAACGGGGTACTTTGTCTTGTAAGGGAATGTTTGTTTTTAAACCTATGTGTCACTTTTAGTTTCCTCCAAGCGCTTACAGTATACTGTACCTTTCCCTGATTTTTAACTCTATTCATTACATGAGATGCACAGTTACTCTTAGAGAAATAACTAAATAAATCCCACTGAGTCCAGTTGGGTTTCCGTCTTAATAAATGTGTTTAACATTGCAGGATTTTGCACTGCCATTTCCTGCACGTATATGCCTGAAGCAGGGGTGGGTAGCCTTGATTGGCACAAGGGCCACGTTTTGGGTCAGCCACCCATTTGCAACACATTGCAATGCAAACACACCCTCAGCAAGGAAGGACTAGACAAGTATACATGAAACATGTATACTACCCTGTGGGGTGGAGAGACAGACTCAGCAGACGTGCTGCATCAGACTCACACATTCAGCAGAGCTTTTGCTCTCTAAGGAAGCACTGATGTAGAAGGGCCTCTTACCCCAGCACTGTTCTAGGGAGCAGAGGAGGAAACCAGCCTCTTTTGCAAAGAGGCCCTTTTCCCTCTTGTGTGGCAGAATTGTTGGGATTCTTAGAAGAATGGTGCAGTGCCAGAGGGAGAAGGGGACCTTTTGCAAAGGTTGAAAAGACATTCCCAGACTAAACATGATGACCAGGGGGAGAAATTGAAACCTCACCAGTGCAACAATGAGGACCTACAGTACCACCTGCTGCTTGGCAAATACATACATATACCTGTGTGTGTGTGTGTGTGTGTGTGTGTGTGTCCGTCCCCTATTTATTTATTTACTCATTCATTCAAAGTACTTAAATTCTTTTTAGGGCAGAGCTCTTTCAGGGGGCTTTAAAAAGATAATTAGCTCCAAATAATTTAGCTTTGTATACATGGCAGTGGTTCTCAGCTGGAACTATATCCATGCACAATGGAGGGATGCATGGGGTACCTCAGCCCGGGACAGTTTATTCTGCAAAATTATGTTAAAAATACTGTGTTTTATGTCCTTTCTTTTTCATTAGATTCTAAGACTATTAAAAGAGAAAAACATGGGAAGAGTTGTCTGTCAAGCAACCAATTGTTAAATAATGGTATGTATTGTAAATGTAAATATTATGAATTATTTTTAAAATAAATAAATGGGGTTTAACCTCTGCTCATTCACATATCTCTCCCATCACCTCCTGCCTCACCCGATTAGCCTCTCCACCTGTGCAAGGTGCCTCCTTCCTGATTTTTGGACAGTTACAACTACCTCCTGCAGTGTAGTCCATGCTGTTCAGGAGGTCTCCCAGTCATCCTGGGATCTTTTAAGAAGGCTGCTGCGTGTGGGGGAGAAGGAGACCAGAAAGATCCTTGCTCTAGTGGCCCTGCCATAACCTTTAGGGTTTTGAAATGAGTAGGGCACTTTATTTTCTTAGGGACTTCACTCCAGGGCCTGGCACCAAAATGGGGACACGCTGTTATGCACACTTAACCCAGACACACAACCTTAATACATAATAATAATAATAATAATAATAATAATAATAATAAAATTATTTATATTCCGCCCATCTGGCTAGGCTTCCCCAGCCACAAACGCAGATAAGCATAGTCAACTGCCTGCCCGGATATGCTTTTCTTCTTATCCTTTTTAATGAAATAGAGGTGTATAATTTTTTTTTATAAATAAGTAAGTTGCTTCCTGTTCTCCTAGCTGAGCCCTTTGCCTGGGTTTGCTGGTATCTTTGCTCTTGGGTTCAAGAAAGATTTTAGGGTAGGTAATGTTGCTAAAATAAACCAAAGGGAGAAATTGAAACTTGGTTAGGTAGACTGAGGGAGTTAAAACAAAAGGCAGGGTTTTTTTGGTTGAAAATGAAGGAATTAAAGAAGGACTTTTAAAAGTGACTAGCTCTGCTCAAGATGGGCCTTCCTCACCCTGATTGTGCAAGACTTTTAACATTTTAAGGAAATAATGGGCTGGATACATGAGTGAAACACAGGAGACGTGTGCCACATAAAGAATGGTAGAAATCCAGTACAAGCTAATGTCAGAACATGAGGTGCAGGAGTCCCACTGCTGCATCATTTGTGGCAGCCTCCGGGAGGGTTTCTGCTATTAGCCAGGACCTCTTGAGTTTTATTAGCAATTATAAAGCAGCCCTTCCCCCAACCTGGCAGCCTCCAGGTTGTTTTAGACTACATGCATCAAAGCAGTGTTCGAAACCCCCATTGTTCTAGGCGCATTTTGCGACGGGGAATTTCATTAGCACGAGCAGTTTCTGAGCTTTGGGTGCAGTACTGTGCCTAAGATTTCAGATTAAAACCTCAGAGTGGAAGGAAAGGAGGGCCTTTTTCTGCCTCCCCACTTCCAGCCACTCTCTGAAGACTAGAGAAGAGACCCTCTTAAGAATATTAGGGGGGTGAGCATGGGAAGGAATGAACATAATATTTTAGCTGCAGTTCATTCATTTTCAGCTCTGTATTCTTGTTATAAAAAAGCACGCCTAGACATTCCATTGTTGCGCCTATAACGTAAGTTTAAGGTGTCATTTAGCTCCTAGCTGTCATATCTCAGTTTCTAACACTGCATCAAAGTACTATCGTTATCAGCTGATGGGAATTGTTGAAAACATCTGGAGGGCACCAGGTTGTAGATTATCCTAACAAAGCCACTAGGTGGCAGCATAGTATCATTTTTTCAGTGGCTTACTTTTTGTATTTGGAGTGGAAACTCTTATGAAGGTATGGAGAACATGCACAGATTAGCAGTGTAAGGTGGGATCTGGACGTGTAGTCCTAATATATGTCTGTTGACTTGCCAGCGTATGAGAGACCTTTTTTTTTCCTCTTGGCTTGTGAGCTTTGGGATGTCATGTCAACCATCTCCTCCTTCATTCTGGAGGAGGATAGCTAGAGGTGTGCAGAAAGAAGGGATGAAGAAGTAGAGATGGTTGTGTGGGAAGCATATGAGTGGGTGGGTGTACAGGGGGGAAAGACAAGGGGGTGGTCCACCCCTTTTTTGACTCTATTCCTTCAACTATGTGTGTATTTGGGGAGGACATGTTCCTCTGTCCTGTCCCCTCATGTACATGTATGTATATTTTCATGCATATCTGTCGCTTGTTGTGCAATGTTGTATGCATTTTGTGTTTAGCTGGTGGTGGGTGGAGGTGGTTCATATCCATCTCTGCCTTCTCTCCACTCCTGCAAACTATTGTGCACCCACCTGCAAAAACAAACAAATTTGCATCTGGACTTTTGAGTGGAGCAGGTATTGATTCTCAAGCATTTGCCCAAATTATGCAGCTGTACACTATAATGAGAATCAACATTTGCATTTTTTTTAAAGAAACTTTTTAAAAGGATTATTTACTTAGCTCAGCCCTTGCCATTGTTAAACTAAGAACCACTTTATTGTCCCAGGAAATCTTGTGCTATGTAAACACAGTAGTTTATCCTTATTCAGCAGGGTTCTGAGGGAGTGGATAGATAACAAAGGGAATCCAGACCCTGCAAACTTAACACACTGCAAGGTCGAGCTATTCTAAGCTGCGGTGTAGACACAGCTTAAGTGTGAAAGCATTTGTGTTTGTTTTTTTCAGCAGTGACTCGCCTCCCTGTGCACAAAGAAATGTTCCTTTTTGTTTTATGTTAATGCTCAATCTGTAAACCAGTGAAATGACTTTTATTAATTTCACTAAAACTGCTCCTGCAAAGGTAGTATATAAATCTAGATTCTAAAAAGGGTTTCATATATCTATATCTATATCTGAAAGAAAAGAAAAGCATTATCTATATGTATATAGAAAAGAGAAGTAGTTCAGATCCATTGTTTTCCTTTGGGTAGATGATTTCTGCTTATTTTCCAGTAGTCTCTTAGAGTGCTAACTGCTTCCCTCAGCCACAAATGATGACAAATATACAAAAGACTGAAGAATATGATAAACAAAAATATGTGTGCTTCTTGCAGATTGAAGGCTTTTTATCTCAACAATATGTTTAAATTTTGCTCTCCCATGCTTTCCCTCCTAGAATATTTTAACTGGGATAACTACTTGAAAGAGACTGGATCCTTAGCTGCTCCTTCACATTGTTTCAGACAGGTAAATGGTTTAAAATATAAATGAGTATACGAAAGTGTTTTGTGTTAGTATTGTAGTTTCTTTGTGTTGCTTACCTTTCATATAGATATATGTTATGCCAGGGGTGGGCAGACCAGGTTTATGAGGGGGTTTTTTGGTGTGTGTTTTTTTAACAAGAAGCCCAAGGTTTAGAGGGCTTGTTCAGGCATGGCCAAACTCGGCCCTCCAGCTGTTTTGGGACTACAATTCCCATCATCCCTGACCACTGGTGCTCTTAAGCTAGGGATGATGGGAGTTGTAGTCCCAAAACAGCTGGAGGGCCAAGTTTGGCCATGCCTGGTATATATGAAGAGGGAGTCAACAACCTGTTGTAATCCCTGAGCCATTCACTGTATATTGATGTACAAATCTGTATCTTGAGTTAACATAGATCAAGGATGAGAACTCAGAACTCTTAAAGTGGCCAATACTGTTGTATAAAAACTTGGCCAAAGGCCGCCAATTATTATGCATATTTTATAAGTTAGAAACACCTAATAACATTAGCACAAGGAGAGAAGTGGCTTCCTTTTAAAAACTTTCACTGTTGTTAAACTATGAGGAGCTAGAACCACCTGTTAATTAACTGCAAATCACCCCAGAGATTTCCCAGTTGATACCAGTCTGTCTACTTCTGTTTTGCACAACCCATATGGGTATTTTGCAAGCTTCAGATACTTACACTATTTAGAAAGGGGGGGGACTCCAGTGGCTTTTAAAATCATAAATACTAGTTGCATAAGTTAAAAGTTTCTGTCAGGAAGGTATTAGCCTTTCATGCCTGTTAAAGCTGTGATTTGTTGTGAAGTTAATTAGAAGTAAATTACAATAAAATGGATGAAACAGCTTGTAAGTTTAGTGTAGAAGTGCCAGCTTACTATAGTTGTGCAGAAGAATAAATTTGTGTAAGAAGCCAACTTCGATACAGTGGATCATCTATTAGATTTGCTGGTGGGGTAACTCATCCATTGAAGGTCGTTGCTCAGTGTATGTTATCTTTTAGCCTAGCCTACCTCATAATGTGAAGATACAATACGAACTGTAAATCCTTGGTTAAATTGAAGAGTGATTTACAGTAAATATAAATGGCATTTAGAGCACCTCAAATAATTGCCCAGGACTGGAAATAGAATCAAATATTTAGGTGCCAGGAAATTTTCCAGCGATTTTTTTGAGGAGCTACACTTGATCTTGGCCCCAAAGGCTGAGAAACAATTGTGGTGGTAATAAATGAGCTTGTGACTAGCCAAATAAGTACTGCTGATTCCTTCTCTCTCTCCCTCCTGGAAAAATAGTCCAGTAAATGCCTTATTTTGCCTTTTTTTGCAGTCTAGGGTTCCACCTAGCAATGATTTCAAAGTGGGGATGAAATTGGAAGCCCATGACCCTCGAAACATTACCTCAGTATGTATAGCTACAGTTATTGGAATCACGGGTGCCAGATTAAGGTTGCGGCTTGATGGAAGCGACAACAAAAACGACTTTTGGAGGCTAGTGGATTCTTCTGACATACAGCCAATTGGAACCTGCGAGAAGAAAGGAGGAATGCTTCAGCCACCACTTGGTAAGAAAACATATAAGCCTAACATGGATGAAATCAAAGTTTGCTTTGAAGTCACAGTAGAGTTTGAAATGACGTATCAAAATAACAGCAGCCAGAGATAAAGGGAATGAAGAATAGACTAAATGTACTGGACTGGGCGAGTTGGGTTGAGTTTGCTAGAGATAATACAAGTGAACCATGGATTCATGGCACTGTCATGAGAAATGTCACTCAAGTTCCCAGGTTTTTCCTTCAAAACCCTCTGTGGCGTTGTTCTCCCGCTATCCTCTGCCCTTGCCCAGTTCCACCATCTTGATGCATGACTTCTTCAAAGAATTCCACCCCTTCTCTATTGCAGCCCTTTAGAACTGTCTCCCAGAAAAAAACCTGTGTGATGCCATCTCTCTCACTTCCTCAAGCCATATCTGTCCTGTGTGAAGTCTTTGGGGGCAGCTTCCTGGTCCCCCTTGCCCTACTGTAATTGCATGTCACTGAAATAATGCACATTCTTCCCTGTTTACCCCATGCCTCCATTTCCCTCCTCTTTCCCTGTTGATGTCTGTGTTCTGTTGTAGGCCGTAAGCCTGCAATAGATTAGGGACCTGTCTTCCAAAGCCTGTGTAGCACCACTGATGGTTCTGTAGGAATAATGGAAATAATAATTGGTTAGTAATTTAGTGGCGCTTTAAAGCAGAGGTGACTAACCTGTGGCCTCCAAATGTTGTTGGACTCCCAGTCCTCCCATCGGCTTCAGCCAGCAATGGCAAAGATTATCAGTTGCACATTTGGAGAGCCACAGGTTCCTTCCCCGGGTATGAAAATCTTGCTCCTGTTAGCAAGATGTTTTATTGCCTTCAGGGTGAGGGATGCATTCCCTTCTGAAAACTTCGTAAGGACCACGTGCCAATGGTGGCCAGAGGGGAAAGTGCACGAAGCAACAAATGTAAAATTTTTGCCTTGGTACCATAGGCTAGTTTCTATGCAAATTTGCACCCTCCTCTCTATCTAGCCAGTGAGGGGTGGGGGAAAAAGAGAGACCCGGAGGTTCCCCACACCTGGCCTATGCTGAGAAAGTAATTGTTTGGAAGCAAAATGGCTTGAAACAGGTGTTTCAGCACCACCAGTGAATGAAATTATCTGTGTGAGTGCCCCCCCCCCAATCTTTGCAGTAATGTTTACCGGATACTATAATGCAATTAGTTTGCTCCTGCAGTGTATGTAAACTGGCACATATCTTTATTGAGCCAGACAAGTGAGCCCTTGATAAAATATATCATACTGTATTTGGCCCTCCTATGTTTTCTGAAGATAGGCAGAATTCCAGTGTCCAAATGGTGTTGCACAGCTAAATACCTTTTTGAAACCTTCCCTTTGGCAGTTTTGCCACATCTTGTTTGTTGGCTGAGCTTGGAGCTAATTGTGTGTGTAATTGCCTCCTGCTAACTGTATACAAAACTGGCATTTCCCAAGTGACGTCGAACTGTCTGGTCCCAGAAATCCTATTCCGCTCGTAATACAGTATGAGTCAAAGGCTCCCTTTCTGCTTAACTTGAAATGTAGTGCTGCATTCCCACGTGTTGCACCAGGTGCTTAGCTTAGTTAGTATTGCTCAATTACGGTTGTAGCTTCTGGTGGGAAGTGCCTCAGCACGATGCGCCCATGCTCATCCTCTATTTATAATCAAAACGTACCCTGCAGAGATAACGCCACTTAACAAAGGTTCTCTTGTTTCTTAAAAGGCATATTTTTGGTGAATCTGTTATGCACAACTAATCTATTGTTGTCAATTTTAGGGTTCCAGATGAATGCATCTTCCTGGCCAATGTTTCTCCTAAGAACACTAAATGGTGCTGAAATGGCTCCTGCTTCATTCTTTAAGAAGGTAGGAGACTCGGCTGCAGTTCTATTGTTTGTTGAGGATTCCAGAGCACTCTACTGCACTGTCCAGCCTGAAAAGGCAAGGAAGTTGTTTAAAAGGACAGGACTACTAGGAAGGGGAACATCTTTCTCCATCCTCAGTGCCTGCATTTAGAAAATGCCTGTATATGTCTTGAGTTCAGAACAAATCTCTTTGGTTTTAACAGTTTTAGGCTTACAGTGGTGCCTCGCAAGACGAAATTAATCCGTTCCGTGAGGCTCTTCGTATAGCGGTTTTTTCGTCTTGCGAAGCAAGCCCATTGACAGCTTAGCGGATTAGCGCTATTAGCGGTTTAGCAGCTTTTAGCGGCTCAGCTGATAAGCGGCTTATCAGCGGATCAGCTGATAAGCGGCTTAGGGCTTAGGAAAAGGGGGGGGGGAGGGAAAAAACCCCCGCAGGAACTCGCAAGACATTTTCGTCTTGCGAAGCAAGCCCATAGGGAAATTCGTTTTGCAAAGCGCCTCCAAAACGGAAAACCCTTTTGTCTAGCGGGTTTTCCGTCTTGCGAGGCGTTCGTCTTGCGGGGCACCACTGTACCTCTCCACACAGGTCAAATTAATATATTAAAATATGTGTGTTGTTTATTACATGTGATGTTCCTGTTCATGCATAAATGGGGCATTACAGTCTAGACAAATGTAGAAGTTAATTCCTGTATGGGAGAGATTGACTTTTTTCTGTTGAATGGTCTGGTGAATGTATCAAAGACTTCTAAGCATAGTGAACACCCATAAATTATGCCCCATCCTCCTTATTCCAGTCACTGTTGTACGGATCATACACTAATGACAATGCAGAACACATTTTTATGCTAAAAACAATACACTCTCTTCTTGTAACAATCTCAACATTTTTACTCCTTTCTTGTCTCTTGGTATATGATGTTTACATGTGTTTTAATTTGTGCTTAGTTCATGTTATTTTAATAACTGAAGCTCAGCCCAGATAAGACTGAGGCACTAGACCAGATGGTTTGGGAGATCGCCTGCTCTTGCACTTCTGATCTGAAGGAGCAGGTTCGTAGCTTGGGGGTACTCCTGGATCCTTTGCTGTCGCTCGAGGCTCAGGTGGCCTCAGTGGAGCGGAATGCCCTCCATCAGCTTTGGCTAGTGGCCCAACTACGCCCCTATCTGGACAGGGATAGCCTAACTACTGTTGTCTATGCTCTGGTACCCACAAGGTTAGATTACTGCAATGCATTCTACGTAGGGCTGCGTCTGAAGATGTTTCGGAAACTTCAGCTACTGCAGAATTTAGCGGCCAGGTTGCTCACCGGAGCAAGATGGTTTGAGCATATTACACTGATCCTGGTCTGACTGCATTGGCTACCATTTCCAGGCCCAATTCAAAGTGCTGGTTTTGACCTATAAAGCCTTAAACGGCTCAGGACCATAATACCTCAAGGATCGCCTTTTCCCCCGACTTCCGGGTTGGTGCCTCCGGTAATGGCGGAATTCCTCTGATCGGGAGGAATTTGCCCCGTGGGAATTTGGGTCTGGCTGTCACGGCGAAGGCGGAGACCCACAAAAAAATCACAGGCAGGAGAAGCCTATGAGCGTGGGATTCGGCGAGCACCTTTTGCGCCTCCCCTACTGGCGGGGAAACCCAGTTTCGGGGGTCCGGAGCGACGTGGGGTGAGCGGCGCGGTGCTTCGAATCGTCTGCTTCTTCCACGGAGCGAAGCCTCATTGCTGTTGCCGGAGAGCGCTGACTTTTTCCTGTGGACAATTTGATTTTAAAGTAATTACCCGTGAGTAGAGCTGAAGCGGGAGAATTGGATTTCTAAAAGTTTAATTTGGTATCGTAACGGGGAGGTTCAATACAGGAAGTCCGCCTTCCCCTTTTGTAAATAGACTGAAGCATTGAGGCTGTAAGCTGAAGCCTTGGAAAGCCTATTGTAAAGGACTAAATTTCCATCGGTAAAGAACATTAAACCTCCCCTTGGAGGCAGGAGAAGAGGGGGGGAAGTTGTGAACTGAATATGCCTGCGGGAGAGAGCGAAGAGTGTTAAATACCGCCGCTCAGACCCTGGAAATGGGCTGCTAGCAGGACTGATGTTTTTTGGAAGGCTCACTGACAGCGATTAGAACGTTCGTTGACAGCTAATAAGAGAAATACATTGTTTCTACTGTCTCTGTCTGCTTTTAAAAAGGAGTAAAAGTAACTGAAAATTGAAACTAACTTCATTGTCTGAGCTGTGTTTAAAAGAGGACATTATTGACTAATATAAACAGAAACTGTTTCCCCCTAGAGGAAGCCTTTGAAACTGTTACAAGAGCTGAGCTGGGGGAATTTCCAGCTGCAAGATAAAAAGCTGTGAGACTCTGGGACTGACCTTGAATCGGTTAAGTATTATGGCAAATGGAAAGGAAAAAACGGACTAGTCAATTCTTGAAAAAACATTAAGGTCTGGGAGGACTTGGCAGCAATCTAGGAGAGCCTCAATATCAGTCCCCCCTGCTTCTTCTGCTATTGCTTTTGTAACAGTATATTCAAAATCAAGAGGAATGTCAACAGAAGAGGCCTTAGCGGATGCATTAAGTAAGATAAATGATTCACTGGAACAGCTTAACAAGAAAACAGACGTGATAAATGTGAAAGTGGACGCTGCAACTATTAAAATTGACTTAAATACAGAAAGTATAAATGATCTGGGACAAAAGGTGAATATCAACACAGAAACAATCCAGAAATTGATACAGAAATCTATTTTGATACGGCAGACTACGGAGGAAGCTAGGGAGAAAGCCGTTGCTGCTGAATGTAAAGTAACACAATTGGAGAGAGAGAGAGAGAGTCCCAGCCTTACAGAGGCAACTTGACCATAAGTCGACGCTTGCTATGATGGAATTTAAAGAAAAACAGACGAATTTGAGGATCAGAGCCCTACCTGAATTGGAGAAGGAAAGTTTGATAGACTTCTTCACACAGGAATTTGCTGATTTTTGGGACTTGGATTTGGGTCAAGAAGAGATTAAAACTGTGAGGGCCTTCAGATTTGGAAGGGAGGGAAAAAAGAGAAGAACAGAATAAGAGACTGTTGGCACTACCAGAAGAACCTAGAAGTACAACAGCCAAAAGTGGAAATTTTTAAAGACGTCCCGAAATACCTTTTGGATCTTAGGTCAAACTATGGAGATTTGGTTGCCCTGCTGAGAAGGAATAAAATCATCTTTAGGTGGGAGTTTCCCCAAGGTCTATTCTTCAGCTTCAAAGGAAGGAAAATAAAAATAAGATCAGTAGAAGACAAAGTAAAGTTTTTGTATAAATACGAAGAAGATCTGCAGAAGGGACTTGGAAAAGAGCTAAGAGCATCGGACAGAAGATCACCAGGTTGATGGACTATATGGAACTGGCGGAAATGACTGGCAGAATCCGAGACCAGGGAGAAGAGTCGGTGGAAGAAGATTGGAAAAAAGTTTAAAGACTATTTATAGAAATATTGTAAAATTAATGAATGTTAGGAAAATGTTGGAATGAAGTTATATGGCATTAGTAGAAATGTTATAAGGAATCAGGTATAAATAGATTATTAGAGTATTAAAGGAAAAATAAGGGTAGAATATGTTAAGAGAATTATAGGATAGAAAATAGAGGAAGATGGAAAGGAATTGCTGAAATAATTAATAGAAGTGGAATACAAAAAGGGAGGTGTGAGGAGGTCGTTGAAACAAGTGAATGAAAGATAAGATATTGAAATTGTATGATGTGTGTTAAACTGTTTTAGCTTTGTCTTGTTTAGTTTATTGTGTTAGTGTTGTGTAATTTTTTTATATTGTATTGTATTGTCTTTTTTTCCCCTTTCCTTTTTTGTAGTGTTTAAAAGTAATAAATATTTTTATTTTTTTTAAAAGGACCGCCTCTTTCCATATGAACCTACCCAGACCCTGAGATAATCTTCTGAGGCCCTTCTTTGTGTGCCTCCTCCTTGAGAGGTCCAGAGGATGGCAACTCAAGAACGGGCCTTCTCTGTCTGTGGAATACTCTCCCCAGGGAAGTTCACCTGGCACTATCATTATACACCTTTAGGCACCAGGCAAAAAAGCTCCTTTTTAACTAGACAGTTGATTTGGTTGACATCCTATGCCCTTTTAAAATGTGGGCGTTTTGGGGGGGGGTGGGTTCTTGGGTTCTTGTTTTCATTTAGATTATGTATTTTGTGGTTTTATATTTTGATTTTGTTCTGTGAACCACCCTGAGACCTCCAGGTATAAGGCAGTATATAAATTCAAACAGTAGTAGTAGTAGTAGTAGTAGTAGTAGTAGTAAATTTGGATGTTTTAAACTTTTTTGCTGATTATTTTATTGTGTTACTCATTTTGTAAACTGCTTTGAGGTTTGGTTGGGGGTCTTTATACACTCAAGTGGAACAGAAATGTTATGAAATAAATAAATAAACTTTATGAATTGCACCAAAGCTGGAACAGTACAAGTCTGTTCTGCAAAGAAAATGAAGTGGGTTGATTTACAAAGTGAAGAAATGAAATAACGTGCCTTAATTATGTAAGGGAAAAGAATATAAGTTATATTTACAACCTAAATTGTCCTTTTAGTTACATGGACAATTTTACAAATGAAGCTATGCCCCTTTTTATTAATAATGCATGTCCTTCCCCACAAAACTTGGAAATCAATCTAATGAACAATAAAACGTAAGGAAGAGTAGGAAACAAAATGCTATCATGGAAGCAATTCATCATTTGAACATGCATTGAAGTCACATTATGCAAATTCGAATGGCTTTATAAGAGAGTCTCCTGTTCGTTTACAAACCTGCTTTAGGCATAGACTTGAAGATGGTAATTGGTCAGTTCATGGTCTCAACACTGACGGGTGACACTGCAAACTACTTTATGTTTTTCACAACACTGTAACAACTTATTCTTCTTGTGATTATCAAGGCGTTGGAAATATGTTGCTTGGTAGTTCTGCTTCTTTCATCAGTAATTAAGGAAAGAAATACATATCTTAAATTTTCAACAACAAAAAATGGACTTCTTGTTGATAGGCGTTAATAGAAATATTGTAAATAACTAAATACTCCAAAGTGTCCTTTTGTTGATTTCTTTTAAATTCTTGCTTTTAAATTCTTTGCTGCTTTTTATCACTCATAAAACCTGTCATTTAGCTTAGAAACATGAATTTTTGTCCATGGAGGAGCTCTGGACCATAGAAAATACAGGAAAAACGCTAACATATTTCCCCCCCAGTACTACGTATCTTTTGGAGCATGAGTCCTTTTAGGCATCAAGGTTATATGAAACTCACTTCCCTCCAAGATCTCATGTGTACATACCTGTTTGGCTCTTTTGTTTTGGCAGGAACCTACAAAGCCTTCTCCAAACTGTTTTAAAGTTGGAATGAAGCTAGAAGCGATAGACAGAAAAAATCCTTATTTAATATGTCCCGCAACCATTGGGAATGTTAAAGGAAACGAAGTTTTTATTACCTTTGATGGCTGGCGAGGGGCATTTGACTATTGGTGTAAATATGATTCTCGGGATATCTTTCCAGTCGGATGGTGCGATTTAACAGGAGATGCTCTACAGCCACCAGGGAATAGTGGTAAGAATTTTTTATTTGTTAAATTCCACACGTCAGGCTCATCTGGTCCATCTTTGCTTTTAAGCCTGTGCCTTTAAGGCTTTGATAGAGCTGACAGAGAAGCTTTAAGGAAAAATGTGTTGGTTTTTGTGTGTTTCCCATCATCATTAAATGCAATAGCAAAATCTAAGTAGGATGAGATAAAGCCTAAGGCATCCCACTAGCTTTAATTAAATGTATTCACTAGCACCAGGGATCATCATCCCAGTGTCATGGTGCCATGGTGGCTACGAAGGTTTTGTGACTGTCACCCTACAAAATTTGCCCACTAGTCCAAAAATACAGTGGTGCCCCGCAAGTCGAATGCCTCGCAAGACGAAAAACCCGCTAGACGAAAGGGTTTTCCGTTTTGGAGGCGCTTCGCAAAACGAATTTCCCTATGGGCTTGCTTCGCAAGACGAAATGTCTTGCGAGTTTTTCCGACTTTTCCCCCCTTCCCCCCCTTTTTTCTAAGCCGCTAAGCCGCTTATCCGCTAAGCTGATAAGCCGCTAAAAGCCGCTAATAGCGCTAATCCGCTAAGCCGTCAATGGGCTTGCTTCGCAAGACGAAAAAACCGCTAGACGAAGAGACTCGCGGAACGGATTATTTTCGTCTTGCGAGGCACCACTGTATTGGTGACCTCTGCTCTATCATTTACTATCCTTGCAATGTAGCTTCCCCTCATGTTCATGGATATAGGATTGCAGCCAAAGAGAGACAAACCTTGATAACTTTACGCTTGCCACCAGTTCAGATGTAATGAGAAACCGTAGGGTCATGTTACCTGAGCAAGGTGTAGCAACCCTTGGGAGTTGCATGCTTCCCTCTCCCCCACTGTTGTGCTAAGGAAGGTGGTTGGAAGCTTCTTTGGATAATATGTAAACCATGGTTTCCTATGATCAGGGAAAAGTGGTTCTGGAACATGGCTTGTTCTCACAAGTCATCACTTAAACAGACTTACCGTCCCATGACATTGGACGTAATGAAAGCTGTGTTTAAAATCAGAAGCAAAATTATCCCATGGTTTTTCGTTATGTCTGAACTTAGCCAGTGTTATCATTGTCAGAAGTAGTGGCATTTCACATCTCCTTAATAAACTTTTCCACAATTACGATTGCATTATTTCTCTTGTGCATGTGCGTCTCTCTCTTTCCCTCCCTCTCCCTCTCTTACATTGGTGTACTATATTTTGTTCTCATTACAGTAATGTCAAGAGATGCTGCTCAGCTGTTGAGTTGCTTATGGCACCAGCATAGCTACTGTCCATACAGTTTTTCAAATAGTTTTTCTAGCAACTATTTCTAGATGCATTAAGTAGTTTTTTCTAGATGCATTAAAAAGCAGGTTCCCTGAAAAAGCTGAGCAACTATCTCCTTCCTGTTTCAGAAGACCATAATTTGTCTTATATGGAGCTGCAACATCTGACTATTTGGTAATAGTAGGGTTTGACTATTCTGGGTCTGTTTATGGATCCTAAAATAAATGAACAGATGTGGAAAAGTTGTAAGCGCCAATAATTTTTTAGTCTTTTTCATAGGTCTACACATAATGTTTAATGCATATTCTCACACCTTATCAAAACAAGGATAAGCAATTGTAGAAGCAATTGAAGCATCCTAGTTGCTGTTATATGTTTGCACTCTGTGATACTGAAAGCTCTATAAGCAATCAGTACTCTCAATAGAGAAAGCCATGTTAACATCCTTTGCTTCTTGTTCCATCCTTTCAAGATGCATTGTTGCTCCGGTTAGTATAAGACTATTCGGTTTGAAAAGACTTTAATAAAGTTGTTGCTTAGGATCAGAGTTTTAAGCAGGGGCTGCTGCATAGCTAGAGTACCCACAAGAGAGCTGAATGCTTGATGTCTCAATTGTTTTGCCAGCTCAGCGAGAAACAAAATGCTTTGTTTTGTTTGTGGAATGGAGAGGGCCATTGTAATGCAAAGCAATGGCCTGAAAAGAGCAAAAGGGCTGGCCACCCCCTTCCAACTGCACATTATATATTAATTACAAGGAGACACTGCCGATAACCCCCCCCCCGTCCCGTCCCGTTTTAATAAACTAATATTTTAATGCACTAATATTTTCATACAAATCCTGTTGAGATTACAAAATGGTTTTCAAGTTTTGGCTCCTGTAGCTCAGCTGAGAGACCTCTGTACATGATACAGTTGTGTTGGCAGCTAGATTTCTTGGCTTGTCCTTTCACTCTTTCCAGATTCTCTGACCCCATGTAACCTTTGATCCCCTCCTCAAGAGGGGGTGGTTAAGGAAGTATGAGCAGGTGACTGATGGTCACTGTCAATAGAGCCCACAGACAATATGTGAATTGCTTTAGCAGTCTCTCCCCTCCACTCTGTTGCCCTCCCCCTTCCTCTTCCTCTTAAACCAACAAATGCAAATTGCTGCACCCTGATTTGCTCCTGCAAAATTTCAGTGCCCGCTGTCCAGGCAGTGTGGGCTTTGTTGCAGATTTGCTTTTTCAGTCTAAAAAAGCAGTCCTATGAGATTGGGTCTTGAACCTTACAAGTTGCTAATGTAAATGACATCTGCATCTCTGGAATATAAAGGTAGGAGACCTGTTTAAAGGAAATTGTTTTTATATAGCGTTCCAGCAGGGGCTCATTATTACTCCATTTGCAGCCTTTGTTCAGCGAGCACTATCCATCATTTATTCCAAAGAGCAGAAAGTTACTGTGTGTAAAAGCGTGTACCTGCTATTTTACAACCTGTGGCATTGAAGGGTGTTTTCTTTGTATTTGTGAACTCTGCTGTCCTCTCAGATTTTTGCTGCACGTTAATCCATTGACATTTCAGTGGAGGCAGCGATAGACTGTAGCACAAACATGTTTAATCCAGATGACTGTTGTTTTGCAATGTGTGAGTGTGGTGTGAGAGTGTGTGATGAAATTTGTGTTTGTGTGCAGTGAAATTACATTTTGTAATAAAACTTTAATTTTTCAATTTTTACACCAGTGATGATTTTCTGAACATGGGAATATATGGAATTTAACTTCACACAAATGTACCTTTTTAGAAATGTTTCATTCTTCAACAGTAGTATAATGCAAGTGGTTGATAACTTTTGAATGTGATGAAGAAGAAAAGCAACACTGTTTAGTTACCTAAAAACGTCTCCAGAACTATATAAAGCTGTATGAAAAAGAAAAGTATAATCTGTAGGGTGTGGTCTAGTCAAACAATATACATAGGAGCTGTGCCAGATTTCATGTGTTAAAATTTTTTGTCACATAAATAAAATATATTTTTTATTTTCTATGAATGTGTTCTCTCTGTAGAATTTACCTGCTTTACACAAAAACAGACCATGCAACCTTGGTTATATCTTTTAAACATAAATGGTGCCACAATTTTATTTTTGAAAACAAGTGTTTTCCCTTTCACATTGAAACAACTGCATTTAGACAAGGGCAGACATTGTTTTACCAACTGTGGGACTTTAAAATTGGGGTTTTTCTTGGATGCGAGAAAAACAAGCTCAACAGAAATATCAAAACTACATTTATTTTTATGTGAAATATATATGCTTTATAAAGGGGTGGAGAAGCAATCTTCTTCTGTAAGACACATGAAGGAATTGAACGGCGTACTTCTTTGACCAAATGAAACCAATCACAGGAATCCACATGACTGGAAAGCCAAGGGGTAGAAGGCAGAATGATCAAAACTTTTTCAGTTAATCAGAAGCATGGGGATATATATATGACTTGCTGTTCATAAAGAATTACCACAAATATTCTTGAACAAATTCCATTCATTTTAGTAGGGCCTGTGAAAGCAAAACTCAAAGCATGTTGCCAAGAAGTTCCATTAAATTTCATTTAGGGCTTTTTTTTTTTTAGGGGGGTGCTCTTTTTTTATCTCGTTATGTCCTAACTGGTGTTGCCAGAAAAGAAATCACATGGCCCAATTTTGTGCCTCTAGCAGCAGTTTCTTGATGTACAGAAACCAGCTTTTCTTTGCATGAAGATTAACATTACCCACTTGCATATTTCTGCACATCAAGCTTGCCGTCAGAAGCACCACTTCCCTATCTGGTTTAAAAGTTAGCAGTCCTTGTTTCAGTTCAAAATCACTTGAAAATATCTTGTTGTCAACATACTTTGAAGTGTAATCAAACTTTTTAAAGAATACTGCTTCCTGAAGTGTATGCATTCTGATAAATGTATATTTGACTTCCTTCACAGTTTCAGGTACAAAGAATAATTCGAAACCTCAAACATCCCCTTCCAAAGTGACCCGGCGCTCAATGCAGTCTCCTCAGAAATCTGCTCCTGTTCCTCCTTCTACATCAAGGGGAAGGAAGCCTAGCCGGGGGAAACCAGCAGCTCCACCTGCAGTCCCCAGGAAAGGCAGGTCTCCCAAAAACACCCCTGTAGCGAAAAACACATCTCAAAAAGAGAATCTCAAAAAAAGGAAAAAAGGCTTGAAACCAGGAAGGAAGGTGAGAGCAAATCTGTTTACCATCACAATTGCAGTAGATGGTTTTTATGTTTCCCCAGCTTATTTTGTACTGATTTCCCCACCCGAGTTTCTTTTTGAAATGTCCAATTGTGCAAGCCGTTTACTAGGTGTGTCGTATTGAACACAGCATCTTTTTCAAGGTTACACTCCCTTTGAAGGAGCACAGGTTCCCTGTTCAGGTTACAGCAGCTTCGGGGTAATTCTGGATCCATTGCTGTCACTTGAAGCTCAGATGGTCTTGGTGTCACAGAGTGCCTTCCATCAGCTTTGGCTAGTGGCCCAGCTGCACCCTTACCTGGACAAGGGACTTCTGTCATCTGTGCTCTGGTAAACTCTAGATTACCGCAGTGAAACTTCAGCTGGTGCTGACTTCAGCGGCCAGGTTGCTCACCAGGGCAAGACGGTTTGAACATAACAATGCCAATCCTGTCCTGACTGCCCTGGCTGCCAATTAGGTCCCAAGCTCAGCTCAAAGTGCTGGTTTTGATGTATAAAGCCTTACATGGCTCAGGACCACGATACCTCAAGGACCACTTCTTCCCAAATAAACCGCCCCATATCATGTAATCATTATCTGAGGCCTTTCTTTTTGTGCCCCCTTCATGAGAGGTCTGAAGGGTGGGAACACGGGAACAAGCTTTTTTCTGTGTTGGCTCTCCACTTGTGGAATGCTCTCTCCAGGGAAACTCACCTGGCACCTTCGTTGCGTATCTATAGGCGACAGGCAAAAACATTCCCCTTCTTCTAGGCCTGTGACCAATAAAAAAAAAATCTATGGCCTTTTAAACAGGGGCGGGGCATTGTTTTTGTTTGTTACTATGTTATGTATTTTTGTGTTTTTATATTGTAAACCACCCTGTGATCCTCAGCTGAAGGGCAGTATAGAAATAACAATAATAAAAGGTGCAAACAATATATTTTATTGAATGTATTGGAGACAAAGATAAATATAAAGATATATTTAGATTGCTACATTTGCTGATACAGGGAGAGTGCACTTGCGACCAGATTACTTGAGAGACCACTTTATCCCTTACCTACCTAGTAGGCCTCTTCTTTTGAGCTGGACTTGCCCTTTTGTACATGTTATTAGTGAACATTTTAGGCCTTGGAGCTTCAGGTATTAAAATCAATCCTTAGTTGTTGTTGTTTTTACCTATTTTTGCTTTTTAAATTGACATTAAATCACCTTGATACTTATGTGAAAGAGATATTATTATTTCATTAATTTATGAACCACTTATTTGTCCTTAGCTACCCGTTGCTACCCATTCAGTGTTAATCTAATGTGGTTGCCAAAAGAAATATCCCTTTATTTAATTTCGTGTTGACTCTCTGCTTTAAAAAGAGCTGCTTCGGTGCAGGCTAACTTTACTGGCAAAGATTGTTAATTAAAGCATGCATTTTTGCTAGTGGTTGCAAGGACAGTGGTAGATATCAGCATCTGCCATCATTATCAATTAAAGTATCAGCAACTTTATTATCCATGGGAACTAGACATGCAAGTGGGATACAACTGATGTGGCTTACAATGCCTGAAGCTACCTGAACCTACCACTGTACTTAATATGGTAGTGATGTGTGAAGTAATCTTGAGCTGGCTTTTTGTGTGCTGGCCAGTCTTAACAGATTATCTCATGTGGTTCCCTAGCTTGTGATGAGATTCTGATGCTGACCCTTCTGGAGAACCCTTGAAAAATGGGTTGGGACTGGGAGTTGCAAAGATCTAGTCTTTATACTCTTCTGGCAGCATTCTACAGTTAAGAGAAATAAGATAGCTTCAGCAAATGGTGATCTGAAGGCTGTCTGTCTTCTGATAGGAAAGAAAGTTATATTTTTTAAAATTTACGATAAATATATTTCTTCTTTTTCCAGAAAAAAATCTTACCAGTGCAATCTCCAGTATTTCCTCCGCCCCTTACCTCTGCAAAAGTGGACAACAGCGCACCTCAGATACACAAAGATGGACCTAGTATCACTGGCGTAACAGCGGCTGTCATTTCAACAGGTAAAATGATCTATAGCTTGCATGTCTGTCTGTATAAATCTTCTGAGGTACTGGGGTACTCTGGTTCCAGAGTGTCATGAAAGCGCTGGTAAAAGTAAATGGATTCAGATACTGGTCTGTAGCTAAGTGTTAGAGCATCTGCTTGCACGCAGCTGGTCCCTGGGTCAGTCGTTAACATCTCTAGGTATGGCAGGGAATGCCCTGTTTGAAACCACGGAGAGCCACTGTCAGTCTGTTGTAGACATTATTGAGCTGGATAGGCCTATGTCTGACTCAGTGTAAGGCTGCTGCCTCTGTTTGCGTGAAAGTAAACAACAGCCTTTGACACTGGATCCGACTCCTCATTTTGTGTAAGGTTTGAAACTCTCCGGATATGTGTTACCTCTATCACCTCTCAGAAGAAAGCAGAGTGTGGGCCCAGTAACTTTTCTTTTTTAAGTAGCATCTTTTATGGATGCATGAAAGTCCACCAAACTAGAAATGCAGGTAACTGGGTGCATTGTTTTACTTCTAGTTAGCATGTACACAGTAGTAAAATAAAATAAAATAAAAAAATAAAATAAAATAAAATAAAATAAAATAAAATAGGAAGTAGTAGTAGTGATTGGAAAATGAAGCAATGGTGTGTGCTACTGCTAGCACCTTGTTCCCAAATCTCTCACTTGGCTTTCATTTCTTGCTAGACATTTCTTTCACTGCCTTCAGAGTTAGCAGCGCTCTACCTGCACAAAATAGGCCTCCATTGGTCTCTGGTATCTTCTTGTGTCTTGTTGCTTGGCTGAACAGTTTGCTTGTTACTTCCCTGCACAGGCTGAATAAGTATCTGGCTCTTGTCAGATATAAGAGCAGATTATTTCCCCAAAGCAGTATTCAAAGTGTCTCTGTGCTTGGTCCTATTCTTTCTCTCCCTGCTCTGTCGTTTTTGACAGTTTACCCATCTAACAACCATTCAGCTTTTCTGCAACCCCATTTCCTTTGCCTTCTAGATTTCCATGTGGCGGCTAACTCCTCCTTTTCACCTTCTGTTTCACTCTCCAGTGCATATCCAGTCCTGAAAGTGTGTTTATTTAATCTTTTGCTTTCCTCGCCACCTTTCTTGTTTTGCTTTGAAATTCCTCGTTCCTCCTTTCATTTTTCATTCACCATGTTCTGTTATCTTGTCTTTTCCCTCCCCCCTTCCTTCTGATCTTATTTTTCCTTGCCTTAATTCTGACCTTCTGTTTTCCTGCTGCCTATACCCTACCCCTCATTTTTACTACAGTGGTACTTTGGTTTAAGAACAGCTTAGTTTATGAACAACTTGGATTAAGAACACTGCAAACCCGGAAGTAGGTGTTTTGGTTTGTGAACTTTGCCTTGGAAGCAGAACATGTTCCACTTCCTGTTGATAGTGTTCCATTTGTAAATTGAGTCCCCCGCTGCTATGGAAAAACACGGCTTGGTTTAAGAACAGACTTCCGGAATGGATTAAGTTCATAAACCAAGGTACCACTGTATTCTTCTTATCTTCTGTTTCTGTTTCTGCTTTTCTCTCATTCCATGTATCATGGGCATGCAGCGGTTACCTCTCATCAACATCAACAAACTATATTTTCAAATGCATATGTTGAAGATTTTCACACCATGAACACATTAATTTCCTGCCACATATTCAGTGTAACTTTACCAAGACATTGTAGCCAACGTTCCCTATCCAAATATGGGAAGAGTACCTTGATCTGGGGTTATTACAAGGGCAGACAAAATATAGAAGGGAAGGAGCAGCATTTGCTCCTAAAGGCATATTTGTTAGCTCTATAGTTCTGGAGGATAACAGGAAAAAGCAAGGAATCTGGGTATATAATTTGACAAAGTCAGTTAGGCTTGTCTAGATGTGGCAAGTGTGTGGACATTTGTGGTTTCACCACCACCTGTTGGAGTTGGAGGTTAAATAAAGCATATGGAAGTAGTTTGTTTACTGTGGGTAGATTTTACATACAGGACATGGGTGGCAATGTGGTCTAAACCACTGAGCCTCTTGGGCTTGCCGATCAGAAGCTCGGCGGTTCGAATCCCCGCAATGGGGTGAGCTCCCGTTGCTCTCTCCCAGCTCCTGCCAACCTAGCAGTTCAAAAGCACACGAGTGCAAGTAGATCAATAGGGAAGGTAAACACCGTTTCCGTGCACTCTGGTTTCCGTCAGTGTCTTGTTGCACCAGAAGTGGTTTAGTCATGCTGGCCACATGACCCAGAAAGCTGTCTGTGGACAAACACCAGCTCCCTCGGCCTGAAAGTGAGATGAGTGCCACAACCCCATAGTCGCCTTTGACTGGACCTAACTGTCTAGGGATCCTTTACCTTGTTTTTACATGCAGAGCATCTGTTCATCATCTAATTACCGTTTAGCTATTTGCAAGCTTTTGAAATAGATAGAAATGTATAGAAGATGTTCATCCAGTCCATTCTCAATGAAACCTTTATGAAATATTATTTGATCTGGAATGCATTGTTTGCAAATTCTCCTTTTTTAAAAAAAAAAATTGACATTCCTCCTTTTTTCTCTTAGTTTGTGTCTATGTTAACAAACACGGAAACTCTGGGCCTCATCTGGACAAAAAGAAGGTTCAGCAGCTTCCTGATCACTTTGGACCAGGTCCTGTGCATGTAGTCCTTCAGCAGGCTGTGCAAGCCTGTGTGGACTGTGCCTATCAATCAAAAACAGTCTTTGGATTCCTGAAGTCGGGGCACCATGCGGGAGAGATCATCACTGGTATTTTATTGGTTTTATTTTTATATATAAATGGATTTATATCCTTTCTTTTTGCAGAGTCTCAAAGAAGCTAACCGTTAAATACAATCAAATGTCAATAAAAATGGAACGTAATAAAGCAGTATAATAAAAGCAGCAGCAGAACTAATAAAACAAACCAGGAGGCTGTGAAACATGTTGATAATGGCAAAGCATACTTGGGTAGAATCCAGCAAATGAATGAGCAATAGTAGCAGGTTTTCTTAACTTATTAGTAAAATGTGATTCAGTTTTAGAGTTGGTGCAAAATCAAGACCAAAGATTAGTGTGGCACAATTGTGTAAATGACGCACTTCATTTTATTTATTGGATCCTGCGGTAAATGGTAGAACTAGGTTTCTTTATGCTTACATTATCTAAATATTTTTTTAAAAATGGAAACCATGTTTATGCTGTTGTTTTCTAGTAAAAGAGCAAAGAGTAAAAGACCTTGTGCTTTTTTTTTTTTTACATGAAGCTACTCAGCTACTCAGTTTAGGGTTCCCACTAAATGGATTTTTAACTGAGATGCTGTTGCTGCTATTCTTTTCCTATAATTATATTTTAGAAGTGTGGAAGGGATAGCATCTTTATTCCCTCACTGTTCTGAGGGCAGACGTGTTGTTTAAATATTTCTCCAGTTCTAAATTAGTGGCTGCTGCTTGTCACTTTTCTCCTGGCAGAAGCAATCCTCAGGACACAAGTTAGCCTTAATTCATATGGCATTAAAAAGTGTTTGCCTTACTTTATTCTCTCTGTATTAATGCCAGATGAGGATAATGAACTATGGTATGCCTAAACCTGCATTTCCCGCAGTATAACTTGTGATGTGCATACTGTGAATGGTCACTAATCTTTGTTCACATCTTCTGTACGCAAAAGGAAATGTCGGTCTACTGGCATAGATTTAACAGTTAGATATCAGCTTCATTTGTAAGACCCCATTATTGTACACAGGATGTTTATGGGATGCAAGAAGTTATAGAAGACTTCAGCTGTGGGTGTAAATTAAAGAGCCCTTGGTATTTATGAATACAAAGCAACATATATATAAAGTAGCTTTTAAAATGTCTTATAAAATGCAAGGAGTGCCATTTGCCAGGGCAATCACAGGCATTTTTTCTCAGAGATAATTTCTGTTGAATTATTTGGGGCTTACTTTCAGGTCAGGTGGGCTGGGATTGCAGCCAGAGTTGTACCAGTACAGCAGCCTCAAATTTTGCCATTGCGGGGTCTCTCTAGGTTAAGAAAACAACTGTCCAGCTATTTCCAAACATAAAACAAAGCAGAAGTTTCAGCTTTGCAGTGTTTGCTGTTGTCCTTGATTTAAGCAAAATACAAAACAGGGACAGTAACAGTTGCTACTCTGATGATTACAGGTAGCCCAAGTCCCGCTCGTTTTGAGAAGGGGTCAAGGAGGACCAAAAGCTTCCCCTTACAAGCTACCTGCATCTGAGACATCAGCCCAGTTCACGTGTCATATTAAACCATGTGCAGGTACAGCGTGATGATGCATGCTGCTCTAAAGTTCCCATGCTGCTGCTGAGCCACAGACTTAAGCAAAGCCGGTGACTGGTTAGTCGTGTTGTATCACCCTCTGGCTCACCGTTTGTTTCCTCCAAACAAACCACAGGCACTAAGCCAAGAGAAAACCACAAGCCTACGTTCTCATGACTCAAGCTAGATTAATTTTTTTTCTTCGGTGGCGGAGCAGGGAAGAATTGTTTTGGGAACTTTTGAGCAACCTTTCATTCACATGAAAACCTTGATTTGTTTTACTATGGTTCAATGTGATACGGGAGCCAGGCCTTTGATGATAAATCTACAGCCATATAACAAACCTTGTATCAGACTACGGCACTGCCTTTATTTAAAGGGTAGCTTAGTTACTCCGGATTAGCCAAGGGACAAACGTTCAAGCTTTGGTATTGAAATTGGCAAAGACAACACAAGAAGCACGGCAAAATGTTCTGCCTTTTACCCCCTTTGTTTCTGTCAAACCGGAGGTCTTCTCCCATAGGCACTGGTGTTTCAATCAATCCCGCCGTGATTTGACGTCTTCTTTTTGCCCTATAGCCTCCTTTGATGGGGAGAAGCACGCCACCAGTCTTCCTTCTGTAAACAGTGCCTCATTTGTCCTGCGCTTCTTGGAGAAGCTCTGCCACAGCCTGCAGTGTGATAACCTTTTCAGCAGCCAGCCCTTCAGCCCTTACATGGGAAGTGCATACAGCCCCACCGAATATGATAGAAACAAACCAGGTAATGCCCTCCGCCTCCCTGCATTTTTAGAAGTTACGGTATGTATTTAAAACAAAACAAAACACAGTTGGGTTTACATTTGTGAATATCAGTGTAAACTAATCTAGGGTGAGCCATTTTGCGTCTTGTGCTTAAGATGTGTTGTTGTTTTTCTTTGCTGCCTGATACCATGTGTGCACAATCATAAGCAAGCACTGATAAAGTCAATGGATTTTGCAACCTTAAGTCTTAAAAGGAAACCTCTCTGGTGTAGCGTGGCATAGGAATTTATGGTTCTTGATTTTAAAAATAGGTTTTAGTGTCTTAGCTCGTTCCTAGATTTTGACATATAAAGAAAAACAGAATATTCCCTTGTGCCTTTTGTAGGGCTAATTCCACACCAGTTGCTGCTCAGGCATCATCCTGGTCATTGGCTGTTTCAGAAAGAAAGCAAACTGATTTTGATAAGCAATTTTAAAATTTGACACTCTTCGCCATCAAGCCTCATATTTATGCTGCTGGATTTTTGGTGTGGATTAAATAATTTTGGTTTTTGTCTCCCTCCCCCCATCAGATTTATAAAGGAATATTATTTATTTATTGCACTTATTAGAAATTGACCGTGGTTGCAATCCATATATATAGTATACTTACCTGGGAGTAAGTCCCATTGAACTCAGTAGAACTTAACTTTTAGATAGCCATACATAGGATTGCTGTGTGAACATGAGATTATATATATTGCTTCCTCAGATAGCCATGTTCAGGTGTTTCACAGTTGTCTAGGCATTACATTATTACTTAATTTTCTAAAACAATGCCGGCTTCGGCTGGGGAGGGCGGGATATAAATAAAATTTATTATTATTATTATTATTATTATTATTATTATTATTATTATTATTTTCAGAAAGTTTTCTGTTAGAAAACAGCGATTAAAAAGCTGAGTTACTTCCTAAAAAAAATGCTCAAACAGCATTTCCATCATGCATGCCAAGTGTGTTATCGCAGTAACTCATCGACTGTCCTATGAAAGGTCCGTTATCCCTGTATGAATTATGTATATGGAACAAGGGGCTGAGAGAAATGTGGCTGAAAGCCTAAGGCCACTGAGGATGCGCATGACTGGGGAGAGATGGGAAGTGGTCAGATTTCCTGGCTCACTCTCTTTGTCACATGATACCCTTCCAAGCTTATTATTTCTGTACCCACAATTTTCAGGAGCTGAAATAGTTGAAGGCTGTGCTTTCAATATTTTTGAGAAATTGTAGTTTGGCATCTGCCATGGCCATTAAAAAAAAGATGCACAGATGGTTAAGTATGCACATTTTAATCATTGCTTATTATGTCAATTGCTGCATGCTGCAATGAGCAAATTGACTGCAGGCCCTCTGTGATATACTGTGTTTCCTTTTTCAGTGTAGAATACACCTTTTTTTCCTGCTTACGGGTGACATCAGGTGGGGAGTTCAGCTCCCCCTAATGACTGAAGGCAGAAATCACTGTTCATATTTTTAGAGGCTTCTTATGTTCTCAGATCAGCCGTATTTTGCCTTTACCAAGTGTGTTCATGGCATGCATGCTCTCTCCATGATCTTTGCTTCTGGCGTATTACTGTATATAGTTTTGCTTTTGTTTTTATGGTTTGTGTGTCCGTTTAGTACCTCTAGTCTTTTCCTCCAGTAAAGGTAAAGGTAAAGGTACCCCTGCCCATACGGGCCAGTCTTGACAGACTCTGGGGTTGTGCGCCCATCTCACTCAAGAGGCCAGGGGCCAGCGCTGTCCGGAGACACTTCCGGGTCACGTGGCCAGCGTGACATCGCTGCTCTGGCGAGCCAGAGCCGCACACGGAAACGCCGTTTACCTTCCCGCTGGTAAGCGGTCCCTATTTATCTACTTGCACCCGGAGGTGCTTTCGAACTGCTAGGTTGGCAGGCGCTGGGACCGAGCAGCGGGAGCGCACCCCGCCGCAGGGATTCGAACCGCCGACCTTTCGATCGGGAAGTCCTAGGCGCTGAGGCTTTAACCCACAGCGCCACCTGCGTCCCTTTTCCTCCAGTAGTGTTTTTTAAAAATTATTTTTTACTTCAGTTGTGTCTTATCCTTCACTCTTTTCCTGCCCCTTGGTCAGCTCATTGCTAACTTTTTTTCCTGTTCTCCATTTGCCTCAGCTTTTTCCTATACCTCTGAACTTAAAAAGAGAGAGGGCCCTTTAGTTTCTGCTCTATATTTCGCCTTCCTTCTTCTCTTCATGAGGACTCTTGTCCATAGCCATCCCTCTGTCATGGTCAAGTTGTTCTCTGTTTTGGTTTTGCCTCCTTGCACCAAAATCCTAGCAAACATTTTGGGGCTTATGGTCTTGATGAACTAAGTCACCCCTTAGGCATGGAATCGCACCTGACCTCTTCAGTGGACTCATTTCAGAGATCAGGTGCATCTGCCCAGGTCAGTTCATCTGTCTCTTCCCTGGTAGCTTCAAGAGTCAAATCTTCAGAAAGAAGCTCCTCTTGGGGACCCTCTCTGGACAGTTACCATCTTGGATGCCAGCTCTGGAAGCGCCTTATCAACTTCCTAGAGCTTGGTCTTTCTAATGGCTTTCCGTTAGAGAACTGATCTGAGAACACAAGGGAACACCAAAAGCTTCTACAAAACTGAACAGGGATTTCTGCCTACAGCTACTGCGGGGAGATAAACTTTACACCTAATGTTACCAGCACATGCATGGGAAAGGAGCCCTTCATGAATACCAAATGGTATCATCGTACAGTGGTGCCCCGCAAGACGAATGCCTCGCTAAACGAAAAACCCGCAAGACGAAAGGGTTTTCTGATTTTTTAGCGGCTTCGCAAGACGAATTTCCCTATGGGCTTGCTTCGCAAGACGAAAGCCCATAGGGAAATCTCCGGGGACAGCGGGGAAGCGCAGCACCTGTCCTGAAGGCTTGCGGTGGGAGGTCCGGGAACAGAGGAGAAGGCGCGCAGCGATTCTCCTCTGTTCCCGGGGCTTGTGGTGGGAGGAGGGTTTTTCCTCCCCACCGCCAACCTTCAGAACAGCCTTCTGAATGTTGGCGGTGGGGAGGAAAGCCCTCCTCCCACCACAAGCCTTCAGGACAGGTCCGGGAACAGAGGAGAAGGCGCGCAGCGATTCTCCTCTGTTCCCGGGGCTTGCGGTGGGAGGAAGGTTTTCCTCCCCACCGCCAACATTCAGAAGGCTGTTCTGAAGGCTGGCGGTGGGAAGAAAAGCCCTTCTCCCGCCTCCAGCCTTCAGAAGAGTTCCCCGCAGGGCTCCCCAAGCTGCAGATGTCTGCCCCGCGCGAGGGGCGCTCTGCTTCAGAGCGTTCCTCGCACCGGGCAGCAGGCTGCTATCCGCAGCCTAGGCAGCCCTGCAGGAACTCTTCTGAAGGCTGGCGGCGGGAGAAGGGCTTTTCTTCCCACCGCCAGCCTCCAGAAGGCTGTTCTGAAGGCTGGCGGTGGGGAGAAAAGTCCTTCTCCCCCCGCCAGCCTTCAGAAGAGGTCCGGGGACAGACTGTCCCCGGATCTGGTCTGAAGGCGGTCTCCCTAGGAACGCATTAATTGATTTTCAATGCATTCCTATGGGAAACCGTGCTTCGCAAGACGAAAAACTCGCAAGAAGAAAAAACTTGCGGAACGAATTAATTTCGTCTTGCGAGGCACCACTGTAACTGTTTTCTCCAGTGACAGCGCTTTGGAACGATTTCTGCAGAGGAGCACATACAGGGAAGTGGTTACACCAGAATGGAAGATCGGCATACATTTTTGCATAGAAAGGTTTATGAGCAAGGTATTCACAGACCCATCCAATGCAGAAAAACCCACAGGGGTTCCCATAGGTGTTTTTTCTACAGGAACCAGCCCAAAGCATTTCCCCAAAGGAAATGCAGGGACTACATAAGGCAGTTAGAAGTGGGTGGTTGTTGTTTTATAAAATGAATCCTTTTTTTCCTCTCCCAGCAAAAGAGGAAATCTCTGACAACAGAAGTACAAAGCGATATTCTCAGGATTCGCCATCCTATACTGCCCCCCTGTCTCCTAAACTACCAAGGACTGAAGCTCATCCCTCAGAAGGTAACTATTGTTATATTTCTTTACAAAAGAATCACTGCATTTCTAGGCAGTCTAGCCCAAGAGCACACCAAAACCCACATGAATAGGAGGATAAGTAGCTACTAGCCATGATGGCTATGTTTCACCTCCGTTGTCAGAGGCTGTTGTCCTCGCGTCTTCCTTGCAAGCTTCCCATGGGCATCTGGCCACTGTGACCACAGCATGCTGGACTAGATGGGTGACTGGCTTGGTCCAGAAGGGACTCTTCTTATTTTCTCATGCAGTCCAGGCATGTACTGGATTCTGTGGCAGGCACACCCAGCTTGGAAGGATAGGGGGAATATTCAACACAAATAACACACTAGGCTACTTCCTCAGGACTGCACTATATGGTGTAGCTCACTGATTTCAGTGGGTTTACATCTACATATATTGTTCAGTACTAGGACAGGCAAAACAAGCTGCACGTTGATTCTAATGAAAACTGGAGAAATGAATATGTATAGGCATAGTTTCCTTACTTCACCAATTCGTAAATTACACCCCAAATCCATACACTTCTGGGATTACTGCCACTTCTACAGGAGTCCTTTTCTCTGAAATCGCCCTTGTTTGTGTATTTTTATGGGGAATCTAGTTACCATATAGGCACAGTCCCTCTTTCCTCTGTGTCTTTTCCACTATAATCTGGGGAGCGATGGTGCACTGGCAATAAACAGCATCAGGCTGTCCAGTGCAGATGGGAAAAATGCTGTCTTGTTCTTGTCTTTGAATGGAGGAAGCCCTTCCATTCATAGATGCCTAATTAGAATACCAGCCCTTTTTACAGCAAAGTATTTGTAGACATAGCTCTCCCCCCCAAAAAAAACCACTACCCTATTATCAAGGATATTGCCATAATACTTCCTAATGTAAATGCATTATTTATGTTAAATTACTTTATACAGCGGAAACCTTGCCAAGTGAAGAAAATGGCACTTCCAAAGAACACAGATTTTCAGAGGACTCAATGGATTCTGCACTTAATTTAGTCAATCCCGCAAGCCCTAACTGCCGGAATTCCACTGAATATCGAACCTCAGGGAGTGCAGCCTATTACAGGAATTCTCTTCCGCCAGTGACTGCTACCTCAAACACAGCACCAATTCTACGGAGACTGTCGTCAAGTTCTGCAGGGAACAGCAGTTACTATGAAGTCAACAGGAATAGGCTGCAGAGGAGGATTGAAGGTACAATCTAGTTCTTTAAAAGTCCATGCTCTGTTTTGTCTTCTTAACAATATATAAACTCATATATTATTGCTTTTTTTTGCCTTGTTGAACAAAAACTAGTTTATAAAGCAGGTTCTGAACGTGCTTTGATATGCAAGGATTTGAAAAAGAAGTCAAAACTTGCAAAGTTATCAGACGTGCCAGAAATCAAGTTAGCCATCCAATCTTGCTCTGTAGAGATTCCTCATGTTGTAATGAGTTTATAAGGGATTGGCTGGTTGTAGGTCACTGAAGAGCCATTTCTGAAATGTAGGAAAAAATCATGCTTGAAGATTCCTGTCTTCCTTAACAGTGTTTTAGGTATTTCCTCAACTCTCCTTGATATCTCAGAAGTTGGTAGGTAGTTAATTCTCAGTTGTCACTTCTATTTTTGAACCTTCTGTACCTTAAATATAGTGTGGTGTAATCTGTATTATTCAGGCCTTCCTAACCTATGAAAGTCTGGCCAGATGAGCTAATTGTTGCATTTCACAAATACCAGTTCACTCTTTTCTGTAGGCAGAACATCAAGTGTAGTGGAGCCTTAAGAGAAACATACGTGATCTTTTATAGATACAAAAAGTCACCATATGGTATTTTCCCTCCTACCACCCTTCTTAATTAACCAGTAATGCAGTCAGATGTATATTTAACCACAGCATGAATAATAATAAAAAGCACTAAGTGTTTACAGATTGTTATTAAATATAATCCTTCTTATATGGAGAGGCACTCAAAAGGAATGGCAGGGAAGGATCACCATGTGGAAATCTGCCCCCTCTTATTTATAAATGGAAGCCCAAGAACTTGATGTTGTGTGTCCAAAATAAGCTGGTTATACAAACAGCATTTCCACCTTCCTCAGTTTCTTGATTTTTTATATTTAAGCTGCAAGCTCCACAACAGGACCCGACCTCAGCACGCTAAAACGAGAACCCTCCCGTGTACCCAGTAAGGATCCTTCTATGTGGTCGATAGATGAAGTCATGCGATTCGTGAAAGAAGCTGATCCTCAGGCATTAGCGCCTCACGCAGAACTCTTCAGAAGACACGTAAGGAGGCTGTTTGCTTATATTACAACATTTAGTCTATTGTACTAAAGGACCCCTGACTATTAGGTCCAGTCGTGGCCGACTCTGGGGTTGCGGCACTCATCTCGCTTTACTGGCCCAGGGAGCCGGCGTACAGCCAGCATGACTAAGCCGCTTCTGGCGAACCAGAGCAGCGCACGGAAATGCCGTTTACCTTCCCGCTGGAGTGGTACCTATTTATCTACTTGCACTTTGACGTGCTTTCGAACTGCTAGGTTGGCAGGAGCAGGGACCGAGCAACGGGAGCTCACCCCGTCGCGAGGATTCGAACCGCCAACCTTCTGATCGGCAAGTCTTAGGCTCTGTGGTTTAACCCACAGTGCCACCTGCATCCCAGTCTGTTGTATTACATGAGAGTAAAAAAACTTGGGCACAACCTTTGAGAGATTGTGGGTTTTTTCCCAGGGACACAAACCATTTTGCTTTAAAAACAAACAAACAAAAAAAACCTATAGCAAGCTCACTTGAAGCCATCCATTGTGATGAATCACATTCTCTGTTGGGTTCTTCACTACAAATGCTCATTATTTCTCAAAGTAGAAGTCGCCTCTATTAGCCTGTGAAGCTTGACCTGTTATTGTGTAATTCTCTGGCAGCCCACTGGAGACTACATAATCTCTGCATTTTGTTTTTATTTTGGCAGGCAAAAACTTTCCAGTCTTTTGGTTAAAAAAAATCCCAGCAAAACTTTTATTTCATAAAATTTATATACTGCTTGATTGTTAAAAGCATACACCATCCAACCAGGCATTTTTGGTAGGAAACATTTAAAGGACTAAAATCAATTCCCAGCTCAAATTGAAATTGGTTCCCAGTTTGAGGCTATAGCTGACTGACTCCCACTACGAAAAAAATGAGGCTGCTGAACAGACTCTTGGGCTTGTTGATGCTGGTTTTTTATATTTTAGATCATGTTGTGATTTATTCGGAAATGGTTCAGTTTGGTTTTGTATATTTTAATGTTTTATTTATTATTTTTGACTACTTTTGTTAAGTTGTGGTTGAGGTTTTTTTTTCATGTTGTAAACTGCCTTGAGCATGAACTCTGGAAAGGTAGCATACAAATAAATAGTTTCCCTGCAGAACCCTTCCAATAATTTAGAATTTCTTTGCTTGGCAGGGTTTCTGCTATATAAAATAATTTAACACAAATAGTGCACTTACATTCGGAAGTATTTTGGCAATATCCTTGAGACTAGCTTTAAAAAAAGCTATGTCTACAAATACTTTGCTGTAAAAAGGACTGGTATCCTAATTAAAGGTAAAGGACCCCTGACAGTTAAGTCCAGTCGTAGACGACTGGGGTTGCAGTGCTCATCTCGCTTTACAGGCCGAGGGAGCTGGCATTTGTTCGCAGTTTTTCCGGGTCATGTGGCCAGCAAGACATAAACTGCTTCTGGTGCAACGGAGCACCAAAACCAGAGCAGCGCACATAAACGCCGTTTACCTTCCCGCTGGAGCTGTACCTATTTATCTACTTGCACTTTTTGGTGTGCTTTCGAACTGCTAGGTTGGCAGGAGCAGGGACCGAGCAACGGGAGCTCACCCTGTCGCGGGAATTCGAACCACTGACCTTCTGATCGGCAAGCCGAAAGGCTCAGTGGTTTAGACCACCTAATTAGGCTTCACAAATAGAAGGGCTCCTTCCATTCACAATCGTGACGAAGACCCTAGGTCAGCCTTTACCAACCTTGTGCCCTCCAGATGATTGGGATTACAGCTCCCATCTGTCCCTGCCAGCACAGGTGTTCTGGAGGGTACAAGGTTGGCAAAGACTGCCCCAGGTCATAATTTATCATTCTCTGTATGATGTTCCCCAAGGCTGTACTCTACAACCTACTGTATCTTGTTGAGCTTATTACACACAGATGCACATTGTCTCATGCAAGCCTAGTACTATTTTTTCTTTCAAGGATTCTAGACCAAGATATTACCAGGTGGTTAATCCTTATTGTGTGCTCTTTCCACAGGAAATTGATGGAAAGGCTCTCTTGCTACTGAGGAGTGATATGATAATGAAATACATGGGACTGAAGTTGGGGCCTGCACTAAAGCTGTGCTACCACATTGAGAGACTTAAGCAAGGGAAGTACTAGGCAACTGATGCACAACTATAATGTCACATGTTTATTGGACAACCTCTCAGGTTCATCAAGATGGGGGAAGGCACAATACAGCGGGAACTTTGCCTAACTGAGCATCTTAGAAATGGATGGGAGATGGTCCATTCACTTCAGCAAAACAAGTTTTCAGCAGATCGTGTCCAGTGTTCCATTCACTGTGCTAAACTGTGACTAAACTGTCACTGGTTTCCAGAAGTTTCTTCCCCACAATATGAAATTTGTTGTCAAGAGAAAGTAGTTACATTTTTGTATTTACAAAATTTTCAAGGTGCAGGGAAAGGCAGTGCCATGGGTATTTACATGGGAAGTTCTAAATATATTCGCAACCATTTGGCTTCAGCTGGTGCATTTTCATTCAGAACCAAAACAGCTGAATTTCCAAAGGAATTAAAATATGCTATCAGGATCTTAACATTCTTTGTTTTGCAAAGGTGACTGAATTAATAATGCTAAACGGGAAAAGGTAGTAATGTCTGCAATGAGTTCACTTCTCGGTTAACATCCTGATACTCCAGGAGATCACTATTCAGTTATGCTACATAGGTTTCCACAAAGGGAATAGCCATATGAAATGTTCTGTATGTGTGTGCGCTGTGTGTTTAAAAACAAAAGAAAGCTTTTGTAAAGAGTTTTAAATTATGAGGGGAATTTTTGTAGTGTTGACAATTTAAGCTGGCAGTATTTCTTTTTCTTTTTTGAGAAGGAAGTTCTCGTGGCTGATTTGAACAGCCAATTTTTCCAGGTGAGTGAACAAATTTCCTCCTCGCTCACTGGAACCTGTGCCACCTATCATTTTGAATCATTCCGTCTCTGTGGAGCTTAACGTGAACATAAAACGTTCATACGCTTGTATATTTGTGTGTGAGTACGATACATGCCTCTGTGCTGTACATAGTGTTCATTTTTTTGGAAAGTCTTTTAAAAGGTACTTTTGCACTGTGACAGATAACAAACTGTAGAGATAACCCCCATGCACAATCCATTTTGGCCTCTGTTTACAGATTGTTATGCGCAGTATGAGGCTTTGTGAGCACTCTGCTGAGCACTATGATCATTTCTTGACACTCGTACAGCTACAGGCTTCTTGCTGGAGGACAGGGTGGGGAGGGGAAGAAAAAGGCCTATAACCATTTCCTCTATCACTCCAAACAGATGATTTCATGCTTTCAGGCCTGACTGCACTGAAGTTTGTTAGGTTCTGTGTAATCCAGCAAGTATTTCTGCACGCAGCTCTAGTACTAGACGCACGGGTCTGAACTCCACAAAGCACCTTTTGCTGCAGGTGGAACACCCTTGCTGGATGAAAGTGAATGTGTCTTCTTGCTGTTATTGACTTAACACCTGTCTGCTTTGCTTTCCATTTCTGGAGGGATAAGAAACAATCAAAGGACAGGTGGATTCACGCAGGGGAATGTCCCTGTACTATGCAATATTTTGGATTTTCATCATGTCGTGCTGAGCCATTTTGTTCTGGGAAGATTTCTGGAAAAAAAAGTGTGGCGACTTTTTTTTGTTCTGAATTTCTATCTTGCCCTCAGCTTCTTTTAAAGTAGAAAAAAAATTACAATTTAACAAAGAAGTTGAACTGCACATGGATGTGTGTGTGTATTACACACTTTGGTGCTGTTTCTATAAGCTACAAGAAGTGCTGATAGTAAAACATTTTGCTGTCACTGCCAATATCATATCAGGGACAATTGTGTACATTTGCTGTGTAGGAAATGGAATGTACTGTATGTAATAGTACAAGTGATGATAGAGAAGATGTAGTCCAAAAAGGAAGGTAGATTTTATATTTCTTATTGCCTTTTTTTATATCAAATGTGTCTAGTTAAAGAAAGTATTTTTACACATTACTCATTTGAAAATGCCTTGCTTGCTGGTATACTAGTATTACTCAGGTTTAGCAAAAAGTACCGCAAAGTCTCAAAACAATTTCCAGGCTTAAGTATTTCTTTAAATCACTGCAATATGATTTAAATGAGTTCACTTCAGAGGTGTGTTGTATTTTATGAACAGCCTGATGTTAATATTTGTTGTGTCTGCTAAATAGTTCCCTCTATTAAGTGTACAAACCATTATACCAGCCCAGAATGGCTTTGGAACTGTGCCACACAGCTCTTGCAGATGTTTGGAATCAAGCTGCAAGGGCTGCAATATATTTAATGAAAAATAGATACATGACATGGGTAATGTGATAGCAAATACTTGGCATTTATGTTGGTGGCTGCAGTCTGTGAGACCCCCGCACATTTTTTCTGCAGTTATTGGCTAAGTGAAATTTACGCATACTCAAAAAATTACCAAATTTATCCACACTTTTTAATCGGCGATACTTGGACAAACTTTTTGCTTCTAATGTGGCAATTCTGAATGCTGTTAATACAAACTAGCATGTGGAAGAGAGACACTGTAAAATACAATGTTTATTCTAATAACTGTGGCTTATTCCACTCCATGATAGAGAATTTTAAAAAATAGATTTGAATATGGAGAAAACCCCAATCTTGCATGCATGTGGTTATTTTTAGCCGTCAACTGGAAGAACAAGTATCTTATAGTTCAACTCATTTTATATAACCTACAGTTGGTTTTAAAATGTTTTATACAAATATTTTAGCCTCCTTCATGCATTTTGGGAGTGTGGGTTTTTGCCATTGAATAGGGGAAAGGGTGTGCATTGCATTGTGTACACGAAACAAGAATGCCATACTGAAACTTAACCTTGTACTATATATATAGCATGATATCAAACTCTTATCAAGTGTTTGTAACAGAATATATATTTTAATTATTTTCAACTGGATGTTTTCATCTACGCAGAAAATAAAACATGTTCAGTGTTTATGTGTTAGTTTTTTATGATATCAGCTGTACCTGATTTATGCAAGTAAATGTGTAATTGTACAAAGTTCTACACACAGTACCAGACTACTAATAGTGCTTCAATTAGCTAATAGTTGAATTAGAGCGAGCCTTTCAAACAGACTATGTCATCTTTGCATTGAGCCCTGAACTACTTAACAAGACACACACAATTTCTCTCTCGCCAATTCTATATCTTGCCGCAGCACTAGATGTCAAGGTATTATACAGACTTCTGTCACCAAATCCCACCAGTAAAGGAGAGTTGAATACTTTCTGGATCAGAGGGGTTGCTAATGGTCTTAAGAAGCTGTTGAGATGATAAGGCTTGCCTTAAACCATACTTTAAGAAAAACATACGTTTTTGCATAACTGTGTGTGTGGTTTTTTTTATCAGAACAAGCTAAAATAGGTAAGGTATTCTGTTGGTCAATGCTTTACACCAAGTAGACCTTGAGCAAAGAAATACAGAGGGAGCATTGGTCCAGTACTTGAACTCAACACAAGAGAAGATGAGTGGCTATAAGCACAGAAGGGAAAGTGGGAGTTTCAGTCTCTTATTTCAAAAAAGAAAGACACTTAAAAAAATATATTCAGTAAAAATCTTTTTGACCGTCAGGCACTGAATTAAAGGAATATCTGCTGTGATTTGTCACCATAGAAAGTAGACCTATACAAATAATGTTCAAGTTCATTCCAGCCAGCATCTAGCAACATGGTTCATATTCAAAATGCTTAATTACCCATCTCCAGCCTTAGAAGTATAGCAAGGCATTTATTACACAGAGTTTTTTAACAGGCCTCAACAAAGGGATTCCTCTGCCCAGACATGGGATGGCTGTAGTGAGATCTAAACATTAAGTATTCTGCCCCTCTTTAAAATGTCGCAGTGACTGACTTGTCTCCTCCTTTCAGAAAATCTCACCTGAATACACATGCCCAGTTTCATACTTGGAACTACTGCTCATGGGTTCAAAATGGTTGGTGACCTGTGATCTAGCATTCCAAAAAGTCCATTCACACACATCTACACTTTGTTTTTACTGCTGGGGAGAGGGAAGGAGATGCCAAGTTCAGATTTCCATGTAAAGGTAAAGGACTCCTGACAGTTAAGTCCAGTCGCAGACGACTCGGGGGTTGCAGCACTCATCTCACTTTACAGACCGAGGGAGCCGACGTTTGTCCACAGACAGTTTTCCCCGGTCATGTGGCCAGCATGACTAAGCTGTTTCTGGTGAAACCAGAGCAGCGCACAGAAACGCCGTTTACCTTCCCACAGGAGCAGTACCTATTTATCTACTTGCTCTTCTGGCGTGCTTTTGAACTGCTAGGTTGGCAGGAGCAGGGACCGAGCAACGGGAGCTCAGCCCGTCTCAGGGATTTGAACCGCCAATCTGATTGGCAAGCCCAAGAGGCTCAGTGTTTTAGACCGCAGTGCCACTTGTGTCCCCTCAGATTTCCATACACGAGCATTTAAATGTTTTTGGGCTTTCCTGGAGAACTGGTTTCGGGGCTTGACTCACCAGCACACCTTGTGGAAGCACTTACATGCCCTCCAGCAAGATCCATGGATGTTTTCTCTAGGATCCCTGTAAGAGACACTGTTCATGCCCACCTCTCTCGCTCTCTCCCCAGAGAGAAAGCAGAAAGGTGAAGAAACTTTAAATTATTGAAGGTGCACCAAAGGAGGATAGAAGCAAAGCAAATGAGAGTCAAGTCCAGCAGTTACAACACATGAGATGCAGCCCTGGATCCCTTCCCAGTGCCACAGGGGAAGTGCCGACATGATTTCAAGGCTCTTCACCCACCCCCAAATACTGCAACTTGTTTCGGTTGCTCATACAATCCTGATTGCATTTATAGTCTCCGATGACACTCTTAAAAATGACAGTAGTTAAAAACAAAGGTAGCAGCATTAACTGTGGTAATGAGACAAATCAAATTGACAAAAACAACCCCAATCCTATTATCAAGTAAAAGAGCAAAACAACACACAATGCCACAACAGCAAAGAGCCAAAATGACAATCCCAAACTCACCAGCAGAAGACCCAGTTCTGCTGAAACAGTTAAACCTTTAGATGGCAGTAGAACACTGACCTTTCTACCTCATCCAACCTGCCGGTGCAGTAAATTCCACATAGGCGGTGTTGTCACAGAGAAAGTCGTCTTCCGCGTTGCCACCAACTCTGCCTCAGGATGTAGTGGCACAAGCAATACTTCTGTTAAAAAACAGTAAATTCACAGAGCAGGTGGGCAGTCCTCCCAAGCTGTTTAGGGCTTTCGAAGTAATAACTAGCATTGCAAATTGCATCTAAAAATAGTGGAATGACCAATATATCTGGTAACATGATTCCAAGACTAAGCCCCAGTCATGATTCTTGCTGCAGGATTCAGCACTAACCAAAGTTCCCAAGTGGTCTTCAAGAGCTGCCCTACAAAGTGTGCATTACAGCAGTCCAATCAAGATTTAACTAATAACATGTCTGATTGTGGTCTGACTGCACCAGAAAAGGACACAGCAGCTGAAACAACAAAAGCACTCTTGAGCTATGATCACCATGGGAGCATCTAGAAGAAACCTAAGAGCTCTACCAGTCTGCAAACGTGAAATTTTAAGGGCAACCTAATTTGGAGTAGGCTGACAATTCTATCCCTGGTGTGGTCATCCTGTCCATCACTGACTGCAAACAGATTCAGAGCTTCCACAACCTCCACAGAATGAGATAACAAAAGAGAAGACAGAGCCTGGCATCATCCACATCCTGACAGCCACCCACTCCATAACACCAGGCGTCTCTACTCAGTGATGTGGAGTGCACATTTTTAAAAAGCACTAGGGGATAAAATGGAACCCTGCAAGACACTAAGTCAGTGACCAAGTCATCGATCACAAGCCCCGACCAATACCACCTTCTGAAACATGTCATCCTGGAAAAACCACAAAGCAACACAATCCCCGAAATCCCTATTCAGCGACAACACAAGCTTTAAGAATAAAGGCACTGAAGCTGCTTGGAAGGTCCGATATAACCAATGTTGTTGCACTCCCCCTGTCTAGTCCCCACATAGACCTCGGAGACTTTTTATTTTATGTTCTTCCATATTTGTATAGCTAGCTTTTGTATAGTTAAAGGTAAAGGGACCCCTGACCATTAGGTCTAGTCGTGGCTGACTCTGGGGTTGCGAGGCTCATCTTGCTTTATTGGCCAAGGGAGCCAGCGTACAGCTTCCGGGTCATGTGGCCAGAATGACTTAAGCTGCTTCTGGCGAACCAGAGCAGTGCATGGAAACGCCGTTTACCTTCCTGCCGGAGCGGTACCTATTTATCTACTTGCACTTTGATGTGCACTTTGATGTGCTTTCGAACTGCTAGGTGGGCAGGAGGCCGGGACCAAGCAACAGGAACTCACTCCATCGTGGGGATTTGAACCGCCGACCTTCTGATCAGCAAGCCCTAGGCTCTGTGGTTTAGACCATAGCGCCACCCTCATCCCTGTATGGTTAATGAAATACAAATTGTCTGTCACTGGGCAGACTTGCACATAAATGTGTACATTAGGAAAAATGCACACTAAAATGATGGCAAAATTCAAGAGAACTTTTAACAACCAAACGGATGTAGAAATGTGGCAAAGCCAACTTAAAGTTTGGAGAGGCAGAGAAAAGTGGAAATTGTTAGCTTCCATACTTCTAAGTGTATAGAAGATCCCTACCCCACCCCCACCCCAAGGCCATTATTTTGCATCTAATTCTAGTCAGTGGATTCCAGGGAACTGGGAGGAAAAAACCCCCAAGTATCCCTAACAACCTGATGCCTGTTCAACCTTGGTCTATATTACTACTCAGAGGGTGGGAGATGCAACTTGCCCTCACCCACTTTCAAATAGAAGTTAGCTTTTTTTATATAGAACGGATGGATATACTTATTGGACTATGCAAATGTAGTTTTGCTATAAGATTAACATTCATCTTGTTTCAGTCCGCATAGTTCAAAACGCATCACTGCTAAAAATGTGATGAAGAGTGCCAAGGGTAAAACTGTGTAATGAGCTTGGATTAGTTCAACAGCTCAAGAACATGACAAGTTAATAGCTATACAAGTTTCCAGACTTGTACCAAACCTTTATGGACCCAGAGTGCAAATCTTATATAAAAAAGTACAAAATACCGCAACCAAACTAGCACATACAAATATTTATTCCGAAAGTTCCATTCTACCCACCATTGTTCAGAATTACATCATCAAAGCACTTCATGGCAGTGAAAATAGCTCTTACCCCTCTGGCTCATTCACCCATTGTATCCCATTAAAGCTGCAAAGGTGCAATCCACTTGAAAAATATGCTGCTTTTTATTTAGTTTTCATGAAAAGTTTAGAACGCAACAAGGTGGGAGGGGGACCCATTGTACAGGGAAGACGTAGCCAGTTCTCTCCAGCTGTCTTCCCCCCACCCAAGCTGCTCCACCCCCTTCCCTTCCCCTCCCCTCCCCACTCCACAGTCCTCTGCCTCGAAATAACTTAAAAGATAGCTTAACATTTTAATGCAATTTAAAATGAAGTGCATCTCTTTATTTATAATAATTATACCTTAAAACATTCTAAAACCTTATAAATTACTTTCTTGGAAAAAAGGCCGCGAGCCGCTGCTTTTTGATTGGGAGAATGTGTATTTCCTGCGAGCTCATTTTCTTTAACTTGACACTCCTGTTTTTTATAGGTTTCCTAAGAGCCTCTGCATTATCCTGGGCTTCCGGCTGGTTCTTCACATCATAACACTGCAACACCGAGTCCTGGGGCATGTCCCTTTTGAAGGAAAAGTTTTTCGTCGAAACCCCCGAGAGGCCCTTTATCTTGCCGCAGAAAATTGTAGGCACCGCATCTTTGACAGAGACGATTACTTTGGCCGTCTGTGATGTGCTCACAATCTCAATGTTATTGCCAGTGGGTGGCTCGCAGGGTGCTATACTGGTCTGGTCCACCAGCCATTTGGGCTGCTGTCTCAGGAGTTCCGATGAGCCACTACTGATCACTCTGCTTTCCACCTTTGCTGGAGCCTCGTGCAGTTTGGAAGGAGCAAAGGGCAAAACCGCACCGGAAAGCTTATCCTCTGCAGAATGAGAAGCGCCATCCATCGCGGATCCAGATCGGGTGCTGTTATTGCTTGCTTCGGTGCTGCTAGCCTTCCGACAGGAAGTAATCGAGAGGTCCAAAGCGCCGCCCTCCAGCGAGAGCTGGGAATTGTCCTCGCCTTCCTTAAGCGAAGGGGCTGTTTTCATGGACAGATCGAGGACCTCATTCTCGTTACTCATCTTGATGACAGTGTGCCGGCTCAGCTGGGAAAGCTCTCTGTGGTGGATGAAATCGAATGGTTTGGTTTCTTCTTTCTCCAAGGGAGTCTGGGTGCCTTTGCAGGAACGCAAGACGAACGAAGCAGTCGGTTTCGGACAGTCCATGTTGGCCTTAGACTCAGCACCGTGGGGCACGGGGATGGGAATGGGGATAGGAATAGGAACTGGGACTGGCAGAGGAACAATCACGGGGTATGGTACCAAGAGTGTGGCTGGCGGAACCAGTGGAGATAACGGGGAGCTGAAGGGCTGTGGCGGGGGGACAGAAGAGCAGTCTGGGGGTGGCTGATAGGGCGAAGGACCTAAGGCGCCTTGTGTGGGAAAGAGATCCTGCAAAACAGCAGCAAATCCTGGTGTCTGAAACACAGGAGGCAAGACAGACTCCTGAGCTGTATTTGATGGTTTCTGATCCAACAGTTGCGGCTGTCCCAACGGAGCAGAAGAGCCCTGAAAGAGGTTGCTGTGAATGGAGTTGGCTGCACAGGGAGAACTCTGCGGTAACACCAGTGGGGAGTTTAAATGCTGGAACACATGTTGCTCTAAGAGGACAGGCAGTGGCACTGGGCCTTGAGTGGTCATGACGTAGGGAGTGTTGCCGTTCGGAGCAATCTGAGGGGCTGTGCTTCCTGCTACTTGCAGGTGTATTGGGAGAACCACAGGGCTGTCTCCTAAGCAAATGGGCTGAAGCACTGTGGCAGCTACCTTGAGAGCGACCCCGCTTTGGGATTCTGCTGGCGGTGTCAATATTGATGGAGCGGGGACAGTTACCAGCGGCGAAAGTGCTTTCTTCATCAAGTCTGCTGAATTGATATTCCAGGCTTCTGCTGTTATCAGCTGGGCAACTCCATTTTCTAGCTTGTTGTTTGCCATAGCTGAGGGCGAGGTGGTAACATCCATAGGCAGGTTTTGCGTGTCCTTATATAGTTCCTCCATTTCACAGGATTTCCGAGGCTTTGCAGAACTGTAGTTTACATAGCTGTCACGGGCATCCAATTAATCTCTGGGCAGCCCAAAACATCCACATCAACACTACAGGCCTGCAAAAGAGAGACATGTTTTAAGCACGGCATAAATCACTTGCTTAAAATAATAACTGCAACTTTCTCTTTCTTTCTCTCTTTCTAAGACCACCTGTCACCAAAATGGAACATTAAGTGTTTCCACCCTTTGGGGACAAGAAGTCCTATGGTTCTGTATCCTGGGCATATGTGTGTATAGAATATATGCATATACAGAACATACATCTCTTGAGTGTTACTTGAAGAGTCCTGGGGAGCTTAAAGATAGCCATAAACAAAGATAATTTAAGGACTGAAGCTACTACGGGGGGGGGGGGGGGTACTGCTAGAAGCAGAGCAAGAATTCAGGCTGTTCATTTCATACTTTTAAACAAAGCTTCATGCAATGGCGTCATGTGACACAGGGAAGCAGCTGCACTGTTTACACTCAACAAGAGCCCCAAATTGAGGTGCCCTAAAAATAACTCATGATAAAAGCGATGCAGTCTTGGACTTGGAAAGCTTCAGTGCAACTGAAAGAATCAAATACTTTCTGCCTTGCAAACTCTTAAAGCTAGCCAATGCAAACATACCATTTGTGATAGGTCCATAGATTGTATTGAAGCAGCACCACAAAGCCCTGCACATGAACACACAACCACACACCCTACTTTGTGGGCTTTTAATCTGAGCCATATTTTAAAAGGAACTAGTTCTTCAGTGCTATACAATGACGGAAATAGAAATCTGTATTAAGAAAGACACACAGAATTAAAATCAAAGCTGATTTAGATGTACTCTGACAGCCTAATCTTAACTGTGCAGATGTCCGTAGGGGGGAGAGAGGGAGAGGGAGAGGGAGAGGGAGGGGAGAGAGAGAGAGAGAGAGAGAGAGAGAGAGAGAGAGAGAGAGAGAGAGAAGCACTCTTTGTAAACCAGGAGTGGTTTAGCACAATGTCGAGAACATTCTGCCCACCCTCAAGGCACTAAGCACAAATCAGGGAACCAGGCAGAGGGCCTTCTCGGTAGTGGCGCCCACCCTGTGGAACGCCCTTCCAGCAGATGTCAAAGCGATAAACAACTACCTGACATTCAGAAGACATCTTAAGGCAGCCCTGTTCAGGGAAGTTTTTAACGTGTGATTTTACTGTATTTTTGGTTTTTATGGAAGCCGCCCAGAGTGGCTGGGAAGGCCCAGCCAGATGGACGGGATATAAATAATAAATTATTATTATTATTATTTATTATCATTTTTGCTGTGAAAGCTTCTCCACCCTCACAGATACTAGAATTGTCAGATGTTTCTTACTTAAAAGGATGCTTCTTAATGCAGAACTTTAGAGCCCAAGGAGTCATATAAATGTATCACTTATTTCCAAAGAATCTTGCATCTTTATATTCTGTTCCCATCTGCCCTTTAGATTTTATACCATTTGGAACAAAATCTTGCTCACCACCATTATCTCAATGCACTGTTAATCTGCTCCCAAGTCCTTGAAGCGTGGCAGGCTACAGCCCTAATCAATTAAATAAATTTTGTAGTGCTATTCTATAGAAGCAGCGACAGAAAAAAAATCAGGCCAATAGCAAGAAAAAACAATGTATAATAATAAAAAGCAACAACAGAATGCATAGATCTATTTAAAGTAGATCCCAATCCAACTTCTGCCTACTGCTTGTCTACAGTTATTTTGAACTACTATAATGTGTGTTCTGACCAATGAAACAACCATCTTGGTTTTGTGTATTTGTATTCTATTTGTAATACTGAGGAACTACTTATGGTGTTTGCCACCATTCTGCATTAGGTAGATCTCTGTTATTCCTTTTATTCTTTTTTGTGATTTATTCTACATTTATTTATGATTACACGTATATTGCATCTTTTCTCCAAGGTAGAGTACAGGGTCCCCCCCCCCCCGCCCCACTTTAGCCTCACAAACCGCTGTGTTGAGAGTAGGTGACTGGCTGAAGGTCACTCAGGGAGCTTCATGACTAAGTGTGCATTTGAACCCTGGGCTGCTCAGGTTCTAGACCAGCTGCTTCGTTATTAACAAATTTTTTTCTCCCCTTTTTTATTTTGTTTGTGAGGCTTGTTCTCTTACCCACCCATTTTATTTTCTGTACTCTACAGAATAACACTATGATGAAATGTTGATGAAAAAAAGGCTCCACGGAAAACTTTTATCTTATGATGGGAAAGAACATTTTATCTTAAAAACAACAACTAGGTAACTGGATAATTTCAGGCTGTTCATTTTTCTTTTTTCTTATCTTCTTACTGGCAACATAGCTTAGTCATGTTAATGGTTACTCTGGCTAATTGCGAGGCAAACAAAAACAACCCATATTTGTGAAAGCCCAGGACAAACAGTTCCAAATGTAATCCTATAAACACTGACAAATTTTAAGGCTATATACTCTGACAAAGGCAGATGAGCCCTTAACATGCATGCTATTGAGCAGCAGTCCGTTAGCAATAGCTGCAAACCCTGACCCCACACGGGGTGCTAAGGGCATAAATTGCCCTCCTCACCTCTCTGCATTAAAACATTAATGCTGTATTGTCAACGTGGCAGTGGCTTTGCTCGTTTCAATTGAAACGGAACACTAAAAATGAATTCCAGCCACCTTTATCAGTGAGGATTTTCAAAGAGAAACATGGTTTTTGGAGAACTAGAAACGTTTCAATGGCAGAGGAGAAAATAATAGCCCCAGTTATAATCTCCACAATAGCTTCTCACTCAGACAGAAAACTTAAGGCCGCAACTGGCAAGTATTGATGTCAATGGGCTTAAGCACCCCTAACCTCTGACTGCAGCCTGAGAGTGTTGCATTCAATTCCAACCTGACAATGCAGCCGTTGCTTCTTTGTCCCAAATGCACCTTGTTGCACCAAATATAATCTAATACGATCTTTAGCCAAAGATTTCACAATTCCTATTTTAAAATTGTGGCGTTATGAAGGAGACAGTACTTACACTGTGAACACTACAAGCAATATCATCTTCTCACCTGCCAATGTTTCTCTTTCTTTAACAGCAATCCTCAAAAGTTGGCTCCATGGCTCCTCTGTCCTACATTTTGACACAGAAAGGTTTCACGCCATATATGCACACACTAATAATAATAATAATAATAATAATAATAATAATAATAATTTATTTATACCCCACCCAACTGGCTGGGTTTCCCCAGCTACTTTGGGCAGCTTCCAACAGAATATTAAAATACAACAGTCCGTTAAACATTAAAAACTTCCTTAAACAGAGCTTGCATTCAAACAATAAAACATCAGGAGTTGGTGAGAGGAGTGGCTGTTGTGATAGCTATGGAAAAAATATATTTATGACTCTGAATGAAAAGCTATTGAGGATTAAAATTCACAAAACACGCATTATTGGCTAACTATGCAAGCTTTGTTCATGCTCAAAAGAAATATCCTTCAGCAGCAATGCGTGGCACTAAGACACTCTTCTGAAAAGGAAAGTTAGCAATATCTGCTGGTTGGTATAAAAAAAGACCAAAACAAGAAGTCGAAATGCAAATGGTCTGAACAGCTGCCACTTGATGATGAAGTGTTATCATAGCACATAATTTACCCAGGTCTTCCAGTATAAGCAAACAGTATATTGATCACACAGTCTGAGCCTAGGGCTTACTGATCTAGTAAACACATGCTCCGGGTGGGGGTACACTAACTAATCGTTCACACGTCACAAAGCTTGATGCTGTACAGACACTGCAGAGACATAGCATTAGCGATAGGAAGATGCAGATGTATAGCGGATAAATCCTTAAACAATTTAAAGAAAGGGCACTATTTCATTGGCTATGCTAAAACTCCTCTAATACATGTCTACACATTTGCAGCGAATAATGCAAGAATATACAAGGGTGTTGCACATCTTTGTCCAAAACATGGTGAAAGTTTAAAAACTATTTCCTCTTCTGTGCTTTGGATTGTTTTATTTGTTGCTGCTTAATTAATAGTGATCTCTGTTTTCATGAGAAACTAATGACCTCACAGGACACAGGGGACCTCCCATTCCCCTGCCTAATCAATTTAACTATGAAAAATAGTGAAATTATAGTGAAAATGATACTACAAAGGAGACTTGCAAGGCAGGCTAAAGGGATTAATATACAGAAAGCACAGGAAAGAAAACAGATAACTGAGTAGGATCAAAGTATAAGACAAGATAAAAGACTGGTTTGCTTAAACTTAACTATCCCCCATCTCCAAGCACTGCAACATTTAAGCTGTACAGTTTTGCTAAGCTAGACACAGAGAATAGCCACACCAGACTGATAATAAGTTCTATCATAGGCAGGCATCTTGAAGAAAAACCTATGGGTTTTTTTCTCTTTGAAATACAATCAAGATATATTGCTTTCCAGGTTGAGCAGTCTCTCTCTCTCTCTCTCTCTCTCTCTCAATAAGTTTATTGGGCTGTATCCAACTAAACCCTACTCATAATAATTCTATTGAAATGAACGAAACTAACAATTAAATTCCATTGATTTCAATGAATCAGCTCTGAGTATGGCTTAGTCAGAAACCTATTTTTGGCACTGCTTTTCATTGTTGTTGTTGTTGCCAACAGCAGGAGAAGGCTTAAGAAGTAGAAACAGAAAAATGAAGCTAACCTTTCTTAAAGCTAGTAGATAAATGACAAGTGTGTATGTATCACACTCAAACACACACAAGGGACATCTATAAATTGGCACCATGTTGGCAGCCCTGTTCACCTATGTTAAATGAAAAACAAAAAGATACTGAGTGTTATTAAGGGTTGGCCATGTACCATAAGATAGATAAATAACCTTCCTCTATTCCTCCTTAACCATTCAGCACACTGTCATCCCAGATATTCCACATACTCTCATTCATACTTTCAAAACTCTTTAATTTTTTACAGCAATGAAAATGGATCTGTAAATGCTGCTAGGCATCCCAGACTGGCGGAGATAAGACTTAAGTGCATGTGATGAATGCTATGTCATAGAGAGCAACATGCAAATGTTATTAAAGGAAGTGGTGATTAATTCCATTGTGTTTAGCCACTGCTGAGAGTAGGGCACCTAAGTCATGTAGCACAGTTATGTGCCACAAGACATAATCAGAGCGTTTGAATCAGGAAAATTGCCAAGTGTTTGTGCCCTTAATACTGTACATGCTTGTAGACACTTCATATGCCTACTTACATCTTCTTTGCTATTCATTTTTCACTCATCTTGCTGACAGGCATTTCTGAGCTGGGTTCCTACTTCAGTTGTTAAGACTTTGATTACAGCTTCCAGTATTTGCGCTTACAGCATAGTTAGATTTAACCATGACATGCAAGAAAAAAATGGAGCTGCTTTGAGAAAAAAGCTGCTGTAGGTAATCCAGTGACCATCATGCAGCTGCCCCTGGATCACTGGGAGAAAGAAAAACAAAATCCAGTAATTCTGGATTTTGTTTGGACCCTCAGCCAAGCATCCAAAAATTAGTAAATACTCCAAAATTACATTCTCAAAATGGTTGACTCAGGTAGATGATGCAGACTTTCACAGACTAAAAAAATCTGTAATATTTTATAGTGAAAATGGGAAAATCTTCTAAGGCTGCAAACTAGTACTCTCCAGTACAAACTAGTAAGGCTGCAAACTAGTGTTGAATAGTTGTGCAGTATCCCACAGATTGATCTAGAATGAACTAGACCAGGCTTCCTCAACCTTCGCCCTCCAGATGTTTTTGGCCTACAACTCCCATGTTCCCTAGCTAGCAGGACCAGTGGTCAGGGATGATGGGAATTGTAGTCTCAAAACATCTGGAGGGCCGAGGTTGAGGAAGCCTGAACTAGAATTAATACAACAAAGGCACAGTAATTTTAAAGCCAGCCAAGAAGCACTGAGGTGGTCAATCAACCACCAAATCCCAAGTTATGCCACACACGCACCAGCCATGGTACAAATATGGGCTATGAAGTCTAGTGTTGCATAACCTCTGCAAAAATGGACACCAATGCAATCGCAGCTACTTACGGTATCTACTGGGTTAGGCTTCTAAATGATTCTCTAGTGACAAACCCTCATTTGCCATTATGAGAACACAACATGGCATCAGACATTCATAAGCATAACTTGAGACTTGGAACCTGCCATTTAGAAAATAGACAATAAAGTATAATAAAATGCCATAAATCCACTGGCAAGCAAACAAGATGCCTCCTATTTACTGGCACAGTAAAGACATAAAATCCACAAGGCTACATCTTCCAACTCATCCTCTTCAGTGCAAGAGATCTCACATTTCTGGCACCATAGTAAATGCCTTTCATGAAAAGATGTCCCAGTGAGAGTCCTGTTGTGATTATTACTTTGGGAATAAATTATCAGGGCATACATAGGATTATGCTAGTATTAGAAGTATTTTTAAAATGGAAGTTGTCTTAGTCTCCTTTGGGGAAAAAATGTATTAAACAAATTATACTGCTTGCAATTAAAGTCCCTCTGTTGATGGATTTAGTTTCATTTTTCATGTGCTTTATACTCACCAGCAAAACAAAGAAAAATGAGCTATTCTAAGAACACTGCCACTAAAAACAAATAAAGAGGGGTGTTTTGTTTTGTTTTTACAAGTAACTCTTGAATTTTATTTCCCTAGTAACCGATACATTTTAGATAAAAGGAAACCATTTAAAATGCATGATGATAATAATAATAACAAGGAAACAGAATTTTCCACTAAAGTCTGATGGCTAAATAGTTGCTTTTCTTTCAGTCCAAATCTATGAACTACCATTGGCAAAAGCCAGGGGATTTTAAAATTGGATTTTAGGAGATGCTTACATAAAACTTAATGGCTACATCATGGTCACACACATCTGATGGGCAATGTCAAATCCAGAGCACTGTCCCAGAAGAAAACATCAGCCAAAGATCAAAATATTGTGACAGAATTAACTGTGTGCATTCCTGTCCCTGCAAAACGTGGCAGGATTGGGAAGCATAAGATGTCTTTGACTGAAAGGAATTTCATCTGCAAGGCTGTATAGTCTAACTGTAGTGAATGTGGTAGAAAATAGCTGTTGTGGAGACCCATGGTTCATCCAATAGCTGGAGATGCTAATAAAACAATTTAACTTTCCATTTCATTTTTATCATTAATATTAGTAATAAATTTATGAATCACATGTTATGTAGGTGCTGGCATAAAAATATCATAGAACAATTAAAAATAGTTTTAGAACTGTACAAAAATAACCCAGATTTAAAAGCAATACAAGACAAGCACCAAAGCTGGAAAAGCTAATTGAAACGAGTATGTTTTTGTTTCTTAAAAGTACCTGTTGTATCTTAACAGGAGTGTTGTTCCACAGGACAGGGACAGTTGCACCAAAATTCCTATCGTTAACAGCATTAACCTGAAAAGCTCAGCTGGTTACAGCATGGTGCTGATAACGCCAAGGTTGCAGGTTTGATCCCCGTAAGGGACAGCTGCATATTCCTGCATAGCAGGGGGTTAGACTAGATGATCCTCAGGTTCCCTCCCAACTTTATGATTCCATGAGTTACTGTGGACCAGGCTTCTGATATTTTGGGGACCTGAAGGAGAAACTCTCCTTAAGAAAGTAGTGACCTACTGAGTACAGTCTCTCCCCCCCCCTTCTGTCAGCGACTTTTTCTCCTTGAAGCTGTCATGTGCAAAATTCCAGCATCCTGTATTCTGCAGTAATTTGCAGCACTCTGGTGTTGATATAATGACATTAGAAATCCCTCCAATGTTTCTCCAACAAAGCACCCATGTCCTGCAAATGAAAGCACACATATCCACACATATAATTTCTCGTTTGGGGCAAACTGCTGCAGTTTTGTTGCATGCAGGTGACTGAACTAGAATGCTAAACTCTCGAAAGACAGAAATTCCCCTTTGTTGTGGCTCCCATGCTTAGGCAGAAGTGGATCTGTGGTTGTACTGGGCTTAAGGGAGGACTTGTGGATGAACCACAAGAGCAAAGTTCCTGTTCTGGTGCTGTGCTTGCTTCTCTTCTTCAAGTACTGGATTTGTCCCAAGGAATGTTCATGTTGTCAGCACCAGCTGGGCAGGAGAGCGACCGTGCATGACTGGCAGGCATTTTCTGCAGAGATTATTTTGGTGGAGCAACCTCTACTTACTGCTGTAGAGACACTGGCTGAGAATTATACAAACATAATGAATAAGGAGGGTAGCCTTGCAATGAAGATTTGGGGGGGGGAGGGTTGTTAAATAGGCAAGGATATTTGTTCTTTTAAAAAGAAATCAAGGAGATGCCCACAGCGGAACTGGACATTGGCATGAGAAAGAAGTAACATGTTTTTGAAATGTCACGTGACTTCTGTGAGGATACAAACAGCCTTGAATGCTACTTTTATTTTTAAAAAGTTATATGTGTACAGTGGTGCCTCGCAAGACGAAATTAATCCGTTCCGTGAGGCTCTTCGTATAGCGGTTTTTTCGTCTTGTGTAGCAAGCCCATTGACAGCTTAGCGGATTAGCGCTATTAGCGGTTTAGCAGCTTTTAGCCATCAGCTGTTAAGCGGCTTATCAGCGGATCAGCTGATAAGTGGCTTAGCGGCTTAGGGAAAGGGGGGAAAGGGGGGGGGGACCGCAGGAACTCGCAAGACATTTTCGTCTTGCTAAGCAAGCCCATAGGGAAATTTGTTTTGCGAAGCGCCTCCAAAACGGAAAACCCTTTCGTCTAGCGGGTTTTCCGTTTTGCGAGGCATTCGTCTTGCGGGGCACCACTGTACTTACCTGTATGTGGTTAAGCTTATAAGCACTTATTTGTGTGTGCACTCGCACACACATATAAATCTGCCACCCTGGTTACATCTCCCTTTGATCCACATCACAGCAGGTAAAGACAGAAGCCAGGCATTTTACTTTTAAAATTGAATGCCTTCGCTTTGGTAAGCAGTCACTGTATCACAACAACTACATCAACAACAGTGAAGTAGCATGAAAAAAACACAACTGTCCCAAGTTATATACAGGCCAGTTGTAGGGTTACTTTAAAGATGATCTTCCACACTTCCATGAGTGGACTGACACCTTTGGAGCCAATTCAGGGGTGAGAAACCTAGTGCAGGGGCCAAAGTGGTTCTCTGAGTCTTTCTATGTTAACCTCAGACCTGGGAAAATGCAACCATACTTTGAGAGAAGTAATAGCTCTATAAATCTCTGAAATCTTATATTTTAGTACTACTGTTTCTCCATGTGTGTGTACGTTTGTTCACTGACGAAAATGCAGTATGCATTATTATTATTATTATTATTATTTGAATTTATATACCGCCATATACCTGGAGGTCACAGAACAAAATCAGAATATAAAACCACAAAATATATAATCAAAATAAAAACAACAACCCAATAACAACCCCCTCAAAAAGACCCACATTTTAAAAGGGCATAGGATGTCAATCAAATCAACCACTTAAAGGTGTATAATGAAGGTACTATACTTCTACTATAGTTTGTATGTAATACGAAAACTGCACAACTTCAAACCACAATTTCATTTTTCCTATATGAGGCTGCTGCATTAAATGGACCGTTCTAATTCATCATCATTGAACCAAAGCCCTTCTGGGCCATAGCACCAACTCTCCCTGAAAATATGATTTTCTATTTGACCTCTCTCCTAGAAATTAAAGGACACAGTTCAATAGGATTATAAAGAAGTTAAGCCTTGTCCTGACATGAGCAGTTTGCAGCAGCAACTTTTAGTTTTTGGAATTATGACAGAATGCTAATAATAATGCCTCACAACACAATCCTAAGCATATCTATTCAGAAGCAAGTGTTACTGAATTCAGTGGCGCTTACTCCCAAGTCAGTGGGGTGAAGATTGCAGCCGCAGTCCTTCTCAGAGAGAGGTTGAGGAGGTGGAGGTGGAGGTGGCAACAAGCCTTACTGGGGGTGGGGGGCTGGCTAGGTCAACAATGAGGCAAGTAGGGAGCCCCCCACTTGTTACCTTAGAAAACTATATTCTGCTTCATCATTGGCTCAGGTGCATTTAACACATTGTGGCTGACGATTAATCAAACACTTCAGTTCAAATGTCAAGATCCAAAGATTGTGGAGTTAGCTCCGAGAGAAGTTTACAGTTACTTTTCTCAAAACAGCAAGTTCCAAATGCCAAGAGGAGAACATGATGGTGATGTTACATAGATGCCCTGTGAAAAAGTGAGTGGTCAAAGTGTGGCTATTCCAGTGTGGAAGCATCTTTTGTAGGAATCTGGCATTAGTAAAAGAAAAATATCACTTAGTATTGTACTGTATGTGCCTAATTGCCGGAAGAAATATCAACAACCTCAGATATGCAGATGAGACAACTTTGATGGCAGAAAGTGAGGAGGAATTAAAGAACCTTTTAATGAGGGTGAAAGAGGAGAGCGCAAAATATGGTCTGAAGCTCAACATCAAAAAAACGAAGATCATGGCCACTGGTCCCATCACCTCCTGGCAAATAGAAGGGGAAGAAATGGAGGCAGTGAGAGATTTTACTTTCTTGGGCTCCATGATCACTGCAGATGGTGACAGCAGTCACAAAATTAAAAGACTCCTGCTTCTTGGGAGAAAAGCAATGACAAACCTAGACAGCATCTTAAAAAGCAGAGACATCACCTTGCCACTAAGGGCCCGAATAGTTAAAGCTATGGTTTTCCCAGTAGTGATGTATGGAAATGAGAGCTGGACCATAAAGAAGGCTTATTGTCAAAGAGTTGATGCTTTTGAATTATGGTGCTGGAGGAGACTCTTGAGAGTCCCATGGACTGCAAGAAGATCAAACCTATCCATTCTTAAGGAAATCAGCCCTGAGTGCTCACTGGAAGGACAAATCCTGAAGCTGAGGCTCCAATACTTTGGCTACCTCATGAGAAGAGAAGACTCCTTGGAAAAGACCCTGACGTTGGGAAAGACTGAAGGCAGAAGGAGAAGGGGACGACAGAGGACGAGATGGTTGGACAGTGTTCTCGAAGCTACAAGCATGAGTTTGACCAAACTGCGGGAGGCAGTAGAAGACAGGAGTGCCTGGCATGCTCTGATCTATGGGATCATGAAGAGTCGGACACGACTAAACAACAAACAACAACCATTTCATGGAGGGGGGAATGCATGGCTGTATCTGAGGTATTTTAACATTGCATTTGTTTCAGAACAGGATTCATGGGTATTTATTACTCAGAAAATTAGTAATTTCCTATGATGTGGGTTTAGCATGAGGTGGAAATGATGCATTACTGTAATGCTAAGTGCAGAGGCACATTTTGGGATAGACATCCAATTTGGCCTTCAAGCTTGCTCTGAATGGGAACATTATTTATTTATCTCAATTTTTGTAATGAATAAGAAGTGAAAATGAAGTAAAAAGTAAAGTAGCAAAGTGCTGTAGTTTTAAACCAAGAACAACTCATGGATCCACCCAATTCAGATAATAAAGTTTGTTGAGAGATACTATTAGAGTGTAAAAATGTGTACGCTGAACACTGTCAAGGGAAAGGTCATTTCTATATAATGCTCATTATGAAGCTTGAGGGGATAGTTTATTTCAAAAACACAGCTCTTTCAAGATGTCTCTATCAGTAATTATGATCTGCTGAGAAGAAAAAGTAGGGCAGATTAAATACCCTTTTCAACTGCTCTCAGTGTATTTCCAAAAAATGGTTTGAATGAAGGGGAAAAACCCCAACCTACTCTGGTTTGTAAATGTCAAAGACGTTTTTATTTTAAAAATAAATAAATAATGTTCCCATTCAGAGAAAGCTTGAAGGCCAAATTGGATGTCTACCCCAAAACTTAGCATTACAGTAATGCATCATTTCCACCTCATGCTAAACCCACATCATAGGAGATTACTAATTTTCTGAGTAATAAATATCCATGAATCCTGTTCTGAAACAAACGCAATGTTACAAATACCTCAGATACAGCCATGCTTTCCCCCACTCCATTCGGATTGGTAAAACGCCGATACATACTAAATACTTTTCTATCTTCAAACTCCCATTATCTCAGAGTAGTACTGGTATGCTTACTTCAGCTCTTCTTTCTCTGCTGTGCAATATCAGCATGTACAGAAATTATTGCTGGTACAGTACAATCACATCCAACACTGATTTAACTAGCGTAATTTCAATCATACACGTCTAAAGGCCATTAGTTGAAATCCTGAAATGCAGGAAGGCAGAAAGCTTAAAAGCTATTTTGTGCTGGGTTTTTCTGGTGAAAAAAGAGCTTTTAAACTCTGTGCCTTGGGAAACAAGGCTCTCTCAGCGTTATCAGGTCTGGGATGAGATCTCATAGGAACTGGAATAGCTCTGTGAAATCCTCCCATGGCCTTCAAAGCTGGCGTGCAGAGAGGGCCTTGCTCCCCAAGCAAGGTAGAGAGCTTAAAAGCTCTTTTTGAGCGGGGAAAAGCCAGTTGTTGGGTGTTCCTGTGAGATCACAGAAGGCCCAGAATGTTTGCGCAGGGGCAATTCCAAGGATTTGAGTATATATGTTTTTGCGCATATGCGGAACTCTTGGAATCGAATTCTAAGATGAGATCATACTGTATATGCAAATATGGATGTTGAAGAAACTGTTATTGACCTAAGGAAATTAAATGTACACACACACAAGTCTTCAAGGTTACTCAAGGATTTTGTCATATCTGCATTTTAGAGCAAACAAACCTGATTTGCAATTCCTAGGCTCATAAATCAGAACGCAGTTATGTTTCAGGTTTTTTTAGACTTCTTTTAATTTTGCAGCACAGTTTTCTGCTGACGTGTACCTAAATCCAAATTAAAATGTGCATTTTGTGAAAAACATAGAAAACATTGTGAATATTTCATGCAGTTAATAAATATCCACAAATTGATAGGGAAATGAGATTGAACATACTTATAAATGAGCACATGCAAAACTGACAGAGACCAGAAACAGGTGAATCCTCCCATTCCCTACTCAAGGTTGTATAACAAGGTTCTCCCCTCATTTATCATTATAAAACCCTGAGTTAGGCTAGGATGAGCATTGGTGATGGCTAAGGGTCACCCAGCGAGCTTCAAGGCACAGTCCAAGGTTTATATTCTTTCCAGTGCAACACAACTTGAATAAGGCTTGGGCACTATCTGGTGAAGGGACTGCAATAATTCCCATTTCATATGAAATGGGTTTTCCTTTGCTACATGATTTGACCACTTCTGCTGCAGTAACACCATGTGCTTTTGTTTTCTCATTACGCCATTGTTACCAATATTGGTAGTAAATTCAATTATTTTAATACGTATCAGCATTTAGCTCTGTAGGTGATTAGTTGCAATACCAATATTTCTTGGGGTGCTCAGTGGCATAAGCAGGGTACTCGAAAGGGTGCTGAGAAACTGAAAGATAACATACTGCTGAAGGTAACATGCCCATAAAACATGCTTCTTCCAATGGCATGGTGTCAGAATTTCCTGTTGCTAACAGAATGCAAATCCACGCTGCCACAAATTCTGGCAAGATGTACCTTCTCTCATCTTCTCTTGCCCCTTTTGTAGCAAGAGGCAAGTAATGGAATAGCAGCAATTTTCTACAATTACCATGAAGCCCGATTCTGTGAATCATTAGAAGCCCTCAGCCTTCATTAACGTCAGAAGGAAGAACAGGTAGTGAGCATTTCACAGGGTTGGACCCGTCACTGCTGCAAGAGAAGACTACCAATTGCCCTACAATTACTAGGATGTTCCTGTCACAAGAACACTAGTTTACAGAAGTCATATTACTGTAATCTAGAGTTAATTACTTCCTGGCTTTAAGTACCAGCTGAAAAAAACAGAAAGGAGTAAGTGTGCACAGAGGGGTTTGTTTTTTTTAATGCCACTTAGCAAAGTTCACAGAACAGAGACCAACTGTGATAAATGTTAACTCAAATGTACAAAGAAACAAGCACAGCACACCCCCCCTATCTATCTATCTATCTATCTATCTATCTATATATATATATATATATGCGCTTCCTTTTTGGTAAAAAATTTGCCTTTGGTTATTTTAAATCACTTGATAAACTAAATAATGCATGCCCTCTTCACCCCTTACATTTCTTTTGCTGTAAAATTAAATTAAATTTTATATCGGTGAAAACAAAACCAGGGCTATATACTGGAAGCCTTTGATATGGCAGATTTAGTGTTGCTATGCTGTTTTCCTGAAAGGCCTCATGCCTTTAGCAGTTGTCTGACAAGACAAAACTTCAGCAGGAATCTTTTTTCCTATAACAGAGATGCAGTGCTGGCAAAATAAGCACCTGTTGGATTTCTGCCACACAGCTGTTTATTTTTTAAAATATCAAGGGGAAAGGTGGGAATTCAATGAGTAGCAGCAAACATCAATTTCTCCATGAATACCTAATACTCTTCAGTTCCATTCTCATGGAAGGCATGACAGATCTTCCACAGGAAACAGCATGCACACTGCATATTGAGATAGCCACCATGTGTTAGTTTATATATATTTATTTTGAATGTTGTTACGTCAGGGCTTCCTAGCACATGTAAACAAAGACAAATACATCTGTGCAATCAGCACACATACATCACAGTGATCTACACTGAAGTGCAATGCTATTTAAATGCACAATAAGCTGAAATTAAGGCAATAGAGAGTTCTTTCTTCAGTGCCAAAAGCCTAAATGCCAAACTTTTATTTTATTCTGGCACTGGATGCAGAAATGCTCTTGTTTCCTATATAGATCACCAGCAAATTTGGAGTTCAAGCTCTGTTGGAAAAGCCATAAAAGCACTTTGCCATTAAAGGATGTTCAGCATCTTCCCATTCTGTCTGTTTCATAATACATATAATACAGAGCATTTATTCCAGCCATAAGCTTGTTTCAATTATATAGTTGATGGGAAATTTAATACACATTTCAATATAAAAAAGGAAAGTCACAATACTGAACCTGCTGTCACCTCTTTTATATTTGTCTCTAGCGTAGCAGTGAATCCAACATTGATATGCAATTCTTGCCCTTCTTTTCTTGCTCACCTGCCCAGTCACTACCGTCAAGTACTCCACCAGGGAAACAAAGTGATCTACTATTTTCACAGCACTGCGTGGGTCTCAACTCACCATCAGTTGATTCCCCCCATATATATAATTTAACAATAGTTCGCATGACCTAAAAGGTTATCTCAACCCACACTGTATATACCCAGTTGATCACTGGGCTCTGCAGGAAAGGGCATCATCATCAGGAAGTCTTCTCCATACAATATATGAATCAGACAACTTGTATGGTGGCACGTACCCTTTGGAACTCCCATTATATACATTATCAGGCAGGCAACATCAATATTTTCTTTTTGGTGCCCATTGAAGACCTCTTTCTTCCAGCAAACTTCTTAAATGGATATTTTTATCAAAGTGTCTATCTGCATCTCCCCCCCCCGCAAAAAAAGGATAAACAAATGCAAAACTGAGATGTTATTTCCATCTCTAAGTTGAGGTGAGGTCATTCATTTGGAATAGGAATAGTTAACATTTGTAGTTGATTCTCACAGCTATTATGTGGTGAATTCACCCAAGAATTGACTGCATAGCTTTCTGAATTCTCTGAGACCAGAGGAAATCTCCACTTGCCAGACTCTTGAAAAATATTGTGGCTTGATTCCAAAAGCATGGATACTAGCAATCTAGACACACTGTTCCTCGAACAAATATTATTTAATTTATTTTTATTTATGAAGCACTTCTCATGAAGCACCCAGAAGCAATTTAACAGTAAAAGCATCAACAAGACGACAAACACACACACTTCTGTATTTTTTAAAAAAAATCCACAAAGCCCCTGACACTATGTGTTCTGCTGAGGAAAATGTATAGCTGCTTGCACATTTCCCACAACAAAATAAATAGCAGTGTTATGAAGATTGAGGTATTATTTAGATTGGGGAAGTTTAGTGATGAAAAGAATTAAGCGGTCTCCCACAAGTAGCAGACTGGATAACAAGGACTGCTGCAAAACAGACAAAAGACACCTGAAAGAACTGAAATGTGTATGGGGGGGCATTTCTCACACCCTGAAATGGCAATTTTCATAGCAAATAGTCAAGCCTCATGAAACTTTGATGGCACAATACTCCACAAAGTGGAGTGTAACTCCATGGCCTATGTTTGTTTTATGTGGGCAAGGATGATCCATTGTGCTGCATTTTTGTCCTCTCTTATATCCACTGTCAGTTTCATACCTCTTTGAAATTGCTTTGAATAGTAAATTCTAGCCTATTTCACATACACCACAACATACAATGGCATTTTTAACGCCATCCTTTAATTCAGAAATTAAAAAGAGAAGCAGGACCCTAACTGATAAACATGCTCAGCTTTTAACTCATTTTCCTTTGCTTGTAGCACAAGGCTGCCTACGTACAGAATCAAGGACAGATCAGATATGAAAAACATTAACCAGATGATCTTTTACCTTGTCCCACGTAATTATTCACATCATGAGCACTAAGTGCTCTTATCAAAGACAGATTTGTGCCTGTTTCAACAAATGCTTTTAATAAACTGTGCTTCCTCAGTCCCTTGAATCTTCTGGACAAATTTTAGGCAGTCTCCCACAGATTATCACGTATGTGCCATCTTAGCAGTGTCATAAAGCTTAGCTTTATTTTGTTGAAGTTAGCACTGCCTGATACTTAAGATTATAACAGTATGGAAAAGTGATGTGATGTATCCACCTTTTCCAATTATTTTAAACATTAATGTAATCATACTCTAAATGCTCTCCTTTGTTCCCCCTTCTAAAAATGGTCCATTTTAGAGCTAGTTACCTGTCGAATCTCTAGCCGGCCTCACTTAGATTCACTTTTACTGAGCTGCATTTTCAAGCTATGCCTGCCATCCCAGACAGAAGATATAACAGGGTACAGTACAAAGACAGACTCTTTATATGTGGGCAACTGCAGGTGGAAGACATCTTGCACTATTTACTATATTGCCCACTATACATAGGACCCAGGAGGCAATTTCTCACCTTACCATCTGTACAGGAATGATATCTCTCCCTGGCAGAGAAGGTCCTAAATGATTCAGTGACTCATAAAGTCACTTTTTTACAAAATAAAAATAAAAATTCTCCTGGCATAATACTAAGTAAAAGGGCCTCAAGTTTTTTGTTAATGGAGAATTTAAAAAGATCAAAAAGACAACCCTGGACAATATAGCCATGAACTGTGAGGGAGACGCAGAGATCTAAACAGAGACCATTATTTGTGGCGTAACACCCCTTTTGCTTGTATTTATTTTCAATTCAGATTTGTCATGGCCAATGGCTAGTACAGTGGTACTTCTGGTTACACACTTAGTTCATTCCGGAGGTCCGTTCTTAACCTGAAACTGTTCTTAACCTAAAGCATGACTTTAGTTAATGGGGCCTACTGCTGCTGCTGCGCCGCCGCCGCACAATTTCTGTTCTCATCCTGAAGCAAAGTTCTTAACCTGAGGTATTATTTCTGGGTTACTGGAGTCTGTAACCTGAAGTGTATGTAACCTGAAGCATATGTAACCCGAGGTACCACTGTACAATAAATTGGATTGGATGCAATCATACTTATGGTTTTAACTGGAGAGATGACAAAATGGAAGAATTCATAAAGACTGATTAATGGAACCACAGTAAGTCTAAGCTGAAAGAGCAGGTGGTAATACATATGCCTTCATATTCTAGGACAGAGCTTTCCAAACTCTTCATGTTGGTGGCACTCTTTTTAGACGGGCATCATTTCGCGACACAGTAATTCAGCACTTCAATTTTACTGTACTAGCAAACTGAAGGTTAAACTAGCCCCTTTCCAGTCCCGGGAGGAGCGCAGAGAGCGTTCACGCAACACACCTACATACTGCAGCCGATACACTAACGTGTCACGACACACAGTTTGGAAAGCTCTGTTCTAGGCAGTTACCCTGCAGTCTTCTGTACCAATGAGCCTCTTTACCAGGTTATAGACTCTTTGCACAGTTGGTAGCCAATTAAAACAAAGGCAGGGTAAGTTGCAATCCTATTGCTTGCAAAAAGTCATTTGAACTTTGCATCCTATACCCAGAGGGATGGGATGCCTCTTGGTGCTGTTGGACTCCAACAGCCCCACTCAGTATGGCCATTGGTCAGGAATGATACAAGTTGCTGCAATCCAGCACCCTCTGAGGGTCAAGGGTTCCTCACCCCTGCCCTACTGTATATGAATCTCAAAACTACATGATTCTCATCTCAAGGCAGTTGACATAAAGCAGCAGCAGCAGCAGCAGCAGCAACAACGAAACAACCATATGTAAGTGACAGAACTGGCTACCCGAAGTACAAATTTTGACTGCTGTTAACCTGCTTGCCGAAGAGACAAACTAATCTTCTAAGGATTATGTCTTTATTTAGATGTGTTTCAATCAAAGCTACTTAAGGTGATTTCATAAGGAACCAAACAAATATTTGATTGTCAGTGCTCATTGTGTACCGAACTCCTGTTACATCCCTGTCCTAGACATGTTGACTTGAAGTACAGGCTTGACAGCATACCACTTTAAAATACATACACCAATACCTCAAGCTGCTGTTTTTCACATGCTGCTTTGTCTCTAGATGTCTCCAAGTTGTCCCATATGTTCAGCTGAGCTTACTATCACATGACTGATTCCTGAAATGAATTCTCTAAGGCCTGTAGCCACTGCAGGAGAGCGATGGTGGAAAGAAGAGGGTTTTTAATTTAAATAATAATAATAATTTTTTTATATCCTGTCCTCCCCAGCCAAAGCCGAGCTCAGAGCGGCTAACAACAATAAAAGTAACACAGCATTCTAAAATCAATTCATTCTAAAATCAATTCAGAATCAAATTAATGGCAACCACTGGGCTAGAGTTCTATGAGGATTACCAAAGGCGGGGATCAGACTGTGCCTTGCCCAAAGGCCTGGTGGAACAGCTCTGTCTTGCAGGCCCTGCGGAAAGATGTCAAGTCCCTCAGGGCCCTAGTCTTTTGTGACGTTCACCAGATCGGGGCCACAGCTGAAAAAGCCCTGGCTCTGGTTGTGGCCAGCCTAACCTCCCTGTGGCCCGGGACCTCCAAGATGTTTTTGTTTGAAGACTGTAAGGTCCTCCCTGGGACATACCAGGAGAGGCGGTTTCGTAGGTATGAGGGTCCTAGGCCGCATAGGGCTTTAAAGGTTAAAACCAGCACCTTAAACCTGATCCTGTACTCCACCAGGAGCCAGTGCAGCTGGTATAGCACCGCGTGAATGTGATCCTGTGGCGAGGACCCGCTGGAGTTTTTGGGTCAGTCTCAAGGGCAGCCCAACGTAGAGTGAGTTACAATAATCAAGTCTGGAGGTGACCATCGCGTGGATCACAGTGGCTAGGTCAGGGCGAGAGAGTAAATATTGTATTTAATAATTTTCCTTTGCAAGTAAAAATAGTAAGGAAAAGCATAGTCAATAATTTACCTAGTTACTCAGTAAAAACCTGCCCCCCCCCCCAATTCCCAAAATAAGCTTAAGCCTGGTGGGCTCTCTATAAATTCTGTTGTTCTTACTCCTTCCACACAGGGAAACCGTAACTGGACTCCTGCAACCACTTACCTAAGAGTAAGCGCCATTAAACACAAAGAGATTTAATCTGATTAGAAACGTATAACAATGTGCCAGTATTTATAGGTTAACTATACAGTGAATTCTTAATGAGTGCCTAGACTTCAACACTACACAGCAGGAGACATGCCTAAGCCTCTTTGCAAAGTTTTCACATTTTGCATTTGACATGTGGAGGTTGGGAGACATTTTTTAACACCCACCTTCACCTATTGCGCGGTAGCATTTGGAGAAAATAACTTCTAGGGAATACTGATCTTAGACAGACCAACCACAGGAAAGATGTGTCCTGGTTGCTAGAATGAGAAAGAAGCAGGAAAGGAAAGTACACTAAAGGGGAGGGAGAAACACCCCAGGAATTCCAAACAACTCACTCATCAATCATAGCTCTGATTTCACTCATTAGCCAAAAATACTGAAACGTGTGAGCTGCCAGGCTGGCTCATCTTAAAGAAATCAATTTGAAGGTTGCCTATACTTTTTGTTTCATAGCTTTCATTTATGGAGGGCTAGATACTTACTTTAAAACGGTGTGTGTGTGTGTGTGTGTGTGTGTGTGTGTGTGTGTCAACATCTGGGGTTCCTTTCAGGTATGGGTCATTTCAGGTATTGCATCATTATAATCCAACCAGGCACAATTCATTCTCTCCCAATGCGTCAGTTTGTTCAGTGACAAGTACATCAGTTTGTTCAAGACACTATTGCTTTAAATGCTAAATATACCCAAATACAGCTATGCATTCTGAGTGGCTTGCTGTGGGGTGGTATGGAATACATTCAGATACCACTGAAAATTATCCCTTAGCCAATAGTTATTCAAGATGGTACACTCCAGAAAGTGTAATTTATCATTTTCACAACAAGTTCTTATTCCCTACCACCATAATACACACAGCAACCAATAATGCTTTTTCATTAAGGGCATATTTTGAGGTTTTCTGCTACAGACTATTATGTAAGAGGACTATAGTTCTATAAGCATTTTGCCAAACAAAAATTTACCTAGCAAGTTCCTTTAAGTTGAAGATATTGGTTTTGTTTTGTGTGTGTGTGTGTGTGTGTGTGGAAGCAGCACCAAAATTTTGATCTTCCTTGAATAACAGTAATTCGATCATCTATTTTCAATTAAACTGAAGCCATTTTGCTCTTGCCAAAGTGCATTCTCCAAACATTATCACAAGAACCTTCTGTAGCTCTTAAATAATGTGTTTTGTGAATATACTGGATATCACTGGTTACTATTTGTTCTTGGTCTTTTTGTATAGCTATAAAAAAACAACAACATCCTGGTATAAATCCTTGGATCACCCTTCTTCTTGCCTCTCTTCACAGTGAGAGTTACCCCTGCCTTATAATCCATTGTTGACTTTCAGAAAAGGACGTCAGCTTTTATTCAAGGACCTTCAGTCAATGAAACACTCAGTGAGAAGGGTTTTTAAAATCCAAGGACATCACCATTTAGATTAAGCTTCTTGAAGAGTTTTATTTACGAATATGGCCACCTACGAATATTAGAAAACTTATTAAATGTGTCATATTTTATCTGTTTTTTCTAAGAACTAGAACTTAGAAAGGCTGCTTATTTGCCTCACATGCACACACACACAATTTTTTTTAAGATTGATAGTGCATTTGTTACCTTTCTTACACAGAAAAGTTTTCTTGCATATAAACTATTATATAGAGGGTATATAGATCAGAATATGTAATTCAGCTGTTATATACACAACTTGTTTTATAGTTCGTGAGAACATGCTATCAGGCCCTAGCAATTCATTGGGACTTGATCTATGGAACTTTTCTAAAATATTTTAATAAACACTTAATGTACAAGAGTTCTTCAGCTTTTCTATTTGAAAAGGTTAGGTCTTGTTTTCAGAAGGGAATTTGGTTTCTCTGCATATTCGTACATGATATCTAAGTGTCTTTCAATGGCCTTTCTGAAGCTATGGCAGGGCTTTAGATTTCTAACACATTAAGAACTTTATTACAGTGTTAAGGCTTCAGCTACAATTTCTCAAAACCTTCACTGGCTTCAGATACAATCACAATAAAATACTGCCAACACCTCATTGTCGCCATCACGTGAATGTCCCCTGCACTCTTCCTTACCAGTCAATTACACTCAAGTCCTTGTTTCTGAGGCAGCATTTTCAAATCTCCCCTAGTGATTCTACTGCAATTCATCCACAAATCATTCAATAGGCTATCGTTTCTCTCCTTTGGTTGTTACATATTGGATCTACCTTAAGGTAGGCTTCCCCTATATTTGTTACGCAAAATAATACATTAAGAATACTGTAATAATGCCTCTATAAATTAAATCTCATTCATTGCACAGGTGCATTCTCTTCAATTGAGTATTAACCTAAAGGCCTATTAGATAAGAGGGATGTAAGCATGCAATTTATGTCCACAAGAGCATTCATTTCAATTATTTAGATGCCCCATTAGATAGCTGAATTATCTGTTCTTGTCTGTTCTTGTCCATATTCTTCAATTGGTCCTCCACTGTTGGAAGCATCAGGATTGATCCCTAAGGCATTATATGCAGTGCATATACATAGATGAATGATTTGATCAGGGATGGGTAACCCATGGCCCTCCAGATTTTGCTTGACTGCCACTCTCATCATCCCTGCCCATTGGCCATACTGGGTGGGGCTGATGGGAAATGAGATTCCAGTTACACAGAGAGGACAACAGGTTCCCCATCCCTGGGTTAGATACCGGTAGTTATCACACTCAGCCATAAATTCTGGTGATGATTTCTTATTGCAATTGTCACTTATACTCAGTGACAGAGTACATGCGAGTATCCATAGGCACCCATATTCACTCCCAGATAAACTGAGGAAAGGACTCTTGTCTGAAACCCTGAAAACTCAGAACCTGCTGTTGAATTTGTTTTCTAGGATTTAGCTACAGATGAAACAACAGACATGAGCAATATAGCATAGCTTGCAGTCTTTTTGCCTGGAATCACACCATGTTTTGAGACTACAGGAGTTACTGTAAATAACATAACTAAATAACATATGCTTAAGCCTTGATTCAGATCAATTGTGTTCTGTGCTGCTACATCAGTCATAGGGAGAATCTTTCTGCATACTCTCTTGGTCTGAAAAGCATTACGTGTACTGTTGTTTCATGCATAAACTTCATTAAAGGCACGGCTATGAATAGCCCACCAGTTCAAATAACTTATTATATTCTGCCAAGTTTTACTCAGAGTAGACTACTGAAGTTAATGGACCTAAGAAAAAGTATTAACAGCTTTAAAGAGAAATGTGTTGCTTAGTATACTTTGTTATGGTGCAATCAACAGCCTTCTTCAGCTGCTTAAGTGTGCTTTTGCTAAAGACTTTTGTACCAAAAAGTCTAATATGAAAAGCCAATTGAGAGATTTAAAAACACTCACTATATGAATATTGTGTAATTGTTTCTGCAGAGTAAAAGTGCCAAGTAAAACAGTTTTTTTTAAAAAAAAATTAATAAATAGATCTTTTGTCTGTTCTATTCTTTTTTTTTTAAAAAAAACACCTTTGACCTCTCAAGAAGGCCTAAACATACAGAATATTCCCTGCAATTTTACCTTCCATGCTTATGCTTTCTTGACAAACAGATAACCTGTTTATTGAGCATTAATCCTGGTTTGTTTTTAGATAGATTAGATGACGTTGCATCAAACATTTTCCAGTCACTTCCTTTGTCACAAAAAGTCACATCTTTGGGGAAAGTGGGTTGTATCACAAGAGCTTCAAGAACAGCCTGAATGTGCTGGCATATAACTAAATCCCAACTGAAAATAGTGACAGTCTGGAAGTGCCCAAGGTTTCAAGAACACGTGCATGCACACACACTCAGGAGAAATGGCCTTGAACAGGCAGATTAGAGACAAGGCTTTCAATGATCAAGGATCAGTTCTGTAGTGGCTTTCTGCAAGCCATGCAGTTAATAGTATATTCTGCTTGCATTCTACACAGACTAAAAGCAGACTTACAAATCTCCAGCACATAATTTGAAAATGAAGCACAAAGCAAGGCTTGTTGGTAAACTATAGAAATAGCATACAAAAACATTATACAGAGAATGTTTTTAACATATGTAAAGAAACTAAAAGGGCAAGGAAACCATTGCCGTAGGATAACAATTAGGCACAGATTTTAAATCTGTAAATTAAAGCATGTGATGTTGTTCCTAACGTCTACACACACATCACAATAGGTTTCCAACAGCAACACCACACAGATATTTTTCTAGAGCAACAGAATGAATGCTTTATATGACCATAGGTACTAAATAACATTTATTGCCACCAGCATGGGACAGCATTACACTGTGGGAGGACTTTACTAATGAGGGAACAATCAAGCAGCAATAAAAACTTTATGGCATTCCCACATCAAAACATATATTGTCCATGTCACTTTATTGTGTTGCTGTCTGTCCTTTTTCAGTACTGTTCTTACGCTGCATATTTCTGCAACTACATCAGTTCTTCCAGTTGACTCTTTCCCCTCTTACATCTTTCTACCACTCATAAGTTATCTCCTTCCCCTCTAACACACAGTTGCATCATTTACCTCCTTTTAAAAGTTAGTGCTGAAACAGCCAAGTAACATGCAGGGCAGGTTTGAATCTAAAAAGGCAAAAAACCACATTGTTTTATAAACTGCTGGCTACTTTTTATTTCCTTCAAACGCCAACACAAGGTGTGGTGGAACTGGGAATACAAATTACAGTGGTGCCCCGCAAGACGAACGCCTCGCAAGACGGAAAACCCGCTAGACGAAAGGGTTTTCCGTTTTGGAGGTCCTTCGCAAAACGAATTTCCTATGGGCTTGCTTCGCAAGACGAAAATGTCTTGCGAGTTCCTGCGGGTTTTTTTTCCTCCCCCCCCTTTTTCTAAGCCGCTAAGCCGCTTATCTGCTTATCCGCTAAGCCGATAAGCCGCTAAAAGCCTCTAAAAGCCGCTAATGGCGCTAATCCGCTAAGCCGTCAATGGGCTTGCTTCGCAAGACGAAAAAACCGCTAGACGAAGAGACTCACGGAACGGATTAATTTCGTCTTGCAAGGCACTACCGTATCACTTTCATCAAGGGTTATTCTGTTGCTGACATGCTTTATTTCTACATGCATGCAATGAAATCAAATTCCTGGATATGGACCAAAAATCTGCCCTTGTTTACTATGGCCAGTTTCTGTTGGCATTAAGAACAGCCCTTCACACAAAAAAGAGCTCTGACGGGATGGAGGAACAGAAACATGCAAGCAGCTGAATGACTAGGTTCACACTACTGAATAATTCATATTAAACTGCTGTGCAGTTGCATCAATATTACTAACATTTCCCACCCAGAGACCGGCCATTTCTTTGTCCCAGGAAAGGCAGAGCAGGAGTGTGAATGCATGTAAATCTCTTTAGGTGTTCTGTTCTGACCCATAAATATATGGTGAGGTACCAGTGGTCTTCAAATGCCAGCTTCTCTGGCACCAGGACACTGCCTGTGCCAACAGCTCTCTGGATTACATAAGATGATGGGGGTCACTGTTTAGTTCATGTGCTTTGCATATTTAAGGGCCCAAATCCAATCACTGATATCCAAGGTTGAAGGATCTCCAATAGCAAAGCCTCTGCAGCTGCCAGTCTCAGTGCCTTGGACTACACTGACCAGTAATAGGAACAACGGAATCTGCCTACTACCGAGACAGACCACTGGCCCATCCAGCTTTGTATCACTGGCACTGACTGAGAGCTGCTCTCCAGGGTTTTGGCTCCATCTGAAGATGCTGGAGACTGAATCTAGGGACCTTCTATATGGTCTGAGCAACAGTTCTTGAAACAATAATGTAAGGCAAACAGCACTGTAAGGTCCAAACATCAGTAAGTATTATGAGACTGTCTACAGTACTTGATCCCTTATGCATACTATAAAACAGAGCTCTCAGATTCAGGAGGACAGTTGAGAGGAGAAGTGTGGGGAGCAGGAAGAAGAGAACTTGTGGCTGTAGAGAAGCACATATGGGGAGGGATGGAGAGGTGAGCTGACCAGCAGCTATATATTTCAACACATACTGAACAGTTTCAAACCATTATCTGAAGTGGGTTTGTAAACCCAGGTTAAGTGGAACCTAGTTAGCATTAATGATAGTTGGCATCATGTGTACAGCGTCAGTTAAGGCCAAAAAAGAAAGAGAGTGGGGAATATATGGCAGGGAGAAGTATGGTTTGCAGAGAGCTCATGCTACCTCTCTACCAGGCCTAGTTCTGCAACATCCCTCAGTGCTCCAGCTCTCTATTTAATTAAGAAAGAGCTGTCAAGGGAGCCACCATGTTTAAAAAGGCAGAGAAAAGAAATAGTGTATAGCAATGTCAAAGCAATTATGACTGGAACAAGTACAGCGCTCCAGGAGCAAGAAGCATGAGCTCCCCTTCCTCCCTCTCCGACTTGGCTCATCTCAAACAAATTAAGTGTTTGGGTTTTTAACCCTATTCCTCATTTATAAAACCCAAGCAAGTAAAATACCATAAGGTGAAATGCCATGAAAGAGACAAACAAAGAAAATAAAAGCATTTTCAATTCACAAACAGCAGGCTGAAGGGAGAAGCTGCCCTTGTAGGAGTAATCATCTCAATCTATGTTGCTTGTCCACCAAGAGCATCCAATCTCTTCTGTCCTTAAGGCCTTAGTACTAACTGTTAAGGCATTAAACTGTCAGAACATTCCATTAACACCAGAGCAGTCAAACAAGGGCTAGCTAGGGAAGCATCAGATGCAGCCTGCATTTACAATACATTTCATCTCTTAACATTAAATTTGCACCTTACTCTTCTTTTTAGCAGATCTACGAATTCTGTGCTTTAATTTGATGGCTCATGCTTAATTCCAAAATGCCCCAAAGCATCACCCACATGCTGGGCTGAAGATTGCTATTGCAATATATAACCAAATGCAGAATGGCAGCAGTGTCTGCATAATTCAAGGGTCTTGCCTTCCCTCCCTCCTGAACACTGAGGCTGATTCACTTGTTTCAGCCACGTGACTAATTTTATAAGACGTGTCACAAGAGATGCCAAATTGTACCCAGGGAGAAAATTATTTACCAATATGGCAGATCCAACCTTGAGCATGGCAGTAGGACTCCATGCACTGAATCTGACCTTAGATCGCCAATTTTTTAAAAGCTCTCCAAGGACTGGTCTCTTTCCTTCCCCAAATACCCCTTCTTCAGTTGTAACATTGAAGTGAAATAAAATAATACTCCACCGGGGTAGGAGTGTTGAGAATTCCAGGATATTAGAGTGGAACCAAGAGGTGGAACATATTTATGAAGCAAGGATTTATGAAGCATATTAAATTATGATATATTTCTAACTATTACTTTTCAACATTAGGTTAAAAATGGTGGGCTTCTATATGTCCCATATGCTTTTACCCATTCCAGTTTTTAATCCATATTCTTATTTAGCCTGTTGACCTTGCCATGACTGCCAGATAACAGAATGATTCTTCTCCAACTGACATCTGTGGAACTTTGCCATTGAAAGCACATCATGGCAGCCTTTGCCAATCTAGTGCCCTCCAGTTGTTTTGAATTACAACTCCTATCAGCCCCAACCAGTACATGTGGGGCTGGTGGGAACTGTAGTCCAAAATATCTGGGGGCACCAAGTTTGATAAAGCCAGAATTATAGCATTACTATACACACTAACATACTGCCATGAGAGGGTGCCATCCCTTTGCTTTCAAATTCTTCAAGATCCATGGGAAAGAATAAAACCAACACTAGCTTAATGCTACTTTGAACTGTTAATGCCAAGCCATATTTCCAGGAGGGGGGGACAGGAATTTGATAGAAAAGAATGGAGAGGGATTAGTAAAAATTCAAACACAGCAATTTAACTAATCAGTAAGTGCATTTTTAAAAGGGGGTGGGGAGTGACCTATATGCAGCTAAGTATGTGCTTAATGACTACTTCTTGGACTACTGCAATGCACTCTACATGGGGCTACCTTTGAAGGTGACTGGGAAACTGTACCTAATCCAGAATGCAGCAGCTAGACTGGTGACTGGGGGTGGCCGCTGAGACCACATAACACCGGTCCTGAAAGTCCTACATTGGCTCCCAGTACGTTTCTGAGCACAATTCAAAGTGTTGGTGCTGACCTTTAAAGCCCTAAAAGGCCTTGGCCCAGTACACCTAAAGGAGCATCTTCACTCCCATCGTTCAGCCAGGACACTGAAGTGCAGCTCCGAGGGCCTTCTGGCGGTTCCCTCCCTGTGAGAAGTGAGGTTACAGGGAACAAGGCAGAGGGCCTTCTCGGTAGTGGCTCCTGCCCTGTGGAACACCCTCCCATCAGATGTCAAGGAAATAAACAACTACCTGACTTTTAGAAAACATCTGAAGGCAGCTCTGTTTAGGGACATTTTTAATGTTTAATGTTTTTTTTAAAAAAATAATATTTATTAAAGTTTTAAAGGTTACAAAAAGAAAAAGAAAAAACACCAAGTTAAACACAAACTTAACAACACTTCACGATAAGAAAAAAAGAGAATAGAAAAAAGAAAAAAGAATAATTATAAAACACAGAAAAATAGAAAAATAGAAACAACGAACCTTCCCATAACTTATCTTTCATTTGCTTGTTTCCTTGACCTCCTCGCACCTCCCTTTTTTGTATTCTAGTTCGGTTAGATATTTCAGCAAATCCTTTCCATCCTTCCCAATTTTTATCCTATAATTTATCTTAATATAATGTAACTTTACCTTTCCTCCTTTCATCCATTAACAATATTTTTACTTAGTCCTTTATAATATTTCTGCTAAAGCCACATTTTAATGTTTGATGTTTTATTGTGCTTTTAATTCTGTTGGGAGCTGCCCAAAGTAGCCAAATGAGCAAGGTAATAATAATAATAATAATAATAATAATAATAATAATTGTGATCATTAGAACTAGATTTCTAAACTTTCTCCTCTTAAATTTTCAATATGGTCAAGGCTGTATTTATTCAATCACTGCATATGGCAAAACTGTACCTTTTGTAGGTATTTCTAGCTTTCTAAGATTCTTTAGCCTGTCAAAATAATGATCCAGTAAGTGCACTGCTTTCCGTGTGAGGCACTGCGTCAACGCTGAAGCCACACAAAGCACCAGCAGGATCTCCCGTAGCATCACAAAGGCTCTTCGGGGCACACCTCTGTGACCTCACAGTGCTTCATTACCACCCCAAGGAAGAGTTTTCTGTGGGATGCTGAGGAAAATACTCCCACTGTTATTCAACAGAGAAGGTTTCTGAATATGTGACACAATGAAGTCTTGTCCAAAGACAAAACCATTCACAGTAAAACAAGCCTGTTTCCCTGCTTCTGCTCAACATGGTGAAAAACAAAAATCACATGTCAATTCTAGTGCCATCACAAGCACATTCTCTTATTTTGCTTCTTGTTCACTTGCTATTTGGGAAAACCATATCAGCTCTTAGCTACACAGACTTGCAAATACACCACGCCCAATTACCCTCTGGTTTAGTCAGAAGAAGTCCTAGTAAGTTGCATGGGTAATTTATTTGTATTAATTGATTTACCGGTATATTAAGTTCATTAATACTATCATTCAATTATTAAAACATAATACCAGAAATCAAAAGTTTAAAATATTCAATTGTTTGAAGATCCCAGTGGCTGAGTAGTAAGTGTCACACACACATGCACTCCCTAACCATGTCTACTGGAAGGCCCTTAGTGACCCTTTGATGCCCCTTTTTTGGCCTCGGTGAAAGCAATACACATAGATCCCCAACCACACAGCAGCTCATCCCATTCATACTCAATAAACCACACTCAGAAGATGCTCCCTCCACCAGATTTTAACACACATGTGTAGAGCATGGGTAGGCAAACTAAGGCCCAGGGGCCGGATCCGGCCAAATCATCATCTAAATCTAGCCTGCGGACGGTCTGGGAATCAGCGTGTTTTTACATGAGTAGAATGTGTCCTTTTACCGTATTTTTTGCACCATAACACTCACTTTTTTCCTCCTAGAAAGTAAGGGGAAATGTCTGTGCGTGTTATGGAGGAAATGCCTACGGGTGGCATGCCTACGGATTTTCCTCCTCTAAAAACTGCGTGCGTGTTATGGTCGGGTGCGTGTTATAGAGCGAAAAATACGGTATTTAAAATGCATCTCTGGGTTATTTGTGGGCAACAGGAATTCGTTAATCCCCCCCCAAAAAAAATATAGTCCGGCTCCCCACAAGGACTGAGGGACAGTGGACTGGCCCCCTGCTGAAAAAGTTTGCTGACCCCTGGTCTAGAGGCAAACCCTTCTTTTTCCCTGTCTACCACAGCTGAGAGAGGGGATGAGGCCAGCATGGAGAAGTTCTAGAATCAAAACTCTTCTGAAGTGGACTGGGCTTTAGGAATACCCCATATCTCCTCCCTCACCTTTTTTTTCTGGAATCATCATTATTATGATTGCCTCTGTGTGACAAAGACAGAACCATTTATTTATATATATGCTGTAGTAAGATGGATTTCTGTGATGGGAATAGTAGAAACGTCAAGGAAGTGCTGTCAAGCCCTGCCTCCTCCACAATTATTTACAAACGATGGGAAATTTATAAATATATAAATAAACTGTGCTGTAACTATGCAGTAATTGGTTTTTACTGGTTTCACTCATTATTTACCTGCCTTTTATGTTTTACTTCATCTTTTATTGCATTGGTATTGGCTAGCTGTCTCAAGCACCATTTGGTGGAAAGGCAGAATATAAAATTAACAAACAAACCAAGGAAGGAAGGAAGCCTCCGACAGTGCCAGAATGAGCTTTCCTAGTGTCAGAGAAGGGTTGGACAGACAGAAGATATCTGGGCTTCCAGTGGCCAAGCTGCTCATACGTGGCAGGACAGGAAGAAATGTTTAGTGGAGAAGAAGGTATGCACCTTAAGACAGCAGTCTGGAAAAAGAAGTGTTCTAGAGAAGAGTTTCCCAACCCGGTGCCCTCCAGATGCTGCTGAACTACAGCTCCCATTAGCATTGGCTATTGCCCACATTGGCAGGTGAAAATGGGAGTTGCAGCTCAACAACTTCCCAAGAGCGCCCCCCCCCCCAGACATCAAGAGAAGAGGTTCTGGTTGCAATCCTAAATCTACTTAGGAGAAGCACCTTCTGAGGAAAGAATTTAATCCTGAGCAAGCATGCTTCAGACTGTACTATGAGAAAGGAAGGCAAAGTGGGAGGCAGTAGGGTAGCAGAGGCCAGGAATTGCAAGAATAAGGCAATCTGAAGCTCACATTGATTTGAAATAATCAGCTCTGCCCCTCCCCCAAGTCTCTTTTTAATACAACATGCATCACCATGTGTGTTTAGCCATTCTTGACAACCACTCATATGATTTATGTAAAAGTAATAGAGGTTAAATTATATGCCACATAAAACACCCTACATCTAATTTCAACTTTGCAACCTAGGAAGATCTGAAATAAACAAACCCATATATCATTTAGCTGAGGCTGGCAGCTGGGCCTAATTAGGGCCATTTTTATTGTATTGAAGAACGTTGCAGCCCACTATCCTGAGGTCTTTCGTCTAGGATAAATGCCTGCCATTCTCTAGGACATCCATAGTTTAGCCACTGGCAACCTAGTCTGTGAGGAGCTTTGAACTTTTCTTTGACTACTAACTGCCCAGTTCAGATGTAATCATGGTTTAGCACTATAAGAATACTCGTGTTGTGAACCACCCTGGGATCGTCAGATGAAGGGTAGTAAACAAATAGTAATAATGGTAATAGCAGCAGCAGCAGCAGCAGTAATGCAAGCCTACTGTTCATATGAACAAACCATAGTGTTCCATTGTATCTCAACTCAGGCAACTATGGTTTATTTGAACTGTGGTTTAATCCTAATTTCTTTGAATTTACCAAAGTTTTCCTGAGATGTTACCCTAGCATTCAAAACCAAAAGTGAATGCTTCAATCTCCTCTCCTTAGACACCAAAGGGGAGCAGAGAGGACAGCATGTAAGCAGAGGCTCACCAAGGCCTGTTATTGAAAAGCTAAATCATAGTGTTACATTTGAACGAAGTCAAATAATAATTTCTATTCTACTATATCGAATTAATTTTGCATTAGACTATAAATAGGAAAATCTAGTGAGCGTGTACATTGGCAACATTTTAATTATCATTAAATGCGTATTTCACCCGCATGATTTTATATGCTCAGGAAAAAAGCAGAATGCTTTAAAACATATACAAAATCCTCATCTGATTCAAGAAAGGTACCCACTCCACTGACACCCACCAATAAACTGTTTTTCTAGTTACAGGGCCAGCTCAGATTTCTTAGTTAGAGCTTTACTATTCTAGAAAAACATAAAAGGCCAAAGCCTTGTCTTTTTTTATTTGGCAAATATTCCCTCTAATATTAAAATTTTTAACCTAACGTGTAGGTTTGGCTATCTCTGTGAAGCCCCTAGTGGCAATTTCCATTTATCACAGGCCACTATTACAGTAACAAAATAAGGCTATTAGATGGAGTAAGAGAAGCTTAAGAAATTGGCTTTTCCTCCAGAAGATTCCACAGCCAATCCTGTAAAACACAATTTCTATCACATGTGCAGGATACCCATTTGACCCACTATTTCTTCACAACAACTAATCCTTGGCCTCATGGAAAGAGAAAGTGCTTATATCCCTACAGAGTAGGAGGACCAAGCAAACATTTTTTTTCGAAATAAATTAAAAAGAAGCCAAGAATGCACTGAAAATCAGAAACTTCAATTAATCAGCACACCCTTATCTGAAGCTGTTCCATGAGAGAGAACATACTGAAAAAGGAAAATGCAATAAATTAGTTTATTGGAAGAATCTCAACATATTCTTGCTTGTAAACTAGCATTTATCTGGCAAACCCAATAGCAAACAAATGAGCAGGGTATGACTTAAAATTCAGGCAAAAGTGCATTTTATTTCCCATCCGCAATGTATTCTGTGCAAAGTAGCACTTGGTCAATGTAAAATCTTCACTGAAATATTTAAACACGCTCCAGTAACCAAATAATGCAACTTCAAACCAGAATCATAGACAGAAAAATAATAAAACCACTATCACCTTGTCCAGAACAAACAAATGCACCGGAGGTGAAAGAAAAACCAAGGGATTATTTCCTACTGAATAACTTTAACTATAGACAGTGTATTTTTTAAGAGTGATACATAAGCAACTGCTCTGCAATGATTACAAATATTAAACTAAAAAAAATAACTGTTTAATTTCATATTATCCATTGTTTTGGGTTTGAGTGTATCAATCCAAGGTTTAAAAAAATATCGCTGACTAATAAGTCTGCAGCATGGGTTTGGTTTTAATCCTCACCTCATGATCTACCACTACCTCTCCAAATTATTGTTTTTAGGAAGTTTAGCAGAGGGAGATGTATGCACCCATAAATCTGCACTTGACCCTTGTCCTCCTCTTCCTTCATCGTTTACACACCATGTCACTCCCTGTCTAAAACCCACTCCTGGGACTTCGGCAATTGAAACACAAAGCAGCAGCTGTTTGGCAACATTTCTAACCCTAAACAGCAAATGCAATGAGATTTCATTTCAGTAAACATGCAGACCTTCCTCAGTGCCGAGTGAAACAATAGCCACTCATTTATGGGTAAAAGACATTGCAGGAGAGGGGGGACCAAATATACTCCAACACAAATGCATTTGCTCAACTTTTTTTTTACCACCAGAACAAAGTGATCGGAAATAAGGAATGGAAGCTCATTTTGCATTGTACTGCCATCTATAAATGGGAAGATTGCCTATGGGTATCTTTATTGTACAGCTCTGTTCCAATAAAGGCCATATAGCTGCTGGCACATTTGGTGCTACCTTTTAAGAGTCTCTCATCTTCCCTTGTGCTGTACCATTTCCCAGAATAGGAGAAAGACTCTCACAAGGCCCAGCACACATAAATACTGCAGGTCCAATTTGGGACTGCTGCATAAAGTCAAAATGAGGCGGATGCTGTCAAAAGACACCGCTGGGATCACTCCCTCCTCCGCCTCCTTTCAATGATTTAGCACAAATACAACTTCACAGCAAAGCATGCCAAGTAGGAGCCTTGGGGAAGCACTCGCTGCATTGCTAAAGCATCCCCTTCTAAAGGATCCATTCCTTCCTGTGCAGCCAAACCCATCAGATGGCAAAATGGATGCTTCACAACAACCTCAGCCTCCCCTCTTATGGACCCAAATTGGATGAGAAACCAGTCCTGAGTAAACAACCTCCCCCCCCCACCCTTTTCTTTTTCAGGCAACCCTTTATGATTATGCCACATATATAAATTATGCCTTTATGATTATACAACACACACACACACATATATATCTAAAGGGAGCTTTTCTCCTCCCTCCCCCCACCTTAAAGAGACAATTCCCCATAAAGCATCCTCTGAAGAGGGGCGATGGTGAGCACCTACCTCCCCATCCTCCCTGGACTCAGGCAACCTGTCAACCGGAGAGGGCAGCCCGGCCCCCGCCCCCCCCCCGCCTGGAGGGCTGGCCAGGTTCACAGGCACCCACCCTCACCCCACCCCAGACCCTGCGCTCGCTCGCTGCCCCCTCCCTCCCTTAACCTTCAGCTCCAGAGCCTCCCCCCTCCCTTCCCAAGCCGGGTGCCCGCGGGGCGGCTGAGCGGGGCAGGAGCGCCGAGGGGGCGCCCGCGCCGCTCCTCTCCCGGCCCGTTCCTCCGGCTGCCGGGGTCCCCTATCTACTGCCGACCCGAGAGCTTTTACCCCGTTGCTGTTACCTCGCTGTCCTCTCTGCCGGCGCTGCCTTAGCTGGGCTCCATGGACCGGGCGGGCAGGCTGGGAAGACGCGCGGCAGGCTCCTCGCCTCCCTGTTCGCTGTTTCAGCTGGCGAAGGGTTCTTCTCTCTTTCTCCCAGCCACCCCTTTTTAATAACGTCCTCGCAACGAGCCTGTCAGGCTCTGCCCGGCTGACAACGAGGGCGAGCCGCTCTGCGTGCCGCTTCAACGCGCGCCCTGCCCTCCCTGTCGCTGCTGCTGCTGCTGCCGCGGCTGTCTGGTGTCTGAGTATCCCTGGTATCTCTCCGTCTCCCTCCCTCACACACACACACACACACACAGAGGGGGCGGGAGGGAAGGGGCGGGCCAGTAGGAAGCCGAGCTGTGCCCGCCTCCAAATTGGTGCGGGGGTCCGTGGTTCCAGGGCGCATGCCCGCCGTCGCCAAGCGCGAGAGGCGGGCCTGGCACGCGCCGCCGCCGGTCCCCCCCCCCGCACGCGCGTTAAGCAAGCAAGCGCCAGCTGCTTAACTTCCCACCCTCCCTGTCCAGAAACGTCCTCCCGACCCGAGGAGCATTTTGGCTGCGAAGGGCTCGGGGGTCGTTCAGGGCGGAGGAGGAGAAAGAGGGCGCGGGGAAGGTGGAGCGGCTTCCCTTGGTTTTTCCCCCTGGCGCGGAGCCCCCAAGGGAGACCGAAAGAGGCGCGCGGGGGGGGGGGTTGCGGTTGGTTTGGGGGGGGGAGAGAAGGGTGCAGGGGGAAAATGGCCACGGAGAGGCGAAGCCTAGGGTTGCAAATCTAGTTGGGGGGGGGGAGCATGAATCCGTTTTGCTAGAGGCATAAAGCAGGGGTAGGCAACCTAAGGCCTGTGGGCCGGATGCGGCCCAATCGCCTTCTCAATCCGGCCCGCAGACGGTCCGGGAATCAGCGTGTTTTTACATGAGTGGAATGCATCTCTGCGTTATTTGTGGGTTGCTGATCCCTGGCATAAAGGGTCTGTTATTGTGCATGCATTTGGCAACGTCGTTTAGGGAGAAGTGAGGTGTCTTGGAAAGAAGTTAATTGTAAATTGGGGCCTGCTCTGCAGGGTGGGTAGTAGCACTGCAGATGGGTATGAATAGCAGAGAAGAGGAAAGCTGAGGAGTAAAGAGGGGAAGTTTGCTCTGCATTAAGACAGCCTGAGACTGGAGGGGGGGGGGTTCTGGCACAGAAAGGTAAGTACTGAAAGGTTAAGGATTTAAAGACCACATCTCTAATATTCTGCATTATAGAAAAAGAATTTGGGATTGTGGCAGACCATGCTATTTTAATATAAGGAAAGATACGAAAAGTTATAATGTGTTCTTATGTCTGGTTTTACGTTCCATTACATAGCACACATTTAGTATTTGCAGTTTATATCTTCATGCAGTGTAACATTTTGGAAGGTGGGGTGCTGCCTCTGTGGTTGGAATGCCTCTTGAGATAAGGCCAAGCTTGGCACAAGCGTTCCCGAGGAGGGGGCAAGGCTCTTCATCCTCATTTTGACACCATTTTGAATCAAGATGGCAGACTGAAATGTATCTTTGGCATCACTGCCCTTTTTTGGCATAGTTTTGGCTGGCTCTTGATATGTCATCGCCAAACTTGGTGTGAACGTTCCCAAGATGGGAGCAGCAGCCTTCGTCAGTGTTTGGATTCTGGGTGCCAATATTGAATCAAAACTAATTAATATTTTTATATATGACATTCACTAAATATTTTAAAACTCTGCTTCATGGTCTCTGTGCCCTCTTGTAACACACTAAAATCTGTTATATAGACGGGCATAAGCATTTGTGAATATGGAAGAGGGTGCTGCAGCATGGGAAGAGTGTGTTTGATTTTTCTCCTTCTTAGTTAGTTATTAGCACCAGGTAATTGTGATTTACATTACTGTACTTGTTTGTAAACAATTTCAGTTTTTGCCATAATAGTTTCTGCCAATGCTCTGGCTTTTTTGGACTATAGCACTAGTGTAGGGCTGCCATACATCCTGATTCTCCAGAACATGTCCTGGAATTGCCTGGATTATTTTCTTGAAATCGGGCAGATGTCCTGGAAAACCAGCAACGGGGGTTGAATCGTGCCAAAAATGCCTTAAAAAAAGCTCCCAAACTCAAAAATTCTTGTAGCTCAACAACTTCCGGGGTATCCTGATTTTTACTTTTTGAAATATGGCAACCCTACACTACTGACTTTCCTAGCCTATCCGTTTGCACCATATATATTTCGCATATACACTTATTTTAAGATGGCCATATTTTTTAGTCCATCTTAGAAAGTTTGGTACATTAATCTTGATTTTGTTTACTAGTTTACTAGTTTGTTTACTAGTATTATATAAGCTTGCCAACTACGTATAGTTGGGTTTTTTTAGTTCCATCATTGATTCTATAAAAAGCAGGCAACAATTGCTCTTCCAATTTGCTGTTTCATTTAAGTATTTGAATGAACTTCACACAGTACGTTTTGAAATAATTGGTGTCAGAAGAAGAAGAAAATGACTAAAGCAGCTTAGGTATGGCTTGGTGACATGTCTGAATTGACAAGCTATGTTCACAATCAGTTAGCAATCTATGGTTTGGTGTGATTATGACCATTGTTCAACCACCAGAAGTCATGCCATGGGCCTGATTCGAGGTCAAACCACAGCGAGTTGTATGTTAGGATTACTGTAGTGTGTACAGTATAAGGCCTGAATTGTGCCACTGTGTTATTGATTGCTTTATTCATTTCAAGATTTCCATCCAAAGCTTTTTCCATAATCATATTCTTTTATAAACTAGCAAAATAGAAAAGGGTTAGGTGGGTAGTCAGGCTAACAGGGTTGCAAGAGCATACACATGGTCATAGTTATATAGGGACTCATAAATAAATGTGATTGTACTTTTTTAAGGCTATGAAAGGTCCACTGTTCCTTACGACATAATTACTGTATCTTCCAGACCTCTGCTATGTATATATTTGTGTTGATGCTGTTTATAAATCAAAGCAATTTCAAAGGAGTGACTAGTGAAGTAGTATATACTCTTCCAAATACAATAACTATATATACAGTTATTAAATGAAGTTACAGCAAATTGTTAAATAAGGTGTATATAATTGCCACAAGGATTGTGACTGTTCTAGGTTTTCTGAACATTTGATAAATTTTGGGGTCACTGCTCCATGGAATAGCCAAATGCTGCCCATAAAGAAAAGACACCCAACACACACTTCAAATATGACGGAAATAATCAAATCTTTCTGTGGCCTGAGGGACCATGACCTTAATTTAAAATCAATCAAAAAAGCCTTCTGTTGTTGGTGGCTGGTTGCCCTATTCATATGTCTAATGCTGATGTTCTCATAAGCCTGCCATGGTCAATTTCATTGAAAAGTTGAGGCACGTCACTTTACTGTACGTGTCTTGGGGAAAGCAAGACATATCCCCAAGCTTTAGCATGTGGCAGGGAGAGATTATTATTTCTTTATATGAACTTACTATATTACCTACATTACTAATAATGTGTATTATGTATATCAGCAAATATATCTCATGTCATGAAATATCTGGGGCACTTTTTTTATATTGCCCAAGAATCCTCAAATGCTAATTTTAAAAAAAATAAATCCTAAAGTGAGCTAAATCACAATAGAACCCTAAATTATAATTATGAGATTGAAATAAATAAGGAAAATAAAGTATCTACCCATTTTGCAATTCCCATGAAGTGTGAAGAGTGCACATGTGTAGATTTAGCCACGTGCCTCTGAAAACAAAATGCATCACAAGTACAGGTTCCATGTTTTCCTTTATAAGTATTATTTTGTATGAAGATGGTATGTGCCTGATTCTACACATGCAAGAGCCTTTTACATGCCTGTGTCATTTTCGTATTTGAGTATTGTTGTGGGTGAGGAAGTGTTTCCCATGGGAAGGCATTCCCCTTCTCCTGGTTTTACTAATTAAATGAACAATCTCAAAAACTTTTTTATAAATTCAACCTTGATCCAAAATATCATGCTGCTCTAGGAGCCGGAGCAACTAAATATTAACTTTTTGAAATGCAGGCTCAGCTGTTGGGTTGCAGAGGGGAAGAATCACACTCTACATCTAGGTGGAGAAGTTTGTGTACCGTTTCTATATGCATAGTGTCCTGAGTAGGAGGCAATTTAGTAGGGATTATAAATGCAAACTGCAGCAAAGCAAAGAATGTGTATACAAAATAAACACATTACAAATTCAAAGACTAGGCTACAATATGGCTGGCTATATTCCTTCCATGTCCTGGACAATCTTGGGGAAATGGGCATTCTAATGGGTCATGTTCCACATCCAATTTCCCAAAATTCACTGGAAAAATCTGTGTTAGTTGTGAAGTTGTCAGGATCTGTAACTATACAGTACTCAAATGCTCAGAAGTATGGAAAAGTTTCTTATTGCCCAATTCAGGCTCCAGAATTCATCTGAGCCAATAAAAGTTACTCTTTTTTCTTTGTTTAATCCCTATGGCTTCAAATACAGCTACTCTGACTTAACTGCCTTGCATGCAATCTTGATTTCTGGAAGGCTGGCCATTCCAGGTTCAATGCTGATAGGAGCCCACAGTATGCCAGATTCTTTTAAGTAGAAAAGAAGGAAATCCCAAGGAAGAAAGGGACTTGCGCCAGAAACAGCATAATATAAAATGACAAAGGTAAATGGATACAGGATGCCAAATACAAGAGTTCGTTTTTAAAAAGGAAACTTTTTCTTTAAAAGCATGTTAACAAAATAACATAAATAATGAGAAACAACCGTCTTCCCAGCAAATATACCATGGCTCAAAGCTTTTCATCTCTGGAGCAAATGTTTTATATACTCCAGTAAACCATGAATTATATAGTAATTTAACTCCAAGCACATTCATAATTTCCCATTAGGGGGCAAGGAGAGTTTCTTCCCCTTTTAATGGGGAAGTAGAGGAAAGGACAGGTCATACTAAGGGTATGACAACTTGCATCCTTTCCCTTCACTCATCAGGCCAACAGACACACTCTTGTACTGAGTGAGTTGTATCACTTGGGAGAGACCAATCATAGAAACGCCAACATAAATTAGATACAAACATCTTCTCAGCTTCCCTATATCTGACCATCAAGTCCAATATGTGTATTTTTATCAAGCATTTCATATAAATGAAACTATGGGAGTTTGTAAAGATATTATGTGGTTCTGGCAAGAAAATAAAACATTTGGTGATAACTTGCAATGATTAGTCCAGGAATTTGTCCAACATATATTGCGCGTGTTATTAATTTTCAAATATATTAAAAGTATTTTGAAACCTGTTTTGGTCATGCAGCTGTTAATATGCATTAATAAAATGTGAGGATGATCAGAATAACATATCAGGTACTGATGATTCTCTTATGTGACCTTCAGTGTTAAGCAAGCTGAGCACCCGCAGCTTATATAAATTGTTCACACATAATGTAACACTTCTGTTACATGTTGACAGACCAGTTTGGAAGTTATAAAAATAGACTAGTAGAAAATACGGTGGAGAAAGAATGCAGGCCTAACTAAGCAGGCCTGAAAAGAATCAGAAAGCAGGACTCAAAAACTTATATGTAATCCCTAAGACATACTAGCAGCTGACAGCTATCAAACAGCCAGAAGAGAATCTATTTATCTATATACATTCATAAAAAGCACATGTGGTATACAATGTAAACGACATATCACTACCATGAATCAAAACAACTTTGAAAACTAGTTGGGTTGGGTTTTTTTAAATAAAAAAACACACATTCCAAAATAGTGTAGTTTTTAAAAGACAGCTAAAAGAACGCAGGAAGGACATCTGTACCTCTTGTGGCAATGAGTTCCACAGGGCATGACCTGCCACACTAAAGGCTCAGTCCCTGATAAAGGCAGACTGAACTTCAGGTGGATGGGGGACCACCAAAAGAATGTCTCATGGCTGAGGTGGAGCACAGGGAATCAAATGGTTCTTACATCACATTAGGCCCAAGTTATTTTAAGGTTATGTGATTTAACACAAGAACCTTGAATCTAGCTTGGTAGCAAACTCGCAGCCACCATGTATTGCTCAGCAAAGAAGTAGCATGTTCATCAGCTCAGAAGCTTCATCTAATATTCATAGCACAAGACATATATTTAGGGAGCTGTTCTGGGCAGCACTCGAACAGCTGACTGCATGAGCCAACAATGGCTTCCTTTGCCAGCCAGAAATATGACTGGGACATGGATTCCAATTTACGAGTCAACTGGCCTTCCTGCATCAATTGTAATCTTTCATGGGGAAAAAACATGTTCTTTCTGAAGAGAGATACTATAGTGAATTTGCTTATGTATTTAAACTGTTTACTGAAGTCAAAGGCAATCCAATTGTCCCCTGGGAAAACAGTTTCATTTGCCAATGCAGGAAATCATGGACCTGGGCCATTTGGCAATTGCTGTTGTAAAAATATATAAAGAGGGAAGCTCAGGAATCACAGCCTGTGTGTGAGGGTGTATGTATGAGTGTGAGAGAGAAGTATTTGTGTCAATGAGGTGTTTTCAAGGTGCTCTTTCTTAGTCACCCATCCATCTTCATAACATACTGTACTTGAAACACCATTCTAATGAAACAATTGTCATTGTTTCGGTTGCTCATTTACTATTTCTGCTTTTGTTTTTTAAACACCTCTTTACAAATTGCTGGGAGAGATTTACTTGGAAGACTAGAATATATATTCTTCTAGATCATCTGGATTTTTGATGCAGCATCAGGAAGCAATTATTTTTTAATAGTGTAGTGAAGCTGGAGTCTTCAAATTAAATCATTTCCCATAACTTTTCAAAGAGAATCGTTGCTTGTCATGTCGCAAGTGCTCAGTCATAACAGCTGTTGCTTCCACCAAGCAAAGCCCTATGAAATATTTGTCACCAAATGAATGCCATTACCTAATGGCATGAGTATTACAAGCAAAGGATCACCTCACGCAAAGCAGTGAAGAAGACTTTTGTATTGGTTTGTCAGCCAGCGACAACAGGCTATAGGGCAAGGGTGTGCACCCCCCTGGCTAAATTTGACATTGATACTGAAATTGCCCTCCGAAAAAAGAATCCAACCCAATGACGTTCTGATTGATGAAATAAGGCCAGATAATGCCCAGATGGTTTGTAGGTTGACATTGGCCACCTATACACATCCAAATCACTTCCGTGTGCCTCTGCTGAAAATTTGTGCTGGGCTAATCAGAGTCTGAATCTTGAGATGTGTGAAAGTACAGTAAGTGAAAAATACCTTCTCAGTCAGCACACAACTTTCTGAAAAGAAGAGTGTGACAGCAATAATGTGACATCAATAATGGTTAGCTGGCTTACTAATAACAGAATTAGCCCCTACATTACAAATTGAACAATCTCTGCTGTCGCACTTCCAACAGCTATTTTTTAATTTTTATTGCAAGCCCCCTTGGATGGGCATTACCAAGAGAAGTGACCTGGAAATGTTTTAAATAAAAATAAAAGTAAGCTTTCTAGGGGAAGCCCCCAATGGCATAAAGGTAAAGGTAAAGGGACCCCTGACCATTAGGTCCAGTCGTGACCGACTCTGGGGTTGCGGCGCTCATCTCGCTTTACTGGTCAAGGGAGCCGGCCTACAGCTTCCGGGTCATGTGGCCAGCATGACTAAGCCGCTTATGGCAAACCAGAGCAGTGCACGGAAATGCCGTTTACCTTCCCGCCAGAGTGGTACCTATTTATCTACTTGCACTTTGACGTGCTTTCGAATTGCTAGGTTGGCAGGAGCAGGGACCAAGCAACGGGAGCTCACTCTGTCGCAGGGATTTGAACCACCAACCTTCTGATCAGCAAGTCCTAGGCTCTGTGGTTTAACCACCCGCGTCCCTGGAAATGTTTTAAATAAAAATAAAAGTAAGCTTTCTAGGGGAACCCCCCAATGGCATAGCATTCAATTATTACAGAGAGGAAGTCAGCCATCTCTCTTTTCAGGCTCACTTTCAAGACTGCCTAGCTATTGTTCGCTTTCATACACACAGACAGACACCTGGCTGATGTCACCTCCAGACATGGGAGGGCAAGGCAAGAAAGAGATGCCCCTTTGTGCTAACTGACCAGAAGGATCTCCAGCTATTTACTTTCTGTAGGAACCCATTGCCCTGGGCTTATAATACAAAGTGGGTACTTAACTGACCAAGCAAGGGATATTTATGTCACAAAGAAACAGCCCCCTTATCCTGCAGAATCCCATATTTACAGCTGTAAAATCAAAAGGCAGGAGGAGACTCCAAAAACCCATTTAGTCCAACCCCAATCTCATTGCAATGCGTAGGAGAAGCTCCAGTTTTAAACTGCTGCTATTTTATATTTAGGACACTTATTTATTGGCAATCATTTTTTCTAAAGTGATAATTATACACAGCATTTTACCCGATATGTATAAATGGTTCACTGTGGAAAATCTTACATGTAAATTAATGAGAGTTCCATTTCATGGTCTAGATTTGCATTAGTCCATCAGTTTATAATTTTCCCATCCCTGTATATAAAAACCCTTCAAAACCAATGCATGAAATCTCAGAGTATGCTGGCACTAGTGAACTGCTATGTGACAGCTCCTACAATCAGCATAGCCTCTAAATGAGTAATATTCATTGCGCCTAGCAGCTAATGTCATGGTGATGGCACATGACATTACATTATGATGCAAATACAGAGTGATCCAAATAGCTCATAATATATCAAACAAATAATGTATGTAAAAATGATCCCAGTAACACATGATATAAATAAATTTGTTATGACTGAAATGATATACAATTTAAATGTCACATCCATTCCTCAAAAATTGAGGCTAGAAGACAGCGACCTTTCACATGGTGCCCTAATCATCCCTAGGCACATTGTATCTTTATGAATTTATTCCTACATTTTATCAGAGTACATAGCCCAAGCAAAAGAAGCAAGTGACCCATGATCTAAATTTCTTTTTAAAAAATAACATTATAAAAATATGGCAATATCAATACAGTGGTACCTCGGATTAAGTACTTAATTCGTTCCAGAGGTCTGTTCTTAACCTGAAACTGTTCTTAACCTGAAGCACCACTTTAGCTAATGGGGCCTCCTGCTGCTGCTGCGCCACCGGAGCACGATTTCTGTTCTTATCTTGAAGCAAAGTTCTTAACACAAGGTACTATTTCTAGGTTAGCGGAGTCTGTAACCTGAAGCGTATGTAACCTGAAGCATATGTAACCCGAAGTACCACTGTGGTTTATTGCAAGGGCAACCCAAATGCAACTTACTCTGAAAACCCATTCAACTCTATGGGGTCCCTCTTGCAAATCAGTTTGGAATCTTTATCATTACAAATGTCATTTAGTAACATGACGGGTAAGATCTAATCAAAGGAGACCAGGCAACAAAAAAACTGGGTGAAAATGAAAGCTTCATTCACAGGTTAGTGTGCTGCTGCTTTTTTTTTTTTAAAATAGTGCATGTTTACTGCTGACATCTGCATAGATAAACCAAGTAAGGAAACACAGACACCAAATAACAATGAAGTTCTGGACACGTTGTGAGGATGAAAGGTGGCGATGGTGTTGCAGTCTTGCCATTTATTGTCTCAGATGGAATGCTCCCTAGATTGCTATAGAAGCATATTCTCTTAACAAAGGCATGATGGGAGTGATTTTCCCACTACAAAATGCTCCTGGAAAAGCCCAACAAGGGTGAAGCTACAGGCACAAAACTCCTGTGTAATCAGAGGAAGAGTGAAAAATAAATAAGTAGATGAAGTGGCTATATTCCCCAAACTTTAGATGTTTGGTCTTGGCAGCTTTTGAGAAGTAAATTGAAAATTGTGAATTAGAAAAAGCTGCACATGTAACTGTCACTTAGAGAATCTGGCATTTGTTCAGTGTTGTTAACTAGAACTTCTTGAGGGCATGAAGAAGCAATTTCTCATTGGTGTGTGTGTGTGTGTGTGTGTGTGTGTGTGTGTGTGTGTGATTCATTCACTTCCATTGTGCCAGGAGGGTATTTTTAGACTGACTCGCAGTTGCTATATTACTGAAATAAGAAGGGTAGGCTTCCACATTTTTAGCTCCTTTTTAAATATAATCTTTTCTTTGGTGTGGCCTTTCAAAATGATCATGGACAATATATGTGCTCTCTTGTCTCTCTCTCCATTATTTAAACCAATCATAAATAGCATCCCTAAGAGCAGGGAAAACCTTCATCTATAACTACTAAGGCCTGGAATTCTTTGGAGACAAAAGACTGGAAACTGCAAAGGAAACAACACTGCTTTTGTTTGCTTTGCTGGTGTGTTAAATCTGTTGCAAATGGAGCATAAAGCTTGTCATATAACCTCAAAATGAACAGCTCTTTGGCTTGTTTTTTTAAAAAAGAGCATTAAAGTACATTAGCCTTGTGTTGCCTGCTGACTACACAGAAAGAATAAGCACATACATAAAAACATTAAAACTGAATCATATAGACCATAGGCTAATTCCATAGAACAGACTCCAGACACAGTTGTCATAGTACCATCATAAGCAGCTGCCTCCTTGTTGGAAAAACTGGTGCACCATTAATACAAAAGCTGCAAATGCTACAGAGGACAGAGATCCCAACAGGACAGAGGGAAGAAGGTGGTTTTTGAGGTATACCGAGATGACCGAGATGACCGAGTGTGACGCGGCAGCTAAAAAAGCCAATGCAATTCTGGGCTGCATCAATAGGAGTATAGCATCTAGATCAAGGGAAGTAATAGTGCCACTGTATTCTGCTCTGGTCAGACCTCACCTGGAGTACTGTGTCCAGTTCTGGGCACCACAGTTCAAGAAGGACACTGACAAACTGGAACGTGTCCAGAGGAGGGCAACCAAAATGGTCAAAGGCCTGGAAACGATGCCTTATGAGGAACGGCTAAGGGAGCTGGGCATGTTTAGCCTGGAGAAGAGGAGGTTAAGAGGTGATATGATAGCCATGTTCAAATATATAAAAGGATGTCACATAGAGGAGGGAGAAAGGTTGTTTTCTGCTGCTCCAGAGAAGCGGACACGGAGCAATGGATCCAAACTACAAGAAAGAAGATTCCACCTAAACATTAGGAAGAACTTCCTGACAGTAAGAGCTGTTCGAGAGTGGAATTTGCTGCCAAGGAGTGTGGTGGAGTCTCCTTCTTTGGAGGTCTTTAAGCAGAGGCTTGACAACCATATGTCAGGAGTGCTCTGATGGTGTTTCCTGCTTGGCAGGGGGTTGGACTCGATGGCCCTTGTGGTCTCTTCCAACTCTATGATTCTATGAAGCCACTGAGGGTCACAGAATCAAAACTAGAACCAACAGTTCCGCCCAGAAGGCTGTCAGTAAATGCTGAAGCTTTAGTGCAAGGCAGTCCAGCCTCTCATACCAAGTGGGCTACAAGAGCACTTCCACACAGAACCCGGGGCAGGGGGCACATACTGAATTACATTTCCATCTTTAGGGAAGTTTTTAATGTGTGGCATTTTAATATTTTTTTAATCTTTGTAGGAAGCCGCCCAGAGTGGCTGGGGAAACCCAGCCAGATGGGTGGGGTACAAATAAATAAACTAAGAGTAATCATCATCATCATCATCATCACATAAATTAAAGTGTTTGCAATGTAGTTAATATCAGTGTTTTTCTTTTTTAGCTGTTCCTGAGCATGAACTATATTTTTGGTTCACTTTGGTACAGACAGAACAAAGGCTAGTTGGGGTTGTTTTGAAATATTTACCTTGGATGGGGCAAATATGAAGGATGGCATAGGACGTAGGTGAAGCATTCACATGTCTTCGTATACATGATCTTAAACCTATGGAATGACATTGGAAAACATATTTCCAGATATATCACTTTTGGATTTTCTTGACTATAAACAACATGAGCCTGGGTAGTATTAGGTATGCCTAACCCCTTTGATTTTAATAGGGACCACTAACTCTGGATAGGATTTGGCTGAAGGGGCTTAATAATAATGGTGTCCTTTTCCAAGGTAATAAATAATAGTGTCTTTTTCTAAATTTTGTGGATGTTGGATGATAGAAATTAAATGCTTCTTTTGTGAGACATTTCCTTTTTGGAATGCACATTTTGCATTTTAACTAAACTTGATTGAAAATGCTCTGCATATTGCTTGTTTTATTCTCCCAAGTTGGAAAAATAATAAAGTTTTATTAAAAAGAGATATCTATACAGGATCAGGATGGTGCCTGCAATCTCTCTCTCTTGCCTTGACACACAGATGTGCTGCAGAGTTACTAGACTGGCTGGCTAAGTGAGCATTCTTGGCTTGCGCCCAAACAGGCCCTCCTCCCTTTTTTCCCTTTGCCCTATGGATGCAACATCTTCCACATAAGAAAAACCTTAACATCTCGCAAGGAAGTGTGAATGTAGCAGTGGGAGGTGAGCAGGGTGCATGCTCTCTTCCAGCACAAAGCAGCATGGTTCCCTTATTTAATTAACTTGCACCTGCTGTCTTATTTCCAAGGTCTGTGCCTATTTTGCGCTACAGACCAACTGGCAGGCTGCAAGGTCACATTACAAAAGCATGCCCCAATCAGAGAAATACGGCAAATCTTGTCTTTCCAGGTCTTGTCATTGTGTTGCTTATAACGTGTGTGTGTGTGTGTGTGTGTGTGTGTGTGTAAAATAAATAAGCTGGCAAAATAAGGCACCTTGCGTTCGAAATCCTAAATTCAGCTGTTGAATTGCAGTGTGTTAAACTCCTTACCACAATAACTGTTAACTGAAGGCTGAATGTTGATTTTAAAAATACAGTGGTACCTCGGGTTACATACGCTTCAGGTTACGTACTCTGCTAACCCAGAAATATTACCTCGGGTTAAGAACTTTGCTTCAGGATGAGAACAGAAATCGTGCGGCGGCAGCGGGAGGCCCCATTAGCTAAAGTGGTATCTCAGGTTAAGAACAGTTTCAGGTTAAGAACAGACCTCCAGAACGAATTAAGTTCTTAACCCGAGGTGCCACTGTAAAATAAAATAAAGGTCTTATTGTACCATCATCTTCAGGCTACAATCCCATACACCAAGAGTAGAGAACATTTGTCCTTCCAAATGTTGCTGAACCACAACTCCCATCAGCCCTAGCAAATACAACCAAATGAGGATTCAAGGAAGTGCAGTGAGTGCCCATCACAAATTGGCTGCCATAGGACATAAAGACTGCCACATCTTTAAAAAAGGAAGAAAAAAGGCAGACCACAAAATACAGTGGGGGGGGGCAATTACATCTGCTGCCACCCTGTTCACTCACAGAGAAAAGCTCTTTGCACTTCTCCTCTATTTAGAACAGATGGGAGGGTGGGCATCAAATCCTGGCATCCAATGAAATGTGAGCTTATTGAAGGGAGTTGTTCAGCGTAGGAGAGGCTGAGGCAGTGCAAACAGGAACTGAGCAGAAAAAGCAAACTCTTCTGTATTGTGGATTTTTAAAGAAAATATTTACAGTGGTACCTCGGGTTACATACGCTTCAGGTTACAGACTCTGCTAACCCAGAAATAGTGCTTCAGGTTGAGAACTTTGCTTCAGGATGAGAACAGAAATCGTGCTCCGGCAGCACGGCAGCAGCAGGAGGCCCCATTAGCTAAAGTGGTGCTTCAGGTTAAGAACAGTTTCAGGTTAAGTACGGATCTCTGAAACGAATTAACCCGAGGTACCACTGTACTGCAATTTTTCACAGATGCCAAAGGAGGTACTGATGGGCACACTTGCACCCATGGACACCATGTTGACAACCCTGGATATACAAGGTTCAGAAGAATTTCAGACCACTCCTTAAAGTGCCTGAATTCAACTGCCCTGTTTCAGTTATCATCGGTGTACTATTACGTCCAGTTATTTGATCTCTTTCTTCTGGAAACGTATGTGAAAGTACATGACTCTCATATCGCAGCAGCATCAGGTTGCTAATAGTAGCCAATTGCAGAAATCTCTAATTTAGGAAGAGTGAAGTTAGAGCCAAACTGCCTTACAATCAAATTATGTTAGCCATTCTTCAAAGTACATGGAGAAAACGAAACATCAGAGGATGTGCTGGGGACAGTTAATGACATTATAAAAATTACTATAAATATCATTTGAAATCACATCAAATACGATATATCAAATGCATTAATGTAGCAGATGCATTTTGTGCCGGGGGAGTAAAGAAAGATAGCCCTATGGATGTGTGATACCATGAAATTACATTTGCATAATAGAAAGTGAATGTTCCCTTCCAGAGCTCAGTAGTAAAGCCTTCATATAGTCAGTAATGAACAATGATGCTTTCAAAGCAGAATCTACAACATCATCCCGTGCAATTCATTGAGAAATAAGTTCCTCTGGGGCAAATGCCACTTAAATTCCCAAACAAGTGTATTTAAGATTGCAGGCTTTTGTGTTGTACCATTTCCTCATTAGCACTAGATGAACAATTTGCAATAACAAACTTATTAAACAATATTCCTTTTTACCAGTATCCATGGCGAAAAGCAATTTCCTTACACTTGTGTAAATTGTTGTATGAAGTGATTATGTAATTGGGGACAGTGGGAGTGGGAATCAGACACCTAGGACTGATCCCTTGATGCATCTTCATTCTAGATTCAGAATGCATCTTCATTCATATGGGCTCTTTCTATTGGCCCATATGAGATCAGCACAGGTGGCCGGGCCTAGTGAACTTGTAATTCCTTACCCTACAGTTATAATTCGTGGGTTCCCACTTAATTTTATTTTGATTTTAAATGTGATTCGAATTGTATTTTAAACTAATTGTTTGATTTTGTGTTTTTAATGTATTATATATTTGGTGTTAGCTGCCCTGAGCCTGGTCTCGGCCGGGGAGGGCAGGGTATAAATAAAAATATTATTAATATTTATTATTATTATGGTTTCAGAACGCATCTTCATTCTAGATCCATAATGCGTCTTCATTCTGGATCCAGAATGCATCTTCATTCTAGATCCAGAATGCATCTTCATTCTGGATTCAGAATGCCTCCATTTGCTATGAAATCTGCTGCTACTTCCATTTCTAATTTTATGTCCAGAGATGCTAGCTACCATGAGAACAACATGATCATGGCTCCCATTGTATTTCTAGATGCTGTTGGACCTGTTTGTGACAAGGTCCAGGACATGAAACCTGACATTCTGAAATTATTTTGTATTATTGAAACATTTGCCTTTGTACATTTGCATATGTAACACAGTGTATTCTTGTAACTTTTTCTGTTGTTGTTTTAGCTTTCTATATATCACTTAGTAATATTTTTATATATTAAATGGTATAGAAATTGTCTAATTACAATATGTGTCCCTTTGTAAATAAATAAATAAACAAAAGATTGAAATCTATCAGTGCTTACTCTGTGTGGTGCATTTATACACCTGGGTGTGTATTCCCTAGGATCCTTTACAAAAGAGATCTTAGAAACCCCTGTGTGATTGTCTCTTAAAATCATCATAGAATTTGAGGGGTTACTAAAGGAAATCCCACTTGCTCCCCACTCCACCCCTCTCTCTGGAGGGAAACGCGAGTCATTATATTGTAATAAATTTTTATATTGTTGGTGTCTCAAGCAGCAGGAGCACAATAAAGCCATAGTGAAAAGAACATATTGTTTATTTTTGTATCAGGCTTTCCTCATATTGGGCTTAGATTTTTTCCGCCAAAACTTTTTGCGAATGTTTGCACTTTTTCAAATGCAAAAGGAGATAAATAATTGAATTATTAATTCAGTTAAGGACACATTTGGAAACAGATGAGACGGAAAATTTGATCCATGATGAACTTGAGAGAGGACTGCACCTCGGCAAACCACAGTCTTTATTTCCATTACTTGCTTAGGACTCCTGGTAGTGAATAACTACGTTTTCATTAATTAATTAATTAATTAATTAATTAATGTTTGCATAATCTATGTAGATGTGCACAGAGTTGTCGTGCATGCAGACAAGCAAAGGAATGAATTCACAGGTAGATCTACTAATGCCATTTAGGTAAGTGGTTGTTAAGTTGTGGGTGAACATATCAGACGACACAGCGATTCTCCAAACTGCTCTTGTTTATTCACAGGCCAGAACAGAACAAAACTGAATGTTTCAGCCAGCCTGCTTATATAGAGCTCCACTAGAACGCAACAGTAACCATTTTCTGTAACTATCCAATCACTGAATGTCACTTTCAATCCCTTATTTGCATATGTGGACCTGAGTGAAAACTATCTACAGTATCCCCCTGCTGGCCCAGGGTGAGAACTTCAGTACATAACAGTAGTGAAACCACAGTCCTAGACAGCCACATCACAGGCAGAGAAGAATACATGTTTAGAAGTGTTTTCAAAAGTACAGTGGTACCTCGGGTTAAGTACTTAATTCGTTCCGGAGGTCCGTTCTTAACCTGAAACTGTACTTAACCTGAAGACCACTTCAGCTAATGGGGCCTCCTGCTGCTGCCGCGCCGCCGGATCACGATTTCTGTTCTCATCCTGAAGCAAAGTTCTTAACCTGAGGTACTATGTCTGGGTTAGCGGAGTCTGTAACCTGAAGCATATGTAACCTGAAGCATATGTAACGCGAGGTACCACTGTATTTCACCTACAGCAGACCTATAGCAGACCAAAGCCTTCCTAGCTGCCTTTCCTCTAAACACAGACTTGCCTATCCAGTCAGGAGAATGGATGCAGCAAAAAAAATTATATAAAACCCTGGGATGCAAATGTGTATCTTCTCTCCCTCCCCAATTGTCTAGATGGCAGCCATTATGGACAAGGGACATCCACATTTATTGGAGTACCACATCTGTAAGAATTCCCTGGCTACTTGCCTTGTGTGGAATACACTGAGAGGTTTCAAAAGAAAGCCTACACTGCATTCTTCTGATGTGTTAAGACACTAGGTTTGGCATTATTATTTTTAAAAACCCTGTCTTTATTGCAATCTCCTTGTTCACTCTAGTGCTCTACAAAGGTCACCCGCTCCCTAGTCAGCTTGATAATAAGGATCTGTAAATCAATATTTATTTGACGCTGCACTGATTTCCTCTTAGGCATTATGTCCATGCTGTTAATCCATATTGATGTTTTTCCTGCAGTAAAGGCCGGTTTAAAACAGCAGCATGTGCAGACTGAGAGCAGCACAGCTACAAATGCAGCCATCGATAAAAGTGCATTATATGTTTAGCCAGAACTCTGAGGTCAGAGATGAATGAACACAAGACATTCCACTAGAACTCTCCGTATTTGTTCGTTGGTTGGTAGGTAGATACCAGTAGTCTGTTCTTACTTTCCTTCCTGACAGTTCAGTGGGTGCATATGGATTTCCTTAAGAGTCAATTACAGACCTGGGGAACTACGCTGAATTTTTAGCGTCTCCGTGTGGGATTCACTAGCAGACAAAAACCAAGTATCAGGAGCCAGGATGATTTGTGACCAGTCAGGAGGCTGAAATTCTGCTATCCCTTGGCAGCAATGGAATCCATTATGAAATCCGATGAAGAATATGGTGAGCCACATTGAGATTTGACCTCACCTGGAAAAGGATTTTTTTATCTATAGCTCCCAGCCATGCAGTGGCGACCCAAGATTTCTTAAAGACAGGCCATTTCCAGACATTGGGCTGAAACAAATATTACGTTCTGATGCTGTGCTCTTACTCTGCCTGCTTCCAGATTGTCTCATGCCCAAGGAGGTTTGCCACCCATCCCTAGAAAAACGTGATTGTCCTTTTTTGAGAGAAAAGTGTCCCTTGCCCTGTTGGACTTCAAACAGGATGCCTTTTTTCACATATTCAAACTCCTCCTCCTCAAAACTGCACAGGCAGAGGGTGGGTCTGGTGGGAGGAGGAGAGCGAGAACCTGAGTGGGAAATTTGTGCAGGCAGAGGTGCAAGTCTACTCTATACAACACACGTATTACTTTTTTAAGGGATTGGTTCGCTGAATCAAAATAAATAATGACTAAGCTCCTTTGAAAGCTCAAGCATTTGCAAGTATCCTGCAAACTATCAGAGCTGTGTTGCTACAGTCCATTGCAAAGTATAGTGTAGTGTAGTGGATTGTTCTGTACGTTGAATGAGTGTTTTACTGAAGTGACAGCTGAATGGCTATAGTGATGTATTAGATGTAAGAAGAGTGTGACTGTTAAAATATGCAGGGTTACGTGTTTAGATTAGTTTTGTGTAATGTGCAAGCACATTGCCTTGCCCCTGAAATTTAGGGGGCTGGGGTCGTGCAACATCAATACACCATGGGCACACACTGCAGGGCTTGCGCTCATGACTCAAGCAAACACATGGTGTGTGTACACGGCTGCTGCAGAATTTTGAGGGGGCCCAGCCACCTCCTTGAATTATTTTTGGGGGGCCCAGATGGCGCCCTTTGTAGTGTGATGATAGATAACAGTATAATCACCAGAATTACTCATATTAGTGTGGTCCCCATTTATGATATATATGAGATTTTCTATAAATATCCTGTAATTACATTGCATTTTGATGATTCATGTACAATTTACATATGCACATTTATTTTACTTAGGAAGATCGATATATTTATTGTTGCTTATTTAAAACGTGAAACGATGATGATGATGAGGATGAGGATGATGATGATGATGATTACCACCGCAATAGTAGTAGTATTTTTTCACACTGAATGTGGAGTTTGCATTGTACCTTATTTATTTAATATTGATTTTACTGTGTACGAGTGATATGTAAACCACTTAAAGAGATTTCTGTTAAAATGTGATGCAGGAAACAAGCTAAATAAATATAAATATGCTGGATTACAATGTGTTCTTTATAAAATCTTTTCCTTTGATTATAACATATTGAAGAACCAGATCTGATGGCATCTTTACAATACCCAGTTATTCTTTATATTATTTGTAATAGTATCCTGGCACAGAGCCCCCTGGAGTTAAAACTTATTTACATAACCACTTGCACAGTGGACAACACATGTGAAAAAAAACATCTAAAAACTTGGACAAACATCCCCATTTGTTGTCAGGAATCTATGACGCCGCCATCTGGTTAAACATACACCTTTAGGCTGTCTTGGCATAAATGTCCTTCCCTGGGTGATCTGACATAATTTGAGTGTCTAACAATAGGCTTTTGAGGTCAACAAAGCCATTGGAAAAGGCCCTAACAACCCTGAGACAAAGAATATAAAATTATCAGAGGTTTGCATGCATAGTTTTCAAAAATGACAGCAGCAGTGTTGGCTCTTATGTTTGTTGTTTGCAACATATAATGTACACTCAAAATATAATGAGAACGTTTATTTATTAGGATAACCAATCCACCAAGCAATTGCTTATGTTCATATGGTGTAATGAGATAACAAGCTTTTCTACAATAAAGACCCAACATTGGAGGAGTGAAAAATCTGTGTTCCTGCACAGCAAAAATCTTAGGCCTTACAATTAGATCTTGAAGGAAATTTAGCTCTGAGTTCCACTCAGTTTGATGGGTCTTCAAAGTAAATAGGGCCTGACAGCTTCTTATTCCTCTTTAGTTATGACTGAACAAAAACTACATGCGCTTTTTTGTTCTTCTGTGCGCTTGTGTACATTCGATATTAAAAGAAAACTTATTATGCAAATATAACTGTTCTAAGTGGAATGAAGGATTTTTTGACAACAATGTCAATGGGGTTCTGTGCATTGCAGACTATATAAATAACCAAGCGTTATCTTCCCACTGAGGCAAGGAGGATATGTATAATCTGGCAATTTTGGAGCCTCATTTTAACAGCTCCTATTTTAATTAACAAATTTATTTTCAAATTATTAGGTGGCGCAGGAATAAAATAGCACAGCGTGTGCCTCCTTACATATTATTGTTATCAGTGGCACAGCAGGGCTCCAGTCAGCATTAAATATGAACAATGGATAAGTTACAGGAGCCATTCACGGGGCTCAGTCAGCAGGCAAGCATTTTGCTTATACCTGATAGAGGGATGGGGCGGGGGAAGGGAGGGGGAAATCCTTTGCAACCTCTTCAAAGTGCAGAGAAACGTATGAGGTAAACCGCGCTGATTACTAGGCTCAAAAAAGGCTAACATGCAATTTGTGTTCTTTTTATGTAGATTAAATGCATTCACCACAGCTCACAGAGCTTAGATTCTCAGCGGGGATTCAGAGGGGTTGAGTATCAGGCAGCCACAGTCGGGCGCTGAACTGCAGGGCGACAAAATCTACTATTGTGCATTAGAAATAGTCACTTAATCTATCTTAATGGATGAGAAACCCATGGGACAAGCGTGCATTAAAGTCGGCAAGTAAGTTGCGACATTTAAGGAAAGCTGTAAATATAGTTTTTGAGATAACACTTTGAAAGGTTATTAATGAGCCTGAAATCCTCTCAACAGTCTCTTTAAGCTGTGGCTAACTATGGAATTGTCACTGCCCACTCTCAACACAAGTAGATGTGCTGCAGTAAGCTTTTAGGGTAAGGTCATACACACATGGAATAAACAAGGCATGGATGAGGCAGCCTTTCCTCGGGTGAACAGGGAGGAACTACAGCCAATTTGGATGCAGTTAAGTATACAAGATGAACTGATCTTAGTTCTCTGCTGATTATTGCAGTGGAAATACAAATAAGTGTATACACCAATTTTGAACATGTGTGTATTTTGATACGATGACTTATTGAAGCTAATGGCACACTTCAGTAGGATTCAGTGCGCAAATTGAAACACAGCTCGCCTTCAAAGTTCTCACTTGCCCAAAGTCTGCAATGCAGTTTTCTAACAATTGCTTTTGGGAAATGTGCGTATTGCACAAAAACAGTAAAAATGCACATATTCGCAGGAAGTGCGCATAAAAATATACCAGTGAATATGCCACACGAAACGCATTGTGTTGGAGGGAAATGCTTGCAAGAGGTGCCTATTGGATAGAACTGGATACAGAAGTGTATGTTAGGATAATTTAACAGTAAAATGCTGATAAATTTTCATGTGGACATGGACAGACACACACACACCTCAAATTGACGTGGAAATGTGGCAAACCGAACTTCATATAGGAAAACAGAGAAACAGAGAGCAGCTAAAATTGCATTGCTTTATCAGGCATGCCAACCATAGCTTTAGTGAAATCCAGCAAGCCAATGCTTAGGCTCTGATGAGATGATGAAATTTCCTGTAAAGGAAAGCCCCAGAGTGGGAGGAGATGCTAAAAATTGGTTCATCATAGGGTGCAGGTGTTAAGTTGTGGGTGAACGTATCAGACAACACAGCGATTCTTCAACAGCTCTTGTTTATTCACAGGCCATAACAGAACAGAACTGAAGGGTTCAGCCAGCCTGCTTATATAGAGCTCCACTACAACACAACAGTAACAACTTTCCAGTCACTGAACATGACTTTCAATTCCTTATTTGCATATATGGACCTGAGTGAAAACTATCTACAGTATCCCCCTGATGGCCCGGAGTGAAAACTTCAGTACATAACAGCAGGCACGATGTACAGCCTCATCCTTACACAATTCAGGTTAAATGACCAAGGTGCAATCCAGATGCTCTCTGAGAGATGGATACAGAGAGTGAGCGAGCGTCAAATGAAAATAAAATATGTAAGAAGCAGGGCTGGCCCACCCATGAGGTGGGGTGAAGCAGCCGCCTCAAGCAGTGGAAGTCCCTGAGGCAGTGCCCCCATGAGTGCCCCATCTGCCCTGCTGCTGCTACCACCGGTGGAGAACCAATGCCAGCACCACTGGCATCTCTGCTGGCGGTAAAGGAGGCACGGTGAGCAGTGTGGAGGTCTGTGGCACCATTCACATAACAAAAACTACCATAGAGATATCAAAAATATTAAAAGTAGGGGGTCCATGACTTGGCCTTTGAAAAACAGCGGGTCCACAGTACTTAGCTAATTGAGAACCACTGTTCTAGATCCTTAGCCTTGTGTTAAACCCACTGACCTCTGCATACAGTGTCACAGTCAGTACAGCATGAGGCTCCTAATCTCAGGGTCGTGGGTTTGAGCCCCACATTAGGTAAAAAGATTTCTGCATTGCAGGGAGTTGGGCTAAATTAGGGCCATACTGATTGTGGTCTGAAGCCCTGGTTGCATCTTGGCCAGCTTCCCGTCTCAAAACTACCTAAGTAGGCACAGACTTGACTGCTCTCTTACCGCTTGGGTTTAACAGAGAACCTTTTAAGTTGGCCAGTTCTGGGAATGCATTCACCATCTTGCAGTGTAGTATTTGTATTAATATACAATTACTTTATTTTCAATCGTATTTCAATCATCTGAAAGCTGGGAAAGGGCAACTGTTGATGCCTTATTCTCTGGAAATGGAGAGGCTTTGGGGGAATTTTGCATGCTCAGAATTCCTGGCATTTGAGAAGCAAATTTTATTGTCCTTTCCCAATTTGTCAGAAGCAGTAATTTGCCCTGTCTTTTCCAGTTCACAGAAGCACTGACGTAAAAGCTCAGAGTCTTCTGATACAACTGTTTGCTTCTATGGCATCATTTTATTCCAGAGGAAAGGAGCTGCTGTTTAATTGTGTAAGCTCTGCTCAATTCTTCCCAATGGCAGTGAACTTAGATGCCGGAATAGCTGTGTGCAAAGGCTCAACCCTGTGTATTCCTTTCACACCTTTTCCTGATCCAACAGACATCACTATAATGAAAGTATTTGACAAGCTCAATGTGATCCTACTGCTCTTACCCTGACTAGTTCCATTAAACTTGTGTTGTTACTCTTCTCATTCTTATTTTATTTCAAGAAGCTCTTACACTGCCCTCCTACGTGATCCCTTATGTAGACCAGGTTGAGTCCTGCTTTGTTGTTGTTGTTGTTGTTTAGTCGTTTAGTCGTGTCCGACTCTTCGTGACCCCATGGACCAGAGAACGCCAGGCACTCCTGTCCTCCACTGCCCCCCGCAGCTTGGTCAGACTCATGCTGGTAACCTCGAAAACACTATCCAACCATCTCGTCCTCTGTCGCCCCCTTCTCCTTGTGCCCTCCATCTTTCCCAACATCAGGGTCTTCTCCAGGGAGTCTTCTCTTCTCATGAGGTGGCCAAAGTACTGGAGCCTCAGCTTCACAATCTGTCCTTCCAGTGAGCACTCAGGGCTGATTTCCTTCAGAATGGAGAGGTTTGATCTTCTTGCAGTCCATGGGACTCTCAAGAGTCTCCTCCAGCACCATAATTCAAAAGCATCAATTCTTCGGCGATCAGCCTTCTTTATGGTCCAGCTCTCACTTCCATACATCACTACTGGGAAAACCATAGCTTTAACTATACGGACCTTTGCTGGCAAGGTGATGTCTCTACTTCTCAAGATGCTGTCTAGGCCTGTCATTGCCCTTCTTCCAAGAAGCAGGCGTCTTTTAATTTCGTGGCTGCTGTCACCATCTGCAGTGATCATGGAGCCCAAGAAAGTAAAATTTCTCACTGCCTCCATTTCTTCCCCTTCTATTTGCCAGGAGGTGATGGGACCAGTAGCCATGATCTTCGTTTTTTTGATGCTGAGCTTCAGACCATATTTTGCACTCTCCTCTTTCACCCTCAATAAAAGGTTCTTTAATTCCTCCTCACTTTCTGCCATCAAGGTTGTGTCATCTGCATATCTGAGGTTGTTGATATTTCTTCCGGCAATCTTAATCCCGGCTAGGGATTCATCCAGCCCAGCCTTTCGCATGATGAATTCTGCATATAAGTTAAATAAGCAGGGAGACAAAATGCAGCCTTGTCGTACTCCTTTCCCAATTTTGAACCAGTCAGTTTTTTCATATCCAGTTCTAACTGTAGCTTCTTGTCCCACATAGAGATTTCTCAGGAGACAGATGAGGTGATCAGGCACTCCCATTTCTTTAAGAACTTGCCATAGTTTGCCATGGTCGACACAGTCAAAGGCTTTTGCATAGTCAATGAAGCAGAAGTAAATGTCTTTCTGGAACTCTCTAGCTTTCTCCATAATCCAGCGCATGTTTGCAATTTGGTCTCTGGTTCCTCTGCCTCTTCTAAATCCAGCTTGCACTTCTGGGAGTTCTCGGTCCACATACTGCTTGAGCCTTCCTTGTAGAATTTTAAGCATAACCTTGCTAGCGTGAGAAATTAGTGCAATTGTGCGATAGTTGGAGCATTCTTTGGCACTGCCCTTCTTTGGGATTGGGATGTAGACTGATCTTCTCCAATCTTCTGGCCACTGCTGAGTTTTCCAAACTTGCTGGCATATTGAGTGTAGCACCTTAACAGCATCATCTTTTAAAATTTTAAATAGTTCAGCTGGAATACCATCACTTCCACTGGCCTTGTTATTTGCAGTGCTTTCTAAGGCCCATTTGACTTCACTCTCCAGGATGTCTGGCTCAAGGTCAGCAACCACACTACCTGGGGTATATGAGACATCCGTTTCTTTCTGGTATAATTCCTCTGTGTATTCTTGCCACCTCTTCTTGATGTCTTCTGCTTCTGTTAGGTCCTTTCCACTTTTGTCCTTTATTATGGAAATCTTTGTACGAAATGTTCCTTTCATATCTCCAATTTTCTTGAACAGATCTCTGGTTCTTCCCATTCTATTGCTTTCCTCTATTTCTTTGCATTGCTTGTTTAAGAAGGTCTTCTTGTCTCTCCTTGCTATTCTTTGGAAATCTGCATTCAATTTCCTGTATGTTTCACGATCTCCCTTGCATTTTGCTTGCCTTCTCTCCCCCGCTATTTGTAAGGCCTCATTGGACAGCCACTTTGCTTTCTTGCATTTCCTTTTCATTGGGATGGTTTTCGTTGCTGCCTCCTGTATAATGTTACGAGCCTCCATCCATAGTTCTTCAGGCACTCTGTCCACCAAATCTAAATCCTTAAACCTGTTCCTCACTTCCACTGTGTATTCATAAGGGATTTGACTTAGATTGTATCTTACCGGCCCAGTGGTTTTTCCTACTTTCTTCAGTTTAAGCTTGAATTTTGCTATAAGAAGCTGATGATCTGAGCCACAGTCAGCTCCAGGTCTTGTTTTTGCTGACTGTATAGAGCTTCTCCATCTTTGGCTGCAGAGAATATAATCAATCTGATTTCGATGCTGCCCATCTGGTGATGTCCATGTGTAGAGTCGTCTCTTGTGTTGTTGGAAAAGCGTGTTTGTGATGACCAGCTTGTTCTCTTGACAGAACTCTATTAGCCTTTGCCCTGCTTCGTTTTGATCTCCAAGGCCAAACTTGCCAGTCCTGCTTAGTTTTCACAATGAAAAATGTGTCCCCAGATTATTAACTGGGCCTCTTTTCTACTGCCTGAAAAGATAGGGTTTTTGGGGCTGCCCCTTTCTCGGGGGGGACGGACGGACGACAGAAAGGTTATACTGAAAAGCCAAATACTGCAGAGGCAAATGTCCAAGCTGCAAAACTGAATGCAGAATTGATAAAAAGTTAGGGAGAGAAGTCTGGAGGAGAGAGCAGAACATACACTTCTGTCACATTTTTAATTATTACCCAGCATTGTAAATGTCTCTCAGCCCAGCTACTACGCAACTTCTTTATATATAAAAAAGTTGTTTATATTCATTAAGACAAATGATCTAATCCTTAGTCTTCCATTCAGATTAGCAACATTGGGAACGATGGCTTTGCTTTTTGGCATGAGGGAGGGAGGTCTGGTTCTTGGAGATGCATCATATTCTGAACGCTCCTGTTTAAAACTACTTTGGAAAGTATTCAAACAAAGTAATACTTTGAAAAGACAGACTAGCCAAATGGGAGTGGACTCCATAGGCATTATTTGGACAGCCTCACTTCAAGGCAAAGTCCAAACAGACATGAAAACATAGCAATACAGTTTTCTGAGGAAGAGGAGGGTTTAGGGAGCAGGGCCAGTTCCCCTGCACCGAGCTGAGGGGGTGCTGCAGGGTGCCACAACTATGACATACTGCATGAGGAGAACAGAAGGCAAGGGGGGAGGGGAGGCACCAAATTTTGGCCTTGCACAGAGCAATGTTGAAATTTAAAAGACTAAAGTCTACCCCTGACTGAGGACAGAAAAACAGAACCTTAGAGCAACATGAGGCTTTGTAGGAGCCCTGAGCCTACTCCGTGATCTTTGTTGACCCAGAGGGGGAAAAATCACCCCAATTCACCTCATTTTTCAGCAGCACAGGGCAGTTGCACTCCCCTACGAATTATGCTTTTACCAAAAGCAAGCAAAGGAATAGTTAAGAAGAATATCAAAACAATTGCCCTCAGAGGAGAATTATTTCCAAGTGTTATGAAAACGCTGGAAGCTTTTACAGAGTAGGTTTTCAGTTTCAGCACCAGTTGGAGCTTCACGCTTCTCTTTGATAGCTTATTTATTTAAGATATTTATTCATATCCTGCCTTTTCCCTAGACCTGGACTCAAGGCGGCTTACACATAAAAATACCAAAACACAGATAAAATAGAAAAGGCTAAAAAGATAGAAAAAAATAATCAAACAGTAATAAAACAGTAGCAGAATTAAATAATATAAAAATATATTGAATACAGAATACAACAACAAAGCAGTAACCCTTTCATTAAAAACCGTCAGTTCCTAAAGGCCTGTTGGAATAAAAAGGTCTTCACCCACGAGTGGAAGAACAACAAGGAAGCCAGTCTAACTGCTCTAGGAATGAAACAGATTTGAGAAAATAACTGCCTTTCAACCTCTTGGGGAGCTAGAATAATCCTATTATTTCTAATAAATATTTATTTCCCCATGATAATTTTTGCTACATAGATACACAGCTGTGTAAAGATGCAATAGTTGTCTTTACAAAAAAAAGTCAAGGATGTTGAGCTGTATGCTTTATTCCCACCACCACAACCCAAGGACATGCAGTTTGCACACTAATGTATGAAATTACTGAGGTCCAGGTATATAACAACCCTCATTGCCTTATTGTTCACAATTCAATGCACAGCAAATTCAAGAAATGGATTCATAAGGCAACACTCCACCAATCTGGGCTTGGAATCCCAAGTGTATCATCTGTAATTTACAACCAATTTAAACAGCATTAACAGTCCTCTCCTTATGGGAATTTAAATTTGCATCCTACCACTGAATTAAACACCAATTGAATTTTTGTTCCTATAGAGGATGTAATGCTCTTTGAAGCTTGTTTTGAATAATAAAAGTGCTTATTCATGAAAGGGGGGGCAAAAGGGGCCCCAAATCTAATTGAACTAAAATGTGGGTTAAAGTCACATTGTTCTTGGCTGTGAGTTTTATTATTAGTTTATCTAGATTTCATTATGTTGTTAAAAATGAATCTCTCCCCCACAACTGAATCCCATTCACTCATCATAGGTAGGTTTCCTGAAAGTAGTCAGGAGAAAAATAGACAGCCAAGTTCCTATCTTCTTAAACAAAAGGCAGACAGAAGGCTGGAAAAAACATTATGTTATGTGACCTCTTGGAGAATATCATTGTGGAACATGTTATTCCTCAGTAACTTATGTCAGTCAAACAGAAGCAGAGGACATTTTAAAAAAGCAAATTAGACAAAAATAACTGTGCTGGTCTCTTCTTTTTGCCTCATTTGCATGATTCTAATCAACGATTCTGGAAATAAGGTTAGTTCCAGCTATTACTGCCAAGGTAAAGACGTTTAATGATTCGGAACTCCAGTTAACCACATATTCCTTCATTTTATGGATGGTGTGTGTGTGTGTGTGTGTGTTTAGTATATTGAGCCCGGCCTTGGCTGGGGAGGGCGGGGTATAAATAAAAATTATTATTATTATTATTATTATTATTATTATTATTATTATTATATCTGAAAACACAAGCCTAAGATTGTATGTGTGTGTGTGAATATAATGTGGGAGAAAGTATCTGGGGACATGTAATCTTATTTATTTATTTATGTTGACCATTGACTCATGTACTTGGGGCTCATTGTACATTATTTTCTAACACGATGCAAGCCACTTGTAGAAAAGAAGGATATACATTTAAAGGCCACAAGGAAGCAATCCAAAACACACTTAGAATCCAAAACACCTTCCACTGGTAATTACTGTATATCCGAATAGATAGGCATGGTTTCGCACTGTAATTTTATGTATTCTGTATGTGCTCCTCCCACTTTTCTGCACTACATATTCAAAACAGTTAACAGAGCCCAATATACTGTGAAAATAAACTATTTAGAATTATTAAAATAATCAGTGTACGAAAACATATATAACAAATAAATGTAGCAGTTGTTGGAAAGAGAGGTTTGGAAGAGAACTTCTTACTCTCTCATAGCAGGGTTAGCACAATGGTGATTACTCCAAGCATACTAAAACTTGGTTCAATTTATATCTACCCTCAGTCATCTTTAAACAAACATTCTTTAAGAAAATACTTAGGCTGGGATACTTCACTTTCCAAATGAATATTTTACTCACAGTTTCCAGAAGTTACAGCAACCAAGTCTCCATCCACTGGCAGTAAAACTAAGAAGAAGAAAGTTTCAAATAAAAATACATTTGTTTCCTTACAAAAAGGATCTTTCAATCTTTGGATTAGCAAGGATGGAGGCTGTAAAATCTCCATTTTTGAGAGATTCAGTTCACTTGGCTTTTCTTGCAGCTGGGAGCCACTGGCTATATGGCTCCTTGCTTGTTCCAGGAAGCATAAAGTGAAAAAAAAATGAGAGGGAGGAAACAAAAGCCTGCTAAGCTCCACCCCCAGTGGCAACCTGAGCTCAGGTTAATCCTTTCATGTATGCAAGTGTGAGTCAGTAATTGTATATTACAACAGTAATACAACTACTAGCACTACTACTACTACTAATAATAATAATAGAAGCAGCACCATCAAAAGTCAATCAGCATTCCCTCTCTGAACACTACAGTCATACCTCAGGATGAATACGCTTCAGCTTAAATATTTTCAGGTTGCGCTCCGCAGCAACCCGGAAGTAACGGAGCGCTTTACTTCTGGGTTCCACCGCTCGCGCATGCGCAGATGCTCAAAATGACGTCACGCGCATGCGTGGAGGTGGCAAAATGCGACCTGCGCAGACACGTCTTGCATTCGCTTCAGGATGCGAATGGGGCTCCGGAACGGATTCCGTTTGCATCCAGAGGTACCACTGTATTTAAACTAAGCTGTCAAGGGTCTTTGGAGTGTGGTAAGACCTGTGGAGTGTGGTAAGACTGGCAGCTGGAATTTCCAGGAGGCTGGCAAGAAGACTCATCATCATTGCCATCCTCAGCATTTACTTTCTGCAGCTGCTAGCCTCCTTTGGAAGAGAGTTGAGGGAGCCAGCTGAACATCATCTAGCCTGGGGAGAAGACCCCTCCCACTCTGAACTGTATCCAAGCCAGGGTGCTGTGGCTCATTGGAGTGCACCAACAGATGGAACTTCTTTATCTGATCACTTCCTTTTTGCTTTACATATATATTTAAGCCTAGATTATTATTTTTGTCATGTTTAATTTATTCTATATTTGCTACAATGGTTGTATTTTTCTCTTCTTATTTGAATGTATTGATACATTTTGTAAACGGCTTTCTCCCCCAACCTCCACTTTTTGCATTTGATAAGAAGTGGATGTCTATTGTAAGCTGCTTTTGGCACAGCTCACCGCGGAAAGACAGCACATAAATAAACTAAATCAATCAATCAGATCAAAACCATCATCAGTTTGGTTTTTTAAAAGCCTACCGGACTTAGTTCTTATTTTGACTGTATTGTAAAAGACAAGCAAATTATGGAGCCAGGTAGATCTCCCCATACATGGTATATGGAAGGCTTCCTCAAGCTCAGCCCTCCAGATGTTTTTGGCCTACAACTCCCATGATCCCTAGCTAGCAGGACCAGTGGTCAGGGATGATGGGAATTGTAGTCTCAAAACATCTGGAGGGCCGAGGTTGAAGCCTGGTGTGTGGCATGTAAAGAGATTGAATACAACTATTGATCAATGACTCAGTAAGTAGTCTTTAGAGTGTGTGTGTTTCAACCCTCTACCAGTTTGGTTCTGTGTAAGATCTAGTCCTGATGACCACCTGTTTAATAAAGCAACTGTTTGGCTGTTCCCTTGGATGTGCTGTGATGCATGGTTGGCAGGAAGGTGTGTAACGCTATAAGGAGATGCACAAAGGACTACCTTCAGAATATGGCAGGACAGTGGCAACATGTGGTAGAACAGTAGCGTACAGAGTGAACTATGGAACTATGGGGGAGTGGCAGCCCAAGAGAGGGCCTTTTCTGTGGCAGCCCCTAAGCTGCAGAATTCCCTCCTGACAGAGGTATGTCTGGCAGCTACACAGTGCAGCTTTCATCATATGTTGAAGGCACACCTCTTTACCTGGCTTTTGACACTTGATACTGATACTAATACTAATATTTGTACCTCGCCCATCTGGCTGGGTTTCCCCAGCCACTCTGGGCGACTTATAGCATATCTAAAAACATCAAGCATTAAAAACCTTCCAACACAGGGGTGCCTTCAGATGTCTCCTAAAAGTTATATACCGGTAATTCTTTATCTCCTTGACATCTGAAGAGAAGGAGGGCGCCACTACCATGAAAGCCCCCTTCCTGGTTCCCTATTTCACTTCTCACAGTGAGGGAACCAGCAGAAGACCCTCGGAGGAGAACCTCAGTGTCCTGGCCAGTGGCGTAGCGTGGGGGGTGCAGGGGGGGCCAGCCGCACCGGGCGCAACATCTGGGGGTTAGGGTTAGGGGGCGCAAATCCATGGGTTAGGGGGCGCAAATTACTTGCCTTGCCCCGGGTGCTGACAACCCACGCTATGCCACTGGTCCTGGCCAAGTGATGGGGGTGGAGATGCTCCTTCAGATATACTGGGCCGATGCTGTTTAGGGCTTGAAAGGACAGCACCAACACTTTGAATTGTGCTTCAGTTCTATAGCTTTAGAAGCCTAATATTTTTATTGTAAAATGTTTAACCGATTTTAATAGTGCATATTTTGCATTGCTGTAACCTACTCTGGTACATTATGGTGAAGAGCTAATAATAATAATAGTAGTAGTAGTAGTAGTAGTAGTAGTAGTAATAATGTTTCTCAAGGTTCCAGCACAAAGTGGCTGTTAAAAATGCATGTGAGAACATACGTACTGTCAAGGCAGCTCAAGGACTGGATTCATTTACAGTGTTAAAAATCTATATCCTTGAAGCAACATCTACAGCTTATGTTTTTGTTTTTTTAAGAATCAGTTGTTAATTTTGAAAATAATTACTGGAACAATTTTTTAAAAAGTTTGGGATAAGATGAAATTTTAAGGTGGAGATGTATTCTTTAATGGTACAGTCTAGTCTTAACTTGAATATAATGGCCTCATAATTCCCCCACAAGGCAAATTCAAGTGGTAGCTGAGAAAGGTTTCAAGCTTGCAGGTGGTAGGAGACAGGAAGCGCAAGTGGCTTAGCTTTCATGTCCTCCTTTGCTTATTTGTAATGTCTGTAACAGAACTCATATATCTCGCCCCAGGAGGTGATACATGAGTTTGGCTGCAGGAGTGACAAATAGGAGCAAAGACCAGGAAGCACCAGTCATTCTGGATTGTCAAGCTTGCAGTCCTGGGCTCAGTTCCCTGGGAGTAAGTTCCATTGAATTAAACGGGGCTTACTTCTAAGTAGATAGGCACAGGGTTGCACTGCTAAGCATTGTTAATGTCTAAAGCTGCTCCCAATGTTTGTAGAACTCTACAAACTAGAGACATGTCTTATGGGAAAGTAGAATGTAATTTAATATATCAGGTGAAACAAGTAGTCTGCAACCCTAGGCACATTTACCTGTGCCTTACTATTAAATACACAGGGTCAGAATTCTAAGCAAGCTTGCAGAAGATTGCACTGTAGGCAATACAGGGCAATAGAATTGCAAAGAAATTGGACGTTTTTGAGCTGTTTCTGAGGGAAATTGGCAAAAATGACACGGGCTGCCACACGTCCAGATATTTTCCCAGACACTTGAGCCAATTTCTGCCCGGACACTGCTTGTGGCTGCAGTATTCCTGATATATCTGGAAAATTCCAGCCATATAACAACCCTATGAAGCCTGGTTTTTAAAACTAACATTTTTCACACACAATAAAGATTCACATTGTAACAATGCAGCCTTTAAAATGAATAAACCCATATGAAAGAAAGTGACAAGAATGTAGTATAATGTCATGTGGCTGAAAAACAGAACAGGAACCCCCAGTGAAATTGCTTGCCTTTTGTGAGCCCTGGCAGGGTGAAGAAGTGATGTAAAAGGGGCAGGGTGTGGAGAGACAAAGGTGATGAAGCAGAGACAAGCATCTCTGTCACCATAGCAACAGCAGCATTGCTGTGACACAGCAGTAGATTCCCTCCAAAATATGCCAGCACAAATAAGCTGTGTGTTAGGAGGCAGAGAGTCAAGGCGTTTCATCCAGTGAGACTGCAAAGCATGTAAGTAACAAAATGCAAATGCAGCACTCACGAGAGTGACTCATTGCTGCTTGCAAATACACTTTCTAGCAATACATAATTTTAATGGCATATCTTATTTCCTTGATTATAAAAAGGGAAAGAAGCAAATTGCCAAATCTTATACACACAAGCGGTAAATACAGGAGGTTGTCTGACATGCTATTTGGAGTGCTAAAATATTAATTGAATAATAAACAAAACCAGTGCAGTTTTCTAAATCTTGGCTGGGGTGGGGGTGGGAATTCCTTGCTTTGCATTAATAATGCAAACCAATGTTACCCATTTCATAGTGCTGTGCATTCAACACATCACAGAATTATAAACACGTTAAAGCTCAGCTATGAATTATGTTTTTTGCTTTTGTTTTAAATCACAAAACGCTTGCACAGGTTAGCCATACATCAATAGTTGGCTTTGCCATAGCCTGGCCTTTACATCTGCAAGCTGATACTAGGCATTTGGTCAAGCACACGCAGTCCCTGATATCCAACATGTGTGGGGGGTGTTTGCCACCCACCCCACCCCACCCCACTGCCAGGCTCAGTTTGAGGTGCAAGTACTGGTGTACAAAGCACAATAGAGCTGGCAACCGGGATGTCTAAAACACAGTCTCATCCCTTGTATACCCAGCTGATCCTCTCATCCCTTACTTACCCAGCCCAAGAGGGCAACCTGCAAATTCTATCCTATCAGGAGGTCCATTCCACACAATGTCAGAACCGGGCTTTTTATGTGGTGGCACCTACCCTCTGGAACAGCCTCTCAGTCCTATCAGACAGGCACCATCTCTGTCGTCTTTTCAGCACCAGTTGAAGATCTTCCTTTTCTAACAAGTCCTTTAAGTATACATTTTATCCCACTCTGTGTCCACACTGGACTTGAGATGTTTTTTCTAGATTTTTAAAAAATTGCTAATTCACCTTGAGATGTTTTATAGGAAATGATTCATAAATGAAGTAAATAAACAAACCTTCCCTTCATCTTAAGGATGTTTACCACATGTCCACACTCAAATTGGCACTGTAGGTGCCACATTTGTAAGAACTCAATTGTTTAGTGTGGCAGCCCCTGCCACTTTGGAACTCACTGGCTCTTGAGATCAAGCAGGCACTTGGAACCTGCTAAAAACATTCTTGTTTGGACAAGCCTACCCAGATGCTGGGACACGGGTGGTGCTGTGGGTTAAACCACAGAGCCTAGGACTTGCCGATCAGAAGGTTGGCAGTTCGAATCCCCACAACGGGGTGAGCTCCCGTTGCTCGGTCCCTGCTCCTGCCCACCTAGCAGTTTGAAAACACGTCAAAGTGCAAGTAGATAAATAGGTACCGCTCTGGCAGGAAGGTAAACAGCGTTTCCATGGCTCTGGTTCGCCAGAAGCGGCTTAGTCATGCTGGCCACATGACCCGGAAGCTGTACGCTGGCTCCCTCGGCCAATAAAGCGAGATGAGCGTCGCAACCCCAGAGTCGATCACAACTGGACCTAACGGTCAGGGGTCCCGCCGAGGTGATTTTAATCTGTTTTAGCATGTTAACTTTTGTATGTTTTAAAGTATGGCTGTCAATTTTGCTCCATTTTATTGTTTTATAAACCACACTGAGGGTTTCTTTAAATGGTGTATGAATTTCATGAAATAAATAAAATAATTATGCAGTTGTGAACATGTATTTACAACATGCATGCAGAAAGGCAGAAGTTGCAGCCATTCTTAAACCCAAAGTTCCTGCTCATATGGAAAAGCCTTATAGTAGAACCACTGGCATGCAGTGGACCTTAAATGTTCCTGGTAAATCAGAGTATTAAAGTAGCGCCTCTGCTCCTAATTGTTCCCCTACCAGAATTTTCACTGCATACCACTGCAGAACATGGGCAGGTCCCTTTCACACCAACACTGAATGTACCAAAATGGCTGGGGGCAGCATGCATTCCTCTGCTTCTCTATATGTTGATGGGTGTGGAGACTTGTGAAGGACCCTAAAGTCTATTGAGTTTTGGTTTCACTTTTATCATTACTGAAAAACAGGTGTATGACTACCTCCTAATGTCTCACCTGGTGTTTATCCAAGTCCTGGACAGTCAGACACTGCTCTCTTGCTTGGGAGAAAAGCTGGCAGGTGAATGGGTCTCCTCCTTCTGGCTGCCACTGTTTACCCTCTCTGGGAGACAGGGAAAGGATAAGCATGCGATTATTATCAGGAGCAGCAGCAGTAATAGGACTACGTTGGCTGCAAATGGGGTTAATGCAAAAATGACATTACTCAGTTGGAAGTCTTCCGGGATAGTATTCACTGTGCATACTAATTAAAGAGTACACAGAATTAATGGCTGAGAGATGGGTGTGTGGCTCTTTCTTCCTCGACTTGCCATGCCAGATTATAATAGCTTTTAATAGCTTCATCACAGAAATCAGAGTGAAAATGTAATTGAAAAAACAATACATGGCTATACAGTAGTTCAATATAAGGGGAAACACAGTTTGTCGGTATCTCACCACTGACCAGTGAGATTAGTTTCCTAATTCTATTTTGTTACTTTACACTAGAAGAAATCCTTTTAAGTTCATGTGTTAATAGGCTGGCTACAAAAAGCAGCTTTAAACTGTTTTTAATGTTGTAGTTTGAATTGTTGTAACCTTTCCTCAGACTTTAGAGAGAAGAGCAATAAATTTAAATATATGTATTAATAATGGTGATAATAGTGATAAGAATGATTAAAAACTAGGGCTGATTTGATCTTAATCAGTTTGAAGTGCTTTTCAAAATTATTTTTAGCCCCATGTTTCTTGTATTACTTATTCCCCTTCCACTATATCTAAAGCTTAGATAGTGAGCATTAAGAATCAGAACACACTTAAGAGGAAAAGGGAGCAGTTGTTTTCACAGCTTCTTATTTATTATCCAATTTCAGGAAAATGTGGGGAAGCTATCACCTAATTGGGCAAATCACAGATTATTAGGTAACAGGAACAGGTGTGATCCCCAGCGGAGTCATTGGGAATAATGTTTCATTAAAATCAATGTTCCCAGTTCAAAGCTCTGCAAGTGCTCTGATGCACACAGAGATCTCCCATGCAACCAAAGCTCCCCATTCTCCTAACTGATGGGTGTGAATGGCAGATACACAAGCGGAAATTGCTGCAGTTTGCACGTGGTCAGGAATGAAATCAGGCAAGCAAATACAACCAGTTGTTGTTGTTGTTGTTGTTGTTGTTGTTGTTGTTGTTGTTTTAGTCTACAAACAATGTACAGTGGTACCTCAGGTTAAGAACTTAATTCGTTCCGGAGGTATGTTCTTAACCTGAAACTGTTCTTAACCTGAGACACCACTTTAGCTAATGGGGCCTCCCACTGCCGCTTCACCACCGCCGCACGATTTCTGTTCTCATCCTGAAGCAAAGTTCTTAACCCAAGATACTATTTCTTGGTTAGCGGAGTTTGTAACCTGAAGCGTCTGTAACCCGAGGTACCACTGTAGAGTTAATAATTAACCCCTGCCCATTTTTACATTCCCTTTGAATGGAAATGGTGTGAAATCAATTACATCATTAATTATATTTGACCATAGCAAACAGCGATGCAAATCAGCTAGTTTTTGGTGGAAGCTGAACTGCTGAGGAATGGAAACAGTGCTGATTATGACCAATATAGGATGGAAATTGCTGCCTTCTTACATTCTGACTGAAGGGGCAGGTGGAGTCTGAAGAGGTGCACCTTCATTAATGTGAGCAGGGAGGCTTTCAGTCTACACCAGAGTAGCTGTTTGCACAAGGAGCCACTGGTTTTGGGTGCCTATGTAACAACTGTTGCTTTTATGAGCCTTGAATAGAAGTTCAGGTGAAGCAGTGTCCCTTAAGTTCAATTCTGTGTGCACTTTATCATGGAGAAGCCACAATTCCTGTAAGTCCAATTCTGTCTCAATTTTTTTTGGGGGGGAAGGAGCATGGCTGTCTCACAGCAAGCATTAATTACCCCTAAACTACAGAGCCTCTTGGGCTTGCCGATCAGAAGGTCGGCGGTTTGAATCTCCATGACAGGGTGAGCTCCCATTCTTCGGTACCACCTCCCAACCTAGCAGTTTGAAAGCACTTCAAAGTGCAAGTAGATAAATAGGTACCACTCCAGTGGGAAGGGAACTGGTGTTTCCATGCGCTGCTCTGGTTTTGCCAGAAGTGGCTTAGTCATGCTGCCACATGACCCAGAAAATAAACTGTCTACAGACAAACGTCGGCTCCCTCGGCCAGTAAAGCGCGATAAGCGCCACAATCCCAGAGTTGTTCGCAACTGGACTTAACTGTCAGGGGTCCTTTACCTTTACTTTTACAGTCTTTGAAAACTCACTGACAGGAGACCCTTTTTTGCAGCAGTGGTGGGTGTAAAGTAATTCAGGTCAGCCCTAGCAGATTTTCCTAGTGTGCATAAAAAGAGTCACTCTTCCTTGCTGCCGCTTGGAGTAGCTTTGGAACTTGCCTGAAATGTTATTTTAAAATATTTTTCATACCTAAAAATATACTTAAAACCACACACAGGCAGCCTTTATAAAAACAAAACAAAATAAAACAAAACACAACACCAACCCTGCAATACAATCCCATAGTATAATGCTTCCTCTGTCTTAAAAGCATTATTCTGATATTCAAGATTATTTTTCTTTTTTTTTTTAAAGTGTTAAATTGACTAGACCAACAAAGAGCCAATGTAGTAAATGTCACTGTTCCAATTACTTATATGGGACTAAGAAAAGGGGCTGAAATTTGCCACCAAGATAGAAATTAGCAGACATCCCTCCTCCTGCAGCAAAGTTTCTATCCCCTCCCACTGCATGAATATATTATGGTGGTTGGAGAGCTGACTGGTGCCATAGTAACATTAAGAGGAAGGTGTTCCCATTGCTCTTCAGGAATGATCATCTGTAACTAGACCTGATCTCACACTCCAAACACCACACGTCCTTGTACTTCAGTCAGCTCCTTTTTTGCAATGTATAACAGCAGGAAATAACAGCGTATGTTACTGATGGGCCATTTAGGGAGAAAATTAAACTTCAAAACCTTGCTTATCCTATTTCCTCCAGGGTCAACATTGTCCTTAAAACAATGAAAGGGCAAAGGCATTATTATCCATGAAAATGAAGAAGCATCTCTAAAAATCAGCAGCTGGAAAGGTTGTGTGCATGCCTTGAAGCAATGGGAGATATTTCAAGAGTGAAATCTCATTCAGATAGGATCAGTCTTCAAGGAGGTAGAAGAGACAGGGAGCAAGGAAGAGCAATAAGAGTTCCATTTCTGAAGAGTTAATAGAATTTCTGGTAAATGATTCTAACTAAGATGATAGCTTGCAATGGGAGGTGGATGAGAAATTCAGTTTGATTTGAATATTGATGCAAGCCTATGTAATTTGCACATTATGAAATATGAAACCTCAAATGTAGTATCCTTGGAAATTCACACTTTGCAGAATTTTTCAATGCAGTTCTCCAGCTAAAGACTATGTACAAAAATATGTGTATTACAGGAAAGCGAGCATACGAATGCATATATTAGTGAAAATGACATACAGAAATACAGTGCTTTTTTCTGGGGGTACGCAGGTGTAAGCATATCCCTAAGTTTGGCCTCATTGAGGGGCAGTATTTCAATATGAGTAGGAAAATGAGTACTCCTAAACATTTTTTTGGGGGGGAAGGACTGCAGAAATACACTGCAGAAGGGGGAAATGCATTTAAAAATGTGCATGTTAAGATACATGCATACTACAGTGTTGACAAATTTATCATCACATACTGAGATCCCAGAGTTCCCTGGTAAGAGGCACTGATTGTTGAACCACTCTGAGAATTGTAGCTCTGTGTGAGGAATACAAGTATCCTAGCAGCTCTCAGCACTCTTAACAAATGACACTTCCCAGCATTCTTCAAGGGAAGCCATAACTGTTGAATGAAGTATGATACTGCTATAAATGCATAGTGCAGATGAGGCCTAAATGCTTCTCAGTTGAGCATGACTATACCCCAGAGGAAACCAATATAATGCGTTCCAGATGTGATGGATGGCCATCAGCCCCAGCCAGACAATCAGAGATGATGAGATTTGTAGTCCACAACATCTGGAAGACACCACACTGGCTGCTCCTGCTGTACACAGTGTTGTCTGGTTCACCTTTAGGACAGCCACAGAGCCCCTTGTCAGAGAGGTTCACAGGTTAAACCATTAAAAAACATACCCAAACCCAATCTAGGAAAGAGAAAAGTGGATTTTAAATTCAAAATAAAGTTCTCATTATCTGATCATTATATTTCATAGCTGTATCAGTTATATTAGGTCATGCATATAAAAATATGTACAGGATAATTTTGTTTAGTTAGTCAAAATACTAGACAAAAAAAATACATAATCATCTTATGTTCCAAAGTTACTGATGCTTCAAAAACTGATTAAATTAAACCAGCAATAAATTGAACCAATTATTTCAGTATGTTATGAAAGTATTCCAGCTTTCACTATAATCTCTTGTATTATTATTACCTCTCCTATCCTTCTGGAATGTGACAAGATGTATTAATTTGATCAAATAATGTACATGCCGTGCATCTTTTGAGACAGTCTTCTAAAACTGATCCTGCAGTATCTTTTTACTCTTTCTAACTGTGGTGTTATAATCCATAAAATTAATTCCTGTGATACATTTCATATAATTACATATTAGTATTTTAAATATGATTAGTCTGCAATCCAAAACCCTCTCACACTGGGCTGTGGAGAGGTGAATTGAGCAGAGGTGTTCCTCTGTTCACGTGTCTTCTGGCTGGTACAGTCCTCTCCCTTCTTCCTATCAAATGTGCAGGAAGGCAGAAGACCACTTGAGCTAGGGGTAAAGATAAAAGTAAAGGGACCCCTGACCGTTAGGTCCAGTCGTGGCCAACTCTGGGGTTGCAGCGCACATCTCATTTTATTGGCCGAGGGAACCGGCGTACAGCTTCCGGGTCATGTGGCCAGCCTGACTAAGCCGCTTCTGGCGAACCACAGCAGCACACGGAAACACTGTTTACCTTGCTGCTGGAGTGGTACCTATTTATCTACTTGCACTTTGACGTGTTTTCGAACTGCTAGGTGGGCAGGAGCAGGGACCGAGCAATGGGAGCTCATCCCGTCATGGGGATTCAAACCGCCGACCTATGCTCTGTGGTTTAACCCACAGTGCCACTCCCTCTGTTCATGTGTTTTCTGGCTGACCTAGCTTCCTGCTGGTTGCCATTGCTGGTACAGACCTCCCTCTTCTTCCTAACAAATGTGCAGGAAGGCAGAAGACCACTTGAGCTACGGGAGCCCAGCAAAAAAACCCCAAACAGGGCATTCTAAGGGTGGCAGGGCTGAGCTGGCCTGGGATCCTCTGGATCCTAAGCTGGTGTCACAAGACAGCATTAGACCCGATCCAGGACCCCAACTGCACATACCTGGAGCTGACACACAGGATCAAACCCAAATGTCAGTCCACCCATATCCTTCCTGTGCTGCTGGGCAGGGCTACTGATGCATCAGATGCTCTGATTGCAGTTCTAATTCGGCAACATTTGGAGACCCCAAAGTTCCCCACACTTGAGATTCTGTTTTGTGTTCCCTAGCAGGAGCTTATATACTTCTTGTGAGATCCATAGCTGGCTCAAGAGTTAACTGGAATCCTGTTATGGTTGTGGTGTTGGGAATGTCATAAACATTATGCTGGCAGTACACTTCTTCCAGCATCGGGGATTTTTTGCACAGGTGCAACATTGTGCTCCACCGATGCTGAGAGATTTGGGAGCAATCCTATCTCTCCCAGCAGACTTAAATTGAGGATAGGATCTTCTTGGCTGTAAATCTGCCCCCTTTGAATTCAACAGGATTTACAGTGTGATCCTCTCTTCATATTATGCCCCGCTGAGTTCACTTTTCATCTTGGTTAGTGCAGATTTAAAATTTGGTGTTTTGTTTTCCTAGAGCAATACACAGCCGAGTGTACCTGCTGGTTTTGATTGGAAAAATATATATACATAGAGGAGTGATAGCGTACATAACCCAGTCATTGCAAGAGAAAGGAATAACAAAATGCAGTTTAACATATGAGATCATGGGAATATGGGCATTAACATTAGGTACTGATTTAAAGAGCCCCTTTTTATATACTCTTCAGGTTGACTGGATATGGAGAGAAATAATGGCCTCGCATTCTGTGCTAACAGTTTCCTGCTGCAGGAACTACGTTAGGATTCCTGCTGTGTTTTTGATTAATGACCTACCTGTGACTTCTGCAGATCTAGCTTGGTTTTTTTCCCCCTGCAGGCAAAAGAGGGGGAGGGTGGGAAAGGAGAAGCACCTTGTGCCATCATCACAGGGCTTGATTTCAATTTCATAAGGTGCTTAACATTTAAATTAGTTGCAATGTCATTAAAAAGGCATTTCTAAGGCAGGCACAAACATAGTCCTAAATCGGAAACTAATACTGAAAATTGGGGTCCTGTCATTTAATCTTTGCTGGAGAAGAACACCCCCCTTCCCTTCTTATGTTCCTCTGCTTTGGTTCCACTTGTTTGTTTGTTTTCTCCACCATACTGATAAATTTGCCCAAGTTCTGTATTTCCCCCTACATGCTAAGTTTCATCCTTTTCTTCTTGTACGACAAAAATGGTTCATTTTAAAACCTTTAAATAATATTTTGTTATTATTATTGTTATAGTAACATTTTCTCTCTGGTCTTCCTCTTTCGTTGTCTGAAACTATCTCTTCCTCCCAGAGTTCTTTTGCTTCCTTTATTTATCTCGAAAAGAGGTTATTTCGTTTTATTGTTCTGCTGCATTTCGTCTCATAAGAACACAGTCGAGCCCTACTCAGAACTGAGCCCATCGGGTCTGAAAACCAAGCCTTATGTTGGGGGCGTCATATGCCTGTTTAGCTGGGAGAAGAGTAGACTGTGCAGTGATGTGATAGCCATCTTCAGATATCTAAAGGGCTGTCACATGGAGGATAGAGCAAGCTTGTTTTCTGCTGTTCCAGAACCAAAACCAATGGCTTCCAGTTAGAAGAAAGGCGGTGGGCTCTCCTTCTTTGGAGGTTGGATGGCCACCTGCCAGGCATTCTTTAGCTGTGATTCCTACATTGCAGAGGGTTAGACTAGATGATGCTTGGGGACCCTCCCAACTATTATTTTAGTCCAGCATCCTGTTACCTATAATGGGTCATGGATGCTTCTGGACAACAGAGCATTAAGCCAATAGTGCTTCCCACTAGCACAGGGGAGTGGGACCTACAGCTCTCCAGATATTGCTGGACTACAACTCCCATCACCCCTGTCCATTGGCTGTGCTGGCTGGGGCTGATGGGAGTTGTAGTTCAACACCTTGAGGGCTGTAGGTTCCCTATGCTGCCTTAGTAACCGGTTACCAGTGGCATGCTACATCTAAAGCTAGCGTTTTCATTTAGTCATAATGTTTTATAGTTATCCACAGTTATCCATACATTTATCTAATTCCTTTTAAAACTACACATGACCTAACTGTGCAGTTCTGCCTTACTGTGCCCTTATCAGTCTCAGTTGTTTAAAATATATTAATTGGGAGTTTCCTCACATGTCTGCTTAACCTTGATGCCTTGCCAGCGGAGGCCGAGACACTGTCAGCTGGAGTTCCAAGTACATATTAGGGTTAAGTAATAGCAGGCAGAATACCTTAGAAGTTTGTTTTCTCCAAAATTTAGAACTGCATTTAAAGTGTGGGTCTGGTGGATTTAATCCCTGACTCGGAGTCTATTACTATCTGTAGGAGGGTAATTGTAGCCACTTCTGGGAATTATACATAAAAAGAAGCAGGAAGGGAGATAACACAACAGAAGGGTTCCAAAGACGTATGGTACCTACTACTTAAAATCTAAAGCTGTTTGCAATATAAATTTAATTTTAGAGGTTATACAGATTATTTTATTTCTTATATTTTCATTAGTTGTTGATATTTACCTGAATTGTTTTAGGTGTTTATCATTTGTAACTTGCCCTGGGATTGGTGATGAAGAAAGGCAGGGGAGAAATTTACTAAATAAATAAATCACTTAATGTACTGTTCCTGACACACACGAACACACACACACACACACACACACACACACACACAAAGACTAAACTGGGCGCCCCTGCTGTGTCAAGGATAGACTTTCAGACTTAACGTCATTCTTTTGTGTAAGCATATTGTAAGATAGGAAGAAATACAAGAAACCCTGTGAGGATTTGGAAAGAAAGGATGAAAGAAAACATAGGGAGAGAGAAGCTATTTGAATTACCAAAGAATATGGGACTTCGCCCATACTCTTGTTAATACATTTTTGGGCATGTCTAAAGCAGTCCTTTGGGTCTCAACCACAGCAAACACCAAGAACACCAACTTAAAGCACCTGGCTTTCACACATCCCTAAGTCCTGGGAGCTGTAGTTTATCCCCCTGAACTACAATTCCCAGCGCTCTTAATAAACTACAGTTCCCAGGATTCTTGGGGGGAGCCAGGAGCCAGTGATGTGCTTTAAATGTATGGTGTAGATATGACCTGCACTTACAATGAGAACTAAACATTGCTCTGAAAGGGTATTGATTGCTTTCTATGTGCCTGTAGGGCTGAAGTAAACGGACAAGGGTAATTTCACAGCTGTTTTCCCCACCCCAGAATTGGTGATTTTAAGATGTTTGATTTGAAACCAGGCCCAAAGCTGTCCCCCTGCAATTTATTTATTTGTTTGCTTGCTTGTGGCAGTGGTGGAATCAGAGATGAACAGTACAGTGGTACCTTGGTTCTCAGACTTAATCTGTTCTGGAAGTCCATTCCAAAACCAGGACATACTTTCCTATAGAAAGTAATGCAAAATGGATTAATCCATTCTAGACTTTTAAAAACAACCCCTAAAACAGCAATTTAACATGAATTTTACTATCTAACGAGACCATTGATCCATAAAATGAAAGCAATAATCAATGTTCTGTACTATAAAATAAATAAGACAGTATTGTAGATGATTAAAAAAATTTTTTTTCTTACCTGCAATGATGATAGTCATTGTTTGGATGGGGGGCTTTTATCCATTTATGCAGTCACACAATCAATCAATCAATCAATCAATCAATCATAAAACGGAATAAAGCCACAGTCACAAAAATGAAAAAAACACACAAACAAAACCACAAAAAATAGCAAAAAGAAAAGCACCAAATATCACTTCAGAACACTGCAATCAGAAATGGAAGGCTTTAATTACGATAGGAAGGACTTAAATGAGCTGCACAAGGGTAAAAACGGCAGGGCAAAAGTCTTAATTATGATGGGGGTGGGCTCAAATGAGCTGTGCGAGGCAAAGTTTGAAAATCGGAACACCTACTTCTGGGTTTGCAGCATTCAGGTTCCGAGTTGTTTGGGAACTAAGCTGTTGGAAAACCGAGGTACCACTGTACAGTGGCACCTCTGGTTACAAACTTAATTCTTTCTGGAGGTCCGTTCTTAACCTGAAACCGTTCTTAACCTGAGGTACCACTTTAGCTAATGGGGCCTCCCGCTGCCGCCGTGCAATTCCTGTTCTGATCCTGGGGCAAAGTTCTCAACCCGAGGTACTACTTCCGGGTTAGTGGAGTCTGTAACCCGAAGTGTTTGTAACCTGAGGTGTTTGTAACCTGAGGTACCACTGTACAACCCTATGCTTGTCAAATAAGCTAATCAGAGTTAAGACCCACTGAACTGGATGGACTAATTTCCAAGTCCATGGGCTAAACAAACAATGAAATGATTTGAAAAACAGCTGGGGGAAGGGCCATTTCACATAACCATTTCTCATGTTATTTCTTTGATGCTCTCCATCTCTGCACTGCACTGGGGGGCACCTGGCAGCTGAACTCACTGTCAGGAACCTCTAATGGAGGGTGCAGCAACGATTTGGACCCACGGAGTAGGACATCTTGTCAAAAGACCCTCCAAAACTGGGAAGTGCCCTTCTTGTGATGATGCCCACAAGGGACAAGGCAAGCCATTTCCCTCAAAGCATCTAAGGTGGCCCTGAGAATTAGAAATCCTACTTACACCTCAGAGGAAGAAAGTTTCTTCATTGTACTGGAAAACATACTCACAGCTACCGCCTCTTGCCTGAACTATCCTCTCAAATAGTTGCTGTTCCCAAACTCCTCAGCCAAGTCACTTAGCAGGGGGACGTGTCACAATGGAGGACATGACACCATTACTTTAGCTACCTTGCTTAACAATGGGCATGGCTCCCCTTAATATTCATTTTTTAAAATATATATTTTAGTGGGTTAAACGGTTTTATTTATTTTAAAAAGTTCTAGACTCCTTTTCATGCAGCACAGTGATTTTCTGGAAAGGACAGGAAACACCACACAAACACACATGCTTTTCAACACAGCAAGGTCACCAAAGGAAAACACTTCTGGCCTAGACTATGGTTGCTGTTTCTCACTTAATAGTTAAAAAGAACCCCTCTCAAAACCCTGTAGTAATCTGTGCAGTATTATGATGGACAGGAGCAAGACTTCACCCTTAGACCTCCTCGTCCCCCTGTTTCTTTCAGTTTCTGCTCAGTGTATTCTGCCAATAAACAGCTTTCCTTAGGCTGCAATGAAGTGAAATGTTATGAGTTTGTGGGTGCCAGACTCCCTTGTTTTCATGAGTTTCTGGGTGCCAGGCACTGAACCCATGGATTCAGCAAATGGCTTTATTTCAAAGAGATCCAAGAGCAGGAGGTCATGCAAGTTCAGTTCTTTGTATATGCCCAGAAAAACATGTTTTATCGTGTTTTTAATATTCTGTTGGAGCCGCCCAGAGTGGCTGGGGAAACCCAGCCAGATGGGCGGGGTATAAATAATAAATTATTATTATTATTATACTGGATCAATTTCATCATCATTTTTTTGTGGAATCCCTATTTCTCTCAAGCTTTTAGGATGACTCCATTTTTAGCTGCATGGTGTGGGAATTAACTACCCCAGCACTGCTGAGGTCTGAGCACACACAGCACTGGTGAAGGTGCTTTCCATACAACATGGGAAGCACATCTGAATATTCTAACAGCTGTGCATAGTCCTAACCATGTGGTGGCAATTTAAATTCAAATCATTAAAGCACAACTGAGAGGTGTACAGTGGAGATTAGTTTCGTACTGGAGGAAATTGCTTTGCATTGTTAAATCCAGAATCAAATTAGAAGAGGGAGAATATTTCTGACTGGAACCACTCTTTTGATTAGTTACGATAGAATAATTCACAACAGATAATTTAATGAAGGGTCTGAGTTCCTTTTTATTGCCTGGGAGTATTGCAAGATCAAATCATAATTCCCTCAAATATTTTTAAGATGTGAAAGGATTTCTTTTTTAAAAAATCCTGTGATCTTTTTTTCAATTTGTCGTTTAAATCAAATAACACCTCCCCCAACTCCACAATTTATTTATTGAAGATGCTTTGGCTAGGTCTGAACGGGTCAAAATCAGCCAGTTTGAGATCTGTACACCAGTTTCTTAAAGGCTACTTACAATGAACATCTCAACCTCAGTCCCCAGCACATCTCAAATGCACGGATTCTCCTGAAATGTTTATGTAAGAGATAGTCAGCTGCATACAAGGCTGTCATGTGCAAACATCAAAAGGCCAATGTTATTTTTTCCAAAGGACTGTTTGCAGATGTGTGCACTATTTGCTGACCTCTACACAATAAAAAATTGAAACAGATTGATTATTTTTAGCAGCAACCAGTATTTATTGTCTGCTGAAAGAAACATCATTGACAGCTCAGCCCCTATGAACCACTGCACCTCATATGTGGACAAACTTTAATGAGCTGTGTAACCTCTGAGTGTCACAAATGTTATGCTAATACACAATTCATGGACAAACCTTTAGAAAAACAACACCCTAAACTAAAGCAAAGAGAAAAGAAGTCCGAAATCGTCCGTGGCTCTCATTTGGTTGGGAGAACAACTGTCACGAGTCTTCTGCAGGAAATACGCCACATAACTCTTATTCTGCTTCCTCCTTTACCCATTCTTTCATCATTAACCATTGCAATTGTAGCAGTATTAGACTATGGATAAAGAAGGCCTGATAAAGTTGAGCCTACAATCCTATACTGTGCGTTGTTTCCCAAACTTAGATCTCCAGCTGTTTTTGGTTTACAATTCACAACAGTCCCTGACCACTGGTCTTGCTAGCTAGGGATGATGGAAGTTGTAGTCCAAAAACCGCTGGAGACCCAAGTTTTGCTGTACAGTGGTACCTTGGGTTACAGACGCTTCAGGTTACAGACACTTCAGGTTACAGACTCTGCTAACCCAGAAATAGTACCTCAGGTTGAGAACTTTGCTTCTGGATGAGAACAGAATCGTGCGGCGGTGGCGTGGTGGCAGTTGGAGGCCCCATTAGCTAAAGTGGTACCTCAGCTTAAGAACGGACCTCCGGAACGAATTAAGTTCTTAACTCGAGGTAAAACTGTACATGTATCCCTGGGAGCAAGTTCTGAGTAGCAGGCATGGATTTGTGCTGTAAGTGACAGGGTTAACCATCTAGCTAGCTGTTAAGACACATTTCAGATTAATACAGTGACCAGCAAGGAGTGAAGGCAGGACATACTGGCCTCTGGTACCAGCCTCACTGTTGCTTCCCAGGAGGGACTGCGTGTGGGGACAGGCAATGGGGAGGTCAGTGCTGTCTAATGCGCCAGCAGGAGCTCCCAGATCGATGAGGTGGGCTACTCTCATAGTTCCAAGGCTGCCATTTAGGAATTATTTGGGGAAGCCTCCAAAGAAAGGGGTAATTTGGCATGGAACAATTCCAGAACAAACGGTGCAGCTTGGATTCTCCAGGGAGCAATCCACCAATTGCTATTGTACACATCAACCAGGGAGAGGAGTGAATGCCTACGCCAGGGGTAGCTAACTGTTTTGGGGCCAAAGGCAGCATTGACTCATGGTCAAACCTCTTGGGCCCATATGTCAAAGTGGGCATGGCCAAAGTGGGTGTGACCAAATTGTTCATTTTAATTTTTTTTAAAGGACAAGGAATTTTGGGAACATGGGGTCAGGGGATCACAAAGCCTTTTGACATTATAGAACCACAGCAGAAGACCCATAGGAGTGGTCAGTAGAAACTTCAAAACAAAAACAAATAGGCAAATGTTGGGGAAGGGGCTGGAGGAACCATTTTTTTTAAAAGGCATCACAGAGTTTATCTTTTTTATTTAAATGACATTTTTAGAGGGACCAAAAAACAACAACTTTGGGCATCACAGTTGGGCAACATTAGTTCTTTTTAAAATAAAAATTAAATGGGGGGCAGAAACAACTTTGTGGGGCTTGCAGGTCACAGGTTAGCCAACCCTGGCCTACACTGCCTGCATGGCTAGAGGATCACGGCCTGTGAAATCAGATACCTAGGAAGATGTGGCCTAATTAGAGAAAGGTGTGTAACCGTTATTAAAAATGTGTATTAACCAGGCGTTTCAGAATAGCACTTCACCTGGGTTCAACACTGAGCTGAGACTACCAACACCGCCTTTACTTCTGTCTTCAGAGGTATGGGGAGCTCTAAATTTGGTAGCTGCCTTGACAGTTCTGGTAAGGAATTTATTTCCAACCTTTAATTTGTGCTACGAGCCAGGCAGGTCGTAAAAACAACTTTCTTCTGAGTGTTCCTGTACATTTATGTGCATTCTGATAGGCATTTGGAGACACCTGAAAAGGATATTTGCAAAGTGACCTTTTGCTCTTTGGCCTCTAGTGCACATAGTAAATCTGCCAGCATAACTATCGCTAGTTCTTTTTTAATGATTACCTGTATTGTAAAGGCACATGTGTAAAGGCTACAGGGCTGTAGATCACATCAGATCTCATTGCTAACATTAACATTCATTTCTAACCTGTGCACCGCTATCCCTACATGTCGCTCTTGCATAATGATTCTTCTTACTTGTGTCCCTTTGAAGCTGAAACCCCAAGAACTCGGGTCAAAGTTTTACCAATAGTTCTGGCAGGTGTGAAATGTTAGCCTATGTTCACAGCAAACTGGCATGCTCCTGCTGACAGACGGCAGGGGCAGCTGTTGGTTACAGTTAGTTACCCAAAAGAGGAGCATAAAAAACTGTGCCAGTTTTCAGTAAGACTTGCTGCTGTCCTCTTTCAGATGTTCCTATAAGTCTATTATTCCCCATGGAGCTGTCCATAAGGCCAGAGCAGGCAGAGATAAAGGCCGGCCTCAACTCTTCATTAGGGCATTCTACATTTCCTTACAGAAGGACTGAGTCAGCAAATGGCTACTTAATGATTTAATGAAAATTCAATACTAGATCTCAGATAAAAGCACAACAATTGCACATGTCTGTGCGGGTTCTCAAAGAGGAGGCTAGCTTTGGGTTTAAGATATTGTGAGTGATCCTACAATTCAATGGGGTGAGCCTAGAGTGGCATAATCCAATAATAATAATTTTATTATTTGTACCCTGCCCATCTGGGTGGCTTCCAGCATGTACAAAAATGTAATAAAACTTTAAAAACTTCCCTATACAGGACTGCCTTCAGATGTCTTCCAAAGGTTGTATAGTTACTTATCTCATTGACATCTGATGGGAGGACATTCCACAGGGTGGGCACCACTACTGAGAAGGACCTTTGCCTGGTTCCCTGGAACCTCACTTCTCGCAGTGAGGGAACCGGGCTGAATAACAGGGATGGAGATGCTTCTTCAGGTGCCAAGCATGATTTATATCACTTAAGAGCCCTGTGCTTTCTTGACTAGAGGCAGTGGCGTAGCGTGGGTTGTCAGCACCCGGGGCAAGGCAAGTAATTTGCGCCCCCTAGAGTGAGTGAGCCAGGTAGGGGCAGAGAGCTGCGAGTGCGAGCGCACCGCCCCAGATGTTGCGCCTGGTGCAGCCGGCCCCCCTGCACCCCCCCACGCTACGCCACTGACTAGAGGGACTGCAGATGCAAGAAGGTAGTTTGTGTAACTGAACAGTTCTACTACCACCTTACTCATCCCTTCTCACTGTTAATACTGGGAACTGAAATACCCACCATGCTCTCCCTTTGACTCCCCGGGGTGTCTGGATAAGCCAGGGTTTATGGAAAGGGAGCCGCTGCCCACTGGTCTGACCCAACATGCCACTTCTTAAATTCTACTGAGCAGTGGCATTGGCCAGTGATTTATCCCTTCTGCCAACCACAAGGAAGGATTGCCAGATCAACATTTAAAAAATGAGACACTGCCGAACTTTAACATTTGTGCTGCAGAGCAGATACAAGGGGTGTGCAGTATGAACCCAGGAAGCCACCAATATTCTGGATTAAAAGATTTTCCTTCCAAGCAAGGGGGGCCAGGAAAACCCCTGGATAACTATAAATTTTTGATCCAGCACTAATCCACCCACTTTCTCTTGCGATAGCCCTGCCCTGCCCTGTTTAGCTACCACTATAAATAGTTTGTCCGTGTCAAAAGGATGCTTGTTTTTGCCATCCTGCTGCTGGCATTCCAAATGCAAAAAATGGGTTTTTTTTCTCTTCCTTTTAGCAGCCCTTTCTTTTCTCTGTGCGCTAAGAGGAGTAACTCTTGAGAGTGGTGTTCTGTGGTCATGTTTCACAACTTCCTTCAAAAAGCCCTCCCCCATCAAGAAAAAAAAAGCCAGGGAAAAAAAATCACATTGAAGTACATCTTCAAAGCATTCTGGGGGGTTATTCACCACTTGACACATATTTGACTGCTTTAATAGGAGTCACATGGCTAAGTCCTTCCCAACAGTTTGAAATTGCCAAGTCCTTTCTGCTATTTTTCTGCACAATGAAAAGCTACTTGTCCCCCCCCCCCCCCGTTTTCTGTTTTGTTAAAGTGAGTGTTGGTGCTGCAGAGTGATTAGAATACACACACCAGGAATGGGAAACTGCCTTTGTACCAAGTCATATCAAAATATACTATTTTGTTTTTTAGAACTGTGGTGCTCCAAGCCTTTCAGAACAGATTGCCTTCAGGATCAATGCACCTACAAACACTGGCTCCCTCGGCCTAAAAAGCGAGATGAGCGTCGCACCCCATAGTTGACTTTGACTGGATTTAACTGTCCAGGGGTCCTTTACTTTCTTCTTTGTTTTTTTTACACTAAGAGATTAGCTCACAATTGAATGCAGTTTTTAGTGCAATACTAAAGCAGGACCCAGAAGCCCAACTTTGTGAACTCTCCACTTGAAATTTGATCTAGGTGTGTGTGTGATTTGGGGGTGAAAGTTTGTGAAGGCCTTCTCCTAGGTGTTTGGCACGGCAGTGCCAGTAGTCTTTCCCTCCCTATTCAAAAGCTATTTTTGCCACTGCTGCAAGTGGAAATAGTGAAACACTTCTCTGTGGCTGTTGGAAGTTTCTGCTCCCAAATGCTTCTTAGAGCATAGAATCATAGAACATAAGAAAATCATAGAGTAGGAAGGAATCATGAGGGACATCTAGTCCAACCCCCTGCAGTGCAGGAATCAACATGGGGCTCAAACTCATGACTGAGATTAAGAGTCTCATGCTCTACCAACTGAGCTACTCCAGCAGCTTCTGTGTCCTCCTAAAGGACATGGTGTGTTTAAGGGGCAGTTTCCAGGAGGTGGCTGCTGAGAGGAGGGGTGGCTGTTGCGTATGAAGTGCAATAAAGAAAAAAGGAAAGGCCCTTTAATGATTGCGTGACAAGAAGCAATGATGAGCAGTTCAAACTTCTCATCTTATGCAAGGCACAGCACTTTTCCATTCCCCTCCATCATATGATGAAGAAACTTGTTCCAAATCTATGGAGAACTTGGAAGAAGTTCAAGATAGGTACCATTTCCTCACAGTGGTATTCTGACATACAGCAAAGGCTTTATAATATGTTTATCCTGTTGATTAATCCAACCCAGAAACGGAGGAAGGACAACAGTTCTCAAGAAAGTATTCATGCGCTTTTCTTTTGCACGCTGAAGATTCTGGTCAAATAGGATTTTCAGGGATCACAGGACAGAGCAAGGGTATCACCATCATCACAAACCTTGATGTTATATTAGCAGAATCCGACAGTAGTCACTCAGATCCACAGGGCTAAGGTTGGACTATGAAGTGCATAACAGTGTCTACAACAGCATTTCCTAATGTAGTGCCCACCAGAATTTTTAGACTACAATCTTCATTAGCCCCAGGGCTATTTTTCTCAAAAAAGAGGTGTCACAAGTCACCACAAACACCTCCTTTGTTCTCTTAGAATGACAATGGTGTTGGAACTGAGTTCTGGTGAGTTCTGGCTGAAAAAAAGCCCCATGCTGACAGAGGTCCATGGGAGTTGTAATTCAACAACATCTGAAGGACACCACATTGGCAAAAGCTGTTGTAGACTTTTGATAGTCTACAAAAAGAAAGTAGATATGCTTCACAAGGACATCATTTAGACTTTTCATTTATTTCCAGAGTATTTTAGCCAAGAAAAGACGGGAGAAAGGCATGTGTGCATTATCCTAGCTTGGTTAAGTTCCTTTTCACATCTATATCATCATGACTATTTCCATGACAACCAATTTTGGTTGACACATTTTGTGACGGCAAGAGGATTTGCAAATCAAGGACTTATTGTCTAAGGATCATTGTTAAGAGATACATCAGCATCAGACAGACAAACTACCCTTATCTGAAATAATTCAAATAGCTGTCTGTCAGGAGAAATTGGTAACGTGCCAAATACCATGCTTAGCATTCAAAGCTGCATTTTCCCACCTTAATGACGCCTATGTGCATTTGATCACTGTTATAAACTGAACCAACTAACCGAGTACAGTCACCACCATTTCTACATTCTTATTTTCTGCTTTATTGTTGAACTGAGCCATAAAGCAACTTAAATTGATTTTTTAAAAGCAGGGGTGGGGGGGGAGGGTAGTTATTTGAGCCTCTCCCTGGAGGTCTATAGAGAAATGGAAATTTATCATCAATCATTGAGTTGACCTTACACAGTTGGAACTAAACATTTTGTATAATATGACCACAGTGCCATATAGAAGGGTCATCATCTATGATGAATGCAACATTGGCTTGGCTCTGAGGATTCACCAACATAACCTGACCAACTTCATCTTTTCCAAGACTTCCCAAACCCCAGTTGAAGAAGGCTGGTGGTATGGGTATATGCTCAATGTCTTTCTTGTCCTGGCTCAGAAGTGTTGTTGATTCTGACCCTGTTCTTTCCTAAAAAACCCTCCAACCATTCAAAATATCAATCCTGGAAGGTCCATTTCTCTGAATATGTTCACTCATGTGTTAGCCTTTACATAAAAAACAAACCAACCCAACCCTCTTCCAGGATTGTCAGCTACTGCACATGTAAGCCATAGAAACATGTCTACTCCAGATATTGTGCAGCAATTTGGAAAGCATGTTGTTTTCTAACAGTACTCTTGACTATTTCTAGGAGCTCCTGAAGGTGTTATATTTCTTCTGATCCCACAGATTTGAACAAAACCGGAAAACTGCACATGCAAACCACATTAAAAATTCCTATCCTATACAAAAGTTGCTCTTTGTATACAAATTTGAATAAGTGTGTGTGTGTGTGTGTGTGTGTGTGTGTGTACTATGTCTATTTGAATGGGGAAAAGGTGGATTAACAGTTAAATCATGTTCAAATGTGAATAAGTCCTTAGATAGATAGATAGATAGATAGATAATACCCTACCCACCTGACGGGGCTGCCCCAGCCACTCTGGGCAGCTTCCCACAGAATATAAAAGAAGACAACAAAACATCAGACATGAAAAGCTTTCCGATACAGGCTGCCTTCAGATGTCTTCGGAAAGTTGTATAAATGTTTATGTCTGACAGGAGGGTGTTCCACAGGGCAGGCACCACAACTGAGAAGGCCCTCTGCTTGGTTTCCCTAAACTTCTCTTCTCAAAGTAAGGGAACTGCCAGAAGGCCCTCAGAGCTGAACCTCAGTGTCCAGGCTGAATGATGGAGGTGGAGAGGCCCTGTATACAATTTAGTGGTTGAGCACATGTTGAGCACCATGTTATGCATGAAGGCTGTCCCAAGTAGGGTTGCCACCTTTGTTCTGGCAAAATGCACAAAGCAGGAGAGGATGGCTGCTGTGGAAGCACCTTTAAGGATATTTTGCTTTCTGAAATACCAACAAAAAAATAAAATGTCACTCAAAAGCAAAATAGGAAAGTTAAAAGAGAATGGGGTGGGGAGGGGAGAGACTGCAATATATGTTTCCACAATTGAGATTTATTTTTTAAAAAAATACAAGTATAAAAAGGAGGAAAGCGAACTACAATAGAAATTATTATTATTTGTATATGCTTTTGCAGTCGTCCCCCCACATGATTAATGGCTTAAAAAAACAGCTGGATAAAAGAGTGATCCACTAAAGTGGCCAATTGGGCAAGTGAGGTCATTTTCTGCTGAGTATGGTTAATGCTAGAGCTTATCATGAAAGCTGAGTGAATGCAGATGAGCTGGTATGCTGGGAGAGACTGCAACTAAATATGACACAGGAAAGGAGGATTAAATCTATTGGGAAACAGGGAAACATTGAGACATCTGCATCAGAAGAGACGTAAGGGAAAGTAGCTATCGCCGGCCAGTCCCCAAAACATTTAACTTCATTTGGTTCATTTTAACTCAACCATTATTTTCGAGTATTGACATTTTTTAAGTGCTGTGTGTCATGAATACAGCATGTAAGCATTTATGTGCCTAGAAGAGAAATATGATTATTTTGCCACAGTCTTTCATTTGTTTCCACGGAGGTAAACAGGAACTAGACATGATTCAAGCAGAAGAAAAATGCTGCTCAGTACACAGGTCAGATAAACTCTCACACAGATTATTTATTAGTGGGGTGAATTTTGGTAGTGAAATCTTCCAGTTCAATATTGCAGCAACCTCTTAAATAAAGCATTTGTGGGCTTTTAGCCAGTTAAAATGCTAAATCGTGACCTAAATCGTGACCCTATCTTATTTACTGTTTGACTATTATTGAAGATCCTCGTATCTAACCTCCATCTTCTGGCTTCCTTATAATCTTTCTTTATTTTTAATACTATGTTAACCAAAGCGTGATCAGTTACCTTTATTATTCCAATTTCCATATTTGTTATTTTAGATATTAAGTTGTTTTTTTAAAATGAAGATATAATCAATCCTTGAATAGGTGTAATGCATTGGTGAGAAGAAGAAGATCTTCTCGCCCCTCCCATTACTGTCCATACATCTTTCATATATTTTCTTTTCATAATTTTAGCTGATCCTGTAATGCTATTAGATTTTTCCTCTGGGGGTAGGATTTGACTTATCCATTTGTTTATAACCATATTTAAAACTCCTGCCATAATCATATAGCCCTTTTGAATGTCCTCCATTTCCTTAAATACTTTATCAAAAAAATCCACCTGATTTTCATTAGAAGCATAAATATTAATCATAGTGTGTTCTTCCCTTGCCATTTGCCCCTGGATTATAAAGTATCTTCCCTCAGTATCTTTCTTTATCTTCAATATACTAAACCCACATCTCTTTGAAATTATAGTTGCTATCCCTCTTGATTTTGAAGTACCATATGCTACCATACTACCCTGAACATGCCCAAACTCAGAAGCTAAGCAGGGTCAGTCCTGGCCAGGTTAGTATTCAGATGGGGGACTCTTGAATTTTAATGCTGTTGTTTGATAATGAAGACAGCCACTTTTGTTTTAACCTTGAAAATGCCCAGAGCAGCTCCTTCAAATGCTCCTGGATGAATAAATTGGTAAGTGGCTACTTCCTTAAGCACTTCATATTCTTTGGAAACCAATTATTTTTTACTTCAGGAGGTATGGAACCTCAAGAGCTCTTTACATCTCTTACTTGAATAATGTATTTGATAATGTCACTTCACTTTAAATTTATTCCTTTTTTTTAAAGGGGGCTGGCAGTGGAAATTGACATTCATTTGTGAAGTCACGATATTTGATGAGACATGAAAGCTTTCGCCATTTTTAGTTCTTAACAATATCTTTATTAAATACAGCATATTTCCTTTAGAGAGAGTGTCAGGCATTCAGCCTTGAGTGTGCAAGGGATGCTTGAATCTGACTAGGTATAGGATTGCAGTCTTAGTTTATTTATTTTAAATATTCTCATACTCTACTTCAGTTATACCCCCTTGCAGTGCTCCCCCCCCCGGGGGGGTACACATACCCCTAAACATTTTGTGAATCTTTGTACTTTTGTCTATTTACTGTATTTATTTTTCCCAACTTGTTAAAGAAAAAAGCACTGCCCCCTTGACAATTTACCAAAAGGACAAAACAAATAAAATGTAACTACAAAATCACAACAAGCAAAAGGTCACCAAAGCATGAAATCAGCCTAAAACAGTTGACAGGATAAAAATTGTATGAAACAAGCTCAGGAAAAAAAATGTCTGGCACTAGAGGAACAGTAAGGTAAGTGCCAGGGGAATTTCTTTGGGGAAACTGCTGGTGCCACCACTGAGAAGGCCCTGACTCTGATAGCTACCAGTCCGACCTCAGATGCCAAGTACATACATGAATAAGAAGCCCTCCACATAAGATCTTAGCACGTTGGTAGGTACAGATGGAGACAGGTGGCCCTTCAGCTATCCTGTTTCTAAGCCATAAATTATTGTTGTGAAGGTGGGGGGATGATTAACAAAACCAGTCCTCCTGACAAACTGGGAATATCCCCATACTCACACAGTTTAGGATATTCCACACCTTTCTTCAACAGAGTTTCTTTTTTCTTTGAGAAAATTAAGTGGCTCATGTAAATGTAAACAAGCTTGAATTTAAAAAAAAAACCCCTAACAAATTATCATAGTGAGAGAAACTAAATACAACACCACGAGGCAAGTCTGAGGCAAGAAAACAAAAAGAGGCATTTGATCCCTCTTAACTGAACATAACTAATGGAACACACACTGAAGGGAGGGGCTGATTCCAGAGCAAAACACACAAGCCCCGCCCACTAGATACCAAATACTTTACTATTCAAATTAGGCCCCAGTGTTTTTCATACACTTAGCACATCAGTAGGTACAGATGGAGACACAGGTGGACCTTCAGCTATTCTGTTTCTAAGCCATAAAGGCCTTTCAATGTCACAACCAAAGATTTGCAGATGTGACTATAGTTCTACAATAAGCAAACCATTGATTTTAGATGATGCACATATATGTGGCAAATGGTATTTTAGAAAAGGCATTCTCCAATTACACAGGAGCCAATTCGTCTTGTGACATGGTGTTTTGCCATAGGGAGTTTATTTAAGTACTGCTAATAAAAAATAAGTTAACATATTTAAAAATCTAACTCATTAATCGATAACTCCTTTTTAGCTCATTGAAATGTTATAAATAAATAAATTTAACCAATTAATCAACTAAAGTCTACAGCCCCAGCTCTTACATGTGATGATCTAGAAACTCTCAGGCTTGAAGGTAAACACTAATGAGACTCCAGCACTATACAATTTAGTGCAGTCTCTTACGACCTTATAGAGTTGGGTGGACCACACCCTTATCTCTACAGGCCAACTTTGAGGGGTGGGTGGGACCACCTACTTGTCAATCATCTAGCATAATGAAGTCAGGTGATTGTCTGATGGGTGGTTCCACCCAGCAGTGGTGTGGGGATATAGTGACCCAAGTAGGATTGAGCTCCCTGCCCCTCAGTGGATTGGGGGTGGGGAGCAATCCTGCTTCCTGCCAGTAAGCCAAACAGGATTCAGTCTACTGCTCATCAGCTAATGGGTGACAGACTCAATCCTACAGAAAATTACAGAAGCATGGATACCTAAACCTATGCGTTTATAGAAGTGAGGCTGAAGGAACTCAGTATTCCTGACATTGTGATGACACAACATTTATTGGAACCATACGGAGACAGAGAGTGGAAGAATAAGAGATTTTAGAAAAGAACGAACTTAAAATAAGCCCCATCACCACTGAAGATAGAAAATGGATGACTACATAGACATGAGGTGTTATGTACTAAGTTGAATAGGATCCAAAAGGCAGCAGTCTGATTGGTCCACAGGAGCCACCCAATCCAGCTCCAGGTGGAAGGGAATCCGCAACCTGATTGGCCTACAGGAGAATCCCGGAATTAGCCAATCACGTGGGGCCCATTGTGTAAATAATGTGTAAATACTGTAATGTATATAAGGCAGACATTCTGGGGGAACTTTCATTCCTCATCATCACTATGAGCTGAATAAAGAGCATGAAATCCACTCTCGACTCCGAGTATATTTCATGAATAAAGAGGCATTAATTGCTGCTCGTATTGAAGAGAATATTGACCACGAGGAAAAGTCAGTAAAGAACTTAAAGTTATGCTGTTTAAAAGTGATGATGCAACTGTTAGTCCAGTATCGTCTAGCGCCATTCATTTGGATCTGAAACAGGTTCATTTGGAGGAGATGTGGTTGCAGACCCAGAGAGAATGTGTGCAGCAGGAGTTGCAAATCCAGAGAGAGCAAAGAGAGAGAAGGGGAAAGGAAATAGGGGGAGTTGTAGCTGGAGGAAAAGTTTATACTGATGGAAGCCCAACAGCATGAAGAGCAACAACAGCTTGAGGAAAGGTGGTTACAATGGGAGGAAGAGCATCTGAATAAGGAGAAGGAAATTATTCTACATATACCAGTTGATTATTTTTTAAAGAAAACTCGGCCCATTGTCTGTCTTTTAATGAAGAACAAAGAACCAGAGAGGTTTAAAATACAACAGAGGAGCATAAATATTTCTAAAAGGATTTTTTAAAAAATGCTTTCCCACAACATATCATCTGCTCTCTAAGCTTTGGCTATTATCTCGTTCTCAAAATTTATGGCTCAAATAACAACCACATTTTCTTTCTTTTAAGTTTCCATGCAGGTTCTCAAATAGTTGGCTATCAATCTAAATCATGCAATGCTTTCATGTAGCAGTCTAAGCTGTGGCATAGCAAGATACCAGGATTTGGTACAAACATGACCAATGCTTTCCCCTCCGAGTTGAAGAAAGCAAGGCGCATTCACATACAAGAAGTATGGGTGCAATTTCTTAGATGTTGTCAAAATTGCTTTAGACAGTTGCAAATGTTGTTCCTGCTCCTTTTGCCTATGAAGCTTTTGGGAAATTGTTGAGGCCCCCCAGAGCTGTCCAGCTATGTCCAGCTGCTTTATATTCAAAATGCCATCTGTGTTTTGTTTTCTATTTAGACGTCTGAACCAAGGTGTTTTTTTTGAAGATAAAAAGTTATCAGCTCACTACTACACATACAAGGTCAGTTCAGGCATTCAGCCCTCATACAATTCCTATCACATGAGGAGGAAGAAGAGGGCTTTGCCCCCATCATGTCCGCTTCACGAACCCTGCAGCCCCTCCAAATGTTGGGGGCTGAACTTTTGCAGTGGGAAAGATTTTCTGTTCATGTAGGCTCCTTACATGCTTTAAGACCTTGATCGTCTACTGTTCATGTTAAGCTGTGGGTGAACATATCAGATGATACAGCGATTCTTCAAACAGCTCTTCTTTATTCACAGGCCAGAACAGAACTGAACTGAAGGGTTCAGCCAGCCTTCTTATATAGAGCTCCACTACAACGCAACAGTAACCACTTTCTGTAACTATCCAATCACTGAACGTCACTTTCAATCCCTTATTTGCATATGTGGACCTGAGTGAAAACTATCTACAGTATCCCCCTGCTGGCCCAGGGTGAAAACTTCAGTACATAACAGTTCCTAAGTAACACAGCAAGCCTACTGTCATATTCTGGGTCCATGCCGGGTCAAAGTGAAGTGGCAAGCAAGAGCAGGACCTTAGACAACTCCAAAGGGGCCCTACTGGCTAAAGCATCATCTGCCCAAGGCAGTTACAGTAAGATGTTGTCTGCAAATAACTAGAACCAGCTGAAGCCTTACATAGGCTGACAAGACCTGGTGTGTGGTAGGTTCTGCTTTCCCAGAGAAGCTCACTATGGAAAGGTTGCATACCAATAAAATTCATTGTGCATGTATGGTGCTCTAACATGTTGACAAGCTCTGAATCAGTCTCCACCATTCCCTTGCAGATGTTAAGAGTGTTTATAAACATTCCACGACATAATACCTATTCAGCAGCAAGGGCAGAGAGGAGACTTGCAAGTGACAGGAAGCCTATCAAATTAATACTATAATTACAGAGGGTATGCTGAATATATTATCCCCCCCACACACTATTTTGATGCACTAGAATGTAGATAATTCCAGAAACTGCTCTTTTCCCCTGTGGCATTTCATAGAATGCAAAAGGTATAATTTTTCCTTTATTAAAAAGGAAGATGTGGAAGGGAGGGTTATTAGAAATGGTCCTGATGAATCTGGCATTCATATCTCATGGGGAATTAATGACCAGCTGGAGTTAATGTCTCTTGGCTTTGCCTCAACACTCCCAGTCAGACTTAATCCATAAGATAGACACTGGGCTTTATTGCTTAATTAGAACACAAGCAACTAAGCAAATAGATCCAAAGGTTTGATTTGCAACAACAAAAGCATAGAAATAGAGGATTAAAATAGAAATAAAGTGGCTGAGGCCATTATCACTGAGCCTGAGTACTGCCAAATGTCTAGGGCTAAAAGCTTCATAGGCCAAGGACCTCCCAGAAATCCAAACCTGGGTGGGCAGAAATGGTAAATTTGGGTTCTGATGAGCAGATGGCTTATAAAAGCAGACAGGCATTACAAACATTTGAAAATTTCTGGAATCCATGTTTAAATGTTGTGACTAAACACTTGGCTACTGGCATACCTGCTCAGTCACCACAACTTTCCCCTCTCCTTTTCCCTAGCGTGGGTGTGTATATGCATCTCTTCTCTTTTAAAATAAACTAAAAAATTGCACCAGTGATAATGCCAATTGCATTTTATTATAAGCAACAGTTGTTGAAGATGAATGGCATGGTTCCAAAGATATTGTAAGTTGACTTGTTATTTTCTGGAAGTAGAGTGGTTATACAAACATGCTCATGTACCCCTATACAGTGCTCTCTTCTTTTTTACATCCAGTGTTGACTAAACAATTAAACTTGCAGCAAATGTTAGCGGAGTCAGTGCTAAGCTAGATAGGACAATGGTCTCATTTTAATATAAAACAGCTTCCTCTGTTCCTATGATAACCTCAAAACAGAAGGATATTCCTGTTCTGAGGAATGATGCCTGGGTCCTCTGCAGCAAAAGAACAACAGCCAGACAGATTATTGCATCAAGTATTATTGTGTAGGAAGCCCTTGAAATATTGTCTCTTCACAGCTGTGTAGAGAGAAAGACCCTTAGAAACTGAGATCAAGGGGTGTCTTTCTTTCTCTTTAGATATTACTAAAAGCTACCATGCATTGAAACTACAATTACAGGCATGAAACTATTGCTTCGTTCTTTATTTTTTAATTTGGGGGGGATGGGGAATGTGACTGCAGCTGAAATTCAGAAAGCTTATAAAAGTATTGCCACACACACAAAACCAGGCATTCTCTGTATTTACCATTGCTCTCTCTTTTGGGACAGCACACATACCATTAACGGCTAATCAACTCAAGGCTCTGAAATCCCTAAACAGTCCTTTCAATTTCCCAAAATGTAGCCTAGGATATATATATATATATATATATATATATATATATATATATATATATATATATATTTATTTATCCCATCCTGGCTAATGGTAACAAGCTCCCAAGGGTGACCAGGTGCAGCAGAGATGATTGTACATTATGTTCAGCAGTCATGTGCAGTTCATAGTTTTAAACAACCACAACACTCACAAAGCCCTACAGAGTTACAAATGGACCTGCTTTTCAGCATGTCATGTTATATGGACCTTGCCTGTCAATTAAAGGAGGTGTGAGAATGAAAGCCAAAAGAGAAAGAAAAAAGAAAAGGTGGAGTTGACTTTTTTCTAAATCTATGCCTGCAGCAGACAAAGTTTAAGGGACGTAGCAAACTAAATGCTACTCAGAGTGGACTCATTTCACTTTGAGAATGATTAGTATTGGATACAACTCTAAGAATGCACTACTATGGAATTCTACTCGTATGTAGGTCCCACTGAGTTCAGTGGGGCTTGCTCCCTACTAAGTGTCTATAGGATTGTAAGGTAAAAGGTAAAGGACCCCTGGATGGTTAAGTCCAGTCAAAGGTGACTATGGGGTGTAGTACGCAGCTAGCTTTCAGGCCAAGGGAGCCGGTGTTTGTCCACAGACAGCTTTCTGGGTCATGTGGTCAGCATGACTAAACCGCTGCTGGAGCAATGAAACACCGTGATGGAAGCCAGAGTGCACAGAAATGCCATTTACCTTCCTGCCACAGTGGTACCTATTTATCTACTTACACCATAGCTGTCAACTTTTCCCTTATCTTGCAAGGAATCCTATTCGGAATAAGGGAATTTCCCTTAAAAAAAGGGAAAAGTTGATAGCTATGACTTCCACTGGTGTGCTTTCGAACTGCTAGGTTAGCAGGAGCGGGGACAGAGCAACAGGAGCTCACCCCATCATGCGGATTCAAACTGCCGACCTTCTGATCAGCAAGCCCAAGAGGCTCAGTGGTTTAGACCACAGCGTCACCTGCATTCCAGTTACAGGATTGTACCCTAAATGAACAAAATGTTAGACAGATCTAGCTGGAAGACAGGTCAAGGCCAAATATTCAGACATAAATAGAGATACTACGAATAACTACTAGCAATGATAAAATATATAATTGTACACAGAACACTGAAAACAAAATTATAAAGAGGGACACAGTTTAACAGTTCTTTCAAACCTAATACTTTACACCACGGAAAGAATATAGTTGATCCAGTATAGGCAGAGGAATGTGATGCAGAAAGACCACAGAAATCCACTCATTGCTTTGTCAAGGAAGTGTGAAAATGGCAGCTCCTTGTTGGATTTCTCCCCTCCTATTCAACAATATTGTAGTTCAACTTAACCCATGTTTTGACGTAATTACTGAGGGGCTGCCCTGTGGGTGGGACACAGTAAATCAGGGTGGTCCAACTTTTCATACCAAGTGGGCTGCAAGAGTACTTAGAAAATGGAACCTGCAGGCCACACACTGCCTTGTCATGCACAGAACGGGGGAGTACAAAGCCGGATAAGCAAGGTGCTGGGCTTTGGGAAAGAGGTGCGGGGCTCCAGCAGTGTCCTACAGCCCTCCCACCTCCTTCCCAAACCTGGGAAAATGCTTACTTGGCTTTGGAAAAGAGGAGCCCTCTCTACTCCTTCTCACTTACCCAGTCTTTGGGAAGGCACATTGTAAGCTGGCTTGAGCACGGGTTTTGACTATGGAAAGGCAGTATACAAATAACATTATGTATGTATGTATTTGCAAGCCAAAAGCTTTAAGTGAATGTTTGCAAGAGATAGCCTTGTGGTTGATTACAAGCATTACACTGAGGGATGGATGCAATTCAAGCATTAACCGATTTCTAAGAAGGACAAAAGTTAGCACACACTTTGAGCATTGCAAAAAGTTCATATTAGGACATTCATATTGACAGACAAAAATGTACACACAGAACACCTGTCTCAGATGTTCAGAATTAAAGCTGGTTTATGGAATCAGGCTTTTCAACTTTTATAGCAATAGATTTACTCAAAGGATTAAGCTCAACCCCATTTAGGAATGTCTTGGGGAATACTAGTGTGTGTGTGTGTGTGTGTGTGTGTGTGTGTGTGAGAGAGAGAGAGAGAGAGAGAGAGAGAGAGAGAGATATTTTGGGAACCTTTACTGTACTATTATTTGCCTTAGTAGGACTTGAATTCCTCCAGCTAACCTCGAGATAATTAAACAAGCAGGAGAGGACAGTCCTATTTCTGTGAAGATCCTGTCTTATTTTTTTCAGTCTGCTCCCTATTAAAGCTCAAACATTTAACTTGAATTACGCATGGTTCAGAAAGTATTTATGAAATACGGTAATGGGAAGGGCAATTCCTTTCTTTCACTTCAGTACTTCACAGGCATTGACTGTAAGCTTCCCTAAATATGCCACCTGGTGGCTAAAAAGCAGAACAGTTTCTTAATATTAAGGTTGTTTCCAAATGGGGTGTATACTTGTAATGACCACTTTTGTAAAGTCCACTCACTTTTCAGCCGCAAAACATGATTATCATCATCTAATTGTTGTCCTCTTGTGTTTTGCTTGTACTGCTGCTGCCTTAAAGCAAAACACAATACAAAAACAGAAAACTATCTTCTTGTTGCTGTTGTTAACAAAACTGTTGTGCAATCACTCTGCTGTGTGGACAAGAAAAAGTGCAATCAAGACAGGATGAGTGCTCTGTTTATGGGCGTGATAGTCATTACACATTTGCAGTGTTATTCTGCAATCCTTCTTCTGTCTGTCCCCCCCTCCAAGGAGGGTTTTGCCCATTCTGAGGCACAGCTGAGAACCCTTTCAGAAGCTGTATGCGAGTTGTAAAACCACCCTCTTGCTGTCTCTCTCCTCGCCTGCCCCCTTCCTTAAAGGACAGCCATGCTGAGTCTGTTCTTGGACTGAAATTGGGGCATCAAACTGTGGAAACCTCCCTCCCCTTGCACTGAACTATGGTAATCATCCCCTTCAACCCCGCAGCAAGCAGAGGAGCACAGAAATTCAACGGTCAATCCCTCTTCCCAGGGAACGCTGGCAAGGGTAGCTTTGGGAGGGAAAATTATTGCTATCTTCAAATAGGGTTGTCACATGGAAAATGGAGCAATCCTGTTTTCTCCTGCTCTGGAAGGTAGGACCCGAAGCAATAGCTTCAAGTTACAAGAAAGGAGATTCTAACTAAACATCAGGAAGCACTTTCTGAGAGTAAGAGTTGTTTGACAGTGAAACGAACACCCTTGGGAGGTTGTGGCTCTCCTTCCTTGGAGGTTTTTAAGCAGAGGTTGGATAGCCATCCATCATGGATGCTTAATTGAAGTTCATGTATTGTAAGGAGTTGGACTAGATGAGCCTTGGGGTACCTTTTCCAACTCTATTAATTATTTGGTGGGAAGCCATTACTGTTTAATGTGGGGTCATAGTATTTTAAAAGGAATGATGTTTATGTGGCATAGAGCTAAACTCTGCTCTTCCTGAAACACTCCAAACCTGCCCCCTTGCCCCTATCCTTTATATATCTTTGACTACAAATGACTGTTAATAGTTGTGCTATAAGATTACAGAGCAGAAAGATGAATGTCATGGCATACAAATGTGCACAGTGCATTTCACATCAGCATTTTGAGTTCTGTGCAACCTCCTTTGTACCTGCTTACTGATCTTCAGCAAGTTCTTTAACTGCAGTGTTCCTCAGTTTCCTTCCTTTTTCAAGCGGAAAGACTACTGCTTTTCCTTACAGAGCGCTTTTGAATCAATATATATATGAGCTAGGTATTATTCATTAGCTGTGTAAGACTTGCAACTCAATGGCATACATCGATTTCTACAACACAACCTGAGGTAATAGCACCTCCATCTTAAACGCATTTACTTCAAGAAAATTTAATTGATTTAATTGGGAAGATTTTAGCTTTTGGCTGTGATCTACAATCTGCCAGACACTCGGATTTAAGGCTTAACAGATTGAGTCCCAGAAAGGAAGTACAAAAGACCACCACTTCAAATTAAAATCATGACTTTAGTATCCAACATGACCACTTTTGCAGACAGAACACTAATTGTCAGAGAGAGATGAGAAGCAGGATCGTTCTCTTGACTCTGCTATAAGAAGACCCTTCTTCCCACGATGGTCAGCTGCCAGCACCCCCCCCCCAATTCCATCAGGCTGCGGCAGAAGTAGAGAAGGGAAGCAAGACCACCCCATTGGCTCTGCTGAGACACCTGCTACATTTGACTCCTTCCCAAACTATTTCATTTTCAGCTGGCCATTCTAAAGACTACAATTTATCTTTCAAGAACTAGTGCCTGAGTTTGCTTTCCCCCCCTCTTCCACAGCCCTGCAGGCAGGGTCTGTCTTGTTTTTATTGATCATATGATCAATATGGAACTGTTGGGTTGAAGAGCCTTAAAGGTAAAGGGACCCCTGACCATTAGGTCCAGTTGTGGCCGACTCTGGGGTTGCTGCACTCATCTCGCTTTATTGGCCGAGGGACCCGGCATACAACTTCAGGGTCATGTGGCCAGCATGACTAAGCCACTTCTGGCAAACCAGAGCAGCGCATGGAAACGCCGTTTACCTTCCCGCCAGAGCGGTACCTATTTATCTACTTGCACTTGGACGTGCTTTTGAACTGCTAGGTTGGCAGGAGCAGGGACTGAGCAACAGGAGCTCACCCCATCGCGGGGATTCGAACCGCCGACCTTCTGATTGACAAGTCCTAGGCTCTGTGGTTTAACCCACAGCGCCACCCGCATCCCCCTGAAGAGCCTTAGACGGCAGTAATTAAGCACAACAGTTCTGGTGACATTGGTCTACTTTTAAAGACTGTCCCAGTCATTTCTGGCCTTTCCTGCCGGTACCATACTTCCATCAACTTTCCCAGCTTTCTTAACCAATCCCTATTCCTATTTTGTCACCATTTTCAAAAATTCAGATTGAGTTGCAGCAGAAGGAATGCTTAGTTGTCCCCACAAGCATACAGTTACATATAATGTGTAGTCTGGGCCTTGAGACCCACTGGTTGCTAGACTCTTATAAAGAATGGTGGGCTATGAACCAGCAAGACACTTATGTTCTTAAGCAACAGTGGTGTCCAAGAACATATTAGCTGTGCCTTGCTCTTGCTTTGTAACTTTCAGGGGACCACAGAGGTTATGAGAAAAAGAAAAAGAAACTATTGACATGTTGATATAGTCCATGTTAATGCCTGCCCCCCACACTTGGCTTGCACCCATTTGGGTTTGTAAAGCAGTATGTTGATAATAGATGCAATGGCACATGGGTGATCTAGAACTTGAACTCCATAGTCACTTGTGAGAATTGGGATTCAGATCGTTCTTGAATTCTGGAAAAATTCAGAATGCAAGGAGGGAGATTACAATTCTGTGGCTGGTTAAGCAAAGTCAGGAAGAGTTTATCTTGTTGGACTGAGCAGGTCTGCTCAGAAGCCTGGTCTAGCCTCTAGGAGTTGCTGTCTGGTTGTATATTTATCCCATGAACTTCAGAGCAATTTGACTCTGGTTTTTGGCACCTTTCATTTGCAAACAACTACCTTCCACTAGCGGTACCCTTTTTATTGTTTCACTGGAACTCTGAAATTCCATCCAGCTGGCTCCATCTCCATAAACTTAGGGCTGATTGGGGAGGGGAGTCAAGCTGGAATTTTTTTGTTATAGTTGAGACTGTGCAGCCTAATGGGAGCTGGCAGCTAAACAGCTAGCTACTGCTTCCATTGGAAATGATGTTGCTCAGAATGGGAACTAATGATCTTGCATTTTATTTGGAGCCATTATCTCATATCCCCAAGGAAAAGGAGAAATGCCAACTCATTGAGCAGCTCCTGTTCTTTTGGCTTGCATGCATCGAGACAAATTCATGTGTAATAATCAGGATATCATTAACATCATCGGCTGCATGCAAACAAAACTATGGTGGGAGTCCTGCTTGGGGTATTGGGGTTTCCAATAGCAGGTTGAACTCCAGAAAGGTTTTGTCACTGCAGATGCTTTATGCAATTAGCCAAATACTATTCCCCCCCTCCATTTTGAAAATGTGCTTCTGCTTCTATATGAGCATTTTCTGAAGCTGAAAACATGACAGTTGTGTTAATTATCAATCCTGTGTCACTAATAGAGCAGTAATCTAGTGGCAAGATGCAGAGATGAAACTCCTTCATTACAATGCTGCAGTGCATCAAAATGGAACAAGGATATAAAATGGGTAAAGCATATTTATGGACAAATGTTTGGATTCCCTGCTATGTGTCTAAGGGGAAACATTGGTCTGCTTTCAAAGACACAAAGAATAGTTCAGTGGTAGAGCATCTCCTTTGAATACAGAAGATCTGAGGCTCAATCCTTGACATTTCCATGTAGGGCTAGGAATGTCTGGAGAGCCATTGCCAGTCACTGTGACCAAGACTTGTTCCTTGGAGAAGCAAAGAAGGGGAACTTGAAGCCCAGTTCAGAGACTTGCCACACCAGATCATACATGTTTCCACTGGGAAGTCCTGTCCAAGGAATAGATGCCAGCACCAGCTATATGGAATTATTCGACTGAGCACATGGCTTGAGGCAAGACCTGAAAGGGCTCTCATGGAGCAGCAGATTGAGGGCTTTTATCCAACTCCCTGAAGCTGGTCAGCTGCTGAGCCTTGATTGCTGCCTTTGTTGTAAATACACGACTGCATTTACAGCGCCAAATGGAAGCGCAGGTGGGTAAAGGCCAAGAAGCAACAGAAATAATTGAATGATCCTTGCCGTTACACTTCCAACAAGTTATTTTTTGGTCAGGAACATATCTCGTGATTATCAAGGGGCAAGAAACAGGGGCAGCAGTTCGGCAGCTCTTGTCCTTTTTTACAGAGAACCAAAAAATTTGAAAATTTGAAAGCCTTATAGACTTGCAAATAGAAGGAAATGTGGCAAAAATGTGCTACTCCAAAGCTGTCAGGAAAACATAAGTTGGTGTGATATATTTGTCATTTACCTCATGATGATAATGATTCAGAGGACAGTAAGTCCCTCTCTTTGCTCACATACCGAGGGATGCAGCTTATATCCTACCCCTCTGCTCATGTTATAAAGAAACCTTTGCCAAACTGGAAGCCTCCAGCTGTTTTGGTATACAGTACATTCGCACCAGTCCCAGCTAGCACAGTTGTGCTGACTGGGACTGATGTGAAGTGTTGTCCAAAACAGCTGGAAGGCACCAGGTTGGCAAAGGCTTATCAATACTATGCAGTGTGACATACGGGACACTTTCTAATTCCTGCTGCCACCAAGATTTCTTTGGCATTGATATATCTAGAGTTCTCTGGAATGCTTCATGCAGACTTGTGGGAAACACACACACACACACACACAAAATTTTCAACCCCAAGAAATTAAAACAAATAGAGCTGAAACTCATTCAGTGTTCGCAATTAAACCGTGCATTGTAATACGCCCCCCCCTCCACCCAATACATTTCCTGGTAATTACTCCAAATTATCTGGATAGGAAACAATGAAAACAGGCATGCTGAGGTCAGGAGCACACTTTATTGTCTTACCCATTTGGTAAGGTGGAGGCTTGATGGGGTAAACATCCCATAACAAGGGAATGGGCATGGGGTTTTGCTGGTTATTATGCAGGAAAACAGCACATTTGAGCAAGCATTACTGCCTTCTCTTGGAAAGCACAACAAGGCTCTCAAATCACATCTTGTATTTTAACAACCCACATTCCTTCCCAGTCTCCCCTTTTGCTTTATTAAGGGGGAGACGTTTCCAGACCAAGTGCCCTTCCTCAGCCACACTACCACATGTGGGAGAGGCTTTTTCGAAGGAGACTGGTGTAATACTACTTTCTTGCTTTTTAATGTTTTAAAACAATTGCGCTTGGTGTAATTTTAAGGGGGAAAGAAAGAAAAATAAAAGAGGGCTTTTGAAAGAGCCAAGGGGGCAGCTTAAAATCTTTGAGGTGCGTGTTAGGAATGGTACCAGCAAAGGCAACTTCTTGTGTTTTATAGATTCATGTGCTTAAGGGAAAATGGGATACACCTGTACAAACAGCTAAGATTGGAGAAAAAGGCCATTATGAATGATGCAGAGTTGCACCATCATAGCTGTCTTGTGGCTCAAGTGGAATATGGGACAAGTGCAAGGTGGCGATGTGGTCTAAACCACCGAGCCTAGGGCTTGCCAATTGGAAGGTTGGTGGTTCGAATACCCGCAATAGGGTGAGCTCCCGTTGCTTTGTCCCAGCTCCTGCCAACCTAGCAGTTCGAAAGCACGTCAAAGTGCAAGTAGATAAATAGGCAGGAAGGTAAACGGCGTTTCCATGCGCTGCTCTGGCTTTGCCAGAATTGGCTTAGTCATGCTGGCCACATGACCCGGAAAAACTGTCTGCGGACAAACGTCAGCTCCCTCAGCCAGTAGAGCGAGATGAGCACTGCAACCCTAGAGTCGTTCATGACTGGACTTAACTGTCAGGGGTCCTTTACCTTTTACAAGGTGACAGAAGGCAGAGCCCTCCAGAAATCTCTCCTGTATATTGCTTAGGTCTCTTGTTCAACCAGGGTTTTAAATTGCATGGTGAGGCTTCACAAGTAGACGAAGTTCACAGCTTCAGATGTTCATCTCCCCAATTGTGGAGGGCTTTAAATTAGGTACTGACGATGTGCTGGAGGGGGTGGAACTTGCCACCAAGGCTCTTGCTTCTTCTCATGTTTGCTTACATGCAAGGAGACTGAATGCCCAAATGGAATTATGTGGCCAGAATAATATGAAACAGGCCTTGGTGAGAACTGCAGTGGTCTTCCACAGCTTTTATGAAGTCATGTTTACAGGGACCGAGTAGTTTTGTATCACAGATGGGAGTATTTCTAGTACAACTGCTAGAGAGAAATTATCAGGAAAAAGTCCAGAATGCATGTGGATTATGTGCATGTGTGCATCTGGACCATAGCCAATATGTTTGCTTGTAAAATATTCTTGTCAGAAAATGTCTGACCAACCTTAAAGTGTGTGGTGGGAGCTGTGGAAGAGACTTTTTCCAGACAAAGAAACAAGTTCTGCTAGTGTTGCTTTCGGCTAAGCACTCGTGTGGCATGTGTTTTACGTTCTCTATTGTTCTGACATATACTCAAGTACGTAATATTTTCAGTTCTGCAGCAGCATGCTCTTTGGGAAACAGTTAGACTTTCAAAACATACAACTTACAAATCATGTAAGCTGCCTTCAGATGTTGCCCAGCTGTTCCAGCATAGTCAATAAATTTTATCTGGAATTTTTAAAATTCTAATCTCGGTCACTGTGCTAAAATCCTGGAATGTTGTTTTGTGCTTCTCCTTCTTGCTTTGTTGTTGTTGCTAGAAATAGCACACTGTACTAATGTATAGTAGTAGATAGCTGTGACAAACAGCCCAATATAAAAAACATCAACAATGTGCATGGCCCAGTGTATTTTCCCCTGGGTGTTGCAACTCAACTGCTTCCGTCTGCCATAGTAAAATGCATCCTGTCAAGTTCTTTATGACCCACTGAGGACCATTACACATTGCAGAATAGCAGACCTGGATTTGCCAATGAGTGTACATTCAACAGGGAGCTACAGCCAATCACAGATCTGTATTAAGTGTACTGGCATGATACATATTTAAATACATTTAGGTGCAGGTGTACACCTAAAATGTAACATGTGGAATCACAAGTCTGAGCATCTATTGGATAAGGCTGTATATCTGAACTGGTAGTTTTATGAGGGGCTTTGGGTTTTTTAGAGCATTTCTTGCAAAAAATGATATTTTAATGGGCATTTATTGGAATATTTTATATCTGCTCCCATATTTCCTAGTTATCTGCTCTGAACCACTAGGTCAGAGTGGGCTATGAATTTAAATAAATGCAATACATAAATGAAAGCAATTTAGCGCTCTGCAGCTGTTCCCCCCTTTTTATTATATGCATATAAATTAAGGAAGCCTTTCAGTTTTTACATTAAATAACACTTGAGTAATCAGCTTGTAGCAACTCCAGTCTGTGAGTAAACTGAAGCTATCTAATCAATTTGGGAAGCAGTTAAAATTTGTAGCAGCTTATTATTATTATTATTATTATTATTCAATTTATATACCATCCTTTATCTAAAGATCTCAGGGTGGTGGTGTACATTACAAAACATCCATGATAAAAACAGAATAAAAACATAGTAAAAAGCATACTGACAAGACAGTCCAACAGTAAAATAATCATAATGGTAGTAGTTCTCTGCACCACACTTTCACAGGCCATAGATTATTTAATAGCCATTGTTGTTGTTTAGTCGTTTAGTCGTGTCCGACTCTTCGTGACCCCATGGACCAGAGAACGCCAGGCACTCCTGTCCTCCACTGCCCCCCGCAGCTTGGTCAGACTCATGCTGGTAACCTCGAAAACACTATCCAACCATCTCGTCCTCTGTCGCCCCCTTCTCCTTGTGCCCTCCATCTTTCCCAGCATCAGGGTCTTCCCCAGGGAGTCTTCTCTTCTCATGAGGTGGCCAAAGTACTGGAGCCTCAGCTTCACAATCTGTCCTTCCAGTGAGCACTCAGGGCTGATTTCCTTCAGAATGGAGAGGTTTGATCTTCTTGCAGTCCATGGGACTCTCAAGAGTCTCCTCCAGCACCATTATTCAAAAGCATCAATTCTTCGGCGATCAGCCTTCTTTATGGTCCAGCTCTCACTTCCATACATCACTACTGGGAAAATTTAATAGCCATAGGCCTAGGTAAAGAGGCATGTTTTTGCCTGGTGTCTAAAGACATGTAATTATGGTGCCAGGTGAGCCTCTCTAGGGAGAGCAGACCACAATCAGGGAGCCACCACAGAAAAGGATGTATCAGCAGTCACTTTGTTAGACACATGTCTTTTTAGCCAAGTTTAAAGCTATTCTGATAGAAACTGGCCTTTTTTTTTAGGCCTGGAAAATGTGCTTAGTTTTTAGAGATGTGGAATACCACAACAATGATGTGATACAAGCTTGCTTTGTACCTTATTTTAATAGATCTCACCTTCACAAAAGGAATATATTGTGCCATAACCCTACACAGGAATGGTAGAGAAATTTCATATTTTAAAAGTGACTCTTCCTAATTCACACCTCTTAAAACAAAATATTACCTGAAGGAGCTATTATTCAACACCAAATGCACATATTTGGGGAAGGAGTAAATAAAAATGCCCTGTTTTTAATGCTTGACATTTTATTTTTTATATTTTGCTGGAAGCTGCCCAGAGTGGCTGGGGATTGATTGATTGATTGATTGATTGATTTATTACATATAAAATACATAATGGAGCAATTCAAAAAAGTGTACTAGGCAAAAAATGCCTATGAAAATGAATATATTAAGAGAAGTGTGCACTAAAATTCTGATGTGATAATGTTGTTTTTTAAACCAACGGAGGCAGGAAATATAGTGAACTGAATCTAAGCTTGGAAAACTGAGAAAAACTGAAATTGACAGATTCAAGCAGCCCTAACTCTGAACAGTGCTAAGTTTTAATAAATATACTGGTGCTGGATTGAGGCCCCAAAGCTTTCTGTATTTTCCCTTCTCATGCACCATATGTTTTGTTCTGCTGTGCTGTTGAAGAACAATACTAAAAGCCTCCTGAGGTTAATTTTACACCTGTAAAACCTTCTGGATTAAAATCAAATTTCTGAAGGCAAGCAGCTCAGGCATCTGGCTTATAATGGCTGCATGGTGCATTTAAATCCCAGTGGCTTGACTTTCATTGGAAATCCTCCCCCTTCCTTCATTTTCTTTTTAGTGTCCCAGTTATCAAAAATTCCACTTTGCTTTTCATCCCAAAATCTTAAAAGAGATTCCTCTGAGATAGGAAACTTACAGATAGTGGTTTTGGTGCTGTTTTGGACTTCATTAACATCCTGGGCTTGGTTTTTGTGTGATCAGCTTCTTTGCTTCTTTTTGACAGTTTCAGAATAAAAGGCACATATTTGCTAAGAGATGTCCTGCTGTAACTACACTACAGAGCCTGGGTTGTTGGAGGGGCATAAAGCAGATTTAAGATTATCCACATGGGTTCTGTGGCTGATCCTGGTGATATACAAGATAGCTTGTTCTGTCTCTTAACACCTATGATTTACTAATCCCTGGCTCTGGTAGGAAGTCCATAATAATAAATTCAATATATGACTTATTGTGTCACTTTCAAGCCTTAACTGCAGAAGTCAACTATTTCCTCCAATGGTCCTTTTCTATGGAGAAAAACTGCTTTTAGTTCAATGTTTGGTCCCGACTCAGTTTTAATAGATTAAGACTTGATCGTGCTAGTTTGTTTTAAATTCAGATTTCTTTTTAAGCTATTCTTTTAGACACCATTTAGTAAATGTAGGGAATGTGCGTTGGCTGTGTGTGTACTCTATACTGTATAATGTGAATTGGTGTAATTCAGGGCAGCCTTTCACATTACTGAGTTAGTTCATGCCATTGATCATGCTATCAGGAAGTGCCTAACCTTCCAAGTCACTCTATTGACTCAGTTTTTCCATAAAGCTAAACCATCTCTCTCTCTCTCTCTCTCTCTCTCTTATTCTGAAAAATGAAATCAAGCTCATTGGGAAAATATCCAGAGCTTTAGAAAGGAGATGGGACAGGTAGAAAGGTTTGGGGAGAGGGTTGGAAATCATTTGTTTTGACAGACAGGTCTAGCTTTAAGTCACTCTGAATTATTTCCCAGTGCACTCCAATCACAGTGATTGGATGTTGAAGTAAACATGAGAGGGCCAAAACCAAACTGCAAATTTAACTTACTATTTAATCCCCTTATATGACTTCACTGCTAATGATTTAGCAGACAATTTAGCAGGTTTGGGGGCAGACAACAGGGCTTTTTTTCAGCTGGAACTTGCCGGAACACAGCTCCGTCACCTCTCAGGTGGGCACCACTGCCATTATAAGAACAAGGGAGTTCATGGTGAGTTCTGGCACCTCTTTTTCTAGAAAAATAGCACTGGCAGACAGTATTTCCCGCCCGGATAACTTCTTCCAGCTGCTCTAGGCTTCCTGCTCAGTTCTCCTCCAGGACCCCCCCCCCATCTCCCTCTCTTTAGTCATCCTCTCATCTAATCTCTGGTCTGCTTCCCAACAGTAGTAGAATAGGTCTATTTATGTCTCAGCCAGCCTATCCTTCAATCTGATTTGACAGGCATAGTATTTCCCTGCCTTCATCAGACTACCTATTCTGTCCAATGAATGATCAAGAATTTCTGTCCAATAAGCCAGTCAAAAGTCTAATTCACTATTCTCAGGATTAAACCTCACCAAGTTTCCCCAGACCAGACTCAGGTACTTACTTAACAGCCAACTGTCAACCAGCAACAGATACTTAGCATTTTCAAATGTAACCCTTACATGACCCCACATGCACATACATCTAAACCAAAAACCTGTTCTACTAAACATATTTTAAAAAGTGATTTTTTCACAGCATAATATTTATATTGCATTTTGATGGTCAGCAAAATTGTCTAAAGACTCAGTTATATGGGCAGTATAAGTTGTGTAATAAATAAAAACTTTTTTAAAAGGATTAAATTGTAAACTTCTAATTTATGAACCAAAAAGCCAGCATCTCTCCTAGCACTATGTTGTTTCTGTCTGCCAATACATTTTTAAAATAGATTTTCAGTTGCCTTGGTTATAGCACAACTGGGAATGATTACTATCAGGGTGTGTTGCTTTTGTACAGTTTTACTATAGTAGAGCATGGGAATATAGCCGGTATATTCTTCTGCTCTCCAGCTGAGGCTGTTTTACTATCTTGAGTTTTTAAGATTGATGACAATTCTGTTATAGCAGTATTGTACATTTTCCAGCGATACCTAGCTCCCAAATACATATGTGTACACACACAAATGGTCTTACAGACTACTTTTTACAAATAAGTGGACTCAGGCACATCATTCAGAAATGGAAGGTGGGGAGGGGGGGGACATAAATTGTCCCCTATATTTTGGAGAGGACTAACCCAGACCCTTATCCTGCTCCGGGAAAAAAATAATTTTGTCATTTTGTTACTGGATAATACATTAGCACATTAAACAATGGGTTTACCAGGATATTGTTTTATATACATTATATGTCCTAGTAACATCATAGCAAGCTGGAAATGTTTTGATATTCCAGCTACGGATACTCCTGGTCAAAATTCAAGGTAAAGGAAGTTTGGACAGAGCAATTGTCGTTGAGTTTGGCGAATCTGGTAAGTGCTGCTGGGTTTTTCCAAGGGTTTCCAGAGCTTTAGAGGATGTTTGCAGGCTTTTTCAATGGTGTTCTCCATAGACATGATTTCACTTAAATGTAGAGCCCCAGAATGTAACCCCTATGTAAATGGAGAGTTGCCTGTACATCATTCTTGCATTGTATAAATATCACATAAGGACCAATGATTGTATAATGTCATAATGCATTTGAGACCAATTATTTTAATCTGAAAAGGGGAATTATGAAGGGCTTGGCTTCCTCAGTTTGGTATTTTGTGTCACTAGCTTTTAAACAGAAAACTCCAAACATAATAAGTAGGCACCAACAACTTCTAGAACTGGATGGGCAGGGACATGGCCATTGATCATAACTCAGATTCCCAGCCCTGCCATTCTATTTTCAGGTAGAACATGAAGCTTTCAAATAGGGACAAAGAACTGTAAATATATAAAGGGCATTTTAATGGACACACTCTAAAAACCAGTTCTAGAGTCATGTGGCTGACCTCCAGTTATAGCTTCTCTGATGGGGACAAAGGGGCCTATCATGATTCGTAAGAGCCAGGAGAAAGATCCAGCCTCTAGGAATTTCAGATCTAGTGTCTGAAATAACTAAATAAATAGAAGGGCTTCACAAGTGAATGCTATTGCAGCAAAATTAGGTGCACAGCTGAGGCTGTAAATGCAACTATGAATTTAGGCCTCAAGCAGCAAACTGAAATATAAACTTCTCCAAATAATCCAAAAAGATGGTACACATTCAACTGAGCTGGTTTGCATAATATGATCAAATAAAACTACCAGGTGTTAAATGTAAACAACATAACAAAAAAGAAAAAGATAGACAGAGACAGGTGATTGTAACTTGGAAAGCAATAGCTTGGAGCTATATTAGACAAAAAGGAAGAAAACCCATTTCTAGTTTATAATAAATATTCCAGAATATTTATGCAGAAATGTCAGACAAAACCTATTCTAAACGAGAACTGAAACCCACAATAAAAATGTTCTACTTTATCAAAAATATGTGCCTAGCTATCATCCTTACATCAAATTCAAATGTGAGGTGATGTCCTGAACCCCTGGCTTACCTGGCAGCAAGTTAGTACATCAAGTCCAAAGTCCTGGGGTCAAGCAAAGTCCAAAAGTCAGGAAACACAGTCCAGATGTCAATCCAAGTAGTCAAATCTGAAGTCCAGCAGTCAGGATACAGTCCAGAGTCAAACCCAAAGCACAGTCCTGTAGACGTCCAGGAGCATCCAAGCCAAGGCCCATGAACGTGGGCTGCTGAACAGACACAGCACCTCAGCTTTGCTTCCCTTTTGTACTTTGCATGCTGATTGCAGCATCTGGGCTTGATGACGCATGTGACCCTCACCTGTTCCAAGACTACTCCAGCTGAGGAATCATACACTTCCTCCCAGAGCTAGCAAGCTCCACTTGGCCAGCTAGTGAGCTATAGGCCCTTGCCTGCCTCAGCCTCCTAGAGTGCCACTCTCACTCAGAGCCCAGTGTTCAGGGAGACAGGGGTTCCTTTGCTGGTTCCTGTGCACTGACCTGTGCATCCTCTCCGTCACCCTGTGAATACTTCTTTCCCCACCCCCTGCTTGCCCCAGTGTGTCCCCATCCCAGCTACACCCCTTGCTGGGATCCTCTTCCTTCTCCCCTTCGTCCTGCCAGTTCACGACTGGTGAAGCTAAAGGGTGGGGGGAAAGATGCAAACCAGTTTTGGTACCAGGAAAAAGAAGTTAGCATTTTTTGGTCCTTTATTCAGTTGTGGATATCTGCTACCACTCCCTCAGGCTCAACACTGTTTAGGCAGACCCTGCATCAACGGCATGATTCACTTGCTGATATTGTACATTTCACTATGTATTGAAAGTGCTCCCAAATTAAAATTATACCCCATGTGAAAAAATTACACATCAGAAAGAATGCTAGCCATCCTTTTATAGATGCACAAGGAATTAACCCACAGAGAACTTGTATTCCTTCAAAAACTCAGGAAAACATCCACTCTGTGCTCCTCCTTGGGCTTCCATTACAGTGGTACCTTAGTTCTCAAACTCAATCCGTTCTGGAAGTCCGTTCTAAAACCAAAGCATTCCAAAACCAAGGTGTGCTTTCCCATATAAAGTAATGCAAAACAGATTAATTCATTCTAGACTTTTAAAAACAACCCCTAAAACAGCAATTTAACACGAATTTTACTATCTAACAAAGACCATTGATCCATAAAATGAAAGCAATAATCAGTGTACTGTACTATAAAATAAATAAGACAGTATTGTAGATGATAAAATTTATTTTTTTTAAAAAAATTATTCTTAGCTACACTGATGATAGTCATTGCTTGTGTCAGATGGGGGGCTTTTATCCATTTCTGCAGTCACTCAATCAATCCATCAGTAGCTGAACTGGGTTCCACACAGTCACAAAAACAAATTAACTAAAAAAGCCTCAAAAACAAAAATGCGAAATAAATAGCAAAAACAAAAGCGCCAAACCTAATCCATTCCAGAAGTCCGTTTGACTTCTGAAATGTTCAAAAACCAAGGCACAGCGTCTGGTGCAGGCGTCCTGGAAACAATAGCCAACAGCCACATCGGACGTTCAGCTTCTGAAACACATTTGAAAACCGCAACTTACATCTGGGTTTTCGGCGTTTGAGAACCAAGGTACCACTGTATTCTACCTTGTAACCCATGTCCAGTGTAACTAACACGCACACATCATTTGCAGGTAATTTGTCTTAGGAATAGCATTTCTCAGCAGAAGACACTGTGCATTGAGAACAAGTTTCCTTAATGCCTGTCATCCTCTACAGCAGACAGAAGCATCACTGACACAAGATAGAAACAAAATTCTTACTCTGATTTACTAAATTTCATCTTGTTAAGAATACTAAAACTCTCCAGTTGACAGCTACTGAAAATAAACTATTGTACCACATCTTGAAAAAAGTCCACTGTGACTGTAGCAGAGGCTACATCTAACACAGTTATGGCTGACAGATTAGAAAGTTGCTTTTATATTGTTATACTGCAACAGGGTTTCACAGGGAACATTTTGAACTTCGTGACAATGGAGGTGGTTTAGCTGACACTTTGCTTTGGACTCCAGATGAGGCCTTTTTATGGTCAAATCTCAGGCTGCGAATTGTGCTGTTTATAGCTGCAACACATGCTTTCCAGTCATATCCAGTTTCCTTCAGCTCAAAAGATGGGTAAGTCTCTTGCAGAAAGTCTAATAAAAAGAAAGCAAGTTACAAATTATTGTTTATTCAAGTTTTATATTGCTTAGTAAGTATTGAGTTATACACTGTTCAGATTAGGCAAAGTAAAGGCATCCTACTTTGAAGAGAGAATGCTACAGTACCCATAACTGCTTCTGACAAGCAACTACTAAATCAGGAATCCTACAAATGAGCAGTAAATGCCTTTTGGAAGAGCCTCATCAACATGATTGCTCCTCTGGTGCTGTGGAGCCCTGGTATCCTAGGGAGTAGCGTGTGATGAAACAGGATGGAAGATGGTGGCACAGAACTCACTCCAAAGCTGACTGAGCACAGATTAGGGCACATAATCAGACCTACCGTGTGGCAATAAGGGCAGAAAAGAAGCATGTTTAGCCTGGAGAAGAGGAGGTTAAGGGGTGATATGATAGCCATGTTCAAATATATAAAAGGATGTCACATAGAGGAGGGAGAAAGGTTGTTTTCTGCTGCTCCAGAGGAGCGGACACGGAACAATGGATCCAAACTACAAGAAAGAAGATTCCACCTAAACATTAGGAAGAACTTCCTGACAGTAAGAGCTGTTCGACAGTGGAATTTGCTGCCAAGGAGTGTGGTGGAGTCTCCTTCTTTGGAGGTCTTTAAGCAGAGGCTTGACAACCATATGTCAGGAGTGCTCTGATGGTGTTTCCTGCTTGGCAGGGGGTTGGACTCGATGGCCCTTGTGGTCTCTTCCAACTCTATGATTCTATGATTCCTACTTCACAGCCTCTAGTAATCATCCAGCAGAGCTCTTACAGACCATCTGGAATCTGGTCTCATGTGCTGGTGGGGACGGGCATTTGGAGGCCTGCTTTGACCATTTGGTCCATTATTTTGAGGATAAAGTCACTTGACACTGCAGCAATTTCGATGCTGCCATTATTGTAACAATTCCACCTTGATCACTGAAATCTCTTGATGGGGCACTTCTGGTGGGTTGGCCTGAGATTTGGTTGGCCTATGCAATAAAGACCAAACCTTGAAAGTGGCAGGCGCTGCTGTGGAATGCCCTACAAGTAGAGGTTTGGCAGGAAGCTTCCCTGCCTCCTTTTAGACATATTCTGAAAGAGGTCTTGTTTAGACAGAGCTCCACAATATGAATTTCTTTTTCACCAACCAGTATCTCTTGATGTTTTAAATCTTATGGATACATTTGCTGATTTTATTATATTTTGCATACCACCCTGATATATCTTTTTAAAGAGCCGTTTATATTTCACAGCCTGACAGCTCAGTCCTATATAATGTCTGTTCAGAACCAAATTGCACTGAGTTCCATGGGGGTTACTCTCCCGTTAAATTGCCTTTAGGACTGCACTCTGCATCTCTCCTCTTGGAAATGTTACTGACCTCTAAGAGCATTTATTTTGTTGCAGTCCAGCGGATGTGTGCCACGGTCCAGGTTGCCATACACATTGCTTTTTATCAGGATATTCTCTGTGAACAGATGACGTATCAGGTAGCGTGCTGAAAGTTCTGGCCGAGTTTTTCCCTTGGCTGCAAAAATAACTGAAAAGGGCAACTGGACATTCCTTGATGGGTTCCCAAGATGTGCTAGAGAGGAGGTATTATTATTATTATTATTATTATTATTATTATTATTATTAAAAAGATTTCAAACCCTGTTCTTTAAGCAGAATGGCTCAAGAATGGTTGACAAATGTCAGCCCTAAGATTGTCAGCCTGAATGCAGGGACCATCTAAAAAGCTTAGAAATCTAACTATCCTGTTTTGTTCTAAGTGGAATGATTTCATGTTTGTTTTCAAAACTGATTAAAAATGAAGAGTTCTGTGTCTAAAATGAGCAGATTCCTCATAATTCTATATTTCTGAAATGCCTAAAGTAGATAACTAAAACAAACCCATGTCTGCATGCTCAGTCTAAACTGAAGCAGGGAAAAAATGAAGGAAGATTTATCAGTCAGACTGCTAAAAGTCTAATTTAACTTGTGAGCTACCCAGCTAGGTATAACCCACCAGCCACTACTATGCTCTGCAAGCTGCTGGATCACCCCACCCCCATTCTTTCCCTCTTAGACAGACAAGGGGGGAAATGCAGGTTTTTAAATGCCTGGACTGGTTTACAGTGTTTGCATACTGCATATGGCTTGCACAGTTCTGACATGGAAAATGAAGATTCAGCAGCTTACCCATTGGCTCTAAAGAAGGCGGTTCACTGGAAGAAGGTGTGTTTTTATTATTATCCCCTGTTGAATTTTGAAGCTGGTTTGATATTGAACTGGTTTGAGAATTGATGTCACTCTCTTCCTCAATATCAATTAAATCTACACACATGGATGTGTCTGGAGCTTCAGGAGCTTTCTCTTTTCCCTCAGTGATCTAGGAAGCAATGTAGCAGGGAGGAATATTTCCATAACTAATGTAAAAATGCAGTAATAAACTTTTACAAATATCATAAAGAAGAAACTTAAATGAATTAAAGTAAGAAAAATATTGTCTATTACTTTATTTCATAGTATTTTCAATTGAGTAAGCTATGTTATTTTTGCTCTTGGCAATAGCAGTTGAAGGAGTCCACTGACACAGTAGCAAAAGAGGCAGGCATTCTTCTGTAAATTCTCTATTCAATTTGAAACATTCGGAGCAATGGCTGTGAATCACTACTTCAGTAACTAGATATCTATAAATATTTTGTATCAATAAGCCTGAAACATCCTTAATACTTTCTGGGTTTCAGCGTTTATTATTAACTTCTGATTTCAAACTTAAAATAATTGCTTTCAGAGAAATGCAGTCTGGGCTAGGATGTGTTTATAGAGGCGTCAACACAAAGAAAGAACTTACTGGACTTGTTTTGCTTTCATAACGTAAGCAGCGGATCATTGCATTCACATTTGTAATACAGGTTTTCCAGTCTTTCCCATGCTCACTTAGATCATAACTTGGGAAATAAGCAGCAAGAAATTCTGTATTCAAAAACACAATTATTATTTTTTAAAGCACACTTATGTTACTATGAAACACCGTGCTTCTGTTTTAAACAAACCATTGAATAATAATAATAATAATAATACCCCGTCCATCTGGCTGGGCTTCCCCAAGCCACTTTGGGTGGCTTCCAACAAAATACTAAAATACAGTAATCCATCAAACATTAAAACCTTTCCTAAACAGGGCTGCCTTCAGATGTCTTCTAAAAGTCTGGTAGTAGTTGCTCTCTTTGACAACTGGTGGGAGGGCGTTCCACAGGGTGGGTGCCACTACCAAGAAGGCCCTCTGCCTGATTCCCTGTAACTTGGCTTCTCACAGTGAAGGAACTGCCAGAAGGCCCTCGGCGCTGGATCTCAGTGTCCGGGTAGAATGATGGGGGTGGAGATGCTCCTTCAGATATACTGGAGCGAGGCCGTTTAGGGCTTTAAAGGTCCGCACCAACATTTGAATTGTGCTCGGAAACGTACTGGGAGCCAATGTAGGTCTTTCAAGACTGGTGTTATGTGGTCTCGGTGGCCGCTCCCAGTCACCAGTCTAGCTGACGCATTCTGGATTAGTTGTAGTTTCCGGGTCACCTTCAAAGGTAGCCCCACGTAGAGCGCATTGCAGTAGTCCAAGAGAAAGATAACCAGAGCATGCACCACTCTGGCGAGACAGTCTGCGGGCAGATAGGGTCTCAGCCTGCGTACCAGGTGGAGCTGGTAAACAGCTGCCATGGACACAGAATTGACCTGCGCCTCCATGGACAGCTGTGAATCCAAAATGACTCCCAGGCTGCACACCTAGACCTTCAGGGGCACAGTTACCCCATTTAGGACCAGGAAGTCCTCCACACCAGCCCGCCTCCTGTCCCCCAAAAACAGTACTTGTCTTGTCAGGATTTAACCTCAATCTGTTAGCTGCCATCCATCCTCCAACTGCCTCCAGACACTCACACAGGACCTTCACCACCTTCACTGGTTCTGATTTGAAAGAGAGGTAGAACTGGGTATCATCCGCATATTGATGGACACCCAGTCCAAACCCCCTGATGATCTCTCTCAGCGGCTGCATGTAGATGTTGAAAAGCATGGGGGAGAAGACAGAACCCTGAGGCACCCCACAAGTGAGAGCCCATGAGAGTATCCATTTTGAGAGCTGGTGTAAATTGAAATATTTATGAAAATAAATATTGATTACCTGATTATAACCAGACAAAGGCGACTAAGGTAGTAAAATATGTTAAGAATATTTCAGAAAGCAAAGAAAACTATATTTCATCTGAACTGAATTAAGTGCATGTATACCATCAGGCAAATTTGTTTGCTCCAGTCGCAATAGGAACTGCCATTTTTGTGTGTAAATGTATGAAAACATGCAGTTTTTTTAATACTTGCAAGTATAATCATAAAGGCAACATTAGGGAAAGAATGTCTACAGAGGAGAAAAAGTGCCCAATGAGGGTGATGTTTAAACATTCTCCTATTCACTGATTCTCCCCCTTTCCATGTCTCCTAGCCATATTTCTTTCTGTTGTTCTAGGCAGCTGGGGGGAAAAGGAGAAAACCACTTGAGAGAGAAGGAATTGTGGATGAGAACTGGCAGGGAAATGATTAAGCACTTTTCTTCTTGGCTACTTCCTATCTACTGTTCTACTCTATCTAAATATTGGGAGAAAACATAAAACTGGAAACCCTGTCTGAGTCTTATTATGTAGTTCTGGCCTAAGGAACTACCAAGGGTTGAAAATCTAACCCCTTCTCTTAAACCAGTGTGACATCAGACGGCGGTGAGTGTCCTGGGGGGCGCCGCTCACGGTGATGTCACCCCTCTCAGGGGTGACACCCAGGGCGGACTGCCCCCACCTTACTCCGCTACTGCGTGACATACCTCTGATTGCAGCGACCTTGTTTGGGTCTAGTGTCCTGCGTCCTCGAGCCCTTGTACCCATAACACTGCATAGCAATGTTTCTTTTGGGAACAAAACCCGGACCAAGTAGCGCGCAGCATACTTTGGCACGGTCTTTTGCCACGCTTTCATCAAATAGTTGCCAAGGACCTTCACATTCCGCTTTGGATCACCAATGAACTCTAGATAAAGGAAAATATTAGAAGAGTATTAAAACAAAATTGCACTGCACCCACTGCAAGTCCTCCAAAGTGCCATTCTGGGCTTCTAACATTTCACAGACATGGTCCACGTGTTTGGAAGGCCCCCCCCCCCCCCGGTTCATTAAAGACACAATTTTTCTAATTTCTTAACCATGATTAAGAGACTGGGAATGGGCCACAGACTCCTTACCCCTTCTCCTGCAGCTCACGAACTTCCCCATCCCTGCTCTTTTCACAAATTACAGTAGTGCAGTAATATTTCTACCCAGATAGTAATGCTAAGCATCCTTGCAAAGTCTGGTTGCAAACTTCAGTGAGCTGTAGGGAAAGTCTCCTAAATATTCAGTCAAAAGAATAACACTCAATAAAAAAAGAAAAGGAAAAGGATGCAACACAGAAGCACCTTTTAAAACAGTGCCAGGCTGAGTGATGGACAGGGAAATGGTTGGAGGATAGTGGCTGCTATGAAAATACAACCTGCCATTATGCCCTTGTGACACCTCCACCAAAGGGCAGGTACAATAGGGATGCCTTTTGCCTTTATGGAGCAGGAAGTGAGAAAGCAGAACGTTGGTGCTATGAAAACAGTGGGTGGCTACCTTTTCAGTTTAATGGAAGAATCCCTGTGCATGCAAAAGAGTGGAATTAAAGAAGGAATTAAGAGCTAAACACATTATTCTTATGAAAACTGTAACTCACCAAAATTATGACTCATAGAAGAAGAAGAGGGAACCTCATTACTAATATCTGTACCACCGGTTGAAGTTCTGTAAGTTACCAACGTTTTTTTTCTCTCCAAACTGGTTTCAGGTAATATCATTGGTGAGGGTACAGCTGAAGATTCTACCTGAGCTGGACCATCAGTAGTTGAAAGACTAGCTTGTGTAGTTGAAAGACTAGCTTGTGAAGGAAGGACACACATCTTATTAGCTGTAACTGGTGCATTCAATAAACGACTAGAGGCAACTGCTGAACTGGCAGAAACAGAAGATGACGACGGTGGCTCATTACGAATACTTCTACTTCCAGGTGAAGTTCTGTTAGTCACTGTCCTATTGTTTCTCTCCAAATTAGCTGCTGGTGGTGTAGATGCTACTGATGACACCACTGGTGAGGCTATTGCCAAAGCTGCCACAGTAACAGAGCTTTCGTTGGCTAAGTTTGCTAGATTGGTTTGTGAAGGAATATTAGGCATGTCACTAGCCATGTTGAATGGGGGACACAGTGAACGGGTGGAAACAATTGTAGGAAGTGGTGGACTCTGCCTGTGCACAGGGGGCTGTGATTCAGGTTGAAGGGTGTGTGGAACTGGCTTAACCGCAGATCTGGTCAAAATAGGAGCTCTTTGTAGCTTAACCTTCATGGGTTGGCTCTGACATCCATTCCCAGGGGGTAAGATCTGACTTGGCTTTCTTTCTGCCTTCTGGATTCTGATTTTTCCAGGTGAGAGATTTCTAGGACTTCTGTACGTAAACCTAAGTGGCCTCTGAAAAGGAGAGAAAAACATTGAGCAAACACTCCAATTTGCCACACTGCTTGGCATTAGCCCCATTTGAAAAGGTGGAGATTATCAGGTAAGCACATACTGGAGGCAGGAGTACTCAAATGCTGTGCTTTGAATGGAACTGAATTTATATGTTCAGATTTGTTTTGCATCATGTTTTGTTAGCCATCTTAATCATAGTCTACAGTGGTACCTCAGGTTAAGTACTTAATTAGTTCTGGAGGTCCGTACTTAACCTGAAACTGTTCTTAACCTGAAGCACCACTTTAGCTAATGGGGCCTCCTGCTGCTGCCGTGCCACCGGAGCATGATTTCTGTTCTCATTCTGAAGCAAAGTTCTTAACCTGAAGCACTATTTCTGGGTCAGCGGAGTCTGTAACCTGAAGTGTTTGTAACCTGAAGCGTATGTAACCCAAGGTACCACTGTATTTGTAGCTCAAGCTATATAAAGTTATTTCAGCAACTTTGAAAAAAGTTATACAATATAGGCTAGCCTTTTGTATGCAAACATTAGGTTTATGTTTTTGTGCAATGTTTTCTTATTACTATATACACAATCTTGCATTGTAATAGAAACCAAACTTGGGCCCTGTTAGATGTACTGTGCTATCCCAAGCTGTACACAGTTATGTGCCTCTGCTACAGGGTTAGGGACGCACAGGGATGGGGGACCTGTGCCCTAGAGATACTGTTAGACTACAACTCCAATCACCCCTGACCATTGGCTATGCTGGCCCATTCCTGCTCTAGTGCATGGCCAGATTAGAAGCTTAATGCCATTTTTAAATCACCATGAAACACAATAAGAAAAACACCATTAAAGACAATTAGAAAATTAACAAAACATCAACAAAAACTAATTGCAACTACAGCAATTTAATACTCACTGGTTTTAAAAATAAAGGCTTTAACCGGGTGTGTTGCATTTCTGAGACCTTGCGATGAAGGCTGTCAAACTTCTCATCCAGTTTCAGAATGGCATCATACATGGCCTGCAAACATACATTTATTTATGTCAGATTGTAAGAGAGATTCAAAGCCAGCTGGAACTCAAGGGAGAAGACCAGGAAACCGGTACCTAAACAGACTTCTTGTTTTGGAAGAACTTATAAAAGCAAGGATGGAGAACCAGAAGTTGCTGGACTTAAACTCCTGTCTATCTCAGCCAATGGTGAGGGTGTAATGACATTTGGAGGGCCACACATTCCCTATCCATGACAAATGGCTTCTCAAAAAACAATGAAGGATGGTACAGTACCTGACAATAATTAAGGACCTCCATAAGAGTTTTCTGCTGATCTGCTGCACATGAAGCTTCAGATACAACACTCCCCTAGTGTAAAGACAATGAAAATGTAACCCTAGTCACAGGAATAATTGGAAACAAAAATGATAAAATAAAGCTCTCAAATTTAAAAGAAACCAATATTTTAATTTGCGCAGTTCCTCCTACAGAGAGGCTATAAATTATTTTTGGAAGTATACATACACATTCATCATCAGGGTCGTATTCATAAATAACATCTCCATCTTCATATTCAGGCTCTTTGGCTCTCATCTAATAAAAATATTGAAATAAAGAATATAAATAACATAAATTATAACTGATATAGCACTTATAATCATTTGTTACTATTGTTCCGTGGGCTGACTAAGAAAAATTATTTTAATCCATACTAAGTTTTGTTAAGAAAAACAGAACGCTGGTGCCACGCTGTGGATAAGAAATTCATTACATGGAAACGATCAATGTGCTCCACAGATACTGCTAATAGTTCATAGAAAGACAGTAAGCAGGGCTTATAGAAACAGTTTGAATTGTTATATTTTTGTGTCAGTTATTTGATAAAAGTTTATACAGTCATACCTCGGGTTACAGACGCTTCAGGTTGCGTTTTTTTGGGTTACAGACCGCTGAAACCCAGAAGTACCGGAACGGGTTACTTCCGGTTTGGAGGTTGTGCATGTGCAGAAGCGCCAAATTGCAATCCGCGCATGCGCAGACGTGCCACTGCGGGTTGCAAATGTGCATCCTGCACGGATCACGTTCGCAACCCGAGCGTCCACTGTATTTTAATGCTGGGATAAGCTGATTTCAGTCTTTTGCAGTCTACTTAAAAAACAACCCCTAAAACCCTAGAATCTCTGTGACCCGAATTAAGTTCTTAATCTGAGGTACCACGGTACAAGTAATTTATTGGAATATACTTACCCCCGTTAGAGAGGATGCAAGTCGGCGCCTTTTACGTAAATAAACTAATTCCATTCGTTCTGGATTGCGACTGAGCCTTGGCGCACTTGTTGAAAGATTTTCCTGTGATCCAGCTTGCTCCTCTATATCCAATAAATCTTCATTACCTTCTAAAAATGTAAGTTAGGCAGTGTCTTAATAATGCCTTAGATACCACTCAAGAAAGATTTAATTTAGTTTTATACCTCACTATCCCAATTAATTAGTCTTCTCATAGAATGCTACATTAAAAAAGTATTTCCAGAAAATTTGATTCACTGTGGGTAAGACTTCAAATCTGGCACTGGAAGGGTAGAAATCTGGAGGTCACAAGTTTTGGCTTGGCTACAGTACCAAGGCCAGACAAAAATTATGCTTCCCTAGATAACATCGCTGAACCCCCTATATGAAAAGTCATAATCATCTTTCAAAATGAAATTAAACATAATTACCATATGTAAGATGAGTTACATAGCGACCATCACACTTCCCTTGAGTTTCAGGTCCATTTTCTGTATCTTCCATTTCTGAATCATCAATTATTACAGTGTTGTCATCATCTTCAGTGTGCACTGCAATATAGCCTAAAACATGTACACAGCGGGGGAGATGAATTAGATGCTATTAAGTACAGTAGTTTACACTTCTCTGTATAAGCCCAACAGACCAATGTATCTACAATAAAAGCCTTTTATTGAACCATATAGTAGATTTTATGTCTACTTTACTTTATAATTTAACATAACGTAAATAAAGCCGCCTTCTCTCTCCCCCCCCCCCATTCAAGTTAATGGAGGGATTCGGTTGACTTGTACTACAATCACAAACCTCCACTTTCCACATGGAAAGTGAAGGTCTAGAGAAAATGTCTTTCAAATTAAGCACAGCTGCACATTGATAAGTACTGCTCCTCCCAAGCAGTTATGACCATCCAGTCACCGAGAATAAAACTTCATTCCCACAGATTAATTCTCATTCACCCGAGGTTAAAGAGTAAAGATGAGGTGGGGCAGGGGGTAAGTGTAGTGAACCTGTTTTGCAGGTTTGAAGAGACTCACAGTTATAATAGCAATAATAGTGTGCAGCTGATTCATATGGAAACGCACAGTAAAATTACAATGCAATAAGTTCATCTGAAAAGTAGCCTGAAATATCACAAAATAAAGGGGCAGAAGTTAGGAGCATGCATTGTGTGCATCACACAAAACCAAGAATCAGCACTGTACTGTACTTGGTGGAGGGAATGCTGGATTGTGGATTGGACCCAGGTCTTGCATCACTCATTTACTTCCTTATTAATTGTTTGGGGTACATTTCACTTTGCACCTATTAGAGCTGCACTTGCTTCACTTTTCCCTTGTCTCCCTTTTTATTTTAGGAGGGAGGCTTTGGGCAAAAAAACAACAACAAGACTTTCCAGTAGTCATATTGGAAATGATGATGTCTTCATTTGACTTTTAGATTATGCAAAGCACATGCATGTGCTTGCCCAATTATGCTCCTAATTGTCTCCTGAGTAGATTCCCCCCACTCTCACCAATCTATTGAGCAAAGCACAGAATCCTAGTTTGACCTGGATACATAAAATAGGAGTTAATGAAATGTCTTATTGGATGCTAAGACTTACAGTACCCTATCATTAGGTACACAAAACCCAAGGATCAATGACAGCCAAAGAAAAAGACATCAGAACAAAGATGACAGCTGTACCATTCAATATAGCTCCATTCAATGCTTTTGCGGGGGAAACCCCCTTTTTTAAAGGGAAAAATGTGTGTAATAAACACATACCCACACCTCGACACTTTATTTTTTATGCTGCAAAGCAGGTCCATGCAGCTGCCTTGTTTCTGGTGTTAGAATGACAATACATGGCCTAATACTTATTCATTTTTTAAAATGTGATCACAGTAACCACTATGTTTTAACTTTTGTGTTCAACATGGGTGTGAGACAATTTCTTGGTATGAACTCCTACCACTGGCTCTTTGGGATACTGTCTGGATGTCCTCATTTTATCTTATTTGTTTAAATAATTGTTTGAAATAACAGTTTGGAAATGAAAGGGGAAAAATTAAGCACCTTTGGATGGAATAATTTCACCTTTCCATTCTTGTTTTCAAAGACATCTTACAAAGTTATAGGAAAATTAAGCACACCACAAAGGTATAATTTCTACAACTCTCAGGAAGCTGCTGTTCTGAGCACAGGGCTGGTTTTAGGTTTGTTGAAGCCCTAAGCTACTGAAGGTAACGGGCCCTTTATATGTCCAGCTGTCCTTTGTCAACAAAAAATTTTCGCTGTTTTTTGTGTTGAATATATGCTATATGGTAATTTATGGACCTAATAGGTGTCTAAAGCCATTTGCACATAACAGTTAGGAGCCTACACAACACAAAACACTGTTGCTGTAAGTAGGTTTTATTCTATTTGTTTTTTATCTTATATTTTGGGTATGTGCATCCAGGTTTTTTTTCCTTTTAAATTTTTTTGGGGCCCCCAAGAGAGTGGGGCTCTAAGCTATAGCTCGTTTAGCTTATACGTAAATCCGGCACTGTCTGCGCAGTCAGAACGGCCCTTTTACTCTCAGCTTTAATCTAAGGTTTAGATGGACGACCGCGCTGCCATTGTACACACAACTGAGCGATGCTCATTTCTGAGGAAACACGCGTAAGGCCGCTCAGGGTGGCTGCAGTCTTGTGCCCCATCGAGCACGGGGGGGGGGGACAGACCCGCGTCTCCCCGCCCCCTCCGCACGAGGACGGCTTCCACGAGCCACCTGCCGTGCAAACGGCTTCCCGGTGTTCTTCAACGGCAACGCACGCGCACTGGCGAGGCAAGCATTTTCGTACATGCTCAGTTCCTTCGCGTAGCGCAGCTACAGAAGGTGAGCGCCCGCGTCCTCCCCACACTCCGCGCTCACCAAGATACCGAGCTTTCATTATCTCCTCAGTTCAATAAGGTTTTATTCGCCCGCCAAAGAAATCTCCTCAAGCCTGGCCTCGTTTCCCCCGCCCGTTAATCTCAAGCAGTCTTGGTTACTCCCCCCCCCCGCACAAGCGCCGACGTAACGCTGACAGACAAGCGCGCTGCGCAATAGCAGCGCCGCTGAGCACGAAGCGGGCCAATAAGAGATCAACACGGAGGTGGCACCTCGCGAACGGCTCGGCTGCTTGAGCAACGGCCGTTTGCGCGTCCAGCCGTCGGAAACGTTCCTTGTTTGCGTGCGGCCAGGCGGCGGGTGGGCTCCTGTCCGTTTCTAGCTTCTTACCTTTGGCAGACATGGTGCCGAAAGAGAGGAGGAGGGAGGGGAGCTGCGGACGGTCACGACGCGGCGAGGGCCAGCGACGGAACAGACCCGGAGTCGGGACGCGGAAGCGGCTGCAGCGACGTGAGGCACAAAACAGTTTCGGTTACCCTTGCGGCTGCGCAGTAGGGACTTGGGCGCGTCTGGCAAACGGGCGGCCGAGGGAGGGCGCGCTGAGGTGGTGGCTTTGCCTGTCCCTTACAGCGTTTGCGGGAAACGGCCTTCCCTCCGTCGCCTCTCCCACCCCACGAGATTTCAGAATGCGGTGACGGCAAGCACACGCTCAACCAGCTCTGTTTTCTGCGGCACATGCAGCCGTCGCTGGCAGCGCCACTGTTCCCTCGCTCTCACTTGGTTCGGTTGTGACAGATGACAGATGTGTTCGGGATGGCAGAGGGATTCAAGGAATGAAAGAAACCAGTACCTTGGTCTTGTGAATGGGCTCGCAAAGTTGCTTGCCTATAAACAAATACTTATACTGTAAAGCATGAAGTGTTCTCTCACTGTTTTCAGATGTTGTAGTAGACATTATCTTAGGAGAGACTTCCCTGAGTTAGGAAATGTGCCTCTTTTAAGCTTGTGCTATTTAGCATTTAGCAACAACAGAAGATTGAAATGTGCTGTTTCTGCAAAGAAAGTATTTTTGATCACTTTTTTTTTTTATTCCTGACAAGGCAGACATAAAAGGGAAACTATGGGAACCTATATGTGATTAGTGGGGCTTTCTTTAAGAGATTATTTGTAGCAGTGAAAGCCCTAAAATCTAGATTTCAAACTTTTTGACCATAGCTAGCCTTAACAGCACACAAGCCACTGAATGTTTAGTAAGCATTAACTTGAACAAAGGCTTGAATCCTGAAGTCATTTGCTAGAGAGCAAGGCCTGTTGAAGACAGTGAGGCTTCTCAGTGACTAAACATGCATATGATTGCATATACCCTGGAAGTGGACCATTTATACTTGGAATGGTACAAAAGGACAAAATAAAATCTGAGTAAAATAGCTTTTAAGAAACTGGTTTTGGTGTTTTTAGTTTGATTTTTTTGTTTTGTTTGGTATCACAAGTGCTCAGGGTTGGGTATAGCGATAGTAAATTCAGAATAATAAAGGTGATGGTGTGTGCAAGTGGTATGAAGCTGGGGCTCTGCTATTGGTTGATGAACACTTGTGTAACTTTACCCTCTGCTTAATTTTCTTGTTTCTAGCATGTATCTGTTAGAAATGCTTTGTGGCCCAGTTGGGATTTTAACTTGCATCTAATGGTCCTAATCCAAAACTCCTACATTATAATACTGAGCAAAGATGAAATCTGAACAATGCATAATGAATTTGTGGAATCTGGTGCCACAATAGATTATGATGACCTATAGCAAGAGTAGCCAATGTGGTTCCCCCCCAGAAGTTTTTGGACTACAATACCCACCAGCCCCAACCAGCATAACCAATAGGGAGGGATGATGGGAGTTGTAGTCTAACATCTGGAGGACCCCACATTGGCTATCCCTGGCCTATAGTTTAGGTGGCTTTAAAAGGGGATTAGACAAATCCTTGGAGGAGTCTGCTGCAATCATGTTCTCATGTACTTGGCGGTAAGTCCCACTGAACTCAATGGATGGAGCTTCCTTCTGAGCAGACATACAGAGGATTGTACTATATGACTTACCGTTGGCGATCGATCAGGAGAGCTGTAGTCTACTTCCGGATTTAGAAGAGGCATACATTTGAAGCACAATCTGGTAAGGAGCAACTGTAAGGAACGACTGTTGCTTTCATGCCCCTTCCCAGAGACATTTGGTTGGCTGTGGTAGGAAAGGGGATGTTGGATCAGGCAGACCTTTGGGCTGACCCAGCAGTGCAGCTCTTGCATTGATTGCAGTGAAGTGAAGAGAATGGAGCAGTTTAATTGCAGTCACGTTTATTTGCCATTTCTATACACACTTCCTAGATAATCAAACTTTTCTGACACATTTTAGAGAGGGGGTTCACAATGAAACTGTCACTGTTTTTACTAAAAATAAATACAAGACTTAAAGTGTTGCACAGCTCTAAAATATACAAAGGCTTGGATTTAATGTAAACTTTGAAAACATTTTACAAAAGAAACCATCTTTGCAACAATTTAAAAAGTTCATATTTACAAATATTACAAAAATACAAAATGGATGCAAGTCCATAAACCATTGTCTCTTCTGCCAGCATGAACTGGTGATAGTACCAAAATAGTTACACTGTAACCTTCTTAATTGGTTTTTTTTTTAAACTTTTAAGTCATAACCTACAGTATTTCTCTAAATCTGCCACAATTGCAGCAAATGCACTCTATCAGTGACCTTTGGCAAATGCAAACATATGCTTTATTTGCTTCAGCTAATCCATATTCTCTATGCTGCCACAATATTAAAATAGGAAAGAAAAAATGTTATTGAAAGAAAAGATCAAACAGCTGCATAACTTCAAAAACCATTCTTGTAACATCAGTGCAAACAACATAATTGCAAGTTGGAATGATGGCTCACAAATTACTTATGTGTTTATACCCTGTTTCAAGATGGGATGTGTTTTGAGGGCTCTGAAGACACTACTTGTGAGCACAATCCTATGCATGTTTACTTGGAAGTAAGTCCCACTGCATTCAATGGGGCAGGCTCTCAGGAAAGTATGCATAAGATTGTCAATTCAGGTTGTTTTTATCTCCAAATTTTGTCACCCTGGTCCAGAGATCTATGCACTCATACACAGGCAAGGCGCTATTGCTGGTTATTCCCATTAACGTCAATGAAAGGGCATCACTGTGTGCATAAAGTTATGCCCCATCCTCAGTTCTAATGGGAGCAACCCTTGTGGGCAGCAGAGCTCCATTTGCCAACCATCTATTGCTGAATCAGGGGTTGTTTGCCAATATATATATTTTAAAGTGGATTTACAATCCATATTCATTTGGGCTTTTAATCTGATAAATAGAAAATAGAAACACTTTGTCATAGATTTTTGAGTAAACAAAATAAGTTTTTTATATGATAGTTTTGTGAGCATTACATAAGAAGGTGTTTCACTGCCTTCTAATTCAAGTTGCATGTACTTTTTTTTAAATATATCTCTCTATATTTATATAGCTCTCTGGTATCAATACGAAATCATTAAATGCCTTGGAGTGTTATCCACAATGAAGGCGTTCACCAGCCTCAGTGCACTGTGGATGGCACCTACAAGACTGACATCTTGGAGAAACCAATTCAGCTGTTTTCTATAACAGTTTTGCTATAAAACACATTAGCATTTTTTAAACAAATGAATTTGGCACTTGGATCCTAAACATGTGGTGGTGATATTTCTGCCTGTGACACTGAAGCAATGCCATTGGTGATGCTCCATTGTTAGCACCAAGAGTTAAGACTCAGTTGTCTTAGCATCAGGAGTTTGTAAGGGTACTCTGGCAGTAATTGAAAAGTGGCCTCATATGGCACTTGTACCTCCCATATCAAATTTATTATATTGTTCTTTTCTTTTTTTTAAACTACATGAATCTTGTCAACCCACTAATGCTTTCTACTTCACTTGCTTTTTGACCACTTTTTAGAGCTTGTTTAGTAGCTCTATTAGGCTGCAATCCTGAATACATTTCCTGGGAGTAAGTCCCATTTAACTTTATGGGACTTACTTCTGAGACAACATGCATAGGATTGCACCATTAGACTTGCTTGTAATACTAACACTTCTCTATTACACATCCCTACCAAACATTTAGGTTAGGTTTTGCTTATAGCAGTCCAGATCCTAAATGTCTGCCCCAGCGTATCTACCTACTCCGCCTCCATAACATCTCTGCAGTGTGCCAGAATGTTGTCACAGTTAGTGACAACATACTGGCTCAGAAGTGCAGATGGCCCATCCTAAATCTTTATTTGCCAGCATGGCAAATTTTAGAATTGGGCCAGTGATTTCCTGTTCTCACTAGTCTTTTTACACACATGCTTACCATTCATCTTTTGCCACACTGGAGGACTATAAGAAAACCTAAAAAAAGAAAACCTTGTATATTTTTCACGAGCCCCCTGATGAAGATGAACTTCAACAATTTGTGACTAATTTTGAATGTTATTATTTGCTCGATCATTTCAACTACAGTACAAACAATATATTTAAGCTTATCCTTATGAGCAAACTAAAAAGTAATCCTCCCTCTGCTTTCCACCCCTTCTAAATTCCTAGTAAAACTTATTTCTGCTTGAAGCCAACTTACTTGTAGACTTACTAGTGACTATCAACTTAATTCTGCCATTTGATTCAATCTGTCCTGCACAACACATTCCTCCTTAAAACTGCCCTCAGCACTAAACCTTCCTGCATTTGTATTCCACAGTTAATATCAATGGACTGCATTTTAGAAAACTGGGCCTGAATGTCTATTTGATTTTGGAGTCTATTGCAATGGGGAAACTGATGCATCTATGGAAAATATTCTATTCTAAAAATAGTGACATTGTTTTGTGCATATGAGTGTGTTTTTTTTAAAACCCCTGTTGTACTTGATCTCATATCAATTTGTTTTTGCTCCTAGTTTTCCGACAAGAAAATTCAAGTAACTTCAAGTAATCCAGCTTTTGTTTCCCTGCCTTCATTTATTCAAAGTATTTGCTTGGATTCCTTTTCTACCCCACCCACTATATATTCCCACCCTGTTAAGCATTTCTGGTAAGGCCAGGACCAAAAGAAACTGAGCTGTATGTGGCTGGCATAATAGACCAAAGAGCTTCCCCATTCCAAGTTTAGTAAGCTATATAAAGTATGCATACATACACCTATTTCTCAGCTATTTTTTTCACAGTGTCATTTTCTAAATATTTAGGTAGCATGAATGTTGTCCGCACAAAGCTTCACTGAAAAGTTGTTACACAATTTTATTGATGAATCAAGAGCATTTGTTGCATGCTTAATAGTTATTTACTTTATGAACATGAAACTAATCTTGTTTCAAGATTTACGTTACCAGGTTATGACTAGGTCACCCAACAGCCTAGTAGTAGTAGTAATATGAAAACATTTCCTTATACTTGCCCCCTCTTTAGTGTCATTGTTCAAATTAAGTGTCAAACATCAGAGTAAAGTCTGACAGCTCATATTTTGCATTTAGAAGAGGGGGAGGTGTTTATTTTCCTATTTAAAGTGTGCTTTTTACCCGAACAATTGTTGTTCTTGTTCTTGTTATGGTTATGGAGGCACTAGAAACTTAAATCCGTTTAACAGATGTGGCTTCCCCCAAGAAATCCTGGAGTTGTAGTTGTGTAATGGGGCTAAGAATCTCTATGGCATGTGTGGGCAACCTTTGGACTGCTAAGTCCCCCCCCCCCCAATGCTTCTGAATTTTGCTGTTTACATGCAAAGGAAAACGCACAGAGGGAATCATCTTTGTGAGCCTTCCTTGCTAAATAAATTGCACTCTCCATAGGTTGCCAAATACAATGGGGAGGAAGATGTCTGGGAAGAGAAAATAGGATTAACTTGATTTAAGAGACTGATATTATTCTCATTTTACCAACTGCAGTCTGACTAACTACACTTCTCTAGATTCTTGGCAGGGGATTGGGAGAAGCCTCAACTGCAAATCTGGTTTATAAACAGTTTGTATTTGTAGTGCCTGCCAATAAGCCTCTTGCCACAAGCTGCTCTTTGAAATTAGCTTGTTTGGAACAGCACTTTTAGAAAGAAAATTGATCAGATAATATCAAATTAATCTTATAATAATATTTTATTCAGATTTTCCCAAATTAAAGGGTTATATTTGTGTTAGAGGCTTTCATTATTCAATTACAAGTGGTAGATATGTAAATTATGTTTGATATTAAAATTGTATTCACAGAATACAGTCAGTTCCTTTTTTAATCCTTTTTTTGTCTTTCAACAAGGTTATCGTTTGCCACCAACCAATTTTCTCTCTGATAATTCTATTTACACATGTTTATCAAAAATATGGATATGTACATCTGTTTTGTTCATTTCTTCTAAATTTTGTTTCTGTTCATTTTAATGTAAAAAAATACCAATTCCTCAAGCAATTTAATGTTTTTTCCCTAGGGAAGCACAACAGTGAAGGTAATGTTTTTGATCCTAAATGACATCTTTGGAGGGGCAGAGGGAATTCTGAAAATTGGATAATGTAAATCTACATTGACAATGAGAAACATGAAGACAAATGAAATGAAAGTTAACCATTTAGTAAATTTCTACTTATAGAAAAATGTGAAGTAATAAATAGCTACAGATCATCTTCTCATCTCCCAGTCTCTTAAGCAACCCTTAGCATTTTCAAGCATCAATATTGCCCTGCATGGTATTTGACTGCTACAGAATTGGCCTTTTATAGTCAGGTGAGCCAAGTGATTGCAGAGTCCTCCCATTTAACAGTCAGAAGTGTGCTCTGGCCCAGGTGTAGCCTATGTGGAACTCTGAGAAGATCGATCATCATGAGGACTCCCGTCGGAATTCTCAGTCTCTCCTTCGGAAATGGCTTGCATCGGGGTGTTGTACAGTCTGCAGCGGACACTGTAGCGGCTACTGCTGGCTGCCGGGGGTGCCCGTGACCGCCCCACTCTTGAAGATGCTGATGTTGGAAAGCTTTTTGAGGAAATCCCTTCTGCATTCATTCTCGGAGTGGAAGGAGAGAGAGGAGCTAATGCCTCGGCACTTGATGAGGCTTGGGGAGACTCATCAGCATTTTGAAGAGCATCCCCAATTAGTTCTCCAGGAGATTTGGGTGAAATAGGGCTCTTTAGTATCTCTGTGGCTGACATCCTGTAGCTAGAATCAGACCGGCTGCCCTTTTTCAGGAGCAACAGTTTGAATTCTTCATTAGATGTGTTGGACTTTTTGGCATTCCTGTAAATAAGCCCAGGAGATCGCTGGCTGCTTGCTGGGCTTGCTGCACCAGTTGTAGGGGGAACATTAGTTGAAGCCGCAGGTGATGTGTTGCTGGCACTAGAAGACACGCTGCTAGTACTAGATGAAGCTCTCAATCTGTTCCTTGCAGAAACCTCTCCAGAGTCCTTTCTTCCAAGAACTTTCCTTTTTGAGCTGTAATGGGGAGGGAAGAAGCCATCATATTCACAGCTTTGATACCTATCTCCTACTGTTTTTGCTGAGCAAGATCACAAGATATTTGCAATTATATAGACAGTAAACAGCGTCCTCTATAAAACTGAACTATATTAATATATTTACCAGTACAGTATAATGGCTTCTGCATCTGTGCATTTACAGGAGAAACAAATATATGTGAGCAATGCCTAACAGGCTCAGAAATCACAAGGGTGATGACTAGGATTCCAAGGGTCAGGCTTCACACAGCTTCCTGTCCTTTCAGTAGAGAGGGGGATGAGCTTCTGACCAACATAGGAATCTGAAAATAATTTCTGTCCCGCCTCAAAAACAAGTAGGGGGCGGGGAGACCTAGCAGTGCTATTGCAGATCTCATACATATATGCAGTGCTTTTTTCCTAAAAAAATGTTTAGGTATACTCTTATTTTCCTACTCCTATTGAAATACTGCCCCTCAAACTTAGATTCACAAATTGTTTAGGGGTGTGTGTACCCCTGCGTCCCCCCCCAGAAGAAAGCGCTGCATATATATGCATATGTCCATGCATTTACACAGCCCTCATGTAGTCTTCAGAGCAGGTTCTTAACAGCTGGAAGAGGTTTTATTGCAAATCTGCTATGTCTGCACCAGGTTTGGAAAGTCAGCCTCTCCCATTCCTGTTTCCTCTCTTGACTGCTACTTGGACCTGTTGATCCAATTTTTCTTCACCCTGTCCTCAGTTTAACTCCCAGTAACAAGGTTGTTGCTCATGAATGACAACTAGAAAAACATAAATGAGGCATATCATGAAGACCATTACAAACATTCCTGTGCAGTGGATTGAAGAATCCACATTTCAAAGCTAGTAGTTTATCACCGCTGCGCTGAATAGTTGATTGATTTACTTTAGGTCTATTCCTATTGCCATGAAAATAGCACATTTGCTGTTTTTAATAACCCTAAAATGAGCTTACCGGTGAATAACTGCAAATAGATCCTCTGTTGTTCGAGGCTTATTTGGAGACACAAAAGCTTCTTCTGCTTCAGCTTGAGAATCTTCACTTAAGGGTGAGAATATGGAATCATCACTTGGGGAAGATTCTTCAAAACAAAAAGAGAAGACCTACTGAGACTTAATCAAACACTTTCCCACACGTCACAATAGAGCTGGTTAATGTAATCTACTTGCTCAATAATTAATGGAGCTACTAGTATAATGACAGGCACTAGACAATCTAGTCTAAATATTGGATGATCTGTCAAAATAATGCTTCGTTATAAAGGGTTACTGCTCTTTTCACAGCTGAACTGAAATAAAAAGAAATGCAAATTCATTCCTACACATATATATATTTCTGCAAAGCATGGTAGGTTTTCTCTCTCTCTGCTGAAAAGTATTGGCAAAGCTCCATTAAAATAAATGGAGCTGTCAGCTGGCTGATCTCTGTGAACTGCCACCACAGAAAGCCATCTCACTCAAACAGAACAAAAATAGTTACGAACGTACCTTTTAAGACATCATCATCTGGGGTCCTTTGTGACTCAGCTGCTCTGCTGTCACTCTCATCAGAGGCACTTTTGGTTGGAATACCTGACACAATTTCGTTTTCCTGCTCAGATGATTTTTCACTGAGTGAATCTACAGTTGAGATCTCTGATTCATAGCTGATATTCCCAGGCACTTTGTCATCATGTTGACTTGGATCAAGCCGATGCTTTAGCTGATGACTAATGTCTGTTCCCCCACCTGCGGGGCCAGACTGGGACATAGTTTCATGTATAGGTTCGTATTCCAACTTTTGTTCACGGTATGCAGGTAATTCTTGCTGAAGCTGCACAAGGTCAAGACGCCTCTCCTGCTCTGATCCATATGTGGTTCTTTTCCCAATAGAATTGCTTGAAAGGTCATCTGAGCCTTGTGGAAATGGTTCAGCAGAACTGCCACAGGCTTTACTTAGCGTACTCTCTAGTAAAACATCATGAACCCGATGCATTTGATCTGTTACATATTTAGCTGTTGGAGCACCTACATTTCCTGAGGTCACCATCTGTTTGCAGGTATTCTTTTCACTGAAAGACAAACTGTTAGCCATGTGAAGTTGTTCTGGGGTTATCTGTACTGGAGATACATCAACATAGGACACAATGGCCTCTTCCATGGAGTATTGTCGTGATATTTGCTTCTTGCTTACATGTGGCTTCATTTTACCAGAAATGGCAGTAACCAATAAAGTGTTTCCTTGAACATGGAGCTCTGTATGATCTTTTTGTTTCACTTCTTCAGGCTTATTAATGGATCGAAGATGTACAGACTTCAGAACTGAAGGTGTGATTGCAAGGGCTTGTGGAGGATTGGAGTTCAGTGCTTCTTCTACCATACTCGGTTTATTGTAATTAAAAGCATGTAGTTGGTGTCTGTGAGCATATGGTTTATTCAAGACATTATGAAGAGCACTTAGGTCAAGATGAGTAGGAGGTATAACTGGAAGTTCTAGATCTTTGTTTAGAGATACGTTGCCATCTTTAGAAGAAGGCTGTTGTAATGAGGACTTCCTTTCTGGTACTTTTGGCTTTCTTTTACTCCCCCCTGGGGATAAGGGTCCAGAAAAGAAAGCTGTAGGAAAAGATGATGTTGGTGTTTCAGACTGACTTGAGTAACCACTTGAAGGAGAAGCTAAGCCAGCCAACTTTTCTGGGGAAGCCAATTTGAACTCGTTCTCAACAGAAGGGAGGGAGGGAGTGGTGGCTCTTGATCCAGACTGTGACGTTTGTGATTCAGAACTTTCTGGCGACTTTATGCATTCTATGACTGTAGTACCCGTAGCAGTGCTAGAATTGGATAAAGACCTATAAGGGTCATTCGATTTCAAGTCATTTAAAAGCCAGAGATCTGCATAGTGAGATTGTTCAGCACCTTCGTCTTTAAAGGATGGGATGTCCATGGTGTCAAATGGAGGGTCTTTTAATCCGCTCTCCTCCTGATTATCCCAGGCGAGTTCCTGCTTGCTTGGCAGACTAGTGTTTTCTGCTCTCGAAGGTGTGTTTGAAAACTCGAGGGGCAGCTTCATTTCCCTGGAAGTGTGAGGCATGTGCTGCTGCCCACTGCTTATCTTTGGTTCTTTCTTCTCAGGAAGATCTATGCTGCTGTCAGATTTCCTTAAAGATGAACTTCGTTTTGGTGGGGCTGGCTTTGCCTTTGGTTTCTTTAGAGAGATGCTCTGCTTTCCTTGCCTCCTATGGTTTACGTAATCCTGCCAGGCGCAGTTAGTGAGATTGGAAGCAACGCTTGCATTCTGGCCACTCTCGGAGCCCACAGCTGCATAGTTACAAATATAACTTTTAGTTCCCTTGAGACCACAGTCAAAGTGCATGGAGGTATAATAGCCTTCAGTGTCAACTGAAAAGTGTGAGCTACTGTCTGCTTTGTCAGATGGTGTCTTCTCTATAAAACTATCGTATGTGGCCATGCTTGTAAAACTTGGACATCCCAGACTGTCTGTCTTGGGGCGTTCAGGGCTGAAATCCTGGCGGCAGGATGCATCGTGGTGGTGATGCAAGAAATTCCATTCACTGTCACTCATGTTGCTGTTATTAGGGTCATCGAGTAGATCCGCTACAGTGGAAGTGAAAGAACTTGTCCTGTGTCCTCTAACCTTATCTAGCTGATCACTGTAGTGTTCGGTTATGAAGACACTAGAATCTTCATTGGCATTAGGGGCAATGTTCAGGGATAATTCTGAATCACAGTGTGAAGAACCAGTCAGTGGGGGAGAGGCAGCAGGAGGAATTGTTTCGGATGTTTGGGAAGGACATGTTGAGCTGCTTCCACTCCAGTTCCCACTGGATGACTGGTGATCATCTTTCTGGTCCATGTGACTGCTAAGAAGAACCCCAGCTGTGGAGATGGAGTGAATGGGACTTCCAAAGGTATCAGAGTTTGATGAAATATCACAGCTTCCAGAATCTGCCATCCTTGACAACCTTGACCTCCCCCTCTCATTTGAATTACAGTCTGGACTATGAAGATGCTGAGAACAAGTTAAACCTATGGGATGGTGTTCTTGTGAACACTGGATATTGATGACATCTTTACTCTTTGTGGAAATCCTTTCTTGGCTTGCTAGAAAGTGTTCTGCATCGTATGCTGACATTTTGGCACCAGAGTTGTGGTCCCCTTCATTGGCTCTAGCACCTTCACGAGGAAGACTCCTGGATCTGATGCGGTTGCTTACTGATGTTGTAAACATGGGATCACCATTGTCTGTCAGCACCAGTATGTTGCCAGCTGAGTGCGACAGGGAGGCTACTACGCTCTGACCCCTCTGAGCTCGAATTCTTCTCCGGGATGGGGCAGCAATAAGGATTTCTTCTGTCTGGCACTCAGAGTCTCTGGTACCTGACCTCCTGTTGACGTTATTAGAGAAGTCTGGATTTGCATGCACAATCACATTCCGCTCTCTTGCTACGGGTGATTCGTCAGAATCTAGGACACACACAAAACTCTGTGAGGCACCATTTCAGTTGGCTGACAAGCTATGTCCCTTACATTGGCCTTAAAAATGCATCACATAGGGTTGTTCTCCTCCCTGCCCAAACCTTTCAACAACAGTAACTAACATGAAGAAAAGGGATTTGCTATGGGCCAAATGAGATGGTTCAAGCAGATGTGCTTAAACATTATATCCCTTGTTCAACAGGGAAAGCTGTTTCGGGGTGGGGGCGGTCTATTAGAACAAGCAATTTGCATCAGGAGTGAGTGCCAAACTCATCACTCCAAGTCACCCCCCTCCTTGGTGGCTTTTCCTTTGAGAAGTACAAAATGCAAGGGAATAAGCAAACCACCCTTATCTAAATTCTGAATATTTATTATATTATGATAGCTTGAATCTTCAGTTCATTGTCTGTCATTGTACAACAGATGTGAGCTGTGTACACACCATACATTTAAAGGACATTTAAAACTCACAGATCCCTCCAAAGAAAGGAACTACAATGCCTAGCACCCTTAACAAGCTACAGTTCCTGGGATTCTTTGGGGAAATTCATGTGCTTTAAATGTATGGTGTGTATGCAGCCAGTAGAAAAAGTCTGTGATTCTTAGGTCCGGTGGACTTGACCCTGATTACCACTGACTTAACATTTGTATAGAAAAGAGCCAAGTCAGCACATCTCATGTATGTTATCGTCACAATTTTTTAAAAAAAGGTCAAGGAGACAAACATGAAAAGAGGAAAAATATTTGGGAAAGTTTTCAAACATTGAGAGCTATCTGGCATAAACAACTGGTCTTCTGTATAAAATCAGTGACAGTTCATCATCACTTTGCATCATATCATTTGTCACTGCTTTACCTTATGGGTCCCTTGGCTACAAGAATAAACTTTCACTGAATCTAGTTACTTTTTATGTACACACTATGGGTATCGAAACAAACAAAAATAAAAGAATACAACAAAAATTAAGTAACTCATTACACTTAAACAATAAGGGCTGGACACGTATATCTATATTACTCAGTAAGGCCTACTGTGCATCAAGACTGAAGGCTGTAATAAGTAATATAGTTTGGCTGGCAGTATTTAATAATAATAAAAAAGACAAAACAAAAAATAGCAATACCCAAACGCATTAGATTTGAAACTCCACCATCATTGAAGTTGAAGTGTTCCTTGGAAAGCAGTTTGGAAGGCAGGCTATTGCTGCAATTAAGGCAGTTAAGAATGCTATCTAGCGAAGAGTTTTATTGATACTACACCTATTTCTTGTTGGACTCTTCTGGGGATGCCAGAGATGGTTTTCCTCCTTCTCAATTTCCGTCTCCGCTGTAGTACGGATTGTGAGTGAACAAGAGAGCAGCGTATACTAGCCTCTCTGTCAAAACCAACTCCTGCAACCCATAAATAGGTCTCATTAGCTTTTGGAAATAGTAAACAAATTGTTACGACTGGAAGACAGTGGAGGTCATGTGAGCACTTTGGATTGTGCCTGCAAATAAATATAAGGCAGACCTTGTACAACTCTCATGGAAAAAAATCACCGTGTACCACAGCGTTGCTTCTATGATCCCTGTTCCCTCTGAGCAGCCTGCGTTGCCAAAAGTTACAAAAGGTAGGGGTGGGGAATGAAAGGGATGCAGGGAAAGTTAGGCACTCTCATTAGCAAGGAACATTTACTGTAATGGTTTGTCCATTTATTATGGATATACAGGCACTGACATCTATGAAATGAATAGTAGCATTCAGGATGATGATCAGAAATTGAGCAGCTGTACTTTTTTATTTTAATGCTTACATTGCAATGAAATTGTGGGAAAGCCAAGGGGCAGTTGCAAAAACCTGAGTCCAGCCTATCTTATTAGACCTCATGTTTCAGAATGATGATGGCTCAAGAGCAGGATGCAACTAAGTTTTCCCTATATCAATCCTCAGAGAACATTGTTGATGCTGAGACATATCTAAATGTTCACACTGATTTCATGGTTCAGTAATAGTAAATTAGATTGGTAATGAGTAATTACCACCAGTGTTTAATTGAGCTGAATTCCTAAACTAAGGCTGATACTGTCGTTACAGAGCAGCCACATCACTTACGTGTCATTACATCACATATCTGTTTTTACCTTGTAAGGTTGAACTGTCTGACTTCCTGTTCGCTGTATAGATTCCTACATGTCCCTTTCTCCCAACACCCTTACGTTGTCAACATATGAAGAACAGGGTGAATGCTTCCAGATGCAAGACATCGTCGTTGCAAAGGGCATTTGCAAAGTGTGAACTAAAAGTAAGATTCTAAAAAGGAGCAGTCTTCTTATTACAGGCTTTCTTCATCACTTCTAATGCAAATGATATCTAGTATATATTGCTCCATGGTACATAGTATTTCCCTAATTAATCTGGGAAGAGATTAGCAACAAGAACAGTGTCCACCACCTAGAAGCTAGGTAAGTCAGACTATTTGTCCCTCAGAGAGCTTTCTTGTTACCTGCTTCTTAACTGGACACAGATAACATGCAAAAAACCGAAAAAAAGCATTACTGGAGGAGATTCAAATTATTTTTTAAAAAATGTGTTATGAGTCTAAATAATTTGTTTTTCACTTGTTATTGGAGACTAAATTTTAGAAACAAATCTGAAAACCCTGTCAGCTATTCATCTGGCTAAAAATGCATTTACAAATTAAACACTGTGTTTCCATTTAGTAATAATAAACCATCCGATGTTACAGTAGATTTCCTTTCATCAAAGAGTTATAACTTGGCAAGGATCCCTTCAGAACAAATGTGTCGGGGCAGTAGCTAAGCATGAAGGTTCTCATGGTGTAATTTGAAAGGCAACAATATGAACTAAAAGTAGAGAGGAAGGGAATAAAAACCAAAAATCTTGATTCGAAAACCTGTACTTTCAATTCTGTATAATTATATCAACCATAATTATACACAGACATACACATACAGAGTACATTACATACAAATGTAAAACACCAAAAAGTAACTTTCTTGTAAAAGTTCTTCTTGAAATCTACTACAGGAGACCCCAGACAAAAATCCTATATTCCAACCATCACCAACACCACTGCAATAAGTGAACAGAAATCTTTAATATTGAACAAAAGCACTACGACACCCTACTGCCTTTCATTATTTTAGAACAAGTGTTAATGCATTGGGAGGGGGGAGAAGAAAAATAATGGTTCTGAACTTTTCAAGATATTCCGGCAATTCTGTTATTTGGAAACTTTTAGTGATATCTACAACAACTGAACAGAATAATCTCTAATAGTTTGGACACTGGAAACAGATTTTATTACAAGTTTTTAAATTGGTGTCATTGTGAACCTATTTTTATCACAGAAAAAAGCCACAGCATTTCTTGGAGCTTTCAAAAGTGAAATTTGTGCCCTAATCCTAAACACATTGGCCAGCATCCAAATAGCAGCAAAACTATCTTTGTCAACTCAAGGTGGTTTTAGATTTACTAATCTCAAATTACCGGTAATCTCAAACCTACTCACTATGCCATGTGACAAACTGATTTGAAATGGTGGAGGGGCAGGGGGCAATGTTAGCTAAACTTCAAGAGCAGTTTGTTATATGACGCTGGGATCAGCTATTCAGATAAAAGTCAAAAATTCAACTAGGCAAGACCAAAATCCAACCAAAAGTAGGATGGCATGGTAGTGGTTTGTGTGTAATTCCTTTTTGCAAGCCATTTCTCCATTCAGAATCAGCCCCTCAAAACTACTTCCCGATCTAGTAAGAAATAAAATACAGAGTACAGGCGTACCTTGGATCCTGAACGCCTTGCAAGTCGAACGTTTTGGCTCCTGAACACCGCAAACCCCGAAGTGACTGTTCCGGTTTGTGAACTATTTTTGGAATCTTCCAACGGGGCTTCCTGCAGCCAATCAGAAGCTGCGCTTTGGTTTCTGAATGTTTTGGAAGTGGAATGGACTTCTGGAACGGATTCCATTCGACTTCCAAGGTACGACTGTACCCTTCTGTTCTGCCCCCTTTTGTAATGTCTGGTTTGGTCCTGAGCTGCTTTATCCTTATACTGTCCTTTATTTTTGTCCATTCCACATGGCAGAAAAAAAATGAGTGTCTTAAATGAGCCTAGTATCCAAATAATTTGGGGGGGGGGGGCTTGGCTGGGGCAGGGAGCAAAATTTGCCCATCCTTGAAGCAGTGTAAAAATTTGCAGCATGAGTTTAACCACATTTCTGCTTGATGATATGTGCAATTACAAAAAAGAATCCACAAAGAATGCTCCAAGAGAATGGCAGCTAAGAATATTCACATCCACCACCTGTTATCACTATGACACCAGATGAAGTGTTTTCCCTTGCCTGCGTGGTTTGATTTCAAACCATGCAGGCAAAGGAAATGGGATTTGCAGCAACCACTGGTCTGCAAACCCCACTTCCTTTGCCAGCAGAGTTTGATTTCAAACTGCTGTGGCAATGGGATCCTTTCCTTTTATGCATCCTTTGCATGTGCAATTTGAAATAAAACCGTATGGGCAAAGGAACCATTTCCCTGTAGGGTTTGCTGTCAATGAGGCATGCTGTTGGTACCGATCAGCTGATTGGTGCTGATAGCAAGTATTGTTTGGGACAGGATAAAATCAGGAGTGCACTTTAAGGCTCCCAATTGTTTCTGTGCAGCTACGCCGTTACTTGTCTCACACTTTACATCACATATGATGTTACACATATGTGTGACACACATATGTGTGACAGCTGACTGTAGTTTGGGCAGAACGTCCACACACACATATTTGATCCCTCTTTCCTACAGAAATTTCAAAACACAAATTCAGATAAATGGGATACCCCGCCCCCTGATAATTCCACAAGCCCAGTGTAATAAATTTTATCACAATAGAGCACAAGTATATTTTGTTCTGGTTATTCAACTTGCCTTATTAGCAAGGATAAATGTGCATATATTACTTGGAAGAGTAATATAATAAACTCTCCTAAGCACTTCTGCTTTTGATAGACAAGCTTTTTAGGGGAAGACTGCATGGATATTTCTATTTAGTGTAATGCTCTCACCATGGAATGAGATAATGAACCAACAAGAGAACTGGTGAGTTCAGACATAGTGCTTAGTAAACCATGGTTTTGCCATTTTGAGAAAAAACCAGCATGAGTCTCAGACTTCTTAGCTGCTCTTCCCTCCTCTTCCTTATTTGGAAAGAAATCAGAAGCTTCTGCTTTAGAACTAACCACAGTTCCCTGATATAGCAAAACTTAGAGGACAGTGGTTTATTTTAACTACGGTTAGTTAAAACCAACTATGGTTAGCCAAAAGCATCCTTCCTGGTTTGTAAACTAACTGCCATTCTTGGAGGTTGGATATAATGGAGAACCAAAGTTGTTTCTCAAATAAAAGCAGAAGTTTTCAATTTTCTTGCATATGAAAGAAAGGGGAAAGGAAGCATGTTAGCCCAACGCTCATCTAATAACAGGAATGTAAGACAGAAAAATATCTCAGGGCTTTCAGAGACAGTTCTTCTGTAGGGCAACCATGGCATCTTACTTCAGATATAACAGCACCAGTGTTGATGGATACTCATGAGATTACCAATATAGCTTGTTTGGGCTGTAATCCTATGCATACGTACCTGGAAGAAAGCCCCATTAAACAAAGTAGAACTGACTTTTGAGTAGACATGCATAGGATTTGACAGTTGAAGCTATAAAGCTTTGTTACGTTCTTGCCTTGGAAACCTTACATTTGCTGATCATAAACTCCTGTGTTTAGAGATATGCTCACCGTAATAAAATTAATGACTTGAACCACCTTTTTGTCAACAAAAAAAGAAGTACAAGAGATCTGTACCAGTGACATTGATGGGGATAATGCAAGAGGAAATCACTTGGGCATCTTGTTTCATTTTCTCCTCTGGAGTTGGGAGAGGTAGTGCTTTGCTCCAATTGGTTTGCTTATCCAGTGTAGAAGGGATATTATGTATTGGATTTTTCGGCCTCTGCCCTAACATGACATCTGTATCTTCTTCCTCCGGAGGGTGGGACTGTAAATGAATACAATCAAAATCAGTATCTACTCTTTTTACGAGATAAAGTTACTTTTTAAAAATATCAGAAAAAATAGATTTGGAAGTAGGTTTCAGGAAAGCAGTAATGAAGAGCGCGTTGCAATTTCAACACAGGAAGTCAAACTACCTCACATACTGGAAACATTTAGGAGCTGTAGTTTAAAATGAATTTTCAGAAGATGGAAACAGCTTCTAGTCAATGCTTAGCTTCTGCAAAGATGTATCCTGCTACATATGATCCATATGTACATGCCATTTTAGCAACTTTTTAGTAAGTTTTAAGTCCCATTATTGTATTTAGTTTGATTAACATATACTTGAATAAACATATCAAATCAGTTCCATGCAGACTTTCTGTCTATCAGTGTATAACTGACACAACAACCCTGGCTAATCTTGATTAAAATTACTTGAAGGCAAGTTACAGTGGTTTTAATGGAATTCAGCATTATCCAAAGTATTGTTTGTACAGAAATTCAGTGGAACTTATTCCCAATCAGATGGGTTTAGAATTGCAGTTTAAGAGCCTGATCCTATCCTTAACTTCAAAGTAAGTCTCACGAATATTAATGAAACTGACTTCTAAGGAAACATGGGTAGGATCAGGACATATGTTTTATATCACACAATAGCAACTGTATACTAAAAGAAAAATGAAAAAGCAAAAGTTGAGCCACCACCTTCAAGTCTTAAGAATAACATTCAGAAGATCATGCAAAGTAATTCAGAATGTGCTACCCAAGATACAAGGCACAAAAGATAAATAGGCACAAAGAGAGATTAGTTAACCAACTCCAAGAATAACTTTTTGAAAAGAGAGCAGGACTGTCATGCTTTGTAGTTTTACCAGGTGAGAGTAAAAGATCAGAAGCAGTTTGCTGAAATCTATGCTTATTGAGAGAACAGCAATTACTTCAGCAACAGGGCAGAAATACTACCTTCAGAGCTTTATAAAGTTCTCACTCTTCCATTTAACTGGTTACTGTTATTTGTACACAGCCCTGGAGGAATTTACTTCGAAGCATTTTCTGTTCTGTTCTAAACATTTTCACCTCTTGTTTCCATTTGTTTCCATTTCCTACTTTGCTAACATGGATTTTCTGTCCTTGGCTCTCATTTACTCTGAAAAACTTTTAATTCTTTTAGCTGTGAGTTAAAGGGCCAAAATTTGCTTTTATCTAGAGTGCTTAATATTGTACTATTTTCTAATGGATAATCACCTTCAAATAACTATAGTTCTCTTCATAAATAAATATCTTAACAAGGCTGAAGGCCCTGAATAGGCTCGCAGGCATTCCTAACTTCCTACATGTACACTGAAGACCACACTTCACATCTATTTATATAAAATACAAGCAAGTCACTTGCTTACCTTGTTGAATCATCTGCAAAATAACCCACAAAAAAATAATAACAAAAGGAACCAGTCTTCCCCCAAAATATTTTTGTCCATCCCTGGGTTAGGAAAACATTGCAGCTTTCTTTATCTGTTCTGCTTTTGTGCTGTTCCCAGCAGACATGAATAGCTCATATAAACTACTAGCACAAAAGACTTTGTTTCCTAGGTAACCTCTGAAAAAAGTTGATGCGTGCAAAAAAAAGAGAAGGCGGTTGGGGGGGGGGGAGGCCCACATAGCCTGTACTTTGTTGCTGATTCCTTCCCCTGCATAACAATAGCTTTCTGGACAAAGAAAGTGAAGTGACCTGACCACAGACTCCCTGACTGTCTGCCAATGCTACTCTTTAGCAAACAATAGCAATGATAACAGTCTATAGAACAAATTCATGCTTTGCTCTGCTATGGTTTGGATGTCTTCTTGTGGTTATCCAAAATCTCTGTCTAATTCTTTTCAGCACCCTACAAAAAACCCATCAGAGACAGATTTGGTTGGGGCCTTTAAAACTAATTAGTGAAGGGAAACCCTCTTGTGAGCTGGTAAAACCTATTAAACTTACACCAAGGGGTGGGGGGGTGGGAGAAAAGTTGGTGTTCCTTGTTGATAAGAGCATAACATAAAGACAACAAAGTTAGTCAGCCAAAAAAAGCAAGCGAGAGAAAGGATTAGGGATGGAAAGGGACAGAATGAGTGAAAGGCTGTTATGTTAGTCTTTTTTCTGATACCTTTCGACTCCATGGGGTCATGTGGCAACACTCGGTGGGGGAGGGCGAGCGGGTGCTGTAAAACTATAAACATGAAATGTGGGGGGAAAGTGGTTAAAAAAATTAAAAACACATAGCTGAGAATGTTTCTGTGGTGTGGGCCAAACTCTTATCAAGGCCAGACAGTATTGAATTTAAAATGTATCATCACTGCAAGCTGTTGTCATTCAGCAAAATTTTACTCATAACGTGTTGTCAATCGGAATTTGCTCCCTGGTTTTCCATCTGCTTAACTTCTACACATGGTGGTTGGTTAGGGAGAGAAGTTAAGTGGCAGTAATCACGTGTGCAGATTATTATTATTTATGCCACACCAGCCTTTCGATAGCTAATAATGCAGCCCTTGAAGCAACATATGAGGCTCTACCCATTGGTGTTTTCTTGTGGTTTTATGACACACCAACATAGAATTTTAAAGATTTCCCCCCCTCTCAAAAGTACTTCTCAAACCTTTGAAATATGTGTGGGGAGTCTTAAGATTTTTTGTTTCCCCCTATCATCTGTGTTGTTTATTTATGGATTTTATTCAGGTTGGATTTTATTCTGTTGAAACAGAAACATTTCAAAAACAGCAAAAGAAATTAGTACACTTTTGGTAGTAGAAATGTAAAAAGCTTTAAATGCATAACCTTAGGGCTAGCTGGGGAGTCTCAGAAAACTAGTGATGCCACAAATGCTGCTACTCACCTGACTTAGAATACAAATTTTAATGCCACATCATAAAATGCACCCAGATTAATACAAAGTGAAGTGCTTCTCTAGCTCAGATCTTAAGCTGAGGTGCTGTACCCTTCCTGATACCATGAACGGCAGCATTGCCAGCACCTAGGAGTGTGGCACTCCCAGGATACTTTCCTTAGTATGGATGTCAGACACACTGGACATGAATTATTCCAGAACACTTGCACCTGAGATACTGTAATCATGATTAGCAGGTATCCTAGGTGCCTAGCAGTGAGACCTCATAGTCGCTACCAGTCAGGCATCTGGGATGGGAAGGGGCAGCTGCATGGGAGAAAGGAGGATTGTGAAGGCTCATAGGCAACTGAGGAGGGAGTTTGACTCCTAATAATGCCAAGACTATGTATGGCAGGGTCCAACCTTCACAACTGAATGTGGAATTAAACATTTCTGAGCACAATTCAAAATGTTGGTGTTGACCTTTAAGCCCTAAACAGTCTTGGCCCAGTATACCTGAAGGAGTGTCTTCACCCCATTGTTCAGCCCGGACACTGAGGTCCTCCTCCGAGGGTCTTCTGGTGATTCCCTCACTGCAGGAAGTGATGTTACAGAGAACCAGGCAGAAGGCCTTCTTGGTAGTGGCACCCTCCCTGTGGAATGCCCTCCCTTCAGATATCAAGGAGATAAAGAACTACATAACTTTTAGAAGACATCTGAAGGCAACTGGGAAGTTTTTAATGTTTGATGTTTTACTATGTTTTATATATGCTGTAAGCCGCCCAGAGTGGCTAGGGAAACCCAGCCAGATGGGGAGGGGGAAATTATTATTATTATTATTATTATTATTATTATTATTATTAATCAAATTAAGTTTCTAATTTGGGGAAGCTGGGGGAAATACCTCAGCTCTATCTAAATCTGAGGGGAGTTCACTTACCGCTATGGAAAACAGGTTTCTGAATATGAATTGCTTTCAGCTCAAGAGGCTGTGAGAAAGGTTTATGACAACAAAGTCTATGTAGATCCAGATCTATAGGATGGGATACATTATGTTTTGCCTAACAAAACACTTCTCCAGTAGGCTGCTCCTGTTTACAAGATGTATGCTAGCTTTCAGTTTTTTAACTACCTGCCTATTCAGATGATAACAGTATGATAACATAAGAAAGGGGGGAAATCTAAATAATCTGCTGGGGAAATTGGTTTCCACTTCCATCAGTTCTGAGACTCACATTTAGCATTTGATGGACTGATGGGATTTTGAGTCTGGTTGATAGTGTCCCTACAAATAATGAGTATTTGAACTTCCAGAGCAATTTTTCCAGAGTATTTACTGATGTACTGACATTGCCAGTCACACCAAATGTATCTACAGCCTGGTCGAGGAGCCTCTGGATAATCTGATGTATATTAAAGTAATTTATTTGACAATCTGGACTTGTTCAGGAACCTGTTGTTGCCAAAAAAATCTAAAAATAATATGCCTCCTTATCAGTGTTTATGGGAATATTTTCATTTATTATTAGTTTCTATCAAGAAACATCTTTTAAGTCCATGTTGCCATTGGATGCCCTATTGAACAGAACATTTCTACTCAGTTAAGCTTCAGTTTAATAAACCATCTGATGTGGCAAACTGCAGCTTGTGGAAGCCCTGCAGACCATGGCTAGAAACCATTGTTTCCAATTTTGGTCCCCAAATTTGGTTTGCAACGCTTGTGGAAACCATGGGTTGCTAGTTTCCTGTGTATACAGAGCTCCTTTGCAGCCATTTCCCTTTCCCTTTGTGTGACCAGAAGAACAATCCAGCATTCAGCATGTAACCATGGACTACCAATTAAGCCAGGGCATAAGGGCAACTTTAAAACATGACTTCATATCCTGACTTGTTTTGAAGCCATCAATCCTATAACAGGAAACTGTGGCTATGTGCTGAATCTTGTTCAACAACTACAAATGTGTTGAATGCTGCTCGAGTACATCCTAAACCAAGATTTTTGGCTTACAGTTGCATGCAAGCAGAATAATAATAATAAATAATAATAATGTAATTTATTACCTGTACCCTGCCCACCTGACTAGGTTGCCCTAGCCACTCTGGGTGACTTCCAGAAGAAAAGAACACAAGATATATCAACATGGCCTATGTGTGAAAAAGGAGTACAGTCGTACCTTGGATCCCCAACACCTTGTGACTCAAATGTTTTGGCTCCCGAACTCCGCAAACCCAGAAGTGAGTGTTCCGGTTTGCAAATGTTCTTGGGAAGCCGAACATCCGCCACGGCTTCCAATTGACTGCAGGAAACTCCTACAGTCAATCGGAAGCCGCGCCTTCGTTGTCGAACGTTTTTGGAAGTCGAACGGACTTCGAGAACAGATTCCGTTCGACAACCAAGGTACGACTGTATATTGATTTTTCAATTAAAGTAACAGAACAGCACATTTTCAGCATTTAGCCCAGAAGATCATCTGTGTACTTTGGCATAGTTTGTTAGTGTCTGTCTGTCTATGTGTTTGTGTGCACATGTGCATATATAGATGCAATGTTATGTACATTTACTGGGATCTGCTCATGCAGAATTAGTGTAAATGAAACGGCACACTTTGAAAATGTGCAATAAAGTAAGAGGCAGGATATGACTTGCCCCCATAGGTGGATTTAGGGGAGTGTGACTGGTTCGCCCACACTGGGCACCAAGTCAAGTGGGCGCCACAATGATGAACAACGGAAGGTGAGAGGCGGGCAGGGGGTGGGGGAGAGCTCAGCACCGTGCCCTCCATTTTAATATGGCTCCTCACTTCTGAACTCTTAGAGCTGTACCTTTCTACATGAGTAATATGAATGCTAAGCATTGCTCTCCCAGTGGAGTGACTGCATATCGGCTGGACATAGGCCTGTTTTTAATTTTACAGCTTACACTAAGACCAAGGCAAAGAATACTGTGAACATTTTAAAAATGCCTGGGATGGTTAAAGAAACATAATGAGGGGACTGGGAAAATTAGATGATAATAAACATGATTAGTTATTGTAACCACCTGATAATTAGTCTTGACTTTTAAGGGATATCTCTGTGCCTTCAGTAGCAGTATGATAAGAAGTTTAGCAGATGCTGTTTCTCCTGCCACTGTCTGGCAAATCTCTCTCAGCCACATGATGATTAAAGGCAAAGATGTTCTATGTGGATTAGAAGCTGGCAACCCTTGCCACAATAACCAATAGTATTGGGGAAGAGGAATAACTTACTTTTAGCAAGGGATGGTTCTTTGTCTCTTTGTTCTTCTGGGTGTAGGTCACAGGGAGGGAGGGAAATGGGGGAGCCACCACAGAGATTTGGCCCAGGACTTTTTGTTCCCTGTTATCACTCCAGTTTCGTTGCTCTGTTTAGCAAAAACAGGAAATAAGAAAATTGTTCAGACTGATGTGTATTTTAAAATAATCTGCCATGAAAAGCCTAAACTTTGGTCAAGATGCAGTTCATGGGAAGTGTGCACATTGGTATGATCTCGAGGATATTCATAGGAGGAAGCAAGCTTTGTTACTGGACCAGTTCTCACGTGATGAGGATCCCCATCCTTAAAAGCACTAATAAGAGAAGTCCTTATTTGGCAAAAATGGGCAGTGCAACATGCATCTTTGTACACATCCTCACACACCCTTCTCTATCCTACATTTAGGCAAGGAAGAGGCAGTCTCAAAGTTCAGTCTCTTTAGCAAACAATAGCAATGATGACTGGTGACACCCCCATTTATACTCCTTCTACGTACGTCCGACAGTGTATATGTGTGATGCTGGGAAATAAATAAATAAATAATTTCATACCTTGAAATGGCGGGAGAGAGCAGCAGAGTCCTCATGGCTCGTGCAGAGATCCTCTTCAGAGCCCAAAGAGGATATCAGTGTGGGTGGAGGAAGCCTCAAAGAGACCGGAGGCACAGCAGGGCTTTTTTTTATGCTGCTGAGCCTCCCCACCTAACAGCTGATGTGTGGGTAGCGCAGCAGCAGAAGCTGCTTTCCTGCACCGCCTCTAGCCTCCTACCAGCCCCTAGTTGTGGAGATTTTTGAATGCAGCATTTTTGATATGAAATGAAGAGACAGCAGCAGAGAGGGCATTTAAAAGATTATTAGAGGGTGCTCCCCACTTAATGCAATTTCACTTATGCATGTGGGACCCTGGAATGTAAACCCACGTAAGTGAGGAATCACCTGTATTCCAGGAGAAATCACTCAAGGAAGGGTGAAAAGCAGGGCTAGTGAGAGGTGTTGCTGGGGAGCAGATGTGACTTTCAATGTCCAGGGCCAGACAGAGAGGCCTGAAGGGCTGTATTTGACCTCCAGGCCTGGGGTTCCTCATCCTTGCCATAAGGTGGTAGAGTGAACACCCAGCAGGAACTGAGAAGCCTGATTTCAAGCTCAACCTCTAAGCTGCTACACTATACCAGCTCTCAACATACAATGAAAAAAGTATTAGCAGTTTTTTGAAAGATGGCAAAATGAAGTGATACTATGCTTCTCCTACACATCTCCTCCTCCTCCTCCTCCTCCTCCTCCTCCTACTGGACCCCAAGAAAGAACTAATTCGCACCCTGGTAGAACATTTAAAACACATACACAGACAGATGAAGACAAATTTTCTTAGTTTTTGAATATAAATTCTGCAACCACCAAGTCACTTGCTAAGAACAAAGTGCAGGTGAGTTAAGGCAAATGGCTCCAAATGATGGATGTGGTAGTTTAGTGGATATCAAATGATTTAAGCAGGAAGTTGTCAAGAACAAATTAACTACTTAGTCTCTCTAGAGTGTTATTCAACTAAGATATACCCAGAGTAGACTGAATGAAATAAATCAAGTTACTTACCATATTGGTTCAAATATTAGCTACCCCTGAATATAGGCCACACCCCTAAAATGAGGTATCTTAAATCACAGCTTAAATCACAATGGTAGGCTACATAAAAGTTTTATACAAGTCATATTTGGGTGTGGAAAGTGCAACCTATATTCAGACCTATATAGTAAGTCCTTTGATTTTAATAGGCCTGTTCACCCATTATGATCATTCTGCTGTTTCACTCTTTCCTCAACTTGTTGTCTCTTGGCCACAAGGTGGCAGAAGATGATTAAATTTAGCCAAAGCAGTTGTGATGTAGACACACAAATGTGTGTATTCTTATTTTAACACTACTATGATTGTATTTTCCCTTTATTTTATTTTTTATATTTCTATGCTGCTTTTTATTCAAATAAATCCCAAAGTGGCTTACAAAAAAAAAAGATAAAAATAACATAATGGAACATCACAAATGCAGCATAAATTGTATAGAATACTTAACAAATCACCAGTAAAACAATCACAAATTAAACAATTACCATCTATGCAACACTATTTAACAAAACAACTAAAAAAATACGCTAAACATCACAGTTACACCAAAAATTATATTATAGGATTCACAAAGTACCACAGCAGCCATATCTATAAAATAATATTAACAGCAACAAAACAAACAAACAAACCAACCCCTGTTGAATTTGTATACCTGCTCTCCCCACCACCATGACTCATAAACTTTCATTCTATTCAATGCATCAAAATACATCTGCAGATAATGCTCCTGGCTGCAATTCCCTTCTGAAGGATTCTTGCAAAGGTGGTGGTCCGCACAAAGACTCTCTCCCCTCACACCCTTTCTGCCACTATGACATTTCCATTTTCCTAACAGAAAAATGGAATACTAGGCTGCAATTTGGAGGTTAGGTGATTCTCTGACGTGTGTTCAACTATGATTAAAAATATCATTAGTTAACATAGCTACATGATCTGTGTGGGACCGATAAACTACTTGTGAAATCAGATTAGACCCTTACAACCTGTTTCCAGTTTTCTTAGGGAAAACGCCTTAAAATTATTACACAGATCAAAGCTGATGGAAGACTAATAGGTGCTTGATTTATCTAACAAACTTCAAGACACTTTGGTGTGTGTGTGTGTTTGAATTTTTCCATGCCTTTATAGTAAAACATTTATCTACACAATTGCTTCTTCAGGTACTTCACTGCTAGCAAGATCATGCTCAGCATTTTCTGGTGCAAGAGAGGGCTTGTCCCTTGTGAGGCAAAAAGTACCTGGAGGGTGAATTTTTGTGGGAAAACAGCAGGAGACAAAAGGGTTACACCCTCCCCCAACATACATGGAATACAGTGGTGCCTCGCAAGACGAAAATAATCCGTTCTGTGAGTCTCTTCATCTAGCGTTTTTTTTCGTCTTGCGAAGCATCCCTATTAGCGGTTTAGCGGATTAGCGCTATTAGCGGCTTAGCGGCTTAGAAAAAGGGGAAAAAAGGGAAAAAACTCGCAAGACTCGCAAGACGTTTTCGTTTTGCGAAGCAAGCCCATAGGGAAATTCGTCCTGCGAAGCGCCTCGAAAAACGGAAAACCCTTTCGTCTAGCGGGTTTTTCGTCTTGCGAGGCATTCGTCTTGCGGGGCACCACTGTAATAGAATTGCAGAGGTGGAAGAGACCCCAAGCAATGCAGGAATCTCAACATGCAGTTCCCCCATCCAATTTAAAACCAGACCAGACCTTGCTTATTTTTGCAAATGTGCTAGCTGGTGTCTCACTTCAATTTACAGCTTCCACAGCATTTTGTAAAAAATAAAATAAAGAATTCCAGAGACAAACGCAGTCATGTGTACTTTTGACTTCTGTCAGAATTATGACTCAGGAAGCAAAGGAGAATTAATCAAAGGGAAGAAGAGTCAGTTAAGGTAAGAGCCTAAAGTACATGCTGTTCCTGGAGATAGGATGGAGTCTAGTGAAGTAATTGTTTGAGTGGAATTGCTTATACTTGCCTAACAGAGCTGTCATTCCAAAACCTGCTCTGGGGTTTCCTCCACCCCTCTGGAGCAGATTTTTTTTTTGGGGGGGGGGGTATGTGGGAAGTCCTTAATTCTTAAGGAAATTAGCCCTGAGTGCTCACTGGAAGGACTGATCGTGAAGCTGAGGCTCCAATACTTTGGCCACCTCATGAGGAGAGAAGACTCCCTGGAAAAGACCCTGATGTTGGGAAAGATTGAGGGCACAAGGAGAAAGGGACGACAGAGGACGAGATGGTTGGACAGTGTTCTCGAAGCTACAAACATGAGTTTGACCAAACTGCGGGAGGCAATGGAAGACAGAAGTGCCTGGCGTGCTCTGGTCCATGGGGTCACGAAGAGTCCGACTAAACGACTAAACAACAATAATGTGGGAAGTGCATGGGCGCAGGGAGAAGGGGGGAGGGGAAGTTGTATTGCATAAATAGAAGTGATTCTGTTTGGACAATGACTTTGTTGGACATCACCTTACATCTTCTGTGAGCTACTGGAACGCAAAGCTGTTTCATTGACTACACGGAAATGATTTACCTTTCCTCAAGGCTCGCAGGTTCTGCTTTGCATGGCGATGCAGCTCCGCTACACAAGCTGGTCGGGTGGAAGGAAGGAAAATGTTTCTTTGCTGATTCCAAGGGGCGCGATAGTAGACACTCAGTTTACTCTCTGCATCCAGGTTTGAGACAGCTGCAGAACCAAAGAGAAAAGGACACTTAACTCACACTCATAATGGAGCAGTCAAGTCTTTTCAAATGCATCAAATCTGCTCAGAAATCAATGCAACACACTAAAAACTATTTTTAAAAATGCATTATAATTTGAAACAGGGAAGGTGATTTTCTGGTCGTAATTCAAATCCATAAGTTTAAGAAATGCCAGGGTTCATGAATCTACCAGATTTTAGAATCATTTTGAAGAGTACCCACTGCCTGTATGTATGAATGAAAAAACAAATGAATGAGGAGATGGATGTGAATAAACTCTGAAACATTTTGAGAACAGCATGAATAAAATGGATATAAAATTAGACACAATAACTTTACCCTCAGATATACTGGCTTATTTTTATTTATCTAGGTCAGTCAGAAGCATAATGAATTCTGACATTTACCACTAATCTTTAAAATTTTAGAAAGCCACCAGAAAATATAAGACCATTATTATATTAGCTGATCAATGATCAGATTTCATTCTCATTCCCATGATACACTAATAAAAGATGACAGTAATCATCACTGGTTTGCAAACCTAACACACATTTCTGACATTTACCAGTAAATCTCTGAGTAAATTTACATACATTATTGGTATAGGACATTTATGAAGACACACGGGTGTAAATGACAAAAATAAGTTTTGTGACATGGAAGTCTCTGACATTCACTGGTATAACTTGAGTCTACTAAGCACCTTCAGCAAATGACCCTATTTCACTTAAATAATAATAATAATAATAATAATAATAATATATATATTAAATACAGAAAAGGCTGTAGCACTATAACAACAGCTTATGTTGCCTTGAAATATATAATGCACCAACTTTGAAGTAGCTTTTCTCTTTTCTTGTACCTTCAAATCCCCCATCTTTGACCACAGTTAAAACCATCACTCTGTATTTCATAATCAAACCCTTTCAGGTTCCTGATTACAAGACGCAGGTACTGGCAGAGTCTGGCAAAGGAAGGGAAGGAGCATAGTATAGCACAAAGAGGCAATGAAGTTGGTGGGAGGAAGAAGTTTCCAGGAGAAACTAGTTGTAAAGAGATCCTGCATGCTGGAGTCTGCAAATGGGAGTTGCAGGATTGGGTGTTGAACGTAGCCAACGTGCCCTTGCTGTCAACAGTGGCTAATGTAGGTGACCCTGCCATTCTATTAACTGTATAACTGAAGCAATGTAAGAAACAATACCTTAGTGTAGCAGCACCTCTGGAACTCAATGCCTATTGACATCAGACTGCTGCCTTCTAAAAACACTTGTTTAAACAAGCCTATCCAGGCATGCAGAATGTTGATGTATGCATTAATCTGTTTTTGGTTTATTGCTGATTCTATCTTTTGAGTGTAATTATTGATAATTTAATTTATTCTCTTTGTAAATTGCTTTGAGGTCCCCCCCCCCCAATCAAGTGGTATAGAAATTTTATTAAATAAATAAATTTTAAGAATCTGCATCTTTTGTATTTTAACCTTGAATTCCTTGGATGAAAAGTGGGATATAAATATTTTATACTGTACTATCATCCTTCTTTCCTACACTTAAAATGCATCAGCTTCTGTCACTGATTGATAGTTATCTACGTACAGGTAGTGCTTTTTTCAGCTGGAGCCCATCGGAGCTCAGTTCTGGCACCTCTTAAATGGGTGCCATTGCCATTGTAAGAGAACAAGGAAGAAGCTCATGGTGAGCTCTGGCACCTCTTTTTCTAGAAAAATAGCACTGGGTACAGGGCAAACAGCCAATGTATGTGAACAGCTTTGTCACATGAAGACAGGCACCACATGGACTGGTTTACGACTGCCTACATACAGTGGCTATGCCATGTACCCTGGCCCACATGATTACATGGCAATTGATGATTACATGCAATTCCCAAGTATGAAGAAAAGCAGATTTTCTAGTTTTTCACTCTTGATCATAAACATCCATCATTCATAGCCTCTGCTCTCCAGCTTTCTTCTTCTTTTTTAATACTGTAGCTAAGCTGTGTATGGATGCTTGAAGGTAGTATGGCTTAGTTCACTCAGGCGTGTTTGTTCTAATAATAACAACACAAAGGCCAGCAAGAAAGATTTCTGCTCTATTTATTTTGATAGATCCAAGGGGTTACCCCCACGGCTCTGTCTGCTTTCCTAGACTCTCACATTTCCCTTTTCCTTCTTTTACAATTTCTCAACCCTTAATTACCAAATGGAGAATACGGTTTAAAAGAATTCTAGCCAGCGTCCCAAGTGAGGAGATTTTAATGTATATAAATAATAATGTGTGTGTGTGTGTGTGTGTGTGTGTGAGAGAGAGAGAGAGAGAGAGAGAGAGAGAGAGAGATTTAAAAGTCAGGGACATTTTTTCCCCCAGCAGATGGAGTACAGTAAGGGATGGAAAGGACAGATATGTAAAATGTCAAGTTGCCTCATTGTAATTGGGAAGTCTTAAATGCATCCTTGAAAGGGTTAAGTCCCAGTGCAGTGCAGACATAGGCCCAGTGCAGATGGAATTGAAACCGTGGTTTTCTGATTCGTGAACAAGTTGTGGCTCCATCCTCATATCTCCTTTTTCTCATGCCATAGGATATTGGAAGCTTTTATTTCCTTATTTTAAACCTATCACACTTTCCCATTACAGTGGAATCTTGGTTCTCAAATGGTTTAGTTGAACAAATCAGCTCCTGAACACCAAAAACCCAGAAGTAAGTGTTCTGGTTTTTGAACATTTTTTGGAAGCCAAATGTCTGATTGGCTATTGTTTCCAGGGCGCCTGCACCAGTTGGAAGCTGTGCCTTGGTTTTCAAACGTTTTGGGAGTTGAACAGACTTCTGGAACGGATTAAGTTCGAGAACCAAGGTATCACTGTACATCCTAACTCAGGGGACTGTGGCTTGATTACACTCTAGTTTAGGGTAACAAATCTGTGGCCTGTATTGTTGGACTATGACTTCCATCACTTCCAGCCAGCAAGATCAATAATCAGGGATGATAGGGGTTATTGTCCCAACAGCATGTGGAGGGCCAAAGGTTAGCCATCTATGCATTAGAACAGGGTTAAAGAAGATCACAGGAGGGGTTTTATTTAGAAAAAAAGTGAAAAAACAGGAAAGCATGTAAATCACGGCAATGCTTGTAAACTCCTAGCCATGGTTAAGAAATCAGAAAGACAATATCTGTTCTGATTCTTAGATTATAAAAGAAAGAATCTAAGAGTAGTTATGCAAGTACACAAGTTTTTCGTAGACAAGAGTACTCCACAAAATTTGGCTCAGATCAATCACTCCCCCATACAAAAAAATGTGTGAGAAAACTGGGGATAATTCAAAGCAAAAGACTCCCCACTTGTTCACAACAGGATAACACAGTGCCAAGGTATCTAAAAGCCTACAGACGTAATCTGTGGGTCAGGCAGGTTTTTTTCTTCAGTGCCACTTTCCTGCTCTTATGAAGAGTCAATCAGTTGCAATATTCTTCCTAATTAACATATTGATTCATTAAAAGCAGCAAATTCCCTGGGCTGCTCCATTCAGATCTACTAAGCCACTGAACTAGGAATTGTACAGATTCATAAGCAACCAATGTCCTAAATTTCTCCATACTGCAGTGTTGGTGCAACTCCCAATCCTGCGCCAATACTTTAAGAAATGCAGGAGAAAGGGTCTCATTTTTAAAAGCGTGCCCTCCAATTCTGGAAAGGAGCATGTGCATGCTTTAAATAAAAATATATGGAATCAATAGAACATTATGGGAAGGAAACAGGTATTCTTTTACCTCACTGATACAATTTGAAACCCTTTTAAAACAGTCCCCAAACTGCATCCTGCTGCAAGAGAAAGGCAAAGGGGAAGGGCAAAGCACTTGTTTTGCACACAAAAGGTATCAGCTTCAGTCCCCCTTGGAAGCTCCAGGTAAGGCTGGGAAAGATCCTTCTCTGAAACTGCAGAAAGCTCCTGTCAAGTCTGTAGACAATTCTCAGAAGGGGCTCTGCTCTGACTCTCTCTATGGCAGCTTCCTGTGTTTCCCAAGTCAACAGTATTTCCATGTCTGTACAAGCCCTAAGCTGAACCTGAGGGAGGACCAATTCTTCCACATCTAGCTGCATGATGAGTCAACAGGAGCACTCTTTGTTTCTAGCATTGACTGCCACAGAATATTGTAAGAAAAACAGAAAATTAATTTCAAGACAGAACCAGTTCATCTCAGATACAAGATAACCTGGGAACACATCCAACTACATCAAGCATATTAGTGCATAAATGTTTCATGGAGGCAAGTGCCAAGACTGATGTACATTTTATTTATAGCCCAGAATGCCTTCAATGATATTCCCCCCTCGCAAGAGCTTGTGTCTTTTGCTGCCATATTTTGGAAGTTAAAGTCTATAATGCTGGCAAAGCATACACATTGTTGCTTGTTATGCATGACCATGCTAAACAAAGCAGTCACTTCTCATTCTGCAGAAGCCACTCTTAAAGCTCTTGAGCCAAGGCAGCATGGAATATCCACTGTGATCCATTACCTAGAAAATTAGACTTGGATCTCTGGATTCAGATTCTGCCAATAACTTATTTTTGTGGTCCTGGGCAAGTAAAGGAACTTATCTCTCAGCCTCAGTAAAATGGGAACAATAGTGACTAATCTCACATGCAGATGTAGGAAAGTGTGGTAAAAATGGTAAAGCACTTTGCAGATAAAAAGTGCTGTAGAACTGTTTGGTGTAATGGTGGAAATCAGTGAGCTAGAAGTAAACCTCCCAATTTGTTGGGTGGCTTTAGGCAAACAGCCATGGCCCAGTGTAGAGGCAATGGGCTTCATCTGAAGCTCAACACATGTAGTTCTGCTGGTGCAACGGGTCTTCCATTTGCTCTCCCCGCTGCACACACCCAAATATGCTCTGGAGGGTCTCCCAACCCTTTGGAGCTAATTCTGAGGATGCATAGCCAGAGAGAGGAAACTGCTGTGCTCATTTAAGTCTGTTGTGACAGCAGAGCTATAGCACTGAATATGGCCCAAGGTCTCTTGATCTCTTAAGCATATTTAAGAGATCAGAATATCCCCCTATATTTGCAGGGGTGGGTCCCAGCTCAGTGGCAGTACTTTGCATGAAGAACATCTTTGAGCAGGGCTGGGAATGTTTCCTGTTTGAAACCTTCCAGAGCCACTACCTGTCAGTGCTGACAACAATGTGCTAGAGAGACCAACTGAATGATTTAGTATGAAGCCACTTCCTCCCCTTCTTACTTTTATCCTGCACAATTCCCCCTCCATTCTCTTTTTTTATCATCATATTTAAATCCGTATCTGTGGCCTGATGTAGTTTACATAGTAGCCTGATATGTAAGCCAAATCACAAGTTGCAATCCTGCATCCGACTAGATTTTAAAACAATGGCTCGGCACTATAGTTAGCAAAAATAACCAGCTCTAACTGTCGGTATTTAAAAAAACTGAAGTGGATGGAGAAAGGAACAGGAAGGATGGGAAGGTTACGGGAGGAGTGTGCAAACTCATAGGGCGCTTGCATTCCCTAAACCGTGGTTTGGTGCTCATCAGTTACATCTGCACTGGGCAGGCATAGCTGGCATTAATCAGGAGTTATAAGACAGCTTCAAATTCTGGTTTCACATTTCATTGTAAAGCCAGTGTGTCAAGACTACAGTGGATTATGGTAAACCACTTTGAGGGTGGTTATTATTATTATAACCAACCAAGCGGTATATAAATTTTATGAAATAAATAAAAATAAATGATATTGAAAGGGGAAGGGGGGTAGGAAATCATGTGCAAGGGAAGAGGAGGGTACAGAGTAAGTAGCAATTCTATATCTTGTGGGGGGGTTGTAAAAAAATGTTTTTAATAAAGATTTTCTTGGGTTAAATTCTAATATCTTAAGAGACCAGGAAATGTGTTAAGTCAGCAGAGGGCCTGTTTCTGTTCCCCCATCTGTAATATATGACTGGCATCCCAGGACCGAAAGAGGATAATGTATATTAAGCATTTAGAACATTTAGAACTGTACAAACAAACATATACTTGTATATTATTAGTAATTATCATTTTTAGCAGTATTATATAGAATTTGTCATAGGGAACTGTTAGTAATAAGCTGTGGTGGCTGATATCCCTTGTAAGGTGCAAGGCAAGAGGGCCCACAGGAACCATAGCCAATGAAAGGCAGAGCCAATGACTTCTGTTTTTCCACCCATCTTTCTTCCTGCTGAGTTCTGTAAGGTCAACCCTGAAGCTAAAATGGAGGAAGCAGGCAGCCAAGGCCTGGACTGGTTGTAAGTAAGGAGGCAAGCAGATGAGGGTTTGCTGAGGGCAGGCTGGGGTTGGTGGCACAGTGCCCCAGTTGCCCTTATGGACTAGCCTCCCCTGGTAATAAATGCACACACATAGCAGCTGCTAGACATGCCAAAATAACTTTCCAGAAGCTTCCGAAGGTCTTCTGGAATTCGTTCATGTCTCACCTCGACGTGCCCATTCCAAGGGCACTCTAAGCCAGAGCTCACTGAGTCCTGCAGCAGGGGAAACACGCTGGAACGGAAAGCAGCTGTTCACATCAGTTGAGCTTATGGGCCATTTTATGTGGCATCTGGAAACGCTTGCTGAAAGGGTGTTTTATTTATGTTAATGGCTCTGGGAATGGCCATCTTTGATAACTAAAGGTCAACAAAACCACATGCTTCAATTATCCTGTCAAGAAGCAGGATGCTCTAGCGGGCCTGTTTTTCAACAGGCCTCAACACCCTTGTGGGGGTCCAAAATGAATTACGATTCCATTCACCTAGGCTGCTCAGCTCTTCTGAAAAGTTGGCCACCGCCGATATATTGGAAGCTGCCATATGTGCAGCCTCTTCTTGCTCTTTCCTAGGTGACTAATTAGGGTCTGGGTTTTTTCAAAAATCTGACCAAATACGCAAATACTGCACAAATACCTGCCTACTCGACCTCTTCAATCTGCAGAACATGCAGTTTTGCAAGTGCCATATAATGGTGTTCCACATCTGTGAGGAGTCAAAAAAATTATTTAGCACGGCAGCTCTTATGCTTTGGAGCTCCCTGCTTATTAACATTAAGCAAGCACCCTCACTATACTGTAATACGGATATTCCAGTATGCCTACCCAGACATATAGTTTCATTACGTATAATTGGGTTTTGCCATTTTGTTGCTTTTATCTGTATATTGCTGATCGTTATTTTATGTAAATCACTTAAATGGGTTGTGGTTTTTTTTATTAAGCCATTCAGATTTTTTCTGAATAAAAATAAATAAGTTTTAAAGCCACAGAAGCGCGAACATTTGCAAATATGCCTTTTTTAAAATAAAAAAATCTCCATAGTATGAAGGCTACCAGGGATTAAAACCAGGTTGAGTTTATACACCACATTACTCACATATCCTTTGTCATCGTTTGGTAAACTGAACTATGAGAAATTGCTATATTTTTGTTTTAAAAACATGTTAAACATTATTACCGAATTTTGTTTTTTAAATGTTTCATTTGTACCCTATCTTTCCTTGAGGGAGCTCAAGACAGTGTGCTTGGTTCCTCTCCCATTCTGACAACAGCCCTGTGAAGGAGGCCAGGCCAAGAGTGTCTGCCTCTGGGATATGAACCTAGATCCTCTCAGTTTTAGTCTGACACTTGTAACAAACCATACTAGCATTATTAAAGATACATGTAAAAAAGAAAAGAAAAGCAAAACAGATAATCAACAAAAACAAGACACAAAGAGCTGTACTCATCACTGAGTAGGACCAGTGTAGGAGTAGGAGCAGACCCATTGAAAGGAATGGACATGACTAACTTAGGTTACTTTCAGTGGGTTTATGCAGAATATAACAGTTGGATACCCCCCAAACATCTCAGGTGGGTAGTCTCAGGCATGTAGCGTCATGAAAACAGAGGCAGATGTCAGTAGAGAAATCTCACCAACTTGCAACTGATTGATAAACATTCATCTCAGTCATTACCCACGACCCTCCTTGTTACTCAAACTTGACCCATTATAATAAATACATATGCATCTGTACTGCTTCAGTATATTTTCTTTTTCCTTGGGGCAGGGACGGGGGCAGGGGAGGAAACAAGTATATTAAAAGAACTTCCAAGTCTTGATCTGCTTAACCTGACATGAGCTTATGAAAAACAGTTCGCTCCAATGCTGTTACTATCCTACCTCGCAACTGAGAGAAGATGGAGGCCTCCATTTAACTCATGCAAAATCACTATCAACAGAAACATGGAGATCATGCATCCTACCCCCCACGGGCCATATTTCAGTAATATTACCTGAACTGGAGAGAGTAGAGACCATCCGTTCACAGCAAACAAAGAAGCCCATACACAAAGAAGCCAGAAAAATGTGACTGAGGCCTGTAATAGTCCGGAGGATGTGGGGATGGTAGCAGGGAGGAATGAATCAATGCCAGGAAAGGATTTCAGACCTCACTTGCGCAGTTTGGAGAAAGCTGAGAAGTCAGGTTTACTGATGTGCAGGGACCATTGTCATTTCAGCAAGGGTTCAACATACAGTTGCAAAACAGAAGAGGTACTCTCGCAGGAACATTGGCAGTGGGTAGATCTTACACAGAAGGAGGAAGGTGAAAAAGACACAGACAGAAGGGGGAGGTAGGAAAAATACTTCCACAGAGGCTCTCCAAATGAACAGATTTCAGGTATCTCATAATGGCATCCATGGGAGTGTGGCTCTTCGGGCCAAATTCTACAACAGAGCCTTCTGTACAAAAGAACACCTGTTCCAGAGATGTATGTAGGCTTCATTCCTAGAAAGTTCCACCATAACCCAATTCCTTTTCTCTGTTTTCTCCACGTCCCCCGCCTCCTCCTTTACTTAGTGACCTAGATTGCTTCGAAGAGGAAAGGGTTCAAACTGGGGGAGTGGAGCACAGAAGCACTTTGCCTGTGCTGAGTAGCAAAGAAAGGCAGTGAGAGGCTGACGAGAGATGGGAGGGTGTTTCCCTAAATGGATTTGCCCTTCTAATCCCTCCCTCCAAGTGAGGAGTAGGGATAAAAATGGATTGTCTACTTGTATGTGCATTGCGTCCATGTGCAATAGATACACACACACACACATATGTGCCTTCCTGTGCCGGTGGGAATCTCCCATCTGAAAAACACACTGTATTCCGCAAAGAACAAATCCCTCTGCAACTCATCCGCTCTAATGCGCTGTGACAGAATACACTGAGAAGTACCGCAACATGCTTATCTATTAATATATGTTTGAAACAATCAATAATGCATGTGCTGCGATACTCGCTCTCTGCGCTTGGTCCTGATACATGCAGAAGCAAATCTGTCTGGAGAAGCAACTTAGTAAGCAAAATGGAGAAGGGGGGGGAAAAACCACCACACCAGTATAGGAAAGCTCCGGCATAATTCCCAAGACGGTTGAAGGGTTCCTGGTTTGTATGCATAAAACTGCAGAATTTCATTTTCCCTCGCAAAGGCCAGCGCAAATGAACCCCAGAGCACGTGTGTGTGTGTGTGTGTGTGTGTGTGTGTGTATACACACTCCCACCCTCTTTATATTCTTCAAGCAATTGGAGTGATCCCTTCCCATCATCCCTTCCTTCCTTGAGAAATTTGAAGCTGTCATTTTAAGTGGCAGGTTTTTGCTTTGTTATGTAACAGAGAGGCAAGAAACCCACATAAACTCCACGAAGAGACTTTGATCATGCAGAGGAATTGAAAGCAACTTTTTTCAGGTCCTGGCTTACTAGTGACAACCAGCAAGAGATCAAATACAAATGTTGGCACAAACAAGGAACAAGGGAACAAAACAGGCCTTTCCCAAAGCAAAGGCTGTAAAAGAATTTCAGCAAGGTCACCACGGTGTCAGAGCTCTCTTCAGTTTTATTGGACTACCAGTGGATAACAAGGTAACTGCCTACAGAGAAAGCCTTCTATTGTTGCTCTACCTCTGTGGCTAAGCAGACTAGCTGGGAATTAGTTGATTTACAAAATATGATGCTTGCCTCCTACACCAATAAACCTTTCTTCTAAAGCAGCAGAGAAATGGAAGCGCACACACCAACGAAATAAGGAAAGAAACATGCAATTCACACACTCCAACTGTTTCTTCTGCAGAATGTTTTCCCTCACAGCCAAAGCTAGGTAAGGGGAAGGAATTCATTCTGCTTGCATTGTAAACTTGCACTGATTTGCAAATTCCCAACTCAACGTGCGAACTGAGACACAGCTATCCTTTGAAATTCAAACTCCTCCAAAATTTGGCGATGCAATTCTCTAACCAATATAGTGCACATAAATGCATGTTATAGTGAAAAGAACTTAGGAAACTACCCTGTATTGAGGAAAATAGCTTGTGGATGTTCATTTATTAGGTAAAATTACATAACAAAAACATATCGGGAGAAATGCATGTGAAAAGGAGTTCGCTGAAATTAAGGGTGGAAAAATGAGAAACTGGCAGAAACCAAAACTTATAGATTTGTCCATCCATCCCTAGCCACAACCAGTCCAAAATACAAGAATGCTCTAGCATACATTCAGTGCTGTGAGCATTCACTGAAGATACAGTAAGATGATAAAAGTTTTGGATGCTGTGGATGACTGCGCCATATATTTGCAAACTTACTGCCTGCATCTAAATCTGAACTCTGATGCATTGTAAGTTGTACATGTTTAATACATAACTAAGAGTATAATGCCTTCTGTTAGACTCTACAGTAGTCAGTTGGTCTTCTACCATGTGTTTCTAGGGTTCAGTCATATTACATTTTCAGAAGTGTCCCATATTATTTTTGTTCAGGAAACTTCATGTGAAGAGACAGTCACAAGATTTGGCAACAATACAGCATGGCAAAAAATGTTTTTTGTTTTGTTTTGTTTTGTTTTTCCCTTTGAGAAATCCTTGCAATATATAAATTACAAAAGTTACTTAACTACCTAAAGGGAACCAGGCAGAGGACCAGGCAGAAGGCCTCCCTTCAGATGTCAAGGAGATAAAGAACTACATAACTTTTAGAAGACATCAGAAGGCAGCCCTGTATTGAGAAGTTTTTAATGTTTGATAATTTACTATGTTTTATTTATGCAGTAAGCTGCCCTGAGTGGCTGGGGAAACCCAGCCAGTTGGGCAAGATATTATTATTATTATTATTATTATTATTATTTAATAGCATTTGAAATTCAGCTACTCCAGAGCTTCATCAAGCAATCTCTATTCCTGAACTTTGTATTGAAGGCACTGCCACCACATGGCAATCTGTGTTCAGCACTTATCACACTTCTTCACATCTCTGTTAAGTCTGCCAACAAGGAGGGCAATTATGGTTGGCTGAGATTCATATTGAGGAAGTTGTTCATTAAGTATTAGAGGGAGACCACCCAGTCATTTTTAACAACTATGGAGCCATTAAGTGGTATATATTTATTAGAGCAGTAGAGCCCAAAGCACAGCACATTACAAAAGTTGCCATACTCTATTGCAAAAAGACAATGAAATGATTAGTGAACTTGTATCACAGACTTGTAGCCAAAAAAGGATTTGGCTAGCACTGACCCAGTCTGTAGGCCACACATTAGCCACTCCAGGTCTAAATTATGGTACTTGGTTGAAGTTCCTTATTACTGGGAACCCTGATAAGGAAGGGCTCCTAGTTGCCAGAAGGTTTCTCACTGTGCTCTTCCAAACACACTTAGAAATCTACTTTATACATTCTTAGTTGACTCAGGAAGCTTGGGAGCAGAGTAAATTGTGGACATTTGCCTCCCCTCCCCAAAACTCTATTTTGAATGTCTCTTTCCGGAATGAGGAACTGAGATTTTAAAATCAAGTTTTAATTGGTGGGAATGGGAATCAGAAATAGGAGTAAGAACCAAATTGATCCATCTGAAAGGCATCCTTTCCCCTTCACCCTGACTTGGGTGAGGGGACAGGACCCTTGTCACCCTTCCTCTGTCTCCCCATCTCTCTTTATTTCAACATTCATGGCCTGCTTCTTTGGATGTTGACTTAGCAGTGCAGAGCTGTCTTCAATGGGACTTGCTCCCAATTGGAGAAGTACATAGGACTGAAACCTAAATTATGCAACCCAAAATTGGATGCGTTTCTAAAATGCTCTCACTCTTTGGGCATTTCTTTGTGATGGATTTTCAATTTTCATTAACAGACTTGATAACCACAGACCACAAATTAATTTGTTTGAGCTTGCTCCTCTTAGCAAAGATTTGCATTCCATACATCCTGTGTCGGGGATGGGGAATCCCTTTCTGCTCAATAGTCACTTTCCCTTCTGGTCAACCTTGTGAGGTGGGACATGCCAGTGGCGGGTGGGATCAGAGGCAAAAATGGACAGAGCAATTCACGCCAATTTTACCTCTGTGCACTGAGCTAATTTTTACAGAGACACCCCTCTTTAGACTCCTTGCAGGCAAGCACAAAGCATTATGGGAGTTCAAGGACACAACGCAATCAGGCAGAAACACTCAGGGAGGGTGTAAAGCAGGACAGGTGATAGGCTTTGCCTGAGAAGGGGTGTGGCCTAAGGAAAGTCGCAAGGACCACATCTGGGCCTGAGATCCCCCATCCCCACTTTATGGCATATGCATCTGATAGTAAAGGATGGCTAACAAATTTAATCATGATAAGATGTGCTGTGGTCAGGGCCAATGATTCCATTTTGCTGTTTGAGGCAAATCAGGAAGTGCTGGCCGCTGCTGCCTGTGGTGATGGCAGAGAAGCGATGCCGGCACTGGCACTGATTTCAGGGGAGATCTTGCCAGAAATCAGCGCAGAGGTGGCCAGGCGCAGCCTCACCCCACCAAACAGCTGTGGTAGCCTATGATATCTGGCCACAAGCAGGAAAATACAAAGAAGGAATAAATTCATTTGTCCTTTGCTCATCCTTATTCTTCCGTGTGTTTCCAGAATTTAAGCATTGTGCCACACCCTGGAAACCAGAAGCATGAAATCTCTCTCTCTCTCTCTCACACACGTTTATTTCTGCAGCCTCAATAATACAGACACAATTTATAATGCCAAACCCTTGAATGCTCACAATATATCAAATGGCAGGACGTATCTTTGCTTTCCATGTTGCGCATGTCACCTTTTCATTCATAAAAGACAAGTCGTATCTTTAATCACTCTGCCAGAATAACAGCACTCAATTGCTCGCGTTATCAAACACTATTGGAAAAGTCTAGATAAAGAAGGCTGGGCAACCCCAGCCTATTAGTATTCCACACACAGCCACCTCCTCGTAAGCGAGAGTCATTGGTATCCCAGCAACCCTTAACTTTTCATTCTCCCTGGATTGCCGGATCTTTATCAAAATATAATTACATCCCTCATTTGGAAGATAAATTTTGATAGCCTGTGCCATGCCCAAATAAATAAAATCTGCGAGTGCTAAGATTCCACGGTTACAAACACCTGCATGCATCAAGGCACTTAGGTGGCCTCCTACCTGGTGGAAAGATTTGTTTGGTCTGCAGCATCTCCCACCTTCGCATCGATGGCTGAGGTTAAATGTTCAAATGTGGCAACAAGCTGAAAGTCGGCCCACTCTAGCATCCAGTTCCCAACTGCAGCAAGCAAGGGCAGGAAGGAAGCAGGCCTTCTCCCACTTTCCACCCCACTACCATCCCAAGGTATACTGCTTTTGAACCTGGAGGATCCATTTACCTATCAGGGTAAAATCCCATGATAGAGCCGACATCCATTCATTTGATAAAACTCAGGAAATGCCTCCCTTTGGAAACACAGAGTCACAGAGTTGGAAGGGACTGGGAAGGACATCAAATCCAAACCCCAGCAATGCAGGAATCTTTTGCCCAATGTGGGGCTCAAACTCATGACCCTAGGATTAAGCGTTTTATGTTCTATCTATTGAGCTAACCCCCGATAATTCAAAATAAATAGTAGTACAGTCATAAAAGGTAAAGGTAAAGGTACCCCTGCCCGTACGGGCCAGTCTTGACAGACTCTGGGGTTGTGCGCCCATCTCACTTAAGGCCGGGGGCCAGCGCTGTCCGGAGACACTTCCGGGTCACGTGGCCAGCGTGACATCGCTGCTCTGGCCAGAGCCAGAGCCAGAGCCGCACACGGAAACGCCGTTTACCTTCCCGCTGGTAAGCGGTCCCTATTTATCTACTTGCACCCGGAGGTGCTTTCGAACTGCTACGTTGGCAGGCGCTGGGACCGAGCAGCGGGAGCGCACCCCGCCGCAGGGATTCGAACCGCCGACCTTTTCGATCGGCAAGCCCTAGGCGCTGAGGCTTTAACCCACAGCGCCACCTGCGTCCCATTAGTACAGTCATACCTTGAGTTAAATATGCTCCAGGTTGAGTGTTTTCAGGTTACACTCCAAGGCGACCTGGAAGTAATAGAATGGGTTACTTCCGGGTTTCGCTGCTCACGCATGTGCAGACGCTCAAAATGACGTCACGCGCATGCATGGAAGCGGCAAATCGCAACCTGCGCATGCGCAGATGCGGGCTGCATTCACTTCAGGATGCGAACGGGGCTCCGGAACGGATCCCGTTCGCATCCGGAGGTACCACTGTAGTATGCAGTTTTACATTTACTGGAGGCAATCAGTGCTATTTTTCTAGAAATAGAGGTGCCAGAACTCACCATGAACACCTCCCTCATTCTCTTAGAATGGCAACGGTGCCCACCTGAGAGGTTCCGGAACCGAGTTCTGGCGAGTTCCAATTAAAGCCCTGGGAGCAAGTGATTTTGCACTTGACAGGCATGTGAGAGACACTGCAAAGTGTAACAGAACTTTAAAAATTTATTTTGTGACCTGTTGCATGACTCAGAATAAAAGAGGCTAGTTCTTGAGTGCACCAGAAAGTACTGCAGTACAGGCAGCAACTGTCTGAGGTGTGTCCTATAAGTGCATGACGGTGCACGCATTGTGCTGAACACAGAAGCGACCCACAAACGTAACAGAAAGGGGCGGGATGTGCAGGCGACAGAATGGGGCTTTTGCAGGCTTTTTCAATGGTGTTTCAAATATATGCAATTTCACTTAAACGTGGCGTGCCTTGGAATGTAACTCCCGGGTAAATTGGGAGTTGCCTGTACTTTATGGGGAAGAAACACAGGGAAGATGCTGGAGTCACACCATCGGTCAATCTAGCTCAGAAATGCCTACACTGACCACCAGCAGCACTGCAGGGTTTCAGACAGGGGACATTTCCAGCCACGTTTGGAGATTCTGGGGGTTGGACTTGGGACTTTCTGTATGCAAAGCAAATGCTCCATCGCTGTCCTAATGCCTTTTCTCACCTACTCATACCAGTAGTGGCAGGCAAGGTGGGGAGCGCTGCTCACCTGGTTTCCCAACACTGCCATCACTGCTGGTTGCCTAGAGCAGTGTTTCCCAACCTTGGGTCTCCAGCTGCTTTTGGACTACAACTCCCATCATCCCTAGCTAGCAGTACCAGTGGTCAGTGATGGTGGGAAATGTAGTCCAAAAACAGCTAGAGACCAAAGGTTGGGAAACACTGGCCTAGAGGGAAAGGGGTAAGGCCCTCAGTCACTGGAATCACCTCCATGCTGCGAAGTAGGTAAGCAAGGTGCCCCACCCCGATCTACCAACTGCTATCGTTTGCCTCTAACAAAAAACCCCCTACCAGTATCTCCATAACTAATTAGGTTCCTAAAATACGTGCAAGACATTCCACCTTCCTAGGCGATGGTGCTTATGCTGGGATTCAGTTTTAGCTACCACAGACATTTACAATGCAAAAGCTGAGGTAGAAAAGGAGGAGGGAGGGAGAGAGAGACAAATGCATCCTGACAACTGGGACATTTGGAGGTTGGTGTTTTCCCTGGGGCCGGCACTCTGAAAAACATGGCAGTCCTGGCTGAAATAGCACCATTGGAGGGCAAGTTGTGGAACCGTAAATGTGAAGATAGCAGTCAATCCTGCCCTTCTTATGCCATTAGTAAAGTGACGCTAATTTAAGATTAGGAATGTTTAAGAGGCATTGCCTGTGGACAGGTAAAATAATAACTAGCAAACTATATTGTGTGTGACTGGGACGCAGGTGGCGCTGTGGGTTAAAGCCTCAGCGCCTAGGGCTTGCCGATCGAAAGGTCGGCGGTTCGAATCCCTGCGGCGGGGTGCGCTCCCGCTGCTCGGTCCCAGCGCCTGCCAACCTAGCAGTTCGAAAGCACCTCCGGGTGCAAGTAGATAAATAGGGACCGCTTACCAGCGGGAAGGTAAACGGCGTTTCCGTGTGCGGCTCTGGCTCGCCAGATGCAGCTTTGTCACGCTGGCCACGTGACCCGGAAGTGTCTCCGGACAGCGCTGGCCCCTGGCCTCTTGAGTGAGATGGGCGCACAACCCCAGAGTCTGTCAAGACTGGCCCGTACGGGCAGGGGTACCTTTACCTTTACCTTTATATTGTGTGAAGCGCACTAGGATGATTCAGAGAAGAGATTGAGTTTAATCTCTGGTTAGTTTAAGCATGCCTTTCCCTGCTAGCTGTGACTAGCAGCGTTTGGCTCACATTCAAAAATGGACTAACAACATACCTGCTGGATCATGCCAAAGGTCCACCTTGCCCAGCATCCTGTTGTCCCCGTTGCCAACCAGATGCCCATGGGAAGCTCATAGGCAGGACCTGAATCACTTGTGATTCCCAGCAACTGACATTCAGGAGCATGCACCTTCTGATATTGTAGGTAAAAGGTAAAGGTAAAGGTACCCCTGCCCATACATAGGGTGTCTGACTCTAGGGTTGTGCGCCCATCTCACTTATGAGGCCGGGGGCCAGCGCTGTCCGAAGACACTTCCGGGTCACGTGGCCAGCGTGACGAAGCTGCTCTGGCGGGCCAGCACCAGCGCAGCACACGGAAACGCCGTTTACCTTCCCGCTATAAAGCGGTACCTATTTATCTGCTTGCACTTAGGGGTACTTTCGAACTGCTAGGTGGGCAGGAGCTGGGACCGAAAGACGGGAGCTCACCCCGCAGCGGGGGTTCGAACCGCCGACCATGCGATCGGCAAGCCCTAGGCGCTGAGGTTTTACCCACAGCGCCACCCGCGTCCCTGATATTGTAGGTAAAAGATATGAAAAAAACATCCATTGCTCATCAATGCTGTGCTACCTTGCTGTGTGTTGTTGAACCATAGGGCCATCACTCAGGGGTAGAGCTTTGGTCCCAGGTTCAATCCTTGGCATATCCAGGTAGGATTACAAACACCCCCTGGCTGAGAGCTGCTGCCAGTCTGTGTAGACCAGTGTTTCTCAAACTTAGATCCTCAGCTGTGGTTGGACTACAACGCTACTCATCCCTAGCTAGCAGGAAAGTGGTCAGAGATGATGGGAGTTGTAGTCCAACAACAGCTGGAGAGACATTGAGCTAAATGGACCACTGGTCTGACTCAATGTAAGGCAGCTTATGTTTCTATAAAATCACACATACACCATGGATAGCTGTATGTGTGATGCGGGGGGGGGGCAACAAGTGTAAACACAAAATACAAACTTTGACATGGTAACGAGCATGCAAATCTATCCTAAGTTCCATGTTCTGTCCCAATACCAGATCTCATGGAGAAGGCAGCTCAGAGGTTGCAGGACCATGGATAGCTCCAAGTCCTGCACTTGACCCAATCAAGGTTGAGAGCAAGACTGAGCCTTTTTAAGCATGTGCCCCCAGATTACCCCACCTGACTTCCCAAAATATGCTCCTATGCTATGTTCCACAAGCTGAGCCAAGGTTTGCAGCCACTGAATTCAAGTAATGCTGCATTATTCCCAATTCACAGAAAAAAAAATTAATAGTCTGGTTTTTTCCTTTTCAGTTTTACATTATTAGAACCATTCGTCTGACTAGGTTTCAGCCAATTCCATCTGTGGGAATTGTGTCATCATTGCTAACAGACAGATATTTTTGTAAGCAGCCGTTCAGCATATTTCATTGTAGCCCAGTAAGGCTAAGCACTGACATCAGGGGCAAAAAAGGCGGCCAGTGTCACGGAGCAGGAGTAAATATTTCAGGTGCTACTAAAGTATGAGATCATATTCTCCGCTATTAATACAGGGTGGGATTCAGTGAATCAGTCCATCAACTTGCTTAATGGGCCTTTCCCACATCCCAGCACTGCTGGACTGTGAGGTGCAGTGGGAAGCCTCCGTTGTCTCCTGGTCTACCATAGCAGACTCAGAGCCCGGCACCTAGTTTGGCTCCTTAGCTAGAGACTCTGCAGCCTCCGACTCCAAGTCTTGATTGCTGCTGGACTCTGGGTCACAACACTAAGGTTTCAATACCAAGCCATCTTTCCCTGGGTTAGCAGTTCTCGTGACATGAAGTAACATTCAGGCAACTTTTTGTTGGGTCTAAATGTGCAGAATCAGGTTCACCCCAGCAAAAACAACAATAATTAATTGGTCAGATGGATCTCAGTGGGATTCATGACCATTATAGACATTGCACTGAATGTGTTGGACTGAAGTGACAGAATTCAGACTATACTACCACCGATAGGTGGTTCCCCCCCCCCCACCCAATGCTTGGCCATATTAAAAAACATCAACAGATGTCCCAACATGCAATGAGCTGGCACCTAAGTTAAACCTTTCTCCCTGACAAGCTATTTCCCATCTCACAAATTTGGGGGGTTTCTTTTTTACAGGGGGGAGCGGTGCAAAACATATCCCCTGAAGTGGTTCAGTCCTCAGGTGACTTCAACCGATCATGTGTAATGTATAGCTCGTCCAAGCAAACTTGTTCAAGAGCTAGTGGTAAGCCTTCTGTTGGTGTCCTCAGAAACCTTCCTGAATATCACTACAATAACAATCCATGTTTCTTCTGCAAGGCTGTTAATCACACAGGCAACTATGGTTTTTCTAGGTATAGAAAATATGCAGTGCATTTTAACCAATTTCTAAATATGTATTGCTCCTGCACTGCCCATTCACAAAGACCTGAACCTGGAATGACTTCTTCCTTTGCAGATACTCAGCTGGGGTTACTACTTGGTTTCCTATTTCTTTTCCAGCCTTAAGCTTTTATACTTTTCTGAGTTTCTCACCAATATGTTCCACTGAGCACCCTCAGTTGCTGCTGTAACACCAATCACAGGAGATTAGATAGACAGATAGATGATAGATAGATGATATAGATACAGTGGTACCTCGGGTTAAGAACTTAATTCGTTCCGGAGGTCCGTTCTTAACCTGAAACTGTTCTTAACCTGAAGCACCACTTTAGCTAATGGGGCCTCCTGCTGTTGCCGTGCTGCTGGAGCACGATTTCTGTTCTCATCCTGAAGCAAAGTTCTTAACCCGAGGTACTATTTCTGGGTTAGCAGAGTCTGCAACCTGAAGCGTCTGTAACCTGAAGTACCACTGTATAAGAATAGATATAGATATTATTCAATATAAACCCCACTCTGCAGACAATCCTTTCCATCAACAGGATCATGAAGGAGCAGATCTACAATATTGGTACCATGAATGTCAAGTAGCAAGAACTCTGTATCATCAATGCTAAAAATAACTGAAATAGAGGGAGGGTTGGGAAACACTGCTACCTGAAACCCAGTCAGTGTCAACAATACTGAGCTAGAGGAACCAATGGGCTCATCTGGTATAAGAAATACCCAATGCCCAAGGGATATTTTCCCCCTACAGGCGACTGTGCAGTGTCACATTTGTGAGAGAACATTGCCTAGTGTTTCCTGTACTCTTCCATCACAGCCAGATTAATTATTCCATATGCCACGTCCACAATGCTTGTCAACCTAATTTACGAATGTAATAATACAGATCATTTATAAACTAGAGGTATGAAGATCACAAGGAAGTCAAAGTCTATTTAACTATAGATAGCATTTGGTGGGGGGTGGGGGATGGGGAATTGCATTATGGAGGTAGAACCCACTGAGGTTGCCCCTTCATTCATTCCCACACGCGATTCTGCCCTCTGCCATTCAGTCACCATGCAACCACACTTGCCCCTTCTTATTGCTTTCATTATAATCAGCAAATGGCAACACAGGTGCCTCTGTAGAACAGGAACCTGAAAGTTAAGCTGTGAACAGACCATTTAAAATAAAAATAAAAATACTGTTCTATCTTCCAAGGGCAACTGAGGATATGAGAAGGGAACGATTAGGGGGCATCCACTCCCTGTCGTACAATGCACCACACTGCAGAAAGAAGAGTTTGCTGTGATACAACCCTCTAACATTATCATAATCACTGCAAAGCCAGCCTTTGTACTGAGCATGTTTACTGGTGGCAATGAATTTCACAACCCTCTCCAATATTTTGCATCCTGGATAAGTGGTGAGGATTTGTCAATCACGATACCATTTCTTATTGTGCTCGTAATTTTTCTCTGTGCCTTTTGCATTCCTGTGAAGGAAAACACACACACACCTCAAAAGCCCTTCCTAACTTCTTAGTAGCTGCTGCCATCATAAATGGACTGGCATTTTCTGTATCATATATATCAGCAACACAACACAAATCCAAATGGGTTCTATGAGTCAGCTCTGTGCCTTTGCAGAGTAAGAAGCAAACAGATCTAGCCCTCAGCAGCAGGAGGAGAGAGGATTCAAGCACTAGTTTTGCAAATCATAATTGGGCTTACAGGGCAGGCATTATTAGCAGCTCTTGTGTCAGACCAAATAATGTAAAATAAAAATAAACCATGAAAAAGGGAGAATCGGCCAAAGTAGCAGAAGTATTGCAAAGACCAGCACCACTTAACAACTGCCCACCATCTTGGCTCAATCATTCCACCATGTATGACATCTCCCCCCTTTACAATGACCTTAGCAGAAACTACTGCATGAACATTGCATTTTATTTTTAGGTGCAAGCACTCAGAAAATCCCAGGTGTGTGGCTGAATGGCCAAAGGGCAGCCTCACCTTCAATACCCTTTTATGGAAGGGCTGGGGAGAGAAGCAGGCTCTGGGGAAAGGGGCCAGCATGGATAGTAGTACTCATTTAGGTTATTAGAATAGTTCTATTAAGGACACACACACACACACACACACACACACACACACACACAAATACATTTTCCTTTCTTATTTGTGAATCCCCCCCCTTTTAAAAAAAGTCAGATTTAGTGCCCTTCCTTTGAGCTTTTAATACCCAAATAATTTCCCTTCCACCTGCAATTTGAAAAGTACAGCCTTGTTCCCATGCCAGAGATTTCTCGGTGCCTGACAGCTTCTGCATTTCCATACCTTGCTGGTAAGCATAAATGCTGCATACTAAACTCTTACAGCCAGTGGCAGTGATTCTTACAGAAAGGAGCAACACATTACTACGACTGCTAAGATAAAACTTACAAGACAATGCAAGACAATTTTTTTTTAAAGAAGCCACAAGCAAACAAAGTCACATTGCAATTATAAAATAAAATAAAATAAAATATTTGATTTAACCAGAATAAAAGGATTAGAAGGAGTGGATTAAAATAGGAAATTAAATGTATTACCATTGGGGAAACTCCTGCTCATTTAGATTCTCCAGCCAATGCATAGAGTCACCCAGAGATTGCAGCTTTTCCTTTTAACTTCATTCCCCAACTGTGTAAGGAATTGGTTAAAAATGACGTCACTGCTGATCTACTCACTCCCTTTCCTAGTCCTCACCCCCATTCACTTGCCAAAAGAGCTGAAGCTGCTACACTTATCATCCCGAGTTGGCCAATGAAACACGACTATCCAAGTTCCTGGTTCTGCATGGGGCCATGTCAGTGCAGTACTGCAAGTGCATCTCTCTTAAGTCTCCTGCAGCATCATTTTGCTAAAATGCACCGTCAAGAGGCCCCAGAAACATCCAGAGATCTCTGAAGAAATCCTATTTGTCCCAGTCTTAGGATGCATAAAACACAGATTATGCCACACCAAATTCATCATTAAAAAGCAGTGAGAGAAAATCGCCTTGCCTGGATTCTGCCTGTGTGTGTTTATTTAACACACTTTTATTTCCTCTCTCTCTCTCTCTCTCTCTCTCTCTCTCTCTCTCTCTTTCTCTCTCTCTGTTATAGCTTTCTTGTATCAGAACTGCAACATATCTTCTTTTTTATCCTCCTCCCCTCTGGATATTACATCACCAATACATGATTCCAACTCTTACTATGGAACTGGGAAAAATAATAATTCTGAATGGGAGCTACCCGCGGTGAGCTCATCTATTGAATTCAAGTGATGCCAAAGTCTGAATCCCGGCAGTTTTACACAAAGACTCTGGCCTGACATAGCACTGCTTGGATTTTTATAACCTTGCATTTGCTGAAAAGCGAAATGTCTCATTGTTATGCTATTGAAACCAGATTAGTTTGCTTGCCACCACAAGCTGTGCAAAGAAGCACTGGCTGCAAGCAATGCATGGCTCCATCCAGAACATTCCTCTGGAGAATGCATAGGGTATTCAGCATTCTGGGGCTGCATTTAGCATTCCCTGCCTATCTTATCTGCCGAGAAGATGTTGCAGTAAAATCCTCTGACCGGCAAAGCTACAAGAGAGAGAGGGAAAAGCCGGCTTGCGAGCACACTGCAGAAATACTTGGAAGCATCTCTCTACCCCCCGCCCTGCTGCTCTCCTAAGCCTTCATTCATTCTCTTAAGCATCACTAAAGGGGACTTTGAGAGAGAGAGAGAGAGAGAGAGAGAGAGAGAGGACCCCGATTCCATTGCTGACACTCACTGCAGAGAAGCTGACTGCATGGCACCCTCTCTACAGCCACAAAACCAGCAGCAAAGCAGGCCGGCTATAATATAATGCAAGGCCTGCTGCATAGCTAGCTGGGCCGCTGGTTGCTATGGGCACCCATTCCACGCCCCTCCACCTCCCCAATCCATACCTGTGCATCTTCTCCTTGTGTACTGCTGCAGCTTGCATTGGGATTTGCCCATCCACGATGTGGCCAGGCACTACCCATCCCTGATAAGTCTCAATGGCCTAATGGAGGGCAGGTGCTTGATACTGCATCCTCTCTCTCTCCCTCCCTCCCTCCCTCCCAGCAGCAGCAGCAGCAGCACAGTCAGAGTCAGTCAGAAGCAGCAGCAGCAGCAGCTGTATCACTGGCAGCAAAGGGGAATCACTATATGTGTATGGGTAGCCTCAGCCTATGCAGATCTCTCGGATATATATATATATATATAGAGAGAGAGAGAGAGAGAGAGAGAGAGAGAGTGCACCCTATTCCTTTATAGCACAACTTACTGACATGGATTTGTTATGTGTACATTACTACCAGAAAACATGCATCACATTGGGTACATGTTGGGAAATTTATTTTGGGAGTTCAGATTACTGGACCCATCAGGGGCCATTTATTTATTTATTTATTTATTTATTTAGTAAGTAAGTAAGTAAGTAAGTACAGTGGTGCCTCGCAAGACGAAAAGAATCCGTTCCGCGATTCTCTTCGTCTAGCGGTTTTTTCGTCTTGCGAAGCAAGCCCATTGACAGCTTAGCGGCTTAGCGCTATTAGTGGCTTAGCAGCTTTTAGCGGCTTTTAGCGGCTTATCAGCTTAGCGGATAAGCGGCTTAGCGGCTTAGAAAAAGGGGGGGAGGGGAAAAAACCCGCAGGAACTCGCAAGACATTTTCGTCTTGCGAAGCAAGCCCATAGAAAATTCGTTTTGCGAAGCACCTCCAAAATGGAAAACCCTTTCGTCTAGCGGGTTTTTCGTCTTGCGAGGCATTCGTCTTGCAGGGCACCACTGTACACAGCGCTGTACCCAAAGATCACAGGGCGGTTCACAACAATGAATCTAATGGATATGCTGGAAGAAATCCTCATGCCTTTAGCATGCCAGCCTACGTGCTGGCATTCCATTCTAACTTGAAGGCCTGTTCTCTGCAAATTGAGACAGAGTTGTTCCACTCTAAATCTGGGTGAGGGGTGGAGAGGAACCCGTCTCACTGCTTTGGCATGCTGCTCAGGGTTATCTTTTTCTCTCTTTTCTACATTAAGGGCTATTGAGCCTTCAAAGCAGGCATTTCACAACTCTTTCGTCACTTGGGGACAATGGATGAAGGAACCTGTGAAGTGCAAAAACTGTATGATAATCTTAAATAAAAACCCAGCTACCATCTCTTTCTGAATATTCTCCCCATATTCTGTCATAGTGAGGCATTTGGGATGAACACATTTGGGCTGAGAGGGGAAAGGAAGCACACAGAGTCCCTACCCCTCCATATGTCTGAGGGCATTGGCTCTACTTGAAGCCAGCTTGCATGGAACATAGGCTTAGAACCCTCATCTTGATCTGTAACCCCAATAAGACAGGGTTCCCAATCACAGAGATTGTTCAAAACACTTTTGGGTATTCCCTTCAGACCCTCGCTCTCAATGGAGGAAGGTCTGAAATGGAGCCAACATGCCTTGGGATGTTGGGGGCAGGGCTTGTGTGTGTGTGTGTGTGTGTGTGTGTGTGTGTTCCTACCCCCTTCCCACATTTAATCATATGCATTCACCTTAATAGGCTCAGAAGGTGGTCATGAACGGTCTAATTGCTGGATGGAAACTATAAGGCACAAAAGGGCTGAAAATCACCTTTCCTTGAAGGGGAGGGAAGGTCAATTTGGCTGAGGGGAAAAAACCCCTCACAGAACTTCCCAGAACATACGAGAAGCCATCTACAGTCCACTGGTAGTCAAAAACTGCTGAGTGACCACATGGAATCTGTTCACTTAGGCCAATATTGGTTACTTATGCGGATATGTCTGAAAATTTCCGCCAGGTCAGAATTTGTTGCACACACCCCTCATTCATCTCATTGAGCAAGTTCCTGGAACGGAATGTAGATTTTTGGTTTTGTCTGCAGATCTATGAACCGGGGGGGGGGGGGCCTGGTTTGTTCACTGCACTTAAGGTAATCCAAAAGCTTGCTATCTCTCCCTTGCCTTGTTTTAACATTCTAACGCTTCTTAGAACAGCTTTGAAAGTGCAGCACCTCTGCTGTCCTAGGTAAACCACTTTTTTCAAAAACAGTTCAGGAAGTGACTGTACATCATTTCCTGTATATCTGCACATGCAACAGACAGAGTCCCCCACCCCCTATCTGAACACCATGGGTGCAGGCATCTTTTTGTACATACAATGACCCTTCATACATACAGTTTTGGTGGTGTGTGTGTGTGTGTGACTGTTTCTCTGCACAGATTTTTAAAGAATTTCCCAAAAAGTATCCTAAAAAAATATGCATAGAAATGGGCCACAATATAAGCTTTCAAGATGTCCACATATGGAAACAGGATGAGATGAGCTAGGCTACATTTGTCCACCCCTACAGATTATGTTCCACACACTACCCTTGACCTCTACTATGGGGCAACGTATTTTCTTCAGAAGAATTTATTTTATTTTGGTCAACACCCCCTGAAGACACCCTCCTTGTGATACTCATAACCCCCTGAGTTTGTTGGTCCAATTGGTCACTGCCTTCTGCACACTTCAACATAGTAAGTACAACGTGAGCAAAGTGTGAAAGGAGAAGACAATGACAGTGAAGAGGAAGGCAACAATATTGTTTCCTCGTGGCACTGCCAAGGTAGTGCAATCATTATGGAGTTTGTTTTTTATTTAGGGCATTCCTGTGTAGGAGGCAACACACTCAGGAAAAAGGAGCTACCATCTCACAGACACACACAGTGACATAATTACTGCAGCCCTAAAACCTTTACACTGCTTCCTTGTAAAACATCGATTGATTTTTAACATCTTTTCTTTAGCTTTTATGGCCCTTAAGAGACTAGCCCAACATCCCTGTGAAACATCTTTCACCCTAAGCCTTTAGTCAATGTTTTGAAAAGATTGGTCTCATCCTTGTCTTGCCATTCTAACTTCAACCTTGAAAGAGGAGGAAGAAAGTGTTCATTCATCACCAGTCCATCAGTACCATATATTTAAGGCACATTTATGGAAGAAACCTGGGAACTGTAGGTTACCTCTCACAAAGCTACAGTTCCCAGCACCATCAATAAACTAGGTTTATTTTGGCACAACTAATGCCACTATTAAAAATGAGTGCAAAACCCAGCTAGACAGAATAATCACACAACGATATCAGCCACACAATATGAGACTCTTCTGCTACCACCAAGATTGGCTCATGCTGTATTTAACTCTAGGGTGTTTCTACTGCAGTTTTCAACTGCAGTAGAAACTGCCTGAGGGCACAAACAAGTGAATATCTCCAACTTTAATGTGGATTGTGTCACTGGGAGAGGACATAAAGGTCTTGCACTTTTTGATTAGGTAATTCTAGTGTGCTGGTGACCTTGGAGAGGGTTTGCTGTCAGTATCTATAGTGGCTTCCCTTTCACTGCGTAACTCTGCATCTGAACCTTCAGGAGTTCAGCATGCAGATTAGCTGGGGGTTAAAGGGTGCCTAGCTGCACACTCACTCTCAGAGAAGAAGTAAAATATGAACTGTGAGTGATGCAAAAAGCAAAGGGTTTCAGAAATGAAATTACAAGGGTAAGAAAACACAGAGAAAACGCATATGAACAAAATGTGATGGGTGGTAAATGGAAAGGGGATAACAAGCAGACCAAGGAAGTTAAAAGACAGAAACAAGAGGAAAGTTCATCTGAACATTTCTGAGCACAATTCAAAGAGTTGGTGCTGAACTTTAAAGCCCTAAATAGCCTCGCACCTGTATACCTGAAGGAGCATCTCCACCCCCATCATTCAGCCCGGACACTGAGGTCCTCCTCCAAGCGTCTTCTGGTGGTTCTCTCACTGCAAGAAGTGAAGTTATGGGGAACCAGGCAGAGGGCCTTCTCAGTAGTGGCACCCGCCCTGTGGAATGCCCTCCCATCCAATGTCAAGGAGATAAATAGCTATATCATTTTCAGAAGACATCTGAAGGCAGCCTTATATAGGGAAGTTTTAAATGTTTGATGTCTTATTATGCTTTTTTGTATCTGTCGGAAGCAGAGTGGATGAGGCAACCCAGTCAGATGGGCAGGGTACTACAACTACTACTACTACTAAGGAAAAGCAGGTATGCTGCTCACATAGGATCAAAGGTACAACCAGCTGCTTAATGCCCTCCTCACCCATTACTTTCTGCCTCTGTCAGCTGCATAGCCAGTGGAGGCTAGTCCGTTAGGACAAATGAGGCACTGCTCCACCAACCTCAGTGTTGATTCTTGTGAACCCACCTGGCTTCTTATTCACAACCAGTCCAAAGGGTGGCTCTGACAATCGGCTTCCTCCTCCTTAGTCTCAGTGTTGCCCTCATAGAACTCAGCAGGGTTGGCTAATCTGTCATTGGCTCTACCGCCACCTACCATTGGCCTCCTCACCTTCTGCCCTACCAGACGCAATGGGCAACAGCCACCATTGGGTCCAGCCTGTGACATCTACCAACTCTCCTGCTTTGATTTGCATTCCTGTTATAGACCGAAAAGTATCACAATTGCTCCTGCATTGTATGTTGAAGATCCCAGGATCAATTCTGATGGGAAGTTTTGCTTCTGCACATGACTCTGGCAAACTGCTCTAAGCTGAAGCGTTCCTTCCTCACCCACCCTAGAATGTTTAGTTCACATTGAGTTCATGAAACATCGTACCCTGACCTGTTCTCAATGCATGGTTAACCACATCTACGGAATGCGATAGTTATGTTCTTTTAAGTCTTGTTATATCAATCATTAGTAATAGTTTAATAAGGAGGTTTTCATACCTGTCTAATTCTGTGTTCCCTTTCCCAACCTTTAATCTATTGATGATTAATGCCTATATGCAACCCTTGCATTGTATTTGTGTTAACCAATCAGCAACAAGCACATATGTGGCAATGCTGTAATATTCAATAAAAGGGACTCCCCGAGACATGCTCGAGAGATGCCTCCCATATGACACTTGTCATTCGTCTGTCGTTTATTTCAACCCAACAAATTCAGCTGGGACAACCATCAGGGTCTTTGAGCAAATAAGAGAATTACACAGATGTACAGTGGTACCTCAGGTTAAGTACTTAATTCGTTCTGGAGGTCCATTCTTAACTTGAAACTGCTCTTAACCTGAAGCACCATTTTAGTTAATGGGGCCTCCCGCTGCTGCTGCCGCGCTGCCGGAGCACGATTTCTGTTCTCATCCTGAAGCAAAGTTCTTAACCCGAGGTACTATTTCTGGGTTAGCGGAGTCTGTAACCTGAAGCGTATGTAACCTGAAGCGTATGTAACCCGAGGTACCACTGTAACTGGCTCCTTGATTTAAAGATAAAAATAATAAATTATACAGTGTCAAAATTGTATGTGATTATGTTTCTGTTTCTGTTTCTATTTATGTATTAGTCAAAGCTGTCAATAAAAAGGAAGCATTAAAAAAAAATATCATCATGTCACATTGGAGCTTTTAAACTTCTCTCTACTTTAATCAGGAATCCCTGAGCTGTGTGCTATGAGAAGTATTGAAATAAGCCTTGCAAAAATAAGCCTCTGTCTATCCAGCATCTGCCAGTGATTCATCCATCAGTTTATGCCCCTCAGGTTGGGAAGACAGCATTGATCCTTCTGTCTGCCCATATATGGGCAGTGACATCATCTCAAGGGAGAGATTAAGGATTCCACAGGGATTCCACAAGGAAATCCCAGAAGTACCACTCTTGCCCAGAAAGCACTGCCCTACCCATCTCTGAGCTCTGATTGACATTTTAGGGAAAGCAGTGGGAGGGGCCTGAGGACGCAGTCTTAACTAGATTACTTGGTAGTTGCAGAGATGTTGCCTGTTCCTTTGTTCCTGGAGCTGAGTAATAAAATAAAATAAAAACTGTGCATGTATATTTTTTTAGTATATGATTTGAATGTGCCTTCCCATGTTAACCCTGTGCCCCAGATACATTTTTTTTTTTTAAAAAAAATGCTGCTCTAGAAAGACTCGTTGGTGATATAAATGCAGGCCTGGAGTTTGTAGATTTTGAAGGTTTCCCCAAAGAATTTTCAAAGAACAAGTATAAGGCAGAAACTCGGTTAATACTGGCTTAATTATATATCCAGAATTCTGAAAACAACACAGCTGTGAAAAGAAACAACCTTCTTGTTTCTTTTTGTTAAATAGCTGGTTGTTTATTTCAGGCCATACCCACTACTACAGTATACAATTTGCTAATTACCTCTCTCGTTACAAAGACAGTCTCTGTTTATAGTGAAGTTGTTCTAGTTGGTATAAATCCCCCCCCCCATCCTAAATTCCTTTGGGCTCTTTATAATCTATTCACTGGTTTGAAGGGGCTCCCCCTCTGTGTGTTAGTTTCAAATAATCTCCTATTCATAGACTTCTAAAAATAGATGGATTTTATTTACATTTTAAAATGGTGCTTATATTTTATACAGCACATTCATTCCCTGAATGTTCATGTACACTCTCACAGTACTTCAGGTGTGGGGAACCTGCAGTCCTCCAGGTGTGGCTGCACTCCCATCATCCACAGCCACCATGGCCAATAGGCATATAGTCTTTCATCCCCCTACCGCTGAAAGACTACCTGATCCCTTACACCCCTGGCTAGACTCTGAGATCATGGGAGGAGATGCTCTTCTCACAGGGCCACAGTCCTCAGGGAGATGGTGCATGGCCACTTGCAAGAGGATGTTCTCTCTCTGCTGTGGCATCCTGACTCTAAAATTCCCTCCCCTCTCATATGCGAGCAGCTCCAGCACTGATGAAGTTTCAACACCTGTTAAAATCATGGTGGTTCCTCTAAGTATATGACTAGAGTGGCATCCCTCGCCTAGCTGATGTAGTTACGTTCTTAGCATACTGCACATTCTTACTTTTAAGCAGTTTTTAAATGAACTATTGCTTTTTTGTACATTAATGTTCCAGCAAAGAGAACAACAAAGAGCTGTTATTAAACCACTATACAGTGGTACCTCGGGTTAAGTACTTAATTCGTTCTGGAGGTCCGTTCTTAACCTGAAACTGTTCTTCACCTGAAGCACCACTTTAGCTAATGGGGCCTCCTGCTGCTGCCACGCCGCCGGAGCACGATTTCTGTTCTCATCCTGAAGCAAAGTTCTTAACCCGAGGTAATATTTCTGGGTTAGCGGAGTCTGTAACCTGAAGCGTATGTAACCCGAGTTACCACTGTATATAAAAGAACTCTTAACAGTGATTCTGTAAAGCAGTGGAGCTGTGAGGGTCTGGCTCAGAAACAATGGTTTGCTTAAGGCCAATGACCACCTATGAGCCAACTCACCAGAGTCGTATGCCCCAGCAAGATCTTCCGGCAAGAAGGATGCACAGCAGCACACATCTGGCCCCTTGAGCTCTCATTTGTGCCTCAGGTCTTTTCTGAGTGGGAGAAATGTGGGGGTTGTCTGTTATTTGTACAGACCAGTTAAGAAACTGCAAATGAAAATCTGTTTTGTACAGGCTTCCAGAACCTGGTGCACGACAGACATCACTGGACTCCCATCATCCTGGACCACTGACTACGCTTGGGTATATGGAAACTGCAGCCTAAAAACTTCTGGAGGGCTAGATGTCTACCTGTTTGACTTTCTGTCCTATGCCCTAGCCACAGGGAAGGTGTCACAGCGGAGGGGAAGAGCACATGCTCTGCATGTGCAAGTTCTGAAATTCAGTCTCTGGCATAGCCAGATGAAGAAGGGGAAGATTCTTGTAGGAGACCCTGGAGAGATGCTGCTTGTCAACGTCTACAGAACTGAGCCTTATAGACCAATGATCTGACTCGGTATAATAGGGCTGCCTTTGCTCCTAATGAAGGAAAGTCCTGCCCCCCCCTCTGCATAAACCTTCTGCATTTGCCAGTGATGGAAAGAGGATGGGATGGATGGGGTGGTTGGCAGCAAGCACAGACAGAAGCTGGCTAGTAAGCCAAGGACCCCTGATGAGGGACACCCCACTTCGCAGCCCGTTTATGCTGCATCAGCTGCATACATCCCTGAAGGCTCCCACGTCACATGACTTTTTTGGTAGACATAACGCAGCTTGCACGAATGGATTTATGAAATGAAAATGTACGAACAGAAGCATCATGTAACAGTGCACATGAATGGGCGACACATTCAAGCAACTCCCTAATGGTCGACTCACAAACTGCAAAAATCCAGACCTTGTCTACTGGTCTTTGGGGGCGTAGGAATCAAATATGAATCAAAAGCACCAACATTACATGAATACATAAGCTGATAAATGTTATGTTAATGGGAGTTCTTTCCCCATGCTTCCCTATGTATTATATCATAGAATCATAGAATCATAGAGTTGGAAGAGACCACAAGGGCCATCGAGTCCAACCCCCTGCCAAGCAGGAAACACCATCAGAGCACTCCTGACATATGGTTGTCAAGCCTCTGCTTAAAGACCTCCAAAGAAGGAGACTCCACCACACTCCTTGGCAGCAAATTCCACTGTCGAACAGCTCTTACTGTCAGGAAGTTCTTCTTAATGTTTAGGTGGAATCTCCTTTCTTGTAGTTTGGAACCATTGCTCCGTGTCCACTTCTCTGGAGCAGCAGAAAACAACCTTTCTCCCTCCTCTATGTGACATCCTTTTATATATTTGAACATGGCTATCATATCACCCCTTAACCTCCTCTTCTCCAGGCTAAACATGCCCAGCTCCCTTAGCCGTTCCTCATAAGGCATCGTTTCTGTCTATGTTCTGTATATCGTATATGTTAGCTTCAGGTTTGTGGTCAGGTCTGGTGCTGAACTAACTACCGTAACACCATCAAATAAATATGACTGATTCTGAGTGATGAGTGTCAGCAGCTATATATCCAAAATAGGAGACTAACAACACCTTATAATTAAAAAAAGAAGTACTGATCACCCACTTCTGTTCTCTTTTGGATCCTTCTGTATCTTGGATGTGATAGCATGGATATTTCTTGTTAACTGAATACAGCACATCCAGGTCTTACCAAACGTATGGGGGTAGAAATGTGGAAATGTATTTATTATATTTATTTTTATGGAACTGTTGCTCCAACTTATCACTCTGACAACAGTGCTCAAGGTGGTTTGCAATATTTTAAATTTATAAGGACAGCAGAGGAGGATCACAAAGCAAACGCAGGAGGGAGACTAAAAGAGAAATCAATCAGAAGGCAAAGCAAATATTTGCCTAAGCAGAAGCCCTCACCTAGAATCATAGAATTGCAGAGTGGGAAGGGGCCATTAGGATCATCTAGTCCAACCCCCTGCAATGCCGGAATCCTCATAGTTGAAGACTGAGTTTCTGAAGCAGGATTTTCACAATTTGGGTACCACCACAGAGAAGGCTCTTTCTCTTATTGGCACAACCAGCACTGAAGCTAGTGCTGAGACAACACACAACAGCCTCTGCAGCTTAACCCTGGCATCACAAAGACTTCATTCATTCATTCAACTTATATCCCTCTCCCTTCCTCCCAAAGGAGTCCAAGGTGGCAAACAACAAGAGATAAAACAATTAACCCATCTTAAAAAGACATCTTTATAACAATTCCAATACAAATGCAGATGCATTTTTGCAAGCAAACTCAACCTCCTGTCAGTTTCTACCCAAAGTATTCTCCGCCACACAGTTCTAATATTATCTCAAAAAAACCCTGCAAGTCGCATGTTCTAGACTGCTATATTCTGAGCTGCTAAAATAAACAGCAGCTGCAGTGCTCTCAGTTTAACACATTCCTTAAAACAGGGTAAGACACACACACAGAGGGCACTTCCAGACTGTCACTATTTTTTGGCTGGGATTCAATCACATACTAGGAAATCCAGGCTGCACAATTCTAATAGAACTTTGGGGGAAGCAGGTTTGTTGCTCAAGGTCTCCTGATCTGAGTTTTTGCCATCAAGAAAGTGACAGGAAAATGCATTGGAATGTGTGGAATAATACTTGCTTTGAGTCAATATCATCTAACCTCCCCACAAACAAATCAGAATGAATGCTCATTCAGGAGCAAATGCCTCTGTGCAAATTAATCAGGATGCTCAACTAACAGGTCACCTGGAAGCACCCAAAATACAGAGTAGACCTAAGAATAATCTGTTCTATTCCAGTCCCCTCAGCAAAAAAATACTAAGCTGAGCACAGTAATTTCATATACAAAAACAGACTTTTATCATGCCCTCTTCCCCTTCCCCCTTTAAAGAAATGTCAGACTTATTAGCAACTGAATGCTGTGCATACTGCTTACTGTAGAAAAGTGTAGATCTTGTGTCTACATTTAAACACATTCCAAGTGTCCCCATTAGGCCTCCAAGACTGGCTTGTTTTCTGAGAAAGCTTGAGTAAGCTTTCTAAGGGGTCAGCAGAGTTCTAATGTATGCACTCTCTCATATCAATTTGTGGTCCTTTGATTAAAGAGCTGGATCACATTTTTGACTGGAAGAGCAGTCCTTTCCACTTTTTGAGTATGGCCAGAAAACCAGGACTGAAAGATACAATCGTTTTTTCCAAAGCAGACAAAAAGGGCAGGTAGGCTGGTGAGTTAGAAAAAAAACCAGCAGTTGTCCTTCTTTGTCAGGATGAACTATTTTGCATTGTTCTCAATTGTTCCTAATTAACAGTATTAAATGGGACGCAGGTGGCGCTGTGGGTTAAAGCCTCAGCGCCTAGGACTTGCCGATCGAAAGGTCGGCGGTTCGAATCCCTGCGGCGGGGTGCGCTCCCGCTGCTCGGTCCCAGCGCCTGCCAACCTAGCAGTTCGAAAGCACCTCCGGGTGCAAGTAGATAAATAGGGACCGCTTACCAGCGGGAAGGTAAACGGCGTTTCCGTGTGCGGCTCTGGCTCGCCAGAGCAGCGATGTCACGCTGGCCACGTGACCCGGAAGTGTCTCCGGACAGCGCTGGCCCCTGGCCTCTTAAGTGAGATGGGCGCACAACCCCAGAGTCTGTCAAGACTGGCCCGTACGGGCAGGGGTACCTTTACCTTTACCTTTTAACAGTATTACAGACTGCTGTTTTTTGATACCACCACTCCACCTTTTATGCAGAACTTGCTTTTCAGCCACTAGATGGCAATAGATAGGCAGTTTGCATCTCTGAAAGCAGTAAATGTCGATGATGTGACAGAGAGCAATTGATTCACATAGAATAGATACATACATGAAGATATTGCTCCAAGTCAGCACTTTACTGCTCACTGATTTTTTAAATAAAAAACACACACACTATCAGTGCCATCTCTCAAATTGTCAACACATTATTTCCTTTTGTTTGACTTTTCTGCCCCTCCACCTCAAAGGCTTGAATAAGTAAGGATGTTATTGTCACATGCACATGCTTATCCATTAAATAAAAATCAAATCAGGAAAGCTCTTATCTGGAGGCAGCCATTCCAGCACTGGGAGAGCAGAGAAGCAGAGCTTACTCCATGGGCTCTGCTGCTGCGACAGGCCAGCTCCATCAGGCCTCTTCTCCCTCAACTGGGAGCAGCCATTTCGTCAGCTATCCCAGCTGCTCAATGTAGGAACAACTGCCTAGAAATCTGAGTTCTGAGTTTTTATTTTCCTCTTGCCTCCTGGTCCCTCTCCCCTTGAGTGTTGGTATTTTCACAGTGCTATTTTTCATGGAACTCACCATGAACACCTCCCTTGTTCTATTATAATGGGAATGGCACTCACCTGAGAGGTGCCGGAACTGAGTTCCGGTAAGTTCCAGCTGAAGAAAAGAAAGCCCTGTATTCTGATCTACTTATTTATTAGAATGTAAGCCTACAGGTAGGGAGTGTCTTAGTTTTGATTTCATGTATGCCACAGTGGGAGCCTTTTTGGCTGAACAGTGGCGTACAAATGCTCTAAATAAATAAATAAAATAATAAGAAATGGCATTCTAAAAATGTTGTAGATTTTCTATCAGGAAAGAAGAACCCTCTCGCCTGATCTTCTGCAGCTAATGGGAAATCCAACTCCATTCTTTCACTTAACCCAGAGTGGATCTACACACAAGAAAAACCCACTATAAATAAGTCATGAATTAAATTGTTATAACAAAAAAAAGGGGGGACCCAATGTAAAATCACATAGAAAAGTTTTGTGCTCTACAGCACCATCTGGTGTTCCATGCTTATAACACATTTAAAATTCTGTTTGCTGAGTCCCCAGTGTGGTGTAGAAACTAAGAACATACCTGTGAAGGGGAAAAAAAAGAGAAACCAGCTATATAGTTTGGATTGTCAATAAGATTGCAGAATTCAGTAACAATATTTTGTTGCTTTTGGCTGCCCTGCAGGAAGGAGAATTTTGAGAGCTTCTCCTTCTCCCACCACAGGTCTTCTACTCTTTTATTCCATGCACACAAATTTTCCTTTCCTTAAGATCTGATGACTTTAATTCCCAATTTATTCTCACAAATCTCAGACTATTCAGTCAAAAAGGAAAGCGCAGACCAGGGGTGTTGGTTGCGCATCAAATAGCCACCCAAGTAAATAAGAGCTAGAATGCAACATGCAAATCAGGAAAGGGATTCAGGTCTCTGCCTCTCTCATAAGATCCCTTAGCTTGTTCAACTATTTCCTGCTCTCAGGCAGGAAATGCAGGACTGAGGGCAAAACATACAGCAAGAACAAAAACAAATGAAACACCCCTCCAGCTCATTTCTGTATTAAAAGGCTTTTAACATGAAAGCCCATTTCAGCTGAGTTTATCCAGGTGTAGGTTCCCAGGCGCATTCTTAGTTCAGAATTAATTACCCACCTCTAAATTACCAGAGAGGCTATCAGGGGGGTGGCAATTGGAGTTAATAGCTAGAGGCCATCCTCAGCTAGTTTTAGACAGAGGGCAGGGTGCTTGCAAGAAGGGTAATTTTCTGTGCGCTGAAAATGTAAATCACAATTTCCTGTTGGCCAGCCATGGATTCCATCAAGCAAGGAGAGAAATGTTTCCATGAAGGCCCCTGGCCACTCGCCCTACCCCAAGGCATTTGTTTCCTTCTTCTGACCAGTGTTTGACAAGTTTGGTCTTCAGAGTCACAGAGAAATTACTTCTTGAAAACAAGATCATGGCCTCCCCATGCCCCATCTTACAAGCTCCCAGCATCTCAGCGAAGGGATGTGCTGGAAACTGACCAAGCAACAAGCCAAACTTAAATAACCACAACAACCAAAACCATCATTAATCAAAACCCACTGGGACTTGTTTCAGAAAGGAAAACATTTGTTTCGTTGTCTATGAATTCCCACTAGCCAAAATAATAACAAGAGGTTTTCAGCAATCAGCTTTTATTTCCCCAACACTCTTTAGGATGGATCCAAATGTTTCATGCCTCTGAGGGGAGTCTTCCTCTAGCGGAGCAGTGAGTAACCTTTTTCTGAGAAAAGGTCATTGATTGAGGGTTAAAGTCAGTCAGGGCTGCAGCTGATCATGGGCAGAAACAGATCAGGTGGTGGGTGGAGCCACAGCCAAAAGTAGGTGGAGTTTTCAGCATCACATGACTGAATAGCCCTTTCTCTCTTGTCTATGTCACCCCATCCCTTCTCTACCTCTCCTCACCACATACAATAACAAAGCAACAAACGAGGTGGTTGGTTGCCAGATGGGTGGTCAGGACATAGAGAGTGGAGTGGCAGCATCCAGAGAGCCACAGAAAAGGATTCAGCCTATGTGGCAACTCTGGCCAAAGGAGAGACTAACCTGTCCTAGGTAGCCTAGCCTTTGCCTTGCGCTATCCTCAATAGCAAGGTGGCTGGCTCAGAAAATGGTAGCAGAGAACCCATGTTCATACCTAACGTATTCTGCTAGGGACAGGGATAGGAGTAGCCCCATACTGAAGTGATCAGCTGTCTCCAGAAGTGACTCTGTGCTGCATTCCAAAGAGGATGTATCTGTGTTCTGTGATAAGTGACTTCCATACCACAACTGTGAGCTCTGGAGTCCGATCCAATGAGAAGCATAGCACCGGTCAGCACAGAACACAGAATGCATTTTCTCAGGATTTTAATAACAGGTTATCTCACCTGTGAACAATCCCCTCCCCTGCTCTAGGTCTGAAAAAGGAAAGTGAATATAGACAACACAGAGAAACCCTATTGACTTCCAATCCTTTTCCAAGGCCATCCCAATTTTGAAACGGAAATGGAAATGGAAGTGGCAAAACATTGTGACTGTCACACATGTTCTGTACAGAAGGCACAGCAACAGAAGTTTAATTGGGAATGGGTGGGAATCTCTTATGAGTATTCTCCTCCTTTGTAGAAGAACACTGTATGCAAACCACACATGAAATTATTGGGGGATTATAAAGGTTCTTTTTGCTTTCTGCATGTGTGTCAGAAAATGACTACTGTCCACCACCTGGTGCTATGAGGTCCTGTTTAGTGGGCCACCTATGGAAAAGTCCAGTTACAACACAGTAAAGCCAGAATTGTTCTTTTTAAGGAGCAAGAAAAAAAGTCATTAGTCCAATCTAATGTTGCACCTCTACCCAGCAATTAAGGAAATAATAAACATTCATTTGGTTTCTTGTTCTTGAAAGCAGAGCTTATGAATCAGAGTCTAGGACACTGAGCTGGCATCAAAAGTTGTTTAATGCTATTATTCAGATCATTCAACAGAATTCACAAAAGCATGCAGCTTGCTTTATGGTTGGCTGTCACGGGGACCAACACCTGAGATCTGAAGTACCAACTCTTCTAATCTAAGGTGTCATCAAAGTTCAGAGCACACATGTGAAAAGATAACCTATAACCAAGGCAGATGGGGTTTGGCCTGATACTACTTTTGACTGTATTTTTTCCCCCATAGGTTGGGTTCGGAAAAGGTCAACCTGACACGAGTTGTAACCCCACTCTAAAAATCCCTTATGGCTGCACACATTCAGCTCCAAGGTACCAGGCACACTGTTTTCATCAAAGGCTGCTAAACCAGGTCAGTTTCAGGTCAGCAAGAGTGCGCCCTGGTAGTGCAGGCAGCACTGTCCATGGAAAAACACTCTAAGCTTAAAATGGCATAAATTTAAGGTTGAGCATAATGGTTTGTATGTGACTATGACTACAATCCTATACACACTGACCTGGGAGTAAATTCCCACTGAATTTGACTTACTTCTGCTGAGACAGGCTTTGGATTGCACAGTAGATTGAATTTATTGTATTAAAAAAAAATCTCAAATCAATGAGACTATCAACATGTTTTAAAATTGAACATTTTCTGAATTAGACACAACAGATTACATCTCAAGGCGCAGGAGTTGTCTTGTATTTCCATAACCATGGAAGCAATTCCTGTGTTAATAAACAGGGGTGAGCTCAGAGGGTTGATTCATGCCATGGCTTAATTCCAAAGCTCACCCACGCATTCGCCATTACATCTGAACCACAACTATGGTTTGCCCTCCAAACCATGATTGTAAACCATGGATCAAACCTGGTTTGAATGGCAAGCAGGTTCAGATGTAATGGCCATCTATAGCCCTAAACATGTGTTCAATTTTGGGCTTAAATAGGCAAGGAAGGGTGACTTTTCAGAGGCATGGTAAACTCTGCCACCACACTCATTGGCACCTGCAGGTTGAAGGGCACCTTCAGCAGTGAGGTGCTTGTGGAGCCTCTCGTGTTTTGGAACCCTGGGAAATCAGGTTTCCAAACCAGAGGCTTCACTGCTTATCCTAACCTTCCTGCTGCAGATGGGAACACGCAGAAGGTAACAGGGATGGGGCTGGGGCTGGTTCGTTTGTTCCCTCTTTGGAATGCCACAATAGGTCTTATAGCTTGCATCCATTGTGACCAGAATATTGTAATGCAAGCCATTTTTCTTTTTAAAACCTCTAGCTATAGGGCTTGGTAGGTACAGCTCCTCTCCTTGTTGAGGCTAAGGACAAATTTTTACTTGTTGAATATTTCCCTTTGACAAAGTCATTACAGAGGCAGGAAAACATTCCAAGGCCACGCATTAGGAATTCTGCTCAAGGGGTCTGAGAAGGACAGAAACAAGCAAATAAGTTTTTGAACCTGCTGTACAGCCATACAACACAGATTGCATTTTAAAAAGGTGACTCATTTAGCAATATCTGGGGAATGGCTTTCTTGAGGTGAAGTGGAAGGGGGAGCCATTTCTTTTTAGTAGCGTTATCTCAAGCAATAATATAAATGCCACTTCTAATATCTCCTTAATTTCCCCCCTAAGTATCTATAAGCAAATCTAAATATCTATTAGATTTGTTTCTCTCATAGGGATGTTATTTTTAAAGTAGTAGATGAGTTAACAGTTGAGCTGTTTTATATAAACTTTTGTGAAATCCTTCAAATTAATTGAAGCAACTAGCCACTCTGTAAAATAATTTCAAAGGTGATGTGGGGCAGAGCATATTTTCAGTGGTACTCACCTTTTGGGACTCTCTGTCCAAGGAGAGTCACTAAGACACCTTCGTGCTTTAGCTTCACCCAAAAGTGAAGACTTTGGGGTTATTGTGTTTTTTAATCAGCAGAGCCTTTTCTAATTATTAATGCTGTTGTGGTTCTTTTGCCATATATTAAATGGATTTTATCTTTTAATGGAATGTTTTGTTAACTTTCTCATAGTGCTTTTTGAAATGCTCCGATTCTTTAAATTAAAAGTGACCAATGCTCAATAGATAAATGCATAATTATCATTTTTGTTCAAGAGTTTTGAATAGATTGCTGCATTAGTCAATCAATCAATCAATCAATCAATCAATCACTAATGACTTTCAGTTAAAACCAAGCTTGCCTTGAATGTACAAGTCAGCTACAGAGAAGCAACAGAGGTCCTCAGAATGTCTATATCATCTATCTATATCTATCTATCTGTCTGTCTGTCTATCATCTATCTATCATCTATCTATCTATAAAACTGGAGCATCAATTAAGTGAAAGTCACAACAGAAAATTACGTATATTTATTGCTGACTGGCTGAGAATATACACCAACTTGCAAAAAGCAAAGTCGAAAAATGTGTTAAACTTTTTAACCACATTTATGCCTGTTGCTGATATATAAGTTACACTTTCTTTGTGTAACCCAAGGAGGTTCACCTGGTACTCACCTTTTTGGCATTGGGTGACCACCTTTTTATTCTTCCAGGTATTATAATGTTACAACATCCTCATGCTTTTGGTCCTGCTGTATAAATGTTTTGCTGCTGGTGATTTTTGTTTGTTTGTTTTATATTGAGGTTAATTTTATTCTGCTTTAATCTTTATGGTTTTTTATTTATTTATTGCTAACGTCTGCTCTCAAGCAGCAAATACATTTTGTAAACAAACAAACTGCTAGAATACAACACACATTCCCACATCTTTACTTAGCAAATGAGTTTTGCATGGGGGAGTTTGCGGGGGTGGGGGTGGGGGTGGGGAGAGAGAGAGAAAGCGTGCTTTATTATCTCCCGGTTACACACAAACCCTGTCTACAAGGAAAAAGAGTATATTTATATATATAAATATATATACCTGCATTCTTCAGCAGACAGCAGCCCAGGGCCATTTTTGATCACTTTGTTGTGCTTCTTAAGAAAATCTCCCAATGCCCAACAGGCTTTGCCTCTCCTGCATACAGTACTGTTCTCTGAATCTCAGAGTCCCAGTGATATGTGCAAACTGACCTGCAGAAGTGAGGGGGAGACCAGAGGGTCGAGGGAAAATCCCTCCAGGAAACACGCATGGCACAGATTTTTTATGAACATCTGCACGCCCTCCAGCTTCCCCTTCTAGACAAGCACATGGTTCAGCCCAAGTACTGGGTCTTTCTAATCTCTTCACCGTCCAGCATAAATGGTAAATCAGAAGAGTGAACAGTAATCCTACTGCTCTCACTCTCTGTCGCATGGAGGTGGAAGGGGGAGGGGAGGTTTAACTCTTTTGTGGCCTGAAAGAATCTCTGGAATCTCTCTCTCTCTGTGTGTGTGTTTTTAAAGATGTTGCTTAAGTGACAGGTCTGGAAAGAATTACCCAGGTTCCCAAGAAGTATGAGAAAAGATTTACCTGAGAGAAGGAGACTAAAAGAAAAATTCAGAAGCTTCTGTCACTGTTTGTTTGAAAAGATTTATGCTCCACCTTTCCATAATAGATTTCTGCCATTAGTAAAAGCAAATAAAAGGGGGGGGGATAAAATAGCATATTTCGAACAATTTGAAACAGCAGAGAATAAAATCACACCCTTCATGTGCCCAAGTGCTTCTGACCCCTATGATTCACCAATGAAAATGGCGGGAAAGAACAGTATGCTGAAATACTATTCCAAAGCCCTTTCCGAGCATGGAGAGGAGAGGACGTTGCGAGCAGGACCCTCCCACATTCGCGGGGGCTTCCCTTGCCCCCGCGAGAGTTGGGGAATCCCTGGGCGTGCCTGCAACCCAGCCCGCCAATCGGTGGGCGAGGGGAGGCGCGGCCTGGGCTACTTAAGGCCAGGCACGCCCAGGGACCGCCCTCTTTTCCCCTCGCCCCAACAGCTGAGCGGTTTTCCCATCCCACCCACCCTTAGGCTTAGCTAGAATTGGCCTTGCTATGGACTTCGGTTGGTCGCCGCAAGGGGCCTGGTAGGAATTTTTCCAAATTGGCGCACTTCCTGCCAGTTGGTTTTTTCGCCTACCTCGTAGCAATCGTCACAACTTTCACGGTGTTGGCGGTTAGGCATTGGCATGGGGCAAATTATAGGAAAAAGGAGGGGGGAAGGGAGCGCCATCACCTTCCCCCAATGAGAAGGGGTAGTCCGGTAGAGGACTCCCAGGGGGGGCGTGGCCTTGTCCGAAGCCTGGAGAGGTAGGGCCTCCGGCACGCCCCCGAGCGGTGACACCCGTGGGACCCTAGTTGGCGTACTTCAACAGGACTCCTGCGGTGTGTTCAACCCTTCCCGGTCACCATGCCGGGTAGTCGATAGAAGCCAATGCCTAAGGCCAATACCTTCAATTCCGTAATCAATAAAGTTGTGGCCTTTCACGCCCATTAACCTTAAAGCAACGTGTCCGTGTCTTCATTTCAACTGGGGGAGGAAACTTGCCACGCAAAGTTCATCACATGAGCAACAGTGGCATGTTCCACGGAAACTGTGGGGCAATTACAATGCAAAACTTCTGTAATGTTCTAGGTGGGTTAAAATATGCAAACATATATATTTTTTTTCTGGAAGCAATTAACATGCACATCAGTGCTATGTTTCTCCTTTTTTCTGGAAGTATATTTTATGTCATGCAAAATATTGCTTAAAACTCAATAGTTATGAAAGGAAACATGGGGGAAAATGTGGTTTGAAAGACAGAGAGAAAATGGGGAAAGTACTGGCTCTTCCCACTTTGGGCTTTGGCCCCGCCCAACCGTGGCATGGAGCCAGGCTTCAAACCAATTGCCCCTGAGGGAATGAATGCAGCCCTGGGGTCAAGATTTCTCACCCCTGACCTAAATTTTCTTCCATCTCATTTCCTTTATTTCAAGATAGTGTTTCACACACACACAAAAGCAACGTAACTGATCTTTATGATTCATCTCTCACCTCTGCTGTCAAGTAACTGGATTATGACATGCAGAAACAGTGTCGAGGGGCGAAGGCAGCAAATCAGACATGATTATTAAGTAAACAGAGAAATAGGTACTATAGTAAGAAAAGCGCAATGAGAATCTGAATTCTCCTTTGTAAATGATAAGCACACGCAAAAAAAATGTTGTCTAAGCAAAAGCTGAGAGGTGCAACTTGGATTCATAACAGGAACTGAAGCATAGCAGAGGTTCTCTGATGCATTAAGACAGCCCAAGTCAACAGAAAGTCTGGCTGTAACAGAGGCAGCGGGCTTGGAGAACATGACCTAGATAAGATACTTCAGCCATCCAAACAAGAGGAATCAGCAGCTTACACAGCCATGCACAGTTTCCTAAAAGGCTTGTAATTGTAGCCCCCACAGACTGCTCTTTCCCTTCCTCCTGTTTTTCTTTTATTTCTTACAAAGATAAGTCAATGCAAGAGATGAAATCAAGGGAAACAAAGGCAGGGGGAGAGATTGCGTGCCTTCCAACAGACTTTATTTAAACATCTATGAAAATCTAGAGTGGCTGCTTTCTAGTTGGAAGTCCTTGTTCAGTCTAGAGTGGCTGCTTTCTAGTTGGAAGTCCTTGTTCAGTCTCCACAGAAAATTTTAATACCCCCTTCCAAGCCCCCCGCTTATTTTGGTGGTGGCAAAAATAATAACAAAATAAAAGTAGTCACACATTGAAGATGGTGGAAACCACCTCCTCCCCAATCATCAGATCGATTATTATATTGGTGAAGAGATGTTGATCATCTCTGCTGGATCACCAGGCAAAACAGTTTAGCTATCCCAGATGTAGAACGTACATCTAGATACATACAAGATACACACACGAAGTCCTCCTGCCCTGAATGTTATTTAGGCCTGGCTTCCGGATCTTTCTAGCCACTTCTCCATTTTTATTTTAAAAAAGAAAGCTCCCCCCCCCAACAAAAACCATGCTGAAGGAAGGAAAAGGTGCTTGACATTTTGTTTTCTTTAGAAAGTCATAATAATTTTTAAAAGGTTGAAATATCAACAAGTCTGCTTTCCCCTCAAAGTGACCTCAAATACCAAAGGAAACATACTTTCTCTCAGTGCCTGAACAAACCGCAGTGAATTAATTCCGTGTTGTTAATGGCAAGGATGCAATTGCTCTGCAGACAACCCATCCAGATGTGGGGAAAATAACTTGAGGAGTTGGACAACTCAGCAAGCTGGGGCCTGTCACTTTGATGGTCTCCCTCAATCTGCCGCACATTTGCACACATCTCAAAATTAACCAGCAGTTTGGATAGGATTGCATAAACAGACCTCCAGACTACTGGAGGAGGGAGAACCTCTTATTTCTTTTCAAATGCCAGAAGAGGCCAGTTTATGGAACTGTGTTTTTTTTCCACACTTTTCAGTATGTTTGCCAACCTGGAAGAGTCACAAGCGAGTAAGCGATGAAAAATGAAAATGTGCAAAGTCACTCTCTCTCACCTCTCACAGGGCTGTTTTAGGGATGAAGAGAAGAGGGGGAGAACCACACCTGCCGCCATGGAGCAACTTAAGAGGGCAGGCGCAATAAAAATGTAATAAGAATTATAGCAACGAATTATGGCATTTTGTTTCAAGCTTACACTTCTGTACCTGCAGGTTAAAACAGTCTGACCCAAAAATATTGTGGAGTCTATGAAGCAGATCCACCATATCAACTAGAGGTCAGACTCCTGACACGATACAAATTTTAATAGCCTTCTCTGCTTGCAAGTAGCCCTGAGTTTTGATGCATTTATAGGAAGTGATAGAGACACACGTGAAGCCATTATCATACTATACTTTCTCCTCTGTCCAACCCAACTATTATTACCCATGTCATAAATGTAAAATTTGAAGTGATAACTAGAGTGGCTGTAGGAGAGGATTTTTTCCAATGCTTTTATCAAGAGACATCTTGACTTTATACATACAGTCATACCTTGGTTGACAAACATTTTGCGAGTCAAATGTTTTGGCTCCCAAAGACCGCAAACCCAGGAGTGTGTGTTCTGGTTTGCGAACATTTTTTGGAACCCAAACGTCCATCGCTGCTTCCACTGCTTCTGGTTCGCTGCAGGAGCTTCCTGCAGCCAATTGGAAGCCATGACTTGGTTTCCAAACGTTTTGCAAGTCAAACGGACTTCTGGAACAGATTCCATTCGACTTCCGAGGTATGACTGTATATTCCAACAGTATGATGGACCACGTTTTAAGCTCATCTCTTGAGACCACTCTAATTGGCTCCTTCTGTAGATGAGAGATGCTTCCATTTCACTTGATCATAATTCCAAAACAAATCTCCTGTACTTTTAATTATTCTTCACCTCTATCACTGGACAAGGAAGGCTATAGTGGAGATAAAGCTGTTGCTCAATAAATATTGGGATTTCAAATGAACTTTTCCTCCAATTCACTTAGTTCTGAATTACACACGTATGTGCATCGCTTGATACAGGACACCACTTGTCTCATCTTCTCCGTCCTTCACACTCATGGTTAGCAGTGCAGTGCTTCATTCATTTATATTGAATACATTTTTCTACTGCAATGGTATAACGGCTAAATTGCATGAAAGTGTCTCAGTACAATGAGTTTGCCATTCGCCAAATATAGGGTAAACAACACAGGCTGCTTGCAAAAGGAAAAGCAAGTACACTTTGCCCCCTTCCTTGTTAGTGTGTTATTGCAAAAAGTTTGCAAAGACCCTCCTTGCAATTTCCCTCTCCCCTCTTTATAAACATGTACTTTACGTATCAGAGAGCACTGCAATTGCCAACGGTCTGTGAAATCGATACAGTTATTTATTCCGCTGCATACGCTGTGTGTGGGTGTACGTGTACAAGACAAAGCTGTTGACTTACGGAATCGGGTTGAGTTTGTAATCCATGCAGAGAGCTCTGCTTTCCCTGGAGAAATCAGGATGTGAAGAAGCAAAGCTTTCTTCATTTTTGTTGATTCCTAAGTAGGCCAAATCACTTTGGAAGATAGCCAGGAGTTAATTTAATATTCATCTCTGACCTGTTTTATTCCTTCAAGGTTTCAGTATGAAGTTGGCTGAAAGCCTTTTTCTCTGTTTGCCTGAAAATGTATCACCATTAATGCTATCCCCCAAAGCACGATCTGCAGTGCACACATCAATAATGAATTCAGAACTACTGCTGCTTTCTTGTTCCATCAGCATATTACTGCAGGACCTTGATAGTCGCTACTCAGGTAATAGTCGTGTGCATATGTTAACATAAAAGTTTGGGGCCTGCTCTTAATTTCACTTCTCCCCCTCATTCCAGTTTATATGGCAGGTTGCAAGAGAATCTCTTCAGTTTCCTCAAGATGGTTCCTCAATCATATTTGTCAGAGCACAGCAGATGAGCGTAGCTGGCGGTATCATAACCCTTCTGGTAGCCACAGATGCAAGTAGTGACTGGACCTTCTCAGTCTTAAGTAGAGCAGAGTTGGGTTTGCATCTAGGCTGAGAACTTATCAGTCAGAAAGAGCTTTTGCAAATGCAAAAAGGCGCTACTGCAATGTGGAAATGGAAAAAAGGTGACCATAATTTTGCACCCAAGATAAAGCACTTTTGGCAGGCCTTGTTTCAAACCAATGGAATCCTTTGTAAAATCCTTGCTACTGTAATTGAATGATTTGTAATGTACAATGCAGAAAGAATGCACATGCACTTGGACACTGATGTGCACAATCTTTCCTCCAACTTTCCTCAGTGGGAAGGAATCTTACACATAAAACATTTGTACATGCCCATAGATGTGTTGACCACCTGCATGAAATTTAATGGGTCATAGGCATGGGCTGGCTATTGTAATACTGATTCCTCGTTTAATGTGGGTGTCATAGTCATATTATAATCATTTGTCATTTTATAATAGCTTCATTACCTACAAAATCATCTTGGAAAGTTCTCAGAGCTTCTAAGGGCATCCACTCACTATTTCACTGCCCATCACATTCACACCACAACTTCTGGATAAGGTAAAGGTAAAGGGACCCCTGACCATTAGGTCCAGTCGTGACCGACTCTGGGGTTGCGGCGCTCATCTTGCTTTATTGGCCGAGGGAGCCAGCGTACAGCTTCCGGGTCATGTGGCCAGCATGACTAAGCCACTTCTGGTGAACCAGAGCAGCGCACAGAAACGCTGTTTACCTTCCCACTGGAGCGGTACCTATTTATCTACTTGCACTTTGACGTGCTTCCAAACTGCTAGGTTGGCAGGAGCAGGGACCGAGCAACGGGAGCTCACCCCATTGCGGGGATTCAAACTGCCAGCCTTCTGATCGGCAAGTCCTAGGCTCTGTGGTTTAACCCACAGCGCCACCCGCGTCCCAACAACTTCTGGATAGTGAGTCTCAAATATTGCTTTGCAATTCTTATAAGGTATATTACTATGGGTTGTTATGAGAAACAGGTATCAGCTATCATCTTATCATGTAACATTTGCAGTTCTAAGCCAATGTGTTACTATGGCCACAACTCATTATTTTTAGTTTCAAAGCAGTGATCTCTTGGGAGTTCTTATGACAAGGGTCTACATAGACTACAACACTGCTGCACATTTGTAATCAATCTCCAGAAGACAATTATAGCACTAGCTGTAGGTGAGCATGCTTTAGTGCAGGGCTTCTCAAACTTTTGATCCCCAAGATCCTCTTGAGGGGGCTGAAAATTAATGAGGCCCACCAGTTACCTCATGGCAACCAGTCACAAAACAATGGTAGATGGAGACAGAGTCAAAATAAGCTGGCAATTCTCTTGCCTGCTCTTGCCACACTGAACTTGTATTCCATTCCCTGCCCCTGCCAGTTTATTTGATCCTTTCTTCCCTGTTCTTTTTACATTCAATTCTTCTATAACATATTTCTTCTCTCATCCCCTTTTTTTCTATTCCCAGTATATTGTTCTAAAGTGAAATATTTAGTGTATTTCTCTTTATAAGTTCCTCCAACACCTCTTCTCACCCCTTCCCCTCAGAGGAAGCAGACTTCTTCTTTCCCATCCCCTCCTGACCACCTTCCCTTAGCAGTTGGGGAGTTGCTGGTGTTTCCATTGGGCCAAACAAAAGGCTACAACAAGTGAGGAGGCACAGAATAGGCTTTGGGGCTGAGGCCCACCAGAAGGTGAAGCGAAGCTCACTGCTAGTTCCATCCCACTGTTTGAGAGATGCTGCTTTAGCGAGATTCTTACTCTATACTCGCTCCATCAATAAAAAGGGACAAACATTTACAGGATTTGCATAGGAGGAGGAAGAAAGACTTGTGGATTAGCAAATGTGAAAACTCAGTTGTGGTTTCCAAGGGCAGACCTTCCAAGTGTCCCTGTTTTCCAGGGACAGTCCTGGATTTAGAGAAGCCTTCCCGGTTTCCAATTTGATCCCAGAATGTCCCGCTTTTCCTTAGGACGTCCCTATTTTCATTGGAGAAATGCTGGAGGGTATGCAATGGCAGACTCAAATGTTGAGCAAGCTGACTTCCACTTGTATAACACGCTAGCGCAGGTGGAAGTCCGTTCTGCTTGTGCATGGCTGGTGTTGTGGGGTGTGTGTGTGTGTCTGTCTAGATAGACAGACACACACACAAAAACAACAGCAACAATGCAGCCACATTTTTATTGAAACTCTTGTGATTGTCTATTCCTGCCAGAGCATCACGGAGCTGACTCAAAGCAGCCCAACATAGCTGGTCTGATCCATCAGCTGTAGACAAGCTGTTCCAGTGTGTGAAGCAAACTGCTGCTTGTCTGCCAATAAAATACTGTTTGGTTCATTCTTACACGAGTGCTTGGATTTACAGCCCAGCCTGTCGAGCCTGAAGCGGAACAGCCGCTGCACCAAGAGGGGTGTAAAACTTTATTCCATCCATTCAACATGGCCTTAACATCTGATCTTCAGGAAGCAGGACAACACAGCCTTCAACATTTAAAAAAAGAGACATGGATGTAACAGATTTGGCTAAGCCCCATTTTATTTTTCTCTGATTGAAAGGGAATTCCCACTTGACTTGCAGCCAAATCTTCTTGGCCTGAGGCCATCTTCAGGCCATGTAAGCCAGAACAGACCTAGAATCTACTCTTGGAAGGGTGTTAGTGCTTGAATAAATGGCATCCTTCCCAATGAAGTCAGCACTGCTCCACCAGTATGTGAAAGCAGTCTGACACCTATTTTCTTGGTGGGATGTGTTAGATCTTTGACCTGTTTGTAAATCTCAAGGATATGGCTACTTGGTGCCCCAGTTCCACAGAGTCACCACAAGTCCCCAGCTCCACAGAGGTGTTGCTGCTTTAATAAAAAATATCATTTCCAAAGACTTCATATAACACAATGTATAACAAAAAAATAAACCCAAGGAAGAGTCAAGGAAGAGCATACAAACATAATGTAGTACACTAATTTCTATGCAGAGAATGCTGTTTATAAACTGCTTATAGGGATTTTTGTTTTGTTTTGTTCTAGTAAGTGTGTGTAAATCCTGCTAAATAAAATAGATGTCATCATGGTTGTATCTATTTTTCTTCAGGATAGGGTGGTCCAATGCAAAAATAAAATGAAATAAAATAATTCTACACCTTTAACAGAAGAGTATATTTCGGCAGGTGGAGCAACTCCCTTCCATCCTGTCTTGGTTTTCCTCCTCTGCGCAGTAGTCAGTATTACGTACCCAGTGAGCACGCTCAGTCCTGGTCAGCTCATTTTGGGGAGAGGTGTTTCCCTCCATGTTGAAGTTTTCTTCTCTTCATTTTGGGGCTGGATGCAAAGGTCACTCTTGTACCTAACCCTAGCGACAATAAAATATTTGATTTTTCTCCCATCGATGTTTATGGCTAGCTCCCACTTCTGCCTTTGGGAATGTTTAAAAATAGGTAGTTAGAAAGATAAAAGCCAAAGTGGAGTTGTGTGTGTGATCCAGAAGAAAGCAGCAGGTTGGGTAGCTGGGAGGGACAGAGCCATGCCTGATTCCTGTTTGGATCCAAGGCTGTGGCCATGAGAGAAGCAAGTCCCTTTTGGAGTGTGAATGCTGGGAGCCCCTTCATCTCAGGCTCACGTTGTATATAAGCATAAATAACCATATATCATAAAGACACCACAGTATCCATTGTTCCTCATTATGAGTAAACCAAACCCTGGGTTAAGGGCCTGGCACACTTAGAATCTCTCACTGCTCAGCGTTTGGGGTGGCGTGCAACAGTGCCATCACAGAAAGTCAAAGTATTTGACAGGTACAACACAGCTACAATATTTGTGCTTCAGTAGCATCTAAAATGGCTTTAATTGGGAACAAGAAGGAAGGAAAGAAGAAGAATCTGAGAACAGCGGGACCAAAAGTTCATAAAGGACTGGACCAAATTTGTAAATAATTTGAAAGACAATTGTATTCCATCAAATACATTGGTAGGATTGCAAGAAGTTTTGTAAGGAAAGGTACAAAAACCATTGCAGATAAGAATAAGAATGTATGATATTTTAATGTTTTTGATTTTAAAGCAATGGTTAAATAGTGAAAATGCAGAAATTTGAAATGAAAGATAGGAAATCATAAGGAAGGGTTGGAGGAAGTCAGGGCCCTAAAAAGCCAAAATGTGTAACATAAGAGGAGACATTGCAATGGAAAGTATTATTGTAAAACTAATAAAAATGATATGGGGAAAAAGAAAGAAGGAAATAAGGAAAGAAAATAGTCACAGTTATGTTAAAACAGCAACTGCTTAACCTCTCCTGAGGTGAAGAAGTCAAATGATAAGGCTCTGGATGAGGACTCAAAGGAGCGGAAAACAGAGTCCATATAAATTAACTCCAAATCTCCTTATGCCGATTAATTTACATTAATTTGAAAGTAGCTTTTTCACATAGTTTTGTGGGGCATAATGCAAGACAGTAGACATACAATCTTTTGGGGGGGGCGGGTTTACAAATTATTTGTATTATGTAGTTACCCAATGATTTTACGGTTGTTGTTTTTCTGAAAAGCCGTCAGTGAGGGAGGCACAGTCATGGATTTATCTACCACCTCCTGACCAGGCCTCAGGAAAAGATTGTGCTGATTGGAAAACTAAGTCAAGTGAATTAACCCATGTTGGATTTGGCATTAGCTAGAAAATCCTTCAAATATGATTACAAGCCTCTCCCCGCCCCTTATTTTAAATCCAAGTTAGGTTTCCCAATACAGTCACGGAAGATTTGTTTTGCTTCAGACATTAAATTGGCTGTAGGTTAACATCCCTCGCAAAAGGCTCCTCTCTCATATACAGAAACAACTCTTTAAAAGAAAAAGAAAAAAAAAGACACTTCGTTCAAATGCTGTGGTGGCCTTCTTTTGCAATCTTGGGGAAGGACTAAAGCTCAGTGTCAGGGCACAGGGATTATAATACAGAATATCCCAGCTTCACTCCTCAGCACCTCCAGTTACGCCTGGGAAGGTCTCCTGCCTAACACCCTGGAAAGTTCCTGCCATTCAGTGTTGATAATAAAGAGCTGGGTGGAACAATGGTTTGACTCACTGTAAGGCAGTTTCCTGCGTTCCTCTCCTTGCACTCAAGGTACAAGGTTGTGTGGTGTCAAGGTTCCCATCAGCTAATTACTGCTCCCATTATCTCATCTCTTTAGCTGGACTCCATCCAAACCAAACACCCCAGTGTGACTCTGCTCAGCATCATGTGACTCCAAACTTTAAGGGTACAGCAAAATAATACAGGAAGCAGGGGTGCCAAAGAGTTCTGTCAGAAACAGAACTGGGAGTGGAAATGGCCACAATGTGCATGTCTGCCCGAGGTCAGGAACACAAATCACACAAGTGAATATGAGCGGTATTTTTCATTGTGTCTTTAGTCTGCAAGCACAGCATAAATAATTATTATTTTCTGCATGGTTTTTGATGTTTCTCTTCCACTGAGATGTATTGAAGTTAATCACATAATGAAATGAATGATTCGTTACATTACATTTCGGCCATAGTGAATAGTGAGGTGAATGACACAGATTTTAGCAGAAGCCGAAGAGTAGTGGAATGGAAACAGCGCTGATTGCAAGGAAGGGACAGAAATCGCTGGCTGCTTACATCCCTAGCAGGAAGTAACTAGTCAACTAATGCAGATAAAAAGGTTCAGCAATAATCAGGTGACATATTTTCCTACTCTGATCTTGCTTAGGTGTGTTCCTCCTTAGTAGCACATTAACCCAGCCCTGATTTTCACATGAAATTTTGTACTCAGTTCAAAATATCAGCACCTCAGAGGCAAAGCTAGATGTGATACTCTCCATGCCTGATCCAGATTGCGATCATAGTTGGAAGTGACAGAGCTTTAGCTCTTTGCCCATTGCCCTGCTGCAGTCTTGATCCAGATCATGCTCCAGCCACTCAATTTTGTTGCCTTTTTTCTCCACTCTTGGTCTTTCAATTAGATCTGTGTGCATGCAAATGTACTTGCACACATACAGTGTGTCTGGAGCAGTCTTTGGCTTAGCTGGTTGGTTCTGGAACCATTACATGTTATTTGAGTGTCACTGGCAGACAAGGAGTCCAATTCCATTAATATCTCATGCCAGGTTCTGCATTTCTGGGTTCTGGTTCTTCACAATAGAGCCAAAGCATTCTATAATCCATAATGTCAATGCAACAAGCAAACAAAACAATGCTGCAAATGTAAGAAGAGGGTACAATTGTCAGACTTATTTCTGGGAGGGGATCCTGTGCTCTTTAAAAGCTGCACGACTGGAGGAAATTCATCAGGTCGAGCTTTTCCGTGACTGCCGTGCAAAGTTTGCCTTGCAACCTAAGTACCAGCACATGGTTATGATTCAAACTAATCTACAGCTGCATATCTGTACAGATATATTGTGAAGTACATGACTTAAGAGAGAGTATTGAAAATTTGTGCCATAAGTACAGTGGTACCTCGGGTTACGTATGCTTCAGGTTACATACGCTTCAGGTTACACACTAACCCAGAAATATTACCTCAGGTTAAGAACTTTGCTTCAGGATGAGAACAGAAATCGTGCTCCGGCAGCGTGGCGGCAGCAGGAGGCACCATTAGCTAAAGTGGTGCTTCAGGTTAAGAACAGTTTGAGGTTAAGAACGGACCGCCGGAACGAATTAAGTACTTAACCTGAGGTACCACTGTACTACCATTGCATGTCCATTTTAAATATGCTCTTTCTTCTAAATACCATAGTGCTAAAGTTAGCAAGTCAATGTTCTGCTCACATGGCAAGGGGTGCTGGCCTATTAAGAAAATGAAATGATAAAACAAACGTCTGGCAATGCTTCAGATCAAATACCAAAAACCTTGAACTGCCACTATTCATTGGAGACTCAAAGCTCTGAAGATGGAGGCCTACCCACATTTTTTACATTATGAAGCAGATGGAAGCTGTAATCCTCTCAACAGCACAATGGCGCTCCCCCACCTCCGCCCCACCAACAGTAGCAGGTGACAAGCTCATTTCCACAAAATGTTTTCCGCTTCTGTCCAACGGACCAACAATGTTCAGATGGAAAGGAGATGAACTGAGCAGCCTACAGATGCAGTGTAGAGAAAAGAAGCAACCAAACTATTACAAAACCTAGAACTCCTACACTGGCCTGATGATTGGCATCTAGTTAGAGGCAGTTTGGTGCTAACCAAGGTGCTGATCATGCTGTTGCAGAAAAACCTGGGTTTTACAAACTTCGTTGAGCACAGATCTTGAAGATGCCAAGGCAAAGTCGAAGTTGGTATTGTATCCATCTCTGTCTACTAGACCAAGTTCAAATATAGACAATTTATCAAGACAGAAGACCATCTTTCCCCAGCTTGGTGCTCTCAGCTGTTTTGGTCTACAAGCTCACTTGACCAAAGGTCAAGATTGGTGGGGGCTTAAAATATCTGCAGAGCATCAGGTTAGTGAAGGCTGGTGAAGCAAAAACATTCTAAACATGGTGGATGTGATTCAAACATCTCTTCTTCGTGCTGAAAACAAATGCCTTGGAATGCAGCAAATGTGTATTCAAATAATTTCCAATGCACCTGGAATGTTAATATTCCATCTGAATATTACCCTGCTGGAGGAAGCTTACTTAAGAGTCTGATTCAGAACACTAGCTGTTGCATAGTGACTGACTACTCACCTCCAAGAAGGCCCTATGCCAGTGCAGATGTCTATGTTGATACATAGGGTAGATCTTTCACATCAGCGTGGGACTACAGAGCAGCCACAAGCAAATCTGAGATTACTGCTATGCAGACCCAACCTTGTCTATCCACAGCTCTGTAGGATAGACAGGCAGCAAAGCTTTGGAATACGGGAGGCTGGAAACCACAGGAGGGGAGAAAGCTCATGTTCTGCTCCCTTGTATCCCATAGGCATCACTACAGTGTTTTGGCCACATGAATTGGCCTTTACAATGAGAGGCACTCCAATACTGCATTGCTGATGAGGGCTTGCTTTAAAATGCAAACAACAAGCTTTGGAGAGGTGGTTTTTCTTGAGGCCAGGTATGCAGAGAATGTATTAAATCTTCCCTACCCCCAACAGCCCTTCACCTTTGCAAGGCTGTGCAGGCTTCCTTCCTCACAGCTACTTACATCATTTTAAAATGCCATTAGTTTCATTAATGCAATTGACTTCATGTCTCTAGTTTGGTCTTAGGTTTTTGTTTATTTATTTCTTCCCTTCAGTACTCCAAATATTCTCTAAATCCTACCCTTTATTAATTTCTAACTGTCCCTAACTCTAGCAGTTATGGGTGCCCTTGCACCTCCAAACTCCGTTACCCAGATCTGTAACAAATTGTATTCATTTTTGCTCTATTTCTTCTATCGACTTCTGAGAAAGCAGCAACTCTGTTTATTCCGTAATGTGTTGACAGCCGTTTTAAGGCTACTTTAGAATCTGGAGCAGACCTTTAAAAATAACCATCAGACATAGAGACATTAAAAATGTATAGCAGAGAGAGAGAGAGCATGAGAGCAACATTTGCTTTTAGTTTTCTTGTTCAAACTACATATTAGACAGCAAGGGAAGCGTTTTCGGCGAGTTAGCAGATTTAAATATCTCCAGAAATTAAATAAATAACTAATCAAAGTCTAATTTAGGGGACGGGGGAAGAAACAATTTCTTACACTTTAATTTTGGAAGGGGAACGTTAGCATCTGCTATAGGCTACAATATACATTTCACTACAGTCATACCTCGGGTTACAGACTCTTCAGGTTGTGTGTTTTCCGGTTGCGTGCCGCGCCGAACCCGGAAGTACCGGAACAGGCTACTTCTGGGTTTTGGCGGCTGTGTATGCACAGAAGCACTAAATCGCGCTTTGAGCATGCACAGAAGCGCCAAATCACAACTCGTGCATGCGCAGATACGGTGTTGCGGGTTGTGAACGTGACTCCTGCACGGATCACATTCACAACCTGAGCGTCCACTGTATACTTTATGCACATTAAATGTTAACCCTTCATGTCAGATGGGGCATTGGTATCCCCATGCTACTTTAAACATTGGAAGGTAGAAATCCTAATCAGATACCATTGTGTGATTCAGGATATTTTTGTGAACCAAAGCATTTGACCTGTGCTATGTCATGCTGAAGAGAGGCGCCCCCTATTGGGCAAACACATCCCTCTCTCTCCCCACCCCCAATTCCGACAAAGAGCAGATAGCTTGTGTGATTTAAATTATATGTAAAATATAAAAAGCTTCTATGGAAACAGCATGTTTCAAACTCTGTTGGCCTTATTATTATTTTTATTATTATTACCTCAAACATGCTGTATTTTCTATCATCAATCACCTTTTCAGGGAACTTCTCTTGTACTTCGAGCTTAACGCTGAGCAAAAGTGTCAAGAAGAAGGGAAGTGTCCTATTAAAGTTCCTACAAAACTAAATAGGACATGTGGTATATAGTCATAAAAATTTCCCTGCAAGAAAGGCCCACTCTTGTTTTGCTAACCACACATCTCTCTCTCTCTGTGTGTCTCTGTCTCTCTCTCTCACACACACCACGATTGCTTCTTTTTAAAACTGAAAAACCCTTAATGAGGACTCAACTCTCTGATCATACCAGCTGCCTTTTCCACCCTTGTTCAGCTCTACAATATCCTTTAATGCCATGATCAGAACTGTATACAGTATTCCAAGAGTGGTTTCACCATAGATTTACAGTTGCAAGTTTTATTTTTCCATCCCTTTCCAGATAATCTGTAGCACGGAATTTGCCCTTTCCAGCATTCCAGAGATGCATTGTAGCATTTAGAAAGATTTTCACACAGGAGCGTATTCAAAGATAAGATTTGCCTCAAGTATCTCTGAGCTGGTAGTATCCCGTGTGCTCTGCTGAATGTGTGCATCACACCTCAGACAGACAAACTTTGTCTGCTCTCTGCAAGCACAAGCCAGAATAAATGAGTCACAATTAAATCCCATTCAGATCAATGGTTCAATATTAGGTGTTTGATGAAGGACTGATATGGTATGCAGTATCCCTTAGATCTCTCTTTGCACTTGACTGGGGCTGCTATGAATTTCACCCTTCAAGTGAGGATAGAGGTGGCAATCGTGTTTATGCAATCAAGTTCCATGCCTATGAATCACAGAAGCATCATCCAATGGCTAAGGAAACTCTTTGTTGTGCACACAATTTTGTTCTATTAATCTAGAACCATGTAATCTTCCCTAAAGAACAAGATTAAAATAGTTTATGAAATGCAGAATGTATCATCACTTTTGAAGTTTATTTTATCTAGCAAGTTTGGGGTTGTTGTTGTTGTTATAGTTGTCCTTGACTGAACTGCGTAATCTTCTCCTTTTGGCTTTACTTTGTACATCTTCAGTTCTATCAAGATTTACTAAAAGCTTAGAAAGCCAGACATCGCCATAACATGTTGGCAAAGTTGTCAAAACAAATAAAGGCAAACAAGAAAGCAACATGCTTCAGAAGAGACTTATTTAGGGTGAGAACAGATTTACAAAGAAGTGCAGTAGGAAGCTACAAAATCTCCCCTGCTTCTCAAATATAGCTCAGACAAACAACAGATGTCCTTGCACTATATTCTGGGTAGGATCCAGACATAGTCAGGCTTAGAGCACACCCACGGAAATCAAAAGGACTAAAAATCCTCCTTCATTTCAATGGGTCCACTCTAAGAATCCAAACCACTACCTCCCCTCCAAAATCACAGAGTTTGGGTCCCTATCATAAAATGACTAATAAATGGCAGAAAGATTATTCTCACCTTACACTCCAACAATCCAACACCTTACACTCCAACAAGCCAACAATTCCATTTCTGTGACATCATTTCCTGCTCCACCCACATATCAGAACATGGCTTCCTGGTACTACAGAAGAGCCATTAACAGGACAATCCTATGCATGTTTACTCAGAAGTAAAATCCCACTGTGTGTAATAAAGTGTCCACAGGAATGTGGTTTTAGCTGTAGTATTTAATTCCCCCACTGTTATATTGGCTCTTCAATCATCCAAACTTATATTGACTTTTGTATCTCATTTTGTGAAATAAGCACAGCAATCCAAGTCTATATTTCAAATATCAACGCAGCTAATAACTTGGGAATTCTGAATAGCTTCCCACATATAGACATGCATGGAATACAGTGGATCATTACAGGGGGTAGCTTGGGTACAGATAAGGACTTAAAAAAATGAGAGTTTTCAAAAGGCATTGCAATGGAGCAGGTGCTTCCAGTTGTATAACAGAAAAGTAATTGTAAGATCGGTTTTGGCCTACAGGCTCTTTTTATGGCTATGTCCATAAAATCTTTCTAGTAGTCTGTACTTAACTGTATGAACACACAATAGGGTCTTTCCTTAACTGTTCTCTCTATGGAAAGTCAGGTCAATGGAGTAAATGATACCTTAATGTTTCTTTTTCAAAGTCAGGATGACTCGAAAAGCAGACTACTTATGATGCCTCTGAGCAGCTTCCTAGGACTCTATTCCTTTGGTCCATTCTAAACTTCTGATTTACAAAATGATAAATATTCAGCCAACTGGAAAAAGACAGGGGGGAAGCACAGGTTGGTTAAACTCTCCTAGGAAACACTAGAACCAAATGCAATTTTTGTTTCAAAGCCATAGCACGAAGTATTGTAAACCGCTTTACAATGCACATCTCCATCTTTGCATGCAACTTTCCTATTAAAATAAGTAGAATGTGCCTGTATGGGTAAGACACTCTGTGGTGGCAAGCTTTAAGTTGACTATATTAGGCATTTTCCCTAACTGAAATAGTAACTGGTAGGATTGTCACCTGGTTAAGAAAATCATGTTGGGCTAATAAACTGAGTGAACATTGTAGCTCCAATAAGTAGGCAATGGAACAAGTTTCTTGAGAAGATGTGAAGTTGTCTTCTTTGCTTGGTTATGAAGGCCAACAAACTCAAGTTAAAGCTGGTCCAGTTTTAAAGCCTCACACCAACAAACATTAAGCGATGATCTCAAAAGTGATGGTTACACTTCTCAACCCCAGGGGAAGAGGGTGGGCGATAGAGACTGTCCCATGAATATGACCTCTTTGTTTTAAAAGAAAGTTAAACTCTGACCTACTTTTTGAAAACATCCTCACTCTTACCAGCTCTTGCTTTGCTCATTTTCTTTTCTTGCTTCCCTTTCTTTCCCCCACGAGCCTTCTCCAAGGATTTATCACAACAGTTCGAACAGATCTGACCACGGTGTCATCTTAATAGACTCCAGCAATGCGGGGATATTGCAGATTGTGACAACATAAAACAATCCCACCCCCAGTGCAAAAATAAAACAAAAACCAGAAAAGAAATGCCTGCACTCTTTGAAAACAAACTAATAAATAAATAAAAGCATTTGCACATCTTCTCTGGTGTGACATGGCAATATGGCACTGAATACTTATATAAAAACACCAATAAACATTTCAGGAATTCTATATTAAATCAAATGTAGCTAGTCTCCAGTCAGTTTATTTTCATAGAATCATAGAATCATAGAGTTGGAAGAGACCACAAGGGCCATCGAGTCCAACCCCCTGCCAAGCAGGAAACACCATCAGAGCACTCCTGACATATGGTTGTCAAGCCTCTGCTTAAAGACCTCCAAAGAAGGAGACTCCACCACACTCCTTGGCAGCAAATTCCACTGTCGAACAGCTCTTACTGTCAGGAAGTTCTTCCTAATGTTTAGGTGGAATCTTCTTTCTTGTAGTTTGGAACCATTGCTCCGTGACCGCTTCTCTGGAGCAGCAGAAAACAACCTTTCTCCCTCCTCTATGTGACATCCTTTTATATATTTGAACATGGCTATCATATCACCCCTTAACCTCCTCTTCTCCAGGCTAAACATGACCATTTTGGTTGCCCTCCTCTGGACACGTTCCAGTTTGTCAGTGTCCTTCTTGAACTGTGGTGCCCAGAACTGGACACAGTACTCCAGGTGAGGTCTGACCAGAGCAGAATATAGTGGCACTATTACTTCCCTTGATCTAGATGTTATACTCCTATTGATGCAGCCCAGAATTGCATTGGCTTTTTTAGCTGCCGCGTCACACTGTTGGCTCATGTCAAGTTTGTGGTCAACCAAGACTCCTAGATCCTTTTCACATGTACTGCTCTCAAGCCAGGTGTCACCCATCTTGTATTTGTGCCTCTCATTTTTTTTTGCCCAAGTGCAATACTTTACATTTCTCCCTGTTAAAATTCATCTTGTTTGTTTTGGCCCAGTTCTCTAATCTGTCAAAGTCGTTTTGTAGTGTGATCCTGTCCTCTGGGGTGTTTGCCACCCCTCCCAGTTTGGTGTTGTCAGGGACAGGTGTCATCTGCAAATTTGATCAGGATGCCCTTGAGTCCATCATCCAAGTCATTGATAAAGATGTTGAATAAGACCGGGCCCAAGACAGAACCCTGTGGCACCCCACTAGTCACTCTTCTCCAGGATGAAGAGGAACCATTGATGAGCACCCTTTGGGTTCGGTCAGTCAGCCAGTTACAAATCCACTGAGTGGTAGCATAGTCAAGTCCACATTTTACCAGCTTCTTTATAAGAATATCATGGGGCACCTTGTCAAATGCCTTGCTGAAATCAAGGTAGACTACATCCACTGCGTTCCCTTCATCTACCAGGCTTGTAATTCTGTCAAAAAACGAGATCAGGTTAGTCTGACATGACTTATTTTTCAGAAATCCATGCTGACTATTGGTGATCACAGTATTCCTTTCTAGGTGCTCACAGACTGTTTGCTTAATGATCTGCTCCAGAATCTTCCCTGGTATTGATGTCAGACTGACTGGGCAGTAATTATTTGGGTCCTCTCTTTTGCCCTTTTTGAAAATAGGGACAACATTTGCCCTCCTCCAATCTGCCGGGACTTCGCCTGTTCTCCAGGAATTCTCAAAGATGACTGCCAGTGGTTCTGAGATCACATCTGCCAGTTCTTTTAATACTCTTGGATGCAGTTCATCTGGCCCTGGAGACTTGAATACATCTAAACTAGCCAAGTATTCTTGTACGATCTCCTTAGTTATTCTGGGCTGTGTTTCCTCTGCTGAATCATTTGCTCCAAATTCTTCAGGTTGGGCATTGTTTTCTTTATCAGAGAAGACTGAGGCAAAGAAGGCATTGAGGAGTTCAGCCCTTTCTGTGTCCCCTGTTTGCATTTCACCATCTTCTCCTCTGAGTGACCCCACGGTTTCTTTGTTCTTCCTTTTGCTACGAACATACCCATAAAAGCCTTTTTTGTTGCTTTTAACCTCTCTAGCAAGCCTGAGTTCATTCTGTGCTTTAGCTTTTCTGACTTTGTGTCTACACGTGCTGGCTATTTGTTTGAATTCCTCTTTGGTGGTTTCCCCCCTTTTCCATTTTTTGTACACATCCTTTTTTAATCTTAACTCAGTTAAAAGTTCTTTAGATAGCCACCCTGGCTTCTTTAGGCACCTTCCATGTTTCCGTCTCATTGGTATTGCCTGAAGTTGTGCTTTTACTATCTCCCTCTTAACAAACTCCCAGCCATCATGAACTCCCTTTCCTTTTAGTATTACTGTCCATGGGATCTCACCCAGCACTTCCCTAAGTTTTATGAAGTCGGCTTTCTTAAAGTCAAAAAATTGAGTCCTAGTATGCTTGGCTGCTCCTTTCCGCTGTATAGTAAACTTCAGAAGAGCATGATCACTCGCGCCTAATGATCCTTCCACTTCTACCCCACTAACCAGGTCATCAACATTGGTTAGGACCAGATCTAAAATGGCTGTTCCTCTTGTTGCTTCTCCGACTTTCTGGACAACAAAGTTGTCTGCAAGGCCAGTGAGGAATCTGTTTGACCTTATGCTCTTGGCTGAGTTTGACATCCAGCAAATATCTGGGTAATTGAAGTCCCCCATTACTACTATCTCCCTTCCTTTTGCATGCTTGGCCATCTGTTCCAGGAAGGCATCATCTATGTCCTCCGTTTGGCTTGGGGATCTATAGTAAACTCCCACAATGAGGTCCCTGTTATTCTTCTCTCCCTTAATTTTGACCCAAATGCTCTCACTTTGGCTCCGAGGTTCTAAATCTTGGATCTCTTCACAGGTATACACATCCCTGACATATAACGCCACTCCTCCTCCTTTCTTGTCTGGTCTGTTTCTCTGAAATAGATTGTATCCCTCCATTCTTACATTCCAGTCATGGGACTTATCCCACCAGGTTTCAGTGATGCCTATTATGTCATATTTAGTTTGCTGTACCAAGAGCTCAAGCTCATCTTGTTTATTTCCCATGCTTTGCGCATTAGTGTACAGACATTGAAGTCCATTAATCATTCCCCCGTGTCTCTTATTTAAGGATTTTTTCCTCCCACCACTAGGTCTGCGTGCTGTTTGCTCCATTTGGTCTATGACATTTGGATGATCATCTTCATCAATTGATAGACTCCTACCTTCAGGAGCACTGTCTTCCTCCCCCACATTAGTCAGTTTAAAGCCCTCCTGATGAGGTTTCTGAGATTTTTGGCAAAAACATTCCTCCCAACCGTTGTGAGGTGCAGCCCATCGCTTGCCAGAAGTCCATCTTCAAGAAACTGCAGTCCGTGATCTAAGAATCCAAACCGTTCCTGTTTACACCATTTGCGAAGCCAGCTGTTCACTTCCACTATTTTTCTCTCTCTCCCTGGGCCATGTCGTTCAACTGGGAGGACAGATGAGATGACAATTTGTGCATTTAATTGCTTCAATTTCCTGCCCAGAGCCTCATAGTCTCTTTTGATCTTCTGGAGGCTATTGCTTGCAGTGTCATTGGTTCCCACATGAACCAAGAGGAAGGGGTATTTGTCAGTGGGTTTTATGATTCCTTGCAGTCGTTCAGTTACATCTTGGATCTTAGCCCCGGGGAGACAGCACACTTCCCGAGACATCTTGTCAGGCCCACAGATCACTGCTTCTGTTCCCCTCAGTAGGGAATCCCCTATCACCACTACACGCCTCCTCTTAGGTTTGGTCGGGGTTCTTCCATGAGCTGTCCGTTCCAAGGTCGCCTGCACATTCCCTGAGGACTGACTTTGCAGCTCGTCTTCATATACCTGATCGACTGTAATGAGGGAGAGATCCTCAAATTTTGGGCTTCTTTTTTTCATTCCCCATAACTGGAAGGCTTGAGGCCAAATTTTAACTGAATGTAGCATAGCCACAGGCAGTAGCGGTTGGCAGAGCATCTTATGTGTCACTGCAGCTTACAGGGAAGAAGAGGAGCAAGGTGGCTGCAAAGGTGGAAACACTGGAAACTGCTCCTTTGCCAACCTTGTCACTGCTTCACCTGCTCCTAGCAGTGCCTCCAGCAGCTGGAGATCAGATAGGCCCCCCTGACTGCCACTAGCCCCAGGGCTGGTTTTACTCAGATTTATGGCCCTTATCCACCAGGAGCTGTGCAGTCAGTATAGTAGGCCCAACCCTTCCTTCCAGTTGAGGTCAGACAGGTCCCCTTCCCTGTTGAACTTCTGGCACCTGTCCAAAACCTTTTATAAAAAATTCCAGTGAGCATTTTGACAGAAATCTCATTTTAATCATTTTTTTATAAAAATTCTGCATTTTATTACTCGAATACCCTTATGGGGCAATTAGTTAAGTGGTGTGTGTGTGTGTGTGTGTGTGTGTGTGTGTGTATATATAATAAATAAATAGATAGATAGGTAGATAGATAGAGGGATGGATGGATAGATAGATGATAGATAAGTGAAGCAGGTGGGGGTGTAATTTCTCCATCAGGTCATTTTACTGATCTGTTTCTTTTCCCTGCCTCCACGGGCTATTTCCTTGGGAGATGGGGAGGGAAAGGGTCCTCATGCTATTGCCCTGATCAAGTTCCCCATTTACGTTTCTTTAAAAAGAAAAGAAAAGAAGTAACACTTTTTTGGTCATGGATCTCCTGGCAGAATCTCCTTGTGGTTTCGCCCTAAGACAAGTACCGGTACCTTAACGATATGCATGACTTGCATAAATTAATTTGAACTGACATAGTTAATATCTTCTTTCCCTGCTTCATGCTACACACACTGTTACCTGTAGGAAACTCTAACATTCCTCAAGATGGGAGCAATGAAGATTTTAGACCTTATAACTTATATCTTGATTACCTCAGGACGCTCATGAAACAACCAGCTGTGAAACAGCTGCCTTTGATCTCTTGAGTTAGCCTTGTAGCTCAGAGACAGCTGCTTCTAACCGCAACCTTGAGCTGTACCTGGTCTATTAGCTCCACGTTTATGGGATGTGACCTTTAACTTGTGACTTTTGCTCATGTTTCAAGTTTGAAATTGGCTTCCTGCTTGCTGATTAAAGGTTAGCTGTTAATGGGAAGGCATTGGATACCCTATTTATTATTGTGCTAATTTGCGTGTAATTTCTCGGTTTAGATCGATTCTGTTCATGTACACATACGTGGAGATTTACATAGTGTGTGTGGCTTTGTTAAATGTTAAAGGTGCAAACATTAAAGCAGTTTCCCCGAAATCCTTTTGGATGCCTGCTGCATCTATCAACATAGGATGGAATTCCATATCGCACTATTACAAATGTTCTGTCTGCACAAGTATATCATCTTGCAAGATGGAACAATACCCTCCCCCCATATAATGTTCTGGGGGTGTGTGTCTTCCAACACCCCCCAAGTGAATTGTGGGGGTACATGGGGAAGGAATGGGGAACTACATCAAATCCCTGGTACAGGTAGGAGAAGGGAGAAGGAGAAGGAGATTACCAACTATATTTGTGAGTTTCTCTAAAATTTAAAGCATCGGGGTATCTGATCTCCTTAAAGTCATTGGGAGAATGATCACACACATATCTCCTCTACCCTCACAAGCCCCCCAATAGTCCAGTCAACACTTTTATTGTTGTAAATCATGGACTAGGAACCCGTGACCCTCAAAATGTTGGATTCCAGTTCCCATCATCTCTGACCATGGACCATGCTGACTGAGGCTGCGTTCACATTCCTATTTACTGTACATTCACAGTGTTTCCAATGCTGGGCTTTTAATCAGTATTCACACAAAGGTATCCCAAAACCACGTGTCTTCTGTAGCTTGTTACAAGCTATATTACCGTTCAAGGCATTGTTTCTCAAACTAGCTTAACACAGATTGGAGTCCTTAAGCAGTTCCTAATTCATCTCTAGCCAAGAGATGAACATCTGCATAAAGACATCCTGCCCTGTTAATGCCCCAAGGTGAGCACACCTTGAGGTTTATGGAGTCCAACAACATGGGGGGGGGTTTCAGGTCCTCCATCCCCATTGTAAACACAGAAAACTATGCATACTAACACACCAATCCCATATTTGCTAGCATGCCAACAAATAGTAGGCTGAACAGGTAGATCAATCCTGGACTCAAAATTACTGCCATGTGGCTCTTCTGCAACATTTAAATAAGTACACAATCCAGTAGTGAATTAAGTGTCTTTAAACTCTTGGATTTCAACTGACTTCAGCATGCCTTGCTAACTCAATGTGGGACTGAAAGTGCAGTGTTTAAAGTCAATAAATTCATAGCTCTGGAATTTAACCTCCCACTCCCATCACTTACTGGTACATTTAAAACAGGTTCTTTCTCCTAAGCTTTCAGACAGAAAGGAAATTCTGAAAACTGAACTCCCAGTCTTGTTTGACATGATCAATTAAGTAAAGATGTCTAATTTGCAAGGAGAGCCAATGTAGTTGTCAGGACTCCAACTCCTATCATCTCTGACCACAAGCCATACCAGTTGGTGCTGATGGGACTTGCAGTCCAAAACATTGACGGCCCTGACTTATGGAGACAGACTAGGCTACAACCAATGGCTTTATTATTCAAAATGCACTTGTGATGTTTTGTCTAAGACACTGGTGCAAATTCAGTGATTGCCATCTTTTGGTTTTGTCCTGTTTAAGCAGCTATGTATAGTACACAACATAAATTTGCAGGGCGTTTCATGCGTTCAGAGGCTCAGAAATGAAATAGCTCAGTCTATACCAGGGTCCTAGCATGCATACATGCACCCCAAGCACTGAGAAACCTATGCTGGTAGGCCTCCTGCTTTTAAGCCATAGGGAGGTACAGAGGCATCACACATGCTCCCAGCTCGGGCCTGGCAGAGGCCTTAAATGAGGGACTCCACTGAATCTTGTGTGCCACACTCGGCAGGCAGACCCAAGTTCCACATGTGCAATACGTCAGTAAGAAAAGCTAGCCTGAAATGCATTTTGCACAGTTGAGGAGCGAGAGTGGGCTTTATTTTTATTTTTGTAATTGTAGCAGTAGTTGCATGCTGGTAAGCAACAGGGGCAAGATACGTATGAAGACACTGCAGTACAGAAAGCAAGAGCAAAATCACACACACACACACACACACACTCTTCTAAGTCATCTGGCTCTTATTCCTCTGGAGATACTAACTTCATTGTGTGCTGTAACAGACAGAGCAGTTAATCCCCCTCCATCCGATTATGCCTGCCTTCTTCTCAGTGACCGAGTTAGCTTTCAGTTTCTAGCTGCCCAATGTCAGAGGTGACACTTTAACTCTGTAATCTTTAATGCAATGCTTAGCCACAGAGCAAACAAGGCAAACAATAGCGACCTCTGATTAAGAAAATCCTTCCGGCCATTTCCTAGCCATGCCTATTTTTGCCATTATTTTTTTTAAACCAAGCAAACAAACAAATACAACATGTTTCCATTCCACCCTGTTCTGAAAACCCATGAGCCTCTTTGTCTCAATACAGAACTGGACAGCTCCCCTTCCTAAATCAGGAGACGTGGGGACACATGAACGAGAACCGTTCCTTGAAATTAGCCCTCACCCAAACCTGGTCTGCTTCCAATGCTTTGGGATAAAATGCCCCACCAACATGAGCCTGTGTTCAGACAACACAGTAAACCAAATTTTGGCTTAGCTTGCTGCAGTACAGCAGTAAAACAGAGAACAAAACAGCTGTGAGCTCCTCTCTGGGAGCTTGCACTTTTACTTGTTTGTGCTAAACCATGGTTTGGTCTAGCATTGTGTGCAAACAAAGTCATGGGCAGAGCTCCTTGACAGTGACTTCAATAGAATATGAATGGCCTAATTATGTGCATGGTGGTACCCTTAACAGAGCTGTGCAGTTCCACATAAAAAGAGAACTACTTCAAGCTTTTGTTTTGCTAGCACCTTCAGATTTTATTTTATTTTTTCTCACTGGGTACTCGTGGTTGGAATATTCCTGCTCAATGGCTTTTAATGACTGGTCCCTAGCTGCAGGTCCCTAGGACGCAGGTGGCGCTGTGGGTTAAAGCCTCAGCGCCTAGGGCTTGCCGATCGAAAGGTCGGCGGTTTGAATCCCTGCGGCGGGGTGCGCTCCCGCTGCTCGGTCCCAGCGCCTGCCAACCTAGCAGTTCGAAAGCACCTCCGGGTGCAAGTAGATAAATAGGGACCGCTTACCAGCGGGAAGGTAAACGGCGTTTCCGTGTGCGGCTCTGGCCAGAGCAGCGATGTCACGCTGGCCACGTGACCCGGAAGTGTCTCCGGACAGCGCTGGCCCCTGGCCTCTTAAGTGAGATGGACGCACAACCCCAGAGTCTGTCAAGACTGGCCCGTACGGGCAGGGGTACCTTTACCTTTACCTTTACCCTAGCTGCTGACGTCATTTATCATGCCCTGAAGAAAAAGTCTGCAACTGAATGTAGCCAGCAAAGAAGGTGGACATCAGAGGACTTGCAGTTGACCAGGCAGTTCCAAGGATATGCTGTGCTTTGCGAAGGAAAGCTTTCTGATACTTTAAAAGCTGGCATTATCTGTTTTGGTGCTTGCTCAACTTGTGGATTTTTAAATTACTGAGTAGAAATTTAATAAGTAAATAATAATTAACAAATAAATGAAGAGATGCTATAAAAATGTTAAAAGAAACTGCTCCTGTAAATAGTTCCGCCTCTCCATCTCAGAATTTCTTAGTTCTTGGGTAAGTGGAGACCTACATAACACAGTGAAACACTCGAGCAGCAAGGGGCAAGGAGACGAATCATGTAAAGTTTTCCCTTTGCCCCTTATTAAAATCCCAGAAACCCTGTCAAATATGGCAACCTCACTCTGTATTCTAACTCATACAAAGCCATACCTGCAGCCCACCAGACACATCTTTCCAAAAGAGATGACTTTCTAGGCTCCCTCCTTCCTTCTCTCTCCTGGTGATTTCTGCTGCCATTAGCAGAAGGCTGCTACTGCTGCCGCTGCCTGGAATTAAGGCGGCAGATTAGAAATGTTAAAAATATGCCATTTTTCTCTCTTGCTCTGTCTTTGGGAACCTGTTTTTCAGGCAATGCGTGTGTACTGAAAACAAACATAAAAGGAAGATACATCTCCTGTGCAGCAGTGAAAGCGTGAGTGTGTAAAAGACTGGGGACCTCTCAGAATTCCTTGAAGCGCTATTGCTCTCTGAGACCTTCCTTACACCTCACACCCATCCACAGACCTTCTGCATGCAGGCATATAGGAAAGAAAAACCTGGCTTCTCCTTTTCGTTTTCCTCTTATCTTTTTTTTTTGGGGGGGGGATCCCTTAGCTGGCACAGTGGCAAGCCTTTCTTCCTTCAAGTGAGAAATCTACCTCAAACAAGAAATCATCACCCAAGGGGGATCGGACAAATTGATAGGAGGATAAGCCACTACTGGCTGTAAATACTGGCAGCTATGAAACATCATGAACAAGGAACCTTTGCATCTGCCCCTGCATGAACCTCGCATGGCTTGACCATAAATCCACAGCCCAGGTTAGTCTGGAGGGACACGGAGACAAACAGAAATCTCTTGGATGCAATTCTGCGGATACAGAAGTGACACGTATACGATCCCGCCAGCACCCATCCCGTATCAGCCCCCTCAAACTGTGGTTCACAGTTTATAGCTTTTTGTCTCTCACTTTATTCACACTGCCTGAAGGAGAGGAATAATACACTTAAATACTACTGTGCTTAGCCTTTAAAACACACACACACACACACACACACACACACACACACACAGCACTGAAGGAAGCAAGTTTTCCCAACAGTTTGAAAAAGATTCTGAACCTAACTTAGTCATGTTCATTAATTTCAAGGGATCCACTCTACACCAAACAAAACTTAGTTGAATGCCACCCACTAATTCTAAAGTGCAAAGAATTATATTACCGGGGAGATTTTGACCATTTATGCAGGTTTATGTAGTTGTAAGTTGAATCTGAGTACTGCCAATTAGGTTTTTTGGAGCAGGCTTTCACTATTCAGTTATGGACATGGCCTTGATTTGTCCGTTATAAAAAAACAAACCAGGGCCTATGGATTTATGATAAGTAGGGACATAATCCATTGGAGTAATAAAGACAAGAGCGCCTTTGAACATATGCAGAATGAAATCCCCCCTCCCCCTCTATCCATGCCAGGGATAGGATCTGCAGGCAAGCGTAATTCATTCAAACGGCTTTAATTTTTAGAAACACATATATCTTTCGCTAAACTCCTGTTCGTGTGAACACATATATCACACATATATCGTGTGAACACATATATCTTTCGCTAAACTCCTGTTCTTACAAGAGCTGGATATCACTAGATAACTGAACATCAACAAGGTGTGAATGGACCAGCGCAGATACAAACCTCAGAGAATGCACAACCACCTAAAACTCAATGGTTTTCAATGGAGTTGACACACCTGTTCAGATGCCAATAATCAAGTGCACAGAAATGCAGTTTTGTATATGAATGTGTTAAGCAGACCTAAGACGTTGATAATCATCTCATAAGCATCTTTTCTTCTCCATTATAATCATACACAAAACCCCCAGAGGTTTATGGCATGGACCTATTATTGCATGGACCAAGCAGGAGGAAAACTCCAAATGTGGTAGCAGGAAATTGGTTCTGCAGCTAACATGGCATGCCTAACCATGTCTGCTCAAAAGCAAATCCCATTAAATTCTATGGGACTTTCTCCCAGATGAGTGGAGGGCAGTCTAATAGGATCAACATCACATTGTATCCTCCTCGGTGATGCTACTTCCTGCTCTATCCAGTTGGTGTCCCAGAGATTCCCAGAGGCACCTACACCTATAAATTAGCATATGCAAATGTTATGCAGATTTGTGTGCCCTGAGTCCTGGAAGGAAATGCTAGAGTTGCATCACAAGTGGCTTTTCCACAAAATGCTCCTTTCAAACACTTCCCGACCTTACCACCCAAGGGCAGGCGGCAGGATTTGGATCAAAGCCTTGCTGTTGGGTGGAATATACACACATGTTAAAAACGCTGTGAAAATGCTTTTTAAAATAACATTTTGAAAAATACATTGAATTTTGCATAGCTCACTGTCACCATCTAGTATCAAATTTGTATACTGTACTTTACAACACATTTACAAATTTCTATTTACACATGTGTAGCTGAGTGCATGGTCTCAACAGACACTAGGGCAACCTTTCTCAACCTGTGGGTCCCCAGATGTTGTTGAACTACAACTCTCATCACCCCAAGCTAGCAAGGCCAGAGCTCAGGGATGATGGGAGTTGTAGTCCAACAACATCTGGGGAACCCACAGGTTGAGAACCACTGCACTAGGGGATCAAACAGAGTCATTACTGTAAAGAGCATCTCTAGTCTAAGGTCAATGCTTCCGACCTTTCAGATGACTGGAACTAATGTGTTGAGAGAGTTGCCGGCAGCAGGGCCATCAAGTCTGAGAGGGAGAAGAATTATTATTATTCTTTTCAGAAGGCAGCTTAGACCGACAAAACCAGATGTTCCTTCTTTCACCAAATTTTCGTCCTCCATACTTTTGTAGGACCAAAAGCTTTGTGGCTTCACTGAACTGCACAAACTGGAACTCAAAAGGCACAATGAGCTTTTGTTGGAGATGGGTACCAAAGGGGAAAAAATGTCCATGGCATCAGAAATTTGCTATCAGTTGATGAAATTGCATTTCGTATGTTGTTATTTTCCAAGTAAACAGGCAGACAGGGGTGACTGCATCGCTGGAGAAATACTGTGGTTGGTCAATTATGTGGTTAATATATAGCCACAACGTTCGTGTGCAAGATGAAATTCAGCTAGAGGCTGAACATGGCTGCCCTCAGGCTGTTTACTCAGCTCCAGAAAACATTAACCACAATAACAATGGCAATGCATTTTGAATGTATCTTTTTTATTAAAAAAAACCAAGCCCATTCTTTGCAGCAGCCAGAACCACCACAGGAAACAAGAAACATTTGAAATGACTTTGCAGCCTGTTCTCAAACTAGTGGTCTGTGTTCTCCTCCATTTCAGTGTAAGAGAGAAACTTCAAAGAACTTTGCTTACAAATACAGACTCATTCATCACAATAGAAAGGAAAGACTATGCTTATTATATTAGTTTAGTATGTGCATTCATTTGTAGAATGCACACAAAATGTATTTAGTGGTCTGCTGAGACCACCATTAATTTTCAAGTAGTCTACTACTTTGAGCATCAGTTTGTGATACGTATTTTTAAAGTCCTCATGAAAAAGCCGTAGCCTTTTAAGTGTGAACCTCTCATAATATACATGTATTTGTATGCAGTTTTGCCCAATATATATATATTTTTGACAACAATGTAATTCATTTTTTAAATATAATATTCATTAACGTATGCATTTTAAGGCACACTATACTGCAGCGCATACATTTTTTAAGCACATTACCTGGCTGGATAACTGGAAACAAATGCTGACCGTGTTTTGGTTTGCATATCGTTTCGCAGAATGCAAGTTTTGGTAAGTTTGCCTTTAAATGCGAACTGAACAAAAATTTCTCCCCCATCCCTAAGTACCACAGGCCTAGTAATTAAGAACATGTGCTATATTCTGGAAGTTTCCCATCCACATCTCAGCTCAGTCTGTATCAGGAAAGCTTCTAACTCCCACCTAGCAAAAGGGGCTTAATCAATTGACATATCTTACAAGGCACTGAGTGACAGATTCACCACTGCATCTGAAGACCTGCCAGCTTCTGCTTGTTAGGGCAGAAGGCGGCCTCCTTCCACTTTTTACTTTATTTTTACTGTGCTAGCAGTTCTAGGCTGATGCCACTAAAGGACCTGAGTACAAAGCCACTATGGCAGTGATGGCCAAACCTGGCCCTCCAGCTGTTTTGGGAGTACAATTCCCATCATCCCTGACCACTGTCCTGTTAGCTAGGGATGATGGGAGTTGTAGTCCCAAATCAGCTGGAGGGCCAAGTTTGGCCATCACTGCACTATGGGGATCTGCAAAGCTTTGGATCTGCATGGACTGATGGGAGTTATAGTGAGAAGAACATAAAAAGAGCCTGTTGGATCGGGCCAGTGGTCCATCTGGTCCAACATTCTGTTCTCACAGAGCCCAACCAGATGCCCAGAGGGAAGACTGCATTAGAGCAGCCAGACCATCCTCAGACTTGGCCAGGAGCACGGCTAGGTGTGAAATGAGGTGGGAAGGTAAAATGGAGCTTCATGAGAAGCTGCTCCACACCTTCCTCCTCTCCACTTATTCAGCGTGTGGGATTATGACCACAGCCACTAGCATCACAGTGAAAGGTGCACCAGCCTCCCCAAAATACACAGCTTAGCATTGGCTTGATGCTAGGAAACGAATGGTATTTATACCCTTGTTATTTGCACAGAAACCACTGGCTGTACTGTACAGGAGCCCAATGCACATGGCTTCAGCTCTATTTGAAAGGCAACCCTGTGCTCTTGGGAGGGCATATCAAGGCCCCAGTGGCAGTTATAGCCTTGTGATGCTTGCTTGCATGGGGTGTATTTTGCAGAAATAATGTGAGAATACACTAACACAATATTCTGCAGAAGCATTTATAATTGCAACCAGGATATTCAGAACTCAAGTGGCAAAGCCACTTAGCTCTGACAGGTGGCACCAGAGATCTAGCACACTGCTGCTGCCTTTTGAATACAGCTTGACCAGTTAACATTGCAAAGGAAAAATGCAACCAGGAGAGTGTGCAGAGTTGAAAGTCCACTACAAACCTTGGAGGCTGGTGAATTTTTATTTTTACCTTAAATCTCATTATGGCAAAGGAATTGCACGCCACGTTATTTTTAAGGATATACATCATCAAAGAAGTTCACCAAAGCTACCATAAGGCATTTAACCAAAACAATGCCAACCTGTTTAAGAGGTGTATACTATTTCTTCCCACCACTTTTCCTTGATAATGAAGCCATCCTCTAGCAACAGCCATTAAAACGGATATGGGACTAGGCAGGAAATTTGATGTGCTCCACTGGCAACATTGTCCACAGTCAAGCTTGCCTTTATAAGAGTCTGGTTGTTGTTTTATTGCTTAACTATTACTATTTGTCATGTTGTGGACAGAGAAACTGACACATTGTTTATCTTTATCATGTTGGCTGACTTTATGGAATTTTTATTTTCTTAGTGTTTTACGCTTTAGCCCAGGAATAAAGCTGAGAATGAGTGTTTGTGCATAAGAGCCTATTCATGGTGTTTTCAATGCATGATTTAATAATCAGTGTCTAAACCAAGTAAGGATGGGGAAAGGTTTCAGCTTCCCTCACACTTAGTGAATGCAAATTTCATTTGTCTCCAAACACACAGGGTACATATGGATGTCATGCTAAACCACAGTTTAATGTGATGTGAACGAGCCTCGCTTCGTACTGGGATCATGTGCTCCTGTCTTTCCTTTCCCTGTCCAACCTGGAGGTGCTAGGAACCTTTAGTTTTTCCTTAATTGCAGTTTGTTGTGTCATCTGGTGCGACAAACCGTGGTTAGCCCAAACTGTGGCTCATTTCAAACTAGCCAACTGTGGGCTATGAAGCTGGCATGAGAGAGTCCTGTTGCACTCATGTCCTGCTTCTGCTAGTTGACCACTGTGAGAACAGGAAGCTGGACTAGATGAATCTTGCATTCTGGTTCAGCAGGGTTCTTCTTATGTTAATTCCTGGTTCGGATGATATGGAGAACTGCAGCTCAGACACTAAAGTTGCAGAATTCCTTCTCTTAGCCATGCAGAAATAGGAGAGAAGAGTGTGTGGGATTGGGTGCATGCCAGGCTCGTTCACATTGCACTAAACAATGGTTCGGGGTAGCAATCCAATGCAGTCATAGAGAAGTGTATCCTTTGGCTTCAGCAGACACATGGGAGATTTAAGCTAACCTCTGCTGCATATGCAAGCCAGCAGAGTCCCGGTCCATCAGCCACAAGCCCATAAAGATAGGCCAGGAGGGACCAAGGTAAAATTTGGATCTCCTATAGCAGTGGCCTATGCCGCTGCTTTTCTTGGGAAAGTCCACCTCCCAGTGTGATTGACTACACACCAGCCTTGCTTGGGTTTAACTCTTGATAAGTTCTTTCTTTATACTTCATTCTTTATACTGACAGATGGCCAAGATGACTGTCAGAACATCATTATTCCCCTGAGATATCTTCAGAATTCCATGTCATCACAGAGTCTTTCTTGCACTCCCACAAGTGACATCTGATCCTAATCCTTTTCAGTAAAAACTGTTATTTTTAGTAGCATAAGAAAAGATGGAAACAGAAACAGAGACACGGAGGCCCATGAGAAACATTGTAAGAATTCTTTCAACATATCTGCTTGTCTTTTTGATGGTGTTTTCTCCCTCCCTAGACTTGGCTGAGCCTATCTGTGTCTTTTTGAATGGCTTAGTTAAGAATATATTAGGGTAAGGCTTTGTTTTCAAGTGCACCTTTTCATCAGAGAAAAAGTAATTATTTCTAAGATCAAAAGCCTCTCTATGTCTTTTTAAAAAACTTTTAGAGCCTGGATTTGGTACTTGATCGCAATAAAATATTTCTCTTTAACTCTTGTGAAGCCAGGGAACAAATTTAGGACTCTAGGAGTAATCTTACCTCCTTTGGATAAAAATTTCTGCCCTATAATTTTTTAACTTCTAAGTTTTATCATCTGACTTGACATTTACTAAAGGGAAGAGATAACTCAATTCAAACTGCAATTCTTTGATTTATGTGTATTCACCTGGATTTCATTGGAATGTGATATTTTCTAAATGTCCACTTCCCCCCAGGTTGCTACTAGATTGACAAAGCAAAGCCTAAACTTCCAGTCCACTTTTCCTAATTACATACTAACCATGATGTATAAGTTTTGCTCAGTAGCCCATTGACACCAGCCAATCGGAGCATCTTGCCCTGAACACCACCTGGTCTGAACAAGGATGCAAAATGGGCACAAGAGCATGCAGTAGATTGGCAGTTATTAAAATAATGTGTTCTATGTATTGCTTTCTTTTCAGCATGTAAGAATTAAGCACATTTTCAAAAGCAGTCTATCTGAGCACTATGCACATGGGGTTCACAGAATCACAGAATTCTAGAGTTAGAAAGGACAATGAGGATCCTCTAGCAGCCCAACCACCCGCAAAGCAGGAATCTTTCACCCAAAGTGGGGCTCATGCCAAAAACCCTGAGATTTGCATTTAACCCTGACTACAACCCTTGAATATGACAGTGAAGGTACGCAGCCAGTCTTACATCAGTCCTGTACTGGTCCCTGGGGGGTCATGAACAGGAAGTAATTACAGGATGGGTCCAGCTAATTCACAACAACAACCGCTTGATATTCTTTTGAAGCTTAACCCAGATTCTTCAGCGACGGAATATAGTTGCAGCAAGGCTAATTCTAAAGAGGTCAACTGGAAAGTATTTTCAAACAAATGTGGACAATGTTTCACACTGGTTTCTAGGCAAGGCACTTTAGACCAGACTATGCTAAATCAACCAATCACACAGTCAATCAGTAAAGTATTGTTGGAATGTTTCAATTTTTGACCCAACTATATATTTGAGATATTTGGGCAAATGTAAAGATGTGCATATTTATTTATTTACAGTATCTATATGCTGCTTTTCAGGCAGATCTCGCAGTTTGCATAGGATTATTAGAATAATAAGCATTGGCTTGTTTGTTTTTAAAGGTATAGCGTTATGGAAAAGACATCCAGTTTGCTCAGAAAAAGCTGTTACTTTTTTAAAAACAGAAACCTTTGCACAAGTACCCTCTAAACCACCATCCACAGACCCTCAGAGGCTCATACAGTGCCCTTTGTGAAAGCTGAAAGCCGCAAGCTAGCAGCTCTACAAGAAATAAGCTGATCTGCACCTTGGTGACAGAGCAAGCGACACCATCACAAAAATAGATTTCAGTTTTAACCTACCATCTGCTTATTCTATATCACGAGCGAATGTATTTTAAAAATGATTGTTTTACAATGTGCATATCTGTCTTATTCCGTTGCGCTCCTTGGATATCAAATATGCGGCATATTTCAGATATGCTACACTGCTTGACATTTCTTTCCATACAGCAGCCCAACATGCTGCAAGTTGCACTGCCTGCGTTCACATTTGCTTAGTAACTTGGGGCCGATTCACATATTCATGTGCAAATAGCCTCCTCGTATGTGTTGTATTTTTAGACACACAGAAGCAATCTTCCTCAGCAACACCAAATCTGGGCCAGAGCCCTTAATTCATGAAAACACAACACAGTTCAGCATTTATAGTTGTAAGAAAAGCTTTGCCCTGACTTCTGGTTCCACCTCTCTTCTGAATATGAATGAATCATGTCATCCATAAATTGGACTCAAATGGCGCTTCTGTTAGGAGCTCAGCCTACACTCGAGTAGGACCCTGGCAGAGACACATGCCCAACTGGCATGTTCTCTCCCTCCTGGTCAATTGTTCGGGAGCTTCAAAAGCTTTCTTCAGCCCGAACATCACAGCGACCGATGCCAACTGACACCGGCACACTTAGGGATCTGCAGAGTCTGCGCATCATGCGTAACAGAACTCAGCAACTCAGCATTTTGGCTAATCTACTTTATTTTCATATAAACACACACGGAGCACTGCAACATGGCTCCCTCTCTCTCTAGCATCAGACAGCAAAGAGAAAAATAACAAAGGACAATAGTCCCACTTCACGGAACACAGTAACACAAACATCCTGTTTCTGTCACTTCCCATTCTGTGGAGACAAAACATATACCGTCATGTGAAAGACAACAATCCCATGACTGCAATCATGGAGTAGGAATTCTAACAGCTTCTCCCATCTTGTGCACTTTTCTCATAATCAATGGCATGTGGTTGTTCAGCACATATTTATACTCTATGTAACTGACAAGCCTGATTTGCAGCCTTAGTTGGGGAGTGGTGTAACCATCCTCTTCCCAGGACTGCTACAAATGATTAGTTGTTAGCGGTGGTTTCTTTTCTTGGAGGAGGGACAGGCACACACCCCTTTTCTCCATGCAGGTGGTACACACCCTTCATGTCAACACCTAACAAATCACTTGCATGAGAAAAGGCAGAGAAATCACACTGGAATGCTCTTCATGCAATTAAGTGCAAATCCTAGTCGTCGGAGGGGAGGAATGACCCCACTTTTTCAAGCATGGAAGAACAGTGCCTTGGCTAGGGCATAAACTGGGGCACAGAATACCATATGCTGAGAAACCGACCTACTCTAAAACAAAGCAGGAAGAAGAGTCATTCATTGAAATACAGCTGGTGACCATTTCACACATGTTCAACTGATTTTTAACCACTGACACGCAGGTCATTTTGGACCTGGAAGAGGGCAGAATGGGGGTGGAACGGGGGTGAGGCATAATGGGGCATAACGGGGCAGAGTGGGTTTATGTGTACTCTGCTGACATGTGCAGGGGCCAGGAGCGCAACCCCCCGCACAAATTGGGGGTTGCCTGTATAATTTCTATCCCAATTTTTAGCCAAAACAAGAGCCCCAAGACATAACACAAAAGGGAAAGGAGTCAGAGAGGAGGAGGAAGCAGTCAAACTCATGTTCAAGTTCTTGGGTACAGACATGTTTTTAGCTCCGTGTACACAGTAATTTGTAGTTTTAGCTTAAGTCAACCACCCCAGGCTCTTCCCAAAGAAGGACGACAGATAAATAAATAAATATTTGCAGGAGAGAATGCATCAAGCTCTAAACAGGTGACGAGGCGCATAACAAAAGCAAGCAAAATACATATTTATACAACTGCAGCAGAAAAGCCCTAAACATATTAAACCATAAAACCTCACATTAACTCTTGGACTTTGCATATCCCCAAGGCATTGATTCCAGAGCTAGGGAAGCATATACTTATTTTAAGAATTTTTTCTCATCCCTCTTTCCCTTGAACTCAAACGCTCACATTGGACAGGATCCCAGAGCAATTCACACAAGAACTGCTCGGGGCCCCCTTCTAGTGGAAGATCCCTCCACCCCCTGGAAAGCTCCCAGCAGCCAGGAGCCCCCCAGAGTAGCAGAAAGGGCTACAGTCAGAAGGACGTTTCACCCACTCCCCACCCTTGGTGCCATGTGGAAACACTTTCTGATCATGCTTGAGAGGGTTGGACATTACATGGCACTGATAATTTTTCATGCACAATTAGCCACGGTGCACCAAATCCTTCCCACAACCATTACTTCTTGGTTTGTCCCCCCAAGTACTGGATGAAATTAAACCTGCAAACTTGCAGAAGTGGAAACTCTCATCTAGCTAGGGCTGACAGAAGCTGCTGCCCAAAATTTCTGAGGGCACCAACTTTAGCAAAGGCTGGTTTATATAATCTGCGGCATTAATACCCTGGCATCGCCCATGTACACAAAACAACAATTTAAGGGAGTTCCAAACATCAATCCTGGTTTACTAGAAATGGACTTGTTTGTTACAGCTCTTTAGATATCTGAAGATGGCTTTCATACCTCCTCTTTACTAGGCTAAACATGCCCAGTTCCTTCATTCGGTTTGTTGCTGCTGATGTGTAAGAACTTGGTGGTAAATATACATGTCAGCAAGGCCTACGTGAAGGATTTCAAAAGAATGGAAAGATCTAGCACACATGAAAACAAGTCAAAATAATGCCGACCCTCTCAGTCTTACAACCATAATTCTGTAATATGAGAAATACAAATCAGCACTTTTCAAACTTACCTCTCTCTTGAATTTTGTATGGCTACTTTTTATGTGGGATTCGTTTAGAATCTTAAGTACGCACAATATGGCTGCTAAAATAATCAAGAGAGAGTCACAAGACATATCCTTCTATGCATGATAGGGCCAGGGGCTGTGATGACATACATACTGCGGGAAAGTGTTGACCCAGACTCTGCCTTGTGAGACATTTCCCAGTACAGTGGTACCTCGGGTTAAGAACTTAATTCGTTCTGGAGGTCTGTTCTTAACCTGACATTGTTCTTAACCTGAGGTACCACTTTAGCTAATGGGGCCTCCCACTGCTGCTGCGCCGCCACCACACGATTTCTGTTCTCATCCTGAAGCAAAGTTCTTAGCTAGAGGTACTATTTCTGGGTTAGCAGAGTCTGTAACCTTAAGCGTCTGTAACCCGAGGTACCACTGTATACTTGAGATGTAGATTAATCTTGCACATCAGTGTACAAGCATCATCCGTGCCATATTGTTTTTCTGTTTTCTTCTAATCGCATATGTATTAAGATCTGTGTGGAACTCAAGAGCCTTTTTCATTTTTATGCATCCCTTCCAAAAGCAACAACAACCCAAGGTAACAAAAATACTGTCTACCTCTTTGCCTGCCTTTTCTCTAACAATGTTTAGGGTTATCACAACAAGAAGTCCTGAATCAATGCTTCTGTTATAGTGCTCTCATAACAAATAAAAAAACCCCACGGAGGACCATAAGCAGCATCAAATGTCACAAACTTTGATCTTAATAAAATGGATGTTATTCCTCTGAACTCTCAAAGTAGATCTGTACCATCTTGGCTCAAGCATTCTAGAACTCATCTCATGGCGCAGAGTGAACTCTTATCACCCTTTGTGGAAGCTTAAGGAAATGCACTTTTGGCTCGTTCTGTGTGTTACACTGGGGATGGAAAATGGGCTAAATTATGGATGAAGAGTAGAGGCTGACTCTGCTACAAAGGGAATGGGAGATTCGCAGCTAGCACAGATCACAGGCCAGCCTTCTCAGGGATTCGTCCACCAGAAGAGAATTGGATCGACATCAAGGGAATGTTGTATCATTTTGTCCCTTGCCAGGAAATGTTAAATGACCACTGGCACAAAGGCTTGTGGTTCCTGGAAAGGAAACAGTTTAATTTGTTGGTGCATCCTTACATATTATCATACATTATGCTAGAACTTCTGTTAACATAAAACTTTGCATTTATTCCACGTTTTCCCTTAAGGAGCAGAAAGCATATTTCCCAGGGTTACTCATAATAACAGACTACGTTGGGTCATGTAAAACTGACTCTAGAATCCAAGTTTCCAAATTTTCTGGATCTAAGCATTTGTGGTAAACATTTTCGCTCCCACAATTGCCATGAAACTACAGATCTGACCAACAGAACAAATGCCAGACATCTTTTGTACCATCAGGGAAAAATATGTGATGCTATTAAGAGCATGGGGAGATTAACTCTTCTGTTGGCCCATACTCGATCCATAAATCACAGCCTCATGTGCAAAATTTCACATACAAGGGCAAATTTACTCAGATACAAGCATACACAGAGAGGTGCCCTAATTCCAACCACCACATCTTACTGGGCCATCATCCTAAAATGTTCGGGAGTACAACAGTTTCCCTGCTTTTCATCTTGCCTTGACTACCTGCTTTCTGATTTTTTCTTCAACTGCCAAGGAAGCATCCACTTGGTTCTGAGCTGCAGGGAAATTCCAAAGAAGTCTTACTGCAAGGAGCAGGACTGCCCCCCACACTGCTATGGGGCAACTTCCTAGATTATTGCATCCTATCTGGATACCCGGTTTTTCTGGGCTCTGTCTGTGGGCTCTATTTCCAAACCATTACTTAGCATGACATGCATGCAGCCCTGCTTTTAGGACAGAACATAAGAAGAGACTGCTGGATCAGGATACTACCTGTCTACTTCCTGTTCGCAAAGTGGCCAAGCAGATTACCTGTGGGAAACCCCTCCCGGTTTCAAGCAACTGCTGTTCAGAAGCAAACCACCTCCAACCATGGAGGCAGAGCATGGTTAGTATGAACACCCACCCAGTTATAGCGTTATAGCACCAAAGGCCTCTTTGACATATTACAACACAAGTGACTTCAGCACAGTCACTGCACAGCCTGAGCTGATCAGGAAATGACTGTCTGTCTCTGCCATTTAGGTCACTACACAAGATGTAATGTGGAGCGGAAATCCTTCAGTTGGAAGCCTTCCTCTCTCAGGCTTTATTATGGGATTCTCTTATTACTGTGCATGAAATAAAATTGGTTTCATTTCCAAATGTCTCAAAATTTAGGTCATCTGAAGTATACTTAACATTATGATGAGACAAGTAATTAATCTTTGGCACTTTGAAAAGGACGGCTGGACCTGCCAGGCAGCAGGATGAAGTGACCTCCTTCAGGCGGCCCTCTGGGGGACAGGATGAACCCATTTGTTTGCTTAGGCGTCGGCGGGATATTAGTTTTAGTTTGTTATTGCTGGAGGTTGTTGCCTGCTCTGTGTTTTAGGGACCTGGATTTTAATTATATTCTGCCTTGCCTGCTTTTGTCATTAAGTGCCTTTCTTGCTGTGACTGTTTCATTTGGATGAGCTTTACTTCTATTGTATCCTGCCCTGAGATTGGCTATGATAACCTGTTACGATGTTCTAAATAAACAATAAGGTGTCTGAATGGTACTGACCATAGTATTTGGGCCTCACTTCAGGCGGTAGAACGCCTTGGGCCTGTACATTCTGCATCAGGCAACACCTCAATGGAATGAAGGTAACAAAAGAATGATGATGTTGGAGGAAACCAGACAACAACGATCACCATAAACGTCTAATCACATACCTAGAAATGACCACAATACCCATCCCCTTACCAAAAACTATCAGCTTCACAGTGGTTAAACACAGGTCAATAAAGCCTTTCTAGAACCCTGTCTGGAATCAGGCTTGTAACAGGTGACCTTAAGGATGGCAGCCATGAATTTACCCACCTCCTTGCTTAAACAAAGGGAGCAACGGCACACAAAATGGCATCCTGGCCAGGAAAGTCTCCTTGCCTCTAGAAAGGCTTATTCTGGATCAGAGTTCTGAGCAGTGAACAATGCATTTGCTCTTCCTCACCCTAGACTGCACAGAAGCTTTGTCAGACACGCCCTCTGAACATCTAAGAACGAGTCTGTTCTAAAAGTATGCTCCTTGGCAGATTCCTTTCCTCCTTAAAAATAAGGAGAGGGGTGGGGTGGGGGAAATCAAGCAGAATTTTATGTGAGCAGCTCTCCGTGTGAGGCTTTTGTGGTTAAGATATAACATTGCTAAAGAAATCCTCTATCCAAAATTTAATAGGATTTCAGCCACATCAAAGTGTTTCATTTTTAACAGTTTTAATCCCTTTCAGCCTCTGGCTGTCTCCCAACAAAAGTCAAGTCAATTAGTTAAGAAGTCATTAGAAAAGCTCTCACATGTTTCCCCCCCCCCCCCAAACACAACATTGCATCTCCTAAGTCCAGTCTCTTTTCAGAACTTGTCATATAGGCCCAAACTACCTCAGACTCCCATTCTGCCCACCCGCCACACTGGGCTGGAGCGCTAAAGCATTTGCAAAAAAAACCAACAAAAAAAAACCAGGCACCATGCTAGGCTCCAGAGATCTCACTACAAAAAGAAGTGCCAAAAGCCTCAGTCATGTTTATTTTTAGATTGGCAATGCATACAGCTGAATTATAGAGAAGCTAGAAAAAAGCAGCTGCACTGCTGGGCTAGTGTTGGCTGCCTAAGAATAATAACAACAATCATATAGATTAATAATCCCATAGAATCATATAAATAAATACACCAGACATCTTCTATGGTCTTTCTTGAATTTACAAGTTATTTACAACCATTATGGAACACACAAAAACAGGTCATTATTCTTTCACAATCCCCTGCTTCAGGAGCACAATACAGTACATACAAAGGGGAGGAAGAAGACATACAACACAGCACCCATGTAACTTTCTGAGCTAGGGTGCTGAATAGTGAACACAGAGCGTGCCTGGGATAAGGGTTCAAGAACCACACAGGGAAGGACAGTCAGTTCTGCCAAGGAACTGAGATCAATATCACAGAAACACAGTGAAAGTGGCAGCCTCCAGTGGCTCCCTCTACTAGGCATGGGGTTGAGAAGCAGGGCATAGAAGTCTGAGCCCCTCTAGGGGAGAACTCAAGGCCCCAACTTTTGCATCAGGGATGGGAGAATCTGACAATTTCAGGTTCTCTCTTTCCCATGTTTCCTCTCTTTAGTACAGTTCTCCACATTTCCGCATAAGTTTGTGGGATTTTTTTAAAGTCCTTGTGAAAACTCACCAATATTTTTGTGCAAATTTATCTTAACATACACATTTTTGCAAAGCAATTTCTCTTATATGACGCATTTTGGCATGCTAGTATCACTAACATACGCATTTTTATGTCTGCTTCCCCCGTGCATTTTTGTACTGGAGAGCTGCATTGCAAAATTGGGAAGGATGGCTGTGTTTCAGTTCGTATATAATTTAGGAAAGAGCGAATTAGGCAGGTTTGCCTGTAATTGCGAACTGAATCACATTTCTCCCTCATCCCTGGTCAGGAATTAAGAGAGGAGGCTCCTGCAGCTCAAATGCACCCTGCAAGCTGCATGGAGCGGTTTCCTAGCCTTGTCCTAGCTTGTCTTCTCGCCACTTCCAGCCTAATCGTGGAGACCCCAGGAGCCCATCGAATGCAGGAAAAACCTTAGCCAAGCACAACAGCTCACATTTTCCCTGCAGGGGATCCCAGGCAGCAATCTTCCATGGAAGGCTTTTTCTGCTGACCTCAAACTGGGCGTAGGGCCTACCCCTCCCAATGCTTGTTCAGTGGTAATATTTCGGCAGCGGGTAGCATTCCCAAGCCCATGTCCAGCCTTGATCACTTATGCTGTTGAAAGCCCAGCTGGTAACCAGAAAGCTTCATCTCCGCGAGATAATTTTCTAACCTGCAATCTCCAATAAGTGTGTGCTGCGTTGTGTTGACCAAAGCTCAAGAGAGTTTAATAACATGTTGGCTGAAACTTTCCCACTGCAAGATTGGACGGTGCGGTGAAAGGAGGGAGAAAGTTTCCGACCCCTCACTGTGCTTATTGCACTTGGCACAAAGAGCGAGCGCTTCCTGAGCTCTGCCCCCGTGCGCTTCACGCATCACGAAATATCATGGAGATGCAGCCAAAGACACTGCTATTAATGTCAGTTCTCTTGAAAGCCTGACACTGTGTGTGATGAAATATTGCTGCTTGGCAACAGAAAAGGGCTGATAATCTCTGAGTGGTGCGAGATTCCAGGCGCTTACCCAGGGTTTGGATTCCTCGGAATGAGGGACAGTGGAGACTGTGGTGTCTTTATGATTTACAGCTTATTTTCGCAAATATACAACCTGAGCCCATGATTATAATTAACTATGTTTATAGCCTGTCTTTCCTCTGAGAAGTTCAAGGTTGCCTTCATGGTTCTATTTCCCCCTCCCCTATTTTATTTCCCAAGAACCCTGCGAGGTAGGTTAGCCTGAGAGCATGTGACGAGAGCCAGTGTGGTGTAGTAGTTAAGAGTGGTAATCTCGTAATCTGGTGAACCGGGTTCGATTCCCCGCTCCTCCACATGCAGCTGCTCGGTGACCTTGGGCTAGTCACACTTCTCTGAAGTCTCTCAGCCTCACTCAACTCACAGAGTGTTTGTTGTGGGGGAGGAAGGGAAAGGAGAATGTTAGCCGCTTTGAGACTCCTTCGGGGAGTGATAAAGCAGGATATCAAATCCAAACTCCTCCTCCTCCTCTTCTTCTTCTTCTTCTTCTTCTTCTTGAGTTACCCAGTGACTGTATGTTCTCTCACATGCTCTGAACTCCTCTGGGGATTTTGAGTTGACACATCCCTCACAGTTATCTCTGGTGAGTGGAATTCACAGTGACCCACAAGCAATTCCACGTGCAGCTGAAACATCTTGGAAGAATAACATGTGCAGGAGGACTGTTTCCAAGCATAATTCAAAGTGTTGATGCTGACCTTTGTACTTGTATACTTGAAGGAGCGTCTGCACTCCCATCATTCAGCCCAGACACTGAGGTCCAGCTTTGAAGGACTTCTGCCAGTTCCTTCCCTGAGAGAAGTGAAGTTACAGGGAACCAGACAGAGGGCCTTCTCAGTAGTGGCACCTGCCCTGTGGGACACCCTCCCATCAGATGTCAAGGACATAAATAACTATTTGACTTTGAAAAGACATCTGAAGATTTAAATGCATAATGTACAGGGAAGATTTTAATGTTTGATGTTTTTATGTGTGAGGGAAGCTGCCCAGGGTGGCTGGGGTGACCCAGCCAGACAGGCGAGACATAAATAATAAAATTATTGTTACTGTTATTATTACTCTTTTTTGTGAACCACCCTGAGACCTCCAGGTACAGGGCAGTACAGTAGTACCTTGGATCTCAAATGCCTTGGCTCCCAAAGAAATCCACTCCCGAATGATCAAAACCCGGAAGTGAGTGTTCCAGTTTTTTAATGTTCTTTTGGAAGCCGAATGTCCGACTTCCTGAACGGATTCCATTCAACTTCCAAGGTACGAATGTATATAAATTCAATACATAATAATAAATGATAATTACTTGGAATTACTATTATTACTTGCCAGGAAGCTAACCTAGCGACTCTGCCCCACCCAGCAAAGCCGATCACTGGTGAAAAAAAAGCCCACTGAGTTTCCAGTTCAGAAACTGTACTTTTATCACCTGTTTTCTTCCTCACATGAGTTAGTTCCTTCGTTATCAACTTGCAGTAGGTGACCTGGCTCATGCGGCATGCTAAATCTGGAAGAAACCTGCCACAGAGAACTAAAGTTTTACTGATACTGTTTGCACAATATTCAAAATATATTAGCAACATTATAAAATAAGGATGCCTGGCTCTATTGCCATATTTAAAGTACAAATTCAGTTGGGAGTCAGGAAGGCTTATCAGTCTGCAAATTCAGTCATTCTATAATCCATCTGCATGTCACAAATAATGTTCTCTTTCCTCTCCCTTATCCAGTCTCCTGGCTGGTTAATTGTTGGATTATCTAGAGCTCAGAAAGTCTCATTGCCTGGGGGAAGGGCTGTATTCTCTGGCACTTTCCTCCTTCCTGCTGGATTTTCAATTAGAATATTAAAAAGTATCAAAAAGGTGGGCACACTAACAGCATCTAAGATGCCAAAGGACCTATTGCAGAGAAAAGCAGATACCAGGCTTGCTTGTAGGGTCTAATTTCTCTCCGCCTGTCTTTATAGCCAGTATGCTAAATTCCACTCACTGCAACAAGGTGAAAAATCGTGTGGTAGGTGGTAAAAACATTTTTAAATTGTTCTAACCCACCCTGGGACCTCATGGTGAATATGAATGCCAATAAATAAATAAAGGACCTACTGCAACATGAACCATATGTTGGGGTGACCTATATATGCATTATAAAGCTGCTCAGTTACTACAGGTGAGTAGAATTACACAAACACCTGGTGAAAGGCAGCCATTGAATATGCCTATTATACAGGTGAGGAAAACTGAGGCTGTGAGAGAAGTGGGGCAGCAACTGCAGAGGTTTCTCCTTCCACTGCTAATTTGGCTTGCTATTAGGAAACTATTGGGACTCAGACACCCTCAAAGATCTACTGTAAATCTCCCAGTGACCTATCATAAGATCCCTATTTACTTTCTTGGATTATTGCAGTGGAAGTTTGGAAGCCACACCTGCTAAACCTGCATTGGATGTTGTATCTTTAAAAATAAATAAATGAGAAAGGTCTTTAGTCTATATGTGTCTTGAAAACTGCATAACAATTAATGACTGTGCGTCAGCTGGAACAGCAAAGGAGATCCTTACATGGCAAACTCCACCTTGGAGTTTTAAAATCTAATCTATTTATTTATTCAATTTCTATGCTGCTCTTCATCTGAATATCACAGGGTGGTTTACAATATAAAAATACATACCATAGTAACAAACAAAACACACACACACACACACCCAAGTTTAAAAGGCCACAGATTGTTTAATTAGTCAAATCCCTGGCTGAAGAGGAACATTTTCACCTGGTGCCTAAAGATGCACCAGGACAGCATTCCACAAATGGGGAGTCACTGCAGAAAAGGCCCGTTCTCGTGCTGCCGCCCTCTGGACCTCTCGTGGAGAAGGCACCTGAAAAAGGACCTTCAATGATTATTGCAGGGTCCAGGTCAGTGCATATGAGGAGAAGCGGTCCTGGAGATATTATGGTCCTGAGCCAAAACCAACATTTAGAATTGGGTCCTGAAATTGGTTGGCAGCCAGTGCTTTGAACTAAAGGATGGAGAGATGAAATACAAGCTTGCAAGCCTTGGCTGATGTTCTTTATCTGTAGCCAAGTAACGGGCTAGAAGTTATCATTTTATGTTATTTCATTTTATGCCTCTGAAACGTTTTGATTAATATTCAGGGCTGTGTCCCATTTTTGTGAAAGTGACTGCTTTGGTTGCTTGGTTTCACATTTTAAGAGGAGTCAGCTATGTCAAGGGGAACCAGCTGGTACTTAGGCCTTTGAAAGGCTTTGCTCTCATGGTGCTTGTTTTTGTTTTAGGATTAAAGAGAGGGTGGTATCATGATTTTGACTCAAGGTCTCCCTGCCCTTCTCTCATAACAAAAGAATAAAACAAGATGGCAGCAATTTTTATTGTTTGGTTGTGTTTTTATATTTAGTGCACAATCCCATGTATATTTATTTACTGAGAAGTAAGATCCATTTAAGTTAGCACCCTGTTCTTAAAGTGACCAATTTGGGTGCCTATGGTTCAAGCAGGATATGAGAGCAACAGTGCTCTCCTCACCTGTCATTCCCAACAACTGGTATTCAGAGGCAGGAACTGGTAGTTCCCTCTAGCTATAATGACTGGTAATCATTAATAAACTTCTACTCCATGAATTTATCTAATTTTTAAAAGCTGGTCATCCCCACATTCCATAGATTAATCACCAATTCCTCAACAAAGGTTACTTCCTGGTATGTAGGACTACATAGGACGGCGGTCTTAGATTCTGAAGATGCTTGGATTGTGTAAGGTACAAGCATGGATGAGGGACAAATTTTGTTCTGTTCACAATATCCTAGTCCTAAACCAATCTGCACACTAAAACACAGCCATCCTTCGAAATCCTCTGAATGTGGTCATGCAGTTCTCTAACTAAAGGTGCATACAAAAAGAGAACGCCCTCTGGCATCAAAAGCTTGGATTGATATTTTTGAACAAACATCAAAAAAAGTAGAAGTAAATGCCCCATCCAAGCTTCCCCACAACTTGCACTTTTGAACTTACGGGATGATCAAACAGTACTTTTCTGATCTAAGGAATTTCTTACCAGCTTCTTTGGCTCAGAAATGGAAGACGCTGCAGGACTCAAAATTCTCATTGTGGTAGAAGACTACTTGGATTCTGGCTGTTACACAGAAAAGAACTCGCAAATCATGTGTTTCCAAAGGTAAGGAAGAGATGGAATATTTCCGCACTGTTTGGTGGGATTTCATTTCTTATGTGTCAAATTTGGATAAACAAAAATATATTATCCCACCAAATCACAAAATCTGGCTTTTACAATGTGTTTTGCTACTTTTTCTACATTATCTGATCTCTATTTGGAAAATGCAACCTCTGTACTGCTGCTATGTTTTGTAACTTTTAATACATTTGTTTGTTTAATTTGAGTGTTTGATTTTATGTTAATAACATTTTAAAAAACTTATTATTTTGTAAAAGAGAATTTAGTAGAGAAACACGTATACAAAACTGCAATGTATTGAGAGGATTGGAAAAACTGCCACCCTGCTGTTTCGTGGAAGAAGGGTGGGATATAAATATAATAAATAAATAAAATATTAGGCAATATATTGTTAATGATGTTAATGATAACTGCATACAGAATTAGGTACAAAAATGTATCTTTTGGGGAAAATGAGCATGAACATGTGTATAATGCAAAAATGAACGTAAGCTTTGAAAAAAATGAGAAACTGATAGAAACCAAAATGGACAGATTCATCTATTCCTAATGACAAGGGTAGTTGTATTGCAGGTAAAAGGGCAATAAGGTAAGAACAACCTTCTTCCAAGGCTATGGGTGGTAATTTCTGAATCCTCTCCTTTCCCCACGTGCCCCCCATGTCCCCAAAATATGCTCCAGAGGGCTGGGGAAACAGCAGAGAAGATGTAGGAGGTGTGGGGAGAGGAGAGGGCAGGGAACTCATACTGCATGGCTAAAAGGCATCGCACTCACTTAACTGTCTATCTAGATACCGTGCTGCATTTCTGCCTTGTGGGAACCCTCTCAGTGCCCCAACAACAGAGAAGAAGAGACAGTTCCTGAAAAATTTAGCTCAAGGATACTATTGTTCCTGATCTTCTCAAAAAAAAAGGCAAGACACAGTGTGTGAGAGGCGGATCCCCCCCCCAATCTACTTCCTGTCTATTCTATTAATCAAAATTTCTGTTCCTCAAACACAGCAACTGTAACCATTCTGCCAGGAATTATACATCAGTGGGAAAACAGCGCACACGGCCTCAGCGTCTTATGCACAGCTTTCCACAGGCCAGGTCTTGAGCTGAATCAACTTGACAGCTGAGAGGAATGGGAAGATTCCAGCAGTCACCTTTCAGCTTGCCGGCCTGGCTTGTCATATGACAACAAAGTCTGGAGAAAACAGACAATGGCACCTGGGGGAAGGTGGAAGGGAGAGGGTACATATGCATATATTTTTGATGAGGGGTAGTAGCTAAATTCAGATGAATCTTGAAAAATTCTTATCCTAGAAGGCAGGACCCTTCAAAAGATCCTACTCTCCGTCCCTTTTAATCGCAATATTAAAGTAGGGAATATCTATCCTATTCCTTATTGTATGATCAAGCTTTCCTCACCCACACCACCCCCGTTTATATCACTTTAAAAAAAATGAATGTATTTATTTCAAATAAATAAATAAATAAATGATAACGCTTTTAATCAATATAACATAAGCAGAAGGAGCCATGAAAGTTTAAGCCAGTTAGGTATAGACTCTCCTCCCTGAAAGAGAGGGGAGTGGTTGTGGGCGGGAGCCCGAGCACCGCCCAGCAGGGGGGCATTTGCCCCCTGCCTCCAGCTCACCTGGCTGGTGCTCACGCCCCCCTCCTGTGGCCATCCAACCAGGTGCCACGGAGGGGGCGTGTTCAGCAGCCTTTTGCTGCAGCACTAGCCTCTCCCTGGCCTCATTCCTCATCGTCGTCCCGTGGTGAGTATCTGCCCAAATTCTGAAAAATTATATCAACAGGAGAAATCGAAAAGAGGGAAGAGGTGCTGGGTGCTGCTTTCCCCCCTGAATGGAAGCCCCATAAAATGGCGGTTTGAATAGTTGTTAATCATCATAAATAATGGTTGTATCAACCAGCGCTTAGTCTGCATGTATGCTTTGTATTACCATCATCTAACATTTCAAGTTATGGTTTACTATGAGATGTCAATCAAAACACAAGAAAGTGTTTGTGCAAATCCTTACTCCAATAAGTGGTTTTCCAAAGTCTGCAAAAATTATTTTTGCTGTAGTCAGAATGAGAGCCTCTCTTTGCTCCAAATAGATAACCACCACCGAAACATCTGAGGGTTAGCTTGGGAATGCCCTATCGGCAGTGTAAAATGCCCCTGCTTTTTTCCAAGCCAATGTTTTTAACACTAAATGAAATCAGCCCAGACTTAAGCCACAAGAATGCATTTGTAGTCATCATGTTGCGTTTAACTCCGCTTAAGGACTATTATCTGCTGCTTTTCTCGTTGATGGAAGGCTCTTCAAAAGAAAAAGTATTTGGAGAGTGTCCAATAATTAAGATGTTGTGTATTAGGGAACATAATAATAGGGTAAAAGGAATCCCATAACTTGTCAGCTCAGTAGACATATAAACAAACTTCAAAAAGCAGTCTGGCAGGGTGGAGGTGGGGGAGCATGCTGTCTGCATAGACATTATGAAGATCTTGGATGTTTGAGTGCACCATTATTTTGGAGGTTTAAATCAAAGGCTTTTTCTCGGCCTCTCTCAGTCCCAAATTTGTAGATTTGCAGAAATCACTTCATTAAATAGTTTTGCTCTCTCTCTCTCACGCTCTCATTTTAAGACAAAACATATAGCAGCTTTTAAATAATTTGAAATCTTCTGGATTTAACTATCTCTGCTAGATAACCAGATTCTATCTTGTGTGACCTAATATACACAAACACTGTTGCGTGACTCCACCCCACCCAATTTATTCCTCCAAACTACCCACACCCTTTGCCATGTGTGATCAACAGAACTGGCAAACCTGGGCTGGAAGAGTGATCCATAGAGATCAAGCAAACTCTTCTATAGGCTTTGCTTACAAGAAACCTCTAAACATTTCATCTCCAAAAGGTTGTAAAGGCTGCCTGCCACAAACACTATAGCTGCTTCACATAGCAATCATGTTGGCCATAACGTTGGTGTTGCCTTGGAATTTAAAGGGCAAAATGTAATGCGCATCTACTCTTTACATATGGATCCAGCGGAACATGGAGTAAAGGCCAACATGTGGGGCTATTGCACAACTGGTGGTCCAAGCACTAATAAAGTTCAATTAGTGTAATGCATTAATGGTCATCAGCCATCATATAACCTCTGTGCTGAGAGATGTGTGTTGGCTGCCAATCTGCTACTGAGCCAAGTTCAAGGTTTTTCTGTTGGTATGTAAAGCATACCAGGCAGCAGTGTATTGCAAAGACCGCCTTACTCCTTACAGTACCCCTCCCCTGCCCTTAAAGTCTGCAATGGAGACATGGTTGACGGCACCCAACTGTATCAGATTTATCTACTCACAATAGTGCTTTTAACATGGTGGCCCCTTAGATTACAGAAGCTGAGAAGCTGGACTGGAACCATCAGTGAGGCCTTTGAAGTGTCCACTGAAAATCCTTATAATTAGATATCCAGTTGGCATTTTTATACCATTTGTTCTGATCTCTCTTTTTTTTGTTCTTCTTTTAAACACAGCACAGATATTATTTATGATCTGCAGTAAACAAGTAGAGTAGCTGCATAAAGAGTGAAGAGACTCTCAATCAATCTGGATTGCTCACACTAGTCAGCAGCTTCGACCCTGCGCAGTAAGTAGGCCTCCAGGCAGCGCTCTAATTTTTGCTGCCATTGTGTACAGGAGCAGTGTTTAAATCCTTATTATATCACCTTGCTCTAGCCTTCGCCTTACATTTTAGATCAAGTGGGACTCCTCTTCTTGTAGGAACAGAGCGTAGTTCTAAACAACGTGGCCTCCTGACTTTCCAGCCTCTCTAAATAAATAAATAAAGTCAGTTTGCTTAATGCCAGATGCAGGCAGCCCAGCTCCTCTTGCAGCTTGGATGTGAGTTTGTGTAGCCTGAAGCGACTTGCAGCCCTGCCTTGCTCCCGTCAGAAGTCAGCAACATTTCTCAGCCTGCATCCCTAAGGAAATGGAGAGACCTCTTTCCTTAATGTGATGAAGGCAACAAGGAGCCTTGCTATCTGGTGTGTTCCATCAAGAAACAAGAGAAACAGGGAGGAAAGTAAGCTAATGACAACAACAGAGAATATAAAAAGACATACAATCTCCAGAGCAAAGGCCATAAACCCAGGGGTAGCCATCATGGTGCCCTACAGATATTGCGGCCTACAGCTCTCTTCACTCCCTGACAATTAGCCATGCTGGCTGCGGATGGTGAGGGTTGGAATCTAGCAACATGGGGAAGGGCCACAGGTTCCCCATTGATATATTCCACAGGGAAGTTTGACTAGGTGCAAGAGGGAAGGCTTCCAAATATTACTCTGAATAACAACACCAAACAAGATTTGCCTTCAGCAACAACAACAATGGACAGGTGAGCATCTTTGACTCAGCCACTGGGATGAGGGATTCCAGTGAAGACTTGGTACATGATGGCACATAGGCAAGCTTGACATCTGGCATTTCTCTGTAGAGCCACTTTTTGAGGGTGGGGATGGGCAGGCAGTCAAGGAAGCAAGAATGACAGGAAAGCATTTTTGCAAAAATAATTTATAGGCCTCTGCTCCATTACCTCTAGGTGAATTAGCAATAAGCACTACAGTTATGTGACAGCTTCTGCCATAGCGGCCACACAGTTGCATGATTATCTGGGTCAAACATGCTTTTGTTTAAACACATCAAAACCTTCACCAGTCCATTCCACACTATAAATTTTGTTAATTCAACTGCTATGTATCCACCTGTGGAAGGCTATATATGGTGTATTCTTTATATTGTGCATGGAAGTTCCTCATGCATTCACATGCCTGTCTTTCCATAGGATGAGGAACCCAATTTGGGGTGTGAAGAACTTCTCAGCTATTGCAACTTAAAAAAGAGACCAGCCTTTATTTATAAAATGGCATCAGCTGTGTTATCCCACCCATACATACACACAAGGCAGCCAAAATATCTGAAACAAATTGTGTAAACTTGACATTTTATACGGATTGTAAATCTTTCCCAATAATTTTGCTCAAGCAAACTGTTATGCCATTGGAAACCTAGTCTAAACTGGAGCTGTGTCATAAGGTATATAAACAAGGTTTCCTTCTTTTCCTATTTCTTTTCATCCTACAGATCCCTCATGTCTTGTCATGGTTCATGTATAATAAAAACCAAATGCTGGCAGATATTTGTTATAAAACTAAGCAAGGTCAACTGGGCTGGTGTTTGTTGATACGCCATTCCATGCACACACACACATAGATCACTAGTCTGACTTTTTACAGGTGTAAGAAAGGTATCTGGATCTCATTTAAAACCAGCTAGACACATGGAGTACGGCACATTCCACATTCCCAATCCAGAAAGCCTTTCTTGTTCACCAACAAAAAATCACCACAAATACCTCTCTTTGACTTGCTGTATTTTATATTAGCCACACCCAGAAGCAGGCCATCAATGAAGAATAGTCCTATTCCTACACTTCCTGAGCCCCACAAAAGCCTGGTTGTAGTTAAGAACAGCTTGTATTCTACAGTAGTCTGATCACTTTGACTGAGCTTACTGCTTCCTATGGGATGAATGGCCCATTATTTCTGGGTGGGAATGACACTGTGACCAAGTGCACGAGTAGCATTGAGAGAAAGCCACTCTGGCCAACTGCACTGAGTAGCAATGGGGAGGAACCATTAATTGCATACACTTATGCAATATAAAAGGTATATAGCCCAGGGGGAGAGGGTAAACAGTACACTAAATCTTCACATGATTTAAAGATAAGTACACCTGCTGTTTCCAGTGCAAAAGTTGGAAGGGGGAAGGCTCATTGTAAAGTAGAAAACAACTACTGTACACTGAGCTGCATGCACGCTGAGCTTTGCAGCCAAAGAGCACAAGCTGACTGGATAACTGTGGAGGTCAGGAGCCTATGGGAGGAGCCATGAAATAATGGATTGTTTTTGTCACTCATAATCCACAGCACTTAGTCTGATTCCTGTTGTATTTGGCAATCAGGATGTAACGATAACATGGAGGAATGAAGAAATGTTTCCTGTGTGGGCTCTGGAATTCTTTATTTTTGTGGTGACGACATTATGGGGTGGGGGTGCAAGGGAAAGGGTGTGGATAAGAGGAAAGAGTTAATCTTTCATGTCATCACTCTTTTAATTCAAAGCATACTCATGCTCAATGTTGCTATACCGCACAGGCTGGTCGTGACAATCCACCACCACCTGAATAAATAAACGGCAGGGTAGTTCGTACCATAGATTTAAGGGGAAGGGAGAATAAAGATAACAGAAAAGTTTCAAAGCATATGGCACATAAAGGAACACCTTTTAAGACACTGGATTTCTAGGTAAAGCCGTAATTCTAAGAATGCTGAGTTGCAAGCATGCTTCTATACTTAATTCTCCTCAGGATTAGGATTTGGTTGTCAGACCCATCATTGCAACTCTTTCATGGCAACGCTACCTTTGAATTGCTGGTGCCTCCCCTGAAGGTGATTATAGGTGGGTCTATGACATTCTGCAGACAGCTGTTCTTTGGGTGGTGCTATGAGGGCTTGAAAAACCCTACTTCAATCATCTAGCATAAAGTCAACACACATAGAGCTCTACCTGTGCTAAAAGTGTGGCCCCCCAACTCCTCCCTTGCTTTTACAGGGTCATTCATTCCCCTGTGAAGATTAGGCTTTTGGGGTGGCTAGGAATTGTGCTCGCAGGCTTCTCATAGGCATCTGGTTGGCCATTCTGTGAACAGGATGCTGAACTGCTATTCTGCTATCCTAATTGCTATGCAACTGAATTGGGGGGGGGGGCATTTGGTTTTGTAATATAAAAAAGTATTAAAAATACAGCATGATCACTATAGGACTTTCATGCAGTGGTGTATCCTTCTGTAGAAAGAAGATACAGTCAACTGGCACAATTCACCTGAAATCAACTACAGTGGTACCTCGGGTTACAGACGCTTCAGGTTACAGACGCTTCAGGTTACAGACTCTGCTAACCCAGAAATAGTACCTCAGGTTAAGAACTTTGCTTCAGGATGAGAACAGAAATTGCACAGTGGCGGCACAGCGGCAGTGGGAGGCCCTATTAGCTAAAGTGGTGCTTCAGGTTAAGAACAGTTTCAGGTTAAGAATGGACCTGCAGAACGAATTAAGTTCTTAACCTGAGGTACCAATGTATAAGGTTGGAAGGGACCCCAAGAGTCACCCTGTCCAAACCCCTGCAATGCAGGAATCACAACTAAAGAATACCTGCCAGATGGCCATCCAGCCTCAGCTTTAAAAGCTCCAATTAAGGAGAGGCCGCCACCTTCCGATGTAGTACATTCATTCCACTGTTGAACAGCTCTTACCATCAGAAAGTTTGTCCAAATGTTTAGTTGGAATCTCATTTCTTCTCCTTTGAAGCCATTAGATCAGGGCCTACCCTCTGGAGCAGCAGAACTTGCTCCATATCTTCCATGTGGCAGACCTTCAGATATTTGAAGATTATTATCCTATCACCTTCTCTTCTTCAGGCTAAACATACCCAACTCCCTCAATGACCACCAGAGGTGGATTTAGGGATGTGTGACCAGTTTGCACTTACCGGGCGCCAAGCCGAGAGGGTGCCACAGGGGACGCTGCAACAATAATGAGCAATGGAAGGCGAGAGGCTGAGGGCGAGGTGCTGCGCAGGAAGCCAATGAACTTGAGGAGCCCAAAGTCCGCCACTGATGACCACCACCATCCTATTTGCATTGCTAATTGCTCACAAAAGCAACTTGGAGGTTTGTAACCAGATTGTTCTAGAACAACCATTATGAGCCCAATTAAACACAATAGTGCCAGTGACGTTCAATGTAACACTTAAAGAAAGCTGAACAGACCTAGATGCAGTTACATGGCTTTTCAGAGCACCGACCCAAAGTTTGCAAACTCCAAAACAACACCTTAATATCTTTGCAAAATTTTTAATGTAAGCCCCATCCCAATCTCCAAAAGTCTTAAGACCACATATCCACTTCTTTTCCCAATGATGTCACAATATCTAGGTCTGCAAAATTCCTCTTCCTTCGCCACCCAGGTTCCTATCTACTTATTTCCTGCACTCATCCCTAAACCACTCCCCACAACCACCAAATGTGGCAAGGGAGAGAAGATATTCACACAAACATGCTTGATCCTTTATTATAAGGTGAGGACTACCAGCTCCGGGCTTGACTGGGTGTTCCCAACCACCTGACAACAGCTTTGGTGCCTCTGAATGAGTGCTTGGACATGTCCCATCCAAAGTGTACTAGCCTCACAGATTGAGAACTAGTAGCATTTTCTTTTCTAAGACAAAGAAAACAACCGGCAACAAGAGATAAAAATAGATTGGCTGTTAATAGTTTCCATTGGAAATATTTTACCCGAGTTGAGCAACTGAAAGAATTAAGCGTTCATGTGGAATCTCTCAGCAGCAGCTGCAGTGTGTGAAAATAGGGGAGATGGCATAAATGGCTTAATAGCCTGGGTCTAAAAAAAGACCCCTATATTTCAATGTCCAATGACAGCGTTTTGACATCCATGATAATTTGTCTCGTTATTTTATTTTAGCAAAATTTATATTCTGTCTGATTATAAGAACATATCAAAGCAGTTTACAAATAAAAGGAAACATTAAAATCACCAATAAAAGACAGTTAACAAGTGATACCTAAAAACATTTCAATACTAATTAAAATCTACAAGAAGCTAAAAACAGATTAAAATGCATGTAACTTCTGCATGTCTGGATAGGCATGCCTAAGCAAAATCGTTTTCAGGTTTCATGTAAAAAGATGGATGAAAACGGCTTCCTCATAGAAGGAACCTATTGTTAACAGAGTTCTCTGAGACTAAATCACCAGTGCTACCTATTAGGAACATTTTTTTTAATGTTCAAAAATAAGAACTATGAAAATTAAATCACCATCTCTTTAGTTGTTAAGGGGGCTTTCTTTGAGACACAATGCAATTTTCCTGGATCAAAATGGATATGCAACATATGGAGCCATTTGGAAAAAAGGGGCACTTGCTATGATTTCCACATCTTGTAAGTATTCCGTTCTCTCAGGGTCAGTCCATGCTTGCTGTGGGCATAAGAAGAAATGGATATAGAGATGGCAACAGTAAATGCACACAACAGACCAGCCTGCCATTTGGATTCCCAAGAGTTCCAGATGCCAAAGACAACCGTATCGCTCTGGAATTCTTCAAATACTTCTTCCAGAGAAGTATAAAGCAAGAAGACTGTGTGTATTTTGACCACAACTAATAATTATATGTGGCTATCTGTATCAGTGCCAAGCTGTGGTCCCATGTATCTAGCATCCAAAATGGCAACTGACAGATCGATGGCTTCCAATGAAGAAGTCCCAGCAAAAGGGACTGGCTTGTATTCCTTTCAGTCATTTACCATGCAATTTGAACTTCACCATTCATTATCTTCCCCCACCCCCACACCTATACAGGAACAGCACAGCTACTGATTTAGAAACCTGGCATCCAGATGTATATTCCAATCCTAGAGGCCCTGTGAAGTTCCAAGATTGTTGAGTGAATGGGTCCCAGGGGGAGAAAATGCCTCACAGCTAAGATATATAATTTGCCGGGCATCCATTAAAAAAGTGAAACATGCTCCTTTTAACCTCTGAAAATGTGATCTATAGGAAAACAATGTCTCACACAGCGCTCGCCCAAGACATTTTGTTGTCTGAGGTGAAGTACAAGAGGGCCCCCGCTTCCCATTCCATGCCCAGAAGCCAACTGAACGGGCATTTGAATTTCATTTCAACACCAGTGATGTCAGAGCATCATTTGAGGCACCAGGCCATATTCAGTGCCACAGGAAAGGCAAGAGAAAGAATGGCTGGGGTGCTCCAGAAGAATAGCTGCAGGCTATTGTTGCTGTCCCCCAGACACCTTCCACTTGAAGTGATTGCTTCCCTCTGTCAAATGATAGGGCCAGCTCTGCTTTCACAAAAGTGTCAGTTGCAACAATAGTCTACATTTCAGACCTGAATAAAGAATCCCATTAAATCTGGGAAATACGTATTTCTAAGGGGTGAAACCTTGGTGAAAATCAACTCTACTAAGCCAGAAGCTGTAACCCAAGTGGTATGCCATGGGGCTATCACAAACGCCTGGCTTTAAAGGGATACTAATGGACAGAAGTGAAGGAGACTCTGCTGCTTGCCTGCTCACTCAGGAGGCCTTTCCACTCACCAGAGGGAATAAGGCAAGGGCACACATCTGGAATGTCACAATATAACCAAATAAGCACCACTGTTACGCTACTTTTACTATGTAGTCCAGTAAAAGAGAAAGGGAAAAAACTGTTCCTTCTAAATATTGCCAATGCGTCTTCAGTCTTGTCCATCCAGTAGACTCATAACTCCTGGCCGGAACTCCTTTGGAGGCTGAAAGGGCTCTTGACAGTATCACACCTAGGTGCCCGCTCTGGCACTGAGGAACTCAGAGAGCTCACTGGAATTCTGGGAAGCTGAAAACAATGAAACCATAGAGATGATCTTCATGCCTACCATGTGGTGGTGGTGGTGGTGAAAAGAATTACTTCTCTGCCATCAATGCATTCTCTAGTAGACATCCAGTTGAACATTTCCATGTGGTGAAAGGGACTGTGAGATCTGCCCAGTTTGAGGAGTTGAAAGCTCGCTGTAGTAGATCCATGGCTGTGCAATGATCTCCCTACAGAAGGGTGCCTTGCCTCTGCAATGTATTCATTTAAGTGACAGCTGAAGACAGGCCAATGGGTGACGTCTACTTCAAGTATGACACTGCTACTATATTACTTGTGGGTATTTTATGTGAATCGATTTCAATGGATTGGCTTTTGTTGTATTTTATTTTGCTGTACATCTCCTTGTCACTGTTGGGAACGGCAGTATCCAAAAACCTAAATAAATAATTAAATACTCTCCTCAGTCACTCAATACTGTAGAAATGCATGGCAGATCCCCCTGCGGCCTAATCAGGAACAAGCTCGAATAAATGGAATATATTTGGAAGACATCCATTAGCTGTTGAAAAATAACCTAGTTTTAAATCTAACTGATTCTGAATCACCCTCAAGCTACAATGCCATACACTAGACCCCAAATAAGAAAAAAGAGCTACATAATAACAGTACATACACACAGAAGCAAACACACACACACATACACTCAAACTGTTTCTCACGCCATGGTGTGGTTTTGCCTCCAAACCATTGAGCTGAAGACCAGGTAGCAGCAGCAGTTAGAGTGGCAGGCAGGAACGTACATCTGTCTGCATGCCATAACTCACAGGAGCCTTCTTGTTCCTGTCCAGAGAGTGATCTCTCTCACACACACAGAGAGACACACACACACAAACAAACATGCTGGTTGTAGCCAGGAAGTTTTCCCCTTGGCCTTGCACCAATGGTGAATTCCATTCTCTTTCCCCACAACAATGTGCTAGTAGCAGCTTTACTTTTGTTTCTATGGCTGATCCCTCCATCTGCTCAGTGACTGCATCAATTCACCAGCCATTTTCCTGTCTCCTGCTGCTCTGCACTCCAGCAGCCGGCCAATCATTGTCTCTAATAAATCAGTCAATCCCCCTAAACAAAACCCTCCAAAGCTGGGCAAATCCTTCTGACAGCAGCCACACAACTGAAAGGAGCTGAACTTGGGCTTTTTTCTTTCTTTCTCTTGTTCCTTTTTTTTTTTTAATTCAATGGTACAGGCTTTGCTGACCTCTACTCAAAAAAAGGGAAAAAATCACATAAAGAAAAAGAACCCACAGACCTGGCATTCTACGTCTGTCCTCCCACTTTTCTCACTTGCAGTGGTTTTTCATTCACAAGAAAATGTACTAGAGGCCTGATTAAGGTGTACTTACTTGATAGAAGATTTGACAGCGTGGTGGGAAGGAGGGGGGGGGGGGGTCCTCAGTCTGCCAGAGAAGTGAGGCTGCTTAGACATTAAACATTCTGTCTACCTACTTTTAGGGATATTACCATAGCGACAGTGACAGAACTATTCTCAAGTGCAGATGGGACCACATTTACTAAAAATGCATGGTGCACCTTGGCAGACTTTTAGAGTCTATTACTGTAATTGTCTGCAGGTTTCTGCATTTTTACAAAATAGCGCAGTATTATTATTCTTTTTAATGACTTACTCACCAGGCAAGGCTGTGGCTTCTGTGCAATGTTGTTCTAAATACTCATTTTTCGAGTGCCAGAAAGAAGTTGTAGGTTTAGATTAGGAACCTCACATGGATCCCAATGTAATCAGAAAAGGGAGAAAGAGCCTCGCCCAAGTAACCCCAAAGACAGCAACCGATGCTAGGATGATGCAGACTTCTGTAGGTGACAGGTTTTAATTAATGTAATTTTTAATAAAAAAAATATTAGTATACCACTGTCATCATAAAAATATATCACTGTGGAGAGCAGTTAGTATCAGTACCTGTTGGTCTGTGTCACTCTGCCACCTGATCTGGGTAAAGGTAAAGGGACCCCTGACCATTAGGTCCAGTCATGGCCAACTCTGGGGTTGCGGCACTCATCTTGCTTCATTGGCCGAGGGAGCCGGTGTACAGCTTCTGGGTCATGTGGACAGCATGACTAAGCCGCTTCTGGTGAACCAGAGCAGCGCACGGAAACGCCGTTTACCTTCCCGTCAGAGCGGTACCTATTTATCTACTTGCACTTTGACATGCTTTCGAACTGCTAGGTGGGCAGAAGCAGGGATCAAACAACGGGAGCTCACCCCGTCGTGGGGATTCGAACCGCTGACCTTCTGATCAGCCAGTCCTAGGCTCTGTGGTTTAACCCACAGCGCCACCCGTGTCCCATGATCTGTGTAGGTGGCAGTAAAATCACAGGCTTCTGAGCAGTTCTGATCCCTTGCCCACCTCATTTTTAGGGGTGTAGTGAAAACAGCACAGGTGGAAGGAGAATGGTGCAAAAATAAGTGCAAGAGAGGAGCATCTGACAGTAGCCAGCTCAAACCAGCATCATATGGACATGGCAGAGTGAGTGAGTGAGCGAGATCGTATTCCTGTCTATGCTTCTTGTGGCTGTCATGCCTCAAGAGCATCATTTCATTACAGGGAGCAAGGGATCTGTGGTTTCCCCTTCTCCACAATGGAACCAGGAGGCAGGGAAAACTATACATTCAATTCTTCCTGGCAAGAAATGCATGGGAGTATCACTTCTAGTTAAGAAGCCAGCAAAGGCACCTATCTGGTTCCTCTCTGCTTGATTGGGGGAAAGAGCTGGCAGGGAGTACTGCATAGCAGGTATGGGGAGGAGACAAGACACCCCATTTAATGCTATACTATTACTAAGGATGGGTTGATTTCAGTTCTCTGTTTTTCATTACCCCAAATTTAAATTCAGTTCTTCACATTTTCACTCCAGTTCATGGTTGTTGTTTTTAAAAGTCATCATGAAAATCCTCCAGCACTTCAATGCAATTTTCTCCTAATATACACATTTTTGTATAAAGTTTTGTCTCATATGCACATTTTTTTGCAAAGCAGCTCTCCTATTATAATGCATTTTCTATTATTTTCACTAATACACGCACCTATATGCAGACTTTTCTGTTTTAAGTTTGCATATTGTTTCAGAAACTGTGAATAAGGTACGTTCACCTTAAAATGTGAACGGAATCCAATTTTCCCACACCTCTGTTGCTCCCAGTTTAGACTGCAATGTAGGACTGCAGCTGTAGTATTCAGAGGTTCAGGGTGCAAATCTACCTGAATATTTCATGGCAGGCACAAGCTCCTTCTTGGAGAACATTTCCTATGCGACTTGCATACCTTTAACACAGAGACCATTCTCTGAGAGTAGATTTGAGGAAAGTAGGAATATTGAAAAACAAACAAGTAAGAAAATACTACTGCAAAATCCACTGTATGTTTACTCCAATTTCAAGCTGCGATAACAGAGAACAGATGCTGGTCTTGATTTTAACACATGGTTGCCTTACCAGTTCAGTTAATTGTTATTCATTAATTGCACAGGAAGCTATTTTGTTCTGGCCAAGAATCTGTCTTGAACAATTACTGTTAATTATGCTACATTGCAACAAAATTTGGAGTTTTCTGATACTACAATGGCTGGTAACCTTAACCCATACAGTGCTTAGAGATGGCGGTGATTAAGTGGAATAAAAATTCTTGTTGATATAATTTAATGATGGTGGGAAGTTTTGGTGAAATCACTTTAAGAAGACAATCCTGCATTTTAGTCTACTATCTCAAACATACCTTTACAATGAGAAATAAGAAATATGTGAAAATCTAATATATTTTAAAGCATACACCAAAAAATTGTGAATGTGACCATTATTTGAGAATGGTCTGCATGCATCATACAGGTAATAGTCAGAGAGCTCTGACTGGATACAGGTCCCTGCACACCATGGCACACCTGAGTAAAATGTGAAATAGCCTTGGCTGACATAAAAATGAATGATACTTCCAAAGAAATTTGACGGAACTGAGGTGGCCAAGGCAGAAGGCATTGCAACCACAAATGTTTCTTGTAGGAAGTGCGTAGCTGGTGTGTGTCAGGTAAGAGGTAATTAATTGTCCTAAGGTAGGGCACTGAATGTCTTATGGTTATACCTGCAGACTTCAATTTTTCATTGGAAATCAAAGAAAGGTATTCTGAAGCTTGTCTAGAAAGAATGTAAAGCAAGGTTCAACCATGTCACTCTAGTTCAGGCAACCTCGGCCCTCCAGATGTTTTTGGCCTACAACTCCCATGATCCCCAACTAGCAGGACCAGTGGTCAGGGATGATGGGAATTGTAGTCTCAAAACATCTGGAGGGCCAAAGTTGAGGAAGCCTGCTCTAGTTATTGTACCTTGATGAACCACTCCTGTCTGGGTGCAGTGGTGGACTTGAGGCTTTCAGATTTCAGTGGCAACCTGTGTGATGTCAAAATTTGTCACCCCCACCTCTAGACTTCCATTCTACATAATTGTTGCGGTGCCTCTTGGGGCACCCTCTCGGCTTGATGCCCAGTGCAGGGGAACTGGCTGCACCCTTAAATCCACCTCTTCTGGGTGACTTATATCACACCCATCCACCTCTTCTGGGTGACTTATATCACACCCAAGCAAGTCTGCTTAACCTATTTTACATGGCCAAAGCTACTGTGACCTGCTGTGAGCAACCAGTGCTTGATTTCCTGTCAAAACACACAACTTGGTCATCTTGTATCCACATCTTTGCAACCTTGGTGATAAAAAGAGACTCCTTAGTGGGACTCACGGTTATCCTAGCAAGCCACAGGGAACTCAATTCATGGGCAAAGAAACAGAGATGGGGGGAGGGGGGGAAATGCATGTTGCCATGGTTCAAATATATTACTGCCAATGATGCAGTCAGCTCCATGCTACATTACAACCATACTGAGGCCCTATCACAAGTACATCCCTTATCAGAAGGGGACTCTGAAATTACAAAGGAAGCAACTGTTTCAGCGGTGGCTCCCTTCCTTTAAGAGGCAATTCTGGCTCCTGCTTTACAAGCATCCAAATACCAGTTTAAGCCATTTTTATTTATCTAGGCATTTTTTTTAAAAAAAGAAAGGTGTAATGGAACATAGAAGGCTGCCTTCTATCCGATGACTGTTCCATCTATCCTACACCGAGGGTAGACATTGTGGTGCTCTCCAGATGTTGGACAACTGCCACCATCTTTCTCCAATGGCTGTGCTGGCTGGGGCTGATAGGAGTTTATTATTTACTTATTTCATACAATTTACACACTGCTTGGTTGTATGAAAAACCTCAGAATGCTTGGGAGATTGAGTCCAGCAGCATCTGAAGGGCACCATGTTGGCTACCCCTGCTCTACACTGCCCAATGCAAGTTCTCCGCCAGTCAGGGGACATTTTCAGCCCTACTTGGGAGGTGCCAGGGATTGAATCGTGGACTGTCTGCACGCAAAGCCACTGGGCGACAGTCCTTCCCCAAGGAAAGCAACCAGCAATGCTATTTTTTCTAGAAAACAAGGTGCCGGAACTCACCACAAACACCTCTCTCATTCTCTTAGAATGGCAATGGCGCTCACCTGAGAGGTGCCAGAACTTAGTTCCGGTGAGTTCTGGCTGAAAAAAAGCCCTAGCAACCAGTGTTGTTTTATGCTTTCACTACTCTCTCTTTTTTATGCTGTCAATGTTTTTGTTGTATTGAGCTCTATGTAAGCTGTACACTGCCCTGGATCTGATATGGTCAAGAAATAAACCACAGCTATCTTCCTTTTTCACTACAGCTACCAAAACCTTCTGAGTTTACTTTAGTAAGTATCAACAGGAACAGGAACCATTTCTGCCTTCTTCCTGATTTTTTTTTTAAAAAATAATACACTGGGAAATCTATTTTCTCAGCCTTACAAAAAAGAGTGCAACCCCCTTTTCAATGTTCACAAATGTTCATTGAACAATGCAAAAAAATAGAATCCTCTTTGTTTCCAGTGACTACCCCCAGACTTCTGAATTAACTCAGAGCAGCTTTAACAAGAGGGAAGCCAAATTGTCTGTGGGCGAAGAATCACTTGGAACATTTCCTCAATTAAATATACTCTGCTAAACTTTTCTTAGCTCCTACTGACTATGCCAGAATGATAGCTTCCCACAGAATTTTTACATTCAAAATAGAATTTCCAAGACTTACCCTGTTTGGCTGGAATAATTTTTGCAAGAAAAGTCATTACAGTGGTACCTCGGGTTAAGAACTTAATTCGTTCTGGAGGTCCGTTCTTAACTTGAAACTGTTCTTAACCTGAGGTACCACTTTAGCTAATGGGGCCTTCCGTTGCCACTGCGCTGCCACTGCGCGCTTTCTGTTCTCATCCTGAAGCAAAGTTCTTAACCTGAGGTACTATTTCTGGGTTAGCAGAGTCTGTAACCTGAAGCATCTGTAACCTGAAGCGTCTGTAACCCGAGGTACCACTGTATATCCGTAGCAACTTACAGACTCCATATGCAATGATAAATAGGTGTTGTTGTTTTTTAATTTTTTAAGTTGTCCAATGTGCTCAGAGACACTTTTATTTCCAGGTCTTAGCCCTGTCAGATTCTGTGAGCAAGTTCTGGCTGTACTCAAGTCCTGGCAACTGATTTTTCTAAGGGACTGAAATCCACTTGCAAACAGACATTTACCGTATTTTTCGCTCTATAAGGAGGAGGAAACAAGAAAAAAAAATTCCGAATCCCAGAAGCCAGAACAGCAAGAGGAATCCTTCTTGCTGTTCTGGCTTCTGGGATAGCTGCGCAGCCTGCATTCGCTCCATCAGATGCACACACATTTCCCCTTACTTTTTAGGAGGGAAAAAGTGAGTCTTATAGAGCAAAAAATATGGTAAGCGGCGATGGATGACAAGGCATGGGAGAACAGTGGTTGAGAGGGAGGAAAGCAAAGAGGTTTGTTGTACATAGTTACTGAGAGATAAGATGGAACAGGAGAAATCCTGACTCCTTCCAGAAAGCAAAGGAACAACTAATGTTTGAAATACTTTCTCTCTCTTGTGACCTTTTCCAGGCTGATGGAGATTATCACTCTGCTTACATTTCTAAAATTATTCCATTGTTAGCATTAAATCCCAGGCAGAAATATTTTAACTGTCAAACTCTGTGCACAGGGCTCTTGCTCTCCAAGTACACAAGTGATTGCTTCTAGTAATACAGTGGAACCCTGGTTGTCGAACGTAATCCATTCCGGAAGACCGTTTGACTTCCAAAACGTTCGACAACCGAGGTGCAATTGGCAGTCGGCAAATTCCTTTTAAAAAATGGAGAAACGCACCTCAGAAGCCATTCAACTTCCGAAGCGCATTCGAAAATGCATTCACTTCCGGGTTGTCGGCATTCGAGTTCCGAATTGTTCGGATTCCGAAGCGTTCAACAACCGAGGTTCCACTCATTGATCATGAAGAACCCATTGTCTAGCTTTCAGGACAGTGGATAGTCTCCATGGCTTTTGAGATTTTTCTCTGTACCATTCCCCTTGCATTTCTCTCTCTCATGCATATCTTCTTGCTTGAACTCCCCTACATTTGCTGCGGAGCTCCTTCCCTCCTCTCTCCACACCCTTTCAAGCTTCGGCGGTTCCCTGTTTCTTTTCATCATTAGCTGGGCTTCAGTTTGCTCTTCCCACTGGAGTCGCAGCTGCTGTCTATTGTTACCTTCCCGCCAGGAGATTGTTTGCCTTGCCTGTGGCTTGAGCCTTTTAGGACGCTATATGCTTCAGCAAGCCTGTGCTCAGTGCCAGAGATCTTGGCACACGCTACGTCATGACAAATGCCCAGCAAAGTCTCTTTTTCTTTTTTCAGGGTTGAGCTACATGTTATAGGAATCATAGAATCATAGAGTTGGAAGAGACCACAAGGGCCATCGAGTCCAACCCCCTGCCAAGGAAACCCAAAATGGCTGCTCTGAGTCAAACTCCTCCTTCCTCTGCTCTAGTGTGGGGTACTCCTGCATCCCAACATTAAACTGTTTTCCACTGTACCTGTTTCACATCATGGGCAGTGACTGGTAAGGAGAGAAATGCATGTACTTACACTGAATGTAAGTAAATTAACAGAGTGACCTTGTGAATTAACTGTACATACCCCTTTAACTGCAGCCTAGCTTCCCATGTTCTCCTGTCTGTCTCTCTTTCCCAACAGAATGGGAAAAATCCTGCTGCAGACCTGTGTAAAGAGCCTTCGCAGGGAGCTGTACAACCCTGGTAGATAAACCTTTCGCATTAGCAATACCTACACAGAGCCTGAACCAGTGACCTGGTTCATATGCCATAGTTAGGCAAAGTATGTGTTACTGGGACCGTGCAAACGTGCTGGCTCACACCTACTTTGCACCTTCCTTTAGGACAGGATGACCGCTAAACCAAGGTTTGGCTTAGCATGTAGCCCAAATGTGGAATCCTGGTTAAAATCTCTTCTTCTTAACCATGGCTTATAACAATGAGACAAAACTTGGCTACAGGTCTTGGTTAAGGACAAGAAACCTTAACCACAGTCCCAGGTTTGGCTCTCAAGCTATTTCCAAACTATTTAGCTGCTGTACTGCACTGCGCTAAAAAGCATCAAGGAACAGCAAAACAGATACAATCTCTTCCATGGGAGCCAGTTTGTTGACACTGATGCATGGTTTGGCTTCACATTACATGTGAACACAGCCGCTGACACCTTTGGGTCGCAGGTAAAGCTGCGCCATACAGAGAAAGAACTGGGAATGGGGTTGCCTGTTCTGCTGTCCGTCTCATATTCCTTCATTTACAGATCTTAAAAAGTAACCGTGAGTGTACTTAATCATAGGGGAAATGTCTTGGCAACATCAAACCTTAGCATGGGCTACTTGATTTAGGAGCTATGGGCAATTACGGAAGAAGACCTCTGAAGCCAACTTGCTGAAACTTCATAGGAATTCTTCTATGTGATTCCATTCCTTGAAGCAGGAGGGGGAATCAGCTGTACAGCCTTCTTTCTAAACAGTAATGGAAATGTCATCCAGGGATATAAAGCTACACCTCAGAATCAAATTAGCTTGTTCATTATTTGGCAATGGTTAAGAGAAGACTGGGAAGGTACTGCTAATCTCTCCCCATCTCCCCATTCTGTTCTTGAAAGAAGGTTGAATCATCCTCAAACTAGGAAACAACTCAGGAATAATTGTTGCAACCTCCTCCCCCCACCCAAAAAAGAAACACAGCTGTTTCTTAAAACTGTCAAAGGCCTGTGTTTCCACGGAAAACGAATATATATATATCTATAAATTAAATAAGAAAGGAGATGAATCCATTTGTGCAAACAGAAATGTTCTGAACAGATATTTTTAAAACTCATAAAAATCAGCAGTCCCTTTCCCCTGAAAAACAACTGGTTAGCTGTCCTTTTATGGCAGTGCTTGCAATGAAGGAGCCGACCCTTCACAGCCAAATACGGATCATGGCTTAGCAAAACGAGGCACCCGCTCTCGCCTGGATCCGAGCCACCGATTCCCTGCTTCTTCACAACTTGCTCTTTTCTGCTAGGAAAGCAGTCTGTGTGTAATAAAAGCTAATCATTTCACACCGCCAGCCCCCTATGCCTTCGGTCAACAGTGCATCCCCGTGAAAGTACCGCCTGGTCCTAATTAAATAACCATACTTGCAAGGAGAATGATCACACACACATACACACACATGAAAGAAAGAAAGAAAAAATGGAGCAGTGTTTCAGCTTACATAGCACCCTGCTTGACAAGCAGCCCCAAGTAGCTGACAGTACGCAGAGCACCAAGCTGTGCGCGAGTAATTCTGATGCACTCGGGAAATAAATAAATAAAGCAGCGCCACAATCGCCCTGGAAGAGAAGCCAGACGTTTCCCTCCTCCCTACAGGCAGCACATTCAAGAAGCCTGTGGTTGTGACCTACTGCCAATGGTATCTTCTGAAAGGTATTTCATAAGGAGGCATTTAGAAAGCGATTAGAAACACATATGGATAGCGGTGCTGCCAAAAAATACTAATTGGAGTGCAATTTCAAGAACCACACCCCATGCCAGATCAAGGTTTCTTTTTAACAGTCTGGGCCAGAGACCTGCACCTCTAGAAGGAAACCAGACAAGCTGCAGGAGGTTTTGGGGTATCATTCATGCAGAAGCAAGGGAGAACTGGCAGGGGGAGGTGATGCTTAACCCCACTCCCTCCCACTCACTGATTCCCCTGCAATTGCCCTCAACCATTTTTGTTTTGTTTTGTTTTTGATGGGTCGAGATGCCTAAAGAAGTTTCTCTGCACAGAAAATGGCTTAGCAGAGTAGAGATTTGGAGAAGAGAATCAGCAGTGATAGGAAGATTTAAGCATCCCATCTCTTACCCTGACAGGTCTTTAACCAGTATAGCTGATCAATTTAGTTCCTGATCATGTAACACCAGCTCAGAAGCACCTTATTTGGACTCCATCCCAAAGACTCAGGGTGGTTTCAAAAAGAAGCAGCTCAGAATTAATAAATATAGCGAGGAAAATGAACCATCTCAGAATCTCAATGTGCAAACATTATATTTGCACAGCTGTAAATTCATCGACAAATGCGGGGAATCTTGGTTATTATTTTTCCTTTCTGGAAGAGATGCTGCCAGGCTGAACTAAGTACGTGTTGACCCCAAGGTGGCAGTTTAGGACAGCACATGGCAGAAGGCAGTAGGTTTTCCTCCACCAGCATACAGGACAACTGTGCCTTCCGAGATGCTACATTACTACATGTGCTCCTTCCACTGGTTGCTAGACCCAAAGGAATTATGAGGCAAAGGAAAGAGGTGAAAGTCAGGGCGAAGCAACGCCCCATTACCCCATCACAACTGACACAGCTGCCCAGGGATTTTTAGGACAATCTCATTGAGAAGTCTACCTTCTGCCAGGATAACACTGTTAAGGCAAGGCCTTTCCAAGTGACAGCAAAGTCACCTACCTAATCCTGAGTCTCTGTAGCTCTCCAAAGATGGGCCTCAATTCACTCCATCTTACACACAGTATATTTAGGCAATAATGGAAACTTACATGCCATGGAGATGTGTAGGCATGGATGGAATAGGACTATAGACATCAGGGATGCCCAAACTGGAGACTATGGTGAAAGTACAGGTACAGCAGTTCTGGAATCCGAGGGTGGTGATTGGGGTCTATAATATAGAAGAGTAGCTTTGTAAAATATGCAAGCTGCTCCCTGCTCAGTGTTGATTTTTCTGCCTTTGGAACACCTTTGTTCTAAACCTAGTATCACTGTGAGACAATGGGCTAAACAAAGTATGAAGTAGTTTTTTCCCATCCACCTGGCCCCAGAGCAGTGAGTGAATCTGGGCATGGATTTTCAATCAAGTGGTAAGCAAACCAGAGGGGATTCCAGCTCTTGTTAGTAGGCTATTTGTCCAGATCTCCCAAAGGAGCTTCACTAAACATATTTCTTTGCCTGCAGGTACCTCTAATAGGTTGCAAACTCTTGGCCAAATAACCCTTCATAGGTGGAAGTATTTGTTGACTCATGATGCAGCTGAGCTCAGAGGACCTTTTATTTCACATCACCCTCCATGATCAAATGTGAAGTAGCACACCACTGTGTTGGCAAGTCTAGTGGTTATAATAACATGAGATATTCTATATCCCCCACTGTTTCCTTATTCAACAAAGTTCTGTACTACATAATAACAGGAAGTGTGAAATAGACAGTGCCTCTACAACCTAAGTGTATGCGTATTTACAGTGCCCAGTCATTGAACTCCAATGGGTTTTTATTTATTTCCTGGTATGCCTTACTCTCACACCAAGGCACTTTCCTACACACTTTGTAATGGCAGATGTGGGTGGCTTTCTGTCTGGCTAGAAGATACACAAGGGAACAATTCTGCTCTGGCTAAAACAGATGTAAACACCCATCAACTACAGCCCATGGCATCAGCCTGATCTGCATCATAGGAAATGAGAGCAAACCCTCTTCTGCCTGCCCCCACTCCCAATGTTCCTAAGGAAAACAAAATTACAACAAAGTGCTGCTTGCTAACTGCAGACAGCTGATATGGTCAAAGACCCAAAATCACAGGGGACAGGGGAATAATTAAGATAACTGACCTAAAAGAGACTTAAAAGGAGGAAGCACTTCTAAGAAAGTGATTCTGGAGATTCATTATGGCTATAGGGACAATAGATGTTTGCTTTTACAATCCAGGTACAGGAGTGGCCAAGAAGAGATTAAAAGGTGAGATAGTAGTCAAAAGAAAAGCAGAACAAACATCCTGGGAAAGCTTTTAATGAGAGCCATTTCAAATCAGTTTCTATAGTTCTTTTCAGGTTGGTTAGAGGAGGAAGTGTTGGAAGGCGTGGATGTTATTCCACATTCAGTGCTTCATTCATACAAAATAAGGTAATTAGAAGGGAAGCCTGAGAGATAAGATCAGTGAGGAAAAAGTGCTGATTGGGCCCACAAAAAAATGCACACACCCGAAGAAAAACATGCTGGCTTAGTGCTTATTAAGGATATTTTTATCCAGCCAGACCTCCATCACAATAGTGCCCAGGCGGGGTTCAATGCACATCAGAGGACACAAGTGGCATAAAACCAGCTGAAAAACAATCCAAAGTATAAATCAACATAAACAATTAGAGCAGTTTAACATACAACATTAGAACTTATAAAGGTTATTGAAAAACCACAAGGCTAGCTACTCTTGCTCAATAAATAAAGACTCTAATATCCTACATGTGGTTGGGTAAAACAATATGTCTTTATTTGGCACCAAAATGATACAAGTTGCAATCTACTAATCTTAAGAACCAGGACCTGAGTGCAAGAGAACTCTCTGCACTTATATCTCCAGGCAACTTGTACTCAAAGGCATATGGCCTCAGATAGTGGAGGCAGAACATAGTCACCATGACTAGTAGCCTTATCCTCCATGAATTTGTTGAATGCCCCTTTAAGTCACGCAAGGTCACACCCACACCATGGCTTCCCCCCAAAGAATCCTGGGAACTGCAATTTGGTAAGGGTAGTGGGAATTGTGAGGTGTGAACTATAATCCCCATGATTCTTTGGAGGAGCCCATGTACTTTAGATACATGGTATTGGACGTGAGCTAAGTGGACGGACATTGCTGCATCTAGTGGGAGCAAATCCCATAGTTCAACAATGTGCTGTGTGAATAAGTTCTTTCTTTTGTCTGTCCTAAATCTTCCAACATCCAGATTCATTGGATGGCTAGACATTCTGTTATTATGAGAGTGGCCTATGTATCCACTTTCTCTATAAATTAAAAGTGCTTGCACTGTACATAGGTTAGAATTCGGCAAGCTGCTAGTCAGTCAAAGGCATGTGTTGGGGTGCAATAGGACAACCAACTCACAAGAGGAGCAGCCACAATGTAAGTCAAAGGGCAGCAGAACACACACACACACACACACACACACACCCACACCCACACCCACACACCTGAAAAGGCCCACACACAGTGTTAAAAGAATTTTATGACAGAGATGGAGGGGACAGGAGAATGAAGGCGACTGCCCAACTCATTTGTGGGAAGTGCTTTTAATAACTGCCTGCACACATTACCAGTTCAGCATCTATCCACTTACTGCAGCGTATGCAAGTTGGACAAGTTAGTGGTCTCTCTTGATTAGATGAACAATCCTGCAGGGCTGTTAAAAGCATATGAACTTCAAAGAAGCCTCAGATCCAAGGCTCCTGAGTCAGAGTGCCTAGCATTAGAGGAGAACATAGATATCGAGTAGCAGTACTAGAAACCTGATGGTGCAGTGATCATTGATAAGATGTACAGTTATCTCTTGCTATTGAATCTACGGGAAGGACAGAGCAGGTAGCATGGTATCCCAAGGAGAAAATGTTAATGGGTGAATTAATTATCATCCCATTGGCTCAAATGACTTGTCATTTATATCACAAAAGAGTAACCAGATACAGAAGAGGACAGTATTAGCGGGTGGTGGGGTGAGGCTGCCCCACTCACCTGAGCTCCAATCAGTTGCGCCACTGCTGTTTTCCAGGAGAGAAGGGGAATGACGAGGCAGCAACAAGGTCAGCATGGTGCAAATGCACCAGCAGAGTAAATCTGGCATTCCTACTGGTGCATTTGTTCTGCACCAACATCCTTACCACCTCGCCCTCTCGGCCTCCTGGTAAGCAGCAGCAAAGGTGAGGTGAGCTGTGGTACCCTAACATGTCTGTTACTAAGGACAGGGCTCTTGCAAAGTCAGCAGTGCATAGCAGAGGGAATTGCAGAAGGTGCAGCTTGTCATTCAAGCTACATCTCTCTTCCACATTCAGCTATTAACATCACAGAAGCCCTAGCATTAATTGCATCAAGCCACCTTATTACAAAGAGTAAAAAATTACAGGTAGGGGAAAATAAAGTCTTAGAATGCATACAATGCAAGACTATATGGGTATGTCTACTCAGAAGTAAGACCCAGAGAATTTAGTGAGACTTAGTCCTGGGTGAGGCTGAAATCCTTACTCTCTGTTTCTAGGAATAACTCTCATTTAATTCAAATGAATTTATTGTTGAGTAAACATGGTTAGGACAGTGTTGTAACTGAATTGGGACTCACTTCTGAGTAAACATTCAAAGGATTGTGTTGTCAGGTAGAAATTCTTAATGCAATTACTAGGCAGATTTATTTACGAAACAACATATTAAGGATTGTATTGAATCAAGAAGCTCTCAATTTCATTTTGAAAGGATGTACCTAGGGATGAGACGTGGGTGGCGCTGTGGGTTAAACCACAGAGCCTAGGACTTGCTGATCAGAAGGTCGGCGGTTCGAATCCCTGCGACAGGGTGAGCTCCCATTGCTCGGTCCCTGCTCCTGCCAACCTAGCAGTTCGAAAGCACGTCAAAGTGCAAGTAGATAAATAGGTACCGCTCCGGTGGAAAGGTAAACGGCGTTTCCGTGCTCTGCTCTCGTTCGCCAGAAGTGGCTTAGTCATGCTGGCCACATGACCCGGAAGCTGTACGCCGGCTCCCTCGACCAATAAAGCAAGATGAGCACCGCAACCCCAGAGTCGGTCATGACTGGACCTAATGGTCAGGGGTCCCTTTACTTTACCTAGGGATACAAGTGTTGCCAAGCCACTTGGGAAGAATGACCCCCAAACACAGTCAAGATTCAGCATGTATATGAATAGGAAACTGCCTAGAAAGTCTAATGCAGTCACATTTAATTTCAGAAGAGGAAATTTCTCTAAAGATGGGGATTACTTAAAAGGAAGTTGAAGAGTGGAGTCATTATGTTATTATTGATTGGGTGTCCCCCCCCCCCGCCAATCTCACAGCTCAAGGCAATGTGCAAAAGCATCGCACAATATATTTGGACTGTATAGGTCTATGGCTTGTGTTATCATGCCACCTGAGTACCATAGCACAAGGAGGACACCACCTCTCCTTCAACAAAGGCTATATTTTTAGATCTCTTCCCATGGGTTTCTACTTTTAATTGCAGTCTGCAGGGGTGGAAAGTGAACTCATTGTCTGTCTAGATGTGAAAAATCAAAAGCAACTTCATTTCATCAGTCTATATGATATTATGCATGCAGCATGAATAGAAGAGTAGAACCCCAGATTCCTCAGAGACATCTTGTGTCATTTTCAAGATGACAACATTGATTCTGTACTCACCTGACAATCTGTTTTTCATTATATGAACTCAAGCCCACACAAAAAGTGGGGAGAATGTATTGCTGACATTCCCATTATTAAGTGTGTAACATTAAAGGCCCTTATCCCACTAGCGGTTTTATCGTTAGCCCTAAACCACATTCACGTTAGAAGTTCAACAGCAGCTGATGTTATTGCAGTTTTTATTTGGGTTTTAATTACCAATATATATGTATACAAACTGTAAACTACAAACAGTTTCCTTTCTTTCCTTTCCAAACCCCAAACACCAGACCCCACAGTAAAAAACAGAAAGAAGCAAAGAGATATTGCCAGACCAACAGCAACTGGTATTTATTAAACAGAACTCCTACATAAAACAGAAAGGAGTGTGTCAGATTATTGGCTTCACGCTGAGACAGCTTCACACAAGGTTGCCAGATCAAAAATATAAAATTAAGAGACACTGCAGAGTGGATATGTTTTGCTTTGATTGCATATTGAGATCCAAAAGACATTTCTCCCAAGGCGAGAATGCTTAGCCACCTGGAAAAAAACGTCTTACGGATGAACCACATGACAAAGCACGCTTGTTTGAAACAGACCAAAGTCATTCTGCTAGTCCACATGAGATACCTTGATAATGATATGTCCCCTGAGATCCCATGGTAAAGATATCTAAATAAATAAATAAATAAATAAATAAATAAATAAATAAAGTCACACTACCATTTCCAATCCCTGACATTAGATTTAAAAAATTCCAGTTTGGGAGACCACAAGGGTCCTAGATTTGCTGTCCATCCATGAACACATAAAGAAACAAATACTCAGTTTGAGTAAATGTATTACACTATGCAAACACAGCAATATTTATCTCTGCACATATTATTGTAAAAAAATTCCTGCTAATTTGATAAAAGATACATGTCTTCTTCCATCGCAAAATGACAGGTTTGTGCAGCATCTTCTTTGTGCATCATTTTGGCATCCAACCCATTCATAATTGTTTACAAAAATATGAAATGTGTGATACGTTGCATTGAAATAAGCAAAGGCAACAAATTCAGAAGTGCATTATGACTGCTTTCTGAAAAGTCAGTTCAATTAATAGAATGCACTTGTCTGGAATGAATATGTATGTGTTTGCATGAATACATACACACACATGCATGCGCACATACACCTGTGCCTTACAGAAAAAGGCAGAAGATACCACGCCTTGCACATCATATATTCTGCACTACCTGCTACTAGGGCTTGTGCCTTATTTAAGCAATGAAATTCAGTTCAGGTTTTCCAGATGACCACAATACTGTAAAGTTCAGAGGAGCTGTAGCCAATGCTGGTACAGTGGTGCCTCGCAAGACGAAATTAATCCGTTCCGCGATTCTCTTCGTCTAGCGGTTTTTTCGTCTTGCGAAGCAAGCCCATTGATGGCTTAGCGGACTAGCGCTATTAGCGGCTTAGCGGCTTTTAGCGGCTTTTAGCAGCTTATCGGCTTAGCGGATAAGCAGATAAGCGGCTTAGCGGCTTAGAAAAAGGGGAGAAAAGGGGAAAAAAACCCGCAGGAACTTGCAAGACATTTTCATCTTGCGAAGCAAGCCCTTAGGAAATTCATTTTGCGAAGCACCTCCAAAACGGAAAACCCTTTTGTCTAGCGGGTTTTCCGTCTTGCGAGGCATTCGTCTTGCGGGGCACCACTGTATTCAGTTTGTTCTGTAACAACTCCAGAGATGGCTGTAGCACAGTCTCAACTCATTTCTAGCTCATATTATCTGGACAATCATCTCATAGGCACATCAGAAAAACACAAACCAGCATTAGAGATCTGCAATGAATAATACTCCAATAATTTTCAGAAGCAAATGTACAAAGGACCAGTTACAGCACATCTACTGGCAGATGTCATTGTTGCATCTCATATGCACTTTAAAAATAAAAATAAAATTGTAGTTCTGCCATCAGTGGAACAAGATTAATACACAGAATTGCTATTGGGAATGTATATGTTGCAATTAATAAGAGCTGCATGAAGAAAGTACATAACCCCAGGCAACTGTGCGCATTCAAATCAAGGCAAGGAAACGTACGGAAGTTGGCAGCACAGCATCTTCCATATATTGTCTGGTAGATAGATACATACATTGCCTCCAAGAGATATTGGGAATATATGAACAACATGAGAGTGGAAAGGCCATTGTGCAATGGGTGCCTAATCAATATGAATGGTTTTCACTTGAGGTCTAGGTATATTGATTGGGCAGTGTGTGAAATCCCTTCTTTGAATTCATGTTCTTTAACAACAGTTGGGGAATGTGCAGATTGATCAACCATCTGGGTGAAAATCTTTGCTGATACTGCCAATCTGTCCATATTTTCTATGCCTTCTCATGAATATGCACATTCTCTAGCCAATTCCAATCAACCCCTCTCTATATATACAATCTAGGGATGTTTTGACTATCAGCAGTAGTTTTAAGTGGGAGAATCACACTGCCGGTAGTAAAAGAGCTCCAGTCATGTCCACACTCTGAAACTGAGGTCCCCTTGGACAAAGAGCAGGGGACACACAAATGCACAGCAAACTCCATTTCTGGGAGTGACCCAAGAAAACCTAACCTCTCTGTATTAACTTCAGACCCTGACATTCCATCTGCAAGATCAGACGTCTCCGCCACTGTTGCCTGGGCTCCTGGACACAACCCGCCAGTTGTCAACCAGCAGGTCCACAGGAGACAGTGAAGTAGGCAGATGCAACAGGGCTGTTGGCAAAGTGCCAAGCTAGCTACGTAAGGCAAACTTTCTTATTAGACTACTTAGAATGAAGGTGAAGCCTATATAGGCATCTGTCTGGACCAGAGCCAGTCTGAAAGCCAAGAAAGAGTGGAGTCTCCAGTTTCAACACAAGTAGAGATCTGGTTTGTAGCCAGCCCGCTGTCAGGTTCATATTCTTGAGCCTCTCTGAATTGGGAAATGGACAATACAATAATTTGTATTAGACAGTGACCCCAAAAGTGTGCCCAGTTATCAGTTGCATGCCACCAGATACAGCTCACTGTGTAATTCTATCTATTTATAGTATATAATGAAGAATAGAAATGCAACTGATGTACCTATGCACATTGTACTTGATCTTTACACAGTCCATAGTTATAGAATTCTCGTCCACAAGAGGCAGGGATAGACACCAACTTCGATGGCTCTTAAAAGAGGATTAGACAAATTTGTGGAGAAGGAGGCTATTAATGGCTTCTGATGACTATGTTCTTCCTTCCACTTCTGGAGTGCCAATCTGGGTCTGGGTGCCAATCAGAGGTGTAAGGTGGGGGGGGTGGCGGCTTTGGGGCCATGGCCCCGGGTGCAAATTTGTGAGGGGGCGCAAACAAGCATACCTCAGACCCAGCCACAGCAGCTCTGCCGCCACCTCAGGCCTGACTTGGCGGCAGAGAGCTGAAGGAGAGTGAGCAGCAGCTTTCCTGGACTGTGGCGCACGGGAGGGTGCAGACCCAGGGGGGCTCTGCCGACGATGCCAGTCGCTGGGAATAACCAGAAAGCAATGTGCTGTTGTGTTCAGGTCCTGCTTTGTGCCTCCCATAGGCATCTGCTTGGCCATTGTGAGAACAGGTGCTGGACTAAGTGGGCCACTGGCTCTTCTGATGCTCTTACATAAATTCCCAGGGACAGGACTCCTTTCTTCTTTTTCATCTATGCTGCAGAGAGGCTCTGTGTATGACAACAAACTACAGTGTCCCAGATTTATTTTTTTAAACTCCCTACTGATAAATTCCCTGCAGAAAACCAGAAGCTGGATGAAGAACACAATCTATTTTAGCAGCAATTTTTTGTTTTACGTATGCATATGTTCTTTCCCCCACCCCAATGGGAGGTTATGAAAGTCTCCTAGGTAAAATGACCCCCTTTTCTGATTGTGAATTCTGTTTACAACAGGGTGCCCTCTAAAAGAATGATCGTTAATGATGTACTTTTGAGCTCTTTTCTGCAGGGTTTATACCCAATATACAAACCCTCCTGAAGAAGACTCCGTAGCACAGCTGAACAATAGATAATCAAACACAAACATGCAATCAGATCTTGTAGCGGCACTACATTACACCTGGGCATGTATAGCGGAGCTGATTCTTTAATTCAATTCACCAAGCATTTAACACTGAACAAAATCCACATTCTGAAAGCAGAATTTTCATCAGCATGAACTGTATTTACTATTCACTCTACCCACTGGCAGAAATCCAGGGACAGAATAGCACTCATCAGGTGTTTGTGGCAAATGAATGAGGGTTTAAAGAGGGCATTTGCAAGTCCAGCCCCCCAGATCCCCAAAGGCTCTTCCTGTTTTGAGAGAGGGGGTACTAAGCATGTGTGGGTGAACGCATTTAAAATCCTTCTTATGGTTGGAAATCTAGAGCAGAATTCTGCACAATATTGGCAATACAACAAGTTTATTGAATTTGTGAGGTCCATGCCTTTACACAAAATACCATAAAACATTATTAAAAAGATAAACAATAAAATTATAAAATAAGCTAAAATTCATGCCATGCTGTCCCAGCAAAGGAAACTACCCAAAAAACCCCATCATTCAGGAAAGAAGATACAGCAACAGGTTAGGAGAGCAATGGGAGGGACCTCACCATTTCATCCAGGAACCATACCCTAGTTTTCATAGCCTTCACCACAAAGACCGCTACCACGTGAGAAATCCGTGGATCAGCGTCCACCAGTAAAAACTTTACTTGGTCCTCAGAGTTGACTATTGATTTGGGAATAGTTTGTAACATCACATCCCTGAAGGCCGAATAGATGGGACAATACAACATGTAATGTGTGAGATCCTCTTTGGTTCTCATATGACAAGGACATATACGCTGCTCTACTGGGATTTTTGCATATCTGCCTGACAGATAGGCCGTGGGAATGGTTTGAAAACGGGCCATGGTGAAAGCTCTCCGAAGGGTGGGATTGGTGATATTCGCCAAGTAATTGGCGCAGGTTTTGACTGTTTTCAGTCGGGGAAACCAGTGGGAGGACCCTGGGTTCTGTATTTTTGTGATGTCTAACAGGGCGTCTCTCTCCAGGATCCATTCCCGAACTTTGTCCGGGCTCCACAGTTTGAGAGTATTAAACTCTGGTAGGGTGTATCTAACCAGGATCTCAGATAAATTTTGACGCCAAGTGGTGTTCTTTTGAAGAGATACAAAGGCTTGTTTGGCCAATAAGGTATTTGAAGTGTTTGCAAGGTTGATGTAAAATCATAGGAATCTTAAGTGGGCCCTGGCAGACACAGAGGGTAATCCAACCTCCACCCTCAAGAAAGCTGCTGGGGTTCCTTGAGGAAGGCCTAGAATCCTCTTGAGATAATAATTTTGCAAAATTTCAAGCCGTTCCAACAGCCTCTGGTTCCACCCCCAGAGTTCTATCCCATATAACATCTGGGGAATAGCTTTCCCAACAAAAGCTCTTAATGCCGGGATCACCAATTGTCCTCCCCGGGTATGGAAGAAACTAAGCAGGACACCAATTGTTCTTCGTGTTAGGATGGTTACAGCCTTAAAGTGGGCTAGCCAACTAGATGTAGCCTGGAAAGTAACACCCAGATATTTAAAAAAAGGGCACTGTTCAATCACATGTTCATCTAAAGACCATCTAAAAGTGTGGCGAGCTCTAGTGAACACCACAATTTTTGTTTTGTCATAGTTTATCTTTAGTGAGTTATGGGAACAGTAGGCTGCGATCCCCTCCAACATGCTGCGTAAGCCTCTTCGGGTGAGTGCCATTAAAGCCATGTCATCGGCATATAACAATATATTCAGACGTTTACCTTCGAGGGCTGGAGCCGATGACTTGTACTTTGCCATGTACTGGACAATGTCGTTTATATAAAAGTTAAAAAGAAATGGGGCTAGCAGGCATCCCTGTTTGACCCCTTTCCCCAATGGCAGTGGGTCCGTAAGAGTTCCCGATGGCCCAGTTCTGATTTTAACTGTAGTATCTGTGTGTAACTCTCTGAGAATTTTTAAAAGTCGTCTATCAATGTCCGTTTCATATAATTTTTTCTATAGTCTATCTCTACAGATTGAGTCAAAAGCAGATGTCAAGTCTACGAAGGCCACAAAGAGTCTGCTCTTATACGCTTTTGAATATTTAGCTACCAGGGTCTGTAGTACTATACAGTGACCTATCGTATTGTGGCCCTTTCTAAATCCTGCCTGTTCCTGGTTGAACAGGTTAGTGTGGTCCGCCCAGTCTACCAACTTGTTTAATAAGTACCGGGTATAAAGTTTGTATGCGATGTCCAGAAGGCTTACAGGGCGGTAGTTTGCTGGATCTTGAATATCTCCCTTCTTGTAGATAGGGGCTACCACACTTAGTTTCCAATTTGCTGGAATTTTACATGTGTTGTTTATTGCCGTAAAAAGTTTGGCCAAAAAGATGGCCCACCATTGGGCATTTGATTTAAATGCCTCAGGGGGGATCATATCCTCACCAGGAGCTTTGCCATTTTTTAATGTTTTAATTAGCTGTAGGCACTCTGATTCCGTAACAGGATCCCAACTAGCTAGATGATCATTCTTCAATGTGGTTGGAAATCTAGATAATACATGTGCTTGATCATATGGCGAATTCTACTTGCCTGAATAGGGCTTACAACTAACTGAAATGTTCACAGCCCACATTCATTTATTTGGGCAGAATATCACCATATACACACTTTCATGTGATCATCCACATGGAAGGAGGCAGGGGGTAGTTGACAACTTTTGGGGCAGGGAAATTCATTGAGTTTCAGCAGGGGGACTTATCTAAATGAATTGGCCACCTTTGTTTTTCTTCTTTTCAATCAATCAGCATCATCAATACTTTTAGCGGTCTAGCCACTTTCAACGGCATCATTTAGGGGAGGGGATATAGCTGCCCTCAATTTGCTATTAGTTTAAATGAAGCAAAGCAAAGATTTAGCCACATAATAAAGATATGACACATACATCCCTCAAATTTGTAAAATTCATTCACTGTTGGAGATATAATCCAATATTTGCAGGAATAGGAGGGGGTGCTTTTGCCACAACTCCCGAAATTCACAGCACTTGGAGACAGCTTCACGCCCTTTCTTTGTTTTGGGTGGTGGCTCTTGGAGATGTTCATGCGCATGGACCACTACACACCACACATCAACTGCAGCGTGACTTTACAAAGATGTGGGAAACCCATTTATCCAACAGCCTTTAGGACAAAAGCGTGAACTATCCCACTGGGAACTTATCCATAGCAGGTTCTGTACTGGAACTAATGAGAACCACATAGTGTCTTGGGCCCAATGTGTTCTTTTCAGGAGAATTAACTAAAAAAAAAGTCCATTGTACATAGGTAAACATTAAGTGTTCCATGTTGACCAGAGCTAGATGTTTAAGAGGAAGTGTTAATAAATGGCAACGAACAGTACCCTCTGTTGTTCTGTGCTAGCAGTGGTGTAGTGTGGGGGGTGCAGGGGGGGTGGCCGCACTGGGCGCAACACCTGGGGTTAGGGTTAGGGGGCGCAAATCCACGGGTTAGGGGGCGCAAATCCACGGGTTAGGGAGCGCAAATTACTTGCCTTGCCCCGGGTGCTGACAACCCACGCTACGCCACTGTGTGCTAGTTTCTTATACAGTTACGAAGGTGGGAAAAAAATAAATCCCCTCTCCTCTCCCGGCCACACCCTTTCTCACTTCTGGATCCTGGAGCTTTGTGGGGACCAGCCAGACCTCTTAATTCATCCCTACTCAGCATCCACGATCCAAGTCTCACCTGCTGGAGACCCTGGTAAGGAAGGATGCCACTACCAATTTCCTCATTTTTCTACTTGTAAATTCAGTTTTCCATATTTCCACATCTGTTTATGATGGTTTTTTTAACTTCTCATGAAAATTCACTAGCATTTTAGTTGAATTTCTCACAGTGTACCTGTTTGTGTGTGTGCAACTTCACCTAATATACTCATATTTGTGAAGCAATTTTCAGTAACGTACGGGCTATTTCTATGTTACATTCACTGCACATGCTTTTCTAGTCACACTTTACCTCATCATATGCATTTTTTTGGTACATGTGAGCAATGCATTGCAAAATTCAGATGGGTGCCGTGCTTTAGTGTATTGTTTTGGAAAGTGAGGATTTGGTAGGTTCACCTTTAAATATGAACTGGATCAAATCCCCACCCTAGCTCCAATCCCTAGACTCCTGCTAATGCTTGTCCCTCCTCCTCCCCTAAATGTAAGGGGGGGGAATGTAAGAAAAATGAAAAATGAAGATTTGTTTATGTGCATTCACAGCCCACCCTTCAGGTCTACATGGGAGGATCCTTCAGATATTTGGTGCCCAAGTGGTTTAGGAGTTCCTATTGTTGATTTAAGCACCTTGAATTGATCCCAAGCACACAGAACATTCCTAGTAGATGAGAGAGTGTTGTTAGCACTAACATATATCTAGAAGCCACAGTCTTACTCCGTGTCTTACTCTGAGCAAAGAGGTTAAATAACATGATGTGGTAAATTTAAGGTCACCCACAATTTCCTCAGGAGATTGCTACTTGTGGTAAATATTAAGCCTTCTGCTGCTGTCAGCTATCTAAGCTAATGGAGCCTAAGGAAAGGAAGTCAACCTTTCTCTCTCTCTCACTCTCTCTGCAGCTTAAAGCAAAGCACTGAAAATTGTGCTTGCATTAATTCCTGTTTCATGGTCTCAGGAAGATAAAAGGCTGCAGAAGAATGCAAGAGGGGAAAGAATCTTTTCCACATGCAGACATAGATGTTCCTTGCTTGCTTGCTTCCCTCCCTCAGCACCTTAAAATGAAAACCACTCGGCTTTGATTTTCACCAGTAATCAAATGAGTCACATTTAGCCATAAATTAACATGATTAATACTGAAAAGCAAGCAGCTATTTTAAATTTGCCCACTGGCAGTCACACACATTGGCATGCGCCTGCGCACAAGCACACACACACACACACACACAGTTATTCCAGGGCCTTTTATATAGTTTTGCACACACAGAGACACAAATTCCCAAAACCACCTTCCCCCCGCTTGACATCAAAGATTCTAACAAGAGGCAGCTTGAGCCAAAAGTGTGAGTTATTCCCTATTGTAATTCCCTCATTCGTTTTGTGAGCTGGGGTGAAATACTAAGGAACAGGATTTATGGCAAACTTGGACAAATGTTATTACTCTCAGTTGCTGCATGGCTCACAAAGGAGACACACCTGCTTTTCTCTGTGTTCCATGGCTGGTGCCCTTTTCGTATGGAGGGGCAGAGGACAAAGTGAGGGGGAAATGGGCAAGGCCCGATATGCATATTTTCATACACCCTCAACTCACACACAAACACCTAAAAACAAATACAGTAATACCTCAGGTTACAGACGCTTCAAGTTGTGTGTTTTTGGGTTGCACACTGTGCTGAACCTGGAAGTACCAGAATGGGTTACTTCCAGGTTTTGGTGCTTGCACATGCACAGAATCGCAACCCACACGTGCGCAGATGCGGTGCTGTGGGTTGCAAAACACTGCAGGTTGCAAATGTGCACCAAAACAATCTGAGCATCCACTGTACCTAGACACAGAATGACACTAACAAACACTCACAGAAGTTGAAGGTGGTGGGAAAGGAGAAGGGCTAGGGACTGAGAGGTGGGGCAGGGGACCTGACTCTCCTCTCCCAACAGCCACTGGCCTTGCTCTATTGGATAGAAAGAGTATTTATGTGCTGTGAGAAAGGAATACATCTTTTCATAGCGCAGCACAAGAGCCAAAGGATCTGCTCAAACCCTTTAGGAAGCTCCTGGTTCAGGTGTTTATTCCTCCTGAGAGGTGGTGGTGGGGAGCTTTGGAAAGGGTGTGTAGAAGCCCAAGGCTCACTCAGGACCTATCCTTGGAAATAATTATGATGAAGAAAGGAAGTTCCACGGAGCCCACCAGATCTCTATGGTTTAAACAAACTCCCTCTCCAAGGACTAGTCCTTGCTGCATAAAGTTAAAAGAAGACCTACAGGCTGCAATGGGTGGAGTCAACCTTAGGAAGTTCATAGAAGGGAAATCTCCCATTCCCTACTCTGATGGTGCCCCATTTCACATTATTCAGAAGGGATTCCAACCACCCAGAGAGGCTTTTTGAGTGGGGGGGGAAGAAGGATGGGGAAGCTTTTCTTCTGTGAACTTCCTTGAGTTAACTGACATTAGGATGCAAGCCAGAATTATCAGAGGCAAATGCGTCCCGCAGTCAAAAACTTCATTATTATTTTTTTGTGGTAAAATTTCCTGTGGCATAAAATGGCTGAAGAATATAAAGTCCCAGGATCAATAAAGTATCTGTCACTGGCTGGTAGGTCCAGGCAATTAACACAGATTTCGGCTGCAATCCTAGTACTTCCACTTATCTAGGAGTAAATCCAATTGAGCCGAATGGGGCTTACTTCTGAGTAGACATGTACAGGCTTGCACTGTTAACTGCTTGCTCTGACCATAAAACAGTTCCATCAGCTTTCACAAGGACAAGCCCAGGCAAATACTGTCCACAAACACAGATCTTTCCTAATTCTTAGCCTGCTCTATTGTCTTTCACCCCACCCTGAGATCTTCTTAATTTGCCAGAGACATTCTGCCCTGCATGCTGGCCAAGGCACACTTTCAACCTGAACTTCTATAACTAGGAATTTTGGTCACTGATCCTTTGCCTTTTGATATAGGATATTGGCTTTAAGAAGCCCAGTGCATGAAGTAGAGTTGGCAAATATTTTATATTTGGTGTGGCAGAGTCCTGATCTTTCAAGCCAGAGCGTGGGATTCTGAGCACTTGTTGTGTTCTCTGAAGCTATTGTTGCATACATACACACATAGCCAGAGAAGAAATAAAGAAATGAGGTATGGAGAGCCCACTAAAGAGAATTAATTCATTAAACAATAAATGCAAAGAGGTAGAGCAAAAAAATGCCATTAATATATTGTTTAAACGAGGAAATGCAGAAATGCAGAGATTTCAAGCACACTCAACAAAATGGAGAACAGCAACAAAAGGTTAAGAAACATCAAAAGGATGTTACAGAAGACAGCAGAGTAACAAAATAAAGGTTCTCTTTGAAATTTACAGTTACATCAATGGAAGACATTGTAATCATCCACAAGTCTGAAAGTTTGTACCAATACAATTTTTGAGATACCATGCTGGTTCTAAGATGACCTTGGCTTATAATTTGTAGTTTAGACACTCAGGCTCTGTGTAATGTTTGGTTTGTAAAAAGATACACAATACCATTCCTATTTATTGCCAGCTCAAACTCTCTAAATATTGTTGTAGACCATGGAACGCTAGGAAAAATGTCCCTTCCCCAGGGGAACACTCAATAGTAGCTTTCATTTTCCCTGCAGTGGCCGTTGCTCTGTGTAATGTTTGGTTTGTAAAAAGATACACAATACCATTCCTATTTATTGCCAGCTCAAACTCTCTAAATATTGTTGTAGACCATGGAACGCTAGGAAAAATGTCCCTTCCCCAGGGGAACACTCAATAGTAGCTTTCATTTTCCCTGCAGTGGCCGTGGCTAGGAAGGAATACAGAACTGAAAGCCCCACCCACAGCGCCTTCCCAACAGGGACCTGTCAGAAAAGCAACAACCCAATCGGCCTCTTGCTCATAACCTTATCCATCACTAGCATCCGTGACAAATGTCAACCACATGCCAGATGGCAGTGGTTGCTGGGCCTTCTGTGTTGAACCAACACAATGGCTTGGGGTGAAAATAAGGAGAGAGTGAGCGAGCACCGAATTCAAGTTAAAAGGTTATGCTAAAAGCAAGCAAGCTCTGGTCTGTCAGTTCTAGTTAGCGAAAACAGGACTTAAGATAAGAATGCAAGGCCAAAGGACCATCCTAAAAATAAAAACTTGTGCTGTAGGACCTATAAACGAAAACTCCCGAGGTCACTGGCAGGCTACATCAGCAAAACAAGAGCTGGCATTCTGCAGATTTAAAAAATATATATACCCCACAATTCTTCATATTCACTGTCAAATACTTATGTAGTCTTCTCACAGACATGAAGAAGACATTATATCCAGTTCTGGGACTGTCACTGACATCACCTTCTCAGACGACCCAATGAACGTGCTGCTTTGCCACCTTTTCTACAGAGAAAAGCAAGAGAGTGAGCAAGCTGCCATTGTGCATTCACACACACTCACTACAGACTTGTCCGCACAATCCTGAAAAGTGCACCACATTCTCCTCTCCCCCACCGCCCCACCTTGATACCACACACACAAACACAAATCCCTCACACTAGTACAATATCCAGTCCCCACGGGGTATGATATATGGAATGTCTTGCTGAGAACCGAGTGTCAATTCACTTCCTCAACCTCGGGAAGTGGGAATATGAATCTGACAAGGCTTCACTTTTTTTGTTGTTAACATTCAGGAAGGGCAGGCACAGCAAGGAGGGAACACATAACCTTAAAAAAAATGTCAGCATACAAGAAGGGAAGGAAGATTCATGAAATGGCAGCCGCTGCGTTGCTGAAAGGATAGGGAGGGGCAGAAGCCATGTTTGTGGCATTTTTAAAAGCAAAGGTGGTGAGGAATGTAAAGGTCTCTTCCATTCCGCTGCTTTCTGGGATGTCCATCTCTTCCTGGATGTTGCTCCTAAAAAGCTTTAATCCACCACCACTGAAAAACAGCAGAAGCCTATTGTTGATGACAGAAGGGGTGTGGGAACAAATGCAGTCCTCAAGGCCTCATTGCCCAGCCCTCAGGACTCTCTCCCATCCATGTTCCTCACCAACCCTGCTCTATGCCTCCTTAAATGTCATTGGCTGGCAGGAATGTCTTACTTTACTGTCAAAGTGCCTTTCACTTGCCTGGATGGAGAGATGTGTGCTTATAACCCTCAGCTTTTCCTGGCTGCAATGAGGTCTCCTGGCATAAAGGGTTTCGCCGCTTGCACATGTGCAGAAATCCATGCGCAGAAATCCACTGCATTATCCATTTTTGCCTCTGTCCCCACCCACCACTAGTATGTTCACTGATGAGGGAATGTGGCCCATGGGCTGAAAGAGATTCCCCAAGCCTGCTGCAAGTTGTTCACCTGTTTCTCTGATCTTGGGGCACACAATGGAAGGATGCAGGTTGGGTTAGATGACATGTAGACAGTACTGAGCTAGATTTAATAGCTGGCTAAGGTGGCGCTGTGGGTTAAAGCCTCAGCGCCTAGGACTTGCCGATCGAAAGGTCAGCGGTTCGAATCCCTGCGGCGGGGTGCGCTCCCGCTGCTCGGTCCCAGCGCCTGCCAACCTAGCAGTTCGAAAGCACCTCCGGGTGCAAGTAGATAAATAGGGACCGCTTACCAGCGGGAAGGTAAACGGCGTTTCCGTGTGCGGCTCTGGCTCTGGCCAGAGCAGCGATGTCACGCTGGCCACGTGACCCGGAAGTGTCTCCGGACAGCGCTGGCCCCTGGCCTCTTAAGTGAGATGGGCGCACAACCCCAGAGTCTGTCAAGACTGGCCCATACGGGCAGGGGTACCTTTACCTTTACCTTTAAGTATAAAAGATTTAGTAGTTGGCTAAGTATAAAAGGAATAGGTTCTTAGGACCACTTTCCTGTTTTTCACACATGCTTCTCTGCCTGTCTCACATGAAGGAATATTTAGTTTGTCAGGGCTTCAACCATTTTATAACAGAGATTTGAAGGAAAATGCAAAGAGGATTAAGAGTAAAGGCAATCTCTAGGATGGGTTTGCACATGAAAAGCAAAGAAAATGTGTTTTTTTATTAAAAGAGGAAAAATAAAAGCTATATGGAAATAGTTTTGACTAAGCTGGAATGTGAGATGTAAGTTATTGCAGAGTGAGGTTGTTGAGTAGGCAGAATACAGGTGAGGAGGTCAAAATTGTGCAGCAAAGGCAATTTATTTCACTCTTTGCAGAAAAGAGAGGAATTTATTCTATGTTAACAATAACCACATGCAGCATAGATATCACACACACACTGTTTTTGAACACAGTTACAAAGTGATAACACCTGGAACAAAAAAATAGAAAAGGGGGAACCCAAACACATGAAGAAAATAGGCAACAAAAAACATTATCCAAGAATTCAGAGAAATATGGATTCATATCCCTCCTTTCTTTAAAGTGAGGATTTAATTGACCAAAAGAAGTCACAGGCATTAAAAGAATGAATCTCAGCTTGCCAGAAACTAAATACAAAGAGTTCAGAGATGGCTATTCCCATTTAACAAAGACACACCAATATTCAGAGGGGTAATTCTGTTTCTCTTTCAAATACTTCCTGATATTTTAGACATACAGTCACACCTCATGTTATGGCCGCTTCAGGTTACCGGTATGTGTTTTTGGGTTGCGGACTGCGGGATACCCGGAAGTACCGGAACGGGTTACTTCCAGGTTTCACCGCTTGCACATGCGCAGAAGCGCCAAATCGCGCCTGCGCCTGCGCCTGCGCCTGCGCCTGCGCCTGCGCCTGCGCAGACACGGCACTTCAGCATGTGAACGCTGCGGGTTGCGGGTGTGCCTCCGTCACGGATTACGTCTGCAACCTGAGGTTCCACTGTAATTAGAAGAAGCTCCATTCTAGCTCTTTTCATTTCAAATATAAAATATTCTGGAGCCAACTTGGATTTAACACCATCTGGCACCCCAGATGACAATCAAACTGTCACCCCACATCTGCATCTTTAAGGTCTGAGAAGGATAACTTTCTGCTTTTGTTGCCAAAACCTATATAAACACACATGGCTTCTCCGTTTTTTGAGGCTGTACGTAGCACTGATTTGCTGACACACTTATGCTGCCACCAAGAAATCTCCTCCCAATCTTTAGAGCACTTTTAAAAGCTTCCTTTAAACAAAAGAAGAAGTAATGGCCTTGCAATGTCATCAGATTCCAAGAAGAAAAAGAAGAAATGGATGGATGAATAAACAGGTGAACTGTAAAAAGTTTGGTATTGTATGCATAATTCATGTGGCACATAAAAAAAATTAGCGGCAGACAACTTGCCTGAAGGTGGAAGCAGGTCTGGCAACTAAGCATACATTCTGTTCTCTGGTAAGCATCTCTTTCATTTTAGTTGCAAAGCCAGAAGGAAACCAGGAGTCCTCACCCAATTATGTGAGCCCTTATTCTGATATCTGTTATCATATAATGCCTTTCTTTGTCCTAAGTTGTATCTGAGTGCAGGAGAAACAGAAGACCACACTCCCTTACAGAACCTTAGACATTCCCTCCACTCCACCCCCCAGCATCTTTTAAAATTTGTAACTTGCACCTTCATTATTATTATTTACCAAAAAAGGCAACTCTTAAAACACAAAGGGTTGCATCTAATGTTAGTCATACTCAGAGAAGACCCTTTGGAATTAATGGATATGACTAATTTAGGCACATTCATACACTCTACTCAGAGGGTAATTCCATCAGCTACAACTAACACATTAACTTAAAGACATTCTGAAAACACTATTATTTCAAAGATAAGGTGGCAAAGAGAGCACTGGTCCCTCTCTCTTTGATGAGTCAAGTAAACAAACAATTTTTCTCCTTCAGCTCTTGTTGCACCTTAGGATTCTGTATCTGTTACCAGCCCCTATACTCAGCTTGGCCATTCAAGACCTACAGGTGTAAAAATGATACTCTTGCTTTACTTTAAATGATCAAAGGGCACTTGATGTAAGCTGATGTTTGACAAATATTCTGCTGCTATTATGCTTGTGTTTTCATGGTTACGACTGCAATTTAACTTGTTTTATCCTGCATTATTATTATTATTTTTTTGCATTGTAAGCCACCCTGACTGTGCTTGTCACAGGAAGGCAGGATAAGATGTCCCTAAACAAAACAAGATGCATACTTGAGCGAGCCATTTCTATATGATTGACTTACATGTCCTGCTAGGATTTTTTGAGTATTAACTCCAAAATATGCTCCAGTATTCTGAACTATAGGTTTTTGCACACATACGTCTATCTTTACTGTCAACACACATCTCGCCAACAGAATCACACATTTTATCAAGCAAAACAATATCGCCCAGCTTATTAGTCAATAAGACCCTAACATCAGGCACACATTCAGAAGACACCATCAGTAAACTGTATGGAAATGTACCAGCTTAAAAGATGCAATTCGAAGATATGGTAAGATTGGTAGACCCAGATTGTGACAGTGATGGGAAAGGGAGCAGGGGTATTACCCACAACCCACAGTCCTTCTGTGGCAGAGGACTCAGGCTACTTCCGTGCAGGGGAGAACCCACAGAACTTCATTCAGAGTGCTTTTGGCTTGCAAAAATCACAGATTACAAAATAAAGCAGGCTCTTTTAACCAGCCAACCAGCTCTTCCAGATTGGTGGAGCCCACCAAACCTCAGGTGTGGTCAGCTTACATAAGGCTTCAGTTGGCTCTAGTTCTCTGTAGAAGCAACATCTTGGGTTTAGCAGGGCCTCTTGGAGCTGTCCAATGTCCTGTATCCTTTCTGCTGGATCTACTCACTGCTTGCTCCCCTTATGAGTCTCATGTGCTCATTGAACTGGAGGTGATAGTACTTAATGCTCTCCCATGGTGGCACTCGGTCAATGAAACTCTCTCCCTAGTGTAGCTTGCTTGGCACCTACCTTGATATAATTCTAAGGCCAGGCAAAGACCTTTTCATTTTTCCAGGCCTTTTATTATGTTCCTGCTTTAAACCCATTTGACCCAAGCTATGTTGTTGTTTTTTACATGGAGTTTATATATTATTATTTCTGTTACTATTTCTGGGTTTTTGTCTTTTTGTTTTGCTTTAAATGGACCTGATAACATGCAACTCAAAACTGACCAGCAATGGCCGGATAACTGCCCATATTGTCCACGTTTGGAAACACCCAGAGTCTGAAACACTGCAACCAATGCACAGGTTCACCATCTCAGTGAGAACTAGGCCAAAGATGTATCAGGTCGTGTGTTGTGCTGTCCTTTCCCTAGAGGCTAGCATCTGCCGAAATGAATGTGAGTGCTTGGGGACGGAAGGACGCAGAAAGGCACTAACTAGAAATCAGGGATTCGCATTAAGGGCTGAGTCAGCTTACAGAACAATGAAAAGGCAGTTTTAGTTTATAGTATAATGAAAGGAGGGAGAGGCGCACACAGTTAATTCAGCATGCCATCTGGTGCAGCACTGTGCTTCAAAGCAATATTACTATACCATCCTCTGTTAAAGCAGACCAATCACCAGCAGAGACTGATACTCTCAATAGCTGGACTCAGACGCTGAATAAAACAGAGCCTGTCTGTAATCTACATGGATTTGTATCTCATACACATTACAAGAAAGCTTTTGGAGAGGGTCTGTTTACCCTTGCCTTTTCTGCTTACTCCCAAAAGAAGAAGTTTGCTTTCTAATATATGAACAATTTGTCACAAATAAAAAAAAGTGTCCTTATTGAATGCTAAATATAATAAAGTTACAATCACACATTTATAGCTGTCTCAAGTCTTCACATACACTATAGGAATAATCCTTACAACAGCCCTATAGAGTAGGTCTCCTGTTATAGGAGGAGACGAAAGCTGCAGTTTTAAAGCTAGTCCTGGAATTTGGATTTTCTAGTGTGTGTTTTCTGTTCTTCCCAGGCTTAACATACAAAGATATGATGGTTGTCACACCATCATAAGAGGCTTTGTCTCTCTACAACCAGCACACACATAGTGTAGTGTGAAAACAGGATCGCTCCAAAAAGGATATAGCTTTAAGAAGTAAAAACCACAAAACCTTGATTTTGAATTCTCTCTATGTGAGTTAGAAACGCACTCTTTTCTTTTTTTTTTTTTTGAAAAAAGTTGCCAATGAAGAAAATACAACTGCATTCCGCTTTCCACGCTAGGAGCAGGGTTTGGTTGCATTTCTATTTCTGTCTCCTTTGTTCCCTAGAAGGAAGAACATTAACTGGTCTGACAAGTTCTATTAAAACAAGGAAAGGCTATAAACAATGCAGAAGACCATGTATTTTTTACTGGAAAAAGAAACAGGCAGCAGGAAGAGGCAGACAGACTGGCCTAAGCTGCCGGCCAAATCAATTATTTGTCTGTAACAGACATTTATCTCCACATTTATGTCCTGAATAAAACGAATGCCTTGTTGGCCTGGTAACCTGGCAAGGAGGGTTAGCTGCTCTGTTTGAAATCCACAGCCAACTCCAAAACTCGGTAAGGGCCAAACTCAACGTGATGGTGACTATGACCTTTATAAATCAGAATCTGCCCCTGATCGTGAATACAGCTGGGGAAGGCCCCTCTTTTAATAGCAGGAAGAGAGGATTGATCAATTCTCCCCCACAATCTGAGAGGACCCACCACCAACAGCAACTGGGCTCCAGTACCATATTCAGTACTGAATCCAGCTGGGAGAAACCACATCATGTGACAAACTACAGGGAAGAAAGCCATAGAGGAGAGCTCAGCATCCTCTCCCCATTTTAAAGGTGACTGTGGTAGGCCTGCAATTAAAGAGGGATGTCTGCCATTGTCATGTCTCCCTTGTTTCTATCTTACTTTTTCTTATTTACTCTTCCCGGAAACACACAGGCTTTAGCCCTATCCAGTCATTCGATTCCATGAGTATTTGTGGGATGGGGTGGCATTGCACCAGAGTGGCAAATAAGCATGGGGACTCTGCTCAGGTTAGGGACCAAGCCTGCTGCTATTGGGCTGAACTTGGCATTCCTTTAATGATTCTGAATGAACAGACAGGGCTTTTAGATCAGCATGTCAAGCAGTGCTTTTAGAAACGTGGCATCACTCACTTTCCATATGAGGCATTTCAACAGTCAGCAAAATACAAATTCTATGTTAGCCAACTTCTGCAGGCCCAAAGCCCAAATTCTGAAACCAGTGTAAATTAAGCAAATTACATTGCAATTCTGTGTGCGTTTCCTAAGAAGTAAATTCCATTGTATTCAATAAACCTTACATGCATGGAATTTTAGCCTTCTGCAAATGGATAATTCTAGTTCTGTTAGTCAGTGGGGAACTGTAGGATGTGGATTCTGAACTCCATGATCAGAAGAAACATCCAAGGCTTTGCCTTTTTAGGTTTAACCATGCACAGCCCATGTACTTTCAAGTAAGGATTCTGGAAGACTGATCTCTACACATTTACCTGGTCTATACCTCTCAATGATGGAAAATGGGGCAGTCAGACTTATTATAGGTGAACACATGGGAGAGTACATCCCTACTTTTAAGCCTGTTCTCATGACAATAAGGACTAGAAATACCCTTTTTGAAATATGAAAGCTGAGATTCTCAAGATGCTGAATGCTGCATCTATGTCAGGGACTGGCTGGATAACAAAAAGTGGAGGAAGTCTCCAGCAGAGGAACCCCCTAGGGAAGCAACAGGGGAAGAAGGCTCAGACCCAGGGGAGTGGTGGTGAAACACGGAAGATGGAACAGAGGAGGGAGGAAGCTGGGAGGTGGAAGACCCAGGAGGCTTAAGTGAGCAAGAAGAGTCAGAGGCAGAGAGCCCTCCAAGGACAGGACTGGATGCAGAGGAACACACTCTGAGCTCAGCATCTGAAGGAGAGACAGGGAGAGGCCAGTCACTGCAACACCTTCACAGCAGCTACCCAGACCCTCTGCATGGAGCTCCCCTCCCCCTTTGACTCCAAGATTGTGCAGAGCTTTACACATAGCTGAACAGAAAGCTAGAAAAACCCAAGGGGGGGTCCCCTCTCCCCGCTTGCATTTGCATCTGTTTGGAAGACATCCAGAAGAGGAGAGTTAGGAGGAAGAGGAGGTGCCCAGAGCCTAGTGCCTGAGTGATCTCTCTTATATACTAATTTCCTGAATAAAACAGCTGACTTTACTTCAAGTCTCTGAGTCTCCCTTCTGACCTGTTGATGAACCTGTTCCCCTGACAGCCCCCTGACAATTTGGTGCTTAATTCTTTACCTTTTGTCAGAAAATAAAATATGCTTTATTATTTTTTTTAAAAAAGAAAATGCACAACTTAGCATATTTTTTGGATGGGTGGGGGAACTCATTACCTATCCAGTTCTTGCCTTGTTCAAACAGGAGGCATTTGAAATCATTGCATTCATCAGAATACATCTCCTCCTTCCTACTGATTTGCTAGAAGCCTAAGCAGAGAAGTTCCTGAGATAAAATATTTTACCAATAAACATGTGGAATAAGTTACTGAGAAATGCATCTGAGAGAGGAAGCATAAAATGTATTAAATCACAAGGATTTGTTTCAGGAGAGGAAGGAGATTGAAGGGGATTGGGGGGAAACAAAAAAATGGAGACTAATATAAATTTTATACAAAGGAAACTTCCTACCCCACGGTTTGTTTGTGTTTTTTAATGCTTAGAGCTGGCCACGTATTTTTATGAACTCTTAACACAGGATGTATTGCTCTGCTGATTAAAATAATAATGACAAAATGAGATGTGGGCTGAGTCTGCCACTCTGTCTGCCACATGGCATTGTCTTGGTGGTCAGTGCACCCGCAGGTAAGGTTACCAGATCCGGAACTGGATGATGCATCTACTTTTTAACAACTACAGCACAGAAGATGCTATAAGCACAAATGTCAATTCATGCCTATTTCCCCAGCTTCCTCTTAAAGCAGGGGGGAAACCGCCATCATCTGCTCTAAGCAAAGATACAAGTGCAATGTAGTGGACCCCACACAAAACCAATTGAGCTAGAAACTGCAGCTTCTCATAATGTTCTGGTCCCTCCCCTAAGAAGCTGACACAGTCACCACGTTCAAGGTCTCTTTAGCTGGAAATGACTCAAACCATTATGTAGCAGGATTAGCTCAGCATGATCAGAAAGGGCCGAGGAGCAAATTTGTTGCAAATCCCTCTCTGACATGGTCCTGGTAAGTGAGCCAGTCCAGATGCTGGGCTCTCCTTCAATGGAGATACTTAACCAAGAAGCTAGTTAGCCATACGTCAGGAGTGCTGCAGTTTTAACCTGCATTGTTGATCCAGTAATGAGCAAACAGCTTCACGAGATCAGCTTTCTCCAGCTCTAGGGTCCCATATCAAGCTGAACAAGAATCCCCATCATACTTGGTCACTGGTCACACAGGCAGAGAACAGCAATACCTGAGGACCCAAAGCTGTGGAAGGCTGGACTAGATGGTCCTCAAGATCCCTTACAGTTCTATAATTTTATGGCTATTCTAATTTCAAAAGAACACAGCTAAAACATTTTGAGATGCCCGCCCCACCAATGCCTCACACAGAAAACTGGGACTTTATTATTTGCATTAAGAGAAATGCATGCAAAAACAGTTGAGTCATATTACCCCTGCTAGTAACAAACAGAATCTACCATCTGTCAAGGGATATATTTCCAGATGAAAGTGCTTTATTGGAAGCAAAATTAGGATGCAGGAAGATACAAATGAAAGTATTAGCATCTCTTTCAAAACAGAGCTACATCAACAGGTAGGAGCATTTCATATATGCTGATTTCAATGGGCACATGCTGATAACCTGCTTAAACTGTAGCATTTGAAGGACAGACGCATCGACTTTCATGTATTCATGTATACAACAGCAACATGTGGCATGCAGCTGCAACTGAGCTCTGCTCCCTGGAACATGTTTCCACAGCGAACATGATGTTAAAAAGTAGTGCACACAGTTCAAACTCTACCATGTAATAATATCAGCATGTTTATGAGGTATTCTTCCCATAAATACAACCTCTTACCTTGCACATCTGAAATACAAAACAGGGATTTCTAGATATCCCCAAGAAACCAATTAATTCCAGTTGGCAAAGTGTGTGTGTGTGTGTAAGAGAGAGAGAGAGAGAGAGAGAGAGAGAGAGAGAGAGAGAGAGAGAGAGAACTAATTGCATTAATCATATATACGTTAAAGAGCTGGTTCACACTTCATACTAATGTTTTCCCCCTTTGCCTCATTTTATTTCCTGACTACAAGAGATAAGGAGACATATTTAATGAAGAATGTGGATGGTGGCAAGTTCAATGGCTAGAGAGAGATCTGGTAGTGGGTGACTACAGGCAACGCGTTCTCTCTCAGCTTCAGTTCTTTAACATAATGACTTTTTATAAATCAGTTGCAAGGATGAAGTGCTGTTTTTAAAAGCCCCAACTTGACGGATCTTAACAACAGCACAATTCCTTTCAGGTGAGATTAGATTAATCATCTAGATTGATACTAATGCTGAATTAAATAAAAATTAAATACAGACAGGTGGAGGTGCAGGGACTGCAGGAATGGGGGGCGGGGAGGAAGGGTAAGTTTCATTTACAGTTATCCAGTTGGAGTATGAATTGAATTTGAAATGATTGAATGTATGTGCTGTTGTTGTTTTTAACCCTCCCCTCTGTGTGTGTGTGTGTGTGTGTGTGTTGTGCATGGGGTCTTAAGGGAAGCATAGTACCTCTGGTGGGGGGCACAGACTTCCCTTGCATGTGAAGACAGGCTCTGGCAGACTGATCAGAAACGACCAACAGTAGATCCAACCATCGAGAAGGCAGTTTCTGCATGTGTTGTAGAGGGATGCGAGGGGCAGATGGGGCTTGTTAACCTAGGAAGGTAGCCCATCCAGGAGAAGGAAAACTCTGATCCTAAACTTCCACTGCCTTGCTGGAAGAAGAAAAGGCCAAATAGTAAACCCTATACAAATCCAGAATGGAGTCCCTAAGATGGTTGGGTGGCGCCTTGTACACCTCCTTCCAGCAACTCCTGCAGCCAAGCTGGTGCCAAACACATTGCTCTGCTTTCTTTTGGACCACATCAGCAAGACCGAGAGGCAGGTCTGGTTGTCTGGACAGTCCAGGACCTTCATACACAATGCCCAGGCTTGGGCTTGGGGAGGTCACTTGGGTGCTGCTCATGCAGCTGTTTGACTTCACCCCTGGAAGTGCACTCTATTGTCTCTTGAGACAAAGGAATGCCAACAAATGTGTGTGTTTATATAAGTACCTCTTTTATGTATGCTATCATGTTGTAACTTACTTCAGGATACCTCATGGGAAGTTGCTTCATAAATGCAATAAATGCATACAATAAAATAATAATATGTGCAAGCAGAAGTCTGCCACGCAAGTGGTACACCACAATCGGATATCACCCCCATAACTGGAGCACGGAAGACATGGCACAGAAGCACTAACACATTAGTCTATCTGAAGACACCTAGAGCACTGCACCCACCACCTTTGCTTATAGCACATAGTGTGAAAGTGAAAGGAGCTTAACTATGGGGACATCTGTGAATGGGCAGTTGTCCTTCACAGTGGGACTGAACTCATTTGATGACTTGAGCTGGGGAGAGACAACAAGACACTCTGTGGTCTTATAAACAGGACAAGAAAGCATTTATAAACACAAGAAAGTATTTCTTCATGCAAGGCAACTTAAAGAAACTACTGCCAGAAGATGTGGTCATTGCTTCAGGCTTCGATGGATTTCAAAGAGGATTAGACAAATTCATGGGAGGGAAAATCTATCAATGGCTATGAGCCATGAAAAGAAAAAAAAAAGAACCTTCATGTTCAGGAGAAAGTTGTTAAAAGGGGTGCAAATAGCAAGTGTGTGCCATTGCCGTCATATCCTACTTGTGGATTTCCAAAGGCATCACTCACTTGACCTAATCCAGCTAGTTTTTTCTTCTGCGGCAGCTTCATAGCTCAGCGCTAGAGCATCTGCTCTGCCTGCAGAAAGTCCCAGATTTAATCCCTGGCATCTCCAGATAGGGTTAGGATGGACTCCTGCCTCAAACCCTAGAGAGTTTCTACCAGTCAGTGCAGACAATACTCAGCTAGGTGGACCAATAATCTACCTCAGTGTTAGACAGCTTCCTTTGTTGTTCCAAGCAATGTTGGGCCGGCCCTTGAGAACATATTGATTACAAACTCTGTTTACATCCTCGGGGAAACTGACCCACTTTTATTCTTAGTAACTGGAAAGAAATGTGTTTCAGAAAATAAATGAATATAATAACCACAGGCATGTTTAAACATATTAATGCACAAGGGAGGGATTTGTCAGAAAAGGCACTTGAATTTTCAAAGGGCAATATTAGAAAGAAATGTAGGGAAAGTTAGTTATTTCCTCCCTCTGTTCCCGCAGTTTTCAAACTTGCACAGAAGTCCATCCCTGAACCAGGAGTGGAGCTGAAAGAATGTGCTTGTGTGGAATTTAGAAGGTATTGATAAGGAGGTATTTGTTGACAATGCCTTGACAGCATTTATAGGGTGAGAATGAATAATGATTGTCCATTTGGTGAGAAGTCGATTTCAGGGCTCCAATGTAATTTGTCACCAGGGCTATTTTAAAGATTGGGAGGAGAAATGTGGCATGCAATGTATAATATTATATATATCCAAAGAAATCCAAAGAACATTGCAGTTTGAAATATTTCTTTTCACATATGGCAGTTTCTATGCCTTTCTTCTCCCTTGTCAACCACAAATAATATTTAGAAACAGCCACACTTTTAATTTTCTCTAGCTCTAGAGGCAATGTATAGGAGACTGCTGGTCAGCTAACCTGTTTGCAACCATGGTCAGACAAGTAAATCAGCCTAATTTTATGGAGCAAGTTCAAGCTGAGCTGATATAAGGCTGTGCACACACTCCCATTTACTCTGCATCCAGTGTCACTCCCACTGCTGGTTTGGGAAGCAGTGTACACAGAACTTTTGCCACAATCTATACTAATCCCATTGCTTCTTAGGAAATACTGCATTTTGAGGCACTTTTCCCTACACCAATCCAAACAGAGGAAAATATTGACCTAGCTGCATTTGAGGTTGAAATGTATACACAGCCTTAGTTTAGGGGCTGACTCTTGGTACATTCGGAACAAGGTAGCTCTACTGAGTGTACATAATTTGGCCGGTCAATTAAAAGAGATGAAATATATAAGCTCCTACAGTTGAATAAGCAAATCAACTTGCTTAACTCGGCAGCTTTTCTTCCTCATTTTCTGATATTTACAGTGCGTATAAGAGCACAACAGGATACAGAAATGTCAAAGGTGCATTCTAAAAATTCTGTTCCAAAATATCTATGATGCCTTTCCATAATGAAAACCCATATAAGAGACAAGCTACCCAGCTCTGCACTGATAATTATTCTGGAAAGTTGTCACAGTTATGTCATATCTAGAAGAAGGGGAAAGTGCCTTCACCTGCTAAATGCGCTGTTCAGCTGCTTAGAAAATATTATAGAAGAGTTAAATCTACAATGGCTTCTGACTCCTTTGAGAGCAACGAATCTTTCTAGAACATTTCATTGGCCCCAGTGAAAATGGTTCCAAAGGTGTTAGGGTCTAGCTCTACGACTAAGCCTTTTATATGTGAATTCGTGAAAGTGCAATGACTGGGTGATTTATATTAACAGGGTGTCCCTTTGAATATCACAGTAAACCCAAGTGTAGTCTGAAGGCGACCACTGAAACTTAGCATGTGTGGTTAGTGCCTGGATGGGTGACCAACATTTACACTGCCTCTTCAGTTCTATGATACAAGAAAGGTGGATTAGAAATGTAAAAAACAAAACAAAACAAAAAACCCTCAACCCAAGAAACTCATAGTTAATGGTTTACAGAACATGTTGATGGGTTTTTGCTTTACTTCTCCCCTTGCAGATAAAAGTAACAAACCATCGTCTCTGGCTTAAGTGTTCCATCCAAGCCAAAAATCACATTTTGATTTGTTCCAAAGCCAACCTTGGCAAAAACAAACCTCTAACTCAGTGTTTCCCAACCTTGTGCCTCCAGCTGTTTTTGAACTACAACTTCCATCATCCCTGACTAGCAAGACCAGTGGCAAGGGATGATGGGAATTGTAGTCCAAAAACAGCTGGAGGCACAAGGTTGGGAAACACTGCTCTAACTGAGTAGGCTGGAGTAGGCAGAAGAAACGTAAACCTCTCTGCCAGCTTAGCACTTTGATCAGAATGCAAATTGTGTTTTCACCCTCAACCCTCATCATCAGATTGATCATGTGGGAGGGGGGCTGAGCTGAGGGGACTGCGTGCTTGGGTGTGTACACATGTGAGAATACAGGGAGGTTGCACCTATAGCCAAATTTGGCTAAGGCAAATGTAACTTACTGTGACTTGCGAACCGCACGGTCACTATCAGACCATTTCCTTTGTTTACCGTGATTTAAAGTTATGCTGAATCTGTGTGTCTGTTGTATCTGTTTGTAGCTCTTGCTTTGGTGATGCTAAAGAAAGCTTAAAAGCAAAGACAAAAACCCATCAAAATAAACCAGATGGACAAACTGGGGTCCACAATGAAGCAAAGCCTTGTTATTATGGATGCGCTGGGGCTATGACTGAAATCAGCAAGCTCCCTGAGTGGAATGCAGAAATCTCCACTAGAGGGCTCAGAACCTTCATAATATAACTCTACTACAGTCTACTAAAATGACATGCCATTTCTCCCAAGCCTTCATGTCCACAAGTGATAGTCAAACTGGAGTCCTCTATGTGTTGCTGCGTTCCAATCTCCTCCAGCCCCAGCCAGGCAAGGTCACCGATTACAAGCAGAGGAGTTGCAGCAGGATATACCTCCCGTCATAGGAGCAACTGTCGTGGGAACACACATGGAAAAACCCCGAGAGACACCCAGGTAACTCTTGCTTATGAGGCAATACAAACACTACAAAGGAAGCAAATAAACAGGTAAGTCTTCTGCTTCCTACTCACTGAATCTTTGACAGCAGAAGAGGCAAGATTATGACCTGCGCTCTTCATTTGGTAACAACCTTTTCAATGACCAGGATCTCTGCAGTGTGTACAGCAGCATCAGTATAGTTCTAGGCTTCTGGGGAAAATATTTCAAAAGGTTTCAAACTGGTTTAAACCTCTGGATTTGCTCGGAGTGCAGGGGCAAGGAAGCCAAAGGTGGTGTGGAAAAGAAAGGTGGTTTTCTCAAAGCTAGCAATGTGAAATGCCATGCCACAGAGCCCTTTAGGAGCTGAATTGGCGGCATCCAAGTGTTAATTCCTCTCCACTGCAACCCGAAGAGCCAGTGGCATGTGAGCAGATTCCAGGTTTTACCTTAGCAATGTCCAGTGGAGCAGCTGCACTCCAGGAAGCTTCTTGCCTGCATGTCCTCAAGCTGTCACTTTGCAGTATGTCATTCCAGTCATCTATCTGAAAGAAGGCCAGCCAAACAAGGAAGCCTCACTACAACCTGCCCAATAATGTGTCCTGCTGACTGGAAATCCCGGTCAAATGAAGTTCTGTTCCATCCTAACTTCTTGCAACGAAAACTCACAAGGATAACTAACTCCAGAAGCTGCTAACCTCACCTGACCTTCAATTCGCTGCATCCATTTGCCAGCAATTTCAAACGACTTTTTGTATCAGATGGTTTTTCTATCATTTTCTACGGATTTGTTACTATTTACACATTACAGTATTTGATTCACGACTTGTTGATTCAGATTACATGGTTTTATTTTTTTACTTCTGCTTTTAAGACTATTTCTTTGCGCTATAGTTAGGGATGGGGGATAAATACGATACAGTTCACATTTAAAAGCAAATCTATCAAGTTCACATTTTCCAAAATAATATGAGAACTGAATGAAACACAGTAACCCTTTGAAATTTCCACTAATCCAAATTTTGCCATGCAGTTCTCCATATGCATGAAAAGTGCATACACTAGGGAAAAAGCGTGTATAAAAAAAATAATTCATTTGTGAAATTAATGTACAAAAATGCATGGTGTTGGGAGAAATTGCTTGCGAAAATGTGCATATAAGTCAAAACTGCATACAAAACTGTATTAGGAGACATTCACACAAAAATGCTGAATATTTTTCATAAGGTTTTTTTTATATAAAAAAAAAATCCCACAAATTAATCAATTCCTGCAAAAATGTGAACAGAATTTAACACTGGAAAAATGAGAAACTGAGAACTGAAATGGACAGATCCTTCCACCCCTAGCTGTAAGTAGCTAAGAAACCTGTCTCCAATATAACCAAACATAATTTATGGATAAACACCCACAATTGAGCTACCCCTGTAGACTAGTGATTTTTAATGCAACTGAGACATCTTGAGAGCTAACTGAAAAATTACTTGGAGGGTGGGGAGAAAAGTCTCTCTGCAAAATTCTGCTTTCAAGTGTGAGTAGAAACTTGTTTCAGGGTGGAAACGGACATCACATCAGAGGCAGCCAAAAGGAGAAACACCAGAGCCAGGCCCCCATAATGCTTGGCTTGTCAGACATCTTGCATGACACTGTGATAGGCAACAGCTTGTGGGGTGGGACGGAGTCACAGACCTGCCCTTCCTGACGCCAATGTTGCTAAAGCATCCCAGCTAGGGGCTGGGGTGGGGCAGGGCAGGGCAGGGCTGTGCAGACACACTGGCGAGAATGCCAGATATGCTCCAGCACTGCATTCATGTAGCCTCAACCTCCCTGCCCTGAACCAACACCATCCAGGTGAGCTGCAGCAATGCCAGAATTGGGAGGGCGGTTCTGCCCTACTGCATGGGACATGGGACATGTGGGTCTTTCCCCAACTTCCACATTTCTGGTTGCTGCTGAATTGTGTGCACTACAGAACACGACTGCATCTTGCCAGACACACAAGGAATTAATTGCCATTGGGAGAAAACGGGAACTGGAAGGTAGAGTTGGCATCACATCCAGTTCTGTACTCAGTGTTTTTGATAACTGTTTGTCCTGCAAGCAGTGCCCATTTAAAACAACCTTCAGTGGTCTCAGAGCACCACGGCTTTGTCTAAACCAAAATATTTTATATTTACAAAAGAATCAGGTGAACTCACTGAGCAAGGAGATATAAGGAAATATCCCAAGTCATGTCAATCCTAATCAAAATGGCTATGTGTTCACTTTCAAGAGGCACAAAAATTAATTAAAAGGACAATCACTTTTCACACAGTTTTATGGTTCACCTTTTAGAACATAAATTATCACGCTGTTGCATTAGTGTATCTTTCTTGGCAAAGAAGCCATGTGAAAATACAGAACATGATGCTCATGTGCTCTGGTGAATAATGTTGCTTTTGTGCAAATGCAGCCCCTCCAAATTGTTTCTAAAAGGTGTTGGAAATGTAAAGAATATGAAGGAACATTCTTTCACCTCTGGCGGACCTGCCCTAAAGTGAAGGCCTTCTGGGAAATGATATATAATGAGTTGAAAAAGGTATTTAAGTATACCTTCACTAAGAAACCAGAGGCCTTCCTTCTGGGTATTGTCGGCCAGAAGGTGCTAAAGAAGGACCGAACATTTTTTATGTATGCAACAACGGCAGCAAGGATACTCATCGCTAAGAGCTGGAAAACTCAAGATCTACCCACACTGGAAGAGTGGCAGATGCAGCTGATGGACTATATGCAACTGGCCGAGATGACTGGTAGAATCCGAGACCTGGGAGAAGAGAGGGTTGAAGAAGACTGGAAGAAATTCAAGATTTATTTACAAAAATATTGTAATTTGGTTGAATGTTAAGAAGGATGCTAGATCATAAATAATTGCCCACCACTGAATTAGATCTGAATTTGACGATAAGTGAGATTAAGGAAAATATAATTTTTTTGGAGAACTGCTAGATTTTATTTAAATGAGCGGAGATAAGATTGCAAACAAGTGGGTAATTTGCTTGGAAAATTTTTTTGTAACGATGTAAGTGGGAGCGGGAGACGTGAGGGAGTCCAAAGAAGTGACGAAATTATGTTATGATATAAGTAATGTTGTTTATTATTTATGCATTTGTATTCAAAAAACTTTAATAAATATGTATAAAAAAACAACAACAAATTGTTTCTAAAAGGACAAATGAGGGCACACACTGGGCAGAATGACCCACACAGAGACACAAAACAAGGGAAACCTGGGGAAGCAGGGAGAAACAAAAGATGGACAGGTTTGGGTGTCTTTGGCAAGATGGTGCAATCTCATGGTTTTTTGAGAAGTGAAACAGGATCACCCCAAAACAAGGGCCTGTGGAGGGGGGGGATAGCAAAAATACATTTCCTCTCCCCCCTCCTAAAGTCCCCACAAGGGAGAGGCTTGAACACTTTCTACAAGGCACCTGGTTCAGGCTGGTTAGAGCCATGAAGAAGAGTTGCTCCTGGGATAAGGATACAGTACCGGTTTCACTTCCTTGTAGCTCAGAAATAATAACTTTAATTATTACTGTAAAAATGGGAAGGAAGAAGCCTAGACCAAAAATAATAAGCAATCTTCTAATTCCACATAGGAATCTTTTAATTTTCTTGAATTAGGCACTTTGAGGTTTTCAAAACAGAATGATGTAATGACTCTTGACTCTAATAAGTTCTCACAAGAAAATTAACAGTCTTACGGCACATGTAGCATTTATAGCACAGCTTACGTTCTAAATCTTGGAATCTAATTTAAAGATCTGTTCAAAAGTGAGTAGTTTGATAGTTTTCCTTTGTGCTTCCACCTTTGTCTGAAACTCCCATAAAAGATGCATAATAAAAGTACAGCTTTCCATTCCAAGACACAAAAGTTTCCATGGGTGCAGCGCTCATTCCTTAACAATGTTAAAGTGTACTAAAGAGGGCCAAAGTTGACTGTTCTCTTTTCAAATACCAATGTCCGTTGGTCACAAAATCATTTCAATGGCTCATTTAGTCAATGCCACAAAGAATTATAAGCACGCTTTCAGAACCAAAGGTCTGAAGGAGACACAGACACTGGCCAGGGAAACCGCAACCTTGCTAATTTGGTATGTAGGCAGTCAAGTCAGGCCTGTAATGCTGTCATTCTAACAAACTCAGGCTAGTTATAGCATGGAGAAGTGATAATTTCAACTGCTTTCTCCTCCACAGTCTGTTGAAGCAACAACATTAAATTGGTCTCGGACTACCTGTCTTCCTCTCATGCACCCAGCTTGAGAGAAAACCTCCTTGTTTGTTAAACTGCAAGTTTCCCATAACATCTGAACCAGGAAATTATAGCTTAAGTACTGCCTTCAAGCCATAACTAGAAATCACAGCTGTAAACGAGTTTTAAACTAACCAAGTAGCCTCTTTTCAGACTGGGTCAGAGGGAGGCAGGGGGTGGCCATTATTCACTAGGGCTTCAACAAACCAATGTTTGTTGGAGTGGGAGAACCATGTCTGAATGAGGCCTGAGATTAGCTTGGTCTTCACCTAAGCAGCATGTTGCTTTCAATAAGAACCCAAGAGGATTTTTGAACCATGCAGGCCTCTGTTGGTTCCTCATGTTGTTTGGCCCATGTAGATCTGGTAATTCCAGTTCCTCTCTCCAGTCATCCATATTCGCAGCGCTCAAGTGCAATAGAGAGGCAGCTAGCCGCTAGCTCCTTGGACAAACTACCATGATGGTGGAAAGAATTATATGCCTTAGTCTAGCTTTCGGAGGCCAAGTTTAAGACCCCCCCTTGCATAGCCACTTAGGATTAAATTTAAAAATTATTTAAAAATCTTTTTGACCAAAGTTATTGGCAACACATACATATTCAGTATTAGGAATCCCAATTTATAGCTCTGCACAACACATACCGCCTTACTTTCAGAGCAGCTTTGTTGCAATGATTAACATAATATTCTGTTAGAACAGTTTGTTCTTTGGGATTTCTTTACATTCTCATAGAACAAGTAACTATAAATTATACTTTGAATAATGATAATGACAATAATAATGAACAGTAACCAACAACCTTAATTTTTTTTGCAGGGCCGTATAAACTTTAACTGTTTTCTACAATGTTCCCGTATGATTCAAGTCAAGTAGTATTAATATAATCATGTTACTAAGAAGTTAACCTAGTTTTCAAATCCACTTTAGCCACATTGTAATCTGCATGGGCCAGCTGTAGCCTGAAGGATCGAAAACCAGATAAATAAGCAGAACTCAACATTTTTTAATCTTACGATTTGGGAAAGGGGGAAGCAGCAGCTGTGGGTCTTCATGATTTTTTAATGTTTCATTTTGCAACTTTGCCAAACTGTTTTCTAATTAAAGAAAAGGGTTTTCACACTGTCATTGATTCATACAAAACCTATCAGATCAGTTCTTGGATGGAGAGAGATGAGGGGAGGCCAGTCAACATAGGGAATATCATATTCTCCAGTGACACCAATACAGCACCATGCTTGGGGAGCGTGTGCACTCATATATGTAAAACTATCTTATTATAGTATTTTACACAAAGAAGATGTTTTGTGAAAGATAATTTGAGTTTTATATATTCAAGGGATTACATTCATTGTTCATTCTCAACTATGTAAAACTGCTACCTAAAAGTGAAATCATGCATTTATATTCAACCCCAACCCAATTTACCTCCTGCCTTTGTATGCCATGCAAAATGACATATCCATCACATTACCAAACCATTCTGCAAAAGAACAATTGCAAAACAATAAAGCAGCACAGAATACCGTCTTGATTGCCATCTTGATTTGTGCCACTTTACTTTCTCAATATGGTGCCCTCCAGATGGTGTCAGATGAAAACTCCCAACAGTCATACTGGCTAGGGCTGGTGGGAGCTATAGAGTTCTTGGAACAGCTGGAGGATGTTGGCCTACCCCTATCCCAGCTTCTCTTCCTCTCAATCTTCTCTCATCCCCATCCCCTTTTCCAAAGAAAACACACAGCTGCTTTGAATCCTTCTTGTGGTTTCAGAAGAAGCTGGCAACTTGTCTAGCACATGGCTGAGTAAAAGGGAACATAAATAAGCTAAATCTGAAACAATACGAGATTTCTGTCACGAAGGCAGCATGAAATGAGAGGGAAATGGCAAGAGTAGAAATTGGGAGGGTGACACACTTCAACGGAGACTTTGTTTACTATACTTCTTGGGAAATGGAACCACAAGGCAGAAAGCACTCTTAAGTTTCAGGGCTAGAAATGACTAGCTTTCTGTCTAAATGGAATACCTCCTCTCCGAAGGCCAGACATTATAGATTTCTATGTGGCTAAAGTGGATTTTAAAACCAGGCTATCTTCTAAATGGCATGGTTATATTAACACTATTCTACTTGCAATGGAGGAGTCCTGTGGAGAAACCAATTAATGTTTATTTAGCACTGTAAAGACTGAACCTATGGATGTTTACTCAGAGATAAGTCCCACTTATGCACTTATCACACATATGCAGAGGACGACAGCACCAAGGTGCTTGTTACCATTTTTTTTTATTATTGTCATCAAATGTAATTCTAAGCTGTGTAGTATGCAAGACCGAAGGTTCAAAGACTGTAATTTTGTAGGCTTTGGTCTGTTTCGTGTTATACATTAGAGGTGGGGAATCTTCAGCCCAAATGTGACTCTCAAAGCCTCTCTACCCGGCCCTCTCTCCAGAACAAACTCCCTCCCCAGCCATACCTCCTACTGGCCCTGTTTCACACGCTAAAATGTGTCCTTGAACTGTGATCATGCCTCTTCCTTTTCTGGATGGAAGACAGAGAGGGGTGCATGTACAAAGGCAAAATTTTGATCTCTCCACTTCTGCTTCTGGCCCCATCCAGCAATAGCTTGTGGCTCCTGAAAGGTTGCCCATCAAGGAAAGTGGCCCTCAGACTCAAAGTCATTCCCCATTCCTGTTATATATGCATTTGTATTACATCCGTCTTCAAAACAGCACAGAAGAATAGCACTGCAGCCTCATAGCTACCCCATGAAACAGTCAAGGCTGAGAGTGTGATCTTACCAAGCTACAAAGTGCGATTTGTAGCTGAACTTGGGGTGGAATGCAATGTTGTGCTATTACAAATATTCCATCTGTGCAAGCATATCAGCTTGCCAGACAGGGCCTTCTTTAGGATATGCGCTGACGGGGTGCAAAGATCTGCTCAGTGCCCCTTTGGGGGGGCTTTTTTGGGGAGGGGGGAAAACAGAAGTTGTTGACTTTTTTAGGGGGACAAACCCAACCTGTAACAACGATGCAGTGGAAAAACAGCTTTTTTTGACAAAAAACAAAAGAGTAACAGAGCGATGGGTGAGGGGGCGGGGACTTCAGCTTTTCACTGCTGCCAATTGAGAGGGACCGGTGTGCATTTGCTGCCCCCCAGAGTGTGGCGCCCAGGTGCACCACACCCCTTGCACCCCTGGGTAAAGACAGTCCTGTTGCCAGATGGAATGATCTCCCCACACCTACACCCACTGTTCTGGGCATTTTTCTGACCCCAATAGCCAATTTTGGGGGGATACAGGGGGAAGAGAGGGGAGAAAAACCAGTTACAACCAGTTCTGTTGACAGTGTCTGTTAGGTGAATCCCATCCAGTATTTAAATCAGTACAACACATATATCATATGCCCTTCTTTTGAGTGCTGCAGCGATCAGGGAGAACACATTGTTTATATTTCACTTATACATCTTAAAATACAAACGATAGGCTTAAATAACTTTTATTAAAATAAAGCCTGACACATTTCAAAACAAATGAAGCTACCACTAAGCCTATCTTGGGCAGTGTTAGAAAGAATCTACTACCAGCAGCTCATAATGATGAAAAGCCAGCCTGTGAAAAGTCAGTGAGAATACCAAACCTATAACTAAATTGGTAATTCCTTAGAGAGTTTGGAAGAAATACGTTCCATTTTCATCTTGGTTATTCTTTCATTCTATTTTTATTCAATGTGCCACTCTGTGTTGATGTCTCTAGAATTTGTTGATATCTCCATGCCTGAGAACTTAATTCTCGAGACATTTAGGTCATCCCAGATCAGGCTCCTGGCCAGTGATGCCAATGGAAAGTGGTTGATATAGACATAGCATAGGCAAAAGGAGAATTAGGTCAAATGTACTCAACCCTTAGGTGGTTTGCTTATGGAGACAGCGGGGAGAAGTGTGTGTATGTGCCTGTATGCTGCAGAGATTAAGACAGATTTGTGAAGTCTCTGTGACATCTGGAGGAACTCTTTCTATTACAGCCCATTAATCATAAAGCAGTTTTGAGGACTTCTCCCTCTAATGAATAATGCATCCCTGTGATGATGGAGGGTAATCCATTTAGCCAACATGGTGACTGGAGCCTCAAGACACAGAGTCTTTCAATGTGTCAACAAGCCAGCCCCAGATTTACAATGTGAGGATGATTTCCTGGTGACTAAAAATGAGGAAGGACAAAGTACAGACAAAATCCTGGGATGACAGAGCTCATCCCAGTTTGATGAGTGCATTTGCCCAGGTTGCCACTATCAGAACACTGTCTTAAAGGGAAATGTACTGAAAGCAACACAAATAGGTATGAAAGTAAGCCCAACTCCAGTGTATTTCATTGGCCACATTGCAACTATTACAGCTGAGCCAGCTGCTCTGTCAGAGCTTCCTGTTTCACACATAGAAACATGTGTATTTAAATCCCAGAGGCGGCTCCATGCTGTAAATAAAAGCTTTGTGAAGGGGCAATTTTCAAAGAAAATAGGAGAGGGATGCTTAAGCCCCCCTCATCTCCCCTAATGCGGGGAGGGGGGCAAGGGAAGAGAAGGACTCCATGCTTGCAGAATTTGAAATTCCAATATGATCTGACCTGATTTGCATGTCCTGGACTAATCTGGGGGTCACAATTTGCTTATTTTTCTGACTTTTGCACTTCTTGAATCTCCTGATTTAGTTCTTGGCTCAAAAATGCACCCACACACATTTTAAAAATGTATACTTTGGAAAACAATGTTTTTGAGATAACATTTTGAGAGAAAATATTTTAAGGTTACCCATTTGAACATGTTTCTAGCAGTGAATTCTTGGGCAGATTTTTTAGTATTTTTATTTAATTGCAGATCAATGTGGAAACAGAACCAATTTATGAGTGAACACAGGCAAAAGGGACACGAACTAGAAAGAGACAGATTCTTTCAGACCACTCATTTTAGCCGTGATTCCACAGTGTTAGCCATGTTAGCACATTGTAGCAAAAACAACAAGGGTCTTGAGGTACCTAAAAGAGCAATAGATTAGTGTAGTCATAATGTGGGTTTTTTTCTTAGACTTTAAGCTAAAAGATTAGTCATTCCCAGTTCTTGCTGAATAACTACAGTGACCCAAACTATGCAGGATTAGCAGTTGAAGCAACTGAGTCAGTTACAGTGGTACCTCGGGTTACAGACACTTCAGGTTACAGACTCCGCTAACCCAGAAATAGTACCTCGGGTTAAGAACTTTACCTCAGGATGAGAACAGAAATCGTGCAGCGGTGGCGTGGCAGCAGTGGGAGGCCCCATTAGCTAAAGTGGTGCTTCAGGTTAAGAATTAAGTTCTTAACCCGAAGTACCACTGTACTGGCACAAAGGTTGGAACCCCAGCATATTTTAATTTCACAATCTGAGCTCTGCAGTTCAGTGACAACTTCCAGGAGGTAATGGAACGACTATGGGCACCTGATCATTCAGAGGCAGCGTAACCAGTACTGTGTAATTCCTCTAATTTCCCCATGTCTCCCATTCCTTGTACGTTATCTATGCAGCTTTGTGTATTAAGACTGCTGGGTTGTAAATAATCAACAAAAGTGGTAGTTATAGGGGAAACACCAAGGTAACACCAATCTGGTGCATTCCAAATGTTTTGGACCACAACACTTATGAGCCCCAGCAAGCGTGACCAATAACCAAGGCTGATGGGAGTTTTAATCTAACACCACATGGAATAAAACTGGCAGAGATGCTAAAAATACTTGACAAAACTAGTTGATAGTCACCACACCTTGTCCCTGGAGCAGCATTTCACACTAGTTTTTCAAATACTGAACTATGTACCATAATAGAGCACCGTTTTCAAAGCAAGTCGAAGTTCAATGTTGCCATTAAGTAGTTGGCACCGGGGCAAGGGATAGAGCTATGAGGAGGAAACAGCAGTAACATGTTTTGGCTTTCACAGCAGAGATGGCAGATAGTCGAGCTTTCTCCCACATGGATAATTTCTTAATTATCTGTATGGATTTTCTGTCTATATTTGTTACTGCCACAGCTACAGCTCATTAGTAGCCATTTAGCTACAGACCGACTTGCAATTATGGGATATTTTGGCAATCTTAAGAAAATTACTTTCATTTGATTTTGGTTTATGTTAAAAAGCATTGAACTATGAATGATTTTGAATTATTTACAAATTATAAAATGTCAAGAGTTCATTTGAATGGATGTGAATAGAGGGCTGATTTGAACAACCATTTGGGAGGCCCATTTCTCAACCTGCAGAGACTTATTTATCTGCAGAGGCTAATAACATCTCTTGGGACAAGTGTTTTTCAAACTGTTTCCTGAACTGTGTAATAAATTAGGTGAATCTCAAGCCAACCAGATCAGGAGACAAAACCTTGTTGCATATAAATATGCACATTATAGAGAGACATATGGCCAGGAACATAGAGATAATTTTTTTTTCTGTGTTTACCACAGATTTGAAAGTTTTGATATACAGTATACATGCATGAAGTATATTACAGATAATCTTCAGTCTAATTTCTCAGCCACGCCTAACACTCGTCATCTCAATCATTGAGCCATAAAAACTACTGGCCCAGATAAAAATACTCCTGTTTCTGAAACCTGTCTGTAAGAAAGGAAAAGAAACCTCACTAAACATCTTGGCTTAAAAAACAAACAAACCATTTCCTTTTAATTTTATTATGTTCACATGCCAGTATGAAGTATGTACACACTCTATTAGTCCTTCTGGGCAGAATATAGAACATAGGAACATGTAACACCTTTCTAAAACACTCTTGAATGTTCTTCTCATTCCCAGCAAACTTTATGTCCTTTAATTCACTCTAGTAATTTCCCAGATGGAGTGACCTTTATCTTTTACCTTCTTTATAACACTCAAGAAATAAAATAGCTCCCACAGCCTGTGCCAATAATTACACGTAACCAGCTATGGCTTAGATTGTGTAGCCTTTGTATGCAAAACCCAAATATGTTTGCCAAATTAAAGTGCTGTGAACAAACTTGAAGGAACTGATTTCCATTACCGTACCTTAGCCTTTTTCAACTGAGTCATCATGAGGCAATGCTGACCTTGGACTCCAAAAGTATCTTGGAACATTAGTGGCTACTCACTCAGTGGAAAAAACAAACCTGTTTTGTGCATGGTAAAGAGATCCATCAAGCTTGGAGGTTGTTTCCCATTCTTCCCAGACACCATTCCCTTATTAATATTTCAATGTTTAATTGAACTATCGAATGAATTAATTTTTTATATATTAAAATGGTTTCCCTAATTTATCAGCCAACTTATTTTTTCCCCAAAAGTCCACTCTTCAGGAGTTACTTCACTTCAGAACTTACCTGAGGGAATGGCCTGCTTTATCACCTCATAATTCACCTGAGGTAATAGCTGAGTTTTATCAACTCAGAGGAGGAATGGCCTGCACATGGAAAAGTTGGCATGCTGGAAAACGTATAAGTTCAACCTTCTCCCTGATATTCATTAACCTGTTATTAATTTGTTTGTTTTATCTATATCCCTCCTTTTTCCCAGTACAAGGGGCCAAGGCGGCTCACAGCATGAATTAAAACCAATACAGCTAAAACACACAGAATCAATATAAATATTTCTTTAAAGCAGTTAAATAAGTAACTCTATTAAAGACAACACTGAAAACACTGAAAATTGGGGGGGGGGGGAATAAAAATATGGTGTTAGCCTTCTACATGCAAAGAGCTTTTGAGATGAGGGGTGCCTTCACATAACCCCATGTACACGGTTAAGGTTGCACAAGCCTCCCAGAGGGCTATTCTTCCTGCACTAGCTTCTTGAAGTTGGCTTTCTCCATGACTTCCCACCAAATGTGTCTTCCTAAAAGCCCACAGCAAATACCAACAGGCAAATGTGAGCTGGTAGGACTCCCGCTGGCAGCAGGACCCATTTTTTTTTACAGGTTGCTTTCTCTTCTTCTTTTCTCTCAGCTAGTAAACAGACAATGGCAGTGCTTGTCTCTTTGCATGCAGCTCTGGCCCAAATCCAGACCCACACTGGCAGGATCAATGGAGGGCTAGCATTGTACCATTCTGTTACACACACCACTCGACTTGTCATCCTTTTGGGGGGCAGCGACTCGGATGTAACCTCATTTCAGGCTGGCAGCTGGTGGGACGGGCTGGGCAGAAAAACTCACTTAGAGCCACCACATCGTAAACCCAGACATAGGCCAAAGACAAGAAGCTGTTAATAAATAAACCCAAACAAAACCGCCACATAATGAACTGAATGCTGCCTGTTGAAGATGGCTTGTTTGGCTTCTTTCTGGGTGCACATGTTGGCACAGTCTCCTCAGCCATTTGCTAATTAGTGATGCCAGAGAACACCAAATTACGAGTGTGCTGGCCATTTCCTGACCTTCACCTCCCATCCTCTCCAAGCGCACCTCTTGAAGATGTATATAGTGCCTGTTCTCACACTAACTGCACTGAATAACAAAGCAAATCCATTTGCTTCCCTCACAATGGCTACTGCAACCAACACATTGATGGTGTGTCCATCTGCTTACATCCATCTGCACGCCGCTGTGCCTGACACCCCAAGCGTCTGAAGCTTTTGAATAGCTACCGATTCTCTTCTGCAAGGTGTTTTTTTTGTATTCCCCCAGTCTAACAGAAAGGGTTTCTTTTTCTCCACTCCTTCCCCATCTATGAGACCTGTAAGAACTTGAGAAGAATGTCCACTGATAAGCCAGCCACAGCCTCCCCTTTTCCCCTCCCCCTGCAGAAAGAAAGAACACTCATATGTTTGTATGGGGTTATCAAGTCCCTTCAGCTACAAGGCCCAGCCTCCTAGCTCACGGCAAGCTCTGAAGGGCACTTGCTTCCTTTGTTCCGTCTGCCTACCCCACCCTTGTAGTTGCTGCAATGTTGGGGATCCTAGTGTCCCCACCCCCCTGCTTTTCCCTGTGGGTGCTTCTGCACAATCAAGAACTCCAGTGCTCTCTCTGTGCAGCTGCTTTCCCAAGCAACAGCGTACTTAAAACTGACCTAATTTCTGCCAGCTTTACCGCTGCCTGGAGTGTTCCAAGTAGCACCAGTGAAAACAAGCAATGAGAGCAGTGATCAGTTTTCACTCAATCCAGCACTATATCTAATATATGTGTGTTAGATATACACAGACACATATATCTAAACTTTCACTTCACATTTGACGGCTTTTTAAAAAACCAGCAAGATAAATTAATCTCTGCCTTTTGAATGCAGGTTGGGGTGGGGGGTTTTTTGGCATTCTGAAGGAACGGCTTATGATTCTCATATTATTCCAAACCTTGATGACTTATTTTGTGTTTTCTTTTATACTCGGCACAAGACTTCTAGGTGCCCAAAGTTCCCATCAAGTATGATTACCTATGCATGGGAGCAACATGCATCCATCCTCAACTGGTTGGGTGATTGAGCCACTCAACCCTTCCTCCAATACCCACATATATACTGCAGATGTCTGCAACCTCCTGCAATGGGGCTCGAACCTACAGACTTTGAGATTAAGAAGAAGAAGAAGAGTTTGGATTTGATATCCCGCTTTATCACTACCCGAAGGAGTCTCAAAGTGGCTAACATTCTCCTTTCCCTTCCTCCCCCACAACAAACACTCTGTGAGATGAGTGGGGCTGAGAGACTTCAGAGAAGTGTGACTAGCCTAAGGTCACCCAGCAGCTGCATGTGGAGGAGCGGAGACGCAAACCCGGTTCCCCAGATTACGAGTCTACCGCTCTTAACCACTACACTACACTACACTACACTGGCTCTCATGCTCTGTCGACTGAGCTATACAGTTCCTGTATTCAATCGTACAGTGGAATACATAAAGACTTCCCTAGAATCTGGAGCTCCTGACTGTTTAGCATTCCATATTCTTTGGAAGTCTTCATGAGGATAAATGTATATGCAAAGGCTCCCTGCCTACGGATGCCATCCGAAGGAGGACTGTGAGAAGTGGGTCAAGTCAGTAACAGAGCTACACAGCACATCCCCACTCCTCTTCATAGTGACAAGGCTGCTAATCACACCCGCAGAGGCCACCTAAGCAGTATAACTGTATACTTGTCTCCTCCTCATGTCCCTCCATACAGCCCAAACAGAGATCTCTGCCTTTTGTGATATAAAACTTTGGCTGAACTTTGGACAGAAGATAAAGCAAATTGAATTTTGCAGTGTGTGCAACATGTTATTTGAAATGTGCCTTTGCATTTGCCAATCTAATCAATTCCACTCACCAAAGTGTTTGTATTAACCTGCCAGTACCAAGCTAAAAGTAAACGAGAACCAGAATTTGTGCAGGCACACAATGGATCTATAGTCTCAATACCTGCCACAGATGAGGGAATATTGGGAGGCGACAAATTTATCAATCTGAGCCTTGTCAACCATTATTTTTTTGCCAGAACCAATCAACATCAAAAAATAGAATCCGTACAAGGGCATATGCACATTTTAAATGATCAAATGCATGAATATATTAAAAATCCTATCCACGTCCTTATGAATACTTGGCAGCTAATCATACTATACCTGCTATTGCCCAGCCCAAAGAGTTACAACCTTGTCTTCTTACCGAAATGTGAATCATTTAAAAGGTGGCATGATTCTGGTCAGGGGGTGCTCCAGCCCTCTCCTGCATTAACCCTTCAGTGCCCTGCAGTGCAGCCATTTACACAACTGGGATGACGCATACATTTTCCCTCCTACTCTTGACTCACTTCCTTTAAAAAGTTACAGTTCCTTATTGTTGGAGAACTGCAATACAGGTGCAACATTTCAATACAGGTGCAACATTTCAAATATACAAGTCTGAAATAACTGCAGTTCCTATTTTCTTACTGGTTATCATTTTGTCCTTAATAGGATACCATACATCTTGCAATGGGTGTCATCTGTTCCAGTGAAAAAACATACTAAAAAGTTTGCCAACCAGAATAGACAGATGTTGATGACAGCAGATGGTTCAGTTTCCTCTTGCCAGTCTCATTCTTTGTTCCTTAGGACGCAGCTCCCTTAGACCTGCAGATGCATCAAATAAAAGGCATCCACAATAAATAGTGAAGGCCTATTTTTCCTTTTAAGTGGGTGCTCTCCTCCATAAAAAATTGAGGGGTGAATTGAAATATCTGTAATTTGATCCACCATTGTTAATTTTGAACCAGATACACTGATACAAAGTAGAACCACATTAAAATGTTTTACAGACCTTCCAAAGGGCAAGCATCCATTGTAGCATGAATTGAAAGGTTTCCATCATCCACCCTCCCCAGTATAAAGTGTTTAAATGAAGTGTTTCCCACAAATCTTTTGAGTTTTAAAAAACCAAACAAATCTGTTCCAAACTCAAAACCCAAGTAAAATTGGATTCTACAGCTAGAATAAATTGTGCAGTTCTTCGGGTCCATCCATATCTGGGCTTACTTATAACTTATTTTGCTTCTTCTAGTCATGGCAACCAAAGCCCTATTTCTTGATCCATCATAATCTCTGCTACTGAGACAAGGCGATGGCCCAAGAGACAGGGAGTTAGAAATGGAGAACTATGGTTCCACAGCCAGTTTGATGGTGCTCCAAATTCCAGACCCCAGACAGTGTTAGAGCTGCTGGTTCAGAGTTCAGTGGCTAAAGTGTAAGAACATGACCAGAAATCCAGCAGTTGAGGCAGAAAGAAAAAGTTGCTGCAGCACTAGCCTGTAGTAACTGCCAAGGCTTTGTAGTTTAGTCTAGAACAGGGTTTCTCAAACTTGGGTCTCCACCTGCTGTTGGACTACAACCTCCATCATGCCTAGCTAGCAGGACCAGTGGTCAGTGATGATGGGAATTGTAGTTCAAAAACAGCTGGAGACCCAAGTTTGGGAAACTCTGGTCTTGAGTCTAAATACTGAGGCCTGATTCTCAGAGGAGATCAAGGCCAAGTTTGTTTTTTAGTCCAAAGGCAGAGATACCTCCTGAGCTCCAGATGAGAGCTCTGGTGCTGGTGAGTCTATTCAAGAAGAGTCAAGCAATGGATTCATATTCTTTGGGTTACTGTCACTTTAGGACTTAACCTCCTAACTCATGGAAATCTGACTAAGATCCCTCTCTTTGGAAATACTGCTAGCCATTTCTTAAATGTTTTATATAATATTATCACAGTAGTAAGACCTTGAAACATTATTTTAAAAAACCTTTGATTATTATGACAATGAATTCTGCAGCTAATGTCAGCCACCAAAGCCAATAATCACTTTTGTGCCATTTAAAAAGTTTTCAGCAGCAAGATAATAGCTAAAACAATAATAAAAAGACAGCTAAAATAAACAGGAACAAACCAAGTCAAATTTAAACCCACCAGCTCACTAATCAGTGTGTTTCATTTGGTAGATTTGATTCACAAAAATCTTCAACTCAGAGACCACAAACTGGAAAGGTTTGGAAGAAACCAAGAAAAAAAGGATAAAATATTATGTATGTTTTCAATCAACAGGTGCAGTAACAGCCAGAAATATAATGCTGGGGGACCTCTGCATTATCAGATGGGGAATTCATGTGTAATACACCCATCCCTGGGCACTAGGTATTTATTAACAATGGATGAAAAATGTTCTGCCTCCAGCTGAATTCACATGAACAAAAGCAAACAAAGGGCGAGATGCTTTAACGCACCAGTACACTTGAGCCAGGGATTCTGGCAGCAAAGCCCAGGACACTTTTACCCCCTGTGCCACTGGGACAATTCTCAGGCTGAAAGAACGACTGCCCTGACGTCTGCGGTGCTGCAGACCCACCCATGTAATGCCCACAGAAGGCAGCTCATCAGCTTAACTAGATCAGGTGAGTTGAGGAACCAATAGGGGTTTTTTTTTAACTGCAGCTCTGTGCTTGGTTTTTTAGTCTGATCAATTTGTCTGTCCTGAGCCCCATGGAGACATCTTGGCAGGGCTGGTCCAAGCGGGAGGAGGGATAGGAAGAAAGGGGTGGGGCCTTGTGGCCTAGTGATCTAGATGCTGAGGAAGGGGCGAGGAGGTTGTCAGGGGAGAGGCCTACCTCTTTGACAGTGGATCCCCTGGCTGCCACAGTAGAGCAGCAACCTGACTTACCTCAGCCCCTGCCACCTGTCAGTGAAGTGTTTCCTGCTCCTGCGAAAGGCCCTGAGTGTAGAATGGACAGTAAGCTGGTTGTGTAAGCCCACCCATATCACCCAAGAAGCAGCCACAGCTAGCAGACCCAGCAGACTACCTGCCTGTAGGAGTGCTCACTTGCTTGCCTGATCCCAAGGCTTAGGGAAATGACTGCATGAATGGATGTGCCCGCCCCACTCTTCCAAAGGTCAACCTGGGGGGCATGCCAGGTATTGGACCATGTCTTAGCCTAGCCATGTACCTTAGAGCTCTGCTATGACTTCTGAACTGTGTAACCTGATATATATTTGGACACTGTAGTGAAATCTGGAATAAAGCCATATATGGTTACCAAGCCTGAGTAATGAGTCCACAAGTTACCACTTGTAGCCAAGATGCTGCCCTTGGGAGAAGCTCCTCAAGAAATCATTTCATCTCCCTGCTCCAAAACATGACTACCAGGGCCATCTCAGACCATATCATCTGCCTCTCATCTTGCTGGGCTGTAACAGGTACTTCTTGAGGGTTGCCTAATTATGCTTTATGTAAAAGAAGGCATTCCCCACTTTCTCCCAGGTAAGAATATCATATTGGGCAAAGTTACTTCCTTGAGGGGATGCAACTATTCTTTCTGCCTGAAGCAGACGGGGAGAGGGCCCTACACCAGTCATGCTCACATGAGGAAACTGCTCAGCTACAGGAATATTTGTTATAGGAGTGTCTAGGCTTCCTTAATGGGAAAAGCAGGTACTGCTGGTGTGAACACAACCAGTGTGAAGGGGTCCTGAAACATTAACTTCTGTGTAGCACACATACACATGCATGCACACATACAAGCCCTGTTATGAATATGTCTATTTCATTTTCTGTTCTTTGGCACCAGTACAGCAACAATTATCCAGACAAACCTTCTCATATGTCTGAATAATTTTGTTCTGAAATACAACGCTTATAGGGCCTTATCGCTGGCAGCTAGAAAGGTGATGACTTGCTAGGATCCACATTAGTATTTAGTCTCTTCCAGCTGCTGCAAGCATGCTGAAGCTGGTGAGTGATGTGTCCTTAAGTCTTCCAAGAGAGAAGACAGTCTCATGAGAGAGAAGCGCATCTCATGGATTAACCTAAGTGGAACTGCTCACTCTAGATACTTCAGACAATAGCGTATTGGAATTTTTTTATTAGCATTATTAAACATGCTCTTTCCAGTCTACATTATGGCAGAAGCTTAAGCTGGAATATTCTGAACAGTGCAAAAATAAAGAATTTGGCAGATCCATATTCATATAGATGGTTTTGCTCCCAACAATTGCACTTCAGATTCTTCCCAACAGAACGCTTCTAGTATTTATTTCAAATAAATAAATAAATCCACTCGAGAGGAAGATGAATTTAAATATTTTTGGAATGACAGATTATATATTATATTAGATCAACTGAACCATTTAATCTAAAAGAGGGAAGGCTGAGTAGATGTCGCCAGATAAGATTAGACTACTGACTTCACACAGTGCTGATTGTCAAAGCTATATATTTGATCAGACAAGTTGGTTTGTAATATATCATCCTTCTTAAAAATGAAAAGCCACAACCAACAAAAGGGAGGGAGGGACGGAGGGAGGTAGGTATGAATGTTGAGGGTGGGGTGGGGTGGAGCCATGGTAGCAGTTATGAAATTAAGACTGCTTGAGTCAGAATACTTTATCAGCCAACCAGTAACAATGTCGTATTTGGCCTCTTTCAGAATGCCTCACCAATTTTCAGTGTTTGCTTTTGCATCTTAACATTCTCTAGTAGTGCAGTTCTGGTACTTGGAACAAACTTCAGAAACTGTTTTAAAGAGCAAAGTCCAGATGTTACAGATACAGTACATGGTGTTTCTGCTTATGCAAAGCACTTGTGCATGACGCAAACTGCCATTCGAACTGTGTGTCAGAATAAGATGGGAGGGGAAGGAGAGAAAGTATGACAACACTGGATATGGCTCTCTTGTTATATTTCCCACTTCTTCCCCAAAAATCTGTAACAAAATTTTGGGAGCAGGTGAGAAGACAGTACAATACAATTGTGTTTGTTTAGTCCCACCTCTGCCCGCAGTATTCATTCTGAGGCAATGAACCTCTTCTAATTAATATGAATACCTTGTTCTTCAGGACTGGTGACAAGGAATAGGCAATAGGCAGTTGCATGGGATGGTACTCCAACTTCTTGTTGAAGAAGAGTCCCATCCTACCTACCTACCTACCTACCTACCTACACACACACACACACACACACCATTTCTATTCATAGCTGCCTGGGTCAGCAAGGCACAGCGCAATCGCTGTGCGCATGTTTAGAATACGATCCTGGGCAAATTGACTCATGAGCGATCCTCCTTCGCTTGCTCCCACCCAAAGGTAGCCCCTGGAATAATCCAACAGCACTGATAATAATGGCAACTCCAACTGTAAAGGTTAAGTAGCCAATAATTTGTTACATAAGTCAATGATTCAGTAGTTCCCAGAGGGAGAACAATGATGAGATAACAAAGACACAGAATTCCTCATCCGCCTTCAGTCCTTTGCGGTCCATGTTGAACCATTTCCTCGTTACTATTGTTTGCAAGAGAGATTAATAGGGGTTCAGCCTCCCCCTGGTTTTACATGGGGATGTTGCCTTTCTTTGGTCTTCAGTGCACCTGTCATGCATATGAGCAAATCACAGGTTGGAGTGGGATGTGGGATTGCTGTCCCTGCCTAAGCCAATGGAGGTTTTCCTATTCAATGCAATGAAAGTTGAATCATATCCTCAAAGAAAAGGAACTGAGCAAACACCACCGTAATCTGAGCTAAACTGGCTCAGAGCCCAAGGTCAAATACACTGTCAAAACTGAGAAACAGCTAATCCTAACATGAACAGGAAGCATCCTGATAAGATTTGTGATAAGGAACTCTTTTATGGCTCTAAGAACTTTTCTGCACCTCCCAAGCCTCTTCCACAGGTTGAAAAGAAATATCACAATGCAGAGCTATTGTAAGGCAGCATTTGAAGGCAAACCTCTACTTAGAAACAATACCAGGCTTCTGTCTAGACCCTCAGCTGTGATGCTAGACCCACTTGTGAGGTCAATGTGATCTCTCTGGGAAACCTATAAAGATATACAACCATTCTGGTGATAAGAAACTAGTTTGTAAGGTGCAGAATACAGCTGATGGTGACAGGCAGCTGACAGCATGTGACAAATTTGTGAAAACATCTGCACCAACTGCCCATACATTACCAGGTTAAGTTCAAGGTTCTTGCATCAATATACAAAGCCCTGAGCAACTTGGGTCCAGAAAAGAATTGCCTGAGCCATTATATCCCAGCTTGACCACTGACAGCATCCAGAAGAGTACAGTTAGTTATTCTCCTTGTTACAGAATCATTTAACTGGACAGAATTCAGGCATTTAATGCAGCTGGTTCTGTGCTATGGATTACTCTTCCAGCAGAGATTCAGAATATATTCTAGCTATTAACCTTTGGGTGTCTCTTGAAGACTTTATGTTGAGAGGCCTGCTATGTTAACTCATTGCCAGTTGGGAACTATATTCAGTAGATGATTGACACACTCTGCTGCAATTCATTCCAGATTCTGTACATACCAGTTGTTGAAGCCACCCTATCAAACACAAATACAGTGGTACACTTCAGGTTACATACGCTTCAGGTTACAGACTCCACTAACCCAGAAATATTACCTCAGGTTAAGAACTTTGCCTCAGGATGAGAACAGAAATCGTGCTCCGGCGGCATGGCGGCAGCAGGAGGCCCCATTAGTTAAAGTGGTGCTTCAGGTTAAGAACTGTTTCAGGTTAAGAACAGACCTCCAGAACGAATTAAGTTCTTAACCCGAGGTACCACTGCACTACATGGGAAGTCAAAGATTTTTGTCCTTGCTTTTTATTTATCTATCTCCTGCTTTGCTTCCATTGAGCCAAAAGAACTATAGGTAACATCCCCAAGTAGCTTCCCATCCAAGCATTGACCAGACCCAGACCTGCCTGGATAGCTCAACTGGTTAAAGCATGGTGCTGATAATGCCAAGGTTGCAGGTTCAATCCCCATGTGGGACAGCTGCTTTCAAAGTTGGAAGGGACCCTGAGGATTATCTCATCCTCAGGGTTCTTTCCAACTCTGAAATTCTATGGTTCTATGGTTCTTTGAAGCTTTTTCTACATGGCTGCATGAGTTGGCAACATGAGCAAATGCCTCATGAGGGAATAGTGCAGGCTTGTTATAGCTATCTTTGCAGAGAGTGATGAGAAAAAGCAGAGCCCACATGCATAAACAGCACAGGGATTTGCATAGTGTACGGTTCCCAAGTCAATAACAGCACAATGTGCTGGGGATGTGGCTGGCTGAGAAATGTTTCATCTGTGTGCAATCCCTGCTAATTGCATAACCACAATACTTTATTATGTAGCTGTAATAGCAATAAATGGGATAGGATGTGGTTTCATAATATGCTACTGGAACAAACTGTTTAAAATAGTGTCAGGTTCATCTTGTAAATGATTTCCTGCATGCTATTTGGATAAGTTTTCTAAGTTTGCTATGTCATGAAGTTAAAACCTAATAAGTAATATATTAATGATCATTTGGGGTGGGGGTGGGGAGACAGGTTTACATGTTTTTGGTGGAGTAAGTAATATAAACGGTTTCAATTTCTGCATTAATGCCAATGAACTTTGTCCCTCACTTCAGCCAAGAAACAATTTATTTTTTCCTATAAAATCTTCAGCAGCCCAAATCCAGCTATGATTCCAAGAGGATCATCTAACCAAGGAAAAGGTACGGCTTCCATTAAATCCCTGCTTGATTTAGTGACAATTCTTCTTGGAAACAAGAGGGGACTTTCCTACGATCCAGTGAGTCATGGTGAAATGAAGAGAACAGGGATTGCAAGATTCTGGAATCCTTCTCAAAACCACAGAGTAGTTTTTCCAGGAAATGTTTACAGACTGGAAAAGAGGAAGTTTTTATTTTTATTGCCTTTCTCCTTTATTAAATGGCACGCTTAATAAGGACTCCAGAGATTCATTGCTCAGGTTCGGCAATCAAACTCAATATTCATCCTTCCATTCTCCACTTTCTTTCCTTTCCTGCTTTTTTCATTTGATCAACATTTGATTAACATTTCTCATACCCAGGGGGGGAAAACCCTGCAAAGCATAGATTGCTCCATTGGGAGCAGTGCAGGGGGTGGGGTATTACTTGTTATAAGAACCAGCCAAGGAATGGCATAGCTGGCATGGGGAGCCCTCTGGGACTGCACATTTAGGAGCCAGATATTTCTCTGGGTCCACCACAGGCTCTCACTCCTGGCATCACAGATTGGTGTATATGAGGCTTCTGTGGATTGCTAATCCAAGTATAAAGATGTATCTTATAACATAGGCTTTGACCCTTGCCCGGTTAACAGAGCAGCACTCTCCAGCTTGGTTGCTATGTTGAACCTTCCCACCTTGGACTCCTGCTTCTCTGCACAGGAGTTCCAGTTCTCCTTGGATTTATTCTTTCTTCTTGTTCTGTCTCTCCCTTTGTTCTAACTCACTTTGTCCCGTCGCCTCCGTCCTACCCTGTTTCACCAAAACTCTTGTTTGTCTTCTTGACTGTCACCAGTGTTTTGGCTTCCAATTCTGACTGTGCTCTCTCCAAGCTGGTTCTATTCTCTGTTACCTCTACCCAATCTTTGTCCCTGAAACTGATGCAAAGTAGCTCCATCCAGCATAAAAGGACAATAGTACTATTGCTCCTACCACATTCTACAGTAGAGAGGAAGTATGGGGAGAATCTCAGCCCAGATTACCAAACAGTTTTCTCCTTCTTGGAGAGACTATATATTGAGAGGCATCTCCTTAATGAAGAGTGGGTACTTTGCCACCTGACAGAGCCATTAAAATTATCTCCAGTATCCGAACTGGTTCCAGTAATACACTCCTGATCAAATGCCAATCTTACAAGTAGAATCATGGGGGGTGGACATTGGAGAGGAACAGAATCCTTGGCCATGCATACCAATCATCATCCTATTCCTTTAAATTAAATACAGCAATGCTGTTGTCAACACAAGTCGGACAGATAATTACTACTACTATTATTATTTATTGGTTTTCATACCTACCTTTCACCATGAGGTCCCAGGATGGGCTAAAACAAAATAAAAACACAGTACAGTGGTACCTCTGGTTACGTACTTAATTCGTTCCAGAGGTCCATTCTTAACCTGAAACTGTTCTTAACCTGAAGCACCACTTTAGCTAATGGGGCCTCCCGCTGCTGCTGCACTGCCGCCGTGCGATTTCTGTTCTCATCCTGAAGCAAAGTTCTTAACCCGAGGTACTATTTCTGGGTTAGCAGAGTCTGTAACCTGAAGCATCTGTAACCTGAAGCATATGTAACCCGAGGTACCACTGTAGTAAAATCAGTTAAAACAACGGACTATCAGAAGAGTAGGCTGGGCTTCATCCAATACCACCTCACTGCTCAATATCCAAGATCTCCCTCAAAGGTCTAGAGGATAAGGTCTAGAGTTCCAAAATACTGGGGTAGGGGTGGGAATTACATAATATGACTCCTGTTCATCCTCAGTTTCCCAGCAGAGTATTGAAACTTTCTTATATAGTCATTCCTGACCCACATTTCTTACATCTCTGCTGCCATCTATCTCCCCTGTCCTATTCTCACCACACCTTTGGCAGCCACTGCCATGCCTCCTCCACCCAAGACCACATGGCTTCAATTCTGTATACAGCTGTCCCATCCTGACACTAAATAAAAATAAGCAGTAGGAAGTGGAGGGGAGATGGATAAAGAAACATGCTGCGCCATTCCCAACATGTAATTTGGACCAAGGCGCTTGCATAATGCGTCCAAAAACAGGCACCCAAGCAGGCGAAAGAAACACCACAAGGCAGCATACAGAGCCAAGATCAAAGAACTACACACAGAGGCTCTTGAAAGCTTTTCTCTAATTAAAATGCTAAAAAGGAAAAAAAAAAAAAGAGTCCCCTCCAGATGAAGGAGGCGAAGAAGGATGGAGGAAAAGAGAGAGAGAGACTGAACTAGGCTTTCTAGAGAAGGAAGACAGAACAAGATAATGCTGGATTCTTTTCATCAATTAAGTCTTAATCTTTCTCTGTTGCACCCCCTCTTTTGCACCCCCATCCTCATCGCCATTAAAGAAAGCATAGAAACCTCTAGAGGATTTTTTTTTTAAAAAAAGCTAAAGCCTTTCAAATCTAAAATAGTACAGTATTCCTCAGCACTCCTCAATGACAAAGGGTTAGGTTTTTGGTTTTTTTAAGGGTCCTTGAAGTTCAGTGGTTGAGAGTCATTTTGAAACGTTAACCTGTTTGACAAGATATTTGTCAAAAGTCATGCCAGAGTGTGTGAACTAATAAGACCCATATGTAACCGCTTAATGGTAAACACACTCTTAATCCTGTGTAGCTAAACGGTATAACAAAGGAATTAGCTGGTGACATCCACTTAGGAAATATGATCCAGTCTATATTATGATTTTCTTTCTAACTGCTGAACTGATTTTGACACATATAAAAATGTGGCTTCAATCACAGGAAACTATACCACCATTAAGTGTGTGGGGAGTGTAAAAAGTAAGGAGGCTTTCAATAAACCTACATCTGTAGGGATCTAAACAATAAGAATGCCACAGTTGGGCTTTGACAGAGGAAGGTGGTTGATCAGGTTCATTCAGAGTCTTTCTATTAATCACCAGTGAGATCAAGAGATTACTCTTTTTGGACCAGTATTAAAATATGCCAAGTCAGGAAGGAAAAACAGTGAAACTTTCCTGACCAGCTTACTATCATCTCCCAGAGCTTGGGAATTCTCCATCCAAAGTTACATCTAAGAGAACAAGGATAAAAATTGCTCCCTTCTGGCAAACATTGAGAACTTGCTGTTGTGTTTATAAAACAGGAGGATTCAATTCCCTCCCCCCCCTTCTCGTGTCAAGGAAATAAAAGTAACTTGAAATCTGAGCTCCAGCTTTACATATTACATGCAATCTGGCAAAACAAACAAAGCAGAACGAAGGTGGCAACCCTAAATACTGGAAGGCTAAGTCCTCCTGAACTCGCTGGTTCTTATTTCTGCGTAAACATGCATAGGGCTGAGTTTTAAGCCCTATTAAAATCAACAAAACTTAAGTACATTAGTTAAAACCTTAAAACCTGCTGATTTTGCACAGAAGTCCACGCATGCATGTTGGAGCTCAGATTACTTAATTAGCCAGTAGCCAATGACTTGAACAAACTGTATGTACAAACATGGTCCACTGATGCATTATGGGTGACAATATGAAAGCGCTCTCTTGCTCTCTCGCTCTTTATGTCTGTTTCACACAGACAACTCATCACTTTATTCTCCAGCTCTTCACAGATGAACATGGCCCATGTAGAAGTGGGTCTTGGACTTAACTTGGTGACTTAACTTGGTGCTCACCAAATTTCCTCTGTTTAGTTTTACCAGTTTGCTCACAGTGTATGCAGTTTGTTGGTATCAGCTGAATATGTGTTGATATTAGAGATTTCCAACCAGCATTACACATAAAGCTTCCTTACCCATTGGTCCATCTAGCTTAGCATAGTCCACACCAGGCATGGGGAACCTGGGTCCTCCTGTCATCCTTAACTATTGACCATGCTGGCTGGGAGTTGCAGCCACATATTCCCCATCCCTAGTCCATGACATTCATACTGCTAGAGCACTGGTCCTCCAAACTTCATTGACATATGCCAAACTTTCATAAAATGCTGCAAATGTTAGCATTTTAAGAACGATGCTTTCTTGTGTGACCATAAATGTACGACTTTTCAAGATACGAAGGCATGCTTCGTGGCTGCAAATAAATGTATGATTTCTAGTGGATATTTCACACACTCTTCAGTGCAGCATACCATTTGCCTCCTTGAAACTGTCTTGGTAAGTTGCTTTGGTCTCCACTAGACTGCACACTCCTTGTTTGCCCAGCATAAACTGCAGTTCCTTTTCCTCTGCATGTTGCTCAGGGGACTTTAAGTCACATAATTTACTATTTCGATGCAGGATGAATACAGCAAGGCTACTCCTTCCCTAAGATTATTCAAATATTTACTCAGAATTGCTTTCCTTGTAATATAAAGGAAATAAAATTATTTTAAAGAAACGCACATAGAAGGTGCCTCTGATCAGAGCATAGCATGTATTATATCTCTCTTTGACAGTCAATTCCGAGGCCTGGAAGAAAAAAGGAAGGCAGACACTGATCTCTGCAGACAAGAATGACGTTTTAAAATGAAAAAGCAGAGCTGTTGGCAGAGAATAAAATCTGCTGCAGGATTTCATAATTAACATGTACCAAAACACTCGTAAGAAGTGTGCTGCTACATTTCTTCAACATGCTGGGACTTGTTTTAATGCCTTATGGCATTGGGAGATCACAGGAAACATTGACAGAGGTTAAAGTCAAGGTGAAATGGGTCTCAGACACCCCTGCATGCAGTTTGGGAGAAATTCAGAGTAAGATCCCTGTCCCCCATGCTGTTGCCTTCTGGCTGACAAACCCAAGTCAGCGAGGGGTTGCTTATGAGCGCTGCAAGGAGGTGCAGTGAGAGTTGTGTATGAATAGCACTCATTTAGTTTATCCATTTTACTTAACATTTTTCACCTCTCACCTTTCCATCCCAAAGGACCTGCTAGGCAACTTAACATCAATGCAAAAGCATAATATATACAAGCCCAAGAAAGCAATGTAATCACATAAAGCAACAGACCTCAGTAAGAGCATGAAGACAACTAGTTGCCCTCTGTCCCGAATGACCTTTCAAACAGCAGGGTATTAACTAAATAGCCATCTGAACTGCATTATGAGATGATTCCCTCCCAAGAGAGGCCTCCTGGCTCCATAAACCAAGCCCCACCACTGAGAAGGCCCTGTTGCTACATCAAAAGGCTAGGAACAAGAAATTGGGCCTCCAAAGATCAACATCAGTTCATATGGAATTGGGGAGGTTTACCGCGCAGTTTCTCTCCAGCAAAGAACGCTATAATGTAGCAGGAGTTTGCTCTCAACCTTATCTATTTTATTCATATCCCACCTTTCTCCCCGTATAGGATCTTAGGCGGCTCACAACATGAATTAGAACAAATACAGCTTAAAACACACAATCAACATGATTTTTTTTTAAAAAACAACAACACACAAATAAATACATAATCCTAGCAAGAACACAGAAGGAGGGGGAGAAAACCCAACACCCGCCCTCAGAAGACCTTGCAACAACAACCCCTTAGTGGTCCAAGGCCTCTCCTCACTAAATGTTCCTGTGAAGCTAGTGGCGCCAAGAAAAAGGCCTTCAATGGAAGTTCTCAAGGCCTAGACAGGCTCCTATAGCAAGATATGGTCCTTCAGAAAGCCTGGACCCAAGTTGTACACAGCTTTGTGAGACATAACCAACACACTGAATTGTGCTTGGAAATGGACCGGTAGCTAGTGGAGCTATTGCAACAAGGAGTTTCTGTTCTCTCTGGAACCTTGCCCCAAGTTAAGTCATTGATTGAAAATGCTGAAGTGCAACAAAATGAAGAAAGCATTCTCTAGCACAGCCAGTGCTTAGCGATCCTCATCCCTCTTCCTTAATATCTCATAACAGAACAAGTACAGACTTTTCAACAATGGAGACTCCAACCAGACATTATTTCACATTTAGTTTTATAGTACAGGACAGCATGCCAGGCTAGTTTCTTTTCCTCTTGAGCATGTAATTTAGTGGTGCATAACCAAACTAACCCAATGAAGTAATTCAGGCTTTACCTGGCAAAAGCTGATGTGCAAAATAAAAAATTAATAGTATCCCTTCATAGCCGTTATGCCCCTGTACCTTCCACCCTCCCTCAACAGTCCCAAACCCTACGAGTCACAAATACTGCAAGCAGAACAAAATTATTCTGTCTCCAGAACTCAGGGGAGGCTTTCAGGAGTGAAAAGAGGTGCCCTGGGGAAGAATCGGTGGGGAATACCCTTGCGTGAGCAAAACATTAAATAAACCCCTTAGGGGGAGCAGAGGTGGGGTTTTTTGTGTGGCTTCTCTCTGTGAAAACGTGAGCAAATGTTCAGCTCCTATCAAGTGATTAAGAATATTAGCTATGATTTTCACTTCGTCTGTGAACTCCGCAGGTAATGAGGCCAGACCCTTGCTGAAGCAAAGCAGGTCTGAGTACAGCCATTGCTTGGAAAAGCTGACCACCTGGGAACCACATGTCCACCACCTGGGGATGCATGATGGAAGAAAGGTGGGATATGAATGTACCGGTAAATAAACAGACATGAAGAAGAGAAGAAGAGTTTGGATTTGATATCCCGCCTTTCACTCCCCTTCAGGAGTCTCAAAGCGGCTAACATTCTCCTTTCCCTTCCTCCCCCACAACAAACACTCTGTGAGGTGAGTGGGGCTGAGAGACTTCAGAGAAGTGTGACTAGCCCAAGGTCACCCAGCAGCTGCATGTGGAGGAGCGGAGACGCGAACCCGGTTCCCCAGATTACGAGACTACCGCTCTTAACCACTACACCACACTGGCTCTCACATAAAACATGTCTTTCAATCTCCCATGTGTAATATGGGGAAGGTACTACCAGCCCGTCTTACTAGCATGCTACAAACGATTGCTAAAATATGCAACTGTTGAAGGTGAAGAACATTTAGTCATTCAGGAAATATACTATAAAAATGGTTTTTTGCTTATGCTGGCAAGGAGCATATACTCTACTTAACTGATTTGACCTATAACTGCTCAAATTTCTTGTAACTTTGTTTAGGATGAAAAGTGCAGTGCAAACCAGGTATGGTCCCTAGAACTCAAATGTAGCAATAGTAAAGAAAAGGTTTTGTTCACTCACCAACTAAACAAAATTAGATTTGAAACCAACTTCTCTGTTATGCTCAGAGATCAGAGGATCTGTAGGAAAGATTCCCTCCCCCCCCCGCCGAGGTTTCCAAACTGTTGCCTGTGAGTCACAAGAGAATGGTCTGTCTTGAACTATGAAATGTGTGCTCTTGGCTCTTCCTTACTGTAAAATTTAAAGTCAACTAAAGGATTGGCTGAATGCATAACAAAAGCTGATGGGGGGGGGGGATGCAGCTCAATAATGCCAGTGAACGCTAACAGTGAAGTGGGTAACCATACCAATTTCCAAGGAGCAACTGCTGCTGTCGCCCAGCAAGCCAAGAGAAGTAAAAAATGGGTAATGGAAAGGATGAAGAGCCACCTTTTGGACAACCTATGCTCGTTCTGCCACATTTGGCAATATGACCTTGGTGTCCTCTATTCAATATTTCAGAACCTCCTGCATCTCAAGTTTTTGAACTAGGAACAGCAGCATTCTCAAAGGCAGAAAGAAATAATGGTGCTAAATAATTGACCACCACTAAATTAGATGGAATTAGGATGATAAGTAGATCGAGGAAAATATAAACCATTTGGAGAATGATTAGATTATGTTTAAAAGAATGGGACTTAGGAATATAAATAAGATGATAATTTGCTGGTTAAAATTTAAGAAGATGCAAGTGGGAGCGGGAGATGTGAGGGAGTCCAAAGAGGTTTTGAAAATATGTCATGATATATGCTATATTGTTGATTATTTTTGCATTTGTATTCAAAAAATTCTTAATAAACATTTATAAAAAAAAGAAAAGAAATAATGGTGCTAGTGAAAGACGCTTCAAAAGCTAGAAAGGGGGTCAAGAAAAGGTCTCAGAAGAAAGTGCCTGGGATACAGTGGGAGGATTCTGGCAGAAAGGGGTAATTTGTGGATGAAGGGTGTGCTCCTGAACATAAAAGCATAGCTTCTATGGGCTATGGGAATCTGACAAATTCTGATCCTTAGAAGCAGGAATCACCTTTGTCGTGAAGCAATAAGAAAGCTACTGCCAATAGCATCTTGTGCCTATGCTATTCCCCCATGGCCATGAGTGAAGAAGCCGCAGCCCAGTGACAAAACATATCCTTTGCATGTAGAAGAGTCCTGGTTCAATCACTGGCATCTCTGTAAAGCAGAAGAGCATCTGTGGTCCAAATGCCCAGGGGATTCCCATCAGGCTTTGCCAGCAAGGGCAATTGTCAGGGGTTGGTGGGAGGTGAAATACAACCACATTTGTTCCTCACACAGGCAGGAAGGCTTAAAATACCCTGTCTAAAGGTTTGCAAAACCATAGCCAGGCAGTAGCAGACACTACTCAGATCAATGTACTATTTATCCCACTCTGATAAGGTTCATACATTTACTTCTACTTCAGACTCGGACTGGAAACATTTGGGGAAGGGGGTGACAGACAGAGGTGAAGGTGATGCAATTGCATCATCATGCCCAGTGATGGGGGTGCCGTTTTTTTCCATCGCACCTTTACCTTTGTTCAGAGCATATTTTAAAAGGTTTTGCCGTGCCTCAATTCCCTACAGAATTCATTGTCAGTCACTCAAGATAAAAGAGAATAAGTACATCTGTCCACCAAAGATTAAATAAAAACACAGGCCCTGCCTCCAGGCTTAACAATTCAGTAGGCATGTCTGGAGAGAAAAAAGGATGGGGTGTGAAAAGGAAAACAAGAAAGTTCAGGCACCATTTCTTCAAGTTGCATTAAAGCTGTAACCCTGCAGTTGACATTCAGCCAACTAGACCATATAAAGCAGCACTTCCACCACTGGATGCATGCTGGAATGGTCCAAGTGCATAGATATCCTGCCAGAAGCAGATCAAAACGGGGTGTTGGGACATGTGTTGAGACATGTCTGGGACAGCTGTGAATCCAATGGATCCCAAGTCCCCACATTCTCCTGCCATGTCCCCCTCCCCCACCAAAGAGGCCTGGAAACTACACCAGTCTGGAGCTACCATCCCATGCCCCACCCCGGCCACAGATGGCCAGCAAGACAGTGGCTGTTGCTTCACCATGGCTTCTACACACACACACAGCTGGGTTGCTCTGAAAGTTTATCATTGTTATTGCAATGGAATGCTGGCCACCACAGAGATAGTTAGGGTCAAAATATTAAGCCCCATATTGCTACTGAATGACTGCATACTTAGATAAATGCCACTGTATCCCATGACATAGCTTCCTAGCTTAAGGTGGAGGCATGTTTTGTACTAAACTGAGTCCATATCTCTGACATTGGTCCGCCTTTCTTCCTTCCACCACGTGTGACATGAGCGTGCTGCACACTGTAACTGGGACGATCCCAGCATGTCTCCCTCATTACATTCATTTGTACATTCACTAGCTCTCGGGTATCTTCCAGCCCTGCTACTTAAGAGTTCTGCAAATGAATCCTCTGCACCACAAATAATGGTTCTCCAGGCTTCCTGAGATCATATGGCAAACCTAACTAACTAAACTGCAGTACTTTACATGTGTTCTTTCTCCATCTATTCATCCATCCTAAAATCTTATTCAAGAGACAGTAAACAAGTTCATCTACAGTCTACTCATTCTACAGTTCATCTTTGTTAGCTTGACTGAAGAACTGAAGCTCTGCCCATGTAAGTAAGATTTAATCTTGCAATCCTATGGCAGCTATGGCTGCCTATCTGTTCCTTGAAGGGCTCCTGTTCTATTTAACAGGACTGGCAAAAATTAAACAGGTTACATTTCCCTGCAACATTTTGAGACCCATGTCAACATATAAATTCCATATTATCAAATAAAATGCCCAACAAAAAAAATAATAGTTTTATCTTCTTCCTTAATAGGTAAAGGATGTGAAATTAGGAGCTCTGTTTTACGATGGTCAGGTTTTTCCTGTGTGTGTGTGTGTGTGTGTGTGCTGTTAACACAATGGTTTTTATCCTCTTAACTTGAGAGATCAAATAAATATTTTATTTGTCTTGCTCAAGAGTAGCATTGCTTCTTCATCCCACCCACCCACCCCAGTGTGGCTCTTTCAGTAGGCTGTGGATCAAAAGTTACGATCTTCCTAGTTGAGGCCTCTGCTTCAACAAGCATGGATAATTATTTAAAATGGGAACTGGAAACCTATTATCAAAATGTTTATAATTGCAAGGTGAAAAGAACCAGCTGTCCAAGAGAAGGATGTCTCAGAAGGGTTTGCCAACGAGGCAGCCATGAGGCCCCTTTTGTTCCTCTGAGAAAATGTGACCTATTCAACATCAGGAAATGGCTCTCTCTTTGTAGCCCTTCAAATGAGGTTGTGAAAACACCTTGTGATTATACATACACAGAAGCATTTGTCATGGCACAAAGCAAGAATATGGGTGTTTTAATAAAAACAACAGCACAAAGACAAAACTATTGGATTTATATCACTGTTGTCAGCAGCTTGCATGACTGAAGTGAGGTTTGAAGTTTGGAAATTCCAGCTTGCAGCTCAAGCTCTTTGGGATTGGGTCCCTTTATTTGCAGCCAAGTTGCCATTGCTTTAGAGAGATGCAATCTTGTATGTCTTGCTACTGGCTGTGTTTATGATACAGTTATGAGAGTCAAGCAGATTGCATGGGCTGTTCATATGTAATTGGTATCCCACCAAGAGGGAGGTTGCCAATTATGCAGGAAAAACACCATGCAATCTGTCCTGTACACACAGCAACATCATTCATATGTGGTTGTCACAGGATCAAACCACAGAAATGCAGCTGACATGAAGACAGACTCCAGTTCCCCATCTGCTCCATCCCGCATGGCCAATGGTCAAGGGGATGATAGATGTTGTAGTCCACCAACATCTGGAGGGTTACAGGCTTCCCATCCTCATGTCCTAATAAATATTAAATGTAGGGATGGGCAACCTCAAGTATCAGGGTGGGGGGGGGATACTGCCTCTTTATCCAGACTTTCAGGTTCTACCCAGACGCATTCCTCACCAGCCTTACTTCAAGCTCATCTCCAGTGCTTTTGCTGAGCTGAAAACTGTCCTTGAAATGTGACATTATACCCTTGGGCTGAATAAGAGTCCCCCTTCCAATTTAACATGATATAGACAGACACATACCAGTTCCTTGAAACGTCTCTGCATATCAGATCCTAGGCCAAAGACAAGCAGGTTATTGCATCCTGTCATGGTGTACCCCGATAAATATTTGTGCATGGTAAATGCCATGCAAGAGAAAGATATAAATATGAGTAAATTAAAAAACAAAACACCTTACACATTCTTAGGTAATAATAAGAATAAGAATAATTTATTGTTATTTATATGCCACCCATCTGACTGGGCGGCTTCCGACAAAGTATTAAAAACACAATAAAAGGGTAAATTCCATAACCCACATTCATTATATAAGACATACCAAATACCTGACAAACCTGCCTGGTCGATTATAAATCTTTCCTCCCTGTCTCCCACCAAAAACTGGCTAAATGACAAGCCGCAGAACGAAAGGATAGCTAATTAAAGAGGAAAAGGAAAACGACACTGTGAAAAGGAGAGGCTTCTTAGACAGAAACCAAAGCTGGATGTTTTAGAATAGATGGCCACTAATTGCAACAAACAGCTGGTTTGTGTTCCACTCAGATAAAGAACTGACAGACCACCAACACTATTAGAGAGTCAAGTTTCAATATACCCACTTGAAGAAAACAAGTCTGGCCAACACACCATTCATCAAAAGTGCTAGAAGCCACTGGAAACGGATGCAGCTTTGGGGAGAGCAGAGACATTGGGAAGCAAAACTGGGATCTCTTTTTTGCAGAAGCGATTTAGACCCAAGGGCTAAGGAAGGGGGAGGGTGATGTTAAATTATAGTACGCTCAATGGAAAAATGAGAGGACTCGCATGACATGTGAGTGAGAGATAAACCAACGTTAGGGCAGGTATACCAAGCCAGACTGGTGGCACATGTGGGCCCCTAGTGCAGAGTACACAACATGGTGTCCTTCATGTTGGACCACAGCTGCTGTCATTTCTGACCATTGGCTGGAGTTGATGGGATGTTGACCAGCCCTGCCACTCCAACTAGCAGTAGCTTCTCACAGTCAGAGACATTTGTCCTTCACAGCTGCTGCGCGAATTTTAACTGGGGCTGCTGAGGCTTGAAGTTGGGACTTTCTGCGTGCAAGGATATGTTTTGCCAGTGAACTTCTCTTGCTTGCTTTGCTTGCTTGCTTGGTGCTGCTTTTCATATTTAATTAGTGGTGTCTCTCTGAGGGCATGAACCATTATAAACTTAAGACAAATTTGGGGGGCTTTTTGTTTTTTTTTTGAAAAACAAAACTATTTAGGCCCCCACAATTACTGTGATTGCACACCCAAACTGGCTAATTGCGCTTGCAAATTAGCACAGTTTCCTATTTGCACATACAGTTATTCAATCTATATGTATAATCATGCTAATTGCACGCACAGCTTGTTGAAAAATCAGGTTGATAAGTGAATTATAGTAATTCCGTGAATCCTTATCTTGCACATTCCATCCGTACTGCTATAATTTTCTGAGCTGGTGCCACATGTAGCAGGAAGTGTTGAGTGTTGGATGCCCTCCCCCCCGCTCTCCCTTGGATTCTTTGAAAACATGAAATGTGTGGGAGCAGGGGGAGGGGGAGCCAGGATGCGTAACCTCACATGGCTTTTCTGGCACACGTTCCATTCATGTCTACAAAGCTCGCTTCAACAAAGAACTTGGAGGATCAGACTTCAAAAATTTATTAAGAGGTCATATTCCCCCTCCATGACTTCAGCAGCTACTGTGAAAGCAAATGTGATGCATTTTACCACCCCACGGAACCAGAGATTATGTTTAATTTTTAAAAGCAGGAGAAGTGGGGCTGACATTCTCCTGAAATGTCTAGCAACCCTGCCACAATGCCAAACCAAGAGTGCAAGATGAGGACCAGGGAGGCAAGGGTGCATTCATTCATTTATTCATTCATTTATGTCTCATATTTTTTCTCTAACGGGCTCAATGTGGCATACATGGGTCTCCCCACTCCTTTAATCGCCACAGCAACCCTATGAGGCAGTGACTGGTCCAAGGTCACCCAGTGAGCTTCATGGCTAAGTGGGGATTGGAATCCTGGACTCCCAGGTCCAAGCCCAACACTCTAACCACTATACCACAGTGGCTCTTGCCCCTGTTAAAGTCCCTATTCAGCTATGAAGCTCATTAGGTGGTCTTGGAACAACCTCTCTCATCTTAACCTCCCATGCATGGTTGTTCCTTCTTTAGAGGAAGGATGACATTTTTTATAAAAATGTATTTTTAAAAAAAGGAATCATGGGTAGGAAAAGTAAAATTTGAGCATAGGCAGGGTGTGACTGCTACCTGGTATATTATTGAGCGCAGCTTGCTGTGTGTTGAATCTGGTGACCCAGAGTCAAAGTTATCCTCTTCTATACTATACAACTCTGTGATATATGTGGGTCTTAACTAACTTTCCACCAGTTGTGAATTTAAGGTCTTCTGGTAGTTTACTATATGCTTACCAGACTTCTAATTTCAAGCCCCATAAGCAAATTAATTTTAAAAATAAGCCACAAAGATACACATAGAATTATGTGACTGCACCACTGCAATATTTGAATGGAATTAGCTGTGCTCTGTTGCCTCTTACTTCCTTTCCATGACTCCAGTCTCAGCACCTCTCACATGTCAGAATAACAGTTTTGGAAATTTAGGTTTAGGTCCTGGTTGGACTACAAATCCCATCATGCCTGGTCATAGATCATACTTTGATCCTCTCAACTGACATTCACAGGATTGACTGGACATTGGTTGCGAAACCACTGTGTTTGATCACATCCTCAAAAAGATGGAAGAATACTGGCATTTGCATCTCTACGGAGTTGGCAGTGAGTCATCCCAAACTAAAACATTTCCTCTTTGAGCAGGTTCAGAGCAGTGCCCAGACTTCTGAAAGCATTTCAGCAAAGTAAAATCATCATTCCTTCTCATTTTTCCACTGTTCACTTGCAAGCAGATGCCATTGCTTGCAAAAGCACATTCCAGAGGGACTCACTTAGTCTTTGAGGTGCCACAACATTCCATCATTTTGCTCCTGCTCCAAAATACAGCTATTCCCCCTCCCCTCTTGGAGTTCAATGAGAAAACTGTTCCACCTATAGAACAGCAGTCCATTATTAATAGACCTGGACAATACAATGCCAAATACTATGGTGTGGATGGGATAGCCACAGCACAGCAAGGAAACAATACCAAGAGATCTCAAGAGGAAAAGAGCTTTCTGCATTTTCTTGATTTCATCTGGAGTCGACAATGCACATCTTGTATGGCTAAATAAATGACCGACTTGTTACTGGTGACCCGGATGACAAGTATTGACGTCCTCAATCGGAGAGAAATGTTCATGGATTTCAACAGAGCTTTGTTCAGGCAAATGGTATTGTTGTCATACAATTTAGAGCACAGGTCAAGGAGTTAATAGTCTTACGTACAAATCGCCATTCTGCCTACAACTTATTGTGTCACCACGGAGAAGTCACTTGCGCTGTTTACTCATCTGCAAGAGACATGCAAAAATAATTGCCTCCCTTGTCGGCCTGCTGTGAAGCTTTATTTCACAGGAATCTAACACATTCTTGATGTTCCATAAATAAAACAGGCCCATCATGATTTTTAATAAAAGAAACAGCAGTAATTGCAGAGCCTTATTGTTGATAATAAAGCACCTAGCTAATAAGCACTCAGTAATTTCCCTTCATAAATCAACTACTTTAGCAGTCAATTTTGCTATGTTCTAAATGTCCTTCCATGTATTCTTGATAATGGAATGCTGCCCAAAAGGGGTGAAATAATGGTTGCAAGTAGGGCAACAAAGGTAGCCATGGCTCCAATGAGACTAGAATTTCGTCAAAAGCATTCTGAGCAGTCACATTGCGTTATACCCCATTACTCCCATTGCGAAGGAGGACACCTCCAGTAGCCTTTCAACCACAAACTACTAGGTCTCTTTCCAGAGTGGTCAGATGTTAGAAACTACACATAACATTATCCTGGGGGGGGGGGGGAATTGTGCTTCAGCTATCTACTTACATTTTGAAAGAGAAGCAGCTATGTGCGACCCCAATCCAGAATGTGCTGTCAATCTGAATCAGGACCCACAACACTTTTTTGCCCAAACAGCCCCCAGCAGTGCTGTTTAGTGCTAATGGCACCTTCAGAAACAATGAGCAGTCAGCAGACAATTGGCATGGACTCCCAATTTGAATCACTTTTCCTTCTAAGTAAAAGTGGCTAGCTTAAGCATACTTTTTGAAATGCATGATCATCATAACACATATTTTGTCCAGCAGTCAATTTAAACTCCTTCAAGTGCATATACAAAATGTTGTTGTTGTTGTTAGGACTCAAAATGAATCACACAGCTGACACAGAATCCTCCTTGTCTCCCAGTCTGGAGCGATTCTTTTGAACTCTTCACAAAGTGCCTGGGATTTCACCATCCTAAATGATTTCATGCCATTTGCAAACTTGGCTGTTTTGTGGTGCGCTGCCTAGTCCAATCATTAAGTTAACAGAATTATGAAAAATACACAGTAATCTTCACTGTCTCTTCCCCCCCCCACCTCTCCCATTAGAAAAAAACTGGCCACTTATTTTTACCTTCCGACTCCTGTTTTTACAATTACTTACTATCTGATATTTAACTTATATGCAGAATTTATATGCATATTTAACTTATATGCAGAATTCATCATGCGAAAGGCTGGGCTGGATGAATCCCTAGCCGGAATTAAGATCGCCGGAAGAAATATCAACAACCTCAGATATGCAGATGACACAACCTTGATGGCAGAAAGTGAGGAGGAATTAAAGAACCTTTTAATGAGGGTGAAAGAGGAGAGCGCAAAATATGGTCTGAAGCTCAACATCAAAAAAACGAAGATCATGGCCACTGGTCCCATCACCTCCTGGCAAATAGGAGGGGAAGAAATGGAGGCAGTGAGTGATTTTACTTTCTTGGGCTCCATGATCACTGCAGATGGTGACAGCAGTTATGAAATTAAAAGACGCCTGCTCCTTGGGAGAAAGGCGATGGTAAACCTAGACAGCATCTTAAAAAGCAGAGACATCACCTTACCAACAAAGGTTCGTATAGTTAAAGCCATGGTTTTCCCAGTAGTGATGTATGGAAGTGAGAGCTGCACCATAAAGAAGGCTGATCGCCAAAGAATTGATGCTTTTGAATTATGGTGCTGGAGGAGACTCTTGAGAGTCCCATGGACTGCAAGAACCTATCCATTCTTCAGGAAACCAGCCCTGAGTGCTCACTGGAAGGACAGATCGTGAAGCTGAGGCTCCAATACTTTGGCCACCTCATGAGAAGAGAAGACTCACTGGAAAAGACCCTGATGTTGGGAAAGATGGAGGGCACAAGGAGAAGGGGACGACAGAGAATGAGATGGTTGGATAGTGTCTTCGAAGCTACCAGCATGAGTTTGACCAAACTGCGGGAGGCAGTGGAAGACAGAAGTGCCTGGCGTGCTCTGGTCCATGGGGTCACGAAGAGTCGGACACGAGTAAACGACTAAACAACAACAACAACTATCTGATAGGGGTGGGGGGTTTAGGGACGGGGTAGTACTTTTGGTGGAGAACAAAACATGCTCCCTTCGGGGGTAGTTTACATTCTTTTAAACTGCTTTTTAATTTTTTTTATTTAAAAAAATCAATTGTTTTTAACAGGTTTGTATGTTCAGTCCCCTTTTTAAAGGTGTGTGCATTTTTTTTTTGGTGGGAGGGTTATTTGGTTCTTTCTGTTTTTATTTTGATTATGTATTCTGTGTTTTTATATTGTAATTTTATCCTGTGAACCGCCCTGAAACCTGTGGGTATAGGGTGGTATACAAATTTAAATAAAAGAATAATAATAATAATAATAGTTTGTCCACTGTTGGATCCCACCCTCCACTCAGCTCTCACATGTGCTACCTAAAAGCTGTCAGCATACAACAGTGGCCCCAGGAAATGGCTTCAAGTGGCTGGCTGAACAATGGAGACTTATCACAGAACAACTAATAAAAGGAAATGATGCATGGACAGCCCAGTATGAAACCACCATGAATGCACTATTCTTGAATCAATGATGTTTCACAGAACACCCACCCAAACCCACACCAGACTGGGGGTATCCTATAATGGCATGGAGAAAATTAAATGAACCTGCTCCCTTTTTCTGTTTTATACAGTGCCAGATTTTTCAAAGTGGTTTACAAAATGAAACCACAATAGAAAAATAAAAACACAAGCTTCAAATAAACCACATCCTAAAAATATAAAAACATGGAACATAAAACAAGAATCAACATTAAAAAAAATAAATCCAGCAGAAATCAATGATAAAATGCCTTCTGGAATCAAAACAACAACAGTCTAAACCGAAAATGAGGAAGACCTTATTGGACCACTTCAGGGGAAGAGTTTCATAAATTCAGTACCACCCTCAAAAAGGTTGCTTTCTTGGTGCCTGTCAAATAACCAGTGTCATTGATGCCAATCATAAGGCTCAGGTAGGTTCATAAAAAGAACGGTGCCCTTCAAGTCCAGCATCCTGTTATCACAGTGGCCAAGCAGATGCCCAGATGAAGATAGATAGCATGATATGAGCAGATCTGTTGCTCAGCAACCGATATTCAGAACCAGGCCACATCAGGTCCTAGAGGGAACTATACAGCCATCATGACTAGAAGCCTCTGATCAGCGCTATTTTTCTAGAAGAAGAATGATGATGAAAAAGAAGGGGATGAACACCTTCCTCGTTCTCTTAGAATGGCAACGGCACCCACCTGAGAGGTGCCAGGACTGAGTTCCTGTGAGTTCCCCCTGAAAAAGCCCTGCTTCTGATAATCTTCACTTCCGTAAAGAAGGAGTTCATAGTATGTAGCATGCGAACTCTCCTATTTTAAATAACTCCTGGACACACCCTCTCCATTTCGGACATAATGTCAAAGTGGAGGTGGAGAACATTTGGCCTTCCCACATGTTGCTAGACTACAACTCCCTTCATCCTTATTGGCCATGTTGGCTGAGGACGATGGGAGTTAAAAGTCCAACACCACCTGGAGGGCCACAGGTTACCCATCACCTGGTGTAAACAGGTGACGTTGACCCAAAAGCCAGTCCCACAGATTTCACAGGGACTTGCCACCTAGAACTGCAGCTCTTTGTTAGAATAATCTCCATGTTAAGTTTGTTAATGAGCTGCTACCAGCATGGTCACTCTTCATTTTCCACTGCACTTTCTATGACACTGATGGGTTTCTTTCTCCTCTCCCAAAATTACACACCTGCCTACTTTACCAGTTTTCCCAAGAGAGGTCACATGTGCAGCAGATGAAGGAGTTATTTTATGGTAGCTGGGGAGACTCTACCTTCTTTCCCCAAAAATAATTTTTAAGAAGTTTTCAATTTCACGACTGAAATAAAAAACCCCAATAAATTCTCCTCCTCTGTTTTCTCTGCGGTTCTTTCTAGAGAGTTATATTCTCAGCAGGGCTTCTTAGATGCCTTGGATTTGCCTGAAGAAACACGTGCTGTTTCTGTGGACCAAATCAAAGTGAATTAAACATTAAAGCACCGTAATAATGTTGCAGGTCTGAAGTAGCTTGATGTATAAAAACAATGATAGGGTGAGAGCAAAATTCATAATGGAGTAAACTGGACTTCCCCTCCATCATTTCATTCTGGCAGCTGTTCCTTAATTCTAATTTGCTGTCAAGAAAAGGATTTCTCACTTCAACATTTTAAGACTTCCATCCCATACACACTAATCTGGGAATAAGTTCCTTTGAACTCTGTGGGACTTAGGTCTGACTAGATCCACACAGGATTGCACTGAAACTTATAATGGCCTAATGTCTGTCTGTCTATAACTTCAGGCTTACTTCGCAGTAATTCCCATAGTACTTAATATAGGCTTACTCACTAGTAAGTGTGCCTAGAATTTTGACCTAACACTGTAAATCTATACATGTTTACTTATATGTAATTCCCATTTACAATCAAGCAGTACATAAATTTTGTGGTTAAGGAAATAAATAAGACCCTGCTGTGAAACACTGCTCCCATTTTCCTTCCAGGGCACTCTCTGTATATACGTATATAAAAAACACCATCAAGTTACATCTCATGCCCAGGAAAGACCCTGGAGCACAGCACATAGCTTCAATTTATTTTTATCTTACTTTGCCAAGGTAGTAGCAAATATATATATATATATAGAGAGAGAAAGGCTTTTTATGTAGCCCATTTTCTTTTCTCTGCCTCAGCTCTTTCCTCTCTGTGAACACACTCACACATTTCTCCTTTCCTTTGGCCAGACCTGGAAGATTATCAAATGGGAGTGAAGCCAAGTCCACCTGAGCAGGCAGTGGTTATGTAAGTTCAAAGGGGAAAGAAGCCTGGCTTTGAAACAAAATGACGAACACTTAAAATTCCCAACCAAGGGCACCGGAAGGAGAACAAATTAAAGAATATGAGAAACGCACCAAAATGTAATTTAGGGCCCTGAGCAGAAGGAGCCAAAATCATGTCTCTCTCTTCCCCCACCCCAATTCTTCTAGTTCTACTGCCTCCATCTGATTTGCTTCTTTATATTACACCTGGAAGAGATTTAAGTCACCTTAAAGATAAACATTTGAACATGTTCTTTGTGTGGACAATGAACCGCATATGTGGATGAAACAAGTTTAGACTGGAAATAAGCTGAGCCATTCCAAAAACTTCCTTCCGTCGCGCCTAACCCCGATACCTGAACACCCCTTCCATACTTCCTGCAAATCACATTTATTGGCTGGGCCAGTAGCAGAACTGGCATCCAGGACAGGCCTTCAGGGAATGTCTTGCAAAAACTGGGTTTCCCCAAGAGCCACTGGGGTCAATGCAGCAGCTGGCTAGAAAGGTCAAAGAGTCACTGCTCCTGCCACTAACTCAGTCAAGTATGTTAAGTTGTGGGCGAACATATCAGACAGCACAGTGATTCTTCAGACAGCTCTTGTTTATTCACAGGTCAGAACAGAACTGAACTGAAGGATTCAGCTAGCCTGCTTATATAGAGCTCCACTACAATACAACAGTAACAACTTTCTGTAACTATCCAATCACTGAACGTCACTTTCAATATATCCTTATTTGCATATGTGGACCTGAGTGAAAACTACCTACAGTATTCCTCTGCTGGCCCAGGGTGAGAACTTCAGTACATAACAAAGTACATGCAGCCTGAAGGGAAATGTGGGAGGAGGAATTAGTTCTAGCGACAGCCAGTCAACCAGGAATTCTTATCTGGCTCAGATTTTAATCTGAGAGGAAGTCAGAGGTGTGATGCTCATTTCTTCTTTGGAACTTTTATCCGGGCAGTTTCAGGAGAAATTCTACTTTTCACCACTGAAGGCAGCAAGCATGTAAAGGGTTAATAGGGTACACGGATGTCCAGTGTAATCCAGATTCCTGTATGATGCCCACATTTTATGTATTTTCTACCAGAAACATCAATGTTTCCCACAGTGGAACTGTCCTTACTGAAAACGAATATCCAAGGAAGTCAATGGGACCTGCTTCCAAACAAATGCATTTAGGATTAAAGTATTTATCAGGTGTTAAATTTAACATATTCTTTTTGAAAGCTGGTGAATGTTGACTAATCCAGATAAATATTATGGTTGATTGACAGATAGGATAGAATTTTAGCCTTCTCCAAACTATGACATTTAAAACAAACAAATAAAATAAGAGAACTTTTGTTTCTATGGTCCAGGTTGTCCAGAAGGGACTGAACAAACACATTATTAACACCTTGTTAACTACTGAGCAGTTCCCAAACATAAGAAGTCAATGAAACTATTCTCTGCAGTTTTATAACTAGAAAAAAATAACAGGTGATAATTCTCGTAAATAGTTTCTCATTCTTCTTGTCAGCCTTATCTTCCTGAAGCAGCACAATGTTCCCTTTAGTTAAAAACAACAGGAAAGTTATTGGGAAGAACCACAGTTGCTTGAATTGATATTAAGTTATCCAGCAGAACACAAACAAGATTGCTTACTGATTCCAAGTGACAAAGAGCAGCAAAGCTGATGTCCAGCTTTCTATCATAAATTCTAAAATCCTAAAGAAGTTCACTGAAATGGTTTCTCATTTCACCTCTAATGAAACGAATAGCTTTTCTATTTTAAAAAGTTTGTTTGATTTAGAAAGAAATTGCCCGCTGCTTTTAACCCCATTCGAAGGGTGGCCTGAATTGAACTACATATAAAAAGGCCTGTTGATTTTTGTATAGTTTAGATCAGATGTGGGGGTACCTTTGGCCCTCCAGATGTTGCTGAATCACAACTCCTATCATCCTTGGCCATTGGCCATGCTTGCTGAGACTGATGGGAGTTGTAGTTCAGAAACATCTGGAAGGCAAAATGTCCTCCACACCTGATTTAGATATTGACAATATTACCATAGCCATCTCAGAAAGCCACGCTATAGGGAATGTAGGGAAGACATGTAGAGTGAAAAGTGCCCATTACTTTAATCTGAAAATATGCTAAGCATGATTACCTTCTTTCAGAAGATGCTGGAAGCCTGAGAGGAATAATAATAAGGCTTTGCCTATGACTTGGCTTGTGAGAAACCTACTGAGGTGTGTGAGAAAGCAGAAGTTTTGGGGGCTTTTCTGAAGGCCGGATGAGGCTGGGCCCTTGGGCTTCATCTGGTCACCTTCTCTGCCTTACATCAATATTTGCAACTGGGGGGAGCCCAAGGCAGGTTTGTGAGCACATCTGAGGGAAGAGAAGGAGCTGAAGGATGCCCCCCCTACTGTGAATCCAAACTCCCAAATTCATGCTTTGAAGGCTCAGCTTCTTTAGAATGGCAGGCCCATGTGATTTCTGAGGAAGAGACAGGCATATGGAAGCCATTCAGCCTGAAACAGATGATTCTAGAGCAGCCTTCTCCAACCCTTGGTCAGCAGATGTCATTGTACTCTAACTCCTGGACTTCTCACCATGGTAGTTGGAGATAATGGAAGGAGGGGATTGTAGACCAACAACATTGCAGGGGGTGGACTAGATGACCCTTGGGTCCCTTCCAACTCTGCAATTCTATAATTCTAACAACCAGGGACCTGAGATGGGGGAAACTGCTCCAGAGCAACCATGTGCAAAGCACTGAGTGGAAAAATGGATTCATTCAGTTAACTATTTTCTCTTTCCAGTGGTATATCTTTCAAGCACCTTCATACAATACTCTCTCTCTCTCTCTCTCTCTCTCTCTCTCTCTGTGTGTGTGTGTGTGTAATATACAGTTCATGGATTGTATTGGGAGTGGGGGGAGAAGAAACTAGTTTAAGAGGAAAATCAGAACTAGAAGCTCTGAATGATGAAAAACATGCACTGCAAAGCTTCCAACCTTTTCAAATATTCCTGGCTTTTCTGATATTGAAACCTTTCTAAAATATTCAAAACATTATTAGATCAAGCATTTCCCTGCAAAGCACAATGAACAAAATACGGCATTTCAGCTGACAGACTAGACACAATAACAGAGTGAAGCCTAGAGGGAAGGAAAGACTTCAAGCCTTGCCGGCATACACTCCATAAAAGGGATGCTCAGCAGACTTTTTGGGTCATTGGTAATCAAGAACATTAAAGCCCAGTCAGATAGTAGAAGTGGGAACAAATCCTTTCATACTCCTGTAAAGGGAGGCAACAGCACTATCTGGGGGAATAATCAGACAACCTTTTCTTATAAACAAGTAATGCCATAGCAGACAGTGCTGTTACTCAAAGCCTGTTGCATAAGGGGAGCTGCACTGGCTCCAGAATGCAGACACACAGCTGTCCTGAACAATCAACCCTCCATCTAAAAGCACACTCAGCTGGCGAGTGCCAACAGGACTGCAGACACAACAGGGCCACAGAGAAACAATACAGAGGTGCCCGCCTGCTCAGAGGAGCCCCCCATTTCGCAAAAGGCACAAAACATCTTTGTAGGGGAGGGGGAGGACCTAAAAGGAGGGCCGCAGAAGATGGGAAGCAGGTAGAATGCAGAGGGTTGTTTAACTTGCTGCTCTACATTAGCCCTGTGCAAGCATTTTTCACTCTTGTTTTCAGTAAGTTTATTATTTATTTCTTGCCCTTCACCCTAAAGGAACAAGAAGTGGGGATACACCTAGCAGTCCTGCCTCCAATGTCATACACTATCTAGGTCCTCCTCTACAACATCTGTACATACAGTGGAAATTGCTCTGGAGAGGGTGTGTGTGTGTATATACTTCTGTGCACAAAAACTCCCCAGAATCTGGAAGCCTGAACAACCAGCATTCCAAATTCCATGGAAGCATTTGCACATTGCACTCTAGGTGTGAAATGATCTCTCCCTACAGACCTTTGCAGTGTACAAGTGTACACTGGGGAGAAGTGCACCAAATTGGAATAGGGAAACTTGGCATGACTGACACCCCCCCCCCCCCACTCACACACATGTCTTGCTGTTGTGTTGCTGGGCGTGGTAGTGAAGAATCCCTGAATATGACTACTGTGCTTCAGGTCCCGATTCTGCATTTAGATTTCTAACAGCAAATTCAGACATTACCCTGAAACAGGCAGAGTGTATGAACAAGCAATTCATGATTTCACTTTTCCTGTTTCTGCTTTCCGGTGCAGTATCTAAAGGAAAAGCCGCACATCTCTTTTTGCTCTCCACTGTGGTGAGATGGGTGTGAGAACCACATCGGCAGATGCCTCAGATGAGGAAATGCAAGCTCTCCCTGACAAATAACACAACCAGGAATACAGTTCCATTTAAACACACACACACACACACACACACACACACACCCCACTCCATAGTAACCATTTTAAAATTGCAAACAACTTAGACTCAACATGCAACTGGTGCAAGAGTGATAAGCATGGGCCAATGCAAGTTCCAAGTTCAGAACTTGCCTTCCTAGATTACTATAGCCCAACCGCTATCTTTCAATCTCAGAAACTAACATGCACACTATAGCAAGGTGGCTGCAAGAATTCTGAGGCAATAGAGGCGAAGTGTTTTGACCGCTATAAAGTGCTGTATACATGCAAAGTGTTATTCTGCACATTGGATGAAGTGATGGTGGCCATTGGCAGTATTCTTCCATCTCAGTCGCTGCTTTTAATGCATCCCATGCTGCAGTCCTAAGCACACTCACCAGGGAACATGCCCCTATTCAACTCAGTAAGGCTTAATTCAGGGTAAACATGTTTTCAGATTGCACTGAATATTACACTAGCATAAATAGATATACTTAATAATTAAAGTCTGAAGTGAATATGGTGTATTTCTAGGCCAAACTTTTACTTTCCCATTAAAATTTCTCATTAATGAGTCCTTATTCCAACTGAATGGAGTGCAAGCTATGAGCAATTTTTGAAGAAGAAAAATGAAATATGCATACATGCAGAACTTGGGTAGACTCTGCACTTAAGTCTATGCAAATGGTCTGTAATGGAATGTTGTTCTCGTTAAGAGCCGGGGGCTCTGGGCAGCCTCAAATATAAATTTAGAATGAAGCCAAGGTAAACCAAGCTGTTTCTTGCAGAGATAAACTTTAAAAAGGAAACTGAAATTGGTTAGATCAAAAGGTCCAAATGTTAGCTCAGAAATGCAGACTTTGTAGAGAGCGTTTTGTAGCCCAGACTAACACAGTTTTTGGTTAGTACATCCAACTGCTTCCAGCTGGTGGGATAAATGGGATTTTATGGATTTCTCTTGAGGACGGTCTGTTACATTGATCATATAATAGAGCTTTGTTTCCAATCGGGGCATCCTAGTTTAATCCTAACCACAAACAAATTTGCTTTTTTCTTGATTGACCACATTATTTTAAGCATCTGCATTTTAGGATGGGACTGGGATCTTCTGGCGGGTGATTGTGTATCCGGCAATACTGTGGCTGTCAAACCCATGGGAACGTGACTTTTGTCCAAGTACAGATAAGACTCCTAAGTGCAACACTGGAGCCAGCAATAGCAGCAGGCGGCCATGCCAAGAAACAAGGAGGCGTAGTTCCCAGTGGACTTTCAGCGGGAGCAGGTCAAGCCCACAAGGGCAGCCATACCTTATCTACATTGGCTGGAGACGCGCCCCCCCCCCCCTGCAAAGCCAACACAGGAAATACCATGCTGTTCAGACTAAGCTACATAAATAACTTAAGTTTACATATTTGTGTGGGTGTGTGATTTGTTCCAGAGAATATAGAAGTAGGTTAGGAAGGATGGACTCATGCACCAGAATAAAGTGGAAATGTGGTAGAAGGATAGGCAGGACCCCTTAAGACTGCAGCTGAGAGATCACCTTTCTGCATGCTGCCCCTTCAGAAATATACCCCCACAAGCAGAAAAAATAGACCTGAAGCACTGGTGTGCTAGTTTTCCATTGAGGGACATTCCTAACAGATCTGTATCACCCCCCCCCCCATCTACATTTTGATTCTAGCACCTCATTCTGCAACATGCTTATTCTGCCACTGTGCATTTGGCAGAACTTGGCTATGGTTCTGGAATCTGAAAAATTATAGCCTTCCCATAAGAGGCGCTGATCAAAGTTGCCTATTTCAATATATTTCTATCCCACTTGTCTTCCATCATGGACCTCAAGGCTGCCTGCCTACATGGGACTCCCAAATCCCATTCAGGCACTGACGAGACCCAGATGCACTTAGCTGTAGCATGGTTACTGCATCATGCGTCTTCAACCCAAGGCATGCCTGAAGGCAAGCCTTGGGTTGAAGGCAGTGTGCAGAATACAGTGGTAGGCTGTGGCATGAATACTCTATCAGAGAGAAAGTGCAAGGTAGTCCTGTCTTTGACTTGCTAATTCACGACTCATAGGAAGTCTTCTCTGTACAAGAAACATAAAAAAACTTACAATATTCTATCTGTGGTACAACCCAGAATTCTACTACCTTATTCTGCATAATGTGTATAACAGCTCTCAGCTCAGAATGAGGTCATAAATTCTGGGCCATACTAAATCAAAACGCACACATGGAGTGAATAGATCCTCTTTATCTGGCCAAATTTTGACCATTAGTTTGGTACGTCTCAGGCATATTCAGTTGTGAAAGGAAAGCTACCTGCTGGCATTTGGGACCAGAGGAACAGGAACATTAGAAAATGATAAACAATGAAGCAAAAGACATCCCTCAAGACACAGTCAGCATGAAGGCTTCCACACTGGGTTAAATATTTACAGACTATACATCAGCCTAACACTTACAAAGTCAAATGTGGTGCTTAAGGATTATGTATGTGAGCAATACTGTGCTCTGGATTTGACAATTTCTGTAAATCATAGTTTCATTACGCGCCCAGATTCAAACTGTAAACAGAGCAACCAGATGCACACAGATAGGGTGGGATGGTGGGAGAGAAGTGTATTCCTGTACCCTTAACAAAATGTCAGAATGTGTAGTCTTTCTCCTGGGTAGCACAGCCTCTTCTGCATAGCTCCTGAAAGGTACAGAAACCCTTCTTTTCTCCATTCAAGTGGTCAACAAAGGTAAATTCTGCAACTGTTTGATATTTTTTGCCCATGGTAGCCATTTTCTGTTGGCACCCACAACACATCATTAAACAAAAAACAAAAAACCACTGCTTGTATCAATTGACACAATTTGGGAGGAATTACACTCATATTAAGAGATTCAGGCTGTCTTTAATTACTTTAGAGACCCACACACAACTGCTAGTGAAATCATCCCAGAGAGATCAACGCAAATTTCTCTCTCTCTCTCTCTCTCTCTCTCTCTCTCTCTCTCTCTCACACACACACACACACACACGGGAGATAGTATTTCGAAGGGGAGATAGTTAGGTATATGGGACATTAGAACTGCAATCTTGCATCTGCTCAATATGGTGTCATCCAATTTAAAGTTAACAGGAGATAAGTGAGTCCAGAACTTTAGTTTTTGAGTCCATAGCCCCTATTGTAATACAGCACAGCTGCTAGAAAGTGAGTGAAGCAGCTATCAAGGGAGATTATGTGGAAATGTTCCTAATCACAACATCATTCTAAAAATGTCTCTTCATCTAACGCTGAAATACCAGCGCTGAGCCCCTGGCAACTAGAGAATGTCAGCTATGAAGGGCTGTTTGCCAGCTTCGTCCTGTAGGCAGACACATGCAAGGGGCTAAAATTTAGCCGCTAAATTAAGAACTCGTTAACTGCCATGTGAAAAATGTGGCTACATATTTACTTGCTTCTTACTGAGTGGCAATTCTGAGAGTTTGTGGGCCAGTCTTATGAGAAAGCTAACTCCCTTTTCAACAGAAAGATGAGTCACTGGCAACAGAGAGTTCATACGCTCCCTCGTTGTACATGGTACATTTTAAGCTTGACAAACACCTTTGAGAGAATGCGCAAACCATTTTTGTTTCATTTTGCTTGCTCCTTAAAAACATCCTTCATGTTTTTCAGGTTTTCCTTCATAGAAGTTTGGGGTTGTGCTGAACTTCTACAAGTCATGAAAATCATGACTAAGGCCCCCCACCCCAAGCATCACTGAGCTGTGGTTTGGACACATTACTTGCTCTGCCTTGTGAGCATCACGCCTGATTGCAGCCCTCTGGCCATCGATTCCACGGGGGCTGATTTACTGTTGTTATATAGCCCCCAATGGCATGAGCATAAGATGCATAGCAACAGGACTTTGTGGATATCACCATGGGAGTATAATTATAAATAATCCTAATGGCTTCTAATCTACCTCCCACCCACTTGCAATTTTTTTTAAAAAAAACAAACTGTTAAAACTTTCTTAAAAACACAAATTAACATGATCCTAAGATGACTGCAAAAAGTGTGGGCAGAGGTACCTAGACAACCTTCCAGGCATTTTTGTGAATTGAACTATGGGCTATAATTATGATTAAAACCCCAGAAGTCTTAATATTATACCCAATGACTACAGGGTATATTAATCAGTACATTAATGTTTGGCTATGTTTTGACATTCATAATAAAGCTTAAGAAAGGAGTGAGCAGGGAATAATTATGGGTTAGGAAGAGAGAGCAAAAGCAATCTTGCCAATGCCAGCTAAAATACGTTCCCATCAAATGCAAAAATAGATTCTGTGTTGTTACTGTTAGCAGCTGGCATCAAGTTGTTTGCTTGGATTTTTAAAAATAAAAAACATCAAGGGATCAAGATTTTTGCGTGGTGCTGAACCAGATAAACATATAACTTTCTGTATTTTTACAGTCATGCCATGGGTATTAAAGCAACTGATTCTATATATAAAGGTAATAATTTTAATACAATCAACCTTTGCATTTCGTATCATATTTAGGCTGCGATCCTCTTTAGTCTTCCTCATATGTGTTGGAGAGAAATCTATCTAGTTTCCAACCTAACCTAGCACCTTTGCATTTCCTGAACAAATGGACCAGGAATGGGGAACCTCACACCAAAAGATTGTATGTGACCCTTCTAGTCCCCTTTATCTGGCTTTCAGGACTGTTCCCCAGGCCAGACCTTGCACCAACCCTGCATTGCCTCCTTCTCGAGAGAACTGCCTGGATACAATGTGCCCTTGATCACTTTTATGCATGTTTATGATTTTTTTGTGACATTGTGCAGCTGGAGAACTACTTCACAAAATTCAGATTAAGCTCAAATTTTAAAAGTTGACTGAATTTTGCTTCTCATTTTGTTTCGGAAAGTACAAATCCGGTAAGTTCATCTTTAAATGCAAACTGGATTAAATTCTTCCCCCATCCCTAGCCCGAATTTACCCCTAAAACGCAATCTAAAAATTATCCATGATCTACATCTGAGATACCAAAACAATTCCCATGGGACTACATAGGAAAATAAAGAGACAATACAGTTAACCCTCCAGAGCTGGAATAATTAGTTGCTTTTAACCCTCTCCTTGCACAGTGTTTTGTCTGACAGCTGGCACATGAAATCCCCCTTTTAAACGAGCCTTTGCTCCAGCAAACAATCCTGGAGCCCACATGGAGTGCAATGGTGCCGTCACCAGACTGCCATTTTATACACGGGAAAGGGATGTTTCGACTCTTTACACCAATAAGTGCATTACATAGGTGTCCTAAATTAGCTTTTAAAAAAATAAAATGACACTGTCATACAGACAGGAAACAACTAACAATCCAGTATTGTTAAGAGAAGAAAGGAAATACTGTTCTTAGGTTCTGCAACAGTAGCCCTGATTATTGCCATCCACCAGCCTATCTTTCCTACTCTGCAGCCTAGACATCTTCAAGGTCTATAATTAGTGTCCTCTATTGTACGGACGGAATCAGCTCTGGTTTCAGAATTCTTGAAAGAAATTTCTCAGCGCACACAGCTTTTCACATAAAGGAGGCCACTGTACTGCTGCTGTGCCTCTCTGAGTGGTTCTGTAGGTGGTCATTTAAACAACAAAGAGAGTTCAAGGGTTTGTAACAGATTTCTGCTGCTTAATAATTTCACAGACATTTACATTCGAGAGAGACTCCTGCCATGCAATTATGTGTAGATTTAAGACTGGCCCTCTCTCCCCCCCACCCCAGTCCTTGTTAAAAGTCTGGGCCGTGTGTAGTTTGCAGAAGAAAAATCAGGTCACACAATCAAGAGAAGCAAATTGCCCCAGCTGTTGGGGTCTTGGGGGAACCAAGTCCCTGTTTTCATTCCCATGTTCTTCTGCACACTTCACCGGTTTCTAACTGTACACTTTGAAAGTCTTGTTTGGCTCCCCGTGAAGATAGGAACTAAGACAACACTGTAGCTAAGCTATCAAAGCTGCACTACGGGGAAATTCTTAATATTGGCATTAAGAGGAAGGACCACTGAAAGATTGCCTTTGGATTATTACTTTCATTATATTGCAACTGTCTTAATGATGGGATGGCCCTCCCTTCTGAGACTGAAATCTCAGTGGCACTGTACGCACCTCTTGAACATTCATTAAAAACTCTGTGCCACAGAGAAGGCTGCCAGTTCCGTCAATTCCCTGAACGTGTCGTGTCTTTTTCTCAGTCCCTCTCGCATGCACAAGCCTGGCAAGGGGGGAGCTTTATCTGTTTGAGAGCCTTTTCTAGGGAACAAGCTCCCCTCCGAGTTGTGGCAGGCGCCAACATTTCCGCCATTTTTATTTTCCCAACTGCCTATGCGGCCAGTTAATACCAGTTTGTTCTTCCTTTTCATGATTACTTTTGCATATGTGCTGGTTCCAATGGAATTTCATTTCTGACATTTTACACCCCTTTGAGATTTTAATGAAGAATGATAAACATAATGTAAATAAATAAAATTACAGTAATACCTTGGTTCTTGAATGCCTTGGCTCTCAAACGGATCAGCTCCCAAACTCCACAAACCCAGAATTAAGTGTTCCGGTTTGTGAATGTTTTTTGGAAGCTGAACATCCGACACAGCTTCCGATTGAGTGCAGGAGGCTCCTGCAGCCAATCAGAAGCCGTGCCTTGGTTTTCAAATGGTTCTGGGAGTCGAACGGACTCTGGGACCGGATTAAGTTTGACAACCAAGGTACCACTGTATATCTAGTGGTGTGTGGGAATTGGTGGGGGTTGGGAGGAAGAGAGATAAGCCTTAATGTCAAAGACTATTATGCCATAAAAGCCCTCCACCTTTTGAACATTCAGAAAAGAAAGATTTGAAAACTCCAGACGGTTTCGGTACAGCCCCACCTCCCCTGGTTGTTTCCCCCTTCAACAACAAAATGCCTTTTCAAATGGGGAGGGGGGTAGCTGGTGCCAGGAGGGGCTCACAGAGAGGCACCTGTCTCATTCTCCATTGAAAACGATACGCCCAAGCATTGATATCACTTCCTTCAGAGCGACAAGCTCCATGATTGCAGGAGGAACTGATATTCCTGAGAATGCTCAGGAGTGCCATTTTAACAGAAGCACCTGCACATGAGCTCCCCCTTTGCAAAGGTAAGGCATTTTTACTGGCATTGAGGGGGAAAACTGAAGGCTGGCGATGGCAGTGATGAATGACGAACCCCTTTTCCAATCTGTTCTAGTCTCCAAGTAGCTAGGGTCAACTGGAAATGGGGAATACCACTGTAAATGGGGGGAGTTTCAAAGCCTCTCCACATTTATCTAGATCTATAAACCCTAACCAATGAACACTCCCCAACCCAAACAAATGTTTCAATTATAAAGATAAAGGGACCCCTGACCATTAGGTCCAGTCGTGGCCGACTCTGGGGTTGCGACACTCATCTCGCTTTATTGGCCGAGGGAGCTGGTGTTTGTCCACAGACAGCTTCCGGGTCATGTGGCCAGCATGAATAAGCCGCTTCTGGCAAACCAGAGCAGTGCACGGAAACACCCTTTACCTTCCCGCCAGAGCGGTACCTATTTATCTACTTGCACTTTGACGTGCTTTCGAACTACTAGGTTGGCAGGAGCAGGGACCGAGCAACAGGAGCTCACCCCGTCACGGGGATTTGAACTGCCCACCTTCTGATCGGCAAGTCCTAGGCTCTGTGGCTTAACCCACAGTGCCACCCGCATCCTTTGTTTCAATTATACTGGTGCTTTTATTGAAAAAGATTTGATAACATTTTACTCACTTCCTTACACCTTCAGAATGCAATAGGCCCAAACTTCCCAGTTCTGCAATGCGTTGCAAGATAACCTTTTTAGATCTGCTCACTGTTGCTGCCTGGGTCTCACCTGTTGGACCCACACAGCCTATGACCCAGGCTTTCCACATCATCATGGAGCAAAGACCTCTGTTCCAAAGACGACAGCTAAGGAACTCTAGGTAGAAGAGGGGGAAAGATGTGAGGAAGCCACAAACTGTCCTATTGGCACCGAAACTCCCCTGTCCCAGTCCTTTCCACCATTTTCCCTTCTAGAATGGCTGGTGTCACCATGATGAGCACCCAGGGATGTGACAGGAAGAAAAAGCAGTCAGTTGTCCCACACCCCATTGCATGTACTGCTGGGCACGTCTCCCATTAAGCTACTAGACACGTATTGAGTTCCAAGAGTGTACTAGGCACAGTCCCTTCCAATGTTGCTGCGTGGCCCCAACCTCACTGCTGTCCCCACCCACCCCACTTGGCAAAGCAGCAGCTGTACTGCCTATGTTAGAAGGCACGTCACTACTGAATAACCTGATCCTTATCTAGTAGGCTTACATCCCTTTGTGTTGAGGACAGCACAAGCATAGTTTGGCGCTGTGCAGTGGCGTAGCGTGGGGGGTGCAGGGGGGGGCGGCCGCACCGGGCGCAACATCTGGGGGTTAGGGTTAGGGGGCGCAAATCCACGGGTTAGGGGGCGCAAATTACTTGCCTTGCCCCGGGTGCTGACAATCCACGCTACGCCACTGGCGCTGTGTGAATCAACTTTCACTTAAGCAACCCTCAAAGACTTAGTTTCCCCCAATTTGTGTTGTGCGGCGTCTAAATTTGCTTAAAATAAACGTAAAATAATTTAAACCAGTTGCTGCCGACTCTGGGGTTGGAGCGCTCATCTCGCTTTACCGACCGAGGGAGCCGGCATTTGTCAGCAGACAGTTTTTCCAGGTCATGTGGCCAGCATGACTAAGCCACTTCTGGCGCAACGGAACACCGAAACCAGAGCAGCACCCGGAAACGCCATTTACCTTCCCGCTGGAGTGGTACCTATTTATCTACTTGCACTTTTTTGGCATGCTTTCAAACTGCTAGGTTGGCAGGAGCTGGGACTGAGAAACGGGAGCTCACCCCCTTGCGGGGATTCAAACCGCCGACCTTCTGATCGGCAACCTCAAGAGGCTCAGTGGTTTTAGACCACAGTGCCACCCGCGTGCCTCTATGGGGAGGTTAAAGGGTGTTAAATAGTAACTAATCCCAGGTAAGTGATCTTGAGCGTAAAATTAAGAGTATGATGATGAAAAGTTCAGAGCTATGCTTTTGTATTTATGTCTGCAAAAACAGTTTTATTGGGTTGTGGTTTTTTTAATGACACCCCTTTTTGAATTACTTAAGGAATTAAAGTAAAGCACACCTAGGGAGTTCAAAGGATGTCCTTCTAGATGGGACCAGTGTAGGACAATATCTGTCTAACCTTGCACATTCTTCTGTTACAAAGGATTCCAATTCCACAAAAAATTATTATTATCAGATCGTCTGTCTCTCATGAAGTTCCTCCCTCTTTCAATTCAACTTCAACAGGTATTACATGAAGAGGATTTCCCCCAAGATATCTTTCATATCTTTTCAGCATTTTTATCCTATTTTAAAATTTGTCCATCATTTTTCATCTTTCTGGCTCTCGAAAGCTAATAAAAATTGATAGTCTCCCTGAGGAAAAACAGGTGAGGAGATAAGAAGAAGAAAAAAACCTACATTATGTCATCCCCATAAATCTTTCCAAAATAAACAGTATTTCCCTTTCTTGTTAAATGCTTTTTAAATATCAGATTCTGGTTTGTTTTATTAAGCATTCTTTCAGTGCTGTGGTAATCTGACAATGGTCCCGTCATTAACTACAGTACAGTACTTAGTCTGCTTGGTAGGTTACTTTCTAAAAGCAACACATGATGCAGGTTCTACAAGAAGCCTGCAACACACAAAGAGAACTGACAAAATTCTGAGCCAACAAATTGTGCCCGGAGAGGTTTCAAGGGTAGGCTTTGGTCGAATCCAATAAAAGCAACTCATAAAATTAAAGCTGCAATCAACAAACACTTTATCTGGGAGTGAATCTCATTAAATGCAGACTTACTTCTGAGAAGACATCTATGGGATTGTGCTGTAAATTAGGGCCAAGACTAGTAACAGAGCAAATGAAACAGATTCAGGGTCCTGTCACAGGTTAGGGTTCCAGGAACATATACTGTATTTATTATACTCCAGAATCTCAAGTGTGCTCTAATGCACAGAGCCCTTCCATGGAAATGGACTTCCCAGTTCACTGCAATTCATGTGAGATAACCAGCCTCATATAACCAACAAGCTTAAGTTGAATTAATGCATGAAGGAGTTAATACCATAGAATAAGCAGTCCTTTAGCTATGTATGTTTCTCTTATATTGGGAGGAAAAGGGTAATCCAGTCTATTGTGCACCCCAAACCTATAAACCTTTGTATACCCAAAGGTTTGCATGCACCAAACAGACTTCAGATGTCTTTAAACTGAAGCCCTCGCACCAAGTATCACATTACATGTGGTTTTCATTTTTTTATTGGATTCTGTCTATGAATCGCTTCCTATAAAACACACCCCAAAGCGTTTTCACAGCAAAAACATCAACAATAAAAGCAGTTCCATATATACAAACAATTACAACAACTCTGCCTTTGAAAACAGAGATACAGATTGAGATTAAAAAATTCCAATTAGAAGACTTGCTGGAAAAAAGAAAAGCAACAGAGACAGTGCCTGTCTGACATGTAACAAGAGCCAGTTTGGAAAAGTAGGTGTCACCATATTAAAGATCTGGTCCTCCTGCAGAGCTTAGTGATTAGTTGGGCATATAAGGGGTGAGATGGTCTTTTAAAATTGTGTTAATTTTCAAAAGCAAATCGCCCTGTGCCCTGGGTTTTTCAGAGGAGGGGGGAAGAGGGGGGAAATCAAACACCTCACCAGGTAAACAGAGTTAATATCTGAATTGTCGTCTCAGTCCTGATTAAAATTTCAGATGGAAACATGATATAATCTTAAGCAATGACTCCCAGGCAATTTTTGCCCTACAACTATAATATTTTGAAGGGATCAAAGCTAGAAATGAATGCATAACAGTGATCTCATGACAATTTACAAGCCACCTGTGGGTGGTAATTCATACCCTGATCAAGTTTTGTTGTAAAAAAGAAAACTTTTACAGTGAATAACCTTGTCTTTCTATGGACCTTTTCCTTCATGGTCTACCGCATTCAGAGTGAACCTAAATTGTCCTCCAAAAGTGTTCAGGGGAAAGAAACATGGCGCCTCCTATGCTTCCAATGGTGTTGTGGCTGACCAAATTCAAAAGAAGTATTCCACCCATCCTATGTGGTCCAGACAGGGGAATCTTTGTCAACTCAAGAGCCACATTCCCACATTGGAATCCTACCCGAAGCTGCAGGCCAGTGGTGGATCAATGGCAGCAAAACATCTTGAGGTGGTTCTGGCCTAGCAAAAAGGTATTTGTGACGGCTGATCCAAAAATATAGGCAATGCAAAACCGTTCTCTTTGGATAGTCATTTGGAGCCAAGCCAACATGTGCTCCTTTCAATAACACCCAATGTGAGACAGGGGGGTAGCATGAAAATGGGGTAGCATGAAAATCTGAATCAACAAAACAAAACACAACTAGACCAGCCAGTCTACAATTAGTATTCCTGTCCAGTCCTTTGAATGTGAAGTTTGTTTGCTTTTTACTGACATGAGATCAAAGTCTCCTAAAAACAACACCTCCGGCACTCAGCCATCATATAGCCCACATCAGATCTTTAATATAGTTTTTGTCACTGCTTTTAAAAAAAATTAAATTAACTCCCATGGCACCATCTCATCTCAACGTGACTGTAATTAAAACGGCACATGTGGTCCATAACACTGGAGATGAGTATTGCAGTTTTCTTTCCCGTCTTCCTGATGGAGAGTTTGGAAGACTTGTGTGCCATCACTGTGAAAACAACAGCAAATTTATTTATTTATTTATTTGCCCTTGAGAGATGGGATCCAGTTGTTGTCAATAATAAGCTTGCTTGCTTGCGAAAGGAATGAAAATCATCATATCCCTGTGTCCCAGTCATATGCTCAAACCCGTTAGGGCAATGCAGTAACTGGAAAGACACGGCTATTTTAAAAATAAAAATTTCACCATTGCCACTTGAGAGGTGGTAACCCACTGAGTATATTCAGTTCCATAGAGAGAGCCTCTTAAGAAGTGATTGGTACCATGCAGGCCAACGGGCTAATGCATCTAAATGCATTCTGATTGGCGCTTGCATATTTCTCTGCTAAGGTTCATTACATAGAAAGCTTCACACCGTTTCCTCCAGAATCTCAAAGCCACATTATTTCTGTCCCACTGCCCCACAGTCCCAATCATATCCTTCTATTTCAACTTTAACAGAAATGTCACCCAGGGGTCTATCCCAGGGGTCAGCAACCTTTTTCAGCCGTGGGTCCCTCAGACCATGTGGTGGGCCAGACTATATTTGGGGTGGGGAGAAATGAATGAATTCCTATGCCCCACAAATAACCCAGAGATGCATTTTAAATAAAAGGACACATTCTACTCATGTAAAAACACGCTGATTCCCAGACCGCCCGCAGGCCGGATTGAGAAAGCAATTGGGCCACATCCGGCCCCTGGGCCTTAGGCTGCCCTACTCCTGGCCTATCCCATTCTCTGGCCAATCAGCTCACTGCACTACTCAGGCAATCCCAATCCAAAAGTATTGCTATGGCCAGGAAGTCTCTCTCATCCACCGCCATGCATTTTACTTAGCCCTAGCAGTTTCACGGGCTCCATTTCTCCTGTTTTCAAGAGGGCAGTACACTCAATCAAGGCACAAGAATCAGCATAGATGGGAATCAGGAGCTGTCGAGAGAGTTATAATTCTTCCTAATCCCTAGGCTGGCTGTGCAAATTATAATTGCAAAAGTAACACATACATAAGTAGAAGGTAAGGAATTTAGGACTGTCAGAATCCCATACAGTTTTCAGAACCAAGGTTAGAGAAATCCTCTAAAAAGCAGGATGTGCATTTATCAAATGCATGGAAATGCCCCATAAGCCACACCAAACCAAACTGTTGGCCAACTCCAGTAAAGTAGCAATACCAGAATTGCATTTTACCAGGCAAGAGCATCCTGAATGAAATGGCCTGAAACAATTCCCAGGTTTGAGGGAACTCTCCTCACAAGGCAGCCCTGTGAGACACAATCTGAAGTCCAGTAGGTTGCCTCCCCTCGGGAGAGGCTTTTCAATGGGTACAAGGCACAGGAAGGCGGATAAAGGAATATCCATAAGCTCAGGCTCATCTTCCACTCCGGCAGTATCAGGAACAATCCTTTATTTTAGCATTTTATTTGCTCAGATATACATGAGAGGGTTAAATATAATGGTGCTTAGTCTAAATTGGCACTCTAACTCAATGTAAACTAGTACAGCCCACAGGGTGTGAAAACTTTAATCAATAAATATAACTGTACTTAGATCACACTACATCCAGGAGGAGACTTTGCTGAACACCAGTAATGATTCTGCATATCTAGGCCAGCCTTGATTATATGCTGTAATAAACACTAGGGAGGAAAAGGAGCTAATTCTTGAGTTTAGTTACTCTTTACAGATTCATGGCTCCATAAACAGGCCTCCAGAGTTCAAACTTCAGGTGTCTGGCCTCACAAATAGTTTTATTTAGCACATGTCAGTCATACCACACAAACCTTAACCATCTCCATGTCAAGAACTGGAGGTACTTAGAAAACAGAGTACAGTGTTACCTCGGGTTAAGTACTTAATTCTTTCCGGAGGTCCGTTCTTAACCTGAAACTGTTCTTAACCTGAAGCACCACTTTAGCTAATGGGGCCTCCTGCTGCTGCTGCGCTGCCGGAGCACTATTTCTGTTCTCATCCTGAAGCAAAGTTCTTAACCCAAGGTACTATTTCTGGGTTAGCGGAGTCTGTAACCTGAAACGTATGTAACCTGAAGCGTATATAACCCGAGGTACCACTGTAATTGATGCTCCTCCATCCTGAGATCAAAAAATTGCAACAGATGGAATAGGTACAGGTGGGGAAGAAAAGGAGGCATACAGAAAACAGAGGATAACTGAAAGAAGGTGGGGCTGATAACAGCCAAATAATGAACCAAACTAGCAAGCCATAAAAATGAAAACTGAATGTCTATTCACTCACACACAAATATAATATAAAGGATTTGAGATTACTTGATGTTAAAAATCACGAGGAGCTGGCAAAACTAAACCATGGAAACTTCCGCTAGTCAGACTGCACTGAGATGAACAGGACACGTGTATTTGCATAAGTTTTTCCATTTGTTTCTATGGTGCAGCAGACTGCTCTGTGGGATTGTGCCCAGTTTGCATTTAGACTAGCAGAAGGCAAAGGCATTGTTGAATAATCAAAATGCTGAGAATATCCACAGTAATGTGACAAACAGTTCTGTGGAACCTCAAAGACTAACAAATTGGTTATGGCACATGCTCTCGGGGACTACAGCCCCCAAACTAACAAATGTGGTAGTCATGAGACTCTTTGTCGCTTTTGCTGCAACAGACTAACAAAGCTACCTTTCTGGAAATTGTTGCAATGGAAGACACTTGGCAATACAGATTCCAGTGCAAGAGAGGTTCTTGCACCCACTCCCTCTCTGGCATTTCATACCTCAACTCATATGAAGCAGTAAATATGTTTGAGAAAACTGATTTTTGTGTATTACAGTGTGAACTGGCCTGCCCTGCATCTCTAGAACTAATGTGCTGATCTGAACATAATTATCTGTTCTATTTTGCACTTCTCCAACATTTTATGATACAGATGTAAAAGGAAAGGAACCACAGTGTGTTGAAATTCACATTTTAGGATAAAATGTTTATAAATGTACATATTTGAAAATATATTTTATACATGTTTAAATATATATTGTAACCAGAAAATATCAGTATTTGAATATGAATTTTCAGGGGTTTTTTTAAAACAATGCAAATTAATGTGGAATTGAGACAGAACAGAAATATCATGAATGAATTATCTGTGAAGTTGGCATGGACCAGATATAGACTGATCAATCCACCCCTAAATGAAAATCAATTTAGATCTTTCTGTTCTATCTGAAAAGCACATCTCTCCAAAGAGATCACTCCAAATCATGTGAGAAGAGCCAGAAAAGCTGTCTGCCAAATTGTAGTCATATAACCTCATTTCTTTTATTTCAAACAACCTGCAAAGGGTACAAATGACACCAAAGCAACTTTTTAAAAATAAAAATAATTAAGTTCCCATTTATCAGATGGCATGGAATACAGGGAACTGCTAAACTGTAATATTATGTTGCAAAATTTCACTGCACGGCCCCACCCTAATTTTTAATATGACAATTGTGTTTTATTGCTGCATTTCTATTACCAGAAAGGCCCAGCCTACTGCAGTCCTATGCTGTTGCTTCTAACAAATGGATTGTGACAGCATTAGAAGACAGACAATAATCAGCTTTTTAATAATAATAATAATAATAATAATAATAATAATAAATTCAATTCGGACCACATTGTTAATTTGCAACCTTTTTAATGGATTAAGCCCAACGACCCCATTCTGTGTTCACCTTATCACCTTGTACCAGTGCAATGATATAGCCTGAATCCCTGATTTACAATAGCCAACAGAACTTGTATACAGTACTCATGTTCAGAAGCAGAGGAACTGTGTCATGAAAGTGTCTTCAGAAGGGGAGAGGGGAGAGAGCAGACTGAGAGGAAACCGGGGGTAGCATATCCATATGTCACAAGGATATGCTGTAGCCCTGATACGAGCAGAAGGTTGCACATACAAAACCTACACAAATCTGAGCAAGAGATTTCTATTGACTTTTTGATGCCAAGTATGTGCGAAAGAGAACTACACTGGGCCAAGTGAGGCAGAACGACTTCACGGCATAAGAGCCAACAGTATCATAAGCCAAGGGTTGTAATGAAAATAATGGTGGTTAGATGTATCATTCATTTTTTAAAACCTTTCAATAAGCCCTGGCTAGAAGGAAAATGTTACCGTTCCACCTATTACAAATGTAAAGATCTGACTATAACAACAAAACCATATAAGAGAGTTTATATTTCATCATAAGTCAGCAATTTGGACTTTTTCTAGATTGGCTGAGGCCTTCCACGCACTGCCATGTTTGCATGCAGCATTAAACCATAGTTTAGTGCCATGTGAATGAGCCTTCATCAACCAGAGCATAGTACTGGGTTTGCTTCCTCCCCTCCCAATCTCTCCTCTTCCAGTGCAGTTGGGTGGACAGTCTGCTAAGTTTACTTTCAAAGAATCTCAGCTTAGCACTAATAGGCGAAGCAGAAATTCTTTTTTTAATCAAACAATGGAGAGTTGCAAAACCATGGGTTATGAAAATGAACATCTGCCAATACTCCTGCTGTGCAGATCCAAGGGGCCTTTCAGTTCCATGTTGTCCACACCAGCAGAGAACTATGCCCCAGGTTTTCAGAGATTCCTGGGTGAAAAGCAAACATGACAGATTTTAAGAGGGGTGGAAGTGGTTGGCTTACATATTCTCCTCATTGAGTCAAGTGGGTTTCCAGGACAGAAACTGTGCCTTCAAAATATTCCGCACACTTATAATGCTACACATCTTCCTGCAGCCCAACAGTGGTAGGAGACCAAGAGGGGGCACTGCACCAGCCAGACATTCCCATCATCCCCCAACACACACAGTCCTGACTTCAAGATCCACTACCGTCAGGTGCTTGAAGAGCGAAGTGCTACAGATGACACAAACAGGTAAATGAAAACACGTACTACAGGAAAGTGCTTGGGGAGAGTGGCAGGGAGCTTGCTAGACCATGGAGGTTGCTTCAGCAGAGGTGGTCGCTGCTTGCACCACCATGATCAGTGCAGATGTACATTGTACAGGGTGCCCAGTACAGCACTCGTAAGTAAATATTCCCTTACAGTCTACCATACTCATTAATTATAATCAGATTCTAAGCACATTTCCACGCAACTGAATGAAGTTGATGAATGATTCTCCCAACTAAGCACGCTTAAACTCACAATAGTAGGCAATCATTGCTAGGGAGAAAATTCTATTGAATTCACCAGGGTCTACTTTCCGGTAAAGAAGGTGGTTAGAAGTGAAATACAAATCTAAGCTTACACGAAACATATTTTCCCCTTAAAAGACACCTGATTACCACTTCATTTCCATTCACAGCTGCTTTTTCTCCAATAACTTTGATAAAACAAAGTTTAACAACGTGACAAACTGAGTGCCTAACTAGAATTACACTGGTAGCATGATCTGCAAACGTGGTGAGATTTTTCTTAAATTCTGTATCGGGCAAGTGGGGGGTGGGTTGTTCACATCAAGCTGCGATCTTGCAGTATCTCCCCCACTACACAACTAGCTTTGTTGTGGAGGAGGAGAGACTCTCATTGGCACTAATGTGGTTTTTGCCTAATGCTAATTGCTGGATGGGGAGGGGGGCAGAGATATTTAATGAAATCATGACTAGAGAGGACTTAAAACTCCCCCCATGCCCTGTGGCGTAGACGATGACACCCACCAAACACATCCCTGGTGTTTAATATCAAGCAAGACGAACGAAGAATAACTATCGGGGAAGCTAACTATTAGTTCAGAGATGGGGCACTCTGCATGCAAAGTTCTAAGTTCAATTTCTGGCATATCTAGTTAAAAGGAGCAGGTAAGCTGGTGGTGAAAGTCTGAAATCCTAGGGAGCTGCTACCAGTCAGAGTTGGCAATGCTAGACTACAAAAGTCAAACAGTCCAAGGTAAGGTGGCTTCCTACTTAACAGGTGGCACTGCAGTCCCATATACTGGGATGGGCAGAGGGTAGATTGGAATCTATTGGTAGATCTTTGTTTGATTTGCAGTAGATTGGCAAGGGTCTCCGACTCCTAATTTTTTAACAACAGCAAAGCAACTTTTTCTACCTTAATCAGGCTGCTGAAATGAAGAAAGCTAACTTTCGTGGGAAAGGGATGTGACCTCAGTTCAGTTCTGTGACAGAATATAAACTCCCAGGCTCAGAGGCATCCTGTTGTTTTCAACTCCTAACTGTGGGCATGCAGTTGGTCACTCCTGGTTGGTAGAGCTTGGGTTTCTAGTCAAAACAAAGTAGATCCAGCAAGACTTAACTCTTGTCTACCCCTTCTATGTGTGTCTACTCAGCAATACGTTCAATTCCATTGAGTTCCGTGGGACTTACTGATAGATAAATGGGCATAGCACTCCAGTCTCAATATAGCTGTCCTACATGATCATGTGAAGTTCCAAGTTAAAACATGGTCCGCATGCACCTACTTAGTTGCTCTGAAATATTACAAGTATATATACATATTTGCTGCGAACCAAATTAACTATCAGCAAAACACTATTTTCGACATACAGAAACGCTGTGACTTGCCCTTTCTCTGCACATTATACGCTTATAATTTCCTTACATTTTCACTCGTCTCCCCTTGAACACATAGGAATTTGTGTATAAAATTCCAAATCTTGAGGCAATTAGAAACACTGCTAATCTTGCTTCATGCTAATTACATCAAAGGGATCAAAGACCGCATCATGCACAGCCTATCTACCACTCAGATACGTTGAGAGAGTTCATCTTCTCCATTTAATAGCTTGGGTTTAATAGCTGGTGCGGTTCCAGCGGAAAGTTTTTATATTGACATTTGGTTAGAGGATATAAAAGCACAGCTTTTGGGAAAGAAGCCTGCCTTAAAAAAAAAAAAAAAGTTGATAGAATCAATTGCATTTGCTCTTCTTTAGACAAATTAACATGGCCATCAAATATTGCCATGGGAGTGGTAATCCCGACAGTTGTCAGATGTCATCATTGGACAGGCCATAAAAACGGGTGGAGCAAGGAGGTCTGGGCAGCCAGGCTCATTACAGTCTCCAGAGCAGTAAGGAATGTGTTTGGAATAGCACAAACAGGCTCTAAGAGACAGTGCAATGTGTTCCCCGAGAATGGGAATTGTTTCTGCTCCACTCATGGCATGGCAAGATGCTTTAGAAACTCACTGGTGATCTGCAACGGAGGCTGCAATTTGAAAAGAGGGGTAGCAGTAACTCCATAGAGCTAGCACAAGTCCCTTTCATGAGTCAACACAGTTCTTTAGATTCAGAATCACAGCTTCTCATTTGGGAAACTCTTCCATTTTTCTTAACACAACTCCCCACCACCTCACATCATCCCATTCTTTCACAGAGCCGAAGTGATTTGTTACGCCCATTCCTTTCTCACCCACACCTTTGCATACCTATGTTAAAGGCCAGACAGAATCTAATCCTTGGAGTATAAATCACAAGACAGACTATGCAAGAAATGTCAACAAAATCCGATTCACTTGATCAAGAGCAGAGTTTGAAAGGCATAATTACGTTTTATATTCACAATTTCCCCCCAAATAGTCCATTCCTTCAGCCCCAGCTCATACTAAACAATAGTTTTTGGAAATATTCCAGACATTTCTCCTTTCCAATTTCTCCCAAAAAGTCAAGCTAAAGCATTTATTATTTAGAAAAAGGAATCCCACCAACATAGTGCGTTACGTCACATTTTTTCCTGTATAAAAATAATCTCGTTGTAGAAAGGGAGGGTCTCGGTTCATGCAAACTATGTGTGAAAATAATCCCAAAGCCTATTTTGCTCTATTAGCAACAACATAGCAGTCACATGATAAATTGCACACTACATTTTCTCACACTGAGATTATTTATCTCTAAACTGTCTTGTAAATGAATCATACTGGGAGAGACAGAAATAAGAAGAGATATTATGAAAACAATTTATAACATGCATGTTCATGCATATTAGTCTTAATCGCTTTTTACAGCAGCCATAAATCATATAGAAATCATATTTCTAACAGTCAAAAGGAATTTAAATTCTGGTCTAATTCTGCTGAATTGTTCCCTGTACATACATTATAAATGATTATACATGCAACTTTATGGAAAAATTCCATTAAGAATATCCGGTCGAAATTCAATATCCCGCTGAAGGAATCATGTCTGTAAAGGCAGTTCCAACATCATTTTTCCATATGCATCTGTCATGGGATTATCACGTGCCGTACCACAGCGAATCCCTTTTCTCACTTACGTTGGTATGAAGCAGTGACAGGTTCTTATAACACTATAGGCTAAAGCATAAAGCCCAAAGCATCTTCACAAATTATGTCCCAACCTGACTATTGTCATTTTAATGCTCCTGGCAATGTAGAAGACAGGAAAATGTCACTCAGTATAACCCAAGATCCACAGCATTCCCAAATAAACAGCAACTCTGTGGTCATAATTCTGAAAATCACCATGGGCTGTAACTAGGGACACGCTGGGTGACATATTTCATCCTCAGGGTTTGTGTCCCTGCAGGAGTTGAAGAACACATTGTGGAGGCTTAGGCCATGGGAAAGTGAGCAGAGCAAGAAAAATCCCATGAGTATTTATTTCTTAATCCAGCAACAACAGCAGAAATGGAGAGAAACTTGCTCAGCAAAGTATTGCAAGTTGTAACATTTTCACACAGTTCTGCTCCTATGAAAACAATGAAGGTTTTTACCTAGCTCCTTCAGGCTGTTTCACAAATCACTTTGTAGGGGGGGGGCACATGACAGACACATATGCCAACTAAAACATTTCAAGCAGCTACAGTCTGCACCCTCTTCTTCTTTTGACTGTGTACAGGTATCCTCCCCACGCCTCACCATGTATACATGCAGCACCTGGAAATTAAATCAAACCAGGAAATGGCGGGAGAGACCTCATGGCTCACAAGGAGACCCTCCTGGAGCCACAAAGGGACTTCAGTGAAGGCGGAAAAGGCCCTGAAGAGACTGGGGTTGCAGCAGGGTTTAGTTTAGGCTGCTCAGCCTCCTCGTCTAACAACTAATGCATGTGGTAGCGCAGCAGCAGCAGCCACTTTCCCACACGGCCTCCAGCTGACCCCAGATCTTCAGTTCTAGATGCTTTGGTCTGGGTTGGTGAGAGGGTATCAATAAACCTTAGTGCCCACTTCAGAAAATCTTAATACTGCCAGCATTAAGCAGGAAAGTTGGCAAGCAAGACTTCAATATGTGCAAAAATGCAAACCTTCATTTAAAAAGAATTATAGTAACGACATGTGCTTGGGCAGAAAGCCTTACAGACACAAAACCCTGCTTCCCCCACCCCACCCCCTAGTCCGCATGGGGTCGGATGGAAATACGTTTTTCTCCTGCACCGGATCAATAACCTTTCCCCATGTCTTTCAGGTTTAATCTTCTGGCTCAGAAGAGTCCAGTGGATTTTCCAAATTCCTAATATAAAAGAAGGGAAGCTGCTTCAGTACAAAAGGAAAGTTCAAGTTTAAATGGAAAAATAAACAAACAAGCTAAACCTGCCATGAGTTCTTTATGAAGTTTTGTCTGTTACAGGAAAGGCAAGGCTGGAAAGAAAATCATAGCATTAAGTTTACATTGTTACGCTAGGAGGCTTTATCTTGTCAGTTTTTGAAATTAATTAAATCCAACTCTGGTAGTTTGGTTTTACAGCTATGTTCTTCATTTGGATGTTTTGTAAGTAATCCTCGAGTCACTTTCACAGGCCTGAAACCTGCCCCAGGCCAGCCTAACCCAGGGATCAGCCAAAGTAAATGTGGAATCAGGAGGATTTTGAAACTACCTAGCAAAATGACAGGAATAAGTTTTGTAGAAAAACATTCTCCAGCAAATTTCTCACTTTGTAACTCTTTAACTGACAATATCATTGTTTATTTACTGCGTACAAAAGAGACAAATTCTGTCCAGGCTGCATTACAGAATGCAACCCAGGGAAAAAAAATAGAGATGCTCTTCAATCATTAACTGGCGACACTAGTGTCATCCTATTTGCATGAACCATTTCAGAATGTTTCAGGGCATGATCCCTCTCCAGCTTGAGCCACAGCCAACTTGGATCAAGACACTAAATACAAGACAGAGAGGCATGCATATAAATCAGGCATCCTCAATGACTGACAGCATCTCCTCCATTTGACCCAGGAATGACCTAGGTCAGGTGGATACCATTTCATGAATGGAGGTTATGAACTGCAGAGGGGCCATGGATGTTTATTACCCAATGCTCCAAGAGTTATACTGTCAGCTGAACTGGCTAAGACTCTCAGAATAATGTCTTTGCTCTAATCTTTGTTGTTGTGCTCCTTAATCTTCACCGTGTGACAGGGTCATAAGTATCCACTCTCCCATCCAAATTGCTGTCACTGCAAGCCACATTTACTGCATTGCCACAAAGTGCTGAAGGGGGTCTGGAACCTTTTACTACCAAGCATGAGAATGGACCGGGGAAGGGGACTGTATCAGCATCAGTCTTAAGGGGGTATCTTCTACATGTTTAAGGTTTTCTCCGAAGAGAGAGAAAGTCTAATGGATCAGGTTTACCATCCCCATATTGGAAAGCTTATGCATGTAGAAGTAGACTCTTTCTGAATGAAACCAATAATGCATCAATTGGAGTGCACTTGCCGGTGCTTGGGGTAATGTTGAGGGAATAGGACTAAGCCCAAACATTCCCAGGGGCTCCTTCACGGATGCTAAATATGTAAATAACGGCTGGTCTACACAGGGAGCAGAATCACTTGATGTTTCTCAACATGGCCATTCAGCCTTCAAGTAGGTTTCGCTAGCAAACACAGTTTGAGTGTCCACCCACCAAAGTAAAATAAAATTCAAATACTTCCTGTGAACAAAATTCACACATGTCATGGAGAATATGGTTTGAGCCTAGCCTCTTTCTTTCAGACATCCTAGTTTTCTATGATTGCAGATTTGTTTTTAGTTGTCTCCTGCTGTCAGTCTGATATATTACGGTCCCGGGGAGGGGGTGGGGAATCACTGTACTATGGAATTGTTCTGCATGTATAGATCAGTACTAAAATGAGTGTTGAGTTGTATTTATTCTGAAACTATCTTGCTAGTGCTTCACTACTGGCTGAACCACCTATCCATGGATCAACCCAACTCATTTTTCACATGACAAGTTAACTTCCCACCCCACCCCCCAAAACCCCCACCCCTGTTCCTACTTAGAAGTTCAGTGTAAGGATGCTCAGAGACAGAAGCTGTGTACATGCTATAAGCTTTAAAACACAGCTATCTATCATTCTTTTTCTCAATTTGGATCAAAGCTGGTTTGGAGGAAAATGCATCCAAACACACTATTTCCTAAGAAACAACGGGTTAGATATGGAATCCGGCTCATGTCATGGTTATGCTGCTTGCCAAACCAGCAGTGGGGGCACAATGGATGCAGAGTAAATGGGAGTGTGTACACAGCCTAGATTTCCCATTGTAGGGAAAAAGGCACCTCTAGGAAGGATGCGCTGCAAGAGCAGGACCTCTCCTCTGACTGGGGCCACACTCCATTGCTTGCTAGGCACAATGGTGAATCCACATGTGGCTGGAGACAAGACCCAGCTGTGAATTGAAAAAGAGAGCATGGCACCGCGTCTCTTTGCTTTCTTTCCGTGTCAACCATTTGGATGAGCAGCCACTGGGAGGATTAAAGGAAAGGCAGCCCTAATACTCTAACCGGTAAATAAATTAGGTCAAGCCAATTCTTGACGGGCTTGCTATGACAATATAATGACAGCTAGATGCATGCTCTCCCTTTGACCAAACAGAGCTAGTTATTTCTGATTTCTATAGAATTAGTTCAGCACGGAGGGGAACAGCAGTTAGAAGTCGCATTAAGCTATGTTGTACTGTCCTTCAATAAAACAACTGGTGCAGGTAGGGAAAGGAAGAGTTAGGTCAAAGCTATTATTTCTGTGTCAATATAATCATGGACGGGTTCCATTTCAAGGTTGCTCGCCTTTTGCCTGGATGGGGTGTTACTGAGAAAGTATCATTTTGAGCTTGCTGTGAAAATCTCAGTTCTGAAATCTACCCCCACTCCCACCCTGAAATCCACACAGAGAGACACAGGTTTGCATAGGGGTGTATGGCTAAGGAAAAACTTAGGCTCAAAGTGCCCGTGCCAACCTCTACCTACAGCAGCCTTTGCCAACCTGGTGCTCTCCACACCAGGACCACCATTTTGGACCACAACTGTCATCAGAGCCAACCAGCACCAGACTGGCATAGGCTGACCTACATCAGTCAAAAAGGAGGAGGGACTCTGGCCAGTTAGGCACACCAGCCCAAGACTCCCAAGACCAGCAAATGTCTTCCTCTTTACCTGCTTCCTAACCTAATTAAACCCTTCAAGGAACATTATTCAGAGCCCTACCAGAGGAGAATCTACGCTTGATATACTGCAAGCCAGCAATAGACACATCATAGAAATACGTGTGAACATCCATTACATCCATATGATGCACACTGCAGCTTTTGAACTCCACACTTCTGCACTCAGAAACCATGGGAAGAAAGCTTAGGTCCACTAATATTCCAGACACCTTATCCACCTTCTCTTTTTTGTTTGCTCTGGAAGAAAACCTTCCCTTGAATACAATGCCTCCAAGAGTTTTCTCTTCAAAACCCTCAACGTTCAGTCCTACCATAGCCAAGCCCAGTTCATTCAGCTGTGGTGAACAGGAGGCTGGTCTGTTTCCTCCCTCCTAGTTAGCTTAGCTGCCGTTCCTACTTTCTTTGCCTAGTGATCATTTCCATCTTCTACATCTTTGCTATTTTCTTACATGTTTAAAGCTAGGACACAAAGCATCTGAAGCAGTTTCGTACCATACTGAGCTCAAGGAAGCCTATGAGGTATCCTCAGCCTTCCATCACAGGCTTTTCCCCAATTGTTCACCAACAAGGCACCTTGTTCTCCAAGAACCAGTCCTGGGAAGTCGCAAGGAGCAGCTCCGGGCAACCACCAGTGACAGGGTGTTGAGGGCAACTGCTGATTCACTGCAGCCACCTGAAGACAAGCCTTTCTCCACTCCTCTTGCCTTGGAATAGGCAATATCTGCACCTCTCTTTCACGTCTCATGCAGGTACCTGTGCTGCTTTGCAGCAATGTGTATTTACACCCCAAATTTCCTTACCTAGCCTGGTTCAGTTCTACACCTAACCTATCGAGCACCCATAATCCTCTCCTTCCTACATTTAGTATCACAACCATCGTGTAATTCTCACTGCCTGTATTTAGCTAAATAATTGCTGCCCCAGTACTGAGCAGGCCTTTGTAATGAATTGATCTTTCTGCTTTGTGAGAAATAGCATACCCCTTCTGAACTCCGATCTGTTGTTGTGTTGCTCATCTGCCCCTTGTTTAAGTGTATAATTCGTCCCATCTCACACTGTCACTCAAACTAAAGATCTGAACAAATGTTCGTCTCGTACATGTGCATTCCTCAACATGCGTGGACAAGGACACACAGTAATAAGAATTAAATTTTCCTAATTAAATCTATCTAACTATGTACTCAGTATGAGAGGGAGAGGGCTCAGATATAGTATTACTAGATTTCTAAGTGTCCTCAGCAGCACTGCTGGTTTTTTTTTAAAAAATCCTCAGCTCCCTGTGCTGCAGTTTGGAGTGAAATATCACCAATTGTCTTTACAGCAACAGTGACAATCTAATGACTTAATAACACATTTTTAAAAATATGGGGGGGGGGGAGAAGGGTTTGTGTGTGTGTGTGTGTGTGTGTGTGTGTTTGCAGTTTCAATTAAAAACATTATTCCTCAGTGCCTTGGGAAATATAACCAAACAACTTTATAGTACAGGACGTTCAGCAGGAAACATCAGTTTAGTGGCGATTTGGAAATATACCGCATCTTCCCATGTATAACACAACCCCATGTATAAGACAAACCCTACTTTGGGGAGCCCAAAATTAAGAAATCAGTATTTTAAAGTTCAGTTTTTTAGGGAAATCACCCAAAGAGTTGAGCTTTTTTTTTGGGGGGGGGAAATCGCCAAAAAAATTGTTGAGCTTTTGTGTGATCCCCCATGCTTTGGCACAGCAGGTGAGAACTGACAGAATCGTGGCCAAGTTCCCTCCTCACCTCGGCACCCTCTTGGCACCATCTTACCTCTCCAACCAGCTCAACAGCACTGGTGACTTAGGAGCCACCAGTTCACCTAAGGCTTACTGTATAAATCCATGTATAAGACGACCCCCAATTTTTGACCAAAAAAATGGGGGGAAATCAACATCTTGTACAAGGAAAAATGTGGTGTGTGAGTCTAGGGAAGTCTTACCAGTTGGATGCCCTTCAGATGCAATTCCCATCAGTTTCACCCAGTACAAATGTGCTGGCTGCAGCTGATAGTAGTCATTGCAAACATCTGGAGTGTGCCACTGGTTGGGACCAATGACATTATAAGCCATAACATCTAGAGGGGAGGGCACCAGGGTGGCAAATACTGGCCTAGGGTGTCCTTAAAGGGAGGATACAGCATTGCTTCCTTCCCAGCTGGTAAGACATGATTCGTTTCCATTCTCCTTGGCCCATCATGACCCATGTTACATGTGCCAGAAGAATCAGGTTTGAATACAGTCACTTCACAGCATGTTCTGGCTGCCTCCCATTTGTGATACTTAAAAATGGATGCTGTGTTGACATGTAAGTTTCTACCACAGTCCATTAAAAAAAAGAGTTCTTCTCCAGGTTGAGGAGTTGGGAACCCTTCCATTTTTGGTGTAACTCCATTATGACACAAAGGAGGCAGCTCGCTCCATCCCAAAAATGGTGTGTGCATGCAGTTAAACACCAGTGTAGTGCAATAGTTGGAGCAGAGGTTCTCAAACTGTTTTCTCTGGGCCACACTTTCAGAATAAAAATTTGCTCGTGCCAGATTTTTAATTGATAAGAAATACATTGGGAAAACACACACACACACAAAACTTCTGGCAGTTGTTTATTTATTCTACAAATTAAATAAATAATAATTTTTGATACTGTAATATACTTCTCTGAAATGTTTAATTGTTTCTTTGATTGTCCTTGAATATTCCCCACCACACTTGCCATCCTCACCTGCCACACCCTTTGAGAACCACTGGCTTAGAGTGTTGGACTGTGGCCCGGGAGACCATGGGCTATTCTAGTTCAGTGTTGTCCACACTGACTGATAGAGGCTCTCCAGGGTTACAGACAATGCTCTCTCCCAGCCCTACCTGGAGAATTCAGGAATTGAATCTGGGACCTTCTGCATGCAATGCTCTACCACTGAGTTGGAGCCTAAACTGGATATGAAAATCAGTCACTCTGCCCAGGGGGCCCTTGGAACCATAGTTCTGGAACAGACATCTTCAGCAGAGAAGGTTCAGATCTTTGGGGGAAGAAACACCATTCGAACTGGTATGAAACCAACCTAAGTTTGTTGTGCACATATACATTTCCTGCAAAGACTTTAGGTGGCACTACAAAGAGCTAAAAAAATAAGGCTAGTTTTCATTTGTTATGGTACCACATTGCAAGACTACAAAGCAGAGCCTGAAGCTCTAATCAACTTGCACAGCTTATCTGCCTTACATTAATGCTCAATTATATTCTGCTGATTAGCACACAAAGAACCTGCACTTCCTCAGATCATGCTGGTTGATGTTTCAGGTCAGGAAAAGCCCCATGAAGAGTTGATGTTAGTGAGAGGGTTTCTTTCTCTCTCTGTCTACCTGTAAGCTTTCGCTTTCATTGAATGGCCACAAACTGCCTATGGCCACAGAGTGGAAGGTGTGGGGCTGCTGGCCAGGAAAGCAGCCCTGGAACTCAAATACAGATTTCTGTACCTCTCAGGGCCATCTTACCCATAGACACTAGTGGTGTGGGGTGCCAGGGCCCCAAGTTCTGTAGGGCGCCAGGCAAGAGTCCGGGGAAGACCGAATGAGCACCCTGAGTGAGGGTTCGTGTGCCGCTCCCGCCAAGCGTCTGCTCAGTTTTTTCCCTTTTTAGCCTGCAGGCTCCGAGTTCTGCAGGGCGCCAGAAGGCTAAAAGGGAAAAAACCGAGCCAACGCTCAGTAGGAGAGGTGCATGCACCCCTGCTCACTCAGTGTGCTCTCTCGCCCAAGGGGTTGAGGTGCAGGCATGCATGGCGCCCCTCCTGCTAGCCATCTTCATCTTCGAGCAAGGCATCAGGCACCATGGATCCCCACTGGGCCGGCTCCCCCGGCCCGCTCACCACCCTCGCCTGCCTCCATCATGCCGCGCCAAAGCAGCACAGCGCCCGGAGCCTCTGCCTGCCATGGCCACCGTGGCACGAAGTAGCCAGCTGAGCATGTCGCCAGCAGCACCATCCCGTCCCAAGAGGCTTCCTCTTGCGCTGCTGGTGTTCCCTCCTTAAAAAAGGTTGACAACTCTGGGAAATGGGGGGGGGGGGCACCGGAGGGATCTTTGCACCAAGGCTCCAGATATGCTTAAGAAGGCCCTGGTACCTCTCAGTGGAGACTCATTTCCTGTGTTTCATCACAATGGCTGTAGACATTTACAAGAGCAAGAGCGACAATCATCTAGCCCAGATCATCATTCTGCAGCTATGCTCCTTTACAAAAGTGGGTGGGTAGGAAGTCATTGTTTTGTGTGTATAACATCGACCCAAAGCTTGCTCTATAAAGATAAAACCACTACCATGAAATTGCCGCAAAGGAGGATCCACAATAAGGACCCAACCTGCAGGCATCAATTGCTCTGCAAGCCACATCCAGATGTTGGCAACGGCTGGAGGTCCTGTGCCTGCCTTTTGCTCTTGTCGCTGTGAACGATGAGCACATATGTTGGGAGCCACCAGCTCACTTGAAAACAACATCAGAGATCCCTCCTTAAGGCAGCTGCCAGCCAGTCGCTCGCCCAAAACCAAGGCACCCACCTTGGCCTTAACTCTGCACCACTTCAAGTCTTCAAAGGATGGTTGATGGGGAGAGCTTAAAGAGGGTGGTGGAGAAGGGTATTTCGTGGGGGAATCTAAGCGGGAGGGGAATCAGAGAGAGAGATGCAGAGACGTGCCTGAGGAATCCCTCAAAGCTGCCCCACCCCCTCCATCACCGCCTCCTTGAAGGCACTTCAAGACACCGATCAGGCAGGCAACCTCCCAGAAAAACCACTAAGAGCTGCCTCAGAAGGCGAAGCGGGAAGCCAAGTAACGAGGGACGGAGATCAGCTTTGGTAATGGTCACCTTACGTGTCCATTCTGTACACAGGAGAAAAAACGCTTTTGGAGACTCACGCCTTCACGCACAGGCAGAAGGAGCTAGCCTGCTGCGAAGGAGCCCCCTCCCTTAAGTCTCCAGCATCAGCAAGAAAAGTGGGTCAGGCAGATCGCTCATTGCACAGGGAGTAGTCGCGAGCTGGAAAATGCCTGCTCCCCCCGCCCGGACCCCTTTGCTTATCCTCCAGCGCTGGACCCCCTCCTCCGCTCCTCTTTCACCTTCCCAATGCGATTAGGTATCGATTCCCGCCTTCCCTGCCCGACCCCTCTATCGGACCAGGCGCCTTCGCCTTATCCGCCGCTCAGCCATTCCACCTGCAGAAAATCACTCGGGTTGGCGCGATCCTGCTCGCTAAAGTCACATCCTGGGCCCCGGGCTCGCGGGAATGTGGATCCCGAGGCAGGTGGGGAAGGAGGAGGGAGGCGAGAGCAGGCTTCGAAGAGGCGATCCATCGCGGCTCCTCTCCATACCACCCACGGCGTTTTAACAAGGAAATCGCTTCTCCAACCAAAACAACAGCGAAGGCGCCTTCCACACCAGTAGCGCGTCCTGGAGAAAGCCTCTCCAAGCGCGCACACCCCTAAACTTTACGCACAGTTCAATCCGCAACCTCCCGCCCTACTTACTCCCACCTACCCCCCCCAAAAAAAAACACCCCACCAAGGAATATCCTTCCCTTTGCTTTATATTCCCCCGGAGAGGGGTAAAAAGTTCGGTACACACTGCAGCTTCACGGACAGCTATAAACACTGGGAGGGGTGTGTGTGTCTTGTATATACACTGTACAACCTCCATTTCTGTCAGGGCCACACCTCCAAAGGCTCCGCGCGCCACAATTTTGGGGGATCACCCCTCTTCCTTGCCAGAAATCTCGCCACCTCAAGCAAATCGCCACTCCGCCCTCCTCCCAAAAAAGGCCACCCAGCGATCCATTCTCCTTTTTAACACCCCCCATCCCTCCCATCAGGCCCGCCTTGATGTGCAACTGGCCAGAGGTCAAGGTGAACCACCGCTAAGGTCGCACCAAGGGGAACGAAGGAAGGAGAGGGGCGCATCTGGAGCTCTATAGACGGAGAGAGATAGAGAAAAAGGTTCCACTTACGCACTGCCTCCTGCTTGGGATCCAGGCTGTGTATAACCCCTTGGACGCCGCCGATCCTGCCGTGCAGCGCCCGGACCCTGCGCTGGGTGATCTGGATCTCGCCCTCAATCTCCTGAAAGAGGGCGCACGCATGCCGGGCCACATCGGAGAGCTGCCGGAGGATCCGCGACAGAGCCACGTTGCTGAGCGAGCACAGGTCCAGCACCATCAGCGCCGCCGCCTCCTTCTCCTGCCCATCGGCCGGCAGCACCACCGCCAGCCCCGCGGCTTCTTCCTCCGGCTCGTCTGTCGCAGCCGACGCCGCTGCCGCTTCGCCCGGCTCCTCTCTCGGGCTGCTCCCCGGCTGAGGAGGAGCAGGAGGCGGCGGCGGCGGCTCGCCTCCCGCGCCCTCGTCCAGCACCGAGGCGATGGGCTGCCGGCGGCACAACCACTGCGGCTCCACGATCCGCTTGGCGAAAGGCATGGCTGGGGAGAGAGCCTGGGCGAGCGCCGCGCTTCGCTCTCCGAAGAAGCCGCTGCCGCCCTCGCGTCCCCGGCGCCGAGTGTCTCTCTCCGGGCTCTTTCCAAAGTCGCCTGGCTTCCTCCTCCGCCCGAGCGCCCGTCACTTGCTAGCAGCCGGCATGGGAAGGCGCCGGGTCCCCCATGATCTCTCTCCGCGCGGGCTCCGGGCAAGCGGCCGCGGCCACCCTCGCTTCTGCTGCCGCTGCTGCTGCTGCTGCTCAGTTCCTTCCTTCCTTCCCACCCGCCGCCTCTGCCGCCGCCTCGCTCTCCTCCTCCTCCTCCTCCTTCTCCAGCTGCTGCTCCCGGCAAGCTCCCTCCTCTGCCGCGCGCCCCTTGCTTCGCTACGCAGCCCGAGCCTTCGGCGCGAGAGGTGGATTTTAACAGGGCGCCTTGAAAACCCGGAGAAAGGAACGCGCGCCGCTCTTTTGTGAGGAGGAGCAGAGCAGGCAGGCAGGCAGGGAGAGACACCCACTCGGCGCAGGGAAGGAGGCGGCGGCGGGCACCCAGAGGCATTCCCCCTCGCCACCGCGAGGGGACACTGCAGGCTCCGCGCAGCGCCTGGTTGGCTGGCTGGCTAGCGGACTACCACCATCAATGGATGATAACTTGGGAGCTGGAGGGAGGATTTGGGAAGTTTGGCAGCCCAAGAAAAACATCACTTTCGAGATGCTTCCAGAGAGAGGAGAGGTGTGCGCTGGGCTAGGGGGTTTCGAAAAGCAGAAAGGAGGTCCTTCCTTAGGAATGCCACTGTGTTGCTTAAGGCTGCAGTCTTTTTTTTCCAGGGAGGAAGCGCAGGCCAGGTTCATGCCCTGCGCCAGCATTTGACAACTCGGTGCCCTCCTAATGTTTTGGCGTTCCCATGCTCCTGACTTCCAAAGGGTCACAAGCTGGGGAGACCAGTCAAGTCCCACCTCTCTTCCATGGAGTCAGTGAGTGGCATTTGGCAAACGGGCTAGTCTCACAAGAACAGGGTGAGCAACACTTTGCAAAGTAACAGCACAATGTCAATAATCAGTAGCCAGGGATTGCTTGGAAAGCGCTCAGCCCTGGGACTCCAAAAGACCTTCTTCAGAAGGACAAGAGCATCTGAGAGCATAATTCAGAATGAATAATTTAGTAAGTTTAACGCAGTGTAGGAATTGCAAGTGATGTCCTTTGACATTGGACAAACACGTGGGAGATAAAATGCAAAGCTATTTCAGCTTCCCCTGAATGCATTCTGGCTGCCACCCTTCATTGGCCTCTTTTGCAGGAAGAGGCTGCTGACTGGTGCTCAGGGATCCCCTGGTCCTCACTTGGCTGTTGCCTTGTTTGATGCAGTTCATAAACCAGTTAAAGCCAGTGAAATAACTGGATTGAAGGTTCTAATCCTGAATGCAAGCCCTGCAGTAATTACACTAGGGACCAGTCTCCAGGTTACGGTCAAAACATGGCAGCAGTTTGAAACAGTCTCTTTCTGGCAGGTGGACCATAGATCTGCAGAGACAAAATGGGCAAATGATCACTAGTTTCTGCAGTCCCCTCTTTATGCACACACACATAGATGCACCTGTGGGCATTTGGCATTCCTTTCTTTGCTGAAGCTGTGCAAGTCTTGGTCTGGTCAGTACCTACGGTAACTTAGATGGAAGATTGTCTTGGGAACCCCTGGATTTAATGACTGGGGAAAGGCAGGTTATAATATAAATGTTACAATATAAATGTCTCATAATAGTATCTTTCTCTAAAGGTAAAGGTAAAGGTACCCCTGCCCGTACGGGCCAGTCTTGACAGACTCTGGGGTTGTGTGCCCATCTCACTTAAGAGGCCAGGGGCCAGCGCTGTCCGGAGACACTTCCGGGTCACGTGGCCAGCATGACATCGCTGCTCTGGCCAGAGCCAGAGCCGCACACGGAAACGCCGTTTACCTTCCCGCTGGTAAGCGGTCCCTATTTATCTACTTGCACCCGGAGGTGCTTTCGAACTGCTAGGTTGGCAGGCGCTGGGACCGAGCAGCGGGAGCGTACCCCGCCGCAGGGATTCGAACCGCCGACCTTTCGATCGACAAGCCCTAGGCGCTGAGGCTTTAACCCACAGCGCCACCTGCGTCCCTAGTATCTTTCTCTAGGAGGTCTCTATTCTATGCACAGATCCTGCAGGCCCAGACCTATCATTGGCAGAGCGTGGCAAGTACTTCAGGTAGCAGATTCTGGGAGCAGGAAATGTTGGGAAGGTGTTGGAGGACAGAGCTGTCAGCTGTGCATGAGCTATACAGTCTGCCCTTTGGACAAGCCTGACCAAGTAAGATTCAACTCCCAGTTGGTTGGGCTCAGAGGTTCCCTTGATGCAGCAAAAGGTTGGGAGTCAACCCTGCATGTTACAGAGGTTATCTTTGCATCTCTTGGCAAAGGACCATAACTCAGTGGTAGAGCGGCTAGCTGCTCTGAGGGTGGAAGATCCCAGATTCCAGGTACAGAGAGACTCCTACCTGAAATCCCAGAGGGCCACTACTAGTCAGTACAGACAAAGCTGAGCTAGAACGACTGCACAGCTAATGGAGGGTTAAATTCTGCCCTCCCACCCAGCAGCTGATATCACCTATGATGTTAGCTGGTGGGTGAGTGGGCGTGGTTTAAGAAAAATGGAGCCTGTGGGCCAAATTGGATCCCCTGGCAGGCCAAAACTGGCCCAGAGGCTGAAGGAATCTACCCCTGCCTTAAATGGACCATCTTATGCACCATATTCTGATTCCCACAATGGCTAACCCACTGTTTCCAGAAAAGTCTACACACAGGGCTTGAAGTTTCACTCGCACACACTCCTGCCATTGTCCCCAGCATCCTGCCGCTGAACAGAGATGCTTCCTTTAACTATATGATTATACTAAAAAGGGCAAGGAGGAAAGAGGTAACTTCTGTTATTGCTTCTATTACTATTACTTGCTAACCAAAACAGTAGCCTCCTTAGGGAAGCTGTATATCTCCCAAATCCAAACATAATTGCTCAGGCAAGCACCTGGAAAAATCATCTAATGCCTTTTGGCTTAAAAACTGTAGCATTTACCCCAGAAGCCTTTGCTTTTTCAGTTTTATGTGTACATATTTTCTTATGTAATATTCATATTTTCTTAGGTGGGGCATTTTTCACCCTGGAATTGACATTTCATCCTCCTGTGCATATATGTTAAGGTGGTAGTTGCCCCTCCTTCACCCTTCCAAAAACGTTCAATATCTTTTTTAGAAAACCAGCAGTTAAACAAGTCCGATTTGGACCATTTTGGCCTCTTAGCACTACAGTAAATTGGAATCATTATTTAAAATGAATGCATTCTGAAAGGCTGTGTTTTTCTATACTTTCTTTAGGCATGGTTTTGATTTAGTTTCTTTAATGAACTGAGCACCAGCTGTTTAATTTGGTAATGTTCCTCATTGCTCTCTGAGCTCTCCAACTCATCACCAAGGCCTGACTCATTTATTAATGCAGGGATAGGAAACCAGTGCTCTAGCCAGATAGTGTTGAACTCCAAATCCCATTAGCCCCAGCCAGTGGGTTCAATGATCAGGGGTGATGGAAGCTGTAGTCCAGCAACTTACTTGAAGCCTACAGCTTCCCCATCTCTACCGTGTTTTGGTTCTTACTTAACGATTCACATGTAGTCATGATCTGAGTATCTCAAATGTGTTTGTTATGGCCAAGAAACAGATTTGTACTCACAGAAGCTTCTCCAGTTCAAGGTATTTCTGTTTACGAGACAACAAATTGAAACAGGACACTCTGTAAAGCAAAATGTAGTATATTAACCCATTTGATAATTCAGTGCTATTTTGTTATACATTTTCCACCTACTTTGCTCAAGAAAAGGAACAGCCCTAGATAGAAGACCATTAACTTTACTATTTGGAAGATATTTACTACAATATGGCTGCCTGGGTAGAGAATCCAAGAGAGATTTAGGCGAGGCAAAGAGAATGGAGTGCTTTGGTCTTTCTTAAAGGTAAAGGCACATGTATCACATGCAGTAGTCACTTCCTTATGACCTGATCCTACATCACCTTGATAAAGTTAGTAAAGGAGCAGTCAGTGACTACTAACAGTAGATTCTTGGCTATTTCAAGTTAGAGCATTCATTCATTCACACTGGGGTCCAGCTTTGAGGGCCTTCTGGCGGTTTCCTCCCTGCAAGAAGCGGAGTTACAGGGAACCAGGCAGAGGGCCTTCTCGCTTGTGGCACCTGCCCTGTGGAACACTCTCCCATCAGATGTCAAGGAAATAAACAACTATCTGACTTTTAGAAGAACATCTGAAGCCAGCCCTGTTTAGTGAAGCTTTTTATGTCTTACGTTTTATTGTATTTTTAATATTTTGTTGGAAGCTGCCCAGAGTGGCTGGGGAAGCCCAGCCAGATGGGTGGGGTATTATTATTATTATTATTATTATTATTATTATTATTTTCAATTCATTCCTTGAAAGTAGTTCAATGAGAATTAATCATAAAAACACCACCAGACTTTCCTAATTTTTTTCAACGTGGGCCTATACCTGTTGATGGATATAAAGCCAAAGATGTTGAAGTCTTGATGGGTCTTTGGATAGGAAGTCACCATTATTTTCCATCACAAGAGGGTAATCAAGGTCAGGATGCTTGTGCCAATTGTGATAAGAATGTAAGTCCTGCTGACTGTAAGCCCAGCTAGTCCAGCATCCTTTCTCACGTTGGCCAACCAGGTGCCCATGGGAAGCCCAGAAGCAGGTCCCAAGTAGAACATTGCCATCATGGATGGTAGCCAATGAAAGCCCTATCATCTTTTAAAGCTGTCCAAGTTGGCAGCCATCACTACGTTTGGGGGGGGGGATTCCACTGTAAATTATTTATTACATGTGTAACTTACCTTTCCCCTAGAAGCTCAAGGCGATGTAAACATATGCACTGTGTAATTACGTACTTTTTGGGGGGTCTGTCCTGACTTTTCTAAGTACAGTGGTACCTTGGGTTAAGAACTTAATTCGTTCTGGAGGTCCGTTCTTAACCTGAAACTGTTCTTAACCTGAAGCACCACTTTAGCTAATGGGGCCTCCTGCTGCTGCCGTGCTGCCACTGCTCGATTTCTGTTCTCATCCTGAAGCAAAGTTCTTAACCCGAGGTACTATTTCTGGGTTAGCAGAGTCCGTAACCTGAAGCGTCTGTAACCCTAGGTACCACTGTATTCTAATATTATGAGAGAGGAACAATAATTATTCTCTAGGTCAACATATTCCTCAAGCCATCCAAGGTCTTGTTCTTGATCAGTCACTGCTAGCTCAGATTCCATGAGCACATATATGAAATTAGGATTATTATTATTTTTCCCCAATATACACCACTTTACACCGGCTTATATTGAATTGCATTTGGACATTCACCCAGTCCGGAGAATGTTGTAAAATCAGAGAACTTGACTATCTCACTGCTGACTCCTAACTCCAGATCATTATGAACAAGGTAAAAGGCACTGGTCCCCTTGGGTAGTCTACTTCCGACATTCCACTTCTATTGGGAGAACTGTCCATTTAATCCTAGGACCGGTCCTAATATCCTTGTTATTGTGCATTCGTGATTATCGGTGCTCATCATGTTATTGGGAAGTCCATACAAAACTCTTGATTTCCATACTCCTGGTGCCTGCAAACTGTTTCTGCTTCATTTCCAAGCAAATTGCATCCTGTAAGCTGCTGAAATCTTGTAACTTTTCAGAGCACAAGTGTACTGGGTTGTTGGGTTTTTCAGTCCTGCTTTTGTTACACTATAGCCCTACTGTGGTAGCACTGGTGAAGCATTGCAGAACAAGTAATCAACGTTTGGAGAATCCAATATGCATCTACCATTAATGCACTGTTACTGTGTTTAGAACGTGCTGCTGAATATATCTGCCAAAAAAAATCACCAATCTGGAGTGGGTCCTACTCTTGACTTCCTGTTTCTAAATAGTTACTGATCTGTACTGGATCTTTCCTCTTATTCCATGACTCTTAAGCTTAATCAAGAATCTTTAGCAAGGTACTCTGTCAAAACTTTTTGAAAGTCTAAGTACTACACATTGTCAATTGGATCAGCTCTGTCTATAAACTTGTTTATACTTTCAGAGAACTCTAAAATATTAGTGAGCCTACATCTCCATTTATCCTTTCAAACATCTGGGATTTGATTATCATTTCCTGCCTTTGCCTGTACGAAGCACTCTGTCAATCACTGTTATTGTTTAGGCTATATAAGACCTTCTACTTCCCTGCCCCAGACCTCCGTATCGTCCTGAACATCTACCTTACCAAAATCCATTGAACATTGATAAACAGCTGCTGTAGGTTTAGTTTTCTGTAAGGATCCCAACTTTCCATCCAACAGTTTAGGACAGGCTTCCTCAACCTTGGCCCTCCAGATGTTTTGAGACTACAATTCCCATCATCCCGGACCACTGGTCCTGCTAGCTAGGGATCATGGGAGTTGTAGGCCAAAAACATCTGGAGGGCCGAGGTTGAGGAAGCCTGGTTTAGGAGATGCAGAAGCACTCCAAGCAAACGGGCCATAAATAGACACCAGCAGATGTTAAGTATCATCAGCAATTGATACTTAGGATCAAATAGTGTTTTTTAATCAGTTCCTATTTTACAGCTTAAATAATACAGCTTGATAATGTATATATCCCACATTCCCCCCAATTCTGCCACAGAAAAAGATTCTGGCCTCTAAGATGTTTAAACCTCCACTCATCTCCCACAGTCTCCAAGTTATCCTTGGGGAAGGGTTTTAAAAACAATAAGGGTGCTCAGGTCAGAAGAGCAGAACTGTTCTCTTTCATTCTGCCTCCCCTTTCTTTAGTCACCTTCTTCCTACCTGACTTTGATATTAGAACTGATCCTGATGGAAAGAACAGCACCTTTGCTTTTAAAATTGTGAAATAATACAGGAGATTTTATATACCATATATATATATATATATATATATATATATATATATATATATATATAGTTGTTAGAACATTATTAGCCACATGTTTCCTGTTACTGCTAAAGTTTGGTGTTTAAAAATGGAAGCGCACTTTTAAAAGCAAACTGCCATGATCACTTTGGTTTGGCCTCTTAAAGGAGAGTTGAATGGACCTTACTTACTACCTTCCTACAGTAGGAATAGGGACTCTGTCCTCCCCTCCCCCCACCCTGTTGGACTTCAACTCCCATCAGCCCCAGCCAGCATGATCAATGGTCAGGAATGATGGGAGCTGTAGTTCAGCAACATTATTTTTGGTATAAACTTGGCTGTTACTTCTTCAGTTTTAAAAAGCTCCATATTTTTGTGTGAGCAGCTGAATGCTCTCTACCACACACACAAAATGTGTTGTCAGATTTCATGAGGAAATTTTAAGAATTATGCGGGAGGGAGAATTTTAACAGTGCAGCTTTTCTCCTATCATAAGGAGAGGCTGCACTAACCAAACTTTTCCCTTTTATGCATTTACCAGGGAGAAGTAAAGTCACAGGGATTCTCACCCGAATGAAACATGACAAGTCCTGCAAATGATGTTTTCCCCTCTTTTAATTACCGTGGTACCTCGGGTTACATACGCTTCAGGTTACAGACTCTGCTAACCCAGAAACAGTGCTTCAGGTTAAGAACTTTGCTTCAGGATAAGAACAGAAATCATCCTCCGGCGGCGTGGCAGCAGCAGGAGGCCCCATTAGCTAAAGTGGTGCTTCAGGTTAAGAACAGTTTCAGGTTAAGAACGGACCTCTGGAACGAATTAAGTACTTAACCCAAGGTACCACTGTAACTGCATAGTCAAAGGATTATACAGTAAAAATATATCCAGAAATACACAATATAAGAAAAACAAAACACACTTGTCAGCATTTGATATTTTACTAGAGTATTGTATTTGCTAGAAGTTTCCAAATGATGTTTACCAAAATGCAAAAGTAACTTATAGGTAAGTCCTCTTGAGTTCAATAGGACTTAGTCCCAGGTAAGTGGGTTTAGAATTGCAACTATTTAACTATTTCATATTTCCAGTGGTGCTTACTGCAAGTAGCTATAGAAGTGCAGACTAAAGAACGATTTCAAATTTCCAGAGCACTTTCAAGGTATGCAAGGCTTTATAAATGGTACCTTCATAATAACCCTTTGAAAGTAGGACATTATTATTTCCATTTTGCAGGTGGAATTGAAACTGAGAGACAGTGACTTCCGCAAGGCCACCCAAGTTCAGACTGAGCAGCAATTTGAAACAGAACCTCTCTCAAGGCCACAGCCAGCTCTCAAAGCTGCCATGGCTCTCAAATTATGAGATGACGCATCCATTCTTTTCCAGTATCATTCTCAACAGACTGAAGGTAACATTCTAGAAAATGCGTAAGTAATCTATATATTGAAAGAATGCTGTGCTCAAGGCAAATCTTCCCATCTTCTTTTTATACATTGTGGTCCTCAGCAGAATCTTCACTTGCCCAATAATTTCAGGATAGTTATCCGACCCCACCCCCATAGAGCAGACTTTATTGGAAGTGTTGAGCCAGTGCTATTTCACAGGTGATCACTGGTTTACAATGTGTGTGCTCAGGAATGCATTTTCACACTGATTTCCTGTAATTTAGCATATGCTAGTACTTGCAGGTTTCCTGCCTTTCTGTCAATCTAGCTGTTCCTTTTATTTGCATTCCCATAACCATGAGAAAGGCAGGAAGTGGGACAAGATTACCAGTCCACCGCCTGCAGCTCTCTCCATTGGCACACCAGGTATTATTGCATAACTCAAAGTCAGGTAGCTGCAGTTGTTTTTTCTAAATACAGTCTTCTACAGCACATCGGTTGCAGTGAATTTAAAACAACACATGCCTTATTTTCTCCCACCCCATCCATAAATGCCATCAACACCAAAGCTTAAAATAGAACAACACAGTGGTACACCGGGTTACAGACGCTTCAGGTTACAGACGCCGCTAACCCGGAAGTAGTACCTCAGGTTAAGAATTTCAGGATGAGAACAGAAATCACATGGCAGCGGCAGGAGGCCCCATTAGCTAAAGTGGTACCACAGTTTCAGGTTAAGAACAGACCTTCAGAATGAATTAAGTTCTTAACCTGATGTACCACTGTAATACTTTTGTGACTGTGCACTTATACAACTGTGACTAATGAGGTGGCCTATCTGTAAGAAGCATCGGTGCTGGTGTTAGACCAGGGTTTGCAAGAGCATCACATAGAACAAAATGTGGATCATGCATGCCTTGTTTGATTTCTTGGGCAGTGGAAAGGCCTGCATGATGAGCTTCATGTGTAACCCCAAAAATTCAGGTGCCTGGTTTCACATTCTTTCCTCCATCAAAGGGATATGTGCCCCCTCCAGAAGAGGTTTGGAGGGTGGCAACATGAGTACGGGGCTCTTTAATGGTGGTTCCTCACTTGCAGAATGCTCTCCCCAGAGAAACTTGCCTTGCACCATCACTGCACACCTTTAGGGGCAACCGGTCTTTATTTTCCATCAGGGCTTTAGCTTTTGATTATCTGTGGCCTCTAAGTGGGTGGGATGTTTTAATTCTGCCTTTTAAAAATACGACGGTTGTTTAGATTTTTGCTTTGTTTTGTTTTCTGCTAGTTTTAATGTAGGTGTCTGCTTATTTATTATTCCATGTCACCTTTGGGTTGCTTTTGCAAGAAAATCAACTAATATTTTCAAATAGATAAATTAATAGTATTGCATGGAATCTGAATCCAGATATCAATTAGCTACAACCCCTATTGACTTGTATCACCATGACCAGCAAAATCAACTCAATCTTGGGGAAAGAGCCACTAATTATTCTTGTGTTCTTAAAATGCTGCACATAAAGACAGTATGATAATGTGATTACCAGTCCAAAGGCAAACATGCTTTATAGGGGCAAAATTAGTCATTGGCTCATAAAGAAAGTGGATGAGCATGTACACTGGAATTACATAGAGATTTCTGTAAAATAAAAATAAATAGATGTGGAAATATGTTGAGCAATGGAATGCTACTAGGCTTGTTACCTTTTCCCTGTGGCCATGTTTTACTCTGTTTTGCCTAATGAGATCCTTTGCTTGTATTTCAGACCAAGCAGACCAACCTTATCCTGTTTACTGTTGAGGCAATATTCAATTCAGCATAATGATTTGAGATCTTGAGCGCGGTAACTCTGTCTGCTGGCAAGAGAAGAGCCCTCTCATGTTATGTAATTATGGCTTAGGGCTGCAGTAATGAAGAAGCTGTGCAGGCTGGAGCCTGTTTTCTGTTGTCTGGAGGCGTCGACAGCAAGCTTGTGGTTGTGGTCACATGGCGCTTGAAAGAGACTTGGCTCACCAGTCAAAACAGCAGGAAGGCTAGAGTATACCGTTCACTCCATTCCAAGTGGCTAGAACATCCTTGTTGGGCAAATACTCAGACAGACGATATTAAGGAGGACTTAGGGATTTACAGTGTGACCAAAAAGGGTATTTCCTTCCTTTTTTCTCACCCAAGTGTGTTTTTATGTCTTGTACACAGTTGTCAAATATGTGTCAAGAGAGGCCTGTGCCTGGTTTCCTGTCTTCTTCTTATGTGGCCACCATATTGGGTTTCACGGAGCACCGCAGCTCTTTCCAAAGAATTCCAAAGGGGAATTCTTTATGCTTAAACAAACAGTTCCTGGTAGGTAGACATCCTTTACATTTTTTGTTGGTGTGGCTATGTGTCCTATTTAAAGGAGTTCTCTGTTTGAAAGGCTATCTGATCCAAACCCAGCTTTAAGTAAGGTTACCACATTTTTTCCCCAATGAATCCAGGGACACTTCATTGAAATGAGTCTGAATGATAGGATTTTGTCAGGGGACTGATTTGTAAATCTGGGGACTGTCCCCGGGAAACGGGGACGTCTGGTAACCTTAGCTTAAAGCTTAAAGAAGGGAAAGCAAGAGGAGCCTTGAAGTTGCCCATCAACAGCAGCCTGAGCAGGCACACTGGTCACCTGGCCACAGTCTTCAGCCTGGTCCATACAGGAAGTTAATATTGGCTCTGTTGCTTCCTGGAGAGGAAAAACCAAGGTGGTGGTGCTGGGGCACTCCTAGCTTGGCCTCTACGCTGTGGAGTCCCTCAGGGTTCTGTTCTGTCCCCATGCTAGTCAACATTTACCACTGAGAAAGGTTGGAGTTTTTTTGTGGTCCAATACCACCAGTATGCTAATGCAGCCCAGCTCTCTCTCTTCTTAAGAGTTTGAACTTGATATCCCGCCTTAAGGAGTCTCAAAGTGGCTAACAATCTCCTTTCCCTTCCTCCCCCACAACAAACACTCTGTGAGGTGAGTGGGGCTGAGAGACTTCAGAGAAATGTGACTAGCCCAAGGTCACCCAGCAGCTGCATGTGGAGGAGCAGGGAAGCGAATCCAGTTCACCAGATTACGAGTCCACCGCTCTTAACCACTACACCATGCTGGCTCTCAGCGTTAATCTCAGGGTTATAGGTTTGTTGCACCAGAGGTGAAGGCCATTTTATTTTGGCAGGCTTTTAAGAACTGACTGCTTTTAAGGAAAGGTCCCTTAATAGTGTGCTATACTGTGTGTTTGTGTTTGTGTTTGTGTGTGTGTTTTGCTTTTCTAACTGCACTTTAATAGATACCCTTTTGCATTGTTTTAATTCCATCATTAGATTAATCACTTTTTAGTCATACATTTTTTTTCTTTTTAGTTGTGTGTATTTTATTTGTATTTGTGAGCCAGTTCTGGGGGGAGAGATGAGATATAATGAATAAATGGGCATTATATCAGGCTGCACAGCTGTACTAATTTTTCAGCCTGCAATGGGCTGAAGGACTTCTTTCCACACACTGTCACCCAAATCAATCTGCCCATGTTCCCCTGTGCTCAGTGTAATGGATGCAGATAGAGATTGATATACAACTACCGGTAAAATGTCTAATATGCCATTTGCAGCTCCTAGTATCCAACCCAAACATCCCAGACAGCACTTTTTTCTGGTTGGACTTTGTCTTTGAAGAAACCATGCCGTGACCAGATTTTAGGCAAGACATGTTATCTGGTGCCTTGTGAGCTATGCTTCAGAGCTCATCCGTCTGCCTTGGACATGGCAAAGCCAAGGAGGACTATTTATATACAAACAATAAGAAAATTCAGTTTTGTTACATTCAAGTGATACTAGTATATACCTATACTAAACATGATGAGCTATGTTTTAGGTTATGGCAATAAAGTGAAGTATGGTATTATAAATATACTGCCTCATCTATGTTTAAATAATAGCTACGAGAGAGAATAATTTTCATTTCCCCTCTGTTTTCACACTAGGCCTGAGGATATCTATTTCTTTCAGCAAGCTATCATCTCTCCCCACCCCCTGAAGTTATTTCCCCCCTAAGCCTGATAAACTGCCATTCTTTCACCTGTAGGCTACTTATTCCAATTACAAGACTACTGAACAAGTCAGCACCAGCCATGTCCCATCCTGTTCTGTTCAGATGAACTCAAATATTGCCTACATTGCCTGCATCTTAAATCCCAATTGTCTCACAATGACAGTTTCCCACCAAGACTTCCTTTTAAAATTTGAGATGCCCAAAATTGTATCCTGCTGTTTCCTTGGAAACCAGCTGCTGGAAGTCAGATAAGTGGAACGAGATGCTTCCAAAGGTTTGCAACACTGAAAAGGGAGGGACAGGATAAAGAAATAAAATCGAGGTTCTGCAAAGGAAGCCATGGCTGGCTTCTACATATGTTCGAGTCTACATTCAGTATTCACTGCAAATGGTGGCTCTTATAGAAATTTCTCACATGTTTGAGTGTGCTTTAAAAAAATAGATTTAGTCCATACATACATACATGCATGAAATGGAATCTGATGGAACACTGAAGAACAGTAAGGAAACAGTAAGGAGAGAAGAGCTGCTTGAATAATTCATAACTCAAAGGAGCTCAGGATGGCAGTCTTAAAGCTATGGGTTTCCCAGTAGTGATGTATGGAAGTGAGAGCTGGACCATAAAGAAGGCTGATCGCCGAAGAATTGATGCTTTTGAATTATGGAGCTGGAGGAGACTCTTGAGAGTCCCATGGACTGCAAGAAGATCAAACCTATCCATTCTTAAGGAAATCAGCTCTGAGTGCTCACTGGAAGGACAGATAGTGAAGCTGAGGTTCCAATACTTTGGCCACCTCATAAAAAGAGAAGACTCCCTGGAAAAGACCAATGTTGGGAAAGATGGAGGGCACAAGGAGAAGGGGACGACAGAGGACGAGATGGTTGGATAGTGTTCTCAAAGCTACCAGCATGAGTTTGACCAAACTGCGGGAGGCAGTCAAAGACAGGAGTGCCTGGCATGCTCTGGTCCTTGGGGTCATAAAGAGTCGGACATGACTAAACAACTAAACAACAACAACCCTGCCCCATTGTATTCTCATAAGGCTCAGTGGGGATTTGAGTCTAGGCCCTCACACTCAATGGACAACCCTCTAATCATTACATCACACTGGCTACAGGTGCATACAATGAGAAATGCAATGGTGTTTTGTAAAATAGCAACAAATGGCTTTTTCAGCACATGCTTTTTCTCACCATGAATGTGGGATTGTGGTGGGGATAGTGATGACATGTGAAGAGCGCATGCCTAGTGCAGGACTTTGTCCTCCTGGCTTTGAGGTACTTTGGAGAATCAGAGGAAAGGGGAATAAATGGAAGGGAGGGGATATGACTGGTGGAACATGGAGAGACCTTTTGCTACTGCTTATATTATACGGACTGCAATATTTCTTTCAGCTGCATTTCACTCTAATGCATACAACTTTTCACCTTCAAATAAATATAAACAGTAGCCATTTATTAATACAGGATTAATGCTGTTCAGTATGTTTTCATTATTCGTGACTGAATATCTACAGGTGATTTTTGAATGATTGTCAGAACAGCAGCTTATGCAGCACAGTTCAGGAATTGTTGAGAATAAAAATTTTTTACAAAGATTTTAATGGCATCGCACCAGTGTTTATATTTCAGGCTGACACATGCAATATGCTCTCCTTCAGCACATGCAAGTTTAGTGCTAGCTAAAATTGTTTCCTTGTCATAGCAAGCTAACCATTTTAATATCCCCTACACTGTTGCCACATTTTTTTCCTGGAAATGATTTTAGGACGGAGGACTATTCCTTTGCAGAAATTGCCAGCTTTAAAACTGACCCAAACGAAGGCAAAAAAAATGAAGTGGTAGATACCTGCCAGTATAATACCTGCCAGTATAAAACTGGCATAAAGAGCAAATTGACTTAGAACCCCTTTATAGGGTTACTGTTGTTTTTAATTGCAGGTAGGATGTCTTTGTTTTCCACATGGGGGACATCCAAAAATGGTATCCCTCACCTGAAGTGGTACATATTCAGAGGAAACTAAAACTGATGCGACATTGAACACCGGGGTGCATTATCAACTGGAAATTAAAATAAGGCTGCAAGCCTACGTATGCTTGCTGGAAAGTTAACTCCATCAAATCAAAAGGACTTTACTTCAGAGAAAATAGCCTGAGGATGAAGCGTTGATGTGAAATATACTTTTATTTCTATTTCAGAAATCTAACATGGGGCAAAGCTTCCCACCACCAAAATACACTTTAACCCTCAAAAAATGAGCCTCTTCTGCTGTGTCTGACCCTCCACTTATTTTCAGGGACACGTGTTCCCTTGGAGAAAATGTTAGACAGTCTGATCATGGAAATTGCTGCTGGTGGAAAAGATGTAGCTGTATCCACAGATGGTTCATTCACAGGTTTGGTTCTCCATATGGAGTGCATCCCCGGGAATTTCAAGGATACGGTGGTACCTTGGTTTAAGAACACCTTAGTTTATGAACAACTTGGAACTTAAGAATGCTGCAAACCCGGAAGTAGGTGTTTCGGTTTGTGAACTTTGCCTTGAAAGCAGAACATGTCCCACTTCCTGTTGAGTGTGTTCCATTTGTAAATTGAGTCCCCCGCTTCTATGGGAAAGCACGTCTTGGTTTAAGAACACTTTGGTTTAAGAACAGACTTAAGGAACAGATTAGGTTCGTAAACCAAGGTACCACTGTACATAGGAGCCATCCCTAAATTTTTAATATAAATTACATTCAAAATACCAGTAGTAAACTTTTAATAGTTCATTACTGTCTATATTTTAAAAATGCAAATATCAGCAAGAATTCCTTTTTCTAGACAGATTAGCAGCAGGGAGGCGGGGGGGGGCAGGGGCGGGGAGAGCATGCAACATGGTCAAATTGTCCTGTTTGTATTCTGTATGATAGCACAGTATATTTATCAAAATTGAGATTTTCTATATGTGTCACTAATAAGTATTTCAGTATGCAGATAAGTTGGGACCAGTGAGTCATGATCAGTATATTTCTTTATAGAGGTCCCTCATTCTCCCAAATGCCTGAGTGTCTCTAATTCCCTTTAAGTAATTTATATTTGTCAAAACATAAGTTTTTATATTAATTTTCCAATTTTACAGGTAGCATAGCAAAATTGAAAATAAATTTCGTTTTGAGTGGTAAATATACTAAAAGCTGCAAGAGCAATATGGAATACATTAAAGCTTTAAGTAAAAACAGGAGAGAACTTGACATTGTGCACTTAGCAAGTCTGCCTGTAATTAAACATATTCAGTAGCTTGAATACTTTATGGTTAATATTTGCCTAGATTCATTGGTAGTAATAGTGAAAAGTTATGGACTATGAGCCACTTAAAATTTTATGCCTTTCCTGCTCATGAAAGCACTTCCCAGTAGGAACAAGCATGAAAACCATACATAGAAAGTCATATGAATGTATACATATTATGGTACAAGTCTACGGACAGACATTTAAATGAACGTAGAGCTTAGTGAATATTACAGGACTCACTTTTTGAATAACTGGACACCCTCAACACTTGTATGAATAATTGCAGTTAAATGGGAACAGATACAGCACACTGAGGACAGAAATCTTTGAAAAGGCCCTTTGAATTCTATATTTTCAGTTTTGAAAATTGAAAATTGACTCTGAAACCAAAGAGAAGCCAATCCATTAGGTTTAGATACAATTTAGCCTTATCTCACCATAGCATAGTCCTCTGAAGCCTAATGGAAGAGACAAATTCTGAGAGGAATTAACAGCCTGCAAAACCATCTAGCAAAAGCTGCTTCACTATCAGGGATGCTTTACGATACACTTTAGATCAGCTTCTCAGCATTATACAGTTCTACTAGTATAAACCTAGAATAATTCCACACATTTAAACAGATTTGCAGCCTGATCTTATGAGCTGCTACACCAGCCAATAATGCCCGATTCGTACAACACCCTAATTCCTGCAGGAGGTGGAACAGCAAACATGGGATTCCCAACCTGATATGCAAACAGAGATGGGTGGTTGAAATGAATTCAAGTCAGAGTACAACATAAGAAATAAAAGAAACAATAAAATACAATTTTAAAAACCACAAAAGGAAGGTTTAATGCCGAAATGCTATGGACCACCTGATGAAGCTTGCAGAACCACAGTTTGGGAACGCCTGCCCTAAGCTATCTAGGATGGTGGCCATCACTATTACCTTGTGGTAGAGAATCCCATCATTTAACTATGAACTGCTTGAAGAAGTTCCTCCTTTTGTCAGCCCCGAATCTCCCTCTGTTCAGCTTCACTAGATGACCCCAGGTTCTCACAGTACGAGAGAGGATGAAAAACCATCTCCTTACCCTCTTTTGTGCATACCATGTGAATCTGGTTACCAAAACACTTGATGTTTGTTTGTTGAAAAAAATTCAGCCTAGCTAATAAGTGTGTAACGGTAAAGGTAAAGGGACCCCTGACCATTAGGTCCAGTCATGGCCGACTCTGGGGTTGCGGCGCTCATCTCGCTTTATTGGCTGAGGGAGCCGGCGTACAGCTTCCGGGTCATGTGGCCAGCATGACTAAGCCGCTTCTGGCAAACCAGAGCAACGCACGGAAACGTCGTTTACCTTCCTGCCAGAGAGGTACCTATTTATCTACTTGCACTTTGATGTGCTTTCGAACTGCTAGGTTGGCAGGAGCAGGGACCGAGCAACGGGAGCTCACCCCGTTGCGGGGATTCAAACCGCTGACCTTCTGATCAGCAAGTCCTAGGCTCTGTGGTTTAACCCACAGCGCCACACGCGTCCCTATAATAAGTGTGTGATATGGCACATATATAGCACTCAAATCCTGGAGATTATAAATAACAACATTAAAACAAACTGCATTGTCATTCCACATTGGCAGGGGGTTGGACTCGATGGCCCTTGTGGTCTCTTCCAACTCTATGATTCTATGATTCTTTGAACCCATTCAAAAGCCGCATGTGAAGCACACCAAAACTTAATTTATACAGCTTTGGTCACATGCAAGGTTTTTGGGGTGAGATGAAATCATCTGCTACATGGCTATTGCTACTGAAACCACTTATCTTTAATATCTTACATTGCATAATTAATATATTTTGAAGATGGCAAGGTTAACTCGGTTAACTCTCTGGAGAGAGGGCTATTATGGCGTAACAGCCTCTAATTTTTCTTTAACAAAGTGTTCAACCTTCTCTCATAGCACAGAAAATAAATTTCATAAAGGTGGGTGCCAATACATTACGGAGCAATTAGGACCATTTATGAAAGCTGCCAAAGACTGCAGGACGAGTCAGAGAAAGGAGTCTTCGTGCTGCTAATGCTTGCTCTTTGTAAAAACAGCAAGATGGAAACAACAGGAGGACAGGTATAAAAGTCAAAGGAAGTCCAGGTGCACCTGCAGATGTTTCCAGCCACAGATTAAACATTCCCTTGAACAAATAACAAAAAACAACAACAACTGTATGGTACAGTTCACACATATTTTACAAACGGGAATAAGTCAGGAAAGTGGCGATGCAAGAAAATATATGGATGGATAAAGATACAGAGGAGAAGGTGTGTGAGAGAAAAGAGACAGTGAGAGAGAAAGAGCTCTTGGTTTCTGCTTCTTAAAATGGCTGAAGACAGGTTTGGAGTTGTGTGTGTGACCGTTGACATGAGAGCTGTCAGAAGCAAGGCAAGTAGGGGAGGGGAAGTGTCAGGGAACTGCCATCAGTGCCGGAGGGAGAGAGCAAAAGCCAGAGGGATTCCAGAGAGCGTCCAGGGATTGGGAGAAGCAGCCCATCTTCTGGGGAAGAAAATCAGCGTAGCACCAGTGGAGAAGGGGAGCAGCTGGGGGAAGTGGCGAGGCGGTCCCATGACTCCTTGCCTGGGACCAGCGGGGAGAGTAGGGGTCCTCCGTTGCCTACGCCCTCCTTGCGCAGAAGGCTTTCGCGCAGAGAGAGTAGGAGGAGACTAGGCGTCAAAGAGCTTTTTTGCTGGAAGAAGTTTAAGAAATGCCCACTGACGGATTCTGCCAGCGATTGAGTCAGCCACGGGTGCGTGGCTGTCCGGACAGAAAAGGTTCACTTTGGCAACCCAGCCAGGTGTTTGCACCCAGCAGGGGAGATAGGCACCTGCTTACGCACGAGCAACCCCTAGAACCATTACAGGAAGGAAACAGATGGATGACATAGTTCCTCAAACATGGACCAGACAACTGCAAAGAGAAAAAGTTGAACTCTCAACCTGAATCCCACAAACAGGACTTTTGGAACTAAAAACAACCCTGGCAGGACCCTTCACCAAATTAAGCCCTGGTAGGCCTCCTCACCCCTTCGAGAAGCAAAGAACCATGTCAGCATGGAAAAGAGAGTGATCAAGATGTAACTAGAAATGGAGGGCAGAGGTCATCAGGCTTCAAAAACAGATTCCAGACACTCTGGAGAAGATTTGGAGATGCAAAAGAGAGAGAAGACTGAGAAGTCCCATCATATTTGCTTGCTGAGCATTATATATTATCACATGAGACTAATATTCTCAAAAGCCATTGAGGTTCCCATTCCAAATTTAAGGTTGTGCACAGTGTGTATACTCAAAAAATAAATATCCCTATCCTCAGGAACATTACCGTATATTACATGACATACTTCAACAGTCAGGTATATAAAATGAACTATTAATGCTCATCATGATACAACAATTAATCTGCAAAACTCCCAGGAGGTGTTATACAATCTGTCTAAGATCAGCATCTGGCAACCTACAAATATATACCAAAAATTTAAATAAGCACTCCAATATCTTGATAAATAGATTCAGCAATCTGATGCTTGCCTGATATAAACCGCTGTTGCTTTTCATACCCCAGTCAGATCTGGAGGACAAAATTTATATTCATTTAAGAGAGACTAGAAAATCTCTCTTAATTTCTCTTTTACTCTCTGATACAGGAGTAAAAGACTATGCTCAGCGCATCTCTCAGCACATCAGATCTGCCTCCTCTTTCAGCGAAAGGCATCCAGCTACACTGAAGAATTGCTTTTAAAACTGTTTGCTTTCAGCAATGACTCCACAATAACCTCTGTGTGATGCGGAAGGTTCTGGGGAATATTTCTGGGTTATAAAATCAGTTCAGATAGGAGGGGCTGGTTAGGCTACATTGCACCAAATGCAGTCATATTGCTATGCATTTCAGGGAAATACTTTGATGAACCCTAGATGGGTCGCCAAAGGAATCCCTCATTTCCTCAGAACACAGTTTGGACACCACTTTTGTGCCATCATGGCAGAAAGCACAGTCTACCAGAGTTCTGAAGTTGCTTCTCTACTTGAAAATGGAATATGGATAGATAGATCTCTACTTTTCTACCAAGGCAGCTAATACAGTGGTACCTCGGATTAAGTACTTAATTCGTCCCAGAGGTCCATTCTTTCTTCTTCTTCTTTTTTTAATAATATTTATTAAAAATTTTCCAGAATAAAAAGGAAAGATAGCAAGAAGAAAGAAAAAACAAATATGATTTACACTTGGTTTCAGTGGCATCTTTCCCGGACTTCCGCCCCCCTCCCCCTCTTGTATTCCATTTCCCTTAAATTGATTCCACAGATTCTTACCCCAAATTTTAAAACCTTATTTGTAATTTTAAATAACCCATTTATTCCAAATTAATTTATCTTAATGAACCATTTCTCCTTATATTTTATATAATTCCCTAAGATCGACCCCATTTCCCTTCCACGAATTCCCCTATTTTCAAACAACAAACATGAAAAAAGTAAAGAAAGAAATAATATATAATTTTACAGCCTTTGGATTCCAAATCTCCCCCCCCCCCCCCATTCCCCGGTTCCAATCCCCAAAGTTCATCCATTGTCTACTGCCAGCCTGGTGTATCCACGTCTATATCTCAACTCCACTTTGCCGTCTTTTGATAGCTTTTAATTTCAGAAAGTCCAATCTCGAAAAAACTCTCAGAAAAAGTCATTGTTCTTCCATCCAGACCTCTATGTTTAAGAGTCTAACTTAAATTCTATTTCTTGGTCCTTTTAAAGTCTGGAAGTTCCAAATACTCCGGCTTCAAATTTGGTCCAGCTCTTATTCCTCAGGTTGCTTTTTCCTGTTCTGCTGCAGAAACCTTCTAATTCAGAAACTTCTTGTTCTCCACAGAGGCTTTTGTTATTCAGGAACATAACTTGCGTCAAGTCCCTTCCTTTCTTCAATAGATAAATCCATTGTCTCCTTTAGTATAGAAACCTCTGTAGACAAAATAATGCTTCGTTTTTGCAGCTTTCCCAAGAGATAACAGATCCTGCTCAAATTCATAGTATTTTTCCACTTGCTGCTACTGTTGCAATGTCCCAGCCTCCCTCTAGAGGGAATATGGTAACTTAATTTCTTTCAAAATCAGACCCAAAAGTCAAATAACTTGTTGCCTTTATTTCCAATAATTTATGTCCAAATTGTAACAAATCTAACCAGCAAAGCCATCGTAACAAAATTCTCTTTTATTTTCCTGCTTTGACAGCTACTTTGACAGCTGTCAAAGTTTCTGTGTCTCTTCACCAGTCTCTCATAGCGGATCGTTCCCGGGGGGGTTGCATTTTAGTTCCCACAAATCAGTCTTCTCCTCCAGCACAATTATTGTAATTTCCCTTCGTGAAGTTAAAATTTTTTTTCAGGTAAACAAGTTCATCTCTCGATCTTAGTTGTCAAATCCTTGCGTTGAGCCATCTACAACAGGGGGGGGGGGCGGACTTCCTTTTTGCACTCCCCCCGCTCGCTCCAAATTCAAAGATCAAATTTCCCTTTTAAGTCCAATCAATTTACTCACGGGTTGTTCCTTTTAGTCCAAATCCGAAATTTTCAAAGAAGAAGTCGTTGCTCTCCGCCGAATGGCATGCGGCTTCGCTGGGCAGGGGAAGCATTGGACTCACAGCACCACACCCCCCTGTCACCCGCTCCGCAGCCTTTAAAAAGGCTCCTTCGCGGGTCGGGGGGCGCAAACGCTGCCCACCGAGTCACCAAGTCCATGGGCATCTCCGCCCATGGTTTTTGAGGGTCCCCGCGTCGCCGGCACGGCAGGACCCGACCCCTACCCAGCCGACTCCCTCCGGGGCTCGGAGGGAGTCCGCCATTCGGCGATGGCGCCGACCTGGAAGTCTCCCAGAGGTCCATTCTTAACCTGAAACTGTTCTTAACCTGAAGCACCACTTTAGCTAATGGGGCCTCCTGCTGCTGCCGCCATGCCGCCGGAGCACAATTTCTGTTCTCATCCTGAAACAAAGTTCTTAACCTGAAGCACTATTTCTGGGTTAGCAGAGTCTGTTGGTTTATAAGCGTTTACTTTTAGCTAGACTGTGTCCACAGTCATACAATAAAGGTTTATAATTTGGGTGGCGCAGTTTCATTATTTTGCATACAAACACGTCAGCTGTGGGACTTGCCACCGAGCCGTGTTCTCAAGAGAAACCTAAAAGACCCCTGCCACTTACATAGAAGGCCTCTTCTTTATAAGGTCAAACAAAAGATGGGTTTGGGATTGCAGTACTTTTGGTTGCTTGCCAAAGTGAAATTTAAACTTAGATAGCAATAAAGGAGCTTTATTTTAAATCCAGCTAATCCTGAAATGGTGATTGGTACATGACACAGAAGTAAGCTGCATAAGCTTAGGAGTTCGACCAGAAAGAATGTATAGCTATTGTTCATATTAGGGGTCATAAGAGAACTACTTTCTCATTGCCAGTCCTTGAAAGCGACTTTCTCCCAGAGTAAAGGAAAGATATGAATAAATTCCAAGGCATAGTATATATTTTATGAAATGGCGGTATAAAAATATTTTTATAGATAAGTAAAAAGTATTTGATTCTTTCTACTCTTGCTGCAACATGAACCTGTAGACTTTTCAAAACCTGGGAGAGGAGGATAGATGCAACACAGCATCAAGAACGAACAAAAAAAATTGGTTGCCTAGACTTCTGCTCAACATGGAACACTTTGAGTAGTGTTTCTATATCTATATGTAATGTTTCTGAAGAATGAACATTAAGGTTGGTTCAGAAGTGATGTTTTGGGTGTACTGGACCCCACAGTGTCTTTATGAGATGGAATTGGCTAGTTGTGATGTAATGCTTGTGATGTACTGCTGACAGGGCCTCTTGGAGGCATATGATGGGCCTGTGTTCTGTAGTGTCTTCCTTTTAGTCAGAAAATGTTCATGTTAAGTTTGTTTTGGAAAATCCTTCCGATGTTCACACACTTTTAAATTATATTCCTGCGATGCTATTCAATGGACAGCAAAAGTGGATCCTGCAAGTCCTTGTGGCTGCAGCGAGACTTAAGATCTTGATGCACTTTCTATATTTGAACATGTAATTTATCATTGTCAGTCTCATTTGGCTTTCTATTTGGACACAGGGACTGCTTGTACTAATAATGTACATAGGTTTAAATTAAGACAGATGGGTTTTTATTGTTTATGTGAGCTGACATTTCTTTTTTCTATCTGTTATAGTTGCAATAAAAACAATTCTTTTTTGTTTTTTTAATAAAATAGTAGCATGAGATGACGAAGCCATCTGCTTGTTTTCGTATCAATTCAGGGCTCTGGTGTTTTGATTGCATTAAGTTGTGTGTGTTTTGGGTTCGTTTAACTTCTTTATAAGCTGTTCTGGAAGTTTTATTTATTTATTTAGGAGGCAATCCTAAATTCCCTGGAAGGGTGACTGAGAGATTGTAGGATGTAATGGAGCTCTCTTTTTCTTTGTGGATAGAGAAAGAAGCCCAAAGTCTCCAATTGCAGAAGTGAAAAGGTATGCCTTCATTCCTCCTCTGCCACTGTTGCCCTGTTGGTGGTAGGGACTGGAAAGCGGAATGTCTGGGTCAGATCAGTCTTTAGCTGGCAGAGTTACTAAAATCCCAACCCTTCCAGTCAATGGGATGAAAATTAGGAAACAACTGTATTTGGCAGGGAGAGGAGGAACAACCTGTTCCCTCCCCAGTTGGCAGAAGCTAGCAGACCTCAGGAACTGGTGGCTTTCCATCAAGAACACAACCACCCTGATATCCATAGGATCTTGCCTGACCAAAACAAGAAATGTAATTTACACAGAGATTCAAATACTCTACAAATTTGAGGAGTTATGGTTCATAAGTGTAATAAAACAGTACCAGACTTAACAAAAATTGTCCACCAATATATTCCTTTGGGTAAGCATAGTGCAATATCCCATCATTTGTGATCCGAAAGGTCAACCATGAATGGGCTTGAGAACATCCATGCCTTTGGCACAAGCATATAGGTGACTCAGGGTGTGTCCACACTAAGGCATTAATGCAAATGTGGGTCAATTTTTCCATGTGCAAATCTGTGCACCTTTTCCCACACATGAATGCTTTTAATTTTTATGTCTCAAAATCCACCTCATTTCCCCCCGTCCTCATTAGTAGGTGGGGTTTGACAGGATGAATTCCTGCTGTGTGTTGTCCCCTCCCTTAAATTGTTACTTGCCCACCCACCATAAGTCCCAGAAACCCAAGGTTCCTTTTGGGCATGCAGGCTAGTATTTGTTTACCCACTTGTAACCTTTTATTTTTCATTTAAAGAAAAAAATAAACACAAGTTTTCTTATATAGCAGATAGCCACAAAAGCGCAGTCAACAAGCAATTCTTCAAAGTGTTCATCTCTGCCAAGTGATGAAATTTCAGATCCCTTATAGGACTACCTGTATATGCGCTGCTTAATTTTTGGAAATACAAGTTTTCCGATAAACCAGATTTGCACATAAGTGCACTAAAAAAGAAGAAGGGTGCATTACTCCAAATAGAGGACAGATTTGGAATCACTTAGCTGTTCCAACAAGGTTCAGACCTACACTACAAACCTAACCATTCTTGAAAGTAATATTCAGCATGCCACAAGCAATGTGGGCACATGTTAAAAATGTATCTTATGAAATAGTCCTTACTCCAAGACCACCCAGTGAGTGGCGGGTGGTGGGATTTAAACCCCAGACTCTAAGTTCCAATACAATATTTTATCCACTGAACCTCATTGGGTTTTTTACTTGCAACAGAGGTGGTCAGTACCCAGGATGCATTTTTCCTTTCCACACAACTGTGTGTGGATTATGGGTATCTTGGACTTCTTATCACCTAATGTCCTGATTTTACTGAGCTTGCACTTCTGAGAGTTACTATAAAACCTATTATTTATGTCAGACCCCAATGATCTCTAAATGTTTTTAAGGATAAGGTTTCCAAAGAGTTCTCTCTTCATTGTGGTTTATAGCACAGCTGTTTTTAATTTAACTGGGGTGGGTTGGGGGGTGTGTGTGTGTGTGTGTGTGTGTGTGCACAATTCCATTTGGAATCAGCACTTCATAATAAATAAGGAAGCGTTAGATCAAATGAACAGTATCTCCTGTGTATAATTCTAATTTTATCCTTTAGCAACAAAAAACCGTAGGAGAAAGGGGGTTCTATGTTTTGATGAAGCCAAAGGTGGCCAACACAGGACTGGCTTGCAAAGGTATATAATATTCATGTATTTTCAGACTCCCCAGCCCTTTTATTTAATATAAATGAGATAACATAACTTTCTTACATATACAAAAACAAAAGCAAGCACTCTGAAAATTCATATGTCATTTAAAAAACATAAAAAGTAAGGCTAAGACAACAAATGCTCAGTATTCCATCTAGTTGCATAGTAAAAAAGGAAGCCCTGCCTACACTTTCCAGTGTTCCAGCCAGTAAGTGTAAAGGTTTTGGAATGAAGGACATGTGACATTTCTGTTTTTCAGCTGTTTGATATAACCCCTGGAGGCACACTCCATTGTCTCTTGAGGCAGATGGATGTCAACAAGAAATTGCTTTATTTTATTAGGGTACATAGTGTTTAACAATTGGTGCTTAATACCTCATGTTACGTTTGCTTCAGGTTGAACATTTTCAGGTTGCGTCCCACGGCGACCTGGAGGTACCTGAAAGGGTTACTTCCGGGTTTCACCGCTTGCACAGACGCGCAAAATGACGTCACGAGCATGCGCAGAAGCGGCGAGACCCGCGCACACGCAGATGCGGGTTGCATTCTGTTCATGTTGCAAATGGGCCTCCAGAACAGATCCCATTCGCAACCAGAAGTACCACTGTACTGATTTTATTTCATCATTTTCAAGAGTTTGAAAGCCTTTGGGGAAGTGGCAGAAGGGCTCTTGGACCCCACATCGGAGCATCAGGACTCCCTCCCTAAGCTGGACAGAAGCTTCCTGGGCTTTGGAAAGGAGACGCCAGGCTTTAATGCTCTAATTTACCGGGAACATTTAGATGACTAGCCTAGTTCCCCTAGTCCACTGGCCACACGCCACTGCTTATTTTTGCTTATTGTTTTGCTGGTTGTTCAAAAGCAAGACAGAGGTTGTAGCTTTCTTTCCTTTGTGCAAAATGGAGGGATGTGCAACATCAAGGAAAACAGTAACTTGCCATGGCCAAACTACAAATGGACTACTTTTTAGTGGGAACCCATCACACTTTTTGGGCCCTTTTGAAAAGCAGGCACCACCAGATTAGTTTGGAAAAGGGTGGGTTCTTTTCGGCTGGCAGGCATATTTTCTATTTATTAGCTATACAGAAGCCTTTAGCGACAAGATGCATGACTGTTCTGCAAGAGCAAGCCACAAAGATACCATTTTGCTCATTAGAAAGGAAGTATTTAGGTATAAGCTTCAGATGTGGGGGCAGTGGGGGATAAAGTCCCTCCTCTAGTGCTGTAAGGGTACTATTACCCCAAATGAAAACTAAGCAATTGTAAAAGGATTGGGAAGCAATTAAGTACAGTGGATATTGCAATTTTCCTGTCTCAGAAAAGGCCCAGCTGGGAGGCAATAAATCTGGTTTCAAATGAAATTCACAAACCGCTCATTCTGGAGAAATCGTGGAGTAGTCCCAAGACTTCAAAGGGATTTTTCATGAGGCTACTTACAAGTAAGCGCTTCATAGATTACAGACTCTGTCTGGAATTGGATTTTAAACAAGAGCCAGTTCTCATGACCCTTCTTTGCATATTGAGATGTGGGTTGAATCCAGGCCAGCTGAAATTCACAAGATCAAACTGGAGTTGGCCGTGCTCATCGTAAAATGAGTAGGAGACTCTTCCAACAGAAGGGCAGCTTGCAACTTCATTCACATTTGCTATGCTAGCATGACACACCCACCCACTATGGCCCAGTGCTTGCCAAGCTCTAGGGCTTCCCACACTTCCCGTTGTTCTGCTGCTTTCCCCCAGGGAAAACCACTCTTTAGCATTCAATCAGAGAAAACGGCAATTTGGGTTTTCTCCAGATCGACGTTTGCTCCGACTTAGCACTAAAGAGCAGGTTTTCCCTGGGAAGGAGTGGGGCAAAAGGAAAACCACTTGGACCCATGCTTTCTAGGCACAGGGCAAGCAGAAGTGTGGATGGGCCCTTAGACTTGTACACAAAATACCCAGTGTAAAACAAAAAATGAAAAACCTTCGCCTATAAAGCAAACTTGAAGAATCTAGGTTCCATATCTGACACTTTCCTAACTCCAAACAGAAAGATTTAGAACTGGATGTATAGAAGGCTTAGTTATTTGACATGTTAGTTGAAAGCTTCCAAGCATTACTTGGGCACCATAAAAGCAGTTAACCAAAACCATACACTGATTAGGCAATGGGTTTTAATAGACATCTCCTTGCTACACTGAATTTGTGGCTATCTACTCCCCCTGCCCCTCTGCAGAAGCATTTGCTCTTATGTTGCTCACAATTAGTACTTTGCATGTATGAATAGAGAGTTCAATCATTAAGAATGCTCTAGTTATCACATTTTAGGTATTATGTTGCAATAAATATTTTCCGCTCTTAATCCTTAGTGCTTCTGAACATTTTGTAAAACCTGGACTGGAACGGCTTGAGACTCTGCTGAAGTGAAACACTTAAAGCACTGTCTGGATTCCCTTAACATTGCAGCGATCAATGGCCGTTGGTTCTAAGGCTACTTGCTTCTGGGTGCCTATCCTGTCCCTTGGCATTTTGGTAAAAGAAAAGTAGCAATTACATGTATCATGAAAGGTTGCATCCACTGCTATTCCTACTAGACCCATTTTATGCAACAAAACTGCTGAAGAAAGCATGTATGAATACAGTGTTACCTCGGGTTACAAACACTTCAGGTTACAGACTCCGCTAACCCAGAAGTAGTACCTCAGTTTAAAAACTTTACCTCAGGCTGAGAACAGAAATCGTGCGGTGGCAGCACAGTGGCAGGCCCCATTAGCTAAAGTGGTACCTCAGGTTAAGAACAGTTTCAGGTTAAGAACAGACCTCCGGAACAAATTAAGTTCATAACCAGAGGTACCACTGTATCTATGAATAGTTTACAATAGTTTTCATTCATTCTGTTCCTTTAAATAAAGTTCATTTTGGGGTGAAGAAAAGTGTTTTCCTTTTTTAAAAACCTCTCACTATAGGTGCACACCATCTCATTAATTAGATATGAAATACTGTTTAATAATATAGCAGCAAAAATGATAACCATGTTATTAACTAACTTATTCTTATGCATTTAGTTCTGTCATGTTTTCACACAGAGACACATTAGCGTTTGTCCACACTTTGCTTGTTCTGTGCCTAGAAAGGCTGGGTCCAAGTGCTTTTCTGCTTTCTAGGCACAGGTCTGAGCAGTTTTTTGTTTGCCCCACAGCTTTCCCCAGGAAAACAGGTTCTTTAGCTCTGAATTGGAACAAACAAATCCATGGAAAACCCAATTGCTGCTTCATACAATTCAGCACTAAGCTGCAGGTTTTCTTAGGAGCAAGCAGTAGGACAAAGGGAAGTATGGAAGCAGCACTGTTCAGGTGACAAACAGAACCCTTTAAAAGGGCTGTGCACAGTACCCCACAGACCATAATGCCTCACAGCATTTCTAGTTGAAGCGACTCTAAACTACGCAAGTCTCCTGAACCCCTGGCCTACCTGGCAGCAAGTCAGTATGTCAAGTCCAAACTTGTGGATCAACCCACACAAGCAAAGTGCAAAGGTCAGGAAACACAGTCCAGGGCCAACCTAAGTAGCCAAGTCTGAAGTCTAGCAGTCAGGGGACAGTACAGAGTCAAGCCCTCTAGAGGTCCAGGAGCATCCAAACCAAGTCCCTCCAACGTGGGCTGCTGAACAGACACAGCCCCTCAGCTTTGCTTCCCTTTTGTACTTTGCATGCTGATTGCAGCATCTGGGCTTGATGAGGCATATGACTCTCACCTGTTCCAAGCCTACTCCAGCTGAGGAATCACACACTTCCTCCCAGAGCTAGCTAGCAAGCCCCACCTGGCCAGCTAGGGAGCTGGGCTGTGAGTCCTTGCCTCCTAGAGCACCTCTCCTGCTGCTCCCCATGCCTCAGAGCCCGCCATGTTTGTGGAGACAGGTGCCCCTCTGGCTCTGGTGATGCGTCCTGCTGCTCTGGTTCCCGTGCATTCACCCCCAGTGGCAGAGGGTGCGCAAACCCCACCCAGGGCTCACGGGCAGGGTGGCCCCCAAGGGAAACGGGGCAAGAGGCACAGAGGGACCCCACTGTGGCTCCCCTCATAAAGTGTACCCAGGGCACACCTGGGAGCAGAACAGCGGCCAGGTACAAGGAAGTTGCACAGCTTCCTCGAATCCCACAGCACTGGAGAGTGGCACTGCTGTCGCAGCCAAGCACAACGAAGCTACAGCTTCCTCGCACACCGCAGCCTCTCTCTGGAGCTGCCATGGCCGGGTGCAAGCCAGGCTCTGATGACACAGCCTGTCGGTGGGGGTGGTTGGTCGTGCCCCCTCAAAAAATGCACCTGGGGCCACAGCTCCCCCAGCCCCACCATGTTACACGACTATTCAACCCATCCTCTCGCTATCCTGTCACTCTGAGTACTTTCTTCACCATCCCCTGTTGCTCCAATCCTGGCTACATTCCTTACCGGGATTCTCTTCCTCCTCTCTGTGGTCCTGCCAGTTTATGACAGCAAGAGCTAAACTTAACTTGCTTTCAAACCTCTAGTGAAACATTCCGTGAGAGATACTTATGTTTAGCCTCAGAACTGACACCCATGTTTTGAAATCTGTAAAAACACTGTTGGCACTATATTGTCTTATGGATTCTAGACGTGGTGAATCACAAACTCTGGATCCCTTTCCTACTGATGCCTATGTGAGACCATGTGTCTTTTATTCCAGTGTATCATTTCAACACAATGTAAGACATGGCTGCGTCTCCTGAGAAGGGACCTGTGACTTTCAAAGGTAACCTGAGGGACAGCCTGCTGTTTTGAACAGCAACATTAAAAAAAATAATACCCATGAACAAAATGCATACTTAATGGTATTTCTTTGGCTATATATATATGAGGCATTTCACATTGTAGGAAGGAGAACTTTAATGCTGTTGTGGAAGGATATTATGCAATGCTCTATTATATAATATTGATAAGGTAACAGACAATTTAAAGATTTGGGAGGAGCAGCTAAGGTCAAACAAAGTGATTATACAGTGTAGACGGGGATGTTTTTAGTGTATATCGCAGGATGCCCACAGAACAAACTGGATTATCATAAATGACTTGTTCATTAAAAAATACCTAATATTATAAACATTTATTCCACCTTATCCATTTCAAATGTATAATTATATCACACTGTCAGTTAATGGAAGACAGCCAGTGTCTGATGTTGCCATGAATATAAATCCCATGTCAACTAGGAGGGCCACCTATTTTTGAAAATGGACTTGACCTGCTTTCACTTTAATCCTCTTGTGCCAGAAACTTGCTCCCTGAGCATATATAGAAGTGACCATTTTGCTCTCGCCATTTGCATTCCTATTCAAAGCTTCCTTCTGAAGCAAGATGCTTTCAAAAATGCTATTTTCTTTTCAACCCTATTCATGAAATATGAACTCAAGAGATCACTGGGTACGGATTATAGCTTTTCAGGGGCTTAGATGGTATAATATTTTCATGTGGCCTATGGCAGTCTATGTTCCCCTCCCCCCTTTGGTCTTGTCGAACAGGTTTCTGCAGTGCTTCAGAAGTGGATCCCACAGAATCATATGTCTGAGGTAAATTCTCATCCAACTTTCTGCCAATCCACCCTCATCTTAAAAACTTCTAATGAAGGAAAGTCCGCCATCTCCTGAGGTAGTCAGATTCTGTTCTACTCTCAAAGAATCTTGTACCATGAGGAAGCTAAGGACCTACAAACATAGAACGTAAGATGAGTCCTGGTGGTTTGGACCAAAGGCCTTTCTAGTCCAGTTTCCTGTTCTCTTAGTGACAAACCACCTTGTGTCCCTGTCAGAGAAAAAGTGAGGTATAAATAAGAGAAGAAGAAGAACCTGAACCTTCAACATATTTCACCATTCACTTTCACCAACAGTCTGTGTACATACTACCACTTACTCCATATCCAACGCACTCCCACCACTGGCAATTGAAGCCCAAGTGCACATGACATTAGCCAGAATCAATAGGTATTCTATAGCTTCTTGAGAAATACTCCTGCCTGATGTGTTTCCCCTCAAACCAGCTTCCACCCTATTTGAAAATGGAAGCCATGGTTAAGCTGAGGTGTGTACATTTCAGGCGGTGTTGCACATGCACGGTTAATAGCACATGTGCAGACGACAGCTTCAGTGAATTGTAGTTTGTTGCAGGGAAACAAATTGGGTAACGGGCATTGAGTGAGGACGCCCACCCACCTGATCTGTATATCAATGTAGGAATGAGACTTGAAATGCAGTGAGTGAGTGGGGCTGGGCAAGACAACTTCAATGTGTGCGTTGCCTCAGATATCGTGAGAGCTGTAGTCTGGCAGTATCTGGAGGGCAACAGGTGTTCCCTCCCTGCCTCACCATCACATGGCTGGCTAATATCTATCTCTTCATTCCCTGTGTTACTGCTTCCCATTATCTAACATGAAATGGTTATGTCCTACAAGAAAAAACCCTGTCCTTTTCTTTGTGCGATAGAGCTATCCACTGGTTTTAATAATAAAAACATGGGATTATCATGCAGCTGGGCACTTTTGAAATCTGAGAAAAGAAAAGGAGATCAAGGGAAAGGAGCATGCTCAGAAAAAAAGGAGAAATATTATCTAATGGCTGCAGCCAGGCCTTGTTTTTGTGAACTACTTGCTCCAGTTCAAATTAAATATGAATGATCAAAATGATATAAGAAAGTTCAAATCCCCAGGCAATGACTTTTCTCATTTCGGGGTTATGCCTAATTAAAATAATAATAATGGGACAGGAATATTTAAGCTTAAGTTTAAGTAAGCTTTAAGTCAACATCCTATGTTGAAATAAAATTCCCCAAAATTCCCTGGAGAGCCTGAACTGATTCTATGAAATCCAACTGCATAATCCAACATAAGCCTGCATGTTAAAAAAAGTTTGAGATTTTCCTGTTTACCTCAAGAAGCTGAGGAATATTATTTCTCACGTCCATTTTGGGTGCAGCAAAGATACCACGTGGATTTTGCCTCATGAGGTCTAAAGATGGTTTTCAGTCTACCTTTTATACTCAGGTTTGAATACCCAATGACCTTGGAGCCTGTACACTGGATGCATGCTGTTCATTTAAGTCCCACAATGCAGCAGGAGGCAAGACTTCTCCTACCTATTCAGTTCAATCTGCATTGAGTCATCTGCCTCCCTGTCCCTGCTGTAGTGAAGAGAACTCTGTCGCAAGCCACATCATAGGTCTTGTTTCATTTGTTACATGTACAGTGGGACCTCGGGTTACAGATGCTTCAGGTTACAGATGCTTCAGGTTACAGACTCCACTAACCCAGAAATAGTACCTCGGGTTAAGAACTTTGCTTCAGGATGAGAACAGAAATCATAGCAGTGGGCAGCCCCATTAGCTAAAGTGGTACCTCAGGTTAAGAACAGTTTCAGGTTAAGAATGGACCTCCAGAACGAATTACGTTCTTAACCTGAGGTACCACTGTACAACCTGCCATTCTTCCAAGGAGCCTTAGAGTGCTTTTCATGGTTCTCCTCTCCATTTGCTCCTCACAACGACCCTGCGAGGCTGACAATGAGTAGCCAAAGGTCATGCAGAGATATTCATGGCTGAGTAGGGATGAAAGGGCAGATAACAGTACTGTGGATGAAATTAATGAACTGGAGAATCTTCACGTTCATTTAAGACTGTAAAGACTCCACATACAAAATAAACTGCTTCCTGTCACTTCAGAATAACACCAATAAAGATATTTACATCACTTATTTGAGGAAAAACATACAGAAGTGGCCACAGAAAAAGGAATCTGACACCCTGGATCTTTGGGCAATATCCAACAAAGTGCTTTCACTAGCACATGGTCTATTATTATTATTATTATTATTATTATTATTATTATTATTATTATTTTATGCCATCCCTCATCTGAAGATCACAGGGCAGTTTACAATATGGCTGCACAATGGAACTTCCCCTTGCTGTCCTTTGCCCCTAAATCTGTTCTGAGGTTTCCCTCAACCTTCTGTAGGAACGTGGGTGACGCTGTGGTCTAAACCACTGAGCCTCTTGGGCTTGCCGATCAGAAGGTCGGCGGTTTGAATCCCTACGATGGAGTGAGCTCCCATTGCACTGTCCCAGCTCCTGCCAACCTAGCAGTTCAAAAGCACACCAGTGCAGGTAGATAATAATAATAATAATAATAATAATAATAATAGCTTTTTATTTATATCCCGCCCTCCCCAGCCAAAGCTGGGCTCAGAGCGGCTAACAACAGTAAAAATAGCACAATTTACATAAAATGGTGTTTCCATGTGTTCTGGTTTCCGTCACGGTGTTCTGTTGTGCCAGAAGCAGTTTAGCCACGCTGGCCACATGACCCGGAAAGCTGTCTGTGGACAAATGCCAGCTCGGCCTGAAAGCGAGATGAGCGCCACAACCCCATAGTCGCCTTTGACTGGACATAACTGTCTAGGGGTCCTTTACCTTTTTACCTTTATATGCCATATGGTCCTGGCATCAGATTCTTCAAGATATAATAAATATCAAATCATAAAACATTTGAGCATTCAGAGTAAAGGCTTGCCATGAAGAAAAACAATAGTGAAAAGTCACTTTGTGATGACTTTAGCTTAACGAAGAGTAACGTGGGAATCTGACCATGTCAAGAATGACTGTCTACTTGCATATACAGGAAAGAAAAAGCAAAGAGTTCACTTGCAATATCATTTAGATATTACAGTGATATTTGGACAGATCGTTCTTGGCTGAGCCGAACATCCTCTGCATAACCTTTGAAAACTTCATTTCATCTTTGCTCTTACGTCAACCCAGCTGGAGAACTGGGTAAGAAATAAATAAGGAGTAGAAACTGGCTGCACACCAGATGTTTAATATGCGCTAATCCCTTCCAGGTAAATACTTTTATTTTATTTTTTAAAAAAACAGTAATTCTAAAAAGGAGGTTAGACTTAAAAAGGTAAAGGTACCCCTGCCCGTACGGGCCAGTCTTGACAGACTCTGGGGTTGTGCGCCCATCTCACTTAAGAGGCCAGGGGCCAGCGCTGTCCGGAGACACTTCCGGGTCACGTGGCCAGCGTGACATCGCTGCTCTGGCCAAAGCCAGAGCCAGAGCCAGAGCCGCACACGGAAACGCCGTTTACCTTCCCGCTGGTAAGCGGTCCCTATTTATCTACTTGCACCCGGAGGTGCTTTCGAACTGCTAGGTTGGCAGGCGCTGGGACCGAGCAGCGGGAGCGCACCCCGCCGCAGGGATTCGAACCGCCGACCTTTCGATCGGCAAGCCCTAGGCGCTGAGGCTTTAACCCACAGCGCCACAGTAATTCTAAAAAGGAGGTTAGACTTAGTACATGCTATTTTTCACATTTACTGCTGAGCTAGAGCCCATTTACTCCGAGACGATGAATATATTGGTGCCAGAAAATATGGTAAAGTTTCAAGGGGAAGCACCACCAACCCTTGTAGGGAATATCATCTGCTTGCCAAAGACAACACACAGGATAGCTTTATGTTCCACAAACCTTCCCAGTCTCTGTGGGCTAGGATCGAGTATCTAGCCAAGAAGCATATGAGGATCCAGCCTACCTAGGAGTCTGGGCTTTGTGAGGGATGGAGGGATGGAGGAAGTGAAGCCCTTGCCAACAGGGACCACCCGCCTTCGTCACCATGGCAAGCTGGCTCTTCGAACCCGTATCTGCAATTTCCCTTCCCCCTGGCAATATGACTTGTGTTGTGGTCATGTTGCCAAAAGGAAGGCAAGCTAAGCCGTAGCCCAAACTAACTGCTCAGGCTTGATTACATTCCTGATGCACCACAAAACTCATTTACAAAATAGTATTTTCAAGGGAAAGTTGAAAGTATGTTCCCAGAGGTGGAAGAAATGAAATCTTAGGGGGCTTTTTGTTCTGTTGATTTGCCCTCTAGCTAAACTATCTTACCATTTGTGTTCATTTAGAGCTGCTTGGCAGGCTGAGTGTATGTCTGTGCGCGTGTATACGATTCATACGGAACTGTAAAGAAGAAATGTTGGCTAGTCAGTCTTATAAACCAAAGTTCGTTGTGGTTTATAAAAACAAAGCAGCTTGTCAATTATCATTAGCAAAGAATGGCACGTGCCAACTTTTTTCCTGCACTAGGACTCATTAGCCTTTGTTATGACATGCCAGGCAGTGAAGTTCACTAGATAAGAATTTTTTGTTCTGAGCAGTAGTTCTGTCCTGGTTTATACACTCAGCACCTCTGTAAGAAAAGCATACTAGACTGGAATCCTATACACAGACACTTAACCTGGGGGTAAGTCCTATTGAGTAGACAAGTATAGCATTGCACGGCACAATAGTGTACCATTTATCATTAAGGATGCCTCCATTTGACCTGTTCATTAACCAATCAACCTGAATTGTTTGTGTGGTGATTATATGCAACTCAGAACCTCAATACTTCAATGACTGTGTCTCCCCACATGAAATAACTTGGACCCTGAACTTGGCATCTGAGACCCTTCTCCATGTGTTCCACACTGAGGGAGGTTTGGAAGGTGGCCACATGACAGGCCTTCTCAGTGGTGGCTCCCCATTTATAAAATGCTCTCCCCATCAGTATCTGTTTCGGGCTCTGGGCAAAGCCATTATTGTCCTCCCATGCTTTTCAATCTTAATTTCCTTATCTTTTAGCAGGGTGGCGTGGAACTTGATCTGCTCCTTTATATTTATCACTGGTGTGTTTAAAGCTGTTTTTATGCTTGTTTTTAAGTGTTTTTTGTAAGTTGCTTTGATTAACTTTTCTGGGAAAAAAGCAACTTAATAATGATAACAGTGACTTCCCTTCAATTGATTGTTATCCCACACTTTCTAGCGGGTTTCCCCACCAATCTCCTTATTGCAAGAAGTCCATTCTCCTTGGCCCAGTATACCTAAAGGAGCATCTCCACCCCCATCGTTCTGCCCAGACGCTGAGGTCCAGCGCCAAGGGCCATCTGGCGGTTCCCTCACTGCGAGAAGCAAAGCTACAGGGAACCAGGCAGAGGGCCTTCTCGGTAGTGGCGCCCGCCCTGTGGAACGCCCTCCCATCAGATGTCAAAGAGATAAACAACTACCTGACATTCAAAAGACATCTTAAGGCAGCCCTGTTCAGGGAAGTTTTTAATGTGTGACATCTTAGTGTATTTTTGGTCTTTGTGGAAGCCACCCAGAGTGGCTGGGGAAACCCAGCCAGATGGGCGGAGTACAAATAATAAATTATTATTATTATTATTATTATTATTGCAAAAAATCCATTTTTTAAAAAATAAAAAGACTTGTTGTGGAAGAGTGCCGGAGCACTTTAATCCACTTCAATTGTACAAACCTAAACTTTTAAGTATGCAGTTGCATCTCTACTGCTAGATAGTGACAATTGGGAGGGGACCAGAGATGGCTGGAAAAAAGAAACGCTTAGATGAGCCCAACAGTTTCTACAGGTTAATGGGAGAATCTATCTTCTCAACGTTGTTTTGAGACCCCAAACATTCCCTGCCACACATCAATGCCTTTGCTGCATTCAACATTTACTTTCAATAACTTGTTAATATAAAACTCATCACTTTGGTTGCTGCCTGAGTACTACTTCTAACCTACCACGAATACAAGAGGCTGTTTGCTTGAACGGGTTCAAATGTCCTGCTTTGAACCCTCCTTTCTAGCTATATTTATTCACGTTATGTCAGAAAATCAGATTAGATTGTATGCTCAGAACATACTAAAACTGTCTTTATTTTAGCTGTTTTCTCCTTAATGACACAGTTTTGGATGTAGTCCAAATACAGACAGAATCAACAACATTCGCTTCTAAAAGCCCTATAAGATCTTTCCTTGGAGAGATTTGTGTCACAGGAATGACAATCCCTTAATGGTCATCTCCGTTTACCGCAATATTTAAGGATTTTTAGCTGACCAAAAAAACATTCTGCTAAATCCAAAGTAACAGTCAGATGATATTATGCTGTTCATTTTCTAAAAAGGAAAACCTGTATTATACTGTGCATTGAAGATGCATGTTTCACATTTTGCTAACAGAAGCATCACACAAAGCACAAGATTCTGAGATACCTCAACTGGGGTTTTTAACTGGAGCTGGTAGCTCAGTTCTTTGGACATATTGTTAGTTTTATTTCTCACAAGAAAGACACAGTTGTTCTTTGGCATCCAGATAACTTTACTAAAGATGCCCAGATCATTCTGTGGCACTGTCCTGCCCCTGATCTCATGTTGTGTAGGGTGAGGTGGAGTAACAATACCAAAACAGACACAACAGGCATAAAAGATAAAGAATGAACATGGAAGAATGTTCAGAGACTGACAAACAAAGGGGATGTGGAGGTGACAATGGCTGCAGAGGAGAGCAAGGTGAGGGAGATCTTCCTCTTATGAAAGAATATGGAAAAGGAGTCAAAAGCAGCCTGGAAAGAGAAGGGGAAGCAGTTCCAGAAAGCACTGCAGCTCATCTGCCTGGCATGCAGAAAGTCCCAGGGAACAATTCCTGCTAGAAATCCTAGCAAAATTCTGCCAGTCATTGTAGACGGCACTTACTTGGTACATGGCAGTTTCTCCTGTGTAGTAAATAGATGCTGGTTGCGTTATTCGTGCCATGAGCATGAGTTTGTGCAGCTCTTTTCCCTTCAAAAGTCATAGAAACAGCAACTGGGAAAGTTGGGGCTCTCACGCCATGCACTTTGAAGGGGAAATGGACACACAAATGCCCTTCACAACTAATGGAGCATACACATATCTTCACAACATGGGAAAAGATATGAGGCCCTCAGATCCACATTTTGAAAAACATAACATTATATTTTGAAACAAATGCAGCAGCAAAATGGGTGTGGGTGTGCGCACACGCAAACAAATCAGCAATACAAGAGGACTACTGATTAAGGCAAGAGGAGGTAAGGAAACTCACAAATCAGGATTATCATTGTGGGCAATAGAGTGAAGCAGAATTTAGCTATGCAAATACGCTAACATCATGCATCAGTGGCAAGCTTTTGCCAGAATATATGCAAAAGAGATTTTGAGGTGTGGCAACCTGCTGAGCACAACAAAAACTCTGCTAGTACTCAGCAAGTTCTGTCAGAAGTCAAACAATTCCTGCTTCCCTGCCCCATCTCAGTTCCGCTCTTTGTCACTGAAGCACTTCATGTAGGAACAAGCAATTACAGCTATCGGTGAAATAGTTGACTACCTCTCAAGGCTTCATAGCACATGATTTGATTTGTAATGGGCTAAACAGTATTATGTGCTCTTGATTATAAACTGGAATAATGTTGCCTTAATGTTCGCCTAAATCGAAAAAAGAGAAGTCAGGAGCAAAGACGATGTGCGGAATAATGGCATATGCCTAATTACTCTTCTCAAGAGCAGGCTGTCTAGACAGCCAAGCAAGTTAGAACAAAGTAAGATGGAGGGTGAAAATTCAAAATATAACCATAGCAACAATAAAATAGTAAGAGAAGCAAGCAAATTATGTCTTATGCTAATTCTACAGGGAGCCTTAACAATGTGAAAGGAAAAGGAAACATAAAACACCCGACCAAATTCCCTCAAACACACACACATTTCTAGATGACAGAAACGAACTTTTGTCGACAGTTACAAGTATGTCACATGTCCTATTTAATGGGTAAAGACAGGCTTGAAAACAACAAATTCTTTAGATGGTGAACATTTACTATGTTTCATTAATGGACCTCTCCATATTCCTGGCACAACAGGTTTGGGGTTGGGAGGGGAGGGGGCGTTGCTTGTTTTTACATCAAATCTGACTCTCAGATCTACATTGTGTGAAAACATCCAGGAGAGGAAAGGGGAAAGAAAGGCAACGGATTGGTGAGGTCTGCAAATACAAAAATAATGAGAAGCAGATCCTACATAAACAGTCAGAAATTATTAGTTCAGATTTAATACAATACTAGGGAGTAACAGTCCCCTAAATATTTTATTTCAAACCAAAGGCCTTCAAAAAACACAAACATTTGTAAGAACATGAGAAGCGCCTACTGGATCAAGCCAAGGGCCCATCTAGTCCAGCATCCTGTTCTTATAGCGACCAACCAGATACTTGTGTGAAATCTGAAAGCAGGATTCGGACACAAGAGCACTTATCCCTTCCTGGGGTTTTCAGCAATTTTGGGTATTCAGAAGCTGTGGAGGCAAAGCATAGCCCTCATGGCTAATAGCCATCACTAGTCTCTTACCAATTTGTCTACAGTGATAAAAAAATAAAATAAGTAAAGGCAGTGCTGGGGCGGGGCAGGGAGAAGGGGGAACTCAGCTGATATGCATGGATCAGCTGAGAAGTGGAACTGTTTTGCCAGAATGTCTGTGAGAGCGTATGGAGTGGCCACACCCACTGCCAGCATGTGGACCTCAGAGGGTTGGTCAAGGGTGAATATGGCCCTCGGGCCAGAAAAGGGTTAACCACTCTTGCTTTAGGGTCATTCATATAAATGATTAGCCCCATCCCGCAAAACCACATATATATCATTCCAACCAGTGGCGTAGCGTGGGTTGTCAGCACCCGGGGCAAGACAAGTAATTTGTGCCCCCTAACCCGTGGATTTGCGCCCCCTAACCCTAACCCCCAGATGTTGCGCCCGGTGCGGCCAGCCCCCCTGCACCCCCCACGCTACGCCACTGATTCCAACTACTAGAGCACATTATAGTCCAGCCTAACAGATATTTAAGTTATTTCTGCTTCTGATAAATACACGTACATCTAAAACGTGTGTTGTCCACCAATGAGTTATGTTGCAGTCCAGATTCCCAATGGCTGATGATATGTAAACGTGCTTCCATACCCATGAAGTTGGCTCTAGGATTTGATATGCCGTTCAGCAGAACCGGACTGGTTTCCAATACTTCTCAGTACTTCCTTGCACTAGCAGAATGCTATCACACAATCACTGACATTTATTGATGGGATTTGTAATTTGCACTGGTGGAGAACATTGGCCCTTCCAGTACAAAAGAGCTTCCTGCAGGGCAGTGCGAGAATGGGGTAGCTGTAATTTGATGTCACACATAAAATAATGTTGTTGTTGTTGTTTAGCCATTTAGTTGTGACCTACTCTTAGTGACCCCATGGACACCAGGCACTCCTGTCTTCCACTGCCTCCTGCAGTTTGGTCAAATTCATGTTAGTAGCTTCGAGAACACTGTCCAACCATCTTGTCCTCTGTCATCCCCTTCTCCTTGTGCCCTCCATCTTTCCCAACATCAGGGTCTTTTCCAGGGAGTCTTCTCTTCTCATGAGGTGGCCAAAGTATTGGAGCCTCAGCTTCACAAACTGTCCTTCCAGTGAGCGCTCAGGGCTGATTTCCTTAAGAATGGAGAGGTTTGATCTTCTTGCAGTCCATGGGACTCTCTAGAGTCTCCTCCAGCACCATAATTCAAAAGCATCAATTCTTCGGCGATCAACCTTCTTTATAATCCAGCATACATACATAATACAATGGCCAATTCAAAGGTTGTATGAAAATATAGAAGAGGCTAGTTGCTCCATCCATTGCTGGCGACCATCTGGAAAATGCTATATACTGGACAGCAGAACTAGGTTCCCTATCATTAAATCTAGATTCCACTTCCTGCCCCTTAAATTTGCAAACTGTCCCCCCCCCCAATTTATTGCACTCCATCATTCATATTTGTCTGAGCAACCCATGCAGAATGCCAAGCTTTGTCACTGTTGATGTATCACTTCGTATCGTCTCCGTTTTTTGAACATTCCTGCATTAATGTTTAACATCAGTGATGATTGGTCCTCCCATGCTTTGACCAAAGCAAGAAGCTAGTCTGGCAAGGAGTGTGGGTGTTGAGTGGCTTTTCTCAAGCAGTAGCATCCCATGCCTTGTGGGAAATGCTTTTGAAATCGAGAAGCATTCCAAAAAGCGGTGTCTGATAGGACATGGAGGGAGAGGCCAGCTGTTCAAAGAAGAAAGCCAAAACTGGGCTAGCACAAACCTAAATAGCTCTTCGGATCACAGCTTATGTCAGCAAAACCATTTCTCTGAAATCCCTGGAAAACAGTACTATCTGGAATGGCTCTTATTAGCAGAAATTGTAGAGATTTGGTTGCAGTGGAATGCTGGAGTGGAAGCAGAGGCGTTGCTGTGTTGGCTAACGGATCTGTAATTAGGACCATGCATGTGCTTCAGAAACTGTGATGTCATGGAAATGATAGTCTTCGCCATGTGGTTCCTCAGCCACAGTTATGATAATTAAACCTGTTGACTCTGGGGCGTGGCTAAGTAAAGCTTGGATTCATGAGAGCAAGAATGGCTTTAGGATTTTTCATATTCACTCAGTTTCAGCTATAGATCGTTAGCCCAACTTCATTTTCTGCTGCTAATCTTCATTCTCCAGTGTTTGAATCTAGAAAACTCAACGGTGTGTAACTAGGGCTGCAATCTATACACACTTAGCTGAGAGTAAGTTCAATTGAATTCAGTGGGACTTATTTCTGAGTAGACACATATCAGATTGCACAGAATAGCAGCGCGAGCCAGCTTTATTTAGTCTTCACTGTGCTCATCACTGTCAGTGGGGAACCACAAAAGGAGAGAGTGAACCTGATTTTAGAAAGATTCAGATGTTGCTTTGTTTATGTAACTCCTTCCAGAATGAAATTTTACAGTGAAAGCAAAATTGCTCCATTTCAGATAGCAGAAACCAAGTCTAGCTCATTAGTATTTGGCATCTATATCAGGAAGAAACTAAGAAATCAGCGACATCCTGGAGGTGTGTGCTTTACCAAAAAATCAGCCATATTGAATTTATTTTCAAATCTGAGAGGAGCTCATAAGTTTCTGATCCAATTTTCTTTAAAGCAAACAAAACAAAAAAAACAAATGAAACTCTCATACATAATATAAATCTAAAACTGTTCCAGATTTTCTAATTCTCAGACAGAAAAAAGCTTCCAGGAATAATTCTCCATTGCAGAATATGATTTTGTTTCTTAAGGAGTCCAGTTTTAAAGCTTCCAAAAGTGTTATTTCTCCATTAAAAAATGCTAATAAAATAGAGACTGTTGAACTGTTCAGATAAAAGTAAAAAACTGGTGGCTTTTCTTATCATGGCTACATGGATGGTTGCTGCCCCATCTGTGAAGTCAATGGAGAATCTTAACTTGGAGTTCTGAGAAACTACCCTTTTGGAAAAGTTAACCAAACAACTCAGAGCTACAGGAGAAAAGGCAGACAAGGAAAAATTACCATGAAATTTGGCTTGACCCCCCCCCCCGCCATATATAAATATTATAGATAGTTGACAGCCCCCAGATTATCATGGGCTGCAGATACTTTCAGTGTCATTAAGGCACTCAAATTAATCTGACATTTTTGTATGAAATGAGATCGAGGCTGTTCCTCAGATTGCTTATTGTTTATTGTTCATTTTTATGTTGTTTCAGTCGTTCATTGTTATAGGAAAAGCCATTTACATAAATGAAAGTCAGAAACCAATCAAATGTGAATTGCCCATCCTCCATTTCTGCCTGCTATGAAACAATTCAAAAGTCAGATTACTGCCAGGAGATAGAGGCAGAGGGAGGGTGATGGGAACAGAACACAGCAGCAGTGCCAGAGAAGCCACAGCTGAATCCGCCTTTGCAGCTGTGGAGTTGTTACAAGATAGGGTGGTTTTCAAGGTTGGGACCTAGAAACCTCAGTTCACTGCGAAGGGTAGCATAAGTGGCAATACACTGCTAATCCAACACATGGCAAAAGTCTAAATGGTGATTTAAAAAACAAAAAAAACCCTAACACTGTCACAATAACACTTGTATTGGCTTTGGACGTCACCTCTTTCTCTAGAAAATATAGCTCTGCTAGAATCCAATGATGAGCAAGAGTTTTATCTGATTGTATTTTATTTTGTTGTTAATTCGCTTTAGGAAATTTCTTTTTTCCTTTTTTTTGTATAAAAGGTAAAGGGACCCCTGACCATTAGGGCCAGTCGTAGACGACTCTGGAGTTGCAGCGCTCATCTCGCTTTACTGGCCGAGGGAGCCGGCGTACAGCTTCCGGGTCATGTGGCCAGCATGACTAAGCTGCTTCTGGCGAACCAGAGCAGCGCACGGAAATGCCATTTACCTTCCCACCGCAGCGGTACCTATTTATCTACTTGCACTTTTGTGCTTTCGAACTGCTAGGTTGGCAGGAGTAATGGGAGCTCACCCCGTCGCGGGGATTCGAACCACCAACCTTCTGATTGGCAAGCCCTAGGCTCTGTGGTTTAACCCACAGTGCCACCTGCGTCCCAGTTTTTTGTTTTTTGTTTGTATAGTGACTAACAAATTATTATTTATATCCTGCCCAACTGGCTGGGTTTCCCCAGCCACTTTATGTAATAAATAATAACAGTAACTGAATGTTCTTTTGTGTAACAGGACTTCACCTTCCTCTTCTCCCACTTCTCCCCAAACAAATCTGTTTTAGTTCTCTTAAGAGGAAGAGGAAGTTCTATTGTATGAGCAGAAATACACTCCACGTGCACAGACAAAAAGAAAACAAGAAAGTTATTCCCCTCACACATTTACAACATTGTAAACATTGAAAGAGTCAGGGCACAGGCCGTTGCACAAATGTGCATAAAATCTGCATATGCTAATTTATATGCATAGCTAAAACTTTAGGTCTCTGAAGATGACTAGGGTCTCACAGCACTGAGCTTTTGTGCTGTGCATTCTAGCAACCATGTAAGTGATAGGGATTGTTGTTATTGTTGTCTAAAAAAGGAGTGAAGGAAAGAGGCTGGAAGACTGGGACTCTGGTAAAAAGACCTAGAGCTTACCCCCTAACAACGCCCTTAGTTCCTACAATGGAAAAGGCTGTGGAAACCACAATAGAAGTTTATCTCCCTTATATGTTATGTCTCTTTTTAAGAAAACCCACAAAGCACTGCACTCAATGATCACAACACACACCTGAAAAGTGTCCAGACCTGGATGTATTGATGTTACTGATTAAACACACCAACCCTACAAGAACCCATGCCAGAACTCACCACAAACGCCTCCCTTGTTCTCTTATAATGGCAATGGCACCCACCTGAGAGGTTAGAAAAAGCCATGTGGATTCTGTCCATGTTTGCACAGAAGGGTGAAAGCCATCCCCCCCTCTCCTCAGATTGACACATAAATGAACCAATGTCCTTCCCTCTCCCAAAATGGGAAACAATGCAGTTTCATTTCCCAAAACAGTCTGATACAACAATGAGGTGCTTCTAGCGGTGCAAGCCACCATCTTAGATTATATCCTGTAAGTTCCTCAGCTGTGAATTTGCTATAGCAGCCAAAATGTTCAAAAGCAACACATATTTGAACTAAGCAAAAATGACTGTTTCCTTAAGTGTTATAAACTTGAAGTCACTGACAGAAATATTTTAACATGATTTGGGGATGTGAAGCAAGGGAGGGTAAAGTTCCTATTAGAAAAGGACCCAGACCACAACAGTTGGAGCTGAGCTGAGATTTTCTTAGCATCTGGATAGTATTCAATTCTGGGGTTTTGGTCTGGCTGTTCTTACGAACTGAGACTAGCTACAAAGTTTGGAATTTTGACTATAGCTCTCCCAGTGGAGCCACAGACTTGAGTCAAACCCCTTCCAATTCATATGCCTCCAAATAATACAAGTTAAACTCTTTGAGCTATGTTTATTCTGAGCCTCATAAAGTGGGTGGTCTCATTTTTTCTTTTTCACCCACAATTTAAATAAAACACATCTTTGATAGGTGTCTCAGATTAATCATCACCACCACCCTTCTCCTTCATTCTTTCCTGTGCTGAACAGCAATTAAGAACATAAGAAGAGATCTGCTGAATCAAATCATTGATCAATATTCATAGACCACCCACCTATGCAATGTCCTTTAAAAGGATCTCAAAACATCTACAGCACGATGACACAAGATTTCTTCACCATGTGAATACATGCATGCATTCTTCACTTGGCCAAAAAATGTATCTGTTCCACTAGGGAAGGAAAGATAAAGATTAATTAGTTCCATAACACACATAAGAAGGTTTGGATTAACTATTCATATTGGTTTAAATGGGATGCAGCTCAACAAACTTAGATCTAACACGCTGTGTCCCAACTTGGCAGTTTCATTCTTGGTCATTCTTGACCTTGTATGTTCTTGGTCATACAATGACCTTGGTCATTCACAGACTTTGTATATGTTTTATTAAAAATCCAAAATGATTGTGATCATCACAATTCTCTGCAATTCCGAACCCTTTGATTTATTTGTAAGTGGCTTGAATAGAAACTCTGTGCAGCCTCAACTGTTGATTTTAATAAACTTTTGAACCTTTTGTGTTTTCTATCAATAATTTTTAAAGTTTTTTTTTTATATTGTTGCAAACTGCTTAGAAGTTTGGTGGTTTGGGGGGGTTTTTTACAAACAAATTTTATCTACATTTTATTAAATGTCTGGTTGTCTCTGTTTCCATAGATGGAGAATATTAGGAGACCTACCAGGTTTGATTTTGGGTCAATGGCTTTAAAGGAATCCCCATCTCAGCTTGTCTGGTCTCCTTGAGGATCAGGTGGTCATTTCCTTTAAAAACTAGAACACCAAACACTATGAACCCTACCTTCCACCCAACCACCCCCAAAAATCCCTGCTAAGACTGCAGAATTGATTCACTCTGTTCCTTTCCCTCTTGCCTTGAATTGTCTTGAGGTGAAGAAGAGCAGCCAGTGCCCAGGCTTTATATCCCTAAAGCTAGAGCACAATACAAAGTTATAACTCTGCTTCGATCCTTTGTTTTGAGAAATTAAAGCATTGTGTGAGTCACAATGTTCATGTCTTTAGGTTCCTTTGTTTCAACATTTGTATCTATGGCATCTGTGTTCTATAATTATACATGAGTGACAAGTGTCTGTTACTTGCTGCTCTCTATTACTGGGATCTACTGGTATTTCTCCTATGAACTTGGGAGTCCTAACTCAGTTGCTCACAATTTTGGGGGGCTGCAGCCTGTAAATCCTGTCAGCAGCCCCAGCCCCCACTGTCCCTGGAATCTCAATGTCCTTGAAGAGGGTTGTCTTCAACATCCTTCCTTCCAGCTCACACTTGGTGCCTGAGGCAGAACAGCAAATGGGACCCCCTTCAAAAAAAGATAAGCGAAGGTGTGTAGTGCCAAGGTCAGCCAAGTTATTTTGACACCTGAGGCAAGAAAATCCCACAGTTACCTCTCACTCACTCTGACAGTAATAACAAATAACAATTTGCTGTCCTTTGGTGAGTCCCCAAACCTGCTGCCTGAGGCAGCTTCTCACTCTGCCCAATGGCAGGGCCATCCCTGGGCTTCTGCAGTCAGGCCCCAGCCTTCACTTCCACATGACTGTTTCTGCCTCTCAAAGTCCTAGAAGTGAGGGAACCCAAGGTAGAGAAAGGCTGGTCCAGAGATAAATTATTACATTGGGGCTTCCTCCTGACCCAGCTTGTAAACCAAATGGTTGAGCTATTCCTGTTTGTTTAAAAAAGAAGGAAACAGCATGCTGAAACTGGCCTTCTTCACCTTTCTATACCAGTAGAACAAGGTGGCTACTGTCCTGCCTTGGCTACTCAGAAATTGTGAGATAAAAGTTTGGGGGTTGTGCAGCCTTAGCAAGTCCACATCAGGTTTGTGTTGAGGGGCATAGCATATAGCATAGCATTTCATGTCCCTCTAGGAACAGTTAATGAATCTATTATGGTTGCCTTCAGTCACCTGGGAACTTGTAGATCAGGCGTGTTTATTTCCTGGGGTAAAATCCTAAAAAACCCTCAACAACTCTTCAATCCTAAAAAAGGCTCAACAACTTTGAGGTAAAATCATAAAGAACAACAACCAACTTTGGTTGGCCCTTATGGCCCTTTACTTCATCAATTCTGGCCCTCTTTGAAAAAAGTTTGGACACCATTGCCTAGATGTTTTGGACTACAACTAGAGTGCAACTTCCTTTTTGCATCGCATTTGAATTCATGCTAAATTTTCTCCAGCTTGATACAATCAACCCTTCCTAATCTAGGCCCATGTACACGAAACTATATTTCCTTCATGTTCAAGTCTTCCCATATAGCCAATAATGGTTTGTTCAGGTGGACATTAGCTTTTGAATTATTTCCATATATCGTTCTGTTGAAAAAATGGAACAATAGGGAGAAGGGGAGGGGAGTATTTGCAGTCTGCTGGTTTCTGCCTCAAACTCCAACATTAACTGCATGGCTTTGCATTCTTAGGAAGGAGACTGGCCCCAAGAAACAACCAAGATGCTTATCTGATGTGGCACCGAGGACAGTTTTCTGATGCTTTGTAACTGCAGGTTTAATTTAAGGACAAAGTTTTGCTCACTGTGAAATCTTTTCCTGTTCACCTGCCGCTGTCATACTGAGCAATTAAAACGCAGTGCACTTCATTCCATGGGAAAAGCAAAGACAGAAGAGCATCATAGTTACAGTATTTCTGACCTAGCTAGGTCTTGATTAAAAATGTAGATTTGTTTATCCCAAATATCATTTAAATTTACCTTAAATGTGAACCTCGGTTTTTATAAATGGTTCCCATTTCCAATTAGCCAAATTAAACAGAGAGCAAAGAAAATTAGGATTAGGTAGATTCCATGTGGGGTAGGCTCACTAGTACATCTAGGTTTTTTGTGCAATCTGTTATAGTTATGTATGTATTTATATGTCGCCCATCTGACTGGGTTGCCCCAGCCACTCTAGGTGTTTCCCAACAAAAAATAGTAAAAACACAATACAATACCACACACAAAAAACTTCCCTGAACAGGACTGCCTTCAGATGTCTTTAAAAAAATCACATAGCTGTTTATCTTGAATATTGAATATCATTCAATATAGACAACATTTCATGATCTGCCACTTTTCATGTTCTCTTTCACCATCCATTTACTAGCCCTGTATGCACCAAAGCTTATTACTCAAACGTTTGTGCCACATTCACTCATACAACTACGACCCAATCCCTCTCTGACATTGGTCTCTGGCATTTCAGAAAATCCATGTAATCCAATTTAAATATATGTCAAGTGGAGTTATAACCTGCAACCTTGTTCAATTCAAATGCAACAACATGAATAGGTTTTACTTTCTTGGGTTATGTTACATCGCACCTTAATTTCATGAAGTCCTCTGCAGAACTGGAAGTACGTACAATTAGGAACTTGCAGCCTCAGGTCGTGTAGCCTTGGGTGAACCGGTGGAGGTGGTGGCATGAAGCCTGAAGTTTGTGCCAAAGAGCAAATTTAAATCAAGCTTGGCATTGAGATGAACTTTCTGGGGAATCTGGCCAGATCTGGCAATAAATCCAAAAGGTAAAGCAAAGTCACTGTTGGGGAACAAACTACAAAGTAAATCTCAGGGAATGATCAAAGAAACATGGTGCAGCTACCTTGCTGAAATAAAGCAAGTCTGAGTCTGGCTTGTGCTCGGATAGGAGACCACCTGTATTCCCCCTTGTAAAGTATATTGAACTCCTGAGATGATACATAAAACAAATCTGCTATTAAGGCATCATAGCAACAAGCATGAATGCAAAAGCTGATTTTTATTATGTTGTTGGTGGTGGTCATGAGAGGCAAAGGGGCATTTTTGAAATTGCTTAAGTCTAATTAATGCATGAAGGGGTTAAGACCATAGAGTAAGCTGTCCTGCCAGGCTTAGCTCACCTTGAGAAGGATTGGGTAATCAAGACTTTGTCCCCTCCAGTCTACTCAATGTGTGCAGAGTTGGTCTAGTTTAGCTGCATGGCTCTCACAAGTCATTTGAGTGTTCCTATACTAACAATTTAGGAACTTTCACCACTTTGGATCTAAGTTTCATTTTATTGCCTGTGCAACTTTTTAGAAAAGCACATGAACCTGGCCTTTGAAGAGTTTGTAAGGAAGCCAATTTTTAATTTACCAAATGTGTGCTCTCTTCCTGTGCTGAGGAAAGAGGGAAGTTTTGGAACACACAAGGGCATATTTTAAAGGTCTAACAGCCTCTATTTTCCTCGCTTTCCTTTGCTGCATATTTTGTGAAGCTAAATCTCTGCTTGGGTTCTCTCAGCAAAGAGCGCTTGCCCCAAACTTGGATGGCATATCAGGAATTCTCCTTTTTATACCTTTTTAAAATTATTTGCACTGAAAGAAATGATGTTGGCTTTTGGATGGAGATGGAGGAAGGAACAGTGACCTATTCCCCCCACCCCCAGTGCTTGATCCCTTAATTTCATCTGGTGGGGTGAGGGAAGATTAGTTTTGCTGAGAACTCTCATTGTGGGAAAGGCAGGCTACCTGTGAACCAGTGCTTGGAGTGCTGCAGAATGCCCTTGGGCACAGATAAAGCCCACAGATTAGCTAAATGGTATTTCTTATTTACCATTTTGAGAGAGATCAACAACACTGCAAATCCCAAGAACACAGAAGTGATGAAATCAGGGAAGCAAAAGAGATAACCCCCCACCAAAGCAAACCCCCCAAACCCACTGAACATTTAAGTCAAGTAACACAAAAGTATTTTATTCAGATGCGCATAGGGTGTGTGTGTGGATTTTTCACTATGTTTAATGCTTAAGAACCCTCAGTGTATTTGATGCATATGGGATAAAAGTAGTTGCCAACTTTTTTCTGGCAGAGTTTCTGAACTTTTAACAGCTGTGTGGCAAGCAGGTTGGTCCTCCTCACCCCCACCTGCATTATCAGGTTCCTTATTTGGACAATGTAGTCAAGCCTCCATTCTCAAGGAGTTTACATACTGGGGAAGTAACAGGAGGAATAAAGGGAGAAAAGGATAGGTGTCCTTGCCTTCTGCCCTACCAGTCCCAATGGGCACCAGCCACCACTGGTTGCTGGACTCCAACTCTCATCAGCCCCAGCCAGCACAGCCAACATCCCATCCACCAACATTTGGAGCACCAAAGGTTCCCACTCTACCGTACGGAAAACAGAAGTTTGGAGGAGAGTTGTGAAGGAAAGGAAAGAGGTGGCCCCAGGGGTGGCCAGAGGAGCTCTGCTAGAGGTCAAAATTTGGCAACCCACCACCTCTCACCTTCCGTTCTGCTCAATCCACTATGTCATAGTTGTGACGCCCTGCAGCACCCCCTAGGCTCGGCACCCAGTGCAGTGGGACCAATCCTGCTGCCCTAAATCCACCTCTGGGTGATCCAGTATTCCAGCTAAGGGAGGGAGTCCCACCCATGGGCTGGAGCAGGGAGGGCAACCAGAGGGAATGTGCAGAATCACTTTAAGGAAAAGGAAATCTTAATTGACTTGCAAGCAGTAGTCAAAGCAGGGAAGGGCCAAGACACAGCCAGAGTTTCATCAGCTAAGGAGACAAAGATGGATCATGGGTGGATTTCTGCCATGTTGTGCAGGAAGAGCACAACCTAGGCTGTGTACACATCACCATATACTCCGGCTCCAGTAATCTCTCAGGACTGGTGTTTGAAGCCAAGTAAACATGGCAATAGGCATAATCCATCTGGACACTGCAGTTCCTTGAGAAGTACTGCTGTTTGGTGCATTTCCCCTCAAACCAGCTTGCATATGAATTGAAAATGCAAGCTGAAGTTTGTAGATCTGAGGCAACTGCTGCACATGCGCAGGTGATAGCTTCAGTGAATACGGTAAGCGCTCAGGGAAGTTGTAGGCTGGAGGAAACCAATCAGGTAATTCACATGAGGTGATAACATCCCCACCCTCTCTCTGGTGTGTCCAGCAATGGGACTTGAAACACAGCAGGAGGAAACAACCTTGTTGTGTTTTAAGCTGCTGGTGTGTAAAAGGTTGAATGTGGGGAGCAAAGAAGATAAAAGAATCAAAGATGAAGCTGTGTGCGGGGTCCTACTGGGGGTGAGTGCTACTGCTGTTGTTAAGGGGTCAAGGAGAGCAAGCCTTGAGAGTAAATATAAGCAGTTCCATCTGGTCCATGTTGACCTGTACCTGCTGGTTCTACTCCACTTTGAGCAGAAAGATCTGAAGGAGGGGGGAATTTATGCACGTTTGGCTGAATGTGCCTAGACTTTCTGTGTCATGAAAACCTTTTGGCATCACAGAACCAGCAGGGAGACCACAGGAGTGGTCACACACACACACTTACAGATTCTCTCTTTGTGTACAGCATTTGGCATCACAGTGATGGATCTATGGGCACAGTCAGTTAAAACAATTAAAAAAAAAAAGAGCAGAGGGCATGGGTTACAGTAACCTCTCATCATCTCATCATAGTGGGGGACCCATATAGACAATCGCTTAAAAATATTTATTTATTTATTTATTTAAATGACAAATGGGAGATCTTGGGGCCAAATGCTATGGATTAACCACCCCTGAAACAGTGAGAGAACCAGCTAAGGCAGGGTTCACCAATCATTTTGTACCAGCGGGCATCTTTTGAAATTTGAGAGTGCTGTGGGTGCCATTCACAAAATGGCTGCCATGGGAGTGTGGTGTAAAGCAATACGGCTGCATAGGAGAGGGCATGGTATAGCACAAAATGAAGAGCATACAAACATGGTGATGCCCTGTGGTGCCCCATAGTGTAAATCTCCCAATGTTTTTCTCTGGCCATAAACTCATAGGTAGGATGAAGACCGCTGTAATTTAATTCTGTGTTCCCATTCCATGGAGCCTGTGCAGGAGAATACTGTGACCAATGAAATGGACTGCCATGGCAGGGGGTCAAGAAGCAGGAGCAAGTTTGCAGTCCCCCCTGTCCTGCTCTCTGGAAAGGTCATCTGTCAGGATGACTGGGGCTGACTTAGTTCCATGGCCAGGCCTGAACCTTGATTGGAGCAGATCTAAGTAATCTGTGTCATCCACAAAATGTGCAGCTGTCTCACCAGAACTCTCTCTTCCACCTTCCCCACAACTGAGTATTTGCAACTGGTCAATAGTTATTCCAATCCAAGGAGTCCGGGGCCTTTTTCTTTCCTCCAAAGTCACTCTGTTGATCAAGAGAATAACCAGAGTTGATGAATGCGCATTATAGCTAGTCTGGAAAGTTGTGCAACTTTTCATGGAACAGTGTAAGAAATAAGCCAAGAGTTTAGGAGTGGGAGAAGCCGTAGGTGGAGACCACAGCGAGGAGGGAGTCAGCAGAAGTTGCAGAAGAGATAAGATGGATAATGTTTCTGAGAAAGTCGGTGGACCGCAGGTCACAACAGGCGCAAGAAGCTGGAGTCACAAGGTAATGACCGGAGAGGAAAAATTCCATTAATAGAGCTAACACAGGGCAAGAGAAAACAAGATCAAATGAGTGAGTGGAGGAGTCACGCCAAGGCTGTAGGCCAAAGAAAATCAAAGAGGGGAGAGAAGCAGCAGTAACTATATTGGTGAGATTATCAGCATGAGCACTGAATTTATGCTTGTGCCTTTATTAAAGTTGCAGGAGTCTGCCAAAGAAAAAACCAAGCCAAACCTGGCAACTTCAGGCTCAAGCTTTCATCTTTACGGAACAAAATGTAACGTGTTTCTTGCCTGGCCTTTTAAGTTAGCTATTCCCAAGTTAAAACTCTGTAAAGCTTTTGTGATTCATGAACATCCAGATTCCTCTGGGCTGTGGCCTTTCATATCAAGCTGATATTATGCACCAGTCATTGCTATCCATGTCAAAACCTAGACCAGCGTTTGAAACAGCAGCTACTCTTCTCTTCTAGTATGCGTGTTTACTTTGTAGCCTGGCTGACATTTTCAATCTCTTTATTCAGGCTCTGAGTGGAAAGGCCAGCTAGCAGAGCTTGATGAGATTTGTAGTCCAAAATATCTGGAGGGCACCAGGTTGGTGAAGGCTGAGCTGGGCAGAGCCACATTCCTCAGCAGAAGTGACAATGCACTTGCAAATGGCTTTGCAAAATCAGAAGCCAACATGCTGAAGATCAGTTTACAGGGGAATGGTCATTTTTAACCCCCCCCCCAAGAAAGCGAAGCATAAAGTATTCCTTGAGCTTTGTTGTTTGGGCAAGGTCAGAATGGGAGAATGGACAGGGTGTTGGATTTGGCACTGCACAATAAAGTTCAAATGAAGCCCAGCCCTGAAACTCTCAGCTGTTGAACTGTGAGAGACAGACCAAGTCTTCCAAGAAAAGGATCCACAAATCATTTATTTGCTTAACTCTCCTTAATTGGCTGGCTGTGAGGATTAAATGGGATAAGGAATAGAGCTACCACTGTTTTTTTGTATTCCAAAGAGCTTGTGCCTGCAACAGCTGCTTGACAGGCAGAAATTCAACTGGTGCTGTTTTCCCCCATTACAGTTCCTAGGATTGTCAGGCTGTGTGTGTGTGTGTGTGCGTGCGTGCGTGCACTTTAAACTATCAATCCAAAAGTCCCCAGTTTGAATCTCACCTCTGCAATGAACTCACTAGGTGGTTTTAAGGCAAGCCACTCTTTCTGTCAGTTTCCGCTTCCCAATTTGTAAAATAGGAATAATAAGATAACATCACGGTAGAAAATAATAATTGATCTGAAGGGCTTTGAATACTCTGATTGTATGTTACACATATTAGGTATCAGTTATCACCATTAACTAGATGAAACTCTGTCAGATTAGCACTTTTGCTAATCTCCCTCCACTGCAGGGTGTGAAATAGCACCTTTCAATTCTGAAAGACTCCTGCAAACAACAGCAGCTGAGCTAGGAGGGCTTTCTGAGTCCCTTGCTCCTGTCTTTGAAGATAGTCAAGAGTTATATAGCCCTCTGGCTCTGCACAGGCATAGGAGAAGGCAGCGGTGATGCTATGAACAATGTTTTGAACTCCCTTTCATATAATACTTTCCCTCTTTGGCTGTTGTACAGGTTGTGCCTCCTGGGTATATTCGCATGACTTCTTTTCCACAGTCAAGCATAGGAAAAAAGCTGCGTCTCGGCCAGCACGCTCAAAGTTTGTTTGATCTGTGCTGGGATGTAACTGTTTTTCTAACGGAGTCATGGCCTCGTCCAAGAAACAGGTGCAGATAGGAATTGCAGAATCTACTTAGCAAAGTTATATAAAAGTTCAAAAACATGGGGGGAATGTGGAGAAACGTTTGTTAAACCTGAGACAAGAGAGGAAATATCGGATAGTGCAGCCTGCATGAGAAAAACCCAGGGACTGGCCCGAGAACTGCCAAGGAAATTTATTTTGTTGTGCAATCAACCTGGACTTGATTATGAGCTAGTCTGAAAGCCGTTCCCCAAGGCTGTATTTGTAGTTCTTTGCCTCCCCTTCTAGCCACAAAGGAAACAAGCAGCACAGAACTAGCAAATGAAGTGGAAAGCCGCATTCACAAGCCATCAGCTGGCTGATATATCATAGGGCTCCCTTGCCCACTTGGGTTTTATTATGCTGCCACATGCCTCACCATTGCATCACAATTGCCACCGCAGTGCTGCGAGTTCATTGCAGTCAGGTTGTTGCTCTTGACTGGGTGCCTTTGGCTAAGCCACTCTATGAATCCTTTTCCCAAAATGGGCAGGACTGTATTTCCTGTTAGCTCACAAAGATTCTGGCAAGGATCCTGCAGGACAGCTTGCAATTTGATGGGTAGAGCTTTTCTCAGCAGAGCAACATGGCAATGAGAAAAGGTTCTCATTCTGAATTACGTTTGTTGCATAACGGCTAAAAACATGGGAGTTCTGGGTTAGGAGACTTCTAAAGGGGAGGAATTCTGGGGTTGGCATGGAAGGCATAGTTCATAGGATGAGAGGAAGGTTGCTCTGGGCACTTATGGTTTCATTAGGATTATTATTTAGTAAGACAGTGGGCGGCATCTAACAGTTGCTATTTCAACAGATTCTCCCTTAAACTCTTGCAAAAAAAAGAGGGAGGCTCCAGAGAGTTGAAGATTCTTCCTGAACAGTGCAGGTGTCTGCAGGGAGAAATCATCAGCCTTCCATGAGTGGAGGTGTCAGGTGGATCAAAACACCTTCTGCGAGGGCATGAATTAGATTCCACTCCTTTTTTTCACCTGTGCCATTTCAAAGCTTTGCCTCTTCTTTTGCTTCCCCTTGTCCATAGCACCAACTCAAGTCTGGCCCAACATTTTGCTGCCTGAAATGAAGGACAAGATCTCCCTGCACCGCTGCCAACTGGTAATTGTATCTCACTTCAACACTGGTGATGGGATAGTGCCTTCTACAGCACCCAAAACAGCAGACTAGTTCAGGGGGGCTAAGATCGATCTCATAGCATGACTAGAGGAAGTCCTTAGAAGGATAGCCAGGTGTGTGTGTGATTGTTGCTTCCACCCCACCTCCCGGCATGTGTCACCTGAGGTGGTTACTTCATTGGTAGGGATGGCCCTGTATGAACACATCACTCTGGATTAGCATGGGAAGATAGTTTGCACAGAAAATCTCAGACAAGCCTTGTCACCCACAAAAGTATTATCACCTACTAAGCACTTTCTTCATTAGATCCCATTCCACATACAGCCCTTGCCCAAAATCCTGGTTCACCTCCACACTCCTCTTACACCTCACAAGCCTTTGAGTCCTACTGTGAAATACTGAGGGTGAGTAATTTCCACGCATTTCCGTGAAGCTAACTAAAAACCAGCTTGGTGAGAGGTGACAGAATGGGATCAGAATACGAGTAATTAGTTTTACAAAATTTGCTTCCAGTGTCACTGTAGGAATGGCACTCTTTAACAGTTGTTAAATCCCATAATCCCTGCTGAGGATTTGGCCTGTTGAGTTTTATGCTGCACCTCGTGCTTTTCATCTTGATGATCCTGGGGAATAGAAGGGAAGGAAGGGCATTTCTTCAGCGAAACCTGCCAATGCATCAGAGAAGCAAGTACCACTATGAAACACAAACTGCAGACTAGGACAAAACTGAAATGGAGAGGAACAATTCATCCATTTTGCTGAAGCAAAGCAGGTCTGTGCCTGGTTAGGGTCTGGACGAGAAATCACTTGGCAGCCCCACATACACTTCATGACGAAAGAAAGATGGAAATAAATCTACCAAATTATATTTGGCAATAAAAACTAATAAAGCACAGAAGGAAAGCATCCAGGGAGAGAGCACCGGATCTTACCTGGCTAAAGCCCTCTAAACATGGCAGCTCTGTGTGAACATCTGTTGGAAAACAGATCAAACTGAACAGCTTAATGCCAGGGATATTTTTATCACTGCATAGGTTTCTGTTCAGTGCAGAAGGAGCTGTTCAAGACAACCATGAAATGGTTAATATTAGGGGTGTTCATACATTACATTCAACCAGTGTATAGTCCTTTGTACCTGTGCACACAAATACTGTACATTCGGTACAGTTATGCACATGTAACATTCAATGAGTCTGTTAGGTCAGAGGCATTTCTGGGGAAATGAGGGCAGCAGGCTGCAGCACCTTAGAGCAGCCTTTCTCAAATTTGGGTCCCCAGATGTTGTTGGACTACAACTCCCATCATCCCTGACCACGGGTCCTGATAGCTAGGGATGATGGGAGTTGTAGTCTGCGGGCCCAATTTGAGAAAGGCTGCTTTAGAGTGTCTGCTGCTCCTGCTGGTTTTCTCTCTCTCTCTCTCCACCCCTCTGCATTTATCTGCTGTTCACTCTCTGGCATCTTTTGGACCCCCTTGGGCTCCAAAATCCACACCAGACAGAGCCATAGTGGGTTGGCAGAGAGCAGAACAGCCCTGCTAACCCCTCCAACATTTTGCTTAGTGGGAAAAACATTTGGGCATGTGGGTAGACAAGACACAACCCAAAAAAAGGGGGGGGGGACCAACAGTAGGCCCTACATGTGCAAGCATGCATGTACTTCAAATCACTAGCAGGGAGTTTTTAAAGCTTTTTAAAGACCTAACAGGGACTTGGGACTGCAATCCTATATGCAATCTGGGGGTAAGTCCCACTGAACATGACAAGCCTTAAGGGATTGTGCTGCTGGTGTAGTTTGGTTCTGGTGTCTAAATCCAGTTTGGGGAGGTTGTGGAAAGTTCCCAAAATGGACAATGCAGAATAGCTACTATAATGTAAAACAAGAATACCCTCACAAAAAACAAACAAACCACAAACCAAACCAAACCAAACCAAACCAAACAAAAACAAAAACAAAAAACAACCCAAGATGTCCCATAGAGAGGATATAAATTACCAGGCAGCCGATGAAACTGGAAGCCACTGTTTTACATGACTAGGCTCCTCCAAGGCAAATCAGAGATTATGGATATCAGACACAGCCGAGGTCCTGTGCGTGTTGTTATCATAAGAGTAACAAAAAAGGAGAAAGGAATTTACGGTAAACAATGAAAGCTCTGTACCAGGCAAGGCAGGTACTGCCAAGTAACCACACCTTAAACCTATGGCAAACACAATGAAATGCCTGATTGTTTAAAACAAATCTGGTACGAAATAATTAGAATATTAAGTTGCTGGCCTCTTTCTACATCTCGGAGTTGGAGGTGCAATTTAAAGGGGGGAGGTGCTAGTTATGTGTGCAAGAATTGGGGGAATCAAGGGAAGCATTGTTTGCTTGTCTACCTAGGAAACATGAGCACTGTATCTTATCATTTTTGAGCTCTCCGATTTTCTCATAAGTGTAGATGACAGAGAAAAAGCTGCATTTTCACCTGTAAGCCCTCGACATATAGGATGCATTTATATGCATTATACACTACACACTGCTATTTTGCAAGTTTTTTCTGACCACTATTCCTCCCCCACCCCTTTCTTTGGATGAAGATGTAATTTAGTAGGCTTGACAATCTATGAAAAGGCTGGTTTTTGTCAGCCTCTAAGCACATTTTAACTAGATGTTTGTAGCTCAGAAACTCATTCACAACTCAAGTTAACCTTTCAGGATCTTTGGGAGACTTTCAGCTTTGAAACCTAAGGCAAAGGTCAGGAAAAAAGCAACCTAGGAACTGATCCTCAATTTCTGGAGTTTAAATAAGTGAATCAGGAGCATGCAAAGCACTTAGGACATGGTACATTTAGACAAACCTGGCAAGGTGTCTCACAGGATAATTTGCCATTGGCTGACGTAGCCTAACCCTTCCCAGGAGACTGCCTCTTCACAGCTGAGTGTTTTGCCCCTGAACATTATCCAAGTTATGCTTTATTAATCAGACCGTTTTCGATGAGATTATGTTAATTACTTGGCAGATTAGGCGTTTATCTCAGAGAGTCACACTATAATCATTTACCAGGGTCTGAGCCTTTAGTGTAGCAGGCCTTGCCCTTCGGAACTCCTTGCCAATAGAGGCTCAGTAGGAGTCGTCCATATTCACTTGCAGACTTCTTCTGTATTATTCAGACAGGCCTTTTGAACCTGAGATTCTTTGCCACCCAGCTTTTACTGATGTGTTTTGTTGTGTTTATTGTAATCCTGTGCTTTTAGCCTGTATACTGCATTGCAATATTTTATATGAAAGTATGTTTTAAATGTTTAAATAAACAAGCAGTACTATATGTTTCCTTGTGTGTGGTCTGAGTGCAGAAGGCAGGAAAGAAAATATTACGGTACTTTCCATAAGTTGATTGAATTCACTAGGTGAAGGAAATTGCATTTGCCCTGCTTATGTGCTATGGTACTTAATAACAAACATTTTAATTTTAAACGTTACACCAAGTTTGTATGTTCTGGCCTCCAAAAGATTTCACATGCACTACAGTGTACAGTGTACTACAGTGGTACTTCAGGTTAAGTACTTAATTCGTTCCGGAGGTCCGTTCTTAACCTGAAACTGTTCTTAACCTGAAGCACCACTTTAGCTAATGGGGCCTCCCGCTGCTGCTGTGCCATCGGAGCACGATTTCTGTTCTTATCCTGAAGCAAAGTGCTTAACCTGAAGCACTATTTCTGGGTTAGCAGAGTCTGTAACCTGAAGCGTATGTAACCCGAGGTACCACTGTATGGGTTTACTGCCTTATACTTCTGCAGTTGTGAAGACCATATATTTTCCATTGTGTATATGCTAACATATAGCAACTTGAAGAAAACATAATAATGTTCCCAATAATATTTTGAAAGTCAAAAAGTCAGTAGAGGAGCAAAACATATCACATAATTTTATTAACACAGTATCAACAAAATAATAGAATAAGGAAAACTTCAAATATATAATTTCTTCCCATCTTAGTCACTTGGGGTAACAATGTTCTAACAAAATAAATTATCTCTTATTTCATAGAATACACAGGCTCGTTATCAGTCTTTCCTAATCAGATGTTTATCACACAAAATATTTATTTCTGAATGTGTGCACGTATGTGCAAAAAACTATAAAGATTTGGCAGTATTACTCCCTTCCTGAGGCTATTCAAGAATGGAGTAGCAGTTTTTTTTAAAACAAAACTTCTTCCATGGTCTACAAAATACTCACTTCTCAAGAACAAACTCAATAGCCAGAAAAAAAATATTTCATACTTTCTTCATGCTAATGTGGATCAACACTGACTCCAGAACAGTCCGATATAGAGATTAATTGCTGTATTGTGCATTTCCCAAATTTAATTAGTTTACAGTGGCAACAAAGCTATAAGAGCAAGGAGAGTTCACACTGAACTAATCTGGCGCAATTCTTCCTCAAACACTATTTATACTTTTATAGAATAATCTTCCTACTGAAGGTAAATGGACTGATGAGAGTCCGTTTTGGAGTAATGTGATTATTAAGGTTCTACCATTAACATCTGAAGGATGTAAATTCTGGATCTTATACAGAAAAGTTATGCAATAAGTACTATTGCCTTCCAATGTGAATAAGATAGTATCCAAAACAATATCTGATCGTGCCATTCTAGTTATCTGAAATATTTGCAAATACTGTAGTAGAAATAATCCACCCAAGAAGTGTTTCAAAATGTAATTTTTAAAACTAAAAATTGAATGCTAAAATCAGGATTCCAAAACATGTAGGAGACAATCATAGGAATATTTAAGGCGTCATAAAAGTTAACACTGTAAAATACTTGCCATTAGAATCTAATTTAATATTAAAACCAGACAACAAGAAAATTTATAATATTTAAACAACTTCCATTTTTTTCATCCAGCTGTTTACTCTAGCAATTGAGTAGGATACCTGAAATAATCTCCCAATAAGAGTAACTAATGAGACGACAGTAGCTGATTACCACCAAAAATGGAAGGGGTGGCTTCCAACCTCATTTTCTCACTGGTACTATCATTTTGCAGAGGATTATCATTTAGTTAAGAAACTAACGGTTTGATTCTTTTATACGTAAGGATCCCTGTTTCAACCAATGTTTTATAAATACTAGCAAAGATGTTTTATTTCTTGTTAACTTTAAGTATATTTGCATTGATGGCATTCATATTGTGCAGCTATTTTAAATTTTAAAGTAAACTGCAAGTAAATTATTTTCCTTTAATGTGTACACACTGTACAGCTGAGAAACCATTATAACCCAGTCTTTAAAGTTCTATTGTCATGCTGCATAGCATACTTCAATATCAAAATAGAAGGGTGGAGAAGCTAGCAAACTAGCCTGAAATCTGTCAGCATATGCTAAAACGTTTATAGGCAGCTTCCTAATACTAAGTCAGACCATCAAGCTCAGTTCTCTCTAAACTGGCAGCAGATCTCCAAAGTTTTATTTGCACACGGAGATGCCAGGAATTGAGCACGGGGCATTTTGCATAAACTGCAAGTGCTCTATCACTGAGCTGCAGCTGAGAATCTGTAGAAATGACTAAGATTTTTACTATTCATTTAAGTTATTTATATACTGCTTAATCACCAAGGTTTCTAAGTGGTATACATGAAGAATTTTGTTTTATGAAAACCAGAGCACAATGTATTGGAGCATATTCTTGTCTGTCTAGTTCTGGGATAGAGAATCTGCGCTGGCTGCCCTTGCCCCTTTCAGCTAGCATGGCCAATGGTTTAGTGATGATGCAGTACAACATCATCTGGGAGGGCCACCCTGGTCTGGGTGAAGTGGGCAGGGTTTTCTGTCGCCTGACATTATGCTTACTTTGCAAGGCTATGGAATATTTTCAGTGAATGGTGTGGGTCATATAATGCAGGAAGAGCCCTACCAGATCACAGCAACAGGCCATATAATTCCATATCCTATTTTTAATAGTAGCCAGGTAGGTCTGTGCAAAGCCCACAAAAAGGCCTCAACACAGTAGTCCTCTCCTTTTATTTTGAACCCAAATAACTGGTGCTCTCTGCCACACTGTCAGGAGAGGCTCCACATTGGTGCAATGGCCTAATAGCTGTTGATAGTCCTCTGCTCCAGGAATTTATCAAATCCTCTTTTAAAGAGATCCAGGCTAGAGGACATCATCACATCTCGTAGATGATGCAGTGAGTGTGTTATGTTAAGGGATGACTTTCAGAAACATGAAACTTAAGGGAGGAAAACGAAGTTACATAAATTTACAGTGGTAAAAATATTTCCCTACCTGCAGCTTCCCCCAAAAGATCACTCTCCCCGTTGCCAGTGCAATTCTAGAATGCAATTCAAGGAATACTTTCTATTAAAATTCAGTCTGGACAAGATTATATATGCTTATGAATGTGTACTGCCAAAGAGTCTTACTAGGTTAACAGGACTTCCTTGGAGTGAAGTGTATTAACTGAGTAGGATAGACGACCAAAACAATAATTGCCATAAGGAAACAAGATCCATTTATCCGAAATGGAGGAGAAACAGATATGTGAAATTCATTGATAACATCAACTCACCAGAATACAAAACAAATATAATTCTACCAAAAAAAAAACAAATAAGTGGAATTTTACCAAGACACATACAGTTAGCCAATGGATATTGCCCACTGCTAAGATATAATAAGCAGAACAAGTTAAGAAATAAGCAAAAACATCTAATTGCCAAAAGCAACGAATCTCTAAATTTTGCATTTAATTTTTTTCATCATTTGATAATAAGTTACCGTAAATACAAAAGGTGTAATATGAACAGACATGAGGCACAGTTCACAAATCCTATTGTGCTGACATACCATTGCTCCAGCATGTCTCGGCCTTGCATAGCATACAACTGTGAGTAAGTCTGCCCTGTATGAACTATGGCACATTCCTTGTACTTATCCATTCCAAGACATGTGGGTTTCATGCTGCAGCAGTAAGAAAAACTCACATAAATACTAGTGCCAAGGCACCCACAAGTCAGTTCAGGCAGACCACACACACCAAACCCCATGAACTAACACTACAGGGAGTTATATAACCCACACTGCCACATAGTCTGAGGGCAATACAGTACCCATCAATGCTGTTGAAATGATTGGAGTAGCTGGAAAGATTCCCAGTCGGGGAACATACCTCCATTCCTTCAACACCAGGTTTGGACCAATGGCAACTACTGGGGTATGCACTGCTATTTTGGGGGGGCCAAATAAAAAGGCAAATTGGGATGATGTGGGGGACTCCTCTACTCCCTGAGTCGAAGCAGGGTGTAATTCCCACCCCTTCAGTTTGATCAGGGCACCAACAAAGCCACAGAGCCTCTTTGTTTCTGTGCCAGTACAACTCTATCTTTTCCTGTATATCTCTATGCTTCTCTCGGTCCATGGGCTTTGCAAGAAGTGAAGGGGTTGAAAATGTTGTCTGCAAAGCACAGCATTGGGTATTTTTTTTTTTACAAATATATATATATATATATATAAGTAAAACATTTCATTTTAGGGTTTTTTTTAAGTGTACTTTGCTCTGCTTTAATAAGAACAAAATCAACAACCCAGAGCTCTTTAGAACTCTGCAAGCAGCATTCTAGGCTCAACATTGTAAAGTATATTAGAGACCTGTGCAGGTCTACTGGGAGGCCTATAAAGCCTGTTGGAGGTCACAAACAACCGTCAGGAGAAAGGCTGATGTGAAGCTGCGAAGGTTTTTTCTAATGTACATGCTAGTATATGCACCATTTGGCAACCTCTTAATTATTTTAAGGTAAGAAAAAGACAAGATCCCCTGGGGTTATGGAGAAAAGTACATTCTTTTTACTTCCCCACAAAAAGCACCTGGAATTTGTCTGCAATTTGGCAGGCCTAATTCACTCTGGAGGCACTTCCGTGCCTATAAACTTAATCCACTCTGTCCAAAAGGGAAACATTTTACCTGTTTTTAGATTCCCCATTATAGTGAATGGGGAACACAGACTTTCATTTTATACTGACTGGCTCAGGAGCCAAACTGCAGATTGTAGTGAAGAAGTACACAGTGTGATTCAGCCATGGTTCAGAATTTTGAAAACAGCAACACAGATAACAGATATCTTGGGACCTGTGCACAAACTCCAAGCAACTACTGCAGAGCGGCTGAGATGCAGGCTTCAGGAAACAGGCAGGGAGTCAACACCCAATGGTAGTTTGTAGAAGGAGATGTGTGTGGGTTGCAAAACCACAGTGGGTTGCAAAAGCACACTAGTGTTGCATCCAGAAATGGTCAGTAATCAGAGGGTTGATTTTTTAAAAAAAAAAACAGATAATGTACATAAGGAATACAGAGCTTCTTGAATGCTGCTTTCATTTATTCTAAAACTAGAAAGACTTTAAAGATCACAGATATGTAAAAAGTGATAATCCAGGATGAATGTAAATATAAGCAAATTTTCTAGACATATATACTATTTAAATATCCCACCCCAATGCATATAAATCAAGAATTATTGGAATAAATAAGTGTTAACAGTAAGAGAGAGATGGAATTTGACTGAGGCATTCTTGAAGGGTCGGTGGGAAAACAAGTTCAATTTCATAGGCATAAGGTTTGACATTCAGATTGTGTACCTTCTTCATCTGCAAGGTAAACTGGTGCAAGAAATGCAAAAGAAATATGGCAGTCACTTTTTCCAAATGATGTTGCCTTAGTGAAAAAAGCTTCTGCCAATATATTGTGCGGTTAAAGGTACTTGAAGCAAAAATTCTGTTACAGAATTTCATAAGACAGTGACAGGTCGGAGCTGCTCCAACTGAGTTTCCAGTGCAGTTCGTTCTTTGTGAACCTCCTAGACAATGCAAACAAACAAACAAACAAACAAACAAACAACAATCAGAATATAGCCCTTAAAGGCCTAAACGCATAAAAACAATATTGTCTTATGATGCAGACTTATAAAGTCCACTTTTGCAATCACTCCATAATTAATATACTTATAGCACTCACGCCCAAGTAAACCGATGTTACAACACTACAGACTTTACACTCAATTAGTGGCTTGGGTGCAGCAGTATTGCCTAAATGTCCCACTGACATTCCCCTATGCCCTGAATGCAGGGCCTGGAATCAGTTTAAATCTGGGTGCTTAAGGAATTAAACACAACAGTGTAATAAAGTACACAAAGCTTCCAGAAGATGGCTTATTTGAGATGCCACAAACATTAGGCTAGCTCTCGTCAACTGATTTGCCCAACATTATTCCGAACTCTGTTATAATACTAATGACTACAGCCAGCTGTAATGAGTTCAAGGGGCCACACCTCTACACAAGCAATCTTGGAGCAATGGCTATGAGAGACATCTAGTTAGTCAATCACTTGCCTTATTTTACTAACCACCATTAATTTGAATCTTTTTTCTTTCAACTCATACAAATATAAAATTCACTGACTGGAATATATTAGGCCAAGCACCTAACTGAGAACATTTTGTCACCACTTGGCAGAAAAGCCAGAACTATCTTTTCTGTTCCAAGATTACAAAGAAGGTGGAATGGGTGGGGAGGAGAAAGCTGGCTCCAGAGTTCTACAGCAGATTTCTACTCACAAATGGGGCAGTCTGGGATACTGGCTTCCCTTTCCCTCTGCAGTCCCCTAAAAATCTGATCTAGATGGTTGAGGGGGAACCCTGGAGCAGCATGGGGCTGCAGCGGAATGGTGGAGGGATTGGCTAAAATCTGTACTCTAGCTTCTGCTGGATCCAAGCTCCTTCCATTTGTGAAAGGGTGCTTTTGGGTCTAACTCGCAGCCCCTACAGTTTAGAGTGCAAGTGATCCTGCTGCTCTCATATTTCAAGATGGGAGAGAGGGTATTTGCCTCAGCAAGGTGCACACACTTTGGTTTGCTTCCTGTATTTAACAGTGTTGTTGTTGTTTAGTCGTTTAGTCGTATCCGACTCTTCGTGACTCCATGGACCAGAGCACGCCAGGCACTCCTGTCTTCCACTGCCTCCCGCAGTTTGGTCAGACTCATGCTGGTAGCTATTTAACAGTGTAGACAGAGGCATATGACATAGGCTTCAGAGAGCTTCATGGCACGTCTAACCATAGAAGTGTGCTCCTTACCTTCAGCTGTTGCTGGAGTTCACTGTTCAACCGAGCTAGGACCACGTTCGCTTCTTTATTTTTACGGATAGCTGTCTGAATAGCTTTCTTCTGTTTTGAAGACTGCCTGCCAGAGAGTAAAGACAAACCACTTTCAGAAAATGTATCACAGGGCCTTCCTGCTGTTTGGTAAAAAGGGATGCATTATGATACTTACACCTGAGACTAATTAAAATCAAAATGAGGTGGGGGGGGAGGAAATGCATTACAAAAGAGAGTTGCTATGCAGAAATAAATATTTATGAAATCAGGACATTCAATAAGAGATCCTGATCTTGTGGAAATCAGAAATGGAAGGAAGAAATTGTAGAGAATTGTAGAGTTGGAAGGGACCCTGAGGATCATCTAGTAAAACCCGCTGCGATGCAAGGATATGCAGCGGTACCATACGGGGATCGAACCCGCAACCTTGACGTTATCAGCACCGTACTGTAACCAACTGGCTATCCAGGCATTTTAATAGCCCTATCTGTAGGCCAGAATTCATTTACTATGTTAACCTGGCTCAATTTCCTCCTTAAAGCTTATTTCCCTATATACCACTGAACTAAGATCAGCTCAAATGGAGGGATTTCCAGTCTAACATTGCCAGCTTCATGGACAATTGCCCTCCTACCACATGACCTGACATGGACAATGGCACACTTTTATGGATCAACACAGCTGTTCCCTATATATTAAGGGGGAAACTCACCTTAATAGGTCTAAAGACAGCACCTGTGTTTAACTTTCAGTACCGTCAGTCATAAATGCGTTTTTCTGTTTAGTATAAGGAATGAGAAATATATTTTAAAATGTAAGAAGAGCCCTGTTGGATCAGATCAAAGGTCCATCTGGTCCAGCACTCTATCCCCACAGCTGCCAGTTAGATCAAAGAATCTAGTTCAACCTCCTGCAATGCAGGAATCTCAACTAAAGCATCCATGACAGGTGGTCATCCAACCTCTGCTTAAAAACCTCCAAGGAAGGAGAGCCCACAACCTCCCGAGGGAGTCCGTTCCACCGTTGAACAGCTCTTACTAGAAGCATCTTATTAGATGTTTGTGGGAAACCTAGAAGCAGGACCCTACTTTTCAAAGTACAATAATCTATTTGAAGTCCTCTGCTACTCGTGCTCACCAGAAATAAATAGCCATCATGACTACTGATATCATCTTTGATTTTTAAAAAGCAAGTTTTTTGTTTTTGTTTTACTAGCATATCTACACCTACTAGTATTTCCCTTATGGAAACCTTATTAAGAACATTTGAATACTGATATGTTTGCTGCCCCCTTTTATTAGTTAATATTTTCATGGTTTTTTTTCCACCTGAGCGATAGAGGTAGTTTGCATGTTACAAAGCAGTAGTAAAAGCATAAATAAAACTCATTTGTACTCCCCTGCTTCTTTGCAGCATGCAAGAGACCAAAGTTATGATGTCACAAGGTAAAACAGAATTTCCAGCATGAGTCTTTAGATTTTGTACATCCATCTGTTCTCCTTTTTTTTAAGTGAATATGTTAGCAATTTTCATCTTGAGAGAAAACCAAGAAACTGGAAACATGGGGGAAATATAGGCTAGATAAGCAGAATTGTTCCTGAGAGAAGCCTTTTATGATTTTCTGCAAGGTGTTAGCAGCTCTTAAATGACAACATGATCAAAGGCAGATACATTTGTTTTAAAAACAGCACAAAGTCCATGTGAAAAAAGTAGAGTTAGCTTTCCCACTCTCTAAAAAGAGAGGTGACAATTTGATCTTTGGAAGAGAATCCCAATGATTTTTTCAGAAAGTCTTCCCCGTGCTTCTTCACTGCCCTCCACCACATCCTTCAACACTCTAGCTGAGGAAAACAAAAATATGCTTATTTGACTGATAAGTAAACTTCAGTCATTTACTGTTCTCAAAATAGGACTAATTTGTTATGCCAGCAGCAAATGCATCTGTTTTGAAAGAGTCAATTAGGCTCTACAAACAACACTAATACTTTCAGATCACTTAAAAACTCTTAGGAAGAGTTCCAGCCTTCCACATTACTTGCCAGAAATGCATACTTCAGAAGGGTGTGACTTTATACCACCACTTTTCAGGTACTATATGGGATTAGAAAACTTTTTTAAAAAAATAAAAATTGGCTGCATGGATTCAGTGGCCAGGTAGTTATTCCTTCATTGTACTGGTTCCAAAACACATTTCAACAGCCCTCAAAATCATGGAACCAGAACACTAGAACAGGTATCAAAGTTCATCTATTCAGTCTCTTGCCATACACCAGGATTTTCCGCCTACATCTCTCCATAGATTAACTGTCCTTTTCCAGATTCCCACCCCTGCCCACCCCTAATCCACAGAAGAGTATTTCAGAAGGCTAGATGTCTTTTTCAGCGAGTCTGCATGCTCTAAGTACTAAGAAAAAACAAGTGAGTTGCATAAGCTGTGTCAGCATCTGGTGGTTGTGAATTGCCCAAACAAAATTATTTTCAAACTTCACATCTGGAAGACAGTAGAAGGAAGTGCAGCTCACTTGCACTTTTTCCACATTACTTTTTTTTTTTAGAATGCTTTATATCCCTCCATGTTGCCATAAAGCCCTCTCCCCAATTTCTCATAAAAGTCAGCCTTTTTACTTTGGGATTGTATGGTGGGATTTGATGGCAGGCAAGGAAGGGGCTACACTTTTCGTGGGGGAAAGTTCCTGGTTCTCTAGCGTCTGGCTTTCAGGCCGGAATTTCCTGCGAATCGGTTTTGATGGTGGTTGAGTAAGCAACACCTCCTGTGGGGGGAAAAAGAGAGCAAGGATTAAAATAACTATTGATGATTCATTAGGAAAACAACAAAGCCACCAGAATCTCATTAACATTTTTTTCGGACCCAAACGGTATTGTTTACTTTGGCTCTGTCTATCCTCATTCCCTAGACCAATTTAATTTATCTCTGTTATGGCATCATCTCTTAGGAACTAGTATCTTCATACCTGGAGTTCCTCAGGAATTAAAAGAAACCAAAAAATCAGTGCAGCTTGAAAGGTTCCATTCACTATGTTGATTCAAAATGGCATCCAAACTGTATCTAAACATACATACAGCTCCTTGGTTTCCGGAACCATCATGCAAAATTTAGCTGCAATTGGTGCAGTTCTGAAAATTTCAGTCTGCCATCTAGATTCAAAATGGCAGCTAATTGTAGCCATAATACACACAAACAACAACAACAACCCATCCTGCTTTTTGATCTCAGAAACCAGCATGTAAAATCTGGCTACAATATCTTAAAGAGTTGTCCAAACTATAGCAAACAGATAAACAACTTTCCATAATATATGGAAGTTTCCTGGGCAAATCCATTGCTAAGAATAAGAGTTGCCTAACTTCATAATTATGCTCTTAATTTTTGTTTATTTCAGTAGGACCACCACAATGAAGATTCTTCTGAATCAGTTTATTTTGGACCAAGACAATATTCCAAATGCAAACTGGAAAATTACATCAGAAGTAGTCACTAAGAGATTTTAAAAAGAGTGGTGGTAGAATGCATGGAAAGGAAAATTTGCATTATGAACCCATAAATTAACACATTCAATGGAAACATAGTTGATGACATAAAAACCCTAACTTTGTAAGTTGAAATTTAACTACTGTATTTTCTATATCAGTATATAGTGTAAACTGATACAGTATTTATGCATTGACAGTATATACAGTAGCCCATGCATTGACAACTAAAACAGACTTAGAGCTGGAAGAGAAGAAAAAAATACACCTTACAGTATAACATTGCGTATTTTCAGCTGATCAGGTTTTTATATGGTCAATCTGCATTGGTTGCCAATTTTCTGTATGTACTCCGGGTGCAATTCTCTGCCACTTTTGTGGCAACGATACCTCATTTTTCAAGCACTGGATGCACTTATATACCTGAGAGAACATTGTTATTTCTTCAGATAACTCTTACCTATTGCCGTTGCTACAAGGAAGGTGCCTTGATATTGCTATAGCACCCATAGGATACTACTTGAAATATGAATGGTCTCAGGCTACACATCACTTCCTTTTCCTCTATGCATGTATTTATGCTGTTGTGTGAATTTATTGCTACCTATCACCCACTTTTCTGAAGCAATCAATAAAGCAAGAACTATGATCCCAGCCGGAATCTTACTTCCTTCTTTCCTTCTCCTCTTCCAGTCCCTGCCTCTACCTTCACTCAGCACCAACTGTCAGAAAGCTAGTGTTCAGCCAGTTTCCAAAATATGTGGTGGGAAAGTCTGAATAACTTAGTACTCCAGTTAACCCCCCCTTTCCTTACAGCCCCCTTCCCTTTGTTCTAGTAAACCCCTCCCTTTAGGAAACAGAACCGTAGGAACCTCAGTCTTCAGCTCTCGTCAGCCCCTCTCTAACCAGTACTGTTCCAACTTGCTTCAGTTTTCATGGGATTCTTCCTGGGATACATTGCTCCAGCCTTACAGCCTCACTCCCCTATGTCCTTATCCTGACTACCTTTGTCACATTCCATTTCTCTTATCTGTGTTTCAGATTTAGCTAGGAATGTGAAGGAACACACAGCTGCCTGCTCCCTCTTTTAAGTTGCTCATATTTTTCCATTACTTTGAGAAGAACCCAAGATGCCTCGCTTAAGAAATGCAGAGTGTGGGGTTCAAGGGAACCAAAAAAAAGGCTGGCCTCCATTCAGCTTGCACCTTTTGCCTCCTGGGAAATGAAAACAATCCATAGCTTGTTTTCATGGAGGCACTGCGGACCACCACAACCATGTTTTCTCCCAAAGAACCATAGTATCCAGTAACCTTCTATGTGCAAAGCATGAACTTTACATATAAAAAGGACTCTATCAGTTTGTCTGTGGTAGGAAAAATATACAAGTTGCACTCATGTGGTGCCACAATAGATTGCTCCTTGTAGAAAAGTGCTGCTAGTGCTATTTCTTAGTGTCCTGATCTTCAAGAGAAGTCAGTACGTGGAACTATTTATCACCTTTAAGGGTTTGAAATGAAAAGAGAAAACTATATGCCTTGACCTTACCTTTTTTGCTGGGCTGCCTTCTTCAACTTGTGATGAGGACCTGTTCATTGGCAAATGCATTTCAATCTGAGATTCTTGTTCCATCTGTAACAATAGACAAGACACTGTAACACCAAAATTGCTAGCAGCTACCCATCAATCAAAACTAGTTTTCAACACTTGGTCACACTCCAGTGTGACCAACAAAAGACATACGAGCAGGCTTTGATTTTTAGAGGCTGGGAAGCTGGTTTAGCTGCTGCTGCAGTGATGTCTGTGAATGAACCCCATTCTCCTACAGAAGTTAATGGCTGCCATTCACTCTAATGAGAAAAACAAAAGTGTGCTACATTTGTGAGCATTATTACAGTACAAGTGAAATAAAATCTGCTCCCTATCCCTGACACTAGGTGGCCTGCTTTCCACCAACAAGAGATTCAGAGGTGCCTTGCCCCCAGCCAAGGATCCAGAAAACATACAAGTCCTACCCTCAACTGCAGTATACATAGTCGTACTGCTAACATACAGTATAATGAAAACAGATGCGATTCACCTAGCACTGCAGCTACACCACCTCCAGTCCTTTTAATGCTGTAGTCCTTACCTGGCAGCAAGCTCCACTGAACATAATGAGAGTTACATCTGAGTAAACATGCACCATAAAACAGTTTTCAGAGATCACAGAGTCTGAGGAGCAGCAGTGCTTGGTGAAAACAAACCCAGATTAGGAAATTAGTACAGCAATTTTAAATATGCGAGAGCATGGCGAAGGATCACATATGTGGTTTCCTCCGCTTAATACAATAAAAAACTTTCTTTACTTCCAGCAACAGTTTAATTTCTGACATGTGGTCTCCATTGGCTACATGGAAAGCAACGTTATGGAACTGTGCAATGGGACTTATTTCCAACTAATCCAAGAGAGTTTTAGGATTGCAACGCTAACACACAACAACAATTATATAATCAAATTATGTAATGAGGAACATTCTAAGGGGGAAAACAATGGTGTCTTATTTATATTAAAACAAATAGCTAGTTTTTAAGATCCTGCCCCTGACAAACATTCATCATGTAGCAAATGAAAATAAAGTTAAACTGAAACCAGCTAACCAATTTGATAGTCCTCTTTATGCAAAGACATAGTTTTAGCGAATCAATGAAGTGGCAGTTTATGAAGCCTGACAGCTTCCTGGAAACGCTTATTGGTGTACATAAGTAATGTAATATCTGCCTGCACTTATTTTACACACACTAAAATTTGGCATTTCTAACTTCTGCAACAATAAATGACCCAACTGCATACAGTGGAACCTCAGCTGTCGAATGTAATCCGTTCCAGAAGACCATTCAACTTCTGAAATGTTCAACAATCGAGGCGCAATTGCCAGTCAGCAAATTCATTTGAACAAAGGAAGAAACGCGTCTCAGAAGCCGTTCGACTTCCGAGGCACGTTCAAAATGGAAGCATTCACTTACAGGTTGTTGGCGTTTGGGTTCCGAATTGTTCGGCTTCCGAAACATTCAACAATCGATGTTCCACTGTATATTCAAGTTGCCATGTGAAGGTGCCAACTGGCTACAGTCAACTGTATCTGGCTCTGGACAAGTGCCTAGGTGGGAGGCCTTATTGGAACCCCCCCCCCCAAACAATGTACACTACCTTGGGTGCCATGATGGAAGAAATGTGGAATATAAATGTAAGAAAACGTATGAAAGTTAAAAATTAAATAAAACCAGTGACATTGACTATATTGTATCTCTGATTATAACACAGTAGTAGCTTGGAAAAGATTGCTGGCAGACAATGGAAGCTTACTCTCCTTTAGCAAGGTATACAAATGCAATTAAAATATACATCCAGGGCTGAGCCATGGAACTGATAACAGAGGCAAAATTAAACTCCAGCTTTGTCCAACTTTTCTGAAGAACCTGACATTTTCTAAGCACCTGGGATGAAAAGTCACTTTGCTTCTGACATTTAATTTGTGTGCCTGTGTATGCATATGCAGAGAGTCATAATCTTTGAGTCAAATCAAAGGATCCAGAATTCAGAACGTTGTAGATGCATGAAATGCATAGGCATACCAGGGGATTGGTGAAACTGGACCTTGTCAGGGGCGCAGGCTGCATGCACAAAAATTACCCCAGAGATGAGGGGCTCATTAGTTAATAAACTAGGTAATAACTTTCCCATGTTTACAAGGTTTTGTACTCTTATATTTGATTTGTTTTATTTCATCTACAGAAAATCACTGTTTAACCAGTCTAACATCAACGAAAAGAGAGACCGTTTAAAGAGGAGTAGGAATCAATGCGGCTTTTTGCTCCTTCCTTGGGTATGTGGGCTCCAGCAGATGAAATGGCTCAGTACCAAATTAAGGGGCAGAAGAGATGAAGAAAGCAGCAGAAGCACCAAATCTATAGGCCCAAATTTGGGGAGTGGGTGGAGGGTGACATTCAGTCCACAGGGAAGGGCAAGCAGCAGCAGCAGCAGCAGCTACTGTGGCTGGTGGAGCTGCAAAGCTGCCTTGCCCCTCCATCGAAAGAAGCCACCACCAGTGATGAGCAGGCAGGTCAAAGAGGGATGTCAGCTGAGCGCTCCCAAGCAAGGCCTCCCGGAGCATTGTGAGGCTTGGGCTCCCTCCCTGTACAATTCAGGGAGCAGCCTCAAACTCTCAGTTATTTTGCCCCTACAGATGACCAGTTTATTGAACATTCATTCTGATTTGCTTGCACAAAGCTCACACGTTAGATTACATCCGGCCATTATTGTGCTTTTAGATGACTGTGAGCATTTGCTCTGCATTCTTCCTGATTTGCTTATAGGGTGTTTAGATGGCTTCTCATTACTCATTCTTTCATCCCACACTTGTCAATGCATTTCCCTGACACTTTCCAAACTGCAAAGAATCCATATTCTTTTTTTCTTTTTTTTAAGTGGATTGGTTGTGCTAAAGTGACAGAATCCACTGTTAACTGCCCCTGTTGAGAGTCTGCCTACGTGGCACTATTCCTTCGGTCTTCTCAGTACAACCCTGAGATAAGAAAATGTCATTTGAAACACAATAAGCCTGCTCTTCTTTTCTGGCGGCCTTTATTTGTCTTGCCCTCTCTGGTGTTCACATCAGCCTCAGCACAGCGTATCTCTTGTTGGCATCTGTCTGTTTCAGGAGACAATGAAGGAGTGCACCTTTGGGGTTGGAGAGTTACAGCACTTGCTGTGGCTGTAGAGAGTGATACAGGAAATACATGTTTTGTTGCAGCTGGGGCAGATGAAGGTGCCTGGATGTGCAGTTTTAGATGCACCATTGCTTTTTTTCTCTCTGTGCTCATGCCAGTGGTCATTCCTCCTCTGGTCACTGCTGCAGATACACAACCTGACTGTCTCCAGGTACTGCAGTCTTCTGCAAGGGATTCCCACATGGCGGGGTTGATATTACCAGCCTGCATGTCTCATTTGCAGGGCGTCAACTGTCTATGTACAAACATGATCAGTATATCTAAATCTCCAGAGGCATACCTAGAGTCCCTTGTACCAGCAACGCACCGCTGCTATTGCAGCAAGATCAAACACAGGAGAAGTGATGGGGGTGGCACCGATATAACTCCTTGCCAAGGCCACCAGGGACCTGAGGTACACCTCTGATGAAATCTAGATAAATCTAGATTCAGTGGGCACCCTCTGTGCCAGCTTTTAAATGCCTGCTGAAAACTTCTCTATTCTGCCAGGAGACAGTTAGGAGTATATTCCCCACAATGGTCTACTGATGTTTGTTTTTTAATTCATTTTTGCTTTTTACTTGTTTTTTACTTTTTGTGATTTTATTGGTTTTATGTTTTTAAATTGCTGTAAACTGCTAATATATTTTTATGATACGGCAGTTTATAAATACTTTTATACATCATAAATAGATGAATGAAATCCACACAACCTGTCATTATATTCCTGGCTGCCCAAGTGCTGTATTCATTAGAACCATGATAAACTTCTTCCCCACATAAGAAGAACCCTACTGTATCGGACCAAAGGCTGATCAAGTCCTACAGCCTGTTCCCCAGTGGCCAACCAGGTGTTTCTGGAAAGTCCACAAGATAACATGAAAGCAATTAGCAATTTCCTGATGTTTTCTCCCCAGAACTGGCATTCAGAAGCATACTGCCTTAGTTACTAGAAGATGCATATATAACCTTCATGATGGGTAGACATCAATAGCCTCATCCTCTGCTGGCTTGTCTAATTTCCTTCCAAACACATATAAACTGGTGGCTGGTCACCATATCTTGGCAGCAAATCCCATAATTTAACTATGTGCCATGTGAATAAGTACCTCATAGAGACTGTCTTCACATCAGAAAAAGTATTGTGTGACATGGTCCCAATTTTGTAATATATTAGGAAAAGAGAAAAGTCAACAGTGCGGATGCTAAATATATCTGTAGCTCTAGATCACAGAATTATATAAAACCATTGTTTGTTCCACATTAAAGTTGGACAATAAGATGGTTCTGACAGAGATCGTGATGATTTAAGAACAGGATTAAGATACGTCCACCCATTTCACAATCTGTTAAAGGAACATAGTGTCTAAGTTTCCCTTCTACTTTTTCTTTTTGGCTGCTGCTACATATACAGATATGCTACTACTACTGTGAGCTTCCTGTACTCCCAACTGCATTATTTGCCAAACAAGGATAAAATATATTTTCTCTGGGAAGCTTCAACAAGAGCAGGAAGCCAGCTATGCATTCTGCTGTGTGTGTTGTGTGTAAATTCCCAAACTGTAATGGGTGCTAAAGTCCTATTACATGTGGACTATCAAGATCAGATGCAGAGAATGAGTGCACCAGCTCCATTAAAAAAAGCATCATGCCGACATGCCCCGTATGCATCTGATTAGAGAGAAACAAAGCAGTATGTAACAGCTCTGCACCAACATTGTACAGGCACCACAGCTGTATTCCTTCATGATACAGAACATGTGAGTCAGCTGTTCATTCAGTGATGAATCCATTGTGCAGTGTAAACTGAATGCATAATCGGCACGTTGTGGTTATGTAGTAGTGCAGATACATCCTCAGGGCAGCTCAACACTGTACATTTAAAGCATATTCAATGCACAGTTAAAGCACAAATAAATCTGGGAAGTGTAGTCTGTTAAGGATGCTAGAAATTATATCTCTGTGAAGGGGAAACTACAGGCTCCAGGATTCTTTGGGGGAAGTTGTGTGCTTTAAATCCATTAACATACCTTAAATGTCTAGTGCAGGGGTCGGCAACCTTTTTCAGCTGTGGGCCAGTCCACTGTCCCTCAGACCTTGTGGGGGGCTGGACTATATTTTTTTTTGGGGGGGGATGAACAAATTCCTATTCCCCACAAATAACCCAGAGATGCATTTTAAATAAAAGGACACATTCTACTCATGTAAAAACACGCTGATTCCCGGACCGTCCACAGGCCAGATTGAGAAGGCGACTGGGCCGCATCCGGCTCCTGGGCCTTAGGTTTCCTAACCCTGGCCTAGTGTGAATCTGCCCAAAGATAAATCATGGTACACGTAAAATATGAAAGGATGGCATTCAATTACTACATCCTGTCAGCATAAGGATTTCCACTTCTGCAATGGGACCCACCCCCCGTGTGTGCCCTGCACCCCTCAAACAGATTTCACTTTGCGAGAAATCTTTGTGCCACTGGAACTTTCATATAGCACAGCACTGAGTTTGGCTGATTAACTGAGAACCACCAATAATAGTGTTAGAGAATGCAATGGAGGCAAGTTATCTCACTCAAAATAAAGGTTTAAAAAAGAAGAAGAAAGGAAAATGGGATAAATGGTTCTAAAAAGTTATATTCCCCAGAGTTGCATTAGTTTCTGCCTCCAGATTCTGGCCAAGTTTAACAAGCTAACACTTTGCAGCTGCACACCTAGCACTCCTCCCCCCATTTCTATCTGTCCATCTTATTTGCTTTCAGCTAGTTGTTCGCCTCAGTGGGACTTCTAAAAAGCGCTCAGAACTTACGTAACACTGTTTCCTGAAAAGAACACAGTGTGACATGCAATTTAAAGGGCATCTGAAAGTGTCACTGCACTCATTACATAAAACTGAAAAAGCTGCTGAATGAAAAATTATAACTGCTCTCCTAATTAAAATACTATTTGAATAGTTGTAAAATATCAATTATTCCATAAATATATTCTACCTATAAGGCAGCAGTACTGTCATCCAACTCATTTCCTGAGATTTCATAGTGAATTGTTCAATTTTTTCTATCTCCATCAAATTCAAGTGTCTCCGTTTAAAGGTCCCTCCTTCTCAATCTCATATTCTAAATGAGACTAGAGTTATGCTACGAGACTTGAGGCTGTGTCAACCCCCCCCCCCCCCGTTACCTTAATCCTGGCTGACACTGAGGAAGCTGTACAAAAAGAAACATAAATATATCACCAGGCAAGGGAGTGGAGTGCTTGCCAGTAGAAAAACAAGCGGCAACATTAAATGATAGCTTTTATGGACTCCTTGCAGTTTTGACATCAAAATAATTGATGAGGCAGCATTTCTTACTGTTTTCTGGCTTTTTCTGTGCCATTGAGATAGGACAGGAACAACAATTAACCTTGGGTTTTTCCTTCTGGGCTAGTACAGTACTATGTGCTACCACAGAATCCAAGGACTGATAGGGACCAGCATAATCACTAGGCTAATATTGAAGGTATCAGCCTCCAGGCATTAAAATCATATCCACAGTGATATATTTTTTTTTATACCCCCACCAAACATTTCACAGACTTACATTTCCCAACCTTGATTACAAGGGGGTGGGGGTCTTTTCCAAAGATGCCCAATCAAGTTCATGGAACAACCTAGGAAAAACCAAGTTTCTGTTTAGGGGGGTAGCAAGGAGCACCAGGCTGTGAGCACCCTATTCCATTGTGGGATGCTCAACTCAAAATCTATACTACACTCAAGCTGCATGGAGAGGTCTGGTGCAACATAAATATATAAATATTATTTCAAGTAAGAAAATAACCAGGTATGAATATGAGGTTGACAGTCTAACTGGTTGTCATATCCTTAAAGTGCCACCTAGTGGAAACTGTCACAATAGTTCAATAAGAGTGAAACACACACTCACAAGGTCACTTGCTTGGCAAAAGCTGGCAGTTTCAAACATCTACAGGTGAAACACGTGAATTTAGTTACCGGTAACTCTGGAGCACATGTATGAGAGCATGAACTTAACTGAACTTTCTAGTTACTCTGACACCTTTCTTATCCACCACTATCTGGCAGCTGAAATGAAAATATGTAGATGCACCTGTGTTGTGCTAGGTAAAACAAAAACAAAAACAAAAACAGGCTCACAGCACAATAGATTTATGTTCACATGAAGATGAACATCAGATTCAACTTCTAATGTGCTTTACTTGTTCTGCTGCCACTGAGAGCGGCTTTATGAATGAACTAAATTCACCTATGTGGTCACCATGATTGGGCATGGCTTCCCAGTCTGTATGCAGCATAAATCAGCTTGCATGTGTAATGCAAATCCGTAGGAGAATCAAAATGAATTCTTCCCACAACTGAATTTAGTTGTGTACAACCCTAAAGAGCGATTCATATGACCATCTCTTTATGTACACTTTCTTCCTATGACTTTATTTTTCAGGTTGGCTACACACATAGGCATGTTTTTCCTAAACAAACATAAAAGAAGGGGAAAAAACCAGTCCATGTATACCATACCCACCATGCATGAAAACTGAGCAATCATCTTTTTCTCTGCATATACAGGCAACTCCCCATTTGCGTGGGGTTGCAATCTGGGTCATTGCGTGCATCAGCTGTCATGCATAAGCCCATGCTGTCCCCTTCCAAAACAGAAAATGACACACACGTCAGCGTTCATGTATCAATTGGACACACCATTGCATTAAGAATGGTTTATTTTCCCTTTAAAGTGTTGCTAATTTTAGGTCCTTAAATCTGTTTTTCCATCTCTTCCTCAGAAGCAGCTAGACTTTTTCGGTTCAATTTGTGAACCTACTATTTAGCACAGTGAAACATCAGATTCTTTCTTGCAGCTTGTTGTAGAAGCTGAAAGTGATAGCATAGGAAGAAAACCTATAGGGATGCAAATGCAACAAGCTGCCAAAATCTTGCTGAGCCAACTGCTTTTGCAGCCCTCTGCAATCCTCAAATTTTGATAAGCTGCTCTTTAAAAAAAGAAAAAAGAAGAAGCTGTCTGAGAGTCAGTGATAAGGTTTAGGGCAAAGGAAGTAACATATATAAATCACAAGAGTGCTCAGCGCTTTTAGAAGCAATGAATAGGACCTTGATGGAAATATTACCAATCTTTCATACTCCAGCTTCACAAAGCCAGATTAAAGTAAGATAGAAGGCGGTATGTGTACTCTTCTATGGCTGTATTAATAGGTTCATTGGTGTGGGTTTTTTGGTGGTTTTTTAAAAATACATATAATACAGAACGAAAGTATTATTATTATTTTTTGCAGTACCAGAATTCCTTAGGAAATATTTCATGTATTCAGCCAACAAGCTCTGTAGTACACAGAACTTCCTCTGCCTTTAAACCTATTTTATCATGCCACTGAGTATTTATGTTATTTTATAGAATAAATAAAATGAAATGGTATCAAGACTTGCACTTTAAATCCAACTGAATTGTACTCAGGTGATGGAGGATAGCATAAGTAATGCTATATAGCAATTTCTATCATTTCATTAAGGCAATGATTGCAATTAATATCAAATGTGCTGTTGACTAGAGCAAGCCCACAAATGTTATGGAAGGTAAGCTTCTCTTACACTCTGTAAGGTGCCATGCATACTGACGGCGATATATACAAAATAATACTATAATTTTTTTGTTATTAATTATATATCCATATATTGTTGGACACAGATAAGGGATTTGGCTGTCTGTTGAAGCATTTAAACAGTGCCTGCACCTATGCTCAACCAGTTTATTTGTAAATAAACTTACTTACTGCAAATACCAGAAGCTTCAAGTGAACTCCCTAAAAAGGTAGCTAAAATCAGTTAAGCACTGTGCCCCTCAAACTTTTCACCACTCTGGGAAGTTGGGGTGTACATAACATTACTGTTTTTTCTTATTATCTTGTGTTGTTAGCTGCTTTGGACTGTTTAACAGTTGTTAAGGAAACAACTGTTTTCCCTCTCAATAAACAATAAACAACCATTCCAGCTTGATACATAGACTATTTTCATTTTCTCTTTCTTTCTTTCTTTCTTTCTTTCTTTCTTTCTTTCTTTCTTTCTTTCTTTTTCCTGCCTTCCTTTCCCTTCCTTCTCTTTCTCTGTATCTACAGATATACACACACATGCATGCATGTACATATAGCAGACAAATACAGAATGCAGCTGCACTAGATAAGTGGTGCTTCACACACACACACACACACACACACACAGACACACCCCCGATGTCCCCAGTCCAAGAGATGACACCTGACTCCTGCTAGCACAACAAATGCTTAAGACATGAATAACTTTGCTAAGCAATACTCCTTGACACACTACAAACACCATCTCTGACATCATTACTGACACCCAATACACAATTCATATTTGTGCAGATATAGTACTTTTTCAAAAGGTTTCCTTGTGTGTGCATGCAAGAGAGTGAGAATGCTGTGCATATATATCCTCTGCAGCACAAAAGCCCTCATGTAGCCCTTTTGTAAGAAAAAATAAATGTGAGGCTACAATGTGACCTTTGCAGTAATGTCTTGCCAATATATGAACACTTTCCTTTTCCTTTGAAGGGCATATAAACCCTTTTCATAGCACCAGAATCTATACCCCCTGTGGGTTTTAAAAGAAGAATGATTTCCTATTCTACATGACATAATGTCAGAACTGTTGTGGGCAGATGATGAATAAAGCAGAGCGTTGCAAGTACTTTGGGTAGCAAAAATAAACCACTTCCTTAATTGAATGGCAAATATTACAAGGCTATAATATATGTGTATAGTCCCCTCCTTCTTTTGCAGGACTCTGAAGTTTCAAGATCTCTAGCATATGTTAGATTTATTCCACCTGAGTGTACCAGAGATGCAACTGAAGCTCATACTCCATCAACTCTGCTCAGACTCCACACTACTCACTGGGATACAAATTTGAACCCTGGACATAAGCAGCTCCAAGAAAACTATGTGCTAGACCTATACACTTCAGGGAGAGGGAGAATTCAACTTTAGGGACATCCGAATCTTGCCTTTCCACAGATAAATGGTTCATGTTGCGCAGAGATGCCACTTTCCTTGTCACTTTACTCTTGCCTGTCTTCTTCTTTGTTACCTAGGATTGCCCAATCAGTCTGAGGTGGGAAACTTGTGGTTGTTGTAACGGTGGTGACTCAGCAAATCTCTCTCTTACCTTGGAGTATTCCTTCTGTCCGGCCTCAGCCTCAACCTAATTGCCTTCTGTCTCAGGTGCCCTTTTGCCTCAGGCAGTCAAGTCTTTGACTATGTTGCCCCAAGAAGCCATTGGGGTTTGAGGCTGCTCCATACTTTTGCTCAGGTTTGTTTGACTTTGTGGTGCCTTAACAGGAGTGGATTGCCCTAGCTAGATCTCTTCCTTTGTCTCCTCTTCCCCATTCCCCTGCCTCTTTTCCATGTTTGTTGTTTTCTTCACGTTAGGAAGGAACCTCAAAGAGCGAAACCAGTGTAATGTTCTCCAGGTTTCTCTACAGAGCAGTGGTTCTCAAACTTTTTTCTCTGGGCCACACTTTCAGAATAAAAATATGCTCATGCCAGACCAATCTTTTATTGATAAGAAATACATTGGAAAACAAAAACAAACAACTCCTAAAAGTGCTTGTTATATAAGCTGTTGGTGCATGAAGGTGAATTTGGGTAGCCTGTGCATAATCTTGCAATAATTAACCATCTTGCCATTCTGTAACATTTATACTTGGCACTTCAAGCTACAAAACCATTTTACATATTGACCACCATTATGAACATTATATCTATATACATAAACAAACCAACTTATCTGAACCCAAATTGGGACTCAGTGGTTCTTGGTATTTCCCCACAAGTAATCGAACTGAAGAGAGGTACAGCGCAATGGCCCCCATGCTGTGCAACAAGCATCAGATTAAAGATCTCAAATATCATGCCTATATGGTTGCATGAGTTAACGCATTAATAAAATGCAAATAAGGACGCTTGTAAAATTGGTAGCAGCTGATTCATCCATTACAGATTGGCCCTGATATGTGCAAATAATTGCTCATTCAACTGTTCTATTTGTGTGAGCAATCGGCTGCCCAAGAAGCATGTGGGCATGGAGGATGCCAACAGAACCCTTTGATAGCAGGAAAGCTGCCACACAGGATGGTGTCCCAAATCTCTAGCATAACCCACATTTCTCTCAGCCACCTAATCTAAATTTGGAGTCTTTGAAAGAAAATGCTGCTCAACTACTGCATTCATATAAAAAGAGTGTGGTAATTCTTTGTAACCAAGTGATTGGAAGGAAAATATTTATTTATTTTGCACTGGTCTAGAAAACTAGTTACACACATACACATACCCCAATCACATAAAATTACATAATGCCAAGATTCTGCTTCTCTTTGAATCTTTTCCATCACCCCACTCCTCTGAAAACAAATCTCTTTCACTTCTAGTTATGTATGTTCTTTTCAGCCAAGGGCCCCATTAAGTAATGTAACCCATATGCTTCTAACAACTCCAGTTGCTCTACTTGAGCAACAGCAAAGTTAAATTACAATCTCCAACTAGTATGTATAATATTTTGACCACTTTAAGGCAGGTTTTTATTGCAAGACATATAAGGTGAGAGAAAGGAATGGTGCTTAACCACAGCCAAAATACCAGGATTATGTTTGTAATTTTTTTTGTAAAAAAAGATTGCATTATTTGATACAGAATGTTAATCTCTCCCAAACTGCAAGTGTATAGGGAATAAGTGTTTAACAGGCAACAGTGCTTATATTTTTTTAAAGGAGGAATCTTACCGTTGTTAGCCCAATTCGTACCCAAATCAATTCTACGCTTACAATTTAAAGGTGTACCTGTTCTTGAAGCCTGAAGTCTATGTAGCTTGATTTGAGTTGAGCATTTGTTTCAGCATTTGTGCCAGGATGAGAAACCTGCAGCACAGGACAAACTTTTAGTTGTGATATATTAGGTGGCAAGAATGTCCAGAATAATATTAATTAATTAGAGAAAATCTAGCCAACTCCACATCATATGATCCCAGGGTGGTTTATGACACAATAAAAAAAGTAAAACACTAGAATGAATCCAATTTGCCACAACTTATAAAAACAGGCAAAAATACAACATATCCTTAAGCATCATGGTCACCTCACTTGTGAGTGATGGAATTCTGAATGCAGTTTTAAGGCAGAAAATGGAGCTAAAATGATAAAACTAGAGAACTAGAACTTGCAGATCAAAAATCTACTCCGCAAAGTGAACAACTTGTACTACATTATATCACATTCAAAAGAACCTGCACAAGTTTATCACTGAGTTGATCTAAATCCCAAACTCCATACACACTACAAAACAAAATCCGGGTCAAGTAAGCCAAGAAGCTACTCTGAAGCCTGCTGTGATGCCATGTCTGCTTTCTGCAGGGATCAGCTGAGCTACTACTTGGTTGTGCAGGTGATCCAACAGGCTTGATATTACCATCTATCATTTGACAGGGGATAACTCCAAGCCTGCTTTCTGGAGGAACAGGCTGTATGACTGAATTCTTTGGCTGCACAGCTGATTCCTGAAGAAAGCAGGTACCGAGTTGCCACCTACTTGGGTGGTGACTCAAAGCCCACTGTCGTTTCCTATGCCCTGCTTCCCAACAAGCTAGCTCTGACACTGACTGCAAGCCTCTCATGCATAATTGGGGATGTACTTTAAGGCTCCTGGTTATTCACTGGCAGCTGTGTCTCTACCTGCCTCACACCTGGCATCATGTATGATGTCAGTGTGCAGCAGGCGGGATGGTTTGGGGGAAATGGTCCCAAGGCCCAAATTGAGACCTGTGCCAGGAAACATTGCTCTTTGCCTTTCTGGAGACTCTGCCAATGGCCACTGCTCCTTTTAAAGACAACACTAAGCCCAATATTCTCATGCTGAAATTTTATACGTACCTGTGTTACAAAAGGCCGAGGAGGTAGAGCAGGTGGTGGCGGTGGTAGCCAACCCGCCCGAACTGCAGAAACAAAAACACAAAACAGAAGGAGATAAACAAATGAATGAACGCAAGCTAGAACTAAACAAATCTATTAGCACTATTTGATTTTCTAAAAACTCAGATCAATTTAAGAAAACACACTTCAAGTGAACCTATCACCACTATCTTCTATGACCTCACAGAGACATCTCTATTCAGAATAAACATGACAAATACCGTCAATGCCGATGCAATTAACAAATTTCAGTGAAAAATACAGAGCTCGGTACATGAGAGTTAAACTCCCCTTGAGTTTTCTGTTCTTTGTCACAAACACTCTTGCCTTTAAAAAGTGAAGCAATATTCTAACATGGACATTAGAGAGCATTCAAAATAAAATGTGATGATGTGAAAAAGTGGAGTTGTACAGAAAACATCTGTGCATGGAATTAGATGTTCTGGCACTTGGATGAGCTAGTTGTAGCTTTTAAATATTTTTGGCAGAAGCTGAAGAGGGAAGAGACCAAACAAGTCAGTTTAGGGCTTTATGGTAACATAATATAATTCAGTCTTCTACTCTGAGCCAGAAATCTGAGATGCTAACACCCATGATGGGACCATCTATTATACTTCCCAATCTGGCTTCAGTTAAATCCATAAACCTTTAGAGGCCAGAACTGCAGAGAAGACGAGGCTTTGTGAAGCAATTATAATGACACATAGATTATACGTACACATGAAGCACGACTGAAGAATCTCTTGATAGTTAACCTTCTAGCAACCCCTTATAACTGCTGATCCTTTTTAGCAAACACAATTTGAAAAGATACTTAGCAACCTCTTTTGTGTTTGTTATTTGGACATTTAAAATTCTAGCACTAAAGTCACACCACGAGAATGCTACATAGATAAATGTATCCTAAGCTATGTATCTTATTGCACATGCATTTTTTTAAGTATACCAAATCTTAACCATGTTCTCATTTTTAAACTTATTTGGGCAGGAATATTTATAAAGCATATGGGAATAATAGAGACTTATGCATTTTAAGATTTATAGGAAAATAGTGAATGCTGGCCAAGGGTATGTGTAACAAACAAAGAAAGGGAATAAATGGGAATATTGAAGTCTGTTAATGTCTGGTGACATGCTGAAACCCAAACACCAAGGTAGTGAGCTATTAGAATTCAGGTAACGTTAACCATACAACCCACAAACACATCTGTAGGATGAAAAAAAGTCAAACTGCAGTCATCAAATGTAAGAAAAAACATGTATTATGTTAATGATATTTTCCCTTCCCCATTTAGCCAGTTTTTATTTTAATTTATCTAAAATATTTATATCTCACTTTTCCACATGTGTGTTTAAGGCCACTCATGTTTTTGGAGTGAAAAATCATATGAATGTTCAAACCAAAGGTTATGGCGAGAAATGTGTTCTCTGCTTAACATTACGGAAAAGAACAGTCCAGCTGGATCAGGCCAAATGCCCATCCAGTCCAACATCCTTTTCTCACAGCTTGATACCTATGAAAAGCCTGCACACAGGCTTCAATTAATGTATATATAGGAATCATTTTTCTGTTTAGCATTCCCATGACATTACCTTAATACTAGAATTTTAAATGTTGAAACAACAAACACTAGAATTTAAATGTTGCAACAGCAAATGCTAGAATTTTAAATGTTGAAACAACAAACACAAAAGGTTACTCAGTTCTGAAAGAGACTTCAGAATGGCATCATTCATTCATTTCATATACCACCCTCTGTCTGTAGATCTCAAGGCAGTTCACAGCATAAAAATACAAGATAAAAACACAAAATGCATAATAAAAACAAAACAAGCCAATAACCCCCTCCTCCTCCCACAAACACAATTAAAAGTATGTAAGATGTTAGTCAACCAAAAAGGCCTGGTTGAAGAGGAAGATTTTCACGTGGCACCTAAAGGTGTATCATGAAGGTGCAGATGAACTGCCAGGCAAACTCAATACTTGTTCAAGCTCAAGGGTATCACATCGGCCAGTTTTAAGTACAGTGGCACCTCCAGTTACAAATGCCTCAGGTTACAAACGCTTCAGGTTACAAACTCCTCTAACTTGTAAGAGTTACCTTGAGTTGAGAACTTTGCCCCAGGATGAGAATGGAAATTGTGTGCTGCCAGCGCAGCAGCAGCAAGAGGCCCCATTAGCGAAAGCACACCTCTAGTTAAGAACAGTTTCAGGTTAAGAACATACCTCCAGAACGAATTCAATTTGTAACTAGAGGTACCACTGTACATAAAACATTTAACTTGTTTCTGCAGAACATCAACCTAGGTACAACTTAGAATTTTCCAAGTGCACTACGAGGCAACCTTAGACGTCTCCAGTTAAAATAAACTCAGTCACTGATTCTTAGGGAATGGTCAGTGAGGTTTAGATTTCAACATTTGCAACTTTGTGCTACAAAGTTTGGATTGCTTTTCATATGAAAAGAGGCATTTTTGTAGCATTTCCAGCTTGAGAGACCGACATAACCATGCAATTAGCAATTGGATGGATAGCTTCTTAATAGTAAATAACTTGCTTACTTATCCCAATGAAAGTATCAAATGTGACTGCCCTAATTCAGGGTTTCTTGTATAAGATTTTTAAATTAAACTGATGGCTATGCAAGAAAGTAGATTTGCCCCTGAATTTCACTTCTGTGTTTCTTGTATCCCTTAAAGTGCATCCTTAGACCCCTACTAAATAGTTCCTCCCCCCCCCCCCCCCGGGTTGCAAGGGTTGTACATATTTGGGAATGACTGTTTTCACATTTTAATCTTTCCTCTATAGGAAAGCCTTTCCGATAATTCTTCACACTATTATCCAATTACTCCTGATACCAATTCCCCAGCGATAAAACCATTTTCTTACACATCACCACCCTTCTCTGCTGGAAAACCTTATTCCCACCCTTCTCTACACGCAGGTGGAACTGACAGCCACTAAGGAAAGCCTTTTAAATTTCAAGGCCAGCCTGATGTCGGTGGTGATGTTTATTTCTTTCAAAAGGTTGTGTGTGTGTTCCTCCTCATGCATGCTGAGGATTCCACAGATTAGTACTTTTATTAATACTTGTTTTATCTTTTGATGCTGCCTTTCATTTTGTATTGTGCATATTTTACAATTGTCAGTTGCTTTGAGATATTTTCTGCAGAAAGTGGAGGATAAATACAATAAATAATAATGCAGGGTACAGGACAGCAGCCCCTCCACAGGGACTCCTCTCCAGAGGATATCTGCCAGATATCTGCACAGGCCTAGCCCAGGTGCATGTTGCCAGGACAGAAGTGTGTGACCCTAATCATCATGTGAACCTTCTTCATGTATGTAATGTATGAAAAAGGGTCTTATATGCATCAGATATTCATTACAGACACCATGGGAAAACAGGCGTGATCAGCCTTCTCTTTGTAGCACCTTTGTATTTAATTTGTCAACTGGGAAAATTATTTGTTTATTAAATTTGTATCCCACCCTTTCTCCCAAAGGAGCCCAGGGTGGCAAACACAAAAGTGATAAAACAACAAATAAAAATAAAGAACAATTTAAGGACATATATAAAGCACTTAAAAAACGTGCAGCCACCAATCACATAACAGGGCACAATGATCAGAGCTGTGGAGAATGTCAGAAGAGCTCAGTAGGGGAAGCAGCATCACTATGGTCTCCTCTTACTTTATCACAGAAACAAAATTGTATTGGGTATACATATAGTTGTGGGTTATACCTGTATTTGGCTGGTGATTGGGAAGAAATGGGTGTGCTAAGAAAAAAAATCCAGCATATATTGTGCACATAGCTGGAGGTGAAAGGTAACTCTTTAAACAGCAACATAGAAACCCTGCCAATCTTGAATTAGCCAATCCCCAAATTCTTCTAGGTTGCATAAAGAGTGGAGTGGCAGAATATTTGATTAAAATAATAAAACTGGGTTCTAGTCCTGGAAAAGTTGGAGGCTACAGCATATGCAACCTGGGTATATATTGCAGTCATATCATGTTATCCTTACAGCTAGACAAAAAGTCAAAGGATGTATCACACATCAGATATCTCTTACACAGAGTTTCCAGAGTAGACTTGAGTCCATGGAAATGTAAGTAATAATGATATGGGTTAGTCTTTAGGTGACACAAGATTATTTGTTGCAAAACAGACATTCCTGTGCTGGAATTCACAAAGCCCATGTGTAGAGGAACATTTGGTCCTCCAGATGTTGCTGAACTACAACTCCCATCATCCCTGGCCATTATCCCACAGTTGCTGGGACTGATGGGAGTAATCACGAGTGTGTGTTAAGTCTGTGTTCATAAAATGTATATAGGTCAGGAAGTTCCCCAGATCTTCCTAGTGTGCATATATAGACTGAAAGTGAAGCAACATCACAAATGAATCCATCATGTTGCAATCTAAAAACAGGTTTCATAATCAGTCCTGCATTCTTTCAGTGAAGGTGCTCTGAAATGCATTTAGCAGCACCTAAATGAGAAACTAGTTACTTTGAACTATGTGTTGCCAATAATCCATAGTTTTTCTTTATATCTTGAATTCAATTTCTTCTGAAAACTCCATTTTTGACCACAACAGGATTACAAAAAATCTTTATTTGCTGTCCTTTTATTAAACTTGCTGTAAAGCCACTGCAAATATTTATTGTGTGTTCATGTCCTGACCCTTAACACTGCCATCTGTGGGGTCAGGTAAATCCCCAAGGAGAAATAGCAAATTGTATTAAAAGGAATTAATAAACTGGGGCTTCTTCCAAGCAAGGGTTTCATGTGCCGTATCTTTTCAGCACCGCCAAAGGTACAGAATGCAGTTCATTTCAGAACATTAAGTTGTTTCTCTCACAACAGGATATATATATATATATATATATATATATATATATATATATATGTGCTACATCTTGTTCAGCTTAGGAAAATATGCTGTATCTGGGCATTCAGCATTCTAGGCAAGCAAAATGCTCAGACCAGGCATGTTTGACCCAGTTTCCTGCTTTTTTTTAATCCTAAAATTCTAACTTAAGCTATTCATGAAATATTCATAAAATCCTGCTGTTTCAGAATATCTCTGACCTGTTTGAAAGTAGTATGCTTATGTGAGCACTATTCCCAGGCACAATCCAGAGTTCTTAGAACAGAGCATCAGCAAAAATCTCTTCCGAAGCAGGACAGCAGTGTGTGTGTGTGTGTGTGTGTGTATGAGTCAGAGAGAAAGAAAGCAAATATGCACATGCATGTGAATGTATTTCTATATATTATAATATATATGCAGTAGACAAGCAAGTATAGTGGCATGCTAGATTTGTCACTGTTGGGTTCTGCTTGTTAGAGACAGTAATGGCATGTGTGCATGCATTTAGGAACTGAACTCATTCTCAACTGAATAAAATATGAAAGTCAAACTCTAAAAATATTCAGAACAGAGGCTATGGCTTTCAATTTTTATGCAAATGAAAATACATCCCAAACAATGCAGATTGTACATTTTGTTTTATGGAGAAACTACTGTATTAGAGGAAGGGACGCAGGTGGCGCTGTGGGTAAAAGCCTCAGCGCCTAGGACTTGCCAATCGAAAGGTCGGCGGTTCGAATCCCCGCGGCGGGGTGCGCTCCTGTTGCTCGGTCCCAGCGCCTGCCAACCTAGCAGTTTGAAAGCACCCTCGGGTGCAAGTAGATAAATAGGGACCGCTTACTAGCGGGAAGGTAAACGGCGTTCCGTGTGCTGCGCTGGCTTGCCAGATGCAGCTTGTCACGCTGGCCACGTGATCCGGAAGTGTCTGCGGACAGCGCTGGCCCCCGGCCTCTTAAGCGAGATGGGCGCGCAACCCTAGAGTCTGTCAAGACTGGCCCGTACGGGCAGGGGTACCTTTACCTTTACTGTATTAGAACTCTTGCTTATTTATGCTCACTTGGGGCCACTTCCATGTGGATATCAAAGACGGGTATGTAATCCAGCGGCTTAAGTTCCACAAAAAAGATGTAATAAGCATAACAGACATTTCTGTTTCTATGAGAAGTGCCATGGAAGTAGGTGGACATCTTGAAGCATGCTAAATTTCTGGAAATGCTTGCTACATTTTTATGTAACTTTAGGGCTCTGTAGTCTAAGTGTAGTTAGCAATAAAAATTCCACAGTGCAGTATATAATCATCTTAAGTCCAAAGTGCTTTATATAAAGAACAGGAGGGGGAGAAGGGTCAAAAATGGAAAGAGCAATGGCGCAACACACCTGCAGCTGGTGCTAGAAAGTACTGATTCATAATTTCTATAAACAAGTTAAGATCTTCCTTTGATCTTACATAAATGCACACACTTAGAAACAATTCAGTTCAGCACTACACACAGAGAGAAGAGAGCACATCACAGCACATCCTGCCAATATAATCTAAACCCCATGGCCTTCATATCAAGATTGTGGAAAATAGATATTCAACAACAACCCAGAAATTGAGTCTGTTTTTTAAAATTATTATTTTTTGCATTGGGGGCTGTGAAGATCTCCAGGGGATTCCCTTAAAGGGACATGACTTCCCCTTTAATAAGTTCCCAATGCAACTCTACAGGGCAACTCAGTAGTACAGCCCATGACAGGGAGCCGCTGTTATCACCAAGGCCTAATGAAGAGCTCTTGGAGCTCATGGGCTTCAATAGCCCTGAGAGGATAAAGGCTGGCTTGCTGGAGAAGGAAAGAGAGAGCCAGAGACCCAAGGAATCTCCATCTCTTGGCTTCTTCCCCTGGCAGCAGGGAGGTACAGGGGGCACTGATAAGAGGCTTCCCTTACCACTCCAAGCTGGGGAGAGGATACTGTGAGACTGGGATACTGTGTGACCTTAGAATGCCCTAAGAAAATGCCAGCATAACTGCTGGAGCTACCATTGTTCAAATATAATAATAATAATAATAATAATAATAATAATAATAATAGTAATAATAATTTATTATTTATACCCAACAAAAGATTAAAAATACATTAAAACATCAGTCATTTAAAACTTCCCTAAACAGGGCTGCCTTCAGATGTTCTTCTAAAAGTCAGATAGTTGTTTATTTCTCAACATCTGCTGGGAGGGCGTTCCACAGGGCGAGTGTCACTACCGAGAAGGCCCTCTGCCTGCTTCCCTGTAACTTCGCTTCTCGCAGTGAGGGAACCGCCAGAAGGCCCTCGGCGCTGGACCTCAATGTCCGGGCTGAATGATGGGGGCCGCGACTGTTTAGGGCTTTAAAGGTCAGCACCAACATTTTGAATTGTGCTCAGAAATGTACGGGGAGACATTGTAAGAAAGCCAAAGAGTATTGGGAGATGATATACTCAGAATTAAAAAAGATGTTAAGGGGCTCGTTTCCCAAGAAACCAGAGATGTTCTTATTGAGTATAGTAGAGGGGGAAATACCCAAGAAAGTACTTAGTCTTTTCCTTTATGTAATAACAGCAGTGAGAATAATTTATGCCCCAAAGTGGAAGGACAAAAATAGATTGGAAGAACAAGCTAATAGGATACGCAGAGCTAGCAATGTTGACTGAAAAGATAATAAATCAGGATGAGTCCAATATAAAAGAAGCGTGGGAATACTTTTGGGAATATTTAAAGAAATATAACAATCAGATAAACTTCCAAGTGGGATTAGATATATGAGCAGCAGTTAAAAATAAGCAGAAGATGGGTGGCAATTAAGGAGATGCAGCTTAACAGGGACTAAATAAGACCCCACAGAGGGATGTGTGTGGAAGTCAAGTGTGTGGAATGTAAGATTAACGATGGCAATTGTATAATTGATGTACTAAGATATGTAAAATACATACCGTATCTTTCCGTCTATAAGATATCCCCCATGTATAAGACGCCCCTATTTTGGGGGACTCAGATTAAGAAAATGGGAGGAGATGTATAAGACGCTCCCTAATTTTTGACTTTTTTAAAGGGGAAAGACCTAGTCTTATACACAGAAAAATATGGTAATTATTAGTATTTTTTTTTAAAAAAAGCTTGCATTTCCCTGTCTTGTTTTCAATGGTGGCTCACATTTGAGCATATTCCTCCATGGACCAAGAAGCATTCAATGTGTCACTCCTTCAGGGGCTCTGCTAGGAAAGGGGCTATTAGATGAATATTAAAACCCAATATCTGCATGGAAACTTCCTGCAACGACCTTGGATTCTCGTGTTTATTATTTAATCTACACTTCTAGTACGTGAAATTACAAACTCCTTAATACTTGTTTAAATCAGGTCAATTTGAAAGGACACAATCTTTGTTAAAATTCCAGTATGCCAAGATTATCACTGAGGTACCCTTTCAATTTTGAATTACCCCTTCTGATTGGGAAAAAACTGGTAAGGCAAAATATTTTGCTTCTCTTTCATCAATGCCAGTCTATAAGTAAGTATTCTACTGTTTAAAGCTCTGCTTTACTATTTTCTTCAAGCATCCAGCTCCAAATACATAGTTTGTGACTGTGTTAAAAATTAATTACCTAGCTCCAGATTCTGAAGCAGGAGTGTACGGCTCTACTCATTTACTCAGGACTTGTACAAGTTCTTCAGGGGGAAAGGTGCCCTTTCATCCACAGCCTGCTGTCATAAAGCAACTTGAATAGAATAGTGCATTTAACATGAATAGGAATTCATGATTTACAGGTGGAACCTTTGTATGACTTTTCCCTGTAATTACAGAAGGCTAAGGAGAAACCCCAGATGCCTACTCAGTTCCTATTTCACATGCATTTGTGGGTTTTCTGAATAATACAACCCTAAATGCAGAGCTATATGACAGAAGACTACATGGCAATGTGTATAGGATCTAAATGCTCTGATTCTGCTTATATTTTACACAACCCATTTAATTTATGTGGCTTCATCACAGTTTGATGAAGACTTAAATTATACTAAGCATGCATAGCTGGCAGAAGATTGTACCAGTATCTTAAATTTAAGCAATACCTTAAGTGTTCTGTGGGTGGGCTTTGTTGGTTTTTATCCAGCCATATAAAACTTGAAAGACTAGTCTGAGTTGCCACCTTTCTTAATTTAATGTACTGATCAGACTATTAAACACAGCATGATTAAAAGGAACACAGCATAGGAAATGCAGCATGAGGCAAATTGCTGGCACACACCAGCTCTTCTGTTAAGGAATTAAGCAGCCATTTGCACAGTCTGTAGCAGAAGGAGCAGTACAAAGCTGGCCAGGTGGAAGAAGTCCTGGAACCAGAAATGTTCAGTATGCAAAGCAGAGACACAGAAGGCAGCATGATGAATTGTTGAGAGATGCTTTTTTGGGTCACTGCATCATAATGAAAACATATCACAGTGCTGCGGTCTCCACTATTACCAAAGATAGTTGGATGTGTATGCATCTATAAAATTATATATGCAAACATATAAATACACACACCAAACCTTTTGGATCATTTAGTCCAACCCCCTGAAATGAAGGAATTGTTCACCCAACATGGGGCTCAAACCCACAACCCTGAGAGTCTCATGCTCTACTGGCTGAGTTATCCCTTAGGCAATATTTGTATGTATGTATAAGAAGAGACATACATTTAATAAATTAATAAATAAATCTCCATCAATGGATAGTAAGCAAACAATGAAAAAGAACCCCTCCGAAACAAAAATTGTATGATTGGTTTTTCAGATGATTACAAATGGACAAAATCTCCATACGATGGAGGCACAGATTTTTTTCCTAGCCAAAGTCACCACCAACTTTGCAAAATGATGGCACTGCTGAGGTGAGAGCAAGCTTAAAGACATAAATGATGACAGTTTTGCCAGGCATCTAAAGTGGCAGCTTTGGCTTCACCTGAAGTTTGACAGTCATTTGAAAAAATGTTTAATTTAAAAAACCCAAGCAGCTGCCATGTGCTGTTTTCCAAGAGGAATATGCAAATAGCTAAGTAGTAATATATTAAACTTGGTCCATAAGCTACAGAATTTGCTTTATTTTTAACATAAAACTATCCTATTAGTTTTGAACCAAAGGAAGAGTCCCTCTTACTCATGAGCTTTAAACTGTGCTAACATGCAGTTGCGTTTTCTTAAGCCATATCTGGCATTGCACAACTGTCATATATAGTATTGCAGCCTATCAATTATCTGATAAATATATGCAAAAACCTAGGGTGTATCAAACACCAGTAAGACCATAATATTTGGCTAGCATGCTGCATATAATCCAGGAGGAGGAAATTTGACAAACTTGTCTGTTTACTAGAAGTTCTCTGGAAGCACTGGACATTTCAGAGCAAGGTTATATGCAGGAATGCACTGTTCAACCAGTAAACATGAAGGGCTAAAGACTGGTTCACCAATGCAAGTACATGGCTTCATTTCCCATTTTTTGTAAACTGCTTTGAGGGTTTTTACAATCAAGCAGTTTATAACTTTTATAAACTTTTATATATCCATCCCTGACAGATGACTCCTCACCTGAGAAGAATCTGCCTTAGGGTGATTTAGAGCCCACAGAAGCTCAGGAATGGCTCACAACAACAGTCAAGGAAGAAAAAGGGGGGCCTTTGGGTGAGACTGGCAGGCATACCACCCCCCAGAAAGGAAGCTCAGCTTCTGAAGCAGAGACAGAACCATCCCTGAAATCCTGGGAATGATGGCACCTCAAGAGGCAGACCAAGACCCGCACAGTCAAGTAGAATGCTTGAGTGCAGAAGAAGACTCCTCGTAAGCTGTGACTTAGGACTCCTCCTTATGAGAAGGATTCTCTGCTGATCTGCTACTGGAACTACATCTTGCTACTAGCACTGGGTCTTGTATCTGATCCTTGGCCTTGGCTTACCTGCACCTTGGAATGCCCCTCGACTTGCCTCTTGCCTGAGCCCTTGTTGGAACCTCTGATTGCCTGGAATTGGACTTTGGGCTGCCTGTTGCTGCTGTCTATGCCCACAACAGCCTTGGTTGTTTGGAAGATCCCCTGGGACACGACTGGGCAGGACACATTTCCTCATGACTCCCGGAAGAAGAGTAAGTCCAGCAACTCAACTGAGAGGCACTTTCAACTCGCACTGACAGTGAGTGAAAAGGAAGTTCTATCTGTGCCGACCCATTGAATATTCAAATTGTCATGTGATGTTGCAACATCAAGAAATGAAGGTGCATACGTGAAGCAGCTGTAAGTGCCTGTGCAAATAACTGGGAAATTGTTTGGCATGTAACTACTACAGTTGCCTTTAAAGCCTATTGCAGTATTAACAACCATTAACCAGCAGAGGCCGTATATAAAGGGTTGCGAAACTTTACCTTGTGTGTTTTGCTGGAACATCCTATTGAGATCTAAGGAGGATGCTCTGGAATGTGATTTCTGTGGCCTTGGTGGAGGAGTTGGTGGTTCTCCCCCCTTTTTCATCGCATCTTCTATAGATGTGCTTGAATAAGATCTTGGGTAAAAAAGACAAGATTAAAAGGGGAAAGCTACTGGGGTTTTTATGCCTACTGCAAAGGTTGTAAAAAGCAAACACTGGAAGAATGTATTCATTAAATATGACATACCCCCTGACTTTATGTTTAGGGACGGTGCTTTACAGCCACATGGTGGAGCCAGCTTGAGTCCACTCCACAATAATATTTAATGTGAACTGTGTGTTTCATACAGACAGAATTCTGATTCGTATTAAGCATTATTGTGGTGTTAGTGGAAAGGATGTAATTACCTACCATGTGAAACTTCTCTACCATATGAGGATTGTAACACCTCCGTCAAACACACATAAGTCATAGTACTGTGCCAGGATGTTCTTTGGGTAGAACTAGGATAAACTGCCTCATAGTTATCTGATGACTTGGCTCCTCGCCTTTAGCTATTATCGGCAGCAATCACACTTAAATGCACTTTATTTAAGGATAATATATGGTAAACCTATATATGGATGGAAATGTGTACATAAAACATCGGAAACAGGTCATTCCAGGGATTACATACTGAAGGCTTTTGAATATGGTACAGGCAGGTGTACACAACACATATAGTGTGTGCAATTCTTTATAGTAGGGAGTCTTACGTATAACTGACATTCTAAATACTGTGGCTTTTAGAGATGGGTAGTTTTTGAAAACTCCTTAGTTGTATATATTACATTGCGAGACCAAGGCATGGAATGCTGCAGAGCTAGACTTTTTTGTTTTTAACCTAAGGGCCACATTCCCTCATGAACAAACTTCTGGGGCCTTAATCCTAGGCTGGGCCAGACGCAAAAAGTGAGGAGCAACTGTTGTGACTCTTACCTTTGTACAACAGGCCCATGCAAGGGGGTAGGGGAGCAACTGGGTACCCTTGCCCTGGGCCTTGGAGGCCAAAGCAAAAAAATTAGGGACAGGCTGGGGGTTTTGTTTGAGTTTATTATTTATTAAATTTGTATACCGCCCTACACACAGGTCTCAGGGCGGTTCACAAGATAAAATCACAATATATAAACACAAAATACATAATCAAAATAACCCCCAAAGCACATTTTAAAAGGGCAATAAAATTATAACTTTATTCCAACAAGACTCTTGTCCCAGGCCTCTGATAAGCTCTGCACAAGCCTGATAGGCTACACTGAAGCTCTGCAAGTATCAAAGGTTTCTACACTACCTCTACTCACACGCAAGTATCCTCCATTCAGTTAAGAATGTAACAGCCTGTTGGATTAGGCCAAAGTTCTATCTACTCCAGCAAAAGGTCCTCACAGTGGCCAACCACTGCAAGCAGAACCTGAGCACAACAACGATCTCTCATCCACATGCACCTTGGGCAACTTTCCTAGCAACTGAGTGGTTGCAAATGAGGCACAGGGAAGTCTTGGGGATGTGCAGAACTCTACACATAGGTCTTTGGATCTAAGCCAATAACTGTTTTCAGTGCTGACTAGAATATAGTTGATGTTTGTGACCGTTTCATTAAAAATGGAAACAAAACACTAAGATCATTATGAATTTTCATGAGGGTTCTTAAACACTGCAGAGTTACACATGCTTAAACTTCTGTTTTAGGCATGCCTAAATCTGAGTTTTGGCCACATGACCTGGAAGCTGTACGCCGGCTCCCTCGGCCAATAAAGCGAGATGAGAGTTGTGACCCAGAGTCGGTCACAACTGCACCTAATGGTCAGGGGTCCCTTTACCTTTAAATCTGAGTTAGATTTAGGCATCATTGTGAGCCTTTACCCTTTATTTACATCTACTTTGCTCAATTCAAACCATTTCACTTCATCTAGATAAATTCCCCTACCTGTAGCTGTCTTTTTCACTGCCAAGGGATTCAGATGGATTTCCTGAACGTTTTCTAACAGGAATTTCCATTATTTTGCTCTGCACGATTAAAAAATCCATCTCTTCAATTTTAGTTCACTCTCCCATCATATGCGAATAGTTTATACATATTATGAGATTAAGCATACAAATGCACTAGCTATCACTTGTAGTTCTTACTTTTACCCTGCCAAGAATTGCTAACTGGTTTATGATTCATAGCAAGGAAGCCTCCATTTTTTATATAATGATAGTCTTTTTTCCTTTGCAAGGGGGGAGGGGAAATCATCAAGTTATTTTCACACCTGGATGCATAGACTGCGAACCTGTAGAAGGCAGCAGGCAAGAACAGGTGCACACAGAAAGAAATGAATTATTCTTTGTTCTTGCTTTTGCTTACCTGGATCTTGGTCTTGCTTTAAGTGTGTTAGATTCCTGAGCAACTGTAACAAAGGATCACTTGTTAGGAATATTTTCAGGAAGTCAGATTGCCTAATTATCAGTGATGCTTCAAGATGAATCACTGTAAACATGTGCTGCCTATGAACAGCGCTACTGAGCACTTGAATATAAGGCAGTTCACATTTTTAAAAAATCCTTGACTGTATTCTGAGGTCTGAACAAGCAGACTGCATTTGAACAATCACCTCTCAGTGTATTAAGATGAGATATGAACAAGCTTTGTGCTCCTGCATGTGAGCTAAGAAACAAGAAGGGAAGATTTTGGTTAATCCAAACTGGAAACCTCTGCTTACTGACTTCCAAACAAGCCAAGTTACTAAGCCATGGTAAAAAGTTGGCTTGCTAACCTGACTTGTTTGGAAGTCAGTAACCTTAGGTTCCCTGGTTCAGACATAATGAGAAACTATACTCTATTTATTTAGCAAAATGTATATACCACTTACTGGACAGAAAACCTGTTTGTTTGTTTGTTTGTTTGTTTGACACCCATCTGACTGGGTTTTCCCAGCCACTCTGAATGGACAGTTTGTTCCTGGCCCAATAAAACCATCATTTATTGAACTAAGATTTTTATGTCTGCACTGGGCCATTAGCAGTATGACACATGAACCTCTCATGTTACAGCAATAATCTACAAATTGGCCTGTGCAGCTATATTCTATACATTATTACACTGCTGCACCTGTTACAAGTTTTCATTGTATAACCACATAAAATTGCAGCCATGGGAGGAGAACTTGAAGATGGTTCAATTGGCCATGACAAGCAATGATCTATTGATTGTTCGAAAAACAAAGAACATGGAAAACTTACAGAAGAGGAAGATACCTAAGATATACTATTTCTTCCTGAGATGCTAACTTTTTATATATAGAGTGGTTTGGTTTTAACATGTAGGACCATTCAGACATATACATCTGCTTTCAAGTGGTACATTTTTCTGTATGTTTATATGAACTATAAGAAGGCAATATTATACTAAACGAAAGTGACAGTTAATAACGTTCAGGAAGAGAAGTAGATTTTACTAAGTGGCTCATCACTTTAGATCATGTGTAAGTTCAGGACTTTTTGCATAAGGAAAATGGGATAGTTATTAATCATTAATGACAATCCTCTTATGTTGGAGACAGAACTTCAGCAACAGGTGCTCAGCGACCCAATTTTGCTAGGTGTGTTTTGGATTATTTCTTTTTTGAAACATTTTTAAAAATGTAATAAGAGAGGTTTTATAGAGAGATCAAAGTAAAGTATATCTTTTTCTAACAACATGAGAAAAAACAAGTGCTATTAAATTCTAATGATTATGCATAAGATTGAAGTTTAAATGTAACAAGGAATAAGCTTCTTTTCATTTTTCTTCCTTCATTCACTAGACCAACAAATACACAAGTCTTACAAAAGCTTCTCTAATACTTCACACAGTGAAGAGGAAAAATATTCCAAGGTAGAGCCAATTAGTTATAACAGGCAGACAGCTATGTATGCACAAGATTCTGGTCAATACTTTATATATACTGGAAACCCATGAAGCCATTTTCTTTATACTGCCAATAGCTAATAACCCAATAATAAATATATTTTATGCTGAAACAAGCATAAATGCACCAATGTAAGTAAACTTAGAGATTCCACATTAAAACAAACCTGCTTCTGTGTTATATAGGAATTTTTCCATACCTGTTTTGACAGCCAAGTGCTGAGATGCTTTGACTTCCTTCTGTATTGTCTGGGAAGAAGCACTAACTTTCAGACCTTTAGTAAAAACAAAAACCGGAATGTTACTTGTTATTAATTATTCCACATAGGAAAAAAGGTTATTCCAGTTACCACTTCTAACTCTTATTTGTCCCTATAAATGTCCTTGTCACACACTAAGAAGAATTCAGCTCACACAGAGAGTTATCAGGGCTATCTAAGACCAATGCTGAAGTTACATAATATAGATAAGCTTCAAGATACATTTAACTTCAATAATGTTTGTTATTTCCTGCATAGACTTCCCAACAGTAAACTACCCTTATGAGTTTTTAGTTGAGATGTAAACCATTGGAAGCCCCGGATAAAGTATGCAGAAGCTTAGGAAAAACATTTAGTAGCTAAATGGATAAGAATAGTACATATATCATGCATAACTTTACCAGAGCTTAGCCTTAGTTCTTATAACATTACTATAATGTTGTTCCACAGATGGTTGTGTGAGAAATCAATACTGTCTGAGGCAGTTATGCAGAAGCATCAATCTTGATTACGAAATACAAGCACTGAGCTTTTTCAGTAGGTAAGAGGACGGGGGGGGGGGGGGAGCCCTCATTGACAGGAGCCACATGCCTTGCCAAAGATGCCCAGTTTCGTTTCGTTTCGTTTTCCTAACCAGGAGGAACTGTATAAATTATCCATTTCCAGCTGAAACCTAATTAATTAAAAGACAGCAGATTGCTATTGTACCTTGTTTGTTATCATTAACTGTGTCCTGTGTCAGGGCAACTTTATCAGACATCTCTTCAAGTGAAGTCTCCTTATAAAAGAGAGGAAAAGTAAGCTTGTAATTTAAAAAAGAAAAAGAAATAGAGAAGGGCAACCTGCAAATCATTTTAGAGGTTACAGGCTGACAGAAACCTGTAGGTCTGGAGAGACCTCAGGAGAAGATCTTAGAAGAAGAGTACAATCAGGACAAATTTAATTTCCTATATTATATAATCCAGTTTTGAAGCTAAACTATGTGTCACAAAGCAAGCTGGTGGGTTGAATTTGAAAGGAAGTGAAACAGCAAAGGAATTGTTTCACAAATGTGATATAAACTGCAATTCTACATACAGTTATTCAGTAGTAAGTTCCATTGTGTTCAGTGACTTATTTACAAGAAACTGTGTTCCATATTGCAGTCAAAGTCTTATTTTCTTCTTTTACTACATCTAACACAGTACACTGCAGCAAGAGTTCTGTCCACAGTGAAAACCTGAAACTTATGCTTGTAACCCAACAATCACATGATGACTGCCTTGTAATCACAATCAGCCTGTTGGTTCATCTCATATTTCAATCATTTTTCAGGGTCATGTGAACAGGTCCTATTGTATGAGAATTGTCCAAATGCAATTTGTTAACAGGTTATAGTTCCAGCATTGTATTTGCCAGGAAATTATCTAATGAAGTAAGCTCTCTTTCTCCTACTATTCCACAGTCATCTTTTTAAAATGCACATGCAGTAATACTTTTCCAGCAAGGATACCAAAGGGTATATAAGTAAAATCAAAACTGAGGGAGGTTACTGTTTTTTTCTGTTTGTTCGTTTGTTTTTGGTGTGCTATATCTTTTGTGTTTTCATTTTGTACTTTTATGCTGTAAATTGTGGATCTTTGGATGAAGGGCTGTTTATAAATTTAATTAATAAATAAATGCAATTCTACACAGCGACTAATGCAATAAATATAAAGAAATGGTCACCAACTGGGTCAGTGGAAGTTGCCTCAAAGAGAATCAATGGTTCCGAGTTGCTTGGATCTTCGCGAACAGTTTCAAGCTGGTTATTTTTAAAATTGAGGGATAAAATAAATGAGAGAGAGAAGCATAGATCATCCTCTGTAGTGTGAAAAAGCACATCAGTATAAATTCTAAGACTAGAAGCTTTCACAAACAGTTATATAGCAGTGACAATTGAATAATTCTTGTTCAGTTTTGAAAGAAACTTTTAACAACAAATCTATTGCTGAAGCCAGGCAACCAAAGTTTCCCAGTCTCGTATTTATTGTAGCTTATAGTGAGAAATTGTTTCTAGAGTAAGAATAAAATTATGTGTGGGCAGGCCATATATAGGTGGTATAAAGAATTGAAACATGGCCTCATACTAGAATTGAAGCTCCACCCTCATACTGAAGCTCAACCAGGTTGGGCATTGCCTGTGCGAATATTGGGGGCTCATTGGCAGCTCCATACTACTGGCTGTACAAAGTCTGGCACTGACCTTGTCTTTCTGGGTTTCTCCTTGTTATCTGTACTATCACTCAACACATTCTACAGCTGATCCCAGATGTGAGGAACCTTTGGCCCTCATCTCTGGTCATCAAATATGCTTGCTTTGGCTGATGGTAGTTGTAGTTCAGCAACATCTGGAGCACCAAAGGTTGCCCACACTACACGTTTCTCTATAACCACTTACAGTCCATTATGCATAGAAGGTCTAGCCAGGAGCACAGAGAGTAACCTGCTAAAAGTAAACTAAGCATGGAGTGTTGATTATCCAACGGTTAAATCAGTCTCATACAGGATACAAAGTCTCTCTCTCTCTCAACCGTTTGTTTTAAAAATTTAAAATTAAAGTTAAATTTAATTTAAAAGAAGTGACAAGCAAAACAGAGGTGCGTTTTTAAAAAACACACCAGCAGGTGAGTTTTTCTTACTTCAGTCCTACTGAAGTCCCTTGTTTGTTGACTTGCTGCCAATGATTCTGAATAAGAATTCAAGACACGATCACTTTTAGGCTGAAGAGGAGCTAAATCGAAGAAAAAGATAGAAAAACAAATAAGTCCTTGCATTAACCTTTATGTGAACTGTGAACACTTTCTGTGAACTGCACCACTGTATTAACGTTCTTCCTTAATATATTGTGTACTATTATCTGACAAGTACTTTTTATTTTAAAATGCTCTTTTATTCTATTCCAGGGCTATGGACATGCCATTTTTATGGAGGAAAAACTATTGATTTTTATTTGGGGCCACTGGGGGACCTGTGGTCCTCTGGATGTTTCTGAGCTCCAACTCCTAATATCCACTGGTCACACTTGCTGGGGCTGATGGGAGTTGGAGTCCAACAACTTTTGGAGGGCCACAGATTTCTTCACCCCACTATGTGCTGCTGGGGGGACAACTCCACTAAAGTTAGTTTCATATTCTAGGGTTCCCGGTTTGTTGTTATGTGCAAATAAAGGACTGTGTTCTTAGAACAAACTTTGGATGTTTAAACAGTGCCATTTCATAACTCACTGATTAGTTTTGAAATTGACTGGGAAATCTGGTTTCTATGTAATGCCAGAAATATTGGAAACTGAAAATAACTTTCTTCTCTCTCTGTCTCCCCGCCCCCCCTTTAGTTTTCCATTAGTATCTGCTGCTCTGGGCCTTAACTGGAGTCCAAGGGTTACACACATGTGAAGGTGGTGGATAGTTTGTGTTAAGGACTCTGAGTGAGAGGCAGGGAAGGGAAGACTTCCCAGGGTGAGAGCTGGGAGGGTCCACCACTTTCTGTGTGAGACAAGGGTTAAGAGCTACCTTCAAGAGAGGACTCTGCGTTTTATCTTCTCTGTCTCTGGTTTTGTTTGTGTTTAGAATAGTTTCTTTTCTCTTATTACATTATGAAAAAGTTTTAATAAAATTTTATTTCAAAAAAGAAAGAAAGAAATTAATTCTGGTGAAGATATCCTCCTTGTAGTGTAAGAGGAGGAGTGAGATGAGTGCTATGTTCATACACATAGCACTAAACCATGGTTTAGTGCACAATCATCAATGCATATCATCAATGTGTTAGTCAAGCCAAGCACATCTTTTATGCTGGTGTTAATTCTGCTAAGCTGGTTCCTTCAGCTCTGTCATTTAGATGCAATTTAGAGCCCATCTTTTCCCAGAATTGTACCTCAAAATAGACATTGGTTAAAATGCCATTTTAATCCACAGATTATTATTTTTTTAAAAAACCCCACAAATACTAAAGCTTCACCTGCTTGAAAACAGTCAGGCAGCAGAGTCTCTGGCAAGGTGTCCGGCAAAAGATAACCATTTTTCCGAGCAACAACAAGGTGAAAGGCGGCACAAAACTCTGGTAATGTCAGTGCTCCATCACAGTCTACATCACTTAGCTCCCTGTGAATAAGATAGCTGAGTGCATTATTGAAATAAAAATCTTTGTTTGCATGCACAATATATATAATTGTGGGGAACACTGTTTTTGAGTTATATATTTGTTTTATTTTGACATTTAAGATGTTTTTCTTTAAAATTTATTTCATTAAACCATTGTAATTTTTCTTTAATACATTCCTTTTCTGAATATTTTAATGTCTCTCTCTCTCTCTCTCTCTATATATATATATATATATGCCAATGCTCCTCCTTACAAGTTTAGAAATTTAATAGGATTCATATAAAACTGAAGTTGCAATGGGCCATATGCAATGTCAGCTAGATAGATTTCTTTAAAAAAAACAACAGGGTAAGGCCTCATTAGTAAAGTGTTGATGAATTATGCAGCAGTACTTTTTAGATAAGTTAGGTATTAATTAGGTTTCAACTGATAAGCACAGCTAGAACTGAAGCTTATGATGTTATCTTAACTATTCTGAATGTATGTTTATCTGAATCTATTTCACAAAAATATCTGTTGAATTATTGTGCTAATTATGTTCTTTAAGATATTCTTCTAGTGTGCATTGCTGTTCAAATCTCTCTAGTCCTGCTGAGAAGGGACAGTATCTCTACAAAGATAACAAGCATAAAATAAAGATCAACATACACCCTGCTGTGCCTGGACCTCAAAGTGATTTTGATGGGGGCAATTACTGTGATTTCTTTAGAGATAAATTGTAAGAAGTATGAAGAACTTTCAGCCACAGTAGTTTCTCTCACACACAATAAAATTAATCTGAATTACAAAACAGTACTTACCATATGTGCGAAAGCTCAGGGATTGGCAGCTTAGATTTTGTGAAGAAGTTCTTAGCCACAGAGCCTGTCAACAGAAATGGCTTGTCAAACAGTGAAATAATAAGCTACTGAACAACACATTTTCCAAAGCATTTCAATATAAAGAAATTACTCAAGAGTACTGTTTACTATGCAATGCTATTTAACACTAGACATGTTTGTTTGAAATATTTTGCTCCAATATCACTATTCTAATCAGAAGACATGAACATGTTGTTGGAGGAACTGGACATGGAGGAAGGGGTTAATTTCTTTTATAGGCGCAGATCACTTCATGTATGAGATAAAGCCAACATGAGAAATCTCATCTGCATGTGTGACTGGGGTTGCTTTTTTAGGTTTGTAAAATCCTGTTAAGTTTAAATTCTGGCCAAGGGTGAGAGGCATAATACAGTTTCAAATCTTCTGGAATATTCCAGAAATGCAACAACATGCCTAAAGAAAATCTCTTGGAATGGGACTAATCTTTAAAATTAATAGCACAGCACAAAAGCTCAGCTTCTTATTCAGCTGATATTTTTTGCTCTAAATTGAACTAAATTGCTCAGAATTGGGAGTGCTCAAACCACAATTTCCTAGTTCCAGCATCACAACGAACTGATTTTTTTTAAAAACAGGAAATATGCAATAAAATCAGGTGTGTGAAGTAGGGATGGAAAGGGAAACCCCTCAAGGGTGGGTTGTTGGAATGAAAATGCAATGTCTGAAACACATGCAAGGAGGGGAGGACAGGACGGAGACATGCACATACACACACAGAGAGAGAGAGAGAGAGAGAGAGAGAGAGACAGACAGACAGACAGACAGACAGACAGACTGCTGTTACTACTTGCTCATCCCTCAAGTTGCAACTTGTTTTTCTTGCCAGAAAAAAAGAAGACAAGACATAATTGTCTACTTCAGAGACAGCTTCGGAAATGGCCTAGAGATGCATGGTCACTATATTACTGTTTTCATGCAAGGAGATAAACTCCCTGAAGAAATTACAAGTTTAATGTGATGTGTAAAGTCCCAACTGAGTATTTTTTTTTAATCACAACTACATTTATAAGACATAATTAAAATGCAAGTTAGTCTAATAAGGCTACAATAGTGAATAATTTTAAACTCTTATTAAATAAAAACATACAAGGAGTAAAAAACCAAATGGCAATTGTACCATAACATATCTCATGTGAAAACATTCTTCACCTATGATTGAATCTCTTCTACTGAACGCAGTGGAATTTATAGCATTTAACTTTGTCTGGAACATGCACAGTATATTGTTAAAATATTTTTTTAAAAACAAACAAGAACACAGTAACTCACTTGTGACATTAAAAAACGGAAATAAGGGTCTATGCGCGTTACCATACATACAACACACCCAAAACACTTATAAAAAAATCCAAGAGGCTTGCACTTAGCCTGTGTCAGTTCCTTGCCCTTTTACTCTAGCCTTCCTTGCTGTGTATACAATGAACATTACCTGAAATGAAAGAGGTCAGGTCAGGTTGTAGGGACTTGAACTGATTGGTGTAATATTCTCGTTGCTCCTCAGTTATTCTCCAGGGGTCATCTGAGTAATTACTACTGCCGTCCTGTGGTTCTCTCTCTACTGAAAGAGACTTCAGGGGGAGAAAGGGCAAAGCATCATTTTGAAAGGTAGAGAAAATGCTGAGATGTCAGAAGTTTCAAAGTATTGAAGTTGCTTTGTTCTTACTGTGTAGTTCTTTTTAAAAGAAATGGATGGGGGAGGCCTGATTTCAATAACAGTCCTGTTGGGTTTACAATAAATGCCTTTATTCATAGGACTATAGGAAATCTTACATACATCAAACTAAATCTGTATGAATATAAACATTGGACTGACTCGAATGAAACACCAAACAATGGTTCAGTATTATGAGAATTAGCCTAGTTGTGCCTTGGATTCATGTGGTTCTGCCCTCTTCATTCAGCACAATCATAAGGAGACTGGATGCTTTTGCTTCCATTTTTGATTAGGAACAGCTTGCCTTGAACCCAAGAAACTGTGATTAATCATAAGTATGGTTGTTGAAATCAGACTTCTTCAAACTCATTAAATTCTAGTCCCATCAATACAATATGAAACTCAATCCATATATGGATTTCAATGCTGTATTTCATTAGTAAGAAGTCCTCACTTTACCTTTGATACATTGAAGTCACACATAAAAAACAGAATCTAGAGTTCACACATTTCATTGTGAGTTTGTTTCAACTGAGCCCCTTCTCTACCTTAAATACTTTCTAGGAGTCAAATTATTCTTTTCCCACAGGGAAAAAATGGCGCTGCCCATTATATTATAATATTGTGTATCCATTTGACTGATTTTATCATACGCTGCATGTGCCTTGAGAAAGGCAGCTAACAGGATGGCGAAACAAAGTACTGAAAGTTTAGTTTTACATCCATATTAGCCTGTGGTAGTTTTCTAGTGAATACCACAGTTTGAGCTATAGGGTAGATCTGTTTGTGGCGACATTCAAGATTATTTCAAACATTATTGATCATAAAATCATGTTGATTCTCAATAATTATTTCAAGCAACATTGCTGTTTTCATTTTAAACATCTTACATCCTAAGTAGTTCATTACCCGAATGAGAGATGAATGTGGTGGAACTGATTTAGACCCATAATTCCCTGCAGTTGGTCCATCTTGTTGGACAGCAGTATGTCTAACTTCGTATGAACCTATGGAAGATTAAGGGGAAAATAAAAACTGAATACTTGCTCTGAATACTTGCTAATGTTGTGCAAAATCAAAGATGACAAAACATATATCATCCTTCGGTCTCAAAAAAATAAAATAAAAACACAATCACACCTCCTATGAAAGGTCACTTTATCACCCAAATCCTTCACTTATGTTAAAGCCTGATTCTCAAAATGCTACTGCTCATGCTGTTGACTACTGACCAAATACTCACTTAACGTGTTGAAAGGTGATTTTTTTAATCCACACTAAAAGCATAACATCTGACTTTTTGCCTAAGTATCCTATTGCAAAGAAGGAAGCAAGTGCTCTTTCATGAGACATGCTAACATCAAGAAAAACATAAATTAACAAGGATTCATTGATGGCAGCATAAGAGTTTGATTCAAAACAACTAAATTCAGTGTTAGCCAAGAGTAAACACTGGTATTTGCCAACTAGGGAGAACTACACACCATTTTGGAGGCATCTTTCACTGAAACCACTAAAGCTTGCATCCAAATATTGATTCTGAACATTCAACAGTCTGTTATGTCTTATGCAAGTAAAGAATGAGACCTAGAATTTAAACGGAACTGTAGTTCATTAAATAACTTAAAACTGGAAACCTCTTGAATGGAATGGGCCCTTCAAGAGGAACAGGGCATTGAAAAGAATAGAAGTTCTGCTCATGGAAGGGGACTCTGGCTGATTTTCAGCCATTTCTGCTTTCCTCTCCACCCCACAGCCCAGAAAAGGTTTTGTAGTGGCTGAGATGCTGCTGGGGAGGGGATGTAGGGTTGTTACCTGCTGCCCATTCTTCAGGATCTGGATCCACCTTCCAGCCACTTATCTGGATTCTAGCTTGAATTCTACCAAGCTTTATCAAGACACCAACAAAAATAGGCAGAACAACTGGTGTGCATGTATGCAGAATCCATGACAGAGCAAGTGTCACATCTAATGCTGTGCCAGCCGGCTGAGGCCAAGTTACGAGGTGTGTGTGATGTGCCTCCGCACTTCTATTTCTTCTTCTTTTTTTAAAAAAAATCCGCATTCCACTGGAAGGCCATTACTACACCCGTAGTACTACATTACTACACTACTACACTACATAGACTGCACTCAGTGGTGAAGTTGTTCTCAATTCTATCCACCATAAGTTTTAAATGGGTTGATTTACTAAAGTATATAAAGAAACTGGCACATCCTTCCTCCCAATCCCTCCTCCTCCCTGAGATTTCTCATTACCTGTACTTAGGTAAGTATAAATCCCTTATTCATTTGGATGTTCACATAGTGTACCGTATCCTATATTTATCTTAACAGATTTACCCAAAGTTGTCCATGTGTTGCCAGCAGGACATTCATTATTTAACTTTTGAATAAATTCAATAAAGTACTGCTTTTGTTCAACAAAATCTATGGCTACAATAACCCCCACCACACCCTACATTGAAAAAGGTTGAGAATATAAATCTGTAAACAGATGCTTGTTCTAATTTAAACTGATTCTCAGGAAGAGGAAGACAAGACCGAATAATGAGAAAGCACACAAATCAAGTCAGTTTCTTTTAAAAGAGATGTAATTAATTTATGAAATTGTTGGGCTGCTTCCGTGCTTTTATGATTTGATTACTCCAAAGCAGACCTCATCTTACCTCCATGCTGCTGCTCAAGCCCACTTCTCAGGACACCATACCCATAACTCAAGGGAATCCTCTGGTAGGTTGATGGAGAAGCAGGAGGTGAATCAATGGGAGACATAGGGGGAGACTTTGCTTCTTGCTTCAAAATAATTTTTTAGAAAAGAATAAGGACTTTGAATGCTGGCTGTTCCATAGTCAAAGTGATTTCATCTAACCACAGTAGAATATTAAATTGTAAAAATAAATAAATATGCCCACATAAATCCTCCTCTGCAATTTTTGATATTGCTGAACACTCAAAATTTCATGTCAATATCTGAGATTCATTGTTACATGATTTCATGATCTGATATTTGACAGATGACCTACAACAGTATGATCATATCTGACTGTACTTGACACTTGACATGGAACAGTATTTATTACCTGATATGACTTGATAGCCAATAGGGCCTATCTATCAAGTGAAAAACTACTGACTATCAAAGAATGTCAGTTTCAAGCAGAGATAAAACTTTGAAATCATTAGTTTTTTAATTTGAAATTTGAGTGTATTGGACAGTCTCCTGTTTGGTTTTTGTTATCATATGAAATAAATTAACAAATACCACATAGGAGACTTTCTGAAGTACTTGTTTAAAATTTAAAATCTAAATTTTGATGATTTCAAAGTCTTCTTTCTTGTCTGTCTGAAATTGGCACATCACATATTCACTCTTGCCCAGTTCATAGTTCAAGAAAGCACAGGGATGACCATTAGCAAAATTAATGTGTTGAAAGACCTCAGCGTGGAAAGGTGTTGATACAGCTAGCCTACTTTTTATTTTTTATAAAAAAACCAATGGCCTGCTTTTTATCCATTAAAGGAGCTGGCAAAAATGGGATCAAGTGCTCTGTTCTGACTTCCCTTAGCCCTCATATGAGTAAGATATAAAAGGGGGTCGGGGGCGGAATACAGGGCAAGTAGTAACTTTCAATGGCAAATTTGCTAGGTGGCTACAGCTTTTGTGTCACTGTATTCCACTGGCCTTATAAGCAATTGGCAAAACACATACATTGGACCTGGAAGAAAAGTCTGTAGCATTGACATTCCATAGAATAAATTGTATTCCTTTCTAATGGCTGAGCAATTTCACTTTTTCGTCTCCATTAACACATCTGGACCATTAAATACTATCTGCAGTTCAAAGAGGCAGCAATCAATTGTAAAAGCCAAATAATCATGCTGATAAATAATAGTGTACTTTAATGAGAAATCTCAACAGTCAGTGTGTATAGAAAATAAAAATAATCTAGTGCCTTATAGTTAGTTGTGCACCAAAATTTCTACTTTGCAAAGGGCCTTTACCTGCTTTTCTCCTCCATCCAATCTTCTGAAGCAATTTTTTTCAAGTGTTGCATGTGGAATTTGAAATTTAGTTCCATGAGCTTCTGCTGGATGACTGTACCTTACATCACTATCAGTTTTCAGTGCCATAAATCGAGGCAAGGGCAATTCTTAAATAAATATCAGAAATAAAGACAAAATAAAATTTCATGGAACTATGTATATTGAAACAAAGCTCCCCACCACAAAGTCAATTTAACACTAAGCAGTGTTAAAAGAGAACAGAATTCCTATCCAAAAGTATACTCAGCCTCATTGACTGACCAGGAAACGTCTCTCACAATATAAGAATTTCTAATGGAGTACTTGTACATGATATATAAAAATGAAATTTGGTATACATGGCGATTCAGTGAGTAGAAAAGTGCAAAAGAGTGGACATTTTTGCATTTAGCAACTTAACGGAGGATTTCATGTTTGCCTAGAGACTGGTTTGTGGAGTACTACAACCCTTGTTGCCATGAAAAGGATTCTCCCTAGTAAGTGTGAGTAAATATGCATAGGGCTGCACTGTTAATCATGAAGTTAATCTATCTAGTGCAGGTATAACTCTCAGCAAGGTTAATGAAAACTATTGTTTGCAATCCTTTTCAAAGCATGGCTTTACAGCTGGGATAATAGTCCATATTTAAGCATAGTCTAGATATATGAGCATAACACTTAACAGTGGTTAAGTATAGGAGAACAGCTTTAAAATCATGTAGCATTTTCCCATTCATTATACAATACATCCTACACATTCACTGAATTTACACATTTTGTAATTTATAGTTACCATCTCAAATGGGGTTTTGGAATAAACACCAAGGAAGACAACTAGGGTTTGTAGTTCAGGGAAGTTTTTAATGTGTGACATCTTAGTGTATTTTTTGTCTTTGTGAAAGCCGCCCAGAGTGGCTGGGGAAACCCAGCCAGATGGGTGGGGTACAAATAAATTATTATTATTATTATTATTATTATTATTATTATTATTATTATTATTATTATTAGAAAACAGTTACCATTCTGAATGCTTTCGATCCGTACTGGGAGGCCAGACTGCGCAGCAGCGATTAGCTTCAGAGCAGCATAAAACTGAGCACGCCCAAAATAGCCAACACGTTTAGCACCACACAATTCTGTAATCTGAAAGGAGAGAAAGGGGTGAAGGGTGATGGGAGACAGAGTTCAAATAATTAAAACACTTAATGCTTTCAATGTAAAAATTAGTTAGAGATGAAACTGTAAAGATGCAAACTACTGAAGAAAAGCTGGAATTGTGTTTGCAAAGAAACAAACTTCTGGTGCAGGCATCTGACCTACATTTGACACCCCAAAAGGCTAACATTCCATTGCAGAGGCAGTTTCCCCATATCCTCCCATTCACCCATTACAAATATACCTTCCCTGACTAGAGACTGTGCTACACATAATCTATCTTCACACAACTTGGCTCTTTTGCCCATCGTTAGGGGGAACAGTAATCCTTGTGTGGAATACCTGAATATTGTATATAACCAGTGGGAAGCATGTAGAAAAGTTTCTTCTTTTTAAGGAAGAAAAACAGATGTTGAGCTACAGAAATTTCCCTCTCACTCAATTTAGTCAGGAAGACAATGTTTCCTCAAGAACAGGAAAAAATGTTTCATTAGATGATTTCAAAAAAAATACTGTCCCCCAGTATTAGGAGTCCTTTGACTGTCAAAATAGTGGGTCCAATCGTCAAGAAAGAGGTTTCTGCATGTGCTGTTGAGGGAAATGAGGGACAGATGGGGCTCATCAACCTGGGAAGGTAGCTCATCTAGGAAAAGTAAAACTCTGATGCCACTGCCTTTTGGCTACACTCATTAGTGAGAAAAGCTTCAGGAGTAAACCTTGAGGTACAACCCATACCTGTTGCCTTGTGCAACATTTTTAGGAAAAGAAAATGCTAAGGAGCAAACCCTGCACAAATCCAGAGTGGAGTCCCTAAGACAGTTGGATGGTGCCTTGTACGCTTCCTTCCAGCAACTCCTGCGGCCAAGCTGGTGCTAAATGTATTTCTCTGATTTCCTTTGGACAGCATCAGTGAGGCTGAAGGGGGGTATTGTCACCTGAGCAGCCCAGGACAAACATCCATATACACTGTCCAGGCTTCCACCATGGAGAGATCACTTTGGCGCTGCAAACACAGCAAAAATTAACATGGGATGCTGTCGAAGCGACTCCTCTTGAAGGAAGGGAACCTTTGGAAACAACCCATTATCTTCTAAAGCAGGGATTGCCAACATGGTGCATGTGGGTGCAATGATGACCTCTATGCCACTCGCCCCACTCACTATCTCGTTGGTCATGAGGTGTTATGGGGTGGTTACTTTTTTCTACTGTTAGAAGAGTTGACACTCTTTCCCACTTCCTTTTCCAGATCTATGCACTTTTCAAAGCTCAGATTAATTCTACTGGACAACACTTTTACCCTGATCCCTTGGGAAAGCAAAGTGTGTTTGTGCATGCACTTTATTTTTGTTTGTCTTGATGGGGGCAGGGCAACCTCTGTTCTGTCAAGTGCACAACTAGCAGCACCATAAAGGGGAACAGCTCCTCCTTAGATTCTTCAAGATTCCACCATTCAAAATTCATCAGAGTAAAAGCTGATGAATTCTGCCAATCCTAGCCAGATCAGACTGGCTAATCACGTAGGTGAGAGGAGCAAAAGCAACCATTTCCTGACATTATCGTTCTCAGTTTCTTTTAATAATAGTTTTTCATCAATTACAAGACAACTTAAAAACTCACTCTAATTTTTATTATACAGTCTCATGACTTAAAAAGTTAACACCTCCAACAGAATTTTTGCTATATCATCACTTTGCCATAAAGACTTCTAACCTTGCTGAGCGCAATAGAGCAACAACAGCTGTGGTGAAAAGATATAATCACAGAACAGGATAAATGCTTATATTTTTATAAAATAAAAAGGGTGTATGATCTCTACTCTAAAAGGCCAACATCTGATAAATACTTTCAGAAATGCAGTAAAACTTTTCCTGTTTGAGCTGGCAATCAACACTAATACAAAAACACATATCCAATTTTACTCTAATTGGGTATTGTGCTTTATTTTTAACTGTTACCCTTCCTGAGCACAGAAACAGAACTAAAACATTTTCAGGTGTGTCATAACTAGTTTCATCGTGGAATTTGTGGACCACTATGGAGAACAATCTTGTACAAGCTTTGACGCCTGTTGCTGTTGTCCTGTTTTTCGCTTGCTAGGAAACAAATGACAGAGTGAATTTGTTCACATCCAAAATGTTTTTGGCTTCTGCAGTATTTTTTTTTTTTTAAGCATGTACTAATCCTGTCACAAGTAGCAGAGTACTTCATTAACAAATGTACTTGGGATTTGGTAAGCAAGTTAAAGCATTCTTAAAACAACTACTTTGAAGAGAGAGAAAAAGCTAGTGGTCTTTTTCTTTAAGTTTTACAACTGCCAGTGTAAACACTCCTGCGATAAATAGTCCAAAGTGCTTTGTCCCAAAACACAAGGTTCCAATTCTGGTGCATCAGTCAAATTATTAACTTGACAATTCCAAGTGGGTTGACTGCTTTAAGGTCCCAAACAGAAAACAGGATGTGTTGCTGGGCTCTTGTGAGCCATTCTTTTTCATCTCACTAACCCTGCTTCAGCTACAACCTTGTCGAAAATAAACTCTGAAAATATTGTCACCTTTACATCTACAGAACTACTTGAGTGGCAGGTCAACAGAAACTGATGGGCTATTACTGCCTATATACACTAGTCTTGGAGGATTCTCTTTCTCTGCTAGGCCACTCTGGTGAGTCCAATCCAGAACCCTTCCTTTTCCCTCTAGAGCAGGGGTAGTCAACCTTTTTATATCTACCGCCCACTAATGCATCTTTCTGGATGGTAAAATTTCCTTACCGCCCACCAGTGCTCAATGGAAGGATTCAGCTTGTGCCGTAGAACCCCCTACCGCCCACCTAGAATCCTGAAACGCCCAGTAGTGGGTGGTAGGGACCAGGTTGACAGCCCCTGCTCTAGAGCTAGAGACACTTGGGGTGGGGAGATTGTTCAGGAATGTACAACATCAGAATGGAAGTGCTGGGCTGGCATGAGAAATAACTAGATCACAGATATGCTCTGAAAAAATCTTTCTATCAACCCTCAGGACCTTCTAAAAACAATATAAGAGCATTAGTCGAATCCTCTGCTGAGAACAGCATACATTTCAGATTGCTGCTGGAGATTAATGTGGTGTGATAATACCATGATACACATCTCATGGTATTTTCTACTAGAAAATATTTCAGACACATCATTTTCAAGTGGTAAAATATTTCCACTCTGACAGCATTTGAGTATTTTATTTTGACACCTAAGGGATTACTGTAGTCCTTTTTTAATGTATTTATATTTTTGTGCCAGTGTTATTCTTTCTGATGTGATACTGCATTTCATTGTTTGATTTGTGTTGTGCACCACCTAGAGGACTAGATAATTAATAAATGTAAACAAATGAAATATCACTGATAAGAGAAAGTGAGAACAGCTTAAAAAAAAGAAAAGCATTTGAAGCATCAGCTCACTAGGCAACTTTCACCACCACAGCCTGAAATTACACTGCATCCACAACAAGAGTGGTGAGTATCCTGTGGCCCTCCAGAGGTTGTTAAGACCCCAACTCCCATTATCCCTATCCATTTGCTACTGGGAATCCAATAATTTCTAGAGGGCCACAGGCCATCCACCCCTATCCTATAGTCTCCCAACCCCCAATAAATGTTCATACTGGTATCTGACTACACTGAACCACTTAACATCCTAGGAAAATGCACACTGTAAATGTCTAGAATTTAACATGATCTTAGAATGCAGGCTTGTGAATTTATCTTCCTGAGATAAACAAGAGGCTAACATGCAACCAGAAACTGTAATTAGGAGAGATTCAGCTGAGCTTGCTCTATTACTAGCCCAAGCCCAAGGGAGTGAAAGGAAGAGAAAGAAACTCTTGTTTTGGGAAAAACATTGTTAAGGCATCCTCCTCAATTTTCCTGTTTCATTTTTGTATTTGGCCAAGTAGCTCCTTCCTGTCTAACTTCTAAGAACACACCAAATATAAAGTAGATATTACATATATGTTCTTCAGATACATTTTGGTGTAGGATTGTAGGAAATGGAAACCAATGTACACATGAGAAGCAGCTTTTGGATAAGAAATAGCTTCTCTGTTGTTGTTGTTGTTGTTAGTTACCACTACTAGCTGGTGATTTGGCTGGGTTTGCTTTTAAAAGAAAAAAACACTCAGCCTTAACCTAAGGCTAATTGCATTTTTATAGACACAAACATTTAACTATATAACAGCACAATGTCAACATGTCAACTCACAATAACTTCCGTTGATTTCAGTGAGGCTTAGACTGCATAAGCATTACTAGATTAAAACACAGCTAGGTTGCTCTTTTTTCAATTTGGATCCATGCTGGTTTGGAAAAACACATCAAAGTAAAGCATTTCATTTTTTTTAAAAAGGAAACAGGATAGATGTAGATTGTGGTTAACGTTGTGTGTACACAACTTCATGAACCTGTGGTGGGAGTGCACTGGATGCAGAGTAAACAGGAGTGTGTGCACAGTATTAGCCATATAAATAGGTATAGTACTGCAGCCTAAGTGCTGACTGAACAGGACTGACTCACAAGTCACAGAACATATTAGCTCAAATGTCTTTGTGAAGCAGACATCCTCATCCCATTTCTCATCATGGCACAGTATCCAAGCAAATCTCCCCACTCCTGCTGACTGAAGTTTATGTGGGAGGAAAAGACAACAATATTCTTACTCTTTCGTATTTTCAAGGCATCCACTCAAGGAAATACTCATCAATACCTATCAAGTAAACGGAATGGGTGATAATATTTATGATCATAGGGGTCCAGTGCTTAGGTATTGCGTCCGATAAATGTATATATTTCAATCTGCATTCGATGTTGTTTCTTTATTTCCACCCCCACTAATTTCCCCTTACTCCACAGGATCTTGATAGGCTGTCTGGGGGCTAAGTGTTCTTTAAAATGGAGGGTGGGAATCTAGAAATGCAGTAGAAATAAGATATAGGTTTTTCAGAGCACATTTATGAGCCCTGTGGCTTAGTAAGAGCATGTTTTAAGTTGAGGATGAAAAGATACGTCATTAGCACACACTACAGTGGTACCTCAGGCTACGAACAACCTAGCCAACGAACTTTTTGGATTACGAACACTTCAAAATCGGAAATGAGTGTTCCGGTCTGCGTATTTATTTATTTTTTGGATTGCAAACGTACTCCGTTTGGGGCTGCACTTCCGCTTGCTCCGCTCCCTCAGCACGCTCCGCTCTCCCAGCCTCGAGAGGTGCACCTTCCCCCGCCGGGCACAAAGCACCAGCTTGGGAGCGAGCGTGGAGCTCAGCCTGGCAGCAGCGGTGAATGAGGGAGCCGCCTCCAGCCCAGAGCAGGGCACCACAAGCCCCACACTTCACCTACTGCTTCCTCCAGATCGCCCCGCTCCCCGCTCACTCTTTCCATAGCTATCTTCCCACTGGCAGAGCGATCCCCGACTCTCAGCAGAACAGAGGCGAGGAGAGGAGAGGCAAGCAGCGGTTGGCGCCAGCAAGGATGGCCCTCCAAGCGGCTGCCTCGCTCTCTGCTTCTGGGTCTCTCTGCCGTGGAAGCGCTGATTGCAGGCAAACGGAATGGCAGGCGTGAGGCTCTTTGGGCTCCCTGGCTCCGGCTGCCTGAGGCGGGTGAAGCAGGGTTCTCTCCTGCCTCCATCGCAGCCTGACGGAGAGAGAGATCGGGGAGGGCAAGCCTGACTGACCCTGGAGACAGGTGGAAAGGTGACCATGGGATGCGCAGGACGGCGTGAGCCGGATGCTGGTGCTGCCGCTGTGTCTCCGGACAGCGCTGGCCCCTGGCCTCTTAAGTGAGATGGGCGCACAACCCCAGAGTATGTCAAGACTGGCCCGTACGGGCAGGGGTACCTTTACCTTTTTACCTCTGGTTACATACTTAATTCATTCCGGAGGTCCGTTTTTAACCTGAAACTGTTCTTAACTTGAAGCACCACTTTAGCTAATGGGGCCTCCTGCTGTTGCTGCGCCACCGGAGCACGATTTCTATTCTCATCCTGAAGCAAAGTTCTTAACCCGAGGTACTATTTCTGGGTTAGCGGAGTCTGTAACCTGAAGCGTATGTAACCTGAAGCGTATGTAACCCGAGATACCACTGTACTGGATAGTAGATTGCAGCCTGGTCTAATGCTTTCGTTTTATGGATCAATGGCCTTGTTAGATAGTAAAATTCATGTTAAAATGTTTTAGGGGTTGTTTTTCATCATCTGGAACGGATTAATCCATTTTCCATTACTTTCTATGGGAAAGCACACCTTGGTTTAAGAACGCCTTGGTTTAAGAACACTTTGGTTTAAGAACAGACTTCCTGAACGGATTAAGTTTGTAAACCAAGGTACCACTGTACACTGCATTTGTTTAAAATCCCTCTTTCACAGGAAGGAGCAAGTCCAAAGACTCCATCCATGAGTAACTTTAACAGAGAATAGCCTGACAAACAGGTTGGGACATGATACATAGAAATATTTTAACTATGAGACTTGTTCCACCTGTTACTCCACATTTATGATGCTGTGTGACAAATCTTGAATACATTTTTTAAAGCTCTTCAATTTTTGCATGCATACACAAAACCAATTGTCAGATGAGAAATTGTTTTTTTAAATGTTTTTGCTTAATGAGTAACTTTGTCATTTATGAAGTACCCAGGTCTCATATGCATTTTTTTTTTTAAGTCAGCAACACTACAAACTGAGATATATGAATCATCAAAGTTATTAATTTAGCTGTTGTGTCCCCTTGGCTGCTGAAAGACCCCAAACAGTTCTGGGTACAACTATTCCCATACTGCTGGGCAGAAATACCTCAGCCGAATACCTTTTCAAAAGTATCCCATGCTCCTCACCCAAAGTCAGGAAATAAAATGGGAGGAACTATCTGCCCGCATCCCAAGACATATGTAGATTAAGTAAAGATCAGATCTTAGTAATGCAGTAGTTTATTTCCCACTGTAATAATGGTGCAAATTATAGAAGTGAAGTAATTGATATTGAACACACTGCTGCACTTTGAAAAGCTATTTGCAAGAATACTCCCTCACAAGCTATCTCCAATATCAACCTGCCCATGCTTTAAAATCAGCAGATGAGGCCCTCCTGGTGGTCCCCATGTAGGATGAGGTACATGGTGAATGTGCCAGGAAAACTGTGTTTTTTTTAAGTGGGTATAAGATTTGGGCCAGACTTTATATAAATTATTCTCAAAAATAAGTGTTTTAACTAAATTTTGAAATTTTGGAATAGAACGGATAGAAAATGAAGTGAATTATTTAAGTCCCAATCTCCTTCTAAAAGCAGAACTTGCAAAAGTGGAATGCCAACATTTCTTATCTTCCTTGTCTTGAGTGCATATAATTAGGAGAAGAAGAGAAGAAGAGTTTGGATTTGATATCCTGCCTTTCACTCCCTTTAAGGAGTCTCAAAGCGGCTAACATTCTCCTTTCCCTTCCTCCCCCACAACAAACACTCTGTGAGGTGAGTGGGGCTGAGAGACTTCAAAGAAGTGTGACTGGCCCAAGGTCACCCAGGAGCTGCATGTGGAGGAGCGGAGATGCGAACCCGGTTCCCCAGATTACGAGACTACCGCTCTTAACCACTACACCACACTGGCTCTCCATAATTTTAAAATCTTTAATTAGTAAATGGAATAGACAAGATGGCAGGAAAGCAGGGACAAGAGAGTCTGATCTTCTCTAGCAAAGATAAGAGTTCCTCACACATACAGTATGCCCCTCTAGATTTAATAGAATTCAACAGAACTGGATTTAATAGAACTTGTTACAGGATGATTCCAAGGTCTCCTTAAAGATTAAACCATTTGTGTGCAGCCTCATCAAAATGTGTCAAGATTTGTGAATCTCTGGTGATGCTGTGAGCTTTCCTGTTTTCCTTTTTATCTTCTTCTGCTGGCTTCATGATGAAGCATTTTTATATCTAATTGTTTTAACTTCTATTGTAAGCTGCACAGAGAACTTGTGCTAATGGGCAGCATATAAATGTACTTTAAAAAATAATTTAGTTATTTATTTGGGCCAAACCACATAACTTAAATACAACTCTTTAAGGTGAGTCAAGTTGCCTACTACTGGTTCTGCAGCAATGAAAAACACTGAAAAGCAAAAACTCCCTTATGTTTAAAATCACATTATATGATGTTAAGACCAAAGCTAGCAGATGTTAGCCTTTTTCACATTGTTTATAATTTATTCAGTATCAAGGTGTGTTATGCTTCAGCTCTTCTTAATTTTAAAATCCTGTTGGGTCTATTTGTGAAATGCTGCATTTTAGAGAGCTCAAAACCTTTGGTTCCAAAAGGACACTACAATGCAGGGGGTGAGGGAGAAGGAAAACATCCTATCCAACACAATGCATATCTCCCTCACATTTTCAGAGAAAACACACAGACACACAGTGCAACCCAGTTGGCTTCATTTTGGTCAGAAAGTCAAGAGCAAGAATGAATTTGCACCCCAGAAGACCTTATACCACCGCGAAAGTGCATTGGGAACATTTCCAAACCAAACTGACCTCAAAAACTTTGACACCATGCAGAGGAAATTGATTTTCTACAAAAGCTATGAAAAGGATTAGTCTCAGATTTAGGCCAGTAAGAGATTTATATTCCATTTGGGCCCAGATATATAACATGATGCAGAAATGAGGGCAGTATGGAGGAATATTTTCAATAGCTTTCAGCATATAAGAAATTAAACTCTTGAGAGCAGAGATTTATAAAATAAAATTGGTAATATAAAGCACAACAATATTATTGGGGCTTTCCTTTATAGTTATTCCTTTAAACATAACATGAAAATGTAATTTTCACAACCACAGTCCAATCTGCAGCTACAGAAAGCAACCTTTTCACAGGTGAGTTATATCATCCAATTAGTTTTTCAAAGTGACTGAGAAACTTCCACCCTTCAAAAATAAAGAGAATGGATTGGTACTCCATTCCATCATGGATGATTCCATTTCAGTGCACAATATCTCCAACTTTTTCTTTTTCTTTTACTATAGTTCTTTTAAACTTGGCCTATAATAATAAAGTCAGGAGTATTGCTTCTGGATGGCAGCCAAGGTTGGCTTTAGGGGCAAGCAGCATGTGACTACAGGAGAGAACGGCTGGAAACAGCCACGATCCTTTCCTCAATTGGGAAGAAAAACAAACCTGGAAACACTTACCAGATGTTCCATTGTTTTGTTGGAAATATGTGACATATTACAAGTTAAAATGTGAATAGGTTGAAGCCAAAGGATAGCATTATTTATTTTAAAATGTGAGGCGCTATACAGTACCTGGATATTGAGCACATATTTCTAAAGTTATGCAGCAACATCTTTTATATACTGTAACAATGAAGACAGACATAATATTTTAAGTCATGGTAGAGATTGCCCTGGAAACACATTCATTATTTTATCTTGGAGTAAGCTCTGTAGATAAATGTTTCGGCACATTTCCAAAGGGTTGTAGAAAAGTCAACTGAATATTGGCTAGCAACAGTATCAGCACACTGCCCTACAATTCCTGACCAGCTTTAATAACTGATTTTAAAAGAGTTTTATTTTAGTTTAGTAATATGAAGAATGAACTTACATGCTACTTTAACATGGCTTCTTGACAGGACCATCACCCACATGAAACAGGGAGATGCAAGACTAACAAGCTAAGCCAATGCATTGATTTAAAAAAAAAATAAATGTATGTAAGCTTAGGCATTTGATTGGTCCCCAAAAAATATTTTGATTACTCGACCAATAAAAATAATAGTCAGTTATTTTCTAAACATTCATACTGTAAAAACTAATAAGATAATCAAACACAAGTTTCATAATTATGCCAACTACAAAACAAAACAAATTAACTGTTGTTATGAAACAGTGGATTAGATCCAAAAATGACTTTCCAGTAGTGGAAAGGGATTTGATCCAGTGGAGACTCTGGCAAATGTCAGAAAGGAAGGGCAACATAATCCAAGAGCCTAGGACTGCAGATGCAGCCACAGGATTATCTCTTTATGGAAGGATGGCCAGACAATCAGATAGACAAGAGACTTCATCTGTTGTGGGTTGTCACCAGGAAATGACACAAAACATTGCAGCAACTCGGAAGGATAAGTAGAACTAATGTCTTCACAGCCCAGAAAGAATCACATTTTCTCCGCCCTGTCAGTAGGTCTTCTGTATTCACTCCAAAGTTACAGACAGAGAACAGTTGCTCCAGAAGGTAAATGTAATGATGTTATTTTGGAAAGTTATCCGTCCTGCAATAATCCTACAAAACGTTGTAACTTGTATAAGTATACAAGATACAGAGAAATAAGACTATAGTGTGGTGGTGTTTTTAAATCCCAAGTAATACCTGTACTACTTCCAACAATTTTAATGCAACTGATTTGTCTACCTTTGATATACAATTTTAATCTCAAAAATAAAAATTTGTGCTCCTCAAACAGATAAAGAGGGGGGGGGTTGTACGTGTGTGTGTGTGTGTGTGTGTGTGTGTGTGTGTACATACCCCTAACCATAGGGAAAACATAATTAACATTTAGTGGTCAGTGACTCTAATATAACTTGATTACCATATTTTTCGCCCTATAGGACGTACCAGCCCATAGGACGCACCTAGTTTTTTGGGGGGGAAATCAAGGGGGGGATTATTTCCCCCCGCCCCCCAGGTTTGCATTCGTCCCATAGGACGCACACACATTCCCCCTTCATTTTTGTAGGGGAAAATGTGTGTCCTGTAGGGCGAAAATACGGTATGTGTGTAAAGTCTTCTCAAGTATATACACATATATACGTATTCATTATTTAAATGGTCGTGGGTTAAAGCCTCAGCGCCTAGGGCTTGCTGATCGAAAGGTCGGCGGTTCGAATCCCTGCGGCGGGGTGAGCTCCCGCTGCTCGGTCCCAGCGCCTGCCAACCTAGCAGTTCGAAAGCACCTCCGGGTGCAAGTAGATAAATAGGGACCGCTTACCAGCGGGAAGGTAAACGGCGTTTCCGTGTGCGGCTCTGGCTCGCCAGAGCAGCGATGTCACGCTGGCCACGTGACCCGGAAGTGTCTCCGGACAGCGCTGGCCCCTGGCCTCTTAAGTGAGATGGGCGCACAACCCCAGAGTCTGTCAAGACTGGCCCGTACGGGCAGGGGTACCTTTACCTTTACCTTTACATCCTCGGTTTACTAGGATACATGAGAAATTTGGATTGTAGAAATATCTAATTTCTTTTGTGGCAGTACGTGAATCATAGTTACTCCTTAACCTTTTAGACATATAAACCCAATGAATAAAAAGTAAATAATACTTACGCCCTCTACATCTGTGTATGCAACAAACATTTGTAGAAGCAAAAGTCACTTGCTAGGTTTAATGCTGGGTCACTTATCAGGCCCATAAAGGCTAAATGAGCTTGCCTTGCATTACATCAGATCAGTTAAGAGCGCTGTGATTCTGGCAGGACTCCAAGCAACCTTTCCTTGTTGTTTATTTAACCCAGTGAAGAGGAAAATATACTGGTTCCTTTCAGATGTCACACGAGTTAATAGGAATGTGCCATGGGGCCACAGATTTCCTCCCTTCTCAATTCTGGTTCCCTTCTCTTTCCTGGCTTGCCTAACCATCGTTTGCTTACTTCAAACATAGCTGCAAACTATAGTTAAGACTGTCTCCAAATCATAGTTTTGATTTTAATTAAGATATGGTCAAAAGTTTGGCCACAGTTTCAGTTGTTGGGGAGCGGGTTGTTTTCACGCTGTGAAAAACAATAGATTTTGTTTATTTTTATTCTTTACTGCAAATTGTAAGACACTAGTCCTGAAAACGTGTGCTCCGCAACTACAGAGTACTTACTGTGAGATGGCAACAACTTTATCAGGGAGTCAGCTTGTGTGGCCAAGCCCCAGGCTGCTTTCTAAAGAATGAAAAGACCCTTTAGAATATAGAAGTCTGTTATACATATATAGTTCGTCTAAAATGCTGTAATCTGTTTAGCCTATATGTTTAGTCTATATATTATCGTAGTGCTCTAAAACTGTCATCATGAGCCAATAAAATGGTAGGAGTCATCCATTCAGTTGCAAGCATTTTGCAGGGTACAGCCGCAGATAAAGAACTTCCCTTACCAACCTGATACACATTTTTAGTCAATTAGGATAGATGACTTTATGATAAAGGCTGCTAGCAAAGAGCCAAATCAAAGGGAAATGGATCTTTACAGCACAAAATAAGACTAGAGGGGCTGAGCACAGCAAGGGTAAGGATGAGAAACAGCTGCACATCAGGCATGGCCAGCCCAATACATTTTGGCACCTGAGATGAACCATGTACCCTCGCCTAGCTGCCAGGGAAAAAGAGCTGAGTGAGGCTCTACAGTAGGAACAAGGCGGGAATAAAGATCTACATCAGGATCTGCTGCCCCTGTGGATCATGCTGCCTGAGGCAGTTGTCTCACCATGCCTTATGGGTGGGGTGGGCCATGTCATGGGAGGCCCTGACTCCCATAGAAAAGGGGGAAATGTAATGATTAGCTTAGCTGAGAGGATATCAGGTCATGGCTGTGAGAAAAAGAGGAATATCCATTTGGTTTGGTGACTACAAAGCAAGAAGAGTTAAAGAAGAACTGTCAAGTACAGGAATTTGAAAATCCAATGGAAAAGAATATATTTTAATGTTTCTCTGCAGGGGATGCGTGAACTGACTATTGAAAAGTTCTGTCTGTGCTATGTGACCTGTGATGCTCATTGAATCATATAAGTTACTGCTTGATGCTGTAGTCATCAAGGGAAGAACCACCCTTAATGGCAAAATGCCAGTCTTGAAAATAAATACTGCTGGTCACTCTTTCAGAGACGGATAATCTCACTAACCAAGTAAATAGCAACTTCTGTGTAACTGCAAAGGGACTGAACTATATTACTCATGCTGACCATTCCAACTTTAGGATCTTAGTTGGTAGAGCATGAGACTCTTAATCTCAGGGTTGTGGGTTCAGGCCTCGCCTTGGGTAAAAGATTCCTGTATTGCAGGGGGCTGGACTAGAAGACTCTCATGATCTCTTCCAACTCTAGGATTCTATAATTCTTCAAGTGTGCTGTAAATATGACATCTCTAGGTCTTAGTTTGTCAGAATTACCAGAAACTGTGTTTTGTGTGCAAGCTTGCCTATGGTTCAAGTGAAAATGTGCTTCTGCATATACAGTATGCAGAAAATCTCTTAGGGTCAAACCAGAGGTTTCATTTGTTGCATGAAAGCAACTACCATGCTTTTAACAAAGTAAACGGGAACACCTGTGCGGAAGCAGGACTGTAGTGTGTGGGAAATGAGTTAATACTGTACTTCTTCCCACCATGGTTCCAACAAACTCCCCTTCCCAGCTACTATTAGCACTATGATTTTATGAAAATGGGGCACGGAGGGAATGATAATTTAATCTCGCTCCCAGAAGCTACGTATTTGAGTTAAAAATAACAATATTATTTCACTTTACACAACCAAAATGCCTAAATGAACGAAACCTGAAAAGGAGACTCTGAGTTTGCATATTACTTAGTATACCCTATGAAAGTACTTCTCTTTTCCTAAGAACATGCAAGATGACTACTCTTCACGAAATAAAGCTCTTTCCTCAAATTTTTCCCCCACATTGAAAAAAGTTTCATACTTGTGCTTAATTAACTGGCAGCACAACCCTATCCTCAACTCATGCTGGCTGGCCAAATCCCAGTGGAGCCCAAAGATATGCCAGCATCAGGGAGACGACATAGCACCACACTTATAATGGCACAAGTGCAATGCTTACACAAACCCTAAAAGCAGGCAGCAACAGAGCCACAGTGGAGAAGGAATTGAATTTAGTCACAATCCTATGCTCACCTACAGATGGGTTTGACCACTGGTGACTATAACACAGCGTTGCCATATTTTAAAAAGCTTTTTGGGCAAAGTTGTTGAGCTTTTCCTTAGGAAAATTGGCAAAATCAACACTGCTGACATTGGTTGCCATACAGATTTTCCTGCGCATTTAGCTGATTTCCACCCAGACACTCTTTTCGGATACAATATTTCAGGTATGTCCGAGAAATTCCAGACATATGGCAATCCTATATAACATTATGTCATCAAAAGAGGTAGTAGAAGTTAAAAACAGTGCCATTATAGTGCAGAGACAAGAGTCATGGTTCAGATAAGGGCCATGCCCAGTCTAATCTGCAAATGCCAGAGACTGAATCTGGAGCCTTCTGCGTGGAAAGGAGGTGCTCTACTACTTAAAGTTGTTTTTTTTTAAAAAAAAAAATCTAATCTGCAATGTAGCAAATATAGACTTGGATATCATGAATATTTCCAATGTAGTTTTCAACACTTAAGCTGCTGACCACCTCTGTCATGACACACCTGCTTCCATCTGTTTGTGAACAACTAGATTGGAAATAATTAACTGGACAAGAAACTCAAGCTTTCAAAATGCTATAGCAGCTCACATTCAAGACTGACTTAAGAAAAGTGCGAGCGAAAGATCAAAAGATTGTGAGGGCAAAACTGAAAAATTTGAGAGACTGGTTTAAAAATATTTTAAATGAGAGCCAGAATTGCAAAACCTCAAAGCATATTCTGCCCTTTATGTTCTTATATGGCTTATTTCTCAATATAAATTGAATCTTCAATGCTCTGTCATATGTGCACTTGAGCTGAAAAACTATGAATTGAAGGGAAAATCCAGCCACTTGCTACAACAGATTACTGCTGCTAAAAGATATTGCTCTCAATATGGAGTGGGCCAGCTCTAAGTGAGGCACTGCATAGAAAATCTGGAGCTACTTAGGAAGAACAAGGGTTTTCGTGAACCCATCACCAATTTTTTTCCTTCTGAACAGCCAGTTACCATTCCAGGACAGACTGTGCTTTAAGTCCCTCTCCTACATTCCAGAAAATACTTTGCCCTGATTTTCATTTTGATCTTTGTGGAGTTTTGCCCCAGATTTTTTGTTCTGCACTTACCATCCTTATCAACCCCCAGATGTACAATATTTGCCAGCGGTTCCATTGAATAGGGTAAAACCTTATTGGAGCATACCGACATTAAACAAAACCAGAACACACACACTCACAGGTGGGCAAGCAGAATTACATTCATAGTTTTTGGAACAGAGCCTAGTTGCTGTTGCTATTCCTTCCACCTTTCTGCTACCATCTGTAAATATAAGCAGATGCCATTTTCTGGGGGCCACGTCAGCATTTTTCACAGATATGAACAAACATTGTGGCCCACTGCAGATGCTTTCAATGCTCATGTGATTAATGACTGTGATTGGACAAAGGCACAAATTCTATGTTCCAGCACCACCACGTGGGGCAGGGAAAGCATGCCCCCTTGCAATTTGCACAATTACAAGAGCTCAAAAACAGGTCCTTACAACTGCAACACTGTGTGCCTATTGACATTGTGAAGACATTATATCATACAGTTTAATTTATGCCCTTGCATATAGGTCTGTGTAGTTCATGATAAAAACAAGTTACATAATTGAACCCTGGGATATTTGAAAATTAAAAAATAAAAATTTAAAAAACATTGTCCTTAATAAAACACTTTCCTATGCATGAATAAAAGCTCTTTACTCTAAACATGGGGGAGTTTATGTTTATAAAAACAACAAGTACCATATTCTTTAAAAAAAATTAAATTTATATACCGCCCCTCATTCGAAGCTCTCAGTGTGGTTCACAAGATAGATAGCTAAAACTAAAGCAAAACATAACAATAACCCGCTCTCCCACAAACACATTTAAAAGGCTGTAGAATATTAATCAGCCAAAGGCCTGGTGCGCTACTTGAGGTTTAGTTTAGAATTATGTCTGAGCCTGGACTCATGGATTATCTTCCCCAGACCAAAAGCAAACTTTGATTACACCTTGTGGTTTGCCTTGACAAACAACAAGTTCAGGTTCAAATGCAATGCTAAGCCAAACTATCATTTAGCCCTTGGGTAGCACAGCACAGAAGGACAAAGGAGAAGTGCAGTGGCTGTGATCTTCATACGATTGCCCATTTGGCTTAGTGCGACAGGTAATCTGGGTCATGGAGTATGAATACAGAAAGCTGCCTTACCCAGAATCAACCTAGGCCATCTAGTACAGCATTGTTTAATTCTGAAAGAAAGTCAAAACTCCAAGGTCTTAGACAAGGATCTTTATCTGTCATGCTACTGGGAAACTGATAATCTGGGGCATCAAGGATTTGAGGTCTACTATTTGGCAATGGTCCTTCCCTTTGTTCAGCAAGATCACAAAGCAAAATCAGCCCCTGCATCCATTTCTCACAATATTATCAAGATGTTGGACTAGGTGTTGGACTATAAAACAATATCAAATGTTGGAAAAGGCATCTCTATCCACTGTATTAAGCCAATAGTTATTCACTATACAACATGCTGTATCCCCACAGAAAATAATGGTATAGGAGCATTTTCCATGACAACACTGTACAGTTTGGAATAAGGAAAATACCAGCAAACATCCCATCACAGCAATAACTATTCTGAGAATCTAGCATCAATTAGCAACCCAGTATTTCAAACATAGGGTTATAGCCAATGTTAGTCCTCCTCATAATAAAGCCTTTGAAACTGATGAACATAGCAATTCCAATTGCTCCTCCAAAGAAAACCTGGTTGGATATGATCCATTATTTTTACTTCTTGTTCCCCATATGAAGATTTTAAAAATTATTAATGTCTTTGCTAGAATAGTTTCAGCAGATGTTTCATAACACTGCAAACACAAAATTTGGGTAGGAATTATGCACGTGTCCTTCCAAGGCTATATTCCTGGATTATAGTATGACAACAGCAGATACACTACTTACTTGGAGTCCCTTTAAAGTCAGGTCACACATGATTGGCCATAAAAGAAAGTGATGTTGCTACAACAACAGTAGCCACCTATTGAGCAGCAATTTCGTATCAGCATCTCATTAAGTTCCAACAAGCATAAACCTGATAGTATCAAGTTGATGCAGGTGACAGACTTGTTCCACAGGTATACAGCTTTACAAAAATTCATAGTTCAGGTTTCCTGGAGAGGTTCCATCAGATCAAATTAGGTTAGCATTCCATCTAAAACACTACCTTCAGATGCTTCAGATGAAATTCTGAGACATGTACTGTGGGCGATAATAAAATAATGTATTTGCGATGTGCATTTTCTCCAGCATTCAGATCTGAATACTGTCTGGCTAAAAATGGTCTGTAGTAATTTTGCATTTCTAATTATAGCTACTAGCTATTAACTCATTGCTGCATGAGATTAATCACGTCCTAAACTTGTAAGTGTGATGTAACCTCATGGTAGACATTTGGACTTTTAGTTCAATATTGCTTCTTCCATAGAGCTTTGAGATAGCAACTTGATAAAATTAAAACCACTTTCATAGTGGTATTCAAAGCAATATAAAGCCTATTTCCTGTGGGTGTTATGCCTATGTGAAAAACAGGAATTCAGTTTTAAAATATGCTTGTATCAGATTTGTAAATAGACATACAGGAAGTACAGTAGATACATAATCTAATTTCACCTTTCCTGAACTGTACACCACCCACAAACAGATGGATTCTATGTGAAGCACAATTCCTTCACCCATCAATTTTTCCATACACGTTTGGGAATGGCCTTTTTTCACAGCTAACCTCACCTTCCTTAACTTTATTTATGTATGTATGTATGCATGTATGTATGTATGTATTTAGTATACCGCCCTATATCCGCAGGTCTCAGGGAAGTTCACAGGATAAAATCACAACATAAAAACACAGAATACATAATCAAAATAAAAACAAGAACAACCCAATCACACACAACCCAATTTTTTTTAAGGGCACTGAATGTCAGGAATTGAACGTCAGAAAAGTATGTCTTTGTACATTATTAGCAGATGTTTCCTTCCTTGGTTCATCTCTTTTTCTGTGAATGTGGATATCTCCAAAACTTCCATTTCCTTCCTCCATCTCCTTGCCCTTCTGTTTTCCAGTGAAATTGGCAAGGTCAAGAGAAAAACCTTGATTTTTATTTCTTATCACAGCACCATTGCACTTTTTTTAAAAGAAAAAGAAAAGCCGGCCATGTTTCCATAAAATTGACAAAACCTTCCCCCTAAACTTGTTAACCTCACTGAAGATTGGAGTGGCAATGGTGAAGGAAATGAAAGAAAAATCTAATGCAGAAAGATGCACATTATCAGAGTTACAGCCAAGGTTTTTTTTTTCAGGCAGAGGTCACCAGAGCTCAGCTCCAGTACCTCTCAGGTAGACACCATTTCCATTCTAAGAGAACAAGGGAGAAGTTCACGGTGAGCTCCAGGACCTCTTTTCCCAGAAAAATAGCATGGTTACAGCCACATAGTGACAGTAATCCTGCACTGTAAACTTACCAAAATCTTACAGTGTTCTGATGACAAAACATTGAAAGACCACCCGGCAAGACAACAGCAGAGACTTCAAACTAGATTACGTATTACCATAGTCTCTCAAAGATCACCTGTACTCCAAAATTAAGCCAGGGCATCTAAACATAGGTATCCTGCATGCAAATTTCAAACAGCTCTAAGATTTCTTCAGATGCTAGGTACTAATGAGGAAACATTTTAACACTCAGTAACTTCAACTGACAGATTTATTTCAAAATACATAAGCTATCTATTAAATGCAGTTGAAAGTCTTTTCCTGAAATGGGTGCTTCCTCCTGCCATCAGCAGCAAAGCTAACATACAAAATTGTCACCTCATATTCCTAGCACATTTTTAAAGCATTTATTTCCTAATGGTTAAAAAAGAAAGTTTTGTTTGTCTTAGAGCAAACTGATAAAAAGAAATGTTGAATAATGAAATCATATATAGCAGTTCATATGATTACCACATAAATTAACACACACACCCGAATTCTGTGGTATCAATGAATTACTTAATGCTATAGCTGAGCATTTTAAGCATAACTTATAAAATTAAGAACAAAAAACAGAAGACTGTAATGTTCTACACAGAAAAATAAAAACCTGAAAAGCTTTCTTATCACAAATATGTTTTTAAAGATGCATAAAAAGAACCTAATATGTTGCTGAGAAAGCCCAAGATGGTACTGTATTACACTAAGCAATGAACTACTACTAATTCACAAAAAGCCAAATACAACACAACCCAACACAACACAACACAATACTCCATGTTGGTCTATAAGGAAAAAATCTAACATCAACTGTCAGGCAATCTACACTATTAACAAAATAGTGGGCAAGCTTTCAAGTTTTTCAGAGCTATTCATCAGGCTGGATGTTTGGATGTTAAGCAAAGTGGTATGGCTGTGTGCATGAGAGAAAAGAAACCAGTTTGAAGTTGAAGCTACAAAGTCTGCATTTTTAGTCAAAGTCATATGATGGAGTGTAAGAGGAGATAGCAGGCTTAAAGGGATTAGTCTCTACCAGGTGCTATGCAGGCTTCAAATTACACCTATGAAACAGACGGTAGCTGATCCCCCATTTTTAATAATATAACATCCAGCAGCTCTGCCTCCAGCTTTAAGTGAAACAGACAGGTTCCTTGTTAGGTTGAGAACTCAAGCAAAACAAAGAACAAAAAATGGCAGTTTCTATATTACCAAAGCTGGAGCTTAACTTTATGTTGAGTACTAAGTAATAGGAGTCATTATTACCCAAACTGGGTAACGTTACCTACTGACTGTAGAATGCTACCCTCAAATACTCTACAAAATCACCCAACCAACAGAGACCAGCCTTGCTGTTCAGTTCCATAAGCACTGCTTTCATCAGGGCTAGCACAAGGATTCAGGGGGCCATCTGCATGTCCTGCTGATGCCTGCTGTCCGTCCCCTCTATAGGTCTATAGATAGGGTTTTAAGGATTATAATGTACCTCAAATGCAGGGCATTGCATTTGAGATACATTATGATAGTGGGCAGCCAACCACAGATGGAACCCAAGCTTCACTCATTCATAGCTGCTGGCCACTGAAACAGTTATGTAGGGGCCCAGTGGTGAAAGGAGTGATGACATGGCTTGCACAGGCTGGTAAGGAAGTCTTCTGAGCACCTAGAGCCCTTGGCCAGTACCTGACCTTGCTGACTACTGGTGCCAGGTCTAGCTTTGTGCTCTAGCTGCCTGAACTGCTACAACCTTTAAAAGGTAAAGGTAAAGGTACCCCTGCCCATACGGGCCAGTCTTGACAGACTCTGGGGTTGTGCGCCCATCTCACTTAAGAGGCCAGGGGCCAGCGCTGTCCGGAGACACTTCCGGGTCACGTGGCCAGCGTGACATCGCTGCTCTGGCCAGAGCCAGAGCCAGAGCCAGAGCCGCACACGGAAACGCCGTTTACCTTCCCGCTGGTAAGCGGTCCCTATTTATCTACTTGCACCCGGAGGTGCTTTCGAACTGCTAGGTTGGCAGGCGCTGGGACCGAGCAGCGGGAGCGCACCCGCCGCAGGGATTCGAACCGCCGACCTTTCGATCGGCAAGTCCTAGGCGCTGAGGCTTTAACCCACAGCGCCACCTGCTACAACCTTTAGGACTCATCTAACCTGGAGAACATTTGAGGCTTGAATTACAATAGTATTCAGTGTTCATCCAACTTTTACAAGTCTGCATACCTCAAATTTGACCTGCTTCCATCTGCACTACTAGAAGGATCATTACAATGTAAGGGTGACAACTTTTCCCCATAATGACATTCCTTCTTATCTCTCATTTTTTAAAAAGGACTTAGGACAAGCACTGTGCATTTTTGCAAGTGTCAAAAACTAATGAAGATTTTATGTACGGCTAGTTCAAACCATATTCTTTACCTAGGTCTGAGAAAGATTTTTTTAAATCTACCACTTCTGTATAGATAACATCAAGCAACAATGCAAGAACCAAAACTGGCATGTTCAAAGATAAGCTTTTCTTTACATCATAAACCACAGGAAGAGGTTTGCAAAGGAAAAATGTATTTCTGTGCACTGGATCAGGGCCACTATTCGCTCTCCTGAAAGGTGATTAGCACAATGCAGAGGAACAATGTTTGGTGGAATAATTTATAGATAACATTTTACGCAAATGATATCTCAGAATGACATCTCAAAAACTTAACACAGAACCACTTGAAAGAGTAACAAGTGCCCATATTGGTACAGCAGCAAGCAACAAACAACAGACAGTTTCTAGGGAAACAGGGGACAATTATTAGTGCCTTTAAGGCCTGGCTAGCTTTACCTGCATCCCAACCTAGATTTTAAAATACTTCTTGCTATATGATTTACAACAAGTGTTTTGAAGTTATATTCTTATATATGAACTACAGTCTGTGTGTTTCTCTACCTTTTCACATACTATTAGAAGCTTTGTGATAATGAATCAATACTGCATGGTTCCACAGGCAAAAAACAATAAAACCCCAGGGAGGTTGGTGCCCAAATTGTTGCAGATATGCAATCAGTTTAAAATACAGTTGTGTCTATTGAAATGGGTAGAAATGTAGATCCAGTTGAGAAATATCATTAATAAATCTGGGGGTATATCAGCCTTTCCAACCCCCACCCCTATCCCCAAGAACATTCTGTTCTAATCCACTAACAAAAATGAGAACAGGAACATATGACTATGTCCGGATCTGCACAGTATGGGCGCAGAAGGCAGCTGCTGTGGGGTGGGGGTGGGGTAGAGAACTATAGAATCCATTAACTGGCTTTTGTGTAAACTTTACTCTTTGGCTACAATCCTGAACTTACTTGATCAGAAATAAAACCAACTTCAATCAATAGAAGTTGTCTGTGTATGACTGATGCCAGAAGAACACTGTCTGTTGCATCCACTTTTTTATTTTATTTTTTTGATGTCTACTTATCCTCTTGGTTCAGTGGATTGGGAATGGGGAAATGAAATGCTGTTTGGGCACATTCCTTTTCTTCCTTTGACAGTTCTAATTATTTCCAAGTTAGGTTACAGTGGGCTGGAGGTCTCAAAATGTGGAAACAGCAGTGGATGTACAGTTCTCTACTGAATTTGGTGTTCTTTGAATCAAGCAAACAACTTGATTCTCAAAGGCAACTAAAAACTCAACTTCTTCTACTCTTGTAACTGGAGTGGTATGCATGAGTAACGTTTCATTTGTATCCCAAAGGATCTCAACCTTTAATTCATCCCAAAATAACACAAATGCATACCACAAGTGTCTATCTTCCACTACTAGCAAAAATATTAGCCCCTTGAAGGTGAAATAGCATCTATTGTTAGTGCAATATTTTTAAATTAATATTTAAAGTAACGATGTTAAACTCAGGAGCAAAATTTTCAGAGGCTACTACTTGCCAAAAAATATTTTTTTAAAAAAAAGCAACAGGAAATGTCTATTATATAAAGACAGCTGCAACATTTTTGCAGCTGGTAGAGGAGGAGGTATATATCAAACAATAACAAACTGTGTGCCTTTACAGCTGCAAGTTACTACAGTTTTCATTTGTTTTCACCTCCCTTTGTAGACTTGCAGAGGAAATAAAGGATGTGGGATGATGAGACAGCATAAAACTAAGGCTCCCTTCCATTGCAATCTACAATCTGACTCCCAGTGTGAAAAATTAGGAGTTACAATACATGTGAACTACATGACGGAATGAACAGCATTCTGGAATCAAACACCAAGTACCAATAGGTGCATTAGGTAACAAAATTCAAAAACAATTCGGAAGTGAGATAGGAGCTGTAATGAGATCTACTCTTGTGTGGGTTTTATTAGGATTACTTCTTGCAAAGATCAAACCAAGAATCTGTATACAGGGCAATGGGAACTAATGGGTGAATTTGCTTATTCTGTCCTCAAGATGTTCTTGAGTATAAAATAAACAGCAGTTCACTTTTACAAGCTAACAGCACCCATATTTTCTACAACTCTGTACTGAAAAGGTTTGTCTACCTATACTCTGCAATCTGACAGGAGCCACAGTTTAAACACCACTCCCTGTACTCAAAGCATGTGTGCACCTTACTAACGAAAGGAGACAGAAGAAACAGAACAAGAGCGTACAAAACACCAAAACAAAAAAAAAAAAAAACGTTGACACAGAGAAAGACAACAGAAATGTGTTCTTGCACCACATATCAAGGTTTGCAAAGGGGGTGCAGGAAAGAAGATCGCCTTCTTTTCCAAAACCGCACAACTGGACTCGTCATGAGGCTGGGGGCACATCAGACAGGCGAATCACACAACCTCGTGGGAGAAAGTCACAGCATCTCTCTATTTTTAGGCACAACCAGAGTGCAACTCTCCGACCTGGGGGAAAAAACCTCACCCGCTAATAGTTAGGATGAAGGCACTCTGCACATGCCCAGAAGACACTCTGCACGTGTGTGTGTGAGAGTGTTTGCGCGCCCCTCCTACTACTTTACCTGATGAAGCGTCTCGGCAGGCAGCTGCGACGCCCGGAACAACTCCGCCACTTTGCTCCCTTCGGCGGCGGCGGCGGCGGCGGCGGCTGGGGTCGCTCCCGCCGGTCCCCCCGCCTCGGGCGCAGCTTGGCCGCCGCCGCCGCAAAGCGAGAACAGCTCGGAGTAGCCCTGCTGCTCGCTCGCAGCCAGGAAGAGCGCCGCGGCTCCGGCGGCGGCTGCCGCTGCTCCAGGCTCCATGGCAGCGGGGAATCAGGCAGGGGGCGGCGCGACTCCCGAGGCCGGGAGAGAAACTCCTGGCGGCGGGCGAGAGGGGCGAGCGAGGAGCCTCTGCAGCAGCCCCGGCTGAACCTCGTCCTCCGTCCGGCGGCGGCGGCCTCCCCCGCCGCCGCCTCCTCCTCCCCAGTGCGGAGCGGAGCTGCCTCTGCAGTGCTGCCCGAGGGGGGAGGCGGAGGAGGAGGAGGCGGCGGCGGGAGACGGAGAGAAGCTTTCTTCTTCTTCGCGCCTTCTTCTTCTGCTTCCCTCAGAGGTTTTCCTCAGAAAGCCGAGAGCGGGAAGCAGCGGCGGCGGCGGCGGCAGCTGCTCGGGAAAGGGAAGGGGAGGGAAGGGGAAGAAAAAAAGCTTCCTCAGGGCACGTGCCCAAAACGGCGTTCCCGCTCCGCAGCCTCCACCTCCACACGCCGGGCTGGAGCAGGAGGCAACCGCCGCCGACGCCGCCTCCGTGGGGTGAGGGGGGTGAGAGCCACACTCTGAGGAGAAACGCTAGACGCCCACATGGCCACCTCAGGGACGGGCTTGCTTGACCCTGACGCCCTGCTCTTCGAAGAATGGCGCAGTAGGGCTGCGCATCTGAGCATGTGCAGAGAGCCCTCCCCCCCCCCATGAAAAAAGCAGCCCCACAGCGTTTAAATCTCTCTGGCATCTGGGCACCAAGGTGTGCCCAGCAGAGGCCACCTGGGGTTAGCTGTGGACTTTCCTCTCACCTGAAGACTTAACTCGAAGCCCAGTTCAGAGGGTGGGTGCAGGTGACCGTGGGGTAAAAGTCTTAGCAAAATGGATACTTCTTGGCCAGTGCTGTTTTTCTAGGGGGAGAAAGGGGGTGCCGGAACTCACCAGGGACACCTCTCTCTTAGAATAGCAATGGCACCCACTTGAGAGGTTATGGAACTGAGTTCCGGTGAGTACCCCTGAAAAAGCCCTGGTCTTGGCAAGGGTGCCCATTTGAATGAAATATTGGGGGGGGGGGTCCAAAGAGACCCCACGTCGCATAATCGATCACAAGATGCGGCGCACGCACACCATTTGAATGGCAATGCCTATCTATTTGGGGTGGGCACCCCCTCACATATTTTATTGGGAAGACCAGAGGGATATCAGCCCCCAGGAGTTTGGTCTTGGAGAACAACATGGTTTTCCAGAAGTAGTGCAAAAACCCTTGTGCTCAAGCTTTTATTTTGGTGGGCCAGGGAAAGGTGACCAACAGGGCAAGAAGATTTTGCAGTTAACATAACTACCTCAGGTACTTGGAGTGGGATATAAATAGACATGCAGTTTAAAACTGGTTTGATGACATTGGGTTGCTTTGAGTTTTTGGCTTGCTTTGAAAACTGCTTTAGAGAACCCTATCTTTAGAAAAGTGATTATTAAATAAATAACAGGGAAGAGAGAATGGCCTGCAGTGAAGTTTTCAGACAAACACCTGCTGTCTTCTCGGTTAAAACCTACTATGCTCCTGTTTGCCTTTTAAAAACAACCTGCTGGGTGTGCAGTGCATTCCACTGCAAAGATGGCAGATTTGCAGGGATAGACCATTTTCCCAGTATGTTATGTTATTTTGCCTTTACTACACGTAGACCTCAAATAACCCACCCTACTGACATAAGAAACCATTCAAGTTTAACAGATGGAGGATTATATTTTAATAGGAATTGTTTCTTGAACTACAGAAGAGTTATTAACAGACAGAAATAAAATGAAACATATTTTAATACTTGTTTATGCTTCGATTCTCCACATACCTGACAATCAGAATGGAGATGAGAAGAAAAAAGAAGATGTAAGGAGAAACAGTGTTTGGGTTAGTTTCAATGGTATAGAAAACTGAGGAAATGTTTAAGTTGATATTGCATCCTTTTATTAACCTTCTGTTGCAGGCATTTGTGCCTTAGGCCAAATGAAAACATACACAGCCAACTGCATATTTAAGTATGGCCACAGCTGTAGAAAGTTAAATATGTGCTTATGGCTCGAACCTCAGCTAATAAATGTGCATAAAAACAAAATAATCAGTCTTATTTGGCAATGAATCACATTTGGTGGAATACTATCATGCATAAATTAAACAGTTCTATCAGACCTTTCTTTAAGATCATAGTTGAGCAAATGTGTGAACCAGTATTGCCACCACACATGAATTTGAACAAGTTAATTTTTAGCTAGCCGTTCATCACCAAATTAGATCCTAAACAATCCAGAAACTATTCAGTCCAATTTCACAAAATGTAAGACTGGTAAATATGTCAATAATGATTGACAGGAAGTTGATAAACTCAGCACTCATATTAGCGATTTTGTTCCTTGTTAAATTGTCAGCTAATGTAAAGTCAATTTTAAAAACATTTTCTACTGTACTTTTCAGTGTTTTACATTTATTCTAACCACAACCTTTCTCAAGGCCACCACATATGTTCTATGAAGATACAAGCCTCGATTTAGTCAACAGGTTGTCATCCACTGCAGCATATTAGTCACCAGTTTTGAAATTGTCATACTTCGTCACCAGCAGTTAGTTGCCTTTCCAAATTACCCATTTCCAAATTATTACAACTATGACCATCAATTTCACATTTATAATAAAAATGAGTTTATTTCAAGTTTTAGATGACTTACGCTGAATAATGAAATGGCAAGGTAATATGCTATGCCAAGTATATTCAATGGCTTTGTTATTTTCTGCAATAATTCCTGCAGTTTCACACAGTGGAAATGGCATGATCTCAATCCCATACATTCACATTGTCCAAGCACATATTAGAAAAGGGGTACTATCCTAAGTTTCTTTTATAGGTCTATAAAAAGGTAAATAGTTAAGCAGGGGCAGGTACAGCAAAGACACCTGGTAATCCAGGCACAACAAAATCTAGGTTTGCAAGTAAAGCTCAATACAAATAGAAAATATGCAAGCAGTTCCTATGCAAATATTCATCCAAGGAGCATGTGAGTTTTATACTGGATTAGAGCCATATTGGTCCTGCTGATGTTAACAGAATGTCTTTATGGCTGCTTTATACAATTACTAGGAGGATAGCACACCAGTATATGGCAGCTGTGAATAATATGAATTCCATTTTTGTATCGTTAAGGAAGGAATCAAACAAACAAACATACAACTGCTAATATGCTATTACAGAAAATCTGGAAAGAGACTACACTTAGAATATTTTGTTCAGTTCTGGTCTCCACATCTCAAGAAGGATATTGTAGAGCTGGAACCCGTGCATTAAGGTCAACCAAAATGATCAAGGGGCTGTAGCAACTCCCTTACAAGGAATGGCTTTTGATCTTCCCGTAATCTTGAGTGTGCATGTCAAGATTATTTAGAGTGTTACTTAACACCTGTTTTTTCCTTTCATTGAAAAGGATACCGCCAGAAGGCCACCCAAGCTGTGTTTTATTTTAGTGGGTGTTCTGCAATTGCCTCTCCCAACTCTTACATTCAAGATGAATAGTTAAATGTCTTCTAAAGCTAAACAAAAACAGCTAGAAGTAGATGTAAAACTCAGGATGTGAAAGAGGGAGCAAAGACTTTGATTTAAAAATGTATTGCCTCCTGTAAGGATTTGTGAACACAAAAAGCAAACAAACTATTGAAGCTCTATCTAACCTTACTTTGCAAGCAATAAATATGTCATGGCAGAAATAATTTCCAGGGAACCAGATCTTGCAGAATATTTGACTTTGGAACAGCACCAGCCGATAAAGCAGCCGTACACAAATTCTTAAATTATTTAAACCACTTGGCTTCATTTCCATATTACCCTAGTCAAGTTTGAAAGGGAGGTTGGGAGCAGCAGTTCATATAACTTAAAAGTCTATACAGTAGTTGGTTCTGGATGGACAGCTTCCTGAGTGAAAGTGATTATAGCATCAACTGCCTTTGTTAATTCTTGGTGAATTTCCTGATGTGTAAGTGAATAATGCAAAGAATGTTACTGCATCTCTGGGAGGACACCTGACCCTTGCTTCCAAGGACGACCTATTATGAAGATATGAAAAACAATAAAAACAAGGAGGCAGGCTAAGGTACATTATGCCTCATTATGGTTCAAAGTATGCTTGGAATTTACTATACTTCTCATATATAAGAATTTAATAAGTAAACAGTGCCTGAGAACAAGAGACATTCCTTCATATTTGCTCCATTCTTCAAATCCCTTTCTGAATGGTCAGTGATATATATTTATGTAAGGCATAAAGCAGTTAATGAGCCTTGTGGAGCTTGTTTCACAACCTTCATGCTCTGCTCTAACATGGAAAGAGTGTGGATTTATTTTATCATATGTGTAAATCGGGTGGGAAACCTACAGCCCATGGGCCAATGTTGGCCTACCAGTGGATCCAATGCAGCCAGTGAGGCCATTTCCCCCAAACCTTGTCCATTGGCTGACATCACTGGGCAATTTGGTTGATGGGTGGAGTTCAATTCTGTGTTGGCTGCTCCTGCTGGTTCTGCAAAAGGAACTGGCATGTGCAGTCAAAGCAGCAGGATTTAACGCCTACTCACCAGCTGAAATATAACAACTGAATGCCCTCATATTTGTGCATACTATACCTAAATACTGATCAACATGCAGGCAAAGCAGAAGGAAGAAACTTTGTATATTTAAAGTTCTTCAGACAGTAATGTAAACCTGATAGCATTCTTCTCGCCTGAGACTTTAATACTGAGGTTTTCTGCCCCTTGAGAACCACTGAATATAAATCCACAAAAGGAGACTTTTCAAGTAGAGAAGTCATTTTTTAAAACAACCACCCAATTATTAAAAATGTCTCTCTAAAATATAGGTTATTAGTTAACAAATGTAATGTCTTTTTTAAAACGTGGCAATTTTTTTCTAGTGCTTTCAGTTCTATTAGAATGGCATTTTGAGAAAATAATTGAAGAAACAAAAGATAATGAATTAATCCAGTACAAAAAGAAACTTGTTTTTGTGCAATAGATTTGTTCATTTTAAAGAACTAGAGGAAACTGATGGATTAACAATAGAGATTAACAAAATTTAGCATTATAATCCTGGTTCAAGGGTACTTGAACTGCCCAATTCGTCTTCACTTAGCAAAACACTTATAGCAGAGCTAGGGAAATAGCTGAAATGCCTTCAAGTAAGAATATTTCGGATTCCAAAGCACCAGCAAGCTACTGAGTTAACTGACTGTTCTCCCATGCTCAACTCCTGTGCCTGGGGAAAAGACATAGGATCAAACCCATTTCCCCCTACGTAGCATAATTCTCTGGTCAGCCAGATCATCTATTTCAAGGTGTCAGCTTTGAACTTTGTATGTCAAAGAAAGCTTGGAGTCTAGCAAGCTAGAAATCCCCAAAGGGGCAACCTTCCCCACATAATCATTGTGGGTAATTTAACCATTTTGTACTAGCAGCATGCTATCATCCCCTTGATCAAAATGCTCAGGGAGATCTTGAAATGAAGAATGAAATTAAGGAAACACCCAAAAGAGGAGATATTAGAGTAATGGGTGAATTCAACTACCCTACATATGGCTTTAAGAGGATTAGACAAATTCATGGAGGTGAGGGCTATTGATGGCTACTCCGCAGTTGGAGGCAGTAATATCAGTTGCTACCACAGGAAGCTGGAGTGCTTTTGTGCTCAAATTCTGCTTGCAAACTTCCGACAGGCCTCTGGTCGGCCACTGTGAGAACAGGATGCTTGGCTAGATGGGTCATTGTCCTGATCCAGCAGCCTCTTATGTTTTTAACTATGAAAACCCAGTGCGTAGACCCCACAAGCCCAGAGAGATTACCTCGCACCTTTCATCATGAAAGGAAAACAGAAGACAACACACTTGACACTTTCTGGGTTTTCAATTGACGGAAGACACTATTTGCTAATGTTTCCATAGTCACCTTTGACTGGATTTAACTTTCCAGGGGTCATTTATCTTTACCTTACCATAGAATTTACCTTTTTTTCCCTTGAACTAGAACAATGTGAAGCAAGGTCATGCTTCTTGTGGAAGAGCTGTCCCTAACTGTCAAGACTTTGTAGCTCTTTCATGACACAGAATCTTAAGAGTTGTAAGGGACCCAAGGGTCATCTAGTCCAACCCCCAGCACTGCAGGAATCTTAGCTAAAACATCCATGACAGATGGCCATCCAACCTCTGCTTCCACTGCTGAACAGCTCTTACGGTCAGGAAGTTTTTTTCGAACATTTAGTCAGAAACTTGAAGCCATTGTTTCGAGTTCAGCCCTCCAGAGCAGGAGAAAACAAACATGTTCCCTCTTCCATGTGACAGCCCTTGGGATATTTGAAGATGGCTATCATATCTCCTCTCAGGCATGCCTAACAGTAGTGTGATTGGGATGCTTTCTCATAAGGTCACTTAGCAAAACAGGTATTTCCAAACCACCAGCTGCACATTAATGTAGAGAGAGAGAAATATTTTATTTTTCGTAATCGTGGAAAAAGCACCTGGCACAACTTGTGGGGGGGGGGGCCTGCAAAAATACACATTAGGCACCTTAATACGAAGACTGTTTGGTTCATTAAATCAAATTGCTCCCTGTAAAGGACAGAGGGAAAACTATTGGGCAAAATACTGCTTGTTCACACTGTAGCCAGTGACAGCGAGTGGTAAAACAAAAATGAATGTTAGAATGACATCTTGACACTTTCTATCCTTAACTTCTTCCTTTTCGATTTATAAAAAGAGAATTTTGCTTCAATTTATTAGTTGAGATGGAAGAAATAGTACAGACCACAAGTTTGATAGATAAAGGGATTGTTGTCCTCAGTTTTGTGTAAGACCCATAATAGGTGCTCGTTAAGACTCTGCCTTTTGCCACTAGATGGTGCTGGTAAACTCTTTTGATGCACTACTGACGGAAATTGAATGGAGTTTTCCCATCCCATTATTAAAGGAAAGTTTAAGACAGCTATGGTGTTTTAACATTTAGATACACTAATGGAAGGGCTTTGTTTTCAATTCTGAATCCTTAGGATAGCTATGGAAGTGCAAAACTGCATGTTTACAGTTCACTTAATAATACGTACAGTGAACACCACATATCTATGGACAAGACCTACAGCCAGAAAAGTGAAATTTAGTTGAGAACTCTAAAAAAAATAAGACACATAGCCTAGTATATTAAGCACACATATTTACTTAATTTATACAGAACTGAGTAGATAAAATTTCAGTTTCACATTAGTGAAAAATCTCTACAAAATGTTCTTGAAAAGCAAAAACAAGACTGGCTATTTTATTCAGCATTTCTTTTTCATGAAAGCAGGTATGGGTTGTAAAAATAAAGCAGAGTGTTCAGCACAAACTAAATATCTGCATCACTTTTCACAGTTATTTCCATCTACAGTCTGAAGAGGTAGATTTTCTGCAACACCTGAGAACTGAACGGTAACATAACCAGGTGTAATAGAGAGAGAATGGATTGGAAAGATACAGCCCCCAAGCATGTATGCAAATACACTTAAGAATTACAAATGAAAAAGAGTGTTGGCTTTGAGGGTCCTGTGTGAGAATAGTTGAAGATTCTAGGGCTTAATCGGCAGATTAACTGTGCATTTGAACCACTGGTTATGCAATAGGAAAAACAGTGCACTCCCCCCCCACACACTGTACGCATCATTGCAAAAGGTATAAAGAGATGGACGGTACAAGCAACAGCCTTAAATTTAGCACATGATTACTGGAATTTGCACATTAAAGCAGCTGCCAGTGGTAAGCATGGGTTGTACAGGGGGAAGTACACTGGAAAAAAGCTGGAGAACAGCAGTGCAATTCCAGATCAGACAAGGACTGGGCTTATCCCATGCTGGCCCTCTCACTGGTTAATGTATGGAATGTCATAAGATTTCAGGAAGCAAAATTTAGTTCTACACTTAGAAAAGACAGGAACCAGAAAGAATACTCAATGCAATTCAATAACTTTTAAGTATTAGTGGCCACAATCCTTAGGGTGTTTTTAGCTATAACGTGGAAGCAATTTTTAATGCACCGGGACCCAAAGTCTACTCTTCTCTAAAGAGAGCAAATGTTACACCAATCCTGGCTACAGGCAAGGCAACCACATACATTGGGTTGGTGGGGTGGGATGGTTCAGATACACTGCAGTTCGGTCCTTCAAAATTGCATTCAGTTTCAAATTACTTACTATGACATCTTTGCTTACACATATATGCTTTAAAGTATTGGACAAGGTTTTCTGTTTTGTTTTTTAAAGGAAACATCAGAAAATTTCTCTCCAGAATCAATTACAATCAAATGGTTATGACGGACAAAGCTCATTCTACCCTTCCTCACTATAAAACCTCCCACCAGCTTTGCTTTCTTTTACTGTACTTGAAATGCATACCAAAAAAGAAAAGAAAAAACTGCAAATGCACCTTATAAGGAATATTAACTGGCCAGTTTCCAAATTTGGTCACTGCAGATTTGATTTTGCTCAATGGTATTAGGTAACATTCAGTAGGTGTGATCCAACCTTTATTTCCTTTCAAGACATCTATCTCCATTCTGTACATTTCATCAGGAAAAGGGTAGTACATAGCAACATAGCCTGAACATTCAAGTAATCTGCAACTCAGAGAGAATGGGTAGGCAAGGAGAGAACCTGCCAACAATTATGTGCTTGAGTCAGAAATCCCTTAAAAATGAAAACCAAATTAAATACCAGAAATAGGAGTATTTGTATTTTTCAAAACAACCAGCAACTAGAAAGCTACTAACTGCAAGGCAGAGTTCAACAGCATCTTCTGACCTAGTAGCACTCTGCCTAACATTAACAAAGAAAACACTATTGGTCCCTGTCTTTTAAATAAATAAAAGAAACACAAGTCCAAATTATGGGGGTATCTGGGCTTTTCCAGATCAATCTACATTCACAACACTAACCACAAACGCAACAGAAATAAAGTGGAGCCTCGCTTGCTGTATATTAGTTAACTGATGTGCCAAATCTACCAGGTAACCTATAGATACCAGAAGGCACTTTTGCTTACAGGTGTGTTTTAATCTAGTCATACATTTTTATTTTACAAAAAGCAATAGTTGAGAAAACAGATCAGAGTATTCCCCCCTCCATCCCTAGACGACAAACTGTATTATCTATACTCTGACCTATCCTTGTTAAATAGGCAAGTAAGTTTTCATGGGAACATGTTTCCAGTCAAATATGTGCATTATGGTCTGCTGTACTGTCTATTAAAGGGACCAACAGATGGAGTGTTATTGGTCATTACACCCATTTTCAGTGATGAACACCTTTGTAGCTGTTCATTATTTCATGCTAATTAGGCACCAAACCTAGTGAAGAAATAATGGCAGAAAAAAGTACTTTTGCCTAGCACCCACAAACCAAAAACCCATTGCATTTTGTTTTATCAGACAAGCCACAACTACACACATGCATTTGTAGGCAGTAGGTTTTAACTATTAAGGTTTTATCTCCAGGATGACGCAAAAGTGTGCTCAAAATGCATCTGAGTTTTGGTCAGTGGTTAATTGGACAAACTTTTGAGCGGCTGTTTTCTTCCCTTGTTTCTTCACTTTTAACAGGTCAGGCAACAGTCACTCCGTCTATGAATTGACTGTGCAGGACAATCCTGAGAAATATATGAGTTGTACACCCTGTTTTCCAGTTGCAAAATTATATAGATTTCAAAGCTGTAGGCAAGACTGCAGCTACACTAAACCCTGTAAGAGTTTTTAGTTTTGTTCATATATGAATCCAGTAATGAGCTTCCACTGGCCATCACATCTCCAATTATAGTTCACTGTAGTATTTGGTCATTACAATTCAATACTAAGCCTTAATTCACTTAATAGAAGCAACGATTCCCTCCCCCTCCCCCAAACCCGAGTCTGTGACACTCTGGCCACAGTTGTTCCCCTGACATGATGTTAAATCTGTACACGAGTCTTAGATGACATGGTGATGTGTGCTATGGGGTCAGAAGGAAGGAATCTGCATGCATCCTTTATGAGTTCTGTTTTAAAAAACGAGGCAGATGTGCAACAGTTGTGGAAAATTTATAGATAAGCTATTCAATAGCCGCTACGCAGCTTCCTGTACCAGGCAAGTTCTGTTCTAAGAAAATACAGATATGGTAGAAAAAGTAAGAAAATTTTCACCACAAAACTAATAGTTACCACCACCAGTTAAAGTTATACACAAAATATATCTCTCAATACAGTGTTTACACTTTTAGTCAACAAAATCTGCAGTAGGAATGGAAGCCAGGCAAACAGTTTTTTCAGAGCCTTCATTTGCCACTGATGATTCAGGATCTGGCTGAATTCCTTCTTGCGCTCCATTGGCAGAACTCCCCAGTTCCTCATGCGAATTGAGTGTGCATGACTGCAACACATGCACAGCTAGATCAACATCTGTTTCTCTTAAAGAAACCTGTTCCTTAAGAACTTCCACCTTCTCATTCAGCTCATTCCTTTCTGTTTGAAGAGCCCTGCACAGCTTTTCCAAACGCTCCAGTTTTATTTGGAAGCCTTTGTATTCTTTGTCCTTCACTGTTTTCTGCAGAAAACAAGCAAGAGATTGCACATGATGACATTTGTGTGACCCGTATCTGATGATTCCTCTTGTTGCTGTGAATGCTGTAATATTATCTGCTCTTTTTATTTTAGAATTGCATGCTTGATTGGTTTTCATTTATATATTGTTGTACCCTGCATTACAATGAAGAACATGCTAGAAATACTTGAAATGTTCAGAAACAAGATAATAAATTATATGTTTAGAAACATTAAGCAGGGCCCTCCCTTGTTTACCCAGAAGATACTAATAAAAGTGATTTGTATAAAAATAACTGGTAACTATTTCACAAGAGAAAAAGAAAGACAACAGGCAGTACAGAACAAAGAGCTTCTGCTAGTGCAAGGACTTTTGGCTGTGAATCAGAACTTCGCCTTCCGCTGTGCACCCCCTAAATCTGTTCTGGGGTCCCACCAACCCTTTGGAGCAGATTTGGGAAGGGTGCAGGGGTTACATAAGGAAGGCAAGTTAAACTGCACTAGTGAAATCACTTAGCAGCATACACTGCCCAATGTATTTAGAATATGATTGAAGACATCTATTCAAAATAAATTTGTTCACTAAGACAGCTAAGTTATTTGTATGGATCATGACATCAACAAGCTAATCCACAGACATAAAAAAATCTAAAGTCTTTCTCAGCCGCTTTTGTATAGTCTGCTTTCCAATGACGGGTTGGAGACCTGGTGGTTTTGATTCAACTTCACATTCTACAAAGCTATACAAAACAGGCTACCTGCATAATATATAAGGCACATTGGATTTTTAATCATGAAACTTAATACTCACTTCTTCAGCCATTTGCAAGAGAGCTTTGTTGTTGTTTTCCCATTTTGTGCGCCAAACTATTATTTCTTTTTCCAGTTTTTTTATCTTCTTGGTCATCTGAAACGTTAAAGTTATTGATTTCTTTTAAGCAAAAACATTTCACTACTTAAAACCAGGATGACTAGTCTTTTGGTGATCACTAACTCCCAATGAGCCTCAGCCAGCTGGTGCCTGCGGCCTAAGATTGGCCAATCCTACCTTTTAATTCTCAGTGCCTCTTTATTCTCAAGTCACTCAAGCTCACTGTTTAAAATGAGATGTTAAATTGAAAAAAGACATTACAGGAGGAATTCAACACAGTGCTAAGGTGAATGTTCCATCAGTAGGAGGATTTTCCCTTGTGCAATGGAACTTTCTCCCCTCTCCTCCCCCAGTGCTCCCTAAATGTTTCATTTAAAGGTTTTTGTTTTTGTTTTAAGTGCACTATACTATCTCCCACAAGAAAAGCAAACCAAGATCACTCAGTTATTGGCATTTTAGTAATTAAAATAATTAATAACTTTTAACGGTGATGATTTCAATAATTAAGATGCGCACAGGCTAGCTAGGTCTCTTTCACAGTGCAATTCTCTATCTCTTTTATCAGAAGTTAAGTTTCACTGAGTTCAATGGGACTTACTCCTGGGTGAATGTATATAGGATTCAGCGACTGGGAGGGTGGACCGTAGCAAGAGTCTATGGCAGGTGGAACCAACTCATTCTAGTTTTGTGTCTATCCGCCTCCCTGCTGCACTCCACGAGGGCAAAACTGAGGCTAAGGTGGAGGATTCTGACAGGAAATGCCAACCCTGGAGGCAGGCAGGTAGCTGGGAGCTGGATAAGGGGAGAGTAAGGTTGGTGGGACACTGTCCCATTCACCCTAATGGACCAGCCTCCACTGAAAAGGCTGCAGTCTTACTACGATCTCCCCACTGTAGATGAATGAATGAGGCACATAAAAAAGTAATACATGTAAATAAAGTACCTTTTCCATCTCTTGCCTGAATGTTGTGAAAAGTTCGTTGCTCTTTGCCATTGTTGTCTGGAATTCTTCAAATTTATCCATGTAGAGAGAAAGCTGAAGGAGACAATGCTTAAGTCCTCTATACACGTGCAATATTTAGAGTTACACAAAAAATGCAGTAGCCACACACTGGAAATTCCACTATTTGGTAAACAGTGAAATATGTGATTTCAAAAGACTGAACTTCACTTATGTGACATCTAAGTATGAGGTGGCTTTCAAAGCAGAACAGCATGCTAAAGGAGTTAAAAATAATGAGAATAAAGGATTCTTTGTTTTGCTGGGTTGTAGTCAACTAGGTCCTACTCATGAGTAGTCCCACTGAAGTGAACTGCTTTGAGCCCATTTCCCCCTCTGAAGAACTTTTATCTAAGCTTTATTCACTCAAGTTTTAAACTCAACCACCACCTATGCACATGCCCTAGGAAAAATCTTGCAAACTAGCCATTCGTTCTCCCACTCCTCTCTTAGAACCAACAGATTAAAGATGCAATGTTGCACACAGGTACCTGGGAGAAAGTTGCACTGAACTTAATGGTGCTTTCTCCTGAGTAGACGTGTGTAGGATTGCACTGCAGGATACCTAACCCATATTAAAGTAATACAAATTCTTTTATTTGCAAAGTATGCAACAATGACGCAAAACCTGAGGTGAAAGGGAAAGTACTACAGGAATAACAAGTTCGTGAGTGGTTGGGCTGTCAAGGGTGAACATATCTCATCAGACCTCCACAAAACGTGAACTGTAAATCCATTACAAACCTTTCAGGACACCACACAAGACATGTTTTTGCCAAAATCATTCTAGAAACTAAATTCCCAATTGAACTGCTTATTTGTGCCGCTATTGACCAAGATCTATTTTACTTTAAGCTGCAGAATAAGGCATAGAAGAAAAAAGCCAAGCCACTGGGTGCACAAAAATGGTTTTAATATGGTTAAGTCATTGCCAATATTATAGGTTAGTATGCAATTTGTTTCAGCACTGAGTTTCTCAGGGGTACTTTCCCATGCACTATTAGTAAGCATTGGAAAAATGAAGTAAATCCAGAGCATTTAGATTTAGGCAGGGCACTACCAAACCAAGAACCAAGGCATTAGAACTTTTTGCCACAAGGTAGAACTTTTCCACGTGGAATCATGCAGTGGAGGTTCATATTAAAATATATTCTTGTTAGTGGGATCATCATACACTAGGAAAGTCTGATTTTTGAGACTTACCTAGCATGACATAAGAGCAGCCACTTAAAGTGATAAACCCACTCACAAGAATGGTTTCACAAGTACCTGCATTATGGCCCAAAAACAGCCACCTTGGGGAAAAATAATAGTCCTGTGAATTTGCCAGAGACCAGCCAAAACGTACCCAGCACCATCAGAACATAAAATGACCTAATATACTGTTTTATATCAATAACAATAATAATGGGCTCAAGCTAGTGCAAGGATTTCCCCTTGTGCAACAGAACTACTCTGGCTCATCTCATGTGCCCCTCCCCAAATCTAGCCGGAAAAGCTGAGGGGGGAACCAGAACAGATTTAGGGGGCTAAGTGAGCAGGAAGCTACTCATTATCTCAAGAGTTCACCAATCTTCCAAGGGGGGTGGAATTTCCCAACTGTTTTATCTTCCCTTTCCCAGGGGCTTCTTGTGGGTTTCCAACTTGTTTCACTGATTTGCTAGTTTCTGAAAATGTTTTAGAAATTCTAAGAGAACAAATAATTTTCTCAATTAAGTTTGTAACTAAGTGATTAACAGCCTTAATGCAGCAAATGTTTAAATTAGTTTACCTGCTGTTTTAATTGAGCTTCTTGCTGTTTCATCTGTTCACACTTGTGTCTAGACTCAGTAGCCTCTTTTAGCAGCTGAAGAGGAAGAAAAATTGTATTGTCTCTACATTACCTTTATACCAAAGAAAGCACATCATCTACATTTTGCTAAGCCTTTATTCTTCCTATTTTATGTAAGAGATTTTAAACAAAGTTATTTATTGGAAGAAGATGAAGAAACTTACCAGCCGGCATTCAAATTTAGTCATTTTTTCAAAGTGACTTAGAACAAATGTATTTGTTTTCTTAAGGTCAATTATAGTGGTGATACATGAGAGAGACCAATTTACAAATAAATTCAAAAATGTGAACATATTTAGCCAGTCTTACTGTATTTGGTTTTGTTTAGCAGTTCCTATTAACACTACTGCAGATTTCCACTCCTATGTAGGATATAGTATCACTGGTTACTATATCCTAACTACTGGAGATTCTACAACACTACTGCAAATTCTTCTCTGCAAAGGCAAAGGTTTGGTTTTGAATGAACATCACTGGAAAGATGTTCTGAGTTTAAGTGCACTGAAGAATTTAATGCACCATGGATCACACAATGTAATGATCTGGTGTTCGGCAACATACTTTAATTGTTCACTAAAAATACACAGCTTTTGTTGAGTAACTGCAGAATATCTGTTCAAAATATTTTGAATGTATGGAATTATAAATATGTTAATCTAAATATTTTCTTGTAGCAGTTTTTTTTAATGCTCTCATAAAACTGCTAGGCATCCCAGCCATCAAGAGTTAACACATCTGTATTTCTTCCGAGCAGAAGAAAAAATAATGGCATGTAGAAATGCATTACAGTGGTACCTTGGGTTACATATGCTTCAGGTTACATACACTTCAGGTTACAGACTCTGCTAACCCAGAAATAGTACCTCGGGTTAGGAACTTTGCTTCAGGATGAGAACAAAAAATGTGCTCTGGCGGCATGGTGGCAGCGGGAGGCCCCATTAGCTAAAGTGGTCTTCAGGTTAAGAACAGTTTCAGGTTAAGAACGGACCTCCGGAACAAATTAAGTAGTTAACCCGAGGTACCACTGTACTAAGCTGCTAAGAGGTAATGAGACCAGCAAGAAACCTGAAAGAGCATTTCCACCCTCATCATTCAGCCCGGAAAGATCCAGCACTGAGGGCCTTCTGGCAGTTCCCCCACTGCAAGAAGTGAAGCTACAGGGAACTAGGCAGAGGGCCTTCTCGGTAGTGGTGCCCACCCTGTGGAATGCCCTCCCATCAGATGTTAAGGAGATGAGTAATTATATAACATTTAGGAAACATCTGAAGGCAGCCCTGCACAGGGAAGCTTTTTAAGGTTTAAGGTCTTACTGTGTTTTTATATGTGCTGGAGGCTGCCCAGAGTGGCTGGGGCAACCCAGTCAGATGGGTGGGGTACAAATACATGCATACATAATTTTTATTATTTATATATTATACATTTTAGTGCTACAAATTTACTCCATGCCAGTGAACTGTGTAGAAGTTGCCAAACTGCCCATTCTAGAGGACTTATGACCTATACAGATTACTGATAAGTTTGCTAACATACAGTAAGCACGAGACAGAACATTCAAATGGAGCAGTTTACCATTTGTTCTAGTTATAGTTTCAGACCTAAAACACACTACTGTACCAAGTTACTACCCAGAGGGAAAATTTAGGCATATCCAAATACTTTTCATGCAATCAGAAATACTTACAAACTCCCTCTCTCTCTGATGCTTCTCTTCTGCTTCTTTTATTAGCTGAGTTGTCTGCTGAAGCTTGGCATCCACCAGCTGCTGTTGCAGTTCTTTATGCTTGAAGACTTTGTCCATGTGCTAGAAGAAAGATTGAATGTTGGTACCATCAACACCTAGTATACCTTTTCAAAAGATTCAAAACTGAATTTGCATTTCAGACCTTTTTTAAAAAAAAACTTTAAAGTTACTCTCATGTTCATCATGGCTCTTACCTGGTTTAACTAACTGGCCACCACCACATATGGAAAGCCATGCTTAACCTGGAAATACGTGCTAGCAGTTTCGACACCATCAAGAAACCCTTGAAATGGAGTGACCACCACCAACATATGACTGACGAAACACATGCAGGCTGCAATCCTATGCACACTTAGTAACCCCGCTTAACAGAGTAGGCTTACTTCTGAGTAAACATGCACAGGATTACACCATTAAGCAACAGGTGCTGCACATACACCCCACAAACATAAATTCTTATTCTAACACAGAATATAGTAATCTGCGACACTTCAAAAACAAGTAAGCAGAAGTGGGCTTGAGGAAATGTTTAATAGCTTGACTTATAGTAGAGGCTTTTTTATTTTATTAAGGAGCAGGATCAAAGACTGAGAAGTGCAGCCATCGAGATGAAACGTAAAAAACCAGAAGCTGATTTCAAACAATATTGTTTAGCAGCATTAACTCTGTAAAACACACTACACAGTGGATTATTCAATACTAAATAGAACAAACAGTAACTGAAGTTTGGAGAGGGTGGGAAAGAAAATAAAAATTATTATTATTATGCCATTCAGAGTTTATATTTAGTTAACTGGTGCAATTTAAAGAGTGTGGAATTTCAGTAAGAGAGTCTTATGGATCCCCGAAGGAATGCAACAGCATTTTTAAAATGTAAAATGGAGAACATCTATATGTGTTCACTCTTAAGGTAACTCTTGGACTGGTACTTTCTCTCAACCCAATTTACCATGTGTACCACCCCCTTGCTTCCAGGAGGAAGGGCAGGAAAAGAAGAGAGGGTTTGATTTAGAGCTGCACCGAGCAAAACATGGGACAATACTATGGAAGAAAGCAACATTTGTGAATTCTTCCTTCCCCTGATACCTGCTGAAAATCTGACTGGAGGGCAGGGTAATGGACCCTCCATCACAGAGTAAGAGATGACATGGGGTGCTGCAGGTGGAGTCAGTGAAAATAATGGCCCTCCTTGTTCCTTCAGCAGAGCTTCCACTGGAGCTCTGCCCTCTCTGTAAATTGAAGGAACTATTCCATTTGCTGAAAGGCAACTGTGGATACAACCCAGAGTGTCTGAAAGAGCCAGAACCTGTGGCCTTCCAGATATTGCTGGACTGCAACTCTCATCAGCCCCAGTCAGCATGACCAAGGGACAGGGATTATAGAGTCAAGAGCACAGGTGGAGGACCACAGGTTCCCCACATGGCTATACAGAAACATTGTATAGATCAAACATTTGCTCCTAAGTTGAGGTAAGCAGAATTTGTATTCCTTTCTGTATTTCTTTATAGTGTGCAAGTACTGCCTCTTATGAAGTCAAGCTTTAAACGGCATCTCCTTCCTTCTACGTGTAACCTATAATTACTTTGTCAAATGCATTTCCTGCAGTCAGAAGCCACTGCATCACATTCGAACCTAAGAGTAAATATGTTCATGTGAGATAATTTATCATCAAGCTGTAATATTCCAAAATGAAATGCTATTGAATAACAAAGCAATGTCTAGAACAGCAAAGGACTAATAAATGCACTTACTTCTTCTCGCAGTGTATATTGTTCTACAAGTTTCTTCAACTTCTCTCCTAATTCAATATTTTCCTGGCGAAGCTTTGCATTGTGTATGCCATGCTGTTCCAGCTGTGCCTGAATTTCATTTAGTGTGATCTGGAAGTGGGCAGTTGCTTCTTTACGTCTCTCTTCCTCTTCACGGGCTTGTTGCATGTTCTCTTCCTTTTACCAAGAGAGATTAAAGCAACATGTTTTTACTAATTATTTTGGACAACAATAAAAAATAAATAAATCAGGACAATGTCATATTAATGGTTTAGTCCCTTGGAATGGATGCTAGCTTCCACTTCTCTGGAACAATTTGCCCATAAGACACATGAACATGCACTGTTTTGCTCTCCAACCAGTATACAGAAGCTTCTCAGTAGGTTTTGTTGCTCTTGAACAGGAGAAGTGGTGGCTATGAGCTTGAATCAGCAAAAGAAAGCAGCTTATAAATAAATTCTTTTCCACATACCAGCAGCTACTAGTACCAGACAATTATTGTCACTTCATTTGCAAAATAGGCTGGTTTCTACTGAAGCAAGCAAGTCTATATTTTGGGGAAACAAGGAGCTATCAATTGTTTTCCACAGCAGGGCCTTTGCTGTTGTGCTTCCACACCTCTGCCTCATGAGAATCAATAGTCACCACAAGATCTACACCAACACCCAGCATGAGGTCTAACTTGCTGTTCTTGCTCCTGCCTTAAATATGCAGACAAGCTCCTGCCTCCACTGAAGTACATTGAAGTACAAGCGCACAGTATGCAAAATAACTCTTTTATCTAAAACCAGGCTGGTCAAACTTTGTGACTGACGGGTCTAGTAGGACACCCTAATTTTAACTTCTACTTAACTACAACTATCAACAAAAGTGAGTAGTAGCACATTTCTATGAATTAAGAGCTGATCTAACTGAAGAATCAGGTTGTTTTTTCCAGAACAGTTGCACGTCACTACAGCTACTTCCCAAAGTGCTAACATTATCATAGCTTTATCTTCAGGATGGAATAAGGGATAGAAATACTGGAAGGAAATTCAAAACTCTTATCAAAAATGTATAATCAACTATTAGAATGGGATACTAAGGACGAGGAAATAAAAGAAGTTATGGTGAAATGGGTGATAGATCTGGGATATAATTTGGAATACGATAGTTGGATTAAGCTCTGGAATAAAGATATGAAGTTCACTGCTTGTGTTGCCTTAAGAGAAAACATGGAAAAAATGATGTACAGATGGTACATCACCCCTGTAAAATTAGGAAAAATCTATAAGAATGGAGATAAAATGTGCTGGAGGTGTAAAAACAAGGAAGGTAGTTTTTACCACATGTGGTGGACTTGTGAAAAAATCAAGAACTTCTGGGAGCTCATTTATAATGAACTGAAAAAAATGTTTAAATATACTTTTGTTTAAAAACCTGAAAATTTTCTTCTGGGAATGATTGGCAATGAAATTAAGAAAGAGGACCAGACATTATTCCAGTATGCAACAACAGCTGCTAGAATTTTAATCGCCCAAAATTGGAAATCAACCAATATCCCAACAGTAAGAGATTGGCAAAGTAAATTATTTGAATAATTCAGAATTGGCAAAATTAACACAAAAAATTAGAGACCAGAAAGAAACAAAGTTTATTAAAGAATGGAATAAATTCATAACCTATATTGAAGTAGATTTAAAAAATCCAAAGATCACAGTAGGCTTTAATATAACCCTTCGACATACAAAAGTTTTAAAGAAAAACTGTAATGCAGCAGGAGGCACCAGCAGATCTCCTTAAATGGGGCTGAGGCTTCTTTGTTACTTAGAGAACTAATCTCCCCAAAGGATGCTAGGGAGTGTCAGGGATAGTCAAAAACTGATTTCCAGAGCTGGGAACAGGGAGGGAGGGGTTCGCTCTTGTTAAGTTTTTTGATGGTGTGAGAACAGTCTTTAATATCCTGAGAACGTTGGGAGGTGGTGAACCCCCCCCACACAGCTGCATTCCTCAGTTGTGGAGGATAGTGCTGGGAACCTTCTTTGATGTTTGACATTGTTTTTAGAAAGTGAGGCATTGGGAGGGGGTAGCTAATGGATGATCTGCACGTAGCCAGTCTTGGAAGCCACACAGGCTATCTATAAAATTGGACAGTTTGGGCAGGTTTTTTTGAAGCTCATGCATGGACTGATCGGCTGCAGGGCCGTGCAGACTGAGGCTACCTGGGGGAGTCGCTTTGCCGCTTCTTGAAGGCTTCCAAGTGGCAGATTGAAGTGCTTGCTTGGTATGTATATATTGCTTGCTGTTTTGGAATAAAATCTTTAAATCTTCTCACTCACTTGTGTATTTTGTATTGCTTCTGAATCTCATTATAAAAACAAGCTTGCCTTTGGCATGACTATACCCCATACCACCCTTCTGTATGCTGCTTAATCATCTCAAGTGCTCTTACTACTACATCCTTGTCCCACTGTACTTGAAATAATTCATTGCATCCAATATGGGTTTAGAGCTGGACACAAACTGAGAGAAGCCCACCTTCTTTCTAGCCTCTTATCCCTGGGTTCCAGTGTAAAATGTATTAACAACCTTGTTCGGAGACACATTTCCAGGGAATAACCAGCAGTCAACTTCTAGAGGATTGAGCATCTTTGCTGTAACATAGCATCAAGGAATAAACTAAACTGGTGCTCAACAGACTGTGTTTCCATCCACTCCCAATTGTTTTCCATTTTGCTATACTATTGTTTATATATTCCAGCAGCCACCCTATTTTTAGACAACCATATTGCTCTCAGAATCAGCTTCATGAACTATCTTATCAAACTGACCTTTAAAGTTTTATTATGGCGTTGAAGCTCACGACAGAGAGATTCCAGTTTGCTGCGTGCTAGAATGGCCTTGCTGTGCTCACTCTGCAAATGGACCTTCTCTTTCACAACCTGTGCTTGTTTCTTCTGCAACATCTTCATTTGCCTTTGAACATTTCGGCTCTCCTCCAACTAAATGAGAAAAAGAAGAGGTTAAAAATGCAACCCCAACCTATTCTTTGCCATTACCCTTTAGAACTGAAGTGGTTTTCTGTACCTACTGTCTCCAACGGATTGCATTAGTTTTTAATCAATCCGATACAGAACCAGAACCTCACAATCACAACTTGTTACAGAATCATAAAATTGTATAAATTGAAGGGATCCTGAGGATCATCTAGTCCAACTCCCCGCAATGCAGGAATATGCAACTGTCCCATATAGGGATCAAACCTGCAACCTTGGAGTTATCAGCACCACACACTAATCAACTGAGCTATCCACTTGGATTATCTATGTTTCATTTCACTATAAATGAGCATAATCAAATCCAGGTAAGATTGAGGACTGCTAGGGCCTCTTATCCAGAGTGGAGAGATCTATGTTAAAGAAGAGGGTCAACACCTCCCCGTTATTTTAGTTTGCAATCTTTGCTACCCTTGTAGTATAACTGGAAGCTTGGAGTGTGGTGATGGCCAGGTGTCCTTACCCCCACCAACTCAGCCACCACACAATGCATACACCTATAACCATTATGCCTGTTTACTTCGCAACGAGCTTCAGAACAGGATTCACAGTGCTAGTTTCTTTCAGAATCTTGTGACTTTGGAATCTACAATCCTTTCTTCTTTCCACATTGTCCTTCCATGAATTAAGGCAAATTTCTCAGCAAATCTTTTAGAACTTTTTGTCTGACAAGACAGTAAGTGCACATAGACAACCTCTCATATGTTGACCTTCATCTATAGAATTTTCTACTCAAGATTTGTTACATTTTAAACATTTTCTGAATTGAATACACAGCAGATCTGGGGTGTGTGCAGGGGGAAGGAGAAGAAGGGGAAGACCTGTTGCATAAGTAGAAGTCCAGTCTGCTATCACGCGGACATGCTGGATACAACCCAGGAACTAGGGGCATGATCCCACATAAACAGAAATTGCATACACTCTTTTCTCGAAGAATTATCCATTGTGCATGCGAGAGGTAGCAGGCAATCTTGCAGTCAACAATACAGCTGAATGATAGCTGGTGTCTCGACTAAAAATACCTAGCCAAAACACATGTAAAAACCATTTCCTCTGTATCTATACATATTCCAATTACAGCTTGGATGTGGAACCTATGACTGTCCAGTTGCTGCTGAAATATTGCTTCTGAGTCACAGGTTTCCCACCCCTGAATTAGGGCGTCTTTGAATGAAGTAGCAATAGGGGCAACAGAAAGTATAGTTCTGCTTCCTCACCTTTATCAAAACCAAATAATGTCTTAACATGTAACCAGGAGCTTAAAAAGTTCCCACACTTTTGAGAGGACAGTGCCAAATAACATACATTAAAAAATATTTTTTCCATGATCCCGTTATAATAAGCTTTAACCAGGGTGATATTAAGCAGTATAGAAACAGTGCAAATAACAACATTAAGATGTTTAATTGTTCTTGACATTTGACATTTCAATCTGTTTCTATTGGTTGTTCAAAGGAATGAAACTCCAATGCTAAGACACCTATGCATGTTTACAAAGTTAATTTGCAACTACAGAGAAAGCACGTGACTTTAATTGTAGTACATAATTACCAGATCAGCATATTTCTTGCAGAGTGCAGCCAACTTTTCTTCTGGAGTAGCAAGAGTATTTAAAGCTTGCATCAATAAGAGTACTTCTTTCCCTACAGACCAAGAATAAAAGTATTTTAGAAGTATTACCAGAACATTTTGTGCTCTGAGTAACATATGTTGATAGTAGAAAATGGAACATTTATAATTATACCTAGAAAATGCAAAGTATTAGGCAATTATCAACAAAAAAAGCAACAAGAACTTTGGTACAATACAAGGCCAGATTACTGAAAAAGGACTTAAGAAGTTTGATACAGTAGGAATACTGGACATTTCTTAGGATCTCTACTTCAAAGACAAAGTGATGAAACAGAGCAAGGCATTCTTCAAAGTACCATAAAAAAAACATAAGAAGAGCCTTGCTGTATCAGGCAAAAGGCATATCTGGACCAGGATCCTATTCTCACATTGCGAACCAGAGGCCTATGGGAAGCCCGCAAGCAGGACTTGCTACAACGGCGATTTCCCCACTTCCGATTCCCAGCATACTACCTCCAGTACTGAAGGTAGAACATAGCTTTATTCTCCAGTTATCAGAATGTCTCATCGTTTTCTAAAATTAGATTTGATAAAGCAAAGGGGGGGAAAGCAAAGAACAAGGCAGTAGAAGAACCTTCTGTTGGGTGTCCTAATCCCCGATCAGCACTGTGAGAGGGAGTTAGGCTTGAGGGGAAGTGTCTCTCTGCCAGGTTCTGCTCGGGGGGGGGGGGGGGGGCGGGCGGGGGGGAGGTACTCCACTAGCACAGAGGCCTCCACTGTGACTACCAAAAGCACAGGATGTTGAAAAGCTATTGCTGACACAAACTACCATAGGGTTCCAAAACAGGGGAAAGATCAGGGACAGGGATGTATCCACCTGATCCTAAGCCAGTCATTTTATTAGAGAAGGGCCTGATCTGAGCATGTCTCCTGCACCAGACTAGAGCTGCCACAACAAAGACTCCCTCTCCCCTCATACACATCTTCTTCGGTCCTAACTGGCAGGGCTATGGAAGAGGATCCACTGCTTCACACCACCTTAGCCCCTTTTGATTGCTTTGCTAAGTATGTTATCAAGAAATGTAAACAAGCGTTCTATTTTTTCAATGCTGGACAACCTAACTTCAAAAGTCAATGTTCAATTATTTATCCTGGTTCAGCACTGTCGTATACCTAAGGTTTTCTCTTTGCCCTTCTCACTTTCTGGGTCTTGCTGGCCATCAGGTGGGTCAGTACGAGTCTCTTCTCTTCCAGGGGTCTCCTCTCGCAATTCCTGAGGGCAGAATGCTGCTCCCAACACATTTCTGTTTCTGGGAATAAAATCCTCTGCCTCCTCCAACGCACCTGCATTTTCCGCACCATCACAATTTGTATCTGAATGTTGCAACATTGTATTCAGCGCAGCGCACTTGCTGTTCCTCAGCTGCCGGTCCGGGCTGCTCCTTCCAAATTTACAGTTTTGCGGTTCTTCCTCAGTAAGCAGCATATGCTTTGAAAGGGAGAGAAAAGAGCTCAGGTTACCCAGGCGGAAAAGACCCATTTGTATTTCGTCCTGAGATTAACACACGCATTGACAAAACCCCATATACAGTGGTACCTCGGGTTAAGTACTTAATTCGTTCTGGAGGTCCGTTCTTAACCTGAAGACCACTTTAGTTAATGGGGCCTCCTACTGCTGCCGCACCGCCACGATTTCTGTTCTCATCCTGAAGCAAAGTTCTTAACGTGAGGTACTATTTCTGGGTTAGCGGAGTCTGTAACCTCAAGCATATGTAACCCGAGGTACCACTGTACTGTATTACGTGTTTTTTGTTTTTTACAAATGAAATAGCAGCAGGCTAGGGATGCCAGAGCAAACCCTTCTAGTTAACCGCGCCTCGGTACAATCCCTCGCGGTACAGTCCACTTCTCCTGAAAAGAGCTGAGGATTGTGCGGGGCAGAAAGAGCGCGGCGGAGGATGCTACCCGCCACCCGAGAAGGTCCCTGACAAGCGAGGACCGGGAAGGGACGGCGCCGAGAGACGGGGGTCGACGACTACCGGCGCCTTTTGTCCCGAGGCGCGGCTGTTGCTCAGCTGAGCGCGCGGCGGGAAGCGGTTTACCTGCTCCGCCATCCGCCTCGTCCACCACCACCGAGGACCCGAGGAACCTGCGAAGCCGGAAGCTGGCTGGCGCAGGGGCTAGAAGGGCGCCAAGGGGAGGAGGAGGGATTTCCGCTCCCTGCTGCTTAAATACCCGGCTATTGCCGGAGCTCCGTCGCGTGCGCCCCCGTGGGCGGGGCTTGGGCGCGCACGCGGGAGAAAGGACGTCAAAGCGGCATCTGCGGCGCCGGCTGCCGGCGAGGAAAGCGCAGGCCAAGCGGGGGCTGCTTAGGGGACAATGGAGTTCCATCCCCAAATGGGAGGGCAGCCCAGGTTGTTGTTTTTTTTAAATGTGCACACACCCGCTCTCTCAGTGCCATGGGGAATTTCGAAACAAAAATTAGTTGCACGTTTATTTGAAGTTTATTTAAAAGGAAGCCTGATGCCGGGTTTGTTTTTTGGAAAGAGGCTTTCTTAATAGCTATCGGAATGTCCCGCAGGGGAAATGAATGTAACAACTGTTCAAACCCGACGGCTCAATTACTCTGCAGTTTAAAAACCCTATAACAAATCAGCAATATGCAGTTTCAGCATTTGAAAGATTCCATCAGCACGCTCGATGGTATGAATTGATTTGCGGGTAAGGAGAGAGATGCATGGTTAACTGGGCTCCAGCTTTAGGAAATAAGCTACGGATTAGGTTGGGAAAGTTTATGGAATATTGGCCACAATTTTTATTGAAATAGGGTCATGAAGGGAAATTAAAGTAATGAAAATATATGATGCTCTATTTAGAAAGGAAAAAGCTATTAACTTAGCCTATTGGAATCTTCGGTAAAGACTGGCAAAAAAAAAGGGGGGGGAATGAAAATAGCATGGGGGGAATGGGATATGATGTTATTAAGTACCTCTCTTTTCCTGACAAACTGTTGCTGCACAGGGAAAAAAAGGACAAGGAATCAACATTTTGTGACAGCAGCAAGATTTCTATATGCAAAATATTGGAGACTTCTGAGCATATCATCTTAAACAGAAAAGGTCATGTGGGAATTTTAATCTATAGTTAAATGACCTAATTAAGGGTCAAAAGAACAAATGGAGTAAGCTTGCTAAAATGTGGTCATTCTTTAATTTTTGTACAGTAAAATCAATCTACAGCAAATGCACAATTATTGTTTCAATGTTATATTTATTTTGTTTTACCTAACAATATAGAGTTTGGTTATGGATTATATAGTCATTATTTGTATATTTATCCTGATGTAATTTTGCTTCCAATCCATATTTAAAAGCTATCTAACAAACTACGTATTCATACATCAAGAATAAAGGGCAAACTATTAAAAAGGTAGGGTCTGAGCCATCGTGTTCCATCTGTATAACAAAATTTCCCCCTTCTTTTCTCTGCAGCTGGGGGGTGGGGTCCTCTCTACAGAAGATTTTGGGTGTGTGCAAGGAGAGGAAGGGGAAGTCTCATTGCATGACTGGAACTCTGCTTGTTGTAGGGTTAGATACAAAGTCCGTAAGAATTCAGAATTGATAGTTAACAAACCTGCATTTATATTTGGCCACTACATATGCATTGTAACTTGCTCAGCAAGAGGAACTATGGATATGTAGCAATTCAGCTATGAAAAAGTCAGCCCTTCCATTCATCACATGTTCTCTACAGCAATGTGGATTTTCTGAAAATTTTTGAATATGCCTTGGAAAATTCAGTTTGCATCAGAAAAAATTCTGATGTCCTAGAGAGCGATCTAATTTGCCTTGTTAATTTTACTTGTATTTAATAAGCAATTTTTTTTGAAAACTATAATATATTATTAAATATATTTGCAACCGAGAACTCAGAGCTAGTTGGTAGTTATGTCTTAGATTAGGAGCAAAAGCAAAATTTATACCATACTGGAGATCATGACTGTGCTAAGATACAAACTTTGACTATGCTAAATAATGCTGGCTCTACAGGCTAGGGGCCTGTGGAAAGATATTCTAGGTAGGAGAATGATATGAAGCATGTGATTTAATGCTAAGACTGCAGCATTGGCATCAAACTGTTACAAACAGTTGCTTTTCAAAGCATGTTTTAAATACTCCCCTACTCAGCAACTGAGCAAACAGTATACAAACAACCCCTGATTTGCGCAGGGCTTGTGTTCTGCATCATCGTGCATGTTGGTAGACCGCGCAGAAGCCTGACCTGCTATCTTCTGGGTTTGAAAACAGCACACTTGCTTTGAGCACACACAAAATTGTCATCCCCTGTACTTCTAAACTGCAGTGACATTTACACATATTTTTAAAGCAATTATATTAAACTATAGCTCTTCACGCAAAAGCATGGTCTCTCAAATTATTTATGGTCTGCAGTAATCTATGTTAGATGTTACCAAGATATTCCTGTCCATTATGGAAGTTCCTTATGAATATATTTCACAACAGAATAGCTAGTCCAGAACATACCTGTTGTCTGGTAAGAACAGGAAGAATCATCTTTAAAAACTTCACAGAATTCTTATGTGCTTAAGGACACACATTAAATTTTTTGTTTTTGACATTTTAAAGTTTGAAATTTTGCAGCCTGCTCCCATAGGAATCTACCTTTTGAGACCTTGGATGTCTCTATGTGCCGCTACCTTCTGAACTAAGGTGGGTGCCTACAAGAGACAAGAGCCTTTCTTTTGAACTTTTCCAACCTTCCTTGAGTTTTAAGAATCAGTTAAAATTTTGCTTTTAACCATTTGGTGAGATTTGAAATGGCTGTTGTTACTAAAGCTCACTGTCTAGTCAGATTTAATATTAATAAATTATTATTCTGCATCACAATCTACTTAAAAGTCCTACTGAATTCAATGTGGTTAACTCCCCTCTAACTAGGGCGAGGACTGCAGTCTTGCTTTATTATCTGTTGCTTTTATTATATGTTGTAAGCTCCCTGTTCAGTATGCAGGATTAATTCATTTTACATAAGCAGAATACTGGGAGAAGTAAAAGGTGTCTTTCCCTTTCCCATATTTTGCACACTTCACATCTCAGATACGTAGCAAAATATAGCCAAACACCCTTTTTCACATGTTACATTTTAGTGGTATTTACCACCCCACATAAGCAAAATTTTCTTCCAATAGTACATAATAGATAACCAAGCAAGTACTCGTCTTTTTTGTTCACTGTAACAAGTGTCCCGCTGTCCTTGGACAAACTTGATTAACAACCAGTCTTCTAACTCTAAGATTTGCTTTGGCATCAAACCCCCATCTGCTCTTTTAGGCTCTGGATCAGGAAAGGCTTCCTTGGCTGCCGCACAGGGGACTCTTGAGTGACAGTGTCCAAGCCAGCATATTCCCACTTGCCTTTCATGAAGGACATGTTGTATGGATGGCTTTCTTGCCCACTGCTTGGTGAGGTGCTCAAACCAACACACACATCCCAGCCTTTTTTTCCCAATAGGGAAAAAATTCATAGGGGTTTTTAGTGTTGCTTTTGGACAAAGCTGTTTCAATGCCTTTGTCCATCCTTATTACCTTTCTATACTGACCTAGGGCCTCCACAGTTGCTGCTGGGCACCAGCGTGTGAGAGGGAAGCAAAAACAACTATCAGCATTTTTGGTTTGGCTAAAAGAGGCTGAGAGGCAACCAGTGCATGCTCACATATAAACTCGCAATCCTTCCTTCTGAACAGGTGTTTGTTAGCAAGGCCTGGGAGATCCGTATGGCAAACCCATATCGATATGATTTTGTTGTATCTGACTCCCATCCCTCGCCAGAAAGGAGGGCTGGAAAATATTAATATCACCTTGCTCACAAAAGCCTATTAAGAGACATTTCTTCCTGCTGCTGCTGCAGTCGTTACGACTTTGTGCGGCTACGCGAGAACGGCCTGCCGGCCTGCCTGCCCTTTGGCGGGGAAGCCATAACGCCCCGGGAGAAAGAGAAACGCAAGAACCGGATTAGCTGAGCTGCCGTTTACCAAGCGGCCGCCACGGGCAGCCCAGCTTCGGTTCCTGCGCCCTGAAACGTACTTGAAGCCCTCACCTCCCCAAGGGCCTCTGCCCCGAGTCGCCCCACACCCAAGAAGAGGAGGCGCGCGCGGCGCTCCTGGGAGCACCGTGTCCCGCTTCCTCAGGGAGCCCTTCGAGAAGCCCCTTGCCGTTTCCACTGCGCCACGGGGCAGCAGCGGCAGGGGCCGCGTGGAGAGCAGGTGCCCCTGGCCCGGGCAACGGAGAACGGTCAGGGCTCTTACCTCAGAGCCGCCTCCTGACGCCCGCGCCGCCGCCGCCGCCTCCTGCCCCTCTCGCTGCTCCTGTGCAGGACTCGGTCCGGTCTCCACAGCGCGGCTGCCGTCGACACACGCTAGCTCAGCTCTGCGCGCCGCCATAGTGTGACGGTAATACCCAAACAAGCCGGCCTACGCCGGAAGCGCCTCCCCTCAGCCAATCACCGGCCACCCTTTCCCGTGTCATGTGACGCAGAAGAGACGCCACCGCTTGGGCCCGGCTGAAGAGGCGAGTGAGGGAGCGAGCCAAGGACTCGCTCGAGAGGCGGCCGTGAGAGCAGCTTCGGACTACAACTCCCAGCATGCCCTCTCGCTTTCCCTCCGCCCGCATTGCTTCGCGGGAGTTGTAGTCCAAGGCGCGCTTCCTTCTCTCGCTGGTAGCGGCGGGGTGCGCACATGTCCGCTGCAGGATGCCTTCCGCTCCTGAGGCGCTTTCTCAGCAAAGCGCCCCACTCCAGGCTCGGGTGAGTCCACTCCATTTTCAGGAGTTGTTTTGTAATCCTGGACAGACATTCCGACGTTTCCTGAAGCTGCTAAACGTGGAATGCTGGCGGGTGAAACCCTGGTCTCTCAAGGGGTGGGGCAATTCAGTGTGAACACAGTACCGCGAAACAGCCTCATTAGCACTGCTTTATCCAGGAAGAAATGTACTTCGCATTAAAGGAGTAGCATCAGCAAAGAGGAGGCCTGGAGACTTATTTTTAAGATCACGGTTTCACTTCCACACTTTTAGAACAGTATGCAACTAAGTTAGAATAGATCCCGGAAATTAATGGACCCATTATAATGGTCCATTATTTTCAGTGGATCTACTCCAGGTAAGAGTAATTATGTATACACCCCTAGTGCCCATCTAATTTAAGCACAGTGTAGTAAGTGAACACTAACTTCAGTCCAGGATACTGTTTATACATCTAAAATAAACAAGGTTTATTGAAAGCAGGCATACAGGGACGTCAAATCCTTGTATGTATTCCTGTGTGTAAATCACACCCCTAGTAGTTTCGGTAAGGGAGAAGAATAATACAACCTATAAGACATCCTACAAGACAAGTTAAGACTAAGCTTGGCTATACCTGCTAAAGGAAAAGCCCCCACCCCCATCCCAAGCCTAGTTTTGCAACCAGTGTGCCCTTTAAAGGAAAAACGTAATTAATCTAATCTGGCAGTGTGTAACAGAAAACTCAAGTCTGCATAGAAACATCTCTTAATAAATATTTTTGGACTTTTAACATTTTTTACATTTTCAAAAAAAATAGGGTGTCTATTTTTAAAATTGACAACACCGATTACCACCTCAGATAAATTCTCTTCTAATGCACAGTATCTACTTCATTTTATATGTTTCCATTTTGTATTAGCCTTCTAATATAGCAGTAGTGTATTACACTATATACATTAGCATAATGAACTTCAGAAGTGCATACTTTACACAAAGTCAAATAACTTGCTCATGTATTACAGAGAACCAAGCTATTTCCTGTAGGAAAACAACAGCTTATTTATGATTCTGTGAAATCTTTATTTGGGAATTAGTAAGAAAAGATGTCTCGTGAATTCTTTACATCTGGACATCAAGCAAAGTTAACATTATGCTTTAGCAACCATCATTTCAGTTACTAGTAACCAGTTTATTCTCCAGCAGTTTGCTCAAAAAATCAAGTTCCTAGTACTTTACATTTTAAACAAAGGCAATAGAAGTCAATTACTGACCCAAAGTTAGATGCGTAGTCTCCTGCAACACTGCTAAATATAACATATTACCTTCCATTCAGTTCTGACCCCTTTACCCAGCTGTAGTGTTGTCTTGTCAGTCTAGGATGGCAGTCATATTTTGACTTCTGATTATTCACACTACAGTGTTCCTCCCACACCTTAATAAACATTTAACACTTATGAGTATAGCACTACTCAACCACACCCACAGGCCAAGCCTGAATTTCTTGCTACACTTTGGTTCTACTTTTTAACCTATGCTTCACTCTAAAGTATATTATACATTTTAGCAATTAAATGAAGAGATACTTTTATCCTAAACAGAAGAACTGAACCGTTTTTCTTCTAAAACGCCCTATTATTCTTGGAGTGAAAAAATCCCAATAAAGTAAGTGAACCCTGAGCCAGTTGATGTGCCATTTATGTATATCTTGAGCGGTCATTGTTTTATCTGTCTAGTGACTAAAGTGAGGATAATTGAATCACTGAATTTTTGATTCGCCACACCATATCATCACTCTAAACCTTCACCGCTTTTGATGTCCAGGTGCCAAGGTTCTGCTAAGATAAAAAAAGCTATAGACAAAGCCTGATAACACTTTCTAAGAGAACATATGGTATTAAGGGACTAATACCTAGATGTATTATGAACTTATATTTATAAATGAGCCAAAGGGATCAAAATACTAACATGACTTCCTATTACTTGTAGGAATATGGTTGGAAGTTTTCAATTTTTACCCCAGTACAGAAAGCAGCTCACAAATTATTTTTAAAATTCACTTCCGATTATCCAGTTAACATTTTCCAGCAACTTTTGTTGTTTCATTAACTTTTAAAACTTGCCTCACATGCCACTGGATGATTAACAGTACTTTCAAAGAACTGTTTTTACACCCGATTACATATCACCTGGAGTCCGTTCTTTCTTTCTTTCTTTCTTTCTTTCTTTCTTTCTTTCTTTCTTTCACAAAGAGCAATTTTATGCCTTAGAAAAGTCTCTGAAGCAAGTATAAAAATGGGTTCACATCAGTTTCCAAAAAAACATTTATGCAAAGTGGTTAATTTTCTCCTTGTAGCATTTCCTCTATTTCTTTGTCCCAGTTATCATCTCGTTTTTCTGACTCTGCAACTACTTCATATTCCTGAAGTTCTTGTTGTAGTTCCCTTTCCCAGTCTGCAGTTTCTTCTAAAAACAAAACATACATGTCACAGGACTGAATAAATATTGCACTATTTTAGTACTAATTTTGCTAATAAGGACTAGTCTATCCACACAACAAAATGTTTTGTACCAGTTCAAACTGCAAGTAAGGGGAAATCACAATTGTTTAAATACTTATCTACTTTGACAATTTACACTCTCTTCTCTTTGGCATTCACATTTCCAAGCTTTCTTAAGCATGAACGTGTAGAAAACAAACCTGTACATCAAGAAATTACTGCTATATTTTTTACTAAAATGTCTTCCAAATGCTATGCATTTGGGAATTGCTGGTGTCCAAGATTATCTAATCACATGCAAGGCATGCCAATTGAAAGAATACTCTGGAAGGGCCAGAGCTGAGCACATACAGAAATAAAACCCTTACTTGGAAGTAAGTTGTATAAAAAAGCTGTTCCCAAATTAGTGACATCTAGATTTCCTTTTCAACACTGTTCTCTTCCTTGGGATATGCACTTCCTATAAACCTAGACATCCAAGTACTCTAAATCTGCAAAACCAGTTTCCTGCACATACTGCTTCAGCCACAGTCCAGGAAATAAAGGATACTGCTGTTAACAATTATGGTAAGATAATTCAAGACTTCAGAATGCAGGGAAGATGAGCAGTGTTAAGAACAGGACACATTTCTAGCTTTGCTTATTATAAACCACCCTGTGAGCTTTGGATAAAGGGTGGTATAGAAACTAAATAAATAAATAAATAAATAAAATAAGCAAATAAAGGCACAAATCTTACTATTTCAGATAGCCTATCCTCTTTGGGTAAGGGGATATTTCTAAAGCTATTTTTGATTCAAATATGGAATATATTTACAAATTTAATATACCCATAATGAGAGGGAGCAGAATTTGCAAAAAGTTGTTGTTGTTTTTTACCTTCTACTATAGTTGTTTCCTTGCTCTTGTCAAGTACAAGTTGTTCAATCTCTTTCCTCAAATCTTCCCGATTCAAGCTGCATGCATCAAAAGCGTCACTCACAAATTCTGATACACCTGGGCTAGTTGAAATTTCTTCTTCCTCCTTAAATTGGAGATGAGAAAGGAAGGAAATCCTTAGTCACAGGAGATGGTGAAGGAATTTAAAAGTGTGTATATATATATATATATAAATAAATATCGTGGGCATTTCTCCTTAATGTTATGCACCATTTTCCTATAGTGAAAGGGAAAACAATGAGGTCACATGCACAGAATCTCTACACAGAACAAAGGCCTAATAGGAATTTGTAAAATAGCTTATCTTCATGAGAATCACCATGGCAGGTAGAAAGGATAGACAAAGTCATTTTGCCCTCATTTTCCTTCTGTATTACTTTCTTAGGAGATATGCAATGCAGCAGAAAGTCAGATGCGGAGAATCTCTGGCCCTCCACATGTTACTAAGCTACAACTCCATCAGTTCCAGCAGACATTGTCAGGGATAGTGGGAGCGGTTGTTGGCATCCATCTGTCTCAAGAGACAATGGAGTGTGACTCTGGGGATGAAGTCAAACCATTAGTAGCACTGAAGTGACCTCCCCAGGGTGCAAGCCTGGGCAGTGTGCTTGAAGGTCCTGCAACATCTGGAGGGTCAAAGGTCCCTCATACCTGGTGCTGGCTAACATTACAAAAACAGGTACCTTTGTTTTCCAGCTGGAAAGTTCAGCACAGAGCTATGCCCTTGCACTATTCCTTTCCACTATCCCATCCCACATCTGGCATTAATGGTATAAATAAAATACTTGAATCAACCATAGTAAAGTGCAAAGTTTCCCAAAGAGAGGAAGTGCTGTGATACAGGGTTGGGGAAGGGAAAATTGCACTTTAGCTGCTCAGCTAGAACTTGCCAATCATAGGCAATCACTTGATTAAAAGGGTGACCTCCTTCGCGCAGGATTCTGAAGGTCCTCAAACAGCCACCATTTTAAACCTTGTTTCAGCCAAATTCTTGATTCCTCCAGTACATTTGTTTAAGGGCTTTTTGTGAAGCAATTTTGGAGTTGGCCAAACTAACATGCACCTAAAAAACGTAAAGTATAAAAAACGGTTATGCTGTAAATACACATATTAATCTTAAATGGAGAATGTTACCTCTTGAGGCTTTAGCTGAGATTTGATCGCTACGGGTGGTGTCTTTGGTCGTACAGTTTCTAGGAAAAAGACAGAAAGGATAGAATTTAGAAGAGCATTTAAAGCTCAAGTTGTGGCTGAGTGAACAGTGACTCAAACATAACAAGCCAAGTACAATACACTCACACACTTCCTCCCCTTCCTCTCTCTTTTCACACCAAGGATATTTAAAGCTTCTGGTTCTGATTGGTAACAAGCTGCAGCTTCCCTTTAAAGGTAAAGGTAAAGGTACCCCTGCCCGTACGGGCCAGTCTTGACAGACTCTGGGGTTGTGCGCCCATCTCACTTAAGAGGCCAGGGGCCAGCGCTGTCCGGAGACACTTCCGGGTCACGTGGCCAGCGTGACATCGCTGCTCTGGCCAGAGCCAGAGACGCACACGGAAACGCCGTTTACCTTCCCGCTGGTAAGCGGTCCCTATTTATCTACTTGCACCCGGAGGTGCTTTCGAACTGCTAGGTTGGCAGGCGCTGGGACCGAGCAGCGGGAGCGCACCCCGCCGCAGGGATTCGAACCGCCGACCTTTTGATCGGCAAGCCCTAGGCGCTGAGGCTTTAACCCACAGCGCCACCTGCGTCCCACGCAGCTTCCCTTTATGAATAGGTAAAATTGTGGCTTGTACAAGCCATGTTATCCAGTTTGATTTTCTGGTTTGTTAACTATGGTTGAACAAAATGTAGTCTGAAGGTTTTTGGCCACAGTTTGCAATGTCTTTGCTTTCTTTTTTGTGGAGTGAAAGAGAAAGTGTGTGTGTGTGTACAAATTCTGTGCTTGCTGCAGCTTATATGCATATGCATGGCTTATTCACATGTCTGATTCCACAATTCTTGACTGGCCTTGATAGCTGAAATGGATTTTGTCGTTGCCAGGAGCTACCCATCTCCTTGTCCCTGGCCTTATACTGTGCTATAATGTGAGATTAGAGATAATACTCTGCTTCCACCTCAGGCTCCAAATTTGGAGCCTTGGTAGTTTGACCTTGTGCTTTCAAGGCACTCCTTGTGTTTCAGTGCAATGGCCAAACCGCTCTATCTTCCCCCTAGCCTTAGAGCTAAGGAAGGAACAATGATAATCCGCACCCCCATGTTCAGCTCCTGAGGTAAAAGGCTAGGGCTTCATCCCCACCAAAAGGCAGCAGCACAAGCTTTCATGAAGAGCAAAACTTTCTACATGAAACTATTTTTAATTCTTAACAGAGAAAGTAATATAACTGAATATTGTGAAGAAATTGAACTATAGTCCTGAACTTGTGCTTATATTGTGGAAATATGTATCTTAGATTTCTCTTCCTCAATAAGAATATCTGTGGAACTGTAACAGAACTATTTTGCTTGTTCTCAAATTTTTGAAGGCTAATAATTTATGAAACTTCTACCATAAGAAATGTTTAAAAAGTGACGGAGGGAGAAAGTCTGGAATGTGCATTTGTCAGGCAGGTGAGAAAGGAGTCGCCACCCAACATAGTGAAACAAATCTCTACCTGCTAGCTGTCTGTCCTCTTGGCTGCCATTCTGTTCTTTCCTCACGGCTTGCTGTTGTGCAGCCAGTGCTGTAAGCTGTGCAGACTGCTTAATCAGGGAGACACGGTAAAAGTAATTCCTCCAAAACACATCTTCTTTTACACTGGAGACAACAAAATATATGGTTTTGATAACTACGCTATATAAATATAACATGAAACATGCATGCAAGGTGGGAGTTTACTGTATGCATAGTGGAGGGATGAGTGGAGCAGGAGAGTTGCTTCGGTTTCTTCCCTGCAAAGCAGTTCGGAAGAGCCGTAGGACCTTCCAGAACAGTATGAGAGATGGCATGGAAAAAGGGGGAATTGACAAAAATCACTCTTCCTACTTTTCCATTGGAAGCCTCTGCTGGATTGGAGTTTGCAGGTGGGCATATCTGGATCCAACCTGATGGCTACAAACCTACATGTATTTGGCCAGGAATAATTCCCATTGGACTAAATGGAACTTGCTTTTGAGTAGTTATGCATAAGGTTGTGCTATGAGCTTGCACTAAACTATTACTAGCTCTGACAAAGATAAAATAAAATTCCTCAGAGGTAGGCATAACAGTATTTGGCAAGTTAGGTTTCCAAAAAAACAAACAAACAAAAGCCCCACTGAGAAATAATTTAATGTTCAGGTTTAGACTGTGACTTAAATTTCAGAATAGAATACCATGAACTATTTATTGTCACATTTTAATGTACAAATGGAAACACAATATTAGTAAATATTGCAAGTTACACAAAGCTATTATTTTTACTCAGACTTAAAAAATTGTTCAACAGCTTATGAAAATATAGGGAGATCACTCACTGCTTTGGAACAAGATCAAATCTCATTCTGTTCAGAAGTTCATCTTCTTGGAGCATTACCAATGCCACTGGATACATCTGATCAAAGTCAAAATTAAATTGAACCCCAGCTGGTGGGTCACGCAGGAAGTTTCTTCGGTCCTTTGCAAAAAATAATAATAAATCTATCTGTCAATGGTGAAAAAGTTATGTTTCTGTTTCCAAAGAGCACTTGTCAATAATTACATTGAAAAGTAACTTATAGCATAAGCAGCTCTGCCAGATACATGGGGAAACATTTTTCAATAAAAGAAGTCTTTATATCATCAATTAACATGATCTCACTAAATCCCATCAACAGTTTTATTATTCAACACATTGATGCCTCAAAAGTCCTGTTTTAGGTAGGCAAAAAGGAGGAGGAAGAACCTTAAACAGAAAGAACACAACACTACTTACTGCTGATAATGCCAGTATTTGTTGCTGAATTGTTTCTTCTTCATTGCTGTCTACCCAAGGAGGCACAGCTGCTTCTGTAAGGAAAGGGGAGCATATGTATATTGCATTCAGTAGTAGAAGACATGTGAACTACAGGCATTTTTGATTGAAAAAGGCCTCTTGCCAAGATCTGTGTGATAAGTGTTCCCAACTAAATTTCATTTTAGCTGAGGGAATTAGGATGCTTCAGGTGTCCCCTGGCAGTGTGTGTGCATGGGTCTGCTACCACAGAGATCTCTGCTGTGCTATCTGAAAGCATAGGGGAATGCATGCTACTACTGCCAGTGTTCTCACTGGCAGAAAGAAATCACTGTTAAGGCTCCGAAATAGGACGCTGCAGTGGTAGGACAGGACCTGTGATGGACCCACTAGATCCAAAGCTGGTTCATTTCCAAAAGAAGGACCCAATCTAGATACCTGTGCTGTGCCGGCCTGCAACAAAACCCAAAACCTTTACACCCTGGCTAGATGCAGCATGGATTCCATTGCCCTGTGTCTTCCCAGCCCTGGTTAAGATTAACCTGTTATACATTACCTGATTTTTTTGTTTGCTGCTGTTGAACAAATTTTTTCTGCTCCTTCTGAAAATCTCCTATAATTGTCTATAAGAAAAAACAAAGTTATATATAGAACAACAATTAATTTGCCAGATTACTTGGGTTCTCACTGTTGCCAACAACCTATTTACATGTAAAACTGGAATCTATTTGTATTGCCCAAAGTCAACCAAATTCCTATCTGTAACATGTATATATCAGATTCCAATAGTACACCCAAATACTTACACATTGTATAGTGATTTGAAACTGCCTTCAATACAAAGGTTTAGATCCAGACTATGCACAGATGTAACTCCATCCATGCAGCCCTCTTCTGGAGGAAGGTTGGGGAGGCTATTTTCATATATTTGCCCTGCTGCCACCTGGAAATCTCGTCCAAAGGACTGGAGTATGTCCTGGTACAGCAAGGGAGATGGCATAGAGGGCTGTAGGGGGAATTGGCAAAAGAGTCTCTACCCTTCTTTCTTCAGAAGGAACCTCCACTGGATCTTGATCTCTTGCTTTCATGAAAGGAGTTCTTCCATTCATGAAAGGTGGGTCTGGAGCCAACCTAAAGAACTTCAGGCTGAGTACTGGGATGCCTCCACATACCTTCCTCTCTTAACCTGTCAGACTCTGCCCCTTTTCTTCTACCAGCATAATTATTTGTTATGATATAGGCATGAGAGGAGAGAAATAACCAATAGTATCCCATAAACTTTTTTTATTAAAAAAAACACCCTTAAAAAATGTGCAGAGTGTGTGCGCAAGCTGTGATTGAACCAACTGGGAATTTTCTGTTGTCTCTGACAAAAACTGCTAGAAGACCCAATGCAGTTCTTCTTCCAATCTTCTGAGCTAGCATAGGGACACCTACAGTGGTCAGTATGCAGGCTCATGTGTAACAGGTTTCAGAAACAAATAATAGTTTGAGGGCAGGTTTAACTGATTGCACAGAAGAGAAACATTATCAGATCTCTTTTGTTAATCTTTATATTTCTTTAAAATGTTTGCACAAAGAAACTTGCATAATGTCAACTGTAGCTTTCAAATATAATACTCAAACCATTTATCTCTGTTTAATAAGCTGGGACACCTTTTGCTCTTTTACACAGTTCCTTCCTGGTGTGAGGAAACCTACCAGTTTCCCATTTTGTCCACAGCAGGAAGCAATGGCTGCCACATTTTGAATAGGCCAGGATATTAAAACATAGCTTAATATGTTTAATTTTAAACATAGTTTAATATCCTAAGTTTCTTGGAATCCTAGAAACTTCCTAGTTTGGATGAAATGAGAAGCTATAGTTGATTAGAGGCCTTCTGGTTTGATTGTTTGTGCTAAAAAGGAGCTGTGTCATTGGGAAAAGGTTCACTGACATTTTGGTTTAACAAGTCAATGATAGTCAGATCTGGGTCTGTCATGTCATATTTGCTGGAAATGACTACTCTTATTTCTAATAAAACATCATGGAGAACCTTAACTGCTACCGCTGTGTGTAGTTTTAAAAACACAACACATCAAAGGTTCTCATTCTAGACTGGTGTTTCAAGATTTGGTGCCTGCAGACTGTACATTATAGTGTCAACAAGTTTCTAATTGCTTTCAGTCCCGCATACTACCTTTGATAAACACAAACTGTGAAAAGGCAGCATAAATATCAAATATTGGCCTAATGCATAATATTTTTTGCAACACAAATTGATATATTTCTTGTAAACTGCTTACAATTGTTCCAGGATATTTCCTGTATGTGCTTGGTTTGCCTGAATTATATTACTGCATTATTAAGTATAAAAATTTAAACGAGTGGTACTGATTAATTAATGTGTTTAAAATATTCCTAAATTACCGGTAGCTCAATGAAGTTTTTATTAGCTACTGATCTGGCTTACATTTCAGTTTTTCTTCCTTGAGTACAGTGCTTGATGAAAACACTTTATTGGCACTAAAACCCATCATGTCAATAGCCTTAAATATAAGTAGAATATGCAAGATCAGATACCAAATTTATTAACAAATTATTTACAGCAGAAAAGTTACCTTGTCAATTATATTTTCTATTTTTCCTTCTTCTACAGACTTCTTTATAGTTTGTGCCGTTTCAGCAACTGACTCAGATATCTTTTTTGTGGCAGTAGTGGCAAAACTGAAGAGATAACCTTTTGGAAATAAGACAATTAACTTTTTCTTTATTACAAAGTCTTTAAGATATGCTGCATAATAACCTACTAGGGCCTTACAGAGTCAAGTTATTCACTTCTTCCAATTCCTAGAATGAATAAAGAACTGAACCAATTCTGTTGTCCAATGTGCAGGCCTTGAGGCATTTTTGGCAGCCCCCAGCAACAATTCACACCCCCACACACCCCCTTGCCTTGTGCTGCCTCACCAAAGCCAGGTGAGGGATGAGCTTTGGTAAGGTGGTGTGAGGGCTCTGACAGGGTACTAGAGCCCTCCCCTCTCCTTCCCAAAGCCTGGTACCTTGCTTTTGGTACCTTCTGACTTTGATCTTTCAAATTTCAGCAGTGCCCTCTGCAAGGCCAAAATTTGGCGCCCCCAGTCTTTAATTTTGCTCAGTTCACTACATCATAGTTGCAATACTCTGCAGTGCCCCCTAGGCTCAGTGCCAAATGCAGCTGAACTTGTCATGCTGCCCTAAATCCACCTTTGGCCTCACCCAGCTTTGGGAATGCAGCACGAGGGGTTTGGGGGGTGTCAATTTTTTTGCCTCCCTCCCCACGTGATAAGGCAATGTGTGGCCTGTGGATTCCGTTTCGAAGTACTCTTGCAGCCACTTGACATGAAAAGTTGGGCCACCCTGTCCTAGAAAATCACATGATATTGATGCACAGGCCACATTAATTTCCCTCTACCTATTTTGTGTGTGTGTGTGTGTATGGCAGATGTGAGGAATTCTGGACTGAGCATTTTGCACAGTGGGAGAGAGCAATGTGTATTATGTAAAAATTTAAGGTAACAGTACCTTTTCCAAGATGCTGCATTTGAAGCTGCACTACAAGTACACAGCAATAGAAAAGGAATCCATTATGAAGACAATCTGTTTTGCAGACATAAAAAGCTAACATTTATCTGTATCACTGATAACGTAATGCCTTATTTTAGCTGGATTTGTTGTTACATTAGGAAAAATCTAACTACTCTGGAATTAGTGCTTTATTGCTTACTATCCATTCCTCAGTTGTAATTTAAAGTCAATTGTGGTAGTTTCTATTAAATTCAAAGCAAATAATGACAATTTAGTAAAGCTCAAAATGTTGATAGAGAAATCTAGTTATGTTCAGAGAAGTCACATGCTACTTTTAATAAATCAAGCGGTATCATTATTGCAAATTGGAAAGGACCAACAGGGCTTGCATAAAGATACAGTACTGTTATTTCCCTTTAATAACACATCCAAAGACCATAATTTTGAAGTGTTCCTATTTTTAAAGAGTCATACCCCACGAAAACATTAGGCACAAAGCTGACATCCCAGTGTTTTTGTTAATGTCACTTATGTTCCGTTACAGTTCCATACATCTTAAAACTTATCTGTTTTAATGAAATATCCACGGCATGGCATTTCTTTAACCTTTTCTAGTGTCCCTGAAAGAGGTGAGTGATTTGCGTTTTTCCTGTGCTTAAAAGATGCAACTCTTTAGGAGATGCTGGGGTGCTCACTGAAGGAGAAGCAATAATTTCAAGGGGAAGTTTGCTCAGAAATAAGGCCCGCAGAAGTGGGTGAAGCTTACTCCCCGATTACTTGCACATACGACTACTTAGCTGCAACCCACAATCCATACTAACAGAAGCCGATGCAACTTCCACGGAGTTAAACAGGCTACAGGCTGCTGCTTTGAAAGCCGCACTTAGGTTGGCAGTAATCCCTAGTGAGCACACTCCTGCGAAGCTCCACGCTGCGCAAGTGCACGTCCAGGGGGGCTTAACTCCAAGCAACTGCGAAGAGGGTACCTGAGCAGGTGGCTTGCTACATTAATAGGGCGGCTGTGGGGGTTTAGTTATATGAGCTGGGCCAGTTTGAAGGGATGCTTTGGGAGTCTGGACGGGAGGAAGAAAGGCCTTTGGGGAAAGGGCGTTAAAGGGGAGCAAGGGAGACACTCACTGCCCAGCCCCTTCGCCTGGTTCAGAAGCGGGTCCGAGTCCCTCTGCAGCTCCACCTGCTCCGGGCTCCGCACTGCCGCGTCCCCTCCAGTCCCCTCTTCTCTTTCCTCGGCAGCAGCAGCAGCAGCAGCAGCTCCGGCTTCCCCTTCGAGGAGAGGCGGCTTCTCTTCCTCACCTTCCCGGCTCATGCCGAACCAGCCGCTCAGGCCGCGTAGCATCCTGACTAAGTGGCGAAACGCCGCCCCCTTCGAGCAGGTCGCCTACTAATGCAGCGCCAAAGCCCCGCACTCCCCACCCCTTCAACCGTTTCCAACGACTTCACGGGAACGGCGCCCCTTCCTTAGAGCAAGGCAACGTTGTTTGTTTCCGGAAAAGGGTGCTCGGCTACTTCCGAGTTACGTCACCCCGACGCGTCACCGCGGGCACCGACGCTCTAGGCTTCCTCTCCACGCCTCCAAATGGCTTTGGCTGGGTATAGTTTTATTGTCGATCCCGCTCGTGTGCGTTTGTTCGAAAGAGCTCCTTCCTTCGACAATGTTAAGATTGTTTCTTCAAAAAGAAATTTTTGAGACGTGATCTGTTTATACCTTGCATTTAGTAATGTTGTAGTGGAAGTCCCCCCTCCCCCGCCAGCCTTAAATGCAATACAGTATCTTTAGGCGAGCCTACGAAGAACCAGGCTGCAGCACCAGAAAGAATGAGGCTAGCCTGCGCTTAACGTGGGCACAGCACAGGGGAATTTAAAGGTAAAAAAGGTAAAGGTACCCCTGCCCGTACGGGCCAGTCTTGACAGACTCTGGGGTTGTGCGCCCATCTCACTTAAGAGGCCAGGGGCCAGCGCTGTCCAAACAAACATGCAGAGGATTGCACTGAAGGGAACTGTAGCCCACAAAAGTGTGCATCATAAATACGTAATGGTGCAACACTACGCTTGTCTTCTCAGGATGCCCCACTTAGTTCAATGGGACTTGTTCACAGGTGTGCATTGGTCTGCTGCCTTATTAGACTTTCAGCTATTACAACTCTCTTTTGCTTTTTTTTTTACTGCAGCAGATTCCCTTCTGAAGGTTTTCAGCAGTGATTACTAGTCATCCTACATTAATTGTGGTTTAATAAATTGAACTTCAGTTCCCATCCTGAACACTGTTAAGGAGCACTATTGCTAAAGGGACTAGTCAAGGCTGTCACACTAGAGTTTTGTGCCAAAAAAGGAGTAATTATAATAGAGCAAATAATGAAAAGCACAAATGAATAATTAGGTCCCAGAGATTGTCCAAAGAGATCTCAGGATAAACTAGCACATGATACAGCCATCTCTTCAGTCCCGTAGATTTAAAAGGAGAATCAAATGCATGCTAGTAAAGCTGCAATCTATGTGCATATTCTAGGGAATAGCTCCTAGTAAACTTGTTCTTGGCCATATAAAACATGCAGGATTGTGTTGTGACCCTATAGCTTGGTACTAAGCATATTAACAGTGCCCCCAAGGCTATTGGATGGGTGGCTGAGGGGAACTTTAGCTGTCCCGGTTGCTGGACTCCCACTCCCATATTTCCCATTGGCCAATGCTGACTGATGCTGATGGAGTCAAACAGTATCTGAATGGCCACAGGTTCCTACATCTGTCTCAAGGTAATAACTGAGTGGCTGAATATTCAAAAATCATATATTTGTCTTTAGTGTAGGCCAAGGGACAATATTATAAAGCAGACATCTGCTATGGATTCCTAGGTCTTTGCAAATCATTCAGCCTCTTTCGTAAAAATGGGCCTTAATACACTTCTATTCCACTCCTGCTTCTTCCCTGGTGAGGAGTGGGCACCATTTTGTCATTTGCCTCATGTGCCAAAATGTATTGAGCTGGCCGTACGTATTGATTTTGTGGGCCAAAAAACTCTGACACAGATGGCAGGCAGCCTGTGGCACTGGTACTCCATAAGTTGCAGGAGCAGCTGAAGAAGGTCTTGGGGACCTGGTTATGGTGCAAAGCCAGCCCTCCTCCTTCCTTGCTGCCTACCTGTCGCCTCAGTCACCCACAGAAGTGATTCTCGCGTCACTCTGCATGCGAACAGTGCACAAATCTGCCCTGTGGGCAAATCTGGTGGCTCCCATGCATGATAGAAAGCGAGTGTCATTATTAACAGGTTACAGGTAGGTAGCCATGCTAGTCTGCCATAGTCGAAACAAAATAAAAATAAAATAAAATAAAAATATTCCTTCCAGTAGCACCTTAGAGACCAACTAAGTTAGTTCTTGGTATGAGCTTCCGTGTGCACACACACTTCTTCAGATACACTGAAACAGAAGTCACCAGACCCTTCTATATAGTGAGAGGGTGGGGAGGGGTATTACTCAGAAGGGTGGTGGGAATGGGTGGCGGCGAACGGCGCTGCCTCTGTGCGCGTGCAGAGCGCATTCCGCCTCATTCCTTCTGGGGTTAAGAAGGCAGGACTTCTGCGCCTCAGGGACCCGTTTTCCTTTTCTGAAGGAAAAAAACCACGGCGGCTGGGCTTGAGAGTTTTGAGCCCCCCCCCCTCTAGCGGCCGCTGGGGATAGGGCTCCTGCGAAAGCGGCCGTCTCCTTGCAACCAGCCGGCGGGGAGGGGGCGGCGACGGCCGGGGAACTTGGCTGCGACGGCGACGCCGCTTCTAGGACTGCGCCGGGCGCAGGTAAGCGGCCTCTCGGGCCTCCCCGCCAGGGCGAGCGCGCTGGCTCTCCTGAACGACCACGGGAGGCCCCCGCGTCACCCGAGGGCCCCCGCGGCGGCGGCGGCGGCAGGAGGAGCAGCGCCGGCCAAGTCCCTCTCCCGCCCCCCGGGTCGCAGCGGGCGCCCCATCCCGCGGCCATGGCGGCTGGCTCCTGGGGGGTTGGTTCCTAGAGCAGGCAAAGCAAAGCTTCGGGCCTCCTCCTTGCTTGGATCCCTCCTCTCCGCGACGGCGATAACAGGTGCAGGATTCGGGTTCAGTTCCACACTCAAATTCCCGGGAAGAGAGATTCTTTTAATACGCCACACTTTATAATAGAGTCCCTTCCAGAGCGAGATTATTTATTGATGGTTTTTATTGTTCCGCGGTTCGCCCTCCAAACAACCCTGTGAGGTAGCTTGACCTGGGAGATGGTGACTGGCCCAGCCGTTGCTGTGCCCCAACAGTACAACCGCTGCACTATGATACATGGTTGTTCAGCTTTGGCGCTTTTTAAAAAAGTGCACTGCTGCGCCACAAAACAAGTATTTATTTGTTAATAAATAATTCGTTGCAAGGGTGGTTAATTAAGACTGTGGAAGGACCCATCTGGAGGGCCTCATCCCTGGCATTGGCAGCTGTTCCCTAGGATGCCAGATAAGTGTTTTTCCCAGAGATGCCAGGGATTAGACCTGAGACCTTCTGCAAGCAAAGCATATGCTCCACCACTGTCCATTTAGCTCAGTATTTTGCCTTTTGCAATGCCTCATGTACAAGAACAAGAGTACTGAGCTGTGAGTGGACCCTTTGGAGTTCCTTGTTCTGGGAGCCAGCCATACCTTCTTTTAGAATTCTCCATTCTGTTGCTCCCAATCAAGTTTAGCAATCTGTGGCCCCTCACCATACGTAGTCCTCATTGAACTGTTATGTTTCACCCCACCACTTTAACATTTATTGTTTAAAAGATTTTTTCCTACTATTGTAAGCTTTGAGGCACCCTCTCTCTTCTTTTTCATTAGCCCAGTTTTGGCTACATAGCTGTCATTAACTTAGCACATAAATTTGTTGATTGTTGATATGATTCCTGTCATTAGGAATACAGTGGTACTTCAGGTTAAGAACTTAATTCATTCTGGAGGTCCATTCTTAACCTGAAATTGTTAAGTCTGCCTTGTTGCTGGTGATGTTGAAGGTCCTGTCTTTAGAAATTTATCTGTCCTTCCTTGAACCTATTTATATTGCTGTCTGCTGGTGTCAGTGAAGAATTTTAGAACATAAATTTCACAGGGAGTTCCATGAAAAGCATGAAAAATACTTTTCCATATTGAAAATAGCTCCAGCTTTTCTTCTTTTTATAGGGAAATTCATAGTATTTCATAAGTTGACTTTTAACTCTTCATTTTTAGATTTCAAGCTCAAGTACCACAGTGTATCCATAATTATCCCATGAAGTACATCCTGGTAACTGGTGGTGTCATCTCAGGCATTGGTAAAGGAATTATTGCAAGCAGCATAGGCACCATCTTGAAATCATGCGGGCTACGAGTTACTGCAATAAAAATAGATCCTTACATTAACATAGATGCTGGAACCTTCTCGCCATATGAACATGGTACGAGTGACACAAACTTCTTTTCCCTGCAAATTTGGTTGTATTCCTTTTTATTGAGAAATTGATCTCTTTTTCTTTTTTGGAATATGAAGCTGTGAAATGTCCAATATATAGATACTTCAGTATTGTATTTATGCATGACTGTATAAACAGAAGTCATGCTGAGTTCAATGAGGCTCCCAAAACTGCAATCCAATGCACATTTAACTACGAGTAAATCTCATTGAACTCGGTAGGACTTATGTCTCAGTAAAGACACTTATCTTGCATTTCTCTCAGTCAACTTCCCAGTGTAATATCTACTTTAACATGTGTTAATCTTGTGTAGGATTGGTTCACATTTGTTAGGATCTAGTTCTTCTCCTGCCAGTCCTCCTACATCATTACCCATCTTCTGTCCTTATGCACTGGGTTTTTTCTGAAACATCTGAACTGTGTATAGAGATTTCTGAATTGGATTTGGTCTCTGCAGAGTTTCTTGACTCATGACATGTGAGAATTAGGGGAAGGGGGAGGCGTTGCTCTTGCTTTGATTATCCCTAGTAACCTCTGATCCAGCCTAAGCCTGCATAACTTTTGATGTTGATGTAAACTAGTTATATATTGTCATAAATTTGGGGGGAGAGGAGAGATCCCCCTAAACCCATGAAATTAATGAATGTCAGAATCTAGTTAATATTTGTACTACTGAAGGGAAGATTCCAGGCCAGTGGAAAAATACAGGCTAAGCTTCCTTTCCAAGTAACCTCCAAAGAGGTTAACATGACAAAAGGTGTTGATGACCCACATCCAAGAGGAATCCTTGGGCTTGGGCAGACAGGAGTTAGATGACAGGGAGGGGGCAGGTTGTACTCACAGGAAAATGTTCCTGTAGAAAACTAGGTTTGGAATAGCAGATGGATGAGGAGGAGTTATTTGGGAAAGAGGTGTGCTGGGAAGAAGGAGAGCAAAGGCAGATCCATCTTGGTAGACTGGCTGAACAAAGGCTGGGAGAGATGCCTTGGAGTCCAGTGTTGCAGTGCTGTGGGGAACAAACCCCTCTTGAGATGACCACGCTGTAAGATCTGAACTCCCTCCATCCAAATTCAGGTATAAATATGTGAATAAATCATATGCTGCCACATCTTGATTCTCAACAGAAACACAAACCTGTGGTGAGCACCTGGAACCCCCTGTAATCTTGCTACCACTCAGCAGAGTTTGGGGGTTGGCGTGCCACCTATGTAACAATATAAACGGAGGAGTTAGATTTAAAGCACCAGAATGGTGTGCGGTTTGGTGATTCTGAACCTTGGCCTCACTCACCCCCAGTGACTTTTTCTTTCAGACAGGATCACTTTTACTATTTGAGCCTGTTTGGAGGAAAGGTCTCCCAGGGTTTGATGAACTTTGGGAGTAGCTGATGGGGAAAGTTCAATATCCCCCACCCATGTGTTCCTTTTGCATTATAAATCAAGTGTTTTCCACTATTGAGGCCGGTCCATATTTGAAGACAGGTCTATCACAATCATGTGTAATTTGGGCCTCTGTTTTCTATGTGGTTCTAATCAGGTTTACTAGAATAACTGGGACTTGTGAACTAATATAATCTTGCTGATAAAAGAAAAGGTATTACGGTAACTTGCAGACAGAGGTTACAAGGACATAGCTACTAAGACGGAACGACTAATTTGTAGGATTTTTATTCTCATACATAACAGGGTAATTAATTTGAGATTTATTGTTAAGAATCTCAACAGCATAGAATCACTCAAAAGAGCTGGCTGTAAAATGTGATGCATTTTATATTAGACCTAATGTAGTAGGTGAATTTTTAACAGTAGCCTTTGGCACTGACATCTGTGACATACGATTTCTGGTAGAGGTAGCTGACCATGGTAATGCAGATCATGGAATATATTTTATGACTTAAGTAATTATTTTTATTTTGTAAGAGATGATGCAAAAGGGACGCAGGTGGCGTTGTGGGTTAAAGCCTCAGCGCCTAGGGCTTGCCGATCGAAAGGTCGGCGGTTCGAATCCCTGCGGCGGGGTGCGCTCCCGCTGCTCGGTCCCAGCGCCTGCCAACCTAGCAGTTCGAAAGCACCTCCGGGTGCAAGTAGATAAATAGGGACCGCTTACCAGCGGGAAGGTAAACGGCGTTTCCGTGTGCAGCTCTGGCTCGCCAGAGCAGCGATGTCACGCTGGCCACGTGACCCGGAAGTGTCTCCGGACAGCGCTGGCCCCTGGCCTCTTAAGTGAGATGGGCGCACAACCCCAGAGTCTGTCAAGACTGGCCCGTACGGGCAGGGGTACCTTTACCTTTAAGAGATGATGCAAGGTGGCCTTTCTGCTGAGCTAATCATTCTTTTTGTGTTAGTTAATTTCTCCTTGACCCAAGCATACAAGAAGAAAATGTGTCAGGGCATTAAGGATATATGATAGGCCCAGAACAGAAAAACAGTGTGGGGAAATGGAAATCCCTTTTCAGCCTCATTCTAATATATAATGAATGTTCATGTAATTTCATGGATTTGGATATTTTTACCAAATGATTTCCCCCCCATGATTTTACTAAAATAGGTGGAGTCTGTCCCCCCTCCACCCCGAAATGGTATTAAGATTTCTCCAAGTTGTTTACAATGCATCTGCTAGTGGAAATTAGTTTTGTTTTTAGCTTATTTTTAACCATTATACATTGCCTTTCTTCTACTAAGAAATTACCTCCGTTCAACATCAATACTTTTGAAATATGTACTGTGTCTCCTAAAAGTAACTTTTTAAATGTTTTTTTATGTTTTATTTTATGTTTTTGTGCTTCTTGTTACTTTTGTATTGACTTTGATTTTTTTTAAAAAAATTTTTTAACGTACTTAGAGCAGACCTTTACTTCTCTGCACACTGAAACTAGTAAAAGCTCCTGGTTCACAAACATAAAAGGCATATTATTTAATTTGGACATATAGAATGGATGTACTTGAAATATATGTTTGTGCATAACATTGTGAGATTGAAGAATAAAAATGTATGTTTCACCAAAATATGTAAAAGCATGATTTGTTTCTTTAGGTGAAGTTTTTGTTCTAAACGATGGTGGAGAAGTTGACCTTGACTTGGGAAACTATGAACGATTCTTGGATATTAACCTTTACAAGGATAACAACATCACCACTGGAAAGATCTATCAGCATGTCATCAATAAAGAAAGGCATGGAGATTACATGGGGAAAACAGTTCAAGGTGCTTTATTATATTTCTATTCTGCCCTCCCTTCCTCCCTCTATCGTCATCCCAATTTATCTTGTTGACAACAACCCCTGGGTGTTAGATTAGACTGAGAGATTGTGATTTGGCCAAGGCCACCCAGTGATCTTTGAGCAGAGGTTTGATCATAGGACTTTCAAATCCAAAGTCTTCAGTCATCTTCATATGGATTAGTTTAGTGTCTCATAACCAAAGTGTGGTATAATTGCCAAAAGTTTTTAAAAAATTCTTTATTTATTAGCTTAGTGTTCAAAACACACACCTAATGTATTTGACTGATGAAATAATCTTTGCAGGGCTGGCATCCCACTGTTGCCATATTTGTCTCTGCAATACTGTTTTCTTATTTAAATGCATAACCTTTCCTGGATGCCAAGTAGAAATAAAACTGTTCAAAATGTTGAAAGCAAATGACGACGACGTATGTACAGTATTTACAGAGGCATGTTTTTAAAATCTTATGCAGAAGTGTTCAAACCCACTTTACCAGTGTTTCTAATAGTATAAATGATATTTATTAAGATTTTCCAATTACAACAAAATAAAAAAACAAAACATCCAATTTTAAAATCTTTTTCCCAATAACATCTTTTCAGGACTTCTAATAGTATAAAACCAGCCCAAATTTTGTGAGTTCCAACATTTCACTAGCTGATACTGTGGGATTTCTCATTCCTTTTCTCCCTCCTGAATCACCCTGTTAGCTTTCCCCCAGGTTGCATCAGATAGTCCCCCAACCCTCTAAGCATATTGTTTCCTCCCTCCTAAAGAGGAAATCATGTTTGTGCAAGAAGTAGTCTGTCGCACAAGTGGGACACTCCTCCTAGATATCATCCATTGCATTTGTACTTTATTTTCACTTCATTTATTCTTTTTTACTTTGGAGTTTTTGAGGGACCTTTTCAGATTCATATATGAAAGGAATTTGCTATAGCTTTAAATGCTATCTTTTTATTCTAATTTAATTGGATTGCATCTGATTTTTACTTGGAACAGAGTTGTATCTTGTCATGCATTTTTCGCCTTTTCTAGCATTTGGTTTGCCTTGCAGTTGTCCCACATATTACTGATGCTGTTCAAGAATGGGTAATGAATCAGGCAAAGGTTCCTGTGGATGCTGATAAGAAAGAACCACAGATATGTGTAATTGAGGTAAGTAAGAAATTATGTGAAATAGTGGATAAAGACAGTGTTTGTTTTATTATGTGAATGCAGAGTGTTTTTCCTCATTGGTTTTATTCTGTCATTCTAAAGCTACTTTGAATAACTGCAAGGAAATAATTATTAAACAATCATTATTTATTGCTATTACATACGTGGGTAGCATTACAGAAGCAGTTGTCATATCAGTCAGTAGCCACCACTCATTGACCTATGTTATTTTTGGCACTCTGCATAGGATGGTAGTTCTTTCCTTTTTTTAAAAAAGCAACACTAAACTAAAATTGAAGCATAAAGAGGTGATAGAAGTCAATTTCCTTTCATGTTGCTCAAACTAGTTGACTATAGATATTCCTTTTCAGCTGGGTGGAACTATTGGAGATATTGAAGGAATGCCTTTTGTAGAAGCTTTCCGACAATTTCAGTTTAAGGCCAAAAGAGAGAACTTCTGCAATATCCATGTCAGCCTTGTACCACAAGTAAGTCATTTTCATACTCTATTGTGCATTATTGTTTTACACATCTAAATTTTTTTGGGAAATATTCATATAGGTTACTTTTAAGGACCGTGAACAACGAGCAAATTACATTAACTTGGTGATAGATGCGCTGATACCTGTTCCTCTTATTCTCACCCTAGGTTTGGTTGCGAAAAATATAGTATCTTTTGGGGAAGGTTTGAGAAGCTAAACATTTATTTCAGCTGATGAAATAGAATAAAACCTAAACATTTTAGATGGATGGCACTGAGCCTTATAACAGATTTTAAGCAATCATTTAATATAAAATAATCCATTAGCTGTAGACACGTTACTCTGTTTGAAGATATGCTTTATGAAGTCTGGGAGACTGTATGACTCCTTTTTAGAGAAGTCCAACATGAGTCTGTGGCTTCATACTAATGAGACAAAGTAGTGTACAACTCCTACTGTGGAAGTTTGTGCTCAGGCAACCATAGAACAAATCATTAAAGCAGAGAAATAGCTACTTTAGTGGCTTCCGTGCATATTAATATAGTTGCCTATCAGATTTTAATTTTGCAATGGCAGTCAGTGGCACAGAACATTTATTTTTCAGCCTAATGCTACCGGAGAACAGAAAACAAAGCCTACTCAGAATAGTGTCCGGGCTTTAAGAGGGCTTGGCCTTTCTCCTGACTTGGTGAGTTTGATAAAATTTTACAATATCATGTTAGAAAGGAAGGCCAGTATAAAGGTAGCAATATAACTCAGGCAGCAGGAGTGACTGGTTGGGGGGGGCAGGCATACGACATACCTAGTCTCTCTTCAGCATCGTCACTGCACTTATCAAGAGGTGGTTTGTGAGAGACGGCAGGGAAGTTGGCACAGTGGTGGATCCAATCCACCAGCTGCTCCTGTCATGTTTGAGTAGGAATGTGTTCAATAAAATCATGAAAATGTGTTCAGAATCCAAATACTTTGTTAAATACAGCAATGTATTCTTTGATGGAACAGGTAATATGCTAATGGAATGTTAAGCTAGGTGTCCAGTTGATCACACAACTTTATGTTTCTTTCTGTGCCTGTTTGGTTTTCCACCTATTACACTTCACACTTAATTCTGGGGAAGTTAAGTACCTTAAACAGACATGCATGTAAGTTTTCTACTTGAAGGGCTTGCCTTAAATCTTTGGCTGTGCATATTGGTTCGGATCTGGACTTCACTCCCTTAGGCGTGTTTTGTGAGTAGAGTTCCACTAGGGGGTAATTCTTGTCCTGGAATGGTGTGGTGTGAGCAGGCAACATTTGCCGATTTACTCATCGCTCTGCAGCCCCAGCAACACCTCACAGCACGTCTCCATCCACAAAATATTTCCATCGGATAGAAAGAGCTTTTCCACATGTGGAAGGCAAATTCTGGATCCACTCTGCTTTGCTTATTTGTTAGTCAGTGAACCCTCTCCTCTCCAAAAAAAGAGAACATGTATTATTGAATGTTCTCTGGCAAAAGTACAAGACATGCAAGCGAGGCCCCAGTATATAGACGTTTAACATGTCCATTTATTTCAATCAGAAAAGCTCTTAACATGGAGGCGATTTGTGTATCCCCTCCTCATGCAGAGCTCATTGTAGGGCAGAAAAAGAAACTTATAATCATTTAGATAAGATGCTGTTGTTTGACTGTAAGTTGTTCAATGGGAGTGTGTTTTTTCTTCCATAGAAAACAGGACATTTAAATATTATGTTAATTATTTAAATAAATAAAAAGAAGGAAGATGTTGGTCTTTTCACAATTTGTGCTGCTTATCTGTAGATTTGTATTTTGGACAGATAGTCTGCAGAAGTACTAAACCTATAGAAATGGCTGTGAAGGAAAAGATTTCCATGTTTTGCCATGTGGAACCTGAACAGGTTGGTAAGGTCTTTAACAGTCACAGTTGTTCTAATGTCTGCAATCATTTTCTAGGTGTTTTATTTTTTAGTTCATGTGACCGAGTATGTGGGACGTTGGAGGCAGGTTGCGGGGGACAAACAGCAGCTCATTGAGATAATCAAAAAGCAAATAGTTATTTTCAGGATTCCTTTATTCTGTAATTTATAATAGTTTATGCATTATGCTACATACAGTAATATAGGCTACAAACCAAGCTCTATTTGTTTGGGAGTAATCCTCCTTGAATTCAGCGTGATTTACGGAAGCTGTACACCGGCTCCCTCGGCCAATAAAGCGAGATGAGCGCTGCAACCCCAGAGTCGGTCACGACTGGATCTAATGGTCAGGGGTCCCTTTACCTTTATCTTAACCCAGATGAGGCAGTGGGCATTCTGAACCAGTGCTTGGGTTTGCTAAGGAGCTTATTGAAGCGAACAAACAGACCCATGCCAGGCAAAACAGAGGTGATTGTGCTGTTCATCACTAGGACAATCAACTTACCATATTTTTCACCCCATAGGACGCACTGGCCCATAGGACGCACCTAGTTTTTTTGGGGGAAAATAAAGGCAAAAAAAATTATCCCCCCCCCCAGGTGCTCTGCGCTAATCCTGAAGCTTGGGGCGTGCGGAGCTCAGCGTGCCCCAAGCTTCTGACTGCCGGCAAGGTCTCCGCTAGCCCTGGGAGAGCTGGGTCTCCCACGGCTAGTGGATAGCTTCCTGAAGCCTGGAGAGCGAGAGGGGTCGGTGCGCACCGACCCCCCTCGCTCTCCAGGCTTCAGCGAAAGCCTGCATTCACCCCATAGGATGCACACACATTTCCCCTTCATTTTTGGAGGGGAAAAAGTGCGTCCTATAGGGCGAAAAATACGGTATTCAGAAATCAGACTCCCATTACATCCCAGCAGAGGTCAGTGTTGCATTCTTAAACAAGCCTGCAGATTAAAATTTTACTATCCAAAGTTGTCTAACCATGAAATGAAAACAGATTCATGAGCTCCCTCCTGCCCCACCAGTGCAATTGTTTGTTTAGAGGCTGATAACTCAAAAGGAAGAGGTGACATAATAGAAGTTTATAAACTTATGCATAGCACGGAGAAAGTGGAAAGAAAAGTTTTTCTCCCTCCCTCTCTTTTAACACCAGCACTCACTCTCCTAAGAGGCAAAGGTGGCTTTAAAAGAGGATTAGACAAATCCATAGAGGAGAGGGTTATCAGTGGCTACTAGCCATCGTGACCATGCTCTACCTCCTCAGATGGAGGCAGCAATGTGTCTCAGTACCACTTGCTGGAAATTGCAGGAAGGAAGAGTGCTCTTGTGTTCATGCTCTGCTTCCTGGTTTCCCACAGGCATCTGGTTGGCTACTGTGAGAATAGGATGCTGGACTAGACAGGCCATTGGCCTGATCCAGCAGGCCCTTTATAATTTTGATAGAAAATTATGCCTTCTCAATGCAAGTTAAAATACTGGACCCATCAGATTTTTTTTCCAATTTGGGTTTGCAGGAAGTGCAGTTGTTTAGCTTTAAAAATAATAATGCATACTGGACGGCCAGTATAGTACAAGCTTATTTGTGGTGCAGTGTTATACATGAGCACTCAGAAACCTGGGGTCCAGAACAATCACAAGCTTTGTGGTGTAGTGATTAAGAGCAATAGACTCGCAATCTGGTGAACCAGGTTCGATTCCCCGCTCCTCCACATGCAGCTGATGGGTGGCCTTGGGCTAGTCACACTTCTCTGAAGTCTCTCAGCCCCACTCACCCCACAGAGTGTTTGCTGTGGGGGAGGGAGGGAAAGGAGAATGTTAGCCGCTTTGAGACTCCTTCGGGTAGTGATAAAGCAGGATATCAAATCCAAACTCTTCTTCTTCTTCTTTTTTAACAAAGAACAAATATTAGTTCCAGCTTGCATTAGTTCAATGCAACGTGCAGCACCTGTGAGCTCGTCTCCTCGCATTGGCTTTGCTTGGTGTGATGTGTGAATCAGGCCTTTGTGTTTAGATTATCTGTGTGTATGTTGCACTAGGCACCATAGCAGAAGAGCCATGTATCAGATTCATTTGGGGCACTTTTTAATGAATTAATTGAACTGATTAAGTAATTAAAATGATTACCAGCTAGCTTTAAAGTATTTTCTTCCTTTTTAGCAAGTTTTTTTAATAGCTATATGATTGTATATGATTTGTATGGATGTATCTTTCAATTTTAAGTTTCACATATCAGTAATTTAAATTTTATGTTTCATAGGTAATATTCATCCATGATGTTTCTTCCACTTACCGAGTGCCTCTTCTGCTGGAAGAGCAAGGGATAATTAAATATTTTAAAGAGAGGCTGAATTTGCCAATTGATGACCAGCCAAGTGATCTTCTTTTCAAATGGAAGAAAATGGCAGATAGGTACTGTTCTTCTGTTGTTTCTTTTTCTTCTTCTTCTTTTTACTTTGCACTTGCAAATCTATTTGCTACAGTGTAGTGAATAACTCAATATGCAAGCATAATTTTTAGGGTCTGTTTGTTTTGTGATGACTGTAGCAAGACAGTAGTTATAGTATGCTCCCAGGGCTAATATATAATCCTGGGAAATAGCTTAGTAAGTATGAGGGAAAGATCTTTGCTGATTTCTACTTCTTAGAACTTTAGATTCCTGCTGGATCAGGTCAAAGGCCCATTAGGTAATCATCCTGTTCTCACAGGGGCCAACCAGATGCCTGGATGAAGCCCATGAGCAAAACCAGAGAGCAACAGCACCCTCCCCACTTGCTATTACCAGCAACTATTGAATCAGTCAGGCTCTGCATGAGAATTATTTCCATACCATCATCAATAATCACGTGTTGGATCTCTTTGTTCTGTCTTTCTTTCCTTTCCCCTGAATTCATAGGAATCAGTTTTAATGATAGTCCAAAATCTCCCATTTGAGACAGAGCACTTTGCCCTGCTTATTGGCTGGAGCCTAGTTGTAATAGAGGTCTTAGCAGTATGAATTTACAGTACTTCCGATTATGTTTTTCCATGGTTTTTTTTTAAAACACCATATGTAAGAAATAGCTATTTAGACCAAAGTTAATTCAAGTTTATAAGTGGTTCAGTGATAAGAAAAAATGTTTCCTCCCCCCTTCCTTGTGGAAATTTGCACATTGATTGATCTTTTATATTGTCAGGTATGAAAGGATGTTGAAGACCTGTTCTGTAGCTCTGGTTGGCAAGTATACAAAGCTGAGTGATTGCTATACCTCTGTTTTCAAGGCCCTAGAACATTCAGCCCTAGCAATTAACCACAGACTCAATTTAATGGTGAGGACTTACCGTATTTTCCCATGTATAAGACGACCCCCCTTTTTTTAAAACCCAAGACTTAAGAAGTATTAAGTCTCCCTAGGCAGCTGTGCACACTTCCTATGTTTCTCCAATGCTGCCCGCCAAGCAAAGGGGTGGGGCAAGCCCAGGATGCACTTTCCTTGCAGTGCTCCAGTTGCTGCCCTTAACCTTGCATGGTTTGCGGCATTGCGCTACCCAGCACCCATGTGTGTGCGAGAGAGAGTGGCACGTGCATCTGGGGAGGGGGGAAGGAGGAGGAGGAGGCGACACTTGCGGGGAGCTGTGCCTGCCTCCCAGGTGGAAACATGTCTTTGGTGGCGGAAGCTTTCACTGCAGCTGGGAAGATCAAGGAAATCTTGGTCTCTGTGTTGCTGAAAGAGAGAGACTGTATTTTTCCGTGTATAAGACAATCTAACATAATTTAGCAAAAAAAATCATCTTATACATGTAAAAATATGGTAAATTGCTTCCGTTCCTTGCATTCTCCTTCCTTATTTAATAGCTAGGCTTTCACTTCAATATTGCTTAGAAATAAAGGATAAGTTGATTATAACTTAATGGGCATAGAACTATGGAGTGACTTGAACATGATGTTTATTTTGAAAAATGATACAGTAATTCCCTTAACTGGATTTGTTCATTATGAAGGGAATTGCATACATTTAACAAATACTAACATGGATATTTGTTGACTTCATTAAGCCTATTTGCAGCACTAAGTACTAAGGCATTGATTTAACGTATGACTAGGAATATCCATTTACACTTAAAATTTTTCAAGTGGCTAATCTACTTTAGGTGTAAGTGTTCTGTGGACTGTGGTTTTAACTCTGCACTCCAGTGTTCCCCAGGAGAGCATTTCAGTATTTAATAGGAAACATCAGATCTCACTTTCCAAAGCAGTAAAGAGAGTTCAGAGGAAAGAGGGGAATATGCAGTATTGGATGACACCTCCCCATAGAAACATCCATGGCCTATAGCTGCAGTGTCAGTAGTGTCAATGGGATGTGTGCCATGCGAGGACCAGAGGAAGATTTGGATCCAAAAGATCCAGCAACTTCTCAATCCCCCACCGCAGCCCCAAACAAGGAGATCAAACTATGCCAGCCTTGGAGCACTTATGTGAAGTATTGATAGCAGCAAGCTTCTGTATTTTACAGGCTTTCTTTGGCTGCATGTGCCTGGCACATAACCTAAGCAGGATCTCACCCCCACTCATCAGCTAATTGCTATTGGGAACAGGCACCTGCAACCAATGCAAAATGGAACCCTGCCTTCCCTCCCCCAGCTGATGTCATGGGTGATATCAGCTGATTGATAGGTGGACATGGTTTGGGGGGAAATGGCTTCACAGGCCAAACTGGACCCCCTAATGGTTCAAGCTTGTCCTCCAGGCTGAAAGTTCCCCCACACTTGCCTTTCCATCATTTGGAAAAACAAAAAACGTAAAATAACTGCTTCAGGCATTTTCTATCAGAAAGTTAGTTGTAGTGATACAATATAGTTTTGTAGCATAGCAAAGCTTTCATGTTGTTTAAATTACAGCAATCCTAGTCATCTATGGGAAATAGTATGTACCATTCTGAGGCGATGGTATTTTTCATGTATTCAGTTTTCCCCTCACTGGAAATGCCTATAGTTTTTTCCTTAGTTATAGAGTATGAAGATCATTATATGAAAATAATTGTATTGTCTTACACATGAATGTGAGTGTGTATGTGTTTTCTTAATTAGTATATAGATTCAACAGACCTTGAAAATAATACAGAGGTTGAGAATCCAGTGAAATTCCACCAAGCCTGGCAAAAACTATGCAAAGCAGAGTAAGTGATGGTCTAGTTCTTAACCTCAAATAATTTTAAAAGTTTCCAGTTCCAATACCTTGTTTTTTTATAATGTCAAGTGCTTGCTTTTGTTAGTTTATTCCTTTGCAAATATATTGTACAAAGACACTTAGATTTGTTAAAAACTCACATTAGACCTTAAGCCAGGGCTTTCCAAACTTTTCATGTTGGTGACACACTTTTTAGACACACATCATTTCACAACACAGTTATTCAGTTTTACCAGCAAACTGAAGATTAAACTAACCCCTTTCCAGCCCTGGGAGGAGCACAGGGAGTGTTCACGCAATATACCTACACACTGCAGCTGACACACTAGCATGCCGCGACACACAGTTTGGAAAGCTCTGCCTTAAGCATTGGGATACCTCTATTTAGAGCTTAGGCATGCTGAACTGATACTGTGATTGTGAACATGTTAATTTAAAGCAAAGCTTTCTGCAAAACTTACACTTTGTTCTGAGACTCTTAATAGGCACATAAAATGCCATGTAGACATGGAATTTTAAAACTGAACACTTGACAAATGTAATCTTGATGGGTTGTTAAGGGATAACAAGAAGGATGACTTAAACTGACTGCAAATGCCTTGTGTTTTAGAATATGCCTAGTCTAGTTTGTTTTGCACAAATTTGTCAAATGTCATAAATTAAAATAAAACAAATGTGATTTAAAGTGTATATTTTCATTAAAATATAGTGGAAGCCTTTCTGAATGCTTCCACTATTTCAAGTTTACATTTCAAAGCACTGGCTAGGATTCATAATGTGTGTACACTGTACACTTAGGCATTTTGGTCTGTAATTTGTGACTTGAAACTGGAGTAACTTGAACAATCTGGTGAATGTTTATAGAGATCTACAGTATTTGAAGCAGAACTGATTTGCTGTATGGTGATTATGATGTATTTGTACTGTCCAGTTTTCATGATGTGAATTTAGTTGTATCATAGCCGTATTACTCTTGGATCAGAAATCTGAACAAGCTGAAAGCTTTTGTGCACAGTGAGGTCTTGCTGCTGTTCCTGTACATACATGTCACCCCCCCCCCCCCCAAGTAATATGTTAAACTAACTCGCCATTCTATCTTCTCATCTGCTTCTGTGTTTGCATTTTGCATTTTATTCCAGTTGTATATTAGTTCCTGGAGGTTTTGGACATAGGGGAACAGAGGGAAAACTTCAAGCCATTTCATGGGCAAGAAAAAAGAAAAAGCCTTTTCTTGGTAAGACTTCAACGTCAGGAGTGGGCCAACTTGTGCAGTCTCATATTTATAAACTAGAATCCATCTGCTTTACTGACGTGATTTTGATTTTCAAAACATAAGTGTCCATTCAGAGACTATTATTAATTAAGGCATGACTAATCTGTGATCAGGGGACGCAGGTGGCGCTGTGGGTTAAAGCCTCAGCGCCTAGGACTTGCCGATTGAAAGGTCGGCGGTTTGAATCCCTGCGGCGGGGTGCGCTCCCGCTGCTCGGTCCCAGCGCCTGCCAACCTAGCAGTTCGAAAGCACCTCCGGGTGCAAGTAGATAAATAGGGACTGCTTACCAGCGGGAAGGTAAACGGCGTTTCCGTGTGCGGCTCTGGCTCGCCAGAGCAGCGATGTCACGCTGGCCACGTGACCCGGAAGTGTCTCCGGACAGCGCTGGCCCCTGGCCTCTTAAGTGAGATGGGCGCACAACCCCAGAGTCTGTCAAGACTGGCCCGTACGGGCAGGGGTACCTTTACCTTTACCTTTAATCTGTGATCAGTTGGCCTGAATATGCACTTCTTAGCGAAGTGCCCTACTAATTGATATCAAGGCTCACCTAGTTCAGCATTTTAATTTTTTGCAAAAATCACAGCAGCACTAGGGATCTACTGGAAATCAGCTCACCCTACCTTCTGCCCAGTGTTCAAAACTCCCATTGTTCTAGGCACATTTTGTAACAGGGAATTTCATTAGTGCCAGCAGTTTCTGAGCTCTAAGGCGCAGTACTGCGCCTAAGATTTCAGATTAAAACTGCAGAATGGAAGGAAAGGAGGGCCTTTTTCTGCCTCCCCACTTCCAGCTACTCTCTGAAAACTGGAGAAGAGACCCTCTTAAGAATATTAGGGGGGTGGGCAGGGGAAGGACTAGACCATGTGAAAAATGAACATAATATCTTAGTGGCAGTTCATTCACTTTCAGCTTTGTATTCTTGTTATAAAAAAGCGCACCTAGACATTCTGTTGTTGCGCCCATAACCTAGGATTAAGGTGCCATTTAGCTCCTAGCTTTCATATTTCAGTTTCTAACACTGCTTCAGTTTCTAACACTTCCATTTCTTACTGAATGATTTTGACATGCAGCATGTTTACTCAGAAGTATATTGTACTGAGTTCAAGAAGACTTACACCCTCATAAGTGTGCATAGGGTTCTAGCTATAAGGTTAAACTAGAGAAGATGAAACCATACTGGAGGACAATTTAGACCAGGAAAACAAACAGTGCATGGGAGGAGGGTTAAATTTCCCTTTCTATTTTTATGGCCCCAATCCAAGTCTGTCATGGTTTCATTTATTCAACTTTTTATAACATTGAGGCTATGTGATTGTGTATGACCTATTGTCTATTCTGATTTTGCCCTCAGTGTTTAAAGTAAAACTAAATTTTGCTGGAAAAAAGCAAAAAAAGAGAAACTAAAAAAGCTTTCTAGTTCTAAGATAGGTCCATATATCCATTTCATTGGAGTATACAGTTATAGGTTTGTTCCCATTTAAATCTCTTTAGCGGGAGTAAATTAGGACTGGTCAGTTTTGATCTAGCAGGCATAATGAATCCTGTTGGGATTGTATTAAACAGTGAAAAACCTAATCTTTCAAATTAAATCCAAATCAAATGCTTAGCCCAATAGTTGCAAAGATAATTCTGAATTTTTATAAGGGCAAAAATGTCCACTATAGTCATTAGTGCCTGAAAAAGATGCTCACACAGTTTAGGAAGTCTGTAAATTGGGCTAAACATTTCAGGAATATAAGAATTTAATTGGTCTCTTGTGAAAAAAACACATCATTAGTTTTGCATACTGGATTTGAAGTATTGCATACATAAATTTGAAACTGAGGTTTGTTTTTATTATAATATGTTGCTACAATGTTGAGTGAGTGGGAAAGAAATTGGTTTGGATTGTGTTTGGAAACAATTTTATGCTGTTTTATAACATGTAAGAATTTCTATGGAATCAGTACCTGAGAGTTTCTATTAAGGTTTGATTTAAATGATGTACAAATACATATATTGTAGAAACTGCTCATGTGGAAGTTGCATTTTCTGAATATCCATAGTAGTTGGTCAGATATGGACCCTGGATTTTAATATTCCTGAATCTGAGCTCTAGGCAGCGAATAGAGACAAATAATCAGCAAGGTATAGGGCAGGCTTCCTCAACCTCTGCCCTCCAGATGTTTTGAGACTACAATTCCCATCTTCCCTGACCACTGGTCCTGCTAGCTAGGAATCATGGGAGTTGTAGGCCAAAAACATCTGGAGGGCCAGGGTTGAGGAAGCCTGGTATAGGGGAAATGAGAGAAAGGAATTTAGGATGTCAGCAGGCCAAGTAAATAGAGGGAGGAAATGTATGGAACATCAGTGTTTGGCCTGTGCATGTCCCCCCCCTTTCCCCCCCTAAATAGCAGTTGTGAGGTGAGGGGATCCAGATTGGGACTATGGGAAGGAAGAGGGGTACAAAGGCTTAACATTCCCTTCCTCCAGGCCATGGTTCCAATCTGCATGCCCCATAGCTGCCATTTAGCTAAGAAAAAGCAAGCATGCAATGGCCAATCACATTATTAACATCACATCTGGTTTGTACCTGAAAGGAGACAGAATAATGGGTGAAGTGTTAGAAGCAAATGGGGCATATGAGGGAAAGGAAGAGAGCATTATCATAATATGTGAGGAAGCGAGGGAAGAGAAGAATGAAGAGTGGAGGAGGAGGAGGAGTTTGGATTTGATATCCCGCCTTTCACTCCCCTTCAGGAGTCTCAAAGCGGCTAACATTCTCCTTTCCCTTCCTCCCCCACAACAAACACTCTGTGAGGTGAGTGAGACTAAGAGACTTCAGAGATGTGTGACTGGCCCAAGATCACCCAGCAGCTGCATGTGGAGGAGCAGAGACGCGAACCCGGTTCACCAGATTACGAGTCTACCTCTCTTAACCACTACACCACACTGGGGCAGTATAATACTTAATAGGGGAAGAAGTAGGGAGAAGGGGAAAGAGGTATAGGATGTTGATGGTTCTGGATCAAGCAGGAGCCGAAAGGAAAATGAGAATATGGTCCGAGAGATAGGAGAGAAAAACGGAATCTTATGTCAAAGTCTGGGGTTGTAGCTTGAGGCAGTTTTTGCACCACTAATGAACATATAGGTACTTACCTATAGCAGGCCCTTCCAGTAAGATTTTCATTGATTAATCTTTTGCAAATCCTGTGACTGTTTTGTGCTGGCAAGTTGAGGGTGACCTGCCAAGGCTGTACTAGAAAATCAAACTTATAGGGTTCTGGCATTGCCAGGAAGAATTGTTCCCTCCACCCCAAACTACTCTGAATTTAAATAGTGGTTAGTGAGAAGTGATACGTTGCAGCAGTTAATGGAAAAATCTTTTGGCAAACACATTTGATTTCATTTTTATATTAAATCCCACTTTCCCATAATAGAGTTCTCAAAAGCCAATAAATATGAACTGAGTCATGGCCTAGAATATAAAAAGTTTGAGTTTTTGTGCTCATTCATTCTTTTTTCCTGTTTCTTCTAGGGGTTTGCTTGGGGATGCAGCTGGCAGTAGTGGAGTTTGCAAGAAACTGTCTAAACTGGCAAGGTGCGTTACCTTCTATGAAAATTGTTCATTTAAAGCAGGGATGGGTGACATTTGCTAGCCAATGGGCTAGATCTCCCTGCCATGCCAATTTGACAGGTGGAAAAAATTTGTCATTTCCTGACCCTCATTTTCATTCTTCTGCTGTGGATGTACTCCTTATATTGGCCTTTAGCTTATCTTTATTTCTTGAAACAAGGACAAGTGAAGTGCTGTAATTTTGAACATATGTCTCTCTGTGGATATTAAAATTCATATGATCCCCCCAAACGTTTTGCTGATATGTGTGCCAAAAATCTCTCCTTCAAAATGACAAAGGTGCTATATTTTGTTTAACCATCTTTAACATTTTAAAATGTAGTTGCTCTTTTTCTGCAGATGCAAATTCTACAGAATTTAACCCAAACACAAAGAATCCTGTTGTAAGTATTGAATTTCCCCTTATGGTTTTTATAGATCTTTTGTGCTGGCTACTTAACAATTGTGTCAGTCATAGTGGCATTAAGAGAGGCTGAGAGTTTGTTCCTCTATAGCAGGGGGTGGGAAATCTGTGGCGCTCTAAATATTGCTAAATATTACTAGACTTCCATCTCTTCCAACCAGCACCAACCTGCCCAAATGTTGAGGGATTTTGGAAGTTGTAGTTCAGAGGGACACATGTTCCTCATATCTTCTTCATATCCAAAGAAATAATTGCACATTTGTTAATATACCATTTTGTATGTTCTGGTGCTCAGCTCCAACAGAGAAAACATTTTTGGCACTTTGCCCTGATGATCTCTGGTCTCAGTTAATGAGACTTTCCATTAGACAAATTTAATGGGATATCACCATTGCAATTGATCAAACTGTAAAGAGGTTGCATAACAGAGGTCATAGAGCAAATAAGTGAATCATTTGCAAATTGCTGATTGGTTTTGGATAAATCTGTTTAAAAATATCATTATCTTGAGGATTAGTAAATGAAGAAGTAATAACAGTACTAATTTTAGCAGTTGCACGTGGTCAGAATAATTACGGAATTACTTTAATGTCAAAAACACCCTAACCATTATCATGCATTGATCAAGAGTTGACTAGTGTTCTGTATAGGATAATAGAGCCCATATTAAAGAATATGTCTCTGGTTGGACTTTTTAGATAGCTTTTGCCAAGCTCCCAGACTCTAAAAAGCCTTTGCATTAGGAGATGTACTCCTATTTTTAGGGTTCAAAAGCCAGCTAAAAAACAAGAACCAGAAGTTATGAATAACAGAGAATTTTACAGTGGAGAGTTGTAAACAGCCGGCTAGTAAAATCAGGATTATTTGGTGGTGGTTGGTGCCCATTGGTGCATTCCATAGGATGGAAGGCAGAGGGACCAACAGCTGGTGGAGCCAGAACCAGCGACCGACAGACCCAGTCCTAGACTGGTTGTAAGCAAAATGACAGATGGGTGGCTGAGGGCAGACTGAGCTGGTGGGGCAGTGCTCCTTAGAGCCATAGCAGAGAAAGCTCATATAAAATGTCAGCTCAGTGTAATGCAACAATGAAAAGGGCAAAGTTTTTAGGAAAGGGACTAGATATATGTAAAAAGAAGTATTAACATTAGACTTCGTCCAGTTGCATATGCTTTGTGTAAACCCTTTAAATCTACTGGTCAAGATTGTGCATGGTTTTACCAGTCATCATACATGCATGGTTTGAAAGCAAATAAAGTAAATAAAGTAGATTTTTATTCAATGACATCCATCGTTCCACAATGATTAGATTTAATTTTAGAGAGATTCTTTGTACAAATATAATTGTAAATGTCCATAATAGGTTGGTTTGGGGATCTTGGAAGTACTTTCTGTCTGTCGTCTCTTCATTGGATGCCTTAGGAGAGCAAACCGGTTATTCCAGCCAAATTAGACAATCCTGCCAAACTGCCTAACTTGCTCATCAATGCCTTGAAGTCATTAAAGTTGATTTTTCCATCTTTATCCAAGTCCGCGTATTTGGATATATCGTTGAGAGACATTGAACCCTGTAAGTTTTATTTGGGTGGTGGTAAGGGAGTGGAAAAGAAAGCAAAATAGTTTTATATACAATAACTTTCAGAATAGTGAGTTACAGAACATATTTAAGCTGAATTCTTTCCTTGAAACATGGTTATCTATACACAATAATTTTGAGCAAGCCTTTTAATTTCCTTATAGGTGGTGTACAATTTTATCAGGGTATATGTTGGGTACACCTATGAACAATTCTGGAACACTGTTTTTCCCCCCATCAGCCCTGTTCTGTGTTCCTCTTCCAAGTTAGAAACGGATACAATATTCCTTGCCATTCTCTCAGGAGTTAGAGGCTACATTTGGTTTGGGAAAACAGGATGTGGGACCAGGTGTAAAAAAGTAGATCTGCCCTGTCCCTTACTTGGCCTGAGTGAATGGTCTCATTGATGGGTGATGGAGAACTGGGAGAGTGGGGTTAGAAAAGAACCGTAATTCCCCTTCACATCCAACGTAACAGGCTTTTATTGGTTTCAAACACTGCCTTTCAAAATAAAAATATATAAATACAATTTTTTATATTTATAAATATTTTCCCAAAGCATAATAGAAATATAAAATGAAAATATATCAAAACAGATACCTAAATCATAATTTAAATACTGAAACAGAAGTTTATAAAACAAACATTGAAATACTCCGCTAACCAATATATGCAAAAGCCATTAATTATAATTGTAAGTTTTTTAACTGTTTTCAAAGTTGTTTCTCAAATAGTTGTGACTCGCCCCATGACCTTAGCGTTGAAGGGTGGGTAACAACTTAAAATACCAACGAAAACAATAATAATTGACTCTAGCATCACACCAAGATATGTAGCTTGAGTAAAGGGACGTTAAGAAGTGGGGCAGATAGGATCTGGCTTAGTTCACAAGGGCTCTCAGTGAATTAACTGAGTACCATTCACATCTGTGGAAAAAAGACAAAGCACTGTACTTGGAGCAGTTAAGCTAGAAAGCTAAACCACTGAACTTTTGTTACGGTGCAAAATCTGCTCTGCTCTTGACACTTAGTGGCTCAGCCTCTGTGGTCATTGCATACTCTCCCTCTAGCAGTCCTCTTGTACTGAACAGTCTACAGAAAGGTATAATAGGCCAGGAAGGCAAACCTAACTTGCTGTGCCTTTAACATCACAGCCAAAGTATGCTTTGGTCCTGCCCAAACCTGCCTTTAATTTAGGGAAACGGCAAGGCAAATCTGATGACATAAGATTGACATGAGACCCATATTAGTAGGCCTCCATTAGCCTGTGGATGGGATTTTGTTATTGTTATAGAAACCAGACATGGCGTCTCTGTGCCCAGCCGCTTTTGTTCCAGGCCACAACCAGGATCACAGCACTGCCATTCACTGAACAAGTGCTTCCCAAGAACATTCAGCAACTATTTTTAATCCCAGGCTCCTGCCACGTAGGCTGCTAGTGGGAAAAGCAAGAGTAGATCTGTGGACAAAGAACAATCTCTTGGCTGTTGCTGGGAGGTGTGAAGGAACTTTGCATTCAAGTGAATGGCATGACCATGCTGCTGTGCGCCTTGTGAGAGAGGGTTGGGACTTCTGCTCACATGGGGCACAAAGATTGCACTACTCTCAGTAGCTGTACCAGGCACGCTAACAAAAATAAGATACATTTGCAGATAGCTCAGTCTACTTTTGCAGAGCATATTAGCATTTTAAGCATTTACTTTTGCACTGCTTTTTAAAAAGTGCAGCTGCACCCTTTTTCTCATACTTTGTTTTATTAGCACGCTATGTGGTTGTTTGAGAGAGCGCATTTATCTCTTAGTATTTTAGCTTTTGTGCTAGCAAATGCTGTTTGTGAATGTGACCTGTGGTGCACATTCTTTTTGTGGCATTCTTATCTACTGGGTATTATTATTTCTTTTAATATTTCTATCACTCACATTAAGCTGAAAGACAGTGATTTCCCACCTAAGTGGGTATCTGAACATGTATTTCTTCATTGTACAAAACAAGCATTCTAGCCACTAGATTGTACTGATCCTAACAGCTCTGGTGAGTTACATTTTTTAGCTGCGATTTTCCCTTAATGTATATTCCCACTGTCCTTGCTGAACTCATCTTTTGTTCCAAAACTATTATAAAAATTACTTTTATGTACAATTTATCCCAAATATTAGCTTTCACTAAATACCTAAATGAAACACTTACATTTTAGCAAGGAGCATATATTTTTTTAAGTACCTATTAATTGTGCATAGTTTTCTCTAGATTTCATTTTGCACAGAAATGGATAGACTAGACCAGGCTTCCTCAAACTCGCCCTCCAGATGTTTTTGAGACTACAATTCCCATCATCCCTGACCACTGGTCCTGCTAGCTAGGGATCATGGGACTTGTAGGCCAGAAACATCTGGAGGGCCGAGCTTGAGGAAGCCTGGACTAGACTCTTTGTTTCAGAGGGCACTGGAATGCTTATTATGATCTTAAACAGAACTTAAGCAAATTTCCTAACATTTACTCTATACACACGTATTAACCCATTCTTGTTTGGGCCTGTCCTGACAGAGTCTTGTTTATATCCATTGAACACTTTGGGGATCTGGTTTTTTTTAAAAAAAATATTCCTGCTGGAGGCTACCATATTAAAAACTGGATGCTACCATATTAAAAGAGAAAGAAAAATTTGAGGGCTTTATATTGTTGGCATGTTCAGTAAGTTCACTAGGTAATTCTTAGAGCACCCTTCTGTTGTTCTAAGTCCTGACTTTGACATCTTTCCATTGTGGTTCTCAATTTATAATTTCGCCACCTATTCTGTAATCCAGTGACGCTCTTTATGTAAGTAACTTAGAGAGGACTCTCACCTCAAAAACCAACAACTAACTTCAGCTAAAATAATAATTTTGTTTTCAAAATTTGATATTACAATCAACTTCCTTTTATCTAGCTACTTAAGGTTCTAGCAGTAACTAAAATTTCACCATAACACGTTCATAGATTGCCCAGTGTTTTGTATAATCAGACCCATATATTTGTCTGAAGAAACCCTTAAAATGTTAATTAAAATGTTTGAAAAACATTTTGATGGAGAGATTTCAATGTTTGAAAACATGATTTCATCTAAATTAAAACTTTTCAAGTGCGATCAACAAAAACAATCTAAATATGGCAAATGTTTTTCTGAACAATATTTTCAGCATGTAAAGTAAAGACAAACATTCAAGCATCAGTGTACTAGATTTCTTTTTGCCTTGTTACCTTTTGTAAAACATGCTTTTCTTAGGATCAGATTATCCTACTTTTCTCAGGTTGCCTAACAGCTACAAATAATCATTATAGAAGCAGTTCACCAAAGTAAAGTCTCTACTAATTTCATTCAGAATTGGATAGGAAGCTACACAAATTATTACAGTGAATGGAAGCTGTTCTCTATCTTACTGAATCATTCCCACATTGCTGTCCCTCCCCATCCCTCCCTTGCTGTCCAGTCATGTTTTAAACTCTTCAGAGCTTCGTTGGACTATGTCCCTTGTTTGTCCTTTAGTGAATTGGATTTGTTTGGAAAATACCACAAATTAGATACAGGCTTCGGTAAAAATTAATGTTATCTAGTTTAATTGGCAGTGCAATTTGGAAAGACTTACCAAAACATTCGAGAAGTGGCTCTGAATCAAACTTTTAAGTCCGTCCATGGAAAGCAGATGCTTGCTACCTTCTTTCATAGCATACTGAGTGAAGAGACTTAAGAGTTGGTCGCTATTAAATTCTGCCATATTTTTGTATATTCGAAAGCTGTAAAAGAGCAAACAAAGTTAACATATTTTGAAGTTTGTAGAGGGGAAATACATTGATTTAATACGACAGCTACATAGGTATGTGGAAAATGTAGTTTTATATAGCAATTACAATGAAGCCATTTTCTCTTAAATTGCTAATTCTGCTCATACAACATTAATTGCAAGCTAACTGACATCATATGTGAAACTTCTGACATGTAAGAAGCTGCGGTATTTTCTCCTGTGGAAAAACTTTATCATGTTTTCCTGAAATATATTTTTCTTGGAAAGATAAAAACACATTTTTCTTTATACACTGTGATGCAATGCATTCTGAAAGTAGTAGAATTGAGGACATTCATAGAAGACATCCAAAAAGACATAGAATAAATAAATCATATTTACCTAATACTCCAAAAGCAGAGGCTCTGCAAATGCAATGTGAGAAGCTCAGAGCTGAGGCATCCTTTTATGTCTCTCCCGCTCCACCCTGTTATGCCTCTCACTCCGCCCTGATTATGAAATTTGTCTTTGCTGACAGATGTTGGATGTGTTACATACTTTTAACATTCAAGTTTATTTTTTTAAAGAAGAAAATATGGTAATTGGATTCACCCTGCCGGTGTATTGTAGAAGCTTTGTTTTTTCCCCTTTTCAGAGATGTTTTTGGGATAAGGAATAAGCTGGATATTGCTAGAACTTTGTTATATTTTTAACAGCAGCCCACGCTTTTGTCAGATCTATATAGAATCTTTTTAACCAGGCACATTGCAGTATTACAAGTTTTTCCTGATTCCCCTCATTCATACTTGTAATACATCTGTGGTGTAAGTAGGAAATGCCACAGCATGCCCTGGCCCATGCCAGCTTTGGAAGGCCCATGTCTGATAGTTAAGTTTATATCGATAAAAGAAGCACTTACAGCAACTTACACAGCGCATATGCACAAACATGCCTCTAGCCACCAAGCAACTGTCCCCTCACAGATATGCTCCCTTCAGCGCAGTTGCAGCAACAGTGAGACCCCGCCCCTCTGCTTATATTCCCTCACCTGGTGGGTTGCACACCAACGACCTGAGACGACTTCTGCATGGAACTTGTTGCTGCTCTTCTTCCTTCAAGCCCCTCCTGGTTCTCAGACACAGTGGGACAGGGGAAGGTGGGGAGTCTCTCGACCCATCTGTCGCTTGAACAGCCTCTTCTTCTGCCACATCCTGCACACCTTCACCTCCGACTCTCCCTCCTCCCCATGCCCTGGCTCCTACTTGCAGGTGGCATCAACCCCCATGTCACTGGTCCCCTCTCCGGGGTCACTCCCTCGGTCCCCTGCCTCCGCCACACACGCTTCAGAGCCCTGCCAGTCCCTGACATAGCAATGCACTTAGCATAGCTTCATACCAGATAGCACACCTGTAGCCCTTGAAAACATCTATCCTTTCAAAGGAATTAAGTAACGTAGAAGAAGGGTTTTTTTCTTCCGCTGCTCTGCCTATATTTAGTTTTCAAACAGATTTACTGAGGGAACAAGAGTTTCAAGCAGAGAGAGAGAGAGAGAAAGAAAGAAAAAGAGAACGAGTTATAAAATGACTATTAAGTCATCCTGATTTTACCACAATTCCATGTAGTTTTGGCATTTTAGCAGGATGTTAGAAACTAATAAGATATTTAGACAAATGGTTTTCAGAAGAGGTAGGTAATACAGGTAGGTGGCAGCTACCTGTAGTTTGTAAAATAATATTTTAAGCAAAGTATACTGACTTCATTGGCCGGTAGTAGTATATCAAATTTCAAATCTGAATTCAGGGCAAACTAAGCTGATACTTTTAATGAATTCTCTATATCACTGGTTCCCAATTAGCTATTTACTGAGGACCCCCTATATTTCAAAGGCCAAGCCACAGACCCCCTACTTTTGAAAAATTTTATAGCTCCATGGTAGTTACCTCTGCAGAGCAATTTTTTGAACAAAATATGGGGTAGCCCCTAATAAGCAAAGGATTTTAGGTATATTAAAAAACAGACTAGGGCTGAGCGATACCTGGTTTTCAACATTGTGATATATCAGCAGCTAAACATCACAACATTCCGATACATCATGATGTCTGAAAAGGAAGATCAGGCATGGGGATGAGGGAAGGAACGGTCACAGAGATCTGTTAAGAGAGTCAAGTAAGTATTTGTGAGGGAGTGGGGTGGGTGCCACTGCTGGTCTGCTTTAGGTTACTGCATTAACTGCACCTTATTAGTGATGATGTTTTAAATCTTCAGAACGACACACCTGTTTGTTGTGACAATGAAGAACACTGCTACTGTTGTATTGTTGGCTGCATAGCACTGATTTGTTACCATGATGATGCCTGCTGCCATTTACTCCCTGTTTATCTCCTCTACATCTAAACACCCCCACATTTCTCATAGGGTGTATGCTATATAAACTGGGTGTGTACATTGAATCTAGGCAGCTTAATGATTGGCCTAGGGCCCTAGGATATTTCATTCTGAAGTTATTGCTGGCCTAGAAGGAATATGGTCCTTTCCATCATTCCATTTCTGATATCTCCTGATAATAAGATCTAAGAAAACTTATTAATCTTCAGTTATAAACTGTTATTCATCTTGTGCATTTCTGTACCCCCATCTGTGGTATTGATAAATGTATTTACAACAGAACAAATCTTTGCTAACGAATTTATTTGCTTATTCTCAAAGCCTGCTCCAAAGGTAGTATGATGCTGAGAGACATGATGTTGTTTGACAGGGTTAAAGGAAAGGCAACAGCTGCAGGAGACTCAGGAAGTGGGGCTTCTAATGCAAACAGGCAGAAGTATTGCATGTTTGGATGAAGGCATGCCAAGAGAAGTAATCACTATATAAAAGCTAGTTCCTAAGTTCCATCCTGCTCTGCCAAACTCAGACGGGTCCAACATTCATACTGTTTCACTACAAAATGTCATTTCTTCCTGTTATCAACTATAAAATCTACCTACAGTATACATTAAACTGGGAAAAACAGAAATTTATTTTGCAATTTTGGCAGTTTATGTATTGGTGGGGGGTGGGGATGAAATCACATGTACATGATCCGTAATGGTGTCCGTTTCCTAATCGTAAAGGTGATTCAATAATGTATGGAAGGGATGCTGTGGATTGTTTTAGGGATCCAGGTTGGAGATCCTGTCTCAGATGTAGCTACAGCTCTTTCTTCTCCAAATTTGGTGGATACCTTTTGGTTCGTGCAAGTTGAGGATGTTGACATAATTCTTGGAAAAGTGTGGTCAACTACATTCTTGCCTATCCTGGCTTACAACAGCACTTTAGGACTGAATTGCTTGGTGATAAATATCCCATTTAGTAAGTATCCCATTAGAAAAAGGAACAGATTTTTAAAATTAACAATCAGTCTCCAATACACCATTCTTAGACAACATATCTGAGTGTGTTGTGGTATTTCGCCTTGTAAAATCTGGTTTTGTTTTGTTCAGGTAATTGGGAATGGCAGTGAATAAATGTGGCATTTGGTTCTAGTTTTTTTCTTTCTTTTTTTTTAAAAAAGAATAAAATTTACTGGTTTATTCCATAGGACAGAGTTTAATTGGGCCAGTGCCAGAATATAGCACAGAAGCTTTCACCTACTTTTCATGAAATATCTGACCTCAGAGCCCTCCAGTTCTGTGCCTTCAGTGAACATTTCTTATAGGAATTCTATAAATGAGCATGAAAATGGTGGATGTGATTGGCACCATATCTTGTAATGATTGCAGTTCTGTAGTTGGTTACCATGACACCATGATTTCTGGAATGAACATAATATTTAAGATTAAATATGGCACACAGTAATAGTAGATGTATAATACTAAGTCTCACTAAGAGTAGACCCCTGGAAATCTGTACTTAGGTTATTGATTTCAGTCATTTATTCTGAATATAACTCATGCTGGATATCACCCATAGTAAACAGTTTAAGACAATCAGATTTGTACTCATGATAAGAGATACCTAGTTTAGATATCCAGAGCACTGGCAGATATAGTAGAACATAACTTCATGTCCTGCCCATGTATTTCTGTTCTTAAGCACCACTCCCAACTCTTTCCATTCCATGTATGTGTCATGATGTACAATGAAGGTGTGCCTGCATCTCTAGATTCAGATGGCCTATTAGGAAAGAATCAGCAAAGTTCAAATTTTGAGGTGCACAGCATCCTTGCATTCAACAAAGGCTCCAGACACCAGTGACTAACATCATACTGCAGCTTCTATTGGTGCTCTTTTAAGCCTGGAACAATTAATCTATGGCGGCAGTCCTAAACTGGAGTAAGCCCCAGGGAACTTACTGGGGTGTGCTTTTGACTAGACATAGTTGGGATTGTGTTGTAATTGTCCCATGTGTCCTGTGAGTCAGCAGATGCTTGGATCTTAGAATGAAACCACCTATCCCTTCCTTAATTGTTTGTGGTTAATCAACTAATTATCTGTTGGCTGGAATGTCCACACTTAATTTGTGGTCTGTAGCAATTTATTTTAAACATAGGGTAATTCATATATCCCTTGGAATATGTAATTGTATAAACTTCTAGCAGGTCAAAGGACAAGAATGTAATGGGCTGGCCAAGTCAGGGTGACAAGGACCGTAGGGAGGGTTCTAGTGGGTTGTGGGACCCTTTGCTAGGAGTGAGGGAATCTTTAAACAAATATCCCAGTGAGGGAAATCTGGGGTAGGGGGTTCCACATCCATTCTTTATACAACATGGGATGGGAAACTTCCGGCCTGTGGGCTCACAAGAAGGTCCTAATCTGGGCCCACAAGAAGGTCCAGTTTGGCCCACAAGGCCATCTCCCTCAAATCATGCCCCACTGAACAACAGGTGACATTACTGGTGATGTTAGCTTATGGGGTGGGAACTTTTTGGAAAGTCTGCCCCATCCTGTTCTCTTCAGCTTCTAAAAAAGGATCTGTGTATGACAGGCTTTTTTTTTTTTTTAAAAAAGGTCTGCTTTCTTTTTTATTTTCTTCATTGTTGTGTGATGGAGCAGTCGCTGCCAGAACCAATGTGTGCTCTATGCCTTGCAGAGTGAGTGGTAAACTGGCAGGTCCAGACCAGTGCTGTATCATTAATAAAAAACCACTCAATAGCCTGCTGCAGGAGATTTACAAAGTGCTTTGAAGATAAATTTGTTAAGTTGCAGCTTGTGGTTTCAACATCAGTTGTTGCAGACGGAAGATGTGGACTACATGCCCTCTCAATCTCTGCTCATCACGGCTTATAAAGTCTAGAAGTAAGTGACTGACTCGATGGGTGCAGGGAATGGTTAATGTCTCATTGCGAAAGGGAGTCATTGAAAGAGGCAGTGGTGCAGCCCTGCTTGAAAAAGTCCTCCCAGGATCCAGAGGTCTAAGAAAACTACCACCTAGTCTCTGATATTTTCTTCTTGGGCAAGATACCCTAGTGATACAGGTATGCCTTGAGGAAGCAGTTTATCTAGACCTGGCTCAATATGGTTTCAAGTACAGATTTAGCACTAAAGCAGCCTTGGTCCCCCTGGTTGATGGCCTTTATTGGAAGACAAATGGAGTGGGAGTTGGTTCCGTGTAGCTTTTCCTTGACCTCTCAGTGGTTTTTGACACGGTTGACCATGAAGTCCTTCTGGAATTACTCTGGAAGATGGTACTCGGAGGCACTGTACTGTGGCGGTTCTGCTCCTACCTGCAGTGCTATTTGTACTAAGAGACTGTTGCTCAGCTCCGTGGCTTTTGAGCTGTAAGGGTACTGTAAGGTTCCATTCAGTCTTCTATGCTGCTCAACATCTATACAAAATCACTGTGAGTTACCATCTGAGAATTTGGAGCACAGTGCACAGCTCTTATCTCTTCATTCCATCTGAATTAGGAGAAGCTGTGAAGGTGTTGGACCAGCATCTGGAAACCATGATGGGCTGGAAGAGGGATAATCAGTTGAAGCTGAATCTTGATATGATGACGATACTGTGCCTGGGCATATTTTGGGAGTACTCCTGGATTCCAGCTTGTCACTGGAGTCCTAAGAGGCTTCTGTGACTTTAAGTGCTTATGTCCATCTTAGGCTGGCTTGTCGTTTGTGGACTGGGATAGCCAATGTTAGAAACTGAGATATGAAAGCTAGGAGCTAAGTGGAACCTTAATCTTAGGTTATGGGCGCAACAACAGAATGTGTAGGTGCGCTTTTTTATAACAAGAATACAAAGCTGAAAGTGAATGAACTGCCGCATTATCAGTAAAAAGACAATTAAGGAAAAGGCTAACAATTGGTAATTAACATTAACAAGTACTGTACAGAATAACTTGCCTCACCTTAATGCCAGCCATTAGAGTCACTGCCACTGAACCAGCAAGCTGCATCCAGACACACATAGGTGCCGAATCAACGATTCTCATCCATCAGACCAAAGTCTGCTTGGGGGCCATCAGACCAAAGTCAGAGACCATTTTTATACTAAAGTACCTAGATACAGAAGGGTAGATTTTACTTGGCCAATCGGGCCTTGAGGCATATTTCCAGTACAAGAAGGTGCATGTGCTTGTTCGCCACACAGCCACTCAGCTGATTTCTCCACAGTCATGGTGACATTCACACCATCTTGTGTCAGACGCTCACAGACGGCATGAAGCACCGTTTAATTGAATTTTTTCCTCACTGAAAACTGTATCCAGTAAAGTCTGAATAAAAGCCACTTTCAAATGGGCTAGAAAGGGGGGGGGGATTTCTTTACACCGTTCATGTGTCATATCCACATGCAACTGGAAGGAAAGTTTACAAAATGTTTTTGTGGCAAGAAATAAGTCAGTTGAATACAGCCTAAAATTAAATACATCTTAGGGTGTGGTTTCCAAAAGCTTGCTCTCTGAAGTCTGATAAGGATGGATAAAGTTAAGGTAAAGTAAAGGTACCCCTGCCCGTACGGGCCAGTCTTGCCAGACTCTGGGGTTGTGCGCCCATCTCACTTAAGAGGCCAGGGGCCAGCGCTGTCCAGAGACACTTCCGGGTCACGTGGCCAGCGTGACATCGCTGCTCTGGCGAGCCAGAGTCACACACGGAAACGCCGTTTACCTTCCCGCTGGTAAGCGGTCCCTATTTATCTACTTGCACCCGGAGGTGCTTTCGAACTGCTAGGTTGGCAGGCACTGGGACCGAGCAGCGGGAGCGCACCCCGCCGCAGGGATTCGAACCGCCGACCTTTCGATCGGCAAGTCCTAGGCGCTGAAGCTTTAACCCACAGCGCCACCTGCGTCCCTGCGCCACCTGCGTCCCTATGGATAAAGTTGCCATCCTTTAACTGCCAAGAATGGAAAAGGTCCAAATAACCCTTAGGGGCAAAAAGGGTGTGTGCTGCAGATAACTCTAAGAAGATATATAATTAAAATAGTGTATATCGTTTTGAGTTCAGTATGAATCTTTGGGCTGGCACATGTACGACATTTTATCATTTTGCTATGCTAAGAGGTTTTGCTGCTGCATCTACACAATCATTAAAATAATTCAGTTACAGATATGCAAATACCCAGTTGATCGTATCTAAAGCGTAATGTGAGATCCTATAGATATTGCTCTGAGGTAAAGTGCATTATATAAACCCTGGGGTAATGATGCATAAACACATAAACACATCAGAAATAATAGGAAAATGTATAAACAGTTTTGAATATAATGCTTGTAGAAAGTTATCTCCCCTGAAGATAACCTTGTGATAGTATATAACAATAATGGCAGTCACTTTAATTCGGATCCATTTGTAAAAGCAAATTTTCTGTCAGGCTCCAGCAGAGGGAGATATCAGAAATTTGCTTCCTCTTCATGCCTTTTTCGTTTTGAGTTGTGCCTTTTAGAATATAAGATTAGGGGAAGAGAGTACCTGTGTTTATTGATCTTATATAAGCTGTTCTCATAGTCTTTTTGGCTAAAGAGCAGATTAAAAATACTCCTGGTGAGGAAGTGCATAAGGATGCTCATTCAAGTCCTCTTGAAGTGGCTGGCTGCATCTTTCGATTAATTAACTAGTTGTTACGTGTAACTAGTGTTTCATAAACAGCAAATGTAGGTCATCAGAGTGTGTTGAAGTGGAAAACATCAGATTGTGTGTGTGTGTGTGCATTGTTCGTAGTAAGCCTGGAAAGAGCCAAGATTTAGGGTATCACAAAGTACGGCTCACATCCTAATTGGGATTGTTGAAACAGAAAAGTGAGTTGGAGTTCCTCCAGGCCCAGTTACCTCTGGCTGGAGATATATTCGTACAGAAAGAAGATGAGCACAGGAACACAAAGGAAGAAGTGGCACGTTGGAGGGGCTGGTGTTGCACAAGAGGATTGTAAGAAATGAGCAGGAATGTGAGAGTAGGCAATGGGTGCACCTAGTAAGGTTTCTAGATTGGTATACAGATGGTTAACTGGGAAATTATTGGGGAAAACGGATATGAGTTAAATTTGCTGGAGAATATATTGATAGGGAATTTTTCATTCGCCAGGACAAATACAGTGGTACCTCTGGTTACGTACTTAATTCGTTCCGGAGGTCCGTTCTTAACCTGAAACTGTTCTTAACCTGAAGCACCACTTTAGCTAATGGGGCCTCCTGCTGCGGCTGCGCCACCGGAGCACAATTTCTGTTCTCATCCTGAAGCAAAGTTCTTAACCCGAGGTACTATTTCTGGGTAAGCGGAGTCTGTAACCTGAAGCGTATGTAACCTGAAGCATATGTAACCCGAGGTACCACTGTAGATATAAGTGGCATGTTATAAAGCAGCATGAGATAGAATTCAAGTGAACCAATGTCGTCCTTATCCAATGAACCAAATATTTCATTGATTCCAATAAATGTATGGGCATGTATTAAATATGGATGGAATGTGTCAGGTTTCAGAAACTTCAAAAACTCATCTTTCAATTCTTTTCCTTTTCCTTTGATAATGGAATCCACTTTTCACAATCCTTCTTTTTAACTCAACTTATGTATTGCTTACTCTCACATTACACTATACTACAGTAGAGGAAGTGATTGTAATCAACCCAAGTGAGATGTGTGAGGTGTCGGCTTTTGTATCACTTCTCCTCCTGTCATCACCCCAACCACACCCTGTGGAGCAAATTGTTCTTTTTAGCTCAAGTTGTTCTGCTCTTGCACAGCTACCATTCAGTTCAACAGCCTTACTGAAAGAAATATCCTGTTACGACTGTACCCATAATGTAATGATAGCTTAGAGAATAAAGCAGTTCACATTTATTGACATGTTTTTATTGTCATAATTTTGTTCTCATGCCTCAGAAAGAAACCAGTCTGTTACTTTAGGGTTTCGTCCTTTATAATTTTGTTTTGCTTTCTTTCTAGAAATTGCAGTGCTCTTTCATATTCTTGTAGGGCGTACTATTGGCTTCACCCCATTAGTTTGGCCATCACAGCCTCAAATTCTTCAAAACTGACTTCTCCATCATTATTTTTGTCCATCTCTTTGAATATGGCATCAGTAGTAGAAGCCTGTGATTTTAATACAAAACAAGAAGGTCAAATCAATGGATGTCACCTTAGTGACAATAATTTTGCTATTTTCTCTCTACTTTGAGATTTGCTGTCTCTGTGAAGCAGTCCCTGGCTTATACTTACTCAAGTCACTGTGTGGTTCATTTTTAAAGTTTCTTAGCTTACCATGTGATATTTGGCTTTCCCAGTTGTTTAACAATGAGGCTCTATATAGATTGTAATCCTACACACACTCACTTAGACTAAGTCATACTCAGAGTAGAGCTGCTAAAATCGATGGACGTAAGTTAGCAACCTAGTGGCTCTGTTCTGAATATAACTTTTAAGATACAGCCCATAATTTCCAATGTAAGAACTAAGTGCTTTAAGGACTGGAATGCCAGTCGTTAAATATTTTACTATAAATAAGATACTAAAACTGAAAATTAAAGCACTGGTGCTACAATTACAAGCAAATTTCTTAAATGTAATGGTCAGTTTTCCTCCTGCCGTGGAGGACACCTACTGACATGCTGCTCATCTAAACTTCATCCCAGCATTTATTGTCTCTCTGTTTCTGTGATGGGTTGCTTACATTGTTAGTCCTGCTCAGAGTAGACCCATTGATAGCAATGAGCATGCCTAATATCATTAATTTCAGTGGGTCTAGTCTAACTTATGTGCCAATGAACCTCCAGCAAGCTATCTCAGGCATTGTGGAGTAAATATATATACATTAAATAAAACAATGTACAGTACATTATGGGACTATGAGCGCATGCCTCATTAGGAAAAAGGGCTTCATTCTTTTAAATTCTGCGCTTCTGCAGTCTTGCTCTCTTCACCCCCAGTTAAATATTTGGCAAATATTACTTCTGTAATTGCTTTTGGACATTTCCACACACTTTCATATGCTGCCTCAATGAAACAATTATGGACTTGCCTTTGGTACATTTGGAAATTCCTTCTCAATTAATTCTTTCAGTTCACATTGGGAGAGTTGATTAGGATCACCCCCTTTTGAAGCATACTTGGCAAAAACCTTTCTCAGTTCTTCAGTAGATGTCTTGGCCATTTTATAGAACTCCTGAAAAGGTAATGTTCCAATGTGCTCAAATTAGAAATAAAGAAAAGAACACACAAGTAGAATAAGCTAACAAAAAATCACCACAAAAGAGGATAGAAATATGCAAATCACTTGATTATTATTTATATTTCACTCTTCTATGAAAAACTAAACAAAGTGACTTACAAATAAAAACAAAACCAAAAGGTAACAAAAGCAGTCATAACAGTCAATCAGGATTATTTAAAAAACAGTGCAAATAACTTTGTTTAAAACTGTTATCTGCAACAGTTTTCTGTACACGTTGCAGCTTCTGTTTTTCAGTCTTCCACAATTGCAGCTACAGGGCAAATTCATATATTTAAACCCATTACCTTATCCTGATCAAATTGCATGTCCATTGATGGCCCCACACATTTCTGTTTGCAATTTGTATGCAGCCTACTGACTACCTGAACAGATTTATTGCAGCAGAAAATATATGGGTTTCCCCCCCACATTTATTCAAAAGTTACAATACAGCTTTGTCCACTGTCATAATATCACAGAATGATCACTTCATTCTTCAGTCCCACATCTCTGTCATGTTGGCTCACTAAATACCCTCAGTAGGAACCCAAATACAGTGGTGCCCCGCAAGACGAATGCCTCGCAAGACGGAAAACCCGCTAGACGAAAGGGTTTTCCGTTTTGGAGGCGCTTCGCAAAACCAATTTCCCTACGGGCTTGCTTCGCAAGACGAAAATGTCTTGCGAGTTCCCGCGGGTTTCCCCCCGCTTTTTTCGCCCTTTTCCTAAGCCGCTAAGCCGCTTATCAGCTGATCCACTGATAAGCCGCTTAACAGCTGATCGCTAAACCGCTAATAGCGCTAATCCGCTAAGCTGTCAGTGGGCTTGCTTCGCAAGACGAAAAAACCGCTAGACGAAGAGAATCGCGGAATGGTACAGTGGAGGCACCACTGTACCAATCTGGTTTATTAGACATTTTCAATCAATATATCCCGTCCACAGACACGTCTGCAATGCTGTTGGCATTAAAATACCCAATTCTTCAGTGTTTTATGATGAAGACTACCTACAGCTGCACCAGTATGAAGCAAAAGCAATAGAGTAATGTATTTGAATTTACATGTTACATACTCAGGATGAATGCAAGGAGAAGCAACATTTTGAACATAGTTTTTATCTAGAACAGTACAGTGGTGCCCCGCAAGACGAATGCCTCGCAAGACGAAAAACTCACTAGACGAAAGAGTTTTCCGTTTTTGAGTTGTTCTGCAAGACGAAATTCCCTATGGGCTTGCTTCGCAAGACAAAACGTCTTGCGAGTTCTTGCGAGTTTGTTTCCTTTTTCTTAAAGCCGCTAAGCCGCTAATAGCCGTGCTTCGCAAGACGAAAAAACCGCAAGACGAAGAGACTCGCGGAACGGATTAATTTCATCTTGCGAGGCACCACTGTATTAGAAAGATTGGGAAGCAAGTGATCAACACAGAAAACAGGCAAGCAGCAGATAAAATATGGCATGATATATGGCATGAAGAAATAAAAGTTAGAAAAACTGAATTTCCTGATATCCCGGCTTTGTGCCTGCCACTTTGTGGAGGCAAAAAAACCCCACCTGGTGATACCCACTCACTCTACAATTTCTAGGTTCATTTCCTTGGAAGCACACCCTGCCCATTTCAAATTACTTCCAATTAAGTGTGTTTTAGGAATACTAACTTGGAACTTCATCTTTTGCAAAGTTCAGTTCCCTGATCCAGCAAGGGAATGGGCTATTCCTTGTTGGTGGGGATGTGCAATCCTAATTCTATTGAACGGTTTAAGAAAGGTGCTTCCATAGCCACTGTCTCACATTGTTAATTCTAACAATAACATTCTTGTAGCATGATTATAATAGGATTTGAGCCATTGCATTTAAGCAACTGAACTCTGTGGAGGATTAGTGCTAGGGCATACTTCGTGGTTTTTCAATTCATGCCCCTCAGAAGGGGCCTTTGGGGGGGGGTGAATATTGCGCACGCACCCCCCCCCTTTATAGGGAGGTTGCTACAGGTTGAAAAAAATTACACAGCTTTTCATATGGCATTCCCACAATGCAATACTATATAGTAGAATTGCATGACAATACTTGCTGTTTTGTTAGCAATGGCATCTCTAAATAATAAGTTATACCATACTGCCAATAGTAAAGCAATTTAAATATGGATATCAAATGATTTCAGAACTAGTTGCAAGTGCCAGTTCTAAATTGTGCTGCAGGCTGAAAATGGGGCTTGCTTTTCAGACTGACCAGATGAGTTTTAAAATGGATAAGAAGTTACAACTCGGTGTCATGCAGGGTAGTAGCCCAAGTCTGAGTAAACTACAGCTTCCAGGGCAATTATTTAAAACAAGCATAGATTATCACATGAAATTCAGATCTTACTTACCTTGCTCTGCAAACCGAAAACCCCCTGAAATTGTCAAGGCAGCTTTAAAAGACGCAGTTTGAGACTGGCATTCTTATAGTCATCTGAGGCAGGAGTGTCAACCTGATTGTGAAATGTTTGTGTTGTTTGTTGCTATTAACAATAATAATTAATAGTTTAAGTTTGTTTGTACTTCTTTCCCATGTCTTTGTTTCAAAATTCCTAATTATATTTCTGCAAGAAAGAACTCCCTTTGACTAGGGTTGCCACCTTTGTTCTGGCAAAATACAGGACGGGGAGGGGAGGGGCAGTTGGGGCTGATTCCCGCCCCCCGCCCCCCATCTAGTGCTGATGTGACTTCAGAGCAATCTTGCAATGTACTGCAGCCTAACAGGATGGCCCCTGGAATTTGACACAGAAAATGCCCTTTCCCACACAGCCACCTCCCAAACCTCTGAGGACAGTGGACCTAGCAAGAGAGTCCCTCTGTACACCTGTAGATATTTCAGATATTTGTGACCCGAGTTGTTTAGGGCTTTAGTGTGAGCACAGTGAATTGGGCCTGGAAACAAACTGGGATCCAGTGCAACTCTTTAAAAAGGTGATAAGAGTTCTATATGGAATCTCAGCAAGTAATCTGGCAAATTGAAATTTCTGGGTTGTCTTCCAGGGCAGCCCCATGTAGAATATTGTGGTCAAATCATTTCTGTGTATAAGTTAGCATTAGTGAAGGGTTTGTTATCATTTTGGTGCTAAGCAGGTTTTTTCCACTAGGCTAACTTTTCCACTAGACTAACTTTTCACTAACTTTTCACTCTTTTAAGCTTTTAAGTTTTTATTCATGTGAGTTTTATCTACCATTATTTTAGAGTTGTCTATATTTTTACAGTTTTTAAGCTATCCTTGTCATGCTGATCGCAGGTGGCGCTGTGGGTTAAAGCCTCAGCGCCTAGGGCTTGCCGATCGAAAGGTCGGCGGTTCGAATCCCTGCGGCGGGGTGCACTCCCGCTGCTCGGTCCCAGCGCCTGCCAACCTAGCAGTTCGAAAGCACCTCCGGGTGCAAGTAGATAAATAGGGACCGCTTACCAGCGGGAAGGTAAACGGCGTTTCCGTGTGCGGCTCTGGCTTGCCAGAGCAGCGATGTCACGCTGGCCACGTGACCCGGAAGTGTCTCCGGACAGCGCTGGCCCCTGGCCTCTTGAGTGAGATTGGCGCACAACCCCAGAGTCTGTCAAGACTGGCCCGTACGGGCAGGGGTACCTTTACCTTTTACCTTTGTCATGCTGATAGGCCACTGAAGGACAGGAATACATTTCAGGGGGCAGGAAGGATATTGGCTACAGATGCTTTGAGCTTCCAAGCTAAGAAACAAAAGTAGATTTTTCTTCTTTTCAGCATTATTCTTATCAGATTATGTCTTTAGTGTTGTATCAGCTGCTTGCTGTTATGAAACATCTAATACTGTTTTCATAAGAGTGAATGGTGTTTTCTTTGTGTTGAATTGATCCTCAACCATATTTGACAGAAATTTCATTAGTTCTTATATACCCTTTGTGTGTACATGGGAAGTGGAAGAGTAAAATCACCATATGATGATAAACTAAAATCTCGATTGGGCAAAAATCTTTTAGTCTCTTTTATTCTAAGTTTCAGTCTTAGCAAAATACTTAAATATGTTAATTTAAATTTAAATCAATGTAAATATTATTTGAAATCACTTGGTCAACTCACCTAACACAGTGTTGTGGTCTTTGGGTTTTTTTTAAAAGTTTGATTCTCCCTTTCTGCTTAAGTTTAACTGGGTCAAGCCCACTTTTTTCTGGGAAAGGATTTCTAAAATGCAAAAGATCCACATAGTAAATACACTGGGCGCTACACCTTCATTAGAGCAAAGCACACCCATTATACTGTCAGTAGCTGTAACATAAAGATAAGAGCTAATGTTGAAACTCTTCCCTGACCCTCAACATCTCAGTTTCAGTGGTAGTATCATCTGTGGGTTGAACCTATTTTTATTGTATACAATGTTGCTGTACTAGAAACATGGGAAGATTTATGGGCATGCAAGGTGGTGACCCAAGTGCTTTGTATAGCATAGAAATAATGTAAACCAAAGTAAATATTTTTCTTCGTTAAGGTCATTGACATGCCTGAACACAATCCTGGAGACATGGGAGGAACAATGAGACTAGGGGAAAGGAAAACTATCTTTAATACAAAGGACTCTATCTTAAGTAAGTCTTAAGTTCTTTGGCAGATGTATTTGCTTCTGTGATATATATATATATATATATATATTAAAAAACCCATATCTGTATGTAAAAATAATACATATTCATATAATGTTTGCGGGCCTTAAGTGTAATAATGGTTTGATTCAGTACATTTTCTTAATATTTAGTTATGATCATGGAAAAATAAGGGACCTAATGTGTATCATCCAAAAAAGTAGCAAGTAGCCATATTCCCTTTTCTTCAGAAGTCCTGCTTTTTAACATACGGCACAGTCTTTATGGTTTAATAAGACCAACTAAAATTTGTTGACCTGTTCAGATTTCCGAAAAGTGTGCTTCCCTTGTAAAGCATAAATCAAACGCCCCCTTCTTTTTCGAAGTATCAAGCTGAGTAGCAGCTACACATGTCTCTTCATTATGTAGAGGAGGACAGGCGAAAAAAGACCATTAGAAAACCATAAGAAAGCACAAAGCACCTCGTTTCCCCCCCTTTCCTTTCACGGCTGTAGTAGTTGTTGTTGTTGTTTAGTCGTGTCCGACTCTTCGTGACCCCATGGACCAGAGCATGCCAGGCACTCCTGTCTTCCACTGCCTCCCACAATTTGGTCAAACTCATGCTGGTAGCTTCGAGAACACTGTCCAACCATCTCGTCCTCTGTCGTTCCCTTCTCCTTGTGCCCTCAATCTTTCCCAACATCAGGGTCTTTTCCAGGGAGTCTTCTCTTCTCATGAGGTAACCAAAGTATTGGAGCCTCAGCTTCAGGATCTGTCCTTCCAGTGAGCACTCAGGGCTGATTTCCTTAAGTATGGATAGATTTGATCTTCTTGCAGTCCATGGGACTCTCAAGAGTCTCCTCCTTATGAGGAACGGCTAAGGGAGCTGGGCATGTTTAGCCTGGAGAAGAGGAGGTTAAGGGGTGATATGATAGCCATGTTCAAATATATAAAAGGATGTCACATAGAGGAGGGAGAAAGGTTGTTTTCTGCTGCTCCAGAGAAGCGGACACGGAGCAATGGTTCCAAACTACAAGAAAGAAGATTCCACCTAAACATTAGGAAGAACTTCCTGACAGTAAGAGCTGTTCGACAGTGGAATTTGCTGCCAAGGAGTGTGGTGGAGTCTCCTTCTTTGGAGGTCTTTAAGCAGAGGCTTGACAACCATATGTCAGGAGTGCTCTGATGGTGTTTCCTGCTTGGCAGGGGGTTGGACTCGATGGCCCTTGTGGTCTCTTCCAACTCTATGATTCTATTCTATGATTCCAGCACCATAATACTACGGCTGTAGTAAGGATCCTCAAATTTCAGAAAACAATTCAAATACCTTCAGAAAACCAGTCCCGGTTCTTTCGGTTGTTGATTGATTACAGCCTATTTGCATATGAAGCTTCGGGAGTGCCTCTTGATTAAAACCAATTATCCAGATTAAGGAGAAACCTTCCGCAAAGTAACAGAGGCTAGTCCACGATGGGGGCACACTCCCAGATCGCTCCTGTTCTGCCTTCCAAGTTGGCAGACACGGGATTGCACAACACTGGGATGCAGTGGACTTCCCAGACCCCACTGGAAAACACCAGGAGGATTTATGCCTCATGGCCTCCTTTTCCACTGCCTGAAATTCTTTGAAGCCCCTGGAAGGGCTATGGAGAACAACTGCTATTGAATTGTGGGCATGGCTGGAAACCTGTACTTCACATTCTAAGTTGTGCACTAGCCAAGCACAGCCTGCCTACAATCTATCCTTTATTATTGTTGCATATTTGTTCTGACTTTTCCACCCCAGGTTGAAAAAGAGTACATTCACATGAAAACTGGCTTTAAAAAAAATCCATCAGAATTGTGGTTGAATAAATATCAAACATAGGCTGTGTTGCATTTTTCAACATTCAAATTCCAAAAAATGAGGGGTGCTAAAAAGTTGTAACATGACTTAGGCATTCAGAGAGTATTTTGGTTACATTTATATAGTTAGGTAAGTTTAATGTGTGTAAAAATGCATACAAATAATTTAAAATGATTGCCAAGCACTTGAAGTTGTATTATTATTATTATTATTATTATTATTATTATTATGATGCATTACCTGACACTTTCAGGTGGTAAAATTAAAATTCTTTGCTTTTATGGAAGCAGTTCATGTGCTCCTTCATCAGCCATAGATTACCAAGCTAAACGTTATCCAATCACAAAATTAATAGCAGATTTGAATTTCTCATACCCAAAAACATATTTTAGGACCCCTCATTGAAGAAATTAGCAAAAATTAAGTCTTGCCTGCTAAAATAACACACTGTAACACACATGCCACTGAAGATAAGATCTTGTCAAATAACAAACCTATTAAGCTATTCATTTTCATGTAAGCTGTATAATTTCGCCTTTAGGCAGTATTGTTTTTGACAAGTAGTTCTATAAGCATAATCATAATACTTTGAATTTATAATTAAAACACTGGTATTAATTAGGAAGACATTGTTAAGGAGGCATTTAACTCATAACATGAGGAGTGTAATCTCTCAGCCCTCCTGGAAGAGGCACTTATAGTTTCTGTGAGAGATGGAAGCTTCAGATTCCTTTCCTGTTTGTAAATAACTGGATTGGGGGGGGGGGAGACGGGACTAACTTGGAAAAAAAGACAGAAATTGCATGACTGTGTGATCATTTGTTTACTAACAGATTGGTGGTTGTGGAGTCAGTGAAATACCCTCCTGCTTTTGTTGACCTGGGGCATATGCTTGTTTTAGATATATCAGTTTTCTAGCTCCTTTATTCATGATCTTATTATTGTAAGGAAGCTTTGCTTCAAGGCAAAGGAAGAGTTTTGGATCAGTGCAGTACGAGTGCCTCATTCACTTTCTCTGAGACTGGCTGGCCATCTCCATGGGAGGGTTTGTGACTTCCTTATGACTTTCCTTTCTCGTGGCCCCTCATGTCATCCTATCCCTCTGTCCCAGGGACCCTGGATCTGTGAACTTCTGGAAAGTGAGGTTGACCCCTGAACTCTCATGCCATTTCACTTTTTAAAATAGTAGTCGTTGTAGTGGGTAATACTTTAAGATGGATGGGCAAGCTTAGTATCAGAACATCTGCCTTATTCGCTGAAGGTCCCAGGTTCTGGGAAGCCACTGCTAGTCACTGATGATGGCGCTGAGCTAGATGGACCAATGGTCTGACTCTGTATAAGGCAACTTCCTATATTCCTGGCCATTCTTTCTGCTGAATTTCACAAGCATCCAAGATAGCTGCAAAGAAACTATATTCCAGTTTAGGCTTTGCCACAAAAAAGGAAGTACAGAAAATAATATGAGCTGCAGAACAAGGGACATGACATAGAATTTGACATGAGGTCTCTTGAAGCTGCACTTCTAATCCCCGTCTGACATGTCTTTTAGATACATGCTTCACCATCTTCAAAAAGATGTATTTTTGAAGTATTTCTCTTTTATTCCAGTCCTCCTTCCCAAATTTCTTAAACTCTACATATAACCCCAATCTGCTTTTTGTCCTTGTTTGTTGTGTATGTTATAAGATGCAGGAAGTGTCTAGTTGCCTCTGGCAAGGTCCGCATGTAGTCCGGGGAGATAGGGAGCCCTAAAGTTTCTTTTAAAATTCTAATGATCTTCCTTGCTTATCTTTTAGATATGTTCAACATTGTCCTGCCACATTACATGGCTAGACTGCATCTATTTGAATATCTGTGTTCTTTTATACGTAATTGATTGAAAAAATATTAGATTATACACAAAAATGTTATTTTTACTTGTAACAGTAAAGCAGAAGTAACCCTTTAAATGTATTTGTAGGGAAACTTTATGGTGACGAAGTTTTTGTGGAAGAACGGCACAGGCATCGCTATGAGGTAAGTAACTGCTAATGTAATTTTGCTGTCTATCAGCCATGCTGAATTTGGAGTCAAGGCAATGTTCATTCCATCAGGTTTTCATAGTAAGGCCATGAGAACTATTACCTAAGCCTGTATAATACAGACAAATGTCGGCTTTAAAGGGGTGTGGTGGAAGTGTATTTTATCAGCATTTCTCTTCTCTGGAATGGAAAGTCTTCATAGAATCTGCATAATAAGTCTAAACAATAAAGTCTTATGGACTACTGCTTGAGGTGAGGCACCACATACCCATTCAACAAGGAAAGTCCCAAACCTTACTGCAGATAAACTCAGTGCAAGGTGGTGTTTCCTTCTATGTGCTGTTCCTTAAATATGGAGGAGGGGATAAAATCCTTCACATAGGGGTACAATCCCAAAAGAAGCTAAAGAAACACTTGTCAGCCACAGTGAGGCTTTATGAAGCAGAGTCCACTGGAAACAGAGTTGCAGAAAAGAGTCCAGGGTCATTCAGGCCCTGAGTTTATCACATCAGTATTGATACTCAGAGCCACCTGAAATTAGGGGTTTGAAGGTTTGAGAAGAGGCACCCAGATAGGCACTCTAAAAAACTTAAGCAGAATGTCTACCAGCAAAACTAATGATAATGCACAAAGGAAACTCGGAGAAAGGGAATCATGGAGGACGGAGGGGAGACTCAGGTGGGAATCAGGAGATTCCGGACACTCAGTTCAGAGATACATTTTATAAAGTGCCTCTTCAAAAGGACACATGAAAACTCAGGACTCTCCATAACCAATCAACAGCATTGCTTCGAATAGATGAGGAACTGAGGAAGATTAAGCAACACGGTTTCAGGAAGTCCCATGCTATTATATGGAGAGTAGCTGCCACTGATCTGGTGCCCACCAGAGGTATTGAACTGTAACCACCATCATTCCAGACCGTTAGCCATGCTGTCTGAATCTGATGGAAGTTGTAGTCCAAAAGAACTGGAGTTTGGAGAAGGATGGCAGAGGGGGTGGACACTGCCTTGTCTCTTTTAATAGGGTTAGATGGGAAATTTTCAAGTGTACTTTGACTCAGCTTGCTAGATCTTTTCCAGACTAGCTAACGTTTGCAGACAAAAGTAAGCCTTTGAGTCAAGCTGCTTCTGAGAGGACGCATAGAACAATAGCAGAATACCGCTCTCTGGCAACAAAGGACTTAAATACAGTTTTTTCTGATTCTGTTTGTTTTGTTACTAGGCTACACAATAGTATACAGGCAAAGACAGCTTTCTTTCTTTCTATCCGTTGTACTTCTTGACATTGAGTGTTTTTTCTCTCTTCCAGAAAGGATAAATGAGTATTTCCTTTAAAACTGATTCCCATATTTTGTAATGCCTGCAAATTGCAACATATGCTGATTGCTGTTATGAAATCCATTGTCTCAGGTCAAGGTGCTGTGATTGAACCAGGATTTGGTAATCATTAGTGCCTTTCAGGATTCCTTCCATTCCTGTTCAGCTGGATATCCAAATTGAGCAAATGCTATTCAGGAAACCCTATATGAAGTTTCACCATTTCAAACCTGGTTTCAAATGGTGGTTTGGAGACAGCTTTCGGCCATAGCTTTCCTGATGTGGAAGTCAGGCCAAACCATGTTTGAGCAAAGGGGTATCTATACACAAGGGGAAGAAGGGGGAGTGCAAGTGTGTGTGGCACTCACAAATACCAAACGGTGGTTTGAACATTATGTCTGAAACAGTCTTATCATGTTATTATTAGTCCTGAAAGCTTTCTTTCATTAGAACCATCTAAAAAGATATGTTTCAGCAAGAGAGAGATTATTGTAGCACAATAACCATCTATATGCATTGCCAATACTGATTCATATGTGGACGCACATCTTCACCAGTATTGCAGTTTTCATCTTAAAAGTATGTTTATCTTCTCTCTTTTGCTTTGCTCTTTCAAAGGTGAACCCTGAGTTGACTCACTTCTTTGAAGATAAAGGTTTGAGATTTGTTGGCCATGATACTGAAGGGAAAAGGATGGAGGTCATTGAGCTGAATGGTAAGGGCTTTGGTTTTTAGCTGCAGCATTCTCATATATAGGAAATGGAGGGTTCACTGGAGAGGACTTTTATCCACAGTTCTCATTCGGTCTTCTGTTAAAAAGAAGGAAAGCAGATTTCAGTTATTCCAGGAAGCCACATTTGTGAAGAGGGAATTACACTGTTTTGGGCTATAACTACTCTATTTTCAAGTAGCAGTTGGTCAAATGGTAGGATACATGAACCTGTAGAAAGAAAGTATGCTTCTTAGTTAAAAACAACAACAACAAAAAACAGCCAGGCAGCCTAATTTCGGAGGATATGTGCCACAGTCTGTTTTGCTCTAAGGGAAAATGGGCTGGAAAGAGGTACAGAAGATGCCTTGGGTTTTATATAGCCCAGACACATCAGCAGACACCCAAAAAAATGGCTGATTGCTTTCTTATGGCACATTTTGTGGAGACACAATCATTGTTTTAGCAAGTACTCAGCTTTAAATGTTCCTGCAGATGTTACAAGTCTAAATTGTTCTTAAGGAAAATGTTCTTAAGGATAGACCACTCACAAAATGTCCTGCTTATTTATTTGAAATGTCTATATATTCGTTTTTTCAAACCAAACTCCAAAGTGACTAATCACCAGTATGCATATAGATTGACTTACAGCCATTTAGTCATGGCTATTTATACTTTAAAGGTGTTGCTGCCCAATAAGGTATGTTTACAACATATTTTTATCTACTGCTAACCACAAAGTTTGAAATCTCTGCTTTACAGCAGACAGTGTAAAAGTCTTGAATTCCAGGCACTGACATTTGTCAATACTTCACATTTAGGAATATACATATCCTTTGTCACAAATGTATGATACTGATATTAAAAACTGAATTATTGCAGAGATACTAGCTGTCTGTAAAAACAAAAATGTAAATTTACCTGATTATGAAAGCCTGAAGCCTATAATGATTAAATTTGGCTCCAGGATGTGACAGAAAGAATTATTTCTATAGTCTCATGCTGATATGGCACAAAACGTAGGTTGTCCTTTTGGAGGTATTTCAAAACCTATAAGAAAAAACTGTCTAAGTGCATTTGTTTTATTTCTGCTATATTGCTTCTGATATACATACTGAAAATAGTTCTGCACAGATATTGATAAAATATGACAGTGTTGTTAAACACTGCTGCTATGAAAGAAATAACATAAGCAATGCTATATATATTTTTTTCCTTTGTCACATTCATATCAAATCATATCATCACATACAACTTTGCTCATACCGAGCATCGACTCCCCCCCTCCCACTCCCTGACTTTCTTAAGCAATCACAATCCTCTTTGCATTTCTAGATCACCCTGTTTACCTTCTTACTATTCTTTAAAAAAAATTATTTAGTATTTGTAAATCAGTTTCAAAAATTATCATTACAAAATATTTTAAATCAAACCTGCAAATGTTCTCCAATTTTCTCAGTGTTCTTTCATATATTGTATAAATTTACTCCAGTCCTTTTCAAACAGTTCGTCATGCTGGTTTCAGATTCTCCCTGTCAGTTTTGCCAGTTCTGCGTGTTCAATCATTTTTATCTGCCATTCTTCCAAAGTAGGAAGTTCCTGCTGTTTCCATTTCTGGGCTAAAAGTGTCCTTGCAGCCGTGGTAGCATACATAAACATATTTAAGTCTACTTTTTGAATTTCTTCTCCCACAATAGAAAAGCCTCCGGTTTTTTAATAAAAGTATATTTAAAGATCTTTTTCATTTCATTGTATATCATATCCCAGTAGGCTTTACTACACATCCACCACATATGGAAGAAATTCCCTTCCTTCTACTTGCATTTCCAACATGCTTTATCTTGAGTTCTATACATTTTAGCAAGTTTAAAGGTAAAGGTAAAGGTACCCCTGCCCGTACGGGCCAGTCTTGACAGACTCTGGGGTTGTGCGCCCATCTCACTTAAGAGGCCAGGGGCCAGCGCTGTCCGGAGACACTTCCGGGTCACGTGGCCAGCGTGATTATCTACTTGCACCCGGAGGTGCTTTCGAACTGCTAGGTTGGCAGGCGCTGGGACTGAGCAGCGGGAGCGCACCCCGCCGCAGGGATTCGAACCGCCAACCTTTCGATCGGCAAGTCCTAGGCGCTGAGGCTTTAACCCACAGCGCCACCTGCGTCCCTTTTAGCAAGTTTAGTCGGCATCAAATGCCATCTATACATCATCTTCATTAAATTTTCCTTAAAGCAAGCAATGCAATCCTTAATGGTTTTCCAGAATCTGTTTTGGGTGGCAAGGCAAGACTTTTCATTCGTAGCAGAAAACAAATCAGCTAAGCAAAGAAATACAGTTGCTTTGCCACTAATAGGCAAAGTATGCAAGTTTTGATATGCTTGATGGGTGGGGTGGAATGTTTATTCTACCGACTGAATCATCTTTCCCCTATGGCAAGTGTTTTTCAACACTGAGAGGCCTGTGTTGAAAGCAAAAAGTAGCTAATTGCAAAAAAGGGGGCTGAAGGTTCACTTCCACTATTGTTACCTCTCCAGCCTCACAGCACTGATAAACTAAGTGGAAAGCATTTCAAAGGAGGAAGATAATTGGGTGGAAGGAAGAACTAAATGGAATATGGTGGTGGGAGGGTGTGGCTGGCTGAACAGAAACATAGACCACATTGCAACATTTTGTTGCATATCCCACTTATACTTGCCTATATTGCAGTAAGATTTATAACAAGATACTTTCTGTGATGTTCTTTGAACCGTAAAGCTATCTAAAATTTACAGACATTAGCATTTATATTTTAAATGCCAACTGCAGTGGTACCTCAGGTTAAGTACTTAATTCGTTCCGGAGGTCTGTACTTAAACTTAAATTGTTCTTAACCTGAAGACCACTCTAGCTAATGGGGCCTGCTGCTGCTGCCGCGCCGCCGGAGCACGATTTCTGTTCTCATCCTGAAGCAAAGTTCTTAACCTGAAGCACTATTTCTGGGTTAGTGGTGTCTGTAACCTGAAGCGTATGTAACCTGAAGTGTATGTAACCCAAGGTACCACTGTAATATAAGTCACTGCAATTTAAATAGTTTGTAATATTATTAGTGTTATATGTTTGCCTTTTAACTTTTTTTTTTTTTTTACTTTTCTCTGTGATTTATCCGTAGATCACCCGTATTTCATTGGTGTCCAGTTCCACCCAGAGTTTTCCTCAAGGCCTATGAAGCCTTCGCCTGCCTACCTTGGCCTTTTGCTTGCTGCAACAGGGTCTCTCAGTGCCTACTTGCAACGTGGATGTAAATTGTCTCCTAGGTAACTTTGGTTTTTATTTGGTTTCGTGTGATGGATGCTTCATAAAAAGCCTTCATGATTGATGTGCAATTCCAGAAAAGCAAAGTTACTTTTGAAGTGTTTATTATTAGTTATTATGTGTACTAGAAAAGTTCTGAATAATGATTAGTTTTAAAAGGTCATTTGATGAGTTGATATATTGCTTTTTCTATGAGAGCCAAATAAACGTAGAGGTTGAGAAACCCACCCCTTAATCCCAGGCAATTAATTAAGTCATGATTATCTGCAGGGAACAAAAGCTGATTATCATAAAAGATTTCTGGATTTCTAACTTACCTTTTTTATTTATGGAAGTTTTGCAGGAAACAATTACTTGGATTCAAAGATCTCACTAAATAAGTAAAATATACTTCCCTGGAGATGGGGAGACGGGGTGTTACTGACCAAACACAGAGGAAGAGGGACCCTCTAGAGCAGACCTTTCCAAACTTTTCCTGTTGGTCACACACTTTTTAAACATGCATCATTTTGCGACACAGTAATTCAGTAATTCAGTTTTACTAGCAAACCAGGGGTTAAACTAAACCCTTTCCAGCCCTGGGAGGAGCGCAATGTGTGTTCATACAACACACCTACAGACTGCAGGCAACACACTAATGTATTGCGACACACAGTTTGAATAGCTCTGCCCTGGAGTGAGGGTTTGGGGCTGCAGACAGTGGAAGGAGAAGATTGGCAACACCGCCACCCCTTATGAGAGCAAGTACCTTTTTTCATACAAAATCCTTAGATTATTAGGATTATTTATAATTTACACCCTTAACTGAAATAATAACAATTTGTAACAACTTATAATCACGTTTGGGACGCTGGTGGCGCTGCCACAGAGCCTAGGACTTGCCGATCAGAAGGTCAGCAGTTTGAATCCCCGCAACGGGTTGAGTTCCTGTTTCTCAGTCCCTGCTCCTGCCAACCTAGCAGATCGAAAGCACGTCAAAGTGCAAGTAGATAAATAGGTACTGCTCCGGCGGGAAGGAAAACGGCATTTCTGTGCGCTGCTCTGGTTCGCCAGAAGTGGCCTAGTCATGCTGGCCACATAACCCTGAAGCTGTACGCCGGCTCCCTCGGCCAATAAAGCGAAACCCCAGAGTCGGTCACGACTGGACCTAATGGTCAGGGGTCCCTTTTTATAATTATGTTCAGTCTAGAGCCATCTCTAAACAATACTGTGTTTTGTATTATTAATTTGTAACAGCGATAGTAAATTGTAACAGACTTCCAAAATGCCGTGCTTTTTATTTCCATACAGAAATTGGTTGCTTTCAGCTGATAATGTTATATCTGTACCAAGAAATAAAAGAAGAGAAATGGCTTTTGTATAATAAGAGATAAAATATATGTTCTTGAATTAATTCTTGAAATTACATATTAACCGTGCTATTAACTTCTAAGTAAGTGTGTTTAGGATTGCAGCCTAAAATACCTCGACATGCTTTTTCACGTGCTAAAATTACGTGCCCCACCCCCTTCTCCTCCCTTTCCAAAGCAGGAAGAGACAAACCAAAGTATTGGCTCAGTGTTATGTACAGAACGGTTCTTGTGGCTTGTTTCTCTCTGGGCACACTGCAAGAAGAAGCCAAGACCAAATGTTTTGTTCTTCTCATGGTTTGTTTTCTCCCAGGTTTGGAAAGGGTGTGCAACCGTAGTTTAACTTGGTATGATGTGTGAACCAGGTCATCGTATTTTAATACCTTTTAAATTTTTCGTGCAATATGCAAAACTGTTTCATAATACCATGTTCTATTCCATGCTTCCTTGGGTACATTCAGAAGAAAGTAAGTACCGCAGCAGTAAGTACAAGATCTGTGTCTCTGACCATGTTGTTACTCGTGCTTTAAAATCAGTGACTAGCAAAACACCCCTCATTACAACAGAAGCTAGTACCAATCGCTCCTCTCTAATGGAGTGCCCATCAGCAGGCACTCTGCTTCCCAGGGTCAGGGGGAAGCTGAATCTCAACTGAATCCCTGAGAACAGTGCTATGTTTCCCAACCTCCGAAAAGAACTGCATGGCTGCTATTCTTGTCTTGAATATCATAAAAGCAAACTGCTGCTTTCAAGGACACCTTTCAGCTGAGACTTAAACCTTCTCCTATCATTGACATGGGATGCGGATGGCGCTGTGGGTTAAACCACAGAGCCTAGGACTTGCTGATCAGAAGATTGGTGGTTCGAATCCCCACGAGGGGGTGAGCTCCTGTTGCTCGGTCCCTGCTCCTGCCAACCTAGCAGTTCAAAAGCACATCGAAGTGCAAGTAGATAAATAGGTATCGCTCTGGCGGGAAGGTAAATGGCATTTCCGTGCGCTGCTCTGGTTTGCCAGAAGCGGCTTAGTCATGCTGGCCACATGACCCAGAAGCTGTACGTAGGCTCCCTCAGCCAATAAAGTGAGATGAGCGCCACAACCCCAGAGTCGGCCATGACTGGACCTAATGGTCAGGGGTCCCTTTACCTTTACCTTATCCTTGACATTGTTGAGGATGGGTTGGGATGATAGAGATGTTACTGAGACTGGGTGGAATGATAGGAGTGTTCCCCCCATGGTCTCCTTAATCACTTTTCTTCACTTAGAAAGCAGTCAGAGCACAGAGAAGGTTTGTTGTTGTTTTGTAATCAGGTGTGGAGGGAGCTGATAACCATGGGGTGCCTGGGTGCCCAACAACACAGGGCTGGAGAACCCAGCCCGAATAAGAGCTTGTTGAACAATCCACTTCCTCGCGGTTACAGAAATCTTGGTGATCCCTATGTATCAAAGCAATAGAAGTTCTTGTTCAGAAATGGAGAGTCAATGGATTCATTCAGTCACCTGTATACAACCAGAAGACAGTTGAGTAATGGTTTCTGAATGCACCCCCAAAGCATCATCAGCAGTCATGGGCAATTGCAACTCTGCCTTCAGATGGAACTCAATACCGAATGCTGTACTGAGGCTTTTAATGCTTACCAGAACAGCTGCTTAAATCAAACAAGGGTTGCAAGTAGCACCCATGAAATACAATAGTTTATAAGAGGGACCACAATATTTTACTCTACCATTCTACTGATATAAGAAGATAGACTCAGTTTTGAAAGTTAGAAATATGGCTTGAATGATAACAGGTTTTCGTTAAACAAATGTTTGCATCTAGTGACATTCAAGGATGTTTTACAAACTATGTAGCATATGAAACCTGAAAGAGACTACTGCCCTTCAAAAAAGTATGAAATATGTAATCATTTTTTTCCTAATTTGGAACTCTTGGCTAAAATAAGGCTGGATTCAGATGACCACACTGTTTATGAGTGTTGCATGTTGATTGTGACTGACACACAATTGCTGAACCATGTCAAGTGTTTATCACCCGGTGACTCATCACAAAATAGATTTCTCATCTGCTTAGTGCAGCTAAGATGCTATCAGCAGGAAGAAAGCTCTCATATGTTGTGATTACTACTTTGTTAATCATCCCGAGGGAATGAGCAGCCAAAGTTAAACAGTTTTTAAGGTTTACTGATTTCCATAAGGAAGAGCATTTAATATGTGTTTAATTCTTCCACCGAAACTAATGGGATTTGAAAATGCTTTATATTGATTGCTATTGTACTAATAGAGATTAAGAGTTGAAGGAGAAGAAATACAGTTCTTATTCATTCTCAGGACAGCCATGGGCAGGATTCCTGCATTGCAGGGGGTTGGACTAGATGACCGTCGGGGTCCCTTCCTAGTGTGCAGTTCTATGATTCTGTGATTCATTCGTTCATTTCCGTTCAGTGACAGCTATGGTGACCTTAGTGACGACAGTTTTCCAGAAAAAGAATATCCCGAATCAGAAAGAGGCTGAACATTATTCCGAAGAGGAAGAGCATGGAAGAAACAGGTAAACTAGATCCATAGTGGGAGATTCCCCCCCCCCAAAAAAAAAACCTCAAATACCAGCTTTAGAGTTGACAACATTTTCTTCCCATTTGCTTCAAGGTCAAATGGTTCAGTTATTTATTTATGGGCTTGCTTATAGAGATATTAATTGCTCATGTAGAAAAGGTGGTTGCATATTAGTAATTCTTTTTCATGTTTCTCTTTCTTTCTTTCTTTCTTTCTTTCCAATATAAAAAAAAGAAGTGGAAGAAAAGGCATAATTGAAAAGATCATTCCAAGCAGGGGGAAACCTATTACATTTTAAAACCATCAGAGAAGACTAACATCACACAGCTGCTTTCCATATATCTTGTGAAGATCCCCCTGTGTTCCAGACAATGCTTCTGCTGACCCAGAGAAAAAAATCAATTCCATTTAAGCATTATAGCTCTTTTAAAATTGCATAAAGGACTGTCTTACTCTGTCTCATGTTTTCAGGTAAATGTTAGCTTTGTGCTAATTTTTGATGACTGGAAGGTATGGGAATATTTTGAATACATTTCTAAACCATTTGAAATTTCAGAATCCCTTAATAGCGTTGCTTATCAAATTAAAAAATGAAACTGTCCAATATACATAAATGTGATCAGTACAGATTTGTTTTACGTCTGTTTCCTTCATATTGTTATTCGATTGACAGATGCCCCTGATGCATTATAACCCTGTCTAATTTCTTAAGTGATGCTGATTTATTTCTATATAGAAATAAAATCTTGGTCTCCACCATTGTACACGATGATTGTCCTTCGACAGAAGTAATGTAGAAAGTACTTGCTGCACAGTACCAATCTAATAAATAATAGAGCAGAAGCTTGTGATGCTACAGATACATAAAATCTGACTACATTAATGAAAAATAATTGGGTTCATCAAACATTTAAGATAACAGATTGGGGAGTAATAGTTAGAGACAAGCCCATATCTTAGTTTCTATATCTGTGGCATACACATGTTAGGGAGTTGGTTGTGAACATGGATTTAATCCTAATTCCTTGTTTTGGTCTCCCAGCAGAGACTAGTTTGTGCCATGCCATCTGTTTGGGGATGCTCTAATTTGTGGAATATTCAAACAGCTACTAGGGACACGGAGACAGAGATATGTTTCTCTTTGGGCCCCAGAGAGGTTCGGAGACTGGTAACTTCCAGATACATTTATTTTAGTTAGAACCCTTTTCAGTATGTCTGCTGCAGTAGAGTAGCAGTGTCACTATTGCAGCAGCAAAGGATTGCTTTTTGCACTGCTTTTGAGAGCCCTTTTGAGGTGAGTGGAGATATGTCCAGACACGAGCTAGCTTGATGGCATGCCTATTATTATTATTCTTAGAGGAAGAAAGGGAATAAGAAGCTGTGTGTTTTAATATCCTATGTCACTATGGGAAAGTGCCCTGTTATTCAAGTGCTGTATGTTTTTAAAGCGATTTTCCCTCCAAATAAAATTCTGTACTTTAAGATGATATTTTACTACCTGCATTAGAAAAGCATTAGTTTCCTAATGTTCAGGCCAGCGTAATATGTGAAGAGAAAACTGCGAAAAGTAACTTTGTTCCTGTATTTTTTTAATGCATAGATAAATGCTTTGGAAAATTTTATGAGAGTTGATGCTGCTAGATGACTGAGTCTCAGTTATCATACATTGATCGTTGCCATCTAAAGCATGTTAGATTTTCTTAAAAATTTCCTGTAAGTTTAAACTGAATTTTGAAATGTATTAAAATGTTAAATGAAGATATGTCTATTATTTTATATTGCATTCAGTCAATTGAGCATGAAACTCTTAATTTCAGGGTTGTGGGTTCGAGCCCAAGTCCTTCATGGCAGGGATTGGGTTAGCTTAGCCTCATGGTCCCTTCCAACTTTACAATTCTGTTATTCTATTGGCCTAGTGAATTTGGCTAAAAGTTTCATGGATTTTAAAAAGAAAGTATAGCTCACATTTCTGTTCATGCCCTCTTTCCTTCTGCTGGCTAGATTATGGCAAATAGCATTTTCTGACGATTCAGCTGTGGGCTACAAAATAAGCAGGGTTAGGGTGCACACTCTTGTCATGTTTTTATAATTCACACTTCATACATGAGGACTAAAAACTGACTATATAAGAAAATGTAGGGGCCTAAACATACAGATGGCATCCAGGTTTATATTTGGTTTTTATCTAACCCAGATGAATGGGACACGGGTGGTGCTGTGGGTTAAACCGCAGAGCATAGTGCTTGCCGATCAGAAGGTCAGCGGTTTGAATCCCCGCAACGGGGTGACCTCCTGTTGCTCGGTCCCAGCTCCTGCCAACCTAGTAGTTCGAAAGCACGTCAAAGTGCAAGTAGATAAATAGGTACTGCTCTGGCGGGAAGGTAAACGGCGTTTCTGTGCGCTGCTCTGGTTCGCCAGAAGCGGCTTAGTCATGCTGGCCACATGACCCGGAAGCTGTATGCCGGCTCCCTCGGCCAATAAAGCGAGATGAGCGTCGCAACCCCAGAGTCGGTCACAACTGGACCTAATGGTCAGGAGTCCCTTTACCTTTATCTTAACCCAGATGAGGCAGTGGGCATTCTGAACCAGTGCTTGGGTTTGCTAAGGAGCTTATTGAAGCGAACAAACAGACCCATGCCAGGCAAAACAGAGTTGCTGTCATTGGATGATGCTTCTGTCCACTTGGGTTCAGTCTGCATTGGATAGAGTTGTACTCCCCCTAAAGGGAAGGCTTGTTATTTGCAGGTGCTTTTAGATCCAGCACTGTCACTTGAGGCTCAGGTGGCGGCAGTAGCAAGGAGTGCCTTTTAGCAGCTTCACCTGATCCATCAACTATCACCCTACCTGTACAGATAGTCTCATGGCAGTTACCTGTTAATCTCCCAGTTGGATTACTACAATGTATTAGATGTAAACCTGCTTTGAAAACAGTTGATCCCAAACAGGGTAGCCAGCATAATTGGTGAGGACTGGTAAATGATTATTACCAGTCCTTTGGGATCAACTGTTTTCAAAGCAGGCTTACATCTAATCACGTTACAACAGGAGCTCATAATCTGCACTAGTTTCCTGTCCATTTCTGGGCCCAGTTCAATATGCTGGTTTTGACCTTTTGGAGACTTAAACAGCATGGGGCCAGGCTACCTGAAAATTGCTTTTCCCATATATAATGACCCAGACCCTGAGATCATTCTTGGAGGCTCTTTTCCAGGTCCCCCCCCCCCACCTAGTGAAGTATGGTGGGTGGCTACTAAGGAGACGACCTTTTCAGTGGTGGCACCTCTGTTCCCAGAAACTCACCTATTTTAGGTGGTATGCTTTATGGCAATTTTAATTGGGTTTCTGCATCATCATCACCATCATCATTAGGGTTTTTAATTGTAAATTGTATTTTTCTTTTAATGTCTATGTAAACTACCCAAAGAATTTGCTTGGATGTGCTGTACAAAAACATAATAAATACATTAAATAAAAATAAATATTTTTGGACCTACCATAACCAGCCTCCAAGGACAGGTACAATCATGTCGATGCTGATAGTTACTTCACTTCTGTACTGATGGGAAGATGTACAATGAAGCATATAGATTATGAATAAGACTAGGAGTTTTGAAATGGAGACAGCTAATTTGAATAAACCAGATATTAACTTTTTATCTGTAATTATTTATTATGTAAAAATAATTTATTATGAGAAAAATGTGCTGCAAAAAAAAAAATGTTGATAAGTTCTTCTAAGTTAGTCATGCTGGCCACATGACCCGGAGAAGCTGTCTATGGACAAACACCGGAGATGAAAGCGGAGATAAGCTCTGCACCCCATAGTTAAATTTGACTGAACTTAACCGTCCAAGGGTCCTTTACCTTTACCTTCACCTAGGTTAAAAAATAATAAAGAGGGGCCACCAGGGGGCGCATTGGAAGATGGCCGACAATAACATCTCTCCGACCCACACGAGGTAATTAAGAGGCTGCTATGGGAAGTATGCAGTCTTCCTGCCCCCCCCCAAGGAGATGGGGGGGCTGCCTTGCCAGCGGTGTCCATAATTCACCCCCGGATTGGAAAGAAGGGGTGCGGACACTTGGCACCAGCCCTTGTGTGAAGTCGGCTCTTCCCGGACGCTGTCTCCAATCAGCGCACTGGTTGTTTTAGCTCGAAACATATAATTGGAAATATATAATTGGAAGGAAGCTAAAGCACATACATCAAGTGAAGATTGGGAGTTAAGACTGCTGATTAATGGATCTCTGGGAGCGGAGTGATGGGTGGGACAAATAAATCAAGTGATGAATCGCCATTAAAAGACTGGTATGTTTGGTGCGAAACGGAAAGGGGGGTGGAGGAAAAAGCTTTTCTTTGCCTTATGTGAGTATTAATAACCCTCCACCCCAGAAAGAAGAATCGTTGCAATTTATTAATCACAAACAGGAATTCAAGAACTGTGTGGAGTGAATTATCGATCAAAGAGAGGACTGGTAAACATCAGAGAACGGAGGAAAATTTTATGACGCAGTTTCAAATGGCGTCTCGCTGAGACAGGCTTGCCTAAGAAGGAGGGGGCAGGAGGACCACGGTCATTGGAATGTGAATGCTTAAAGGAATGAGATCTAGACCTTGGCAGAGCCCTCTGAGATATGTCTGGCAAGCCTGGGAAAATCAAGGGAGAGACCGAGGGAAAGTCTCTTTACGGAGGTGTGGAAATGGCGACTGTCCTTATGATTTTTGGAGAGTGTAAAACCCACACAGAGGATGTTTGTTTTTAACCTGCTTGTGAAGATTATCAGAGATTGCAAAGAAAGGAATATATGATAACAACAAGAATATGAGGAAAGTAACAAAGAGACTATCTGGACAGAACTGGATAGAACTGTTTAATTAAAGCAGCAACATGAGTGATGTTTGGTCCCCTTTCGGAGCTTGATGTATGGGTACCCCCAACAAAAATTTAAAAATTTGGCTGTATAATTTGGAACTAATGTGATTTGGAAATAATGTGATTTGATTGGCCTGTTAATAAAAATTATATTAAAAAAATAATAATAAAGAAAAAACAAAACCATTATTTAGTAAACTATTGACGAGGCCTTAGATGTTGAATCTAAATGAGTTTCTAAGAAGATCAGGGTATGATCCTCAGATCCTTGGTATGTCACCAATTTTAGGAGCATGGGAAACTGCTTTATATTGAGTCCGACCATTAGTCTATTTAATTCAGTATGCACTGATTGGCAGTGGCTGTCCAGGGTTTCAGAGGGACTGTGACAGAATGAGTCTTGCTGCCATTAAAGCACAGTGGAGCAGCAGAGAAGCCGCCCTGATTGTGCTGACTTACTATTCTGTTGTGGCCCTTTGGTCATGAGCAGGCCAGAAGGAGCGCAGCTAAATAGACTAATAAATCTTGCAGAAGTTGTTGAGGATTTTGGCTAATCTTTGCTTGCAGTAAATATTTGACTCCTAAACACTGGCTATAGAAAGTAGGTAAACGGGTTTTCTAGTCACACCTGCAGGTTTTTCAGATGCCTCTGAGCGCTGTTCGTAACTTTCCATGAAATAAATGACAAAAATCTCAACAGCTCTTTTATAACCATCCCTTGGGATTATTTTCTTTTAGGAATTGTTGTTGATCTCTCAGGGCGGTATTTAAATAAGCTTTGCTAGGAGTATATTTTTACAATCCACCTTATTTCCGTGATTTTAAGTAGCTGTAAACTGTTTTTAATATTGTGTTTTAATTGTTGGTAACCTGCCCTGGAACCTTAGCGTGAAGGGCTGGTAATAAATTGCGATAATAATAGACTCTCTGAAATGAATGGACCTAGCTTCATCATATTCATTAATTACAGTGGGTCTACTCTGAGTAAGACTTGGTTGAATCAGCTTTGCAGGGGGTTGGATTAGATGACCCTTGGGCCCTTACAACTGTACCATTCGGTGATTCAATGAAGACTACACAAAGAGTTAAAGCAAGGCGTGTGTTATTATGGTGGAATACTCTGTTCATATAATTTATATGGAAGGGCAGTAAAACAGGCCATCAAAACATATCCCATAAAATCTGAACTTCATGAGGGATACTTTATTCATCTGTGTACTTAGTTGTTTCTCACTGTTATTACAGTGGAGTTGGGATAAATTTGATGATTCCCCAGTGCTCCAAAGAACATGTGGAGAAGATGCAGCTATAAATTATTAGATCAATTAAAATATTTGCAGTGGAGGTTAGGAAAGCTTACTTATAGTTGTAGTTAGGTTACTTGCTTGAAAGCGAATCCAAGGCATCAATTATTTTGCATACGATGAGCAAGTTGAACAGTTGAGCAGGAAACAAAAGGCGGATTGACATTCCTGGGTTGCTTTCCTTTCTGTGATCTCTTTGCCCTTTTGAGATGATCAGTGCAAATGTGGGGCCGTTTTGCACCTCCATTTGCTTAATTGTTTTATTAAAACATATATCACCTGTTATGTGGGTACCTCAAGACCAGGCATAGGCAAACCCAGCCCTCCAGATGTTTTTGGACTACAACTCCCATCATCCCTAGCTAACAGGACCAGTGGTCAGGGATGATGGGAGTTGTAGTCCCAAAACATCTGAAGGGCCGAGTTTGTGCCTGTTCAAGACAGTGTACAACGATATGATAGAATAAAACATTTTTTAAAAATACTAAAATGAATCGACAAGACAGTAAAAATATAATGAGAGCTGGCATTTGCAGCCAGAAAAATCCATGAGAAACCAAAACACACATATAAATGCATTTTAAGCATGCACTGGAATTCCATAGTATAGTAGTTATCATGTCCGAGTTACATGCAGAAAATACTGGTTTCAAGCCCCAGTCAAACCAGTAAGGTATTTTGGGGGAAGAGCCATAGCGGTATTATTATTATTTATCCATGGAGCTGAAGGTGACATAGTTCTCCCACTCCTCATTTAACCTCCCCACAACAACCCTACGAGGTGGGTTAGGCTGAGAGGTAGTGATAGGCCCAAGACCACCCTGTGAGCTTCATGGCTGAGTGGGGAATCAAACCCTGGTCTCCCAGGTCCATCACTAACCGCTGTGCCACCGCAGGCTCCATACTGCTTTGCATATGATAGGTTCCAGGGGCATTCTCTGGCATCTCCAGGTGAGACTGGGAGAGACCCCTGTCTTTAACTCAAAACAGTTACTGCTGGGCAGTGTGGACAGTACTGAACTATAGAGATCAATGGTTTGACTCAGTATAATTGTATCACTGTTACACACAGAGACACGTTAAAAGATATACACCTGGTGCACTTTCTTCCTAAGATTAGTGCTGCATGAAGGGCCCCCTCCCCTTTCATGAAAGTCTTCACTTTCTGTAAAAGAGTGGAAGAACTTCAAAGGCGTTTTCTGGGAGTTACGTACACCTTACTAAATGTATGAAGTGCACAAGTGGATGTTGTTTCCTTTTCATGTTTCTTTTGAAGCTTAGTCACATAGTCCTCCTAAGAAGTATTGCCCAAATGTAAGCCTTTGCAAGAAGAGCTCTGTGCTGCACAGTGTTTCATGTTGCTTTTTAACTTTGAAGTTCCACTCGGCCACATATATAGTAGTACCTCAGGTTACAGACGCTTCAGGTTACAGACTCCGCTAACCCAGAAATAGTACTTTGGGTGAAGAACTTTGCTTCAGGATGAGAACAGAAATTGCGTGGTGGCAGCGGGAGGCCCCATTAACTAAAGTGGAACCTCAGGTTAAGAACAGTTTCAGGTTAAGAACGGACCTCCAGAACGAATTACGTTCTTAACCCGAGGTACCACTGTAATATGGCAAGCGCAATACCCCCCCCCCCATTTTTTTGACAAAGTTCTCCTGCGCTTTCTGGCAGATCAGTTTGATTCACTCCAATCCGCCTTAGAATTGCAGAAAAAGCTAGTGTTGGCAGAGGTAATATTCGCTCAGCATAGCACAACATTAGACTTCCTAGAAGCGGCCAAAATAGCTGAGATATATGCCAAGCCTCTGTCTCATACCTTTCCCTTAAAACCTTTCTGCAATTTATGTCTGCTTATATTTTCTGTGCCATAAATCCGATGGCAGGCCTTGTTTGGAAAATGTATTGGGCTCATTTGTTTGTTTGGATAACTTTGTAGCGCTCAATTAGTGGCGCCACTGCTTACTATATTTCCAATTACAGTTTCCTTGGTGCTGTTGCAGGTTTTTGTTGTCTGGTTTCGCTTTCTAATAAAGTCGCTTTATGGAACTGTTTGCGAGCATTCATACAGAATGAGATGGAAATCTGTGAATAGATTAGCATAATTTAGACCCATCTATTCAAGTTGCAAATGCAAGAAATCATTTGCAGGTTGATGAAGAGCAATTTTTATTGCGCAACACTATTCAAGTTGCAAATGCAAGAAATCATTTGCAGGTTGATGAAGAGCAATTTTTATTGTGCTTCTGTGCCTAGATTCCTCAACAAACAGTGTGTTGGGTGGCTTGTGCTGACAAAATTTCAGTGGTGTAAGTGTTTGAAGGAGAAGTCTCCTTCTCCCTGGGCTGCTGTTTCCTTGCAATCCCATTCTAACTGGTCGCCATATAGCACCATATAGCCTCCCAGTAGTTTCTTCAGTACAACATAATGGCCCTACGGGAGCAGTGTGCATTAAAGACATCTCCCAATTTACATGGGGATTACATTCTGAGGTGGGACGCAGGTGGCACTGTGGGTCAAACTACAGAGCCTAGGACTTGCCGATCCGAAGGTCGGCAGTTTGAATCCCCGTGACGGGGTGAGCTCCCGTTGCTCGGTCCCTGCTCCTGCCCACCTAGCAGTTCGAAAGCACGTCAAAGTGCAAGTAGATAAATAGGTACCGCTCCGGCGGAAAGGTAAACGGCGTTTCCGTACGCTGCTCTGGTTTGCCAGAAGCGTCTTAGTCATGCTGGCCACATGACCCGGAAGCTGTACGCCGGCTCCCTCGACCAATAAAGCAAGATGAGCACCGCAACCCCAGAGTCAGTCACAACTGGACCTAATGGTCAGGGGTCCCTTTACCTTTACCTTACATTCTGAGGTACCACATGTTTATGTGAAATTGTGTATATTTGAAACACCAATGGAAAAGCCTGCAAACACTTTCCAAACCTCTGGAAATCCTTGAAAAATCCAGCAGCTCTTACCAGACGCCAAACTCCACCACAATTGCTCCCTCCAAACATCCTTGCTCAAACTCCAGCTCTCTACAGGCCTCAATGGTCAGTGCAAGGGGGTCCATTGGTTGGTGTGTATGGTTGTGTGTCAGTTGGTCATTGCCTGCACTTTACTTAGTTCAAAATAGTGTAAGCCAACGCTGCTGTGTTTGGGAACTTTCCTGCCCTTTCTGCAAGGACTTCTGTCCCTCAAATTCTGCCCTGATGGTACCACTGGTTAGAAAATGAACTGAAGTTCATACCTCTTTGGAGAGCACAGTTCTCATATTGTCCTAGTGAACACCTGCCTGCAAGACTTCCACTGTTATTTGTACGCATCTTTTTACAAGGACCATCTCTATTAGTACCATTTTACTGTTAAGACCAGTGGTGGTAGTGGAAGAGTGTGATTTATCCAAGGCTTATTATGGCAGACGTTGAACAGGATTGCAAGGTTACTTTCAGATGAAGTTCCAACTCTACATCCTCTGGACCACAGAATCTTTGCCCCCATCTCTGTTACTACTTTTAAATCTTTTAAAAAGTCTTATGAGTGGTTCCAGTTTACTTTTTTTTTAAAAAAATCCCCTATACAGTTGTTGTTTAGTCGTTTAGTCGTGTCCGACTCTTCGTGACCCCATGGACCAGAGAACGCCAGGCACTCCTGTCCTCCACTGCCCCCCGCAGCCTGGCCAGACCCATGCCGGTAACCTCGAAAACACTATCCAACCATCTCGTCCTCTGTCGCCCCCTTCTCCTTGTGCCCTCCATCTTTCCCAATATCAGGGTCTTCTCCAGGGAGTCTTCTCTTCTCATGAGGTGGCCAAAGTACTGGAGCCTCAGCTTCACAATCTGTCCTTCCAGTGAGCACTCAGGGCTGATTTCCTTCAGAATGGAGAGGTTTGATCTTCTTGCAGTCCATGGGACTCTCAAGAGTCTCCTCCAGCACCATAATTCAAAAGCATCAATTCTTCGGCGATCAGCCTTCTTTATGGTCCAGCTCTCACTTCCATACATCACTACTGGGAAAACCATAGCTTTAACTATACGGACCTTTGTTGGCAAGGTGATGTCTCTACTTCTCAAGATGCTGTCTAGGCCTGTCATTGCCCTTCTCCCAAGAAGCAGGCGTCTTTTAATTTCGTGGCTGCTGTCACCATCTGCAGTGATCATGGAGCCCAAGAAAGTAAAATCTCTCACTGCCTCCATTTCTTCCCCTTCTATTTGCCAGGAGGTGATGGGACCAGTAGCCATGATCTTCGTTTTTTTGATGTTGAGCTTCAGACCATATTTTGCACTCTCCTCTTTCACCCTCAATAAAAGGTTCTTTAATTCCTCCTCACTTTCTGCCATCAAGGTTGTGTCATCTGCATATCTGAGGTTGTTGATATTTCTTCCGGCAATCTTAATTCCGGCTAGGGATTCATCCAGCCCAGCCTTTTGCAGGATGAATTCTGCATATAAGTTAAATAAGCAGGGAGACAAAATGCAGCCTTGTCGTACTCCTTTCCCAATTTTGAACCAGTCAGTTGTTCCATATCCAGTTCTAACTGTAGCTTCTTGTCCCACATAGAGATTTCTCAGGAGACAGATGAGGTGATCAGGCACTCCCATTTCTTTAAGAACTTGCCATAGTTTGCCATGGTCGACACAGTCAAAGGCTTTTGCATAGTCAATGAAGCAGAAGTAAATGTCTTTCTGGAACTCTCTAGCTTTCTCCATAATCCAGCGCATGTTTGCAATTTGGTCTCTGGTTCCTCTGCCTCTTCTAAATCCAGCTTGCACTTCTGGGAGTTCTCGGTCCACATACTGCTTGAGCCTTCCTTGTAGAATTTTAAGCATAACCTTGCTAGCGTGAGAAATTAGTGCAATTGTGTGATAGTTGGAGCATTCTTTGGCACTGCCCTTCTTTGGGATTGGGATGTAGACTGATCTTCTCCAATCTTCTGGCCACTGCTGAGTTTTCCAAACTTGCTGGCATATTGAGTGTAGCACCTTAACAGCATCATCTTTTAAAATTTTAAATAGTTCAGCTGGAATACCATCACTTCCACTGGCCTTGTTATTTGCAGTGCTTTCTAAGGCCCATTTGACTTCACTCTCCAGGATGTCTGGCTCAAGGTCAGCAACCACACTACCTGGGGTATATGAGACATCCGTTTCTTTCTGGTATAATTCCTCTGGTATAATTCCTTTCTTGCCACCTCTTCTTGATGTCTTCTGCTTCTGCTAGGTCCTTTCCACTTTTGTCCTTTATTATGGAAATCTTTGTACGAAATGTTCCTTTCATATCTCCAATTTTCTTGAACAGATCTCTGGTTCTTCCCATTCTATTGCTTTCCTCTATTTCTTTGCATTGCTTGTTTAAGAAGGTCTTCTTGTCTCTCCTTGCTATTCTTTGGAAATCTGCATTCAATTTCCTGTATGTTTCACGATCTCCCTTGCATTTTGCTTGCCTTCTCTCCCCCGCTATTTGTAAGGCCTCATTGGACAGCCACTTTGCTTTCTTGCATTTCCTTTTCATTGGGATGGTTTTCGTTGCTGCCTCCTGTATAATGTTACGAGCCTCCATCCATAGTTCTTCAGGCACTCTGTCCACCAAATCTAAATCCTTAAACCTGTTCCTCACTTCCACTGTGTATTCATAAGGGATTTGACTTAGATTGTATCTTACCGGCCCAGTGGTTTTTCCTACTTTCTTCAGTTTAAGCTTGAATTTTGCTATAAGAAGCTGATGATCTGAGCCACAGTCAGCTCCAGGTCTTGTTTTTGCTGACTGTATAGAGCTTCTCCATCTTTGGCTGCAGAGAATATAATCAATCTGATTTCGATGCTGCCCATCTGGTGATGTCCATGTGTAGAGTCGTCTCTTGTGTTGTTGGAAAAGCGTGTTTGTGATGACCAGCTTGTTCTCTTGACAGAACTCTATTAGCCTTTGCCCTGCTTCGTTTTGATCTCCAAGGCCAAACTTGCCAGTTGTTCCTTTTATCTCTTGACTCCCTACTTTAGCATTCCAATCCCCTATAATGAGAAGAACATCCTTCTTTGGTGTCACTTCTATAAGGTGTTGTAAGTCTTCATAGAACTGGTCAATTTCAGTTTCTTCAGCACCAGTAGTTGGTGCATAAACTTGGATTACTGTGATGTTAAAAGGTCTGCCTTGGATTCGTATCGAGATCATTCTATCATTTTTGAGATTGCATCCCAGTACAGCTTTTGGCACTCTTTTGTTGACTATGAGGGCCACTCCATTTCTTTTACGGGTTTCTTGCCCACAGTAGTAGATATGATGGTCATCTGAACTGAATTCACCCATTCCCGTCCATTTTAGTTCACTGATGCCCAGGATGTCAATATTTATTCTTGCCATCTCATTTTTGACCACCTCCAACTTACCCATGTTCATGGTTCTTACATTCCAGGTTCCTATGCAATATTTTTCTTTACAGCATTGGACTTTCCTTTCGCTTCCAGGCATATCCGCAACTGAGCGTCCTTTCGGCTTTGGCCCAGCCGCTTCATCAGCTCTGGATCTACTTGTACTTGCCCTCCGCTCTTCCCCAGTAGCATGTTGGACGCCTTCCGACCTGAGGGGCTCATCTTCCAGCGTCATAACTTTTATATGCCTGTTGTCTTTGTCCATGGAGTTTTCTTGGCAGGGATACTGGAGTGGCTTGCCGGTTCCTCCTCCAGGTGGATCACGTTTGGTCAAAACTCTCCACTATGTCCTGTTCATCTTGGGTGCCCTGCTCGGCATAGTTCATAGCTTCTCTGAGTTCTTCAAGCCCCTTCGCCACGGCAAGGCAGTGATCCATGAAGGGGATATACAGTTAGCACCTTTTAAATACAGCCGTGTTATTGAAAAATAATTTGTGTTCCTTCTGTGTGGATAAAATTCTTTTTAGAGTTTATGAGCTATTTTGATTGCGACGCCATCAATTAATAAAATTCACACATCTTAACACCAGTTTTGCACTAAGGTTCAAGTTTTCCTCATGGGCAAAATCCATTTGAGTAAAGCCAAGAAAGATAATGAAATTTTATGTTAGCAGCATTAAATACTTAATTGCCTTACAGCTGAGTATTCATAAGTGACCTGAAACAAACTGAACTGCATCAGAAAATTATATGCTGATGGAACAAAAAAATTAAATAAATATGGAAGTATAGGGTAGAAGAAAATGCCATTAACATTTCACCTAAATACTGTCATGACGCTATGCTAAAATACATCCTGAATTTGCATTTCTTTGTCATGATTAATAAATACATTAGTACAGTACTGTCAGTCCAAATCACATCCCTACATTCAGCCTCCTCCATGAAAGAATTAAACTGAAGAGGATAATACACATTTTACTATTTTACTATTTCATCCAAAACCCTAATTATGTGCTCCATTAGTATATTGATGTATAAATCCAAATTCTCACAGCATGAGAGAATTTCCAATTTTGTTGTTGTGTTCAGTATGTTCATTAAAAACTTCCAAAGGCAATCCATATAACAGTCATTTATAATGGGCATTTCTTGTTCAGTAATATGAACAGTATGTTCTAAACTATTCTAGTGCTGGTTCTTTAAAAATAAAAATGCAAAGTTTATAAATTCTTGCTCAATTTTGGTTTTTGAATTCCTGCCTCATCTGTACATATATCTTGCAGTGTTCGGATAACTATCCCAATAATACTTGGGAAAAGGTGAAATTTGGGCTTCATCTTCACCATCATTGAAACTATCCCATCCCTAGCTGGTTTTGGATTTTTCAGACATGGTGCCATGGCTTTGGAATGTACACTTGGCATCTACTTTACAATATTTGTGGTGCCAAGCTTTTTATTTACCCAGACATTTTAATTTCTATAATCCTTCTGTCTTCCTTTTTAATTTTGCTCCGCTGGTGTTGACTATGGTTGTTAGCAATGGTTTGTGTATATTGTATGGCATGTTTTTATTCTGACATTCATATCCTGTGTTTTTTCTCCAAGAACACCTGCTTCTCCCCCCCCCCATCTTTTCCTCACAATAGCCATGTGAGGTAGACCCAGCTGAGAGATAGTGACTGACCCAAGGTCACCCAGCGGACTACATGTCTGAGAGTGAGGGTTTGACCCCTGGTTTCCCATGTCCTAGTCCTATACTTCAACCACTAACATTGTTCTACACTACAGTGGTACCTCGGGCTAAGTACATAATTCGTTCCAGAGGTCCGTTCTTAACCTGAAACTGTTCTTAACCTGAAGCACCACTTTAGCTAATGGGGCCTCCTGCTGCCGCCGCCCCGCCGGAGCAAGATTTCTGTTCTCATCCTGAAGCAAAGTTCTTAACCTGAGGTACAGTGGTACCTCGGGTTACATACGCTTCAGGTTACATATGCTTCAGGTTACAGACTCCACTAACCCAGAAATAATATCTCAGGTTAAGAACTTTGCTTCAGGATGAGAACAGAAATTGTGCTCCGGCGGTGTGGCAGGAGGCCCCATTAGCTAAAGTGGTGCTTCAGGATTTGTGGCCCTGCAAAGGGGTTATTTTGTACTTGGAGCAGCACTTTGGTTTTTTGGATGGATTGTATGCAGTACAGAGCTTCTGCCACTAGATAGCGCCTACTCACAGTTTCTTTTCTCAGAGTGTTACTTACAAGCCCTGCGGAATCTCTGATTTCCCGCCCAAGTAAACCCTTTGGGCTCTGACACTCAACATAATCAAAATCTGGAAAACGGCAGAGATGACCACAAAGGGACGATCCTTTAAGTGTCATTGTTCAAGAGGAGGTGTAAAATCAGAGCTGAAATCAGATTTACCCCAAACGTGCAGCTGGAGGAGGATTTCCTTTTGAATATCTTTTCAGGATTTCCCATGGTTTGCACCTTCTCCCCCACAACCTGCGCAAGGAGTCCAAGCCTAAACGTATCAACTATATAGCCATCAATCAGATTGTTTACATGCTGAATAAGACCATTAAATGGTACTGCTATAAAATACTTGCTTCACTGCCAAAAACAATAATAGCCTTTTTAAAAAATGGTATGGCACAATGCCCACTTCAAATTGAAATCACATGCCTCACAGGACAAAAGTGCTTTGAAAAGCCATATCTAAATTCAAGTGGTCATTCTTCTTGGAAAGGTTGTTGTGAGTTGCCAATACTCTTCCCAGCATTGCTGGGAATTTGGGTACACTGGGTCGTCCCCCCAGTAGTCTTGCAATGTTGCAGCACCCAACAGCCTGATCCTTCTTATTTTTAGCCTTCATTTTAGTACAGGGATAGCCTAACTTTTGTTGCCTATGCTCTGGTAATCTCTAGGTTAGATTACTGCAGCACATTATACATGGGATTGCTTCTGAAGATACAGTGGTGCCTCGCAAGACGAAAAGAATCCGTTCCGCGATTCTCTTCGTCTAGCGGTTTTTTCGTCTTGCAAAGCAAGCCCATTGACGGCTTAGCGGATTAGCGCTATTAGCGGTTTAGCGGCTTTTAGCGGCTTTTAGCAGCTTATCTGCTTAGCGGATAAGCGGATAAGCAGCTTAGCGGCTTAGAAAAAGGGGGGGAAGGGGAAAAAAACGCAGGAACTTGCAAGACATTTTCACCTTGCGAAGCAAGCCCATAGGAAATTCGTTTTGCGAAGCACCTCCAAAACGGAAAACTCTTTCGTCTAGCGAGTTTTCCGTCTTGCGAGGCATTCGTCTTGCGGGGCACCACTGTAGTTTGGAAACTTCAGCTGGTGGAGAATTTTGTGGCCAAGTTGCTCACTGGTGCAAGACAGGTTGAGCATATTAGAGCAATCCTGTCCCAACTGCAGTGGTTGCCAGTTTCTGGGCCCAAATCAAAGTGCTGCTTTTGACCTATAAAGCCTTAAATGGCTTAGGACCACCATACCTCAAGGACCAATTCTCCCCATATGAACTGACCCAGACCCAGCAATCATCATCTGAGGCCCTTTCTCATGTGCCTCCTCTGTGAGAGGTCTGGAAGACGGGAACATGAGAACAGGCCTTTTCTGTACTGGCTCTTTGTTTCTGGAATGCTCTCCCCAGGAGGCTCACCTGAGACCTTCATTATGTAGCTTTAGGTGCTAAGTAAAAACATTCCTCTTCTGCCAAGCCTTTGATTAATTAAATAATCTATGGCAGGTATGTCCAAAGTCTGTTTTGGGAGCCTAATCTGGCCCACCAGTCGGTTTAATCCGGCCCCTGTGGCAATTTATTTCCTGGGGTAAATTCCCCCCCAAAACTCAATAAAATCCTTAAAAAGCTCAACGACTTCAATTCTAAAAAAAGGTCAATATCTTTGGTCGGCCTTCACGCATGTTCACTTCATCAAATCTGGCCCTCTTTGAAAAAAGTTTGGGCACCCCTGATCTATGGCCTTTTAAACGCAGGGGGGCGCGCTATTGTTTTGTTTGTTACTATGTTATGTACTTTTGTGTTTTTATATTATAAACTGCCCTGTGATCCTTGGATAAAGGATCTTTGGATTATTATTATTATTTAAAGATACAGAAATACATGAATTCTTAAATAGTAACAATGGTTCATCCTTTTAGCCAGGTATGAGTGAAAGATTTTTGTTTTTTTGTTGTTTTTGTTGTTTTGCATAAAATGTATTTTAAAAGTGTCATTTCTAAAACCTTGTACACCTTGTTCTCTTTCTTGTTTTCTTTCTGCTTTTACTTTTTCTCTGTCGTGCAATTTTTATGACCCATTCCTACATCATCCTTCTCATAATGCTTATTTACAAAGATCTCTGTGGCTCTTTGGATAATAGAATCTATTTTTGATTCTCCCAAACCTACTGTACAGTTAGATTTTTAACAAGGTGGACTATTGGAAATGAGCCTTAGTTTATACCATATTTCTGCCTCTACTTCTAGTGTGTAAAATGCCTTCTTTCACCGCTCTGCGTCGCACCATAGTTCTTCCAATGAATTACTAAGGCTTCAGGGGCGGAATATTATTTTAGTTGACAGAAACATCAATACGAATATGGAAGACCAATGGCATTGTACAAATAATATTGGCTGCTTTGGGACTTTGATAGCACAGAACCTGATATTTCAGCCATTCCTATGGCAACACAAAGCAAACCACAATAACCCCACTGCAGGAAAAAACAAACTATATATGTTGCAGAACACAATTATGATTGTATTTGTGCAAGTTAATTTGTTGGAATTGTGCAATGTAGTGGCCAAGGGCTTGTTGTGGTAGGAGCAAATATATGCAAAATAACTAAGAGAGCACTCTACTGCTAGAGTAGCACTTGTTAAGGATAGTGTGTGGGACCTAAGAAATTAAAAAAACCCACACACAACTAACCTTATTCAAAGGGACTTGGAAATGCTTTTCTCCTCAAAGTACCTGCTGTGCCATGTAATGACAAAACGAGGCTTAATATATTTAATGAGATATCCAGAATCAATAGCTTTGCAAGGATGGTGCCCTTAATAATGATTCCTCCCCCTTTCTTAGTTGAGTAAGCAGCCTTTTGCTTTTGACAACTCCAGCTGTGAGAAGTGAAGTGTCACACATTAGTGGCACATCTTGCCTAAGAATGCTAAATATTTCAGGGCAATCAATTAGCAGTCAATTAGCCTGAAGTGAACAACTCCAGTATAATGTTTTGCCTTCAAAGCTCTCTAAAAAATTAGTGTACAACCTGCAAAGTTGGGAAATAATCATTATGTCACAAGTTTTCAAGCTGTTTATTCTGGGGAACCAGACTGCTCATGTTTGGGCTGATTCATACTGAGACGTGTACACATGGAAACTCAAGGCACTGGATCCAGATGTAACATTTTGTGAAAGGAGGAGCTCCTTGAATTTCTGGAAAGAGCTCCGAATGTACCATTTCAATAGTGGTGTTTCTTGTGCACAGTTGAATGAATGGCTTCAGCTGCACAGGGGACATCCTTATATGCCAATGGGACAGCATTGGGATTCCAAGTATAATATAGTTCGTTGGGAGTATTGACTTTAAATGACCTACATTTCAAAGTATAGACACACCAACCCTAAGTGGTTTTCATTATCTTACATAGTGAATCTTTCTCGGCACAGAAGGCAAGTGAATGGACCAGAAGCACCACTTCTGAAAGCCTGGGGGCAGGCAGGTGGAAATAGCTCCCCCTTCCTTATAGATTAGACCACACATGATTACTATATCTATGTTTATCAATGTAACCGCAACAAATACTCTTAAATACTCTTAAAATCCACTGCCTTCTAACAATTCAATATTGACTATATCCAAGAGTAGGCCTTTGAGCCCTAACCTTGCTCTCACCCACCTGTACCTGTAATGGCATTCCTACAGCAGACATTGCAGACAGAAAGACGTATTATGGGTGGAGACTCGCTAGGGCTAAGACAAAGGATCCTCTGTCAGTATAAAGGCTTTGTCACAGACTTGGTGGAGAGGGTTCTTTTACTACTAAGTAAGCACAAGTAGAGGACGCGGGTGGCGCTGTGGGTTAAATCACAGAGCCTAGGACTTGCTGATAAGAAGGTTGGTGGTTTGAATCTCTGCGACGGGGTGAGCTCCCGTTGTTTAGTCCCTGCTCCTGCCCACCTAGCAGTTCGAAAGCACGTCAAAGTGCAAGTAGATAAATAGGTACCGCTCTGGCGGGAAAGTAAAGGGCGTTTCCGTCCACTCCTCTGGTTCACCAGAAGCGGCTTAGTCATCCTGGCCACATGACCCGGAAGCTGTACGCTGGCTCCCTCGGCCAATAAAGCGAGATGAGCGCCGCAACCCCAGAGTTGGCCACGACTGAACCTAATGGTCAGGGGTCCCTTTACCTTTACTTTAAGCACAAGTAGACCTCAGGCATTTGGTGTGCTGGACAGGGTCTTTGAGTCGGAGGGCACAAGCATCAGTCACATACTAGGACATGGTCACTTTCCATTTGAGCACTGTTGGTAATTATTCTTTTACTGTTTAGCTGAGGCACTCAAGTGCAACTCTCAAAATAAGTTGCTACCTTTTAACGCTCCTTTTCAATCACTTAATAAAATAAAATAAACTCCACATTTTGACGCTGGAAGCACTTATTGTGACTGAGCAACCTTTTGGCTTTTAATGGTTTGTTTGTACTGGATGAAAACAGAAATGGAAATACTCAAAGGGCTCCAGATGAAAATGAAAATGTATGAGGGGGGTTGGATTAAAATAGAGATGTATTCCAAGCACGTTTCTTTGGCCGTTCAGGGAAAATATGGGGACAGATGATTTTGGCTTGCAATATCTCCAACGCTGCCAAGTCAAAATAAGTTCTACTGGTTTATATTCCAAACTATAAACCACCAACTCCAATTTATATTCAATAGTGCTGTAAAATGCAGTATTTGCATGATAACTCTCTGGAATGTCATACTGTGGTGAGAAAAAAAGGATGGGTGTAGTTTTATTTCTCAAAATATAAACAGCATGTCGGACCTAAATGAGGAAACAGGCAAGGAGTAGAGGCTAACATTTCAGGAAAATGTTGGGGTTCAGAATGACCTACCTACTTAACTCCAATTCCACAAGAAAGGGTTGACATGTGGGCATGGCTGGTGGACTTATCGTGCTGCCAGGGGACCCTGGCAGCAGAGAGCAGCATGTAGGCAATGTGTAGGCAGCAGAGAGCAGCATGACAGCTGACCATGGGTGGGAGGTGGACAGGCTGAAGAGAGGCCTGCTGTTTTCCTCTCTTAGCCTGGGGCCTAAAACAAGGGAGAGGGGAAGCTTGAGATCTCGGGGGGGGGGGCAGATCAGAAACATGTTACAGTTTTCCATATAGAAGATACGTTGTGTGTACATAGAGGCTCACAGTTCTATGTGTCAGCATCGCCTTTGAACCAGTGTCACCAACTGGACTCATGCTCTTCAACCCCGACTGGGCTAGGCGAGCTGGGTAGCACTTCCAGAGACCACCAGGTCAAAGTGCTGTGGACTCACAGCTTAAAGTTGTGAGCACCGGATTCACTTCCACAATACAGTTGTCGCACAGCAGAGTATAGCAGAGTCTGGCAGTGTATACATGACTCGGAGAGCAGCTCTGTAGAATATCTTCTTTTATTCTATAACTACAACTATGATACAAAACTATATACAGAGCTAAATAGGTCTAAGCATAAATGAATGCTACACTGAGTGTCTGCAGCTGCTCTTAGCAGCAACCTTATCTCTACACACGATCTCTAACACTCAGTCTTTCTCTCTCTCCGACACACTGACTGACTGACTGACTTGGTGCTGGAGCTGAATAAGTAGAAAGCAGAACACTGCTCCTCCTCTCTGGAGAATCAGCAGACTCGTCGGGAGATTTTTGGATATGGGAGGGGTGAAATCTCCTCACTATGAGTGTCTACCTACAGTCTGAAATGGCCCAGCCCTGGCACAGCTTTATCACCTGACTGAGAACCAAAGAGGACACCTCTAGAACAAAAACATGGCATTTTTGAGAGCAGATGATGTTTGGCTCTCTTCGCTACAAAATTTAGGCCAGCGATATTCCAACATAGCCTGTGAAATCACTTTCAAAGTCCATAGGATTTAGAACCATAGGATTCATCAGATTTATGAATCACTTCAATTAGGATAGTGTTCCTGTGGGGTTTTTTATTATTATTTCTGCCCATTAGCTGTCACATATGGAAGTTAGGTCACCTCTGCGTGCATTTTTTATTACACAGGGTAGAGAGTAGCTTAGATTACAATTCTATACACGGTTTGGCTACTTAAATCCCATTGAAAGCCAGTGGGATGTAAGCAGCCTAATTGCTCGCAAAATTGCAGCTGAAGAAACAAAGGTATGGGGAAGGGCAGAAGTTTAGTGATAGATAATCTGCCTTGCACCCAGAAGGTCCCATGTTCAGTTCCCAGCATCTCCAGATATGTTTGGGAATGTTCCTTTCCTGAAATTCTGGAGAGTTGCTGCCAGTCAGTGTAGACAATAGTGAACTAGGTAAGGTAAAGGTAAAGGACCCCTGGACAGTTAAGTCCAGTCAAAGGCAACTCTGGAGTGCAGCGCTCATCTTGATTTTCAGGCTGAGGGAGCCAGTGTTTGTCCACAGACAGCTTTCCAGGTCATGTGGCCAGCAGGTCTAAACTGCTACTGGCACATGGAGGACCGTGACGAGTGCCAGAGCACACGAAAACACCATTTACCTTCTCACCACAGCAGTACCTATTTATTTACTTGCACTGGTATGCTTTCAAACTGCTAGGTTGGCAGGAGCTGGGACAGAGAAACGGGAGCTCACCCTGTTGTGGTGATTCGAACCGCCAACCTTCCAATTGGCAAGCCCAAGAGGCTTAGTGGTTTAGACCACAGGGCCACTCACATCCCTACTGAGCTAGATAGACCAATGGTTTGACACAGTATGTGAGAGCTTTCTGGGTTCTTCCTGTACTTTAACCACTAACATTGTTCTACACTACAGTGGTACCTCAGATTAAGTACTTAATTCGTTCCTGAGGTCCATTCTTAACCTGAAACTGTTCTTAACCTGAAGCACCACTTTAGCTAATGGGGCCTCCCGCTGCCGCCGCGCCGCCGGAGCATAATTTCTGTTCTCATCCTGAAGCAAAGTTCTTAACCTGAGGTACAGTGGTACCTCGCGTTACATACGCTTCAGGTTACAGATGCTTCAGGTTACAGACTCCGCTAACCCAGAAATAGTACCTCGGGTTAAGAACTTTGCTTCAGGATGAGAACAGAAATCGTGCTCTGGCGGCACGGTGGCAGTGGGAGGCCCCATTAACTAAAGTGGTGCTTCAGGTTAAGAACGGACCTCCGGAACGAATTAAGTACTTAACCTGAGGTACCACTGTACAATTTGTGTCCTGTAATGATGGAGAAATTACTATTCAATGTGGTGAAAAAAATCAAAGCTGTACTGGATATGCTAGTCTGCAGCTTCCCTTTATGGGTATTTAAATACTAAATGCTTATAAAATTGCACAGTTCCTGCATGCAGTGCCTAACATGGGAACTTGAAATTGTGGTGTCACTAAGGATAAAGTTTTTAATGGCCACTTCCCGTAATTTGTTCATTAGTTAGATACCTAATTTGAGGGTTTTTAATTATCACAGTAAATGGCGATATGTTATGATTCCCCCCCCCCAATTTAGCGCTAATAGTGTAGATTTATCAAATTTGTTTTTGGGTAGTATTCCCCCCCCACACACACACACAAATAAAAGTGGTTGGTATTACTATGTTTAGTATAAAATTTCTGTCCTCCTTCATGTTATAGATGGGCAGAATAAAAATACTGACATGTATGCATAAGCATTCATTTTAGCTCTGTTTACAGCCCTCCCAAAAAAACCAAAACCAATTTGCTCTGCACACATTACTTCTGTGTAGGTCACAGCATGAAGATCTGCCATGGTCAGGTAAGCCATATTTTGGCATTTCCAGAAAGGCCTGAAAAGTGGAATTCTCTCCTATGAGAGCCCACCAGCTTTGATAGCTTTAAAGAAGGGTTAGATAAATTCATGGTAGATAAAGCTATCAATGGCTGCCAGCCCTCATGGATATGTTCTCCCTCCACAGTCAGAGGCAGCCATGCTTCTGAATACCATTGCTGGAAACCACATATGGGGCGAGTGTTGCGGCTGTTGCCCATGTGCTGCTTGCAGGCTTTCCATAGGCATCCGGTTGGCGACTGTGAGAACAGGAAGCTGGACTAGACTGTGAGAACAGGAAGCTGGACTAGACATACAGTGGTACCTCAGGTTACAGACGCTTCAGGTTACAGACTCCACTAACCCAGAAATAGTACCTTGGGTTAAGAACTTTACCTCTGGATGAGAACAGAAATCGTGCGGCGGCAGTGGGAGGTCCCATTAGCTAAAGTGGTACCTCAGTTTAAGAACAGTTTCAGGTTAAGAACGGACCTCCAGAACGAATTAAGTACTTAACCAGAGGTACCACTGTATTTGCAATGGACTCACGGACAGTTTGCTTTCAGCCTCAGTTTCTCATTTGTAAAATGAGGATAATGGTGACCTATTGTGAGCATAAACAAACTAATAAATGCATATAATCCATATAACCATTGCTTTTTTCCCTGGGGGTACACTGGTGTACTCAGTACCGGCACCTTTATTTATTTTTTACAAGAAAAGCACTGGTTAAAAGTGTGGCACTTACTGAAGCAACTCCATGATGAGTACCAACACCGTTATTTTCTAGAAGAAAAGCACTGTGTATGACCCCATACTTTGAGATCTGCAGATGGAATCTTCATAGCTAGATTATTATTTTTTTTGGGGGGGGGTGATAGTTCTGTGTTGTTTCCACTCTGGAACTCCTTGCCAAGAAAGATTCCGCAAAGCCCTATATTTTATACAGCTTTTACTGCCAGCTTAAGGGAAAGTGGTGGTTCATTATTGGTGACCTTAACCTGGAGTGTGGAGAACTGGATCCCTACGTGGTTTCCCTTTTAGCTAATTGTTAGGACAGTCATTTATACATGAAATATCTTCATAACAAAGGCAGCTTAATTATTAATTTCAGTAGCTTGCCAGGGGTTATTATGCATTAGCAATTACTTACAAGCAAGACTGCTAACGATATTACATATCATATGTAATTTCTCAGCAAAGTATTTGAAGCAATCAACCGAAGTCATAATTTTTACTCACAACAGTTTCTGCATACTGATAAGTATTTCTCGCCACAGATACTGCTGATGAAATCCAGGGTTTGGTGCTCTGTTTCTGAGCTAATCAAATGAAAAGTATGTGATAGGTCTGGGCAATTTTGTTACCTTTACACAAGAGCCCCTTCCCGCAACGCTTGAGGTTTGAGTTGGTGTGAAATCACCCTTGGAAGGTCATTTTTTGGTAGTATTTTCCTGGTGAATGCCATGGAGGCTCTTAAATGTTTCCAGTCAGGCAGCAGATTTATTTATTTATTTGGAGGGATTTATATGCTGCCTTTCAGCAAAAGGCTCCCAGATGTACACTTGAAAACAGTACAAATAGATGAAACAAACATACAAACTAAAAAAGCAGCAAACCAAAGGCAGATAATAAAACCCAACAGAAGGTGTAACACACTAAAACCAGCTTCTGGATATACCAAAATGCCTGGATAAACAACAACAACAACAACAACAACAATTAACAGCAGTCGTCGTCAGCTTCATCTGGCATGGAAATGTCATCAGTATTGGTGCCAGGAGTTCACTTCTTCTGTGGAAGCATTTAAGCACAAGGTGCAACAATTAAGAAGACCCCTTCTCAAGTCCTTGCCCACCTGTCTGACAGAAGGCCTCTTCTCATGAATGCAAGGTACAGGTAGGCTCATGTGATTGAAGCAGACATGGCTGAGGGGAGGTGCTGAGCCCCAGGGTCCCTCTAGGCATCCTTTTTATTGCATGTTGATTCTGATTTGTGCTCATGATGCAGTTGGGATGGTCTTATGTCACCCCACCTTGAATACAATTTGCACCTGGTAAGTCCTGCTGCTTCATGTCCTGTCGGTGCATACCCTATAACTTCCTGCTGAAATCCCCTAATTTTTCACCCACTAATCTTCTAGGGTTGTTTTGTCCCACTTTCGTTGTGCAGAATAAATCCACCAGTCTGGAGGGGCCTCTAGTTTGTGGCTGTAAGAAGCAGGTAATACTTTCATTGAAGACATTGTGGTCATATTTTTATTTTTATTTATTAAATTTCTATACCACTCTTCAACTGAAGCTCACAGGGTAGTTTACAATATAAAGACAAAAAAAAAATCATACCATAATAACAAACAAAAACAACAACCCCTCCCCCAGTTTAAAAGCCCATAGATCGTTTAGTTAGCCAAAAACTTGGTACTTACAGGCAAAGGTAACCAATGAGCCAGGCAAGCCTCCCTGGGGAGAGCTTTCCACAAATGGAAAGTGGTCCAAACAGAGGCCATTCTCAGGTTGCCACCCTCTGGACCTCTTGCAGAGGAGGCACACAAAGAAAAGCTTTTTCTAGAAGTGTTCTGTTTGTAGAAATACACTTCATAATTTATGGAGGCTACCTTGCATGGTACACTAGTCAACAGTACAGTGGTACTCAGGTTAAGAACTTAATTCGTTCTGGAGGTCCGTTTTTAACCTGAAACTGTTCTTAACCTGAAGCACCACTTTAGCTAATGGGGCCTCCCGCTGCCACCACGCCACTGCCGCACGATATCTGTTCTCATCCTGAAGCAAAGTTCTTAACCCGAGGTACTATTTCTGGATTAGCGGAGTCTGTAACCTGAAGCATCTGTAACCCGAGGTACCACTGTATTAGGGGAAACAGTAAATTGACAACATGCCTTAAACTCATACTGGTTCCTTATATTCATGGACCAAAGAACATGGAGCCATTTCTGTCACGTACTGAATTTGAAACCGTATTGCACATCCTGCCTGCAGTCAGCTATGAATTTGATTTATTCATACACAGTGCATTTCTAAGAGGAGAGGTACTCCTGGAATTGAGGTTTTTCTAGAAGCCATTCCTTCTAACTTCAGGTTGGCAAAGTTGCCTTGCATGTGTCACTGATGCTGAATTAACAGGAGTGCCTCTCACTTCTGGTTCCCCTTCATCTTCCCTACCTCTCGGTGCTGATGTGTGAAGAGAGATTGCAAGTTGAGTGAAAAAGTGGAAGAAACGTAGAGCTGACTTTGGGCTCTGTAAGCATCACAGGCTGCTTTCCTGGAGATTTGATGTGGAAGCAGTCAGTAAAGGTAAACGTAAAGGGACCCCTGACCATCAGGTCAGTCATAACCGACTCTGGGGTTGTGGTGCTCATCTCGCTTTATTGGCTGAGGGAGCCGGCGTACAGCTTCCGGGTCATGTGGCCAGCAAACCAGAGCAGCGCACGGAAACACTGTTTACCTTTCCGCCGGAGAGGTACCTATTTATCTACTTGCACTTTGATGTGCTTTCAAACTGCTAGGCTGGCAGGAGCTGGGACCGAGCAACGGGAGCTCACCCCATCGCGGGGATTTGAACTGCCGACCTTCTGATCGGCAAGTCCTAAGCTCCGTGGTTTAACCCACAGCGCCACCCGCGTCCTGGAAGCAGTCAGTAGTCACTGGCTATCTTTCAGATAGTTTAAGCTACATCTCCACTCAATCTGTACATTGAGTAACCAACCAACCGGCCCATGAACATGTAATCAAACACCCATATGTCTATAGTGAACTCCTTCAGGTGGAAACCAAACTTGGATCAAATGCTGCATCCCCAGAAATTCCTGGTGCTCAGACAAGTGGGGTGAGTATACCAGTGTGCTTTTTGCCTTCCAGGTACCACCTAGTATTCTCATTCATCCACATTTATCAGCCATAAACGAAGAATCACATGGCAAGTAACCATGTGCTAAATGTAAGATGTAGCTGAGTCCTTTGTATCAGGCAAATTCATTCCATTTCCCATTTGAGTCCAGGTAGCTGCTGAGTATTGTGATTAGTCTTAAAACAGCAACTGGGGGATGCATTAAGAAGTATCCTAGCCCTTTGTCCCTGGCCTATAACACACAAGACAAACATTCAGCAACGTTGAGCATTTTAACACAGTGGTGAACCTACATTTTGGGGGGCCTGAATCTTGAACTGTTATGGGGCCTCCCTTCACAACCAGCAACAAGGGTTGTTCCACGATAGAGCACCACATTTTTTAAAACTACTACATCTCAGATTTTGATTAAAATCATCTCATAGGTCAAAGTCACTGGTGTGAATCAATATTTCCTATGCCTTATAGTTTTCAAGTTATGGGAGGGATGCAGTTTAGGCGAATGTTATATACATACATGAATAAAGGTGCAGACAGTTCAACTCTTTTTACACAAGTCTATGTATAACACACAAACCAAGGACTTCTCCTTTCACTACTGTGTAACAGAGCAGTTTGTTATTTTAACACTGCATTTAACACTAGAAACCCGAAATATTTCAGTGTTGACTGTGATCCGTGTTTGCCGTGGAGTCAAACACCAACACAACTGTCAGGATGAACTGCAGAACTGACTATAATGGCCAAAGCATTTGAATAGGAATCTGTAACAATAATTCACAGGAGCAGAATGAAGGCAGAAAGCAGTATTGATGAGTTGCCTGCAGTTAGAAAAGATAACGACTCTCACATTGAAACGAAATGGGCAATATTAAACACAATCTTCTCAAGGTACGCAGAGGGTGCTTGCTGTACCAGTAAATAGTTGCTTGCTGTACCAGCAAATAATGTCTCTGTGGAGAAATGTTTTCCGGGGGCAAATGCCTGTCTAGACTGGTGAAAAGAAACTATATGCCAGTTGTTATAGTGAAAGCTGAATTTTGAGTTAAAGTCAACTTCAAGAAGCCATGCACTGATTCCTTCGGATTAGTGAAATAGCAGGAGATGTTCCCTGCCATGAATGCAAATTCATTCTAACCACTGGAGCCAAACTTTTGGGCTTATTCAGCTATTGACGTTCTTCCCCTGCCATGTGCTTACATTCCGACCACCTGTGTCAGCTGCTGCCCATTGGAACTGGCAGAGCAGAAGGGAGGGAGACCGACAATTTGTGGAGGCAGAGCCAACCACTTCTAGTTTGTCCCCATCCTTCTCCTTGCTCAGTTGTGCAATGGTGACACTGAGGCTAAGAAAAAGGAAGCTGGCAGCCAGTGCCCTACCCTGCTTCATCTGGTGTATTGATTTATTGATACTGCTATTTTGTTGCTTTCATTATTGTTTTATTGCTCTGTCTATATTTTTAACTATATCTTTATTGATTTAAAATAAATACATTTATGAGAAAACAGACGAACAAACAACTAAACAAACATACAACCAAGCAAACAAATAATAGAAGAATCAAATGAACAACCACAATATAAGAAACAAGATTAACATAACTAACATCATTTATACTCATGGTACTGAAAGCAATTATAAAACTTATAGAGGGGGAAAAATTAAAAATGACTTCCAATTAATCTCACTGCACTTTGTCTATCCATTACCTTATACCACACAGTTACATATTTCTTATACAGTTTCTTTTTACCTCCCTACGAACTTATATTTATACAATACAAGGATCAGTTTAATTCTGCCAAGATGTTTCCTTTTCTACCATAGTTTTCTAAGTATTCTTTAAAGATTCTCCAATCCTTATAGACTTTTTGTTTTGGTTGGCCTCTTACCCTTCCTGTCGCCTTTGCTAGCTGCAGATATTCTACCATTTGGATTTGCCAGTCTGCTGTGTTGGGTATTGTTGTATTTTTCCAATTTCTTGCTACTAAAATTCTGGCCGCAGTTATCCCGTACGTGAACAATGTTCTTTTCGATTTCCCTATTTCTTTTGGCAAGGCTCTTAATAAAAATATTTCTGGCCTTTTTTTGAATGTAAATTTAAATAATTTTTTTAAGTTCTTCATATATATTATTCCAAAATACACAAATGTCTGCACATTTCCAACACATATGCAAATAAGACCCAATTTCTTTGTTACATCTCCAATATATTGGTGATCTGTTCTTATACATTTTAGCAAGTTTTTCTGGAGTTTGGCGCCATCTGTACATCATCTTCATTGTGTTTTCCCTGGGATTGTAACAGGCCATGAATTTTATATCTTCCCACCATAATTTTTCCCATTGTTCCATGTAAATATTATAACCCAGGTCTTGCGCCAATCTCACCATTACGGCTTTCACTTGTTCTTCCTTTACCTCCCATTCTAATAGGAGGTCTTATAACCGCGAGATATATTTTCCTTTAAGTAAAGGTAAAGGTACCCCTGATCATTAGGTCTAGTCGTGACCGACTCTGGGGTTGTGACGCTCATCTTGCTTTATTGGCCGAGGGAGCCAGTGTACAGCTTCCAGGTCATGTGGCCAGCATGACTAAGCCGCTTCTGGCGAACCAGAGCAGCACACAGAAACGCCGTTTACCTTCCCGCCGGAGCGGTACCTATTTATCTACTTGCACTCTGATGTCCTTTTGAACTGCTAGGTTGGCAGGAGTATTTTCCTTTACTTTGTACCAATCCTTTTTCAAGTTTTGATGTTTCTTTTGCCAGTCCTGCTTTCTTATCAATGATTAATCTTTGATGTATTTGAAAATATTGCAGCCAGTCTGTTAAATGCCTTAATTTCTTCTTCTTTTTTCAGTATAGGTTCATCCTGTTGTCCTTCTAATAACAATTGGTATGTGGCCCATTCCCCTTCCATATTCTTTTTCTTAACTGCCTGTGCTTCTGTAGGTGAGGTCCACACGGGGATCTTGGGTTCTAGTATTCCTTTATATTTTGACCAGATCTTATATATAATGATTTCCTTATTAAATGATTCAGAAAGCCCCTGTGGACCTTTACCTTCTCATATATTAAATAGGCATGCCACCCATACCGATTATAATATCCCTCCAAATCTAATACATCAAAATCCCTTAATGTTATCCAATCTTTAAGCCATAGTAGTCCTGCAGCTGCATGGTATAACTCTAGATCAGGGAGCGCAAAGCCTCCTCTCTCTTTTTTATCTATTAACAGTTGGTATTTTATTCTCGGGTTTTTTTCCCATTCCATATGAATTTTGCCATATCTTTCTTCCACTCTTGGAAACATTTCATCCCCCCCAATATCGGTATACCGGTAGTTTGAAATAGAAGAATCATTTTGGGGAGTATGTTCATCTTGACCACCAAGATTCTGCCCCAGAGAGAGAGGTGTAGCTTACTCCAAGTTTCCATATTTTTCTTTCTATTTTTTTTTAAAAAAACCATATATAGATTATGCTGCTATTTGTTTGCAGTAGAAAGGCAAGATGAAAATGTCATAATAAATAAAATAAAATAAAATAAAATCCCATTACACTCCTAGCTGGTACTTCACAAAGAAACCCATCTGTCTTTACACTCTTAAAGGTAAAGGTAAAGGTACCCCTGCCCGTACGGGCCAGTCTTGACAGACTCTGGGGTTGTGCGCCCATCTCACTTAAGAGGCCAGGGGCCAGCGCTGTCCGGAGACACTTCCGGGTCACGTGGCCAGCGTGACATCGCTGCTCTGGCCAGAGCCGCACACGGAAACGCCGTTTACCTTCCCGCTGGTAAGCGGTCCCTATTTATCTACTTGCACCCGGAGGTGCTTTTGAACTGCTAGGTTGGCAGGCGCTGGGACCGAGCAGCGGGAGCGCACCCCGCCGCAGGGATTCGAACCGCCGACCTTTCGATCAGCAAGCCCTAGGCGCTGAGGCTTTAACCCACAGCGCCACCTGCGTCCCCCCTCTTAGAAAGCTACAATACATGATATGATTTTTAACGAAAATTGAATCAGAGAGATTGTGATCCATCTGTCTTACCCTTCAACTTCCCCCTTCTGCGCAGCATGTCTGCAAATCAGACGTTGTCTGTTACGAAAGGGAAGCAATTTGCGCAGGGCCAAAGTGCAAATTCATATCCTAATATTGTTAGCTGCACAAATCACATGGGTGATCGTATTATTTCTTTGTTTACACATGAAGACATGAAACTGCGATGGAGGTTACCCATCTGTCCCCCTCTGTCTATCTTGCTCTTCTTTCCTTCTCCAGTTCTCCGTTCTGACCTCTGAAAACTGAGGGAAGCAACTGTTGTCCCCTATGTGATCTGCAAAATAAGCCCCACGTGAGATGTGGACTACAGTGGTAACTTGGGTTACAGACAGTTCAGGTTACAGGCTCCGCTAACCCGGAAGTAGTAGCTCGGGTTGAGAACTTTACCTCAGGATGAGAACGGAAATCACGCGGCGGCGGCAGCAGCTGCAGCAGGAGGCCCCATTAGCTAAAGTGGTACCTCAGGTTAAGAACAGTTTCAGGTTAAGAACAGACCTCTGGAACGAATTAAGTTTGTAACCAGAGGTACCACTGTATCTCTCTACTGCCTTTAATTACAGTTTTGATTTCATATGCGGTGAGGTAAAAAATGGTGAGTTGGCCAAAGCCCGACTGTGAATAGACAGCAGAGCAGAGAAGCATTTGCTTGCAAAAAGTGTGATGGGAATGATTAAATAAATCAAGTTCTAATAATGCTTTATGCGCCAAGTATCTCTGTTTTCCAGGGTCTGTCCCAAGAGACTAATGACTCACTGTCTCTGCCTGTGCTGTGCAGTCTTGAGAGATTTGGGGCATTACTTTTTAAAAGCTTCCATCTTCCTCTCCCACAGCGACTTGTCCAGATTAATGAATATACTGCTAAGCAGGTTTGACTTGCAGCTTCTGCACACAGAATCCTATCTGGTCCACTGTGAAGCTAAACATTGTATTAAACATTTCAGAGTTTGTAAGAAGTTAACTATTGGTATCCATTTATTAGTTTATCAGCTGCAGCGATTAACTAAGTTTTGGAAATAATAACCTTTACAAAAAAGAAAGGGTGGGGGGGAGGCAGAACTTCCAGTCAGATTGCAAAGGGTTGGGAATGGAGAAGAAATTGTCTATTTCTTGTTCCTTCCCCAGTTAAGGGTCAGCAAATTCATCCTGCAAGCCAAAACTGCTCCTACCGATCCAACAGAGTTGCCATGTGTCTGCAGATCACAGTCCTCTGTCGGAAAGGTTGCTCAAAAGACAGCGCTTCATCTGAAGGGCTACCTGGGCCAAGACCAGTTTAAAGATAAAGAACCATAAGGCAGAAGAGCAGAGGCCTTGGAGCTGCCCCCAAACAGATATCACCTGTACAGCAAAGGGATCAGGCACACAGGTTGCCCTGTGTCAGTCTTCCCCTGCTGGTGAGAGGTATTGTATTTATATTTACACTATACTATTTCTTTCTGAATTTGCACCAATACATAAGGTAAAAGGTAAAGGTAAAGGTACCCCTGCCCGTACGGGCCAGTCTTGACAGACTCTGGGGTTGTGCGCCCATCTCACTTAAGAGGCTGAGGGCCAGCGCTGTCCAGAGACACTTCCGGGTCACGTGGCCAGCGTGACATCGCTGCTCTGGCGAGCCAGAGCCGCACACGGAAACGCCGTTTACCTTCCCGCTAGTAAGCGGTCCCTATTTATCTACTTGCACCCGGGGGTGCTTTCGAACTGCTAGGTTGGCAGGCGCTGGGACCGAGCAGCGGGAGTGCACCCCGCCGCGGGGATTCGAACTGCCGACCTTTCGATCGGCAAACCCTAGGCGCTGAGGCTTTTACCCACAGCGCCACCCGCGTCACCAATACATACAAATCAGCAAATGCACATTTTCTGCAAAACTGTGTCTTCTTTTGTTCCCTTTTATGGTGACGTGCAACTGCTGGTAACCCTATTGGCTAAGTGTAGAAATGACACATCATGTTTCTACACTAGAAACACTCGAGCAAGAGATGATGATGATGCTGAAGAGTTTGGATTTGTTATCCTGCTTTATCACTACCCGAAGGAGTCTCAAAGCGGCTAACATTCTCCTTTCCCTTCCTCCCCCACAACAAACACTCTGTGAGGTGAGTGGGGCTGAGAGACTTCAGAAAAGTGTAACTAGCCCAAGGTCACCCAGCAGCTGCATGTGGAGGAGCAGAGACACAAACCCGGTTCCCCAGATTAGTAGTCCACCGCTCTTAACCACTACACCACACTATAAACCAGGGCAGATAAATATGGAACAAAGTGGAAGAAATTGTGAGAACACAGCGGGCTAGCTGCTGTGTGGATTATGAGCGAGACACTACTGTAACAAGAGAACAGCATTTAAGAATGTAAAAATGAGAACCTAAACTGGCATATCTCTCCATCCCTAACCTGCAATGTGCTAAAGAGATTCCAGTCCAGATCTTTTGAGGACTGGTTCAAGTTTTTGCATGTCTTTTCAAAGCTAACTTAAAAAATACAAATATAGATAAGAAAAGCAAACCTATGTGACTCCTTAATTGTATAAACTTCCCCTTTCCCTGTTCAGTTGTATTCTCCCAATTTTAGCAGATCAAATGTGTGAGAGTTAATTTGTCTTGACAAAGGTGTAATGTCATATTGCAACCCAGAAAAAACAGGAAGATGGAGCCAGAAATAAAAGGTTTGATATTTGGATAATTCCTACTTTTTGCCCATGTGAACATAGTGGTTATTTACTGCTAGAATCTTTCCTTCTTGAACTTGATGTTTGTAAAAGGAAAGATGTACTTCAGCTGTAAACTGGTTGTCATAACAATACCATAGCAGCTAGATCCCTTGATAAATGGCACTTAACTCATTGCAAATGATCTGGATGAAGAAAGGAAATAGGCTAAGCATCTTATAAGGATATGCTTAGCATATCCTTAGCAAACTTGAATTCCTATAAGTCTTTAGTGGAGTAAACTTCAGAATTTGAGTCCTGCCCATTCAAACCTCTTAAGAGTTTTTTTTAAGTGGGGATAGTGAAAACCCAATAGGGTGAAGTTTATTCTAGTACCAAACCCTGTATGTGGTTCTAAAATCTTTACTGATGCAACTGTACATGTTACATTTCCCTATTCAGATGTGGGTGAAATAAAGGGAAAATCTAGCTTTTATTGCTGTAATCGTGAGCAATTTTAGTTCCCCACCCCACCCCTACTCATATCAATTGGATTTTTCTTCTCCATTTAATATGTTTAGGAACAAGGTGCCAGAATGTATGCTGACATGCAAGTTTTTTTTTTAATTCAGTCAGGAGAAAGGAATCCCCTTATTGCCTGCTTGCTAAACCTTGATTAAAAGAAACAGCAATTTGTTGCACAGTCTAAATTGGCCCCTAGAAACATGATTAAGCTGATGTAGAGACAGTTAGGGGGAAATGCTTTCACATATCTTTTCCGCATTTCATGCATTATGGAATACGTCAGCTGGATTGTGATGTTTTTTGACAATGGTTCACTCAACTTATGAATCAGCAGAACCAGCATCAGGAATGGATTTAATTATAATCTGATTCCTGAATCCCACCTAGGAACTGGCTCCAGTTGAGAAGTTGTTTTTTTTTAAGGGGAGCAATTAAAAAAACCCACACTTATACTGCCACTTATTCTTCTTCTCAGTTTATGCTTTCTTCAGCCTTCCATAACTAGCTACTCTAGAGGTCTTTTGGACAACAATTTCCATTCAGCCATAGCCAGCAAGGCTAAGGATCAGGGATGGTAGAAGCTGGGGGTCCAGCAACATTTGGAGGGTACTAGGTTGAGGCAATGGCGTAGTGTGGGTTGCCAGCACCCATGGCCACACAAAGAGGGTGAGTGGCTGGGAGGGAGGGAAATGGACAGAGTGCACATGTGCATTCAACTGCCTAATGGCATCCACATCTCCCAAGAGACTGCAGCCACAGAGATGAGAAAAGTAGATTTGTTCCCTTGTCTGGAAGTCACTTCCTGGTTCAAAGTCACTTCCGCTTTCAATGGATCCCAACAATGGAAGCATGCAGTTGTACCGAGGCAGCACCAGGTGTTGAAATTTTGAGCCCCTGCCCCAATTTTGTTCTATGCTACTGGGTTGAGGTACAGCCCTCATTTTCAGTGCTACTTTCTGAGCCCCACTCAAAGTATGGAGAAAACAGGGAGTATGCAGGTTGGGGAGAGGAGAGAGAGAGAGAGAGAGAGAGAGAGAGAGAGAGAGAGAGAGAGTTAAACTTTATTATCGCTGCAGCTGCTTAGGATTGGGATCAATAAACACTATTACCAATTTAAAAGATAGCTTCAATTAACACAGGAACAGAATTTTTAAAAAGCTTTACTACTTTTTTTAAAAAAATAAAAATATTTAAACAATGCAGGAATGAAATTCCCTTCGATCTTGGATTTCAATTCAATGAAGGAAAAAAATCAGGTTGACATTTAGAAAAAAATAAACAAATGAATAGCAAACTGAACAAATCTGATTTGGAATTTAATAAAGCTGTGCCAAATGTCACTTGTCTGAGTAGCAGCTACCCTTCCAGATGTCAATATTTAGGGTCAAAAGTTGAGAATGACATACGCCAGCTATTCACCTCAGCTTTTCTGAATGGGTGTGAAAGGGTCTGAACTTTACTTTAAAACATCAGTCAGCAGCATGCTATTTATTTGTCCCCCACATGTTTTCTCATAGGAAACATATTTAACTTGCTTTGTCAGAAACAAAACTATCTAATGTTTACATGACTTGTCTGCAAGCTGCATATTGAACAGCAGAGCACAGTTTGCTGCAAAATGAGAGGGAAACAGGGCTGACTCAAGACATTTTGTTGCCTGAGGCAAAGGTCAAGATGGTACCCTCCCCCAAGGCACATACAGAAGCCAGTTGGAGTGCTAGTTGAATCTTACTCCAATACTGGTGAAAGGACATTGCACTTGAGGGCAGAAGGTTAGTGTTGGATGTACAGGGCAGGCTACACAGCCTGCATCTCAGCATCTGCCGCCTGAGGCAGCTGCCTCACTCTGCATCAAAGTAGGGCCTGCCCTGGAGGAAAAGCCAGTGCAGCCATTAGAGTGAAACTTGGAGGGAGCGGAGGCAGCTGTTCAGCCTCAGGAGAGTGAACCCAAAGGAGAGCTGTTCCTCTTCCAAGTCCTAAGCATGTTGGGTCAGTGTATTTTCTGAGCTCAGCGGGCTTTTCACTGGTTGGCAAACTGCATAGCAGAATTTGCACAGGTGTCAATCTCAATGTTTCACTTCACATATTGTTTCAGAATATGCAAATTCAACAAGTTCGCTTTTAAATGTGACCTGAATTGAATTTCTCCCCCATCCACAGTTATAGCTTTTCCCAAATCCTAGTGTTTCCTTGCAGAGCTACAATTCCCAGCACCCTTAAGAAACTACGGTTCTCAGCATTCTTCGAGGGAAGCCTTGCCTACTGAAGTGGTATAAGAGGGCTATACATGGATTGGATGGACGTGACCCACATAATCTTTTGGTTTGCTGTGCTGCGTCTCTTAAGTCTCGGGGAAACAACTTCATTAGGTTAACCTTACAATTTAATTTTCTCTTTTGATGGGATCTCAGTCCCTGTAGAATCTTGAGCCTAGATGTCTGTGCTGTCGATATCCTGACTGCATTTTAGCTCATTACAGGGCTGATTTGTACATTGTGTTCACACATGTCCCATGATATTTGCTGTCTGTGTGCTGAAAACAGGTACTTGATGAACTTGATGAGCTGCCCCTCTGCTCTTCTGCCTGTGCCAGAAATAAAGGCTTGGCAAACCACAGATATAGTTCCATGGGTATAGGTGTAAATCCAACAAATTGGAACAATGTGTATAAAATGTGAATTGCACAGTGGTGTTTGAATATCATCAACTTCAGTTACCCCATTGTAAGCCTATGGAAGGATGTGCTTTATATGGTTTTTCATAGACCTTTTTTTTTTGGGGGGGGGCATTTAAGAAACCAGCAGCAGGAGCCTAAAAGTGCAGATATCAAAGTTAACAGGAAACCTCCTGCTCTGGAAATATTACTGCAGATTGTATGGCCATGCACTTCTAGGCTTCTGCCAAATAGGCGTGGAAGCAGTTGTGGGAGACCTTTGTTAGTAAAGGTAAAGGGACCCCTGACTGTTAGGTCCAGTCGCGGACGACTCTGGAGTTGCGGCGCTCATCTTGCTTTACTGGCCGAGGGAACTGGCGTACAGCTTCCGGGTCATGTGACCAGCATGATTAAGCCGCTTCTGGTGAACCAGAGCAGCACACAGAAACACCGTTTACCTTCCCGCCGGAGTGGTACCTATTTATCTATTTGCACTTTGACGTGCTTCCGAACTGCTGGGTTGGCAGGAGCAGGGACCGAACAACGGGAGCTCACCCCGTCATGGGGATTTGAACCACCGACCTTCTGATTGGCAAGCCCTAGGCTCTGTGGTTTAACCCACAGCACCACCCGCGTCCTCCAGATGTTATTGAACTATAAAGCCATCATCCCTGCCATTGGTCACACTTGCTCAGGCTGATGGAAGCTGGAGTTCTACAACATCTGGGCGAAGCTCAGCTTCCTTTCCACCCTGAACCTAAAGAAGAGGAATTGACTTTGCAAACCAGAAAGAAAGTATGAAATAAGAAGGTGCCTGGCAGAGTTTAAACACTTGCTATTAATTTTGAAAAATTACCAAGAATCTGATGGTAAGGAGATCCTAGAAAAGCTGCTGAGGCAAGGATGCTGCTGAGGTTTCCCAAGAGTAAGCCATGCAAGGTTCAAGGCTGTATCTGCTGGCCAGGTGCGTCCAGGAAATGTGGTGTGTATTGTAACGCAGTGACAAGGGGATCAGGCCCCAGAGCCATGTCGCTTGGCCTCTCGGCCAGCCAGGTGCCCCTCCTGGAAGCCCCAGGCAACACTGGGGCAACCCTGTTTAGAGAAGTTTTTAATGTTTGGTGTTTTATCGTGTTTTTAATATTCTGTTGGGAGCTGCCCAGAGTGGCTGGGGAAATCCAGCCAGATGGGAGGGGTATGTATAAATAAATAAATAAGTAGTAGTAGTAGTAGTAGTAATAGTAATGGCGAACACCAACTTCCTGGGTCAGGACGTCACCAGCACTCTATGGATCAGCATTGATGACTACACACTTGAGGTGGTAGATAGTTTTGTCTGCCTCCATCAGTGCTAAGCTGGACAAGTGTATTGGCAAGGCAGCTATAGCAATGGCTTGCCGCTCCCAAAAGGGATGGGGAAATGTGATGCTAATGTCCAATACCAAGATGAGGGTCTACAAAGCTTGGGTGTTGAGCATGCTGCTTTACGGAAGTGATCTGTGGGCAACTTACAGCCACCAGGAGTGATGCCTCAATGCCATCCACATGCACTACCTCAGGAAGATTTTGGGCACCGCATGGCAGGACAGTCTCAAGCAAAGATGTGTTCTCCCGAGCCCACATTCCAATCATGTACACACTCCTGTCTCAATGATGTCTACACTGGCTTGGTCATGTCCACGGAATGGAAGATGGCAGGATCCCCAGGGATGTGCTCTGTGGGAACCTGACTTCAAGCATGATGCCATCTCATGAGAATGTGAGGTCCAGGGCTAGCTACAGGCTTAACATGGTACTGGCAGAATGGGTAAAGACACTTGGTTATGAGGCAAAATCAAAATGACTCTGGTGTTGTGTAGAAAAGGGTAAAAGTTGGGCTTGGATACTTTTGTTACCTCACCCTGGCATAGTTGATTTTTACCAGAAGTAAAATAAGACCTTTAATGATGAATTCATATCAAGGAATTCTAGAGTTTATTGTTTACTGTTAATTATTGCATTCCTCAAGCTTTTCCCAGAGTTTACAAGAATAATTAAAATCCAATGTCCTTAGTTAAAATTAATATAGGCTTAGGTAACAATTAAAGAATAATAATGACTTTGTTGGGTTACAATACAACAATACAACAAGACACTATAACCTTTTTTAGATGGCCAATATGTTCATTAAGGCTTGATTAACTGCTCCTCCTTGTAACATTGTCTGTCTCTTTACATTAAGCACCAGTAATTAGCTTAAGCAAACCCTCAAAACGATTTGTCTTCTCCACACGATTAATGGCACTAACTTTCTCAAATGTTTTACGAAAACAGCAGCTACTGCAAAATGTGGCAGCTTGACTGTTCACTGAGGTAAAATATTGGCATCGTATTGCATTTACAGTGCTGCATTGGCTGCCCGTTTGGGCTGCAAAGTCCTGTATAACTTGGGATCAAGATACCTAAATGTCCCATCCATTCTATATTCAACTGATCACTGCACTCTGTATGAGAGGGCATCATCCTGCAGGCACTACCCTATCTGGAGGCCCATTCTGCACAGTGTCTGTACTTATCCTGCCTGCTATGCAGTGGGAGGGAGTTCCAAGCAGGCATTGCCGCCTTCATCTTTTTGGAGCCTGCTGAAATCTTCTCTCTTTCAACAAATCTTTTAAAGGAGACTTTGATCCCAGTTGGTGTCTGTATTGGATAGGAATTGATTTTATGTGTGTGTTGTTTTAAATTGTTTTCACATATGCAGTTGTTTCTGATTGTTTATATAAGTATTAACTGTTTTATTTTTAAATTTTCATTTTTTGCTCCTCACTAGAAAAGTAAAATTGCTTTTTTTAATATACTGCAATTGTATTACTTTTATTTGGTTGCCATTCTTTGGCTTTCCTAGATGAATAACTTAAAACATTCTCAGCAGCGCACAACAGATTTAATGTTGTTGTTGTTGTTTAGTCGTTTAGTCGTGTCCGACTCTTCGTGACCCCATGGACCAGAGAACGCCAGGCACTCCTGTCCTCCACTGCCCCCCGCAGCTTGGTCAGACTCATGCTGGTAACCTCGAAAACACTATCCAACCATCTCGTCCTCTGTCGCCCCCTTCTCCTTGTGCCCTCCATCTTTCCCAACATCAGGGTCTTCTCCAGGGAGTCTTCTCTTCTCATGAGGTGGCCAAAGTACTGGAGCCTCAGCTTCACAATCTGTCCTTCCAGTGAGCACTCAGGGCTGATTTCCTTCAGAATGGAGAGGTTTGATCTTCTTGCAGTCCATGGGACTCTCAAGAGTCTCCTCCAGCACCATAATTCAAAAGCATCAATTCTTCGGCGATCAGCCTTCTTTATGGTCCAGCTCTCACTTCCATACATCACTACTGGGAAAACCATAGCTTTAACTATACGGACCTTTGTTGGCAAGGTGATGTCTCTACTTCTCAAGATGCTGTCTAGGCCTGTCATTGCCCTTCTCCCAAGAAGCAGGCGTCTTTTAATTTCGTGGCTGCTGTCACCATCTGCAGTGATCATGGAGCCCAAGAAAGTAAAATCTCTCACTGCCTCCATTTCTTCCCCTTCTATTTGCCAGGAGGTGATGGGACCAGTAGCCATGATCTTCGTTTTTTTGATGTTGAGCTTCAGACCATATTTTGCACTCTCCTCTTTCACCCTCAATAAAAGGTTCTTTAATTCCTCCTCACTTTCTGCCATCAAGGTTGTGTCATCTGCATATCTGAGGTTGTTGATATTTCTTCCGGCAATCTTAATTCCGGCTAGGGATTCATCCAGCCCAGCCTTTCGCATGATGAATTCTGCATATAAGTTAAATAAGCAGGGAGACAAAATGCAGCCTTGTCGTACTCCTTTCCCAATTTTGAACCAGTCAGTTGTTCCATATCCAGTTCTAACTGTAGCTTCTTGTCCCACATAGAGATTTCTCAGGAGACAGATGAGGTGATCAGGCACTCCCATTTCTTTAAGAACTTGCCATAGTTTGCCATGGTCGACACAGTCAAAGGCTTTTGCATAGTCAATGAAGCAGAAGTAAATGTCTTTCTGGAACTCTCTAGCTTTCTCCATAATCCAGCGCATGTTTGCAATTTGGTCTCTGGTTCCTCTGCCTCTTCTAAATCCAGCTTGCACTTCTGGGAGTTCTCGGTCCACATACTGCTTGAGCCTTCCTTGTAGAATTTTAAGCATAACCTTGCTAGCGTGAGAAATTAGTGCAATTGTGTGATAGTTGGAGCATTCTTTGGCACTGCCCTTCTTTGGGATTGGGATGTAGACTGATCTTCTCCAATCTTCTGGCCACTGCTGAGTTTTCCAAACTTGCTGGCATATTGAGTGTAGCACCTTAACAGCATCATCTTTTAAAATTTTAAATAGTTCAGCTGGAATACCATCACTTCCACTGGCCTTGTTATTTGCAGTGCTTTCTAAGGCCCATTTGACTTCACTCTCCAGGATGTCTGGCTCAAGGTCAGCAACCACACTACCTGGGGTATATGAGACATCCGTTTCTTTCTGGTATAATTCCTCTGGTATAATTCCTTTCTTGCCACCTCTTCTTGATGTCTTCTGCTTCTGCTAGGTCCTTTCCACTTTTGTCCTTTATTATGGAAATCTTTGTACGAAATGTTCCTTTCATATCTCCAATTTTCTTGAACAGATCTCTGGTTCTTCCCATTCTATTGCTTTCCTCTATTTCTTTGCATTGCTTGTTTAAGAAGGTCTTCTTGTCTCTCCTTGCTATTCTTTGGAAATCTGCATTCAATTTCCTGTATGTTTCACGATCTCCCTTGCATTTTGCTTGCCTTCTCTCCCCCGCTATTTGTAAGGCCTCATTGGACAGCCACTTTGCTTTCTTGCATTTCCTTTTCATTGGGATGGTTTTCGTTGCTGCCTCCTGTATAATGTTACGAGCCTCCATCCATAGTTCTTCAGGCACTCTGTCCACCAAATCTAAATCCTTAAACCTGTTCCTCACTTCCACTGTGTATTCATAAGGGATTTGACTTAGATTGTATCTTACCAGCCCAGTGGTTTTTCCTACTTTCTTCAGTTTAAGCTTGAATTTTGCTATAAGAAGCTGATGATCTGAGCCACAGTCATCTCCAGGTCTTGTTTTTGCTGACTGTATAGAGCTTCTCCATCTTTGGCTGCAGAGAATATAATCAATCTGATTTCGATGCTGCCCATCTGGTGATGTCCATGTGTAGAGTCGTCTCTTGTGTTGTTGGAAAAGCGTGTTTGTGATGACCAGCTTGTTCTCTTGACAGAACTCTATTAGCCTTTGCCCTGCTTCGTTTTGATCTCCAAGGCCAAACTTGCCAGTTGTTCCTTTTATCTCTTGACTCCCTACTTTAGCATTCCAATCCCCTATAATGAGAAGAACATCCTTCTTTGGTGTCACTTCTATAAGGTGTTGTAAGTCTTCATAGAATTGGTCAATTTCGGTTTCTTCAGCACCAGTAGTTGGTGCATAAACTTGGATTACTGTGATGTTAAAAGGTCTGCCTTGGATTCGTATCGAGATCATTCTATCATTTTTGAGATTGCATCCCAGTACAGCTTTTGCCACTCTTTTGTTGACTATGAGGGCCACTCCATTTCTTTTACGGGTTTCTTGCCCACAGTAGTAGATATGATGGTCATCCGAACTGAATTCACCCATTCCCGTCCATTTTAGTTCACTGATGGCCAGGATGTCAATATTTATTCTTGCCATCTCATTTTTGACAACCTCCAACTTACCCATGTTCATGGTTCTTACATTCCAGGTTCCTATGCAATATTTTTCTTTACAGCATTGGACTTTCCTTTCGCTTCCAGGCATATCCGCAACTGAGCGTCCTTTCGGCTTTGGCCCAGCCGCTTCATCAGCTCTGGATCTACTTGTACTTGCCCTCCGCTCTTCCCCAGTAGCATGTTGGACGCCTTCCGACCTGAGGGGCTCATCTTCCAGCGTCATAATTTACAGATTTAATACTCTGTGTTAATACATACCCTAAACACCACTATACCTTTCTACAAAATTGTTATTCAGTATTTAATTATATTTAATATGGAAATATTTCTATTTCCATTATAGTTTTAACTGTTTTGATATATGCTATTGTTCTGTTTGTTTTTCTATTGTAAATTGCTTGGGGATGCCTTGTGGGAAGAAAACAATAAATGAAATAAATAAACCCACAGAAATTAACGGAATAGGGTTTATTGACTTCAGTATGACGAACAAGGGATAGCAGCCAAAGTCATAAATATATCAAACACATTGCATAATTCATATTTCATATTTATGTTAGCAAACTAACAAAATGCTGAAGCCCTGCTAGTACAACTTCATTCTATGCATAGGACAGGGCTTCCTCTTCCTCTCCTGTCTCCTCTAGACTGCTGCACACCCTTAACAACAGCTCCAGAGGGTTGTGGGACCTTCTGGAATAGATTTGGGTGTTAGGTGCAGGAGGAGAAGAAATAGAAGTTCCATTGTACAAGCAGAACACTGCATGCAGACCTATACAATCCCAAGTCACAACTTGTTTTTGTGATGTTGGTCGTTAAGTGTGAGCCTGTTTTCATAGAAAGCATTTCACAGTCCAGCACAGACATTTGCCTTCCTTTTCAGTCAGGTCATATTTATTTCTTTACAATGAATGAATGAATGAATGAATAACTAACTAACTAAATAAATAAATAAATAAACAAACAAACGCCTAAACTTATTCTTAAAACATTTAAACATGGAATTATACAATTTGATATTTTATATACAGATGAAAGCTAACTTTCTGTTCCAAACCAAACTATTGCAGATTTGATGAAACAGAAAAGGAAATCCCTCCTTCTCTTGTTTAATCTGGAAAAAAACAGAGTGAAAGAGATCTTGAATTTTTCTGTTTTAGCATTGCCTTCAGGGATTAAATTTCTTCTGCTCCTTTCCATGCAAAGCCCAGGAAACATCACTGAGACACTGCTGAGAAGACAGAAACAAAATTTCAAAAGCAATTTTCATATATCCGATTCTGTTTCAAAAAGGGAAATGCGTCAGGGATGGTGATTTTCTCTCTCTGATGGGCTGTATTCTGCCCTGCAGCCAGCCTGTTCCTTACCTTCTTCATGCATTTATGCAGAAGGTTTTGCCTGAGTCTTCTGTGCTCTGGGAATATTGAGTATCCCGTTAAATCTTATTGCAATTTAATTTCTCTGCTGGAATGCAGAGCACTTCTTTTGAACGTCACTTAGAAGGCACAGCCTGATGACTGCATAGAATCCAAGTAAGAAACTGGGAGCAGCAATTGGGGGGTAAAATCCAGCAAGCATTTCTGTGGTGAACAGCTGTCTGTCTTGTCAATGGGGAACCCCACATGCCCCCCCCCCAGTTTCCAGGATTGGTGGCAAGAAGGGGATATGACAGGACCTTGTCCCTTCTGGTCTCTCTCATTTCATATAGGGCCAGCCCTACCTTTGAGAGAGTGGCTTATTTTGAAGGCCATGAAAGGGAAGCAAATTGTTAGTTAGTTATTATTATTGCATTTTTTTAAAATACCAGGAAAAGTGTTTTCTGCATCAGGTGCCAAAATCATTGGACTAGCCAGTCCTGGTACCTCACCACCTCAGGCAGCAAAATGTCCAGAGCCTGCCCTGTAAAGATATGTCAAGACACACCATTGAAACTTAAGACACCAGTCTAAATGTTAGGTGAGTTGCTCACCATTACTGAAATCTAGCATTGGCCAGAAGGACAGATCCTGAAGCTGAGGCTCCAATACTTTGGCAACATCATGAGAAGAGAAGACTCCCTGGAAAAGACCCTGATGCTGGGAAAGATTGAGGGCACAAGGAGAAGAGGATGACAGAGGACAAGATGGTTGGACAGTGTTCTCGAAGCTACCAGCATGAGTTTGACCAAACTGCAGGAGGCAGTGGAAGACAGAAGTGCCTGGCGTGCTCTGGTCCATGGGGTCACGAAGAGTCGGACACGACTAAATGATTAAACAACAACAACAAAAGCACTGGCCATCTTAATTATTAATATCGTCATTATAGTGAGACGTTTATTTCAAATGCCCTGCCTTTTGACTGTCTCATCTTTAAAATGGAGGACACTGGATTAAAAAAAAAATAGATGGCAGATGTTTTACTAATGATTTATCAAAAATCAAACACCGCTTGGTTGTAACAAAACCTCTATAAACGGTTCATTAAAAAAATATTTAATAGCTCAATAAAAACAGTTAGAAACAAATTTAAAGAACAACTGAAACCGCTTTGAGGTTTTCTCTGCAATCAAGTGGTACATAAATTTTACAAAATAAAATAAGTAAGTAAATAAAAGTCAGCAGTGAACGAAAAGGAGATGAAGGGGTAAGATCTCACCAGGACAAAGGGACAAGTTAACCCCTTTCCTTCACTGTGACTCCGAAAGCAACCCTTATCTTCCATGGGCAAGGCTATCATTCACTCCTATGAGAAAAGTGCTTCTCCATTCTTTTGTCCATCCCTGATACTGAGTGATTCAGCCTTTGCTGAAGGGATCCAGAAAGAGGCATTGATTGGGTCCTTCCTATATTTGGGACCCCTGTCTCCTGCCTCTTCATATGTCATAAGGATGGAGATCTTACCCGTTCACGACAGAAATTGGACAGGCAGCCACACAGCAGCACACACAGCCCCATGTGACTCTGACGTAACTCATACCTTTATGGCTATACTGCCAGATTTATATTTGTATTAAATTTATTAAAGTAGCACACTGTTCTCTGCCTGCTGCCTTCCTAGCTAAAGTACAGAGATTCACGGAAAACAAAGTTAAAGCAATGGAAAATCAAAGTCGTGGCCTCCTTGGTGGATCTCACAGAACACTCCTCGGGGCTACAAGCTTTCCTTTCTTCTAGTGTTATTTAATTAGCTAGTTAAATAGTTCAAAGTCTCTGCTGAAAGGATCATTTCCAGCAAAGAACAGCCAAAACTATAGGCTTTAGGGGACTGTGAGCCAACAAGTGACAATGGCTTTTGCTTGTGTTGGTGAAAACCTGACTCTGGGCATGTTTCCTAAGCATGGAAAGAAACCCAAATGCACAGTACCATCCCCTCCAACATTTCTCTGATGAAAACAGGGATGCCCATCTGACTGGGTTGCCCCAGGCCCTCTCGGCAGCTTCCAACATATATAAAAATATAACAAAATATCAAACTTTGAAAAACTTTCCTGTATAGGCCTGCCTTCAGATATCTTCTAAAGGTTGCATAGTTACCTATCTCCTTGGCTTGAGGGTTACATAACTCCATAACCTCCAGCATTTATCCAATGAATAAAGGAACCTCCTACAATCACCTCCAATATTTCTCTGATGAAAATAAGGATGTCCTAAGGATATTCCGAGAATGAGATGGTTGGACAGTATTCTCAAAGCTATGAACATGAGTTTGACCAAACTGCGGGAGGCAGTGGAAGACAGGAGTGCCTGGCATGCTCTGGTCCAGGGGGTCACAAAGAGTCGGACACGACTAAACAACAAAGGATATTAAAGAATATTCTGGGATCAAATCAAAACAGGGATGGCTTGTGTAAATTCGGGGCTGTCCCAGGAAAACAGAGACACTTGGAGGCTCTGCAGTACATGCAAATGTGAATGTGGTGAAGCCCAGCTACCTTCCTCCGATTGTGAGTAAAGCAACAGTGCCTGCAAAAAGATACCTCTCAACCTGTTGGGGGGGTGATAAACAAAAAGGAAACCTTTCTGACGCTGATTTCTGCATCAGGTGCCAAAATCATTGGACTAGCACCCCTAGTGTTTGGCTAACCCCCCCCCCCCCGATTCCACAGCTGAATTCTCTTCCACAGGCAAGGCAACTGTATCATGGAAGGAGGATGAACCTGTTAGAATTCCTGATCTATGATTGCAGTCATGGGATTTTTGTCTATCACATGACGGTATATGTTTTGACTCCACAGAGTGGGAAGTGACGGAAACAGGATGTTTGTGTTACTGTGTTTTGTGAAGTGGGACTATTGTCCTTTGTTCTTTTTCTCTTTGCTGTCTGATACTAGAAAGAGAGAGGGAGCCATGTTGCAGTGCTCCGTGTGTGTTTATATGTAAATAAAGTAGATTAGCCAAAGTGCTGAGTTGCTGAGGTCTGTTACGCAACTGTGCAAACTCTGCGGATCCCTAAGTGTGCCGGTGTCGGTTGGGATTGGTCACTGTGATGTTTGGGCTGAAGAAAGCTTTTGAAGCTCCCGAACGATTGACCAGGAGAGAGGGAACATGCCAGTTGGGCATGTGTCTGCCAGGGTCCTACTCGAGTGTAGGCTGAACTCCTGACAGTACCTGTGTCCCTCAGCCTCAGCCCCACCCATGTCATCCTCCTGTTCCACCTCCTCGTCCACCTCTGCCTGCTACTCCACTCCTGAGCCCAGCAATGCCTTGGAACTCGCGACATAAACACTTACATTAAGACATGAACAATACATAATGAATTTATTAGCTAATAAACCTGTTTGCAGACTTGCATTTGTGCTTGTATCAGCTGAATTAAAAATTCTAACTGCAACTTAGCTGGCAGCCAGATCCTGATCAAATAACAACAGTGAGATAGGAAGGTAATTGCTGTCATTGAAGACCCTTTCAGGACTAAATTATGCTAGTTTTCTGTAATGTACCTATCTCTATTCTGTTTGTATTAGATGGTGGTGTGGCTCCCATTTCCAGGCCTCCTGCACATCTCTGCCATCATCCTTAGTTTTCCTTGCCTCTGTTGTTTTAAATTGCTGCTCTGTAGTTAAGAAATCAGACAGGCTTCCTGCTTTCTTTTTCTCCTAGCCCCCCCCCTTAATTTCGTTTGGCACCTTGCTATTACAGAAACTTGGATTTATTTCTTGCACTGACATTGCTACCCTAATATTATTGCCTTATGCACCATCAACTCTCTCCCACTCCCTCTATGCCCCATGATGCATGTATAAAGTGATATTTGTAGCTTCCAGTCTGTCACTGTTTTGCAGGAGGAATTCAATCATACACTCGCCTCTGCACAATTAGAGTAGATTAAAACACCCTGAAGCTTTTGCACAACAAACCTATTTCAAAGAAACACACCAATTGTTTTTTGCAGGAGCAAGGAAGTGTGGGATACCGACTGATGGAAATTGTACAACTTCTGCTCAAACCAATCAGAAGGCTCAATAAACAGTGAGCATCCTGATCAATTGCTTATGAAATTTTCTTACAATGAAGCAGTAAGTTTTGTTTCAATAAATAAACATTATGTAAACTCATTTATGAACAATAGCACAGAGTTTAGCATTCAAACCAGATCCTTGGGGGATCCCACTACTTACTTTCCTGCATTACAAGTGCTGTATGTTTACTCCTAGCCCCCGGAATCCGAACACACTGTATATTTATACTTCCAAAAAACTTTTGACAAGGACATGCACCCAAAACTGTTTAATGCTCTTGTCATAGCATAAGATAGGCCATCTGATTGATCAGTAATTAGTTGAAGAACAATAAACAAAGGACAGAAGCAGAGAATTCTGCAGCATTCAGGGGTCACAGGGTGAGCAGATTATTGGCCAAGTCTACAGATGCCACCCAAACATTCAAGATGTTGGTCTGCAAAAAGCCTCTCCACAAGCCAAGTGAATAGGCAACAAAATGGCAAATCCTCCCTTTAAAAAAATGGTGGTATATGTTAGAAAAACACTGGGGCCAAATTTGAATAGTAGGGTATCTGACATCTGGTGGGTGGGGCTTTTGTGTTGTTCTCCGGAATCAGCCCCTCCCTTCATGTGTTCAGTTAGGTTCAGTTAAAGAGACCAACTGTCATTCTCACCTCATGATGTTGTTTTCGTTTCTTCAGTTTACAATTTTCTTTATTATTGAAGCTTTGTTTGACATATATGTGAGTCGCTTACTTTGCTGAAAGGAAAGATATTCTGCTGAAGAATGGTGGAATATCCTCAATTTAGGTGAGTGAGAAGATATTCCCAGTCTGACAGGAGGATTGTTTTTTCAATCACCCCACCCTTCACAACAGCATGTTGGCTCTCTTCCAGTGCATTGGTCAAGAAAAGTTGCATATTTTGTCAAAAGACCAGCCATTTCCCCTGGATAGTGAATTCTATCCAGACACAGTGCCTTTTTGATTATTTTGTCTGTTTCCCCTAGACTTTAATTGTGTCACCTCTATTTGACCTTATTCAGATGCACTTCCTGAAGACGTGGCACAGGCATCATGGGTATTGATCTGTCTGATATCTTCCATGGGGAAAACGGAATTCATTTTTCCTCTCTCACATTTTCTTTCCTGTTTGTAGTGTTTGCCTATTTGCCTGGTCAGAATAGGAAAGTGTTGTGTGTTATCTCTCTTTTTTGCCATGGACTTGTGTGGTGAGAAGGCTGGAAAGAAGCACTTGCCTTTGGGGAAGGGGAAGGTGAAAAGCAGGAATGACAGCTTTAGCTGCAGAGACAGGGGAAGAGACAGATGATTGAACTATTGTACTGAGAAGCAACATGACAGTGATAGATGGAATATGAGAAACCATGAAGAGAGAAGGATCACAGCTGATGGCAAGCTTTCAATAGAGCGAACAGCGGCATCTGATTGTACTTTTGAGATGCAGGGGATGTGGTCAACAAACAGGATTGGAAGCTAGCAGTTAATTAGCTTTTTGCCACTGTAACTGAATTAGTATCCAAGTGGAAATCTAATGAAGTCTCATTTGAAAACTGAATTAGGAGAATATAGAGCACTCTACATTTTAGCAAAGCTTTACATCTAGTAAAACCGCCCACTGCTTTGCACAGTGGTGGGGAACTATCCTCTTCTCCAAGGGCCATATTCTCTGGGGAGGAAAGTCTGTCAGGTGCTGAATGCCAAACAGTGGGCTGGATGCTGCAGCAGGTGGTGGGTGGGGACAGAACCACCATCTTCTATCACTAGTCCCATCCGCACCATACATTTTAAGCATTCTGCATTTATAGAACTATGGCCCTTGCCCAAATGAAGTATCATTTGTTTTTAGCTTTACAAATCTCTAGATAATATATAGAGATATAATAATTTCTAGATAATATATTGCTTTGCAGACAGGTTCTGGCACCTCTTTTTCTAGAAAAACAGCACTGTATGTAGATATCTGATCAAGATAACCACATCCTTTCGGCATGGCTTAATCTTGTGCCTAATTGTTTCAGAATTCTCCCACTGTTCATTTACATCATGATACTAAGTAGCATCAGTCTGCCAACTCAACAAAGTTGACAAGATAAATAGGCCTCCACAGCATCTTAGTTTTAGAGAGGCCATCTGTCTTGGCAACTTTCAGCATCATTGGGTAATATAAGTAACATGTACATTTGATGGTCAGAGAAAGTACAGCACATTCCTTTCCTACCTCAGCCTCTGGAAAACATCACCAGAGCAATGCTGTTCTTAGCAGAAAATGAAAAAAAAGTGTGATCACTCTCCCAGAATTCAACAGGAAAGCCTGGACAACAATGCTGAGGGAGTGCTAAATTATCCGAAGCAATTTAGGAAGGTGTCAAACTCAGCAGCAGAGGATGTGATTTGCATTCGGAGTGTTTCAAGCCTAGGGACCTCTGCCTAAGGCTTTAGAAGACTGCTGCCAGTCTTATTGAGTGGTGCTGGGTAAGTGGTGTGACTTGGTTTAAGGTCGTTTCATATGGCCAGTGTGATGAATGGATCCAGATATTCCAAGAGTTCTCTGTCATAGCCAGAGATTACACATCCAGATGAGTTTTATTGTATTGGCCCCACAAACACATTGCATTTTACTGAGGATGTAATACATGCTGCCTTTGGGTAATACTCAACCAAGTTTGAGTTAGAGCAGACCCAGTAAAATTTGAGTAGATTCATTGTTTTGTTTTTAATGGACCTAAGGTATTCATCTCCATTAATTTCATATGGATCTGCTCTGAGTATGATTAACACTGCTTACAGCTCCTTGATTTCAATCACAGTATAGCACATTCCTTCTCACTCTGAAATATATTTCCAGGGAGATGATGTTTGTACCGTAAGTGATAAGGTGTGCTACTCATATGACAAGCCATCTGTCTAACAAGCATATAATTTTTACACATACACTCTGTGTAACAGCACCCCTGTTGGGATGCAACAGGTGTCCACTATCTGTAGTTTTAGGAAATAATTAAAAACGTGAGTTTTTGTGTGTGTTTCAACAGACTTTTCCAGACTTTTCCAGGCATTAGGTATTCATTTTAGGGTTTTTAAAAACCTACACTTGGTTGTTCTTGTCCGGTTTTTAAATTAATTTTAGCTATTTTATGTCTGTAAAGTGGCTTGCAAGCCAAATAATAACAACAAGCTATCTGCCTCAAGGTTCTTAAAGGGTTGTGTTTAACATAGCCATCTATGGGTCTACACGTCCAACTGAAAGCAAACAGAGATTAAACTGAATTCAAAGATAATTTTCAGAAAGGAAGGGGGAAGAGGAGATGTCGCTAGCAGTTTGCTTACAATCTGAGCTCATGGAAACTGAGAGAAGAGACCAATATGGTGGCAACTTCCGACCTCTGCACAACTAAAATGAAAAGCTACTTCCTTCCTCTATTCTGAACTTAAGCTAATGTTTATATGGTCACAAGGATATAAGAGTGTAGTGAGGCATAAAAATTGCACCCCTTTTGGAATCCATCACATAAAGTGGGATGATTCATGTTGTTAGTGATAAGGCCATACCCTCACAAAAATAATTCAGGGATGAAAACAGGGGCACTTGTGTATTTAGAGGACCTAGTATCTAAATAATCTCTACTCCCTTCCTACACACTGCTGAACATCCGTGGAGGCAATAAATCATTTACAGTATATTCTTATTTAATTGTCCAATATCTTTCAAAACCATCTGTCATGCAACATCAAGCTTGATGATTGTAGCGGCAGATTAATATTTCCAGAAGGATAAGCACCAAGTGTTATGTTATTACAATGATCCTTTGAACAATTTTTAAACAGGTCCAGTTCTAATTATTTTGTGGGAGGGAGAAGATCTTGTAGATGTCCGCTGATGCAAATCCACAACCAGGAAGCTTTTTTAAAAAACAACAACAACACACCATATCAAGGATAATTGCTTGGTTATTTAATATATATTTTAGGCTGCCTTCTGGCATCAAAATTTTCTCAAGGCAGTTTGGAATGCCCCTTCCGACCTTCAGGAGGAGGGGGGGTTGTGGGATCACGACCCCGCCCACACTCTGCGAGGCTGGCGTCAGCCTCGCAGGAGACAGGGATTCACCCAATTAGCATACCCTGTGGCGCCAGCCAATTGGCTGGCGGCAGGGGCGGGCCTTCCTAGGGCCACTTAAGGTCAGGGCAGCCCCTGGCTCACCCCTTTTCTTCCCTGGAGACGTCGCAGTTTGCAGTTTGCAGTTTGGGTTTCCCTCAGCTGCTGGACCACGTGGAGTTATCTCAGAAGAGGCTGGCCGGCAGGGAAGTTTTTACCTTTTGTTATTCCTTTCTCCTCTAGGAGTGAGGGCTGCTTAATTTGCCTTTATTGCGCTGCTCTCTTCATAATTGGGTACTTTGGCTGAATTTTAATTGATTGGGGTGCCTGGGGGGGTGACTACATTGCCATTCGTCGTTAATTCTGCTGGTGCGTTGCTGTTTGTGTGTGGGTTTATTGTTCCCGTGGTCAGCAGAGGTGCTTCAGAATTTCCTCATCCTTCTTCCTTTTGCTTCTCCCCCTCTCTCCCCATGGTTTGAATGCTCTTTAATCAGCTGATTTTACACGGTCTCCGTTCTGCCCCCCCTTGTTTCTCCCCTCTCCCCAGCTAATTTAAACAGTCTCCATTCTGGCCCTTCGTTTCTCCCCTCTCCCCGGCCAGCCCTCACGTTTCCCGCATATCAGCTGTTCCTGCTTGTGGGAGATCTTATCTGCCTTGCCTGGAGCGTTCCTGCCTTGCTTCTTTGTTGCCTTTGTTCTTGAGCTGCAGGGCACCTCGTGGAATATGCTGTAGCTTCACAGAAAAAGCTCCCTTTCTTTTACAGGGAATTTTCAGCATTCGCTGCTGGTGTTGCTTCATTTCTAAACTGCTTGATTTTCAGGAGTTGTTATCTCTATTTTTGTGGGGCTTTTCTCCTTCTGGGGGGTTTCCCCTTTGCGCTCCAGTCCAGCTGCTGCAGTTTAACACGGGAGCTGTAATTGAGCTAAAATCACTGTGTGTGTGTGTTTGTGTGCTTTCCTTCCAGCATCTCTTTCACGTCTACAGTTTTACAGGAAGCTCTGTGTGTTTTGGTGCAAGTTCCCTGCCCTCAGGAGCTTGCCTTGCCTGCTGCTGCATGCCCCCTTCAGAAGAATTTATTCAGCTTTGTGGAGCTTTTTCTGGAAGAAAGGCCAGAGGACACAGCGCACCCATCCAATCAGGTTTTTGCTGTTGGGGCTTCATGCTTTAGCTAGGGGTTTGTGCAGGGGAGCGTGGTGCAATTAGGTGGATGGCAGCTGCGGGAGGAGAGCGGGCTGCATTTGGTGCCGGTTGTGTTTCATTTTCCTGCTGGGGTGAGGGGGCAGAATTTCTTCTCAAATAATCATTTCAGCAGCATTCTTGAGGGGGTGAGTTCTACAGGCTGTTTTATTTTCGCGCGGAAGTTTAGACTTGGAAAGCATCGGAAGCAGCTGTGCCGTTGCCGGGCAACCACCGTGCCCCTGCCGCCATTTCATCCACCCACATTGCCTTCCGGGCGGTTGCCATTTTACTATAGGCACTCCACGTGGGAAGTAATTTTAAAAACCCTACCTTTTAAGCCTAACCGGCGGAAAAACCAGGGAAATAATTAATGTTCATAAGGGGTACGTGGGGAATGCCTGCAGGTTTTGCTCTTGCGGTTGTGGAATTTTTCAGTGTTAAAGGGCTAGCGTTAAGTGTTTCCGCACATGTTCCTTGCCGCTAGGCAGTGGGAACGCATTACGGCCGCCATTTTGATTGCCCACGTGGCCTTGCGGCGGCGGCCATTTTAGGAGAGGCAAAACCACGTGGGATCTACTTTTTGAGTGCCCCTCACTTTCTATTTGGTTTTAAATTCAAAAGCAATATAAACAATATAAACAAAGGAAATAAACACAAGCTATATAAACAAAGGATGATAGCGCAACTATTAATAGAGCCTAGCTTAAATATGAGCATGCAAGGGGCTGCAGGGAGCCCCTCCTCTTGGTGCATAAGCTTGCATAGAGCTGGCTACAGCGTCTCTGGCTAGGCTAATCTTAGAATTAATATCCTCTAATTAATTTGACTGCTTTTGTTTATACTTACACTCTCGAGAATTTCATTCTGGGAATTTAGGAAACACATTTAAATCAAATTGAAGCATTAGTGCATAGTATATTGGAATTCAAATTATTTCATTCAGCTTGCGGTGCTCTGTGGAGCTGTGTCATTTACTCTCTGCCTAGGCTTTAATTTTATAATTTGGTATAGTCAATTCATAGTTATAAGGAAAAGAGATCCAGGTTTTACATCATTTGATTTATTAAAGGGTTTCTTCGCCTGCAATCTCTTGCGAGCTTTGCATACAGGTTATAGGGAATCTAAAGCAAATAGCTCATGCCTCTTTTACGTTCATCTCTTTCTGGTATTTCATCAGTTAGTTTATAAGTATATATTTAATCTGGCAATTTTAAATCATTTGGTTGATTTTGATAATAGTGCTTAAGGGCTTTTGGGAGCTTTGCTTTGCTTATAGGTTTGTTGCATAAGTCAACTTATCATCTTTCACTGCTGTATTGCTGGGTTACAATGTATAATTCTACCTCTAGCTTGCTGCATAGCTGCTGACATTATCAAAGGTGCTCTTCTGTTTATTATAGACTCAGTATTCCTCTAAATACATTGCTTGAGGTGTGGGCTGGTATTTTGGTTTGCTATCCAGTGCAGATAATAATGAGCTACGGTGATATTGTTTGCAGCCAAATACAATTTGTTGGAGATTAGTTAGGCATCTTTGATTCCTTTAAACTCACCAGTGCGGACAATACTGAACTACTGTGATATTGCTCGCACCTCACCCATATAATCCAAGCTAGTTGGCGTTGATTTTACTGAACCAGGCTAATTAAGGGTATCAAACTATGTCTGCTCAAAATGCCGCTATATCTGGGGTGGCACAAGGGAACCAGGAGGGGTCCCAGGCTTTGTAATGCCTGCTGTATCGGGGGGGGGGGGCATAAGGGAACCAAGAGGGGCCTCAGGCCTTCGTAGTGCCTAGTAACCCACATACTTTGGCACAGTTTTTCAATGCTCTTAGACATTTTATAGGCAATATAGGCCCGCAGGCCAGGTGGCAGCGGCACCTCTTGCGCTCACCCAAGAATGCATCCCGGATACGCCACCTACGTTGTGGACCGCCCTGGTACCTCCGCGGCCACCGCAGCAGTGCTGAGAGCAGCCAATGATTCAACAGTGAGTCCTGTGTCCAAGATGGGTTAGGGTAGCCTCCTGTGCCCTGCAACCCACAGGCCTAGTCAGTGTTTCCTCTGCTTTGGAAACCTTTTACCAACAATTCAGGCCCATGGTCACTACGGCCTCTTCCGAAATAGTGAGGAGCTCCTTTGCACTTTGGCCTCCTTATTTAGGGTTCCACATTCGGGTAGCAATCCATTTATGCATCCTCACACATAATTACAGTCTACGTGTCCCTGGGTTTCCAATGACAGATCCTCGGGAGGTAGGGCTCATGCTTACAATTATAACCTTTCTGCCTCTCAGTATACCCCAGACTTTCCCAGTATTCCACAGGGAATGCTGTGGAAGGGAGAAAGAAGTCTAAGTAAGAAGAAGCATTCGGCCAAGAAGAGCAAAAGAAGTAAGCCTTCTGATGCCGAGGACGATTCAGAAAAGCTTCCTGCTGCCCACCACCTGCTGTGTTCCGAGCGACCAGAATTACTGGATGGAGCATATGGGTCCCTATGTGGGAAAAGGAAAGTCAGAAAATTTGAAGCCAAGCGAGTCCCTCACCATGAGGTTTGCTGGGAGTACAACACGGGTGTGTGCCAAGGGCCAAATTGTAAGTATGTGCATGAATGTGAGAAGTGCCTAGGTAACCACCCAGCGTCTTCGTGTTTTAAAGGTAAACAGCCTTTTCCAGGCAGCAGGGGGCATTTCCATCAGGGGTCTTGAAAAGCTCACAGACCCGCCAAAAAGAACAGCCAGAAACTGGTATTAATTTGGCCCTTGACTGGCATGTTCTCTTCTGTTGAGCCCTCACCTCTTAGAACCCTTCTCGATAGATACCCTAAAAATAGAGGCAGCAAAGAGTTTCTCTTATGGCCTCAGGATCCTCATTTCATTACCCCCTAACTCGGGGAACCCCCCCCCCAAACCAAAGAATCAGTTCGGGAAGTGTCCCGTCTAAACAATTATCGCACTCCTAGAGTGGCAAACCTGTCCCGGACCTTTGACCTTTAGTGCTTAGAAATAAACATCTACTTCTCTAACAAATTTACCCCTGGGGTTAACAAGGGCATCACGGATGCACAGGTGCAGCGAATTGCCACAGCCATTCCGGGAGCACCTTTGGAGCCTTGGGAACATGATGTCCTGAAGGGAGTATTAGCTTCAGGAGCCAAGCCCACGCTTAGATCTTTTAAAAGGGCTTGGGTGGACTTTATGGAGTTTCAAGGCAAACTTATAAATAATAATAATAAAATATGAGAATGATAATAATAATAATGACAATAATAATAATAGTAAAAAACAAAAAAACAAACAAAAAAAAACCAAAAAAAAAAAACCAAAAACCAAAAACCTACGCTTGACACACCTCAAGGTAAATTAAAAAAATCCTAAGCTTCACACGCCTCCTACCAAGGCTGAAGCTCTGCAATACTTGGTACATTGGAGAGTGCTGGGTCGTGCAGCAAAGACTCTTAAACATCCAGTAGGCGGCAATCTCTTTTTTCTGTAAGGTTGTTTAATCCAGAGACCCTGGTGTGGCCTTCTTAGTGTGAAGGGCACTGTGGGGCTGGCGCAGGCCGCAGCCTCCTAAAAGTGATGGTAGAAGGCCCTTAACTTATGACATTCTATGCTAATTCATAAATAAATAAATAAATGTAAAATAATAATAATAATAATAATAATAATAATAAACCATAAAAAAAAAAAAAACAAGAAGGAAGAAAATTAAGAAGTATCTGTTGGTCCGAGGACAAGGCCCAGTTATTTACAGCTGCATACTCCATTGCCTTTGGCGCTATGCGCAGTGGCGAAGTGGTTTGTAAGGGCCAACCAGATTCCATTGCCCGAGGTAGTTTGAGAGACCTGACCTTGTTCAGATCCAATTTAGTCCTGCATGTCCAATGTTCCAAAACCGATCAGCAGTAAAGGACACTAAACAATTCATGTACATGGGACCAACCGTCTCAGGTCCATTCCTCGAACATTGGGATGGCTCCGGCCTTGCACGGCATCAGTCCATGCACGTTATGCGAAGGGCGATTGCTGCCTGAGGTTTACCCTCAGCTAAATTCACGGTTAACTCCTTTCGGATTGGGGCCGCCACCACAGCAGTGCATTTTGGACTCTCATCTGAAAGGATGAAGGACTTGGGGGCAGTGGAAGTCTGATGCATTAAGGGAAGTCTGATGCATATAAAGGATATATTCATAAGACCTTGTGATTGTTCACAGTATACCTGACCTGGCTTTGTTACCTTCTTTTGCTTTCAGGTGACGTTGTGATGCATATTTGGAGTATAGGCCCTGCACCGTCCACTGGGATATAAACCATGCCGCTAATGGGGACCTAGGGTGCAGGAGCTACGAGGGCGCGCATCTGGATAATCAGGCACAGCATGGTGCATTGGGCCAGGGTCCGCGCCATCAATTCCGGTCTCGGGCCGCACCTTAGCTACATAAATATATCTTGGATCTCTCGAAGGAGAATGCGCTGGGCCAAAAAAATGTTGCCCGCTATTAGGGCCAGAGAGGCGGCGGAGGGGCCCCCAGATGCTTTAGATATCCAATTAGGCGAAAAGTGTTAGCTTACAGAAAGGCAGTCGACTTGATGTGGCATATCTTTAGTGACTTGGAGGAACTTAAGGCCTCTTACCCAAACGTCACTACTAGTTTATTTGGGGCCTCGTGGATGGAGAGGCGGGTTTGGAGAGATTGCAGGTGCCCGATAGCCATAAACAGGGCTAGGAAAGCCTGGCATTGGGCGGTGGTGCGTAGAGTGGCAGCCCTGGGTGGGAGTGGCATTGAGGGCCCACCCAGTGGCATGGTCATCCAGCTGAGCGAGAACGACTTGGCGTATAGGAAAGGGGTGGACTTGATATGGAACATTATCAATGACTTGGAATTGTTGAGGGCATCCCATGAAAACATTACAATAATCTGGTCATCTTTGCTGGAAAGGCGATGTTGGAAAGGGATGCAGAAAAACCCGTGGCTGTGAACAAAGCTAGGAGGATTGTGGAGCGCACGGTGGCTCGTAGAGTGGCCGCATGGGGCGGTCGGGTCATTCAGCACCCATGCATACGGTTTGACAAGGAAATGCTTTATCACTGGGATGGCGTGCATACGGTTTGACAAGGAAATGCTTTATCACTGGGATGGCGTGCATCTATCTGATGCTGGCAATGCTATTTGGTTGGCAGATAATTTTCAAGACGTTAGGGATTGGTTACAGGTCTGAGGGTATTGGCGGCGAGCCGGCTTGCGGCTCAGTGGCGGTAGGCATTGGCCGGGGTATTATCATGCAGATGAGGTTGGGGGGGAGGAACGCCATCACCTCCCCCAATGCTTGAAGGGTAGTTCGTTAAAGGACTCCGAGGGGCGACGCCTCGTCCGAAACCTACGGAGGCTAGGGCCTAAAGCGCGCCCCCGAGCGGTAACCCCTTGGGGAGCGCCCAGGGATATGCATCTCGGGTGGCTCCCCCTGTTGGTGTTTAACCCTTCCCGGTCAGACCGGATAGTCGGTTAGGGCCAATGCCTAAAGCCAATACCCTTCTTTCCTGTAATCAATAAAGTTGTGGCCATTTTTCGCCCATTAACCTAAAACTCTGTGTCCGTTGTCTTCATTTATTCCACCTGTGGGGGGGAGGGAATAGCCACACAATGCCCCTTCCGACCTTCAGGAGGAGGGGGGGTTGTGGGATCACGACCCCGCCCACACTCTGCGAGGCTGGCGTCAGCCTCGCAGGAGACAGGGATTCACCCAATTAGCATACCCTGTGGCGCCAGCCAATTGGCTGGCGGCAGGGGCGGGCCTTCCTAGGGCCACTTAAGGTCAGGGCAGCCCCTGGCTCACCCCCTTTCTTCCCTGGAGACGTCGCAGTTTCCCACCCACCCGCCCTTTAGGTTTTGCCACTGACCTTGCTATGGGCTTCGGCTGGTCGCCGCAAGGGGCCTGGTAGGAGTTTTTCCATTTGGCTAATTGGCTGGTTTTGTGAGCCACTTGGTTTTTTCGCCTACCTCGTAGCAAATCGTCACAACTCCCTCGGTTTTGGCGGTAGGCATTGGCCGGGGTATTATCATGCAGATGAGGTTGGGGGGGAGGAACGCCATCACCTCCCCCAATGCTTGAAGGGTAGTTCGTTAAAGGACTCCGAGGGGCGACGCCTCGTCCGAAACCTACGGAGGCTAGGGCCTAAAGCGCGCCCCCGAGCGGTAACCCCTTGGGGAGCGCCCAGGGATATGCATCTCGGGTGGCTCCCCCTGTTGGTGTTTAACCCTTCCCGGTCAGACCGGATAGTCGGTTAGGGCCAATGCCTAAAGCCAATACCCTTCTTTCCTGTAATCAATAAAGTTGTGGCCATTTTTCGCCCATTAACCTAAAACTCTGTGTCCGTTGTCTTCATTTATTCCACCTGTGGGGGGGAGGGAATAGCCACACAACATATAAAGCCACACGATGATAAAGTTATTAAGGAATTACTTGCTTGCCTTGAGCATCCAAAGCAGTATAGCACACATGCCCCAAATCAGCACTGAGCAACCTGAAAAAAACAGAATGGGATCCACAAAGTCACCTTTAATCAGTTTTCCTTAATTCATAAATATACCCCAACACCCACCATTCCATCCTCATAGAGGTTTCATATTAACAGAAGTAAATGCCCTGGCAAGGTCTTCCTAAAAATGCTCCAAAAATCTAAGCAAGAAGCAGATGCTCCCATGTGTGTTAACAACTGCCCCTGCCCCTAGAGCCTTAATTGAAGAAGTGCATCTCTTGCTGCTTTAGCAGATTCAGGCAGGTAAGAAGTACCAGCATCCAAGCATCTTATTTCATGGAGAGGGTTGTTGTGCTCTGGTCCTGCTTTCCCCCTAGATATCTGGTTGGCCGCTGTGAATTACGGATGGGCAAATCTGTCAGTTTCTGTTTCTGTCAGTTCTTCATTTTCTCAGCCTTAAGCTCAGTTCTGCACATCAGTTTGTAATATTCTGGGTGTTTTTTTAACCCTCATGAGAATTCATAAGCATTTTAGTACAAATGTCTCCTAATATACACATTTCCATGCAATTTTCTCTCATACGTACATTTTTGCCAAGCAATTTCCCCATAGGTAACGAATTTATAAATGTTCTTTTCACTAATATATGCATTTGTAGGGACACTTTATCCTAGTAAGTGCATTTCTGTGCACATTTCTTGGCTGTAGTACTGTGCCGCAAAATGCAGGGGTGTGTGGGTTTCAAAGTAGCGCTGTGTTTTGGTTTCTGTATTGTTTGGGAAAGTGTGAGGTAGGTTCCTCTTTCACTGAATTTAATTTCTCCTTCACCACTGCTGTGATTACAAGAGATGGACCTTTGGTCTGATCTAGTATTACTTTTTCTATGTTTGTGATGAAAATAGTCGACCATAACAATCAGGGCTTTTGTGGGACAGTGTTCAACAAGAGTCAGGCTGCAGAAAAATGGGGTTGTCCCATGAAGATTGAGCTGATAAGAATGTATACAAAGTTAACAGTGGCATGGAATATTGTACAGTTTGGGAAATCCATGTGTATGCTTTCTATTCAAAATCAGCAACTGTGGTAACTGAAGAAATATTTGTTCACAAAGGGCTGTAACTCATAGCTGTCAACTTTTTCCTTTTCTTGCAAGGAATCCTATTCAGAATAAGGGAATTTCCCTTTAAAAAAGAGAAACGTTGACAGCTATGCTGTAACTGACTTAGGGCCCATCTACACCATATCTTTGGAGGAGTATCATACCACTTTAAACAGCCATAGCTTTCCCCCCAAAAAACCTGGGAACTGCATTTTTTTAAAGGTTCTGAGAGTGGCTAGGTGATTCTTATTTCCCTCAGAGCTACAATTCCCGGAGTGATTTATCAACCAGTCCCTCTTCCCAGGGAATTACCAAGGAGGGAAAACTCCAGTTTATGTGCTAGACTTTGCCTGTCAGACTTCCATACTGGACCCACCAGGCCATTCCCCCTAAACCATGGTGAAATGGACATTGACATGGCTATAAAGGAGCAGCAGCTCCTTTGCTGGAGCACACCTTCTTTGAATTTCACCAAGTGGTTTCCATGGAAACTGCTGCTAAAATGGAGGGCAAAAAACCTCTGTTTTACCAGCAGTTTCAATGCTTGGTGCTACAGGAGCAGAAAAGCCCCTGTGCTACAGTTCCCAAGTGCCCAACAACCAACTGGATGTTGGCTGCTTAGGCAGCACTGTGTGACAGAGCTTTGATGGATTGAAAGGACGATTTACCTGTCAGTCATCTTAGGTAATAATGACATTAGTGGGTTGTCGCACCCATCTTGTCAAAGGCCCTGGCCTGCTGGGCCGAAAAGCTTCCTCACTTGAGAAAGCACAAGCAAACTTAGTATCTATGACCCTACCCACAAATAGTGAAACTTGGTGCCAATCACTGTTGAATAAGGTGTAGCTGCACTCACACTTGAAAAAGCAATCTAAAGAACTGTTGCAAAGCTGGAAGTCAGGGTACAACATAGGACAGTGCAGAAGGGGCAGAAACTCAGCCAGTATGAGATTTTTCTGAGTTCTCAAACATGTGGGGAGTCTCCATAGGTACAGGAGGCCGCCCACTTCGAGCTGTATTTACATTTGACCCAAATGAGCATCTTAAGAAAATATTCTTCCTACCTGGAAAAATTCTTCCTACCTGGAAATCAAGTACTGGAAAAGCATATGTGTGATGCACAGTCACAATTAGAACACATTGAGAGTCCTATTGATTTCAGCCACAGAAAGTTAAGAATGCCCTTATTGTTCTCCCATGACTGAAATCAATTGTACTTAAATAGTCTGGATTGCATCCAATGACTGTGCAAGCTCTTTGTTCAAACTAACCCAGAACCGTCATTCTATCAACAAGGGCTTAAAAAAAGAAGCTGTTCATGGAAAAACACATATATAACAGGTAAACTAACCCCCCCCCCCAAATAAATCTATACAGAAGGGTTTTCATCTGCAAAAAGAAAAATAACATGTCTGGCAAAATTTGCTGCTAATTCACACTGTGGAGAAAATGGAAGGCAAGGCATGGAAGGCAAACAGCTTGAGGTGATAAACAAGGGCCTCCCCTCCTTCCTGCTTCTCACTTGAAGAATGATCAATTTGCCCTCTCTGCTGCTCCATTTTTGGACAACCAAAAATGGCTGTTAGTGGCAAAATTGTAGGACCACATCTAAATTCAAAGCAGCCATTTTGAACATGCTATTGTTTGTTCAGCTGAAAATACAGCAGCAGAAAATTGATGTTTTTTCTTTTCATTGCTTATCAAGATGACTCAACAACTTCAGATAAGAAGGTGCGTATAGTCAGTTCCCAAGCCTGCTTAGCATGTTCATATGACAACATCTATCCCCCGCCCTGTCTTTAGCGAACATATCCTATTTTGCCAAACAACAGTTCTCTGAAAGCACAGATAAGAAAGTTGTGCCTGGGGACCTAAAGCTATTTCTGACTAGCAACAGGTAGAAAAAGGCGGGCAGGGGTTGTTTAAATATCACTCTCACATAAATACAGTTTTCTGGTGATGTTTTGCAGATGTTTTCTGGGGCTATTGCAGGTTGCAGGTAGAGACCAGTTCATTTTTCTGGATACTTTTGTTCTACACACAACAGGGAGACAGATGTCAGGCCTATGAGGGAGATAATTGAACAGAAGGAGATGTGGGCTGGAACTCTCTTAGCCCTGTCAGTGCCAGTTCTGCAGAGACAGTCACAAGTGCTCAGTAAGAGCTTGTTCATAAGCTTAGTTGACCTGGTGGGGGAAATGGATTTTCATTCACGAGAGACATCTGACGAAAGAAGGCTAACTCCTGATGCTAATTCTACAATTTTCACCACATCAGTGAAAACAACAACAACAAAAACCACTTGCAATCACATTCAGAAAATTGGTGGTACAATGTAGAGCGGAAGAGAGCTTACAGGGCGAAGCAGTCGCCATGTGCAGCTGTCGAAAAAAGGCAGCACCAGCAGGAGCCAGAAGCAAAAGTTTACATCAGTGGTTTCCAAGAATACTAAATAAAGTGCTTGTTAGTTTATCAGGCTTTATTTTGAAGAATTGAACTACTGATACTGACAACAGCAAAAAAATTTGAGGGATAGTGTTTCTTCTGGCCTAAGAGGGAAATGGCTTCAGCTGGCTGGCTAAACCAGGTGAGGGTAGCCAATGGGTCTCAAATCCTTGGTGAGTAAGGGTCTTCCACTGTATGTGAAGACAGGCTTCGGCAGACTGAGCGGACAAGACTAATAGTGAGTCCAATAGTCAAGAAGTTTCTGCATGTGCTGTAGAAGTGAGGGGCAGAAGGTTGTCAGCCTGGGAAGGGAGGCCAACTAGGAGAAGGAAAACTCTGATCCTAAACCTCCTCTGCCTTGTGGGAGATATACGGGAGAAGAAAAGGCTATGAAACAAACTCTATGCGCCAGGGATGTCCAACTCCCAAGAGTTCAGATCAAAGTTGTTGAGCTTTTTTTGTAAGGAAAGGAATGTGTGGAAATTTAGTAAAGGAGAAAGGGGCAAAGGGGGGAAGTCGCTCACTAAAAAAACGCTAAGAGAACAAACAGCCTCACAGCGAAAATTCCGTCTCCCACTCTAGCGATCATGTGTGGATGGAGGATGGGGTGAGGCCAAAAGCTCTTATGCCACTTCAAAGGAAAAGGAGACCGCGATTGACTGGAGCCTCCATAGGATCGACCAGTAGATCCCGATCGACCTGCTGGACCTCCCTGCTCTACACAAATCCAGAGTGGCATTCCTAAAAAGGTTGGATGGTGCCCTGTCTTGCAGCCAAGCTGGAGCCAAAACTACTGCTCTGCTTTCCTTTGGAACACATAAGTGAGTCCAAGAAAGGGGTCTTGTTGTCTGGGCAGCGCCGGACCTTCATACACAGTGTCCAGGCTAGCACCTCATGGAGGTCAATTCGATGCTGTTAATGCAGCAGTTTGACTTCACCCGAGGCGCACTCCATTGTCTCTTGAGAAAGACGAATACCAACAGCCAACATCATGTTATGTAATCATACAGCATGGGTGGGGAGGGGAGGTTTAACCCTCCTCTCTTTAGCTATTATCCTGTCAACATTTGTCATGTGCTACAATTCGTGATAGAAAAAAAATCTTATTGGCACCAGTGGGATTCCCCTGCCCCCTAAACAGAGTGTGAGATCCTCCCCATCAGGATCTCAGTAGGGGAGGGAAGGACAATTTAAAAACAAAAATGAAAACCCCAAAACCCTGCTGTGGCTTTAACAGTTAAAACACAGAGGCAGCTAGTTCAGAATGAAACTTGTAAAAAGAGTCACCAACACCCACAACTGAGGTCAATCACTAATCAACAGTTCCTGCCTTAAGGCAACACTTACTTTGCTTGACAATTTAGCTAGTGCTGGGAAGGGTATCATGACCTGTAAAACACTTGAGTAAGCCACACTGGTACTGTGAAGCCCTGCCTTTATTAGATTGGGGATTTGGAAGAAATGATCTGTTTCAGAATATTTGTCTACTTGTCACGACCATGCTCCACCATGACAAACAGAGCTGCTGTGGAGAATGTTTGGAAGAGATAAATAGATTAAGGGGATTAGATGTTTACTTCTTCTTAGGTCAGAGAACCTACATATTTGTCTCTTATGGTTTTCCTAATCCCAAGATCTGAAAACTAGGGCTGAGCCAAAAACATCTTACAATCATTTCATTCTTGATTCTATGGGCCCTTCCAGACTGGGTTTCCTTTTTGTGTGGGTGCATTCTGTGCCATATTGTTGATACCATAACAGTGCCTTGCTGGTGGGTTTGTATTAGACTGTCCACACATCATTCCACTTTACTAGTTGATCCGCAATGCTTCCTCAGTGTCTGGAGGGACACACTTGGGCTATAGTGCAACAAAACTGGAACACCCTGTCTGCTGCAGAACACATGGCAGGTGTCACAGTTTGAAAGCTTGGAGCAGCCTGGAGTTACTCAGCCCCATGACCCATTCTGCCTCATTCAGCATTGCTTAAAAGGCAAAATAAATCTGTACTGCAGAAAAGTCTTCAATATTAGTTATAATAAGATAAATGTTACAAAATAACATGTTGATGCATTACAGGCAAGCAATGGGCTTCAGTTCTTTAAGTGGTTAAATAAACTTGCCTCTTTCTGGTCCCTCTAGCACACAAATTGGCTTCGCAGGTCTCATCTTTCCGTTGTGAGAGCTCTGCAGCCCCTCTTTTTGGTGCTGAATCATCAGGTAACTTATCTCACTGAAATGGAAAAACACGAGCCCCCTCTGACGCTTTTGCCAGAGTGGAACCTCTTGGCTAAGGTCAACTTCCCTTTACAGCATTTTAAATGCTATGCATTCAAAATCAGCATTTGATGTGCATTAAATGTAACTTTAACAACTTATCAACATGCATCTTGTGAACGGCCCCGAGACCTGTGAGTATAGGGTGGTATACAAATTTAAGAAATATAGTAATTATAATAACCATCCCAATACCACCATGAGAAGATATCATCCTGAATACATGATGTTGAAAAATTCCTCCAAGACTGGTCTCTTCCTTAGCAGCCTGGCCTATGCATTCCTAATTCATTTCCAGTGCAGCTTTTCCATGATCAAAGGTGAAGCAGGGAAATGCACAGCTTGGAGAAAGAGCTGAGGGAGGCCTGGTCTCTCAGACAGCAGGACAGGAGGCAGAAGCAGATGAATGTGATATGCCAGAGATGCAGTGAACAGGGATTTAAAGATGTTGCTGGGAAAGCTGTGGGGAGAGCACAGGACGCTGCCAGCTGGCACTGACTGATGCAGACTGAGAGCAACTTCTCTAAAGCAGGACTAGGAGAGAGCTGAAACTCTTACTATGCATGAAAACCTCACATGGTTGCTGGAAAGTGGGATCACATAGTATCTATTGAGCCCCATGTAAAAACTTTGTTGGGGTATTAAATCTGAACAGCAGAAGATATCCTAATAACTTCAGGCTAAAGTATTTCCCAGGCTCAAAGGAACACGCACCCTCTATGTGAACATAGGTTTCTCTTAATATAGACATTTTTGGCAAGCAACTTCCTCTAATATAATCCTTTCCCCCCATATATTATTTTCACTAATACATGCATTATGTACTCACTTTATCTAATGTACTTTGTACATTTTATTTTTTTTGGTTGGTAAATGCACTGCAGAATTTGGAGAAATGTGAACTTTGAGAGATAGCAGCATTTTAGTTTGTGCTTTAATTTGCACTTCCAGAACCGGCATGCAAACAAAAGTAATTTATCCCCTATTTGTATCAGACATAATGTTGTGACGGCATTGACAAAAATCAGATAACTATCCACTGCCACTGTAGATTCAACAGCAGTGTAAGCAGATGAGTCAGAGCCTGTGACGGCAAAGGAAAAGGAAAATAGCACAGGGAAGTACATCTCCAAAACAGTGTAGGAGGCAGTACATTCACCTAAAATGAGAGGGATAAGGCCAGCATACATTACTGTTCTGTCTTTTTTTGTATACAGCACTAAGCTGCCTCTAGGCTAGACTACTGCAAGGTGTGGGGGGGGGAGCTGCCTTTGAAGATTCATGTAAGCTTCCATTAGAACCAAATGCAGCAAGAAGATAACTCAGTGGGACAGTTCTACTGAATATATCTCACCAGTTCTTAAATGGCTTATTGAATGCCAGCTGGTTTCTGGATCCAAATCAAAGCATCCATATAAATTATAAATTATTGTGTACTTGGAAAGTTTGTGTAGCATGATGCATTTTTGGCTGACTTAGAAACTTGTCCATAAACTTGCTCTTGGTACAATGGGCAGCACACAAGACAGCTGGCAGTCAATGTAATGTTGCATCTACTTCATTGCCTCCCAAGTTGGATCCAGATCCTATTCAAGGTACTGTTTGTGACCTTTACCAAGCTCAGAAAATGGAGGGTTCTTCTCAAGAACTGTTGTTCATCTTAACAACAAAAAGAGTTTTCTCTTTTCAACCTGGACAAGTATTATGTTTGAGCTCTTGACATGCTTGCAATTCATTGCAGGCAATCCAGCCTTCATAAAGTTAATAAATCAGCAGGGATGGAGTAATTCATTGATCCTAAGAGCCTGTCCTCTTATTTTATTTCTGTGTGGCTACCCTCTGCTTCAAGATTGTGGCACCCAATGCATAAATTACTGGTGTAGAAGGGCAAATGTGTGTCCTTTACATGAATATTGTGTATAATGAGAGTGCCTTCTTCATTTACACGCCTCACACATAGGAGGAAACGACCAAAACCCAAAATGATTTAAAAACAAAAAAAGAGTTGTAAATCAGATGGTTAGAATACGAAAATCAATTGAAACTCAAATTTTAAACTGACACTTTACAGTGAAGTTTGTGCTGGTGTGGAACTCAGGTTAGCAAATGAAATTTCTGTCCTCCTGGTGGGTTTTGCTCCATAAACCTAATTTAACCACCCTCCCAAATTGGGTTTTGCCAAACAAATTTTATTGAGCTGGTTAAAAAACTTAGCTGTTCTGTCAGGGTTTGTTGGTCAAGGAAGAGTCCTAAGGGTATGGGTGGCGTCAGAATGGGGCAAACTGGAGGCAGCAGTGTCTCGAATAAAAAGATGTGGGTTACAGGTAGCAGAAGTCCCAAAGCTGAGGCAAGGCAGGGAGCTAGCCAGATGCAAGAACTGCAGGTTGCTTCTAAGGGGAAAACTTATTCTGACAAGTCCCTGAGCAGATCTGAACCCTAAGTAGCGAGGCAAGTGTCAAAAACTGCCTGAGTCTATTTCCCTTTAATGAGAGTTGGATCCTCTGGCCTAGGGTCTATTCACCCTGGCATTTTGTATTCTCTTGATATGCCTGCTAATCGGTCAAGGAATCTTCAGTGATTGGTGAGGCAGTTCTTTGGTTGTCTCAAGCTGATCTGCTTGGTTGGCTTGGGCTGACTCTGAGAGGTCTGGGTTGTTGATTCCTATTGGACAGGAGGATTTTTCTGTGCTGGACTTCATCATAGGCTCCATCCCAAATGGGGCTTCAGATCCCCAGAAGTTGGGTGAGCTCTGACCCTCATGTCTTTCAGGTCTGTATTAGCATTATTACCCAGGGATAATGTCCAGACTTGTGACATTCCTGTTCTGTATTGGTTGGGACATGACAGTAGGATATATTTCTGTTTGCTTTCTGTTTGCTGTTCATGCATAAATGTTGGGCTTTTGGCTTGATACTTTTGAGATAAGTTATCCCATAATTGTGCTCTAAGGAGCAACCCTGTAGATAAAAATTAGTATCAATCATAAAGCTTGGGTGGCATCAGGACCATCATCAGCTTAAGTAGTTCATATCTATTTCTAACACTGTTTAGATGTCTAGCTTCCTATAGGTGTAACCAGAGAAATATGAAAGACATATTTCTTATGACCCGTCCTACTTGTTAGTGATTCATAGATCATTGGCCCAATGCAGAGAGGTGTCTGTGCTTAAAGTTAATGATGCAAAACTGGAGAGCTTACTAATAAATATAATTGAGAATGAATGAGAAACTATTCAGACCCATTCTGGTTATACGTGAGTTATGGGATGTGTGGAAACATTTACATTAATTACATCACAGCCAATAACTTCATGGGGGTTTACCTTACAGCTAATGGTTCAGATTTAATTCACTATATCAAATCCATTAGGTGCATTGAATTCAAATGCACTGAAAAATTATTATGCCTTATAAGAACACATGAATTGAAAATGGTTGATCTTTCTAATGTACTGTTTCATTTACAAACAATTCCAGTCAGGGGAGGGAAACACAGGCCTCTGGACTGAATGTAGCCCTCTGGGTTTCACTATGGGTATTTATTTATTTATTTAGAGCTATTTCACAAGGGAATACCCCCAAACACCTCCTATCAAGGGGTAGTTTAACGAAGTATAGCATTACTTTAAAATGGACCAAAAAATCTACCTAATTAGGGCTGGTTTGCACCCTAATTTCTTGGGGGAAAGAGGTCCCATTTTTAACACATGTTAACTCTAAACAGCTCTAAAATGTGTATAAAAGGTATATTTGTCTCAATTCTATTTTTATATTCTGATTCTGTCAAGCATTTAAATTATTATTAAAACTGAATTTAAGGGATGCTGAGGAATGTGATACAAATTGTCTATTGGACCTTAATCTGATCTCTGGGAACTGAAAAGAGACAATGTAATTGGTGGTTATATTTGAAATGTGTGGTTAATGAAATGTTGAAGAACGTATTGGTCTTTTGTAATTGAAAAATCCTCAAATTAACTATTAAAAAAGCCAGAAAGTCACAAGGCTGCCTTTCACTTGTAGGAGGTCTCACAAGTAGGGCAGAGGTCTTAGTAATTCTCCTGCATGAGCTATATACCTAGGATGTGACCTGGCCTTTACATAGTACCATAAAAATATTATAGCTATTTGATTACAAAAAAGAGAGCGGTAATGAGAGACTTTGGAATATATAGCTTTAAACTTTGAGTATTTCAGTTCTCCAGGTTAGTGGATTAAATGTCAAGTACTTCAGGCATAATAGCATAATCGGGAATGAGCTGGAAGACATGTCACCTATTAGTGCTCCATGTACATGGCGATTTATTATGATTACACCTTCATTGCACAGAGGGGTGCTATAGGTGACTTTCTTCTTCTTCTTTTTAAAATATGATTAAAATTGCACATCACCACAGAATCTAATTTCCATGTAATGAAACCCTTGCATGACTGGTTGGATTTTTGGAAGATTGGATTCCCTAGCATCCTTTGAAACTGGACTGCTCTGAAAATCTTCCAAAATGGGGAAAACTGACAGAAAGTCTTAACTTTAAATGGAATGCTATTAAAAAAGAATTGAGATGTGGAGCATGCAATGCTTTCGCTGTGAACTTCTTTGTGAAATTCAAAACAAGAAAGTGATATATGGTGGCGGGATAACTGCTCCTTTTATCATCCAGACTGCACACCGTCTCATTCAGTTTTGGAATGAATTGGTTACGGTATGTGAAGGATGAGCTCCTCTACAGGAGACAGAGTGCTTGCATTACAAAATGGACTAAAAGCAGAGCTAAGTTAAATTCAGTTTGCTAGAATGGAAACCTCAAACTCGCTTTCATTGCCTGTATTCAGCTGTTGAAAGTAAGAAGTACTATTAAAGTAGAGTTCTTTTAGTTATGTGTGGGGTGCCTTACCCTCACCATCTGGGAGGTTGGGTGGCAACCTCTCAGGGACCCATTAGCTGTGATTTCTGCATTGCAGGAGATTGGACAATATGAGTGTTGGGGTCTTTTCCACTTCTACAATTCTATGATTCTTATAGCTTTGCACCCTGATTGACTGTTACCCTCACACGAACTGGCTACATAAGTGCTCCAGTCATGAGAAAGAGGTAACATTTCTAGACACTCTAAATGACTGCGCCCTAGAACAGTTGGTCATGGAACCAAAGGAAGGATAGTGATTTTGGGGGTATTCTTGAATTGTGCCCAGGACCTAGGGTACGATGTAAATGTTGTCAAGCCAATTGGGAACAGTGATCACAGCACTATTAAATTAAATATACATGCAAATGGCCAATTGTGAAGAAAATCCAACATGCTCACATTTGATTTCAAAAAAAGGACACTTCCCCAAATGAGGAGATTGGTCAAAATGAAGTCGAAAGGCAAAGCAAAGCAGGTCAATCCATTCAAAAATGCTTGGGAGTTGTTTCAAAACAGAATATTAGAGGCTCAATTGGATCAGGAAAGGTTATATTAGAGGCAAGAATACTTGCTTCAAAAAATTGAAGTCTTGTCCAAGAAGAGAATGAAAAGGAATGCCAAATTTGGCAAAAGAAGTGCAAGCAGACAGTGAAGGATGCTAAAAAAGAGAGAAAGTATAAAATCTGAGTTTCTTAAAAATGGGAAAGCTCTGTCAAGTGGTAGAGAAGGGAGAGGGAAGCTGTAGACTGCAAAATGTTGGATACAGCTCCCATCATTCATGACCGCTGGCCATACTGGCTGGGGCTGCAATTTTCTAAGGGGAGGTGGGAGTCAATTTAATTTCTCTATAGAAGATGAAGCAGAAGTTTCCACCTGTTTATGAACATTTGCAGTGTTTTCTTTTATTTTATTAGTAGAAGAGTTTGATGGGATATTTTATAAGCCTAAGCACACACTGTATCCAATATAGCTATAAATATATTGACAGCCACAATACAGGCATTTGATGAGACTTGGTTTCTGCCCAGCTAGCCGGATGGATAAATAATGATTCTCAGATACACATAAAACCTAATTTTCTTATTCTACAACCCAGGTTTATTCCAGCAAGACTTTGTCTTCATTACATACTGTAAAATGATGCCTTCAGGCTTTCTACTGGCCTGCTGAGATTGCTCAGATTTATTAGAGCAAAGTGAAAACATACATTAGAAATATGGAGTACAATGGCTTTTCCCCAAAGTTGTCAAGCAAGCATCTATCAGGGGAAATTATCCTTGGCCTGTGAGGGGGAAAATGTGTTGATTTCTACAGCTAAGCATTAATTCTTTATAGTAAGAGAGTGGTAAGGAACGATGATCTCTTAGAGAGGAAAAAAATATATGAGATATAGATGTTACTTTTTAAAAAAGTCTTATAATTACTATTTGTCATTCACAAAGTCTGTATTTTGGGAGACAATTGCCAGTTTCTTAAAATAGAACTTCTGGGACTCAAATCTGCTTGGATAACGTACTCTTTCACCTGGTTTAGTTTGAAATATCTGTAGGCAGCCCGTAGTTGCTCAACAAAGAGGGAAAGGCACTATGCACAAATATCAGAGCCAGTGTGGTGTAGTGGTCAAGAGCGGTAGTCTCATAATCTGGGGAACCGGGTTCACGTCTCCGCTCCTCCACATGCAGCTGCTGGGTGACCTTGGGCCAGTCACACTTCTTTGAAGTCTCTCAGCCCCACTCACCTCACAGAGTGCTTGTTGTGGGGGAGGAAGGGAAAGGAGAATCTTAGCCGCTTTGAGACTCTTTAAAGGGAGTGAAAGGCGGGATATCAAATCCAAACTCTTCTTCTTCTTCTTCTTCCTCTCATTATTATTAAGTCATATATTCAAGCAAGGGTGCCAACTTGAATAAAATATTGGGGGACCCAGGTAAGCCACACCCCAATAATTGATCACAAGACACAGTGCACACTCAACATCTGAATGGCAATGCCCATCAACTTTGGGGACACACAAACACACACCCTCAAATATTTTATTGAGTAGGTTAAGAGTTGGCTCCTATGAGTACAGCCTTCTTCATCTTCTTCTTCAGTCATCATCATCATCATCATCATCATCATCATCATCATCATCGTATTTTTATTGTACCCCACCTTTCCTCATACAGAACAGCATTCATAAAACACAGCACTGAAACAATATTAAAGCCACAAAGAGCAGATGACTATCATCAGTATTCAGGATGCTAGAACAGACAGCATTCTAATGAGATCATTTATAGTTTATTGGTTGTGGCATTGGTGCTTGAGCTGGAAAAACAGACTATAGTAACAATGATAATGGATAAAGCCATCTGTGATACAACAAAATAAAGATCTTCAATAGTGATAAGAAAAGAACGGACGCCTTATTGACCACTACTGTGTTTATTTGTACCCCTTGTACAACGTGGAAAATGTTAAGAAAATCTTACAGGAGCAATTGAGGGTTAAGCATCTAAAATGGAAAGAGAAGCGAGCAATACTTTCTAGAGAAGTAGTAGCAGTAGTAGTAGTAATATTTATACCCCACTGTGGCGTTTGCCCTCCTAGGTGTGTGACATCATATTGGGTTCATAAGGAAAGGGTTAACTAATTGTAAAATGCCTAACCAATAGGAACCCAAGGGGAGGAGTTAGAGTTGTTAAGAAGTCAGTCTGGAGTTAGAGAAGGGAGAGGGAGGATAAGTCTGTGGGTTGGGCTAGTTTGACATAAGAGAGTGAGAGAATATGTTAAGAGAAGTCAGTTAAACAGTTGGGTTAATCAGTTAGAAGGTATTAGGAAGGTATAGGCTGGTAAAGAAACTAAGGTTCAGAAACTGACAAGAAAAATTATCTGAAACCATAAACTTGTTAATGGTTATAAAATAAACTTGTTTATTTGGTTTAATGTTAACAACTGTCTGGACTCAGTGTGTACCTGAGAGAAATGGGTTGGTGGCAGCGGGGAAGCGATCACAGTGGTGGCACAGGGATCAATAGACCATCAAACGTCCGGGGACCCTGTGTGATCGCCACACCCACCCATCTGGCTGGGTTTCCCCAGCCACTCTAGGGAGCTTCCAACTACAAATTTCTAACATTGCACTGATGTTATGGTTTTGCAATGACATTATCACAGTTTGCTTTACCTTGTTACCTTCTTCATACCATCCCATTAAGTTCACAAATATTCAATTATGTTTCAATTGTGCTACATACCACTTTAGGAACTTTGGGATGGTATAGTTCTGCCTTCCCCAGCCTGGTGCCTCCAGATCTTTGGACTACAACTCCTGACACCTCTGAACTTTGGCTATGCTGGCTGGGGCTGATGGGAACTGTAGTCCAAAACAACTGGAGGGCATTCAGTTGGGGAAGGCTGGTGTAGCGCATGAGAAGCATTCTCTAACCTATATGCAATTCATCCTAAGCTTTGATGCAGTGCAAATGTTGGAGTTCCCATCCTTCTATTTAATTTGGCATGGCTTTCTCTAGACAGGTTAAAAATAAAGAATTGGTGTTTAATGGACTTTCTCTGGAAAACAGAGTGAGTGTTTTGCTTTTGCAATGTCTAACACAAATTATAATCAAAAGGATTTATGTAGACATATCATAGACTAGACCCTTTATTACTGGAACTATCAACACATTTCTCTTCTCAACTCACATAAAAAACAATTGCAGGTGTAGGAGTGCAAATGAAATGTTGAATAATGTTCCCTGAATGTGGACCCCTCTTGCTTCTGTGTAAACCTTCTCAATGGAATAGGCAGGACTTGTAGTTGAAGTGAATCATCCAATTTGGAATTGTTTGGCAACTGTCAGAAGTGGTTTGTAGTTGTTTGTGATGTTTACTGCTACTAGCTTAGCTACTGAACTATGCTCTTTCACTAGCAATTGGTATTTATCTTCCTGCATAAACAGGCTCATGGATAGCAGAGGAGAAATAGAGGTCTCAAAAACCATTCAAAGCAGAAGGAACAGTGCATGATCCATATGGTTTTGCTCATGTAATGAAATCATTTAACTTTCAATCAGCTCTTCACATTAAACCCTTTACTTCACATGCCTTACTGATTGTTTGCTTTTTGAAAAAGAAATCAAAACCCTAAAACTGTTATTTCAAAAGAGGATAATGTAACTGTGGATATTAGTTATATATTACTCCACTCCAGATATGCATTAGGTGTCAGACTCATATTAGATGTTAGATCAGGCAGCGGGTTGTCTGTAGGAGGAATAAACAGAATTTCAAGTTGCTTAGATAAGCATGATCTGAAAAATGTCGAGAGGCCTTTTGTTGCAAGGAGCCTTCCTTGATTTGTGTGAATGGTCACCTCTTTTTGGCTGAAGCATGGTGCCACACAAGCTGATTCTCTGACTGACCATCTTGAAGGTCACTCTGGATATTATGTAGAATTCTAGACAAAGAGCTGAAGGAAACCATATAGGTAATAGAGGAATTAACTCTTCGCAAAGCTGCAGAGATGACAAGGCATGTTGATCAAGAGTGATAAAAGGGAGCAAAGAGAACCTGGGAGTGACATGGATGAGATAACTTCATCTACACAAAATACTGGAAGTGTCATGTCCTTGAGCTCAGTTGGAGAAGGAGGAGGAGCAGCCAATCAGTTCCAGGGCTGCTGCACCACCAACTGGAGAATCAAACCAAGCTTCTGGTGCTGATGTTTCAGAGCTAACACAGCTGAAGCCTGGTGGTATGAGCCCATGGAGCCTGGTGGTCTCAAACTTATAGAACTTGAGCTGGAACCCTCATAGATGTCCCCCAAGCCTACCTTATCAGATGACCAAGTGCTTCCTATGCTACCATGCCTGCCTTATGGCACAGAAAGGTGAAGAAAGGCTTTTCTGAAGACCAAGAGCCACAGTCTTTAATCCAAAGCAGCTTAGGAAAGGTGGAAGAGATTTAGAAGGCCTCAGTTCACTTCTAGCCTTTCTCAGATCAAGTAGCTTCCTCAGAGCTGTCCATGGTGCTGCAGCAGTTAACCAGCCTTGCCCCGATGATTACCTGGTACAGACAGGTTAGAACAACAGCAGCCAGTTCACCTCTCATGTCACTGCAAAAGCAGAATAAAAGGCAAGAAAAAGCCCAGCAGTCCAACCATTTTTGGGTAGAATAGAAAATTACTGAACTAATCTGCAGACCACATCAAATGAGAACAAAATAAAATACATCTAGCCTCCACATGATTGTTGGAAAGTGTTCTCGAAGCTACAAACATGAGTCTGACCAAATTGCGGGAGGCAGTGGAAGACAGAAGTGCCTGGCGTGCTCTGGTCCATGGGGTCATGAAGAGTCGGACACGACTAAACAACAACAACAACAACAACAGCCTCCACATAAAAATAAAACTCCGCATAGAAATATACATGAAACAAAATGTTGTATTTGTTTTTCCTAGAACAATTAGAGATTGTCAAAATGGATTTTTATCCTTAAAGTTCAGCACCTCCATTACAGTTATCTAAAATATCCATCCATTTAGAAAGTACTCTGCAGAAAAAGATTCATCCTTTCAGACAGTGTGCAGAAGCTGTGGAAAATTTTGTAACTTTAGAGAGGTTTGCCCATCCCACATTGACCATAGAGACAGGGAAGGGAGCATTGGTAGTTGCACAGGGAGAGATGAGAAACATTACTTGTGTGAGCTTCCTTTAATTAGCCGATCTTAGAATCCAAGCCTATTTAACAGCCTACCTTCTCATACTGTCTCGGTATGTGGTACATATTCTCTTCCTATCCCCAAGGTATTTTAAGGAATGTTTGCTGCAATAAGCGCTGATTTTTTGATTGGATGTAATGGAACCTGTAATGCAGGGATGAGAAACCTGTGGCCTTCCAGATGTTGTTGGACTCCAACTCCCATGAGTCAGCAACATCTGGAGGGCCACAAGTTCCTTTTTTTTAAAATTGATTTTTATTCGTTTTTCAGACATATAGTAAAAACACAACAGAACAAACAAAAGAAAAACAAAAAACAAACAAGGCACACAAAACAATTAAACCCATGTAACTTCAAATTCGTCATTTCATACTCTTCTTTCTTTTGACTTCCCCATACCTCCCCATCCCTGCATCCTTGTTTAATGATTTTTTAGCAACCCTTAAGTCCATTGTCTTAATTCCCTTTCATAAAGTTTCCTTTAGTTTTTCAGTTACTGCTGCAATTCTTTACCTCCTACCCCCTGACATCTTAACATTCCTCAATTTTACAATTGTTTTTAAGATATATTTTAAATTTCTTCCAGTCCTCTTCCACTGTCTCTTTCCCCTGGTCACGGATTCTGCCCGTCATCTCGGCCAGTCCCATAAAGTCCATCACCTTTGTTTGCCATTCTTCCAGAGTAGGTAGTTCTTGCATCTTCCAATACTTTGCCAGTAGAATTCTTGCTGCTGTAGTGGCATACATAAAGAAAATCCTATCCTTCTTTAACACCAATTGGCCAACCATGCCCAAGAGAAAAGCCTCTGGTTTCTTAGGAAAAGTCCACCTAAGGACCTTCTTAATTTCATTATAGATCATTTCCCAGAAAGCTTTAACCTTTGGGCAGGTCCACCAAAGGTGGTAGAAGGTGCCTTCAGTCTTGGAGGGCCACAAGTTCCTCATCCATGCTGCAATGAATGTAAATGAGATTGCTGCCTGGTTCAGATGGCAATGCCTGTGTACATATATCATTTGTAAAGCAAAATTCTAGAGGGGACAAATATTTCCTTGTGACTCCTAAGCGACAGGAATGAGTTAATGTTTGAAAGCACAGGCTACCACCACTGAATCAAGCTATGTTTTAGTATGAACATCCTGTTCTTCCATCTGTATTGCTTTGTTAATTGCTGGTGCTGATGAAAGCAAGCAGCCCTTTGTGTATATTTGCTAAGCTGGAGACCTATTGAGACAGGCTGATAGCCTCAATAACCTTGGACAAATTAACTTTTTTAAGATTATTGAGTTGCAGTGCTTTTAAGTTGAAAGCAGAGTGTTTCCTAATTGAAAAGCATCAGTTTTCCTGTTTAATCGCAGCAGCAAGGGATCTTCTATAGCTTTTAACTTGAAGATGATCCAGTTTTCACTTTCAAGTGGTGTCAATTGGACACCTATAAAGAAAGTTAGAAAGCAAAACATGGAGACAATTTTCTTAAGTTTATTAGGCAGATATTGAGCTTCTGCTGTTGTTAAGACCACTTACTCATTGTTGCTAAGTAATCAGAAGGAATGTGAGGCATATCCAGTACATTACTTGGTGAAGAGATGTGCTGTCTTCTGGCATGGGCAACTTGCAGTGAAAGTATAGGAACAAATTAAATGATGTATTGTAACTTTAGCTGCTGTGAGCTGAACACAAATTAAAGAGAGTAAGCCTTTACAGTTATGGGTGTATTACTGGTGTGCAGCTCCTGATTTTGGTACTTTTGGAACCTTTACTTCTGCACAGTAAATCAACATTCAGAATGTTGCAACGTTTCCTCTATTTATTTCCTGAAAGATGGATTTAATATGAACTAAAAAGCTCATCTGGATGAACTTGAACTGAATGAGTTTGTTTTGTAAAAGGACAAACTGGAACAGGAACTAGTTATTTTTTCAAAATGATGAACTTGAACTTGTTCCTTTTTAAAATGAACTTTCCAAGTACAGTCGTACCTCAGAAGTTGAACAGAATCCATTCCAGAAGTCTGTTTGACTTCCAAAACATTCAGAAACCAAGGCGCAGTTTCCAATTGCCTGCAGGAAGCCATTCAGAAGCTGCAGAAGTCAGGTTGGCCATTTGCAGCGTTCGGGAACTGAAATGTTCGACTTGCAAGGCGTTCAGGACCCAAGGAGGTACAACTGTACTGCCTATTGACTTCTTCAATGAAAGATGCTGTTCCTAATGAATGAAAGGAAGGTGGAGGCCTAGAGCAGGTTCTCTGGAGAGAAGTAACTTTTTTCTTAATCTGTTGAGAATGGGAACTGGCACCTCCCAGAACTTTACAAGCATAGTTGGAACTTGGTCTCTGTACTGAGGAACTATGTGTGCTTTTCAAAAGATAAAACAGAACAAACATTCCTCATTTTAGAAAGGGGGAGAAAGTACATAAGAGCAGTGTAACGTGACATTTGTTGCAACACACAAGCTGCTTGGCAGACACTGGGATCCTATGCTAACAGGACACAAGCTATTTTCTAACTCAAGAGTATATCACACTGCAATTGCTTTGTGCTCAGACAGGAATGTATGCATGATAGTTTTTTTCCTGGTAATGGAATCCATTTCTCCTATAAAACCTATTTTCATCTGCAAACTCGCATTTCCATTTTAATAGAAAGCTTAGTAAGAATCCTTTATTTCTCTGAGAAAAGGTTAACAATGGGGCATACTGATCTAAATTATGTACCCTGTAATTAAATGACCATTGAATGTGTGGCATCAATTTAAATAACTATTTTGCTTGCAATTAGAAAACTGCCATGTGGGGAGGAGTGCAATATTAAAATGTTTGACCCTGACCGTGTAAACATAAAGGTAAAGGTAAAGGTACCCCTGCCCGTACGGGCCAGTCTTGACAGACTCTGGGGTTGTGCGCCCATCTCACTTAAGAGGCCAGGGGCCAGCGCTGTCCGGAGACACTTCCGGGTCACGTGGCCAGCGTGACATCGCTGCTCTGGCCAGAGTCAGAGCCAGAGCCAGAGCCGCACACGGAAACGCCGTTTACCTTCCCGCTGGTAAGCGGTCCCTATTTATCTACTTGCACCCGAAGGTGCTTTCGAACTGCTAGGTTGGCAGGCGCTGGGACCGAGCAGCGGGAGCGCACCCCGCCGCAGGGATTTGAACCGCCGACCTTTCGATTGGCAAGCCCTAGGCGCTGAGGCTTTAACCCACAGCGCCACCTGCGTCCCCCCGCCACCTGCGTCCCCCCGTGTAAACATAGCCACATATAATTTTGGTGCCACCGAGTCCTACATAAAATGAAGTTTATGGAACTACATTTGCATAGGTTCAAGACATTCACATTGATGTAAATGCATAACAGCGGCAGAATTGTGAAAGCCATTAAACCAAATCCTTTAATACCAAACAATTTCACAAAATGAATCCCAACTGCAGAAAAGCATTTCTACTGTTCCTCCCTATGTATTACTAGACTAAGAACGCACTTAAAGAATAATATAATTGCTTGTATTAAAGCCATCCCTTAAGCCATCCTTGGTATCTTCTTGGTCTGTTTTTGTTTGTTTGTTTGTTTGTTTGTTTGTTTTTGTTTTTTGCACTCCACAGTCATGGAGAGTAGCTAGCGAATTTACTGACAGAGATGCTCCATTCTGTTGATTCAAATGGCAGGCTGGAATGCCTACTCAGGTGTATTGGTCTGTTGCTTGAAATGTCAGAATTTTTCTCAGAAAAAAATATGTCTTCTGAGAAAGCTTGGCCCACCTCTAACCTAGGTATAATTGAGAGAAAGTCTTTTGGAAGCAAATTCAGCTCATCAAAATCACAGGATGGCAGCATAAACCTGCCTTGGGGCAACTATTGGGACTTTCCATTTTCCTCGAAAACTAAGGAAACTCTAGCCTGAACAAATGGTTAGGTAAAAGGTTTTCCCCTGCAAGCCTTTTCTAACAAGTTTTCAGGAACAGATACAAAAACAATTCAACACATAGTATGCACAATTAGCAGAACAATTAGGCAAATTAGGCTGCCCAGATATGAGGGACTGGGGTAAGGCAACTCTACCCACTGCCAAATAGTGTGGTAAGAATTTTGCTGCCCCCAGGGCCTGAGAGAGCATAATGCAGACAGCATCTATCCAAAGAAATTGGGGACAAATAAAAAATAAATGAATAGATTAATTAAAACTATACCTCCAAATATGTGCTTAAATATTGCATAGCTTGATTGGAACCATTGTGAGAGCTCTTTGGTAATTACATCACACTAACTGGTGCCCTGGTGACTGCTTAGCAAAAGAAATCAGAAAGGATAAATTAAGGCCCTAACTGGCAATAAACAAACATACCAATCTATTATTCAGGAACCTACATGACTGGGCAGGGGAAGCCCACAGGTACATCAACCAGCCTGAAATAGTAGGAAAGGGAGGGAATAAATATTTAACCACATTTTAAAAATCCAGACTTTGTAATTGTGCCAGATTTATTTAGATTTCTCTTAACTACCAGGCAGTATGGTACACTTTGTTCATAATTAGGCCTTCTAGAAACCTGGCCATGCTGACCATGCGCCCTACTTTAAAAGTACAATCCTCTATTTGAAATGATCTTCTATTTGAATGCCCCAATATAAAGACAAAGAGCCATGAGAGTCCATAAGAGAAAGTATTAGAAAGTTGTAGAAAGTATTCTATCCATATTTGTTAGGGTTTTGAAGTTTCCCATCAATACTTAGCATCTGTACAGCAGACTAAACAGGCACACAGATCACCAGACTACAGTTTGTTTTAATTGTAGTAATCATTTCTAAATTTGCATCTATACATATAAATTAGTGTATGCAATTTTTATGCAAATCCATGATATATTTTGTCCTCTTTTTTTGATGATGTATAAGCGGTCAGCCTAAACCTGGAATAATGGGAACACGCAAGAGGCTTTAGACTCTCTACACTCCCTGCCAGCTTAACACGTCCTTCAGGAAAAATGTCCAGACAGCTATCCTTAGCATACTCTGAACAACACATGAGCATGGTTGGGCCATCTCTCTTAGCATCAGTGATTTCCTTTTGTTCCTCTCAAATTTGTCCCTGGAGCTCGAGAGACCGTAGTCACTATTAACCCTCTCTAGTTGTCTGATCAGTTCATTCTTGCATTACTACTTCTATGCTACAGGATTATTAGGGAACTGTATAAGCCTCAACAGGTCTGGAGAGAGTAAGTAAGAGAGATGTCCCTTCTCCATACTGCTGCTTATTTTCACTTGTATGAGTCAGCTGAATCATTTAACCAAATGAGGATAAACAACAAAGACTAAGGGCTGTGCCACGCCCCACCACCACCCCCACAACACCACCCCTCACTTACCAGGCTTGTGGAAGTTCCACAAGATCCACAAGAACACGCCAGAAGCTGCTGCTGCTGCTACTACTGCTGCTGCTGTGCAACAGCAGCAACAGCAGCAGGGGCAGGAAGAGTGCCAGCAGGGGCCTTTTCATGTGGGATTCCACTGCTTGAGGGGGACTGCTTCACTCTGCCTCATGGGTAGGCTGGCCTTGGCAAAGCCCATTGCAAGCAAAACATCACCCAAGAAGATCAAATCCTTCTTTGCCCATTGTAATGTACAGTGGTACCTCGGGTTACATACGCTTCAGGTTACAGACTCCGCTAACCCAGAAATATTACCTCAGGTTAAGAACTTTGCTTCAGGATGAGAACAGAAATCGTGCTCCGGCAGCGCGGCAACAGCAGGAGGCCCCATTAGCTAAAGTGGTCTTCAGTTTAAGAACAGCTTCAGGTTAAGAACGGACCTCTGGAACAAATTAAGTACTTAACCCGAGGTACCACTGTATCCCTGAAGCATCTGTGACCAAATTCTTCCAGTTTCTGCCTTATTGCCTTGCCAAAACCACCACCACCATTATTATTATTAATTAAATTTCTATACTGCCCCACATCCAAGGATCGTAAGGCAGTTTACAATATAAAAACACAAAAATGCATAGCACAGTAAAAACAAAAACAATAACCAAAACAGTTTAATAGGCCATAGGTTGGCTAATTAAACAAAGACCTGGGAGAAGAGGAATGTTTTTGCCTGGCACCTAAAAATATGTAATGAAGGCATCAGGAGAATCTTTCTGGGGAGAGCATTCCACAAACAGGGAGCCATCACAGAAAAGGCCCGTTCTCGTGTTGCCACCCTCCAAATCTTTCATCATCATCATCATCATCATCATCATCATCATCATTTTATTGTTTATACCCCACCCATCTTGCTGGGTTTCCCAAGCCACTCTGGGTGGCTCCCACCAGAATAGTAAAAACATGATAAAACATCAAACGTTAAAAACTTTCCCAAAGAGGGCTGCCTTCAGATAGTTGTTTATTTCATTGACATCTGAAGGAGAAGGCACACAAATAAGGGTCTCAGTTGATGAGAGCAGGTTCCAGGTTGGTTCATATGGAGAAAGGTGGACCTTGAGGTATTGCGGTACTGAGCAACACCTATTTGTTCAGAGAAGTGGAGCCAAGCACTCAAGTGAAATCAAGTTAACAAGTCTATTTATATTTTGAACTGGAGCTGTCCATGATACCGTAAAAAGGAAAATAGAACCCTCAAGGTTATCACAAAATGGTCGCTCAGAGGCTTCCCCTAAGCTCCAATCATGAGAAAGTTTTGCAGGAGCACAACACCCACAGACGTCATAAAACTCTTATAATTGCCTCTGGAGCTGGTTTCCTTTTAAGATCAACCTCTCTGAGGAGTACAGTACAAAAGTGCTTGTCAACGTCAATCAGTGGTTTATTTTAAATTCATTTGTTTCAGGTAATGGTAGAATTTTTTCCACTTGAAATTTGAATTAACACCAAGATGGCACAAAGGAGATGAGAATGAAAGGAAACCCCTTGTGCTTAAGTTTATTGTTATCACCCTTTGCAATTAATTGGAAGCTATATCATTTCAAAGTCATAAAGCAGTAACAGGTGGAACATAACAATTTGCTTTAATTATCTCCAGTTTCTTGAAGAGTTGCATGTAATATGCATGATGCTGATATTGCCAGCAGATTTTATTATCATGTGGGTGGTGAAAGGCTATTAAATCCTTCAAGTTCTGTCTGCCAGAGCCACTGCAGCAGTATGAGTTTTCTACATATTCTGACTTAAACTGCTGCAAGTCAAGGTGACACTAGCCTTAAGTATGGGAGAATCAGCAGGGATGTTTTCTCTAATATAGTACATCATCATTCTCAATTTGATGTGGCTGACTGTTGACATCTATGGATCAGCTTAAGCTGAAGGCTATACATAACCTGAACTATTTTGCCTTCAGGCTGATGTGGAAAAGCTCTGTGTTGGCCACTGAGGCAGCATCAACCTTAGTAATTTGTCCACTTGTGAAATGAAAGGTCAAAATGACACATCATGCCTTGCACTTGGTTCAAGAAACAAGACACGCAGAGGTGGAAGTGGGGGGGGGGATATCCTCTGGAATCTGTGAAATTAGTGAAGCCTTTATTGCACCATTCATGCATGATAAGGTGGTTCCTGGAACAGAGACATTTCTGATGACATGCTGCGGAATGCGATGCAAACAGAGCTCTCAGACCACCTCACAGCAGTGGTTGTAATATGGTCACAAATGCTGTCTTCATATTCTGCCTTAATTTGATGCAAGCTGTCCTGCTTTGTCCGTCTAAAGATGTCTGCAAGCAATCATAAAGGATCTCCAGCAGGAGTGGCCAATGTGGTGTCCTCCAGATTTGTGGGATTCCAGCTCCCATCAGCCCCAGCCAGATGTTGCCTAAGAACGATGGTTGAAAAATATGGGAGTTGTAGTCTACAACATCTGGCAGGTGCCAGACTAGCTGCCCCTGCTCTTCAGAGAGTTGATGTTGTGTAGTGGTTAAGTCTGCGAGGTCAATGGGTAAAGATTCCATTAGGCAAACCACTAACTTTCCACTTCAACTCTCCTCCCACTCCAACTTATGATGTTTGTGTGTCAAATAACATGCACTTATCTTACAAGTATTTGTATAAGTTGCTGAAAGCAGTAATATTTGTGAAGTGCTTTGAAAACTTAACAATTGCCATAGGAATCCTAGCTATAATTATTGTTATTGCTGGGCTTCAGACTTTACAGTATCAAGGTCCTACATTTCTCAGGTCTAGAGGCTAAGCCATTTCTATGCTAATGCACACTAAGGTTGCATTTTTATATACACATATAAGAGAGAAGGATACATAGAGTTTCACCATGATATCTGCCCTAGTCATGACTAGGGAAGTAGGAGGGAGAATCTGCATACTTTACATTTCAAGGTGAACATAAGTCATACTTTCTGAAATACGTGAATCAAAATGTTTTGAAATTCACATTTTTCTGAATTTTGTTGTGCAGGCTTCCAGGCAATGTATACACTAGGGTCAAGTATGAAAATAACACACAAAAATGAATGATATTGGGGGAAACTGCTTTTCAAATATGTGTATAGCAAACACAATTGCCTGAGATTTATCCAGCATTATGTTGCCTTCCCTTTGTCAGGTATCTCGAGGTAAAGTTAACTATCCAATTTAACAGAGCTGCTAGGGGTGAGCATATGCTGCTTTGATCACTGAATTTCCTCCATATGCTAAAGAAATAAACTCCAGGTGGATAAAGCACCTGAAGCCATTAAAGACGCAGTGGCCATGTTTGTGTAAATGGATAATATAAATCAGATTTCACCTTCCTCCTCAAGGGCGTCAGTGGTTTTTAAAAGTTTGCGCTGCTTCACCCTTATATTTTAATCCTCTGGTGTGTGTCTTGTACTACTTTGCTGTTACAGGACCACATTCTCCTCAAAGTCATCCTACATCACAAGTGGAGGTGAAGTGAGGGCTTTAGCCACTCCTTTTGCCCACTTGCTTTCTGGATCCACTTCCTGTCCTCTCTTGCTCCTCAGTTATAAAGAATGAACCAACATCATTTTAAAGCAGGCTTTCTCAACCTCGGCCCTCCAGATGTTTTTGGCCTACAACTCCCATGATCCCTAGCTAGCAGGACCAGTGGTCAGGGATGATGGGAATTGTAGTCTCAAAACATCTGGAGGGCCGAGCCTGTTTTAAAGTATGTGTATGCTGGAAGCAGGGACATGGGTCATTTCCCTTGCATTGCAAACCATATAGTTTTGTTGCCCTGTTATAGCCATCTTGGTGCTGCTGATCACCTTTAAAAGTCTGGCTATTGTTCCTCTTTTATAAGCCTGTTGTTATTGTCCAAGGAGTTTTATTGGCAGGGATACTGGAGTGGCTTGTTGGTTCCTGCTCCAGGTGCTATTAACATGAGTTTGACCAAACTGTGGGAGGCAGTGGATGACAGGAGTGCCTGGCTTGCTCTGAACCATGGGGTCACAAAGAGTCAGACACGACTAAATGACTAAACAATAACAACATTGTTCATCTTGGTTTTGCTGATTTCGTAGCCCTTGTTCCTCCCTTTGCAGAGGCAGCAGAGAAAAATGTAATAAGGGATAAATGCTCATTTTTTGGTTTATATGGAGCAAGCTCAACTCACTTTCTTTTGAAGGTCTTAAAGGAAAGACTAGGGGAGTACAAATTTACTTGCATACATAATTTTGGTGTATATTTCAGTTTTGTGTCGATCCAGGGATTTAGGACAGTTGGTTGCATTTTCTGTATTTTGTATCATAAAATGTCACCCTGCACTGAGCTGGTGTAATGTAGTGGTTAGGGTATAGATTTGGGTGTGGAGAAACTGAGAAAAACAATTTGCAATGTTGAAAAAAACTGTAGGTAGGTGGGTGGGACCGGCAACATAATTTCCATATTTAGACTATATACATGAGGACAGCACTTCCTATCATACATTACTACTGAATTCATTCTTGGAGTGTGGATCGTTATGTAGCCAAAATGATGCCATGTTTGCACAAGATGGAGGAGCTGGGGGAACCCTAGGGTTCAAAAAAATCTTTGTACCCGAAGTACAAAAATTCTATAGGAAAAAGATTTGGAGGTGTCATGCATATCTCAGCCATCAACAGATGTTTAGAGGGAGTGGCCAAAGGCCCATCACAAATCCATCTATAGCTGCAGTCCTAACTATATTCCCCAGAAGTTAGTCCCATTGAATTTAGTTGGTTTATTCCTAGGTAAATGGGGTTAGGATTATAGCCTTGCTATTTTAGTTTTAAGATTACAGCATCCAGCAACCACTAACTTCTACACATAGAAAGTCAACAAACAACACAACAGACAAAAGACAATGCAATGAGGCCATTTTTTTGGGGGGGGGGAGGAAGCAGCAATCATACATTAACAATTATGAAAATAATATAGATTGCTAAGAAATTTTTAATCTATTTACATATAATGTGCACAACCTTTGATGTAGAGAACTAAAGTAAAAAGCATTCGTAGCAAGAATCCATGGTTTGATTGTGGACAGAAATACACAGAAATGTGTGGAGAGAAAGAAATGCACTTGATAGATGACTTTCAACTGATCCAACCAACATCTCTATATAGCAGTGCATGTGGTGCTGTCAGTGAAAGCATTTGTTACTAGAGCAACTTCCCTGCTTGAAGAGCTCACCATACAGCTGTGGTTTTAACGTTCTTTTAAACCACAGTGGCAGAACGACTGTTTGAATGACCTGACCAATGAAGCCTGAAAAGTTTATCGTCTATCTGTGTCATACGATTAGAGCTTAATAACACTGTGCAGTTTTCTTTTTTTCTTTTTGCTGTATTCAAAAGGCTCTACAGAGAACCTTGAACTTCTCTAGTGCAGAGATTTTTTTATCACTGTGTTCAAGCAAACCTGCTAAATGACCATAAGTAGAGTACTTGAAACTGGTACTTTTCTGAATATGTTGAACTTTCAGATATTACTACACTAGTAAAAGGTTTATTAAAACACTAGTGAAGTGTTTTGCTTCTATTAACAATACAACCTATTTCTCTAAAGAAGAAACATTTTACTTAGTTACTATACTATTAACCTCTTGTAGAACTTTTTATAATAGAGTTGCTTTTTAAAAGTTCTGCTTATTTGCAAAGGGTGGCAAAGATTCACACCATTTCTTACCCCAGTAATTGATGCAGTATTGAGGGACAGTTGAAACTTGGCCTAATGGGACTTAAGAGCAAATGGCTGCAGATTCAACAAATTTATTTGAAATCAGTTTATTAAGGGACAAACCACCCATACTCTAACAGCCTTTGAGAATGTTGTGGTGGAGGCAGGGGGTTATTCCTGGAACACGGTGTGTAAAATATACTCTGCTTCAGTGGAAAAATCTATGGGTCTTAAAGTTGCATGGGAAAAATATATAGGGAGAAAATGCCATTCAACCAGTGGAAATATATTTGGCAAACAAAGACAATTGAGTCCCAGTCTGCATATATTACAGAAAATTGATACATGTTGGTGGGGTGTGGATTCGATCCAGCTATTGTTGAACAGCTGCAACTTGTCAATCTGAATTAAAAATTTTGGTGGGAAGACCCAGCATACCCCATGACTGACTGTAACTGATGACGCAGCTGCTGCCCCCCTGGAAGAGGATCCTCACCGCCCCCCTCTGGCTTTCCCACGGCCATGTTGGGCTGCAGTCACTGCTGCTGTGGACAGTAGTACAGTGGTACCAGTGGTCTACTGGTTACAGACGCTTCAGGTTACATATGCTTCAGGTTACAGACTCCGCTAACCCAGAAATATTACCTCGGGTTAGGAACTTTGCTTCAGGTTGAGAACAGAAATCATGCTCTGGTGGAGCGGCAGCAGCGGGAGGCCCCATTAGCTAAAGTGGTGCTTCAGGTTAAGAACAGTTTCAGGTTAAGAACAGACCTCTGGAACGAATTAAGTACTTAACCCGAAGTACCACTGTAAGCGGTCTTTTCATCCTTGTAGTTCTACCCAGCATTGAGAAATCCATATTTTCCCAACTTCTCGCTTCCTATTTAATTTCCCTAAGACATGAAGAATATTTTTTTTGAATTTTGACACCCAAATACCATAAATATTTTAAACAAAAAGTAATACCCGTTTGTGTTCTTATCAAGTTCTGAGCACGGCAACTTAAATTAATGTAGAGGGATTCCAGTTTTTTTTTTTTTATTTATTTTAAAAATATACCTACCCCCTCTCCATAGTGATTAATTTCCACAATCATTTCTGGATCTTGTAGTATGAGAGCTATATCATCCACAAAGAGACTCGGCAGATGTTCTTTGCCACCTAGAGTATAAGCTTTTCTTTTTTTATTAGCTCTTAAGTGCAAAAGGCTCTAAGGACAATACAAACAGTGGGAAAGACAGAGGACATGCTGTGCTTTTTAACTTGTATAAATGACCTAGAGTTGCAGGTGAGGAATGAGGAATGTCAAGTATGTTGATGATACCAAATGGTTCTGAGTTGTTAAAACAAAATGGGATTAAGAAGAACTCTGAAACAATGACTCCAAACTGGGTGAATCAAAATTTATTTTAAAAATTGCCAGAAAACCCTTTTCGATTAATGTTCTTAAATAACTCCCATTTAATAGGCTCAGTTGTCTTCTTAAGTGCAGCCATTTCTGCTATGCAAGCAAGTGTTCAGTTTCAAAATGAAAAGTAAGCATAATCCCTGATTCTTGAATTCAGTGTCCCAGAAATCATGTTTTGGATCAAGAAAACCAAGGCTTGCCTAAGTGCCCCTTGTCTTTTTTTTTTATATATATATATAAATATTTATTAAATTTTTTTAAATACAAAATGCAAAAATGATAAACAGTATAACATGGATCATAACACATTTTTTCAAAACTTCTTTGGACTCCCTCACGTCTCCCACTTACATCATTATAACCTTTTTCCAGCAATTTATCATCTTGTTTACATTCTTAAATCTCGTTCAATTAATTTAATCTAATAATTCTCCAAAAATTTTATACTTTCCTCAATCTCACTTATCGTCAAATTCAAATCTAATTCAATGGTAGGCAGTTATTTATGATCTAGCATCCTTCTTAGTCTTCTGCCAAGTTACAATACTTTTGTAAATAAATCTTGAATTTCTTCCAGTCTTCTTCAACCCTCTCTTCTCCCAGGTCTCGAATTCTACCAGTCATCTCGGCCAGTTGCATATAGTCCATCAGCTGCATCTGCCACTCTTCCAGTGTGGGTAGATCTTGAGTTTTCCAACTCTTAGCGATAAGTATCCTTGCTGCCGTTGTTGCATACATAAAAAATGTTCGGTCCTTCTTTAACACCTTCTGGCCGACAATGCCCAGAAGGAAGGCCTCTGGTTTCTTAGTGAAGGTATACTTAAATACCTTTTTCAACTCATTATATATCATTTCCCAGAATGCCTTCACTCTAGGGCAAGTCCACCAGAGGTGAAAGAATGTTCCTTCATGTTCTTTACATTTCCAACATTTATTATCAGACAAATGGTATATTTTGGCAAGTTTAACTGGGGTCATGTACCATCTATATATCATTTTCATTACATTTTCCTTCAAAGCATTACATGCAGTGAAGTTCAGCCCTGTGGTCCACAACCTTTCCCAGTCCTCAAACAAGATATTATGCCCAATATCCTGAGCCCACTTTATCATAACCGATTTAACCATTTCGTCTTGTGTATTCCATTTCAACAGCAAGTTATACATTCTTGATAGTACCTTATTTTTTGGTTCTAACAATTCTGTTTCCAACTTCGATTTCTCCACCTGGAACCCTACCTTTTTGTCATTTTTAAAAACTTCTTTAATCTGAGCGTAATGTAACCAGTCTCGCACTTTATCATTCATTTTCTCCAAACTCTGCAATTTCCAATTGTCTCCTTCTTTTTCTAATATTTCCCAATATTTTGGCCATTTGGCCTCCATATTGGGTCTTTTTCGGGCCTTAGCTTCCAGAGGTGAAAGCCACCTCGGGGTTTTGTTTTCCAATAAGTCTTTGTATTTTGTCCAGACATTAAAAACTGCTTTCCTGACAATATGGTTCTTGAAGACCTTATTGATCTTAACCTTATCGTACCATAGGTATGCATGCCAACCAAAAGCATTGTTAAAACCTTCCAAGTCCAATACGTCAGTGTCTTCAAGAAGTAGCCAGTCTTTTAGCCAGCAAAAAGCTGCGGCTTCATAGTACAACTTTAAGTCCGGCAGGGCAAAGCCCCCTCTTTCTTTCGCATCAGTTAGTATCTTAAACTTAATTCTGGGCTTTTTGCCCTGCCAGACAAATTTAGATATATCTCTCTGCCACTTCCGGAAGCACTCTGTCTTGTCCACAATCTGCAATGTTTGAAACAAAAACAACATCTTTGGCAATACATTCATCTTAACAGCAGCAATTCGGCCTAACAAAGAAAGCTTCAATTTTGTCCAACTATCCAAGTCTCTCTTAATTTCAAACCAACATTTTTCGTAGTTATCCTTAAATAGACTCAGATTCTTTGCTGTTATGTTTACCCCTAGGTACTTTACTTTTTTAACCACAGTTAGTTCTGTTTCTCTCTGAAACTGTTCCGACTCTGTATCTGTCAGATTTTTCCCCAACACCTTAGTTTTCTGTTTATTTAGTTTAAATCCCGCCACCCGACCAAAATCTTGAATCAGTTGTAGTACTCTTTTTGTACTAGATTCTGGCTCCTGCAGGGTCAGAACTAGGTCATCTGCAAAGGCTTTAAGTTTATATTGTTTCGCTCCGACCTGAATCCCTTCCACCAACCGGTCCCCTCTAATCATATTCAAGAGCACCTCCAGAACTGATATAAATAACAAAGGGGAAATCGGGCAGCCTTGTCGTGTTCCTTTTTCAATTTTAAACTCTTCTGTAACCACATTGTTTACTATCAATTTAGCCTTTTGTTCTGAATATATTGCATCAATCCCATTCTCAAAACCCCGACCCACTCCCATTTCTTTTAAATTTCCCTTCATAAATTTCCAAGAGATATTATCAAATGCCTTCTCCGCATCTATAAAAATTAGCACTGCTTTTGTATTTATATCAGTTTGCAAAAGTTCCAAGATGTCAATAATGTTCCTTGTATTAGCAAACATGTGTCTACCTGGGAGAAAGCCTGCCTGGTCTTTATGAATTACTTCATTTAAAACTTTTTTAAGTCTACTTGCCAGGACATCTGCAAATATTTTGTAATCCACATTTAAAAGGGAGATGGGACGGTAGTTCTTAAGTTGTGTCTTTTCAGCTTCCGATTTTGGTATCAATGTGATGAAGGCTTCCTTCCACGATTCCGGCGCCCTCCTCCCCTCCATAATTTCATTGCTAACCTCCATCAGTGGTTGTATCAAGTGGTCTTTTAATGTCTTATAATACTTGGAGGTTAGCCCATCTGGCCCTGGAGATTTGCCCAGTTTCATGTTTTGAATGGCTTGTTCAATCTCTTGACGTGTTATTTTACTGTTCAGGAGAGATCTATTTTCTTGTGACAATTTTTTAAGTCCATTTTTCTCCAAAAATTGTTTAATCTCAACCTCTTGAGTATATACCCCTTGGGTATATAATTTTTTGAAGTATTTCTGGAAACACTTTCTGATCTCCGTGGGGTTCTGAATGTTTCTTCCTTCAATTTCCAAATTTGTAACTGTATTCAATTTTTGTCTCTTCTTCAACTGCCAAGCTAGCAGTTTCCCACATTTATTTGCCGATTCAAAAGTTTTTTGTTTCATTAATTTAATCTTCCACTCTATTTCCTGATTTATCAGTTTAGAATATTGTGCTTGATAGAGTTTGATTTCTCTCAAGATCGGCAGGGACTTCGGATTTGATCTTAACTTCTTCTCTAATTCTTTTATTTTCTCCAAAATCTTCTCTTTTCTATTGTTTTGTGTCCTCTTCCTTACAGCATTCTGTTGTATCAAGAACCCCCTCATCACAGCTTTACTTGCGTCCCAAATAATTCTTTTTTCCACCATAGTGTTCATATTTATCTCGAAATAGTCCTTCAATGCTTTCTGGGCCTTCTTAATAATCTCCTGATCTTTGAACAAATTGTCATTCATCTTCCATCTAAAGGAGCCAGTTGGTAATAGTATCATGTCCATTTTCAGTGCGTTATGGTCGGAGCAGGTTTTTGGGCAGATTTCCACCTTTCTGACCTTGGGTGCCAGACCTCTAGTTATCCATATTTGGTCGATTCTTGTCCAAGTCAGCTGGGCTTCAGAGAAGAATGTTCCTTCTTTTCCCAAGGGGTTCTTCGTTCTCCAAATGTCAATCCAATCCATATTGTCTGTCAGTTCAAAAAAGGTCTTTGGTAGTCTGCCATCTTTTGTAACATTCTGGCTTTGTGACTTATCCATGTTGGTTGATACGACCCCGTTCATGTCTCCCATCATGATGATGTTGTCATAATCCAGATAATCCTTGTCTTGTCAACCTGTCCTGAGTCTACTGGATCATATATTTGGTTTAAGTTATCCCCATCACAAGGTCCACGTCCTTGAATTTCTCTTAATTTTTTAAAAGGAGGAGAGAAAATCAAGTTGCTGGTTTTATTTGGTCAATATATCAAAGCAAAGGCAATTTTACATCCTCCCTAGTCACCCTTGATAAATACAGATCTACCTACCTGGGTCCCTACAGGCTTCTTTGCAATTAAAGGGGAAAGATTTTGCCAAAACGATTGCTGTTTCCCAGGATTTTTAATTAGCTGGAGTGGTATAATGGGAAACAAAGGATCAGTGCTTTAGCAATCTCTGTAAGTTATGTTTCTCGCAGAAATGTAATGCTGGGGAATCTTTTAAAAATAAATTTAAAACTCTGTCTCTTCTTAATTGAATCCTCTAATCCCGTAGCATTCATTGTTAAGTATTCAGTCATTATTGTGATCACACACACAGTACCTACTTATTTAATTTGTCAAAAACAGACTGCATTGCTTGCCCAAAGAAAAACACATAGTATATACTGATACTTCATTACACCTTTCATCAGTTCTTGGTGAAAGAGGACATCATAAGCCTAGATGTTTTTGACGTTGGGTCTCCCTTGCACTTAGTATAGTCTTTCATCTGCTCTCCTTGATTTACTTGAGCAGGATGTAATCTTCCAACTCTTCCTCCTCTCCTGGAACCTGATCAAGTAGACTAGTTCTTACCTGGTTTTAAGTGGAACTTTCTTAAATGAATGTATCTTGGGATCCAAGCCAACGTAGACAAACTGTTATAAAGCAGTACATAAATAAGTGTTGCTTCTGTCTAATTGGATTAGGCTTAGGTTTAAAATTAGCTCTTCATTCCAGTTTTCCTTTTGCTATCTGTTAGAAATGAATGCATAACCTGTTTATATATGTGTGTGTTCTTGGTCCTCAATGGATGCTTGAATTTGAACCAATGGGGTGTGGCTAAAAATTAAATATATTATTTCCCAGTGTCATGGCTCAAACAAATATTGCATCTTTCCACATCCTGTGACTAGGATTGCCTCAAAACAGGAAAAAAAAAATCAGTATATTTTCAGCTGTGAAATTTTTGAGGGATGCACAGAATTCCACATTGATTCCATGTTGAGTCTCTCATTGTGCCAGTTCACAGTAGATTTGCCCGACTATGCAGGGATGCCAACTTAAATAAAATATTGTGGGGGCCCAGGTAAGTCCTGGCCCACCACATAACTGATCACATGATGAATGGGAATGCCCATCAACTTTGAGAGGGCCCAGCCCCCTCAAATATTTTATTGTGGGGGGCCAAAGCCGCCATGGCCCTTAGGAGTTGGCACCTATGTGACTATGTCAGGAATGTGGTCAGGTCTAGAAGCTTCCATGCTACTGTTCTGACTCAGAATTTGCTTCTCTGCCAGGGAGTGATGGAAAACTCCATTTACTTTATGTATGTTAAGTTGTTAAATTCACATGAGCATACCCAATAAAAAAAGGTAGCAACACTAGGGAAGCACTAATTATTTCACCAGTATTCACTGGGCCTGTAGTCCTTTTGCATGCCTCATGTGCAAATGGCGAGAGACACAGAGAGATTTGTATGATGTTAATTAAAAATAAATGAGGTTTCGGTTTTGTGGAAGGTTAGTCAAGCTTCATGTTGGTAAAGTGCCTTAAGGATAGTAAGCCCAACATGACAAATCAGTTTTTCTCTCAGAAATCATTTAATACTGAAAGCAGAAGATTGGAAGTGGGGCAAAAGAGTTCAAGCTGATCACCGCATTCCTTTTATGCTGCCTTGAATCCAAGTAGAAAGTGATGTTCATATTTTTTTATGCTAATGTATTTGTGTCAGACATCTGAGTAATAAACTAGAAGAACTGAACATTCTCACTGGTGAAAAACACTTCAATATAGTACATGTCATTGGCACCAGGCAAGTTGATTACCATAACACAAAGAGACGCACAAAACATTCTGGTGGCATCTTAAAGAGTAACAGATTTGTTATGGCACTTAATGAACTAGAGCTCATTTCATAGGATGCATGAAGCGTTAGCCTCAGATACCTTCAAGTATCCTTCATGCTTTTGATGAAGTGCATTGTAATCCACAAAAGCTCATGCCACCACAATAGATCTAACTTTTAAGGTGCCATTAGACTTTTTTTACAGCAAACACAGTACAAATAGTGATCACTACTGGCAGCGGTGGAGCAAGCCGATCGGGCGTCTGGGGGAGTGTGCGTGCCCTGTGCCCAGGGGCGGGGCCAGCTGCCCATGGGGGCAGGGCGAGCAGGGTCAGGACGCTCCGTGGGGCCTCCAAGCAGTCTGCCTGCCTCCTCCCACTCAGCTGCCCTACAGCTGAGGGGGAGGCAGGGGGGCGGACCGTTTGGGGCAGTGTGGAGCCTGCCCAGAAAAGACGCATGGCTTGGACATGCTGCAGGCTCTGCGTTGAGTGCTGCCTGGCATTTTGTCACCCCCCCCTCAGTGGTGACAGCCAGGGTGCACCACCCCTACTGCACCCTCCCTCCGCCCCTGACTACTGGACTCTGTTTGGAAGGGGAGAGCAGACAAAATATAGTGCTGCTTCATGGACCATTTAACAGACATTAATAAAAAGTTTACTGCATCTCTCAGGTGATATAATATGTACATTCTTTCACCATGCTCAGTTTATAAACATGGACTAGAAAAGTGCATCCAATGGAACAGGACCTTAGACATGTTTGAAGCACAGCTTTATAGTTTGCTGCTGCTAGTTCAGTGTTTGCAGCTGACAAAACATCAGGGTGAGTGAAACAGCAGAGCTATAAGAGAGGACGCAGCACCCATTAATTATAGCAACATCTCAGGCTAATACGGGCACAGTGAGGTTACTGTGGGCTCAAAGCCAAATAGTTGGATGCAGTGGGGTTCTTGTGACAATGATAGCATAAATGGTGAGTTTTATTCAGACATATTATATATGATACATGTAGGGAATGAATAAATTTATCTTGGACAAAAGTGATGCTGAAAGGCAATTTTATAGCTATAAATGGGAAGAGGGGTATTTGTGAAGCATAAACATTTTTATTCATTTTGTTTCAAAATGTGGTTGCCATAGTTTCAGTCAAGGCATCTATGGATCCGTAACTCTGTGATACAGTTATCACAACTATGGTAGTGAGTTTTTGTTTTGTTTTTTTTAAAAAAATTGAGATGTTGTTCAACATTTTCTTTGAGCTCTTTCTTTCCTTGGCCATTTCATGGAAAAGTTCACGTCTCTATGTCCTATTGATGAAGAAAGAGGATCTATGTATTTTTTATTTCACCTCCTTGTCAAAGGGAATACAAGATTTCCCCTCTCAAAATAGTAATAAAAAAAATCTTTGAACACAGTGAAGTGAAAAACAAGCCAATAAAAGTGAATGATTTTAGGGAATATAAAGCAAGTGTCACTGAACACACACATTGTTACCTCTGCTAAAGTGGTTGCTGGCAATATTGGAAATATAGATTTCTTCCTTTTTTAAAAGAAGAAAGAATTAAATGTTTGGGCAGAGAACACATTAGAAGTCCCTTGCTATTGCTCATTTCCTGGTGGAACAAGATGAACCTAAAACTTTCATCTCTGACCCCCCCCCCCCGACATCCATATTGTATATATAAAGTAATTAAATGAAATTTGATGCCAGTCAAATACTGGCAGTCAAATACTATTCTACTGGAATAGAATGGAAATGCTTGCATTTTGGCTTTTTCATAGCAAGATAGGGCTTGGGGGAGATAGGGCTTGGGAGATAGGGCTTATAGTGTGTCACAATGGGACATGTGCAGAGGGAATGTTTTATTTGCAAGAGTCAGATAAAAAAGGCACAAGAAAAAGCAAGACACCTTGAAAACAGGTTCTTTGGCTGCAAACATTCTCTTTTCCTAGGCATTTGATAAGATTAGCAGCAGCATTTTAACACCCATTGCTCCTAATCAGTGGCGTAGCGTGGGTTGTAAGCACCCAGGGCAAGGCAAGTAATTTGCGCCCCCTAACCCGTGGATTTGCGCCCCCTAACCCGTGGATTTGCGCCCCCTAACCCGTGGATTTGCGCCCCCTAACCCTAACCCTAACCTGCGCCCGCTCGCCACGTTTCTGGCGCGGCCAAAGAGTAGACGGCAATCCACCTGTCTGCCTCTTGCCGCCTACTACTTCAGGAGGGCCTCAGGACGCGAAGCCATCGGAGGCGCCTCTGGTCACTCCCCCTGCAGGGAGAGTCAAGCAGGACCCCGCGCACCCCGCCCCCTAAAGCCTTTCCACGCTCGGTAAGGTTGGCCAGAGCAGCGCCCCCGCTCCACCCCCCCCAACGCCGGACACGTTTCCCTTCTCCAAAGAGGCAGCTCCCTGCCACCTTCTTGGCCAGATCTTCACCCGCCTCCAACATCTGGCATAGCCATGACTCTCTGATCGCACGTCTCTCCACCCCCGCCGCAGGCACGCAGAGTGCGCCGCCCCTGATCCTCAATTTTGGCCTAAGCTGAAAAGGGCACATTGGATCACCCCTCGTCCTGGGGCCCAGCTGAGCCCCTGGGTGCCCCCACTGCCGTCGGCGGGATGAAGCCTTTGGAGAAATTTCTGAAGAAGCAGGGGTCTCACTTGGCTGCCTGGGCTGGCCCCGGGAGTGGTGGGCAGCTGCCTCGCAGGCAAAGCGTCTCCAAGATCCTGCTGCCTGGATTCCTCAAGGAGCCCCCCGAGGAGCCCCCCGAAGGAGGCATGGACACTGCTGGCGATGGGCGATGGCTGGAGTTGCGCCCCCCGATTCCTCTCTGCACTCCCCAACGTCCTTCTCCTCCGAGGAGCTGTCCCCAGGCGGTGGCGGAGGAGGCGAAACCCAGCTCAGCCGGCGTAAATCCCCTTTGGAGAGAGAGAGAGAGGGGTGGAGATTCTTCCCTCCCCACCTCTGCGCCCAGCAAAGCGAGGCGCGTGCCCTTGGCCCCCGCAGGGCTTTCCCCAAGCCGACGAAGCGTCCCGGCTTGCTTGCAATCTGAATCTCTCCTGTTTCCTCCGCCAGCCCGCAGCCTCTGCCTCGTCTCCTTTGCCTTTGCCACTCCGTGCGCCCTGCGCGCGCGCGCCCTATTCGCCAGGCTGCTGCTGCTGCCGCTGCAAGCGGGAGTGAGCCAGGTAGGGGCAGAGAGCTGCGAGTGCGCCCCCCAAAATGTTGCGCCCGGTGCGGCTGGCACCCCCTGCACCCCCCACGCTACGCCACTGCTCCTAATACGCACATTTTGCAAGCACCATGCATTGTTTTGTAATCATATAATGTGTTATGGTATGCTACTGTCATGAACATATACATTTTTGCATTCATATATATTCTGCTAATATATAACTTATGTACACATTATCTGGTTGTGTCGTAAAACAGTTGTGCACTGTTTTGCTATATTTTGAGAAAGGCAGTATAGAAATCTTTTAACAAATAGGTACAGGGGCGCCGACTTATAAAAAATATTGGGGGGGCGGGGGCCCATACCGACTTATAAAAAATATTGGGGGGCCCAAGACCTCCAAACCGCTGCTGCTGGGGGAACGAAAGGGGCGAGCCCCGGGCTGCCCCGACCTTAAGTGAACCTGTGAGGGCCCCCCCTTTGCGGCAGCCGATTGGCTGCCGCCGTGGGCGGTGAATATTAATGAGCTAGGGGGAATCCCCGCTTCTCTCGGGGCTGACGCCAGCCCCGCGAGATTGTTGATGGGTCGAGAGCCCGCAACCCCACCCCCTCTCTAGATCGGGAGTGGCTTTGTTATTCTTAAATTATTGGGGGGGCAGAGCCCCCCCAAACGAATTTTTGAGGGGGCTCGGGCCCCCTCAGGCCCCATGGAGTCGGCGCCTATGAATAGGTAAGTCCACTGTAGTGCAAACCAACCAATCCTTGATGCAGGAAGGCATATCCTTCTAGCTGTTGCTCCCATGGGTTACTTTGGGCAGATGCATAGCTCCAGGATCTATTTCTCAATTCCACAGGCTGGCCTTAGAACATGTGAAGTAATAGCAGTGTGTCCCACTCCATGCATATGCAAAATGCTCTTCTCTCACTGGTAAGTGTAACCTGCTTTTCACTGTTATGTGGACCCTGTGGACCCATGTTAAAATGTATTATTTCCAGGTAGGCATCAGTCTCAGCATCCCTCATTTTAGAAATCAAATATTGCTTCCATCGCTGTTGCATTATATTTATTTGTCTAGCAACAATATTTATCCCCTGCCTTTTGATGAGCTGCCAAGGCAACTCACAATACAGTTTTAAACAGCAATTACATACAACAATCAGGAACACTAAAACAGCAGAAAAGGCAGAATAAAAGAGCAATGCAGAACCCAATGGGAAAGTTTAAAAGCCATTGAAGTATGAGCACACAAAAAAGTTTGAAACAAAATAGTGATGGAGCCAAGCAAATGGGCCTGGGAACTCTTTGAAATCTTTCTTGACATGGTTGTTAGAACAAAGGATGAACTTTCAGATACTCAAAAACCTAACCTTTGTCTAGAGGTTCAAGGAGTGGTCGTGTTTAATTTTTTAAAAATACACAACAAATAATTTCAGTATGAAATATGCTAGTGTAAGGCAAACTATAAGACATGAGGTATTTTATTGTGCTGTTTCCTTGCTTATATTCAGTTCTGGGCACTACTACTAGGGTTACAATGGGATAACCTTTCTATAGGAACTAGTCTAGAAGAGTTTAGAAAGCATTTGGTAGAAATTGACATATTTTCCCCTTTAAGCTCTGGACTGTAGTTTGAGTAAGCAGCAGTTCTGGATTTATGTATAGGCTAAATAGACTGAAGCCTCACAAGTGGAGTAGCCTAGGGCCTCTCTTCATCTAAATCTGACCCTGCTCAGGAATACTTATATGCTTTACTTTGACACTTGGGGGCTGTTTGGGCTGTTGAATTAAGCTCAATCCAAATCAAAATACAGTGGACACTCGGGTTGCGAACGTGATCCATGTGGGAGGCACATTCACAACCTGCAGCATTTTCAACCTGCGGCCTGCGCGTCTGCGCACGCACAGGTTGGGATTCGGCACTTCTGTGTATGCGCAAAGTGCAATTTAGCGCTTCTGCGCATGCGCAAGCGTCAGAACCCAAAAGTAACCGTTCCGGTACTTCCGGGTTTGGCACAGTGCGCAACCCAAAATCGCACAACCCAAAGTTTCTGTAACCCGAGGTATGACTGTAAAACCCAATACTGCTTAAAATAAAAGTATATTTTAAAAGCATTTTATCTTTGGGCAGAGATTTAACATTTTGGCCAGATATTTATCATTTCCCCATCCCCTTTATCTTCTATCCTTTTTATTGGCATGCTTTCCAATAGCAAAGGGACAAATAAAGAGAGAAAACCAGCTGCCTTCTGCCCTGCCATTTACTAAAGAGAAGAAAGCAATTTCTGTGGCTGGCAATCACAAGTTTTACTGCTTCTGGCAACATTTAGTGTGCATTGAAAAGTCTGGGCACTAGCCTGAACAATATGAAATTCCTATTTGTGTGCTACATAAATTTAGTCTCATCTCATCCCAAGGCCTCAACTGTTCAACTGCGATAACACTTTTTCAACCCCAAAAAGTGACTCATATCTTTCATGTTTTCCGTAAAGTTGAGTGTTGAGTCCACTCAAAAGTCTGCACATGATGAAAGAATATCTGAGAACATGTCGGCATCACACAGCATCACCCTCTCCCCTGAAGTGCAATTGGGAAGGTAGTACTTCATTGTATGAGAGAGCCATTTTTAAAAAAATTTAAAAATCATGTTCAGAAAAGTTGAGGGAAGAAGACTGGAGAGTGTGAAGGTTGTCAAGTCTGTGCACATTCTAGCACATCCTCTGCACCTTCTGCATCAATCATTATTTTACTATTGTCTCTCAGGTTGGGCAAACGTTAACCGAAATGATCAGCCAAGTGGGAAATTGGATTCTGAGTGTTAATAGGAGAGAGGAAGCTGTGTATCTGTTTCCTGACATACGTAAGTCCTTTAATATACCTAAGGAGTCTAAGAATGCATTGAAGTGTTTCGTTTTTGTGTCCTGGCTGAATACATTTGAGCAACAAAAGTGGAAATTATTTCCTTCCTTTGTGAGCTAATGCATTACAGGAAGTGTTTGCCCTGAGAGGTCAGGAACTGCTCACAAACTTACACAGAGACGACAGACAAAGGATGGAGGCAGGAAGAGAAATATTCTCTCCATTTTTTCATTGATGCAACACTTTGTGTAGAGCAGGGATGGTGAACCTATGGTTCTCCAGATGTTGTTGGATTCCAGCTGCCATCAGTCCTAGCCAGCATGGCCCATGGTCAGGGGTGATGGGCTCAGGAATCTAACAACATTTATAAGGCTTCTTGTCTCTGAAGCAGGGCTAAGATATAAAATGCCACCGTTAAGCACCATATAGATGCAATCCAGCAGCACAAACAAGTAACCATTTGCCACCCAAAGCCAAAGGCCTGCTTCATACATCTCCATTCAAACTTTACAAACATGGGATCAAGTGGCAACTTATATGAATGAGCTATACAGTGGTACTGCGGGTTAAGTACTTAATTCATTCCGGAGGTCCGTTCTTAACCTGAAACTGTTCTTAACCTGAAGCACCACTTTAACAAATGGGGCCACCCGCTGCCACCGCGACGCCAGAGCACGATTTCTGTTCTCATCCTGAAGCAAACTTCTTAACCCGAGGTAATATTTCTGGGTTAGCGGAGTCTGTAACCTGAAGCGTATGTAACCTGAAGCGTCTGTAACCCGAGGTACCACTGTAATATATCAAAAGCTACAGGTAGAACTTTTGCAGTGCTTTCATTGGCATCAGTTCATTCACCAGCTGCAGGCCCTGAAATGTTGAGTAATGTGGAGATATGTGCACATGTGAACCAGATCTTAGAGTATAATTTTTATCTGTTAGCCTCAGACTTTGGAAATATGACTTCTTATAAATATATCTATCTGACAAGTGGAGTCTGGTGTACAATTTCATTGTTTCAGAAAGAGTAGAAAGCAGGGACATAGCATGGGAGTGTTTCCGGGGCGATGGACCCGGGCACATTTTTCTGGGGAGTGCTGGCAGGGCAGTGTAAGGAGGACACCACATCACTGCACCCCCTCAGGCTCCCAAAACTAGCCACACGATGCTTTAGATACTGGCCATCCTTTTTGATGCTTCATTTCTACTTGTAACTTTGAGCAAACTTTTAGAAGTGGTTAGTTAAATGCTAAAAACAGGCAGACTGACAATGGTTACTCAGAAATAAGCCCCACTGAGTTTAATCAGAATTACTTCCAGGGGTAGGATCGAAAGACCCCCCACCCAAAAGGTCACATTAGCAGATGTAATCCAAATTGAAACGGAAATCTTCTAAAGCTGTGGCTGAACCAGTGGCGAGAATCAAGTTCGACTGAGATCAGTTCCAATTTATTTAGACATAGGAAATTAGGGAAATATAGCAAACATCAGATTTACAGCACAATCCTATACAGTGGTACCTAGGGTTAAGAACTTAATTCATTCTGGAGGTCCGTTCTTAACCTGAAACTGTTCTTAACCTGAGATACCACTTTAGCTAATGGGACCTCCTGCTGCCGCCGCGAGATTTCTGTTCTCATCCTGAAGCAAAGTTCTTAACCCCAGGTACTACTTCCTGGTTAGCGGAGTCTGTAACCTGAAGCGTTTGTAACCTGAGGCACCACTGTAGATGTTTTCTTCCAAGTCTCATTGTGTTGAAGAGTTTAGTGTCTTTGGCACCAGACAAAACCCTTTTTGTTCTCTCAGGCTTTTAGAACCTGCGACTTTTAAATGTTTTTAAGTCCTCTGTTTTTGCAGCCTTTATATTTGTTTTTATTCCTTAACATTTTAAAGCTATCTCTCCTGCTTGTTGTGGTTTTAGCTTCCTTATTAATTGTTCAATTTCTGCTTGGATTTTTGTGTTTTTGTGTTTTAATATTTTTCTCCTTTGGTACAGAGTGCATTTCCTGCTGGGTATCTGAACAAGTTGAGTGAATAAAGTAATGAATAAAACACACATTTGAACCTATGATTGCATTTCCCTGCACATTTACTTGGGAGTAGGTTCTAGTTAATTCAGTGGGATTTACTTTGAGGAAAGATGTACAGGATCAGGCTGCGTAACACAGCAAGCAAAACAGTCTGTTTAGCTGGAGCTTTGTATTAAATCAACAAAAGCAATTGGAATAATTTTCCTTCTACTAACTAATCTTATCATTAAACGCTGCCTTTTCATAGGTTGTTTAAGCCAGGCAAACAATTCCTTAGTTTATGTGTTTGATAAAAACTATTTTATCAACCTAGTTCATTATTAAACAGGATTTGGGGAACATGTCCTAAATTGCAGGATCACCTCACAGTTGGACCATCTAAACTCCACCCTTCTCTCTGTGTGTGTGTGTGTGAAGTATAAACTAATGTTTAATAATTTAAACCTATACAAATTAGCACTAATGAATACAGTGCAAACAATGTATTTTCATTGGATCGTGGTGTGTGGTCAGCAAGTGGCTCATTGTGGTTTCAACATATGTCCTAATAAAGTGCCCGTAGACATATGAAGATTGAACACATTAGGTAGCTGTGCTTGCAGGTTAGATTTATGTTTGTGTAATTCTTCCCATGTGGCATATCTAATCCTTTCCTTTCTTTTACCCTGTTGCTAAAAGTTGACTTGTCCCTCTACAAACTTAAGGGCTCCTTCCATTCATGGAGGGAACCAGGATCGAGTGGAAGTTTCCCACTGGAGGAGGAAGCTATCAAGGTACTTCCAGGCGCATGTTTATTGTGGGATCAGTGCTTCTTAAGCATGCAAGTTTCTTGAAGTATTCAGCCGACATCAATCACATCCAAATGCTAGCCCACATTCCCCCCACCTAAAGATATAGAAGCCTTCTTTTTTCCTGGCCTCCCAATATCTGCCTGTTCAGGCTGCAGTCTCAGGTACTCTTACTTGACACATAAATCTCAAACTGTAATCAGGTGTTCTATTTCATCATACAGTCATTTAGAAGACAGTGTAGCCAAGGCACTAGCTCCATCAGGGAGTAGAAGGGATATGTTCTGCAGTGGGAAGCCTTTTCTACTGATGTAGGCTCTCCATCCACTGTAGAGGCCTGATTTCCAGGGTTGTAGGTTGCCCACGCATGGTGCCTACACAGGTACAAAAGCTTCTTCACTGCAGAAGTTATCCTTCGAAATCATGGAGGACAAGCAGGTGCAGATCTAATACACTTGTATTCACCCTGCCATCATGGGTTGATTTGACTCTGGAGTAGAATGCCTGAATAAGGCTATATTAGCTTGGTAAGACATGAGTAATCAGATATGGCTGAACATTGTGTGTGTGTGTGTGTGTGTGTGTGTGTGTGTGTGTGTGTGTGTTGTAGATGGTGTGTTCCCTTTCCTGATCAGCTTGTAATTACATCACCTTTGGCAAGTGATTGGCAGAGAGAGGGGAGGGGGAAAAGAGTTCCGAACTTTAGTCTGCTGACCTTGGATATCATGTGATAACATTGTACTGACATTGGACACAGAATTGTGTTGACTGCAAAACTGTGATGCAGGACTGTGATAAAGGTACCACTCACAGATTGATCTGGCAGGAATAGTGAAGGGTAAGAACAAGAGTTATCTAAAAGATTTGTATTGCTTTAATCCACAGTCTATTAAGGGGTTCATTAAAATGTTTCATAGATAAACGTTCCTTCCTAATCTTTTGACTTGTACTCTTTCCAAATGGGGCATTCACTGCTTTGTAGTCTAGTCCTAGACCTGCTTACCTGCAGGTGAGTCTCATTAATTTCAATGGGATTTGCCTCTCCCATGAACATACATTGGACCACAGTCTTGCTCTGATGCTTATCAGTGCATGTAATGAAGGACCAGACACAATGCCTTAAGGACTTTTGAAAATAATTAAGAATGGGAAAAGAATGTACCTTAGCATCTCTTTTAAAAAGTGTAAAGTCTTGCTGAATATAGATAAGAGCTCATCGTACTAACTCACCAGACAGTTTGCATTTAAAAAAAAAAATCATGGGAAAAGAGAAGAGAATGATTGTTTATCAAGATATCTTCCTGTCACTACCTTTTCCCAAAGTCCTAGGGCAGGTGATAAAATATACCCTTGCTTACAGAGAAGCAGTAAAAGAAGTTAAAGTGAAGAAACTCCCTTTTGGATAGAGGAGGAGGAGGAGGAGGTGGTGGTAGCAATGATTGGAGGCTCTAGCGGAATATCTTTTGGTGCTATGGATTCTGGGACTAATAGATATGGTCGCCCGTGGGAAAAAAAAGCAATTTTAACTTCTCTTACTGCTTCCTTGTGCTCAGTAGTGTAGTACCTGGTGAACTTTTGTGGAGGGAGTTTTCGCAGGCATATCGAACTATGCTTCCTTTAATGCTCCTTGAGCATTCCTTGAGCAGGATGAGAGAGAACAGTCTGGTTTTCAGACTGCTTTATGCAGGGTTACGTTCACCCTTCGGGGCAGATATGGATTTGGGTCCACTCTCAAAAGATACATCCATCTCTGCCCCTAACATAAATTTCTTCACATTGGGCAGGACAATAGTTGACAATAGTCTATGGATCAGGGTGAGCTGAACCCTGCATAAAGTGGTCTGGAAACCAGACTCTGCTCACCCTGATGCTGGGACTGCTAAGTTGGGAGAGCATTAGACTCTTAATCTCTACAGTTCTAAACTCTACAGTTCTATGAACCTGCTCATAAGCATTCAAGGAAGCGTGTTTGGATATGCCTGGGTTCCTTTGGAAGGAAGAAAAGACTACAAATGCAATGAATAAATAAATAAATAAATGCTAATATGCTTTCCAATAGTACTGGGCATTGTAATGTGCTTTATATATTCTTACGGCACAATTGTTTACATGTTTACTAAGAAGTAAGTCCTATTGTGTTCAGTGGCGCATTCTCCCAGGCAACTTTGCATAAGATTGCAGCAATTTTATCTTGCAAATGAAAAACAAGGGTTTTTGCCTACTCAGGCTCTAAGTAGGGGGAAGGTTAAAAGCTAAAATAAAGAACTACATAAAGTAAACTAAAATTGGTTGCATGCCAGGACTTATTGTCTTCAATTGTTAACCTTTGGAAGTTAATATTTATTTATTTTATAAAAAATACTTGTATACCATGATTTCTCTCTCTCTCTCTCTCTCTCTCTCTCTCTCTCTCTCTCTCTCTCTCACACACACACACACACACACCAGAGCAGTGTACATCAATTATACATACACCATAAAAGCCACATAAGAATTTAAAATAGATCACAAACTATTATAAAAAAGTGTTTATCTTAATAATAATATTGTCTGCATAAACTTGTGTGACCCCTGTGGCTGTCAACTTGAATTTGAATCAGAGCACCAAACTAATGATGTCAGCATGCCAAACATCTGGGAATACTGTAAATTTACTGCAGAAATACGAAGAACACCACAAGTACAGTACAGACCACCATTATTTCCAGGGCAGCCATTATATAGCTGTCAGCAAGCATGATTTCAGGCTCCATCTAATGCTATTTATCAATTTTACGATTTGGTAAAGGAAAATAATAGTACTTGCATTCATCATTGTAAGAGAGATAGAAACAAAACAAATCGATAGCAACAGGATATTAACATCAACAAGAAAAATGAATACAAATTTCAATAAATATGTACGTGCAAGATTTATTGGGAACAACAAATGTTAAGGGTGCATAGCACAACACTCCTGGACCTATTTGTCGGTAGTTTAGCAGGTTTGTTACCCAGGGGCACGTCCCTCATGTCTGCAATTTCCAAACCAATTTCCCACAAAACGCTAAGTGAGATTAAGTGGTTCCTTTTGTGTGCCCTGGCGGAGACCCCCCAGCCCCGAGAGACCACCAGAAGGAATAATGACTTGTGACAATTTGTTATGGAATTTAAAAATGGCCACAACTTTATTAAACCTTTCAGATGTAGGAAGATCTTGGCTTAGGCATTGGGCATGTATCCCTCTCAGGCCCCAGCCAGGGAACGGGGGCTCCTCAGGGTGAATGGGATATGGGAGGGTGCACTGCAAGACTCTTGTGTATGCAGGCAGCCCACTCCATATACCCACAACGCAAGGGAGTTCACAAACAACCTTTCACTGACTCCCTTTTCACAACCCCCGCCCCGCCTCCACTCAGCGCTGATAGGTTAACTGGAGTTTGGCGGGAACCCCCAATGACTAGCACAGGGAGGTGGGCCAGCCCATCCAACTGGTGAGCCCGGGTGCTGTACGTGGTCCCACAAAGGGCGCCCACAAAAGGAGGCATTAGCGCTCATTTTTTACACACCCTAAACTATAACACCTTCCTTTGCAGGAAAACCACTGCAGCTATTCTTCTGAGAATTCGGTAGGGTTCATTCAGGGGTGATCATGGCTGAAAATTTAATTCAGTTCTCCCCCAAATCATTTCTGTTTTCTAGATGAATCAAGGTTTCTAGCTCCCAAGCCCCAGGATGTATTTGCTTATAATTTGGCTTATTCAACCTAGGGAAGGTTGATTTGCCTACGAAGTTCATCCACTTCAGTTAGAAAGGGGGGAAAGGTTTTAGCTGTTTTTTAAATTCCTCATAATAGTGAACAGAGTTTTGTTCTTAACAAAGCTGCTTGGGACCCAAAATACAAATCAAATCAGGCCACAGTGTGATGTGGAACCGATTGGACGGCTTCCCAAAAGTTCAGATTCAGATCTGAGCTGAATCTTATTCTTAGTGTTGCCCTAATATGCATCACTGAATCAACGTACAAAGATGTATCATATGGAAAAGAAAAGAAGTCACTGGAAAATTGATTCTGGTAACGGAGCCAAAAGGCACTTCATGGTGGCTGGGGAACTTTACCTTCAATCAATACACTAAATACCTTTGCTAGCTTTTGTAGAAAAGGAATCTTTTGTAGAAACGGAGTCTTCTGAAAATGCATTTCTCCCCTCTCCACCAAGAATGAATAGTATGACAATTCTTTAGTTTATTTCCAGTCAGGTGAAAATATTGATTATATCACAATAAGAGCGAGTAGGTTTGTTTGCTGTGGTTAAACAGATTAACAATAATTATAAGCCTCTTCTTTCAAGATGTGCTGTGCTGCAGAGTCACCTGAATCCAGCCCATAACATTATGGCACCAGGAACCAATACCATCCCTAGTGCAGCAGTTTTAGGTTATCTGTATTGATGACTTTAAAAATATACCCATTCCACAGCATACGCCACAATACAGGAACATAGGAAACAGCTCTATACAGTTGTACTTCGGGTTAAGAACTTAATTCATTCTGGAGGTCTGTTCTTAACCTGAAACTGTTCTTAACCTGAAGCACCACTATAGCTAATGGGGCCTCCCGCTGCTGCCGCACTGTCACGCAATTTCTGTTCTCATCCTGAAGCAAAGTTCTTAACCTGAGGTACTATTTCTGGGTTAGCGGAGTCTGTAACCTGAAGCATATGTAACCTGAAGTGTCTGTAACCTGAGGTACCACTGTACTTAACCCAAGGTACTATTTCTGGGTTAGCGGAGCCTGTAACCTGAAGCATATGTAACCTGAAGTGTCTGTAACCTGAGGTACCACTGTACTGTGTCCACCCCAGTCAGTACTGTCTACTGTAACTGACAGTGGCTCTTGGTTTTTTTTGACAGGGAACAGTCCTACCTGGAGATGCTGGGAGTTCAGGCTGGGCCCAAGAACAGCCACACAACATGCCATCCTTATGCCTTTTCTAATTCCATTCCAGAAACAAAGGTGCAATCACATTAAGAGTAAAAGGAATTACGTCTAACCAACAGAGCCTATGGCTGATGGTGCTTTGGCTATCATAGAACAGTAGCTGCTAGTAGAGCAGCATGGGATGAGTTGTGTTGCTGAGCTGGCCTCCCAACACTGTATGATGCAGCAGGGAGTAAGCTCATACTCTTGTTGCTGCACTGTACCAAGCCCTTGCCCCCTCACCATCTCAGCAACCTGCAGCAACACACAGCACTGGGAAGTTTGTTTTTGTGTTTTTTTTGTGGGGGGGTTTTACAATCAAGCTGTGTTTAAATTTTATGAAATAAGTAAAATAATAGTTTGGGGATGAGAGAGGTACCAGTGAGTGAGATGGCTTTTATGTAAATGTCCTCATGGCTTATTGAGTCTGAAAAGACTTCTGTAGCATCTTGGTTCCTTTGTGATCCCTTCCAGTCACCTTGACTTAGACCTCACAATGGTCCAATATTAAATATAAAACTGTTCAGGCAGCCTCTTTTGAAAACTGTACAGAGAGCAATCACGGCTGTCTACTGAATCTTAAATGACAAAAATGCATAAGAACTAGAAGCTGGGCAGGCCGCAGGCTGCTACTGTTCTATGAGAGACAAAGCACCAGGCCGGGTCTTCCTGTTATATACCTGCTGGGATTGACAAGGCATATGACCCTCCCCTGAATGAATTATTCAAATTAGGCCCCAGGGTTTTTCTTACAATCCCCTTCTCAATGATTAATCAATTTTAATCTAGCATGTAACTTCTCAAAACTTTCTTATTTGTTAATTCAAGCAACTACTGCTCTCACTTCATTACAAACAGTATTTCTACCTGCAACACACTTCAGCAAACCTGCTCCTCTTTCTTTCACAGATATTTTGTTTCCATTTGCAACTGTAGCTGCCTCTGATGAGTTATCATTTAACTCTTGGGGGGGGGGATTAGCATCAGACGCCATGTGCTTAGAAGTTGCCAGATCAATTAACCAACTAGAAGGGTTACTGTTAATAGCACCAGTTTTCCTATAACTTGATATTGCTGGATAGATCTGATGAACTGCAAAAGCATTTTTAGTTTGCTTTCTGTTGCCATCCTGGAACTTTTCTTTATTAGTGCCACTTTGTGTTGTACGATTCCTTGCAAATGAAGGAAAACAACTTTTCTGCTTGTATATGTTGATAATATAATTTTGGTTACTGAGAACAAACAAGATTGAACAAAAACAAGATTGGGTGCAGGCCTGGCCAAGACACAGGGTCCTGTGACAAAGGTAACCTGTGTGCTTGCTTGCTTGCTTAACAGCTATAGGGAACTTCAAGGTCCCTGCTCTCCCTTCTTATGGCCTTTATATTGGACCTGGAGACTCCAATAGAGAGCATTCCATGTCAAGAAGGAGGGCAAGTAGGCACCCTATCAAATGACAGGGCAGGAGCTACATGGAGCAGGGCCTTTTCACTGATGGTGCCCATTGTATGGCTCGCTCTTCCCAGACCTTCTCTCTTTTGACCTGTACTTTGGAGCTTTATAATTTAGGAAGACTTTGGAAGAACTGCTTGACAAGCCTTATCAGACGCTGACGTATGAGCGGATTTTATTTGCTGCTATTCTGAGCTCCTGGTGCACCAGAGTTTACACCAGCATAACAGAGTTGGCCAAGATGCCCGAAGGATACAATTTACGAGCTTTCTCCATTATCTGCACAGCAGGGGGTGTTCAGTCACCAGTGCAAAGGCTGAGCTGAAGCGTTTCCTGCTGGTTACCTGCTTTCAGCAACGGGGGTCACTGTTTGGTAGTACCCAATTGGTTAGCTGTCAGATTCTAGAGCTCCCTATTGGTGGCTCTTAGGTAATTCCAAAAATACAGAGTCCATTAACACAGTGTTCATTCATAAAGCAGTAACATAAATCTCCATTGCTACACATTGGGTGTATTTCAGCAGTTGAACGTACAAGTTTATGGCTATGCTGTAGTGTAGTGCTTATGTGACTGTGAATAAAAAGTGGCTGGGCTCATTGTCTCGGAGTTTGGGGGGGGGAGAGGTGACAAAACTGATTTCCAATAGGTGCCCCCTTCTTTATTTCCATAACAAGTCCTTGAGTCTATAGTCTGAATAGTGACACCAGGGACCTAGAAGGTGCAGGGCTTGTCAGTCCAACCCCTGTGCAGTCTCACCAGGGCTGACCTTAAGGCAGTTGGAGCAATTTGGCCAAATTGGGCCCCGCGTGCAGCTCCTAAGGGGGCCCCAGCACCAGGGCAATGTAGATGAATTTTATTTATTTCAGCCATTTTGGCAGGGGACTAGCCTCTTCTTCCTCTCCCTATTGAAGTTAATGGAGAGAGCATTCTCAACATTAGTTTGAAGGTGTGGAGGTCTGCATGCATGTACCCGAGTTCATTTTAAAGTTATTATTCTAGCAGCACCCACTTCTCATGCTTCCTGAAAGGTACAGTGCTTGTGACTTAAGACCCTCTGGCTTTTTATGACATTTTGTGGTGGCACGCAGCACAAAATCTCACTACAAATAAGGGAGATACAGGGCTTTACTCCATACAGCATGCCCTGTGAATTGCAATTGCTTCTGTGAAAAATATTGGCGCAGTGATGTCTAGCAAACAAACACATGGATTCTATCTTGATAACAGACCTGGTTAGATATTGGATATATTCATTCGGCTTCTCAATGTGCCTCTTTCCAATTAATCCAGAATCCCCCAAAATTCTGGAATAATTTCAAGCATTAGTGATATTCATGAGTAATAGCACTGGCTAGACTGAGTGAGGCAAATGTTAGATTTGGGGAACTCTGCAACATCGCTCTGCAACAACTCTGCCACTGCTGACATGCAGCACATCTGCTACGCCTGTTTCGAGATGCCTGCTTTCAAAATGACACAGGGGCTTTATTTATTGAGATGTTTTGCAGTTTGGTTGATCTTGTGGCCTCCAATACAGGTCGAGCTAAACAGGCACAATTTAGGTACTCATAAAATGTAAATGTATTGAAAAATTGATGCCTGCTTCATGCAGCTGGGTCTGCATGTGCATCTTTAATGACAGAAGGCAGACACTTGGAGCTGCACATGTTCCATGGGATAATAACATTGTCTTCAGCATTGCTCCATTGCTTCGTGGTTGTTGTTGAGATCAGGGCTAACAGGGAAGATTAGGTAAAGGATAAAGAGACCCCTGACCATTAGGTCCAGTCGTGGTTCGCTGCTCATCTCGCTTTATTGGCCAAGGGAGACAGCGTACAGCTTCCGGGTCATGTGGCCAGCATGACTAAGCCGCTTCTGGTGAACCAGAGCAGCGCACGGAAACTCCGTTTACCTTCCCACTGGAGTGGTACCTATTTATCTACTTACACTTTGATGTGCTTTCAAACTGCTAGGTTTGCAGGAGCAGGGACTGAGCAACGGGAGCTCACCCTGTCATGGGGATTCGAACCACCGACCTTCTGATCGGCAAGTCCTAGGCTCTGTGGTTTAACCCACAGCGCCACCCGCGTCCCTAACAGGAAAGATTAGACCAAGGTAAGAAGAGTGGATTCTTCACCTTGAATATCTTGATTCAAGGTTTCTCCTCCATTCACATCTTTTCTTTTATACAGTGGTACCGCGGCGGGGTGCGCTCCCGTTGCTCGGTCCCAGCGCCTGCCAACCTAGCAGTTCAAAAGCACCCTCGGGTGCAAGTAGATAAATAGGGACCGCTTTCTAGCGGGAAGGTAAACGGCGTTTCCGTGTGCAGCTCTGGCTCGCCAGAGCAGCGATGTCACACTGGCCACGTAACCCGGAAGTGTCTTCGGACAGCGCTGGCCCCTGGCCTCTTGAGTGAGATGGGCGCACAACCCCAGAGTCTGGCAAGACTGGCCCGTACGGGCAGGGGTACCTTTACCTTTACCTTTACCTTGGGTTACAGACGCTTCAGGTTACAGACTCCGCTAACCCAGAAATAGTACCTCGGGTTAAGAACTTTGCTTCAAGATGAGAACAGAAATCGAGCGGCAGCGGTGCAGTGGCAGTGGGAGGCCCCATTAGCTAAAGTGATACTTCAGGTTAAGAACAGTTTCAGGTTAAGAACAGACCTCCAGAATGAATTAAGTTCTTAACCCGAGGTACGACTGTATTACTGAAAATTGTCTTTCTTTAGTTTTACTGATTCATATTTTAATTTAACTGATAGATTTAATTCATGTATGGAGAGCAACTTTGGGAAATGTACCTTGCAGGTGCTATTGCGAGAGGAGGAGTAACTGAGTACTGGGACCTTTGGAAATTTTGATAAAACTGAGCAGTATCCAATGAAGTACATCTGCACAAGTTTCTGCTTGTTCAATGGAACTTCCCCTTCCTCTCCTCTCTCTGTGCCCCATCTCCAAATCTGCTCCAGAGCACTGGGAGAAAATCCAGGCAGAAAGAAGAGGGAGGGGAAGTTTTGCTGCACAGCCAAAAGTCCTTGTACCAATGGACATAGCCCATTACACATTTAAACACCAAGTACCATACTTGGTGGTCCTTTAGGAACATATGAACTTAGGAAGCTGTCTTATACTAAGTCAGACCATTGGTCCATCTAGTTTAGTACTGTCTACACTGACTGGCAGCAGCTCTCCAGGATTTCACACAGGACTCTCTCCCAACCCTACCTGGATCTGCCGGGGATTGAATCTGGGACATCCTGCTTGCAAGACAAATCACTGAACTATGGCTATCAGTGAAAGATGCTACCTGCCGACAAGGTGATGGTCTTTGCATATTTGGGGGACTGGGGTATGCAGGAAACTGCTCATTTGAAAGTTAAAATAGAAAAAGAAAAAGAAACAACATAATGCCTGTTGGAATCCTGACAACAATACTATAAAATAGATTATTGTTATTATTACCCCAAGATGGGCAGGGAACTGAGTTGAGAGGGTTTGCCTAGGATCACGGCAGAGGGAAGTTTCAGGGTCTTTTATCTCAGCATTGTAGCCATTATGCTATGCTGTCTCTTTGGCGTGTGCTACATTTTAGTCCTTGGTCATAGTACCAAGAGGTATCCGCTGCATTTACCTCTTAGATACTGAAAGCCTGCATCTAAGCAGCAGCTATGAATAATTTGCTAAGGTTCGGCGAAGAGCTGCTTAGAGCTCCCGCACCCTACCTGTAGCAGGCTCCAGATGGTGGCAGGGGATAAGGTAAATGTCACACAGCTAGGAAGTACACAAGCCATTAATTTTACAAATTACATAAGCAACCCAACTGAGATATCTTTTGCTCGGTACTGGGCTTCTCTAAGCAGATTTCACAGTGTCCAAAAACAAATTTCTCTACATGCTTGGAATGATTTGTCCTAGGCAGCTGATCATGGCTAGTAGCCACCGATAGCCCTCTCACCCATGAATTTGTCTATCCTCTTTGAAAACCATCCAGGTTAGTGGCTGTCGCTGCCTTCTGTGGGAATGAGTGCCATAGTTTAACTGTGCACTGCATGGATAAGTCCTTTCTTTTATCTTTCCTGAATCTTCCAACATTCAGCTCCATGTGTTATGAGAGAGGAAGAAAAACTTTTCTCTGTCCGATTTCTTCATGCCATGCATAATTTTATAAACTTCTATCATGTCCTCTGGGACACGGGTGGCACTGTGGGTTAAACCAAAGAGCCTAGGACTCGCCGATCAGAAGGTCGGCGGTTTGAATCCCCATGATGGGGTGAGCTCCCGTTGCTCGGTCCCTGCTCCTGCCAACCTAGCAGTTCAAAAGCATGTCAAAGTGCAAGTAGATAAGTAGGTACCATTCTGGCGGGAAGGTAAACGACGTTTCCGTGCGCTGCTCTGGTTCGCCAGAAGCGGCTTAGTCATGCTGGCCACATGACCTGGAAGCTGTACGCCGGCTCCCTCGGCCTATAAAGTGAGATGAGTGCCGCAACCCCAGAATCGGCCACGAATGGACCTAATGGTCAGGGGTCCCTTTACCTTTACCTATCATGTCCCCTCTTACCTTTTCTCTTAACTAAAAAGTTCCAAATGCTGCAACCCTTCCTCATAAGGAAGTCACTCCATTCCCTTGATAATTTTGATATTCCTTTTCTGAACCTTTAACAACTCTACAATATCCTTTTCGAGGTGAGCTGACGTGACCAGAACCACACACAGTATTCCAAGTGCAGTTGAGCCATAGATACATATATAACAATATTGTGATATCTGCAGTTTTATTTACAATTGGGAGGAATTGTTACTCCTCAATAATGAAAATGTTTGTGATATGTGTAAAACCTTTAGCCCTGGTAGAATATTCATACTCTCCTAGATTTAGTACAATTAATTTGTAAGACATCCACATTACCACATCTGTCTATATTATTAACTAAAGCAGGAATTTATGTCAGGGGATCATTTGTTAATATCACAATGTCATCAGCAAATAAATTTTCTTTATGTTCCTGTTGATTTATTATGACACCCACTGTTTTTGTATCCTCGCAAATGATTTCAGCTATAAGTTCTAGCAAAACAATAAATAACAATGCACTACAAACCAGGAGTTCATCGGAGTCTTCCCACCAACTGAACAAAGTGGTGATAGATCAGACCATTTCAAATTATTTTAAAGTTGTATTGAGCTACAGCTATAATAGAATGGAGAGAGTAAAACATAGGGAACATGCAAAAGAATGAAGAGTTACTAGAATCCTCATGCATCTAAGGCCTGGTCATTCTTGCTTATCTCCTCTGCTTCCTTAGTTAGACTCCAGCTAGTGTACATAGCAAGACATTCTTAGGTTCAGCCTCAATTCTGAGTCCGTTAGCACTCTATAGTATGTTGGGGTACACATTTTAGGAAGATGGGTGGACATATGTCAGTTGCAAGATCCAAGTATTGCTACAAGATTCTACACTTCCCAGGGTTCTTTGAGGGAAGCCATGGCTTGGTATGATACTGTTTTATCTGTATTGAACAGATGGAGCCTGAGAATACACTGCTGCTTTTGGTTTCTGAATTTTCACCAAGCAATTAAGTTTTTTAAAGGGAAAGACACTTGGGCTTGGTTTTCCTTCCCACAATGGAACATCGAATAGTAGAGGTAATGTAGTCCTACCTTCTGCCAGTGCAAGGAAGATTCTGCTTAATAACATCCTGATTGGCAGTTCAGGGTCAGGCAATGTACAGAATACAGCCCAGAGAAGAAGAAGCACAGACAAAGTACGGATTTTCTTAGTCAGGTCTCTCCAAACATTATGAGTGCTTAGCTGTGTTTCTCAAATACTTCTCAGGTTTTTTTCATGTGGAGTTAGTGCTATAAATTAAAAGATCTGTTTGCTTAATGAAAGTTTTGTTCTTGATGTGTTCACATCTGGGTTTCATTCTGTGTCAATATGTCTGGCAGAAAATCAAGGCTAACTCTTCAACAGGAAGGTCCAGAAACACCAGCAACAACCCGAGAAAGAACAGCAGTCTGCGCAGACCATGGCTGTGCTCCCAGGAGCTATTTTAGGTGGACCCAAAACCCAGCAGGATGTTTGACATTCTCCCTCTTTTGAGAAGTGGATCCGCATATCATAGCAGAAACTGCTTATGAAAATCTCCAGTAAAGGAGTGGTGTGCAGCATGCAGTGATGCAGTTTGAGAAAGAACTTGTCACAATAAAGAACGTGTGGAAGTTGTCGCAAAGTAGAACTTTGTGTGCAGGCATATATATAAGTTCCATTTTGAACCACAAGGTCAGAGTATAAGTGAGAATCAGGTTAGGGACATATGTGCTGCAGCAAATCCAATGGCAAAGAACCCAGTATATCTCTGGGCTCAGATTACAGGGAGAGTCAGAGCACAGGAACAAGAGCCTTATTGTTGTGAACAGGAGTTTTCAGCTCTGACAAATATGAAAGGTCAGAAAAGAGAAAGGCTTCTTTGTGATGATGAGGAAATGAGAGTTTGTTTGTCTCAAATTAGACCTAATATAAATGAGATTATATACCTAAGGTACATATGTAAGAGGCTTGTTTATAATTATATTCTGGGAATGATTCAAGTTCTTATACGGTTGCATTGTTTTATACTTTCTGGATATCTCATGATCATATTATAAAGTAATTGTGTTCTATGTTATAAATCAAGCATTGCTAGGAGTTGGTTTTTTTCTGTTTTCCAATGTATTTCTTATCAATAAAAAATTCAGTGCGGCATGAGCAAATTTTAATTTTGAAAGCATGGGAGAAAACTGTTTGAGAACTGCTGGTCTAGTCTGATGGAAAAAAGTCACTTCCATTCAGTCAGGACCCTGGACAGGTCACAGCCAAGGGGAGCTGTTGTCTCAGCAGCATGCTGAGGCCTTTTGAGGCATTGTGAAGGCTGGTTGTTAATCCAACCCCATTTGAGGAGCTGTTTCTTAAAAGGTCATTGCCCACTTCTGCAGTCACTGACTCCAGTGGCCTGGGGGTTGTAAGAACTGCACCAGACAACATCAATTCCACAGGATGAGAAACCAAAAGCAAGTGACACACAGTGCCTTTGATTTTAGCTTCTAGAATAACACATGCTAGAAGCATTGTGTATGATTTGCATGATCCATGCAAAGTTAATTGATTGGAGAGTTGAACATGTTCCAAACTTTCTCTCATTCAAGTCCATATGACTTGGTTGGACCGAATGCAATTGCTGGGACCCAGAAAACCTCTTGCATGAGTGGAAACTCCACCCTCCCAGCTTCTGATATTTTGACTATGCCTGCTGAAGTCCCCTGTGCTACATATCATACCATTCCAAACTGAGGAGACTTTTTGTGGTGGGATTTTTAAAAGTTGGCTGCACTTTGGATGTAACCCACTTGAATGTTTACATTCTGAAGCTGTCTACAACAATATGTCACTTGCTAGGGGAAGGTGATATAAGGTGATAAAAGAATGGACTACTGTTTGTTTTCCTTCCTGTGAATGTAAACAACGACACAGGACCTGGTGCTATTATTCAGCCATTAGCCAGCTATGCTTATGAACTTATGCCTGCAAAGGGACAGAAGCTGATAATGAGCTAGCAGAGACAATGGCGAGGCAATCAAATACTCAGACGTATCATAGAATATTAGAAACAAGATGCAACAGTGATAATTGCTGGGATACAGTTTATCCCTGGCTATAAAGTCTACAGAAAAAAACCATATAGGTAGTAGCTGGAGATGGGGTTGCTGATATGTCAAAGAAGGCACTTAGTGCAATAACGGATTTGAACTCGCATTTTCAGAGAGAGCATCTTGATGAGCTATGTCAGACAAGTGGCAAAGGGCAAGATTTTGAAGCTTAACTGATAAATTACAAATTAGCAGGATGCAGAGGCCAGATGGCCGCCACCCAATATATTTTAAGAAATATGAATTTTAATAGTAATGTGCATATTACTAAAATCAGCCTTTTTCCTGGAGAATTGGAGGGTAGCCAGTTTTTAGAAGGGCATCAGAATGTTTTACATGGCAGTCTGGCTTCATTTCCTGGAAACCTGTAAGAAAGGAGGGCAATTTAATGAAATAATTTTAATCAACTAATCATCTTAGTCAATTAATTGATATGCTGGTTGAATATTCATGTTTGCATGAACAACACAATATTTTTGAAGCAAAAAGTATATTTCTTGCAGGTAGAAGAAGCATTGCCTGCTGAGAGAAAGAGAGAGAGAGAGAAACATGGGATTGAGTCAGCATTTACAAGGCATTTGAATTGTTTTAAAATAACAATGTCTGAATTTTTTAAAAAAGTTGCTGTTCAATTAGTCGTCAGCAACTTTCCAGTTGATTAAAAGTTGAAAAGCTTATTAAAAGATTAAAATTGCAGAAATGCTGCAGAGTTAGTAGAAAATAGAAAGTTCCCTTAAACCAAGGCAGACCATCCATCTAGCTCAGTGTTAGACAGTAACTCTCCAGAGTTTCAGATGAAATTATTTCCTAGCCCTACTGGCAGATGCTCTACTGATAAACAGCTGTCCTCATATCATAGTTAATACCTGATATACAGTGGCATTGAGTATCAGTAGCTAATACACAGTAGTATTGAAAAAGGTTGTCTTCATGGAACACTGTACACCCTCATATATGCCAAAGAAATTCTGGGTGCCTTTCACATAATCCCTGCACATTGAAAAAGGAATCTGGGACATATTGGAGGATGCACACTTAGTTTGCACAGGGCTATCTTGACCCTAGCGACGCAGGTGGCACTGTGGGATAAACCACAGAGCCTAGGACTTGCTGATCAGAAGGTCGGTGGTTGAATCCCCACGATGGGGTGAGCTCCTGTTGCTTGGTCCCTGCTCCTGCCAACCTAGCAGTTTGAAAGCACGTCAAGGTACAAGCTCTGGCGAGAAGGTAAACAGTGATTCCGTGCGCTGCTCTGGTTTGCCAGAAGCGGCTTAGTCATGCCGGCCACGTGACTCAGAAGCTGTACACCAGCTCCCTCGGCCAATAAAGCGAGATGAGCGCCGCAACCCCAGAGTCCGCCATGACTGGACCTATTGGTCAGGGGTCCCTTTACCTTTACCTTATCTTGACCCTAGTTGCTTGCAGGTGTTTTAAGGGTATGCAGAACAGAATGGCTTGGGGAAGAAACAGCAGCAGCAGCAGCAGCAACCCACCCTTCACCCTAAGGTCCCAGGGCAGGTTATAACATTAAAACATTAAAATGGGGAAGTGGACCTGAATAGGTTATTCATTTTGTACCAAGCACAGCCTTTTCTGTTTGAGAGACCCTGTATAATCTTGCTGGGCTTTTTTTGTCTGCTTCAAACTATAAAAACATGATGGAAGCCAAGCTTGCAGCAAAGTGTTGAATAGTGAGTAGACATGACAGACGACACAGCAATTTCTCCAAGCAGCTCTTTATTTTGTAAGCTGGAATAGAAACTGAACAGCAAACAGCTCAGCCGGCCTGCTTTTATAGGCAGCTGGCTGTCAAACATTGTAGCAAGAACAACCCAGGGTTTCCCGCCTAAAATAACTGACGTGGACCTGAGTGAAAACTACATACACAATACTCCTGGTGGCCTGAATGAGAACTTCAATACATAACACCCCTCCCCACCGAGATAAGGCGTTAGTTACAATCGTAATGGTTTCCTTATATACAGCACTACACGTAATGGTTCAATTAGGCACAAAGCATATCGGTTACATTTCACATTACTTCCATTAGACCAACAGTGTTACATGTCCAACAACATAGTCCTTTAAATACGGTCTACTGGCCTTGTGGATTTCCTGGGCGGAGAGTTCAACAGCTTCTGAGGCTACGGCCTCCTCAGTGGCTTTCTGCAGCGTGAGGTCTGGCATGGCGAGGAGATGCCGTTGCAGATGGATGTCCCGGACCCCACAGATGATTTGATCCATCAGGGCATCATCTAAGTCTCAGAACTCGCAGTGCATTGCAGCCTGTCAGAGGGTGGTGGTGTAGTTGTTGATTGACTCCCCCTCTGCCTGGTTCCAGTGGTAGAACGCATGGCGGGCAGCAATCTTGGACGGCTTTGGTGCGTAGTGGTTGTGGAGCTTCTCTTGAATCGTGTCTCAAGGTGCTGCCTGGACTGCTAGAGGCGCAACCAATGCTCGGGCCGTCGTGAACACTTCGGGGCCACAAAGGCTGAGGAGAGGCCCCGCTTCTGCTCTACAGACCCTCTTGTCAGCTCATTTGCTTGGAGGTAGCAGTCAAACCGAGCGAGGTAGGAGTCCCAGGATTCAGAGGCTGGGGCAAACGGCGGTAGAGGCACGAGTGAAGCCATGGTTCCGATGCCGACGTGGAGGCGATGGATGGTACACTGTGCTCTAGCCAGAACGGTCAGCTCTGAATTGGTTCTGCTCCGTGATTTCGCTCAGTATTTCAGCTCCGTGATTCAGCTCATCTCAGAGGGTGGCCGCGTCTGGCTGTGCTCTGATGTCCATCGATCCCATCCTCGTCGCCAGTGTTGAATAGTGAGTAGACATGACAGACGACACAGCGATTTCTCCAAGCAGCTCTTTATTTTGTAAGCTGGAATAGAAACTGAACAGCAAACAGCTCAGCCGGCCTGCTTTTATAGGCAGCTGGCTGTCAAACATTGTAGCAAGAACAACCCAGGGTTTCCCGCCTAAAATAACTGACGTGGACCTGAGTGAAAACTACATACACAATACTCCTGGTGGCCTGAGTGAGAACTTCAATACATAACACAAAGCATGATACATGATTACCATTTTGACTTGGAGAAACAAAACTTGTGTAGGTCTGATCTGAGGGATGCCACCTCAGTGCTGTTATTTTGGATTATATGACCTTAAGTCCCAGCTAGACCTACATTTCTATTTTCTGTGCGACGCACCTTCCCACAACCGCCATGAATACATAACATTGTCCAGATTCATGTGCTGTAGCAGTTGGCAGAAGTATAAACAGTGATGACTGATGAGGCTTTAAGAACTTGCAGGTGTTTAAAGGCACAGGTCCAGCTTTGACATACTCCTTAGGCATGGTGTGACTGGGCTGGAAAATCTAAACTGGAATACGTTACTCCAAAGGCTGCCAAGAAATTTACCACACTGTATGGTCCTGGGGTAAGGAATGAGGAGCAGTCAGAGGACATGGGTGAAAAGCAGGAGGAATTAAGGATCTATAATAAGAATGCAGGTCGTATGACGTTGGGGAAGAGGGAACAAATGTAGGAAATAAACCACTTGAGGGTGTGTTGGCAGAAACTTATGTAGATGAGAACCATGAAGATGGAAACCCTTCACTGTTTACTCCATGGTTATAAGAGATCTAAGAATAGCACTAATGAGAATTTTCCTTGTTTGCTAGATAATTAAATTGATAAGAGCCAACATCCTAGAAATTTTTTTAAGGGTTGTATTAATTAATGCTTTTCATCTCATTATGCCCTAGTTTCTGTAGAGCATATTGCATCTTATTTTGCATCCTTATAAGCCCTCCTGGTTTATAAAACAGCGAGCGGTGTAGATTTACCCTACTTTATGGTTTAATGAAGCATCTCATCAGGATTAATCGAATACGGCCAAAATAATTCAACGAGCAGATACTATGCACTTTTGGGAGAAAATGTCAAGGACATTTGTAAGGGCTGTTGCTTGAGAGATTCAGAGCAACATCAGCGAAGGACTCTCCAAAGGCATGAAGGGCAGATGGGCAATCTGCAGCCTGTGTGTAATTCAAATATGTGCAATCAGTTAACTCCAGTACATTTGGCAAGATTAATTTATGCAGACATGATATAAGGCAGCACCCTGCGCTGGTGACAGAGCTGAATTTATTTGTCATCTCAGGAGCCCACTATGGAGATGTGGCCATTCTGGTTTTATCATAGTCATTTATTTAAACCGGCGGACATGACAAATGATTTGATTTGATTCACTGCAAGGACTTGTGCTGACTGTCATGACATATTAACCTCTGGGGTGGGGTGGGGAGATTGCCACAGTTGGCTACCACTAGGGGTGATGGATAAAACTGATTTAGTTCGCATTTAAAGGCACACTTACCAAACTCGCACTCTGCAAAGAAATGTGCAAAATGAAACACAGCCATCCTTCAAAATTTGCACTTCTCCACATTTTACAATGCAGTTCTACAGCCAGGCAATGTGTATAAAAATGTGTATACCAGGATAAAGTGTGCATAAAATGCATATACATTTGTGAAAGTAACAGACAAAAACACATTAGGGAAAATTATTTGCAAAAATGTGGACATTAGACAAAAGTGCACTAAAAGGTGTATATCAGGAGAAAAGCTGATGAGCTTTCATGAAGACTTTGAAAAAATAAAATAATAATGTAGAAATGTGGGGAACTGATGTTAAGATTGTAAAGAGAGAGAGAGAGAGAGTCTCAGAAACTGTCAGATCCACCCATCCCTTACAATTAACGGTGCTATCATATACATGGCAATTCCAAAATAAGTCCTATTGAGTTCAGGGGAGCTTCTTATTAGATTTGGAAGGAGTCTAGATGACAGGTAAAGTGAGGCTATCTGGGCTAGGAGTAGCAGTCCAAGGGATCCAGGCAGAGCTGGCCCACCCATGAGGCAAGGTGAGGTGACTAACTCAGGTGGCAGGCTGCACAGGGGCAGCAGATACAGCCACCAAATAGTGCATCACCTGCTTCATGCCTCAGAAGCTGTCCCCTGTTGGTGAATAGCAGGTCTGTTGGTCTCACCCTTAGGATCAGGACAAGGAATTCAGAGCCACAGAGAAGCAACAGAGTTGTCCCAATGGGTAGGCATACCCACCTACCAAGCTTTTAAAGGTGGGGCAAAGTGAGCTTACTTGCAAGACTCTTGTGCCTTGCAAGGTGGTTGGGTATGCAGGTCCTCACTGCATTGGGAATGATGAATCTGTTCCCAGTGATGGGAGCACTGCCAAGTCCTGGATGACCAGGTTGTGCCCTCACCTTCTGACCCCAGTTTCTCCACCCCAACAGGTGGTGGACACCTTCCTCAGTTTCCATTGCTGTGCTTCTCTCCCTAGGAAGGAAGGGGTCCTGCTTCCCCATGCAAAGAAGCCATATCCCGGGAGAAGGAAGTGACTGCCTCCTCCAGCCTCCGTTACCTGGTCTTAGACCCCTGTTTACCACTCTCCAGTTTCCCCTCCTCTTTCATCTCTGCCTTCCACTCCACTTCTAAGCTCAGCAACACTTAAGAACACATGACACCTTCAACATGATGGGAATGGAGTAGCTGTCACCCAAACATTCATTCCAGTAGCTTGCAGGACTGAGTGCATATTTCCACATATATAACCCTGGTATATGTCCGATAAGAAGAGCAATGGCAGGAAAGAACAGGGGGAACAAATAACTATTGCCTGATATTGTTGTCAGGGAATTGTCTCTAGAAAGGCCTAGCTGGTCTGGGCTGCATGCCAATTTGATTTGGTTGCCTAGAGGTCACCCACGGTGGCATGGTAAACAGGAGATCACTCCTTCATCAGAGACACTGTGGGAATTAACAACAATGCCCAGTCTCCAAAGTGCCTAGGACCAAATGGACCATTTAAGGAGTGGAATTGCCATTAGCAGACATCATAGCAGACACAAGCCAACAGCTGAATGAACAGTTCTGGATCATAGCACTCTGAGCTATAAACCTCTACAGTTCTGCATAATCCTTCCATAATGACTTGGTGTTGTGTTGAAAGGGAGTGAAAGTGTCCGTCCATTGAGCGTGAAGGCAGTGCTTCCTGAAGCCTCTTTCAGTCAGCCTCGGTGTCTCCAAGAAGCAAATTGCTGGCGCAAGTTGATGTATGCCCGGAAACTCCTGTCTACTGCTTCCTGAGTGCTGATTGTTTCTGGTTTATTGTTGGACTTTGCGCTGACTGTGAAGTGAACAGCTCCTGCTGATGAAATCACTGCTTAGGACTTAGGTGATTTCAACCGAAACCTCTTGCCAGTTTAGAACAAAACTGAAGCACATTCCAGACAAAGCTGTTGATGGGGAGTTGGGCAACTCACAAAGGGGTGAAAGTTTGGCTTATTTTTGGACAAGATTGAACTTCCTTTGAAAGAAGCAGGTTTGCAGTTTAGGAGTGTTCCTAGAATTGGTGTTGTTTCTTAAGCAGTGACTGTGACCAAGAAGTGGGAGGTCCTCACCCACTCCTACTTCAGTTCAACTGCCTTTCTAAGTTGCATAAGACTTAACTTGCTGTTGCTGAGTTCTGTCAACTTGGGTGCAACTTTCCATTTCCCTGAAGAAATCACACCTGGCTCATCTGATAACTGTCAGCCTACTCTTTCTGTACTCTGTGCAGAGGTTTGTTTTCTGGTTTTTTAATCACACAGATGCTTTCCAGTGATCATGCCATAAATTAAGCAAGGATTTGCCGGTTTCCCAGACGGAGTATTCATTTATTTGCAACGTTGGCCATAATTTTATCATTTTTCTAAGTGCAATATACAAGAAGTGTGTTCTCTCGTATCTTGAAATTAGTTCCTGTGGGGTGGGAGACCACTTTCTACTGATTAAGTGCTCTGTCCTTTTGAAATAAAAATTTCTGCTGAATACATAAAACAGCCAAGCACATTTAAGTGTGCTGCTCCCATTATAATTAATTACATAATTAAATATAATGAGAGTTGAACATGGAAATCTCCCGAAAACAACTCATTAAGGCTAATCCTTAAATCTATTTCTTTATTAAATGGACAATTATTTTGCAAGGGAAACAAATGTCTTTGTTGAAATAACAGATATGTTTACAAGTGGAGTCAGCAGGAGCAGACTGCATAAATAAGCAATTACAATGTTTTTATCCCATGAAAACAAGAGCCCACAAATTACTTCACCTTTCCCCCCTCTGTTACTCAGGCAATAATATTTTTTTCCTCGTAATTGCTTAACAAAATGTATTCCTGTTCCATACAATTAGAGCAGTAAGAGAATACAAAGTGGATTATTTGCTGATTGCTGAGGTTTAAAAGTCAAATCAGTGCTCTGCCTGCAAGGAAATGCTTTGCACAACCAGACATTTTTGCTATTTGTGTTTCTCACCAGAATGAGAATGAAGGTACCTGAGCTTGCTGCAAAGAATGGAGGCTAAAAAGAGAGAAAGGGGGAGAGAAATCCAGTAGATTTTATTTCTGAAACATGAAACAAATAAAATAAGAAACTGGGAAATAAAACAATCAGATCTTACAAATAAGAACCCCAAAAGTGCAGACCCACAAAGAACAAAGTTGTGGGTTATTTTGCACGTGTTTTCTTTTGTATATCTTTTGAATCATTCATTAAAGACAACATTTTAAAGCAGATCAGCCACACTCTTAGTAGTAACACCTACATGGGAGTAAATCCCCATTAAACTTCTGGAGCTTACTTCTGCACAGACATGTACAGTGACTAAATATTGATTAGGCTGGCACAGACTATTTTTTAGGAAATAATTTATGATAATGTATCATTTCCCAAGCATCATAAAAACACATGGAGGTAGGAATCACATGCACCAGAACTCCATGTGGAGTGACTAATCCGTAGCCCTCCAGATGGTGTCAAACAACTCCCATCAGTTCCAGCCAGCACAGCCAGTGGGCAAGGATGATGTGGGATGGTGCCCAACAACATCTGGAAGGCTGCAGGTTCCGTTCACTGACCTTGATCCAGAATATTTCACAATGCAATGGGAGTATCTGCAGCAGTTCTTCAGGAGACAAGTCAAACTGGAAAGGGCTTCCCCTGAAGACAGAAAGTCTGAAAACACCAAGATGTATGACTGACACCAAAACAAAGTCTAAAAGTCGTTTGAAAAGTAAAGATGGAATCTTTAGAGTTGAAATAAATGAGTTAGAGTTTTTTAAATATAATTTTTCTGCTTTGAATGTTCCTTTTTTGATATGAAATGGTATGATTTAGGGGTCAGATCATGGATTAAATGTGGATTGCTTAAGGGTACTCTCCCCTTGGTCTTCTGCAATTTGGAGAATTATCCACAATGCTCCCATCATTGGACAGATAATAATGCACAGTTCATGTGACAACTTCCATTGGGTTAGGGGTGTGGGTGGGTGGGTGTGGGTGTGTAGGAGCCAAACTATAGCACAAAGATGCTGTTCCTCCACCTCCATCCATGCATTAAACAAGAAGACGAATTTGACACAGTCTAGAGAAGGATGCGGAAGATAGTAAAGATGCTGCGATATTCAGCTAGCAAAGCTGGAGCCAACATAAATAGTACAGCTTCATTCTTCTTAAATTCAAAAAGAGGGATCATCTGATGAAGCCTGGCTGCTGCTGTGAATGGAAAAGATGATCTCAGTCTCATCAAAGAATGTCTGCATGTATGATTCACTTCCAGGCGAGTCTCTGCCTTTGCCAGAAGGGCATGGACCCTGGCACTGAGGTAATTAAAGCCTAAGTAAATAGCCCAAACCTGCCACAGTAGTGCAAGGTTATGACCAGATACAGAGGAGAGCCGCAGTAACTAATTGTATACTTAACAAAATTAATTGAAACAGAAACCATTATTAGGCTGGTACAATGAAAGCAGCTTGCTCTTGTTCTGGGAAAAACTTTGTAATCTCATTACCCTGATCTTTTACTTTCTATTTACTTGACTTGCGTCTGGAATCTGCTAGGTATGTTCACTACAGTTTCAAGTTTTCAAATTGTGGTTTTATTTATTTGTTTATTAAAACATTTCTATCCCCACCCCCCATATAACATCACTGTCTTCACTTTCAGTCAACAGAGCAGAAATAAATGTACTACACAGTACTCTGTATTTATACAGGATAAATACAGAAAGGTGTAATAATAGTAACAGCTGGTCAGCTATATACAAAATAACAAATAACCTCAAGGTAATCTGCTGGAAATATTCCTTCTAGTCTTCTTATTCTCAGCAATAGGTATGTGACCTCTTTCAATGACACTCATGGGATTTTAACATAAACCATACTGTTGAAAAACCAAAACTTTAAAGAGAAAATCTCCAACAGCTTAGTGAAAATCAGTGTGGGGGGTGGGACAGACATAGCTGTCAGTTTCCAAAGGATTTTTGACACATCTGTACCTGGCAGGTAAATAAATTTCAGTTGCCCTTTGAAAACTGACAGGCAAACATGTTTCAGTTTGCCTTTGAAAATTGGCTGCTATATCGACTACATCCCAGTACTGCTTTTCATTATGCCACTTGCCTTATGCTCTTTTCCTGCCATTATTTAGACCAGTAGGAAGGAAGATATACTCTGATATGCTCTGGGTGGGGCTGCCTTTGGACAACGTATGGAAACTTCAGCATGTCCAAGATGCCATGGTCAAATTGCTGACCAGAGCCAGTTCCAGGAGGAACAGAAGCACCTTGTTACAACAATGCCATTGGCTACTTGGCTACTTCTGGGCATAATTCACAGTGTCCTTATACAGTTTGGGTCTAGACTGTTTGAAGGACTGTATCTCCCTGTATGAGCCTGGCTAGTCTGCGATCTGGGGTGATCTTTCTCTCAGTCCCACCACCGTTACAGGCACATTGATAACACAAGAAAGGGCTTTCACAGCGGCTGTTCCCAGATTATGAAACTCGCTTCCATGGGAAGCTAGACTGGCACTCTCTTTCTCTGCTTTCCTTTGACCAATAGGCAAAGACTTGTTTGTTCCAATAGGCCTTTGACACTAACTGGCTGTTATGGCAGGCTCCTTTGAGCGAGGCATTGTTCTGCTTTTAAATGATTTTATGTGTTGTTGTTGTTTAGTCGTTTAGTTGTGTCCGACTCTTCGTGACCCCATGGACCAGAACACGCCAGGCACGTCTTCCACTGCCTCCCACAGTTTGGTCAGACTCATGTTTGTAGCTTTGAGAACACTGTCTAACCATCTCGTCCTCTGTCATCCCCTTCTTCTTGTGCCCTCAATCTTTCCCAACATCAGGGTCTTTTCCAGGGAGTCTTCTCTTCTCATGAGGTGGCCAAAGTATTGGAGCCTCAGCTTCACGATCTGTCCTTCCAGTGAGCACTCATGGCTGATTTCCTTCAGAATGGAGAGGTTTGATCTTCTTGCAGTCCATGGGACTCTCAAGAGTCTCCTCCAGCATCATAATTCAAAAGCATCAATTCTTTGGCGATCAGCCTTCTTTATGGTCCAGCTCTCACTTCCACACATCACCACTGGGAAAACCATGGCTTTAACTATACGGAAATTTGTTGGCAGATTTTATGTGTATTCAATGCTATTTTTAATAGTTTCTTGTTTAATTTATTTTTAATATTTATATTCATTGTGTTTTAGTTGTATCTGTTTTAATTTATATTGTGAGCCCCCTTAGGTCCTTTATTGGTAGGAAGGCAGGTTACTTTAAAAGGTTAATCAACTTTTCTCAGAAGACAGTTCCAGGAGGGGAGAGTACTGTTGGGCTGAGGTCTTCCTTGAGGGTATCCCACAGGCAACTGACTTGCTACTGTGACAATAGAATGATGGACCAGGTGGGCCACTGGCCCTGATCCTGCAGGGCTCTTCTTATGTTCCATAACATTGGACTCCAATGGAAAAGTCCTTATTTAAGATTCTTGTCTTGTCTTGTTTTTACTAAGCCAGACCACTATCAGTTCTGTCCACATTATTATGCTGGATCAGTTTCTGAAAGCCAAGTGGCTGCTTGACAACTGAATGCAAACAGATTGCATATAAATGATTGCAATGCATTGCATACTTGGTCTAACAACCGGTAACATGGTTATTTGACCTATTATGACTTCCTTTGCTGCAAGATGCTGTTCATTTACATAAATAGATGAGCAGATGGTAGATAGTCTATATGCTTTTACAATACTTGTTGCTCCCCAGCACGTGCATTCCCTTCACAAGTACACATCTTTTAAGCTTGGGAAACCTTTTCTGGAGCCAAAAATCCAAACTGAATGCATCTTTGATTTAATGTTTGCATTTCCGCCCCTTCCCTGCCCTCCACTTGAGCCACTCACAGAAATTGGTTCCTGGAATGATTTCATAGAAGCTGTTTGTCTTTTAATTCCCCCCCCCCCAAAAAAAAAAATCATCAGCTTACAGGGCATTCAGAATAACAAATACTTGTTTGATTTCTATGCAGAATACAATATTTCCAAAGCACCATCATAATGCCTCTAATAGTAGACAGATAAAAAATACTTGCTGGTGAGCATGTATCATAATAATCAATTTATGCTTCAAGAAATATAGACACAGTTTCCGCACCCAGAGTTTATACATAAGCACAACTGCAGTAGATGCTCTTGAGTGTTAATGATATCTCTGAGCAGTCAGCTTTAGAACAAAATGATATATAAACCCGTTGTAAAACTGTTATACTTCAACAGAAAAGAAAAAAGCACAATTGTTTAGAATGACAACAAGATTACCACCCATACATATTCAGGCCAAAATCTAGAACATAACGCAGTGTATGAACCACCACAGTAGTTTGCTTAATGGTCCATCTGGGAAAGATCAGTGATTCTGCACAGCGTTCTGACTCTACAATGGCTAACTGGATGCCTCAATCAAGTTCAGCTGGTGGGTCGAGATTGTAATAGCATTCTCTGTAGGTCCTTAGAATCTGGAAGTTGGAGAAGTATTGCCTATGAAGGTGAACATACTGGAAACCCACTGAGTCAGCGTTTTTGGGGAAATAAGTTGCTAAACTAAATATTGTGGAATTCAAAACCAGCAGTACTTTCTGATCCATAAACTTTGATTATGGAAATAAAGTCTCTGCATTATGGAAGTCTAATGATAGTTTCTCTTGGTTTCTTTTTTTAAGGACAAATACTAGATTTTAACACAACACAGTTTGTTTCCCCCCAGCCATGCCCACCTGTCACTTACCTGATGTCACCTGTTTCCTAAAACCTAGGTAAAAGCCATTGCTGCAAAGGAGCTATCAGACTCTTTAATGTGTGCTCCTGACTGTTCCTTGGCAGTGGGCCTTGTATTCGAGGCTGTTTAAATTAAGCACCAAATGCAAAGCCCACTATGATTAGTTCTACCTGAGTGTTCTCAGTTGGAGCGTCCAAGAGGAACCGATCATTGCCGTAAACAGCAGGCCTTGCACTTGGCTCTGAACTTAAACAGAGCTGAATGCAAGTTTCATTGCAAAGAAACAAATGGAACTGTGAAGCTTAGCATTCATATGAAGTCAGCTGATTGACAGGTGGGTGGAACTACCCACCTTTCAGAAGGGGCCCATGGATAGGTGGCCACCTTTTGATCTGGCACACCAAAGAAAAGTGGAGCCCCACCCATGTAGGAACAGCTGTACTATAAACTAAATCCTAATGCTTGCGATGGAATTTTCCATGATCTACCTGCTTCTACCTGCATGTCCAGTCTCAGAGAGAAGCTTTCAGGGACTATCTATTTACATCCTGGTACTTTAAGAGCATGGACATGGGTGGCACTGTGGGTTAAACCACAGAGCCTAGGACTTGCCAATCAGAAGGTCGGCGGTTCGAATCCCCACAACAGGATGAGCTCCGGTTGCTCGGTCCCTGCTCCTGCCAATCTAGCAGTTCGAAAGCACCTCAAAGTGCAAGTAGATAAATAGGTATCGCTCCGGCGGGAAGTTAAACAGCGTTTCCGTGCACTGCTTTGGTTAGCCTGAAGTGGCTTAGTCATGCTGGCCACATGACCTGGAAGCTGTACACCAGCTCCCTCGGCTAATAAAGCGAGATGAGCGCCGCAACCACAGAGTCGGTCACGACTGGATCTAATGGTCAGGGGTCCCTTTACCTTTACCTTACTTTAGGAGCAGGGTGCTGCAAGACTCCACTTGATCCCTAGTTCTGTTAACAGCTATATTGGAGTAGTCATCAGCAGATTTGGGGCACATAGTTATCACTATGCTGATGGTGTGGAGCTCTATTTCTCTGTTAAATCTGGTTCAGAATTCTGAATGGAGTGATGGCCCATAAATGGAAAATGAACTCTGCTACAAGAGAGGCACTGTGGGTGAGTGGCTCCCAAGTCCAGGTACTAGGGATTTTGTTCTAGTTATTTTGGGGTTGCATTCCCCCTGAAGGAGCAGGTCCACCATTTAGGGGTGCTGTTGAGCCATCTTTGTCCATGGAGACCCAGCTGCCAATTTTCCCCTCCCCATCTTCATTTGAAAGAAACGTCCGAGAAAGGCAGGGTGAGAACCTTTGCCCAGTCTGAGAAAAACAGAGAAACCAATGCACCTCATTTGAATACTCCAGACCAATTTGCAGCCCCCTGAAGCTGCAGGCAGTAAAACAAAGGAGAAAAATCTGCCCAAAGATTTCTCACACAGCTCCAGAATTTTTAGATTGCAAATGCCATGGATGTTGTAGTCTGGGCGGGGGTGGGGGGGTGGCTCTGGGTTGCAGAAAGCTGTCATGTGCTATGGGCAAAATCCAGCAGGAATCTGATATTTCGTTATCTTGTTTCATTTCAATAATAAATGTGTAGGAGAGATAATTTTTGTTGGATGGAAGCTGGGATGTAGAAAGCAGGAAAAGTGATAAAAGATTCTCATTTCCCTTGGTGGAAACCTACTGGTTAAGATTCATGTCTTTTATTTATTTAGCTATTCCACTTCTAAAGTGTTCCATTGCAAAGACTCAGTCCAGGTAAGAAGAACATCACAATCAGTTCACATTTCCCTCATTGCTTGGTGCTGTTGCCTTTTAGGTTTCGAGTTACATCTGCTTTATTCTATCTGTAATAGTTGTTTTATTGCTCTTCTCTGTCTGTGTCTCCCCTAATCTGAATTTTATAGGCTTATTTGTTTGCAAACATATGGGAAAGAAAAACATTTGATTGGATTGTTGCTGCATTTTTCTCTTGCCCTTTCTCCAAGGAACATGAGGTGCCACACATAGTTTTCTGAGCTGCACACCCACATGCCATTTTATTTGTCCAACAACCTTGTCAAATAGGCTAGGCTGCAGTGTGATTGACCCCAGGCCACTCCATCAGCTTTGTAGCTGAGTGTGACCCATGACAATCCAGAGGGCAGAATTTCTGCTTTTGATTTCTGACAGCAGAAAACTTCCTTTTAAAATGGAAACTGCACACACACCTTGCTGGATGAAGCTGCTGGAAACCTTCTTCTCATCTGCAAGGTACCTTCACAGTTCCCCCCTCTTATTTATGGCAAAATGTTTTGATCCAACTCATTTCTTTGACAAGTAGTGATCCAATGCTTATGTGAGAGAAGCAGAAAACTTGAACAATGATCTGTTTGGAGACTTGTTCCCATGTACGTACGTTTTATCCACTCCCCTGCAGGTAGAGGAGGGATTTTATTTATTTTTAAAAAATTATACCCTGCTTTTCACCATCTGGATCACGAAGTGGCTTACAAAATAAAAACATACGGTATATAAGATTTAAAACAGAAAGACCGGAGGATTGAAACACCAGAAGATTAAAATATCAGAGCAGCATTCATGGTACAAAGACCTCATGGAACAAAACAGTATTATTATTTTTTAGGAAGTTCAAACTGTCCTAATTTCCAAGGTCCTGTTTTTCAAGGTCAAGCCCAGAACTCAGGTGGAGTATTGAGGAATCAAGCTAAGTAGTGGTCCAGAGACCAGTTGCAAGAGGAAGGTGCCAAAAGGCAGAGACTGTGCGACCAATTAGCAGGCCGAAAACCAGAGTCTGGGAACAAGGGTGCTCAAAGACAGGGCCTTTAGTACCCTGGACAGGTCCTAAGGAAGAGACAACTTGTTCCAAAAGTGTTGGTTGCAGAATGAGTTCTTAAATGGCCCCTCAGTCACACTGCCTCTCCCAGCCTCTGCTTCATTGCTGGTAAATAAAGAACCCTCTGACCTGAAGGTTGGCACTGTTTTGCCTCTCTGCTAACTCTAATAAGACATGCTGCCTGCAGTCAAGCACAGTGAGGCTCATAGGGGAATGTATGCTGGCTTCTTGGTGGGGTGCAGCTCAGAGACTGCAGTCACTGGGGAGTCCTGGTTCAGAAGTTCCCTGGTTGTTGGACGCAGACTCAGTGGAGTCAGGGTCCAGATCTAGCAGTTCTTTCATCCAGCCATCTTTGTGGAGGCCCAAGTGCCAATTTTTCTTTACCATAACTTTGAGAGATAGGCCAAAATAATTATCTTCATGCTATAGTTGGACAGCTGAGGCTAAAAGATAGTGGCCAGTTTTAAGGTAGTTAAATATGTTCTTAGCAGAGGTGATAAACCCCAAACATTTTTGGTCAACCTGCTAGCTGCTAACTACCAGTTAACCCCTCTCCTTGCTTTGAGCAAATGTCAGATTCCGAAATTGTAGAATTGACAGGATAAACCACGAACTTATCATAACCATAACCCAATAATATTAGAAAATTGCAATTCTATTAGTGGCATTAGCCAGACACATTGTTGTAGAATAAATGTGTTAAGCTTTTAATATCTATCACCGCATATTATTACTACATAGTACATATCTCAATATACAAAAAAAAGCATCGTGTGTTTCACTTTGCAGTTGTTCCTTATTCTTAAACATGCCTAAAGCTCTATATGACACAGTTGTATCCATGAATACATCTCCTGAACATTTAAGAAACATTGGGAAAGTGCTGTGCTTTACCCTACCCCCACCCCCCAATATGGCAAAATGCACACTGTTGTAAACATAGTTAAACTTACATTTATTTAATGGTATCACTTTTCACATTTAGATTGTATACAACATACGGCTTATTTCAGAAGGGGGCCACACAACCCCGGTAAACACAACTCTCCTCACATTTTTTTCACAACATGAATTAATACTGTACTGAAAATACTTAGAGATTCTTGACCATTCTAATCAAGGCCTGCCTTCACCACCGCCTCTCTGCTGCTGCTGTTGAAAATATGAAAATCCTTCGCTTTGCTCATTTCATAGATGTGCAGCATAATCCAAGCATGTCTTGTATAAAATGGAGGGGATTCCTCCCCCAGCCTTCATGAATCCCCCTGCAATGAAGAGCCCTCTTAATTCTCCTTGATTTTACATTTACTTTTACATATCGGTTTACCTTGGGGGGGAAACAACATTTAGATGCTGTTTGTGTTTTCATCTGGACTCTGAGATTTAGGGTTTGCCATCCTCTTTTATGCAAAACATAACCCATATGGCTTAATTAGGCCTATTTAGGAGATTCAAGGCTTTCGGACTCTTGTGTGTAAACTAGGGTGGGAAGAAGGAGGAGAAAAAGGTAGTTTCCAGGGCTTTGGGAGTCATTTTGACTAAGAGCAGCAGGAGTGGAATTCAGGGCAGGCCAGGGCAGGCCCAGACTATTTAGTTATTTTAAAGGGTGAGAGCTATTATTATATTGGAGTCTCAAATCCATATGGAGGGATGATCATACTTAAAATAAATTTGTGAATGTTTAAAATGGTAACTGTTGTTGCTAGGCTATAGTAGAAAAGTGAGTCAGGAACTCTGTTTCCCTTCAGGCTGTCCCCCTTGGAACTCTTCCCCTTTCCCAGCAAACCTGCCTGGATGGAAGAAGGTTTTGTCTCTCTCTGGGAAGTTTGTTGCTCTCTTCTTGGTCTCTCCAGTTGAATCTTCAAAAGTCTGAACTGTGGGAAGTTTGAAGGTAGACTTGCTACTTTTTGTAAAGGCTAAATTGTGGTGAATGGAAGCCCAGTCAGCCCGTTGGGGGTAGCTACTCTACTTAACTGGCAATATAGGCACTGCTTAATGATCATATCGGACATAGGACAGGACTGGCCCATAGGGATTCTGGGTTTCTCTATAGGCAGACAGTATCCCATGTTTTACCAAAAAGTTTGTGTCTTATCAGGAAGTTCTCCTGCAGAAGGGTCCAAGAGAAGCTTGGTTTGTTTGTTTTTAAAAACGTAAAAGTAAATAATCTTCCCAGTTCACTAGCTGCCACTGGTTGGCAGGGAATATTCAGGCCAATTCTCCAGTGAAACATAGTTCAGGACAAAGTGGGTGCCAGGAATTCAGTGCAAGCTGCTATTATTGATATTATTCTGATCTGGGCATTGAGATGTGGGGCACAATGCCAAATGCTGAAAGACCTGCAAAATGGAAACATAAAGAATGTCAACGAGCTGTTGCAAAATACTAAGCTGACAAGTAAGTTTGCCAAGCGGTCTTCACTGCCTGCTGTTGTGACCACTATTGTCTCGATTGTCAATCCCATACAGGAATTGGAGTTACACTGCCAGGAAAAGGATATGACAAAACCTGAAAGCAGAATGGGGGGAAACCAACAACCATCGAAAAAGGAGTGAGTTAGCTTGTAAAAAAAGCTTTCCAGAATTAGAATCTCCTGCACAGCTAAGGATAGGAAGATGCGTCAGCGTGTCAGCTGTAAAATGTGCTGAGAATATATAGAGGAAGCAAAGAAGTACTTTAAGAATTAGTACTGTGTTGACTTCACTGGGATCTGACAGAAATGGTCATTTTAAAAGAATTGTGAATCACCTCAATTTGGAAGTGCATCAGCAGGCAATAGAGCTGCACTGGGAGAAAAGCAGTGATAAACATCCATGGCTGAAAATACGGAAGACACAAAATGCAGAAAATATCAAATTCATAGTCACTTTGGCATGTGGGGAGACTATTTCTGCATATCTGGTCCTTGATCACTCTTGCTACCAGCCGCTTAGAGTGCCTTATGAATGATGAAAGACCTGATCGTGAAACTACCAGCATGTAATCACTGCAGAGATCTTGTTTATTACAGAGAAGTGTTGGCAAGTATCAGTGCCACAGAATAAAAATGTAAATTTGATGAATGTTTGGCATTCAGTATTCCCATTGATGGCAGTGTCAGCAAACAGAAGATAACAAATGCAGTTGTAGAACTGCAATGACAAATGGAAATTGGAGAAATCTTTTCCTACTGATGCATCTGCCAGAGCAGAATAGGGCTAAAGGTTTGCTTGAAGCCCTGAAATAATGTAGTTTCTGATGAACTACATGAAAGAAGCCTGGAAATAATGTAGTTCTGATGTCAAGAAACGGATGGAAATGACTGGAGAATCAGCAAACACAACGAAGAACTCTGGTCTTGGGAAACATTTAAGAGATCAGCACATTAGAGAAAGTTTGACTTTTTGGTGCTGTGCTCACCGATCAGACCTTGCTGCATCATCACCACTGTTCCAGAGCTGAAGATCTGGAAGGCTAGCCTATTAGCTTGGAACACCTACTTCCACACATCAAAGAATAAAACAAATCTACTGGGTTCTGTCTTTCTCGCATCAAAACAATTTTTGCAAAATCACTATGTATGGTTTATACAGCACCATGTCCACCTCATTAATAATAGTGTTGCTCAACCAGACTAGTTGCCAGAAAGTCTGGGTAGATCTTAAGAAGACTGAAGATAGAAAAGAAAAATCAGAAGCCCATGGTCTACTGAAAACATGGGATGCTAAAGCAAATTTGGCTAACAAAACAGGAATAGCCTAGATGTGCACCAGGTTCTACAATATTATCTATAATGTGATAAGAGCATCTTTCCTGGCATACTTACTTGTAGAGATTCAACAATCAGAAAGCTACAATTAAAGAAGGAAGGTCCTTTCCCTGGAGATGTGAATCCAAATCCAAATTTAACTTTGCTGGTCATGGTGAAAGTGAAAGAATTGAAGATTTGTTAACAGTCAAAACGCATGTGCAATTTGTTTGGAAAGTGTGCAAGCTGCTGAACAATTTTTTTAGCAGAGCATCTTCTAAAGAACAGGACCCTAAGCTGTCTGCTATCCAAGGTCTGCTATAAACATAGTTACTCACACAGCTTGTGAAGACAGAATTGATATTGTATGCTAGAATCTTTCTTGCATAGAAGAAGGAGGGGAACCATGGGAAGTAATTTCTAAAGTGCCCCCATCTCCCACATTGGAGTGATTTAGGATGTTCAGTGTCTCTGTATCTTCGCTAGCTGTTTCCTATAAATTATAGCATGGTGCAATAATGTCTGGCAGCAATTGCAATTCTCTCACCACACAGCGCAAACTAAAAATAATTGTGTCCCTGCATAATGACACACAAACACAGGTAGTTAATGCATGGCCAAACCCAGCTCTGAATGGGCATGGTACAGCCTGTTGTGATCCTCAACCAGCTGTTGTCCACTTTTTTTCAATCAAAGTCAGGAGACAATGTCAGCCTGCTCAGGAGATTTATGCTGAATGGATTATAAAAAAAGAGAGTTCTGGACATTTTAGTTTCATTTTAAATGCCAAGTTTCTTTAAATTACAACAATTTACTATTAGAATATATGTTCCAAGACATTTGCCTATTTAAATCAATGTGTGTTTAATTATTTCAAGTGAAGATGAAAAATGCACTGTTGCATGATTTTTAAGTGCCCTTTTGCGTTCATTCCCCTGCCCTCTGCCACAGTGAAAATTCCTTTTAAAAAATCCCTGGATGACATCACTTTGGATTTAATAGGTTTTACTCTAAACTAAGCATGCTTAGAAATGCTGCCTTACTTTAGTGCAAAAAGCAAAACCATAAAGGTGTTTTCTTAAGCATGAGTGAAGGTGGGCAGGTAAGATAGAACCAGGGAGTCCCTTACATCATTTTGTTATTTCGTTTTTTGTTGCAGGCTTGCTCATTTAAAATGGTGTAAGTAAGAAGTTAGCATCCTACCAGACAAAATGGGGGGAAAGCCTTCTGGCCAATCTCCGAAAATGGTCGTGCTCTCTCTGCATATGTGCTAACCTGTTGTGCAAGTGCAAATGTACTACACTGATCTGACTCGGCTACTAGGACTGTCCCATCTATGCAGGTATTTCACAGAAAGGGAATGAGAATGCCTTATCAGTGGGTATTATGGGTCCAGAAGAGTGGAGTGTGGGACAGTGAAGATGGAGAGCTGGCTCTACTCTGGACCCTGTGGCTGTTTCCGTACAGTGTGAAGGACAAAATGGGGGACTGGCTCATTTTAGCAATAAATAACGATAATGATAATAACCCTGACTTTCTTCCAGAACCTGCATGTACCAAAAAAGTTTCCTCCCTCCGCAGTCTTCTGTACAAGGCTAACAAAGGAACAGGCTGATAATCTGATGAGGACTTGGATGCCTTCAACATTCATCTCTGAACAGTAGAAATCGAAAGGAACCCACATATTATAATGCAAGACCCTAAAAATGACAGTGCAGATGTGGGCAGCCCTTCTGCTCTGCATTAAACCTTGCTCGCATGCTGTCAGTTTGTTCTCTGGTCACTGTCCGCCTCTCTGTGCAATTATGTACATTTGTTACTTACAGGAACAAACAAAACAAAACAAAACAAGCAGCAATGGCTACACAGATCTTGTGACCGTTTTCAGTCTCTGTGGTGCACCCTATACATTCTCCTCGTGGCAGGGGTGGTTGCCATTGATGAAGCTGAACACGACCATTGATTGGTTGGAGCTCTTGAGGGACGCCATCCGCATGGTGCTTCTGCTCTGGGACTTCATGAGCTCGCGGGCTTTGCAACATGAAAGCTGGTGGTTAAATTGTTTCCTGAAACTTTTGCTGAGCAGGTAGAGTGCAAAGGGGTTAATGCAAGAGTTGGCAAATGCCAGGATCCGAGCACAGAGAGAAGTGATAAAGTGCAGAATGGATGTGTCCACCTCGGAATAATGGTACGATCGATATAAGTAGATGATGTGATTGGGCAGCCAACAGAAAGCGAAGATGCAGACGAAAACCAGCACTGTCTTGGCTAGGCGTTTTCGCGATTCCATCTGAAAAGAACAACATGGTCAACAACATTCAATAGAAGATGTGGAAACTATTTCAGTTTAACAGAGGACAGGGTGATTTTGTTCTGCACTGAGTTTAGCAATCTCTGAAATATAGTCATGCTTCTCCCACCCCTTCGAAAACTCCATTTTCTTTTGAAATAAATCCATTTGAAATATTAATAAAAATAATAGAAATAATTTATTATTTGTACACCACCCATTGGGCTGGGTTTCCCCAGCCACTCTGGGCTGCTTTCAACAGAGCATTAAAAACAGAATAAAGCTTCAAACATTAAAAACTTCCCTAAACAGGGCTGCTTTCAGATGTCTTCTAAAAGTCAGATAGTTGTTTATTTCTTTGACATCTGATGGGAGGGCTTTCCACAGAGTGGGCACCACAATATGTTTACAGTCCAGTCCTATCCATGTTTGCTGGACCCCGAGTCGAACGGGACTTACTTCCATGTAAGAATGCAAAGGACTGCAGCTCCATGGGCCTAGTTAAATGCATTATGACACCTTGCATACATACAGTGAAGTACAGCAGTTAAGATTTGCCATTATGGAACACCATATTGCATACCAAGAGCAAAGGAACATATTGCTCTATGGTTCTATCCATGTTTGTCCCATCGTTGGTAACTTGATCTTTGTACAAATGTAAGGAGAGGGGAGCCTTGCTGCAGGGAGCAGAACTCCCATGTCATAGTTATGTGAAGAAAGTATCCTGTGGACAAGAAATGCATAAACATACTTTTCAGTGGTGTTTCCAGTTCAGTTAAATACAGAAAATGGGCACATCTAAGTCCTACCAAGACATCACAGCTTCCCATGCTCCCCAAAGCCACAAAAACTGAAGTATGCAAAGAGAACAAAGTGGAGATGTGAGGAAAAATCCTGTTCTTTGTTTTTGACAGTGCCGAAAATGAGAATCTTGAAAAGCAGAGTAAATGGCAATGCTGCCCCCACAATTCCTGCTCTTTGCTAGTGAGTTGGGGCAGCAAAGCAAAGGGTGTGCAGGAGCTGAAGTAGTCAATATGTGTGGATAATGGAGGTACTTGGATCCTAATGTCCCTTCAAAACTGGGGCAGACACTCTTTTATATTCTGGTCCCAAACCACAGATAGATACATGCAGAATACTGCTGCCTATGCCTCATTGCCTAGCAGATGGACAGCACTATCAACATTGACAGTGTTCCGGTTCAGAGCATAATTCCACCTCTAGACGACCCCTAACCGGACAGCCATTTGGTTCCTCTTTACATGGCCTGGTTATAAATATTTTCAGATCTGGCCTGGGCATTTGCCTGGGCATCAGCCAGACCTTCTCAGTCTTGCTAGCCACCCAGAGTGGCTGCGGCAACCCAGTCTTATGGGTGGGGTATTATTATTATTATTAGTAGTAGTAGTATTACCTGACACCTTACCTCCCTGAACATCTCCCAGTCTTCTACCACCCTAACCTCCTTTCCCGTTCTTTTGCCTGCCCATCTATACCCTTGTTCCAGCCCCACACAAGATGCTTTTCTCAGCTCAGACCCTGCCTGCAATTATTTCTGCTTCTGGCCATACACTCCTGTGGATTTATTCAGTAGTGGCATGTGGCATAGGCTGGAGTCACTCTCACAGCACCAGCACTGCAGCTTCTTACCTAGATGGGACTGAGGCTGGGTGGGTGTGAGGTTGCACTGGTAGGACCACCAGATTGGTGTTGTGGCCACAGAACTCTGAGCTCACTGCTGCCATTGCCCAACTCAGCCTCATCTGGGTAAGCAATGGTAAAACCAATTTCAGGAGGGCAGCTCCATCCCAACACTTGTACCAATGCCGGATCTACCCCAGCAGTTTCATTCAATCCCAGCAATTCTATTCAGTGGGGTGCAATCTGGCCAGGATTTTCATTTCAACTTTCTGTATCTCGACACTGACAGCCATGGAGAAATCTAGAGAGCAGTGACTATATCTCACAAAATAATCAGTCAACAAGTAATGAGCTTAGCCTCTCAGAAAAGCAGCTATTCCACCTTGAAAGAGGGAAGCCAGCAACAGTACCGCCATTGTCATCTATCACTGTCACTTCAGATCTTTTATTCCTCTCAGTTGCATAGACTGAAAGGTATGGAGTTGACAACAGGTGATTGACACAGGCCTGCTGAGAAACAATTTTTTTTCAAAGATCAAACTAACAATTAAGTTCTGTGATAGACTTTTCTGTGAAGGCAAATCATATATACTTTATGGAGTGGAATCTTAACTTAATACTTGTTGCTCCTGCCACCTGCATGGACATTATGAAGGCAGAAGGTAATGCAATAAACAAGCAATACTTGTTTCTGAAAGAGACAAAAGGCACTGTCTGAAACTCAAAGGGGAAACCACTGTTTTACAGACTTAATCTTGGCTCCTGTTTCCCTTAGCTGGTGAGAAACATTGCTTCTCCTTTTTACTCTGCATATATTCAATGCTTATTGTCAGAGGTGCAGAAGGAAGAATAGAATCAAGCATGAGCAAGAAATACAAGAAGAATGCTTCGTATAATTTAGAAAACATAAAGAGCATTAGTTGTTTTTGGAAAACACCCACAAGTTATTCAGTGTGATACTTTTATTCCACCCCAATTTTTTTCTAGTTAATGCACAATTTAAAATGCAATCCTATGCATGTTTACTCAGAGGTAAGGGCCAACTGTATTCAATGGGGCTCACTCTCCAGTGAGTATATAGCAGGGGTGGGGATCCTGTGACCCTTCCGATGTTTGATGTTTGCAAAGGTCACTAGGATTTGTTATCCATATCCTTCTTGGAGGCATGAACCAGTCAGGTGGACTGGATGGACATAAAGGTGCTGGTTATTGAGTCCTTCCCCAGAAATATTATGTACCTAATCCTCACATCACTTTTCCACATGAATGTATTTATGGAATTGCTTTATAGAAACAGTCTTTGAACTCCAAATACTTAAAGTCATTAGAGCTGTAAATAAAAAAGGACAAACGGGAAGGAACTGAGACTCCCACTCATGAAATATACACAAATGACAAGCTGCAATGTACCATAATTTATCCATACCTCTTTGCTCAATGGATCCTTTGAAACACCTTTCTCTTTATTTGTAATGAAATGTCATTCCCAGTTTGGCTTTGGGTAGTAATTACTTGCAAACAAAATAAGACATACCTGTTTTCTAACATGGACATTTCCTTCCACCGGTAGGTTGTAAGCACTCCGTATCAGGTTTTTGGCAATGAAATAATAGTATACTGAAATAACAGACAGGGGAATTATGTAAAAGATGAGAAAGGAAGCCATGGATTGAATTTTTGGATGCAGCTCATTGGTCAGTGGGTAGGGTGTACAACTGATGAATGTTTTGTTAGTGCCTTTGTCATAGAAAGGTCTCAAGTCTGAAAACACAGCTTCAGGAATGGCAAGCAGCATAGATAAAATCCAGATCATGATAGCTTTCAAACAAATCTTCAACAGGGCGTGGGAAGCTTGAATGTCCATTGGTCTCACTATAGCTCTATACCTAAGGACAAGAAAAATAATTATGTTACTAACCATAAGGATGAACCTACTGGGTCAAACGTGCCTTGATTAGCACCTTATTCACATGAGAAAATATGTTTGGCCATAAAAACTGGATTATACTCTTCCCTTCCCCCCATTCCCAGTAATAATAATAATTTTATTATTTATACACCACCCATCTAGCTGGGTTTCCCCAGCCACTCTGGGCACCTTCCAACACACATAGAAACAGTGGGTCTGAATCTGTGATGGTGAGGATTACCAAAGACTTGCCTGACATGGCTGATGGCTATTTTGAAAAACGTTAAACTTTTTTAGGAAAAATAGTTCAGCCTGTAAAATGATTGCCCATGACATTGATTCCTTTTCATTAATGTGGACATTAATATGTATATAAATAGCATTCATAAGGGGCTCCTTTTGATGAGAACAGAAAGGAGGACAGCACATAACATTCAGAGTGACAGCAGGTGAAAGTGCCAGTCCATCTTGTGTTTGGTTTGGCTACATTTCCTGGAGGGATTTCTCCCTGTGCCCAGTGTTGCTAATTCTGTACCTCTTAGTACAAATCTACCATATATTGGACAAAAGTCCCTCCTCTGCTGTCTTGCACTTTGCATCAGGGAGAATAGCCTCCTTCGGTGCAGTGGAGGTTTCCTTCCTGATGCAAAGAGCAGCTTCAGGTGGGAGCGTAATTTGAATCTAGACCACAGTGGGATGGGGTGTTAAACTTCCCTTCCTAACCTTCTTACCTGACCCCTGTACAGCTGCTACTGACATTTTTTAAAAAAAGAAGGAACATGCATTTTAATTGCATTCAAACAATGAAAATCATATCTAATTTATCCCTTGTAATTGTGTCTTTTTTGCCTTAGTTTGCTTTCCCAAAGTTAATGACTGTATCATTCAAGAAGGACAGAACTCCTCCTGAGAAAAGTCAAAATCCCTGTACCTTCATGTTGAATTAATATCCAATGTTTTCTGGAGGAGATGCTTCAGTGTTTGATACCACTTATGACGCACAAGATTTCACTGGGGGAATGGAAATCTGACTGATCTAGTTATTCAGGTGGAAGGGACAAGCATTATTGACATAAGAGAAAATATCTCAAGGGTTATCACATGGAAGATGGAGCAAGATTATTTTCTCCTGCTCCGGAGGGTAGGACTCGGACCAATGGATTCAAGTTACAAGAAAGTAGGTTCTCAGAAAGAACTTTCGGGTGGTAAGAGCTGTTCGACAATGCAGTGGACACCGTTGGGAGGTGGTGAACTCTCCTTCCTTGGAGGTTTTTAAGCAGAGGTTGGATGGCCATCTGCCATGGATGCTTTAGTTGAGATTCCTGCATGGCAGGGGGTTGGACTAGATGATCCTTGGGGTCCCTTCCAACTCTACAGTTCTATGATTCTATGTAAATTTCCCTGACTCTTGCAGGCGGTAGGCAAAGAAACACACAACACAGTTATGTCACATCACAGGATATCATTCTGAGCAGAAACCTAATGTTCTCCTGCAGTCTGTAGCTTTAGCCTATGAATGAAAAACAGCAGAATCTTTGAACTGATTAATCTCCACTGTGACTAGCAGACAGTGGTGGCTGGTGAGGCAGTTTGTTAGTTGGAACTGCTGGGTTTTGCTATGGAATTGTTAAGGTACGAAAGCTTCCTTTCCCTCCAAGTGCTTGGAGGGAGGGCCTTCCTCATTCAGCAGCACTGTGAAAATGCAGAATTTCTGACTATTGACCAAGCTGACTGAAGCTGATGTGTGTCCAACAACTTCTGCAGAACTTCAGGATCCCCATCTCTGGACTAGGAATCCAGTTCATCAGCTGCTACCACCAGACGATTCACTCACCTTTAATGGGCAGAATGATAGCTCACATTCCACGTGCTTTTGGAATTTATTCTCTTCCCTTACAGTATTATACCTTCCCAACCCAGGATGCAGCTCAATAAGACACTGAACAAGTGGTATTTTTCCAGTTGTTAATTAACGATGTATGGCTACACAAAATGTCATTTTTAGGGACTGCTACTATAAACACCTGGATATATCCTTTCAGTTCATTGGGCTCCTTTACTATTTTATGATAAAACATGGCACTTAATTCCCCACCCCTAGTGCATTCCTATTTTTGTTCAAATCAACTAATTTATGTAAACAATTATCTGTGATGTCAAATTGCATGTGTGGAACAGATCTCATTTGTGTTTGCTCTAGAAGGCTGTTACTATTTGATCAAGATAAGCACATTCTTAAGAAAATTAATGTGAGTGGGAGAGTCAAGCACTCATTCAATGTCTCCCATGGGGCATAAAAGTGTTTAACTTTGGCTCGATCATACTCACTGCTGCTTAATCCAGATTTTTAATTTTAATTCAGTGGGAAGACTTCTGTTGTTTGTACACTTCCCAACTGAGCCAAAAAGGTTAAAAAACAATTATGTTATTGCTTGATGTGTAATTACTGAATAGCTGCTTTTAAAAAATAAAATAGCTGTGCTTTCTGCCTTGCTCTCTCTCCCATTTTAGTAGATTATTTGCTATGTGTATGCATTTCGTATGGAAGCCCAGAATTAACAAACGTGTTCATTGACCAGCAGAAAGGAATATGATGATCTACACATAAGCACCTTCAATAGCAACATTTGGCCCAGGACTGGTTAAGTTGAAGGGACCTGTGTGCAGCAGTTGTTGGTAAGGCAGGGGTGCTTACCTGACCTCCCATCACTGCTGTCCCTGTGGTGTACCATGCGGGCAAAGAGAAAGAGCAAGGCAGCAACGAGATTGGTGTGGTGCAAACACACCAGGAGAAACACTGGATTGGCTCTGCCAATGTGTTTCCACCACACCAACCTCACCACCACTTCACTTGCCCTCCTGGTACTCCATGGTCAGGTAAGCAGCAGCACCCTACCCATTGCTACTGCCTGTGTACAAGATGAATAGTGGGAGCCCTAGTGGATCATCAAGTATCAGTCATAAGCATCAAGCAAACACTCCTCAGCAATGGCGCAAAGCCACTCAGCTCATCAATACTAACCACGAATTGTCTGAAAGACCACAGTGTATGGGTGGTTAGATTTTAACAACCTTTAATCAGTTCTCCTGAATTAGATAAGTTTTTTGTGTGTGTTCAGTGCTTTTGTACTAGTCAGAAAATTGGTTCAATTACTTAAAAAGTCTTTCTCCAGAACTCCAGCTGAGATGCAGGTGGACAGTATGGGGATGACCCTTATAAGAAATATTCAGAAAGCTCTGCAATAGCTACTGTTTAGCTCAGAGGAAACATGAGCAAAAAAGGCTGCTTTGGTAATATAACCTTACCCAGTTCCTGAGTCAATTCTGTCCTGCACCTCTTTCAGTTAATAGCACATCCTAAATGCATTTTAATAGCTGCTCTTTGCTGCGGTAGTTTCAGAAATCTAGTCAGATATCTGGGAGTTAACATCAACTGAGTGAAATGTTTGGACGTGGTCTGTTCCCAGCCAAACATACAAATAACCAAATAAAACAATAATACATCCCAGGTTTTAGTATGATTTTGGGATAATAGAATTTTGGAGACATGCTGAATTTTTACAACGGTTCTTAAAAAGATCCAGCAGTTCATCTTCAGTTAGCCACTATCTACAAGTATGATTGTTTGTCTTGGCACTGATTTTGAAACTGAGGGTGGATTTGCATGGGTGGACAGTAATATAAGCTAGTCTGAATCCACCTCCAGCCACTTTCTTCCTACAAGGAAAATTATGGTTGCAATCACCTCAGGGTGAAAGCAACAGTGGTTGCCAAAATCAGCTTGTAGAAAAGAGAAAAATGCCCAGGTGAGTCACTCTGGAAGTTAATGGCTTAAGTGAGTACGTTCCTAGTTACCTGGACCAAGACAAAGAAGTTGCTATAGTAACTGATTTAGTTCACAGTGACATAAAGCGTAGCTAGTCAGGAATGACGATGGGCAAATACGGAGCTGGAGAAACTTATAGTAGATAGAGAAGTGTAATTGCTGGAATCCTTGCAGAGGCTAACAAAGAACATTATGAGAAACCTGCAACCAAGCTCTGTACTTACAGATAAGCAGCCCAAACTCATCTGAAATGTTTCATGTGATGTGCTGTACAACCTTTGAAGCTACACTTCTGGTTCTGTTCCCTATTTCCATGTGCATGTTTTTATTATTTGCCATCAGAATTTATGGCAGCTTAAATCCCTGATATAGATGCATTGAGATGGTAACTAATTGGTGGGATTTACTTGGGAAACCATATTTGGGCATTGAAGAACCCTATTTTCCCCTGGCATCCTGCTAAATAAAGCAAATTCCAACACTATCATTCATGGGGCTTCATTTTTATATTAATCATCATCATCATCATCATCATCATCATCTAAAACTTAAGACAGATTCTTTGAGTTATGAATCTCAAAGGACTCACAACCCTTAGAATATCCCAAAGAACATTAGGAATCGTGAGAAGCTACTAGTGAACATGATATATCTTGAAACATTTATCCTGAAACATTCTCCCCATGGAGAAATAGAATATCTGAAGAAAAATGCAGCAAATATCAAGCCGGGAACCAGGATGCCTCTGTCCAGTGTGTGAGACCCTGCTCTCTTCCAGTGTTTCATGTGTGCAGACACACATCCCTAAAGAGACAGAGAGATGGACAGAAATAGGCCACTCCACATAGTAGTAATGCCAAGATTACTGCCTTGCAGCAAGAGCCCATTTAGCAAGGCTGCTCTTCTCTCTAGCATATTTAGGTAAAGGTAAAGGGACCCCTGGGACGCAGGTGGCGCTGTGGGTTAAAGCCTCAGCGCCTAGGACTTGCCGATCGAAAGGTCGGCGGTTCGAATCCCTGCGGCGGGGTGCGCTCCCGCTGCTCGGTCCCAGCGCCTGCCAACCTAGCAGTTCGAAAGCACCTCTGGGTGCAAGTAGATAAATAGGGACCGCTTACCAGCGGGAAGGTAAACGGCGTTTCCGTGTGCGGCTCTGGCTTGCCAGAGCAGCGATGTCACGCTGGCCACGTGACCCGGAAGTGTCTCCGGACAGCGCTGGCCCCTGGCCTCTTAAGTGAGATGGGCGCACAACCCCAGAGTCTGTCAAGACTGGCCCGTACGGGCAGGGGTACCTTTACCTTAAAGGGACCCCTGACCATTAGGTCCAGTCGTGACCGACTCTGGGGTTGTGGCGCTCATCTCGCTTTATTGGCCGAGGGAGCTGGCGTACAGCTTCCGGGTCATGTGGCCAGCATGACTAAGCTGCTTCTGGCAGTGCACGGAAACGCCATTTACCTTCCCGCTGGAGCGGTACCTATTTATCTACTTGCACTTTGACGTGCTTTCGAACTGCTAGGTGGGCAGGAGCAGGGACCGAGCAACGGGAGCTCACTCCGTCACGGGGATTCGAACCGCCGACCTTCTGATCAGCAAGCCCTAGGCTCTGTGGTTTAACCCACAGCGCCATTTAGCAGAGTGATTAATCCAATCTCAGTCCCAAGCAATGTCAGCTAATAGGTGCAGCAAATGTTCTGCACAGAACCCACAAACAAGTGGCCTCTCAAAACTCACAGTCCAACATTATCAGCAATTAATATCCAGGACTCAACGTCCTGCTCTTTTTCAAAGTTCAGACACAGGTTCCCTTGGAGATGGCTTGAGTTGGCCTCAATTAAAAAAAATATGTAATCTATTCAGTAAATCTATTAATATTATTCTTGTAGGACCTTAGCAGAAACAGGGTGTTCATCTGCCCATGTGCTTTTTTTTTGTGTGTATGTTATTTAAAGAAAGATTGTACTACTAGAAATTCTACAGATTGGAAATTGCTACCATGATAAATGCTTTTTTCCAGGTTATTGTTTACCTGGAAAGGCAAGAACACAGTGGAAGACTGATGCAGGTATGCAGTTATAAACATTATGATCCAAATGTTTCCTAGAACAGGAGAGTGGGCTACAAACATTTGCATTACTGGAGAGAAATGTCATCTTGAGCGATGTCGCATATAAAAATATATTCCTGCGAACGGAAAAGAACTACTTGTGACTTCGTCAAGTTCCTTATTTATTTGATCGTACAGACGCTTCTCATCCAGTACAGCCACCACTATCGGCTGATAATACAGGATAACCTTAAGGTGAGTTTGGTCCAGATTTCCTCGTGCTTTGAAAAGTACAAAAGGTTGGAAGAATGGATGCCCTTTTTCAGAATATTTTAAAAAATATTATGGTATGATGAATTCGTGAGCAGGATTTGAGATATGAGCAACAGAAGTAATTAGGTTATAATATTGTAGTTGTAGGGACGCGGGTGGCGTTGTGGGTTAAACCACAGAGCCTAGGACTTGCCGACCAGAAGGTCACGGTTCTAATCCCCGCGACGGGGTGAGCTCCCGTTGCTTGGTCCCAGCTCCTGCCAACCAGCAGTTCGAAAGCACATCAAAGTGCAAGTAGATAAATAGGTACCTCTCCGGTGGGAAGGTAAACGGCATTTCCGTGCACTGCTCTGGTTCACCAGAAGTGGCTTAGTCATGCTGGCCACATGACCTGGAAGCTGTACGCCGGCTCCCTCGGCCAATAAGGCGAGATGAGCACCGCAACCCCAGAGTCGGTCATGACTGGGCCTAATGGTCAGGGGTCCCTTTACCTTTACCAATTGTAGTTGTGTTTTAATAGATAGAAGATAGTGTGCAGCAAAAGGAAGGGGAGAACAACTCCATGGAAAACGGGCAAGAAGTCGATAAAAATAAGAGAAAACAATGGGACAGAGCGATGGGGAAATTTCTGGAGCAACAATGGGATATCAGCTTCACCCAAGTCTCATGCTCTACCAACTGAGCTACTTGCAGTAATTTAAGCAAGTGATGTTCTTTCAGTGTTTCTAATTTGAATTCTGTGGACATCTTTGAATTCCCTTCACCCTTCAAAAGGTCTGCTGATATAGCCATTCTGCCAATGACCATCCAATCACGAGTGTCCACAAACATGGTGCAGGATGTGGACACTGAATATCAAAAACCGTATCTTGCAGAGATGCTTGCCTGAAGCCTGCCACCAGGGATGCAAAAGAATTTTGTTTGGCCTGCATTTTTAAGCAAGCTGACTTACATAATTCACACCTCCTAGAGGTGGTATACAGAACTAGCCTGCAGGTTTTGAACTTCTCCGAATTTTGAAATGCAGCTCTTGGCTCAAGGAAATGTACCCAAATGTGTAAGGCATGTGCATTTTGGGATAAAATGCTTTAGAAATGCATACATGGGGGGGGGGGGAATTATTTAAATTCATATTTAAATCTGAATTTTTGTATGGATCCCCCCATGCAAGAACGTTTTTAGTATACAAATATCAGTATAGTATAAAACAATACATAGCACATAACAAAGAAACAAAAGATAAGTGTCTATCATATTGTAGTATTGTAATATTTTGTAATAATTTTAATTTTTTCCAATGTTTAGTCCTTGGGGCTTTTTTTCCAGGGAAGTTTGTGTGTAGAGGGTTACAAACAGATTTTTAAGAATTATATATTTAAGTGTGCACAATGTAAAAATGAGATGGTATCACCTTACGAAGAAACACATGCCAAGTAGACACATCCTTACAGGTAACTGCAACATGTCAGCTGCTCATGTTTTGTAGATCCTTATTTTCACCACTCCTCGTATTTCTAGCTCTTTTTGGACAGAAATAATTAATTTCTATAATTATAGGGTTATTATTTCATAAGTGGCTCAGGGAGCACAATGTTCAACAATCTGATGTGTTTCCATTCACTCTGTCAGTGGGCTGCTGCAGTATGCCCTGTGCTATTTAAAGCCTTTTCAGAGGGATTATTTTCCTTAATGACTTAACTGCTAGTGATTTATTTTGATATGTCATTTTCTTACGCAGAACATAGACAGATGTGCTGAAAAGGAAATTCGGCCTATCTTCCCAGTTGGAGCTGGAGAGAATACAAAGCACAGAAAACTGCTCACTGCTGCCATGATTGATCTAAACAAGAATCAGAGTTCATAACGAGGTACAATTATATAGAAATGAGAGGTGCAGATTCATTGAGGCATTTATGCAAGGAACTGTGTGAAACAGCATTTAGGCTTGCCTTTATCTTCCTCTGCCCTGTGATTGGTCCTTCTGTTCCCAGGAACTACCGATCAGCTAGGACCAGGGGTGCCAACTTTAATAATCGATCACAAGATGTGGTGCATGCACACACCATTTGAATGGCAATGCCCATCAACTTGGTGGGGAGAGGGTTGGCTCCCTCAAATATGTTATTAGGGGTAAGGCAAAGGGACTTTGGTCCCTAGGAGTTGGCTCCTATGGTGAGGACCATATGGTCCGGTAGTTTGGAAGTAGAGTTCAGATCCCTTCTTCCATGCCGCTAACTCAGGAGGTAATCCTAACCTCCAGTCAGCTGTGGTCTGACGGAGCAGCACAGCCAATGTCAAATTCACAGCCGAGGTTTAATAGAATTGTAGAGTTGGAAGGGATACTGAGGATCATGTAACCCAGAGCTAACAGGATCAGTGGTCAGGGATGATGGGAATTGTAGTCCCAAAACAGCTGGCAGGCCAAGTTTGGCCATCACTGATTCTAACCCCACCCCCTGCAATGCAGGAAAATGCAGCTGCCCCATATGGGTATTGAACTGCAACCTTGATGTTATCAGCACCATGCTCTAACCAGCGGAGCTGTCCAGCAGAGCAAAAAGGCCCTACTGGGACTGCTGCTGTCACATAATGGCAGCAGGGTCCACACAGAATCCAGCAGATTCTGCACCACCTTACCCCCTTTTGAGGGACTGTGCTGGCTGCTGCCATCAGAGCTGCTGCCAGAGATTGCTTCTACCTGGCCAATATTTAGGCATTTGGTGTGCTCTTGTGTGGTGGAGCTGTTTTGCGAGCGGTCAAGCTCTCCTGCTGATGGGGGATAAGCAGAATACACAGTGGAATCCTTCACCCATAGTAGGTATAATCTACATCACAAAGTAATTCTCAAGATCTCGCATAGGTAAACTCAGCCCTCCAGATGTTTGGGAACTACAATTCCCATCATCCCTGACCACTGGTCCTATTAGCTAGGGGTGATGGGGGTTGTAGTCCCAAAACATCTGGAGGGTTGAGTTTACCTATGCCTGCTCAAGATGCTCAAGAGCAGATGTAGAGAAGTGGCTAAAGAATCTGAGGTTTTGGGGTAAATGTAATATTAATAATGTAATAACAATAATGTAGTAGGCATGTTCTATGACAACCCCAGTCTTAAATTATGTCCTTTTGCACAGCCTCCTGAGCAAGCCAGTGTTGAAATAGCCAACACAGAAGCCCCTTATTGCTGTCCCACCACCTGCTGAAGCACTGGGAGCATTGGTGAGTGATAGGACCTTCTCAGTGGGGGCACCACATCTTTGGAAAGGCCTTTCCTCCAAGATGTCTCTGATGTTGACGTTGTTTACCTTTTGATGATGGTCTTTAATATGCTTCTTTAGCTATCACTTGCTGTTTATCTGTACCTTGTTCAGTTTTAGCTGTTGTTATATATTCCTTATGTAATATTGTTGTTTGTGCACAAGGCATTATTAATTGGCACTTTTTTCTACTGTTGGGTTTTATTTTGCATTTAAAGCTTTGTTCTACTGTATGTGTATCCTGCCTCGGGACCATTTGATGAAGGGAGGAATTATAAATCAAATTTATAATAATATTGATGCTAATGCCACCACTCATCATCATCATCTTTCTCCAGCTGGTATATTTTATGAGGAATGGGACAATGTGTTGCAATTCCATTCAGTACTTATCTGGTGCAGTGAAGGTCCAGCTTATAATCAGGATTGATAGGCACCTACAAACAACACCCGGTGCCCATATAATTGTATCTGTTTCTCATTCTTAAATATATTTTTTCCTTCCTAGCTAGCTGCAACCACTGCAGCCCTTTAGCTGACCTCACCAAACGCCCTTTGCTTTGGTCATGGATAAACGTGCTGCTCATAACAGCTCTGAGTTTGCTGCACTTGAACCATCTGCTCTCACTCAGCATCTCTGGCTGTTTGCACTGCATGGTGGAGATGGGCAGGGGAGCTGAAGAAATGCGCACTGTAAACAGGGATGTAATGAAGTCTTCTGCTGTATTGACAGAGTGGCAAGCAACCCAGGATGTTTAAGATTCTGTGGATTCATCATATCTAGCTATACACACACACAAGGCACAGAGTATGATAGGCCCTATTCAGAAGCAATCTCCAGGAAACAACTTTCTAGGAGAGCAGTCCAGCTGCCGTTCTAATTACAGTGGTACCTCTGGTTAAGTGCTTAATTCGTTCCAGAGGTCCATTCTTAACCTGAAACTGTTCTTAACCTGAAGTACCACTTTAGCTAAAGGGCCTCCTGCTGCAGCAGCACCGCCACGGCACGATTTCTGTTCTCATCCTGAAGCAAAGTTCTTAACCTGAGGTATTATTTCTGGGTTAGCGGAGTCTGTAACTTGAAGCGAATGTAACCTGAAGTGTATGTAACCCGAGGTACCACTGTATTGTGTATGCACACATAGGAGAGACTCAGGTTTGGTGTTTTGTATTGCTTCGTTTTATAGGAGGGCATTTGCCCAAGAAGTTTTGATGGCTTTTGGTAGACAGTTAATATTACTCATACCCTCCAACATTTCACCAGTGAAATTAGGGACATCCTACCCATACCTTCCAACATTCGTCTGATGAAAATAGAGGTGCCCAGTCTAGAAGAAGAAAAGCCAGAATTCACCAGGAACACCTTCCTTATTCTCTTAAAATGCCAATGGCACCCACCTGGGAAATGCCGGAACTGAGTTCAGGTGAGTGCCATGTGAAAAAAATCCTGAGGGTTGGGGCAGCCTATTCCATATCCTCCAACATTTCTCTGATGAAAACAGGGATGTCCGAAGAAAAAGTGGGACATTCCAGGATCAAATCATAAACCGGGATGGCTTCTGTAGATCTGGGACTGTTCCTGGAAAATAAGGACACTTGGAGGGTCTGTTACTGCATTTATATATCACCTTATTTCCATTGAGCTCAGTGCAGTGTGCATGGTTTTTTTCTCCTTTTGCTTTCACCACAGCCCTGTGAGGTGGGTTAAGCAGAGAGAGTGCACCTGGTCCAAGGTCAACCAATGAGCTTCACTGCCCAGTTCTGGTCTGATAGGCCAACAGTTTGAACCCTGCCAATGCACTGCACTGCCTTGGTGGAGAGTGGAGGGTGATGTCATGCTTTGCCTACCTGCCAAGCTGATTCCCCCAGCTGAACGTATACATGTGGGTTGTAGTTTCCCACATGTGCTGTATACATGCAACACATGCACAGACCGGCAGATTAGCAATGGAGACCTTTAAAAAAACAAACAAAACCCTGGAGAATTAATAACTATTCTTGTAATTCAGAAGCAGGAAGCAATCAAATTGGTATCAGCTTGAAAAGGCAAACTCCTAGACATTTTTACAGCTTCACAATATTGATTCTCTGCTGTGTGTCCACTACGAAACAGGTGGCTCTTGCACCTGCTGAGAGGAGAGAGAGTGACTGAGTTCACGCACCGCTGCTCCCTCCTGATCAGGTAACCACCGTTTTTCATGTTGACACAGTGCAAAGCATTTATCTGCCAGGACTCTGGGGGGTGGGGGGGGAGGTTCTTGTGCAAAGCTGGGTGTTCAAAGCCTGGACAATGCTCTCTGGATGGGCTCTGTACCTCTTTCAGAAATTTTAATCAGCACCATTTGGGCTCTAGATATTTGCAAAATGTATTCCTTCCCTCTCCCCACATCCCAATAAATTATTGGCCTCACAGCACTTGAAACACTTCAGATACTGGAAGTATCTGGTAGACTACTGAAAGGGCTCTCTGTCCCGAACCTTCTAACAGTCAGCATCATTGGATGCCCATGAGTTTTAGTGTTATGAAGGAGAAAAGGCTCCTCCCAGGTAAATGCTGCACATCCTTTACTGCAACTCTCTGCCCTGCGCCCAAGCCAGGCTTAGTAAAGGGTAAAGGGGACCCCTGACCATTAGGTCCAGTTGTGACTGACTCTGGGGTTGAAGCGCTCATCTCGCTTTATTGGCCGAGGGTCATGCTTCCGGGTCATGTGGCCAGCATGACTAAGCCGCTTCTGGCTAACCAGAGCAGCACACGGAAACACCGTTTACCTTCCCACCGGAGCGGTACCTATTTATCTACTTGCACTTTTTGTGGTGCTTTTGAACTGCTAGGTTGGCAGGAGCAGGGACCGAGCAACGGGCGCTCACCCCGTCACGGGGATTCAAACTGCCAACCTTCTGATCGGCAAGCCCTAGGCTCTGTGGTTTAACCACCCACGGCCCCCAAGCCAGGCTTACAACACTGATAAATATTGCTCCTGCAGATCCTGCTGCCGCTCCTCCCATGAACCCAGCATTCCTGCTCCAGTACATCACTGGAGCTATGGGTGTTTTTGATAATACCTTTAGCCATTTTTGCTTCAGATGTCGGTTGCACATCTACTCATCTTAATTTCCCTGGCTTTCCTTTAGTTTTAACAGTCGGAATATTAATGGGGAGGGGCTGTCGCTCAGTGGTAGAGCATCTGCTTTGTGCGCAAGAGGTCCCAGGTTTCACCCGCCAGCATCTCTCCCAGAAGCTGGGAGAAATCCTTCTCTGAAATCCTTGCGAGCCATTGCTGGTCACTGTAGACAATACTGAGCCAGGTGGTCTGAGGCTTTTGAGGTATGAGTGTGTGTTTGTTTGTTTTTAACAATGGTGTATAAATTTTATAGGGACGTGGGTGGTGCTGTGGGTTAAACCACAGAGCCTAGGGCTTGCCGAACAGAAGGTTGGTGGTTCGAATCCCCGCGATGGGGTGAGCTCCCATTGCTCAGTCCCTGCTCCTGCCAACCTAGCAGTTCGAAAGCGCATCAACTGCAAGTAGATAAATAGGTACCGCTCCGGCAGGAAGGTAAACGGCGTTTCCGTGTGCTGCTCTGGTTTGCCAGAAGCAGCTTAGTCATGCTGGCCACATGACCTGGAAGCTGTACGTTGGCTCCCTCAGCCAATAAAGTGAGATGAGTGCCGCAACCGCAGAGTCGGTCACAACTGGACCTAATGGTCAGGGGTCCCTTTACCTTTACTTATAAATTTTATGAAATTGAATGAATGAATGGGCCAATGGTCTGATTCAGTTAATATAGGATTTTACAGCTCCTGTCATCTTTCCCTTTACACATTTCTTTCCTGAACTGAAAAGTTGAATCTTCTTAGCTTTTGTTCTCATATGAAGTATATGCTTTGCTCATTTGCTTCTAGGATAATCAATGCACAAAAAGTGGTTTTAGCGCGTGTCCTATCCTTTTGGATAATTCTTTGCATGCAGAATAAGGTGCCTGTAAGGGGAAGGAACCCCTTTATCCATCCCTCAGGTGGGAGTGGGGATGCATGCACCATTGCTGACAGTTCTCTGACAACACGGATCACCCACAGGAGAGGGGAACTTTCTTTCCACCTCTGGCCTCCGACTACCCACCTTCTGTCAAGGCTGTGCCAGGCAACCTTGCTGAACTTTCACCAGTTAAAAACAAATATCCTAAGGGAATCTCCGCCTCCTGAAATCCAAGAATCTGTGTTTGATTCACAAGTTGTTTTTGAGATGCAAGAGCCATGGCTGGATGTCTACAGCTCACATGCTAAGATTATGCAGAGCCCAGTTTTAAAAACAATAGAAAGACAGTAGCATTCTTCTGTGAGTCTTTAGGAGGGAAGTGACTTCTGATGGCAGCCCTTCAAAATATCATAACTGAAACCCTCTCACAGCCTCCTCCCCATGCTAACTCCTGTCAATGGAGCTGCTTAACAGAGTTTGCTGGAATACAATGCTGCCTGCTGGCCATGCTGAATGGAGCTGATGGGAGCTGGGGTCCAACAGTGGGAGTTCCGCAGGCTGCCCACCCCTGTCCTACAGATTTAATACACACAGCCAGACTACTGTACCACAAGCAAAGAACAGGCAGATATCCCCCCCAAAACAGATAACTCAGGATAGGATGAGTAATTGAGCAAACAAACCAAGTCACTTGCAACAGTAAAGGCAGATGAGACAGCAATAGAACCATAGACTCATAGACTTGTAGAGATGGAAGGGACCTTGAGGATCATCTAGTCCAACCCCTGCAATGCAGGAATATGCAGCTGTCCCATATGGGGATGGAACCTGGAACCTGGCCATGATCAGCACCACAAGCTGAGCTGTGTTCCTGTGAAGATCCTATTCTAGGGGATTCAGTAATTTATAGTGCAGTCCTATGCATGCCTGTTCAGAAATGCAGGCAAGTACTATTCAGGAATAATTTCCACAATTATTGTTTCATTGAACACACCTTTATTACTGTTGTGTAGCAAAGGGCTCACTTATTTGCCGTGTGTGTATGTATGCAGAATACCAGGTTGGTTGTGGCGGTGAATGAGAGGGCAATTCATTTTCTTTACTAGGGAAATGCTCAGTGAGGTTCATAACATAGTGTTGTTTCTGTTCATTCAGTAAAACTCATCCTGTTTGTAGAAGGACCTTGCTAGCTATAGAATTGTGCAGACCTGATTATCTGCAAAGTTCTGTCATAGACAGCAGGTCTGTGTAGGAAATCTCCAGTATAGATCACACGAGAGGATTTTACAGTCTTCAGAATCAATAAAGACGTTTGGCACATAAAGTCTGCTACATTTCATTTTGCAACATACATTCTGAATGCTTGTAGAAATAGGGTTTAACAATGTACTAAAGGTTTTAGCTGTTTCCTCTATGAACAGTTTTCTCATCAGGTTCCTAAAACGTAGAGGAAAGCAATTTGCAGAAAGATAGATAACTGCAACTCTATAACTTTCCACTCAACACCTGTTAACTGTAATGGATTCTAAATCAATTTATGTGGAAGGAAATAGCCCAAATGAAATAGCTGATGAAATAACATGGGTCTAATTATGGTATGAATAATGACATCCCAGTTCCCTTGACCCTTATTTGTTTTTAAGAGTCAATTTTTTTTCCCACTGAATTTTTTAAAAAAGCACAAAATAAAAGTAGTTTAATTAGGGCTAAGCATATTAAGAACACTGAAAGTGAAGGGCACAGCAAGTTTCCACATTGGGAAAGGTAGCTATTTTGTCATGTCTAACTTATATAGCTTTAGGTACAGATTTTAAGCAACCCATTATTATTATTTTATTGTAAACTTTTCAGAGGGAGGAGAAAAACATAACTTCAACCATACAGTACTCCAAAACCAAACTTGATCCACAAAGAGCCTTGGGTTTTTAAAACACCGTACTATATGAACCTCAAGAAGACTTTTAGGCACAGCTGCTTACCTGTCAGCAGAGAGAGCCATGAGGGTGAAGACGGACACCCCCACCGAAGTCAGCTGTATGAAAGGGATAAGTTTACATCCAACCCGACCAAACAGCCATTCAGCAGACAAGTACCTGCTGGCATCCACAGGAACACAGGTGAGCAAAAGAAGCAAATCTCCAAAAGCCAAACTTGAGATGAACAAGTTGGGGACGTTCCTCATGGACTTCACGGTGCAGAAGATTTTGATCAGCGTAACATTGCCGACGAGTCCTATCAAGATGATGATCCCATAAATGGTTGGAATTGCATACAGGAACCGATAGTAAAACAAGTCCTCATCCAGGAAGGACAGATTTGCATGTTGAGCAGAAGAGGTGTTGCAAAGAATGAAGCCATCCAACTCCACACCTAGCATAATGCACTCCTCAGAAGACATTGTCAAGTTTTGGCGCACCAAAAAAATGCTTGCCTGATTAATATTTTTACCCAAAAAAGAAAAGAAAAAGAAAAAAGCTTCATAAATTCTTTCGAGCAGATTTCGTCCCTTAGTGGTGATTGGCAGAAATGGAATATGTGACGTGACTGAAGGAAACACATGCACAAGAAGAAACCCAGCCCATTCAAAACAAGGAAGCATCAGCATAGCTTCTGTTTCAAAACTTTGCTCTCTCTCCTGTTCATGAGGCCTGGGAATAAGTACTTCCCCAATTTGCAAAGACTGAGCAGTGGTCTACACAAAGCCGTCCATAGTCCATTACCAACACTCCTAGTGAGGTTTCAGTGTCGAAACGAAGGGGTTGCATTTTGCAATAACTTTTGGTAGTTGCTGCTCTTTCCAGCCCTTTCAGATCCTGCACTTGCAGGCTGCGTTTGCAGCAAAGGTGAGGAGCAGCTCCTTTAAACACTCAAATCCTAGAGGCAGGATCTCTGGGACGTCAGCTCTCTCCCTGCTTCGCACCATAGCAAGCTTCCTTCTGTGAGTACAGTAGATATATAGGAAAGTGCAGTCTTTTTCTGGGGGATGTCAGCCACCTACTGGACAATTTCATCACTGCCCAATGAATTGTGTTTTGAAATATACTCTTGAATCCCTCTAATGTATTTTTGTTGGGATTGTTCTTATGTAGGAGGCACAAGTTTAAAGTCTCACACTTTACTACATTTCTTACATTTGTTCCTTACTACATTAGTTTAGAGGGAGAGATACAAAAGGCATCTGATGTCTGACCCTACAATTCAAGAGAGCTAGAATTCTGCACTAACAGTCTCATGATACTTGAACAATTTACTCTGTTTCATCCAAGATTCTGTTAGAATCAATTATACAAATTGTGCCTATTTGCCTATAGGCTGTAACCTTGTTCACACGTACCTAGGAGTCATCATTACTGGACACAATGGGATGTTCTTTCCAGGAAACATATATGGGTTTGAGTTGTGTATTTATTTAATTTGAACAGTACTGGATTCTTGTGGATTCCCAGTTGCGTGGTAGGGGTGAGGGAGATTTTCTGCAGAAATGCTAAGGATGTGTTCAGTATACGGGTGTATCTGAAATTCTCCTTATCTGAATTTCTTCCTGTATTTCAGAGGTCTGAAATACCAGCACTTATTTCTATACAGAACAGACACGTTAGGTATTCTCCAATGTTCTGGGATGCACAATCTGCTGTTGTGTTCCATAGGATCACAGGCAGCTACCTTATATTATATTATGTTATGTTAGTTCCTTGGGTCCACCTAGCTTAAGAGCTCTCCAAGGTTTCACACAGGAAGTCTATCCCAGCCATACCTAGACATGCCAGAGATTGAAGCACGGACCTTTGGCACACAAAACAGATGGATGCTCTGCTATGGTCCTTCCATTCACTGATACCTTGCAGCTACTCTCACAACTAATGTTAATGTGTGTATTAATAAATTACATTGGTACTCTGCCCTTCCTCCCAAAATGAAGCTCAGGGTGACAGACACCATACAATAATACAATAAATCAGGGCTACCCAATGTGATGTTTTTGGACTACTTATCCCTGACTATTGACCAGGCTTTCTGGGACTGTTGGAAGTTGAAGACTAGCAAGATCTGGAGGGTACCACATTGGATACGCCTTCAATAAATCATACAACATTTGAAGACCTCATTGAAACCACAGTGAAGTCTCATACCAAACTAAACTCGAAGGCCCGCAACGTAGCCAAGGTAGAGGACTGCCTGATTTCACCTGTGAGAGAGTTCCATAAATACCCCCCTCATCAAGAACCCCAGTGCCTCATATCACCACCCTCTTTCCCACTCCCACTGACAAAACTGTCACCAGTCCGTCTCGCTGCAATTGGAGAATCTGGGTTGGAAGGTTCTGTGGAAGGTGCTTCTTCAAGTACTTGGTCCTAAGTAATACAGGGCTTTGTTCAATAGTACCAGCCCCTTGAGGATCAAAACTGATGCAGTCTCCTCTTGCAGCTCGGTGCAACAGCTGAGCAGTGGCATTCTGCACCAGCTGCCACTACTGGACCATTTTCAAGGGTAGCCCCATGTAGAGAGCATTACAATAATAACTGTGGTTAACAGAATGTTCTTTGAACAGGGTGTTTTTCCCCGCACAAGAGGATATCTGTGCCTTGGTAAGAGACTTCACCCAAAGAACCTTGATGTAATCATATATGAAATCTAGGACTGTGAAAATTCATTTCCAAGCATTGAGAAAAACCTAAGGAGTCTTTCCGGGGTTTCCTTCAAATTCAAAATTATAAGGCCAAGAAATGTTAATTGGTTGCTGGGTTTTTATTGTGGTAATACTTTAGGTTGATAGAGCACTGGTTTGCAAGTGAGAATGCAGAGTCTCAGAGTCCAGGGTTATTGTCTCTCTGGTGAGAGCTTATATGTGGGCATTGGTGTGCTTTGACTGGATGTGGAGTTACTCCAAATCCTATTCTATCTCATTGTGAGGTAAGTGGAAGTAGGGGCTCCTAGGAAGGCAGTAAATATCCCCGCTCCATTTAATCCTATGGCAGGTATTTCCCTCACACCAGTTCTGTGGTTGAAGTTGAGCTGTTGTGAGACTGTGCCGGGGGAGCGGGGTCTAAAGGGGTGTGGGACAGAGCTTTCCAAACTGTGTGTCCTGGCATCTTAGTGTGTTGGCCCTCCACACTCCTCCCGAGGCTGGAAGAGGGTTACTTTAATCTCTGGTTTGCTAGTAAAACTGAATTACTGTGTCACGAAATGATGCAAAACTGAATTACTGTGTTGTGAAATGATGCATGTCTAAAAAGTGTGTCACCAGCATGAAAAGCTCTGGTGTAGGATTGGGCATAAGTCCAGTACGACCCTTTGCCACTCATGCCCCACCCCTACCTCAGTTCTGGCTTGGAACCTTATACCAATAGAACCAATATGCTGGCATGGGGTTGCACTGGGTCTTCACAGTTCACCAACATAACTCAAGTTCTCTCACCCTAATTCAGTTTCGCCAGGATAGCCATCATATTCTATCACTCCTCAGTGAATGTATCTCAAGTGCAGGATTGAGCCCGTAATTCATGTAATGCAACTAAATTATTTAGGCATAACAGAAAACAGGAACTGCGGAATCATTAGAGTAAAAAAAACCAAACCCATGAAAACGTCATTGGAGAAACATTAAGCTGTGATTAATAGATAGCTATATTATTCTTGTCATGTAGACTTAATTAAAAACCAATGGCAGAAAAGTGATTTGCAGCACAACCCAATGCATGTCTACTCAGAAGCACGTCAAAATGGGATTGGGACTTGATTTTGGTTAGGTGTGCATGGGATTGCAGCCTTAGTAGTTTAATCAGCCAAGATTTCAAATGACAGTTTGGAACAAAAATAGCTTCATCAGCAGAACTGCACTGAAGACTGGCTGCCAGACGTAGCCTAGATGCAAAGGGACTATATGAGCTCAAACTATTTAAAAGTCTGCTCACATCCATCATTACCCTCCTGCTATCATAACCTCCAACTCTATTCATGCAGAGATGGTGATTATTTCTTAATGAAAGTTGCCTGTTCAATAGCAAGCTTGATGTGTAACATAGCATGCCCTATTTCTGTTCTTAATTACAATTTACAGAAGCATCAGTAGGATCCTCAAGAGGATTAAAGATCCGGAGGTGAATGGAAGCCGAACGTTGTAATTGGTTTCCTGTGTTTAAAAGGGAAAAAATAATAATGAAGGATTAAGGATTCAATTAAGTATATAAACCACTGGGATAAAAATAAAATCTGTAACTGCCAGCCAGACCGTTACTGATATCCAACAAATGAAAATAAAAATAAGAAGTAATGTATTACAAAACCATGGCTTTAGGAGGGACATTAGATGATCCCAGAGGGAAGACTTTACCCAAGTTGTTATCCAATGCTTACATTCGTTTAGGATGCAAAACTGCATGCACTTACTTGGTAGTAAGCCACACTGAAGTCAGTGGGGCTTACGTCTGAGTAGACATGTAAAAGATTGCGCTGCTACTGGCTCATGCTGAAAGATGAGTGTTTTAACAGAAGCATGATACTAGTAACTCAAAATGTAAACAAATATAGAGTTTTAGGTAGTTCTACTTTTATGGTCAGAATTAGCCTTACTTGGAAACAACTTATATTGCTTATTTCATTTTAAGGCATCTAAAAACCATTTAGTATTTCAAAAATTGCAGAGTGTACAGTCTAACGCATGGGTAGGCAAACTAAGGCCTGGGGGCCGGATCCGGCACAATCGCCTTCTAAAACCACCCCGCAGACGGTCCAGGAATCAGCATGTTTTTACATGAGTAGAATGTGTGCTTTTATTTAAAATGCATCTCTGGGTTATTTGTGGGGCATAGAAATTCGTTCATATATTTTCTCCAAAATATAGTCCAGCCTCCCACAAGGTCCGAGGGACAGTGGACCACCCCACCTCACCCCATAGCCTTTTAGGACTTGACAAAAGAGTTCTAATTTCCTGGCAAATATGTTGCCATGGGAACGAAATAGTTTGCTAATTGCTTCTTAATGCTGAGGAATGTTCTGGGTAGCCTCATCCTGCATCAAATCTCATTCCGCAGATTAATGAGGAAACAATATTGAATGGATTTAGGAATGAACACATGTGGAAGTGACATGGACCAGGAATAGACTGATCTGTCCATTCTCTAGTTGCACATGCTATTTATTTATAATAAGCATTTTTCTGCTACACTTCAATCATATCTCCTGGGCAGTTTTTAAAGCATTAAAAGTAGTTCTGATGATGTTGGGGAGAAGGGATGTTGTTATTAGTTTGAAGGTAGCAGTGCAGTTCTAATCACGTCTACTCAAAAGTAAGTCATATTAAATTCAATGGAGCTTAGGACTGCAGCATAAGATATTTATATTCACCTATGCAATCCGCAATATTGTATTATAACTTTCCTGGCATGAAGCTCTCTCAGTGCATTTTATCTGTAGCGAATGTTTTTATCGACATATCGGTGTTAATTGTGTTTGAACTGGTCTAATACCTCTCTCTCAAAGTTTCCATTCATGACTGCATGTGGAATGTAATTTCTGAGTGGGTTTAGAGTATATTTGCTCTGGACAATCATTTGGATTACAGGCCCTGTTCGATCCCATGAGTTTAAATATCTATTAATTGCCTACAGTTTGCAATTTTCTAATCTGCTGTGTGTTTGATGTGTGCAATGCTTAAACTGATATCTGAGCTATACAAACTTTAAAAATAGCCTTCATGATGCACCTAGTCTGATATGTCAACATTAAAAAAGCATGGATCAGAAAGTGTGAAAAATGAGGATGTTTAAACTCCTAGAACAGTAATGGTTAAAAAAAAAGTATGCCACTGAAACAATAGGAAAGAAGGGAAGCAATGGGCATGAACAATATCCAATAGCAACAAAAAAGAGAGTAGATTTTAAAGGATAATGTTTTGGGGGGCCAAGAAGTACTAATTTCACCCCTAGAGCTGGGGAAACTCTGAGGCTTGGATGCTTATAGGCTGGCTACCAACAGGCATGCCAACTTGAATAAAATATTTGGGGGGGGGCAGGTAAGCCCAACCATGCATAATCGATCACATGGTGTGGCACACACACACCATTTGAATGGCAAAGCCTATCAACTTTAGGGAGGCCGGGCCACCTCAAATATTTTATTGGGGGAGCCAAAGGGACCTCAGCACCTAGGAGTTGGCTCCTATGCCTACCAATAAGATATGCATGGTTGCCTATGCAGCTCCCCCTCCTGGTTGGTGACCCCACATCCATTAATTATTATTATTATTGTGGTGGTGGTGGTTGTTATTTATTTGTACCCCGCCCATCTGACTGGGTTTCCCCAGCCACTCTGGGCAGCTTCCAACAAATATTAAAAATACATTAAAATGTCACACAAACAGGGCTGCCTTCAGATGTCTTCTAAAAGTCTGGTAGTTGTTCTCTTTGACATCTGATGGGAGGGTGTTCCATAGGGCGGGTGCCACTACCAAGAAGGTCCTCTGCCTGGTTCCCTGTAGCTTTGCTTCTCTCAGTGAGGGAACCACCAGAAGGCCTTCGGCACTGGACCTCAGTGTCCAGGCAGAATGATGGGGGTGGAGACGCTCCTTCCTGTATACTGGGCCAAGGCTGTTTAGGGTTTTAAAGGTCAGCACCAACACTTTGAATTGTACTCGGAAATGTACTGGGAGCCAGTGTAGGTCTTTCAAGACTGGTGTTATATGGTCTCGTCGGCCGCTCCCAGTCACCAGTCTAGCTGCCGCATTCTGGATTAGTTGTAGTTTCCGAGTCACCTTCAAAGGTAGCCCCACGTAGAGCGCATTGCAGTAGTCCAAGCGGGAGATAACTAGAGCATGCACTACTCTGGCGAGGCAGTCTGCGGACAGGTAGGGTCTCAGCCTGCGTACCAGATGGAGCTGGTAGACAGCTGCCCTGGATACAAAGTTGACCTGCGCCTCCATGGACAGCTGTGAGTCCAAAATAACTCCCAGGCTGCGCATCTAGTCCTTCAGGGGCACAGTTACCCCATTCAGGACCGGGGAGTCCCCCACACCAGCCCACCCCCTGTCCTCCAAGAAGAGTACTTCTGTCTTGTCAGGATTCAACCTCAATCTGTTAGCCGCCATCCATCCTCCAACCGCCTACAGGCACTCACACAGGACCTTCACCGCCTTCACTGGTTCCGATTTAAAAGAGAGGTAGAGAAACACTGCAATTGTGGCAACTTTCTGAAGAGCACATGCGTCTTTTTGCAGCTTTATTTTACTTTTATAAGGATATACACAAATATACTTTCCAGGAGCAGCAGACAAGAATGATGGAACTGGCCAGAGATCTGTCTTTGCATTGTCAAACATTTTCAATGGCTTTGACCAAATTTCTAAGAATTTCCTTCACCTTCTCCCCCTGAAGTTCTAAGAGTGGGCTGTACAATGAATGTGTTTGAGTTTGGAGTACACAGCTGCTTTCACAGTGCTTTGCCATTATCAAGAGCCCACTGGCAAATCTATAGCCCACTTTTATGCCCAAAGGATGCAGCCATTGAGTGATAGACTCATTCAGCTTGGATTGAATACAAGCAGCTGTGTTACTTTTTCCAAATCTACAGGTGCCGAGGGCTGCCTGGCACCTTAACAAATAGTAATTCTGACCTAATGCACTGTAAAAGACACCCTTCTGATTGATTGCTAGTCCAAACATGACTGGTGAAGTGGATTTCTTTACAAGTGGTCCTTCCAAGAGCTTTATATATTCTCCTGCAGCAGAGAGAGCTCGTGTTGAGAAGTGGGCCTGTCATCTTCAAGCACACTGCATTAGAGCTTTAGAAATACAAGATGTTCAACAAATGAATATGGCAGCATATCTCCTGCAATAATTGTGTCATTACATACTCCTTAACTGACTCACAAGTAGTTATTTGTTGTGAAACTTCAGCCACTTGCAGTTATATAATTTCAGATGGAGGAGAAGTAGAAGAGAAGAAGAGTTTGGATTTGATATCCCACTTTATCACTACCCGAAGGAGTCTCAAAGTGGCTAACATTCTCCTTTCCCTTCCTCCCCCACAACAAACACTCTGTGAGGTGAGTGGGGCTGAGAGACTTCAGAGAAGTGTGACTAGCCCAAGGTCACCCAGCAGCTGCATGTGGAGGAGCAGGGAATCGAACCCAGTTCACCAGATTACGAGTCTACCACTCTTAAACACTACACCACACTGGCTCTGGATGTGTTGTACTTTAATGCTGCTGGTGCCAATCCATTCTTGGGCAACACACAATGAGGATGATCAATGGGTAGTGATGGGCGAAATGTGCATTGGTTCCCTTACCCAATTCATACTTCCCCAATTTGTAAACTAAACACAGCAGTCTTTCAAAGTGTGTGCTTCTTTGAATTTTGCAATGCAGTTCTCCAAACAAAGAAACACGAATGTATAAAAAGCCATACATTCATGGAAACAAGCACAGAGAAATACATGATTTTAAGGGGCCGATACTTGCAAAAATGTGCCTATTTGGCAAAATTGCATGCAAAAACACAATGATAGGAAATATTTTCGCAGGGAATAAAAAAGAAAACATGAGGGTGTGGAAATATGGCCAGCTGGACTAAATACTGGAGAAATGAAAATTTAGTCTGTGCCCAACATATTTTTGAAAGAACTCCTTCCTAGAGGGCATATGTGTATATAGAAATAACACACATAGCAAATGGGATAGTGAGTATAAAATGTGACACCTTCTCATAACACCTCATGGAACAAATTATCAAGTGTGTTTTTAAAATAAAAATATGACAAACATAAAATGTATAAACAAGAAAAAACGTATTCAACAGAAATGAATGACAAACCAAACACCTAAAAATGAAAATAAGAACTGCCAAAACAAAACAAAAAAAGTCCTTATAAATAAGACACAAAAAGGTAAATGAGTTTTCCCTCTCTGGTTTGACTACTTTTGGTGCTTTCTTCATTTTGTGTAAGCGCAATGAACAAGGGTGACAAAGGGCACCCCTGTGTCATATCTCACTGCATGGGAAATGGATCTGTGCCTTGTCTATTTATCCCAACCTTTGCCTGCCTATTATGATATACATCTTGTAATACTGCCATAAATTCATTACCAAATTTTTTGTTGAGTACCCCTTTTTGATTAAGTGGCAAAAATCCATTGATCGTAGTCAAAAGCATGATTCATTAAAGAGTATGAAGCTTGGATTTTCAATTATATATTTTGATATTTTTTGACAACTTGTCCTTTAAGTTTTTCATGTATGTGTGTGTGTGTGTGTGTGTGATCTGCTTAGAGTTTATTAATGCTCTAGCTTCTTTCTGTATATTCAGCAGTTTGGTTTTAAAAGCTTTGTGTGCTTATTGTGTATAATTAACAAGTCATTATAAACATATTCCAAACTGGGAGATTTTTTAAAAAAATAAAAAGATGCAGTATACTTTTTATATTGTTACTTGCTATTTCTCCTGTTCATTGTTTTCTCCCATCTCAACCAGTGACAGTAGCATAATAAACATCAATGGTAATTCTACCCAAAACACGAAGCATAGTCCTACCACACTCCACAGTTACATAGGCTGCAATCCATCGGCCAATATCCTGGCATGGCTTTTATGGATTTCAGTGGAACTAATATTATTATTATCATTTATTGAATTTATATACTGCCCTATACCCAGAAGTCTCGGGGTGGTTCACAGAACAATCTTTTCTTAAGCAGAAAACCTTTGCATTGTAGACATAATGACTGAAAAGTTCAGATCTCATACTCTAAAAAAGCCATGACATAAGGTTTAATTTCTCAAGATTATTTTAAAATTGAACTTCTCATTTCGGCCTTCTGTTTTTGAGCCAACAGCATCCCTTTCATCATTCCCCCCCCCCTTTGCTTGTTTTTTTGTAGGCAGGGTAGAGTGGGAGGCAGAAGCTTTCTCTCCAAAAACGAAAGGTGAGGTTCAAAATTAGGACCTAGATTTGAATGCTAAGCACAATGAAGGGAGATGGTCTTCAACGTGATGGAAATTGGTCATTTATGCATTGGTAATACAAGTTAATTAAGCCATTCATCAAGACTGAGGGCCAAACAGGAGTCAGAAGCCATAAGGATAATGGCTCTATAAAGAACAAATGAAGTGAGAGAAACTAGATTGCTTTTGAAAGAAATTACAAAATTAGAGGATGAAACAAATACAGTCGATGAAAGACATCATAATACTACGTAATAAGGGAGCTATGGGTTACCGAAGGAAATTATTTTGCTTAGATGTGAAGAAAGACAGCAGCACATGAAGCCTCATAAAGAGGCAAATGAAGATGGCAAAATGGAGGAGATATCAGAACACCTCTAAATTAGGCTGGGCAGAAGGTAGTTCTACTCTGCAGTGAATCAGCAAGGCTTGTTTGTTCCTAAAGGCAAGAACAACAAAATGAGTTTTCCCTACCTAAATGAGCCTGTTGAAATGAAGAAAGCTAACCAGGAATGGATGTTTGTTTGAAAATATTTGAAAAGTATATTGAAAATACTGTCAGGGACCGTGCTGAGGGGGGCTGCACTGAGGAGGAATGGTGGGAGCCTCCCCCTCCCCCTACTCCTGACCAGGATCCTGAATCTCCCCAGGAGCAGTGGGACAGTATAGATTTGGAACAGTGGTTTGCAGAGGGACCTAGTTCAGAAGACAGAAGTTGGGAAGAACTGGGTGGTGAACAGCTAGGAGAAAAAGAACTGGGAAAGAGAGTTAACAGACTCACTTTCGCTGGAAAGCATCCATCTGCTCAGCCCAAGGTCAAGGAGAGCACAGTGGTTGCGAGATCAGGTTGCAAGACACAGAAGTGACGTGGGTGACTAGGGAGGAAGTGGGTGGAACCCTTAATTGGGAGCACCTTCATCCTTAGGAATGGATTCTTTGTTCTCTCACTGTGATCATTATAATTTTGAACTGCTAAGAGACTTCTTTCGCTTTGTTCTGCTTACCTACTGCCAAAGGGGGAGAGGAAGTGAGTCCCTGAAGCCTGACACGTACTGTACATACTGAAGGAATGGGTTTCCAAAACCCAAAAACTGACTGTGCAGGCAGTTTTAAACTGCACCAAAATTCCTATTTTTCCTTAGCTAAAATCCATTAATTTGAGCTCTGAGCTCAATGCATAAACAAAAGCCCGGCTGTATAGACAAGTGCTCAGAGCCCTCTCCTTTATCAGTTGTGACGGCATCTATGGCCTTCACTGTAGCGGTAGTAGAACAGAACAGAGAGAAGACACGTCTGTGCTTTATCTTATGTCCTGGACACACTCTGACACACAAACCCAGGTCTGGGAACAAACGCCAGAGCATGTTCCCGGAGATGATTACCTCTCCCCAGATAATAGTAGGAAGAGGAAGATCCTTTTATGGTCAGAAGTACAGGAAGGAAGATCCTTTTATGGTTGAGAGTACCAGAGCAGGAACATATGTGATGTCAACCTGCATAAGTAGGCTGACGTGGTTGGGCTCCTAGGGGAGGAGTGAGAGGATGCCTGGAGGATATATATACTGCATGAAACTTGTCATTTCTTTGGACTTGCTGTGGACTTGATCACGCAAGTGCCTTCTGCTATCCGGAGAGCAGAATAAACTCTTTCTTTGAACCAACCTCGGTGTCATTTTGACTTCCTTCCTCCCGTCCCGGAGCAACGCAGAACCAATCGGTGAACTCCAATAAGGCTTCAATACCATACATTTAAAGCTACCCTCCCCCAAAAAAAGAATCTTGGGAATTATAGTTTAGTTATTTAGTTCTGATTCCTGGACTGCAGAGAATTGGACCAGGTGACCCTGTGGATCCCCTCCAACTCTACAGTTCTATGATTCTAACTCCCATGGCCCTTGACAATTTACAGTTCCCAGGATTCTGAGGAAGAGGAAATGTGCTTTCGCTGAATGGGCTACCACTGAAAACAAACTCACAGACTCAGAATATGCTCATGTGCATGTTGTCCTTTCATTCTAATGAGACGATCTTTGTACCTGGCCCTGGCTAGTAGATCTTGGAGTTCAAGTTAAAAAAAAAAAAAGTTTCACCAACTCTAAAGCTGGCCAACCCCTGATCTAAATGATGTGAATATCTGTACAGAAATCAGAGTGTAAATAGAGATGGCTATAATTTATAACATGATTTAAACCGAAACCATTCTACATCATGTGTAGGCCTGGATGCTAAGAAAAGTTAAGGAAGTTCACAAAAATAAAGTTTCCTTTTCCTTCCTCCCCGCCTAAGAGAGATGAGACACAATTTCAGACCTGAGTATTTGCATTAGTTAGCCCACCAAGTTAAAACAACTTGATTTTAGCAATGCTAAGGGAAAAGATTTTATTCCAAATATTTACATAAATGCAGAGGGTGACAATAGCACCTGATTTGCAAGCTTTTAAAGATAACTACCTCTTTGAATACTTAGCTTGCTATTTAAGAGGTTTTGCTGTGGTCTGTCATTCAAAACATAACAATTTGTCTTCTTTTGCATTCTTGCCTTCTCCTGTGTCCCTTTACTAAGTGCCTTTATTTTTGCCAATTCTCTTCATAAATACATTTTTTAAAGAGATCGATGATGATGATTTTTACAGAGGGACATTCAACGTGCATTGGCAATCTGCATTTATGTACCTTCCTTCCTGCTATCATTATTTTCTTTTTTGTAAACATTGCTTTCCATATTCCAGAGGCAGATCAATACCGTATATTTATATCAGTTTTTTGCAGGTTTTCTCATTGTGGCTTTTCCCAAAGAATCTTGAGAACTGTAGTTCAGTGATGCTGCTGAGATTTTTTAGAGACCCCTAATACCCTTCACAGAAGTGGAGTCTGCTGGGTTCCCTGTGGAGAGGAAATGACTGCAGGCCTTTAAATTATGGAGATATTTATTGATGGTCTATGTGTGAATCATGCTCATAAGTGGATTATAGATACTAAGTTAAGAGAGCTTTTTGAAGCACAAGTAGCAATTTAATCAGATATCCATTCTCGGGTTTGCCCAAAGGGTGTTCCTTCGTTTCCAGCACTTTGGGTAAGTAGTGTTTCTAAGAAACCTCCTCCTCATTACTGTATTATTATTTTTAAAGACTTGGCAATATCAAAGCACTTTTCAACCAGCAAAAATTGCATCAGGTCTGCTCTACTGTTCCCTTGATTCCATGTACAACTGAATATGATATTCAAAGATGTTAGAAAATCACATGTCATATTTTTGTTGTTGTTTAGTCGTTTAGCCGTGTCCGACTCTTCGTGACCCCATGGACTAGAGCAAGCCAGGCACTCCTGTTTTCCACTGCCTCCCCTTCTCCTTGTGCCCTCCATCTTTCCCAACATCAGGGTCTTCTCCAGGGAGTCTTCTCTTCTCATGAGGTGGCCAAAGTATTGGAGCCTCAGCTTCAGGATCTGTCCTTCCAGTGAGCACCCAGGGCTGATTTCCTTCAGAATGGGTAGGTTTGATCTTCTTGCTGTCCATGGGACTCTCAAGAGTCTCCTCCAGCACCATAATTCAAAAGCATCGATTCTTCGGCGATCAGCCTTCTTTATGATCCAGCTCTCACTTCCATAATTATATAATTAATTATTTCATATTAAGATCACATTTAAAAGAGACTATAGTGACAAGGTGATACTTTCCAGATGTTGCTGAACTACAGCTCTCATCATCCCTGACAATTGACTGTGCTGGCTTGAACTGATGAGAGATGGAGTTTCACAACATCTGCAGGGCATCCTATTGGTCATCCCTCATACAGGGCAATCCATTCATATCATTTAGCCATACTTCAGACATTAGAAAAGCATTTTAGCCTCACAGCAATCCTGTGAAGCAAGTGTACTCCTAGTGATGCAACAATAACGCTGCTAGCACATTTGAGAAGCTAAGCAGGGTCAGGTATGGTTTCAAATTGGTTGGGGAACCACCCTGTTTAGATTCCTGCATTGCTGGTGTTTGTACACTCAGGGTCCCTTCCAACACTATGATTCTATGGTTCTAAGTTAAACAAAATGTAAGCAACTTGCCTAAGGCTATCAGTAAACTTTATGGCCAAACAGGGCTATAAACTCATCAACAAGGGAACTGTGTACAGTGGTACCTCGGGTTACATACGCTTCAGGTTACAGACTCCGCTAACCCAGAAATAGTACCTCAGGTTAAGAACTTTGCTTCAGGATGAGAACAGAAATCGTGCTCCAGCAGCACAGTGACAGCGGGAGGCCCCATTAGCTAAAGTGGTGCTTCAGGTTAAGAACAGTTTCAGGTTAAGAATGGACCTCCGGAACGAATTACCGTAAGTACGTAACCAGAGGTACCACTGTATAAGGGTGCTTCCACACTATTACTATTGCAAATTCAGGTTGTGCAATTAAAGCTGATCAGTGCTTTTGTGCAAGAAATAACAACAAACCACAAAGCAGACTTTTCTTTATAAGTAAAGTGATGGGGAAATGCACTGGAAAGTGTGGTCTGTAAGCAGGCATCACTATCTGTTCCATCCCATATTCATAACAAGCAGTGCTGTTTCCATTCTGCTGCAGTTCAGATTATGACAAAAACTACATTATTCGCTCACTGCCCGCTATGGTGAAATTTTATATAATTAATTATGTTCTCATTCTGTTATACCACACCTTTCATTTCAATGCAAAGAAAGTGCAATATAAATTGTGGGGAGCAATCAGTTATGCAACATTATCTCTAATCTGCAGACTGGAAACAACAGCAAATACTGATCGCATTTGCTGGGTTCATTTCTATTCTGGACATGAGATAAATAAATGAACGTTGGCAATTTCTGCTCACATTTCACTGAAATTCTCCGAAATAATAAAAGCAAAGCAAGCACTGTTTTCTGACTCCTACAAAGAGGGGCAGAAACTGATAGTTCAGACACAAGAAGAATCAGGTTAGCCCCACAAAAAGACATGTAAACTGACTATAAAAGCTATAAAAACACAACTATGCTATGATTTGTTTTTTCCTGAACAAAAGCTGAATAGCATAAAAACAATTACTTTCCATTGACCAGCTGAGATGAGTATTTCTGCTACTGTTTACTTCGAAACCTGAAGCGCCATGGGATCTATCACTTTGTAAAGTGATAGCTTCGAGAGGAGAAAAATCAAACTCTGGATTGATTCAGGCTGGAGTGAATTTGAGATCTGTAAATTTGGGGATGGGGAACATGAGGAACAAGTAGATAAGAATACCTAAAATCCATAAAGGTTGTGCAGACCATTAAAAATACACCACAACCAATCACTGCAATAGCAGCAGCAATCTGATTGCTTTACCTATTTTCCAAAGACTGCTTTTCTTAAAGCTCAAACTTTATTAGAGCTCAAACTTTTCCACTCTAATGTACGTTTTTAATGCTTTTTCCAACTACCTCTGAAATGCGGGTGTAAAATGGATAAAGGGATGGGACTTTTATAACGTGTGATTGCCCTAGGGCGCAATAAATTGAATAAAAATAGAATTGTAAATGTTAAAGACAATATCAGATCTGAGGCTTCCCGCCCACCTTGAAATGGCAAGACATAATACACTTAGAGAAGCAAATCTGGTTTGGGTAATGGGAGCTTTTCCTTCGGAGCTTGCGATGTGTCAGCCCATAGAACAGCCCAGGTGGTGGGAATCAATAACTTATTGATGTGGTGCATTGTTTGAACTTTTCAAAGATATGATTGACTTTTACAGAAACAATAAAAAGCTTTCCAAGTAAATGTGACATAGCTATCCACTATTACTTGGGTAGAAAGAGCAGGGTTTGTGTGGAGTGAATCATTTCAAACATCCATCACGTAATGGTCCTTAACAGATTGTAGTCCACATTTACAGTGCAATTCTACCCAGAAGTCCATGTGTACTCAAAGGAAAGCTCCATTATGTTCAGTGGGTCATATTTCTAGGTAAGCAGGTATAGGATTGCAACCTTAGATGCTTTGAAATTGCCACCATAAGTGAAGATAAGGATCCAAGTGAAAGCAAATATTAATATATATGCCATGATATTCTTGGCTTGACTTTAAATGTGAACCAAATAATGGTAAGATAAAGGTGGGAGACGTTTAGCTCAGTTAGCAGAGGCTTAGGTTCATCCAAGCACATGCCTAAATTGTGTTCTCCATACTGGAATGCTGTACCCTTGTTTGCTGACAATATGTGGCATCCATCAAACCATCAAGTGTTGGGCAAGTATGTGTGGCCCCCACTATTAATCTCCCTCTTTTGGATTCTTTCAAATTGAGAAGATTTGGCCTGCAATTATCCTTCATAGAAAACTACTGAAACCTGGAGGAGTTGCTAACCACAATCCCTGGCATCTCTAGGCAGGGTTGGGGGACAGGGGGGGGGGGGGCTTCTGTTGGGAAATGTGGCAAACTGCTGCCGGTCACTGTACAAACAAGATGGAGCTATATGCACTGGTGTGTCAGTATATGGAAACATCACCGCTGCAGACAGCCAGTTTGTTGACATCACATGATGCGCCTATCTGTGGGAAAGAAGAATTTCCCAGGACGTTCACAGGCTGGATAAGTCTCTGTGAAGAGTGTAACTTGAAACCTTCTGTGTGCGCATGTTCAGGAAGTTTGTAAGACTTGCTGGAAGAACTGAACTGAAAGGACGTGTTTTTCTCTAGTGCTGTAATGTGAGAAATAAACATCATGTAAATAGATTTCTGACTTGTTTTCTTTCCCCTGCGAAAGCAGGAGGAGGGAGGGGTTGTGCATTTTACCCACGCTTGGGAAAATGTCGCCTATCAAAATCTCCCTGGTCTGTCCGAGATATCAGCCAGAGTAGGTTACTGGTAAGCAAGCTCCGAGGACAGTCAGAGGGGCCAGCCTCTATGGAGGGGGCTTACAAACCAACATGGTGGTCTGATTTGGTATAAGGCAGCTTCCTATGTTCCTGTTCCCCTAGGATTCAAATACTAAATTGAACTAATGCAAACAATTTGTCTTCTCAACATGCATGCTCGCTTCATGAAGAATCTTAGGTAGACAGGTAGAAAGTAGGAAATATTTAAGGGTCAGATAGCCACTTTCTTTGTGTCTAGCCTTAGCAGCTGTGGCAAGCGAAAATCCAATAAGTGATGTTTCCCCCTGGTATTATATCATTAGTATTAGTATTAATATTATTTATTCCATTTGTATACTGCCCTTCATCTGAAGATCACAGAGGGGTTCAAAACATATATTTAATAAGTTTAAAGGATAAAATTAGTTAATTAAAATGTTTCTATTCTGCTCTATATCACTTTCTCTCTTTTGCACAGGGATTACGTTCCCAGCCCTCACACGCTCTGGCAGGGTGCCCTGCCCTGTTACCCCCCCCCCCATTACACCCCATTCTGCCTTCTTCCGGGTCCCAAAAGACCTGTATGTCAATTGGACATGCCTAAAATGGTTGCTGCCTGTATATCAGTAGGTAAATCACAACTCAGCCATGCCATCAATGCACTCCAAACATCTGCATTAATGTTCTAATTTGGTTTTGTTCTTCACAGGGGGTGAGATGCAGAGGGCCTCCCGAACCACTGTGTAGTGGCTCTTAATTGGGTTTGGGGTTTTTGAAGGTGACGTTCAGGTAATATTGAACACTGAAAGAGCAATTTGATTTTGTCTTAAGTGCCAGTACTAGGTATCAGCTCCAGATAGTACAGTCGTGTCCAGTTGCCTTTTCTTAAATGGTAACAAATTTTTGAAATGGTAATTCACATATTATTTGATTCTGATTCCCCCCCCCCCTCCTTCCACCCTGTCAATGCAACAGAACAACAATATTTGATTATCATATTCTGTGTTGGAACAACTCAGAAGACATTTTAAGCTCTTAAAAGTAAAGGCTCTAAAGAAATGTTGTCCAAAAGAACTTTTCCTGTGAAAAATTGGCATTCAGTACAATGATCCATGAGGATGCCATGTAAACCAATGGAGGAGCAGACTTTCCCTTAAGTGCTAACAACATAGTTCTGCTCATGACAAAGCAGCAGGCGGGGTTATCTAGGTGGCCTCCAGACTGAAGCCCAGTTCCTCCCCTTTGGCAAGATGGGCAGAAATTGTGTGGATCAGACCTTCTTAAACCAGCACAGTATTGTTGGCTGCCTCATTCCACTGGCAGAGTCAGGATCACAGAGATCAAAGTGAGTGAGTGCAATTTGCAGCAGCAGTAGCCTTTGTAGTGTATTTCTGAATATCAGGTTAATGCCATTAGTCTTCTGGAAAGAAATTCTGCAAGGAGAACAAGCCTAGCCTGCGACAAAATACACAGCCTCAGAAGATGCATCTCCTGGTTTTTCACCTTGATGTGTTGGTATGTAGAGGCAAAAGTGGGACATTTTGCCTAGGCTAGTTTCTGTGCGCAGCCATTCACCCCCTCTGTGCTCCATGCAGGCAAGCAAGAAATGTTAGCAGAATTCACTGACACATTCCAGCCAGGCAAAAACCCTCAATGACAGTAAGTTGGGCCACAAGGAGAGTGGTGGGTGGCCTGGAGAGAGTCCTGAGGTTCAGATAGAGAGGTGTAGAGGGCCACATTTGGCTACCAGCCCCTTATGTAGATGAGCATCACTCTCTCTGCCCTCTCCAATAGAACAAAATTACACTGTCCACAATGAGTGTCTCCCTCAGGAAGGCAAATGACCCTCAGGAAGGCATCATGCCCAGGCCTCTCCTTGTGTTTTATCTGCCTGCTTTAATGCCTCACTGTTTCAGCAACACAGTTGTTGTTGTTGTTCTCTCTCTCTCTCTCTCTCTTTCTGTCTCTGTCTCTGTCTCTGTCTCTGTCTCTCATTCTCATTCTCTTTCCTTCTCCCTCTCTCCATGGTTGACAACTCGTGACAATCCCGTGAGTTATTTTCCTCCTCTTTCCCCTGGTATATCTTAACTGCCATGGCAATATATTGTCAGTGTGTCTACAGAAACCCTGGGGTGGTCTCTTAGTAGGGGATTTTAATCTAAGAATTCCTTCTAGTGAATAGGAAAGCCTGAATGGAAATACACTAGACAATATGAGCGTATATACAGTACCTTAGACCATCATCATCTGTCTACCAAAGTGTCAAACGTTTCCACCCTTGAGAGAACAAAAGCAAGCAGCGTGCAGGCAATAGTCATAAAAGCTGCAATTGATTGCTTTTTAGAGTAGGCTTCATAAGGTTCTCTGCAATTGTCCGAAGCCCAGTATTTGTGTGAAATCAATGCTCACAGCTTTGGGGACAGACTTAAATAGTATCATATCTTACTCAGAGAAATGCTTTGATGCGTGCAAAGATTTGCCGAAGGGCAACTGTTTATGGAGAATGTGACAAAGGACAGATTGGCAAATGCCAAAGCTAAAAACAAAAACCAAATAGTAATAATAATAATAATAATTGAAATTGATCTGTACATGGCGATACTAATGAACTGTAAAGAGTGCAATCACTTTTGCCGGGATCTTGGGGGAGTCAGTCAGTCAGTGCCGGGGGAAGGGTCTAGAAAGGGGGTGAAACCACCAGATAGCAGAACAGAATGCAGTAGCCAGTTTCAAATCAAAAGGCGGTGGTGAATCTATCAGAAGTGACACATTTCAGGTTTGAAATGGCTCTTCTTTTGTACAGGCATCGCAGCAAGGTTCTTTTCAGAGCGGTACAGAAATACAAACCTCTTTAGGAAAATTATGAAGCGAGGTTTCCCCCTCAAGATACTGAAAAAGAATAAGTGGAGTGTAAAAGGATAAGAATATATTAAGGCTAATTCCAGTCCTCCTACAGATTAGGGATAGGGTGCCTAAATGAATAGGGGAGGGGTTCAATAAGTAACTCTGTGGTTTAAAAAAACCACCCTGCATCTTTTCTGTATATTACTATGTCAGCTATGTCCACTTCCCCTCACCTTGGGAGGAACAAGTCTTTGTTCTTCCCCAGTCTACCTGAGAAGCTCAATGTGTGAGGAGGTTTGAGCTTGTTTTCCTATGCTGGAGGAAGAGGGAAGCTTTGTAAATAAACTTTTAAAGGGAATATTTTGGAACTCACTTAGAGGGGCACATTTTTAAAGGTCTAACAGTCTATATTTCCATGCTTTACTTTGCTGCATATTTTATGACTTCACTAGGAGTTCTCTCACCAAAGAGTACTTGCCCCAAACTTGGATTTTGGCATCCAGGAATTCATATATATACAGAGGCAGAGCTACCTGCTCTGGCACCTGGAGTGGCACGGGGGCAGGGCTAGCTGGCCCACAGGGGTAGGGCTAACTGCTTGCACTGCGAGCATCCCTAGCCGCCTGCGCGACGAGCGTCAGGGGAGGGGCCGCTAGCTTCCCATTGCCCACATGGCGAGCATCGGGGGAAGGGCATCACTAGCTTCACGCCAACCATGGCGACTGGTCGGGGGCGCAGTGAGTGGGGGGGGTGCAGCGGTGCCGCCCCCCGGGATGGCACCCAGAGTGGACCATACCCCCCGCACCCCCTTCCTCCACTGATGTATATATATGCACACACAAATCACAAACAGCTCTGGCATGTTCCTTAGTTATTCTTCAGTTCCACTTCTAGTTTGTCCCCTCAACCTGTCTCCTGGTTTGGTCCAAAACTTAGAAATAAATGGAAGCACTTATAATGGCACTACTTTGTTAAGCTGGCAACCTGTTATTTGCCTGCCACATTCTTAGGTCTTCCATTCCATTCAGTTCCAAGTGTTCACTGGTTCTGAAGCAATACTTCAGTTTGCTCCTCAGGATAAATTGCTAATTTTGTTTTCAATCTACTCGTTTGTGAATATAAAATGCCCTTCACACAAATCATGTCCTGTTGTTGCTGCTGGTGATATTCAAGGCCATTAAAGCAAGCATTTTCTCTCATTTATCTAACAGCGAGTTTTGTACAATAAAAGCAGCCTGATAAGCTGTTCAACCTTTCCCGCCTCCTAAGTTATCACCGCTTCACTGTGTGGGCAGAAAAGCAGAAGAATTTGTCAAAGTGATTTAAAAAAAATAATTCCTCAGGACGAAACCTTCACATTCATCAATCCAGCAAATGGCTGATGAAACTTGGACAACATACTTCATTATGTAGCCTTTTTCCCTTCTGAGTGTTGCCCCAGGGTGAGATGATAGAGGAGTCAATGAACACCAGGATGAGGTTTCACAGAGAAAGAGTTTATTCAACTCTGCGCAGAGGCAGCCAGCGGAATCACTTCCAAAGGCTGGCAGGCCTTACAGCATGTTGGCAAGCCATTTTTATACCCTTCTCATCACTCCATACATCGTCATTCCTTCTCCTTATCCAGCCATAATACACAATTCAACTCATTCGCCCTGTTAGCCCTTGTTCATTGGTCCCTGACCCCACCCTCTCTGAACATACGCACTTGCCTAGCTTGCATAGCAAATTCTATATAATCTGTTTAAGGCAGGCACCGCCCATACATGCTTCCGCCCAGGCCATTTTCCTTATCTTCTCTTTGCATGTTCCAAGGAGTGCCCCTGACCTTTATTTCACATTCTTGTGTTCTTCAATTAAGCATAGAACTGGTCTTCTTACTATCTTTATGAACCTTAACAGAATGAAAGTGTGAGGGTACAAACCCGGACCTTTCGAAGCTCCGTGGTCTTACACGGGTCATGTGACTCATAGGAGCAGGGCCACGTCCCAGATACTTAGGTAAAAATGTTGGAGGGTATGACCCTGTTTTTGTTAGGAGTTCAGCCTACACTTGAATAGGACCCTGGCAGAGACACATGCCCGACTGGCATGTTCTCTCCCTGCTGGTTTGGGAGCTTTAAAAGCTTTCTTCAGCCCGAACATCACAGCGACTGATGCCAACTGACACCGGCACACTTAGGGATCCGCAGAATTTGCGCAACTTGCGTGACAGAACCCCAGCAACTCAGCATGTTGGCTAATCTACTTTATTTACATATAAACACACATGGAGCACTGCAATATGGCTCCCTCTCTCTCTAGCATCAGACAGCAAAGAGAAAGAACAAAGGACAATGGTCCCACTTCACGGAACACAGTAACACAAACATCCTGTCTTTGTCACCTCCCACTCTGTGGAGTCAAAACACATACCGTCATGTGAAAGACAACAATCCTATGACTGCAATCATGGATCAGGAATTCTAACAGTTCTCACAGTGGCCCTGTGGGAAACCAGGAAGCAGGATCTGAGCACAAAACCCTTTCCCCTCCTGTGCCTTCCAGCAACTGGTATTCAGGAGCACTGCTGCCACCAGCCATGGCATCACAGCATAGCCATGGGTATGGGTAATTATTTCCCATTTCTCATCTCTATTTTATTTCCCCACTCTCAGAATACAATTTCAAACATTTTGTCAGTTTAACATTGCTTTTCAGGCTGAAACCTTTTAAATTGTATATCACAGGGCAGAGCATTATTGGAGAACTACTTGATGAAGAACATCCTGGATCCCTTCTAGTGCAGAATTATTGTTTCATACACATTTCCTAGATCTGTGTCCTCAAATACTGCAACAGAGGGCAACTTTTAAAAAGGAAAATAGTGTGTGAGGGGGGAGAGAACCCTATAGAATTTTACTGCTAGAAGGCATCATTAGAAAACTGCCATTGTTCTTGTCCTCTGTTTAAACTGTTCATCTGAGTCAGAGCTTTTGAATTGAAGATTGAAATGGCTGGAAGCTGGTCTGCAACCAGCAATTCAAAGTCATACATTACTGTGAGTTTATTCTCCTGTGGTTTCGTGCATCTAGCGGCAGACCAAAACTGTAGAGACACAGTCAGAACAATGAACAATAGTCCACAAAAGATTGCCAAGCAGATTCAGATGAAATGCAAATCCAAGCCTTATCTCATTCCTAAACCAACATGGTACCATATGTTTTTCTCCATGGTCCCTTTCAGACCTAAGACTGGTGAAGGCGCTGCTTTTTCTCATTTAACTGGACATGGAATTAAAATTGTGTTTTTGGGTCCAGGACTAAATATATTGTTTTATTATTCATTACATTCATATACCACCCATTCAACCTAGTTCTCTGAATGGTTTACACACACAATAAAATATAAAAATACAGTTTGTATTAAAACAACAATAGCACCCGAAAGAACAATAGAAGATAAAATAACTCACAACAACAATAAACAGCCAAGCAAGCACCACAAAACAAAACTCTACTAAAATCAGCATAAAGCAGAGCACCTAAAACACAATTTACACAATTTAAAACCAGCATAAAACCCAGCAAAGGCATAGTTGGTACAAAAAAGCTTAAGTACTGAAAATATTGTAATTAAGAGGCCTAAAAGAATAAGGTCTTTAGCTGGTACTGAATGCCTGATTGGATGCCAGATGAGCTCTTCTGAGAGCCTTTCATATACTGGGTGTCACCACTAAAAAGAACCTCTCCCTAATAGCAGTGACGGAGAGCAGGCGGGGGCGGGACTGGCACGCATCCCGGGGGTGTGGCTTGCCACCCACAGGGGTGTGGCGTGCATGCCGGGGGTGTGGCATGCCGCCTGCATGGGTGTGGTGCCCAGCACAGGCAGGGGGGCAGCCGTGATGGCACCCCACCAGAATCGCGCTGCCAGGGCGGTACGCTCCCCCCACACTCCCTTTCCTCCGCCAGTGCCTAATAGCCACCCAGCCAATTTCATTAGATGTAGAAAGTTGGAGAATGACCTCTGAAGAAGATCTCAAAATCTGGGGAGGTAAGTTAGGGAGAAGAAGAATCTCCTGGTAGCCTAGACCCAAGACATTCAGGGCCTTAAAGGTTAAAACCAGCACTTTGAACTGGACCATGGAGCAGTGATATAATATGATCCTATTTACCAAATATGGTGTTATTTTATTCAGCAGTGTATTTAAATTTAAGTTAGAGCTGAGCTGAAATGCCCCTCACCCTAACTTTGCAGCTTTCACTGTTACATTCCCCTACTCTATTTGAGAGGGCTAGAGTCTTCAGTCATTGAGGAAACACAAAAATATGTGCATTCAAATTTTCCTTTCAGTATTAAGCATTTGAGTCTTGAATACAGAAATACAACATTCAAAACTGCCTGAATTCCCTATAGCTTTGGTGAAGTATAACAAAGAGGAAGAGAAGTATGGAAAATGCAACAGAAGAAACCTCTGTCTTCCTCATCTCTCAAATATGGGGAGGGTACTTAATCACACATGGATTGTGCCCTTGCTTAATGCAAGCCTGTGGACTAGTTTGGTGTTGTCTTCCAATGTTTTGTGAAACATAATTAGCTCTTGAAGTGTGCAAACTTTTTTTAGTTGAACAACTCCTAATTGTTTTTCATATCAGTAATGTATCCCCTAAAGAAAATTCATGGTACATTTAAGTGATTAGTGCAACTAATGAGGAATAGCTAAGGACCCCGTTAAATGATATTTTAATGCTTATTATATGGAGTGAAAAAATCCTCTAGGCAACATATTCAGTAAGTGACTGCCCCAACAGTTACAAATGCGTTTTTCGGCTTTGAACACTGGGATTCTATAAAACATCCTCCTCCGCAGAGCATACTAGATAATAAACTTAAAATATGTTGAAGGTCAAACACAACAGAGGAACCACGAAGTTATTAATGAACAATGGAGGAGGGAGAACTGTGATTGTCAGTGATGCAGAATGAAGCTTTGTCTTTGTAATGTTCGCTTTTGCAAAGTTCTGTAAAATGATGTCTGAGAAGACTAAAGTGTGGAACAAACAACTAACTTTACTTAGTGCTACTGTAGAACTCTTATTACAAATAATATAAAAATGCTGATCTAGATTTCGGTTTGGCACTCCCACAAAATCCTTTTCTCCACACACCCCTTAAACATTTTGGTTTGCAATCATTACATTATGTTACATTACATCACCCAACTTGGGAGAAAGGCAGGATATAAATACATTAGAAAAGAAGGAGAAGATCACCTTCTAAAAGCAAATACACTTCTCTGTATCCAATAGAGTTTTTTTGTTTTCGTTTTTTGGGATAACTGATAGCTAGGCAACCACAATTCATAGACGTATGATTGGTAATAATAGTTTTTCTTTTTCAATTTTGAATAATTTCTATAAAAGGGAGGAGTAATAAATGGTTTTTTTAAAAAAACAACAACAACTTTTGGAATTCAGACCTGAAATTCACTTTCCTATAAGTCTTCTTCTTTTTCTAATTCATCTACCAAAGATGTTACCCAGGATCCAGGGCTATCCTGCATTTCGATGCATTTTCCCTCAAGTCACCTTCACTCCAACTTGAGTACTTTTTCCTTATTCGAGTTGCATTGAAACCCTGGTTTCAGAAAGCTTTCCTTTTTGTCCAGATTTCTGAGGACAGAGAAACCAACCAGCAATTCTGTCAGGCGAAGACATTGCCATCCAGTCTCCGCCCACTGGGATGGACACACAGTAGGGGATTTCAGTACACATCACCGCGTGCTGAAATTGTATATCCACTGGCAATTTCAACTTGAAACACAGCAAGACAAAACAGCCTAGCTGCATTTGAAGCTGGTAATGCATAAGGTAAAGGACCCCTTTGACATTCAGTCAAAGGCGACTATGGGGTTGTGGTGCTCATCTCGCTACAGGCTGAGGTAGCCGGCATTTGTCCACAGACAGCTTTCTGGGCCATGTGGCCAGCATGACTAAACTGCTTCTGGCACAACAGAACACCATGACAGAAACCAGAGCACACGGAAATGCCATTTACCTTCCTGTCACAGGGGTACCTATTTATCTACCTGCACTGGTCCACATACATACACAATCCACATCACAATGAATACAGAGATGGCCAAACATTGCCAGTGAACATAACCCCTCAGAAGGCATATTCACATTCCTGTTGCACATCCCACCCCAAAGCAATCCCTTTTGCAAGCATTTGCTTCTGCTACTTAGATGTCTACACAAGTGCCTGTAACCAAGAGGAACTTTTCAGTGTAAAATTGTATATATTTGTGGATGTGGCTGCTTCATTTGTTCCTTTATTGAAGGTGAATGAAAAAGATACAATAAAAGTCAGAGGTGGATACACTTTAGAACCACTTATTTACTTATTCTGTTCTTTACTTATTCTAAAACGGTCACATGAATACCAGTCAAGGTAAATGTCCACACTATAAAGTCAGAGGCAGATAATTTTAGAGCCATTTCTTTTACTTTGCATCCATTCAGTTATTTCAGTAAGCAATGTACTTCTTAAAATGTCTCGTGAACTCATGGTAAATGCCCCCACATTAATGCAACTAAGAGAATCCATTAAGCTTTTCTTTGCTAGAAGGTCACCAAAGTAAGAAGAGTTGGGAACAGGAACTACCGGTATATTCTCTTCTACTTACCCAGTGAGAGATAGGTTGCTGGCAATCCAGCATTCATTATGTTTGATTTTAAGCCAATTACCTGCTTTAATGCATGAACATCTGATGCAATGACTTTATACATGCAAGTCCTCCTGCCACAAACATTCTATATAGTTGTTGTTTTTTGCTGATCCTGATGACAGCAAGGGATGGGGTCTTCCAGATGTTGAACTACAATTGCCATAATCCCTGACCATTGGCTCTGCTGCTGGGGCTGATGTGCATTGAACAGCATCTGGATGGTCTAAGGCAGTGGTTCCCAATTAGGGGTCCAGCAACCCTTGGGGGTCCACAGAACACACCCAGGGGGGTCCACGGCCCCATCCCTAATTTTTTGCCATTTTTGCATGGTAATATCACAAATTTTATGGTCTGTTTTAGTGCTGTATGGTTTTTCAATATATTGGCCAAAATCAGTTTTGAAATCACACTGCAATAACAATATTGACCTGGCAATACACAGCAATACATCGCTCCTTGCACAAGGGAGAGCAGGACAGCTGGTTTCAAGGCACCGCTCTGGGCCATCACTTACAGCTGCTCCACTACCGGTTGGGTCAGGGGAGGCTGAGGCAGCCCCTGGGTCTAGTAACCCACTGATGTCTCCCAAGCTGCAGAGGCTGAGGTCTGAGAGAAGGAGAGACCTGAGTACTCGCAGGAGGAGCACTCACCTTCGGGTGAAACAGGGAGGTGAGTCGCTGGGGAATCAGGACCAGCCGCTACCCCGACAAAAATAAAAGGCTGTCGGACCCTGCCCCAGGTTGCGGGAGCAACTTTGTGTTAGGATATTTCTGTTCCACCTTAAAAGGGAGCAGGATGTTTGTGTCACAGCCTGCGTATTTCCTGTTCACAGGATGTTTCTGTTTTGATAGAGCTGTTGTCTCTCTCTCTGTGTGCCTGAGCAGACCGAAGCAGGCAGTCATGTTTTTTCTTTGTTCTGACCAACGCTGAATAAACTTCTAAATAATACTCTCCTGAGTGCAACTTTCGCTGTGCATTATCTGCTGATAGAGCGTGCATCAGTTCTGGAATGTGGAAAGCTATTTTCTGGAGCTCGTGTCGCTAACTGCTGATACTGTATCTACGGGAGGTCGATGGACGTCCAGAGTCGACGTGGAGGCAGTGATGGCCTTTGTCTCCCTGGCAGTATCCCAACACTTTGCTGTATGCTAGATCCTGTCTGAGATCTTGTACCTGTCCTTGCCTGGTTTCCTGAGTCATGTCCTGCCTTGGCCCTGTCCGTCTGACTCCCAGCGGAATCTTTGGATTCTGGACCAGTCCTGGACCACGTTTCACGGGTTACCCCCGGGCCCAGCACAATCATGATATATCAGAATATCACGATGTTTAGCACCTGATATATCACATTCTTAAAAACCAGATACTGCTCCACCATAGTCTGTTTTTTAGTATACCTAAAATTCTTTGCTTAGTAGGGGCTACCCCGCATTTTGTTCAAAAATGTGCTTTGCAGAGGCCATTACCATGGAGTTATCAAGGTTTTCAAAAAAGTCCACAGCTTGGCTTTTGAAAAATAAGGGGGTCCTCACTAATTAGCTAATTGGGAACCACTGGTCTAAGGCTCCTCATCCCTGCCATACAGATCTCTGCAACTTGGTTTCTTAGTGAGGAATTGAATACAGTAGACCCTCCAGATATGAATTAAATTTATTCCAGGGGTCCGTCCGCAACCCGAAAAGTCCACAGGCACGCACATGGCGCGATTGAGTGCTTCTGTGCATGTGCACGGGGTGAAACCCAGAAGTATACACTTCCAGGTTTGCCATGTTCGTAACCCGAAAGTTACGTATCCAGAGCGGTACGTTATTAAACGGGCAATGAAGTTCTTGCTATAACTTGTTAGTTCTCATTAAGATGGCTTGTATAAGAGCCGGCCTGCTTCAAACTGCAAGTGGGAGTTCACAGGACTGAATGCTCCTCCATACAGAGAGAGGGAGATCCGTACATAGAAAACTAGAATGATCTCCCTGCATTGATAAACAAACAGTTTTGGTCTATCCTTCTACCTCACATTTAGTTTTCTATGGACATGGGGTTTTAAATAAATATATATTCTATTATGTAAGACCACACCTAGGATTAATCATCTCGCCAAGAACCAGGAATTAATCCCTTGTTTATGTTACAACAAAAATGTCTTAGAATGCCGCTCATCCTGGCCACTACTGATTATCAAAGTCCTTTGCTTTCCTTATAAAATAGTTTTAACTTCCAGACAGCCTGGCATTACCATTAAAATAATGAAGTTTTACCTCCTAACCAACTTACAAATTGTTTTGTGCCTCTTGTGACATCTCTAGTCTAGAGCATACTACCCAAACTCAGCGATTTCTAGGATCATGCTCTTTGACAAGCCAAACAAGGGGCATTTTTAATAAGTTTGACATTTTCATCAAATTGTATGAATGTTTTTAGTACATTTAGTGTGTGTTTTTATAGCTATGATTTCTTGACCTTTAGTGGATCATTTGCATTACCACGGAAGTTCTTCAGCCTAACATTTCTGCAGCAAATTAGGCATGTCACTTTTCTAAAATAACGAGCACCACACTGAATGTATTATTGCAGCATTGCAGTTGAGAGTTAGCTGTACTTTTAATCAGCCAAAGTTGAGCATTGCTAACTGGAATAAATGAAATTCCACATTAAAGACTACTGTATTTTTTTTATTCAAATTTACCTGTTGGTAAAACCAGTGTGGTAGTGGGGGAGGGGGGTTGCCACAGGGGCAGTTGCCCCGGGCACAAAATTGTTAGGGGCGCAAAATTCAACACGTGTTGCTGCCTCAATACAGCTGCACGCTTCCATTGCTGGGCTCCATTGAAAACAACTTCTCCATGCAAACCAGGAAGTGATCTTTCTAGACAACGGAACAACTCTTATTATCTCTGTGGCTGCAATCTCCTGAGTGATGCAAACACTGTTAGGCAGTTGAATGCACATGCCTACTCCGTCTATTTCCCTCCTTCCCACTCACCCCTCTGCACAGCGCCTGGCTCTGGCAACCCACACTATGCCACTGGGTAAAACAGCATTTTCAGCTATTGTGTTGGACAACTTTAGAGTTGGAAAAGTTACTTCCAAATGTTAGATCAGAAGAATCTTTATTTGCATCAGCCACTAGCCATAGCAATAAAATAAAGTAAAATGTACTGAAGATAGAAGTAAAAACTTAACTATACAAAATACATTTTGGAGGTTCACATCAACAATCAAATAATAAATCTTATTCTAATTGTTCCCACTAAAAACCTTGAAGTTTTTGCTGTCACCTGATCATCTTGAACTGCTAGAATAAAGGACACAGTAGCAATGGTTGAGCGACCCGGCATGGACAGTAGTAGAAGAGTAATAACATCACTCCTCAAATCTTTATAAAGAGTGCAAGCCAGAAGCACATGAGCCACTGACCCAATACTGCCGTCTCCACATGGACATAACAGTTTTTCCAGTGGATTTTTTTTACATCGACCCTCAAGTATAGCCGAAAGCAGTATATTCAACCTTGCAAAAGTGAAAGCGCAATTTGGAATTGTTAAATTTTGCAAACAGGGTGCCAAAGTGTCAAAATGGCTAGGTGGGAAATAATCATACCATTGACAAATTTCCTTATTGTGGCCAAATTATTCTGTCGCTCGATATCATATAGGCGCTGTCTAATTAAATTATTTGCTTTACTGAAGCCCAGATGTTACTGTAAACAGGTTGTTGTGCTATCCCAAATGTATCACTGGTAGAAGTGTTTAATCTTGTTTTTCCCCAAGAAAAGGTCAATCCGGATTAAATTGGGGGAGGCTGGCATTTTGATGCCAATGATGCTGTGTGGATCCTACAAAAAAAAATCTGCATGCATGAGCAGCAATGATCCCACCATAAACAGCCACCTATAAGCACCAAAAAATAAACAAACTCCTCCTTGGAGATATCATCAGGGTAATTCAAGAATTTGTTTACCTCTCTTGCTATGACATCACAGGCCCCATTCTCACAACCTTACCCCACAGCAACAGAAGGAGAAAGCCATTTTGTGGTATTTACTGCTGATACTGTTTTCTTACTTGCAAGTATGAAACAAACTTTGCTTTTAGATGATCTCTGGGTGTCACTTGTTGTTGAAAGGTGTAAAAAGGACTCAGTTGCACAATGGACCTTTAGTGACAGAGACCACTGCTTAGTTTTCTATCAATGTAGTGTTTTGTGTTGATGTAGTGCAGTCCCTGAAATCTGTTCACATAAGAGTCGGGTGGGGGGGCAACATAGATTTAGTCTTCAATGACCAATCATCCTTTTATTATTAAGGATTTTATTTACCCTTTGTGGCAGGTGATGTTTGTTGTTGTTATGTTTTGTTTTTACTTTTATGTTTCATGAAACTTATAATACATTTTCTACTGTTGAATAACTCTGAGCTTTTTTGGACCTCTTGTGGCCATTCCTTTTTATACACCTTACATTCTTCTGCTTTAATATCTGCCTGTAGACATGTATTTTCAAGCCAATGTGGCTTGAAAGCCTTTATGCCCTTTTGGGTGACTATTTCAATGAGATCCTCTCATTTTTCTGCTTTTAATCTGGAAACCACCTGAAAACCACCTTTTGAGGGCAAAAAGCTGGAGTACAAATTTCTTTAAATAAATATGCACCAGAGTCTACTTTTGATATTAAAATAAGGTTACCAGACATCCCCGTTTCCCAGGGACAGTCCCCAGATTTACAAATCAGTCCCTTGACAAAGTCCATCTATTTAGTAGGAAGTTGAAAAGTGTCCCTGGATTCATTGAAAACAATCTGGTAACCTTATATTAAAATAGAACCATAACTAAAAGACACAAGCATCTCCCATAGGAATTTTGTTACAGTGCCTGGTGGTGTACAGTGTATTTCCCCCCCTTAGCTTTGCCTGCGTCAACACAAACTGCAGAACTAAACCAACAGACTGCAAGTTTGAGTGATTATTGTTCTCTGCAGCAGACCTGAATTTTAGGATTCTATTGCTGCTTCTGTTTTACTGCTGTTCAATGAACTGTGTTTTTATAAGTTTTCTAGTTACCTGTAAGCTGCACTTAGACGCTTTGACACCAGGTGATGGGCAATAATAATAATCACTGAAGAATCACATAGTAGCTTTTAATGCTTTCTCATCTTCTTTTAAAAAAAAAGATATAACAGATACCAATATAACGTACCATAAGCAATGCTAGACTACAGCTATTTCCCCTAATGTCCAGTTTTCTATTATCAGGGAAGTTTGGAGTTATTTTTTAAAGGAGGAGCACTCAGACAAAAAAATTCTTCTATCTTTTGTCAAAAACAGTCCAATCCAGGAACAGTTTTACCCCCTTATCAGCTGCTTGCATAAACTGACTCTTAGAACAATTTTATGGATCAGGAAGCCTTAAAAGTCATCTTTATTAGGCTCTGATCAGTGGCTGAGAAAAGCAGCCTGCATTTTTAGCAGGCAAATTTGTGAGGTATGGTAAAACCAGACATTTCCTGCAGAATACCTGCTCAGGTATAATATTCCTAGTGGCAATGAACAGCTACCATCACAAAAGTCACATGAAAATGAGATCAGTCGCAACTGTCCTCTAAAACCTAAAGTTTGAGAGATTTTACCCTGTGCAAGTTTCCCATGCAAGTTGGTTCCGCTCCATATGCTACATGCAACCATTTGTTTTTAGGATATTGTGTCCTGAAGAGTCAAAGTATTTTCAGTACAGGTCAATTCTCACTCAATTATGGATTTTACACTCCCATTGGTACTAGAAGGTGCAGAGATTGCCCGGAGCGATACCATTCAGGATATTGGAGGGGAAGAAACTCTATTATTTTGCTCTTCGAAAACTGTCTTGATCAGCAACTGTGCAGGTGCTTTATGACCCGACCTGTTTCTGCAGCCTGTTTGGGAGAAGGAAGAAAAAACCAGGAAGGAAAGTGTCAAACACATACAGAGGGCATGAAAAACTGTTTTTTTAAAAAGTTAAGAATGCAGAGTCTTCAGAAAGTAAATTTTACACATGCAGCATCACACAACCAATGCCAGCTTCAGATTATGAAGCGCTCTGGGTAAGATGCCCTAGGGTGACCCTCCACACGAGCCACCAACTCTAGGGATGGGGAATAAATTTAGTGTGCGTTGACTTTTAATGAGAACTTACCTTACTTGCAGTTCCTAAAACCACATCGGACAAAAAAAGCCATCTATTCTTCTGATTTGCTCTTCTCTGGATTTTGCCCTGAGGCTCCTTGACCAAAAAATGTGGACCAAATGTGTATATTGTGCAAAAGTGAGCACAAAAATGTATGCGTGTGTAAAAATAACAGAGAAATGTATTATCAAGGGGGGGGGGAATTGCTATGCCTTGACTGCAGAGGGGCCCCTGTAACATCAACGTCCTGGGTACAGTAAGCCTTGAGAACTACATTTCCCAGGGCTCCTTGGGCCCAGGACATTTCTGTTACTGCATTCTTGTTACCCCAAAGGAGGGAGGAAGGGAGAGGATGGTGGGCAGTGAATTTATTGTCAGTGCTTGCAGTCTGCTAAGTTTGGATTTGGAAGAAGGGTAAAGTGATGAAGAGCTTAGTCATCTAATTCACTTGCTTTTTGCAGTATTTCTAATTTGTAAAATAAGATACTGTTGTGCTAATGACCTTACTGTTAAGTTGTAGGTGAACATATCAGACAACACAGCGATTCTTCAAACAGCTCTTGTTTATTCACAGGCCAGAACAGAACTGAACAGAAGCGTTCAGCCAACCTGCTTATATAGAGCGCCACTAGAATGCAACAGTAACCATTTTCTGTAACTATCCAATCACTGAACGTCACTTTCCATCCCTTATTTGCATATGTGGACCTGAGTGAAAACTACAGTATCTCCCTGCTGGCCCAGGGTGAGAACTTCAGTACATAACACTTACAATGTAATTTCTCTGTAAGATTAGACTTTGTGGCGGGAGACTGAGAGATGTACAATGTTATCTGCCTTTCAAAAGGCACTGGAAGTGAATCTGAAATGAACAAGCTGGGACTGAGATTTTATAACGGCTGCCTAAATGATTTAATGGATCAGCATTTAAAATTTGCATATGTGTCTTATGTCACAAAGCATCTCAGACGACTTCTTTTTTAAGAACCCCTTGGGTGTATAAGTGGGCAAACACCACTAGAATTAATATATGCTTCTTTTAGCAGTTATGATCTTACATATCCATACAGCAAGAACAGCTATTGACTTGTGCCAACAATATGACTATCTAGCCACAAGGTGGCATCAGATTATCACAACACATGTTTTTAGCAACTTGGAAGGGAAGCGGGTTTGTTACAAAAGACTAGTAATCAGTCATCAATATTGAAATAAAACAAAGCTGGCCCTGTTGAGATTAGGCCACATTTCTTTTTAACTGCTACAATAAAAAAATAAAAAAATTAAATTACACTGTCGGAACATTCTGCTATTGTATTTTTGAGGATTTTCAAGCTTGCTGATAATTAAAAGCAGTGTACAATAATGCTCTTATCTATTCCTGTGTCCAATTCTTATCCATGGCACAGATTCCCAAAAGCTATATTCTACATATCTGTCTCATGGGGCTCAGAAAATATGTTGTTCCTATCTGTATATCAATAAAATAAATTAGCAAGATTTATATCCTATGTTTGCATCACAAGCTGCTGGTGCAAGATAAATATATTTGAATCTTGGGAGGGAACTAGGCCTTTCCTCCTAGCAGGCTTAGGGGCCCCAGGGGGGCTGTATCCACCCACCCCAATGTTTTTCAAACAAATAATTAAATCAGGAAAACCTTCATTTTTTCTTTCTTAAAAGCCCCTTTCTCTCTCTCAGAGGCCACACAAGCCCCCAGGCACAAAGGTAAACTGGGGACCAGGCTTTGTTTGCCCATCCTATTTAAGTCAATCAAAACCATGCATTCTTAATGTGACTATTTGCTCTTTCAAGTCTGAAAACTTCAATTTCTCCCTAGCAAGCTTGCAGGGGAAAGGAGAAAGGATTTGCTTTTTATTTAAGGTTTTTTTACCACAAGGCACAGGACAAGGGCCACAGATTTGCTTTGAGGTTTCCTTAAAGATTCCTTTTAAAATATTTTCTTCTATGCTAGTCCTACTCAGGGTAAACCCATTGACATTGATGAACCTAAGTCAGTAACGTCTTTTAAGTTCAATGGGTTTACAAACTGAGCAGGACTAGCATAGAATACCACCCACCTAGGCCAAAAGATGTGTATATTGGCAATGATAGGGAGACTTCTGGAGATTTTTGTTGAAATGCAAGGGCTGCTTAGAAAGACAGGGAGATTTATTAAGCCGTTTTCTGTTGTTAGTCTCCCCAACTTCAGCATAATCAGAAGTAGACTGCTTCTAAATCTGGAGTTTCATAGTTAATGTTAAGTAGTGAGTGAACACATCAGACAACACAGCGATTCTTCCAAAGCAGCTCTTTATTTGTAAGCTGAAACAGAACTGAACTGAAGGGCTCAGTCAGCCTGCTTATATAGAGCTCCAGTACCTCGTTACTGTAACAACTTTCTAAAACTATCCAATCACTGAACATCACTTTCGATCCTTCATTTGCATAACTATCTACAGTATCCCCCTGCTGGCCCAGGGTGAGAACTTCAGTACATAACAGTTAAGCTTGTGATCTGTGATATTTACTATTGCCCTATGTTACATAGCTAGCAATATATTCTTATTAATTACAGGTGATTATTATGTAGAACTTACCTCTGACTAACTCATGGGTTCTACATTGCTGTTGTTGGCGCCTGTCTGCCTTGGGAGACAATACTGTGTGATTGTTGCTAGCTATTCCTATCTACTAAATATGCATTCCAGCAGATTGGCACAATAATAGAAAATTATATTAAAAATTATTTAAACGCACAGGATGCCTGTTAAACTCACGTTGAAAACATTGCTGTAGTTACTATGAGAAATAAAACTGGCAAACACCAGGAATGCTTTTAAGGGACTTTCTTTTGTTATTGTTGCTTTTATTCCTGCCACGCCCCATCCCCATGTTAGCCTGACAAGATTAGCATGGCAACTTGTGGAGAAACCAGTCCATTCCAATGTTCATTCACACAGTCATCAGCTATTATCCATTCTGCTGCAATTGCTTTATTTTGCACAAACCTTCCTTCCATTTCCTGATCAGGTGATGCAGAAATATATGTTTGTTTGTTTTTACATAGCTCATAGCACATGACACCCAGGTATATCTCAGCCATCAACAGATGGTTGGCTGGCATCCATCTGTCTCGGGAGACAATGGAGGAGTGCGCCTTTGTGGGGGAAGTCAAACTGTTGGAAGGTTGCAGCACCTGCTGTGGCTGTAGAGATTGATACAGGAGAGACATGTTTTGTTGCAGCTGGAGCAGATGCAGGCGTCTTGTTGTGCTGCTGCAGATGCACCATGGCAGTTCTTCTCTCTGCACTCCTCCCAGCGGTCATTCCTCCTCTGGTCACCGCTGCAGATGCATGATTGTCTGCAAGAGATTCCCCCCGGTTGAAGCTGATGTTGCCAGCCTTCATGTCACATTGGAAACATCTTCGTAACGCAGAGTTGATGTCTTGCCAAAAGCAAGGGGGGTTCTTTATCTGGGATTCAGAAGCAGTACAAGACACAGGTGGTGAAGAAGCCTTAAGATTTAGTTAAACAGCAGGCAGATTACACAGGAAAATATACCATACCAAGCAAGCAACGCCTGCATTCACAACAACAACAATTTATTATTTATAACACACCCATCTGGCTGGGTTTCCTCATAGAATATTAAAAACACAATAAAACATCAAACATTAAAAACTTCCCTAAACAGGGCTGCCTTCAGATGTCTTCTAAAAGTCAGATACAGTGGTACCTCAAGTTACAAATGCTTCAGGTTACAAACTCCACTAACCTGGAAGAGTTATCTCGAGTTGAGAACTTTGCCCCAGGATGAGAACGGAAATTGTGTGCCGGCGGCACAGCAGCAGCAAGAGGCCCCATTAGCGAAAGCACGCCTCTAGTTAAGAACAGTTTCGGGTTAAGAACGGATCTCCGGAACAAATTAAATTCGTAACTAGACTACTGTAGTTGTTTATTTTCTTGACATCTGATGGGAGGGCGTCCCACAGGGTGGGCGCCACTACTAAGAAAGCCCTCTGCCTGGTTCCCCGTAACCTCACTTCTCGCAGGGAGGAAACCACCAGAAGGTCCTTGGAGCTGGACCTCAGTGTCTGGGCTGAACGATGGGAGTGAAGACGCTCATTCAGGTATACTGCTGAGAGCCGCAAAGAGATAGCAGTGGATAGAACCCCACTGTAGCCACTGAGTCACACAGCACCCCAGGCCTGTAGGTCTGCTAAGGCTCAGCTCCCAGGTTCTCCAAAGTTTGTTTGCCTGTCTCATGATGACTTACAGTAGCTGAATTCCCCACATGTGGTGTGGGCCACATGATCTGGGCTACAGCTGCAAAGAATAACTCTAACGCCCATGGGATTCTCCCAATGTAGCCGCTATCTCTTGCAGATATTAAAGCTAGGATCCTCCCAATTTCGTAGAGCTGCATGCTATCTCTTGCAGGCATTTCAGGTGGCAAGTGGATAAGGTAACTAATTTAGCAAATTAAGGCTAACGACTGCCTAGGAGAGCAATGAAGTCCTCATATGGGTGGCATGAAGGACCATTCATAGCAGGTCACTATAAAGGTAAAGATAAAGGTACCCCTGCCCGTACAGGCCAGTCGTGTCCGACTCTAGGGTTGTGCGCCCATCTCACTTAAGAGGCCGGGGGCCAGCGCTGTCCGGAGACACTTCCGGGTCACGTGGCCAGCGTGACGAAGCTGCTCTGGCGAGCCGGCACCAGCGCAGCACATGGAAATGCCGTTTACCTTCCCGCTATAAAGCGGTACCTATTTATCTACTTGCACTTAGGGGTGCTTTCGAACTGCTAGGTGGGCAGGAGCTGGGACCGAAAGATGGGAGCTCACCCCGCCGCGGGGATTCGAACCGCCGACCATGCAGTCGGCAAGCCCTAGGTGCTGAGGTTTTACCCACAGCACCACCCGTGTCCCGTGCAGGTCACTATAGGTAAAGGTAAAGGTACCCCTGCCCATACGGGCCAGTCTTGACAGACTCTGGGGTTGTGCGCCCATCTCACTTAAGAGGCCAGGGGCCAGCGCTGTCCGGAGACACTTCCGGGTCACGTGGCCAGCGTGACATCGCTGCTCTGGCCAGAGCCAGAGCCAGAGCCGCACACAGAAACGCCGTTTACCTTCCCGCTGGTAAGCGGTCCCTATTTATCTACTTGCACCCGGAGGTGCTTTCGAACTGCTAGGTTGGCAGGCGCTGGGACCGAGCAGCGGGAGCGCACCCCGCCGCAGGGATTCGAACCGCCAACCTTTCGATCGGCAAGTCCTAGGCGCTGAGGCTTTAACCCACAGCGCCACCTGCATCCCGCAGGTCACTATACCTTGATGTAAAATATATCTTCCTGTGTGTTTCCCATACAGCTGTATGCCAATGGGCCTAGCATGTTCCCTTTCAAAGTTAATACATTTAGAGTGGGATGATGCTCTTAAGTCTTTTGCAGCAAAGACAATGGCATCTCAAATACAAAGTTAATGAAGCAGCTAATGACCCATCACAAAGTCATTTATGGCTGCAATTCTAAGCACCTAGGTAGGCACCTGTCTATCTCAGGAGACGGTTCAGGAACGTGCCTTTGCATGCCCATTGAATTCAATGGGTCTTACTAATGTGGAATTAGAATTTCATCGCATTTTGCCAGCTTGATTTCACAGTTCACTACAGTTTAAGCTTGTTATCCCATCTTCTTTCCATTCCTCAGGCATCAGGGAGGAACAGTTTATCACCCCGTTGATATCTTGCTCCTTGTGTCCTGAATTGTATGATTTACTTCTGCCGCTTAACCATATAAGTCCATGTTTTCATTGTACTGTAGTGTTTTAATTCATAAATGTGTACTTTATTCAGAACATAGCTGGGTGCTGAAACAAACCGCTCAAGCTCATGTCCATGTGAAAAGAATAATGAACTATGCATGCATGCCTTTAGTTTTTAAAATTCACAGCAGGAAGCAAATTAAGGCTGCAGTTAAAGCAGATTACACCCTACATACCTAGAAGTAAGCTGCATTGAATTCAGTAGGATTTGCTTTGGAGTATAGTGAGAGTGCAGCTTTAGCATTTATAGTCTGCCCCAGCAACAACCAATCTACAAAACAAACAACTTGCATGTCAACAAACACTTCTGGAAAAAATAAAGCACCTTTCAGGACAGCAGCAACTGTACTTCCATGAATATGTAAATAGCACACATTACAAAGCAATGGATGTATGTATAATGGGCATATGTTTTTTTTAAAAAAACCATTTTGTTGTAGAGAACTAAGATAAATATAATTCATAGCAGGAGCAGAATGGGCAGAAGGAAATCTGCCTGATAGCCCATTTTCAACCGACTTCTCTGACATCCTTACCACAAACCCAGCATGGGATTTTTCTTTTCTCAGCAAAGAAATGTTAATTAATATGTAAGTAGCGCTCAGAGCTCTAAATTAAAGTAGGATTCTGAAAGACATTATTGCAAGATACTCATGGTTTTAATTTGTATGCCTCAAGAAAACAAGGGCCATATGAAAGCATAAATTATCTTTCAGAAAACCCTCCACCTACAGATTAAAAAGGGATATCTCAACAGAGGGAAACGCGTTTTTTGTGATCTGTGTGCCTATATGTAGATCAAAAGGTTCTGTTTGTCATGCTACAGTCAACGATAAAGTCAACAGTCCAGGTCCAAGATACGCTGTCAAACTGAGCACCTGCCAGCACAAGACATCTGGCACTGCATTAAAAAATCATTTTCTCCTACAGCGGAGATTTAAGCCAATCATCCTATGAATATTTTTCTGTGCCCAGCCAGATTTGTGCAACGCTAATGGCAGCTGGCTGCACATAGAGATGAAAAACAGCTTCATCTGGCACGGTTTGTCAGGATGTTTTATAACAGGTGAACAGATGGTGGGAAGTTGAGAGGTAAAGATAACAATATTCTCGGAGTTTTGGCTACCAGTTTCATTCTCATATACATATTTTATGCTGGCGGGAGTGTGCAACGTGGGAGAGCTAACAGCAAAGTACTTATGATGTATGTAGCTACCCTTTGTGTCTAAGGTTGCTGTTGACAAAAAAGACCCCTCACACATGCCATAGGAGGGCTTCTAGTTTAGAAAGGTATCCAATTCAAGGGCTTGATTCTAGAAGGTGTGCCTGTCATTTCCTTTGCCCCATGCTACTGGCAAATGTGATGAGCCACATGGTGGCTTTTTACATTGAACTGTCCTAGTCAGGTAACATGGAGCAATCCCCTTTCTAAATCTAAAGCATCGCCTTGGACTCAAGTCATAACAGACAGAAAAACCAACACACACTTTTGTGACAGAGAGAAGAAAAGCATTTTTCCTGTTTCCAGTCTAGCGTGTCAAATGGTCCAAAAAAATCATCATCATCATGCTGCACCACTTGCTTTATTTGCCTGCATGATACTAATTTAATTGCTATTATTGTAGATTTTGGTTTTCACCTTATTTTATGTGTAGGCTTTGTTGTTGTTGTTGGCATGCATCTGTCTTGAGATGCAATGGAGTCTGCCCCCAGGGGTGAAGTCAAACCACAGCGTTTGCAGCTCCAGAATGACCTCCCTGGAGCGTAAGTCTGGGCTGTGTGTATGGAGGTCCTGGGTTTTTATTACTCAAGACATTTATGTTTCTTATTACTTTTTAGCTTTTGTAAAAGTTACAGATATAAAGGTGTGAAAGCACAGATAAATGCTTCAGATATCTGATAAGGGAATGGAGAAATTGCATTATGATTCTTTGTAAGTGTTAAAGGAGGGACCCCCGTTTTGTAAGCAACTGCAACCCAAGTTGTCTTAGCAGCCAACAAACAGAGTGCTTCGCCAATACACTTTCAAATTCAAAGCTCTGGCAACATCAGCTGAAAAGGCCTTGTCCTGGCTCCCAATCAACCAAGCCTCTTGTAGCAATGGGATGTAAAACAAGGCATCCGAGATGCTTCCACTGTGTTTGGGCAGTGGCAGGAACGCGAGAGAAGGTAGGGATTCAAACAGCCTAATCCCAAACCACTGGGTGAAATCCAATGGTGCCCATCCAGTAACAGAATAGACACAATCGGAAGAATGAATTTCCCCTCCTGTATACCGTACCTTCAAAATGTGCTTCAGATGGTTATGGGACCCTCTGGAGAGGATTCTAAGGGCATAAAAAATGCAGGGGGAGGGAAGGGAAGGAAGGAGATGCCTGCTGATGTGAAGGTGGATGTTTTTCACAGAAATGTTAATACAGTGGTACCTCGGGTTAAGAACTTAATTCGTTCCGGAGGTCCATTCTTAACCTGAAACTGTTCTTAACCTGAGGTACTACTTTAGCTAATGGGGCCTCCCGCTGCTGCTGCACAGCCACCGCACGATTTCTGTTCTCATCCAGAAGCAAAGTTCTTAACCCGAGGTACTATTTCTGGGTTAGCGGAGTCTGTAACCTGAAGCGTCTGTAACCCGAGGTACCACTGTATATTTGAGTAAATCTGAATTTACCACATGATATAGGTAACCATTTCAAGGAATGCTAAGCTAAGACCTGACCTGTTTACACATGACAAAGACACAAAAAATGATCTTCTGGGCCTTGGTTGCTGTTTTTCTCTTCTACTTAATGCTGATCTGCTAAAAGGTGCATTCTAATGACATTCTTATTTTGCACAAATGGCTGGTTGTTCTTGCTTCCACGGGACTGCGATGCTTCCAGACGCTGCCAAAATAAATCAAAATCATTCATTCATGAATCTGTAATAAGGGTCTTAAGTTCAGCTCAGAAAGCTGCCGGAGAGGAAAGGAGGTCCTCACCAAAGGACAAACCCCTGTTAATAGCCTGCTCCACAGCTCTGACGCACTCGCCTCACATGTTTGAGAAAACACTCTGTCTCTCTCCCTGGCTCCATTCCACTAATAATGAGCTGGTCAAGGTCTAGTGACACAGGGAAGATTCATGCTGTTGAATAGGCAATATCGTTTCCTTAATGGGGCTTGCTAGACTACATCATAGATAAAAATGAAATAAAAGCCCTGGACTTGGCAAGGGGCGTGTGGGAAAATGAGAGGAACTGCTTAGTACACTTCAGTCCTTTAAAATCTCCTAATGGCAAGGAAGTCTATATGCATTACGTCTCATCAAGGTTAATTTTTTTACTCTCAGCAAAGATGCAGATCACTTTTAGTATGTTGCTTGCCTATACAAAAGAGAATAAGAGATTTGTCATACTGTGACAGGGGGTTGTATAATTAAATCATGGGTAGGCAAACTAAGGCCTGGGGGCCAGATCCGGCCCAATCGCCTTCTCAATCTGGCCCACGGACGGTCCAGGAATCAGCGTGTTTTTACATGAGTAGAATGTGTGCTTTTAATTAAAATGCATCTCTGGGTTATGTTGTGAGGCATAGGTATTCGTTCATTCACACACACACACCATATAGTCCGGCCCCCCACAAGGTCTGAGGGACAGTGGACTGGCCCCCTGCTGAAAAAGTTTGCTGACTCCTGCATTAGATGATCATCAGGGTCCATTCCAAATGTAAAATTATATGGGTCTATGATTCTATTATTCTTGTGTGATGTTATAATAACTCAGGCCCGACACGACTTGGATCTTTTTGGCTTGGTAGTTTCCGTCTTCATAAAAATGACACGGGTCACATGTCAGAAGCAAACACAAAGTCATATCACATGACTTTACCAAATCCAGACCAGCAATCTGCTTGCAGAAGTGACCAACTAAAGCTGTGATCATATGGTACCTGGGAGGATGGTTTAGATCTGCCTCTCAAAGGCGGAGAGAGGGGAAATTGGGAGGAGAAATTGTGGGTGGCTTTTAAAATGTACTTTCACTTGTCTGTCCCTAATCCACCAATCAGTTTCACTGGGTGACTACATCGTAACCATCCTCTGGTTTCCACACTTTGTGAATTGGCGTGGATCATTTTGTAATTAAAATGGCATCATCCACACACAAGAGACAGGTATCACTGTGTCAGAGAAACCCCAAGATGGCAGTACAAAACATCCTACATGGGAGCAAAAAACATAAGGGAAAGAAACCCCCCCCCCAACCCCAACCCCCCATCCTAATAGGAACTGAGCATTCTCAATGGCCACAAAATGCTGACCAACTATTGATGAGGGAAAAGAAAAACTAGGAAAGGGAAAAGGAATTCAGCATTTCGGAAAAGGATATGGCTGAAATTCTGACAAAGGATACGGCAATGTTTTGTTGCAGGATCTACTTGTTCCCAATGAAAAACAAAACAAAAGTACAAAACACATTTTTTTAAAGCAACCAAACACCCCAGCAACCACATAATGCTATTAGAAATGTCAGAGCTGGCAGCAGAATAATAGCCAAGGTGCCAGGTGTTCTGTTATTAATTGCTACTCTTACACATTAGACAACAGCCACATTTTTGTGCCAGCCTAATGCATGTAATTTAATTTTTAAACTACTGTATTAACATAAGGCAACCCTTTCAGAACAAGCCATTTTGACCTTAATGTTTGTGTTCCCTTTCAGTGCCATTTCTGCTTGCATCGCAGCAGGTTCAGTCTTGCACGGCAGAAATTCCACGTCTCTTTTTCTACCCTCAAAAGTGAAGCACACGTTTAGTGCTGCACCTGTTACGTTATGACAAAAGGCGATGAGAACTAGCTCTTAGTTTGCATTTTAGTGCGTCATCTATCCACAAGGCAGAAGTCAAAATTTGAGAAAGGAGATCGTTTGACTGCATGCGGATGGCTTTTAGTTGTTGCAGTTTGTTAATGTAACGAGGCACATCTTTGCATCTGCATTACTTACCTGAAATCAGTATTATATGCCCCTTAGTTCTGTTCTCCCGGTTCCTAAGGAAGCTTTCATAGAACTCTCTCTTTAACCAGGAGTGGCTTCCTTCAAAACCACACAGAAAGAATCCAATCAGCACTCCGTCTTCTGAAAGCTACTAGGCAACACGATCAGGTCTGATCAGTTCATGACATTTTAACAGCACCAATTACAAAACAGAGCAGTTATTTAAGTTGTTGAAATGGGACTGAAGGGAGCACAAAGATGATTCTTGATAAAGCTGTCCTTGTTATAATTTTAGATCAGCACGTCTCCATTGTCGTTGCTCAAACACTTTTTGTGCATATAAGGGCGGTGGTGTGTCCACATGGGACAATGCTGAAATGCAGAAACAGAAAATGTAGACAGACCGATTTTCTGTCTACTGTGGAGGTGTAGAATAGATTGAATTTTAGATTATTTCCACCTAAATGGGACATTCAATGGAATATTTCCATGTGTGCATGAGTAGCAGGAGTGGCGGAATTGCAGGTTCAGGGTCTTTGATTTTCTTAACAATCGATGAATTTGGGCAATTGCATCTGTGCATCAATACCCACCCACAATAAAGTTGATGTAGTGTGCTGAAGGGGTATGGGGTTGTGAGCCAGGGTTGTGAAGTAGCCAAGGCTCTGAGACAAAATTAGGTAAAGTGTCTGGCAGGAGGAAGCACAATTTTACCTTGGCAGTAAGACTTCTTGACAGGGGAAGAGGTGGGTGAGCAACAGCCAGAAACAGCAATAATCTGAGACTTTGACACAGGTCAAAAGAAGTACGAGATTCTTCAAAGGAAATCTGAAAGTGGAGCACAAACAGAGGCAGGTTACAGATTATGCTAGGCACTCTGCCTTCTTTTCTCATAAGCAGCATATTAAAATTACTAGTCATACCCAAATATTATGCCGTCCCCTGCAAAATGCAAACCAAAAGCTATTAGAGCTAGAATTTGAATGGCAAACAAAGGGCAAGGTGCCTCGTTACTTGTAGAATAAACAATATTCAAATGCAAGTGTGAATGTACAGTGTCTCTGCAGAACCAAGAACATGGAGTAGTGGTATTCATAATTTGGATTGGCTGGCCCTTCGTGGTTTGCAAGAATAGGTGCTTAAAACTTTGGGCATTTCTTATTTGATCTGTTTTCTCCCCTCCCCCTTTTAATTGAGCACAATCAGTTCTGACCACTATTGACTTGGTATGTGTTCTAATCAATGTTCATTAAATCTGCTTGTTAACAGGAAGGTGTGCTGCGCACTTCAATCACAGTCCTCCAACTATCTCTGAGTCCTAAAGTAGCAGCGAATGGGTCAATAATCCCTGGCCCTGGGTGGGGTGTCAAGAAACGAATATTCAGCTGATCACTGTGCTTTGCAGGAGGGCGTCCTACAGATACCATCTTATCAGGATGTCTGTTCCGAACTGTGCCAGAATCAGGCCTTTGGTCTATCAGACAGGCACCATCTCTATTGTCTTTTTAGCACCTGCTAAAGACTATTCTCTTTCAACAAGCCTTCTAAGTGGGAATTTTTATCCCAATTGCTATCTTTATTAGATTTGAAATTGTTTTTATATATGCAATTGTTTTTATATGCAACTTTTTCCATAAATGCAGTTGGTAGGTATGTGTATGTGTGTGTGTGTGTATATATATATATATATATATATATATATATATACACACACACACACACACACACACACATAGTATTGTAAAGTCACTTTGAGATCAAGATGCATCCTGGGAAGCAGTTCATATATGAAACTAATAATAGTAGGTCAGAAACAACTATCAGAACAATTATATACACATCTACTCAGAAGTAAGCTCAGTTATGCTTATTCCTAGATAAGGATATACGGGACTGCAGTCTCAGTGGTTGGGTTCTTCACTCTGATTATTTTCCTCTAAAACCTCGCAGTGCACTCAAAACACTCCCTACTAACAGTCTACATAGATAGGTGACAGAAAGGGTATTTCTTCGTAATTACCGTAAATGTCTTAAGTCTAATTTCTATTTACCAGTGAACAATTAAAATGTAACTGTGGAAGCTTTATTGAAAATACTTCTAACACACTACTGCATGTTGATTAAGGACTGGGGGGAAACTGCATGCATTCATAAACGAGATTAAATAAGATCCTAAAAAGCACTAGAGATTTTGATTCTTATCTTCCTAAAATTATCTTGTAAAAGACTATAAATATCGGGAGATGAGTAATGTGATTAGAAAAACTGTACAAAATGAGGATGTTAAGCTTTATGGAGTATAAATTAACTAATATGTGTCTAATGTTCAAGACACCCTTGAGGATCAGATAAATAATTTCAAAAGAAATCTTGATTTTAATGTTCAAATTACTACACTGGAGCTAATTCCTTTAACCCTGATGGGAATCAAACTGAGAATGACTTCCCCTCCCTTCTCAAATCGCTCTGGTAGTAGAAATTTGATTCTCCATCCAATCCAGTTCCCAGAGCTGGCCCAAAACAGGTTGGCACCTGAGGCAAACCACAAAATCTACATCAGGAACAAGGGGAGACTAAAGATCTACATTGGAAACAACAGGGGAATAAAGATCTACATTGAGAACAAGGAAGCCAGCAATCCCTCCTACTCCTCAATAGACTGCTGTAGAGATGGCATTAGGGGTGCTGCTGGAGAGGCAGATCCTGCACCACTGTGGCAGTGGCAGTGACAGCAGGCAATGCATTCTTTGGAGGCTGGATCTGCTATCCCTGTGGATTCTGCCTCCGGAGGTGGTTGCCTCACCTTGCCCTATGCGTGGGCTGGCCCTGCCAGTACTCTTTTCCAAATGCTTGCATTTTTTACAGTTTAGATCAGTAGTGACCAAATGTTCCCTGCCATGGACCACTTGAAAATTGCTGAGGGATTTGTTTGAACAACTTAATTATTTTTCTGCCTGTTGTAGCAATTGTAATGCGCTGTGCTAAATTCCATGTGATGAGCCTGAATAAAGCCTGTGGACCACTGGTGGTCTGCAGAACAGTTTGGGAACCCCGGATTGGATTTATATCCTACCACGTCTCCAGAGCTCATGGCAGCTGACAATATATATTTTAACACACAACACAAAGAAAAATGGTTCTGCAACACAATGCATTTCCCACCCCCACCCCCCAAGGTTGTGCATAAGATGGCACCCCTCCTCTGTCCATACCATGTGCAGAAGCCAAGTGGACTAGCACTTGAATCTTACTTCAGCAGTGTTGATGGGATGGTGTTCAATCTTCCACTGCATCTGAGGGCAACAGGATTGTGTATGATAGCCAGGACAGAGAGTGAAACATATGCAGCTGGGAGATAGCCAAAGGGCTGCCCTTGCTGCTCCCCACCACCAGTGTCTGCTGCCCAAAGTGGTCGCTTCCCTTTACCTAATATTAGAGACAACCCTGATTTTAACATTTCCTTTGGGCAATTTGAATCCCCTTTTTGGCAGCCATTTTAGAGTTGCAGTTCCTCCCATGTCAGGCTTCTTCTTTTTCGCTCATTTCCTAAACATGGAATACCCTGTGGCATGTAGTTCCAGCAACACAGATGAAATGCTGGTTATGCACAGTGGCAGTGGAAGGTGATCACGCTTAGAGGAGAATCACAATCAACTTAAATTCCATTGATTTCAGTGGGTCAACTCTAAACATGACTAAGTCTGGATTCAACTCACAGTGGGTCCCGATATATAAACTCATAGGCACAATCCTGTTCTGTTCACAATCTGCCTGACAAAGGATTGCATGCAATTTGGCTTAAAATCAGCACATTTTGGCTTGCCTGTGGGTATGGCTGGGTATCATATTGCTTATATGTTCCATTAATCCATTAATCTTAAAATGCCATAAATAGATAATCATGGCATCACATCTGCCTCAACTAAGCTCATTTCCAGAAAACTATATTGCTCTCAAAATTAAAGGCTGTCACAGATCCTAAAACATGATGTGTTGCCATTCCTACACGTCCTTTATGGCATTTCTTCTGCTAAATTTGAGTATTTATCAATTACATTTCTATCCACCCCTTCCCTGATCTTAAAGCATTACTTGATTCTACCTCCTGCAATTTATCCTCCTGTGAAGCTGAGAATGATGGCCCCTGGTCACCCGGGAGCTTCAAGACAAAGAATTTGAGCCTGGGTCTCTCCAGTCTTAAACCAACAGTCTAACGCAGCCTGTCCTCTGACATTTCCCGTCATTCTGGGGTTCCTGGACCTTAAATAAGGTAGGGCACTTCCTTGCGTTTACTAGCGAGGCTTGAGAGTTGTGCAAAGTGACTGGTAGTGAACAAAAGGCTACACTCATAACTGCATTACTGTATTGTTACAAGCAACTTTTGAATCCTGGGCAGAACCTATAGAACTTGAGAAAATTCTGACACTTCACACATAACAGAGAAAACCTGAAAGTGAAGCACTAATTGGCTAACTGGAATATCCTGGGACAGTTAGTGCTAACACCAGCAGCAAATCCATCTGAGTGGAGTGGGACTTTTCTCCAAGTGAATGAGTTCAGGACTGCAGCCGCTGCATAAATGAAAATGCTTCCGTGTCCGCTTTTAGGCTTGCATATTACTCTGTTGCGGGACTAAGCCTGCCCGTTGATGCAGACGATGCTGTGGTCTGACTCAGTGCAAAGGAGCTTCCTATGTTCCTACATTCTACTCACACGTTACTAGCTTTCTAAGAAGCTTAACAGCCAACTAAGCGGCTAGAAGCAATGCAAAAGTGTGTGTGTAAGACTAGAGGGAGAGTTACAGAGAAGACATAGCTTAACGATGACAAGCTGGAACCCAATTACCGGTGGGGGGGGGTGAACGACCCTGCGCATGTGCAATCGGTGCAATTCTGTCGAGGCTTCATATACCGCCTTGTGTGCCTGGGCGGGTGGGCAAGATGAGGGCGTCCCCGTCTGATTGGCTGATCTGCTTTCCTCTTGTGCTTTTGATTGGCGAGATGCGAGTAGAGGCGGGGGAAACACAAATATTGCGTCTACCCGGCTTTCTGATTGGTCCGCCTCGCTCTTGTCACAACCCGCCGTGTCCGGATGGCTGTTGCCTGCGCACCGGTTACTACCCGCTCCCCAACCTTCTGTCGTGCGGTTCGGCCTCAGGGATTGGCTGCCCGGGAAATCCTTCCTCCTCCTTTCACCAACCCCGCCCCGACGCGCTCCCACGCACACCCCGCCCCTTGGGTACACCCTGCTGTCCGCTGCGAGGGGGCGAATGAAGTTTGGTGGCTGAAGAGAAAAAGTGGGGCCGCCCGCCCGCCCCCTGCGACGAGCTCCTGGCCCCGCCTCCTGGCCCCGCCACAGTTGGCACGGCCTGCTCGCCGTGAGGAGCCCCGCCCTTCCCTCGCTCTGGTGGGGAGCGTGGCGGCGGTTGCTCCCTGCGTAGTTTGAGAGAGCGCTGAGCAGACACACGCACACGCACACACTCACGCAGAGACATCGGTGCGCGCGCTTCGAACGCTCCTGACTAACGGTAAGTGATGCGGCGAGCCTGGCCTCGCGCGCGCGCGCGCGCCTGTGCCTCCTTATAACGGTCAGAGGCGTCTCCTCACGGAGCCCCCTTTTTTTTTTAATACGCCGGCGGGTAGAAGGCGGGGAGGCTGTAAAGACCGGCTGTAGAGACTCTCCCGCTGCCTCTTGTTCGCCGCCGTGTGCATATATAAAAATGTGCGCCCAGGTACAGGAATACACAGCGCGTGCATTTGTATACAAGCCGCGCGGGCTCTACGTGCTGACAAAAAAGGAGAGTATTTTTCCTCGAGGTCTTGGCGGGGTAGATGCGTCGGTCGAGCTGTTCGTGACCCGTCGGTGTTAGGCCCTATTCTGAAGGAGATGGTAGGAGCCGGAAGGGAACGCGAGGGTCATCTAGTCCGACCCCTTGCGATGCACGACTCGTTTGCCCAACGCGGGGCTCGAACCCGCGACCTCGCTGAGATCCAGAGTCTCCTGCCTGGCCCCTTGGCGCTGCCGTCGGTCGTTCTCGTGGCCCCTGAGGCCACGCTGGCTTGGCAGGCTGCTTGCCTTCAACAGACACAAACACAACAACACCCCCTGGGGGGAAAAAAAGACAATTCACTTCTTGTAGCATTTTATTGTGGATTTTGCTTCTGGTGGCCGTGGTTGTAGTTGGACCCGTGCGCGATTCCTCATAAGTGGGATGCTGGAAGGAAGTGGATGTATGAGTGGGGTAACCAGCTCCTAACATGCGCTTCAGCTATTTCTCTCTCTCTTTTTTGAGGAGGGGGATGTAATCCACACGCAGCCTGGATGAACAAAGGTGGCTCCCCTCTCCCCTCCATCCCTTCCCTGCACATGCTTACATGCGAATTTGAAGCGCTTAAAGCCTAAAAGCAGAATGGTGTTTGTCCTTAGTGTGGTCTTGCATATGTATGCTGAGAGACCCTGGGAGAAGGAGGGAGAGAGATCATTTTTTGAGCATGAGTGCTTTAGCCTTCTGGACAAATACTGGGGATTGCAGGTGAGCTGCTTTCCACTAAGGAGATTAGCCACTAGAAATGTATTATAAATAAGGTAAGCTTTTGCCCTATGGTATTATTGCAGTTTTGATTCTCCATACAAATAACCCATTTAAGGACACTTCATAGATCGGATTAGATTATGCCTAATGTTCTGGGATTTGTAAAATAGAACAAATCTATATTGCTCTGAAGTTCTCTGGGAGGACTTCCTTTTGTTTATTCTTTGCTCCTCTTCCTGTATCTCATGTGATAAAGTGAGAGATACATCACTATATTCAGATTGAGAAATGTGTGGTTTGTGTGGTACTAAATTTCCATATTTTAACTGTCCAGACTGCTCTGGCTCAAGAATACAAATTGTTTTTTAACTTGTATTTTTAAAGAGACAAATGCCTTTAAAGTTCAAAGTAACTCTCTTGTAACTTTCACTGAGGCCTTCTACATAGTGAGGTGAGCTTACAGAAAAACAACTTCTGCAAGCAAGGCTTAGTCAAAATCTTTGGCTCACAGCTACACACCTCATGAACTTGGTATTTTCATGTTCTAACTCCATTTTGAAGATAAATACCCTAAGTAGGAATGGACCTGTCATGGCTGTAGCTACTTGTAAGAGGGGCAAGTTATATATTTGTGTGTGGCCAAAAAGGTCTAGGTAGTTCCTTCAAAAAGATTTCAACTCCGAAGTTCACTTGATTTTAAGAAAGAACTGCATGCATATTTGGTGTGTGTGGATATTCTTTAGTACAAATTTACTTGACCACAATATGTATAGTTGGTGATAAGAGCTGTTCATCCCAGATGCACTTTGTTGAACTCAAAATATAGTGTGATGGTACATAATTTTCTTCAGTATTTTCCACCTTCTGAAACCAGAGACCTACCTTCAAGTATGGCTTGCAATATGTGAATCACATTTCATGTTTGAAGCATCAATGTTCCTGCTTTTTTAATACCATTTAGTGTGGATGCCATCACTTCCTCTTTGACCTGCCTCCTCACCACATATCGTTCAGGCACAGTTATCAAGGCATTTTAAAGTTTATAAGTTGGTTCTTTAGTATATTTTTCTTGTTTTTAGCTGTTTCTCCCAGGTTGTTTGTTGCATTATATGTTCTTTTCTTAACTTTAAAAAAAAAAAAATTGGAAGCCTGGCCATAATGAACCACAAAACAATACTCATTTATCTGTTACCTAAATTTGCTCACATAAATAAACCTTCCACAGTCTGTATGGTGGATTATGTGTAATGCTTGCATAAATGTTTGCAGGATGATGTCTTTCAAGTTGAGTGTAAAATTTGTTTACAATTTCTGTATAGCTTGCTTGCAGAAAGAAGTAGACATAGATATAGGAAGAAGGCTAAGGCCAGTCTGACCAACAGCATTATATTTTCAGCATTGTTATTTTATGTCATATCTTTTGTGTACAGTCGCAGAGTCAGTGTAGAAGAATGGGCTGGTTTTTAATAAAGTATATTGTGCACCTGCAACAGCATAACTAGATCAGTGGTCTTTGGTCCCCAGAAGTTATAGGACTACAACTTCCATCATCCCTGACCATTGCCTAAGCCCTAAAATGGCTGGGGATGGTGGGAGTTGAAATCCAACAATGTTTGGGAACCCAGAGTTGAAGAATACTGACCCAGATAACAAGGATCTTGCTACTAGAGATCTCTTTAATATGAAATTTATAGCTTTTCAGAGTTGAGAATTTCTATTGCTGTGCAATGAGTTCTAGAAATGTTTATAAAAACAGCAGCAATTTTAACCTAGGGCATTATGCTACATTTGTCTTCAATGGGAAGATGTTAGTAAATTATGATTAATTGCTGTGAATATGTTTTGCATTTAAACTTCACTTGTATACAGTTGTATACAATTTAGATGATTCCTTGATAAAACTCACTACTGTGTTTATCTTATCCAGATTTTTCAAAATAATTATTTAAAAATATGAGCCACTGTCTATCTTTTGAGATTCCTTGATGTCCTTTCCCACAGCCTGCTTTTAGAGCTTAATTGGAAAGAAAAATTCTGGTGATCTTAACGTTCAAACGCTTTCTCAAATGTATAGCACACACTATGCAACGGGACTGAAGGATTGACATGAAACTGTGTTTTATTTAACTCAACAGATGCAGTTTATGTTGCTTTTTAGTCGTCAAGGGAAGCTGAGACTTCAGAAATGGTATGTCCCATTATCTGACAAAGAAAAGAAGAAAATCACAAGAGAACTTGTTCAAACAGTCTTGGCCCGTAAACCGAAAATGTGCAGTTTTCTGGAGTGGAGGGACCTGAAGATTGTCTACAAAAGGTGGTTTTCCATCCTTACACTTATAAGTTCTATACAACAAAAGATATTGAATAGTAGAAATAAGGATTTCTTCTCTTATGTGTGAAAAACATATTCAACTTTCCTCAAATATAATTCAATAGCATTGTAGGAATTATTCGTGTCTGCAGTACTTTTTCTGTGTTGTAAAAATGAGATAATTTTACACTTAATAAAAAGTTATGGACTCAGATTCTTCATTAAATGAGGCATACATATTTGAAAACTGTGTTTTAAAGGCTATTTAATGTACTTGAATGTTAAATGTTACATCATTTTATTTTATATAAGCTAGGACTTGATTTTGCTCAAATATAGAAAGGTTGCAGAATTACACTTGTCTTATTCTTCTCGCCTGTTCAACTGTAAATTTAAGAGCTATGGAATGTTGTACTGTCTGCTTAATGCCGTGAAGGAAAATTGTTCTTGCTACCACAGTGAAATTATTTCAATCTTTGTTTCAATAGCTAAACAGATCAAGTACCACCTGTGCTTCAGTGCATTCATAAATCTCTCACAGTTGGAAATGTCATGCCCTGCAAAACTACTTACCACTTTATTTATTTATTTGCCGTATTTTTCGCTCTATAAGACGCACCAGACCATAAGACGCACCTAGTTTTTGGAGGAGGAAAACAAGAAAAAAAAAATTCTGAATCTCAGAAGCCAGAACAGCAAGAGGGATCGCTGCGCAGTGAAAGCAGCAATCCCTTTTGTTGTTCTGGCTTCTGTGATAGCTGCGCAGCCTGCATTCGCTCCATAAGACGCACACACATTTCCCCTTACTTTTAAGGAGGGAAAAAGTGAGTCTTATAGAGCAAAAAATACGGTATTTTATTTGCCAGTTTTCTGCAGTTGAGAAAATGCAATAAAAAATTAAACACACTGTTAAACTGATAATACAAATGAGGACTTACTGATCGTACCCCACTGAAACAAGCCACAATGCCACACTTCAAATTAAGGGACAAAGAGAAAAGTTTTTGCCTGGCAGATAAAAACAGATAAAGGTTGTTCCAGGCATGCCTCCCTGGAGAGAGCATTCAACAAGCCATCATTGAAAAGGCTTGATCTTGTGTTGTCACTCTCCAAACCTCCCATGAAAGAGGCCCACATAAAAGTACCTAGGATGATGATTGTGTTCTAGAGTAGGGTGGGGAACCTTAGGGGCCCCTCTCTTAGCAAAGTCACTTAAATAATGCCGATGTAGCCAGAAATAAAAGAAATCCTGATAACACTGTGCCTGAGGAAAATGAACAAAAGCAATGTATAAATAGGCACATGCTGCTTCAGCAAACACCATTTTACCTTTGCTGGTTGCTAAGCAACTCCTCTACCCTTACTGTCTGGTTGACTTACGGATAACAAAGGTTACCCTTAAATTACAAACTGAATGATCCCTGCTGTAGCACTTCCAACACCCTCCAGGCCTCTATCTCCATTCAGGCCACACCCTTCACTCTGCATCAGCCTAAAGTGATTTGCCTGGCTGTAATGTGTTCTTGAAATGTATTAATGCACCTTCCTTGCCTGGGTGGAGGATAAAAGGTGTGTGTGTATTTAGAAACCTCTGGCTTTTATTTGGCAGAATATAGCTTACTGTACAAAATTAAGTATCTCATTCTACACCCCACTCACTACTGGTATGTGGCCCTTGAGATGGAAAAGATTGCTGGGGGTAGCGCTTCCACAGCCATCTTGAAAGTTTGTTTTCATAAAAACGATAACTTCTATTATAATCTTTCGAAACTTGTCCACAAACTGGCAACTACAATGAGGTACTTGGAAAAAGCCATAATACAGCTATTTTCAAGCCAGTTTGTAAAGTTTGTGAATTCAGGTTAATTTTGAAAGTTAATGCATTACTCTGAGGAAGTAGGCACTGTTAATTTCTGTGAAATATGTAATGGGTATGTATAATTCTTAAAACAATAATCTGGCAGTGTTTCATAATTAGAGTAACCTGTTTCTTTCAGATATGCAAGTCTCTACTTTTGCTGTGCCATTGAAGATCAGGATAATGAGCTAATAACCCTGGAAATAATTCACCGTTATGTGGAATTGCTTGATAAATACTTTGGAAGTGTAAGTTATTAATTAGTTTTTCTAGTCTCTGTAGGTGACATCCAATGATGTCTGCCTGCTTGGGCAGTGGAAATCCACTTGTGTAATGGGACTTGGGTTTCTTTTCTCACCATTTTCTCCCTGCTGCCACACATTCCCAAAATCTGCTCCAGAATTTCTTCCCAACCTCCAGAACAAATTTGGGGGATACATGGGGGGAGAAGAGAAAGCAGAATCCTCACTGACTAAGTAGATACTCACTCAAGCTCCATTGGGTCTCATCCTATATTATAAATTTCTGTAATGAAGTTTTTTATTTATGTAATACACAAATTAAGATGACTTATTTTTCCTGAAGAAAATAAAAAAAATGTTTTAATACACATAAGAAATAACACCCAGTGCTGTCTGTACATGAGTGGAACAGATTTCTGAAGAGGCCTTTCTCTTCCTCTCCTCTCCCTGCAGCCCTCAAAATTTACTCATAAGGTTTGCCAGATCTAGATTAACAATAGATTTGCCCTGGGAGCGGGGCAGGCATGTTGCAGGGAAAGGAAAAGAAGAGGAAGCTTCACTGTGGAAGTTTGCTTATGTGACATTAGTTTTCACCCTCACAGTGCTTTGGGGGAATTTTAATAGTATTCTGCACTCTGAAAAGTGCTGTAAAATAATAAATTTGGTATTTTGATTTTATATTACAGCATGTATGCATTATTACTGTGAATGAGAATAAAAAAGTTATCTATTGCATTGCATTATATAGGTCTGTTTCCTTACTGGGAACTGTTAATGAAGTCTGAAAGTAAAGAATTTGTCAGATATTGCATGTCAAATACCAATACTGTATGTAACAACCAAGAAACTACGGTAGTATTTCTTCCGTCAGCAACTTCACTGAATCTTCTTTGAAGATATTCAGTAGTGTGCTGCTGTTGTTACAAATGCTATTACATAATTCAGAGAACTATGTGGTATATATAAATGAGGCCTGGTTGATGAGCTCAAATGATACACTTATTTAAATGCCTGTTCCTTATATTTTAATGTTACTATTTAAATCAATAATAATATTTTCTCAAAAGTTTGTTCCTTACCAAATCCGTGACATGGCCTTTAGTGATCACACAGAAGATCATGACAATGTGTGTTTCTTTAAAAACTACAGGATCTTAACTTGGCAGTTTAAAGAAGGGATTAAATCTCAACATGTTTTTTCCTATGTTTTCTAGGTATGTGAACTTGATATCATCTTCAATTTTGAGAAGGCTTATTTTATTTTGGATGAATTTCTTTTGGGAGGGGAAGTACAGGAGACCTCAAAGAAAAATGTTCTTAAAGCCATTGAACAAGCAGATCTATTACAAGAGGTAAGAAAATTGTTTTGTTTTGTTTTGTTTTTTGCCAAAGCTCCACCAGCATGCTTTACTCTTTTCTAAGAAAAGCATCTTATTTCTCCAAAAGTTGTTGAAAAAGCTTTTCAGCATGTCTAGCATGTAGCTTCTCCTTAATATTCTTCTGTACAATATTGCTTTACCCACTTCTTATTCTGTTAGCTAGCATCACTATATTCAGTATATAACCTATAAAGAACAGTAATACTGCTTTATTTTTTTAAGGTTTCCTTTCATAATGTGTTTGGTGTTGTATGTGTTGCTAGACATGCAGCTACTGTCTCCATGTGTGTGTCTTCTTGTCTAGGCATTTCTGTTGTTTTTATTCAATTAATTTATATCCGTTTCTTTTTATTCAATTAACTGAATGATTATAACTAATTTTTGTCATACCTGATGCATGTATGCCTCTTTCATTGCTGAAATCCAGAAGCTAGACTCTCTCCTTTGAGACGCTAAGGTATAGTTAACATTAAGTGTTTTAAAAACAAGTAACAGTGCCATAGCTAACTTAAGTAGATGTACACTGTGCATTTAGAAAATAGTTATAACACTAGTCTTAGAACCGTAGCAAATAAAGTAGACTTTTGGGTTGAAACTTTGCACCTCAGCTGCTAACAAAATGCATTTCCTGTATTACATCCTGTTTTTACTTCCTGAGAGAAGCCCGAAGAGACTAATAGAAAACAACTCAATTAACACAGCATCAGAATAATCAATATAACACAGCATAGCATATATCAAAATATGTAATATGTTAAAGCCATAAATCTTTGAAATACGTAAGAATTAACTTAATAGTAAGGGTCCTGCTTCTGGCCTTGTTGTTCCCACCCCATATACTGACACCCTTTACCTAGCCTCATTGGTATACAGATAGCAGCTGCATAAATATTAGTGAACTCTGTTGCCTTTAGTGCACTGATTTAGAATTAGAGTTTCAACACAGTAGTTGGAACAACTCATTTTTTGTTAGGCTACATAAAATTCCTAAATCTTGAGGTGATAACATAGAACTGGCACTACACATGTTTTGAATGTTGGTTCAGAGCCATGTTATAAATACAGCAAGTCTGTTTCTACATAAAGGAACATGGATTTAGCCTGTGTGCTTGTACAGTTATGCAAATGTGAACTTTTGTGGCTTTGTATTGCAAACATGGGTGGTGTTTTGAGATGTGTATTTGCTTTGCTTTGATATGTGTTTTGTTGAAGTCCCATCTTTCAGTCCTCCTGTATCCACTCATTAGTGAGACTTTTAAAATAATAAACCATAAATTTGTGCTGGTAATTAAGTGGCCATCCCATCCAAATACATATTAACTTCTTGGGTTTTGCCACTTCAGAATATATACACTGGGACTACTTGTTTAAAAGCATTCTTCATTAAAAATTCACTGCCTTTAAAATGCTGGTGCACTGAGGAGAAGGCTCAACTGAGTAGAAGTTTTCATACGGATGTTGACAGTGTAGTGATTCTGAATTCCCACAAATACTCTGGCTTGTTCATATTATATAAGAAGCTTTAGAAAAAGTTGCAGAAGGAGCAGGTGGCAAATAGAATACTGTGATTAATACAACAGCCATCAAGACTGTTGTGATTGCATACAGTGTCTTTCAGTATATATTTTTCCATTTTCTTAAAATGTGAGATTCTTTATTCTTTACATGAGGTGTAACCTGCTCATGCTTGTTTAAAGTGCATGTGTGCAGTGCATGTCTGCAAAGTTGGCCATAGGGGCAACAGTCTGCATTACTGAAGTGCCTATGAGCCGAGGTGTTGGATGCAGCAAGTCAAGCTTGTGCAAATAGGGATAGTAGGATAGATGGCAGAGGAAGGCAGAAAAAGGCAATGAGTAGATGGGTGGGCTTTGGTCACTAAACCTCCAAACTTAATCCTTACCTGGGGGTAAGCCCTGCTGAATTATGTAGGATTTACTCCTGCATATACATAGTTAGGCTTGCAACCTCAAACACAGCTGAGAATGATTTTTCTCTTTTAACCTATCCACAGGAAGAAAATGTGATATTGGAAATTAGGGAGGAAGGAATATGAATTAAAGGGGTGGAGGAAGATTTTTTTTTTACAGCTGCAACACTGCACACTTTTGGGAGGAAGCCTTGCATAGTGTTGTTTGTGAGTAAACACACAAAGGACAAGGCTGCAGAGAGATCTGTTTGCTATAGTTGTATGATCTTACTTCATGGTTACTGTTGGTTTAGTTTGCTTTGATCTTAATAGTGCACAGTGCCATGTAGGCTGATAGGAAATTAACAGGTTTGTTTCATAAATACGATTTTACAGAGGTTGGAGTGGAAGGAAGTTGAAGGGAGGAGGATTTCCCTCCCCTAACAGATTTTTAAGTATTATAAAACAGAGGAAATGAGAACAGAAAGATTAGACAGGTGACAGCCGCTCGTACACACATAGCTATACATACTGCATGGGGTTATGGGGAGAGAGTTGAGGGCTGCTGCCAGGAAGAAAGGCAAGCAGAAAAGTGGACCCCATAAGAAGAAGAAGAGTTTGGATTTGATATCCCGCTTTATCACTACCCGAAGGAGACTCAAAGCAGCTAACATTCTCCTTTCCCTTCCTCCCCCACAACTCTGTGGGGTGAGTGGGGCTGAGAGACTTCAGAGAAGTGTGACAAGCCCAAGGTCACCCAGCAGCTGCATGTGGAGGAGCGGGGAATCAAACCTGGTTCACCAGATTATGAGTCCACCACTCTTAACCACTACACACCACACTGGCTCACTGAAGGGTCTGGCAGGGCAGCTCTTAAAGCGCTCTGGGGCTGCAAGTCAGACATAGCAATGCCTCTGTGGCCAGGGTAAAAGAGAAAGAAAAAGGGCGTCAGGGGTGTGTGTACCTCTTCCTCCTCCTCTTGGTAATGTATTTTTGTTGAGTCTATCCACTCTGTGAACTACTGCATGCCATGGTCCCCTCTAAGGATTCTTCAAAGTGCTGGCTATATGTTAAAAAAAAAGTAATGATACAAAGACAAACCATGTGGCAAATGTCATGTCTAGTTTGGCTCTATTATCTGGCTGGCATTACAGTCCAGAATTTATCTGGCTCCATAGTACTAGTACAAAATATTGGCATACTCTGTTCACATAATTTTATGGTGGATTCGTTTATTAACAGAATTTTGGCTGTCCTTGGTAGGCAAGCCAAAAATAGTGGTTGCCAGGACTTTTCTTAGCCATGTGCTCCAGTGACTTGCTATGCTTCCCCTGCAGGACAGGATTGTGGGTAATTCACTGGTTTGACTACTCCAAGTCAAGTTGCTATTGGGCTTGAAGCAACCAAGGAGGTTTTCCCAGCAGGAAAGTATGGTGAGAAGCTTGGTGAACTATGGCCCCAGGGTATCTGTCATAGTGGTAAAACACCCCCCAGCTTTGAGAAAGGATGGGATCATTACACAGCTGCTAGAGTAATTTGCAGCTAGCTCTATAGCTCCCAAGTTTGGGAGCAAAATTGGCCATTTGTTTTGCTTGCCAGAGTGCAGTGGCACACTAGCTGTTGTGAACAAAATTTTGCACATCTGTTTTACAGAGTAATTCTAACCTACCTTTCGATTAAAAGTGTCTGAGGTGGCTAATGAACCATAGTAAAAACAATATAAAATGCAGTTCCTTTTGGAATCTCTTCAAGAAAAAAAGTCCAATATTAAATTGCAGAAGAAAATCCATAGATTTCTCTTCCATACAAATCCCCTTTAAAATCATAGTTTTGCCAGAACAAATCTTGTTTAAGAAATTGCAAGGGAGGTATAGCTGCCCAGCGGAAGTTGTTGAATGTGTGACATCTAAATGTTAAAAGGAAATAAAATAATATTTTCCCCTTGTCAGTTTTACTCTTTCCCATCATCATTTAATTCACATAGACTTTCAGGGTTTGTATAATTGATAGTTTATCTTTTCAATAGTGTGTTAGTTATGTTCTTTATCTTTTCAGAATTTGTTACTGCAGTGCCTGTGTTAGACTTTGTGTTTACATAAAGTTACAAAAACTAAACATTTTAAAATTTTGTGGAATTTTGTGTTTCCTTTACATTGGTTAGTGTCTTTTTGGAAGTTAACCTATTTGTAATGGGTGATGTGTGTGTCATTCCGTTCCTTCGCTTAGGTTGGAATCAGTGCTGCCTTATATGTATGTAACAATCTGTTTGATAAAACAAATGTAAACATAATAAGTAGCTTTTCACTTGGGACTCTCTGTACAAAAGCTAGACAAGGAAGAGTCATTTATCCTGCCTTTGTAGCTAATACCATAATACTTCCTTCATACCCTAACACTGAAGGATTTTTAAAAATCAGTTTGACAAGCTGAAGCACAAGGACAAAAGAAGGACAATCAGTCCTTCCAGGACAGATTGCAAATGCTCTTATTCAATTGTGTATTTTAGAATTACTTTATTATCAAGCACATAGTTCATGGGGAGGGTTACATTAGTAGTACATTTCCATTATTTTTGGAAATTAAGTACTCTGTTAACTAGAACTGTGATTTGTTAAATTAGTGCATCATTGCTTCAAAGTTCTTCATTTCATGTTCTGTGAGTGGACAGTGTGCATGTTCACTTGCAGATAACAAAAAAGATCTCATAAGAATGCATCTACTACTTAAGCTTAAGTTCTGGTGAAAGAAATACTTAAGTCATTGCAGAACTGAGCTCCATGCAACCCATTTAAATCACCTTGGATGTGGCACAAGAAGAAAATATTTTAAGACCAAGAGATGCCTAATCCAGAACAAAGTGGGAACTTGAGAACAAAGATAATCAGAGCTGAAAAGCCATGGGAGGCAGTGTGATATGGAGTAGGGAAAAATGGGAAGAAATGCTTCACTCTTCAGTTGCAAGATGCTTTCCCTCAACCACACTTCATATGCTTGTCTCCCCAAGATTTGCAGACACATTTATTACGGCGAAAAGTAGTGAGCAATAGATGTGTTAAGCCCCACATTCCCTGTTATGGCCCAGTTACTGGTAGTGACTCAGATCTGTGCCAGCTGCCAAACATTGGTTCAGCTCCTAAATACAAGGCAGGCAAGATTCCTGCAGTGATAACTTTTTTTCGTTCAGAGTATTTCCATATGATTTCAAACTTGCAGTTAGCTTGCTGAAGATATGGAGAGGACTTGGGACAGTGTTTACATCTAAAGTGTTCTCCCATGTTACATACTTGGCCTGACTTACAGGTATGGCAGCAGTCCTTTAGCTCTGTCTAGAGCTGTCAGAGGAATGCAAGGCTTTAAAGTTTACATGGGAGGACGAAGATCACATGGAGAAGTGAGGGGATGCCATGGTTAAAAAATGTATTGTGTACTGTGTGCCTATATGCACATAATCTGTCCCTTCTACATGATTTCTAACTTCTTGTAATATTGGAGTGACATAGGGAAATAACAAACACATTGCATACCTAATGTAGTTATTGGGTTTTTGTAATACTTAGCACTGAAAGAATCAGTACCTATGCTTTGCCTCTGAAAGATGTGTGTTTCTGAACTGCTTGCATAAGTTATGAAGCAAGCACCTTTCTGTGTGGTAAAGCTGTTTAATCTCCCTTACAGAGCTTGTGCTTTGAATTAGATAACTGTCATCACCCTATTTGGATGTTTGGTACTTTGACCTCAGCACAGAGTCTTTAAAGTATTCGGTAGAGGCAGGAATATTGAATGAGAACTCTGTCTTGTTCTCTATTGTCTCTTCATCGATGTCTTACATCGTAGTCCTTTGTAGCATGAGGGAATTAATGTATCTTACATAGTACTAAATAGTTTGGGAATGGCATAACTCCACTATTGAAAATTAAATGCTAACTTTAAGAAAGGCTTAACTTCAGCTTTTTAGGTTTTATGTTGTACTCTTCAGAAGAAAACTTCAAAGAGGCTAGCATTCTCTGAGATACTGTCTTTTAAAAACCCATTAAAAATAAATCCAATAGTCCAGTTACATCTTGCAAGAGTTTTCAAAGCTGTTAGTAAGGATGAGATCTGAATTAATGTGATCTATTTGGGGACCAAATCAGACATGGTGGGAACTATAATTTATGTGTCTACCGCACTGTCATATAAAGTTGAGGGTCCTTAACAGTAAATGGCGTCCATGGGAGACTGACCGACTAACTGACTTTCCCATGTACCTCACCTCCCTGTATTCAGTTGCTTCAGACACTTCCCTGTTTCTAGCTCCAGTACCAGAAGTGGATCATTAATGGAAAAAAATGGTTGGCAAAATGAACTGAGAGGAAATAAGGCGCAGGAGGAGGGTAAGGGTGCAGTGTTCTTGCTGCAAGACCTGAGTCCCACCCCCATTTTATATGGGAATGGAGCTGACAAGTAGGAAGTATCTTCTACTGTCAAATATAGCTTGACTCTTAACAAATGCTCTCATTGTGTTCAGAATAACTTCCCCAACCTGAAGCTTGATTAGCTGTTGAAAAAGAAACATCTTGTGGTGTTGAGTTCTCATGTTTTTTATGTGGAGTTCATTGGAGTTGTTGTCTTTGTCACATTTTCATTAGCTTTGTCCTTGATAACACTGACTTTTTAAGCAATGCAAAGAAGCCGTTTACCTGAGAGCCTTAGCGCTCCTCATATGTACAAGTGTGTGTAATAGCGGATATTTTTTCAGATAGTTCTGCTACATTTTTTAAAAAAATGTTTAAACTTCAGACTTGCCAAATTTTCAATTGTGCTTGATTTTGTTTGTAGAGCCAGAATGAAGACTGGGGAGGTTTGTCTGAGGATATCTTATGATTAAGAGCAGTCTAAAGCCTTAGCGTTTTGATCCCATCCATACGATTGGTAACTACCAAATTTACCGTTTTGGTGGCATGGTTTACATGGGTGCTTTGCAGAGTTTTGCACGTGTAATGGAACTCTTGCCTGATAAGTAAAAAGAAGAACAGAAAAGTGGCCAGTGATGAACTTAACCTTGTGCAACACTTGCATGAAAGTATTGAAATATGCTTTGGGTGCTCTTGTCTTATTTTCCTTTCATACTAACAGCATCGGTTTGAAGTGTGTGGTGTGTGGTTTTGTTCTGGTGTTGTTAATCTTTAGGTGTTAATAGAAGTTGGAAGGTTCACAAAGTTTTTTGCTAGGTAGGGCCTAATTATGCATTGAAACATTACCTGGAAGGGCCATGAAATTACCATAGGCCTTGCTGCAGAACTATTTATTTATGCTTTACTAGTCAATTTCATAGGACAAGCCTAATTTACATCTATAGTGCATTGCAACATTTTTGTTGAGTATTTTAGAGGAATATGTTACACAAAAAGGTAAGTGTATTTTAAAGAAATCCCAGTGAACATTCAAATGGATAAACTGAAAACTTTCCAGAGCTAAATTATATACAGAGTAGCAGAAGTACTGTCATACCTTGGGATGAATACGCTTCAGGTTGAGCATTTTCGGGTTGCACTCCGTGGCAACCCAGAAGTAACGGAACGCGTTACTTCTGGGTTTCACTGCTCTCACATGTGCAGACGTTCAAAATGACATCATGCGCAGAAACGTGACCCGCAGACGCGTGTTACATTCGCTTCAGGATGCGAACGGGGCTCCGGAACGGATCCCGTTTGCATCCAGAGGTACCACTGTAGTTTAAAAGCCTGGTATCATTTTTAAAGAAAAAAGTTAATTACATCTTCCAGTTTTTTAAAAAAGCTGAATTTCTTTCAATAGAGTAATGGAATTACATGTAAAACAAGTTAAAACTTATCACACTTATTAATCCTGCCTTACCCCAGTAAGCTTGGGACAGTACAAATCAGGGTGAATAAATGATCTATATTTAAATAATAATCAAAGACCCATTAAAAAACTTCTGTTTTGTTTTATTTTATTTCTATTGCATTTATATCTTGCCTTTTCCCCGAAGGTGCTCAGTGTGACATACATGGTTCTCCCCTTCTTTGTTTAATTCCCAGCAGCTGTTAATAGCAGTTTACTCAATATATACCTTTTAGCAAATTAGGTCAGTAAATGAGCATAGAAATATCAATGACTCAGAATCCTTCTTTTAAAAGTTTTTAACAACTCTGCAGAAGGCCATTAAAGAGGAGGCAGGATGACCCTTCCTTGGGAGGGAATTCTAGAACTTGCGCATGGGCACTGAGAAGACCTTGTCTCTGTTCCCAGGCATCCTTTCAAAGTTGTTGGGACACACAAGAGTGATCCGTTGAAGACTCAATCATGTGCAGGCATTTACAGAAGGGAGTCCTTCAGAAAACCCTGTCCTAAATTGAATGACTTTTAAAGGTTATCACTAGCACTTTGAATTGAGCCTGGAAATGAATTGGAAACCTGAACAGTAGTTGTGAATGGACCATAGCTTTGTGATAGAGCATCTGCTTTGTATGCAGGAGATCCAGGTTCAATTCCTGGCATCTCCATGTAGTGTTTAGAATGACCCCTGTTTGAAACCCTGAGGAGCTGCTGCCAGTGAGTGTAGACAATACTAAGTTAGAAAGACCAATTGTCTTCATTTTCCTGTGTTTAATAGGAAAGTCCCATGGCCCCCAGTAATCTGCCACATTCTTGACAACTGATAGTTTTGAGACAGTTTTCAAAGGTAGCCCCATTTACAGCACATTGCAGCAATCCAGGTATGGTGTAACTAAGGTATTACATTGCCTAACCAGATCTGTAGACTCCAGGAATGGATGTAGCTGGCACATAAGATTAAGCTGAACAGAAACGCACCTGGCCACAGCCAATAATGAATTGGATGTCCTAGAGTTGTTGCTGATCTGCTTGATAGCTGGTGTGGACCCCTAGTGTAGATAGCAGCTGTTGCTAGATCCCACACCACAGGTGAAGAAACAAAAACTTAGGAAGTTGCCTTATTTTGAATCAGACAATTAGGAAGCTGTCTACACTGACTGGCAGTGGTTTTCAACAGGATTATCTATCGGGCCCTACAAAGAGATGACAGGGATTGAACCTGATTTCTGAGCTACAGCCCTTCCTAAAGATATAAGATGCTCCATACTCTAGGATTTGGTTGTCTCTACCATCATTTATGTGTGCCACAGTGATTATATAGAATGATTGCTGCGGGCCATTCTCCCCTTGAATAGACTGAACAAAAGATGAAATTGTTCAAAGTTACAATACATTCATCTGTTCTGTGGATTCTGTCCCTGGTTTGAGTGTGATTGTGGAGTAATTTTCCATCTAGTCATGCTGGTACATATCTTCAGCTCTACTTATGGAGGATACATCATGGCTCAAATAGTAAGTCTTCCCTTCTCTATTCCACTTGGTTGCAAAGTCCCAAACTTGATGAGAGAAGAGACACTTTCGTGTCAGCATTACCTACAATGTGATAGAAATTTGCTTAGGACCTGAGCTGCAAAAATTATGTGGGTGGGCTGCAGTGCAGAATATTGTCATTGAGAAGCTAACAGCTTCTTGACTCAGTGCGCCTGCCCTGACCTAATGTTTTAATTACTTTTGTAATGTTTTGAACCAGTTCATTTTTCACTACCTGTCTGAGGTTGGAAAATGTAAAAAATAAAATGTTTTGTTAAATAATAACAAATCAACTTACTGGTGTTTAGCTATCTTTGCCATTGTCCTACTCAAGAGTGGTTTGCTTAAGTGCTTCTGTGCAATTTGAATTTAAAAGAAAAAAATCGCAAAAGCTCAACATTAGTAAGTCAAACCAGACCTTCACACCCTTCTGGTAAAACTTCTTTCTTCCTTATATAATATTCTGAATGCAGCAAACTCCTTCAGAAAGGCTACACAATGCATGCTCACATGGGGCAAAGTGAAACAGAAGGAGCAAAATCTGATGCGGATGGGAACACTGAGTCTAGGTTATTGACTAATTATTTTTGTATTTTTAAGAACTTGTTCAAAGACACTGTAGGAGGGAATGCTAGTCAAGGTTAAAGCTGATGTAGCTCTTGCTCTGTTGCCTGAGAAGTTAACTATTGTTTCTTTGCAATCTTATGCAGCATCATGAGTTGTGTGCAAAAATGATCTAACAAGAACAGAACATGTTTAGTAAGCATAGAATGCAGACAATGTTGCAGGGGGACGGAGATTGAAAACTGGAGGGAAACTGGAATGGAGTGGCTGGAAATCTTATCTGAACAGGAACACTTCACATTAGTTGAGAAAGTTCATTTTCTTCTCATTAAGATATTACATGTTAAATAAATATAAGACTAACATGGATCCCAGTTGATATTAGAGCAGAAGAATTTTTTTTGGGGGGGGGGGGAGACTTTCCAGTTTAACATTTTCTGGAAAGCCCATATTTTTCATACATAAACACAGTGCTATGGGAATGTCCACAGGCTATTCTTATGCCTGGTTATTGTGCATGAGAATTTGGGCATTCCTATTTAAATGAGAATTCTCAGAAGGGTCTTTGGATTAGTCTTCTTAGAACTGGTCCTGAAACAGTTATATGAATAGTCTGATTGTACAGAAGCTCTTAGAAGTGTGAGAGAATTTAAGATCCTGTTAAATTGGCCTTGGTTGGCAGGAAATCCCAAAAGCCAAGTCTCCGAGTAGTTGGATTAACGGTTAGCTGGCTTGGAATGTTAATACAAGTGGTTTTAAAAATGGATTAGACAGAATGTGGTCATTGTGCTTAGAGATAATTTGCAAGACTACACTTTATTTTTTTGCTGATGGGGGGATATTCTAACAATCCCTTGCTTGCAAATTGCCATGCTGAAAAACACATTGGGTAGAGCGGGGATAGAATTTGATGTAGTCAATGCATTATCAAAAACTGAACAATTTGCGTACTTTAATTTCCACACCTCTTTCTGTGCCTCCACTAAAAAGGAAAAATGACAATTCTATTCAGCAGTAGGCAGGCAAAGTTCTGCCTTCTCTACTTAAATGTAATCATATGCAAACAAATAATGTTTGACTATAGCCATGCATGGTACAGACGAGTCACCACAAGCTTGTGAAATATGGAAGCATGCGTGCACACACACACACACACACACACACACACACACAGAGCAACATTTTTTAAACAAATGATTCATTGATGTCTAATTGCATATAGTTTGTTAAACATACTACAGTGGTGTGCTTTTCAAACCCTGAATAGCATGTTGTTTAATAATGCATGTGATTGAGAAGATTGGTGTAGAAATAGTGTAATAGCATTAAAAGTAGTGTTAAATAAAAAAACCATTTGCATTATTGTATGCATGCAAACTTTTGTACTATTTATAAAGAATGTGCACATTTCTTTTGTAGCCACGTCATGAATACTTTAATGTCCCAGTATACTAAATGACTTCATTCACCATGCATACAGAGACGTGATAGAGCCGATTTACTCATGGCAGAATACTTATCCTCAGCTGGACGAATCCAGTCATCTTGAACAAATTAGTTTATCACATTTGTTTTGCTGTTGTATATTTTTTTTCCCTACCATTTGTGATGTCTGTGTTTTTTCTTTTCATGTGTCTTGTCAGCATGCCATAACTTCCATGTTAAATCTTACCAGTAGCACTTGTCATAGCATGTAGTATTCAAGCTGGAATACGTTGAGCCCAACATTGAAGTTTAAATACGCAAACACCATGGTGACTGTATTTTTCAAACTAAGTATGAATTGGTATTTGTGCATATATTACAGAAATCCATTGATAGTGAATTATTGTTGGACCCGTTAAATGTTCGTTTAATAGATAATGAGAAAAACTTCGTAGGCCATAGAAAAAATTGTTTATATGACTATACTTCAGTGCACTAATGGAGCTGACCCAAACATTGCCGCAACAGGCAGAATATGTGCCTGCAGGTAATCATACAGAAATATCCACAGATATTCTGAGCCACTCTGCAATTTCTATTCAGAAATGTGAACATTCCAAGTGTGAGCAGTGGTAGACTAATTCTGTTTACATTGCTCAGGAGGCTGCTATAAAATAGTGATTGCAAAAATAGGAAAGGGGCAGGATTAGCCAAATGAACTATAAGTAATAGAAAATTCCAGATATACGTGTTTTACTTGAACAAAAATGTCAGTTATAGTTCACAAGTAAGGGGGTTTAACATTCTGAATTTACAACAGTCTGGGATGTATTAGTATCAAATCTTAGGATGTTTTCCCATTACAAAACTTTCCTGTTTTTGTTGTATTGCTTCTGTGAATGTATATGGTAAATGCTGCTTGCATTCTCCTCATGCCTGAATCTTTAAAGTGCTGTGCATGGAGTGCTAATGAGGTGCTGTGTTATGTTATAGCTTTATACGGCTGCATGCTTGTAAATTTCTGTGAATTAGTTTTCATGGCATGTCTATAATAAAGTATTGCATGCACTCCTGACGTGAATGGCTTCTTTTTTCCTCCATCTCTTTGCTATGATATATTTCATGTTTGTGCAGTTGGCCTTTGGTAATTCTAATCTACAGGCATAAAATATGTGAAAACATGTTTGATAAATGATTCAAACTTCAATGCATTAGCATTATTTAAATTGATTCTCAAGCATTACTCAGTTACACATTTTCAAACAGCTGTTAACATTTGTTTGATTGATATTCACAGCTACTATGTAGTTTAAATGCTCCCAGATTGCATCTGGGATCTTAACTAGTTGAGGGTGTGCTTGCTTCATTTACTCATAAAACATTGTTCATTAAGGTGCAAATTAACTTTTAATTTTTTACCCAGTATATGAAAATACACACAACAATAGTCTGATAGTATTTGCATATTGCCCAGAGTTTAGAGGCCATAAGCACTACTTCCTTTAGGTCCTGTCCTGATAGGAGAATATGAACATTTATGTGGATAGCTCCAACTAGCATGGAAGTCTAGCCTATGCTTCACATGGCATACAGTGGCTCTAACCTACCTCACAAATCAGTGAAAGGAAGAAGAAAATACTATCTTCTTGATCTGCAGCTGTTGATGGAACGTGCCCATTCCCAAGTAGTTCTTGTGTGGCAAGGAGCTGTAGTCTGCCTCACAAATGGGAAGAATGCTGCCTTTCACTGCCAATAGATCTATTTGTCAGGAAACACCTTCTTTACACAGAGCAGATTAGGCTAAAACTTAACTGCAGTGCTATCTCGTATCCTGCCCTTCAGTTCCATACACTAGCATGTCTTTCTATCAATGCAGAATGGTGGCAAGTGATCATACTGGTGATTGTATGTACCATCTATGCTAATCTAGAGGTTCTAGGAACATCCCGCCCCACTTGTGATAGTCCAGCTCTTTTATCCTTATATCCATGAATATTTAGAAGCATCGTTTATTTCTATGATATGTAAATGAATAATAAAGGTAAGTTTCTTGTGGTTTTAGTCCCCTGACAATAGCCTTTTCAAAATTTCCAGTTTTAAAATCATGAAGTAGAAATTCTTTTTAATGTGTTTGTCTTTAATCTGGTAAGTTTCGTGGCCCATTTCTGTTCCTTTAGTTGAACATCCAGAAATTCAAAATGCATCTTTAACTATATTCTTTCACATTTTCAATGCTGCCTTTTCTGAAAATTGTTGCCTAACTCTGACTCTCTCTTTTTGGTGCTGTGCCTTGTTTAGGATGCTAAAGTAAGTGTAAACTCTCTGTGTTTATACAAAAATTACAAGTTATGCTTTTAACAGGAAAAACAACATGGTGTGCTTTTCTTAAGGTAGTCTTAGAAACATCTGATGGTCAGCTAACATTACAGTTGCTATCAAATCACTTCAAGAAGTACTATACAAACTTCACATATAAAGTATAGAAATCTAACTTTTTGAAACTAGAAATGTTGATTCTAAAAAGTTTTAGTGGTATCATAGCATTCTTTTATGTCAAACAGGATGGGGAATCTGTGGTCCTCCACTTGTTGTTGGATTACAGTTCCCATCATTCCTGACCACTGGCCATGCCTGCTGGAGTGGGAATTTTAATAGCAATATCCCCTATCTCTGCTCTGAAAACAGAAAATAATTTGCTTCCTCTGTTTGACGACAAAAGAAAAGGGATGGGTGTGTGCGATGAGTACTATTATAAAATGCTTAAACATTGAGAGTGTTCTGCATAACTAGCGACTGCTTGGTGCATATCCTGAATTTCATCAATTCCCTATTAACATAGCACATATGGTTTGCCAGGAGCACAAAATCTGTTCATTCTCTAATTTTCCCTCCACAGGAAGCGGAAACCCCTCGTAGTGTACTCGAAGAAATTGGACTGACATAAACTTCCTTCTTTGCTGATGTCTTGTGTGATGTTTCCGCATAACTAAATGTTCACTGCCTTCATTTATTGTTAGCTAATGGTGTTATGATGCTATTTGTCAGTATTACTGTTCTGCTGAGCTACATCTTTTAGGCCTACAAGAAAAAATCCATTTACTGTAAAATTTAAAAATAAGGGAATGAAAGATTTAAAAACATTTTTCTGGGAGAAAAGGGATATTACAGTGATTTAAGCCACAGTAATTTACAAACATTGATGAGTCATAGATGGCAATTTTAGTGAATATATTTTGTAAAATGTCATACATAATGTATCAAGTACTGTACATTATGTCATACACTGAAAAGAAACAATTCCATATGGCAACCAGTCAAAATGTGTTAATTTGGTTTTGTGTAACCAAAGACTTTTACTATAAAGTCAGCATTTGTTATACTCAGTTTAGGTTGTTAGATTGGGGAGAAACAACTGTTTTTCAGCTGTTCATAATACCAAAGAATTCTATTGAGATCTGCAAGTCCAAGATCTGTTGTGAGATGTTAGTTGCTTTCTTTCTAGCAACAAGGTTGTAAACAGAACTTGTATCAGAATGAAATTGTACAGTGTGAAATTCAGCCAGAAAACTGAGTTAATGTACAAAGGGAACACCAGCTGAGGCTACATGGAATTTTCTGTTAAAAAACTTATTTTTTACTAGCTTAAATGCTTTCTTGATTGCTCATGTGATCCTTTCAAAAGTGTAAAGCAGTATTAAGCCAGAAGTCATTGAGATAGTTGGCATAATCTCAAAGGGAAAAATGTAAGAAGAGAACGTTACAACACATCTGTCTACCTTTCTCCAAATATATCAACTATACTTAAACCGGAACTCAAGTAGCTATTTTGATAATCTGACAATCTGTGTGTTAATCATTGTTTTTCATTTTTCATTCTACTTTGCAAGGATAGGTTTACTCCCTAAACCTATCTTTGAACACTTCTAGTGTGTTCAAATCTGAGCACACTAGAAGCAAACATTACACACAAACTCCTTAAGTCATTGGCATACCTTACCTCAGCTAGTTTTTCAAAAGGCTGCAAAGCTATGCACACTTTATTTGGCAGTAGTAATAATAATAATAAAAACAATAATAGCAATTTATTATTTATACCCCGCCTGTCCGGCTGGGTTTCCCCAGCCACTCTGGGCAGCTCCCAACAGATTAAAAACAGAATAAAACGTTAGGTCCTATTGAACAAAGCAGGATTTACTACCATATAAACAGTTATAGGATCAGGCAACATGAACTTCACAAAGTCAAACTCTGTTTCTGTCTTGCATTTTCCTGCATGTCCTACACTTCACATAGTGCAGAACCCCAGTACAGAACACCTGCTGTTGAAAGCAGTGTGACTTCCTGCACATTGTGTTTGTGTGTGTTACTGCACGCCTTTCCAATAATATGACTATCACGTTCCCCTCCTGTGGGTCTATTTGCTGTGATTACTGTGTTCCAAAGCATCCAAATACTTTATAAGCTGTGCCAGGCATTTGAAAGATCATGGCTTCATGCCATAATCACAAAGGAGAAGTTATGAAAATATCATGTTTGCATAAGATACCCAGGAACCCTGTTCTACATTTCACTCACAGAAAATCTGGAATGAGTTTCAAGAAACGTTAGAGTGGCCCTCTGTGTGATGTTGAAGTGATCAAATTACTTGACATTTTAAAAAGTCGAAAGCAATTTTTTTAATGTGTATTCAAACCATGTTTAAGGTTTACAATGTTGCCTTGTATGTGCTTGGTTGGAAGCTTTGTTGTGACTGTGACATAAGCTGTGTGGACACTGTCTTAGTATCACACCAGTTGAGTTGTAATAAATGTTCATTTTTACTCCATTGCTACGTCTGTCTGTTCAGAAACTTGTGGAAATAATTCGTTTCCTTTTACAGTTAAGAATTTTAATCTTTTTCTTGACAGTTAAATATAGCACTTGTAATGCAGTAGAGGTTTTTTTTAACAGCAAGCATATCATGACAATATACAACATTTTTTTCTAAGAAAAAGTACTTTGTGTTTTTTGGGAGTTTTGTTTGTTAGTTTGTTTGTTTAACCAGTTGTCCATGTTTTAAAACGTAGACATCCAGTCAGTGGAAGCATTAGAACACAATTTATAGAAACAAAACTTTATTGTGTAGCACATCTTAGTTTATAAGGCGTTTTTCTTTTTTCTTTTGTGTTTTTTTCTTTACTTACTTGCAAATCAGTTATAAACAATAGTTCATATACAGCTGGGGGTTTTTGTTTTTCGTTTTTACAATCCCACCCCTCACAGAAGCACCAAATATCTACTTATTTACCTTTAACAAAAGTCATTTCAGTTTTTAAACAAAGGTATCATTCCTCAGGTCGTATCATCATTCCTCAGGTCACCATGAATTCTTGCAGGCCTATAACAATATTCTATATAAGGTGTTTTTCTGTTTTTCCATTATTTCGGAATTAGTATTGTGGTACTCTATTGCAGGGGTAGCCATTGTGGTGCCTTCCAGATATTGTAAGGACTCCCATTAGCCTCAGCCAACATGGCCAGTGGACAGGGATGATGGGAGTTGTAGTCCAGCAACATCTGAAGGCACTGTGTTGGCTCCCCGAGCTCTGTTGTAATTCACAGGAGACATAAATTTTAGAGTCTTGTTTAAAACCATCAACAATTTATCTCCTCAGTTACATTTAGGTTTATCTCAATTGCTGAAGAAAATCAGTGTCTAGATGATAACCTTTCCATTCAAAACAAATTTATTGACAGATTATTGACAGATGGTTGTTTTCTGGCCTTTGGAAATGAACATTATCAACTTAAAGTTCATGGGTAGCAGTGTTAGGAACTGATATATGAAAGATAGGAGCTAAATGGCACCTTATAGCTAGGTTATGGTTGCAACAACGGAATGTCTAGGCACGCTTTTTATAACAAGAATACAAAGCTGAAAACCAAATGAACTGCAGCTAAGATATTATGTTCATTTCCCACATGGTCTAGTCCTTTCCCTGCCCACCCCCCTAATATTCTCTTCTCCAGTCTTCAGAGAGTAGCTGGAAGTAGCAGAAAAAGGCCCTCCTTTCCTTCCACTCTGCACTTTTAATCTGAAATCTTAGGCTCCCAGAGCTCAGAAACTGCTCACTCTAATGAATTTCCCTGCCACTAATGTGCCAAGAACAATGGGAGTTTCGAACACTGATGGGTAAGTAGCCTGCCAAAATAACTCTTTTTAGAAGTTTAGAGTTTTGTTTTGTTCTTAAAGAACTGCAAGGCTCGAAGTTGACTTTTAAATGTTTCACAGTGGTATTTATTTACCTCCGAAGTCAAAGATGTGGGTGTTTTGTAAAAACAAAGTCTAGATTGTGAGACGAGAATAAATTATTCCACTGTGTAATTCACTTTTACTACTTTATGCAAATTGTTCATGGAGAGGGAGGTAAGAGCTGAGCAGCTTGTGAAAGCCATATCCTTAACCACAATAAATGTCTAGTTTCTCTGATTTGCAGTCTTCAGCAGGTATAATCCATCCATTAAAGCATAATTGTGTAGCCCTAGGACTACAGCCACACCAAGCTAGCACTCCCTCTGGCACTCCAAGGATGCTGAATGCAGTAGTGTTGTACCACACCTACAGCTCTGATTACAGCAGAAAATGTTTACCTTATTTGTGATTATTATTTGTTTATTCTCTGAAATAAACTTGCATATAGTTCTTGAGGTTGGGGAACATATAAAAGCTATCTCCCCACCCTGACAATTACTGTAGCCGATTGTACTCTTAGCAGATCCTGCCTTTAGGGGGGAGAGGGTTGCAAATAGTGTGACTGGATGAGGGAGTCGTTTTACGACTGTGTTAGCTCTCAAATGTCTTGTGACTGAATAATGGCCATTCTTTTCCTTCTCCAGCAACCAGCTCCAGTACCCAATCTGCTCTGTATGGTCTCTTGTTCGTATTTACTTGTAAAGAAATAGAAGTGATTGTTTGTACTTCTAGGCGATGTGCATAAAAATAGTTCACAGAAAATGAGTCAGGAAAACAAGAACAATTAACATCATAAAGCCAACACAGTCGTAAAACGACTGATGAAGCAAAAAAGATTAGATTCAGAGTTCAGCAAGGATCTCAGTTGAATGCAGTTTGTAGTAGTTGTGAGCTGTTCATCTGAGCCACCAAAAGAGACTCCCCCAAAGATCTCTGTGATCAGGCTAGAATATCAGGGTTAAGGATATTGCAAATTAACATAGGAACCTTGACCCCATCCTAGTAACCGGGGGCAGCCAGTGAAAACTTTTAAGTGCCAGGTATGTATTTTGTACCAGTTGGAGCTTCTGGGCTGGGCACATAAGAGCATATTGCAATAGTAAAAGTCGAGGTTATCAATGTATATATCATCGTAGCCAGGTTATTCCTGTCCAAGAAGGGCTGTGATTGGAACACTAACCATAGCAGGTAAAAGGCATTCCTAGCCATTAAGCCTCAGCAGCAAAGATGGATCCAGGAGCACCCCCAACCTATGCACCTGTTCTGACAAAAGGAGAGTAACCCCATCCTGGACAGGCAGATGGCCAATCCATCTCCTGGAACTGGAGCTACTCTGGGTTTAAGCTTGGCTTATTACCCATCCATTCCACAAATGCCTCTGGTCAGCATTCCAGACTAGGCTCTGCCTTTCCTGACTCATATGTTGATGAGTCTTAAAAAGTAGAGCAGCATCTTAAAAAGTAGAGACATCACCTTGCCAACAAAGGTCCGTATAGTAAAAGCTATGGTTTTCCCAGTAGTGATGTATGGAAGTGAGAGCTGGACCATAAAGAAAGCTGATCGCCGAAGAATTGATGCTTTTGAATTATGGTGCTGGAGGAGACTCTTGAGAGTCCCATGGACTGCAAGAAGATCAAACCTATCCATTCTTAAGGAAATCAGCCCTGAGTGCTCACTGGAAGGACAGATCGTGAAGCTGAGGCTCCAATACTTTGGCCACCTCATGAGAAGAGAAGACTCCCTGGGAAAGACCAATGTTGGGAAAGATGGAGGGCACAAGGAGAAGGGGGCGACAGAGGACGAGATGGTTGGATAGTGTCTTCGAAGCTACAAACATGAGTCTGACCAAACTGCGGGAGGCAGTGGAAGACAGAAGTGCCTGGCGTGCTCTGGTCCATGGGGTCACGAAGAGTCGGAAACGACTAAACAACATGTTGATGATACCCAGCTCTAGATTTCTTCATAAGACATTTTCCCCCAAGCTGTGAATGACTGCTCCTAACACAGCTATTAAACAGCATTGGCAACATAATTGTGTCCTGCAGCACACCAAAGTACAAGGACCATGGGACCAAGACACAATCCCTCAATGCTCTTTTCTGGCCACACTCTTCAGGTGGTGGGGAGACAGTTCTCTTTATGAGACTTCTCACACTGTAAAATGGATTTTTCTTACTGCTGTGAGATTAACTCAGGGTAGTTTAATATACTATACCAAAATTGTACTTTTCATAGGTGTGGTGTGTCTACCCTAAATGAAAAAAAAAAATACCAGTAATCCTCATTGGTGATGTAATATACAGAAATAATTATTCTCAGTATGTGCCTCTTCTAGACCCAGAAGCCTATTATACCTTTAAAAAGTGTGATGGCAGCATCACCTTAATTTAAAGTGCTCTTCAAATCTATTGTAAACTATTTGTGGCAGTTCTTGGTTACCTGCTTTGTAGCATTATCCAGCTCACAGTTACACATGGAACTGGAGCAGGATTTCAGTTCCTGGCTCAGTCTATACACCTTTCATGTAGTTTGGGTAACTGCTGTATGTGAACTCTGCATACATTTATGTCTGTAACTTGCACAAATAACTTACCTTACAGCAGCTCCCCACTGCCAAATATGATGAGATGGAAGGAGCAGAATCAGGAAGCACATTCCTGCTTTCTGCCCTTTTGGAATTGTAATCACGTAAGACAGCTGAATAGGGCTTATTTAAACCCCTTTGACAGTAAGTTCCAGGCACCAGAAAACCATGAATAATGCTTCTAGGCAAACAGCTTTCAATACCTTTCACATAAGCTCCCCTCAACCTAATATTTTTTATCCCTGGCTAAACTTCTAGAAACCCGCATTCCAAAAAGAGATTGTCTGCTCGCAGTTGATGTTTGCTAAACATCTTGCACTAAAACACCTGAGACGTATGCTTTTGCACAGTGTTTTAATCTGAATGATACATGACTCGGGATCTGAAGTCTAGAAGAGAGTCCCAGGTGGATCCTGCAAACTACAAGAAATAATTACAGGAATCCATATGGCTAAGAATAGATGTCTGAAGCAGGGCTAAAACTGGGCAACCCACTTCCCAATTCTGATAAAGACCTACTTTCTTAATAAAGAATTGCAGTAACTTGTCTTATAGAAGAGGATGCACATTAGTGCTTTGGATCTGTATTCCAATATCAGAACAGCAAACACGTCTTCAGAGGCTAGTAATACTAAACTTTTCCTATACTTACAAGCAAGAAAAAAATACAGTATAAAACACAGCCTCCAGACTCCACACACAGCAGCTCATTTGTTCCTAGCAATACCCCCTGAAATAAGAGCTGTATTTTACACTTTGGAGTAGCTTGTGCTGATCCAGAAAGATGTGATTATGTATACATGTGTTTTATCGTGTGCTCTGTTGCCTTCCACTTGTACTCAGACCAAAACACATTAGCCAAGTTGCTTGTTTTGAACTACTCCCTAAATTGGTGTACCAAAACATTTCACATGCAAACAAAGGAGGATCGCTGCAGAGTAAAAACCATGCCTTGTTAGTTTTGCCCCCACATTAGCCCTAACAGTTCTAAATAATTTTAAAAAGGGCTTTTTGTATCCTATCCACCAAAAAGTCATTTTGCCATTTTAAGAAACAAAATCACGCACTGAATTTATTTACAAATTTCTAAACAAAAAGATAGGTAGAACCTTGGCACAATTGCTTAACTAAGGTACACTGTTTACATTAGAATGGGGGGGGGGGATTTATAAAGACCACCAGACTTCCATGACAGAATAACAAATAATTGGGTAAACAAGTTTTGAAGATTGTGAGATGTATTCCCTTAAATAATCATTGCCAAAAATAAAGATAGCCCACATCAGCTCTATTTCTAGGGCACAGGCAAGTCTCTAGTATGCAACAGCTCTGGTAAGCACCAAATTTTTATATCCACAAATATCTTGAAAAGTAGTTCAGCAACAAATTCAACTATTTCTTCCTCTGCTGCTGGATCGTTTTCTACCTCGACTTCTCGACCGAGAGGAACTTCTGCTACGGCTACGTGTTGGGCTCCTATTGCGGCTCCGGCCTCGCCTCTTCTTACTGCGTGACCGTCGCCTTCCACGACTTCGTGACCTCTCAGGAAATTGTCTTTTCTTACGTTTGTGATAACTCTTTTCCCTTTCAGAGTCTCCATTTCTTTTGCTGTAAGCGTGATCTGGACTTTGACTACTTCTTCTTCTTGACCTGCTGTAATAGTTTTCATGGTATCCCGCTCTATTTCTCCTTTCTGAATATTTACTTGCCTCTTTGGTCCATTCCGAGGTATTGTAAATATCTCTGTTGGCCTCCCAGAACTCATTGTTTGGATTTCTGAACACATGAAGAAAGTTGCAATGCTTTCCTCTTGGACACTTTTGCCTTTCAAACAAACCTGAAAACCAATTTTGAAACTGATTATCAAAGTCTGAAGACAACCGTAATTATAACCTTTGAAAGCTAAACAGACTCAGTGGATACTTCTATGTTTATTTTTATCTGCAAGATATTTCTTATCACAGATGTATGGGTGAAAGGGGTGGATCATGTCTTGTTTTAATAACTGTAGGAAATCAATGTTGCATTTGAAGACACAGTTGGATTCTGTCCCTGTTGCAGATTTTAAGGTGGTGCAGGAGAGGAAGAGCAAATCCCGTTTGTGCAAGCAGAAGTCTGTTGCCTAAGCTGGATGTCACAGCTAGATATTGCCCCTTATCTTGATACCACATGGACAAAAAGCAAGTGCTTTGGGTAAAGGCAACTTGCCCAACAGAAAGGCAAGTTTGAATCAGAGCCATATATGATCTTGTTCACTTTTAGGTGTATTCTAGCAACTGTGATATCTGTTTCTGTCTAACCACATGGCAGTCAAGCGGAAGGCCCATCAACTTGTATCAGACAGCTCAGTGTGGCCCAGGCATCCCTACCAGAGGTATCACTGAACCATATTCAGGGTGTGGAAGCCAGCAGCTCTAGCAAATGCACTGACTCAGAAACAGCTGCTACTGCTGGGCCCTGGCATCATCTCTCATAGGTGCTATCTTGTGTGGTGTATATATATGTACAAATTCCTGTTTCACAATTGTATTTTTGAATATAGGAAATGCTTGATCCTGTGATGCCAAGGTGTAGCATGGTGGGTTTGAATACACATGATATCTCCTGATGTACTTTAAGCTCTCAATGGTGCGGATACTTATTTATTACTTAATGCAGAACGGGGTCTTTCAAATAAGATACTATCCAATGAGTTGATAGGGTGTTGCCCCTATCAGTTGCATTCACTTTAAAATTATAATTTATGTATAATTTAATTACATGAAAAACATTTAGGCTGAAAGATATCAGCTATTAGAACTGGAGGTTTTCACTGACTTACCACAAATAGCTGTTTTCCACCTTGTTACTGGAGAAAATTCACATTGAAGCTGCCGACCTGCATACCATCGACCATTGAATAAAGCAAAAGCCTGCTGACATTCTTGTTCTCTTTAAAAATAAAAAAGTGTTATTAGAACCTCATAAAAGCAATACAATTCAATCAAGTGATATTGCATCAACATGGAGAATTAGCCATCTTTCCTGGGAAAGAGCTTTACCAATATACCCACCCATACCACATAAACCTTCCTTATGAGTTCTCATTCAGTTTACCAACTACTAAATTTTAAATACTTACGTTTGGTACTGAACGTAAACATTTCCTCGAAGATGAGGTTCAAAGTTGCAGCTCACCTATATCAAAAACAGGTTAAAACTTAAGGAAGCGCAGTTTCTTTGTATCCTTACATAGCTGCTTTAGTTGAGTAGTTTACAAGATACCTTATTTAATTATAGCACACAAAATGCACTTTCTTTCATGGTTTGGTGGCCTTTTTTCATGTATTAATAACAATCACAGGACAGACAGATTATCACCCATCCTATGACAGATATGGCTATCATAACATTGATATATGAACATCAAATCGCATCATGGCAACAAGCTGATGATCTTTATCTCCACTTGAGTGGGTAAACAAAATACCTGAACTCCTTCCGATTATTCCAAGTTGCACAAGGAAACAAAACTGATAAGCATAATAATTCTTAACGGATTTGTAATCTAACTGTACCACTGAGGACTAGGGAGGTGGGAGAGCAGAAAATGTGGCATGTTTTGTTGTTATGTCTTGTTTTAGTTTCATTTTAAAAACCGCACACAAGTGCAATCCCTATTATTGTACCCCAAGCTGATGTATGGGGGGGGGGCTATATTCAATTTGGAATGTATGTAATATTTTCAAGTTCTAGGTATGTCAAATTCAAATGCTTGTCTTGTCACCTTCAAGAACCGATACTTAGCCCTTCTGTCTAACCAACACACACTTCAGGATTCAGCTAGATTTTTGACATAAATAACTGGCACACAGTGTGGCTAACCCACACTGCATTAGGCCCATCTGCCTGAAGAACAATGTGCTGTGTAAGTGAAATCCATGAACTACGATTGCTATAAATATTTAACATTGTCTGTGATTCGTCAACTGCACATTCCAAAACAGCTCTCATATAATGCAAAGTAAGAAGTGTTACTTTTTCCTTGATTTAATGGGTTATACAGTCATGGGGAAAAGAAAAGTACACCCTCTTTGAATTCTGTAGTTTTACATATAGGGATATAATAACAACCATCTGTTCCTTAGCAGGTCTTAAGATTTGGAAAATGCAGCCTCAGATGAATAACAACACATGACATATTACACCATGTCATGATTTATTTAACAACAATGAAGCCAAAATGGAAACACAATGTGTGAAAAACTAAGGAATTAAGAGGGACTTGTTCTGACTCCACCCCCACTGAACACACAAACACACAGAGTGTTTCATGGTAGAGATCCTGGTCTAACTGCTTCCTCCCCAATTTTTTACTCTCCACATCTGCATACGAAGGGACATTAGGAATGCCTAGGATGATATCCAAATGTGACGGCCCATTCACACAACAGTCATTCCACTAGCATAAGCCTTGTTCTGGAGTAGCACAAGAGTTACAGTGAGTGTCTTGTGTTTGCAAAAGCTGTTGTGAGACCCCAAGCACAACCACCATGATACTTGGTGATACCTCAAGCTTCTGGGCTACCACTTGCCCAAAATCAGCTTTCAAATTTCTTGCACTAACATTACATTGGATCTCAGCCTGCAATTACTTAAGAGAGTAGCAAAACAGTATTTTGCGTTTTACCTTGAACTGAATAACCTTTCCCACATTCCTGAATTCAGGAAGTACATCTTCATAGAAATCTAGGAACTGTTGGTGCATTTCTTCCTCACTGTACTCCAGGCTTGCATCTGTGTCATAGTCATCTCTTTTACACTGCTCCATCCCAAAAGTGAAAAACATACCCCTAATAAGGAGTGTCTGACTAGAGGTTGGATGGTTATGCCTCCGCGAACATCTTCAATTTAAAGGAAGGAAAGAAAGAAAAAAAGCACTTATTCCAGCTGCTGAAGCTGCAACCATATATTATGCACTTTAGCATAAATACTTGGTCCCTCATACGCATAGGCAATCCGATAAAAAGTTCTCAAGGCACCTTATAAGGTTTGAACTCAAAAACTTAGGTTAGTATAGACTGAGCATGGGGAGCCCATAGCCGAATTACGATCCGTTATGTACCATACAAACAGTTCTATAAAAGAAGTGCATAAAAATTGAAATAATGCGTTGTATTCTTGCCCAATTCTATTTCATAACGTGCAACTTGTAGACTCTTGACCCAAGCAATCTGTCTGAAAAAGTTGGGGAAGCAAAGAATTCAGTACAAAGCTAGATGCGTTATAGACAAATTCACCGAAACTAGCTTGCAGTTTTGTTTGATGTCTCAGTTGTGACTTGTGAAAGTAACATTCCCCCCAGGTCTAGTTAGCTAGCAGCATTTGGGCTTTCTGGAGTCACCATTTCTGTCGGAGGCATACTTTGGTATGAATTACCTAGGTGGATAGATCTCCCCTTTGCCAAAAACGCTATTAATCTGACCCTGAATGCAGTTTCTCAATTTCAGAATCTAGGTTGCATTTGCAGTGAAGCTAAAAACACAAGCACCAACATAGATTTTAGTTCTCCAACAGCTATAATTAACTTCAGACTTTGAAGTGGTTCAATTCTGTCCCATCCATCATTTATTCCTTTAGCTATGCCTGTCCTCCTTTCCTAATTTTTATGGGCTTAATATGCAGTGGGGGAAATTAAAAACTAGAACTTTAATACAAGCAGCAGTAGCAGTTATTTAGATCTTTGATTTAAAATGGAACAGTTCAAGAAACAGCGACTTAGATCCTATATTTCCCCCTCCATGAATGAAAGGTGTTTCCATTCACAGGCTTTTGAACATGAAAAAGCAGAAATCTCTTTCCTATCCCTGTGTGAAAATGAGAGCTAAACTGAAGTATTGAAACAGTAATGCACCTATAGATTCCCTGCCCCCAGCAAAATAAAATGCAAGTCATACCGGTATTTTTAAAAGGCCCATATAGAACTGAATTACCTGTCTCCAAATTTGCAAGCTCCAGTTTTAATATAGAATGGGCAATTGGCACAATCTTTCTCACGTCCCATATTCTCTGGGGGCTCTGGATTATGCCAGGTGGTTCCATTTTCTACCTGGATTTTTTTTATAGAAAACAAGAACATTATATGTGTTAAACTGAATACTGGTCATGAATAAATTCAATTTATCTATGAAAATGGGAGTGATTATAATTGCAAGATGGTGGGAAGAAACAATCTTAGCACTGAAATAGAACGTCACTGAATGGTTTAGGGAAATACTAAAGTCTGCTTTAAATATTGAAATCTAGACCCAAGAAAAGACTGGAGAGGTTTAACCCACTTTGACTTACAAGTGTGAAACTTTGCATACTTGTACACTGAATATACTGAACAATTTTGTTAGGCATCCCAGTAAGCTTCAACAGGCCTTGTACATCCCACTAAATTCAACAGGCCTTGCTCCCAGGAAAGCGAGCATAGAATTGTAGCCCAACTGCAAGTGCTGTTGAGTGTATGCAGAGTGCTAAAATACTTCTGGGCACTGCACTTACGCACTGCAGAAGGCAACTCTCTTTCCAAAGAGAATAACACCTTTTCTATACCATTAGAACCTGTACAATCCCTCTCCTCTGACCTTCAGAGAGACTTTAAAGCACAGGAATCTAATTCAGTCACATCAACAAATTTATGAGCATCTTCATGGTCCATCAGCTCTTAAAAATTATATATCAGGAGTGCATTGAATCTCTGAATGACTGATACCGAACAGCTCCATGTTGATTTTGAGCACATATTCTTAAGAAAATAAAAAGCATATTTTTGGACCAGGATGCGGTCCACACAGTCTAGTTCTTGGCAAAATTCATAGCAAGCTGCAGGGCAAGCCTGTGTCAGGAATTGTATAATCTGTTAAAGAGAGACGTATGGTGCGATACAAGCTAATTACATAACCCATATGAAAGAACAAGCTGCCATTGTTCTCCAGAAAGAAGAGCCTCTCAGTGATCCATTTTCAAAAGCTCTAAACATACCTGACTTTCAGCCTGGTCCAACATCTTCTGCACAGCTTCCTATAAATGGTGCAAACATAGGACTAGTGAAAACCCTGAATGGAGACATCATCTGGTTTCTTCAGTCAAGACCATAATATTCAGGTTTTATATTATGTTCTGTTAGTTTTGTCAAATAAAACTGGAAAAAGCTTCCATGTTACTAAGAATGCCCAAAGAAAAATGTAGAAAACATTCTAGTTACATTTAAATAATTCCCCCCATTATTTGACACAATTCCAAAATTTTGACACAAAGAGCTTAAAGAGCAAACAGAACTGAAGGTTAAAATTTATTACCATATTCTTTCAATTTCCAAGTATCTGCAAGTCAAATAAAGACAGCAGCCCAGTCCTACAAGTGATTTAGCATAGGCATACATCTTTTGAAGACCTTTCTCAACTTCTATTTGAGTTGAGTGGCCCAGATTCACCATCCAGTTTCTTATCACATGGAATTTTCTCCTGAAGGATTTGATGCCAAAGACTGCTGTGAAGATTGTGCCTAGAACCTGGTTTTGAAACAGTTTACTCAGTGATGTCCAGAAGGTCAAACATTCCCAGGCCCACCGGCTGCCACCAATGCAGTGGTGTCTGAGAGGGAAAGAGTCTGTGTAACTAGAGTTCAGTTCCCCAGTATGTATTCAAGCTGGGTACCAGCATACTGAAAGTCCAGCCTGCAAAAAGGAAGCTTCCAATAGAGTAAGGAGAATTAATAACCAGCTTTGGGGTTTCTATTGGACTACCAGAAAGGAGTGCCTTAGGAACCCAGTCACCCAAGTTTAGCAATAATATATTTCCCCTGACATACACACACTTGTTTTGGCTTAATTGTCAGCTTGCACTGATTTCCATTGTACATCTTCCCCCTTCGTTTCTCAATGTCTAGATGCTGTAATGGGCTGGATAATTGCCAATGAACTGAAGCTGAATTCTGAGCACTGGCGGAGGAAGAGGAGTGCGGGGGAGTGCACTGCCCCTGGCAGCACGATCTTGGCAGGGTGCCATCGCGGTTGCCCCCCCCCCGCCCCCACAGGCAACACGCCCTGCCCCCAGGACACACGCCTGCCCCACCCCCACCTGCTCTCTGCCCCCCAGTTCCGTAGCATGAAGCTCCGCCACCGTTTCTGAGTTCACAGATTTGGTAGGTGGCCTGTTCTGGATGGAGTTGCATTCCCTCTGAAAGATCAGGATCACTGACAGGGTGTACTCCTGGATTCTACCTTGTCTGGAAGCGAAGGTGGTTTCAGTGGCACAGAGTGCCTATATTCCTCAACAGGGGTAGTCTTGTGGCTGTGATTCAAACTGCAGTGGCCTCCCATTTAAACTACTGAAACACATTCAACTTGGTGCAGCCCTGAAAGGTGGTTCAGAAGATATAGCTAGTGCAAAATGAGGCCACCAGAGACTTGTTGGGTATGCTGCCTAGGGACCATATATCAATTGAAGATCTGCATTGCCTGCCAATTAACTGCCAAACCCTCAGGGTGCCTTCAAACTCTACAATTCCATTTGCTCTCTATATGCTGAGCAAGGCATTCAACAAATTAACCTACAAGAAGCCGAAAGCATTATATTATGTTCCTTCCCACACCCAGCAAGCTATAGAAAAAGATACATCTTGATGAATGAGTCAGGTAAAGATGAGCTGTAACATCTTTGAGTGGAAAAAATGGTTAAGGAATCGCAGCAGTAAAATTCCTTGTGAAGTTAAGTTCTAAAAAGGAGTTAGTATACGTATACTTGCTACAGTTTCTTTAGAGAGATTACACTACAGTTAAACATAAGAATTCATAGCTTGTGCCCAGAACCTCCCAACAATAATTCTGTGTGTGAGGACTGGCCTAATAGTCACAAGAAACCCTTCCCTCTGCCAGTTCCAGAACAGCAGGGAAGGATAGCCTGGCAGCAGCTTCCAACAAATGTATGAATAGCTGCTGAGAGTTTGTGTCCCTTCTCCCTCATGAAGTGTAATCACAATTGCCAGCTGCAGTGAAGCAGGCTGCCAGAGGGCCCAAATATTTGGGAGCATTCATGGAACATTTCAGGAGAGATTCTATTTTGTCATTCTGTTTCCTGTGCCTTTTAAAAACAATGAAAAATAACAAGCATTTGCCCGGAGCCTTAGTAATAAGGCAAGATACTGCAGCAATAATATTAGCAACTTATATGCTGCCCTGAATAACGAAGGGTGCATCTACATTTACAGTGCTTTCTTAAACATGTCTACTTGGAAGTAAATCCTTTTGAATTCAATGGGGTTTACTCCCAGTAAGCAGGTATAGCATTGCAGCCTCACTTATTCATAATATGTTCCATTTACGTTATGCAGAAGCACTGAAAGAAAAACTTTTCAACCCTCGTGTCCCAACACTATGTACTTTTGTACTTTTTTTTTAGTCCTATTATTACTGTAAGAGGATATGCACTGTGTTTTATCCTCCTAGAGCAGGAATCACCTCTCTCTCTCTCTTCACTTGTTTTTTCCGGTCCTCCTCCTCTTGTTCTTTCCTTTGCTGTTCCTCCCATTCTTCTTTTATTCTTTGCTTTAAAAAACAAACAGAGACTGGCATTATGCTAAATATCTCCATGAAGGCTGAACAAATAAAATAATTTTAGTTGCTATTTGCTTTAACCAATAAGTGATAAATGTAAACTAATTTGCCACTTACTTTTTTTGAGATACTGAAGAAAGCAACATAGGTCATTAGGTGTGTGTAAACTTCTTCCCGCCCCCCTTCATTGCAGATTACAGTTAACACAGAACTGAACGAGCCTTAAAAGTCCAACTTTGCCCTCATCATTTAAAATCAGCCTCCCAACAATCGATGAAAACTTTCCCAGAAATAAGCCAGCCTTAAGCACTATACTTTAGTGCTGTGTTTTCCAAAATTAGTCAAAGGTAAAATAAAGGTGTGAAATCTAACACTGTCCATCTGCCAGTGGAAAAGTCACCTCTGACAGAATTGGTTCTCATTTCCCCCCTGCAGTTCCTCCAGCAACCCTGCTCCAGCAGGTTGCAGGGTTTTCCAGCAGAGACAGATGGAGGTGATGGGTGGCTGGAGAGAGAAGTCCTCTCACACAACCATTGCTTTTTGGTGGTGTTGTTTTTTTAATAAAGACCTCAGTAATTATTTTTATGTTTAGAATGTCTGCTCCAAAAAGGTAGTCAAAGCATATACTGCACCTCTTCCTCCTCTTGACGTTTTCTTGCTGCCTCTTCTTTTGCTTTCCTGATCTTAAAAGCTTCTTGTGCCCTTTCTTCTCGCAGCAACCACTCCTCATGAAGCCTCTGCCTGCAAACAGAATCTGATGAATGCTGGGTTATCACTGAATATCATCAAACTTACTATGTTTTTATTTCTTAAAAAAATAATAATTCTGCCTTTCTATTTAAAATAGTAATATTCAAATTAAGTACTGTTTAAAATAGCAAAAGCACAGCAGTAAAGTAGCAGCCATATGGCTAAACCATATAAGCTAATTACTAATAAGAGTGGGCACCCAGGGGGAAACATGGCCTGGTGTCTAAAAGGTAATAATGATGGTGTCAGACTAAGCAACCTGGGGATAGAATTCCAGGGATCTCTCTTGTGTAGTTGCTCACCTAATCTTCAAAGCAGACGTCTAAAGAAAGGCCTCAGAAGAGCTAGGGGGCACAGGCTCCAATTCATACAGTGCTAACTTATACATGTTTACTTGGCATTTAAAGCACTATGTTCAATGGAGATTACCCCTAGATAGCTATGAATAAGGTTGCAGCCTCAAGACTATTTAGCAGAGTAATTCCTCAGAGTTTTGGACTATGGCCTAAAACAGGCAATTAAACACTGCAACTTTACACTTCACTTGGACAACAGCAGTAGGCTGGAAGGGGAGACGGAATTGGCAAAAGTCACCCCACCTCTGCCAACAAGAAGGTGGAAGTAAAGTCTGGATCCAACCCACCACCTTTGCATTTGGTCTGTTGAGCTAGCTAAGCAATGTTAATATATCATAGGGGCATCCTCTTGTTCCATCACATTTCATTGAATATCAGCCACTGGAACTTTATTCAAAGTAAATATGCATAGAGCTGCCAATTATATGTAATTTTAATTTACCTTTCCTCTTCGAGTTGTTTTTCTTCATCATCTAGGTCGTCATCTTCTAGCTTTTCAGAAACCTGTTCATCTTTCTCTCCTTTTTCTGAAGAGAAAAAAGTGTACCTCTTTTTAAATATATAATATAGATAGCTTACCCTTGCCATGAGGCAAACCACTGCATTCTACACAATCTAAGGTCCAAGACAGTCATCAGTGCATGCACAGAGCCTACGTTCTCAAGATTGCCACAGTCATGAATTACACTTCCCAACCTATGATCAGATGAAGAGGCTGCAGCCTTGTTGACAATGAAATATAATTACCTATTATTTTCAATCTAAAACAACATTTTAAAACACTTTTGAATACCAATGACAACCATCTTCTGAGAGCTGAAATTTAGCTCATATTTCACAAGTAATCTGTGCGGTTCATCAACTTAGCTTTTACCTGAATCTCTCAGTCTTGCTAGTGCTTGTCTCTTTTTCTTCCGTTTCTCTTTCTTCAAAAGGGCTCTGTACTTTTTGTGGCTGAAAATGGAAAAAAGATTCTTCTTGGTTTTTGTAGTAATTGGCCAGCTAACAGTCAACTAGGATTTCTCAAGTGTTGAGCATACAAACATTTATAACAATGTTTTCTTATTGGATTAAAACAACAAACAAATGTTATTTTTTCAGATAGTATTGCCATGGAATTCTACTCAATATGATCCAGAGCAGAACTCCGATGTATAGTTAGCGGAGTAAAAACTTAAACACATTGCAGGATTCCCCAAAAATAGACCAGAGAAAATTATTTCATCTAGCAGAGCTTTACTGCTACTGAAGGCAAATGAGCATAATGGTCACAAATACAATACACTCAGGATTCGATGTAATCCATAAGAAATCCAGTTGCAGCAGACTTAACTTAAACTTACAATAACTTATAAGTCTAAACCTTAACACCAAGCATACTATGTACAGTGGTGCCCCGCAAGATGGAAAACTCGCTAGACGAAAGAGTTTTCCGTTTTGGAGGTGCTTCGCAAGACGAATTTCCTATGGGCTTGCTTCGCAAGACGAAAATGTCTTGCGAGTTCCTGCGGGGTTTTTTCCCTCCCCCCCCTTTTTCTAAGCCGCTAAGCCGCTAATAGCGCTAATCCACTAAGCTGTCAATGGGCTTGTTTCGCAAGACGAAAAAACCGCTAGATGAAGAGACTCGCGGAACGGATTCTTTTCGTCTTGCGAGGCACCACTGTACAGAACACCACACCAGAAGGAAAAGAGATAGAAAGAGAAAGTGAAACTTAGGCTCCTTCTGGTCTATTTTTGTAGTCAGAATGACCCTGACAGAAGAGATAAGAAATTAAGCCAGCTGTACTCAGCTTCTCTGAAGGAATAACCCAAACATCACGAACCACCTGCTTTTTTCTTTCATACAGAAAAGCCCCCAGAACCCTCTTGAATTAATTAGAATAGGAAAGATCTCTACACATCAGATCAATACTTTCTGCACTAAGAAATGCAAACTGATAAGTATATCACAAGAAACCCAGTGGGACTTCAGTGAAGACACGTGTGAGTTTGCCCTGTAAACTGGTTCTTTTATGGCAAAATCCTACGCATATTTATTCAAAGTTCAAAGGCTGCTGGGATTGCAGCCATTAATGTTAAAGTTGAATTGTAAACACTTAATTTACTTGTTTTAATATTTTGCTACAAAACATTTTTTGGAAAAAAAGGAAGAAAGAATGCAAGCTTATTATTTGAACCAAGAAATAGAGGAAAATACAAAACGAATAATAAACAAAAGATAGAAAAACTGGGCAGATTGTCAGTTCTATACAATTTCTAGTTCAAAATGTATACATATTATCAAGTCTAAGAAATGTTTCAACAGCAGTTCCCCAACCAACTATAGAAGTACAATGTCTTTGTTTTAAAATGTACCAAACTTCCCAGTGCCAATCCTTAAGACGTTACTGTACTTCTTTACTATTGAGTTTGCAACAGTTGGCATAGCCTCAGGTGTCTTTTTAATTACATACCAAAGGCCTAACGGCATCCACATAAAAGGGGCACTTATTTTTCTCACTTTCTTGGATCGGATCGGTGACCCTTTCTCTATAAAGGCTTAACGATGTTGCAATTTCACTAAGCATTAAGGGTTTTGCATTCGCTTCAAGCCACAGCGATACTTCAGAGCTCACCACCTACTTATACGTTCCCCGCGGCAGCGCTCCCCTTCCTTCCTTCGCATCACAACAAATGACATCTGCCTGCCTCATGGCTTTGTCCCAGGTACACTTTAATCCCACCCATTCGGAGCTAAGTAGCACCCGAGGCACGCAAAGCCTGTCAGGCTTCCCAGCGGCCCCTGGAGAAACCTCCCCGCCCTTATGAAGCCCAGCTCAACCTTCCACTACCAGAGGCAGGAGGAGCCCAGCTTACACTTGGGTCGGGGGGGGGGGGGGTTGGTGGCGCGCTGCCTCATCACCGAAAGCGCCACGTGTGGGAACCGGGAGCTAAGGCGAGCGGATGAGCGAGCGAGCAAGCGAGCGCCACCTCCGGTTCCCCCTCCGTGCGGGAAGCTCCCCATAAGGGGGACCAGACCCTTCCGCAGAGCCCTCCTTACCTCACTTTCGCCGGCCCTTCTTCCGCCACCAACGGCGGAGACACGGGCGCCGCCATGTTCCACAGTTTCTAAGGCAGTCACGTGACGGGGGACCGCCGGAGGTGACGTCCGCTCACTTCCGGGTTTACTGCGGGGAGGTGAATGGTCTGAAGCTAAGAAACGTAGAAAGCGTCGGATTCTACAGCGCCTCCTTTCCTGCTGCTCTGGAGTTGGAACGGGCTTCCTGTACTCACTTCCAGTGCACAATGCAAAAGCGGCGTTTGAATTAAGAGAGAGGCAAGGCATAGGGAAGTGGACTATCTCTTAAGTTTCTCCCTTTTTCTTTTTTGCACTCTTCTCCCCGGGGTGGAACTAGAATTGTCTATATAGAAATCATTGGGGGAATCCAAAACTTGAAGGCTGCAGACAGAAGCAAAGATAGGAGCCCTTAGTCCTACTCAGAGTATCTCCTGTTAAGATAATGAACTTAAGGTCGTGTCCTTTAATTTAAGGTGAGTAATTGAGTAATTGAATGCAGCCATGGGTGTAGCTGCCCCCCATCAATAAAAATCAATAAACATATGAGGTCCTGTCCCCCTAACAAAAGCCTGCCCCCTAACAAAAAAACTGGCGACACCCATTAATTTAGCCCTTTCAAGTCGCCCGTCCATGTGAACGGAAGCCTTTTGCATGCAGTTAAATGCAGGATTTCAGATTCATAGCTGTCAACCTTCCCTCTTTTTTTGCGGGAAATTCCCTTATTCCAGCGCCGTTTTCCGCTGCTTCCCACTGCTATCCCGGATTGTTAGATATCCCAGATATCCCGTAGACTGTCCCCGGGACAGGTGAGGCTGCTGATCCCTTATTTTCGAGGCTGCTGATCCCTTATTTTCAAATCTGAAAGTTGACAGCTATGTTCAGATTGGGGGTGGGGAAGTTGAATAAATGCCCTTTGCTGCAACCTGTGGGCTGTTTTTATGCAGGGATTTTGGCTGAAAATCCATACCAACCATACCTCTGACCTGCAATGTTGATTGCGCTATGTTGCCTCCTGTTCAAAGACACCCTCTTGTCAGTGGTTATCTCCCCAGTTACAACAGGGCCATGGTAGCAGTAGACAACACTACAGGGTTGTTGAATGCTATTTTCTCAACCTGACCTCCCAACCTGCATTGTGGGGATATAAACAGTGGGCAACGTTACAAGGTTGTGTATGCTACTCTTTCAGCCTTAAATCCCCACAGTGCCATGAAACTTGCTGCATGATCTTGGACAAATCACTATGTCTCAGCCAAACCTACTTCACAGCGTGGGTGGGAGAAGCAAGCATACTGCCTTGAGCTCATAGGAGGATGGGTAGAATTAAAATGGGAGTAAATAAAGAATAAATAATTAACCCCCAACATGCAAAAGAGATGTAATTCCAAAGAACTGTGTTACAGGGTTGTTCTAAACCACTTCCAACTGGCAATATTAATTAATTTATGGTATTTATGGGTTAAAGCCTCAGCGCCTAGGACTTGCCGATCGAAAGGTCGGCGGTTCGAATCCCTGCGGCGGGGTGCGCTCCCGCTGCTCGGTCCCAGCGCCTGCCAACCTAGCAGTTCGAAAGCACCTCCGGGTGCAAGTAGATAAATAGGGACCGCTTACCAGCGGGAAGGTAAATGGCGTTTCCGTGTGCGGCTCTGGCTCGCCAGAGCAGCGATGTCACGCTGGCCACGTGACCCGGAAGTGTCTCCGGACAGCGCTGGCCCCTGGCCTCTTAAGTGAGATGGGCGCACAACCCCAGAGTCTGTCAAGACTGGCCCGTACGGGCAGGGGTACCTTTACCTTTACCTTTACCTTTACCTTATTTATGAATCCAAAGGAGCTCAGGGTCATATACAAGAAACAGTAGGCAAAATACATTGAAAATGAATTAAAAACATACACAAGCTAAAAATGAAATAATAATTCTAGCCCCATTTGTCTTCAATTCAATATGACTTCTGAGCAGACTTTGTTAGGATTGCTAATCATCAATCATCAAAACACTGACTCCTACTACTAAGGATTAAACATCTCATTGTCAAAATAAATGTCTAGATAAATAAAAAAGTTCTTCAGATGATGTAAATCTAGGGTAAGATCATTCCAAAGCTGTGTTTCCACCACAGAGAAGACCTTTCTGCACCCTCTCGCCATGAATCCTGGCAGGGATCAGAAGCAGAGTCCTCTGCCTCTGCGTCACCACTCTGCCTCTCTCATCACCCCCAATTTTAAGGAGGAGGCAGTCCTGCAGATATTTGGACCTTGAGTCTTTTAGGGCTCTACAAACAGTTGCCAACACCTGGAAACCCAGTAGTACAGAGGCAGCCAATGCAGAACTTTTAGGGTCAGAGATACCAGGTCATATATCACTGCCCTACTTAATAACTTGGCAGACACATTCCGCACTAGCTGTAGTTTCCAGTTTGTTTTTGAGTGCAGCCCCACTTAGGCAAAGTGCAATAATCCAAATGAAATCATCAGAACCCAGGTAACTGATAGCAGGTTGTCTTGTTCTTTGAAGGGCCATAGCTGGGAAGAGATGCTCTTTGCTACCACAATCACCAAAACCTCCAACAACAACAGTGAACCAAGGAGAAACCCCACGCTATGTAGCTGCTCCTTCAGCGGGGGTGCTACACGTACCAAATCTGGCTGTCTTTCCGTTTCCTGGACATGAGAAGTATGTGTCCCTAGTACCTTCAGCTTATCAGGGTTCAGTCATAATTTATTGGCCCTTGTTCAGTCTGTCACTGCCCACAGTACATCTGTTGCTCTCCTGATTCAGATGGCAAGAAAACTGGCAGTGCTTCCCCTCATAACCCTGGATGTCTGCGCCTAGCAGTTCCATAGCATGGGAGACAAGATAGAATCACAATTAAGGATCATATATCTCTTTTCACATTTGAAATTGGCTGCAACTGTCTTGTCTTTTCAGTTTACTAGGAAGGGTCAAGCAATTACCAGACAAGTCTTCCAAAATCTTCCAGGACAGTAATATATTTACATACTTGGCCAAGGGAAGTTAATTTTTAGTGCAAAACAGTAGTGATTAACTCCCCCAGAATTTGACACAGTTGGAGGTCTGTGCATAGCTATTAATTAACTTCTATGAACGTCTAGTAAAATTTTGACTGTCCTGGGCATTTAAAGCGAACTAGAGAAAGAAGAGTTTTTGCCACATTGTCCTTATTTCTCCTTTTGGGTCCCTTAGAGCTAAACAAAGATGAAGAGAATAAAGAGGCATGAGGTCATTTAAAGAGAAAAAACTAACCAACTTGGCATAAACCAGCAAAGGAGAACCTGTGGCCCTCCCAAATGTTGCTGGCTTCTAGCATCTCCAACCATTGCCCATGCTCACTGGGACTGATGGGGACTGAAGTGTGACAATATTTGGCAGACCACAGGTTACCCATCTCTGGCATAAATGGTGCAGCAGCTGTTTTGGCTCAGTTTGGGTGTCCCGGCAGCAGCACCAGATTGACTCCTGCTGGTGTGCCTGAACTGCCCTGGCCTTCTTGCTGTCTTCCCCCCTCACGATCCCAGTATGTGTCAGAGATGTTTCTTCCAGGAGGTTGGGTCTGTGGCCCCTCAGATTTGCACAAAACCAGAAAAGTGCACTATTAGTTTGCTTGTGTAGGTTTCTGGTTTTGTGCACATCTGAGGTATCAATATGAGGAAAATGCTCAGTTCAGGGGTGCTAGGAATAGTTAGCATCACAGCTGGAGATGAAAGCAATTGTATTTTCTCAGTGCACACTTTTCAGATTAACTTGCTGTGCTGTGCAGTATAATGCAGTATCTGGTATAGGAATTCTTAATGTGGTTTGCTAGTAAAGGTAAAGGTAAAGGTACCCCTGCCCGTACGGGCCAGTCGTGTCTGACTCTAGAGTTGCATGCTCATCTCGCTTAAGAGGCCAGGAGCCAGCGCCATCCGAAGACACTTCCAGGTCACGTGGCCAGTGTGACGAAGCTGCAGCTGGCAAGCCAGCACCAGCACAGCACACGGAAACACTGTTTACCTTCCCGCTATAAAGCGGTACCTATTTATCTACTTGCACTTAAGGGTGTTTTCGAACTGCTAGGTGGGCAGGAGCTGGGACCGAACGACGGGAGCTCACCCCGCCGCGGGGATTCGAACCGCCGACCTTACAATCAGCAAGTCCTAGGCACTGAGGTTTTACCCACAGCGCCACCCGCGTCCCATGGTTTGCTAGTGCAGTTGTTCAAATCTGAGGGATCAGAGGGGGGAAATGTAGTTCAGGAGCCACAGGAAACAGTTATAAGCACAGCCAGGAAAGAAATGAAAGCATTGAGGAAGTAGGAGGCATGGAAACAGAATGTCTGTCGACTGATCTACCCACCCAAAACTACTGAAAATTTTTTTCTGTGATTGCATTTTCCCCAATCAGATTATCCCCATATTTGGCAAACCTGATTTTGCTTGGGGAAAGCATCAAGATTGTTGTTGTTTGAGGGTAATGTCATGTGAACTACGCAAACAGCTGGAAACACAGTGTGGCTGAGCCCCTGCTAGGTGTAAATAAACTGTGTTCATTTACTTTGCAGTAGCCTGTCCTGCACTGACATCCGAAGCAGGCCGCATGAGTAACCACAACACTTGTTGCTGTTTTGGTTTTTAAAGCATAAGAATATTAAACAGAATGTTTCATCTCCTACCAAATCTCATTACATTTATTAGAGAGCAGCTGCAACTCAGATGCCTTCAACAACATTTACTACCTGGTTAAGAAGCTGTAAGGAGTGAGTGAAAAGGAAATTGCACCGCCTATACAATTTATCATGGAGGCTGGTGGGTATAAAGATGGATTAAAAACAACTCACCTTTTTTAGAGTGGAGTTCCGGAACAAAGCTTTTCTTCAGTTATAAGCTGTGAAGCCCGGAAACCCAAAGTTCAGCTAATCCTGAGATTAGCTGCTAGCCGCAACATGTTTACTTTGGTGATGGGAGAGGGGGGGAGAAGTCAACAACTACAAATCTCAGAAAACTATTGACACTGTTTTTACCAGTGTTGGATGAGCACTCCATCCTTCTTAATACTGTGAAACTGATCAAGGGGTGTGTGTGTGTGTGTGTGTGTGTGTGTGTGTGTGTGTGTGTGTTAAGAACATTGTTAAATTGCCATTTTGTCTGGCATCATCTCCAGAAGCCCCTAATTTTACATAACCAGTGTCTGGTGACCTTAGGGCAAATGGTTAGAAGAGACTCATTCAAATGCTTCTTCACACATCTAGCTGATTATTCTGCACAGAAGGAAGTGGTGAGTAAATCTATTCACCTCCTGTGCTGAATCATGATCTGGGGCCAAGTACATCGCTCCCTGTTTGATTACTGGATGACTTACAAGTGAATGTGGCCACCATTGAAGAGTACAGTGATGTGAGTTGTCTGCAATATTTGATCTGCAGAGGCTATTTCACACATGCAATTCATCCCTTGAAGTTGGAGTCACTGAGTGATGAGCACGTATGTGAAGCTTCAACTCCAAAACCAAAACATTAAACTACTGCTTCATTATACCGCACTGTGGAATGTACATTTACATACCCTCCAACATTTCTCCAATGAAAATAGGGATGTCCTCTTCCATGATGATGATGATTGTTTTATTTATATCCCACCCATCTGACTGGGTTGCCATCCTGCACTCAGCTCTCACCTGTAGCTCCTAGAAGCTGTCAGCATGGGGCAGCAGCCACACCCCAGGAACAGATTTGACTGGCTGCCTAAACCAGGTGAGGGCAGCTGGTGGGTCTCAAACCCTCAGTGAGTAAGTGAGACAGGTTCTAGCAGATTGAGCGGATGTGACCAATAGTGGCTCCAATGGTCAAGAAGGTGGTTTCTGCATTATAGAAGGAAGTGAGGGGCAGATGAGGCTCATCAGTGTGGGAAGGTAGCCCATCTAGAAGAAGGAAAATTCTGATCCTAAACCTCCACTGCCTTGTGGGATATCTTTGGAAAAAGAAAAAGCTAAAGAATCCAGAATGGATCCCTAAGATGGTTGGAATGCACCTCCTTCCAGCAACTCCTGCAGGCAAGTTGGTGTCTAATTGCTCTAATTTCCTTTACACCACATAATTGAGGTTGTCTGGGCAACCCAGGACCTCCATTCACACTGTCCAGGCTTGTGCCCAGGGGAGGTCATTTCAGTGCTGCAAACACAGCAGTTTGACTCTCAATACAGATAGATGCCAACAGCACACGAAGGAGGAAAGGGAGAGTGACAAGAATGGTTTAAAAAATTCCAGCAATATTGTTCCAGAGATAGTTTCACCATGCAAAACAAAAGCAAGTAAAATTGAGCCTCAGCTGAAGTTATTTTGGTATATATGCTACAAGCTTTCAAAGAGTAGAATTCCAAGTATATGTTAATTAGTCTGTGGTTACTACCCAAGATGATGCTAGACACACACCATTTTGCATTACAGAGAAGTCCCAGTGATTTCCTTGGAACTTAGTTTCCCCCCCCCCCATACAACTACACATAAAGGCCAGCTAGACAGAGCCAAATAACTCGTACACACGTGAGTTTCAAGAATGAATACATAAATTATTGTTTGTATTATTTATTTATTTATTTAGTTAGTTAGTTAGTTAGTATACCACCCTTCCTCCAAGGATCACACGGCAGTTTACAGTTTATAAAAATACCAACGTACATAACATAAAAACCAACAAAGCAATAACACCCTCCACACACACAGTTTACACGGCCATAGATTGTTTAATTTGCCAAATGCCTGAGAGAAGAATAATGTTTTTTGCCTGGCACCTAAAGATAGGTAACGAAGGCACCAGGCGAGTCTCCCTGGGGAAGAGCATTCCACAAATGGGGAGCCATTGCAGAAAAGGCCTGTTCTCATCTCGACACCCTCCGGACCTCTCGTGGAGGAGGCACACAAAGAAGGGCCTCAGATGACGATAACAGGGTCTTAGTCTGTTTGCGTGGGGAGAGGTGGTCCTTGAGATACTGCGGTCACATGGTGTATTTGAAAGTCACGCCTCTGAAATTCATTAAGTCTTAGGGCCCTCCAGCCAGCTGGTTGTGTGTGTTCCGTTGGTGATGCTGTGTATCTGACTGAGTACAGTAGCCACAGGTTCAAATGGAGCTGGCAAACAGCATCTTTTCCCTTGATATGTCCTCACATAAAAATGACTGTTCAGGTAGCCTTTACTGTAATGCACAGCTTGGGACTGAGATCATCAATATTCTAAAGCAGACATACTTTCTGCTTCTTCTGAAGCAGCAGATGACATCCAGCAGGCAAAAAGAACATGTTGCCCTCCAAAAGCTGATGGACTCCAGCTTCCATTAATCCCTCCCAGACAGCGTGACTAGTGACCAGGGATGGTAAGAATTTCAGTTCACAGCATCTTGAGGCCACAGGTTCACCACCTGTGCTCCTACAGACTGCTGAATTGTCAAGTTTTACAATGCAAAACGGATTGTTTTTCTCTCTCCCTCATATCCCGTGATCTCCAGGAGGTCCTGTTATGTCACCACAGTGGAATGCAGCAGAATGCCAACAACAATCCAAAACCCTTTGAAAAATATTTACAACTAACAAACATAAAATCAGGGCGAAAGTTTTGTATGGCCATTTAGCTGGGGACAAGATGAGAGGTCGAAGAGTACAGTTCTCTAGACAAGTGTGTTGCTTCCCGGTTGTTTTGTTTACTTCCATCCAAGGCTATTTGTCTACGTGACATATTCTTTTGGCAGGTAACTTCCTTCGCAATTTATGATCGTGTGGGGCAGTATAGTACAAATTCACTAAATAGGTTAAAAAAACCCAGCATTTAAATAAGGTGGTATGTGTGTGGTGTTTATGACTGAGAGGATAAAGTGTTCAGTTGTTGGATATTTATTATATGAAATGTTATGAGAAAGAAATACTTCTTACCTGCTTTATTCAGGTGCACCTAAAGAGATAAAAGGATGAAAACGGATGCTTCCCCAACTGTTTTTGCTAAGATAAAGGGGGTTAATTATTAAACTTTCTACTTCATCATTTCCTAGTTCTGCTGATGCTTTAATCCTGGGTCATTGGAAGTTTAAGACTGCATTACAGTCTTTTTTGTTTTTCCCTGAAGTTTCCAAGTCTGGAAGGATGTTAGGGGGGCTGCTGCTTGCATCTGCCTGGGTTGCTGTTGCATATCCTGAATTTTGCAAACCAGGTAAGATTCCATTTTATGCCTTAACCTTCAGTCGCTGTCGTTTTGACAATCTGGCACATTGAAAACCCAGGACCGTAGTTCTATGTATACTTCGAAGTAAGCCTTAGAAGTGGGACTGATTTCTAAAGAACCATTTCTGAATACGAAATGATACTGGGTTGCCTTTGCAATCAGGAATGCCTTTATTAGGGTTAAAATAACTCTGAGAATCCTGATGGGGCAATTCACAGAAGCTTTCCAATAATATCCTCTTTGTCACCAATCGTTTAACACTGGTTGGCAGGTCTTTGAAAAATAATGACAAATCTGTATAAGCGGTCCATGATTTCTCCACAATTTGTTGGTGGGTGGGTGGCATTCAAATGTACAGATTTTCTTCTTTTATGTCCGAATCCTAAGCAAAGTTATCTGGAAATCCCCACCCCCTGACATCAGTAGAACGTTCCAAGTACAGTAATTGTACTTGGGGGTCTCTATTTCCTGAAATATATTCAGAACACATTTATTTGAAATACCTCTGAACTGCCCTTCATCACATTGCAATATAAGGGTGGGGTATTTTCATAGCTGTCAACTTTTCCCTTTTCTTGCGAGGAATCCTATTCGGAATAAGGGAATTTCCCTTTAAAAAAGGGAAAAGTTGACAGCTACGGGTATTTTTGCTCAACATAACAGGGATAATAATATAAATTAAGACCAACCTATAGAACTACAACATAAAAATACAAGGAGGAGATAAAATCAGAATATGAGCAATAATGATAATAATAATGCTCTGATGCACTGAAGAACACAAATGAATAACAAAGCTCCATTGACTAATTTATACGTGCATGAATATACATTTTACTTTATCCTTTTTCTTTGTAATAGATGCAGAGAATGCTTTCAAAGTGCGGATTAGTATCAAAAGAGCTCTAGGAGATAATGCAGTAAGTGAAATATTTACATCCACTTTTTCTGGTGAAAGTTTTACAAGAGGCCGATTAGTGCTAACTGTGTCGTAAAAGAGATATAAGCTTGCCTATGAAAGTTATTAAATTATCCATCCAGTAAATTTTCTGACAAATTGTTTTTTCCTTCTTTGAGATCTGAGCAACGCTGCTTGAGGAGATACAATGCTTTTCATCCATTTTAAAAACAAACACACTTTCCACAGCAGACTTCCAGACTGTCATTCTTTTCTAAACTACTGTATTTCAAGTACTTACGCTTAGTATGAAACACACAGTTTATGAGGCTGTCAAACCCTATTGGAATCATTATTTTGGTTGTCAGCTGCATAGATCGAGACTATTGAAGGATTAAATGAATGTTATCAAATACTGTGGTCATGTAACTCTCTTTGTTGGAGTAAGCGTATTTTATGTCAGCTTCTGGCTGCTTCAGACATCTCTTCTAGAGAAGGAAACAACAGCTTTTGTTCAGTTGCATGTATACCATATGGTGCCACTTGAAAGAATAACCAGCTGTCCTCTACCCTGATAAGACAAACCTGTATATGAAGGCTCACCAGGGTCTGCCCCTCTACAAGTCCCAATGCTCCTGGATCTACCAAGGCAGCTCTGTCAGCTATACCAGTTATTTTTATTAACATTAACAACATTAACATTTATATACCTCCCTTCATCCAAAGATCTCAGGGAGGTTCACAAGATAAAAATACATAATAAGAATAATTTGTTATTTATACCCCACCCATCTGGCTGGGTTTCCGCAGCCACTCTGGGCGGCTCCCAACAGAACACCAATAACAATAATAAAAAATCAGCAACATCCCTAAACAGGGCTGCCTTCAGATGTCTTCTAAAAGTCAGATACGGTGGACGCTTGGGTTGCGAATGTGATCCGTGTGGGCTGCACGTTCGCAACCCACAGCATTTGCAACCTGTGTGTGCGCATGCGCGGGTTGCGATTCAGCGCTTCTGCGCATGCGCAAAGTGCGATTTAGTGCTTCTGTGGATGCGTGACCGCCGAAACCCAAAAGTAACCCGTTCCGGTACTTCCAGGTTTTGGCGCTCCGCAACCCGAAAAAACGCAACCTGAAGCGTCTGTAACCCAAGGTATGACTGTAGTTGTTTATTTCCTTGACATCTGAAGGAAGGGCGTAGCTCAGGGTGGGTGCCACTACCAAGAAGGCCTTGTAGCTTCTTGCAGGGAGGGAAGCGCCAGAAGGCCCTTGGTGTTGGATCTCAGAAAAGCACAAATAAACAGAACAAGAACAAAACTATAACCACCCCCCATGAACACATGTAAAAGGTTGTAGAATACAGTGGTACTTCAGGTTAAGTACTTAATTCGTTCCGGAGGTCCGTACTTAACCTGAAACTGTTCTTAACCCGAAGCACCACTTTAGCTAATGGGGCCTCCTGCTGATGCGACGCCGCCGGAGCACAATTTCTGTTCTCATCCTGAAGCAAAGTTCTTAACCTGAAGCACTATTTCTGGGTTAGCGGAGTCTGTAACCTGAAGCGTATGTAACCTGAAGCATATGTAACCTGAGGTACCACTGTATTAGTTTATATGAGGAGAGACGCTCCTTGAGGTATTGTGGTCCTTAGCCATTTAAGGCTTTATAGGTCAAAACCAGCTCAAATTAAGAAGGTCCTTAAGTGGACTTTTCCTAAGAAACCAGAGGCTTTTCTCTTGGGCATGGTTGGCCAATCGGTGCTAAAGAAGGATAGGATTTTCTTTATGTATGCCACTACAGCAGCAAGAATTCTACTGGCAAAGTATTGGAAGATGCAAGAACTACCTACTCTGGAAGAATGGCAAACAAAGGTGATCGACTTTATGGGACTGGCCGAGATGACGGGCAGAATCCGTGACCAGGGGAAAGAGACAGTGGAGGAGGACTGGAAGAAATTTAAAATATATCTTAAAAACAATTGTAAAATTGAGGAATGTTAAGATGTCAGGGGGTAAGAGGTAAAGAATTGCAGCAGTAACTAAAAAATTAAAGGAAATTTTATGAAAGGGAATTAAGACAATGGACCTAAGGGTTGCTAAAGAATCATTAAACAAGGATGCAAGGAAGGGGAGGCATGGGGAAGTCAAAAGAAAGAAGGGTATGAAATGAGGAATTTAAAGTTACATGGGTTTAATTGTTATGTGCCTTATCTGTTTTTTGTTTTTCTTTTGTCTGTTCTGTTGAGTTTTTATTACTTGTTTGAAAAATCAATAAAAATTAATTTAAAAAAAAAAATATAGGTCAAAACCAGCTCTTTGAATTGGGCCCAAAAACTAATTGGCAGCCAGGATGAGTGTAACAGGTTCAAAGCATTTTTCCTCAGTGAGCAACCTGGCTGCTGAATTCTGCTCCAGCTGAAGTTTCCGATCTGTCTTCAGAGGCAGCCCTATGTATAATGCATTGCAGTAATCCAGCCTAGAGGTTACCAGAGCATAGACTGCCGAAGTTAGGCATGGGCCACATGCCAAAGCTGATGGAAGGCACAGCAAAGGACCCAGGAATACCCCAAGCGATGTACCTGCTCCTTCAAAGGGAGTGTAACCCCAGCAATAGCAGGCAACTTCCCATCCATCCAGTCTAGCGAACCACCCACTAACAGTGCCTCGGTCTTATTAGAGTGAGTTTGGTGGCTGTCATCTAGTCCATTGCCGGGGCAAGGCAACGGTCCACCACATCCACTGCCTCACCTGCAGATGTAAAGAAGTAGAGCTGTGTGCCATCAGCATAACCCCAAACTCTGCATGGCCCCACTCAGCAGTTTCATGTAGATGTTAAACAGCATGGGAGATAACATTGAGCCCTGAGGAACTCCACACTGAAGGCTCCATGGGGCTTCTCTCCAAGCATCAATGACCATCCAAATAGGACCAGAACTACTGCAAAGCAATGCTACCCATCCCTGACTTGGACAGCTGCTCCAGAAGAATACCATGGTTGATGGTATTGAAAGCCACTAAGACAGGGTGGTCCAAATTTTCATACCAAGTGGGTTGCAAGAGTGCTGCCTTGTCATGCGGGGGCAGGGAGTGAGGTCAAAATTTGATGCCCCCACCCAGATTTAAATACCTAGAACAGTGACATAATCATTGTGAAATATTTTATTTGTATTATATTGTATTTAAGGACGTCAAATTCATTAAAATACCAATTCACCTGATGTGCAAACCTTTTGTATGTCTAGTGAGTCAGCATTCATAGCTATGGGTACATTCGTCTACTGCATCTAACCTACTTTACTGGAACACAAAAGGAATATTTTGAAATTCTAGGAAATTACAAATCATTCTTCCTAACTAAAGAAACAAGGAAGAGAATTTTTAACCGGGATAAAAATTTACATTGGATATAAAGATACATTAAGTTCAAACTTCATTTAATTACAAATGAACTAATCTGAATTATTGCCCAATTAAATGTGGATGCTTTGATTATTTCTAGGTAACATGTTCAAACATAAATCATTTTTGCATTCACTGTTTTGCTCTTTGTTGTTCTTTTCACAGGAGAGATTGGGAACTGGTGATATCCTGGCCAAATCCAGATCCCTAACAGTTGTTGTCTGCTCCCTCTCCCCGCAGCTGTGGCCCAGTTTCCATATTAGAATAATAGAATAGAATATGTAGCTGTGATCACGGGATTCTGGATCAAACTACATGTTCCACCTCTGCTGCATGTCTTCAAACCAAGCCTGACTGCTTTTTCTTCTTTGCTAAGGACTTTGTAGGCCAAAAGGGCACTTGGAATTGTGCCTGGAACATAACCATCAGCTCTCAAGTACAAGTGACAGGCAACTGCTGGCTAAAGTTTCCAGATTTTATCTTTGTAATAAGAGCACCTTTTGATAGGAAGGCCAGATACAAACTTAACTAATTTAACAAATACATTTAACTAATTTAACTAATAAATACACAGCACATTGTAGTTACCTAGTCTGAGTTTCTCATGAGCATGTTAGGTGAAAAGTAATAAAATCTTCTCCCTCTGCCTCACTATCCATAACAGTGTATGTGTGTGTTTTTACAGTATACTTGGGATGCTAATGAAGAATACCTGTTTAAAGCAATGGTGGCTTTTGCCATGAGAAGATATTTCAGCCAAGAAACCACCCAGTGAGTATGCCTAATTTTCCTGTCAGTCAGCCTTCCCCAACCTGGCGCCCTCGAGATGCTTTGGATTAAAACTCCTACCAGGCCCAGCCAGATGCAATTCAGAGCACCCACACTCCAGAATGATGCAGAGCAAAAGACTTGAAACACAGAGCACTTGCTAAAGTAATTTGGGATAAAGCCCAAGGCCCTGCTGTTCCAAAAAAGGAGCCAGCAATCTCAAGTGGTCCAGTAAACTAAACATTCAATTGAACATGCCTAAAGTAAAGTAAGAGCCCAGAAGGGGGAAACTTGTTTCCTGGAAACTGGAAGAAGAATATCAGCAGCTCCTTTTGTTTTATCTCTTTGTCATCACTATCTAGCTTGAAGGAGGCTCTTCTGCATCAGATATTCTGAACAGGTTTACATTTGTTTATAAGCATATTTGCTTTTTGCTGGAGCAAGCAGAAACAGTCCCAATGTAAATGCAAATTTTGCACATCCATATTAAGAAATAATAACATTTTGACAAACAGCTTTCCCCCCAGCGGTGATTTAACCATACTTTGTGTCTTACTTAACAGACCTGTCAAATTATTTGTGCAATTCCTAAAGGACAACACACTAGGCGTTGATCATTCTATGTTAAAACGTACTGTAGCCTTTGTGAGGGGTTTGTTACTTCAGTTTCCATAATCTGTGATTTGTTTAAAATGCTGAACAGATGCTTAGTGTGTCAGGGAAGTTAAACTTCAGAACAGCCAATAAGTAAGAACACTTACTTTCATTCAGATGTGTTATGTTAAATCCTTGAGTGCAACTGGGTTGAGTCCAGACCAGTGCCGGAACTACAGAATTTTCCATAGGGGACAAAAGTCTGCCCTGTTGCCCCCTCTCACTGCAGGTTTGTGCCCCCCTGCTAACATGAGAAGGAAGCCTTCATTCTCTTCCTCCATAGAGGTTGGAGTCGGCACCCACCAATGTCGGGTGGCTCAAGACATTTTGCTGCCTGAAGCGAAGGACAAGATGGCACCTTCTCCCAAGAAGCCAATTTGACTGGTAGTTGAATCTTACTCTAATACTGGTGAAAGGACAGTATCTCCCACTGCGCTTGAGGATATCAGGTTAGCATAGGGAGAACAGGGCAAGTCACATGGCATTCGCAGTTCTGTCCCCTCCCTGCACCTCAGCATCTGCCGCCTGAGGCAGCTGCTTCACTCTGCCTCATTGTCAGGCTGGTCCTGTTTCTTCTCTTTGTCAGCCTTCCACCGCTGCCACCACCAAGAAAGGTATTTCTCCCCTACACTGTGTATGTGTGAGAGAGAAACCTCCTCCAGTTGTGATTTTAATTTGTTTTAATGCTGTATTTTATAGTATACCAATAAGTAGTAGCGGAGGTGGTGGTGCTGGTAAATATGCCTTAATTTTTGTATGTATCATGATGAATGACTCCACACCAATTCCATTGATAAAACTAGCAGCAGATGCAACCGAAATACCATAACATGTTATTAAATCTGTAACTTAACATGTAATATAAAAAATAAAACATCAGTAATAAGTAACAGAAATAGTGTTACAGTGCTGTTAAGCAGCCAGAAGATGTCACCGTTAAACAGAGGTAAAATCCTGTGCCGTTTTTTTACCTCAGGAGACTTTTTTTTTTAAAGAGCCATGTTGCGGATGGATCAAGGTCAGAAGGGCCACCAACATTGGCTCTACACACTGATCATCTCCTGCACTAGCCAAAAAGTGGGTTGGACTTTTTAAAGCCCCTCCTTTCTAGTGTGAGCAGCAGAGATGGTGGCAGAACCTCAGCTGCTGGCTTCCATTTTCCAGCTTTGACCACATGGATGGGCAAAAGCAACAAAAGTGCTTTTGTTCCTAGAGGGGAAAAGAATTATGGGATCAGCTATCATGAGAGACAGATATTGAACCTCCAGGCCACCTTTTCCATTTGCTTACAGACTTGGACTAATTTCTGTGAGGCAATGAAGTGCAGGCCAGAAATGCAGGTTTGCTCAGATAAAGTGCTTTGACACTCTAACACAAGCATTTTTGTAATGGGCTTTTTGCAGTTAGGAAAGTAATGGTGAAATGCTCTGAAAAGTGTGGGGTGAACAAATGATTAATAGGAAGATGTATAAATACCCCACAAGCAAATTGGGGTGAATGCTCGATAAACAGGCCTAAGCTGTAAGGAAGAACGATGAGACAGCAACCTAAAAGATTTGGCTCAATGGGCAATCATTGCCTTCCAGAGTCCACTGTGCGACTGGTCTTCTCTCAGTGCTCCATATCCTGTTTTCCATACCACATCTTGAATTGGGGACGTAATAATAAAGAAGAGCGCCTCCTTAATGAAGGGGCTTGATTTCCAGATAACCTTGAACCTGCCCCCTGTCTTTTGACTACTTAGGACTTGGTTGTCATTATTCCCTGTTTGTTGATAATCCCTTTCTTCTTCTTCTTCTTCTTCTTCTTCTTTGTACTAAACTATTCACAGAATTTCCAACGTATTGCTCTGCAACGTAACAGATCGGGTATCATTTTGGTTTGTTGTCACAGATTCATCCACAAACGCAACAATTCCTAGGAGTGATGTGGAAGCTGCCATAAGGTACTGCATCAGCCATTTATATCTTCTCACAATGTTGTTCTAACCAAACATATTGTCTGTTAGTAAGCATTTGCATTGCATTGCTGGTCAGAATTGCTTAGAGTTGCATTTATAGCTCTCCAGTAATTCAATCTTGTAGGCTAGATTCCAAGAGAGTGCTGTGTTCAAATCTACACAGTGGGCTTCATACTAGAACAGGGTTTTAAACCTATGTTCTCTGACTCCATGCCCAAGACTCATTTTTTCACATAAATTTCCTGTTATCAATGCTTTTATTCACTTTGAGCTATATATACAGTATATCCCTTTCATTTGTATCATTGTAAGAATTGCTTTCTGCTTTTATAAAACACAGTGGAAATGTATTTTTCTCTCATTTCCTCATTTATTTATTTTTTAAATCACATTTAAACTGGGAAGTGGGGAGCTTATTTGAGGGGAGAAGAATATCCCATTTTGGGACCTCCATTGTACGTTAGGAATTTGTTAATGATAGTGCCTGTAAATGGGGAATCCCGGAAGATTTCAGTGGAAAACAGTTGTCATGGGTGTTTTTAACTTGCTATGGAACTTAGGTTGTTGTTTTTTAATCATGTTATCTTTTAGAAGTGTATTGCTTCTGGTTTGAATAAATGCGAATGTGTCAATGAATGAGACTGCATTCTTCAAGAAAGATTAACTTTTAAGCTTATGAGCAGATTAAACTGTTTTCTACAGAGAAACTCAAAACCAACTTCACTGCAATTGTGTGTGTCTGGGGCGGGGAGGGGATTACTGATTTGTTGGACCAGGGTAAGAATAGTGGAATGCACTTTGTTTTGGCTGCTCTTCGAAGCATTTACACTCTGCATAAGAAGATTTACCGTAAGTCTCTTTCTTCATCCAGGGCATGCAGTTCTAGCACCTTGGACTTAGAAATGTTGGTCATCATGATAGGAGATGTTGTTGAAATGTTTGTTATGGTACCATCAGCTCCTATTGCTAAAGGACAGCTAAGAACTAATAAAAATGCTGCCCAGTGCTGAATTCAGGGTGGGGGGGAAACAGAATAGGTTTTTAATGAAATCCACAAGCCCCACACCCCAATTTTAACCAAGCTATGGTCTCCCAGAACATTGTAAAACCAGTAAGAACTCAACGTGTGGTTTGGTAAAAAGGACAAGGTCCTTGTAATTCAAGCACCGCTCCTTTTGATTTTTGCCATCAATTTTGATTTTAATTAATTTTTATAATGTTTTTATAATGTTGCACTGTTTTAGTGTTGTTAGCCACCCTGAGCCCAGCTTCGGCTGGGGAGGGCGGGATATAAATAAAATTTATTATTATTATTATTATTATTATTATTATTATTATTATTATTATTATTATTTTATGTGGCACCACAGCAGCCCAAAGCAGACTGAAGGGCTGAAGTGAAGAGGAGAGGAAGGGGAAATCCCATCCAGTGGTATAACGTTGGATCTTGCCCAAAACGTTTACGTGTATAACAGTTGTCATAAAATGCATCACTATTTTTTCAGTCACCAAAATTTATAATGTGAAAACAAAACAATTAATGAAAGGGGGAAATGAACAAGACGTTCTACTTCGTATCTCTTTTTAAGGAAGAACAAAAACCGAATCAACAGTGCCTTTTTACTGAATGATGATGCGCTGCAGTTTCTGGAAATCTCGTCCACTTTAGCACCACCAGTTGAAGGCTCTGTGCCGACGTGGCTGATTGTGTTTGGTGTTGTCCTTTGCATCATTACGGTTGGAATTGCTTACCTTATAATATCCGGAATCCATCAACGCAAGAGGTGAACGCTGCATGTTTTTATGTTTTTGCATTGGCTTTTAAGGGAACTGTAGGTTTTGGGAGGGAGCGGTTGCTTAAAATGTATTTCCATCCCTTCACTGAGACTTCAAGAGACCTAACAGCAATAATTCAGAAACAAAGAGGTCAGTTTTAAAAAGTTCAAAAACAGAACTTCCAAATTTATGGATTTTCCCAAAAAGTCAAAGGAGAATAATACATTCATGAACTAGCCATATCATAAACATGCCAGGAGAAAACAGTTTCATTTAGCACTTAGCACTTGAATACTGTGAGGCAGGGGATCAGCCAGATCTACTGAGAAGAGTTTGGATTTGATATCCCACTTTATCACTACCCGAAGGAGTCTCAAAGCGGCTAACATTCTCCTTTCCCTTCCTCCCCCACAACAAACACTCTGTGAGGTGAGTGGGGCTGAGAGACTTCAAAGAAGTGTAACTAGCCCAAGGTCACCCAGCAGCTGCATGTGGAGGAGTGGTGACGCGAACCCAGTTCACCAGATTACAAATCTACCGCTCTTAACCACTACACCACACCAGCTCTCCACACCGAGGCAATGGGTTCCATAGCCTAGGTACCATAATGGAGAAGAGCTCTCCCATGTACAAACCAGCTATTCCTTTGAAGGTGGTGGGACACAGAATTGGATCACCGACCTGAGCTGGAGAGCAAGATATATGGGAGGAGGCTGGTCAAATTTGTTGGTCAAATTCATAACAAAAAGGGAAAAGTCATATTTAACTACCAGTTTCTATTTGGGGGCAGGGGAGTGCGGTCTTGCTCCTGCTTCTTGATCTCCCTGCAACTTTCAATACCTGGCCTCTGGCAGCTAAGTTCTAGGGTTGTCACAGGGTGTTATTTTCTCCCCAGTGCTATTTCATATCCATATGAAGTTGCTGGGAGATTTGGAGCAAGGTGTGAGTGCCTGGATCAGTGCCTGGATGCAGCGGTGGGATGGAATAGAGAAAATAAGCCGAGCGTGAATCCTGGCAAGGAGGCGGCAGTGTAGGCGAGTGGTTCCAGTGTCTGATCAATTGGTCCATTGCCTGCCCTGAATGGGGTTGCACCTCCCCTAAAGGAGCAGGTATCAGTCTGGTAGCATTTCTGCATCCAGCTGTGTCACGGGAGGCCCAGGCAGCCTGTGTGGCTAGAAGCATCTTTTACCAGCAGCAGATGGCTGTTCCTAGACAGGAAGAGCTTGACCTCAGTAGCTCAGGCATTGGTGACTTCAGGGTTGGATTTAAGTCTCTGCTCTCTTATGTGGGACTTCCCTTGTGCCTGACCCAAAATCTACAGTTAGTGAAGGATGCCGCAGCACAGCTGCTGACAGGTGTGCGACCCTGTCAACATGCAACATCTCTGCACTGGCTGACAATCTGTTACCGGGCCAAGTTCTAGGTGTTATTACTTGGAACCAGTTTCCTTGTGGGTCCACCTTACTCCATATATGCCCACCTGACATTGCACTACACGTGGCCTCAATGGGTGAATGGCTTTGGGCCATTTGAGGGAGACATGAAAGTGAAGGCAGTCATGTGAACAAGGCCTCTGAAGATGCGGTTGTAGAAGATCCATGTTGCAATCAAGGAAAGCACTTTCCATTTATTTTTAGCAAAGCTCACCACCCAAGGATTTGCAGCAGAACTATATACTTTTATGGCAGTTAGTATTGCTGATATGCAAGTCCTGACTGAGCTTGTTCCCGCATGTATTATGGAGCTGAAGAAATGCTGTGGCTGACCTTTGAGTCTGTTATCTCCCCATAGCAGCTGATGCTTCATCATATATGGCAGGGGAGGGTCCCTGCGAATCAGTGGTTGGCAAGGTCAGAAATCAATCGGGAAATAGCCCAAGAAGAGATTGCTAAGCTGTTCCTTCTAGTCAAGAAGGAAAAAAACAGGGAAATTTTGGTAGGACAGTCATTGCTTTTATCACAATTATATCAGAGGTGGGGTCATCTAGAAAATAAGTGATGTGAAAGGCAGAATAAACAGATGAAAAAATTGGTTGTGACAGAAGCTGTAGGAAAATTTCTAACTGTAAATGAAGTTCATTTTGTTGATCATGAGAGGTTGATGAATGTGCTAGAATCTCAGTTCTTAAAACAGTATTTGCCAACCTGCTGCCTTCCAGCATGCTGGATTGGGTTGGCAAAGGCTATCTTAAACATAGACGATGCCTTGCTGCTGGATTACAGCACACATACTCAGAGATCTCCTAAGATTGCCTTTAGCCAAGAGCTGTGTCAAATTGCATTGGCAAAGAAAAAGCACAAGGAATATGCCTTTCTCCGGTGCAGCCCTCACAGGGCAGACTGAAGATCCGCATTTATCAGGGTGTAGGTTTTGCATCTTTTGAAGGTGTGGGAAGAGGGCTTACTTACACAGCCAGTAACACTCTAGCCTCGCCTGCTATCTGGCTGCACTGCAGCCCAGATGGTACCAATCCACTGTACTAGAATGGGTTTAGGTACGTTGAAATTATGTTTCCCAAGTCAAGCTTCTCGAGGACAATAACTTCCTTCTCTACTCTTTGCAGACGTAATAAGGCACCTGAAGAAATAGAAGGTTTAGAAGATAAATGTGAAGCAACCGTAACAATGGAAAATGGAATTCCCTGTGATAACTTGGATTTAAAAGCTGGTCGTATTAATGGAGTCTATGCAGCAACAGATGACGAGCGGTTCACACCCTTATGAACTGTCTCAGTTTCTCTCGTGCCCTTCCTTGAGACTCTGCCCTCGTTTTATCTAGCAATTAATGATGATTATCGGAGAACAAGAAGAGAGAAAACTTGTGTACTTTGCCTTGTTTTCATTTGGCGATTCCTTTTATAAGCGTGTTCATACATACACACCCAAATTCAGTTCTCATCGAAAGGTTCATGGAAAGAGCAAATCTGACTCTCAATGCTTAATGTTCTTTGGACCTATCAGAGATTTGAGGACAAAGGCCATTTCACAGCAGGAACAGTATTAGTAGGGATAGATGGATCACTCCATTCCTGCTCCTTATAACTTTTGCATATTTAATCCATAAGCTTGTTCCATCCCACATTCAATTAAAAGGAAAAGAAAAATTGAATGCGTGCACTTTAAAAAATTTAAATATTTTTGAACATATTTCCACAAAATTATTCTTTCAAAAACACATTTCAAAATGTGTATTTCTGGGATCCAGGAACAACCATTTGGATTTCTAACAGGACCCCTGTGTAGCATTTAAAAATGCATTTTTGTATGTTTGGAGCCAAAAGCGACATAACAAGATGCAGAGAAGTGTGAAAGCCGAAGAATAACTGCGTAAGGATCTCTATATATTGATGAGGGAGGTTCAGATCACCAAAATCAAATTCTTCAAGCATCCTGACTTGTTACTAGTATTTAAATGTTTAGTTTCCCTTTGCCTTTTACTTTCCGAGTGAGGGGAAAGAGTGAATTGCTTTGATCCAATATATTAACCAACATGTGAGGCCCATGAGAACAGAGAAACATTGAGAACATTGAGGCCCATGAGAACAGAGAAATGGGGAAATGGGTGAGAAAGGAACATTTGCTGCCCTTAGGGGTTTACGGATGATCACTTTTCAGAGACATGTTGTGCTCTTGTTGCTGTCATTGTGCCTTTGAAGCAAGTTCATGATCTCTTCTGGAACGGCTTTTGAAGATTTCTGCAGGGCTTCAAGAAGTAAAGATGGGGGGGGGGGGACTAGCTTCCTGCTCCATCACTGCTGCCAATAGATGTGCATAGTTTGGTGTAACTGTTATGACCACCTCTGGGCTAACACTCAGAGGTTGAACAGAGGGAAGAAGATTAAGAGGAGCTCATAGCTTGAACCGCAGGGAGCAAGATGAAGCAATAATAGTGCATGTACTGATGTTCAGAGGGAGGAAGCATGCTCAATAGCAGGCCTGTACATGCGTCCTTCTCAACTTGCATGCGTCTCTGCCCCTTCATACAAACTGTGCTTACTGTCTTTTCCAGCTGTAAACCCCATTGAGCAAGGGGATGTATGTCTTTTCCATACATGCTATATGGTGTACTTTTTTAGACAATAAAATATACTATTGCTGAAAGCATCTCAGTCTTTTGAGTTCAAGAACTGTAAAGCAGGTATGGATATCACTACACGAGAGTTTCATTGCGGGGGTTCTGTCATGAACCAGTGACCTTGCACGCTTCTTACACTCAGAACTGTTATGGGATGTCTTAGATAGGCAAGATGAGACATTGCTCTGTCTGTCTAATTCTAGTAGCTGCCAACACTCTGCTCAAGCAGAGAAGGGGTACTGGGTATCCACAAACAGGAGTTCACTAATATTTGGGTGTCTCTGCACTTTCCTTTCTACATACATGGAGAAATGGCCACCATACCAAAGGTAACATGTTAAATTAGGCCTGGGTGTATTCAGGAGTTAAGGGAGTAGAGATGTTACTCTAAACTTGTAAGAGCTCATCCAAGCCTTTAAGTGTTTCTGAAATCAAAAGCACTAGGTTCACTCTTATTAGAAAGGCAGCATTAACTAGTGAAAGGCACAGAACTACCACTGAACACAAATATAGTGCTGTTTTTCTTGGACTAAGATATTCAGCATGTAGAAATAGACCTGCCTTGGGCACATGCTGGGGTCAAAGAAAAGTTGCATTCTTGTCCTGACTGGGCTCAGAATCAGAATCTTCCCAGTGCCTTTCTCATCTTCCACAGGAGGTGTGAATGATAGCCACCTGCCATTGCAGAACTCTCATGAATTCTAGGATGACTTCTGGTCCAAGTCTTGCAAGGCAGAAATATTTAGATTGACACTGGATAACAGTTCTGGGTCTAACTCTGCAAATGCACATCCCCTTCCCTACCCCTGCCTCTCATTCTTTGTCATAGGATGTAGGCCTTCTTGACAGTCAAGCAAGACTTGGACTTGGGGGAAATCATATGAGTCTTGGTCAAAGTGCCATACTTGTCCTCCAGATATAAACATGATATTAAATCCTATAGATTTCAGTGGTACCTCCAAGTTGATTTGCTTACAACAGTAGCCTTACAGCACAATTCTATGTACGTCTACTCAGAGGACCATTGACTTCAATGGGGCTTCCATAGAACTACAGCATGGGTGGTTCCCTCCAGATAGTGGTGGACTACAGCTCCTTGTCTTTCCTGACCATTTGTGTTGGTTGATGGGAGTTGTAGTTCAACACCATCTGGAGGACACCACATTGATTGACTCTTAGATTACAGCTTTAAAACCATAAAGAATCCATTCGGTCTTCAGCCGTTGGTCTCTAACATGTGAGTGGGCCCATTAGTGAGCTGCGGCCTAAAATAAGAATCATAGACTCATAGAATTGTAGAGATGGAAGGGACCGTGAGGGCCATCTTGTCCAACCCCCTGCAATGCAAGAATCCACATTTTGCCCAATGCGGGGCTTGAACAGACAACCTTGAGATTGTCTCATGCTCTACTGATGGTATTATTGTAAGCAAAATGACTGTTCTGCCTTACTTGGCAAAAATCGGTACAAGCAAATGAGGCACCCACAAAGCCTTTGAGTCAGACATGACCCTTGTCTTATTAAGAGACAACTTTTTTAAAAGGTCACAGTGATGCTACAACCGCTCACTGAAAAATCTCAACATTTATATCCCATACATTTCCAGGAAACAGGTTGCAGCACTGGAATGAGCAAACAGAGCTTTCCTGATTTTCTGTCCAGGAGGCAGACAGACAATTGATGCATCACAGAGACACCAGGCTGAAAAGAGATAAGGTTGTTAGCACATAATCGGGAACAAAGAAGAGCTGAGATGCTTGATACAAGCCTAATTCTTTGCAGTTTTAAAGGAAAGAGGTTAACAGATTTTAACACAGAGAATACCCTTTCAGCTCCAGAAGTTAATTGGCAATTTACATTTTTAAATTGCCAGCTGAGTAGCTTTGTAGTAAGATTTTTGCAAATTAAGTTTAGCTTAACCATCCAAACCTTAGAAATATATGTTTATTGTTACTGAGCTATCTTCAGCGATGTTAATAGATATGTACTGTAGTACAGAACAATAATAGTACGGTACTATTACGTACCGTTATAGATATTGAAATGTTAAATGTGTATATTATGATTCTGGGTGGGTGGGTGTGCAATAAACAATATTCCCAGTTTAAAGATTTCTGTGAGTGTAAATTACTGGGTAAATCTGCCGAGATGCACTATTGCCACTTTATAATCATCCTAATTCAGAAGACTCCTAGAACATATGCAAAATGGGTCAACTGGGAATGCTTGCTAACATGTTTGAGAAGTAAGGTATTACGTTTTGGGGGAGAATAACCAATGTGGCTGATAGTTAAAAATCGGTCTATCACATTCTACCAAATGTCTGACAGTAGAGGAATTACATTTGAAGCTGGCACCAGAAATATGGCAGTGTCTGTGAACAGCAGGCTTTCCTGAGGAAAGCATTCCACAGATGGAGGTTATAATCTAGTAATTTCTGGAGGGCCACAGGTTCCCCATCCCTGTACCAGCGGCAGAGCATAAGCCCGCGCTGCCCAGGGTGGGCACGCTCCCGAGTGGGGCATGGCGCAGAGAGGGCCCTCACAGGTGCGGGATGGCCGCTTGGGTGCCTGGAGTGGCATGCACGCCCTGCAGCCAGGGGTGGAGTGAGCTGCCCATGGTGGCCATTCGGCATACCATCTGCCCTCGACTCCCAAACCTCCCCCAAGCTGTCAAAACGAAGGCTGAATGCCGCTGGCAAAGCAGCTCCTCCCCTTACCCTGACGTAGGCTTGGGAGTCGAGGGCAGGCGGCGCGCCGAATGTCACCCCCCTCAGCGAGGGCACCCAAGTCGGTCTGCCCCCACCGCCCCCCCCCTTCCTACCCCCCTGCTCTGCACTGGAAGTGATGATAAAGCACAGGTAGTGTGCAGCTCTGGTGCCACCAATCAATAGTGCTGGCATAAAGGTCTGAAGGGGATCAGTGGTCTAGGAAAAGAGGAGTCAGGGGTCTCAGCAGGCCAAAGGAAGAAGCAAGGGGGTGATCTACAGTAGGGGCTGGGAAGCTTTTGCCGTACAAGGGCTGCATTCCCTCACAGGAAGCCTTCTGGGGGCTATGTACCAGTGGTGGTGGTGGTGGGGTGTGAAGAGGCTAAAAGGGGGCAACATCATTAGATGTGACTTCTATCTTTGAGCTGTAGGCCATATTCTAGTCATGGAAAAGTCAAAGGTTTTTACACACACACACACACACAGAGAGAGAGAGAGAGAGAGAGAGGTTTTCACAGTTGAAGGATACATTCCTTCCAAGCGCAAGCATTTGAGGAAGAAGCAGAGCAGTTAGGAGTGTGATCTGGGGAGGAGTAGTGGCCTGAGGGCTGAATAGAGAGGCTTACTCTCCCCCTTAGGCCAGAGAACCCCCCACCCCTGTGTAGAGGAAAGGAAATGGGGAGAAGGACAAGAGGGCAAGCTGGACGAGGCCTCACAGCCAAGTCCACTGCGACGAGGTCTGTTGGGATGACACTGAAGTCTACATATTGGAGCAAGCCCAATCTTTGGCTGCAGATGACTTATTCCCGTTCTGAAACATGTTCTCAGACATCTGTAAAAATTCGCAAGTTTCCCAAGCTCCGAAAATCTGACAGGACAGATGATAACTAGCTGTTATCATTGACAGGATGTTGGGGAAATATTAACTATAAGTAAAAGCCTTTCAAAAGAAAGCCATAAAACACTACAGGTAATTATGCCTCTCCAGAGTTAATTATTCACTTTTGCATACTTAATTTTTTATTTTTTTTAAAAAAACAAATACCTACACACCTATCCTAGGGTTTGCCTTTTTGCTAGTTTAAAGGTATAAAATGCCCAGTAGATAAGATTCTGCCTCTTTCCTCATAGCCAACCTACATCTGAAGGCTGATGAGACAAGCGCTAATAAGGAAGCCTTCTTGAAGGAACCTTGTTTATTTGGTATTTCTTGGCCCAAGAGGAATTATGTTGGCCCAACTCTGCCTTATCTGGAGCTTGGCTCTTCAGACTGTAGCAGGGGATGTGGTTCAAGAGGCTACAGATTTTCTGATGCAATTTAATGCCCGTGCAGAAGACCTGTCTTATGAAAATTCACTTGCTTCATGGAATTATAACACCAACATCACGGACGAGAATGCCAGAAAGATGGTGGGTACCTTTGACTAGCGTTTGTTATTGTGTTTAGGAAATGAACGGAAGCATTGGAAAGATAAAACAATATACAGTATTATAAATAAGTTGGAATGGTGAATGAAATAAAGGACTAAGCCTATTTAGGCAGGATGCCAGTGTGGTGTAGACACTAGAGAGACAGACTAGGACATGGGAGGCTGGGGTTCGAATCCTGGAAGCTCACTGGGTGACCTTGGGACAGTCACTGCCTCTCAGCCTAATCTGCCTCACAGGGTTGTTGTGGGGATTAAATTAAGAGGGGGAGAAACTTGTACACCTCCTTGAGTTCCATGAAGAAAAAGGTGGGGTAGAAATACAAATAATAAAAATTATTGTTATTATTATTATTATTATTATTATTATTATTATTATTGGGTGGGTTTAAACATTATATACTGACTGAGTACTTTGCCAATATTCCCGTTTTGTGGCTTGCATGAATTGAGACTGAAACCCATTTCCAGATGGGCAACAGAAATAAATTATTATTGATTATTAATCATTAGGTAGAACTTTATTTTATTTTATTAAGAATTGTGTCATTTCCAGAATTCCCCATAATGGAAGACAAACTTATTACACAAACTTCAAGAAGGATCTCAGCTACAGTTTCCTGCCCCGTGTGTGCCTCTCACCTTCTAATGATAAAACTTAAGTTGCCACCTCAGCAGCGGTCAAGCACAATCCTGCAAATGTTAGCGGGGGGGGGGGGGAGCAAATTCACTAAAATAAGATTCACATTAGTTTGTGAGCCATTAGCTGTTAAATGAGTCCCATTCTGCTGCTTCCAATAGGAATGAGTTTCTAATAACTTGCTAAGTTGGGTGTCAAACATCTCTTACCCTTGGAAATGTGTTAAGAATAGTTTGAAGATTCCTTTCCAGTATCTGTTTTCAGCAAACAGTGGTGGCTGGCTATATCTCAGCCTGTTATCACTGTACAAGTTCCATTATATATCCATCTAAAACCAGAAGCCATCTTAAGGCCATGTGGTAAAATGGTTTAAATGCCATCAGTGAATAAATAGGGACCACGATAGCCGCCTTCTCTCTTAAATCGAGCCAAGCCCCAGTCATTCTTTTATAAATTATTCTGGGAATAATGTTTTCTGACATTCATTTCACTAGATCCGTGCCGCTATTTATGAACACAGTCCCTCTTGTTTCAGCTTTGGATCTCCCAATTTAATTTCCAGTTTGGGATTTCTGACTGCATTTGACATAGGGCAGTTTTAGTTTGGCACATTTCCCCCCTCTGTTTTGATTGCTAATGAAATGACCTACATGTTTAGCAACACAAATTTCCATTTCAATATAAAAACCTAACAGAAGCGTGCTGAGTCAGGCCAAAGGCCCATCTAGCCCAGACTCTGTGTTCTCACAGTGGCCAACCAGATTCCCATGGGAACCTGAAGTGATCAGTGCTCTTCCCACCTGTGATTCCCAGCCACTAGTATTCAGAGACCTATTGCCTCCAACAGCAGAGGTAAAACATAGTCATTGCGTCTAGTAGCCACTGATTTTATGCTGTTCATCTCAGTGAATCATATACATAGTGGTACCTCAGGTTACATATGCTTCAGGTTACATACGCTTCAGGTTACAGACTCCGCTAACCCAGAAATAGTGCTTCAGGTTAAGAACTTTGCTTCAGGATAAGAACAGAAATCGTGCTCCGGCGGCACAGTAGCAGCAGGAGGCCCCATTAGCTAAAGTGGTGCTTCAGGTTAAGAACAGTTTCAGGTTAAGTACAGACCTCTGGAACGAATTAAGTACTTAACCTGCACACACATACAAATTTTATAAATAAATAGAATAAAGTGTCTGTAGGAGAGGGGGTTATTGGTTTGTTCTTGTTCTTGTTTTTATTATGCACTTTGTGTTCTCATTTTGTATTTTTGTGTTGTGAACTGCCCTGTAATCTTTGGATGAAGGGCGGTATACAAATTTATTAAATAAAAAAACGAATATATTCATGCATCAGCTGCTGATCCAGAGGTTGGAATCTCTCTCTCTCTCCCTTCCCATCTTTATTGGTTTTGGAACAACACACATCTGGAACACTTGATACTTACACATAGAGTTGCCACATGTCCTCTTTTTCCAGGACACGTCCTCTTTTTCATGGGTAGGTGGTCGTCATAGCGATCCATAGTTCAAAGCAGAAGTTGGCAAATGTATCCTCTCTTTTTTGTTCTTCAAAATATGGCAACCCTACAACATAAGTAGTGATCCATGGCTACTGTGCATGCTCAGTGATCATTGGGCTATCTTTGTTAGTGGCAGCTAGCCCTTTAAGGGTTTTTAATGCTTTCTACAGCAAGATCAATGCACTCCTGTAAAACTAAAAGGAGTCTCTTGAGCATGTACAGACCTCCCTCCTTGTTATTTAATTGCAATATTTTGGCTCCCTTTCTGTCAACACCAATAATTTTATAGTATAAAAATACTGGCATAATAAGCAGTTCTAGATGGGACCGAGAGGAAGGCATATCTTCCAAATGTCCCTATTTTCCAGGGACACTTCTGGATTTAGAGAAGCCTGTCCCAGTTTCTGATTTGATCCTGGAATGTCCTGTTTTTGCCTTAGGACATCCCTGATTTCATGTTGGAGGGAATTGAGTTATGTGACCCTCAAGCCAAGGAGATAAGTAACCTCTGAAGGCAGCCCTGTATAAGGAAGTTTTTTTAAAAAATGTTTAATGTTTTATTGTGTTTTTTTATATGTTGGAAACATACCCAGAGTGGCTGGGCAACCCAGTCAGATGGGCAGGGTATAATAATAATAATAATAATAATAATAATAATAATAATAATGGAATAGGATGTCCCAATTTTCATTGGAGAAATGTTGGAGAGTAGGGGAAGGTGCAGAGTAAGTTCCAAGAGAAAGGCAGAGAATAATTTTACACTTTGCCAGGAACAAAGGACAGCTTAGCCCAGAATGGACATTCTTTTGACCCTGCTTAATGAATGCCAGAGACTGCAGTAGATTAACAGCAACACTTTTATCGCTTAAAAGAAGTGACACATCAGCTTTAACAAACACAGAGATTCAGATCTTACTTGTGCTCCAGGGCCCCTCCTTTTTATTGCACATTCGTGATGATTTGTGCTCACAACACTATAGGGGCAGTCATGCACAATCTCAGTTTCAATACTCTTTGCGCCTACAAAAGTTTTGAGGCACTCAGTTCTGTCTGCGCTGACTGGCAGATGCTCCTCAGGGTTTCAGGGGAAGTGTTTTCCCACCAGTCCTACCCAGAGATCCCAAAGATTAAACTTGTGACTTCCTGCAGGCAAAGAGGTTTTCTACCCCCAAGGCTATGGACCTTCATCTGTTCCAACATTCTAGGCATGCCACACTTTCCTGCAAATGTATAATTCATAATTCAAATGGATCTTTTCCAGAATGCAGCGGGCTCCAGATGGTCAGAGTTCTATGAAGAAGTCTCCCAAAATGCCAGCCGTTTCAATGTGGATGACTTTTCCAATTATGCTCTCAGACTCCAACTTCAGTCTCTACAGAGCAAAGGGTCATCTGTATTGCCTCAGGAAAAACAAGGCCAAGTATGTTGCTAAACGTCCCTGTTGAAAGCAATTCATTACATGGTGGTTACAAAATAATTGTTGTTGTTAATTCATTGTCTGGTAATATAAACTATGTGCTGTTATGGAAACTTACACACATTCATGACAAACTATGCTGGAAAACTGCAAACAAGTACTTTTCAGTTTGCAAAATGACTATTTCAGTTCATAATTTCCTTAATTTTATTTATTTTATTTTTTTAATGTGCAGTCCCTGCTTAAGAATGGGAAACTGAGAGAAACAAAAACTGATTCTTAGGGCTCTTTTGCTATCACCTGTAAGCCACGATGCCATACAACATTATATATAATTCTCTATTCCTTATCAAAGTATTTAATGAGGCTTACACTCAGGTAGATGTGCTTAGGATCACAGCCTTAGGCTGCGATCCGAAACACACTTACCTGAAAGCAAGCCCCATTGAACCCTGTGGGATTTCAGAGTAACGTGCAGGATTCTGTTGTCAATGAGGCATTTATTGCTTCCTGTCAGAAGGATAGATTGTTACCTATGCCTTTAAAAACAACATTATCACTGCTATTTTGTAACACACACACACACACACACACACACACACACACACACGTAAAAGGACTGTGACTTTCAGCAGTTCCCCTGCTATTCTTCCCATTGGCTGGATCAAGCAATCCTGTTGGTTATGGTCTATCATAGAGCTAGGAGTGAGGAGTCAGAGGGATTAATTCTGTATCTGAAGTAATACAATGAGGCAAGCTTCCCCATCAGCTGTGATTCTAGAGCTAAGAATGGGTTGGGAAGACCACAAGCAAGCACAGGCTGCTGAGTGACGCTGGCAAAACGGTTCTGCCAATCCAGTTGACAGAGAGGCGTGCAAGCGCAAGGGACTATAACTCTCCATGTCACCGCATGTTATGTTTCCATTAGTATTTTTAAAGACCTGTAGAAAGCCACTTGCCTGGTTACTTGTTGTAAGAATGAACCACCTCTATCCAGGCAGGAAAGTGGAAGAGGGTTCTTCTTTTGTTTCAAGCTACCCATCATGTTTGTTAGCAAATTGCCTAGTAAAAAATAAATAAATCGTCAGCTTACAGCCCTGCTGAATTTATATGCAGGGCTGGTGTTTCAACATCTGTTCATTCAAATCCTTGATCCACCTACACTAAGGTTACCATATTTTTTCCCAATGAATCCAGGGACACTTTTCAACTTCAATGGATTTTGTATGGGGACTGATTTGTAAATCCGGGGACTGTCCCCGGGAAACACGGAGGTCTGGTAACCTTAACCTACACCACTGCCCCCTTTTGGATAAATAAAGCAGTGCTGTGATCTCTTGTTAATAGTTTTCTTATTTAAATTGCAGCTCAGTGCTGTTTTAAACAAAATGAGTACCATCTATAGTACCGGGACTGTGTGCAAACCAGATGATCCTTTTAAGTGTTTTCCCCTGGAACCAGGTACGGTATAAACAACAAACATCTCCTCCCCATAGTCGCCTTTGACTGGACTTATCCGTCCAGGGGTCCGTTACCTTTTACCTTTTTACTGCTAAAACAATAGTAAAACTGATGAGAAAGAGATTCTGTACTTCATGATAAGCATCATTTCTCCATATGGCCACCTGGTGTATCAATGTAAGTGGAACCAAGTAGGAGAGCTGGGGCAGAACATAGGGTGAGAATCCCAGTGACCTAGAGGGAGGACATAGACTGAGGGGGCAGCTATGAGGAAGTGACTTGGCAAGCCCCACAGGGAAAGAGCTGGCGGGACGCAGAGTGGTACACAGAGTAGACCTATTACAATGAATGGCTATAACTTGGTCATGTTCATTCATTTCAATAGGTCTACACCAGGCATAGGCAAACTCGGCCCTCCAGAGGTTTTTTTGGCCTACAACCCCCATGATCCCTAGCTAGCAGGACCAGTGGTCAGGGATGATGGGAATTGTAGTCCCAAAACATCTGGAGGGCCGAGTTTGCCTATGCCTGGTCTACACTGAGGAAAACTTAGTCAAATGCCAGCATCTAGGCGTGATTTTGTTCTGTGAACCGCCCTGAGACCTCCGGATATAGGGTGGTGTATTAACTCAATAAATATTAGTAATAATTAAATAATAATGAGGGGCTAAGTGAAATTGCCTGTCAACAGTACGTACCTGGATGGTAGAGTGGGCAGGCACGCAGGACACTTGGTTGGTCCCATCCGCTTTGCTGAGTTATATTTTATTTCTATTTCCATTTTAGTAATTATTTTGAGATTTGCACATGCACATATAAATTGGATTATTCAAATGTTCAGCAAATCTATGTTCCCCTTTTTTTCGCCTGTCACATCCACTGAACTCTTAAACCTGCAACCTTTTATTGGGATGAATGTGTTTTTGGACCTATTCATGGAGGTATCTCCAACACCGAGGGTTGGCTGGCTGCAGCTCCTTACGGAAAGGACACTTGGTGGCATGTCCAGCTTTGCTGCCATGTAATCTGTGATCCTTCCATATTCAGAAGCTGCGTCACACCAGGGCAGACTGTTTGTCCATCTGCTGCACTGTTTCCACTTCAGTAGTATGCTTTTATGGTGACAGGTTTGGATGAAACCATGGCTGTCAGCACCAATTACTTAGAAAGGCTATGGGCTTGGCAAGGCTGGAGAGCTGATGTTGGCAAGAAGATGAGGCCTTTATATGAAAGTTATGTCCAACTGAAGAATGAGGTTGCAAGAGGAAATGGTAAGTTGCACTTCACGAAAATGGCTCCCCATGTACATGTGATCACCAGCAGGAAATTAAATTATTTCTCTTACTTGAAGCCATGTTTACAGTGGCATATGATGAGGCTGCACACTAGAATTTTTAAGTTTGTTGAATACCTCAGTTATTCTTCCTTTTCATAGATTGCTAGGCTTGTATATAGTTACATACTCCTCAATTCTCCAAGTACCGTATTTTTCGCTCTATAAGACGCACCAGATGACAAGACGCACCTAGTTTTTGGAGGAGGAAAACAAGGGAAAAAATATTCTGAATCTCAGAAGCCAGAACAGCAAGAGGGATCGCTACGCAGTGAAAGCAGCAATCCCTCTTGCTGTTCTGGCTTCTGGGACAGCTGCGCAGCCTGCATTCGCTCCATAAGACGCACACACATTTCCCCTTACCTTTTAGGAGAGAAAAAGTGAGTCTTATAGAGCAAAAAATACGGTATATATTCTTTTCTTTTTTGGCAATTTGTTTTATATTGTGTTGTGAAACTATATTGTTATATATTAGAAGTAAGCCACCCTGAGTGGTTTTCTTTTTTCACTAGAAGTTCAGGATATAATTTTTAAAATATAATATATCGGTAAATCATCTTTGAGGGTGCAACGTTTATCAGCATTCAGTTTCCTGTAAGAAGGCTTATAGCATTTTCTAATATTGTCATTCATCTGCAAAAATACAGGCTGAGCATAGATGGAGGCGCATCGTTTAACACTTCAGCAGACAAATCCCAAATCCAGTGATCCCACAACAGCTTTCTAGGGGAACAAGCAAGAGTTCAGTTCTGTGACTCTGCCCTTTCTCTGACTCATTCCTCTTCCAAGCTCAAAACTTGAGTCTGACCTCTTTACACAGGCACTAAGTTGGGTTACCCCATTCCTTACTGGGGAGAGGGGAATCCCATTTGGATATTTGCTGGGCATTAAAATCCATTAGCATAGTATTTATTTCCCATGACAACGTATCATCTCTTATTTACCTAACAGAAAATATGCCAGCAGTTTTCAGGCCCATTAACCATCTGGAAGGTCATTTATTCCAACCCTCGTCTTAATTAATATGATGACATGCTTTCTAAACCAGTCATGGTCTGATCTCCTATTTTTCCATATTGTTCTTAAAAGAGTGGAAACTTAAACCTTGCTATCATGTGTTCAGAGCGACATAACACAGTGCAAACAACAATTAACAATTCATTATCCTTGCCCAGGGCCATGATATTTCAAATGGGGACTTATTTGATTATTGTGTATAATATATCATCCTTAACAGGCACAAAGAGGTCTCCACATATTTTAACATGGCCAGCATGAATTTGGAGTTGTATTGGATCAGAGCCTGCAAAATGTGCTTTATGTTAATCTGGTTATGATGACTGATTGTTTGGCTGCTTTTCAGGTTACGCTGACTATGGAGCTTACTGGAGAGGAGATTATGAAATACAATTTCCAGCAGAGTATCAGTACAGTAGTGACCAGCTGATTGTTGATGTGGAGCGTACATTTGAAGAAGTAAGATTACATTTCGGAGCGTGGGGTGGGTTTCGTTTTGGGTTTGTTATGTTTTTCTGTACAGAGGCCTGGCTCATTCAAAATATGACTTTAGTCAGTTTGCTATCAGAAAGCTTCTCTGAATCACGCAAATCATTAACACACGCAAGGAAAGGCAGCAGTTATGAAGCTCACTGGGTGAAACTGAGCCATGCTCCAGCCTAACCTACCTTCCCCCATGTTGTTGGGAGGAAGGGCAGGATACAAATGGGATTATTATTTTTCAAGCTCGCCAAAATGGAAACATGAATGAAATAACACCCAATGTGAAAAATTAAATAGAGCTCCTCTCTGTGGTTTCCCCCCCAGATAAAACCTTTGTATGAGCAGCTTCATGCCTATGTAAGGCATAATCTCCAGAGGACCTATACCTCAGGCCGCATTGACCCAAATGGATGTCTTCCTGCTCATTTACTTGGTATGGAAATGTTGATTTAGTAGCCACGGCTGGCATGGGTCTCTCTAGGACCCAACTTGCAGCTTATAGCTTATAAATTTTGTATTTATTTGTAATTCTGCTTTTTCTGTTGAAGGTGACATGTGGGGTAGGTTTTGGACAAATTTATACCCCTTAATGGTTCCTTATCCAAATAAACCAAACATTGATGTATCTTCCGCCATGGTGGAGAAGGTAGGATATGCACAAATTGTCAACTGATTATGCTCAAACAAATACATTGCAGTTTAGGAACATGAATTTTCACCCTGGACTTCAGCTCTGAAAGGCAAATTCATGGTCTTATGGCTATGCCATTAGCATTTATTAGTCTTTATAGTATATCTCAGTTCTCAGAGTACTGATGCTTATGTAGTCACAAGAGGAAAGTATCGAATTGGGGAAACCCCACAATTTGCAAAAATACAAAACATCTGGAGAACACACCCTCAAAGCAGGGATGGAGAACCTATGCTCCTTCAGATGTTGTTGGACTCCAACTCCCATCATCCCCAGCCATATTACTATTACTATTATTATTAATTATTATTATTATTATTATTATTATTATTATTATTACATTGCTTGGCCAGTTGTCTGGGATGATAGGATTTGTAGTCCAGCAACACCTGGAGGGCCATAGGTTTCTCATTCCTGCTAAGGAATTCGCCCTCCCCTCAAACAACAACAACAACAACCTAGCCAATGAAGCCTGATCATGCTCGGTGACCACAGAATGCTGGTTGACTGTTAGGAGAGGAAACAGAAAAACAGGTGGGAGAGGAAATGGAACAAAGTATCCAAAATTACAACCTTTTTGTTGCATGTACATCTTGTATAACTGTCACACTTTCCTTTAGAGCTGTGCATGGCATCTGCTGCTTTTATGGCTAAGCCAAACACATATGGTTGATATCTTCTAATACATTCTTATGCCTCTGGTGTCTTCCTTTTCCTTTTCCTAGAACTAATCACTCCTGCCCCTCAATTCTTTGACATGTTTTACTCAAGAGTAATGACTTCTAGGCAAGCCATAGTTATTCGCTGACCATGTTACTTAATGTAAATACCAGATGGGCAGGGTATAAATAAAAATTAATCATCATCATCATATCATCATCATAATCATCATTGTAAAGGGTTATAAACTCACCAGATTAGCTGAGCCAGAGAACTGCATAAGACAGGAGGTTGCTGAAACCAATGTGGCTTTAAAACTAGAATAGTAACAAAATAGAAAAAGATACCGCTTAGCACTTAAGAAATTAATAATAGTTAATGCCTAAATCCTGACTTTTTTTTTTCAGAACTGGAATGTAACAACCATATTTAAAGCTGCGGAAAGTTTCTTCGTCTCGGTTGGACTCTTTGAAATGACTGAAGGTTTCTGGAACAATTCTATGCTTGTGGAACCCGGTGATGGCAGGAAAGTTGTCTGTCACCCCACAGCTTGGGATATGGGGAAAGGAGACTACAGGTACTGGAAGGCCCTAAGATCCCCCCCCCCCAACTTATTCCCATGGAGCATTTGCATACAGACCACAGGAAAATGAAAACACAGGTGCTTATAGGACTGGAGGCTCCCCTACATATTGTTAAGTCCTGATATGACAGTTGTCCTTCAATTTATATAAAAGATAAAGAAATGGTAAGATAAGGAGATAAGGGGTTTGCATTTGGATGTGGGAAACCCAGATTCAAACCTCTCTATGCTTACTGAGCAGTAAAATCACTACATGTCAGCAAAGAAAGCATTTTTTAATCTGCCCTGAGTACACTGTAGGAGCTTTCTCACCCACCCACTAGGAACAGCAATTTCTAGGTCTAAAATCCATTAGGAGCCCAATTTAAAGCTTGCCCATAAAAGAGTAAATTGATGGTGAGGACACCTGATTCTTCTGGACAACCAATCAAAGCATTACCCAAAAAATTGATGCAGTTTTGTCTGAACTGCATTTGTCTGCAGGATCAAGATGTGCACCAAAGTGACAATGGATGACTTCCTGACAGCACACCACGAAATGGGGCACATTGAATACGATATGGCCTATGCCAACCTTTCTTATCTGCTAAGAAGTGGTGCGAATGAAGGCTTCCATGAAGCTGTAGGAGAGATCATGTCCCTTTCTGCAGCCACCCCCAAACATTTGAAATCTCTTGGCCTTCTGGAGCCCACCTTTCAAGAAGACAGTGGTGAGTTGGTTATGTCAGGACGATGTTGATGTCAGCCATTTTGGTACAAAATGTTCACGGCAAAGCAGTGTGACTGAAGTAAAAATATTGGGAGCAATTTGCAATACTTCAATAAAGTGTAGATTTCAAAACATTTTCAGTATTATAACAATATTGTTTAGTTTGTGTTTTGAAATTAATTATTTGTTCTTTGGCAAATTATTAACCACTCACCCTTTTCTGTTGCTTTTTAAACATTTCTCTCTGTATCATCATCATCATCATCATATATTTATTTATACTCCACCTTTTTACTTCATGGCTTACAGATTAAAAACAAGAACTGCTAAAAACATAGAAAAGGCAATCATTTAAATGCAATTAAACACTGATAGAATTAAAACTATATACATATATATCCGTTTAAAACATTTAAAGCACGATTTTAAGCATTCATGAATTGTTCCCCTACAGCCTTTTTGAATCAAAGGCCAGTATTGCTATTTATTTTTATTTAAATTATTTTTACTGTACTCTTCAACCACAAATGTTTCTCTCAGAGTGCCTTACAATGATAGTTAAGAAGGCAAATCCAGCCTTCAGGCTAGGAAGCTAAAAGCCACTGTACTCAAAAAAGAAAAAAAATTGGGAGGAATGGAGACGCAAAAAGCCAACCAAGGCACTGCTACTTCTTCATTCCAAGCATGGAAGCTTCGTTGAGGGGATTGGGGGTGATTTTTACCAGCCTTTGCTTTGCAGGATTAGAACTGCAATGAAAGTTTGAATCGGCAGCTCTCAGGAGTTAAATTCTCTCTACATCCTGTCAGTTGGCTGTGCTCTTTTCCAGAGACGGATATAAATTTCCTGCTGAAGCAAGCACTCACTATTGTTGGAACGTTGCCTTTCACTTACATGCTAGAGAAATGGAGGTGGATGGTATTTTCTGGTGAAATTCCAAAAGAACAATGGATGAAGAAATGGTGGCAGATGAAGCAAGTACAAGTTTATTAATAATCTGTTGATAACTCAAATTCCCAAATCAAATAATGGATATCGTACATTGATTGGGGGGGACGGACTCCAAGGAAGTCCAGTAAGTTCTGTTTCCGTTATTAAAAAATGGCAAGACAATTCAAGCCAATACCCCTTGTTCTGTAAAGGTTGCTTATGAATTTTTATAGTGCTTTGAAACTAGTAAGTAAAGGGAGTTTATCAGGCAGGCTGAAGGCTCCCTGAACTTAATTCTTGTTTGTTTGTTTCATACCTGACCTAGAAGAGAAGGTTCCAGGGTGGGTTACAATAATACAAAGTAGAATAATTTATTAAAAAACAAATAAAACAATTCCAGTCAAAAGCAACACATTTAGGTCAAATGCAAATGGGAGAGGTGGAGTTCCCACAAAACATCTTAACAGTCAATGTACCTCAGAGTACTAGCAAAAGTACTGCTGTAAAGGAGGGCTGCTTCAATACACTTCAATCTATTGGAGATGCACATGCCTTTAAACCTCACATCCTTCTCTAATACTGATGGAAACTCCTGACATTCTTCTTCTCTGCAGGCGAGAGATAGTAGGTGTGGTGGAACCAGTGCCCCACGATGAGGAATATTGTGACCCTGCAGCTCTCTTCCATGTAGCCAATGACTACTCTTTCATAAGGTATGTCAAATGAGCGCCTTACTCCTGTTATTTGACCTTAAAAAGGTAAAAGGACCCCTGACCATTAGGTCCAGTCGTGGCCGACTCTGAGGTTGCGGAGCTCATCTTGCTTTATTGGCCAAGGGAGCCGGTGTACAGCTTCCAGGTCCTGTGGCCAGCATGACTAAGCCACTTCTGGCGAACCAGAGCAGTGCACGGAAACGGCGTTTACCTTCCCACCGGAGCGGTACCTATTTATCTACTTGCACTTTGACGTGCTTTCAAACTGCTAGGTTGGCAGGAGCAGGGACCAAGCACCCGGAGCTCACCCCGTTGCGGGGATTCGAACCACCAACCTTCTGATCGGCAAGCCCTAGGCTCTGTGGTTTACCAGTTATTAAACAAACCAAAAAACCCTCTGCTATTGTATAGATTGCTTTTTAGAATACAAAGAGTGGGTCTGGCAACAAAATGTGGCAGCATATCCTCTGAATAGGCGCCTGTTCAGGGTTCCAGCAAACATTCTGCTGCCCTCTCCCTTTTAAGCACTTTTGTTTTCTAACTGACACTTAGCATCCTGTAGCTACTACACATGCCCACTCCTCATTGGAGAATTTCTGGAGGTGGTTCCACCATAAGGCTTTTTTAAAATTTATTTTGTACTTCTGCAACATTGAAGGCTCCCAGAGCATGCTGATATGCCCCCCACATCCAGTTTCTTGGTTGGCCTGTTTTGCCTCCAGTTCAGAAGGCACTCAACCACCAGAGCTCTTTCTTAGCAATTTCTGTTCTCACTTCAGCACCTGCATACAGAAGGTCCCAGGCTCAGGTTCTGGGGGCTCCACACACAGCTAGGAAAAACACCTCCCTGAAGACCTGCCACCATTCAGAGCAAATGGTACTGAGACAGATGGACAAATGAACTGACTTGGTATACAGCTGCTTCCTATGTTCCTAAATTAAGGATAATACAGCTGCCTTTAGACTTCTACTCATTCCCTTTGCATCTCCATCTCTTCATTATTCTCCATTGCCCAGTTTAAAACCCCAGGTGTTGACAGGGATGTGTAATTCACCAATGTCCAGGTGCTGAGACCACTAGGCCTGAGCTGTGGTTTGTTTCCTTGAATAAAGATTAACTCAGGTGATATATTGTTTTGTTGTTGTTGCTGACCTATGCCTGATTTAAGCCCTGACAAATGATTTGTCCCTTTTTCCCTTCTCTCTCTCTTGCGCTAGATATTACACGAGGACAATTTACCAGTTCCAGTTTCAAGAAGCACTTTGCAAAGCTGCAGGCCACACAGATGAACTTTACAAATGTGACATTACTAATTCCACAGCAGCTGGTGACAAGTTGGGGTAACAAAATACTGCATAAAACCTGGAAAGAAAACATGCCCTATATTTTAATTTCTCCTTAGGGGAAACTCTGATATGGACTGGACCCCAGTCTGCCTCCACTTGAAAATCTGGGCTGCTTTGCAAAGGAGAGCTGGGAGGACTTAGCTTCCAGCAGAGAAATCAGCAGATGATAAGAGAATAATTAAACCTTCTCTCATCTGCAATTTCCTCCTCTTGCCCAGATGCCTTATGGTAGGAATGGGCAGGCTTGCGGGATACACTTTCATTGGGGTTGTTTTTTTTACTAGATCTCTTGAGATCACATGTTTGCATAGTGGCTCAGTGGGGCAGATGTATGCTTATATTTTATTTTTTTATTTTAAAGTAAAGCTACCACTGAGTACACATTTTGTCCAAGAGTTTGTTTTTGTCACCAGAATAACGGAGATCCACTCTTGGCTTCTCCACCCCACAAGCATCCTTCATTTCAGCAGCCAGAAATGCAGAGAGAGACTTTTTATTGTTTCTATTGTTAAATAGCCGGAAGTCAGAAGCATATATAGTTGATAGATGGTAACATAAAGCCTGCTTTCTGCAGGGGAACTCAGTCATGCGGCCCATCTGGTGGACTGCCTATCAGCTGATAGATGGTCACTTCAAGTCTCACTTGGCTTGGGTAATATTTTGCAACACTACCAAAAAAGAAATTGACCACCAGGTGTCACAGTAACACTAGTGGATTGAAAGGTGGGCAGGACCCAGCAAAGCTGGGGGAATCCAGGATATAGAGCAGGGGCCAGCAAACGTTTTCAGCTGGGGGCCGGTCCACTGTCCCTCAGACCTTGTGGGGGGCCAGACTATATTTTTTTTGGGGGGGGGATGAATGAATTCCTATGCCCCACAAATAACCCAGAGATGCATTTTAAATAAAAGGACACATTCTACTCATGTAAAAACATGCTGATTCCCGGACTGTCTGCAGGTCGGATTTAGAAAGCGATTGGGCCAGATCTGGCCCCCCGGCCTTAGTTTGCCTACCCATGATATAGAGTTAAGAGAAAGCATGGGCTTCATTTTTAGTTGAGAATTTCATTTCGGTCCATCTTCTCTATATGGTGCCACCTTGTGGTCTTGGAAGTCACATAACAGCAAGCATGTGGATGGTGTTTCATGCTTACTTCTTTATAAACCATAGGGCCATGCTTGCCTTAGGAAGATCACAGCCTTGGACCAAGGCATTAGAATCCGTGACAGGAGAGAAGACAATGAATGCAACACCTTTGCTCCACTACTTTCAGCCTCTGCGGTTGTGGCTGGAGAAAGAGAACGCTGGCAGACGGATTGGCTGGGATACAGCCTGGACTCCATGTAGGTTAATGTTGTATTGGTGGTGTGAGTTGTATATGCACAACTAGTTCTTGCCTTCACCACCTTTCCCCACTGTTCGATCATCCCATGGAGAGCACTGAGAAAAGCAACAACTCCACCAGCAATTTTCAAGGCTGGACAGATCGATTCCATTGCCTCAAAGGCTGGGAAATTGTGGTATACAAAAAAAAAAAAAAAAGGGGGGGGGGGAGATCCATTAAAATACAGAAAGGCAGAATGCAACACAATGTAACAGTAAGATCAATACTAAAAAATATAAGTAAAAACATCCATGAAAACACCATAAATTACTGGGTGGTAAAAACAAATTCATGTTTCAAAGGCTCATCTGAATATCATTTTTTGAAAGGCATCTAAAAGAAGGCAGGTAGGATTCCCGCTGCTGGATGTCTATTGGCAAGGAGTTGCACAGGGCACACCTGGTACAGGCCAACCAAACTTCAGCACCAGAGGGATCCATTTCAGAGGAGATCAGTGACTGGAGATTGAAGTGAAGCATTAACAGAACCACTCTCAAAAATCAAGGCAGAGATGTGCTCAGAAGTAATGAGAATTTGTAGGTCAGGTCACATGAAAGTCTCTAGCATTGATAAAACTCTACAATATCTTTGTAGCCCAGCATGTGGTCTCTGCTGATGGATGCAGCATAAACTAGTGGCAAGATGTACATCGGGCATCTATGACGAGAACCAAACACACAACCATCTCTGTATAATAATGATATATGTTGTGGTTGTACACAAGCTATCAAAACACTGGCAGTGCTTTTTTTTTTTTTTTAGCATTAGCTATGTGTATGTTGGGATGCGGGTGGCGCTGTGGGTTAAAACACAGAGCCTAGGACTTGCCGATCAGAAGGTCGGCTGTTCGAATCCCCATGACGGGGTGAGCTCCCGTTGCTCGGTCCCTGCTCCTGCCAACCTAGCAGTTCGAAAGCACATCAAAGTGCAAGTAGATAAATAGGTACCGCTCCGGCGGGAAGGTAAACGGCGTTTCCATGCGCTGCTCTGGTTCGCCAGAAGCGGCTTAGTCATGCTGGCCACATGACCCAGAAGCTATCTGAGGACAAACGCCGGCTCCCTCAGCCAGTAAAGTGAGATGAGCGCCGCAACTACAGAGTCGGCCACGAGTGGACCTAATGGTCAGGGATCCCTTTACCTTTACCTTATGTGTATGTTATGGAAATGAGTTTGGAATTCTGTGTCAAGACCTGTTTGTTTTACTTCATTTTAATCCAGATTCTGATTATGCAATCAAAGTGAGGATCAGCCTGAAAGCAGCACTGGGAAGCAATGCGGTGAGTAAATTCATAGGAAGATGATCTTATGATGATATCTTATGAAATAACATGAACACAGTGTTGGAGCTAGGGGAGGGCAGGAAGGGTGGATCATTCCCAGGTAGCAGTGGGCCTGCCACATTCCTCCTGAGCGCCCTCCAGCTGGAAGGGATGCAGTGACTTGGACGCCCTGCAGGCCCAGCACTGCCCGAAAAAGCATGCTGGCTGAGGCTCATCTGGAGGGCCGCAGGCTCTGTGAAATTGCTCAATGGAGCCCCAGGTTGGGGAAAAACCAATTTAAAATGGCCACAGAATCGATATCCTGGTAATGTAAAATGTTCAAAAGTCACTCCAAGTGCAAATATGATTTCAAGCTCTGTTATCGAAATGTTAAAAGAAAGGCAGTTTAGGATGGGAGCAGTGAGGACGTTTTCAAAAATGAACAGTGAGGAATGAACAATACCAGCTATAGTGGGGGGAACAATCATTGCTCAGTCTCCTTTTCCTCCTTTGCCATTCCACATGCCCAGCATGACCCTAATAATAACTCTGCTTCAAATGTATTTTGTCTATACATCTCTGCCATCTTATTTCTGTATTTAATGTTTGTTTCCATCTCCAGAAACAGGTATGCACTTTATAACCACAGGGGTGAACTATGAAGGTCAGGAATGGAGATGAAGCAACTAGTAGGATACTAGCCTACTCCAAGTGTGATGCAGACTAGATTGGTTTAGGATAGTAGAGGCAACGTTCCCTAGAGATGGATGGTTCCCTCTTAAGTTCTTCATTTGTCCAGTCTTAATTTCAGTTCACCTGACTTCTGTATTAGTTTGATTTTTTTAAAAAAAGTTCTCATTAAAATTCAGACCCATTTCTATATGCATTTCTGCTTATATTCACCTTTCTGTATGCTATTTTGCCTAACAATGTGCATTTTTTGCAAGTTCTCCCCTCTGTTATAATGGATATTTGTACACTGTTCTCACTGTGAACAGAAATGTGATTTAAGCTTCTAGTTCTTAATTTTACCATTTATCCATTTCCCTATGTAGCACAAGAAGTTAATCATATGTTTGATTTATTAGCCAAAAGTATGCTATACATAAATCATATTAAGGCAGAGTGTTACTCCCTGCAGAGTCCATCTGTTTCAAAAGAGTTACTAGGCGACTGAATCTAAGTCAATTGGACTATTGTTTTGAATTTGCAGTACCCGTGGAATGACAACGAAATGTATTTATTCAAGGCAACAATTGCCTATGCCATGAGGAAGTACTTTTTGGACTACCAAAATGAAAGCATAGCATTTCAGTAAGTTAATTTTTTTTCTCATTTAGCTTTGCTGTGGGCAATTGCTACGCAGCACCTGAGAGAGTTCCAGATTCCCCCCCCCCCCCCACAACAATATCACAACCAGTTTTCAAAATAGGAAAATGCACATATTTCAGTGCCCTGGGAACATTCAGAATTTACCTAAAAGGAAGCCCATCAAGACAAGCACTTCTTCATCACAGGTCTATTCTTGACGGCATAGCTGCCCCTATGGTACTGCATTATACTTTTTACAGAAGCCAAGAGGAAGCAAATTCTGCTAACTTTTTAGTGTTCTTGTCAGGGCTGTCTTAAGCATATGTGGCGCCAGGGTGCAAAGATCCACCTGGTGCACCTCCCCTGGTTGCCCAGTCCCAGGCGCGCAGGAGAGCGGAGCTGGGCAGCTGCCTCAGTGTCTCGCTGGCTTGGTCGCCCCCGAACTCGCAGCACAGAGCTGCCCACAGCAGAAGAGCCAGCTGCAGTGCTCTGACCAACGGGTGGGCTCTTCCCCAGACTCAACTCTCAGGCCCCGGACTCTTAGCCTGGTGCCCCTGAGAGCCTGGTGCCCGGGTGCCCTGCACCCCTAGCGTCTATGGGTAAGACGGCCCTGGTTCTTGTGCTAGTGGAAAACAGAAGGCTCATAGCTTAGTGGTAGAACACATGCTTTGCATGTAAAAAGCCTCTGACATTTCTAGGTAGAGCAGGCAAAGATTTCTGTCTGAAATATTGGAATGTCAAAGCCACTGTAGACCAGGTGCACCTAACCACCCTTTTGCAAGTTTTTATCTCCTGCACCAAGACTCCACTGATTTTGATGTCAGAAAAAGGGGGGGGGATAAAGTAGATACAGCCCAAATGAGATTCTCTTTCCAGTCATTACATCAATCATTTGATGAGGGGTGATAATAACCCCCTCTTCTATGCTGATTTGCAGGGATCAGCAGAAGAGGGGGGAAGCTATGTGCCTGTGTGAGAATGTAGAGTATCAACAGGCACCACTGGGCTGTGGTCTCCAAAGGGCTAGGAAGAGATGAGTGTGGCCCTCAGGCTGGAAAAGGTTAGCCACCCCTGAGCCAGATGAAACAATGGTCTGACATGGTATAAGGCAGCTGTGAGCTTATGAGACCACCATCACACTTAACTGCACATTGGTTTTTGCTGGGGGAAGACCCTTAAAATGGTATATCAATACACTGTGCACATTAAAAAACCCCACACCAATTGAACTGCATAGATTTTGTAAAACGTTTTGCCACATGCAATGAGAGTTTTAAACCAGTGACTTTGGTCTTGCTAAGAACTCGTAGCCGTATAAAATGTGACTTAAGTTGGACACTTCTCAGGTGGAAGATGTATGTTTGGGTTGATGGCTAATTGAATAATTTGCCTAAGTTACCTGTGTATATGAAACCATTAGGTAATCTATGTGTACAATCAATATATTCCAATGACAAATATGGAGATCTCTAGGACAGCATATTGAGAAATATCTGCATGGTTTTTTAAAGCTTGTAATTCTTGTAGTAAAGACATTTTTCTCCCCATCAGATCAACGAATGTCCATGTAGGTGACGTGACGCCACGAATCTCCTTCGTTTTTACTGTCAGCATGCCCAATAATGGCACTAATGTCACAGACTTTGTTCCCAAATCTCAAGTGGAAGACGCAATCAGGTGAAATTTTTGCATTGCAAGGAATTAGCTTGCAAGTGAAATGGAAGAAGCGAGAGTGTAGAAGCTGGAATATTGGGGATATTTGGGGGGGACGGACTTGCAATATATGCCTGGCTTCAATCCTACATTCACTTATCTGGAAATAAGTTCCACTGAACTCAGTAAGGCTTACTTCTATATTGTTAAATAAACCCAGTAGAAATAAGTGTAAGCAAACATGGTTTGTCAATTTCCCATGAATTCAGTAGAAATAACAAACCATAGTTAATACAAATTCAGCTTTTAAATCAGCTTTCAACTGCAATTTCAAATATCGGATTGGCAGGCACCCTTGGATTCAAACATAATGTCAGACCATGATTTAACTAAATAAACCAGTTGGAAGTGGGGAAATTGCAGTCAACTTTGCAGTCAATTGCAGAAAACCAGGAGACAATAGTGAAGAGGATGAGAACGACACTAGAAATATGTAAACATTTAAGCCATTTTTTTCACCTTTCCTCTTTTTTTTTTACATGTTGCATGCTTTCTCACATCAGACCAGCTTCACATTTTAGTAGAGCGACAGGAAATATTTTTAAGGTGAATCCTTGTTTACACTGTAATTAGATTCCCACCCACCCCTTTATTTGGCAGATTGTCTCGAGGACGCATCAATGAAGCTTTCCAACTGGATGACCAAACTCTGGAATTTGTTGGTATTCCTCCAACACTGGCAACACCTTACGAACCCCCAGTCACCATATGGCTTATAATTTTTGGAGTCATCATGGGTCTTGTAGTGGTTGGAGTTATCACCTTGATCATCACAGGGCAGAGGAACCGAAGAAAGTAAGTGATGTTTTATAGGCAGTGCATCTCTTACACTGTACAAAATAACTCTGTTCTTCACCTCTCTATTGTGTGCCCTCTGGATGTTATTTACCATCAACTCCCATCATTTATACGGGTGGCACTGTGGGTTAAACCACAGAGCCTAGGACTTGCCGATCAGAAGGTCAGCGGTTCGAATCTCTGCGACGGGGTGAGCTCCCGTTGCTCGGTCCTGCTCCTGCCAACCTAGCAGTTCGAAAGCATATCAAAGTGCAAGTAGATAAATAGGTACCACTCCGGTGGGAAGGTAAACGCCGTTTCCGTGCACTGCTCTGGTTCACCATAAGCAGCTTAGTCATGCTGGCCACATGACCCGGAAACTGTCTGCGGACAAACGCCGGCTCCCTCGACCAATAAAGCGAGATGAGCGCCGCAACCCCAGAGTCAGCCACAACTGGACCTAATGGTCAGGGGTCCCTTTACCTTTTACCCATCATTTATGATAACTGGCTATACTGGCAAAGGCGAATGGGAGTTGAATCCACAGTATTTACAGGGGAGCACATTGGCCATCCCTGATGTAAGAGCTGGGAAAATATAAAGGAACCAAGTTTTGACCCGAATCTGCAAATTCTATTGTTTTCAGTCCCTGTTAGTGAATTGAATCAGCCTATTGAACGTAGGTGCTTGTCAGAATATATATACAGCTCATATTAAGTATAGCATTGCTTTTTCTCTAGTAAAAATTTCCCCTTTGTTGTTTGTGCATATGTTCATGGTTTTTATAGTTGAAACTCAAAAATAATTTTTCTTAATTCGCAGAAGAGCAGCAGAAAACCAGTTAGTCCAAACTGCAGCAGTCAATCCATATGAAGAAGTTGGAAAAGACAATCACGCATTTGGATCTGAAACAGCATTCTAAGAAGGAAACCAGAAAAGCTAATATATGTCTTATTTATCACTGTGTGTCAATGCCAGCAATACAACACACGGAACTGTATTGCTTCGGATTGTGTTTAAAAAAATATAAAGGCTCTGTGTATGCAGGAGCAGATGGACAGAGCACATCTGAGCAGCTAGTGCAGAACTGATTGCTGGTATTCACATTTAAGCAGAATCAATCACCTGTTTTCAGCAGAGAAGGCATGAACCAGAGACCTACCCTTCTAGGCCCATGGACAAATGAGCTACTCAGCCCTTCCAACAAAGTAATAGGCACCCTCAACGCTTATAATACCAACCATCTCTTCAGCATTGCACATGTGGCTCTTGCTCCAGGATATCTGAGTGCGACATCCTGAAATCCAGTCCTAGAAACCCAGAAGGGCAGGATACTTGATCAAGGCAAAACAGCCACACACATAAGTTATCAGGGCCCAGCTATGGAAGACAGTCAATCTGTAATTAGATGTCTTGTCTCTTCAGATGTTTGCAAAAATAACAGCGCATGCCCTTTCCCCTGATAATAATCTCCCTGCCCCTCATTGGGAGTGGCCATTTGCTCCAGCAAGGAACCCTTATGGGCATGGTTGCAAACAGGGGGAAACATCTTGAAATATTGCTGAGAACCTGCCATTCATTTAGGTGCATCTAGGTATGTCTCCATATTAAACTCTTGCTTTCAACAGTCTTTCATGAGTTTTTATCCAAACCAAATGCTGATATAGTGGATGTCGGTATAAGACAGTTAACCAGGTAGCAAGCTTGAAACGTCTTTTGTTTTTATAAAAGCCATTAGAGCCAGTTATGTGTTAACCTTGAAGCACTTATTTTTATTTTTATTTTAAATCCAATTGTAAGAACTGTTTTCCTTTTATTCTAATATCCACAGCTGCAGAGATTTGGTTTTAGCTTAACTAGAGACATGGGTATGAAAAAGTCCAAAAGAACACCGGTAAAGATTTTTCTAAGATTATCTCACATCTTGGGTAACCATTGCAAAACTGTATAGATCAGGAGTAATAGATTCATGATACAATAATCTGATTGTTGTGCACAAGCAGATGTTTCTAACTAAATGTTACTGCTATTTAGAGATGGGAAGGCCTGGAAACCCCCCCCCCCCGGGAAAAACCAGGTTTTCCCATGTTTTTCCCCAAAGCAGTTTCCCCCCCTGGAAAAAATGGAAAAAAAGTGTGTGGAATATTCAAACTATATCAAACTATTATTTTCAATTTTTCTGGGAAAAACTGGTTTTGGGGAAAACCAGGAAGGGGGGGGGGACTCGGGACTGTTTTGTTTTTTTTCCAATTTTTCCAGTTTTTTCCCAGGCCTTCCCATCTCTACTGCTATATGCAAACTGCATTCTACTACAGATCCTCAGCAGCCTTTAGAACTGATAACAAAGCTGTAATCTGAAGAAGAAAAACAACCCATGAATATTTAAATAAAAATTCAATATGTGTTTCTCATGCCATTTCTTTTATTCATCTTTTAGCCGTTTCACTGGTTTAATAAATCATTGGGGTAAGAGTTTCCAAACCAGATTTTAGAGATGGCTCACAAAAGAAAAGGCTGGACAATCCTTCAGTGCTTGTCATCTTCTCTGTGTGGTTCAATGAGAGAAAGCAGATGGCAAAATGTGGGACGTTTTTCAGGCAGCTGTATGAAAAGGAGAAACCAACCAGCTCAGCACTTGCCATTGATTGGTGGCTATTATTATTATTATTATTATTATTATTATTATTATCGTGATTAACAAATACAAAACACACAAAATCAACATGTAACAATAATTAAAACCAACATACAATAAAACAGTACAGCAAGCAGAAGAAATTGGACTAAAAGATCTCCTCTAGCTGTGTAACAAAGCCATGGACATAACTGGGGCACCACCATCACCGAGAAGGCCTTGCCTTATATCACCACCCCATGCGTCACACCCACTTGGGGACCAAAAGGAGCTCCTCCTCCACCACCCATCGCAAGGCCTTGGCTAGTAGGAACCTTAATATGTGGGGAACATTCCGTGCCATAGCATGAAGAACTTTGGAAGGTCATCTACATTTCATTTATTGTTTCGTCTTTGGAAACTTTTGTCAAACAAGCTCCTCTTTGAGCACGTGATGTTCCTTGCTCATCCTCATAGCATTGGTCTATCTAGCCCAGTATTGTGTACTCTGACTGAGAATGGGTCTCCAAGGTCTTAGGCAAAGGTCTTCCCAATCCAAGATGAAGAGAGTCTTCATCTAAGAGGGTATCGGGGATGAAACCTGGGTTGTTTTACATGCCTTCTGAACCTGAACCATCTTCAATGCCCACCACAAATGTGACCAGTCTGAACAGTACCTAGATCCAGGTGCCATAATAATAAAACATGGAGTGTATTTTTGGATCAGTACCTATAAATAGTGCCTATAGCAGTACCACACACTCATAAACTTTTTGAGCGGTGTTAAAACTTTTTTTAAAAAATGAAGTCAGGTGTGAAATGAAGGGTACACAGCTACTGATGCACTTAAGAATAAGGTGGACTAAATCAAAAGAGGTACACAAACACATTTACTTTTTTGTAGGCATCCTAGGCTACAAAAACAGGACTACAGCTTTATTTTTGTACATCACAGCCTTCCTGTTTAAAAAGTCAAAGAAGCTTGTGTGTGTGTGTGTGTGTGTGTGTGTGTGCTTTCCAGGGAAGGTAATGCTTCTCTTATTAATTTAAGCAAACCCTTTGACAAAATAATGCTTTTATGAAAACCATAATCATTCAAGATTCTGTTCAGTTCTGATGTATTATCATTTAAACTCAGGCACCTTAGTCCAAACCACTGCACACACGTGGGACTCCTACACACTTAGTCTTCTCACTACAATGGAGTGACAAGTTCTGTGCTTGTGCGGAGTTTGTCCTCTCCCATTAAAATAATAAGTGAGCCTTTACTGACAAGAGAAGGTCCAGGCGCAACCAGAGGCCTACAGCTGCAAAAGACAGCAATAGCGGGGTGGTCGTGGTGGTAGTAAAATCTCTTTTCTTTTTCATGCCTCAAGTGAACTAGGGCACATACCTCATTCCAGCAGCTGTACATTATTTGATAGATTGCCTGGGAAGCCAACTGCGGGCGATAAAGCCGATAGCCAAGGCAAATCTTTTCGATCACTTGCATATTGTCATACTGCTCATAGGGTTGCTTCCCCAGAGTGAACACCTCCCACATTAAAATTCCTATAGACATGTCCACAGAGTGGAGGAAAACAAGGTATTATCATGGTACATAAAACCCAGAAGGACATTAAAAAATAAAAAAGGTTGCTTTCGGGCCATCTGTTTATTGAGCATTCATGTGGATTTGTTGGCACTAAGTTTGCAGGCAGGTTAAGAAGACGTCTGCTGTTTGTTGAGGTTCCATTCCAATTTGTTTGCAGGGATGTTAGATGATGAGGCATCAGGCAATCATCATCTCCCACTTTTCACTGCGTTTCCCCCATCGCTTTCCTCATTGCAGAATGTCGTATTTTGGTTACGCAAGACCATTCAATCAACTTCAATTGTGCAACATGAATTTGCAAGGTGTGACAATGAATCCCACCCCCAAATAGCAACAGCCTGGAAGCATCCTTATTTGTGTGACAGTTATTTCTCAATATAGGAGCATCATATTCTGCATAAGATGCCCATTAATTATTTCATTCCATTCATGAATCGTTTCTCATAAAATATCCCAAAGCTATTTCACAGTAAAAATATGATGAAAGACCAGCTGTATACTGAATTGCCTCTGCTGTTTAAAAACCCACAGCCTCTCTCACTAATTTAAGTGTTTATAACTTGTTCTCGTTCCGTCATGCATTTTTTGTGCTACCAAGCTACTTCTCTTTGACTTCACAGCTACCTTTTTTTTTTTTCAAAGTGCACTTGAAATATCCACAGGCCAAAAAAGGGAGCATGTCAGTCTCTGTGTGAACTGCTGGCAGCTGGTCCAAATGCTGGCAGCTGGTCCAAATGGGCAGGATGTGGAAAGGTGTGGCACAGTACAAATCGGCAACTGATAAACAGCATCCTTGTACTAGTTGCTGCCACTAGTTGCTGAGAGGTATCCTTTCCTCTGATTTTTGTTTAGTGCTGCTATGGCTCGGCAGAAGCGTTATCTAGATTTGATCATCTATCTGACTGCATATTTTTTAAAGACTGCTGAATTTCCAAAAGTGTGTTAACATCCACATTTTAATTGCTTTGGGACACTGAGCTACTTAATTAGGAAATAACGCCAAGCTGGAGAGAAAAAGAAAGAGAACAAAGAGCTGTCCATGCATTTGGAACTATATTTCCTATATGGCAAAGAAAGTCCATACAATACAGACATTCACAATCTGGGCATAATCCAACAGGGATGCGTCCTGCACAAGTCCTATTGGTTTCACTAGAAGAATTCCTTAGGGTGCATTATATCATCACTCTGTGCCTGATCAGTCGCAGGTCCGTCCATTTATTTAGATAAACAACATCTAAGGGCTTTTCTTCACTTCATGTAGCATTTTCAATAGTTGCATTACATACTCACCAAAGGCCCACACATCCGATTTGCTGCTGAACTTGGTATAATGAAAAACCTCTGGTGCTGACCACTTCACGGGAAATTTAGTTCCTAAAGAACTCACATACTGGTCATCAAGCACATATCTATAAGGCAAGATTCACTGTTTAGGCTTCACGGAACAAAATGAAGGATGTATCCGAGTGACACCTCAGTTGAACCTGCTCTGCTGAGAGGTTTACCCAGATGGTTGTACCCAATGACAGGCCTAGAACTAACCCATAACTAACTTAGATCTATTCATGTCAATAGGTTCACTCTGAGTAAAACTGAGCTGGCTACAACCCAGTAATACAAATATCAAAATATTGGTTATCAAACCACCCATCTATCCATTTTTTGTAGAAGCTGGTTTGGACATGGAATGTGCACTGAAAATTCACAACAACCTTCTGGCAAATGTAAAGTACCGTATTTTTCGCCCCATAGGACGCACCGGCCCATAGGACGCACCTAGTTTTGGGGGGAAACAAAGAAAAAAAATTCCCCCCCCCCAGGTGCGGGGCTGGAGCGGGGGAAGCCCGAGCTTCCCCCGACCCCAGCCCCCAGAACAGGTTGCTATCCGCTAGCCGTGGGAGAGCCGCGCGACTTCGTGCGGCTCTTCCACGGCTAGCGGAGCACTGCGTGAAGCCCCAAGCTTGGGGCGTGCTGAGCTCAGCGCGCCCCAAGCTTCTGGGTGCCGGCAAGGTCTCCGCTAGCCGTGGGAGAGCTGCGTCTCCCATGGCTAGCGGATAGCTTCCTGAAGCCCCCCTTGCTCTCCAGGCTTCAGCGAAAGCCTGCATTCGCCCCATAGGACGCACACACATTTCCCCTTCATTTTTGGAGGGGGAAAAGTGCGTCCTATAGGGCAAAAAATACGGTATGTTTCTTATAAGCAATATCAATATGAAAACTTCCCAAGATCCTTAGATAACCACTAGCTTGAGGCTAGTTTATGGATGGACAAATTTCTCCCCCGCCCCCCGCCTTGCCCCCCAATAATTTACAGCTCACTATGAAGCAGAGATGTTTCTATTTTTAAAAAATCCATCTCAAAATAGTATTTAAAAATTAATTCATATTTTAAGAAGATTCAATCCATATTTTGATACATAAGCCAGGAGTGGGATGAGAATTGCCAAAACATTGTTCAGGCAATCTCTGTATGAAGACAGACAAAAAAACAAAACCCTGAGGGGGTTGTGCACTAAACACTCCCTTACTTCAAGAAGCAGTGGAGAAAGCAGCTTCTTTTAAAACAAACAAACAACCTCAAAACCTTGATTTAGCTGCTGTCTGCGATTCTGGTAGCAGTAACGCAACTCTGATCTTAGCAGCCCGGCCATGAGTTTCTTAAAACAGAAAGACTTGACTGCAGTTTAGTTCCAGATTATTTGAGTAGGAAAATGTGGTGCCTCTTAGGTTCTCATGAGAGCTGCCATTTTTTAATGTCTCGTTAATGTGTGTATTTTTAATCAGCATTATAATATTTTCCCCCATTGACGCTAAAGATTGAGACTTACCTTGTCATTCCAAAGTCGGACACCTTCACCGTAAGATCAGTATCAACCAGGCAATTTCTAGCAGCCTTTGCAGAGAGCACAAGAAACAAAATCAGCTTAGAAACAGATGTGATGCTGATCAGTGCTGTGAATCTCCTAAATCACCCCCCCGCCCCCCAAACAACCACAGGTTGTTAAAAAACAAAAAAATCCACACCCATTCCAAGTTCTGCTTTCCAAGAACTTACCAAATCACGGTGTATGAACTGATGTTCCTCAAGGAAAGCCATTGCTTCACAAACATGGTAGCACATCTCCATCAGTTGAAAGGGATGCAGCTCTTTGCCATGGGCTTTTAAGTAACTAAGCAAGCAGCCATTAGCCATGTATTCAGCCACTATGTAGATAGGATAGGTCTTTGTGCAAACACCATACAATTTAACAAGTTTGGGGTGATTCAGTTTCCTAAAACGAAGTACTGGATTTTAACACTTATATAAACATACACGGGGCACTTGTATGCACCTCCAGAAACCCATGCAATTATTGTCTATTCTCAGTCCCCCCCCCAGAAGCTACATAAAGACATAATAATTAATAACACAGTGTAACGGCTGAGCAATACTAGTTGGATCAAAAATATATTCAAGGAAGGCTTGACATGGCTAGTGCTTAAATAGGGTAAAAGGGACCCCTGATCATTAGGTCCAGTCGTGACCGACTTTGGGGTTGCAGCGCTCATCTCGCTTTATTGGCTGAGGGAGCCGGCGTAGAGCTTCTGGGTCATGTGGCCAGCATGACTAAGCTGCTTCTGGCGAACCAGAGCAGCGCACAGAAACGCCGTTTACCTTCCCGCCGGAGCGGTACCTATTTATCTACTTGCACTTTGTCATGCTTTCAAACTGCTAGGTTGGCAGGAGCAGGGACCGAGCAACGGGAGCTCACTCCGTCGCAGGGATTTGAACCACCAACCTTCTGATTGGCAAGTCCTAGGCTCTGTGGTTTAACCCACAGCGCCACCCGCACCCCTTTCTTCAATAGGGTTTGCAGTGCAAATATAACCCATATTGGCCAGAACATCCATTCATATGCATCACAAATGTTTCTCATCTAAAGAAACACTAATCAAACAATATTGTAAATAACTGACAAAAATGCTTCTTCATACTAAAAACATTGATAGGGCAGACAAAACCTATGGTTATCTTAGTTATGTAAAGGTAAAGGTAAAGGGACCCCTGACCGTTAGGCCCAGTCGTGGCCAACTCTGGGGTTGCGGCGCTCATCTCGTCTTATTGGCCAAGGGAGCCGGTGTACAGCTTCCGGATCATGTGGCCAGCATGACTAAGCTGCTTCTGGCGAACCAGAGCAGCACACGGAAATGCCATTTACCTTCCCGCCGGAGCGGTACCTATTTATCTACTTGCACTTTGTCATGCTTTCAAACTGCTAGGTTGGCAGGAGAAGGGACCGAGCAATGGGAGCTCACCCCGTTGCAGCGATTCGAACCGCTGACCTGCTGATCAGCAAGCCTAGGTTCTGTGGTTTAGACCACAGCGAATCATATAATTTTAGAGTTGGAAGGGCCAAGAAGGTGATCTAATCCAATGCTCTGCAATGCAGTAATGTTTCACGTAACATGGGACTCGAACCCATAACCCAGAGATTAAGAGTCTCGTGTTCTGCTGATTGAGCTGAAGCTGAAATTATTGCATGAACGATACGGATGCTATGTCTACAGTTGCCAAAAAGTTTAAACAATCCCCTTTGGAATATTTAACAGAGGCAATTAAAAATTAGGGAAAGGGTGCTTAAACACTTCACTCTGCCCCCGAGAGCTGCATATTGCCTGTCCCTTTCGTTTATTGATTTCTTGCAAATGTTTTTTTATCACCGTTCAACAAAGGTTCCGAGGGCAGTTTACATAAAAGGAAGCGGAGGAAAAATCTTAAAATACAGAAGACAAAAACTAAAGGGCTTCAAGATCTCAAAAGCCAGATCAATACAATAAGCAGGGCTCACATTAAGGCTGAAAGGCTTGGAAGAACAGGGCGCTCTTTGCCTGGTGCCAAAATGACAACAAAATAGGTAGAATTCTATGGAGAGAACAGGAGCCACCACTGAGAAGGCCCTCACTGTGGCTGCCACCTGCATTGCCTCAGACAGGGCTGATACTGACTGTCAGAAGGATCTCTACTGCAGTTCCTAAGTACGGGTAGGCACATATGGACTTAGTGTCACTTAGGGAAAACCCTTGCTTACATCATGGTTTCAGCTTCTTCCAAGAATTCATCTTCAGACATTGATCCTTCTTTGATCATTTTAACAGCAACGTATTTCTTTTTCCACTTTCCCACCTGCACCACTCCAAACTGACCACTCCCTATTTCCTTCAGCAAGACAATATCTTCACGCTTTAGCTCCCAGGGGCCTAAGTTTGATAGAAAGAGTTGTTATATTAGATCATATATATGTTGTTGTTTTTTGGTGTGGGTTTTTTTTTTTTTTTTTTTTTTTTTTGCTGTTGGAGAAGGGTTTCCTGGGAAAACTATTACTAATTTCCTACCACAGTCAAAAAAGGCTTTCCCCTACCTTTTCCCAAAGGTGCTGTGGATGGAACTTTGTTTGCCTTCGTGGACACTGCATGTCGAAGTCTTGTAACTATACCTAGAAATTAAGTTCACCAAATAAGGTAAGTTTGCTGAGAAAGGGAACCTGTGTCTTAAGATCTGCATGAGAGGCACTGCTGATTGTTCTGTCTATAATCATGGCACACTCCATGGCAACTCATAACAGGGTCTTCTCAGTTATGAGACCCTGGATATGGAAATACGTTTGTCCTCTTTGTTGACGTCTTCTCAACTTCTCTTAAAGAGGTATCCATTTTGTAGCTCAGTGGTAGAGAGCATCTGCTTTGAATGTAGAATGTCCCAGGTTCAAACCCTGGCATTTCTAAGTAGGGCTGGACTCCCAACTTCATCGTCCCTGACCACTGGCGGTGCTGACTGGGACTAGTTGGAGTTGAGGTCCAGTAATCTCTGGTAGGCCACAGATTCCTGATCCCTGATTTATGGGAATAAACATGACCTACTTCCAAGGGGGAATAAATATTTACTGTGACTAAAATATGCAGATAATTGGAGAAATCAAAAGCTATTGTCAAATATAGTTAATGTTCTTTGTCTACTTTTGCCTGGATCTGTACTAGTTATTATCATTTATAGATATAAAGGTAAAGGACCCCTGGATGGTTAAGTCCAGTCAAAGGCGACTATGGGGTTGTGGTGCTCATCTCGCTCTTCAGACCAAGGGAGCTGGTGTTTATCCACAGACAGCTTTCCAGGTCACGTGGTCAGCATGACTAAACTGCTTCTGGTGCAACAGAACACCGTGAGAGAAGCCAGAGCGCACGGAAACGCCATTTACCTTTGAGCCACAGCAGTACCTATTTATCTACTCACACTGGTATGCTTTTGAACAGCTAGATTGGCAGAAGCTGGGACAGAGCAATGGGAGCTCACCCCGTCATGGGGATTCGAACCGCCGACCTTCTGATCAGCAAGCCCAAGAGGCTCAGTGGTTTAGATCACAGCGCCACCCACTCTCCTTATCATTTACCCAGCACTTGAAGATGTAGGATCTTTCCATAATAAAAGAAAACCAATAAATAATTAACAATTTGCTGTCCTTTCTTGAAATTCAACAACAGCTGCCAAGAAGCAGCAACTGCACTGCCCAATGATAGGACCAGCAATGGTAAGCCTTAGTAGAATCTTCTCAGGCTGTAATTCTATGCCCAGTTTGCCTTGGAGTGAGACTCACTGAACACAATGGGACTTACCTCTGAGTAAACATGTTTAGGCACTGCCAGTATTGCCTTTAGGAAGCTGAGGCTAAGAGAGAGCGGTTTGCGCATAAGTCTACCTAGCTGGTCAGAGAATGAAGTAAGGTGAAGATTGGGAATTCCCAGCTCACACTCTTAGACTACAATCACAAATACACCTAGTAGGGAGTAAGACCCATTGAACACAATGAAACTTACTACAAAGTAGACATGGGTAGGATTGTACTAAAAGCAAACACACACAATAGGGAAATTGACATTCATGAACACAATGCAGATCATGAAATGATAAAGCGATTTACCTGCTGAATTGTGCTGATGATAATGAATAAGCTCAGGAACTGAATCAAAACAGTAATTCTCAGCCAGGTAAAACTGTTTTTTGTTGTTTACATTGACATGGTAGTGTTTAACGATTCCTTTTTTATCTCTGGAAAAAATGAAGACAAACCATTCCAAATCTCTTAGAGGAGGGGTTTTTCAAAGCCCACATGGGAGGGCTAAACATTATTGAGGCCCACTAGTCACAAAGGGTGGTAGACAGCGATGGAGCTAGACATAATCACCTGGCTATCACAGACATCATTCACTATTGATAACTAATCCCTTTGGTAACAGCTAAATTATTTGCTACAGCAATTCCCTTGGGGCAGAGTTCTGTAGCTTTCCTCAAGTTTAGACATTGGTTCTGGAGGTATCATGACCTGGGCTGAATCTAGACATATATAAAAAAAAAAACCCTGTGAGAATACTTTTTTTAAAAAAAAAAAAGTTTAAAAATATATATTGAATTTGCCATTAGCTCACCATCGCCATCTAGTGTCACAATTGTATAATACACTTAAAACACACTTTAAATGTTCTATTTGCAGCTGTATAGCTGAGTCTTCAGCCCCTCTTTTCTTTTAGCAGAATTTGCTGATCCAAAGGCTCTAAGTAGAGAGCGCAATCTGTTTTATATTTTCCCCTTCCTTCTGTGTCTCCAAGTGTTTCTGCTCATCTCCTGTAATTTCTTCTCCTTTCATGTGTGTAGCTTTTAACTTATTTGCCACAAGCTGTCAGTTCCTATCATACCTGCTAATTTCTCTCTCCACTTCCCACTCTCTCTGCCCGTTTCCCCATGAGCTTTAATATAGACAAGCAGGTAGCACTGAAACCAGCCTTCAGAATAGGGACACTTTAATTTGAATTATATATGAACACAGATGCAATCTGAATCCAGAAAAAGCAACTGTACAGCTTGGTTCACATTTGAGGGAAGGCCAATACATTAAATCAGGTATACATTATATTGGAGGGGTATATTATATATACCTCGCCTACTTACCTGCAAGTTATGCTGAGTACAGATACAGTGTATTTCCCTGCGTGGCTGGAATTACGAACCATGTATGCCCCATCCTTCCCCTTTTAATAAAAACCAGAAGAGAACCTTTGTAGTAGTTGAGAGGATGGATGCTCTGTTAGTTTTTCACAAAATGTGAGGCCTGTTTCATTGATATACACTTGTACCTTGGTTCTCGAACGCCTTGGTACTCATACATTTTTGCTCCCGAACGCCAAAAACCCGAAAGTAAGTGTTCCGGTTTTTGAACATTTTTCGGAAGCTGAACGTCTGATGGGGATTCCGTCAGGAAGCTCCTGCAGCGAACCGGAAGCAGCGCCTTGGTTTTTGAACATTTCAGGAGTCAAACAGAATTCCAGAACGGATTACGTTCGAGAACCAAGGTACGGCTGTATTAGAGATGTTCTAAAAGTGCATCAAACTATGCTTTTGTATAGCTCCTTACCAATCACCAAGGGTCAGTGCAAGCAAACCATATGCAAGGACGGACATCACCAACACACTGAGAGGCAGATGACATGCTTATGTACATTGTTCACCCTACACACATATAAAAAAAAGTTCTGAAAATGCTTTTTTAAAAAGCGTTTTTAAAAATACGCTGAATTTTCCATTAGACTCACCACCGCCATCTAGTGTCACATTGTATTTTGCACTTAAAACACACTTAAAGCCTTTTATTTGCAGCTGTATAGCTGAGTCCCATGACTCCTTAATTTGCCCCAGGAAAAAAATATTGAGGGGGGTAGGCACAGAATGGAAGATGTTAATTGGGAGGAGGGCTGGAAAGCTCTTAGCCCTCTGAAAGAGAAATAATAACATAGCCACCCATCCTAAACACATTTCCTCTGAATTCAGTTTGTGGTCTAATTATAATGTTTATGCGGAAGAGTTCATTTTCTTCAGGTATTCACAGGGGTCCATTAATGGAGAGGCAGGAGGGGAGTCAGCTGCTTGTCTCATGAGTGTTCAACTCCCTCTTGATGCCCTCAAATTTTAAAGTTAACACAAAATGAATATTTTGAGTTGGCATCTCTTCCACTACAGTCTTCTAATTCCAGGAGTGTCAGGGCCATTAAGTAGACTTGTTTTACTCTCATTGTGAACAGGCAGGTGTGTGGCAGTGATGGGGGTTCTAATTGGGAGCACAGCCTGATCTAGCCTGGCCTCTCTGCATCTGCCGTCAGAAGAATTAGCTATGCAGTGTGAAGCTGCACAACAAACGGGGCGTGTATAGTCTGGCCCTCACTAGCTGCCTTGAGTATCATCAGGGGAAAAGGTGGGGTATAAAATATATAACAGCAGCAGCAGCAGCAGCAATATAAGAAGGCAGCAATTTCAGTTCCAACCTCAACTTTGGCACAATCAGTGATGTTTCCATTCTGCTGAAGTTCTGTTTCTGCCAAATACTACATTATCCATCTCACTGTATGCTATTTAACATAATATAAATCATTCTTTTCATATGCTATGGATTTAATGTAAACAATGACATAATTGTTTCCATACCATTCACTTTGATGTAAAGGAAATGTTGAAACTCTGTATAAAGAAAGTCATTAATGGCGTATTGGTTGTAGGCTATACATATGTATATATAAATAAACATGTTGTGAGTGAATACCAATCGTATTCACTGGATTGATTTTCATTCCAGATCTGGGATAAAAATGTGAAGAGCGGCAATTTCCACTTCCGTTTCTGACTGAATTCTCTGACACTCCCAGCCTGCACTATTACAAAGGAAGAAAGCAAATGCTTGCAGCTAAAGGCAATGCAGAAACCTAATAAATGTGTAGGAATTTTTAAACACTACCTTCTGCTGCAGCAGTTGTTCTGCCTGGGCCCTTGAGAGTTTACCAGCATACCAACTGCAACAAAAGAAATTGCTAACATATTACATTCACAGCACACAATTATTGTGTAATTGCATTATTATGGAGTAACACTTTCATTATTTGAACGAGGATTGAAGAATCACTCCCGCGCAATGAGCATGCCATGATTTTGGAATAAGGTTATCTGAAAAATCACTTAAAGAATATGTTCATGTTGTTAAGCATCCCATGGGACAGGTTAAAAAGTTATGAAACTCACTTTTAAAACCCTCACATATCTACTAAGCAGTGGCTGCTACATGCAGTTTCTAAGTAAATACTTCTGTGAAACCTTTAAAGGCTTAAACTCCTTTGAAAATGAATTTTCAATTACTACTGCAGCATGGATGATTGCTGCCACATTTATTTAATGCTGGTACCGCAACACACACACACCACAGAGAATATATGTATACATCGCTTCCCCCCACCCCAAATGCTTCACGGACATTATCTCATATATCCTTACAATTTTCCTAATTGCTGAAAAGTGCCTCAGCAGTCCTTACAACAGAGTATTGCTATCTACATGTTGAAAATGTTCAGATGAGATGGGAAAATGACAGTTTTTCTAGCACCACCTAAAACGATTGTGACTGGTCTGGGGTGTGTGTGGGTGTAATGGGAGATTTGGAAACCCTTTAGATGGAGGAGGAAGAGTGGGATGCAAACACAACAAACAGTAATAATGTTTGCACAGACAGAAGCATGGGGAAGCTGGCAGTAGCAGTAGTGGTGTGTATATCAGTGCCAGCAGGACAGGGCATTTATATCTCTGCTTGCCTATCCTGTAGTAAAGGTCTTCCTGCACTGAATACTTAAACTAATGCATTGTGCATGCATTGTGCAATGATCAACCACACCCAATATCCGCCTCACTCATTATTAGCAATGCTTTCCTCCTCTTCAGTTGATGACGCTTTAGCTATATCGACGCTTCTTCTGCAAATGCAAAAAAGGCACAATGAGTTCTCCATTTACTCCCCCGGTCATCAGGAGAACTGCAACACTGATATTAATCTACACCTAGGTGATAGTGAGCCAGAAAGACCACAATCTGACTCAGAATAAGGCTGTTTCCTATGTTTCTCACTGAATCTGAGGGAGCACAGCCTAGTCACTCCTGATTTCACAGAATAATTATATGGATTCTCTCTTTGGTATATTCAGCATAGAATATGGAAGTCAAAATGGATGGTGATTTACCCTGGTTTTTCAGTGGCCTGGGATACCTCCTTCAAATAGACACGGGGTGCAAAGCCCTCATTTCTGCAAATGAAAAATACAAAAAAGGTTATTTTTTAAAACCTACATGAAGCACTTGGAAGGAAGACGATGCGCAATAAAATGAAACAAACAGGGACCAGGTGACACGAAGTTGCCATGGTGTTTCTGCTGGTACTGCATGATAATTGGTGCCTTCCATCCATGTGGTATCAGGGGCAGCAATGTGGTTGGTGGATAGTCATGATGTTGCTAGTGTCTTTGTGGAAGTGGGTATCATAATTGGTTTATTACCTCTTTATTATGATTGGGCTTTTCCCATTGCTGCTGGGACAAAATCAATGTAAACTCTGGCATAACAGCAGATTACTCCACTGGCTGATAGGACTGCACAAGTCAAAGCATGTACAGCCAGCTAACCTCTCTGGCACTTGCAATTTTTCCAATCTCAGAGAACTCCAATTCTTATACAAGCACTTCCCATGTTGTAGATGTAGGTAGATCATATGCACAAGTACTCATCATGGTTATTCATAAATAACCTTTGCTGTTTGTATGACAGCATACATATGGTTTCTCCCCATTTTATCCTCACAGAAACCCTGTGAGGTGGATTAGCTGAGAAGGACTTTGAATGAACCAAAGTCTCATGGAGTTCTAGGCTAAGATTTGAACCTAGTCCAAGACCATCAACCGTCCATGGAAACATACTCAGTTCATGCACCATCCAAATTGATCATTAGACAAGCTTTTAACAAAATAACACAGTGGGGTTGTTTGTTAAACTGAGGTAATTCTTTGTTTGAATTCTTTTGAGTACATTGGCTAAAAGAATATGAAAACTATACCTCAGTAATATGGAAATCTCTCTAAACAATGCAGAGAAAACTTACCCGTCCAAATCCTTCACGAGCCACCAATCAGGAGCCTCATCGTTCATAACATAATATTTATTGTTTCTCACAAGAGGAACATCAGAGTTTCCTTTTGGCTCATAATTATAAATAGCTACTGCTTCTTTCAGAAATGACTTGTGAAGTGTTTGACCTGGAGGTTGATGGTTGTACTCGTTGTTCTGAAAGCCGGTAACATAAGATAGGCCACACAGAGAATTAAGAAAAAGAAATCATTGCTGTTTCAACAACAACAACAAATTACACAGCGCTTTTCAAGTGCCCAGTGTACTTTACAAGCATAACCTCATTAATCCTTAAACTGTGGCTAAGGAAGGTCTTTTATCAGCATGAACAGAAAAATCAGTATCTGTAATTTGTACAATTATAAGATGCCAACAAACTATGAACTAATCACTGACCTACAGCACCCTCCCCCACTCCTGTGTCTGCTCACAGCTGCATGTGGCCACTGGGAGTAAAATGCTGCCCATTTCTGAACAATTTGGGACAACGTTATCATGAATGTTTCATGTATATGCAAAGAGAGCACTAGGGGTCGAGAGTCACAAACAACTATTAAAATTGTATCCTGGGTCATCCTGTTTGCTGACTTGCCTGTACAGTCTAGAGCAGAAGTGAATAATCCTGTGCTTGCTCAACCAACCCTAAGCAAACAAGCGACCGGGGGCCACTAGGGGCGCATCGGAAGATGGCTGACAATAACAACTCTCTGACCCACAGGAGGTAATTAGGAGGCTGTGATGGGAGTAAATAGCCTCCCTACCCCCCCCCAGGATTGGGGGGGGGGCTGCCTTTGCCTGCTGTGCCCTATACCACCCCCAAATTTGTGGGGATGGGGGCACTAGGCGGAATGCCCTTCTGTGGATTTCGGTGCTCCTGGACGCCGTCTCTGATCCGCGCCGCTAGCTGCAAGAACTTCAAAAGGAATAATTAGGAAGAAGCGAATGCACATATTTCAAGGAAAGAGGGGGAGTAAAGACTGCTAACAGAAGAGTTCTCTGATAAACAAGACGAGTCGGAGGAACAAGAAGCTATCATGAGAAGATACCGGTATGGCAAAAGGGACTGGATGGGGGAAAAACTTTCCTTTCTTTCCTCTATGTGATTAAATAAGAATCCCCCCCCCCCCAAAGTCAGAAATGCCGTTTTAATGACTTAAGCTGTGGATTTACGACTGTGTGGAGATGAACTTTCTAACCAAAGCATGTTTTAAGAAGAGCATGGAAAGTTTAAGAGCTTTGGAATGACGCAGTTAAAAATACCGTCGCCATGATGGCCAGCTCTGTCGGAGGACTTGAGTCTGGGAGGAGGAAAAGAGATGTTTTTATATTGTGAGTGACTCCTCAGTGGGACTTAAGAACGACAGATCCTGAGATTAATGATGGAAAGAGCGATGTTATTTATGAAAGTGATGATATATGGAAACCACCTCGATACGAGGACTGGATGAACGGAAAATCCACACAGGATATAATTGGTGTTTATCTGCTTAAGGAGATTATCAGAAGAGATCATAAAGAAAAAAAGAAAAAATATACGAACAAGATGAGATGTGGAAACAGCAAGATAAGACTGGATAGAATTATGAACTTTATTTGGACTGATTTGGACATTAACTCAGTAGCAAGAAGATGATCAGAATCCCCCTTCGGATCTTGAAATATGGGTCCCTCCCCTCAACAAAAATTTAAAATTCAGCTTTGTAATTCGGAATTTATGTGATGTGATTTGATTTGATTTGATTGGTCGGGTAATAAAAATTATTTTTTTAAAAAAGCAAACAAGCTACCACTTGGGTTTGCAGAAGAGATGGCCTATGAATGACTACCATGGTCAAGGGGATCCAGTGCGAAAGATACACCAATCTGATTAGGTTTAGGTCATTGATAGTTCACTGCATTTCTTTATGGCAAGTACAGAATTAGCCTTGAAATGGTCAAACGCAGTGAAAATCCTGTCTATGTATAGAGTTGGCACAGATATAATCTAAGATTGTATGTTTTGGCCTGGACTTAGGGGCGGGTGAACTATTTTAGATGCCCAGAGCAGACATTTAAGCTAGGATGCTGGCTCATGAAAACTGAATAAGTTGACTCAGTTTCAAGATTATTAGCAGAATCAGTGCATATGCCAGCTAAACTGACTTAATGGGGGTGGGTCTGGTGGTCTTATCTGTGCTTGGCCAATAGAGATGCTAAACAGCTTGATATCACAAATGACCCTTTGTGGGGCTTGGCAGAGATAGCTGCAGGGTTATAAAATCACACGTTCATGGCCATCTCTTAATAATCTGATTCTTGTGAGGAGTCCCATTTTAGGAAATGTCTTTGTATGTGTAAGCATGTTAACTTTCTGCTATAACCTTCGATCTTCTTTACTGTAATAATTCTGGAATAAAATTATCTAGTACCTATTCGTGGTGTGTTCTGAATAGCTTGGTCCGATCCCTTACAAGTTTTGAGAAGACGACCCTACATGAATATCCTTCACCGTTTATGTGATTACAAAAGTCTACTCTTTCCATCTGTACCAAGAGAAAGATGAGGCAAGGGCCCATCTTCTTTCAAACAGTCCCACATTGTTCATCCTAATGGAAGCAGCATATCTAGAATATAAACAATCCATATTCACTGTGGCAAAGTTTTATTCACCTGTGTTCCTGGTACCGGTGGAAGCGGTTTCACTGCACTGCTTGCACTGTGAAGAATGTAATCTATATCAAGAATTAAGGGGGGAAAGGCTGGGTGAAATTAATGCCCTGAATCTCCACTGACAAGCAGACTTTGGAAAACCCTTATCAGGCAGCTTTGTTTATTACCATAGGAGTAATGGACTATCCCAGAGTGGGCTGCATTGTTCCCTCATTACCTTTTGAGAGCAAAATCTGGTTGAAAACTGTGGGGTTACAGTGTGGACCTTGGTCTAATCCATTTATATTCCTACGCTCTAAACAAGCATGGTATAAACACGCTTCTTTAAAAGCCTGAACTGTTTGAAAAAGACAGTACTTAACTGCATTGTGCTGAAAACCTCAGAGTCTAAAGGGTGGTTGGGAAAAGTTCCTTCCTCCTCATCTAACTGTACAAATTAACTGGCAAACAAAACAGTGATGTTTTGTGCCAAGAACTCGGATGGAGAGCAATATTTGCATGCAGATAGTTTGTTTTGGAAATACTTCAGCTCACTGACATTTGCAGCTTTGTAAAAACAACAGGGCATTGCTTATTTCTTTTCCAGCAAATTTGCTGTGGTTCCCCCCTCACTGTTGGGAAAGGCTCAGTCTGAGCAGTACTACTTCCATCTGCAAGTGGGTTGCTCTTCTTCAAATAAGCACATGTGGTAGGGCAGGCACCCCCAAATGTGGCCCTCCAGCTGTTTTGGGACTACAGTTCCCATCATCCCTGACCACTGGTCCTGTTAGCTAGGGATGATGGGAGTTGTAGTCCCAAAACAGCTGGAGGGCCAAGTTTGGGGGTGTCTGTGGTAGGGGAAAAGCTAGGCTGGAACGCTCTCCTCCAATATGCCAGTTTTCTATATGGACGGATTTGATTGATTAATTGATTGACTGATTGATTGATTGATTGAATGAATGTATGGAGCAGGAGCATCCAATCATGTAAACCCCTACCTGCAATCTGAAATTATACACCCCAGATACAGAGGGTGGTACAGTATTTAACAAAGTTATACTCAGAGCAGACCTACTGAAATTAATGGCGCTAACTTAGTCATACTAAAAGGCTCAGGACCGCAATACCTTAAGGACCACCTCTCCTCATACAAACTGACATAGACCCTGCACTTGTCATCTAATAATAATAATAATAATTCATTTATACCCCACCCATCTGGCTGGGTTTCCCCAGCCATTCTGGGCGGCTCCCAACAGAATTAAAAGCACAATAAAACATCAAACATTAAAAACCTCCCTAAACAGATGTCTTCTAAAAGTCAGGTAGTTGTTTATTTCCTTGACAACTGATGGGAGGGCGTTCCACAGGGCGGGTGCCACTACCAAGAAGGCCCTTCTCTGTGTCCCCTCTCCCTGAGCGGTTTGGAGAGTGGCAACACAAGAAAGGACCTTTCCTGTGGTGGCTCCCTGGTACCATTGGGACTGTTATGATTTTTTTTCTGTGACTGTTTTATTGTTTCTTATTATTGTGTTATGTCAATTATGTTTTTAATGTTGTACACAGTCCTGGGATCTTTGGATAAAGGGCAGTATATAAATTGAATAAATAATAGATCATAATAATTTCAGTGGGCTAAACTGAGTTGAATGTCGCCCATAATAATTACTCACACCATGCATTTAAATCACTAGGACAATGCTTTAAACAGTTATGGTGGTTTCCCTCAAAGAATTATTGGAGCTGTGGTTCATTAAGGATGCTGAGGGCTGTTAAGGAAACCTCTATTCCACTCCAAGAACTACAATTCCCAGAGTGCTTTAACAGTCAGTCACTCTTCACATGGGCTTACTGTTACTGACATCTTTGTTGCTTTTATTGTAAAAGTGTGGTTTTGGTCTGTATACTGCCTTGTGATATTTTATATGAAAGGGCAGTTTGTAAAAAGAAAGAAAGAAATGCAAATGCCTAAGAAAATAAAAATAAAATAAATAATATTGGAAAGGGCACAAAAAGCCTCAAATTTCCATTGTATGAATGATAGAAAGAGATGAAACAACACATTACACTTTCCCCAGATTATGCATCCAGGAGCTGCTTTGCAGGTTTGATTGCAGCACAGGAACTTCCCGTTGGAATAGAATCTGCTGTGGTACTTGTTTAGTAAATCTGTATTGCCCAGAATCTCTGGAAAGCATAGAAAACAGAGGAGGTGGGGGTGGCAGGGGAGAGAGAGGAAGAGACTGAAAATGTTTTCTGCTATAAAACAATAACCTCATATAGACTAATAGTTCAGATGTAGGGCCAATTCACATGGACAAGGTGCAAATGCTGAGAATATGGACTGAGGTCAGGGCTGGCCCTGCCATTAGGCAGATGAGGCAACAGCCTCAGCAAGCAAATGTTCAGGGATGGAAACCAGTGGCGAGGTCATAGTGGATAGGGCTGTGGTTGCCCCAGGGCCTAGCCTGCACCTCCTAGGTTTCTACACTCAGAAAGAGTGGAAGATGTTGTCCTGCTGCAAGTCTCGAAGTAAGATTCAGCCAGGGGTCCGGTCAACTTTTGCTCATGGAACAGGAGGGACTTCATTTTGGTTTTCGGCTCAGGCTGCACAATATTGTGGACCAGCCTTAACTGAGTGTATCAGTGCAGTGTTAACTGTACTAACAGTTTAGAAATGGTTGACACTGCACTTCTATATACGTTCTGCTCAAAAGGAAGCTTCAATGGGACTTATTCCCAGGTCAGCAGATACGGGATTGTAGCTTTAGCCTCTGGTTCAGAGCTCCCGAGTCCTCTGTTGCTTTAAAGCATTTATATACCACTTTACATCACCTTAATTACAAGGTAATGTACAGCATAAACATAAAATAAGACACAAAAGCAAAGGTAAAAGCAACAGATAAAATCCAACTTCTTGCTTTTTTTATTGCTCATACTGAACTTCAACCTGAGCTGGCTTTCCTCATTCTCTTTCATGAAGGGAGCAGTTTTACATACATGGGAAATGCCTTATTTACACGTGTGTGTTTGTGTGTGTGTGCGCGCGCGCATGTGTGTGTGTGTGTGCCTTAACAAGCCTTTTAAATTGAGATCTTTCCCAGCCTGCATCTGTATTGTTTCAAAGGGGTTTGTAAAGACGTTTCGTCATTTGTTGTTTGGTGCCCTGGGCTCCTTTGGGAGGAAGAGCAGGGTGTAAATTACATGAATAAATACCAAGTCAGAACATTGATCCATCGGGCTTAGTGCTACCTACACTCAAAGTAGCTCTGCAAGGGCTTAGGCAGGGGATACCTCCAGCCCTACCAGAAAATCCTGGGGCTGTCCGAATGCAAAGCAGATGCTCTGGCCCGTCCTTATGAAGCTTTCTGCTTCCACTGGAATGAACAGGGGAGCTGTGTGTGTGTCCATCAGCCCTCAGAATGTCAAAGAAGCACTGACGTTGAACTTGTGGTGCAGGCATATACACTATGTATGATAGAAACCAGAGCCATAGCTAGGTGATCTTGCGCCCCTGGCAGAACCATCCAGATTGTGCCCCTAAAGGTAAAGGGTGAAGGGACCCCTGACCATTAGGTCCAGTCGCAGACAACTCTGGGGTTGCAGCACTCATCTCGCTTTATTGGCCGCGGGAGCCGGCGTACAGCTTCTGGGTCATGTGGCCAGCATGACTAAGCCGCTTCTGGCGAACCAGAGCAGCGCATGGAAACGCCGTTTACCTTCCCGCCTGAGCGGTACCTATTTATCTGCTTGCACTTTGACGTGCTTTTGAACTGCTAGGTTGGCAGGAGCAGGGACCAAACAACGGGAGCTCATCCCGTCACGGGGATTCGAACCACTGACCTTCTGATCGGCAAGTCCTAGGCTCTGTGGTTTAACCCACAGCGCCACCCGCATCCCTTAGATTGTGCCCCTAGCCACAGACAAATTGGCTCTTTTTTCTGCCTCTCCTCCAACCATGCCCCTTGCACCCATTCAATTCCTCACTTACTTCACCTTGTAATGAATTCTTTTTTTGTAATGAATTCTTATTGAAGGATGCTGAAACAGATAGAGGTCACCAAGATGGGGAAGGCTGACCTAGATGATGGTATATAGGCATCTCCCCACTTATGTGCGGGTTACTTTCCGGGCCCCTGCGTGCATAAGTGAAGTTGCATAAAGTGAGGAGCAACCCACTTTAATAGGGAGGAGGGCATGGGAGCCAGCTCCTTGGGGTTCCTTCGCCTCGTCCTATAATATTTGAGAAGGCCGCACCCCCCCATTAATGGGCATTGCCATTCAATTAGCAAGCATGCGCTCTATCTCGATTATACAGGGTGGTACTTACCTGCCCCCCCATATATTTTATTCAACTTGACACCCTTGAAGGAGGGTGTGCGAGAGGAGAGAGAGAGAGACAAGTGACTCTAGAGTAGGCAGGCTGGACAGGGCACCTGGTGGAGGGTCTTGGCAGCCGATTTTGCAGGGGCCCCCCTCACCTGCGCCCCTGGCAGGGTCCCACCCAGTGGCGTAGCGTGGGTTGTCAGCACCCGGGGCAAGGAAAGTAATTTGTGCCCCCTAACCTGTGGATTTGCGCCCCCTAACCCGTGAATTTGCGCCCCCTAACCCGTGGATTTACCCTAACCCCAGATGTTGCGCCCGGTGCGGCCGGCCCCCCCTGCACCCCCCACGCTACGCCACTGGTCCCACCTCACCATCCACTAGCTACGGCCCTACTAAAGACTAGCCAGCCACCATAAAACAAATATGCCATTTAGATTGTTACAAAAATTAGTTTTCAATTTCAAAGCGGCTAATCTGCTAAAAAAAAAAAGTTCAATTGGTTGACTGAACTCTGCAAGCCTCCCATCGTGTTTTCTTCTTCAAGCTGGTCTGTAAAGAGCTTTCTCACAAAGGCACTATCAATTTCCTTAAGTCAGCCAAGTTTCATTATGCTACAGTGGTACCTCGGGTTACAGACGCTTCAGGTTACAGACGCTTCAAGTTACAGACTTTGCTAACCCTGAAATAGTACCTTGGGTTAAGAACTTTGTTTCAGGATGAGAACAGAAATCACACGGCGGCAGCAGGAGGCCCCATTAGCTAAAGCGGTGCTTCAGATCAAGAACAGTTTCAGGTTAAGAACGGACCTCCAGAACGAATTAAGTTCTTAACCTGAGGCACGACTGTATTTGGAATGGAAATCCTTTCAGGTTAGCTGTTAAACGTTAAAGAGTCCTCAGAGTCTGATAAAACAGCTTGTTACCTTTATGCAAAGCTTCCAGCCATCGGCTCCGGCTCTCTTCATTTGCAGAGAAAACATACAGGAGGCCACCTTTGTACACAATCTATGCATAGGAGGAAACAGTTTTGTAGTTACTGTGCACTAAAATAAATAATGCACTGCTGGCCTGCCAGATGCTGGTGTATTTCATGCGTGATATGGGTGAAACCAGTATAATTTCAGACTCTGCCATGTGCAGAGAGTTATAAATTACAGTGCATGGCGGGGGAGGTAGATGAATTAATTCAAGCTGTGCATACAACAGATTTGAATGTGTATATTTGGGAAATCAGTCTGAGCTGGGTTTAGATCTGAATCCAGAATCAATATCAGCATAAAAATAAAAAATAAAATGATAAGACGCAATAGCAAAAATATTATCAGCCCAAAAATTCAAATAAAACAAAAACATGTCATCAAAAAGCAGCGTTACACCCAGCATTTATCATAATAACAGCAGAAATGAGTTTAAAACAGCTCCCTATGCCTCAAATGATCTTTCAAAGCATACTTTGCAGCAAAGTATTATCTGGCTAGGAACAAGACAGGCCACTGCCCTAGAAAGGGTGCTCCAAATACAGAAGTTCTGTGGAAACCAAATAATTCATCTCCTAGATGATGTTAACTTTTTGGTCATTTCCTCCGAATCACAAGTCATTTGGTGGCATTCAAACCGTAAAACACACCAGGAAGCATCCACCAAGCAAATCTCCAAAAAGATGGCTTTATATTGTTGCATGCCATCCCAATTTCCAAGCAGTGCAAGGTTCCAGGTGCTTGCCCTCGGTTCAGTTTCCCGGGACTGAGGGGAAACGGAGACTGTGGTGTTTTTAGGATGTATGGTTTATTTATACATATATACAACCTGAGCCTACGATGGAAGGGCTAACGGCATTAACACCCCAAAAAGGTCTTTCTTCTTCCTTGGATTCAAACAGGAATCAGGCATGACTCTGTCTCTCCCAAATGCCCAGCCTGCTGCCTGCCCCTTCTCCTTTCTAGCTCTCTCTTTTCCAACTCCCAGCACTGGCCTTTGCCTACCAGTGAGTTGAAGGAGGATGGCCCACCTATTTGTTATCCGGCACAGAGCCACTTCTTTTGTTACCTCATTGGCCCATACTTAGAGGACCATTACCTCACTAGGAAGCTAGCCTGCCTATTCCAGGATTTGAATCCGTGCTGGATCCAGGAATTAAAGGGGGCTCAGGCATACAGTCTACCCACCCTAAACTCATAACAACACACTTGCTAAAACATCTGGTAAAGGCTTCCTTTCAGCATTGCTGCATTTAAGTTATTGGAGGAGACTTTTTTTCAAGATATCTGAACAAGTATACCAAGCCACTGAAGGAGGTCTTTTGGCTGAAACGTCTTGGGCCACCAGTATATATTCATCAACATGCTGAGGCAGGGCTTTCTCTTTTTGGAGGGGCATTCAAACTATAGGCACCATCCAGCAAAATATGAATTTGCTACCGAAAATATTTTATTGTATACAGTTTTACCTGGAAGGGATACTGCCTCTCTGGCGGGGCTGGTTCATCTAGATTCACTTCCTCCGCACATCGAATTTTCTTAATGTCAATTGATCCTTTTCTGGTTCCTTTTTTCTAAGAACATATAAGGAAGTAGGGAGAAAGTTTCCAACACCCATAAGAAGGAATACATAACATGAAAAGGTGTTAGCCAGAGGTTGAATACCCAAGAATCTCTTACCCGCTTACACTGCATTCTAAGAAATCTATTTCTCACCTCTTTGTCATATTCATAGTAGGAAAGGCTTGTTTTCGTAAGAACAAAGAGTCGTTCTTTGTAATTATTTGGAGATATTTTTTTCTTTTGCTGAGACTTCTTCATCAGCAACTCTTCTAGAATGATTCTGTTCTCCATGGTTTCCATTTTACGGTCACTAAAAGAGCAGGAAATGTTCCAAGTTAGAGAGCACCAATTAACCAACTGCAAAACTGAATCAAATTTGCAATTAAAATAATTCAATGTCAAATCTGAGTCTAGAACATAGCCCTTGTTACATATTATTTACCTACTCTCAAAATAAACAGCAACATAGAAACATTAGTTCCTTTGACTAAAATATAATGCTTGTAAATAGTCCCATTTATTCCAGTGGATCTTGACTTTCAAATATGCATTTATAAATATAACCCAAGCAAAATTATGTGCAAGATGGCAATTCTGAAGCAAAAAAACCCAACAAATTAAAGTGAGCAACAAAAGGAAACATCGGTATATTTCCTAGATTGTACAGACGTAAAGAACGCTCCCCGGCTTAATCCCAAATATCACTGGAAATGTCAAAAAACATAACTTGCACTTATTTTAAAAAGGTTATATGCGTACAGGAATACTAAAAGGCAGTAGAATTCATTATGTGTTGCTATAAGGCGTACAAAATACTAATACTAATAAAATAAAATAAGAAGAAATGAGGCTTACCTCAACAAGGAACTTCCTATGGAGACAATATTCCTCTTCTCATGATGGATTCAAGAGGAAGTATCCTTCTCATTGCTTCTTTTACATATTTACCAAATATAGGAATGTCTTTCAGATGTTATTTGCATACAACTCATATTGTCCAACATCCCCTTTCCCAGTTATAACACACCTGTCTCTTGTTAGTTCGTCCATTTTTTGTACTAAGAGAAATATTTTCCAATGAATTGTTTAGGGTACGTTTTCACAAAGCGACACAACTGGAGTTTTTATTGCTTGTCTGCCACTGTGGGAATGAATGCCCTATCTGCGCAAATGTGATAGTTCCCCCCCTCCCAAGAAATCTGGATAACTGAAGTTAGGACTGCTGCACCAGACAACGCTCTCCCCATTTTGATTTTCACATGCGTAGTGCTTTTAAGGAAGGTTGAACTATTTCCTAGGTAGAAATATTAATTATGAGAATTATAAAAAAAAAATCACACTCAGTGATATTTATTTTGTTTCTTCTTCCAACTTCTCTGCTATCTTTCTTCTAGGGCACTTCCACACAGCTGTTTATTGTGGATGTGGTGCTGCTCAGGCATGCATGTTTTGTGTTGCATCCACACAACATCATCCTCATCAAAATGGCACCCCATATTTCCCCCTTTAATCCAGTTTTATCCAGGCTTCCTAGAAAACCTGATAAATAAATGGGGGAGGAGAACCCCACACTTAGCAGGAATTGTAAATTTGGTTTAAATTGGAAGGAGCGGGGAATACGAGGTGGCATTTTGATTAAGAATGTACCATGTGGACGCTGGAAAAAATTCCACTCATGAGCAGCACTGAATTCACAAATTACCTCCTTCCAGCTTCTGTCTCATTTTGTAGTTCTTGGAGTTTCCATAGTTGTAAAGACCTCATTTCCTCTTGTACCCTGTTGCACTTCCTTTCCTCCAAGCAACCAGGATGCAGCTTTCCTCTGTTGGGTTATTTTGAAATCAGATACCGCTTCAGAACTGTTATAAGGAAAAACTGCTCTGGGGGCGCTCAGGGAACAGTTTTTTTCTTTTAACAAAAGTAATTTTGCACAAATACTACTACACAGTATGTGGTATGTTTTTTTTTTTTTAAAAAAATCTCACCCCATGGCAAATGTAAAATGTGAAAACTTTGCAGAGGTGAAGTCACCATATTGTTAACTTACAGTGTTGTGGCATACATACCTATTCAGAAGCAAATATTTGTGTTTAATGGAGCTTACTCCCAAATGGGTGTAGTGGGTGTAGGCTTGCAGTAATCAAACCAGGTTCAGATTGGAGCTGTACTAATTTGCACACGGGGTTTAGGGGGTGGGGACACACACACCCAAAAAGGCCTTGACAGGCCCATGCATAGTTTATCTGAGGCCTAGGGCAGCAGTCTTGTTAGAATAAAGTTATAAACTCAAACAAAAAATGCAGGAAACCCTGTCCCGCCCTGCAAGGCTCATGTCAAGTGTAGGCCTACCTGGCTGCCCATTGTCCCCCACCCTGGCCTGATCCTTGATACAGTGGTACCTCGGGTTACATACGCTTCAGGTTACATACGCTTCAGGTTACAGACTCCGCTAACCCAGAAATAGTACTTCAGGTTAAGAACTTTGCTTCAGGATGAGAACAGAAATCATGCTCTGGTGGCGTGGCGGCAGCAGGAAGCCCCATAGGCTAAAGTGGTGCTTCAGGTTAAGAACAGTTTCAGGTTAAGTATGGACCTCCAGAACGAATTAAGTACTTAACCCGAGGTACCACTGTAGTACAAAGATGCACCACTATGGTCAATGGCAGTTACCGGAAGAATAAGAAATCCAGATAACAAACTTTTTTATTATAAAAGAATGGAAATGGTTTGTTGAATATTTATGGAAAAAATTGTAAACGGATAAGAACATTATCAGGATTATTGTACTAACCTGCAGTTTCATAACAGTACGTATTTAAAGTAGATGAATAAATGAGCCAAATTAAGTTAATTTGGACATGCAGGAGATATTAAAAATAAATTTTAAGGAAACACAGAAAAAGGGGGAAGGAAGTCAAGTTTTGAAATGTTAAAATGATTGTAAAATTAGTGAAATGTACTGTATAAATCTGGAAAGCTTAAATAATAATAAAAACTATGGTTAATGGCAGCAAGGTAGATTAGGCTGGGTTATTGACTGACCCAACAACAATTGACTGTTGTTTATTGAGATAATAAAACTGGTTTGTCTGCCTTTTGGTGCAAAATATCAGGAATGGATATTTTTGGTGCAAAATATCAGGCACAGGGACGCAGGTGGCGCTGTGGGTTAAAGCCTCAGCGCCTAGGGCTTGCCGATCAAAAGGTCGGCGGTTCGAATCCCTGCGGCGGGGTGCGCTCCCGCTGCTCGGTCCCAGCACCTGCCAACCTAGCAGTTCGAAAGCACCTCCGGGTGCAAGTAGATAAATAGGGACCGCTTACCAGCGGGAAGGTAAACAGCGTTTCCGTGTGTGGCTCTGGCTCGCCAGAGCAGCGATGTCACGCTGGCCACGTGACCCGGAAGTGTCTCCGGACAGCGCTGGCCCCTGGCCTCTTAAGTGAGATGGGCGCACAACCCCAGAGTCTGTCAAGACTGGCCCGTACGGGCAGGGGTACCTTTACCTTTTACCTTTTTATCAGGAATGGAACACAGCAACCAAACCACCGAGGGCAGGGAAGATACTTCCTTTCCTAGCATTGGGTTTTTATTTGTTTCTTATCACCTGATTTACCCGTGAATGTAATTCATTTACAGTTACGGATGTTCATCTATACATACATACATGTATATATTCTAAAAATATTCCCCAACTATGTTGTTTCTACTCTTAAATCTGAGACATCTACACGGTTTACACCGTTGGGAGTGCAGGACTCTTGCGTCTTTAACAACTGTGTGGAAGGTAGCCATGAAACAGGGTTAGCCTCACCTAGTTGGAAAACACAATTGCAGCAAAAGCTTCGCCTGTCAACATTCTATCTACCAGTACTTTTACTAATGGCTTTGCAGCCCACCATTTTGCTTTGGGGTCCTGCATCCCAAAGAGAGCTCCAATTCCCAGAGGGCAAAGTGTACATGCGAACGTGTGCCTCTATGTCCGGGGCCAGGAAAATCCGGGAAGCCGCCACTTCAAAGGCTCGTCACCTAAACTTTCCCCAGCCCTTGCTGGAAAAGCCAGGGGTCGCACCTGGGACCGTCTGCACGCAAAACAAATGCGTGACCACTGCGCTGCTGCTGCTGCCCACCCTACACCTATGCCTTGGGACTGCGTTTGTGCTGCGTGCGACTGGATCTGATCCTGCCAGATCCCTTCTTCTGGTGCATGTCTCCTTTATGCAACCCAGCTGTGTGCTGGGAGGAGGGGGGAATTAATTTCCAGACCGGAAATGCCTCCCGGGCAACGGAGGGAATCACAAACACGCCTCCTCGCCTTCCCTTGTTTACAAAAGGGCTCTCGGAGGTCCCGCCTCTTAAAAGCCGATAGGGTGGCTGCCCTGCTCGTTTGGACAAAAAGGGGCAGGGCACAGCCAATTTTAGAAATGGGCGGGAGCACTTTGTCCGGGCGTTCCTATCATTTGGAAACGGCGATCCTTCCTTTGCATAATAATATTTGCGCTTTATAATGATCGCGGTGGCAGGTGGACTCGAGCGCCGCCTTTGGAGCGGAATCCCAAACGCCTCTCTCGTTCCTCGGGAGTAAATGTCACTTAGTCCCATCGCAGCAGCCGGGATCCGATGCACCGCTTACCCGGGAGTAAGCCCCGTTGGAACACAGCGGGGTTTGCGCTTGAGTAAACCTGCTCTGTGAGTCTGCTTCGACTCGCAGCTTTATGCAACTCGCCCACGCCCTTAGCGCTATTGTATTTGCTCTGTCCGGCCCTCCTGTTTGTTTTCTTTACGCGTTATGTTTTTGTAAAAAAGAAAGTCTAGTGATTTGTTGAGTCATACCGAGCTTGCTGTTTTCCCCAGCACTTCAGCAAGCAGCGTTTTCTGCCGGGTTTGTCCATCTCAGATCGGGGAGAAGGTAGGGAGCCGATAGTGGAGAAGAAAGGGAACAGCTGCGGGACCATGATAAAGCTCACTTTATTTGTGGAAGGGAGGGAATTAAGAAAGCAAAGCAAACTTCTGATGGGCATATTTGCAAAGGGGAGCAAAGCAATTGTGCGATCCTATGCATGTCCTCAGGGGTAAGTCCCGGTGAGTTCCGTAGGGCTAGCTCTTTAGGTAAAGTGCATAGGATTGCCAGCTTAAAACCACTGACTAGTTGAAAAGAAAATCCATTGCTAAAGGGAGCGTGTCGCCCCTTTGCCTAACTCTGACGCCTTCCGGCCCAGAGAGAGAGACTGTGGCTGGACGCTATTTAGATGCACGTCTTCTTTTGGGCAGGTGGTGTGAGGTTTCTTTTTCGGACTTGGTGCTGTTTCCTCAAGGATGGCTGCAAGGAAAGTTGTCAAAACGGTGCTGAGCAGGGAACAGGCGGAAGGAGTTGGCGCTCGGGTTCGCAGAAGCATTGGGAGGCCTGAGGTAAGGAGGCGCCGGTTGTTTCTGTTTCACATGATGCCCTAATGCAGCCTTGGCCAACTTGGTGCCCACCAGTCATTTTGGACTAAAACTCCCGTCAACCTAGCCAGCTCCTGGTCATCCAAAATTGTCACACCTATGTGGTGTTAAGGGGTGGCTAAGGGTACCTGGTGGCGCTGTGGGTTAAAGCCTCAGCGCCTAGGGCTTGCCGATCGAAAGGTCGGCGGTTCGAATCCCTGCGGCGGGGTGCGCTCCCGCTGCTCGGTCCCAGCGCCTGCCAACCTAGCAGTTCGAAAGCACCTCCGGGTGCAAGTAGATAAATAGGGACCGCTTACCAGCGGGAAGGTAAACGGCGTTCCGTGTGCGGCTCTGGCTCTGGCTCTGGCTTTGGCCAGAGCAGCGATGTCACGCTGGCCACGTGACCCGGAAGTGTCTCCGGACAGCGCTGGCCCCTGGCCTCTTGAGTGAGATGGGCGCACAACCCCAGAGTCTGTCAAGACTGGCCCGTACGGGCAGGGGTACCTTTACCTTTACTTTAAGGGTACCTGATATTTTGTGTCACCCCCTTCCCTCATTGCCTATCCCTTTCCCTTCCTCTTTTACTTACACACACACACACACACACTATATATATATTTAAAATCTTACCTTAGAGCAGTGGTACGCAACCTTTTTTTGGCCATGCCCCACCTAAGCATCTCTAAAATCCTGATGCGCCCTCCCTGTGACATATAATTCTTATTATTCAAAAATGTGGAGGAAGCCTAAAAGGCCATTAACTGTTAATAACTCATTCTTGAATTGCCCCCTTTAAAAATCAGATTTCCTCACTGTGGGTCGTGTGCCCCATGTTGGGAACCACAGCCTTAGAGGGTTCAAATGCTCATTTGGCCATGAAGCTCATCGGGGTGACCTTGGGCCAATCACAGCCTCTCAGCCTAACCTACCTCACAAGGTTGTTGTGGGGATTGAATAAGGAGGGGCAGATGAACCATGTATATGCCACCTTGAGCTCCTTGTAGAAGAAAGGTGGGATACAAGTCCAATAGATAATAGTAAACTTGTAGGCACAAATTTGTACCTTGGGTTCTTTAAGTACCTTGCTATTGGTGTATGTATGTTAGGGTGTTTGATGGGGAGCGTAACACAGGGGTGGCTAAGTCAGGGACCTGATGAAGCCCCCCAGCTTATTTTTATCCCCACCTCCCTCAAATCCTACCAGGTTTCACAGTGGCAGCAAAAAAGTGTATTTTTTAAAAAAGGAGATTTAAACCTCTCCACTTAGCAACCTGGTTCATACGAAGACCACACCCTCCTTGTCATCGTATCAATAATGAGCAGAGGAGAGCCATAGCCTCTGCCTCAGGTGATCTGCATGCTCATGCAAGTGTGTGGCACTTCAAGCCCAAAAAAAGGATTAGCCTCCCTGTGTAAAGCAGATTCTTTTCTCTATACTGTCATCTCCAGGGTCCACTGATAACTTGAAAGACATAAGGTGCAATGGCGCTGTGGGTTAAACCACAGAGCCTAGGGCTTGCCGATCAGAAGGTTGGCGGTTCGAATCCCCATGACGGGGTGAGCTCCCATTGCTTGGTCCCAGCTTCTGCCAACCTAGTAGTTTGAAAGCACGCCCAAAGTGCAAGTAGATAAATAGGTACTGCTCCGGCAGGAAGGTACGGTAAATGGCGTTTCCATGTGCTGCTCTGGTTTTGGTGGTGTTTTGCGCCAGAAGCGGCTTAGTCATGCTGACCACATGACATGGAAAAACTGTCTGCGGACAACGCTGGCTCCCTTGGCCTGTAAAGCGAGATGAGCACCGCAACCCCAGAGTAGTCTGTGACTGGACTTAACTGTCAGGGGTCCTTTAGCTTTACCTTTAACAGCATTGGTACTCTCCCCTTCTGGCAATTATGTCGGTAGTTCCCAAATTCTTTACCAGTTAACTCGAATTGAATTCTGAACAGAACAACCCTGCGAGGTAGGCTAGGTTGAGAGTGACTAACTGGCCCCAGATAAACCCAGTGAGCTTCCGTGGCTGTGGGTGCAATCATTTGGCATTCTCCATTGACTTCAGTAACTTAATGTCACTTAATTGGGGCAGGAGTGATTTGAGCAAGCATAGTATACTGACATAAACTTTCATTTACAGATAGGTAGCCGTGTTGGTCTGCCATAGTCAAAACAAAAAAATTCCTTCCAGTAGCACCTTAAAGACCAACTAAGTTAGTTCTTGGTATGAGCTTTCGTGTGCACGCACACTTCTTCAGATACACTGAAACAGAAGTTTCCAGACCCTTCTATATAGTGAGAAGGTGGGGAGGGGTATTACTGTATTTTTCCTTCTATAACACGCAGATTTTTTCTCCTAAAAAGGAAGGGGAAATGTCTGTGCGTGTTATTGAGCGAATGTGTGGTCCCTGGAGCCAATTGGTGTGAGGGGAGGCAAAAAAAAGCAGACAAAAATCAAATCGCGCGTCTCCTAGAAGGGAAACTTGAAAAGAGGAAGCGGCTGCTTTCCGGCATTCTGCCTCAGGGTCTTACTGCCCACCCACCTCTGTTTCCTTGCTGTGTTTGCTCAAACGGAACAAAGAGCAGGGAAAGCCCCTCCCCTCCAGGCAAGCAGAGGGGAAAGCTGAAAACATGCAGGAGGGAGAGAGAGAGCGAGCGAGCTGGCTGGCTTGGGTGGGTAGGTGAGGGAAAACTTTTGCCTTCCTTTCCTCCCTACCCCTCTCCTGCATTCTTAGCCAGCTGCTTCTCTGCACACCCCTCTCCTGCTCCTTGTCCCTTCTGTGTTTTTCCTTCCCTCCCCACTTAAAATGTGGTTAAAAAGCATGGATCCACATGGATCCTCAGGATCTTTGCATTGGGTCAGCCCAAATTCACCATCAGATCACATAGCATGTCCATGGCTACAGCCTGCCCCCCCAAAATCACGCACCCACTGTTGCCTGGGGCTGCAATGGTGCAAAAATGTGGTTAAAAAGCATGGATCCACATGGATCCTAAGGATCTTTGCATTGGGTCAGCCCAAATTCACCATCAGATCACATAGCATGTCCATGGCTACAGCCTGCCCCCCAAAAATCATGCACCCACTGTTGCCTGGGGCTGCAATGGTGCAAAAATGTGGTTAAAAAGCATGGATCTACATGGATCCTCAGGATCTTTGCATTGGGTCAGCCCAAATTCACCATCAGATCACATAGCATGTCCATGGCTACAGCCTGCCCCCCCAAAACCACACACCCACTGTTGCCTGGGGCTGCAATGGTGCAAAAACATGGTTAAAAAGCATGGATCTACATGGATCCTCAGGATCTTTGCATTCAGTCACCCCAAATTCACCATCAGAGCACATAGCATGTCCATGGCTACAGCCTGCCCCCCCAAAATCACGCACCCACTGTTGCCTGGGGCTGCAATGGTGCAAAAATGTGGTTATAAAGCATGGATCCACATGGATCCTAAGGATCTTTGCATTGGGTCAGCCCAAATTCACCATCAGATCACATAGCATGTCCATGGCTACAGCCTGCCCCCCAAAAATCATGCACCCACTGTTGCCTGGGGCTGCAATGGTGCAAAAATGTGGTTAAAAAGCATGGATCTACATGGATCCTCAGGATCTTTGCATTGGGTCAGCCCAAATTCACCATCAGATCACATAGCATGTCCATGGCTACAGCCTGCCCCCCCAAAACCACACACCCACTGTTGCCTGGGGCTGCAATGGTGCAAAAACATGGTTAAAAAGCATGGATCTACATGGATCCTCAGGATCTTTGCATTCAGTCACCCCAAATTCACCATCAGAGCACATAGCATGTCCATGGCTACAGCCTGCCCCCCCAAAATCACGCACCCACTGTTGCCTGGGGCTGCAATGGTGCAAAAACGTGGTTACAAAACATGGATCCACATGGATCCTCAGGATCTTTGCATTGGGTCAGCCCAAATTCACCATCAGAGCACATAGCATGTCCATGGCTACAGCCTGCCCCCCAAAAATCACGCACCCACTGTTGCCTGGGGCTGCAATGGTGCAAAAACGTGGTTACAAAGCATGGATCCACAGGGATTCTCAGGATTTTTGCATTGGGTCACCCCAAATTCACCATCAGATCACATGTCTGTGGCCACAGCATGAAGCACAAAAATGATACATCCACTGTTTCATTCAGAATGTTTTTTCCCTTGTTTTCTTCCTCTAAAAACGATGTGCGTGTTATGGTCAGGTGCGTGTTATAGAGCGAAAAATACGGTACTCAGAAGGGTGGTGGGAATGGGTGATTGGCAGATAGCTGTGATGAGCCTGTTGACGACTCTTAACGACTGCAATAGGTCTTACAGGAAAAAGCAAGGGGTGAAAAGGTGAAAAATGGCTTTGTCATGTATAATGAGATAAGAATCCAAGGTCTTTGTTCAGACCAGGTCTCTCCATGGTTTTAAGTTTGGTGATAAGTTGCAATTCAGCAGCTTCTCTTTCCAGTCTATTTCTGAAATTCCTTTGTAGTAAAACAGCTACTTTGAGATCTTGTATAGAATGTCCTGGGAGATTGAAGTGTTCTCCTACTGGTTTCTCTGTCTTGTGATTCCTGATGTCCGATTTATGTCCGTTTATTCTTTGGCGTAAGGTCTGGCCTGTTTGTCCAATATAGAGAGCTGAAGGACAGCTACTTTGAGATCTTGTATAGAATGTCCTGGGAGATTGAAGTGTTCTCCTACTGGTTTCTCTGTCTTGTGATTCCTGATGTCCGATTTATGTCCGTTTATTCTTTGGTGTAAGGTCTGGCCTGTTTGTCCAATATAGAGAGCTGAAGGACACTGTTGGCTGTTTTACTACAAAGGAATTTCAGAAATAGACTGGAAAGAGAAGCTGCTGAATTGCAACTTATCACCAAACTTAAAACCATGGAGAGACCTGGTCTGAACAAAGACCTTGGATTCTTATCTCATTATACATGACAAAGCCATTTTTCACCTTTTCACCCCTTGCTTTTTCCTGTAAGACCTATTGCAGTCGTTAAGAGTCGTCAACAGGCTCATCACAGCTAAATGCCAATCACCCATTCCCACCACCCTTCTGAGCAATACCCCTCCCCACCTTCTCACTATATAGAAGGGTCTGGAAACTTCTGTTTCAGTGTATCTGAAGAAGTGTGCATGCACACGAAAGCTCATACCAAGAACTGACTTAGTTGGTCTTTAAGGTGCTACTGGAAGGAATTTTTTTGTATAAACTTTCATGTTAACTTAGAAATAAATCTTGTTGAATTCAGGTAGGGTTATGATTGCAACCTAAGACCCTTGTGCCATGCCACAAACTCTGCCTATCATTATCATCATCATTATTATTATGCATTTTATGACAATGTAAACCCACTGTGTCCAACATCTTTGTGTTCCACAGCTGCATAGGATTTAGCATTGAACTCACCCAACAGATTTATCACCCATTTTTTACAGAGCAGCTTGTGATCTGAGTAAAATAAATTATCACTAAAATGACACCAATAACAATAAAATACTAGCATGGATTAAACACGGGGGCATGTCAGAACAAGAGTTGGCACTAAGTCGGGGTGAGAGGCTTGCCCCAAAAGCCTTGACAGCTTTCCTAAAAGCTTTCCTAAAAAGCACTTTCATCCTCATCAAGTGGGTGTGACTTGGAGAACAGGACCACACAAGTTCAGTTGTACATGGTCACTTAAAAAAAAAACACTTTGTAAAATTCTTGCTGTTTTAATTTTCAGTTGAAAAATCTGGATCCGTTTCTGCTGCTTGACGAGTTCAAAGGAGGAAAACCGGCTGGATTTCCTGATCACCCTCACCGAGGTTTTGAGACTGTAAGTTGTTAAGGCGTGCAAGCCTATGTCTGCCGGTTTTTACCATTGCTATAGTACATAGTTTGGGAATGGGCCACAGCTCAAGGGATAGAGCCCGTGGTTTGCATGCTGAAGGTAGCAGGTTCAGTCCCCAATGACATCTTCAGGTAAGCCTGGGAGAGAGAATCCCTGTCTGAAACGCTGGAGGGTTGTTGTCACTCAGTGTAGACAATACTAAGCTAGCTGACCAGCGATCTGGTTCTGTAGAAGGCAGCTTGCTATGTCCCTGAGGCCAGCTGACTTGGGCCTCAACCCATGACAGGTCTCACATGAGACTCATTAAAGAGTTGTTTGTTTGGCTGGTTCTGTGAGATCTCTTCCCCTGCGGGGAGGGGAGAGAGAAAACAGAAGAGCCTACAGAGGCTGCCCACTGTCTCTCATTCCTATATTCCAGTTGAAGTGGCCTACATTGCCCTCTCAGAAAGCCCGGGCTATTCAAGAAGCACCTTGCTATGAACGAACAGAGATATCATCTTTACAATGAAGTAATTCTCTTTCTTTTATTAGTGGCACGGCAACTCATAGCCCCAAACCGGAAAAGTCTGATTATCTCCCTATGGAGACAAAAGGTCACATTAGTGGAAAGGCTAGCTAAACACATGAAAGCTTCGTCTGGCAAGCAATTTCATAGAAACGCTGCATCCTTTTATGCCATTTCTGTTGAGTGGCCTCTCCCACAAATGCACATGCAATTATGGCAGACTGTATTCCTGTTTACGGTCTTTCTTTCTTTTTAATTACAGTGGAAAATCAGTAAAATACATTTAACGTCCTACATTTCAAGCACATGGCTCCCCCGTAAGACTCATGGGAACTGTAGTTTACCCTTCACAGAACTACTATTCCCAGAACCCTTCGCAAACATTTGCCAGGATTCTTGTGCTTTAAATACATGGTGTGTACACAGCCCGTGTCTTTGCTGTCTTATTCCACAGTTTTAATGGATGCTTCCTGTTGCGAACGTTATTATGTACAGTGCTTAGTGAGGTTTCCCTGAATAGCAGTGTACAAATCTTTCAAATATCTGTAAAAATTCTAAAATTACCAAAAAAACCCACCAACCCTCTTACAGTACCTTAAAGACTTAGCAGTTCTACTATGGCCTGACTGTGTGATCCGGAGTCTGAAAAAGGCTATGCTACAAAAAGACTTGCTCATCTTTAAGGTCATGCCAGACTCTTCTTAATGCTTTTGCTGTAACAGATTGTGGAACATTTCTTACATCCCGCCAGCAGGCGGCACTGCTCAGCAGCAGTAGAGGCAAGGATGAGTTTGTGTAGGGCAAAATGATTTCTTAGTGAACACGAGACTTGCAGGGAAAATCTCTTTAAAGATCACCGGCTTTTTAAGCGAATGATGCATTATCAAATCCAGTGGGTAATACCTTTACAGGTACACAAAAGTAAAAAACAACAACACAAAAACCACCCAGGAATTTATTGGGATTTCACCAATGTGACTGTGTAGGAATACAGTCCAAGTAAATATTTATGGGAAAATCACACCTATTTTCCCAGTTCATTCTTTCACTAGCAATATGATTTGTCCCTTAAATTACATTCATTTTATTGGCTTTCAGTTGCCCTCATCTATGCCTCCCCCTCTTCCAGTGTTGCTTTTAGTTTGTACAATAAGTATGCAGGATATCATTCTACCATGTCTAGTTTAAATGAAAAACAGAATGTCTCTGTCTTTGGGGTACCACGAGATACCATGGGGATCAATACAGTACAGTGTAGTGCCATTGATTTCAGTGGGAAAACATTAACAGTCTGTCTAACTCTCCTGTTTAAATCAATAAGATTATAAAATGTTAACTGGCTGAATTATACCCAATATTTATTTGCTCTGTGGGTTTGTTGTTGTTGTTTTTGCTTGCTTATTTTAAGCTGTATTTTTACTGGAAATGTTATTGTAAGTCTCATAAGGCTTTGTTCCATGTTTGGAAAGAAACAATGTCATTTAGATTACAGTTCACTGGGCTTCAGACTACAAACTCCGTTGGAACAAATGCCTTCATGATTGTCAGATGAGGCTATAAAACCTGCTGTGAGCTTGGGCTTCCCTGATGCTCTAAATCTTCTCTTTCTCAGGTAACATACTTACTGGCAGGCGGCTCCATGGCCCATGAAGACTTCTGTGGCCACGCAGGTAGACTGAATCCAGGAGATTTGCAGGTAAGCTAAAGTGATGAGAACAGAGGTTGCCCTGTCTTGCCCTTTCACTTTGAAATTGGTTTTGAAGACTAGAAGTTTTGCAATGTATTTCCCCCCGCTCTGTCGTCTTCCTAGTACAGTGGTACCTCAGGTTACATACGCTTCAGGTTACATACGCTTCAGGTTACAGACTCTGCTAACCCAGAAATATTACCTTGGGTTAAGATCTTTGCTTCAGGATGAGAACAGAAATCGCGCGCCGACAGCGCAGCTGCAGCAGGAGGCCCCATTAGCTAAAGTGGTGCTTCAGGTTAAGAATGGACCTCCGGAATGAATTAAGTACTTAACCCGAGGTACCACTGTACACTGATTTCTGTAATGAGGAGCCTGTGACCTCTCCACCCGTCAAGATTTTGTTGGGACCCAGATTGCCAGCAGCCCCCCATGGCCAGTGGGTCAGGGACGATGGGAGTTTGTGGTACAACAACATCTGGAGTGTCACAGGATCCTCCCTCCTGGGGCAAACCATTGGACTTCAGGATTCCCTGCATCCCAATTTGAGGTGGGTTACAGTGGTGGTACCACCACTCTGTTAAGTTTGTTTGAAAGAGATGAGGTTGGGGAGCTATTTAGGTATCCGGGAGGAGAGGAGAGCTCCCCTGCCTTGAATTGTTTGCAGAAGAGGGAGTTTTGTGAGATGCGGTTTTTCCTACCCGGCCTAAAGAAGTTTATACAGAAAACTTCTCCAGATAGGAGCTCTGCCTTCCCCTGCATTTGGTCATCCTAAACAGAAAAAGAATTAAAGTGGCTTCGGTTTGGGATTGAAGATGGGACCTAGATCTGAAAAGAGTGAAGACCGATACTGTAGACAGGGGTAGTTAACCTGTGACAAACCGCCCCCCCCATCATCCTTGGTCACTGGAGAAGTCTGGTTAGGGTTGGAGTTCAGCAACATCTGGGGGGGGGGTCGCAGGTTAGCCTGTTCCTGTTACAGATGATGTTAAAGCTTCCAAATCCAATTCATTCTAATACAACATTCTAAAGACCTTTAATGCAACCCTACATGTCTATTTAGACCAGGGTTTCCCAAACTTGACTCCTGCTGTTTTTGGACTACAATTCCCACCATCCCTCACCACTAGTCCTGCTAGCTAGGGATGACGGGAATTGTAGTCCAAAAAAGAGCTAGAGACCCAAGCTTGGGAAACCTTGATTTAGACATACGCCCCATGAAGTTCAATGGGGCCTTACTCCCAGGTAAGCGTAGGATTATTGAAGCCCTAGGATATTTACATTCTGGGTCAATTCCCATCATACCACAATCCGCCATGAAACTTTTTGTTTCCTAAGTGTTTAAAACTCATGGATTATTTTTAGCTAATAGCATAACAAATTATTAGACCTGTATTTTTGCATCTTGTTGTGCTTTGGCTAAATAATGCAAGGTGGGGTTGCCAGCTTTGAGCACAACACTGGATCGTGTGTGCAATTTGGGGGGACGGGACTAGGAACTGAGTTTATGCTTCACTTCAGTTTCTGCAAAGCAAAATGTTTCAATTCTCTTACCTGCTCCTTTACCTTTTGGCATATAGTGGATGACAGCCGGCCGTGGCATTCTCCATGCAGAGATGCCTTGCACTGAGGAACCAGCCCACGGCCTGCAGCTTTGGGTCAACCTGAGAAGCTCTGAGAAAATGATTGAACCCCAATACCAAGAACTCAAAAAGGAAGAAGTCCCCAAGCCTTCACAGAACGGCGTGAGTGTGTCCGTCATTTCAGGAGAGGCACTGGGTGTAAAGGTAAACACATTTGCTGACAAACTAGTGAAAAGAGGCCTCTTTTTTAAAAAAACTGTGAACAGTTCTGATAGTTATCTTATGGCTTAGCACAATCTGCAGCCTTTTAAAAAGTGAGTCCCTTGTCTTAACTATACCTTCAGGAGGGGGGAGGGGGAGGTAAAGCCACGGCAGGGCAAAATGAGGGTGTTTGTGAGTGACTTTTCCTTCTCTGATAAGGCGCAGTAAGATTACGGGGCAAGTTACTGTGTACTCCTTGTGTTTACGTAGTCCACATGCTATTGGGGAAGGAGTCCACACTACTGTATTTCCTTGGAAAGCTAATCTGTTGGCAAGGAAAAAGTGGAATGGAAAGAGCCCTTATATACAAAAGGATCTGCTTGCAAAGAAACTCTGTGACCTATGCGCTTAGATTTGTTTGCATGAAAGGCCTGCAGCCAGCTCAGTGATGGAGGAAGCTGTGCTCTCCCTCCTCCTCCTCCTGAACAGAGCCGCTGGCTGGAAAGAAAGCCACATTGCGATTTGAAGGCAGTTACCACACGGTGCTCCTTCAATGGAGCCCTACTGCCACAAAAAGATGTGTACTGTTCAACCTTCCCCAACCAAATGACATTTTCGACTACAAGGCCCATCAGTCCTAGCCAGTATGGCTTGGGGTGATGGGAGTTGGAGTCCAATGACCTCAGGAGAGCACCAGGTTGGGGGTGGCTATCCAAGACATGCTAGATAATAATAATAATAATAATAATAATAATAATAATAATAATAATAATAATAATAAATTTATTATTTATACCCTGCCCACCTGGCTGGGTTTTCCCAGCCACTCTGGGCGGCTCCCAACAGAATATTAAAAACACAATAAAACATCAAACATTTAAAACTTCCCTAAACAGGGCTGTCTTAGATGTCTTCTAAAAGTCAGGTAGTTGTTTATTTCCTTGACATCTGATGGGAGGGTGTTCCACAGGGCAGGCACCACTACTGAGAAGGCCCACTGCCTGGTTCCCTGTTACCTCACTTCTCGCAGTGAGGGAACCACTAGAAGGCCCTCGGAGCTGGACCACAGTGTCTGGGCAAAACGATGGGGGTGGAGACTACAGGCACCGTCAGTGTCTTTAGCAAATGTTTTCTGGCTGCATGTTTCCCCTCAACCTGTCATATGCTTAAAATTCCAATTCACTGAAGTTACATGTTTCAGCTAGTTAATTATGTAACCCCTCAGGGTCAGACAAGTGGAAAACAAGCAGGCCAGTCGTGCTACATCTGCCATTTGTATGGATCTGAATGACTGAGCCTTTAGTTTTAAGAGGATGTAATTGTATGGGATATCATCCCTTTTGCTTACCTTTCTGGAAAGTGTTTTTACTGTCAGTGAGATGCTGTGAGATGTATGAATTATTATTAATAGCATCTCACTTTCAGGAAGCAGTGCCTGTATAGTCAAGCCGTGGTTTGTTCTTACAGCAAGGGAGAAAAGGAGTCGGGGCCTTGTTAGAGGAGGTTGAGTCTCAAGGGTCGTAATCTTGGTATTTCAAGCAAGCATTTTATTGGGGTTTTTTTTCCCTTCTTTTTAACAAGCTGCCTTGCTGTGGCCCATCTAGAAGCACATAAAATAAGTGAGCGAGTCTCATCCTATATACTGTCGAGGCATGCCTTGGTGATATACTGGAATGTGGCTCGCAAAGGAAGCCGGACGCCTTTGTTCTTGCAGTGAACCAACAGCCACTTCCAATCAGGAAAGGTTACAGAGGGAAAACAAGCCGCACAGCTTGCTAAGCCAGTTCCAGCTGGCCCCACACAGAACACTTAAGCCCACCCCACACTTTCGGAGCTGACCCCTGACCCCTGGGCTCTGCCTCTACATTCCACTTCTTTGTTTTATTAACTGAGCCCTTGCCTGTGCAGAAGCAGAGTAGCAGATGGGTTGTCTTGCCCAGGCATTCCTCCATAGCCCACTGTTAGCTTAGAGGCCGCTCAGCCTTATTTCTCATTTCAGTTGTGGCATTTGGTGAGAATTCTAGGAAGAACAATGTCAAAGCAAGGCTAGAGTGGGAGATTCAATGTGGGGAAGGGCCATCTGCTTTGCTCAATGACCGGCACTTCAGGTTAGGGTTGCTAACTTCCCCTGTCTTGAAACCCTGGAGAACCACCAACCTAGAGTGAATGGTCTGGCCCAGTAGACCTATGTTTTCCTGTATCCTTAAAACCTTTCGTCATGGAACTGGCAGTTCCCCCACTGTGAGAAGTGAGGTTACAGGGAAGCAGGCAGAGGGTCTACTCTGCGGAACGCCATCTCTTCAGAAGCCAAGGTTGTAACTATACAACCTTTAGAAGACACCTGAAGGCAGACCTGTCTAGGAAAGTTTTTTAATGTTTTATTATGTGTTTGTATATGGCAACCCAGTCAGATGGGCAGAGTACAAATAAAATAATAATGTATAATCTGGTTTCTCCTCCCACAAGGCATCCTTTTTTAACCAGCCCCCCACTCTAGAGTCTGTATAATTTTTATTTCCTAATAATTCAGCCTCATATCTGAAGAGGTTGGCCAAGGTTGTCCCCAACAGTTAACAGCACAGCTTCTTAGGTGATGCTCTATTTCTGTGGCCGAAGCTGTGTAAAATGCACCCGTCGGGCCAGATTCCTCCTGGACCACAATTTTCAAAAGCCTAGTCTGGTACGTCTAGAAAGAGCATAGCCAATTTATCAGTCTGATATTACTTGGCAAGATGAAGAAAATACACACATTCTGTGGTGCATTAAAATAATTTATGTAGACACGCTATACCAGAGAGACACATTACTCTGTTTTTACATTTATTACCTGCACTGCATTTTTCATTCCTTAAACAATTGCTGAAAGTCTTCCAGGTGGAAGAACTCGAAAAAGTTTCATGAGGAAATGAAAGCTTTGGCTATTTGCAAACCTAAAGCACTAAAACAATCTGCATCCTATTTGCAACCTACCATTGGCAGTTTGACAGCTGGATGATGCTGGGTGGAGTCAGTTGATCAGAAGTTTGGTACAAAGTTTCAGACGCAGAGGGGTGGCAGATGCCTACTTGGATGAAAATTTCTGCAGACTCAGCATGCTCACCTAAGATGTCAGCACTTGGCTTTAGATGCTCATGGGCATGTCCAGCAGCAATGAATTCTGGGAACGGCTACTGTAGCTGCATGAACTGGGTGAGGAGCCAATTAAAATAGAGAGCCCCTGGGTGAGAACTTGACTGTGGCTCAGTTAATCCTGAGTTGCCTGGAAACTAATATTCTACGCTATAGAAAAAAGTATGTTTAAAGTTGGACTTTAGAAAAAACAATCGCTCTAGCAAACTTCATTTTACTATACAGTGGTACCTCAGGTTACAAACACTTCGGGTTACAGACTCCGCTAACCTTGGGTTAAGAACTTTGCTTCAGGATGAGAACAGAAATTGCGCACCAGCAGCATGGTGGCAGCGGGAGGCCTCATTACCTTAACCTCAGGTTAAGAACAGTTTCAGGTTAAGAACAGACCTCCAGAACGAATTAAGTTTGTAACCAGAGGTGCCACTGTATTAGATCAGTATTTGAAAGTTCCTGGGGTAAATAACACCCATAAAGGAAATACTTAATCCACTTTGTGCATGTTAAATACTATTTGTAGCATTTTCCATGCGTTTAATGAGCCCATACTGAAAGCATTGTTGCCACAACAACTAATTCATTGTGCTCAATTTTGGGATCCATCAGACTGAACACAGTCCATGAGCCATGTGGGGTTTGTTGTTATTAGTCGTCTTTTATAGTCTCAAACAGATAAGCTAAAAAAGGCTCATCAAGCCATTGCTGAGCCACAATTATAAATGATGGGCTGTGTTTGGCTTGGTGAGTTAGCCAGTTGTGCAGACATGATGTAAGTGCTTGGGATAGGATATACCCAAAACTCTGCCAACACAGCGTTGACAGATAGGATTTGGCATGGCAGAAATACTATACTCTGATGGCAGATAAACTGGGGGCATAAGGTAGGCATCATGGTCTATCTTTACACATTAGCTCTGACGGAGGAATGAAAGAATCTCTACTTCGCTTTCCACCTTTAACAGTGATTTTAGAAGCTGCTTCCATTGTGAAAGAGAGGCAGCTGCTGCTCATTACTCCAGTTTCTAGTGCTTCACCAATGGAAGACGTTTCACATTGTCTCATCAGTTCAGCCAATTAACGTCAGAAGCTTCATCACCGCATTGCCACCGGCACAAAACCCTTTGCATAAATGTCAACACTGAATATAGCAGCAAATATGTTGACAATCATCACAGGGTCATATTTTAAGTTACTCGTTTTCATTATAATACCTACTTAGACTTGTGTGGAATTCTTTAGCTGTAATTTTTGCATTGTAGGGGGGCTGGACTAGATGCGCCTTGGAGGTCCCTTCTATAAGTCTGTGAATACAGACTGAGTAATATTAGTAAGCATGGCTCATTGCCCAGCTACTGCTATGCAACAAGTTCTAACCATATGCATATATCCCGCATTTAAAAATGAAGATAATGCCTGCAGTTACAGTAAATGTTGTTTGCAAACTCAAGGGATGACTTCACATTGCATACTTTTCTGAAGCTTTTCCAATTGCATGTCTTTAATTTTATCACCTTCTAGCATTCCTCCCATTGTTTTTATTAGCAAACGTGCTATTCATTATGAAGACAAATTAATGCCACATGTAAGCTGTATGGCCTAATGAAATCGTGACCATACCAAGGGGAAGTTGCTGCCCTTTCTAGTGCAGGTATAACAGACAGAAAAACCCACCACCTTCAGATCGGTCGTAAATTCTCTTTCTGCGTGTTGAAGATGCTTTGTTGAACCATTTTAATGCTGGTGCCTTATTACCACGAATAACCTGAAAAAAATGTACGCAAGATGAGCCAAAGTGGGGTTTGCATACCAAAGTAGTCATAAATTCTTTCAACATGTGGCTTCAAATCTTTCCATAAGTACTTTGCAGTGCTGTTTTAAAAGGCATTTTTGATTTAATGCCTCTTTTTGCCTTCCGGAAGGCACCCTTTAAAAAATTCAACGTGATGCATTTCCACTTCTGATTCATTTCCTGACCCAAGATTGCAATTTGTACATTGACTCCGGTACAAGACACCGCTGTTTGAAATTTCATGTTTGAGGGGAACTGGTTTTCCTGTTCCTTATTTTAAGAATAGCCATTCCCTTTTCTAACAAGAAGGCAACATGGATTTGGGTTGTATGAACTGTTGTTTAGTATAGGTTCACAGGGCAGGTTCAACAAGCAGGAAAGGTCTTGGGGGATCTTGTAAAATAATTGGAAGCAAGCACCGTTGGAGAATGCAGTTTGTGTTTCATTACATTTCATCTGATGCCTTTAGGGCATGTCTGCGCACGGAGTTATAAAGGGCTTTTACTAATTCTTATAATCAAAATCCCTGGCATCTGAGTGATGGCAATGTAGGATATTCATTGGGAAAATGTAGCAAAGAGGATTGCGAGAGGATGTTCTTCCTCTCTCGTAAGCCCAGAATTGGGGCATCCAATAAAGTTGTTAGTTGGGAGATTCGGTATAGATAAGAGGAAGGACTTCACACAGCACATACCTAAACTATGCTGCCACAAGATGTAATGATGGCAGCCAGCTTGGACAACATTAAAAGGATTGTAGACAGATTCATGCGGAATAAGGCTATTGGTGGCTACTAGCCAAGATAGCTGTATTAGCTCCAGAACTGGAGGTGGAATGTCTTTGAAATCCAATTGCTGAGGACAACAAGCAGGAGAGGTCTTTTGCTCTCATTTCATTGTGGGCTTCCTGTAAGCAACAGGTTGACCACTGGGAGAACTGGCTAGAAAGACCTTAAGTCTGCCCTAGCAGGGCTGATCTTACATTCTTGTCGTATAAGAAATGGCTGTTAGTATCAGGCACACCATAATGGTATGAATTACATGGAAATTATTAGAAGTAAAGATGATTCTAGTAGAGCAGAGAGATTTCTAGATTTTGTTTACATCGTGTTGGACTATATCTCCCGTTCTCGTGTCTCATTTAAAAAATGCTGACCACAATGTCTGAAGACCTCTTGCATTAGTCCGTGATTGCAGTGCAGGTCTTACCCAAAAGGGACACCTCCAGGGGTGAGAGGTTACTCTCTTTGCTAAATTAATCCCTAATATCCCTGTTGAGCCCCATGGAGTCTGTGTGGGTTTGGAGGATTAGGTTACTAAAACACTGGCAAAGACAGAGAATGAAATAGCTTTGTGCTCACTTTGCCTATTAAATTTGTTTAGAGGAAATTCATTTTCTCCAGACATGCCCCATAGGACTGACTTGCACACACAAAAGTATAGTATTTCCACATAATATTTTTAAATGTTAAAATTAATTGTATTGCTTATTGGTTCTGCAGTTACGTTGGGGTTAGTAGCCATTAGTTTATTTATCTTTCATGAGTTTGACAAGTTTAAAATTGGGTTAGGCAAACTATTGACTATCATTGCATTTTATGGCAGCCAATTCTATAATTTGGGTGAAAAAGTACTTCCTTTCGTATATTCCCCAATTAAGTTGTTTGCACTCTTCCAGTTCTAGTTTTCCAGGTCTTCAATGTCCTTTTTGAGATAGTGACCTGAACTTTAGGCCACATTCAAAATGCTGGCAATTCTATTTTTCAGTCTCTTTCCTAATAATCCGTAGGATGGCTTTTGCTTTTTTTCAGAGCACTGAGTATTCCTTCATTTCCCCCTTCTCTGTTTAGAAGTCTCTCTTCATTAAGCCACGAGCTTGACAGCAAAGCAAATCTTTTAAAACGTATCTGCAGGAGAACTAAACGAAGTGCTCTCTAAATCCTGCAGATCTTTATCAGAAAGAGAACAGTCAGGAGAAAATGCCATGTTTGTCATATGGACCGAGAGAAATGTTCATACCTGAACCTGTTCCAATAGGAGTAATAAGATGGTACGATAAAGTCTGCTGAAGTACAAACGTGTATGGTGCAGAACTGTGCCCACCCATCCTAAAAATGGTTTATTCAGTGCTACTTATCCATATAAAGTATCTTTCTCCTCTTTACGATTCTTCAGCATTTCCTTGAGACTTCACAGTACTTGGCTTCTCAGCTTCTAGGTCAGTGATGGAAAATCTGTGGCCATCCCAATGTAGTTGGACTCCATCAGCCCTGATGGTTGCCCCTTGTTGGCTGAGTCTGATGGGAGTTGAAGTTCAGCCACATCTGGAGGGCCACAGTTTCCCAATCCCAGTTCTAGGTTAAATGCAGGCAAGGTAGCCACTGATGCTGAAAGACCTACACTGTCTTCCAGTACGTTTCTGAGCACAATTCAAAGTGTTGGTGCTGACCTTTAAAGCCCTAAATGGCCTTGGCCCAGTATACCTGAAGGAGCGTCTCCACCCCCATCGTTCAGCCTGGACTCTGAGGTCCAGTGTTGAGGGCCTTCTGGCGGTTCCCTCACTGTGAGATGTGAGGTTACAGGGAACCAGGCAGAGAGCCTTCTCAGTAGTGGTGCCCGCCTTGTGGAATGCCCTCCCATCCGATATTAAGGAAATAAACAACTACTGTATCTGACCTTTAAAAGACACCTGAAGGCAGCCCTGTTTAGGGAAGTTTTTAATGTTTGATCTTTTATCGTGTTTTTAATATTCTGTTGGGAGCTGCCCAGAGTGGTTGGGGAAACCCAGCCAGATGGGCAGGGTATAAATAACAAATTATTCTTATTTATTACTAAAGAAGAGAGGCCTCCTGTTCTTTTCATAGTAGTTTAGAAGAGAGAATTTCAGTAAGCTTAGCTTGCAATGGCAAGCTGAAATTCTCTCTTCTACACAACTTTGAAAGTCACAGGCAGCCTGCACTATTTCAGATCTGCCCACCACATATGCAAGGACTATGCATTTCGGGATTCAAATATCTTGTTGCTGCAACCATGCAGCCATGTGGGGAAAATAACACATGAGCATTTGGAGGCCTTGCTCATGTAATTTTTGTCTCCCCTGGAGACAATTTTTTTTTGAAGGCAACAGTCTGAATATGGTGTCTATTTGAATGGGAGGCTGTGAATCTTGCTCATACATTACACTTTTCTATGCCACCTCCTTGGATTCGGAGTGGGAGTGGGAATTTTTAATTTCAGAACTGAGGCCAGCAGGAGGTCTCCTTATTCAGAGTTGAATTAGCCTTTCACTCCCCCCACCCCCCCTGCCTTCTTTCCAGTTCTTGAATGTAAATATCCATCTTTTTTGTTTTTACTTCGTTACCATGTTTGTTGTTCTGACTCCATGCAATTTCTTTAGGGTTTGTGGCTAGCATAAAAAGAGCCTCTCAAATATTCTTTTGAACAGTTGTGCTGACGCAGATTATAATTGTTTGAAGAGTGCAGCCTAAAATATATATAAATATGCACAATCTACAGGCCCTTCCATTAAATTAACTCAGTGGTAGACAGTTATTCCTGAGGAGACATGTATAGGAATGCTACTGTTCTAGAGGTAGTTTTTTGTCATCATGACCAGTTACAACTGATAGCCTTATCCTCCATTGAAATGCACTGCTGGTGAACTCCCTCTTTGTTTTGATGTGTTTTATGCTCCCAGCCCATTTTCCTCCTCCTGAAATGTAAATTTTCCTTGTTGCTATTCAGTCTAAGGTGTATACCCGCACTCCGACGCTGTATCTGGATTTCAAGCTAGACAAAGGAGCGAAACACACCCAGGCTGTTCCCAAAGGTAGGAAACGTTTCCTTCATCTCATCAAAAATGGAATTTGGAGCAGCTTCAATGGTGATGCTTCAATCTCGTTAATGGTGCCTTGTGATGGGATGAGTTCTTAGTGTGGGCTTAACTTCCATTCCCATTTTTGGCTGTGTGCTTGGGCCTTTTTACACGGCGAAATATCTGAGGGTCTGTTCTGCGCATAGCACCTTTTTCCCACATGGATTGCCAAGTCATGTCAGAGGTATGGCCCAATAGCCGCTTCTGGTGGACCAGAGCAGCGCACGGAAACGCCGTTTACCTTCCCGCCAGAGCAGTACCTGTTTATCTACTTGGACTTTGACATGCTTTCGAACTGCTAGGTTGACAGGAGCAGGGACCGAGCAACGGGAGCCCACCCCATCGCGGGGATTTGAACCGCCGACCTTCTGATCGGCAAGTCCTAGGCTCTGTGGTTTAACCCGCAGTGCCACCCGTGTCCCAATAGGTACATAGTCACACTTGAAAGACTTAATAGCTACAGTGGTGTAATCTCACTGGTGCAGCAGGGCCTCTGGTCTCTCGCCTCCCTCTGTGCACTTTTAAAATCTGCTTTTGAGCATCCCCAACCCTCCGGAGCCAATTTGGAGGTTGGGTGCAGGGACTGAAGAGGACAGGAGAGGAATCTCTGTTGGGCACACAGACGTCTGTTGTGCTGGTGCATATGGCGTGTGGCTTCCCTCCAGGAATAGCCATAAGCCCTGTTCAGTCATTTTTCCATCACGTGGTCACCATCTCATGCCCTCCGTGGGATGCAGCTGCTGGCCCCGCCCTCTCTGTCACATTTCCAGCAGCCCCGTAAATCAAACACAGATTTCTGTGGGTTGAGGTCTGAAGCCAGCAGCCTGCTCTCCCTGTGTGGTTTCTGAATTGTGCGGGGAGCCTCCAGACATAGAGTAGGCCCCCCTTTTCAGACCATTTCCTCTAATGTGTAGAGGGCTGCTGGGCCGCATGACAGGGGCAGAAGCAGAGGAGGCAGGGCAACAAGCACAGCGTCACCCTTTGCTTTGGGCATCGTGAAAGGAGGACTGAGTGAATAGGATGATAGCGAAATAGGCAAATGCTCTGGACCTGGGACTACGCGCATTGTCCGGTAGCTCTTTCGCAAGTTAATGGCTTCACTTCCATTCTTGTAGGAAAAATACGTGTTCCACTGATTTAGGGTCAAACTGTTTGGTATATGGGAAATCTGTGACCTGCTTTTATTTAGTACATTCCAATTTGATTAGAGCAGTTGGATAATGGGATATATTTTTTACCCTTTCTCTACATTGTGCCATTTTCACAATCTAAATTATACTCTTAAAATGTGGTTTGCCAAGTGAGGTAAAAAGTACAATACCCTTTAGGGGCAGCTGATTGGGGAAATTGGGGTGAGGTGGGGGAGAATGAAAAATGCACTTTTCCATTGCTCTAATCAGATTGGTAGCCTCTTGTGGCTGCATTTCATTTAAAGACAGAATGGCAGACAATCCAATCCCATGAACACGTAGTTCAGCCCCAGTTCTTGCAGAAAACAGATGGCTGCTGGCTAGATACTAAGGCCAGTCAGTAAGATTTTTATGTATTGTAAATGCTCTGCCTCAGTTGCAAAGAATCTGAGTTTGGATCCAAAAAACTTATGCACACACTTATCTTGCTACATATGCTATCCTGACTTTGGTAAGGCTCATTTGAATAAAGATTGCCAAGGTATTTTTTTTTTATAGTTGTTATTAAATGAGCTGAGGATCTGGAGTTGCAAAATTCCTTGGCATTTGCCACACATGTTTGTCTGTTAGGTAATGGGCAAAGAATTAGCTGCAAATTCGCTCCATAAGATTTTTCAGCCATTTCTGTGAGAGACGGATGTTTGTTTCTGCACATTTGTGTTTGTATGTAAACAAATTTATGGAAACTCTGGCTTTTTAAAGCAATATACTAATAACCACTGAACAGTTAAGGAGCTGACACATAACTATATCAATAAATACTCATTTGCTATCTTTTGAACTATATCCTGAGTTCAAGTAAATCATTTTTAACACTTCTAAAAGGCTGCTGAAGATTTAAGAAGGGAAGGAGAATTACAGGCTTCTCTCTTAGGTATTTATAGAGCTGGCTTCTTTTGAAGAGATATATGATGAGCATAAAGAGATCACAATCCCTTGATACAGAATATTAGCAAACAATGAACCATTAGTTCCTCAGGGGATTAGCAGAAGCTCGAGAGAACTATAGAGAGCAGTGCCTCCCCCACTTCCTGCTTAAGATGATGTGTGTTGCCCTGAGGGAAGATGGAAGGGGAGAAGACGAGTCCAGGGAATGCATAACCATCATGGACCATCAATAGCCTGAGAGAGCTATAGCTAAGGCTAAAAGATTCCAGGCCAAGGTTGGTGAGCAGGAGTACTGGGTCTTAGAGGAGACCATATAGTGTCCATTACAGACACCTGCTGGAGTGGAGAAGACCAATGGGACATGGTTTCCTGGATGCAAATTGTTGTTAGATCCAGGAAACATGTACTGAAGGTTGTGTCATTCTGTATTTCAGAGACAACATAGTCCTTAATGTGCTAGAAGAAGTCTGCCCTGCTAAGCTCGCATGCTTTCCCTTTACTCTTCTTCAGTGCAGTCACAAGGAGAGATCAGAAGTTTCTGCTTCTGCTTTAGTTTTACCACAGTTTAGCATATCAGCCGAAACCGTCAACTGTGGTTAATCTTAACTATGATTAGTGAAAACAAGCCAGCTTGGTATTCTGTGGCTCCAGTGGGTCAGCTCAGATCAGATCAGCTGGTGTTTTCCGATGCAAGCTAGATTTCTAGCTGAATTCAGCAGTCTTCCTTAGGAATCTGTGATGGGCAAGTGGGGGGCCTGCAACAAAACGTTATGTAGGTTAATGATTGGGTTTAGTGCTGCAGACAACTCCACCTTTCTAGGCCTCCCACTCTGCCATTCTTGCTGTGCCTCCATTTTGCATCCCTTCCCTGTCCCATACTCTTGTTGTGTCAGTTACCATGAAATTCCCCTCTCTCCACATCTGTTCCTATCCTGTGTTCACTGATTTGCTTCTTCACCTTCCACCTCACTTTCAAGTCATGTCTTGATTTTTTTCACCAGCCTTCCTGCTTTCCCTTCTCTCTCCTGCTTCTTGCTCTCAGCTGCGTAGTCTTCTTGCTCATAGTTTGTTCACTTTCTTCTAACCCAGTTTTTGCTTTCATAATTTTTCACCATCAACTTCTAATCTGCTGGGTCTGCTTCCCCTCATCTTGTTAATCTTTTTCCTTCCTTCTGAGCCAGTGTGGTGTAGTGGTTAAGAGTGGTGGACTCATAATCTGGGGAACCGGGTTCGCATCTCCGCTCCTCCACATGCAGCTGCTGGGTGACCTTGGGCTAGTCACACTTCTCTGAAGTCTCCCAGCCTCACTCACCTCACAGAGTGTTTGTTGTGGGGGAGGAAGAGAAAGGAGATTGTTAGCCGCTTTGAGACGCCTTAGGGTAGTGATAAAGAGGGATATCAAATCCAAACTCCTCCTCCTCCTCCTCTTCTTCTTCTTCTTCTTCTTCTTCTTCTTCTTCTCCCCTTGCCCCAAACTCATTGTCCTCCTAGCAGATACAGCCAGGAGCCTGGGCAATGGAAACTTATCAAGCAAGACCTACTTCCAACATATTTTTTATAGCAACAGACATGGATGAATCAGGCAGGCCATGCACACGTATGCAGTTGTGTTTCGGCCTTTGGAAGGGAGTTTGCCTCCTTTGTGTGTTAACATGTTTTTGTTTTGTTTCTTGTACTCCTGGTGTTCCCCTGAGCCTCTGGATGCTTGTGTGGGAGGTTTTAGGTATATAAGTATCACCACTCACCCCAAGAAGCAGAGAAATAAAGGGGACAGGTTTGGAATGGCTGCTGTACAATCTATCCATGTCACAAATTCAGTTATCGGCCCACTGTTTAACTTCTGAAGAAGTCTTAAGCATAACTATATAGCCACAAAATTTGACTTTTTAAGGCTACCTTCCAATCTCTGTCTATTTATGGCGAAAAATTGTGGTCATTTAATTGGAGCTTAATGTGTCAGGATTTTCATGTCGAAATGATGGGGCTTGCTGCTTGTTCTGAGATATGTGCCCAGAGAATGAGAAGGATATAACCTTGAAAGTAGAATTGCTGTGGCTTATTTGCATGTGGTTATTTCAGAGGTGCATCTGCATTTAAAAGAACACATTTACTAACTGTTGCAGACTGAGCAGTAACGCTTTAACGAAAAGATGAGCGCCCTTTATTTATGTTATGAATTGTTTCCCATGAGGCATCCCAAAGCAATTGACAATATAATAAAACATTTACGAAGCAGGTAGAACAGTTGCATATCTAAAAACAATTTAAAAACAATTATATCTTTAAAAAAGCCATTTAAAGCAGCAGTGCATAGGTAAAATCAATTCAGACCCAATATAGGTGCCAACTGGGATAAAGAGAACAGAGTTTTAATCAGGTTACATGGCAATATTTTTTTTCATCCACGTCAAAATGCTAGGCATTCAGCTTGGAAGAAGCAGAGCTGGTGGTCAGATTTAGCAAATAAGGATTTCATCTAGCTGGCGTTCTGGTGGCTGCATCATTGTGTACTTTTAAAGCAAACAATTCCCTTCAAACCAAGTAGGATTTCCATCTGAGCAAAAAATATTTACAACTGGGCTATGAAGCAGCAAACCACCAAACAATGGACTGGCCCCACCAGTTAAATGTCTTTCCCAAGAAAAGGTCCATTTTGTGTCTCCTTCTTACAGAACTGCAGCTGAAGGATAAATGGGCAGTAGTAAAAGGCTAAGCAGCCTGTTGGAGAGGCCTTGGTGGGCTAGAGGTGACATACAGGTCTTAAATTGCCTCCCAGTATAGAAAGTTAAAAGCATATTGGGAAATGATTTATAATGAACTGAAAAAAATGTTTAAAACTACTTTCCAAAAAACAACCAGAGTCGTTTTTGTTGGGGATAACCCATACTGAAATTCCCAGGTGTCAGAAAAGGTTATTTATGTGTGCAACAACTGCAGCCTGTGTTTTGTTAGCTGAAAAATGGAAAGTGAATGAGGCCCCAACTAAAGAGGATTGGCAACTTAAGTTGACAGAATCTGTACAACTTGCAGATTTAACACCTAGAATAAGAGAGCAAGAAGAACATGCATTTAAAGAAGACTGGAAAACATTTATTGAATATATGGAAAGTATTCAGCTGAAATATACAGCTAAAAACGGTGGCAGCATTAAGATAAATTCAACAGAGTAAATAATTTTTGATGGATGTAAAAGTGGAAAACTGATTTGAATGGTTATAGTAAAATATGTAGGGATGTATGTTATGTAAAATCAACCATGGGAAGAGAAGAAGGGTAGACACTGGATATTTTAAAGTTTGTAAAATGTTTATTTGAGATTGTAAAATAGAAAATGTAATTAAAAAAATTATAAAAAATAAGTTGCCTCCCAGTAAGCCTCTTAAAATGGAATAACTTAATTATTTATCCTATTGTTAAACAGAACAGTTAATGAATACATTGGAAAGTCCAATGTATTTTGCTGTAGTGAATTTCTCTCTACTTTGGGGAGGTGTGGGAGGTTGGTAATAATGTTGTTTCATTAGTTATGTTACATCTGAAAATAAGTAAAATATAGTTTAAAAAATGGAACCTTTACACATGGATAGAGTTACACCTATACCTTGCAAATTACAACTTTGCATGGCCTAATACAGGCCTCCATATGTTTAAACTTTCTATGTATCTGACAGTATTTTGCCCTATTACATTTCAGGTTGGACAGCATTTATTTACACGCTCTTTGGTAATGTATATGTTGGTAAGTTGCTTGTTGACTCCACCCTGTTTTGATTACTGGAAACTGCTTCTGTTTTTGAGAACCATTTTTTTATTTTCAAAAGCTAGTACGATCTGTTTTTAGGGGTGAAATGGTATTCAGACGGTTGTAAATGTCAAACAGGCAGCATTTGCTTGCTCTGTAAAAAATTCAGCCTTTAAAGATTAGCAGGTAGCTTCCTATTGGTTTATGACACTGGGTTGCTCCTCTATAAAGCCTACTATGGTCTCTGCACAGTATTTCCTAGAGACTGCTGCTCTGCCTGTGAGCCCACCTATCTATAAACAATACATCTGTGGTTGACCCTTGTTGAGGGTCCTCGTGGCGCAAATGAGCCGCCTTAGTTGTGGCAGGTTGGAGAAAGCTTTCTTTGTTGGGTAATGAAGCGGTGATCTGCAGAGGACCATAGTGATGCTAGATATCCTTTCACAGAATCAGAGAGTCGGAAGGGACCGTGAGGGTCATCTAGACCAACCCCTGCAATGCAGGGATCTTTTACCCCATGTGGGGCTCGAACTCACAACCCTGAGATTAAGAGTCTCATGCTCTGGCTGAGCCATCTCAGCTGAAGCATTTATTTCAAAGTAGAAAACAGATATTGCAGGGAGAACTGTAAAATGCCCCTTATAGAACAATCCTCGGAGGGAAGACCCATCAAGTTCAGTGAGGCTTAATCAGGTAAATGGTTATAGCATTGCATGCTTGGGCATCGTAAATCTTACCTTGCAGTTAAGTTATTCTGTGATCAGCTGTCTGCTTAGAAATTTTCATGAAAGGTTTAATTATTCAGATATGTTTCAGAAACAGTGTGAATTAGCCAGAAATGTTAGCACAATCACTTCTTGAAAAAAAACACCATTTTCCAGGTCCTTCTGATGCTCAGCAAAAAATAGAACCGCACCACACTGCTGTGCTGGACGATGGAGACTGTATTCAGTTTGAAAACAAGGTATTCTGCAACTAATCTGTCTGGCTCCAAAACATCACTCCCACTCCCAGAATGCTTTCAGTAGTTTTTAACGATAGTAAACTGGGTCAGAATGAATCCCAAATAAACCGCCTTAGCAAGAACCCCCAATTAAACTGTTAAAAGAAGTGCTGAACCTGTCTTCATTCCCTTCCTATACTAAATGTTTAAGTGTATTTTGCTTGGTTGTAATTCTTGAGAAGCTCTTATTCTGCAAGAGCCCATTGACTCTTGTGGAACTAGAGTAAGTGGACTGGATTTCATCGGCTTCATTTATTCTTACTCTTTGTATTTTACTCCCCGCACCCTTCAAGCTCCTTAAATTGCAGTTTGCGAGTGCTTTCAGGTGTTCTCTACAATGGAAATGAGGTGTATTCTGGGATACATTCTGACTCAAGGTGGCCCTGAATAGCAGTGTGTCTTCTAACAAATGTCTTGACGACGACTTCTATAATACAGATCCATTCTTTGCCCACCCCTCTCTTCAGATATTCAGTTCAGCTACACTGGAGCATAGGAGGGGCTGTGTTTTTATATCTAAGCTCTCCAGGGAGCCTCTCGCATGCTGGTTATGATATAGCGGTCTTCAAAGAACAGCCAGACAAAGAAATTGCCTGGCTGAGCCCTACAAAACAGGTTGAGAATTGCTGAGCACATAGTAACTGCTTGGCTTATTCCTAAACGTATCACTGTGCATGAAGCAAGGAGCTAGCTACACAAGGTTTGTGCCCCAGTGCTGGCCCAATGGACTCTATTGACCTCATGAACAGTGAGCAAGGAACAGAGGCAGCAACAATGTTGTATATTTGTATGTACTAAAAGAGCTCCCCAGATCCTCTAGAACAGGCTGAATTTTCCTTGGCCCCTTCCTGGTAGGGACAGGGAAGGATTATTGTCTGAAACCCTAGACAGCCACTGCAAATCATTGCACACAAGAGTGGCCCTCTAGATGTTATTGGCTTTGAATTTCCACCAGCTCCAGCTAGCTTGGCTGAAGGGTTAAGGGAGTTTTAGTCCAGCAACATCTGAAGAACCAAAGGTTTAGCCAGCACTGATGTAACCAGTCCTGTGTTCTGACAATAGAAGGTAGCTTCCTGTGTTCGCTCAAGTTGAATCAAAAGCACCTCCTTCAATCTGTTCAAGTTATTACTGATATAGGAGAGTACAGTTTCCATTGGCCTCATTCACACGCCGTGGCAGACATACAACTCAAATGGCAGGGACCTGGCTCCTTCTTCTGCCAAATTGCAAAGAGACGAATCTCAACGCAGTGAGCCAAGAACAAACCATTGTATAATTCATGTTGGGGAGTTAAGATGGTTTGTTTGTTTGTTTTGCATGCCCCTTGAATCCAACTTTTCTTTGTATGCTTAACCGTCTCTAGGCTGGAAAAATAGGTTATATTCTAGGTTGTTGGAAAGAGCAGTTTATTTTGTGAGCAAAATCATAGGAAGTTATAATTTGCTTTCTAAAAAATATAGTCACTTCTGCTTTTGTGCTTTTCCTAAAAAAATTGAACCTGACATGATTCGAAAGTCTTGTTTATTTTTCGGTACGGGCTACACCCTTATGTCTCAAGACAGTTTTGCAATACTAAGACTACAATAGGGTCTGTCGCAATTCTTTTCTTACATAATATCCAGCAATTTATCTTCAGTGCAGCCAGACCCTATGAGCACTGCTAAAGAGACAATGCTGCTTTGACAGGGTAGTTTACCTTAAAAGCTACAACATGCCATAACACAGGAGTGGGATTCTTAAGATGCCTCTTTTATCCTTAGGAGAACTGCCACAGCACAGTAAAAAGTTCTGTCAGTTCCAGTGGGAGGCCCTACACACCAGAAGGAGCTGGAGAACTTATTTTTGCTGTGACAATTTCTGCTACCTCTCTGGAAACTATTCCAACAGATGTTCAGCCCAGTTATGCTGGGGGATGCTCAAGAGTTGGGGTGGGGAAGTTCCCTTGTGGAAAATCTTGGGTGGAGAAGCATTGTCTATTTGTTTTTGGCCTTTAGCTCTCACCAAGCAAATTCGCACAACTGCCCCCTTTGTTTACATGTTTAAATTCACCATATATTTAATAACAACTTGCATGTGGTCCATAGTATTGTATTTAGATAGGATCCAAATCCCACTTTAGGCACAGGGCCCTTTCCAGATGACCTGCTCATTTGGGTTTCACGCTGACTTGCTTGCAGAAAACTTACCAAGAGGTTAGATTGTACCTGGTCTTTATTGAGCATTGATTCTGGTTTTTTTGTGGGGCAGTTATACTGCATCCACCCTGATTTGCTTGGTGTTTATTCGCCTTCCCACTAACCATTTGTTCAGCCCACATGGAGAGGCCATGGGTCATCACTTGGGACAAGCGCTGGCTCATCCTTCTCCCTGAGCTTGGCAGCAGTGGGGAAAACAGCAACATTCCAGGGTCAAATCAGAAACCTGGAAGGCTCTCATAATTCTGGGACTGTCCCTGGAAAGTCGGGACACTTGGAGGGTATGCTGAGGCACCACACTTGTGATCTACTGTATTGTAATTTGCTCCTGCTTTGGGTATCTAATCTCAAAAATCTCAAAATGTAATTTATATGCTGCTGATGGATGCTTTCTGCTCATCCTTTTAGGATCCTGAAGTGAGCCATTTTGTCTTGGTGGCTGGGGAGCCCATTAAGGAACCAGTAGTGCAACATGGTAAATATCTGTTTAACAAGTTGTCTTCTTTTTAAACAAATGGGGCATACAGAACGTGTTTTCATCTTCAACCTCAGTCGTTTATTCTGGAATATCTCCCCCTGCCCTTCTGTTGAAAAGTCCACAGCTGAACATCAGTGACTTGCTGCTTTGGCCTTCCACTGGTATTTATAGGGATATGCCCTATTTGTAAATCACTGTATTTGAGAGGCCTTGCTTGGAATCTTTTGTTACAGTTGTGTTTTGCTCTTGGAAAAACAGGCTGTGGTTTGAGCAGTCAGATCATTCAGATTATTTCCCAATAAATTTTTGAAAAGAAGTGCATAAACGTTGGAAAGCAAAGTACGTACAGTGGTACCTCGGGTTAAGTACTTAATTCGTTCCGGAGGTCCGTTCTTAACCTGAAACTGTTCTTAACCTGAAGCAGCACTTTAGCTAATGGGGCCTCCTGCTGCTCCTGCACTGCCAGAGCCCGATTTCTGTTCTTATCCTGAAGCAAAGTTCTTAACCTGAAACACTATTTCTGGGTTAGCGGAGTGTGTAACCTGAAGCGTATGTAACCTGAAGCATCTGTAATCCGAGGTACCACTGTAAATAAATGTTACCAGCCTCCTAGCAAAGGGACTCAAAGCTGCCAGGCCTTGCCATTGTTACTAGTTATATCTTACCATCATTGCACAAAGCTACTGGCAGGCAAAATGTGAGAAAGGGAGGACGGGTTTGGTGGAGAAGAACCGAGACTGTTACTCCCATGGAATTTCAGTAACTTGCTTACCATCTTCAGAGCCATCTGCATTGATGCAGTGCTGTACATGGCACATAAATGCATGGGTGGGGATGGCTATGAACGACAATGTGAATAATGTTGTGTATGTGTTAGTTGGGTTGAGTCCATGCATTCCTGCAAGTAAATACATGATGTATGAGTGCGTATGATCTCGATGCACACACATGTAAAGTGACTGAGAACTTTCGTGTGCTGTGGCCTGAGGGGGGACCCTCGGCTTCACCTGAATCTGTAGGCCTTTGTCTGTGAGTGTCTGTGGAAACAGTTCTAGAGAAGACTTGAAGGTTGGAAGCAATGTGTCCCTCCCTCTGCCTTGCTCTGCCCTCTCAACCAGATGCAAAACGTGGCAAACTCCTCCATCATTTACAGCATGGTGGCTAACAGTCTGTGGTACAAGGGCCACAGTCACCCATGGCCAGTCCATCAGGGGCTGCATACAAGCAGTGGGTGTGCTCACCCCACAGCCCTCCTCCTTATCAACCAACCAGTCTGATGACCAGGGAGGGGACAGTTTGCATCCCATCAGGGCGCTGTGCTCCACCCACATGTCTACCTCATTTCCCCCTCTTTCTGTTGCAGTGGCCAAAATCAGTGGGGTCAGGGGGCAGATGAGGCACCCAAAGTATTGATTAGCTGCCCCTGATTTATAGAGTCAGATCTTCCCCTTCCACCACTAGCATGTGTGGAATCCCCAAGATTTCCCTTTAATGTGAAGAAGGGAAGAGAAGAACCTGCCGTCAAATGCTATTGAGCAATCCTTGCTCAATTGCTCACTCAGCAATCCTTTGCTCACTCAGGATTGCTCACTCAGCAATCCTTTGATGCAGTGCAACCTCTATGCCAACCTTCAACACAGCTGAGCCCTTGGGAATGAATCTGGGGACCAAAAAGGAGGAGAAAGGAGAAGGAATGAGATGCAAATTGAATTCATCTACAGAAAGCCTAAAGCCCGGAATAATTAAATACTATCCTGAATTTTGCAATTTATATCTTAGGTCCATTTGTGATGAATACACAGGAAGAAATTCAACAAGCCTTTAATGACTTTAGAAATGCAAGAAATGGATTTGAGAGAGCCACCACTTGGAAATCAAAGATTGGAAACAAATGACGTGGGGTAGCAGAACCCAGGCTGATTGCCTTTTTAAAAATAAGTGTGCAGCTGTACACCTTGATCTTTACTGCATTTACTGATTCCATTTGCTTCATTAGTACTGATCATGCGGGTTTGCCACATAGAGCCAAAGTTAGCTATTAAGAGTGTCGTAGATGGGTACAGCTGCATTTTTATTACTCTCAGATATACATGATATATAAACATTCTGTTTATCTGTAATAAAAAGCGTTTTCATCTAAAACGTACAGTCTCATGCCCTTTCTTTGTAAAAGCACTGTTTTAATAAATGAAATGGTTTTGTCAAAATCCTTACAACACAGAAAATGTAAAGGAAAGCGGGGTGTGTGTGTGTCTGTGTGTGTGTAGCTGTAGGAGTGCACCTATTGTAGTATGTATACTTTGTAAGACCATGTGCTGAAGTTTCATGTTTCAGGTAATACCTTTTAAAATAATGGTGGCACACATTGCATCAGTTAGTTTAGTAAATGCTACACCATTGGTAGGGACAGAATGGGATAGGAGCCAACATGTGACTCTTGTTTTCTGCCAGTGTCTGTATCAGATTTAAGACGCAGGCTTCTGCAGGCTTCCATGAAGGCTGTGAAAAAAAGTTTCAATACAGAGAGTTGGATTACAGCTCTCTCTAGCTCAAAGCATCGGCCGTTCTACTGCCGTCTTAAAAGGAAGCTTGTAACATGGAGCACCAAACCCCCTCAGCAGATTTTAACCTTTCCTGGACCACGAATTAATATTGAGTTTCTCTTTGTGTCCAGGTGGGAGATGGATTGATTATTTTTTTTAATAGACTGGGACCTGTAGTTGCCTGCTTCTGGAAATATTTTTTAACTTTTGTATTTTTATATCTAAAAAGTACCTACAAGAAAGAGATGACATTGTTTAAGTGAATTTTACTCTTTTTTTTTAACTGTGCTGTTTACATCTTGTGTATACACTTTAAGTTTACGTGGAGAGTAAGATTCTGGGTATGCATTTTTAAAAATATTAGCAGTTTGTAGAGAAATGAATTTCGAAACGTTCTTCTCCAGCTGTGTGACTTCAACTATATAGCAAAGTGTGGACGTCAACCACAAGGATGTACAAGCCGTGGACAACTGTAAACATATTTATAGTGTCTTTTCTACATCTGCTGCAAGGTTCTGAACATGGATCTGTAAAGGTAAGTGGGCTTTATTTTAGAATTGTCTGCATCAATAGGAGTCTCGAGACCACATGGGTTTTCCTGTCTGAAACGATCTTTGGACTACAGTGGCACCTTTTAAAGTTCTTTCTGGGGTGACTCTTAAGTATTGCATAAATAAACAACTTTGACACATGTAATACCGTCAGAGAAGATTTAACAGCACGGTCCAGCCAATTTAAGCATTTTTCTGACCTGCCAGATTTCCAAGGGGAAGACTAAAGTGCATGTTCAACTAACCCACTGAAATAAATAGTATTTAACTTTTGGCTGACTTCTGTCTTAAGGAGTATATAGAAAACAGTAATGTAATGAATCTACATTCACAGCTGATTGATACTTTTCTTTTTTGGCCACTTAAAATATATATTGTGTTAAACGATAATTCATTTTCAGCGGTGGCACATGACCAAATGGGAACCTTTTTGAGAATTCCAGTATGACAGAACTTTTTGCAATAACATATCCTTCTCTTAAAATTTTCACCCTCAGTCAGTGCTTTTGCTGCATCTCTCCAAACAATTTGTGCATTAGCTGTAAGCCTTCCCTTTCTTTGGCAAGATTAGGAAAGTTGTCTTTTTGACCTATCAGTCACTCTGTTTTTGCACGGATCCACTTTAAAAATAATTAGGTTTTAAATACTGTTCCCAAATAACGTATTTGCTACTGCCCTTTAATATCTAGTTCCTAGAAGTTTTTGTCATTCCAGGACATTGTCAAATGTTTGTGTGTGATTAGAGAAACACCTTACTGCTGTATAATGTACCAATCCAGTCTGAATAATTAAGGCTGAATTCCTATATGGTTTGAGAAGTAATTCTTTGCCAGATCTGATATGAGAAATGCCTTCTAAGGTTGGTTCATGGTGTAAGCTTTCAAAAGATAATATTCTAGCCTCCCTTACAACTTCATTGTGTAAATAGCATATTTACGAGACTTTGAAAGTTTAGAAAAGGCATCAGTGTTCCTCATTTCCTTAACTTGTTACATTCTACTGTTAGCTCCTTCAGTAAATCAGAAAACTGAATTGAAGATTCAAGCAAGAATCCTGTTATGTTCAAATTAACGGGGGTGGGAAGGGGAATGCAACTGCTGGCATTTGGCAAAAATGTGAATCAGCCAGGCCCCAGGGTATTTCTGCAGTACAATGATATAATGCCAATTATATTGCAGAAGCAACATGGATATACTGTGTAGGTCAAACTAAAAAGAGAGAGAGGGTAATCATTACTTCGTGCTAGAGTAGAAGTCAGCCTTTCTGGTATCCTCCATGAAATGATTTCCTTTTATCTTATCAAAATGCTTTTACTGTTAATAAAATTAAGGCTGCAAACTTATGCTATGCATAATTGCTTGGGAGTGGGCTCCACTGTTGACTGTCCTTGCATAAGGATTGGGCTGCCAATGATTTCTACATAGGAATGAGAAAAGGCTACTTTGTGCTTTCTGTTAAATCTCCGGAGGTTTTGAAATCGTTTTTTTTACACCAATTACCTATTATTTGCTGATTTTTCTATAGTTTGGAATATATTTCAGCTGATGCAATTCTATACCTGCCTACTCAGAAGAAAGCCCCGTTGAATTGCAGGGGGCTTATTTCCAGGTCAGTGAGTACAGAATTGCAGCCTGTGGCTCAAAAGTGCTATGAAACATTTTGAGCGGCAGGTTATTCTAAATCTCAGCGACATCAAGCAGCTCTTCTTTCATGTAGAACTATGGGCAGCTTGGTGTGAAGTAGACTGATGGACTGGACTGGCTTTACTATCCTCTTGGCAGGGATCTTATGCTACAGAGAAGAGCCCAAGCTTAAATTATGTCCTTTCTGTAGGGCAAGTGCCTTGAAACACCTATGTGCAGAATTCCCTTTAAGAACATAAGAAGATCCCTGCTGGATCACACCCCAAGACTCATCTGGTCTGCCTTTGGGGGACCCTGTTTTAAAATTTCCCAGCAGTGTATGGCAAAAAGTGTTGGTTTCCCTCACCGTATCATATTACAACAGCAGTGTGTGTGTGTGTGTGTGTGTGTGTGTGTGTGAGAGAGAGAGAGAGAGAGAGATTTCCTGAACTTAACACAATGACTGTAACCTGCCTAATTAACATGGGCTTGGTCCCAGTATGGCAGCAAGTTGAAGCCTGTGTTTCATTAGACAAAGAGAGGATCTGCCTGTGTGTGTGGCGTAAGGCCAGAGAGGTGTTGGAGTTTAAATACAGCTCGGTGCTGCGTACCTGAATCAGTCAAGTCCAGCGGGAGTGCCTATATAGTTGGCCTCTCTCTTATGTATTGTTGCTGTTCCTGTAGCCCCCAGATGCTGGGCTAGGCACTCAACTCCATCACTTCACAAAAGGCCAGATACTGCGCCTTCTGGGAAAGAAGAGGAACCATTGCTTTGGCAGTGCCCCTGACCTGTAAAGACAGCTGCTCTGGTTTGGCCCAATTCAAGCAGAGCTCCTCCCACAGGCTTGGGCCAATAGATGGAGAGACCACAGAGGAAGTTTTGGAAGAGGTTGGTATGAGCTTGGAGAGACAGAACAATGCCTCTCTTGTTGGGTAGGGAGAGTAGCCAGCAGACACTGGGTGGGAGAAAGTGGAATTTAATCATCTCCAGGAAGCAGCAAGGCAGAAGAAACACTGTGTGTGTGTGTGTGTAGAGGCTCTTGTCTGGGCAAAGTAGCTTCAGGGTTCTCCCCTCTTAGCATTTGTGAACCTAATGAAAGGCAGTGACACCCAGGGCCGGCCCACCCATGAGGCAAGGTGAGGCGATTGCCTCAAGTGGAAGGATCCATAGCGGTAGAGAATCCCAATGTAGATCTTTATCCCACCCCACCCCCCATTTCCAATGTCGCTCTTCACTCCCCACTTCTTCCCTGATTCCAAGCAGGAGTTCAGAACCAATGTCCAGGCTTTCCTTTGACCAAAGCCAGGATGTTTGTGGTAAATCTCCATCTGTCTTAAAAAGGTACTTGACCCTATGGACGTGTGCACTGAGCAAAGAAGATTCAGGCTGTTTATTGAGAGGTTTTTTTTCTCCCAGACAGATATTCCAGAAAGAGCTATGAGGGGAAGTTTGGCAAAGCCAAATCTGAAGAGCAGGTGCTGTAAGAGACGGTTTCTTCAAGATGTTTCTTCTGCCCTAGGGGAGAAGGAAGCACTATTTTTCAGGGATCCAAATCTGACTTCCAGGCTTGGATAGTCAAGTGGCCCATTTTTTATTTTTTATTTGTATGCAGTTTTGACTAATGTATTCATTTTTGCAAACAGTGCCCCCACATTATCATTTTTGTCCCCCCCCCCACTAATATATTCATTTTATGCACACCTTCCCCTTAAGTATGCTTTGTTGTAAACATAGTTTGGTGGGAATTCAGAATAACTCGGTCGGTAGAGCATGAGACTCTTAATCTCAGAGTCATGGGTTCAAGCCTCACACTGGGCAAAATATTCCTGAATTGCAGGGGTTTGGACTAAATGACCCTTGTGGTCCGTTCTAACTCTACAGTTCTATGGAGTGCTGCATCACAAAATTCAGGTAAGTACGAATTTTAAAGGATGTCTGTGTTTTAGTTCTTTTATTGTTTCAGAAAGTGAAAACTTGATAGTTTCACCTTTAAATGTGCACTGAATTTAATTTCTGCTCCCATCTCTAGGTGGCCAGCTATCACACCCTGCTCTAACCCAGTAAATAGCCAGGCCACCTCAACACAGCTCAACTGATTAGCCATGGGGATATTCTCTATGTACATGCCTGCTTAATTAGCAAAATTTGAGAGATGAGAGATCAAGCTTATTTTTCATTTAATACAGCAATTGGAAACACAGCCCAATGTTCCAGGGCTACCGCCACAAATTACATTTCATGGCATGTGCCGTGAATATTTATTTCCTCAGGAGTTAAGAAATTTTGTAAAGTACACATGTTGTCAATGAACATATTTATTGGCTTTCTGAACCCTCTGCTCCTTTCAATTCCTTGTGACTAAAAGTCATGATGAGCTACAGTTTCTACATAAAATAAATGTGGTCACAATATTCCGGAAAATTGATCCCATCAATTCTCCTGGGGAGTGCCATTCTTCTTTGGTAGGTCTTGAAAGAGAGCCCTCTTTTGTTGGCTGTTACCATGCATCATCTTTTTAAAACAGCAAGAGCAGATAAAAAGCACATGTTTTTTAACATCCCACTGCATGTCCTTCATGTACTTATCACTTTGAGGGGGGAGTGGGGAAGGTAAAGGGAACTTGGAGAGCTTTATTCAGCCCATGCCTTTTTTGTTCATGAAAATGAGTAGAAAGATATGCCCTCCCTTTCCGGTGCTTCAAAGTTCACAAGAAATACAATTGTGTGTTTTACTTGGTTTTTAACAATGTGGCAAGCTGTTACAATAAATCAAAAACAGAAATCCCAAGACACAGTAGCTAGGGAATATGAGTAGCTTTCAGCTATTTTATATATTCCATTTTGGGGGGAATGTGGCTGGAGCCACCAACCAGGTTCTTTTATCTCCTGGATTGACATTTTTGGTACTGCTTGGTCATAAACCTCTTCCACGTGCCAGTGGCATGGTACTGTACCCTCTGTGTGTATGCCAGGTTAAGGAGCTTCTACAGCTTGGTTCCTGGGTTGCTTGAAAGCAAACCATGTTCCATAAATGTCCTCAAATAATTCATAATTCCCCGTGAGTCAATACTGCAGAGTGTGAAGACCACAGATGCAACTTCAGGAGACAATAGGGTCTTCTGAAATGGAGGAGAAGTCTTAAGTTCCTAAATCTACCTCCCAGTTCTTCTCTCACTGCTCTCTTGTTATATGCTGGACCCAAAGCTATGACTTGGCAGTCTCCCTGGCAACCTAATAGGGAGACACAATCTGTGTTAATGCTGTGAGCACTTCCATCTTGTGCATGCAACAGTATGCTTTACATATCAAGTTAACTGTAAAATGTTAGCCTTGGGAAAAAAGGGACATTGTTGAATGGTTTTCATGGCTACTGTAAGTCAGTTCTTGATGATTCTACTGACTGGATATATGTTTGTTTATCCCAAGGCACTTCTTGGTATGCTAGGGAAATTCTTCATATTTCTTTTCTATGATTAGTAATTCTTGATCAGATTTGAACAAGGGACAGACTCCTGACATTTTGGGTCATTTATCCAACAATATCTCAAGGAGCACCTCTCCCCTTATGAATCGACCCAGACCCTGGCAACCATGTTCGGAGGCCCTTCTTTGTGTGCCTCTTCCAGGAAAGGTCTGGAGGGTGGTAACACGAGAACAGGCCTTTTCTTTGGTGGCTCCCCATTTGTGGAATGCTCTCCCCAGGGAAGCTTATCTGGTGCCTTCATTACATATATTTGGTCATCAGGCAAAAGCATTCCTCTTCTACCAGACCCTTGGCTAATTAAACAACCAATGGCTTTTATTGCTTTTGTTGTTAGTATGCTATGTATTTTTCTGTTTTTATATTGTAAACTGTCCTGTCATGCTTGGATGAAGGGTGGTATATAAATTTAATTAATAAATAATAGAAAAACCATGGGCTGGTGATCCCATATCTGGCATCCTTTGTAACTAATTCTTTAGTTATAAACCTTAGAAAATAACACCTCCTTTAATCCAAGAGTAATTATTTAACCCAGCCTGATATATATTTTTAAGTCTATATTTTTACAGTCTGTATTACATTGGCACATTCAACAGAAATGTGTGCTCTTTGCTACCTAAGGTCTATATATGTAGGCACAGGGCTGATCTTCTGTTTCCGCCCCCTTTCTTACAGAGAACGTCACTTTCCGCCCTGGAGTGGTCAGAGCAGCAGATCAGGAAAGCTTCTAGCCTGGAAGAGCTTCTTCGCATCACCCACTCTGAGGACTGGAAGCTTTGGAAGTGCCGGCTAAAGCTTAAGGGCATGGCCAGTCTGGATTCCAGATCAGCCTCGCATCGCTCCACGAGATTTGCCGCTGCTTTCTATGATATTGAGATACTAAAAGGTAGGCTGACAGTTTATGAACTGAATATTTCTGGATCCACAGTGACATATGTCAGGTTGTTGTCTTGTTTGTACGCAGAGCTGACCCACCCATGAGGCTGGGTGAGGCAGCTGCCTCAGGTGGTATCCTGCAAGCAGCATCACCCCTCTTCCACCCCGCAGAACATCTCCTCTCCTACCAAGTTGGCGAGAGGAGAGGCATCGCTGACAAGTCAGTGGAAGATTCGTCCCCTCATTGGGCAGTGTGGTGGGGCTTTGGTTGGCTTCTCCTGAAGGGAAGAGCCAATGCTAACTCCACTGCTGGGCAGGAAGTGGAAATCAAAAAAGGCTCTTTCCTCACCACCACCCATACCCTGGTCTGATGAAGAAGACTTACAGAGTTTGCGCTCGCATCTGGGTGGGTGGGTGTGTGTGTGGCAGGGTGGCGGCTGTGAGACGTTTCTCTTTTTTGTGTGTAAGTTTTTTTTATTTGATTTTTAACAAATATAAACACATATAAAAAATAATTCAAGATCCATATATCGAGATTGCTCTGAATCTCCTGACTCCCCCCCCCCATCCCTTCCATGGGTCCTAATAATAATAATAATAATAACTGGACATCAATACTTACCCAAGTTTTAACCATCCAAATTATCCATACTTTTGCGAGATGCTTCTCCTCAGGTATCAAAAGGTCTTTGGCCACCCCTGTTTTTATATGAAAGGCAGGTTGTTATGTGTTTTTTGTGCCTCACACACACACACACACACACACACACACACTTGCTGATGGGTCTGCTCCTTGTTCATAAGGTTATGTCAGTGCTCTGAGTGATATAAGCAGGAAGCTGTCTTTTTTTAAAAAAAAAAAATTCCATTTGAAAATAAAGTAAAATAATATTTTAAGAAGTTGAAAATGGTACAGTTAGGAGTCACCATGTGTCTAGAGATGTCACAGACACTGTCCAGTATGTATTGATATAGTATAGCCACTGTACCGAAAGCATCCCACAATCGTGTTTGTGGCGCTTGTTTGGCTGGGAGGAAATGATATTTTGTCGGCAATAAAGCAATGGACTTTTTTTGCTTGGGGTGCTACCCTGGGAGAAGCTGCATGGATCCCTGGAAGGAAAGCAGAAGCCATGAAGCATTTATTCCATGATTTAATGTGCTCACCTGGAAAGGTGTCTACAAACTTGAAAATTCACACCCTGAAAAAAACAAAACCAAAAGCACTGATAGGGTGCTTGATTGAAGTTCTGAGTCTGAAGTGCAGACAGGTGTCAAACCCATTGTTGCAAGCTCTGTATCAGGCATTCTGTCTCATGTGTGCTGAATGCAATATAGGCAGTGGCCTTACATACCAAAGGAGACAAAAAAGAGGAGGAATGTCCTCTAAACCTGCTACAGACTTCTTTAGATTTTCTGCACAAAACTAGGTATTTTTCTTTGTTTCCGCTCACAACACAGTTTGAGCAACTCTGCTCTAAACAAAGCATTTTTCCACTGCAAGGAAAAATGTAAACAGACAGCAATATTTAAAAGGAATGTGCCAACAGCAGCTTGAAATGCAGAAACATTCAAATGCCTGTTTTTATTAGGTGTGCCCTGATGTAAAACACTTTATCAGCTTGGACATTGCTGGGCAGGAGCTTCTTGGACATCTGTTCTTACAAAAAAGAGGAAGAAACAGAGACTAAAACATTGGAAAGGATGCAATGGGCTCTGGTCATACCCTATGGGTGTGCTATGGCATCTGCATTTCTGTAGTTAGACCAAGGGTTGCTAACTCCTGAACTGGCTCTTATAGCTGTCCCTTTTAACAGCCGTTTGATCAGGTGACCAAAGAGCAGGTCATAATGTGTGCCGCCATGTTATGAAAAATTTCACCTGCCCGCTTTGAGCTCATCAGATATTTGCTAAAAGGTCAGGAGAAGGCCAAACATGATTCCCACCCCTTTTCTGGCCAGTTACATCAGAAGAGCTTGACTGGATCAGCCCAAGGGCCCAGTGCAGTCTAACATCCTGAACTCACAGTGACCCAACCAGATGTCTTGGAGAAACCCACAAGCAGAGCCTGAAGGTCACCATGTTCTCCTCAGTTGTGAGTCTCTGCAACTGGTATTCATAAGCTTCATGTCACCCCAAGCTGGATCCCATGATGATGTTGGATTATCAGTGTTGGGCAGCATTGTGTGATCTGGCAGATCATGAGGTTAGTTACCACGTCAGTCCTGCACCTCTTAGGGGGCTGATGATAGAATCTATCATATCTGGGTTTTACAGAACACATTGTAAAGCACAGAAAGGATAAGGGGAGAGATTATAACTACATCAGCTATGGCGGTCAGTTGGTAAAGCTCTCACCTTGATTGAAGCAATTCAGAATTGAGTATGATCCTTCTCTTTCCAAATTGCCATTTCAGAGGTGAGTGTGCATCCCTGCAGGCCAACAGGAGACCATCCAAACACAGAAAGGAAGCACAAACTGGTTTGCAGCAGTGCCAGGTTTTTGCAGGGAAAACTCATGGGAGAACCATGCCCATCAGACATGTGAGGACTGAGCATGGCCATGAAATGTTGACTGGTTCAGGGGTGGGTGGGAATGAAATACCATGGCGGAGGGAGCACTCCACTCTGCCGCATTTCATTGCACAACTCGCTTGGCTCATTTATATTAATAAACAGCAGATGTCATGATGTTGCTTTCCCCCCGTCAGAGTGCAGTGCTGCATCTCACACAGGACTCAGAGAGCAGGCCAGTGAGCTGGTGAGTCCAGTTGTGTGATGACAACTGCCGCTTTTAGAATGGCTCCCTTGTTCTCCAGTCATAGATGAGGAGTGGCAAAGGACTCAGTGCGTGCCGAGGGAGACCTGCGTGGAAGTTGCCAAAGAGCTGGGCACGGCCACCAATAAATTCTTCAAGCCTCCTTGTGTGAATGTCTACAGATGCGGAGGCTGCTGCAATGAAGAGAGCCTAAGCTGCGTGAACACCAGCACATCTTACATATCCAAAATGGTATTTGGACTTTTTTCTACTCTTCTGCAGTTTGTTTCTCCTTAACCGTCAAATCCTATGCAGGTTGACTTTGAAGCAAGCCCCTCTTAATTGAATAGACTCATAGATAGCTCTTTCCTAAGTAAGTGTGTGTAGGAAGACCAGCCACCCAATGGGGTGTCCTCTGGCGTTGAACTCCCATCAACCCTAGCTGATAGGAGTTGTAACCCAAAACACGCAGAGGACGCCATGTTTGGGAAAAACAAGGCCATGAAAGTTGCCCATAGCTATGAATCTATTCACCATGGCAGAGCAAGTGTGGCTGTCCCACATTCACTCATGTCTGTAGAACTATAGACTGCACAATGTGAAGAGGAGGACATGGCGTGAACACATGACAAGGAGCTGCAGGCTATCAAAGATTTCAAGTACATGTTAGACTCATGCTCACCGCATGTCCTTACGGGCGAATTGTAACTGAAGATTCCTAACATGAAGCTCAAGCCTCTATTTTGCTTCATTGAGCAGGAAATGTGGATGCTATTTAACAATGAGGGGAGGCTATTTAACAATGTGTTTTAATAGTGTAAAAATGCTGTATTTCATCTTTCCAGCTCTTTGAGATTTCAGTTCCTTTAACAAATGTGCCAGATCCGATTCAAGTCAAAATTGCAAACCACACCGGTTGCAAGTGCTTAACAAATGCTCAGCGCCCATCGTACACCATCATACGAAGATCTGTTCAATATCCAGAAGAGGATAGGTAAGATGGGCAGTCTTCTCTCTATCCCACTTTTTAAAAAAGATACGCAATCAGTTATGAAGCTTTTCTGAGTGTTCATGAATTGTATGCATTGTTCCAAGATCAGTGGTTATCCGATGTTTTTAAAAAGTATGTTTTTCAATGCTACAAAGAAAAGTTAATGACTACTTGGTAAAACAATGTAGAAATATGTTACATAACATATAGACTTCTCTTCTAGCAGCATTTTTTAATTACTATGGCATCTTTAATATTTACATTTTTAAAAAAGAGAGTCAAAACTGTCACAGGCAGCTGTGGCAAATTAATAAACAGCAGGCAGTTGGAATGTATCGAGGCCCCAGTTTGATGACTTAGCAAATGTAATTCCTTGAACTGTTCCTTTGACAGCAATGAGGCTTCTGGTCGAAGTTCCTAAGACACGTCTCTAAATGCAGAAGCTTCTCAACAGACTCTGAGCCCCAATACACCACGGCCATATGCCGTCTGCCTACTTAACTCAGCCTTTCCCCAACCTGGTATATTCCTGATGTTCTGGGCTGTAACTACCATCTGCTTCATCCAGCATGTTTGTGCTGGCTGGGTGCGATGAGAATTGTAGTCCAAAATATGAGGAAGGCACCAAATTGAGGAACCTTGGTTTAATGTATTTGACTAAGCGTAGGGACACGGGTGGCGCTGTGGGTTAAACCACAGAGCCTAGGGCTTGCGGTTGGTGGTTTGAATCCCCACGATGGGGTGAGCTCCCGTTGCTCGGTCCCTGCTCCTGCCAACCTAGCAGTTCAAAAGCACGAAGTGCAAGTAGATAAATAGGTACTGCTCCAACGGAAAGGTAAATGGCATTTCCGTGCGCTGCTCTGGTTTTCCAGAAGCAGCTTAGTCATGCTGGCCACATGACCCGGAAGCTGTACGCTGGCTCCCTCGGCCAATAAAGTGAGATGAGCGCCACAACCCAAGAGTCGTCCGCGACTGGACCTAATGGTCAGGGGTCCCTTTATCATTACCTTTAATTAATTTGACTAGTCCTGCCCCCAAGCTGGCTCTCAAATGCCATTTTTGCATGTATTTATTTGAATATTTATATACCACACTTCCATAAGAAATATATAACGAAGCGGTGTGTATACATCAGTTACTTTTTAAATGTGTTCTTAACATATTTATTTGGCCTTTTGTTTCTTTCTAGTTGTCCTCAAATAAACAAACTGTGTCATAGTGGCTGGATGTGGGACAGCGATAAATGTGAATGTGTTGTAGACAAAGATCGTCCTGGCAGAAGGGAAGGTATATACTAGTACTACTTATATACTCACTTTAATAGCGAAATCTGGACCAGTTAAAATAACAACATAACAACATTATGAATAACAACATTATCAAACTGGAATAGGTGGGGTGGAGGTGATTCCCGCCCCCCCACTTCTGTAACTCTGTATCCAGGAACAAAAGAGTGAATCTGGGCAGATTGGTAGTTAAAAGCATTTTGCTTTTGCTAGAATCAACTGAAATGAGAAGCTCAGTCAGACAGAAGTAACACTCCTTCATTTGAAGCAAAGCATTTGTCCTCCTCCCAGATACTCCCACCCAACTTTACATGCGCAGCGGGATTATCACCGTCGTCGTCATCATCATTATTGATTATTCTAGGCTATGTGCACCTGGAAAGATAGTAAAATCTGGGCAAGTTTCAAGAGCAATTTCCTCATGATATGGCATGAGAACCTGATGTTCAAAGCCGGTGGGAAGAAAATACTTACCAAGTGATTTCTAGCCATTGCTGAGACAAATACTGCCCCACCCCTGGGAAGAGAAGCAACTCCAGATAATTGTGATTGCAATTAATGACCTGGAACAAAAGCGCTGCACAGGAGTGCCTGGCGTGCTCTGGTCCATGGGGTCACGAAGACTCGGACATGACTAAACGACTAATCAACAACAACATATGGCTGTGTATACATCATACATCATACACATAGTGCTGCAGGGGGGAACTGCAGTTCCTAGAATACTTGGGGTGTACGGTACACTTGAAATGTATGTATATTGCTGTCATGACTTTTAAAGTCCGTATCCATACAGACTCTGTTTATTTCTGCTAGAATATCAACTTCATCATAGTTGTATTCTTTTCAAGCTGTGGATTCCATAGTTTTAACTGTAGGTTGATAGGAGTTCAGATTTCTGGACGCACAGTGCCATAAATAGTGCATTTTATAGGTTAAGTTCAAGTCTTGCTGTACACCTGCAGGATATTACCTTTGAGTGACACCCTATATCTGTGACGTATAGCGAAATGATGAGGTGCCAACATTTTCGGAAGACGGTGGGGAGTTTTATAAATCTCTCTCTCTCTCTCTTTCTCCCTCTCTCTCTCTTCCCTCCAAAACATGTGCCAGGACTCCCTCCACTTGCTGAACTTGCAATGTGTGCACCAAATATGAACTTTGATGAGGAAAATTGCGAGTGCATCTGTAAATGGAAATGCACTGGCAATTTATTTCAGAACAAAGAGAACTGCAGCTGTTACTTGTGTACAGAGAACCAAGACAGCTGCCTTCAGAAACACAAGGCGTTTAATGCAGAAACATGCAGGTAAGCCTTCCTTTACATTTGAGTTCAATGCTGCATGCTTGGTCCACACCCAGGTTGATTGATTCCCACCCCGGGTTGAAATTTGTACTAAATGATAGGGCTTGTGTAGAACGTAAATCTCCCATGTAACAAAATGATAATGAATGAAGATCCTCCATGCAATGTGGAGCCATTCTGTACCTCCCTTCCCATGATCATAATGGACATAGTTTTTTCATGCATTCCTGTACATATTCCATGGAACAGAAGTGCGCACTTACCACATTGTCTTCTCTGACTTACTGTCTTTAAATAGCTGTGAAGACAAATGCCCATTCCAAGCCAGAATGTGCCCAACTGCTCGGCCGGCATGCTCGAGGCACTGTTGCCGCCCAAGAGGGGAAAGAAGTCCTCACGGGTCCCAAAGCAGAGAAACACCATGACTGAGCTTTTGTTATCTCCTGTACTACCACTACCACACTGCTTTGCAAAGTAGCTGCCCACCATCGACTGTTAAACAATAATAATCATGGATACGGGTGGCTTTACTGCTAAAAAAATATAATTAAACTCCAGTCTGTCTTTGTTATTAAGACGACGAATGGATCTGCAAGGACATTGCCACCAGACGGCTGATATATGCTACAACAAACCTCATCCTTGTTCTGTAACGGACTACCAGAAAGACCTACATTCATTGATGTTGTATGAAAAAGAAAGTGGCATGTTAGAAGCAATGGGGATATCTTTACCAAGCAACTTTGAAATGCAGAGAATAGTTCTATGCCTTCAACCTGCTTATTGGTCATATTTTTTTTTAGACCAACTTTTTCAGGCCTTCTAAAATTTGGTTCCTTAATGCATTTAGCACTGAATGATTCGATCTACTGTCTGTCTGTGTTTTATTATTTGGGTTTATCCTAGAACTACTGTCTGATGTGCCATATTTAAAATGTATATAGAAAAATAAAGGCACCAGTTATTAATTAATATGCATTGACGTGTATAATTTCTATTGCAGGCTTGGTCAGAAGGAAAGAACTAGAGGTTTTCATGTGCATCCTTTCATTCCATACACATGGCATAAAAGTGTCCCCCCACTCCTGCTTTTTAAAGAATGTTCTACCACTCATGTGGTAAGACTTGGGGTGAAGCTAAATGCTATTCCTGTGGCAGGGGATTTTTAATTTGATGCTAGGGAGAAGGAGGGGAGGTTTCACACTTCCCTCCAGATGTAATCCTCTCCAAAATCACTCATCTGCATTGCAATTAGCCTTCTTATTACTTTACACCCTGCTCCCAAAGGAGCCTAGGATGGCTTCTAAGAGATGCAACAATAAAATTACCTTAAAAACAATTCCAGTACAGATGCAGATGAGGAAAGACCTCAACTTAACAGGAGGGAAGGTCTTAAGCAGGCACTGAGAAGGCATCAAAAATGGCACCTTCCTAATATTCAAGGGGAGGGAATTCCAAAGGGAAGGCGCCACGGCACTAAGGCTTGATTCTTCCATTGTGTGGAAGGGACTTGCTGATAACAGTGGTATTTACAGGAGGCCCTCTCTCACCTGTGTGAGTGATCACTTGGATATATACGGGCCGAGGCCATAAGGAGAATAATGCAGTAGATCAGGACTATGTCATGTGGGGATGGCAGCTTGAACCTTTTGCCTCCATCCCAGCCATGATCGGAATTGGATCCCACTCCCACCCCCAAGTCTGCTATTTGCAGTTGGACGGAAATCTCCCTGGGTCTGCTGGGAGCTGAAGTCCAGCATGAATGGGCACAGGTTCCTTGCCTCTGGTTTAAAGGTTTGGTGGCTGAGAAAGTCAGCACTGTGTTTTTCAAATACTAGCTTCTTTAAGGGAAAGGATTGTATCTTAGTAGTAAGGCACAGTAGTAAGACCCCTAGGTATAGGGCGATAAATAAATTCAATAAATAAAGAATAAAATGTACCAAATGTAACAGGTTCAATTCTGGCATCACTAAAGAAGGCTGGGGAAAAACAAGTACTAAGCCTTTCCCCCCTCACAAAGTGGTTTGACATTTGTCCAAATGGTTCTCTTTCTCCATAAGACTCACTTGTGATGAGGTGGATGGGGGAGTTAAATGCAATTTGGAAAATGGCTTTCGCAGAATGACAACTTTTGGGACCTGAAATTCATGCAATGATAATGGCTTGCAATTTTTTTGCAGTAGCTTGCAGCAAATTATCATATATGGGCTAATCTCCTTTTGGTGTTAAGGGCAATTAACTGACCACTTTCATTAATGTCTTGTGGATGTAAATTGGTCTAGACTACATAAGCAGGCATAAACCTTTCTTTAGGGACGCAGGTGGCGCTGTGGGTTAAAGCCTCAGCGCCTAGGACTTGCCGATCGAAAGGTCGGCGGTTCGAATCCCTGCGGCGGGGTGCGCTCCCGCTGCTCGGTCCCAGCGCCTGCCAACCTAGCAGTTCGAAAGCACCTCCGGGTGCAAGTAGATAAATAGGGACCGCTTACCAGCGGGAAGGTAAACGGCGTTTCCGTGTGCGGCTCTGGCTCGCCAGATGCAGCTTTGTCACGCTGGCCACGTGACCCGGAAGTGTCTCCGGACAGCGCTGGCCCCTGGCCTCTTGAGTGAGATGGGCGCACAACCCCAGAGTCTGTCAAGACTGGCCCATACGGGCAGGGGTACCTTTACCTTTTTTAAACCTTTCTTTTGGCCTGCCACACTGTGACAGATTACACAGGAAAATATTGTATTCCAATAGCTCCACCTAGTGTTGTCGAGACATTATTAACAGGTTCCTAAAACACTGCAACTTCGAAACATATGAATTAAAAGAAAATGTTCCATGCAAACGTCCATAAAAATTAGCTCAAACCTAAATAAACTACTATGTAAATTTAGGAATGCTGAATGCTGCATTTCCTTGTGAGATCACAGGGCTGATTGTTCCTCTTTTAACAAATATTAAAATGGAATATACAAATAGAATACAGTGGGATGAAATAAACATGGATGAAATAAACATGAATTTGTACAAATCTGAACAGGAAGAGAAAAAAGCATTAAGCTTTTTAAAATCCTAAGCATTGTTATTTAATATCAATAGCTTGCTTGGGACAAAAACAGGGTGTATTTTTGGTAACAGAGGAACATCAGCGGCCGGAGAGTTTAAAATAGATGTCATATGATACCAATAATAGTGAATGTAACTTAGGAGACCTGTGAAGTTATACAAAGGGCAAAACAAAATGGAAGGCAGTACGATACTCTATGCTTTCAATAACATTTATTTTGCAATCTTTGCTTTGTTTTGTTTCAAGCTCTTAATCAAAATCTCTTTGGCTTTACTGACCCATTTCTATATTGTGAAAGGGAACAGGAAAGAGGCTGCAAGGATAGCAGAAGAGATCTATGGAATAGCCCCAGGTAAAATTGTAGAGATAAATGTTTAAAAAACCTAACTGATCTAAAAAATAAATAAATCACTGAAATTGTCAAAAATTGGTACTCATGACTGCACTGTAATCAAGCCGGGTGGAAATATAAATATGTGTATAATTTTGTTAATACAAGCATAAGCTAGAAGGAATATGTCTAAGATGAAGAATTAAAGATTCGCAGGGAAAACCAATGTGCTTCAATATAAGGTAATATTTATTTTTGTTATAGGAAATAAGGTTTTCTTTTTATTGTTGTTATCATTTTAAAAGCCAGAATTCTGCAATGCTGCTATTTAAACTATTTCGGTATTTATTTAATGCAGTCTTATTGTGGGTCTGTTGCATCATTATGCATAAGGTAAAGGTAAAGGTACCCCTGCCCGTACGGGCCAGTCGTGTCCGACTCTAGGGTTGTGCGCCCATCTCACTTAAGAGGCCGAGGGCCAGCGCTGTCCGCAGACACTTCCGGGTCACGTGGCCAGCGTGACAAGCTGCATCTGGCGAGCCAGCGCAGCACACGGAAACGCTGTTTACCTTCCCGCTAGTAAGCGGTCCCTATTTATCTACTTGCACCCGAGGGTGATTTCGAACTGCTAGGTTGGCAGGCGCTGGGACTGAGCAACGGGAGCGCACGCTGCCGCGGGGATTCGAACCGCCGACCTGACGATCGGCAAGTCCTAGGCGCTGAGGTTTTACCCACAGCGCCACCTGCGTCCCTATCATTATGCATACAACAATGCAAAAGATTTAGAATATGCCTTTTCTGAAAGAAGACACTTGCTGGGAGAGTGAAATGTGTGCTTGAACAGCAGTTGCACGTGGCTTGGCTTGCTTTTATTGGAGGGATGAAACTGGATTGTTCCTGCTTTCTCTGCCAAGCAGGGCAGCAAGTTTACAACTTTACTATATGTGAATGAGTCACAAAATGTTAAGCTTGGGTCATTGGCCAGATGTGTTGACTTTATGTCCTTCTGGGTTCATCCCAGTCCTGGCTATTTATGAGTCATCCATGGCAATAAAACGATGGAGAATGCAGGGATAGGGGGTTTTAACATCATTTAAACTGACATTAGCAAAAATCTCCCATTATCGCCGGCTTATTTCCTAGGCATTCTTGTAGCCTTGCAAATACAAAGTTGTGCACGCTACAAATTTTAATCTGCAATATCAATAGCAATATATTTATTAGGTATAATTTATTTGTGTCTAGGCTACATAAGTATCAATGAGCTGTCCCGTCGGAGTCAGTAAATCTGTCAGAAGCAGTAATGGTTATGAATGATATTATTAATCTCTCTACATTTTATGGCCTGCAGTTCCCACTTACCTCTGCAATTCTATACGGTAGCATATGTTTATTTTCAAACACATCAGTTTCCCTCACTGAAGGCTTAAATTTTTTTTAAAAAAAACAATTTAGATGGTTAGCTTTGGGCACATGAAAAGGTGTTGGTTATCTACGCTCTTTTTCTCTGCCACGTTGCCTTTTGCCAGTCTGTCAAACTGAGTATCGTTTTTCAAAACACCACCTGACCACCAACTCTGACCTCTATTAGATTACTTACACACCGTTACCGCTAAGCTTTAAAGTAATGCTGTCCAGCGCTGCTGCATTTACCCTCAGAGCTTCATGAAAAATACCGTTTCTGGGATGCCTTCCGTACCTGGAGCCTTAAGAGGTGTACCTTATGGGAATTACATTTGTCATATGTTTCAAGGAGGTATGTTCTAGATTGCTTAGAAAACTACAGCTCTCTTTGTGCAAATACATTAGGCAGCTGCATGTAGAAAGCTTGTACTTAAAAGACGGACATGTACAGATATTTATAGCCTGGGCCTGTTCTTGTTTTCATGGTTATATTTAACCCTCACATTTCGCGCTATTTTGTATGTTAATGCATCTCTTGTTTGTAGCATCACAGGTAAGGCAATATTTGCTCCTTTGAGCTTCATGGCTTAAGAGTATAAAGAGAGCCCAAACCCCAGTTACGGAAAATGGAAGGTGATGTCAATTAATCACAAAACTGGCACAGTTCTGCTTAATGTAACTGGAGCCCCTGCTCCAACTGCTATATATCACAATAAAAATTACATGGATTTACTGTGTGCACCTATTTATTCAGAAGTAAGTCACACTGTGTGTGTGGGGACGCAGGTGGCGCTGTGGGTTAAAGCCTCAGCGCCTAGGACTTGCCGATCAAAAGGTCGGCAGTTCGAATCCCTGCGGCGGGGTGCGCTCCCGCTGCTCGGTCCCAGCGCCTGCCAACCTAGCAGTTCGAAAGCACCTCCGGGTGCAAGTAGATAAATAGGGACCGCTTACCAGCGGGAAGGTAAACGGCGTTTCCGTGTGCGGCTCTGGCTCGCCAGAGCAGCGATGTCACGCTGGCCACGTGACCCGGAAGTGTCTCCGGACAGCGCTGGCCCCTGGCCTCTTGAGTGAGATGGGCGCACAACCCCAGAGTCTGTCAAGACTGGCTCGTATGGGCAGGGGTACCTTTACCTTTACCTTTACCTTTAAGTCACACTGTGCTCAGTGGGATTTGACTCCTAGATATGCATGCAGGGCTGTCTTTAGCATATGCACCGCCGGGGTGCAAAGATCCACCCAGCGCCCCTTTTTTTAGGGGGGTGAACTCAAAGTTGCTGACCTTTTTTTGGGGGGGGGAATCACTCACCTGTAACAATGTCGCAGCAGAAAAAACTGCTTTTGTTTGACACTATGGAGTAACAGAGCAACAGAAGGTGGGTGGGGACTTCCGCTCCATTGCTTTTCACTGCCACCGATTGAGAGGTAAACATTTGGTGCCCCTTGCACCCCCAGGTAAAGACGGCCCTGTATGCATGCACAAAATCACAACAGAAGTATGGTTGTTCTCTCTCTCTCTCTCTCTCTCTCTCTCTCTCTCTCTCTCTCATTATTGACTCCAAATGGGCCGTGAAGGAACAGAAGTCTGGTCAGCAGTTTCTGATGGCTGAGTCTTGCAAAGTGTTTCAAATGGCTGTCTACTGGGATCTTGCAATAGGTTTTGCGAGACATGACAATTGGCAGATTGTCAGGTTGTGCAGAGTGCCTTGTGCAGCCCACATGGCTTGATTTCATTATGTTGTCAGGCAATCGACAGGCGAGTGGCCCCACCTACTTGTTAAATTTGGCTTGCGGGAGGTGGGGGAGATAACGGCCTAATGCTCGGTTCAGACCACTGTTCCCTGCCCCATGTTAAAGCAAAATCATTTGCATTGGGCCACTGATGGTGGCGAGTGGAGGAATACATATGTGTTTGATATCAGAGCATGGTCGACGTCTTCTTCTTCATCTTCATCATCATCATCATAATCTATATACTACCTATCCAAGGTTTCTGGGCAGAAAGTGATCCTGCATGTTATAGCAAAGGAGAGAACTTGAGGATGCCATTTTCCCTCAAGAAATTCCCAAATAACATACCTCTATAAAAAGGGGCATAATTGTATTTACACCTCTGTAAATCTCTGTTCTATAGACTTATCCTTCAGTGATCTTATTTTAGGCTCATGGGCAGACAGATCTCCCCTTCACGAAGCTGCCTTTCAAGGGCGCCTCCTCTCGTTGAAAACCTTGATAGCACAGGTAAGAAACCCTAATATACTTCCCTGATTTTACAATGCAATCCTACATGTCTACTGAGCAGCAATGAGACTTGCCCTCAGGTTAAGTGTGTATAGGATTGCACCCCAAACATTCTATTCACAACAATGCATACAGACTACACAAATAAATTCAGTGTTGAGTGTGCAAATTCAAAATTGAACTGAGCAGAGCTTGCAAAGATTGCATGAAAGGGAATAAACTTAGGGCCAATTCACACAATTACTGCAGGTTGCCCAGGGTGTTTTCACCAAGATTTAGAAACAAAAATCCACCTCCTTTTCCAGATCTGTTTATTGTAGTGGTGAAAGTGTCAATTTTTTGGAACAACACAAGAGAGGGATAAATTCTAGACTGCAGCCTGAGGTATTGGCTTAGCAGAAGTCCAAAACCATGAATTCTTTAGAAACAGCCACATACATAGTTCTTTTTTTTCTCCCAATGCAGTTTTTCTTCACAAACTTTGCTCATGCTCACACCAGTTCAGCATCCGTAAGGAGACAATGGGTGATTTATTAATCAATTTCTTACCAGATTCTCTACTTACCTGTCTTCACACTGATTCCCCACAAAATTCTGTTTCCAGGGGAACTGGGCACATCAATTAGTTCATATTGTGGAGAAGGCTCTATTGCTGAGTAATGTTGCTATGTTAAGTGTTTTTAAAAATTATTTTTAAAATTGCATTTTTATTTCACCTTTCCTTGAAGTAATGCAGAGTGGTATCCATGTTCCCTCTATTTTATTCTCACAAGAGCCCTGTGAAGTAGGTAAGACAGTGTAGCAGTCTGATATTTTATACCTCTTGCATCCAATCTCTCTTCAGTTAGAGAAACTGGATTGCTTAAACTATGCTTGTTCTGGGAGAACTCTTGCAGATTTCATTTTGCCGAACCACAAATCTAACCACTGGAAAAGGGTGTTTTATTTCAAGCCAATATTAAATCTATACATTATTATTTTTTTGGAACTGCTTATTATCCATACCTTTTGTTCTCAACTGTAGGGGTTCAACGTGAACATTGTTACAATAGACCATGTTACTGCTCTTCACGAGGCTTGCTTGGGTGGCCATGTTGCTTGTGCAAAAGTGTTACTGGAACATGGTGCTCGGGTGAGTACTACCATGACTTCCTGCAGGGGTTAAACTAGGCTTTATTTCACCAGGGTCAAAGACCCAGTTTGGCACACCCTCCACGCGCATTTGTGTATGCACACAGAGGCTGGGAGCTTCAGTGCTTGCCCCTCTGGAGGCTTACCCAGAGCAAAAAACCTGGCTAGCCCCCCGTAGCTACGCCTTTGCTTTCCTGTACAGTGGTACATCGGGTTACAGATGCTTCAAGTTACAGATGCTTCAGGTTACACACTCCGCTAACCCAGAAATAGTACCTCGGGTTAAGAACTTTGCTTCAGGATGAGAACAGAAATCGCACGGCGGCGGCAGGAGGCCCCATTAGCTAAAGTGGTACCTCAGGTTAAGAACAGTTTCAGGTTAAGAACGGACCTCCAGAACGAATTAAGTTCTTAACCTGAGGTACCACTGTATGAGAGATGCTGCTTCAAAATGGGATCTAACAGGGTAACTGTGTGCATTTTGTATTATTGGGAATGTCCAAGAAGATAATCAAAATGGAAGAGTTAAAAGTAGGCACAAATACCATAAAAAGAAATCACTAACAGGAAGTGTTTGGCTCTCTAACGGCATCCACCCACTCCCTCAGTCTTGTCTTTGTTCTGTGTTGCAGGTGAATGCAGTCACTTTAGATGGGATCACACCTCTGTTTAATGCTTGCTGTTGTGGCAGTGCCCCTAGCGTCGATATGCTGCTTGAATTTGGTGCCCGGCCGCAACTGGAGAATCATTTTGCTTCCCCAATTCATGAAGCTGTCAAGAGAGGTAACAGTAGTGGTTTTGGACAATTTTAACTAGATACAAGAATGTCAGATTCTCTACAGAGCTTGTCGGTCCCAAATGAGATTCCAATGGTGGGTCCAGCCCATTCCCCCTGCCCTCCCAGCCCATTCCCCCTGCCCTCCCAGTTCCGGGCCACTGTTGATGAGCGGAGCAGGTAGAAAGCCATGAACAGTTATCAGAGGCATTAAGCTTCATTGGTGATGCAGGGAGACTCAGGATCCCTGGAAGCTGCCTCACCAACCTCAGTCTTCAACCAGCCCAGGAGAGGATCCTGCCTGTCAGCTTCCTCATCTTCCACCTAAGTCACAGTGTTAACCATTGTAGAACTCAGCAAGGAAGAGGATGGGGACAAAACCTTTCTAAATAAGTAAATAGAAACAAGGTGCGTGTGGAATTTGGGCAGGAAATTGGTGGGCAAACATCAGTGATTGTGTGACAAAGAAATACAACACATAAACAAAGGGAAGGGAAGCAGCTGGAGGAGATTTTAAGTAGCAAAATGGCTGTGGGGGAAGGGTTAAGCAGTCCATCCCACATCCTTCCTCAGAGGCAGGATTCAGGTCACTGGGGTTTAGGAATGTCTAGTTATAGAGCATTTAGAGGGTTTCTAGGGATGCGGGTGGCGCTGTGAGTTAAACCACAGAGCCTAGGACTTGGCAATCAGAAGGTCGGCGGTTCGAATCCCCGTGACGGGGTGAGCTCCCGTTGCTCGGTCCCTGCTCCTGCCAACCTAGCAGTTCGAAAGCACATCAAAGTGCAAGTAGATAAATAGTTACTGCTCTGGCAGGAAGGTAAACGCCGTTTCCGTGCGCTGCTCTGGTTTGCCAGAAGCGGCTTAGTCATGCTGGCCACATGACCCGGAAGCTGTACGCCGGCTCCCTTGGCCAGTAAAGCGAGATGAGTGCCACAACCCAAGAGTCGTCCACAACTAGACCTAATGGTCAGGGGTCCCTTTACCTTTAGGCCACTTGCTGCCCCATAGTTCAACAAGGTTTTCTCCTCTCTGTGTTTACATAGGCCACAGAGAGTGTATGGAAATTCTTTTAGCCAATGGTGTTGATGTGGACCAAGAAAACCCACAGCATGGAACAGCACTGTATGTGGCCTGCGTGAATCAAAGGACAGACTGTGTCAAGAAACTTTTAGAACTAGGTACTCTGGCGTGTGTTGGGTTTTCTTGGATGGCATTGGTGGGCTGCTGCATTCCTAAACATCCCAACACTATTTCAGGAACACACTCCATCGTAAGATGGAGCAAGGCTTTCAGAGCAGCTGTCCCTGTTCTGTGGAACAGCACCTCTGTTGAGATACGGCAGCTGTCCGCTACTTGTAATTTCCAGAAACCATTGAAGACATTTTTGCTTCAGCAAGCTTTTCCAGCTGGGTGTAAAGGTGTTTATTTTGTATTGTTTTTAAACCCATCTTATTTATCCCCCCCCCATTAAAACAAACTGTTTTAGTTGTTTTTACTGTATCTTTGTAAATAGTGTTGAAACTCAAATAAATAAATAAAAATACTCCAGATGGCTGACAGGGAGATATATATGCAAGTCTGGAACATTCTGTGCAGACCTTGGCCTGCTATCACCTCCAGTTCCTAAGCTTCCATTTCCTAGAAGCGGGCAGAACATGTAGCCCGGCCAAGTCTCTAATACAGATGCTGAGGGAAGTTTGTTGTTGTGCTGTATCTCCGGGCCTAGGGAGACTGCAAGAAATCAACTGCCCTGGTGCCTGGGAGGGACAGGTGTCAGTGGGATGCTCCCTCATCTCCCTAAATAATATTACCGTAATTTTTGCACCATAACACTCACTTTTTTCCTCCTAGAAAGTAAGTGTTATGGAGGGAATGCCTACGGGTGGCATGCCTATGGATTTTCCTCCTCTAAAAACTACGTGCGTGTTATGGTCGGGTGCGTGTTATAGAGCGAAAAATGCGGTAATTACTCCAAGCCTTGAGAATTGTCCTTGCCTGAAGGAAAAGGAGGACTGGTGTCAGTATACCTCACTTTTGGAGGCTGGAGCTAGTCTTGGTTCCAGGGGCTAAGATATTATTGTTGTTGTTGTTGTTGTGATGATGATGATGTCATTTTTGCAAGTAATTTTCCCTAACAGAATGCATTTTGGTATGTTATTTCCATTAATAAATGCATTTCTATGCACATTTTACCCTAGTAAATGCATTTTGTGCACATTACTTGTCTGGAGCACAGCAAAATTCAAAAAAGTCTGAATTTCAAAGGATAGTTGTGTTTCACATATTGTTTCAGAAAGTGAGTTAAGTAAGTTTGCCTTTAAATGCAGACTCCATCCCTACTTCTCTTATCTGTTCCTCAGTTCACTGCGGGGGGGGGGGAGGGAACAAACCTAGCTGCTGACATAGAAATAGTTTTTAGAGAAGAAATTTATTCCAGCATTAAGAAAAAGTATTAAAGGAGGAAATAAAAATTCGCATTGCTGTCTTCTTGTCTTCTTTCCATGTAATGCTAACTAGTTTGTTTTCATTTCCATACATTCTCTCTAAGGAGCTAGTGTCAACCTGGGTAAGGGACTGGACACACCACTTCATGCAGCCGCTAGAAAATCCAGTGCAGCAATTGTCAACTTGTTAACAGACTACGGGGCCAGCTTGAAATGTAGAAATTCTGAATTAAAATGTGCTCTTGATCTTGCTGCACCTAATAGCTCTGTTGAACGGGCACTGTTGCTTCGGGAAGGTAATGGCCAAGACATTTATCACCGTCATGCTTCTTGCAAATTGTCAGGTCTTATTGTTGTCCACCGAGGTTCTTAGGGATTAATTGGTTACAGGGATGTCCTTGAATGACTTTAAAAGAATTTGAGCCAATTAGATCATGGCTATAAAATGAAATATATGGAGATGGGGAAAGGAAGTGATCTGCTTTGCCTGTGCATAAAAATCTGGGAAATCCTATGCCTGTAATATTTCAGAACTTTGGGGGCTTTCATTAAATTGTAAAGCAAAAATGGAAATGGGAAGCCACCAGACAAGAGTAGCATTTATCTCTATATACAGAGTAGTGAAAATTTTATTAAATTACTTTGGTTTAACTAAAGCCCAGGTTATGTATTATTGTGCTTCAAAAATTATTTAGTGAGATAAACATACTGTATATTGTAATCTAGCTTCCCAATTATTCCAATGGAAGCTAAAATCTAAATTTGAATTGATGATGCTTTTTCTATCTAGCTTTTTACCTGGATTACCTGCCTACCCTTGATTCACAGTCTCCTTATAGACTAGATTTCTGCGCACTGATATATGCTGTACTTATCTCTGAGTTGACATTATTGAATTCATACTACATGTACTGTTCTTTTTTCTCTCTTCCTCCAGGCCCTCCTAGGCTGGCCCAACTGTGCCGATTGTGTATCCGAAAATGCTTGGGCCGATCATGCCTTTATTTAGTCCACAAACTACACTTACCTGAACGACTTGAAGATTTTCTTTTGTTCCGATAACCTTACAGTTCTTTGTAGGCTAACAGAACCAATGAAAAAGATTGTTTACTCTTAATATAATAAAAACTAGGGTGAAAATTAACAAAGACACATGGGGTTTAAAACCATAATATAGGAAGCTTGAAAAGAGCATCTGTGCATTATTTTCTGTGCAAAGCTTGTTCTGGAGGTTGAAAGTTTGCTTTTCAAATGTTTAGCCAAAATGAAGCAGTTTCTATGTAATCACAGCAAAATGGGCTCTAGGGTTCTTCTCATACCTTCCTCATGGTTTATTGTACCTCTTTGTATTAGTACTACTTTGTACTACATCCACAGCACATCCATATTCTTACATTTTAACTGGTGTAGATGTTCAGTAAGTCCATTAAAGGTTTTTCATTTTAATTAAACACACCTAAACTTACCTGCAAGTTACTTTGTCCTTTGTTCTTTGATAAGCAGAGTATATAATTCAATTGCCATATCCTTTTTTAAGGCCACTAAAATTCAGAACAGGATTAGCTAACACCTAGAAGATGAAAATACACCTGGTATAACAACAAGCTCATACTTTCTCATCTGCTTTAAAAGAGGAGGAAGAGGATCCATTAATGCTGGCGTTATCACAGGCACATACACTATGAAGGCACATACAGTATTAACAAATGGATTCATGGGAAATGGTTGATTGCTTAGTCTCTGAAAAGATAAATGACACTGAATCAGTAACATCTAGTCCATTATAGAAAACAGTTATCTTTCTGCCTGTGAAAATTACCTGTAATTTTTGCCATTAAAAGCTAACTCTACTTAAATGTACACAGGAGGGCTCTCTGAGACCAGGTGAACGTTTTGAATCTTGGTGGATCTATTTCAGAAACGGTTTTGCTAGGTTTGACATACTCCAAAAAGTAGAAACCAGGACCCCTAAGTTGAGGTTTTTTTAGACAAACCCCTAAGTTTGAGGGTTGTGTGTGTGCCGTTTTTTATTTTTACAAAAACACAAATAAAAATGTGATTTTTCAATTAACTTGCTTAAGAACCAGGACAAAGCGTCACCTTTCGGCGATTCCCCCTGGATGTCAATTCCGTCTTTGAAATCCCAGACATATGGCAGCCCTAGTTTTGCTCTCTTTTCCACAAAACCAGTTCATTTTGTCAGATATTAAACTTTTTGCCAATTCACGTTCACTATTTCCTGTGATATCTGAGTGCCAAACAATCTCACTATTATTTAGGCAGAGTGCACAATAATGCAGGTTTACTGCTGCATTGCTCAGAGCCAGATATGTGACAAGGTGACTTGTCTGAGACATAAGAAAATGCCCATCTAGTCTAGCATCCTATTCTCAAAGTGGATAAACAGATGCCTGGGGAAAATATACAAGCGTCCTGTAGCAGTAGGTTCCATAACGTAACTAAATTTTAATTGTGCTTAACGTTTCAGCATTCCAGTTCATTGGAGGTCCACAAGTTCTAGCATGGGTGGGGGGGTGGGCTTTTCTCTGTCCACTTTCTCCACGCCATCCATAATTTTATAATATCTGTTACGTCACTTCTTACTCGTCCTTTCTCCAAACAACAAAGTCGCAAATGCTGCAACCTTTCTTCACGGAGCAGTTGATATAATAAGTAAAACAGTGACTATCAATGACTTCACTGTCCAAGCGATCTCTTCTCTGTCATAATAATAATAATAATAATAATAATTTATTATTTATACCCCACCCATCTGGCTGGGTTTCCACATCCACTCTGGGCAGCTTCCAACCGAATATTAAAAACAATACAGCATCAGATATTAAAAACTTCCCTAAACAGGGCCGCCTTCAGTTGTCTTTTAAAAGTAAAATAGTTGTTTATTGCCTTGACATCTGCTGGGAGGGCGTTCCACAGGACAGGCACCACTACCAAGAAGGCCCTCTTCCTGGTTCCCTGTAACCTCACCTCTCGCAGTGAGGGAACCACCAGAAGGCCCTCAGCGCTGGACCTCAGTGTCAAAGCAATAAGCAAGATGCTACAGGGGGAAAATTGAAGAAAGTGCTGTGCTTGCAAGCACCCTATGGGTATCTGGTTGGCCACTGTGGGAACAGGATGCTGGACAAGATGGTCCTTGGGTCTGATTCAGCAGAGCATCTCTTATGTTCTTAGCTGCCAGAAATGGCAAGAAATCTTCAGAGAAGACAGAGAGTCCTAATAGCCAGGGCTGAGTTTCTGAATGTTTTCAGTGGCAGGCCTTGAGCCTGGAATACATGAAATAGTAATAGAAGAAGAAAATGCTTCTAAATATGTGTATAGCAGTTTCCCCTTATTATCTCTCCTATCCCCAAACATTTGTCAGTAAGCTAGATACGTGACCATTTACCAAGCGGTAGCACAGTGTGCATGTTTAGTAAGCCTGTTACCCTGCCAGGATGTAAAAACAATTTTATCCTACATCAAGTTCAGGAGGGGGTAACAAAGGGGTCATCTCTAACGTCCTATAAAATGCCTGACACATACTATTGAGCAGCAGTGTCACTTTTCAAACAAACAAACAAACAAACAAACAAACAATAACCTATTTTTTATTTTTTAAAAATCTGTATTTATATTTTTTTATATAACTTAAATTATTCAGACTAGCACACATAAAAAAGATCACTGAACTACACCAAACTAGTCTAAAGGTTTTCCTATTAAGCAACAGTAAATATCTCTCTGTCTAAAGATTTCAAAAGGGTTAGGTGTGTTCCACTGTTTGACATTTTTGAAACCATTTCTAAATGTTTTGACAGCTTTATTTATAGAGCTACAGTACCTGGATCTTACACACTTATTGGAAGGAACCAAAAGTTGGGATTTGGTATGCATACAGAGGACTAGAAGAGTTTGAAAACAGGGCACTGTTATACCAGAAATGTGTGTTGGCTGGTGCCGCAAAAAGCATAATGAATTCATGAGTCTTAAGAGGCTTTGGACATCAAATCTGAGGTTCTTAGGCAAAAGGAAGCAAAGATATGAGAGGCATCTGAAAGCCCAGCTCCTTCCAACAGCCTGTGTCTCTGCCAGCTCTAGAACTGGGAGGGAGGGAAGACTTGCAGGATCATGTGGTTGCAATGTTAAAGGCCTTGCTTCTCCTGGCCCCACCCCAGCCAGCCATGCCCAGCAGGTAGGCCCCTTCAGAGAAGACCTATATCTCAAGAAATCCCCTGGGATCTTACCTACTCCTACTAGATCCCTCATGCACTTCTTTTGAGCATGCTAGCAGCAACAAGACTGGGAAGAGCAACGGAAGGAAACATGAAGAATATGGCTCCCTAGTGCCTGGCGTGATCTCCTTCCTGCCTTCTTTCCCTGCCCCTTCCCTGCCTCCTTGGAGCTGGAAATGAAGTGTCTGGGGGACCAACTGTGAGGAGGTAAGATCCCATGAGCTTTCTTAAGATCTAAACCCTTTATCTTCCGGCTTCCGTTTTGACCCCTTTCAAAGGTGAGCCACCATCCCACCACAGGCTTGAGACCACCTATTCCATTAGCCTGTTATCTAGTCATGACCTTGCTTTTTCAGAAGTGGGGTTTCTGCCCAGCAGAATGTTACTTTCTTACGTAATATCAACCTGAAATGAAGTCCCGCCGCCCCCCCCCCCCCGACTATGACTAATTCATTCATTGGTTTATGATCCATAGTAAAGGCTGTTTGGTCAAGAACTGAATTTCAGGTTGAAGCCGTTTCCTGGCACCCTTTCTACGAATGAGTAAGCACCTTATGCTGAGCTTAGTCCAAAATGCTGGGACGTGTTTACACTTGGGTGCTCTTAATTTTTATTTAGGGGGTAGCACCACCTTGACACTGGGTGGCATCCCGGACTAAATCCCATTTGAGTGCATATGTGTATATTTATTTACAAATGGTGCTTTAAATGGTTTATGTTAAAACAATGGCGTTTGGTGAAACTTCCTAAAAACAAGATTGAAACAGCTCAAATAAAACGGAGTGGTGTACAAAACAGAGAATGAAAAAGTTACAAGAATCTGAATCAATGGACGCTTGGGGGCAACCATTGGTGTTTAAGAGGAGTTTAGAATATATTATTGTCTCTGCCTCGTGAATTGTGCAAGGGAGGGCACCGGTCTGGTGTGGGTGCTGTCCCTGAGAAGACTCTGTCCCACATTGTCACCGAATGACGATCTGCTGGTTTGGGTCAATGTGTTGCTTTGGGGTCCCTGCACTATAAAGGCCCCTCCCTCCACATACCTCTTCACATGTTCTGTGCAAGTACACTAAGAAGAAATGGAAGGAGGAAGGGGATCGCAATTGCAAACCTTCCCCTGACACATACATGCTCAGTTGAATGTGGGAAGTGACACTAAAAGAAACCATCACATTGCCCAATTATGTGGCCAGAGCCGACACTCATGTTTTAGATCCCTTCAACTGGAAAGCTGTAGGTTGTTGGGGCAAGGACTTCCTGCCATAATGAGTGTGGTGTGGTATATATCTATTATATATACATACATATCGTGAGGCTAAAGACTGGTATTTTAGTAGTACAATTGGGACCTGCAACAGAATACAGTGGTACCTCGGGTTACATACGCTTCAGGTTACAGACTCCGCTAACCCAGAAATAGTACCTCAGGTTAAGAACTTTGCTTCAGGATGAGAACAGAAATCGCACTGCAGTGGCGCGGCAGCAGAGGGAGGCCCCATTAGCTAAAGTGGTACCTCAGGTTAAGAACAGTTTCAGGTTAGGAACGGACCTCCAAAACGAATTAAGTTCTTAATCTGAGGTACCACTGTAGTGTAGTGTGGAACGTTCCTGTCCATTATTACAGTCAGTCCGCCATGCCTGTACCCAGGATACTCCATTACCCTCCTCATCCATTTTGCCACCATTCTGACAGCTGATTTGCATTCCATGACAACTGAGCAGGCTCATTAGGCTGTCTTTTGGCTCCCCTCCTTTTCAGGGTTCCCTCCCCAGATATTTTCTATTTCTACAAACTTAAGAGCTCCACCAGGCGGTTGATGGTTTCATCTTGTCCATTTTGCATACATAAGCGCTGGCACTTTACACTTGCACATCAGAATCAGAAGGTATGATGTTCAGAAGCAAAACCTGAATTGTGGAAAATCGCAGCTCCCTTTGATTTGCTGTTTTTTATAGCGAAAAACAGGCACTGTTGAAAAGACTGGATAGCTTTACCTTGAGCATAATGAAAGCAGACATAATGCAACTGTTCCTACATTGCTCTGCCAATTCTCATCATTCAATCCTGATGTATAGCCCCTTCTCCCACTTTAAGTTTACTGTCAGTTATGTGAAATGCGGTCAAAGACCAGACTGTCAGACACATCAATGTGTAGGATTAAGGCTGATGTTTCACTCTGGAGGCTAAGAGCTATTCTAACAAATGGAATAATGGCATGAACTACCTATGCTACTCAGTCTGTTCACATTTTCCGAAAAGAGCTGTTGTGATAGGCTGTGCTTAGTTCCTAAATGAGAAGAACACTGAGTCACGATTTCTGAAGCGCTTCCAGGTGTGTGGAAGCTTGAACGGGAAATATATTCTTAAATATTTCAGAGTTGCTGGTTGGGGATAAATACTATTATTTGTATAAATCATTTAACATACTTTAGAATTGAATTAAATTAAGGGACGTGGGTGGCGTGTGGTCTAAACCACAGAGCCTCTAGGGCTTGCTGATAGGAAAGTAGGTGGTTTGAATCCCCACAACGGAGTGAGCTCCTGTTGCTCCGCCCCAGCTCCTGCCAACCTAGCAGTTTGAAAGCACACCAGTGCAAGTAGATAAATAGGTACCGCTGTGGCGGGAAGGTAAACGGCGTTTCTGTGTGCTCTGGCTTCCGTCACCGTGTTCCATTGAGCCAGTAGTGGTTTGGTCATGCTGGCCACACGACCCAGAAAGCTGTTTGTGGACGAACGCCGACTCCCTCAGCCTGAAAGCGAGATGAGCGCCACACGCCATAGTTGCCATTGACTGCACTTAACCATCCAGGGGTCCTTTACCATTTTACCTTACTTTTAAATTAACTGATGATGCCACAGTGTGTTTAGATAACCATTTTTTAAAATTGAATTCTACCTTTTAATTGTCTCATTAATTATCCACAACACAAAGCCCTGGTTTTTTTTTTTTAATCATGGTTTCTTCAACACACTAGGAACCATTCCACAAACGAGGAAACAAACCACAACTTATTTCACTGCCCGCCCTACTAGGGTACTGATTGGCCCATTTGAAATTAGAAGTTTGGCGGGTAATCCCCCCCCCCCGCACTTGTCCAGCCGTGGCTATTACTGACATCAGCCGGCCCCACAGGTGATTCTCACCCCACCCACCCCAGCTCTCTGCCAACCCCAATCTGAATCGCCACTGCCCACATAGGGTAAGTGGTTTTATCTGTACTTTAATAATAGTAGTAATAATAACAAACTGCCAAAAGAAGAACACAGGATCCTCATACATTGCAGTCACCGCTGTCTTATAATATGCCAGTCTCTTCCTTTTTCCCTTGCTCAGTGAGCCTTAGAGAGGCTCATGAGTGGTCGTTGCTCCTCTCTGTTTTCATTTAATTATAGTTGGGGAGTTGCCAGCCATTTTTCCTTGAAGGGCCACTAAGTTAATAAGTTTCTATTCAGGTAAAAAATATATGCAAACTACCAAGTGTAATATTAAGTCCCTAAACAGAAACGGATGGATGGGGGGTGTGGGTGTGGGTGAATAGAACAGTTATTCTAACTGGCGTGTTGGTTTGAATGGGGTTTTGCTTTGTTTACCCTTCATCATGTGTCGTCTTGAGTTCATTCGCGGTCAAGATATCAAAATGACATAAAGAAGCTCTGCCTAACACTGTGCTTTTTCATGCCATAGAGAGTATAAAGGAGCAGTTGGAAACAGCTCTCCAAACATGTGGTTTTAATATTCTTGTGGTATGTGGTGCAAAAACTTCTGTGCAGAAAGGAATCAGCTTGCCATTTCTGCGTGTAGTCATGCTCTTTTTGAATGTCTGTGATGGTATGTCTAAAAAAAAATTAATTTGTGCCTTGTGATAAAGGCATTGCAGACAGAGTTACCCCCCCCCCTTCTCTCTTTCTCTGTTATAAATCCCCTGAAGGCACAGTTTGCTGAGCTAGTAAAACTGGCTCTTTCTGTCTTGTTTTTTTGGCAACTGAGAAGTTCCTTTCTTATAAAAACAGAAGGCAAACTCGCTGATTGGACATGGTCCTGGAAAGGATATGACATCAGCCACATCCCTCACTTTGTTCTCTGTGCCCGAAATCTTCATGTACTTTTTAACCCAGTCAATGAAGAGGTGTTCTGTTAAGCTGGAGTGCCCAGGTATTTGGGTTCCTGTAAACCTGAAGCCTTGGTCTTCTGCAAAATGTTCTTCACTTGCATGCACACTGCTTAATAAATGACTCATAGAACTTGGGATATTTTTTTAACAGGCGAGATGGAATTTGAACTCTTATGAGCTCAGCTGTGAAGTGAAATCACAGTAGCCAGACTGTCCAGTGTCGCAATGGATGTGAAAGGGGCAAATGCGAACGCTGGCATATCCCAGAGATCAGAAAGCCAGCCTCACCCAACATACCTACCTAATCTACTGATGGGAGGTAAGTAATAATGCTGTATTTACAAAAGGGAAGGGAAGAGATTGTTTCAAAGTGGAGGTGGAAGGATCATAGCTGCACAATGAGAGTTAATGTATAGAATTATGTCTTTAGAACATTTCTATACCATCTTTCAGAATAGTTTAGCAATGCAAATAAAAAACAATAAAATGCAGCAAAAAGCAAATGTAAATGTGAAAAGCACCACAGTGCTTAAAATAACAGAGTGATCTATGTAACAAGCATTTTAAAAGCATATGGGAGGCAGTTAAAAAGCCTAGATGAATGGAAAAGTTAAGGTGTTATCAGTCTAACTTGTGACTTGTTTTGAACCATTGCCACCAGATGTGAGCAAGTATACAATAAGTTAAGATAACTAGCAAACCGCTTTCGCTAGCGTTTTTTTAAAAAATATAGAACATTTGGCATTTGTGATAAAGAATAGTTCTTTCGCAGTTAGATGAATCGATATTTGCTTTTGTTGTTGATTTAGAAACTGAGTTAACGATACAGCATGTGAGCTGAACATGCTGCCACAATGAATGAGTGTGTATTTATGCTTAGAAGTATGCGGGTTGAAGATACATATAGACATTTGCTTTATAAACATTCCTGTTTTACCAGATCTACTTTTACTAAGGTATATATATCATAATATTGTAACTGTCAGGAGTAGCTGACGTGGGGCAGTGCCATGTCACTGCCTTCCCAAGAGAAGTGTTGTTGCTTCTACTACTTACTGGGACAATGTGACGCTAGGGTATTATATAGAAGTGAGGTTGAGACTCTATAGGTGTATACGGGAGGTGTTCTACCAGAGTGACTCTGCAACCCTGGCTTCACCAACCCTTCCACCTGTGCCCCAACCCCATCCTGGTAAACAGAAGTGACACTATGTGCACATAGAGTAGGGCCCACCTGCACTATACATTTAAAGCAAGTACAGTGGTACCTTGGTTGTTGAATGGCTTGGCTCCCAAACAAATCGGCTCCCGAACGCCGCAAACCCGGAAGTGAGTGTTCCTGTTTGTGAATGTTTTTTGGAAGCCGAACGTCCGACACAGCTTCCGCGGCTTCAGATTGAGTGCAGGAAGCTCCTGCAGCCAATCGGAAGCCGTGCCTTGGTTTTTGAACTGTTCTGGGAGTCGAATGGACTTCCGGAACGGATTACGTTCGACAACCAAGGTACCACTGTAGTGGCTTCCCCCAAAGAATCCTGGGAACTATAGTTTGTTAAGCGAGTTGTTATGAGACCCACCCCCAAATTCTCCTAACAGAACTACAATTCCCAGAGTTTTCCAGGATCAGGAATTGACTGTTAAGCCAATCTGAGAATTGTGGATCTATGATGGGAACAACTCTCAGCACACTTAACAAATTAAACTTTGCAGGATTCTTTGAGGGAAGCCGTGGCTGTTTCAAGCAGTATGATCCTGCTTTAAATGTATAGTGTAGACGGGGGCCTAGTTCTGCTACCCTCAATATTCAGTTTAGTGGAGGAACGAGATCCACATTGCTTATTTAATCTCCAAGTGCCATAGCAATATACAATTTTTTCCCCTTTTAATTCATCTATCATTATTTTAAGTCTATTCTCTGAGACTTAATTTAGATATAGCTTTTATTTATTACATTTGTACCCTGTCTACAAGCTCAGTTTTATTTTTTTAAATCTCAGAATAGTCATGTGAGGTAGAACAGGATGAGAAGACTGGGTACTTTGCCAAATGCCAACTAAGGAATTTCATGGCCGAGGGCACCACTGTGCATTACAATCAGTGCAGGAAACACTGGTGTTAACATCAGCATTTCACGCAGCAAATATGCAAATTGCGACTAGGCATGTACATGTCTCTTTAAACATCCACATGCATGTGTATGGGAAATGAGGATTCCTGGATGCACATACACAATGCTTTGTGGCATCTGCGGTGCACGCATTTTTTGCAGGGAAGTCCAGTGTAACCAGGGTGTTTTCCTGGAGCAAATGTAACAGGGGAGCTTCCCTGAGTGAGGATTGGAACCTGGCTATCTCACATCTTAAGGCAAACAGTTTGGCTGCTGTACCACACTGCCTGTTATGTTTATGGAGGACTGGTGTACAAATTGCAGTGGCAATCATGTTTTCCACAGTTGCACCAGAAATCCTAGAGGGAATCATAAAATGGCGTGGGAGGGTCAGAACAGCATGTGGGGGTGGCGAGGACAAGATCGTTCTGTCTGGCAGGCAGCAGTCCATCGATGGAACATTCATGCAACATTCAACTCCACCCAGTATATTCATTTCACATATTTGATCAACGAATTCAGAAAATCATACATTGCAGCCTTCTCCTGCAGGTGGAGAATTACAAGCCTGAATGCTCCCCACTCTAAAAACAACCCACCCTTGTCCATGAAAAACTAGCATATCAAAGAGAAGAGTTATGACCAGGCTTTCTCTCTGATGTAGAAGCTTTCTTTATGCAGGAAGTTTATGGCATAGGGAAACATTTAAACATTCAGAATCCCACCCTACATTCTGAAATGGAAAATGTGGCGCCTCCTCATACTGAGTGGGACCATTGGTCCATAGAACTCAGTACTCCACGGGTGAGGAACCTGTCGCCTTCCAGATGTTGCTGAACTACAGCTTCCATCATCCCTGGCCATTGGCTGTGCTGGCTGGGGCTGATGGGAGCTGGAGTCCAACGATATCTGGAGGGTCACAGTCTACTCTAACTAGCAGGATGTTTTCTGAGCGCCTGGAAGAGGCCTGTCCCATCACTTGGCACTTGCACATTTAGCTGACATTGAATTTGGGACCTTGCAAGGCATGATGTGATCTACCACTTAGCTACGGTCTTCCTTGGGTACAGTCTCACGAGGGTTCTATTACATGATGTTCTGCAGATACAGATTGGATCATAGCTGGCTGTAACCTTGGAAAATCCTTCACGGCAGACAAGTAATTCTGTTTGCATTTTCCTCTTAGTTTCCCTGTTGATCTGATGGGGGAGGTGGTGATTTTTACATGGATAAGACACAGAGACATTAGTGCTGAGTTCAGGATAACATATTATTTTTCAGGATGTTAAAAACAAACTGCTGATGTAGCTACTTAAGAAAAAGTGCCCAGGGCTTACAAAATTTAATCAACTTATTCAACTATGATATGCAAGTGACAGCAGCAAAATAGGGAGAAGTGTCCCCCAAATTAAGCAAATTCAGCTCCCATTTAGAAAATAAAAGTTTTGTTTCAATGATTTTGTCTGAGCTAGTGTTACCACTGTGGTCTCATGGTTGTCATTATTACATAGTCAAACGTTATTGAAACCTTTGAACAGTTGTACTCCAAGCACAGAATTTATGCTGTCCTGATTCTGATCAGTTGCGCAATACTGTTGATTTTATCATCTACCTTGTATAGATAATGCAACAAGTGAGCTGCATCCTCATTAGAGGCAACCTACTTCTCTTTGAGGATAGGGCAGAGGATGGTGGCCTGGACCTACCACAATGCATCAAAAATAGACCGCCAGCAAGTCCGACACCCATAGCATGTAATAACATAGTCCTCTGGTAACTGGCACCAGGTGATACCACCCAGGTGGCTAGATATATATACTCTAAGGACTACGTCAGTGGATCATCCTGTAGGTATTATATTCTAATGTTAAACCATTCATAATTTTAAAAATAACATATTCATATGATGTTTTGCATGTCTGTGGCTAAAAGCTGGAAATTAAGATTTAGGTATGGGCCAGTAGATTCATTTCATCTAAATTCCCCTCACTAATGTGTCACAGATTAAGGTACATCACAATGAAATGGTGTAGTTCAAATGTGTAGAGTGCTACAGTGCAACCCTATGCATGTCCAATAGAGTTTACTCCCAGGTAAGTGTGTAGAGAATTGCAGCTTTACTCTTGGAATGTTGGGATTTTGGTTCAGATTCTCCATGAACACCACTAATTACTTCGAACCAGTCACTGGCTGTGTTTACACATAATGCTAAGCCATACTTTGTTCAACAAACCATGAGTCATGTCACAAGCAAGTGAACAAGCAAGCCATGCCTTCTTTTCTCCAAATTTTGGCTTGTTTTCCAGCTACTCTTGCCTTGTGCCGTTTTAGCTTTACAAGTGTCAGGGGTGAGGAGAACAGACTCACCATGGTTCAGCAAGGCTGTTGGGTTCAGACGTGACACCAAACCATAGTAAAAACAAGGCAGAGTTCATAAGTCAACAACCAGTTATGGGGGTTTTTTGGCGGAAAACAAACTGTTATTATTTTACTGGGATGGGTTTGGACATTCAAACAAACCACAGTTAGGGTAAACAAGCCATGGCTTAATATTGTATGTGAACCAGGACACTTTGCCTCAGTCTAACCTCAGAGGTTGTTGCAATGATATAAGCATAAATGTGATTGGCCTGGAAGAGTTCTTGTCAATGAGAATGAGCAGAACTGAAAGAAAAGTATGAGGGCATGGATGAGATAAAAAAATGGAAAGGAGTAAAAAATAGTTAAGGAATAAGTTATTGAGAGGGTATTTTGATACCTTTTCAGGTTTCACTGTTTTGCTGAGCTGTGTTTCCAGTGAGCCATTATTGAGGATTTATGTTTGTTTAGCAGTTTGGTTAATGATCTGTGACAAAACATGGAAGAAGGAGTCTCCTCTCACAGATAGGTACTGCAGCATCTTTATTATCAAATTGAGCGGAAAACCATATATTGCCAGCAGCTGGACCTTCTCTCATGATGACATTCTGAATGGTATATCAGTCTCTAAATCATTCCAGAATGTACCAATTGCTGCTGCTGCTTTTATTAAACAATCAAAGTGCATGCTGTCCTTATTCTGTGGAGTTTACCAGCTAAAATCTGACCCAGGAGAAATAACAGAGGAAGGGAAGTAAAAACGGTATAGGTAGGCACACCTGGCATAATCTGTTGTTCTGCCTACTGGGTAATGCAAACAAGGAGAGTATATCAAGGTAGTATATATATGGATACTAGCCAAGCATTATCATTGAAGAGGAAAAGAAAGGAAAAGACATGCCAATGGATGTGTTATGACACTGACTTTTTATCTGTTTCTCTAGCATGCAACAGTTTGGTCTTCCCTCGAAGTTCATTGCCTTGAGATCAGGTTGACAGGTCGGGTAATAAAACACAATTGCTTTTGCTCACTGAAGCAAGGATGAAGTAATCACATTTAAACACATGGATATCGCTTAACCTTTAAGAATCCTTTTAGACAGTGCCGGATTTACTGAGCTACTTTCCCCAAACCAAGAGTAGATAACTTCATTTAATCACATTCTTAAGCCTTGTTTCCCCTCTTAATGCAGATTTTGTTTCTGACTGGTCTCCTTTGCACGATGCTTCCATTCATGGGCGGCTGCTTGCTCTGAAGAAACTCATCCATCAGGTACTGCACCATTAGGGAGATAAACATTGAGTTTGCCTTGCTCATTAAGCCTCTTGTTGAAGGCACATTCCATTTTATGCAGTAAGGTAGCAAACATATGTGTTGACCTGAAGGAGAACTAAAATGTAATGTTTTCAGAAAATGGTAGTCTTGTGAGCTATTCAAAACAAAAACAAAAACAAAAACAAAGCACCCCAAGAGTTGAGAGTTGGAAAGGGAAGAGTTCCTTTCAGTTGTTCTTTGTAGGAAGAATGGTGATTATCCATCTCACTTTTGCATAAGTCCACTAATGACAGCGGGAGCTTTCTGGAAGCTACATGTTAATGTTGACTAAGTGGGCTGAAAAAAAGAATCATATATAAACATGTAGCATAGCTTAAGAGGAACACTATGCATGAATCCCATTAAGAAAGTTGTATTGAAGGCAAAAGGAAGGATATCATTGAATGGACGAGACCAGTAGCAGCTGGTGAGGTGGAGCAGCATTGCTCACTCGACTTCCCATGTGGAGGTCACTGCCGATAACAGAGCAGGTGAGGCAGTGGTGACGCTGGCGTGGTGCAGATGCAGCAGCAGAGCCAGTCCAACACTTCTCCTGCAACCATGCTGACCTCTCTGCCACCTCAACACACCCTTGATTATCGGTAGCAACCTGTTTTGGGAGGCCAGGTGAGTGACACTCTGCCCCACTAGCTGGTACTGGAACAGACTGCCTTGGAAGGCGGTGGATCCTCCTTTGTTCAGAGTTTTTTTTTTTTTTTTAGTGGAGGCCTGAAGGCCATCTACCAGGGATGCTGTGACAGTTGTTTGCTGCATTGGCAGGGAGGTGGGCTACATGGCCTTTGAGGTCACTCCCAATTCTGTGAACAGGGATGCTTCCATATGAGCACTTCTTTCTGTGTCCACTCACTTTTTTAATAGGCACCCATGTTGTTATTAACTGTTGCAGTCTAGTATTTGATGGGTAAACCTCCCAAGTTTTTGCACCCTCAATTTATAGTGATTATTTTGCAATAAGATGCAGTTGCAGCATCAGCTTGTCCAGGGTGAACAGGTGAAATGCTATTATGGTATTTCGGGGCTCCAGTGCCTTTAAATTGAACACTCTCTCTTTGCAAGTTCAGTCCATTTTATTGATGAACTTTTTATTGCTTTTGATCCAGGTCTAGGGGCGAGTAGTTAATAAGCCTGCAATAGACCCTATCTAATTCCCCTGGTGTTTGTTTCGCTTTCCAGGATTGTAGCAGGGTGTGGGGCAGAGTTTTACAGTGCAATTCTAACCATGTCAGAAATCAGTCCTATTGAGTGCCATGGGATTTGCTGTCAAGTTAGGATAGTAGCCATACTTAATTGATTTCCTCTCACTTCCTTTTTCTCATTTTTAAATGTTGAAACTTAATTTCTTTTTATAATGCCATTTTACTGTTTGAAAAAGAAAAGAGAAAACAATGAGAGGGTATCACCCCCACCACTCTGGAAAAGAAACGGACATTGCGGAAATTTACAAAGGCTATTTAGATCAGAGCCCAGATCAACAAGCTGAAACTGCAAACAGGAGGCTTGTCATTAGCATCGGGATGAACCTTCCTGAGTGGAATTTACTTGTAAATAGGCATTGCAAAAGGAACATGGGTGTGGGGAATGGCACTGCTGACTAATGCAGTAGTATATTAACAACAGCTGTGCAGAGTCTCTGAACTTTGCAATGTAGTTCTCCAATCAGAGAATGTGAATATGAATGTATTAGATGAAAGAGTGCAATTCTAGATTTATAAAATGCATCCTGTTAGGGGGAAATTGCTTACAGAAATGTATATTAGCTGACACTGCATATAAAAATGTGTTTATTAGGAGGAATTTGCATGAAAATGCTGGTGGTTTTTTGTGAGAATTAAAAAATAAATAAAATCCCACATTGCTGCAGAAATGTCGAGCACTGAATTTAAGATCTGAAAAACGGATATAATGAGAGAACAAGCTGACAGATTTGTCCATCATTAGCTACCAGTCAGTGTTTGGAATACTGAACTAAATGGACCATTGGTCTGAGGCAGTGTCCTATGTTCCTATGTTCTCATTTTCAGTTTTTTAATAATGGTGGATTAGCAAAAAGGCCCCTACAATTTCTAAGGAAGCTGGGAATAGACAGATAGGGAAGCAAGACATCTGCATTCTGCAGATGCAACATTGTTGAAGTTAGTTTGCATATCAAGAATAACCCTTGAGTGAACCAATCATTCCTCACGTCAGTGGGACTTACGCAACTGAAGCAACAATCGCTACTGTCTCTGAGACCAAGGGTGCGCCAGTGCTTAGGACTGTGATGCTATACACAACACTTACCTCATTTAATTTAAATTAATGGGACTTGCTTCTGAGTAGTAGTGAATGGACTTGCACTGCTGGCAACATAAAACATTTCAGATTCATGTGGTAATGCAGGGATCAGCCTCTAATTATCCTTTTTTTTTTAAAATCAGGGAAGTAGTGTGAATCTTGTGACGGCAGATTGTGTTTCTCCTCTTCACGAAGCTTGCTTAGGGGGACATTCTGCCTGTGCCAGTGTCTTGTTAAACCACGGGGCCAATGTGAGTAACTTGAAGATGTCTAGGATTTGGGTGCATGCAGAAATAAGATGCCCTGATAGCTCAAGAAAGTGAGCCATGCCAATGATGACACACACCCCCCCAACGGCACTACTTTCTCATTGTCACTGACCAATCTGTGGTTGGGAAAAAATCCTTCCCAATCACCGCCAGGACAATCTATTAAGAATAGAATAAATATTCTAGAATTGCATATGCTATGTGCAAGGTTGCTGCTGACTGACTGCAGTAATTTGTTTATAGAAAAGAAGGCCAGGGGCTGGAATCTCTCTGAAAGTCATTGCCCCTGATCTTGGCTGGGTGGGAAGAGGGTGTGAGCAAACCACATTCTGATAATGCTCCAAAGCGCTTTGTTATCAACATTCTTAGGACTGTGTCTTAGCACTGAAAACAATAAGAAGGTCTCAAATTGAAATCTAGGTGGTATATGCTTATTTCTGGCTGATGAAAATGTCATGCTTAATGCCATCAAAATGACTTAAGGTGGGGTGGTTAGTAAATATTCAGTTGTATGGCTGTTTTCCCAATGTTTGTTCCACCACTTTAGGCAACAGCTACATTGCTGGCTCTTTTCCTTTCAGGTGAACATGGCTACCATTGACTGGAACACCCCTTTGTTCAATGCTTGTGTCAGTGGCAGTGTAGACTGCTTGAACCTGTTACTGCAGCATGGAGCCAGCCCCCATGCCGTGTGCGATCTGGCATCACCTATCCACGAAGCTGCTAAGCGAGGTAAATGTCAGCAGATGTGCCTTTATGCCAACACAATCTTTGCATCCATTGATTCATTTGAATGCATGGGTTGCAGATAAAACCACCTGTGATGTGTATGTATGTTTAATCAAACCACGGTTTATGCAGCAGGTTTGTTTTTACTAACCAGCATCAACCACAGTGCAGGGTTTGGCTGACACACCTAACTGCAGTTAATCTGAAACAGAAAGTGATTCCAATCACTACCTCACAGATGCACCAAAGGAGGGAGGGGAGGGTGCAAGTCCAGGAAGAGAGTAGGCTTATTACCATAATGGTAAACGATGGTTTAGTGTTATCACAGAGCACAACTTCTATCACACTGACTTTCTAAGAGGGCTAGCCCTGTTTTCTTGGGGTGGTTAGGAAATAAGATAATGCGGGAAACAATGTTTGTTTGAATTTCATTGTGCAGAAGCAGCAACCGTTGATCCCACCAAATAGGTTCATTAAAATTTGGCAGAAAAAGAAACCTTAATGCTAGAGACAAAGAGAGTGGATGAAACTGGAATTTTTTTGAAAAGACAGCAAAGCCTTGCTGATTTCTATCACAGCTACAAAGTTTTAGTCATCAGGTTGGTTTTGATACGACTTATAAACTGCCTGTAATCCTTTAAGGTCATACCAAATGTGTGGAAGCCCTTGTATCCCACGGAGTCAATATTGATCACAACATAAAGCATCTTGGTACTCCACTCTACGTCGCTTGTGAGAGCCAGCAAGAGGACTGTGTCAAAAAATTACTTGAGTCAGGTAATTTTTAAAATGTTATATCTTGCATCAGGGGTAGGCAACATGGTGTCTCCAGACATTGTGGACTACAGCTCCAGTTATCCATGACCTTTGGCCACACTGGCTGGGGCTGATGGGAATTGTAGTTAAAAACATCTGGAGAGCACCATGTTGGCTACCTTTGACTTGTAAGCCAATAGCAAACTCCCTCTTCAAAGATGGATCCTTATGAAGCCAAAATGGCATCATCCACGCACAAGAGAAAGGTTATGAGCCAGCCTGGGGAGATCTGTAATAATAATAATAATAATAATAATAATAATAATAATAATATGCTGCCCATCTGACTCGGCAGCTCCCAACAAAATACTAAAAACACAATAAAACACCAACCGTTAAAAACTTCCCTGAACCTTCAGGTGTCTTCTAAAAGTTAAATAGTTGTTTATTAGTTTATCTGCTTGACATCTGATGGGAGGGCGTTCTGCAGGGTGAATTCCACTATCGAGAAGGTCCTCTGCCTGGACCTCTCAGTATCTGGGTTGGATAATGAAGGTGGAGTCACTCCTTCAGGTATACAGGTATATAATAGTTTTTAGAAAACCTAAGCAGAGGGAGGGAATCCCCCAAACAGCAAGGGAATGCCCCACCCCCAAAAGGGAAATAACAGTGATGCAATAATTTTGCCTGCAGAATTTGTAAGGTGTTAACAGATCCCAGGGTCTCTCTTTGGACAGCAGCCACTGAAATAAATGAGCTCATATTTTAACAAGTTAGATCCACCACAACAAGGTTCTCCTTACTCAGAGGTGGCCGTGGCCGATGCAAACACAAAACCACCAATGCTCATAGGCCCCTTCTCAAACCTGTCCACCTCATCATAGCAATACAGGAAGCTCCCTTATATGAACCAGATCTTTTGTCTATCTAGCTCTGTTTGTCTGAGTATAGACTGGCAGTGGTTGGGGTTTCAGTCAGATGCCTCCCAACCCGATGTGGAGATGCTGGGGACTGAACCTGGGACCTTTTGCATGTGAAGCCTACTGAGCCACAGTCTCTCCTCAAATCAGGAGTACAGAGGGTATTCTTCTCCTTGCACTGATTGCACTAAAATTGCAGATTTACTTAAGGCCACTAGGAACATACCATACTCTTGTAGCAGGGGTGAGAAGCCTGCTAAACTCCAAATCCTATCAGTTCCAGCCAGCATGGCCAATGATCAGGAATAATGGAAGTTTTAGTGCAGCTTCATCTCTCTCTCTCTCTCTCTCTCTCTCTCTCTCTCTGTGTGTGTGTGTGTGTGTGTGTGTGTCTGTCAGTCTGTCTGTCCCCTAGTGGTGGTGGGGAATGCACAGGTTCCTGCCTTACAGTAGAATAACATATACAGTCAAACCTTGGTTGTCGAACGTACTCCATACTGGAAGACCGTTTGACTTCTGAAATATTCGGCAACCGAGGCACGGCTTCTGATTGGTTGCAAGAGCTTCTTGCACTCAAGTGGAAGCTTCGCAGGACGTTTGAGTTGCCGAACTGAGAGATTCACACCTAATGAAACCAGAGTGAGTACCTCAAGTTTGGCTAAACTGACACAAAATGTGCACAGACAGAAGTGAGCTTTGCCTTGTAGCTTTCTACAGTTTGCTCTGTGTTCTCCTGCCAACTCAAACACCTGCCTGAGACAACCTACGTGGGTTGAAATATTTGCTTGTTAGGTTAATTGTCAAGAACACTGGGACCTGTACTGTGCAAAGGCATCAATCATTCTTTGTGAACATCCCCGAATCCTTTCATGCGTGTTCAGTTTCCACGTTGCTTTGGCTGCAAGCCAAAGTCCGTGAACAGGCTTGAAGCCAGTTGAAATTTAAACTAAAAAAACCCCAACAACTAATGTGCATATATAGGAGGAGATTGTGTGAGCCTTAAATGATCCTTAAACTGACCAGAGGTAATAAAGAACATGGGGAACTGCAGCTTTTGCTAGTTTTAACTTTTTCCTTTCCTTTTCTCCCTCCAGGAGCGAGTGCAAATACTGGGAAAGGACTGAATTCCCCTCTCCACATGGCTGCTCAGACCTCCAATGCTAACTTAGTGCATTTACTTATTGAGTTTGGAGCAGATATTGGGGCTGTGAATGCCGAGGGCAAAAAGCCAACAGACCTGGTTCCTCCAAACAACACGCTAGTGCAGACATTGCTGCAGAGAGAAGGTGCCTATTAATCTTGGTTTCATTCAAATTCAAAGTATTTAAGGGTGCTGAATCAAGCTTTGAAAAGGACACACTCTCTTTCTCTCTCTCTCTCTTTCTCTCTCTCTTCTCCCACCACATTGTTAATTATACTTGTTAATCTGAGCTAAATAATAAAAAAACCTTGCAGATAACTCGACTTGGTTACAACAACTGATGCCACAATGTGACCCTGAAGTTATGTTAGGGAGTACACATGGCGATAGCTATGCATTCAAGGGCATCTTTGTAGGATCCAGGTCTCAGAAGAAAGGAGAACAGTGTGTTCTTGTAACTCCGAAACCTTGGTTTTAATCCTTGTTACACTTTGCGATTTTTGTTCAAAGACTAGTATCCACGCCCGGATTTCTTGGTATGAAACAGAAATAAGTTGGGTGGGAAAGTGCTCCAAGAAGGGGAAAAAATCTTGTAGGATGTACCGCCAATATGCATCATCTGGTGTGACAATAGCATGTGAATGCTTTGATAGCAGGTTCCCTTCTGTTATGCACTTCTTTTCAGCAAATTTATACCCATCAAAATAGACTCGATTTTCTTGTGCATATGTGGTTCATTATTATTATTATTATTATTATTATTATTATTTGATACTATTTGTTGCATTGAAAGAATACAGCAGATAGTATAAAAGAAAAACAGACCAGTGGGACTGTATTGTTTCAGATCTGTAAGCAAATTTGGGGACCCTCCTTATCACACAAAATTAATATTTCCTTTTGCATATTTCCTGATGAGCATAAAACTAATTCATATTGATTGTGCTTGTTATGTTTTCCAGGATAGGAGACTGTAAGCTCAGTCTGACTCTTTATGCAAATATTTATATCTACGTCTACACACTTAGACACACATATTCACTTAGATCAAATTGTTATATACAGACACTAGGGGATATGCATTGTATGATATAAATCAGGCATAGGCAAACTCGGCCCTCCAGAAGTTTTGGGACTACAACTCCCATAATCCCTGACCATTGGTCCTGTTAGCTAGGGATGATGGGAGCTGTAGTCCCAAAACATCTGGAGGGCCGAGTTTGCCTATGCCTGATATAAATGATGGTGGGTTGGTGTTTTTTTGTAACGCTAGTGTAAATGTCTCATATGAAGCCATAGAAGGTTTGCTGTATAGGCCTGATGTACTACAGTAGACTATTCCTGCCAACATAGTTGCATCTGTGTGGAATCATTTCAAGGGATAAATAAAAGATGAAATATGTATATAGCCTAACTCTTGCTATCTATGTATAGTTATTATACTATTGTGAAATGTTTTGAAGGCCGCAAGTATGAATCTCACTGAGGAAAGGCTTTTAAAAGCTCTGTTGCCATATTTAATTACCATGTTTTGTAAGAAAATACGACGTTCATCTTGCAGTTGGCAGATAAATAACATAGCTGCTAATGAGAGCTAAATAGTGGATATGAATGACTGTGCTCAGCTCCGTTAAATCATAATGAGATGTTTGACTTCAGTGTGGCAGCTCTAACATTTCTGTTGCAACACACATCATTCATTCATTCAAACAAACAAACGAGCATCGTTGTTTTCCACGTATGATCTTGGATAGAGTTGGCTTTCCTCTGGGTTATCACAAACTGGCACAATAAGAAACTGGTTATTGGATGATATAACATTCCGTCTAGAATTAGTGATATAATATATGCCAAGCATTTTGAATATTTGAAATGGGCTGTACCAGGGCTGGATTTAGGTTTGATGAAGCCCTAAGCTACTGAAGGTAATGGGACCCTTTATATGTCCAGCTGTCCTTTGTCAACAACGAATTGTCGCTGTTTTTTGTGTTGAATATATGCTATATGGTAATTTATAGACCTAATACATATCTAAAGCCATTTGCACATGACAAAATATTTTATCAAAGTAATTGTTGAACTGAAATACAATTAAGAAGTATATTAATTTTGAAATAAAATTAAGAAGTATATTAATAGTGAATTAATTGTTAAGTTCTAACTTAAAATGATTTTTATTCACAACAAACTTAATAATGCAAACACATTTACATATATTTTGGAAATGTACATCCAGGTTTTTTCCCTTTAATTTTTTGGGGGGCGCCCAACAGAGTGGGGCCCTAAGCTATAGCTTGTTTAGCTTATACGTAAATCCGGCACTGGGCTGTATGTAAATAAATATTTTGATTTATTTTGATTTTTTTTAAAAAATCATTGGAAAATCTCTATACTGTGCTCACATCCAGATATGTAGTCCTTGACGCTGGAAAGGCAATTTGCCCCGTTAGCATTGGATCATGGTCCCAGAGGAGAGCTTTCCCTTTTCTGCCTGCTGTTCATTTACTTGAGCGACCTAGAGATCTGTATTCTGCTTCTACTCTTGCAAAGTGTTGTTGCTCCCTGCTTGAAATCCATTGTGACATGGTTTGTGCATGCTACTCTGTGCGGGGTGTCAGGGGCGAGAGAGATAACTTTTTGCTCCCATCAAATTCATTTTTTGACTTTATATCAGAGGGGAGGCCACTGCAACCACTAATGTAGCTGAGGGATAAATTTAGGGGTTTTTTTCTGACAAAAGCTGCTTCCACACTGAGCATCTGCTCTGCATGATATCATAATCAAAAGATAATCCTTCAATTTTTTCCCCTGTTCAGCTTTGAGGTTGTCCCCCCCTCCCCCAAAGTTCAGAAAATCTTACCCTTTTAACCCAATTAACTTCCTATGTATTTCCCCCAGGAGATCAGTTATTCAGTTGCTTTTCTGGATGGTTTTGAGCTGTGCAGAACTTGCACTAGCAACTTCTTGTTCTATAGACTATCTCTCCTGTCTAGAAATCAGCACTATCACTCTGACCTTCTCCTTTGTATCTATTTTTCTCTCTCCCTCCACCCTGCCCTGCAGTTTCAGCAAGGGGAGAAAAGGATTGCAAATTCATTGAGGTAAAGGCAGTATTTAACTCTTTTCCACAGATAATGGTCAAGGATGAAATCCCACTACTATCACCATTTGGGGCTGGAGAAAGTAGAATGGCCCACTTAGCTAAAATCAATGTTATTCCAGAAGACTGCTATTTTACTTTCATCTTAAAGCCGTATAGCAATAATCGGTTGCTGCAATTTTTTTTTCAAGATTATAGACCCAAAGATTACAGACAATCAGATCTATTTTTATATTATTTCATTGCCCATTTAGCAATAGCCTTCGTAATACAGTCAGTTGCTTTGTTTGTCTTTGTTTCAGCCCATATTTCTCTTATGCAGTAATTTGCTTTTGACCTTGAACAATATATCTCAATTTGGAAAAAGTCAAACGCAAGAATTTCTTGAAGCTTTCAGGTGCACTGTGAGAGCAGAGAACTCAAAGCTGTCTTGTTTCAGTGCAGCTGCTCCGGGTCTCAGAAAAGCTGACCTTGTGATGCAGCTGCAGACGGTGTTTTGTGGGAAAGTGTTATGAAGTCAATAATACCTTGCTTGTATCTTTGGCCTCTTTCCCTCTCCAGGGCCCTTCTCCTTGATGCAGTTGTGCCGCCTTTGCATACGGAAGTCCTTAGGATGCAAACAGCGACAGAGAATGAGTGAACTTCTGCTACCAGATGAGCTGAAACGGTTTCTGTTGTACCTTTAAGTGTTTTGTTTTGCCTGATGGGTTATTAAAGTGTTGTTTCTTATCCAGGCATATTTGTTGTTGACAGCTGTCTGTCTCAAGAGACAATGGAGTATGCCTCCAGGGGTGAAGTCAAACCACTATATTAGCAGCACCAAAGTGACCTCCATGGTACATAAGCCTGGGCAGTATTTGTGGAAGTCCTGGGCTGCAGAGACAACAAAACCCTCCTCTTGGCCTCGCTGGTGTGGTCCAAAGGAAAGCAGCTTGGCTGCAGGAGTTGCCAGAAAGAGGCATACAAGGCACCATCCAACCTTAGGGACTCGACTCTGGATCTGAAAAACTGGGCAAGTGTGTATGTGTGTGTGAGAGAGAAAGTGTGTGTGTGTATCTATCAATCTATATCTATCTATCTATCATCTATCTATCTATCTATCTATCTATCTATCTATCTATCATCTATCTATCTATCTATCATCATTATCTATATCTATCTATCATCTATCTATCTATCTATCTATCTATCTATCTATCTATCTATCATCTATCTATCTATCTATCAGTCATCTATCTATCTATCTATCTATCATCTGTGACCTCACAGTTTCTATCCTTGTCAACCTATGTACTGAACAAGTAAAAAACCCCAGACTGTAGCATTTAAAGCACTTCACTAAGCAACTGTTATTTAATAACACTGTACGGTTATTATATGAGCCAAGGGTGGGGAACCTTAGACCCAGACACCAAATGTGGCCCAATCCAGATGTCTCAGTCTGACCCTCAGGACTCTCCCCAGGTCACAGCTCTTCCTCAGAGACACCCCTCAGTTGTCCTACAATGCATCCTCCACAAAAATTTACACCTGGCTGGAATGTCTCCTTGAACTGTGATATGGCATAGTGCTTGTCTGTTATGGAGATATTTGGTGTGTGTGTGTAAACATATGATTTTTACATAGCTCAAATGTCACCTACTGTACAAAGGTAAGATTCTCACCTGTTGCTCCACCCACTGTTTGCCTCTGGCCATGCCCACAATCAACATATGGCCCAGGAAAGGTTGTCCACAAGGACATTTGGCTGTCAGGCTGAAAAATGAAGAGAAATTGGTCAACTGCCCCCACTTTGAATCCAATAATGAAAGATAAATTTGCTTTGAAACTTGTAAGGAAAATGCATACATAGCAGTACATGTTCCAAAATGAGCAGGCTTATTTTCATACATTGGGTTCTGATCCAACTAAAGTTAACAATGGTTAAGTTCTTTTGAAGCCAATGAAGCATATTACTAGTGACAAATACAAAGTTCTGGTCTTAAACAAGCCTGCTAGGGAGTAAGCCTCCTTAAACCTAGTGCGTCTTACTTCCAAGTAAACATGCATAAGATTGCGCTGCGCACCTTTGCTTTCAGTGGAGCTTGTACGTGACTAACTTTTAACTGGATTGTGGCCACCATTTGAGGATCAGGGTGCCAGTTCCCTGAAAATTCCAGCCACCTATTTTCTCATGTAATTTTTATCTCTGACATTTTGAGAAAACAGCTCTTGCTTGTACTGTGTTTTTTTCAGGCTGGTGCACTGTGTCTTCCAGACTAGGCTACATGCATCAAACTGTCAGGGTGGTGAGTTAAACCATGTGAAAGGGTGTTGCAATTGATGTTGCCCAGTGTGGTGCAGGATGTCACTGAGCAATCTTTGTCTAGGATGGTGATAAAAGGGAATTAATTCGGTAAGCAACAATTGCGCACGGCATCAACTGACTGGTTCCTCTTCAGTCAGTGGGATTGCAAAGTTGTCAACGGGAAAGTTCCCCCCACGGGAAGTGCAGTGCTGTTATGAATGAGTCACAAAAATGTGAAAAGGGGTATTTTGAATATTTCAAGGCTCGCAGTTTCTCAACAAAATAGGTGCTGGCCCATTTGAAAAACAATACCTGAAATCCATTTTAGGGTTGCAGCTCTGTTAGGCCTACCTACCTACGGGACCGCCTCTCCCAGTATGCCCCACGGAGAGCCTCAAGATCCATAAATAGCAACACCCTAGTGGTCCCGGGCCCTAAGGAAGTTAGATTGGCTTCAACCAGAGCCAGGGCCTTTTCAACTCTGGCTCCGGTCTGGTGGAACGCTCTGCCTCATGAGACCAGGACCCTGCAGGATCTGATTTCTTTCCACAGGGCCTGTAAGACAGAGTTGTTCTGCCTGGCCTTTGGCTTGGAGCCAATTTGATTCCCTCCCTCTCTTTCTTTTTTCTTTTCCTTCTCCTCCTGCGATGAGGCTACATTTTAATATTTTAATGTTATATTTTAATGTATTTTTAATTTTGTTTTTAAGTTGTAATCATTTAACTTGTTTTTATTATTGCTTGTAAGCCGCTCTGAGCCCGGCCTTGGCTGGGGAGGGCGGGGTATAAATAAAAAATATTATTATTATTATTATTATTATTATTATTATTATTATTACCAAAATGCCATGAAAAGTGGAGGCAAGCTCTTGAGGTCTCTAGAACTAGGCTAGATTAGCCTTCTTTGACCCAGTGCCATTCAGTGGGGCTGCTAAATTCTCTGATAGGTTGGACTGCTCAAGCCTCGTTTGGGTCCATGGGAAGCCCCACTCTCCCAGAGAGATGCCTAATCTCTGGGTCTCCGGTTTGATACCCACACTGGGCAAAATATTCCTGCAGGGGGTTGGACTAGGTGACCCTTGTTCCTTCCAGCTCTTCAGTTCTATGCTTCTATAAGCCCTGTCTGTGGTCAGGAAGAGGAGCAATCCAATAAACAGACCACCTGTGTCCGCAAAGAAGGAAATAATAGGTAAAGGTAAGACAAAATCCCCATTTTTCTACATGCCTGACCCCACTCGCAGTATATTCAGTATGACTTCAAATCGTTCTAAATAGAAATCAATTGATGTTTTGCTATTGATTTTGACACAACCAGGCTTTGGTTCTTACTTGGGAGGCTTCTAGATGGTGCTTAGAAGAACTGGGACTTAGAGGGTATGATAAATTTGTTCTGGCACATAGGTGAAGAACCCAGTGAACATTGAAAAAAAATGGCACCGGAATTATCTGCAAAGCTCACCTAACATGAAAAGAAAAGGGTAATGCATTACCAAATGTCAACTCTTCGGTTCTGAACAGTATGCATTACAACAATAAAATGAGTATTCCATATAAAATTATCTTTGAAAGCTTAAATTCTGCTAACCCCCATGCAAACATGGTGAATAACTGCTTTCTGAAGTGTTTTGTTTTGATTGATACCAACAACAAAAGCTGCAGATATTGGGGCAGATTAGACTGCAGATGTTATGTATTCTTATGGAGAACTGGCTTTTCAAAAATTACAGTTGGGAAGGTCTGAACAGTTTTCATTAGTCTTAGAAATTCTGAGAGCTAGTTCACAAGGGGAGCTTGTTGGTCCATTGTCTGTGCATAAGGAGAGACTGGAGTTAAGTCTGAGCACATCGCCCTGCTACGTATAGAGAATAAATTTGTCACACAAGGCCCACATGTGCATGTAACCCAGTCATGTTGTTGTTATTCACATTTATTAGATACTTATTCCATCCAATGCCTTGAAAGCCCATCAAAAGATAGCATTTAGACAACAGACATATCTCCTGTCATAACCTTCCTCACTATTGTGAGATGTACAGTGGTACCTCAGTTAAGTACTTAATTCATTCCGGAGGTCCGTTCTTAACCTGAAACTGTTCTTAACCTGAAGCACCACTTTAGCTAATGGGGCCTCCTGCTGCCACCATGCCGCTGGAACACGATTTCTGTTCTCATCCTGAAGCAAAGTTCTTAACCTCAAGCACTATTTCTGGGTTAGCGGAATCTGTAACCTGAAGCGTATGTAACCTGAAGCGTATGTAACCTGAGGTACCACTGTATTGTATTTCTGCTTAATTAAATATTTCTCAGTTTGCATCTCTACCTATATACCAGTAAGGGTAAATTTTATGCAAATACAAGTGGCCACACTATTCCATTGTATCGATGGCATCTATCTCATGTTCTTATTCCTTGGCAAACACCTAATGAACCTACAATATATTTGGGCAATGCTTGGAAAGCTCATTTAACTGAGCTATCCGGCTGGAAACATGAGTGAACAGAATTGGCAGCCCTGTCTCCAATAGACTGCACAATGTTAGTTAAGATGCATGCCTCTTGTTGAGTTTTATTATATATATTAAACATTTACAGCTGATCTCTCTCTCTCACCCAACCACCTCTATTTCCTAAACTACATTTCCCAATATAAGCACAAGATGGCACTCTTCTACTGCCTTTCATCCGGGCTCACTCCACTCGTCCAGGAACATTGCGCTCAAACAAAATCCCTTCAGAAGTGATAATGTTAGCTTTTCTGCTGAAAAGAAGAGCAAATGGACTCCTCAGAGTTCAGAAGTCTTAGCGGGAAAATGCCAGATGAAGTGAAGGCTCATGAAGGCTCATTTTAGTATACAGAGAGAAAACTCCTCCCAAAGAAGATGGGTAACAATGCAATTTTGTGCACGTCTTCTCAGAAATAAGCCTCGCTTTGTTTAGTGGCACTTACTTAAGTGGGATATACGGGACGCAGGTGGCACTGTGGGTTAAAGCCTCAGCGCCTAGGGCTTGCCGATCGAAAGGTCGGCGGTTCGAATCCCTGCGGTGGGGTGCGCTCCCGCTGCTCGGTCCCAGCGCCTGCCAACCTAGCAGTTCAAAAGCACCTCCGGGTGCAAGTAGATAAATAGGGACCGCTTACCAGCGGGAAGGTAAACGGCGTTTCCGTGTGCGGCTCTGGCTCTGGCTCTGGCTCTGGCCAGAGCAGCGATGTCACGCTGGCCACGTGACCCGGAAGTGTCTCCGGACAGCGCTGGCCCCTGGCCTCTTAAGTGAGATGGGCGCACAACCCCAGAGTCTGTCAAGACTGGCCCGTACGGGCAGGGGTACCTTTACCTTTTACTTAAGTGGGATGGCAGCCTGAACTGAATTACCTGAACTGCTTTGCTCTATCATTCAAGCAATGGACCCAGTGCATGCAACATTAGGAACAAGCTGGCTTCGTTCAAAATCCACCACAGACACAGACTCTCCAATTGTCTCTATTTTCTAGGGACAGTCCCAGATTTACAGAAGCCATTCCGATTTCTGATTTGATCCTGGAATGTCCAGTTTTTCCTTAGGACATCCCTAATTTGCAGTGGTGTAGCGTGGGTTGTCAGCACCCGGGGCAAGGCAAGTAATTTGCGCCGCCTAACCCATGGATTTGCGCCCCCTAACCCGTGGATTTGCGCCCCCTAACCCTAACCCCCAGATGTTGCGCCCGGTGCGGCTGGCCCCTCCTGCACCCCCCACGCTACGCCACTGCTAATTTGATTGGAGAAATGTTGGAGGGTTAAGTGGCCCCTGAGCAAGGGAGATACAACCTTTAGAAGACACCTGAACATATCCTGTATAGGGGATATGTTTAATATTTCATTCTCTTTTTATATATGTTGGAAGCCTCCCAGAATGGCTAGGGCAGCCCAATCAGTTGGGCAAGTTGTTGTTATTGTACCTCTATTTTCATCAGAGAAATGTTGGAGGACATGTGAACATCTGGGTTGACAGAACTCCTCAGGGAAAGCCAGGCCCCATTCCTGCTTTGGAGGGCCCTTCGGTCGGCTGCTTTCATAGCTGGCCTGCACCAACCAGGTCATCTGAGGGCCTGATGCCTTGGAACCCCCATTACCATGCCACAAGGTAAACATTGGAGCAAGTGCTACCAGGAAGGCAGTTTGCCAGTTGACAGCCTCTCTGTTGTCCTCACTTGTGTCCTCAGGGCAATGAATGAAGGGCAGGCCAGTCTGTTAGTAGCAGGCATTTTAGACAAGAGTCTGAAGCCCTGTAACTGGCAAATGTCCCCCCCCAGTCCCATCCTGGAATGCTGGACCTGGGAAAATGGGACTGTATGAATCATGCCCACTCCTTAAGAACATAAGACAAACCCTGCTAGACCAGACCGAAGACCCATCTAGTTTTGTTCTCATGATGGCCAACCAGGTGCCTGTGGAAAGTTCTCACCAGCTTCCCATGGGCATCAGATTGGCCACTGTGGCTACTGACACATTACAACTATGGCCTCGACGTACCCATCTGCTTTGATTTTGTGTCCTGGTTTTTTAAGGCTGGCCGCAATGGGAGCAGAACTGGTTGCACAAGTCTCTGCTCCAACCTCCTACATAAAAGCATTGTAGTCACTCCACCTTGTTTTCTTTTAGGTGTGTAGCTTTCTTTTGGTGAGAACACCGAGTGTGTCCTTTGGAAGGATGCGAGATAAGTTGTGCTTTGAAGAGGAATAAAGCACCATGAGAGGGAATCCAAATCAAGTCAAGGTGAACCCTTTCACCAGGAAGGACCATACCAGATACTATTAAAAATAAAATAAAATTGAATAACTTCCTCATGTGCAGATGCTATGATTAAATGAACATCGTATTGTGTAGTTACATACAGATGTCAACTCAGCATACTCTCCAATGTTTCTCCAATGAAAATAGGGATGTCCCGTTCCATAATAATATTATTAATACTAATTTTACTATTTATTCCCCACCCATCTGACAGGGATGCCCCATCCACCCTGGGCAGCTTCCAACATAATATAAAAGTATAATAAAACATTAAACATTTTTTAAAAAAACTTCCCTATACAGGGCTGTCTTCAGATGGCTCAGGGGTCGGATAACTCCATACCCTCCAATATTTCTCTGATGAAAATAGGGATGTCCTAAGGAAAAGTGGGATATTCTGGGATCAAATTAGAAAACTGGACAGCTTCTGTAAATCTGAGACTGTCCCTGGAAAACAGGGACACTTGGAGGGTTTGCCTCAATAGTCCAAAGACGGTTGTACTGCTACACCATATATTTGACCTCAGCCATAAGGCCAAGAAATTCACGGCTTCCTCATTGAACCAGGGATCTGGGCAGATTCGTAAAGGGTAGGTCTAACTATGACTACTACCCATGTTGATTATATGGAGCCTCTGTGTTCACAGGAAGTCTACTTTTCTGTGCTCTCCAATTACACCATTGCGAGAGGACCATCGCTTCTGAGCCCTGCTTGCGGACTTCCCAGAAGCATCTGATTGGCCAATGTAGGAAGCAGGATGTAGGTCCTAGATGCTTGGTGTGATGTGATGGCACTATTACGTTCTTGAGCTAATTTCCCATTGATTCAGTGAAGTGGGAAAGCTCCACTTTGCATTGTTAAAATATATGAGTGAGAATGTGTCAGAGCCAGGACATTGTTGGGACTGATACATTAATTTTAAAACACTTTTATCATAATATGTTGAAGATGCCAGAAGGCTATGGGCTTATGGCAACTTAATGATTAAAGTTATATTTCAAACAGATTTAAACTGAGATTATCCCATCTGCCTACTAAATATTGTAAAATGCAGTCTTCTGGTGATCTATCAGCTACACGTGTTATATATTCTCTCTATGGCTAGGATATTAAATGACCAAACCTGGAAAGTTAAGCCAAAGAGTCCCATTAAGGTAGAATTAATATGAAAGTTGTGGAAACACCTTGGGGTTGTCAAATTTATGCAAGTCAGAAACTTGCATAAAAGAGAATTAAAAATGAAAGGTCATGGTAACACCTTCAAAACACTATGGCTGATCCATAGTCATTTAGAAATTATAAGGGATATCATTATTTTAATACTCAACATGAGAGGAATGAATTGCATTGAATCTTAATACATTTTCTACTAGTAATGTTGTTAATAAGATAAAAATTGGAACCATGAATCCTTTCACCTCTGTAGATCTACATATTCCTGAAGTCAGACCACTGTTCAGCTCTGAAGTATTCAATTGACAACCACTTTCAAAGACAGTAGTGCGAAGTTGCCCCGCTCTCTCTTGTTCTTAACAATAGATGCTTGTATAATAACTGCCAATCATTGCAAACACTGGCCTGGCACACAGACCATGCACATAATTCACTCAGATGCTACATATCACTTTTTGGCAATCTACATCACAGCAAGTCTTAGGCAAGTCAAATGCAGTCTAATCCAAATTCACATTGGCACCTCTTGAATATTGTATGCATCTCAGCAAGATAAAGTGCATTTCCATGCCATTATGCCATCCTTTTCAGGTTCCTTTTGACATTATTATAACAAATCCTTTTGTAATTCAATGTATAGTGCAAAGAAAGACCTAGCAAAACTGTTCTTTCTAGCTATACAAATGCTTTGGCAAGTCCACATTTGAAAAGAACCCTGATTGCCAAAGCTATTCCAACTGTTCTGAGATTATGTGGCACTTTACTTGAGTTTGGGAAGATGGACTCTGAACTTTAAAGTCCGCTTTTACACACAAAGGAAGATTTCTGTAGATGTGAAGAAGAGAAAGGGGCTGTGTCTTTAGCTTTGATTACAGATAATTCTGGAACTATTTATCTCTGAGATAATGGCTTTCATCCTAGCCAAAGCACCAGATGAACCCTTTTATGTTTCTCTTACATAAATGACTAGCTGCCATTCACTGATATGAAGAGGAAGTAGGGATATTGCAATGGGAGCAATGCCTGGCCTGGACTCTACTAATAGGGACGCCATTGAGTGAGTACAAGATGTAAAGAGAGACACTCTTTCCACCTGCACACCCCATCATCACAATATGAGCATCACATGTACAAACATGTCAATATAATGGCCCAGCCCCCTTAGTCCTCTGATACCTGCATTGGCCCTTCTATCCCAAAGGAGACATTGGATTGTCTGAACCCACTGTCATGGTCTCAACTTGGGGGGAGTAACTTAAAATGGTTGCTGTAACCAGCACAATGCTTTGCTTTCTATCACTTGTTCCATTCTTTTTCTGCTTTTTGAAACATATTGTTTGCCTGTTCTTTGTTTTTGTTTTTATTGCATCTCTGAAGTTGCATAAACCACCCTGGGGATTTGTTTGAAAGGCAGGGTGGAAATCTCTATAATACTTAATCGGAAGAAGGCACCAAATTAGTTTCGATTGTGCTTCGGTTCATGGAAAATTATGTCCACTCGCCAGTATGTAGTATTACATGACTAATACAAAGCTCCTGTTAACAAGATGCGGTGAGATGAGATGGGCTGGGGAGCATCACAAGTCACTCACATGCTGTGCAAAGAACCTGCATTGCAATAAAGCATGTGGAAATCTTGAGCCTTTGAGAAGTACATTTCACCATAAATTATCCTGTAATTGCTTGGCAACCATTAGACTAGCATAATATGTTATTTACAGATATAGCCAAAATTATAATTGTGTCTAAGGTACAGGCAGCTAAATCGGTAACTGAATGATTCATTCCCTAAATGCTTCAAGGCAACTCCAGGTGGCAAATATACCTGGAGCTGTATGGAAAGTCATTAGTATTTACCAGCAAGTCATTGCCAAGAAGTTGCCAACCTCTGGTCTTGTGTACGATGAGATGGTAAATGTGATAAGACACTTGCTGAAAACCCCAAGACAGATTTCCAATTACTTTCCATTAGTCAGATGGTGAGATGGAGGTTCTTTCCCCATTCTGCTTCACAGCAGTGACGGTTCACATGAGTTTTGGGGCATAGCGGCTGTGTTAAATTTTAGGATATGGAAGCCCCTAGGCCAGGGTTAGCCAATGTGGTGCTCTCTAAATGTTGGTGAGCTATAGGATCCATCATCCCTGACCATTTGCCATGCCAGCTGTGGCTGATAGGAGTTGGAGTCCAACAACAGGGCACCACATTGGCTGAACCTGCCCTAGACACCTGGCACGCTGGCTGAATAAAACATCATCATCATCATCATCATCACCATCACCATCATCATCATGTATTATTTATACCCTGCCCATCTGGCTGAGTTTCCCCAGCCACTCTGGGCGGCTCCCAATCAAATGTTAAAAACAATACAGCATTAACATACAATTATTTGTGTTCTGTGGGCTGCTATCTTTTCATAACAGCACAACAGGCTATGATTTTAACTTTTGTTATACTCATTCCACCACAACTCTGCAATCCCTGACTGTGTTATATAGCTATCCTGTAACTATCTTGTTGTTTCTTGAGAAAACTGCATTTTGATGCAATTTTCCCCAAACCAGGTTTGTTCCAAATTGAAGAAAAGAATGACCTAGCAGTGTTTTAGGTAATGCATACACATTACTTTCAGCTGAAAGTAGTATCATGGAGTTTTTGATACACCATTTGTCTTTTCTCTATGACAAGGCGGTTCTGGAGATCATAGTTGATGACTATCTCTGACAAGTCAGTTGCATTGTAAACACAATATTTTTGACACCTATCTTTCTGGGAAGCAATACCTCCACATTCATAATTAACATTCAAATATGGAAAATAGCTTAAGGGAAACAAATGGGGTTTGCTGTACCATTAACCTTAGCAAAGATTTATTTCCTGGAACTAATGCTTGAATTATATTTTTGATCAAAGAACTTTACCAACATCAATTCCTGTCTGTATCCCTTTTTCAGAAATCCATTGGTCTGGCTGGTTTTTGCCAGTTTGTTCATTGTCCTTCTTGGCTGGCATAGCTTAATCTGTTCAAGGTTAGTGTGTGGGGTATTCGCACTGAAACTCAGATAATGGCAAACTTTTTTTGAAGACAATGGTTGATGTGTACTTTAATGCTCCACACTGATTTCCATTTCAATTGTCTCCAAATAAAAACAAGGCATGACTGACATACTAACATAATTCACAGTATCTGTTGAGAATTACTAATGGGTGCAGACCATTTACACCACACTGAAAGCTATGACAAAATTCCCATTAGGGAAAACCCATTGGGAAGTTTCCTGTGTGAGCTCTATTTAAACTAATAGACCTGAGCAAAAGAATTCCATTGAACGTTGTGTGTTGTTGAACAACTCCCACTCACTCTGATTCTGCATCAATTAGAGTGTGATGAAGGTTGAACCACCTATTAGTTCTCAACAGGTGCTGTGAAGTCACCTGATATATCAGCACACCTTGCTTTCATTCGGAGACAAGTTAAACTGGGTGATCATGGTTTAATTAAAAGATCAGCAGTGCTTCCTTGGGTGTATTACAGATGTAGATCGCAAGCTTACTCACTGTATCCCAGCTGCAAACTGGATCCCAGAACTACTAGTCTTTTGTTTCAATTAAAAAAAAGATAAAATAAATTGGCCACGGGGAACAAACCCTTTTCCTGCCAGCTTTCAAAATACCGTACCTATACAAATGGATGCACTTCAACCATTTCTCCCAGGTGCTATTTCTGCCATAATCTACTCTGAGTAAGAGAACATTTCGTTTTAACATACAGAAGCCAGAGTATGAGTCACTGCCTCTGCACTTCCAAAGCATTTGGTATCCTTATGAATATACCGTGGTTGCAAACACATCCTTATTTCCAGCTCTACCAAGTGCAATTACTCAATACTGCAACATAAACATATCCTCATTTTTATTTTGTTTTTAATGGGAATGTCTGTTTGTATGTCTGTCTTGTCTTAGCCATGAAACAGGATAGGCTAAAAGCGTATCCACACAGGGATGGAAAACATGTAGCTCTCAGGTGTTGCTGGATTCTAACAACTCCCATCAGGGGTCCCAACTTGAATAAAATATTGAGGAGGCACAGGTAAATGCTCATAAAACATTTGAGGAGGCTGGCCCCCCAAAACTGATGGGCATTGCCATTCACACACAGTCTTGTGGTGGGGTGTGGCTTACCTGTGCCTCCTCAATATTTTATTCACATAAATGTTTTATGAGCATAGGGACTCCGGCCCCTAGGAGTTGACTCCTATAACTCTCATCATCCTCAGTCAACATGGCCAAGAGTCAGGAGCAATGGGCATTGTAATCCAGCAACATTAGGAAGGCCACAGGTTCCCCTTGCCAGACTAGTCAATATATTGCTTTCCTTCCTCCAGTAACTATGCCAGGGCCAACCTCTTCCTTTATTCTGTCATGAACTGTCAGGACAACGGGGAGGAGGAAGATTGGGGCCCACTGGGGCAAACTGGGGGTGGAAAAGGAGAGGTTGGGGTTGCAGAAAGTACACAAGAGGTGATGGAGGACAGCAATGGGATGGAGGGTAAGTGTGCAGGGACCAGAAGAGCAGGACCCATAACCAGAGCCAGAGAGGCCCCTGTCTCCACAAACAAGGAGGGTCCTGAAGCATAGAAGGAGGTATGCTCTGGGAGGCTGAGTCAGGCAAGGGCCCACAGCCCAGGTGGGTCTTGTTAGCTCAGAGAGGAGGTATGTGATTCCTCAGCTTGATTAGGCTTAGTACAGGTGAGGGTCACATGCCTCATCAAGCCCAGATGCTACAATCAAGACTCAAGAGAGGGAAGGAGAGCAGAGCTGAGATGTTGTGTCTGCTCAGCAGCCCATATTGATGGACCTCAGCATGGATGCTCCAGAACCTCTACAGGACTGTGCTTCAGGTTTGACTCTGGACTGTGTTTCCTGACTGCTGGACTTGACATACTGTGTACGCCAGTGGGACTTGCTTCCAGGTAGGCCAGGGGTTCCGGACATACCCTCTCTATTCATTTATTCACCCAATCTGGTCTCCCTTTTTTTTTGCTGTTGCCAACATTTACCTTTCACTCAAATCCAGATTCATCTCAATTGTACTGTCTGTCCTCTTGCTACCATTTCCTTGATGCCGGGTTGTTCTTAAGGAGCTGATGATGCAGTTTCACACAGGGCTGTACACCTGTAGGTGTACAGGCTACCAGAAGCTGATGGCATTGTTTCACCAAGGCTGTTGTCCCATTTGTCCTGTAGATGAGCATGTCTCAAGTGTCAATCGACACAACCAGGAAAAATGGGACAACAATGGCAGCCATCACTTGAGACTATCCATTGTGAATGAGTATCAATTATGCCTGTTACTTGAGGTAAAAAGGTTATACCGAGTCAACCTTTCCCTAGAATTAGGGCACTAGGATGGATCTCATTACAATATTCCTCCAAAGGCTTTCAAGAGGCCCCCTGCTGTCTTTCTTCTTTAATGTAAAAACATGTTGTTAGTTAGGACAGGAGCATTGTGCATTGTTTCCCGACAAAGCCTTTTTAATATCGGAAACTTTATGAGAAAGAACATGTTGGGTGTGCGTGTGGGAGAGAGTTAGTAATTTGGAGCAAGTGTCTCATTAAAGCCTCGATAAACGCCGCGTAACATGTACACCTTAATGATTCCCCCAGATGCTCTGGTTCCCGTTTGTTTGGTTTCCCACAGGACGTATTCAATTCTTCACAAGCGCATTGTGATATGGCCTGATTTCTGAGGCAGTCCTGGAACAGCACTCCTTTAAGTCAATCTCTTGATATATTCATAGACTTGAAGAGTTCGAGGGCCTGACCGCACTTTACATTAAATGCACAGGCATAAAACTCTGTGGGCCTTTTTACAACATGTAATGATACTAAGAGCGCAGTGTGTGAGAGAGAAAGTGTGATTTTCATCAGGACTGCAGCAGAAGCGGTGGCTTAACTCTTCCCATCTCAGCTGTAAGGTAAAGGTAAAGGGACCCCTGACCATTAAGTCCAGTTGTGACCGACTCTGGGGTTGCGGCGCTCATCTCGCTTTATTGGCCGAGGGAGCCGGCGTACAGCTTCCGGGTCATGTGGCCAGCATGACTAAGCCGCTTCTGGCAAACCAGAGCAGCGCACGGAAACGCCGTTTACCTTCCCGCTGGAGTGGTACCTATTTATCTACTTGCACTTTGACGTACTTTCAAACTGCTAGGTTGGCAAGGAGCAGGGACCAAGCAACGGGAGCTCACCCCGTCATGGGGATTTGAAACGCCGACCTTCTGATCGGCAAGTCCTAGGCTCAGTGGTTTAATCCACAGTGCCACCCACGTCCCATGTCCTACAAAAAATCTGCTCCACCTTTTATCAATCAAACTTTGGTGGCATTTGTAGTTTCCGAAGACTTATTGGGGGGGGGGGAGAGACAGTGATGTGGGTCAGAAACTTTTCTGGAATTTCTTTTTTCAGTACTTCATTTTCAATTGATTCCCGCCCCCCTGCACCTGCTTCATATTGTAATAAAATTGGATGTCAACTGCAGATACCATATTAGACCATCTAATTTTGTATTATTATTTTGCTTGAATTTAGGAAAGCACTTTAAAAGCTTCTAGCTTTCCTAAATTCAAGCAAAATAACAATGCAAAATTAGATTATTATCTAGGACTAGGGCATCAGAAAATGTTCTGATGCAACTTACCTACACCAGAGGTATGCCTAAGACAGGTCTTCGGCTCCCTCTACCTGGATTTTGGAGCTCTTCTCAGCCCACATCCTAATTTCAAGTTTACATCTTGTATCCCCAGCCTATACACCCTGTGTGTGATAGAGAAAAGTGCCCAATTCAAGAAGCACTGAATTAAACCAATGGCATGCATCAGTTGATTGGGAATTAGAAGATGGTAATTTCCTCCCTAGAATGCACAGACCTTTCTGTTGTCTTCTTCATATGCTCACAAAAAAAGCACTCAAAACAATATTATTGCAATTACATAAAAGACTGCAGTGGAAAGGAATTTTAGATTGCACAGATGAGCCTGGAGGAAAATAAACCAAGACCCTGCCAATCTAACATTGCCAAACAGCAGAATTCCGAGCATTCCTAAGGGGATAATCTCACAGATCTGCCAGAGCTGGCTTTGGAATACTTGCTGTCATTGCCCTCAAGAACCAGAGATCATGACATCCCCCTTCCCCAAAGGAACAGGAATCCATACACTCTGCATGCAGAGGGCTAGAGCAAGAGTGACTGCGCCCTTGGTAGGTCGAAGTTTACAGCTCCAGTGGTGGATTTGGGGCTTTCACATTTCAGCAGTGCCCTGTGCACCATTAAAATTCAGCATCCCCTGCCTCTTGTGCTCCATTCTACAGCATTGTTGTGGCGCCCCCTGCAGCGCTGCACCCATACCGGTGTGCTATCCTAAAACCACCTCTGACTGCACAGTGGCAGCTAGGCCATGTTCTGTGTTTGGTGGCAGAGCAAAAGTTCCCAGGTTCAGTTCCTGGCAACTTCAGGTAAGAATGGGAAAGCTACCCCCCCTCTGAAACTTTGGAGAGCAACCACAAGTCAACACTGAGATAGATCAATGGCTTGGCTTAATATGAGGTAGCAATCTGTGTTTTGCTCCTGATATAACAACTTTTGCCAACCTCAGCCTCTCTACTGCCACTTTAATGTTTTTGTTTCTCTACCTGAAGCCTTTTTGGGCTTCAGGTGAGAGAGCAGTGAGTTAGGTATTCATATATTTCTCCCTTCCCTTCCCCAGAATGGTTATTGTTGACCTTTGGGGCTGTATTCAAAGCCAGTCCAAGTCAGCATAGACCTCTTGAAATGAGTGAACACAACAAAGGGTCCATCCATACTCTTGCTTGACCCATATTTAATTGGCTTCTGCACCGATTAATTCCCTGCGTTCAAGAGCTTTTCATGATGTTCTGTGGCTGTGCCAGAGGTTTCCTGTGAAAATCTGATCATGCCAAGTGTGTGGAAAAGCTGAAGAGAGATTTGACCCACTTGATACGCTGATTTTAGAAGGGCTTGAGAACAGCTTTCTTTGAAGTTTCCATGTATCTGCAGGCATGGGCAATTTTCCTCCCACCCCCCTTCCTTCCTTCCTTTCCATACAGCCTTCCCTCACCAGTTTTTAAGTAGTTTGTAACTGTTGAACAGCTCACTTCCAGTTATTAGCTGGCTGGGAGCCGGGATTTCCCCCTCTTTTTCCAAATGATCTCTACATAATCATAAAGCCTGTGCTCTAAAAAAATTAAAGGGTCCAGTGTCTCCAGAGAATGGAAAGGGAAAAGAGAAGGAGAAGGGGCAATGAGTCCAAAATCCCAGAGCACCCTTAGCAAATGCCTCTTAATGACAGAGAGGGAATGAGTCCTGGGAACCAAGAACATCCTTGGCAACCTCTTTTAGGAAGAGCTTCTCTGAACAATGAAAGACATACCAGATGTATGTAAAACCTGAAGAGATTTAAACTTTGAGACAGCCCTTTCTGTGTTTTATGAGTTTTTGTGTTTTGTCTCTTTTGTATGGAATGCTTTTATCTTGTAAGCTGCTCTGGGTTGCTTATTTTACATTAGAAGGGTAGCATATAAATATGTGAATAAACATAATTTTAACCTTTCCTCGTATCCCACTAAAATACAGACTCCTTAAGGGAAAAACAAGAGCTTAGTGTAAAACAAAAAAGTAAAAAAGAAAGAAAAAGGAATCCCTCTGCCAACTCTTAGGAATTAGGTTTCATAACAGCAGCAAGGCATCACAAGAGAGAGATTAGATTTGGTTTTAAGGCCATGACTGACTTTTAATATTAGAAGCATTTATTACCGAGCATAATACTTATGGTTGACAGGCATCCAATCTCCTTGTAACCCAACAATGAGGCTTTCACATTCTGAGAGTTAAAAAGTGGTCTTTGAAAAGTAGGGCTTGGAATTTACAGTAAAGAGGAGGGGTGGAAAAATGCTAGTTATATCAGCCATCATTTCCCAGAGCCATTTTCTTCAGGGCCCCAGGGGTTATTAGGACAGTTCTTATGGCTGCTTCCTATATTAAAACTAAAGTTCATATAAAAGCACATGAGTGACTCTTTCGTTAGGTCAACAGCAGGGATGGTAGAGAAATCGGCTGCAAGCAGACTGAACACAGAACTAGCCTGTAGTTAACTTGTTTGCTGTCGTTGCGAAGTAGTAGTCTTTGCAGCAACTTTCTGCGGGTTTCCCCAATACGGGATTCCACCCTCCCAATAATTTTGTGAATATCGTGACATCTGACACAATTTGGTCAGCTACCATAATCATCAGTGTTTGATCTTGGGAAATGGTTTTCAGAACAATGAAACATAAGAAAAGTGATTAGATGTATGCACAAGTCTTCACATTTGAATACCTTTTCCAGGATTATTCCAGTAGGCTTTTCCTGTGTCATTTTAGGAAGAAGTATGCAGGGTTAGCCCAGGATGCTTTGCCGCTTGATGCAAAACAGGAAATGCCCCCTTGGCCGCCTCCTCCTACTCTGTGAACCGTGTTTAAGTAACAGAGAAGTGTTAAAGAAAACTCAAGATCTGTATTTTTACAGGTGGTATGGGGTTGGGTGGAGCTGTTAATAAATGTACCTAGAACTAGATGAAGGATGAAATAGAAATTAAAAGTCAGTTACATTTTTCTGTTGGTCCAATATGCAGGATCAGCATGAAAAGTCAGTTCAATAGGGTCTACTTACAGGTTAAAATATATATATATCTGATTGCTTGTATATTTACTTGGAAGCCTATCTCATTGCAATCTATGGGCCTCAGCTCCAAATGAATGTGGCCTCGGCTAAGGCTACAAGCTGCTGAAACTTTCTTTCAAATATTTGGGAACAACCAGCACAACTAGGAAGTCTCTCCTGCATTTTGAAATGAAATCAACGCATGGCCACTGAACCTTTGCTAAGAGGACAGATGCCGTTAGCACAGCGTGTTCCCTTTTGCATGTGACATCTGGAAAGCAAGCTGTTTGCTAAACATAGGAGTAGTAGCTTCTATAACTGGGGACACTTGGTTCTAAAACAAAACCCATTTATAGAGCTTTCCTTAGTCTTTGCTCTGTGAGATGTGCGGTTAACAGCTGGAGAGAGTCATATGCTCTATAGCCAAAAAGGACTATTCCAAAGATCAAGTCTGACACCTTATTACTGATATGTGTGTGCGTATTAAACCACATAAGAGGGGTTACACAAGAGCTAGGGAAAAGAACAGTATCCTAAAAAGTAGGGGCAGTTCCTACAGAAACTCTCATTCACACACACACACACACACACACACACTGCACAAATTATATAGTTAAGCGGGAAATGTACAACATATTTTGCCAAATAATTAGCGAATTATTAGCATAAGTAAGAGATGATCCCTGAAATGGGGAAGTGGATAGCTTTCTATTCCAGGGCTACAAGTCATTCTAGATGGCTTCTAGTTCTTTCCACCTTGCCAGCAATGCCTTAAGTTGCAAAGTTGATGACAAATAAAGCTTTAGCCTAGTTCAGTAAAAGAACGTGGTTTTCAAAGCCCACACAACTAGAGAGGTTATACTCAAATGTGGCTCCATGCCATTTATAGGAAGACGATGCATTGGCACTAGCAGAGCTCAGAAAGTTCCTCTTTAAAAGGAACTAGGGGTAGCTGGAGTTCAAGCATGTCAAAAAAGGAACTAATTCCTGTTCCTACTCATCTCTTTACAAAACAAACTAGTTAAGTTCAGTCAGTTCAGTTCAAGTTAATCGAAATGATCATCTGCATCCCCACTCTAGCATCCAGAATGGAAGAAGCTATGGTGCTGAAGTATAAAGTACACTTAAGAGGACTAAGAAAACATATTTTTTAAAACAAGCAAACAAACAACAAACGGCAGTGGAATGTAAATTGTGTAATCCCTGTCCACTTTCTTTAAGCTGAAAGGCCCAAAGAGTATAAAAGACATGTAAGATATTGAAGATCAACTAGGAAGCACTCAGAGTTCTCCCTCCTCCCACAATGAACTTAATTTACATTCTGTTCACCCAGCAATTATGGGAATTACTTTCAAGTGCAGTTCAGAAATTGTTGAACTATTGCAGTGAATTTCATTAAAGTGAACTAGTTCATTCCAAGCGTTAGGCATCAGAGAATCTACATAGTTAGGTCAACTATTAGCCTTTTAGGTAGCGGCAGTTCTGGAAAAATATAGGAAGGGTGGGGGAGGATTGGTAGACAAAAAGAAGATTCTGAGAGGAAGGCAAATTTTACCTTGCATATTAGAATTCTCTCTCTCTGCTTCTCTTGGCATATTGCACTAATGCCCAAACCCAATGGTCATATTTTGCATGTGAGAATGCTTGTTCAAGTGCATTCTCTGAGGCCAAATAACTGCCTTTGGCTTTATGTCACAGTAAGCTCATTTCTAGAAGTCACAGTAGACCTCTAGCTGCTAGATCAAATGTTCAGCATTCAGATGTGCCTGTCAGGCTGAATGGGGCCACTGCCTCAGAGTTTCCCAAAACACAAAACAATTTTTCCTCTCACAACTAGCTGCCCCTGACATGGGCCCACATTTTAGGCTAAAGCAGAGAAAATCTGAGCGAGTCATAAATCCATTATTCATCTTTCTGGTGAACTAACTATGCACGATGCCCTCCAGGAATTGGCACAAGATGCAGAAGTTAACCAAAAAATATGGAAGCAATTGCATGAATCATTCACAAACCCCTTTGCACTCTATCCAAGAAGGATATAAGAAACTTGCTAAGGAAGACTACTGGTCCAACTAGCTCTGTATTGTCCACCATTTTGGACAGCAGCTCTCCAGGGTTTCAGAGAAGGGTGACCTCAGTCCTGCCCAGAAATGCCAGGGATTGGAACAGGATCCTTCTGCATGCAAAGCAAATGCGCTACCTCAAAGCCATAGCCCCTTCCTGTCATGGTGCAACTCCTCAGAAGTTCGTTATACATCTAGGTTGAAGGCTAACAATGATTTATCTGCCATTAGAAAGGAAGGAAATATATTAAGGTAACTGATTTGGAACTTGTCTGCTGATATTTAGTTCAGCATATGCAATATGCCACTAAGAAACATCCCTATTTCCTATTGCAATAAACAAAGCTGGTATTATGAAGTTTTGTTGCACAACTCGGGTTACCTTTCCCTGCTTTCCCCCCAGCACACATATTTTGCACACATATTTTGGACAGTCATGTCATTTCTGCTTCAAGAGTCTTTCAGCTGGAGGTGAATGTTGCTTTGTCTCATGCGCCCACGCTGCGTTCAGCTGGCAAACTGACTTCATCCTGAATGGCTTTAACTGCCAAATTAGATATCAATTGTCACCAAGCCTCGGAATCTGCTTGATTTATCATATTCCTGAACAGACTTGATCTTGCAGCCTTGTGACTTGTGATTTGGACCCCTCAAATCACATTGCCGCTTCGCATCACACATAGGACTGTCTAGATCATATCTGAACAAGAACCGAGGAGGCAAGATAGGGACAAAGGGCAAAATTAAAGGATAAGAGAATATATGGAGCAACATATTAGAGGACCAGATAATTGCAAGGTGGGAATCTGTCTCAATCGATGCCATGTCTGAGCCTGTGGAAAAAATCCTGTGCTTAAAAATGTCCCCACTGACATAGCTTTTATCCTAAAGTTCAGTGTTGGAGGAAATAATATTTTATTTTATTTTATATTTTATTTATTTCAGAAAATGTATACAGCACACTGCTTGATTGTAAGAGACCTCAAAACAGCTTACAAAAAGATATAACAATAAAAATGAGGGGGGAAAGTACAACAATAGTATAAGACATACAAAAAAGTTTTTTTCCTGCTGCACAGTCTAGGACCCAAACCAACGGATTTGACTTACAAGAAAGGAGATTCCACGGACTCTCCTTCCTTGGAAGTTTTTAAGCAGAGGTTGGATGGCCATCTGTCATGTATGATTTAGCCGACATTTCTGCATTGTAGGGGGTTGGCCTTGATGACACCTGAGGTCCCTTCCAACTCTATCATTCTATGATCCCTGCAACATTGCACCAATAGATCTATAAAAATTACGAGTTACTGCTCATTCCTAGAAAAACACAGCAATGCTAAGGTTTGGTCGACCTTATCGGAAAGCAGAGATACCATTCTTAATTCTTCCTATGACCTCAGGGACCGATATAAGAATTATCTTTGCTGGGAAATTGCTTAAAGTCACATCATAAATCATTCGGGGTTACGTTCAGCAAGAGAGCTGGCTTTAGTTGTTATCATTTTAACTGTAAAATGTGACAAAACTGAACACTGCATGGTCAAAGGCTCTGCTTTGCATAAATGTCAAGCTTTCGTAAAACAAAAAAATGTATAATGTGACACTTCGATACTGCTATAAACAGGGGTGAAACAATCAGTTACATATGGTGTTTGAGTTTTAAGTAGCAGTGATTCACACTTGCGCCAGAGTTTACCATTTACAATTGACGTAATGTTAGCCATGTCTTGAGTCAAGAAAATGCGATTCAGTTTTTCAGCTTAGTCCTTCAAATGTATCTTGGGTAGAGATGGAGAAATTCAGGCCTGGCCACTGTTCAGAGATGCTTCCAGTCAGTGCAAAGCATTTGGGGGGAAGCCTCTTGTTTTTATTGTGTTATCTTTTGCTAAAGTTCAACAGAAAGTTTTGAGCATTTAGTTTATTTTTGTGTCCTGTTGCAAAGAGCTGCGCTGATGTCTGAGTTGGTTTCCCCCCACCCCCTGTATAGTACTGGCATTTAAATCTGCCAGCATATCCCTATTAAATGCCTGCTTTCTTTCAGAATTTAACATGGGGGGGGAGTGTTGTAAAGTCGGCCTGATCGCTCCTGGTGAGCTTGTGCCAAATACTTTCAGACTGTCACAGACAGCTGGTGTTTTTTCCTTCCATATGGAAAGGTCAGATATTTATACGGTGACAAACATGACAGCACATTTTCACTTTAGCTCAGTGCAAATTTTGTGGAAGTTGCTGTGATGTGAATAATGAACTACTAGGCTGCAAGTAATCCAGTCTGCCGAATGCTGTCGGTGACGGGTGAACTGCCAAAGGTTGAAAGGTTTTTCCTCTGGAAACGAAGAGGAGCTGCTTCCATCACAGTTTAGCCCAGTTTCTCTGAAAGGATACAAGATGGATAGCTTAATTGCTTCTTGATTCCAAAAAACGGTTAGGCAAAAACAAATAGAAAACGCCAGGGACTTTTGTACAAGTTTATAATGGTCCAGTCCAGAAATAATTTTGTCTCAACTCTCATGTGCATTTGGCCTCGATATAAAAAAACAACAACAGCAGCAACAACAACTGCTAGGACTGATCAACATGTTCTAGCTAGACTATTTTAATATGTGCAGTCTTTAGCTATCCTTTCTTCAAAACTTCTATTGGAGGTTAATTATTGTGGATGGGAGTTGTGAAAGAGAGACTGTAGACTAATTCCTACAAACCATAGACTACTTGTTCCTTTCCAGTGCTAGAACAGTTAGTGTCCTTTTCCACCTACCCACACCTCAAGCACTATACGGTGTGAGAATTTAGCAAAGTGGAGAAACTGGACTTAAGATCTTGTTAAGGGAAAGCTCCCATGATCCTGGCCCATACTTGAAGGACCACCAGTTCTGCAGCATTGATTTAACACATAACAGCCATATGTCTTGTAGCTCCATTTACTTCATGAGAGATTGCACAGACAGGGCCATCCCATGTATGGCCATGTCTTTACCTGAGATGTTGGGGGGACTGACAGACTCCCACTCCCCCTGCAACACGGTCCACCATCTAGTTTGAAACCATACTGGACCTGTTAAGCTTTGCAAATGTGCTAGCAGATTTTTTGAAATTGCTGCACCACTTCTGAGTAGGCTTGCCTAGGAATGCAGCATTCATTAACCTTTTAAAAATGGATGCCAAATGTACGATTCATTTTTCTTGGGATGATGCATATTACTGACAAGACAAAACTTAAATCATTTATTATTTTTTATTTTGCACACAGTGGATAACCAGCGGGCATCGCCATGGAAACATAGTCACTTTGTTTGAGTTTCATCTCTCTCTGTCCTTCTAGAAGGCATCCTGTTTTCTTCACACTTGACAGTTTCCTTTTGGCAAGTGGCCGTCCTGAATAACAGGACAACTTGTGTTAAGTTGCATTAATCCATATCTGGGAAAGCCAGTTCTTTCCTGGCAGTTCTTAGGCCTCCGGCAGCAATGATACTGCAGTATTACCAGCTGGAATGAGGGGGGATGTCAACAAAACTGACACTGCAGAGAGGTTTTAGTAGAGTCTCTTGGAAATAATGACCTTTCTTTTGTTCACTCCAAGCCTTTGGGACAGGTCAGAAAACACATTAGTTTCCTTTACTAGCACAGAGTTGATCTGTGTTTAATATTGGCAGAAAGGCTTCATGAATCCTCTACAGGCACTTTTAGGCCCCAGGAATGTGCAGTTAATTAAAGCAACTCAACTCCATTATGTTGCAGTGTCTCGAAGAGAAGTTGGCTATGAAGAGAGCTTCAGAAAACAGCACGAGCTTTTAGGCATCCTTCACTCCATTCTGGGGAAGCTTTGAGTTTCTCTCCCACAGCGAGAGAGAGGTAAGAAGGCACACTTTAATTGATATTGAACACTGAGGCCAACTATATACTGATACATTGCCCAGGCAGATTTAGGCAGGTCCATGCTGCGTTTGAATTTATTTGATCTGATATTATTTTAAAATCTTTTTACTGAGCAGTGTACCAATAAAACATCTGGGGGTGCCTTGATTTATCATCAAATGGGAACGAAACACATGGAAGTGTAAAGCAGGAAGGAAAAGACACAGAGCCGTTGAAAGACACCTCCCCAGGTGCTGCAGACTTGATGTAAATGCTGCATTGTATCTGAGATCATTTAAAGAAACAAAAGCATAGAGATCATTTAGAAAGCAAAAGTGTGCTGTTTCATTCCAGGGCTGGCCCTGTCATTAGACAGAGTGAGACAGTTGCCTCAGGAGGGAAGATTCTCCCGCCATTTCTCCTATCACCCTCCGCACCAGCCGTTCTCCTGTATTGGAGATGAGAGCTGTGTGTGCCATTCAGTCTGTCTCATACACACCCCAAATAGGCTTCTGATAGTTGCAGTGGAGGATTCCTTCCAGTTGTCAGCTTATAATAATAAAATAATAATTTTTTTATTTATATCCTGCCCTTCCTGGTTCAGAAAATTGGGCTCAGGGCGGGTAACAACAAATTTTAAACACTTAATTGATGCAACAAAAAACCAGCATAAAATACAGTATAAAACATGAATAACAATAAATTCAGAATTCAAAAATCAATTTAGCGGGGAAATCCATCCAATAAACATTAGATGATCACCAGGGCTAGCTGGCTAAATTAGTCTTATTTGGGCCACCAAGGAGTCCAGGGGAGAATTAGAATTATGCACATAGCATGGGGAAAGCATCTTGTTCTTTGCCTCAGCTAGCAAAATGTCTTGGGCCAGGCTTTGGGCTGTTCTTGTATCTCAGTGGAGAGACAAGTTTTCCATCTTTATGAAAAGGAAAAAGCATTTCATTCTATCCATTGAACATTCAGGTATGCAGCATATCCAGGTACGTATTTGTTGTGCAGAGGTGACTGTCTCTTCAGGCTTTGGTATAGCTCAAGCATCACTAAATGAGCTTGTTGAAGAGCATTGGGAGAACTCAAGAGCTTGCCACACTTTTGTGCAACAATGTTGTGATGCTTTGGTTGGACTTAATAAAGGAGTTGCTCAGCTGTGGATTTCATAGTTTTTGCTCATCATGCAGCACACAGATGGTACATTGGTGTTTTAAAAGCCTGCAGGTCAAGACTTTCCTGCCTTGATGAAGACTGTACTCACTATGACAGGGAAGAGATTAAGCCAAAGCGCACATGCCTTGTTCACTTCCATGTCTGGAGGTGATGTCAACAAGGCATTCTTGAGGGAGAACAATGCCCAATTAGTCTTGAAAGCTGAGGCTGGAAAGACAGAGAGACGTGACAGTGCCGAGGGCATTCTGGTGGTTTCCTCGCTGCGAGAACTCAAGTTACAGAGAACCAGGCAGAGGGCCTTCTTGGTAGTGGCACCCGCCCCGTGGAACGCCCTCCCACCATATGCCAGAGAAAAACAACTACCAGACTTTTAGAAGACATCTGAAGGTAGCCCTGTTTAGGGAAGCTTTTAATGTTTAATAGATTATTGTATTTTAGCATTCTGTTGCAAGCCACCCAGAGTGGCTGGGGAAACCCAGTCAGATGGGCGGGGAATAATTAATAAATAAATAAATAAATAAATAAATAAATAATGACTTGCTCTCTGTGAGAATCCAAAGTTATGATTTGGGTGCCTCCCTGAAACCTAGTGAGGCAGCAGGATTTGCTAGAATGTTAATGGTTAATGCCATGGACCTTCTATGAACTTTCGTGTGCATGCACACTTCTTCAGATACCACACGAAAGCTCATACCAAGAACAAACTTAGTTGGTCTCTAAGGTGCTACTGGAAGGAACTATTTTATTTTGTTTTGACTACAGCAGACCAACACGGCTACCTACCTGTAACTGTATATATATGTATGTGTGTGTGTGTAACTCGACCTTCTATCACAGAAATGTCTTCAGTGACCAGCATTTCAAGGAAGCCAAACCCAAGTTTTGCAGTGGGACCCCTGAGATCCCTTACCATTCTGGTATCAGCGAATACATAACAATACACTTTTGTCAATTTCTCTGCAGTGTGAGAAACTCAAGCAAAACATGTTACCATAGTGATCCACTGTCTCTGGGAGAATCAAGTGGCTTTATACCATTCTTACATTATTTTTCTAACAACTGCTAACAACTCAAGGGCTGGTACATCTTTATAACTGTGTACTTTCTAAAACTAAGCTTACAGAAACGAGACACGCTCCTATAACGTCACGATAAGGCATTTAACGGCAAAAGGTAAATGTGCTTTGCTGTGGCTATAAATGAAGTTGGGTATTCATGTATTTATCTGTAGTGTTTATAGGCTGTCCTGTAAGAAGAAATCTCCAGTTTGGCTTAGAGGATAAAAATAGTTAATCTCTCTGACTTTCTCTCTCACTCATTCATACATGTCTATTTTATCTCTCTTGTGTGTTTAAATACATAGCTCTACCCTCTACCTGGAACAATGATGCACAAGTAGAGGATTTACTGTAGAGAATTGCATTGCAGGGCTTTGCTCCTGCGAATTAATTGGGACAGTGCTGCTGATGCCAGACTTGCTTTCTGCCTGCCCTGTTCCACATGGGATGGACATTTGGAATTTGCTTCTGTGCTCCTTTGGGAAATTCTAAAAATGCACACATCCTGTCATGATAAATTTCCACATTTCTCCTGACAATTTTAATCAGATTGCTGCATCGACTCATTTGACACGTGAAGACTGAAAAGTACTCTGGCATTTCTTTTCTACATATTGATTCCCCTCCGCCCCCCCATGAACATGGAGCCAGTATTTGTTGGAGGTCATTAAAACACTGCCTGCAGAGTCAGAGTTTTAAATCAGGCCAGAGTTTCCATGCCAATCTGACCTGTTCCTGGTGGTGGCTGATGCTGGCATAAAAAGATTCACACGAAATCAAGTGACTCAAGTAAAAGTACCAGGCAGAGAGTGGAGCTATGCTACATACTGTAGTAGTAGAATTGGTTACTTGTCACTTAGTGGTAAGTCACTCACATGTTACAGAATCTTGCCCTCAGTCTGGGGATGAGGCTGTCTCAAATTCAACTGCATGGTTCTAGGAGTTGTAGATACATATGCATCTTAATCTAGCAAAACATCGCCACCCAACAGTATTATTACTACCAACAGCCATAATTAAGCCCACTTCTCATCCAATGGGGCTGTTCCTCACTTTAATTAAAACTGCCTCTGATTCCTGAATGCCGTGTTTTTCATTGTACAAATTATGGTTCACTGTGTGCTCTAGATAAACTTCTGCTCAGGGCTTTTTCCCCCAGCCAGAATTTACCAGAAATCAGTTCTGGCACTTCTCGGGTGGGTGCCATTGCCATTATTAGAGAACGAGGGAGGCATCCATGATGTGTTCCAGCACCTCTTTTTCTAGAAAAAATAGCACTGCTTCTGCTACAGGGACAATCAGTTACAACATAACAGAAATGGTTCGTTTGAATATAGGAAACTAATATGCCCTCTCTGCAGGAATGATTTTGTAACACTATTTTGTACTGCCATGAGTGAGTGAACCCCACAATTTCATGACTGTCAGTTATAGAATTATAAAGAGTGATCTTTCCTAACCCGGCATCCTCCAGTTGTTTAGGACTCCAGCTTGCAGCAGCACCAGCCTGCAGACCCAATGGCTAGTGATGACGGGAGCTGAGGTCCAAAACACCTGGAAAGCACAAGGATGAGGAAGGATGAGCAAGAGTATGGGAACTGGAATGGCAATATATTTGCCCAGGCATGCCTCCCTGTGTGATCTGTGGCTGCTACCTTTGTGAAAGGTAATATCTCATTCTATTGTTTTCTGCCTGGTCTGGAGGAGTAGAAGAGTTTGGCCTGGCAGACTCCCTTTTGTTGGCAGAATGAGCCTTTGTATAACTAAAGAAATATCCTAGTACAGGTGATACGTTGCCAATAGAAGTTAAACAGCTGCAGGTCCTTCTGGAAGGGTATGTGCCTTCCCTACCCGCAGGCTGGAGGTGATGCCATCAAAGTGTCTGGGTGAGAAAGAGAACGAAACAACCTTGTCTTGGAACTGGGGCTGAAAGAGACTTGCTCTCTGTAAGAACCCAGTGTTTTGGCCAGAGCCGGCCTGTTCATAAGCGGAGTGTAGCACTCCCTTCAGGCGGTGGAAGTGCAAGAGGCCCAGCAAACTAGGCTCTCACTGAGTTTAGCGAGAGCCAAGGCACAGCTGCAGCATAGTTGGTGGTGGGCATTGGCATGGCAGAAGTGTGGCAATAAAAGTAAATGTATATCCAATCCCTTTAGGTTTTGCCCACACGTTTGCCTTGTTTTGCTTTAAAATCTTCCAAGAGATCCAACTTGCCAAAATATTGAATTGCTTTATGATCTACTCTGGGAACATAAAATAACACAATGCACATTCTGGGATATGATCCAGAAATTCTTGGCTACTGTCCTCCATAATTAATATACATTTAAGCTCCATAAACTTCAAGGGGACTTGCGGAAGATGTAGTTGTGCACTATCCAATTAAGATAATTTTGTCATGACCATCTTCAGTCATCGGTCCAACACAGTGCTCACACTCTGGGCCTTGTTTTCTTGACTGGGCAGGAAGAGGATGATCTGAAAGTGGGGGATATTGACATCAGTCCCTTGTCATGGTCAGATCCTGTTGAGATTTAGGCTCTTAGGATCCTTCCCCCTCTGCAGAGGTGGGGGGCCTATGGAGATGGTTTGCTCTCAGATATTGATAGATGGCCCTACAGGAGTTCATTGGTGAGATGACTGGTGCTCCTGTCAAAGCCCTGGCTGACATATGGAACATCTGGCTGGCTCAGGCCATAGACACAATCACCCCTGAGCACCCTCTCCTACTTCTTGTAGCCCAAAAAATCTGAAGGGCACCAGGCTGGCAAAGGCTGATGAAGCTAAATCCCATTGCACTTGAATCTCAAATCTATGCATGTAGGAGAAGTTTCCGTAACTCAGAGTTCAGCATTGTGAATTCTTTAAGAGGATGAGTGTATCAAAAGGAAAGGTTAGGAAGGCCACCGTGCTTTCTGGAAATGTAAATTTCCTTGAAATTGTCAAGGCAGAAAATTGCTTCGTAGAAAAACAGAAGGGGCTGGATGTTGTACATGGAAATCAATCTGTTCCAAAGCACATAAAACATTTTTATTTAATTTTGCTGTTGGTTTTCTGTTTTCTTTTTTTAAATGTATCAATAGCATCATTATTCTTTATGAAGTGTCCATTCTGCATTTGTCACTATTGCAACAAATAACCTCCGTCTTAAGGTGCTTTACTGAAAGAACAGACAACAATTAGGTCTAGACACTCTTCCCCCACCCCACTCATTTTCCAGCCCAGATAATGTACACTATAATGCCATCCAATCATGCATAAACTCAACCATCACGCAAGCATAAATATACTGTTATGAAGCTGCAAAGAAAAATACATTCGAAAGTTGTTTTGCCTCTGAGAACAGGCATAAACAATAACAATTAAGACTGAAAGGAGGAGTAACCCGGAAGATACACTGCAAAAGGTTCGTGATGTGCTCTGAAATTGGGGATGAGTCTATCATAAACTGAATGGCTCTTGTAGTACAGATCTTATTGGGCCAGGATATGTGGTTTGGAAACTATATGTCAGTTGGCCTGTGATTTGTGTAAGCTGCAGAGATGTACCTTATAAAAGTAATAAAAAATGAGCACATCTGTGTCTTCTGGTATGGGCACCTCTTGTCTTGAGGCAACATCAGAAATGGTCTTTGGGACACTGTGTAAAGCAGCTGGATAGCCAGGGTAGTCCAGGAGATAGAAGTCCTGGAAAACTGGTGGAGTCATTACTGCGGGTTTTGTCAAGCCACCCATGCCAATCAGTATTAATGATTACAAGTGCAAGGGGATTCTGTGGGGAAGGTGGGTCTGTCCAACTCTGGCACAATTGCTATTCTGATCGCCCTCTACCCATTCTGAAGTGGAGAGGCTCTTGTATCCATAGAAGCTCCATGCACATTTTGGAACCTGTAAGCAATGTTGACTACTATACACATGAGTCACCCCTTAAATCAACCGGGTAATGTCTTATGAGAGTCCTTTGCTTGATTTACAAAACTTCAAGCGCACCTCCCTCTCTTTGCTTAATCTCTGTGTTTTTGCTTTCTTAGAAGAACGCTCTGAAACCAGACTTTGATACCTTTCTTACTCTAAAAGTCTCTTTCTAAATCAGATAAATAATGTTGATGACTTATCTGCAGTGCCAAAAATCTTCAGAGTTGGCACAAGAAGAGCAATAATGTAGATCTCTGCCCCACTCTCTCTGACAGCTTCCCATTTTCAGTATCTCATGAGAAGAAATTGATGTGGAAGTCACACTGACATGAAGAGATATGTCATTTGTGACATCATTCTCCCACTGTGCTTTGCACATGACAGGTGTTTGGCATTTTTATTTTAAATCTGTCCATTCTTCAGTGAAGAGCAAACACTTTAATTCCATTATTTTCCTGTTACAGGGAGTTAGATTTACAGGCCTTCAGTTGATAACACTAATGAGTTTACTTCGGGAGAAGAAGATTGGGGTGGGGTGGAGGGAACTTGGAGAGTTTCTCATACTAATGAGGTTCAGATTGTTGACAGAATGGTTGGTACCTAATTACTACCTTCATCAGAAAACGATTTTAAAGCATAATATTTACTTTTACCTCTAGCTGTGGTGAATTGCTGCTTTAATCATCATTCTGCATTTAATGTCAGTACCTCTTGTGATGGGAAAATGCCAGTGCAAAATGATGCTTGAAATAGTGAGGCTCTTGGTACTGAGGGGAACTGGCACTGTTGTAATACAGCAGCCATCTTGAAACGACAGAGCAGGGCTTCAGTTAATCACAAAATTACAAACTGGGGAAACATGAGTTCTTCTACTTCTGCCAAGGGATTCTTTAAGGCCTCTCAAACTTCCATTTTTTGCAGCTGTAAATGAGGATTAAACTGAATGGTTTCATTGTGGGGTGGTAAGGCTTAAGCCTGTAAAATCTGGAACATACAGCGAGAATTTCCATTGCTAATGACACAAGGAATGTAGATAAAAATAGGTTTTCAGGTGAACGTTTTAAGATTGCAGTTCCATATTCATTACCTGCTGAGGGTAGTAGATCTCACTGACTTTAGTGGGATTTATTTCAGAGTAAACACACCTAGGATTGTGCTTTAAATGTTTTTGGCAGGTCATGCTTGCTCATTCGTTTCTATAATACAAATTCATCGTTTATAGTGATCTTAAACAAATGTGTGTAATTTCGTCTGTCACATGCTGGAGGGTGTACACTGTAATTTCTTCATTATGAAAGCAAACGTTTGCCTTTGAGAGGTAAACCCAAGTATTACTGAGTGACTTTGCTGCCTCTCAAAATATTATCAATGATTTATATGTCTTACTGATGATCATACAGCATGGTAGTATCATCCAATCAATTTACAATGTGGTGCATTTCATTCATTTTTTCCATTCATCATCTCATCCAGCACTTGGGTCAATATCCCTGCAAATGGAGCCCATCTACCCTCCTTTTCATTCCCTCTGAGCTCAGTGAATGAGTGGATTTCTGTGAAGCAACCTCATCTTGCTGATGCATGCTATAGCCCAGTGGCTACTAGTCAGGTGTGTACTTCGGTGTCGGGATCTGGCATAGAATATTTTGCAGTACAAGGTTCTCCTAAAGCAGGAGTGGGGGCCATTTAGCTCACCAGAGACTGTTGCACTCAGCCTTGGCCAGAATAGCTAAAGAGCAGGGAGACATAGTTCAACAACATCTGAAGGGCCCCATGTTCCCAATCCAAGTGTCAATGTAAAAGATATGCCAAACCTTACGCTGAATGGATCAAAGTGAATAATTAGATGGAGAAAGGCATTTTGGCGACAAGTGGTGGGAAGACTTTGAAAATAAGGGGTGGAATTCTCTCCTGCTTGTCTGATGGAATCATCTCCCCCCTCCTTCCATGAGGGGTCTTACAACCCTTCAGGGGAGGCATAGGGTGCACATGGAGAGGAGAGGGTGGGGAAAGCCCCACTGAACGAGTGGGAGCCATTGTGCTAGTTTCTGCTAGCAGGGCTGGGTGGCTGAATCTGGCTCAAGGACTATCTTGGGGACGTGGACATCTTTTTAATGAGGTAGATTTTTTTTTAATTCTGGGATTTCTTTGTAGTCATGCAGGTGCACACTTGCCCTCATGTTTCTGTATATAAAGTGTTCCAGAAATCACTGAGTCCATGAGAGGCATGTCTGAGAATAGAAGGCCTTGGTGGGAGATGGCAGCATTGAGGGCTCAAGTAAGAGCACTGCTTCTGGCTACCTGATAATATTTCACTTCCTCCTGCTGTTCTAAAAGCAATTCCTGGAAAAGATACCCAGACTAGACATCTTTGCCGAAGTGATGTGGCTTGTGTCACTGGGTGCTATGTTCTTAACCCCACATGCCTGCCCACCTTCCCTATCAGTGGAAGAAAAAGCCATACATTACAGCAGACAAGGTCACTGTAAATGGAATTCCTTGTAATTTGTCTACTCCTGAGTAGGTCCCAGACTTAGAGAACAATGTAGGTCCTGAGTAAGGTCTCAGACTTAGAGAACAATGTCTCCCATTTTTCTTCCTGCAGTTCACTGTCATGTTAAGGATCTTATCTGAGTAGAACAAACAGCAACTGATCACTATCAGGCCTGTGGCAGATGAACCTACTGGAAAATAATTATACCTACATAGCTGACAACCATAGAATATATTGAAATGAATATTATTGGGCTTTTCTTAATTCAGACCACAAACCAATTTTATTCGGTCTTCAGAGGCCCTGCCGTTTTTCTTTTTTAATTGTTCATAATTTCACTTGTCATGAGGGAAGTTATTTTCAAAAATGGGGCAAAAAGTACATGAATGTTACATATTTTTTAAGAGGGGGTATCATGTCTACAAATCTTATGCCAGAAACGGCAAACCTTATTCAAAAAGTCTTAGTATATAGAACTGCCTTCCACAACCTGCAACAACAAATGCAAAGTCTACCTTTGCATAGTAAACCTGGTTTCTGCACACACCATCAAGACAAGCAGTGAACATGATCAGAATTCAAGGCACATTCCAGCCAGGCAAAATAATAATAATAATAATAATAATAATAATAATAATAATAATTAATAATAAAACAAATTTATTATTTATACCCCGCCCATCTGGCTGGTATTTCCCCAGCCAAAAGCATTCAAGAAGGGCATAAAGTGGGGCTGGTGAGAGTTTTTGACTTACAGAGAGTCCCAAGAGTTAGACCTAGAGACCTGGGGGCCACTCCCAGCCTCAGGTTCCCCATTCTGGTCTAGAGGCAAAACTTTGTGGTGGAGCACAACAAGGCTGCGAGTGTCACAGGATTTGCCATCAGCAGTACATTGAAGTGTGTCGCGGGATCTGAATTTGTTCCAATCCAATTATAATATTTGGACTTGGTTATTGGTTACTATTCATTTGTCAAATGGGAATTCATTGCAGTTGGAGCTAACAGCATGCAAATGTATTCCATAAGGTGCCCACTTGCTTAAAATCAAAAACCTTCTGTTGGCATAGCTTGCTGAAGCATTCAGCAGCTGGGTACAGTCACCTAACCATTCCCTCCAGCAGCTGTGTTTGCTAACTGGCTCTGCCCTCATTTAAACTAGCTGTCATGGCAGTCCAGAGGATCAGAGGGAAGTGAAAATAATTCAGAGTCAACAACTAGCAACTCAACAACAACATCAACAACAAAATAGCAGCCAAAACAAAGCAAAGAAAATTTCAAAAGGAAGGAAAAGCATCCATATCTATCTATCATCTATCTATCTATCTATCTATCTATCTATCTATCTATCTATCATCTGTCTGTCTGTCTGTCTGTCTGTCTGTCTATCTATCTATATCTCCAGCTGGCAAGGTAAGACAGGCATTTATTACAAACCTCTAGAACAGATCAATATCTCCCTACTGAAATCTGACCAAGTTGATGTATAATTTTTTTAAAGGAAAGTTTTAAATAAATCAACCAAACAACCAAGTAGGGTGAGCAAAACAAACAGAAAGCTCCATCTTTCAAATCTGGCTCTAAAATTACATTTGCTGTAGTGGATAGCATAAATGTATTATTGCTGCAAAGTGGATCCAGAATAGCATGGCAATGATTCCTGTCAGCATATTTGTGCAACTGTTGTGAACGAGCCCCCCCCCTTGTCTAAAGTTTCTGCTGTATTCAGACTTTCTTTGACCCACAATGCGTCAAAAATGGGCTGTGTTGGTGTGCAAGGTGGGGGGGAAACCCCTCATTTGATATGCCACAGCACAGTCTATGTCTGTGGAGGTTTGTTTCAACCACTTCTCTTCCACTTTGGAATGCTTGCCTAGTTCACTTCATGCCTAAACTTAAGTGTAAAGGGGATCCACCATATCAAAGTGTAGTGAAGCCTTGCTCCTGATGTTGTGTCCACTAACCGGGCTCTGTCTCCATGTGTTGGGAGAAGGTCTGAGTGGACAATCAGTTGTATTGCTGGAGGCTCTTCCATGTGATTGGGTAAACCTTTATCCTTTTGTCATGTGGAGTCCATGTAGCAGAGCCAGAGCCGGATTTAGGTTTGATGAGGCCCTAAGCTACTGAAGGTAATGGGGCCCTTTATATGTCCAGCTGTCCTTTGTCAACAACAAATTGTCACTGTTTTTTTGTGTGTGTTGAATATATGCTATATGGTAATTTATGGACCTAATAGGTATCTAAAGCCATTTGCACATAACAAAATATGTATTTTATCACAGTAATTGTGTAGTATATTAATAGTGAAATTTTTGGGGGGCCCCAAGAGAGTGGGGCCCTAAGCTATAGCTTGTTTAGCTTATATGTAAATCCAGCACTGAGCAGAGCCTATGAAGGCAGCTTCTGTTCACACCCTTTCTTCTCTCTCTGTGAGGACTACTGTGTCACCCAGGCACAGCGAGCCATTTCCCATGTCTGCCATATTCACAGTGGAAGGAGAGGGAGTCGGAGCAGGTTGTGCAGTTACCTTGGGTGCCTTGTGTGCTTGGAAGGAGCTGGCCTGAGAAAAAAAGCAATAGCTAAGGGAGCCTTAGGGTACATGACACCTAGAGAACCAATTCTGTTGTTCTCGAGTCTGGGAACTTTGTTTTCAAAGAGTTCTCAAAGCCTCCACTAAGGAACATTTCCAAGGAAATCATCGTTGATTTGATTTATTATATTTCTATTTCATGACAATTAATAGACAAAGTGTATCATTTGACAATATTGCCCTGTAAGCCAGCTGTGTGACCTGAAGTCCAATAGATACTTCAAATGCAAGGCCAGAATGAGATATGTACACAGACATGTTTATCTCAGATTTACAGGAGAGAATATTATTTGCCAGCTGTTGGGACTGATGTGTACACTTGAGGTGGTGAGGTGCTGTAGCAGTCATGGGAAATATCCAGCAACAGATGAACAGGCTGAGGACATTGCAGCACCTCTGCCTGTTGTTCATTTGGCCATTTCTTCTCTGCCACCTCATGCACTTAGACCCCCCCCCCCACTGCCCCTCCTCAACATCAATACAGAACTCTAGTCCTCCCAGCATTAATTAGCTTAATGTTTGGCATTCAGATAGCTGAGGGTTAATCCTCTGTCTCCTTTCATTTTTCAACAAGTGAGCCTTTTGGCCATCTGTGCTAGAGGATTCGCTGACAGGACCTTAATCTAAGCTGAGAGAGATTGATTTCAGGCTCTCTCTTCCTGTTTTATGGCCACCTTTTGTTCATTACCACATTTCTATCAAGCAAATGAACAGCCAAGCGAGGCCATGTGTTTTGCTGACATTTTCACGAGAGGATTCGGTATTGCCAGCCGTACAATAGTTGAAGATCTGAAAGGTTAATGTACCCTCAGGATTGTGTAGTCTGATTCTCCCCCTCCTGAAACCTAAATGCATAATCACCTCCTTAATCAATGCCTTTAACCTTTCTGAATTTCATCTGAGATGTAATGTTATAATGAATCCAAGATTCAAAGGGTGAAATGAGTGGGAAATGGTGGCAAAGCATCTTCTCTGAAGTGGAGGTGGTGGGGGAGGAGGAATGAAATGGCTTTTGGGGAAAAAATATATAACAGGCTGCTGTTATCTTGGCAGTTCTGCCACATCATGGGCTGCAATGATATAATGGCCCCTGAGCAAGAGGTAGGCTGCTTGGGCTGTTGACGCAGATGCCATAAGACAGGCCTATCGAGACAACTGCAGCATACCAGTGCTGTACTGGGTGGTTTGCCAATGCTTGAAAATCCATTTATTTTGCAATCTTAACTGGGCAGCAAAAAGAGGTTGGTAGATTCTCTGTTGGATTGCCATACATGGCTGGGCTCATCAAGCTTGATGAGTTACAGGTTGTGCACTAAAGCAGCAAATAAGATCTATAGTTCATCTGATACAGGATGTGTATGGCAATGTGCCATATTTCTCTATCTGCATACTACATACTCACATGGTTGCATTGCCCTGTGTTCAACTGTCACAGACCAAGGTGAAGAGATACACCCTCAATTAAGAGGGAAGTTTCACAGTTTGGGAGACATGAAGGAGAAGACTCTCTTACCAGGCCATCACCCCTTGCTCCTCTGAGGGAGATGGCACCCTAAGATGGCCTATCTGTCTTGTAGATTGCAATGTCCTGGCTAGCGAATAAGAGAAGAGAGGCTTTTTCACACACATGAAAATAGACTTCACCTCTCTTTGTTTACTATCATTTGAGAAAGATGGAAGGCTCAAGCTTCACACTCTGCTTTGCTTAGGATACAATCCAACCATGGGATGCTGGTGCTGTGTTTATTGTGATGCCCACCAATCTTTTTGCCAGCAGTACTCCATGGAAAGTTCTAAAGCAGGGCATTCTGGAGGTGGGGATGGACTGATCTGACCTGCAGTCTGCTGGATTTCAAGCCAGTCCCAACAAAAATGACAAATGTTGTTCATCTTTATTGATGTGAATGCTCCATTGTGAAATTGCATTGTGGGGAGGGGGTATTTGCTTCTGTATGGGCCACTGAGTTTACTACGTGGTTAATTGTAGCTTCCTCATGTATACAAGCATCACACACACACTCTCTCTCTCCACTTCAAACATGACAGTGTACACCACAATGGCACATGCTGTGCATTCTTAATGCACAGCCACTTGGCTCACTTCTTTCAGCAATTTGCTGCCAAGGCTCTGCAGAGTGATGGGAAAACTCTCCTCCCCTTCCCTGCAGAATTAATCAGGCAAAAGAACCCACTATCTTATATAAGGAAAAGGGGGCACTTCATGAGGATCGTGTTTCTAATGGTTTGAACTTCAATCATTTTATTATCCCCTGGGGGTAAATTTGCCTCCTGGAATTCATTTTCGGTATTACCCATTATTTCTTTCCAGGGATTTAAATAAATGTATTTCATCAATTTTTATATCTTGAAAATACATAAATTATAATGAGATTCAGGAAAGCCATATGCACATTTTCCTCTTGAGGACAGCGTGTATTATAGAATCCTGCTGCTTGTCAATTTCAGTCACATTGATTATTCAACTATTCTGCATTTTCTTATTTCCTGCAATGCACTGGCCATTTAGATGCAGATCAAATAGCTTCCATTTGATCAATACAGAATGGCTTCCTAAGAGAAAGTCATCTCCTTTGTTGTTGTAGTTGTTCACTCAGGTATATCTTTCATAACAGACACTTTTCCCCTACCCTAACAGTATGAAATTCACTATTCTCTTTAGCCACCTGTGCCCCAGCCAATTATGTGTCTTGTAACTAAAAAGTACCACCACTCCTTCCACCTCTGATTACTCAGTGGAAAGAACCATCATCTGCAAGTTCAGTTGGTAACAACACAAGTATGTCCAAGTTCATCATTTTGCAAACACAAAGTCTGATGATGATGATGATTTTTTAAAATAACTTACTACATTTCCCAAGATCTTAATCATATCTGATCTATTAAACAGTTGTCTTTTCCTGCCATTCTGGGCCCCTCTTGTGGTGATGATGGTGAAGACAAAGAACAGCGAGAGCCACCGCGACCTATTCACTGGCTTGTTGAGAGCCAGTGTGGTGTAGTGGTTAAGAGCGGTAGACTCGTAATCTGGGGAACAGGGTTCATGTCTCTGCTCCTCCACATGCAGCTGCTGGGTGACCTTGGGCTAGTCACACTTCTTTGAAGTCTCTCAGCCTCACTCACCTCACAGAGTGTTTGTTGTGGGGGAGGAAGGGAAAGGAGAATGTTAGCCACTTTGAGACTCCTTCGGGTAGTGATAAAGCGGGATATCAAATCCAAACTCTTCTTGGTATGTTTCCGCTCTTCCTCAAGGCCCAATGGCATGGTAGTCAGAAGCTGGTTGCTAGGTGGGGCAGAGCTGCTTGACTAGCTTCCCAGATTGGTGGGTTTCTGTAGCTTACAGGGAAGGGGAGTGGTAAGATTGTGAGGAGGTCAGCATGGTGCAAACAGGGCATGAGGAGCACTGAATTGGCTCCGCCAGTGTCTTTGCACCATGCTGAACTCGCTACCTGTTTGCCCCTCCTTCTCACAGTAAGTAACTGTGATTCAGTTGGCAGGAGGCTGGTGAAGTGGATCTGCCCTCCTTAGTGAGCCACATCTGATGGCAGTGCATGGTGATACTGTTACTCCACCTCAGCACATCCATCCCTCTTCCTGTAGAGCAAGCTACTGCAGCAATCTCTGTTGTATGTTTGATTCCTAATTGCCAAGAGTTAACTGTTAGCTCACCACCTGCAGAGCTGGATTGAGACCTTTAGAGGCTGTAAGCACTAAAACATAGGGCCTCCCTAAATGTAATTCAAAATAAAAACAATACTAAGCATGAAATTTTACTTTTTTTAATGACATAAAACTTGCATTCTGAAATGCACATGCACATTCTGAAATGCACATGCATGTATATATGTGCAACACGTGCTAGATGCCCACTAATTTAGATTGGGATAAGTAATAAACAGAGAACAGAAAAATGTAGCATGTAAGCAAGTTTAGTAAGCAAGTCCAACAAATTTCTGACTTCTCCCTTGATATCTACTTTGATGCTTTTTTTAAAAAAAAATCAAATGTCAAATTCTTTCCAAAATCTCTCTCTCTGTGTCTCTCCACCCTAAGCCCATGCATAGTGTGCTTATTGGATAATGAAGCAGTAACCAGCCCGATATCATTTAGACTACATGGGCAAGGAAACACAGTAGGTATTGAATCTGTGATAAATGTAAGTGCTTGTAATGAGATGGAGCCGTTCTGTTTTAAGGGGATAGCGTTTATTTAATACAAGCCACATTAGTTAAGTTCAGTTGCATCAACATCTCTTACTTCGGTGAGGAAAAGAATTAAACGAATCTTTTTGGGCGGAAACCAGGCAGAGATGAACTCTTTCGATTTCAAAGGGAGTGGAGAGAGAGATTTAAGTACGTACTTAACTTTTCCACTGAAATCAATGGGGTGTTAAAGTGCTTCACTGGCAGGGTTACATTGATCATGCTCCGCACCACCAAATGTGTCTGACGCTTTTGCTTTGGGTTTGTCCCCTGCCCAAACCTGTTTGTTTAAGATACTCATTGAGTGAATGGAGGAGAACCTAAGTGCCACTGATAACAAATATTAATATAATGGTTGCAAGTCCTTGAGAGCCTTATCAAATGTTTCAGAATCTTTAAAACTTCAAGCACTCTCACTTCACGGTACCTTTAAAAAAAGGGACGTTTCATTATAAAAACCCATCCACTTAACATGTTCCACTAATTCTCTTCTGCTACCCACCAAATAAATATTTCACAGAAAATCTTGCACATCAATCCTGTGCAGTTACTGATTTCTTTAAAGTGCAAGAAGTCTAGAGTCTTTAACTAGCAGGGGGGAAAGAGATCTACATAACCCGATTCCCTGCACTGAAGCAGAAGACGGCGTATTCATTCAGTACTCATAAAAATCAGTCCCACCTTATCCAGAGCAGAGTATAGGATAAAACAAAAGCAGGAATTTCCATATGACACTTCCTACATTTGCGTGGACAGGCGGAGTCCCCAGATCCCGAGCGGTCCCCCCCCCCGTCATGTGGAATAATGACTCAAGACAACGTGCTATGGGATTAAATTGGCCACAACTTTATTAAATTTCAAATGTGGGTAGACCTTGGCTCAGGCATTGGGCGTTCTCCCTCCCCAGTCCCCAGCCGGGGACCTAGGGAGCATCAGGGTTATCCAGTGTGTGGGGGGGATGGGCCGGCTCTGGAGAACATATGTTCAAGCAGAGATAGCTGCCCCCATTACGCCGCCGCCAAAGGGGAGAGAAATGACGACCTTTCAGAGTATGGTCACAGCCTCCCTTCAGAAACCCCTTTAACGGGGAACCCTGGTATCGCCGCCGCAAAGAGGAAGATGGACTAAAGGATTCCGCCCAAGGCCTGATGCCGCCAAAGTTGTGACGTTATGCTACGGGAAAGGCGAAACCTGCCAATGCAGGGAAATTCATTTCCAGCCCGTTAACAGCGACCTTAACGTAGCAGCGCCCGCATACCTGTGAAGAAAAGTTAACCTGCAAAACCTGTGAAGAAAAGTTAACCTGCAAAAGAAGACATTAACTGAGGGTGGGTAGGGTGGGAGAAGCTCTGGAGCCAAGTGAGGATTCCCAGGTAAGATCCTCCCTCTATTGTGTGGGCAGGTAATCCCTCCCCTACCTGGCCCGGTCTCCTTGGCAACGCTTCCCCCAGGTGGGATTGGACAACTGACTGAGGTAGGCGGAGACCTCCAGGTATCCCACCTGAGGGAAGGCAAAGCCAAGCCTATGCTGATGGAGCCGCTCCAGATCCAGGGCTGCACGCTTCCACGCAAAGGGCGCCCCCCGTTTTAAGCGGGGAGCAGTCATTGCCACATACTTTGCCATGTATTTATCTGTTACTCCTTCACACTTACCAAACACCTGTTATTGAACCAGAATTCTTAAAAAGTGGTGAGGAAAGGGTTTTACTTTTTGACAAATGTATTTTATGGAATAAAATGAGGGTAGCAAGTTCTTCCTGAGGGGCTTGGGAGTACAGAGCTAGCATACCCTCCAGCATTTCTCCAATGAAAATGGGGACATCCTATTCCATAACAACTCCTTTATTTACACCCTACATTCCATTTGACTAGGTTATCCCAGCTACTCTGGGTGGCTTCCAACATGTGTAAAAACATAAAACATCAAACATTAAAATGAGTGGGGATTTGAACTCTAGTCTCCCAGGCCCTAGTCTGCCACTCTAACCATTACACCACATGGTTTGTCAGTGTCATGTCGTCCCTGACCATTCGCCATGCTGACTGGTGAGTGCATGGTGTTGTACAAAATGGCAGGTTGCATGGCCGGGCTGGGGAAAGGGGTACACATTTGTTGGTTTGGCTCAGGTGCCAAGGTTTCTTGGGCTGGCCTGGGGGAACGGGGGTTCCTTAAAAACTCTCAGTACTCTTCACAAACTCCCAGGATTCTTGGGGGGAAGCCATGATGGTTTAAAGTAGCACCATAGCGCTTTAATTATACTGTGTGGTTGTGTTATAGCTTTAAGAGGGACTGTTAGTTTTTGAGAGGTTTCTCTTTTTCTTTCGTTTGGTGCAGCCTTAGAACTGGTTCCTTAAAAGCTTGTGTTTGGTGGTAATGAAGATCACTGCTGCGAAGGTACCAGAGTCTCCTGAGTATGGCCTGAAGATCAGAACCAAGGGGTGGACTACAAACGATAGGTTAGCTCATTCTTCATATTGACCTCACCCAAGGGATGTTACAGAGCGGTTGTCGTGCAGATGCATTGGGCACCAAATGGGCCCAGGGGAGAGGAGACATGGGTCCCTGTCGATGGAAGCAGAGAATGGGGAAGCCCTAGAGATATGCGGGAAAATATTTTCAAGTCGTTGGTTTTATTATTTATGTTTGTTTGAATATGACTGTAACCAACCACCAAAGAAATTCCAAAATTCGCATTAGAGCAATGCCATTATTATTTCCTACCCAAAATGTTACAAAATAGTTCTCAAGGTTTTGCATTATCCAAAACTGTTCATCATACTAGAAGATAAACCAAGCAAGGGTGGGTCGGTGGGTGGGTGTTTGGGTGTGAATTTGGCTGATGTTGTAGCCATTGGCAGTATTTGCGTTAAGTTATAGTCTAAACCTGGAATGTGGAAAAGGACATGCCCTTTGAGCTCTGTTAGGTGCCCTTTGAGCTCTGTTAGACTGCCCACAAAGAAGCATTCCTACACAGGCAGTCCCTGAGTGGTGAAAGGTTTCAGGGGTGGCAGCACATACCTCAGGTGTGGATTCCTTACAATGAAGGGCACAACAAACTGTGGTGTATTTGTAATGTATGATATCATAGATCATGTAGCATATGATTATTCCAGCATAAGATTGCAGGCCAGATCATAAGCAGAGCAATTGTGGGTGGTTGTGGAGACAGCTGGTGATGAAAGCAGCAACATGTATGCCATGAGGAAGGAAGGAAGGAAGGAAGGAAGGAAGGAAGGAAGGAAGGAAGGAAGCTAGGAAACTTGTTTAGCTTATACGTAAATCCGGCCCTGGCTGTGGAGAATGTATCCTACATTTTCATTTTGCAAAATATGTCAGCACAAACATACTTTAGTGCTGAGGAATTAAACAAAGAGAAGAGAAGCAGAAGCTATGTACACTCAAGTGAAATTCAGCAATAATTTATTCAGCTCATTCAACGCTTCCCCAAGTGCCTGTTCGATCTCAAACGGAATATGAGGAGCATATGGAACTATAGATTTGGAAATTGACCCTCAAGTAGCAACCCTTTTCATGAGTGTAATTGTTTTAGTTAGTAATAACTATTCTTCTCCAGTTTTAAATATTTTAAGGAAAAGTTTCCACCTAATTGTGAATCTGTTGTCTGTTTTTTGCCTCCTGAGACCAGTAAACATATGGTAGTAGAGACTGACAACCCTACAATCAAAGAAATATTCATGCTTTTATGATCATTGTAGAGCACATAACTTCCAATGCTAGAGCAAAATGAAGTGGGTTTGAACAAGAGCAGAACCTCTGGCAACTTTTATATGAGCAGCAACAGCTCAGGACCACAAAGAAATAACCTGGACCAGAAAAGTTTATGCAAACAATTTTTTGCCCCTGCAAAATCATTGTGGCAAATGGTGTACATAAAGAATTTATAGTCCAGCATGCTGAGTGATCTGCAAACACGGCAGTGTAAGCCTCTTCACAAATATATCAGCATTTATAAGTGATGGGGAGGAGGAATAGGCAGTAGCAATGCACATGTTTATTCCTTTAAATTGGTTCCCTTTCAGTTGCATTCTTTATTAGCAAGCTCTGTTGTGTCTTATTAAAGGCTTTTAAGTATAGCTTTGAATAAAGCTCAATAACAAGAAAACACTCACTCTCCCCCACCCCACCCCCCAACGTGATGGAATGTTGGTGAACTTTGAATATCTGACACAGAGGCATGACCAGAGAACAATGAAATTAGAATGGTAATTTTTAGTTGACAGAGCAATCTTAAACTTTTCTCTGCTATACAGTATTAATATATGCACCTTTGTCAGTTACTGGTGTTCACCCTCAGCTGGGCCATGATCAGGGCGACTACACCACAAGAAAACAGAGGCAGAAATCTATCTTGAGGTGAACCAACCTTAGGCTCTTTCTAGGTGCACACAAAAACCTTCCATTTCTTTGTCTATGGCATGCTTTCCATGACTTGAGCAGTCCTACATTCCTACAAGACACAATCATTTATGTTCTTTCTCCCTATTCTAAGAAACACCGCAAATTTGATAGGGTAGTTTTAACAGAGGGCTTCAAAAACCCGTCTGAAACTTATTAGAAAAAAAGCTAACCTAAAGTTACAACAGTCAAAAGTTTGACCGCATTCTTCTTATATGCTGTTTTCTATATCTATCTGGCATGGCGACAGAATGGGGAGAAAACCACCCTTGCAGAGTGACTAATTTTTGTGACAGGGCTGTCTCTTGCTATTAAGTTTCTCTTGCACCCTTTCTAGTCTCTTTCTATGAAGGGGGGGGGGGGAAAGTCCTGCAAAGAACTTGAGACAAAATGACCCAAACTTGCCTAAAATGTACTTTCATATGTGAGGAGATTTATTTAAATGACACTATACTCTGTTGCAGAAGCATGCACCTGATGCTAATAGTTAAAGGCATTTCGGACCAATAAGTCATTAGTCTGTGGAAAACAGAAAGCTTTGGGGGAAGCACATATTGTGCCTATAAACATCATCAGCCACCGTTCTCTGACTCTTGAGCACTACTTGAAACAACCTCTGTATGGTGACTGGTTCCCATGAAGGTTTTATATGTAGCAAATTGGACCCACATCATGTAGACATTCTCCACCAGGCACTCTTAGTAGTAGCTGCTAGAAGTATAAAAGCAGTCAAAACAACTGATGGGACCCATCTGGCAGTCTTCACACATAACATTGCCATGTATTGTTTTGAGGGGCCTATTAAGTGGCGCTGGTAATAAGTAGACCTGCCATCGGCCTAAGCATAGGAAACTTCTCCATCCAGAGTTGGCCCACTGTTCCTAACAGGGGCTAGCAGCAGCTCTCCAAGGTTTGTCATAGGTTATCGAACCTGGGTCCTTCCCTTAAAATTCTGGGTATCCTAATTCATGTCATCATGGTCCTGTGTACAACTGTCTTTGGCTCAAACTAATAAGCTCCATGCCTGGATCTCCCGATGTCTCCTTCTTTCCCTAAAAGCAAATGCACCTTTTCGAAGCATGGTGTTTGAGATCAGAGCCATAGCATGTATTATGAAAGCATGCACCGGGAGGGAGATGTTTTGCACTGGGAAATTGCCTGCCCTGATCCAAATGGCCCTTCACCACATGGCTGCTTTTAAGAAGAATCACACATATCCTGAAATAGGTGAAGTTTGTCCCTTAATACTAGTTCTTGTTCCAGTATGCCAGTGTTGAGAACCCTCCAGTCTTCCCATTAGTGCAATAGCTATCTGTCAGAGCTGCCCCTAGGTCCCAGCTCACAGAGGACCAACGCCAGGCTGTCGTTATGTACAAAAGTCTTTATTGAAGTTCAGTTTCCATTTTAAAGCCGCAGCGTGCAGCTCCACGTCTTAAACCCTAGACCGGCGAAGTCCCGTCTGAATCTCCTCCCCTTTGACACCAGTTTAAGATCCTAGCCCTGCTCCACCTTTTCCGCTGCTCTCTTCTCCTCTGGGTCCTCCTGCCCGCTGGGGCATTCCCCTTTCTGGACTCCTCTGACGCTGTCGCTTAACTCTTCCCCCTGCCTCCGGCGGGCTTTAGTACCCGGTTCCCAATCCTGATTCTCTGCTGTCCCGCGCTCCTGTACATTTGAACTTGCCTCTCGCGCCAACCCAGTGACCTTCCTCCTGACCGTTACACTACTTCTGTCACTGCTTCCCTCTTCCGGGATACTGGCCAGATCTGACCTCCCCTCCGTTGTCTGACTCTCCGATGGAGGCGTGGTCAGCCCTGACTCCTCTTCTCTCCCTGCTGGGGGAGACGCTACTCCCGATACCTGGGACTCTTCCCCCCCCACTATGCTCTGGTGGGGAAGCTGGTCCTGATTTCCAACTGCTGTTCTGGGAGTCCCCGCTGGCCCCTTGCTTCTGGGGTGTCCCCCTTGGGACCCCCCTTGCCCTGGCCACCGGCGCCCCCTTCTGTGAATCTTCCGATTCGCTGGAGAGGCTCATGGAATCTCTCGGGCCACTGTCATCTTCTCCTACGCTGCCCTCAGATTCTTCCCCTTCGCTCTCCATCTCCCCTCTTCCCTGTGCTTCTGCTCCTGAGCCCCTGACACTATCCTTCAAACTGCTGTGTCATTTCCCCTTTGCCAGCTCCCGTGTGTCAAAGCAGTCCTGTAGAAGAGTAATAACTGATAATATGAGAGGGGTATTTGTTTGCGTGGACAGGCGGAGTCCCCAGATCCCGAGTGGTCCCCCCCCCGTCATGTGAAATAACGACTCTAGACAACGTGCTATGGGATTAAATTGGCCATAACTTTATTAAATTTCAAATGTGGGTAGACCTTGGCTCAGGCATTGGGCGTTCTCCCTCCCCAGTCCCCAGCCGGGGACCTAGGGAGCATCAGGGTTATCCAGTGTGTGTGTGGGGGAGGGATGGGCCGGCTCTGGAGAACATATGTTCAAGCAGAGATAGCCACCCCCCTTGACGCCGCTGCAGGGGAGAGCAATGACGACCTTTCGGCGTACGGCCAAAGCCTCCCTTCAAAAACCCCTTTAACGGGGAACTCTGGTATCGCCGCCTCAAAGAGGAAGATGGACTAAAGGATTCCGCCCAAGGCCTGATACCGCCAAAGTTGTGACGTTTTGCTACGGGAAAGGCGAAACCTGCCAATGCAGGGAAATTCCTTTCCAGCCCGTCAACAGCGACCTTATCGTAGCAGCGCCCGCATACCTGTGGAGAAAGGTTAACCTGCAAAACCTATGAAGAAAAGTTAAGCTGCAAAAGAAGACATTAACTGAGGGTGGGTAGGGTGGGAGAAGCTCTGGAGCCAAGTGAGGATTACCAGGTAAGATCCACCCTCTATTGTGTGGGCAGGTAATCCCTCCCCTACCTGGCCTGGTTTCCCTGGCAACGCTTCCCCCAGGTGGGATTGGACAACTCACTGGGGTTGGCGGGGACCTCCAGGTATCCCACCTGAGGGAAGGCAAAGCCTATGCTGATGGGGCCACTCCAGATCCAGGGCTGCACGCGTCCACGCAAAGGGCGCCCCGCGTTTTAAGTGAGGAGCGGTCATTCTTAGAAAGTGGAATGGAGTCAGTTTGGCCTAGTCATATTCTGAATTGATGCAGCTTGAACTCAGCAATACTTAAAACCAGGTTCAAGTTGTAATGCTTTCTCAATCTCACATGAATTGCGTCTTTGCTTGAAAAAAGATGTTTTGCTTCATGAATTATCGTCACTTTTTCTGATGGTTCCCTGAATTGGGGTTGTCAACCGACAACAGTGATAAACCAAGCTTTTCGTGTTATCAGCTGTGGAAGACTCTGCCAATAGATACACATTGGCTCCTTCAGTGCCACCTTTTAAACACCTGCTGATAACTTTTGTATTCTGCCAGCCCTAGGCAGGCCATTAAGAGTACATCCCCACAATTGTCTATAGATTTATTTATTTACTTATTTATTATTGCTTTTAACTTGTTTTTAACTTTTTATGGCTTTGCTGTCTGGTTTTTGTTTTATATTGTAAACCCCTGTGATTATTATTTTTTTATGATGCAGCAGCATATAAATATTTTAATAAATAACTGGTTTTCTTTGATAAAATTATTGCAGTAATACATTTCTCAGAGACGGCAGGGTGAGCTAGCATATGGCTACAAACCAAAATGACTATGTTGTCCTTCCATTGTTGGAGGCAGTTTGCTTGGCCCCTGCAAGAAGAGGATGCTGGACTAGTTGGCCATTGATCTGATCCAACGGGGCTCTTTTTATTTAAGAAGACCACGTTTTTTTCTTTATTGTTTTCTATTCTCCCCTTGGTTTGAGTGTAAAAGTTGATGCTCCATTCTAAGTCAGCTTTCTCTCTCTTCTATGATGGTCTTGCTCATTAGGCCACTTTGACCGAATTTATTTACTTTTTTGCATAGCACCGTGCAGTGAAGAGGATCTGAATTGAAGCCACCTTTGGGTGTTGCTTCCTTTTTAAGGATTGCAGAGGAACCCTCTGCACATGTGTGCACACTTAGGGGTCCATGTATTACCCAGTTCCTCACATCCTCCCTGCCCATCATACTGAGAAGGGCATTTTGCTCATTAGAATAACAATGGTCCGTTTCCTTACCTGTTTTTTTAATGGATGAATGGAAGTGAGGATACACTGACTTTTCTATAAACACTTGGATACACTTCTGCTTTTGTCCCCCAATTCTCCCTTCTCCTTCGTTTTGCTGCTCTTGCGTCTTCACCGTTCAGCACCTGGCAAATCCCTCATGATGCAAGCGGTTCTAGTCCCACTTTGAACAATGGGAAGAGTTCCCAAGGAAACCTGCAAATTCAACAAAGATAACCCCAATGTGTCAGAAGCTCTACAGCACGGAATGGTAATGCACTGTCCTTTCCATCCAAATTGGTAAGGGTATCTAATTAATTTGGCAGAGTTTTCCATCCCTCAATTACGGCATCTGTTGCAGCACGGAACAATCCAGAGGAACCATCTGTCTTTCTACATGTAAAATGAATGGATGAGCAAAGATATAATTTTATTTTAGCAACAGAGGGTAGGAACGAGCATGATACCCAGGCTGAAGCTGTACACTTCAAATTGTCAAGGTTAATTACCAGAGAAATATACAGAGCTGCATATTGGGCTGGAGTAGGTTTGGTGTTCCGTGCCAAAGCACAGTTGGAAGGAGATTAGCAACGAGCAAGTTATACAGGATCATACAGGTTTCGTTATATTGGATGTATAAATCTCTTTACCTCTTCCAGCTAATCAGTGCTCATCCCAGTTGCCCACCTGAGGCCCATCTTTCTGCCAAGAGCATCTTGGGCAAGAGAAGCAAAGGGGAACTGTACAACATCCGCTGCATCTGGATGTAAACCCAGCATTTGACTGCAGCTGACCCACTCAGGGACTTGGAATTTAAGACCTGTTTCTGATAGCACCCATTTTGTCTGTGGAAGTGGAGATACACAACAGCAGGCATGGTTGTGTGTGTTTTTGGGGTTTGATGAAAGCATCTCTGTGGGGTGTATGTAAATAAGCAATGAACTGTGGCTCCCGTACAGCAGAGGGAAGATCATGTGCAAACAGGTGCTGCGGATGTGTCTCTTGGGGCATGGCAACAAGGGTCTAAAAGGTGAACATGAGAGTGCAAACATGAGGCCTTATCAAACGGTTTTGAAGAGCACCAGTAATCAGTTCAGGAAAAGAACTGGGTTCAGTCCACACGTGGTTTTGAAGGTTATTTCAGTGGGGCTTCTGCCCGCTGGCTCAGGTCTTCCCAGTTCTGGTAAACACATGTGTTTCACTTGTTGGATCAAGGCAATAGCTTCACCATCCTCCATCATGAGCTCAGACATGCAGCTGAAGGAGCTTTTGCCTTCAGATGAGCAAAACAGGAAACCTCTGCATGTGTAGTGTTTTGGTTTGTATTGATCAGATACGTTTTAGAACATGGGTAGGCAAACTAAGGTCCGGGGGCCAGATCCGGCCCAAACACCTTCTAAAACTAAATCTGGCCCGTAGATGGTCCAGGAATCAGCGTGTTTTTGTATGAATAGAATGTGTCCTTTAAAAAAAATGCATCTCTGGGTAATTTGTGGGGCCTGCCTGGTGTTTTTACATGAGCAGAATGTGTGCTTTTATTTAAAATGTGTCTCTGGGTTATTTGTGGGGCACAGGAATTGGTTCATCCCCCCCCCCAAAAATAGTCTGGCTCCCCACAAGGTCTGAGGGACAGTGGACTGGCCCCCTGCTGAAAAAGTTTGCTGACCCCTGTTTTAGAATATACAAAGTGGTTTTCTCAGGTCTTCAGCTGTTGTCATTGCATACATCTGCAGCAAGTGTTGCCAGAGATATTGATGTTGTTTAAACAATTTTCAACAAGAAGGAATCATTCCAAAGCTCATGGTGTATAAAATAAAATACATTATGTTATTTTCGTCAGGGCTACATAAACCAGAAAACAAAACACAAACTGTTTAGATTGCAATCCTATGGCCCCTGAAAGTGTATCCCTGGGGCGATAGGATACCTCAGATTGCTTTAAGTGCTCATGGAAATTCATCACCAATTTGGTGCAAATTTCTCCCAATGCAAACATTTTTCTAGGAAATTTTGCCTAATAAACATGTTTTGCAAAACAATTTCCCTTAATGTAAGATACCTTTGTATGTTGCATCACTGATATATGCATTTTTATGCACTCTTTACCCTAGTATATGTATTTTTGTACAGGTTACTTGAACATAAAATTGCACTGCAAAATTCTGCAGTGTGAATTGCAAACAATGGTTGTTTGTTTCTTTTTCTTTTTGTTTTAGTTTGCATATTGTTTCAGAAAGTGCAAATCTGATAGGTTTGCTTTTAAATTCAGCCAGAAGCAAAGGGCAGCTGGGTCATGGCAAAAGCAGAAAATCCCAGCTTGAGCTCCTTAGATTTCACTTAGAGTTGTATGCCCAGGCCTATCAGGAACGCTTTTGTACTGACAATACTGGCACTCTTAGACCTTCAGTTCTCTTGTGTGTGTCAAACTGGAACATCCTGATTTAAATTTTATTTAGCCTTTATTGATTTTTCTTCTTTTTCTTAGCAAGGAGAAGGCATGATGTATATTCCTGTGAGCTAGAAGGAATGGAGAAGCACGATTAAAAATGACCTACTTTAGTATGATAAATAATACGTCAGAAATTGAACAGATGGACCCCTGCTGCCACATTCAAGACTAATTTCTCACCCTTCTTCATGCTCAGGTTTGGTGCTGCATTATAACTGCATCATTCTAAGCCTTTCAGCTTGACCCATCTGATAGACAATGGTTCCGGTATTGAATACAGTATATTCTCCACAGCCATATTTATGCATGGTTATCTGTGTTAAATCAAACTCACTGAGGGTGGCATGGGAGTTCCCTGTAACTGGTGGCTTCACCTTTGACTCTGAGTCTTCAAACTGCATTCAGCTGAATGCATCAGCACAGAGGCTTCTATTGGAAATGCGGAATGTTCTTAGATGCCTCTTTTACACAACGGGAAGTGAAGCTGGTGGGGAGGAGGACATTGGCAGTGGCGTGCACCCCCCCCCTTTCCCCCATGCAGCTTTATTTCAGCACAGAGAACTTAATGTAGGGTCCGCCAGCATGGTGCCAGGGTGCCTGCTGGTATCTCCTGCGGTGCCTGAGAAATGTCTAATTACGTATCCCCTCAAAAATCTACATTGTGTGAAAGATTCTTTGCTCTTCCTGCACCGTTCCTGTTTGCACTGGCTCAGCCTTTCATACATAAAACCCTCTCTTAAATAAGCCCACATTTCAGTGGATGCCAGCATATTCAGTGGACACTCTCTTTTCTGTTCCGAACAAAGAAGAGGTACACAGAGCTTCTTTTTTTGAGTGTTTCATTGGCTGAAGTAGGCACCTGTTCCCTGTTGCACGTGCCCACACTAATTTGTGGTCCTATCTCTTTGTCTGCTCCTTTAGGTGTGGAAGCCATTTTGTATTGCCCCACATTCCCATGGCAACCATTTTATGTTATGCTACACTCCCATGGCAGCCATCAAAGTTCCAAATGTGCCCACTGGCCACGAAAGGTAAAAACCCTGATATAATACCTGAATATTGCTACCGTTATGTTTTTATATGTGTTGGAAGTTGCCCAGTGTGGATGGGGCAACCCAGCCAGATGGGCAGGGTATAAATAAGAAACTTATGATCATCATCATGTATGTATATTGCTGGCGCATACTTAAATTGTGCCCATAGTGGTACCCATTTGCCTGATTGCCACTGAAAACCTTACTTCATTATTAGTAATAACAATTAAATTTCTGTACAGTGGTACCTTGGGTTACATACTCTTCAGGTTACATACGCTTCAGGTTACATACTCTGCTAACCCAGAAATAGTACCTCGGGTTAAGAACTTTGCTTCAGGATGAGAACAGAAATCGGGGGGCCACTAGGTGGTGCATCGGAAGATGGCTGACAATAACATCTCTCCGACCCACACGAGGTAATTTGGAGGCTATGATGGGGGTAATTAGCCTCCTTAACCCCCCCCCAGGATTATGGGGGGGGGGACGGCCCTTGCCTGCTGTGCCCTATACCACCCCCGAATTTGTGGGGGTGGGGGCACTAGGCACAAAGCCCTCCTGTGGGATTTTCGGCACTCCTCGACGCCGTCCCCGATTCGCGCCGCTGGTTGCAATGATCTTTAAAAGAAATAATTTGGACATGATTAATTGCACATACATCAAGGAAAAAGGGGAGTAAATACTGCTGACAGAAGAGATCTCTGATAACAAGACAACAATAAAATACGAGAAGAACATCAAGATACGGTAATGACTGAGGGGGGAAAAACCTGCCTCTACCTTTTTATGTGATTTAACAAGAATCCCCCTCCCCTAATGAGTCAGAAATTAAGGACTTAAGCTGTGGATTTAAGGCTGTGTGGAGGTAAACTTTCGATCCAAACCAATGTTTCAAGATGAAGCTGGAAAGCTAAGAGTTTTGGAGTGACGCAGTCAGGAAAAAATGCCGTTCGCCATTTTGTGAGGCATTGTGGGAGCTCTTGGGTCTGGGAGGAGAAAGAGAGAAATAGAGTTGTTTACATATCGTGAATCAACTCCTCGGTGGGACTTAAGAACGACAAATGCCAAAATTTACGATGGATAAAGTGATGTTATCTACGAAGGAGATATATGGAAACCATCTGGACTTAGTGAAGGAACGGGAAATCCACACAGGATTATTACACTTGCTATCGGCTTAAGGAGACTAACAGAAGAGATCGTAAAGGAAAAAGAGAAATTATACGAACAAGATATGATGTGGCAACACCAAGATAAGACTGGATAGAATTATGAACTTTGTTTGGACTGATTGGGACTGATTTGGACATTAACGCAGTAATAAGAAGATGATCTGAATTCCCCTTTGGATCTTGAAGTATGGGTTCCCCCAACAAAATTTAAAAATTTGGCTTTGTAATTCGGAATTTATATGATGTGATTTAATTTGATGTGATTGGCCAGTTAATAAAAATTATTTTTTAAAAAAAGAGAACAGAAATCGTGCTCCGGCGGCACAGCGGCAGCAGGAGGCCCCATTAGCTAAAGTGGTGCTTCAGGTTAAGAACAGTTTCAGGTTAAGAACAGACCTCCGGAACGAATTAAGTACTTAACCTGAGGTACCACTGTACTGCCCTTCATCTGAGAGTCACAGGTGGTTTACAATATAAAAACACAGAAATAAACAACATAGTAACAAACAAAACAACATCCCTCACTATTTTGTGGCTACTAAATTGTGATATCTCCAAATTTCAAGCAATTTTGAGTCTTTTATTTTTATTTTTGGACAGCTGCATTACACCATGCTGCAGAGTTCCATAATGTTTTTGTGCTATTGTTGATGAAGCTATTGTTCATGGCTTGTTTAATGCATGTTATCTAGTAAACATTCACTTAGGTTTGCTCACAATTCAGTACATCCTCCTTGAGAATGAACTATTCAAATTAATTATATTGCTAATTAAAGGGAGAGAGAAAAAAAGGACAGACAAATTACTTTCTGTAAGCTCCTTTTAGGTTGAAAAAATACGGTATGTAATACTGGCATGTGTCTTCTGAATTACATAAAATGTTTATTTTGAAATTAATCTTTGAAAATCTCTTTGGTGGGGAAGACCGTCACAATCCAAATGTAGGGTTACCATACGGCTGGAATTTCCCAGACATCTGGAATACCACAACAACTTTTCTGTCCAGATTTTCACTGTTTGAATGGCAACCCTACCAAATGCATTTCTGTGGTATTTTATTTGTTTTGCTTATTCGCTACCATTCACCATCCACAGCTAATTAACACAAAATATTATACTTATTTCCTGAGCCAGGTTTCCCATTCCTATACAAGGGATCAAAAAATCATGTCTGGTAGGTATAACAGCTTTTCCTAACCTGGTGCCTTATAGATGCAGGACTACAACTCCCATCATCACTTACCATTGGCCATGCTGATGAAAGTTGTCCAAAACATCTGGAGTGCACCTGACTGAGGAAGGCTGGTGTAAACGGACTCATTTATGTCAGTAGAATCTGTGCACACTTCCTGTGCCCCTTTCAATTCAGTCCCCCATAGGTTTCTGAAGCCCCTCAGAACTGAAAACACAAGTTGTCATCTCCTATCTCCGCTAGTGCCAGGTGAAATGTCAAAATTGGTGTGAGAAGAACTAATGATAATGGATGGAACCCTCTGCCCCATGTACATGGACAGTGGTACCTTGGTTCTCGAATTTAATCTGTTCTGAGAGTTCTTTGACTCCTGGAATGGTTCAAAAACCAAGGCTTCTGATTGGCTGCAGGAGCTTCCTGCAGCCAATTGGAAGCCGTGTAAACCACATTGGTTGTTCGACTTTCAAAGGACATTCGCAAACCAGAACACTCACTTCTGGGTTTGTGGTGTTCGGGAGCCGATTTGTTTGACAACCAAGGCGTTCGACAATCAAGATACCACTGTATTTAAAATCCGCTTTGAGTCGTCCCATCCCCCCAACAAACAATCAACCAGTGTATAAATTTATGAAATAAACATAACCTCTTGCTGTGTCATATGAGGAGTTTTGCTAGACTAAGACCACTGTGTTGAAAAAGGATGGAATGGAACTTGACACAGTTGAATGGGCATTGGATCTAATCGGTTGTCATGCGGAAACAACCGCTTTTCAGTGCTATCATCCAGCTGGCATGTGTCTTTAGTGCACAACTGGTAAAGTGGGACACATCTTGTTGACGAAGATCCCCTTTCCATAAAAAGTAACAAACCAAAATCATGGCAGAAAAATAATTGACACTTCACATCCATTATACATTTGTACCAGTTCCAAAGATGGTGTAAATCCAACCTGACATGGCACATATGGAAAATACGTTTTCCTTATTGCTCTGAAAATAATGTTGGAAGTGCTTTTAATGTAAAATAAACTTTGGCCTACAGGCAAAGGATTCTTAAGCCTGTCTTCCCAAGAGTAGCAACACTGTTGGCAGAGGTTTCCTTTAATGCATTTTGGCTGCTTACTCTTGTATACAAGGACCCAGGCAGAATCAGGGAAGAATTTGTTGTTTGTGCTTAGCAGGAAAGGGTTAAAAAGTGCTTTGTGTGTGCCTGATTCATGGGGGATTTAAACTGCAGGAAACAGAGCAGTGGTGCAATGTAGATAATTTTAGACTCTGGACTCTGGTGCTATTTGTGTGTGTTGCAGGGAAGTGCTCTTAGGTGTATTACTTCAATCCAGATTGTGGCAAGCCAGCTGTACTATAGTGGGGGTGGGGCCTTCTTGCTCTTTCTGCAGAGGGGAGCCATGGACTTCTGCCCGGAAGTCTTGTACTGACAGCACCATTGCAGCAGAATTAATGCTGGCTGGGCCTTCAGCCCTAGCTGCTGTTGTAACCTGTAGCCTAACCACCATCCAAATCCAAAGAAAAGGTGCATGAATGTGAACGCAAGGACTGATGTGATTTTGTACCTGCTGAATAGTTTTCCATATGAAACTCTACATAGTAGTGATTGGATTGGGTTCCACAGGGTGGAGAATGGACAATGGCAAATAACTGGAGTGCAGACATGAGTAAATAAGTATGATGCGTTGCCTGCCTGAGGTATGAGCAGCTAGAATACAAAACAGGAATACAGTGGAACAAGTAGGAGGCAGCTGTTTCTTGTGGAAGATGCATGCATTTTTGGCTGATGTAATCTGCTGAAAGCATGCAGGTGAATGAGCTGTTGATGGTATGACATTATTAGGACCAGGAGTGCCAAAGTAGATGGAGGGCCAGAGCTAGATTTGGGGTTTATTCCCTAACTGTTGCTTGAAATCAGTAGGGGGATCATTTCACATGGGTGAAATAATAATAATAATAATAATAATAATAATAATAATAATAATAATAATAATATTTTATTTATATCCCGTCCTCCCCAGCTGAAGCTGGGCTCAGAGCGGCTAACAACAATAAAAGTAACACAGTATTCTAAAATAAATTCATTCTAAAATCAGTTCAAAATCAAATTAATGGCAACCATTAATTAGAGTTCTATGAGGATTACCAAAGGAGGGGGTCAGATGCCTGCTTTGAGATATATTCAGGATTCAAGATTTGATTCTAGTCACACTTATGTAGGAGCAAGCCTCACAGTACACAGCAGGATTTGCTTGCTGAGTCAATATGTGTAGGATTTTGCAAAAAAGGAGAGGCCATTTTTTCTAGCTCCATATCCTTTGGCCCTCTTAAATAGCACCTCTGCTGTTGGTCAGTAGCTGTTTCAGATTGGGCCATCTCGCAGATAACACCTAAGAGAATTGTAATGTTTGAGTCTTGAGTAGAGAGATGCTAACTTCTCAAATTCAGTGGGAAAGTAGGATGCTGCCAGGATAAAGATATCCCTATAGCAGCCGCTTGAATTCTGTGAAACACAGTAAACAGAACTGGGGATGGAAGAATTATAGTTTATATCATATGTTTGGAATTATTACTTTGGCAGGAGTGAGGTGGGCGCAGGTGGCATTCAAATGCCCCATTAGGTGCATGAGCAAATTCATACTTGGCAGTTAGCTGCCCTCTGTCAAACTGCAGTTTAAGGTTTCCGAACGCTAAATGCTGCTGTGGCAGCCACTGACACGTCTACAGGCATTCAAGTCTTGGGAGCTTGCATTTTATCTATGATCAAGTACAACTCGGTAGGCAGACACAAGCTCCCAAGTCCATTCATTTCATGTGTGTGTTTATCATTTTTGAATATTCAAGTCTGGCTCCCCATGATATTGTGCTTGTTGCCATTTATTTGAATGCTTTAAAAATACATATTAAAAATGGTTCTGTTGTATTTTACTGGGAATCAAATGTGGGGCACCTGCCAGAAAGTGAGTAAGAGAAAAAAAAATCCCTTTGGGTACAATATGTAACAGTTTGAGATGTCTCTCTCTCTCCCCCCAATCCCCACTTACAATATTTTTCTGGTTTAATCATGGAATGTCCCACTTTACCTTAGGATGTTCCTATTTTCATTGGAGAAAATAGGGACATGACACTAGTGAGGGTATGACCTTAGTGACTTCACAGTTCCAGGATACACATGACAGGGTCCTTTTTGCATGCCCCCAGGGGAAGCCATGCCACATCAAGATGGGGGCCAATGTCACATAACTGTGGAATGGGGCCCTGGGTGCAGTCTCACAGCCCCTTTCTTTGAGAGGCCTTTTGTTGCTTGTATAGACCAGACCTGACTACTGAGAATTCTAATGGCTCCCTCAAAGACAGCCAGAGGAAACTAGAGGGGATTGTATAGCTATCTGTTCCATCTCTTTATCTTTTCTTTCATTGGCAGCTGATTGTGGTTGCTCTTCCCAATTCCTTGGAAAAAATAGCCACTAACTGAGAGAGAGATAAGTATCAACAGCGGAGAAAGGTGGTCAGTGGAGCTACGACAAGCATGAATGAATACTGGAGAAAGGTGATCAATGGGTCTACAATCCCTTCCAACTTTCTCCTTGAAGAACCTACATAATTCTCAACAGTCAGAGTCTTGCTCTTCTTCAGAACAGTTTCATGTGATGAGGTAACACGCAGCCAGGGTCTCAGTAAATGGGAAGCTGTAATGGGTTAGGAATGCATTTCCATCTTCCAACCCTGTTGAGGTCCCAACTGAAAAGGATGCGGAAAGTTATTGTTACAGGGCACAATGAGACATCCCAAAAGGGAAGTGTTGCAGAAAATTCTTCTGGTCCAGTTAAGATAAATCAACCTGACAATGTCAGAAGTGACTATCAGACACTTGCTGGTACAAAGGGAGCGGAAAGAAGACATCTCTTTAGGGACAAGAGAGGTAGAAACAAAACAAAAAGCAGAATGTCATCTGATACCATAGGACAGCCGACACCAAGTCTAAAGTTGAGTCACGTCAGCTAAAGACAGCTCTGAAATCTGGCTAGGAGGTTTGCTTGAACCACTTTCTTAGGCAATCAGTGAGATTTTGGAAGCAAGCAGGCAGAAGGAGGTTAGATATTGACTGCTGTCTTGTTCTGCAATTAGGAACCTATGAGCTGTGAGTATTGGCAATATAATTTTCCAGGGCCCAAGGATTCCCCTAGACTTCCAATATCTTGCCCCCCAAAATGTCTGGCTCTACAGGGTTAACTTGCCTCTCCCGTACCCAGTACCTTCCTTATTTTGTGCATTAAGTCAAAACATGAACAAAGAGCAAGTTAGTGTCTAGAAACTCATGCTTTGCAAATGGTGTTTACCTGAACAGAGGTGTGGCTATGTGGAGATTTTCCACATCTGGTCAGGGAGGTATGTGAAGAACCTCCTAAGAATTCTCACCACCCAGGATTCCCAGGATTCTTTTGGTGGAAGCCATGACTGGTATAAGAGTGCTTTAAAAGTACCGGTATGTTGCAGATGTGACACCTTATTTTGGTGACCCATGTGAAGTGGAGATAAGCAGGAGGGTGGAGCAGGCAATAAAACTAGCATTCTGGGGTTTGCATCTTGGATCAGCCCAGAGCAAATATTAAGGAATGGGAAGTTAGGAGGACAAAGAGATTTCCTTCACCATCCTATATATACACACCAGCATAGTCTTGTCACAGGGCTGGGTGGAATGCTTAAATAGTTAACAAGAAGTGCTGTGATTATGTAAGTGTGTTTTAAAATCTTGGAGTGAGCATGAAGTCTCATTCCTAAGGGCATAAACTAACTGCAAACCAAGCAGGAGGGGGAGAAAAAACACACACCATCCCTTGTGGCGAGGTCATTCTATAAATGCCTGCTGCCAAGTCTGTAAAGTGCTCTGGAAGCTTTGGATGAAAAAGAATTCACAAGTATTTGGGGAAGCAGGGAGGGGGGGAAAAGATGCTGAATGGCCTATTAGGCATCCTATTAGGTCTTTCCTTCCAGTCTCAGAATGTCAGTTGAGTTGTTTACATAGTGCCGCACCAAAATCGTACAGCAAAAAGGAAAAAAGAGATACCCGAGTTTTATCACATGGCCATAGGAGCCAACTCCTAGGGGCTGAGGTCCCTTCACCCGCCCTCCCATAAAATAAAATAAAATAAAATAAAATAAAATAAAATAAAATAAAATAAAATAAAATAAAAAAATAAAATAAAATAAAATAAAATAAAATAAAATAAAATAAAATAAAATAAAATAAAATAAAATAGGGGCCAGTTCCCCCACCCCCAAAAAAGTTGATGGGCATTGTCATTCAAATGGTGTGCATGTGTCGCATCATGTGTCGCATCATGTGATCAATAATTTGGGGTGGGGCTTACCTGTCCTACAATGTTTTATTCAGGTTGGCCCTCAGCTGCAACTTATTTGTAACATTTCAAATCTGTAAAAGCATGAGGTAAACAGTTAGACAAGGAGACCTCAGTTGTGAGTTAACATGTAAAGGATTGGGCTGTAGGTCACATATACAACAGAGCAACGAAAGATTCTTATTGAATGCTGCTTGTAGGTAGGCATGTTTCACAGGAAATCATTAGTGCACTGATTTGATTTGAATGTGCTAACTTATTTCCCATAAAGCTCCTGGAATTTGGGGCAAACAATGAGCACTTCTGGTGGAAGATTAGCCCAAGGTACTTAGGAACGGCTGAACTGGAGGTTTAGCCACCTCAAAGTAATCTCATGAAATATATAAACTCTGGAATGAAGCTAATTAAAGCCTCCAAAATCCTTAACCCTACCACTTCTGAGAAGGGTTAGGGAAATCTTTAAGATCTTTATAGAGAATTTAGTCTAGGTGCTCAGCTGAAAAGAGCACTGCTGAGAGACCCACTTCTTTGGGAGAATTTACTACAAGAAAAGGGGTGGGTGGGAAAACTGTTTGGATGAAAGAGTATAGGTGTTTGACTGTCACATATGTTTTCTGGCAATGTAGAAGGGAGAGATTCTAATGAGATTCTAATGATCCCTAATGAGCAGATTCCTTGCTCCATTGTTTTAAGCCTGTTTAACGGCTTGATCATAGCCTTATACTCCCTTTAAAAACAACACCCAAATGATTAAATACCTTCACTGACAGCAGTACCCCAAGGTCTCAGGCATGCGTCTTTCCCTTAGAGATCCTTTAACTAGAAGAGCATGCAAAACATGTGTTCTTCTGCTGAGCTAAGGCTCCCTCCTGCCTGCAAGAGGAAGAACAGGGCAGCCATTGATTAACCAGTGCCACTTTTCAACGGGAAGGGAATCACAGGCTGTGAGGCCTGATGTGGCCTTCGATATCTCTTTGCATGGCCCTTGGGACTTTTTCCAGGCTACATTTCCTCCCCAGCCACACAGCCCTCTTCACCAGTGGTGTCGCAACGGGGGGCGGGGGGCAGTGCGCCCCAGGTTCCACATCTGGGAGGGTGACAAGGCAGCACCCCACGGGGTGCTTGCCCTGCCACCGTGGCCCAGGCGTGGTGGCACGAGCAGCCATCGCGCCACTACAGCCGCATGTGGAGGATCCTTCATTCGCGGCTGCAGCCATGAGCAGAGGATCCCGGCGCCGACGGCAAACCGCTATGTACAGAGCATGTTTGGTGTCGCATGCATGTGTTGCCCATAACGATGCCACACATGTGCTGTACATAGCGGTTTGCCGCCGGTGCCACTCGAGCGCTGTACAGATGGCCGTGGGATCCCTCTGTCACCGCTACAGCCATAAACAGAGGATCCCAACACCGCCCGTACGGCGCTGGAGCGGCACCACCGGCAAACTGCTAAGTACAGCGCATGTGTGGCATCTCTACATACAACGCATGCACTGTATGTAGTGATGCCGCACATGCGCTGTACATAGTGGTTTGCCCCCGCCGTCGCTAGAGCACCGTACGGATGGTGGTGGGATCTCTCCATTGCCGCTACAGCTGCGAATGGAGGATCCTCCGTTCGCGGCTGTAGCTGCAAGCAGAGGATCCCGGCACCGTCCATATGGCGCTGGAGCACTGCTGCCGGCAAACTATGTACAGCCCATGTGTTGTACGTAGTGATGTCGCACATGTGCCCTATGTAGCAACACTCCGCCCCGGGTGTCACGACGCCTTCATTCGCCCCTTCTCTTGCAGCGTCCTCAAGTGTTTTCACCTGGGTGGAACGTATGCTTGAATTCTTGCTTGCTTAGACAGAGGATAGCTAAACTTGACCTTCATTTCTCCACCCTGTCTCTGGCCCTGCCCATCACTGGCAAGTGGGGTTGCTGGAAGGTCTTCTATCTAAAAAGAAAAAAGGTTCCCCATCCCTGTCTCAGGATGTCACTTTTAAACCACACCTGAAGCAGCAGTGATACTCGACTTTGCTCTGACTAGCTGAAGAAAAGCTTTCTGAAAGTAATGACAAGGCAGGACTTTGATCATAATTTGTAATACGCCTTTGTTATGCTGGTCCCTTCCATATACTTTGGCTCTCATCAGCCTCTGGCATGCTTGCACCAGTGTGGCTTTTCTGAGGGAATATGGAAAACTAACAATGCACAAAACCCCCCAATAATACAGATATACTCTTAGAGAATATTCTGAAAATGATGTATAGGTGGTACATGACCCCAGTCAAGCTTGCAAAAATCTATCATTTGCCCAATAATAAATGTTGGAAATGTAAAGAAACTGAAGGTACATTCTTTCACCTTTGGTGGACGTGCCCTAGGATTAAGGCTTTCTGGGAAATGATTTATAATGAAATGAAAAAGGTATTTAAATATACCTTCTTGAAGAAACCAGAGGCCTTTCTCCTGGGCATGGTTGGCCAGTTGGTGGTAAAGAAGGACAGAACCTTTTTTATGTATGCGACAACAGCAGCAAGAATACTGATTGCAAAATACTGGAAGACGCAAGATTTACCCACTCTGGAAGAATGGCAGATGAAGATGATCGACTACATGGGACTGGCAGAAATGATCGGCAGAATCCGAGACCAGGGAAAAGAGTCAGCGGAAGAAGATTGGAAGAAATTTAAGGACTATTTGCAGAAATATTGCAAAATTAATGAATGTTAGATTGGTGTTGGACAGAAATTAATTGGTTTCCACGGCAGAATCCGAGACCAGGGAAAAGAGTCGGCGGAAGAAGATTGGAAGAAATTTAAGGACTATTTGCAGAAATATTGCAAAATTAATGAATGTTAGATTGGTGTTGGACAGAAATTAATTGGTTTCCAGCTGTAATGTGAAGATCGAGTAATAAGTTAAAATAAGTCATAATAAGTTATAATAAGGATTTGTTGAGTTAAGAATTCGAATTGGAATACAAAAGGGGGAGGTGAGGGGAGGTCCGGGAAATAAGTTAATGGAAATAAGTAATGAAAATTACATTTGTCTTGTTCGTTTGTTTTTTGTATTTTTGTCATTTTTTGTGCATGTTTGTTTTTTTTGTTTGTGTTTTGTACCAATTTGGAAAAACCTAATAAATATTAACAAAAAACAAAAAACAGATATACTCTTTGGGAAGGACAAAATAAATACAGACACAGTAAACAATAGATATACTATATTTTAATAAGCTATTGCTCCGTGGTATTCTTTTTAAAGATTGTACTTACCACAGTGAGAAGCAGCTCAGAATTCTGCTTTTGATCAAGCAAGGTAGCCCTAGATTTCCACAATCTCAAAATAAACAGTTATGTGTTTGTGTTATAGACAAATCTCTGAATATAAGACGATTAGGGGCAACCTAATCAGGGATTATTGTTAATAAACTTGAACTAAGCCACACGTGGTTAGGTAGCAAGAAACTGACCCAGTAATACGACAGCTCCCGTGGAAATGAAATCTTAAATACAAAAATAAAATTAAAAATGCACATACACAAATATACTCTCTCTATTCAAGTGGCATAATCATGCACTGTGATTATGAATAATAAATAACAATAATTATATTTATAAAGCAGCCTGCACATATACTATGATGGCACTTGTGATTCAATGAGCTGTTTCATCAAGCAGAGTATGATTAAATGAAAGAACACTTATTTTAAAAGGACATCTTAGAAAACGAAACGGGGAAGGGAAAGGATGAAAAGCATATCTGTATTATTTTATATTTTCCAACCCTGTAGTTTCTTTAGCCACTGATTTGTCCAGGCCACTGGACTTGCCTGTTCTTATATAACATTTGACCCAGTCACAGAGCTATACATGCCCTCCAATTGTATACATGTCTACTCAGAAGTAAGCAGGCCTACTGAATTCAGAGGGACTAACTTCCAGGTAAGTGTGCATTGGATAGAACAGAAAATTTACCAGTCTGGGGGGAGGGACTAGTGCCATGTTAAATTTGGGGTATGTGTAAAATTTTAGCTGCAAAAGTTGTTTTTGGGTGGCATTACAAAAATGTTCACAAACCTTGCACTCCGCATACATAGGAGACCATCTCATTTGATTAACGTGCACTAGGCCTTTTTCTGGGGTGTTGCCCCAAATGTGGAAAACACTCACTCAAGAGATTAGGTTATCAACCTCTCTTTAATTAAACACTGTTAATTGAAAAGATTCATGTTTAAATAAGCTTTTGAGCCTTTTACTGCTTGACGTGTTGATTTTGAGACCTGCAATTTGCGTGTTGTTGTTTTGGCTGCTGTCTTCAGTTTGATCATTTGTGTTGGATCACAGTTGGTTGTTTTGTGGAGGAGAGAAGTAGGGTACATTTTAAATAAATAACTACACAATTATAGCCGTAGTCACTAGAACTAGGGAGTTGGCTAAAAATATAGGTGCTCTCTAGGTGAATTTACATTTAATTCTTGGAAACCCCACTTCCAAATTGGGCCCTCTGCACATAAGAACTTCTGTATAATGTCTTGTTTCACTAGCAGAAGAGGTTTTGGTTTTTAGCACATGTTGCCTATTCAGACGAGCCAGTTTGTCTCCGGCAATTTTTTTCTTTTTTTCTTTCAATATTTGATTTGCAAAGGGTTGAAATAATTATAAAGAATTGTTTTGCTCAAGAGACTCTGGACTTAAAACACTATAGAACTGCCATTTACTAGGATTTTTAAAGGACATCATTACATAAATATCTAGTGTGGCAGTGACTCTTCTTTTTTCAACTGCCCTTGAAACTTGAGCTTATAATGTAAGCACAGGGCCAGGACTAGCGTTGTCTGAAGATTAGCAGTCAATCAAAGAGCCCCTACAGATTAAACCTGCATCAAGGTAGACCTGATCTACCTTGGTATTTGGTAGGAAACAGCTCAATCCATAAATTCAAAGAGGGAAAACAGAAGGATAGCAGCTGGCGAAAAAAGATTACTTTTCTCATTCCACAGTACATCACATTGTACTGCAGCTCTCAAAGTGAGAACAAATTATGACTAAATGTTCAGTGACTGAGGGATTAGAGAGTTCAGTTTAATAAACAGGCAGAAGCCCTGGTAATTCCTAGTGAAAAGAGACATTAATAACTCGCTTTGGATACGTTGATAACAGGAATAGGCGAGCGCTATAATAGAGACAGAGTGAAAAGTGACAGTCATTTTCAAACTTGCTACTTTGCCGAATGATTGAATCTCAATCATTCAAGTCCAATGGGCTCTTGAGTCTGATGGAACAGGGAAGCAGCCATCACTAGGAATAATGTACTTGTATAAATAACTTTTCTTATCTCATGAAAAGTTCCTGTTTGAGAAGCAGTGCTTTAGTCTTCCTTGTTGGGTACAAAACAAATATATATCCTCGTGCACTTAATGATTCTTTTCAAAATGCTTCCAGATAGCTAAGGAAGGAGATGGCTTACATTGTTAACGTAATATGTACAAATGTGGGTCCAGTGGCTTTATTTGTACATTCAAAATTTGGCCTTCATTCAAACCGCACTTGATTAAAGCTTTGAAGCCTTACTACTTTTAAGCATTAAGCAATATGATCTGAATATGTATGTACAGCAGGGCGGGTCCAAGACATGTTACTACCTGAGGTGCAGCAGCAAATGATCTTCAATCTCTCTCAAGAGTCATGCCATTTTGTATCCAAGGTGGCTGAGACAGAAAATTTCACAATCGAGTATTTGTGCAATCCCTTCCTGACTGTAAAAATACAGCAACAGTAAATTTCATAGCTAACTATATGCTCCCCTTTCATGATACCGCAAATCAGCTGCCTGAGGCAGTTGCCTCCCTCTGCCTAATGGTAGGGCCAGCTCTGTCTCACAGCAAACCTGTTCTCCTCCATATATTGGGCGAAGGTTTGGGTACCATTTCCAAAATCTTAAAGTATTTAAATGCAGACAGCAGAAAAATAAAATCCTCTTGTTTTTAAAATTAAGGACTTAAAAACCAAAACTCGTTTGTCTAGAAATGATGGGGAAGGGTCAGAGCATCTTCTATGCATGCAGAAGATTCCAGGTTCAGTTGTTGGCTGGGAGAGAATTCTGTCTGCAGTCCTGGAGGGCTGCTGCCGGCCACTTCAGCTGTGCTCAGTGGGCCAATGGTCTGACTCAATATAAGGCAGCTTCTTATGCTCCTATTCAATAATTCTTTCTAGCTATACATACGTTCAAGAAAATGGTTTGCACAATGTGCTGTGGAAATAGTAGGTTCAATAGCCTGCAGTCCTTTCCCCCTAATTATGCCAGGTCAAGATTGCATATGATTTGGCCTATGCACATTGGACTTTGTGCTCGTAGGCATAGCTGATATGTCAGTTCTAATGTGCAGAGGAGTGCCAGGTTGCTAGGCTGGTATGAGCAGAGGTGAGGCAGGCTTGGCACCAGAACAGAATTGTCTCCCCTGCCCCATACTGTACTCTTACTTGCATATGAATAGGGTTAGTGTAGATCTGTGTTGCATAATTTACGTATTATGCAAACTGTTTCCTAATGATGCACACCTTCCTCTGATTTTGTTTGGGAAATGTACTAGAGGGTTTTGAATGTCTTAACGAGATTATGCATCTGGATGCAAATCAGTGGCCCACAAGGCTTCAGCATGCAGCTGAGCACAGACTTAGGCTGGGAGTGTGTCTGAGAAGGCAACTGAAACTCTGAGCTTCCCCACAATCTGAGGTGGGCTTGTTATGGGGTTCAGAGTTCAGTTTTCTCAGAATGAAGGTCAGCAAAGACTGGGGGGTGGGGGAAGCCCTCTGAGCTCTGAGGGTGCCTGGCCTCTTTAAATAACAACAAAAAACTACTGGCCCCTAGGACCTCTAAAAACTATCTGTAATTGCAAGTAAAGTCTTATAAGAGATAACCTCACAGTACTAACATTCTTTCGTATCCCTGTCTCATCCCTTCTGTCGCCCATGCCTACTAGTGCTATGTGCCTACTAGTGCTATCTTGTGACTTCAATTTGCTCTGATTTCTGAGTTGTTGTTTCTTCCATCTCTGTCAGGAATGCTTCTAACAATAAGCCCCTGACAGTTTGCACTACTGCTAAGTAACTTCACTTTGCATACCTCAGCTACTTAAAGCTAACAAGCCATGCGTGTTTCTCTCCTCCAAAATTCCTCCACAACATTACAAAACTATTTCCAGTATCCTTCAAAACTTTAGGAGGCAGGGTGTGTTTGTGTGTGCCCAGTGAGCTGATGGCAGGCATTCGGGCCCTGGTCAAATTGCCACCTTTGGAACTTTAAATATAACTCCAAGATGCTAATTCTTGCCTTTTAGTTGTGTGGTTTTCAATTGTTCCCTTTTGTTTTGCATGGAACTCTATGGGTATCGCTGTGCTTGCGTTTTCACAAGGCAAGTCAGTGCAGCTGTAAACTAGTGTATAATTGCATCTTTAAAAATAAAATTCCAATGTGTTTGAAACAAATGCAACAAACTTATCTTCCCCTAGCAGAATTATGGGGGAAGTTAGGAGGGCCATTAATGAAATCCACAGTCAAATCGTAGCATTTTAAAAATAGTAGGTAAAAGGGGACTGCTGTAAAAGTTAAGGGGGCTTCCTTGCCCCTATAATTCAAGCCCTGCCTTCTCTGCCACATTCAGAATCCTCTGTGGAAATCACAATTCGAAAAATGAATTGTTTGTGTCTGTTGCATTGCTTGAGAACTTCAATGTAACTAAAGTTGAAAAGTTTTGCTGGGTTCTTTCATAATAAAATATGTCATGAAACATTAAAGCAGGGTTTGTTTAATTGTGTGTCGTTTCTTGCGTATTTGGTCCTTTAGGCATTATAAACAGCAAAAGCCTGTCTCTTCCTTTCTCTCTACAGACACTTGGAACGTTTCTCTTTGCAAAACGAGCGCTCCCTTTCCATAAAAAATGAAAGCCTTGCAACCAGCACTAGGGCACTCAAATATCATTGGAGAATTGAAACCTGTCACACTGCATTCCATAATTTTCCAGCATCACAGGAATGATTCACCCTGATCGAGACTGCAGGCAAGTGACAAAATACTGCTGTATTAGCCAAATAATAAAACAAGCAATTTTTGCTTGTTTTATCTCATTTTTAATCCATCGTATAAGGAAAAGCACATGGAGATTGTGAACCTGCATAAAAGCACAAATGACTAATGCAAAATCAACACACTTTAAATCTCTTTGAGTTGTATCCAACTGTGCTTTTGCTAAGCAAGTCAGGGCAACTGATTTTTGCTGACTGACCCCACACTTTGTTCTGGGGCCTTTCTCTGGCTTCTAAAAAAAGGCGCTCAGAAAACCACGCTAAAATGAGTTGGGTGGGCTGCTGTCGAATGTCATATTGTCAAAAGTACCTTCTCTTGAATAGCTGAAGGTAGGAGATCCAAATGTCAGGCTGAGGATCAGAGACCTCTCACATCTGCATTTAAGGCCACAAAAAAGCATTTAACAGCTTTGTGCAAAGGCCTCCCAAGTTTAGCCTTCACTATTTGCAGGCAGGGGGAAATTCTAAAGTGTCTGCTACGTATTTAGCCTTTTCTGCAAATTCAGAGAGTGAGCATTGCACCTGATCCACAGCTAGCGCCTTGTCGAACAAGAATAGCAAAGGAGATACAGTCCAGTATGCTCCTGAGATAATTACCTTCTTTTTCATATCCTCTGTCAGTCAAGCTGTACAATCCTTTAAACAGCCACACTAAAAAATATTTCAAAAGGCTTTACCTGACATCTGCAAAAGCAGAAACACTTGAAAACTTAATCCCGCTTGATAAAAGCTGGCTGTGCTGATTGATTTAAATCAGAAACACAGGATCTGGCTATTGGGTACAGAAACTGTGGAACAGTAAAATCAAATTCCCACCCATTTCTGTACAATGGAATGCAAGGGAATTTCACATACCTACTAAATATTTCATTGATTTTTAGGGGCCATCTCCAAGATCTTAAGTTTGATTTACTGCACACTGCTTTCTTGAATATACTTTTGCATCCAAACTGCTAATAGTTAGGACTTAACAAAGTTATTACTGAAATTAATAAAAAATGAGCATCAATGCTACTGTTGCTGTTAGTAGTTTGGGGCAGAATAGTCTCCTTAAAAGATGGAGGAAAAGAACTGCATTGAATCTCGTTATTTTGAGAACACGAGTGGAGCAGGAACGGTTTCCATTGGAGTGGCCTGTTAAAAGCATACAGTTAAGTAATGTTCAGCTGAATGTGCAAACTGCAATCTATAGAGCTGGAGAGGACATAAAATGTGGGTGTTTGCAAAGTGATCATGATGTTGTAGACACTGAATGATCAACAGTGAACTTGCTATTTGGAGATGAATGACTGGATGTTGTTCAGAGGATGATTGCTGCGGTTATTACTAGCTGGTTTATTTTTGGGATGGAAATCAGCTGTTTGCACATCGAGACCCCGAGACCACCCCCTCGTTGATGAATAAGACACAAGGACACAGATATTAGGTTAATGTTATTGGGCAAATTTAGGCCACAACTTTATTGGTTACAGAATGTGAGCGGTATTGGCTTAGGCATTGGAATTGACCAGACTATATCTGACTCCTGCCCATCATGCAGGGAGTCCAATAAGGGTCAACCACTGGTAGGGGGAGCCCCGTCGATGCAAACCAACTTGAGCTCCCTCTGGGTTCCTGACGGAGTCGTGGCATGGCCCTAGCCCAGCCCCGGACTTCAGACAAGATCCACACCCCCGAATTCCTTTCACGGAATACCCTTAAGCTTGGAGGGGCAGTTGATGGCCACACCTCCCCTCCTCCATCATAAGATCAATCAATGCCTAACCGCCAAACCTTACAAAGTTGTGATGATTGCTACGAGGTAGGTGAAAACCAAATGGCCCAAGCCAATTTGCCAAGTGGGAAAATTCCTACCAGGCCCCTCAACGGCAACCAGCCGAGGTCCATAGCAAAGCCAAATTTGAAACCTGAAAATAGGGAGGGAGAGCGGGGGATCAAGGAAGCGAGCCAAGAGGAAGCTCTCCGGCTCACGCCTCAGTTTAAATGAGGCCGGCCACGCACCCCCCAGCCAGTGGATTTGCTGGCAGGCGAATATGGCTGGGAAACTCCGGGGGATGCAGGACTTTGTCCCCCGCCCCCAGAGGGGAGTGGGTGGCCACGTGGTCTACCACAACTCCTCCCCACTGGGGAGTGGAGCGGATTTGTAGTATGTTCTGATATCTTTTAGGCACTTACATCAATATGGCAGGTGGCCATCTCTGGGGAAATGTACAATTTCTTTAATGAGGCTGGTTGTTTAAGCGGGGCTGAGGAGCTTTGATACTGCAGACTTCCATCAACCCCAGCCAGCAAAGCCAGAAGTCAGAGAAGGTAATAGACATGGCTAACTTTGGTAGATTAATTTCAGTGGGTCTACTCTGAATAGGACTTAGTTGAAGACAACCCACAGTCATGGCTTATTGTTATGCTTCTCAAGAAAGCAGGCATGACGAAACAGAGTAGTAGGTTTTGCCTCAATGCCAGGCTCTCTTGGCATTGAGGAAAAGACCCGATTGCCATCTTATTCTTCTGTTGTTCATTGTTTGGCACATGCTTTTTGTTGTAGCTGTTTTGCATGCAATGTCTAAAGCAAGGAACCTGCGGCCTTCCAGATGTTTTTGGAATGGAAATCCCATCATCCCTGGCCACTGGCTGGGAGTCCAGCCACATCTGAAGAGCCATAGGTCCATCCCTGGAATAAACAATTCCTCAAATATGCATTTTAGGGACAGAATTTGCTGCCAGCTTTCAGATTCGTATTAAGTCTGCCTAGGGCATTGTGGTTCAACCTTTCCAGTACTATGCCTACCCAAAGCAGTAGCAGGTTGTTAAGACAGCAAGTTTTTGCCTGGCATCGTATTCAATAATCAAGTTTTTCCTGTTTGAGCAACGTTTTTGGTCATGGCATCAGTTGGAGTACCTGTCAAATAATTTGTTGTACAGGAAACAAAAGCGTAGGAGGTGGCAATTGTTCCTGGTACTTGTGTTTGAACTCCATGGTAGTGATCAGTCACTACTTCACCCTGCAGGAATGAATTAAGCTTGTCATTTCTATTCAGACAGACAATGAACTGCATACAAAGGGGGAAGAACCACCCATCACCTCGCTCTTTCATTTCTTGTTTCACAGACCCTCTGCATGATCTGGTAAGTTTTACACAACTGATGCTGTTTGCAGTAATTTGTTTTTTCTTGGAGCAATTTGTCAATAGCACTATCGCTAGCAAGAAGCCCTGACATTCTATTTTGAGCTTTTTCGGTGCTCCTGCCAGGGAAATGACACTCCCAATTTCTTGCTTTCCTCCCCAGGATTTGTAGAACAGGTGTTTGAGCTTTTCTTCAAGCTGTTATTACTTGGAAGTGATTTTCTCCTCCTCCTAAAGTAAGCTGTTGGTGTTGTAGGGCCACGGGCAGCTTATTTCTATATTGAGCATTTTTCATTAGTGTTCCTTGTAGTTAAGAAAGCATTTATTTACATATTTTATTAGCTGGTTGACTTCTGCCTGGCTTTCTAGAAATTAGGCTCCATGGAGGAGAGGATAACTTTGAGAACCTGTCTTAAGAGGGGGTGTGTGTGGAGGTAGGAAGCCTGGAGCACTCCATTGTCTCATTAGCTCATGAGTGTCTGAAACAGGAGCTCCAGTAGAAAAGGTGGGGAGAGTGAAGAGGATGAATACTTGAAGCCATTTCGGAGTATCCAGAGAACAAAAGGTTTCTCTGCTGGCTGAGTTTGGGCCACTAGTAAATCCTCCATCCAAATCTGTAGTATGGCATTTGGGCATGCAAGTGGAGGACTGGAAGCCCACCCCCATTGTAAACCGTGTTTGTGTCTCTGGTCAGAAGGGTCAGTGATAGCAGTAGCAGCTGGCATATACATGTTTTAGCAAGAACTGGCGCTGACCAATGTTGGGCTCTTTCAGGTAGAAACCCAATTCCTATTAGTGGAAGTTTACCTATTATCATGCTAATTCATGTATTCTATCTGCAGCTGATTCTTCCCAGTCAGTGCCAGGCCCCAGAACTAAGGAGGGAAAGGCAATACTTTATTTTAAAGGAAAGATGCTACTGCACCCAAACTCAACACAACTAAGAAGGAAATGCTAAAAATGAACAAGTTTACAGCTGATTAAAGTGCTTTGTTGATGGGCAAGAGAGGGAAGGAACTGAAGTCACATGAGCTGTATGCTCTGTACTAGAGTTCATCAGCTCTCTGTGTAACCCAAATAATGAGATGATTGGGGTGATTTTGGTTGCACGCTCACATTCCTGAGTTTGAACATGCTTCTGAGTCATTCTGTGGCCTGTTTTTAAAAGCACAACCTGCCCTCCTTATATTTTCTGAGAAAGAAATTTCAGAGTTCAAGAGGGGGAGGGGTAATGAAGTTGTTTTGGCTGAGAGTAGAGCATAAGTACCTTCTTTAAGTGAAAATTAAAAACCAGAGCATGCTTGCCTTCACAGAGGGTACTTCCAGAAAATGGGTAGCAGTGGCAAGGAAAAGGTAAGATTGCCTAGATGCTTGACCTACTATTTGTCTGAACTTTGGCTGGTCATACCCAGGGACACTTTAATTATGTTCCTCTTTTTCAGACCTAAGAGAACATGATTTTCATAACATCCCAATATTATGCTTCTTTGCTCAGAAATAAAACCTGCAACCCTTTGGTTCTATAAACGGCAAATACATGTGTGCAGTGGGGGGGGGGGAGGCACACAACACAAACACAACCTAGCAGCATATGCTAAAGGTTGGTTATTTGTATTGTACTAAAGTCGATGGGGCTACATAACTTGAAGAATTTTCTTTAAGTTACAAATGAGGTAGAATGGAAGGGCAATGTAATATTTCATTTTAAATACAATCTGAACTAAAAAGAAAGAGCAAGAAACGCAACTGAACTTTGAAAAAACGTATGTCCAAACTGTGTCTGTTAAGAACTACAATGAACACGTCTCCCCCTTTTTGTTTCACAAATGCAGTTATTTATTTATAACATATTAAAATATAAAACGTTGTCTATCTGATCGATTTTACATAGAAAATATGAATACAGTAATAAAATACTGAAAATATTTGAAGCACCAGACCATTAAGAGCATTAATTGGCATATACTTATGAATATATTCTGAAAACATTTAACAAAGTGAAATTAAATCTAATCCAACTCACTGATAAGCATTTTAAAAAATATTAATTTGAGACTAGAATTATTCTATATTTTGTACTTACAGTTGACTTGCTGAGGAACTACAATAATAGAATTTAACTGAAGGTAATGCAACTGATGAGAGACCAATTAATCAAATTGTTTTGGCTTGTTTGTGAAATATGAAGTGACTTGCATAAGAAAGATATGTTTCTTATGATCAGCTGAAACCATAAGCCAATACAGAACAAATCCATGGGCACAAAGGTAAATTCTATAAAAGCATTTCATACCTGTATCATTGAATGCTTGACTAAAATCACCTTGCATTATTATTGTCTAGAATATGTTCAATTTTATAAAAGTCAATTCAGTGATCAAAACCTTTGGTGAATGTTTCAGTAAAATGAGTAGGTAGCGAGAGACCCATCTTCCTAGGGTTTGGGATTTGAAACAAGGTGGCACTATATAGGAAGCCAGCAGACTCATAAAATTATTATAACAAGCCAAATAAATCTGCTGTCATCCTCTCTAATTTCAAGCTTAGCTAAATGAACATAGCCAAATTCTACACATTAAGGTAACAGTCAAATAGATATACATGCTTAAGCGTACTGAAACCAATAGCTGAAAATTGGTTTAACTTGTAAAAGTAAACTGCATTTCCCACAAAGTTATTACTAATAAATTAAAAATAAAATACAAGAACCCAGAAGAGTGAGCAGCATTATCAAGGTGAGATACACTGTAGTGGAATAAGTAGTATGTGATATAAATTATGGCCTCAATTATGAGAGCTTAGTGCCACTGGAGTGAAGCAACATCACTGCATATGCAGAAGCTCAGCTACTCAGGGATATTTTTCCTTTACATAAAATAGGAACAGCAGAAGAGTGTAGCAAAAAGTGCCTATGTGCACATAGAGCTTCTCATACGCAGAAGGAAAGAGGAAGTCCCTGCACATGATGTGCTCCAGAGCATAACCAATGAGTGCCTGATTGCAAGTACAGGCTGGTTTAGATTTTTTGCTTCAAATTGTTCTACAGCAGAAAGAAGCGCTGAGAACTGATCTTAGGACTGCATCTGCAAACATGACTTACTGCACCATGTATTGTTACAACTTGTCTGATTTACAAAAGATTAAATGTTAACCAAAACATGAGCACTCTCTTACTTTTAAATTTCATATAGCATAGTTATAGTTATGTAAAAGGAATGTTTAACTGGGAATGTTTTTATTCATCTTTTAAAATGCTTTCTTGTAATGGTTTTCAAAAAGCACTATTTGCAATTCCTCTGTATACCTGTGTCTTCCTACTTTTTTTCCATATCACACGTGATTTACAACACATATTTGAGAAATTACAGGAATTATTCCAAACTTAATAACAAATAATAATTTATGGTGTTCTATTTGTTGTCCTTGAATTACAGGAGAACACCAACCTAGTGGGAAACTGACAATAAATTTCATGGCATGATATAGTTGCACTCCTGAACTAGTTAGTTTAGTTCTGTAGATTAAGACACACTGAAGAATGGAGAGTTGTGTTCCTGCACAATTCTTTTTCAGGTATCATGGTATATAGTAATGTACTATGGCATTCTTGGAAAAACTAACTTTTATTTTGGCTCTTTGGAACCATTGCAGGCATTTCCAGGCAATTATGGCTACAAGGTATTCAATGCAAAATAGTATAATCTTAAATATCTGTAATAATTTCGGGGGGGGGGGGGGAAGTGAGCAAGAATAAAGACCACCACCCCCCAGACTGCAGTTCTTCCATTTCAAACTGCATGAGCATGTGTATCATTTCCTTTTATGTACAAATAGCATAAATGAGGCTTTCCTATATTGTTACTAATTTGCACTTTCATTTCAAGGGAAATACATTTTATGCACAAATTGTTTTGATACATCTTGTATACTTCTGCATGACAGAAATAAAAGTAAAAATACATTAAGTCATAAACATCTTTTGTTCTGTAACAGTTATTAGGTTGCCCAGTGAAAATGACTCCTTTAATATCCTGTTTTACTTCCTGTACTTTAATAAATATCAACAAAGTCACTCTACTTGTTGATTAAAGGCATAGATCACAATCTTGTGATTCACAGTTTCTGGAGAGTCTCATATAGATCTCCTTTTTGGCAGTTTCATAGTACTGGTTCTTTGCCTTTTCCAAATGAATTGCAGAGAGGGCTTATCGTACAAAGCATTGCTACTTAGCTCCTTGGCGCATACAACAAGTAGATACAAAAGGTAGTACTGGCCAGTAATAGAAACATAAACAAGAGAGTCAATTGCTGGAACCAGACGCAACGATCAATCTGTTCGCGGAGTCTTTTATTAGCTTGCAATAACTGTGTTAGCTGGAAAGGGGGAGGGGAGTAAACAATAAATAAATAAATCACACAATTTTAATGCCTAACACGTATTTTATCAGTTAGCTGAAAATATGCCTATGTTCTACTATATAAGTAAGGCATGCTATGTGCTAGCCATACATTCAACATATACCAAGCTCACAGTACTTTCTTTATCACTATTACTGTTCCTCACATTAGATACTGTGGCCACTACATGGCCTTATGGCCAGTTACATAATTCTGTAAAAATTGTTCTGTAAAAAAATACTTCATTTCTTTCTGTCCTGAATTCCCCACTATCTATTGCTTTTTAAAGAGCAGCTCCTTAGAATACAGCAACAGTCACCCTGGAGGGGAGTCTCCAACCTTCAGTTCTTCAGGTTTTCAAGGGCACTAAAGGCTACAGGAGGAAGGAGGATATTGAAAGCCCCCAATGCACTGCACATTCCTACAGATATAGCTGGAAGCTACCATATTTTTCGCTCTATAACACGCACCAGACCATAACACGCATGTAATTTTTAGAAGAGGAAAACAAGAAAAAAAAATATTCTAAATGATGTATGATTTTTGTGGTTCATGCTGTGGCCACAGACATGTTATCTGACAGTGAGTTTGTAGTAGTCCAATGCAAAAATCCTGAGGATCCATGTGGATCCATGCTTTATAACGACGTTTTGCGCCATTGCGGCCCCATGAAACAGTGGGTGCGTGATTTTTTTGGTGCAAGATGTAGCCATGGACATGCTATGTGATCTGATGGTGAATTTGGGGTGACCCAGTGCAAAACTCCTGAGGATCCATGTGGATCCGTGCTTTGTAACCACGTTTTAAGTGGGGAGGGAAGGAAAAGCACTCAAGGGACAAGGAGCACGCATGGGGTGTGTGGAGAAGGATGCTGCTAATAATGCTATTTAGCGAGCTGAGTGGGGAGGAGAGAGGGACAGAGAGCCTGCTTGCTTTAAAGCAAGCTCCTCTCCTCTCCTGCTTTGCTCCTTTAAAGAAGCAGGCCCTCTGTCCCTCTCTTCTCCCCACTCAGCGGCTCTTCTCCCGCTTTGCTGTTTCAAAGCGAGCCATGGAGGAGGGAAGGAAGAGGAACCATGGATCCTCTGCTCACGACTGCAGCAGACCCCCCCCCCCAGGCATTCGCTCCATAACACGCACAGACATTTCCCTTTACTTTCTAGGACGAAAAAAGTGAGTGTTATGGTGCAAAAAATACGGTATATATTAATATGCACAAGTGTTACCTGTACGTGTAAATCTTCGTTCGTTTTTGCAGGAACATTGAAGGAATTTTCATTTATTGTTAAAGAAGAAGGTTTGCTGCTTTCCACAACATGACATCTTAACCTGGGACAAATAGAAACAGCAGAACAGTGAAATGTAGTACAATAGTAAGAGGACATGGTTATTTTTTCTTTCTTTCTCCAAGCCTCTTCTGCTTCACAGATTCCATTCCCTGCTGGTATTTGTTTCATATGTTCAATGATGCAGCCTTTATTTCTGCTTCCCTACCTTGCCCCTGCCCACCACAGTGACCAGCAAAGAGAAGATCATCATCAATTATAAGAGTGCTGGAGTCAAAAGGAAACCTGGCCCTATTGCTGAGGAACCAGCAATCAGAAGGACAAGATTACCTGCACAAAACATAAGTGGTAATGGTTTGGGAAGCTTGCATAAACACTGACTAGCTACAGACAGCGCTACGTGCTAGGGAGAACACAATCTGAAAGGGAGTGATGAGAACACTATTTTGGAGACTGGCTCTCATCTTTGGCTGTGCACATGTACTAGATTTCAAAGGGAAAGGAAGGGGGCTTGGAAGGGCAATAGATAATTCTGGCTGGATCTAGACACATCAAAGAAGCATTTCAGTTTAAAGCTTTGTAAATTTAAACAGGGAAAACCGGTAGAGAAAAACGGGACTCCACGTCGCCATCAGGTGGCATATTGTTACATAACATATATAAATCGCTTTTTCTTTACCAGTCTAGGTGAGTCCTCTCTCTTATTTTTTGTGTGTGGTAAAGCTTGCCATGCATGTTCTGCAGCTGGCCACACATGCTGCATTACTCTTCTCCCAGTAGCTTTTTTTTTGTTTTTCATGTTTAAAAGCTGCTCTGTACTCTAGAACAGGCAGTTAGTTACTGGCAACTTTCCTCTTTCTTCTTAAATCATTTTTACATATATACCATACTTGTAATTATAAACACCAGCAGTAAATATTTCAAAGAGCTGTATCTGTGCAACTCCTAAGGAAGGAACTCACAAGTCGTTCTTTATTTTATACCATGCCTATCAAGGGTGCATCTCTGGCAAATTTCACCTACCAAGATACTAAGCAATATGGAACACTTGTTTTCAGTTGCATAGGCAGCTCAATATGTCCCCCAAAACAATGTGAAATGCTTACCTATGTTCCATCACTTTGTTTCTTGGAACTTCCTTCCAAAACTGACCCAGTTCTTGTGTTCCTGTTCCAGAACACTGCTCCATTTCTGCTGCCATAATCAAGAAACGATCTTGCAGGGAAGCTGCACAACCTGTTTAATCAACATGACAATTTTACTTCCTTTGGATTTAGGCAGTATTTCAAAAGTTTATACACTACGAGCAAAAAAACCCACACCCTTGACTATATCTACATATACAAAAAGCTAGTTTGTTACTGAAGATATGCAATAATTAGAAGCACTGAACAAAATTTGCCAATTCACAAAAGAGTTATGAAAGAGTATAAGATAAATTCAGAGATTAAAATGTAAAACTATAAAGGCTGTACCTGCAAGAAAGCCACTTCCTGTCATCCTTCTGAAATCATGAAAGCCCCTCAAATGGGGCTTCCATGACCACAAATTTCACCCCTTCATAATTATAGGTGCCCCTCTTAATCTCAATCTACAAGGTGCCCCTTGTAATTCGCAGACTTTATCTACTCAGCAAATGATATTTATTTTGGTCAAAAGTGGGCATGGGGGGGTAGGTGATAGGTTTTTTAAAAAACAAAAACAAAAAACAAAAAAACCCCATAACAGTAGCAGAGAAAGGTAGAAAGAATCATTTCTCCAAAGTGGGATTCAGACTTTGTGTCTGAATTGGGCTGTTTTCCAAAGCATGAAAGTGGGTTCAAATTGCATCTTGTAACTGGTGTTCAGATCTCATAACAAGCCCTGGTGGACATAAGCTAATTGTAGGTTCATGAAAATCCCCAAACTAATTTACAGCAGATTCATGGGGCATATAAATAATTTGGGATTAATTTATTTTACCATATACCTATCACACAGCTGTCCTAAAATAAATTCTTCCAAAATCTAGTTGCTGTAGTTTTTCAAACACAGGTTGTATACATTCTAATAGTCTCTCCCCCCCCATACACACACTTTTGAAAGAATACACTACCTTTTACTTATTCATCCAACATTAAATATGCAGCCCAATTCCAGAATAAATAAAAAATAACAATAATTAAATGTTAATAGGATCCAGCATGTTTTGAATTCTTAAATTCTCTAGGGCAGGGCTCAATATAATGTTTACACTATATACACACACAAAAAGAATCAAATGATATATATATGATATCAACATCAATCCAACTGCTCTCCTAATCATTCTAGAAAATAACTCAAATATCTTTATGCTACATCAGGGAGGCTGCTACTTATTTGAAATATGTTCCTCAATGTCAAAATTTTGATAAGCAAAAAAATGGTCATTTAAATAGTACACAACTTGAATACGAGGCCTCTTTAACAGTATATTTATTTGTTAATCAGTAGCTAACTTTTTGCATATTTACAGGAGGCATGAAAAACAACAGAATTTTTAGAAACAGGCTAGTAATGATAGAGGTTTGTAAAGAGATTGAGCAATGAACTTTATTAGGGTTTGTTTTGTTCAAATTTTGGCCTATGGAATTCTACAGGCTTCATCTCTCCACTACTGAGGATGAGTGAAAGGTTGAACTGGGAGATTTGGACTAGACAGAAGCAGTCATATGAAATCTGAACAGTTATTTGGTTTCACTAATGCTTATGTTCTAGTACATGTAGAATTCCAAGCTTGCTGTCAGTAATGTACATTACAGAACTTGTTTATTTTATTTATACAATAGTGTAAAAGATTTTACTTACCTCCATGAAGAGATACTATTATATCTAGTGATGTGCCTGGTTCACAGCTGCTGTTACTTGGCTTCACTCTGTACTTGTCAGGAGCAGTTGTTCTAACCTAAACAAAGTGTAATTGTATTAAATGCTACCAGTTTTCTTATTTAACAATGTAGAGGACTAGATTCCGCTCACAACTTACCAGTGGGACAAAAACTTGATTAGTATTCTCCATTTGTGTTATTTTGCTTCTGAACACTAATCTTCCATTTAATTTCCACAAAATACCAAACTTTACTCTCCCAAGTATGTGTGTGTGTGTGTGTGTGGGGGGGGGGTAATCAACAGGCTTGGGGGAAGCCCAAAGTTTGCAATGAGGACTTGGCATGCACAGTGGCCACATAATGCTGTGTGTGTGTGTGTGTGTGTGTGTGTGTGAGAGAGAGAGAGAGAGAGAGAGAGAGTGCAATAGTGCAAAGATGGAAGTATAGGATGCAAAATCAGCAGGAGTCATGAGAACCTTCTGCATGTTTACTCAACAGGAATATATGTGTGCCAGACTTTAACCCTGAACAAGAGTTTGGATTTGATATCCCGCTTTATCACTACCCGAGTCTCAAAGCAGCTAACATGCTCCTTTCCCTTCCTCCCCCACAACGAACACTCTGTGAGGTGAGTGGGGCTGAGAGACTTCAAAGAAGTGTGACTGGCCCAAGGTCACCCAGCAGCAGCATGTGGAGGAGCAGGGAAGTGAATCTGGTTCCCCAGATTATGAGTCTAACTGCTCTTAACCACTAAACCATGCTGGCTGAACACTTCACACTAACCTTTTATTGTTGATACCACTTATCAATAACAAATAACCAATGACAACACCCAATTCTTCTTAAATGTAATCTAAGCAATCACTGTAATGAATTATGTAAATTAAGCCAAAGAAAACAATATACTTTTCTGCTCTCAACTCACTGTACTGCTAATTCTTCATTAGGACACCACAAGTTCTAGTATAATGGGAGAGTAAGATCTCCTCTCACTCTTTCCATGTAAGTTTTACACACGTTTCCACATTAGCTTTATAAACTGCATATCATGTTCTTCCTTGGGGTATCTTTCCTGATACTTCACTGCTATTATCTGGCATTTCACTGCAATATTAAAGTGACAAACATTTGATGAGATTCAGTTATACAGTATAATATAAAAAATATATAGTTACTCCACCTTTAAGACCATTTATCTGGTCCTGGTTTGACAGTTTTGTCATAGAAAGTTATGGACACCTTCTGAAAACCATTTCATCAGCTATTATGGTTACTATTCAGTCAGGTTAATCACCACATAAACACAGTATTTACCTTAAATGCCACTGTATTTTTGGTCACATTTGTGAGAACGATCAAGCATTTCTTCTCTCCAGTTTCTTTGGACCCAAAATGCAGTTCTTCTGCTGGACTAATGAAAAATCACAAATATGTATTAAACTATTTGCATTACAGGTTTACAAACTTCATTCATTCTCTTAAAAATCAAGTTTGTGCTTATTTAGAACACTATCTCTCAGTTAACAGGCTCTAACCCAATCCTTCAACGTATACTGCTAAATGTCAAATACTTTTAACAGTCCTTTCAGTGAAATTTTCACTTGAAAAGCAATTCATACTTCTATTTTACTCATCATATCCAGGAGTCATTTTGTGTTCCGAGTTTTAAGAAATATGTGTTTGGGAAAATACACATGTATTTTAACAAAGTATCATGAAGCATCAACAAGCCAAGGGCAAAACAACCGTTTGTCATCTTTTCGGGTAAGTAATATATATATATATATATATATATATATATATATATATATATATATATATGTGTGTGTGTGTGTGTGTGTGTGTAGTATTACCTGACATGAAATCACATCACTAGTCCATCTAGCTCAGTACTGTCTACTCTGAACGGCAGCAACTCTCCAAACGCTTTCACAGCCCTACTACCGGATATAATTTTTAAATGGAAGATGGGCGAGACAGAATCTGGCTCTTGCGTATGAAAATTGTGAGCTGCAACACTTATGGCCAGCAGGAACTTCCAAATAGCTGTATCAGTTCAACATTTTAAGAAAAAGCGAAAGTGTTTTACATATGCTGAGGCAAAGTCTGCTCTTACTATTTTATTTTGTAGCAGAAATATATGCACTTTTAACACTCAACTCAGTACCTGGGACCCAAAGAGCTATTTTGCATGCACTGAAGGCATGCAAGCAGTAGATTCGCATTCTGTAACACAACTGCTTTCTGAGCTTTCCTCATCTTTAGAAGAGGTTTGACACATAGCTTAGGGGACTGCTGCTTGAGAAACACAAGCCCAAGGCTTGGTGCACAGAACCAGTCAGGTGGCTCTTTGGATCCCAACAAATAGGCATTGCAATAATGAATTATGCACACCAACTTATCTGTATAACAACACTCACAATGCAAAATGAAATTTAAAATGTGGGAATATATTTTGCCCAAATTAAGACATGTTAGATCTGGAAAAAATGTTAGAACATTTCATCTTTATTATAATCTCTATTCCCCCTCTCCCATACCCACAAACACATTATGAACCTACAGACACCTAAGTCAATGAGGTTACTAGCCTGCTGGGGACTGGCTGGCTGAAAAGGTATGGAAAACTGCACTTCTACGCCAGGTGAAGATGAAGGGGTTTCACTCCTCCAGCAGTCTGCTTGGTTTCAGAGTGCTGTATTACTCCTCTACCAACCTGCTCACCTGCCACAATGAATTTCATGAACTTGCTTGCCTATAGTATATGGAATTCCTGACTGCAATGTTGATGTACATCAAATGCTTGGGTGATATACATGACATAACTAGGCTGAAATAATGAAATAATCCTTTCTTTTCTGGAAGACAAGTGGAAGTGATGAACTTATCAATCATTCATTTATAATCACATGAAGAATTTATTTTAGTGACAAAATCAAATGCTAGAAGTTCTGAATTATGTTTCTTAGGTTGGAATGTTCCTAGGCCATATTAGAAGTTTGTGTTCCAAAATTATCTTCAATTACCTGCTCAGAAACCTATGTGGTACAAACTTCAGATGTAATCAACATCACAATAATGCAACTGCTACAGATTTTCCACTGCATCCCCAAAATCTAGATTGATACCAGATTTGTATAAACAAAAACTTTAATTCAAATTTCTAATGAAACAGTCACATTTTCAAATGCTTTCAAATTCTTACGGCACATCAGGATATTTTCTACATATTTTATGTTACAGCTTATGTAAAAGTAAACATCTACACTTCAACAGGTGTTACAGTTCAATTTACAGACTTTTCTGCACTATACAAATTAACAAAGTAATAATTATAATCAGAGCAATTTTGTAGATATTTTTCTCCACTTAAGGTACAGTATTTGACTCCCACACTATAACTACATAACACTAACTGACTACATAATAGGATACTGCTGTGAGGGGTGGAGAAAAGCAGCTATAATACACTCATAAAATGTGTATCCATCACAACATATTCCAAATTCATCAGAAATCCAGGTGTCTGAACTTCTTTGCCAAAAGAACCCTGACTTCATCAACACCACCGTGTCCTTCGTAAAGAAACATGCGCTTCAGAGAAGACCTCTGAATCAGATGTGAAACAATTCTTAAAATATCAAATATATTTCCCTTCACGTTCAAGTAATTTTTAAGACACAGAACAGCAATATTACAATATGGAAAGAACTACATTTTTAATGAAATTATTACCAATACCTGATGTGCAATAAAGGTCCTTTAAAAGTGGTTAGTGCTTTCTTTGCATTTTTTGTTTTGGAATCTTGTTTTTCACACTCTTCTGCTTTTGGAGTTTGTTCTGCAAAATTTGCCTAGGGAAACAAACAAGGAACACTTTTCAGGAATCAATTATATTTTACTATCAAGTAAAAGGACATGCCTGCAAATTATGGACTCTGCTTCATTCAGTAAATGAAAGTTATCACTAACTAAACCTACATTTAACAATTTTTTGTTTGGGTTTGATATAAGGTAAACAGAGTTTTATACATATTGAAAGTTTTTCAAATAATGAAGCTAATGTTTTTATTTTTGATAAATGGGAATACACTTTAAGATTAAGATGCCTTGGTGTGTCTGAGGTTTCCTAGTCTTCATCCAATTTTCTGCCCCACTCCATCACAACATTTATCAGAAATCCAAGCACAATTTTCAGCTATACAAATTAAACAATATTGTTTACATGTGTATTATTCCAACATCTTGATAAACTTGGGGACTCCCAAGAGGAATGGCATTTTGGCTGTTTCTGTTAGCTCTCCTCTGACAGAAGATAACCATGTGGTGATTGATAATAGTCAGACAGATGGTCTGACTATTCATAACTCTGGAAGATAAGAGTGATCTGGGAGCAACCTCAAATACTTTGATCAAGGCTATTTTCTGCTGTCTATGCCTGGCAGCTTAAACAGGAGTTAAAATGAGCTGGCAAGCTGAGAAACTGACATTGTGCCCATTGTGCACCTTTCATAGTTAGAAAGATCCACCTCCTCTCAAACACTTCTGGGACAAGCAAAACCGAAACTTAGAGAAATCCCTCTATTGGCTGGTGAAAATTTAATCTGAAAATTTCTAAGTTGCTGTTGTTAAGAACACAAAGGAAAACTAGTCATTAAAAGTGTCTAAGGCAGAGCAAAAAGCTTAATTTATGGTTAGCAATAAAGATTAAACCAATGAGGGAATCCCCTATATGAAAAATCTTTAACTCCTTTTCTGTTTCTTGCCACTAAAGAACTGAAAGTACATCAGACATTACTCCAGCTGCAGGGAAGAATTTATTGTGAGAGATCACATCCATAGCCTGTCTTAAGGTGGAAATATTAAGGTAGACTGAGTTGCTAATAATATCCAAAAAATCAAAAGCATCCAGTATGGCAAAAGTGCATCAGGATTTCCCAATGACTCTTGGTATTGTTCCACAGTTGATAACTAAAAATGATAGGATGGGTGTTTGATAAAATGGGGAAAGAAAATGAATCAGAGATATGAAATGGAAATGGAAAATACCTAGAGACTTCAGACCAAATCAATGAAAAGTTGGCAGGACTGAATGATGAAGTAACTATATTGAAGACATGGAATGAATTGTCTTAACCTTTTTTTCTTTTTTTATGTAACTGGCAGTTGGAAAATTGGTCTGGGTCTGGTCAGTGCCTGAGCAACTGACCACCTGGGATTCACATGTACACTTCCTTTGGGGTCTATGACAGAATGAAAGTGGGATATTAATGTAAGAACATGAATAAATAAATGCTAGGAGTGTGATGGAATATAGTGCATGCTTTCAAAACTGTAAGAGCATTCAGGTAACTATAATGCCCAAAACTTGAAAGGAACATCTAACAGAAAAAAACTATGTATATTTAACTCTCCACAGTAACCCCTACACAGTACTTTTTAAAAAGTGAACATAGATGTTACTTGCAACTGCAGTACAGTAGATCCAAATGTGTTACTTTCAACATGCACTCTCAAATAAATAAGGTGCCCAAATTACTGAGACAAAATATTATCAAGGCAGTACCATGTCACATGGACACCACTTTAGTTGCCAAACCAAGGGTTAAATGAGACATCTCTGATAGTACTTAGAACTTTAGGGAGGAAAAAAAGGCTAAAAGTAAGTAAGTAGGAACAACTCCAACTTATATAGATCCTCTGTGCAGGACCAAAACTACTCTAATGCAGACATTCCAAGCTCAGATATAGACAAACGCACAAGAAAAGAAAAGGTCGATAAACTTTCTATCACTTAAATCATTTATGAAGTGTTCTAAAATTTACCACTCAAAAATTTAAAGCATGCAAATTTTGCTGAGTGTGTATGCTTCACAAAGTAACTCCAGTTCTCATATAAGGTAAAATAAGGAAAGTGTGTGTTTGTGTGTGAAGTGTCTCCTCTAGGCAAAGTCTCCTGGTATCTCAGAAGGATTGCTTAGGATTCCTGGATAACTGGTGCATAATGTTAACAGCTAAGCAACACATTCACAGGCACAGAATTAAGGTACTGGGAAGGATCATCTTGGAAAAAAATGACAAGTGGGGTGCCGCAGGGTTCTTTCCCAAACCTGTTGTTCAACATCTTTATAAACAACTTGAACAAAGGAATTGAGAGGATACTTATCAAATCTGCAGATGACATCAAACTGGGAGGGGTAGCCAATGCCGATGAAGGCAGAATTTGGTTTCAAAATTACTTTAACAGATTATAGAGAACTGGGCCCAAACTAACAAAAGAAATTTCAATAGGGACAAATGTCAGATTCTACACCTAATAATAGTACCACACTATTCTGCCTTGGTCAGATCACACCTAAATACTGTGTCCGGTTCTGGGAACCACAATTTAAGGAGGATATTGATGAGCTGGAATGGGTGCAAAGGCGGATGACCAAGACGATAAAGGGTTTGGAAATCAAACCTTACGAGGAACGGTTGAGGGAACTAGGTATGTTTAGCCTGGATAAGAGGAGACTGAGAGGAGATATGATCGCAATCGTCAAAATATCTAAACTGTGTAAATCTAAATTGTGTTTTAATTTGTTGGACACCACTCAGAGTGTCTGGGGTAACCAAGTCAGATGGGCAGCATATAATTTTTTAAATATTGTTGTTAATGTTGTTGTTATTACTAACAGCTGTCACATGAAAGATAGTGGAAACTTTGTTTTCTCCTGCTCCAGAAGGTAGTAGGGCTCACAATAAGTGAGATACTAAGAACTTTCTGATAGTAAGAGCTGTTCGACAGTGGAGCAGTCTCCCTCAGGAGCTGGTTTTTAAGCAGAGGCTGGATCACCACCTGTCAGGAATGCTGTAGTTGAGATTTCAGCATTGCAGGGGGGTGGACTAGATTACCCTCAGAGTCCCTTCCAACTCTACAATTCTATGATTTTCTGGGCTGGTTTCTTGATCCTGACAGCAAGAACATAATAACCAACCAATGACACTTTAGGCTTTATTCACTGCACTAGTTTAACATTGAATGCTTGGAGGGTTGCCATAAAATACTTGTTTGTATCATTCTTTCCTATGTAACCTTCAGTCCAGGGATACCTTTTTTGAATTAAGTGCTTGTTCTTCATTAGAATCTGGACTCTCCTTGTTATCTATGTCTGTTTCTTCTTTGGTTTCAACTTCATCTTCACCAGTCATGGGTCCATTTTCACACAATGGAGTTTGAAAATCATCATCAACCAATGGAGGATAACTATACTTGAAGGTATCCTGTAATACAAAGATGTTAGTGTGTTATGGAGATGGTGGTGAAAGATAAACATAATCACCAAATCATTCTTTGGTCCTCAACTCTGACTGGTTTTATCTGTGCATTCTAAGCAGAAGAAAACATCAAGAACTATATTGCTACATTTAGTGTTTAAGGAAATTACGTAAGAATATAAGCAAATCAAAGCATTAGTGTATCATTGGGTATACAACCTGGTTAATGCCCAGTTAATCTGCATTAATTCAGCAATTCTGTTATCTCACAAATCTTACTAATGGACGGGAAATGGTGTTCAGACCGCGTTTCCAGCATTTTCTGCGCAGGATGCCTTTTAACAAATTATGGTTGATGTTTAATGGAATTAAAAAGCAGGAATATGATTAATGTGAATATCAGAAGACTGCATGATAGCTTCCACTGCTGAGTGATAAGTCATTATTCACTTTAATGACAGCCTGAAAGTCTGCCCTCCCAGGAAGCAGAAGGTCTCAAAGATGACACCACAGACTGGATTGAAAGCCCTAGTAGCCCTTAATCCATCTGAGAAGCCCAAAAAATAATCCCTGCTCTAGAACAATACTACTGCTACTCTGGAAGCAGATGGTTTGATGACTGTGAAGACTACAGAATTAAAAACAGTAATTATTTATATGCTGAATTGCAACTTCACAGTCCCCAAAGAGGGTCATAATTACAAGACAGAAAACTAATTAAAACAATCATAGTACACAGAAAAAGACCATTGGAAAAATAGCTAAAAGCAGAAATTAGTAACAAAACAGTAGAACACAAATTAATCATTAAAAACAAATGTATTATAATTGTTTACTTAATTCCAAAACTGTGTACAGTCTATATATTTATTATACTTTCCCTTCACAACATAATACAAACATTAAGTTCAGCAGCAATATACTTACAGTTCCACCCATATAGGGTGGAAGATATTCAGCACTGATATACTCCTGGATTTCATTCTTATTAGTCAACTTCAGCAAACCCACTGCTTCCGGACCCAGCCAACTTTTCACAATTTTAAAAGCAGCTGGGTAAGAAAAGGGAAGATAGTTTGAAAAGAGTTCTACTATTTTGTTTACACAGACCACAATCACAACTTACTTCCCATTAGTTTTGTTAGCAAATATTGGAAGCAAATATATTTTAGATGGTATTTGATTGCTATTTTTTTTAAAAAAGCTGTCATTGCCTTCCCTGAATGTTTGGGACAGGTAAAAATAAGACACAAGATACACTGTACAAAAACATTAGAATCAAATAAAAATTCCCGTGTCAACAATAATAAGGGATTTGCATAAAATATAACTTTGAATAACAATCCTTCCAGATAAGACAAGTTAAAATTTTAACTTACCATTCATTATCCAGGGCAGTTCAAAGATCACAATTTTTGCTGCATGAACAATAGAAGAGGGTTTTTGTGGTTAATATAGCATTTTAGCACTGTCAAATTTCCTATGAAATGAAAATACTTTATTTGTTGTTCTGTTAAACTCCCCTCTTCATTTTCTTCACTACATAAATTAGCAATTCTGAATGTGTAATTTAAATACATTATTCAGTGGAAAATAGGCCAGAGTTTAGATTTCTTGGGGTGGGAGTCACCTTAGTTATAAGCAAAATAACTGAAGATTTATCATTGATACATTAGTCTGTAAAGGGATATAAAAGTAAATTATAAAGATATGAGCAGAATGCTTTCCCTAACAGCTGTATTTGAAAAATCAAACACAAAAGCTAATAAAAACATTTAAAATAAAATGGAGTAATCAAAACTTTGAAAGACTACATTGAAAGCCCAATTCTATCTGTGTCTGCTCCCAGGTTAATTGGCTGAAGTCTAAAGATAAAAATAAATGGTAAATGCATCTTTGCACTCACAGGTGTGCTGCCTGCCCACCGCTACCCCTGGCTGCCTTTCAATTGTATTCCCTGGAATGGCTTTTCAGGATACCAGAAACTATATTGGGAAGGGGGACAGGAAAAGCCCCAGGGTACCCAGTTCATTCTTTACTCCCTAGTATGATTTACCTAATACATATAGAAATACTTAAAAAAATATTTATGAGGGGGACAATTACAAAACTCAGTTCAATAGCTGCTCTGTGAAAGGCCTTGTTAATTAATTGAGTATTAGACTGTCTGAGGTAATTGGATAGTGAAACCTCCCAATTGTGACAAATTGTGAAAAGAACTATACTGTGAACATGGCAGTTGTGAAGAATTATTTTCTGCTGCTATATAAAAAAGTGCCACTTATATCCTAGGATCAATCTATTTTATGCCTACTGTAATCCATTTTGCAGACAAAATATTTAGGCAGGGGCAGGGAGAAAAACAGCATGAGGCTCGAATCCACTGAACCTCTCAAAATATACCTCAGATTTCTATGAATTCTTCACACTACCACTTTGTTTCCAAACTTCCATTTTCAGGAACCAGCTTGTACTATGGTTGATACTACCCTAAGATTTGAGAAACTCTTGTTTTTCATTTATTTTCTAAATCTATAGTATAATATAAATGCTATTATCATACTTACTGAGGTAATTAGGGTAATAAACTTTAAAGCAGTTGATGATGTATCGGACAAAATCCATATCCTAAAATAAAGATGTATTACCAATTAACAAAAGATTAAACTCTACTTATAGCTTTCAGAAAACGTCAAGAAAGTTCTGTTCAACAGTTCCAGTGCTGAAGGTGCTTCAACGTTTTTAATTTTAGAATATCTCACCTTAGTAAAAAATACAGTGGTACCTCGGTTTAAGAACAGTCCGGTTTAAGAATGATTTGGTTTACAAACTCTGCAAAACCGGAAATAGTGTCTTGGTTTGAGAACTTTGCCTCGGTCTAAGAACGGAATCCGACTGGCGGAAGGGCACCGGCAGCAGGAAGCCTCATTAGGGAAAGTGCACCTCGGTTTAAGAACGGTTTTGTTTTAAGAACAGACTTCCAAAACGGATTAAGTTCGTAAACTGAGGTACCACTGTATATCTAGCAGATTCTGAAGTAACCCTATAAAATATATGCAAACTGGCTTGGAGCAACACATACAGGCCAGTTTAAAGGGTTACTTTATGCATATAGGCCTGACAAATACTTCTGTGAGATGGTATCATCTGTGGTGAGACAGCGTAAGAAAATCTAGGCTAAATCTTATATGTGGTATCAGGAAGCATCTGGCAGTCTTAACAAGGTTTACATGGATAAAAGACGTCAAGGCCTTTATTTTTAATGGTTAAGAGTTCTGAGACTGTTGAGAGAACAGGCCCTAAAACCTATAAAAATTTGTTGCAAAACAGAATGTATGATTGCAGCACTTTCTACTGCTAATTAAGTACGTACAGTGGTGCCCCGCAAGACGGAAAACTCGCTAGACGAAAGAGTTTTCCATTTTGGAGGTGCTTCGCAAAACAAATTTCCTATGGGCTTGCTTCGCAAGGCGAAAATGTCTTGCGAGTTCCTGCGGGATTTTTTTTCTCCCCCCCCCCTCTAAGCCGATAAGCCGCTTATCCGCTAAGCCGATAAGCCGCTAAAGCGCTAATCCGCTAAGTCGTCAGTGGGCTTGTTTCGCAAGACGAAAAAACCGCTAGACGAAGAGAATCGTAGAACGGATTCTTTTCATCTTGCGAGGCACCACTGTAGTAGACTCAGCATAGTTCTTATTAAACAGCTGGCTTTGGCTATGATTCATAAACAAGTCAATCCAGAACAGTTAGATTTATGCTGAAAGGCAAATAATTTAAATCTAAGTACTCCATTATAAAAGGCTTCATAAAGGCAGTACAGTGCTACCTCTGGATGTGAATGGGATCCGTTCTGGAGCCCCGTTCGCATCCAGAAGCGAACGCAACCTGCGTCTGCGTGGGTCGCGATTTGCTGCTTCCGCGCATGACGCCATTTTGACCCTCTGCGCATGCAGCGAAACCTGGAAGTAACGTGCTCTGTTACTTCTGGGTTGCCGCAGCGCGCAACCCGAAAATACTTATCCCGAAGCTACTTCAACCCGAGGTATGACTGTATATAACTTTCCAACTGGAAATGTTTTGTTTAAGACACATGAACAGGAAAACAGTAATATGCATACTTACTATGTTACTAATTCCAGTTTCAGCCATGTCAAATACCACTGTCAAAGGCTTTCCGTGTTCTCGTCTGGCATAGCGTTCCAACCAAAAGGCTACTAGCTTCTTCTTTTCAAATTGAGTTTTAGAATCTTTTACATGAAGTTTCACCCTGAACCAAACTAATGGAGTGGGGTGGGAGAAACACAAATAAACATGCATGTTTGCCTAATAGCTACTTATGACACAACCCAGACACTTGATGCTGCCCCATGGGGCTTTAGCAGAGAAGTGAGGCAACCACCATATCCACAGCCCTGCCACATCTGTGAGAGTAGTAGATAGAGGGGGCGGGGGGCAAATTGATAAGGCAGCCTTCAAATGGCATAGCAATCTGGCTGACAGGTGTGTTCCAATGGAATGCTGCTTCAAAGCTTCAACCTACACACATAAAAGATGCAGGCCAGCAGGACTAAGCAAAGCATCACCTCTATACAATTCAACTCACCCCCTCCCACGGGTTGGATTATGTCCTTATTCTTAAACTTTCTATCTCCTAAGTAAAGGAGATATTTTTATTTTCTAAGGTATATACATTTTTATTTATCATGCATTAGTTATAATACAGTTTTGTTCACTGCATTTTATTTTAAATCCCTGGAAGATTTTTTTAAAACGACAGAAGAAAGGTATTATGAAGAAAAATGTGAATCTATATTTTTGCCTCCTCCTACATGCTCTGAAGCATGAATGCAAGATATAAAACATGTCTTCATGTTGAGCGAGTCCTTTTAGGAAGGGATTTTAAAATCCACTTATATATGGTTTGCCCAAATATAATTTTCTTAACGAAACAAAGATAATCTACTGTAAAATCATATACATGTCTACTCAGAAGCGAGCCCCATGGAGAAGAATAGGGCTACAGACCTAAGAGAACAATCTAGTGAGGTAGTTGAGCTGAATTTTTTTTAAACCTGGCAACCAATGTGCCCCTTTGGTTTCAGATAGTACATGGGCAGGGGAGCCTCCTAGTTTGGTTAGAATCGAGTATACACTTCCAGTTAACAATAAATAAATTACTTCTGGTAAATAAGTCACCATAGCTGCTAGAGGGCCACGAAAATGTGTGTCCTGAGCTTTTAAGACTCATCTACCCATGTACTATCTGAAATCTAAGAGGTGCATTGGTTGCAATAGATTGCCATTATTTCCAGCTATCTTACCCCACTAATCTTTGTCCCATTCAATAAAGACACATTTATTTATCCCAAAGAAATTGGGTTGCACCATCAGATGCCTTCCTAAGGCATCCAATATGTTGAAAAATTGAAACCACCAAAGGTTTTCTTCAAAAGGTGGAAGAATTAGCAATCAGTGTACAAAATCAGTCAAATTTCAAGAAGCTATACTGAGGAAGAGGAAAGACACATAAGCACTTTTGAACAGAATATGCTTGAGCATAGTTAGTTTCATGTGATACTGAAGATGTGTCTCCTAAAACGAATGGCTAATTAAGTAAATGTTTATACCCTGCATGCCTTCATTAAATACAAGACTGCCTAATAACTACCTCCCTGTGATATGGCCTCAGTATTGTTTTATTACTTCTCTTTTTTTTCTTCTTTTTTTTCCAAATACATTTTTATTGAGGTTATGCACATAACAAACATACAAACAAATACAAAAGAAAAAATTATAACAAAAAAAAAAGCGTCAAGGTATACAAGCCAACTTTTTCCTCTCTCTAACTATACAAAGATAGATTAATCTGGCTGTTTCACAAAACAGTAAACGATTTAAAAAAAAAACCACACACACGCAAAAACCACCTCCTGGACTTCCTTCCATCCTTTTGGTAAGTATCGAATATCTGCTTCCATTACGTATTTGATTTTTAATCTATAGGCCTAAATTCACACGCTGGTAGTATTGTTCTGACCCCGCCAATCATATTAAGCATTTATTCCAATATAGTTCCAGTATTTACTCCAATTTTTCAGAGATTTCTGTTCATCGTGGTCTCTTAATTTACCTGTTAATTTATCAAGCTCAGCATAATTTATCATTTTAATTTGCCAATCATTTATATTGGAGATAGTTTCCACTTTCCAATATTGTGCCAATAAAATTCTCGCTGCTGTGGTGGCATAGAGGAATATCGTTCTATCTTCTTTCTTAATATCTTTACCCGTCGTTCCCAGCAAAAAGGCTTCGGGTCTTTTGGGAAAAGTGTATTTAAATATTCTTTTAAGCTCATTGTAAACCGATTCCCAAAAGCCTTTCACCTTTCATCTGTATTCTCAAATACAGATGCCAATAACCTGTTACTGTCTGTATTATCATAAAGTTTAGTTCTCTTCACTCTGAAAGCATAATTACATTTGCATTACTTGTAAATGAGTAAGCGGATGAACAGGCAGACTTACAGATTTTATAGCCTTCCTTATCATAACCATGTAGGTAAATGGCACCAGGTTCAAAGAACCGCTTTGGAAGTGAAGATTCTGTCAAGTCTACAGAAAAGCAAGTTTTTTATAAGCACATATAAGTATACTATAACAAAATCCTGAAGTTCTAAAGCAAGACTTGGGGGCGGGGCAGTTATTTATTTCAATTGAAACACAGCGTTATAACTCCAACATAGCATATTGTATTGATTATCCTGTAATAGGGAACGGCAGGGTTCTAAGACAAGTTATTGAAGCCTGGAAAAGAGTTAGGTGTAATATTTAATTTAAAGCATTTTAGGGAACCTCTTCTCACTTATGACAGAGTAGGAACCCCCGATAGACTGAACACACAAGGGTAGCACCAATAATCTGTCAGACCAAGAATAAATATTTTGGTTCCTGGATGCTGTATGAAGACTGCCCTTGTCAGTGAATAAATCATTGTTGTACAGACAGAAATAGCAAAATAATCCTATGAAGTGATGAAAAACAACTAAACAACAGGCATTATTCTCAAGCAGAGAATTTGTCTATGGAACAGTGTGTGCCCGCATTTATTTAGGGCAGTAATATTTCTATATACTGTAGTTGACTTTGCAGGGATGCACACAATCGTATACATACTAATTAAACACCAGCTCTCCTTTGCTGCTATTTACTTGCAGTATCTTCTCAGTATAGAACGTAATGTCTTTACTCAAAGGCTGCTTTTGGGGTTTTACTATATTATTAACAACTCACCCTAGGAGTGTAGGGACATAACTATCGCGTAGAGGTGCATATGGAACAAGCAGCAATGCAGTTTGAAAAGCAACTGCTTTTACAATTAGATATCAAATATCTTACCATGAACTGCATACTCTTTTCTCCACTGAAAGCTTTCATCAATCATCTTTAATGTATCGTCCACATTATCATCTCGCCATATCAGAAAATTATCAACCCAGGTATCATCTTGCTGTAGTCTCTCTGTATCTCTAGAATCATATTTATCTGTTTTTGCTGGTCAATAAAATAAGAATGGCATTAGAAAATATGACCAAATTTAAAAACTGACACATACATATGTTTCCTAACAGTTTGAGCAGGAATACTACAATTTTAAGAGAACGTATTTGGATAATGAAGGCATGCTATTTCTGCTTTATATATTTTATTTCCAAGTGTCTACAAAACATTAAAAATATATGTTAGTATGTGCACCCTGCCTTTTGACAAGGCCCACAAGGCAACTGTGGCCTAGTAAGGTGTCAAACAAGTCACAGAAATATTGGTAAATAGGCCTACCAGGCTGGAGGTGGCTGCTATCAGGAGCTATAGTATGGAGCATAGCCTCAATGACCAAGATAAACCAGGAAAAGTCATTAAAAGCTTGTTAAGTTTGCATTTGGTACACCAAAAATGCTTACAGGTAGGGAAAGGTCCTTAAAATGTAGCAGGATTGTGTAACTGGTTTGTGGCTTTTTTAAAAAAAAACACTAGCTCAGAGCTTTCCAAACTTTTCATGTTGGCAACACGCGTTTTAGACATGCATCATTTTGCAACAAAAGTAATTCAGTTTACTAGCAAACCAGAGGTTAAACCATTTCCAGCCCCAGGAGGAGCACAGGGAGTGTTCATGCAACACACCTACACACTAAGGTGTTGTGACACACAGTTTGGAAAGCTCTGCACTAGCTCATGATCAGAAAAAGGAAGAATCTGAGAGGAGTGAGAAAAAGTGTTTCCTGACTAATGCATCTTTTGATTTCATTCACTGAGCAATGCACACAGCACCAGAAGTTCACATAACTATAATAATAATAATTTTATTATTTATACCCCACCCATCTGGCTGGGTTTCCCCAGCCACTCTGGGCGGCTCCCAACAGAACACTAAAAACAGAATAAAACTTCAAATATTAAAAACTTCCCTAAACAGGACTGCCTTCACATGTCTTCTAAAAGTCAGATAGTTGTTTACTTCCTTGACATCTGATGGCAGGGCATTCCACAAGGCAGGTGCCACTACTGAGAAGGCCCTCTGCCTGGTTCCCTGTAAATTTGCTGGGAAAATCATCAGGACTTACTTCATAACAGCCCAATCCTTCAAGTGTTTAGTCAGAAGCAGGTAGCTTTTATTTAGGCTACAAATTCCTAAGTATGTGATGGAAAGTCAAGGCTGATTCAGGAAGAAACAATGATGCATTAATGAATAGGATCACCACATTGAAGAATACATTGAACTGGGTGTGTTTATTAGGAAGACAACCAACATACACCTATTAACTAGTTTCATGGATTGTTAACAAATAAAAGCAAGTAAGTGTCAGAGGACAAATAAGAGAACATAGCCTTTCTCATACTATCTGTGTGATAAATGTTCATTTCCCCTTTCAGACAGCAAAATGACTGCTCATGATGGGAGCAGTACACCCTGCCTTTTGATAAGGCCCACAAGAAAAGTATGATCATTTCAAAGTGTCAGACAAGCCATGGAAATTTTGGTAACTGGATCTACCAGGGTGAGAAAGGGCAGCTATCAGGAGATCTGTAGAATGGCACATGGCCTCAATGACCAAGCCAAACCAGGAGAAGTCATGAAAAGTTATGATGAGAAGTCAAGCCTCCTCATAAGGAAGAAGTGCCAAGAAACAAGCAGGAGACAAAAAAATTGCTTGTCATTACATACTACATGGGATTGTTGATACAAACCCAATGTTTCGTATCTTTAATGCATATCATATTGCCCTACTATTTCAAGTCTGGCCCGTACTAAAAATGGAATACATCCAACAGTAGTTAATGCTCATCAGCCCCAGGGCAAGGTGCAAAGGTACATGACAAAGAAACCTTGTGGTAGTTACATAGGGCTGGCTTGGTTAGGAAAACTGGGAATTTCATGTATACTACTGAGGTGTTAAATAAAATAGATGAATGATTGACATTGGCAGACAAGGAAACTCCTTTCAGAGGCATCTAAGTTTGGTAAACAACTAGTAACCTAGTAAGCAAAATGTGAATGTTAACTAGAGGCGGCCATATAAAATCGTAGCATTTCACTTAAGCTGTTTGTCCCTTGATGTCCAAACATTCCAAGTACAAAAGATCCGCTTTTTTTTAACCCAGCACAATGTATTTGGCCTACAATAGACTACTGGGCTTAAAAGGAGCCAATCCTGTATTTGCCATGTCAGGAACACTGCAGGTGTGGGATACAAATGAAATGCTTGGGAACTGCACCAACCTTGTAGATATTCTGCCTCAAAGCGCCTTCTGGTTTCACTTATTAATGGAGCCCTGGAGTCCTGCTGGAAAGGGAAAGGAGCACAGAAAAGATGCCATTTTCACAAACCTCTACAGAACAGGGCCCTCCTTAAAGTGATAGTTTGCCTCCTCAAGTTGCGGCAGAGCATCTGCCTTATTTCCAGGGTCAGAGAATGTTGTCAAGTGACGGCCAAACATCAGAAGTCGAAAACCAAGGACCCCAAACAATGATAAACTCGGGAGTTGTTGTGGAACTGTGCAGCCCAGACACATTTGACGTTAACGAGGCCCTTACAAAGAGGCTGAACCTAATAGGCACAATGTCGATTTTCATCTCTTAAAAAGTTTTAAAAGGGGGGAAGCTAAGGCACACCCCAAAAGGGCGTCTGCTGTGCCACAAGCAGGGCCACCCGAGGAAGACTCCCCACCTGTGAAGGAGTTGGGCTGGGGGATATTCGTGCGGCTTTCCCGTCGCCCCATAGGCTCTACCTCAAATCCCCTCAACCCAGTCACCTCAACTTTACCGCCCTAGCAGCGAAAAAATAAAGTGAAATAAACCCAACAGCCATTATTTCTTGGACCAACCGGCCCCTCCCGCGGTTCTGCCCCGGCAGACCCACCGCCTCAGCCCGGCGGATAGTCATGAAAATGGGCCGAGAATTCCCCCCTCCGCGTTCTCTTGACTACTCACATCCGCCATGGTCCTGCCCGCACCAGACTAGAAGTAGAAGTACAAGCAGCAGCAGCAGCGGCGGCGACGCGAGGGAAACGGGCGAGACCAAGAGCGCGGGTGGGTAAGGGGTGGGCGGAGGCGCCGGAGAAAAGGAGCGCGTGACACAAGGCTGAGGTAAGGAACCGACACCAGCCGACGCCGCGCGTGCGCGCGGACATCCACACAAACGCGCGCGCCGGCCTCAACGGCTAACAAAGTCCCCGCCCTTTCTCTCCGCCTACCAACCAGGCCCAGCTCTCGTTCAACAAAAACAAACAAACAAATCATACGTAGCGCGCGCAGACGCGAAACCACAACCTCCCACTTCCTCCCCCCTCCCAACCCCCCCCCCCCTCTCTCTCTCTCTCTCTCTCTGGAAGCCGCGCCCATTCATTTCCTGGCGTGATTCCGTCCAATCCTACCGCGCGCGGCCTTTCGCCTATCCCTTTACGGTCCCGCCCATTTCGTTTGCTACAGCCAATGGCGCCCGGCTTAATGACGTAACGTGACTCCGTTCCCAGGATTCTGTTGTTTGGCGGGATTGTTCGGAGCTTGAAGCTCCGGCCGCTCGTGCTGTTGCTGGTGGGGAATGAAAGGGGCTCCCGCGGTCTCCTCGCGCGTTGTCTTGAGGCTCATCGGGTCCTGCCCCCTTTGCTCATTCAGATCAGTGGAACCTACTTCCAAGTAAGTGCGCCTAAGGTGGCTCTTTAGTATTCCTACAGAGGGATGCCGACCAGGATAAGGATGGAGATTTCACTGCCTTCCCCCATGCCAGTGGGTGTGGCTTGTGTGGCCTGGGGGGGGGGTGGTTTACAGAACTAATCTCCCCCCCCCCCCGCGCTTAGGTTGACAGGGCTAAAGTAAAGTGATTCTGAGGAGGCAATCTGAACATCTCTTAACTGGTAGTAAGCCCCTTTGAGCTCAGTGGGGCTCCCAGCACAGACTACATCCTTGAAACTTGGGTTCTGTATTTTGTACCCAATAGTATTCCACCTGTGTTCTCCTTGCTGCTGCGTGGAACAGCGCATGAATCAGACTTTTGAATTTTGCAAGCCAAGCATTTTAAATTTACTTAACAGAGTGTGGTCCGTTTATTGCCAGAGCGCTAGAGAGAAGGGTGAGCTCTGCAAGCAAACTACAGTCATACCTCGGGTCGAATGTGCCTCGGGTTGAGCGTGTTCGAGTTGTGCTCCACGGCAACCCCAAAGTAATGGAGCATGTTACTTCCGGGTTTTGCCGCTTGCGCATGCACAGACGCTCAAAATGACATCCCGCGCAGATGCGCCGTCACTTGTTACATTCGTTTCAGGATGCGAACGGGGCTCCGGAATGGATCCCGTTCGCATCCCGAGGTACCACTGTAAATTATTCCCATAGCATGCTTCTGCTTAACTGTGACTGTTTTAAACCTTGCTGGGGGCTCTCTCCGGCTGGAGAATGTGTAACGCCCCGCATTTTGAATCTTGGTGCCCAGCCGATTCTTTTATTTCTTACTCACACATGGGTCAGATCTGTTTTCCTGCCACACAAACCAGAAAGAGAAAAGAGTGGTTGTAAGCCTATGTGTCGTTTGTGTCCTGCACCATCAGATAACTAAGATCACATACTTTTAGAATCAACACTTCCTTTAAAAAAGAACATATGTGATCACTGTCTCTAACTCAGTGTGGCTGGGTTGGTTGAAATGCAAAAGCTCTTGTATTTTTTGTTCAGAAGAAACTCTTTAGATTTTATCTCCCTTGATAGCATGACCAGCTGTAGTTGTCAAAATGTCAACTTCCACACAGTGATTAAAGTTACAGGCTTGTCTTCCTTCGCATCTGGTCACCTTGGAGCCTGTCTCTTGTATTCAATAGCAGTAGTGTATCCCCTATGACATTCCTTTGAGGTTGCTATTGTATACTGTACTCATTTAAGATGCGTACATGTGTACAGTGGGGCTTGCTTATGAGTAGACATTTTATAGGTGCCTGAGAAACCGGATCATCTTTAGATTAGAACTTAGCTATTTGTAGCACCATTACTTTTGCATTCCAGAGCAAGAAATGCTTTTAAGGCCTGTTGGTTGAGGTAATTTACATCCTGGGAAAAGCTTGATTATGCTGGACAGTTGTAATTTCCCCTGGCATTACATGTGGGATTTACTAGATTTCTGTGTCTAATCCTGATTAAAAATTGTCTAATTTCAGATATTTAGATGTTTGTCACTAGTGACGATTGGCTGGACTAATGCCAGGACTGGATTCAGTGGACCTTACTTCTTGAACATCTATAGGAATTGGCAGCTAAAGGTGGTACCCTTCTGCTTTAACTCATCTTTAAGTGTAAACAGTACATGGGTGAAAGCAGGGGACCTTACTCAGCCTCACTTGCAGCCTTCCAGGGCCACATCAGTGATAACAATTAGCCACCAAGGATATGTTTTCCCTCCACTGTTGGAGGCAGTATGTGCCTGAATATTAGTTGCTGGGAATTGCAGCTGAGGGGAGTGTGGTTGGGTGTTGAACAGAGTGCAGAGAAGGGCTGGTGAGCGATGTGGCCTGGACAGCTTTCAAGGGCTCAGTGGAGAGACTTTTAGGACTATATTTGGCCCCCAGGCCTGAAGCTCCCCACCCCTGGGTTAAACACTGCAATCCTAGGTACGGTTATCAGGAAGTGCCCTCTTTACTTAGATATACATATTTAGAATCCAGCTGGAAGTGTTTTGCTGAACTGAATTATTTGTGTGAATGTGACTTTTTTATGGGCACAGACTGAGCCTTCCTTACTGAGGTTAAAATGATCTGCTTTCTATTGCTGTATTGCCAAACAGTTATTATTTTTCAGATTGGAAAAATGCTGCTCAGATCAAATGCTACATTAAACAGAAGAATCATCCTACTGAAAAGCAGGAGACTAACTCATGGTCGTCTTGCAGTGGACGTATTTTAAGGAAATATGCTGATGGATCAGCAAGAGAAGTTGTTGTCATATAATGGGGAACTCCTGATTTTCCAGCTGTCAAAACTGAAATCCACACAAGGCGGTGGTACAAAAGTGATGAAATTGCACGTCAGGAGAATGTCATTTGACAGTTGTACTAAACAGTTTATTGAGACGTCTACTGGGTCATTCAGCGATTGTGAGGATGGTGTGGAAATGGTTCATTGCAGCTGTGGATCTGACTTCAGAACAGGAATCCTTCACCCTTGTGTTCTATTGAAAAAGAAAGTGAAGAAGAACACAAAATATACTTTACTCTTGCTTCATAACAGTAACAAATTTGAGCTGGTTCTGCATTTTAAATTGGATTATGAACTGAAAGAACCCATAAAGTTGCTTTCTGGCCCAACGGTTTTGTGGAGCCATGCAAAAAGCCTGTTTCACATTTCTCCCCAAACTTGCACTGTTTTATGTGCCCCTGTTCAGCTTTGTTCCATCAAATGGGCGGGTGAGATTAAGGGTGAGGGTGCTGTTGTTCTGGGAACAAGAGCTGCTTGTTTGACAGACAGAGGCAATGGGCAAAGTGTTCCCAAATCAGATGCATTCATCTGGGGTACTGAGTGCTTTGCCTATGCAGTGGAGAAACAGCAAGCGCTAACAAGGGCCACTTTTGTTCCTCATGCTTATGGCGGTGTGGTATCGTGTGTGCACGTTTGTGAAGTCGATGCCGTGAGAAGCAAGTTCAGGACGTCAGTTGTCGTAGTCACATGCAAAAGCCAAGTCATCATTTTCCAAGATGGTCTACCAAAAGATGTCCACCAGCTTCCATATGAGAACCCTTGTTCTGTACAGGTAGCAGCAGTGGAAGGAAACAGCCAGTTGGTGGTTGTAACCTTTGCTTCAGGAGATGTGTGTGCACTATGGAAGCGTAATTTACAGGTATTGATCTGATGCTTTGTTCTTAGGCTTGCAAAGGTTCTGCCTTCTGATGTTATGCAATATGCTCAACACAAATCTCTGCAGAAACTGATGCACGTATTGAGTGATTGAGCTTGCCTATATTCTGTTTTCCACAATAGGCAGGGCCCAAAGCGGCTTACAGCAAACATTCAAAACCTTGTATTTCCAGTGCTCTTTATTACAAATAGAACATATCAGTAAATTCAAAATGACAACAAACAAACACACAATTTGGAATACACAGAATAAATTCAGTATTACAAAAAAAATGATAATAATTGAGTCTTAAGAACATAAATACAAAGCAAAACAAGAGTTAACAAACAATACAGTTTCTAGTATTGGTTTTACTGCATTCCAGGGAGCCTGGCTACCCATAATTTCAGAGGTGATGGGTAGATGGCAAACAGCTGGTATACAGGCTAGATGACATAAAGCTGGCTCCCACATCTCTCCTCCAGAGGATTTTCCTAGCAGTTGAGATGAATAGGGAAGCCTTTTGCCTACATGGAAGCTTTAAATGCATCCTGGATTTCTGATGTTGCAGAACCTCTTGTGTGTAACAGGGGTAGTGAGATGTGCTGGGGCTGATGCCAACCTAGGTGTCATTCTACTTTCTTTGAAAGTCATTCCTCTTAACCCAGAGCTCATGGTAGTTACTCCGTGTTGAAGCTCTCTGTGGAGTCATGGAGGCAGTTTTGAAATAATTTTATAACTTGTTCCAGGGCTGAATATATGTCCTCACTCAAATGAAGTCCTGAACAAAGGCACAAAACCAAATACTTGTGTGTTCAATGAACGTAGGTGCACCAGAAATAAATTTCAGAAGAATGAAGAATGCATAACACAGCAGATGATAAAATGTCCATGCTCCATCTAAGGATGGATTCACGCAAAGTTTGTCGCTCTTGAAATTAATTGAAGAATAAAATTGCTTGAAATGTCTGTTATAACTGTAGTTGGTGCATTGTGGTCTTGCTGCTGCTACACCATACTAGCTTAAGCTGTCTAATATGAGAATATTTTCATTTCATGTGCATAATGTAGATATTAACGAAATGAAAACATTTCCAATGTCACCTTACATTGCAGGTGGTTTCTTCCTGGAAAAATGTGAGGTCTATTTTGGTAGATGATTTTGTTGGCATTGGAACCGAACAAATCTTAGTTCTTCTAAAGACTGACTCCATCTCAGAAAGTTTAAATACATTTCAAATATCCAATTTTGGAAATGTTCACCATGTGGTAAGATTTACTGATTGGGGAAATTGTTGGGAAAGGTTTCGGTAAAAGGTATTAGGCAAAGAGTCATTTGCTTCACGGCTTGCTTTGATTCAAATTGAGGAGGTTTGAAAGAAGGTCTGCCTAGCATAATCAAATGCCTTTCATAACTCTGCAGTGACCTTGTTTTGACATAATGCTGAACCATGCCTCTGAGAACCTTTGTCTTGCATATGCTCCCATCTCTGGCATGGCTACAAGGAAGAATTCCTTTTTAGATTAACTGCATTCTGCAGAGTCATCCAAATTCAAATGAACCGGTTAATCTTAACTGTGGTCTGTTGGAACAACTCAACTTAAAAGAATAGTTTCTGAAGTTAAGTTGTTTCAATTAAGCACACTGAAGATCAATGGCACATGAAACTGGTTAATCTGAAACAGGAACAGAAGCTTCTGATCTTGCGGAGGTGAGATGGGAAGTGCTTGAGCCTAATACTTAAAGCTTACCTAAGAACAAGCTGCAGTTATGTCCAAACCAGGCTACTATGTACTATCAATCTCATCTTTCAGCTGAAAACCAGTAGATGTGTAGAATATTTTTTTAATGGTTGGGGTATAATTAAAGTACAGTGGTGCCCCGCAAGACGAATGCCTCACAAGACGAAAAACCCGCTAGACGAAAGGGTTTTCCGTTTTTCGAGGCGCTTCGCAAGACGAATTTCCCTATGGGCTTGCGATTTTTTCGCTTCCCCCCCTTTTTCTAAGCCTCTAATAGCCGCTTTGCCGCTAATAGCCGCTAAGCCGCTAATAGCGCTAATCCGCTAAGCCACTAATAGGGTTGCTTCGCAAGACGAAAAAACCGCAAGACGAAGAGACTCGTGGAACGGATTCTTTTCATCTTGCGAGGCACCACTGTACATATATTTTAATAAATCTATATTGCATCAAATCTACAATATTATAATTATATGTAACATTTATTATAAAAATAGAGAAATGTAGGCTTTGAAGTGCATACAATTGTCATTTTCACTTGGGCGGCACATGAATGAAAGGCTTTTACTTGGTCCTTGTGTGGCTCAGTTTTCCACATTCGTGCCTCACTTACTTTCAGGCATAGAGTTAAATATGTTTTGCCTGTCTTTAGAATAACATAAGCTGTGAAGATCACTCACATTCTACACAAGAGCTACAAAAGAACCACTTCCTTACTATCAAAGGACTCGAAGCAAGATTGCAGGTTTGGATCCATTATCTGCCTCTTGATATGTCTTGACAACTTGGGGTTTGTTTTGTATTAACTTTCATGCAGCATAAACTCTGTTTTGGATCATTCCATTTCATTGATGTTTGCAAATGCAGAACCAGGTAGTCGTACCAGGTAGTATTCCCTGCTATAATTACTGTTGAGTTGTGTTGAGGGAATCTTAACTTACTGGAGTGTTCGGTGTCTAAACTTCTCGCTGCATTCTGTGGGGCTTACTCTCAGGTCTATGTGCACAGGGCTATAGCCTTGCTCTCTTCAGGTTTTGAAGTGCTGATAGCCATCACTAGTTTGTTTGGAAGCTAGGAAAGAAAGGCTTATTGCCCATGATTCACTTTCCAACCCAAATTAAAACAAGCGATAAGCACTAGGAATTATTGTCTGGCCTCCTTCTCCTGCCTTGTATACGTCCTTGAAAACCTAATGTTGAGATGATGATGCTTTTCTTATTCTAGGTGCCTTGCTGCTGACTTTATTTTACATCAAGTTTTGAGGTTGTCTACTGTGGATGACGTAAGGGACGCAGGTGGCGCTGTGGGTTAAAGCCTCAGCGCCTAGGACTTGCCGATCGAAAGGTCGGCGGTTCAAATCCCTGCGGCGGGGTGCGCTCCCGCTGCTCGGTCCCAGCGCCTGCCAACCTAGCAGTTCGAAAGCACCTCCGGGTGCAAGTAGATAAATAGGGACCGCTTACCAGCGGGAAGGTAAACGGCGTTTCCGTGTGCGACTCTGGCTCGCCAGAGCAGTGATGTCACGCTGGCCACGTGACCCGGAAGTGTCTCCGGACAGCGCTGGCCCCTGGCCTCTTAAGTGAGATGGGCGCACAACCCCAGAGTCTGTCAAGACTGGCCCGTACGGGCAGGGGTACCTTTACCTTTACCTTACTGTGGATGACACATATAACCTTAGCTGCTACTTTGCTGTGAATTCCTATGAATCACTTATGAAGACCTTTGATGGGAACATGCCATTGGCCAGGAATGATAGGAATTCATTCATTCATTCCCATTCAGCCTTTACTGGCATAAGTTTTGCCAGTAAATTATGGGCAAAATCTGAAGGGCTACAGATTAGCAGTTTAGGTCTCCAAGGGATACATGCAAAGAGCAAAAGGGTATCTACATCAGCCTAGCTGAGGACTGGGAGTATAAAAGAAAGGCAGGTTGCTGAAAGAAACTCAGTGTCCAAAGTTCAGGTAACTGCACAATTTCTGCAGTGAGTAGCTACAGATTTTTCTCTCTGCATTGTCGGTTTCATCAAATAATTATCACAGCAACCACAGAACTTCCCATTTCTATGTTAAGCTATGGTTTTTATTTTTTTAACAATGAGAGAGGAATCTACAACTGTTAGCTCTTTTAATATCTTGCAAAAGAAAGGCATCTACTCTCGCAGTGTCATCATCATGAACTCTCTAACTCCTTTTGTATCCCATAGGCCGGTTTTGCTTCTGTTCGAGAGCTACAGCAGCATTTACGGCTCAAAGAAAAGGTTCTGGTGGAAAGTTGTGGAGCATTGATCGACCTAGTTCAAGACCAAAAACACAGTCTTCCAAGTGCAGAAAAGGTATGCTACATGAAGATTTTTTTTTTCTGTAACAGAGACATGTTTTTTTTTAAAAAAAATATAAACAGGTTTTGTTTCCATTCTTCTATAATAGGTAGGGACACAGGCTTCCAATACTTTGCATAAGAGTCATCATTGGTAGCTGTAACCATGTAAGAAATATTTCTCTATGTTTGGGGTCAACTTTTTTCACTAAAGCCAAAAATAGCCAGTCTTTAAGGAAATACAGGTACAAAATTTTGTTGCTAAAAGACATGACTATCACAGAAAGGTTCCTGTGCCATACATATATTTTCAGCTCAAAGCATTGCAGTCACTGGTTCCTTTCCATAGTTTATGTGGAGTAATACAGAACTCTATCTGTTCACCAATGGGTGGAATTCTCTCTCAAATTAGAACAAAGGAACAATTCAAAATGGGTGCAGTTTTTGAAGTTGTCAGGTAGGTAAATAGCTGCAGCTGTAGATTGGAAAAAACCCTATAGAGGGTTATGGAAAGTCTTTAGCATATTTTGTTGTAAAAGTGGAATGTACTATACTGATTAATCTTTTAGCTGAAATATATGAAGAATAGTAGTATTTTCCTGGTTCCGGAATTGTTTGAACTGTGACACAGGGTTGTTTTGGGCATACGTGTAGATGTGTGTGTCTTTTCTTGAAAGGCAGGTCTTGTTTCCCTCTGGGATGAACCATTGGATAATGGCACATCAACTCCATCTTTAGACAAAGAGCAGCTTGTGCAGGAGGTTTGGTACCGTGTGGTGGAGGACAGCTTAGTAGTTGGAGTGAAACTAATGGACACATATGACTTGTAAGTTGTATAAATCCTATACATTAACTACAGATAAATGCTGCTATTGGTAGAGATTATATAGCCTACAACTGCAAAATTTAAAAATACAGTGGTACCTTGGGTTACATACGCTTCAGGTTACAGACTCCGCTAACCCAGAAATAGTGCTTCAGGTTAAGAACTTCGCTTCAGGATGAGAACAGAAATCGGGCTCCGGCGGCGCGGCAGCAGTGGGAGGCCCCATTAGCTAAAGTGGTGCTTCAGGTTAAGAACAGTTTCAGGTTAAGTACGGACCTCCGGAACGAATTAAGTACTTAACCCGAGGTACCACAGTAGAAAATAGAAAAGTTAAGAATGGCTCCAAAAGAAAATGCAAAAAAAATCCTGAGTTGGATGAATGTACGTTAGATTTATATGGTATAAATGCAAGGTACATTTTAGTGTATGTTTTTGCTACTATGAAGACACTGTAAATCTCAAGTATATCAAAAGAAGATCACAGTACACTGCCATTCCTGCATTTGTTTTTTGTTTGTTAAGTCTGCATTTTTCTTTTTTTGAACAGGCTGCTCAGTGACGTCCGTTTATCTTTGGTAATGGTTCGGAAATGCCCTTTGGCTTTTCCAGCTAAGTGCCGCTGCAGCGTAGTTGCGTTGAAGAAAGCTGCGCTGGCAGAATCCGCCTCCCACTGGCAACTGGAGCCTCTGCTTAAAAGGATCAAGCTCGATTGCCATGATGGGAAGGAGTGCAATGGGGAACCTTCTCAGGTGAAGGTGGATAGGACAAAAACCTTCACTGCAGTTACCCAGCTGTCCCCTTTCTTAGCATTGCATGAAGTAGGCTGCGTGGTACTGTTACATGCTACGAAGAGAAGCTGCAGAGATGACGAAATTCTGCAGAAAAGCAAAAGAATGACTTTATTATGTGGGAAGATTTTATTAAGTCTGGCTGAGATTTCTGCTGGAAAAGGTTCGATAAATCTAAAAGATTATAAATACACAGGTAAACTTTTTATGCAGGGATTGGTAGCTACTTGCTGTACTTTTTGGACTGTATATTTAAAAGCTAGAACTACAGGTTGTTGTTGTTTTTTAAGCTTACCTGCTGTAGTATAGGAAATGTTGACCTTAGTTAGAAGACTTGAACAGGAATTGAACCCAGAACAGGTTTACTTGGTTTCTGACTTACGTATTTTGCCAGTTCTGCCCCAAAGAGCTGAATAGGTGGCAATAGTTTTCTTTAGAGCCAAAACATTACTTTAAAAAGCAATGGAACACTTAACATTTCTCCCCGTCTCTGAAACAATGTCTATTCTCTCTCTCATTCCACCCCACTCTGATCTGGATGAAAGCTTCAAATTTAATTTGTGTCACTAGGAAGATGACTTAATAATTCTGAAGCAGCCACCTGAGCGACGAAGAGGTTGTTCTTGGTTGGTTTTAGGGATAATATGCAGGATGTGGGAGGGATGTTGTCACCAAACAAGCAGCGTTACGCTGAGTTTAAATTACTCGTTGACTGGCACCAAGAGTTTACAATAGGGCAGCAAAAATTAACCACAAATGCCTTCCTATCATAAAATAAGCTAGTCTAAAGGAATGCAATATCTAGATCTCAGATTTGATCTAGGATTTTGCTTAATTGAAGGATTTAAAATGAAGGGGAAACAGTTGAAGGGATGCTTTAAATGCCCTGCACACCATTTTAATTTCACGAATGCTTTTCTGCCCCTGCTGCAGGCTCCGTAAAAGATCTTGTTGCACTTTGTGCAGTGTCACACAAGGTGTCACTTCAAATCATTTCGTCTGACTGTACATTGATTCACATAAAAACATGGCTGCAGGAACAAATGGAGTGTACAGCAATAAAAGAATATCCCAATACTTTCATCTCTTGTAAATCCGGAAATCTGAATGGCACTGTCTTCAAGTGGAATCTCAAAACACCATTCGAAGGAACTTTAACAGTATTTTACAGGTAATGGCAATTGAAAAGCTGGAGATACCTTTCTCACCTCATTTTGCCTTGTGAGCATGACAGCTATAGCCATTGCTGTGCTAGCAATCTAAGACCATTTTGAGTAGCTGTGCTATGCTAGCTAGATGAGTAGGTCATTGGATTCTCTTGTAAACATTTTAAGTGATCTGCGTAGGTGAGCTTAGAAGACCCCAGAACTAATTACAGCGGCTTCATTCAATGAAAATGATATAAACTTGAAACAAGACACCTTGTGGAATTTTCAGAACTAACATTGCTATCTACCTTATGGAAACATACGATGTTCCACTTTGAATTTGGTATTCAAGCAAGCCAGGTGGAAGCAGGTGGGCACAGCCATAGAAAATACACATAACTTCCTTAGAATTTTGCTCAGTCATTTTAGAGGATATTTTTTATGGGACAGGTTTTCACTGAGAGGATATTTTTTACGGGACAGGTTTTCATGCTCAGTGAATATTCTTCCAAGTATTCTACCTTAGAAAGAGCTTTTAAACACTATAAAATATTGAGTTGTGAAACAGATTTCTATTACGGCTTAATTCACTTATGTAAACATGTTTATATCCTAATTCCCATAGAGTTTCATTGTCTTGGTCATGGAACTCAGCTCACTGAATAGCTTGAAAGAACCTCATTTTCCCTTTCAAAGATTACTAATACCAAACATACTAATCTCAGTTACAATGCATATTTTGAGCACAATATTTAAACAGATTGTTTAAGTAAAAGCCAGGCATGGGGAACCCACAGTCCCCATAGGCTATTGGGCTTCAACTCTCATCTCCAGCCAGCATGGTCAACAATCAGGAAGATAAGAGTTGTGGTTTAGAGGACTGCAAGTTCCTCCTCCCTGCTCTAAACCTTAATTGTAACTTCTCAGGGAACATTACTGTCAGTATAACTTGCTGAGCCCTGCTTGCTCCTGCCTTTCCCTATACTTCGCGTTTGTTCCAAAGGGAAATTCTTTTTTTCACCTTTAAGTACGGTGCTTCATGTTCTGAATAGCTTCTGGTTTACATTTAAACTTCTGCTCGTGAATTTTTATGAACAATGATAACTGACCTTTTTTTTTTACAAATCTGCTTTACAGACATGAAACGATTTTGTTCCAGTGCCTTCATAACCTTACCGGATCGTTGCCACCAGCCTGTAAGATAAAACCACTCAGGGTAGGAAGCAAGAAGGTACTTGCTGAACAGCTTGCACTAACTTTAGAAAAGGAAATGGTCACTCTCCGGCAAGCTTCCTCCGCAGCTTTAAGCCAACCTGAAAACCGCTTGTCTCTGATTTATGAGGAGAGCAAAGAAGCAAGTAGCGTCTCTGTGGTGCAACAGTTCAGAGAGCAGTTTCAAAGGGAGCAGAAGCAATGCATGCTGGGTATGAACCGAACAGTGGGTGGTGCCTTGTACAGGAGACTGATTTTGAATGTATTTGAATCGCAGCTGAATTCTGACACAATTGCATGGCAGTGCTCATTACTCGGCAAACTTCTTTGACTTATTTCTTAGCCAAAGCTATAATGTGACGCGCTTCATATTCCTATTTATGATTAAAATGAAGAATCCATTAGTGCTCTTATATTTGTTCAGCAAGTGATCAATTGCAAGGGAATTATTTTGCAACGTTTCCAAGAGCTATGGTGAAATGCCTGCCTGAACAAAAAGTATGGTGGTCAATAAGCTGCCTTCTGTCAGTATTCTGTATTGAGATTCTCCATGCTTGTGCTTCTCTGATTAGAGCAACAGGTTGGGAAAGAGAGACAGAGGCCTTGATTTGCTGTCACCTGCTTTCTTCTGTTTCGCCCACACTGCTGTTTCGTGTACCCAACAGATTTTTTAAAGTCTGTCTTTCGTCATAGCTTCGGAAAAGATCCTGCATCATAAACTCTGCACCCTGATACGGTGGGAGAGTAAGGATAGCCATTGTTTGTTTTTTCACTGAGCGAATTGGTTGCCCAGCAGCTTGCTATCCTAATTAGGTCACAGAAGTACTGTGGCCAGAATATTCACTGAAAATGAGTTGGCAAGAGGTATTTCTACAATTTTTCAAAACCGCATCTCAATACATACATGGGTACACTTCTGCTGTTCCATGAACAAAGATACCCAGAATATATTTCCATTAGGTATCTTTTAAACTTCTATGCATACTTGTGCAAGGAATGTTGCAGATGTTAGCCAACCTGTTGGCACATCCCAAAGTCAGCTTCTGTTTCATGCTTCTTTATGTTTCCAAAAGCCTTTCTCCAATGATACTTCTCCTTTCCAATAGCTCCATTGCACTTATTTCTCTTCGGACACTTTTTTATCTTTTTATTGTGGTGGAATAGAAGCTTTCCACTCATCTTTACATTTGATTCTATTGACTACAGTTGGAGAATGTGATGCACAATATACATCACATTTGTGTTTTTACAGACTGATACTAGAGTTGCTGAGCAACCGAAAGCTAGCAACATAGGCAAACCAGATTCTTGGCTTTCTAACAAATGTTAAATCTCAGCATGTCTAGAGACAGGCTGGATTTTTATATTTGCCTTACTTGTTTACATGCATGTTGTAACCTGTTTTTTAAGCTACAGTAACAGGAAACTTGATCACGCCACCTATTAGATATCATCAAACTTCCCAATAAACATTGTTTATTCCATACTGGGATTACAGAATTGTTCTTCATTTCATATATCGGTAAAACGAAGCAGTTTCCCTGCAGCTGTGCAGAGAGCTGAAAGCTCATTAATAATCTTCATGCACTAAACAGTGTTTTTAATGGGTTTCCAAATCTCTGCTCAAACCTATACATTATGATGGCTATTTAGTGTTATTCTTCTCAATAGGTCCCTTAGATGTTATGTTCTGCAAATGGGGCCTGCTGCAAAATATTTCGGATTGGGAGTCTTCCTGTTCAGGGTTCTTGCCAGCCAGCCATGCTCTCTCTTTGTCCCATGCCCTCTGCTCCTCCTCTTCACAATTTTCTCCTTTTCCTCAACAGTTCTCTTCTATTCCAGGAAGCATGTTCAGTCCTTCTCAAGCTCTTCTGTGAGTTTTTACCTTTCATGGTATTTTTACTGTGTGTCTGCAAACCTTGAGGTTTTCCCCACAGCTGTTGTTACCTCTCATGTGGTTCTGGCTACGTAAGGGTCTATCATTTATAGAAGAAGCCTGTTTCTTCAAATTTATATACTTATTTTAAAATTGTTTTCTTCATGTAGAAGAGATGGAGAGGGGGAAATACAGAATATTGTAGGCTATAGCTGCTTCTTTTGCTAGAAGCATAGCGAGTGACAACTTTCTTAGGGCTGGGTTTACATGTGTTGCAAAAAGATGTTAAGCTTTTGATAACTACCCCATGTAAGAAACTGTCTGCAAATACGAAGAAATATCTGGCGGCCATTTGAGCGCCTCCTTGTTAGCTTTGACTGGCAATTTTCTGAAAACATTATCATGCACTTGTAGAGAGTTATCCATTAAATACTTTTGAAAGTAGCATTCTGGTCATTGGTTTGATATGTGGAACGAACTGAGTTGATAAAAGCTGTTCATTTTCATACTTGTCACGGAATGAAAGAATTTAACCCCTTTTGTGTTGGGTTGGGTTGAAAAGGATCCTCAAGAATTTCAAACCGTAGTTACTTTTATAAGGCTTCTGGCCTTCTAACCTGGCAAGACTTCAAGCAAACATCTTCATAAACGCAAGTAACCTCTCAGGTTCGCCAGTGCTTCTCATGGGCTGCAGAGCCTGCTTCGTTGCACCCATGAGTGCACATAAATGCTTCTGTGAGCTCTTGCTTCTGGGTAGAGGAAAAGTTTAGAAATAACTGCTTAACAGGTTAGTATCTCCCCATATTTCCCAATTGGCAACTTCTATTTCGGAATAATCCTGCAGTTCGATTAGGTTTTTATTGTGCTTCAGGGCGGGTTGGGCATTACCTCGTCCCTCAGTTCCACAGATTAAAACGATTGCCAGGTCATTGTAATTCTTGGCTTAGGAGTGGGAGTCTGTGCAGAAACCAGCACTCCATGTGGTCAGTCATCGCATGCGGTATTTTAAAGGTTACAGTACATCAAGCTAACCTTATTCCATCTACTGATTTGCTTACTTCATTGGTGTGTCTCCAGTGTTTTGAAAGGAAGCACAACTTAAAAAATAAAAAAGACCTTGTGAATGTTCACTGATCCTTGCAGGTGCTTGTGCATGTCTGTAGCCTGCACGAGATGGCAGTTCTTTCTGAACTCCCTTTGAAGGAATGGCTACACCTTCTTTTCAAATTGCTTTGGATGACGCATCAGTCGTAGTGTCCTCAAATCCATTCTAGGTCACTTGCAAAAGGACATTCAGTTTAGACAAGTCTTGCCTGGGTTAGGATAAAGAGGGGATGCCACCTGTCTCAGCATCCTATCCCTCCCTAGAACATCACTAGATGACTGATAGTGTGGTTGGTAAGGAGACTTAACCATCCCGTTCCTAGTAATGCACTGAACTTTGCCACTTTGGTACTGATTTTGTAGTTAGTGGAATCTGACAAAAGGAGGGAGGTTATCAGAACTGCCTGGGAATTCAGTTTAAATGGGGGGGGTAATATATAAGGAATGTCCTCAACTGTTTTGATTCCCGATTGACGAGCAGGCACAGTGGTTACAAGCAGTGTGTGTGTGTGTGTGTGTGTGTGTGTGTGTGTGTATCTCCCAGCAGAGCAGATGGCAAGGCATTAAAGGAGGCCAAAGTGAAAGCTCTATGATATTTGGAAATTTCTAGAGCATAAAGATAAACAGCTGGAACGAAGGTTTTGCTACAGTTTCCAGCTGCCTGGCAGCATGCGATCCAAGCTTAGTCTTCTTGCAGTGCTACATCCCAGATTAGTTTAGTTGTGTCCTTAGTTTTCAAGGCCACAAGTGTAACAGCAGGGAACGATGACCCAAAGTCTGATAGTTCCACCTTTACATCTCTCTTCCAACCAGAGGAGAAGTTATCTGATGAAATAAAAGAGGCTAAAACAGAGGGATTAAGATTTAATCCAATAGCAGTTTCTGGTTTGCATGCCAAAATGGAACTGGATTATGTAGTAGTACATTCCTGCTGTCTATACAGGGATTGATAAGTGTTTTGTAACTTGTGGTTTTAGTGGAGTCATCCCAGATCCTACTCTTTGAGTTAAGGCATTTGGTGTGCAACATGGAACACCAAAGGTACAGTGGTACCTTGGGTTACAGATGCTTCAGGTTACAGACGCTTCAGGTTACAGACTCCGCTAACCCAGAAATAGTACCTTGGGTTAAGAACTTTGCTTCAGGATGGGAACAGAAATCATGTGGTGGCAGCGGGAGGCCCCATTAGCTAAAGTGGTACCTCAGGTTAAGAACCGTTTCAGGTGAAGAACGTACCTCTAGAACAAATTAAGTTCTTAACCCAAGGTACCACTGTGCTGTGCAAAAAAGCCTGCATTGTATATCTACTAAAAGTCCTTGTAAATGCACAGCTGTGAGCCATGTGTAAGTTGGGTTCTCACCTTCAGTCACATATTGAACGTGTGAGCCTCCTTTCGAGAAAAAGAACCTAGGAAGGGCAATGGTAGTTCTTTGGACATTCTCAAAAACATGCAGACTGGGCTCTCTGCAGTCCTGATGACTGGAAGACTACACCAATATATCTGAATGCCATCACCTCTCTTTCATGGTTGTTGATCAGCAAGCGTTTGAAAAAAGACCATTTTTTAAAGTCTTTTGGTAATTTGTGGTGAGCTGCTCCTCAGTACAGGAGTAAGAGAAATCCCAAAGGGCTCTTCTCATTTTTACTGTTGAGCTTTTAGCAATGATTTTTATTGTAACTTACAGTACTATTATTGTTATGTTTCTGCATTTTAATGTATTGTGTTTTTGCTTTTTTTGTGTATTGCTTTTTAATTTTTTTATAATGAAAGTGGAATAGAAATACTTTTAATACATAATAAGTAAATATGTTGTTTCTGTTCCAAGCTGGCTGGAGAAACTCTGAACAAGAGCACTTCTGTCTGGTGTTGGTGACCAGCTTATTCTCATCTAGATTTTCCATTCTCTTGTCTTTAAGCCAGAGGTGGTTTTTTTTTCCAAAAAAAAAGTTTGTCTTCCATTGACCAGTAGGAAAGCTTCAACTCTCAAGAGATTGTTTTCTTTCATCTTTGTTGCATGAGTAAGTACATTTGTTATGCCCTGGTTAGCATTGGGGGCTTATACTGTTCTCTTTTCATTTACGTAAGCTTCTGCTGAGGCATGATAGTTTAATTTCTAACCAGAAATGACCTGGGTGCACTTTAACAATTACTGTAAGTCAACTTTCAGTTCACCAATAGAAATTAAACTTTGAGTATATGGATTTGAGAAAGATCCTTGGCTTGTGAAGGTGAAACTAAACTCTGTCTTGATTCTGCCACAAAATGGAAACGTATTGGGCAGAAGGAGGTTCTTAAGCCCTCCCTCTCCCCATCCAGCCATCCATTAAAACCTCCCTACTTTTTATCTAATCCCAAATTCCACAGCCTCTCACAAATATGAGAGATAATGGGAAAAGCAACTGGCAGGACCAAGCAACAGCTTGAAAAGTATTAAGCACCCTCTTCCTGTTTCAAGTTTCTCAGCTGCAAACTCTGCTCTCTTTGACCTAATCTGCATACGAGAAGCAACAGTCGGATTTTAAACGCATCCTCATTAACTGTAGTTAGTCAAGGGTGCTAAGAATTGGCAGCAGACTCCTGTCTCCCTCACAGAGCTACAGTTGTCAGATTTCCCTGTGGAGAGGGATCGATTGTTAAACCACCCTGGTAGCTCTGTAAGGGAAATAGCGAGGTCTCCTAACAACTCTCAGCAGCTTATCAAACTATACTTCCAAACATTCTTTGGGGGAAGAAGTGGGTGCTTAAAGTGGCATGATACTGCTTTCAATGTATATATGGGCGCAGCCTTGATCTTCAAGCCTGTGTAACGTGAGGATGAGGGATAGCATTGCCCTGAGATCTGTTCACTCAGCTCTGATAGGTGCTATCATCAGTTTTGGAGGGCAGAGAAGGTGCTTATTACGTTTTAAACAGGGAGCTTCCTCCCTGTACCCTATGCCAGGGGTGCTTAACTTCTGACCCTCCAGAGAATGTTGCACTCCAATTCCCATCAGGCCTAGTCAGCATGGCCAAAACGTTGGGCATAATTGGAACTGTAGTCCTGCAACATCTGGAGAACCAAAGGTTAGCCCCCCCCCCCATAAAAATTGCTGGTGTTGGAAGGAATGATCCAGAGTTTGACCATAGAAGTTACATGCACTCTTAAGGGTCTGTATGGACCAGGCCACCATGCTGACAATTTGTTTTTTGAAACCCGCTTTTAAAGGCAGAGAACAGCTAGTGTATCATCTAGTTTGGCCATCGGATGGAGGTGAATTCTGTGACAATCCAATTTTAAGAGTCACCACACAGCCATCTGTTGCACTTGTCCTTCCTTGGACGAGGGCCTGTGTATTGTATATGCATGTGTGCACATGCAAACACAGCGAAGAGTTGGCTTCAAAATATAACAAACGGAGACAGCTTGATTAAGCCCAGAGTCTGACAGTAATGACAGATGAGCGATGTCTGCTCTAAATAAGGTCTTCTCTTTCCTGAAGCGCTGGAAGAACAACAGACGAGAGTGGCATGCTCCAAATAATGAGGGGGTTGGGGAGGAGGGAAAGCATACTGCCTCCTTCTAAAAGCAAAATAGAACATCAAGCCACAAAATTACATCTGCATTATTGAACAGCATTACTGTGGCGAAGGAGGGAAATGGTGGAGAAAAGCTATTTAAGGAGGATAAAACGGGGTCATGAGGCATCTTTTACAAGCCGCTTCCCTATGGCACTGAGTCTGGCATACATACAGCTAGATATCGGTTGTAGCAATTAGTACATTGCAAGGCTCTTTAGCCTACTCCATGAAGGCTTTAGTGACCAAGAGAGGCAGAAAAGGAGATCTTCTAGAAAGTTTTGGACCGATCATTCAGGGGGCTCAGGTCAGGGTTCCCCCGGGTCTCTTGAGATCTGGCTCTCAGAATTCCACCCCCCTCTAGTCCTGAGTCATATCTCAAGTACAGTATTTTCTGAGTCTGTCCATAAGATAATGCAGGCCTTTGGGCTGAAAGGATTCCCCATCCCTGTGCTACAAACATCAGGTGTTGCCAGGCTACATGAGAGTGATGTAGGCGTGCAGGTGGGAGGCCTTAGAGAACTGCGATGGGTCTGAAATTTTTACTATATTCAGGCAGGCAAAAATAAAATAAAATGTTTTGCCTCTAAGAATATAATTTATTTATTTAAAAACCAACAGGCTGGACCCCCATAAAAGATCATATCCGGATGTACAGAGAATGACTGTCGCTTACTGATGACGATACACTGAGACATATTGTTATCGTTACTGTAAGACACACAGTTTGTCAAACTCCCTTCCCCAGCCTTGGCAATGTTCACTGTATTGCATTCTGAGTGAACGCACAGCACTTCTGAAAACTGGGCCCCTTAAGTGTATCTTCTGCATCTGTCCAGCATGGAATATTCCATTTTGAGAACAGAGGCACATGGTGTTCTTTTTTGGCCAGACACCAAAAAAAAGGGTCAGAACAAAAGGCCTGCCCTGAAGTCATACGCTGACAGAGCTGCTGACTCATTCAGTATTCCCAGACCTTTCAAAACACTGGCTATTGAAGCTTGAGTTTAGGTTATAAGAGCACATAAGTAATTTAAAACATTCCACGAATCCCATATTTAGCCACAGAAATGGACAAAACATTCAGTCAAACTTAAACCTAAATCCCAACACCAATTTCTGAAGAAAAAGCAAGAAAGCTAGGATATAGTGTATTTATGCGGGGAATAGGGAGTTGGAGTCTGGGGAACGTTCTATTCCCCTCCTTGAAAGTGCCTCCTGAGTACAAATGATGAAATATTTACAATTGTTCCACTTGATTTTGTGGGTTTAGGATTAGAGAGCTTCTCAACTTCCTCAGCAGTTATACTGCCTCCTAACTCTAAAGGAATTTGAGTCTTAAGACAAGTCTAAGCTAAGCAAAGGGTAGGGAACTGTTGAGGGAACTTTGGTGGTGGAGCCAGACTGCTCCTTGCTGAAATGGAATTGTCTCAGATATCGGGTTGCATCCAACGCATTGTAACAGATTTTTTTGGGAGGAGGGGAGATGAAGGGCAGGGCCCCTTGTGTGAGCAGAAGCCTGTTCGGCTTGTGCAATAGGAGTTCTCATGAGCCCCATGACAGTGTTCCTCTGAAAGAGAGAAGGAATGGGACAATAATGTAGAACTTGATCCTGGCTTGGGAGGTGCTGAACTGGATGCTGCTTTGGGACCAAACAAGTTTGTCAGGAGAAAGAGAGCCCTGCCTCAGTGACAGCAAACCCCACTCCCCAAAGCATGGAGGAGGCATTATCTGATCTCCTGTTCCATCCACCACTAGGGAGGCAGGCACTATCTAAGTCAGATTGTGAGCAACCAGTGTTGACATGAAGTCGGTTGTAGGTTGCACAAGCAGGCCCAGCCTACTCACAAAGGTGCCCATGTACTTGCCTGGTCTGTTGGCTTGGGGCAAGCTCCATGTGAATGAGTGCAGTGGCGTAGCGTGGGTTGTCAGCACCCGGGGCAGGGCAAGTAATTTGCGCCCCCCAACCCATGGATTTGCGCCCCCTAACCCGTGGATTTGCGCCCCCTAACCCTAACCCCCAGGTGTTGCGCCCGGTGCGGCCAGCCCCCCCTGCACCCCCCACGCTACGCCACTGAATGAGTGTGTCCTAATCTTCAAAAGGATTGCTCAAGGGACATGCCGGGGGTTGGGACAACATCTGAGCTTGCAGCTAGCTATGAACCTTGGAACTCTGCTTTAGCTGTTGATTGCTTGGGCCATGTAGTCATAGAAAGCTTTGGGTGATCATTGTGCTGAGAGTCCATGTGCCGTGATTACATTGTGCTGAGAGAGCCAAGACGGCAGTGTTGGCTACAAGTCATTGGCTTTACAGGAATCAATGAACCCTAAGATTTCAAGAGCATTTATATTGTTAAATCCCAGTAGCTGGGATTTCCAGTTTAAAAAAAGGGGGGGGTGTTACTTCTCTTTTCAGTACCTTCTGCATCTTTTCTAATTTTATCTGAGTTGGAGGGGCAGTTGCTAAACATGTCATGTGGAATTTGATTGACAGTGGTGGTAGCAAGCAGGAGACTAAGGGCCAGTGACTCATCAAGAAGCAAGGACAAGGACCTGTTCATAATACTTGAGAGAGTGCAGAGAGACAGGGCCTTTTGGGGATGGCACCAGAGTTTTGAATACTTAACTTTCTCCACAGCACTCTTTAATGCACCAGATGAAGCCAATCATATTTGACTAAGCTTTTAATAGATGAAGATTTAACTCTGTATTTGCTATTTAATGCCGATACATGAAACTCCATAAAATGCAACCTAGAACAGATTAGGTAGATACATAAAAAAGGTGTTTAAACACTGTCCTTCCTAATGAAATTCTAATTCGAATGCAAAGGGCTCACCTTTTATCAAATTGGCATGTAAAGTTCTGCGCTACGTCAATGTGAATGGTAAGTAGAGCAGAACCAATCAGATCTTAAAATTTACCTGCTTTTATTCAGATCACATTGAATGCATTCGTTAGAAGTTGTGACTTATTCAGATGTTCTCTGAAGTATAATATAAAATGACAGAAAATAATTACTGGCATAAATGTAATGACTATGTACATCATAGAAGGAATGATCATAACCCAGGCATAGGCAAACTCTGCCCTCTGGATGTTTTGGGACTACAACTCCCATCATCCCTAGCTAACAGGACCAGTGGTCAGGGATGATGGGAGTTGTAGTCCCGAAACATCTGGAGGGCAGAGTTTGCTTATGCCGATGCCCGATTATAACCTGATGAGCTCATTTCACGCCCACCAGAAAAGGGTAAATCCATTTATGATCTGGAATAGGAAGGGCAGCCTGTGACCTGTATTTACATGAGGATCTGGCTGTGCTAAGCCAGGCACGGAGTTACCAAAGCAACTGCAGCTCATTGCTCAGCGTCTACTTTCTAAAGCATGGATAAGAACACAGCTGCGATCACATATAGAGTCAAACACAGGGGAACTTGATAATTGTAAATTTAAAGGAGTACTTGGGAAACAGCTTCTGCATAATTTTAATCCATCACACTATTTCAGACATTAGCTTCATAAGTGAAAACATCCAACCCTTATATTTATTCTGCTCTAATGACGTGTTCTCCCCACCAGGAATTGTTATTCATTTTAGTGATGAAATAAAGATACAAAAGCGACACACTAATCTGGAGAGTCTTGCTGTACAAGGGGCGGGGGCGGGGGGGGGCTGGAAAAAGACTTAACTTTAGGATCCATTTCAGCAGAGAATATCAAGGAATTTCTCTTCAGTGAGACGGCACTATTACAATCTTAACAGAATTGTTGTAAGGAGGTGGAAGAACATAATGCAGGGAGGTGCATACGTAATGGGTGCTATATAGAGCAACAATTCATTGTGGCAGAGTGTGAAATACTATGCACACTTACTTGCGGGGGGGGGCAGGGAACTCCTTGTGAACTCAGTGCTCTTCATACGCATAGGATTAGACTGCAGGGCTAAAATCCTGGGCGTGTTTGTGGGAATGAGGCCTCCCGCCGCCGGTGCCCTTCCACTGTTCGGATTCTGTTCTTAGACCGAGGTAAAGTTCTCAAACTGGGACACTATTTCCGGCTTTGCGGAGTTCGTAAACCAAATCGTTCTTAAACCGGACTGTTCTTAAACCAAGGTACCACTGTATAGGGAAAGTGGAATCAGCACTGCCTGAAATATACCTTGGGGACTGCCCTGATTTCCCAAGCAACTCAATCCAACATCCTCACAGAGCTCCCAGGAAGTGTGAAACAGCTTGCAGTCCATGTGGCGCTGAAGTCTGAGCTATAAACATTGTATTAACATTTATGAGGATCCAGTGACCCATTGCTGTGAGGGTTGGCAGCATTATCAGAATTGCCTCCGCTTTTGCAAATCCATGCTCACGACGGGCCCAGGAGCACTTTGGAACTGGCTGAGCATGAATGAGTATGTGCGGTTTCTTGAGGGGGAAGCCCCATTGCGTACTGCCTCCGTAAGACAATTTCATATTCATAGCTCCGGTAAGCAGCGCCTGCTGATGGGAATATCACACGAGCAAAGGCTAAGGAGAACCCTTTGTAATCAAGGTTGGGATCAAAAAGAGAACAATAGCCACTGTCCTCAGGTATCAGGCAGCAATTTATATGCATGCATCATCTCCCAGGAACGGTTGGCTGCTGATTCTCAGTTTTTGGACCTGCTCTGAGGCTACAATAAAATGTATCAAAATCTAGAAGGTACCCAGAAGGTACCATCTGCTCCAGGCCCAGAAACTCATCCAAGCTCACGTTAGCCAGAACCATCCCATTAACTGTCTGCCAAAAGTGGAGTACGCCAGAAACTCAGAGCGGTGGGAGCTAAGGTCCACAAGTGCTTTTCTTTTCACTCATTCCCACCTGGATAATTTCCCTCATTTTGGGGTCATCTGTGTTGGAAGGCTTATGGTCACCACCTGTTCTTTCAAGGTAGGTTCATTTTATGACTGAATGATTCAACAGGAGCAGCTGCTGTCTCTCTACACTGCCTGTTTCAGTCATAAATGATTCTGATGGACATGGTAGAACAACAACACTTTGCTGCGTGCCCATTGGTGAGCTTAGGCTGGTGAGGATGTCATGCTTTAACACTATAGGAAAAAGAGACTGAATGAGATTTGGGCTTCCACACTTCCTTTCTCCCCTTCCTTCATATCCATAGATGGGAAATTGGAAGCTTTCACTTAAAATTAACCAGAGTACTCTTCTTGTGAATCCTGAAATCAAGAGACTGTGGGTTGCTGTAAGTGTGATTACTTAACAAAGCAGAATAACAAACCAGGTTTGATCCTTGTTTATATAAACTAACCATAGTTAGGAAAAACTACAGTTTGTTAAGTTTGGTTATAACAGGGAAACTGGTCAGTTCTCAAGTAAAAGCTTTCAATTTTTTCACATGCATGGTGGAAGAAGAGGGGGAAGTGCAGAGCAGGAGGCTTGTGAGGTAGTTTTTGTAACAGGAAACCATGGTTTAGTATAGCATTACATTGAAGTTATCTATAGAGAGGAAGTGCTGAGGTGCCATTTGCTATACTTACAGTGAAAATGGCACTAATAATTTCTTATGATAGAATAACACAATCATCTATTTGTTACTTTGACGCGTTGTTCACAACTGTGCATTAGAAAAGAAGAACATGGACATTGTTCGAAAATAACATTGAAACTGGAGTCGGAAGTAGCGATGAGCATAGGTTCATCGCAAATAGACAAAAACCTTCATGTTCAATACATGAAATATCAGTTATTTTCCAAGACATAATTCTTTACAGTCTGTACTATCTGATTTTTCTTTTGCTCAACACTCAGCATCGTCCAGGCCTAACACTATTTTCATTAATATATGTCCATGTTACCCTATTACATGCATTCTTGTGCACATTAGTTGGCTAGAGATCTGCACTGCAAAATTCAGAGACATGCACATCTTGAAGGATGGCTGTGTTTTGACTGGCGTTATTGTTTCAGGAACAGCAGTTTTTCTAGGTTCAACTTTAAATATGAACTTTGCCAAATTTCTCATCCATCCCTACCTGGTGTTCAGAAGGGACCAATGGGTCCGCAATTGCAAAGTGTCTCAGGGCTCCTAAAGGCAACTTTTTTTATTGAGCTTTCACCCTGGTTTATCTGATAAAGTTTAATCTAACAAATGAGAAAGATAACTTAGGAATGCATATGTGGAGGTGAGCAAATATTTTTTGAAAAAAAGTAAATGCTTTCATTTTATTGACGAATGCATTTTTGATACCCACAGCCAAGTTGCCCATCAATTATGCCAGAGATTTTGCATATGGGGAAGACATTTTGCACCACCACCAACCCAGGGACCCTAAACAAGGTTTAAAAGCTATGCTGAAAAAAATACATGAAGTCAGGGTAAATGCATTTTACTTTATCATTTTTATAATTACATGTCTGCTGTGCCCTTGAGAATAACGCTGCCCATGTCTGTCTGCTTCCTTGTACATTTTCTTCTTTTCCCCTTGAGCATTGTTTGCTTTACAAATGTTATTTATTCTGGCCGGTATCTGCTTCTCTGGCACAGCCAAGTGCGGCGCAAACAGCCTCGGCGTCTCTTTCTCTAGATTCAAAGAGCCAATTATGTTTTGAAATGTAGTCAGCTACTGCTTCCGAAACATTTCATTGTGACATTTGCCTTGACCCATGCTGTCTATAAAAAAACAACAACCAAACAAACCAAAAATAGTTTATGGGATGAGCATCAGATTGAATTGAGTAACACATACCAATCTCAGAGGGCCCCCAGAAGCAACTTATTCTTGCATATATACAGTATAACATTTTCCTAATGTTCATCCTCTACATGGTTTTTTTAGACTACAACTCCCATCATCCCTAGCTATCAGGACCAGTGGGCAGGGATGATGGGAATTGTAATCTGAAAAAAAGCTGGAGACCCAAGTTTGGGAGACATCATGTCAGAGGAATAGAATAAACGTAATGCTAATAATATCTTGAAAGCTGGATGTAGTTGGTAGCACAGAAATAAAACAAGATAAAGAGATAAGTTTAAAAGAACGTTTATGGTTCTGCAAATCAACAGAGTGAAAAAACAGCAACAAGTAATCACAATAGAAACAAATACATCTGATTTCTTTCTTTTTTGCAAGGCGGGGAGGGATATTTAGTAAATAGCCTTACATCTAAGCTGTTCTTTAGTTGTCTTTGTAATCCATTACAGTGTATTAGCCAATCTGAATGAGTGTAATCGTTCCCAAGGGAGCACTTCTTGGCTTTTTCCATAAGGAGATCAGAGATAAATGAAGTGGATTGTTCCGAGATTCAATCCCAGGAGATGATTCAAACCTAAGAAGAAGATGCAACGTTTTCAGAGACATCAGCCAGGTAGGTCAGGAAGAAGAGAGTGAAGGGCAGTTATTAGTTAATGTTGTCAACGTTTCCCAGAAACCCCTGGTTTTTCTTGACATGTTAGAGTATTGATGCTGGATTAAAAAAATCACCATTATTATTTTGCTCCTTTGCTTAAAGGGAGATGATGTAGACATCGGTCTAGACTGTCACAATTTTGTATGTGGGGTTTAACCACATACTGGCAAAGTCAGGTTGAACAATTAAAGTGTGTTTGGAACTCTTGTGAAAGCAGATTTCATAAACCAGCTTTATAAAAAATGCAGGGGAAAGTGTGGGACAATGATTGTGTGACACGACACTGTACAACCTCACTGCAAACAAATCAGAAGGAATGCTTGATAACCAGTGGGTGCTGTATAACCTCCTGAAACACTTGGTCCTGGCGTTTGGGAGACAGCTGGAGACTATGGAATAGGGTTGTCCAGTCCTAACAGCTATCTACACTTTTCTTGATTATTTGCGGAAAGCCATGACTGGTTAAAGCAGAGGAACACAGATGAGGCCTATCTACTTAATTGGTTGAAGATACTCCCTGCCCTCATTTTGCATATACCATCATTCTAATCAGTAATAAGAATGATGATAATTTTATTATCTATACCCTGCCCATCTGACTAAGCTTGCCCAACCACTCTGGGCGGCTTCCAGCAGAATATAAAAACATAAAATGTCAAACGTCAAAAACTTTCTGATACAGGGCTGCCTTTAGATGTCTTCTGAAAGTTGTGTCCTTGACATCTGATGGGAGGGTGTTCAATAAGGCAAAAAACCATCTAGAAAAATTGAACTAAAAGCCAAGATGGAAGGGCAGGGGTGAGGAAGAGCTAAACTTCCAGTTCACCGCTAATATAATGAGAACAAGCCACATGATGCAATTGTGTTGCCAGACACGAAATGAACTGTGACAAAATTGATTGAGGAGATATTACAGGGGCCGACTATAAATCTGAAATTCATCAAGGGATCTGAAAAAATGTCAAGACTGAAACTGTGGCAGGATTAATAATTTTGGCACTAAAATGAGGCAGCAAAATGTGACATTTAAATATTAATGTTGCTTCCTGATGAAGCTGGTAATCAGGCAGGGATATGCCACAAAATATTTAGGAATCTCTTGGGTTCAACATATAAGCAGAGGGACAGTTTTTCCAGTCTGTTCCTTGTAGCAGGAAACAAATCATTTGACAAGAAATGTTATGCTCTGTTCCATAGATGTAAATCCCATTAGTTTTGACATATGTTATGTGCACATAACTGAACGTGAGATCACAGCCTATGCTCCCGATTATTACGGAGGGAATCTGGCTCTACTGTTTGCAGCAGCAGCCTTGAACAATCGTGTGGGTTTATCTGCTCCTCATGGGGACGGTGTGTTAATTCTGCTTACATAAGGGTTAATTTGATTAGGAGAAGGATTTAGTGATGCAAGAGCCGTCTTTTCTTATTTTTCTCCCACGAGAAAGAGACTATGCACAACTCCTGCTTGCGACGTTAAAAAGCGCAGCGATTTCACCCTCTGCATTCTTAACCACACAGTGGCAGCCTTCTCCATTCAGGATTCCTGTGCCTGGCACAGTACCTGTTTAGCAAGTCTCAGATTGTGGCACAACAGCTTTCAAAAAAATAAAAAGGTCGCTGATTCAAGCCCTTGCTCAACACTCTCCTTTTGATCCTAAGCCGCCTTGAGGCAGCATTTTGCCAGAGAGATTCAAGGATATACAGGCAATGTAAGTTTGCACAATTAAGGGAGATTAAAGTGCTCTGTCAACGCTGGCCTGGTGCAACAAACCCCTACCCCCTTCTAAAAATAAGAACTGGGCTCTTTTGATGCTGCTATGTGGGGAAATGAACTGAAAAGTGTGGGTTGAATATTATGAATATTATAATAGCGAATATTAATGGGAAGACGTACAACTACCAAACAAGCAAATCAGACATAGTCTAACCTCCGCATGAGCTTTGTGGAAGTAAATCAGGATGAAGGCTCAATAAAAAAAAGTTGTTTGGGAGGAGCCCATATACTGGACATGGCATCCTCTCTTTTTTTCTTTCCCTTGAGACGTCTTCATCTTTGGTAATCAGATTCTCTCACTCATATTACATTAGCCAAAAGTTTCTTCCATTTGATCAAATGCTAGGCAGTCCCAGTAGTGCTTGCCATTGCCGTGTAAAGGTCATTGTGCTTAACGGTCTTTACTGGAATGGTATTTTTTTAAAAAAGACATCCATTATTCTAAAATGTTTTAGCTCAATTGGGGGGGGGGTGAGAAAAAGGATATGGATTTCTTTCCTGACTGTTCTGTTTCATTTCCTGCTTGAGCTTTTGGTTTATTTGCATTTTATTTGCTTTGGCTATCACTATTCAGTACCTTGCTTGACCTTGCATATCAAAGACCGAGGTCGGATGGGGTAAAGGAGAAACATACTGCCCTCTCACGTGCTAGAATACTAATCTGGAGTTGGGATGAGGGGGGATTTAAAGGCAAACTTATAAATTATGAAAATGATATACAGGTGGTACATGACCCCAGTCAAGCTAGCAAAAATATATCACCTGTCAGACAATAAGTGTTGGAAATGTAAAGAAGCTGAAGGAACATTCTTTCACCTCTGGTGGACTTGCCCTAGAGTGAAGGTTTTCTGGGAAATGATTTATAATGAACTGAAAAAGGTATTTAAGTATACCTTCCTTACGAAACCAGAGGCCTTTCTCTTAGGCATTGTTGGTCAGAGTGTGCAAAAGAAGGATCGAATCTTTTTTATGTATGCTACAACAGCAGCAAGGATACTCATCGCAAAAAGCTGGAAAATTCAAGAATTACCCACACTGGAAGAATGGCAGATGCAACTGATAGACTATATGGAACTGGCGGAGATGACTGGCAGAATCCGAGACCTGGGAGAAGAACTGGTGGAGGAAGACTGGAAGAAATTTAAGGACTATCTACAAAAATATTGTAAATTGTATGAATGTTAAGAAAGATGTAAGATTAGCAAAAACATGGCTTCAACAAACTAGTTATAAAGAATATAAATTTAAATTTAATTGGAAGACGAAAAGATAAATTTTGGATAAGTAACATTTTATGATTAAGTTTTAATAAGAGTATGTTAAATCCCAAAATTTGAGATATTAATATTGGAAAATTATATTATATGAATTAAACCAAGTTAATAATTTGCTGGTAAAATTTATGAGTTTAGAAAGCAGGAACAAGGGTTGTGAGGAAGTCCAAAGATGAATATGAAATGTGGATATTGGAAAAGATTGTGTTATTATCTATGTATTTTATTGTTAAACTAAAATTTAATAAATATTATTAAAAAAATAAAATAAAGGCAAACTTATAAAATTGCACTTTCTGAAACAATATCTGAACCAAAACGCAGCAATCGTTCAAAATTCACACTTTTCTGAATTTTGCAATGCAAAATTCTCCAGCCAAGTAGTGTGTACAATTTTTTTTTGCAGATATAAGTGTGGAAATAAATGAATATATTAGTGAAACTAACATACAAAATGCATTCTTTTAGGGACAATTCCTTTCAAAAATGTATATATTTTGGGTGTGGGCCCTGGCCTGGGGGGGGGGCTGATGGACTCCAGATGCAAAAGCTGAGGTTGCTGAAGAGGCCAGAGACAATTTTGGCTCTCTTTTAGTGCAGATGCAGGTCATCAAGCCTGAGCTTCCACATCTACCACCTGTTATGAACCACCATTGGCATAATTGACAGCAACAGCAACAAATATGTTCCGTGCTTAAGATAATACTAAAATGTGTTGATTAAGGGAAACCCACACTAAAATGCCGATAAATTTTCATAAGGAATATCTATCTATCTATCTATCTAATCTATCTATTATCTATATCTATCTATCTATCATCTATCTATCTATCTATCATCTATCATCTAGCTATCTATCCATCTATCATCTATCATCTATCTATCAGAAAGGAGGATAACTGATTTTAACATGGGTGAAAATGAGAAGCTGAGAAAACCAAAAATTGACAGATTTGTTCACCCTTATTTGGAGCATCACATAAAAAGAGGGAAAGGAGAGAGAAAAGTCTAATCAATAAGGTTCAGATAGATTCATGAGTGGGAATCCTGGGAAGTGTTGTTTGTTAAAGGTGCTGAGAGTTGTTAGGAGACCTTTATTCCCCTCACAGAGTTACAATTCCCAGAATTCTCTGGGAAGAGGGATTGACTGTTAACGCACTTTGAGAATCGTAACTGATAACACAAAGACTTCCCCCAATAAATGTCAACATTCCACAAATTAAAATTATCAAAATATTATGCCTTATTGTCTTATCTTATATTTTCTATATAGTGTATAGGTATTTTGCCTCACAGCTTTGGGAGACTGTTATCACTTACCATGACTGAATGTTTTCCTGAAGTATTTTTTTTGTCTTTAACCATAAGTTTCTTTATCATCTGTGCACCACAACCAGGCCTGCCTTCCCTCTCCATCGTTTGCCAGATGATACCTCTGTAAACCAGCGTTCCAAATCCTGCTTCTCAGGGTCATTTCTCCTGCTCATATAGTGTGCATAACTGCATCACTTGAAAAAAGCCCTTGTAGTTCCTCTGTGCTCATTCCCTCTCCACCTTTTCCCCCCTAAAGAAAAGAACCTGGTAGACTCAAGACTGCCCAGAGCTGTCCCTACAGACACACGTTGTAATTATCACATGCAGACTGATTCCAGTGGCCTTCACATGATGGATTACCTGTTGCAAGACCATCGCTCTGTATTTGTCTCTTCCAGATGAAAGGCCTTTAACACAACACCATCCATTACTATTGATACATGCAGCGGCTTCTATACATTCCCCGCCCGACTTTATAAATGATGGGGGAGCGCTCCAACTCTGCTGAACTGCTGTCATCAAACATGCAGCCAAGCAGCCCTGTCAAAAGCATGGCCAGCATAAATGAGCGAGGCTACAGATGGATTGCTAAACAGCTTGGCTTGGTTGCATTAAGGGAAAGGTGTTGGAGGTGTGATCTGCCTCAAGGCTTGCCTTCACAAACTTGACCTGCTTTCGTGATGAAGGGTAGGGACAATCTCACTGAAATTGAATCATGTTGCAAAAGCTGTGGCAGGGATCTTGTGCCTCTTGTGCGCAGGAGGAAAATTGGCTTAAAGAAACCAACTCGCCTTTCCACAGCATTTTGATCTAAGTGAATGAAATCACATGCTACGAATCAAGTCCATGAATACCATTTCCAAAGTTCAAAGGAGAAATGACTTTTTAACATAACTCCCGTTGTCAGTGTTTACATTGGAACATTTTATTTTTTGGAATGATACGATAAACACATTTTAAGTCCTGTCCAAAGCAAGAGGTCATCAGCATGCAATGCCTTGTGTCGTGACTAATCTTTAGATTCCCAAAAGGGTCTAGCAGAGGCACTACAGTTATAGAAGCAGGCATGTGTTCTCAGGATCACTGAATACTGCTTTATTTTTGCTTTATTTTGTCGAAACCATATCTATTTTGTTTAGAAAAGGAAATAAATATTTATTTACTATGAATGCCAACAAGTCAGGCAGAATTTTTGGAGAGAGGAAATTGGATTATTCAGCTCTATCCTTTTCCTATCATTTTTAATAAATTAAGGAGATACCTATGAAACAGATCATGAAATCTCATTCCTCTTTGAGTCTATCTCTGTGTTCCTTAGAATACAGAGCATTAGCATAGATGCTTCAATATCTGCTTCAATTTGGTTGCTGTTTTCTGGTATTCTGGTAATAGGTTGAGTTTGTGAGGTTGTTTTTCCCCCTCCTTCCTTCTTAAGGTCAATTCTGTCAGGTGCACTTGTACTGTTTTGTTGACTTCCCCTTAACATTTCCCTTTTCAGCTGATAACAAGACTCTGGGCAAATGCAGAGCTAGCATTTTCCAGAGTGAACAACTCCTGCCCTGTTGAATTTCTGCCTATTCTGAAGCCCTGAATAGCACAAGTTCTGCCAGAGAAAGGAAGGGAAAGGGCTGCAGCCCAGTGACAGAGTACTTTCTCCTGAAACAAAAATTGTTTGAGAGAAAACAAAGGCTTGGCATCTGTTGTCAGACTCCATCTCCCATCAGCCCAAGCAAGCATGACAAATGGTCAGGAATGGTAAGTTTTATCATCTGGCAACATCGTTTGCTACTTTGGGGATCATAGGCATCTTGTCCTGAATTCTTCCAGTATGTTCTGCCTCCTGAGTCAATGTTTTTCACCTGTTTCCCATTAGTGGACCTTGGGAATATAGTAACAAAAGAAGAAGAAGATATAAATAAAGTAGATTGCACAAGCCTAGCATCTGCCAACACTTGAAGCAGAGGGCAGCTGTCGCTCACTGTCATTTCTGCCATTGCTATTCACTTCCACAATCCCTTCTGGGCCAAACAATAAACAACAGGGAGAAAAAGCACCGGGACTCAGATGCTCTCAGTGGTGGGATCTTTTCTGTGAGGTGGCACCTTGGCAGGTGCTCAGCCATTTTGATCTCTGGTGCCAGTTTCAGGCATTCTCTACACCTTTTGGGGGGAAAGAACCACACAACACTACATAATTATTGCTCAATCTCCGTGTTTCTCTTTGGAGACAGACATCACAAAAGAATGTTTAACATGGTTCTGTTAAAACGATTTGATAAATAGATGCATTAACTAAAAATTAACTATTAATTGACCAAGTGGGGGAGGGGAAAAAAGAATGCTTAAGATTAATGAAGGAATTTCATTTGAAATGAAAGCATTGTTGTGATTTGGCTGATAATTCATTTCATTTCTTGTAACAGATGGCAATGGTAGCTTATAAGGTAAAAGCACGGAAACAAGATGTTAATAAATATTGAACAAAAAATACAAGTAGTACTAAAGAGAATCCTTGCTGATCCTTGCTTTGTAATAATGGAGGATCTTTCAGGAAATAAAAGATTTTAAACAGCTATAATTATAATTCTTTCTTTTTTATAATTCTAATTCTTTGTGAATCTTCTCTGGCAATTTCATCAGTATAAAACCCATATATATGCACTTACCTGGGATTTCCAGAGACTTGGGTAGCTTCCAGACACACCCTCCTTATTAAGCATTTATTCTGACATGTTTGCAGAAAGTTTATGTGGAGGTAATAGGATGTCTGCTGCTTATTGAGCATTCGTTCTCATTTGTTTGCAGGAAAATTACATGATGTTCCGTCAAGCAAATGTTACAACAAAATTTCCAGTGCATATTCCTGTCACCTTCCTGGATTATTATTTTTAAATCGGTTTGTTGCAAGAGCAACAAATCCACTTCTGCAACCTTAATTTGTTGGTGTGTGATTTAATCACCCCTCAAAATAGCAACAGCCCAGAAGTGGGCTTACTCCCTCTGCCCCAAGGTAGCTTTCAGATGATCACTAAATTGCAGGAGCAATTCAGTCACATACTTGGAAATGTAGATTTGCCTAATTTAAATGGATTTATAATAATAATAATTTATTATTTATACCCCGCCCATCTGGCTGAGTTTCCCCAGCCACTCTGGGAGCCTTCCAATCAAGTGTTAAAAACAATACAGCATTAAATATTAAAAACTTCCCTAAACAGGGCTGCTTTAATAAACTTTGGCAGTATTGTGCAACAAATGTAATTCAAAAAGCAAACAAAAATACTTTTTTCAGCAAGGAAAGTGATGGTAAAATGCCCTAGAAAGTGTGGGATAGCAACTGATTTGCAGGGAACCATATAACATCTCTGCAAACAAATAAAGATGAATGCTCAGTAAACAGTGGACAGCATAGAGTGTCTTCATAAACTCTGTGCAAACAAGTCAGAATTACTTCTCAATAAAATAGGTCATCTGGAAGCAACCATAATAGTTCAGTTTGTGGGTTGGGTTTTTTCTTGCAACAAGAACTAGCAGCCATAAAAGGAAAATATGCCCCCCCCAATCAATAATACATTTTAATTTTTTTGCAGTAAACCCTTTTGCAGAAAATGGGAAATAGCAAAGCTTTTAAAAAATAAAAATATAATAATAATAATAATAATAATAATAATAATAATAATAATAATAAATTTTCTTTATACCCCGCCCTCCCCAGCCAAGACCGGGGTCAGGGCAGCTAACAACGATAATAATAACAAGTTGATTGAAATGCAACTTAAAAAACAAGATTAAAATAAAAAAATCTTCCAGGTTTCACTCCTGCCACCCATGTAAGCAAAAATACCTCATTTTTTGGTTTGGTTTTCGTTTACTTTTTATTTCTACTTTAGAACACATAGCAAGGATTTGGACCACATAGCTCTGGCACCAAAAGGTTAACAGGTTATGAAAATCACAGTACAGTTTTTAAAATTCTTCAGATAAGTCAATGATATTTAAAATGATAGCCACTTTTTTCTTTCTTTCTTTTTTATAGTAAAGATATAAATTAGAGGTCTGTAAACGAGTCGTGTTTACCTACAGAGCTATCAACTCGCAGCTACAATGAGAGCAGCAATAGAAAGTCAATGCTAAACTGAGCTAGGTCAGGAAACAAGTTCTTAATCAACAGTGTGATACAGGGAAATACGATAGGTCAAATTACAGTTTTGGCACCTTATGCTGAATGTCATCAATAATAAAAAATATAGTAATAACCAGGCAGAAATGAAATGAAATGAAATAAGTGCACTGTCTTGGAACCAAGATAAAACCAGCCATTTCTCAGGTTGTTTCTACAAGTGGACACTATGAAATTAACCACACCCTACACAAGTTGGACCTCAAAAACTACAGTTCTAGGAAAGCAGGAATATTAAAATGCACACCCACAAGGATATTAAAGTATAAATCGTCCCCCTTGACACCCCCCCATGCCCTGTTAGTAGAAATAATTTACAATCCACAAAGAGACTTCTGGGCAAATCATTAACTACAGACATTAATGGAATGTAGCTTAGACTTGTTTCATATAGAAAGGCAGCGTTACCCTGAAAAAAGTTTGGTCCTCTTTAAACTCATTGCAGTGCAGCCATTGCAGACAGTCCCATGGTAGATGCTTTAAAGTATTTCTTAAATATAGCTTAGAGACACTGGGGGGGGGGTTGGAGGAGGGAAAATGGCCCCATTTAGGTTTGCTTGATCTTGGCAAGAGTCTGGAAGGACCACGTAGCAAGAGGAGGAAATCAGGGCAAATCCTCGTTTGGTGATCTCACAGTATCTCATTTTGTGCAATTGTTACCGAAACTTTCCTTTCTGTTTTTCTTCCTCTTCTAACCCCGCCCTTTCTCTTTAGTACCACAGAAAACAAAACCCTCAGTTAATGACAGGAAAGACATTTCACTCTTTATTTACAAGAGAGTCACTTTGGCTAGAAGGTCCCAGCTCAGACAGAAACGTTTCTAATCTTTGTGTATATCCTCGTGGCGTATAATTTTGTACGTAATCCAGTAAAATATATTGAAGATGAGAAAGGCCAGCGGGAACGCCGCTCGGGATATGGTGTCGATCCTTTTGGCACGGTCCACAAACCTCTTTTTGATGGAATCGGAATCCTTTGGCGGTGGGGGCGGGGGCGGGTTGGGAGGCGTGGCTTTGATGGCTGCACCATCTTTCACCTGGAGGCAGTGACCCATCCCATAGCCGCCGAAGTTAAACCGGCTGTCGCGAGCAGCATCTTCATCCTGGAGGGTGAGCAACGGAAGGGAAAGGCGGTTAATTGTCTATGCAAATCTCATTTAAGTTTTTGCCCTTAAGCTGTTGAGCAAGAGCTCTGTTCATAATGTTGCTTTCCAAATGGGCAGTGCCACAATATTTCTGACAAAAGAACACTTGGATATCCTCTAATTCTATCGATTTCCCAATGGAGTGGTGGACAGATGTCATGACCAGACCGTAGGACACGGCCTTGTCCCAATTAGTTCAGTACTGGCAGTGAACATACCCTTCAGCAAGTCCAGGCCAAAAACTGTGATGCATGTCTTCTGAGCTATGTTCCCAAGCAAGTCATGTGACCCGTGTGAAAGTACACGTGTTTGGGGCCCTGTGCTCTCACATGTTTTTGAGTGCCATGCTTTCGTGTGAGAGTACAGGGCCCCCAAACAGGATGTCCCAATTTAATTAGGGCAGTTGAGCGGTATCCATGAAAAGCATTGGGAGACCTTGGGCCAGTCACTATCTGCCAGCCCAACCTACCTCACATGGTTGCTGTGAAAATGAGATAACTCCCCTTGTGTGACATGTTAAGCTTCTCGAGGATGGATTATGAATAGCAGTTTTAGTATTATGCAAAACAACACTGGCTTCCTCAAAACAATCCTAAGAAATGTTATTTTGTAAAGCGTGCTAGGAAACTTGCTTTTAGAGGTTTCTATCTTTATCCCAACAACAGCCCCTTTGCAATGTCCTGTACTGACAAAATATGAAGCTGGTTTTCATTTCTGTTGCAGATCTGATCTGACATTTAGACATCCCAACACAACTCTTTCACACATGTAATTTGCCTAACTAAACGTTGCTTAGATAGCTTGGGTGGTATTCAACTAAGTTTTACTCAGTGTGGGCTCGTTGAAATTAATGAGCACAACTAAGTTAGAGCCTGTCGTTTCAGTGGGTCTACTCTGAATAATACCATCCCTTTAGTAGTTCCACATAAGTCTTCTGCATGCTTCTGTGTAAGTCTTCTATGAGTCTAAGTCAGGCTTCCTCAACCTCGGCCCTCCAGATGTTTTGAGACTGCAATTCCCATCATCCCTGACCACTGGTCCTGCTAGCTAGGGATCATGGGAGTTGTAGGCCAAAAACAACTGGAGGGCCGAGTTTGAGGAAGCCTGGTCTAAGTGCTCAGCACCCCAAAGAAAATAAAATTATAAATTGGATGGATTTTCCCCCCCTTCCGTAAAGGTAGCTATTTGATTTATCTTCCTCACCAAGGGAAACCCGCCCTGGTAATTTGGAATGAACTGAGTTCCTTTTAAAACCTTTAATAGAACTTGCATAAGCATAGAGCGAAGCTGCGTTCCCAGGACGCTTTTCCTGTTCCTTAGTGCTGCACGCAGAAGCAATGCAAATCCAGGTCAGAAGGTTAATTAAAGGAGAACAGGTTCTCAGCAGCCACTGTTTTGTGTTTTAAATTTATTTGGAAACTCTCAAATATGCTAATAGCTTATTATAGGAGACGTTCATCTGGCTTGTCCAGATTTTCCCCAAAATGAGCTTCTGCTTTACACATGCCAGCCTGGAGTTCCTGATGAAGGAGGTGACAGCAATTTAGAGAGACTTCCTTATGTGTGAGTCGCTCCCTCACACACCCTCACACTGTCTTGGGGAAACTACCGACTAATTCCTGTTGCTTGCCCTTTGCTTAGCACTGCAAGCTCTGGAAAGTGACCTTAATCTGACAGTTAAGGATAAATAACTTTCCTTGTTTATTTTTTTTACTGGTGGGAGCTTGGATGGTCATTGCTAAACAATGGTAGTCATGTATAATAATGGTACATGGTACACAATAATGGTAGTCATGGTTCAATAATATCTGGGTTACAGTCCTGTCCAAACGTCTTACACAACACAGGCGGGTGGTGAGAGGCAAAGCGAATAAAGATTGGCTAGGAAGTGCGGTTTTAAATGCTTCCCTTTATTAATTAGGACTCAAAATTATCAAGCCCTCCCAAGATCCATGCTTCCCTATGTACGGGCTATACTGACCCATAATAATCATACAAATCTAGGAACAACTCTTTTATTATAATTCGATCATTTGCTGCGATCTAGTCTGACTCTGTATCAGGAATTCTATCATTTTTGTCTGCAGGTGGATTCTGCTATGCATGTATACTCAAGGTTGCTCTATTATATTTTTTGGAAATCAACAAATATATATATATATATATATATATTTTAAGAGAAGAAACCTTCAAAACCCTTCCAGGGCCATAGGGTTGCTATGCTATTGTAATAGTTTTCTCCTACTGCCCCCCCATTCTATTTATTTATTTATTTATTTATTTATTTATTTATTTATTTATGATTTTCTTGATTTACAAAAGTGTGTGCAATGTCTCTCTCTCACATTCCCCACCCCATGTAACATTTTTACAAATCAGTTTCATTTGTTGAGACATTAGGAAGAAAAGGGGAAAAGAGGTGGAGTGGGGGGGGGAGATGGATGTCCCCCTCTCCAATCTGAGAATGGAAGTTTTGGCAAGGATATTGAGAATTATGTTACAGGTTCATATCCATCTCAAAGAAATACAGTTGCCAGGAGAAGAAACCGCTGCTTCACTAGCTGTCGTACCCATTATACAGAACGAGGTGCAAGACTGACATGCAGGGATGGTTACATCTGTGACTTATGCTTTTTATCCATTTCTAATTTTTCCAGTCTTCAGTTCTGCACATTTCCACACACGTTTGTGAAATTTTAAAACAACCCTCATGAAAATTCACCAGCAACTTGGTGCAAATTTCTCCTGATACATATTTGAATGCAATTTTGCCCAATAATTTTCTGTAACATAATGCATTTTTTTTGGTATGTTAGTTTCACTAATGTATACATTTTTAGGCATACTTGATCCTAGCACTCGCATTTTTGTACATGTTACTTGGCTGGTGAACTGCATTGCAAAATTCAGGTAATTTGAAGGATGGCTGTTTTGTGCTTCCTGGAATGTTTCAGAAAACATGAATTAGGTAGGTTTGCCTTTAAACAGAAACCAAATTGATTTTCTCCTCCATCCCTACTGACATGGGAGCATTCTAGACTATACCACCTCAGTAGAGGGGTTATTCTTTTTGAATCCTTGTTCACATTAAAAAAGAAAAAAGAAATCACTATGGGTCTATGCTAAACCTTTCCAAATAAAAATACTGACCCCAATGTGGCAAAGTAGTTACATCATGTAGAGAAGTTTAGCATGTTTTCCCCCTCCCCTAACCAAAAGCATTCCAAACATGACACCCACCTACACTTACCTGCAGTCTGAAGTGGTACAGTCCAGAATTCTACCACATCACTCTACCCACCACCTCATTCTGAATATGCAGATTGGCTCTTTAGCATAGATATGCCCTGAGGAGATGCTAAAAGAGGAGTGTGGGAGGAAAGTTCTGAGCTTTAAAAATGGCTTGTCAAGCAGATGAGGGATCTGTTGGGAGGAGACTCAGAAGCCACATCGTTCATGGAGGGCTTGCTATGCAGCCTTTCGGATCATGACCTATGACTGTGCCAGCTCCCTTTCCTCTACCAATCCCTGCTTTCTTTTTTTAAAAAATTAAATTATATGCATGTAGGGGGTTAAGAGATGTTGAGAGATTCTTATTTCCCTCACAGGGAGTTAGAAATTTGTGAACAGGCAACTCAGATATTTTCTTTGAGCAGCATGTGCACAAGCAATTGTATGTGCATTAAAAACATTATTTTGCTGGGGTGTACAGATTTAAAGACAATATAAAGGGAGTGGATGGGGAAACCCAGCCAGATGGGCGGGGTATTATGATTATAATTACGATTATTATTTAGAGCAAATATAAATTTTGTGGCTAGCCCACTGTCTTTCAAGAACACATACATGATAAGAAATAGGTCCTTGGGAAAAGGCCATTTCTTGCCTCCCTGCTGGCACTTGGCTAGGAAGTCCCTGAAAGCCTCCAAAATGGTATGTCTTGTCCTAATTATCCAAAATATGATGGGGAGGGGAAATAATGAATCCTTGCCCAGTAAGAATAGTGCATATAATTAAATTATATGCACGTAGTGCATAAAATTAAATTATATGCACGTAGGGGGTTAAGAGATGTTGAGAGATTCTTATTTCCCTCACAGGGAGTCAGAAATTTGTGAACAGGCAACTCAGATATTTTCTTTGAGCAGCATGTGCACAAGCAATTGTATGTGCATTTAAAACATTATTTTGCTGGGGTGTACAGATTTAAAGACAATATAATGGGAGTGGATGGGGAAACCCAGCCAGATGGGCGGGGTATTATGATTATAATTACGATTATTATTTAGAGCAAATATAAATTTTGTGGCTAGCCCACTGTCTTTCAAGAACACATACATGATAAGAAATAGGTCCTTGGGAAAAGGCCATTTCTTGCCTCCCTGCTGGCACTTGGCTAGGAAGTCCCTGAAAGCCTCCAAAATGGTATGTCTTGTCCTAATTATCCAAAATATGATGGGGAGGGGAAATAATGAATCCTTGCCCAGTAAGAATAGTGCAAACAAGTCCAGTGCCAACAATTCCTACCACCACCCCCCCCGCAATCCCATCTGCCCTAAATATTAAACTCTATGCCAGTTTTAAACGAGCAGCTGTGGTAACACATGTTCAAGAGATAAGTGAGACTTGCTTTAGCTTTGAGATTTATCTCCAGCAAACTCCTAACATTTGTTTTCCTCCCAATTACCAACGCATCTTGCAGGAAGAAGGCTCATCAATGCAATTGATCGCTGCTGCTGCTGCCTCAAGTCTGCAGATCACCTCCCGCTAATTTAAATGAGGGTATTTCGAGCATTTTGGAGGATAGTGCTGTGTGGGTGTCCTTCCTATTGCTAAATTGATATCTGCGTCTGGGAAATGCAGGCTTCAAGTAGGCAAAGATATACTGAAATAAATGTACGGAAAACACTTCGATGGTTATGTACAGACGGAGCACTGTTTCAGTTCAACTCATTTCAGTAGCTTTTATCAGTTTTGATGCTTTTATCTTCACATGGCCCTTATAAAATTGGAAAGCAATTGGCTCTCAGACTCATCACATACACAAGCAACACACATAACCTGTCTGTTTTCATTGAAAGACTTTGAAACTGTTCCAAAAGGTGTGAGTTAAAAGCCTGTGAGACACAGGACATGATGAAGTGGCTAAATTTAACATGAAATTGCTCATCAACCTGGCTCATCAATTTAAACATGAAGCTCTCCTTAGCAGCCAGATATCCATCTTAGAGCTGTCCAGGCATGCCTGTTCATTCATGCCAAAGACAGGTAGAGGGGCTTCCATATTTCTGCCTGCAAATAAACTGTGCAGCTATATCAGAGTGGATCAGGCAATGCCTGAGAGAGAGAGGAGAAGCAGAGGGGTCAGGGAAGTTTTTGGAGCAGATTATAAAAAGTGGCATGTGACCCCCCCCCCCGAGGGTTGACCAGCAGCCATTGGGCAAAAAAAGCTCAGCCAACTCTGACTAAACTTTGGAAGCGACTAAAGAGACAGCCTCATGTGGGCTCATCATCTGCGAACTCCGCCAGGATAACACATGAGAGAAACAGCAAATACCATACAGGAAGAGAATATGAATGCCAACTGTCACAAAGGAGCAAAACAAAACAAAACAAAAAAAACCCAAGAAAATGAAGCAAGCAAATGTTTTGTGTTGTGTGCATCAAGACTAAACAGCGAGAGCCACAAGAGAGCTGGTGGAGATCAAAGGACAAACACAAAAGACAAGCAGCACGGAGAAGAATTACCAGCATCAGCCAACAATAAAATAAGAGCTTTGGGTAGCAGAGTAACTCAAAGTGGCATTTCATCTAGCTAAAGAAAAACCACCACAACCCTCTTCTTTCTATCAGCTTGCACATCTTTTGTTTGCAACAAGTAACCCAGGCATCGTTTTCTGGGTCAGTAAAGATGGCTTAACTCAAACGCCTAAAAGGTGCTCTCTTCTCCCTGGTCATAGGGTTACATTACTGATTGTCACCACACAGGTATAAGGAAGGTTGCAGCACAAATAACACAGTGTGTGTGTGTGGAATGGAGAGGGAGTCAGAAATTTCTGAACATGCTTCAGTGATTTGTTTCAGCTGATTTGTTTCTTTGATGTTTCCGAACTAAGAGGATAATCTTGCCTAGAAAGAGGAGGGCACGAGAAATATGTACTACATAAATAATTACTAATTACATGTGGCATCTTATCTGCTATTTTGTGTTTGTTATTTGTTGCTTGTTTTCTGTTTTTTACCTGTTTCTGTACTGAAATTATGTAGTTTCTATTTTTTTTTGGCCACTTTGTTTGCTTTAAGAACCTATCTCACCTTATCATTCTAAAGTAATCTAACAAATAGACTTGTTGTTTTAATGTCTGGTGTTGGTATAGTGATCAGGTGCCAAAAGCTTTCTTAAGGCTGAGGATCAATTCAGATAGATTTTTCTGAGTTCACAATTTCACTTAGCCATTCTTTTCCTCTGAGGTCCTCAGGGTGACACATGTGGTCCATTCCCTACCCTTTATCAGCACAACAACCCAGTGAGGCAGGTTATGAGACAGACAGTAGCAGGATCAATTTCACCCATTGGGTAATTGTTAAGCAGTCAGCTTCTACAGAAAGGCCAGTTCCCAAGCTTCCCTTGGTCACTGTAGAGAAGTGATGGCCAAACTTGGCCCTCCAGCTGTTTTGGGACTACAACTCCCATCATCCCCAGCTAACAGGACAAGTTGTCAGGGATGATGGGAATTGTGGTCCCAAAACAGCTGGAGGGCCAAGTTTGGCCATCACTTCTCTACAGTGACCAAGAATGGACACAGAACGGGACTATACAAATGGAAGGGGAAGAACATTATAGATGATATCAGACAAAATGGCACCCATTGAATGTCCTGAAACAAAGTAAACAGGTTGTAATATGGGACTCAGTTGGGGTGTGTTTGTGTGTGAGAGTGGGAGATGAATGAAGATTGTAGCTTTTAGTTTTCTTTACTTCCATCCCAACCTGCAGTTATTCTTCAAGTGTATCTACAATGAGGTTATCTCACTCAATTTATCTTTGTTTTCCCACTCCTGCTTCTCAATCTGCCACATAGTGTTGTGAAAAATGGCATTTCCCCCTTTTCCATGCACATTGCGAGCTTCCCCCCTGGACCCAGCACTTTAAAGAGTAAAGTTAATTATGCCCCAGCCAATTTAAGAGAGGTGCTCAATAATTCATTAACCTCTGTGTTGCGTTGGCTTGCCTACATGTAAACAGCACCAACCTGGATTGGTTTTGCCATGCTGAAGAGACACAGCAGCTGCTGCGCAATCACACTCCCATTTCCAAGCTGCCTGATCTAACTCATTTGTAAAAGCAGGACACCGCTAAAAGGTGACATCCCTACCAAGGACTCTGGAGAGATAAACCTACTTCCCGCCTAGCAATGAATAATAGCATAGCACCACAGCCTGCTTCATTCCAGCCTGTATGTGGGGTCTTTTTAACCTTGGCATGCAATCTTGAGAGCAAGGTCCCATTTTAATATTGTAACAGTGCTTATTTCTGGCAGACGAGTTTTATCTACTGCTCTCAGATATGACACTAATGCCCACCGTTAATAAGTAATAATACTGTTAAGCTCGCCCCACTTCTCCAAGAGTTGAAAAGTTCCACTTGACCCAGGAGTGGTTTCCATTTTGTAGTTGAGCTTATTTACAAATATACGGTCTGAGTATAGATGGAGGAACAGTTTAAACCTGCTAACAGACAGCCGATGCCCTCTGCTCCCACAGCTAACACCCTAAAATGTTCACAGAGCCCCAATTTAGCTTTCCATGTTTGTTTTTCAGTCCAACTCAAGCTGGAATCTAGGTGTCTTTCATAGACACCTAGACTGCAACATCCTCAGCTCGGAGGTCTGCTGTTTGTCCATTTCATTTTCTAGCCATGGAACAAATTGCTGAACTATTAGCATTCATTTGCCAAGCCCCAAACTCCAGACAAGTTTTGCTTCAGGGCAAGACTCTCATGGCCCTTCGACAGTCCTTAACTGGACTCCAACCTTTTCTGAAAAGGACTCACATGCCTTGCTATATGCTAGTCCTCACAATTACTTGTTAAAACACCCTCTTCTTGCACCCAGTTTCCACAGGAATGGTCTGTTCTGCTTCAGTGCCTGTACTTTGCTTTGTCATCAAAACATTCACTAATAAAAAGATTAATCTGCTTGCCAGCTGAGCATAGCCTCTCCTGCAGTGGTTCAGCATAGCAAAGAGAGAAGCTTGGCTGGCTGGCTGGCTGTCACCTGCTCATCAAATGAACCGGGCAAAAGAACCTTCTTTAGGCCAGATGCTGTCAGCTTTACAAGCTCTTACTGTCTCTTTGCTAAATTAGGAAGTTGACTATAAAACCTACAGGGCTGAAGCTCTCCTTGTGGGAAACCACCTGTTAAAAATGACCAAGGGAAGTTTAGGGCAAACTCAAGGGAGATTTTCACCAAAGAGCATCACTACAAGTATGTGCCATTACAGGTGAAAGGACAATAAGCCTGGAGAAAGCAAAACATTCCATTGTAAGCTAGCAAATCCAAGTGTGTTCGGGGGGTTTTTTTTTATATAAAAAAGAACATGCTTATAATCTGCAATACCCTTGCAGTCTAGTATATCTCTATGAAACATGGACTGCACTTTCCATTCTTAATAAGCAGTTCTTGAGGCAGATGAAGATTGCAGAGCACCAGGAGGCAACTCTGTTGCCACCAAGGAAAGCAGAGCATTAAAAATGAATGTGTGACTCATTCTAGTAAATGGGTCCATTCTATTAAGACAGCTGAGCAACAGTATATTGGGAAACAGCAGAACCTACCGAAAGAATGTGGCCAGCTTCCAGCCATCCTTGTGAGAAACACTAGTTTATCATCCTGAACGCACTTGTGGGATAAATCAGTCTCATATAACCAACATGTTTAACTCTAATCAATGCATGAAGAGGTTACAGAGTAAGCTGTCCTGTCAGGCTTAGCTAGGTCACACCCCTCACATTGGGAGGAAGCATTCCCAAACACTTTATTCATTTCTTTTCCAGCAGGTGAACCAACCTGCAAGCCAACTTTGTGTTTCTATATGTATAATTTAGAAACATTTACCACTTTTTGTAACTTAAGTTAAACTGAATCTGATGTCAATAATTATTGTAGTGTAGTAAAAAGGTTGAAGGAAAAGACAAGTTTTTTTAAAAATAATAATAATGAAGAGCAGAAATGCTAGAGGGAAGTGATTTTCATAGGAATGGGGTAGAAAGGAAGAAATGAAGAAGGAAAGAAGAGGAGGGAGAGGTTTAAAAAAAGAAACTCAGCATGAGTTATGGAAGAGTTCCCCAGGCTCATCTTGTAATCAGCGTAGCTTCCCCATTGCTTTTCTCTGTGGCTTTTCAGAAAAAGGTATAGCTTTTTCTAAGCGTTCTACATGAAAGCATTAGGGAGGCCTTCATAGGTGGTGGAAGCAGTTTATTAAGGACGAATTAGGAGAAGCCTGAACTCAGTGGACACACTAGGAAACTTACTCAGTAATATATGATGCCCAGGGCCTTGTAAGGGGTCACCTGGAATGTCACAGCAGTCCTCCATTGCTGCTGGAGAATCTGAGAAACGGGACTCCCGTCACATCCTGGCTTAATCCATTAAGTGAAGAGTCCTTTTCAGCCGGAGGATTTCCTTCTAGGCAGCCTTCCAGGGTCCACATACCAGAGGTGGGAGGAGCCAGAAGCAAAAGTGGGTGGAGCAACACATTTTAATTTGCTCACACCTCCCTTTCTATCCTCCCCATCTAGGCAAGCAAGAAGCATTATCAGAGTTCCAAGATACTGTTACACAGGTTGGACACCACCCCAATCTCTGCAGAGTGGTAGCAATATTCCAGGGGGTTCCAGGAGCCTGTGTTCCTTTGATTTATTCACATATTTACACCTGAATTTGGAGGGAGGGAGTCCAGATCTTACAGTGTGGCCATCTCAATGGTGGCTTCTTCCCCACAGCAGTGCAGCACTGGAATCCAAGGCATCCCTCCTAGCTTCCCTTCAGCCAGCCTGCCAAAATGATTCTGTCTTTGTTCTCCTTTCTCTTCGCAGCACACCTCTCACCTAAGCAACTCCTCTCCATCCATCTCACATCACAAGGCTAGGCTTTTAGAGACATATTTTTCCTGTGAGCACAGCCTGCTCCCTTGCCATCACCTTGGCAACCCATCTTTCACAGACCTGAGACCCTTCCTTTGATGCACTAAAGACCAGCAATCAGCAGCTTGATCTGTTAACATCTTTGCTCTTAACTAGCCAGGCTGGTCTAAATAAGCCAGCACAAGATTCCTTGCTGTTAGGAGTACAGAGAGGAGGAGCACAGAGAGAAACACCATGGTGCACAACCAGACACCTTCATCTGCCCCAACTGCAACGAAACATCTCTCCCATATTGGTGGGTACAGCCACAGCAGGCGATGCAACCTTCCAACAGTTTGACTTCATCCACAACAGTTTGACTTCATCCTCCATTGTCTCCCAAGACAGACAGATGCCAACAACAAGGGGGGTGCCCACCAGCTTATCACAATACATTCTAGCCAGGCAAAAACACTCAAAAGGAGTGCAATGTAGGGGCCACTAGGTGGCGCATCGGAAGATGGCTGACAATAACATCTCTCCGACCCACACGAGGTAATTTGGAGGCTATGATGGGGGTAATTAGCCTCCTTAACCCCCCCAGGATTATGGGGGGGACGGCCCTTGCCTGCTGTGCCCTATACCACCCCCGAATTTGTGGGGGTGGGGGCACTAGGCACAAAGCCCTCCTGTGGGATTTTCGGCACTCCTCGACGCCGTCCCCGATTCGCGCCGCTGGTTGCAATGATCTTTAAAAGAAATAATTTGGACATGATTAATTGCACATACATCAAGGAAAAAGGGGAGTAAATACTGCTGACAGAAGAGATCTCTGATAACAAGACAACAATAAAATACGAGAAGAACGTCAAGATACGGTAATGACTGGGGGGGGGAGGGGGGGGAAACCTGCCTCTACCTTTTTATGTGATTTAACAAGAATCCCCCTCCCCTAATGAGTCAGAAATTAAGGACTTAAGCTGTGGATTTAAGGCTGTGTGGAGATAAACTTTCGATCCAAAGCAATGTTTCAAGATGAAGCTGGAAAGCTAAGAGTTTTGGAGTGACGCAGTCAGGAAAAAATGCCGTTCGCCATTTTGTGAGGCATTGTGGGAGCTCTTGGGTCTGGGAGGAGAAAGAGAGAAATAGAGTTGTTTACATATCGTGAATCAACTCCTCGGTGGGACTTAAGAGCGACAAATGCCAAAATTTACGATGGATAAAGTGATGTTATCTACGAAGGAGATATATGGAAACCATCTGGACTTAGTGGAGGAACGGGAAATCCACACAGGATTATTACACTTGCTATCGGCTTAAGGAGACTAACAGAAGAGATCATAAAGGAAAAAGAGAAATTATACGAACAAGATATGATGTGGCAACACCAAGATAAGACTGGATAGAATTATGAACTTTGTTTGGACTGATTGGGACTGATTTGGACATTAACGCAGTAATAAGAAGATGATCTGAATTCCCCTTTGGATCTTGAAGTATGGGTTCCCCCAACAAAATTTAAAAATTTGGCTTTGTAATTCGGAATTTATATGATGTGATTTAATTTGATGTGATTGGCCAGTTAATAAAAATTATTAAAAAAACAAAAAACAAAAGGAGTGCAATGTAGAAGTTGAGAGGTGTGTGGCAGGGAAGGGTGTGTGGTCTGAGGAGAGTTCTGTGGGCAAGGCTGAGAGGCCAGGAGAGTCACATTAGACCTTTAGGTCTGAGGTTCCCCATGCCTGTATTAAGAAGTGCAGACAGAAATTAGGAAATCTGTATCACAGGGTCTCCTACAGAAACAGATGCTTTGCAACAGCATTCATGTTTTAAAGACAAGGCCCAAATCAAGTATTAGGAACTGTAAAAATAAATATGGGGGAAAAAAAGAAAAAAGGATCCTTCATGGTATACATTTCCATTAAAAAAACCAAAAAACTTCCATGTGCGTGCAGTTTAATTTTGGAAGGTGCTTTTAAACTGTGCTCCTGTGGCCTTAAAAATAAAAGTGTGCTTTGTTTTCTGGTTCTTTTCCAGCTGTTCATGTCCTATTTTCAATTTATTCTCTTTCTCCAGGCACAGAAAAGAATGGGAGTATTTGCACCCAGCAGGTGGGCTCTTTTCATCATTTGGGAAATGGCAAAGTACAGTTGCGGTGTGTTCCCTGCTGTTTATGAGCAAATTGTACGTCAAACCCAGTGAACTGAAGTACAGCCCTTTCCTTACCTGGTGATGAGTATCACTTGGCCTCTTGCAAAAAGTTATAAGGTTAAAAAGAAAAAGAAAAAAAGAAACGACAAAAAAAAAAAAAAAACCTCCCAGGCTCTCTAGCAGTCTACTCTTGGCTAAGGAATACAGATTTGATCCCAAATGGATAGATGCAAATAAACCACAAAACTCTGCCTTTGGCATTCTGTGGCTGCCTGTTACAGCCCATGAATCACCCTCTTTCCTCCTGTAATGATTTTGTGTCCAAAACAAAATTATCTGTTACTTATCCCTTTAAATAAATCTTTGTCCAATTGTGCAACAGTTAATATGCTGAGTAGATTACTTGGTTTGGATTACTTTTCTTAAGGCTGATTTCTCAATGAGTTATCTGGACATTGCCACTCTGGAGTACAGATAAGAACATACTTGAGTGACTAATTCTCCATCCAGAAACATTGACATTTAGTTTGGAGGGATTTTCTTATTGAGTAACGTTCGATCATGTGAGTCACTGTGCCATCCATACACATTCTGAAGTGGCACAACCAGCGGCGTAGCGTGGGTTGTCAGCACCCGGGGCAAGGCAAGTAATTTGCGCCCCCTAACCCGGGGCAAGGCAAGTAATTTGCGCCCCTAACCTGCCGCCGCTGCCAGCTTCTTCTTGCTGCTGCCTGGGCTGGTCGGGTGTGGTTCTCTCCCGCACTCAGCGCTGCGCTGGGCGGCCGCTGCACTGTCCCTCCCCCAGATAGTCCCTCCCTCGCTCTCTCTCCGCTCAGCACCGCAACGCACGCCTGGCACCCTCCCCCTCCACAGTGGGCGGCGACCCGGCAGCTCGGATCGGATTCGCACAGCCAGCACTGCAGTGAGAGAGAGTGAGTGAGCCAGGTAGGGGCAGAGAGCTGCGAGTGCGAGCGCCCCCCCAAATGTTGCGCCCAGTGCAGCTGGCCCCCCTGCACCCCCCACGCTACGCCACTGGGCACAACCCGAGTGAGAACTAGGCCCGAGTTTCCTAGGGTTCCTGTTGCTCAAGATTTCCACAGTATTTCCCCTTAAAAAAAAGAAAAATTCTGTGATAACTGGTCATTAATTTATTGCAAACAGGTTTGATGTCAAAAGTCACGTCTCTTCTACACACTGGATAAGGCTATCAATGGCCACCAGTCCTGAAGTCTGTATCTTAGCCCCCTTGCACCTACTTCCTGACATCTAAAATTTGAGCCAAAAGTTCTCAGTAGATAACACTCAACTCAGCATTATAAGAAATGACAATGCAATGTAGCATACAGGGGTTTGTGGACGTTAGAGGCATTCTTCTTTACTGAACCACAGGAAAGCTCTAAGAGTGGGCTGAAGTTTCCTTGTGTCCCCGAATTATACTGATACACTGGGATGAGAGTTTGGATTCTGAGGATCTTGGGCTTTCCTGGCTCAGCTCTGGCTGAGACAGTGTCAGTTCCTCGCTGCAGTTCAGCTTAAGTCCATGGAACTTATGAGGTGCAAGCAGGGGTAATCTTTGGTAATATGGCGCCCTGAATGAGCCCAAAATTTGGCGCTCCCAATTGGATCTTCCCAGTTACAGATCTTTTCAATGTTGCACCCTCTTGGCTTGGTGTCCTGTGGGGGGGGAACCACATGCACTGCCCTAAATCCAGTGCAATACGGGGCAGGGAGAGATTGTCCAAACCCCTTCTAGCTTGGACACTTGACCTAACAGCCTGGTGAAAACCAGCCAGCAGAAAGGGTGGTGTAAGTCAATGGAATTTGGAACAGGAGTAACTTAAGCTGCCATGACTTACACGGGTGTACATTACACCAGCTTTCTATAGTTAGGATTGCTCTGTGGGTGTGTTTAAGTAAAGGTAAAGGGACCCCTGACCATTAGGTCCAGTCGTGACCGACTCTGGGGTTGTGGCGCTCATCTCGCTTTATTGGCCAAGGGAGCCGGCGTACAGCTTCCGGGTCATATGGCCAGCATGACTAAGCTGCTTCTGGCAAACCAGAGCAGCGCACGGAAATGCCATTTACCTTCCCGCCGGAGCGGTACCTATTTATCTACTTGCACTTTGACGTGCTTTCAAACTGCTAGGTCGGCAGGGACCAAGCAACGGGAGCTCACCCCGTTGTGGGGATTTGAACCGCCGACCTTCTGATTGGCAAGTCCTAGGCTTTGTGGTTTAACCCACAGTGCCACCGGCATCCCTGTGGATGTGTTTAAAGGGTGCCAAATGTCCACACCACTGTGACACAGTCAACCGCCAACAGGTCTGCCCTGAAGAAGTGTTGATCTTCAGTATAACCAACCAACTTCTATTGGTTGCCTGAAGCAAATTAGATGCTAATGGCAGTGGGAATCATAAAGCCATTTATATTAAGGCTGTCTTTCTCACAATGAAACCCATGTGCTTGAGCTTGCATTGTGAGGGCTAAAAATAGCCCAGCGAAAAGGGTTTTCCTTGAGCACTTCCATTATTCACATGATGCGGAATGTTACATAAAACAAACAGGGCACATTTTACCACAAAGTGCTAGGAAACGCAAGGATCTGAGGAAGTATAAAACATTTCCACTGGGGACAGAAGCACTGAATATTTTTCAAGGCAAATCCAGCCTGGGGAAAGGAGTATTATATATATATATATATATATATATATATATATATATATATACTGACAAGATATGAGTGTTTCATTTCAGTCAAAATTAAGTAATAAAGCTATGCCTTTACAAATAGCCCCAGCCTTTTGTTGTCTCCGTTCCTGATATGACTGAGATGTGGTAATAATACAGCACGTTATCAGATTGGGTTGGGGAGGCTGGAAGGGACAAGGCAAGAGAAGGGACAATCATCTGTCTCTGTCTGGCAAAGGCCCATCCAGAAATCTCAAGGCACTGATTTCATTCCCCCCCCCCATAGAATCATAGAGTTGGAAGGGACCCTGAGGATCATCTGGTCCAACACCCTGCAATGAGGGAATATGCAGCTGTCTCTTATGGGGGACTGAACCTGCAACCTAGGTGATATCAGCACCATGCTCTAACCAACTGAGTTGTCCATGAGGTAAGTTCACATTTTGGAAGAAACAACCCAGCACTGAAGCAAAGCAGCAGCAGCCAGCAATAGGGAACAACCCATGCACATTTATGGAATATATGCTTTGCAAACACACGTCGCTCACGTCTTAGCTACAGCAATATGGCTGAAACACTAGGCTGTGTACACACCATACCTTTAAAGCACATTCAAAGCACATTTCAAAGCACACACACACAAACACTAAGGCCATATACACGCTATATGTTTAAAGCACATTTTCTCTCTGAAAGAATTCTGGCACTGTAGTTTGTGAAGGGTGGCTGGGAATTGCAATTCTGTGAGGGGTAAACTACATTGCCCAGAATTCTTTGAGGGGAAGAATGTGCATTGAATGTAGCATGTGTATGTATGCAGACCCTCACCCCCCCTCTCTGTACTCTGTCCATATTAGATGCCCAAATGTTTACTACAACATTCCCTAAGCTAGAAGCAGGCCATTGCTGCTTCTCCAGCTAGTTCCTGAGATATGCTTCCACAGTTGCAAAAGATTTCCGCCCCTCCACATTGTGATACATAAAAGTGTTTCACACATGAGCCCTCTGACTGTACGTATTTCTGAAAGCACCGAAACTCATCTGCACTTCTTGAAATGGCTGCAGGTATCACAGAGTGAGACACAAATCCCCCTTTTCTCTTTCTTTCCTGCCACTTCTGATTTGAATCATGCAGCACAGAGGTGTAAGGAAGAAGCAGCTGATAATGACAAGGATTTTCTGAGTGGTGACTGCTTGAATTTCTTGGCAGGCCACTTTAGACATCCAGGGTACGGGAGCTAAATGAGAGTGAACTAGCAAGCTCTTTCCTAACTAACATGTATGCAAATGTATTTTCATCCTTCGCCATGTATATGATAATGAGACACAGATCCACACTACTCTTGTAAAACCTTTGACTTTTCTTTTGCTTTGAGATCAGCAGCAGGGAACCTCAAACCCTCCAAGTGTCCCTATTTTCCAGGGAGGGTCCTGGATTTACAGAAGCCGTCCCAGTTTTTTATTGGATCCCAGAATGCCCTGCTTTTCTTTAGGACGTCCCTATTCTCATCAGAGAAACGTTGGAGGCTATGGAACCTTTTCTAGCCCTCAAAAAGTATTCATTTGGTCGACCTTCTGGGGAAGCGGGGGAGGGTCAGATGCAAATAAAGGGGGGTGTCCAGAAGCAAAAGTATGTGGAGCAACAGACGAGACTGAAGTCAGCCCTGAAAGAATTTAGTCTGCACACTCATCCCCTCTCCTTCATTCAGTTAGGCAAGCAAGAGGCATTAGCACAGGGCAATAATGCATTCCAGCCAAGCAAAAGCATTTGAAGGGGGCACAGAACAGTCAGTGAGAAGTGTGGTCTACAGAGATAGCATGGTCCAGGGAGAATCTCAAAGGCTAGAGAGAGTGGCTTGAAGGCCCACATTTTAAGCATGCTCCCTGTTTTCCATTATGGTAAGGGTCATGCCCCCAAAGAATCCTAAATCCAGGATCCCATTCCTCCCTATATTTTGGCTGATGCATGACTAATGATATTCAGAGTAGCAAGATACACCAGATCATTCCAGTTGTACAGCTGTTTCTAGGGGGCAAGATACTTCTTTTAGACTGGTCTGCTGGGGCGGGGGGAAGCAAATCACAGGGTCATCTTTATAATATAGAGGAAGTAACTGGACTTCTGGGTATTGATGTACAGTAGATGTAGATTGAAGCACCTTGTTCTGTCTGCAGGTGCATCTGCTCAGGTTATTGCGGCATAAATATGCAAATCAATTAACACGTCCCCCTGAGCTCCAGTTTTCTTGATCCCACCAGTATTAATGTAACATCAGTGCTAACAACAGAATCAGCATTGTCAACCCTAATACAGAGGTCGGCTTTTGCTGTTGCCAGCCTTTTGGGAAATATCCTGCTTGACTTGCCACATGAGACAATAGCTTCTTGAATTATTCAGGGACAACAGAATAAAGACTTTGCAGCATGCACAGTGCTTTTTGCTTTGATCACAAAGGCAGATACTTCCCTTATAATGCAAAATTACCCTAGTTTCAAAAATTATTCTTGTTACTTAGCACCAGCCTTGGCAGAGATGTAAAAAAATCCAGAAGTAGGGGGAAGTTCAAGAAAGTTCATTTTTATTATAAGAGTGTTGGTATACCTGGATTTATTTTTTTAAGAAGTCTTTATTTTTTTTAAAGAAACTGGAGATATGAGGAATTGTATTGAGGGCCTTTTGCATGCAAATCATGTGATTTATCTCTAGACCATGGCCTTCCTCAAAGCTAATCTGCTTCCCTCAGTTCAGCACAGTATTCTTTCTTCTCTTCCTATGGTTGAGAATGTTCTTCTAAATAAACTTCTAAGTAGTAGGGTTGGAGAATATATATGATTTCAAAGTGATTTTTGTCCTCATAAATGAGACAGCATTTCTTCATGCAAATTCCCAATACAAATTAAATATTCTGGATGTGACAGTGATGCTAGATACAGTTTTGGTTGCTCTAGCTCATGAAGGAAATTGTAGAACTGGAGAAGATGCACAAAAGGGCGACAAAAATGATGAAGGGATTGGAACAGATTCTGTACATGGAAGGTTGCAATAGTATTATAAATGTGAAATAGCACAACTAAGTGGAGACAGTGGGTAGAGGGTCCCCCCCCCACACATATTGCATAACACGAGAATGCAAGCTAATCTGATGAAACTAATTGGCAGTACAAGAGAAAGTGCTTCTTTACAAAATGTCCAATTATTTTATGGGTATCACTGCCACAAGATGTGCCAATGATGGCTACAAGCATAGATAGCTTTCAAAGGGGATTACAGAAAGTCATGGAAGATCAGAGTATCAAAGGCTACTATTTAATAACTGGGCTTTTTGAAATTTCCTTGCTCAGGGGCTCCTTGTTCACTGAACACTGTGTGGCAGCGCTGTGGGAGGCGCTGTTGCCTTCAAACTCTACTTGTAAGATTCCTGGAGGTATCTGCTTGGCTACTCCAAAAAGTTGGGCCTTTGATCTGATTCAACAGAGCTCTTCTGTTTTGAGACTAGGCCATGCGTTTGTCTAAAGCTGCTCAGCAACTATCAGCAACATTTTAAATATGATGTCCTAAACGTGCAGGTAGGGTTGTTTCTGTTCTGTTCACACAACTGGGTTCTGAAAATGCATTTTGATGAGAGGTAGGATACTTGTCACAATAGCATTCTTCACAGGTGACCCCGCTTTCTTGTTTGCCAAACGAAACACGACACTAATTGCAGTGAGCATGTCTGAGTTGTCCAGTGTAATTAGCAGCCATGGCAAGGAGAGGAGCAAGCAGGATCATGGCATACCCTCCAATGAAACTAGGGACATCCCAGTCCATAATGATAATTTTATTATTTACACCTCTCACAGCTTACTAGGTTGCCCCAGCCACTCTGGGCAGCTTCCAACATATATAAAAACATAATAAAACAATAAGCATTAAAAAAAAAATCCTTCCCTATACAGGATCAGACAGCTTGTGGGTTGGATAACTCCATGCCCTCCAACATTTATCCAATGAAAATAGGGATGTCCTAAGGAAAAAAGGGACATTCTGGAATCAAATCAGAAACCGGGACAGCTTCTCTAAATAGAAACAGCTTCTGGAGAATAGGGACACTTTGGAGAGTCTGTCATGGCACACGGCAGGATAACGTGCCTCCCCATACCATGATCCTGATGAAAATTGCCCTACCCACAGCTGGTATTGTCCCTAAGAGGAAAGCCTCCATTGGCATAGATGGAGGCTTTGCTTCTGGGGAATAATAGCAGGTGATGGGGCTTAATAAGGTCACAGGATGAGGGGAAGAGTCAAATCCCCTTCCCTTGTCTGGGCCCAGTCCTGTCCGTTCTACTACTACTGAGGTTTCTGTTTACACTGAAATAACAAGACACACATGTTGCACTCATGGCATCAGTGCCACATGGAGATTGGCTCTGAGTCACAACTTCAAAGTTCAGCAGTATAAGTGCATTGTAAATAATAGCAGAAGTAAGCTTACCCATGTATGTGCTAATCCATGGTGAAAGAAGCAGCAGGACTGCCATGAAAGATGTAATGGGAAAGCAGCAGAAAGACAGAGTACAAGAAGTCGAAACATACCAAGATCTACATATGGTCAGAACTGTTCTGTTTGACATAAGAGTTCTACTACTTACGATGCCATAAATATTGGCAGTTGCCAATTTATGACATCATTTTCATACAACCTCTCTCTCTCTCTCTCTCTCTCTCTCTCTCTCTCTCTTTACCCTCAAACTTGGATTGCAGATCTGATTCATTATCCCGTGTGCTGGTGACTCTTTCATCCGCAAGCCATTCATACGCCGTACCGACTCGACGCTTTCATTCCCAATAGCCACAGTCTGTGCCTGTTCCCAGATTGGTCAGAACAGAGAGCAGCAGCAAGAATGGAAATGGTGCAATGATATATGAAACGAAACAAAGGAAAACAAAAAGAAAAGTAAGAATGGCACAGTTATTGAAGAGCATCCTGGTGAACAATGTAAAGCAATTGAGAAGGATATCGATTGGAATTGGCTATGAAAGTCAAACTAAAGCAAATAGTAGCTGAAATAATGTGATTAGTATGGTGTATGTGTTGTTGTTGTTGTTGTTGTTGTTGTTGTTGTTTGTTGAGAAAGATGGGTGGTAAATATCATATGGAGGTCAAGAGAAAATCAACTTTGAATGAGTAGCTATTGTCAGGACTCCAAGCGATAAATTACTTCTAAAATTCCAGTTCAACATAATAAAGGCACTTTAGCTACTACAATGCAAATACTGGTTGATGGATTGGCAGCTAAAGCAGAATCTAAAGACAACAATGCTAAAAAGAATGAAATGAAGACTGGTGCCTGGAAGACATTCAAATTAAAAGTGACATGAATATTCACAGCAAGCCTGAAATTTGCAAAATATCATGGGTTTGCCCTTTCAATATTGAATATTTCTTTACAGAAAGACATACTTGGACTTGTTTTGCAAATATGAAAAACCTTTTGTTTTCAGTTCAGGAATTGATAGAAACACAACGAACTCTTGTTTTATATTCTTAGCTCCTTTCACTGACTAAAATTTTGAGGAGATAAAGAAATATATTTTGTGTCTTGCGTGCTAAAGGGAGGAAATCAGAAGAGTGCAAACAATTATTTTTTGGGGAAAACCATGATTATATGGAGGATAGAGTCTTGTACCTTGTTTTGCCTTCTCTGCCTTCTCCGAAGCCTGAGAAATTCCTTATGTTGCCTTGACACAAAATTCACTGCTGCGTATTCGAGCAAGGCAGCAAACACAAAGAGAAGACACACAGCCATCCAGATGTCAATAGCTTTTACATAAGAAACCTACAAGACAAAGGAAACGGGAAATAAAAATCATGGCATCTTGTAATGAGGAATGACAGATCTGCATGAGATGAAGACAGAAAACATCTACAGAGGATGTGGGCTTGCACAGAGAGCCTTTGTCTTCTGTGTTTACTAAGCACTGCAAACTGTCACATAATCTAGAACTGCACTGAATGTTCTCTAATTTTGCTATTATTCCCTTTGAAAAGTACTACATTTGATCCAGTCAAACAGATGGCCAGAATACATACACACAGGGCTATATTAAGCATATGCAGTGCCGGGGTGCAAAGATCCACCTGGTGCCCCACCCAGGTTGCCCAGTCCCAGGAGTGCAGGAGAATGGAGCCAGCCACCCGCCTCAGAGTCTCGCTGGCTCAGCCGCTCCAAACTCGTGGTGCAGCAGAAGAGCCCACCATGGCACTCCGAATGATGGGTGGGCTCTTGCCCAGACTCAACTCTCGGGCCCCAGACTGTTGGCCTGGAGCCCCTGAGAGCCCAGTGCCCGGGTGCCCCACACCCCTAGCCCCTATGGGTAAGACGGCCCTGCATACACATCCCCAACATTCACATTGTTTTGTTACTGTATGGTGACCCCTTTGATCTGTTCTCCTCAGTGCCATTTTCTTTAGTCTCCTCAAGTGTGATTGGCTGCGATAACCCACAGGGTGTTCATGACATCATTACTTCAGACGTAACATCATGACATCATTATCAAAATCACTTTGGCCGCCACAGCCACTCAGATTCAAGGGCAGTGTGGCTGAGGACTATGAGGGGAAATATGATGAAGAGAAACAGTGCTGAGAAGAACTGAAAAGATTGGACAGGTGTGTGTTTACAATTTTTGCAGAAAATCCACTGAAATTAGAAAACACTTTTCAATACTCTTGAGGAACATGAAAACAAGTGAGTCCTGACAGAAACGCCAAAAGAAACGCCAAATGAAGGAGTTTGTGTTTTATATATTCAGAAATATCACCACCTTTGCAGCAGACTGAAGTTGAGAACTTTATTGTCTGTCCACCACTACATTCGGCATAGTATCTAGAATAACTCTACAGCCACAATGCTGTGCACACTAACTAGGGAACAGTGGTAGCTAGTGAGGTAGGGTTGAGCAGGTTACCTCTCATAACCCTCAGTCCTACATCACCAGCTGCTACTGCTGGAGAGTAAGTAGTAAGTCCTAATGAAGGCAGTGGGCCTTATTTTCATATCAACACGCAGTAAGACATGTGTATAAGTAGAGTCAGGAGGTTTAAAGACAGCAATGGACACTGTCAGTATATGATAAGACTTTCACAAAGAAATGGCAGCAGAACACAAACAGACAAGGGGGAGGGACCAACCGCACCCAGAAGGGTCTCACTTCCTCCATTAGGGTTTAGGAAAAAGGACCATCAGGACCTGAGGGCAGAAATAGCAAGAAATGGGCTGCCCTTCATTTTGGTTTCGGAACACATTCATAATAAGCAGCAACAACCTCCTGAGTTTCATCCCACTCCCCTTCCTCTGTTTTTTCATTCATTCAGCGCCATCTCAAACAAGTTACTGCCTAATTGTAAGTGAGCAAAATGTTACGAAGCCACTCCAGTTTTAAATGCATGATGTGATTTGGTCTCCAGTACAGCTGTACTTGGCATTTGTTGTGAGCTCTTCTAAATATATATTTGCAACACCTTCATAGCATATCTTCCTATTCCCTGCTCCCCTGCCCTCCATCCCATAAAACCACCCACCTTATAAGGAATGTATGAACACCTGGAAGTTGTTCTGAGTCACCTTATTGTTGAATGTGAAGCCTTAAGGATCTGCATTTCTGACTGAAAAAAAATTCCTTCCCTAGAGGCACTGAGGGCAGGAGGGCACTTAGCCATCCTGTCACTTAAACTTCCAGATGCTGCACTAGCTGGATTATTTTGACGCTGTAATATTTTGTGCTGTGCTGAATTTTGCCCTCACGGTTTTAGAGAATCATTGCTCATAAGGAAAAGGCTGCCCTCCTGGTCTCTTTCTCAGGATTCTAGAGAACTTATTTTATAATTTTGTTTGAACATTTTAAAAAATGTTCCTTAATTATGAGGGAGGTGAGGGGTGTTTAGGATTGAGTGAGTGCCCCCTTTCATTGTACAACCATCTCTGGGTCTTCTGCAACCTTCCCTTTCTGGGAGCCCCACAAAGCCATTTCCGAGCTTGGGAGGAGAGGGGTTTGTGGGCTACCCCCTCCCACACATGCGGGGGCTGGCCTTTTGCCCCCCGCGAGAACAGGGAATCCCTGGGCGTGCCTTCGACCCTGCCCGCCAATCGGCGGGCTGGGGAGGCAGGGCCTAGCCTATTTAAGGCCAGGCATGCCCGGCCCTCTTTCCCCTTTCCAGCTGAGCGGTTTTCCCATCCCACCCACCCTTTAGGCTTAGCTAGCTATGACCTTGCTATGGACTCCGGTTGGTCGCCGCAAGGGGCCTGGTAGGAATTTTTCCAATTTGGCGCACTTCTAGCCTTTTGGTTTTTTTGCCTACCTCGTAGCGAACGCCACAACTTCCGCGGTATTGGCGGTTAGGCATTGGCAGGGGTTAATTGTTATGCAAATGAATGGGGGAAAGGAAGCGCCATCACCTTCCCCCAATGAAAAGGGTAGTCCGGTAGAGGACTCCGGGGGGCGTTGCCTTGTCCGAAACCTAGGGAGGTAAGGGCCTCCGGCACGCCCCTGAGCAGTGACACCCGTGGGATCCTAGTTGACGTACTTCAACAGGACTCCCACGGCTTGTGGATAACCCTTCCCGGTCTCCATGCCGGGTAGTCGATAGGAGCGAGTGCCTAAGGCCAATACCTTTCAATTCTGTAATCAATAAAGCTGTGGCCTTTTATGCCCATTAACCTTAAATAATGTGTCCAGTGTCTTCATTTCACACGGGGGAGGGGACTTGCCACGTAATATGCTTGGCTGGGCTTTCTTATTAGAGTGGGCACTCCAGAAGGCTACAGAGTGCAGGCCACCAGAGAGGTTATTTGTAGAATAAAAGAAAGGACAAACATCCCTTGGACATCTTGAAAGAAAATAGTCACCCTCTTTTCTGCCTTGGTCAGACCACATGTGGAGTACTGTGTCCAGTTCTGGGCACCACAGTTTAAGAAGGATATTGACAAACTAGAACATGGACAGAGGAGGGCAACCAAGGGTCTGGAAACCAAGTCTTATGATGAATAGCTGAGGAAGTTGCTTATGTTTAGCATGGAGAAGAAGAGACTGAGGGGAGATACGATAGCCATCTTCAAATAGCTAAAGGGCTGCCACATGGAGGATGGAGCAAGCTTGGTTTCTCCTGCTCTGGAGGTTAAAACCCAAACCAATAGATTCAAGTAACAAGAAAAAAGATCCCAACTAAACATCAGAAAGAACTTTGTGACAGTAAGAGCTGTTTGAGAATGGAACAGACTCCCACAAGAGGTAGTGGACTCTCTTTCCTTGGAGGTTTTTAAGCAGAGACTAGATGCCCATCTGTCATGTATGATATAGTTGAAACTCCTGCATTGCAAGGGGTTGGACTAGATGACTCTCAGGATCCCTTCCAACTCTACAATTCTATGTTTCTATGATTCTATACCCCCATGTGCCCATTTCTTCTATCCAAATCAGTTCCCCAGAGTGATATTCTGCCCCAAGGCAGAATCACATAGATTTATGTGGAAAGAAAATATAGCATTATTCTCAGTGCATTGCAATAAATAAAAAACAGAATCATAGGTATAAAATCCTGCATCCATAGCAACAATCGGCAAACCTCCCACAAGTGTCAGCAAGATATATATCGTCTCCTTTTTCTGTTATGGAGTGTAATTCTCAATATTGACCATTAGCTTCTAAGGGAACAAAGCTAGATCTTTTGGCCCGTGTTTGTTAGTGGCTCACTAGCTTGTCACACAACACTTTGTGGGCCAAACTAGATGCCATTAATAATTATATGAATTCTTATTTGAGAGTAAACAACATGTAGGCACAGGGGTGCCTGATCCAGATCAAGGGGAGGCAAAGAGTGCTTAATCCTTTGCTCTCTGACGAAGTCCAGTTCCTAATTGCACTTCTCCCATGCTGGCTATTTGCACTGTATGGAAGCATTGCAATTCTACTCAGGTACACGGGGCCAGGATAAGAAAGAGTCAGCATGATACTGTCAGTACTTTATGAATACCATGAAGTGCTCAGTAATAAAGCCACAGGACATAGGAGTCCATATTAGACTGCCTGAGGACTTCCTGTACTGAGAAGAAACAAGGAAAGGTGCTTTACTTCACTCTACCCTTATGCTGACTTAGACTACATGGAGAGGTGGATCTTGCCACACTGACCAAAAGAAGTGGACTAGATCTGGTTTAATTGACTAAATTAGGGAATCCCAAAGGTTTCTAGATTGCCTAACTTTAACTGTAGTCCACATAAAACCATGCAATGAGAGGTCACTGGATGATTCATTATTGTGGAATAGCCATGCTTTGCTCAGTCATTGTTTCTAGCACATCTGTATGAACAAAATGTCCCCCCTCTCATCTTTTCCCTCAGCTTCCCCCCACCCCACCCCCAGAGCTCAGAAAATCTGGCATTGGCTGCATGCACACTATATGTTTAAACACATGGCTTCCCCCCAGCACCCATTAAAAAGTACAGTTCCCATGATTCTTTGGAGGAGATCCATGTGCTTTGAATGTGCTTTAAAAGTAGGGTGTACACAGCCTTTGTTATCCCAATGGAATAACACTTTCCCCAGGTGTAGGTGGTCTAAAGCAGGGGTCAGCAAACTTTTTCATCAGGGGGCCAGTCCACTGTCCCTTAGACCTTGTGGGGGGCCAGACTATTTTTTTTTTTTTTGGCAGGGGATGAATTCCTATGCCCCACAAATAACCCAGAGATGCATTTTAAATAAAAGGGCACATTCTACTCATGTAAAAACATGCCTTAGTTTGCCTACCCATGGTCTAAAGCATAGCTTTTCTTACAGTCTATGGAAGATATAGATTTCTCTAGCCATTTTCTTCTCCGTCGATTGTCACTCTTCTCTAGGAATCTAGGCACTCACTTTTAGAGAAAGGATTGGATACTGTGACAAACAAATTAATTTTTAAAAAATCCATAATTTGCCATGCAGTCAAATGATCATTAATCAATTCAAAGCCATTTTTTCTTAACCCAAACCAAATATCTCATGCGGATGCTGAATTATTTTGTTTTTGATGACTATGAGTGATATACGTCAGGAAATGTGCTTGCAGTTGCTCTTGACCAAAGATACCTGGAGCATTTTTACCTGCCCTGACATCTGCAAAATATTAAATCACTCAAATGTATTAAATGGCACAAATAATATAAGATCTATTTTTGCCTTCTGCCTTTTCTAAAAAAAAATATTTTGTGTAACATGTCCACCCCACCCCCATAAACTGGAATGTCCCCATTCCATCTCCAATGTCATCAAGGTCTCTTCTACCTTGGAAAGAGGCCAGACTTGTTACCTTGAGTCTGCCGGTGGCAAAGGACTGAAAAGTGCTCTTATTTGCTCAAGTGTAATTTGTGAAGAAAACTGCAATTTGGGCTATATAAAACTCTTTTGGAGGGGGAAGAAATTATTCACAGAGACGGTCTTTAGAGTACTAGACTACAGGGGTACTGCATGCTGACCAAACATAGTTGTAAAATAATGAAATAAATTGAATTCAGGGTTGCTTATTGCTAGGATTACTATTAATATTTTGGATGACAAGGGCACCTTGTCATCATATCAGGTATGATCTGCATAAAAAGAAAAGAGTCAAGGAATTTGTAGCATAGCAGTGAAGCCAACACTCAACAGTGCCACAATCCATAGTCATACATTTCACCTAAAACCAACACACATACGGATCCCTTCAAACCACCACTTTACATCTTGTTTCATAAATCTGTCTCATTTTACGCGTGGGGGTAACAAGCATGCAAGGGCTATTCGGGGAAGTTTTTAATGTTTAATGTTTTATTATGTTTTTATATATGCTGGAAGCCATCCAGAGTAGTTGGGGAAACACAGTCAGATGGTTGGGGTACAAATAATAAAATAATAATAATAATAATAATAATAATAATAATAATAATAATTACTATTACTATTACTATTATTATTAAAAATGTACCCCAATCTATGCACTCAGAAGATACTAAAGAGCAGGCTTCCTCAAACTCGGCCCTCCAGATGTTTTGAGACTACAATTCCCATCATCCCTGACCACTGGTCCTGCTAGCTAGGGATCATGGGAGTTGTAGGCCAAAAAACATCTGGAGGGCCATGTTTGAAGAAGCCTGCTAAAGAGCTTCCACATTCACTTCTGTGAAGGAAACAGGACTCGAGGTGGGGTTTGCACATAAGTCTTCTAGCCCTAATCATGGTTTGAGGAAGAAAGACCATCTTTTTCCTTTTCGGAATGAGGATATTTCAGCTACCCAAACCTAGAATGACAAGGACCTTTTCAAGCTGGATGAGAAGAGGCTTGATCGGTAGTGATCATAATAAGAGGAGATACCTCATTTGCTCTCATTCCATCATTTAATCTGATGTTGTTTTCAGTGTCGGCAAGGCAATTGTCACTAACCAATGGACTTAATTTATTCATTGCTAATATGGAGAGACTATCAGTCATAAGAAATAAACAAATATACTTCCTTTCATAATTATGCCTTGAAGAAAGTCATAGAAATCTGTGTGCTTTGAAAGAAGCTTCAAATGATAGAAAAGAATTCAGGAGGAGGCTTTTTTAAAAATAATTTTTTGGCTAATCATCAACAGCAAAGATCAAGAGTATTTTTTTTTAAGCCAATAGCTTCAGGCTTACTTTTTCTAATTTTAGGTTCTTCTTATTTGGTTCAGTGAACTGGATCAGTTTTAATGGTTCACTTAGTTGTGACTGCTATAGAAACTACAGTGTGGAAAATGTATTTTCTTAATGTACTGCAGTCACCTGCATAGTTGGAGTCATTCTGAATTTCACCAGCGTTTTCAAAGGCAAAAGCAATACAGAGCTGTTTGTGTGTGCACACGCAGTTGTGGGTGTGCATACACACACCCACATGTAGAACACTTAACTGGACAATTCAAACATTTACATTTCCAGCTGCTAAATACTGCATTTCTTTGTTCATTTTGCTTATGTTTTGCAATGCTGAATAAAATAAACGATACCTTTAATTTTGCAACAAAGCTACTCACATTACCATTTTAAACAAAATGTTGAAATCAATTAAATCAAAAGTGCTCTCCACTTAATATCAAAGCTATCAAATGTTAAATGAATTAGGTAGCTTACACTTTTGACTATTATAGGGTTTTTTATTATATAATTTTAATTATGTTTTCTGTTTTACAATTTAAAATACTTATTTTACATCCTTAAGATATCAGTGACTTCCCTTCTTCTCTTTCCATGGTTCATTTTATATATCATAAATCCCTGCATATTTTACAAAGACTATATCAATCAGTATTCTATTATTGCATCCATCAAAACTTATTTACACTGTTGAATTTATCTTAATGCTGCCAGCGTTTTCAGCTGTACACAATTATTTCCCATATATTATATAAACATTTCCCAATCTTCTTTAAACGTATGCTCTTCTTGTTCTCTTATTCTATATGTTAAGTCTGCAAGTTGTATGTATTCTGTCAACTTAAGCTGCCATTCTTCTTTGGTTGGGTTGACTATTACAGTTTTTTTTTGCACACGGGCCACCATCAGCTTTTTTGGAATTCTTTTGGACTTGTTCATCTAGCTCAGCTGTTTCCAACCTTCTTCCCTCCAGATGATTTGAACTACAACTCACATCAGCTCCAGCCACTGCATACAAAATGTATTTATTGGGCAAAATTCACATTAAAATGCTAGTGAATTTTCACGAGCATTTAAAAAAAAGAAAGAAAAAGAGAACGCCCCATTGCTGCAGAAGTCTGAAGAGCAAAGGGCTCATCCAGACTTCCTTTTGCAGTGTGCTTTCCAGGCACAAGTCAGTGCTTTAAAGCTTCATGCCCAAGCATTATTTTTGTTTGTTTTTTGGCCCAGTGCATTTTACCACTGAATCCACAAAAACAGCAAATGTCGTTTGAACTGATGGAGTGGAAAAACACGGATTTTCCCATGGAAAGTGCCAGGACAAACATACGCACACCTGCTCAGACACAGAGCTGAAAAGCTATACGAAAGAAAGTTGGAATGAACCCCAGATTTAAGACTGGGAACTGGAGAGAACCTTCCATCCCTTTGCTAGCATGATACAGCCTTTTAATCCACTGTAAATGGGCAAATATAAAGTTCTAGTTTACCCTTGAATCCTTCCTGCAAACAGTGACAGTTTGGAGGCACTGAAAGTCAAACAGTGAAAGATATTTGGATGGCATGTTTTGTGTATAGGTACCAAAGGCTCTTCCAGATGAGCTGCTTCTACAGCATTTGCATTGATTTGCTTGCACAAAGCTTACATTGTGGTTTGACTATTGAGCATTTGTTCTGATTTGTTTATGGGATGGTTCTACAACAATGAGCATTCACCCTGATTTGCTTGTGTGGTATTTATACATCATCCTGTTAACCATTTGTTCATTCCACACTTCTCAGTTCTTTCCCACGTCGATTTCCTAACCACAAAAAGTCCATTCAAAATGTGGATTTGTTTCACTAGGGTGACAGAGTGCTTTGATTCACTTTAATTGTGCAGCCCTAAATTTCCTGGCATGTGCTCGAATCTCTTCTGCAGAATACTTTCTGGAGCTACTCTGTGTCTCTGCAAGACCTATGTGATGTTCTTGAACATCTGCAGAGCAAGTCTGCCAAAGGTGAGTGAAACAGTCCAAGTCTCACAGCGAAATGTATTTGGGTGGTATGGTTTGGGCACAGCTACCAAAGCAGTATAAAGAGTTATCAATCCTTTCTCTCCTTTAAATATCCGTTTCACTGAAACATATGAACAATGTTGTGAAAATACACCTCTTACCTCCTACAATTCCTTCTTGGACTCCTGGTATTTATTTATTTTTTTTAAAGTTGGGCTTGTAAATGCAGGTGTACAGGGACTTGTTTTTAAGCCAGCCCAGTTTTATTAGATTCCCTTTCATGTTGCACCTTGTGAAAATAAGTGCGTGCACTTATCTCACTATGATGGATTTCTCTAGGTTGCTTGCTGTCAAGAAAACTTGTTAGTTACAGTGCACCCATCAAGCTTTATTTATGGCTTGGCTTTGAAAGATGACCACATCAGGTGCCTGTCCAGCTCCTTTATGAAATGTTAAGACAACAGAAATAGTGTATGCTCCTGTAATACAATATTCTCCTGCAATCCCATAGAGAACTTAATGCACAACCTGGGAGTTGCAACTTTTCTGACTGACCGTCCCTTTACTTGGAATAAAGTGGTTTATTGATCGTGCTAGCTGGTCGGCTGCAACATCTCAAAGTTGGGATGTACCACAATTTGAACCCATTTCCCCATCATGGGATGACCCAGACCACTTGCTGCTTACCAGATGATAGACTTTAACTTGGTCCAATCACATGACAAATTAATAATTCTTTTCTCCTTTGGCCTTTGGAGTCCTTCATCTTTTTATAGAATGTATTTTTTATATAGAATAAAGCTGGAGAATGTGTGTATACATATATGTATACGTGTGTGCGCGTGTGCGCGTGCATGCGCACACACATTATCACAAGTGTTTATTTTGCTAATGACTACAAAAGAACCGAGGGGAGGGGCAGAAAAAAGCAGCTCCACTTGAACAAAATCCTAAAATGTTGTAATGTCTGTGTGGAAAATCATGAGGCCCAATAAAAGTTTTATGTGCCTATATGAAGCGGAATGCTGCTCTAGATTTATAACATATGGTACCCAGTGTTATGATTATGGTTCTGTTATATGGATTGTGGCCATGCCTGCACAGTGATATTTTTGTTTGACATGCTTCCGCAGAAGGTGAGGATGGGCAGTTCAAACAGTAACTGTGAGGATGGATGGTCACTTTTTATTAAGCCCACAGAGAACAATGAACCTGTCATACAAACCATTCCTCATAACTGCAGCCTGGCATGCCTCTGCAGGCTTGTTTAAAGTGAACTGAACAATCAAACACCAAGATGCAATCACTGTGAAGAATTATCTGGGCTTTGGTCCCTGAGATCTGCCCCTCCTGGGCTTGGTAGTTACTTGCTCTCAATGACAGGAAGGCATGGCTTTGATGAACTGAAGTGTCTGCATGGGGAGTGATGGAGCACATAGAACTCTGGGTTTAAATATGCCGATGCAAAGGCCAAATCTGTGCAGTCTGCTAAAACCCAGTGCATTCAGTTGTGTGTGCACCACCACACCTCATGCAACTACTTTGCTCAAGCTAGCAACAAATGACACCATGTTCAAGAGGGTAATCTAAAGGGACTTTAGTAAAAGAGTGGCTAGCCATGCACACAACAGCTGTGTAACTTGGCCTGAATGTTAGCTTTCAGGGTTCCAAGAGCTGTCCTTCACTCTTGCAATTGGAAATTTGTTTGCTAACAGTGTCACCGCCTTGTTTTGAGTGGAACTCACTGAATGCAGATTCTGTGCGTGCTGAATGGAATGGAATGAGAGTTGTGGGGCATCATCACTTAACTGACCTCCTGGCAGATGGATCACTGCTGCTTACTGGGAGGTAGAGCTGGAAGGGCAAGGGAGCAGGACGGTGAGTTCTGTGAAAAAAGCAGGAGCACCATTGGTGCTCTTGCTGGTGTATTTGCACAGTGCCAACCAGCTGCCAGCTGTAACTCAGTTGCCATAGGTCAGGTGAGCACCACCACTCTGCCACCTGCTACTGTGGATAAATTGTAACTCATTTAGAAATTATATAAAAGTTGTGCTAATTCCAAATTAGCAGCACAGACCATTACTAGATGGCAAATGCCTTCATATCCTAGCTAGTTCAACTATTGGCTGTGAAACATTGCCTCCAGCTATTACTATCTTGTTTCTTTTTTCTTGTTTCAAAAAAGTCAAAGTGCTACCATGGGACTGAAGGAAGCTAATGTTAAAAGAGATGAATCTCAGCATAAACTTGCAATTTAGAAACGTGGGTTGGCAGAATGAGAAAATAAGGGCAAATATACTTGATGATTGGCAGAAAGTGACATGCAATGAATTCCCCACCTCTTAAATTGGTCTGATTTTGCTATGAGAATAGCAAGTTCAAATGCAGCAGTTCTTTTGGTCAAACGCATCTAATGTTCCCTCTCAGAATGCAGATTTAAAGTGAATGGGTGTCATATAGGCAGAGATATCATATATGACAGGCATTCACAATGCACATACAAATATCATTGAAGAAAAAATGTGATACTGAATTTGCTTGGTCTTGGGCAGCAACACATTCCCCTCTTCCTTCGCTGTTGTACAACTTATTGCTAGGATGAGTTTGCAATAAAAATTCCACCGAAGCCTTAGAAATCTAGGGTTTATCTTGTAAATCAATACATGGTTTTGGATATCTTATTTACCACACCCTCAAATTTGTGAAACATTCAGATCAGTAGCTTACAGACTCTATGTACATTATGCATTCACGGGACACCCCACCTCCTTAAGATCTGAGAGTCTCTCTCCCATTGTCAAGAAGGAGACCTACCAAAGAAAACTAAGAAAAATACACACACACAAAACCCTGGGAAGTTCTTTGTTTCTTTGTCTCTTCTCTATACATCTAGACACCTCTTAAGATGTCACAATCAAATTTCATGTTCCCGAGATCAATGAGATTTATTTATTGTATTTGTTTGGATATAGTTGGGTGCCAATTGGAATTCCAGAAAGCTGGAGCAGAAATATAGGAAGCCTGGTTTCTAACTGGTGCTCACTGATAGGGAGACAGTAGGGGTGAAGGATGGGGAGCTTAGCACTGTGCATCATGGCAAAGCCAATCTCATGCTCTTGCTGCTCCTCACAGTTCCCTTCCCCTCACCCCTCTCCTCTTGGGAAACACCAGCAGCCCACTGCGGTGGGAAGCTGGAGAGCAAGGGGGCCTCACCAGGGCTGTGGCAAGGACCACTTCTGGGTGACAGACTCAGACCCACCCTGTCAACTCTGGCAAGTCAAAGGAAGAAAGGAGGGTGGAAAGGGAATACCTGGGAAACAGGAGAAGCATCGGTGTTTGTTTCAAAGGCTTCTGCTTAGCAGTGGACCCCCAGCTGGTGCCTGACTATGCTGCCTGTTGATGCTGGTCATGCATCTCAGCGCTGCATAGCTTTGAAACTTGGCCAAGATTAAGTTTAAACAATGCCTTGAAGCCCATGAGCAGCTACATGCAAACACCTGACCCTCCTATTGCCTTAGCAACTGCATGCATATCTAAAGCATTTTCTGCACACTTCAGAAATACCTCATTTTGGAAACCTGAGTCATCCAAAAGACGTTTGTATTCAAAATAAGCTAGCCTCATATTTGCTGGATTCTGAAAAGGCAAAGTATTTGTCAAGCATAATGCAGCAGTGTTTTGTGAAGAAATTTTGAGGTAACTTGGAGGAAACCCAACAACTTCTCTGTTTCTGCTTCCACTTGTAGGTAGAAACTGTTAGCTCACTGAATACAACAGAAGAATTAAATGATTTGCATATACTGCCTTCTATTGCTTTCAGTAAATGTTAACAATATGTGCCTTTATCTGCAATGATTGGGAAGACTAAATAAAGATTGGGGAACCTCAGGCTCAAGACCTGAGTGTGCTCATCCAGAACTCTGTTCAGCCATTAGGCCTCAAGTGAGTAAACTCTGGCCCACCTGCCGCTGTGTGTATGGAAACCTTTGGTTTTTGTTTGGCTGGGATGTCTTACAGAAGTATAGTTTTGCCTCTCACTCTGTCCATCATTGGCCTGCAGCTCTCAGCAGGCTGCCCTTTTCGGATTGTGGCCCTCAGGGTGAAAAAGCAGGGGGGGTTTCAGCTGGAACTCAGCTGAACTCAGTTTCAGCACCTCTCAGGTGGGTGCCATTGCCATTCTAAGAGAACAAGGGTGATTTATGGCACCCCTTTTTCTAGAAACCCTGATCAAAGGGGTCTCTTGAGCATCTTGAGGTGCTTCTAAGCATACAGGGAGAGCATGCAATTTCTGCTTCTGTCTGCAGGATAAATGCAGCTCTAGAAGATTCCTGACTTTTAGGATCATATTTTATATATACCAGATGCTGTATTGTGAGGTGAGATGACAGGGCTGCTGTGATCCAGTCAAGTGGAATTTCCTGGAACTATCTCATAGAATAACATCTTATATCCTCTGAAAAACCTCTGTTTTTCTTTCAATATCCAAACAAGAACAACAGTTTCAAAAGAAAACAACAGCAACAACATCATGAACTGTAAGACATGCAGTCTGGTCCTGCAGTTACTGATATGACACTCAATATATTCATGAATATATTTACGTCTTACTTTGTATGTTTCGTTCCTTTGTTGTCAACCATTGTTGTTTTGTGTTTGTGTTTGTGTATACAGCCCCCCCCAATGTATTAAAATACTGTGGAAACAAGGTTTTAAAACCATTTACTTTAGGGCTCTGATAAACCATGAGCCTGTGATGTATTCATATTTGCTTTCCAATTATGTAAGACATCAATATTTGGGCAAGATATTTAATGGCTGCCATTTACTCTTCACTCCTGGCACTTTAGTAAGTCATCAAAGGGAAGCTGTGATTCTCAAATCACTCTGTTTGACACTGAGGTTGCCAAAGATGTCACATACTTTAAAGACATTTGGATGGGAAAGAGAAAGAACAAGGGCATCTTTCCTTCCTCCTGAAACTGTGGGAGCTGTACCATGCTAATTGTTTTATTGTTATATGTTCTCTCTCTCTCTGTCTCTCTCTGTGGGGGGGGGCCTCTGGAGATGGGAAAAGGTGAAGGATTTCATTTCCCCCCTTTTCCTCCCACCTGAAATCTCCCCACAGAGTTCAGAGAGAGCCCTTTCCCCCTTCTTTTTAGCCTCACATCCAGGACTATAAGCTGTTAAGACCTTAAATGGCCCAATCCCCCTTCACAACCATTTTCCTTCCATTTGAGTGGAAGCTGGTCCACTCTGCCCTCAGTCAACCCCACCTGCATGACTTCTTTCTTACTATCATCAAGAGAATGGCACTGCCTGTAGCAGCTTCCTCTTCCATGTTTCCCCTTGTAGAACTCAGCAGGGAAGAGGATGGGGACAAAACTAGAGTTAGATGGCTCTGCCTGTCATTAGTTCTGGCTCCACCTGCTGTTGACCTCCTGGTCTTCCATCTTACAAGTCCAAATGGGCATCAGTACCTGCTGTTTTGTATCTTCCACAGAAACCTTCAGAATTTCACAGGACTTCTGGATATGGATCCTTGTTGCACCCCCCCCCTTTTAAGGACACTTTTATCTTTTAATTTTCTTCTTCTTCTTCTTCTTCTTAGCCTATCTGAGGAGTACCATGAGCATCCAGAAACTACTTGTTTTTGGCTGCCTACCTTTTTACTGCCAAACTGAGAGGCACCAGACCACCCAAGTTCCATATTCAAAGGATTGATGATACTGACCCTCCTGGCAAATTATTTATTTGTTAGTTTATTTTGTTCCATTTAAGGATCCTTTCCTAGGAAACATCTCAAAGTGATTTAGCAATAACACACCAGCAATCCAAACATATACAAAACAATTTTATATATAAAGACCATTTCAAAGGTAAAAACAATTTCAAATCCTATACATAGATAGGGGGGAGACGAGGGGAACTCCACTTAAAAGGTTTGTTGAAGGTCTTCAGCAGGTACTGAAAAACAACAGAGGTGTGCTTGAAAGGAAATGAACTGTGACCCCTGGTTTTGATTACTTGCAAGTTGCTGTACAGAAGTGGTAAAAACAGAGGGGCTTTCAAGGATTTTAAATCACCTTTGTGTCTTATGATTTCTTTTTTTAAAATGCCAGAAATGTCAGTACAATCTCCTCTGCCATTAGTAATTAGAAATATAACAAAGCTTTCGTTTCCCTGGTGAACTGTTTCACACATAACCTGCTGAATTTATTTCTTCCACGTAAACTGACATTTACCTACCTGTCATCATGAATCTACAGTGGCTGCGGTGAAAAAGCAAGCCAAGAAACCTATCAGGCCACCAAAGCTGGGAAGATCCGGGCAGATAAAAAGCACTGTGGAGAGGGGGAAGGTATCCACCAGCTCAGGGATTAGGGAGAGGGGAGAAATTAAATACAGTTCACATTTGAAAGCGAATCTACCCAACTTTCCAAAACAGTATGTTCTTCCAAGTCCACACTTCTTTGAATTTTTCAGCAGAGCTCTCCAGCCATGTATCTAAATCATGCATAAAATTGGACTGTAAAGGACTGTGAAGCAGCTTGCAATCATTATTCTAAAATATCAGAGTATTGTGTCACGCAAAGCCACCTTTTACAGAAGAAAATAATCTGTGGTTACCCTAAAGCTCCTTGACTATGGGCATGTCTATGCCTGCTTTTGTGCTGTTATTTGGGCCTGGAGGTGCAGATTGAAGATGACAAGAACGTGCCCCCCAGCCTCACTGTTGTGGTCCAAAGGAAAGCAGAGCAATATGTTTGGTGCCAGCTTGGCCACAGAAGTTGCTGGAAGGAGGTGTACAAGACATCACCCAGCCCTAATAATAATTATTAGGGACTCTACTCTAGATTTGTGCAGGGTTTGCTCCTTAGCCTTTGCTTCTCCCAAGGTGCAAGGCAGCAGAGATTTAGGATCAGAGCTTATCTTCTCCTAGATGGCCTACCTTCCCAGGTTGACAAGCCCCATTTGCCCCTCACTTCCCCCAGCTTCCAGGAGCCACAAGTGAGAGCTGAGTGCAGGGTAGGGACCAAAGTTGGACAAACTACCTGAGAAGGAGCGCGGTGTGTTCCTCCACCAACACCCCATATACCCCAGGTTCATGATGGAGACAAATAATGCATGTGAGCCTATGAAAACAGGTCACAAAATTCCTTATGTTGGTTTCCTTATGTTCTTTTGCTTCTATGGACCAAAATGACTATTCTTCTGAAGCTGTCATGGTTGACTAAATTGAGTGTTGAGGGAATGAGCCGTTTCCCTTTTACATGTCCACATGGTTCTGAAAAACTGCTTAGAGGTGCTCATGTCCTTTCCAAAATTATTTTAGAAGAAGGATACTTTGAGTTTTCAAAGGTCACCTACTAGTGTTGTTTACTACTTTATAATTATTTTCAAATGAGAAGTGAAGGTTCTAATCAGCAGCTTGGCTGATTAATAAAACACAGGAGATGCTCCATTGTCCCAAACTACTTAACGAGAAACTCATTTCTCAAAGCCCTTCTTAATTACTCATGATTACTCGTGAGCAGATTAGCTGTACAACATTTAGTTCATCCACATCTCTGTTTCTCCTCCAGCTGTTCCTCTTCCTTTCAGTTCATAAAAGATGAAGAGTTTTCTTTCCTTTTCACTGTATCATCCATCCTCGTGCCTCCCTCAATTTCTCTCCTAAGCATGGATCCACCTTCACCCATTTAACTATTCAATACAGAAATACCACTAAGGATATTCAGAATGTTAATATGAAATGCAAATTCCACCAGGCTGTAGCTAAGGGAGAGATGGGAAGCAGTGCTGCATTCTTCTCTTATGTTAAGAGACTGGCTGCCATCGGCTCCTCTTCTCCCAGAACAATTTCCCTTTAAGATGATAATTATAAGAACTTCGTAAGTTTAAGAACTGGTATCTGAGTTTTATTTTTTCCTTCTCCCTCCCCACCTTTTTTTTTTTAGCATCTTAGCATTTCCAAGAGCATGGGTAATCATATGTTTGTGGGGACATAGAAGAAATGTGATTCTATTTCCTTATCCTTCTACAGGAAGATACAATGGTTGATGATATTTTATTTAGAAGACCTGTTGATCTCTAGCCAATAGGGGCATATCTTCAAACTTATATAGGGTTGAATCTCTCCAAAGAATCCTGGGAATTATAGTTTGGCAATGCTGATGAACATTCTCTGTTGACCTGTCCCTATCTCCTCCCCTCCCCTACACCAGGTGTGGTGTAGTGGTTAAGAGCGGTAGACTCATAATCTGGTGAACCTGGTTCGATTCCCCGCTCCTCCACCTGCAGCTGCTGGGTGACCTTGGGCCAGTCACACTTCTTGAAGTCTCTCAGCCTCACTCACCTCACAGAGTGTTTGTTGTGAGGGAGGAAGGTAAAGGAGATGGTTAGCCACTTTGAGACTCCTTAGGGTAGTGATAAAGCGGGACTATTTATAGACTCTAAGATATTCTCTTCCTTCCATTTTTTCCTCTCTTTCCCTCCCTTCCCCTCCTATCCTTTCTACTGAAGCCCTCTAGACATTGAGTTCAAGTGGGCACAGGATTGCAGCCAATGCACATAGTGTTCAATACATGAATATCAGCATTTGCTAAATGGATCAGTTGGAAAGTTGTGAGCTCAGTGTGCAGATAGTTTCCTTCTAGTGAGGAAAGCAGACAAAACTCTGCAGTATGAGTCATTAAGTATATTTAACCTCAGCCTTGTATACCACATATCTGACAGTTTCTGAGATGCCACTGGCAAACACTGGCCATGCAAAAGCCATGTCATGTAGAAAATTCAGAGTTGAATTTTAAACTGGCTCTTTCTTAAAGACGTAAAAATGCAATGTTAATACTTTTATGCAACTATCTTCTGCTAAAGAAGTATGGAATATTAATGCTGGAATTATCTAAAAAAGTATAATTTTCTATTCTCTGCTACTACTCCCCCCCCCCCAAATACCCTTGTTATTCCTTTTATATATGTCAGGGATCATAATTAAAGATAATACATGGACCAGTGGATCTACTCAGTGTAAGAGAACTTCAGTAAAGGTTCCTTACTTAATGAATTAAGTATTTTAAATATCATCTTTCAGAGCATACTTAAAATATAACATGTACAGTGGTACCTCGGGTTAAGTACTTAATTCGTTACGGAGGTCCGTTCTTAACCTGAAACTGTTCCTATCCTTTAGCAGCACTTTAGCTAATGGGGCCTCCTGCTGCCACTGCTCCGCCAGAGCACGATTTCTGTTCTCATCCTGAAGCAAAGTTCTTAACCTGAAGCACTATTTCTGGGTTAGCGGAGTCTGTAACCTGAAGCGTATGTGTCAGAGCTGCCTCTAGGTCCCAGCTCACAGAGGACCAATGCTAGGCTGTCGTAATGTACAAAAGTCTTTATTGAAGTTCAGTTTCCATTTCAAAGCCGCAGCGCGCAGCCCTACGTCTTAAATCCTAGATCGGCGAAGTCCTGTCTGAGTCTCCTCCCCTCTGACACCAGTTTAAGATCCTAGCCCTGCTCCACCTTTTCCGCTGCTCTCTCCTCCTCTGGGTCCTCCTGCCCGCTGGGGCATTGCCCTTTCTGGACTCTTCCGACGCTGAGTCGCTTAGCTCCTCCCCCTGCCTCCGGTGGGCTTTAGGACCCGGTTCCCAATCCTCATTCTCTGCTGTCCCACGCTCCTGTACATTTGAACTTGCCTCTCGCGCCAACCCAGTGACCTTCCTCCTAACCGTTACACTAGCTCTGTCACTGCTTCCCTCTTCCGGGATACTGGCCGGATCTGACCTCCCCTCCGTTGTCCGACTCTCCGATGGAGGCGTGGTCAGCCCTGCCTCGTCTTCTCTCCCTGGTGGGGAATGCACTGGTCCCGATACTTGGGACTCTTCCCCCCCCACTCTGCTCTGGTGGGGAAGCTGGTCCTGATTTCCAACTACTGCTCTGGGAGTCCCTGCTGCCCCCTTGCTCCTGGGGCGTTCCCCTTGGGAACCCCCTACCCCTGGCCACTGGCGCCCCCTTCTGTGAATCTTCCGATTCGCTGGAGAGGCTCATGGAATCCCTCGGGCCACTGTCATCTCCTACGCTCCCCTCGGATTCTTCCCCTTCACTCTCCATCTCCTCTCTTCCCTGTGCCTCTGCTCCTGAACCCCTGACAGTATGTAACCTGAAGCGTATGTAACCTGAGGTACCACTGTATTCAAATTTCATAGGAACATAAGAAGAACCTGTTGGATCAGGTTGATGGCCCAACTAGATCACCATCCTGTTCTCATCGTGGCCAACCAGATGCCTGTGGGAAACCCACAAGCGGGTTTTTGAGCACAAGTTTCAAATAACTTTATTAGAAACACAGCAGTTAGAAACACAACATCTTAAAAGCATGGGTCAATAAAACCTCATAAAAAATGTATTAAAAGCCCTCAGCAATTGTACAAAAAACAAGCAAGCAAAGAAAAGCCCTGCAGCTACAAAAACCTTTAGAGGAAGTCCACACCAACCAAGCATGTTTCCAAGGCCCATTTGATGGCCTGTATTATAGGGAACCAATTCACTTGGAAGGGGTTCCCTAACTGGAGAGCAACCACGGAAAAGGCATTGTCTCTGTTGTCCCAAAACCAATTTATCGTCTGGGTGGGCAAACAAGCTGGCCCTCTGAAGCTTATCTTCAGAAATGAGCGCACTTCATGTTTCCAGTTGATCCTGATAAATGTCCAGTAGAATTCATCTGCATCTTGAAAAGCATGTAGAGCTGAGAGAGGAAGTGGGAAAGAGTGTCACTCTTTCAACTTCCTTTTTCAACTCTGCGTATTTCTAAAGTGAGAAAAAGGTAATAACCCTTAGCACCTTATGACCAAAGGGGCAGTGAGGTTGGGGGCTCAGAGGCCTTACAGGCACCCTGGAAAGGCTTCTAGGGTATCATTAAATTCATGGGTGTCACACTAGTGAGCCCTGTGATACAGGGACACGCACAGGATGCTATTTTAGTGGGCTGATTTGTGATTGTCATGGTGGCCAGATCCATCAAAGCATATGCAGCAAGATTCTCTACACTTATCATGAATTGGGCAGGGGGAGCCTACTGCTATGACACTGGTCCACCCAAGCATTCACTTCAGGCCAACAACCCCTGAAAGAGCTTCAGGACTCATGTTATTTATGAAGGGAATGTTCAGTTACAGATACAGACTGAACAGATAAGGGTTGTGCCTTCCATCCATTGTTTCCAAACGAGAAAGCCAGTACAAAATTTTATGAAGTCTCCCTCTGCTCCTTCCCCCTACCGCGTTCCATATGAACAGGAACTAAGTGTGGGGAATGCTGCCTTGACAGCAGTTTTAAAAGAGACTATTAGGTTTTCTTTACCTGACCTTAAATTTTCTGGTGAACAGCTCCCTGCAGCTCACTTTTCATCAACATCACTGTCATTAACAGGCTCGTCTTTATTCATGTGTAACAGCAAAATCTCCCATCTCCATTTCTCCCCTTAGGTAAATGTCACCATCCCTATGATTTGTGGTTAGTGATTGCTACCTACAATATCACATTTGTCTTGACTTAGCGGTGCTATGTAATGCGAACATTTTGGTTCCCGTTAGGATGAGTAAAGTCATTTTGTGTTCCCTTGGCATTTTGGCATAACTTGATGTGCGGACAATGCGTCTCATTTAGAGATCTAGAAGCAGGTGCTTCCCAAGACCACTGAACAAACTCTCTCTATCCACGGGAATACCAAAGAGTCATCAGATCCTAGGATTAATGCTGCCTCGTGATGGCACACTGTTGCAGGGGCATTCCCAAGGGGGAGTGGAAACAGTAGCTTTGAGTCAGCAGCTTCCAAAAGGAGCGCCTCATCTATAGTTAGTGGCAACATTAAAGTAATAAATAAATAAATAAATAAATAAATAAATAAATAAATAAAAAAACAAATCATTGCCAACGCCAGCGTTAGCCCCCCTGGAACCTTTTGAAAACTTTTTGTGCCTCTTGAAATTACCTCCCCAGGTCCAGGAGCTCAAAACAACAAACTTATATGTCAGACCTAATCCCAAGCCATAAAGGTCTTCAGAGGATAAGACCAGCAGCCTGAACCAGGCTCAGAAATGGACTGGAAGCTATTGCAGCTGCTAGATGCTAAGCACCTTGTCTTGGGGATGGTGGCAAATGGTAGATGCACCTGTCAGGGACTGGGCAGAGGAGGAATGGTGGAGACCGCCTCCCCAGCCTGACCCTTCCAGGGAGGAGGAAGATAGTACAGATTTACAACAGGGGGTTGAAGGAGGTAGCAGCTCAGAGGCAGATGAGGGGAAAACTTAGGAAATCACGGGAAAGCCGGGACAACACCCAGCTGACACATTGTCATTAGAAAACATTCCAGACTCTCCTAGAACCCAGTGAGCCTTAAAAGTAGGAGAGCAAAGAGCTCAAAGACAGAGGGCACATAGCAGCACCTGTAGAGGAAGTGATGATGACGAATGAGGAAGTGGGAGAGACGGGCGGTGGAGATTCACTCAGGACAATGCCATTATCCAAGAGGCAGGGTTCTATAGCCCCTCTCTGTAAAGATTGAAATAAAAAAGGGCTGTTAGAAACTTTTCCTTGTTTTATACTTTCCTGGCTAACCAACTAGGAGCTGCTGACAGCATCCTGACAGCACCATTCCCTATTCCAGCACAGGCAGCAAAATGCTTTGGCTTGGCCTCATTCATACACTTCCAACAAAGACCAAAGAAGGCAAACAACAATTGTCAGCTGGAACTGGGTCACCATAGCCATGGTGTGTTGTGTGCATAGAGATGCTTGATGAGTTTTAATTCTATCAATTCCATTGTATACTTACCTGATCCACAACTCCTGGGCTAATGTGTGAATTGGTATGTACTTATCCATTAGACTTTGCACTTTTCAGCTTAAAGGATGTACCCAAATACATTACAAAATGGATCCAGAAATGTATACGTTGAGATAAAACGTATTAAAAATGCATTTTGTGATAAAATACATAGCATATTACATATTTAACTTTTTATGTAGGGTTTTTTTAATAAAAAAATGCAGGTTAATTCAGAAATGAGTAGAACAAGAATGAATACGTGTGAAATTGGCATGGACTGTAAAATAGGCTGTGCCCTGGTACTTGCATTCTTGAAAGCACCCAAAAAAGACAATTCTGTGCCCTGGTACTTGCATTCTTGAAAGCACCCAAAAAAGACAATTCTAAATAGTGCCATTCAGTATCCCTGAAACTTACTGAGACAGATAAGAGCAACCTTCAGTTCTCTGAACTTAGCTAAAACTGTCCACACCTCTCTGAACCACAAAGGTTGTCTGCAGCATCTGCTGAGGAGTTCACAAAAGATTTCCCATGCCCTCTCTACTCACAGCTGGAAAGCCCGAGAAAAGGAGTACCTTTTATGGTATCTTGGCAACTCCACTCTCTCAGAAAAGAAAATGTGTGAAATATGAGAGAGAGAGACACAGAGAGGGAGTTGGAACAAATAAGAACTATATATCTATGCCTTACATTACGTAAGTTATTTTTAGATCCAAATCATATCATTGATTTGGTAAATAAATATAGATGAGTTAACGTCTTACTTTTGACAATCTGCAATCTGCTAACTGTTGGGTACAATATATTTTTTTGTCGGATACAAAAAGGAGAAACTTTTAGTCACTGTCAGATACTGTCTTTAATATTTGCTGCTTCAGATACATTAGAGGTATTCTCATTAGCCACCTTCAGTTGTTTCTTAATACCAAAATGTATTCTAGCTGGGCTATTAAAAGATTATAGAATCATAGACTTGGAAAGGACCACAAAGGTAACCTAGTCAAACTCCCTGCAATGCTGGAATCTTTTTGCCCAATGTGAGGCTAACAAACCCATGATCCTGAAATTAAGAGTCTCATGCTCTACCAACTGAACTATCCCAAGACTTACTGATGGAGAAGATAGTCTCTTAGATGTTAACACCAAGCCAAATGTAGTAGTGGGGTTCCCTAAACCTATGCACTAAGGCTGCAATCCCATACACCCTTACCTGGACATACCTAGGACTGCCTTGTGAAAAGAGAGGGATTTTAATGCTTTTCTTGGCAAACTTCCCAGAACAGCAAACTATTGCTTGAAACGGCTCACTGCATGTCTATTTGTTAAATGAGGTTTAACGTCTACTCCAGTTACTGAATTTTCCACCTTTTGAGAATCAGTACTAGATAAAGCAAATGTAGCACCTTGTCTCCTAAACTGTTAAATACATTTAAGAAAAACAAACCAGCTGCAGCAACACCTAAACTCCTGATGATGCATGGCTTTAGAAATGCAATAATATTGATATGGAAAAATAGAGAACAAAGGAAATATCAAGAACCTGTTCTGTATGATTAGTCTGTGGTATATTGGACAGGATGCATCCCTTTAAAAACGGGATTTTTACTTGCTTCAGTTATAGATTGTAAAAAGCCCCATCCTTGACTCTTGATGCGCTTTTAATGAGGAGCACCTGCACACATGCAAGTGTCCCTACATGGAGCTAGGTTCTGACTATCCTATATAATAGCTAAAATGAACCCTGAATGATTAGGATTAGATTATCATAAAGGTAAAGGTAAAGGTACCCCTGCCCGTACGGGCCAGTCTTGACAGACTCTGGGGTTGTGCGCCCATCTCACTTAAGAGGCCAGGGGCCAGCGCTGTCCGGAGACACTTCCGGGTCACGTGGCCAGCGTGACATCGCTGCTCTGGCGAGCCAGAGCCGCACACGGAAACGCCGTTTACCTTCCCGCTGGTAAGCGGTCCCTATTTATCTACTTGCACCCGGAGGTGCTTTCGAACTGCTAGGTTGGCAGGCGCTGGGACCGAGCAGCGGGAGCGCACCCCGCCGCAGGGATTCGAACCGCCGACCTTTTGATCGGCAAGTCCTAGGCGCTGAGGCTTTAACCCACAGCGCCACCTGCGTCCCAAATAGATTATCATAACAACAGTGTTTATGGGAATCATTACTAAATGTTTCATATTTGCCTGGATTTAACAGGGCTCTTATTAGGCTCTTATTTTATTTGTATAATGTATATTCTGCCCCTCATCACAAGTGGCCCCAGGTTAAATTGTTCCAATATAAAAGACGACATAAACCATAAAGCACAATTAAAACCTATCACCTTACATATCCACCACTATATCTCCCCAAATATTCAGAAAGCCTGTTCATAGGTTGTCACTGAAAAACAGACAAAGCAGGCACTTCAGGAGGGGAAGAGTGTTTCACCACCTCCCCGAGAAAGCCCTCTGGAGCGTCATAGATCTCCTGACCTCAGGTAACATTAACACTACCAGATCATAAGAGCTGGGCAGCTTTTTGCAGGGACCAGGAGCTCCTTTAGAAACCTGGGCTCTAAGCTATGAAGGCCTTTAAAATCTCAGAAGCAGAATTTGTATTGTATCTGGAAACCAACAGGAAGCCACTGGAAATGTTTCAACGCCAACAAGACATGTTCTTGGTGATGTCCCAATCGCTCTGCCATAGCTTCAGAGGCCGTGATCTCTCCCTCTACTTATGACTCTTTCACACACATCCACTTTCACACACATCCACACATCCAGAGGGGGAGACAAAAACGGCTCATCAGCTCTAGCTGGGACAGTCCTTTCTCTTGCCAACCCCTCCAACTGACATGAATTTCTGGCCTGCTGTCCTTCCCAGTGAAATTCCTTCCTTTCCCTTTGCTGTGCATGCCCCCCAATGGATGAATGCTACCACCCTCATAGCATCCATGGCCAGAACAATCATTCCATGGGAGAAGTCAGCAACTTCTTGATGGTACAATACCCAACACCACCTCTTCCTACATATACTGTTTTTCAATGTTTTGCTTTCCAGTGTACACTAATACACCAAACAAGAGAAGTGACATGGCAGACATGCCAGTGTTTGTCTTATAACGGGAATTTATTCATACTACACGAACAGCATTTGCATTTGAACATGTCTCAGAGCCACATGACAATACCAATCAAAAGCCTTGTTAATTATCCATTGAGAAACAGCGCCACTCCATTGCTCCCTCCCTCTCTCTCTCTCTCTCACACTTAATGCTATCTTCTTTAATTCCTTACCCATCCGTACTTCAAAAATAAGCAAAGATAAAATGGGCTGGTACTTTATGTTTGAGGAGTTCTTGGCCCAGTTTCACAAAGCTGATCTCAGCTTCATTCTTGCCTTTGGATCTGAGAATATCCAGTGACAAAAGAAAGAGAAAGCTCTTATCAAAATTGCATACCCATTTTGACCTTGCTGTTTGTCAGTACAAAACACAAGTTTGTATCTTGAGTGCTTGCCTCATAACTTATTTGCAAGCACTGCAAATAAAGCTTCTGGCTTTAAAAAACTGTAAACAAAAGGAGGGCGGGATGAAGAAGAAAAGCAACACAAATGTGAGGAACTCTCTCCTGCCTCAGTTGTAAGTCTCCTGAAAAAACTGCAAGCATATCCTTGATTTTTTTGTTTTTGTTTTTCCCCCACTGTACGAGAAAGTACACGCAACAATAAATATGACTGTATTTAGCTGGTGAGATAATTGATTTTAATTATTATAATTTAATGGCTCATTACATATCCTTCTGTCATCCATGCCTCAGTGTGATTCCCCCACCCCTTTGCTGTGTTTCTTGTGTGGGGGAAAAAGTGCCAATGCTCTATTTTCTTGCACATGTTTAAACTTAGAATTCCATTTTCATGTTGCTGCTTCTTCTTCTTCTTCTTCTTCTTCTTCTTCTTCTTCTTCTTCTTCTTCTTCTTAGCAAAGGAATAATCTGAGTTTGTTTTGTCCTAATGTGTAAACATCATTTGTATAAGTGTCTGAAGGTCTCAGTCATTTTTCTTCTAAAGCTCCTGAAAATTTAGCAACACAAGCATTTCCTACAATGGTGTTAAAATCCTGGGAAAGTTTCATTCTGCTAAATGCCAGCATGTCGGGTTACTGTTAAAGGCACAGGAACAAAGCTACCTTCTTATAACAAAAAAGTTGGCAACCTTAGACCTATCTGCAGGGGTTGGAGACTTAGAAATTTGGGGTGTATATACACCATACATTGAAAGCACATTTAAAGAACATCCTCCCTACCAAAAAAATATCCTGGGAACTTTAGCAGTGTGGACTGATCAGACCAGTGTGGGGCCCTTCTGAGTGTGGAGGGATCGAGGTCAGACCCATGTGTAGGTAATTAACAAAAGAATTGACTGGGCACCTAAATTCAAAATGCAGGGCTTTTCACATTCTCCAGCAGGAGAAAGCCCCCAGCAGAGTTAAAAACACTCTCAGATTTAAGCAGTAGTACAGTGTGGAATATCTTTTGCATATCGCACTTAGTCTGCTTTAAAGCTCCTGTCACCTTCTCTCAATCCATCTAGCAGTGAGCAGACCACACACTCTTAAATAAATTTAAAAAGCTTTACTTACTAAATCCAAAGGTCTGAATCATGCCTTGTTCCATGCAGCAGCAAGGAGAACACAGGTAGATTACTCTTGGATGCAAAGTACACTATATAGTTTCCAGTGGTTTTTTTTAAAAGGGGGTACTCAAGGGTACGCAGTACCAGCACCTGTTTTCATTGTTAAAAAGTGTGGCACTTACTGTAATAATAATAATAATAATAATAATTTATTATTTGTACCCCGCCCATCTGGCTGGGTTTCCCCAGCCACTCTGGGCGGCTTCCATAAAAACCAAAAATACACTAAAATATCACAGATTAAAAACTTCAACATCATGGTGAGTAAAAGGTAAAGGTAAAGGGACCCCTGACCATTAGGTCCAGTTGTGGCCGAATCTGGGGTTGCGGTGCTCATCTCGCCAGCATACAGCTTCCAGGTCATGTGGCCAGCATGACTAAGCCGCTTCTGGCAAACCAGAGCAGTGCACGGAAACGTCGTTTACCTTCCCACCATAGTGGTACCTATTTATCTACTTGCACTTTGACGTGCTTTGAAACTGCTAGGTTGGCAGGAGCAGGGACCAAGCAACGGGAGCTCACCCAGTTGCGGGGATTCAAACCGCCAACCTTCTGATCGGCAAGTCCTAGGCTCTGTGGTTTAACCCACACTGCCACCCGCGTCCCTCATGGTGAGTACCAGCACCTAATTTTCTAGGGGGTAAAGCACTAATAGTTTTAAACATGAACTTGGAGTAAGTTCAGACATGTCTGTCCTGGTCAGTTACATGATGGGAGACAGTGAGTAAAGGAAGAGAAGAAGCTTCACCTCCTCCCTCATGGAGGTAATGGGTGACCTAGCTGAGTCTAGGAACAGACCTTGCTTGTCTTAACCCCTTCATGCACTAAGTAGCACTTACGCATAGTTAGGTTTGACTGCAATTTCCTACACCAAACCCCTCAGACAGTACCCAACCTGGCCTACCCTCTGCCTCAGATACCTTTTTTAAACTTGAGATGCTAGTGATTGAACCTGAGACCTTCTAGAAGCAAAGCATTCAAGAGCTATACCCCCCTTTCAGTGACCTGGTTCAGTTTACATCCACATATATTTGACAGGTACAGCTGTCATTTTTTAATTGAGGCGCAAGCATATCTGCAAGATGGCTATCTAATAATCCAAATATTGAATGAGGCTGACCAAATGAACCTGCTATATAGTTCATTACACCCGCTCCATGCCTTTAAATGAGAAAAGTGCTCAGGGCAAATCGTCTAAACTGTGAACAGCTTTTACGGAAGCCTCATTAATGTATGGAAACTGTGAAGCTAATCAACTCTTAGAGCCATGTTTGGGAAATTTTACATTAACCAATTTGCTCCACTGCTGGTACTGCTCAGGCAGGCTTTTCACACAGAGAGTTTTTTGCGGCCTTGCTAAAATTATAAAGCATCTGTCTTTGCCCCAGTCATCCTAGAGAAACATGAATATCTTTCTCCCCAAAGATATGCCACCAAAGTCATGATAAATAGGCTACCACTATCAACACAACAGTAATATATTGCTCTTGTCTCTCGCTAGATAGGAAGAAAGGGAAAGCAAGTCTATGATATAAAATGGAAACCAGCAGATTTCAGGAGCGCTATTTCAGCGCTCCAGAAATAAGCAAAAGACAATATTTCTTGTTTCCATACTTAACTATCCTACAAAATATATGTAACAACACAACAAGGCATACAGTTGCTTGAACCAAAATAGGAACCAGATAGGAAGCTATTGTGAGGAGATGTTTTTAGATTCTACAGGCTTATTCAGGGCGCCAGTTAGGGGCTTTGCTGTTCCCCTTGAGTCTGACTTGCTAAAGGCATCAAAGAAATTGGGCTGTGGCCAGATGCAAAAGGGCTGGGATTGACTGAAAAAGCTTCTCGGTCCCAGCTATATTCATAATCATTGGCTGTTTTATTTTCAACTACTTTCCTAATGGTCTCTAGCATACAGTTCACTTTCCTGACCCCCTGCAACTGTCACACAATGAACTGACATTTTCATTGACCTCTCCAAAACAACCCCAAGATCTCTTTCTTGGTACACCACTGTCAGTTCAGACCCCATCAGTGTGCATGTGAGGTCAGGGCTTCCTGCTTCAAAGTGCATCATGTCACCCTTGAATGCATTTGTCATTTCAATGCCCATTCCCCCATTCTGACCAATGGCCATGGTGGTTGTGGCTGATGAGAGCTAGAGGGCCACAAGTTCCCCATCCCTGCTCTGGACCAAGTTAAAAAGCACTTGACCCAATTCAGATCCTTGGGGACCCCAAGCTCGTAGAACCAAGCTTGTGAGAACCAAGCTTGTGAGAACCATTCATTCACTCCTACTTTCTCTGTTTTGCGTTCTTTAACCAGTAACTGATCCAAAAGCAGGTCTACCTGCTGACTGCTAAGCTTCATCAGGAATGTATTTGAAAGCTCAAGTACACAGTGTCTTCTGGGTCACCCCTATCTTCATGCTTAGTGAAGCTCTCAAAGAACTCTAAAATAGACAGAGCTTTTAGACAGAGCGTACCTTGCCTTCACATGGGACGCGGGTGGCGCTGTGGGTAAAACCTCAGCACCTAGGACTTGCCGATCGCATGGTCAGCGGTTCGAATCCCCGCGGCGGGGTGCGCTCCCGTCGTCGGTCCCAGTGCCTGCCAACCTAGCAGTTCGAAAGCACCCTCGGGTGCAAGTAGATAAATAGGGACCGCTTACCAGCGGGAAGGTAAACGGCGTTCCGTGTGCTGCGCTGACTCGCCAGATGCAGCTTGTCACGCTGGCCATGTGACCCGGAAGTGTCTGCGGACAGCGCTGGCTCCCGGCCTATAGAGTGAGATGAGCGCACAACCCTAGAGTCTGTCAAGACTGGCCCGTACGGGCAGGGGTACCTTTACCTTTTACCTTGCCTTCAGTCAGAGCTGTTTGGATGACAACTAAATCTAAGCAGTAAATTGACCGTAATTCATAATTCATCTGACAAGATCGTACAAGTAATTAGTGGAACAGACCTCTGCTGAAGGTGCATTCCTGTACTTGGGCTTCAGTCTTGGTTAAAATCTTCCTAGGTTACCAGCTGACATGACTAAGAAAGCAGGGAGTTGGAACAATAGGAACAACAACAACAACAACAACAAAATAGTTATGATGGGTGAATGCTAAATTTGTTGATAGAGATGTAGTGAACACATAAGACGATAGCCACTAGCCTTTTATTTTTGAAACAAAGGAACAAAGATTTTGAGCAAGTCTACAAAAGGGTTTATTCAGACTCTAGCACAATACTTTTTCGTGTGTGTATGTAATGCAATTGAGCTATTTCTGTATGTTGTGTTGTGCAGAATGCAAACCTCTTTTTATTTTGGCACACTGCTGCTACAGTCTGCATGGAAACCATTGTCTTATTCAAAAGCTCCTTAATCCAAAATAAATGCTGACACTTCAGGTAACAATAGTTGGCAAAGAACAGTTTGTAAATCACAAGCGGAGCAAGTGTTTGCTTTGTACTGCGTACTGAATAGATACCAAAACCTGCCCTGTTCAGGTGCCTACTCCTCAAAGTGAACAAAAGCATCAATATGTTTAAGCAGGCCTAAATGGTTCCAGTTATCAAAATGATACATATAGAGAAAAGGGAACCATCATCAAAGAGGACACAATAGCAGTGCTAAAGAATGACCTAAACATCAAATCTTCGTGAATGTGTGCAGTCACTGGCAGTCTGCTCACAGCAGCCAGTCCCAGCAAGCGAATGCAATTACACGATAGAATCCAGACTTTCAAACACGAGATTGAAAAATTTATAGGTATTTATAACAGTGCAATTGCTGATCTTTTGTGAAATCCAAATATTCTTTCTAGAGCCTTAAAAAGCCTTTATGACGTGGAATAAGGACAACTGGGTGGGCAGGTTGGGGGGAGAGTTCCATGTTACTTGTGTCACACTGTGCATTAAAAATAGGTTCCCACTGAGAGGTTGTTCATCCCTTGGTATATATTTGGATCATTATTCAAATAACTGCTTAGGTAACCACCCAACAAAGGAACAAAAGTGGTGACAATCCCCAAATATGCATCATTCCCATGTATGTTTCAATGTAACCTCCAAGTGTCCCACTTGTTGAATTACAAAAATGAAACAAAATCAGAGATGAGGGAGTCAGCAAGAGGTAAACTTGTGTTTTGTTCAGCCCAGTCCAGCCCAGGGTACCCTGATAAAATCCATTTCAGTTTCTCTCTTTTCCAGTCTGAAGTCCACCTTTCCACAATGCCACACCTGTTCATGATTTTTTTTTTTAAGTCCTCATGAAAATTCACCAACATTTCTACGAATATATATATTTCTTCCATGCAATTTTTGCAAAGCATTTCTCCCTAACGCAACACATTTTTGCATGTTATTTCCACTAATATATTCATATTTTTAGCACTTTGCCCTAGCATATGAATTGTTGTACACATCACTTGGTTGGAGAGGCGCTTTGCAAAATTCAGGGGAATGCAAATTTTGAAATTTTGTATTGTTTCAGAAAGTGCAGATCTGGTAGGCTGGCCTTTAAATGTGAACTGCATCAAAATTCTCCTTGATCCCTGTCCAGCAGTCATAAGGGGCAATATGTCAAGAGCTTGGAAGTGATTCAGGGCACCTCCAGACCATTTTTTAAAAGTGGGCATTCATCCTGATTTGCTTGCACAAAGCTTACACAAAGGTTAGATGATTCCTGATCTTTACTGAGCATTTGTTCTGATTTGCTTGGGGTGAGGTTTACACACCATGGCAAACCATAGTGAATGGATTTCCATGAATGTGCCAATCTCATCCACTTTGCTCTCTCTTTACTATGCGTGGCAGAAACAAACCACAATACCTGGTTGGATATTATCTCAATATAGCTAAGGCTTGTTATTGGCTTACTGATTGTGATTTGCATAAACTATGGTCTCTGGTTCGGGTGTTATGATAAGCCAAGAATTGTGGTTTGTTTATCTCACATATTAGTGGGCAATATCTGTGTGTTCATGGTAAATCATTCACTGTGGCATTCATCATCGCATGCAAACTAGGCCACTGAGAGGTAAAGCCTGTTTCAGGCCCAGCAAAAAGCAAACCAACCACAGTAGTATTCATGCATGAATGGGAAAAGGAGTTTGCACTACCATTTTTTGAGATACCAATTCTATTGTCGCTTTTAAACATCAGGCTTTACAACAAATTCTTTGGGGGGTTTTTCCGAGAAGTCCCAATATTGGATGTTTCAACACTCTCCCCAATGAGTTGAACATGCACAGAAGGATGGTTACACATGCTATAGAGTATATTTTATAGCATTTTGTGGATTAGTGTTTTCTCAGGCTAAAAACCAATGCCTATAATTATGCAGCACACCTGTTGCTGTCGGTGCATTTCCATGGAAACCAGACACAAAGCCTTGGCATCTCGTGTTTAATTATATAGATGGAAACATATAGATATAAAAATCTCAAAATCTTTGTATATTATGTAAGATCTTTAAGGTTACAAACTAACAAAGCAATCTTAAGTGGGGTGTGAGAATGGTAGATGACCCAGTACACTTTCTAAGCCCTGGCTGGGACAGGAAGAATTTATTCTTCTCCCACTGAAGCCAATGCTAGTTGTATCGAACCTGTACAATCCTTGTTGTATTAAACTTAGCACAGTAAAAACAAAACTTTAATACAAAATAAGAGAAGGGCTGTAGCTTTGCATGCATCAGATCCTGGGTTATCTGCAACATTCTCCAAGTAGGACTGGGAGTGTAAATCCTGGAGAGCAGCTGCCAGTCAGAGTGGACAGTGAAGAGCTAGATGGACCAATGACCTGACCTCCTATGTTTTTTACTAAGAAAAGGACATTGACTATCTGTGAACATTTGCAAACTGGTTGTAGTTTGGTTGCCCAACTCAGTTACAGAATTGCACATCTCAGGTAACTCTAAAAGTGTAGGTAAAATGTTTTGGAAGCGTATTATAGAGAGCCACATTTGACTGCATACAGCAATCCATCTTGAGAGAAGCAATCTCGATGTCTTCAGAACAGAACAGCATTAGCATCAGGGAATCTGACATGAAGAAGAGCAGTAGCTGTGAAATAAATAATCATGGCAGGCCCCCAAAGATACGGTTTAATGTTCTTCAACTCAACAAGTCCAGATTTAGAGGTTTCGATAATCCTTTTCATGTAATGAGAATGTCCCCTCCACCGTTACAAATTATTCTTTTAAAAATCATTCTTCTTTTTTCCTAGAATTACCATATTTATTTATTTGTCTTCACTGGCTCATATAACAGGAAAATGTCTCAAAACAGCACCTTCAAACTTTTCACACTGCTGTCAGTCAAAGGTAATTCCGCTAGCAATCATATTAAGTAAAGCAAGTCATAGCGTCTAGTTGTAGGTCTATTAAATCCATCATATAATCAGTAAAGAAGGTCCGCTGTCTGGTTTGAGGTCCACCCTCAATACACCTGTCAGGGAACTGCCATCAGTACTGGAGGGGGAGAGCAAAAGCCAGAGGGATTCCAGAGAGCGTCCAGGGATCGGGAGGAGCAGCCCATCTTCTGGGGAAGAGAATCAGCGTAGCACCAGTGGAGAAGGGGGGCAGCTGGGGGAAGTGGAGAGGCGGTCTCATGACTCCTTGCCTGGGACCAGCGGGGAGAGTTGGGGTCCTCCATTGCCCACGCCCTCCCTGTGCAGAAGGCTTCCGCGCAGAGAGGGTAGGCGGAGACTAGGCGTCAAAGAACTTCTTTGCTGGAAGAAGTTTAAGAAACGCCCACTCACGGATTCTGCCAGCGATTGAGTCAGCCACGGGTGAGTGGCTGTCCGGACAGAAAAAGGTTCACTTTGGCAACCCAGCCAGGTGTTTGCACCCAGCCGGGGAGATAGGTACCTGCTTACGCACGAGCAACCCCTAGAACCATTACAACACCATTGTGTCCAATCCCTTGCTTCACAAAGTGGGGCTGCTGTTGAATTGAATGGGGCCTAACCTGAGTACTGAGGCATTGACTCTGGGAAATAATTATGAGTCAGATCATTACAAGTATCAAATCCCGTATTTAAATGATTACATTCACCCTTCTTGTGGGCCCTTCTTCAGTTGCATCCAGCTATCACACCTTGAACATAATATTCCTTTACTCACCAGAAGGCATCTACAAGCAATCCATCATAAAGCCAGGCCAAGACATTTTTCTGCCCGTGGCAAAGGACAATATGGCACCCTCTCATTCAACATATAGAATCCAACTGGACTGCCAGGAGACTCTAAGTTCAACACTGGCGATTTGACAGTGTCTTCCATCTGGAGACAAGAGGCCAGCTTAGGAGTAAATACTTAGGAGTTGCAGCTCCACACCCCAGTCATTTCAGGAAGCTGCCTAATTCTGGTCCTATCTGCTCCATACATTTCCCTGGGAAATGTAACAAACAACACTCAGCACCCTTAACAAACGGCAGTTCCCAGTATTCTTTGGGGGACACCATAGCTGTTTAAACTGGTATAGTGTAGATGGGGACTCTGCCCGGTAGTAAGGCCAGAGCCATGGGGAATTGTAAGCAAAGAATGCTGAACATTAAACCAAAGGAAAATGCCAATTAAAGCTTGGCCGAACTAAAACAGCCACATTCAGATGGAGGATAAAATTAGCCATCTGCCAACACTCATCTAAATTGAGGAGGGGTCATAGCTGAATGTCAGAGCACATGCAGGAGGTTCCCTGTTCACTTAAAAGGGTCTCCAGTTTTAAATAGTCTCTCCGCCTAAAAGGATTGGGGAAATGGTTGCTTGGAAGCTATTGCCAGGCTGACTGAAAAATACAAGGCTAGAAGAACCAATAGTCTCACCAGGAATAAAGCAGTTTCATGTTTTCTAAATTGTTTTCCAGATATAAAATGTCACATACATTTGTGAAGAAAATATAGAAGTATTCTCCATGGAACATTTCATTCCTTACAATCTGCATGTAAAACCACGTCTTCTGCAAAGCAAGCCACTCAGTTGAGCCAACAGTGATGAATCAGCAGATTTTTCAGTGGTGTTTCGTTTTTACCACCAGAAGAGCAACATCAACAAAATCTGTGCAATTTTCAAAGTTTCAGCAAAATATCCCATTTCAGCAGACTACACCATCTTCAAATATAATTAAATGTGAGTCATTGCAGAGCATGGCCTTGAAAGATGACCAAGCTGTGTGGAATCATTCGACTGCTTTTATGTGGGAAGTAGCAACCCCATCATGCTCAGCTGAAGGTGTGAACAGAGCCTACATACATATAAGCTGCTTGTTCATAGGCTCTGCATGTGCAATTGATGGAAAACCCTGTTCATTTTTGTTTTTGTAGCTGGAAGGACAAGGGAGCAGCAACAAAACTCCCCTTACTCAAAGGAGGAGGTTTTCCTAAATATAAGTGCACCATGATCCTAAACGTGTTTGTAACAGCATAAGTCACATTCAAATCAGTCATGTTTCCTTCCATTTAAACATGCTTAGGAATCCAATGGAAACATTTTAAAAAGCATAATCAACCCAATATACGTAGAGCTGTAAGGAAGGTTTCAGGAGATGTAAATTAGTAAACAGAGGACAAGAACGCAATCAGAGAATTCACTTTTGCATTGTGTGGTTGCAACCATTGAACACTTTCATTGGCCCAAATCTGCCCATGCAATCCCAATGATTCTGTCTCCTCATGTTGGACTAGCGTTCCTGTCACCCCCAGCATATGGCCTCCCAAGAGGAATCATGACCTTATCCTGTTCCTTCCATATGTTGCATTACGTATTTTAACTATCACACTCTTGCACACACAGAAGCCCCCTCTCAGAGTAAAACGGACCAAATCCAAAGATTTCACCAGGGCAGAGCATATGGAGAATTAGGCCATCTGGCAATTAAAATGCGTGAGAAAAATTAAGGAGCATGACACAAAAGATGATAGCGAAGATAGCATTCACTGCTTTCCATTAGCGAATGGGTTAAGCAGAGAATTCTTACTTTTGGAAGAGAAGCTCTGGAGCCTGAACTCTGAGTGGTCATTGTCAGGACTGTGGTGATGCCCAAGGCAACTCTGGCTGGAGCAGCATCCATGTTGATCCAAAAAGAAACCCAGGACAAAATGACGATCAGCAGGCTAGGAATGTACATCTGGATTAAATAATATCCCATCTGACGCTCCAAATGAAACTTTACTTCAATGCATGTAAATTTTCCTAGAACATGAAATTGCTTTTATAAATCATTTTTGTACATTTTAATCTTCTTTTATTATGAGCATAAATTAACTGCCTTAGGCACAGGGAGTTTTGAAATGTCTAATATTATTCCTTCCTTCGTTCTTTCACCAAGGACTTCAAAATACAGTACAAATTCTTGTGGCTGGCACCCTATGTTGGTGGAGCTGACTTCAAGATGCTCACTTGACATTTTATATCACTTGACGCAATTTACTGTAACACATTTTTTCCATGGAGGGTGGGGATACACATTGTTTTTTCTGGATAGTCTATATATAGTTTTATTACTGTATAATGAGGGCTTTTGTAGTTTTATTCGTGTTTTCAAACGGCAAACAATTTTTTATTCCTGAACAATCAGATATGAAATACTTGAATTGGGGCATTTGGCCTGATGTTTTCAGCAATGGGAGTTGCTGTATCAAATAAACAAGCTCCTTTTAAAAACCGGACAGTGGATTATATCTTTGACAATGGAAATTATCGAAGTCACCAATGCTTGTAATTAGTAACCCGACTTCGAACATAATACTTGGCTGCATTCCAAATTCAGCAATGCTTGGAGTGAACTAGTTCACCGAACTAGTCCAAAAATTTATGAACTACACCTGAAAGTAGTTTCCCCAATTGCAGGGTGTACAAAAACTGAATTAAAAATTAATTTTAGAGTAGAACTTTGAATGAGTTCTAGTTCTTCTTCTTGTCTGTTCCCTATCCCAAACTCAGCAGGAGACCTGGGTTCTTAGCTTTTTATTTTTTATTTTAAAAAAGAGATATGTGAACTGAACATTTATAATGAAACTTAGAAAGCAAAACGTGATGGCATCTTTCTAAGGTTTATTAGGCTGATACGGAGGCACAGCTGTAGTTAATGGTGCTTAGTCACTTAATCACTGTGGTAAAACAATCAGAAGGAAGGAATGTGAGGTAATTCAATTATCTTCTCAACTGAAGAGAATTGCTTTCTTCCAACAGCTTTCAGTAGAAGTACGGGAACAAAGCACACGATGGCTTGTGCCATGTGACTGGCACAAATTAAATAGAGTAAACTTTTTTGAGTATGGAAATACAATTTTGGTGAACACTTCCACCTGTTGACATTCTGTCTGTCAGACTACTTAATACTTGTGTGCTGCCTCTTATTTACTTTTGAGCACAGCAGCTTGGAAGCATTCTGAATGCTGATAAAATGTTGTCAGGGATGAACTTGAACTGAGCTAGTTCATTTTGTATAAGAGGAATAAGCTCCTATTTGGACACGATTAATTTGATCAAGAACTACTTTTTAAAATGAACTTTCCAGGCATTGCAATTGAGTGGCATTTCCCCTTAAAATGTATTTCCTGGTTCAAATTTAAAAACAACCTCTTTGTTTTCTGACCCTTTGGGGTGCAATGTAGTCCACATAATGAAATAGTAAAGAACCGGAATTCATAGTAGCTACAGAGAAATGCATACATATACTGTTGGAAGAAGATCCTCGTATGCTCTTCAGATGTCTTGGACTACAACTCTAATGGTCTCTGGCCATTGGCCATGCTGGCTGGGGCTGATGGGAGTCATAGTCCAAAACCTTGGGGACAGCAACTTGGGGAAGGCTGTATAAAATGCGTTTCTCGCCCTTCCACACCCAGCTTATATTTTACCCCTCTAACCCCATTTCTTGTCATCTGCAGAAGTTAACTGTTAAAACAGTAAGCAAATGCTCACCAGTATTGTAATGTTTTGTGCAATAGCCAAGTTCTTTTTCTTCTTTCAAAATAAACTGTGGCAGAGTTAAGCCTTCTGCTACCTGCACTGGACCATCACTCATCCACTCAAATATCAGGTCATTCATAGTGTAGCCAACTAAAATAAACAAATTATCTTTGATTAGATAATATCGGAGTAGCACAGTCTAAAGGCAAGAGAGACAAATTATGGCAGTAAAAGCACTCTTGGTTTTCAGTGGGAAAACATCAATGGCAGATACACTAAATTAACTCTTAAATAGCACTATAATCACTACTTTTCTCACAAAGAGTGACATGATAACAATGACTGTACACCTGCAGTATAAATAAGGGAAACACACAAAGATATCTATGATAAGACCATGTTTGAGGGAATCTATAATTCTAGCAGCCTTGTACCCTGTGTTGCTCTATAATTCTAAGAAACCAAAAAATTGGTGTAGTGGTTAAAATCAATGAAGTTTTGAAAGGTTTAGTTAGTTTACCATATTGATTCCAAATGGCATCCAATTGTATCCAAATATAGACAAAATCCTGCCCCTCGATCTCAGGAACCACCATGCAAAATTTGGTTACAATATTTTAAGAGGTGTCCAAGTGCATGGCGCACACACAGCTTTCCAAAATATATACAGAGGGCCCACAACTTATGAGTAAACAAATGTGTCTAGAGGTAAGGACAAATGGCTCAGCAGAGTTTGGAACACTCCCTCATTTGGGGAGAGGGGAAGGGAAAAACTCCCAAGGTCAGGAGCTAGCGCATTGGGCTCTGTGGTCTGAAAATACCCTTAGTGCTTAGGCTATCTAACAAGCATGATTAAAATGTGAGAGGGACAATTTAAACCTGGTTAGATGGAAGCAGCAGCAGTTATTGCAGAGTTCTGTGTCAGCAGAAAAGACGCGCCAGCAGCATAGTGTAAGAGAACATGAGGTTGTAGCAGCATAAAAGTGACATTAAATGCTGACATTTCAAGCAGTGCAATCATACATGGACACACACACACACACACACGGCATCTGATTACTTACAGCTCTCTAGCTGCATCGTACATGTTTGTACATCCATTGGAAAGTTCTTCAGGTCCATGGGACACGATAAGGTTAATGTTAGCCTAAAGGAGTGCAAAAGAGATTTAATTACGTTTAGTAAGCATGGAATTATAAACAAAAATGGGATTCTTTTAAATGAGCCATTGTTACATGAAAAAGATCAAAGCCTGTATCCGTCTATTAGTTCTGATGGCGAAACGAGGTCAGTATGCCAGATGTGGCTTATCTTAAGAGCTGCTCTTTCACAGACAAGTCCCTTTGAACTCCAAAAAATAGTTGTCTGCTTCCAATGTACCCTCATATATATTTTAAATGATGTGGCAAACTGAATTAAAAATCTCTTTTTTTCTGTTGCAAATTAACTATACGCCTCTCCTTGCAAATTGCATGCTAGAGCGGATTTATATGCAAACCAATCCTACAAATGCCGATCGCATTTTCTCGACCTCTTTTAAAAACACGTGCACATTACAGTCAAGAAACCTCTATTAAGAGTTGGTCAAGAAAGAGGCACGCTATTACAAACAGAATTGTTAGTATCACACTGAGTGGGTGGGGAGTAGTGAAATCAAATCTTAATTTGAGTCCAAACCTGGGCTGCACCTTTTTTATTATTATTCTTTGCCATACCAGGACAGGGACTTTCAAACTGTTCAGATTAACAAATCATTAGAAAAAAACAGATGTAGTGTTACACTTCAGCGATCTGAAAGTCAAAGCATTCCAGGAATGTACGAGGGTCTTATTAATGGGGATTAAGCTTGGTTACTGTAATGTCCCTAGAGCTGGATTGCTGAGGAGGACAAGGGCACTGAAACAGAAGGAGGAAACCCTAGAAGTACATCAACCCAATGAGCCATTGGGTTGCCTGTGCCCCAGCCTATGCATGCGGTGTTGCTGTTCTCAGACTCAGAGGACCCCATCACAAGTCTCCTGTGCTCTGTTGCAGTAGGAAAGTGATGGCGTGTTAGGGCCCTTTAACTGAAAGGCACCCTCTAGTGAGGGCAGGGCAATCAGCAGGGATGCATATGCTGCTGCTAGATAGGCTGCTCACTGGAAGGACAGATTGTGAAGCTGAGGCTCCAGTACTTTGGCCACCTCATGAGAAGAGAAGACTCCCTGGAAAGGACCCTGATGTTGGGAAAGATGGAGGGCACAAGGAGAAGGGGACGACAGAGGACGAGATGGCTGGACAGTGTTCTCAAAGCTACTAACATGAGTTTGACCAAACTGCGGGAGGCAGTGGAAGACAGGAGTGCCTGGCGTGCTCTGGTCCATGGGGTCACGAAGAGTCGGACACGACTAAACAACAACAACAACAACAACAACAACAACAAGATAGGCTGCTAGTCTGATGCTCAGTATGAAGAAACATCCAAGCCCTGCCCTACCTTCATTCAGATCTTGGCCTTGCAGTAGGTCATGTCATGCCTGAGGTCAGTGCCCGTCTGAGAACAGCTATTTGGAAGTGAGACCCACAATGTTTAGTGGGGCTTACTCAGGCAAGTTGGCAAACTTATGCACTCTTACTTGAGGCTATGCCCCACTATACGCAGTGGGATTTACTTCTGAGTAACCATGCAGAGGATTACACTGCACATCCAGTAAATTAATTGAAAATTTACACATACCAAATGCTGGGGGCGGGGAGAGAGTTTACAGATTATTGTACAGAAATAATAATTCACTTAAATGGTGGGGGAAACTACATACCATGTTCCTCTGTTTGCATGTCTGCAGAATTCAGTTTGTCTATAGAACGGCAGATGAGCTCATCATGGCAAAGGCTAGCTATTTTTTAATATTAAGAATTAGTGTGGAATATACAGTGACCTTTCCTACCTGTCAGACATTTCTATTGCATGTAACAGATGTGCCATTTGTGTTACATATGTTTATTTGTGAGGGAGATTGTACTACAGTAGTACCTCTGGTTACGTACTTAATTTGTTCTGGAGGTCCGTTCTTAAGCTGAAGCACCACTTTAGCTAATGGGGCCTCCTGCTGCTGCCGTGCCGCAGGAGCACGATGCAGCTGCTGGGTGACCTTGGGCTAGTCACACTTCTCTGAAGTCTCTCAGCCCCACTCACCTCACAGAGTGTTTGTTGTGGGGGAGGAAGGGAAAAGGAGAATGTTAGCCGCTTTGAGACTCCTTTGGGTAGTGATAAAGCGGGATATCAATTCCAAACTCTTCTTCTTCTGAAGCAAAGTTCTTAACCCGAGGTACTATTTCTGGGTTAGCAGAGTCTGTAACCTGAAGCGTATGTAACCCAAGGTACCACTGTATAATAATAATAATAATAATAATAATAATAATAATAATAATAATTTATTATTTGTACTCCGCCCATCTGGCTGGGTTTCCCCAGCCACTCTGGGCTGCTTCCAACAAAGATTAAAAATACATCAAAATGTCACACATTAAAAACTTCCCTGAACAGGGCTGCCTTCAGATGTTTTCTAAATGTCAGGTAGTTGTTTACCTCTTTGACATCTGGTGGGAGGGCGTTCCACAGGGCTGGCGCCACTACTGAGAAGGCCCAAAATGAAATATTGTTGAAGGTAAAAAAGAATTTTTCTGACATGCTTTATGAGTAATTGCCACCCAACCTGGAACAGATCTCAACTTAGTTTTTCTCATGGTTTTGTAGCATAGGTCAAAAGCAAAATATTAGACAGGTTTGCATTGACAAACTGAACTAAAAAAACAGGGATATTCCACTGTGAGATGGATATCTTTCCTTAGGCAGATATTTATTCAACAGATGAGAGACAGCTCTCCTCATGGGGAAAGCCCTTTGCTAGGCTATCCTTTCTCCGCGAAACACATGGGAGAAAGTTCAGCAATCTCTAAGGAATGAGCATTTGTCTGAAACATAAATTCACTCAGCCCAATTCAGTGCTTGACAAAACATCCACACATTTATAATGAAGGTCTCCCAGCATTAACAATGTTGGATGAGCAATAATATTCAGGATCATTTGCAAATCCACTTATCTGTGGATTTTCCTCCTTATTGCAGCTTATTTCATAACATCTAACTTCCTAACATAAAAAGCTTGCTCTGCTAAAAGACGATCCTTCCAGATGCTGCATATTTCAACAAACGTAATAATTGCCCTCCAAACAAATTGTGCAGCAGCTAGGGTAAGCTAAAAAGAACAGAGAAAAAGAAAGTGCAAGTGAATCTATGGGCACTTGCGGACTGTCTCTATATCTGGGTAGAATTAAATCACATATGGACAAATTCAGGTTGCACAATTATAGCTGAATTGGAAGGTCTTGTGCAACAAACCTGGTTCCCTAAAACCTAGTTTCTTTATTTTGCAATAAAGAAAGTCATAGGGAAATGCACTGGAAAGTGTGGGATAATACTGGCTTCGACACAATGTCATCTGAGCTCGATGCAAACAAATCAGAATGAATCCTCAATAAACAGGTCTTCCGGAAGTACCCCTTTGGGTTCGGTTTGATGTCTTGTTGGTGATTTTCTAGCCATGAGATTGAATAAAAACTTCAGAAATGAGAAGCTTAGTACAGTGGTACCTCGGGTTACTTATGCTTCAGGTTACAGACTCCGCTAACCCAGAAATATTACCTCGGGTTAAGAACTTTGCTTCAGGATGAGAACAGAAATCACACGGCAGCGGCAGGAAGCTCCATGAGCTAAAGTGGTACTTCAGGTTAAGAACAGTTTCAGGTTAAGAACAGACCTCCAGAACGAATTAAGTTCTTAACCCGAGGTACCACTGTACTAAGGAACTGTAGCACATGGGGACAAACAAGTAAAGGTTATTCTGTGTGGAAAACAGAAAAACCAGGCTGAGAAGCACTTTAAAGCCTAGCCAGAAAGGAGGTAACATAGAGCCCTTTAGTCTACAAAAAATAAGTGAAAAATTTGTTGTTGTTTAGTCGTTTAGTCGTGTCCGACTCTTCGTGACCCCATGGACCAGAGAACGCCAGGCACTCCTGTCCTCCACTGCCCCCCGCAGCTTGGTCAGACTCATGCTGGTAACCTCGAAAACACTATCCAACCATCTCGTCCTCTGTCGCCCCCTTCTCCTTGTGCCCTCCATCTTTCCCAACATCAGGGTCTTCTCCAGGGAGTCTTCTCTTCTCATGAGGTGGCCAAAGTACTGGAGCCTCAGCTTCACAATCTGTCCTTCCAGTGAGCACTCAGGGCTGATTTCCTTCAGAATGGAGAGGTTTGATCTTCTTGCAGTCCATGGGACTCTCAAGAGTCTCCTCCAGCACCATAATTCAAAAGCATCAATTCTTCGGCGATCAGCCTTCTTTATGGTCCAGCTCTCACTTCCATACATCACTAAGTGAAAAATAGTAATGTCTAAATAAAATTAAACCATTTAACGGACTAAAATGCAACACAGAGAGAACTAGCACGTTGTCAAGCACAAAACATCCCACTGGCTATTAAAAGAGAAATGGTAACACCTTTAGAATGAATGTATTTTTCTTTGCAGGATAACATGTTCAGCAGCCAAGACAGTGGGCTGTTTGGATAGCAACCACAACTCTCCCTCTTCACTTGCCTCAACACGTTTTCTTCCCATCTGCTTGGAACAGTTTTCAGATTTGTGTCTCCTATAGGCAACTATACTGCAGGTAGGTGAGACCTGCTGTTAGATGACGGATGCCTCTTTTTCTTGCTGTTGCAGCCCATGGGAAAGAGATGTAACTCTGTAAGTGTAGACCACTTACTTTGTATGCAGAGGGTCCCAGGTTTGATCTCTAGCTAGGGGTTGGCCTGGGAGAGACTCCCTGCCTGAAATTCTAGAAAAGCTCAATGCCAGCGAGTCTAGACAGCACTGAGCTTGATGGACTGAATTTGAGTCATTCCTGTTCTCTTAGAGCAGCCTTCATCAACCTGGTATCACCTAGATTGCAGCTGTCATCAGCTCTGACCATTGGCCATGCTGTCTGGGGCAACAGGCAGAAGTTCTTTTGTTTAAAGTTCAATATATTTTACACATCACCATTGTAATTATATATTTATTTATACCCCACTCTTTATCCTGACGGGGACTTCAAGGTGGCAAGAGACATTGAAACAGTGCTGAGTTCAATGGAGTTTTCTTTAAGAAGAAAAAAAATGTTTCCAGATTCCAACATGCTCACCATCAGAGCACACTTATGCTATGACTTGTCATCGGATCCTGATAAATTGAGTATTATGCTACAGTATTTACTGCTTCTTTTGGGGGAGATATGCATGGATCAGCACAGCTGCCTCCCATGGGCACTCCTTGGGAGTGTGATTGTGGAGCTGTTATGAAAAGCTCCTTTATCATTTACTGGTTTATACACTTTATTCCTAACATATAGAAAATAAAGTTCGCTTTTATTTAATTAATGCAGGAATGCCTTCTCCCCAGTGCAACGGAGCGCTTTATAAACTTAGAAACAAATTCAACAGTCACCCTACTATTACACAGAGACTCATTTGAATGAGATTGCACTTGATGCCTCATAAATATTGATGTTTCTGAGAATGTTCCCTCAAACACAGAGCAATGTTCATACAGCTTCACTTCACTTTGCATAGCACATAATGGAGTGGTGGCGAAAACAGAAAGCAGGGCTCTTTTCTTTTTAAAAGTGTAATAAAATATGCTGTAATGAGTCACTGCATGTTGGTGTGGTATGTCAAGGAATGTAGCATCTATCTATCATCTATCTATCATCTATCTATCTATCTATCTATCTATCTATCATCTATCTATCTATCTATCTATCTATCTATCTATCTATCATCTATCTATCTATCTATCTATCTATCTATCTATCTATCATCTATCTATCTATCATCTATCTATCATCTATCGTCTGTCTGTCTGTCTATCTATCTATCTATCTATCTATCTATCTATCTATCTGTCTATCTATCTATCATCTATCTATCATCTATCTATCTATCATCTATCTATCTATCTATCTATCTATCTATCTATCTATCATCTATCTATCTATCTATCTATCTATCTATCTATCTATCATCTATCATCTATCTATCTATCATCTATCTATCATCCCTTCAGAAAATCCATGAAATTAAATTCAAATATGGTTGTGGTTAGTAGTTAAAACTAATGTAAGTTGTTTCTGCTTTAAGGTTTTACATTTTGCTTTTGTTTTATTGCCTTAGTGCGTCTCAGGATAAACACTGGACATTTGCCTTCTCTTTATAATAGCCAGCAATTTCAAAACTGAAAGTGCAAACAATATATCTATGTTCAATGAAATGTGGATCACACTTCTGAGTTTTATGCTACCTGTATGCAACCTTTCCAGCAACAAAATGGCTGGGAATTGCCTGCCTATTCAGAAGGTCAATTTCTGAATTGGACCCAGTGGCCACCATCTCTAAGCTCAGCCACATGTTTCCTTTCAACAAAGACCATTACTGCCATGCCAGTTCCAGCTTCCCCCATACAAAACTTACAGACTTGTAATCGGTAGTATGGTGTCTGTCACTCTGATGGGTGGAACCAGTTCAATACATTATGCTGCCTGAGGCAAAGGATAAGATGCTGCTGCCTTCACCTTCCATGTACAAGAGGCCAGCGATAGGATATCATCCTCCACTGCACCTTAGGCAGCAGGCTAGTTTAAGGAGTCCAGGACAGGTCATTTGCATGCAAAACTCTGCCATCTAACAGAGGAAAGCAGCTTGGGGGCTGCCACCATTTCCCACCAAAATTTACTCTCTCACTCCGTCTAATAGTAGAGCCAGTGCTGATGATAGGAAGACTATGTCTGTGAGTAGAGGGAAGGGTGGTAGAGAACAAAGAAGCCTCAAGGGTGCCGCATGTCTGCATTATCTGTATTAATGTAGTAATTGGGCCATTATGGAATTAAATTCAGAACCTCTTATATTATGAGTTGGAACATGGCTGCACCTTGAAACTCTTTTGTCACTTCCTTTCAGTTTCTGTCTGGCATTATTCCAGCAACAAACCACTTATTGTTGGTGTGTGGGGTTAACATACAGATAAAGTGAGTAGGAGTTTTATTTATATATAAAAATATGTTATGATACAAAAGCAATGACAGGCAACCCTCTATAAAAATGAAAGCCATAGCAGCACCCTTCAAGCTGGTTTGACAATGAATCTTATTTACACATCCAAGGTCCTGTAAATAACTGGAGAATAAGGGAACAGCCTTCAGTTATCTCACCTAATGTGGGGATTGGGAAGGATTCTTTCCTTTTATGGTGCGCTAAGCACTGATGCAAGAGGGACGCGGGTGGTGCTGTGGTCTAAACCACAGAGCCTAGGGCTTGCCGATCGGAAGGTTGGCAGTTCGAATCCCCACAACGGGGTGAGCTCCCATTGCTCGGTCCCTGCTCCTGCCAACCTAGCAGTTCAAAAGCACGTCAAAGTGCAAGTAGATAAATGGGTACTGCTCTGGCAGGAAGGTAAACGGTGTTTCCGTGTGCTGCTCTGGTTTGCCAGAAGTGGCTTAGTTATGCTGGCCACATGACCCAGAAGCTGTCTGCAGACAAATGCTGGCTCCCTTGGGCTATAGAGCGAGATGAGCGTGCAACCCCAGAGTTGTTCATGACTGGACCTTATAGTCAGGGGTACCTTTACTTTTACCTTTAAGCACTGATGCTACTTTGCAGCCTGAGAACAAGTTAATTCACATGTTTTGCCTTAGCCCTTCTTCAGGAGCCGCTCAAGAGATCCTGCTGCCTGAGGCAAAGGACAAAATGCACATGCACACACATACTGGTGGCAATAGAACTGGCCCTTGAATCTGACTTCAGCACTAGCTATGGGACAGTGTCTTCCACTGCACTTGAGACAGCAACAAGCTTGCAGGGCTAGCACTGGCCAACTTTTATCTCACATACTTTAAAATAGTTCAACACTCTTCTTGCCTTTCCTTCTCTACACTTTGTTGGTTAAATAAATGACTCTTCTGCCAGTCCTGATAAGAATCCACCATTAGCATCTCTCTGTAGCTCTCTAAAATATTTTCAGTTTGTCATTATCTTCATGGAAGTCTGGTACCACACAATATCATTAAAAAGGAAATATCTTATGTATGGAGCAGAGCTATGCTATTACTGCTCCCCAAAACGGAAATAATTTGCTTCGGTTTGTTTAAGTCTCATGGCACTTATTTACAAATCAGACTAATGGGAACATTTGTTGTTGCATTTTAAATCTACCATTGGCTATGCTGCCAAAAGGAATATTTTGCATAGGACACGGATCACCAGAAGTTACTACCAGTTCATGCCAGATGCAAACCATTGTCAGTTAGACTTTTATGTACACAGATGTGTACTTTGGCCTGCATCCAGTAAGCATTCTCCAAAAAGCCTATTAATACTGATTTCCATAAGAAACTGTCTGCCAATTTTTTTAAAAAAAATCTTTCCAGCCAAGAATAGTGCTCTCTACATACAAAATTATATATGGGCTCTGCCAACATATCTCCTATTTTTAATTAAATATAGCATGCTCATTTTTTGATAGAAACGAAGCCACCAAGTGAGGAAGGATTTAAAGCAAAGGCATTTTGAGTTTCAAAAGAAAAGCTGTTACTTTCAGGATATTTAAATCATTTTCTGCTGCTTTGCAACATGAAGTGTGACTTCAAAATGTTGCGGGCAAAATTCCGGTTCTTTGATGGCATGCCTGATAGCTCCAGTTCTGCAATGCACAGTCAGTTTTCTGGGATCTCTGCATATAAACCTAGCAATGTTGCAGGATCCATATGTGAGTCAGTTATCAAAAGTAGTTATCCCTGCTCTTATGTGCTTCTTGTCTTTTCCAATTGATTACTGATTAAAGTAGCAGTTGGAGCCAAAAGGTTGGTCAGATAAATGTCCTGCAATGCTCCAGTACTGAGTTTGGCATGGTACTCTTCACAACAACAGGGCCAGCAGGAGGGTCAATGCTCAACAGATGGGGCAGAACTGACCTCTGGTTGTGGGCGGGACTTATATAGTGGCCTAAGGCACTATTTCTGCCATTGTATAGGCCTAATGGGCTATACTTGTCACCAGAGGGCTCTGCAATAAGAGCTCTATGAGCTTTTGTTTGGGAGCTGGGGGAGCCAAATCAAGCGCTAGGCTGACTAGCCCCTGTCATAGGCAGGAACTTGTCTATCACCCTATGGCACCTGTCCTGTCACCTCAAGTGAGAGAGGGTGAGCACTGTGATGATAAAAAGATACGATGGCAAGGGTTAGTGCTGGCTTTTATACATACATGCTCCACCCCCAATGACTTGTGTGAAGATGCTATGTGCATCCGAGTACTAGCAACACTGTCTGACTTTGGTGATCCTAGACTTGATGGCCAGCAGCTGAATGTGTGAACACACTGTACAAAAAGTTGTGTTCAATAGAATGTAAGTTCTAGCTAAGGTGTTTGACGCATTTGCACATGCAAGTCATCACTTGATGTTACAGTCATCAAGTGACGAACTTGCATGTGTGAATTGGCCCCAAGTACTCAGTAATCAAGTGTACAAAAAGGATGTGATGCACGTGTGAACCATTCCTGTGACATCTAGCAAAAGCGCTTTAACTCTGTTGAGGCAGGCTCCATCAATTAGCATTTTCTGTATTTTCTTCTTCTTCGAGCCCACTTTCATTATTCCGAGAGGCTATTTCAAGCCTCAGTGGAATGCTTTACATTTTTAAAAAGTCATTCCAAAGAACAAGGAATTTCATACAATTTTGCCTGAGGATAATTGAATCATTTTTCTTGTGCTGGGCTTAGAAAAATGAAATCGAGAAAGGAACGTTCCCCTGAGAAGGCAAGATCTGTGTTGCCTTCTAAAAAAAAGGCAACCTGTCAATGTCATCAGGGCACAGCCAATATCACTGTACAACAGGAGAGAGTAATATGCACAAAATACTTAGCTGTTTGCAGAGCAAAGAATGACTTTTAGTCATGATAATAACCTCTGCCCTCTCACTTTGCTAATCTCTTCCATGATAAAGCAGTGTTACTAGAGAAGTCAAAATCCTCTTAAATTCTAACATTAGATTATAGAACAACATTAAAGTCATCAAGCTGAAGCTCTTGTTCTCGCTCTCTTTGTTGCACACACACACACACACACAGATTAACAGACCCATATACATTGCAGATCTGAGATATTCTCTGGAGTTCTGAACATTGTGTGTTACACAGCACAAAGTCATTCCCTGGGATGAGGAAGCACTGTGCAGGAGCAATCGTTTCGATGAGGCTAACAAAGAGGAATGTTCTGCTGAATTGTGCCCACTGTCATCATCCCAGTTTGCACCAACTAAAGATTTAGCACCTAACTTTCTAGAAAATATACTGATGCTAACTTCATATGAGACCTTTAAGGGTTTGGTTTCTTGCAAAGTAGAAGAGTATGAAGGGATCCTAGACTTTGTTCATAAAACCCTTTGGTTCTTTACCGTTTCTTCCAACCATGTATTTGAACAAGAACACAGAATCACAGAGTTGGAAGGGGGCTTGTCAGCCATCTAATTCAACACAGGAAATCCAGAACTGGATCATTCCTCAGCACATGGCTGGCCAGAACTCTCTGCCTGGAGGTCTCCAGCAAGGGAAAGCAGGCCATCCTTCTAGGAAACGGGTTCCATTTTCAAACTGTTCTTTCCGTCAGTAAGTTATTCCTAATGTTCAACCAAAATCTGTCCTCCTATAATACAAGGTCATTAGATCTGTATTTGGCCTTTGTGGCAGCTATGGCAGAGAGCTTTCTTTCTTTCTTTCTTTTTTTGCCCTTCCAAACAACAGCCCTTCAGGTATTTGAAGAAGGCAGTCATGCCACTCCTGAGTATTCTCTTCTCCAGTTCCTTAAATCCATTAATCACAAGGCTTGCTTTTCATGCCTCAGACCAATATAGCCCTTCTCTGAGCCCATTCCAAGTTGTCAAAATCCTTCCTAAAGCATGGGGCTCAGAACTGGATGCTTTACTTCATGTGAGGTCTGACTTATTTAACACCAGTCGAACTAACAGGACAATTGCTTTTCATAGCTTGGAAACTAGGATTCTTACTAATATTAGCCCTTTGTTCAGCTGTATCACACGGCTGACCTATGTCAGCTTGTGATCAACTACAATTCCAAGATCCCAAGATCCCTTTTATATGTACTACTGCCTAGCCACATGTTCCTTATCTTCTTCTGTGTCTTTGATTTGTTTGTCTCAATACAGAACTTTGTAATGTTCTCTGTGGAATTTGATTTTATGATATTTGGCCCATAACATTTGGCCTTGTAGGATCAGACCGAAGGTCCATCAAGTTCAATTCCACTGTTCCAATCGTGACCAGGCAGATGTTTTTGGGAAACACGCCAACTAGGTACAAAATCATCCTTTAGATGTCATGGCAAGGCATCAAGAGATCTATCCTCTATCCATTTGTCTAATCCCCTTTCCAATAAAGAAGAGAATACTGCCAATTCTTTTCTGGCAAATCAGGTGCACATTTCAAAATTTCTCTCCCTCCTTCTTCGGGGCAAGAGAGATGCTGTAAAAAGCTTCCGTCCCAAAGTTTGTAATAAATTTAGGAAACATTTGTAACTAGTCTATGCAGTCTGTCCTGTTCCAGCCAACATGGCCCTTCAACAAAGCCATGTTAATGACAAATTGTGTGAAGAGGCACTTTCTTTTGCCTATCTTGAAGCTGCTGCCTCGTGTTAATTATGCTCCCCTGAGTTGCATGTGCCAAGAAAAGGTAAGGCTGGAACAGACAGAGAAAAACAGGTCCAACTGACCTGTTTACTCAGCATCCCTCTTTATTTGCTTGCACAAACCTTATGTTCTGATAATTTTACAGGCAACAAGCATAATGCATTCATCATGATTTGTTTGCAAGGCCCTTTTACATCTACCTGTTAATTATTCATTCATTCCACACTTTTCATGCTTTCCCCCATCACTTTCCAAACTGTGGCTGCAAACATGCCATATATTTAAAGCACAATGTTGCCCCCAAAGAACCCTGGGAGCTGTAGTTTAGCGGGGGGCCCCCAGCTACAATTTTCAGTTCACTTAACAAACTACATTCCCTGGGTTCTTTGAGGAAGATCATGTGCATTAAATGTATGGTCTGTATATAGCCTGTGTTTAAAAAGAAGTGGGTTTGGGCAACAGACCGCTTTTGTTCACTTTAATTGTGCAAACCTAAAGTCCCAGTTTGCATTTGAATCCCTCCTGCAAAATACAGAGAATTTGGAGCCACCCAAAGAGAGAAAGAAAAGGATGATGATTGTGGGGATGGGGCAAGCTAGTGTAACCTTGCTCTGTGTAGCATCCTGGGATGGCTTCATATTCATTGAAACACAATGGGGTGGTTTTAGGGCCACCTGAAAATTGCTGAGATGGCATTCTATCCCGCATCGACTGCTAGATTGGTCTGAATACACCCCAAGGTAAAATAAAAATTGATGGCCATAGGTGCAATGCTGATTCTTCATGCTGATTACCCATGAAAGATACATCTATGCACCATAAAACACAACTGGGAGATGACATGCTTTCGATTCAACACAAAAATATGCTTACTCTGCTTCAGATAAACTTTCATTCAAGCTCCTGAATTTTACAAATCTGATATGACAGCCTGAAATATTACTTTTGCAGCATGAAAAATTGTCAGGAAAATTATCCATCTGTGCTGCAAATAGCAGCACTCAGCTGCATTGTTGCCTCCAGTAAGATATATCTGATGTCATTCAAGCAAAGAGAAACATCTTATTTTTCTGGGGATTAAACGTGAGAACAGCGCTTGGTAAGTAACCACATGTTTGCTGTGTTTGATGGTGCTCTTATCATTCAGGCTTCCTCTTTTTCTAGTCTCATTTCTTCTGTGCTGTGGAGGTTGGCCAATGAAATAATATTACCAATGTGGTGCACTGGTTAGAGCACTGGACTAGGATCTAGAAGACCTGGGTTCAAATCCCCACTCAGCCATGAAGCTCCCTGGGTGACCTTGGGCCAGTCACTGCCTGTCAGCCTAACCAACTTCACAGGGTTGTTGTAAGGATAAAATGGGAAGGGGGTGAACTATGTATGCCAACCTGGGGAAAGGGGGAAATATAGATGTAATGATAAATAAATAAATAAGTATGTATGTATGTATGTATGTATGTATGTATGTTTGTATGTATGTATGTGGCTTGTTGCTTTTCCTATCCCAAAAGTAAGCTAGTTAGTGCTATGTTTATATTCATTATTACTGCCCATTAAGTAAAACAGCCAATAATTTAATAAAATGCCATGATTTCAAATCTTAAACTAAAAGAAATAAGGTCCAGTGATAAAAATGGTATTTGTGCATTTAGGATCAAACTGAAGGAAACCTATGTTTTTAAAAATTCAGACACAGGAACAATTGTTACAAATGACTCGCACAGCACATGTACACCTTGCTTAGAAGTCAAATTGCTTTTTTTGGGGCTTACAGACTGGAAAGTAGTTACAGGATTTCAGTCCCATTGAATTCAATGGTTTTTGCTACGTTATAAGTCAGTATACAACCACAGCTTTAATACGCTAGCAAAGCCATAGCTCTGTCAGAAGAAGTCCTCAATTTACCAAGGGAGGGCTATAGATGCTCAGTTCCCTCATTTTAGCTACTGGTTGTAGGGCTACAGGTGGCCCATAATTTGCCTAAAAATGGGGAAGTGAAGGGATAGAGCTTTGGGTTTCATTAAAACCTCCCTTAACTTTTTCTGCATAACATAATGACTGGTTAGAATGATGAGGAAGTTCATTGAAACCAAATGGAATGTACTCCCAATGGAATCTACTCCCATTGGTACACAGCTGTCATTTTAATCTGCCTATGTCATTAAGCCCACTGTACAGACTATAGCAAGAATAATTGGGAGAAAGATAGTGCAATGCATGTGGAGCAGGGTACAGCTGACAGAGGAAAAATTGACTATTCTCAAGTAAGTGTCTGAATAAGATCAGTGTGGCTATGGCAAACTTGAAATACTAACACAAATGGACTTTTGTTTATATGAGTCTGTACACGGTCCTAATTATATCCTGATATAATAGCCTCTGAATTTACAGAGTAATGTCTACATGAGGTTTAGGGGATGAAGAAGATTGAAGGTGGTCAGGTCAGAAACTATTGCAGAATTAATTCTAGGGCAGGTAAGGGTAGATTCATGGATGCCTATGGAAAGACAGTGAAAGTCTGTTCTTCCTTCTATATGGATGAAAGCCCTAGAACCATTGCATTTAAGACAAATTCCATGTGACCACAAGATCATGGGTTGTATTCAGTGTTTGTTCAACTCAGAGTGGACCCCCTAAAATGAATGGGCATTTCTAACCTAGATCCATTAATTTCAATTGGTCTACTCTGAGTAAACTCCACTGAATACAACTCAAGAGTTGCAAATATTTCACTAAACAATTAAGCAGACATTGGCACTGGTGGTGATTTAGAACCGACTGTGGCAAGAAAAAGAGGACTTTCAAAACCATGATTAATTTGCCTTGTTAACAGTAAGTGGACTTTCCATCTTCAAGCCTCACTGCAAATATTAAGCTATTAATAAGCCAATGAAGCATGCTAAGTAGCATATGAAGATTATGCTGCAACAATCATTTATACAATGTATGCCTCAGCCTTGCTATTTTTGAGGTTCTTTATCATTCCAATTCTCTGCGTGCATCCTGCTTAATCACATCTCATCAAAGGGTGCTTGTGAGAGCATGTACCAACTTTAACCAGATCCATCCCAGTGTAAGGCATGTCACTGTGCTTTGCATTTTAAAATGCCTAAATAACTAGGTTGAGCAACCAAGGACAGGCTACATAAATATATAGGCACGTCTGAGTTATTACTTTAATATACTTCAAGGTCTAAAGATGCCCTTTTTAAAAATGCTTTTTGACATTTTAAAAATCAGGCTTTCTTTCTGCATTTTAATGAAGCTCAGTCACAAAAACGAGAAGTCCTCCTTTTCAGTTTTTGTTTTTAAAAGGGTGGCTCCATTTGATGCTGGTGGGTATCACTGCTGTAGATGGAGGCAAGGGCTCCTGGGCCCTTTTATATTCTCACCAAGACTAGCTTGCTCTGTTGTCCTGCTTGATTTCCTCATTTGAGAAGAGAACAAGCAGGGCAAAATGAAGCCGAGAGATTTCCCCACCACCACCACCCTTCTGCGTTTAAGACTCATTACCATATAAAAGAGGAATAGCAAAAATAGAACGTGGAAGTTCAAACCCCTGCCCAAGACACACACACACACACACAGAGGTTTACCTGATACTATATAACACCTTTCCATTTTTTGATATCCTCAGAAGCTTGTTGTCTGTGGTAACGTCATGGAAGTTCGCACCCTTCTCATTGGCGAAGAACAAATCCGGCTTCCAAATGGAGTCTAGCATAGATGGATCCAAATCCAAAGAGTCATCAGGGTATTCACTGTAAGCAAGACGGGAGTCGTTCCACTGTTGCCTCAAAAAAATGTTCACTCTGTAGTCCTGCAGAAATGTCAGGCACACCAGTTATTAAATCTCTTGCCTGGATTAGATGTAATTCGGCTTTATTAGACTTCGAGACTAATAGCAATTATATAATTAGCTGAGAGGGCATTATGTTTTCCTTTGACCACGGACACCATAGGGTTGATTCAGACATCATCATCATCATCATCATCATCATCATTATTATTTTCTTCAGGTAATAAAATGCTGGCATGGCGATTTTACCTCAGTTTCCTCTGGGAAGCCATTTGTGATGAAATATCAGTCATGGGTTGGGGTGAAGACTGAAAATGTAATAACTGACTGACTGTACGATATTTTCATCTGTATCCACTCAGTGCTTCATATACGCTGCCTGAGGTTCTACGGTTTGATTTCTCTCTGTATGTGACTTTCTGAGTGAAAAGCAAATCCGCTCCACATCCCAGTAGGGAGGATTGCGGTGGACCACGTGGCCACCCACTCCCCTCTGGGCAGAGTCCCTTGTCACCTGGAGGTCCCGGCCACGTCATAGATCCATTTAAACCAAGGCGTGAGCCAGAGAACTTCCTTGTGGTGCACTTCCTCAATCTTCTGCCCGCCCTCCCTATTTTCAGGTTCTCGACATTGGTCTTGCTATGGACCTTGGTTGGTCGCCATTGAGGGGCCTGGTAGGAATTTTTCCACTTGGCAAATTGGCATGGGCCATTTGGTTTTCACCTACCTCATAGCAATCGTCACAACTTTGTAAGGTTTGGCAGTTAGGCATTGGTTGATCTTATGATGGGGGAGGGGAGGTGTGGCCATCACCTGCCCCTCCAAGCTTAAGGGTATTCCGTGAAAGGAATCTGGGGGTGTGGAAGCCTGGGGCGGGGTTAGAGCCATGCCATGACCCCGTCGGGAACCCAGGGGGATCTCGAGTTGTTTTGCGCCGACGGGGCTCCCCCTACCAGTGGTTGATTCTTACAGGACTCCCTGTGTGATGGGCAGGAGTCAGATATAGTCGGGCCAATTCTAATGCCTAAGCCAATACTGCTCACATTCTGTAACCAATAAAGTTGTGGCTTAAATTTGCCCAATAATCATTAACCTAATATCTGTGTCCTTGTGTTTCATTCCTCAATGAGGGGGTGGCCTCAGGGTCTCAACACACAACTAATATATAACTTGGATAAATAAATAAATATCAGGAAGAGGATTAGCTGTGCCTGAAACAGGAAGTGAGTGGAGAAGAGGGATGGAAGGGTGAGGAAAACCAGCACAAAATGGCGGCTTTCCTTTCACATTCTACATAGGAGGGAATCAATTTTTTCTTGGTCTCCCACCTCCCTTGCCAAGGCGGTTGGTGAACTGCCCTATAGCCATGCCTTCTGGAGCTTTCCAGCAGTTGTAGTCAGCCTGAGTGAGAGTCGTGTCAGGGTGGGACCTATGACAGCAGCTTCTTTGGCTCCCAGCTACATGGACAGAGAATCCAAATACCTACTTTTGGCATCCCCCAAAACTTGAACATGCCCAGAGTAATTTTTAGCTCCCCTCCTTTAAACAAGAAAGACACACAGCTGTCATATGGCAAGCGGCTTATGAAAGAGATTTGTGTTGTGGCACGAGGGACTGCTTTTCAAGAAAGAAGTCCAAACTGTCTTCGGGGAAATGAAACTGGTTTCACAGCTCTTTAGATTCAAAGCTGTAACGGAGGCGATGTTTTCTGCATTGGTTCGATTTCACCCCAAAGGCTTCTCTGACGAAACTGAGATAGTACAGCCCATGCAATAATCACCAGAATCGATTCCTTATTTCGAAACAACACAGCATCAAGAGTGACATTTTCCAAACCAAAATGATAGGCTCATTTTATAGCAACTCCAACTACGACATTAACCATTTTGAGGATTTAGGTCTGGAATAGCCAATGTGGTGCTTTCCAGATGTTATAGACTACAACTCCCATCATCCCTGTCCATTGGCCAAGCTGGCTGGGGCTCCTAGGGGTTGGAATCTGAAAAATATATGCATGGGCTACTTTGATCAAGGCTTTGACCCAAATGTTACCATCTGGGGCTATAATCTCTCATTTAGCTTTTATTTACCTAAAGCTGCATGGCTAAGAGTTTTAGATTTTCATCAAGCTGATCAGTCCAGCTAATTACATGGACTGTAATGTGTTCTTCTATGTGCCAAGAAAGAAGTTCCTTCTTGATGGCAGTTTACATATGGTGCTATAATAGGGCCACTAATCTTTTCAAACTTCAGCTTGACTAAGTGCCCTTGTTTATTGGCTTGCCTTCATGAATGTAGGTGACGAATGACTTTTTAGATAAAACCACACATATGAGCTCAGTGGCATGCAGAATCTCCCAGATTCAGCTCCTGGCATTGCTAGGTTGAGTGGGAAAAAAGTTTTGCAGAGTTTCTGCCAATCACTGTAGACAATACTGATCTAGACAGATCAATAGCCTGACTCAGTAAAAGGCAATTTTCTATGTTCTGTGTTCATTTATCATTGGAACTTTCTCACCAAAGTGAAAGTCAATAGAATGCTCCTTTGAACATTTGAACCAGGAGTCTTTGAACGCTCCTGAAAATGATGTCATTCTCTAACCCAAATTAGTGATTTTGTATCTATCACTGTACACATGAAGACATTTAGAAACCTTTTCATTGACCAGTATTCTCATGTTGTTACAGAGGACGGTGAGGGACAACGAGCATTGAGCATTGTGGCGCTTTGAGGGGGGGTCTCCTAACAGCTCTTAGTCACCCTTAACAAACCATAGCTCCCATGATTCTTTGGGGGAAGCCTTGACTGTTAAAGCGGTATGATACTGCTTTAAGTGCAGATGGGGCCTTAGAATACTGAATGTATACAACGTTTTTTAACAAGAAGTTCTCAAAGTGGTTTTCGTAGTAAGAGACGACACTGAGTCACCAACAGACCAGTTAAGCAATGGATATGAAAAGTCATGAAAAATGCACAGAAACATGGAAAGAAAGTAGGTTCATTTTCACGAACCCTTCCAATCTCCCACCTACAAGATGGCAACTTTCACCTCAAAGCAAACCCCGTGCAAATTATAATGCTGCATTTGAAACTGATCTTCACATAAGCAAGATTTCAGGTGGCAATCGTAAGCAACCTTAATAGGAAATAAGCTCCTCTGGAGAAAGTGGGGCTCACAATGTCGATTCAGAATGAAGTCCCACTGGATCAACTCACAGTTAAGTGAGGTTAGGACTGTAGCCTGTATAAGCTCACATAAGAATGTGTTGTTAGAATTACAAAAGGGACACACTAGATAAGGACACACCAGAAGTTGCTGAACTACAACACCCATCATCTTTGACCTCTGGCCATGCTGGCTGGAGATGATGGGAACTGTAGTCCAAGAATATCTGGAGGGCACTCTGTCCCCCTTCTTTTAAGATGAAAGGCATTTTTAGACAGTACTGAGGAAAAGGGTGTAGACTCGGGCTCCAGCTCGTCTGTGGATTCATTGGGTTGTTTGCCTAGAGATGAATGAAAGTACCCTTTCATTATCATTACATGGTATTGGCTCTACCTTGCTTTCTCCTTCCCTTCCCTTCCTCCTAGCCTAACATTAGGCACTGAAATCTCTGGAAACATTTCTATTAATTTTAATAGCAATGAGGAATACAGTATAAAATATGAACACCATTAAGGTTCATTTTGTGGTGGTTGCGAGGTTCCTTCTTTGCAGGGGGGGGGGGGGAAAGGCAGCTTTAACATTCACTGTGTTAAAATCAATAGCCCCAGGATTTCCTTTTTAATTAACTGCCACCAATGCAGCACTTTTCACAAATGTGATAACATAAATCTGACTGCTGTTGCACTTCTGTGGAATTCTAACTAAGATCACTCCCTAACTGGTGGAGAGAGGGGCAAACAGTTGCAATCCAACTCAGAATATGCTTTTTCATTTATGAAACTGCACAGATACAACTATTATGCTATAAGCACTGAGGTAAAGAAGGATTTAAAATCCCCGGCAGTTAATAGGAGCAGCCCGAGGGGCAGAGCAGTGCTGTGCTGTGCAGCCTGCCTGCCTGCCTGCCAACAATGGCATCACCACCTCTTATCTGGCTAGGACAGCACAAGGTAGAGGCAACACCAGGACTGTATGAGCACACAGTTGACCTGGCAATGGCTTCCAAACATGTTGATCAGATGCAATATTGATCTCTTCATTATTTATTTCTATTCTGCTCTCCCAAGCACCACGTGGCCCAGGAGTCTCGAATTACAATACAAATAATAATACTAACAATCCTAATAATGATGTAAAGAAACAAACAAATCTACAAAACCTCAACCCTGCAATTAAAAACAAACAAACCATTTAAACCAGCAGCAGAAAAAAGCAGTAGCCTGAAAACTAAAACTTCGCTTAAAGCAGCAAATCACAAGCATTAAAAAACAACAGTGAAGTGGGGAATCTAGGGATTAAATTGCACCCAACCAGAGAAGCTCTTTCCTCCTTTCCTAAAAAGAGATTCGGGAATTCTGAAAGTGGAGTAGATGCCACCTGGCATAACAAAATAGAAAAGGGTATGTGATTTTGCCACTATCATAGTTCTGCAAGTGGAAAGAAAGTCTACACCAGCCAAGATCCCGCCTTTTCATGCAGCTATTAAGAATGCAGGAGCCCTGAACTTTATGGGCACCTGGTTAGCCTATTGTTCAAAAAAAAAAAAAATCTTCTATTTTAGAATTATCCCCTTGAAATCAAAAGGACTGTCCACCAAAAATGGTTTGAGGATCATGGCCTAAATATATTTGATGGGCTGGCTTTCAGCTGCAATGTTAAATCTGAGTTCATAATCTTGAAGATTAATCTTCAAGAGCGATTAAAAATGATGGTAATATATTTATTGGTATAAAACCCATTAAATTTAGCTATATCTATTTCTATGCAGCAGCACTAGCAAAGGGCTGTGACCAGCACTGTAGCTCTGCTTGTCCAATGGACTTCAATTTATGCAACGGAGCTAGTTTTCTATCTCCTGCCTCCTCCAGCCTCTAATCACTCCCCAAAATCAGTTCTGAAATGTTGGGAGGCCCTAATGGGGGCAGTAAGAGCTGAGGAAAAAGAAAGTCCTGTTGTGCAGGCGCAGTGTTGAAGAAAACCCCAAGCCACAAGGGCATTTCACAGGTTATTGTCACAAATGTCAAGCAGCAGAATTGTTTAATTCTTCTGTTGAATTAATGCCTAATCAACACACCAGACAAATTATGACACCAGCTAATTTAAAGGGGATAAGAGCAACTCCTCACCAATGGGAAAACATCACTGTATTATATACAAGCTTCATTTAGACACAACCTTTTTCAATAAGTATAAAATGTATATTCATCATTTTGGTATTTCAGGAAATGCTTTCTCTTGACACTGTGTAGCACCATTTCATCTTAATACTTGTCAGTTTAATTTGTTTTGGCTTCTTGCCTCGCTTTTTTTTTTTTTTTAAAATAACATTTAAAAAAAAGTCACATAAAACGTTGAGCACACTTTGGCTTCTTGCCTTGCTGTCATAGGCAGGAAGCAAAGCAAGGATGAAAACGTAACAAACAAGTAAACAAATGTTTTTTTAAAAAAATTACACCAATTCAAAATGTGATAGCACATTATCAAGCCCAATTTTTTGAAACGTTATTGCAGTTGCTGTTACGATAGGAAGAGTTTTTTTTAAAATAAATAAATTGTGGGTGTTTGATGTGCTGTAAGTTTCTCAAGTTATGCTGTAGGACAGAATAGGGAGATTCTGGAAAGAACATTTGTCTTGCCAGAAATCATATTTAGGAGGGGGGTGGAAATGAAACATCTTAAAAAATAACAAACCCAAAATACAATCTGCACACAATGAGCAGTTTTGCACACATTTTCCATTATCAGTACACTTATCACAAACTATCACAGTCATACTAAAACTATTGCAAAATGTTGACCTGAGATGTCTTAGTTTATTTCTATAAAACTCAGAACCAGGATTAACAAAATCTTACCTGAGACTTCAGTCTAAGAGTCTCAGCCTTTTACAGCCAACCAGTAAGGCAACTGAAGTACCATTTACTCCTCAGAAGACCAATGATAGTTAGATTTACAGTACTCTTCCAGTGATTGAGAGTTTTCTTTGTCTACTAGCCCAAGTTATGGAAAACACAAAATTCCCCTTTGGCTGGACTTGAAGCATATTAAATAATCATTGAGTTTGTTATCAGATATTTGCAGATACCTCTTCTTGCCTCTGTATTCAGTTTACTTCAAATTGGCCATTTTGGTTTTCTGGGCCATAGAAGGTTTTTGTTTTTTAAAAATATTATTATTAACCTGCAGTCCATTGTGTGCCTTCCTAGACTATTGAGAAACCAAATTTTCCCATTTTATGTCCAACCTGTCAACAGTGTTTTGTGAGGACACAATAACTTCTCGAAGCCTCATGAAATTCATGATTTTATATTACCACAAGAATGAAATACTGTCCAGCACATCATCAAGTTTATAAAGCAAAGCAGATGAGCAGTAGTTGATGTTTGCCTTTAGGACCATTTTATAAACACGTTTCAAAGCTACTCATTGAAGATATGGCAGCTTTAAGAAAGTCAATGTCAGACATCGGAACAGCACTGAATCGAGCAGAACTCCTTCGATGCTGTCTGGAGGTATTATGATTAAAGCAAACATGGCAGCCAAACATCTTTGTTTGAATCTACTTCACTATTCAAGCCTTTTGTTGTTGCTGCTGTTAGCAGAAATGCGGTAATGAACACTGAAAAGACACACATTAACATACCTTATAGACAGAAAAATGCAATGAGGGGATTTAATCAAAGCAATGGAGGAGTCTGATTAATGCCATCAGCATTAGGTCGTGCAAATATTGTCATTGAATGCCATCTTGTAAAGTCAGTGACATGCAGGATTTTGACTGCTTAATATTGCTGTTGTTCCCTGCCTGCATTAAGGTCAGCAGAAGGTTTTAGGATAAAGCTAGAAAGCCCCTGTGGCTATGCTGACAGAGCCTTTTTCGCAGACTTTCAGAAGGGCAGGGGACAAGATTTTTAAGGAGCACTAGGCCTAATTGGACTTATTATGTATAGTTCTGATCTGAATAAGATTGAACTTCATCTTATTTTTCTAGTGGGAGAGACAAAAGAATGTAAGTTATAGATGAGTTTTGTTTCATGTTTGCTTTGATGTGTTGCAGCAAAACCTGCTATGGCTATAGAACCTTATGTTGAAATGTATGTAAGTGACTGTCAGGTATCTTAGGTCTTGTTGTGACCCAGACCCACCAGGCCAGAGGCTCTTCAGGTTTTGACCCTAAGCAAAGACTGTCTGTCCTACGCATCCCACAATCCCCAGAACTTGTGGACCTGTTGAACTCCTCCATGACCTTTCTTTTTAAAACATTTATAGCCCCCCATTAATAGCCTAACTCTATGAAGAGCATAAGGGGACGCAGGTGGCGCTGTGGGTTAAAGCCTCAGCGCCTAGGACTTGCCGATCGAAAGGTCGGCGGTTCGAATCCCTGCGGCGGGGTGCGCTCCCGCTGCTCGGTCCCAGCGCCTGCCAACCTAGCAGTTCGAAAGCACCTCCGGGTGCAAGTAGATAAATAGGGACCGCTTACCAGCGGGAAGGTAAACGGCGTTTCCGTGTGCGGCTCTGGCTCTGGCCAGAGCAGCGATGTCACGCTGGCCACGTGACCCGGAAGTGTCTCCGGACAGCGCTGGCCCCTGGCCTCTTAAGTGAGATGGGCGCACAACCCCAGAGTCTGTCAAGACTGGCCCGTACGGGCAGGGGTACCTTTACCTTTACCTTTATGAAGAGCAAGGAGGATATGCCAGGCAAGGGATGAGTGAATCTGTCAAGTTTGGCTTCTGTCCATTTCTCATTTTTATAATTATAAATTAACTACTCCACATATCCAAATCGGTTTGCAAATCTTGAAAATTCATCAATATTTTCCCCCAACATACTTTTGCATGTACTTTTCGCCTATCACAGACTTTTTTTGCAAAGCCTGTTTTCACTAATATTTATATTTTCCCAGATACAGTGTATTTCTGTACATTAATATGCTTTTAAACATATGTTTAATATATGCATTTTTATGCACACTTTACCCTAGTGTCTGCATTTTTGTACTCATTAATTTGCTGGAGAACTGCAAAATTTGGAGAAGTGCAGCCTTTGAAGGATGGCTGTGCTGAGATTTGTGTATTGCTTTGGAATGTGTGGATGAGGTAGATTTGTCTTTAAATGTGAACTGAATTGAGCCTACCACCTCAGCACTACAGTTGTCTGAGTCCTAAATGGAGAGGGCAGAAACACCATTCAAGGCCCTTCAAAAGCACCAGTGTGAAGTCTCAGGTGAAATTTAATTCCCTGCAATTCTGCTTGAGTTGGGAGGATTGCTGTGGCACTGCTTAGAGGGGAGAGTGGGCTTCCTTAAATACTGAACGTTTTCAGGTCAGTGCCTGTCTTAAATGGCTCAGGACTGCAATAGCTCAAGGCATGCCTCTCCCCATATGTACCAATCTGGACCCTGCAATTATTATCGGGGCCCTTCTTTGTGTGTCTCCTCCATGAGAGGTCTGGAGGGTGGCAGCACGAGAGCGGGCCATTTCTGCAGTGCCTCCCCATTTGTGGGATGCCCACCTCAGAGAGACTCACATGGCACCTTTGCTGCATATCTTTAGGCACCAGGCAAAAATGTTTCTCTATGGACTTTTCAATATGTTTGTGGGAGAGGGACTCATGGATTTGTATTTGTGTGTATTACGTATTTTGTGTACTCATATTGTATTTTTGTGCTGTGAATGTCCCTGTTATCTTTGGATAAAGGATGGTATATAAATTCAATAAATATTATTATTATTATTATTATTATTACTACTACTACTACTACTACTGCTACTACTACTACTACTACTACTACTACTACTACAGTATTAGACTTCCCATTGGGAATTCTCCATGCAGTGGAGAATCTGAGTTCCCAGGTAAAGGTAAAAAAGGTAAAGTAAGGTAAAGGACCCCTGGATGGTTAAGTCCAGTCAAAGGTGACTCTGGGGTTGTAGTGCTCATCTCGCTTTCAGGCCGAGCTGGCATTTGTCCACAGACAGCTTTCCGGGTCATGTGGCCAGCATGACAAAACCACTTCTGGCGCAATGGAACACCATGAAGAAAACCAGAGTGCATGGAAAGGCTATTTACCTTCCCACCGCAGCAGTACCTATTCATCTACTTGGCACTGGTGTGCTTTTGAACTGCTAGGTTGGCAGAAGCTGGGACAGAGCAACAGGAGCTCACTCACATTCGAACCGCTGACCTTCCGATTGGCAAGCCCAAGAGGCTCAGTGGTTTAGACTACAGCGCCACTTGCATCCCATTCAGTTCCCAGGAACCTGTACTTGCAGACTACCTTCTGGAATTCTGTTACACATGCTCTTAAGTGTTTCCACTTCAAGGCCTCAAAGCATCCAAGCCAGCACAGGACAGGTCTTGAACAAGAGGCCACTGTTGTCCAGCCCTGCAACCATGCCAGGTCAGAAGGCCGCAGTTATTCTGGACAGGTGAAAAACAACTTCAGCACATGCCCAAAGGAAAGGAAGTGTCTACTGTGCTCCCTGTGACTATCCACTCAGCAACACTTCCACAGCGTTGGCTGTGGCAACTCCTTGCCTCTCAGCACCAAATAGGCCTGCACCTCTCTACCGCCATCTCATGGCGACCAGTGGTTCTCCTCGTGAACTGGCCACATTTCTTTCCCCTGCCGCACTGACCACCAACTGGCTGTAGGCTTTCAAATGCATCCAGGTGGCCACAGGGGAGCATGCAGGCAATCAGATGCCAAATCTGCTTTTTTCAGACTGCAGAAGCTGCAAAATTACAAAGGCACCTTTGATCTATGCTTACTTGACACTGCTTTATCTTTTTACATCTGGGACCTTTGTATTTTAATACTTATGTAAGAAAATAACTTGCCCTGTTAACAATTTTACAAAGAAGAAGAAGATTGTAACCAGGCATAATTTAAAATTACGTTTAATTCAGCCAAGCCATATAGCCATTTCCCTGTTTTTCATTTTTATACTTTAAAAAAATGTATTTTATACACTTTGATATTTCAGCAAGTAACTTTCAGTTCATTTGGGCAGGGAAATGTGAAAATGGCCCTTTGAAACTGGGAGTGATGAAGGGGGTGTTAAAGGGAGTGGGCTTCAGTGTGGGGCTGGGGAAGCCATTTTTGAACTGGCTTTAAAAAGCAAAAAAAGGGCAAACACTGAATTGTTTTCAATTCCATTTTACTCAGAGCCCACCCAATGAAATTTAGTCATGTCCATTAATTTCATCTGGTCTACTCTGAGTATGAGTAACACTGGAAACAGCTCAGTGAGAAGGAGCTCCTTTCTGTGCCTGCTGGATGATGATGTCATGTGGCCTCCAGAAAGCTTCAGACTTCCACAGCCATCAGGTGGTGTGGGGTGTGTGTGTGTGATGGTGGCTGTCACCAAGAGGACTTAAACATCATAGAGAGGGGGAGGGGAATGGAAGGGAGGGAATCTTCAAGTTGGGTGGTGATTCTTCTGCATTCTTCACCAGTCTGGCTTGAATATAACTCTAATGGTCCTATTGAATATTAGGCTCAATAGAAGCTAAATTTGGCTTTGGGTTCTGGATTCTGTGATGGTGCCTTGCCATTTATTCCTCAGAGAAATAAACTTGATTTCCATACAATCTACATTCAAGTCCTTGACGGCTAACCTGAATAAGGAGTGTGTGTTCCACCACTGGCATCAGCAATGGGAGTCTGTGCACATCTGGGCAGTGCCAGGAAGATGCTTGTGCTTGGATGGGTGTAGCACAGAGCAGTCTGCCCCAACTTTGTGGGAGTTTTTGGACTCCCAAACAATTCCCATCCCCCCTGACAATTGGCCATACTACTTGGGGCTGATGGGAGCCGGAGCTCAACATTAGAAGAACAGCAAAGACTAGCAAAGAGTCAATGTTGTGCTGCAGCTTATTTTCCACCTCATTTGATGGGAAATACATATACAGTGGTACCTTGGTTTTCAAACATAATCTGTTCCAGAAGACCATTTGACTTCCGAAACGTTCAAAAACAAAAGCATTTACTTGCGGAAGCATTTACTTACGGAAAACTCAATACGGAAGCCACGTGGCATGTTTGACTTCTGAAAAGCATTTGAAAACTGAAGCTGTTACTTCTGGGTTTTTGGCATTCAAAAACTAAAATGCTTGACTTCCGAGATGTTCAAAAACGGAGGTACCACTGTGTGTGTGTGTGTGTGAGAGAGAGAGAGAGAGAGAGATGGGCTTGACTTGTGGAACATCTGCTCTCAAATGTGGCCATCACTGATCTAAGTAATAACCATTATTTCTGCTCCTTCTCATGTTTAGAGGTTACACCACGAGACCTCTGGGTGTAGGGCGGTGTATAAATTCAATGAATAAAAATAATTTAAAAAATAAAATCCTAGATTGCTATATAAATTATTCCTAAGAATTACACTCTATAATTGTCCTAAGGCTGACAGTGTACATGTTGAGTTTCCCTTAAACCTGAAGCCCCTACATCTAGAATTCCCCAGATCCAGAGCACATCACCCCCCTTCACAAGATGGCTTCAATGGTTTTTCCCACTCACCATTGTAGTTTCTGCTATTGAACCAAAGCTGTTGATAAATATGTTGCAGGTAACATTTACAGGAGGACCTGCAAGTTGAACAATAAATAGAAAAAAAAATTGACAGGTTGTGTTTATGACATAGATTAAGGAGTGTTGTTTCTTTGCCAGTGGCATTGCCACACTTACCATGGTGGTTTCTGTGACAGATCCAAAACTGTTGATAAAAATATTGCAAGTAACGTTTACTGGAGGACCTGTGGAATGCAATAAAAATGTTGCAATATATATCATAGCAAAGTTCTGCTCCACCAGCATCTATATTAAAAATAAAATAAAAAAAAACAAAATCTGGAACAGTGACTGCTGAAACTAAGCAAAAGGTGAGACTCGGCAATGAACAATATTTATATCGATTAAATAACATTCACAGATTCATTTTCCACATCTAGGTGATCTATGGAGTCCCCAACATGGGTGTTATGGGGCTATAAGGCACTATCCTTCACACCTATCAAGGCCCCCTCCCAATTTGTCATACGATGGGTTTTTGCGGGTTGTTTGAGGACGTTGCCTGCTTTTTTGTCTTTGTTTTCTTTGGGTTTTTCAGGGGTGTAAATGTTTAATCTAGTTATTTTGATCCTCAAAGTATTTTGAGGATCACCAGTTTTTTTTCTGTGAAATGTATTTTTTTGTGGTACCCATGACAGTTTCTTTGATTTTGAAATGTGTTTATCAGCTGAGCTTCTGGAACACAAATAGTAGTTACTCTCTAGCAAGTGTGTTAATTAGCACACTGCTGCCAAAATGCGTGTGTTAAATGTTTTGTTGAATGCCACTGTAATTATAATGCTTTTATGTCATGGTCACTGTCTGATTTTTATATATTTCATTTCCCTCTGCCCTTGCGTCTCTCTGTCTTACTCTTGCAAATGATGGGTACTGATGCCTGCCAATTTAGGACTACACCTTCATGCATCTGTTGAAATGGACTGTGGTCCACACAAGGCGCCATAAAACTATTTGCTTTTCTTACTGCAAAAGGCTTAGAAAATTATGAAATCTGCATGCAGTCCTAAATTCCCAAAGGAGCTCTTACATTATCTGGCATACAGCACAGAAAAGACCTGTGGAACAGATTCTTCAGTTGCTTTTCACATACCCCTCAGCCAAAAAATCAACTGAAATATTGTAATGTTTGGATTCTTTGATAGATGATTTATATCTATGGAGCGAGGGGGCTAAACTGACTGCTGACTCTTCTACTGCTGACTCTTCTACTACAATCTACAAGGGGCAGGGCCTTTGCATTCTCATATGTATGTATATATATGTATATATATATATATATATATATATATATATATATATATATATATAAAATTTTATTTTATTGTTTTGTTTTAAAAGTGCAAATGTAACAGAAATAATGAAAATAACAAATAAAAAAGGTAAGCCATAAAGCATCACAGCCTGGAAAGACAAAAGTACAAAAATACACCACAACTCCAGAGCCTTTTCTGTGGTGGCACCCTGTTTCCTCAAATGCCCTCCATAGGAGCTCAACTGACACCAATTTTATGATTTTTTTCAGCACCAGGTCGACACTTATCTACTTGCCCCCAGGCACATTTTACAGTTGGTAGTTTAGTCTGCTCTGGTTATTTTTTTCTTTTTATAATAATTGTTTGCCTTGTATTCTATCGTATCATTTTTGGTGCTGCATTTAATGTTATTCATGCCTTTCTGCATGGATGGTCTAGAAATAATAAATTGAAGAATTTATTACTCATAATTTAGCCACAGAGAATTTCCTGGCTACTGTGGTGATGGTTGGATTTTTATTGGATTGTAATGGACTATTTTATTGTACTGGTATTTATGTGTTGCAAACTCTCTTGGGATATTGGAAGGAATGGCAGTACACAGATGTTCATATATGCAAATAATTGTTAAAATGTTTGTTGAACATGTTTGAAAGAAACAAACAGGATCTGTCCATCACTTGTCATTGGTCGCTTGTTTGCCTCAGATCCATTTCATTTAAACATTAACATTTGAGACAAAAGATTATGGCAACGCACTGCACAAAATAGATCTGTCTACAGTCTCCACTAATGCAAGATTGATTTTTACTAGACAGCAAGGCATGATGCAGATTGCATGACAGCCTCATCAGTCCTCATCCTGGGAGCGGTCATGGAAACTTTCATTCATAAGCTGACACAGTGAGTGCAATAGGGCTACTCGACACTAAGGTGTGACACCACTGTGGCCTTTCCTCATAAAACTAGACATTGTTAACCAAGGTGATTTTATGTACTAGCTAATAAATGCTTTCAGATTTATGAAATATATCTCAGGCTCAACATTTACATATCATGCTTTCTAGAGCAAAAAACTCTTATCAATCGATCAATCCTCATGTGACTGAATAATGCAAACTGTCCCACTGTTACCGTTTTGTCATTCACATTGTTAAAGTACTGAATATTTCACAGTATTTGTGAATGTAAATGCAGCAGCCCAGTGGACTGTGTTCACAGAGCACCATAAGTGTAGATTTACAGGAAGAAAGCCACTAGCAAACAGAGCTGACCTCTTTATTCCAGGCCTGGCACAGATCTGGTTTAGAGAGTGCCTCAACTGAATAAGTTGGCGGCCACATTCTCAGCACTGGGGCATTCTGGGAAAGCAGTAGGCTTGTCAGCAGCCAGGTATAACTTCAAACTACATTTTAATAGCAATGAATGGGTTCTGTTGAAGCAGATCTTATTTTACAGGTCAGGTGACCTGTGAGTTCCAAGAAGGCTAAGCAGTTATCTCTATCCGGTGGAGCTATACCAATTTGTGCTGGAGGTATTATTGCAGCTGCAAATTTTTAACTTTTACACCTCAGTAATAATGTCAATGAAACATTTTTAAGCTGGCAGAAGCCTTCAGGAAGAAATATACTGTATAATGAGGCAAGGCCATAGTGCTGGTAATTACTTCGTTTAAAAAGTGGCCTAATATAAGAACATAGCTTTAATGGCACATAAGGAAATAATGAGTTGGTTCATGGATCCCTGGTTTTAAATATATAGGGTGGAATTAAAAGGAGCACTAAGGGGTATGCTTCATCCACATAAACATTTCTGCCTGCCTGATGGAAGAATTTGCCCTCTCTTCTTCTTCTAACCCCCTGCAAGTCAACTTTTTGGAGGGGCAAGTGGGGAGAGGAGAAGGGTGAAAGGCCCATTGTGCACGTGGAACCTCTTACACTGCCCCCAACTAGCACAAATATTTTGTTGAATCCAGCCCCATACTGTGTGGATGCACTGCGGCACCTACTGTCTTCATAGAATTATAATTCTCCAGATTCCTCATGGGAGCAGCCCCATGACTGAAAAATCCATTTGGAGTGTAGCCCTGCCCTGGATTTAGTTTTCCATAATCATGATTTTATTATTTTTTCCCCACCCATCTGGCTGGGTTTCCCCAGCCACTCTGGGCAGCTTACAGTGCATATGAAAACACTAAAGCGTCCTCATTTCTTCCAAACCAAAACAAAATACCTTCTCGTAGTTGAGTTCTGAATCAGCAAAACCTTGCTAAAGATCCTGTAGCTAGGATTAGCCTTTCCTTGCATCTGCCTTCTCCAGAGACTTGCTTACCAATCTATTCTTCTAGAAGCTCTGTGGTGCTTTATAAATTGAAAGCATTTAGTGTCCAGTTACCCACATTTTGCTGATGTCAACCTACTGCGTGCGTTGAAGCCCTACCCCTATTGACTTCAGGCTCTAACTTGCTTTGGTAATTCGATTCACAATTCACCGGGAAGTTCTCATGCCTTCAGTGGCTGCCATACTTAGAATCATAGAATCATAGAATCATAGAGTTGGAAGAGACCACAAGGGCCATCGAGTCCAACCCCCTGCCAAGCAGGAAACACCATCAGAGCACTCCTGACATATGGTTGTCAAGCCTCTGCTTAAAGACCTCCAAAGAAGGAGACTCCACCACACTCCTTGGCAGCAAATTCCACTGTCAAACAGCTCTTACTGTCAGGAAGTTCTTCCTAATGTTTAGGTGGAATCTTCTTTCTTGTAGTTTGGAACCATTGCTCCGTGTCCGCTTCTCTGGAGCAGCAGAAAACAACCTTTCTCCCTCCTCTATGTGACATCCTTTTATATATTTGAACATGGCTATCATATCACCCCTTAACCTCCTCTTCTCCAGGCTAAACATGCCCAGCTCCCTTAGCCGTTCCTCATAAGGCATTGTTTACTTTGTTGTGGGTCCTTGTGTGAAATACAAGGGGTTTTTTTTGGGGGGGAGGGGGTCTCCCAGTGCTTTTTTATATGTAATGGTACTCAGCAGTAAGAAGTAGAATCACATATATATTTTTATTCTTGTTGCTTATGGCATCCATTTTCTATGCCGGCACCTGTGACACTTGTAAATATCTAAGTCCGACCACCAGAACAAGCCTACTAAACATTAACCTGTAAAATATAGAGAATGCAGATACACCCCTTTGCTCTACTATTCCTCTACTTGGTGAAAGCACCAAGAATGAAATCATAGAGCAAAACATTATCGTTCTGTGTTTTTATGGCCTTAAGAGGAAACCAATGCCTCCTTACTGGCCTTATGGCAATAATTAAAATGGCATTTTAGGAACTTTGATACAACCAGCCAGTATCGCAACTAAATCATAAAGAAATTCAGAATGTGAAAGACAGAATGAGATGATCACAAGAATCCAGAAAAAGGAATCGTGTATATGACAAAGCCTCCAAACTGCTACAAGTACAAATCAAAGGTAACCTTCCCATTGAAGTTAGTTTTCCCCCTTCCTTTTATGCTGTCATTCTGTGTGGAAGTTTTGGGACATTATTCTGCTTCTTAGATGCTGTGTGTCAAAAATATAAAGGGCCCTATGTAAGATATCTGTTGAGAAACCTTAATCATCATGCAGTATTTTGAAATAAATGGAACTTAAAAAGACTTAAAAGCTGGGCTTTGACATAAATTCCTTTTAGTCAATATTACTATTCATTGACAGCAATTTTGAGCAACCATTAAAAAGAGAAATAGTTTTAAAAAAAACCCTCTAGGACCTAAAATATAGTAATTGTATGGTATTATTTTATGATTATGCAGTTTCTTGGAAAAATCAAATAAGGTCTAAAATTATTATTCTGCTTTATCAAGCACAAACTCTTATCTTCTTAAATTCTTTATCTAGGGTATAAATAGCATAGCATATATACCCAGTGGGACATGATTGTGGGGAGAAATGTTGATTTTGCTTCTCACTGTGGGCACATCCTCCAAAAGCTGCCCTTGCCCATTAAGGTAAGGTAAAGGACCCCTGGACATTTAAATCCAGTCAAAGGTGACTATGGGGTTGTCCACAGACAGCTTTCCGGGTCATGTGGCCAGCATGACCAAACTGCTTCTGGCACGATGGAATACCGTGATGGAAACCAGGGTGCACAGAAATGCCGTTTACCTTCCCGCCGCAGCGATACCTATTTATCTACTTGCACTGGTGTGCTTTTGAACTGCTAGGTTGGCAGGAGCTGGAACAGAGCAACAGGAGCTCACCCCATTGCGGGGATTCGAACTGCTGACCTTCTGATCGGCAAGCCCAAGAGGCTCAGTGATTTAGACCACACGCCACACGTCAAAGCATGACACAATGTCATGTATGTTGGGATGCTTCCTGTGAACTGCACCTTGTGTGGGGATCACCAACATGCATAGCTGTCAAGTGTCCCTTATTTGAAGGGACAGTCCCTTATTCCAGCACCATGTCCCTCTGCTGTCCCTTATTGATGGATGTCCCTTAAATGTCCCTAAAATGATGTCCCTTAAATTTCAAATGAAGCAGCTCCTCTCCCTCCCTCCCTGCCGGCCAGGGAGGAGGGAGGCTCCAACTGTGTTGCTTGGCTGTGTTGCTCACCCAATAAGAAGTCTAAGAATGACTGGGGGGTGGAGCTTGCATGCCTTGTGTGTGGCTAGTTAATGCAAGCTGAGGGGGGTTTTGAATGCTGGACGCCATTTTGTTGCACGTGCTGCTGAAAACTTTGTAGTGCAAAGCCAGGCCGGGGAGCCATCTTAAGTTGAGGCTGCATAGGCCTTGTGGTGCATGTGATTCAGATTCTATTCAGTTGAACCTCTGGTTACAAAGTTGGTTGGACAGTGTTCTCGAAGCTACCAGCATGAGTTTGACCAGACTGCAGGAGGACAGGAAGACTGGAGTGCCTGGAACAGGTGAGGCTGCAGGTCCCTTATTTTGGCTGCTGGTCCCTTATTTTCAAGGCTGCTGGTCCCTTATTTTCAAATCTGTAAGTTGACAGCTATGCCAACATGGCACCATTGAGGTCTTCTCCCTGGTGTTCATGAACCCTCTGAGCTATCCCTCCCTCACTGCTCTTTTGGTCATGAGGTGGTGAGAATGGTTATGCTTTCATCCACTGAGAAGCACGTAGAGTTGAAGAAGGAAGTTGAAAGAGTACCACTCTTTCTCGCTTCCTCTTTCAGCTCTATGGTCTGTGAAGGCGCTGTTTAATTCTAGTGAATCTGTCTTTTACCTTGATTTCTTAGTAAAGTGGAGAGATGATAGATGATAGAAGATATAGATAGATAGATAGATAGATAGATAGATAGATAGATAGATAGATGATAGATAGATATAGAACATGTTCTCTTTCTGTGTCTTGGGGTGATCTAGGAGAGGGGAGGAGAGAAGTAACCACAGTGGGTGGTGCCCACTTTACTTGCTCCACATTCCAAATGAGCCTGCAAACCTAACAAGGTTGGTGGTCACTGCCTTGAAGAATGAAGCGTTTATGGAGTCCAATGACATATGAACATAAAAGCTCAGCTTGGTTAGACTAAAGGCCTATCTAGTCCAATATTCTGTTCTCAGGGTGGTCATCCAGATGCCTATGGGAAGTTCTGATCACAACCCCCAGCAACTGGTGTTCAGATGCATCCTGCCTCTGATATTGGAGGCAATATATAGCCAATATCCATTGATAGCCTTGAATGAATTTCCTGCAGGAATGTGTGTAACGCCTTTTAAAGCTACCCAAACTGGACACCTTATAGCATTTTACAGCTGCTATTGTAGCTGCTAAGAGTTTTAGGAAGGCTGGTATACAAAGCAGAATTGCAGTGGAAAATCAGATCATACCTGATTATTGCCGATTAAGCAACACAGAAGAGCTACTATCTCCTCGTGTCCTACTTAGAATCCGTGCCAGCTGTAGATATTTTGCTGTTTGAAGTGGAACCCAAATGACACCTCTTCTCCCCCACCAGGGACAATAATTTTCAAAGTCTCACTCCCATCACTGAGACATCAATTCCTGCCTTCATCTCTCCCATCTTGCCTGAAGCAAGTTGCTTCACCCTGCTGCATGGCCAAATTGCTAATGCATATCACTAATGTGGAGCTCGGTGCTAGCTCCATCACACAGAGAAAGTTGGAAACCACATCCATGCTATGGATTTTCCATGCCACTTGCAGTAACATATAATATAATGAGATTCTTACAGCAGCTGGTGCTCTCCAATCAGGCTGAAGGTTTATGTTATGACCGGTGCTACATGGCTCTGTGATGGCATTGAAAAAGAATTGCACAGAGCCTGTTTCCAGATTCCCCTGTATGACACAGGAAGACATAAACCGGCTCCAGGAATCTTATTCAGGCATAAACATGTACTTAATGAGTGCTCTGAATATATATTATGTAGTAATGCATCACTCTTAAATAGTCCTTAAAGGGAAGTTGTACATGTTCAATGATCATGTGTATGCACAGGGAAAGAAGAAACTGTCAATTTTGGTTCTAAAATTGAATCTAAAATTCAGTTCCCCACATTTCGACAGCAATTTGCAATTTCCTGTAAAAAAAAAAGTATGAAGCTTTGTCAGAAATTCAGTGTGAATTTCTCCGAACACACATTTTTGTATGCAGTTTTGGCTAATATACACAATTTTGCAAGCAACTTCCACTAAGAAAATGCATTTCTCATGTTAAAACAATGTTTGCAACTGTTTACTTATGAAGGAAAAACGATGAGAAGGAGAACATGATAAGGGAATAGATGTATGCTGTAGAGAATTTTTTCTCCCTCTCTTATAATACTACAACTAGGGACTGATAAAAGGAAGCACCTCTTAACATAGTGCATGGTCACGGATGACTTCAAACCAATTCATGGAGAATGAGGCTATATCTTCCTGTAATTTTGTACATCCCCTTGAAGGGGCAACTGTACCCTAAAAGGTGGTATAAATATCAGGTATGAAATAAAATATAAAATGAAAATGAGATGGGATGGGATGTGAACAAAACAGGTTCAAATCCTTGTTAATTTAGGGAGCAGACTCTCAGGATAAAATAAATTGTTGAGATGATAAAATGAGATGCTGGCTTATTTTAACCTGCTTTGAACTATTGTCAATAGGATGCAAAATAATAATAATAATAATGTAAGGTACCGATATTTTCTAATTAAAGGAACAATTTCTGAATATCATTTGAGTAATCTCAGTACTAGGTAGCTTACTATAAAAGCCTTCCCTTCTGTTCAGGAAAAAAACACTCAGAGCTTCTCAGTACAACCTCCCAATTAGATCAAAAAGTATCATAACATGAAGGACAAACAGAGCTGTTTCACCTCAAATAGTTGCTATCAAAGACACCTTGAGGTTGACCTACAATGAGGTCAAAAAAGACTGCAAATTTCAGCAGTTCAGGCTCAGGAGAAGTGTTGAGTGCTGCTTTAGTGGTACGGCTCTTTGTTGAATTTAATAAGGGTTAGAAAGGTGGCGTGAGAATAGGACAGAACTTCTAATGTAAGGAAATGTCTGCTCAAGGCAAAAACAAAAGCCTCCTAAGAATGGTATGTGGATAACGAGGTCTGGGGATTAAAGCCTTAGAGAGCACAGTGGCTTACAGTGCAATCCTAGCCAGGTCTGCTGAGAAGAAGTACTCACAAGTCTTTGTGTCGCAAACATTGTGGGTTCCCTGGCCACATTCAGCATCCACATCAAGGCCAGAGATGACACATCACACCCAGGTGACCCCAAAACATATGGTTTAAAGTCACCCACCCAACAATAGCTATAGACCTACATCTAGTTTCCCCTTCACTCTGTAGGGCCTGAAGTCATTAAGAAAATAAGGCTCACACTGAACACCTGATTAGTTTATGCATAGATTCACTACTAGCAAAGGAAAAGCAGCTCAGCATTGTGAAAGGTGTTTGGTTTAGCCCTGTTCTCACCTTCGTTTCCACACCCTTCTATAAATGATTGGAAAGCTAAGCATGCCCCTCTGACCTTGTCCTAAGCTTTTGCATCTGCTGCCCCATGATCTAATCTCTACACCTTTGGTAGAAACTGCTCCCTGAATTCCCAGGGTTCCTGATCAATTGGAAAAAACTCAGCTATAACTGTATGCAAATATTGCCCTGATTTCATCTTCCACAGAACATATGAAAGTCAAGAGCAAGACCCACTGAAACATGGAACCTGGGGAAATCTTGCTTCCTTATCACATGTTGACCAAATGCAACTGTTTCATTTTAAGCTGGGTGGGGTATAAATATTTTTTTTTAAAATTATTATTATTATTATTATTATTATTATTATTAGCTGTTAAATTAAATTAGGTTAGCTTATTTGTATTGCTTTATATAATGCTGCATTTCCCCTCAATTATTGACCCTATGGTTATTTTAAATTGTTCTTAATATGTTTTTGGAATTGTTATATTTATTGTTGATTGCTTGATGTTGGCCACTTCGGGCACAATTTTGTAGGAAAGCGGCATACAAGTAAACAGATGGTGATGATGGGAATGAAAGTGAGAAGAAGACTGACAGTTAGTGTAATATTGCCTTGAACATGACCTGACTGTGTTGGATCAATGATCACCCTCACACTGTATTTGAGAACAGCTTTGTCCCCTTTTATTGTGATTCCCAAATCACAAAAAGGGAAAGTGCTTTTCAGCATTATGGAAAATGTTCATTTACAAGACTCAGCTCAGCCTTAATCATTCTTATGCAGGGTAAATATGGGATTTCTTTGATGCTGGTAAGTCTGATGACTTTTTTTTTCATTGAAGGTGGCATGATATATTGTGGTGTGCACACTCATTGTCTCTGCTTTACGGGTTTTGCAGAGGGTTAAAAAAAAATATTCAAAAACTCAGAAAGACTCTATAGCCTGGAGATAAATGATGACCATGTACATCACAGGAAACAATAGAATCCTAGAACTGTAGAGTTGGAAGGGACCCTGAGGGTCATCTTGTCCAACCTACTGCAGTGCAGGAAGCAACACAGTTGTCCCATAGGGGGATCAAACCTGCAACCTTGGCATTAACAGCACCATGCTCTAACCAACTGAGCTATAGTTCCACCCTCTTTTAGTTGGATCCAACTGCCAGTGATTCCTCATAATAGATACCATGGACCAGTTGGGAGGTTTGGTTCTGAATCTTCTAATTAAAAGGCATATATAGTCACATCCTCCCACTCCACCCCACCATAATCACTACAATATCTGATCCTTTGTCCCATCCAGTACCATATTCCCCAAGATACTCCCAACTTCCTTCACATGCAATGTATGGGTGTAACATGGCAGCCTTGAGAAGGCAGAAAAAACAATGGCGACAATATAATGCCCAAAGCTTGATGGAAGGGTTACAAGAAGCAGCGGAGTCATATGTGGACGAGGAGCTGTGCTGGGATTGGGCACTGGGAAGGGCAGCTGATGGAGACATAGGGCAGCAAACTCTTTTTCATTTGTCATACTTGGTAATGGAGACTTCCTGACTAATCCTTAATTTTACTTAGATATATGAAGGAACCTCTGGTATCTTAACATGGATTACACACTCAATGGGCTGCAATTAAAACTTTCCACATTAACACAAAACAAGTGGATGGGTTCATAGAAGAGCACGCAGCCATTGTCTCTGCAAACTGCTCCCACCCGTTGTGCTTTTGCCGTCAGTTCTCAGAGTCCACCAGTTAATAGCTTCCCATTCCAACTAATGTGACAGGAGAGAGAAAAGAAGCACACTTTGTGCTTTCACACATGCCAGTTAATTCAAACTCTCAAATGGAAGGACTGAGTGCTTCCAATTGCTGTGCCACAATGGCATAATGAAGACAGAGTTGTGCTGCTTAAATGCCTGGGCAATGATAACAATGGAGATGGATTGGAAAGGAAGGGCATGGAAGAAAATCGAACCGGGCTTGAAATGTAACATGCTGAACTTGAAACATGGGAAATCAGAATTGGTTTTATTTTAATTATTTCTATTACCGTCTACTCACCACAATTCTCAAGGCTAGATATCATGTCATTAAGTGATTTTGGTCAGTTGAAGGCAAGCCCCTTTCACAGCAGGACTTCAAGTAGGGGGCAGGTTTTTTTTGACTCAAGTGTCTCTGGGTCCAGACCTCTTCAAATGGAAAAAAGTTGGTGTCCCTTCCAACTTTACAATTCTATGATTCTATGATATGTGTTGGAATTTAATATCTTTGTGTTTTCTGCACAAAATCACAGGGCCGGATTCAACTACAGTGGTACCTCGGGTTAAGTACTTAATTCGTTCCGGAAGTCCCTTCTTAAGCTGAAACTGTTCTTAACCTGAAGCACCACTTTAGCTAATGGGGCCTCCTGCTGCTGCCGCGCCACCAGAGCACAATTTCTGTTCTCATCCTGAAGCAAAGTTCTTAACCCGAGGTACTATTTCTGGGTTAGCGGAGTCTGTAACCTGAAGCGTCTGTAACCCGAGGTACCACTGTAATGGGTCCCACTAGTTGAAGCTCAGGCAAAAACCTCTGCTAGTGAAACAGGCCTTACTCCCCCACCCCCACCCCTGCCCCCCAATTGACTCTGAGTGGGAGTCAGAAGAATCTCCAGAATGGCAGGTGGGAAGAGGAGGGGGGGGGGAATAGTTCCATCAGGCAAGCAGGAATGCTTGCATTGACAGAGCAATCACCTTAGTGCCACACTGAATTCCTTCCAAAGACTTTACACAATGGAAACCATTCAAGCAAAATATTTGCTTGTAATAGCCAATCTTTTTATTAGGTGGGCTTGGTATTTTAAGTCTATTCTGATATTTTAATTATCAGTTACGTTGCTGGTCTTTTTGTTTTTAAAATTGATTTAATTATGTATTATTGCTTCATCTCTGTTATCTGAGGTTCAAGCAGCATCAGTGGCTAGCAGTGCCTTTTACCAGTTATAGCTGGTGTGCCCATTACAGCTATTATTGGATGGGATAGCTCTGCTGTGGTGAATCATGCACTGGTAACCTCAAGACCTGATAAATAGAATGTGTTCTATGCGGGGCTGATGGGGCAGGTATCATCTCCTCTAACTTTGGTTGAATGCTGTCCCAAATCTATATAAAATTTTAAATTACAGTTGTGTGATACACAAAGGAGGGAGGCAACATCCATGTTGAGCACTGTTCAAATTCCCATACTTCTTTTATTTATTTGTGTTGTATTACTTGGTTGTCTCCAGAGAACAAAAGAGACAAAATGGATATGGTTGTACAGATTATTGGATCAAAATTTGTTCTCAAGTGTGTGTAAGATTTATGGTACTCAGTAGTTTCTTGACATGCTCAAATAAGACAAATCACTTTCTCTCCTCTTTGTCTTGAGCTGGCTTACCATTCCTCCTGCTTCTTTACAGACAGTCTCCTTCTGCTGTGCCAGCATGGCATTCTTTTCAGACTAACAAACATCCCCACATGACACTGGGATGTACTGTATCTATGTGAAATCTATCAGCATTGAGAGACCTCCTGCCATCTCTTCATTGACAAGCAAAATCTGAATCCTAGTTTCAAGAGCTGAAAAGATAATATACACAACCTGATCACTGGGCAGCTTTCTGTATTTGTAGAAAGTAAAAACAAATGGAATGGAATAGAATACTTTCAGGGGGAAAGCCAGGGCTTTTCCAGAGGCCAACAAAATCTGGGTTTTATCTCCTGAGCAATCATTGTGCATACTAATAGCAATATTAGTTGATAGAATCATAGAACTGGAAGGCACCAGGAAGGAGTCTTTTTGTCCAACGTGGGCTGTTCTCTGACAGTCAGTCCTTATGTAGCCAAAAACAATACCACCCACCAACAAGTGGAGGAGTGGGGAGCCTCCAGTCCATAGGTCTGCCAGACTTTCCCATTTGGCTTCTTTTGGCCAAGCCACACCTACCTGCCCTACAGATACATCAGATCAGAGGCAGGTAGAGGAGGAGCTTTCACAAAAGGGACTTTGCAGACAAAATGCAAAGGCAGCAGCTGGTTGCCAGGTGACTGTTCCCCATGTAGCATTAATGGACAGATTAAGGCTTGGATTGATGGTATGCGATGAAGAACATGAACTGAGGGACACACAGACCCTCACATGACCAAGTCTTCAGAAACAGGTGACCACCCATACTGTTTATATCCCACACATCTTAATGGGTTGCCCTAGCCATGCAGCTTCCAACATATATAAATACAGAACAAAACATTAAGCATTTAAAAAACTTCCCTATAGAGGATTGCCTTCAGACGGCTCGGGGGCTGGATAACTCCATACCCTCCAACATTTATCCAATGAAAATAGAGACATCCTAAGGAAAAGTAGGACATTCTGGGATCAAATCAGAAACCGGGGTGGCTTCTTCAAATCAAGGACGTCTCTGGAAAAGGGTCTTGAAGGGTCTGTAATATTACACTAAGAAGCCTGTATGTGTGATGGCCTGGTGTGAGTGTGATCCTTTTCCCTCTCCAAAGGTGTGGGTGGGTGAAGCACTGCTCTGATCAACCCATTGCTTACTTGTGCATGGGGAAGAGTGAGAAACAAGGCGTTCCTCTACTGTGTCTCATCAGACCTTCATCTCTCCGGATCTCCATTACATGTGCTCAGTTTTCCATTTTCAATACAAACATTGGCATTTTTAGACAACAAATGAAATGGATATCTCTTGGGTTTCTACTAAGCACTTTACATACCACCCCTCTTCACACATTAAGAAGCTGTTTCCATGCAACAACTGTTCCCCCCACCCTTCATTCTGTTGTTTACTTGCTGTTGAATGTTTCCTTTCTCTAACTGAGTATTTTCGGTAATTAATTTTTCTCCCCATGGTATTGGCAAATTGCCATGCAATGGGTTTGAACGTGTGTGTGTGTGGGGGGGGGAAATCCACGGAAAACTGATTCCCAGTGCCAGAAAGATAAAGTACAAAAACCATTATCTGTAACTATTGCCAGGGTAAATTATAAATAAATGACCTAGTCCAGTGTGTTTATTATCCAGCTTTAAACCCATTGACTCAGCATGAAAATAACATGATGCCAAGAGATGAATTGTAATCAGATACACCCCCCACAACCCCTGCCAAAACTGCAGCTCACAAACACTGAGACAGCAGTAAGTTTCACATGTTCTTTTGCATCAGAAGGAGTGACTTGGGGCACATTGTCACTCTAGAACATGAAATAATAGCCCTGTCACAGCACTGTCTGGCACTGAAGGCACTATATATAGTACGGCCTCATTTGTCCAAAAGTCCTCAGGGGTGGGATGGGTGACAGTGGCTAAACAGAGGAAAGAGAATAGTTCTGCTTACATAGAAATGTATCCATGCACATGTGGGCTGATGTATACATTCAGAACAAGCCTGTGGTGAAATTCTCCTGGGATGGAGCCACTTTAGATTGCAGGAAGAAGGTTGCCTGTTTGAATCCACATCCAAACTATCCCACCCATGGAAAGCCAGAGGAAAGCCTGGTCTTCCTCTTGATTTAACAGGGGCTTATCCACATTTATATTTCCTCCACACTTTCCAAGCATTGTGCACACTTTAAAGCTCCATGTCCAAGATCTTTCTCTCCATTTTTTGCCCTGCAGCTTTCCCCACAAAAACCTGCTTTTTTAAAAGTTGAACTGGAGCAAAGAGCAATCTGAAGAAAACCCAATTTGATGTTTGTTGTGCTGCAGAGAGCGGGTTCTTGCAGGGAAAGCTCTGGGGCAACGAAAGAGTGCTTGGACGCTGAGCTTTAAAGTGTGGGCCTGAACATTGCATAATCCTATCCTGGTCCCTTGTGCAGGGGCGGACCTTGGTAATTTGGCACCCTGTGTCAAAAGGCCAAAATTTGATGGCCCCCACCCAGCCCTTGTACTGCCTTCGGAAAGCCGTGTAAGGGAGGCACTAGCTTTTGGGAAGGGATGTGGGAGGCTCTGTGGGTTAAACCACAGAGACTAGGTCTTGCCGATCAGAAGGTCGGCGGTTTGAATCCCCGTGATGGAGTGAGCTCCTGTTGCTCGGTCCCTGGTCCTGCCCACCTAGCAGTTCGAAAGCATGTCAAAGTGCAAGATAAATATGTACCACTCCAGCGGGAAGGTAAACAGCGTTTCCGTGTGCTGCTCTGTGGTTCCCTATGTTACTATCAGGAGGGATTTTGCAAGTTCTATTGTCCCTTGCTATAGCTGATAATATACTACTACGAAACCACAAGATCTGAGCTAAATACTAACATGGCAAAGTCTCAGGGTTGTCAGTGGGTGTGAAGTCAACGTGCATGACATCACGTAGCTAAGGCACACCTTAACCACTATACAGGCAACTCAGTCAAGATGTCCTGGTTGAAAGGAAGACAGCATTTCAGGGGTCTTGAAATAAGGAAAGCCTGAGCATAAAACACAGGGATTTGCTTTATGTTGACCATGTGGCCATCCCGTTCAGTAGTGTTTACTTTGACAAGCAGTGGCTATCCAGAAGAAACTATCCAGTTTCTTTCAAATGGGAGATTTGAGACCCTCAACCTGGGACCCTCTGCAACTAAACCTGGGACCCTCTGCAAGGAAAACATTCTTCCATTCACCTATATACTTTTCCCTAGACATGGCAGATTCATGTATAAAATGGTGGCGGGCAACATGGACTAAAAGTGGCCAGCATGCTTACTCAATGAGATAGAAGTGATTTAACCCCTGTCTAACCTCTGCACAGGTAGCTTCAGTAAGAAGGGGAGAACTCTGGAAACACACATCATGTACCATAAGCCCTGACACAGGCTGCCTGGCCATATGTTTATCGGGGAAGCAGGTTTGGCCTCACTAAGCTATGAATAGGATAAGATGATGGTCCATTCCCTCTGTTTTCTGCTCACTGGTCAATCCAGTTACTGATGTAAGGGCACACAACTGTCATAAAGGCTGCCTCTCCCAGTAATTGTGCCACTGTAATTCATTTCAGTACCCATAGATGCACAGAGATAGAGGGGATCTCCAGTATCATTGAGTCTAGCCTCTCCTAGAAAATCCAGCATCCCAGATCTGGGCCAATATCCCAGATATGTGGCCAGCTCTCATAAAACATCTCTAGTGAAAAAGAGTCTACCTTCTTCCACTGTTGAACAGCTCACAAAATTATTCCTCTTTAAGTTGCCCCCCTCTATAATATGAACCCATTGGTTTGGATCTTCCTCTCTGGAGCAACAGAAACTAGATTTGCTCCAACCAACTATATGACAACCTTTCAAATATTTGAAGGAGGATATCATATCATCACTTAATAATCTCTTCTCCAGGCTAATTCCATGCCCAGCTTCTTCAACCATTCCTCCTAGGACTTGGCCTCCAGGCCTCTCACAATCTTTCTCACTCTTCTGCAGACCATGATCCAGTTTGTCCATATCAATCTTTAACTATGCTGCCCAGTACTAGACACCATGCTCAGAGTGAGTTCTGTCCAAAAGCAGAATGAGACCATTCCTTTCCATAATCTAGACACTAAGGTGTTCTGCAGTGTGAAGGTGTGGTGAGTGTGAAGGTGGTGGCAAAATGCCCTGCCTGAACTCTTTCCTCGTTGTAAGAAGGGCAAAGGAAGCTCAAAACAATGGACAGAAACACTCCTACAAAGGAGATGGAAAAACACTGCAACATTTTGTTGCCATTCCCACTTTATCCCTCAGTCTTACTAGAAACTCATCTCTATGAATCCAGCTTTGCAGAATAGGAGCACTATTAGAATAGGAGCTGGGGGCATGGAATGAGGCAAACTAAGGTAAATGTGACAGTGTCTGCTCAGGAATTGTCATGTTTATGATTTGAACAACATGATTGACTTTATGCATCTTTATTTATTATACAGCCCTAGTGAAGTATGCAAAGTACAAACCTGAGATTCACCCCAGAGCAATTGCAGAGCAGAGGCCCCTCATTAGATATTTTTTAAAAATGAGCAGTAAAGAAGAGTATTTTCTGATGCCTCATTATGGAAGTCCCAAAGGAGTTTGCTGTTTTTACCCCTGGGTAACTGAAGCTGAGAAATCATTCCCAATTGAAAAAGAGACCTCAAGCACATCTGGATGTTTAAGCCATCCTAGAAAAGAACAAATGTGTTTTGTATGGTGCCTAGTCCATCTGTGTTATGACATTTATGTACTTCATATTTTTTTATCATGTCCTTCTACCAATTTGGAACACAGGTTGGTTTGCCAGTACGTTTTTTTTATTACAGTATTATTAATTTTAATTAATTGTGCCTACTGTGTGCTTTTTGTAATCCTATTGTACACAGCTTGGAAACTTAAGTGTTGCATAACTAGCTGAAATAAAGTGAATAGTGTGTAAAAATTGTAATCACAATAAGACAGCCTTATTCATGGCAAAATGACATGCCAGCATATATATCGTGTGGAGCACTGGGAAGAAGCATCATGTGCCAAAAAATGTGGGCAGGTGCTTTTTTGTTGAGGACAGAGAGAAAAGACATGTAAACATCTTGCATGGTCACCAAAGGGAATGGAGCTAAGTAGGTAATCAATGAATATGTTAGAACTGTTGAAGAAAAAAATTCCTCTTTCATTTTATAAATGAGGAGCTTGTGGTCCTTAAGGCTGTAGATATAATCCTTCAAAATACAATCACTCGTTTCCCCATATGCAAAGTTTCCCAAATAAAGTAGAGGGGGGAATAACTGCATGCAGCCGTACTCTAAAAGAGAAGTATGAGAGATTGGCTCTATTGTCCAGGCTGCAGTTTGGATAAAAGTAAAGGTAAAGGGACTCCTGACCATTAGGTCCAGTTGTGGCAGACTCTGGGGTTGCGGTGCTCATCTCGCTTTATTAGCCGAGGGAGCCGGCGTACAGCTTCCGGGTCATGTGGCCAGCATGACTAAGCCGCTTCTGGCGAACCAGAGCAGCACACGGGAACGCCGTTTACCTTCCCGCCGGAGCGGTAACTATTTATCTACTTGCACTTTGATGTGCTTTCGAACTGCTAGGTTCGCAGGACACAGTTTGGATAGAAGTTACTAAAACCTGTTAAATGAGATAATAGTAAGTCAAGTAGAAGTGAGATATGATGGGAGCAATCACCAGATGAAATCAGTTGGAAGTCCAGCTATGTGAGTCACATGTTAAAGGGGCAAGATTCAACAGATGTTTGTGAGGCTCCTAAACTGGTGTGAGTTCTGGGAATCCTTTGTTTATTATAGGGATGAAGGGAAGTTTGGCCCTTCAGATATTGCTGAACTACAACTCCTGTCACCCCTGGCCATTGGCCATGAGAATTGTAGTTCAGAAACATCTGGACCAAAAGTTTCCTATAGGATCGTTTATACATAACATATCTGAGGGGTGTGGGTAGTTATATTTTAGAGGGCTGTTTAAAACAGCTACCCACTGCCACTGAAGATGACGACTTGAACTTATTATTTGCTTGTTACACAAGGAAAAGGTCTCCAAGCCACTTACAAGACCATGTTAGATTTGGCATAGAAAGTAGCATTACTAAATGGTTGGTAGTATGAATCAGATACAAGGGTAGTGTTGAAAGGTGAGTTTCCTTTTTTCGTATAATTATTCTACCTGCTGGCACATATTAATTGTATCTGAATTATTTTCTTCTTTTTGAAAGGTTGTTTCTCATGCTTAAAATGCTCGAGAATATTTCTGATTCAAATATGCCATTTTATTGTATTGTAGCATTCCCTCATTAGCCAGTAATTAAATGTTTTAAATGCTAATGTACACCTGTTAAACTGCACAGATTGCATTGGAAGTTACTGGCACAGGAAAGCTCAAAAACACTCCACAGTGTAAAAGGCTCAGATGTGCTCGCCACGATACCAGACTCTTTAAATCAGCCCAACCCAATGTCTTCCAAAACCAGCTTGGTGCCCTCTAGATGTCTTGAAGTTGTGGTCAAAAACTTAGAAACTGGGTGAGGCTGCTGTCAGTGACACTTTTACAATCACTTGCCTTCCAAGCACTGGCAACTCTTTGCCATACTGGTGTCAGGGAATGAAAACAGAAAGAAAGCAATATATTTATCTTATCCAGTTAAGAGCATGGAGGAGCATGCAAGTTTTGGAAGTGATCTGTGAAGTGTTATATGAATGCACCTCATACATATGAGGTAGAGGTCCCTTCAGCTCCCCTAAAATATTTGAGGGGGCGACCCCCCCCCAAAGTTGATGAGCATTGTCATTCAAATGGTGTATGTGTGCTGCATCTCGTTATAAGATACTAGGTGGAATGCAACATCACACTAATATGATTGTTTCATCAGTGCAAGCATGTGGCAGACAGAATAATCTCTTCTCCCCCCCACACTATTGGGAGGGTTCTCCCAACCCTCCAGAGTAGATTTGAGGGAGGCATAGAGGTGCACAGGAGGAGAAGGGGGGGGGAGTCCTGTTGCATGTGCAGGAATCCTTTTGCTAGCTTTTGCTCACTCACTGGGTTCATTGAATCAAGCCCACTTGACATCTATTTTATATTCTAAATAAGGGCTGTATTTCATGAAGCAAAGAATCCTTCCCTCGTTTTCATACTATGAAAGTGCCATTGTCTAGAGCAGGGGTAGTCAACCTTTTTATACTTACCGCCCACTAACGCATCTTTCTTGATGGTAAAATTTCCTTACCGCCCACCAGTGCTCAATGGAAGGAGGGTTTGGCTTGTGCTGTAGAACCCCCTACCACCCATCTAGAATCCTGAAAAGTCCACTAGTGGGCAGTAGGGACCAGGTTGACAACCCCTGCTCTAGAGCAAAATTTAACTGTGTACAATTAACAAAAAATGGCCTCCCTTCTCTTAAGAAAGAAAACGTGTCCAAAACCCAACTTTTTACCATGAGTTCTAAATGGCTTCATCTTCATCAATATTTAATAAATATGTATTGCATCAATGGGGTGTAAATATGGAAAGTTTTGAAGGAGGGTATATAAATTCAGGCCTTTGCTTGAAAGTTCTCACGAACAAGTCATACAAAAAAAGTAATACAGAAAGGTAGCCATATTAGGAACCTTCACTAGGCCAATCTGCATATCACAACACAGTGTGCCTAGCACATCAACTGGTACATGGTCTAAAATTGACATCTACCTTTAGTAACATAAAGATTGTGTAGTGTCTCTTGGTTCTCTTTTTCCACCCATCAAGGAGCCTGGGTGCTTTGCCTAAGGATGGAAGTAACAGCCACTCCTTCTTTCCTTTTTGGGGTTTCAGGGGTGGGAGAATCAGCAGTTGTTATGCTTCCTGTTCCCTGCAGGACCTCAGCGCATCCTGAAATCTGCACCTTCATCTGAATGTCTGCTATCTCCTCCCCTATTCCATCTGAAGGCCAGATGCAGCTGCCATTGCTTCACCATCAGCAAAAGGTTTTTTTGGAGTTGTTTTTTTTAATCTGCCCTCTACCCTGTTTACCATCTTGCCTAAAGACAGAATATGGAGAACTCAAAAGCTTGCATACTATTTGTGAAATTCTTCTAATATGGATTTGGGAACTTCTCAAGAGCAAGTGTGCAAGTTGGATTACTGCAAGACAATCATTAGGGGCTTCCCTTGTGCTTGACCTGGAAGCTGTAAGTAATTAGTGGAGAAGGCCAAGGCCAAGTACCAGGCTATTAGTATACAAAGCCCTTAACAGCTTGGGGCCAGTTTATTTGCCAGATTGCCTTACCTAATATATGCCTGTGCAACCATTTCAATCTGTGTATCTGGCACTGTTACAGGTGCCACAAGATACTTGCTTTGCACTTGTAAGAAATAAACCTTTCAGTGTGGCAGCACCTATACTTTGGAACTCCCTACGAATTGATATCAGGTAAGCACCTTTGCTGCACTTTTTTTGGTGCTACTTAAAACCTTTTTTTGTTGAGGCAAGCCTAGCCAGACATGTAGTTATATGTGGATTTTTAAAATTTTATTTGCTACTGGGTTTTTTAAATTACACTTTGAATATTTGAATACTTGTTTTTAAATGTTTTTTTATCAACAACACTTTGTGCATTATTTTATATTGTTGTAAACTACTTTGTGGTGTGTGTTTTTGTTTTGTTTTACAATCAAGCAGTTCATAAGTTTCATTAATTAACAAATCGTTTACTGCCAGCTTCCTAAGCCTGGATCTTATAAGCCAAAAGGGATCCTGTGTTCTAAGCAACAGGAAGAGTCTTCTCTGCATCCACCTTTGGCCCTATTCCCATTGTGTAGTGTGAAGAATGTGGCCCTTCCTTTAGCATTATTGCATCTTCCACAGACTAGGCTTGCCATAAATCAGGAAAGTTCCTGACATGTCCTGGTTTCTGGGAGTAAAAATGTTGTTAGCGAGGAATTTTGCCATATTGGCAAAATATCAGGGAAAACCATCCAGATGTATGGCAACACGATGGAAAAAGTAGCTTAAAATCACAACTTTGCGAGTGTCAGGAATTTTACTTTTTGAAATATGGCAATCCTACCACAGACACACGTGCTTACAGTGGCGTAGCGTGGGTTGTCAGCACCCGGGGCAAGGCAAGTAATTTGCGCCCCCTAACCCTGGATTTGCGCCCCCTAACCCTACCCTTACCCCTAACCCCCAGATGTTGCGCCCGGTGCGGCCGGCCCCCCCTGCACCCCCCACGCTACGCCACTGCGTGCTTATACCCATCCTCTGCAACTTTTACTTCACTGTTTCAATATACTCCTGCAAAGATTTAACAGCTAGAAAGCAAAGGAAGCAGAAGACACTAAAGATTCCAGAAAAAATGGATTCAGGGTGCTCTAGGAGGGAGTAGAAGTGAGAAGCAAAGAAGTGCATTTTGTAACCTCTTTTCAAATGATAACAACACCTTCAGCTCACAGCTTCTTGTAAAATGTGGCAGTCTGATATATTTGCAAATGCAGTCTTCTATAGGTTATGTGCTCAAATGTGCCACCTCTTGACTGCTATGTAGCAGACAATGTGATGCCCTTCAGCTGTTGTTGGACTTCAGTTCCCATCATCCCCAACCACTGGCCATGTTGGCTGAGGCTGATGGGAGCAGTAGTCCAATAACATCTGGAAGGAAAATGACAAAAGTAGCAGAAACACTTGTTTTCCCCACACAACCCAATTATTTTGTCTATATACCACTCTGGAAATCTCATCCTTTGTACTGTCCACTGAACAGCAGAGGCTGAAACAGATTTATTTTAAACACATCATGTCTACAATGGCTCAGATCTAAATTAGAATTGGACAAGATAACATTTCTGTGCACCAAGGTGAGGGTACCCTCTCTCCAAGTATTTCATGTGCACTGTCTTACTTGCTAATAACTAAACCTTCTGTTTCTTTAATCACCAGCTCACTTATCTCAGAGTGGATTTGACAGTCCAAATAGACTTCAGCAGATCAACCTGAAATAAGGAAGTTACGTAAATGGCATTGGCCTACTATCATGGACATGTATATACAGATTGCTGTGTTTGTTTATAAATCAATGGGATAGGTTTTTTATTATTATATTCAACTTATGTTCAACATAATATCCTGTTTATGGATAAAATGAGTACGTCTGTTGAACATAAGTTGAATATAATAAAAAAACACCTAATTCTCTACCCTGTTTCCATATGGCGGTAATTCAACTGCACTTTTAGAATTGTGTTGAAACCAGTAAAGAACCACATTCCTAAAATCAGAGTAATTACTTGGGCCACTTTACACATGCATATGCATCACGTGATTCCTCAACGCTTCAAGCTCATTCAGACATGCATGTTCATCACTTGAGAAGCGCAATGTCTAGCAATGAATGGGACATAACAGATCTAACACCACAGTTGGGGCTTTCATTTTGCGCAACTTCACCTCAAATAAATTGTCTTCACTCAAGTTCACACCCCAGTCATCTAGTGTACAATGATCAGCTGGATGAAGTCAAGTGTGTGTGAACTAGGCCTTGATGCCTACAAGTGAATACACTCTACTAAAAAGCATTTGTATTTCCAAAATATTAAGTTCTGTTTATGGTGCTGGATGGTGTTTATGGTGCTGGATCTGTGATGGATCATTCATATACGCAAAACACATTTTAATTACTGAGTGATTAATATGCTTGTGAGAACAGAGCTTCATAAAGGCCTAAACTAGTGCACATGTAAATATCATAATTGGTATTTTACAGACTCCCAATTAATTTTTAATGGACTTAGAAAGAACTTACCTTTGAAATTTGGCCTTATTCGTGCATCATAACCTGATGTCCGTCCCATCAGTTTGTCCAAGAAATCCGAAGGAGACAGTGCCTGTGAAGGGGTTTTCCCAGATCTGGAATCATGTTCTTTACAGAAAGTTGTCCTAAACAAATAGTTAACTATCATTAGCCATTATTCTTTGATTGAATTCACATAATTTCACGAGAGAAATCTATTGCCAATTTGAAAAGAATGCAACAATATGTTGATGATATTAATAAAGTATTACATATCATTCTCAAATATGGAAGAGCCAACAGCGTCACAACTCTTCAAGAATCAGGCAAAAAATGTCAAGGACTGAGATTTTATTGTTCAATATTGGCTTTTACTTAGACATCATTGAAGAATTTTATAAGTATTGCTGAAGGCATATGGCTATTGACCAAACTGCGGGAGGCATTGAAAGACAGGAGTGCCTGGCATGCTCTGGTCCATGGGGTCACGAAGAGTCGGACACGTCTAAACGACTAAACAACAATCATAAATACACATCTGCCTTACTTTGGGTTCATAGTTAGAAAAACTGGCAAAACTTATCACAGAGGAGTTAGAAACCTTGGCTGTGTTAGTGTACAGAACATTACACAAGCACAGAAACTCTACAATCTTAATAGGCATTAATTAAATGACTCGGTTCTTCACCAATTCTATTTATTTCCTCCGGGAAATGTTGAGATGTGAGGTTTTTAATTTTCAATCAGCCCACATCAAGCAAGGAGAATGGCCCCTTCCTGCAGCATTCATATCAATTTATATCCTATTTGGTGTTAATTGTGCTCTCATGCCTTCATAGCTTTCTTCATGTAACATGCTAAGCATTCCCCCTTAAGATAAAGAACAAGAAGTACTTGAAATGAACAAATTTGATCCACAAGAGAATGAATTCCATCATAATAACTCTCCCACACATTTTAATATATTCCTTTGTGTCTAAAATGTGTACTTTAATTGATGTATGTTTGAATAAACCATCTAATAGGGATCAGAAGTAATCCTCTCAAAGGGACTTTTACAATAGGCTGTGTTCTAGTGTTATCTTAAAGTAAGTGCTAAAAATTGATTAAATGTGAAGAGAGAGCAGAGAAATGAAAAAGAAATACAATGGGTGGTATCCAACATTAGTCACACTCAGGGTGGATGCACTGAAATCAATAAACTTAAGTCCATTGATTTCAGTGGGTTTACTCCGAGTATGACTAATTTTGGATATCACTCTTTATTTATATAGTGACCGCACAAATATGCATTCTGGGTTATTGGACACTGAAGTCAATAACTATTCCTGATCCCTACACTATGAAGGAGTAACATGTTACCTCATCAACTCTCGTAACATCACATACCTGGTTTCCTTTGGAAGGAAGGGCGGAATGTAAATTTAATAAATAAACAAATAGTATTGCTAAGCAGGACATGACAACACTTTTTGAAATTGGTATGTAGAGAAATTGGGGTAGGCTGATAAGTAGATAAAATATGTAATTGTAAAATTGGATAATGATCAATTACACCATTGTTATTTGGAATAGCCTTTCATTAGCACCAACAGTTTCACTGAAGTGCATCAGCTGTCAGTTACATTGACAAATACATTATCCCTTTGGAAATAATCACATAATGAAACTCATCTAAAAACCTGATTTGTCCATTTAACTATCCACCTTTTCCTTCTGCTGAACATACAGGGTGTTTAGTTAAAACAATATGATCTAGGCATGTTAAATGTTAAAAAGATCTTTCATGAAGTGATCAAATCTGCTGGGATAATGACTTCTTTTTGAGGTTTCTTCCGCAAGCAATTGTCTGTCTCTTTAGCACCACATACATGAATTCATATCATTTTTTTTACCCCTTGTTAATTAATCTAGAATAGCTCCAGTCTTCCAGTTTTTACTCACAGTCACTAATACAGAAAAGCACTGCTACTTTGCAGGTAAACATGCATTTCAAGGATGTGGAAACTCTCCTATGCCACCCTTTATGATTAACACAACAGGGAGATTAAAGTGCATTAGAGATTAACTAAATACACCTGAGTATATTTCCTCAGACAAAAATAAGCCCATCCCAAAAAACAGATTTTACTATCCTATACAGGAAGAAAAGGGACTAGCTGAGAGATTCCAGTAATATTGAAGAAGGTAGATTTCAATTACATGGGGAAATGTTTCCAGTTTCATTGCCCATAAAACATTTTTTTTCTCTCTAACAGAAAGGGTACCTATATAACTTCACTTGCCCAAACTCGTTTGGATTTTTTAAAAGTATGTTACCAAGCAACAGCTATTTTCAAATGGAAACCTGTCTGTGGTCTGCATAAATTTAAAATGAAATATTTATCAGCACAGCTAAAATATGTCAAGTTTATGGAGTACTCCTCCTGTGTTGTCCTAAATTCCTACAGGTTTAATAGAGGCTTTCGGAACTGATTTCACCTACCTGAAGTGGTGTGTTTCTAAGAAAAAGGCAAACAAGGCTGTCAAAATGTTCACTAGCTGTCGGTTCATTCCTCCTGTTTTCTGCGTTGAGTGTGGAAAAATATCCCAGAAACGGTTCCAGAGCCAATCAAAGGGGAGGAAGGCTCTCAGAAAGTACTAGGTCTTCTCTAAATCCCCAAATCCAACAATAATTTAAATTTCTTTAAAATCAGAAAGAGAAGATCTGCGTTTCTATACATTGGAGCCGGCAAAAAATCAAAAGTACCAGTCCTCGGAATCATGGTTAGGTTAAGCCCAGGCACATCCGAAACAGCCAGCACAAAAGATACAAAGCATCTGAACGGGCAGTTCACTAGGATGCTTTCACCCAAATCCTGAACCCCGCTCAGAAAAATCAAATCCTTCTCTACCTTAGCACCATGCCAAGGGGAATAGCGCTGCTGCCACGCTGGTCTGTCTTCCAGATCTGCTCTTATTTCCCTTGGGCTTGCACATCGGCATTTGTCTGAATCGTCGTTAAAAATGGGGGAAGAAGCTGTTTGCCTCTCTCCTTCCCTCCCTCTTCCTTATCGGCAAGTTGTAAATATCGAGAGGGGGTGATTGGTGTGGAGCTGGAGGGAAAACGCTACGCTCCCTCCTGCGCCGGAATGAGGGAAGGAGCCCTGATCTTACACACGGACTATAAATTTCAGCACTTGGACAGCTCCACGCTCAGCTTGTGCGCATGCTTCTGGCTCCATCAAACGTGACTGGAGTTCAGAGACGTTTCTTCCTCCAGGAACAGGCGCTTAACTCTCCCGTCCCATCGCCTGTTTTGGGTCCCAGCTTCCTCCCATAAACGCAAGGGAGAGAGAGAAGAAATCTGAGGAAAGACGTGGCCAAATCTGCTGTTATACAGCTCCGTGGGGCGGGAGGGATACCAAGGGGGGAGAACAAGGAAGGCGCAGGAAGGGGAGGGGGGAGAGACAGAGGAGGCACTTTGGGTGGGGAAAAGGCAGTGTGGGGAGAAGTCAGAAACCCGCCATGGTGCCTCAGAAATATCTATTATTTACACTCCTGCCACTTCATGAGAGTTACGGCTGCCAGACTGTATGTAGCATAGAAGGAGAGCCCCGGCTTCCCATGGGTGGCGAGAGCGCTGTGGGAACTCGGTTTGCCTGCCTTTCTCAGCACGGCAGTTCCTGACCCTGAAATGGGAAGAAGTGTTGAGGTGGGGGGAAGACACCAAAGACCCCCAGGATCTCAATGAAGAAACCCCACAAGCGCCTCAGAGGACAGCATAACCTCCCAGAGGGGCTTCGATTATGGAAGCCACCCACTCTCGCCTCATCTTCTGTGGAAACAAGGCATATCTTTGCACCTTGCTTGCTTGAGAAAGGAGGGACAGGTAAGAATGGAGGCGCGTGGAGCCAGTGGGATGGCAGAGTGAAATCATATCTTTTTACCTCAAGAGTTGGAAACGGGCCCTATTTGCATGAGAAAAAGCAACCTTGGGGAAGGAATAGCCTCTTATTTTTGAATCGTGGAAGAGGCCACCTTTTGCATTGTCTCCTGGAAATATGCAGGATCCTTGACATTATTCAGCTGGCTGTGATTTTAACTCTCACCAGAAAGTCTGCTCACTGAAGAGCCTCTTTATTTGCATCTTCTACAGCAGAACTTTCTGTTTCCAGAGTACATTTAATTAAGAGGTAAAGTGGACAGAGTGCCTGTGTATTTGTAACTCAATAAGATGTGGTGTCTCTCTCTCGTTCTGGCTCTGCTGTAGAAATTTGGAATGTAATGTCAAGCAAACCAGCCCCTCCTACGGCTGATGAAGATGTCAGCCAGATTTTTAAATGTCTCGTTACATACTGAGCATGACATTCCACAAACAAAGGAGGTACTCCAATTTTATTGCCACTTTTTACACATGAGGATTCAAGAAGACAAAGCAGGATGCCAGAGTGAAAGGGGACGTTTTCTATGGCTCTTTTTAAATTTAAAAAACAAAACAAAACACAACTTTACATCTTTCCCTCCAAATAAAATGCTCATCAAGAAATGGTATACATGAAGATCAGTATTTAAAATTTGTAATGCCCTGTTTGGGTCAAGAGAAATATTAGATTCAGTCCCCAATCCCAACCCTGAAACTCCCTATTACTTCTGAGCTGGCTTTTTCCTTCCGTTAATCTGATATGGACACTTTACATGTTTCCCATTAGAAAATCATTACATGGTGTTCCAGTTTGAAGCTGGCCAGAGGAAGCTCTCATTTCCAGTAAAGTTAAGTTGGCTTCTGGCCGGCCCCAGATTAGGGAAGAGTGAAGAGCCCAGTTCTTTCCTATCACAAAGGCACCATCATTAAGCACACCATAATATGTAAAGCAATTTGAAGTTGGACCCCATGTGTCATGTGATATTGCAGTCAATTCAATTTAGATTTCCCTTTTAATTTATTCACCTGTTATTTCAATTAAAACTCATCACATGTGGAAGGATAAAGCATCTGTGTCTGACAAATTAATGAATTAATCCTCAGACTCAGAGGACACCATTACTGAGGGTGAAATTCAAGTTAGCACTCCAGAGCATTTCTACTTCCCAGTAAACATTATCTCCCCTCCTCCTGGCCCTCCAGGAAGGCATGGACAGTGCATAGGGGAGGAGAAGGGGGAAGCCTTATTGCATTAGTTAGAGTCATAGCGCTGGCTATCTGAATCTGTCCATAAAGTTCCTGTGAGACTGGAAGCTCCTCCACTCTGTTGCAGTAGGAGACTTCTGGAGTGGACTGGGCCCTTTTAGCTGAAGAAAGACCTTCCAGTGTGGGCAACATCTGCTATTATATAGGGCTCAGTCTCTGACTGTTGCTAAAGCAACATCAGAACCATACCTTACATCCACTATGAGCTTCATTTTGCTGCAGAGCAAGACATACACTGACCTTTATAATATTTATCCTTTCTAGCAGCTCAGTCCTGCAGTTAGCCTTCGACACTGATATGCAACAGATTTCTGCCAGATCAACTGAACTGATAGGATATATGCCTGCCCCCCAGGCTAGACCTCTCAACCCAATATCAAAACTGACCTATGCTGTTCTTGGAATTTTTGTAGCTCAGACCTGCTCTCTACTGCTCCTGACCATTCTTACCATCACACTTTCAGTGTTTCCATTTGAAAACATGTTCTTTTGAATGCAACCCTAGTCACAAAATGCTTTTGTGAATGGTCTCCCTGTTGCCGAGGTGAAGCTGTTTCACCTCAACCATGTCATGGGTGTGGGAAAGAGAAGATGATTGGCCCAGAGTCTTTAAGGATCTGTTTGTGTTTGACCACTGTACATGGAGAGTAGTACTTGCACTTTCAGCCTGGGAATAATTTCTGGTGTTATGTGAAACATTGTGCGGTTTTTGCACCAGGTGAAATTTTGTAACCATTTGCCACGTGATTTGGTGACCTGATTTACTGCTTATATCATCCACCATCATTATTTCCCACAAATCGCAGGCAGGCAGAGAAATGAAACACATATAATTGACATTAGCAATATGGGCTGACAACACTACTCCTATCTCAGTTTTGTGAATGGTCTCCATTCTGTGCCAGCTGTAAGCACCCTTACTGAGAAAGACTGGCTTCATGAATGGGGAAACTCTTCAAAATCTGCACTTAGGCTCAGAGCTTAATCCTCTTTTGTAAAGCTGTAAGAGACCTGGTCACTTTCAACATGGTCTGAGACATCTCTGCTTTGGCAAGAAAAATAAAAGTAGCGGAGGCAATAGTTTCTTTTGCTACCAGCTTACCTGAGATGGAATGGAGTAAATTAAAATGAATCCAGGTACTCTTCTCCCTTTACACTGTCCCCTGTATGATGCAAAAGAATTTGTCAATCTTTTTCTGGAAAAAAACACCCTGAAAAACTCAAATGAAAATCTAGGGGATGGGGAACTAGTGACCTTCCAGAAGCTGTTGGACTGTAACTCCTGCCACCCTTATCAGGAATGATGGAAGTTGTAGTTCAACAACATCTCAGAGGGTGGCAGTTTCCCAATCCAGTCTCCAGCTGCAGGTTAATAGTTATGCATATCAAGTGATGTCTCTAGATGCATTAAAAAAGATGGTTCCAGCCTATTCAGTGGTGTTCCAATAAGCATCACTATGCAGATTATGTGACGATCTGATAAGATTTTAATTGCACTGGCCAGCTAATTGCTTTATGGCCCCAATTAGCCCCAGCATAATGCGGTCCGGCACGCTTCCCAGCCAAGCTGATCTCAGACCTTCTTCTTCTCCGGTTTCGCCTTGCAGAGTAAAAACACAGCGGATCAAAACCGTTGCAGTCTGCTTCAGATCCAAACACACCAAGCACTGTGTATGTCCAAATTCATCAGTTCTTTATTGCAGCAAATATTTACAGCTCAGCATTTCCCAAATTCTCCTGGACTGCTAGCATTCATGGCGTCCTCTCTCAGAGACACAGAGAGAACAACAAGTAGAGCTCCTCCCTCTTTCCACACGTCAGAATGGGAGGCACACTCAGAACAAACATTAACCCAGTAAGTTCTGAATCCCAACACCCCCTCTTGCAGAGCATTCTGACAAGACCTGTGGATGTACCTTTGCAGACCTCTGTGAGATCAATCCCTTCCCCAATGCCTTGCGCCCTCTCCTGGCGTTCCTGTCAGGCATCTGTGGAACATCCTCACAACTCTCAGATTCGCACTGTGCGAAACTTACCCACGCACCTGTGGCCTGATACCTCTCAGGTGGAATTCCCTTCGTTGTGCGACTGGACCTCCTGGGCACAAACTCAGGCACTTCCTCTGACTCACTGTGGTCAGCAGGTGTGTCCTCTGCATCCCGGGATTCCCCCTCTGACTTAACGCGTCTTCGAACCCTTGGAATTACCCTCACAGGAGAACTAGGCTCACTCTTGGGCTCCCTTTTTACAACTTGTGGAGATGCCCCATCCTGCTCCTGACTTTGGTCAGTGAGCTGATCGTCATCAGCAGACTCAGCCCCTGGCTCTCCTTCCTCCTCATCAGAACCTTCCTGCTCTGAATCAGAAAGACATTCTGAAAGAATATCGCGTCTGGCAGGGGTCTTTGACCTTTCCTCCTGCTTACAGAACTCAGCGTGTTTACTGATCAGCAGCTTACTCTGATCACCTGACGGGTACGCAAACCTCCATGCACGAGCCGTTGGCTCATACCCACAGAAGATCATTTTCTGGAACTTGGGTTCACCTGGCCCTCGCAAAGCTTCAGGCACCGGCAGCAAGGCTGTTGATCCGAACTCACGGAGGAAGTGAACCTGCGGTTTCCTCCCGTGAAGCATGAAAAACGGTGTGTCTCCTACCACTGAATTGTAGGACCTATTCCAGGTGAAGCTCACATATTTAACTGCCTCCATCCAAAACTTCGGAGATAACCCAGAATCTGACAGCATCACCTGTGCAGCTTTAACCAGAGCCTCACTTCTGAGCTCTGCCACCCCCCTCTGTTGAGGAGAAGTCACTGTGTGACTTATCCCTTTCTTGTGAAAGAACTTCTGCAAAGCAGACCCAGTAAACTGTGAACCTCTGTCACTAGCAATTTCCCTGACTCTGGTGGAGAACATTAGTTCCACCTCCTCAATCCAACGACTAATCAGCTGTGCTGCATCTTCCTTGGATTTGAGACCATGTGTCCAGGTGTTCTGCGTAAAATCATCCTGCAGTGTCAGCAGAAACCTGGCCCCTCCCAAACTTGGTTCCTTCATGGGACCCAACAGATCTATGTGCACAAGATCGAAAGGTTTTGTGGTTACCCTCTCCACCCTGGGGTAACTGCACCCTCTTACCTTTGCCTGTCTGCAAGCCTGACAATTTAGGACTCTTGCACATTCCTCAATTTTACAGCCTTTGGAAACCTCAGGTAGCACCTGTAGTTCTTCAAGACAGGCATGCGCTGTCTTCTTATGCCACACACACGAACATGAAACATGAGTGGGAACTGTAGCACGCAGGGCTTGTGCTTTCTCAACCTTCCCCTCACCCTCCAGAGACGTTTTAAGAATGAAGAGATCATACTGCCCCTTTGCAACTCTGACCAGTTGCTTCCCTCCTTTGGAGATCGTACAAAAATCATGTTCAAAGCAAACCTTAAACCCCTTTTTCAACAAATAAGGCACAGATAAAATACAGTGTTGCACTCCCGGCACAATGCAAACTTCCATCTGCTCCTGCAAAACAGAAAACAATACATTTGCAACATTATTCACATTTTTCTTTTCCCCACTTGCAAACTGAACAGTTTTCCCAGCCGGAATTGCCTTGCAATTCCACATCTCGACTGCAGGGGTCTCTGGGATCAGGTTGCAGTTAGCTGCTGAGTCGATTAGAAGACGAAACTCAGTGTGTCTCTCAGAGCTGTCCTCAAACAAAGCCATACTGGCAACAAACGTATCGCTGCCCCCTCTCTTTGGGCTTTTGCAGCAGTTCTGTCTGGTTGTCTTGGCAACCAACTCCCCCTTGCTCAGGACCTTGGCAGCTTCCGTAGAAGTAGCCTCCTCCGTTGCCTTGGAGACCGGCCTGGCCTCTGCGTTCCCACGCGACTCTTTAGGCCTTATCTTCACTCTGTCCAGGTGGCCGGCCTTGAAGCGTCTAGCTCTCCGCCGCTTTCCAGCCTTTGGCTGAGGACGACAATCCCCAGTGGAAAAATACTGCCCAGGGCTCCTTTCAGCTGGCCTGGCCCCCCTTCTTCCGGAAGAGCACTCTGTGCCAGCCCTGCCCTCGCTGAAACTGCGTTTCACTTCAGCACTCACAGTGGAAAACTTTTGAAACTTGCCTTTGGAACTCTCAGCCCCCCCGACTTGCACCTCAGGGACTGGGGCTTCAGCCATCTCCAGGCTCTGCATGACTCCTCCAGGGCTCTGGCATCCTGCTGAAGTTTCACACAAACTTCTCAGCACCTCCCAGGCAGCCCTTGCTGACTTTACGCCCTCCAAACTGGGCAAAAGTGATGCATGTACGCATGCTTTTAGCATAGCAAGCTCTCTTTGCATTCTCTGCTGGCTATCTCCAGGCAACGCAGCCTCAAAGCCTGTAATGTCTGTCCCTTCAGGACCTGGATTCAGGGGACGTGGTTCTCTCTGGCTTACATCCCAAAGCCCAGTAACCAGAAACCAACCCCTTACTCTTCTGGACCAGGTTGCCCAACTTCTTAAAGTGAGCTTTTCAAGCGGAACGTCCTCAAAGACCTGGCTGTCTGCCATTCTCTCCTCTTTCCCGGGGCCCCAGCTGCTGTACTCACGTTTCACCAGTCAGCTCTCCGGCACCCGATTCCTCAGCTGCTTTCCCAGCTCGCTGCCTCAGCAACTCTTGCCTCTCTGCAGCAGGCAAAACACAGAACGCAGACCTCTGCCGCTTCAGTAGCGTCTTCCAGCTATTGCCAAGCTGACTTCAAACTTCAAAGCTCACCGGCAGACTCTTAGCAACAGTTTTATTAGCGGTAATTAGGTCCTCCATAACCTGTGACGATCTGATAAGATTTTAATTGCACTGGCCAGCTAATTGCTTTATGGCCCCAATTAGCCCCAGCATAATGCGGTCCGGCACGCTTCCCAGCCAAGCTGATCTCAGACCTTCTTCTTCTCCGGTTTCGCCTTGCAGAGTAAAAACACAGCGGATCAAAACCGTTGCAGTCTGCTTCAGATCCAAACACACCAAGCACTGTGTATGTCCAAATTCATCAGTTCTTTATTGCAGCAAATATTTACAGCTCAGCATTTCCCAAATTCTCCTGGACTGCTAGCATTCATGGCGTCCTCTCTCAGAGACACAGAGAGAACAACAAGTAGAGCTCCTCCCTCTTTCCACACGTCAGAATGGGAGGCACACTCAGAACAAACATTAACCCAGTAAGTTCTGAATCCCAACAGATTATAGTGTGCCTCCAGATGTATATTTCATGAGTTATGCTTGTAGAAGCCTGCTTCTGTGTGTAGATCACACTTGCTGGATTGGGGCAATATGCATTACTTCTCTTAGCATTCTTACTTAAGATTGTCTCCCCTGACATCTGTGTGCTTATACATTGCATTATCCCTTTCAACAGGGATAAGGAACCTCAAGTCCTTGGTATTCTCCCCAGGCCTCCCCCCAAATTCCAGCTTTGTTTGCTTGGCTGGAATATGTTATTGAATTCTGACAATGCTTCTTGCTTGCCTGTATGGAGAATAAAGAGGTGACTGTACAGAAACTAGCTGTCATGGACTGGTTGGATATAGAGGGATGGTGGGAGGAACCAGCTGGGGAATCCCTAAGGGAAGAAGTCTCAGAGCTTCTGGTGGTGGGATTGGTGGGTGGTGGTGGGATTGGTGGTGGGACAACAATGTGTGGTCAGAGGGAGAAGACTGGGAGGAGGAGATGTCAGAAGCAGAAGAGGTAACAAGGCTGAGCAACTGCTTAATGAGGGCCAGAGATGAGTTGCTCTGCTCATTAGGCCTGACACTTCTGTGCAGTTCCTGGCTTTGCTAATACAGTAAAGAGTTAACTCCACTTGCTCAATGTGATTTACTGCTAGCTTGCTCCTGCCTACCACACAAAGGTAAAATTTGAATTCATTGTTCCACCCACTTTTCCTCTGCCCCCCTCCCACCAGTGGCATACGGCCCTCGGAAGGTTGCCCAGAAGGGAATTTAGCCCTCGGGCTGAAAAAGATCCCCCACTCCTGCCTTACAAGGATCCTATGTTTTCACTGAGAAGACATAATAAACAAAGGCATCTTCATCTGAAAAAGCAAATCAGTTAGAGCACTTTTGCCAAGGAGTGCAGTGCTGCTGTTCTTCTGTTTACACCACAACCTTATTCATATTTACCTGGAAGTAATAGCAGCTCCAAGTAATAGGAGCACCAGTCATAGTGCCCAGATATTTGAAAGAAATAAAAGAATTCCATTTACACAAAGAGGCAAGAGTAAATATAGCTAAAAGTGTAGTGGAACTGAAGGTAATGAAATGTGTTGCTGAGGTGAGCCAGAGATTTTTTATTTATTTTTTAAAAAATGAATCTTGCCTGCTTCTTGAACTGTATGATAAAAAGTGTAATTGAGCAAAAGAATCTAAAATTAATATCAATTCACCCACCCAGCTTTCAGAAATGAAAAAAACCCCACTGCAAGGGTATTAACTACAGTTCAATTTGCAAAGGCATTAAAGTCACATCCAGGAATAATAAATCTCAGGTTATCTTTCAGGGTAAGGCAATGGCTAATCATTTCAATCACTGATGCCTAATGAAACCAAACATTTCCATTTTTAAGGTAATCATCATCATCCAGGGCTTGCAGTTCAGAGCCAAATCCAGCTGCCATCAACACAAACTCCAGGTAGGATGCTGGGGAGATTTCTGTGTGCCAGAGCATACGAGCCAGGCCCCTTCTCTCTCCATAATCATCGCTGAATTTTGAAACCAACCACAGTTGTTCAAGTATCTGAGCTGTTCGCTGGATATTCTTCTTTCTCATCTATTTGTTCTGCTGCTCCCTCCTCAGTCGACACTGACAACCCTTGTCAGGAGGAACCTCCACTTTATTTCCCTCATTTCCATCAGGCTGGTAGTTATTTTTGCCCCTAGAGGACATGACCTGACTACTACTCCCCAAGCCTTTCTCTAGCAGTCTGAGAATGCATGAGCTGACCTCCCCCCACCATCACATACCTACAGTGTCAAATATAAAGTTGTATGTGCCTACTCCGTAAATGTTATTTGTAGTTGTAGATCAAAGCTGAGAGATGAAGAAAGGTGCTGCCCTACTGAGTCCTGGCAGGCCTTCACCAGCAGTTGGCATTCTTGGGCATATGCCACATATGCACATTGTGGCAGGGGGCCCACTGCCAACCACAGCCAGACTACCAAAGCAGGTAAAGGCCCACCAAAAAGGGAGAGAAAAGCTTCAACTCATGCCCTGACAATAGCCTCACCTGTCACTGCTGTATGCCGGAGTAATCTGACAGTCCCCCACTTGGTTCCTTTGCCTGTAGCTTCTACCACTTGCTCCTTCTGTTTTCAGAAATGCCTGCTTCCTCATATGTGTATAGCAGAGGCTGTTACATAGGGTGAGGAGGTGGAGTTGGCATCATTCCATGGTGGGGTTTGGACGCAGGGGACATGGGTGGCAGAGAAAACGGATGCTTCTACTCTTCCGCACCACGATCTATCTCGTGCCCTTCCAGCAACACCTGACTGAGCCCCCTGCTCTTCCTCACCACCATTTGCTTAATCCAGTGTTTCTTAAACTCAAGCTCTTGTTGGACTAAAACTCCCATCATCCCTGGCCATTGGTCCTGCTAGCTAGGGATGATGGGAGCTGTAGCCCAACAACAACAGCTGGAGAACCACATTTGAGAAGCACTGGATCTTAATCACTCACATTGTCCCTCACCACAGCAGAAGGAACATGAGGGAGCAAGGAAGAGTAGCATGGGAAGCAGCTATCACACATTCTCCAACACAACTCATTTACCATGGTAGAGGGTAAGCAATCAGGTGGCACCAGTGCCTGGTGCTGCTCTGTCCTCTGACTCCCATGTTCTCTGTAAGTGATGGAAGTGAGCAAGTGATGATGAGCATGAGCTGCCACTGCCACTGTGTGGGATGCCAGGTAAGCAAGGGAGGGTCAGTGGAAAGGAGAGGGAGGAAAAGAGGAACTACACACCTTGTCCACCATCAACTGGTGAAAGATCTGTAAGGGACAAGAATGTGAAGGACACACTCCATCTTCTACGTGGGTACTGAGCACATACAGCCGCTGTCCCCAACCTGAATCTAGCACTGTTTTGGATGTCAAATTAGTTTTCATCTCACATGAGAGCAGTTTTATTGGGGCTTTACCTAACTGCATATTAGCTGAAGCCATTACTTCAAAACACAATGGCGCAATGTGAGTCATTACCTTTGCTTGTTTTATTCATAGATCCCACTCTTGTTGTTGTTTAGTCGTTTAGTCGTGTCCGACTCTTCGTGACCCCATGGACCAGAGCACGCCAGGCACTCCTGTCTTCCACTGCCTCCCGCAGTTTGGTCAGACTCATGTTTGTAGCTTCGAGAACACTGTCCAACCATCTTGTCCTCTGTCGTCCCCTTCTCCTTGTGCTCTCCATCTTTCCCAACATCAGGGTCTTTTCCAGGGAGTCTTCTCTTCTCATGAGGTGGCCAAAGTACTGGAGCCTCAGCTTCACAATCTGTCCTTCCAGTGAGCACTCAGGGCTGATTTCCTTAAGAATGGATACGTTTGATCTTCTTGCAGTCCATGGGACTCTCAAGAGTCTCCTCCAGCACCATAATTCAAAAGCATCAATTCTTCGGCGATCAGCCTTCTTGATGGTCCAGCTCTCACTTCCATACATCACTACTGGGAAAACCATGGCTTTAACTATACGGACCTTTGTTGGCAAGGTGATGTCTCTGCTTTTTAAGACGCTGTCTAGGTTTGCCATCACCTTTCTCCCAAGGAGCAGGCATCTTTTAATTTCGTGACTGCTGTCACCATCTGCAGTGATCATGGAGCCCAAGAAAGTAAAATCTCTCACTGCCTCCGTTTCTTCCCCTTCTATTTGCCAGGAGGTGATGGGACCAGTGGCCATGATCTTCGTTTTTTTGATGTTGAGCTTCAGACCATATTTTGCGCTCTCCTCTTTCACCCTCATTAAAAGGTTCTTTAATTCCTCCTCACTTTCTGCCATCAAGGTTGTGTCATCTGCATATCTGAGGTTGTTGATATTTCTTCCGGCAATCTTAATTCCGGCTTGGGATTCATCCAGCCCTGCCTTTCGCATGATGAATTCTGCATATAAGTTAAATAAGCAGGGAGACAATATGCAGCCTTGCCGTACTCCTTTCCCAATTTAGATCCCACTCTAGGCAACCTTATTCTAAACATGCATATTCTCATTCAACCTTGTTTCTCTTATTTATTAGCATGGGCCCTAAGCAAGGAGAGGCGTCTTCACAGAAAGTGTGCAACGTGGGAACAAAATTGGAATTCTGATAGGCAAGCAAGCCCTCTGTTTTAATATTCCTAATGCAAGATCAGAAGGGGCAAATGACAGGAAATCAGAGCAGAAAGGAGCTGCACAAAAGAGCTGTCTAAAGTAGGACTGATTATGCAGCTAACAAAGAGGTCTTTTGTTATCAGGCTATTAAGATAATTTACCAAGTGAATATTGGATTCCAGAATGCGTCTCCAGGAAAACTCTGTCACAGTTCTTGATTTCATTTCCAGTGATTGCTTTGATCCAGATGGTTCTCATTCATTGCATAGAACCACAGAGCCACAAAACCATAGAGGTGGAAACAGTGTCAAAGTGATCTGGTCCAATTAACCCAGACCCTAGTGATCAATTTGCCACACATGGCTGGTGGGATGTGCTTGGTGAGTTATAATTCACACAGGTCTGCTACGGGATATGGGGATCAACACAACCCACCTTGCTCTTGGACACCCACCAGTCTGATGGGAGGTTGGGAGATTGCTTCCATATGTAAATATGATAATAAACTAATCTGTGACCATATAAGCAAGACTGCTATGTTTCTAGCACATCTCCAGCAAGAATTATATTATCTGGTTGGAATATGTTACTACAACATCTAGGGTAACAGGTCGTGTGCCACACACAATGTGACTTACACTGCAGTTGTAACCATGTCTACTCAGAACAGAAGTAAGTCCTATAGAATCCAGTGGATCTTGCTCCTAGGTATGTGGGGTTAGGATTGGAGCTTTAGGTTCATATGTGTGTCAAGTGGGCCACTAAAATGTATTCCAGTCCCTACACCCAGTGTTGCTGCCTTGAATAAGCACTAACTCCTCACCTCAACCCCCAAATGCAATATGTTATCATAATTCTGACTATAATGCATAGCAGTCATGGGGAACCTATAGCCCTCCAGTTGGACTCCAACCACTAACTATTCTGACTGGGGATGATGGGAATTGTAGTTCAACAGCATATGGAGAGCCACAAGTCCCTCCCCTCATGGTGCATCTAATGTTAAGGATTTCTACAATGTTGTACTTTTTGAATTTTCTAAAGTACTAGATAAATGCTATGCTTTTTCATCATCAAGAGAAGTATTACGCTTTTATCCTTTCACGCAGTATAGTGGCTCAAACACTGCCCTAACTTATCAACAATACACCACCAGCTGATATACGAAACATACAGCAAGGTGTGTTACACACCTGCCACATATACAGTCCAGCAATGAAGCAACAAATCTCCTTAAAGTTTAACCTCAAAAATCCATGTTTCATCCTTTGGGGCTGCCTTCAAAAGAAAAGTACCTGTCGCAAGCATCCTCTGATTTCCCAGAATTATAATGTGGCTTTGCAGCTCCTGCAGGGGACAGCTGATTACCAAAGCAAAACACACAGACAAGATGTCATGGCAGGGATCTGATCTCTGCTATCAATAGAGGAATAAAGAAGTTTGAAACATCACACTGATCAGCTATGAAATGGTAGTGGGAGGGGGGCAGGAATGCAGGCTTTGATGCTCCGAGTAGCCAGCCTTTACTGCCAAGTGAAAGCACACCTATGTTGATTAAACAGCCATCCTGGTTTTGAAAGAGAGGCTCTTCCAGGGTATTGCTTTATTTAAAGGCTTCCACTATTTTGCCTATTGGCATTGCCAGAAACAGTTGGTGGATTTGCAAGCCCAAAAGCACCATCCAGAGTGTCAGTATTTTGCAAGCAGGGTTCAGGTGCACCAGAACTGAATGTGAACCCCTTGCATGTTCCTGTGAATCATTTGCATTGGGTAATATAATATGCTTATTGTACAGCCTGCTGTTCTTCCAGATAACAGATTACCAAATGATCCGTATTTGCATCAATAAGTCACACACACACACACCCCAAAAAGCCCCTACAATGCTGCAAGTTATTGCTCTACTTTTAAGTCTCATTTGTTTTTGCAGCTAGACAAGTTCACATATTTCATGAGGATGGACACATATGCAGCAATGAGGATATACATTATTCATCACTCTCAAGCCTACAGAGCCAATCAGGTCTAATTGGTTGTGTGCCCTGGCCCTCCCTCGCTTATTTGGCCACCTTTGTCTCTTGGAAAGTACCCAAGTCTAATTCTGTAGCAATTAATGTCACCCTGGTTTACAAGGCAATTAAAGCAGATATGTATGTAACTAGGGCCTGGATCAAGAGCTGGTAATGTCAGGCACCCACAAAGGCCCCTTCCTCTGTAGGGAGGGGCACTAGCAACCCCCACAGAGCCCCCTGACCTCCTCCTAGTTGCTGTCGCTTCCAGTTCACTTCAAGGAGGCTGTAGAGCAGAGCCAGTGAAAGGTGTGGCAGGGAAGGGGCTGAGCTTCTTGTGATTGGTGCTGCAGATAGAGCATCATCAAGGCAAGGAGTGCCATGCATAAGTAAATAGTTAAAATAGTAAATTAATAATAGTAAAATTTAACATTGTTCTCCACAGATTTTGCAGGTATTGCCTTTAAATCACAATCTGGTTGGGGGGGGGAGCAGACCTGCCATGCCCCCATAAGCTGCCTAGCTGTGCAATGGGCATTCTTCCTCCTGTCGCTGCTTGACCTGTTTCACAAGAGATGCAGCAAGTGAGAGAGGGTGAGCAGAGAGAACTGTATAGTCGGGCATATTTATGGGTTTTGTATCTATATTAGGACTTGTGCATGAGCTTGTCAATCCAATTTGGGGCCTGGGAAAGCACTTCAGAGTGGCTCAGTCCAACCCTAGGGCTAACCTGTTTCAGATCTGGGCCCTGAATTGCCTGGTGGAGAGGCTTGAACAGTCAGGATGGGGGAGGAGACATTCCTGTTCTTTCTCTCTCTCTCTCTCTCTCTCTCTCTCTCTCTCTCTCTCTCTCTCTCTTTTTGTCTGTCCTTGTGGGCAGGCTGCTGCTTTTGACAACCCCCAGATCACTCCAGGTGGATCGAGTCTGATCCAGGACAATCTGGAGCTGCCTCAACCTGATCTAACCACATCATCCTGATCCAGTTCAGGATCTGGGATTTAGCCAGATCTGGTGCATAGTCCTAGTATGCGTCTATCAGCAAGGCACATGCCCTCGAAGAGTCTCGTTTTAAGCAGGACATAACTGATTGACAGAAGCTGCCTTGGCTTCTGATCCCAATCTGGGATGTCTCATTTTGGCTCCTGTGCTCTGGCCACTGCAGAGCATGGGACCAAAAGACGGGTGGCTTTTTGTTCCCTCTGTAGTGTGAGTCAGTTGGCTCACACCAGAGAGTGGGAGCAAAAAATGGGGGGGGAAATTGACCCTGCCACTTTTCTTCCTTCTTCCATCGCAGAACTTCCGGAAGCTGGCTTCCAGAAGTATGTCTGGGGCACTGGTGGAGGAGGATATGGCGGAGGCTGCAGCTTTCCTTAGGACATGCTGGTGGGCTGGTGCAGCCTTCTGCCAGGTCACACCAGCTGGAGCAGCATCTCCTGAGATGGCAGAGGCTAAGGCCCTGGAGGAGGAGGAGGCAGAGGCCAGAGGTCGAGCTGGCAAGCAACGGGGTCAGTGGGATGGGGGGGGGATGTCCTTATTTTCCTGCTTGAAATGTGGGGGGGGGGTAATTAACCAGTGTTTCTATTTACTTGGATGGTGCTTCACCAAATTGCTATTTAGAGTTTATTTTGTATGAATTATTTCATAGTGGTTTTTTAAAAAAATATTTCATTGCAAAAAGCCATGCTGTTAATTCATTTTTCAAAATGTTAGATCAATAATGAAATAAAAGCTCCTGGGGATGGGGAAAGCAAAAAATTAAAATTGCTTACAAACAAGACATACTTAATCTGCACCCACATTTTAGTCAATTATCAGAATGGGTAACTGAGGCTGAGAGCTGAATAATACTTATTTGCAGACGCACTTATTCATAGTGTCTATAGAAAAATGAAAGAGGGAGAATCAACTAAGATTATTAAAGGTGTTAATTTACTATTTGCTGCCATTCTCTGTAAAATAAATTGACTGGTGTGTTGTGTTGTTGTTTTTTAAGTATCTTGACTGAGTAATAAATTAGTCGAAGCTCCACAGGGGAAAATAGCATCACTCCCCAAAATAACAAGCAGCAACCTTTAAACCTTTGGAAGGAACTATCATTGGCTGATGAATTATTCGAAGGGAAATCCTCTGCTATGTTTAACAGCAATCTCTGAAAGCACATAAACACCTTGTGGTTGGTTGAACATCACACATTCCTTGCTGATACTCCAAAACTGAAGGTGGGCTAAAAATAATCTTTCCACAAATTGCACACTGTCCAAAAAAGAAAAGAGAAAAATAAATAAATCCTGGGCTGAATGAATTTAGCAAGGGCATTCCCTTAGGGTTCTTCTGGAAGTCCTTAAAAGTACCTAATCCACAAGCTGACCTGGTAAGGAGGGGGAATGAATTGCCCACCACATGTCAGCTGCAGCTGAATTGGAAAAGCTGATGGACTGTGAAGGAACCCTAATTCAGTGTTCCTTTCTTCTTCTTCATATAAACAGCTGCTTCTTAGACCACCTGGACTCAGAGCACCTTGAAAGCATCCAATGACCGTGCTATACCAGCAGCTGCTAATGCAGACAGAATATTGGCCTGATAATGAAATAGGCAATCATGATCCTATGCGCTCCCAGCAGGATCTGTTGGTTGATGGGAAAACAATACTGCTTTAAACAACTGTATCAACACTGATAGACAATGCAATAGTGTCCATGACAACTCCACCATCACACATCAATCACAGCATTATGTACCATAGGCTAGTCAAGCGGAGAAGGAACCAATCATTCCACTGTGAGAGTAAAACTATTGCATGACACCACCCTTTCCTAAAACACCTGCATGCTGCACAACACGCTCAAAGCATTCCAATAAGGGATTGGCTGCCTGTGTCAAGGTCTCCTTTGTAGTCTTGGGAGTTTGAGTGCACTGAGGCCTGAAAGCATCCTACTGCATCGTGCACATTCCAGGAAACTTTTGGCTTGATACATGGGCAGATACACACATATAATATTAAAATAGCCCACCCAGTTCTTCCACCCTTGGAATTGCCTATGCAATTGTGCAAATCATTACAGAGCTTCCCACACTCTTCAAGCAAATGCAGTAGGCACACATGGCTCACCAAGAACACTTGCGCAGGCAGAATGTCATAGTGCAAGCACTATCCAAGCCAGCTATTCCATAGGCCTCAGTTTATAGCCAGCAGTAAGTGGGTCTCCCCCACCCCTCCGGCCCAATCTTAGCCGCTTAGCAGCAACGGCCTGGTAGTTCAATGGAAAACCCTGTGCTTTAATGTGTAATTCAGTGTGTTGCTTTCAACCTGTAAAGCCTTGATAACATGGGGCCCTACATCCTACCCTACTTCCTCGCCAATATCTCATCATTGTTTCTAAGACCACTGTGAGCTGGATTTAACAAAGATAACTGGGTAGTTGCCCTCCCTAGGTAAAGGTAAAGGGACCCCTGACCATTAGGTCCAGTCATGACCGACTCTGGGGTTGCGACGCTCATCTCGCTTTATTGGCCAAGGGAGCCAGCGTACAGTTTCCGGGTCATGTGGCCAGCATGACTAAGCCACTTCTGGCAAACCAGAGCAGTGTACGGAAACGACAAGAGGACAATTCATTGGGGAGTTCTCCCTTGCAACTCTTATATGAATAAATGACAGTTGTGCAAGAGCTCTTACATAATACCTGTTATGTACTAAGCTTGGATCCTAGAACAAAAGGCAAGTAGGATCCTAGAATGCAACAACTGATTGGCTTACAGGAAAAGACCAATCAGACTCCAGGAGGGAAGCAGAATCAGCCAATCAGATGGGACTCATTGTGTAAATAATATATAAAAACCTGAGGTTGGGGGGGGGGGCAATTCAATCACTGTTTTACAAGCTGCAATAAAGAGCATGAAATCACTACAGGACACCGAGTATATTTCAATACCTATTCACGTCTATAGATTTTGTGCACTATAACTTCCTGGCACTGTTTCTACCAAATCCAGAGCTCCATTCCACTTCCAGAGATGATGCCACAGAATCATAGAGTTGGGAGGGATCCTGAGGATCATCTAGTCCACCCCCTGCAATGCAGGAATATGCAGCTATCCTTTACTGTACAGGGATTGAACCAGCAACCTTGGCGTTATTATCACCATGCTCTAACCAACTGAGCTATCAAACATTTTTATCTGTACAAAATCATTAGATGTGCAAGACTGTTATTTGAAGTGTGTGTGTGTGTGTGTGTGTGTGTGCACGTGTGTGTGTGTGTGTGTGCTTTGGAGGGGGGGAAAGGCTGTATGCCAAGACCCTTCTAACCCCTAGATCCAGCAAGTGTTAGAATATAAGTCAGGCTAAATTTCTAGTGAGGTGATAGCCTATGTAATGGGTCCTTAAGAGAACAAAGGAAGCGGCTCAGCACCAGAGGTCAATTGAGTGGGCCCCTCAATTGGCTGGTAGTTAGAAGGACAAAAGTGAGAGTGGAGAGCTGAGGTGTGTGTGGGGGGGGGCGGGGCTAAAAGCTAGAAGCAGGTGGAAGCCAGAGAGAGAGAAAGAAAGGCTTGATTTCTGCTTGAATCCAATGATGCGGCTATGGTAGGGTTACCAGACGTCCCCGTTTCCCAGCGACAGTCTCCAGATTTGCAAATAAGTCCCCGGACAAATCCCATCCCCGGAATGTCCCCGGATTTCATCTAATGTCCCCAGGAAACTGCTGCAGCCTGCAGCAGTTGGCTCTGGCTGGCTTCAGGAGCTGCTCGGAAGTCCCCATATGATGGTGGTGCAGGGGCTCTAAGATGCAGCTTCCGGGCTGCCTCCACCTTCCCTGACCCCAGCAACTAAGCTGTGAAGGGGGGCTTCATGCTGCCTATCGGAGCAGCCTCCCAACTCCTACTTGCATGCAAGCAGGAGCGGGGCAGGGATCTCTCAGTTAGGCAACGGAAAGCCTCCCTTCCCAGCTGAGGGATCCCCGCCCCCTCCTGCTTACAGGCAAGTAGGAATGGGATTGGGGCTGCTCCGATGGGAAGGGAGGCATCACGCTGCCCGAGCCTCACCACCGCCACTGCTCTGGGCCCTCCTTCTCCGCCTTTCATGCCTGACCCACCATGCACCGCTTCCCCACCACCACCAAAGAACCAAAACTCAGGAGCTGCCCAGGCTCATGGAGAAAGGAGATAGAAGCCTCGGAGGAAGGGGAAACGTGGCGGTTGAGGTCAAGGTGGCGGCCACCCTTCTGCCATCACTGCAGCATCAACATCCCGAACATAGTATTTATTTATTTTATTTAAAGCGTCCCCGGATTCATTGAAAAAAATCTGGTAACCTTAGGCTATAGGCGAAGCAAGATCCTTTTGGGGTGTTAATGGTATGAACCTCTCCATCATAGGTTGCATATATCTGTAAATAAACCATATATCATAAAGACTCCACAGTCTCCACTGTACCTCATTCCAAAGGAGCCGAACCTTAAGTAAGCGCTGTGAACCCCTGGATTCTCACACTGCTCAGAGATTGGGGTGGCATGCCACAATATATTCATATTTATACCTATTCAATTTATTGATCTTTTAAAGCTCTCTTTTTAAAAAAGGCTGTTGCCCATGCAGACCTCTTGAGGATTGGGCAGGATATGAATCTCAGGTTTAGAGAAATCATATTTTGCTGTAGCCTAATAAGATCTGAACTATGGATTTGTGTTTAAGCTCAGAAAGCAATTATTCTCACCACGGCTTAATCTCATCAAATTTGTTTTGGCCTTCTCAGGAAGAAAGAAAACAACCACCTCAAAATCATAGCTTTTTACTAACAATTGACTCTTGTGCTCTACTGTGGAAGGCTGGTATGAACTTCAAATGTTTTTCCCCCATCTAGCATTTTACTTCTTTTGCCCTATGACAATGCCTATATAAGGAACAAAGGTTGGCTCTGTAGGAAAATCCACCTTAATGCCTGTGCTTCTGAGTGATTTGCAGATTTTATAATTTCTTCTTTGCCTTGCATTCTTTTCATGCACCCTTGGGTTGGATATGTTACATTTTTGCAGGGAGGGCAAAATAAATATTTTCCATCCTTTTTCCCATTTCAGATAATGGCTTTCGGTTTAGTTTGGGCCGTTTTCAAGAATTTCCCATTTATCCACTAACTGGCCTGTCGTGCAGATAACACTCTGCCATAATCCTCGCTCCATTGCTTTGTAATCCACTGAAAGAGATACTCTGCACTGGCCAAGCCACAGGGCAACTAGGTGAGTGAGCCAATAACCCCTTTGAAAAGGGTCTTCAGTGATTCAGCTGCAAGACATATTTGCTGTATAAGCGCCACCTGCTGGTAAACCCATTTCACAGCTAACTTGGTAAGCTCTCTCCCCTTGCTAATACTGCAAAAACAACACAAGAAACCCCCCCCCCCAATGTCACTTCATGAAGGGGGGGGGGTATTGATCCATTGCCTAAGAAAGGATTACCCGCGTCCCGGTAAAGGTATCATAGCTTGGGGGGTGGGGGAGAGAAAAGTAATGCACTATGTGGATTTATTATTTCCCCTTATTTTAACTGCCATGTCTGATTATTAAATGCACCTCCAAAATCCTGAGTTTATTCTTAATATATTAACTCTCAGAGTTTCTTGTTATCATATTTGTTGCTCACCCACCACACTTCTTTTTATTCCATGAATGATGTTCATGCTAATCTATCCAAATGAATTCTTGTTCATAATTAATGTACTATGGATATGTTGTAAAACACAAAAACAGATCAAATTAGCATGATGGACTCTGGCACTATGATTAGCCTGTGCAAAGAGACATCACTGATGAAACAGTATGCATTTGGCCATTCTCCTGAAAAGCAGTCTTGTTAAGTTTTCAAAATAACAGTACTAATATTTTCTAAGTTTATAATAGCTGGGAGTTTTTCTATTTTATTTCCTGCAATGATACAATGAGTGGTTTCTTCCCAACCCCCTGGCCCTCTGCAGGTCTGTTAAAAATGATTGCTCAAAGCTGAAAGCAGCAGTGAATCGAAACAGTCTATGCAAACAGCCATAGAAGTATTATCATACCAAAGTGTTTTACTGTCTCTTGCAAATTAAGTAATTCTACCCTGTGGAGGGACCAATTAGTTACAGTCAATTAAAAGCTTGTAAAATCCAGCCATATTGGTTTATGTTATGGGTGCAATTGATTTCCCTTTTCTTTTTTTTATTTCCCCCCTTCGACAAGGCCATCAAACTGAGATGCGCTACTGAAACTCGTTTTTGGTAACTGTTCTATTGTCTTGTGAGACAGAAAGATGACTTGGCTAATTATCTCACTGTAGACTTTATTCAATATTGGCAAATGCAGCACTTTTGGTGAACATTTTCAGCAGCGTCAAAAAAACTGACCCCTTTTGGTGACTTTGTTTTAGATTTGCAATGAAAGCAGGCAAAGCAAGTGCCCATTGAGAATGAGGACAGTAATTCCTGAAGACTGGTCCATTTGCTCTCAAGGACCTCATCACATATGTGTGTAGTTGTGACATTGTTCCATTTACCTTCTGATCTGCTATTGAATGAGATCACTCATTCTTCTCCCAGGAAGAAGAACCCATAAACATAAGGTAAGATTGCTAAGCAGTAGAGGGACACGGGTGGTGCTGTGGGTAAAACCTCAGCGCCTAGGACTTGCCGATCGCATGGTCGGCGGTTCGAATCCCTGCGGCGGGGTGCGCTCCCGTCGTTCGGTCCCAGCGCCTGCCAACCTAGCAGTTCGAAAGCACCCCCGGGTGCAAATAGATAAATAGGGACCGCTTACTAGTGGGAAGGTAAATGGCGTTCCGTGTGCTGCGCTGGCTCGCCAGATGCAGCTTGTCACGCTGGCCATGTGACCTGGAAGTGTCTGCGGACAGCGCTGGCTCCCGGCCTCTAGAGTGAGATGAGCGCACAACCCTAGAGTCTGTCAAGACTGGCCTGTACGGGCAGGGGTACCTTTACCTTTAGCAGATCAGTAAAACAGTACCAGCATTGAACTGGTTCAATGAAAGCTAAGTATTCTCAGTGCTAGGGGCTTTGCCTGGAAATATCTCAGCTCCCCCCAGGGAACTACTTTCACACTGAAACATAAAACAGGCAAAATTAACCCAATTGAGAAGCGCCTCTTGCAAAAACAAAAAAGTGCTCTTTTATTAGTATATTAATATCCCCATTCATTTCAGTGGGAGTCGTGAAGAAGCTCCCACTGGTTATACTATCTGTCATTTACAGAGTGTAAGCATAGACCAGATGTAAACAATGTAGTGCCCTCCAGGTGTTCCTGGACTTCAGTACACATCACCTGCCACCGCTGTCCATGCTGATAGGGGCTCATGGGAGCTGAAGTCCACAACATATGGAGGCTATCACATTGCCTACCTCTGCCATAGTCCGCTCAAAGACAGAAAATGTAGAGATGTCCGCTACAAGGGGATTCTTTGCTAAGCAAGACAGTGGGTTGCAGATTTGCTAATTTCATTGTTTTCCTTGAGCCCATTTCAAACAAGGCTCCAGAGAGTTCGCCCAAATAATGGGATTCACACATTTCATCTGAGTCTGGGTAATGGACCCCACTGCTCAGAGGTAACCCACATGTGAACCCTCTTGGTCTATGTGGAGAATCTGAAAGTCTGTGCTCAACAAGTCACACAAGCCCAAGTCTCTCAGGTTTAATTCTGAGCTGCAGATTCCATTTTGGAGGGTTTATGCAGCCAGCTCCTAATAACTGTGGTTATGACTCATCCACTTTATTTTATTCTAATTTCTCTAAAGCATCTTGAGCAAGATTCCTGGGATGAAACTATCAAAGGCCTCTTGACTCATGGAACTGAGTTGGAAACTTCTTCTGGACATGCATATCTATCCCCTTGAGATTCGAACTTTTGTCAAACTGCATTGGTACACTCAAACTATAATGATCGTGACTCAAAATGGTAACTGTAAACAACGGGTTATTTTTGGTATGCAATTGTGAGAAGCATTTCAGGACTCTAAAGAGCAAAAATGTACTTCAGTTTCATCTTAAATCCTGGAAATTTGGAGCTTCTTTCTGTACTAAAAAAGCAACACACTGCCCTTTCTTAGCTTGGACATCTTGTCTTGTCCAGATCATGAATAAAAAATAATATGGACATCCATGGGGTCCCTGCAATGCCTTCTCCGATGTTAGTTCTCAAGGACTATTACACTGTGTAAGGATGTTTCAGGATGCCTCAGCACAATAGAAGACTATTGTAGCTTATTTATGAGTTTCTCAACAAGCTTTGAAACTCCTTATAGATGACAGATTGCTACAGCCGCTATAATAGGATGCAAGAGTGGAAGTAGGCTCATACAAATGTTAATGTGCCATATGTAAGCAACATTTTGATTCTCTGCTTGGCAGCACAATTCACAACACTGTTCAGCAGTCTTGGGAGCATGATGTACCTAATGAAAAGATACCAGTCCTGGATATATATTGAAGACTGATACTGTATACACCTCTAGAAGCTTCTATTCATCTAATGCCATAAGAAGACCCTTCTGGATCAGACCAAAGGCCCATCTGGTCCAGAATCCTGCTTTCTACAACTATAGATGCTTATGTGGAGCCCACATGCAGGATGTGAAGGCACTAGCCTTCTCCCACTGCTCTCCCCCCCCCCCCGTATTTGGAGGCATGGTAACACTGATCTTAAAATGTATCCATCATGACGTGGAGCCACTGATATCCTCACCCTGCAAGAATTTTGTCAAATCCACATTTTTAAAGCCATCTATGTTGGTGGTCACTCATGACAACATCTTGTGGTGGAAAATTCCATATGCACTGTGTGATGAAGTACGTGTTTTCGCTTTCCCTGGATCTCCCACCATTTAGTTTAATTGGATGAGCACTTGTGCTATTAAAGAGGCAATGAAGCTTCTCTCTGTCCACTTTCTCTACACCAGAGATGGCTATCCCATGGCCCACAGCACAAGTGACAACTGAATTTCCCAGATCTTGCACACTGTATGTGGATTGGGTCTCCTATCCTATCCCACTGCTTGTCAATCAATTGGCAAGACCTGGTGTTCATGTTCATATACTACCAATATGGACAGTTACTTTGAATCCACAGTCTTGATTTAAAATGTATTTAACAGATATTTAACCTGCCTTTCGGAGTTTCAGCCCTCACAGGGAATTCTACAACCATTATAAATAGTTCCAAAGTCATAATCATATAACTATCAGATAATTATTTTATAATATTTAAACATTAAAAGATAGGAGCATCTAAAAAAAACTTTTCAATCAGGGAAATATGCAGGCTAAGTTCTTTATGAATATTCAACAATATCCATGTCTTTTTGAAAAAGAACAATATCCAAGTGACAGCGGCAGATCAAACAGCATCATATAATGAATAAATTTCTTGGACATGTTTTTCAGTGCCATCCTCTTGATTTTTTTTTCATTCACTAAGTCTCTGATGACCTCTGAGAAATCAATACCTTGAGCAAGTTCATGTTCAATGGGTGACAGCACTAAACTGTTCAACCGCTCTTCACTCATGGTTGACCAGACATGATTCTTCTTTATAAGGGACCATTCACTGAATGCCCTTTCCCCTTCCACAACACTCAATGCACACTTCAGAAGATACACTCTCAAGCCACAACTTGTCAATGGAGTTCAATAGTCTGTGTGTTCTTCCCCACAAACCAAACCTAGCATCACATACAGTTTTTCAGCATTGAAGTCCTTGCTTTGGTGAAGATGTTAGGTTGTTTGGTTATTTTTCAACCACTCATGACTTTAAATTTCTTAACATGGGCTCCATCTATTCCATGTCTGTCACATGCTGTGTTTGCATTTCCATTGAGCTATCCACCACAATCCCAGGATCCCTTCCCTGGACAGTTGCAACAAGGTTAAACTTCATCAGAAAGGTGAACAGGGACATGGTTTTCCCCCTTCCTGCCCCATGGCAGGGTTCAAAAATCTCATGTCCTTCTTTCTAATCTCATGGCAGTGAACCCCTAGAGGCTGCTACCCTACTCTGCGTAGCTACGGATTTTGAGTGAGCTGTCATGATGCACCTCTCTCGTGAAGATTATTCTTCCTTGATGAGTTGAAATCCACACTTCTGCCATTATTTCCAGAGGCAGGCAACCAGATGTCCTTTAGGTGCCTGCAAGTGGGGCATAAAGCTGGTGAAGCAAGCCTGTTTATGAAAGGCAACCGATCATGGCAGCCTTTCATATCCATTTACAATGCAATGCTATATATGTCTACCCAAGGAGTTTAGCAGGTGGCGCTGTGGGTTAAAGCCTCAGCGCCTAGGACTTGCCGATCGAAAGGTCGGCGGTTCAAATCCCTGCGGCGGGGTGCGCTCCCGCTGCTCGGTCCCAGCGCCTGCCAACCTAGCAGTTCGAAAGCACCTCCAGGTGCAAGTAGATAAATAGGGACCGCTTACCAGCGGGAAGGTAAATGGCGTTTCCATGTGCGGCTCTGGCTCGCCAGAGCAGCGATGTCACGCTGGCCACGTGACCCGGAAGTGTCTCCGGACAGCGCTGGCCCCTGGCCTCTTAAGTGAGATGGGCGCACAACCCCAGAGTCTGTCAAGACTGGCCCGTACGGGCAGGGGTACCTTTACCTTTACTTTAAGAAAAAAATTAAGTTTACGGTTGCAGGCTTACCCTTGGATAGTTTCATTAAAGTCAGTTACTGCTCCATAACAAGGAAGCTGTTGATTGCATCAGAAGGTCACGCAGCATCTATTTCACATAATGTTTTTCAGATCACAAAAAATATCAATTTTACCAAGGTCCAATTCTTCCTGGGCTGCTGTGTTGTCCTCCTGACAATTCAAAATGCATTTTGTGCAGTGAGGTCAATAAATATTCCTCACAGGTTCCTGGCTCATGTTTATTTATCATTGACTCTGCCGGGGATATGAATGCTTGGTTATGCGCCTGCGAATTAATCAATGAGGAGGCAATCAAAATTAGTCTTTAAAATTCTGGCAGCTTTTATACTGTTTAGACAGCTTTTATGCTCACTATTATGGAATACTAATTACATTTCAAAATGTTTCCACTAAGCTGAATGGTTTTATTAATTTTGTCAATAAAAAAAAACCATGGTAAATGGTCTTGCAGGAGACTGACACAATGAGAAACATAGTATTTTTAAAATAGAGTTATATATACCCCGTTTCTCATTAAGTCCTACTGACTGTTTATCAGCATCCCCTCAGGACAACCACTGAATTTGGACCTGAAGAGTGCTAATATGCTGTGTGATCTTTTCCGCCCTGGTAGGTTATACTGAAATTGAGACCAGGATTTGCTGTGATATATAGATGAGGGGTGGGGATCTGGCTTTTGGCCAGATGGGTCAGGTGTTTATCTTCCCCATTCCAGCAGACCAACTTTGACAAATGGGCAGGACCACCCACCTGTCAATTATCTGACATCATGTTGACATAGGTGATGGATAACTGTGTTGTCCCACCTTTGTGTCAAAATTGGCCCTCCAGGGTGGGGGTGGGTGACAGAGCCAGAGCAGAACTCCTTGTGCATCAGCTGATGTGTGGGGTGTTCAATCCATCTTTCTGCAGCCATGGCCCTACATGCCATATCCCCATGATACAACTCCAAAGACATCCTTCCAGAACGTTTTCCATTGCTGCACTGTTCTTCTCCTTATATATTAGCCTCATGCTACTCTAATCCAAATTCAGTATGCCTGCTGTCCATGAGAAACAGGTAGCATTTTCAGAAATAGCTTTAAACTGGAATGATGGGGAAATGACTGGCCTAACTCTCTATTGTGGGTAAGCCAGTGGAAAACATTATTCAAGATAAAGTATCAAGCACATGGGTTCTACAAAAGCAAGTCCTACCACCTTAAGCTTTTATATTTCTTTGAGTGTGCCGACAAGTATGTAGACGAGGGTAATCCAGCAAACACTGTAGACTGGGCTTTCTCTCACCAAAGGCTTCTGTGTAAACTGAGATGTCATGGGCAAATAGGCAAGGGAAAACTGGTTCTTCCACGAGGATCTGTAATGGGGCCACTGCTTTTTAAGTGCTTCATGATGACCTGGAGCTAGCAATGAGCTCAGAATTGTTAAAAAAAAAAAAAAAAAAGGAGTGCAGGGACTGGTGACCCAGCAGAGAGCTTTTCCTGTGGCAGCACCTAAATTGTGTTGTAGATATGTTAGTAAGGAATGAATGTTGTGGAATTGGTTCAATGGCATAAGACACATCATATGGTGACTTCCAGCGAGGCAAAATGGCAGACGCCATGGCAGCGAGCAGCTCCTGAAGCCAGCCAGAGCCAACTGCGCTACCAGGCTGGCTCTGGGCTGCTGAGACTGCCGCTGCCACTGCCACTGCTGAGGGGGAACCGGGGACGCCCAGTGCGTCAACTGGGGGAACCGCTGATGCCCCCACAACCCAAATTGAGCTGGGAGAGAGAGCGCTTGGCCACCCGACCGACTGCCCAGTGGCACTCCAAGGCCAGTAAAAACCCTGGAGCCATTGCAGGGAGAAGGAGGCGAGGAGAAAGAGGAGAAAGATGAAGGAGAAATAAGAGGGGAGCCCCGACCTTGCCGCGCCGCTGCTGAGGAGCAGAGGTAAGAGAGCACAGGGAGGGCAAGGACACCTGACCGAGCCCAGGTCCAACTCGAGCCTACTCCATGGCGGCTAGCACTCCAAGAGAGCAGGCCAGGGCCCAGAGGAAGACCATGTGACAGAAGAGAGCACAGAAGAGAAGATATTACTTCTTAATTTTTTAAAAAATAACTTTTTTCTCTTTTTTTTTAAAAAAAAGTTTCCCCGGATTCTTTGAAAAAAATCTGGTAACCTTACTGTAGGTCTCATGAGCTACTCATACCATCCTGTCTTCATCTTTTGTTACTGCTCTCTGAAACTTTTCCAGTTCATCAACAGCCAGTGTGGTGTAGTGGTTAAGAGCAGTGGACTCATAATCTGGTGAACTAGGTTCGATTCCCCGCTCCTCCACATGCAGCCGCTGGGTGACCTTGAGCTAGTCACACTTCTCTGTAGTCTCTAAGCCTCACTCACCTCACAGAGTGTTTGTTGTGGGGAAGGAAGCAAAAGGATATTGTTAGCCGCTTTGAGACTCCTTAGGGTAGTGATAAAGCGGGATATCAAATCCAAACTCCTCCTCCTCCTCCTCCTCCTCCTCTTCTTCTGGAACTGTCATACTCAAAACTGAAATCAATACCCCCTTTGGCACACCACTTGTAATAAAAAGGTGGTCAAGAATTAACCTTTGTTGCCACACTAAAAGATACTTATTGTTGGGGTTTAGATTGGCATTTCACATCTAAACCCATATAAGTGAGTGGTGATGAGTTGGGAGGCATTTCAGCAGCAAACCTCCCTTGCTGTATCAGGGTAACTATTGGCAGATATAAATTGGCAGATAGGTTGACTTATTTTGCAATGTTCATGCTGAAATGTGTGTGGCTGCTCCGGAGCTAGCTCGACATTTTGCAGCCTGAGGCTGAGGACAAGATGGCAGCCTTCCCCTAACCATACACAGGTGCCAATTGGACTGGAAGTTGAATTCTATTCTGACTCTGGTGAAGGAACAGTTTCTTCTACTGCACTGAAAGGCAGAAGGCTAGGATAGAGGGTGCAGGGCAGACCACATGGCACTCACAACTCTGGCCGCTCCCTGCACCTTTTGGCTGAAGCTGCTGTTTCACTCTCTCTCATATAGGGCTGGCCCTGGGCTGCTCCCATGGTTTGCCATACTATAAAGCAGCTATGCTAGCTGGGGCTGGTGGCACCTGGAGTCCAACAGTATCCAGAGACCCACATGTTAGCCTCTCCTGTTCTAAAGGGGGCTAGCATTTAGGATTCCTTACAATAGAATCTATATTTAAGATTCTATTAAATATTAGAATCTTAAATATTAAGATTAAATATTAGAATATATAAAATAGAATCTAGCATTTAAGATTCCATACAATAGAATCTATATGAATGAATGAACATTATTACGGTCACAGACCAGGATAAAAAAACAAAACAAAACAAAACAACAAGATATAAATAAAATAGTTAGGATTCCCCCCCCTTTCATTCATAGAATCTATATGTATCTATATTTTCAGGATGGCAATGTCAAAATGATGGCAGCAACAAAAACAAACTGCAACTTACACACACACACACACACACACACACACACACACACTGTTTCAAAAGATGAAGCTAGAACAACAGCTTCCAAACAGATTTCAGTCAGGTCACAGATGCCTGCTCCCTCCTTTAAGTCAACTAATCAATCTTTCTGATCTACTTGTTTACTCTTTATCATGTGCCCTCAACTTTCTTGCTTGTTCAAGCTAAATTGTCTCATCTATTATAATTAAAATGTGCGCAAGAGTCATAAACAGAAGTAAATTCTGAAGGATCAGACTGGGGATTCAGCAAACACTCTGAAGACAACGTGAGATAAAGGAGTTGAATTACCCAGAGGAAATATGCAGCCAGAAGATTAAAAAGAAAACAAGCCTTTCTACACCTGAAAGAAACTCAAATATGATTATATGTCCAAATTTATATTATTAGATCATTGAAGACGGGGGCAGCAGGGCTTGGAGATTGTTAGCTATGATGAGACTATTCTCATCGTTTTATTTTGTAAATTCTCCTGCAAAGAGGAATTCTTGGTGTGTGGGCTTTTAAAAACAAACAAACAATGAAATGCTTTTATAAACACTACCAACCAAACAATGTTGTATACTATGCATCCAGTGCACTCTCATCACTGGTCCTGGAAGTGGTATGAACACAACATTAGATACGATTTTTATCTATCATGCCATTTCTTAGGAAATACTTCATTTTGATGTGTCTTACCCCAAAGCTGCTTCGATCTGAATTGAGAAAAAGGTTAACCTAGCTGCATTTTATGCTGGTAATGTGTACACAGCCCAGGTTTGCGTAACACCTCTAGGGACTGGGGGGAAATTCTATTTTCTTTACATTTGAAGGAAAACTTACCTCATTCACACTTCCTGATACACATGTGAACTGAGACACAGGCACCTTTTGAAAATTGCACTTCTCTGAATTTTGCAATCCAGTTCCCCAGCCAAGTAATGTGTGCAAAAATAAATGAACTAGGATGCATATATTAGTGAAAATAACAAACAAAAATGCATTGTATTAGGGGAAATGGCTTTGCAAAAATGTGTACATCAATGCAAAATTGCACACAGACAAAGTTATATTAGGATAAACTTCTACCAAAATGCTGGTGAATTTTCATGAGAATTCTGAAAATGTTTAAAAATGGAACATGTCTTATTTCACTTGCTTTTATTTACTCCAGTCTCCTACTGAGACAAAGACAGATGATTTTATTTTATTTATTGCATTTCTGTCCCATCTTTCTTCTAAGAGCTCAGGATGATTCTAGACTGTTGCTGCTTTTCAGGCAACATCCAGGCACAACCCAGCTTATTGTTCAAACTGAATTTGGTCCTCTTGTGCAACAATCCTATCTCCAGCCTTCCAAATTTGGACTTTTTGCAGTAAGGAAAGTGATGGGAGAAAATGCACTGGAACGTGTGGAACAACAATCATTTGATGTTCCATGTATAACCTCACTGAACTCAAAGAAAAAAAGTAATGCTAAATCAGTGAACATCATATAACCACCCTGCAAACTTTGTGCAACAAACTAGGATGGATGCTCAACGAACAGATCACCTGGAAGTCATTTAACTCCTAGCTTGACATTCAAAGAACCTTCTTATCTTATTCTTTAAACAGGTGTGTACTTAAAGCAGGGTACCACTTGTTTTCCTTTAATTTTCCTAATTGTTTTGAGATTTTTAAAAAAACAAAACAAAAAAAATCCCTGCTGAGTCTAGTTGTACAAATGGCAGACCCAAAAAAAACAACAACCCTTTTCTTGCCTTGTGCCCTGTTGGCACCCTGCCACTGTATGCATTATGCTTAACATTTTTGTAATGGGTAAGTAATCTGATTGATATGTACTATGATTGCCTGACCTCTTAATACACATTGCTCATTAGATGCCCTACGAACGGTCCTCTTTGGATGGAATAATTTGTGCTTTTAAAAATAATAAAAATGACCGCCTGTGTCACAACTCTTCGTTGTTCTAATTTAGCATTCCTAAATAAATGGCGTTGTGTTGCAGAGTGTACTCGATCAAGTCTGGCTTCCATAAAGTCTCCTTTCATTTCTGTCATCAAACAAATAAAAAGTCACTGGGCCCAAAAATATCTCTCATGTCTACATCTTATAATGTCATGATGGATGTAAGCAATTAGCCAACTCATGACTTGCATTCCCAAAGTAGAACCTCAGCTTTTCATCACCACGCAATCCCTTAAGTGAGTGATGTGAAGCAGCCACATACCTATTGCATTTTCCCTATAGTAATAATAAAAATTGTGCAGGATAGTGGAGCTTTCATTCTGTGGAGTTCAGTCCTTATGCATTCATTGGACTCATCCACACTGGAGAAAAATGTAAATTTGCAGCAGCCTGTCTCCTCAATAAAGCAGAGACATCCACATGATGGCCTCCTCATCCCAGAGTTGCCTTGACTTTCACCCCCTTTCAATCTGGAGGTTTGCAATCCTTCGAATATCCAAATTGGATGACCCAGATTTAAAATGAGAAAGGTCCAGGACAACACTGGGATAGGATGCACATTTTGCTCTGGTGCAGAAAAGTCCCTTGTCAAACTCCCCTGGGAAGTGCTCCAACAGAATTCCCAGTGAAATGAATGGGACCAGTGAGGTAAAAGAGTTACATTGCTGACTCGTACTTAGCCTGGCATTCACTGTAGCATTTAGTCCTCCTTACCTTTTAAATTTTCCATTACATTTCCGTGTTGCTATAGCCTACTGTTATTTAGTATCTGCCTACCTGGACCTGATGTCTAAAACGATTGCAATCCCTCCCAGATTTATCCCATTTGGAAGCTTGACAAAATGCCCTCCTCCTCTTTGCCTGATGTCACTGATGAAGCTACCAAGCATCTCCAGTTCCATTGTCTTTATGCACTCCAAATACACACATCAAAATGCTATACACCACACATACGTGTCGGAAGAACCTGTTCCAGGAATATGCTTGAAAATTACATTGCCACTGAAAAGCAGTTAGTGGCCTCTTTAGAAGATTACAGGAAATGTCTGGAAAGAAATACATGCTTTGCATATTTGGAAACCTTATGTGTAGTACAAAACATCATGGGTGACACCCAATGGTGTCTTCCTGCCTGCGCAACAGGAAATCTAGTTCTTCCTGAAGCCCCTGTCTAGGCCCAAAGTCTGCTCTGGAAAGTCCCGTAACCCTCCAAAGCTGATTTTAGGTGTGATGGAGGGGCTGCAGGGGAGATAAGTGGAAAGAGTTGCCCCATTACACAAGCAGACACCTACCAATGCTTTGTCGGATCTCACTCTATGAGTAAAAATGAAATGCAGAATGTGGCGTGTTAAACGCACATATAGTCATGACAGGAAAGAAGTACATACTGTTAGAAAGTTCAAGGGCTTTTAATCTTCACTAGTATGTGGAACCTACAAATAGTGTGCATAAATCTCCTGTCTTCTTTACTACAACTGAGTTTTGTACGAAAAATTGGATACACCATCTCAGCCTAAAACCAGTGTTTATTGCTGATATCAGGTCTGGCAAATGAAGCAGAGCTATTAGGCTATCCTTAATTTAAATTCCTACTTTTTCTTTATCACCAGCATGCAGGTTTTTCTTCCTCAAGAAGTTGTTGTCACTCCAACACTAATTAAATCAGTGTGGGGAAAGGCATCAAAGCTTAGGTAAAAATAATGTGTGTTTTTTTAAAAAAAAAATCGGAAAAGAATTCCTGGAACTGAATGAGATTCTTTTTCTCACACAGGGTTTGCCGATGGCTGAAAATGCTATTGTAGAATCTTACAAAACATAGGCACTGTGTTTTACATATTTATTTTTATTATTCTGCTCTTCGGCCAAAAAAAGGCTCCTGAAGTAGCTTACAAACCATAGTTTCTTAACAGGAATTCTGCAAACTTAGTTGGAAGGAATGCAGGCGAACTGGGGAGAGCTTCCTTTCTCACCACTCTGGGTAACAGCAAGAGGGGGCAGGACCTATCCAACCCCTTCACTGTAATATCACCTGCTACCACCCATACAGCACAATTCCTATAGCGGAGTGGCTGGTGGGGCAGTATTGCTCACCTGACTTCCCAACATGGAGGTTGCTGGTGTGCTGGGCCCAGGGGTAAGCCGAGCAACACGGTCCAGATCCAGTCAGTCCTGAATCCAAGGGTTCCGCCAGGAGTCAGTCCGCCAGGGCCAAGGCAGGACACGAGGCAGGAAGCCAGGCAATGTCAGGTACAGGATCACAGGCAGGTTCTGGCAAACAGCAACGTTGCTCCCAAAACCTGGGGTGGGGTCCAGCAGCCTTTTATCTTTGTCGGGGTAACAGCTGGTCCTGATCCCCCGGTGACTCACCTCCCTGTCTCACCCGAAGGCGAGCACTCCTCCTGAGAGTACTCAGGTCTCTCCTTCTCTCAGACCTCAGTCTCTGCAGCTCGGGAGATGTCGGTGGGTTACTAGACCCCTCAGCCTCTCCTGACCCAACTGGTAGTGGAGCAGCTGTATTGCCCAGCTGGAGGCAACAAGGTAATCCCCGCATCTGGAGCCAGGGCAGGCTCAGGCCCCTGACTCGGCCCAGATGGGGCTTGTTGCAGGGGAACCTGTGCAGACTAGGGCTCTTCAGAATCAGGCCCCAGACTAGGTTCAGCTGCTGCCTGAGGCAAAGGGTCCGGTGCAGATTGAGACTCCTCTGGCTCCAAGTCCGAGCCCGAGTCCCAGGCCATCACAGCTGGGAGGCAGCAGGGAGGTTGACATGGTTCAGGCAAAAGAGCAGAGCCAATCTGACGCCCCTGATGTTGCACCTGAATCAGAGGCGCCATCTTCTGAAGCACACTGAAGGGGCCCAACGCAATGTCCTGACATTGTGTGCACAGCATCCTGACACCTCTCTGCTCACAGCTCTAACAATGGGGTGGTCTGACCCTCTTGAAATAAATAAAATTAAGGAGCCCCACAGTGCCTTGGCGCCAGCTCCTAAGACCTGAATCATGTTGCCCTCCATGTCACCTCCCCTCCTCCCCTCAGTTACTGGCAATGACCTCTGCATTGGGAAGCCAGTTGACCAACCTCATGCCACGCTGCTCCATCATCTGCTACTAATCCTATACAGTCATTATTTGATACTAGGCCAGGTTTGAGGTTCCTATGCTAATTCACAAAGCCCTCAACAACTTGGGCCCAAAATACCTCAAGGGCCCTCCGATTCCTTATGCTGCACCTCAATCACTGATATCTTTTGATGGGGCACTTTTGGTGGCCTCCCATGTTCCTGAAGCTCAGTCAGCATTCACCAAAGACCAAGTCTTTAGTGTGGCAGGTCCTGACCTGTGGAGCAGCTTGTCAACAGAATTCTGGTAGGATTCACCCATCTTCTAGACACCTTTTAAAAACTGTCCTGTTCAGCCCTTTAAAATGTGAATATTTTTACCAACCATCTTCTATCAGTGTTATTGTACTATTGTTTGTTTTATCCTGCACATCACCTTGTTATATTTTTTAAAAATGAAAGTGTGGCTTATAAATAGTGAAATAAATAAAATAAATGTCTATTCAGACATAATTCTCGTTGAATTCCATGGGGCAGACTCCCAGATAAGCAGGGATATGGGATTGTAGCCTTTGTTGATAAATCTTTACATTTACTGGTCAGATAGCAGGATCTAACCTTTCAAACTTCCTTCATGTCAGCAGTCAGATGAGTATCTCTACCTGATGTGCCTCAGGTGCCAAGTTTAGGACTTGGAGTAGGCTTCAGTGCTTACCTTGCCCAATATCCATCATTCACCGTGCATTTTGATAACCAACCTTCAAATTACCAGGAAGAGGCAATCTGCAGCACTCCATATGCTGTTGGACTCCAAATCCCATCAGTCCCAATGTGCATGAGCAATGGTCAGGGATGGTGGGTGAGTTAGTGTCTCAGAAGCATATGGAAAGCCATGGGATTCTCATCCCTAATTCAGACACTTTTTAAAGGTTTAGGATGCAAAGTAACAGATACTTCAGCCTTAGTGTCTTATAAGACTGCATTTTAAAGAGAAATTATTGTCTCCTATTTTAGTTCAAATAGCAAACTTGGTTGAAGGTGTCCTTGTAATACAGCACAGTCACATTTAAGTACCTTTTCGAGATTGCTGTGGTTTTCTATTACCATCAATCAACGCAACACATACTAATTAAGTACTTCGCTATGCTCTTGCATGATTTATTAGGTCTTCCTTCATTAATGTGTTTGATCAGAAAAGTAATTAAACAATGAACAGTGGCAGCAACACACACTTTACATCAATTATTAAAAGAAGGTTTCCTAGAATAAAAATCCGATAATTAATATTAACGCTGTCAGGAGTTTCACTTGACGTCAAAATATTTGAACCTCTAGTAGTGCTAATCCTCAGATTTACCATAAATAAACTCTGTACGACAGTATTAAAATGAACTAGCCCGTGTTTGTTCCTGACATTGACTCTCAAATAATTTAATAGATAGAAGACAGAGCAGATTTCTGGGAACAAAGAATGCAAGACCTTATATTTCAAAAATCATGCCTGATCTGTCTCTTCTGTTCATTATAACCAAAGTTCTACAGGAGCATCGATAGTACGGAGGGTAAACAATATGGGCCACAGTCAGATAGCCCAGTGCATATGGGGAAGAAGGCACAATGATTCTCACTAGTGCAAGGGGGCTTTCCCCATCTCCCCTCCCCCATCTCCCCATCTCTCTCCCCCCCCCCCAAAAAAAAAAATGCTCTGGAGGATTGTGAGAACCCACAGAACCCGTGCAGGGGGAGAGGGAGGGGGACCATTCTGTCTGGCACGTGGGAATGCTTATGCTGGCAGAATGATCAGAAGATCCTGGCATTGAATTCCTCCCTATACGATGCATGTGATTTAAAATAACTGTGTAGTGGCTTGAACGGTAGGGAAAATCACACTGCAGATGCCCAGTGCAATTATGTGCATGTTTCTTGTAAGTTAAGTACATTTTACAGGGCTTGCTCACATCAGACTTCAGCCTTAGGCTGTCAACCTTAAAGCAGACTTTCCTGGGAGGAAGCCCAATTGAACGCAATAGACTGTTGCCATTTTTCAAGTGAGATTCAATACATGCTGGCAAATTCAGGGTGCCAATTTCAACTGGATTTGTGCTTTTGCGTGGCAAACCCACTTCAAATAAAAAAAAAAAAGCGGGACTTTTTGTGATCAGGTAAGTGACGGGGAAGTGTGCTAGAAAGTGCAGGGTAAAAATTACTTGACTCTGCATCATAGAACCTCCCCACAAATCAGAAGGAATGCTTTGTTAGCAGCCTACCTGGGACTCAGCTACATTATTTTTAAAAACCCCAGCATTTTAAGTGTGTTATAAACATGCAACACCAGAGGGTGATGTAGAGCACCAAACATTTCTATGTGCTTTTACATAGGTTTTTTTCCTTTTGTTATAAAGATTTTATTTGTTATTTATTTATAGCGCTTTCCTCCTGTGTGTAGATCCAACCCTAGAAAATTTGTACAAGCAAATTGTGACGAATACCTTACTTCCAAAGTTAACTTTCACAGGACTTTTCAGTTAAACTAGTTTAAGAGACATTTCCTCTTGCCTGAGAACTGTACTTTTTCAGAGGGGGACAGAGATTTCTGTCAGAGGAGGCTCAGCAGCCCACCAAACCCCCATGCCTAGCATTCTTTCTTTGTGGGAAGCCATGGCAGTCAAAGTAGAATAAAGCAAATATAAATTGGTAATTCATCTAGGCTTTGACTGTTTTCCATCTAAATTCATGAGCTCTACGAAATAAGAGACTAGGAAGGGAGAATAACATGGTCCCTGCAGTTTTACACACTGTGGCAGCAAACTCAGGAGTAAGCTTACCTGGGATGGGAGGCGAGCAAATCTTTGGGTTTTAGCAGACTGACCTGCCACATCACAGCAACACAAACAGCATTATGCCACACATTTTCTAGGTTTTTTGGGGGCATGGGGGCTGCTGTTTCAAGATTGCCCCTCTAAACAGCAATCATGTGCCAATTTCTGAGGAAGCACTGCAGAACAACTAATAAAGTGGACAGCCCAGTCTAAATCTACCATGTGATATTGTTGCATAAATGACATGTTGCAGGCGGGTCTTGGGTTTCATAAAAAGGAAGCGAATTGTTAGCTATTCATACCATACACTTAAAGCACTCGTATACCACTTTCACAGTCATGACTTCCCCCAAAGAACCTTGGGAGCTGTAATCTCCTAAAATTTGTTAGGAGACCCCTCACAGAGCTACAATTCCCACCACCCTTAACAAACTGCAGTTGCCAGGATTCTTTGGGGAAAGCCGTGACTGTGCAAGTGGTATAAGAATGCTTTAAATGTGTCGTGTAGATGTGTCTGAAGGTCACAATATTTCCAGGACTATCGCTCCCTTTATAAAATACATCTTTCACATTCATTTCACCTTTAATTGCTCAAGTGGAAAGCAGCAGAAAATAATACTCTTATCAGTCTTTATTTATGCTTTTCTCAAAATAAATTAAAAACAAATTGCAAAAGAGCACTGTCCACGTCATGTGTAAAAGCACGGTAAATCATCCAGAATAAAAATATACAAAAAATAACAACAGCCTCACAGCCAAGAGCACCCTGATAATAGAAATGCATTTGTTCTTCTCTCCATGTGGCAGGAAAGCAAATATGCTTACTGAATTTATAACTTTCAGGTTAGACTGTGTTTCTAACTGGGCAGCTTTTGTCATTATCTGCCCAAAATCCCTTCCCCCTTTTCCTTTCATCATTCCTTCATTTCCACTAAAAAGATTTCCGAAATAGCCTGCAGTGTGTCTTTTTGTAAAAAACAACAACCCAAAATACAAGACTAAATCAAAAGATACAATGAATATAAAAGGCAATTTAACCAAAGATAAAATAAATGCAAATAGCAAACAGCAGTCAATAAAGGATTGGTCAATAAACCCAATAGATCTAAACAAAATTTAGTAAGAAAGAAGATATCAGTCTGTACCTGTGCAAGTTTCTTGGTGAGGTTGATGGACTTCCATTTCATGCGGCTCAATGTGGTACCTTCCATAGTTCCAGTTACAGATAGGTTGCCGTGTTGGTCTGCCATAGTCAAAACAAAATAAAAAATTCCTTCCAGTAGCACCTTAAAGACCAACTAAGTTAGTTCTTGGGATGAGCTTTCGTGTGCATGCACACTTCTTCAGATACACTGAAACAGAAGTCACCAGACCCTTCTATATAGTGAGAAGGTGGGGAGGGGTATTACTCAGAAGGGTGGTGGGACTGGGTGATTGGCAGATAGCTGTGATGAGCCTGTTGACGACTCTTAACGACTGCAATAGGTCTTGCAGGAAAAAGCAAGGGGTGAGAAGGTGAAAAATGGCTTTGTCATGTATAATGAGATAAGAATCCAATGTCTTTGTTAAGAATCTGTAACTGAACCAATAGATCTAGTATGACACTGAAAGCACCATCTGACTATCTCAAGCCTTGGTAAATAAAAAGTGCTAACTCGCTGCTTAGTAGTGGATGCACTTCACAAATATGTCTGTTGAGTGTGCCACCACTGAAAAGGCCCTCTCTTGTCACCACTCCTGCCTAATCCCTAAAGGTGAGTTGTTGTTGTTTAGTCATTTAGTCGTGTCCGACTTTTCGTGACCCCATGGACCAGAGCACACCAGGCACTTCTGTCTTCCACTGCCTCCCGCAGTTTGGTCAAACTCATGCTGGTAGCTTTGAGAACACTGTCCAACCATCTCGTCCTCTGTCGTCCCCTTCTCCTTGTGCCCTCCATCTTTCCCAACATCAAGGTCTTTTCCAGGGAGTCCTCTCTTCTCATGAGGTGGCCAAAGTATTGGAGCCTCAGCCTCACGATCTGTCCTTCCAGTGAGCACTCAGGGCTAATTTCCTTAAGAATGGATAAGTTTGATCTTCTTGCAGTCCATGGGACTCTCAAGAGTCTCCTCCAGCACCATAATTCAAAAGTATCAATTCTTTGGCGATCAGCCTTCTTGATGGTCCAGCTCTCACTTCCATACATCTCTACTGGGAAAACCATAGCTTTAACTATAAGGACCTTTGTTGGCAAGGTTTTGTCTCTGCTTTTTAAGATGCTGTCTAGGTTTGTCATTGCAAAGGTGGGTTACCCACAAATAAAATTTGCTCTGATGCGTACATTAAAGACTGGATAAAATGAGATGGGAGTCCCAAATTATTTTGCACTTACACATCAAAGCCAGCATTTTTTCTGCCATTTTTTTTGCTGGTGGCCCATGTTCCCAGTCTCAAACTGTGCACAAAGTCTGATCAGTTAAAACTGGCACATCTCAGATAACAGCCTAGCTGCTGCGTTCCAAACCAACCAAAGTTTCAGGACAGTCTTCAAAGGCAGCACCTCAGATGCAGCACATTAATCTAACTATGTGTTGCTAGAGCATGGATAACTGTGTCAGAGGTATCTCTGCCTATTTCACGAGTCTTACGTTTTCCAAAGACAAAAGGACCGTTTTAGGGAGCTGAGGCATGAAAGTCTTTCCCCACCTACCACCCACCTGCCAAGCAGCTTTCAGGGAGGAATATAAATATTGTTTCCCTTGATAAAGATGAATTTTCAAATTGCACTGGGAACAATGCAAATCCATGCAGCTCTCTCTCTCTCTCTCTCTCTCTCTCTCTCTCTCTCTCTGTGTGTGTGTGTGTGTGTCTTGTGGTGTCTTTCCTGTGGCTGTATTTGATCCCTTGTTTATGTGCTCCTGCATGTTCTCCCCTGCAGAATAAATAACAACCTCAACTAAGCATCTCAAACTTGTCCTGGAGGACAACATGCAAATAACTACAGGAGAGCAATTTAGTGGAGGAAAAAGTTACAGGAGAAAGGATTGATCTCTTTCATTCAGCACTGCAGTCCCAAACAAATCTAGGGGGAAACAGTTGCTTTTAACCCTTACAAGAAAAGAATGGGAGAGTCGATGATGGATCTCCCAGGTTCGTGATGTGTTTACATCACATCTAGATTGGGCCCAATCAGCACTAAAGCAGTAATATGAGCTCATTTCTTCATATTTTCAAATCACTAGCCTGCCTATGAAGAGGTGAATGAAAGATGCACTGGTTGAATGCATGCCAAAATGGCAGGACAAATGAAAAACTACTTGGAAAGCACAGGACAAGTGGGAAATCTCTCAGACCCGTGTTTTCCAGGCACAGGACAACCAGAAGTGTGGACGAGCTTTTAGTCTTCCCAGCATAGAGAGATAAATATACAAAGGAGGTGACCACTAACATTTTCAGCAATAAACTTACAGTGTGCATACTAAGCTGCCCTGAGTTTTAAAATGGAAGACGGTCAAACGAAAAAGTGGCAGAGAATGGGCAATGCAACCTGCAACCATTTTATATATATTTTTTAAAAAATAGTCCATGTGCTAATAAATGCAGAGGATGGAGGCAAGTGATGCCATTTAGGCCCCAGCCATCAAGTTCTGAACACTTTCAATTATATTTGGGGTTGGGCGAAACCTCCATTTAAAAACAGCCACAACTTAAAAGCACTTTCAAAAAGGCATTGCCGTCGCAGGAAACTAATATAGCAAGAGGCCTGCCAAGCATGAAAGTGGAAAGAAATATATGTTTGAAGATGTTGCAGTGCTGAAGAATTTCCTTATGCTGCCTCTTCCCTAAATTGTTCTTTTCATTCTCGTTTTGTGGCTTCAGTAGGCTGGCAAGGCTATTAAGGCTCCAGGTGAATGATGGCACAGGTGAGGGGGGAAGCCTTTTAGAGCACTGATCAGAAGAAAACATCACAGACAGCCTCAGATGGGAAAGAGGCAAGCTCTAGGAAAGGTGTAGCAGAATCGAACCCTTATGCTTTGTAATATTGCAAAGAACAGAAGTGGCTGCTGGGTTCCCGCCCCCAGTTTTAATTTGTGATGGTAGAAACTGTCATTTCAGCTGTAATGGAAGCACATGTTGTGCTTTCCTGAGCCTTCAGCCATGGCTCCTAGCCACTACAGGTCTCTTGTGGAGTCCTCATGAAACATCTTTACTGGAGTGACTTTGGATTTTACTGAAGAACCAGGGATGAAATAAAGTAAATAACCACAGCTTGTTAGCCAAGATGCATTTAATTTCTACTGATGTTCACTCACAAGGAAGGGAATAGGATGGCTACTTTCTGAGCCCCTACTTCCAAGGACTCCTTTCTGAGCCCCACCAGAGGTGCGAGTAGGGCTGCACCTCAGGATGAAAGTCCAGGACCCCCCCCAAAAAAAATCCCTTTCCTTTTCTCCTTCTTCTTCTGAAAATGCCAGGGGTTGAACCTGTCGGACTTGCGTTCGACCGAATGACTCCTCCGGTCGAGCCTTCCAAATCTCCTCTGATGATGATTAACGACCTGAGCCTTTGATAAGGCTCCAAGCACGTTTCCCCATTACGCAGAGTATACAGCAGCATGCGGAAGGACGAGATAGTATGAGCTACATGGCTAAAGAGTTTTATTTCTTGCTACGCAGACAGAAAAGAAAATACATCCTCTCTCTGCAAGAGCAGAGAGCAACTGAAAAACAAAGGAACAGGAAACCAGTAACATCCTGTCTTCTGTGAGACTTCCAACAGCCTGGAATCTCTGGAATGTAAACAGAGTCTTGTGACTCAAAAGCACTGCACTAGTGGCACAAACAGAAACTAACAGAACCTGAGGTCTTCTACATTCATGCTCCACCACTGAGCCATAGCTCTTGGACCTGGGACCTAAAGCATGGGCTTTATTTTTTTTCTTTTTTTTTTAAATAATTTTTATTCATTTTTCAAACACATAATAAAAACAGAACAAGACAAACAGAAGAAAAACAGAAGAAAAACAAGAAAATCAAAACACAAGCAAAAACATACAAAACAATTAAACCAATATAACTTCAAAATCATAGTTTCATACCCTTCTTTCTTTTGACTTCCCCATATCTCCCCATCCCTGCATCCTTGTTTAGTGATTCTTTAGCAACCCTTTAGTCAATTGTCTTAATTCCCTTTCATAAAATTTCCTTTAGTTTTTTAGTTACTGCTGCAGTTCTCTGCCTCTTACCCCCTGACATCTTAACATTCCTCAATTTTGCAATAGTTTTTGAGATATATTTTAAATTTCTTCCAGTCCTCTTCCACTGTCTCCTTCCCCTGGTCGCAGATTCTGCCCGTCATCTCAGCCAGTCCCATAAAGTCCATCACCTTTGTTTGCCATTCTTCCAGAGTAGGTAGTTCTTGCATCTTCTAATACTTTGCCAGTAGAATTCTTGCTGCTGTGGTGGCATACATAAAGAAAATCCTATCCTTCTTTAACACCAATTGGCCAACCATGCCCAAGAGAAAAGCCTCTGGTTTCTTAGGAAAAGTCCACCTAAGGACCTTCTTAATTTCATTATAGATCATTTCCCAGAAAGCTTTAACCTTTGGGCAGGTCCACCAAAGGTGGTAAAAAGTGCCTTCAGTCTCATTACATTTCCAACACTTATTGTTAGGCAAGTGGTAAGTTTTTGCAAGCTTGACTGGGGTCATGTACCACCGATAGATCATTTTCATAATGTTTTCTTTTAAAGCATTACATGCAGTAAATTTAATACCGGTGGTCCATAACTGTTCCCAGTCAGCAAACATAATATCATGACCGATATCTTGTGGACCTGGGACCTAAAGCATGGGCTTTAACACTTCTGCACCCATCTAGCCTAGTCTAGGAAGTTTTCGAGCAAAGCATGGCTATTTCTCATTATTTAGCCATACACTGTCTTTGAATAGACTAGAAATTAGCTATCACATATAATATCTGCTAAGAGAGATATTAATCTTCCAAGTCATCTGAGTGGATAGCCATTGCTGCTGTCAGCCTTTGTAGATTGCTTTTTTAAAAAACAACAACACAAAACCGTAAAACTTCAAGGTTCTACTGGAAACGCAATGCCTTGAAGTAAATGTCTACTGGGAATCTCTTTTGTAAATATCAGTTTAAAATATTCTAAGAAAGACTAATCTAAGATCACACTACTTATTCAGAAGAAGGTTTTAAAATGTATACTTTTTGTTGTTGTTGTTCATTCAGGCTCTTCTCAAGGGTGAGACAGAAGGCTCTTTCACTGGCAAAAAGGTCCACAGCATCATGAAATGAAATAATTCAAAGAAAGCAGTCACGGACCAAGAAAAAGGAAAAATGCCTCACGAATACCAGAATGACATCTAAAGAAGCCATTGAAATCTCTCCCCCCCCCCAAATACAAGTCCTCTCTTAGCTGATGCATTATGTCTCAAAGCAGCATTTTGAAATGTAATTTAATACTTCATGTGACAGTAATGATATGACTGTCGTCTGGTACACGTCTGAACCTGAGAAGTACCGGCTATCTCTGTACTTTATGAAGGAAGGTTGTCCATAGATGGCCATTTACCATCTCTCTGTATCTGCTGTGTGCTATAAGTCTCTTTATCACTTAGCAGGATGGTACACTAAGCCTACAGATGGCAAGATGTAGTTCTCTTTATCATTCACTTGTAAGACATCTAGACTGGTGGTGAGATGACTCCTCCCTTCTGAAGTGAAGCAAGACACGTACAAGCAGTTGGAACTTTAATGCCTGTTAACTTTCTTTTTGCTCAATATTTATGTATTGAAGTCTAGATTATTTCATCTGTAATACTGAATTTATTCTATGTTCATTAAATGGTTGGGTTTTGCCCTATTTGAATTTGTTGATACATTTTGTAAACCGGTTCCTCTCCCCACCCCATCCCAGTGCTTTGTGTTTCAATAATAAGCGGACATTTGTTGTAAACCGCTTTGGACACCGCATCTTGTGGAAAGGCGGCATATAAATGAACTAAATCAGCCTATCAAACCAATCCTGCGACGTAGTAAAGAAGAAGAAGAAGAAGAAGAAGAAGAAGAAGAAGAAGAAGAAGAAGAAAAAGAGTTTGGATTTGATATCCCGCTTTATCACTGCCCTAAGGAGTCTCAAAGCGGCTGACATTCTCCTTTCCCTTCCTCCCCCACAACAAGCACGCTGTGAGGTGAGTGAGGCTTCAAAGAAGTGTGACTAGCCCAAGGTCACCCAGCAGCTGCATGTGGCGGAGCGGAGACGCAAACCTGGTTCACCAGATTACAAGACTACTGCCCTTAACCACTACACCACACTGGTAAAGAGGATCCTGCAATGTATCAGGAGCAAAAGTGTGGCAACATTTGGCCCAATATGTGGCAAAATTGAGAACTTGCACCTCATAGTAAATTGCCACCAGGTAAATGGTCATTTTGCCTGGTTCCTAGTTACAATGATTTCAGTGTAGCTTTCGTACATGTTACGAGTGCATAGGATCACATCTGTCGTCTCCAAGAATGTTGAAGCTACGACTGCAACAGATGCCATTACAGATGTACGGGGGGTAGTTGTTTTTGTGTGTGAAACCTTAAGCATCTAACGTGAACGTCATCATGTTTGCTGTGCTGTCTGTACTGAATTTAGGCTCCGCACTGGTGTTGGCAGTTTAACTGATGTATTTACTTACATACAGTACTCAGGCAGGCTCCAAGACAGCAGTGTGCAGAAGAGCTTCCCCAAGTTTAAAAGAGAAGAGGGAAAGGGAGAGGCTGGAGGCAAGGGTGACTTTAAGAGGAAAGTGTATAGTTAATTTGCTGGATGCATTTGCCATGTGATCCCTAATTGGCTATGTTGTGAAGGAGAAATATGTCCTTACAATTGGCAGGGCAGTGGTGGTACCAAAGCATCAGTGAGTGGTGAAGGGGACAAGAGTGGTGGATGGATATAAAATGGGTTAACATTCCCAGTAGAAGTTTCTTTTTGTGAATTATTTTCAGGCAACCCAAAAGCACTCCCAAGGGTGTAGGCTTGATCCAACTCTACTAAAAGAAAAACAAACTTTCACTGGTCAGATTTTTCTAGATGTGCATGGATCACTCAAAGGGAAATTTATTTGCTGAACTAATTCTAATCCTAAATTTTGCAGGAAAATGAATTTTAATCTCTGTGCTTAGAAGCCCACAAAGATAAAACAGGCTGGCTTTCTGTTAATGAGAATGTTGCTGGTACAGATCCCCTGAAAGTTAAGTAATTTTCTCAGCAATAAATGCACTGAGCTGGTAGGAACCTTACTTCCCGGTAACTTTTATAACCTTATCAGTTAATAAAGTGGCAGCTATGGCTTGTTTCTCTAAACTCAGATTGAAATTGCTTTCCTGAAATCACATCTGAGCTATTAACTCACAAATTATCTCAATCATTGGAAGGCAGTTCCTTGCTCTAGCAGACAAATGCTGCAATCCTACGCCCACTTAACTGGTAAAGCCATTAGTCAAAGTGAGGTGCATGGGAGGTGACTATTGCTTGCTTATTTATTTATTAAACAAATATAATAGATTGCTTCAGAATATAAAGCCATCAAAGTGGCGTACGTGGTAAAAGCAGAATAAAACACATAAATGCAAGCTCTAATGACAATAAAATCAATCCACCAAATGCCAAAGAACAAAACCATCCATACAAACACTAAGTAGTGTTCACTAAAGCTTTTTCCCCTGCCCACCCCACCGAGATGGGTAATGGGAGGCTGTTCAGATGCTTCCTCAGCTGTTGCCGCTGGCTCCCTGTGGTGTCACAGTTGGGCAAATGGGCTAAAGGGAAAGAGGCAATTACTAGTGGGAGGGGGTGCAGGGAAGGAGCAGCCCCAGCAGGAGGAGGAGGCAGCTCAAGGGAAGGCAGGGCCATTTGGAGACATGGAAGGAAAATATGCCTATTTGAGTTGCCAACATTTTGCCTCAGAGCTCCTATACCTGTCTCATGTACATAGCTGTCAACAAATAAATACACAAAAAACCTGGAAGGGATTTTGGCTCCAGCAAGCAGAAGACAGTCTTGTACCCCATATCCCCCATTGTTGTAAGTAGGAGGAACTTCCAGGGATGCAGTCCTTCCCTGCATTTAGCTTCTTTTGGAAGGAAGCCACTTAAAGGCTTATTGTAATTTCCTAATATTTGTGCATCCTTAAAAATATACATACATTATGTGTCCACTGCAGTTCTGCTCCTTGTTACTTTTCGCACAGAAATCTATCTTATCATCCACCCTTCCTCACACAGAGCGCAGGGTGGTTAGCAAAACCTAAAAACACAACATTAAAAGCAAAACCGAGAATACAATACTCAACACTTAAAGCAATTGGAGATACAGTGGTACCTCAGGTTACATACGCTTCAGGTTACATACGCTTCAGGTTACATACGCTTCAGGTTACATACGCTTCAGGTTACACACTCTGCTAACCCAGAAATAGTGCTTCAGGTTGTGCTTTGCTTCAGGATGAGTACAGAAATCGTGCAGCGGCGCAGCAGCAGCAGCGGGAGGCCCCATTAGCTAAAGTGGTGCTTCAGTTAAGAACAGTTTCAGGTTAAGAACGGACCTCCGGAACAAATTAAGTACGTAACCAGATTTACCACTGTATAGTTATATCAATGCAGGCAGACCATCCCCTGACCTTTGGGACCATCTTAGTTCCCACAGAGACAAGTCATCTGAATGTTATGGGCTATCAACACTATCTGGTCATGGCTGAGCTATTGGCCAGGTCATCCCACACCGATAGCCCAAATCACAGGAATCTAATAGGGGACACATAGGAAAAAGATGCACTGGAGGCTGGTCCCTTAGGGTGAATGGGGCACTGACTCACTAACCTCAGCCTGCCCTCAATCAGACCTCACGGGACTGACTTCTTACTTGCATCAGCTTCATCCTCCTTGGCCTCAGTGTTGCCCCTGTAGAGCTGAGCAGGGAGAAGGATGGAGACAAAACTCCACCTGTCGATGACCTTGGTCTCCCTGTCTTCTAGAAGCCAGTGGGTGCCAGCCGCTACTGCCCTCTACAGAGCTACAACATCCAGCAGCCTTAATGAACTACAGTTCCCATGATTTTTTTTCCCTCTCTCTGTGATTTATATGTGCTTTATTTAAATGTCTGGTGTGACAGAGTTGTGGCAGTTCTGTAGCTCTCTTAACATCAAGGGATGTACATGAATTTCCACCCTTTTGTTATTCTATTCATTTCCATTTCATTATGCACTTAAACCCTTTCATTTGATTATTCACTCATAAAAACTGCGTTTATCATTTATCACATTCATTTTCTTCCTTAATGGATCTGTAGCACTGATGCTATCAGAAGTCATTTTATTTCCCCAGGTCTTCTGGATGTTGCTTTCTTCCTGGGGTATTCTGGGGAGAACTGGCATCAGCCCAAACAATACATGGCAGTTCCAAACAGCAGACACCATGATTTTGTGGCTTCCACCATTTCTCCCCAGAGTGACCTGTAATGAGACAATTTCTGGGGGATTTTGGAAAGATAAAATGGATGGATGACAGGAGGCAGTCACTGAGAAATCAGCCATCTTCAATGAGTGATGATTGGGTGTGAATTAGGTAACAAAAATGAAGCCCATTTGCTCCTCCTTAAATTACCCGTGACAGTCATTTTGTAGTAAGTGGATCAGCTCCATTGTTCTGAAATAAATGCACACTTCTGGTTGCGCCACATACGCACAATTTTAACTATGTGTTATTGCTGCAGAGAAGCTCCAGCTATCAATGGTGCCAACTTTGGAAATTTACTGGGTTGAAAATGTGTCAGCTGAATTTATGGTAGTCAATGCAAACTGATGGGAGAGCAATGGATAACAGGAATGCAGAAAGCAAAGGTCGAATGTTTTGGATGCTGCTCTGATGGGGAACTAACACAACTTGTGGAAGTTGCATTCAAACTGAAACCTATGAAGATTTTAAAACTGCAGAGTTGTCAATTTCTTATGTGCAAATAGCTGTCTGAATGTCTTTCTAATTTGGAAGTGTTGCCATTTTCAAAGGATCTGTGGCATTTAAAAATACTAATGTATACAATTAATATTTAATTGTTAATATTCAGAAGGAAAAGGTTTTTTTCCAACATATTCCTTAAGCCTTCCTTCCAAATTCCCAATAAATAATTAAAGGAACTGCAGTAAGTTCCCAGCCAAAAATCAATAATATGCAGAATCATTTGAATAGAGCCAACTGCAAAAAAGTGTTATTCTTATTGGTGAATGCTCTGCAAAATATACTAAAGACTACTAGAATGATAGACGAAAATGAAAAACATTGAGACGTCTTTCTCTTCTACCCATGACATTGCTACCAATAAGTCACATGAGAAAATGCTTCATTAAGACACAGCAACAGCTCATCATTCAGTATATCCTAGACCAGGGATGGAGAACCTGTGACCACACAGAGGTTGCTGGTACAACTCCCACCCTTCCTATCCATTGGGTATGCTGTCTGGGGCTGATGGAAGCTGACCAAACAACTGAAAGGCAACAGGTACCCCATTCCTAGCAAAATTACTTCCTTTTCGCTTTTTGATGGAGAAGGGAGTGGAGATGATGATGCAGATAGTGGTCATGATCTGGCATAATCTAGCAAATGCTAACTAGCGTTTCAATGAGACAGGTAAGTGTACACACTAAAACTTCCATGTGACCAACAAATGGATGCTTCATAATCCCTTTAGTTTATTTATAGATGATAGCAATGGCTACCTTTTTAATTATGTCAGAATCAGGAGATGATGAGTTTGTGGGCTTCAGGAGCTGCTACCACTTTTTTAGTTAAAGGGCTGGTGCCATGCTATTTTTATTGCAATTGCCAGTACATTTTAAACTGATTTTATACATGTATATAGTTTTAATTCTATCAGTATTCAATTGTAATTTAATGATGGATTCTTCTATGTTTTTAGTGGTTCTTGCTTTTAGTTGTAAGCTGCCTTGAGTCCCTTCAGGGGAAAAGGCGGGGTATAAATAAATATACAATAATAATAATAATTTGGACAGATCCAGGTATGACTTTCTTGCATACACAGAAAACTCGTGCAAAAAAACTCACAGATCCTTTCCAGAACACATGGAAAATAAATGGATGGGGGCATTGCAGCTGGCTAGCTAAGTTGCTTAGAGATTTTGAGAGAGACCCAGATTAGCTCCTTTAGATCTTTGCTTTGAAGCTGATGTAGCTGACCGTAGATGTGATCCTATGCATACTTCCCAAGGAGCATGCATCATTGAACATGGCAGGTCTTACGTCTCAGTAATGATGCATAGGATTGCACTGCACATGTGCACTTGTTTCTATGCTCCAAGACATCTGCAGTCCCTGAACATTTCCAAATTATAAAAGGGCATTGCAGAGTCATCACTTGTGTACAATGTTCTCTCCTCTGAAAGGAAACTGATCCCTGTAAAAGGGGGGAGGGGAAAACGCCCAGAACTTCCTGCTGATCAGAAAAAACAGGAGTAGAGAAAACACACACACACAGGGCACGTAACATTTTTTCCTTTAAAAAAATAAGAATCTTAATTAGTAAGCTGCCTCTGTCTGACAAACATGACAGTCTCACATTAGGGTATGTGCACATTCCTTCACATCTGGCTTTCTATCATAAACTAGCAGTCCCCAAAGAAAAGCTAGAGCTATATTCCGATATCCACACAAATGGCGCAATCTGGTCCCCATGTGATGCATTGCACTCACTGCATCACTGAGAGTGATAGCTTCGAAGGACTGAATTATTTATCACTTTTGAACATGGCCATTTTTAGTTCATTCAGCCTTAGAATAATTCTGTGAAGTACACTATTAGGAGCTCTCTTTTAGCAATGAATGGAGAACCTAGCTTTAGAACCAAGGGCAAAGTCATTGTATAAATGCTACCTCCCCATGGTTTTCTTTAAGGATGAACTTTCACTAGAGAGAGCATGGGTGACCACAGGGCAGGGGGCACGGGCCAGAGCAAAGGCCTGGCAAGGGCGAAGGCCTCTCATTTACCTGCTGGGATTGACAAAGCATCTGACCCTCACCTGAATCTCACAACTCTCCTGCTTAACGGTTGCCATCAATTTGATTTTAATTAATTTTTAGAATGAAATGTTTTTAGAATCTTGGATTATTTGATTGTTGTTAGCCGCCCTGAGCCCGGCTTCGGCTGAGGAGGGCGGGATATAAATAAAATTTATTATTATTATTATTATTATTTGGTCTGCAGCCACAGTGTTGAAATAAAGGATGAGATTGCCTACCAGATACCAGGCACTCTACTATTCAAATTAGGCCCCAGTGTTTTTCTTACACTCCCCTTCTCAATTAAGTAATCAATTTTAATCTAGAATTTCAATTCTCAAAACTTTCTTATTTGTTAATTCAAGCAAGTAAACTACTGCTCTCACTTCATTACAAACAGTATTTCTACCTGCAAGACATCTGAGCAAACCTGCTCCTCTTCCTTTCATAGATATTTTGTTGCCATTTGCAACTGTAGATGCCTCTGATTAGTTATCATTTAACTCTTTGGGGAAATAATTAGCATCACACATCATGTGCATGGAAGTTGCCGAACCAATTAACCAACTAGAAGGATTACTGTTAATAGCACCAGTTTTTCTATAACTTGATATTGCTGGATAGTTTTGACAAACTGCAAAAGCATTTTTACTTTGCTTTCTGTTGCCACCCTGGAACTTTTCTTTATTAGTGCCACTTTGTTTTGTACGATTCCTTGCAAATGAAGGAAAACAACTTTTCTGCTTGTATATGTTGATAATATAATTTTGGTTACTGAGAACAAACAAGATTGTACAAAAACAAGATTGGGCGCAGGCCTGGCCAGGACATAGGCATCCTGACTGTGACAAATGTGACATGTGTGCTTGCTTGCTTGTTTGCTTGCTTAACAGCTTTTGGGAACCTCAAGGTCCCTGCTCTCCCTTCTTATGGTCTTTGTACTGGACCTGGAGACTCCAATAGAAGAGCATTCCATGTCAAGATTTAGAGGCCCTAGGCTTCAGCCTACTTAGCCTATATGTAAATCTGGCACTGTCAGGTATCCACATGTTTAGTGTAGTTCTGATTGGAGAGAAGACTCAGATATGCAGCAGGTCTACCCATTGAGGAACAGTGGAGGGATAAACCAGGATTAGGTCAGAGATCAGAGGTCAGGTCAGCCCACCACCACCACTCAGTCATCAGAGATGTGTAGATGTGTTCTCTGATGATAATTATGTTTATTTGTTTGAAGTGTTTATTTTGTCCCTCTTTCTGGAAAAAAATAAATCCCTGTGGATACCCATGAAAGAGAGAAAGAGGAAAAAGTGCATGAGGCCAAGTTGAGGCATCTAATCATAGCCTGCATTTTTATTGAGGCTTGATCAGGGCCTGTATTTTAAAATGAGCTTAAAGATTTTCAAATGTTCATGCCAGGCAGAAGACCAGCTGCCTAAGAACCTTGGCAAGATGTTTATTCTCCTGGATAAGGGGGCCCCCTGATTTATAGCAGAAAACAATTCTCAAAGTCGTAAAAAGGGAATTACAGGCTGACAGCCAAGGTTACACTGACCCTACATATTACAGAAGATAAAAAAGCAGAGAAAAACATAATTAAGAGTTGATAAATAGTAAAATAAAACCATGTGCCTCCCATTAAACTTGAGCCATATTTTCCTAAGGTTGAAAGGTCAAGAGCAGTGAAAAAGGCAACTGGCTTGGCTGGAGAAGAGGTTTTCTTTCTATCTTATTTTGAGGCTGGAAACTGTTCCTTACTTTGAAAAGGTTTATTCTTCTAAAAAGCTATCTATGTTATGTATTAAATATATTGGCTTAAATGTAATTATGCAAAGGAATTAGAAGCCAAGAAATGTTAAATCCTTATGCTAGATTCTTATTTCATATAGTTGGAAGAGATCACAGGGGCCATCAGCCACCAGCCCAGCCCCCCTGCCAAGCAGGAAACATCATTAGAGCATACATATGGTTGTCAGGCCTTTGTTTAAAAGACCTTCAAGAGAAGGAGATCTTGCAATGATGATGTGAACTCAAGATCCTTGACATCTGTTTAAGATAAAAATTTGAGATTAAACCATTTGTTTTGGAGGGCAATAGGGCGAGGTGAGCTGGTAATTAAGGTTCCTTGTTGAGACACATGTAAGATATATTACTACTTATTTGTCATTTATAGATAGAAGAATATATAGCTTTTTGTTTCCCATAAAAGGACAAGAGGAAATGGGTGTATCTTTTGTGATTGGTTCTAGCAAACAGCCAATAGGAATTTCAACCAGGCTGATTGGACAGAGGCAGCCACAGGAGGAGCAAGGGGGCTGGATTAAGGAAATATAAGTGCTGGCCAGAATGGCAGGAGGCCAGGCCAGAGCTTGGTAACCATATACCACTGTGCCTCATATTTATTTGTCTGACAAATAAATTATTATTTTAATTTCTCTATTGCTGCATTGAATATTTCATTCCAGCTAAGCGTTAACCACAAGCAGGGTGCTACAAAGTCACACTTTCAATTGAAGCCTTTGGGAAAAACAATAAGCCCTGTGTTTCATACTGGTTTAATAAAATACTGAAACCAAAACACTTTTTCAAAACACTTTTTAAACATGTAAGAAATTAAAGAACTAACTTTGAGTGCAATTAACATCCCAGTAAGGTGACTATAAAAGCTCCCATGGTTTTCATTTGAACTAGGTTGCATATAATCAGTATTAATCACCCATTCTGGAAAATTATCATCTCCTAAACTGCTTGATGCCAGAGGCTGCAATACTAACCTCACTTACCTTGGAGGAAGCCCAACTGAACAGAGTAAGACTTACATGTGAGTAGGGTTGCACTGTTAATATTTAGGGCTTGTGATGAACATGATTACTCAGCGAGCTCATTACTAGATTTTTTTATCCCCGAAAGAACCAGAGACAGAGAAGACAAGGTTTACCTAAATGCAACTCAACTCCAGAGTCTCTCAGAATAGTTTTTATCTGTATTTAGTTACCTCCAGAGAAATAAAATCCCTAACTGAAGGAGGTGCATCCTAAAAGTAGAGAAGTATTTTATTTTCTGTCAGTTCTGCTTGCCTTTGGTCAACAGATTGTATGACATAACAAAAGCACAACCGATGCACAAAGCCATGGTAATCAATCACAGATTCATTCAAGTTTCACAAAGAGGAGCTTCACACAATTAAATTTCAGGTGGATTTGGAATGGTACTTTACATTTTGAAGTAACACACTTAAAAAGATGCAATGGAATCAGAAGTATAGGGATGGAAAAAGCCTGGAGGTCATCACATACAAGCCAACACAAAAGGGTCCTCTGTCTAAGTAAATCATTGGCTCGTTCTCACCCAAATTATAATATGCCACAGGCAGGAAACAGAACTGGCCAAGGTGAACCACATTCAGTCAAACGAGCTATGCCATCTGCTATAGGTGAAGCGAAAAATGTCACTTGCCAATCAGTCTAGTTTTAGCATCTAATAAATAGAAGAGATGTACATCCAGTCAAGAGCTGCCCAAATATAATCCCTGCAGATCATCTCAGGATAAAACATTCTAGGCACAGTGAGGCAGCGCATTTCCACAACAACTGACAAACAACAAGGAATGGGACACTTCACGCCCACCATGCCTTCACCCCTTGCCACCCAAGGCATGGTTGAAATATTACTTGGAGGTGGGCCAATAGCCACATAATGTGTTCAGTTTGAGGGAAATATACAGCTAGGAAAGTAAATAAATAGAAATAAAAGTCAGAAGCTAGGTTTTGGGGAGACTGGGGTTGGAGAAGGGATTCTGACAAGCAAGTTTTGTGACTTTGCTGGAGTTGCCAGAACCACTTATCAGAGCTCTTTTAACCACAGTGGTGGAGAGCGGATATGGGGCTGATGGGGAGAACTCTCATAGGGATCATAGCAGTTATTTGCAGGGAACTCTCATAGGGATCATAGCAGTTATTTGCAGCTTTTCCATACAAGTATCATCGTGATGATGCTGTTGAGCAGCCCTGAGTCCTTTTCCTATTTTAACATAAAGCTGATACACTTTACACCTAACTCCACATTCCAGATCTACTGGATACGTTCCAGGGAGTAACTTAGCACAGGTTGCAATGGAGTAATCTGCATCAGGTGGCTGAATCACAACACTGGAAGGGACAGGCTTGGGGGGCAGGCACTCCTGGGGCAGTTTGCTAGGTTGGCAGGAGCAGGGACTGAGCAACGGGAGCTCACCCTGTCACAGGGATTCGAACCACCGACCTTCTGATCGGCAAGTCCTAGGCTCTGTGGTTTAACCCACAGTGCCACCCGTGTCCCTTTTTTTTTTTAGCAGGGTAACTTGCTGCAATAACATTCAAAACGCCTCCAGCCACAATCCCACTTCCCTTCCATGCTTTGCACAGACTTTCTAGGATCATGGTGTTTTGACACAGAGCCATGCATTTAAAATATATGAGGCTGCATCTTTAAATAATAATAATAGTAATGCTACTAGAATGGGAAAAAGAAAAAGCTGTACACAATAACGTCTAACCCATCAGCCACCGCCTAACATTTTTGTCAGTTTCAGCTTGCATATTAATAAGGTGTACTTTTCCCATGCAGTCTGAATAGGGCCCCCCCCCCAACATTTTTGCTCCTCACCCCACTTTCCTTAGCATGGAAAAAAAGATGGATTGGATGGACTTTTGGAGGCAGTTTCAGCAGATCAGATTCTGTGTTGTGATCTGGTTCTCTTTTCTCATCCAAGCATCCGCTTTCCCATTGATTGACTCTAATTAATATGCTTGTGCTCAGACTCTATAAACCAGCACTGTCAATTTCGCTCCTTGTCAATTTGAATCACAACCTCTTCTAGCTGCGCTGCTGCTCCCAAAAGCAGATTTGTGGCTTAGATTGCAAGGCAAGGCGTTTATCCTCAACTTGACTCCATTCTCTCTCTCCCTCTCCCCATCTCTCCCTGCCTGCCTGTCCCTGCCCACCCCCCACCCCCCTTCTTGGTATCACAGCTCTGAATTTCCTCCCACTGTGCCTAGAAGGCTAAAAATGTGGTTGAGAACATGCAAGCTACCAAACAAATTGAAATTTAATTGTTTCAAGAAATGGAGCTTCTCTCTGGCGAAAGAAATGATGACAGAGATGCCATCTGTGAAATTAAATGGGAATTTACATGGAAGAGTCGGGAAGGCTAGGCAGATTTTATCATTAAAGCAAACAATTGCTTTTAAGTGACACACTAAGAATTCCATATGTTTTCGCTTTTGCCTGTGGCTCCATAGTGAACTAATTGGCACCTGAGTGCAAATATATCATTTCTTCTTTTGTGGTATTATTGTGAAAACAGTAATATTCTTTTATAAGTCTTTTGATAAATTAACATTGCTAGCACTACCACCTCATTGTCCACATATTTCATTGTCCACAGATTATGCTTATGGACTGAAATGGGCAATCAGTAGTCCAAGGTGCAGAGCTAGATCAGTTTCAGACAATGATTTAAGATCACCTTCCTAGCCACAAGGGGACACAGGTGGCGCTGTGGGTTAAACCACAGAGCCTAGGGCTTGCAGATCAGAAGGTCGGCGGTTCGAATCTCTGCAATGGAGTGAGCTCCCATTGTTCGGTCCCTGCTCCTGCACACCTAGCAGTTTGAAAGCATGCAGTGCAAGTAGATAAATAGGTACCACTCTGGCGGGAAGGTAAACGCCGTTTCCATGTGCTGCTCTGGTTCGCCAGAAGCGGCTTAGTCATGCTGGCCACATGACCCAGAAGCTGTACGCCGGCTCACTTGGCCAATAAAGCGAAATGAGCGCCGCAACCCCAGAGTCGGTCACGACTGGACATAATGGTCAGGGGTCCTTTACCTTTACCTTTACCTTTACCTAGCCACAAGGGAATATCTCTTGCATCTTTACCAAGGCAGCTGATTTCCATGCCTCACTCCTTTTCAGAGCTACGAATGAACCAATGACTAAATCAATGAATGTCAGTGTAGGGGTGTGCCTTGGAAGACCAGCTGCTTGGCAGCACAAATGGGGAGAACACTGTTGCACTATTTTGGGGCTTCCCACAGGCAACTGGTTGGCCATTGTGAGAATATGATGCTGGAGTTGATGGGCAACTCGCTCCATCCAACTGGGCCTTTTTAAAAAGGTTTTTATGAATGAATGAGGAAGCAATTGCCGGGAATTCAATGAAGGCTTTCCCTGCCATTAATTCTGTGCTACTTCAGATATATTCTAGGTAAGTGGAAAAACAGGGGTGGGGGGGCTTGTGGTTCTTTGGGTATCCCTGGTCTTCAGCTCCCATGATCCCCAACCAGCATGGCCAATGGTCAAGGAAATATGGGAGTCGTAGTACAACAATTTCTAGTGGGCCACAGCATCCCCTTCCTTGTGCTTTATTTTTTTTTTTAAATAATTTTTATTCGTTTTTCAGACAGATAATAAAAACAATACAAGACAAACAGAAGAAAACCAAGAAAATCAAAGCACACAAAACAATTAGACCAATATAGCTTCAAAATCAACATTTCATACCCTTCTTTCTTTTGACTTCCCCATACCTCCCCATCCCTGCATCCTTGTTTAGTGATTCTTTAGCAACCCTTAAGTCAATTGTCTTAATTCCCTTTCATAAAGTTTCCTTTAGTTTTTTAGTTACTGCTGCAGTTCTTTACCTCTTACCCCCTGACATCTTAACATTCCTCAATTTTGCAATAGTTTTTGAGATATATTTTAAATTTCTTCCAGTCCTCTTCCACTGTCTCTTTCCCCTGGTCGCGGATTCTGCCCGTCATCTCAGCCAGTCCCATAAAGTCCATCACCTTTGTTTGCCATTCTTCCAGAGTAGGTAGTTCTTGCATCTTCCAATACTTTGCCAGTAGAATTCTTGCTGCTGTGGTGGCATACATAAAGAAAATCCTATCCTTCTTTAACACCAATTGGCCAACCATGCCCAAGAGAAAAGCCTCTGGTTTCTTAGGAAAAGTCCACCTAAGGACCTTCTTAATTTCATTATAGATCATTTCCCAGAAAGCTTTAACCTTTGGGCAGGTCCGCCAAAGGTGGTAAAAAGTGCCTTCAGTCTCATTACATTTCCAACACTTATTGTTAGGCAAGTGGTAAATTTTTGCAAGCTTGACTGGGGTCATGTACCACCGATAGATCATTTTCATAATATTTTCTTTTAAAGCATTACATGCAGTAAATTTAATACCGGTGGTCCATAACTGTTCCCAGTCAGCAAACATAATATCATGTCCAATATCTTGTGCCCATTTAATCATAGCTGATTTCACCGTTTCATCCTGTGTATTCCATTTCAACAGCAAGTTATACATTTTTGATAAATTCTTAGTATTGGGTTCCAACAATTCTGTTTCTAGTTTTGACCTCTCTTTCTGGAATCCTATTTTCCTGTCCTGTTTGAATGTCTCATTTATCTGATGATAGTGCAACCAATCTCGAACCTTGGGCTTTAGTTTCTCATAACTCTGAAGTTTAACCCTTTCACCATCATATTCTAGAATTTCATAATATTTTGGCCATTTAGAGTCCATATTAAGCTTTTTTACTTCCCTAGCTTCCATTGGTGACACCCACCTAGGGGTTTTACTTTCCAACAAATCTTTGTATCTAATCCAAACATTATACAATGCTTTCCTTACAATATTATTTTTAAAGACTTTATACACCTTTGCCTTGTCGTACCATAAATATGCATGCCAACCAAAGCTATTGTCATACCCTTCCAGATCCAAAATGTCTGTGTTCTCAAGAAGTAGCCAGTGTTTCAACCAGCAAAAGGCTGCCGATTCATAATAGAGTCTTAAGTCCGGCAGGGCAAACCCCCCTCTATCCTTTGCATCAGTTAAAATCTTAAATTTAATTCTGGGCTTTTTGCCCTGCCAGACGAATTTTGATATGTCTTTCTGCCACTTCTTGAAACAGTCCATCTTGTCCCAAAATCTGCAACGTCTGAAATAAAAATAGCATTCTAGGCAATACATTCATCTTAATAGTAGCAATTCGGCCTAACAAGGAAAGTTTCAACCTTGACCATATTTCCAGATCCTTCTTTACTTCTAACCAACCTTTTTCATAATTATCCTTAAATAAGTTCACATTCTTGGACGTTAAGTTTATCCCCAGGTATTTTACCCTTTTTGTTATTTCCAAGCCTGTTTCATTCTGAAATCTCTCTCTTTCTTCCATTGTTAAATTTTTCTCCAACACTTTCGTTTTTTGTTTGTTCAATTTAAAACCTGCTACTCGACCAAATATTTCAATTAGTTCTAATACTCTTTTAGTGCTAGTGTCTGGCTGTTGCAGGGTCAATACTAGGTCATCTACAAATGCTCTTAGTTTGTAGTGTCTAACTCCGACCTGAACTCCTTTAACCAACTGGTCCTTTCTAATCATATTTAACAAAACCTCCAGGACTGATATAAAAAGCAGAGGGGATATTGGGCATCCCTGCCGTGTACCTTTTTCTATGGATATTTCTTCTGTTACCACATTATTTACAATTAACTTAGCTTTTTGTTTAGAATATATTGCACCTATACCGTTTTCAAAACCTTGGCCTACCCCCATCCCTTGGAGATTCTTTTTCATAAAAGTCCCCCTTCCTTGTGCTTTAATTAGGCCCCATCTTACAGTTTAAAAACCCCACACTTTCATCTAGGGATGAAGCAACCGGTATGAGGAACAGGACGCCAGCTCTGAGTCTCTAAGATTGTTTCACACAGAGGTTATTTCCCTGTGCATACACACAGCAACAGCATAATCTTTTTGATTTTTTATTTATCTAAAATATGTATATTCCACCCTTCTGTGTGATGACAGATGCCCAATATGGCTGCCAATAAATGAAAATTAATACATAATATAAGAAAGGGTTTTTAAAGGCAGCAGTGATTTATGAAGGCTATAGTTAGGGTGGGGTGACTTAGATGCTGCTGGTGGTTTGGCTGCTTCAGCTGCTGCTCTGCAAAGGTTCTGTAGTGACCACAGGAGCAGAGTCTCTTCTCTCCAGTGTGTGCTGCCTAGCAACCCAGGTCCAGGTAGTGCCAGATGTTTTGATCCATAGAGGCATCTCCTCCGACCAGGCAGCTGGCTATTATCTGCAGCTGCTGGGTCTTATTTAAGACAGGTAGGGGCTGATGGTAAAGATGGTGATGGTAGAAAGCAATTTAAAAAACACAGAGGGTGTTATCAAATGAATCCAAGCCCCACTTACCTAGGAACGTGCCCTATTGAATTCTATAAAACTTATTTCTCAGTAGACATGATTAGGATTGCAGCTTTGGTGATACTCAGATTAGGCTCACTGAAATCAATGGGCAAGATACTAAAGTTCATTGATTTCAGTGGGATTACTGTAACTAACGTCACATAACACCCAGGGAATGCCTTCACACAAGTCCCAGCACAAGGGCAAGCAGTTCCTGTTTTGTGAGCACGTTTAGGAGTTTCAGCTGCAAAACATACATTAGCCAGATTGTGGCCATTCACAAATCCACATGCAAAGCCTTGGTCATCTGTCCCCCCCTTCCTATTCATATTTTCTTTCTGATTACCTTTACTACATTTTGGTTGCACAGACTCTGTTCCAGAATCTGCTTGATCATTCCACTCACAGAAAGGCTTCTGAAGATTGGAGGAAGGGTGAAAAAATTGGATTAATAAATTCAGCTCTATGCTCTCTTCCAAAGCACTAGTTCTTGGGAAGTGAAAAGAGAATGACCTTTCCAAATGTAACCAGGTATTTTATGTCTTCTTACATGCGCAAGAACTGCTTCTCTCCTTTAAAGCCATATAGATAGATATATATCTAATCTGTTGGGGTCTTCAGCAAGGCACCATGCTTTGGGAGAAAAGCCCAGCTCATGTCTATTAATGAACACAGGGCATGTACCATAACTCCAGTGCAATGTGTCCACTTGCCAAAGGCTGAATAAGTTAAAAGGTAGCCCTGTGAGCACAGAAAGATCAAGGAAACACTCAGTAACAACTCCGTTTGGAAAACTGCCTGCCAGCACGAGAAAGTGATATGGAGTCTCATTACACTCAAAGATGGATTAATGTAATATCTTCTGCCCTCTAAATGTTCCAATCAAGAAAATACTCTGGCTCCGTCAATGGATTCAGCCATTCAACCCTCGACAGCTCTTTTTCACAACACTGAGAATGAGGGCTGACCTTGAGCATTATTATTTAGAAAGGCAGGCGAATCATTTGGCATGCTAAGCAGGCCATTGCTCACCAACCACAGATTAACCCACATCTGGAAAGATAAATCTCACCGGCACAAGTCAACAGTAGCATGTTGCCCAGCTGATGTTGTTCTGTGATGCTATCAACGGAAATAGCCCATTAGAGGCAAGAGAACATTCATACCATATATGCATTACAGTTGTGACTTATTAGGTTGGCACAGAAATTAAATCCTGTCGAGTCGGCTATGCAAGTTCTCATTACAGTTACCCATAAGAATGTTTTTTTCTTTACAGATAAACTTCCTTAAAAGGCTTCGCAGGCTTTTGATTCTTTGGAATCCCTCCTCCCTTGTCAGTCAGCATTACGGATATGTATTAGAGGTAACCTTCGAAGCGGGGAGTAGCGGGCAGGGGAAACACACAGCTACTCTTTCCCCCTACATCATGGAAATATCAGGTTTTCCATGCATTTTATTGGATGAAATAGGCCAGCTAAGTTTGTTGGTCTTTGTTTAGAGCTCTAAACCTGTTTGTCACCTGCTCTGTTGAAGCCTCTCTGCCACAAGGATTGGAGCAGCCAAGCCATGCTGCTCAAGGGCCTTTATATAGGACCTAACAACTGACCCCGATGGTCTAAAGTAGGGATGGGAGGACCTGCTAATTTCACTTCTCTCAGTTTCTCATCTTTCCTATCTTAAATTCAGTTTTCCACATTATGCAGCAATTTGCCGGCATGGGGTGGGGAGGTTTTAAGTCCTAATGAAAATCCATCAACATCTTTCTACATTATTTTCATGAATATCTTCATTTTTATGTACTTTCCCTTCATAAACCAGTATGTACTTTTGTAAACATTGGTTGGATTAAGGCATCACAAAATCCAGGTAACTTCAAATTTTGAAAGATAGCCATATGTTTTGGTTCAGAAAGTGCAAATTTGGTAGATTCGGCTTTAAATGCTCACTGAATCCAATTTCTCCCCCATCCCTCGTCCGAAGTAATAATGTCCGGCAAGAACTGCATTGATGTCAATTAGCTGCTTGTAGACAAGAAATGCTAAATCTGATACTAGATGATTGTTAATAAGAATATATTATTAAATCAAAGATGATTTCACTAAATTACTTGAACAAAACAACAGTCTTAGATTATTCATAGAAAATTAAAGAAAAGGTGTAAGATGGCTTTTTCTGTGGTGGCCCCCCCGTCTCTGGAACACTTTCCCTAAGTAAATCAATATGGCTCCTTCACTGCTTGCACCAAGGAGGGCAGTTAGGACTTTTCATTCAGGCTTTTGAGACACCCTAGTTATTTGGTCTGCTGCGAGCATTACTTATTTTTTAGCACTTATTTATATTAGTTTACTGAAATGTCCTGACCCAGAAACACTGATCTCCTTAGGGAGGAAGAATGGGAAATAAAGGATTAAAATAAAATAATAATAATAATAATAATAATAATAATAATAATAATAATTGTAATAATAGTAATAATAGTAATAATAGTAATAATGGTGAGTGCCAGGTTTGAAGGGGGCCCCTGGCCAAGTATTTCCCTGGTCCGTCACCCACAGTGAGCTTACAAAGAGGTGGAAGAGCACAGAAGAGTGGGGATAGGCAACAGCAGGAATTTCTGGTGTGCTAAAGTAGAGTAACTGTGTACACATAGCAAAAATGAAAATGCACCACCCCAAAAGAAGAAGATAAATGGGGATGCACATTTACATAAACTGTTCTGGCAGAGATGCTTTAGCTGAGATTCATGCCTTGCAGGAGATTAGACTAGATGACTCTTTAGGACCCCTTCCAACTCTGTGATTCTATGATCCTATTTTATATAGACACAAACTTAAATCTAATTGCTATGACTTAAACAGAAAAACAGAGGTGGACTCTGGCAGTCGGCAGGGACTGTGCTTCCAGAACCGGCATCATTACCGCTTACCTGAATGGGTGAGGGCATTATGGGGTTGAGGTTGGTGTGGGAGCAGCTGCAGGAACACTGAATTGGCTCCACTCCAGCCCTAGAACTGCCTCAGACTTGCCACCACTCTGTCCCCCATACCATCACAGCACAGGGCAGTGACACCAGTGCTGGGAAGCCCAGTTCTTGGTGACACCCACTTCCCACTAGCCACCCCCCAGATAACTGACAGGAACGCTTGTGATACATTTTATTTGTTCAGGCGAACTTCTCAAGAGTTCAGCTTCCTTACTCCATGCTGCTCGGGTAGTGTTAATGTGCAAGGGGATGGAGAACTAAAAGATGCCTAATTGCCTTCTGCCTGGCTTGATGTGCCCTCTCCACAGGTAATTTAGTTAATTGCTTATACTTATTGATGTTTAAGCTTGTCTGTGGGGTTCCTATGTAAAAGGCACAGTCAGTATAACTAGAACAACCTAAGGCTGGCTTTGATTTCTTGGGAGGGAGCTACTAAGCAGGAAATGCTTCCTTCTCATTGCCTAGCACCACATGGCTTTATTCAGATTTTTGGTGTGTGTGTTCAAACCCACTTCTGTCCCCAAAAAGAAACCATCAGGAGAAGCTGGAACAATAGGATGGTTCTGCAAAGCTGGTCTCCTGACACCACATTCTGAGTAGTATGGAAGTGGAGGGGGGTGGGTTGAGGTCACCTGAGGTCACTTATTATTATTAAGGCTGCATAGCGTACCAATGGGAGGGCTGGATTGGCTTTGCCAGTGCATCTGCACAACCCCAGCCTCACCAATGCAACATCATACCCTCCAACATTTGTCTGATAAAAATAGGGACGTCCTAAGGAAAAGTGGGAGGGACGCGGGTGGCGCTGTGGGTTAAACCACAGAGCCTAGGGCTTGCCGATCAGAAGGTCGGCGGTTCGAATCCCCACGACGGGGTGAGCTCCTGTTGCTCGGTCCCTGCTCCTGCCAACCTAGCAGTTCGAAAGCATGTCAAAGTGCAAGTAAATAAATAGGTACCGCTCCAGCGGGAAGGTAAACAGCATTTCCGTGCGCTGCTCTGGTTTGCCAGAAGCAGCTTAGTCATGCTGGCCACATGACCTGGAAGCTGTCTGCGGACAAACGCCAGCTCCCTCAGCCAGTAAAGCGAGATGAGCACTGCAACCATGGAGTCATCCGTGACTGGACTTAACAGTCATGGGTCCCTTTACCTTTACCTGTAAGGAAAAGTGGGACATTCCAGGAACAAATCAGAAACTGTGATGGCTTCTGAAAATAATCTGGAAATAATTTGTCCCTGGAAATAATTTGTCCCTGGAAAATAGGGACAACTGGAGGGTCTGTACCAACTTGGTGTGTGGCAGTAATGCCAGTGTCAGCAGGGTGACCAGTCCTGGAGACAAAAGAGCAGAGGCAGCCACAATCCAGCAGAGCCCCAAGTACATAAAAGCACATTTATTTCAGTGGGCTTAAGCACATGAAAGTCTCTGTTGGACAACATCCAGCATTTGTAGATACCCTCTATAGTTGGCTCATGGAGAACGAAGAATCTGTAGTGGAGAAACATGAGAATGGTACATGATACGCAAACCATTTAGCCAGCAATGGTTGACCAAGAGTATTTTCTATCTTTGTTGCAGCTTGCAGGAAATTAAGTAGTAATATTGTAAACTGCTTAGAGGTTTTACTCCAGTCAAGGGATGTGTACATTGTGTTATTAAATAAATAACTATCCCATGACTAATTCTTATTTAAGTTTTCTAGGCCATAAAATGGCCACACAATTATCGCCTCAAAAGTCTTGCATCTCCCATTGTGGTCATTTTAAGGAGATCTACAGTATTTCACTATGATGCTAAAATCTCACCTTTCTTCCCAAGAGATGTAGGATGCTTATATGTTGCAAACACATACTTTATGTCTTCATAGCAACCCTGTATTGCAGATTACAGAGAGGGACTGGCACAAGGTCATTTAGTAACCTTCTTGGTTGAGCAGGGATTTAGTTATAGTCAAATGTATTTATATGACACATTTTCCATTACATTTGCATTACTTCTATCAATATGGATCATCCCACAAAAAAACCCCTACTTTTTAAAAATGGCGGAAGGGGGAGGGAGAGAATCTGAGTCTTCCTAGCCAGAGATTCTAACAACCACATCACACTGTATTGTGTGCATGTACATTGTCTTTATTTAGGTAAAGGTAAAGGTAAAGGTACCCCTGCCCGTATGGGCCAGTCTTGACAGACTCTGGGGTTGTGCGCCCATCTCACTCAAGAGGCCAGGGGCCAGCGCTGTCCGGAGACACTTCCGGGTCACGTGGCCAGCGTGACATCGCTGCTCTGGCGAGCCAGAGCCGCACACGGAAACGCCGTTTACCTTCCCGCCGGTAAGCGGTCCCTATTTATCTACTTGCACCCGGAGGTGCTTTCGAACTGCTAGGTTGGCAGGCGCTGGGACCGAGCAGCGGGAGCGCACCCCGCCGCAGGGATTCGAACCGCCGACCTTTCGATCGGCAAGTCCTAGGCGCTGAGGCTTTAACCCACAGCGCCACCTGTGTCCCTCTTTATTTAGGTAAGATCTGGTAATTTAAAATACTTCAATAAATCTTCAGATGTTATTCTTTTCTATTGGGAACGCCTCGATTTCTGGTTTGTGTCATCCCAAGTGCCAAGCGCATTGAGAAGATGTGAGATGGCATCACATGACACAGTCATCCAATCAATTTGCATCTGATGCCATTTAGGCATTGAATGAGGCCCTTTTGCTGTAGGGCTGCTTAAATTGAATGCTGTGAAATTTGCAGTGAATGTTCACAGCCTTCCTCACAATGATGCCGAGTGAGTCACACAAGGCATGCGATAGCTTTTAATTTAGTCATGCAAATGGTAGAATATACAGCTGCTCATGGCAATCTGTGTGGATAATAATGGCTGGATTTTTTTATATTAAAAAAATCTTGAAATAATAACTTGAAAAGCTTCACACACCATAGGCTTGGTGTTGCTATTCTTTTTTATTTAGGGTAACTGATTGATTGCACAGGCAAGGGCTATAAATGAGTAGCTGAAAATCCTGCAGTGTTGTGGATATTAAACTGAAAAGCATCAAACCTAAAGTCTGCAATTCCTCTGTTGCAATTACTCATTCAGCATTCTTTGGCACCATTGTTAGAAACAAAGACAAAGTTGAGGTAGGGAGAGCGGAGAGGGGAAGCAAAGAAATACCTTAACAGAATGTTAAATTATGAATTAGGGAGACCCAAATTTGCATATTTGAGAAAAACAGAAGTTTGGGGTTTTTTAATCATATATATCTTTAAAAAACAAAACCCCTGTCTTCCTTCATCTTCGTAAAGAAATCTGGGTGAGCAGCAAAGCATCCCTGCTGTGCAGCCCTGGAAAAATTTACAGAGGTGAATTGCTTTTCCCCCTCTCCTTTTGGTTGCTCTCTGACGTTTCTGGCCCCAAAGTGAATTTCTTTATAGATTTCTAAAGCTTTAAAATTATTCCTGTTCAGAACAGCACAGATGTGACCTGTTTATGCTGTAAGAATGAGGTGTGTGTGTGTGTGTGTGGAATAAATGCTTGATCCCACATAGTAACGAAGGTGATACCTTTTCATTTTGGGAGTTGAGGCTGTAATCTTGTACCTCCTTAGCTGGGAGTAAGCCCCATTAAGCTCAGTGGGACTTATTTCTCAGTAAAGGTGAATAGGCTTGTGCTGTGAATGGGTGTGCTTTTTCATATAAAGAATGGATGTATCTGTCTCTATCATTTGAGGGGTGGGGGGTATCCAACTATCCAGAAGATTCTGGAAAAGCAATCCTGTGTTGTAAATGTGGCAGGAAAAAGTAAAGCCACCGTCATAATTGTGATGGTGACAGTGGAAGGACATCCACAGGTGGACACTCTTCGGCAAACAAGCTTGAGCCAACAAGAAATAAGTCCACAACAGATCATCCTACCCTTTAAACCTATATCAGGGTTTTCATATACCCTTGGTATAGCCATTTGCATCACACTGCAAATGAGGCCAAGATTATGAAAACGTATTATTATCATTTATTTGTTAAGTTTCTATACCGTCATTCATCTGAAGACCAGTTTGAAGGGCAGTTTACAAGATAAAAACACAAAATACATACCATGGTAAAAAGCAAAAACAATAAGCACCCCGCTTAAAGATACCAGGCAAGCCTCCCTGGAGAGAGCATTCCACAACCAGGGAGCCACTGGAGAAAAGGCCAGGTTGGTGTGTTTTTTTATCAAAATGTAAAGAGATGGGAGATCCCTAGTTGGATATACATTGTCTCATCAAGTTTGGCCCTCTGATATATAGCGAAGTCACAACTTTGTTACAGGACCTTTCCCCGACCCCATGCAAGAGATCAAAACAGGCTCCTCAAAAATTATATGAAATCAGCTATTGCTGTTAATGGTGACATTTCATAAGGCAGTTTAGAAAAAAAAATGATAAACTTAATGGAAGGGGGTTCTGCCACTAAGGGAAGCTTTATGTGAGCAGTTTCTAAGAAACATGAGAGAAGATTCTACCTTTTTGGAGCAGTTAACATTTTTGGGGAAAGTGATATTTCATTTCAATGACAATGTTAACTGCCACAGCTGTAATATCTCCATAAATGACGAAAAACACCAAATGGGCTTGAACCCTATCAGAAAGATTCTCTTGGCATTGGCAATTTCTTTTCTTCCTTTAATAGAACCATAAAGGGTCTTACTAACCATAAGAGAGTCTTACTAAGAACAAGAAGAGCCACATGGCTCCATTCTAGAAAATATGTCATTGTACCAAAATGAGGACAGCATCAAAGGACCCCAGACTTCACTTTGATTAAGAAATGGCCTCCTCTAAAGAATCCTGGAAACTGTTGCTTTTTAGGGGGCTGAGAGTTGTTAGGAAACCCCTCTATTCCCCAAGCAGAGCTACAATTCCCAGAGTGGTTTAATATAGTCAGTCCCTCTTCCCAGGAAACTCTGGGAACTGTGGCTCTGTGGGGGGGGGGGGATAGGAGTCTCCTAATAACTCATGCCACACTTAACAAACTACAGTGTCCAGGGTTCTTTGGAGAAAGCCATGACTGTTAAAGTGGTATAAGAGCTTTAGACGAATGGCGTGGATGTGACCTTACTCATTTTCTCAAATGGGGCCTCAAAATGCAAATGGAAGGCATTGGAAGAAGTGGCGGCCACACAAGTGAGCAACGTATGCCACTAGTATGCAGTGGATTACCCCTGAAACAAGACAGGCCTCAACAGAAGGAAATGTTCCTCTAATTTAGAGGAAATAAAATAAAGGTTTATGCAGCACTCCACTTCATGGCAAAAATCAGTAACCTTTGAGCAGAGGCAGTTCATATGTCAGCAGCTGAACATTTGGAAAAGGCTTCTAAAAATCGTATATTACAATACTGCAAAATGCTGTCATAACCCATGACGAGGTTTTATTTTAAAACTCTAAGCCCTTGTGAGGCAAGTAGAAATAGTTTATGCAAAATAAAAGCACAGGTTCTCTCCCCCGCCCAATACACACACTCTTGTATTCAGTGGCATGTCATATTTTATTATACGGAGAAGATGAGATTTATTTATGAGGTACTGCAAAAAGGGCAACATGGCTTTGTAAAACAAGTATTTGGTGCTTTGTGGTGTGTGTAAAAATTGCTGTGTGCCAACATCCTCCTTTTAGGGGGCACCGGGATGTTTGATGGCAACCATGCAATAGCCTTCCACAGTAATTTGACTATTTATAGGGCTGGCACGTTTTAACATCCCTTCACATAAGACAAATTTCCATGTTGGGATTTCATGTCATCCAACGCATATTCTAGTTATAGGTATATAAGTCTCTCCTGCATTCTTCATTAGGTTTGTAATGAAAGTATGAAACAAATCATTCTGGGAGTGGGTGTGAGGAGCAGTTCTGCAAAACACCAGAAGAGAATTGAAACCAAGGGCAGCAGCTACTCTGTGTTCAGTTATTGCAGTAAGAACATAGGAAGAGCTGTGCTGGATCAAGCCCAAGGCCCATCTCATCCACGACCCTGTTCTCACAGTGGCCAACCAGATGCATATGTGAATCTTGAAGGCAGGACCTGAGTGCCAAGAGTGTTGTCCCAGCTTGTGATCCTCAGCAATGGGAATGGCTAATAGCCAATGAGAGCCATGAATCGGTCTACTCCTTTTTCAAAGCCATCCAAGCTGGGGTAGGGTATATATGAAGTTTGTTTGCTATAGACATCAGTCTCTTCTGGCCTCATTTTATAAAGTTTGCAGCAGCCAACATTGCCCAGTGTCAGAAGAGAAACTGAAACTAAAACATGGAAACATGGCCTCCTTGTTTGATGAGCATCTTAGGAATTTTGCATTGTGCAGTGTTTTCTTTTTAAATTGTATTGCTTTCCATTGATTTTTTTCTGTTTGTATTTTTGTTTTGTTATGTTGCTTTTGGGCTATTTTAATTCAATCAGTCAATTTATTCTATATAGCCAAAGGCCTTTACAATGTACAGTGGGGGATAAGAACAAGGCTGAAATCAAGACCTATAAAAGTTAAAGCATAAAAATTTACAGCATGAGGTTTTAAAATTAGAAAGCATTAACATATCTAGAATGGAGCTTCTTAGTTGCCAGAGCAAATTTGGCTACCAGATGTGTAATCTGGAGATCTTTATCAGCAACTCGACTGGCACTTCCTGGGGGGAATCTGCCTAAGAGACAGTCAAGAACAGGTCATAAAAGAATGTCTCTGGGCATTGAATATAAGGGGCAAAGCAGCAGGCAATGCACAACAGCCTGCTGTCTGACTGCTGTCAGGGACTAGACTGAGGAAGAATGGGGGAGACTGCTCCGCCTTCTCCTGAACCTTCCCGAGGAGAGGAGGACAGTATAGATTTAGATGGGTGGTCTGTAGAAGATCATGACTCTGAGACAGAAGAGGAACAAAGCTGGGAGATAATGGAAGAGGAGGGGGAAGCAGCAGAGCTGGAGCAGCTGGCTGACACGTTATCGTTAGAAAGCATTCCAGACCCCCCTTCTCCTAGGACCTACTGACTTCTCCTACTTACTGTAACAAATTCATGGTGAATACCGGAACCTATTTTTCTTGGGGGGAAAGAACTGGCTGTGTGCAATCTCCAGTTTCAGAAACCCTATGCTGGGCGGCCACTTACGAGTTGCTCAAAAGGAAAAAAGTGTCACCAAAAATAGAGTAAAGATTTGCATAATATTTACATATGCAGATGTATATGTATCTATGCTAATTTAGACATAAGTGCTGAATAAACAAAAAATCTCATCATAGTGTTGAAGACAGGGACCAGGGTACCTTTGTGCCTGCTCAGGCTGCTGTCCAAGGAGTAACAGTTGATAGGCAACTTCAAGGCCCCACCTGTTCTCATCCTGTTCTTTATATTTGAACTGGATGTGGGACAGACAGTACTTCAAATAGAGGGCAGCTTTAAACAAAAAGCTGTCTTCTGACAGCTCTTCATGTGCAGGACTTTCCGCTATAAAGTAGGACACAGGGCCACCCTATTTGAGCAGCAACTACAAGAGTCAGCTGCTGGGTTTCATGCCACCTCCAGGGCTTCTGAGAGGCATCTGATTGGTCAATGTGGGAAACTAAACGCCAGACTAGAAAGACCTTTAGTTTAACCCTGCAGGGTTTTTAATGTTCCATTATCCCCTTCCTTCTTTCCTTAGACATAGAATGTTCTCATATTTACCATATTTCTCTCTCCCTTTTTCTCCAATCAATATAATCTTCTATTCTTCTTTATAGACTGTCTTCCTTAACTATGCTTTTTTTTTTCCACCTCCACCTCAGAAACTGCTCTGTTCTTCAGTCTGTAACTCTCCATTGGTAGTGAGGGGGAAGAAGAGGCAGGCACCAATAAATGTGATTAAATAAAGGAAAAAACTTTCTTGAAGGAACATGGCTGACACAGATCAGTTCAGACTAGTGGGGGGGGGCGTGCCTTCTAACAAGGGATGGGAAGATCTGTCAGTTTCCATTTCTCTCGGTTTCCAATTTTTCCAATTTTTTAGGTTTAGTTCTTTACATTTCCACATCAGTTTGCAATTTTTAAAAATAATTCCTCATGAAAATTCATTAACATTTTAATGTGAAAGCGTAGGATAACATTTGTTTGGTGCAACATCATCTAACTTCCCTGAAAGAAATCCAAAGTTATGTTCAATGAAAAGTGGACATCATTTCACCTCTGCATAAACTTTGTGCAAACAAATCAGGATGAATGATCAAGAAACCGGCCATCTGGAAGTGACCACCATCTACAACACTCGTGAACATGTAGCTGCAGTTTTTCAAACTGTCATGAAGAGTTTCCTATATACCTCCAAGATCATTCCTGGCAGCAGGTATCAACACCTGTTCTCTCTCTTAGCTCATCCAGTCAACAGCTGCTTCACTAGCAAGGAGAGTGTTAAAGGAGAAATTTATATTTAATCATTCAAGAAAGTAATTGCAACATCCCAGACATCTTTTTCCTTCTTTTCTTTCTTATGACTCCCCTCCCCCCCAAAAAATTTACATTTTGGCTTTATAAAAACATGCAGCTAAACTGAGCCTCTGATACAAGGTGAATATCAATGTAAGCAGCTGGAACCTTTAAATAGATTTTGAAAGTCAGACCCAGCACAAAATCCATGCTGCCTTGTAGGAAAAGGCCTGATAGATTTATGCTGCCCCACATGTCAGATAGACTGATGCCAACAATCTAGAGAGCCATCTGCAGATTTCTCAAAGGACACAATTTTAGGCTAGCCGGGATAACAGTATAAAGAATGAATGTGAAATGAGTTATAGTAGGCTGTGAATCATTCCTACAATGATCAAAATCTGAAATGTTATGGTATGATAACTCCTGGCTGGTTTGTGGTGAAAGGGGATGCAATGATTGAATGCTGTTTTCCTCATGCGATATGAATGCAAAATAGAAAGTGTAAACAAATCCTTTTGCTCAAACTAGCCACAATCTGACATAAGTTAAACTCAGACTACACTCCTATATGCCCACTAACTTAGAAATAGATCCTATCACAATTGAATTTGGTGGGACTTATGTCTGAAAATACACACATAGAGTAAGATTATTGTGATTCCCCATTCTATTACTTTTTTAAAAGAAAGTATTTGGGCAACCTAGTTCCAAGCATGAAATCCACTTACCATGCACGGTCAGGCAACATTGTGATATGGGGCCTTCCCACCCCTTTGAACTGAAGGTGAGCATGGCTAGAGGGGTTTTTTCGGGCTGGCGTGACCCCAATTGGTCCTCACACTACCTGGGAGAAGTGGACTGTAGCCTTTCCACAAATTGGCCATACTTGCTATAATAAAACAAGTGTGCCGCTCTCTCTCTCTCTCTCTCTCTCTCTCTCTCTCTCTCTATTCCATACCTGATGGAAGGGACCTAGCTATGAGGGCAAAAAAATATTGGATCTCACTATACTCTTATGCAACTTTATAATCCTTTGTGAGTCACTCTCACCATAATATGACTCACATTTGTCTACCTTTTTCACCTTGTTGAGATGTGCAGATGGAACACTGCATGCCACTGATGTTGTGTGCAGAGAAAGCATGGACAGGAACCATATTGATGGGGTAGGGTCATAGCCATTAGTGGAGCATCTGCTTTCCCTTCAGAAGGTCCCAGGTTTAATCCCCAGCATCTCCAGGTAGGGCTTGGAACATCCCCTGTCCGGAACGCTGAGAAACTGCTGTCAATCAGTGTAGAGAATACAGAGCCAGGCAGGGAATGGTCTGACTCTGTATAAGGCAGCTCCCTATTTTTATAGAGTATATCTGTCCCTTGGATCAATAATAACTCGCTGCCACCATGAATGAAGGATGCTTTACACTCCAGTAAAATGAAGCACTGATATGGCTAGTGACAAAGTGCTAGAGCCAACAGGGCTTTTGTATGTCTTCTTGCCCTGAAGGACCACTGAATTATCACACTCTGAAGAGGTGACTGAGAACCATTTAACCCCACATGTGAGCTGAATTGGGGTGGTGGAAAATCATGTACAAACAATGTGAATAAGTTGCATTTGCATCTACCTGTGCCACAGCACTTTTCCATTACTGAATTAAATCATCTACTAGACATTGACTTTGAGAATTAGTCCCATTTCTGCTCGTTGGAAAGGGGGAAACCTTCAAAGAAATTAGACATTCGAGGCAATTCCCAGAGCTTCCATATTTTAAATATGCACATATTTTCGCTGATTTCTTGAACAATGCAGCCTATTAAAAATCCTGTGTATACTCCTTGCTTTTAAATTACCCAAAGGTGGAAAAATGGATGGTGCCTATTGGCTTCCAGTAGTAAATCAAATGATGGAAAGGCCCTTCATAGTGCATATAGTTGTTCTTTTCATGCCTCTCCATTGTAAGTCCATATACATATATCTACTTTAGTCAGTAAGCTATTTATAGCTGATATACAGCAAGGACATTTGTATGGTGTCAGCTTGTCTGTGACTCTTTTGCCCTCTTTTTTCATTAATGCTTGTTAAAGAATGGAAGCAATTTTATGCTTAAGCTTCCTCCACACCTAAATAATTTTAACTGCATGATCATCAGAATGCTATTCCTTCTCTTGTATTAATTATGTTCATATTTGCATTCACAAAGCAGCCTTATCTAAATCCAATTCAAATTGCTATATTTGAATAGGAAAAAGGTTCTCACCCCACTATTCTCAAAATAATTCCTTGAGGGAATAACGTGTTACTTTCTCTATATTTTATTCAAAGGCCACAATCCACCAAAAAGTTCTGCACATGCTCCATTGATGGATGTGAGGTGTGCACAGTTGTGTGAGAGACAGCTTCCACAACTTTTACTCATTTCATTGGGAATTGCATACCCTCCAACATGCTTCAGATCAAAATAAGGATATTTTCATTTATATTGCCCTGGAAATTTATACTCTCTGATGCATTCATGCAACTCAAAATGAGTTCAGCGACAGCAATTCAGATACAAGTTGCTGGAAAGTTCTTTTGCCCAATTCCATACCTTCCAAGTGCCCAATTTTCCAGGGAGAGTCAAGTAGGGTCATTTGTGAGGAAGTGAGAAACACAGACACCAAAGAGGCAACACACCTTTCAGCAATCCTTAAATGAAAATAGGAAACTTCCCAGCAACTTGTATCTGAATTGCTGTCACTGAACTCATTTTGAGTTGCATAATTGCATCAGAAAGTATAAATTTCCGGGGCAATATGAGGCATATGTGCATGGCCTGCTCTTTTAAAGAGATGGTATGTGAACACTTTTGTACAGATTCTATTCTTTTTCAGTGAATTTGGTTAGTGTCTGATTTTCCTTTACACTACATTTTTTTTAACTCTAATCTGGGAGTGGGGAACCTATGGCTCTTCAGGTGTTGTTGAAGTTCAACTTCCATCAGCCCTAGCTAGCATGGCCAATGGTCAGGAATTATAGGAGCTGGACACCTGGAATTTCCCAGTCCCTGCTGTTATTCTAGGAACACTTGGGAGCAAACCCCATGGCTTTCGTGGGAGGTAGATATGCAAAAGATTGCACTGTTAAGCATGTTGTTGTGTCGTTTAGTCGTGTCCGACTCTTCGTGACCCCATGGACCAGAGAACGCAGGTACTCCTGTCTTCCACTGCCTCCCGCAGTTTGGTCAAACTCATGCTGGTAGCTTCGAGAACACTATCCAACCATCTCATCCTCTGTCGTCCCCTTCTCCTTGTGCCCTCCATCTTTCCCAACATCAGGGTCTTTTCCAGGGAGTTTCCTCTTCTCATGAGGTGGCCAAAGTATTGGAGCCTCAGCTTCACAATCTGTCCTTCCAGTGAGCACTGTTAAGCATACTCCCCAAATAAGCGGGTAAAGTACTGCAGCTTTTATTAATATCATTGGAATCTCTTGTGTCGTGGTATTTTATTTTTTTAAAAAATAAAATATACTGGTACCATTCACATGATAGTCTTTTTCGTCTAAAATCTGGATTTATACTTTTTGAGCAGCTGCTTAAGAGCAACGGGCTCATATATTTGAATCTGGATACTGTACTTACGGAAAGGTAGGAAAGAAAACCTAATATCCTGTACGCTGGACAAATGCATTACATCCTTGCACTGAATTTAATGTAACTAAATTTTTTGAGGGCGTGTTAAATGAGTAATTTAAAACTATAGTTAAAGTTTCAGATGAGAGAAAGAATTGGAGCCTTTTACAGCATGAAATAGCTAATCGCTTCTAGGGGGCATTTTTTAAACGCCACTTTGCCTGTCAAGAAGTATCTTACATTAGAAGGAAATTGAATCAATAGGAGAATTAATTTGCCACAAAGCAAGCTAATCTGTGGATTTATGGCCTACAGATTATGCCATCTGGAAATGAATGACCTCTTCCTTTAGACAGATAGCCTGTGAACTTGACTTTCCTTTTTCATGGAACCTGTTCCTTTCTTTGGGACTTGTGCTGGAAAACTGAGATCTTAGCCTTACCCAATATGTCTTAGAAATGTGTTTTGTGGCCTCCCTTAGCAGCTGAGATGTGTTAGACTTCCTTTTATGTATGTGAACATTATTAAGCTTTCATTTTGTTTTCATTTTATGTTGGTTTTGATTTTTGCAATATAAGTCTCTTTGAGGTTCATTTTCTAAAACAAACAACTAATAAGTGCAATGAGTGACGATGAAGATTTAAAGTGAATGATATAACAATCCTTGTTGAATATCCATCAATGTTTACATTTCAATCTAGACAAATTAACGAAGATACTGATTAATGAAGATATTGATTTGATAACAGCATCCTAAACTGAAAATGGGGAAGAGGAACAAGAGCCTTTAACCTTCCAGAAGTTGTTGCTGGACTATGACTCCCACCATCCATGTTGGCTGGGGCTGATGGGCATTGGAATCCAACAACATCTAGAGAGCAACAGATTCTCCATCCCTGACCGAGATGGCTTCAACTAGCATGGACTTCACCATTCTCTAAAATATCTGAACTGGCGCTCTATGCACACACAGTGGTACCTCGGGTTACATACACTTCAGGTTACAGACTCTGCTAACCCAGAAATAGTACCTCGGGATCAAGAACTTTGCTTCAGGATGAGAACAAAAATTGTGTTCCGGTGGCGCGGCGGCAGCAGGAGGCCCCATTAGCTAAAGTGGTGCTTCAGGTTAAGGACAGCTTCAGGTTAAGAACGGACCTCCGGAACGAATTAAGTACGTAACCAGAAGTACCACTGTATATTCCTGAAGTGACAAAGAGCACATTGGGCTAAAAGACGTTCTAAAATATGTTCTAAAAGACCTTGCAGATAATACTAATGTCTTGTTTGTCTGCTGGCCTTTTTAAGATGAGATGCAAATGACAAGCTTTGGCTGTGTGTGTGTGTGTGTGTGTGTATCAACTTTTGTGTGCAATGCAACAATTAGGGATTATTAAATAGTTGGCTTGATGAAATGTTTGTGATTTTGTTTGTGTGCTAGGATTTGATGTGCTAGCTTGAGCTTCTTTTTTGCCCTCCTTTGCTCCTGTTTTCAATGTGTCTTTGATGCATGTTGTACATAACTAACAAGCCATAAGGATGAAATGGCAAATAAATATTAGAGTTATCATTCTGAGTAATTAAATAAGACTCCCCAAGATGAGGAATGTTAATTATCTCTCCGATGTTCTTTACTTGGTAATTAAGGGACTGATAATTAGCCAGTTGAAGTCAATGTCAAAACTCCCACTCCGTGCAAGAAGAAGATCAGATGCATTGATCTTATTATTTTTACTAGTGTCTTTGAAATGCAGCTATTTCAACGCGCATCCTCTTGATTTCATTATTAGCACAGGTGGTTCTTTCTTACCCAGGGCCAGACCTGCTATTAGAAAGAGTGAGGTGGCTAGCTCAGGCATCAGATATAGGGGATGAGGAGTAGCAGTGAGATGATAGAGGACAGAGCTGTGTGCACTCTGCAGCCTGCGCCACACTCCCTAAGCTGGAGGATGCTATCCCAGTGCTAGTACTGAGGTAAGATCCAGATGCCACTCCAATCAGCTTCTGCACATGGAGGGAATGATCTTGTCCTTGACATTACAGGAGAAAGGAGTACCAGAAAGAATCCCGTTGTGAATGTACTACTACTTCTGAAGACTACTAGACAGGCACAAAACATACTAGTATGTTCAAAGAGGGAATCAAGGTCTCAAACTTAGTAGTCTGTCCTCTGGCCAGGAGCTGCGCTGGAGCATAGCATCTGTTCTCCTACACCAGAACCTGAAACAGGCAAACACTTGCATTTCTCCAATGCAAATATAATGAAGGCATGCATTAGTCCCAGGTAGATTAATTTATGTGCCATGCCATCACATGACTCCACAATGCTGGAGCCCAGACTTCTCCCATCACTGCTTTGCCTTTCTGATCCTGCAATTTAGGTTCTCACTTTCTCAATATGTATGTACCCCCTAATCATTGTGACCCACTGTCTTTCTCACATGTTCATATGACCTACACAAATTTCCTTAAGCCACTGAATAAACAAACCTCTTTCCTTCTAGAAGCCCTAACTTTTCTCTCACCATGCCTTTTCACAAATTACGGGGGGCATCACTTACAACTGCTTATCCAGACACAGGACCAGGTCGCTTGTGGAGGGTCCTTATCCCCCTGCCAAAAAAAGCCCCCATTGACTCTGCTACTGTTGTTTAGTCGTTTAGTCATGTCTGACTCTTCGTGACCCCATGCACCAGAGCACGCCAGGCACGCCTGTCTTCCACTGCCTCCCGCAGTTTGGTCAAACTCATGTTGGTAGCTTTGAGGACACTGTCCAACCATCTTGTCCTCTGTTGTCCCCTTCTAGTGCCCTCAATCTTTCCCAACATCAGGGTCTTTTCCAGGGAGTCTTCTCTTCTCATGAGGTGGCCAAAGTATTGGAGCTTCAGCTTCAGGATCTGTCCTTCCAGTGAGCACTCAGGGCTGATTTCCTTAAGAATAGATAGGTTTGATCTTCTTGCAGTCCATGGGACTCTCAAAAGTCTCCTCCAGCACCATACTTCAAAAGTGTCAATTCTTCAGCGATCAGCCTTCTTTATGGTCCTTCTCTCACTTCCATACATCACTACTGGGAAAACTCTGCTATACATTCCCACAAAAGGACACCTGTCAAATATAGCTCTTCTACTTTGTATTTGTGGCATAGTGCCAAAAATATTCTCATTATAGGGCCTCCTATGTGCTGTTTCATATCTGTGAAAAACTCACGAAAATGCATTTCTACTCTACCTTTTGAGTACAGATGCAGTGTATATCTGCACACATCTCAGTATATATGATCACTGAGAAGTAACTCCCACTGACTTCAGTGAGACTTTGCTCTCAGGCAAGCACATTTGGGTATGCAGTCATAGGAAGGAAAACCAGGTTAAATCATTATGCTACAGGAGCCAACACCAATTAGGAGTTAAGTATCAATATACCTGGCCTCATAAAAACAGGCAGACACATTTCCAGTTAATTAAGGATTTACTGCTAAATAGCGTTTTTCAAACTGATGTTAACTATTACCCTTGAATTGTTAATACTGCAATTACAGCATGTACACTGTCTCTTGTATAAAGTAAATCCTCTCCGTATATTGTACAAATTGCCTTAATGAATGATCATCCATCTTGTTGGGCTTCCACTTTTATAGCCCATGGACACGATCCACCTTGGCTTGCCAGGGCCTTGGGTGTGCTCAGTAGTAACATAGGGTTTTTTCTCTCTTTGAATCCACACACATGCCACATCGCAATGTTTCAAAAGCAGCTTGGCATGTGGCATGACACACTGCTCTGGAAAAAATGCAAACCCAAATTCCTGGGCACCCAGAATTAATGACTTGATTCATGGATCACAGGCCATAACTTCTAGAGAAAGGTGCTCAAGTGAGAAAGACCTGCTGGGAATAGGGATGAATAGGGATGAGGGGAAAATTCATTTCACATTTAAAAGTGAATCTACCTGATTTGGACTTCCTGAAAAATATGAGAACTGACACACAGGCATGCATCAACATTTGCACTTCTCTGAATTTTGCTACATCGTTCTCCAGCTAAGTAATGTTTACAAAAATGCATATCGTAAAGCGTGCATAAAGTTTGGTGAAAATATACAAAAATGTTAGCGGAAATTGATTTCCTAAAAATGTGCTTATTTGGCAAAACTGTACATAGAAATGTGCATATTAGGAGAAAATTGCACTAAAATGCTGATGAATTTTCATGATGTGGAACTTGATTGCAAAATGATGTGGAAATGGGAAGAGCTGAACCTAAGTTTAGAAAAATGAGAATATTGAGACAAGCTGAAATTGACAGATTAACCCACCCGCTAACTGAGACAAAGAGTGCTAGGAGTATGAAGAACAGACATGAAAAGAAGCTGAAATGAAATGAAACATGAGATGGCAATGGTTGTTTGTTTTTTTAGAGCTGTGCTAATACAATAAAGGAATTTGTCGAAGATTTTGAAGGACAAATACATGTTCATCACTTACAGAACAGCTGGTACCATATACAGCATTTACTTAAAAGTAAGCCCCAATGTCTTCAATGTGATTTACTGCCTAGTAACTGTGGTCTAAACCACTGAGCCTCTTGGGCTTGCTGATCAGAAGGTAGGCAGTTCAAATCCCTGTGACGGGGCAAGCTCCTGTTGCTCGGTCCCAGCTCCTGCCAACCTAGCAGTTTGAAAGCACGTCGAAGTGCAAGTAGATAAATAGGTACCGCTCTGGCAGGAAGGTAAATGGTGTTTCTGTGCGCTGCTCTAGTTTCGCCAGAAGCAGCTTAGTCATGCTGGCAACATGACACGGAAAAATTGTATGCGGACAAATGTCAGCTCCCTCGGCCAGTAAAGCGAGATGAGCGCTGCAACCCCAGAGTCTTTCGCGACTGGACTTAACTGTCAGGGGCCTTTACCTTTAACTGTATTTAAGACTACAGCCTTAATCTCTCATAGCTTGATCATTCAACATTCTATTGAGAATCATTATATTACAGGATAAATGAGTGGATGGGTGGATGGATAGATGTTTGATTGATGTGGGCTCTTTCATACATGCAAGACATTGTGTAGTGTTGCCAACAAGTGACAATTATGCATATGCTGACTTTGGACATGTTAGTTAGTAGGTCATGGTGCTGCAATGGGTGCCATATTGTGTTTGAACTTTGGGAACACAGGTTCAGATCACTGCTCTACTAGGAAGCTTAATGGAGACCCTTCAGTAAGTTATTGTCTCTCAGCTTAACCTATTTCCTATGGTTGTCATAAGGATAAATGTAATAAAAATAAAAGCACATTTGGAATACTCATGAGAAATTAGGAATAACAAATAAGTTTGCCATTGGTTCATTGACACTGTGCAACCATCTTCTTAACTCTCAGATTGAAATTATTAGATATTTGCAGTATGTTGACAGGAATTTGGAGAGTTGGGCAGTAATTGCATAGCTTACTTACTTAGGAATGATTCTTGCGGGCATGAAGGACAGTTGATCTGTCATGGTCTTATCAGCAACTCAGAGCCGAATTGGGAACCACCTCCATTAAAAGGCAGAAGTCCAATGTGCCACTCCGTAAAATTAGCAGGAGGGCCCTCAGATGCAGTGGGTTGGTTTATTACATTTTGAAGAAAGTAAAGTAACACATATTACCATCTAAAGAGAAGATGCCCTGTAGGACTACGAAGCTCAGAGTCTAAAATCATCTAACTGCACCACTAGTCAGGACTGTCTGCATAGAGTCTACTCAGTGGAACACAGCATTCCACCAGTAAGTGATTCAAGCGGGAACACTGAAGTCATTTCTCTAGCAAATTCCAAGAGACTATGGAAAGTTCAAAGCACTTAAATTTGACCTTTAAGATGAAGGATGAGATCAAAGAAAGCAATGAATTTATGGATTGCCAAAGAGCATTGAAGGTGGTGACCTTGGACAAACTTTTCTATCTGCATTTCTGCATTTACGTTTGGACACAGTGGATACTTTGGGAATAGGCCCTGAAACACACAACAGCAAAACCGCCTTTCCAAAGCTAACCCTTGGCCTTTTTGCTTTCAGAGATTAAAAGCTTTGCTCCTTCTTTTTCTGGGTGCATTCAGAATCCATTCCTCTGTGCAGCTGTCAATAAATAAACAACATGCATTGTCCTACAGAGTCCTAGATCATTAGCCTTTCATAAAATGGTAATTTCAGGCGAAGAGATAAATCCATAATCCACTGCCTCATCTTTCCAAAACCCCATATTGCTTTATTTACAAGGATTCATTATTATTCACTCATCTGGAATATTTATAAGGCTTTTTGACAAAAAGCTCTCAAAGCAGATTACTAAAATTTCACTACAGTTTCATTTTCACTCTTCCTTTATGAGTAACTTCTCATCCTAATCAGGCAAGTTGAATCAATGGCTCCCAGTTCCCAAGACTCTTAATTGGGAAAGCTGGCCAGAGGCACTGGAGGGTCAGTGCTGTCAAATTTCCTGTACTCAACCCTCTTGTTGCTCAACAGGCCACAAGGAACACCTCTCTCCCTAGTGAACAGAGCATGGTCATGCATTCCTGCTCCACAGAGGAGCACCAAATGAGAAGGACTGTCAGAGGAAAGTCATCTATTTGAAGGCATCCTCTGTTTGAAGGCTTGTCTGTCCATTTCAAGCCCAGTTTAGATATAAAAGACCCTAAGAAGGGAGAAAAGGGGCCTTGAAGTTGTCCTTTAATGGTTTGCACCAAGACAGCAAACTGAGCAGGTCTTCTCCACTATAAAGAGATGTGCTGTATTTCTAAATTTGCACCTATAAATTAGTATGTGCAAATTTTATGCACACCAGTGCCCTCTTTTTCAGGGGGAAGTTTTTAATACATTTTCTCTCTCTTTTGGCAATGCATAAGTGACCACCCTACTGAGAATGTTGCTAAGCACCAGGCACAACATGATGGTAACTAAAGGGAGTGGGGAGTTATCTCATCTGGACAGGTGGTGTCAACAGATAACTGTTGGTGGTGAAGGATGTGGGAGGTGCTGGGGAAATAATAATCTGAACAATGGTAGTTTTCACAAACAGTTGGCAAGGTCATAAAATTGTGTTTAGACTGTACCACTGCAGAGGGCAGATGATAACTCAGTTCCTTCTTCATCCAAATTATTGCCTGCATATGGAATACTAGACTGGGAAAGAAGGGTTCTAGCAAATAATTTCCATCCCAAAATGATACTTTTCAATGTATAGGAACATTTTATTGTGGTGGAGCATTCCCTCCTGTAAGCTTTCATCTGCATTCTGAAATGGTACCATCCATGCATAGGTTTGCACTTCTGCTGTCTGTAAGAGTTATCCCAGAACTCTAGTGTGGTTAGAATTTTCTTAAGCAACCAACACACAGCAGGTGTTCATTTCGCTGCCCCAATGCCATGGATGCTGGTAGACCAACTGAAACAGAATCCAAGCAAGGTTCTGTGCCCTGGGAGGATTTACTTTTATCTGATCACTTGAGTTAGGCTATTAAAGGAATGCTCTAAGATCCTAAAAGTTTACTAAGATCATCCTAACTTCTTTCTCAGGGGTACCCAATCTGTCCTCCAGAATCTGTTGGACTACAGTGGTCCAACATCGGGAGGGTACCAATGTTGGCAACCCCAATCTTTCTTTTCACATACTCATGTAGCAGCCCGTGTGTGTGTGTGTGTGTGTGAGAGAGAGAGAGAGAGAGAGAGAGAGAGAGAGAGAGACTGCAAACACACCACTACAGGCAATACAACATTCAGTAACACCAGTAATAGAAAAATGGATCTGTGAACTTGGCTTATTTGACTGCTATGATGTGAAGAATGTGTACAATACCTCAAGGCTTCTTTCCACAACACATTTCTCTGTCTCACAACATAGACTCAAGTGGGTGACACAGCTCTTTGTTAGCCACACTCTCAGGAGCCCCATCGAAATGAATGGGTGCAAGTAACTTAGTTTGATACCACCCCAAATGTTTATATGGTGCATGTAAAAATGTGGATTTAGAATGCAGCCCTGGGTATTTAGAAGAGTGGCTATCATACAGGTACATGGGTCAAGAGAGGCAGAATTGAGTGAGACTTCCTGTCATGTGCACAGTTGGCGCCACACCCACACTTGTTGCTGCATGGCATGATGCAGATGAAACCCAGAGTCCTTCCTCTTCAGTTGGTGGTTGCTTTGTGTGCAGCTTAGCAAATTTGGGTCACATTTTTGCCACTTGTGCCTGATTTTTTTCCTCCTTTATCTCCTGTGGGTTACTTTTTGATTTTCCTTTTTCTTGAAGATGAATTATATGGGCCATAGTGTTCTAATTCTGTTTGTCCTTGGTGGATCTGTTTGCAACAATGCCTTTGGCAGTTGAAATCATTTTCCTAAGCTCTGTTGAGCATAAGCTTTATTACCATCTCTAATAAATAAGTAATGCAATAAAACAGGCAAAAGCATACCCCTGCAATAAGCTATCCATATCCTCAAAGGCTAGGAACAGCCAGCCCCGCTTCAGCCTCAGGTAACCACAGAGTGGCTGGTGAGATGCTTATTCAATTCTAAGAGAAGCAGACACAGCACTTCTGTTCTCCCAAGTTACATTTTTCAAGGGATGCAATTACATAGTGGCATTTGTTATCTTTCCTAATTATTGCCATTAGTTGTTGAAAAGGGCATAAGTCCTTTTGAATATATACAACTGGGTAAATTTAAGTATTCTGCATTACACAAATTCAGTTTCTTCTGCAAACCAGAAGGACGTGTTCCACTGTGTTCCACAAGGTGGGATGCAGGAATGTAAACTGTGATACATATAAAGCAGGTTAAGCATGTGAGTGATCTGGAAGAGTTGGTGGAAGAAGATTGGAAGAAATTCAAAGTTTATTTACAGAAACATTGTAAAATTAAGGAATGTTAGAAGGATGTTGGAATGAAGTTATGTGGTTTTAGCAGAAATGATATAAAGGATTAAGTAAAAATGGATAGTTAATTGGTGAAAGAAGAGAGTGTAAAATTACAGTATGTTAAGATAAATTATTAGGATAAAAACAAAGATGGAAAGGATTTGCTGAAATATCTAATTGAACTAGAATACAAAAAAGGGAGGTGTGAGGAGGTCAAGGAAACAAGCAAATGAAAAATAAGTTATGGGAAGCTTTGATTTGTTTTATTTTTTATTTTTTCTTTGTTTCTTAATTGTTTGTATTTTTCTGGGTTTTTTGTTTTTTTTTTTTGCTTGTCTGTATTCATGGTGATGTATTGTCTTGTTTTTTCTTGCTTAATTTAGTGTTTTCTTTTTGTAATCTTTAAAACTGGAATAAATATTATTATTTTTTTAAAAAAGCATGTGAGTGATCTACTTTTAAGACCAGTCTGGACATAGATAGCAGGAGCTGCACTGCATGACCAATAATTCCTGCTTGGCACCTGGTTACCTTCGGATACCAACATGGAAACCGGTGGAATGGGGTGGGGTGGCTGAAATGCTCCTAAAACTGAGACATAATCAGTAGCCAATGGTGGGATTGCAGAGCTCATTTTATCTTGGGTCACCCATGTTGTTTCTGCCAAATCAGTACTTCCACCTGTCCGTCTGCAAAGTGTGTGTGCCTTAACACCACCTTGGCCCTCCGCCTCTGCATCCCAGTATGCAGTAATGATGCAGTGGACCAGAAGTCAGACAAAAGTGATGGCCTGCCTTCCCCTTCCATCTGATACCGTGCATATTCATTTGACCTAGAAGAGGACCGCACAGAAGCACCTGCATTAGGACTGAGTCAAACTTTCTCAGAAAAGAATTCTCTGGCAAAGTTTTGGCTTTCCCCCCCTCTTTTTTTAGATCCTCCTCTTGGAGAATTTCCGTGCTCTCTTTGGGAATTTGAACTTTTGGAGAATTTCGGTCCTCCCCCAGAGAACTGTAAACAAGAAGGCCTCCTCAATTTTTCTGTCCTTTAATTCTGGGTGCAGCTGCAGATCGGGTTTTATTATTGTTTAATGTTTCCTTGATATCGTTGAAGAACTCAGTGGGTTTGGACCATACACTTTCCTGTCCTCCTCTCCTATCCTGCTTGCTTCCTGTATCCACCAACATGAACTGACAACATTAAGTAAATCAAAATGTATCCAAAGACAGTTTTTTGAGAAAAACCACTGAAGAATTCATCCAGTGTCGATATGTGTGTGTGTGTGTGTGCCACCACTCTCCCATTTCACTACTCATAAAATGCCATGGGGAGGCCATTTTGGTTCAGTTTTCCTGTTAGTATCCAATGCTGTATCCACATTGCCCTCTGCTGAATTATTTCAAGATAAGAAAAGCCTAGCTAGTTCAGATCAGGACTCCACCTAGTCCTATATTCCATACAAAATGACTCCAAAAGCATTGCTTTGAAAGTTAGATACTCAAGATGCATGATTTGTGACCGTCTGACCTTGCAGAGTTGGAGGGGATCCCAATGACCATCTAGTCCAACTCCCTGCACAACTTAAGCATCCCTTATAGATAATGTCAACACTTAACAAAAATCAGTGTCAGCATTCAGGTATCAGGGTTCCAAAATTAAATACAAATGTCAGTTCATAGATAAATGGAGGTGCGCCATAGTGCCAAGTGATTAACTTTCCAGATATGCTTTTGTTATGAAGCGCTGCCAATTTTCAGTGAAAAATGCCATTTTCTCAAGTTCCATTATTGATTAGAATGAGGACCAGGAATTCCCACGTATCCAATCTGACAAATATATTCAATCTGGTGCAAGGATACTAGGTTGTTATATAATGAATAATTTAATCATATCTGCTACAAAAATAATAGTGTGCCCACCCTTAAAAATATGGGTAGTAGTACATAGTTTTGGGCTATGATTGATGATTGCATGCCTGGTAATTATTTGGGTTAATTCCCCCACCCCACCCCCGCCAACCTAGGGATGAGGATAATTCCTTCTGAGACATAGCTACAATCAAAGAATTGCTGTGACCTGCAGGTCAGTCCAATTCCTTTCCTTGCTTTTCAAGGCACTAATATAATGTGTTTCTTGACAAATATTTAGTTTGGGAATTCCACCCTGCTGTGATTTTGGTTTTAATTACTTATTCTATGTGCATACTGTGGAAAGGTCTCACAAGAACTAATGAGGTGATTTGTATACCTGTCAGCATCACTCTTCAAAATCAATACAAAACAGAGGTTCGGGGGAGTGGGAAAGCAGAATCACAAGGGCAGCTGCTACTTCCTCCCCCCCCCCCAAAAAAAGATGAAGCCATGCTTATATGTCAAGTTTGTGTTGGCTAATGTTTGTGGAGAAGGAGGGATGGCAGCCTCTTCAACTTCCAGAACTCTGTAGAGGACATAGGAGCAAACTCCTTGAAGCCGAGGTCCCTCCAGCCCCCCCAATAAAATATTTGAGGGGGTCAGTTGCCACCCGCCCCCCAAAAAAGTTGATGGGCATTGCCATTCAAATGGTGTGTGTGTGTGCTATGTCTTGTGATCAATTATGTGGGGCAGGGCTTACATCCCCCCCCCATATTTTATTCAAGTTGACATACTTGGTAGAAAATAAGGCTATCAATGGCTGCTAGTCACAATGCCTATGTTGTTCTACCTCCACTGGTGGAAGACAGTATCTCCCTGAATATCAGTTGCTGGGAATCACAAGAGGAAAAGGCACTCTTGCACTCAGGTCCTGCTTATGGGCTTCCAATACAGTGGTACCTCTGGTTAGGTACTTAATTCATTCCAGAGGTCCATTCTTAACCTGAAACTGTTCTTAACCTGAAGCACCACTTTAGCTAATGGGGCCTCCTGCTCCCGCCGCGCCGCCAGAACACGATTTCTGTTCTCATCCTGAAGCAAAGTTCTTAACCTGAGGTACTATTTCTGGGTTAGCGGAGTCTGTAACCTGAAGCATATGTAACCTGAAATGTATGTAACCCAAGGTACCACTGTAGACATCTTCTAGTTGCCCATTGTGAGAATAGGATGCTGGACCAGAGGACTTGATCCAGCAATGATTTTCTCATGTCCTTGAGATACTTTTGTGGTGTATATGGTGTTTAAAGGGTTAAAAGGTGATTGACTGCAGCCACTGTTCCCCCTCCATTAACTCGGTGGGTGAGGTTTCTGTGGTGTATTTCAGCCTTCTGCCAGTTCAGTTCTGTGTAAGCTGGTCTCAGAGTTTATCCTTTTGTTTAATATAGCAATTGTTCTCTTGGAATCTTCTGCAATGCATGGCTAACAGAAGTGTATGCGACCATGTGAGGCGATATACAAGGGACCCACTTAAGAATATTACACGACTTTGATGCAACTCACCCTTCCCTGCCCAATCACAATTTCAAGGCAATTTCAGATATAGAATTGGTATAGGGTCAGAGAGTTAGAACCTTTTGACAGCTCTAGTCCAAATCCTCCCCATGCCTGTTTTTTATATATATATAATAAAAGAAGAGCAGAGTTTCAGTCTCATATCTCATCTAATATTCTCGTATTCTCATCTGGTATACATCACATTTATCCTAGTGTTCTAGCACAGTATAATGTTTCAATAAAATCATTGGAATGATGTATTAGTCCTGTTCTCAAACAGTCCAGTAACTCATTATAAAACTCATTATAAAGTATCCTAAATATGGGTGGAATTCAAAGTAGCGCTAAGGAGGTCTGTCAGCACAAGCGTTTCAGCTTGTCAGGTGGAACAGTCTCCTTTTCCCTCCTTCCCATGTGTTGTGCTGGGGCTTCTTTTGACTCCCCAGTCAAAAGATGGGAAGGACTGGGTGGAGCAGAATGCAGGAAGAGGAGGGGGAGGAAAGATCCATTGCACTAGTGGGACTTGCACTGACTCCTGCTAGTGCAACTATTTAGTTAAATCTGGTAGATATGATTTAGATGTTGTCATTGATGATGGTGACGACGACAACAACAACAACAACGATGATGATCAGATGCTCAAGATGTTTAATTTGTCCCTTTTGTGAGCAAGGTAACCAGATGTCAAAAGGCATGTATCCTCAATACTTGTGCAGGCAAAGGAACACATTAGGGGAGGATTTTCACGCAGGCATAATTTCTGCTGAAATGCCCTTTTATACAACTATTAAAATACAGGGAACCTCATTTATATCTGATCTCCAGTGTATTGGAGGCAGGGAGATCTGATATCTATGTCAACAAAAAAATAAAACATGGGAAGCATCTGTCCAGAAGTTCTGCCCAGAAAATCTGTAATCTTCAGATCAATTAGTAATATTTTCAAAAACCTAACTTTAAATTTCCGTCCTTGGCTGGATAATTTTGGGCATCGTGCATTCATTGCACCGTCCATTCTTTGCTTCAGTTTCCTATAAAAGGGCTGTGTATCAAGAGATTGCTATACAGTTAGCTTGGCAGCTACTAATAAAGCCATCAGGCAGCTTTCCTTCATAAAAAGATGGGTGTTCTAATATCTTAGGGAATTTTACACCATTGTTAGCCACAGAAGCACCAAAGTTCTGCCCTGAGCAGAAAATGTGCATAGCAGCCAGGTGCCTGTGGCCACAAAATATCTCCTCCTCTTCTTTCCTGCACAATGGGAACTATGCACTAGTTTATCAAGCCTCCATTACTCTCCACAGGTAGGAGCATTGTTTTCCACACAGGAGACACAAAGTAAGCATGCATGTTGCCTATTGTCCATAAACCCCAAAGGCTGGTTAGCTTCAGGTCAGCCACCCATGAAAGCAATCAAGAGCACGGCAGTTTTTGTTGGTGAACACATAACACTCCATTCCACTTATGGGTCCTCTTGGCCAGGAATGATACCTTGCAGGATCATCTCAGTTCTAGTACGGAATGCCGTTAGCTGCTCTAACAGCCAAAAGACCAGTGAAGACATAATGTGGTAGCATGCTTTTTGTATTGTAACATTTGACTTTTAGTAATGCTCCCAAAGTTTCATGGATATATTAATATATTTATATCTTGGAAGGCGTGGGGAGTGTGTTTCAATGGCTTCATTTCTCAAGGAGAGGCAAACTGACATTTTGGGGCCAAGCCAGAGGACAGGTTGATTAAAGGCAGAATAGAATTCACTTGATTGATTTACCTAATCTCTACATATTTCTCAAGGCTAAAACTTTTGCTTTCACAGTAGGGCATGCAAATATACTATCCGGCTCCAAATTAGATAACTGTGAAAGATAGGGATGAGCTAGCCAATTTTAATGGCATTTATTATGCGACACACATGAACCAATCTCATTACGATCGCTCTTGGCACTGTGAAAAGGAACTTCCGTTATTTTGCACCACTATAGGAAATTGGCAGCATGGCCAACAACGTCACCCTTTATAAATTGAGGACACAGTCTCATTTCTCATACACCATCATTTCTTGAAAAATAAAGGGAGATGCGCTATTATATCCATTTATCCCAATGAGCAAATGAATAAACATATTTTCTTTCAAGTATGAATTAAACCGTAATTGAGATTCTGATTTTGTTACCTTTCTTCGAGATAAACTGAATGGATTGAATGATATCATTATGCATCACCCCTTTGAATGTAACTAAGAGTTGCCTCGCAGGAGCCTAATGGATGCCATCTGAGGTCTATCTACTTTAGAATTGGCATGGGAGGATTTCCATGACCATTTGTGTGTAAAGGCAGCATGATCGGTTACAACTGAAAGTAGAGCTCAGCACCTTTAATGACTACATGCAAGTGGCAATCACAAAACATGCAGTTTTTGATTCTAACAGCAGCAGAATTAGGGTCAGTGCTAGCGCTGGACAGACTGAGATAGCTAAGAGCAGATACTGAGGGACACAGAGCAGAAAAAGGTGTGTGTGTGTGTGTGTGTGTGTGTGTGTGTGTGTGTGTATCAGACAACTGCCCCACACTCCATAAGCTTATCTAAGCTTGGAGAAGGGGAGGAGAGAGGTTTTAGGGAGGTCCATCCTTCCTGCTGCCTCCTCACTCCTAGTAATAAGAGTGCAGGGAAGCTAGAGTAACAACTCTGCCTCTCTCAGAGGTGAGCCACTAATGCATTTCAATCTACAGAATGGTAACCAAGATCACAGAGAACGGGACAAACGATAAGGGGATTACCGCTGGAAGAATCTGACTGTAAAAGAGGCATTACCTGCCTGTATTTCTCCACCTGAAAGCTCATCCAAGGCAGTAAACTAGAAATCTGTCTTTGGCTTCAGTGGAATCTTGATGTCTACATGATATGTGTTTCCTGTTTACAATATTAAGTAGAATGCGCTTCAGTGGTTTTCTCACAGATAAATACTTCTGATTTATGTTTCTTTTTTTATTCCAACTTTTTTTAAAAAGGGTGACCTTTCGTAAGATATTTCACTGACAAACAAGGTCAGATCATTAGCTGAAATGAAAGGAAGCCATGACTTACTATAAGAAGGGGCTGAATAATAGTGTTGCTTACATCTAGCATTCATCTGGTATTTAAGCCAAATGATTGACAATCCTTATGCCTGACAGACTTCCATTCTTCTACTTCAACATACCTTGTTCCTGGACAATAGTTGGAAACAAATGGTTTGTAAAGATGTGAATATAAGCGTTCACATGAATCAGCTCTTCTGGCTCCCTCACAGGGACTAATTAACACTCAGAGCACAAACCTGTTTCTCTGGAATATCTATTTTATGAATTCCCTTCCCAAAAAATGTGCATCGTGACAAAGCAACACTGAGTATTTTTCACAGTAGCTTTTGAATTTCGATTGTCCTGTAGGCAGAGAGACGGCAGAGCTGTACTGTGCTGCGCTGCATGGCTTTCTAATGACCCACATGAAAAAACTATCAGTGGTTTCTCTCTGGCTGCCTAGGAAGCCACCCAGGATTAAAGAGCTACAGCTTGTCACCTTTAATTGCCATATCATAAAACAGTCTGTAAAGCATGAGACGTTAAGGGATCTCAATCTTTCACTGCATTTCACATGGGAATGCCCCAAGTTTTGTACAGAGGCCAATACCCATGATTAATGGAACCCAAGCTGAACAGCAATATGGTCAGCTAATGACCTCCCTTCTGGAAAAGGAGCAGGGGAAAGAAGTACTATACAAGGATTGAACGTCTATAGGGATTCAGATGCAAAAAAAATGCAATCATTGTCCAGATTTGTGTAAACTGCCCTTCAGTCTCCAGGCTCTCCTCATCATCACTGAGACTCTAACCTGGGACACACATTTGGCCAGTGCTTTTTTTCTAGAAAAATAGGTGCCGGTACTCACCATGAAGTTGTTAAAGTAAGTGCCACACTTTTAAACAACACAACAAGAGGTGCCAGTACTGCATACCCTTGAGTACCCCCTGAAAAAAAGCAGTGTTTGCCTGTTGATTCACCACTGAAGTCAGTGGAAGATAGAACTGTAGCCTGAATCTTTCTGTCTCGTGAGCTATGGGAACTTATGTCATCCTATTGACTCAAGTTTTATGAAAACTTATAAATAAGCAGCAATTTAAGCACATCACCCCTTTGTGTCATCTGTTTGCGGTTCTTTGTCCTTGTTAGGGAGCACTCCTGCTGTGCATTGTACTGTTCTCCCTCATGTGTTTTATCAATCTCTTTCTTGTTCCTCATAACATCCTTTCCTAATAACATCACCATGTACCACAGAAGGTTCATTCTTGGGTTTTGTCCTTCCTCATTCTTTTCTCCTTGTCTAATATCACCTATGAGTTCTGCTCTTCTCTTTTCCCATCCTCACTTTGAGTGATTTTTCCGCCATTTCAAGCCCTCTTATTAGTGCTCCTCCTATTTTCCAGCTATTCCATCTCTCCCCATCCCCCGTTTAATTGGGGGATTTTTTCCCCACTGACTTTCTCAAGAAAAATGAAAAAGCTGGTACAATTCAGGTGCAATGCAGTTGTGTTTTTTGAGGAACCCTCCAACTTCTGCTAAATAAGTCCTTTTTGTTTCAAATCTTCTTGTTGACCAGTGGGAAAATTCAGTATAAAGTGGAAGGTCTTAGTGTTACAGGATAGAAGGAGGGTTGTGTTCAATTATGTTTCACTTGGAGTTAGGGATGAGGAGAAAATTCAAGTCAGTTTGCAAAGGTGAACCGACCTAATTCACACTTTTACAAAACAATTTGTGAACCAAAACAAAGCCATCCTTTTATATTCATATTTTTTTCTGAATTTTGCGGTGCAGTTCTCCAGACAAGGAGCATGGACACCAATGCATATATTATGGTAAGATGCACATATAAATGCAAGTATTAGTGAAAATAACATACAAGAACACATTATAGTATGGAAAACTGCTTTCCAAAAATGTTAGGGGGGAAATGCATAGAAAATGTGCATACTAGCAGACATTCATACTAAAACGTTGAGGGATTTTCATGGAGACTTTTCTGTTGTAGCTGAATCATGGATTACCTGAGCTAACTAAGTGCCACTGAACTTAATGTATGGCATTGCACTGTTAAGGCTGCCAGTGTGAATGACAAAATGCTTCAGAGAATGGAATCCCAGACAGAAAGATGGAGCACAATCAATGTGGTGAAACAAATTGCTGGCTGATCAAGGGATAAAGACAACTTGTTTCTTCTAGTAAGCGCTGAATAATGGCTCCACTGCCTGGCTCTGTCGCAGAAAGATTTACCTAGTGCCATATCTCTAGGCAATTACTGGAAAGCAGAGTTTAGCAATAAAAATAAAATAACAGCATTAACACCAAGCTGGTGAAGGAAGGACCATCTCTCACTCAAATTGTGTACATATACATATATATATATATATATAACCATCCTAGATTTTTATTAGTCTTAAAAGTTGCACTTAAGAAGAAATGGGGGAAAGCTTGCATCTTATTTCTCTATTTAAGGAAGTTAAATAGCAGCACAAAGTTCACTGAGGCATGAGAAGGACTGGCGAGTGAAAGTTCTGCTGCAATGCCCACTCAATTTCATTCAGTGTTTCTTTTTTTAAAAAAGAAAAGATAACAGGGAAATAGATTTCAAACATAACTTATAATCTGAGCATACAAAATATACATGTGGTTTTGTGCCTATCCAAAGCAGCTACCTGTGGATAGCCTTGGGGAACCTTCAGCCCCAAACCTGTTGGAATAAAACAGTTTTCACCTGCCAGTGGAAGGACAACAAGGAGGGAGCCAGTCTAGCTTCTCTAGGAAGGGTATTCCAAAGACTAGGAGCAACCGCTGAGAAGGCCTTCTCCTGCATCCCCACCAAAGGTGTGAGAGAGAGAAGGGCCTCCCCAATTATCTCAGAGCTCAGGCAAGTTTGTATGGGAGAATATGTCAGATAGCCTGGGCCTAAGCTGTACAGGGCAGGGGGCAATTCATAAGTGCCTAGCCTAGCTATATTCCAAATATAGCTGATATTTCCTCCCTTGACTGCTTTCATACTTCATCTATGAGCTGATGGCCAAACACAACCAGCTGACAATTAAGTCACAAAAAAAGATGGAACTGGAACCATGCCTTTGGTCCTCAGTTTTCCAGTAGGCATTAAATGAATGGAGAGGAGGCACAATGTTTAGAAAGGAAAGCACAGAAAACATCCTTCTTGGTTTCAGAAAGGAATACTGATTTGTAATTGTTGGCATGCAGAAATAAACACTAAGTTGCCCCGTGCATGTGTGTGTACATTAGTATGCATGCTTAACAACTTTTATATTCTGCCTTTCCATGTAGGATCTCAAAGTCCCCTTGCACCCTCCATTTTATTTTCACAAATCCTCTACTCCTCATGGAGGGGAGGCGTTGTGATCGGGAACCATTCCCGCATGGAGCAGGGGGCGTTCCGGCCCCTGCTCAACATCACTGCTGATGCACCACGCCTCCTGTAAGCCTGCCTATCAGCGGCAGGCTTGGGGGCGGGGTTTAGCCGCTTAAACGTGGCCGCCGCAGCCCCTTCCCTCATTGTGCTGCCGGGTTCTTCATCGGGTTTTCGCCTACCTCGTAGCAATTCGTCACAACTTTTCAGTATTGGTGGTTAGGCATTGGAACGTGTGGTTGGTGTATGGAAGGGCAGGGTGTGGCCATCGCCTACCCCTTCACTTATGGGTATTCTGTTAAAGGAATCTGGCGGTCGTGGATCCTGTCTGATGCCCTGCTGGGCTGGAGGCCATGGCACGAACCCCGGTGACATCAGGGGAGAGCTTACAGTTGTATTTGCATCAACAGGCTCCCCCTACTGGTGATTAACCCCCACTAGACTCACCCCTCACTAAGTGGGTGGAGTCAACTTTGCTGTTATTCCAATGCCTAAGCCAATACCTTTCACATGCTCTAATCAATAAAGTTGTGGCCTTTTCTAACCCAAAAACCTAAATACTAAATACTGTGTCCATGTGTCTTTCTTATCACAAGCTAAGGGGGCGGGTCCTCGAATCACAACAATCCTGTGAGGTAGGTTAGACCAAAAGACAGCAACTTGCTCAAGATCGTCTATGAGCTTCATGGCCAATTGTGGATCAAAACCTGGCTCTCCCCAGGCTTAGCCCAGTACTGAAATATCTTACAGACAGTGGGTCTTGTCCAGTCTTTGTCCAATAGTTTATCCATTACCCCACACTGGCTCTGTTGCACTGTTTTTTTTCATCTAGGGATAAACATGGGCAACCACCCCTCATCTACCTTACCACACAATGTTTCAGCCTGTGCCTACCTATGGCCTCAGAGATACCAATGACAGCAAAAACTCATGATATTTTGCGCTTCTCTGGTGTTTCCATGGAAACAGTGTTTATAGCATTTCAGTTTTATTGGTGGTGGATGGTGGGGGGAAAGGTTATAAATAATGAAGAGTCTAATGTTGTTTCTCTTGGTCTTGCTGAACTGCTGCAGGCATCAAGACAGATGAAGTCAACAGCAATGGGAGACAGCAGCTGTAAGAGCAGTTTAGCAGACTCCATGCTTTATGAGTGGGAAACCGCATTACCATTAATGCTTCATTAATGTGCTGCTGTTGAGCAGTCATATTTTAACAAATATACTAACTAAAGGGCTAAACTTTTTTTCTGAAATAACTGGCAGTGCTGTGCATAATCTAATCTAATTACATAACTCCACAACAATTTAAGATGCATCGTTGTTGTTCTTTATTCCCACCACCACCAGCAATATTTTTCAGGAATATCATTAGGACTTTTGGGTTTCTGAACATCCCTCCCATGCAAATTATGCAGGCATTACACAAAACGTCTCAGTTGCATCCACTTTGCAGAATCTCACATTTTTCACACTTTCTCTGGAGAGCGGCTTGTTTTTGTGCCATGAAAAAATCAGGCTCACATTTTTGAGAGGCTATTCTCTCTTCTTTCCTGTTGAGCTCATTATTGGGAACAAATCACTCAGATCTATTACACAGTCGACTATATGTTCCTGCTGCTCTGAAATAAGAGTTCCCAAAGCTCCAGCAGAACTCAAGACCTGGGGATTCTTAAAAGTTACAGAAGTGGGGTGGGGGCAGGAAATACCCTGTTATGCATTTGTGGTCTGAAACTCCTCTCAAATCCAGGACTGCTGAGGATTCTTAGGAACTGTTTACATTAAAGGCTGCTAACCTGTGGCGCTTGGATGCTACAGCCCCAAGCAACAAAGCCAATAGAAAAAGAGGAGGATGAGGATGATATTTATTACCCCCCCCCTTTTGCCAGCCAGTCGGGGGACAGGTTACAGCCATCTAAAATTAATAATTAAAAAGAGTTAAAGAAAACTACAGTTGCGGGAATACTTGCTAGTGCTGAAAACAGACCAAATGGGAGTTGTAATATAGCAATGTCTGAAGGGGCCAATGGTTAGGATTCTGTTTCAGTTTTTTGTTGGCTTTTTAATTGTCCATTTTTGCCTTGTTATTAAGTTACTTTGAGAGAGAGAGATTTTGTACAAAATGCTATTATTCTTACTAGAAATATTGAGAGGGGAAATTAACTAAAAGTGGTTATACGACTACATCCTGAAGGTCATCAAATTTGCTATACACACTGCCACGATTTTTTGGTAAGATCCACCCATCTTTCATAATCTTATACCTATTTACTCAAAGGTGAATCCCACTATGTTCAATGGGGCTTTCTCTTAGGTAAATGTGCACAGGATTACAGCCCAAGGCTCAATGAACTCTAGATCACCCTACTAGCAAATTTTCAAGTAGTTGATTGATATGCAAACCCATTTTAGATTTCAGTCATGTATCACCTGGCATGAATAATGATATCATGTATGTCTTATACCACTGCCATTAATGTCTAAGTGGAGGACTATGAATTTTCAAGCATATTGCCATTAAAGGAACATCCAAGTGATACCAAGATCTCATAAAGAAAATTTGTGTCAAAGATAGTCGCTGTAATTTAGCGGACTCTAATGCCTGCTAAATTTTGTATCAATAGTGGGAAGCAGAGATGGCAGGAATCTGGAGGCAGAGTAAAGCAGCTGAGTAAAGAGGCATTGTGGTGTAGCAGAGCACTGGGAGACCAGGTTTCAAACTTGGCCATGAACTTCACCTGGTGACCTTGGACCAGTCACTCGCTCTCAGCCTAACCTACCTCATAGGGTTGTCATTTTGGAACAGCGGCACTTTGACCAATATACTGGCATGCCATGCTCCAATCATTCACACCAGTGGGGCACAGCAAACAAATGTCATTGGATAAAGCCATTATTCTTCTGCCCTTTCCACAGATGTGTGCTTCTGTCCCCACCATGATTCATTCATGAAAACAGCAGGAAAGAATCATAGGCCCCAAATTTTGCCACCTTACTCCCACAACTGCAAAAAGGATTTTTCTGGAAGCAATTAACCAGAAATGAGTGTTAAACTTTTCCACTAGATTTCCAGAAGTGGCTTTTATGTCATGTAAAAGCTCAAATATAATACAGAAATTAACCGTTAGGGAAACATTGGAGAAACTGAATAAATTTCCCTGTGAATTCAGCCTAAAGCTCAACTCTGCCCTTCTCCAAACATTTCAGTCTCCCCTTTCTTTCCTGTTTCTCCCAGATTATTTCTATCTCTTTAACTACAAATCCCAACATGCAATTCACCTACCATGATACAGTGGTACCTCGGGTTAAGAACTTAATTTGTTCTGGAAGTCCACTCTTAACCTGAAACTGTTCTTAACCTGAGGTACCACTTTAGCTAATGGGGCCTCGTTGCGCCACCGCCACACAATTTCTCTTCTCATCCTGAAGCAAAGTTCTTAACCCAAGGTACTATTTCTGGGTTAGCGGAGTCTGTAACCTGAAGCGTCTGTAAGCTGAAGTGTATGTAACCCGAGGTACCACTGTACTAGTACTGGGATAGCATCCTCCCAGAGTCTGTAACCTGAAGCGTCTGTAACCTGAAGCGTATATAACCTGAGGTACCACTGTACTATGCTTTTCCAACCCCAAAGGAGGCCACAGTTCCTGGTTGATGGACAGCACTGGATTTTGTGGGTCGCAGGTTAAGCAGGCCACATCTAAAACACTATTTAGTTGCTAAGTATTGTTATTAGGAGATTTTAGGTCAGTTGAGGATGAGATAAACATTTAAAGAAAATCAATTCGTTCTTACAGAAGGAGAGCAGAAAATGTGGATATTAAACGACTGCAAGATTCTTCCAGCTGTAGATCAACTCATTTAAGCAGCTCGTTGGAATCTATTGCAGTTTTGCTAATTGTGTAGTGAAGCATTGATTTTAGGAAAGAGATAGAGTGGACTATATTAGAAGGCATTTGGACTTTGGCAGCAGTTTAGACTAAGCTGTCAAGACTGCCTTGTACTCCTGTTCCATAGGGGAACCTGTGAACATTTGTTAATTACTGAGGAAGCTTAGCTGTTCGCCTGGGAGACAAGTCCAGATTTCTGAGCACCAGCAAAACAAAATAAGCTTTGACATTCTCAGTAAAGTAACCCAGATTTATAATCATCATCACCATCATCATCCCTCCTAAAGCATTGTTTCTTCTTTCACAGAAAAGGGAAGCAAGGCAGAATCTTCATTTCCTAATGTATTGCTTGGATTGCCAAATCATGCATTATATAGCTGGAAGAAATCCCACGGGTTTAACCAGTCCATCTCCCTCTCGGCAGCAGAAGTCTTACCTAATCACTTCTATCGGGGGTGGAAAGCAAACCTATCCACCATCTCCATTGACAGACACCCTTGAAAAGGCAGCTAAAAATAACTGGGGAGGCTCATATGTGAACTTCAGGAACTGTTAAAAGCCTGTGTCAAAAAGAGGCAAGTTCCTGGTTTTTAAAGCAGGCAGATTCTAAACCCCACCCTGCTCCAAAAACTGAGCTAAAGAAGAATTCCAGGCTTGCCCTATCCATTCCCTAAGCAATTAAGATGAAAGAGCTACTTTGTTCAGTATCCCAAACAACCCTATATGCAACTCATTTCTTTTTGGATGAAAATCTAACAATGACAAGTAAAGGTTGTATGGAACAAAGGGTTAACTAGGTTCATATTTTCAATCTTGTTTTAGTCTGCTGGTCAGGTCCTAAAAGAGGTGTGCATCTTCCTGGGCATGCATTTTCTGCCCTGTGTCCCATTCACACCAAAGCCCCTTTCATTCATGAGACTTCACTGTCCTAGGCTGCCATTCATGGGGCACAGTGTAGGGCATAGAATGGTATATTTCCCTTGTTTGTGGTGCCATTCTGTGCTTCATAGCACTGTGGAAAGCAGTAAAAATGGGAGGGTCTTTAATCATAAGGAAATACTTGAAAGGTCTTTTAAATCAAGTAAACTTTTGAATATATTTTGTACACATATGCATACCTAGGTCAGTGTCTGCACAGATGGTCTATGGAAGAGTGTGTGATTTATGATTAAGAGAAGACATGGCAGGATCTCTTTGAACAGTGATGAGAAATCTAAACACAAACAACTAGTAGTGACCCCTGGCATGAGGCTGGACTTCTCCCACCACCAGCTGTTTCTAAGGATCCAGCCTATTCCCCATGCCCCACATGCAAATTAATGAAGGGATTGCTCTCCCAGTAACTTGCACTGAAAACCTGCACCCCCAGAAACAACTGGGGGAATCTTTATCCCTCCCAGCAAGGGCTCTGTTGACCCAAATGTCCCTGGAGCTGGGCTTTTTCTCCACCAGCCATTTTCACAGATCTAGCCTTCTGTTGCTTAATAAGTACCTGGGTTGGTTCAGGTTGGGGAAGCTGTGTTGCAGGGGGGACATGCAGGTAGCTGTTGCCACAATCACAATTACCACCCCACCCTGGAAAGTGAACATTTGGGAGAAAAGGCTTGCAGCATAAGCACAGCAGTGTTGAGAAGAAATGGGAGAGGGGGAGTATGATACTGCAGGACTGAAGGCACACCCTCTGAAAATATAGTGGGTAGCTGGTTCTCATGAAAGTTCATAGGGGAAGTACAATGCAGTAAGTGTTTAAAATGTCATCACAATAAAGTATATTTAAGGGAATATGCAGAAGCCAGTTGGGGCATGAGCCATGTGACTCAGAAACAGGTAAGCAGCAGAGGGGGAAACAGCCTAATGTGTGTTGGACCCCAATATTCCTAGACTGCTAAAACATGTTGATTTGCACACATATATTGTTCATAAAGTGAAGTTGCTGGTAGGAAAACATGACATCCTCCATTCTAGATCAGCATACAAAAACTAAAACCAGCAATAAGGAAACAACCATCACCTACGAACAACTGCAAACACTTGCACCCCAAACCAAACTAATGTTCTTTCCCCATGAAATTCGGCGAAATCAGATTCCACTGAAACTTTCTCTATCCATGATATTCAGTACAAAATGCAAACCAGGAAACTTTTCACACAGCCTGAATCCAAACAAAAGAACACAAAATATCACCAGGAAATGAAATGATGCCAGTACAGGGTGTACCCTCACATTCCTGGTTGGTTGCTGTGGCATGCAGTTAGACAGGTTGGGAAATATGAAGATCGAGAGAAGGGAGGGGAAACCTGGGACCCTCCAGATGTTGTTGGACTCACATCAGTCCCAGTGGTCATGGCCAATGGCCAGGGACGATAGGAGTCCAGCAACATCTGGAGGGATGCATCTAGAGAAATAAATAGCACAGTGGCCATATCTGTAGATGGGGACAACCAGTCCATTTGAGCTGAGACATGCAAGCTCAGCACTAACATCACAGGCAAGAATAAGAATTTAAAAGAAAAACTAATGGAACTGAACAAGGATATCCTGCAAGTGAGAGGAAATGCAGGCATTTGGAATGCTTTCGAGCTGCGTTTTAAGCAGACGCTTGGCAGGTTGTTCCATTTCTGTTCACTTGCAGTATTTTCATTTATTTTCCTTATTTCCATTTCTGTTATCTGACGGGGCCAAACTGTTCAACCCGAGAAGCAAATTAAAAGCTTGTCAATCGCGCCATGTTTACCCCGTGCTGCCTCATGATGTGATATAATGTGACACACTGTACGCACTGCAGTCACATCTGATGTTCTAAAATAGCTTAAGTGGGATGTGTCATGGCATGAAATAATAGGAAGTGGATGCATTGCAAATTAATATCTAAAAAAGCAGCAGCAGCAGCAGCAGCAGATGTACATCCACTGCCTTCTTCAGCAGTGCTTGTGTTCTTGGTGGAAAGGTTTCTTATGTCAAACCTCAGCTGAAGCTGGGTGTTGTTCTCTTTGCATGTAAATCAGAACCCATCAATTCTACTGTGAAGTTTTTAAGATGTTCCTTCACAGTGCACAATGCAGATTTCTACACAACATTTTATCGATATGTATTTGTGGTTGGGTTTGTTTGTTTTTTTAAAAGAAGTATTGACTGTAAAAAAAAAACTTGGAGAACTCAAAAGTGACATATGACTCATCACTTGAAGGGGCACTTTCTCTCATAGCAAGATTCCCCTTTGCTTAGACTATTCTTCAAATACCATCTCAATCGGAGGTGAAGCTTATAGAATCACCAGAATATTGAGACTAGCCCAAGATCGCTACATGCCCTGGGTCCAGCCATTGGAAGGGAGCCCAGAAAGAGGGCTTGGGGTCCCTCTTTTGAGGGAGCCACCATAGCAGCAGGCAGTATGCCCACCTCCCGCCACCCCCCTGTCCTCCTAGCCTCCTATAGAATCATAGAGTTGTAAGGGAACCCCAAGGGTCATCTATTCCAACCTCCTGCAATGCAGGAATCTTAACTGAAGCATCCATGACAGGTGGCCATCCAACCTCTGCTTAAAAACCTCCAGGGAAGGAGAATTCACCACTGCCCGAGGGAGCCCAAGATGGCTGACTTTTTTTAGTACTGGTGCCCCTGGTTTGGGATGCTATCCCAAAATAGCTACAGCTTTGTGGCACTAACTTTGCTGTCTTTTAGGCACCCCCCAAAAAAACCCAGGAACCTAAAAGCATTCTAAAACCACCCATAATACTTTAAATGTTTTAAACTTCTGGATTGTATCCAACACTCATTCAGCAGACTTCTGTATGTGCAACAGAACTTGCTGTTATTCTCTTCTCCCTTATAGCTTCAGAGGGTTGAGGGGCCCTCTGGGGCAGATTTTGAAGGTGCCCAAGAAGCCCTTCTATAAAGCCAAAACGCTGCTTCCACAGCATATGACACTGCTTTCTGCTTTTATCTGCTGTTTGTTTTGTCTGTTGCTATTTTCCTTTAATTTTTCTACACTGCCTTGAAATCCATTGACAAAAAGTGGTATATGCTGTAAATGTTATAAATGAATTATTAATAATAATGCTGATGAAGTCTCTGAAACATGTGAGGGATAATACACATTCTCAAGTTTTTATTTTGATGTCAACATTTCACAGGTTATATTTTTTTCCATTCCCCTAAGACTTTAGCCATATTTGAGAATCCTAAGGGAAAATAGGGCTGCATTTTTAGCTTCATTGCTTGGGGAAAGTCTCAATCTTATTAATTTTTTCCAATTTCTATTACCACACTACTGGTGTAAGTTGCTAATGAGAGATACATCAAAGGATTGCTTGAACTGAGCAAACTAAAGACAAGATGTGAAAACAACTGAGAACAAAGAGCTACAAGGAGAGCCAGCACAGATTGTGCCATTAGTACAACCCAAGAACTGCAGATCCCATAAATGACTCCACTTGCCACAGAATTGGTTTAGCTGAAGCAGTAAAACTGCTAAAGTCGCTGCTTGCACAAACTGCCACTGCCACCAGCTCATGCAGAAATCCAGATATTACAGTGCCTCTGAAAAAAAATGATGGTAATGGAATCTAAGTCAAATACTGCCATTCTTTCAGATTCAAATTTTTCCTTGAAAATTCAGGCAGCTTAGAGAGCCATCCTTCACACAGCAATCCTTTTGTTCAACCTTCTGCACACCCATCCAAGTAGTCTTCAATGTGTTTGTGCTTCTGACATATGCATTCTTTATATCTGTACCAATGTAATATTTAGCAAAATGGGTTTATGCATGCCATAAACAGCCTGAGCCCTATGCTGCACAGTAGCCCTGATACAATATGCATGTGCATCCAACACATTTCGACATAGATTTGAACAATCTAGAGAAATCTGCCTTCCTGAATTTTGAGAGCCAGTGTGGTGTAGTGGTTAAGAGCGGTAGTCTCGTAATCTGGGGAACCGGGTTCGCGTCTCCGCTCCTCCACATGCAGCTGCTGGGTGACCTTGGGCCAGTCACACTTCTTTGAAGTCTCTCAGCCTCACTCACCTCACAGAGTGTTTGTTGTGGGGGAGGAAGGGAAAGGAGAATGTTAGCCCCTTTGAGACTCCTTTGGGTAGTGATAAAGCAGGATATCAAATCCAAACTCTTCTTCTTCTTCTTCTGATTCCAAATGAATGGACTTAAAAGTATATATGTGTATGTATATGTGTTTTGGGTTTTGGTTTTGTTTGTTTGTGTGTGTGTATCTTAGTAGAATTCAAAGCAGTACTAACATTCATGCTTAAAAGTTTCACTGAGATTGGTAGAGTTTATTTCCAAGTAAATACAATTAGGTTTGGACTGTAAGTCTCATTGATTTTGGTGGAACATAAATGTCCTTAACGCATCCTTCTATTGTAATGGGTTTTTACCCCCATTAACTGTCCTCCTGCTTTCCTCCTCATTAATTGCAGTGAACTACTGGATTTCTGAGGGAAATAAGGCACAGTAACTGATGTAAACATCTTGTTCATACAACAAATCTTACATTGTTTAAAGTAACACACCCACATAGGCAAAGACCAGTTGATTGGGTCTAATCATAAAATCACCACCCAGCCAAAGAGACATATGCAATTACCCATTAATGCCACTGAGACACTGCTTTTCCGCTGCTAGCTGAGTTTAAATGGAAGTATCATTTGGTTGGCCTATATTGATGAACAATGCCCTTCCCCATCACTAAAATTATCCTGCAATGTTCCTCCAAAAGTAAGTTCTGTTCAGTAACGATTCTCAGCAATATTAGTAAGACTTTAGTTCTTGTAAATTCTGTTCATTTAATTGCTTTCTGATGAGTGTGGGTGGGTGGATTAGTGATTAATAGCCTATTAGCTGCCCAAATGTCAATTCCTGCTCATGCACAGAAGTGGAATAGTGCTATTTTTTCTACACACAAAAAGGCAAATAAAGCCCCCCACCACCACCAGAAACTGATATGGATAATTAAGAGAGACTGTTCATAGGGCAATTAGTGGGCTATTTAATTCTAAATCTGTCCTCATCAGGAGGCAATAAACTCTACTAGGAGTCCTTAAATGCCTCGGTAATGCTCTTCTTTTCTATTCTAGATAAGCTAGTACTGCAGTTGTTGCCAAAATATCACCACAAATCAGAACTGAAAAAGCACAAATGGAAAACACCAAATACACTGAATGTTGCATAATTTCTCCATAAGATGCTTAGGTGGGTGTGCTCTTGCCTTGTGATAAACTTGCTTTGGATAAACTTGGAAATTATCTTGGTTCTTAAAATAAAATAAAAAAATGAAGAAGAACTCGGATAATTTTCTGAACCAATGTGGAAATCCAAGATTCGACCCCTCCATGCCACCAAAACACCCTCCCTGCCAGCCCCCTCCCTCTCTGGCTCATGACACAAGCTCTATAGAAAATAGAGCTAGGGCTAGCGCAGTTACAACACAACACAGCAAGGGAGAACAATGAAGATACTAGCCTCCTTCCTCTCTGCATGGGGCTGTTCTGTTCCCACCACTACAACCATTTGAATAAGTTAAAAAGAAGAGTAGGGGGAGTGAAGGGCTGGTGGGAATGGGGAGAGAGAAGCAGCGATTGTTACATGGTTTGGTGAGCTCTAACTTTTATGAGCCCCCGAAGTTATTGGCCAAGCTCTCTTCAGGAGAACTTCACCAATATGTCCACCAAAATGCAAGTGAGCAAAGGACAGCAATTCCAGAGAAATAAAGCAAAGAGGCTTAGGTATTTACAGAGGTATGCAGGTGTATTCAAAAGTAAGTCTCTTTTTGTTTAACAGACTTGTTCCCAGGTAAGTGGGTACAGAATTACAATCTATGTTTTCGTTTAGGGTTTGGGGAAAAACAGGGCTCTTGTCTCTTTAACAGGCAGGATATTCAACAGTTTAAGCCATGGGTAGGCAAACCAAGGCCTCGGGGCCGGGGCTGGCCCAATCACCTTCTAAATCCGGCCAGCAGACGGTCTGGGAATCAGCGTGTTTTTACATGAGTAGAATGTGTGCTTTTATTTAAAATGCATCTCTGGGTTATTTGTGAGGCATAGGAATTTCATTCATTTCCCCCCAAAAAATATAATCCGGCCCCCCACAAGGTCTGAGGGACAGTGGACCAGCCCCCTGCTGAAAAGTTTGCTGACCCCCCTGGTTTACTTAGTTTCTAGTATACAAATATGATTGGGGAAAAGCTTTGCCATGGCTGTTCTCTTTATAATTTTGGTTTATGCCATACCCCCACCCCATGGCAGCCATATTGTGAGTGGCACCCAGAGCACTCTCTCAAAATTTGAAATGTTGCCCAGTGATCCAAAACATTTGGTGACTCCTAGTCTACACTAACCAGCAGTGGCTTTGGAGGGATTTCCTAGGGGACATTGCCAGTCCTACCTGGAGATGTCAGGGATTGAAACTGAGACCTTTTGCATGCAAGACAGTTGTTCTACCATTGCACTATGGGAAAATGCCTGCCCACTACTTCTGCAGCTAGCGGCCTCTTCTTGTGTGGGCCATCGTGTCCTTGTCCACCCAGTCTTTCATCTTCACATGCCACCCATAAAGGGATCTATTCATATATTTGGAAGCTTTGGTGGGGTGCCCCTTTGAGTGCCCAACTTCACCACAGGTAGTCAGGCACTGTAATAAAGTCAGCACTGTGCTTATACTCACAGAACACATCTACCTGGATACTCAATGCAAAACCCAAAGAGGCAGGAAAAACTACCATACTGATTCTCTTCATCACACACACTCTCTCACACACTTTTAAAAACCATCTCATTTACTTTGCTGGAAAACCTCTGGGGACAACTATACCTTCATTAAAAGACAGCAAGGGCAAGTACAATTGCTGGAGGTGGCATGCGATTCACCAGTTGGCAATTTCTGACTTAAAACAACAGCCTGTGGCACAACATTTGCCTGAGGATTACAGCAGGCTCTGTTCATACGCTGTGGCAATCCTAAGAGAAATTGTGCGGGCGGTTAGAATTCACTAACTGTACTCAGCTGGAATAAGAAAGAAGCAATAATATTTTTAGACTTGGGCTGTGATCAAAATGCACCATTCTGGAAATCAGCTGCATCACCATCCGTAATGTTGGAGTATGTTTACAATCTGAGTGTTTCAAACTTAGAAGCTGGCTTGACACCAAGTCTACACTCTTTTTAACACACACACACACACACACACACACACACACTATTGAAACTACGTGTTGAAATTTTAGGATACATCTTACATTGTTGTGATTTCTGGGTAAATGAACTTGAAACCTGGCTGTCTAAGCAATCTCAGTTCTTACCAAGCTGCCAAAATGTATGACACCTGTAGAAACTTGAGGATAGCCGTCTAAATACCCAGAGAACAAACTGCTTGGAGCTTAATGTACAAAGATATCTTCTGACAGTATGTGATGGCATCTTTTACACCTTTCTGTCTCAGCAGACAGGGAGCAACTAAGCCAAAATTGGCTGTGCAAGCCCAGATTCTCTGCTCCGTGGAACAGGTCAAAGGCTGTCACTTTTTGTTGAAGAAGTTGTATTTCCTGAGTACTAATACTGACATACTTCTGTGCTGAACTGCTCCTATTGCAAATTGTTCTGATAGTTCAGACACTTTCTTTAGGTTAATATGACTGCAATTGACTCTGCAATGGTTTCTGACATGTGAAGGGAGGGATAGCAGGACAGCAAAAAGTATGGGGCAAAGTCATCTGTCCAGGACAGTTTACAATACACACAATGAAGAGAGAGTTGTATTACTAGGGGTTGGAGTTTTTTTAGGAAGAACAGCCAAACATCATTAAACCTAAACTTGACAGATGTCCTTGGGCAAACTTGAAAGTTTCCTGGGACTTCCAGGTATCTGTCAATGATATGTTCAGGCCACAGACTAATTACTCCAAAGTAATTACCTTGACCCCCTCAACAGTAGATATTTGAGGATTGCAGCCTAGCAGCCATGACCTGTATCATCTATTTCATTGTTACAGCAGCATTGTGAGTTGCTTTGGTCATTTGGCAACCTTTGGTGGTGTTCACAACAACCCAATAGATTGCAGTCACTAAGTGGTATTTATTACCCAACACAGTGAGCCAAAGAAATATATAACAGTGCCATTGTTTAAAAGAGGCGCAGTGAAGAATCTGCCCAGGTGTGACACTGCTGAAACTAAGCAGTGACAGACCTTTTCAGTGCCTAGCTGAGAGAGAGGCAGGGGTAGCTGGCGGGGAAAGGCTCTGCCCTGCCCCTCTCGTCTCATCAACAGCATGACTGCACTTAGCGGGAGGGGAAGTGGGATGGGGAGAGGGGTCCTAGCTCACTGGCAGTGTTATGTACTGAAGTTCTCACCCTGGGCCAGCAGGGGGATACTGTAGATAGTTTTCACGCAGGTCCACATATGCAAATAAGGGATTGAAAGTGACGTTCAGTGATTGGATAGTTACAGAAAGTAGTTACAGTTGCGTTGTTGTGGAGCTCTATATAAGCAGGCTGGCTGAACCCTTCAGTTCAGTTCTGTTCTGGCCTGTGAATAAACAAGAGCTCCACCTCAATAAAGTATTGGTTACGCTGCCATTTTCGCTGCCCTCCATCAAGTCTGCTCGCTGATTTGCTCAAAGACCCTTATAAATCAAGATGGTATCAGCACCTTGAAAAAAAAATTGAATCTTTAGGCATCGAGCTGGAGCTCCTGTACAATTCTAATGAGCAATATATTCTCCATAATATCCTAACTAGACTAAAGGATGTCGAGAGACAAAATATTATGGCAGCTGTAAACAAAATTTGCTCCCCCAGATTCTACGATTTAAATATCTTAGATTGCAGAGCCAATTACGTCTCTAAATTAATAATCCCAGCCCAACGTAGGGCTTTTATGCTGGCCCGTTTGAATGTTTTTCCCTCAGCATTTGTCTGGGGAAGATATCAAAACATTCCCAGAAGCAAGAGATTCTGCAGATGTTCTATGAATGTCCCGGACACTGTAGAGCATATCCTCTTTCATTGCCCATTGTACAGTACGCTCCGTCAACGCGTGCTGTCCCCCCTTTCGGGTGGTCTGGAACCCCAGCAAGCTGAATGTGTGGGACTCTACCTATCCGACGCTGACCAAAGGGTAACGGCGGGGGTAGCCGAGTTTTTGGCAGCAGTCCTCCAAGGAGCAGGTTAACAAGGAAAACCACTGATTCTATATGTATATATTTATATTTGTATGTAGCCAACTCCTGCCTTTTTATATATATCTCAAGGCTTTTATATGTTATTTTCCTTTTATGGTTTTACCTGCATAATGCCTAATAAAGGTTTGATAAGTAAGTAAACAAGAGCTGTTTGAAGAATCGCTGTGTCGTCTGGTATGTTCACCCACAACTTAACAGGCAGAGCATCTCCTTTGGATGTAAAAGCTCCCAGATTCGATCCCAGGCAACCCCAGACCGGCTCTGTGAGTGCAGCCACACAATGCTGGCCTCCCCAACCGCTTGCCCCTCTCCCTCCCAGTAAGTGTACTGGCATCACTTGTTGGAGGCCAGATGCAGACCAGCATCCCCTCCTTACTCGCTGTCCTTGGGGAGCATCCATCGGTGAACCCATGGAAGAGCTGGATAGAAATGTAAAAAGAACTATTATATTTACCGAGGAGGTTTGGATTTTGAAAACATTCCCTGTCCTCTTCCGTTTGTATTAAAAACCAGACAATATCATAATTTGCCTCTAGATTGCACAGCCAGAAGGATTTTGCTTCCCGTATGAAACACTGCACACATCGAGGTTTAATAATTCTTTGTCTCATCCCTGTCTTGTTTCCTTGCGTTCTGCAAATGTGTTGCCCGTCTTCTTCCAAGTGACCCTGCACTGCAGCTGTTTGGCATCAATCCTCCCTTTATAGCCAATGGGCTTATTGCAGCCACCGTGGGATGTTAATCAGCAGAACAGCTGGGCCCAGACAGAATGTAACTGGAATATCGACTGCAATAATGCGGCTCGAGCCTGTATGGATAATGCAATTGGAAAGAAAGAGCATGGCAGCAGAGCTTCATGAAGCCAGAAGAAGTCATATGAAATCATTTTGATTGAATGTGATGGAAAGAAAACTCAGTTGGTCTAATGTTGTTTCTGTCGAATTCTTCCCCGAAGAGTGAAGAGTGGCCAGAAGGTTTCAGCAACACTTTTCTATAATGCAATTTTTTTATTTGTTTGTTTATACCCTAATCCTATGAGCTGAGCTTTCCCCAATGTGATGTAGCCAGATTTTCAAATCCAGTTGAATTTATCTGGTACATATTGGCTTTTTTAGACAGACTACTTCCTTATGGCTATTTGAGCAACCCTACAATGATCTAAGCTACAATTTTCTCAGGTTTAAGGCACAAGAACACAAAAACTACCAAATTCTCTGACTCATCTCTTGCAAATTATTCCATTGGTGACATAGGTAGCATTAGGGCTGGGTAAGAATACCAAATAATTTGGCTCACAGTGATTGGCGGGGGACATTTATCCTGCCCCTTCTTGCTAGAACACTACTGGGACCAATAGTTGTGATTGCCAGCTGGAATAGCTGCGGAAGAATTGCCCAACATTCACATCCCTTCACATTAACAGTGCCTGACTACTGAGGTAAAATGTTTTTTAAATGTTAGGCTAGTATACCTACTTATTAGGCCTCTCTAGCTGAAGTCTTACATTCCAGGTTCCTATGCAATATTTTTCTTTACAGCATTGGACTTTCCTTTCGCTTCCAGGCATATCCGCAACTGAGTGTCCTTTCGGCTTTGGCCCAGCCGCTTCATCAGCTCTGAATCTACTTGTACTTGTCCTCCGCTCTTCCCCAGTAGCATGTTGGACGCCTTCCGACCTGAGGGGCTCATCTTCCAGCGTCATTACTTTTATTATGCCTGTTGTCTTTGTCCATGGAGTTTTCTTGGCAGGGATACTGGAGTGGCTTGCCGGTTCCTCCTCCAGGTGGATCACGTTTGGTCAAAACTCTCCACTATGACCTGTCCATCTTGGGTGGCCCTGCACGGCATAGCTCATAGCTTCTCTGAGTTATTCAAGCCCCTTCGCCACGGCAAGGCAGTGATCCATGAAGGGGTAGTCTAAAGGGCACAATCATCACCTCGGGGGGGGGGGGCAACAAAGCCATCTCTACCATATCCAGAGCCCAGATGCTCATAGTGGCCAGGGTGGAAAGGGAAGGGGAAGGAAAGTATGCATGTTTGCAAACTATTTTGTATCAGACCCCCTTGGCACAACTTGCTGGTGGCTACACTGGACTAGGGTGCAGTAGATCCTCAGCAATACCCCATCCTTATCCTTAAAATGCCCTGTTTGGGGGTTTAAGTAGACTGTGTGTCTGCCTTATTAGCTGTAGTGGGTTTGGATAAGGCAGATCCTGGAATCACTGAAGGAAGAGGCTGCTCCATTGTGAGTGACAACTAAGGAACTACATTCAACCCTCATCCAATGGAGGAAGACCTTCAGGTCTTGTTCTATCTGTCTTTCTAGGAGAGTTAACTGGAGTGCAGCTGAGAATACAGTAATTGGCATGGAGGTCTTTCATTAAGGAAGTGTAGGGAAGGAGATAACAGCTTCCTTAAAGAAACAGTAGACATTTAAAGTAAGTAATTATTGAAGCATATTGTTAATGCCTGTTTCTTGTATGTATTATTGTATGCTATTAATATGCAATATAAACTTTTAATAAAAATAGAGATACGCCTTTAACCTTTTAAAAAATTTCTAAGTCAACAACATTAGAACAGGTAGGTAGCTACCCTACACACCATTAGGTTGCCATGGTGGGGGGGAAGGGATACAGTAGTACCTCGGGTTATATACGCTTCAGGTTACATATGCTTCAGGTTACAGACTCCGCTACCCCACAAATATTACCTTGGGTTAAGAACTTTGCTTCAGGATGAGAACAGAAATCATGCGGCAGTGGCACAACAGCAGCAGGAGGCCCCATTAGCTAAAGTGGTCTTCAGGTTAAGAACAGACCTCCAGAACGAATTAAGTTCTTAACCCGAGGTACCACTGTACTGTCATTTCTGCTTTCAATCTGTTGTCATTCCAGTTTATATATCCTTTACATGACTTTCAATATACTTCAAAGTTTATTTGCCTGAGAAAGTTCATTGTGGATGCGACACATGAGTTAGTTATTCAATTGACTTGTAGTTTGTTAAAGGAAGTGAAGCTGTAATCTAGTTATCTTAGATGAGGCAAATTTAATATAGCTGTCTTTTAGTCAAGTGGTGTTGCTTTCCCACCATGATTAGTTTATAAAGGATGGGAATTAATTTATTTATAGCTAATTTAACGATGCAGAAAGATAAGTGAGTCAACTTGAGATGAATCAACAATGCTCCAGGTTATGACAGAAAAATGCTATATCCAGATTACTAATTCCAAATCTGCAGTCTTTTGTGGCCAATGCTTTCTTCTTACAATTATATAAGCACTATATTATCCCTGTATTAACACCTCTTAGTCAAGTTTTTATTTAAGGGAATGTTGGGCTGCCTTTTATGGCCAAGTACAAGGTATTTTTCATATGTGAGGGGATGTGGGTGGTGCTGTGGTCTTAATCACTGAGCCTCTTGTGCTTGCCGATCGGAAGGTCAGCTGTTCGAATCCCCATGGTGGGGTGAGCTCCTGTTGCTCTGTTACAGCTTCTGCCAACCTAGCAGTTTGAAAGCATACTAGTTGAAGTAGATAAATAGGTACTGCTGTGGTGGGAAGGTAAACAGTGTTTTCATGCACTCTGGCTTTCCTCACAGTGTTCCATTGCGCCAGAAGCAGTTTAGTCATGCTGGTCACATGACCCAGAAAGCTGTCTGAAAACAAACGCTGGCTCCCTTGGCCTGAAGCCAGATGAGCTTACAAGTCCTTGGAATGGTTTGTTGAGTACAAGTTTGATTTCACTGGACTTAAAACACCTAGTTCTGTGCTGAAAGGTGTTCGAAGTAGCACGGTAAACCAAACAAGTGCTAATAGTTGGGTTGAAAACAATATTTCAATAATATCCGGTTACTTGTAATGTTAATCTGATCCCATGAAAAACTAAAAAAAAATTATTTGCAAAAGGAGTGATAAGAGTTTACCAGAAGAAGAAAATCATTTTAATAAGTGCTTTTCATACCGTTCTTAATGCAAAAGGGTTTTAAGAACGGTAACTTCGTTTTTTCAATTTTAAACAGATATTACTTTTTAATGCATATGTCCAATATCATTACAGTCACTTTTTAAAATTAAAATGGCCAGGACATCTACATGAGACTTTTCTTTTCTGTTTTTGCTACTGAAAAGGTAATTGCTTTTCAGCGCAAGGCATTTTAAGCTTGGTACCATAAGGTGAGTGATATCAGAACAAGTAATCTTGTGTTCCCATTACAGCAAATTAGGAAAGCAGTAGAGCAGAAGAATGACTCGCATGTCCGTCTTTTGAACAGCTTCCAAATGTGAAGCGTTTTAAAAAGTTGCTGAGAAACGTGTTGCAGAAAGGAACTGCCATCTCAGATGCTTCCAGTCTACACTTTTGTATGGATCTCTCACACATTTCGATAGTTGCTGGCCCTTTGCACAATAAGAGTGCACTTTCACAGCCCACCTTAGTGAAAGTGGGTACATTGAATGCTGCCTTTCTAAGGGCATCTATCTTTTTGGCCACTGTGAGAACAGGATACTGGACTAGATTGGCCTTTGGCCTGATCCAGCAGAGCTCTTACGATCTTATTGCAAGAAATCACAGTGGCCAAACAATCCATTTTGAAAAACAAATATTGGTGATGGGAAAAGGTGGTGGGAAACCACAGTGCAGGGTAATAACCACTTGAGAGAGACATTGTATAACCTCACACAAATTTTGTCAAAGTGACTGTTCAATATACTCTTCATTTGGAAGCAGCTGTCATCTTGCCTTCCTTCAGGAGAGTACTAACAGATATTCATTTCTAGCAGCACCTGAAATGGGAAATGCATTTATTGTTCTGCCACTATACTTCTTTCAGAATCAAAGTTTGCTTTTCAAGTCATTGCTTTAACATTAGTATGCACACCCATTGCAGAATGAGTGGGCTGGAGAAATCAGTTATCTCGAATAAAAATCACATGAAATAATACCTTTGCATTGCACGTTCAATGTGGTGCAGAGATCAAACAAGGGCTGAAGAGGTAAGGTAAAGGGACCCCTGACCATTAGGTCCAGTCGTGGCCGACTCTGGGGTTGCGGCACTCATCTCGCTTTATCAGCCAAGGGAGCCGGTGTACAGCTTCCGGGTCATGTGGCCAGCATGCCTAAGCCGCTTCTGGCGAACCAGAGCAGCACATGGAAATGCCGTTTAGCTTCCCGCCAGAGCGGTACCTATTTATCTACTTGCACTTTGAGGTGCTTTCGAACTGCTAGGTTGGCAGGCTGAAGAGACCCAGGTTCAAATCCTCACTCAGCCACAAAGTTCACCGAATGACTTTCAGCTAGAGACACCATATTTCAGTCTAAGCTCATAGGACTTTTGTCAGGATAATAGAGTGGTGGTTAGGAGAGCTATGCATGCCACACGGTGTTCCTTGAAGAAAATTAATACAGAAATAAATGATGGCGAATTGTGCTCCCTCAGGCTCTAGTAGACTGAGTAGGCTAATGCCTTTGCAAACGAATCTTGGTCATATGCTTAAACCAAAGCAGAATTAATAGCACAAGAATACGCTGTTCCCACATTCCTACAGCATCCCTGGGAACTCCATCCATTACAACACCATCCCACCCCATGACTTAAGCACATAAGGCAGCAACCAGCCAAATGATCCCATCCCATCATGCAATCCATCGTGCAATTCATACACCTGTCAAATGCAATATCCAGTAGGCAGCCAAGAAGAGACCATAATGCCCTCCCCACTACATGATGCTAGAGGTGTGGGCAATCCAGATATATTCCCGAAGAAGGGTTTTGAGTAACCACCTTGGGAACACTGTCTCTGTTTGCACGGCAACATCGCGATTTGCAGGGCTGCCTCCATAACTTCCTCTGCCCAGAGGTTGATGGGGAAGAGAAACATGCGGCTAATTAGTGGCAGCTCTATGCGGCGCCTGAGCCAAGATTTCTATCCCTGAATACAAAGCAAAGAACAAATTCCCCCAGGAAACCCATTCTTTAAAAACAGGAAACCTTGCTCAAGGCTCCAAAACAATCTGTGAAGGAATGCATGATTACAAATGGAGAGCTCATATACAGCTTGGCAAAATGCTAATCTTCCTCACCACCTTCTATGCACCATGGGCATTTTTCTTCCGAGATCAAAATAACCCAATTGCTCCTTGGAGATTGTTGCCAGCTGTGTAATCGAAAGGTGGTGCTGAAATGAAGACTTTTTTTTTTTTTACATAGTGGCAGGAACACTTGTGTTCAGCAGAGAGCACATCTTTTAACCAAAAGGCCAGAGGGCAATAATTCAAGATGGGGAGAAATCCCACGGCATCATCTCTGAGCTCCTGCGACTCATGTGTAAGCCCCACAGAAGCCAGTAGGGTGCACATAAACATAGCTTGCCAGTAGTATGAAAAGCACCCCAAACATATGTAAGGAATGACTTTGGAAATGTGCAGCCCTTCCTTACTGTTTAACATTTTTAGAGCTAGAATGCTATATCAGCTTTTTATTTTAGGCTGTAGCTGGGAGCTGTCCATTGCGCTTATGATATTCTGTAAACCTCCGTGTTACGCTGAAGGTAAACATCCCCAGGTTGATTACCATTCTAGAGCACAGCGCTGGCGGACTGAGCCAAGACAAAGTCTTCCTGTTCAGAGCTGTTTACTCGCACAAGCTCCACTGTGCTAATGGTTCCATGTGCTCCTCTGGCAGCATCAGCCAGTCGATAAGTGGAGCCAAAGGTTGGAAGGTTTTCTGCAATTACCCTTCTTCTGCCCCCATCTCAGCAAAGGCATAAGGCCAGTTTGGAATGTTAGCCCCTGCCACTTAAAACAAATCAAGCGGCAGAAAGAGATATAGATTAGCTGTGGGCCAGATTAAGCTCATGAACTGCTAATTGGAAAGTGACAGTTTCAACTACTCAAGAGCCATTTCACTATGTCAGCATACATTCCAGCCTTAACAATCTTTAACAGAAGTTCCATTCCTTTTATAGTCTTCGAGTTACTCTGGATTTGAACTAGAATACAGAAAAGAAGTCACTTTCCAGAGATACCCGCATGTCTCATTTTTGTAATGCATTAACACGATCAGACAAAGCTGATAAATGTAAATATTCCTTGTATGCAGTGGTGGGGCAGGGGGAGAGAAAAAGATGGAGAGAGGTGCATTTTATAGTTGATATCTTTGTTGTTGAACCACAGAACAAGTCTCATTTATCTTTGTATACTGAATGCTTCCTTAAATCTTTTTATTTGCTCATTTATGTTTCATTTCTTTGCATGGAACACACTACAATCACTTACCTTGTGTGTATATATATATATATATATATATATATATATATATTAAATAGAAACAATGGGGATGACAAAGCAATCAGGTTGGGATGGCAGTGAAGAGAAGGTTTTCCATGCCATGATCACTAGTGGCACAGTGGAAAGCTTTTCAGTGTAGTGTAAACTTTTGATGCGGCCATGACATGAAAAGAAAGCATAAAAAAATAATAATCCTGATTTTGATTCTACTCTCTCTCTCTCTCTCACACACACACACACACACACACACACAGAGAGAGAGAGAGAGAGAGAGAGAGAGAGAGAGAGAGCGCTTGCTTTTCAAAATAAAATAAAATAGTAAATGTGAAATGGCTACACATTTAATATTACATGTAGTTTGGTTCTAGATGATATACCAGTCAAAATGGAATAACTGAGTATGGGTAAAAGAAACAACTTGCTTCCCTACAAAGTTTCTTCAAAAAAATCAACCCTCAGTACCTGTAATAGACAGTTCATAGGCATGCTTTGGGCAAACTCTCCAAGTGGAAAATTAAATGTGTAAATTGGCCATAACCAATTATTACTGGCACATCCAGGATTTGTATGATTATGCTGGCTTTGTACATGTCCTTGTGGAAAAGAAAACCCCACAGCAAAAGCTGGCACAATAAAATGCTTAAGCAAAAAGGCAATTCAGGGGTAGGAGGAAAGTCCCCAGCCAATTCCACTTATCACATAACCTCATTCCTTAGGACCATCGCTGCTTCCAGCAGACTACACACTCTGCTAAAACTATGTTTGCATAATTTAGAACCGCACTAAAAACAGTAAAATTTGGGGAACAGGGAAGAATATGACCAGCAGAGAGATAAATGCTGAATGTGTTTTGTGTTTTTTTTAAGAAAAGAGCATGTATTATATCATTAGGCGAAAAGATGGAAGTTAATGGCATCCCCCTGCACAGATTTAATGAGATGGATATAGAATTCCGGAATCTCCAGATAATATTTTGAAAACCCTCTAAGTGTCTCAGAAGCTTAAGTCAAAATAGTTACTTTGAAACACTGAATGTCAGTAGAACCACAGGCTCCTAAAACTGCCTTCTTTAAACCACTCACATCAGAGTAGTCCTATGGACTTTGATCACTCTACTATGTAGTAATTAGCTCAAGAAAATGCAAGGTTAGCACATTTCCAAACTGCAGTTTCCAGGAAATATCCTAGACTGAAATCAGTGGGGTTTATTTCTACAGAAAGTAGTGTTCCTCAGTTGTATTAAATCACACTCCATTCGATACTAAACTTTATCCACACATAACCTAGAGTTTCATGGGGGCATTCTGTTCTTGCCTTGAACCTCTATCACAGTGGTGGGGAGCCTGTAGCTACAACTCCCATCACCCATCACCATTGGCCATTGTGGCTGGGGTTGATGGGAGTTGGAGTTCATCAACATCTGGAGGGCCAAAAGTATATGACCTCTTCCCAAAAGGCTTTGCCATTTATAGAACATACTAGACATAAAATTCTAGTTCTTATACAGTATTTTATGGAACAGATATTCTTCTGCACGGGAAGAATCTCCAGAGTCCCAAGAAATAGATATCCCATTGAGTTCCTTTGAACCCCATGGAACAGACAGTGCCAATATGATACCCAACTTCACAGGCCTTTTGAACAAAATAGTCAAATGGGGAGAAAAACACAAATGAATTCTCACATGGTCCTTGTTTGCCACTTCTTTCCACCTAACACAGACAGTCAAATCACATTCTCAGTATACTATACATTCAACCATTTTTAGCATTAGCAATTTGTGCCAACAAAAGTTGGAAAGAAAAATCCCTTGAACCAAGTTCAGTGGGTGAAAGAGAATGCAAACATTTGACTGCTGTTCTTCAAATACATATAGCCTTTGCACCTGCCGTTCTTCATACACACAGAGCTATGCAGTCACTGCCAGACCACCTGAATACTCCCACAATACTCACAGAGAGCAAGTGGTCTGCAGACCACATTATGGGAACCCCTGTCCTAGCTAATCTCTGAAACTGGAAACAAGCCTGGCTGGAGGGAAAGCACTGAGAAGATGGTGTCAAAAAGGCTTCAATAGCTCCTGCCCATGTGCATTTTAAAGAGCCCTCCAACCCTCTACCACCATCACATGTTCAGCTTCAGACTCTTAGTAGTTTATGGATATAAAATACCCATATTGGAGAAAGCTTTTATGAGAAGAGGTCACCTTACTTGTTCACGGTTGTCCTTCCAATCCCTTGAATGCTCAACTTCTTAGCAATGGTTATTTGGCTGTCTTATTTTGACTGCTGCTCCCTTCTCTAGTGGGGGGCAATGCTCTACACCTGCAACAGAATGAGATGGAAATAAGATGGTGGTGTACTGGGGTGGTAGAATGACTCACACAATGACATACTGCACATCTTTGAATGCTCCCTTGAATTAAAAAAAAACCTCTGTGAGTAGAAAAGTATAATATAACTGGGCTGAACACTTTCCTCCTGCTCTGCTAGATCTTTACTTGCTGGCAAGTTTATGGTCTTTTATGCTTGTTTGTTTTTACATGGAAAGAGCATTCAGAAATACATTCCTAATATGAATTCTGAAGCAATACAGAATAGCACCTCCAAATTCTTCTACTGCACTCATCTTCATATCTGGAAATCTATGGACAATGCCCCAGATTCACAGCAGGTTGAGAGAGAGAAGAATAGGATTCACATGGAATTTTTTCAGTATAGTTGGCTGTAGTTTACTTCACTCAAATGGAGAGAGAGATTTACACATCATGAGTAGGAGAAATGCTGATCGTGTCCTCCTCAAAGGTTGCCGCTTCAGAGGTTTCGACTGAAATGTCAACACACATGGCATAGTCTTTCAACTGGAGTACATCACTATCAGCTGACGCTCAACAGCAGGGTATTACTGTTACAACAGTGGTCTGGGATCCCTTCTGAAAAACTTGAGCTCTTACCTGTTGTTATATCCCCCCTTTTGTATTGTAGGGAAATTATCACATTGAAAATATTATTTCACAAATTGTTATTTTAGGAATTACTTGGGACAAGAAACAGAATTAATCTAAACCAGAAATGGGGAATGGTTCATCCTTCAGATGTTGTTGGAATACAACTCCCATTATCCTTGACCATTGACCACATGGGGATTTGAGTCCAACAATATCTGGAGAGCCACAAGTTCCCTACCCCAATTCAAACATTTATCCTCCACAACCCTTCATACCTGAATATAAAACCTGAATATAGCAAACCTTCTTCAAGTTAAAGATATCAACAGATACAGTGGATAAATTGTATAGAGGCATCCAGTCTAGATGTGATATTCACCTTTACAAATGGACCAACCACCTTTCTTTTGTGAGCATAAACTGAACCACTCAATTCAGGGGCACAGTTATGCTTTATGGACCTGGTTAATCAAAAGATCCACTCTACGTATCCTGGTGTTAGGTTGGGGGCATTACTAGACAACATGCTGTATTCAATTCCATTTCAAGAAGTGACTTTATTTTTGCATGGCTACAGCAAATTTGACATATCTTTATAGTGATGTTTGAAGGACAATGTGTGTGTCTGAAAACATTTATTAAACACATAGTTGGTTGAATGTCCTTCCAATAATAAAGAAAAGATGTAATCAAACTACAGTGGAAAAAATATATCTACTTCTACATCTAGATCATGTAGTACTCTCCTGTCATGCTCCAATCTCTTTTCCAAAGCATCAGAAAAGTGGAATTTGCAGGGCCATGTTTATATGGGCTTGTCCAGACTTCCACTTGTGGCATGCATTGAAAGCATGAGTCCAAGCAGTTTTCTGTTTGACCCACATTTTCTAGGCACAGGTCCAAGTGGTCAGTGGCGTAGCGTGGGTTGTCAGCACCCAGGGCAAGGCAAGTAATTTGCACCCCCTAACCCGTGGATTTTAGCACACCCCCGTGCCCCCCAGATGTTGCACCCGGTGCAGCCAGCCCCCCCCCTGCACCCCCACGCTACGCCACTGCAAGTGGTTTCCCCCATGCTGCACTCCCTTCCAACGGAAAACCCATTGTTTGTTCCAATTGAGTGTTAAAAAGCAGTTTTCCTTGGGGGAAGGCAGCAGAGGAAGAGGAAGTGCAGATAAGCCTTATCTTACATTGACCATCCTTCCCTCCTACCTAAGAGCAGCCACTGAACTAGCTCTATAACTACTAAATAGTCACAACTTGAAAAGATCACATTTCTGCTTGCACTGAAAACCTTTCAGCGTGAAGTTGGAATCCCATTAGGAAGTGTGTAGAATTTCTAAGGAAGGAATAACTTCCTTAGCCTCTCGGGTTCATTTTGATACATGTCTTGACTGCGCCATGAGAAGCATACCAGTTCATCCCCCACCATTTAGGAAAACCATGATGCCATGTGACACCAGTCAGTGGTTGATACAATACCTCTTCAATTCTAACATGATTCCTGGCGCAATCTCTTTGAGAGCAAGAGGGAAATTGTCTTTACTTTCCCATGATCAAATAGAAATAGAAATAAAATATGAATAATTTGCTACAGAAGCCAAAATTGAAATCAACAGCCTGATTTTTAAAAAATGTTTGTACCAGCAAAAAAGAAAAAAAAGTTAACGATGGGGCATGCCAATAATGTTGCAATGATGCTACATCAATGCAAATGTTTAGAACCAGGATGCAAATACAGCTTTTTTAATGGGTCTTATTGTAAACAACTCCAGTTCTTCTCTGATGCATGTAAACTATAATTAAAATGATGTAGGGTTATTACTGACATGCTGCTGAAACACAAGGTTATCTTGGTCAAGAAAACTCTCCGTGAAGATAATTGTTTCCATATTTTATAGCCAAAGGGCTTGCAAGGTTACATGACTGATAACTTGTAGAAATTACAATTATTGATGGGCTGTTTTGCATGTTCCATTGTGATTCAAATCAGCTGTACTGCCCTTGACGTCTAACTTCTTCCAAAAACTGTCAGATTGACAAGGTTAATAGGACATTTGGCCTTACTGTTTGAAAGACTAAAGTGAATACATAGTAAAATAACAATTAAAAATACAGGATTTTTTGCAAGCTTGAAATAAAATGTTCAAAATTCATAACGGAGAAAGGGTATGAGTTTTAGAAAATCTATAGATCTATAATAGATTTGCTTATGGATGCAATACTTAAATATATTTAATGTCTGTTTTAGATCTGAAGTGCATGCTTATTTATATGATTAGCCTGAGGGAAAACCCATTGCTTTCAGATTAATCAGATATTTGGATATATTGAAGTGCTAATTGCATAGGTTTGCACTACAAACAAGGAAATGAAGGAAAGGCAATGACAAGAGCTGTTAGCCATACTAGCTCAAATCATCCAAGACCCAACAGATCCATCACTCTGTCTACAACAAGTGGATGTTTTCTAGAACACATTTTGAGTTATGGAATCAGTGGTATAGTGGTAAATTTTAGCCTGCAAGAGTTCATCTTGACAACCCCCATACCAACATCTCCAAGGAAAGTCCAAAAGAACAGGCAGTTGTGTTGATCCATTATCCCATCTATCTATCTATCTATCTATCTATCTATCCATCTATCTAGCAGCAATACATAGTACAATACTCATTTATTAGGAGCAACGTAGCTGCAATTCTATGCATAGTTTCCTGATATTGATCTACCCATTGATCTCAGTGCTGCTTACTTCAGACCGCACAAGATCAACTTGTAAAGCACACTGAGCTTTGGCAAAAGAGTTCTTCAGCCAACTAAAATGCAGCTTTTCACTTTCAATTAGAAACACAAACTTTAAACTGCTAGAATAATGTAAGAACCTCATCAAAGAAAATGAAAGAAGTTTCCAGCCCCAGCTTGATGGTTTCCCTCTTTCTCTGATGTTCTCCACACCAGGGGTGAGGAACCTATAGCCTTCCAGATGCCATTGGACTCCAGCCCATCAGCTCATAGATCCCATCATCCCCAACCAACATGGCCAAAGATCAAGGGTGATTATCCAGCAGTATCTGGAGGACCACAGGTCCCTACCCTGCTCTATGCCAACCCATCACCAATGAAGTTACAAGTCTCATTATCACCACATTTATTGGCCTAGGAGGGGGGGGGTCCATCAAAGACCCTGGTGCTCCAGCAGATGATGCCATTGGTCCAGCTCTGGAAAACACCATGGAGCTGTGCTCCTCTGCATTTCCCTCCACAACTATATGGGGCTCATCTTGCTCTCAGCTTTAAGGACTAAAAGGCTTGAATACAACCCAGTGGACACATGTTTCACAAAACGGCCACACCTAAAACCACTCCATTGTACTTTCCCATTGTGCCAGCACAGGCATGAAGCTCCTCAGTCCGAAATGACTTCCCCAATCATTTCAGTAGATGAGACCGTTCTATGCCTACACAGTGGTTGAATGACCCAAACTACGCAGAGTCCTGGGGAATTGACCATATTTCCATCTAGTTCAGCACTCTGCAAATGGTTCCCTCTGGGGTGCCAGCAAGCAGGGCTTGAAGACAATAGCTTCCTCCTGCTATTCAGGTTGAAAGCTCTATATGGTTGTTAACATGACTAATAATCTCATCAGTTCATTCATTTAAATAAATGAGGGTATCTGGAGATACAGAAACTCTGTGTGAGCTGCAATAAATATGCAAACTCTAGATCAGGTGAAAAACAAGCATAGTTCGCTCATTTGTATAATGTCATACGATATAACTATTTCACTGTTTTGGTGTTCTTCTTCAATATTTTATAAGCAGTACAGCTTACATATTTTCCAACAATATTCTTCTTGCTACGGCAAAAAAAAATTCTGCACTTTGCACTGTTTCATATATTCATATTTACTGAAATATTTATACACTCTGGAATTTAGACAAAACCTGCTTTTCATATATTCATTTAGGGAAACTCTAAAGTAGGGAAGGCTCGGGCTGACGCAATTCCAATTGTTCAGGTGGGAGTAGCTCCAGGATCCTCAAGTGTGAGGCTTAAGGGGATATCGGCAGCCCTAATACTAAATTATCTTCCTTACATTAGGAGATTCCTGTGAATAACTAGCCAGTGCCCACATCATATCAAGTGTCGAGACGTATTTGTATTCAGCACTAAACCAGTGTGGTATAGTGGAATTTGCCACTTTATGAGCTACAAGGAGCTCCAGTTGACGAAATGCCTCCGTGTTAGCTGACAAAGTGTTGAGGTGAGTTAAGCAGATGGTGAAAGGAGAGGGTAAGGAGAATCCAGTTACTTTGACCCATCGTGTGGCAACTGTGGATAAGGTAAATTCCATGCTTGGGGTCATTAGCAAAGGATTTGAAAATAAAAGTGCCTTTATACAAATCTATACTGAGACCGTATTTGGAATACTGTGCACAGTTCTGATCGCCTCCCCTTAAAAAGTTTATTATAGTGTTGGATTCAAAATTCAAAATGCTTTTGAATTATGGTGCTGGAGGAGACTCTTGAGAGTCCCATGGACTGCAAGAAGATCAAACCTATCCATTCTTAAGGAAATCAGCCCTGAGTGCTCACTGGAAAGACAGATCATGAAGCTGAGGCTCCAATACTTTGGCCACCTCATGAGAAGAGAAGACTCCCTGGAAAAGACCCTGATGTTGGGAAAGATGGAGGGCACAAGGAGAAGGGGACGACAGAGGATGAGATGGCTGGACAGTGTTCTCGAAGCTACCAGCATGAGTTTGACCAAATTGCAGGAGGCAGTAGAAGACAGGAGTGCCTGGTCTACTCTGGTTTATGGGGTCACGAAGAGTCAGACACGACTAAACGACTAAACAACAAAATGTTGGAAACAAGTCAGAAATAGGCAAGCAGACTGATCTAGGGGGCGGAGAAACTCTTCTATAAGGAAATGTGGGACTTTTTTAGTTTAGGGAAAGGGCCCGTAAGACATGGCAGAAATTTATACACGACTCAGAGAAAATGGATAAAGGGGTTTTTTTTTTTCTTCCTCTCTCATGAAACTAGTAGGACTTGCGGACATACAATGAAACTTAATGTTGTAAGAATCAAGACAGTTAAAAGGAAGTACTTCCATAGTTAAACTATGGGAACTCATTCCCATGGGAGGGAGTGATGGCCACCAACTTGGATGGCTTGAAAAGAGACAAATTCATGGAGGATAAGGCTCTGTTCCATCTCTAATGTCAGAGGCAGTATGCCCTTGAATACCAGTTACTGGGAATTGCAGGCATGCAGAGTACTGTTGTGCCCAGGTCCTGCTTCACGCAGGCATCTAGTTGACGACTATGCAGACAGGATGCTGGACTAGATTGTCCATTGGCCTGACCCAGGAGACTCATCTTATGTTATTGTGTTCTAAGTGGGCAGAGTGACAGACTAGGACCTGGAAGACTGGGGATCAAAATACCACTTCATCATGAAAGCCACTGGGTGACCTTAAGCCACCAGCTCTCAGCCTAGTCTGCCTCACAGGGTTGTTGTGGGGATAATATGAAGGGGGAAACCATGTATACACTACCATTGAGCTCCTAAGATGAAAGGTGGTATATAAATGCAATTTAAAAATGTAATATTGCTGGTGTAATAATCTTGCAACCCTGGTGTAAAGCAATGCTGGTGTGCCATTCTAAGCCTTGGTTTTAGGAGTGGCAATCAAATATGGATGTGCTTTTTAATGTTACATCAAAACGTAGCCTTCATAAATTACATTCAGAAAGCATGCTTACGCATTCCGAGTGTGAATGCCTTCATTCATTGTTTTGCCACTAGCAAACCAAAAACTGAAAGGCATACAAAGAAGAAAGCTTAATACAAATGAGTGAAATCACAGGAGCTTTTCCGAAATCTATTTGAGAAAGAGGTTGTGATTATATGATGATACAATTCCTTAAGGCTTCAGGAAAATGCAAAATCTTATTAAAGTACAGAAAGTTCAACTAAAATTCTCTGTGGACAATAAAACTGAAGTGGGGGTGGTGATGGTAGGAATGATTATGCAATCAGAATGGGAGCGATGGAATTTACATAAGCGTTGGACGGAAAGCTTTATATAATGTATTTTCAGCGTTCAGTGCTTTTGTCTTTCCCTTGATGCTCTTAATATTCCCCTTATGATGGTGTTTATTTACATGGTGGTTGAAAATGTTTAGGTACTGCTTTTTTATATTAAAGTATCTAAAGTAGACACCACCTTATACCGTAAACCAACTGACCGACAAACATATCTACATGCCTCTAGCTACCATCCCAAACATACCAAACAGTCCATTGTATATAGCCAGGCACTACGTTACAGCCGCATCTGTTCCAATTCTACAGATAGAGACTCTCACCTAAGAGATCTACAGCAAACCTTTTTAGAACTAAAATACCCAGCAGATGAAGTTAGACAACAGATCAACAGAGCCAGACTGATACCCAGAGAGAACTTGCTGCAAGACAGACCCAAAAAAGAAAATAACAGAACACCTTTAGTCATCACATACAGCTCCCAAGTTAAAACAGTACAACGCATCATCAGAGATCTACAACCTCTCCTGGACAATGACAGTTCTCTTTCTCAAGCTCTGGGAGGAAGACCTTTCATTGCCTACAGACAGCCACCCAATCTTAAACAACTCCTAACCCACAATAATACTACAACCAGACTTAACATGGACACTGGCACCAGAGCCTGCAATAAACCCAGATGCCAACTTTGCTGCCACATACACCCAGACAACACCATTACTGGCCCCAACAACATCACACATACCATCTCGGGACTATTTAATTGCTCATCGTCTAACATTGTGTATGCCATCAAATGCCAACAGTGTCCTTCAGCTCTCTATATTGGACAAACAGGCCAAACCTTACGCCAAAGAATAAACAGACATAAATCTGACATCAGGAACCACAAGACAGAGAAACCAGTAGGAGAACACTTCAATCTCCCAGGACATTCTATACAAGATCTCAAAGTAGCTGTTCTATTACAAAGGAATTTCAGAAATAGACTGGAAAGAGAAGCTGCTGAATTGCAACTTATTACCACAGTTAAAACCATGGAGAGACCTGGTCTGAACAAAGACATTGGATTCTTATCTCATTATACATGACAAAGCCATTTTTCACCTTCTCACCCCTTGCGTTTTCCTGTAAGACCTATTACAGTCGTTAAGAGTCGTCAACAGGCTCATCACAGCTATCTGCCAATCACCCAATCCCACCACCCTTCTGAGTAATACCCCTCCCCACCTTCTCACTATATAGAAGGGTCTGGTGACTTCTGTTTCAGTGTATCTGAAGAAGTGTGCATGCACACGAAAGCTCATACCAAGAACTAACTTAGTTGGTCTTTAAGGTGCTACTGGAAGGAATTTTTTTTTATTTTGTTTTATCTAAAGTATGTCAATGTATCTGAACTTAATGACTTCTATTTATAAACCAAAACCAATGCAGCTTAGAGTAAGAATTCCTTATAAAATAACAAAATGGAATTGTTTTGTTATAAATTGGCAACAACAAGAAGCAATAAAATTAGAGAAAATCATTAAGATAAAGCAGAAGGACAGAAGACAGGACACTGGGGAATCCTATGCATATTAGTATAAGCATACTGTTGACCAATTTGTGTACTCCAAAAGTTAATAAATGGTCCACATCTCATCAACAATGATTTCATATATATATATATATATATATACATATATATATGTACCATTATGAACAGACTCCTCCGCAGAATTTCTGTAGGTGGCAATTGAAAGTCCCAAAAGTAATTTAGTACTACAGGCATACAACTGTCTACCCTCTAACCCAAATGCTCTAAATGATCTCAGGATGGAGATCATTAGAAGCAATTGAGAGAGAAAGCGCAGGCTTCAATTAGCCCCGCTTAGACTGGGGAAAGTGCATGTTTTGGTAACAATAAAATGTCTAGAACATACGGGAAACTACCAAGAAGGAAGGTGAGCCTGGATTGAATCTTAAGTGGTGCTCACTACCTTGTGGGAGACTTCTGTGTTCCTACATTGATTGGAAATGGTTTCCACTGCACTTTAAGAATGCAAGAGGAGCCTGCAGGATCAGGCCAATGCTCCATCTAGTTCTAGCATCCTACTCTGTCAGTGGCCAACCAGATGGCTATGGACCTGAACACAAGAGCACTCTCAAATTTGACATGTATGTCAGTGAATAACACCTGGGAAAGTCCAACACAGCCATCATATTTTACTTCAAAATAGGGGACTTCTAAAAAAAAAAACCATGAAGGGATTGGTAAAAAGGAAAGTCAAGTAGATCAAGTTTCTCCAGAATACTTGGGGGGAAATATTATATACAGTGGTACCTCAGGTTACATACGCTTCAGGTTACAAACGCTTCAGGTTACAGACTCCGCTAACCCAGAAATAGTACCTCGGGTTAAGAACTTTGCTTCAGGATGAGAACAGAAATCGTGCTCCGGCAGCGCGGCAGCAGCGGGAGGCCCCATTAGCTAAAGGTGCTTCAGGTTAAGAACAGACCTCTGGAACGAATTAAGTTCTTAACCCGAGGTACCACTGTATCTCAAATTAGGACTGGTACCACCAAATCTGAGAGAATGTCAGCATTATTAATAGAGTCAAGGAAGCTATTAGAGGCAAAAGGTCTTCCTTTAAAAAATGAAGGTCTTGTCTAAATGAGGAAAGCAAGAAAGGAATTTGAGAAGCACATCACTAAAAGCATATTTTAACAACAACATCCTTAGATATAACAGAAGTAGGAAACAGATGGAGGGGGTACTGGACTGAGGGGAACAGTTGTGGCAAGAGATTAAGTTCTAAATTTCATTAACAAATTAAATATGAAACAAATCACTAGGTCTGGATAGTATCCACCTAAGATAATACTTAATTCAAATGTGAAGCTGCTAGTGTTCTTTCTTTCTCTCTCTGTCTCTCTCTCGTCTAAGATTGGCCTGCATAAAGGAAACTACCTTATAAAACTTTTCTTCAAACTGAAGCCTATTAAAAGTTAAATGGATTGAGGATAATGTTTAAAATCTTAGATACCACATGGCAATTCATTCTTATGACACCTGGTTTTATATTAAAAGCTCAAGAAATGTTAAAGACTGGAGATATGATTAGAACAGAATATTGGAGAAGGAAGAGTTCAAAGGTCACCTAGGCATTATGAGAAAGGACCACTTTCATACCCATCACCTGCAAAACTGCCTATCCAGAAGACAACAGGTCTTAAACAGAAAGTTCATTAGAGAACAATGCCTGCAGAGCAAGGAGGTCCATTTAACCACTTTGGCTATGGGCAACCAATATTCATGAGATGTTGTTGCTTTTGAGGTCAAGGATTCTGCCAAGGAGGGCATCTGTCTACTTAACATTTTTTTTCCTCCCCTCAAATTGTTGTTTTCTTAAGGCATCTTGACATTATTCTCAAAAGAAAAGTCAGCAAACCACAGTTCTTTTTGCTAGCAAAAACATTTCCTCCATAGGCCAGGGAAAGCTTGAAGGGAATAAAAGCAGAGTTCATCTATTTTAAAACAATGGATTACATTGCCAGCAAGCATATTTTAAATGCACAAGTTAACGTAGTTCATGAGTAACATTTCAAACAACACAGTAGCAACGGTCTCCTTATTTAAGTGCTATTAAGTCATTTGTGCACACTGAAAAGCCAACTGAAATTTCCTTTATTAGGCAAGCATCTATTAAAGACAGCACCATAGACCCCCCATGGGAATGGAAGTTAATAACCCTATCAATTGCATAGAAGAATCTCTACTTTCTAAGCACTTTGTAGGGGTTTTAAACCACTTTGTGAAAAACAAAATTTCAATCAAGCAATTTACAAATTTTAATAAATAAGAACCATCTGGACTACACATTTAAAGTAGTATCATGCCACTTTAAACAGTCATGGCTTCCCTCCAAAGAATCCTGGGAAGTACAGTTTGCCAAGGGTGCTGAAAATTGTTCAAAGACCCCCAGAGTTTTCTGAGGAGATGAATTGACTGTTAAACCACTCTGAGAATAACCACCTGCCCTGCTCCTTGGAATAACCACCTATCAATTATGCTCCTCTCCCCTTACCAGTAGGCGCTGAGGGGGAAAGTCCATGTATTCATTTGCAGCTAATCTTTTACTTCCTGCCACAATCACTGTGATTTCACACACATTTATTTCTCGTTAATAGATGGCTCTCAGAGAATTTTTCAACAAATCACAAGCCACATCTGGTTCCCGAACAAATCTGACCACCCATAGCACACTTCCAGATTGCTTATTCGCACACAATTTGGTTGTTATTGCTGCACTTCAGTCTTCTAGTAGCTACAAAAAGTTTGATAAATGATAGGATATTGCAAAGGAAAATGCAGGATATTCTCCACTAGCTATGAAAATATTAGGATGAGTGCTCAACCTGGTAGTTCCCTTACACTATATGCAACAGGTGATCTGTTTTCATCATGATGACTTACTTGAGAGCTTATCTGGGCACATACCCTTTGAGAAAGATTTTTTCTATGATGGCTCCTACTGTTGTCAGCCCACGTCAAACAGGCCATGACCATCCACCTCCATAGCAAGAGTGTGCTTTTGGTCCACTACTGCAAAACCCTCAAAAACAATGAGGGACAGCAGATCTCATGAATGGCTCACCAAAGGGAGAAAACAAATATGAGGGCAACCAAGATGATCAAGGGTCTGGAAACCAAGCTTTATGAGGAATAGTTGAAGAAGCTGTGTATGCTTAGCCTGGAAGAGACTTAGAGGAATTATGATAGGCATCTTCAAATATCTAAAGGGCTGTCATGTGGAAGATGGAGCAAGCTTGCTTTCTTCTGCTCTGGAGGGTAGGACTCGAACCAATGGCTTCAAGTTACAGGAAAGCAGATTCTGACTAAACACCAGGAAGCACTTTCTGACAGTAAGAGCTGTTTGACAGTGGAACAGACTCCCTTGGGATGTTGTAGATTCTCCTTCACTGGTGGTTTTTAAGCAGAGATTGGATGGCCACCTGTCATGGCTTTAGTTGAGCTTCCTGCATTGCAGGGGGCTGAGCTAAATGAGCCTCAGGTTCTCTTCCAACTCTATGATTCTATAATAGAGACACTTACCCAAATGGTGGTCTAAGAACTAGCATATTTATTTCCCTACCCAGTCAATTTTCTTATAGCATAATTATACTCAGAAAATGAGCTGGCGCTTAGTTTGGGGGTGATGAAAAGAACACTTATCTGCTGCTTTTAGAAAAGGCATTTTCTTTGTTGTGGATTATTGTTACACGGGTGGGTTGTGTTAAAGAAAAATCAAAGCTCAGGAAATAAAAATGCTAAAACCTTGAACAATCATGCAAATCAGCAGGAGATGGACGCTGCTGCAATATCTAATTAATGCTCTGGGAACTCATGTCACTTCTACTTAATTTCAAGTACTTGAGAAAGAAAACATGCTTTCTGGTTTTCACGCTTCTGTGTTTTGTAGATCCCCTTCAAATTGGTATCTAAATGGGTAAGCTCGCTTAGGCTTGATTTCAACTGGGACTAGTAATTGCAAGCCAAAGTGGAGACACTTGGGTAAAATGCCTTTTTTCCCCTCAAGAGCTGTAGAAATTTTGGTTAGGTTTTTTAAACAAAAAACAAAAAGCACCCACACCAATCAATCGAGCCTCCAAACCCCATTGGTCCATCTAGCCCAGCCCAGTACAACTAAGTGGCAGCAGCTCACTGTAATGTTTCAGGCAGCGGCTTCTCCCACTGCACCATTCCTGAGCCACAAACCTTCAGTAGCAATGGCCATGCTGTGTCCTCTCCCTTTCCCTCCTTTAAAATGGCTGCTTTGGCCACATGGCAAGGGATGAAAGGGAGGAAGCCACATGTCTCTGCCCCCCCCCCCTTCAACCATTTCCAGAATTCCCGGTGCTAAGGGGAAGGGATAGTCATCACTGCTGGAACAGTACCCTGTCGTTGCTCAGAGGATCACGAGGTCAAGGATTTGGAGGAAGCATCGGGTGGGGGAATTGCCCTTTGCACCAATCCCAGATGACTCCGCTTTTTCAGAACCCCCTCTTCATCATAAGCCCATCTTGCTACCACTTCCTGAGCCTGAAAAAGTTGTGCTGCTGTCCTCCGGGTCCAACTACTCTGGCCCAGAAGACATGATCTCCACTGCACTGTTAAAGCCAATTGCTTGTGAAGCTGCAAGTCTTCTCCCAACAGAGGTAGGGCTAGGCACCCAGAACAAACTGAAGGCCTATTTTGGTATCCACCTGAAGCTGCCGTGTTATGGAATAAACATTTGAGCCTGCTGGCATGAATCTCCAGAACAATCTGGGGTTCAACTTGGAACTTGAGCTTTGCCTTCCTTGATTTTGCCTTACTAGAACCTGTACTTTGCCTTCACAGAAGCTGAGCTTTCTGTTGTGTGACTTTGCCTTGGTAGAACCCAAACTCTTGTCTAGAACCCCCTTCTTGAGCTGAATCACCATCTAGCTGAGACCCAACTTGGGACAAAACACTGCCAGGTATGTGGGTTGGTGAATAGAAGGGAGAAGAGGAAATAGTTTAATCCAAGCCAAATAAGAGCCTCACCCTAAGTGCTGCGAGCCAAGGACTTGCAAAGTTTAGCAGAAGTGTCTTGCTGGGTGAGGTAGAGCTATTATACTAGCTTCCTGGTGGGTGGGTTGCTTATAAGGAGAGAGAGAGGTTGGCATGATGCAAACACATTGGCAGAAGCATTGGATTGGTTCCATCAGTGAGTCTGCACCATAACAACCACCCCCTCCCCGCCTTGCCCAACAACAGCAAACCATCTGCTGCCCAGCTAGCGCAGTGACTCTGCCCCACCTGGTGTGCGACTTCTGAAACTCAGCAACATCTTCTAGTCTGAGTTTGTTAAAGAGGAAAGGTGGTGTTCATTCCTTTCAGAGAACCCAGAGAATCTCAGTCTGGAGGCAGCAATGTTTCTGAATACCAGTTGCTGGAGACCACAGGAGGAGAGACTGCTCTTGGGCTCAGATCCTTCGTGTGAGTTTTCCACAGGTATCTGGTTGACCACCTTGAGAACAGGATACTGGACTAGAGGGGCCATTGGCCTGATCCAGCAAGCTTTTACATTCTTAGTTTTTGTTTTAATGTATATTGCAATCTTCAGGAGTTCAGAAACATTAGGAAAATATGCAGGTAAGAGCCCATTTAAGTTGTAATTTCCAATATCAGTGATTGCCAGTCAATAGTGCAGGGATAGGGAATCTGTTCATAAAGCTGTTGTTATACTGCAACTCCCATCATCCTTGACAATTGGCCAGGCAGTATGGGGATGATGTTGAGAGGAGGATCCAACCACATCTGGAAGGCCACAGATTTTCCACTCCTGTGCTTGAGGAGAAGCTTCCTGAATGCAACAATTCAGCTCTGGGGCAGCCTACAAATAATTGGCCCCAAACATGTACTCATATGCCATTCAGAAGAAGTAGAAAGGGCCCCAACTGCAAAGGTTTTGAATTTCAGTAAAGTTTTGGTCTGGCATTTTTAGTTTGCAAATTCAGCACTGAAGCTGTCTCCTCTGCCTCTCACATCTTATCCAGACTCTGAGTGACATTAAAAAAATCCCACCTGCAATTTCCACTCTCAGTACTTTAAAATGTCAGGGAAAGTAGATGGTCACACTAATTGTGGCCAGCTGTTACACTAGTTCCCGTGATATGAGAGTCAGGGTCCGTGTGACAAATCATCAGCATTTCAACCAAAACCTATAAACTGAAGGAACACTCTGGTTGAAGCTATACTACTGGCATAACTGCTCAGGGGAAATCAGCCCAATCGATAGTTTTAACATTAAGCAAAGCAGAGCAACCATTGACATTAAAAATAGGCAAACTGATTGAAATTTGTGAACATGCATAATGCATTTATTGCAAGGTTATTCTCTTTTACCACAGTAAACATGTTTGTGTGTGTCTGTAAATGTCATTTGCTTTGTCTGCGTATTTTCTGGTGCGTCTAACAGCGGCTTGTGTTTAGCTGATGGATGACCGTAGCTCACAATGTCAAAAATGTGGGTGGGTGTGTACTGGCTTTGAAATAGCACCCAAATATAGAGAGGCTAGTATTGGCTTTCAAATTATGTAGTTTTTATTGAACAACTGTGTGAGAGCTAGCAGGTTGTAGCTAATGGGAGTTGTAGTCCAAAACGTCTGGACAGCACCAGGCTGGGTGAGAGGCTGGCCGACAGAGTAAGCTGTGAGATGAGAACAAATTGCAACTTGAAACCCCAGGTACATATTTCAGCTCAGCTCACCATGTCCCATCATGTTTTGATGTCTATAATACATGACTAACACTGGGCTATTACAAGGCTGTTGCCAGAATTGCTGAAAGTATATGATGTGCTTAGAAACCTAGGAAGCTGCCTCATACAAAGTCAGACCCTTGGGTCCAACTACCTCAATATTGTCTACACTGACTGGCAGCAGCCCTGCAGGATTTCAGACACAGTTCTCTTCCAACTCTACCGGGTGGTGTTGGGGGTAGAACTTAGACCCTTCTGCATGCACAGCAGATGTTTTGCTACTCAACTATGATGGCTTTTTCCTCTCAAGGACTTTTACGTAGCCCTTTTTCTACACACAGCCCTTTTTCCAAACAGAGTTCTGCTTTGGAGAAAGATAGAAGTAATCGTACCAGCCCAATCCTTTTTTAAAAAATGCTGAATGCCGCTTCTGACTCCTGGAATCCTCCCCTCAAGTTTTAACATAGGGTAGGAATCACCGTTCAGGCAACGCATCACCCAACTCAAGAAGTTTCATTCTCACTTTTCAGCCTCACAAATCCCTTCTGAGCGGCTATAGTGGCTGGTGAAGGCAGAGACCAATGAGAAGGAAAGCCAACTAATTCTGGTGTCATTTCTGTTGAGTTCCACAAAGGTGACACTGAGACTGAAGAGGAAGAGGAGGAGGAGGAGGAGGAGGAAGAATCGGACAGGCAGCTCCACCCATAACAAGGCAGGCGGATGGGGCCTAGCTGAGCTTGGTTGTGGCCACATTCAGACTAATGGGCCTGCCTCCGCGGCTGAGAACCTGCTCAGCCTTTTAAACATTTTTCTTCCGATCCTTGAGCCTTATCCCTGAAATCGTATAAGGCAAAACATTTCAAGGGTGTTTGAGCCACATTTGTTCCTTTTATTTTCCTGAACACTTGTGTGTGTGTGTGCACGCGCACACACACATTTCTCCTCATAGCAACAAAACCCAGAAGGTCTTGTATGATAAAAAGGTAAAGGTACCCCTGCCCGTACGGGCCAGTCTTGACAGACTCTGGGGTTGTGCGCCCATCTCACTTAAGAGGCCGAGGGCCAGCGCTGTCCGGAGACACTTCCGGGTCACGTGGCCAGCGTGACATCGCTGCTCTGGCCAGAGCCAGAGCCAGAGCCAGAGCCGCACACGGAAACGCCGTTTACCTTCCCGCTGGTAAGCGGTCCCTATTTATCTACTTGCACCCGGAGGTGCTTTCAAACTGCTAGGTTGGCAGGCGCTGGGACCGAGCAGCGGGAGCGCACCCCGCCGCAGGGATTCGAACCGCCGACCTTTCGATCGGCAAGCCCTAGGCGCTGAGGCTTTAACCCACAGCGCCACCTGCGTCCCTTATCTTGTATGATACACAGCACCAAACTACCAAGTTAATGCTGACAATGCTGCCATCTGTTGACCAAAACAGGATACTTTTAATCCAGAACCACTCATAGAATCATAGAATTGATTCAGCTAAACCATTCACAACAGATGACCATCCAGCCTCTGCTTAAAAGCCTGCAAGGAAGGGATGTCCACCACCTGTTTCACTGTCAAAAAGCTCTTACTGCCAGACCAGAAAGTTCTTTCTAATGTTTACTTATCATCTCCTTTCTTGTAACCACTGGTTTGAATCCTAGCCTCTGGAGAAGAGGAAACAAGCTTGTGCCACTTCAAGTAACAGTCCTTTAGATATCTGAAGGTGGCTATCATATCTCCTCAGTCTCCTCTTTTCCAGCCTAAACATTCCTAACTCCTTCAACCGTTCCTCATAAGGTTTGGTTTCCAGACCCTTTATAATCTTAGTTACCCTCCACTGCACACACTCAAGCTTTTCAACAACCTTCCTAAATTGTGGTACAGTGGTACCTCGGGTTACAAACTCTTCACGTTACAAACGCTTCAGGTTACAGACTCCGCTAACCTGGAAGCAGTACCTCGGGTTAAGAACTTTACCTCAGGATGGGAACAGAAATCGCGTGGCGGCAGTGGGAGGCCCCGTTAGCTAAAGTGGTACCTCAGGTTAAGAATGGTTTCAGGTTAAGAATGGACCTCCGGAACAAATGAAGTTCTTAACCAGAGGTACCACTGTACCCAAAATTGGACACAGTATTATTCCAGGTGTGGTCTGACTAAGGGAAAATGCTCTGTACTTTATAGAGAAACATTAATCTCTGTGTCCCATTTGTTCAGATATAAAATAAAGGCTGCATACTAAGTTTAAAATCTTAACATTTAAAAGTTATATTCAGATTCCCTGTGGAAAGCGCATTATTATCCTAATCTTTTTTAATAAAAAACACACCTTTAAAGCCATTTTGGAAGCTGCATCTTATCAGCTGTGTGTGCATTTATAATCCATTGTGCCTTATCTGCTATTTTACTGCGGTGCATTATTTTATGATTTTCTAGCTGCTTTCGTTGCTCTTCGCTTTCTTTCTTTAAAAACTTGCAGTCTATCCTGGGAGGGCATATGGTGCAGGTTAGAAATTAATACAATGAACAAATAAAGAAACGGGCAGAAAAATTCCAAAAACAAGGAAGACTAGCAGAGGTATGTTCATGTACAGACATTAACAAAGAGGGAAGAATAGGAGAAGAAATACAGTACTTAATGAATTCATGTGAGTTTGGTTTCCAGGTTTGTTATCATAAATGAGAACAACTAAGAAGGAAAGCAGAGGAAATGCTTCTTTATCAAGCAGAGATAAGAAATAAAACAGAAGCATAGTAGGGTTCATTGAGACTGTAATAATAATAATAATAATAATTTATTATTTATACCCCGCCCATCTGGCTGAGTTTCCCCAGCCACTCTGGGCGGCTCCCAATCAGTGTTAAAAACAATACAGCATTACATATTAAAAACTTCCCTGAACAGGGCTGCCTTAAGATGTCTTCTGAATGTCAGGTAATTCTTTATCTCTTTGACATCTGATGGGAGGGCGTTCCACAGGGCGGGCGCCACTACCGAGAAGGCCCTCTGCCTGGTTCCCTGTAGCCTCACTTCTCGCAATGAGGGAACCGCCAGAAGGCCCTCGGCGCTGGATCTCAGTGTCCGGGCTGAACGATGGGGGTGGAGATGCTCCTTCAGGTATACAGGACCGAGGCCGTTTAGGGCTTTAAAGGTCAGCACCAACACTTTGAATCGTGCTCGGAAACGTACTGGGAGCCAGTGCAGATCTCTCAGAACCGGTGTTATGTGGTCCCGGCGGCCACTCCCAGTCACCAGTCTAGCTGCCGCATTCTGGATTAATTGCAGTTTCCGGGTCACCTTCAAAGGTAGCCCCACGTAGAGCGCGTTGCAGTAGTCCAAGCGTGAGATAACCAGAGCATGCACCACTCTGGCGAGACAGTCCGCGGGGAGGTAGGGTCTCAGCCTGCGTACCAGGTGGAGCTGGTAGACAGCTGCCCTGGACACAGAGTTAACCTGCGCCTCCATGGACAGCTGTGAGTCCAAAATGACTCCCAGGCTGCGCACCTGGTCCTTCAGGGGCACAGTTACCCCATTCAGGACCAGGGAATCCTCCACACCTGCCCGCCTCCTGTCCCCCAAAAACAGTACTTCTGTCTTGTCAGGATTCAACCTCAATCTGTTAGCCGCCATCCAACCTCCAACCGCCTCCAGGCACTCACACAGGACCTTCACCGCCTTCACTGGTTCTGATTTAAAGGAGAGGTAGAGCTGGGTGTCATCTGCATACTGATGAACACCCAGTCCAAACCCCCTGATGATCTCTCCCAGCGGCTTCATATAGATGTTAAAAAGCATGGGGGAGAGGACGGAACCCTGAGGTACCCCACAAGTGAGGGCCCAAGGGTCTGAACACTCATCCCCCACCACCACTTTCTGAACACGGCCCAGGAGGAAGGAGCGGAACCACTGTATAACAGTGCCCCCAGCTCCCAGCCCCTCTAGACGGTCCAGAAGGATGTTATGGTCGATGGTGTCAAAGGCCGCTGAGAGATCCAGCAGAACTAGGAAACAGCTCTCACCTTTGTCCCTAGCCCGCCAGAGATCATCAACCAGCGCGACCAAGGCAGTTTCAGTCCCATGGTGAGGCCTGAATCCCGATTGGAAGGGATCCAAATGGTCCGTTTCCTCCAGGCATGCTTGGAGTTGTTCAGCAACCACCCGCTCAATCACCTTGCCCAAGAATGGAAGATTTGAGACTGGGCGATAGTTGGCCAAATTGGCCGGGTCTAAAGATGTTTTTTTAAGAAGCGGTTTAATGACCGCCTCTTTCAGCGGGTCTGGGAAGGCTCCCTCACAGAGGGAAGCATTCACCACCCCGCGAAGCCCATCGCCCAGCCCTTCCCGGCTCGCTTTTATCAGCCAGGATGGGCAAGGATCAAGAAGACAGGTGGTCGGTTTCACTCGTCCAAGCAGCCTGTCCACATCCTCGGAGGTAACAGATTGGAATTGATCCCATATAACAGGACCAGACAGAACTCTAGCACTCTCCCGCCCTGGCCCTGCTCCCACTGTGGAGTCTACTTCCTTCTGAATCTGAGCGATTTTATCTGCAAAAAACTTTGCAAAAGCATTCCAGGAGATCTTGGGGTCCCTACCAGGCCCCGGTGGTACAGGTGGTTCCGATAAACTGCGAACCACCTGAAAAAGTCTCCTGCTGCTGTTTTCTGCAGATGCAATGGAGGCGGCGAAGAAGGCCCTCTTCGCCGTCGCCATTGCCACTTGGTAGGCTCGACATTGAGCTCTAACCCGTGTCCGGTCTGATTCAGAATGAGTTTTCCGCCACCGGCGCTCTAGCCGTCTCAACGATTGTTTCATCACCCTCAGCTCCGGGGAGAACCACGGGGCTGTCCGGGCTCCATGCAATCGGAGAGGGCGCTTCGGAGCCAGACAGTCAATAGCCCTGGTTAACTCCGCATTCCAGCGTGCCACCAGGGAATCAGCTGAAAGGCCATCAACTTGGGATAAAGCATCCCCTACCACTCTCTGGAAGCCAATTGGATCCATTAAGTGGCGGGGGCGGACCATCCGAATCGGTCCCACCTCCCTGCGGAGGGGAAGGGTTGCGGAGAAGTCCAGTTGCACCAGGAAGTGATCTGACCATGGCACTTCTTTTGTTTCGCTTTTAGTTAATGTCAGATCACCAACATCCGTAGAGGTAAACACCAAGTCTAAGGCATGTCCGTGGCTATGAGTTGGGCCAGACTTATTCAGGGACAGCCCCATGGAGGCCATGCTTTCCACGAAGTCCCGAGCTGCCCCTTGTAAGGTCGTGTCGGCATGGATGTTAAAATCCCCCAGGACAACCAAGCTAGGTGTCTCCAGGAGCATATCCGCCACGACCTGAAGCAGCTCGGGGAGGGAATCCTTGGTGCAGCGGGGAGGTCGGTACACCAGTAGGAATCCTGTACTGCCCCTATTGCCCAACTTCCAGAACATGCACTCAGAAAACTGGGTCTTCCCAATAGGACGCCTGGTGCAGACTAATGACTTCCTAAAAATCACTGCAACCCCCCCCCTCCCCGCCCACATGACCTGGGTTGCTGTGCGTAAGAGAAACCTGGTGGACAAGCAGCGGCAAGGACAGGCCCATCTGCCTCATCCAACCAGGTCTCTGTCACACATGCCAGGTCAAATCCTCCATCCACAATCAGGTCGTGGATGGCAGTGGTTTTATTCATCATTGACCTGGCATTGCACAGCAACACTTTCAGGTCATGTGGGTTTCCCTTGCTGATTACTGTATCCTTCCGGTCAGGACCAGACCTGGAGGCAGGGATAGTCCTCAAACAACGACTAAACCTGCCTCCTCGGTAATGACATGGTCTGGTCTTAGCATAACTCCTCCTCCTGCCCGTGATCACTGAGATCGGGTGTCCCAATACATCTCCCCCTGTGGAACCTGCCCCACCCAATCTATTGGCTGAGGCCCACTCTCTGTAGGTGGAAAATATAGGGCTACAATTGTTGCTAGTCCTGCTCAGGCCTCATCTGCACTATACATTTAAAGCAGTATCATGCCACTTTAAACTGCCATGCCCCCCCCCCAAAATATTGGGAACTGTAGTTTATTAAGACCCCTGTTCCCTTCACAGAGCTGCGGTTCTGAGTGGTTTAATAGTCAATCATTCTATCTGTGGAAGTGCTGGTAGAGACTGTGGCTAGGAGTGCCTTTTAGCAGCCTAGGCTGCACTAGGGATGGCAAAAAAAACCCTCTATTCAATTTGGATTTAAAGGCAAACATACCAAATGTGCAGTTTCTGAAACAGCACTTAAACTGAAATGCAGCCACCCTTCAAAAATTCATACTTCCCCAAATTTTGTAATGCCGTTCCTTACTCTAGTGTGCATACAAATGTATATATTAGTAACAATAACATACAAAATGCATTATATTATGCAATCATGTATATTAGGTGTAATTGTGTCTTATAAAAGAAACCAAAATGGATAGAATTGCCCATACATAGCAGATTTATCAGCTACGGTCAGCTCGACCATGGGTCAATAAACCATGCACATCCAGTCAAATCCAAGTTAGACTTACTTTAACGCACTGCACATAGAGCTGCCTTTGAAGATAGTGTTGAATGTTGCTGCTTGGTTGCTGGTGGGAGCAATTCTATACCAGCTGAACTCATTATTACCAGGTACATTTTGAAGTGCTGCTTTCATCATTTAAGGGCCTACGCAAACAGGTGGGGACTGGGCTATTTGAAGCACCTGCCTCAGAGGCCCTGCTCATGTGAAATCAATCCAGTGAAAACAATACAGTTTCAAGGCACAAGAGGCAGGGCCTTTTCTGCACTGGCTCCCAGACTGTGGAACTCTCTCCCTTTTGTAGTACAGGGTCTCTTAAAAGTTATGGGTTTTTGAATGGCTATTGCTCACCCTCATCTGCTCCAAAACTATGTCAATGCACCTGTTCAGGGGTTTCACAGCATCTCCATGCTTTGTGAATGAAATGAGAGGCAGGATTGGGCATTGTCTGCATATTGGTGATGCTAAAACCCAAACCTCCAGATGACTTCTCCCAGCAGTTTCATGTAGGTGCTAAAGAGCAATGTGGACAGAATAGCCTACTATTGAGGCACACCACGGACTCAAAGGCATGAAGCAGAGCTGGAGTATGTACTACTTTCCTAGTACCATCTGGTTCAGCAATGTCTATATTGACCAGAAGCAGTTCTGAAGGGAGGAGTCTTTCCTAGCTCTCCTGGAGATGCTGGGAATCAAGCTTGGGGCATTCCGCATGCAAAGCAGAAGCTCTTCCACTGAGCTAAACCCCTTCCGCAAAAGCAGCATTGCTGCCGTGATATGGAGTAGTTGGATACCATGACCCAGTCACATTGGACTGGAGTTGCAAGGCAGAAATGCTAACTCCCAGGAAGTTCAAAAACCGCAAGTAGAAATGTAGTGACAAGGGAGATCACTTAGTGTGCATGTCCTTCCGTTCTACCAGCAGAAACTCACTGCAAATAATCAAGGCTTCCTGGAGTTTTGGAGGAAGTGGGGAATGGGCTAAAATCCCAAACCAGTATCTGAATTTTCTGCTGAACGATGGAGAACTAACATGGCTGTTTGAAGGCAGAAACATGTCAGTTAGCTTAAGCTGGTGATGTCTTAAAAATAAACCTTTAGAACATCAAAGGGAAACTGACAATAGCTTGGTTGTGTCTCAAACAGCTTAAGATTCTGTTTAAGTATTTCTTGTTCCAATGAAAGATGGTTTTGAAGTTTAGAACCAGGCATGTATTTGAAAGGTGTAATCTTTTTTTACTTTTGGAACACAGATTTAGTAATTGGAGCTGGAGTAAATGTAGGCATAAATGTCTCATTTTTGTCAGTTGTTTTCCTTTAATAAAAGAAACCACAATCTGCACTTTTGATGTAAGCCTACTTCCCACCAGTTCTCTGAAAACAATAAAGAGACCCGATTTTTTCATAGCTGATTTCCTGGTAAAGAGAGCACAGAATGCTTGAACACAGACGAAATGGTTTCTTTAACAGTTTTTTCATTCTTTCTTTTCTGCTTCTTTCCTTCATTACTCTCTCTTCTCTCCCTGTTCCCTCCCTACAGTACTGCAGTTATAAATACAGAATGATAGGTAAAGGGGACTCCTGACCGTTAGATCCGGTTGCAGATGACTCTGGGGTTGCAGCGCTCATCTCGCTTCTATTGGCCGAGGGAGCCGGCGTACAGCTTCCGGGTCATGTGGCCAGTATGACTAAGCCGCTTCTGGTGAACCAGAGCAGTGCACAGAAACGCTGTTTACCTTCCCACTGGAGCGGTACCTATTTATATACTTGCACTTTGATGTCCTTTCGAACTGCTAGGTAGGCAGGAGCAGGGACCGAGCAACGGGAGCTCACCCCATCGCGGGGATTCGAACCGCTGACCTTCTGATTGGCAAGCCCTAGGCTCTGTGGTTTAACCCACAGTGCCACCCGCATTCCTTATGCAGAATGATATTCTGCATTAAATATGAGTCTTTTTGTTACACTTCTGAGTCTGTTTGTCCAGGAGACAATTGTTATTGATAGCTTGTTGTAAATAATCATCTCCTAAACTCAGGACTATTAAATGAAGGTGTTTGGGGGTCATTAGTCCCTCCCCCTTTTGTTTTAAAGTAGTGTCATTTTGCAGAGCTATTAACATTCTGTGAAAGCCAACTCTCCAGTTCCTTGATATTATACTGCCTCCTGTCTATCAAGCTGAAGAGGGTTGACGGGAACTATAGAACCAATTAAAACAAGACCGTAATGATAGACTTTGTTCAATACTCTATTAAAGAAAGCAGAGCAGCTGCCAGGCCTGTAGAGATCAAAGATTTCTTTTCAGTTTGCATGCAATTCCACTTCTGTAATTGCTTGGAGACAATTCGGCTGCAAGCAAATGCTGTCTGTATTAGCTTGAAATGTCAGCAGCAATGAAAACATCATCAGAAATATTACAAACATTCAGCTTTAGGTCAGTAGGACTCTCAACAAATGTGCTTACTTATGCAGCAGGTCTGCCTTCTCCAACTTAGCTGTTGGATTTAAACTCTCATCCTCCCAGCCAGCATTCAAGGTCAAAAACTAATGGGGTGGTCAAGCAATGTTATATATGTATTTTACCCAAAGATGCAAAGATTGCCAGCGTGTACAAAGTATTCCTATTTATTTATAAATTACACTGGCTTTGAGGATAAGCATTCAAAAGGCAGCTCACAACATACCAAGGCATGCCAAGGCTATAAAACGCACCAAAGCAAACATGAACTCACTAACTAGACTAAAACAGGAGTGAGTAGGTCCACAGTACCTTGGGAGTTAATCTGTCAAGGGGCATATGCTGGTAGTGGGTGGAGTCAGAACCAAGAACGGATGATGTGCCCCTTCTCTGTTTCTCTCTCTGTGTGTGCTTCCTTTTCTCCCCCTCCTCATTATACACATGAAATTAGCCATAGGTTAATTCTCTAGTTCATCAGAGAATACCATGCCAAGAACAGTTTAAAACTGTACAAATGTCGCATATATTAAATCAGGAGTGAGGAACCTCCAGCCCGGTCCTAATTAGGCCCATCAGGGATCCTAATTCGGCTCACAAAGTGGTTTCCCCAAGCCACAACCACTTGTCTCACGCTTGGTATCACATAGGACCCCGGTTGTGCAGGAACCTCTGAACAGTTATGGAACAGAACTCCTCTCTCATTCCTATGCACAGCTTTATGATGTGTGGCAATGGTGAGGATTGCCTTTTGTCATAGTGATGGGCAGTGTTTTGTTTTTTAAAAAATTGTTTAGGGTTACTCTCATTTTCCTACTCACATTGAAATACTGCCCTGCAATGAGGCCAAACTTAACATTTACAAAATGTTTAGGGGTATAGGTACCCCTGCGTACCCTCAGAAAACAGCACTGGTGATAGGTGAGATACCTTCATCCCCATTCCTGTTTGGCTCGGTCTTTCTGAGCTTCATTGAAACTTTGGACAAAGCTCAATAATGTTGTTTGCTTTGGTGTGTGGGTGTGTGCGCGCATCCTTTTCAAGCTGTTGTCCTCTGGAAGTCATAGCTTGTAAGTTATGGCACATGATGACACACACAGACACCAAGCCTGCCCATTGGGCTGGAAACCTCTGGCCTTCCAGATGTTGATAGACTACAAATCCCTGCCTGTTGGTCATGCTGACTGGAGCTGATTATTATTACTATTATTATTAACTACCAGCCTTTCACTGTTAAGGCGGGTTACGACATTAAAACACAATGTATTAAAAGCAGAGAGAGAGAGAGAGACTGTAATTCACTCGAGCTTCAATTCCCAGCACCCTGAGCAAACTACAGTTCCCAGGACGTGGGATGGGTAGGCGCCTGCGTTGACCGTGCTTTAAAAGCATGAGGCATAGGCAGCCAATTCTTTTTCCGGGCACAGCGTTACTCGCTTCCGATCCAGCAGATGCCGCCCTCGCCCCGCGAAAGAGACGCAGCTCGGGCGCTTGGCTTCCCCGTAGCGGCGAGGCTCCACCTCTTCCCTTACCCCGCCTGCAGGAAGGAAGAGCCGGGCGCGGCGCGGTCTTCGGGTTCTTGCTGCGCGCCTTGCGCCCGAAGTATGTTTGCCCCGATCCCAGCCGGTTACTTTTGCTTCCCCTGGGTGGGCAGCGGGGGGGGGGGGGGCTTTGCCGATGCCGCTGCTGAAGCCTCTCCAGCGGAGAAATAGACCAGGAGTTCCCAAGGGCAGGTGCCCTGCTGCCCACGCTGCTCTGGCCGAGGGGAGGAATCGGATCCTGCTGTTTCCAGCATCCTGTTCCCATCGCCCTGTTTACTGCGCGCCCGCGAAACCACCTGGAAATTCGCTTCCCCGAGTTAGTGGGAGGGCGCGCAATGCCTTAGACCAGGCTTCCTCAACCTAGGCCCTCAAGATGTTTTTTGAGACTACAATTCCCATCATCCCTGACCACTGGTCCTGCTAGCTAGGGATCATGGGAGTTGTAGGCGAAAAACATCTGGAGGGCCAAGGTTGAGGAAGCTTGCCTTAGAGACCCAGCCAGACCATTTGGGCGTCTAATCTCTAACTTTGGCCACACCAGCCTTTCCCAGCCAAGATGAGCCATGGCTAAGGGTACCCAACTGAGGAAAGGTGGTCTGTTCTGGGCTGCTGCCCTCAAAATACTTGCAAAATATATCAAGGATGCTCCTGAGGCCTTCTTGCCTTTTGCTCTTCAAGGTGAAGAGGATTAAAATTGGGCAGCTGCTTTATAAACAGAAGTGCTGTATTATTATTACTTTTTTAAAAAAAATTAAGCAGCCCACTGTATATGATACCCATTCTCGTGAAGACTTGCTTGGCTAGGAGAAGGCTACCCCAGGTGGACGCCTGTCTCCTAGGCAGCTGTTAATTTATTGCTGGCATATATTGAGAACAACGTGTGATGCCGTGGCTAGATTACAGAACTGAGACTGGAGAGCCAGGTTGAAATTTGTATTCAGCCCTGAAGCTCGCTGGGCGAAGTTACGTATAAAATGGGCGAGGAAAGTACTGTTGCAAGCCACCCTGGTGGAAGGGTGGGTTAAAAATGCAATTACTGTAAGTAGATGAAATGAAAAATAAAGTCAAAGGTGTTGTGGGGCAGGGAGTCTGGCAAGTTACAGTAAGTGATGGTTAAAGTCACTCTGCATACAAGTGACAAATCTTCAAAACAGAGGTGCTTGCTTTATTGTGCTACTTATGTTTATGTAAACATCCCATTTATTGAGCAGAACTATTTATGGTTGGTTTCCAGGGCAGGGGTTGCTTGTTAGTTTATTTAGAAATCCAGAATTCAGGAAATGGTGTGTGATACATTTCTTGCGGGTAGCATAATACATCTTTTCCATTCTTATGCACATTTTATGTCTTGGTCTTGGCATAATAACTCTGCTGTAGTGGTTAGAGCATTGGACTAGGGCCTGGGAGACCAGGGTTCAAATCCCCACCCATCCATGAAACTCACTTGGGTGACCCTGGGCCGGTCACAGTCGCTTTGCCTAACTTACCTCACAGGGTTTTTGTGAAGATAAAATGGGAAGGGGGGAGGGAATCATGCCTTGAGCTCCTCTGAGGAAAAGCACCATATAAATGCAATAATTAAATATAAATGACTAACCTAGTTGGTGGGAAAATAGAGTGAAGCTGACATGGGACAACTGCTATTCTTTTAAAGTGAGAGATTTTGGCTAGGAACAATTGTACAGTGGTACCTCTGGTTACAAACGCTTTGGGTTACGAACACTTCAGGTTATGAACTCCCCTAACCTGGAAGTAACTGCTCCTGGTTGCAGACTTCGCCCCAGGATGCGAACGGAAATTGCGTGCCGGAGGCCCCATTAGCGAAAGCGCGCCTCAGGATAAGAACGGACCTCCGGAATGAATTAAGGTCATAACCAGAGGTACCACTGTATCCTCTTTCTGGTCTTTACTGCTGATATCAAAGAAATATGGGATCTAGGTAACATTTTAATTTCCAATTAAGAAAGCATTGCATTCTCTATGTCCTGCCCTACCCCTTTTATATCTTTGAAAAAACTAAGCAAATGACCATAAATACAGTAATATCCTAGAAGACAATGCAACCAACCTAACTACATTTACTAATCAGATATCTGCCAATCTTTTGAAGTTTTCGTCGCTACAGTTCATCCTTTAGGCTGCACTCCAGTACCCAATTTCCTGTGAATAAATCCTGTTGAACACACCAGGGCTTACTTTTGAGTAGACATACATAGGATTGTGCTTGTGTGAGTCAGATTTCCAGTGCCAGTGTTTCAGTAGCCTTGAACTACTTGCCAATCCTCAAAGCTAACAGAAGCAGAATGAGTTACCCAAATACATATCTGCACACTTGCCCCCCCCCCCCAAAAAAAGTGTGTGACATATTGCATGGTTCAACTTTTCTTTATTCAAAATTTGGGTCACTTTGGTCCTGGTTTTCCTTTTAAATACATGTTATGTGCAGTCATGTCATGCTGAGATGAGCAGACTCAACTTTTCTGACACAAGAAATGAAATCTGTACAGGATTTAAAGCTGTACAGGGTTTAAATTGGTGCAGCTGTTGGACGTAGCAGTTTCAGAGCCAGCCACTCATGCACGCTTGGGGATTTGCATGCATGCGATAATTGATTACATTTACCATCAGAATTAACTTGTGCAGAAATGCAGGGTAAGGCTGAATGTTGAAGCAGAACAGAGTTTCTTAGAGCCTCCATTGCTTTAGATTTAAATCCCAAGCATTAACATACAGCAAAAACTTAGAAGATGAATCGGATTTTTCTAGCAATGCTAGCAATTATAGAAGTCATAATGGTGAATGAAGGTCCACCACTTTGTGTGGTTTTTATGAGGGACAAAAAGTTGACATTTGGGTGAGGAATCCACCTCTCTGTCTGAGGAAAAAGGTCAGAGACTTCTGATGTCTGCATAATCTAGAGGAGAGCTTTTAAATTGCCTCAGCAACTTTGTTTGCTAGTAAAATGCTACTTTCTGCAGTTTATGCTGAATGAGTTCTTCCAATTTGTTATGAATTTGTTCCTCTTTTCTTAAACCCTTTTTCTCATCATGGTGGCTGAAACAGATTAGCAATCTGAACCCTTTCTGCCATTAATCTATTCTCTCTTTCTCCATCCCCGTTAAGCACAGCCAAGACTTCGTAACCCACAATTCCACTTCTCAGGAATGTGGTGGTTTTCCCATAAAGCTAAAGAACACGTTCCCTTGGCCAGGGTCATGAATTCCTGAGAGGCCCCATGTTGGTGTTTATGGTTTTGCAACAGTGGCAATCAGCTGGGATGGAGGAAATGTTGCTTAGAGGAAGGATTAAGTGTGTAAAACAATGAGAACTTTTGCCAGTGGGTTAATTGCAATTGTATTAAAGTGTTCTGGCACAGCAGATTCCCTTAATATTTTGTGAGGTATCCAGGCTTCAGCCACCAAGAGTGGACGAAAACTGCCCTTATCAGCTTCTTGACTTTATGGCCCTGTATCGCTTTTTTGTCTGTCTGAACTTGAGGAGGATACTCTGGGTCAGGGGTTCCCAAAAGGAAGTCCATGGACCACCAGTTGCTCGCAAGCTTCATTCAGGTGACCCACGGCATTTGTGTAGAAATGCAATTAAAAATCATCCAGCACCAAGGGCCTTCTGGCGGTTTCCTCCCTGCAAGAAGCGAAGTTACAGGGAACCAGGCAGAGGGCCGCCTTGGTGGTGGTGCCCGCCCTGTGGAATGCCCTCCCATCAGATGTCAAGGAAATAAACAACTATCTGACTTTTAGAAGATATCTGAAGGCAGCCTGTATCGGCAAGCTTTTAATGTTTGATGTTTTATTGTGTTTTTAGTATTTTGTTGGGAGCCGCCCAGGGTGGCTGGGGAAACCCAACAAGGTGGACAGGGTATAAATAATAAATTATTATCATTATTATTCCTCTTCTCCCAGGCATTTGACTAATTAAACAATCTATGGCCTTTTAAACTGTGAGGGTTTTAGTTTTTGTTTGTTATTATGCTATGTATTTTTTGTGGTTTTTTATATTGCAGTTTTATATATTGCGATCTTCTGGTGAAGGGCAGTAAAGAAATTTAATACATAATAATAAGAATCCACATGGGACCAGATAATATTTTCATTTACATTAGGGATGGAAAATCTGTGTTGTTGGATTTCCATCAGCTCCTACCCTGGATTTATAAAATGAACTCAGACAAGCAGCACCCCCAGTTCATATAGTTTTGGTGCCACCTTGTGACGGAAATCAAGAGGTCCTGCACACAGTGGCTTCAACAATCAGCAGCTGTTCACAAATTGAACTTTTGAGTCCACAGTTATGTTGGCTCCCATCAAGCTGCCAGTTTGTCGAAATGCAAAATGAAAAGTGGAAAACATTTGCCCTTGTCTGAAACACTTCTGCATATAACTGGGACAGTTCAGAGGTGATTCTTTTTGATTCAGGCAGTCAGTCTATTAATAAAGATATTTGGCCAGCTAAGCTTTACTCAGAGTAGAACCCATTGAAATTAATGGACTTAATTTAGTGTTCATTAACTTCAGTCAGTTGAATGTCACCCTTTTGCCACCCTAAGAATAGTCAGGAAACAGGAAATGCAAATACAAAAGACTCTGTATCCTAAATGTGGGAAAGGGACCTTGTTATACTAACAGCGACCTTGCCAGAGACCAGATGTGTCATATTAAAGAAATTCAGTGAGCATGTATAAACTATGAGAGACATGGACAAACTTTAAAAGAGCTGGAGCATGGGAAACAGAACGGTTTGGGACATACAAAATGGAACTGGAGCTTAATGTGCTACAGATCTGCAGGCTCGGAGTACAGCAGAATCTCTGCAGTCTTCTGTTAATAATCACCGCCAGCTTAGTATTCCTGTAGGTTTTTTCTGCTTCCCTTGAAAACTAGGGAGAATGACTGTAAATTCCATCTCCTTAGCATCTTTGGGCCTGAGAAATTTCAGATCTTTTCCCATGTGAGTAGTCTTGTCGGCAAGGATGTATGAACTTCCAACACCTTTTGCGGCAAAGGGTGAGTGAGTAATGATCATTCTCTCTCTTTCTTTCTCTGTCGCTTGCTCTTTCTCAGCTGTACAATTGTGCTAGCTGTGCCTTTGTGCTGCCTTGTAGTGGTGTCCTAATTTGCATTTCAGATGAATGGACGCAATCCTGTTATCACTCATCTCCTTTCATTCAGATCCACTGGGCTTTAGCGATGGAAAATATCTTGCTGCAAAAGATAATTGGAGTTCCTGCTTGCACCCCATGTGGCCAGTATTGCACACCCCTCATTATTTGTATATATGGGCACCTACTCAGAGTTAGGCCCCAGTCAGTTGGGCGATTTGAGTTGCCACAACTACGCCGTAGTGCACTTGAGAGTATGTGCAGAACAGAAGGCCTGAACGGGGAGAGCATCAAATCTTGTCCTCGTTCAGGGCTCCATATTATCAAAGTCCACCCCTTAACCTTGAACCTTCTTGCGTTTTAAAGATCAAAACAAGCACCTTGAGTTGAATCTGAAAACCTAACTGGCTACAGGCTTAATTTTGTACTCGTCTCTATGTAAACATTTGATTTCTTCACCTTTTTATTTTCCTCTTGTCTTTTAGTTTGCATCGGTTGCTGGTGCACATTCCCATAGATCATGGTAAGATCCTTTCTATTTATTGATGGTCTTTGGCATGTATCAGTTTGGTATTCAAATTGTGTGCTGTGGTACCTAAATCCACATTAATATATTGTTGTTCGTTCAGCGCTTTTTACGAAACCTCTCGAAGCACCTTACGAAAGGTTAAAACACAGGAGAACCTCTGTATTTAGAATCCATTGTTACTAAAATTGATATTTACATATGTATAGGCTACCTTGCCAAAGGCCCTCTGAAGTGTGAGGAAGGGGAAGAAGCCAGAATAGCCTGGGTGGGATCCTTCTACCACACAGCTCTCAGTAGCTCTGGCCAAGTTGGCTGATCTCTTGCCCAATGCCACCATAGGGCTGCTTACAAATCATATCGCCTTGTGCAAAGGAGATGATAGGGAGAGACACACAACAGAGCAGCCTGTCAAGATAACCTGATTGAGGAGGCAGGCATGAAATGAGCAGGCAGGAGCATCCATCTCAGCTGCTAATTAGCCAATGACAAGCATAGAAGGCATCTACTTCAAGCACAAGTTGTTGCTTTTTAACCCCAGTGGCATATTATTTTGTGTTGCAGTACTACTACACTTGCTTGCCTGGTCGTAAGCACCTTTGAACTCATTGGGACCATGTATATATATGAATAATTTTGTAGAGTATTGTTATTAGTTTTGTAGGGGATCACAGGCACATTTTTAATTGAGGGACGATGTGTGTGTGTGTGTGTGTGTGTGTGTGTTTAATGGGGAAAGGGGATGGCCAGTGAGTCTTCCCTTAACAAACGAGCATTTTAAAGCCTTGTCTCGTAATAAAGACATGTGCTCAGATTGCTTAGAATGGTTAAGCGTAAAGAGGGCATCATGGCAGATTTGGAGGAAAGAGAAATGGGGCGTGAGGCAGGTGGGCCTTTGGGACCCAAGAAACATTTGTTGGATTCTGTCTCTGTGTTTATCCCTACAGCATTTGAGTGGTACTGCAAAACACAAATGCCTCTGGGCAGCTTGCAGCGAATAGTTGCAATACATGGATAGCAGTTGGTTATAGAGTCCATGGTGCTGATTCTATGTGAAGAAGTGCGTGTGCTGCTGAGAACAGTTGAGTCATGTAGGTGGCGTACCTGTATGTAGAGGAATCAGAAATATAGGAGGAGGAAAGACTCTGAGGATGGATAAACCCCCCTCCTATATTATCAAGGAGAAGTTGAGCTCAAACCTTGGAAGCCCTAACTGAGGAATCTTCCTCTCCCTTCACTCCATTGGGGCCCTTTCACAGGTTTGCCCCCAGTGTAGAATTGACAAGAAGCTGCAGCCAACCCCTATTAGGAATTAGTAGCTGTGTTTGCAAACACTTGTTTGTTTGCAGCTCTGTTCCACATATTTATGTGTCTCCCTAAATGACACTTGACCGCTTCTTGCAGGGTAAATAAGGAAGCGGCTGGGAATAGGAGTGGGAGCAAAATGCTATTTTTGGCATAATAAATGCACAGACCTAAAACCATGAGTGTTATGTTGCATACATCTTAAGACATGAGATTCTCGAGATAAGAGGTCTGTGAAAGGTAGCACTGCAAGCATAATACACAGTATTACCTTGGATCCCGATCACCTTGCAAGTTGAACGTTTTGGCTCTCAAATGCCGCAAACCCAGAAGTGAGTGTTCCGGTTTGCGAACGTTCTTTGGAACCCGAACGTCCTCCGTGGCTTCCGATTGGCTGCAGGAGCTTTCTTGGTTTTGGAAGTCGAACGGACTTCCAGAATGGATTCCGTTGGACTTCTGAGGTACCACTGTATACAGCTCAGGAAGGCCATATGTTGTGATGAAGAAGATGGTGGTGATGATGATGATGATGTGGGTTGTGTCCAATTGTGTTCCTCCACTGATGGAAGGCTCTTTGATCCAGTGGAGGCTTCTACGACCCAAAAGGAGAGAGGGAGGCGATTTTTGCATAGTGCCCCTTTCTCTGTGCCACCTGCCATACTGTTCCCCAACCTTCTGGAGCAGATTTTGAGAGGGAACTACAGAGGAAAGAGGGGGAAAGTAAAAATCACTTTCCAGTAACAGAAACATCATCTGGGTTACAGAGCCAGTGGAGAGACCCAATTGGAAACAGCCTGTTGATGGTGGTGATGTGCAATACAATTGTTTCAACTGATGCAATGTATAATACAATTGATTCAACTGGGCTTCATAGTTCTCTCTCTCTCTCTCTCTCTCTCTCTCTCTCTCTTCCCCCCCACCCCCCTTTTAAATGTTTTCAAACACCTAGGCTTCTTCTTAACATTCCCTGCAGCATTCTGAGGTTTCCCAGGGTCACTTCTACCCCTTCTCCTCCTCCCCTCATTTCCCCTAAAAGAAGTATTTGGCTAAACATCAGAATCACAATTCTGACTACTTGAAACGATCCTTTGTGTTCCTCTCCTAAATTAACAACAGCTAGGCAAATCAGCCAGCTGTATTCCACTTTCTTTGCTGCAGTCACCACCAAGATCTGCTTGAGACACAGTTTGGTCCAGCAATGCCTTGAGTGGCATTGCCACTCAAAACTGTTAGAACTGTTGTGATGTATCCTTAAAAATTCAGTGAGTAAAGCTAGCAAACCTTATTATTAAAATATAGTGCAGTTGCTTTCAGAATGGATGCAGTCTTTACTTGGCTATGTGACGAATTCAGAGCTACATAGGTAAAGGTAGCATGTTAGGGAAAAGGTTAAGCTAATGGACATTTGATGTGGGTCACTTTCAAATGCACAGCGATCCATGTACTTTTTGAGATGATAAAGTTCTGGGATGCAATTCTACCAATATGCTCTGAATGGTGCAATCACCACCTGGCATTTTATTTTCATCCAGGATGTGGTATACCAAACCCGTAACCGAATTGATTCGGTTAGATCCAGACTTGGTAATACTTAAGAGTAGACCCACTGAAATAAATAGGGCTTCTACAGCTAATCATAACAAGGAAATAAGCCCCATTAAATTAAACAAGAGTTGGCATGGTTAGGACTACACAGTAAGTCCTGATGTTCCCAATATTGTTTTATGAAATTGTAAATGTATACAAAATTGTGAATGCGTGAACTTTTTAATTCTAAAAGTTCCGTATAAAAATAATTTGGAGCTATTTGCCCTTGTTCTTAAAAGCTGGTTTCCAAAGGCCATTGGGAGCAGTCCAGCGCCATTAAAATAATAGGAATGTTGCCATTGACTTCAGTGGGATGCATATCAAGCCCATTGTTAGGCTTCCCCCCTCCCCCACTAAAGCCTTTCAGAGATGGGCTGGGAGGGGAGGGGGAGACTTCTACTTGTATTCAAGTATGTCTGACACAAAAAAGTGCGTCCTATTAGTCCATGGGAACCAGAAAGTGAAACTTGCCATAAACAAAAGGAGACTGACCTCTTAAGACTCATTGTCAAAACTGAATGGCAAGAGTAAATACAATTAGGCTTTTGGAATTCATTTATTCTTAATAGTTTAGGGTGGAATACTCACGCGGCAGAAGTCAATCCTGTCAAATTCTGAAGCGTTCAGGATTTTGCCTCCAAAATGTATATTCATAAAGCACGGAGACTCGGGGCTGCTTCATGACCTCAAGTTAATCTTGACAGCTTTTTCATGTTGAAATAAGAGTGCAATGTTTCTCACCATAGTAGTGAATTGGGGTTTTTTGAGGGGTGCCTAGTAGGGAGGGGGTGTCAGTGACTTGGTTCATGTTGCCCTTACTTTATTGAGGAGCAGGACACCCCACACACAGATGACATGGCATGTCGTCTTCCATGCCAACGGCAATAGTTTTGAGGTCCTGTTCACATGATTTCTCTCCTTTGAAAAAGAGGGAGAGAGCAACGGTATGCATGGGGGTCTATTCAGTTAAAGACCCCCCAGGTCATCTTCATAGTGGAGAGGAGAGACACTAGGATAATGTATAAACTGGGACTGCCTTGCTAAATCTCTTGTCAGCTTAAATGCTTGAGGGATCTCTGCACGCCATTTAGCTCTCGCCCCACCGCTGTTTAGCTATTTGAGCATCCTTTTCGGCTTAAGCAAATGGGTTGAGTTTGTGCAACCAGGTTCACAAGTGTGTGTTGACTGAGAGAGATTAATGCTTTATTGAACTGTTGCACGTTGTATCTTGCTGATTAGAGATGGGTTTTTCCACAGGCAATGGAGGTTGCACATCGGATTGATTCTTCTCTGTTAACAGATGCTGGATTTAATCCTCGGTTGCCTTGAACAGAAGAAGGTGGCCAAGGAGCAAAAGGATACCCTAGTTACATGAGTGATTCTCTTCTGGCTTGGATGAATCAAGGGAAATGCTCTCCCTTACTTTAAGGATAGAGTTATAGTAGACACAGAGCAAGCCTTATCAAGCCTGTGGCCTTATCTCTTATCCACTTGGAGCTAGTGAGCTACCCGATTTCAGGCTCCTAGGGGCTTCTCTCAACTTACCGTATTTTTCGCCCTATAGGACGCACTTTTTCCCCTCCAAAAATGAAGGGGAAATGTGTGTGCGTCCTATGGGGCGAATGCAGGCTTTCACCGACCCCTCTCGCACTCCAGGCTTCAGGAAGCTATCCGCAAGCCGTGGGAGCCCGGCGCAAAGTCGCACAGCTCTCCCAGAGCTTGCGGAGAGCTGCCTGCATCCCGAAACCTGGGGCGCACTGAGCTCAGCGCACCCCAGGCTTCGAGCTTCGCGCAGCTGTCGGCAAGCCAAGGGAGAGCTGCGCGACTTCAGGCAGCTCTCCGCAAGCCTGGGGAGTCCAGTGCGACTTCCCCAGGCTTGTGGATAGCAGCCTGTTCTGGGGTCGGGGGAAGCTCGGGCTTCCCCCGCCCCAGCCACGCCCCTGGGGGGGGAATAATTTTTTTTTCCTTTATTTCCCCCCCAAAAAACTAGGTGCGCCCTGTGGGGCGAAAAATACGGTAGGTGATCTTAGGATTGGTGCAAAGCTGCCAGTGCCTTATAAATCAAAATATTTTACCAACCACCTGAATGTGATAACCACCTAAGAGCCATGTGCTTGCGACTGAGCTAATAGTAGGACAGAAAGGTGCATTGCTTTCCAAATTAGTGGCAGGAATAGGCTGCATGAATTAATTGGGAGATGGAGGACATGCTGTAGAAATAATTGATTTTTTTTGTCTTTGCCCATGTTCTTAGGAGGATTCAACGACTCAAGAGAAAGGGCCATGGTATTCCCAAAATGTCTATGCGAGATACTGGAAGCATTACAACCAAGCTATGGAGTGGATGAGCAGGCACCGTTATGCTTACAGGAAAGCCATGGAGTCCTTGTACAGTCCGCCATTTCCTCCTTCTGAAAGTCTTCCCAGTGGACGCTACTCTGATTGGGATGAAAGGAAGCCTCTGAGGACCTGGTCCTATTCTGCTTTCACACGAGGGAGCCAACCCAGGTCTCAACATGCCCCACGTAATGCCGCAGGCAGAGGAGTCGTGGAAAGCGATTCCGAAACAGACACTGACTCCGAAGACGAAGGGGATATCGAGTGTGACTTGAGCAACATGGAGATCACAGAAGAGCTCCGCCAGTATTTTGAGCAAACAGAGAAGCACCGGGAAGAGCTGCGTAAGTGCCTTCGACCATGTTCCCCATGTTATTAATACAGCTACTCCCTTCTCTCTTTCTTTGATCTATAACATTTATTTATTTATTTATTTATTTATTTATTTATTTATTTAGTGATCGGTTTTTGGCTGCCTTTTAGGGCCAATCCCTCACAAGCCAGCTTACACACATACAAAATATTAAAATGGCAATGTTTGATGAAAAATGCAAATCTCAATAAAATACCATGAAAAACAGCACTGGAAAGTAAATAACAACAAGATAACAATAAAGCGCTAGTAGCAGCTCAGCCCAGAATAATAACTTTTTTTAAAAAAAATATTTTTATTCAATTTCCAATATAAAATTTTAAGCATACATTTTCAGTATTGTCACAGATACAGATTTTTGACTTCCTTCAGTTCATCCGCGAATCTTCCGTTTTCAAATCTTCTATCCACAATTCTAAATTTAACATTGCCTTTTATTTTAAATAAACCTATTCCTTTGTTCTCTTTTTTTCAACGTTTCTAATACTTATTTCTTCACAAAGCTTCCTGTAAACCCACAAACGTTATTTGTACATCACATATGCTTTTCATATAGTCTACACATTTACTCCAGTCCTCGGTAAACTTGTGATCTCGTTAGTTTCGAACCTTTCCTGTTAATTTGTCTAATTCTGCGTAGTCCATAGTCCAGAATAATAACTTTAGTCCAGAATAATAACTTTTAAAGCAAATTGAGCAATTCAGTAGCAGGTCAAACACGTCTAAGGGGCATACTGAAAAAATCCCACCTCGTCAGAGGAGCTTGGATCTCTCTGGTCCAAGGGTTCTAGCTCACTGAAGTTTTACTCAGAGTACACCCACTGAAATGAATGGGCCCAATTTAATTGGTCTACTCTCAAGTACAAGTAATGTTGGATTCAAGCCCCAGATCGTGGTTATATCTACACCATACATTCAAAGTGCTCTCATAGCAGTTTTAACAGTCATTGGGTTGCGTTCAATGTAGCACTAAGGTGAATATTCTTCCCCCCTCTTCTCCCCATGTGCGCACCCCTAAATCTGCTCTGTGTTTTCCCACAACCGCCGGGAGCAGTTGGTTGAATGCTACCCATAGCATCCCCCAAAGAACCCTGGGAATGGTCATTTGCTAAGAGTGCTGTGAGTTTTTCAGAGAACCTTCACAGAGTTGCAATTCCCATCTTTAAATGTGTCTCGTGGATGTTGACCTATATCTGCAACACAAAGCTGCACCTTTGTTTAGGTTTACATGCAGGGCAGGGCATGGCATGTTAAAGGAGAGAGGCAGAGAGAGGCAGAACTGGCGTAGTGGGCTTTTCTGGGAGGAAGAAATTCCACCCCTTCTTGAAGTCTTTGATCTAATGGCACTGGAATTCAGAACCTGAATTTGTGCACCTCTATCAGTCCACCACTAAAAGGAGCCCCTTGTTAGTTCATTTCTTTTTTTCTTGTTATGCCAGCCCACCATCTACCTTATGTCCTTTTGCTGCCTGCAGAACTGCTTCTTCAGTTTGTTTACCATGGCAGAAACATTCCTAAAAAACCCTCTTCTTGGCTGAGCCTGAAAGCCATAGGGTGCTGTCAGTGTACTTTTTAATACAGTGGTACCTCGGGTTAAGTACTTAATTTGTCCCGGAGGTCCGTACTTAACCTCAAACTGTTCTTAACCTGAAGCACCACTTTAGCTAATGGGGCCTCCTGCTGCTGCCGCGCCGCCGGAGCACAATTTCTGTTCTCATCCTGAAGCAAAGTTCTTAACCCAAGGTAATATTTCTGGGTTAGCGGAGTCTGTAATCTGAAGCATATGTAACCTGAAGCGTATGTAACCCAAGGTACCACTGTACAGTGGTACCTCGGGTTACGAGCAGTCCTGCTTACGAACGCTTCAGGTTATGAACTCCACAGACCCGGAAGTAGGTGTTCCAGGTTGCGAACTTTGCCCCGGGATACGGACGCAATCCGCTTCTGGGGCTGCGGGAGGCCTATGTAAGGAATGCACACCTCTGGTTAAGAACTGACTTCCGGAATGAATTAAGTTCATAACCTGAGGTACCACTGTATAGACATATGAATCTGGCACTTTTATGGTTAAGTTTAGCAGATAGTTGGAGCAGCCCAATGGAAATTCCTGGCTGTGTTGTTGGAAGTCTGGAGGAAGCCCTGACGTAACCTATAATATGGGTCAGCCATTTGCTTTTCTTTCTTTCTTCCTTTGGCTTGATTCCAGGACATCTTTAACCTCTGAGTACTGCAGGAAGTTGGCTTTCTCTCTTTCCAACCCAACTATATTCCACTTTCATAATCGGAACTGTGCTGTATTTGGGGAGAGGAAGCCTTTAGACAAATCAGTAGCATCTTCTCTGTGTAATAGTTTGTTAGCCTTGGGGTTAAAAGGGCTTTCGAGAGTTTTTTTTATTTTATTTGACTGGCGTAGTTTTACCATGTGAAGAAAATCATTATTCCCTTGTGCGTTTTATACTGAGGCATTCACAAAATGCAGCGCCTGTTTTCTAGGCTAACAAGAGTCCCTTGCCCAGCAGCCGTTTCAGCCACTAGAGTGTCTATTAAGAATAACAGCAGAGATGGAGGAGGAAGAGTGTCTTTCCAACTCTATTATAGCCTAGAAGTGGTGCCCCCGCTCAGCCCCTTGAGTCCTGGGTGTGTGGAAGAAATACACCAACACTGCCTTTAATTACATAGAGCTATTGATTTTGCAGAGTGCAGTTTTTTAAGCAGAACAAAATTTCAGGGCGGAATTTGATTAGGCCAAATGCGATAACCGCATTATCGTGCTTCGTCTTTCATTCTCTGCAGAAAACCCCTCGTAATATATATATTGATATTGACGGAACTGTAGACTGTTTGAAGAGATGAAAGAAAAATGCCAGACATCATCACTGTAATCTACAGTTCTCCCATGCTCATTGGCTGGAGGAGGTGGCGGGGGGGGGGGGGAGATAGTCTGAAGCAGGGAACCTCCTGTGCTTGTAGAGGAATCCTTGCACATTTTATAACCCTGGAAAAGGTTCTAAAAAGGCAGGAGCCAAACTCATAGAGAGGGACGAGAATGGCAACTGGGGGTGGAGCTTAATACACCTGGCCATGGAGCCGTTCCCCACTTCTTTACTTAACAATAAGAATGAGGGTATTTCTTTTTCCATTTGTCCTTTTGTCCTGTTCTTTCAAGCCCTCAGCCTATTTTTCTCGGTCTCAATCCACAGTCTCTAGCCTCTTCACTCTGCATTCATTGATTTTTTTATTATTATTATTTAATTTTTAATTTTTAAACATATTAATTGTCATACATACCACAAAACTTCACATCTTATACAATCTTTCTGGACTTCCATCAGCACCTCTGATGATCCCCCATTTTTATCATTTTTTCTGCATTTCTTAAATTTATATTGCCTTTAATTATCCAAACTAACATCCTCCTCTTTATCCAATTATGCAATAATTCAAATTATTCACCTCACAAAACTTCTTGCAAACCTACAAATGTAATCTGGTCATCACAATTACTTTTCAAATAGTCCGTGAATTTACACCATTCTTCTGTGAATCTCTGGTCCCGCCGGTTTCGAATTCTTCCTGTTAGTTTATCTAATTCTGCATAGTCCATCAATTTCATCCTCCAATCATTCATTGATTTTTAGTAGGACACTGGCACTGGCCTGGTTCAGCCAACCATGGTTTCCTCTTAAAAGAATGCACTACTTCTTCTCGACTAAGCACAATTCCCCGTAGCACTAGAACTCAGAAATTTTAGTTCTATGTGCAGTTAGGTGATGGTTATCAAACCATGGTTTGAAATCCTAGTTCGTTAGCTAACTTCAGCTCCTACGTTTGGACACAGTGGAGAACTGTGATTAGTTCGAAAGTTGAAGTTGAAGCCTGTGGCAGGGCGGAGCTATCTGTAATCCCAATGAGGGCAGATGCTGGGATGACTCTGGTTCTTTTGCATCCCTAAAATCTACCCCACCCTCTTTGTGCAACTTACCACTGCTCATTGCCTACTTTCCTAGTAATATGTGCAAAGTGAGGGCAGTTCAGAAATTTTAAGGTGCTTTGACAGGTACTGAGGCCTGTGGACCTTGTCATCTTCACCCTGCAGCAAGACCTCCAGACCAAATCCAGAGTTGTGGACCTCGTTTGGGGTTCTCAGGAGACAGTGGGGGGAAACTATCTTCCAGATTAATTCCCAATCAGAGTTAATTCTGATTGGGAGTGTGGTGGGTTTGCCCATTACTAGTGATGCGTTGTGACTTAATACATGGTTTGCTGTCTGTGCCCATGGAATGTTCTGGAAAATCCCAAGCGGTTGAGAGGTGTGGTCAAGACTGAATATAATCCTTTTAAAAAAACCTACTTCATATTCTTTGGAGTCAAGGGTAAAGAAAAAAGAACAATAATTGGCCTTAAAATATTTTTCATTCCTTCCTTCCTGCTTTCCGCCCTCACTCCAGGAACCTCTTCAGATTCTGACAGCCTGTGGGCTTCTATACACTGCAGCCTCAGTTCTGTGCGCTGCCTCGACTCCCAACTTTGACAGTGAAGCATTTTTTAAACTGGCAACTCCTGAAACCCTGTGCCTGATTTAGCACTCCAATAAGGATGTGTTGTGTCTCTCCCCCTCCCTCCACCAAACCCACTCTTTTTTTTCTCTCTCTCCCTCTCTCTTCAAACAGCTTTTCTTTTCTTTCTTTGAATTCTTCTCAAGTGCTCTCCAACCCTTTGTAATTCACATCATGTGCTAGGCTCCTAGATGGCCCCCAAACTAGCTGTGCTAACCGTGCTTAGCTGAGCTTTTACAATATGCCAAGTTATTTACATCATTGCACTGTAGAGAGTCATATACCGCAGGCAAAGTGTGGAAACAACTGTTAGAAAGCTACAAAATGATTCCTTGCCAGCAGACCTCATCCATTTGCTTCTTCTTGTTGTTGTTTTTCCAGTAAGGAAATAAGGCTGCAGTTTTGCACACACTTACCTGGGAGTAATCCCAGTAGAATTCAGTAGGATTTTGAAGTAGACGATGTACATAGCATTGCAGTATAAGACTTTACATCTGGTGATTCTCCCTCCCACCTCCGTATTCAAAATTATTTAATAGCTTACATTATTGCTTTAAATTGGCAACTCTTTCTCATTGTTCCTTGCAGAACTGGTAATTCTAACCTGCAGGAGACTTTTTGTGGTTGTGTTTAAATGACTTCCCAGAGGCTGTTTATGAAGAGCATGAAGTCATTTTTCCGGGTTATTGCACCTGTCAGATGTATCCAGCATTCTGTTGTGAAGCTATTCAGAAATACTGGTTATAAAGAACACGAGACAGCAAAATAGCCCTCTTAGATTTGCCGAGAAGTTCTTAAAACTGAAAGGAATATAAAACACTGGCAGAAGCTTGCAGAGTTCTCTAATGATGGGTGGCCTCACTTTCAACACATCCATGCTCAACCTAAGAATTTTCTTTGCTTTTGATTTTTCTGCATATTAAATCGAGCAAGATTAAAATCAAAAACATAATAGAAGGCTGCTTATTTGCTGAACAGAAGACCTGAGGCTCCCCTGCTCCATTGCAGTAAGGTACAGGTAAAGGGACCCCTGACCATTAGGTCCAGTCGTTGCCGACTCTGGGGTTGCGGCGCTCATCTCGCTTTATTGGTTGAGGGAGCTGGCGTACAGCTTCTGGGTCATGTGGCCAGCATGACTAAACTGCTTCTGGCGAACCAGAGCAGCGCACGGAAACACTGTTTACCTTCCCACCGGAGTGGTACCTATTTATCTACTTGATGTGCTTTCAAACTGCTAGGTTGGCAGGAGCTGGAACCGAGCAACAGGAGTTCACCCCGTCATGGGGATTTGAACCACCGACCTTCTGATCGGCAAGTCCTAGGCTCTGTGGTTTAACCCTTTTTAGTACAGCAGCACCTCGCAGTGCGAGTGGGGCTAACAATTAGGTATTACTTGCTGCTGCTGCTGCTGCTGCTGCTGCTGCTGCTGTTGCTGTTGCTGTTGCTGTTGCTGTTGCTGCTACATAAGGACTTTTTTCATTGTGTTCCTTTCTGGAGCAACTGTAGGTTGCAGGACAACTGAGCCCTGCAGTATATCCAATCTGATCCTCCTCTTGCCTTGTGTCCAGGCTGAACCTGGCTTTGTCTTGCACCCAAGTTGGGCTTTGCCTTGCCTCACCATATCACACAGTGGGGTACCCAGAAAGCTTTTGCAAATCATGTTGCCTTTCTTCAGTGCATAGCGCTATGGCATTTGTTCTTGATCTTCTCAGTATTTTTTCTGCCCATAACTTCTACCAATGTGTGTATCTGCTTTTAAAAAATAAAAATAAAATTTGCACATGACTTTTTGCTACCAAAGCCATTGAACAACCACCCGGGGGTGGGAGTTAATAGCATGGCCCCAAATACTGTGTTGGGCTCAGGCTACCCAATTAATGTAACAGCCACTGAACAAATTCCACTGGCTGTGCTTTGCAGAGCTGAGATACATGGAAGTGTCATTTCTGAAACAAGCAAAAACTTAATTTAAACAGATTGGCAAATGGCTGGGGCAGATGCTATATTTAGGGACTGAGGGGAGCTTCATGTTGTTGGCTCCTTGCAGAGAGCAGTAGACAATTCTCCTCAGGATTCTGGACTTTCCCACCATCAGTGTCTTTTCTAAGCTTGGCCTTTTTATGGATTTGCTCTGCTAGTGTCTGCAGCTGCCTTAAGGGCCTCCTGTAATATTTCTTCCCTTCCATCTTCCTTCAGGGGAGCCTGTAAGAACAGCTGTTGGCGAGGGGAGCAAGTGATATTACTGCCAGGAGCACCTCTCAGGAAAAGTCATTCCCTCCCTCTGAGATTTCTTGTCAGAGCCCCACTCTTGGCCCGTAACCTTGAAATCCTGTTTCTGTTTCCTGCGCTTTCTCTTTTCCCAGGAAAGTCCAGCTTTCTCCCAGCTAGCTGCTGATTTTACTGTGGTTTGGTTTTTATGAGAGGAAGATCGAACTTGCACTCTATTTGGTCCAAACATTTAAGATCCTAAATTAGATTATATCAATTGCCTGTTTCTCATTTGTTGCTTCGCATCATGAGACATTTTATGCTTCCTTTTCTTTTATAGTCATGTATTGCCTTTTATTAAAAATGGAGCTAAAAAGCTTGGAAATGATAGATTCCTTGAAAAAGGAGAAGAAATAAAGAGGCAGATAACAGGCCTCATCAGATGGGCAGCGTGTAAATAAATTATTATTATTATTATTATTATTATTATTATTATTATTCACCACCATCCCCTTCCCAAGACTTTGTAGCCTAACAATTTTTACAAGATGTGGAAGAATACCTCCTTATGTTTTTATCTCATTCAGAAGAGACATTTGTTTTGAAAAAAATTGTGTCTGAGAGTGAGTAAGTGAGAGAGATTCTACATTTTAATGTTAAATATTTTAATCATAGAATTGTAGAGTTGGAAGGGACCCTGAGGGCCATCTAGTCCAACCCCCTGCAGTGCAGGAATATGCAGCCATCCCATAACAGGGATCAAACCTGCAACCTTGTCGTAATCAGCACCACGCTCTAACCAACTGAGCTATCCATGCCCTGATGTTAGCATATATATTTAATGTTAATCTTTAATATCTCCCCCCGGAATGGGGTGAGCTCCTGTTGCTCAGTCCCTGCTCCTGCCAACCTAGCAGTTCGAAAGCACGTCAAAGTGCAAGTAGGTAAATAGGTACCGCTCTGGCGGGAAGGTAAACAGCGTTTCCATGCGCTGCTCTGGTTCGCCAGAAGTAGCTTAGTCATGCTGGCCACATGACCCCGGAAGCTGTACGCCAGCTCCCTCAACCAATAAAGCGAGATGAGCGCCACAACCCCAGAGTCGAGATGAGCCCCAGAAGCGAGATGAGCGCCGCAGCCATGACTAGACCTAATGGTCAGGGGTCCCTTTACCTTTTAATGTTACATTCCCCTAATGTTGTATATCTAATGCCCCCACTATTGGGTAATACTGTCACAATGCCACCCAGGGGATCCGATTGTGTAGCAAAATGTGCTTCTGCACTAGACCACAGTCTAAATTCTGGAAGTCTGCTATATATATAATCCAGAAAATAAGCATTTGGATGTTACAGTGACATTTCAGATTGCAGGAGAGACAAGTGGGAGGCAACAGCAGTCTTCAAAAGCCAGATCCTGGATTCCAGTCAAGTTTAAATTAGAATCTGTTCTAAGAAGAACCAGATTAACATGCCAGTTTACTTTAACCAAAAAGTTAAGTTTATTCACAGAGCAAATGGAACGTAGAATTTCACTCCAAAAATAAACAGAGAAAATGTGAATTCTGAATTCCAATGCCTGTGTTAACTGATTAGCAAGGCAGTTAATTTAACTCTACACCAAAATATCCTCAGCACCAGGCAGCAGGTTTGAGTTAGAAATAAAAAGTCCCCCCTCTGTCCCCAGGGCAGAAGATGTAACATGGAATCTAGGAAGCAGGGCTTTTCTGGTTTGTACCCTTAGCATAAACTTTGCTGTGTATTTATAGGAACTTGTCTGCAGAACTGATGCATGAATGCATGAATGAATAAAATCTTTATTGCTAAAAACTATAAGCTGTCACAATTGGTCACAATGCGTAGAATACAAATAATTAATTTAAAACTGAACAGCAGCAACAGCAAAGCAAACATACAAAAATGCAAAGATCACACCTGGCCTGCCCTGTTGTCAGACCAAGATTAACCAGTGGATTCAACATTTTGCATGCACACACAGAAAGAGAAGGTTAGGGATCTGGGTGAAACAAAGGCTGGATACAGACTTTTAGTTACCTGCCATTTTGTACAAGATAACCTGTTGAATCCCTATCTTTCTGCAACAGATGTTGCCCAGTGGCTCAGTCCCATGCCACTCTTAAATGTGTTTAAAATTTGAATCATGCTCTCACTGAAACTTCTCCCATGATCTGCCCACCCCATGTGATTAAACTGCATCAGATCTTGCCAGCTATTAGCTAAATCAGTTTTGAAGGTAGAATTCATCAGAAATATGTGACAATCTGCCACTTTGTAGTAAAGATAAAGGTACCCCTGACCATTAGGTCCAGTCGTGAATGTCTCTGGGGTTGTGGCACTCATCTCACTCTATAGGCCGAGGGAGCCAGCGTTTGTCCACAGACAACTTCTGGGTCATGTGGCCAGCATGACTAAGCTGCTTCTGGCAAACCAGAGCAGCACACGGAAATGCCGTTTACCTTCCCGCCGGAGCGGTACCTATTTTACTACTTGCATTTTGACGTACTTTCGAACTGCTAGGTGGGCAGGAACTGGAACCGAGCAACAGGAGCTCACCCTGTCGCGGTGATTCGAACTGCCGAACTTCCAGTCGGCAAGCCCTAGGCTCTGTGGTTTAGACCACAGCGCCACCCGCTGCTATTATTATAGTAATAAGCCCCATATTTGTTAGCTTTTTAATCTCGCCCTTCTTTTAAGGAACTTGAAAAAACACACAATGTTTGTACCCCTCAGTTTCATTTTCACAATAGTCAAGCAAGCTGAACCCAAGGTCACCCAGTGTAGGTTATAGCTGTGTGGGGATCTGGACCTTGGGCCATATATAGTCCAACATCTGTCCATGCATATATTCAGTTACAAATGTCACTATGATTGCTGCTTTCCTCTCCAGTGAAAATGGCTCTTTCCTTGCAGAAGAGACAGCAAGGTGCATTTGAGACAGGAAGCTGCCTGATCTTCCCCAAATCAGATTTATTTTGCGAGTGTGTGTTTACTTCTCCAAAGAGAGCTGTTACATTCGTGCCTCGCTACCATAACTTTGCCCTTCAACTTTTGCCTTCAGTCCCTTGCCAAGTTTAATGTACTTTCTGAATGTAGCTAATTGTTTTAGAATGCTGCAGCGTGTCGCAAAATACAATTAGAAACCAATCTTAAACTTCAGATTTGAAGGGAGTTTTTGTATTGGATTAAATAGCGCCGGTAATGGATATTATGATGTTTATCTAATTCTGTCAAACATTGTAGTTTGAGGTTTATTAGGAAATGTGTTCCAGATGATTCAGAGCTGCCTTGCCACAGGCATCTGAGGACTTTTGCTCCATATTGAGATTGATGGGGAAGCAGGAGGGGAAGAATACACACACACACACACACAAACACACACACACACACACACACACACACACACACTCTGAAAGAGGAGAAAACACCTGTTCCTTCTGTAGTCCAGTCAGTTTGTAGCTGAGCCAAAAGTTTAAGGGCTAGTTTACAAATTGCTGTTTCTACATAAGGCCATAGCATCAAGAGTGGCTTGTCACTGTGTTCGACACTCTACATCTGGATGTGGGAAATGGCTGCCATTTCAGACCGTGTTTTAGGAAAAGGTGTTCCATCCCCACCACCACGGCTGTGTGTTTCAACATTCTCCGGACTAAAGGTGTTCCAGTTAGCAGGGGAGCAAAGGAGACAGGATAAGTTGTCCTTCAGCCGTGGCTGCTGGCGCCAAACTGAGCAGCCTCTGCTCCCCTTACCTAGCATGTTATGAGATCTTTGAACAGGAGCATATGACAACTATGCCATCTTCTGAAAGGGTACAGCTTAAGGATGGGAGGCCTCACTTTGCCAGGCAAATAATTGCACTTTCAATACTGGGCTTCTGCTTTGACATGCCATCATCACCTCTTCTATTGGAGGCAATATCTGGAAGCTACAGAACAGCTGATATGCACCAGTCCATGGTCTTGGGGGAGAGGGGGGAGGACATTAGAGCAAAGACCTTTCACAGTCCATCATTTTGTTTCCTCAGTGGCTAACCAGGGCATTCTGTTTTTAGGCTGGAGTCATTTCAATGTCTGTACCCTACTAAGAGACTAGTGTGAAGAGAAACTCTTTTCTGAAGCACTCAGTTCTGTTGGAGAGTCTTCTGTATTGTCCTGAGCTTGCTAAAGGGTGTGGTGCTGGTAATTCAATGCGTGTCTTGGGTTTCTGTGATGTCATGGAAGGTCACAAGCATTTTAACTATTCCAGGGCAGCCAACATGGTGCCCTCAAGGTATTGCCAGACTACAACTCCCAACATCCCTGACCATTGCCCATGCTGACTGAAGCTGATGGCAGTTGGAGAAACATCTGGAGGGCATGCTGTTGGCTCCCCCCTATATTAAGTGAACGAGCTGTGTGTGAGCTTTGCTCCATTTTGTGCAAAGGGCAAAACGCCTCCTCCCAAGTCATCCCTTTATATGTAAACGGGGCAGACATTTGTCATGTCTAGTATGTCTCTCTGTCATGGCTTCTGTCTGAAGAAAAAATGAAATGTGTTCATTGTCTTTAAGAGGCCTTTCAGAAGTAAAAGAAGACATGCTTGTAGTGGTTACATTTTTTTCAGTGACAGGCTCCAGTGGGCATTGTATTTCTTTTATTCACCCCAGATCCTGTTTTGGTTTTTTGTGTGACACCTCATTCATTCTTGTCAACCTGTCTGTTATTTAAAGACTGACTGTATGTCTGAGCACACCTGGATGAAGGGGAGGGAGACTGAATTGATACTTGTCGCTTGGGGAGACTTTATGATGAAATGTGGCTGGGGACCAGTAAATCAGTCAGACATGTGAAAGCACATTAGCAATACTTGGACAACGCATCAGCGAAACTGTCCACTTAGTGATAAAAATGTCACTTAGAATAATTTGCTCTTCATGCTGCAGCTGGATAGCTCCACAGCTGGAAGGCTCATGTTGCCATTGTAAAATGCTGCGACATAATTATATTGTATAGGTTGAAACAGTTGTGCTACTTGGTGGGAACTCTCGTCCTTTGTTTTTTCCCAGGGAGATTTCAGAAACTCTGACCAATTCCCTTATTTGTTTGTTTTTATAGAAAGATCCTTCAAGTATAACATTTCAGCTGATGTTCTTGCAGTCTATCAAACTTCAAAGGGGCAGCCTTTCAATCTCCATAGTTATAAAGTGTGATTCTTGGATAGTGCAATGATCACAAAAATAATACATTTTAGTAAAATATTGCTCTAATGTCATTGGTCCAATGATAGTGTTACTTGAATATGTAATCTTAATCCCAGGGTTGTGGGTTTGAGCCCCATGTTGTTGTTGTTGTTGTTGTTTATTAAATTTGTATACCACCCTATATACACAGGTCTCAGGGCAGTTAAGGAATAAAATCACAATATAAAAACATGAAATACATAATCAAAATAAAAACAAGAACAACTCAATAAGCCCCCCCTCCTCATTTTGGGCAGAAGATTCCTGTATTTCACAGGGTTGGGCTAGATGACCCTTGGGATCCCTTCCAACTCTGCAATTCTATGATTCCAGGCTTCGCTGTGGGTCTTTTCAGACGATTCAAGAGCTTGAGGGTTGCAGAGGAAGCAGGAAATGGCCAGGCCAAGTGAAGTCCAATTGGAGAGCAGGCAAGGCCCAGGACCTTGGACAGCTCCGAAGCAGCCCTGGTTTGTTCCACCTCTGGCTGGTTAAAACACCCTGGCCTTATTTTGCAATTTGTGAGGCTGGGAAAAGGGGTGCGAGGCTAATCCTCTAAGTCATAGGACAGGAGGGGCCCAGATAAGATGGTTCTCTATCGGGCCTCCTTGATGGACCTCTGTCCATTAATTACAATGGGACTACGCTGAGTATAACTGACACTGGAGACAATCCCAATACTGTATATCGGGGTGGTGAATCTCATAGCCTGCAGGGCCTTGTTACCTTAGAAAAGCACCATTTCTCTCTCTCTTGTGCAACACCAGCATTGGAAGGGATTAGATTAACGGACCTGACTAACGTAGGTCCTTTAATTTCAGTGCGTCTCCTCCAAATATTACTCAGTTGACTATGACCCTTGGTTTTTTCTGTGCCTGTGAGACTCTGAACTTCACGGTTGTGGGCTTAAGCCCCACATTGGGCAAAAAAGATGCCTGCATTGCAGGGGGTTGGACTAGATGACCCTCATGGCCCCTTCCAAATCTACAATTCTGTGATTCTATGAGAACTCTATGAAAACTCTCCATAGGTGGAGATATCCACGCTTTTATCATGGCACTGGCGTTTCCACAGCCAAACACAAAACAGCAGTACAGAGAGGAGGGTTCATGATGTTTTTCCTTTCAGATTTTATTTCTTGTGATTTATTATTTACTGACTAGTTTTTTAAAAATAAAAATGGCCCATTATTTTTGCAGGCATGCAGAGGCAGGTATAGCTTACAGAGTCATGCAACACAGCCTTACACAATACTCTCCTATTAATATTGCAGAGGGGTAGGAGTGTCGACTGGGTTGGCTTTTCAAGTCAAAAATCCCTCATATAGAACACTCCTCAGACTTGCTATCTTGAAAATTGCCCCCTCAGAACCTCCTCCTAGCCCAAAGCAGGAAGTACTCTGGCTATACTACAAGTTTCTACATCTTTGTTGAATTGCATGAGTTTCTACTTCTTCGTTGAATTGCATTAATTGTTTTGATGGATTTGTTGTTGTTGTTTGCTTTATATGCTCTTGTGTTTCATATTATAGTGATTGCAACATGTGTTGCTTTTTTAAATGCTACTGTGATTATTGCAAGTGGCTTTGACCTCAACATTTGTTGTTGGTTGAGTGGGATATAAATATTAATCCAGAAGCGCTTCTCCCCTTCACTGGCCTTAACAATATAATTCACAAGTAAACAGATTAAATAATTAGCATTTGACTGCCCTTTTGTGACACCCAAAATCAGCTTCTGGAGGCAGACATCTCGCTTCACCTGATATTATGGCCGGCTCTGGAGAGAGTGTTTTGCTTAAGACCTCCTAATGGCAAAATGAGATTGTAGCTCCGTCTTCAGACTTGCCTCCTAGGATGAAGCAAAATGAAGAATTGAGGACAGTAGGACAGTATCCAGGCACGTGAAAATCCCTGTGGCCGGATTCCTCCTCTTCTATGTCACACATTTAGTGTGTGAGTAAATGGCTATGCACCCATGCTGAGTGGCGGGTGCCATTGATTTAACCTGAGGGCTTTTAATTAATCTGTAGATTGAAAAAAGAAAGAAAAAAATGAAGCTTCGCACAGCTTATCTGTTAAGAGTGATCTGATGGCAAAAAAAGAAAAACAATATGAAGGACGACTAAAAGGGAGGGAGAGGAGGGGGACATAGGATTTCACTGCACAAACTTGTGTTCTTCAGTTATAACCCCCTTAAGGGCCCCTTTGCTAAACTGATGGACAAGGCGGCCGGCTGGGTTGCCAAGAAGCATGGAAACAATTTTATTTTATTTTATTTTTTTTACTTCCTGAGACCAGCTTTATCCTGATCGGTGGAACTTACGTTATCCTTTGTCTATGCACCAATAGTTACTCAGACAACTGCTAGACAGCTGGAGCTACTATTCCTGGTGGTAGCGTATTAAAGAAGTAGTAGTTAACAATCACATAGTGTGTTTAACACTTAGAATCTTTTACTGGGGAAATACAGAATATAGTAGGCATTATATTCCCCCCCCCCCCAGTTCTGCTTTGTTAAACCTAGCTTCACCAGAATACTCAATTTCTTTCATTGTGTGCATGTGTGTTTTACGTCTTTGAAAGGATGGAAAGATACTTTCTAAAACAATTGTCCCATTTTATGTTGAAGTGACACCCACCTGTCACATTTACTTATGGACTACATTCCGCTAAAATCATGTTACTTGAAATCAGCTTCTTCGTTCATAATTGAGTTTACAACTGTACTAATACTTTATTAATCTTATTATTGTTTAAAGCGCAGGCAAATATGATTATTGGCCAAATAGTTTTTGGGTTTCAGTCATTTTTATTTCAGTATATCGATGCATTATCCTAGTAGAGTAGGATAATGCATTATTCTAATAGACTGTGTGCAAAGTATGTGAGTAAAAACACACCAAGATGTGCTGAGTTTAATCCTCCATTAAATGCAGCTACTGGCTTCGTCTGGTATCAGAGCTGTCGACGGAGACAGATTGGAGCCTTGCGGGGGGAGGAGAGACAGTGCAGCAGAGTCAGCTGGTCTGCCTGTAATCTTATTGTGTAGACTTGATCCTTTCTAAAAGCAACTGCCAATGTCTGATCCTGCACTATTATTATTACTATTATTATTTGGTAATATTAGGGAATAGTTGGAATGTACCAACAGATGTTACAGATTTCATAGTGGCATCTGTGATGTATTGAAGTAAATTGAATGTGTGCTTACCGTCTCCTCTGGACTGGAGAAGACAATTCCCAATGGCATAGCATAAGACAGACAATGCTTCTCTGGCCCTTATGGAGGCAAGCTGGAACATTATTATTATTATTATTATTATTATTATTATTATTACTATTATTATTTTATTTTATTTTATTTTCCATTTCTATCCCACCTCTCCTCCAAGGAGCTCAAAGTGGCTTATGTTTAATCCCCACAACAACCCTGTGAGGTAGGTTAGGCTGAGAGGCAATGAATGAGTGGCCCACAGTCACCCTGTGAGCTTCAGGGCAGAATGGGGATTCGAACCCTCGTCTCCCAGGTCCTACTCTGACACTCTAACCACAAAAGCACACCAGCTCTTTATTCTCTAATATGCTTTCTAATCTGGAACAATTCATTGACTGTCCAAGGAAAAGCTTAATTTTTTGAAATTTTTAGGGTGGGGGGGATGTATTGGCCTGGGGAGGTCTGTGAGTTTATATAATCAAGCTTGCAGTAGTACAATCAAATTCTTTAAATGCTCTCCTTGGTTCCCACTTCTAAATGTGGTCCATTTTAGAGCCAGTTACCTGTTGAATCTCCAGCCAGCCTCACTTAGATTCACTTTTACTGAGCTGTGTTTTCAAGCTGTCCCCTCCGATGTCCTAGACGGAAGATATAACAGGGTACTGTATGAAGACAGACTTTGTATATGTGGGCAACCGTAGATGGAAGACATCTTGCACTATTTAGTACAGTGGTACCTCAGGTTAAGTACTTAATTCGTTCCGGAGGTCTGCACCACTTTAGCTAATGGGGCCTCCTGCTGCTGCCGCGCCTCCGGAGCACAATTTCTGTTCTCATCCTGAAGCAAAGTTCTTAACCTGAAGCACTATTTCTGGGTTAGCGGAGTCTGTAACCTGAAGTGTATGTAACCTGAAGCGTATGTAACCCGAGGTACCACAGTATATTGCCCACTATACATCGGACCCAGGAGGCGATTTTTCACCTGACCGTCCATGCAGGAAAGATGTCTCCCCCGACAGGTAAAGGTAAAGGGACCCCTGACCATTAGGTCTAGTCGTGGCCGACTCTGAGGCTGCGGAGCTCATCTCGCTTTATTGGCCGAGGGAGCCGGCGTACAGTTTCCGGGTCATGTGGCCAGCATGACTAAGCCGCTTCTGGCAAACCAGAGCAGCACACAGAAATGCCGTTTACCTTCCCGCCGGAGCGGTACCTATTTATCTACTTGCACTTTGACGTGCTTTCGAACTGCTAGGTTGGCAGGAGCAGGGACCGAGCAACAGGAGCTCACCCCATCACGGGGATTCGAACTGTATTTATTTTTGATTCAGATTTGTCATGGCCAATGTCTAGTACAATAAAGTTATTTGGATTGGATTGGCTTGCAGTGGGAAAAGTAGACAGAGATAATATCTTTCTCAAATGCTAGAACTGGGTTCACTCAGTGGAACTGATGGGTGGTAGGCTGGGGCAGGCAAAGTTAAGTGGAATTAATTGTGGCCTTTGACATGGTTAAGGTGCTTCCACCAGTCCCCATCTGGATGGATGAGGTCTAAGTTGCCAAGCTGATACTTGGCTAACACTGGGTTTTATCCAATGCTAGCCCTAGCAGTGTGGACCCATTGCAGTGAACAAACCTAAGTTAGTAATGTTCATTAATTTCACTGGTTCTGTTCTGAGCAAGACTAGTTGGGTTTCCACCCATTGTTCTCAGCAATGACATCCATTGGTAGGTACACTCTTACAGGCACCTTCTGAACAAGGAAGGCTTCTGAGGTCTACAGATCTTTGCCTATTTCCACCTAATTACACAGTTCAGTTAATCTTCATACTTGGGATTTTCACAGCCCCAACCTGTTAGCAGAAAGCACCAGAAAAGAGCCCTTTGCTTTAAGATTCACAGCAACATTTGACTGGTTGATCTTAGATTAAAACGTGAACAAGAAGATGCCACTTGTCAGTTCACAATGGTTTGATAAGAGAAGAGTTAGGTTGACTAACATCAGTATTCCATCATACTGATTTACTGTTGGGGGATTTCCTGCTTGGTATCAGTTTCAGCTATTTAAAATTACAGATCTTTTGAAAGACAATACTTCTCCATTTCAAGAAATGGCAGGCAGTGGGCCAATTTGGTTTCACTATCTTCAGATTAGAAATGTTACAAGGACTCAGAAATACCAGAATAAACATGGGGAAACCTTTGCAGAAAAGCTCATACTGCCCCCTTTGCCAAGAGGATTAGTAAGTAAATGATATTATTTGATTCTGTCAATGAATAAGAGGAAATTACATTTCAAGCACAAATTGAAATGGGGTTTTGGGGAAAGTATATATGATGATGAACGGATCTGATTGTGGGATAATATTACAAAAAAATATATTAATGTAACAGAGCCTTTTCAATGTAAAAAATATTAATGTAAGAGACTTTTCAAAAGCCCAGTTCCGCTGATATCTGTCCCCTGATAGAACTGTCAAAATGATATGAAATTCCTAGTACTATACTCAGAAACGCTGCTCTTGTAGTATCTTAAATGACGTACTTTGGAAGTGATCGTGTGTTCAGTAACCTCTGCCAGAATCTGTACTGCAGCTGTCCAACACCTGGAGTCCTCCAGCTGTTGCTGGACTACAACTCCCATCATCCTTGAGCAACTGTTCATTCTGTCTGGGATTAATAGGAGTTGGAGTCCAACAATATCTGGAGGACACCAGGTAGAGGAAGGCTATGGTACTGTTTCATCATAGAAACAATTGCAGCCACCAACTCCATCTAATTGGTATAAAACCATTTTGGACACATTTTGCTTATTCTTCACATGCTAAGGAAGGAACAGAAACAGGCAACTACATAAAAAGGGTTTTTTTATTTATATCACATTGGAATGAGTATTTCAGTGGTGATGTTCAATTATTTTCTTTATTTACACTTCTGTAGGGTTGCTAATCTTTTTGCATTCTAATTTTTAAAAGTGCCCTGACTGTCTTGTTCTTGCATCAGAACCCAAGCCTTCATTGGTTTTACAAACCATTGCTCCCGATGCTGCCAAGCAAGCTAGTTTAAATAAAGTAGTTATTATACGTATTTATAAAGAAGAAAATACGGTGTGTTTTTTAAAAGAAAACATTTTGATTTGATTCCATAGGGTTTTGGTTTTTTATCCAAGGATCTTTAAAAGGCCATTGGTTGATTACTCTTTCCAAAGACCCTGCGATGTTGGAAAGAAATAATAATTTTGTAGATCAATGCACAGTTATTGCCAATTCCTCTCCCACTCTGCCTGTATTGAAACAGCCATTATGCTGATGTCTTATCGACAGCAGCTTTCCTTACAGCAGTTTCAATTGTGTGTTTTCCTCTAGGACTCCCTCAGCTTAAAAGGCATACCGCACTTGCATTGAATGCACTTGACTTGGAAAATATGGTTTCTGCCATATTGGAGCTTCTCATACACCTCTTCCCTCTTTTGCAGGTTAGGTAGCCCACTGTTAGAAATTCCTCCTTGCTTCTTTGTCCAGTAAAACTCTCTGTCAGCACCTTAGCAAGCTCTATAGCACAACACATTTCTGTTTTGTATTTTGACATTTTCCCTTTAGTTTGGTTTTTTTTTTTGCCTGGGAAGAACAGTGTGTTGTAATGCCAAACTGATGGTTATTTTGGCCATTTGTGTGTAAATGCATCCTTATCTATAAGGAAAGGAAATGACATGTTTATGAATGGCAAGTTGCCTGCATTTGTAATCCTTATGATAGTTTTATCTTATTCATAGCAGTTGGCTTCTACTGCAGTATTGTTGCCATCCTGGACAGCGCATCTATTTAACAGATCATTAAATCCTCATGCTGGTAGTATGATTTAGTGTCCATTCACTGTTACCTTTTTCTTCTGGAGGAGTTAGGTAGATCAGCTCCCATCATGGTCAGTGGTAAGAGATGGTGGGAGTTGTACTTCAGCAAAACACCTGAGGTTTCACAGGTTGTAATTATTATTATTATTATTATTATTATTATTATTATTATTATTACCCCACCCATCTGGCTGACAACAGAAGATTAAATACACAATAAAACATCAAACATTAAAAACTTCCCTAAACAGGGCTGCCTTCAGATGTCTTCTAAAGTCAGGTCGTTGTTTATTTCCTTAACATCTGATGGGAGAGCGTTCCACGGGGCAGGCGCCACTACCAAGGAGGCCCTCTGCCTGGTTCCCTATAACCTCACCTCTTACAGTGAGGGAACCGCCAGAAGGCCGTTGGAGCTCAGTGTCCGGGCTGAACAATGAGGGTGGAGACGCTCCTTTAGGTATACTGAAATATGTTTGAAAGCACCCAAGAAGGGGCCACATAGCACACAGTCATGTTTCTGTTTGTCCCACACAAGAACTCACTGGACTCCATACTTTTCAACAATTGGACTCAACTCAGAGGGATGTAAGCAGGTGTTGCCTGGTCCCTTTCTTAGCCATCACTTCTGGGCAATTCCAGCCCCATCATCATGCCCAAGTCATTGTTCTGTAAAATTGGCTGGACTAAGAGAGAGTGATTGATTTAAAATCACGGTAAGCTTTAAGGGTCTTCAAATCCAGTGCTCTGTCCCATGACATCAAATGCTCACATGCATAATGGTCCCAATTATATCACAAACAAACAAGCAAATCAGGAATATTTGTCAATTGAACCATGGATTGTGATTCTGGTTTTGAGAAGAACAAAGTTTTGCAATAGCACCCAGTGACGATAAAAATGAACACACTTTGGTAACTTTTGCTTGCAACACAGTTTATAAATCTGCAAATTAATAGCATAAAAATACAATAAAATAGTTTAAAACAATTTAACGGTAAGATTTTAAAGAAGAGCAGATAAAATCAATAAAAGCTGAATCAACGATGAAACAGCAGAGGCCACAATGATGAGCCATAAATAAAGACAAAATCCAGTTGGCACAATATAAAAGGCCTGTCTAAATTCAGGAAGTCTTCACCTGGTTATCTCAGTTGGCTAGAGTAGTAGTTTTCGACAAGTGTGCTGTGGCACAATGAGTGATGGTCAGGGGTGCCATGGGCAACACTGGCGTCTGTCCCTCTTTCCTTTTGGTGCCCTCTCGCATCTCTGCCTCCCAGAGGCTTGCACAGCTGATTGTTGCAGCAGCCCTGCCTACAATCTCCCCAGGCAAATGGTGCTTCTGGAGCTGGCCAGAGGGTGCTGGTTGCAAGGAGCTGAGGCGCCTGCAGCACCTGCCTGGAGGACGCCCGAGGAGAGAGGAGAGAAGAGGAGGCTGAGGGAACACTCCACAAAGGAGGGTGTTTGAAAAAGGGTGAGAGGCTGCCAGCTCGGCAGGCAAGGGGTGACATAACTGGGCTCCTGAGCCCCACAGGGGTGCCACAGAAAGAATGTAGTTGGTCAAGGGAGCCGTGGACTCCAAAAGGTTGAAAACCTGTGGGCTAGAGCATGGTGCCGATAATGCCAAGGTTGTAGGTTCCATCCCCATATGGAACATCTACATATTCCTGCATCGCAGGGCATTGGACTAGATGATCCACAGGATCCCTTCCAGCTGTGCAATTCTATGATTCTATGATGGTGGAAGGACAAAAGTAGGACCTAGCCATAAAAAGTGCTTCTCAAGAGCTTGTAGGGCAGCGGCTGAAGAAGGAGCAAAAAGGGTTTTTCTCCTGTGTGTGTTTCTTGTGGCTGATTAGCTGCTCTCCCTGTGCAAAGGTCAGAGGGGGCAGGGTTTCTGTTGAGGTAGGTGATTAGCTGTGGGAGGAGCTTATCAGAGCTTGTAGGGCAGCAGCGCGCACCTAGCGGCGCGCGCAATTTGATCTATCTTTAGATTTGGGGGAGCTAGTCTCAAACGTTTGTTGGGGGAGACCTAGGGTTTTTTGGGGGGGAGTTACTTGTCCTGTCTGCACGCTTCTTATGATGGAGGACCACTGTAGCCAGCCCCAACGACACGTTCTCAAGATGGAGAGTGAGGGAACAGCTGCAGTCGCCTGCGGTTCCTGCACAATGTTTGCCATCTTGCCAAAGGTTGCAGGCAGCTTTACCTGCAGCAATTGCATGTTGATTGCCCTCTTAAAAGACAAAGTCCAGCAACTGGAGGAACGTGTGGCTACGCTCCAAAGAATTAGAGAGCTGGAGCTCTTCTTGGAAGCAACAGAGCACACCGTCTCCACCAAGGAGGTGACAGGGGACTCCCCTGAGAAGGAGGCTAGTTCACCAACACAGGAGCCAGATATATGGAGAAACGTGACTCAAAGAAGTAGGAGGCCCAGGGTTTGCTCTGATTGTTTAGAAATACACAATCGCTTTGAGGTCCTCTTCCCTAGAATGGAAGACGAAGAGCAGACTCCATTTGAGGATCTCTCCCTCGTTACAGTCGATCAGGTATATGAAGACGAGCAGCAAAGTCAGTCCTCAGGGAATGTGCAGGCGACCTTGGAACAGGCAGATCACGGAAGAACCCCGACCAAACCTAAGAGGAGGCGTGTAGTGGTGATAGGGGATTCCCTACTGAGGGGAACAGAAGCAGTGATCTGTGGGCCTGACAAGATGTCTCGGGAAGTGTGCTGTCTCCTTGTAACTGAACGACTACAAGGAATCATAAAACCCACTGACAAATACCCCTTCCTCTTGGTTCATGTGGGAACCAATGACACTGCAAGCAATAGCCTCCAGAAGATCAAAAGAGACTATGAGGCTCTGGGCAGGAAATTGAAGCAATTAAATGCACAAATTGTCATCTCATCTGTCCTCCCAGTTGAACGACGTGGCCCAGGGAGAGAGAGAAAAATAGTGGAAGTGAACAGCTGGCTTCGCAAATGGTGTAAACAGGAACGGTTTGGATTCTTAGATCACGGACTGCAGTTTCTTGAAGATGGACTTCTGGCAAGCGATGGGCTGCACCTCACAACGGTTGGGAGGAATGTTTTTGCCAAAAATCTCAGAAACCTCATCAGGAGGGCTTTAAACTGACTAATGTGGGGGAGGAAGACAGTGCTCCTGAAGGTAGGAGTCTATCAATTGATGAACATGATCATCCAAATGTCATAGACCAAATGGAGCAAACAGCACGCAGACCTAGTGGTGGGAGGAAAAAATCCTTAAATAAGAGACACGGGGGAATGATTAATGGACTTCAATGTCTGTACACTAATGCGCAAAACATGGGAAATAAACAAGATGAGCTTGAGCTCTTGGTACAGCAAACTAAATATGACATAATAGGCATCACTGAAACCTGGTGGGATAAGTCCCACGACTGGAATGTAATAATGGAGGGTTACAATCTATTTCAGAGAAACAGACCAGACAAGAAAGGAGTGGCGTTATATGTCAGGGTTGTGTATACCTGTGAAGAGATCCAAGATTTAGAACCTCAAAGCCAAAGTGAGAGCATTTGGGTCAAAATTAAGGGAGAGATGAATAACAGGGACCTCATTGTGGGAGTTTACTATAGATCCCCAAGCCAAACGGAGGACATAGATGATGCCTTCCTGGAACAGATGGCCAAGCATGCAAAAGGAAGGGAGATAGTAGTAATGGGGGACTTCAATTACCCAGATATTTGCTGGATGTCAAACTCAGCCAAGAGCATAAGGTCAAACAGATTCCTCACTGGCCTTGCAGACAACTTCATTGTCCAGAAAGTGGGAGAAGCAACAAGAGGAACAGCTATTTTAGATCTGGTCCTAACCAATGTTGATGACCTGGTTAGTGGGGTAGAAGTGGAAGGATCATTAGGCGCGAGTGATCATGCTCTTCTGAAGTTTACTATACAGCGGAAAGGAGCAGCCAAGCATACTAGGACTCAATTTCTTGACTTTAAGAAAGCCGACTTCATAAAACTTAGGGAAGTGCTGGGTGAGATCCCATGGACAGTAATACTAAAAGGAAAGGGAGTTCATGATGGCTGGGAGTTTGTTAAGAGGGAGATAGTAAAAGCACAACTTCAGGCAATACCAATGAGACGGAAACATGGAAGGTGCCTAAAGAAGCCAGGGTGGCTATCTTAAGAACTTTTAACTGAGTTAAGATTAAAAAAGGATATGTACAAAAAATGGAAAAGGGGGGAAACCACCAAAGAGGAATTCAAACAAATAGCCAGCACGTGTAGACACAAAGTCAGAAAAGCTAAAGCACAGAATGAACTCAGGCTTGCTAGAGAGGTTAAAAGCAACAAAAAAGGCTTTTATGGGTATGTTCGTAGCAAAAGGAAGAACAAAGAAACAGTGGGGACACTCAGAGGAGAAGATGGTGAAATGCAAACAGGGGACACAGAAAGGGCTGAACTCCTCAATGCCTTCTTTGCCTCAGTCTTCTCCGATAAAGAAAACAATTCCCGACCTGAAGAATTTGGAGCAAATGATTCAGCAGAGGAAACACAGCCCAGAATAACTAAGGAGATAGTACAAGAATACTTGGCTAGTTTAGATGTATTCAAGTCTCCAGGGCCAGATGAACTGCATCCAAGAGTATTAAAAGAACTGGCAGATGTGATCTCAGAACCACTGGCAGTCATCTTTGAGAATTCCTGGAGAACAGGCGAAGTCCCGGCAGACTGGAGGAGGGCAAATGTTGTCCCTATTTTCAAAAAGGGGAAAAGAGAGGACCCAAATAATTACCGCCCAGTCAGTCTGACATCAATACCAGGGAAGATTCTGGAGCAGATCATTAAGCAAACAGTTTTTGAGCACCTAGAAAGGAATACTGTGATCACCAATAGTCAGCATGGATTTCTGAAAAATAAGTCGTGTCAGACTAACCTGATCTCGTTTTTTGACAGAATTACAAGCCTGGTAGATGAAGGGAACGCAGTGGATGTAGCCTACCTTGATTTCAGCAAGGCATTTGACAAGGTGCCCCATGATATTCTTGTAAAGAAGCTGGTAAAATGCGGTCTTGACTATGCTACCACTCAGTGGATTTGTAACTGGCTGACTGACCGAACCCAAAGGGTGCTCATGGTTCCTCTTCATCCTGGAGAAGAGTGACTAGTGGGGTGTCACAGGCTTCTGTCTTGGGCCCAGTCTTATTCAACATCTTTATCAACGACTTGGATGATGGACTCAAGGGCATCCTGATCAAATTTGCAGATGACACCAAACTGGGAGGGGTGGCTAACACCCCAGAGGACAGGATCACACTTCAAAACGACCTTGACAGATTAGAGAACTGGGCCAAAAAAAACAAGATGAATTTTATTTTATTTTTATTTTTTTATAAAGATTTTTATTGATTTCCAATTTTTTAACATAAACAAAAAACAACATAAAAACAAACACAAAAACTCATATTTTCTTAACCTTATTTCCATAACCCTCTTTTCCCGGACTTCCCCATACCTTTCCCTTTTTGCATCCTTAATTTAGTACCATTATTCAGCAACCCTTCTTAACCAATTAAATATAAATTCATTCTCTTTTTCTATTACACCCTAAAATTAAACACAATTTTCCGCTGCAATTCTACGTCTTCTTTTCCCTCAGCATTTTAACACTCCTCAATTTTATAATAATTCTTAAGATACATCTTAAATTTCTTCCAATCTTCTTCCACAATCTCTTTCTCTTGGTCGCGGATTCTGCCGGTCATTTCTGCCAGTCCCATAAAGTCAATCACTTTCGCCTGCCATTCCTCCAGCGTGGGTAGCTCTTGTGTCTTCCAATACTTTGCTAGAAGAATCCTTGCTGCCGTAGTAGCGTACAAAAAGAAATTCTTATCCTTCTTCGGCACCAACTGGCCGACCATACCCAAGAGAAATGCCTCTGGTTTCTTGTTAAAGGTGCACTTAAGCACTTTCTTAATTTCATTATAAATCATTTCCCAGAAGGCCTTAATCTTTGGGCAGGTCCACCAAAGGTGGAAAAAGGTACCTTCAGTCTCTTTACATTTTCAACATTTGTTATTGGGCAAATGATAAATCTTCGCAAGCTTGACTGGGGTCATGTACCACCTGTAAATCATTTTCATAATGTTTTCTCGTAAGGCATTACATGCCGTAAATTTAATACCTGTGGTCCATAACTGCTCCCAGTCAGCAAACATAATGTCATGACCTATGTCCTGTGCCCATTTAACCATAGCAGACTTCACTGTCTCATCTAATGTATTCCACTTAAGCAGCAAGTTGTACATTCTTGATAAATTCTTAGTATTGGGTTCTAACAATTCTGTTTCTAATTTCGATTTCTCCACCTGGAAACCAATTTTCCTGTCTTGTTTGAAAGCCTCCATTATTTGAAAATAATGGAGCCAATCTCGTACCTTGGACTTTATTTTCTCATAACAAGATGAATTTTAATAGGGAGAAATGTAAAATATTGCACTTGGGCAAAAAAAATGAGAGGCACAAATACAAGATGGGTGACACCTGGCTTGAGAGCAGTACATGTGAAAAGGATCTAGGAGTCTTGGTTGACCACAAACTTGACATGAGCCAACAGTGTGACGCGGCAGCTAAAAAAGCCAATGCAATTCTGGGCTGCATCAATAGGAGTATTGCATCTAGATCAAGGGAAGTAATAGTGCCACTGTATTCTGCTCTGGTCAGACCTCACCTGGAGTACTGTGTCCAGTTCTTGGCACCACAGTTCAAGAAGGACACTGACAAACTGGAACGTGTCCAGAGGAGGGCAACCAAAATGGTCAAAGGCCTGGAAACGATGCCTTATGAAGAACGGCTAAGGGAGCTGGGCATGTTTAGCCTGGAGAAGAGGAGGTTAAGGGGTGATATGATAGCCATGTTCAAATATATAAAAGGATGTCACATAGAGGAGGGAGAAAGGTTGTTTTCTGCTGCTCCAGAGAAGCAGTCACGGAGCAATGGTTCCAAACTACAAGAAAGAAGATTCCACCTAAACATTAGGAAGAACTTCCTGACAGTAAGAGCTGTTTGACAGTGGAATTTGCTGCCAAGGAGTGTGGTGGAGTCTCCTTCTTTGGAGGTCTTTAAACAGAGGCTTGACAACCATATGTCAGGAGTGCTCTGATGGTGTTTCCTGCTTGGCAGGGGGTTGGACTCGATGGCCCTTGTGGTCTCTTCCAACTCTATGATTCTATGATTCTAGGTAGAGATTTGCACACAAAGAATACTAGAAATATATAGGGCAGAGCTATAGCTCAGTGGTAGAGCAGATGTTTTGAAAGCAGAAAGATCTTGGTTCAATCCCCAGAATCTCCAGGCAGGACTGGGAATCTCCCTTGTCTGAAACACTGGATACCCACAACCAGCCAGCAATGATGGAATAACGGTGTGAGTCTCTATAAGGCAGCGCTCTACCTTCCTCTCTTGTAACCCCACCAAACCCGATCTTGTACATGCCTTGTGCATATAATGCTTTCTGGAAACAAAATCACTTCCTAATTGTAATTAGATAGGGATGGAGCTCTTTAAAGTCATGCACTTTGGTGCAATGTGTTTCGGCATTCTGGAAACCAATAAAAACGGCATGCTTTGGAGTTATCCTTTGCTCTAATTCCTGTGTTGCCAGCGATCTTCCATAAGCGTGGAGTAAATAATGCTCTAGGTAGAAAGCTTAAAACTAATGAATGCTTCCGTCCAATTTGTTGGTTCATTTTGTGTGCGTTGGCAGAACTTCAGTTTGTTTAATTTGAAATACTGGCCCACAATGAAGTCATTGTATAAACGATGGTCTTCAAGAATCTGTAATATTGTTTTTATGTCGCTGCATAGTTCAAATGGCTGTTTCGTATCTGTTGATTAGAAATAAAGCCTATCTCAGAGTATATTTTAAACATTTTCTGCAAGGACAAAAAAAATAAACATCAGGGGAAATTCTGTAGTCTAAAAATCCATTAACTGCTGTTCATAGAATCATAGAATTGTAGAGTTTGAAGGATCCCTGACAAGTCATCTAGTCCAACACCTCCTGAGGGAAACTGTTTCACTGCCGAACAGCTCTTACCATCAGAAAGTTCTTCCTGATGTTTAGTCAGAATCTCCTTTCTTGTAACTTGAATCCATTGGTTTGGGTCCTGGCCGCTGGAGCGGAGAAAACAAGCTTGCTTCCTCTTCCATGTGACAGCGCTTTAGACATTTGAAGATATGTCTCCTCTCTGTCTCTTCTTTGGGCTAAACATACCCAACTCCCTCAACTGTTCCTCATAAGGCTTGGTTTCTAGACCCTTGATCATCTTGGTCACCCTCCTCAGCACATGTTCCAGCTTGTCAATATCATTCTTTAATTGTGGTGCTCACAACTGGGCACAGAACTCCAGGTGTGGTCTGGCCAAGACAGAATAGAGTGGTACAATTACTTCTTTTGAAGCAGCCTAGAATAGCATTAGATTTATTTTGCTGTTGCATCACCCAGTTCACTCATGTTCAGCTTGTGGTTTACTAAGACCCCTAGATCTTTTTCACATGTACTACCGCCACGCGGGTGGCGCTGTGGTCTAAACCACAGAGGCTAGGGCTTGCTGATCGGAAGGTCGGCAGTTCGAATCCCCGTGATGTGGTGAGCTCCTGTTGTTCGGTCCCTGCTCCTGCCAACCTAGCAGTTCGAAAGCATGTCAAAGTGCAAATAGATAAATAGGTACCGCTCAGGCGGGAAGGTAAATGGTGTTTCCATGCACTTCTCTGGTTTCGGTGTTCTGTTGCGCCAGAAGCGGCTTAGTCGTACTGGCCACATGACCCGGAAAAACTGTCTGTGGGCAAACGTTGGCTCCCTTGGCCAGTAAAGCGAAATGAGCCCCGCAACCCCAGAGTCGTTCGTGACTGGACTTAACTGTCAGGGGTCCTTTACCTTTACCTTTACCTTTTTACTGGCAATCCAAGTTTCCCTTGTCTTATATATGTGCTGTTGGTTCTTCATGCCTAAGTGTAGAACCTTACAGTTGTCCCTATTGAAATTCATGTTGTTAGTTCTGGCCCAGTTCTCCAATCTGTTCAGGTCATCTTGAATCTCAACTCTTGTCTAACAGCTACCCATACTAGTTTGGTGTCACCTGCAGATTTGATGAGCATTCCCTCAATTCCTTCATCCAAATGGGCTATAAAGACATTGAAAAACAATGGGCTCAGGGCAGAATCCTGCAGCCCCCCACTTGTCACACTTTTTTCCAGGATGAGGAGGAACCATTAGTGAGCACCCTTTCGGTTTGGTCAGTCAACCAGCTACAAATCTACCTGGCAGCTTCTCTGGAGTTGCAGAATATTTGACTTCTTCTTAGCCACTGTGGACAGAAAATGGCAACATTCCTTTAAGGTTTAAACACCTAGGTTAGAGTTGTGAAATCTTTACCCTGAGACACGCAGTTCCCTTCTGGGGACATCAGTTAACTTTGTGTGCTTAATCTAAAGAATGGGAAATAGTTGCATTTCTATAATTTGCAGAAATTGTACTGCTAGCAGAGCTGAGCTTTTCTTAAGAGTAATGTGTGTCCCTGCCCAGAATAGTCACCTTTGCTCAGGCAATTTATACCACACGTCTACTATAAAAGCCTGCAAGTCAGCTTGCACACACTGGTAAGGTAAAGGTAAAGGGACCCCTGACCATTAGGTCCAGTTGTGGCCGACTCTGGGGTTACGGTGCTTATCTTGCTTTATTGGCCGAGGGAGCCAGCGTACAGCTTCCAGGTCATGTGGCCAGCATGACTAAGCTGCTTCTGGCAAACCAGAGCAGCACACAGAAATGCTGTTTACCTTCCCGCCGGAGCAGTACCTATTTATCTACTTGCACTTTGACGTGCTTTCGAACTGCTAGGTTGGCAGGAGCAGGGACCGAGCAACGGGAGCTTACCCCATTACGGGGATTCAAACTGCCGACCTTCTGTCCTAGGCTCTGTGGTTTAACCCACAGCACCACCCGCGCCCCCAGTGCAAACACTGGCAGGAAATACAGATACTTAAAATATCTAATAGCATTATATGGGGGAAAAACCATGCCATCCATCAACATTTGAAAGCTCAGGACTTTACTATGATACACATGCTATACATTTTTACCTCAGTGCTGTCTAGACGGCAAACTTGGGCCTGGCACAAAACAGTGTTCAGCCATCCAAAATTTATTTAAGCGCATTATACTGGGGGATATTAGGTGGAGAATTCTTTTCTGGTTTGGGGAGACTTGTGTTAAAAGCTGTGACACAGTAATAAAAGCAAAGGGGAGGAGGTGAAAATGTAAATGATCTTTAACTGCTTTTCCACCACCAGAAACAATTGTGCTTGTTTGTGCCAATAGTGGAGAGATACAGAGTAAATTATGGCAATATTTAGAGGTGAGGCAAGACTTTCTGTCTGTGAGCATTGCTTCCCAGCAAAGAAAGGAATCTAGAAATTGAAGTTCCAGATTGTACTGTTTAAATATCTATTGTCCATGAGTGAGGTATAATTTGTCTTGTGAACCAGACAGATTGTCAGTGAGCTGCTACACACAGAAATAGTTTCCCCCCCTTCCTCTAGCCTTAAAATATATTGCAGATGTTTTAAAGCAGGTATTGCAAAACACTTCATTTTGGTATACAGTCTGCAGATTATTTCACTGATGAGTGAAATCTGGATGAGTTCTGGTGTGTGTGCATGTGGATCACACAGTGACCCTCTATATGGAGCCTTATCTCTCTCTACATGTGATAAAGATTTTTATCCGAGTCAGTAGCTGCATTGGATTTGAGAATTATTTTTATTTATACAATTGTGTTTATACATGCTGTTGTTTTATCTGTTTTTCAAAGATGCAATTCTTCAATATATGGTTTTATTTCATTGTGAAACCATTTCACAATGCTTCATAGGAAGTGATTCATAAATGAAATAGATAACAACAACCATCATTACTATTATTATTTTATTAAACACCTTTTAACCACTATCACAATGTGATTTATGCGTAATATCATTAAAAGTAGATAGAAATGCAAAGGCAAGTGTTGGATTTGTGTATTGACTAAGCCGTCACTAACAAATTTTTGAAACTTCTCTGACTGTTTGTTGTCTTTGTTTTTTCCATTCCATTGTTTAAATTGTATTTTTAATATCTATTGTTAGCCAGTTGGAGAGCTTCTGGGCTGAACAGCAGGGTAGAAATTTTCAAAATCAAATAAATACAATCAGCCTGTTTCTCATGCAAGATAACAATCTTTCCTGTTCCCTGTTGGAGACGGTAAGCAAGAACAAAGATGGTCTGTTTCCAGTGTGGCTTTTGGTGCACACAGCTGTTGCTTAAGAAGATCTACACATCTGGCTGTTTCCTGCAAAGACACACATTTTGGCAAAAGTCCACCCAACAGTAAAATAGATCAGCGTGCAACCTTTAAGTGATGTACACACATAAACTTAAAATATGGGATTATAAAATGTGTATATGCTGAGTCTTTTAAAGCTATGTCAGAAATATCTTTCAGTTGTATAGCTAGGCAGAGTTTCTTCCTCTTCCAGTGTGACATCCCTTGTTATTACAATAGAAGTAAAAATGCCCTCCTTTTTGAAATCAGCTTTCAGCTGGCTTCGTAGAATAAGACTGATTTGTGGATCCAAACTATTTACTTTTTTAATCTGCAGATAAATTTGGGCCACCGTCAATTTCCATGGGTGCAAAAGGCTTAAATATTTAACAGTCTTAACCAGAAATTAAACTCGCTCAGGCATCGCAGGATTGAGTGCATCAGCTTGAAGACTGGCAATTCTCGTTTAATACTTTATCACTCTGCTGCTGCCACCTTGGGTAGTGTTTAATAGGGGGGAAAACAAAGTGCATCTGTGTGAGCATTCAGGAGGTTGTCAATTTGGCAGGTGTCTTGACAATGCCAACAGCTGGGTTTCACAAGACAAGCTTAGCTCAGGTATGTGTAGCAAGCTGAGGCTTGTCCTTTCTCTTACCCTGGAGAATGTCAGCAGTTTTCACCAGCAGAGGTTTGGCTAAAGTTACACTGTCCTGTTCTATCATTTCATCGCCACAGCTGCAAAACAATTTAGGCCTGGTGGTCCCATTTTATTGGGGGAGGGTGGGAGGGAGAACCAAGTTTAATTTAACTTCTGTCATGTATGACGTGTCTGTTCTTTCCAGTGCAACATCTGCTCTAATAATTTGTTCACACTCTTACTCCTTTTTTTAAAGGGTTTACAACAGGAATAAATGTTATCTTTCCCCCAGTCCACTTTTGATTCCCTTTGTCATAGTCCTCATCCCCTGCATGCTTCCGTGCGAGAGCTTCCCCCTCCTTAACTTTAATTTTAAACTACTTGGCAGTGCTCAGGGTGGCAGTTTTAAAAGCATTGAAGCCAATGAAATGATCAAGAAGATAAAAAAGGCAAGAGATTTTTGTTATCTGATGCACCCATGAAGGGCAGCTACAGAAGAATTTTCACCGTGGCAGGTCAAATGCCTGCCATAATAATGGTGGTTGTGATGATCAAATGCCTGCCATGATGATGAGAACAACAATAGTCTTCCCCAGGCGACATAAAGCAGAGAGAGCTGAGGCCAAATTCCAGCAGGCAAATTCCAACAGCCTAGATGCAACCACAGAGGAAGCTTCCTCATGCATCCTAGCCAGGTCTTGTTTGGGCCACCATTGGGCCACAACCTCCTCAGCAGATCTTAGGAAGCAGACGTGCTGGCCTGGGAGAATACAGTCCCTCGTGTATCCTAAAAGGTAAAGGTAAAGGTACCCCTGCCCGTACGGGCCAGTCTTGACAGACTCTGGGGTTGTGCGCCCATCTCACTCAAGAGGCCAGGGGCCAGCGCTATCCGGAGACACTTCCGGGTCACGTGGCCAGCGTGACATCGCTGCTCTGGCGAGCCAGAGCCGCACACGGAAACGCCGTTTACCTTCCCGCTGGTAAGCGGTCCCTATTTATCTACTTGCACCCGGAGGTGCTTTCGAACTGCTAGGTTGGCAGGCGCCGGGACCGAGCAGCGGGAGCGCACCCCATCGTGTATCCTAGCCTCAAGCTATTTATTGGGGGAAAATTGTCCAGTAGCACCTTAGAGACCAACTAAGTTTGTTCTGGGTTTTGTGTGCATGTACAGTGGTACCTCGGGTTAAGTACTTAATTTGTTCCTGAGGTCTGTTCTTAACCTGAAACTGTTCTTAACCTGAAGCACCGCTTTAACTAATGGGGCCCCCTGCTGCTGCCGCACCGCTGGAGCACGATTTCTGTTCTCATCCTGAAGCAAAGTTCTTAACCCGAGGTACTATTTCTGGGTTAGCGGAGTCTGTAACCTGAAGCGTTTGTAACCTGAAGCGTATGTAACCCCGAGGTACCACTGTATCTGAAGAAGTGTGCATGCACATGAAAGCTTATACCCAGAACAAACTTAATTGGTCTCTAAAGCACTACTGGACAATTTTTTATTTATTTCAACTGCGCCAGACCAACATGGCTATCTACCTGAATCTATTTATTGCTGTGCAGGTAATTGCCAACACTCTGAATTGTGCCCAAAGAAAAATTGGCAAAGCAGTGCAGCTTTTAAAAGAAAGGGATAATATACTTACAGCTTCAAGGCTTGTTGAAACGGGAACCAGCATACTTGCAAGGCTCAAGTTGTGTATGGATTGTCTTTGTTTGAAAGGTTATGCATATGCCCAGTGATTTGTGTTTCCCATAAAATTTTGAATAGGGGAATTGTCAGATTTTACTTGTATTTAGCAGACAAAAGCGAAATGCTCCCCAACCGCCAAGCTTGCATAATATTTGGCATGTATTCATTGTTACTAATGAACTTAAGAAGTGTGGCGGGGGGGAGAGTTCCATGGAAAAATTCTGCCCCGCATCACTGTGTATGTCTTCGGGTCTGCGTATGTGGCCCGTGTGTAATTTTAAACCTGTCTGGCATAACTGAGGAGCAGCTTAAGGAGCTGTCTTGTGTTTTGTACAGGAAAACAGCAGGAGCTTGAAGCAGAACACCAGGACATGTATGTCGAAGCAGACCACGACCTTCACCTATCGACAGGCCGATCGGTACAGCCCCCAGCTGAGAAGCCCGGCGAAAGGAGAGGGGCTGAAATGAAGAAACTCTATGGCTTGGGTGCCAGCAAAATCCAAGCTATGGAGACCACCATGCAACTCAACTTTGATAGGAACTGTGATAAAAAGCAACCCAAGTACTGGCCAATTATTCCCCTGAAACTCTAAGGTTTGCATCCTTTTTCCTTTTAGGAATCTCAGGGCTCCATAAATTGATGCTCAACCGAGTTCAGTGAATGAATCAAGAGTCAGCAAAAGCCCCCTTTCTTATTTTCCTTTCCTCTTTCCAACTCTATTTGAATTTGTCTGCCAGTTTCCAGAGCCCATTCCAACCCAACAGGAAGAGCTGAATTAGTCATTTGTACTGTAGGGGATAGGGAAAATACTCTATAAAAATATATTTCAAGTAATTTGATTTTGGCTTGCCCTGGCTCTGCAGGAAATGAGGAGTAGCATTTGTTTTCACTTAGCTGTGCTGGGGAAAAGGTTAGAGACTATCCAGAATTATTATTTTTTTACATTTTTTTAATGTTATCTTAGATTTGCCCTAGATTTTAAATGTGACTTCTTTCCTGTCACTTCCACCAATACCCTGGAGGCAGCTATTGGCCAAGATACAATATATTAAATGACTGTAGTTTAACTATTTGAGGGTTTTTCTCAGATATTCTACCAGTAGAAGAAAGTTATGTTCGAGACTGAAACCTGGCCTGTGATGTTTCACCTCAGAAGAAAACGTGTGAAGAGCTTTCCCCCACCTCTCCTTTCAGTTTGTTGTTGTTACATGGTTAGGTAATAAAGAAGTATGAGATTACAAGTGTGTTTTCCAGCTCATTACAAAATTGCATTTCCCTCACCAGAAAGCAGGACAATCTTTAAAGGTCTTGGTACTCAGGATGGGGTGGGGGAGAATAAATATTTCAGAACTGATTCTTATGCTCAAGGACCACAGTTCAAAAGTCAATCAAGGGCATAGGCTCAGAGGGGGACATGAATTGTGCCTCTCCACTCTGGCTAGGAGCTCACCAATCTACTCTTCTTGCCAAGTGTTCAAGGGAGCTGAGGTGCAGCTCTGAAGACAATTAAGCCTGTGAACCTGAGATGCCGTCTACCATGCATACGCACGGACAGATTGTTCCATTGAATAATATTTATATCCCACCTTTCTTCCATGATGAAACTCAAAGCAACATGTATATGGTTCCCAAGCAGTCTCCCATCCAGGCATTGACCAAACCCAGACTTCATCTCAGCAATTTGGTGTCTTCAGACCGTATCCTGGGATCAGTCTACTTCCCGTCCATGGCACTTTTGAATCTGTTAATCCCCAAGGCCATTCTGGTACATTTCTACATTGATCTGCATTTTTTTAAGATCGGCCTCCGAAAAATTGCATTGCATGGAACACTCCTAAACCCAAAATACGCCTTTTTAAACAAAGTACAGTTTTACCTCAGGTTAAGAACTTAATTCGTTCTGGAGGTCCATTCTTAACCTGAAACTGTTCTTAACCTGAGGTACCACTTTAGCTAATGGGGATTCCCACTGCCACTGCACAATTTCTGTTCTCATCCTGAAGCAAAGTTCTTAACCTGAGTTACTATTTCTGGGTAAGCGGAGTCTGTAACCTGAAGCGTCTGTAACCTGAGGTACCACTGTACCACGTCGCATATTTGCAGGGGTTCTAATTCTGGCTTATAATTTACGTTTTGATCGGCCTATCAATCTGGGAGGTATGTATCAGGTCAGTTCATATCAGAATTTACAAAAAACAAATGCCTCAAGAATCCCTAGCAGTGCGTTTGATTTGGATATATTTGCTGTTCTGTCTCGTGCATGCCAAAAATATGAACACACGCTAAAAGTGTTAAGAGATTTCAGACACCCCTCCATAGAAAAGTATTTCTCCAAAACGCATTGTTTGAAATCCAGGCCACAGCCATGTCTTCCAGGGCTTGCTAGTGTGTAATTAACTTCAGTAGACATTAGCCTGCCTCCTATTCAACTTGCACCAGTTAACCAACATGTTAGAACACACCCTGGATATTAGTAAACATTTTGTAGGCATGCATTTTTTTGCTAATTTGTGTAATTACTATGCCAGCAAGGATTCTAATAAAAATACATTTGATGTCTCATGACAAATTTTGTTTTGTTTAGTTTTTCTTTCTGGTTTTTTGCATACAGATCCTTTGCATCTTTAATGTAATCCAAATCCAGACTTGTAAACATGTTTGATGTCTGTGGTATTTGGTGTACATGTTTATGGATGACATGATGCAATATGTGTCACAATAATCTCTGCTTCTTTTCCACCACAGTTCACTCCTTTAATTGGGGGAAATAGTATTATTTTCCAATATTTACTCAGCAGCACAAATATCCTTTTTGTTGTTTTTGATATACAGTGGTAGCTCGGGTTAAGTACTTAATTCGTTCCGGAGGTCCGTTCTTAACCTGAAACTGTTCTTAACCTGAAGCCCCATTTTAGCTAATCGGGCCTCCCGTTCCCGCCGCCACTCCGCCAGAGCACGATTTCTGTTCTCATCCTGAAGCAAAGTTCTTAACCTGAAGCACTATTTCTGGGTTAGCGGAGTCTAACCTGAAGCGTATGTAACCTGAAGCGTTTGTAACCCAGGTACCACTGTATTTATTTCTGCAGACATACACATTTCACACACTTGTTGTGTATCACCTTATCTATTCGTCTGAAGCATAATAGTCACTTAGATCACTATTGTAAGAAGCTATTTTAAGTTGCTTTGGGTTGCCCTGGGCAAGATCAAGAACCAATTTAATAATAATAATCAGTGCTTTTTTTCTAGAAAAAGAAGTGCCAGAACTCACCATGAACGCCTCTCTTGTTCTCTTAGGATGGCAATGGCGCCCACCTGAGAGGTGCCAGAACTGAGTTCCAGTGAGTTGCCCCTGAAAAAAAGCCTGGCAATAATAATATTTAGATGTGACAAAAAGCACACCTTCATCAATTCAAATTAACCACCATATTAGAAGAAGCATACAAAGTCACCTAAGGATCAGGGTTTTCCATATTATTCTTTGACTGAACTAGAATTCTACAAATGCAGCATTTTTGGTGAGGCCACCGCTTTGTTATAATAGAACCAAGAAATTCCAGAATTTTTTATTTTGAAGTGGGAGGGAAGACAGTTCAATATTAAATTAAAATCACTAGGGATCCTAACAACTGATAAGACATTGGTTGTTAATACAGAATGGTAGGGAAACTTGGAAACTCAGTGTTCAGGGCTCAGTCTCACAGTGGTACCTCGGGTTACATACGCTTCAGGTTACAGACTCCGCTAACCCACAAATAGTACCTCGGGTTAAGAACTTTGCTTCAGGATGAGAACAGAAATCGTGCTCTGGCGGTGCAGCGGCAGCAGGAGGCCCCATTAGCTAAAGTGGTGCTTCAGGTTAAGAAGAGTTTCAGGTTAAGTACAGACCTCTGGAACGAATTAAGTACTTAACCCGAGGTACCACTGTAGTTCTTAGTTCAGTTTGACGGCTTCCTCCGTACCCTAGCTCTGCTCTCCAGGCACAGCAAACTTAAAAGTGGACTGTGCTTCTCCTTTATCAGTTGCCCTTGACTACAATAGCAGTCTTTTCTTTCTTCCTTTCTCTTGCCCGTTCATGGTGGTTGAGGTCAAATCTCCTCGGCCTCAACTCCTGAGGGAGTTTCTCTACCCAAGTTTAGCTCTTACATACAGGAATGCAATCCAGTATTTCTGACTTTTGACATCAATACGAACCATGCATACAGTTGAGAGGAGGGGCATATTGAGATCTTGGCAACATCAAGGGTCATTCTGCTCATTCTGCTAGCTGAAAGGAACAAGCTGCCACCGCCATTCCATATATAGAAGGGGATTGGCCCGGCAGCTGAATCAGCTTCAATGCTGCCAATGGAACATCATCAAGCAGCATACTTGTGGGCAGTAGGGTAGCTCATGGGTGCAGGATAGGCTGGGTGGACCACACAGCTCTATCCAATATCTAATTCCTGCTCACCACTCTGCCAGCTGCTCACTGCCTGTTCAAGTGCTGCAATGCAGCCACCGGGGTAACTCCTGCATACATTGCATGGGTGGTGCCTGATGGAATGGTGTGGCCTCGGCTGGCTGCTTGCTCACTCACTCGGGACTTTCCCAACGGCCCTATTGCCAACTCAGACCAGCAGCAAGCGAGCAAGGAATGCTGCTTGAGTTTCAGCTCAAGAGGGCGAGAACAGCAGGGAGGGAAGAGCCAAGAGAAGATTTGGCGTCTCCTGCCTGAGCTGGCCATCTCAGTCTGCCTATTGATAGAACCGGCCTTGTTTCCCACTTAGGCAAGAAAGACCTCGTTCAATCCATTGTTTATCTTGGCTTTGGGGTGAATAAAACTTGCTTCCCCAAACCTACAACATCTTCCTTCTGCCACGGCTTTTGCCAACAACAGATTTATTTATTTATTTGCAATTTCAATGCACAACAGGCATTCCAGCCTAAAAGAATTGCTCAACCTGCTCCAAAAAAAAAGCTTCAGATTAACATCTATATTCATATTCCTTAGCATTGAGGCGTATTCTCAAAAGGAGCCAGTTCCCTTGGAATTGGTTGAGAATTTTTATTTTTTGCAGTTTCTCTTTATTTTTCTTACCTACTGTCAGAGCAGCTACATTTTTGAAGTCGTTACCTCTTGTTTGGGTGCTGGAAGTCAAAACTGAACTTGTGATTTGATGGCAGTCCCCCATTAACAATGGTCTTTATAAGCATTGTCTGATGAATTCGCTGCAGGATCCAGTCACAAGAACAGCTGCATTGTTAGCAGGGAAAGTTGTGTCTGCATCATCATCTTTGGTCCCAGCAAAGGAAATGCAAATAATTAGTGGAAGGAGCGTCTGGCAATGTTTTAATGTTCCATCGTGAAAGTCTCTCACAACTCACCTCCGTTCAGCGTAAGCTCATTTCTTCTGACTGCAGAACATCTGCCACAGAAAACTTCTAAATAATTAGTTTCTAAAGAAAGGGGGGGAGCTCAGATGATGTACTGAAGCTGTGCTGGGGGAAAGGTACTCTATCTTAGTTGTCCAAAGCAATTAAATCTTATTAGAAATAGAGGGGCACAATAGCAGCAATTTTCTCCTGTTATCGCTGTTTTAGACAATTGAATAGTTTTATGGCATGCAAATGTAGCAAAATCAGTTCTTTACACAAGAACACCATTGTTAATTCTTCAATACTTCATTGATGCTGGGTAGAATTAAGCAAAATCATAGGCCAAAACGTGCATTGCAAAACTGCCCATCTTCAGTTAAATGGAACAATCTGAATGGATCCAGAAGGCATGATTTAATCAGAAATGCTGTAATATCCCACGTATGTAATTTTGCAGTGATGAAAAGCAGCTTTGCAACCCAGTATGTATGAAATCACTAATGCAACACAGATTTGACTTGTAAAATTAGCCGACATCACACCATGTTTTTCAAAATCTGACATTACATCAAGTGGGCTTGAAGATGAAGTCTCCGAGGAATAAATTAGTGTCAAATAAGGCTGCGTTTTTAGCATACAGTGGGTTAGCTAGGTTATAGTAGCACAACACACAGAAAGCCAGCATAAAACAACAGAATAAGTTAAGATGATAGCTTGTTGGGAGAAATGTAGGTTCTTATGAGGCAAAAAGGAAAAGCCCTCTAAAATGTCAAAAGCTTGCTGTTTTTGAATTTCCACAAATGAATCAATTCAGCAAAAGATACTTTCTTCATTTACTCTCTGTTGAACAATATTTGCTACTAGTATAGCAACAATACTCAGAGAAAATGCCTTTTTTTTCATAGCACTTCACTCAGTCAGAACAAACCAAGATTGGTTTAAATTTAAATGCCTGGGTGCTGAACTGACCATAGAGAAGGTGTTAGGGAAGCCTCTCTGGAGAAGCTGTTCAATAGCTGAGATCCCAGCACTGGAAAAGCCACCTCACTTCATTTGGTGAGGTTACCCAAGCAGGCTTCCAAAGAGGATCTTAAGGTTTGGGTAAAAACACAAGCAGAGCTCTTCAGGATCAGGCCAAAGCCTCATCTAGTCCCACATTCTATTTACACAGCAACCAACCAGATACTTAGAGGAAGCTGACATGCAGGAACAGGACACAAGCACAATAACATAAGCAGAAGATGACAGACTTTCTTCAGCAGTCTGTCACTTGTTCACTTCTTGAATCTCAATTCACTCTCTTCACTGGACTCATAGACACAAGATAAAGACTGCATGCCCTCCAACATTTCTCCAATGAAAACACAGATGTATTATTATTATTATTATTATTATTATTATTATTATTATTATTCCCCGCCCATCTGACTGGGTTGCCCTAGCCACTCTAGGCAGCTTCCAACATATATAAAAACATAATTAAACATTAAACACTTCACTATACAGAGATGTCTTCTAATGGTTGTATAGTTACTTATCTCTTTAGCCTGCATAACTCCATAGCCTCCAACATTCCTCTGATGAAAATAGGGACACCCTGAGGAAAAGCGAGACATTCCAGGATCAAATCAGAAACCGAGATGGCTTCTTTAAATCCAGGACTGTCCTAGGAAAATAGGGGCACTTGGAGGGACTGCATTAGTCCAAGGCTCAGCAAGATGGGCCTTTCAAACATCCACTGTTCCTGTGCAACTACTCAAACTTCTGGTGCCATTCTTATTTTCTGTTGAAGGCGATGTGCCTCTGAATACCACTTACTGTGAATTGCATGTGTGGGCGGTACTTTTGTACTCAGCACCTGCATGTGGGCAATATTAATCTCATTAACCACTGTGAACAGGGTTTGCCATATTCCAAAAAGTGAAAATCCAGACAGAGTTTTTTCTTGGGAACATCTACCAAATAAACATTCATTTTGGGGCTTTTCTTACATTTTTTAAAATAAACAAACACCCCAACTTGCCATACACCCGGGTTTTCTCAATTCAGCAGAAATCTGGCCGAACGCCATTTTGGGGGGAAACCCAGACGTATGGCAGCCCTAACTGTGAGAAAAGGATTCTGGACTATGACAGAAATTTGGCCTGATCCAATAGGGCTCTTCTTAAGTTTGTTTGTTTGTTTGTCCCAAATCTGGATAAAATAACTCCATTGAGAGTTTCATCACAACAAAGATTATTTGGGACATTTTGTGGATTCCCTCCAAACCATTTGAGGTTTGATGGCCTTGTCCTTGAACAATAAAGCTAAACCCATATGCACAAGCAGTACAATCCTAATAATCCCCCGTTGTGTTAAATGAGGCTAACTCCTGCATAAACAAAAATGGTAAGGAGTTGGCTGTAGTCTAGAGCTTTAACCATGAACATGTTTTCCTTTCAGTAACCCTCACATTTGTACCACGGCCTGTGACATTAAATATTGTTTTGCTATCCTCATCTTGAGCACAACATTTAAACCACAAATTCCAGGGTAGTTAACATGGAGACAGGTCTGTGCTGTCTTCAAAAGAAATGAAAGGCAGCAGAAATGTTATGCATTTCAGTGGATATAGCATTTTAAGCATTGGCCGGTACAAGAAGAAAAATCTTTTCCTTTTACTCAGTGGAAGGAATGCTGTCTACTAAGCAAAAACAGAAGGGTAGGTAATATTATTTGCATAGGAAAAAAAGAACCAAAATAAGCAGACACTAAATATAAAAGAATTTGCAGCTACTTTTTTCCTTTACAAACCCAGTTCAATCAAGGGTGCTGAAACACACCATTAGCAAACTCCTCTGGCATATCCACCAGTGAGGTGCTGAGTCAGCTTTCAGTTCTAGCTGATTACATTTCCTATATTTCCTTCTCTCTCTCTCTCTCTCTCTCTCTCTCTCTCTCTTTCTTTGTGGTTCTTCTGGTTTTATGATGATTACACGTCCAAAATTACCATTGGAATGCTTGCGCCTGACAATTTGCAAAGCAGTAGAGATTGGGCAGGGGAAAAGGGAATTGGATTAAATCATTAGGAATTGAGAGGGAAAGTTTTTTTAGCTTTCCCTTCCAGAACTGGCACCAAAAAAAAAGCCAAGAACGTTGGATAAAGGATCATTCTCCTCACATTCTCCTCACTTGCAGGTGTCTAGGAGACATTACCCAGGCTTCAGTAGGAATCCTGTAACTGTGAGCAGCTTCATCACATGTTTAAATGACCCAAGGATATGTGCAGGGGTCAACTGCATTGACGGAATTGGCACCTGATTCATTGGGAACCACCTACACAACTGGACAAGTCATTTCCACGAGCTCTTAGCCATTCATATAGACTTAGAAGCTGCCCATTGTATAGAGCTGTTTCCAGTTCTTTCAAATTTCTCCCTCACCCCCCAGCCCCCATGAGGCAAAAATGAGACATAGCCATAAAAAGCATGAGACCTCCAATTTCAGCACCCATTTTGTCTGCCTAGGCTGCAATCTTATGTTGACCATTTGTATTTCTTATGTAGGACACAGAAATGGATTTCTTTTTAGGTATTCTTTAGACACTCGTGAGTCACAAATTCATTGTTTTAGCTCCCGTCTGTAGAGATAAGGGCATGCCTCTTATTAGTGACAATCTAGTTAGCATGCTGTAATTAACTCTGAAATGGTACTCACTAATTTCCAGATAGAATTAACTATGGTTCATTGGGGAGGGGGGAATTATGCACTCTGTTTAATGTGCAGCCATAATTATTTTAAGCAGTCACTGCTCACATTTACATACTAAGAAATGTTTGAGGGAAATGCAATCTAAGACAGTTCTTATGCTCTTTGATTCATTATTTTAATAATCAGTGTTGTTGCCACATGGTTCTTAAGGGTGCAATCCCCTACCTACCTACCTACCTACCTGGGAGTAGGTCCGATTTATCTCGATCTTTCTGAGTAGGTATGTATCAGATGGTAGTGTAAATGGTGTTGTTTTTAATTCATTTCTGAAATATGGCTGCTATTTTCATAGATGGTGTATTTTCATAGATGGTGAAGACAACCCACCAAGGAATTTATTATACGAACATCTGACATGAATATTATGATTTTTCTGAGGTCAATTAAAATTTTAATGGTACCCAGCAGTTGGGACCAAAAGTTCTAAATGTACCCAACAGCTGGAATCCAAAGTATGATAGCTCATGTTAGAGGTACAGATGTCAACAGAGAGCCTGAATTAGTAATCTTTATCTCAAATGGGTCCTCCACTGAGTCCCAAGTGGAGGAGTAAACATTTCTTCATCATATTGCTTAGCAACAGTTATTAGGTGATTAATTCTTCGCAATGACACTGCCTGAAGAGTGCTGAAGCATTTGAGCTACGTTTGCATTTTGAGATGTGACTTCCTTCAGAAATGTCTGATTGACTTACTTTCTTTTTCTTAAATGAAAGCTAACAGTCTGGGACTTTTGCTGGCCTTGGCTCTCCCAAATCCTACCCCTTCTGCCCTTCTATTTGTGGCCCTGGGCATAGTAGCTTGTATTGAAAACTTCTGGAGAATGGGCTGTAGCCATGAAAAATATATCTTGATGGTGTCTTAGGGTTGCTTGCAGTTTTTTACCATATGTCTGCCTTCATCAAATTATGAAATTGCTATGTACTTCTGGCTGAAGTGGTTTCTCTGTGGTTTGCTAAAACAAAAGCCTGAGAAGTAATACAGAGAGCCAGCTTGGCATAGGGCTTAGAGACCTGGGGACCGAGGGTTCTAATCCCCACTCAGCCTTGAAGCTGAGTGACCTAATGCAAGGTGACCTTGCATTAGACACAATCTCTCAGGAGGGAGGAAACTCGTGTACACACCTTGACTTCTTTGGAGGAAAGGTAGGGCACAAATACATATAAATAAATAAATAAATAAGTGAATGAATGAATGAATGAATGAATGAATGAATGAACTGCAAAGGAAGGACAGCTGCCAGTGCATGAAGCTAGCATGGGTACAAGGCTCTGCTGGAAAGGGTGTAGACAGTCCATTTTTCATCTAATGGGCCTCCACTTCAGTTTTAAAATTGCAAAACTGTGGGCTACAGAGGGCTTGTTTGTGGCAAGCTGCAGTTGCCATTCCAAATCCTGTTGTGGTGTTCATGTTGAATGCATCGTGGAGATGATTGTGTAGGCGTAACAACTGTGATGTGAAGGGAACCACACTTGTGATTATGAAGCTTAACCAGAAGTTAAATTAATGTTATATGCACAGCTTAAACCTTGCTGTGTAACAAATTATAAGGCTAGAATTAAAAAGAAATCTCAGTTATGTGAGCTCCATGAGAACAGTCCAAATGGCATCAGCCAGAACACAAATAATAATAACAACTTATTAAATTGAGGGACCACTTTTTCTTGCCAAAGGCAACTCAAAGCAACAGCTTTAACTTCCACAGAAAAAAACACCCCCACCTTCCTGCTGTCTTACAACCAATGGGAGGGCACTGCCTATCAACCTCCTCCTCCTCAGCCTCAGTGATGCCCTTGCAGGACTCAGCAGAGAGGAGGTTGGAGAGAAAACTAAAATTGGTTGGCTCTTCCTGTCATTGGCTCTGATTCCACCTACGGTTTGTTTTTCTGTCTTCTGCCCAACCAGTTCCAGTGAGCATCAACCACCACTGAATTTTAAAATACAAAAACTGTAAATCCAGAGCAGATGAACAATAAAATAATGGAGGACAAAGCCAGACTTATTTCTTATAAGATAAATCCTGATGCTTCTAGATTTCTTTATTCATCGTTGAGAGATTTTCGCTTCAGAGGTGGGCAGTACTAATATGAGCTCCACTAACTCTGCTTTTGCTTTTTATGATTGAAACTTGGAAGTCTCTTTGCTTGTTGAACAACAATATATATTTGAACAGCTGTTCTTTATTCATCCCTTTTAAGAGGTTAAAAAAAGCATGTCTCTGGAAGGGATGTGTGAGAAAATACATATAAATAAAATGTTCTTATTCCTCTGTGTAATTTATTCCCATAAAGATGAGGCAGCGATGGACAACTTGGACGTTATTAAAAGAGGATTAGGTAAATTAATGGATAACAAGGCTATCAATGGCTGCTTCCACTGCCAGAGCCAGGATGACCCCGAATGCTAGTTACTGGGATCATAAGTCTGGAGAATGTTACTGCTTGCAAGGTTCCCCTGGGCATCTACTTGGCCACTGTGAGAACAGGATGCCAGAGTAGGTGGGTCTTTGGCCTGATCCAACACGATCCTTCTTATGGTCTTACCTTCTGTCCACCCCATGCCTATTGGGTTGTTGTTTTTCCACCAGCACTATGACGATACCAGCTCCATCCAAGGAAGAAAGGGGAGAAAGATACGTCCCTTCCAGAGGTTCTAAAGCTAGGACCTAGATTTCTCAAATAAGTAATCTGAGATCTCATTTTCTGTGCATGTGACTGGAACATAAGGGTTCACATACACAGTTTAAGTCTTCTGCTTTTCATAACTATGCAAGTGTTTCCCATCAACACTGGTAGGTGGTCCTTGATGGAATGCTTCCATGCTGTGTATTCTGGCCCCTTCCGTTAATAACCCACAAGCCTCAATGTAAGCACAGCAATTGCTGTCTCCAACATAGTCTGCCATATTGAGATCTTAAGAAAACAGCTCCTTTGAACTGCACTGCATAAATTAAAATGTGCCTTCAGCATGTGGTAATCGGAAATAAACAGGTTCTTATACTTCAGGCTACTGGAAACAAATGGCCAGGTTGTGCTCAGGTGAGGAGCACCCACCACAGACAGGACCAACTTCCCTCTACCAACAACCAAAAAATGCACTAATCGTGGGTGTATAATGGATTCTTTTTTCCTTAATTGATTTTTCCATCATATGAGGAAATTTGGGTTAAATGTATATAAAAAAGTACAGACTGGCATTTTGATGACAACAGCATCATGTGGACGATGCATTAAACATGTGCATTTATATCACCAATTCCACAATAAACATCTGCATGGAAGCACCACTTGTTTCTGTGGAAACACATCACCTATATTTGACCATGTTCTTACTTATGCAAAGACACATTTTCCCAAAGAAAAGGAATCTGCCAATCGAAGCATGTCCATTCACTTTGACTGCTTTAGCAGTTTCTTTCTACTATCAGAGTTACAAGATTTTGACGGTGCTTTAACAAAACCACAACATTTAGTACAACCCCAAACTTGTAACCATAGAGTGATGGGGGGGGGGTCTTCTACGCTGTTTAGACCAACCCCCATTTTCTCACACTATACTTTTAACTGGTTTTTTAACTGGTTTTAGCTGCTGTTTCATTCTGAGTCAATATTGCATGGGGTTTTTTGTTGTTCTGTTTTATTGCTGGAAATACTTATATTGAAGGGAATTAAACAAATGTATTAAATAAATAATTTTTTTATTTCATTTTAATCCATTTTGAAATCACAACACCCAATCCAGCATATGATCTTCCAAGGAACTGCAGTAAGACTTTTCAATTTAATCACATTAAAAGCCACTTTGCTCCATCCCCCATTTTTATGAATGTTTTAAATAATAGGTAAAGATGCCTGTGTAGCGATATCTGTAAGATCTGGACCACACTTCTGTTTAATAGCATGCATGCTCCATTGGCCTCCCCATAAAATTAATCAATGAACCATATAAAATGAGCTACTTTTTCCCTAATTGTACAGAACACAGCATTCCTTTGCCTGCAGGGTTTTGGGTTTTCTTGTTTTTGCTTCTTATACACTATGAAGCTAACATCTGGTTAAGAATCATGCACTTTCGCTATCTATGATCATTATTTCCAGTTTTCCCCGAGTGCTCAGCTCAGCAGTGATAATTTTCGGAACATAATGGAATAACCTTGTAAATATCAATCTCAAAGATGGCTTGCTCTTTCCCTGGCACTCTCGATAATCTGAATTGATATTATGATATGGCACACACACACAATAATAGAACATAATAGCTGAAAAATGTAATTGGAAATCACACATTCAGGTGTAGAAACTTCAGGACTATTATCACCCACAGTGTGAACCTTGATCTAAAAAGGTAAAATAAAATAACAAATTGAATTAGAATACAAAAATGGGAGGTGTGAGGAGGTCAAGGAAATAAGTGAATGTAAGCAAGTGATGTACAGGTTTGACTTGTTTTTTATCTTTTTTCTTCTGTTTTCTGGTTTTTGATGATTTTTTTTATATGTATTGTTTTTTCGTTTTTTCTTTGATTGTTATTTTCTCTTTTTTTCTGTAATCTTTAAAATCTTAATAAAAATTTATTTAAAAAATAAAATAAAAAGGTAAAATAAAATATGTTCTGACTATCAAAGCAAACATAACAATTTGTGTGTGTAACAGCATGTGAACAATTTCTCCCCATGTGGCCTAAAATAATAAAAGGTGAATCGGTGACCACAGCCTAGCAGCATCATTTAGACATCCATCTTAGTCACTTACTGGAATTTTTGCCTATACTTGAAAGGCCATAAGATCAAACAGTAGATTTTTTTCTATATTAACTGGAGAATCTGTGCCAGCTGGTTTGATACCATAATTTAGCACATTAGCTTGTTAACATTTCTACTGAGAGTTGTTAGGTAATGGTAAAGGTACCCCTGCCCGTATGGGCCAGTCGTGTCTGACTCTAGGGTTGCGCGCCCATCTCGCTTAAGAGGCCGGGGGCCAGCGCTGTCCGGAGACACTTCCGGGTCACGTGGCCAGCGTGACGAAGCTGCTCTGGTGAGCCAGCACCAGCGCAGCACACGGAAATGCTGTTTACCTTCCCGCTATAAAGCGGTACCTATTTATCTACTTGCACTAAGGGGTGCTGTCGAACTGCTAGGTGGGCAGGAGCTGAGACCGAAAGACAGGAGCTCACCCCGGCGCAGGGATTTGAACTGCCGACCATATGATCGGCAAGTCCTAGGCACTGAGGTTTTACCCACAGCACCACCCGCGTCCCGCACTGAGAGTTGTTAGGCGTTCATAATTCTCAGAGTTCCCTAGGAAGAGGGACTGACTGTTAATGCACTCTGAATATTGTAGCTCTATGATGTACGGAAGTGAGAGCTGGACCATAAAGAAGGCTGATCGCTGAAGAATTGATGCTTTTGAATTATGGTGCTGGAGGAGACTCTTGAGAGTCCCATGGACTGCAAGAAGATCAAACCTATCCATTCATAAGGAAATCAGCCCTGAGTGCTCACTGGAAGGACAGATCGTGAGGCTGAGGCTCCAATACTTTGGCCACCTGATGAGAAGAGAAAACTCCCTGGAAAAGACCCTGATGTTGGGAAAGATGGAGGGCACAAGGAGAAGGGGACGACAGAGGATGAGATGGTTGGATAGTGTTCTCGAAGCTACCAGCATGAGTTTGACCAAACTGCGGGAGGCAGTGGAAGACAGGAGTGCCTGGCATGCTCTGGTCCATGGGCTCACGAAGAGTCGGACACGACTAAACAACAACAACACTGAAGGTCGTAGCTCATTGGTGGAGCCTCTGTTGGGCGTGGAGAAGGTCCCAGGTGCCATCTAGAAACCAAACTAGATGGGCCAACGGGCCGGCTCAATAGAAGGCACCTTCTTATCTCCGGGCGCACCTGAGGGCGCACGCGCGCACGCGCCCCACTACAAGCGTGTATTCCTTAGAGCTCCAATGGTGTCTTCGGGAGATATCCTTCCCCTAGGAGAGAGAGTTGCGTGCAAGGCATATGTAGAGAGCCACACAATGCCCGGGAAGCTCCAGGCCCCTGAAGTCTCCTCACCCTGCCTTGCTGCCCCCCCTCACAAAGGCGTCTGAGGCGAAGAGCTGCCTCCGCGGAGTTTCCCGCCTCCCGGGCCTGCCGACCGGCGGCGGGGTCTCCTCTCTGAGGCGGCTCCGCGCAGGCCCCGCCCCCTTCGGCCAGCCAGGGCGGGAGCGGCGGGCGCGGGCGAGCGGCGCGCGGAGGAGCAGCTGAGGCGCCTGTTCCGAGAGAGGACGCCGCCGGGAGGAGTTTGCTCGTCTCCTCGCAGCCAGCCGGGGAAAAGCCAGCCTTGAAGGGCAAGCGGGGAAGTCGCCACTGCCGCCGCCAGCCGAGCCACCTGCACGCCTGCCAGACGCCATGGGTAAGAGAAGGGCTGCTTCGGCTCTCGCCTTGAAAACGGCTCCGGGGTTGGAACTGCCTTCCTTCCCCTCAACCCCTTTGGGGGCGGGACCCAAACTTGGGTAATTTTTGCAGCAGAGGGAACCTCCAAATCTTAAGCGCCCCTGCATTTTACCCTCTGGAGAAGCCTCCTTTCCTCTTACTGCAGATACTGGCTGGGATGGGAGAGGCACTCTGCACATGCTCTTGTGCGCGCGGGTCTTTCTTTGGGGAGGGGGGAGAGAGGTGCTGAGCATTGGGAAGAAGTTGAGATCCTTTGAGATCCTTGGGTCTTCCTCGGGATGCTGAGAGGAGGGAAGGGGAAGCGACGAAATGCAGCCGAGGGAGCCCTGAGATACCAGGAAGGCTCCCTCTTCTCCCTTTAACTTTGCAGTAAGGTTAGAGCCCCGCTGGCCACACATCACCCTGCAGTGGAGTTTTGTCTGCTCTCTTAAAGCTTCTGACCAGACACAAAGCAGTGAGCAGGAGCAAGCTTAAGATGCATGCTTTGTTTTGGTACATGACTTCAAAAGTGTAACATGACTTTAAAACGGCAATACTGCCCTGCATATAGTTCATGGACTCTCACACTCTTACTGTGTCCCTTTTTTAAATGGTAACAAATCAGATCTAATCTGCCTCTGGTGGGTTGGAGCTGGATTTTGGAAAGGGATGGTTAGAGGAAAGGCATGAGCAAACCGTTTCACCTTCTTGAGATCTTGGCTACGGTGTTCGCTTTTTTGAATTAAGTGTGTCCACCCAGCCCAACTGAGAATTTATACTTGGCTATAAGTCATAAGTCCCGGCTTGTGTCTTCGTTTAGGCTTGTATGACTTTAAAGCCTGCTTCATTAAACACAATCAATAGATATACTCTGAAAGTCATGGACCGAGCGGGTGTCCTTGTGGGAAAGGTTTTGCCCGATCTTTGTGCAAATGACAACCCTCCCTTCTTTACATCTCCTTTTACTTTACATATCCCCCGCAAAAGGTATTTAACTACTTTTAAAGCTCTTTTGAGTTATTGAAATAACGATGCACTGGAGTTCAGTCTTGATGGCTAAAAGTATATGGCAAAGATTTCACTAATGCATTCCAGCTGTAGACTGCTTTAAAAAAAAGTCATCTCAGGGATTTAATTTTTGGATGAAATTGTGAGAATTAAGCACAGTATCAGTTCTTTGTGACATGTGTAATAATTTTGCAGTCAGCATAAATGTACTAATGCACTCCTGAGACACTGCTTTGCTTATGTGGTCATCAAATAAATAGGTATATAGTACATAGCATATGGAAGGTGTGGTGACTGACTTGAATTAATTGCAGGAAGTCCTTATTTAGTGAGGGCCCATTATTGCAGAGGGGTGGGGGTGGGCAGAGGTAGAGAAAGTGTGGCATACTGATCAGGAAGAGTAGGTATAGAAACTAGGTTAGAGATAACACCGAAGTGGCAGGAGAAATAGCCAAGAAAGTTTTTTTCCCATTGTGGTAGAGTATATTCACAGTGTATTTTTTATGACCAAAACTTCATAGGTGTCCTAACAGGAATTTATGCATAAAAAAATATTTATTTAGAGAAGGTCTTTAACACTGGCTGCTCAATAAAAATAAAAATGAGGAAAGATCTAAACATGTACGGGGGGGGGGGATCAACTGTGAATGCAATTGTGACCAATTTTAAGGGGATTTCTGGAGTGTGGCAATACTTATAAGAGCAGTAAGTTAAAAAACAAGATGTAAAAACTGAAATCAGAAGGGCTTATTCAGAGTTCTTGTTTGATTGTGGTTGTTATTGTGTCTTTGCAGATACAATTGAGGGAGGGGACCCTAATATTCTATTTTGGAATTATAAACTTTAATATGTTCAAGATATCTTGGTTCTCATAATAATTGGAATAATTGAAATTCAGCACACAGATGAATCTCAGACTAGCTATTGTATAGTTTGCTTACAATAAGCTTTTTTGGTTTGGAAGGTTAAAATGAATTCCTTTGGCTCCTGGGTAGAGCAGAAGTTTTATAAAATGCTGACGCTTCAGATAAAGAAGACCAAGTTGCTCAGTTTTAGACTTTATATGACCCAACGAAGGTTATCAGAGCAACACTGCTGTTTATCAGCTCATATCCCTATGTTAGTATCCAGATGTTTGTGCCGTGCATCTGGTTTTAGTTTAAATTATATGTCTATATGGTCTTGGTTGGTCAAAGCCAAAGCGGATGTACAGCATCAAATTAGCTGACATTCTCAAACTGCTTTATGGTTTCCACAATTCCTTATACATTGGGAATGAAGATTAGGCTCCTGAACTGCAGTGCTTACTTAACTTTGAAAGAAGGGAGGAAGGGCAGGCAGAAGAACTGTCCCTTTTAACCTTGACAGATAGGGAGTTCACTCTCCACTCCAATGAAGTTGATGGGGAAAGTGCCATTTATATTAATCTACTTGTGTTGGCCTTGATCCAGATTTGGTTATAGACAATTTAGTGCTTCTGGGTGGTGTGTGTGTGTGTGTGTGTGTGTGTGTGCATTTTGCATATAAAAAAACTTATTCAGCCTGTTCAAACAGGCCTGGATGAGCATTGTGGATATGGATACATGTATGTATCCAGGTATTGGATACATTTGTTGGGTACACAGAAGTTTATTTTGCACAGGAGCTCAAACAGACTGGCTTTGTGTATGTGGGTGCACACGGTTCATTACACAATTCCAAAATGATACAATGTACTCCTATTAACTTCTTTTTTTAAAGCTAAACAGTTTTAAAACTAGTTTCTGCCCATTCATCAAATATGGTTGCAAGCAATCTGTATTGTTTTGCCTCTTTGCAGCAGGAATAGGCCACTAAACATAAACTTGGATACAGGTCTCATCGGGCTGCGTGCTTAAGAGTTGAAAAGCAAAATTAAACATTGAACTCATTGTATAGAAGCGGGTCAGGTCTGCTAAGCAACTGCACCCTACCCAAGGATACGCGCCTCTTAGTCCTAAGATTGAAAGATTGGCAATTGAAATGGTAGCCAAACCATTAAGGTTCCAGAATGATTTTTTTTATTGGCATCCTGTGCTATCTACTTAATTGCTTCTACACATGACTTGAAACTGATTAACTGTTATGGAATTTGGTGGGCCATTCTTCTACTGAGATTCATTAATGCAGTAAAACATTAAGACTTTAAACGTTTATTGACTGACTAAATTAAATCATGAGACTAGGGCCGTATTGAAGAATATTGATTAAAATGTGGAAGGGGGAGGAGAGAACCATAAAGAGTACAATCACAATGATAGGAGTTAGAGATGTGAAATGTTTCCTGATTATTGTTGCCATTTGTTCTGATATTGAATCTTAGATATCTTTGTTTTCAATTTATATGTTTAATATTACTTGTGGTAAAAAAGGATGTTTTTAAAGTATTATAGTGGTACCTCAGGTTACATACGCTTCAGGTTACATACGCTTCAGGTTACAGACTCCGCTAACCCAGAAATAGCACCTCGGGTTAAGAGCTTTGCTTCAGGATGAGAACAGAAATCGTGCTCAGGCGGCGTGACAGCAGCAGTAGCAGGAGGCCCCATTAGCTAAAGTGGTGCTTCAGGTTAAGAACAGTTTCAGGTTAAGAACGGACCTCCGGAACGAATTAAGTACTTAACCTGAGGTACCACTGTATTATAGCATTGATAAACTGGGGAACCCTCCCCAGTTTAGAAAAATCATTACCAGCCAATTGGCAATCTCCCTTTCTTGGGCAAGGGTCTTGAGTGTGTGGCTGTGGATCATATTCAGGTGCTCTTGGAGGGAACAGATTTTTAAGATCTATTTCAATTGGGGGTTAGGCCCTGTTTTGGCACAGAAACTGCTTGGGTTGCCCTGTATGATGACCTCTTTTGGGAGAGAGAGGGGGAAAATGTGGGCCTGTTCATTGTCCTCAGCCTCTCAGCCGCTTTCAATGCCATTGGCTACGGTATCCTTTTGGAGTGACTCTCCAAGTCTTACTTGGATAGTTGTTTCCAGAAGGTGATGCTTGGGAGTGCTATTTGGCCCCATAGTTCAGTTTTATCCCTCATGCTGTACAGCATCTGTATGAAACCATTAGTGGGGTCATTCGGAGTTTTGGAGTATATTGTCAGCAATATGCTGATGACACATAGCTCTAATTCTCCTTTACATCTGCAGGTGTGGCAGTAAATGTGCTAGACTGAGGTCTAGCCTCAGTAACAGATGGGATGAGAGCCAACAAACTGAAGCTCAATCTAGATACGACAGAGGCACTTTTAGTGGGCAGTTCCCTAGAACGTGATGGATGGGGGGGGGGTTTGCCTGTTCTTGATGGGGGTACACACACACACTCTCTGAAGGAACAGGTACTTTTGGATTTTTTGCTGTCACCTAAGGCTCAAGTGGCTTCGGTGGCACAGAGTATCTTCCATCAGCTTCAGATGATGACCCAGTTGCACCCCTATGTGAATAGGAATAGCCTAACTTCTGTTGTATATGCTCTGGTAACTTCTAGGTTATGTTGCTGCAATTCAAAGTGCTGGTTTTGACCTATAAAGCCTTAAATGGCTCAGGACCACAACATCTCAAGGACTGCCTCTACCCATATGAACCAAACCCAACCCTTTGCTCGTCATCAGAGGCTCTCCTTTGTGTTCCTTCTCTGTGAGAGTTCTGGAGGTGACAACATGAGAATGGGCCTTTTCTGTGGTGGCTCCCCATTTGTGGAATGCTCTCCCCAGGGAGGCTCAGGGAGCCAGTGTGGTGTAGTGGTTAAGAGCGATAGACTCGTAATCTGGGGAACAGGGTTCGCGTCTCCGCTCCTCCACATGCAGCTGCTGGGTGACTTTGGGCTAGTCACACTTCTTGAAGTCTCTCAGCCCCACTCACCTCACAGAGTGTTTGTTGTAGGGGAGGAAGGGAAAGGAGAATGTTAGCCGCTTTGAGACTCCTTCGGGTAGTGATAAAGCGGGATATCAAATCCAAACTCTTCTTCTTCTTCTTCTCATCTGGCACCTTTGTTACATAACTTTATATGCCAGGCAAAAAACATTCCTCTTCTCCCAGGCTTTTAGCTAATTAAATAAGATATGGACTCTTAAACTGGGGTGGGGGTATGTTTGCATTTCTGTAGTTTTAACGTGATAGCAACAAAGGATAAAAAAGAAGAAACCTTATACTGTATGATCAGTTCTGTAAAGTGTACCATCAGATATTTGGACCTGGAGACTTAGTGTTGTTTTGACAGTTTTAGGTTCGATAAGCAGCATTTGGGGACAGTGACCTACTGTGGGGCAAGACTGGAGTCTTGCTTGCAATAGCAAGCGTGTAAAGAAGATAAGAAAAAGGACTGCTGTCCAGAGCAGGATTGGAAGCATCCAGAAACAATGTTGCTTTGGCCAGGGCTGTTAAAGCAACAGTCTTGATCTTTGTTTTAAAACAGCAAGTTCCTCTTTTCTCAAAGGCCACTCTAAAACGTTTGTTAATGTTCCATCCTGCCTGAAACAGTTAGTTGTGATCAGAACATTTGTTTATTCTATACAGCCGTATTGTAAAATATGGGTGGTGGGTAGTGCACAACTTTAAAACATAAAATGCCACTATAAACAATACAAATCATTAAAGTGACTTGTTAATCAATTTAAACACCTGCTAAAGCCTCTTGGCATGAAAGGGCATTCAAGATACACCTGAAAGCCAAGTGGTTTTGCCTGCCAAATCTCTGCTGAAAGAATGTTCCTTCCACAGCACAGGACTGGTGGCACTAAATACCCAACTTCCATTGGGCTCCAATCAGGCCTCTGTAACACAAGGGCAACTAACAGTGTTCCTCCTGATGGAGCTCTGAATGCACTTCACCCAGCAGCTAACTTATAGAAGTCACACTCTTTCCAATATTCTTATCTACCTGGGCTATTGACTTGCCCTTCTGGTGCAAAGGGAGTTGGATAGATTTCACTAGGGAAGCTCAGGGAAGTGAGGGATGAGAGTTGGATGAGATACTGTTTTCTAATACCAGTGCTTAGCTGGCGTAATTGATGCCAATAATTAATGAGAACCTGAACAAGCTTTGATCAGTAAACCACATTAAGGAATGAGCAAACTAACAGGAACTGCCCATTTATGGTAAGTGGTTACTTGATGCCTGATGTTACCAATTGAGGTGGGGGGAAAGGACTCTGAACTCTGTCCATCATTAAAAAGGTCCTCAGAATGCAGTTTGAGTTGTGAAGACATTCTCAAAGCACTCTGGATTAGACTAGCCACCTCAACAGGAGCTTCAGTTCTAGACAGGTCCTCATGCTTTTGGTAGCTGTGCAGACACTTGGTTTAACTCTTGATAGATTTTGAATTATTAGGAAATTTCCTAACTGGCTTATAGACTTAACTACACCAGATGGACTTTCTGACTCTCATGCTTGTTTGTTTGAATACTAGATCAGGCAAGCCACCATACCCTTTTGGGGTTATTGTAGCCTTTGAGTCGAGGGCAGGCAACTCTTTTCAAGTTTCTGCATTGCCCAGCAAGTTCCCCTGAACTGCTGCTGAAGGAACATCCAGATTTCAGAGCTGTACCTCAGTTGTCCCCTGTAGACTTTTGCTGTGCCTCCCAGAGCTTTGGATGAAAAGCAGAATTTAGGTATGAATGCCATGCTAAAAGCAAAAAGGACTTGGAAATTTCAAGAGAAGGGTTTTTTTTATATACCTCACTGGTGTCAATAGATACACTGGCAAACCTACCTTGTGCATGCAAATGCCTTTTGCTGACAGAGGATTGTACAACACAGCTCCTCCCTCTAAAGCAGGCTTAGGAAGATCTTGTGCCAGAGGAATAGTTGGATCTGGCTGCTTGTTAACTGTCCATGTGTTACTAACTTCCATCCCAACCCCTCCCTTTTCAGTCTAAACCCTGTTACATGCCTGAGAAACAATCTTGTAGCCAGATTCCTTGGCGTGAGACCGACTAAGCTGAATGGGTCTTGAACACTGGGGTTTTCATAAGAGAAGAGGAAATGAGCAGGCCAGTTCCTCCCCCCACTTTTAAAGGACATAGCTGGAGAATACTAAAGAAAAGTTGGTTATACAAACATCAGCTCTCTGCATCTCCGTCCCTTCTCAGAAGACTAATGCCACTTTTTGTTTGAGAGAGAAGATGGCACACATTTTTTCAGCAAACTTTTGAAAAGGTAACTTGAAGAAAATCAACTAGATAGACCTTTGGCCTCACTGCTACTGTTGAAAAGTTATGTTAGTTACAAACTCCATGAACAGCATACTTTTAACTACCTGGAGTTAGGGCTCCAACGTACGATTTGAACTGGGAAAAGAAAGACAAATCTGTTTGTGTTTAAACTGTGCTTTCTTCTTCTGAACAGCTGGAGGCAAATCCTGAAAGAAAAGCAGCCCTCTTTCTTCCTATTCATTTTGTCCAGGCAGGATTAAAAACCCTTTGTGAGACACAGTAATGGTCAAATTTGATTAGTATTGGTCATTATAGTTGGCTACATTTCAATTATGGGATCCTTTGGTCCAGTCCACGCTTAAATCCTTTCTTTTCATATGCATACTTTCCCCCTGATGAACTTTAAAATATTAATTGCTATCTCTCTTTACCTAAATAAATAATCCATTGTTCTTGAAACTTTATTGTGTTTTTGTTTCTTTGTTTCAGATCTCATCTGAATGATAAACTAAGGGAACCAAGCATTTTTTTTAAAAAATGTCTGTGGTTTTTGTATGTGAACTATCACACAACTGATTCTTTTCTTACAATGTAGTGAGTCATAATACGCTTTTAAAGTTAAGCATGAAAACACACTGGACTGTATTGTTTAAAATATTATGAGAGATCTTGAACTTGCTTTGATCAATGATTCCTTGAATAAGTTCTCTGTTCAAGTCAGATGACAGAATTTGACACTTTGGATTGTTTTAACTTTAATGTATATCATTGCCCTCTGAACTTTGTTAGGTTATTTTGCTTGCTTATGTAACAGGAAGATCATAGTGAACACTTGTTCTAAAGTACTAAAGAATTCCACACTTTCATTTTTTAACATTCTTAAACTGAGCCTAAATTCCATTGTGTTCAGTTCATGCATGATATCTAAGTTCATGTATCAAGTCAGCACAGTTACATGAGCACCCACACTGTGGGATAGCTTTTAAAGCTTCAAAGGGATGTACTGTGCTGAACTCACAAATTTGAGGAAGGAAGGATAATATCTAATAATAATATCTTCTCCCAAAATTTGTTCACATCCTTACACACACCCTTGAAGGTTGTCCCCATCTTGTGGAATTCTGAAATCTAATCTAATCTAATCTATGCATGATCAGGACGGGTCACGCAAGGAACTCCCTGCCTAACGCTGGGATCAATGTTGCCCTTTTACTTGCATAGTAATGTAGATATAGAACAGTGATAGCCAACGTTGTGCCTGTGGGTGCCTGTCAGTACTTCCTAGGGTGCCAGAGAAAGATCTTAGCAAATCCACAGTACACAAAAGACTGGTGAGTGGGTTTTTTGCTCCACTCCTGACTCCGAGTTGTGATGCTCCTGCATTAAACTTGTCCACATTGGATGCCAAGGTTAGACACCCATCGTCTCTTCTACTCTGAATAGAGATTAGCTGTAAAGTGTTGTGGAGCAGTGAGCAATGCCTTTTCTCCACAGATGTGGGGACATTCCAACACCATTTTGTAGTACTGCCTCTCTTTCAGATGTGGCAGTTATTGTGTTATGCCACAGACCTCATGGCAGCCATTTTGTGACTGGTGCCCATGGTGCTCTCTCAAAATTCCAGATGTGTCCACTGACCATAAAGGTTGCTGACCCAGATATCAACCTGCTATTGAATAAGACTCAAGAAAGATGACTTTGGTTACTACTCTGACAAAACAGAAAATAAAAAGAAGGATGATGAGGGACACTGTGCCTCTGAAAAAAGTAAGAGTGTAGTGTTGTCTCCGCTACTTAACTTAATGGAGGCTATAGTATGCACTCACAGAGGCAATCAGATTGTCTGTAGTCTAGATATTCCAAGCAGTTGTCTCCAATGAAGATTCAACAGAATATAAATTGGAGTTGCTCTAGAGACAAAGAAACATAAATATCTCTCAAAACCCCCCCCAAAAAAACCCAACAGATTCATAAGTTCCTCTTTATTTTATTTATACAGACTTAAATCATTGTGTAAGTTTGAAAGAGAATAAATTAATGCAGAGGATAGAAAGCATTGCCTTCCCAAGTGTGACCTTCAGTAAAGTTTTCATTTATGGATATGTTGGCTTCCTGAGCATGTCATCATTAGAGGTGACCTGTTCATCCATGGAATTGAATATTATCACCTTCTACCTTTAGTCAGAAAGGTGAAAAATTTAGATATGGATTTGTGCACAACTGATGCCATTTTACTGGCAGCTTGTCAAGCTAGTTCAGCCCGGACACTGAGATCCAGCACCGAGGGCCTTCTGGTGGTTCCCTCATTGCGAGAAGTGAGGTTACAGGGAACCAGAGAGAGGGACTTCTTGGTAGTGGCGCCCACCCTGTGGAGCACCCTCCCTTCAGATGTGAAGGAAATAAGCAGTTATCCTATCTTTAAAAGACATCTGAAGGTAGCCCTGTTCAGGGAAGTTTTTAATATTTAACGCTGTATTGTTTTTAATACTTGATTAGGAGCCGCCCAGAGTGGCTGGGGAAACTCAGCCAGATGGGCAGGGTATAAATAATAAATTATTATTATTATTATTATTATTATTATTATTATTAAAAACATAAAATTTAATATAAGAGAAAGTGACTTACTGTAGCACTTCATTAAAATGTGGCCGTTCCCAGTCCCGTGCTTGCCACACATCTACTAAGCAGTGAGGAGATTTGACCAGGGATCCTCTGCAGTTTTTCCATGCTGGTTTTTCCCTAGCTAAGGACTCAACCATCTGCTCATCAAATGAAGAAAAGCAGCTGGGGGGGGGGGGGCAGGCAATAAGTAGTGGCAGACAAGAAAAGGGTTATGCATCTTGTTCCACCAAGTGCAACTCCCCAGCAAGTTCCTCCATTGCTTCCATTTTGCACTCTGATAAATAACAAGAAGGAGAATTCTACATTTGCTACTGAATTCCACCACATGGGTCTGTTGTACGCAAGGATGAAAGCGTCTTTGTATTTAGGTGTCTCCCTATAACTAACAGGTATCACTGTCCCAGTGTTCCATCCTAATAGCATTGATTTGGTCTATATTTGTGTCATTCTTAATAATAATAATAATAATAATAATTTATTATTTATATCCTGCCCATCTGGCTGGGTTTACCCAGCCACTCTGGGCAGCACCCAATCAAATATTAAAAACACAATACAGCATTAAACATTAAACACTTCCCTAAACAAGGCTGCCTTCAGATGTCTTTTAAAAGTAGAATAGTTGCTTATTTCCTTGACATCTGATGGGAGGGCATTCCACAGGGCAGGTGCCACTACCAAGAAGGCCCTCTGCCTGGTTCCCAGTAACCCCACTTCCTACAGTGAAGGAACCGCCAGAAGCCCTCAGAGCTGGACCTCAGTGTCCGGGCTGAATGATGGGGGTGGAGACCCTCCTTCAGGTATACAGGTATAGCTCACAACAGCAATAAAGCACACAAAATGCATTAGAACAACACATTCATATTGATGATTCAGAATTGGAGAACGGTACCATAAAAGCTTACATGGCCCAGAGTGTTTTAAACATTAGTTAACCCAGCAGATTATTCTCCAAACAATGCCACACCTCTAAAAGATGGTTAAAACAGTTTAATAATTCCAGACCAGCTGCATTAAAGAACTTTAGAGAAGCTCACTCAAAACAGGTAAGTTTCTAAACTTTGGGCGAATGGAGATTGGTGGGGAGGGAGTTCCATAAGCTAGAAGTCACAACTGAGAATGCCTTGTCTCTTGTGCTCTCCAGCCAATTTGATCTTACAGTGGGCCTATATGCAGGGATTCTCAAGCAGATCTTAATGGCAAGGCAGAATGGTCTATATGTGCATGCTTGCAGATCTACCTTTACCAGCAGTCAATGCAGCTGGTAAAAAAGCAGGTCAGAATGTACATCTAGATATGGACGTGTCTCTGCACCAAGTTGCACTCAGTGGAATGTCTATTCACTTGTAACTATGCACCACTAGAGGAACCCACAGTATAAACAACTGAAATAAAATTTTTAAAACTCTGCAACTGACACTTTCAAAGATACACCCCCTTGCCTGCCCACCTCCTCTGCCCCTCTCTCCAAGTTGCAATTTTGCTTGTTTATCAAAGCAAGTCAGCAAAATGGAATGGAAATTGTGGCACATTCTGATGAAGCATGGATGTACCAGCCTGATGCTATATTGAGGTTATGTTTGTGACCCAACTTTCGGGGGCTACAATGCCTACAGCACAGATGTCTGGAGAGTTCTTGTTGATACTGGACAGCTTGCTGAAAAATGGGGAAGAGATTCTGGGGAAATAAATGCAGAGTTTGGTATAACCCCCCCCCCCCCGCATCTTAGATTTCAGCCAGCCGATGTTTATAAGGGGGGTGGGAACTACTTGAATAACCCTTTGCGAAAAAGTTGTCTGTAAACATTGTCTGGAATGCTGATCTGAGGAAATTAAAGCTTTGCTTCCCTGTGAAGTTTGACACCTATTAACTTCTGTCTAGCTTGACAAGTTGCCAGTAGAAAGGCATCAGTTGTGGACAAATCCATATCTAAATTTTATTCCAAAAGCAGTAATCTGTTTTTAGTCTTTGGGGAGTTGTTCCCTGGTGTGAATAGGAAACAGAGTATGATTCCTACCATATATGATTACTAGATCTTGCAATCAGATACCATAATTATTGCCACATCTTCATATCCATTATTTGTATCTCACATTTTCATTCCATCCTTCCTCCAAACAGCTCACAACAATGCACATGCATGGAGGTTGCACTTATTCTAACCTCACAAAAATCCAGTGGAGGAGACTAGGCTGAAAGCATGTGACTGGCCCAGGTCAACCACTCAGCTTGATGGTAAATAGGGATTTGAACCCAGATTTTCCTAAGCCATGGACACAGTGACTCTTATATTTGTGACAAATTGAAAATAAATATTGGTGGGAGCAGCTGCTGATGGAAGCTCTGTTTAGGCAAGTACTACTCTTATGAATCATCCCCATAAGATATATAACAAAGGGCTCTGTGGTTTTAACAGCATTATTCCATGGAGGGAAAAAACATATAAGCACAGCTGGAGCATGGTATTAATCTACACAACACAGGCATATTGAATTCAGAAGAGCAGACTAGTTTCTGTGTATGTCAAATGGATTTCCTTTAAAACAGTGTACTAATGCAGCTGTCCATTTCAGAGGCAGCAGTACAGAATGTAGGATTCAGATTTCCTCCTTGGGCGATTGACTCACAGCTGACACCCCTTGCATAAAATGCTGAGAGAAGACAGTGCTTAATTGTACCATTTTGTGGGAGAGTTTGGGTGGTCATATTTTGACTTAGTAAGTTGACATATGAAGAAACCTCCTTGCTGTATATGCAGCACCCATGTGTGAAGGGGTAAACCAACCAGCCAGGAAATCTTCTTTTATCTTTTAACTAGAGTTTCTTGTTTTGTCTGAACCAGGAAACTATGGTTAACAGCTTTGCAATGAATAGACTTCAAACCATGTTTGAATATTCTGACTTGTTCTGAAGTTGTTGGCCATAATTCCCTGGTTTATAGTTAATGGAGGACCTCCTGTTTGCTTGCTCACTTGTTCAAAGGGAAAAGCAAAGAAGCTTTGTGTGCAGCTGAAAGACTTGTTCATATTTCAGCTTATTATGTCATGCTCTAATAGTCCAAACATGGTCAGTGAAAAGCATGAAGCAAAATATTAACTGTTTATCAGAGCAGTCTGGGTGTACTCATCACTGCTCATAAAAACAGACTAACTTTTGCCTGCAAATGCTACCTTCCTGGTGTAAAACTTCTTGCTAACATCTCTTCTGAAGTGCCAGATAATGACGTACTTTCACACTTGGGCATAGCTCATTCCCGCTTCATGTGGTTGATGGAGAGAAGCACATCCTTGTTTTAACTTGTGTTAGAATTGTGTTGGCTTAGCTATGCTAGAACAGCTCTGGAAACTGTATCCCATGGTGCAATTGTTGCCAGTGGAATTGTGGGTGGAGCCAGGTTGCACTTTGGGCCCATCCATACTTTTACTTAATGTGGATTGTCCCTACATTAATTCTGGATGAACCTCTAACTTCACACAACCCAGATTTTCACTATGGGACAATAACATCTGGAAAGGAGGGAAAGTACTGTCACAAGACACCATTGAGGAGACCTAGTTGGTCATTTACCCTGATTTCTCTCCTTGGTTTATCTTGAACTCCACCCTTCTCCCACCATGCCTCACCCACGTCGTCGTCGTCCTCCTCCTCCTCCATGCCTTCTGCTTTTAGGACCTCTTATTCTTGCTTCTGGAGCAATCTTTTTAAATTTCCCACTGGCTGATGATTTCAGCAGCTAGACATTTTTTTGTTAGCACCCCTTTTAATGATTCTTTTTCACTTTTCATAAAACCACAGGCTAGCAGTCGTGACTTGTTAGAGAGAGAAAAAGAGAGAGAGAAACCATAATCCTAGGCTTGAATTTAGCACTTAGCTGCCTATCCTTTTCCTGGTTTGTACCCAACTCATACAGGAGAAGGACTGAAGCTGAAGTGATCAGGCTTGCATGTGTGGTCAGTGCACCACATCCTTGGCTTAGCATTATGAGGAAATACTGCCACTGTTTCAGCGCTGAGCTGTGGAAATGTCCAAGAAGAGCCATAACACAGACATGCCCTTTGCAGCAATCTTATTGATAATCTAGCTGTGTGTGTAAGCACTTGGAAAATCTTCTAGTAATCCAAATGCTGTCATGCGTCATCTCTTTCTGTTTTCTTAAGAAAGGTGCAAGAGATATAATAGAATCAGGTGTGCACGTTATTTTGCACTGCCCCTGGTATCAGACAAATTGATATAAGTTTATTAATCAGTTGATTGTTAGTAGGGAGTGGCATTCATGCAAGTGTAGCCTTTCGTATGCTTACTCAATATGGGGATAAGATGGAGATAGTAGCCAGGTTTCTGCAACACACAATGAAGAGTCGTGAATGTTATACAACACTAACTTAAGTGTTAGATGCAGGTTTTTGATGAGTGATTTTTTTTTTTTGTACTGAACCCCACTGAAATCTTGTAGCTGTTGTTGTTGTTGTTATTTGTACTCTGCACATCTGACTGGGTTGCCCCAGCCACCCTGGGCAGCTTCCAACAAATATAAAAACATAATAAAACATCAAACATTGAAAACTTTCTTTTACAAGGCTGCCTTAAGATGGTACATATGCCAATAAAGATTTGAGAATCTGAGTAAGAGATGTAATCAGTGCTTTGTTTCTGGGGGATACACAGTTCCCACCCCCCAAAGGTTTAAAATGTGGCACTTAATGTAATAACTTCATTGTGAGTACAGGCACTTTTTTTTTTTAGTTGCAGTCCTTTAAAATGTTGCCGTAGACTTATGAGATAAATCTTACCGAACTGTAGCTTCTATCCATTCCATATAATCTATAGAGGGCACCTAACTAATCTTTGCTGTGATCTGGCAACAACTATTCCACCAGGCTATTGCAGATGGAGAGATGGGACTACAGGATCCCCACATTGGCTTGGCTGGCAACTTTTGGAGCCTCTACTCCTTGATTTCTCCCCATTATAACAACTCTGTAACTAGGAACTACTGCTTGAGTTTGCTTTTACCTCGTCTCCTTCCCAGTCACTTTGCCTTTTGTTTGTGCCTTCCAAGATTATGTCTGATTCTTGATTTTTGTAAGATGCTTTGAGGACTTTTTTTCCTTCAGAAGAGTGGGGGCAAAATATTTTAAATATGTTGGCTGTTAACTTGAGCAATAATATGCCAATCAGTTAGTTAAGTACATCTACTACTTACTAGCATGTATTCAGTCTTTCACAACAAGTTTAATGAATTGTAAAGGATTGTAACCCGCTCTGGAACCTTACAGTGAAGGGCAGGTATTAAAATAAGTAAATAACGTAGAATGTGAGTGGTCCTTAACATATAGTTCTGTACCATGAAAATTGGCATTTTCTCAATGTGTATAATGATAATTTCTTTTTCAAAAGTTGCTCTATATGGATACAAAGATGCACCCTGTGACCCTTTTGATGAACTTGGAATCTCTTTATTGGACATACAAGCTGTATTACACATGCTCAACATATATCACATAATTACTTTTGGGTATTCTGCCCATCAGGCTATTGTTCCATACCTGTTCAGACATTCTTTTCCCATCCAGTCATCTTCTCAGTTCAGAAGTGGCCCATCTCATAGTTAAAATTAGTCCTTAATTCTCTTGACTAGTATATACAGGAATTAGCTGGTTGCAGTTACAGCACTGCTTGATTTTTAAAAAGAAAAGTAAGCTGTGCAGTGAATATGATCTTCCTTTATTATTACATCAGATGGGCAAAGTGGTACCTTTATTGAAAATGTAAAGTTTTAATAGTGACAGTTTGTGAGGGAGAAGTGGGGGGAGCCAGAGGTAATGGGCTGAATATGAGCAAATGCAGTTATTGGTACCTAGATGCCATTTAAATCAGGGCTAAAGAGTTAAGCCAAAAGCTGGCAGGTTTTGAGTTCAGATAGAGGACAATGATGAGGCTAATAGCAAAAATTATCGGAAGGAGCATGTAAAGCTTAGCACTGGGAAATAGAGTAATTTAAGTGAGGTGGGAGGCTTGGATAGAGAAAGGCAGTATAATTGTAAGAGTGAAAAGTGGGGAATGAGGACAGAAAGAGAAGGTTGGAGATGGTCACGGGGAGCTTTGAAGGTAAGGACAAGAAGTCTGTGCTGAATGACAGCGTAGGGAAATCTGTGGAGGGGCATGATTTTGGCAATGTATATTTAACGGAAGTGAAAGAAACTGAGATGAAGGGAAATTTCTAGTAGTCAGATCAGTGTTGACCAGAATTTTAGTTAAAGGGGATGTGGCAAAGTGGTGTATCTACCCCTTCCCCCCAATTGTTTCAGGAGAAGCATCATCCTAGCTGAATCCCAGCTTACCCCCATCCTTACCTGTAGCTGCCTATTGAGCATCTAGGTGGGACTGAAATGCATGCAATTTAGGAACATAGAAAGTTGCCTTATACTGAGTCCCTTCATGTATTTCTCTAGATGACTATTGCCAACACTGAATGGCAGTGGCTATCCAGGGACTCAGGCAGGAGTCTTTCTCTGTCCTGGTTTGGACATCCTGAGGATTAAACATGGATTGAATTTCTGCATGAAAATGTTGTGCTCTTCCATTAACTCATGTCTTTTCCCTTTGAGCCACAGCCCTTCCCTAATAAGCCCACCACCCCCAAATCACAAGGGAGCTTTGAGAAACTTCAACTGAGGACAGAGAATACCATGGAAGAGATTATATACAGACATTTCTTATTTTAAGGTTGAAGACAGGCAGACCTAGTATCAGTGTTCGAAACTCCCATTGTTCTAAGTGCATTTTGCAACAGGGAATTTCATGAGTGCGTGAGCACTTTCTGAGCTCTGGGCGCCTAAGATTTCAAATTAAAAGTGCAGAGTGGAAGGAAAGCAGGACCTTTTTCTGCCTCCACACTTCCAGCTACTCTCTGAAGACTGGAGAAGAGAATATTAGGGGGGTGGGCAGGGGAAGGACTAGTCACTAGACCATGTGGGAAATGAACATAATATTTTAGTTACAGTTTATTCATTTTCAGCTTTGTATTCTTAAAAAAAACAAAGCGCCTAGACATTCTGTTGTGGTGCCCATAACCTAGGTTTAAGGTTCCATTTAGCTCCTAGCTTTCATATCTCAGTTTCTAACACTGCCTAGTTTCTGTGGAGCCTGTCCAGTCCAGACATACATTTTGCTTTTCAGGGCTGATTGGTTTCTAGGCTGTACTCCCAGCAGTGTTGCATCGTGCTTCAAAATGAATGGGCCCGTTCACTGTTCCAGCAGCATAGGGAAATCGTGTGCTCCCTATGTTCCAGCCTAGTAGAACATATGTCGTGTTTGCTTTTTTAAATCAGCGTTGTTTGTTTTCACAGTAGTTAAGAAGTTGACATTGGCATGAATTCCAATTCTGTAGGAGATGGAATTTAAACAAGTAAGTTGAAGCAGGGTTGCTATCCAGTTCCCTAACTTACAAGAAACAATCTTTTAAAAAATCACATCTGAAATAGGAATCCTGTTGTAAGATTTGCCAGTGCATTTCCTCTTAATGTGCTGAAATACAATACTGTGGTAGGACGTGTCTTGTCTTTCTGATTTTTTATTATTTGTTGAACAGTACAATAGTATGATGAAGTTGGCTCTCTGTATAAAGAAAGTAGTGATACTTGCTGCTTATATTTACAGATGTGCATTCCCCCTACTATCTTTAGACAAGCCAGTAAGAAAACATCTCCCACACTTAATAACTGTTTCCCCAAAGGACCACAGGATGTGGGGCTTTCCCATAACAACAAATATCGTCATCTTCAGTTTAGCTCCTTTCTACATTGTAAAATATTTCAGTTTAAAGGCACTAGAGGAAGTTGACATTTGGCTAATATTTCCTGTCACAATCAAGATTGTGGCTTCTGGGGACCTCTGAGCCCTTGAGAGATTTAAAAAGTGGCCCTCCAAATGTGAGTGTTTCTTTCTATCAGTTCAAAAGTATACTATCGTGAGTAGATAAATAGGTACCATTGGGGCAGGAAACTGCGTTTCCATGCGCTCTGGCACTCATCAGGGTGTTCTGTTGCACCAGAAGCAGTTTAGTCCTGCTGGCCACATGACCTGGAAAGTTGTCTGCAGACAAAGGCCAGCTCCCTCAGCCTGAAAGCGGAGATGAGCACTGCACCCCATAGTCGAATTTGACTGAACTTAACCGTCCAGGGGTCCTTTACCTTTACCTCTGAGATATCCAGTTGAACTTGGTAATATTTCTCATATTTCATAATGACCGCTCCCCACTTAAAACGGGGGGCGCCCTTTGCGGGGACGCGTGCAGCCCTGGATCTGGAGTGGCCCCATCACCATAGGCTTTGCCTTCCCTCAGGTGGGATACCTGGAGGTCCCTGCCTACCCCAGTGAGTTGTCCAATCCCACCTGGGGGAAGCGTTGCCAGGGAAACCAGGCCAGGTAGGGGGAGGGATTACCTGCCCACACAATAGAGGGTGGATCTTAATTGTTAATCCTCACTTGGCTCCAGAGCTTCTCCCACCCTACCCACCCTCAGTTAATGCCTTCTTTTGCAGGTTATCTTTTCTTCATAGGTTTTGCAGGTTAACCTGTCTCCACAGGTATGCGGGCGCTGCTACGATAAGGTCGCTGTTAAAGGGCCGGAAAGGAATTTCCCTGCATTGGCAGGTTTCGCCTTTCCCGTAGCAAAACGTCACAACTTTGGCGGTATCAGGCCTTGGGCGGAATCCTTTAGTCCATCTTCCTCTTTGCGGCGGCGATACCAGGGTTCCCCGTTAAAGGGGTTTTTGAAGGGAGGCTTTGGCCGTACGCCGAAAGGTCGTCATTGCTCTCCCCTGCGGCGGCGTAACGGGGGCGGCTATCTCTGCTTGAACATATGTTCTCCAGAGCCGGCCCATCCCCCCCACACATACTGGATAACCCTGATGCTCCCTAGGTCCCCGGCTGGGGACTAGGGAGGGAGAACGCCCAATGCCTGAGCCAAGGTCTACCCACATTTGAAATTTAATAAAGTTGTGGCCAATTTAATCCCATAGCGCGTTGTCTAGAGTCGTTATTCCACATGACGGGGGGGACCACTCGGGATCTGGGGACTCCGCCTGTCCACGCAATAATCTCTGGACCTCTGCCATCAGGCACTTTTCCTTCAGCTTGTTTGCTTTTCCTGCTCTTCTCCACTTCCCAACTATAGGGAAAGCAGCTGAGCCCAAGAGAACAAGGAGGCAAAATAAACCCCAGCAGAATTGATTTTCTCCTTCCTGGTAACCTATTGAACAATAGAGAAGGGTTTCGGGATTTCGCCATACCACCCACAACCTGTTACTGATGCTTTCATAGCAGTCATCTGTTTAGCAGGTTCACCACATACAAGGGCATCCTCTACTGGTTGTGGGAAGTTCTTGCTGTTCCCAATGTAGCGGCTTCCTGCCTGGATCCGGCTTCTGAAACAGAAGGGAAATTCATTTGGGGAAGTCTGTTCCATGGATTGTCCTTGGTGATTGTCTTTCCACTCCCGAGCCCATATATAACTTCAAGTCGCAGGGAGAGAGAGAAAATCAGGAGGGTTGTATTTATAAGTAGTCTCCTATTATCTAGGGGCAGCGCTCGAAGTTGGGATGTCATTCCATTTCTTTTCATATGGACCTTTAACTTGTCACGCTTTTGTTCTGGTGAACATGACTGAGTCTGTCCTGATCATCCTGCTTCTCCACTGTTTAGGGAACCTGTGGCCCTCCAAATGTTGTTGGCTTTGGGATTTGGAGTTCATCCACATGGTTTAAGGAGTCCTGGTTTAGGAAAATGGGAAAAAGTGCCATTTCTCCACTCTTGAAAAGTTGTTGCTGTTGTTATTTATTTTTATTATTTTTATTTTATTGAATTTCTATAGCGCCCTATGCCTAGAGGTCACAGAATAAAATCTCTCATTCCACAAGTCAGGACAGCAATATAAGATGTCAGGTTGGGGGCTGGGATACCCTAAGTACAAGCCAGTTTCTCTCTTCTCTGAACTTGTAGGGGTTTCTAAAATCATATGAAATAGAAGTCTAGTAGCAAGATTTTCTGATACATTTCTTTTTAAATATTGTGATACGTAATATGTTGCCCTGGCGGCTTCTAGTGGTTGGTTTGGAGGGAAACCATGAGTGTTAGTTCACACGTAGTGCTAAGCCAGAGCTGTGATTTGTTTCTTCTTGCCTTGGCAAGAGGACTGGTGTGACAGGCATGATTTGAGCAGTGTACACTAGCAACCTGCTTGTTTGTGGTAAGCTGTGGTTTGTTTCAGACGCCTTCTGTTCTCTCTATTGTTCCATATCCCCACTTGTATCTTGCTCTGATATAATTCCGTGATCATTCCAAATTAGTACCCTGGCTTAGTTTCTTAAATCCTTATTTGTAGACGTACACATGAATTGTATTAAATTATGGCATCTGTCTAAGTGACTGCATTTTCTGAAGTGGGAAGAGTTGCACAATCCCTGACCTCACTTTAAAGTCATCAGATAGCAGTGTGAGAAGGAGAACTGCAGGCAATTTGACTTGCCATCACAAAATGTGGCTGCTGCTTGTATTATCAACTGCAAATAATAATAATAATAATAATAATAATAATAATAATAATAATAATAAATTCATTATTTATACCCCGCCCATCTGGCTGAGTTTCCCCAGCCACTCTGGGTGGCTTCCAATCAAGTGTTAAAAACAATACAGCGTTAAATATTAAAAACTTCCCTGAACAGGGCTGCCTTCAGATGTCTTTTAAAGATAGGATAACTGCTTATTTCCTTCACATCTGAAGGGAGGGTGCTCCACAGGGTGGGCGCCACTACCAAGAAGGCCCTCTCTCTGGTTCCCTGTAACCTCACTTCTCGCAATGAGGGAACCGCCAGAAGGCCATCGGAGCTGGATCTCAATGTCTGGGCTGAATGATGGGGATGGAGACACTCCTTCAGGTATACAGGACCGAGGCCTTTTAGGGCTTTAAAGGTCAGTACCAACACTTTGAATTGTGCACGGAAACGTACTGGGAGCCAGTGCAGATCTCTCAGGACCGGTGTTATATGATCTCTCAGGACCGGTGCAATAAAGATTGAAGGGACTGAGCCTTCCGCCCCTAGCCTCACATCAGTGCAAGCATATACATTATCTGGGGTAGTAAGGGAAGGACTACAGCTCAGTAGCCCCTTCTTTGCATGCAATTCCTGGAATCTCCAGGCTGGGTTGGGAATGCATCCTTCCTGAAACCCTGGAGAGCTGCTGCCAGCCAGTGTAGGCAGCACTGAGCTAGACAGGCAAATAGTGTGACCCGGTGCAAGGCAGCTTCCTATGTGGGATCCACTTTCATAGGGTCTGACTATATTTTATGGGGAGCATATGCTTGCTGCTAACCGTAGGCTCTTCCAGTAACATCTGTAGAAGAAATGTGTGAAAAGACAACATTGTGTTTGATGTTTCCCTTTCCCTGCTCATTAGCTGCTGCTGCTTGCGGGGAGGCAGAGGAAGTGGTGGATAGGCCGATATCATCTGACACATTTTTACAAGTTGCCATTGGGAAGAGATAAGAGCTGCCTAGGGTTCCACCTTTATTTCCTTACCCCCCTCCCCCAAAGATATTTTATGAAAGTTTTCACAATACAGTAAAATAGTATCTAGAATAGAATCAAAGAGACAAAAAGGAAAGGGAAAAGAACAAGAAAAGATAGAGTAAAAAGAAAAGGAGGAAGCAGAGAGATAAGGAACATTAAAAATAAGCCCTATCATAATCAAACAGAAATATATATGTATATGTATCCTTCTATCATCTTCAGTCCACATACAAAGAAGTGCACCTTCCCATCTCTCTCCTGAAGAAGCTTCCCTCTTCCTTATCCTCACATTGGGTTCCACCAGCTCATCAGGTGCAAGAAAATTCTGGTTAACATTGCAATAGCAAGGTTCAATATTAATATTTGTAAATGGAATCTCTCTCTCTCTCTCTCTCTCTCTCTCTCTCTCTCAGCTTTAACATTAAAAAACAGTCCAGTTGCAAAATTTACAAAGGGGTTTCTAAGATTTACTTCTTATTAGAAAGATATATAGCAAATCCCTACTTCATTCTCCTGTGATCAGTAGAAACTATATTTCAGAGAGGGTGGGAAAATTTAAAACACTTCATTGCTTGTGTTCTTCCTTGCATTTCAATTAGTCTCTTTGTTTTATATCTGTTTTGAAGTAAGAAAGGACCTTAGTTCAACTCTGCCTTGTTCTGAAACATGCAGAGTTTTTTCATTAGCACTGCCAGTTTTTTGGATTGGCACCTAAGATGGCTTGGAATGGATGCAACTTTCTATGTCCCTTGACAGTAAGAAGTTTAGAGTTGTCTGCATGATGGGAACAAAAAGCATGTAAGGCTGTATGTGTTAAAGAAAAGTTTAAATTACATTTTAGGTCTGAAATAACTCTGTGTAATTGGATTAAAAAAATATTGGGTCAACAGCCTCTCGGTAATTTTTAGCTCAAAAATGTCCTCTTTGGCAAACAATCTGCATAGTAAAATATAAAGAGCTAGTAAGAGGGCTGTAATTTGTCCACCACATATATTTGGATTTAAATAGATTTCTAGGCAGCTATCCTGAATTGGTCTAAGTGAATTGGTGTAAGTGACTGAGAACTGCATGTAAGTATAGTGAGGTTATCCCTTATCAATGTGCTTTAATTAGGGTTGTGACTTTCAAACTAAGACCTGTTCTGCATTGACTTGTCTGTTGTGGAACCCATAGCATGTTATGGGGACACTCTGGGGATGTTTTTAGGGCATGCACAATTCATGCACACAGGGAAGCCATCAGGATTTTCTGGGCACAGTACATTGCATGTGGGTTGGGCCTTCCACCCCACCCATAGTTCTGCAGGCAAAAATGGTAACTGGTTTAGCATGTTGTGTCAAGTGTTTTCCGTGTTCACTCAAGCTCCAGAATGCTTGGAAATCACAGCTTTTAAGTGTGATGTTCTTAGCAGACACATTATTTAGGCAATGTGGTATGAAATCCTGTGTCGTTAGTTTAAGCTTCACCACTTGGAGCCGGATACAAGTACCAGACTTGTCTGTTCACTGAAATGGACATAATGGGAGTCCATGCAGCTGAATCTACTATTCCAATTTCCAGGCATGTGGAAGATGCAACTGTGGGAATCATGCACATAGTTTTAGCCCGGAACTGGAGATATTTGCACCATGGAAATTAGTTTGGAGTCAGTAATCGGTTATTTTCCAAGAGGAGGCGATAATGCTGGTGAACCAGTGTCAGAAGCAGGGACACTGAGCTTCAGGAACTTTCTGGTCTGTACAGTAGTGCATAACTTCCAACATGCTGCAGAGGAAAATCGGGACACACGTCTTTCGGGGTTGAGTCACATGGCACGTGTCTTTCTCTAAGAGAACTGTAGAGTTTGGTGGGCTCCTCAGGGTTATCTTGACTAACGCCCTTGTAAGGCCAAAATACCAACTCACTCTGGCAGGACAGGCTTCCTGGAGGCCGAGAGACACCTTCTCTCCTTAAAGCTGGCTGCTGGTGAGAAATGCAGCCAGTTGGGAGGCAGAAAGGAAATGGTTGAGGGAGCTGGAACCTGCTTTCACTTCCTCCAATGTTGGACGGAGTTAGCAGCTGTCTAGGCAAAACCACCACTGGCTCCACTGTAGGCGCTCTCTCTCAGCCACTTGCCTCCCAGCCAGGAGAGCTGCATGCAGTTTCTGCCACCACACGCTCCTCTCCACTCACTGCCTGCCCTCACTACTATGCTGAGGCAGCTGACATGCAAGGAAACGCAGGTGCCCAGCAGTGTCCCGAGGAGTTTGGCGGTACCTACTGGAGTGCAGCACTGCCTCCACCACCTCCAAGGGTGAGGGCTGGGGTGCCAAAATCAGGGGTGTCCCAATTAAATCAGGACAGTTGATGAGTATGGTAGTGTCCATTGTTGTATCTATTGCTGTGAGCCACTCAGGGCTGCAAAGTGGAAGAAGACAAAAGGGACAGGATTGGCCTCCTAGAAGAATGCAATTTCCTACTCTCCGATTTAGACATGTTTTCTGGTCATGACCGCTGGGCCTTTGCCTATTCAATAACCCCCTTCCCTCTCCAGCATCTAGTCTTGTTCTCAGTGTCTTCCTCTGTTTTTATCTAATCTCCCTGCCCATCTACTTCCTTCCCTATCTGCCTGCCTTCAGCTCCCATTCATTTTTTGTTCTGCCTTTCTCTGGTCTGGCTGTTTAGCTGAGATCCTGGCCTGCAACTGCTTCCACTGCTATGACTGTTCTGTGGATCTGCTATGACTGTTCTGTGCTGCAGCTAACCACCCCAACACTAGTACACATTTTGCTCGGATTCGCACATTGAGCTCTCATTATGCTTAGCTGCTTGTGGCCCAGTAATGGAAATCAATATTGAGATGGACTGATCTTTCTGTGTCGTGGGAATGTGTAGACTGCTGCTCTTCATGGATTTTAGGACAAGTTCATTCAGACTTTCTGGTTGCAGACAGACATTTGACTTAGGCTGAGAAACTTCACTGAAAAATATGTGTGTGAATTGTTTCTTACTTCCAAGTAATTGTGCGTTTACGATCTGATTAATACTAATAGACTATCGTCCATCATGAGTAGCTGGCTGGACTGAACATCTGGTGCCAAAGCCAATTTTTTTGCATTTTTGGGTACGTAGGTGGGTGGGTACACACACACACACACACACACACTTTCTGCCTATGCTACTGTGCTGAGGGAAGCCAAAAAATAACTTAAAATCTTAAAGAAATTTCAAATGAGGCCATCACAATGATATAAATCTAACATACTTTAAAGTAACTATCTATCAAGCCATGATCCCATGTATGAACTGGGCTAGATTCATATCTATCATTTTGAAAGGCAGTGCTATATTTGTGAAACCAGCTATGCCTAATCCGTGTTCCACTGTCTATCATCTTGTTTCTAGTGCCTAAAGATGCAAAAAAAAACCATGTTGCTTTCCTGGATGAAATTAATATTTTCCTTGTAGGATGCATAGGAGACACTCTGTGCTAGAAATGGATACAGCCTTACTATATTCTGTTTTAGTGCCGAGAAACTGATGGGGAACTTCGGAATGAAATTTGGCAGTTTGCCTGGATATATTCAGTTTTTAACAAGTACCGCTTTGTGCGTTGGCACCCCCATGCTTCCCACCCCCCAACTTTGGTAGCTGAAGAGACAGGGAGGAGGAGGAGGATAAAAAAGCAGCTGCTAGGAAGAAAATGGGCAGAGAAGGAATGAAAAGAGACGGGGGGGGGAGCAGGGAGAGAGAATTCTTTCACAGCAGCTGTTAGAAGTTGGAGGCATAATTCTTAAATTCCTTATTTGCTTCTAAGCTGTAAAAAGTATCTGAATAACTTTGCTTTATTCTTTCAAACTGCAATACAATTATTTTCGTCCAGCTCACATTCCAGTCATCTGCTAAGCACTATGCTGTCCTTTAAACTCTTATTCCGCAAAAAAAAAATTGCCATAAGCTTCAGAGACGTACATGAAAAGTTCTAGAAAGTTCTCTTTGGGAATTCCAAAGTACCAGACCATTTCTCTCTCTACCCCTCCCAACCCCCATGTTCATGAATGCAGTTTGGCTTTAGAACCAAAAAACAAAACAAAACAAACCTGAAACATATTCCAGAGGTGTAACAATCCTAATCCGAACAAAGCAAGGACCCTTAAATAATGCTGGTCCGTTTATAGGGCTCAAATTCTACTGGTATTAGACTGGTGTTCCTTAAAAACTGAATCCTATACCTGCTAACTTGGGACTAAACAGTACTGAACTCAGTGGGGCATATTTTAGAGTATTCAAGGTATAGGATTGCACTTTAGATCCTACCCAGCTTTTTTTTAAAACCCTGGTATTTGTTTATGTCTGTTTAGATCAGGGGTCGGCAACCTAAGGCTCATGGGCCACAAGCGGCCCACGGGGGTCATTTAACTGGCCCATGAGCCACCCCTGTACCGAGCTGCCCGCTCGGTGAGTCCCCACGCGCTGTGCTAAACCGGCAGACGCAGGAAATCACGAGCGCACATACACACAATTGAGCCCACGGAGGGATCTCTGCTGGAGTGAACCCGCCCAGGCGAGGTAAACCTTGCCAGCCCCTGGTTTAGATAGCTATTGGTCAGGATGTTCAGTTTTCATAAATTCTAGCCAGCTTTTTCTTTTCTTTCTTTTGTTAAGTGTCCTACCTATCCAGATATTTAGAGAATAACCCCATAACATTCCTCAGAGAATCTGTGGTAACCTTAGATACATTTACAGTGACACAGATTGCACAGTTAACACAAGTCTCGCTGTCGTCCTGTGGTACCTTCCTTGAAACCTCCTTCTAGAAAGTATTTCCAGGACACTGTGGTCTCTTCTTTTTCTGGACTCTCTCTTGCCTATTGCAAGTGCTAATTGAAATGCCTGTCCAGTCTTCTCCCATCATCTTCCAGTGTTACTTGGAGTTTCACTGTTATGTATAGCAAGTGGTGGGGAGCCTTTGACCATATATTGTTGGCTCCCCATCTTCTGTCTGCCCCAGTCAGCATGGTCAGCTGTTAGGAGTTACAGGAGTTGTAGCCCAACAACAACTGGAGGACCACAGATTAGCACAGCTCATAGGAGAACTTTGGGACTTCCCCATAGGCATCTGGTTGGCCACTGCAGAAACAGAACGTTTGGTCTGATCAGCTTGGCTGCTCACATGTTTATCATACCTGATACCATACAGAGCAGGGTTTCCCAAACTTGGGTCTCCAGCCGTTTTTGAACTACAGTTCCCATCATCCTTGACCCCACTGCTCCTGCTAGGTAGTGATGGTAGGAGTTGTAGTCCAAAAACATCGGGAGACCCAAGTTTGGGAAACCCTGATATAGAGCTAAGTGACACTTATTAAATGTTTTAAAAGTAGTGGTGGTTATACAGTGGCTCAGTTGCATCCAGAGGTTTTTATAAGTGGAGAACAAGTGGGGAATATTAAATAGATAGCCAATGGTTCAATGATCAGGGTAGTCCAGTTTATTTTCTCTCTTTGCTAAAGCTAAAATAACTGCTATGGCACAACATAGCAGATCAAAGCTTAGATCAAATTGGATCTATCTCTTCTTGTTAGCTGTATCCTCTTCATCTTTTTAAAATGCAGCAGTCAGGGGGTGTTCTTCATTTGCAAACAATGAATTATATTAAATGCACATAATGGTTTCATTCTGTAATTGCAATTGATGATTTCCAAATAAAAACCTGTGTGAACCTGTATCTTACTGTATTGATGATGGAAGGACATGACTCTGATTCTCTTGCTCCAAGTTCATTTGGGATGGGAACTTTAATAGTAATTAAAAGCAGCAACACTGTATTGGAGAGACCAAAAAATTGATCTTCTTTGCTATTGCTGGAGTGTGTATGGATAATATGGTGAATATAATGGTGGAAGGGACAGCAAAAAGTTCATTTTGGTCTCAGTTTGTTAGCTGGATAAAGAAAATCTTCAGTTGCACTGTACTGCATCAATCAGTTCTACCCACAAATGCCCCCATGCAGTTGCACCTTAAGCTGTGCTGATCACCCTTCAAGGCTCTTTATCTGTGCCTTCCTTCCCATCACTAATCTAGCTACAGCCATATTTGTGACCAGTGTCACCAAGAAGTAACATTTCCCTGTAATACTACTTCAGTTGCTCATTTTTGCAAAGATGCTCCCACTGTAGCGAAGTGGGAAGTTCCTCTACTGAAAACGGACACAGCACCTCTTATTGTTCAACCAACCACACCAAACTAGAAGTGTGTGGGTTAATTGTGTGAAGACAATTAGTATGCTTTTCTGTCGTTATGTAAACAGCAGCCTCAGGACTACTTATTCCTCTCTCTGTCACAGTTGTGACAAAGAATCACCTCTCTGTGACTAGTATTTGCATTTCAAGGGAAACCTCCCATTGGCTTCAGTGGATCCTTCCCTTGAAATGCAAATAGAAGCATGTTCCTCTCTGGATGCCTACAACATCAAAAATCCCTTGCATATACTCACAGGCAGAAGTTCCATATTGCTTTGAATACAATATTTTTCAAAGGAAACAGTTTCATAAGGGCTGCTGCAAAAGGTGAAGGAAAACGCTCCCTCTTTCTCTTTGCCCTGCACTGCTGAAAGCAAGCTCCATTGTGCTCCTGGAAGAATGGCAGAGTCAACTAATCCTAATGCTTCCTTCCTGAACATCTCCCCCTTTCAGTGATATTACGCCATTATGTTCTTTATTTTAAGCACAGCACTTTCAGGGTGGAGGGGAGGGGTTGAGCAAACTATACATGCTGCAAGGTATCTCTGAACTGAATCTTCTGCATCAAAATAACAGCAGCAGCCACGGGAGCAAATTTGGATCAGGAAAGTAGTGCTGGAGGGTTAGGTTAACCATGCCCTTCCCTATCTCCATGGTATGCTACACTTGTGCACATGGTCCCTTGTTGTTGTTGCTTAGTCATTTAGTCGTGCCCTCAGGTGCGCCCGGAGATAAGAAGGTGCCTTCTATTGAGCCGGCCCATTGGCCATCTAGCTCAGGTTCTAGATGGCACCTGGGACCTTCTCCGCGCCCAACAGAGGCTCCACCAATGAGCTACGACCTTCAGTGTTGTTGTTGTTTAGTCGTGTCCGACTCTTCGTGACCCCATGGACCAGAGCACGCCAGGCACTCCTGTCTTCCACTGCCTCCCACAGTTTGGTCAAACTCATGCTGGTAGCTTCGAGAACACTACCCAACCATCTCGTCCTCTGTCATCCCCTTCTCCTTCTGCCCTCCATCTTTCCCAACATCAGGGTCTTTTCCAGGGAGTTTTCTCTTCTCATCAGGTGGCCAAAATATTGGAGCCTCAGCTTCACGATCTGTCCTTCCAGTGAGCACTCAGGGCTGATTTCCTTCAGAATGGATTGGTTTGATCTTCTTGTAGTCCATGGGACTCTCAAGAGTCTCCTCCAGCACCATAATTCAAAAGCATCAATTCTTCGGCGATCAGCCTTCTTTATGGTCCAGCTCTCACTTCCATACATCACTACTGGGAGAACCATAGCTTTAACTATACGGACCTTTGTTAGCAAGGTGATGTCTCTGCTTTTTAAGATGCTGTCTAGGTTTGTCATTGCTTTTCTCCCAAGAAGCAGGCGTCTTTTAGTTTTATGACTGCTGTCACCATCTGCAGTGATCATGGAGCCCAAGAAGGTAAAATCTCTCACTGCCTCCATTTCTTCCCCTTATATTTGCCAGGAGGTGATGAGCCCAGTGGGCATGATCTTCGTTTTTTTGATGTTGAGCTTCACATAGTCATCTGAGTGCACATGCACAGTGTCTACTACTATACAGCTTTTAGTCTGAGGAAGAAACATGTGACTTCAGAGCTCTTTGGATTTAGCCTAGGAGTGAAATTTATCTTCCCTTCTAGTAGCCTTTTGGATAACATAAGACTTCGGTTTCTTATGCTGGTCAGTAGATTCGCTTCAGGAGTTTTAATTGAAGTGCCAGGAAGATCAGTGGTGGTACTTTGGAGAGGAATTGCAGTGCAGATATAAAACTCGTCCATGTGGAAGGATGAGATTCCCATTTGTCATTCTGAGTCTGAATATTTGTGCTGAAAAAATCTGCCTGCAGCCCTGATGTAACATCATGGTAAATGCTGGTACTGTACGATAAATTATTTTTCTGCTGTGCTGGCTCAGCAAGTTTGTACCACCCTAAAGGAAACACTTACTTCCCACGACAGCAAGTTGAACGGAGTTATATGTTCTTTGATTTTGACTTTCATAGGGAATATGAACTTGAGACTATATGGCAGCCTCATGCGCATGTGCATGCACACTTATGTTTCCAGCATTTCACTCTCGCTAGGAAAGGGATGATGTGGGAGGGAATAAGTAACTGCTGTCTCCTTTGAGATAGCAGCAGAGGGAGTTAGCTGTCTGTCGTCCATGTACGCAATCTGTTAAGCGGCACATCCTGTTCATCTTATTTTTCTGTTCAACTTATTCTTTTCGAGGGGAGGGGGACAGAATAGTGCATTCTGTTCCAATCATCACAACATTTCATTAATTTTAACACGGTGCAAATCGGCAGATAGCTTATTTTTCTCTCCTTTGATAGCACTTGAAAGCATAAAGTTACATTTTGTCATATGCAGCTATGGAATTCCTTTATATTGGGAGTGTGTGTACACTCCCAATATACTTCAGTGGCAGAGCACTTAGGCAGCAACATAATTCTTAATCTCCTTTGTACCAGGCCTGGGAAAGACTTCTCGCTGAAACCATGGACAGCCACTGCCAGTTAAAATACAGTAGTACCTCGGGTTACATACAGTTCAGGTTACAGACGCTTCAGGTTACACACTCCGCTAACCCAGAAATAGTGCTTCAGATTAAGAACTTTGCTTCAGGATGAGAACAGAAATCGTGCTCCAGCAGTGCTCCAGCAGCAGGAGGCCCCATTAGCTAAAGTGGTGCTTCAAGTTATTAACAGTTTCAGGTTAAGAACGGACCTCCGGAATGAATTAAGTACTTAACCTGAGGTACCACTGTAATCATTACTGGGCCAGTGGTCTGGCTCTGTATACGACAGTCCCTGTGTCCATGAGGTAGATGATTTAGCTTCTCTCTCCCCTCCCCTGCCTTAATACTTTAAATATTAGATATACTAAGTTTGTTTATATATACTGCACCTAATGTAGACGAAACCTTAATCACTATATACCAGTTAGAGAAAACGTCCAGCCTGCGAGGCTAATTTGGTCTGGGTGTTCCTTTTCTTAAAGTCACACCCACCTGACATCATATACAATGTCCCATGTGGGGCAGGTAAAGAGGCAGCTACAAACGAGCAGTTGGGAGCCTTAAAGTGCACTCTCAAATTGTCCCTTTGCAAGCTGAGCTTGTAGCTGGTGCCTTCTGAGATTGGTGCCAAATAAAAGCCCACTGTCATTAGTTCCACTCAGGGGCTCCTAAGGAAAGTTGATTCCTGCCAAAAGCAGAGTTTGCAGCCACTGCTGACCAGCTGACAGTGTGTTTGTGTGTGTGTGTGTGTGTGTGTGTGTGAGAGAGAGAGAGAGAGAGAGAGAGAGATTGGGGTGACATTAACGAAAAGGTAATTCCCTTCAACCCACTGGTCTAACTGCTATGATGGCATGGAATGGAACAAGTGCTTCTAATTGCTGAAAGACGGAAAATGAGTCATATAGAGTTGCCTGTAATATAAACAGTGTAGCTGCTGTAAGGGAAGTGGAAAACTTAAGTTTGGTTAGAGAGGAAGGTTGCCATACTGGGGCCTAGGGAGAGGGTGGTTTGTGTGTTGTTGACTGGGAGAGAAAATTGGAGAGGGTCAGTCAGACACAGGAATGCTGGTGGAGGACTTCAAAGCCTGGTGGGAAAGGGACCTGAAAGGCATGACAGCTGAGTGAAGGGGTGCCCAAATGCTGGGAAGTTGATGGCAGTGGATCCGACTATGGGGCCACCAAATGCAAGATGTCCAACACATTTATTTCAAACGTTTTAGTTCATTTCTAGGCATCAACTATTATAACGTGAAAAACAGGGTAGAGTTTTGTAATATTTACCTGGACACTGTAACTCCTGTTGCATGCACAGAATTATGTGGATACAAAGTGCCATGGTCCACTGCAGATATAGCAAGTACGGGAATTCTGTAGTAGGAAGACTATCTCAAGATAGAAGAAGCCACGAATATTCATCACTTTGTTGACTGCAGACTGCAAGCAGTTCAGAGTGTTTTGCATCATTTTCAATGTACAAATATTGGAAGAAATTTGGAGGTCCTTAATGAAATCTCACCCATTGATTTATCTCAGTTATAGCCAAATTCTGGCCTTTCCAGTAGCTTTCTATACAGAGATAATGGTGATGAGTCTCCTTTGGTTCTCTCTGTGATTTGAGCATCTTCATGTCATTTATTGCCTTAGATGCACTGGCTTTGAAAAATATCCCAAATGATAGCTTTCATTGCCTTGGACACATTATTCTTCCATATAGTTCATGTCTTCATCCCCAAGCTATTTGGTGCAATGATATCTCAGAATTTGTAAAAAGGTTATACAAACTGGGACAAAACTCATTTGGCAGAATTCTGTGGTAAGACAGATCATATTACAAGGCAGTAGATATAATTAGAACATGGGAAGTCTTAGGAATTAGGCTTTAAACCAATGTATTTGCACAATAAGCTTTTAAAAACATTTTGAGTAATGGCTAGCAGCTGAACTGACATTAAAGGAAACAGAGAGGCATGTGGTATTTCTGAAAATTGGGCTACAAGTTTAGACTTCCAAAGGGTTTTTTAAGGGTAGGTGATAAGCTGTTTGGAATTCAATATAATAGAGTGCAGTGAAACATAATTAGCTTTGTTTTCAGACAAAGTAGCCTTAGCATTAATCAGTGTTTGTTTTGAGTATTGGCTGGACTTATATAAAATAGGAAGAAAATGTTGCAATGCTGGCTAAAAAAACTTCTATGTTCAAAATGTTAATCACAAAGTAAACTCCTAGTAGGTGGAATATTGTACATTTTAGAGCACAGTGGAAATTATTAGACAATTAAAGATATTGTTGAGGTATAAGTATGCAGCTGTTGCATGCCTCTGTAGTATAGCGATGTGTGACATTTTGCCAGGTATTTGGGGATCCTGGGCTTCCCCAGACTCATCTGCATCCTATGAGGTGAGCAGCCTATGAGGTCTGTTGTACTCTGTAATTATGTGCAAATACAGCAAAAAAAAAAAAAAAAAAGTATATGTTCAGAGTCTACTTCTCATGTTTATATGTCCATGTCTGTAGGGCTCCGCTGGGACCAGTGCTGCCACAGAAGGCTTTTCTTTGCCAAGAGTCCATAGTTTCCACTGTTATTGGCACCCAGAAATCTAATTGTCCACTGCAGGAGTAACATTTTGTTAAAAGCTGCTGGCAAAGATGGGAAGGCAGAAAGCATCTCTAGCAAGCAGCAGTGTCAAACAGAGTTGAAGGGGAAAGTTAATATGAATGCACACCCTGCTCATTTTTTCTGTTTTATACAATGCTCTTGCTAGGAAACTGGTGCAAAGGGGACACAACTTGTGTGTTTTTTGGAGCTGGGAGCAAGAAAGTCCACCGTGCTCACTACTAGAAATGATGGTTGGCTACTAAGTCCCAGTGAAACGTGAGGCATTATTTTTGTACCCAAACTTCCAGTTGTTCCTCACTTCTAAGCTAATGTTAGCATAGAACTGAGTGAGACCAACTCTACCTTGCTCACCTACCCAGGTCGCAGTGATACAGACCAGATCAGGAGGACTCCCCTGAGTGAGTGCTTGAGGGCCCTGCTCTTGCCACTTGCCATCTGGCCTGGGGCGGGGCCTGAAGCCTCACAAGGACTGCTTGGTGCTTGCTGCCTGCTGCGCAGGAGGACTCCCCTGAGTGAGTGCTTGAGGGCCCTGCTCTTGCCACTTACCATCTGGCCTGGGGCAGGGCCTGAAGCCTCACAAGGACTGCTTGGTGCTTGCTGCCTGCTGCCCAGGAGGACTCCCCTGAGTGAGTGCTTGAGGGCCCTGCTCTTGCCACTTGCCATCTGGCCTGGGGCGGGGCCTGAAGCCTCACAAGGACTGCTTGCTGCTTGCTGCCTGCTGCCCAGGAGGACTCCCCTGAGTGAGTGCCTGAGGGCCCTGCTCCTTCCTGCCACTTACCACCTGGCCTGGGGCGGGGCCTGACAGGCCTCACTAGGACAGTTGTTGTTCCTGCCGGAGGGGCAGAGTGTTTTTAAAATGTTTTAAAAAAAATTTTTTATATGTGGGGGGTGGGGGTGGGATGGATGTTTGGTTGGGCTTGGGGATTATTATTTTTTTAATTATTATTTTGATGTTTTGTAATTTTTACATTTTGTGTTTGTATTGTTTTATTGGTTTTGTTTGTTTAAGGTGATATTTTGTTCTTAGGGGGAGGGTTCAGGGCTGCGGGGAGTGGGCCCCAGCCCACAAAATGGCTGGGGCATGTTCCACAGGGGGGGATGCACTGGGACAACCAATCTCAGTGATCACGGGTAGGAGGAGGAGTTACGCTAAGACTAGACCATGTCATTACAGAGGGGGCAGGTTTAGTCGTTGTCTGAGGACTATCCCTGCCTCCAGGTCTGGTCCTGACCGGATGGATACTAGAATCAGCAAGGGATACCCGCATGACCTGAAGGTGCTGCTGTGCAATGCCAGGTCAATGATTCATAAGACTACTGCCATCCATGACTTGATCATGGATGGAGGACTTGACCTGGCACGTGTAACAGAGACTTGGATGGATGAAGCAGATGGGCCTGTCCTTGCCGCTGCTTGTCCACCAGGTTTCTCTTACGCACAGCAACCCAGGTTATGTGGGCGGGGAGGGGGGGTTGCAGTGATTTTTAGGAAGTCATTAGTTTGCACCAGGCGTCCTATTGGGAAGACCTAGTTTTCCGAGTGCATGTTCTGGAAGTTGGGCAATAGGGGCAGTACAGGATTCCTTTTGGTGTACCAACCTCCCCGCTGCACCAAGGATTCCCTGCCCGAGCTGCTTCAGGTTGTGGCGGATGTTCTCCTGGAGACACCTAACTTGGTCGTCCTAGGGGATTTTAACATCCATGCCGACATGACGTTACAAGGGGCCGCTCGGGACTTCGTGGAAAGCATGGCCTCCATGGGGCTGTCCCTGAATAAGTCTGGCCCAACCCATAGTCGCGGACATGCCTTGGACCTGGTGTTTACCTCTATGGATGTTGGTGATCTGACACTAAGTAAAAGCAAACGAAAGAAGTGCCATGGTCTGATCACTTCCTGGTGCAACTGGACTTCTCTGTGACCCATCCCCTCTGCAGGGAGGTGGGACCAATTCGGATGGTCCGCCCCCGCCACTTAATGGATTCAAAATGGTTTCCAGAGAGTGGTAGGGAATGCTTTATCCCATGTTGATGGCCTTTCAGCCGATTCCCTGGTGGCTCGCTGGAATGTGGAGTTAACCAGGGCTATTGACTGTTTGGCTCCGAAGCGCCCTCTCCGATTGCATGGAGCCCGGACAGCCCCATGGTTTTCCATGGATCTGAGGGCAATGAAACAATCATTGAGACGGCTAGAGCGCCGGTGGCGGATAACTCATTCCGAATCTGACTGGACACAGGTTAGAGCTCAACGTCGAGCCTACCAAGTGGCAATAGCGACGGCGAAGAAGAATTTCTTCACCGCCTCTATTGCATCTGCAGAAAACAGCAGCAGGAGACTTTTTCAGGTGGTTCACAATTTAGTGGAACCACCTGCAACATCGGGGCCCAGTACGGGCCACATGTTCTCCTGCAATGATTTTGCAAAGTTTTTTGCAGATAAATTCGCTCAGATTCGGGAAGAAGTAGACTCCACCGTGGGAGCAGGGCCGGGGCGGGAGAGTGCTAGAGTTCTGTCTAGTCAAGTTGAGTGGGATCAATTCCAATCTGTTACCTCCGAGGATGTGGACAGGCTGCTTGGACGAGTGAAGCCAACCACCTGTCTCCTGGATCCTTGCCCATCCTGGCTTATAAAAGCTAGCCGGGAAGGACTGGGCGATGGGCTTCGTGGGGTGGTGAATGCTTCCCTCCGTGAGGGAGCCTTTCCAGACCCGCTGAAAGAGGCGGTTATTAAACCGCTTCTTAAAAAACCATCTTTAGATGCGGCCACGATGGCCAACTATCGCCCAGTTTCAAATCTTCCATTCTTGGGCAAGGTGATTGAGCGAGTGGTGGCCGAACAACTCCAGGCACGCCTGGAAGAAGCGGACCATTTGGATCCCTTCCAGTCGGGATTCAGGCCTCATCATGGGACTGAAACTGCCTTGGTCGCATTGGTTGATGATCTTCGGCGGGCTAGGGACAAAGGTGAGAGCTGTTTCCTAGTTCTGCTGGATCTCTCAGCGGCCTTTGATACCATCGACCATAACATCCTTCTGGACCGTCTTGAGGGGCTGGGAGCTAGGGGCACTGTCATACAGTGGTTCCGCTCCTTCCTCCTGGGCCGTGTTCAGAAAGTGGTGGTGGGGGATTAGTGTTCAGACCCCTGGGCTCTCACTTGTGGGGTGCTTCAGGGTTCTGTCCTCTCCCCCATGCTTTTCAACATTTACATGCAGCCGCTGGGAGAGATAATCAGGAGGTTTGGGCTGGGTGTTCATCAGTATGCGAATAATAATAATAATAATAATAATAATAATAATAATTTATTATTTGTACCCCGCCCATCTGGCTGGGTTTCCCCAGCCACTCTGGGCGGCTTCCATAAAACCCAAAATACACTAAAATATCACAGATTAAAAACTTTCCTGAACAGGGCTGCCTTAAGATGTCTTCTGAATGTCAGGTAGTTATTTATCGCTTTGACATCTGATGGGAGGGCGTTCCACAGGGCAGGCGCCACGACCGAGAAGGCCCTCTGCCTGGTTCCCTGTAGCTTTGCTTCTCGCAATGAAGGAACCGCCAGAAGGCCCTCGGCACTGGACCTCAGCGTCCGGGCAGAACGATGGGGGTGGAGACGCTCCTTCAGGTATACTGGACCAAGGCCGTTTAGGGCTTTAAAGGTCAACACCAACACTTTGAATTGTGCTCGGAAACGTACTGGGAGCCAATGTAGGTCTTTCAAGACCGGTGTTATGTGGTCTCGGCGGCCGCCCCCAGTCACCAGTCTAGCTGCCGCATTCTGGATTAGTTGTAGTTTCCGAGTCACCTTCAAAGGTAGCCCCACGTAGAGCGCATTGCAGTAGTCCAAGCGGGAGATAACTAGAGCATGCACCACTCTGGTGAGACAGTCCGCAGGCAGGTAGGGTCTCAGCCTGCGTACCAGGTGGAGTTGGTAGACAGCTGCCCTGGATACAGAATTGACCTGCGCCTCCATGTACAGCTGTGAGTCCAAAATGACTCCCAGGCTGCGCACCTGGTCCTTCAGGGGCACAGTTACCCCATTCAGGACCAGGGAGTCCTCCACACCAGCCCGCCCCCTGTCCCCCCAAAACAGTACCCAGTACCCAGCTCTACCTCTCTTTTAAATCAGAACCAGTGAAGGCGGTGAAGGTCCTGTGTGAGTGTCTGGAGGTGGTTGGAGGATGGATGGCGGCTAACAGATTGAGGTTGAATCCTGACAAGACAGAAGTGTATAACACCGGTCTTGAAAGACCTACATTGGCTCCCAGTACGTTTCTGAGCACAATTCAAAGTGTTGGTGCTGACCTTTAAAGCCCTAAATGGCCTCGGTCCAGTATACCTGAAGGAGCGTCTCCACCCCCATCGTTCTGCCCGGACGCTGAGGTCCAGCGCCGAGGGCCTTCTGGCGGTTCCCTCATTGCGAGAAGTAAAGCTACAGGGAACCAGGCAGAGGGCCTTCTCGGTAGTGGCGCCCGCCCTGTGGAACGCCCTTCCAGCAGATGTCAAAGCGATAAACAACTACCTGACATTCAGAAGACATCTTAAGGCAGCCCTGTTCAGGGAAGTTTTTAACGTGTGATATTTTATTGTATTTTTGCTTGCTATGGAAGCCGCCCAGAGTGGCTGGGGTGGCCCAGCCAGATGGGCGGGGTATAAATAATAAATTATTATTATTATTATTATTATTATTATTATTATTATTATTATTATCAGTCTCCTCATCTGCAATCAGATCATGAAAGAGGGAGGACTTATTCAAAGCCAACCTGACATTCAGCAACAACAGCTGCAGACCCAAGGGATGGCTGATAGGACAAACACAAAGCATTAATTGCACCAGGATTTTGCTGGAATATCTTGAATTCCTGTTTTGCAGCCCCAGACAGGCAGCAAAACAAGGAGGTTTATTGAGGCCATGACACAGACCTTTATACAAGACAAGTGGGCAACAAGTTCAGCTTGGTGCATCACAAGTTGTGCTGGTATTAGGGGATTCCTACAGCTCCATTTCAGTCATTGGTGTGGCACAGTTTTCTTTTATAGCCCAGTATGGACCGGCATATAATGACCTTGGTGAAAATATTTGTTTAGCTCCATTATGTTTATGAAATGCAGTGTCTAACTTGGTAATATGTGAAGGTGCACCAGTAGAGGCCCCCAGACACCTACTTTAAACTGGCAAGTAGGAAGACATTTTCATAAATGTAGAAAGATGTTTGTTTTTCAGAAAACTCATGATTTATCTATGCTGAACATTTCAAAAAGTGAAATTTGCAAAATAACTGTTTCAAAAGAACCATGGCAAAGTACTGCTTTCTGGAAAGCAAACAGCTAAGTCTGGTGCTTTGCTTTTCATCTGTTTAGCTGCCTTTTACTCTTTCTTAAAAGTTAGGTAATAGAGGCAATTTGAACTGACATAGGTACTGGTTTAAATACAACTCAGGAGGGTTCTTTTTCCTGGAAATATGTTTTGTCTTTAAAAACAGAAATATAATCTATTTACAAAAGAAGATGTCAAACCATAAATATGATTTTTGCCCCTTCAAACATGTGTGAGCCTCCTCTCTTGCTAAGCTAGTGTGGGAAATGGTGTATTTTGTAAAATTCAGAGTCTCCAAACAATTAGGCCAGGCTGATGCATCCCTCTTTTGTTCTTCTACTGCATAAATTTTAAAAAGGGATGTTGCACTGAAATGAGCCCCATTCTGAAATATATACCCTGTGTCATAGTTAAGGAACTCAGAAAATTATGTTTGAAATGCACATTATATTCAGATGGCAGAAATTAGGCCCCTCTTATTGCATCAGCAATGTTGGACATTGCGTGTGCAGGTATAACTTGGCATGCTTATACATCCATTGTCACGAATGGACATTGAATTGGTCTGTATTCAGAAGCCTCATTAAGGTATCATCTCAGTAATTGAGTGCATCTGCTTGTCTCTGTCTTTATGCAGCTGGGACCTGGCAAAGGAGAGAATCCAATTAGAGGCTGCCATGCAACAAGTATGAGGGATTTGGCTGTGTGGTGATTTTCCCTTAACTCCCCCCACAACCTAAACCCCAGTGTTCTATGAATGTTAAGGTGGACCAAGCAGTTTTTATACATCTGATTCCTCATAAAGGGAAACATACATCAATCTTAGGAACAATATTGTCTGCTAGGGCTGCACAGCCCTGGCATCCTGTGTTTATACAGTATTTGGCCCCACTGTCTCATTCATGTTTTTCTAATTGCTGCTTAACTCTTAGAAATAATGAAAACATGGACGTGAAGCTTGACCTCAAAGTAATCATGCTGTTCTGGGCTTATGACCTGCCATCTTATAATCATTGTGTGAGCCAAAGTACTTAAGGCTGTTCCATTCCATTCCATCCTCACTCTTTTTGAAGTCTTACCGATGACAAATAAGATACCTGTATGGCTAAAGGCAGTGGCACTTTGCTCTTCCATTGAATGCCGGCCTTGCGCTGCTCAGTGATCTCTCACTCCCTCACTTGCTGTCATTCACTCGAATGTTGTCACCTGACTCTTTGTTTTGGTGGGCAGGAAACCCAGATCAGATGCTCCCAAATTCCAAAGGTTGTCACTGCTTCCTTCGCCATGGCATAATAGATCATTGGAGAACCGGGCGTTTCTCCAACTGAGAACTATAATCCTAAGCAATATAGCAGTACTCCTGGAATTCACAATTTGATGTGCAATAAAACACATGAGATGTTTTAAAAAGTTAATCCGGCTATTAGTTTTCTTCCAGCTCCAGTCATTTCTGGAAAATATATAAAGCACATGACTATAAATACTAGAAATTTACTACAATGCTAGGAATTGCCAACAGTCCTAGTATTAACTGAGCTGTTAAGTGCTTGCTATCAGCTGGCTGTTAATAATTAGCTGCCCAGATGATAATTCATTTGTTCTAAAAATGTCAAACCTTATTAATGCATTAAGTGTTGCATTCCTCTCTCTGAGATATTATGGAAGTCATAAGATACCTAGTTGTTTACATTATAGAACTCCATTTTTTACCCTTAAACTGAATGTTCCAAAACTGCATGACCTATGCAACTCAAATAGATGCTTGCATGGAGAATGTACCACTTGTACAGTACATTGCAAGTGGAAAATGTTGCTTTTAGAAGTTGACAAGGCTGCATTGTAAAACCAGAAGCCGCTCAGATTGTCCATTGTTCTCTTTTTAGTTGGCAGTCAGATGCCAATTCATTGTGTTGTGATTGGGTGCCTTTTAAAATTTGTTTGTTCCATGTCATGAGTACAGAGTGATGCTTTCTTGCATCTCTGCAATCTTCGTTAACCTCTTGCTGTACATGCTAAAATAGCAATTGTTAGATGAGGAAGCTTTCTTTTGCCTGATTAATTAAAGTTTAATAGATTGATTTACAGTTGAGTAATTTAGAGTGCAATTTTGTACATGTCTACTCAGAAGTAACCCTCATGAGGCTTACCTTCCCAGGAAACTGAGGATTCACTCAGATTAGTGAAGCAAGAGGAATGATCTGGAGATTTACCAACTCCATCGTTTGCATTTTTCCTCTGAGAATAACAGATTAGATGTGACATATGGCATCTCTGTGTTTTTCCCCATGGTGCAAATAGCAGCTTTGTGGGAGGAGTAATTTTGATTGGAGAAAACAGAGTGGGGAAAAGGCTTAACTCTCACTCCCCCAGTACTGCAGTCCCAGCTGGATTCCCTGCAGTTGCTATTTTAAACGAATAAAAACTGCAGGAACTCTGATCACAGATTCCCCAATGCCATGCCTAGCTTGGCCCTGAGTAAAACATTCTATCTAAACTTGCTGTGCCTTGAGAATTGTTCTGGTTGTCATCCTTGCGCACAAGCAAAGAGATACGGGTATTACTTCTTCTCTTGCTGGGGGGCGGGAAACTGTCTTGCTCATGACAGGAACCTTCCATGCAATATTAGTCATCTAAATATTTCTTCAAATGCCTCTTCTAAAACACCTTTTGAAAGTGAAGGACGTCTCTAGCCTTCCACAAGGTGATTATTTATTTTATTTCAGTTCTGAAAAATCTCTTCATTGGTGGATGAAACTGTAACTGAAATCACAGAACAATAAAATCATCCAAATTAGACTGAAATGAAAACATTTTAGTGCCTTGGAAACTTTGTTAATCACGTTACCTTAGTGTTATTTGCCCTAAACTTGATCAGAGAGTATTGGACCCAAGGTAAAGTGAACTTTCTTGAAGAAGGAAACCTGTTAGAACATTCACGCTATGTCCAACTGTTAGTTTCCTTCTGTATCTTCCTAAAACTCCTTCCATTCATTCCCAGTTTGTTGATGGTCCAAAGCATTAGGCTGGATCCCACGCCTATCTTGTTTGATAGCTGCTGATGTTTGTGGGAGATGAGCCTGAATGTTTCTTGTTCCTGAGCAAAATCCCTTGTTGAGTTTAGTAGATGGCACTACCTCCCACTCAGTACTCGTGGGGAAAGGGGTACAAGGATCATTAATGGGTGCTTCGGATGCACTGGCCATTCTCCTCCACTCACAAATATCCAAAGTATGTGCTGCCATTGTTGCCTGAAAATACACATTTCAGAGGTGGGGGGGGGGTGTGTGATTGAAAAGGAGCACCACATACTCAAAAACCATACTGTCTGCTCTGGTAAATGCATATCTGATGACATCTCATCACCTTCTACTATTTCTGATGTTATTGCAGGATTTCAGCGAGAGGGAATGCAGGAGCAACTGTTACTGTGAACTTCCCTAGCCATGGTAGGGAAAAGAAGTCTGACATTACTGATCCATTGCCCAGAAATTGTTAGGCTAAACTTGTGACTTCAGTAAGGGTGTTTGCATTTGACGAGTCATTCTTCAGATATGAGACCCTTTTCATAGGACATGATAGAAACCTGGTGGAACAGAGAAAACCAGTGGGACATGGTTATGTTGGGATACAAACGATTAGAAGGACAGGGAAGGATGTACTGGAGGTGATGTCATCCTGTGCATCTTTGAGTCCAGCAATGCAGAAATCCCCAAAGGAGCAGATTCCTACACAAAATTGTTATGGGTGGTGATACCAGACCCCAAGAGTAATTTAGTACTGTAGATGTGCATTCGCCCCACTGCTAAAAAAAGAATGAAATCAAGTAAACATTCAAAAGATGAAATGTTGTAGTAATGTGTGACTTCAGCTACCCTCACATAGATGGGCTACGTATGTGTTCCAGTAAAATTTCCATATACCCTAAATGACTGTGCCCTAGAACATTTGGGTCAGTGTCCCCAGACTTACAGACAGACAATAAACCCTACATAGATACCTTAAACCGAGGAGGAACAAGAAATACATTTTTAAAAATTCTGTCCCCTTCTAAAAGGCCACAGAGTTGAAGGTCGATTGCCTGGTTATAGAGGAAAAATTTTGCCTGGCACCTGAATATATGTTATGATGGTGCCAGTCAAGCCTCCCTGTGAAAAGCATTCCACATATGGGGAGCCACCCCCCCAAAAAAGACCTGTTCCCATGTTGCCACCCTCCGGACCTCTCGTGGGGAGGCACATGAAGAAGGGCCTCAGGAGATGATTGTAGGGTCTGTGTTGGTTCATATGGCGAGAGGTGGTTCTTGAGGTATTGTGGTCCTGAGCCATATAAGGCTTTATAGGTCAAAAAATTGAGTTGGACCCAGAAACTAATTGTTAACCACTGCAGTCAGACCAAGACTGGTGTTATATGCTCAAACAGTCTTGTCCTGATAGCAACCTGACCGCTGAATTCTGCAGCTGCTGAAGTTTCCAAACCATCTTTAGAGGCAGCCCCACATGTAACACTTTGCAGAAATCAAATCTAGAGGTTATCTGAGCATAGACAACAGAAGGGGCATGGCTGGGCCACCAGCCAAAGCTAATGAAAGGCACTCTGTGCCACCTCAGTCTCAATGGATCCAGAAGTCCTCCTCCAAGCTGCATATCCACTCATTCAGAGGAGGTGTAACCCCATCAAGAACAGGCAACCTCCCATCCATCTGGTCTAACAGTGCCTCAGTCTTACCTGGATTGAGCTTCAGTTTGTTGGCTCTCATCTAGTCTGTTACTGAGGCAAGAGATCAGTCTAGCACATTTACTGCCACACCTGCAGACGTAAAGGAGAATCGGAGCTATGTGTCATCAGCATATTGCTGACAACGTACTCCAAAACTCCAGATGACCCCACTCCCTGGTGGAAAGTATTTGTTAAAGATAAAATAACCAAGCATATAGAACTGCAAGCCTTCCTGAAGCAGAGCCAGCGTGGCTTCTTGCAAGGGCAAGTCTTGTCTTATGAACCCAATAGAATTGTATGAGACTGTCAACAAGCATACTGTAGCTAGAGGTGATCTGGTTGACATAATGAGTTTGGATTTTCAAAAAGCTTTTGACAAGGTACCTCACCAAAGACTCCTTAGCTGGTATAGAATAAGAGAAGAGTTCCTCTTGTGGATCAGCAGCTGGTTAAGTAGCAAGACAAATTCACGGATTAGACAAATTCATGAAGAATAAGGCTATCAATGGTTACTAGCCATGATGGCTTGGTTTGGCTTCCATGGTCAGAGACGGTGATGCTTCTGAATACCAGCTGCTAGAAACCGCAAAAACGAACAGCGCGGTTGTGCTCATGAACTGCTTGTGGTTTTTCCACAGGCATCTGGTTGGCCACTTTGGGAGCAGAATGCTGGACATGATGGGCCATTGACCTGGTTCAGCTGGCTCTTCTTATGTCCTGTCCAACATGTCACAATTGCAAGCATGATCTTGACATTCCCATCCTCCAGGAATTTTTGAAATCTGTTTAATATGGTCTATACTCTCACTGGGAGCCTCTAGTACAGATAATAACTTCTCTTAGTGGTGTGTGTGTGTTATGAGCTGAAATGTCTAAATTATTTTCGTCCTTACTAATAGGAAAGTGCAGCTGTCAGGCCTGTAAAGAAATGCCACCCTTGTCTTCACAGAATATCCATTCTGTGGTTACATCTCAGACTTACAAAACAAAATGTTCTCAGTAAAAGGCTCTGATGCAGTTGTGATATTTCAAGGCAAGGCTAGAGAGAATTAGCAGTGTTACCAAACTGTTCTGAAAAGTGTCTTGTTTTGTGTGGTGGGCAGTATTTTTTAGCTATGTTCAGAAAGTAGAATGAACTCCATTTTGATTAAAAAATAATTGAAATGTATGTAGACAAAGGATTTTCTGTCTCACTAATGCAGAGGTAGGCATTCATCCCTGAGGGTCACATGTATGGAGGTGTCCTCATGCCAGAAAGCAGGGTCCACCAATGCTTGAAGATTCAGGACAGACAAAGGAAACTGCTTCTTCACACAGTGCAATGTTAAGTAAGATATAGTGATGGCTGCCAGTTTATACAACTTTAGAAGAGGATTAGACAATTCCGTGGGAGAATAAAAAGCTACCAGTGGCTTCTAGCATTCATGACTGTATACTACCTTTAGGAACAGCTGCAGGATGCATCTGAATACCAGTTAGAGGGGAACAAGTGAGAGAGATGGTTGTTAAAGGTAACAACTTTGCTTGTGGGCTTTCTGTAGACATCTGATTCACCCCTGCATGGTTGACTTTCAGTCTGATAGAATCATAGAATCATAGAATCATAGAGTTGGAAGAGACCACAAGGGCCATTGAGTCCAACCCCCTGCCAAGCAGGAAACACCATCAGAGCACTCCTGACATATGGTTGTCAAGCCTCTGCTTAAAGACCTCCAAAGAAGGAGACTCCACCACACTCCTTGGCAGCAAATTCCACTGTCGAACAGCTCTTACTGTCAGGAAGTTCTTCCTAATGTTTAGGTGGAATCTTCTTTCTTGTAGTTTGGAACCATTGCTCCGTCTCCGCTTCTCTGGAGCAGCAGCTCTACTGATGCAGTAGAGCTTACAAATGCAGTCTGAGACCTTCATTCTTCAAGTACTTATCAATGTTCTACCCAATAGAAATGGGTTCCCACACCGTAGGTTTAACTTCCATAGGGTGCAAAATTAAAAGCATGACATAGACTCACGTGGGTCAGATTCCATACATCCTTTCCCCCTTTCATCCTTCTGATCTATTTATGGGACATGAGTAAATTCTGCCAGACATCTTGGGTTTTTTTTTTTTTTTTAGTTAGACTTGGAAAGATTAAAACCATTTGCTCCTTGAATCAAGGATGCTTGGTAAAAATAACATTTTTACTTGGTAAAATAACATTTTTACATCTCTGACCTAATATACTTTTTGTTATGTGCTATCTTAAGATATCTTAAAAATATTAGCTCGTTAACTTTTTTTAATTCTAATAAGGATAGACTTGGTTACCTGCTGTGATATATTTCTAATTTTTCTCCAAACGTAAGTAGATGATGCTGAGTACCATATGCACATCCTGGGCTTGGAGTGCTATGACTCATAAGTGTCATCTCATGATAAGTGCTGCTGTGTAGTCTTGGCTGCTAGCTTCAGCTATTTAAAAAGAAAAGAAAAGACGGGTCTGATGTGGAGTTATTCCAAATGATGATGTTTGTACTCAATCCATCTAGCTCAGGGTGCGAATCTTGTGGCCTTCGATATGTTCTTGCACTACAAGTCCATCATCCCTGATCTTGAGCGTTGGTCATACTGATGGGAGTGGGAGTCCAGCAACATCTGCAAGGTCAGGTAGACCCCATCCCTGACTGGGGACTCTGCTACACAGCTGCAAATAAAACATTTTAAATGTGTTGTAAAGTGCAATATACAAACGTGACACTAGATGGCAACCGTAAGCTATGCCAAACTCAATGTATTTCTCAGAACATTTTTTTTTAAAAAAAATATCACAGTGTTGTTGTTTTTTTAATGTGTGTAGATTCCACCCTAGTCTGTTCAGACACATTTTTCAGAGAGCCATATTATTTCTATAATGTGGATTGCATGTGGGTCTTTTTGCAGACTCTCCTTGGCTCAGTGGAAACTATTACTTGTGATGATGCCAGCTGAAGGACATATCCGGTCTCTAAAACGTAACACTGTCCGGTCTCTAAAATGTAATACTCTAAATACATAATACAGTGTGGTGTGGTGGTTAAGAGCAGTGGACTCGTAATCTGGTGAACTGGGTTTGATTCCCCGCTCCTCCACATGCAGCTGCTGGGTGACCTTGGGCTACTCACACTTCTCTGAAGTCTCTCAGCCTCACTCACCTCACAGAGTGTTTGTTGTGGGGGAGGAGCGGAAAGGAGATTGTTAGCCACTTTGAGACTCCTTAAAGGTAAAGGTACCCCTGCCCGTACGGGCCAGTCGTGTCCGACTCTAGGGTTGTGCGCCCATCTCACTTAAGAGGCCGGGGGCCAGCGCCATCCGCAGACACTTCCAGGTCACGTGGCCAGTGTGACGAAGCTGCTCTGGCGAGCCAGCACCAGCGCAGCACACAGAAACGCCGTTTACCTTCCCGCTATAAAGCGGTACCTATTTATCTATTTGAACTTGAGACTCCTTAGGGTAGTGATAAAGTGGGATATCAAATCCAAACTATTCTTCTTCTCTTCTTTATTGCAAGGTTTCGCTTAACTTACATTCTGTACAGTCCTGTACTTTCCTATAAAACTGAATACCAAGCCTCTCTCAGAATGTTCAGATGAGTTGCATATTATACCCTGCTCTCATAGCAAGCAGTTTAAGAATGGCCTGCAAAAGGTCCCCGGGTGGCTCCCTATTCAAGCTCTGCTAGGGGGCCAGATTCCCTTGGCTTTGGCAGTTGGATTTTGTGGACCTTTCATCTACCTGCGCATGACTGGGAAATCCTTAATCTTGCTATGTCCCTGAATTAGCTAAATACAGAAGTTCACATGGTTTAGTCCAAGGGAACCTTGCATTCTCTGAGCAAATAAATAAAAATAATTTGACAATCCCCTTTCATACAAATTGCCCATAGATTTGAGGAGAAAAATCAGTGTAAAACCCAGTGTAAAAACTGAAGTCCCACGAATATTGAGCACATAGTGGCATCTTATCTTGATTCACAATTAAGAAAATTGTTCTGAGCCTGGGCTTTGGCTTCTTTTAGAATGTATAAGTAAATGAACAGAGCAGCACAGAGAGCAATTGTGAAATTATCTCTAAGGTGTGTTTTGTTTTGTTTTGTTTTGTTTTGTTTTAAAAAAACAAATAAGAATCCTTAAATGGTTTAGGTTCTCACCCCCTTTCCAACAAAATCTAAACCTTCAGTGGTAATGCTCTACTTGGGAACAGGTTCAGCAATTTCAAAGAATAGTACATGTTGAAAAAATTGCAAAGCAGATTATCTATTGTAGAAATAATGTTTGCACACTGGTATTTGAAAGTTTTGGGGAAAGCTTAATGGTTAATTAAAATATTTTAAAATATAAGTAACCTTCTTTTAGCATAAAGCTTGAAGTTGAGAAAATTCCTGAAAAACTGTGACTTCATGTTTCAGGGCAAACAGTCTGTCTCTAGTCTGCATTTCTAGTCATTCACATGGTCTTTTAGTATGGGCACCCTGCTGATTTGGTGATGTGTAACTACATGACAGCAATATCTGAAAGTCACTATTGATCTACATCACATTCATATCAATAGCTTCATAGTGAAAGCTCTGTATTCCTTTCTGTTCCCAGAGCTCCCTATTAATTTAGTGGTGCTTAACTCTTAGCATTTCTGTCTGCATAAAATGTGCTGAATCCCCTATAAATGAGACAAAATAGATTATCATCAAAACAATGTCATGCAACACTGAATTATTATTCCCTTGTACTGCCCCCACAGATATCAAATGCTACAGAAATGGAAAACTTTGTATAACATTGGGTTCTTTTGCAAGATTTTGAAACAGTATCATTATTACACATAAGGCAACAATAGTGAATTATGATTGGGCAGCCTATAGGAAACAATAGGAGAGCTTCCATGTACTGTCGTATCAATTGTTTCAATGAAGATGTATACAATGACTACTTAATCTTTTTTGTCATTTCACATCTTGAAAAAAATGTTTAGATATATAAAGGAAAGCAAACAACTCTAGCATCCTTTAAAAAGGCTAGACGTTAACATTTCTTCTTCCTCGATGAACAGGAAGTTGTCATACGTCACTAGCATTTAATTGTACTTAGAATGACGTCAACAGAAAAATCCATGGTCCGTCAGTCTGTTGAGTGCACACAAGAGAAAGATGGCACTAGTGGATGGCTACTGGTAACCACAGTTTGACTCAAGATTAAGAGCTCGGAGTCATTTGACTACAGCATGAACTCAGCTTGATATCTGAGTCATGTTTTACCATGCCTTATAGCTCAGCTCCCAAAGCAATTCTCAAACCAAATTTGAAAATCCACCCCAAAGATGCAGTGCAATATATATGGGGAGCATGGATGTGTATATGGCAGTCTCTTCTGGCCCCGTGCAGTTGATGGCATGGGGGCGGGGAAAAGGAGCTGTGGCTTTCCCCTGGTGGTAAAGATGCCAAACCACAGAAGCAGACTTTTTATTGGTCTGCCAGGTTCTTCTGGTTTCTGGCTGCCCAATAAATGTGCACTCTGGGCCAGGCTAGGAGGTGCTGCTATTCATGCCATTATCAGTTGTGTTGAATGGCTTTTTAACAAGTAAATGGCAGGTGCAGTGGTCTCAATCTATATTGGGACCATGACAGGGACCATAACTATCACTATCAGGGCCTTGATCTGGATTGGGGAGGCCACCTGCTAACTGCATGAGTTGCTAATATCATGAATGGCATCTCATACAGTTTTGTCCTCAGTTGTGAAGTTCTGCATATAGCGAAGCAATTCCGTGGCTGATTCATCACCATATGCCAAGCCTGCTCTCACTACATTATCAATAAATCAACTTTTCTGTGAGAATTGTCCTTAAATTCATTTTTCACTGTGGTTTAAGATTACGGCACAGTCCAGGAGTTGAGCTTTATGAGAGATGCTTTTGTGAGCTTGCTTAAACAAAATTTTGATCCCCCATTAGATTTACAGTCTTGCAGTGCATTCTCAGAAGAAGCTTTACGAAGATCAGAATCTTGTTACCTCAAAACACATGCATGCACCCACCCACCCAAAATTCACTTGGCACATTTGACAAATCAAATGTGCCCATACACCATAGAAAGCCTGGACTTGTTTAATCCAGACCTCAATGACTGGCATTGATCCTCACTCACAGAGATGATGGATATTGCTGATATCCTGGCTCTCCTTGCCAGACTCGGAACTCTAACTACCACCATGTTTGGAAGTTCTAAAGGTTTATTCATGGAGCCAGTACAGCATCCCAACATGGTTCTACAGCTTACAAATGGATACGACATGGCACAGCTCTTTGATACACGGCTAGGCTGGAGATAAGACGTGAATCCAACACTTGACATGCCCACCCTGTGCTCTCCTCTTGAAAAGCAGGGCAGGCACAGCTATTTGCACAGTTGACTTTCTGATCCTTAGGACTGGGCAAACAAATAGGTACTCCTCTACAGAGGCTGGGCATGCAGGGTTTGTTCATGCTGGTATTGTTGTTTCTGCAACTTTGGAGATGGAGTTGGCTCAATGCCAGACTTAACCCCAGGCACCTCCACAGAAGGGGCGTGCTCTTCACTGAGGGGGAGGGCATGGGAGCCACCTCTACAGCTTGTGAGATTGCACTTGTGGGGGTTCAGTTTCACAAGAGCAGGATGCTCTTCTGACATCCCATAAGTATATTCCTCTAGACCCAGACTCAAACCACTGGAATGCCCAGACTTTTCCTGGGGTCCCAGATTCTCATCTCCCAACCCAATAGAGCCTTTCCCCAAATAAGCCTCCTCCAATTGTCCAAACCAGGGGTGTAGCATGGGGAAACTGAGGGGGCTGTCCCTCTGGACTGTTTTTTTTTGGGGGGGGGTGTCCATCAAGGCACCCTGCCCCGTCAAGAGCTGTTGCATCCTTCTTAACTGACCTCCACCTGAAGGGTGGCTGAGAAGGATTCAAGAGGCTGCACCCTGGTGCCTGCAAGCCCAGTGCTGCTTCTGTGAGTGGCACTGGGCTCACAGGGAGGGCTCCTTAAGCTGTTGCATCCTTCTCAAGGTGCTGTCCAGCTGGGCAGCACTGGGCACAGGCAGGGAATGCTCCGCCGCTGGTCCAAAGTCCTATTCTTCCTTGTCATCCAGTCATCCTCTTCAAAATGTGACCTCAGGACTCACAACAGCTTGGGCAAGCCATACTCCTTAAGCTGCACTTCACTGCCTGTGAAATGGGAATTAATTATGATTTTGCTTTCCCCCATTGTTGTGAAGATGAGTGAGATAAAGAAGCATTTTTCACTAAATCTGGCATCTTTAAGAGCAGGGTGGGATAGAAAGCAAAAGTTGAATAAATAACTTTAAAGATGACTTATAAACATGTATTAAAATAGAGTGTCTCTAAAAGACAAAAAAATAAGTTCTAGTCCATGGCAACTTCATCAGTGTTGCTTAGCAGCAGCTTTTAAAATAGCTGTATTACTCAGCGGCATCAGCCCACACATAGATGTGCTAAATGACACTTTCTGATTTTGCCATATTGCGAAAGAGATAACCAAATGCCTGAAATGCATCTCTGAGTCTTTGCTAGTGGGTTTTGATGTGACATGGCTTGGAGGCCCTGTGCTACAGAACAACATGTGTGCACAGACGGCACTACTCCCTGTGGTGCACAGGGCAATCATCCTGCCGCTTGGCTGACAGCCAAGGCTAATGGCTGTGTCAATACGCTAAAGCGCCAGCCTGAACCAGATGCAAAGCCCCTAAAAGCAACAAGCACTGATTTAGAAACTGACCTAGATCATTGTGGATCTCGCGGGCCAATCCTGCAGAACGCATTCTGGCCATATCATGGCACTGCTGATAACCAGCCAACTGAAGTATCTCTAACTTCTATAGCCTACTGCATATACTTGCTTATTTGAATCCCGGTCGCACTAACCCAGCTTTCATGGTAGTGGTGAAAAACAAGCAAATTTGTATTTTATTTTTGCCTGGACTCTGTAAACAACTACCGTAGATCACCTCTAATGAGAGCTTTTGATCTGAAGCAGAAGCACGTCAGCTCATGAAAAGTGTAGCCACTAGATTATCATGCATCTTTAAATTCGTGGTGTTCCAAAATGTGTTGTTGACTACCCAGTGTTTTCTCAAATTTGTTACGTGCAGGAAAGAGAAAATTTTATAAATGCCATTTGCAAGTGCATGCAACCGAACGAACTCTTTAGTTCCTGCATTCCCCACCACCCTGCACTGTTTCATCCTGTAGAGCTCAAGCACATGCAGTACCCATTTGCTGGACTTGCAGGAAGCAGTGGATTAAGCTTATTTGTGAAGAGAATGGGTACGCTTTGCTTTTGATAATGATAGTCTGTTTACATGGTACCAAATGGGGCACATGCCAGAGAAGAAGTGGAAAGAGTATTCAAGGAGCTATAGGTAATACTGGAAAGTGTGGAGGTGCAAGGGCTGCACCTCCAGAAATATCTCCATACACGTGTGGAGAAGATCATAGCAATGATTTACCCAGCACTGCTGCTGGGTAAAGCATTGCCTATATTCTGATGGTGGTAACACACTGAAATTATGAGCTGCAAACAAGCACAGGCACACTTGAGCCAGCCATTCTGATTATGGGCTTTAAAAATGGAGAGAATTGTACAAATACTAAGGGTCAACATCCTTCTAATTGCATCACTACTCATTATGACATTAAATTGCTGTCACATTTGTCTCTGCAGCCACAAAAGCCGGAAAATTCCTCTTCCGAAAGGGGAGGGAGGGAGAGTAAAAATATACCTAGTGTTCTCAAGACTGTTGGAAGAAAGTGTGTGGGATGAAGTGTGTAGGCTGCCTATGGATTCTTCAGGGGCCTGTAGGCTGTTTAATGGCCAGCCTTGCTCCAAAATGAAAGTGTTTTGCTTCGGGAAAACACATTTCAGTACCTACTTTAGCAGCCCAATCAAAGGCTGAAAAAAATGCTGCAGTTAATACTCTCTAACATTGCCACTGTATACTGTTTTTCTTTGAAATGCATTCACTTTGTTTAGTTCCCAGTTTTAACATGCAGAAATGGGGGAAAAGGAAAAGGAAAAAAGAGATTGGTTTTATTGATATCTAAACAATATGGTGGCCTGGTTAAAGTTTAACCTTGCTAATTTAAAGGTAATGATGAACTGAAAACATGGTTGTGAAATTGCTGGTATATATGTTTCCTTGTAGGCAACCTGTGGCTCTCTAACTCCTTTGACGTGACCCCCTCCCCAGTCTGAAAAGTGAGAAGGGAGGGAGGGATAAGGGAAGACAGCAAGACAAAGTGCCACACCCACATTTTGTTTGGGGGCCTCATATGGCCTTGTCTCCTTTCAAGGAACATGCCTACCGCATGTTCAAGTCATTATTGAAACAAGCTTAGCATGTGCACTATGCAAACTAAGGGGTGTTTTAAGAATATATTGGCATAAGAAGAGTCCTGCTGGACTGGGCTCATGACCCATCTGGTGCAGCATCCTGTTCTCACAGTGGTCAGCCAGATGCTTATGGGAAGCCAACAAGCAGGACTTTAGCACAACAGCACTCTCTTCACTTGCAGTTACCAGAAACTCGTATTTGGAAGTATACTGCCTTTAACAGCATAGTCATTGTGGCTAATAGCCATTGATAGCCTTATCAAAAATGATTTTGTCTACTTTTTGGCAAAAATGCACTATATTATAGAAATAGCAAGTGGGGCTTTCAAGAGTTCTGTGTCATCTCATGTAAGGATGGAAGCCAATTCAGAATGCTTCAAGACTGGTTTCAGGTAAGGGGGGAAAACCCCTAACTTCACAAAGCTCCAATTAACCTTTTTGTAGGGCATTCTATTTCCCAGAGACCATGTGTGACAAGTGCAATGGCTACTCAATTGAAGAACAGTTGGCATAGCTTTTGAATCAAGCAATGCTTCATACTGTATCTCTGCTGTATCCCCTTTCACATGTCAGGAATTAAGAGAACAGCACTGCCCAGATGTTTATCCCAGTCTTGGATTGAGAATGTGGTCTCTGAAAACAGAGGCTCCATTTAGCAAACTTCATGCATTTTGACAGCAATTATCAAAAGGATCGCTCATGCACATGCACACACACACACACACACACACACACCGCAGTTGGAGACCCCAAGCTTGTTTCTTATGTAGTTATGCCAACTCTTTTATGTTGGGATGCAAACCTGGATTAATTTTATTGTTTCTGAAATCAGTGGCATCAAATACTGTGGGTAGTCCTTAATTTTCTCCATTTTTTGTGGACTTGTGGCTGCCCCAAGGCAGTGGAGTGGACCCACCAAAGAAGTAGAAGCAGAAAGAGTAAATCCATTAGTACTGTTGCACAATGCCTAGTGGGAAACTTTTCACAGCTACAGGGCCATACATGTGGTGCATGCACTTCCCTCACTGCAAAGCATGCGATGACTGGCACCTCTGCCCTCCACTCCTAACTGTTTTATTTGCCCTTTGGATTTCATGTCATTGCGTTTGCAAGTGTTTTGCAGTGGCAACATCCATGCACCTCTAGCCATTGGGACATTAGTAAGGGATTTAAGTTCTAAACAGTAAAACATGCTACATCCAGAGGGGAAGATAATGTGCAAATGGTGGTGCAAAAGCTTGTGCAAATAGAACAGCATATCTGGATTTCCATTCACCCACCCCCACCCCCCATTAAATTGAGAAGAGGATTCCATTGTTGTAGGGCACTGTTGGAGCTAAGCACAATGTAGATGAATCTAAACATACCTTTTGAAAGGAAAATGCCTCTTTAAAGGAGAATGCATCTTTCCCCTTCTACAATATGCATATTAATACTTTTGTCTAACTGCTTTGCTAGCTGAATCTGGAAGCCTTATTTTTTTTTGGGGGGGGGGGGAATAGTCAAGTTGGGAGCAGTTGTTCAATCCAGAAAGAAGCTTAAAGGATTAAAAGGAATTAACGTTTTGACATTAGCTAGAAGAGTCTGGGCAATGGACTACTTTCTGTTCAACTGCATGATATTTCTTTGATCAGCATGCTATGAAGGGCATAATCTATACTAATGGTGAACTCATTCACCAAATTTGAGTCTTCACATAGTGAAAATGCTGCCCACACCCCCCCCAAGAGGGGACGTACCAGCAGGCTCGGGGGAACCCCAAGATTCACAGAAGGACAAACAATCCCTAGGAGAAAAATCTGAGGGGATTTAGACTCCGAGGCAGTACAGTGAGGACTGAGCATGCTCAGTAGCCAAATAACTCTGACAATTGGGCATGAGAATCCTAGAAAACGCATATCCTGGAGGGAAGTGGGTGGCGCTGTGGGTTAAACCACAGAGCCTAGGGCTTGCTGATCCGAAGGTTGACGATTCGAATCCCCGCGACGGGGTGAGCTCCCTTTGCTCGGTCCCTACTCCTGGCAACCTAGCAGTTCGAAAGCACATCAGAGTGCAAGTAGATAAATAGGTACCGCTCCGGCGGGAAGGTAAACGGCGTTTCCATGCGCTGCTCTTGTTCGCCAGAAGTGGCTTAGTCATTCTGGCCACATGTTGGCTGTACACTGGCTCCCTCGGCCAATAAAGCGAGATGAGTGCCGCAACCCCAGAGCCATCCGCGACTGGACCTAATGGTCAGGGGTCCCTTTACCTTTATCCCGGAAAACTGTCTAGCTAACTGGCTTACATATTGAATTACAGCATTCCACACTGAAACATTTTGTTGCAGATCTCATTTGTAGTGGTTTAAGTTGGAACCCAAGGAAACAATAAATATCTGCTCCCTCCCCCTGCCTCCACAAGAAGACTGTTCATTCATCAATCCATTCATAATGTGAAATGACTTTTCAATAGTTTCTCAAAGGACTGTGTTTTTGTTGTGATACATCAGCTCACACCTTGGCAGGATTTAGTTTCAGATGCCAAAGGGTACAATATAATCCTTGGTCAAAGTGTCATACCTTCAGCTCTGAAACTCCTACCATATCTTATCAAACAGTGACTGTTGCTCACTTTCTATTTTGAATGTTGAATGCAATCTTTTCTTCCTCCCCCCCCCCCATTCTAAAAATGAATTTAAGCAAGGAAAAGGAAACCTATTGAGAAAGCATTGACGTTTGTTCTCTAAACAGACTATAAATAGCACAACTCATAGGCATATCTCTTCATGTTGCTTTGTGTGAACTCTTTATGTTAAAGGCTATAGCTGGAATCATATGATATGTCCTGGAGGAAACCTTAAAATAAGCATGCAAAATTGCACATGCATAATTAGCCATGTTGTGCTGCTATGGAACATCTGTTCTTTCCAGTAGAATTTTGCAAAAGAGACATTTCCAATTTATTGTGTCCAAAAAGTGCACCTCAGTTACATTTAGTTTTAATTATTTGAGGGCCAAATCAACTGTTAAAAATTATTTGCTGCATTTGTGTCTCATTATTTTCCCCAAGGACCCTAGAGTGACTTTCTTCTATCACAACAACATTCTCTGGTCAATGCAGCACAAAACTGCTACTCCTTTGTAATGGCATAAATTAGATAAGTTCCTTGGATTTTAAATCATTTTGTTCTGCTGGATGGACTACATTTTTAATGGCCATTCATTTTGGGTGGTATAATCAAATCTTTTTCATTCATTTTTGAAAGTTGGTAAAGGCACTTCCTAAACCAAACCTTATACAGCAGTTCTAGCAGGTGTATTCCTTTTTGTTTTGTTTTTTTACCCACTATGTCCTGATTTTTTAAACACCTTGCTTTAACACAATTCTGTTAAAGCAATTTTGCTTTATCAGTATCCTATTTGCTGCTTGCCAGCACCCAAAGAATGAATTTTCTTTCACATACTATTATTCATTTGATATCTCAAGATATAAATATATATCTAGAGAAGTCTATTATATTTCAATATATACCATTATTGTTCTTTTATCAGCCAATTGTCTTCCCGTACAGATAAACCTTTTCATGAAAATGTCAAATACTGGTAGAAAAAATAGAAGGAAGTACAAAAGTCGGCCTTTCTTCAGCCAGCTATAAAATAAAATATTACCTACTTGCAGAAATTGTGCATCAGTTTTACACCTGAGTAAGAACTACTGGTCTTTGCTATTAATTGTCTCCTTTTAGGACTAGCCAGTTCTTTAAATAGTCCAATAGGATCCAAGCCAAATGCTGGTTTTGTTTTTCCCAAATAAGCCACAAGCACTAAACCTTGACTACCACTCATGACTTGTTTAGAGAGGAACAAACAATGAGCTCTGGTTTGGACAACACAACAAGCCAAGGTTTGTTGCTCTTTGTGCAGGGGAGGAGTGAAGTGAACACTACTTGTTCATATTAACCATAGTTAAACATTACAGTGGTTCAATGTGACATGTAAAGAAGACCATTGATCTTGAGATAAGGATGTAAGATAGAGGCATTACAGCTTGTTAGAGTGGTTGATTACATGTTAAGTAATTTTAACTTGCTTAAATATGTAACTGTAAATCTTGGTTAATATGGATGCAAATGTATGTTTTCACTTTCCGGTCTGCTCAGCATCCGAAGTTCTCTAATCTCAGTAATACAACAGCATATTGAGGTTTCTCAGTGGTCTGAGAATTCAGAGATAACAGCAAATTAAAGTTAGCACAAGCTTCCCAGTTCTTCGGCCCCCAATAAACCATGGTTTGTTCAGACCTTAAATCAAATGGTCTGAATTCGGCCAAGCTCTTGCTCAAACATTTGTTACAAAACTGGGAACCACTGCCCTTCGGCTTATGGCTCTTTGGATCCAACCCAAGAACTTGGAAGTTAGTCTGGAAAGACTATGCAACACAGTTTGTCTGACAGAACAACTAGACAAAACAATTGTCGGTTTGTTTGTTTTCCAGGGTCCCACTGACTTTTCTTTGTTCCCCAGCTGTAGTTTGGATGGTTATGTAGCTTCCTTTGATTATCTTTTATGCCTCTTTCTACTGTGATCTTGGTAGGATTTCAGAACACTATATGTAAAAGTAAACTTTCAAGAACAGCATGCTGTGAGAAGGAAAAGGAAGGGTAAAATAACAAAACGTTCAAATGTCATCATGTGTGCCTCTGCTTGGCTAATTTGAACTTTAAATGAGAGTGGCAATATGAAGTTGCCAATCCCCAAGCATTTAATATGTGACTGTTAATTTATATTGTAATATTTCAGGATACTGTGATGCTAATAGCAAGTGCAAACGAAGTTTTACATGTAAACAAGATGCATAATTATGTGTTTTGTCTATCCTCAGTGCAGGGCTTTTAAGATTAATTGCATGTCTCAGTTTGGATAATATGGCGACAAATTGAGTTTGCTACATGTGTAAGACTTGCTGCAACTATGAGAACAGATGTATTTCAAGAGGTCCACAGATTATCCATAGGAAGGTGAAATTCATGCCTAATGCAAAATGTTTCTCAACAACTAGTAAGACTTGCATTCTGCACTTTAGCAATGTAACAGAAATGGTAGCTACCATTTTACATTTACAGAAGTACATGAGATTTGACTTTATTGAGTACACAAGTATCTGATTATTGAGTTTTATCATATAAATGATTAAAATGAAATTGTCTAAAGTGGCCATTGGCTACCGAGTGTTCTGATTAAAGTTCTAGGAAGGAAAACAAAGTGAGTCTGGGCCAAAGAGCACCAGCCCTTTTCCCAGCCCTCATCCCACCCCCCACCCCTAGCCAGTAGCCCCTTGTCCTGCTAAGATGGGGGTGGGCCGACGGCCACCCTGCAGCAAGGTGAGTGGCTCCTGGCCGGGGAAGCCCACATGGTGTTGCAAACCCCGCCCACCTCTTGGAGGGGGTGAGCAGAAATTGTGGACTCTGCACTACTTATGCCTCTCTCTGCCTCCTCTAGTAGCCAGATGAAGAGCTCATTCTAGGACTTTGTGGAAGAAAGTGTTAGGTGCACCTGGTTGCTAGGAGAGCAGAACAACCTCCTGGCCATCCTAAGCTCTGTCTTGGGACAAGAAGCAAAGTGCCAATATATCAGCTCAATACAGTAGATAAGGTATTCCGTTCCTTCAACTGATTTTCATGGGGTTTTCTTAGAGAGGAATAACATGTTGATTTCCTTCCCAATGAGCCTTTAAAGCACACTTCGTGCAGTCTCACACTCTTTTTCCTCTCTATGTTCATGGACTTCTTTTAAGACCAAAGAACAGCAGTGCACCCTGCCAAGTGAAATGTCGTTTCTTAGTCACATAAGGAGATGCGCCAATTGTTTTCTTGAACTGGAATGCTGTACTCTGATAAAGATGAGAATCCTTAGTTTGGGAACCCAGCATACAAAATCATATGTCATATGGATGCATCTGAGCTAAGGTAACATTGGCTGTTTCCTACAACGCCTTACAAGGACTTAATGGCGCTACTTTGCTGGACTGATAGGGGGCTTAATCGTTGTGGTTGCAGAGTCATAAACTCAAGGCCAGTTGGGATGCAGGATCAATGCACTCCCTTCTTTTCTTTTTTCCTTTCAAGAAAGCCTTATGTTAAATATTCACCCACAGTTTGCAATATCTTCCCTTCACACGATCAACGCATGCTTAGATGGCAAGTAAGTAAACTGTAAGAGTTCTGTCCAAAGTAGCACTAAGTCATTGGTTCTGCTTGTGCAATAGAACTGCTCCCTCTCTACCCCTCCTAAATCTGTTTTTGGGGTTCTTCTAACTTTCCAGAGCCTATTGGGGGGATAGGGCATGCACAGTGGGGGCGGGGAGAGGAGAAGAATTCCATTGCACAAGCACGTATCATTTTGGTAATGGAATGGAGGCATTGGATTCCATCTCCAACCTTCTCAGTACTGGCACCTCACTTAAGAAATCTCCTCTCAGATATGGCTAGTGGCAACTATGAGTTTTCAGCACCTGCTGAAGTCTCATTTATTCATTGAGACATTTGGAGGAGGCTGCTGGGTTGTTAATCTTGTTGATTTTAGGTTGTTCTGTTACTTGTTGTAATATGTATTTTGTGTTGCTTTTAATGTAGCCCTCTCTGGGATTGTCTTGGCAACAAAGAGTGGGTAAGAACTACTATGTTTCAAGACCTGTCAGAATTTTAAATACAGGGTGTATGTACAGCTAGAGCAATCCTCTTAAGTGGAAAAACCTTGGTGGAAGTGCAAACAAGCAGAATAGCAGAGTCAAGAAGCCTGTGAAGACAATTTAGATGCATGGTCCGAAGAGATGAAAGGAACTTAGGAACTGAAATGGTTTAGAATGTCAGCAAGCTGGGATATGAAGACACTGTTGCATACAATGATCTGTCTTTGCCAGCACAATACAAAAGGACAGAGGACTTTCTCTGGGCTTTCTCCTAGGCGTGCTGGGTGTGAGAGGGCTGTCATACCAAGAGGCCTATGTTGCGGAGAATCGTATGTGCAGATCATGTTAACTGAAGCTTTTACATATTCATTGACAGTGTTTAACTGACAAGACTTTTTTTTAATATACTTGCAACCAGCTTTTACTGATATGTTTGACATTTAAAAATGGTTTTCCTTTTTTTTAGGTTGTGTACTGCCTCGTGATGTTTTATAATGAATTCGAGATTCATGAATATTTATTCACACCTTCCTTTCTTGGATCATTCATTGGGGTTTAGTCCTTTAGCCTTTCTTTTTGCCACCCGTGGTATGCAATGAATACAGCAAAATGATATTGATCTTTGATCAAATTGTCTATCTGAAATGGTCCTTCTTTTCCATGGACCAACAAACGTGCAACTTTGGGTGGGGTGGGGGTACATATCCAGAATGGTCAGGACGCGGGGAAGGATCACTCTCCTAGCCAACCAGGCCAGCTGAATCGACTCTGTCAATGTCATAGCAAGATGGCAAAATGACATCAACACTAGCCTCCCCACTGCAAGACTTGTCAACATCGTTCTGGGCATATGGCTGTAAGACAGCGTGAGAACACTTCGAAAATTGCCGTGCTAGACCAACCCCAAAAAACACATACTGAAGGTTGTATTCTGCAAAGCACTGTGTGAACATTCTCTCAGTACAAGGGACTTCTGCTTGTGCAATAGAATGTTCCTTCCTCTTCTCCCTGCATGCCCCCTAAATCTGTTCTAGGGGAGAGCACATGGTGTGAAGAAGGGGGAAAGTCTATTTGCACAAATGAAAACCCTTGGATTGAGGGGACATGTTAGTTGAATACTGCCTATTATCTGAAGGAGTTCCCTCTCCCTGCTCTAGGCACTTATGAGGGGCATGGTGATGGTGATAAACATCTTTTCTTGCTTATCCCTTGCATGTGGCACCTGCATAGCAGGGAGTTTTTGCTAGTTGTCGCTAACAAGGTGCTACTGCCCATCCAGACTTCTTTGGCTGCCACTTTGGTTGGGTTTTATGAGCCTGCCTGGTTGTTTATTGTGTAGGCTGGCTTCTGGGTGAGGCAGTTCAAAAGCCAGGGACCCAAGTTAAACCAAACCATGCATCCAGCCCCAAGCATAGCTGTCAACTTTCCCCTTTTTAAAAGGGAAATTCCCTTATTCCGAATAGGATTCCTCGCAAGAAAAGGGGAAAGTTGACAGCTATGGCCCCAAGTGACATCTGTGCACCGAGAGCAGCAGCAACTGTTTCTGCATTGGTTTGCTAGAGGACACAAAGAAGATCCAGCACCCCTCCCATTGCCTTGATACTATTGCAGTGCCAATTTAAATGTCAGGGACAGGCTGATGTGTCCCCCCACCTCAAAGACCCACTGGATAAAGGATTTTCAATATTTTTGCTACATTTATATCCCACATTTCTTCCAGAGTGGCGTTTGAATCATCACTAAGAGTCCTTCGCTCCATGCACTGACCAGACCCAGACCTGCTTGGCTTCTGCAAGGTGGAGGTCACCTGTGTCTGGAAGGGCTGTGGGAAGAGCACCTGTTTTACCTGCAAAAGGTCCCAGGTACAATTCCCAATCATCTCCAGTTAGACCTGCAGAACCACTTCCAGTCATTCCACACTTCTATTTGACCCATGCCTAGAAAGCACAGTTTCCTCTTGCCCTGCACTTTCTGGGCACAAGGCCAAGCGGTTTCCCCCTTTCCTCATTTCCTGGAGGAAACCTGCTCTTTAGTGCTGAATCAGAGCAAACGTCAATCCGGAAAGAACCGGAATTGCTGTTTGCTCCAACTGAGTGCTAAAGAACGATTTCCTCCAAGGAAAAGCAGTGGGACAAGAGGAAGGGGGTGAAAGCCCAGGACTGTGCTAGATGGACCAATAGTTTACAAAAGCTTCCTGTGTTCTTGCACCTTCAGTTAAACCAAGTACAATCGGCACTTTATTAACATTGATCATCCTTAATTCTATATAGTGGATAAATTGTATCTACAGTTTACTGCATTCCATTCCAAATTAATATTAATTGGTTATATTGATGCCCCCCCGCCCTGCCCCCCCCAAAAAAAACTCACTGTGGTGCTTTTCAAAAACAACAAAAGTCTCCTGTGTTGGAATTGGCTTGGCCTGCAGCGTGGCTTTGATTTTTTGATGTTATGAGAAGCATGTGACCAGTTAAGGTCTGACAATCAACTGATTTCAGTCAGTAACTTGGGGAAGGGTTGCTAATTATGTATAGCCCTGTAAGTGTAGCAGAGTGATATGGAACTGGGGAGATAAGACGCACAAATAACCCAGCTGGAAGATAGAAAAATGGCCTGTGACCATCAGTTTAAATGACTCTGCTTTAAGGGCATACAAAAAAGAGAGAGAACCCTCTTCAAGGCATTTGGTTCATATTAAGCTTGTTTTCTTGCTATCATTTTTTTTATTGTTCGGATTCTGGTAGGACTCTGTTGTTTTTGTTTAGTACTTTTCCATTTTTTACTTTCTTCTTTGTCTCATTGCATTGATTGGATTTCCCCAAATGAATTTATTAAACGTATTTGCCCCAAATAGTGGATTTTGTTGCACATATTGTAGCGCAGGAGAGGTGGGAGTGGTTTACAATTCTATTAATAATGATAATTTCCCTCACTGCGAGAAGTGAAGTTACAGGGAACCAGGCAGAAGACCTTCTCGGCAGTGGCGCCCTCCCTGTGGAACTCTCTCCCATCGGATGTCAAGGAGATAAAGAACTACACAACTTTTAGAAAACATCTGAAGGCAGCCCTGTATCGGGAAGTTTTTAAAGTTTGACACTTTATTATGTTTTTATATTCTGCTGGAGGCCACCCAGAATGGCTGGGAAACCAGACAGATGGGCGGGGTATAAATCACCTATCTATCATCTATCTATCTATCTATCTATTTATTTTACAGTAAAGTGTCAACGCAGCCTGACAAAAATAAAATACAGCATAAGGAAATTCAAAAGCAGATAAAAATTTTAAAACTCTTAACAATACAAGATACATAAAATGTTCACTCAACAATAAACTAATAAAGTACCAAGCCCTACCTATACCACTAAAGTCGCCCCTTCTATGTACATGTTTAAATGTGAGGAATAATGTAGATAGAATAGGTAGAGTGAAAGGTAGAAAATGCAATGGCACTTGCAGGTGATACTCAACTAAGTCATACGCTATGAGTAATCAACTGAAATCAGCATGATGAAGCCACTTGTCCATCAGTTTCAGCAGGTCCAAAGTTGGATTGAACCCTGCATGTTTACATCTGTGCAAAGCCAGCACGGATCACAGATGAGAGAATATGCCAGTTGCCTGCAGCAGCAAAGACAATTGGCTGGCACATCTATAGTGCAGTTTGCTTGCTAAAACGGTCTGAGTTTTCTAATCCACAAATAATTTAGCAGCTTCTCATGTACTTTTGGGGCACAGTTGTTACTGAGGGGCTCTCCCTTGAATTGTTACTGGGAGCTTGGCCTTGCTGTTATTTTAGTCTCCCTTAATGTATATTGTCCTCTTGTCTAAAAAGAGAGGTTTTCTTGCCCTGGCTCTGTGAGCAGAAGGCTTAGGGACAGCTCAGACAAGGAAGTTCTGTTTGTCATTGGGTTCTAGTTTGACACATGGGTATTTTAGATGAGGGTAAATCCTTTGGTTGCCCGAATTAAGCCTAAAAATAGGATGTTTCTGTATTGCTGCAGTTTATCGTCTTGTTCCATCCTCTGCTAACTAGAGCCTTCAGGCACTGAGGGGGCCTCAAGTAAATGAAGATTCCTATCTTTTTATATAAATAAAATTGAAGAAGAAAGGAGAACAGCAGCTTTTCTAAACCACATTCCATAGATATATTTTTTATTTTGGCTTTATTTCAGATCAAGTTGTGTTGAACTTCCCATTGAAAACTACACTAGTCAGCCATTCAGTCGTCAGTTCAGGGTGAGGTGAATTGCACTTCATGTGTCTACTGACTAATGCAGTTGGAATGGTTTTCTTCCTTGGGCTTCACTTCTCTTTGAAAATTTCTCTCCTAATTATTTGAAGTCTAATGCCCTCTTCTAAAATAATTAGGTTTTGTACACTTTCAGACTGTTGCAACTGACAATACAAGGTGGGTAGATGTCTTGCTGTGTACTTTAGCAGTGTTGTGCCTGCCTAGCTTTTTGCATGAGAAAATGCCAGCATACTACCATTAAGAAAGAAACTTCTGTAAGTATTAAAATGAGTTGCCTAGACTGATCTCTTTAATTCTAAAATAGAATAACTATCACCACAAAGTGGCTCTGAGCATGAAATACAATTATCAATGAAGTAAAGATGAGTTTTAACACCATCACGTGTCAGTAAAATCATCTTAAAGACATTGCATTAAAAAAAAATCAGTGTTTATCATCCTACCCTGTTTTCTGTTAGTCAAACTTTCCAACTAAACATATGTCCCTCTTTCATTTTAAAAAAGAAATAAAAATGGGTTAGAGATAAGGCAGACAGATAATTAAACTTCAAACACTGCTGCTGCGAAAAGTCTTGCTGCGTTTTGTTTAGGCTTTGAAAATGCAGCAGCTTAATGCCGCTATTGTATGGAGGGAAAATATGCTAATGTGAAGCACATTTCCCATCAGAATCCCTTTCAGTCATGTCATAGTTGAGATATGAATGATGATAAAAGAGGAAAGAATGGAGAGGCCTGTATTATGAGAGCACTGCTGTTTTGTTGTTATGCATTGAGAAAAGGGATGAATAGAGATGAAGAGTTCAGTCACCCATGAAGACCCATGGCCTCTTGGCTGCTCAGGGATGAGTGGGTTCTCATGGACTCAGTCTGTGCTTCCTTCCCAGCCAGCTCTTCTGGAAATCTTCCCTTCTCAGGCATCCCATATCTGGGGCCGCCACACACCTCCCTGAAGTACAACAAGGCCATGTACAATTAACTCGTTAAGTTTATGAGGGAGCAAAGTCAAAAGAGGAGACTAGCCCTCCCTGCCAGCTTATTGGCCTTGGGCTTTCCTAACAAATGGAAAGGTTAGAAATATAAATAAAAAGTAAAAAAAAAAAAGGGTCCAGTAGCACCTTAGAGACCAACTAAGTTTGTTCTCAGTATGAGCTTACATGTGTATGCACACTTCTTCAGATTTTTTTTATATATTTCTACTGCGTCAGACCAACACGGCTACCTACCTGAAATGGAAAGGTTGTATATCCAGATCTGATCACAAATTTTGGAGATTTGAGACTGCAGAAGCTGCTTCATGCATATCTGTGAACCCTTGTTCCCAAGCAGGCAAGCTTCTTTCTTCATCAGTCTTTTAAAGAGGAGAGTCTCTGCGTCTATATCCACACAATTTCAGGCATGTCTTGCACATCTTCTCTGCCCACCTCTTCATAAATGCATGTGTAATTTTCAAAGAGAAGTGAAGCCCAAGGAAGAAAATCATGTGTTCTTGGCGCCATGCTCAGAACTGATGTGCTGACTGCTGTGTTTGCCATCAATGTATTATTATTTTTCTAAGAGTTAGAGCTTCAGGATGCAATCCTGTTCACATTTACCTTGTGAGTAAGCCCCACTAAAAACAATAGAATTCACTTCTGCGCGGAAAAGCATAGAGTTTCAGTGCCAGTTACCATAGCATGAAGAATTTTGTGATGCATGAACTTTGAGTACAAGAGAAAAACTAGTCCATTTGAGGAAGTCCTTTGATGGACTTGCTTGCCTACCTGAACATGTCCCACCTCTGATGCGCAGATGGAAAAATAATAGTCACAGATCATGAATTTTGTGTGGCAGGGGATACAAATCTGTGATGATTTTGCCATTGGTTTTAGTGGGAGGTCTACTGCACTTAAGATATAAAAACAGGTAATATTTATGCAGATTTCTGCCTTGCCCCCCATTTTCTCGGACTCATGTTGAGTTTCCCAAGGAAAACGTTGACAACCCATGTCTAGAGTAGACAAAATGTTAGAAATAAATACTGTAGGCAATAATCCTACTCTGGCAAGGCAATTTACTAGACAGCCAATCTGCTGATGCAGAATCAAGGCTGCTACTCTTGTCCTCAACTCACCCTACAGTGCTTTTGTGTTCAAGTTCATTGTGTATATAAAATCCCCTACTGTTTTGAGATTTGGCAATGCATAGTCCCAGACTAAACATGCAAATTTCTTAGCTTCTGTCACTTCAAGTAGTCCAATATTAAAGTAGACTTAACAAAAAAAAATCACCTGGAGTTTCAAAGAGCATGTTCTACTTGAGTGCATGATACAGTGTTGATGTGAGTGAAAGAGAACTATTAGACTTCAGCTGTCATTATTGATTGCTCCTGATTTGCATTCTCTAGGGCATTGTGAAGGGGAGAAAGAAGAGTTATTTTTTATGCATACACAGGGGTCCAATCAAGACACGACTTGAGCCTGGGTTTCTTATGCACGAGGTATGGGGGAATGGCAGCTTAGAAGAGGTTGTGGAGAGTGTGGTGATAAGTTGGGAGCTCTGTAATCCAGTATTTTAGTAAGAGAATTCGTGAAGAATATTTGAAGGTGGGAAAGTACAGTGCACATTCAGATGCGATAGATGGCTTGTGACACTTTATCATGATAACCAAAGCGTATCCACTTCTTTAAAAGTGGTACACGAAGGACTGGAATTGGGATTTCTGAGTACTTAATTCCACAAGGTCAGGACTTCAATTTGCTGTGAGTTAAAAAGAAAAAAGGTAGCAATGTAGAAAAAAGCAATCCCTACAGGATCTCTGTGAATGCAGTAAATTGTAAGCTGTTATCAATTATGCAAACTGGTATGTGATCTAATGAAATGAGACTTGATTAGAAGGAGGCACACTCTATTTCGGAAAGAGAAGCAGAGGGAGCAGATCCAAGGTGAAATCCACAACGAGCACAGCAGAAGAAAACGTTTGCCAATATATTTACAGTATTAAAATGTGAACAGTACTTGTGTACAGATAGCAGTCTAACAGACGTCTGGATTAAATTCAATGCTGGTGACCCACTTTCGATCCAGCGGTGGCATCCGCTAATGCTTACACCAGTTTTCACATCCTAGTGCAGCCCTTTACACCCCCTGAAAGTATTTATGGACGGCAGAGGAACCGCACAGGTCAGCATAGAAGCTGGATCAGTAGTTGTGCGGTGGGCAGGACAGCATAGCTGGATTTCATCCATCTGTTTCTTTTAAGGTCCTGGATATGTAATATACCTGGATTCAAATATGAAGGCCTTGTTTGGATGTTATGCTAAAATATGGTTTATATTAATGAACCGGAGTGTACCTTGGGTTCACGTGCTCCCTTTTACACCTGCAGTGAAGCCACAAGAAGAATGGAAGATATTTTTTAAATTACTTTTGGGTTATATGCAGTTTAACTTTATGCCTGAACCCAGAAATGCTGTGGGTTAACAATGGTTTATGAAACAGGCATGTTTCAATAAATCGTAGTCTAAATTAGCCATGATGTAACTGACTGCTTGGAAGAGAGGTAGAGTCCTATCTCACTTGCAGAGAAGTGTGAATAAGGAAACAACAGTGGAGAGAAATAGTTGCTTCTCTTCTTGCCCAGAGCTCTCTGCCACTGAGCGGTATCCCCACACTCCTCAAAGTCCTTTTTGTTTGCCAGAGTGCTTGGAGGGAGAAGTGGGAGGCTTTAAAAGCATTATTTAAAATTATTTAATCCTGTGGGAAGAATGGTTATTTATCTGCAGATGCGCGCGTACACACACACACACACACACACACACACACAATATTACTAAATGCATCCTTAAAAACAATACAAAAGTATGAAATCAACAAGGCTTTGAAGTTGTTTGCAGCTTCACCCATGCATTGAGGGACAATGTGGTGTTGTGCCTAATGAGTTGGGCTAGGACTGTGAAAGCTCCAGTTCAAGTTTCTGCTCAGCTGTGGCCCTCACTGGGAGATTTTGGGCCAGTCTATAGTGCTCTCTTGTCTAACCCTCAAAGTGGTTGTGGTGATAAAACTATAGTTTGAAGTAATAGAGTTCATCTATGGAATTTGCTACCACAAGAAGTGGGACCACCTACTTGGATGGCTTTAAGAGGATAAGGCAACATTCCAGTAGAATAAGCTATCAAGAGCTACCAGCCATGATGGCAGTGTTGTACTTCGACTGTCAATTGCTGGGAATCATAAGAGTGCTGTTATTCTTACTTCCTGCTTAGGGGCTTCCCATGGGCATCTGGCTGGCCACTGTGAGGATGCTGGACTAGATGGGCCACTGTTTTCATGCAGCAGACTCTTCCTATGATAAGATTGGGGTGGAAGAATCATGAATGGCATCCTGAACTCCTTGGAAGAAGAGATGGCTAAAAAACAAACAAACCCCACAATGGGACTGCCATGAAATGGCTGTAGCTGGAAAAGAATGCACTTGCTACTTCTGTCTCACAATACAACAGCTTCTCTCTCCCTCCCTAATGTTGGATCAGGGCTTGTTGAAGTTATGGGAAAGGGAGGAGTCATGTCTCTTGGTCTTCAGACGTAATTGTGCACAGACTCTTTGGGGCTGGACTCATCTGGCTACAATGGAGAATAAATTCTGGTGCATGAGGGAAGAAAGCACTTTGAAGTGTGTGTGTGTGTGTGTGTGAGAGAGAGAGAGAGAGAGAGAGAGAGAGAGAGAGAGAGAGGATGAATAATTGGTTACTATCAGGTGACAGATTATCGTACCATTTTCTGCATGTCCTGTTCCCTTTATCTTTTAGCCAAAAGTTACATTTCCTATGTGAGTGAGTCAGTATTCTGGGCCAGTCACATTTTCCCTTCTAATCCACACACATTGATTTAGATTATCCTGCCCCCCTTTTTTTTGTTTATAATGTTGAAGCATCAAGGTGTAGGGAGCAATCCTCACAGTCAGTTGTGTCATATAAAATTTCAGATGCTGGTACTGACAATGTAAAATATTTCGGCAGAGAGGATGAGTGCTGATAATCTAATATACATTTAATTTGTGCTCATTAATGTAGATCTGCTTCTGCAAATTTGAAAGACATCTATTCTAATGTCTTGACTTGCTAGTCTAAGTAGGGTGGTGGCCAGAGAAGGAAATTTGTTTTCTGTTGATGACAAAATTCACAAACTTAGCTGGGTTGTACCCATGCTATTCTTTCATAGCCTCCTGTAATGCACACTGATCATTTCGAAAATACTTTGAATTTTGAAGGACGTAAAATTGTGCTTCTTCTCTTTTGTCACTGATTCTCTCCCAAGCCTTGTCATATTATTGTTTCCAAATTTCTCCTGAATTGTGTCACACTTGCTTCCAATTTGGTGTTCCTGGTTTCTGTGGTTTGGATATGGTTCACTGATAGAATTGTTTCTTGCATTTTATGGGGGTGAAGAGTTATCTTATCTTTAAGGATACATATATTTGCACTGGTTCCTGCGAGTGCCCATCCCATCTACCATGGGCTAGTGCAGATGTGGGGAACCTTTGGCCATCTAGATGTTGCTGAACTACAACTCCTATCATCCTTGGGTGTTGGCTATGATTGCTAGGACTGATGGGAGTTGTAGTTCAGCAACATCCGAAGGGCCAATGGTTCCCCAATGCTGGGTTAGTGTTTGAAGGAGGGAGAATGTAGGAATCTTCTTTAACAGTGTGGTGTGGGGAGAAGTATAGCTGCAGATATAGTGGTGCATCACACAAGGTTGAGAGTCAGTGTGGTATAGTGGTTAAGAGTTGTGGACTCGTAATTTGGTGAACTGGGTTCGCATCTCCGCTCCTTCACATGCAGCTGCTGGGTGACTTTGGGCTAGTCACACTTCTCTGAAGTCTCTCAGCCTCGCTCACCTCACAGAGTGTTTGTTGTGGGGGAGGAAGGGAAAGGATAATGTTAGCCACTTTGAGACTCCTTAGGGTAGTGATCAAGCGGGATATCAAATCCAAACGCTGCTGCTGCTGCTTCCTCTTCCTCTTCTTCTTCAGTGTTGTATGACTGAAAGAGAGCTGTTGCATCTCACGCTAGATGTTCATGTCTTGGTAGTCTCCATGTGGTGCTAGAAAATGTCTTTTTAAAAATGGAGTTGGGTTTTAGCAGTAAATATCTAGCTATATCTCAGAGGTTTCTCATAGGGAAGACCATAGGGTGAAGCCATAGCACACTGTTCAGATAATGCAATGTTTTGCCATGTATGCAATTTCCAAGGCTCCTGGACACACACATTTGGTGAACTCTGAAAATGGAAAAGCGATGTTACTCAGGGTTCACAAAAGTAAGGCCCCAGTCATGTGTTTTGAAAGGGGAAAAGAACCCATGGGATTAGGTAACCTCAAGCATGTTGAATGCTTCACACACCCCCACCCGTACACACCCTGGAAGACAGGGGGAGATAAGTGGACACGACAGGTGAGAAGTCCCAGGAGCCATTGTAGTTGTGATGAAGTAGGAAAGGGTATCCAATTGTTCTCCTTGCTGAATTAGCTCTTCCTTTATGCTAACTGTCTCTTGCGCTGAATTTAGCAGGTTGGTATTTACCTGGGATTTTTGACTTTGTATTTGATAGCTTTGTAGTCTAGTTTACTGCTCTCTGAGGACAGATCTGAGCATTGAAGAAAAAGCTCATGGGTCTGTCAGCTCAGAATGCAGGGGGTGAGTGGGAAGAAAACACGTCTGAATGCTGTCGGTCACTGCAGGCAACCCCTGCACATGGAAATCTAGCATGACAGAAGCTCCCCAACTCTCCTCCGATGCTAGTTTATGACTCTGAAGAATACCTTCTAACACACTCCATGAAATAAAACATTTCATCTGGTTTTTCATCATGTGTATTGAGAATACAGTTCGTGTGCAAATGTAACATCTGCTTCAGATCTTAATCTTCAGATCCCCTGTGCACAGTACTAAACAAACAAAATAACTGGCAAAGAAAATGTTTGACTTGCAAAAATCTTCAAGCCAACGTCTATTACATGGGCTCAGCGAATGATGTGCTATGCTCCGTCATCTCCTGATAAAAATTTGCCTATGACTGGATGACGACATCCTGTCATCTTTTTTAAGCTTCTATTTCAATAAGGATGCTCCTTCGTAAATAGAAGGAAACTAACTTTGGAACTTGGAAAGTTGAGATCTTATGTACCTCTAGTATTCATCTCACCTGAACACCTCCTCTCTTCACTGGTCATAATAGCTTAACTGCCCCAGAGATGTGAGAACCTCCTCATTACCATATAAGCACATGGTACATAGTTATTTGATGGGCATAAATATGCATTTATTTTCTAAACTGTGTTCAAACCAGGCATCCTTCAAGTCAAAACCCAAAACTACAAAGGAAACAGGCATGTTCTTTGTAAGAACTGGGGGCATGTGGAATTAATAAAAATTCCAAGCATAATAAATAGGCGATCATCATGGGAAAGGGAGTCTTGTCATGTGATGCCATGGGCTCTCCTTAGAGGTGGCGTATGGTGAGGGGTGAGTGTCATCGCTGAGTCATGCAACAGGAGGGGGCTCTGCTCACTCCCTCAGATGCAGCCCCTCTTCTGATGTCACTAATCTATTCTGCACCACAGAATTGGTTAACATTCATAGGGAGAACAGGAAAGTAGAGACCATGTGAAAAAAGGGAGGCTAGCTGGGTTTATCCCCCCCTTCACGCTCCCATTGCAAACACACAGAGAGTGGGGAGACAATCGAGCACAGACCTGCTATTTTATAACTGGGGTCTCTGACGTATGGCTGAGTGTTTCCTGGCAGAGATCTTTATGGACCAGTAGGCAGATCGAAACTAAAGCTGACACGACTTTGTGCATTTTGGAAAGGAGCGTAATCTACTGTAGTGAGGAACAGAGCCACTCAATCACTGCGGCGGTAAATAAGAGACAGAAGGGAAGGAAGAAAGAAGGAAGAGAGACTCTTTGCTGGGGGCGGGGAGCGAGAGCATTTTTGGTGGATGGTATAAAGCCAGCCATGGAAACTGCAGCGGAGGAAAATACAGAACAAAGCCAAGAGAAAAAAGGTACCCAGAGGACCGAACAATAGACTGTTTAAATCTTTTTAAGAACCTTAAGTGAAAAGATTTAGGCTATGTTTGTCACTCTCTTTAGAGCAGTGCTTAAATTATCATTATGGCATCTTCTAGCTTCCAGTGGTTTTTATGCTGTATGGCTTGACAGCAGATTAATGGAACAGCCATCTCTCCCAACATCTCTAAGTTGGTGTTTTCAGCCATCTCGAATCCCATGAAAAAACCCAGACTGCATTTTTTGCAGTTTAGAGAAAAATTGTGTGTGTGTGTGTGTGTGTGTGTGTGTGTGTGTAAGTACATACATGCATGCATGCCTTATTCACACATTTTGAGTCTGATGGTAGGGGTTTGGGTGATCCAGTATTACTGTAACAGGAAGCTTTCTGCCAGTGTAGACATAATGGCTTGTTTTCTTTTTCTTTCTTGTACAGCACTTATGTGTTGCATTTCTATATTTGGGGGAAGAGAATGAGGCAGTAATATTATGCAAATAATTAAAGTGCACAATAGTGTTTGGGGGCAAATGTTCCAATTGAGAGACTTATAGACCAGAAAATGGCAGTGTGGCAAGAGAAATCAAATCTGAATGTTGCTGGTTGTTGTTATTCTTAAAGATCAATGAAACAAAGTTAACAGCCTGCATTATTTCATTCGATTGCACTTCTCTGTCGCAGCTAGTGTAGTTATTTAGAAACTTTGCAGCCATTTACACTTGTATAAAACCACTGACTTGAAAGGGAATGAGCACACCCTAAAGGATTGGTTCCAGTGTTTTATCTTGTTTGAGAAATTTTAAAACTTACAGGACCTGTTATATATATTGTTACTAGTGGTTTCTTTGTATTTCTTCCTAAATTGCTAATGAATACTTCTAAATTAATGGTTTAGAGTGTCCGGAAAAGAATCTGTTAGTTAAATGTACAGTGATGCGATAAATATTCCGCAAATTTTAATTGTGTTGCTCAGTGAAACATCTAAAACATACAATATTATAAGAGCTTCAATTTCAATAAAGTAAAATTTGGTGAATAGTTCAGCCATTGTATAAAATAATAGCCTGAATATTCTACCTGAAACATGACAATGCTAAGGAATCAAAACATATCAAAACACTAGCATGCCCACGATGGGGACAAACACCCCGGAAGGTTGTTTTTGTTGTTGTTTCAATGGATAAAGTTGTTTTTGAAAGGTGCTTCTTATATAATGAGCCCTCCAAAGTGTGTACAGATCCTTTTTCAATATTGCTTCATAAGCAGTTGCATTTTGAATTTCAAAAAATACAATTAGCACTCTTTGTTAAGTGAACGGAAGAGGCCAAGAAGTGAATTGTACTTGAATGAATGTCTTTGAAATCAGTGAAACTTTAGGATTGGCGTGTAAGGTGTATATTCATTATTTCCTTCACCACACCACCCTTGCAAAGAAAGTTAATTGGTGGCATCTAAAGAATTGCTTAGCCTTTGCACCAGCTTGATGGGATGGATATAATCTATCTATATCTCTCTCTCTCTCTCTATCTATCTATCTATCTATCTATCTATCTATCATCAATCATCTATCTATCTATCTATCTATCTATCTATCTATCTATCTATCTATCTATCATCTCTATACTATATCTATCTCAGTGCCATATCGCAAACCCCTATTGAAAGTTTTCTGTATTCCAGAAGCAGTTTGCTTTGCAACTTGGGATGGGTGTTGTGTTGCTGTTTAAGAAACACAAGTGCAAAGTCCACTTAGGCTCATAGTCTTTTTGATCATGGCCCATGTCTAAAGCATTTCAGGACTAGTGTCATGTATGTGCCTTTAAACATCACCTAAGCTTGCAGAATCGTTCTATGTTTAAGATGACACTTCTGATTTTGCTATTGTATCCTGACTTTAGTTAGTTTGCTAGATTGCACAGACTTATTTGGAAGTAAACCATTTTTCCTTGATCGTCTGTAAAGGGTGCGGCTTATAAAGTCTTTAAAAGAAAGTAATCACCCACGTTATGATGTTCCCCTTTGTAGAATGGGTTAGGTTTACAAAGATAAATAAAATATGAATAGCTCCCCTCACCTAAAACTCAGACCAGACTCTGACTATTTATGCTTTGGGTATTACAGTATTACTATTTTAAAAAAATATTTACATTTCTAAATGGCTATTTCGGAGACATTCCTAACTGAAATTAAGAGGATGGAAGCATTTTACTAGGCTTTGAAATCCTGTCAGGTTTTTTTTTCTCTTTCATTTTTTAGAATAGAATTTAGATATGCATAATTTCTTTGGCTGGTGTTTTAGATTTTGTTTGTAGTATTTAACACCCAAGGACCTTTATGGATATTACTGTGGGTTGTTTTTCCAATCCCCTTGGCAGTATTATTTACAAGACACATAAGAATTTTGTACTGCTTTCAGGTGTATGACAAACCATGGGAACTTAATATGGAGAAAAAAATCAGTACACAAACCCTTTCACACTGTTAAAAGCTGTATCAAAATCCCTAGATTTTTTTTTAAGTAATGCAAATGTTTTCTAAATAACATGACTTTAAAAAATGTAATTACGTCCATTTAAAAGAAAACCTGTCTTAAATTGTAGCATATTTTTTCATTGGTCATCTCTATGAAGCAATTGTTGGTGTGTTATCGAAATGTCAGATATTAAACAAGGAAATATCCGCACACTTGTCACTGTTAAAATATATCGTTTTGATTATTTTAAACATCACCTTGTATGGAAATAAAGATTCAAGTGTTGAGGTGATTGAAATAATTGTTGGTACATTCTGAGTGAAATCTTCTCTACTGTCCACACCCATAAGAATTCTGCAATTGATATTCAAAAAAAAGTGCAGTGGACCTATCATCCTTTCTGTAACATTCTAGAAACGCACAGCAGTGTTTCTACAAAAAATAATAATGCTTTTCTTGAATTGTTGAACAGCAATAACCTACTGTCATAGAAAGGAATCCGTAGCTGTAAAGATTAGCACACAGAGTGAATAAGTTGGATACCAGAGCAAGTTACTTACACTTTGGTCCCATTGAAATCAACATGAAATTATAGTTATGACCAACTTAGGTGTCATTGAAATCAATGGGACTTGCGTGCCATTAACATGATGGTTATATGCCCATGGTGGTTTACATCTGAAGTGGCACAATAGTGCATCTAATTTGTCATTCTAATGTACTGTAAAATGTTTTTAAATACTTGAGTCCTTGACGTTTAGTTTTTGGTGAATGTGTAATTAAAATACGTTTCAAACTAAGTATGTCTTATACTATAAATCTCTAGAACTGTATGAAAAAAAGATTAGCCAAAAAAATACACAGTGTGATTTGCAGTATCCTTAAGGCTTCTCTGGAGAGGAGCCATTGTGGCATTTGCTGTTCTTTTAATTGGTGAAACTGTGTGACACTCTTGTTAATATGCTGCTTTATTCCGATTATCAAATATCAAAGGAATAGGCTATGAACATTGTCCGTGGAAATGTTGAGCAGATATTTTACAGGCTGCAAGACAGATTGAGTGCATTTAAAGCTGAAGGTTTATAAATTATTGTAAATGACAGGGTTTATCTTGCAGGCATTAAATTAAATCAAAAAGTGAGGATGGGGATAGGCGGATTTACTGAGATGGAATAAATGGGTAAAATGAATGCCATTTTATATCAGCAGAGGAGGAGGAAATACACCCAGATACATATTAACACAGACAAGATGTTTGTATTAATTTGGGGTGGGGATACTATCCCAATAAGTAAAGCACAGGAGAAACATGTCATACAAGATTTATTGCAGATGTCCAGAGCAAACTGGCTATAAGGTTATAGTAGATTTAAAAAGCAAATTCCAAAAGAATTGCTATATTTGAGTAATGTATGAAATGATGCTTGTTTTTTACAGCAAGCAAGAAAAACCTGATCACACAAAATGCACTGTTTAGGCTGCAGTGCCATAATAACTTCCTTGGGAGTACACACCATTGAACTCAGTGGTACTTACTTCTGAGAAGACATGCATATTAGAAGGACTTCAACATTTGACTATTAACCTTCCTATGAGAAATTGCTGAGAGATTTCAAGTGGAAGGTGTGTTGCCATTAAAAATACGGAAAATCTGAAATGGTGGTGAAAAAAAGAAATAAAATCAGAGTTTTCTGGAATCTAAATTGTAGGCTTACATAGTGCAAGCACTTTTAAGTGTGTATATTTGAGATCAGTTTCAATGTTGGAATTAACTCCAGCTACTTCTGCTCACCAGCAGTCACAGGTAGGATACTGTTCATGCCCAGTCATACTGTTGGCTTCCTATGTGTTTTACATTTTACTGTAGGTTCATTAAGCTTTCAATACTTACTTAGGATTTGTGGCATATTGCGTGACAGCACGGAAGCCAGATATGTCAGAAACTATGGTTTGGATCGGGGGTAGAAATTGCAAATTTACCTGATCCTTACAGTGTTTAATAAACTTGGTGAATGCTTATCTTTGGAGAAAGGGATTAGTTACATAATTTGTACAAGTATGGCAAAAAAAAAAAAAATCAAAACTAATTTTTCCAGCTTTAGCAGTTATTCACAGGCATGTGAGTGTTGATGAACACAGCTCCCATGCCCTGCAAAGGCTATGCCACTTCATTTTAGTTTTATGGACAGTTCCATGTGTGCAAATTGATGGATATCTGGATCTGCCCTCTCCAATAAAATGAACATCTCCCCAGTCATATTCAGGTTCACACAGAATTCTTGATTTGAGGGATGCTGTAACTTCAACTTATGGTCAGCGGTCCCTTTACCTTTACCTTTAAGGGACGTGGGTGGCACTGTGGGTTAAACCACAGAGCCTAGGACTTGGCGATCAGAAGGTCGGCGGTTTGAATCCCCGTGACGGGGTGAGCTCCCATTGCTCAGTCCCTGCTCCTGCCAACCTAGCAGTTCGAAAGCATGTCAAAGTGCAAGTGGATAAATAGGTACCGCTCCGGCGGGAACGTAAACAGCGTTTCTGTGCACTGCTCTGGTTCGCCAGAAGCGGCTTAGTCCTGCTGGCCACATGACCCAGAAGCTGTACTCCAGCTCCCTCGGCCAGTAAAGCGAGATGATCGCCACAACCCCAGAGTTGGCCACGACTGGTCAGGGGTCCCTTTACCTTTATAACTTCAACTTATCATGTATTGTTTCTCGGCAACTGTCAGAGGGGCCTATGATTGATAGGTTGCACCTAGTTGCAATGATGTAGGTAGGCACAGAGCCATGGAATGACAAAAATGGTGACAGTAAAAATGGCATCATCATGGTCTAACAAGGGTGATAGGTAGAAATGGGTATTCTTGCACAGATCATGCTTCTAGAGGTGACTGAACAAAGAAATGGGCCAAACGTTAGAGAGTGCAGTCGTGGTCTGCACATGCTTCTATGCTTGAAGGTCACTTCTGCCAAACAGATGGCTGGTGTTTGTCTGCTTTGACAGTGCAAAGCACCTGTTTGGGAGGACAGGAGAAGGATTCATACCCCTTCCATCACATGTGATTGCTGTTGTCAGCCATCTGTTCAGCCATGCTGGGGCATCACCTGGTGATAAGAGTTGAGCTTCCCCAAAGCATCGCTGCTTTTCTGCATGCATGGATTGCATCCGGAAAAGCAGTCATACAAGAGGAGATTGCTTAGATCAGAGGGGCTCAAATAATTTGCATAGGAAAATGTTAATGAAGTCAATACGCTTACATAATCAAAGTAATATTTTTATGGAAGGCTTTAGCTGTTGCAGCATAACCCTCTGCGGCATGCTGTTTAAACTTGACATTTATTTACTCTTTATGTACAGAGAGAGAGGCCCTTGCAACAGGTCCCAAGAGGTGCAAAATTTGGTCTACCAGCAGGGCTAGGACTGTGGGGCACAGGTTTGTGCTAATGGCACCTTCATCTCTTCCTTTTCCATGACCCCTGTTTGTAGAAGTACCTAGTATGATCTTCTTGCTCTGGTGCAGGAGTCTTTTCCCAGCAAGTGATGGAAGGGTGCAGGTGTAGCCTTGTGTTGGCACTGAGTCTGCCCATATGTCCTGCCACAGGCCAAGAACATATTAAAAATCATTTGTTTAAAATAAAGCTGTACAAGGGTGGTTAAGAAATAGTACACCGTGTTTCCACTTTAGATTACCCCATCCCATCTAGAGAATAGTAATGCCTCTTAATTGTGCTGTACTGGTTACTAGTTTCCTCAAGGAAAAACTACAATTCTCTGGGCCATTAAAATGTCTTTAAGAAAGGGAAGGAACTGCTGGTTGCTTCCATGTTAGCCCTTTTTGTCTGGGATTATCATCTGCTGTTCACTCACTTTTGAACGTAATCTGGATGTTCTGTAAAAAAAAAAAAAAGAGTGAACAAAGCTTGACCGTTCCGTGTGTGTGTGTGTGTGTGTGTGAGAGAGAAAGAGAGAGAGAGTAAGTACACAGGTTGTTGTTAGATCACTGCAGTGTTCTCCATGTTTTCCTCCTATGTCTCCTGCCCCACAATCTGATAAATTATGACTGATTTTCCTGCAATACAATGCAATGGCAGCCCCAGCCTGTCAAGTGTGGATACACAAAGCACTATTAAGATTTTTCCAGGGCTTTTGCGCCTTTAAATTAAACACTTCCTTTTTTCAGGTTCTTCCTGTGTAATTGCTTCCTGTTGATCCCAGTCTGAAGGATTTAATGAGTAATTGCCCGTTGAATAGATGCTCTGAATGTTAGTTTCTGTTCACGTTGAGAAATGAATAAGTACCATTTCACTATTAAAAATGAAAAGAGAAAGGAAATAAGTAATTAAAGTGTCCCCTTTGGTGGGAACATAAACTGACATCAGGGCAATTCAGAGAGGCTATTCAAGGAGTAATTTCTCACTAACCCCCAGCTGGGATCAATAGGTAGCTATAACAGAGGCTGAACTTGTAAGCAATAAACTATATATAAAGCTGGCAGGGCTGAATGGAACTTACTTGTGAGCAGGCGTGATAGAAATGCTAGTTAACATAGTGCTATGTTTTAATCCTGTGAGGAACCTCCATTTTGATTCTTCCTCCAGCAATTTGTGAAGAAGCAGTGCCCCAGTAATACTAAAGGACTCTAATGTGGAAGCAGTTTGAAGAAGCATAATTACAAAGCTCACACAGAGAGACAACTGCATAACCCATATATGCAAAAAAAATTAAAATGCTGCAAATGATCAGCCAGCCCTCCATTTTCTTGTTTGAGATCGTGGTCAGCTGCTGTGGCATCCATTGTGGGCCTAAAGACAGAAGACTGATTGTGCATTAAGCGGAAACAGCCACAGCTGAATAACATGGACATATGCTCAAGGAAATGTTGATAATTAGCTATCTAAGAGAGGATCTTTTTCTTAGACAGATATAAAAAGTGTATGGATCAAAAATAACTTAGTCCATGGTGGTTAAACTCCTTAGATTTTTGCTGCAAGGCCTCAGTTTCTTTACAGAATCAGCATTGGCTTTATGAGATGGGTGCAGATGCAAAAGATTTCACTTCCATTTGAAACCCACACACACTTTTAATTTTGTGGTTATATAGCAGCAACCGGGTTGATTTGCTTTTTATTCTCCAGGGAAATCTGAAGCAGTTTAGTTGCCTCAAAACCAAACCCAACTCAAGACTGATTTGCAAGAAGACTTGGAAAAGCCTGAATAGAATATTTAAAGCATACTCCATAAACACTGCACTGGTGATTTCACAACTTTTTTCATTTGAGTGGGATTTCCACTTAAACCCCAAAGTAATGAACAGACATTGTGCAGAAGTAATACCATTTGGGGAGTTTGGGTCCCATTTCTCCATGAAACCTGTTGCATGCTCCTTAATAAAATTTTAATGTCTTAAGAATATGGAATCAAATACTAAGAACAACAGTGCATTTGAGGAAAGGATCCATCTTGTGTTGATCTCTCCACAATTGAAAACATCTGATAATGAAATGCCTTGGTGGGGTTTATCAAAAGCATCTTCCCAACATTCAGGGCACTTAGACTTAGATGTTACTTCCTAGTAGAATATAAAGTACTGCATGTTATTGGTTATTGTTTGACAACTTCCAGGAGTATGAAGAGGGGGACTTGCTGAAGATAATACATAAAACTTTGGCTTATTTTTTAACTTCTAAATCAGCATTTAGATTTTTTGTAATATCTATATTTAAGGATTTTTTTTGTTGATTTCATTGCTATTAGGGATAGAGAAGAAATTTGATTTCATTAGCATTAAATGGGAAGCTACCTAATTCATGCTCTCAAACAAATATGTGAACTGAAACATAACTTTTCTGAATTTTGCAATGTGTACAAAAATGCATGTTAGGGAAAGTGTACATAAAAATGCATATATTTCTGCAAATAACGTAGCATACAAATATGCATTATATATAGGGAAATTGTTGGCATAAATGTGCATATTAAAACTGCATACAAAAATGTGTTTATTAGGAGAAATTTGCACTAAAGTGCTGGTGAATTTCTAAACTGATTCAGAAAGGTAAAGAACTGAATTTAAGACAGAAAGAATGAAAAAGAGAGATTTCTTCATCCCTAATTTCTATTACTCTAATAAATAGTATGCTATCAAATTATCAAAGGAACTTGCCAGTGTAACCTCGAACAATTTTGCACAATATGCTACAGCTTTGCCTTATCTACTTGTTTTCTCAAGATGCTAACTGTTTAATACTGCAACAGTTGAAATTGTGCTTTGATATATTTTTTTTTCCCTCGCTCCATCTGGGAATGATAATCTTGCTCTGCTGGGTTTAGTGAAAAGTTAAAAATAGTAAATGTGGTTTCCCACAATTAGGATAGAAAAAATTGCTGTAATCTATCAGCTATAGAATGGCTCACTGCCAGTAAAGAAGGGAACAGAGGAATGCATGTGATAAAGGATGGGAATACCATAAAAATGACTTGAGAACAGCTTTCCCCAACCTTGTGCCCTCCAACTCCCATCAGCCCCAGCCAGCCAGCGGATGGGAGAAGTTATCCAAAAAATGTGGAATGAACCAGGTTGGGAGAGGCTGCTGTAGAGTACTGGATGCTACTGATATGTCAACATACAAATTTATATGTGCTCTGAGGAAACTAGCAGGCTTCCTAAATTCTACTAATAATTGCAGCCCCTAGAATCTAATGCTAATTATTTCTCCCCCTTCTTCTGATTGGTGTGTGGGTGTGGCTGGCTTCTGTTACGAAACCTCAGCATAAATTTCTGCATTCTTGCTCCCTTTCCTGCTTTCTTTATAGTAAATCTGAATTGAATAAAAGTACTTAAAGTAAAACTGAACTTTGCTGGAGACACTGACTTTTTACCACCTAAAATTGGCAGTGATCACCAGACCAGAAATGGAAATTGGCAGGTACCAATGGATGTACAGGAATTCAAGGCTACACCAGTACCATCATGTGCCAGCATTGAGAGGCAATGTTAGTCCTTTGGGGATTCAAGGTAAATAAAAGCCTGGGGGTCTAATATCTTAACTGGAAAATTTAAATATGATAGCACCATAATAGTCATTTTCCTAGCTGTAGCAAAAATGTTCCTAAATATATATGTTGATGTGTCTGATTCTCACTTGGCAGGTTTTTTTGTTGTCTGTTTCAAAGCATTTGTTCAGAACTGTTTTTCAGAGTAAGACATATTTTGCATCACTTACCTGGCTACTCAGAATAATCTTTAAAACTGCCCATATACAAGAAGTCAAATGGTCTTCCACATATCCTTTGCAGTCCAGACATTTGACTTCTGTGGTTCTCAAGGGAGTAATATAGCCTACTTTAGACTTTATTTACACCTTAGACTTAATTTACACTCATACTTGTTTCTTTGGGCTGTTTTCCCATTGGTTCAGTGACTGGTAGTTTCTGTGGAGAGGTTGTGAGTTAGGTATTCTTCATAGCAGCCAGCGCTAACTCTGCTCCCTATTGTTGTTGTTGGGCTCAAATGCCCATAAGTCCCAATCAGCATTGCTAACAATTATGGACGATAGGAGCCATATTTCAACAACAGCTGCAGGGCACCAGGTTGGGAAAGGTTCCATATTTAAAATATATAGTGGTTTTGAATGTCTCATCTGAATGCATTTTTGACCATGGCCTTCCTCCTTGCTAAAAGCAAACTTGCATATTTAATTTGCACCATATGCTCTTTCATAATTTCCCCCCTTCCAAATTCTTTTATCATCCTTAGTGGACAAGCAGGCCTGAAGATCAGAATATAAGCTTCCTAGCAGTAATGCATAAAGTTCTCTGCCTGCTGATTTGCTATGGCACTCATATTTTACAATCACTTTTTTTGCGGCTGGCATGAAACATGTTATTTATTTCATTTTATTTAAGGCATTTCTATTTCACTCACTTAGTAGCATTTCTAAGCAGTGCCTTAACTTGGAGGATGAAAATGTCTTAGTTTAAGCAACCAGTAAGAATGTATAGTAAGATAGCAAGGATAAATTTTAAACTGGATCTGAGAAAGCAAGACGAAAAGACAAATGATATCAGTGTGTCACTGACCGTCTAATGAAGTTTTGTTGTGCTTAGTCTTGTTTTCTGGGCAGCTTAAAAGCTACAGTAGCCTATCGGTCAACTGGATGTACAGTTCAGTAGATTTTTTTTACTGAAATGTCAGTAATCAGACGCAGATAAATAACACGGATCTGCGAACTATCTCTTCCCTCAGTAATATAAAGCAAATGGTCTAGATCTTTTAAGCCTAGAAAAATAGCTCCATCACAGTCAATGCTTGCTTTATTGTTGATTATGGCTTTGGGGTACATTTTGAGATATGTGGGATCACTGCCTCAGCTGGAAAGATATAAGAAAGAAATCCTAGATTGTGGAGGACAGACTTCAGTTTTGTGAGATATACTTGTTTTTCTTTTCATCTACCAATAGTAGCCAAGTGTTTACATAGTCAAAGGGAGCAGCATAAACTAGAACGGGGCTCTCATTCTCAGCCTTTTCACACAAAAAAGCACACCTGGTTTTCCACTAAGCTTTTTTTGTTTCAGCAGCCCAATTAAAACAACCTTTCCATTGTTACAGTTGTTAAAACCCTTGATAGTAAGTAGGGTCCCAGCCTGTCTTTTGCATTCTCCCAACCTAGGTACTCATCTCCTATGCAAGAGGATTTTGCCAATTGGCAAGAAATCTATTCAGGAAGGAACCAGAGAGCAACAGCTAGGAAAAATCACTGTTCTTACCCTGGGTAGGTGTTATACTCTGGAGCAGGGTTGCACCTTATAAAGCCACTGCAGGAGGGATAGATGGTAACTAATACTGGAATTTGGCTCCCCTTTGCTTTCCTTATAACAAAGAATCAGTGGTGGACCATGGTGTCTCAAATTTCAGTGGTGCCTGCCCGACGCCAAAATCTGCCCCCACCCACCAGCCGCTTGCCTTCCATTGGATTTCATGGTTGGGGTTCCTGCTGCAGCATCCTAGAAGCTCCACGCCCTGTGCAACTGAACCAGTGGCGATTCCCTAGATCTGTCTTTGAAATTGTGTTGAGGCCCATTAGTTAGGGCTGCTATACATCTGGAATTTCCCTGACATAGCTGGAATATGGCAGTCAGAAACAGTGTCCGGGCGGAAATCGCTTAAATGACCGGGAAAATCTGGACGTATGGAAACGCATGCTGGAAACCTAGATTTCTGGCAAATTTCCTTAAAATTAGCTCAACAACTTCTCACTCTTTTTTAGATGTTGCAATAAAAATTCAACAACTTTGGCCCAAAAATATGGCAACCCTACCATTAGTAAGGTTGGGTAGTTGCACAAATGTCCTATTTGCCCTCCCTCTTTTCATACCTGGAGCAATCCATGATCCAGGTGGGAAAAACTGTAGGCAGATCTTTGCAAGGCATCTGGGGGCTCCCTACTAGTAGCTCCTTTCTCTTCCACCATAGGATAGGGCTCCCACTCTATCTAGCATCCTCTACCTCTTCTTACACCAGGTTGGGCAAACAGGGTAGACATTTTACCCATAGGTTGTATAGAATCTGCCCTTCGTGAATTATCCCCTCATACAGGCCAGGTCTTTCACTGTTAACCGGTTTATTTCATTGATGTCTATTGTCCATGGACTCCCAAGGAGCCATAGCTGTCAACTTTTCCCTTTTCTTGCGAGGAATCCTATTCGGAATAAGGGAATTTCCCTTTTTAAAAAAGGGAAACGTTGACAGCTATGCAAGGAGCTGCTTTATGTTATGTTATGGTAGGCAAAGGCAGTGAACAAGCTCTATCCAATTCCAGATGCAGATAGCTCTGAAGTGGTTTTAGATGCATGCTCTTGACTGCAAAATGTTTGACACAGAGTCTCTTAAATTCTTCAGCTTGTAAAGATTTCCTTCCTTTTTTCTTTCAGACTCAACATTCAGTTGCAAATGTGAGCAATCTCTTTTATGTGATGGGTTTCTTGCTAGGCTTAAATAAATTGTCTCCATCACAGAGTCATCTTCTCCTTGATCTTCTTTCAAAAACAAACTTTTGAATGGATTAGAAACAGAGCGCAGGGCTCACATGTCAATGTATTTTTCATTTTTTCCACACTGACATAATAGTCAGCTATCCTTACAAAGTAAGGAAAGTTGGCAAAATACCCCTCAGTTTTAAATACAGATTTATTTTGAAGGTAATTTAAAATGCATCTGTGCCTTAATGAGTTTGAAGGTGTAGCTTGTGAAAGGGAATACACACACATTTATCTGCGTTGACCTCTGGATAATCTACCTTATTGCTCTGAATGTTTTTGCTTACTGAATGTTTTTGCTTATTTCTTCCCATGTTACAGTCTGACTTTCCTAAAAGATCCAGTGCGCCCCCCATGTTCTAAAAGTAATGTAGTGAAGGTGTCCCTGAGTGAATTCTCCTATTCAAATATATTGGAAATCCTTTAAAAAGAAAAGAAAGTGTGTGGGGGGGGGAGTCTTTGCAGGTTTTTATATTATGGACGTATGTTTTGTATTATTTTATTAATGCTGTTGCTTAATACAGGTTTGGCATGGTGTGTATTGTGAACTGAGCTGATAGGCTTTTTAAAATAAAAGCAAATATGGAAGCACTTGAAATCTGTTGGGTATCTCAGACAGAAAAGTGGTTGCTTACATATACTAGTAATTTCTGTAATGAATATAATTGGAAGCTAGCCCTGAGCTAACTCACCTTACTCTTTCAGTTGGGGGAGAGGCTTCTGTGATGATGCGTTGATGTTTTGTCACGGAATGCACACTGTTGTGATCTTAGAATGGTCTCTGTGTCTTTTGCTAGGAAGGCTGGAGTTGGGTAGGACAGACTAATCCATCAAACACAACCAACAGCAAATAATAATAAAATACAATGCCTAGGCATGTGTGAGAGAAAGAATCCCACAATCCCTTTGCTTCCCTTTTCTAGTGATATACTTTAAAACAGGATTCTCTTATCTGGCCTGAGACTATCCCCAAGCCACACCCGCTGCCCCACTCTAATCCCTAACCCTCATTTGCTCCTCACTTCCCTCTACAACCGCCTTCTTGACCACTGGACTTGCTATTGGTCTCATCCTCTCAATCCACTGTAATTTACCTTTGCATGCAGGGGATGTCTCTAACTCACCGAGGGTTTGAGACCTATCGGCTACACTCACCTGGTTTAGCCAGCCAGTCGAAGCCATTCTCAGGGTGTGGCTGCTGTCGCATGCTGACAACTTCAACAGATGACTGGGGGGAAAACAGAGGACAGGGCAACACAACCAAGACTGAGAGTTGCTAATGATGGACTAGATGTGGTTACTAGTGCCATGCAGTTTCTTAGTGTGTGGTTCCTGGTTGTCTGAACCCTTCAAGTGTTGGTGCTATTTGAAGCCATGTTGTTGTTGTTGTTTGATAACCCACAATTTTAAGCATTTCTCTTTGGTGGGAGCAGGTTCTGAAAGGACATGTGTTCTGTGAATATTAGGTGTTTTGAAGAAGTTGAGAGCTGTGGGTAGAAAGCGAGTTTGGTATTCTACTGTATTATCACTGGGGTTATGTGGCCTGATTAAACAAGATGTTCTGTTCACTTCCAGCAGTTGCCCACCCAGGGTTCCAGGCTGCCTGCTGTCACGTCTTTTAAAGGGCTTCTTAACCCATGTGCCTACCGGTACTCAGGCATGCAGCATTTACTTGCCAGTGGAATATAGGAAGAAGCTGCCTTAAACTGAGTCAGACCATGAGCTCATCTTGTCTATACTCAGAGGCAGAAGCTCTCCAGGGTTCAAAACAGGAATATTTCCCAGCCTTAGTCAGGGATTAAACCTGGGATGTTCTGCATGCATATCAGTTGCTCAACCAGCTCCCTTCCAGGCCATACAGACATAGATGCGTCACTGGTGTGTGGACGCTGCATATGTTGGAGCAAGTATTAGGTAGCAGAATCCTTTTAATGGTAGAATTGCACACAAGGAAGGAATTTATATTAGCCCAGCACCTCATCTATATCTATCTTAAGTCTTAGTACTGCTATTTCAGGGGGGGGGGCTCACCAGCCACAAACTTACCCAAGGCAACTTGTTCCATTTTCTCCTTGCAGAAATATTTCATGTGGAGGAACAAAAGAATGTGGTATAGCCCAGGAAACTAATATTTTCAGCTCAAGGCTTTTCAGATTACTTAGCCTACGTCTTCCTAATGCTCTGGGTTGAGTTTCCTTTCTTAAAAACAATAATAATGATTATTATTATTATTTCTTCCTTCTCTAGCAGTTGATCCTAGAAGCAGTTAGGAAATGTGGGGAAACTAGTGAACTCTCATATTTCTCAAGCTATTTCCACAAAGTAGTGATATTTCTGGATTGCTACTGAGTTTTCTGTATCTTATTCCTGTGTGGCTTTGTTCTGAGAGCATTAGCAAACAGCATGGCAGAGCAATATTAGCAATAATAAATGGAACCTATTGGCTGAATAGATGTATAGCAACACACTATTCCTATTTCTCTCCCACCCAGCTCCAGTTTAAAAAAAATTATTATTTTTTGCACAGTATACCTGGATGCCTGATGGAACTATTCTATCAATTACTTTGCCCGATGGAAGCAGCACCCATGTTGAATGTATGTGCTGGAAGTGGCAGTGTATGAAATGGCTTCACTACCAATTTATGCATCTCCCTTCTGCCCTAAGATACAGATAGGGCTGCAACAGCCGTAGCCCACGCTAGGTAGGATGTTTGGCACAGGTCAGTTGTTAACAGTGGCTGAGGGGACAATATAGGAGGCACACCAGGAATTGTAGGATATGGTGGAGAGGATAATTGGGCTAGAAGCTGGCATGGGTGTATAATATATTGGGGCAGGGAGAGGAAGGGGAGCATGAGAGGGGAGAAATAACAGAATTTGTGAGGTGTATGGTAGAGGAAGAGAGAAAGTTATGGGAATTTGGGTGGGACTGGCCAGGTATGGGATCCCCACCCTTTTGGTTTTTTTTAAAGGCTGTAAGGAATGGAAAGGAAGGCATCAAAATAGGGGAACATGTTTAGTGAGGAAACACTGAGTATGCAAGAAGATACTATGCAGAGGAGGGAGGTTCAGGAGCAGGAAATGGCATTAGAGTGGCATAGAATGAGCAAGCCATACAGAGGTGAGATCTTGGTTTGGATCCAGAGACTGTATTGTGATTAGGACAGAGAGGCAAGCTGTGTGGACAGAACTGCTTGAGAGGCTTCGCAAATTGTTTCCGTATGTTACGGGTAGCGAGTTAGGGGCCCATACCTTTCAGTGCTTTGGGGCCCAAAATCCTTAATTTCCTGATGATCAAACTAACCATAGCAACAGGATATGCTGTTGAATTTACTGTTCTTTAGATAAACGTTTGGGAGCTCTATAAAATACAGTAAACCTGCAGCTTTGAAGTTCCTTTTGAAAGGAGTATGTCAGAAAACATAAATTTGTTGGAAGATAATTGAGCAGCAAATTTCCTCCTGATGTTTCGCGGTACCTTGTGCTGCAAAATAATTTAACCTTTTCAAACACAACATAGAAGGGCTTATTCAGCTTTGCCTTGCCACCCCAGAAGGGGTAACATTGTCCTACTTTCATCTCAAGCGAATGGATCAAGAGGTCTCTTCTTGCTTATGTTGTCTCAAGTGCTGTATTTTGAGCACTTTTGATTATCTAAACCAGCTAGACTTGAATCAGTGTTGATGTCAAACATTAGATCAGCTTCTTCCATTTTACAGGCCAGTCTAGGTCCTTCTCTCTCTCAGCTTATTATAATAGAACCCTCTTTGTCATCAGCTGCCAGCTTCATGGCACACTAAATTTATCTGAAAAGTTTAAATAAGAAAAGCATGTAGCTCAGTGTTTGCTGCTTCACTGTTTGTAAGAAGGATCCCATTATCATGATTTCAGACAGCAGAGAAGCATTATTGCTGCTATCAAAATGGAAAGATGGATATGACTGGTTTTGAAGGTATACAGCTGATAAATGCAACAACTTTGGCCTGCAACAAGCTTGAAAATCTAAATGAATTGGTATGTGTCCACCAATATGAAGCAGTCATCTTCTGTGGCCACTGTTGTAAGCAGCACCTATGTTTCTGGACAAATTTTCTTTAGGTATATGGTGAGCAATCACTTCTGATTTCCAACTTCCCCAGCCTACAATTAATCATGCTAGTTTTGTCATGAGGACCGTAACTGTATAATACTGTGTTTATTTTTCTCCAACCATTATCTTTCATTTGTCACCTTGGATGAACTTGCTACCCCAGATCAGTGTTCGAAACTTACTCAATGTGAGCCCATAATATAGGATGCCCTTCCCATGTTCTCCCTTTCTGGCAAAGTTGTTTGACAGCATAGCTCAAAACCAGAAAAATATTGCTTATTATTTGTTATGCATTCAGTTTCTTATCTGCCCTTCACCATAAGGTCCCAGGGCAGGTTGCAGCCATTTAAAAATACAATTTTAAAAATAGCTTAAAGCAAACTGATAATGAATGCCCAGCTGGTTCTCGATGGCTCTTACAAACTGCTTGTTTTACCTTTGCCTCTGAGTGTCTTTCTGCATATACTGCCACAAACTGTTCTGCACCAATTATTTGGGAATGATGAAGGAACAGGGCTTAATCCTTGGGTACAAAATTGAAGAGCTGAGTTGGCAAGTGTATTGAAGGCAAGGGATTCAGGGGATGGGAAGAATAAGAGAGGTTCAGTCATCCTGAGGCCACCTCCTGCCAGGCCTCAACATGTTGTAAAGTTGGAAGTTTCTCCAGCCTGAAACCCCTGCAGAGCATTTATTCACATGCTCACAGTATTTATTTTAATTAATACAGAGACTTCTAGTTAAAGCATTGCATTTTATACATGGCTAGAGATAGTGTTCCATAAGGAGCAAGGGCAAGGGCAAGGCTAGCTTCTCATTTAAACTTACAGAAAAGCTCCTTTCCCATCTGTTTGAAGGTCTGCCAGTAGTTTAATACATTGTTCCACAGAATCTACACACCATTTCACATAATATGATAAACTGTAGATTTATATTGGAGCTTGTGAAACAAGAATTCTCCAGTTAGAACTTCAAAACTCAGTATTTCTATTAATTCAGGGCCAACCATTTGTTGGTTAGAGTAAGCTGTTTACTCTTGAATTTTTAAGACCTTCTTAACCTGCAGGAATATTGCAAACTTTTTTAAAAAAAATTAAATAAAACCATAGATTGTGTGATTGTTCTGGTGTGGCAGTACATTTATTGTTTTGATGTGTGGTAGTTATCTGTTAGGGACGCAGGTGGCGCTGTGGGTAAAAGCCTCAGCGCCTAGGGCTTGCTGATCGAAAAGTCGGCGGTTCGAATCCCTGCGGCGGGGTGCGCTCCCGTTGCTCGGTCTCAGCGCCTGCCAACCTAGCAGTTCAAAAGCACCCCCGGGTGCAAGTAGATAAATAGGGACCGCTTACTGGCGGGAAGGTAAACGGCGTTTCCGTGTGCTGCGCTGGCTCGCCAGATGCAGCTTTGTCACGCTGGCCACGTGACCCGGAAGTGTCTCCGGACAGCGCTGGCCCTCGGCCTCTTGAGTGAGATGGGCGCACAACCCTAGATTCTGTCAAGACTGGCCCGAACGGGCAGGGGTACCTTTACCTTTACCTTTTAGTTATCTGTTGGATGCTCTTATACATTTGGAAAATGTCAAGAGCATAACTCAAGGTTTTCCCAGTGGAGGTGGGCAGCAATCTTGACTGAGGCATTTAGAACTCTTCTTGACATGCTAATCAACCCATAGTGGCTTAGAGCATCCGAATAGTTCTCCGTGTAACTGTGTTGGGAGAATTGGGAAGGCAAATCTCTTTACAGCCAATGGCTGTAACTTTTGGTCCCCCTAATGCTGTTGGACTTCCAGCTCCCATTGGCTTCAGCCAGAAAAGCCAACATCCCATCAGGGATTATGAGAGTTGCATTTATATATTTGTGGAATTTGCATTCCGCCCTTGGACCCAAAGGTTCCCAGAGGGGTGCATAATATTATAATATCTAAATCCAGACAAAAAATAATAAGAAAACAAACAATTACAAAAACAAACAGAAAACACACACACACAAGCAGACAACCAAAACTGCAAACAATCCAGCAGCTGTATCTGGAGAGTCACAGGCTACCCACCCTCTCCTGAACAATGTTTGTTGCTTTGGGTAATAAGGTGAGTATGGGCAAGTTGCTTTGCCCACTTTGTAAAGGATGATCCATAAATACTTGGCTGTGTGTATGTAGGTGAATGCGGGAATCCATTCTGCATTTTATTCTGTTGATACAATGATAAATAATGACAATTTATTTATACCCTGCTCTACTAAGTGCCAGTATAGATAGTGTTTGAGACCAGACTCACAGCGCCAGTCATCTTAAGACAGCATGTAGGTGGCGATAGTGCAGGATCACTTTTATTTATTGTTTGAAGCCACATGAATCTGCAGGTGACATGCATAACTAAAAATAGCTTGGAAAACAGTCAAAACAGCAAACAACATAAAAGATAGGTTCTTAAACAATACACCCAGCTGGTAAAGCTTATTGAAACAAAAAATGTCTTCAGTGGTTTCTGTAAAGTACAAATAACGGTTGCCTGTTTTATTCCAACAGGGATACTGTCCCACAGAACAGGGGCTGCCACACTGACAAGTCTTACACCTCCAAGTATGGGTTTTATACTATTGACAGCACCCCTTTGTGCAGGGGTTGCCCATGCTCGAAAAGCATGAGTTTTTCCCAGTGCTTTATGCACCATAGTTGGTTCCTGTTCTTTTTCTTCTATTTGTATTCCTTATTAAAAAAAAAATGTGTGTGCATGTGTGTGTGCACACATCCACTTTCATTTTATACCCTTCTCCAGAGAATACTTTCAGTCCTCTCTTTTTTTTTTTAGTTGGCCTCCTTTTGTGAGTGTGTTAAATCTGCAGCCAGGTTCACCGTTAGCTCTGGGCAAATCACTGAGCTGTTATTAACCTGCTTCCATGGCAACTGCTGCTCACAAGCCTGAGGACAAAAAATTGTTTTTATTCTGAACTGCACAAAAGGTTCTAGTGATGCTTTAGACAAAATGGCCATTGAAAGTGAGTTGCATTGATGTGTGTATCTGTACAATTTATATTTAAACTACTTTACTCTGGTGTGTTAGGGTAGTATTGGACATGCCTGGCATACTTTTAAATTCTGTTTTTAACATCTTCCACCATATTTTGTAAGGGATGTTAAGGTTTTCCTCTTTTCAAAAAGCGAAATTTATATAAAGACAAGAGTAGTTCATCTCTTTGACTCTGCTAATATGGCCATGCTTAAATGTTTCCTGTTTGTCCTCCTGTTGCCATTTAGTTTCTTCCACGCCAACATGATTAATATTGTGTGGTTATGTTTGTTTCAGAATGAGACCAGCAGATAAACCATTTTTCAGCAAAAGAAAATATTTTATGTCATCAAATGCAGAGTTAAAAACATAACAAACATCTATTTATCTAGATTAGATGTGTTACTAGTTTAAGCGTGCCACAGATATACTCTACAGAAAATAAAATTCAGGCAAGTCTTGATATTGTGCACAGAGGTATATGCTGCACCATAGCTTCTGTCTTTTAGCTGTGAAAAGTATGCACATCACCCATGAAAAGTGAACACTGTGTGTGACCAGTACTCCCAAGTTTCTTACAGGATAATATCAATATCCTGAGGAAATAGCAACCCGTTGAAAATCTCCCAGAGAACACCATTCCAGCTACTATGGCTGCTGAGGCCGTTATACCCACAAAGATATCACTGAGAGTATCACCTCTAATATTGCTATAGTGCATCTAGCCACTATTGTCTGTCACTTCATAGTTATCCACAATTTCTTCAGGAGTAGTATTACTACCACCACCTTCAGCAGACCTGGGACCAACTTCTTCTTGAAGCCCAACCAACAATCCCCTCCCTGCCCAATTTTAGAAATCAGGAAAGGCAAGGATTCAAGACACAGGTAGTTGATGGAAACTGACCTTCAACTACCTTACCCATGATCTCCGATTACAACAACTGAAGCTCCTCCAGCATCACGAGACACCTCACCAGAATCACCTGTTCCAAAAGATGGAATCCAAATCCTGGTTTATGCAAGCAATTTTAACTTCCGAATTCCTCACAAACATGTCACAGCAAACTTTGGATGAGTCTACTGATGTGTCCTCAGTAATCTACAGCTTAATCTGGACAATGATACTTTCTTCTCACAAGCCTTGGGTGGACGCCTCCATCTAAGACCTGTTAGAAGCAGACCCTGGGGGTGGGGGGGGGAACTTGAGCTACAGGACCTCATACTGTCAGCCGCAACTCCATGAATTTATTAACCCCCTCATTGTCCAATGTAACATCTGCCAACATCTGCCAGTGTGCTCTTCTGCATTCTACATGGAACCAGCAGGCCTGTCTCTGCAAAGCAACAAAGGGACACAAATATATCATAAATGGCAATTGCAAAAAGCCTGTGGGAGAACTTTTCTGCCTCTCAGGATACTCTGTAACTGGCCCTAATTAAACAAAGCAGCTTCAGTGGGAAACTCTAGTGTGCTGAATTACAATTTATGAGGCAATTCAGTTATGGCTTGAAATACGGCTTGAACTGTTTTATTGCAATTCATGTGTCAGTTAGCTTGTCAATGCCAGGATGTTTGTTATCACCATTGCTGTGATATAGTGCAAAATAGTGTTAACTATTTTGTTTTCAAGCTAGCCTTCACAGTTCTTTATACACATCATTTTCCTCTGACACGAGGGGCGCTGGAGGAATCTTGGAGGTCTGTATCTTGAGCAAACTCACCTGGTCTTTCGCCTTCATAGGTTAATGTACAGACAGGTTGAGCTACTTCTTTGAACCCACCCACCCCAATGAAGTTCTGTGAGGTAGTTTGAGTCAGCTGCCTTGTACATTTTTTCTTTTTTCCAACTGGTAATAGCTGCTTGGAGTTGCTAGGACAGGTGTCCTCAGTCTGGTGCCCCTGATGCCTGTTAAGGCTTTAACTGGTGCCCTGGGACAGGTGCCCCAAACTCTGAGCTTTCATTAAAAAAGAAAGAAAAAAGTCTTGAGCCCTTCTGAAAAGCAAGTTATTTCTGTGAAATGATAGTGTAGTGAGGTTGCCTTCTATACCTTTTATGGTACTGTTGTGATTAGACCATCTCTCTCTCTCTCTCTCTCTCTCTCTCTCTCTCTCTCTCTCTCTGTGTGTGTGTGTGTGTGTGTGTGTGACATCTGCACAATGGGTACCAGGACAAAGCTGACTTCCCACTGTAAGCATAAGGTTGTCAGGGGTGACTGTCTCTCTAGTTTTGGGTTATGCCACCCCATAACAGCTATTTTGTGACAGACACTCTTATTTTATTTATCTATTTTAAAGCCCAAACAATATTTTACTTTTAAAAACATTTTTCATACGAAAAAGCTACATAATTAACATTTTTCTTTTATACATTAGTGTACCATACTTGAAACAGAGTGGACTGAGGACAGGAGACCCATGCAAAAAGGGGAAAGGAATGGAACCTGACTGTTCCTTCCTCCTCTGACATCTCTCTCCCAATGTGCATATATGCTTGCCAATTTAAGATGACACTTCAAGCATCTGATGAAGCAGACCATGAAACCCTATGCCACAATACATTTGTTAGCTTTTTAAGGTGCTACAAGACTTCTTCTTCTTTAACTGCTGCATGGACTTTATTGCTCTATGGATGTGCCCAACTATAATAATTTCTGTGTACCTGTACAAAGACATCATGTAATGTTTGCTTTTGGTGGGTAGCAAATAATATATACATCAGAGTTGTACTTATGAGTGCATCTCTTGCCTCCCCAGTTCTCCTTAAATTGGCTTGGATAAGCCAACTTTTAATTTTTTTAAAAATAAAATAGACTCAGGATGGTGCTTGGCTTATTCCAAGCCAATCTGCATTTAATCTGAGACTTTGGTACATGAAGCAGTTTTCTCCCAATACTCTGATTCTCCAACTCCCGCCACATAATACTACCTTTGTACACATGACTGCCCCCTCCCACCAATACCCATTCACATTGGGGCTGCTGGTCTGGCACAGAAAGGAATGTTTCTCTCTTGTCAGCACCTAGCACCTTGGCTGCCCTGGATTCCTGATGGGAGCTGGAGGCAAACACGTAAGTGGAACAGGTGGTGCTTACCTTGCATTTGAAGCAACTGTTCCAAGCCACCCTATTTCAAAATGCAATGCTTGGGACTATGTATTCTGGCATCATCTCTAGAACATAGCAGTTCTAGGACAATAACTTGATTAAGTGGTGTCTTGGGCAACTAGATAGTTTATTACTATGGCGATCAGCAAAATGGCTTCCTCTTCTCTTGAACAGATGAGTGACTGTGAGCATTTGGAGAAGCAGACTCACAAGTTTTCTAAGTTCAAAGCCAATTCCTTTTATCTTAGGCTGTGTACTTTTTCAGCCACCGCTTGTTGTTAACAACAGTTCTAGAAACTCCAGTTCATAAGAACAGCAGGCACAGTCTGTGTCTTCTCAGAAAGCACCTGGGAGGGTCCGATCATTTTAAACTTCCACCATGCCCAAATCTCCTTGTTCATGTGCAAAGCTAGCAGCTCAAAGTGGAATCTGAAACTGAACATTCACTACACTGCAGACTAGACTTAGCAGTTCTGATGTTACTAATGAATATAAAACTATCCCCTAGAGGACATAGAAATATTTCCAGATACTGAGGAGAAACAAAATATGCAAATAAATCCAGAGGGTTTGCAGCACAGAATCTCCAGTGAAACAGTGTCCCATATGTAATTTAAGGAACTAAATGGGCTTTTGGGATGTTTCTTTTCTATTCTCATGATACATTTGCATGCTTGCTGTATCAGTGATGCTGTAGAATTTGCCATTTTTAACCACCTAAGACCAATATGAACTGTTTCTCCTAACTCTTTTCTTTTTACCTCACCAGTATCTGAAACTCCCCTTCGAGCGAATTATTCTAATTTAGTTGCATCTGAAGTCTTGAAGGCATATTCCTTCATTGGAGTAGTGTTGTGCTGCAAAATTAGTTCCCATGCTGGGTTTTGAATCAAGTGGCTAACCTGTGACACACACCCCATGTTATTTTTGGACACCAGCTCCCATCAGCCTCAGCCAGAACTCTGGTCAGGAATGGTGGAAATTGTAGTAACAAGATCATCCTGAAGGGCCACCCATTTTCCATAATCAGTCTTTTAGGCATTTACTAAAGTGGAAGGGCATCAGTAGTGCTTCTAAGCACGGCAAGTGTGTAGCATTTCATCTACCCTAGGGATGGAGAATCTGCTGCCCTCCAGATACAATTCTGGCCTGAGGTGATGGGAACTGTCATCCACAGATTCTTCATCCTTAATGTCAATTAACAAGCTTGGGATGTTCTGTTTTTGAACATATCTGTACGTTCTTCAGAGAAAGCACAAACTTTTCAGCTGTGTTTATATAGAACCTTTTGAGTACATCACACACCAGTAAACTTTTTAACATCCACGTTGGGTGAACCAGTGTGCTGTCAAATGGAGCCTGAGATTTTATAAAGCTACCAAGTGTGGGTGGACTACTTAAGGCTGTCAAATGAATTTGTGGCTCAGATGAGACTTTTAACTAGAGGGCTTCTGGCTCCCATTGCCCTGCAAAGATGTCTGAAAGGACAGTATAGTGCACTCAGTTTCAAAGTTTTATTTTTGTTTGTGCTTAAAATAGAAGTGTTAATTTGATGTGTCGCTGGAGAACACACACTCTTTTCTAAAGCATCCTGCACAAGCTTGCTTCATCTGCAGCCTTTGATTTTCCTAGAATCTGGGTGTAATGGTTGTAAGGGGTTACTTGTGCGTAAATTGCCTTCAGTTTAGTCAGTTTGTTTGCTCAACCATGTTCAGGGTTAGAGCTCGCCCTCCGTGACCTGTTAGTCACTTGCAGAATCCGTCAGTGGGCGTTTCTTGAACCTCTTCCAGAATAAAAAGCTGTTTGACCCCAAGTCTCCTCCTATGTTCCCTGCGCGGAACGCGTCTGCGCAAGTGAGGGGAAGGCAGGGGCGTGCCAGCGCTCTCTCCACTAGATTCGGGTGAAGGGTCTTGGAGCCCTGTCACCAATTCCTCCATCTCCCTCTCATCTCTATTGGTGTTACGCTGAATTCCTTCCCCCCGGCTGGTCCCCTCTCCTGCATCACCCTGGAGCCCTGCCTCCGCCTCTCGCTCTGCTCGCTCTGATGTCAGTTCCCTGACACTGGGGTGCTGTCACTCTTGTACTTTGAGGCGACAGACATAAAGAGGAAGGTCATCTGATGAAAGTAGGAAGTGCAACCCATTAGCTTTGAACAAGTAACTTTGCTAATTGTTCTTACCAGTTTTACCACATGAAGTCCAAATGATGTTGTTCTCATAACTTGCTCTTGTACCTAAATAATGTTGTCTTTGTGTCCCCCCTTTTTTTCTTTTCTGCTTAGGTTGCTTTGAATGTTGCATTAAGTGCCTGGGAGGAGTTCCATATGCTTCCCTTGTGGCAACTATTCTCTGCTTCTCTGGGGTAGCATTGTTCTGCGGCTGCGGTCATGTGGCTCTCGCCGGGACCGTATCGATCCTCGAACAGCGTTTTTCCACAAATGTTACTGACCATGCTTTGTTATCTGAAGTGTAAGTACAAAACCACGTCTCTTACTCTGCAAAGCAATTGCAGTGATAACTTTAATAACACAAGAGCTAGGAGCACATGCCAATTCAGCCATAAGGAGGTAAGAGTGGCTGGCAAAACTCAAAATTTGAAGTGAATTTGGAGAGTCCATTTCAAGCAAAACATCTTTTGGATTAGGGCTGTTTTTATATACAGTATACTTATGAAATTTGTTGGGTGGGTTGGGGAATTTGCAACACTTCCACCAGAAGTCTGCTGCTGTTAGGGATTCAGCATATATCCCCCCCCCCCCCAATGTATATTCTAGTTCAACAGAGAGAAGGAAAACAAGGGTAGCAATAAATCTCCCAAAGAGCATAGTTATTCAGCTCCATAGCAACTGAAGGCAAGAAAAAATAGCTGTTGCCAGGAGATGACAGACCACTAAAAATATACTGGAGAGGTACACAGGAAAGCAATACTGCTAAATCTAAGGATAAAATAATAAATGTTATCACTAACCACTGCAATTGAGGCAGTCATGACATTTCTCTCGCATGCCACATAACTCCATAGTAGATGCATAATGGACTATGAATGTAATCTTCTTAGCCTCCCAGTGAAATAGGCTATATTGGTTTGTGTCTGAAGCATGCTAGCTTTCCTCAACAGGATCTTCCATTGCTGAACTGTTCTTATGGTTAAATTTCCCCCTCAATTATTAACCTCTCATCTACATTACTTAAGCTTAAAACATGTTGCCTCTTCTGTCCTTGGTGAACAGTTTGTCTTCCTTTTCACGTTCTAGATCTTTGAAAAAATTGTTAGTGGCCGTCATTTACTTCACTTCTATAGGACAGCACTGCATAATTCCTTTGGCATTATGATTTATCTTCTGGATGTCTGGTGGATCAACTAAAATTCTTTTAATTGTGGTGCATAAAACTGAATCTGAAACAAACAAATATGGTTTACATACCTCTAGAAGTGCAAACGAATGCACTTTTGCATAGTGCCTTAGATGCATACATTTTGTATGTGGAACAGGAAACCAAACCTGTTACTACAGGATGGTTGTGAGGATACCATGGGGTGCGGTGAGGACCAGAAACCAAATTTAGCAGCAAAGGAGGACAATACAAATTACTTACAAATTGTGGCTACATTACTTTTAATGGAAAAGATGGCTGGATCCATTACAAAAGAGAAATAACTGCACGTTAATTGCACAAATGAATGGGTAGCTAGAAGCTGCATTATATTGAGTGATGGGGGCAATGTACCCTACTGCTACTATGAGGAATTTATATTGTGTGGATGTAGTGCACACACTGACAAGAGACAAAAGGGGAAAGCCCCTTCTTGTTGCTAGATGGCATAGAGGTGTGTCGGTCTGGGTCTCCATCCTTGCAGCAGAGCTCATTTTGTCTATTTGAGTAGGAGCGGCACCCCTTTAAATGTTTTTCTTGCTGCTGAAACAAAGCAAGAACAAAGCTTCCTTCCCAGCAGAAGCCTGCTGTGGTTCCTTTTGGGATACAGTAAAGGAAGATGTTTGCAGTAAGAAATATTCTATAGTGACTGGTGAGGGTAGGGCTTGAGGCTATTTAATTATGTGTAAGCATCAGATGCTGCAGCATTTTTGAAGTTACTGGTGGTCAACTTTGGCTGTGTAATACAGGGGTCAGCAAACTTCTTCAGCAGGGGGCCGGTCCACTGTCCCTCAGACCTTGTGGAGGGCTGGACTATATTTTGGGTGGAGGAAATGAACAAATTCCTGTGCCCCACAAATAACCCAGAGATGCATTTTAAATAAAAGCACATATTCTACTCATGTAAAAATACCAGGCAGGCCCCACAAATAACCCAGAGATGCATTTTAAATAAAAGGACACATTCTACTCATGTAAAAACACGCTGATTCCTGGACCTTCCGCAGGCCTGATTTAGGCGGCCTACCCATGGTGTAATAGCTGTATAGAAGGGCAATAAATACTAGATGTTGTCATCCGAGGATTTGACTGACTAGTTCAGTTTGTATGTGAAATTCAGCTTCTCCGTCTGCTCCGGTTTCCTTTATTCTTGAATGATGAGGTAAAAATCTACAACAGCTTAACCAGTTCCAGTTGACAAGTCAACATTAAAAGAAGAGCAACTGGATCAGAATCTAGACCTGCCTTGCTCAACCTGCTGCTCTCCATATGGTGAAGACACCAATTCCTTTCAGCCTCAACCACCAGCATGGTCCAAGGCCAAATCTTGCAACCTGATGGAAATTATGACCAACTACATTGGTTCTTTACACAACTAGTTTATGGTCTCACCTGTGATCTTACCACTAAGATGTTCATTCTGTCCTTGTGCTCTTGGATGATTATGAAAGGAGACTTTATTTCAGAGTGACAAGAGTCTGATTGCCCTGTTTGTTTCCTTCTCAGAATAAAACTAATGCAGTATGTGATCTATGGCATTGCATCGTTTTTTTTCTTGTATGGAATTATCCTGTTGGCGGAGGGCTTTTATACAACAAGTGCTGTGAAGGAGCTGCATGGTGAATTCAAGACAACCATCTGTGGCCGCTGCATCAGTGGAATGGTGAGTCCATTGCAGGAATATGGATTGCCATTACTCCAGTGGTCCATAGCATTATCTACAGTGTTATTTGCACCAGCTCTTTACGCTCGCCTTTGAGAAGAGAGAAAGCAGTGTCTTTCTAGGCTTTCAGAAAGCCCGAGCTAGAGATGCTAGCAGCTGAACCTTAGTCATCCACATGAACAGCAGAGGCTATAAATCTCCCCTTAATGGTCACAAGAGAATTAGATATTAATTCTAGCTTGTTTTCTTATCCCAAGTGAATTTGCCTGCTTTTTCTCTCTCAAATAGTACTTTATTGGAGAGAGGTATGAGGAAAAAATAATTTGGACATAATCCTCTTTTTTACCAAGTTTATTCTTCCAAGAAATTACAACTTTTAAGTGGGCCACAGTTCTGTCAAAGTTTTCATTAACACCATTCATAAAAATGTCCAGATTATATATTGTGTGTTTTTGTCCAGTGTTGAGCTTTGTCCAGTGTTGGCAGCCAGGTTGTGCTTTTTTTGGGGGGTGGGGATTTCTCCCCCCCCTTAACTGAGAGCACTTCATTTTTAACTTTATAGATCCCCCCCCCAAAAAAAATGTAATTAAGTTGTCCCCATATCTTGGTCCAATTTAGTTGGCTGAAGCATGACATTCTTTTCAGTTGGCTCACCCGAGACAACAGGCTGGCACTCCCTGTTATGCCCTCTTATCCTAATTGTGTGCAGCAGGAATTGGGAGGTACCCACAGATACTGTAAGGAAGTCACTGTTCCCAGTAATGAAGTGCCACTCCAATGACAAAGAAAGCATCCCAGAATGACTACTGCTCGGAAAGTCAGGCTGTTTTTTATTTTGCTTACTTAAAACAAAACGTCAAGCTTTTAACATCGCAACACGGGCTATAGGGAAGGTCTCTATGGAGTGAAAATCTGAGACTTCACATCAGACATGGAGACTGTGACATGCTCTTGGATTTTAAAATTCAGGAGAGTGTGTACTGTAAATGAGATTAACCCTTGATTTCCTAAATTAATGAGAAAGGGGTTTTCTGTGTGAAATGTGTGCCTGTCTCCTCAGTTTGTTTTCCTGACCTACGTACTGGGGGTGGCCTGGCTTGGCGTCTTTGGCTTCTCGGCTGTGCCGGTCTTCATGTTCTATAACATATGGTCAACTTGCGAAGTCATCAGATCACTCCCAGCAAATATGACAGCTTCAGCGGACCAGATCTGTGTGGATATCAGGCAATACGGTACTTATTTTAATCCTGATTAAATGCTTTATCCTCTTTCCTTGTCCTATCTTCAACAGGTTTGTCTTAGCCTTATGAGATGAACCAAAAAGCAACCAAGTGTGGAGTCTCTGAACATGTCATTACTTTTTCAATTAATGCAGATTACACTGACCTCTTTCCAGATGCACCCAGTTTAACTGCATTTGGCAAGTCATTTATCTAAAGTGATTTTGTGCCTGTTATCCGCATTATGCTATCAGGCTTAATAATAAAACAATCAGCAAAATAAACTGCTTAAGCAAGCCTGAGCCCATCACCAAATAGTTTGAAAACCTACCATGCTAGTCTCCTGAATTTAGCTATATATCTGCATATTCTTACTATTTCTGTAATAATGTGAATTGTGTATGTGCTCGTGCAAAGCAGTTTCATTTATCCTTTTGTTTTGGAATGGGAATACAATGTTAGAACAGTATGAGGAAGGAACAGGGGTCTAGATTTGTGCACCCAAGAATCACACATTATGGGAACAGATCTTTTTTACCTGATTAACATCACACACACTATGCAGTTGTTCCTATCATTAATGCTTATTTGGTGACAAATATTGTTTAGCCCCCACTCTCCCCTGGGACTGGGATTATTTGTGTGGGATTAGGAGTGAGAGACACGATCACCTCCAAAAAGAAAAGGCAATAGAACACAGGGCAGTTGAACACATAATAGAAGTTGAGTCAATTTACTTCTAGAAGTTCCATCCAGATTCCAGGTATTTTAAGGTTCCTACCATACTTTCTCTGATATTGGCTAAAGAAGGGTGCAAATCTTTCAGAAAGGCCAGTGGAAATGAGATGTGCGGGGAAGGCACAGTAGAGGCAAGCCTGGGAAATAATGGGTTTTTATCCGCTGCTAGTACTTCTCAGAGTAAACCCATTGAAGTTAATGGATACAACTCACTTTCATCCAACTTAGTTGGATACAAGCCAATAGAAGTACTTATAGAGATTCCAAGACAAAGTAGCTGTTCTCCTCTAGTCCTGCTGCTTCTGTGCTGCTGCGAGCTATGCCATGACTGTTGAGTTGGCATGTTGCCCAAACCTTGGCTCATAGTTTTTCTCACTCCACATGGCTTAGTGCTCCACACACTTCTCCATTGTTTTATAACTCTCATACACATACCTACTGCTGTATAGCTCCCCCCACCCCCCAAAAAGGTCAAAGATGAATATATTTGATGAATATCTTCTATAGTGCAATATGTTGAGGTACTTTGCTTTCACATGGTATACTTCCACCAGAAAGAAAATGGCCTGAAGATCAGTAGTGAAGAAAAGGAACAGAGGCTTTAATAAGGCAATGGGCAATGGAGGAAGAGTGGCTTGCAGAGATAATTCTGAATAGTTCCTCTGCAACTGACCACAATTGCAATCTCAATCCACGAAGTTTAAGGCAGAGCCTGTAAAGATGCAAGCACCGTTTTCAGCAATCCCTTTGCCCATTCAACAGAGTCAGGAAGCACAGCATATGACAGTGATTAAAAAGAAGAAGAGTGTCCATAGTGACTAAAACAACCATTTGTCCGCCATATGGGAATCCTAGATCTGAGAACATCTCTTGGCAAGGAGAATCTCTCCTGGATGTAGAAAGGGAACACTGTTAAGTGATTTTGTACTTGATGGTGCCAACTCCAGATTGAACTGGTCAATGTGTGGGTGCTTGTTAAAGGAACACAACTTGCGTGTAGGTGGGGAAGGGAAATGGATTTCAGAAGGGAGAATGACATCAGCTATCAGCTTTAACAATGGCTTTTTGATATTTTAACTTCAGGTATCATCCCTTGGAATGCTGTGCCTGGCAAGGCATGTGGGTCAGCATTAGCAGATATGTGCAGCACCCCTGAGGTAAACGAGACTACGACACCCGGTGCTTGTCTTGCATATCTTGACAACTGGGATATAAACAATTGGTCTGCTAAAACATTAATGCTCGTGCCATTTATTTCTTTAAAAAAAGGTTTCTTAATCATGCAGAATGAATGATACAACATTCTGAGGATATAGGTCTGCACTACTTGTTGTGAGGCTAAGTGGTTCTGTGGATAGCCAGTTGAGAGATAATGGTATTTCTCCTCCCACCCCTTCAGTAGCTGGAATACATAGTGCTGAAAAATTATTTCATCAGGCCATATCAATTTTGCATAAAACATATCAATATGGTAAACACTAGGATACAACGTATAGATAAGTAATCAAGGATTAATATGCCAGGCTTCCTTTGAATAAGGAACAACTGCAAAAATAGTGCCCTCAGAATAGGCTGTCTCCTATCTTTATTGCTAAGGCATCATACTGACAGGGCTGATGTGGTCCATAGCATCTCTCTCCTCTAATCAGTTTGTCTAACTGCAACTGAGTTACAGTGACAGGCAGTAACACACAGCTGCCAGTTATAAAAGCACCTATTCCAGGCAGGTTGGGCAGGTTTGCCGCCTTATGCTGCCTTCCATGTCATTCCATGCATGTGGGTAACAAGGGCGCACACAGGTTTTTAAATGTGTGGAGCATCCCTCAGTTACGACTGTGGGCTAGAATAATGTTAATAGAGGTTGCAGTGGTGCTGATGGAACTGCTGTGGTGGTGGCCCTAGTCTCACTCAGAATAATAATTTTGGATTTGTTCATTCTTTTCTCTTGGCTGGCATGGATAAAAATTGCCCTGAATAAGCTGCACATGAGGCGACCAGCATCCAGTTACTAAGACTAACCTTTTTTTCCAGTCACAATCAGAGAGATGAGCGCAAGTTTCCTGTATGCAGAATCTGATTCCCACTAGGTTTCTTCCATGCTACCATGGTCACACCTGTGTTCACAGTTGTGTGAAGGAACCTGGCCTTTAGGTTCAACTGGCAGTGTTATGTTGCAGCAACACTGGCACAGACTCCTTGTCTGAATAGCTTGAAGTGCCATAGGTTTTGACATTGGACTTGCAGAGTACTCACTACGTCCCCTCAAAAATATTTGTTGGTGCAGTGACTCATGGAATCAGACCTTCCTCCACACTAGGCAGCCTCCCGAGAGTTATATTTGTTAATGTGCCATGGAGCTCCTAGGACAATGATTTTCCTCTTTACTGTTATAGTTCTATTTGTCTTACCACCTGTTCATTGTGGCGTGTGCTGGAGCTGGTGCTACTGTCATAGCCCTGGTGAGTACCATCATCCTCTCTCTCTCATAAAATAACCACATATTCCCTTTTCAGATGTAATCTTTAAAATATTGCTTAACTTAAACTAAGTAATAATTTTTGTGTTTGTTGGCACCTGATTGTAGTTTTCTCAGGATATTCCAAATAGCAGGCAAGTGCTTACATTTCCCAGTAAAGCTTTGCACCAAAGCAAGCTTTAAAATGGTTTTGTTGTTTTTTGCTATTCGTTTACCTCCATCCTGTTGCATGGCCAATTTATGGCATTTTTGGATATAGCTATTTTGCCATTAGTATGTAGAACTTCCCAGCATCAGGACACTACAGACAGAGGTTTCCTACCTTTGAAAATAGTTTTAATTAATACTCCTGTCTTTACTTCCTTTAAGTATTTTGGGGAGTATGAAAGGTACCTGAATGTACTGAAGCTAGTTAGTCTGATTAAAAACAAGACCCATTTATAGTCAATGAACTGCTGCAGCAACCTGCTTTCAATCTTCTGTTGCCAAATTCATTTAAAGTCATAATTTATCAATGTACTTCCCACTGAAACAACCAGGGACCCTTACATAGCTTAGGTAAAGCAGAGCTAGTCATTTTTGCCATAGCTCTCATTGAAATCTGTGCCTGACACAGTATAAATTTTCATTCTAACACAAAGAACTGCCTAAAAGGTCAGTAGAATTTGTTGTCTCTTATACGCTGTGTTTTGTTCTCTTCCACCAGCTGATCTACATGATGGCTACCACATATAACTATGCCGTTTTGAAGTTTAAGAGTCGGGAAGATTGCTGCACTAAATTCTAAATTGCATAAGCCCAGTAAAGAGCTGCACTGTGTAGCTTGAAAAACCACTGACACCCTAGACTAAAGAGTCTAGCTTTTTTGAAGTTTGTTACAGTAAACTGTAAATAGCTTCAGTAAGCATCTTTAAGCATTTTAGATTAATTCAAATTTATTTCTTGTATATGAATAATGATGTGGGTGAGAGCTGGCTATTTTCTATACTATGAGAGGATTGTTATTTTCAGTGATGTTGTAAATCATCCCTTTAAAGGAAGGAGGGCTTTCATTTAACATCAAGCTATATTTTTTTCTAACAATCATCTCTGAAATAATTACTGGATCAATTAAGGGCCTGTAATAAGTTATTTTGTCTCTGCTGTTCACTAATCTGAAAAATAATAAAGCATCTGTTCTACAAATAGATGACACACAAGATACATGCTTGATTCTTGATAACTGTCAGTGCCTACCTTTTAGATTGTTGTCAAAGGGCTCTTCTAAAGTACCACACATTTGCCTCTCATTTTTACTGTATAACACAAGCCCTTTGGGTTTTTACTGGTCAAATGTTTTGAGAGACAACTAATTAGGCTCACTGAAGAATACCCTTTTCATTAGCTGACATTTTCATTTCCCCCCCAAAATAAGAAACAAAAGCCATGCAGTTCTGTAGCAAAAGCATGGAAACAAGTTCATTCCACGCCAACCCTGGCCTATGAGAAATAGAAAACATCAACTTTTGTGGCACAGGCTATGTGCTACTAACTTACTTGTCAGTGATCAGCTTCCAAAGTTTAACCATGCAGCACGCAAAGCAAACCCTTTTATATAGAAAGCTGCATTTTAGGAAAAAAAAAACTTTTTGCCCCAGTGAGTATGGCGGAACACAACTTTTCTAAGAGGATAACTATATAAAATTTCCACATTACAATTTTCCTTTACTCAAGAGGATGGGGGAAGAAACAGGGAAAGGAAGAAACGATCACAGATTTATCTTGAGTTGCTCTTCTAGGCTTCAGCATGTAAACTTGCAATGTATTTTCAAAGCTTTTCCGTTTCTGTTGTTCTTTCGCATTAACTGCTTTTGTTCCTATTTCCTACTAACTTTTGCCAGTATCTACTTAGTAGTATTAAGCATGCAAAATTCTAGATATCTTTAGAAATAAGCCTCTTTGCCTTTTTTAATATTTAATAATGTAGAATAACTTTTAAAAATTAATATTACTAGCTGCCTGCTTTGCCTCTTGACATGCTCACTAGCCATCATGCTCACCCTTCTCTTCCAGATACACTTCCTCATGATACTGTCCTCTAACTGGGCCTACTTAAAGGATGCGAGCAAAATGCAGGCTTACCAGGATATCAAAGCAAAAGAAGAACAGGAGCTTCAGGATATCCAGTCTCGGTCCAAAGAGCAACTCAATTCTTACACATAAATGTTTGCCAGAAGAATTTTGTAGCTCTGACAAATCATCAAGCAGCTGCTCTGCAGAACAGATGCATGTCCAAGCAAATGCAGAAGTATAAAAACTTCACATTCATGCTCCTGGGCCATGATCATAGGGAAAATTTGCAGTGGATATCCTCCATTCCTTTAGCACTGCGATTGGAGGGTTTTTTTTGGGGGGGGGGAGGGAGGGGAGAGAGGTTGTCTCTAGGCCACTTTAGAAAAACATGCTACCAGGTCAAGGATCTTTATGGATATCTCTTGGCAATTATAAAAGAATTACTGAAGGAACACGCTCCTTTCAAAACAGGCTACCACAGTTGGTATCCAGCCCTGTAATGACTAAAAGATTTTAAAGGCTGTATATAATTACACAGATGTAAGTAACTAAGATTCTAGTATAACTAGTTATTCCCTTTCTTCTGAATACTGATAGTTGTGCTTATTTGATACGGTTTCAGGAAGTTACAAATAATCTTATTCAGACTCTGTCAAAATTAAAACTGGATTTTGTGGACTAAATGCCAGAAGTGTTATTTTCTGAGCCACTCCCTTTTCATTGATGCTGTAATGAGCCACTGTTGTTCTACTGCACTTACCAGAGTAAGCTGGGCACTGTTGCCCAGAGTTTGTTTTCTTTTAATTTTATACCGTTTGATGGAATGTAGACAGACCCTTGGATCAGGATAATGATCCCCTTCTCAGAAAATAAATGTCAGCTTTGCCTTAATATTTATTTTCTATAAATGTCTGAAGCATTTATATAGCAGTGGGAGATCATTATCATGTATTTTATCAAAGCAGAAAGTGTTACCTTGTTGAAATTATACTGATATAATTGTTTCAAGTGAGCAGATAACAATTTGTAGAACATAAAAACCCATAGCCATACAGAGCACAGGTCAACCACCCGTCTCAATTTTGGTGCTCAGCACGTTTATAGACAGTGCTTATTTGTTTTCTCTTTTAAGAAATTTGGTGTTCAGTAAAATATTGGGTGCCATTTTAAAAGTGTTTCCCACAAAATCTGCCTTCTAACATTTTCAGAAACATTCAGTGCTAGCTTGAGTACTAGTGATGGTATCTTTGGTGTGCTTTTTTTAAATAAAAAAATATATAAATGTTGGAGAAACTTTAAGTACATCGGTGAGTTTTAAATCAGTAAAAAAGTCAAGTCATACATCCATGTTAATGTGTGGTTTGATTAGTTTTGAACGTTTGCTGAATATTAACCATGCTCCTGTAGCTCATACAGAAGTGTATAAAGATAAAGGAAGCACATGTTTCTTTAGAAAGTTTTTAAAGGAAAAAAATATTAATGTGGAAAAAACTTCAGGTATTACCTTGCGTTTGAGTTTGTTACATGCCTAATCTGACTTTCTTTTTAAAGAGGCAAAATCTATATAGAGCAGATAAAAAATAGCTTAGTGTTTGTTTTTACCTGTTGCATGAAGGAAACAAATTTCTACAGCAATGCAGGTGATGTTCTTACTAGTCCAGTGTTTGCATAAAGGTAACGGACAGTGTCTTAAAGCCTAATTCTTTTCTAATTCTATGTAGCTATTTACTGGGAGTTTTTTGAAGTTTTGTTTAAGTAGTCTAATATTTTTTATGTAAAGAGCATTAAATTTTGCTATGTATAAATTTTTGTAACCTAACCGTGAATCAATATTTTCTATCAGTGCCAAGGGCTTCCTGTAGTTATATCCAAGTGTTACAATAAATATTTGTAGATAATAGAACCAATATTTGTGTATGCTTATTTTAAGAAGGTTTTGAAACAGTTGTAGCAGTATAGACAGCCATCCCAAAGCTAGTGTTTCGGTGACACATAATTGGAAGTAAAAATATGGCAACCAACGGACATAGGAAGATAGACCTTTCCCTGCATCTTATCAAGATGTGATATCCTTCAGTGCTAGGGTGCTTCTGGACTGAGTCTGACTTTCAAAAAGTGTGCACATTATTTGGTATATGCATTTGCTACTATCAGTTTACCTTTGGGGCAAAAAACAACAATATTGTATTTCACAGTTCAGGTTTGATACAGTTTGACATAAACATAAATTTGTTAGTTTCTGTCTCTTAAGAAATGAGAGCAGTCAAATTAGCAAACACAGATATGCAAAAGTGTTTTGAAAGATGCTAATCTGCAAGGGCCTGTTCTCAGTAATTGATTTTGAAATAGAGTACTATTTGCTCAACTTTGTCTTAGGAGAACTGCTGCTTGAGGCATGCCTGGTGTCTCTCATAAGCTCACTGCAAAATTTTCCCATCTATAGTGTGTTTCATTATTTTCGTGTGGCGTGGTCAAACTACATGAAGCCAGGATATATTTCAACTTCCAAAATCTCTGGCATTTCAACAAATCAGGTCCCATCGATTCATCTGTACCAGCATTTCCCACTAATTACAAAGCTTGTAAAGTGGGAATATTCTTTCATCACTTTCCCAAGGAACTCTCCTCTAAAATGAGTTGATAATATGATTTAATTTTAGTGAGTTCAGACAGTTGCCCCAGTTTTTCAGGCCAGTTTCATACTATGACAGCCATTTCCAAAATTTAAACATCATAATAGTGTAAATCATCGTTTTCAATACCATGTACTTTTAACAGGAAGTAGTCCCAATCACAAGAACTTAATTTTTAAAGTGTGCTTGACTGAACTCTTGCTGATGCCCTAGTTTGTTTTTAAAGAGTAGCTAAAGGATGTGCAGCAGCAGGAAATTGTAGCGTCACTATTCAAAAGTCAAAAGCTGCTTAAGCACATCACCCCAAAACTTAAATGTCTAAACACAGTTTTCATTCTAGAGCTTTGAGCTATGCTTATATAGACAGCTGGTCAATCATCTGTAAAGTCTGTAATATAAACTCTGGAAGAAAATATTTCAAATAGATTTAAACACAGAATTTTCTATGACTGCTGCTTTATTCTTTTAAAAATATTAATTTGTAAAACAAGGTAAACCAACCTGATTTGAATGTTTCCCCCACTGCCTCTATAAAAAGCTATTTTTATTGTACTGGCATATTTTAAACACGTAAAATTGGTTGTTCAGGTAGGAAGCAATTCTCTGAAACACTGTTTCAGTAGCACTGATAGCAACTTTGTGCCAACAAACAGCAATGTTTCACTTTTAGTATGTTCTTCCTGAATTATGCAGATGGCAATATTCCAATGTTCAGAATCTCACCCTAGTTTGTGGTGCTTCCTCTGATGAAAAAGAAGTGCACTTCTCTGGTTAGGGAGCCCCTGCTAATCAATATTCACCAGAAATCATCATCAGGCTCTCCATGAAGAGTGGCTGCAGCACTAAAGCTGGAAAACAGATAATAATGAATTTTGAAACAGTCTAATACACTTCTCCTTCTTAGGATTCCCATCTACCCTTCCCTCACACAGCATACACATCAAATCATAAGTCCCCCAATCATCTAGAGGAGGTTTTTTTTAGGGGGAGGGATAATTTGGACACTTATAGGGATGTGGTGAAATCTCCTTCCCCAACATCTGCTATCACAAACAATCTATAAATAGGGACCTGCTCAAATTAACAAATCTTAATTCAACTGCAATACAGTAAAGATTACCAGACAAGTGTAATTAGTATGCAATTAAAAGTGTTTATTGGAAAGGATTTGTTTTAATGCAAAAAGGCCCCACTTGATAAAAAAAGCAAAAATAAATAAATATGAACCATACACGTCAAGCACTAGAAAGATGCATACCTGTCCTCCTTTCCACTACCTGAGAGTTTCTCAGAAAATACTTCAGCTTCTTTCTTGAAGTCCTAATAGAGAAAAGAAAGTTGTTACTGGTTGCTTTTGTGTGGTCTCCACATTCCACTGCTACTCAAAAAACAGGAATATGATTAGGTACTTAAAATTACCCTAAATGCTATACAGAGAGTAGAAAGGGCAGGTCACTGCCACGATGCATTATCATCTAACAGATACAATGCAAAAGGGCGGGAATGAAGGTGAACACACACATTCATGTTCTAGCTTGTACACAGCAAGGTGGAATGGCTGCTGGAGTGGGGCAGTTCTAGGAGTGAAGGTGCTAAATGGCAATTGGTCTTCTTTTCTCTCTGCTTTCAACCAATAGAAACAGCCACTGATAGAGACACAATCTTACTGACTGCAATGGGGGTTTTTGGTCTTTATTTCAAAAATAGCATGCTTATGTCTGAACAGCTTTGTAATGGAATTTGTTATCATAAATTTTAGTTTGGCATATTTCACGTGTCCTGTTATTGGTTTTCTACCATAGTATGACCTTTTCCAGACAAAATTTTGTGGTCTCCATAGGTCTGTGGGTAATCTTAAACCTGTATGTTTAAACTGTTTAAAACCAGAATGTACACACTTAAGTATTTGCCCACTATTTTTTCTAGTATCATTGCCAAATTCAAATGATCTTGTATTTGTCAAAAGTGATCAGTGAATAAAAGATTAAGAAAGTAGTTTGATGCAAGAATTTGTATGTTACAAGACCAAGCAGAGATCACTGTACCGCAGCGTGATGGAATTATAGTGGTATCACTGCGTATTACCAATTCAAAATGACTAACATAGATCAACAGTAGAACAGATGTGGGGAACCTCCAACTGTTACTGTACTACAAATACCTATTATTACTGACCACAGACCAGGAGTTGGGAGTTCAACAGCATCTGGAGGGCCACAGGTAAGCCCCCCCCCCCACAGTAACAAATGACAGCGCTTTCCAGTGATTCGTTTAGATTGCTTACAGCATTCAGTCCTGGATATTTTGATGCACAGAGAGGATCTAACATTCTACTGTTCCTTTTTGAATCTGATATCATACAGGAAAAAAGTGTAGCTATAAACAACAGGTTTTGCCAAGCTGAACTCAAGTGTGGCTACTAGAAATTTACTGTATATGCATGAAGCATGACTCATTAGGCCAAAAAGCTATAATCAAGGAAGTATGATGGCTTGGAATCCGTCCTTGTAAGCTAATCATTAATTCAGCTGAAGATGGTTAATTCTGGATAACCGCAAAGCAAGCTGCAGAAGAATCAGCTCAACTGCAAATATCCACAAGGTTTGCAACAACAATCTAGTACATTGGAAATTTTTGTTGGTTATTAACCGAAATAATTTGGCAATAGACTATTAAATGACCTCAAGTGGGGGAAACATAAGGTAGACTTTATATCCCAAGTTTCTGATACAACAAAAGCTAGACCTCAACATTTTAAATTAATTAGATCTTGTTCTACTCTTTAGTTGGTTGTGTACATGCTATCTTGCATGCTTGCTTGTCCAGTGTGAAAAAGACAAAGGAACTACTGAGATTGTTCTTGGAGTACGTGAGTTCCCAAACTAATACATCTCAGGTGCATTAAACCACCATCTTGTTGACGCTAAGCACATTTGGTTCAGATCAGAACCTAGATGGGAGACCTCCTATTAACCACAGGACATTAGATGTAAGAATAATGGACAACATCACCTCATTTGCAAACTCCTGCTCCCGATTCTGCTGTATTATTTTCATGTATTTTTCCAGTGGATTAGGAATAGCATCACCACCATGCTCTTCAGACTTTGAGATAATGGTTTCCATATCTGCTACATCTTCATGCTTTTTCTCGGTTTCCACTGACTCTTGCATACACTTTTATGAAACCAAATGAACACCATAAAACATTTTAACAGAGAAGAAAGGAATGCTCCACTTAAATGTGGCCCACTGGTAACATAATCCTACCTACACTCAGCATCCTATACAGTGGTACCTCGGGTTAAGTACTTAATTCGTTCCACAGGTCCATTCTTAACCTGAAGCACTACTTTAGCTAATGGGGCCTCCTGCTGCTGGTGCCATGCCGCCAGAGCACGATTTCTGTTCTCATCCTGAAACAAAGTTCTTAACCCGAGGTACTATTTCTGGGTTAGCGGAGTCTGTAACCTGAAGCGTATGTAACCTGAAGTGTATGTAACCCGAGGTACCACTGTACTTTTATAAGGCTCTTAAAGGACTATATTTAAGAAACAGCACAAAATTAGTTGCAGCAAATTGCCTGCAATAATGATGTCTCTTCAAACACAAGTTAAATCCTCACAGTAATCAATAAGTGGCTTACTTCAACCAGAACTAAACTACATTTGATTATCAAATCCCCCATTTTACAGAAGCGCAACTGGCCTCAACTAGAAGTTGGGCATTTGATGTTGCAATCCCATGCTATAGAGAACATTCTTCCAACAGATTCAGCAGGCACCCTTGCTATTGACTTTCAGGTGACACTTGAAGGCCTTTTATTAATGTTGAAAGCTCACTGTAGCAGCTTAATTTTCTAATTGCCAGTGACCTTAACCATTATCTGTATTTTGCTTTCTCAGATGGTGTTTTATGTCTTTAATGTTACACACAGTCCTGATATTTTATATGGTGGTTTAGAAATACTTGCATAAAAAAGTAAAACAGCTAAATGCAAAGTATTGTTAGAAAGTCAGTTCTCCAAGAGAATGTTTGTACTGGTCCCTTTCCCCAGAACATATACTAAGAACAACTGATGCAGTTTACTTTCCATCTTTGGTGGTGTCAGATTAATGTGCCATATCTTGGTTTTATTACTGAAATGGTAAGAAATGCTGACCACATAGTTCCTCATGAGGAAGTCCACTGGATGAGAAGGACTCCAGCCTGCCATTAGAAGTAGCAGGGCTGCAGCCTCCTAGCATCAGAGCACCCCAAGACAGCATACTCTCAGAAGTGATCATTTATAAAAATTCCTATTCTGCACAAAGAGCTTCAAAAATAGCTGCTCTTCCAAAAGGAAATATTCAAAGGTTGTCCAGTTTATTTTTATTTGTAAAACACTTTACTTTTACCAGTACTAAGGCACTATGAATAATCCAATATAATAAATTTGATTTCTGTTCAACCAGGGTGGGTGGGATATAGTGGGGATATAATAGAGCAGGGAAAACCCAATTTAATGCAGCTTTACAGCAGCTTACTCATATCCCTGGCAAATCAATATGGTGGTAAAATGGCAGGTGGCAAATAGCTTCTGATCTATCAATCTCCACCGGAAGGAAAACAAGTTCTGCAGAAATTCTATCAGCACACTACACGCAACGGCCACTCCACAAAACTGCCTCTGAGAATCTGTTGTCTATACAGGCAGCCCCCCTGTTTACACAGGGTTTACGTTCCGAGGCACTGTGTGCATCGGTTCAATTGCGTATAACTGAAACCCACTGAAAAAGCCTGCAAACACCCCACCCCCATTGCGCCCTTTAAGTGATGTCTTTATGGCGTTTCCAGGTCACTTCTGGGTTCGGCGTGATGTGAGTTTACAAAATCAAACTCATACTGGACGCATGTAAATGGGGGGGGGGGCTGCCTGTATCTACAGTCCTAGTCCAGAAAAAGAAAGTACTCTTTAGTTTATAATAACTATTTTAAATCACCAAGACTCTGAAATGCATTACCAATTCTTCATTTGCTTTTTCCAGTTCTCCTTGCTTTCTTTCCAAAGTGTCCTGCCTCTCTTGCTGCCTTTTTCCTTCCCTCTCTTCCCATTTTTGCTCCTCCTGCTCCTCCTCCTCTTCTTCTTCCTCCTGTTCTTCAGGATGCTTTTGTTTCTCCAGGGCTGTTATTTCTGCTCCACCTAATACATAGAGGGCAGTATTAAGCAAAGAAAGACAGTTTTGCATTCTGAAGCATTAAATCAAACAGTTGGATGCATATTATTGCATATTATTCCAAACAAATAGGTACTTAACAGTGCACAGAAAAGACTAATAATCCAGAGAAGCAGAATATGTCAAGTCCTGCACAAACTGTATTCAGCTTCCTTTACCTCCATTTAATGTATATTGGTGATTTTCCAACTCTATGGCTGCCCAATAAACTCTCTACATAAGACTGTGCAATATCACTCAGCTACAGAAAACCTGCCTGTGCCTAGTCATCATGATGGTGCAGTAGGGTACAGAAATATATTAATGGTTAGGGTACATTTTGTTGAAATGTCACAAAAGAAAACAAAATTTCAAGTACAGCAGTTACAGCTGTCTAACAGAAATAGTAGGCTTGAGAAGAGGACTGCTGCAGGGCTCCATGTCACAAATATTACCCTTTCAGCTGCCCCAATATGCAAACAAGAAACATGTTACTTCATAGAGCTTCTGTTTCTCTCAACATTTGCCCTCTGGAATCCCTATCTTTCCATACAAATTGTTGAAAGTAGTGCACTATGCAGGGAGAATAGTCACGATCAAACTCACTCCCCACCCATCTCGGGTTCCCCTAGGTTCCTTTGTTAAGCCCTCTACCCTTGTTGCCTTATCTCCAAATGTCTAACATAATTGTGTGCCTTTCTGTTACAGATATGGAGAAGCTTAAAAATTATGTTCTTAAGTTGACTGAAGCAGCTCTAAACTGAAATATATTATGAAGATATTCTGTTATGGACAGTAGCCAGTTTAAAATAATACCATTTACTGTATTTCAGACAAGATGCTGCAAAAGCTTCGGTTTCCATATACTTTGATAAACAAGCCATCTAAAATGGCTATTCACACTTGTTTGAGCTGAAAACTCACTTATTTCCTGCTGTGAAGTGCCCGCTGCTGGCACAGTAGCCGGAACATGGCTTCCACTAACAATATGAGATGGATGTGACACATCACTTTCGAGCTGTTCTGGAATGTCCTCTTGATCTAGAGGAGAAGTAGGAACAATGCCCTCATTATTCTGCAATTATCAAAGCAGGGCAAAGAAATGGACACAGTGTGGGAATGACTGAGTTCAGAATGCATAAGTGTAAGCCATTAATTAAGTGCTCTTCTTGGCCAAGCCAACCATTACCCTAAGAATGAAGAAACTTCAAATGGGCTGTTTTAATCAGAATCATGGGACTGTCTGGCTTGGAAACTAGTTCTTACAATATGTTTCCTAAGCAAAGAGTCAAAACAGCTTCATCTCAATGTGGACTTTGTAGGATTAAAATCCACCAATGAGACACAAGCATGAATGCAAAATATGGAGAGCCTGGTTGCATTTGAGTCACTTCCATAAAACAAAACTTTCAAGTTTCCTATAGTTTTGCCTCTTCTCAGGCTGGAGTTTATTGGTGTTTGGTAGGGCTTGCAAGCATCATGTCCCTCTCCAGTTGTTTCAACTCCTCTATCACCATACATAAACATCACTGTCAGAAAGGTTCTGTCAGAAAGCAGCAGTCTGTTATCTTTTAATACCAGGTTTTTCATTACTGTTATTATATACATCTTGTTTTTATAATGAACAGCAACATCTGAAGGGCCACAACTGCCATCACCCCTAAGCAATGGCCACATAGACTGTGGCTCATGGGAGTTACAGTCCAATACCATCTGAAGTGCCAAAGGTTCTCCATCCCCGATACAGATTATATCAAAATATAACCTGGCTAATTTACAGGCTCAATATCCAGACGATTAGTCTAAGGTACCTGTCACATGCAGCATGCCACACATCTTACAATTTTTTTGTATACCATGCCCCCCCACCTCCTTAGCCCAAGCCTCTACTGCCAGTGATAATGTATACATGTGTACACCCATCCTTTCATATCAATCTACAAACACTGAGAGAATCAACACGAGGAACTGTGTGATAGCAGCACAAGCCAATAAGTTATAGTTGCATTTTTTGGCAAAGCTTTAATTTGCACTCCCTCAATAGTTCTGTCCAACCAAAATTATAGTTTGTACTGTATATCCAGTGCTGTAACCCTCTCTTTCATGCACTTACTGGTTTTCCCTGTGCATTATCCAATTCAAACATTTTTCACTTTCATTAAATCACATTATTTTACATCACGTCTTCTAAGTTTTAAACCAGAGCTTTCCAAACTTTTCATGTTGGTGACACACATTTAAGACATGCATCATTTTGCAAAACAATAATTCAGTTTTACTAGCAAACTGGAAGTTAAAGTAATCCCTTTCCAGCCCCGGAAGGAGCGCAAGGAGCATTTGCGTGACACAACTACACACTGCCGCCAACACACTAATGTGTCACGACACACAGTTTGGAAAGCTCAGTTTTAAACTATCTCTAGTTTTTCATTTCCAGGTTGTGGCAAACATCAAATATACTAAAATGTCTATCAGGCGAGTGCCAGAGTTTCCCAAAGCTCTGACTTCATACTTTGCCTATGCCAGCAATGGCGATCTTAAAAGGCCTCACCAATATAACCTGTACAGCTTCAGCTTCTGCATATTTTGCTTTTCTACTAATGTGGGTTCCCAAGCCCAATGTGTAAATCATACAATGTCCAATACCATTCCCACTAACATTTGCACACATACATACACACACAAGGATTAGGCTAGGCTTCAGTTCTATGCATTTTATATGTTAAGACCATTGCACAGTTGCCTGGTAAAAGGGGTGGCTTAAAAGGCACCCCCATTTCCTTAGAACAAGTTGAGAAGTTATGAAAATCCAAAAAACCCGAAGAGTCATACTTAAGAGATTTCTGGCTTTAAAAAAAAGGTGGCTCCCAGATATAAAATTTCTGCATTGCTTCTTTCTGAAAAATATAGTAAAAACTTACATTTACTGGCAGACTCATCATTTCCAAGGTCAGAGTCATCATTTCCAAGGTCTTTATACAGGAGCTTCTCAGATTTTGCAGAGTCACTAACACCCTGAGTTTCATCTTGCTGCTGATGAAGACTAAAAGGAAGGAAAGAGATGGAGAAAAGTGATTATATTTAGTTTAGAAAAGTTTCTAAAACGTTAAGTTAATAGGCCTGTGTCACATCTGCAGAGCACACCATGGGCATAACATACAAAGACATGAACATTAGTTACAAAAAAGGTTTATCAAAGCTCTTTGTTTTGCTCTTGCAGGAGGAGCCTTTATGCACAGTCTTCCCTATGCCGGCATCAACCATCGGAAAACTGAGTTATGGTTGTATGGAGGGGAAAAACCATAGCGAGGTTCCTTTCTGCAGTCTGGATGACAGCTTCCATGCTGTCCAAGTGTTCTAATAATTCAGATTTCAGTCATAATATCCAATATCTAAACTCATGATCTCCTATTCACAATAGCAAGGTTGCCTCATCATTTTATCAACTTGCATACCACTGTACAGTACTCTCTACCTTCTTCCTGGTGCAGTATTACCAAACACACTAACTCTTATGGGATACAGCTCTCAAAGTGGAACAACATGGTCAGGATATGGACCCACAAAAGTTAAGCAACCACTACTCACTCACCACTACCCCCGAGTCTGCATGTTAGAGGCCCACTACTGTCTCCATCTCTTTTTGAATGCAAGGGCACAGCCTTCAGCAGCAAAAAAACCACACAGCTTGTGTAAGGGATTAGGAAATGTTTGGTATATCTCCATGTTTCTGTAATGTATTAAAATGCAGTACACAAAAAGATACTGTAACTACTGAAGTGCCTGAGGATAAACCATGCTCTTGGAAGAACGTTTGATTACGGATATCAACAGGTAACACACAAATATGGGACATGACATAGCTGAAGATCTTTCGCCACTATATAAACATTACCTTAGTTTTTGTTTGCAGGAGGCTGGGGAAGAAGAAACTGATATATTAGAAGCATGTTCAGGAGATGAAAGGTTGCCTGTTCTTTGAATGGGGGAGAGAGGTTGGTCTGCATTCTGATGAGGGGCAGCAAAAGATGAGGCAACTGTATCTGCAGAACAGAAGGCAACCACATATTACTGTGCAATAGTATCTGAACAGCTACTGTAAGCAACAAAACACTTAATACCAGTGATGTGCATTGGAAATTGTTCCTGGAAAACCACAGAATACTTTAAGGAGGGGTAAAAACACAGGAACATTGGAAGACTCTGAATGCTTAAAAGATAGGCTTGGTACTCTCTAACACTGGTTTTCAGATTAGAAAAAATTGGTTCATTGTGGAAAAAATACAAAATATTTTTTTCTGCACAGTACTTCTCACTTAAGTTTATCTCCATGTTTTGAATAAATAGCAGGAGCAAGAGAGTGTTTAATCAGAGTATACTGTGTGTGTGTGTGTGTGTGTGTGTGTGTGTGTACGTACGTACGTACATACACACACACAGACTACAGAGAGTCTACAAGTAAAAGACTAACAGTTTCAATGATAAATAGTGTGGCATTAAAAGGGGGTCAGATGAAAAACAGCATTTCCATGTTTGCAGTAAGTAGAAATGGACCAAGGGAAGGAACCATCACGGCAGAAAACTCTGCTCCTGATACCCACACAAAGCAACAACTTCACTCATAATTCATGAATATCAAATTGCTTACCTTCAGAAAACAGCTTGCTACTAATATTTCTCTTTGCTTTGGAAACAGGAGTAGAAGACAGACGTCTAGAAGTAGACTTCCTCCGTGGAGGGGTTAGATGATCTTTCAAGTGATCCCCATTTCCTGGTGTCCATCTATAGCTTTTACTTTTTTGGCAGTGAAAGGGTACTTCTTGGGAATATAGATCATCCTGTGCAAACCAAAGTCTTTGGCGAGATGCCATGTTAAAGTTACTTGCCATAGGTGAAGAGAATGTGGTTTTTGCTGGGCCAGCTGTGGTTTGAATGGCTCTGTATTGGTAATTCCTGTAGGCCTCTTCTAAATATTCAGCTTCTCTTTCCAATTCTTTTATTCTAGCCTTTGTATTAGCTACAAATTCTAAATCAGAATCTTGTGAAGTGTTAGGTTTCAGTACGTGGTGATGATGTCTGGGGCTTGTACCATTTCCCATTCCAATAATATCAGCCATTGGCTGTGTTTTCAGGAAAGCACCATCTATATAAATATCAGGAGGTACAGTCTTGTCACCAAACAAGTCAATGATAGAACGATCAACCAAAGAGGGCTTTGGATTCCGATACACTTCATTCTCTAATGCTACAGGCAAGAATTTAATAGAGATAAAGAAAAGAATTTAAGAAAAAAATTGATTTGGTCATTGTATAATTAGCGTGCAAAATTGAAAACTGAACTTACCTTACATTTTAATATAGTTATTCTACACACAAATTCAACATGCTTTAATATAGCAAAAACCCCTCAAATTTCAGGTTTTTAAAGTTAGTACAATCAAACAAAATGAGCAGAAAATATTCAAATTAAGCTGAAAGTATCAGAGCCACAAAAGAGGAGAGTTAGATCCAAAGAGCTGCCTATACCAGCAGAAGGCAGTTACATTTCAAAATCAAATGTAGAAGTATAATGAAAGTATTTGCCTAGTCATTTCAAGATTCGAGGAGGAGTATGAGGTCTCTTAAAGCTATAATAAGGTACCCAAAGGCGGGGGGGGGGGGACCAAATACACAGAAAGCCACATTTAAATTGGACTTAACTCGATTTCAGAAATTGTGATTTCAAACAAAGAATGTTGTAACAGAAAGGAATGAAGGGGGGGGGGGTAAATAAGAAAATCTGAGTTGGGAGAAATAAAATATAGTTATGGAAGGTTTCTGGCTAAAAACGGCATAGACTCTTTTTGTTTCTTGGCTCTGATTAAGGAGCCTTTAGTCCATGAAATTGTAAGCCCTAATAAACTGTTATTCTTTAAGATGCCACAAGAATCTTTGCTGATTCTGTTTCTGAACTGTCAGATATTGTCTACATATGGTCAAGATCTTTCTCCATAAGAATTTTTTTTTAACATTTTAAAAATCACAATATCAAATACCAGACTTCTACAAAAAAACCCAATACATGCCATTTTTCATGTGTATTATTTCAATCTGCTCCAATGCTTAAATAAAATTGCTCTAAATAAAGCCTGATCTTATTCTGAGTTAGCCCAAAAGTGGAGAGGATTTTTCAAACCTGTCTGTGTCTGTTTCAGTTGTAGCTTAAGGTCTTCCATTTGTGCATTTAACTTCCTGATAGTATTTTCACATTCCGACAACTGAGTCTTCAGCTGCACACAACGTTCAATCTAAAAAGATTTCAGAGACAAAATGCCTTACTAATTCAAGAGCATTCTTAACACACTGAAGCAACTAATCCATATAGTTACAAATGAGCAATCAGCCCCCCTAGGTCTCAAATGAATAAACTGGTGGAAGGGAGGCAGAGAGAAACAGATATTTTGATTTTGAGTACACCAGTTCCCCATCTAGAGAAATGAAGAATATGAATGTAGAGTCTTCACTTGGCCTTTATTTGGGAGAATTTAGTTGTCTAATTCCTCGAGTATAATATTATCACAGTAAGCATTTACAACACTAACAATTTACTTAGTATCATGCAAAGAGTTCTCAGTTCAGCAGCAAATACAAGTGTAGAGGGTGTGCACTGCTTTTGCAGGATCAGACTGTATTTTTTAACATTGGTTTTAGACTTTAATAATTTGGAGTGAGGAAAATGTGGTTGATGAATTTATGCTGATTCTATTGTGTTTTTAAAAAGTATTTTTAGAAGAACGAGCATAAACAACAAAATGGTAGTTTACCTCATTTTGTAACTGTTTTTCCAAGAGCTGCTTGTGAGTGTCAGATTCTTCACCTTCAAGCTTCCTAGCATGTTTTGCTCTTTTCAGCTCTGCCTCAAGAACCAAATATTCAGCTGATGGCCGACTTAACTCTATAAAAAGGAGGATGGGGGCGGGGGCGGAGGAATAAAGTTAAAATCTAACCTTGCCAGGAAACACTGCATCTGATACTCTGTAGCAGACCATCCAACTACAGAGGTACCTCGGGTTACATACGCTTCAGGTTACAGACTCTGCTAACCTTGGGTTAAGAACTTTGCTTCAGGATGAGAAAAGAAATTGTGCCGTGGCGGCGTGGCAGCAGCAGGAGGCCCCATTAGCTAAAGTGGTCCTTCAGGTTAAGAACAGTTTCAGGTTAAAAACAGACCTCCGGAACGAATTAAGTACGTAACCAGAGGTACCACTGTACACTCTTTAGCGTCCCGTGCTATGATTTAAATGGTTTAACTCCTGGAAAGCCCTCGATGCAGGCAGTCACTGAATATCCTTCTTAGCGTTAATCAGGACTTAACGAAAGATTAATAAGGTTCCATCCAATAATTATAAAAACATTGATGTGGGTTTTGCACAAATCAACATGGATACTGAGGACAGCACAGCACAACAAACCAAGGAGAGGAGCAAACAGTGGACTTCAGATAGGCCTTATCTTCCTATTGGTGAATCTCCTTCAAAAAACTTGAGTCATTGTTCTGTGTTTTTGGCGATCTTAGCCTCTGGGGCATCAAAACACTCAAGTACATAATATACACATTGACATATACAACTTATAACAAGGGCATATAACCAAGCCAATTGAGGTCCCTCTATATCTGAGGTCATCTTTTTAGCTCCTTGCTTGAATCACAGTCATTTGTATATAATCAGCAAAGCACATATGCTTTAGCCTTTGGCTAGCTACTACAGATTTTATATCTTGTGCAACACAATTTTAAAGAAAGCCCATTGATGTTATTGTCACTATTCAATAGGTGCCAGTGACAGTCTTGCAAAAGATAGGTGCAGATAAGTAGTTTTGGACTTTAGGAGTTACTTCCTGAAGCACTATGAAAACCCTGAAAAACCCATTTAGTTATGACAGAAACACAAAAGAAAAACAAATAGACATATAACACAGAGAAACAAAGAAAAGAGCAGACATGCTATTACATTTCTAAAATGTATTTTCTTTGCAAATCTTACTAATAATTTTTTTTAAAGAATATTAGATTAACACTAACTGTCTCGGAGTTCCAAGTTTTCATTGCGCGCCTCTTCCAACTGTTGTTTGAGTAGCTTATTCTGCACCTGAAGTTCCATTTTCTCTTCTTTTAGTGTTGGATAATCTGAGACTTCTTCCAGTTTTTTTGTCATCAATTGATTTTGCTTGCTTAATAATAAAACTTGAGCCTTGACTGAATCTATTTCCAGCTGGAAATAAATACCATATTAGAAAAAAAAAGTTAGCAGACCTCTTACAGTATATAACTAGATAATTTATTTATCTGAATTATAATGGTAGTAAAAATATATTGCTAAAACAGACATTTTAACTTAGCTACCTCAAGCTCTTTTGAATGTGATATAGCATGTTCAAATTCTTGCTTTTTTGAATTAAGAGAAATGGTCTCCTCATGCAAAAGCATAGCTTTATCTGGTCAAAAACAGGAAAGTTTTATATTAGACATTTCATTAAATAAAAGTCAAACATTTGTTTTTGAGTGGTAGGGTTTTTTAAAATAGAGAGATAGATATAAAAAACACCTTTAATTTTTTTCTCATCTTCAGTAATTTTCTTGGTTCTAGCTATGTATTCTTCATTTAGTTCAAGCTGATACCTAGGAATAAAAAGCATTGCAAAGTGTTGCCAAATTACTGAAGCACTGTCAGTTTCAATTCCATGTGTCTTTATAGCTAAGTCATAGTAGCTTTATGCTGGATAACTAACCATGTTCAATCTTCAGATACAAATCAGAGGGAGAACCCATATATAAAATTATAGTCCTAAACACAATTGACAGCTAGTTGAATCCAAGCAGATGAACTCAACTGAAACTTGATTAAAACTGCACTCTTGGTTTCTTTTTGTTCAAATTTTGCACAGGAGGAAAGAGGCCAGTATATCTGTGTACCCTGGCCAGCAGCATTTCCTTCAATCATGACATCCCTACAAAATTTAATCTGAGTTTAAATATTTGAGCATCTCCTGATTAAATATTGAATATTTGAGCATCTCCTAATTAAAATCTAAATCCCTAAAACAGCAATTGCTAGCCTTTTTAAGGCAGAGGATCACATTGCCCTTTGGTCAGCACTCCAGGGACTGAAGTATAGAGGTGGGCATGGGCAGTGTGTGAAGTACCGTACTTTTCTGTGTAGAAGATTAGGTTTTGCTTTCTAAACATCATCCTAAAAAGTGGGGGTCTTCTTATACAAGGGGAGTGTATAGGGTGTACGTTTCATTGGTTTCTGCCATGGCTGTCAGCGGCTATTGTGCGTGTTATTGGTTGCTGTGTCAATGGGTGGTGTTTATTGGCCGACACTGTGGCAATTGGGCAGGTGATTGGCAGCTTCTACACCGGCAAGGGAACAGACGAGCTCAACAACCCTGGGTAATGCTGCCCCCCCAAAAAAGCTCAACAACTTTATGCCATCTTCCCCATTTTCTTAAATTTGAGTCCCCCAAAATAGGGGGCATCTTATACATGGGGGCATCTTACACACAGAAAAGTACAGTACAAAAAATTATAGGGGAGCAAATACGACCTGTGGGCTAGTCACCCCTGCCCTAGTAGAGTTTCAGGGCATTGCAAGAGGATGAACAAGAAACTTCTATAGGCTTGCTGCTTCCATTACTCTCTTTTCCATAGGGCAAGAGCTCCAAATTCCATCTCTTCCCATCACACTGACAGACGCATCCCTAGTATATAAAAATGCTCCATAAATATTTCACTTATTAGTATTTTCTGTTTGTCTTTACTATGCGACTACTTTTCTATGTGCATCATATGCAGTTACTGAAGGAGACAGGCAAATTAATTACTTTAGGAGTTCGTTCTTTAGTTTCTGGTCGTAAGTCTCTTCAATGTTCTTCACAGTTACCTCCCGATGACGAAGTGCATCTTCTACAGTTTTATTTTTTGATTCTTGAAGGTTTTGAGCTCTGAAGCAAAGAAAGAAAATGCACAATAAAACAATCCTAACAGAACAAATCAGGTGACAGAAGCATCAGAAACATGATGGGGAACTTATTATTACAGTGGAACTCACAACAAAATGCTGCAATATGTGCCTAGGAGTGCTCTTGTCCAAGTCCCTGGCCAGCCTAGAACAATAATCTTGGATTAATATTCTGGCCTCCGGGGGGGGGGGGGGGGTGCTGAGGTAAGAAGCAAATGGCTATTCTGCCACCCCATTAGAGTTCTTTTTAAAGAGTTCTCTCTTTTTTGTACTCCTGCAACCCCTGAGATTTTCACCAAGCTTCCTACCATCTCCCTCATATGTGGATGCAGCCATCTTAAGTACCCACACATGGAGAACTAAGTTTGCTATTTGATTTCTTATTATGTTTTTACTTGGTAGGTTTAAAGTGACTCAGATGATAATGTGTCTTCAGACCCCCACATTTCCCATAATTATCATATGGACAATAGTTTCATATTCAAATGTTCTCTTCTGTAACTACACTTCCCTTCCAATCAGTTCTTTAGAGCAAGAATAGCAGTAAAGCTGGGTGTCAGCTTCTTCAAATACCCCTCTCCATCCAAACTCTTCCACCCACACTGTGCTTTGCAAAGCCACTTTTAACAGCACCTATGCTACTTCCCATAGTCAATCCCAAACTTATCATCATCTTAATCTCCTTCCCACATGGCACTGTTCCCCACCCCAAATTTCTTCATTATGTCAAAACAAAACAAAAAACATCCTGGCAGTTTAAACTACCCTGCCATACAACTCTCCAGGGTCACTATTACCCATTCTGGTTTGACTGCAAATGCTGGCAAATTACAAGTTCTACACTCTGCACTGCATGAGCACAGAGACCTGTATTAAAGCATGCTGCAGCAATCACTGGTATTTCAGATAGAAATGTGGGCTGTGGTAAAGATTAGGCCTTAAATCTGACAACCCTACTGTTGGACATATACTACTGATTTCAGGAAATCTTTAACAACACTGGCTCACGAACTAATTATTTAGGACTGCAAATGCTGAAAGTAAAGGAATTACAAGGGAGGATGAAGCTTATTCCTCTATTTCAAAGGTTCACCAGCTCCCTCTTCTGGGTAATCAGAGGGATTTTCATCTATCATTAAACTGAAGGGGAAGGAAAGGGAATTAAAAGGCGACAAACTTAAACTGCCTAATCAGTTAATTATGGATTCCTGAGCAACTATGCTTAAATATTATTTATTGTATGTATTTAACTGACTAAAGTTACATACTTATTTGATGGAAAACCTCTAAGCAGTTCACAAACCCATATTCTCCTAAACATACATCAGGACTAATGGCAAAACATCAACATGCACTGTTGTCAATATCTAGATGGTTTAATTAAAAAACAAAAAAATGTATTGACTTCAAGACAAACTGTCAAAGCAATGCCAACTTTTCGATGAAACACCATAAAACTCAGTTAACAGGGAACAATTCTGCCGCTAAAAGCAGCTGGATAATACTGTTTCTAGAGGTGTAAAATTACATTTAATGAAATAAGAGTAAATGAAGCTTCATGCTAACTGTAGCATTTAGAAGGCCAAGAAAAATATGCGGTTTTTCCCCAACTAAAGTTATATGAATGTTTAACAACTCACAGTTCAAAAGCTTCTATTCTCTGCTTCAGTTCTGCCTCTCGGGATCTTACTGTTTCAATATCTTTCAGCAGGCTTTGCCTTTGCAGATAAATTTCCCTTGCATCAATCTATTGGGAAAAAACATATTTGTATTATATGCAACCCCAAATGTAGCAACAGCTGCATATTCTATATGAGATTTGGAAGGCTGTATTCACAACTAGCATTCTATTGTTAACTTGTTGCTGGAACTGCCTGCACTTCATTATGCAGTTTGCTGATAAAACTAGTTACTACTAGAAGACTTAGCAGTAGTTACAACTAGGTAAAACAGGTATCTTATGAGTTATGGAAAGAGTTCTATGATTTATTTATTTTTCAGTGGATAACAGTGCAAAGGGAATAAGACGCAAATATTAGGACATGGAAGATGCATTTCCACTTTTTCAAATACAGCATCCCACACAATTACTTATGCAGTGCATTTTAATAGCAGGTGGTCACATTTTTCGGCACAAATGGCAGATTAGGAACCACAATGGAACATACATAGAAGTAACCTGCAAGCAAAATACATAGTCACTCCCAATACATTTCCCAGTATGGCTCTTGATATAGGATAAAACCTCCCAACTCCTGCATTCTATTTAGTTCAATTTTTTCAAACATTACCTCTTGCTGCTTCTGAAGCCTCTCAATAGCATTTCTTTCTCGAGAGCTTAGAGCCTCTGACTTGGCTCTGTGAACTTTTTCAAATTCTTTACGAAGCTCTGAAATCTCTTTCTGGGATTGTGCTCTCTCGTCCATCTTAATTTTGGCTATTTCAACCTCTTTGAAGTGTTGCAACTGTGGCATTCAAAATAAAATTATAAGTGTCAACTGTCACATAAAAACATTAGATCACAGGTAGATGGCTAATTCTTGTGACTAGCAAATCCCTCCTGTGTAAGAATGTGATAAAGTACCATGGTAAATCCACTGCTCTACAACTAATCAGATCTCCCAATTTTCCTTTTCCTAAAAGTAGCTGTTGGGTGAACAGGCATTTGCAGCAAGCACTGATGCATGCAAGGATTAAGCCACATTATAGCCCTGATCCAAGTCACTTCCTATAGTTTTTAAAGAAAAAGTGATCTAATCACAGATCTCCTGTTTAATGTAAGTTTGGCCGTTAAGTGAGCAAGCAACTGAGACAGAGCATTTAGTTGATCCTGCAACTAATCCCAATGATTACTCCTACTAATCATAATGTAAACAGCCATGTCTTGCTCAATAAATGTTTGTCCTCTGCTTTTCCTTCATGTATTTTGTGTAGTCTAAGAATAAGTAAATTGTTGTACTAACAAAAGCATCAAATAGGCACATGAAAATTTGCATTAAGACTGACAAAACATCATTGCCTCTCCTCCCATTTCCCTTCACCTTCTGAGACATTTCCTCTTGAAGCTGTTGTTCTACTTCTTTTCTATATTCAGCAAGTTTTACTTCAAACGACTCAGATTTGTGGCACTGAGGATACATGTCTGCAAACTGTTCATCAATCAGTTGAAGTTTCTCAGCTATGAAAAAATATATAAAAGGCATTGTTCCATTATATGTGATCATACTAAACAAAAGAAATTTACATTGCTGACATTTTTATAGGGGCCAGCTCTCCTACTTCATTTTATTATGCTATGATGCCAATGATGATTTATATTTATTGGTTGCTTTACTCATGGAAACATAAGAAGAAATACTAAAACCAGTTACAAGTAACACCATCAATAACTCCCCCCGTCCCAAATCACACATCTATAGAAATAAGAGACATGTCTTACAGATCCTGCCCCCTCCCCAAAGAGCCCACAAATACTTTTTAAAATCTTCAAATTAATGACCTAAAGCTTAGGTTAAAAGGAAGTCTTTGCCTGGTGCCTAACAGATAAATATAGCACCAGACACAAGTCCCTTTAGAGAGCATTCCACAAGCAGGAAGTAACCACTGAAAAGTGGCAGAGGGCACTCAATGGTGACTGACTGTGTCAACAGCCTGCACCATTCACATATTACACTAATTAGCCAGGGCCTCAAAAGAAGCACCAGTCATATGAGTCGGAAAATCCCCAAGAGGTACCTGGAAGCCATCAGCCTCCAAGGGAAGGCCAAACTAATAGGTCCCCTGCCTCGGCTGAGGGGGAAAGGGTCTGAAAGCATAAAGCTATGACGAACCTCTACTAAAAAGAGCACCAAGGAATAAATGAAAGAGAGAAAACAATATAGAAATAAATCAGGTATCTAGCAGCCTGAAACTATGTCCAGCTTAAATAGATGCCACTGTACTCCAGACTGCATCTGTATTCCATCCTAACTTCCATTCTATGAATAGATTGCTTGGTCTAGTATTTGATTTGTGTTAGATCTGTTCATCTGAAATATGTTTTCTGTCCTATGCAGTGTTTTGGAGTATACAGTACAGTGATGATAAAGGATATTCTGCAATGGCTAAAATGGAAATTTCCCACAACCATAGAGTTGGGCTGCAGGTGCAGGAAGTAGAAGAGGATGATGTGACTGGTGTATACATTAGTCTACTTTTTAACCCTGCAAGATATTTTTTTTGGGGGGGGGATAATTCTGCTATTTTTGTTCTACACTTGTGCAGCGGCTAGGTGTAGCAAATTCATTGGACCAGTCTAGTACATACCTATGCAATCACATACCTATCTTTCCAGAGAACTCTCTGTAGGGAAGACACCATTTTCAATGTTTCTGTTTTCTCTCAAAGCACAAAACTCACAACCATATTGTGTTGAAATGTGAACCCATGATTATGTTTTGATCCACATTTAGAAACTGCAACATATAAATATGTGCAACTCCTTCTTAGCTAAAAGCTTTCCCAACTTTTTTGAAGGATTATATGCTTTTTAAAGGTAAAAAGGTGCACATATACTCCAGTTAGTAAAGAGTTATGTCAGAAGCAGTATGAAAGCAAGGCTACAGAACAGATGCTACAGTATTCTCTTTCTTAAGGCTGAATATATAAATAGCTAAAGTCTGAGGATAAAGCAACTGCAGTAACTCCACTTACCAAGAGATTCTTTACCAGGTGTGGGACTGGTCTGAGTTTCTGTGCTGCAGATCTGCTTATGCAGGCTATGGTCTATCAGTTCAGTTAATATCTGTACAAGAAAGCCTTAGAGATACACCATTAATCACACATCTCTTCTCCAACAAATGACAAGTTTCAAACTCAAGAAGGAATAAATATTATTTTGCAACAGTAAAAGAGTACCAATGAATGGAAGTTGAACAATTCTAAAGAAAAAAAAGCTGTCCCTCTTATTTTTAAAATTTCTTCAAAAAGAGCCTATGGTAGCAAATAATACATTAAAATATTTTTTTAAAAAAAACAACTAAAAATATCTGAAACATTTCAATACATGTACAACGTTTTTAACATATAACATGTACATATGGTTGCCGACACCCATATTATGGGGAAGTTGTTTGAGAGTGTGCTGGCTGCCCAGTTCCAGGTACCCCTGGAGAAAGCAGATTATCTAGACCCATTTTAGTCTGGGTTCAGGCCTGGTTATGAGACTCCATTGGTCTTGATCATCCTGGATGCTCTTTATCAGGAGAGAGATAGGGGAGTGTAACCCTCTTACTCTACCACTCAGCTGCTTTTGATACTATCAACAATGCTTTCCTGCTGGTTCGGCCTTGCGAGCTGGGAGCAGGGGACACTCTTCTGCAGTGCTACCACTATTTGTGGGGCTGGTTCCACAGATAGCATTAGGTAACAGTTTGTTAGCAGTTATGAAAGGAACCATCTTGTCCACACTACTATTAAACATCTATATAAAGCTGTTGGGAATGGTCATTAAGGGAGTGCTTATTTCTCTGTAACATCTGAATCAGGAGCTGTGCAGATTCAGAATCAGTGACTGAGAGTAGTGGTGCAGTAGATGAGGGCCAATAAAAAGAAACCCAGCAAGGCAAGATGGAGGTCTTGTGAGTAGGTGGTCCCCAGGTCCAGGAATTAGGCAATTTGCCTGGTCTGGATAAGGTTGCACTTGCTCTGCAGGAGCTGGTTCATACACTGGGGTGCTTCTGAATCCATCATTAACACTGGAGGCTCATGTGGCTCCAGGGGAAATTAGTGTCTTCTACCAGCTTCAGTAGATATGCCAGCTGCAGCCATTCCTAGAGACAGTCTTGCTGCAGTGACCCAGGCACCGGTAACCTCAATACTCTTTTAATGCAATGTGTTTTACATGGGGCTGCCATAACATTGGTCTAGAAGCTGTGCAGAATGAAGCAGTTAGGTTACTAATTGATATGCATGGGTGCAGACATCTAACACCAGTTTTAAAGGAACTGCCCCGGCTGCTAATTTGCTACTGCACCAAGTTTTGGGTATTAATGTATAAGGCCCTAAACAATTTGGGACCAGGTTATCAAAGTGAACATCTTCACCTACGCAAATCTGCCCATTCCCTAACATCACCTACAAAGGCCTTCATGGATAAGCCACAGCCAGAAGACATCCACTTGGATTACCCAGGAAGAGGGCCTTCCCTGGCTGTGTCCACTCTCCCCAATTGTCATCCCTAGAAATAAGGCATGCGCCAACAATGAGGCAACTCCAGCACATGCAGAAAATTTTTTTGTTTAGCAAGGTCTGTGATGGCTACTGATGCTACTTTTTCTTGTATTTGTATTATATTTTGATATTGCTGCACACAGGCTTCAGGTGGCCACAAAATGTGCATTATTTTGTTTTTCTGTCTAAATATTTATGTATGCTATCCAAAGTTGCTGTTCAAACTCGTCTCTTCCAAATGGCAGCTAGCCTCTTCAGCAGCAGGATCTGCTTATGTGAAAATGTCAAAGAAACCACTGGTCACTTATTTTAATGTCAAATGTCCCCATCTGTTTTTAACTGCTGTACTTTTATTATTAACATTAAAAAAATTAAACTACCCTGGAGGTTTTGAGTTAAACTCAGTTTTCAGTTAACTGTTATTTAAACAATTAATTAAATTGTTTAAACATGTGTGCATAATTTTAAACACACACAATATCTTTGGACTGTGGCCTACAATCTGAACTTACTTAGAATATATGTACATTATAGCTGTACCTTTTGTATTCTCTTTTTCTGAAGCTGAAATCTGGAAAGAAAAAAAAATTAGTCCATTTATACCGCAGTCCCGAGTTCCATCTGAAGAGCTGCAAAGTAGCTGCCATGCCCCAAGCCCTGCCACTCCCACTGGCCAGGGCAAAAGCTTTGGCCTATCCTTCCCCCTTTTTTGCTGTGTGAATTCCAGGCAGGTGCACCAGAGGGGTCTGAGGATCAGGCGGCATCCCACAGTACTCCCTTTGGGGCTTTTCTGAAGGCTTCTGCCAGAGAGAGAACAACCACTAATGGTTTCCCACTCCACAGAGTAGGGCCCACTCCACAGAGTAGGGCCTTCGCAGCCGTGAAGCAAAGGGTCTCTACCACCTTATCCTAACCCTCTTCCACAGTGCAGGTGGAGGATTTTGACTGCATTCTTATCTACACAATGCTTAACAAAAAATAAGATCGCAAGAAATAAGATTATTTTACCAGTGCTTTGTAAAGATCAGTCTTTGGATTGATCCTTATCAGCTGTAGTAAATCTTGCATGGTGAGTGCCTTTATAAGGAGATAAAGAAACCGGATAACTCTCAATTATATATTTGACAATCCATATTATAAAAACAAAAAGTTAAACAACTAAGCCAACAAAATCAAAATGAGATAACGATTGGAATGTCACATATACCTTCACTGTTTGTATCAAGGCCAATTATTGCATGCCTTCATACACACTTTTGCAGCCAAACACATAGGCACTCAGAAGTTAACACAGTTTCACAATGATTCGCATTGAGTCTTACATTCATTCACTCTTGCATACACACACAGGAGTTCACACATACACAATGTCTCACCTTCAGAGGCTCAGAAACAGTCACTCAGTCATGCATGCACAAAGTCTTTCCTAGAATTTACCATAACATATCTCAGTGCTTCTAAGCTGGCTGATCCAACTGTAATTAACTTTGCAATCAGCAGCGTTCATTCTGAAGTGGTTTCTTCTCTGTACTTTAGATGTTTTGTGGGACCATTTGACCTTCAGTAGGCATTGGTAAGAAGACCCTACATCAGGCATTCCCAAACTCGGCCCTCCAGAAGTTTGGGGACTACAACTTCCATCATCCATCGTTAGTAGGACCCATGGTCAGGGGTGATGGGAATTGTAGTCCCAAAACATCTGGAGGGCCGAGTTTGAGGGTGCCTGCCCTATACAGATGAACCTGATCCTGCTGTACATACCCATAATGTCTTCTTCCTGAGATTTCCAAGACTAATTAAAGGCCTGATCCTAGCAGAAACAGATCCTTTTGTCTCCTGCTGCTGGCAAGTCAACAGGCTTTGCTACACCCAACCCACTTTTGGACTGTTTGTAGTTACATACAAAATGTACACACACACACACACACACACACACACACACATACACTATTATGCTCTTCTGGAGTGGTGGTGTTATAAATTGTTTGAGGATTCTAGGGGGTCAATGTGTGCATGGCCCGGTGTGTGTGTGTGTGTGTGTTCAGTAAGATAGCTGAGATCTGCTACTGGGCCACACTTACTTACTTACTTACTAAAAAATGACAAATGCATTTTTGGACTAAAGATGGTCTAGATAGGTTGATAGACAATGTAATAACTGCACTGGATAAACAGGACTTCATTTATGTACTGAGCATAATTTAACATCCTTCAAAAGAAGGTACTTACCTTATCCTTTTCTAATCCACTTTCTGGATAGAATACAGACAGTGAATATTCATAGCCACATCTGCGCAGGTGATCTGCCACCAGACTGTTAGAAGCACCAATTAACAATGAACTGCATTCACTAGAAACAGCTTGTGGCTGAATTTTTCCACTTAAAATGGGATTCATTAGATCATGTATGAGTTGGTTTCGAAGCTGTGTCTGGCACAAAGAAAAAATTATATTATTGTTAACTGGGATTTCTAGAAGAAAAAGTGAAAAAGAAACATTAGGTAAAGGTAAAGGTACCCCTGCCCGTACGGGCCAGTCTTGCCAGACTCTAGGGTTGTGCGCTCATCTCACTCTATAGGCCGGGAGCCAGCGCTGTCCGCAGACACTTCCGGATCACGTGGCCAGTGTGACAAGCTGCATCTGGCGAGCCAGCGCAGCACACGGAACGCCGTTTACCTTCCCGCTGGTAAGCGGTCCCTATTTATCTACTTGCACCCGGAGGTGCTTTCGAACTGCTAGGTTGGCAGGCGCTGGGACCCCACCGCGGGGATTCGAAACACCGACCATGTGATCGGCAAGTCCTAGGCGCTGAGGTTTTACCTACAGCACCACCCACGTCCCTAAAGAAACATTAAATAAATTTTTAAAAGTTTAAGACTTTGATATGTTACACTGGTGTGTATAATGCTTTACGCATTGAACAGTCAAGCAATACATCAAGAGAAAATCTGGCAGTAATATTTCTTTCAATATATCTCATAATTTCATGGCTTATATACATACACCTTTGCCCTACAGTTGTGACTACTATATCAATGTCTACTTTATTGTGCTTTAAATATATTGAAAGCTGCCTTGAGAATTTCAGTGAGTAGGCTGGGTATAAATACTGCTTAATAAATTAAAACCCTTATTTTAATATTGCTTAATTATATCAAATACCTTAAGTGAATCCAAAACACCTCGGCTCTTAAATGTCTGATATAGTCTTCTCCGGAGTTCATCTTGCGACAGAGCTGGAAATTCATCTGAAGACATTAGGATCTGAAAACATGAGAAAACAATATTGCTATTTTTGCAGACAACCAAAAACACAAGCCATGGTAACAGAAATGTTGCCAGCCTTTTAATAATCGCATATCAAAACCCCGAATTTCAAAATCTTAAGTGATTCTTAGCAGCATGCATCAAATCAGCATGTTTATTTGAGTTGCAAATGCAGGGCTATCAATTAGTGAAGTGTAGCTTACATTTACCATCAACAAACATCCTGGTACTTACAAAAACAGTATTCAACAAAGGAAGTAAACAGACATGATTAGTTATATACCTAAGCCACTTTCCTATGTTCTTCTGTTGCCAGTTGTTCTATTCAAAGCATTGAAACTGCAATGGCAAAGAACTGGAGACTTGTCCATTTTAAAAAATGCAGGTCTCAAAATTATATGAATAGGTTTGATCCCAATGGGATGGAAATTTTAAAATGGGTTTGAAGGAGATTGACTAGGGATTGAGGCAGTGTAAAGGGTAACAGAAGCAAGTAAGGCTGAAGGTAGGATTGAAACACACATCATAATTAAAAAAGGGTGCCTTATTGAAGTCTGAACAGCCTAATGAACTTTCTATAATTATTTTGTTTCTTTAATGCGCATGATTCTTTAATGTTATATTCTGTATGAATGAAAACCGGTACATCAAAAGCATGCTTTGAATGCCCCTAAAATAGAACTATAATGCAGTCCTATGTGTGTTTACCAGGGAACAAGGCCCATAGAATTCAGTGACTTCTGAATAAGTACACTTAGGACCATACATTAAAACATGCTCACTTTTACTGTGCACAAAATGTATGTAACATTCCATCCCACCTCCCGATATTCTTCCAATTCTAAAATGATCAAGAAACAGAAGTGGGGATTAGGCCAGTACAGCAGATATAATAGGCTCAATTCCCAATGGGTGAGTTGACCAGTGTCACAATGAAGTCAACCCTTGCATTATACAGCTGTGGTAAACCAGCAATGCTTCTGCCAGTTGTGTTGCCACAAAGAGTAGCCAGCATGAGGCTCTGAAATGGGCACTACAAGAGGTGGGGTAGGATTCACTGGATCTCAGTCCCATCCACTTTCTGGAGAGGGGTCTGATTTGTGCCTCTCTGCTATGGCAGCTTAGAGCTGGTGCAGCAACGCCCCCCCCAAAAAAAAACTCCCTCCCTTTTCATCAGTGTTTGAAACTCCCATTGTTGTAGGCGCATTTTGTGACAGGGAAATTCATTAGCATGAGCAGTTTCTGAGCTCTGGGCACAGTGCTGTGCCTAGGATTTCAGATTAAAACTGCAGAGTGGAAGGAGAGGAGGACCTTTTTCTGCCTCCACACTTCCAGCTACTCTCTGAAGACTGGAAAAGAGACCCGCTTAAGAATATTATGGGGGTTGGCAGGATAAGGACTAGACACCATGTGAAAAATGAATAGAATTATTTTAGCTGTAGTTCATTCATTTTCAGCTTTGTATTCTTTTTTTAAAAAGCATGCTTAGACATTCCGTTGTTGTGCCCATAACCTAGGTTTAAGGTGCCATTTATCTCCTAGCTTTCCTATCTCTGTTTCTAAACACTGCTTTTCATCCTGGTTGGCAAGCCTGTGGGTGTAACTGAGAATTTGTTGTGACCAGCTTCCCGGGGCTGACTCAGATTGTTCTGTCTGTGAAAAATTACGATATGCATAACGTTCAGAATCAACAGAAAATTGACGTATGTGGTGACACAATTGTTTTAAGATTCTAGAATAACAGAACTGAAAGGAATCTGAGATGTCATCTAGACCTGCTCAACACCAGATCAGGAATGCAGGATTACAACACCTGTGACGGCCATCTCTACTTAAACACCTACAATAACTCACCACCACATAGGCGTAGCCAAGGAGAGGCAGCTGCTACTCCTAAATCAAGTAAAAACAAATACTTAAGTGACCAATCACATCTCAGATAGCTTGGCTCTACCCCCTAACATAAATCCTCCCCCCAGTGGACGCAGGTGGCGCTGTGGGTTAAAGCCTCAGCGCCTAGGACTTGCCGATCGAAAGGTCGGCGGTTCGAATCCCTGCGGCGGGGTGCGTTCCCGCTGCTCGGTCCCAGCGCCTGCCAACCTAGCAGTTCGAAAGCACCTCCGGGTGCAAGTAGATAAATAGGGACCGCTTACCAGCGGGAAGGTAAACGGCGTTTCCGTGTGCGGCTCTGGCTCGCCAGAGCAGCGATGTCACGCTGGCCACGTGACCCGGAAGTGTCTCCGGACAGCGCTGGCCCCTGGCCTCTTAAGTGAGATGGGCGCACAACCCCAGAGTCTGTCAAGACTGGCCCGTACGGGCAGGGGTACCTTTACCTTTACCTTTTATGTGCATGTACCACCACCTCCTGAGACAATATGCTCCTCTGTCAAACAGCTCATCTTGTAAGGAAGTTTGCCTCCCTGTTATCTCGATCCAAATGGCGAGTGGGGAAAGAAAGAGAAAAAAAAAATACATCTTCTTGCCCTGGAGGAGGAGCTATTGTCACAGCTGCAAGTATTCGAGCTGCCTATTTCATTTAACTACTAGATGCAACCGAATTTAATACAGGCCATGTTAGAAGTGGGCAGCACCAGGGTTTTCCCCGTTTCCTACCCATTCCCCAATACGGTGTCTGTTCAATTGTGAAACGAACTAGGGGGTAAGCTAGTCTACAGGTTGAGTCTCCCGACCTTTTATGTAGTCCCTAGGAAACTTCAGACACCTTCTAAATAATACCAATAATAACAATGCGAGTTGCGCGCAGTCCAGAGCACATTCTCTTCCGTGTTTTTTTAAAAACGACCCTTCCTACTAGCCCACCTCTTTGCTAGACCTTTCGCGCCCCGCCTGCTTTCTGGCCGGCCTCGAGAAGCGCACTCCGCTCCCCGCCCGCCTGGTCGTACCGAGAGGGCGGCTGCGAAAGGGAGCGGCTACGCTTCTCTGGTCAAGGAGAGGCGCTTCAGGAAGCCAGCCGGGCACAACTCTTGAGGCGCGGCGGCGGCGGCGGGGCCCTTCTCAGCTCCTCCTTCCGAGTTTCAGGGTCTATTTTGTGACGAGGAGAGCGGGGAAGTTCTGACCCGGGCAGAAAAAGGGAGGCAGCGGCCGGCCGTGAAATCGCCTCTGAGGCGCGACGAGAGCCTCTTCCAACGGCCTCGCGCAGACGCGCTTCTCAAGGTCCCGCCCCGACTCCCAACTGCCACTCGCTCCCAACCGCCGCTTCAAGGCTCTCGTTGCCGCGGTTACTAGCGCTGAGCCAAGCACGTCGCTATTGCAGAACTCTCGCGACAACTCGCCGCTGAGAGACCCGCCCATCAGAATCAACCAATAAAAGGGGCTGGTCTCTATGACGACATCACTCTGCGCCGGATGTTTTCGGGAGGAGTGCCTCGCTGCCTTCTGTTTTCTCTTCTTCCTGTATCTGCTTTCTGGACCTCAGGTAAAACCTCTTCTCCCTACTCCTGTTAAAACGTCTGCTTGGGAAATAGTAAAACTGGTAGCCGCTGAACGGTCGAGGGTAGAGACATTAATGGGGGACACCGGTGGTTCCCCATTGAGGTTCTGTGCGGTTCATGCCCACTCACCCTGAGGCCTGAATGTCCTCCAGGATGATAGAACCATATAACTGCATAATTGGAAAGGACGACGGGGGTCATCTAGTTTAGCCCCTGTGATTTGCAGGAATCTTTTAGGCCAATGTGGGGCTCGAACCCGCGACCTTGAAATCAAGAGTCTCATGCTCTTCTTATTGTTGGTATCAGTCTGCCTGGAGATACAATGGAGTATGCTTCCAGGGGTGAAGTTAACTGCTGCATTTGCAGCACTAAAGTGACCTTTCCAGGATGCATGCCTGGCCAGTGTTAACGGAGGTTCTGGGCTTCCCCATACAATAAGACCCCACTTTTGGCCTCACTAGTGTGGTCCAGAGGAAAGCACAGCTACTTAGGAAAGAAGGATGGAGAGGAAGACCAGCTTGAGTCTTCATCTGTATGATCTATGCTATTTTTCAGACTTCAGCTGTATGATCTATGCTCTTTTTCAGAAGGAATATCTTAATCATGTCTGGAAGCTTCTACTTTGTAATTGTGGGTCACCATGATAATCCAGTGTTTGAAATGGAATTTCTACCAGCTGGTAAAGTAGAGTCTAAGGTGCAAATTTTTGTATAAATACTGAATTTTTACATAGTCATGAGCATGTCTAAGTCCAGAAATCCGATAGCTCAAGGTCTGTATTAATTTGATGTCAATAGTTGGTTTCTAATTAAATTTGCTGCCATTGAAAATGTTACTGCCCTTATGTAGGGGTAGTGCCTATGTATCTGATTGATGCTTGATTCCTCCCTCTTCCCTCCCCTCCAGCCCCACTTCATCCCCCAAATCAGGCTGATTCAGCATCCAGTCATACACTGGGTTAACATTCTATGGAGGCAGAAAGAATACTGTCTGTATATCTGATGCATTACTGGCCAAATGTATATTACGTTTTGCATTGCATCACAGAAAGTTATTTTATGCCATACTCAGTTCTGTTGTTTTCTTCAGGATGACCATCGCCATCTCAATCAGTTCATAGCTCATGCTGCTCTTGACCTAGTAGATGAGAACATGTGGCTGTCTAATAATATGTACCTGAAGACTGTGGACAAGTTTAATGAATGGTTTGTTTCTGCTTTTGTCACAGCAGGACATATCCTTTTTTGCTGGAACCTCCAACCTGTGGGCATGTCTTGGTCTGCCAAGGGGTCCAATTTGCCAAGGGGTCCAATTTCTCCAAACCATATCCATCAGCTAACATCACTGATGGTGTCCTACCTTGGCTGCAGGGTTCTGTTCCCAGTAGGGAACAAGATGGCACAGCCAAGGAAGCAGGATTTAATCCTTGCTCATCAACTGAATTTGGATCAAAGCATTGTGCAAAAATGTCCCTTGAAGTAGTTTCATTTACCATACTTCAAAGAGCCTTTTGCAAAGACTTTATGGCAGCTCCTTCACTCCTCTTTGAGCCTTCTGGAGGCCCTTAAAGCCTCTTAAAGCCTTTTGCAAGTTTCATCCCTCCCTCTTTCAGGCCCTGATTTCAGAGGCTTAAAGGGGAAGCACGGGAGACCTGGAAAAGGCTTTGTGAGTCTCCCCATGCTCCCCTTTTAAGCCAGTAAGTAAGGCAGATAATGATAAGGAATTGGCTGTAGTCAAATAGGTTTCCCACCCATTTTAGAGCATTTTTGGTTATTCTGTAGTTAATAAAAGGGATAAATGGACATGACTCATTTTGAGCTAATGCAGAACCAGAGTGTATTCATTTGAGAATGGGAGGCAACTATGAACTGAAATACATGGTGCCATCTGGAGAGGATTAAAAGTTGCTTTTGAGTCACACAAGCGGCCTTTCAATTTGTACCCAATGGAAGTATGATTTCATATTTCCAAATGTTATTGCTCACTTGCTTAGGCCATCTTGACCCTCTCATACAAGGTGCACTTGGCTTATGTCTGCCATCTGTTTCACATACTACAAATCTAGGCAATTCCCTTTTAGTTCAGGAATCAAATAGGGGACCCTCAGGTCTAGTCTGACGTAGTACCTTTATCTCTATATTGTACTTGCACTCGTCTGTCTTCATGCTGATAACCTAGTGTGCATGCCTGAGAGAAGCGAATGGCAGCCCAGGTAGGGCTACTGGCAGGAGTGGGGGTGGTGGTCTTTCTTCCCCTTTATCCACACATACCTGCTGCCCCCAATAAGTGACAGGGAGTACAGGGTGTGACTGGGGGCAAGCTGTGAGAGGAGGGAAATCAAAAGGGATAAAGGGTGGTTGGTAAAACCCCTAGGCAGCCCCTAATGTTAAAAAAGTGGTTATTTTCTTAATTTGTTCTACATATGAGATTTATAATGCTTCATGATGTAAGGCAAGAAGATGGAATCAAAAACTTCTTTAGTGATGTCTATGACTTGTATATAAAGGTAAGTATCCATAATTGAGGTAGCTAGCACTGTGCCCTCTGGCTGTTTAAGAACCGCCCTGTTTACGAACTATACGGTTTATGAACTCTGCAAAACCGGAAGTAGTGTCCCGGTTTACAAACTTTGCCTCAGTCTAAGAATGGAATCCAACAGTGGAAGGGCACCAGCAGCGGGAGGCCTCATTAGGGAAAGCGCACCTCAGTTTAAGAACGGTTTTGGTTTAAGAATGGACTTCCAGAACGGATTAAGTTCATAAACCTTGGTACCACTGTATAGGAAGCTATGCAGTATTAATATTGGGAATCTTGGTCTGGAAAAGGCACCCTATCTTATTCAATTTTTACCTAGAGGTTAATTAGCAGTTACTTGTCAAGTCTATGAACAGAACCGCATTTAGAAGGAAGTGTAAATTGCTGTTTAACATGTTTATATTATAAAGGATGACATATTTAGGCTTATGTTACAAGGACTGCCCCCTGCCCCGCCCCCAAAGTGATGGAAAGGGAGATTCCACAGCACAGGTATAACAAGTTGTGTTGACAATACAGGAAGGCAAGCTAGACCTCTTCTGAAATGAGTGAGTGACTTATGCTAGGAAGCAACATGTGTCATAGGAGGGAAGGAGTTGTATGCACACCCCTTTTTTCCTGCCAGTTTTTCACAGTAGAACCAAATGATCTGCATGTACTTCGCTTTTCAGTAAGAAGAAGCAAAGAAATGTGGCCCTGCCTCCTCATTCAAGGACAGAAAGAATACAATAGCTCACTTCGCAAATTGCATTAAACTGTGACTTGTGAATGCACACCATGCCAGTCCATGCTGCTGAAAAGCTTAGATTGTGCTCATGGTTTGTTTGGAAAGAAACAGGCCTGGGTTCATATATCATAGCAAACCTGTAGTTTTTTACAATGGTGGCACAGAAGCAGGGGAGAAGTGGAGAACTCTGTAGCAGCATGCTGTGTGTTCACATTACACCATAGTTTGTTTTAAACTATGCTTTAATATGAAGTACAAACTAGGGCGGTATCAGACAGCTACGTATGGCTAGAGCAGTCATGTAGATCTGACATTAACTTATTGTCTAAAAAGTATTTGGAGATGGTTGATCATAGTGGGAAATAACAGTTGTGCCCACCTATAGTAGAGACTTTTGCTTGCATAGTGGGACTTCTCTCACTAGCCCCTGTGTACACCAAAATCTGCTTCAGGGTTTGGGGAATCCTGTGAAGATTTTGGAGATACTCAGTTGGAAGAGGAAGTACCCTCATGCAGTGTTGAATTTTCCTTTTCTAAAAAACCCTTATCAACTGAATAGTTATATTTACCTGATTCACAAGCAACACTAAACAAAAACCATTTTGCTCTTGTGCGCTAAGCCATGGTTTGGCATAGCATGTCCAAACCTGGGCTCATGGTTTGTCTTGCTGTAAGCAAGCAAACCTGTAAGCAAAGAGCAATACTTTGCAGTTTGTCTAGAGCAAGATAAATCACAAAAATGGATTCAGATAACATACTAAACCAAACTATGGCCTAGCTCACAGCAGCAGGAATGGCAGAGGAGCAAAGTGGCTGTAGTTTGGCTTAGCTGTATGTGTGAACTGAGCCACTCAAAGTGGTTCAGCCTAGACTTTTTTTGGCATGTCTTAATTACTAATATGTTCTCACTATGTTAATTTCTTTCCTCAGTTTGCGATGAATCCATTTTATGAACAGAATTCTCAGATTCGATCAACTGCATTTGACAGAAAAGTCCAGTTTCTTGGGAAAAAGCATCTTTTAAGTTGAGTTACTATAACTGTATTAGAACCTAAATAGCCTGCTGTATATCTGACATTTCTGAACCTATAAAGGCTCATCTATATTAAAAAACAAACAAACCACTTAAAGTTTACCTTGTATGAAAACCAATTTCAGGAGCCTAACAGATGTCTTTATTATAGGTGATCACTCTAGCTGTAAAACATTTGTATATATCAAAATTAATTTTAAAAATTAAATATTTAAAGCAGAACCTCTGCTATCTTGGCAAAAGGTTAAATGAAGAACCTAGGCTTTTTTAATAACTAAAGCAAGCCAGACCTCAGGTTTTTTTGATCAGTGTGAAAGCATTCAGTTCAGGGCTATGTCAGTATTCAGACTAACCAGATACCAGAATGGTATATTGAAATGAAAAAGGTGTGGATAGCAGAACAGAAACACAACTACCCCTAAACACATAGTTACAAGTGAATCGTCTCAGTTCAACTTGCTACCATTTTATTGGAATAATTGAGCACATAGGTGGGCAGAAACACACTATTTGCTTACAAGTGACTTCATTATCACGTGCACATGTGAATGAAGCAACAGGATGCAAAAAGGATGAGGTGTTTTGCCTGTAAAACTTATTTGTTGCTCCTCAAGTTTTTACTCAAAGTATTAACACCAAGCAACTTAACTGAAACTAAAAGGTCAGAACTAAATCCCACTACTTTGTTTTCTATAACACCCATTATGTTGGGAACAATCCAATCAAGTTAAGCACTATCCAGTCCTAATTCTATGTAGATTGAATAGCCTGTATTCTTAATCCTCTAACTTTGACATCAGTGATGTGTACTGTATATGAACGACCATATAGCCTTAGCCTGGAAAAGAGTAAGGAAGAAAGCCAAAAACATCTATAGGTAGTCTGGCTCTCACTAAAGCTTCACATTAAATAACTCATTTATATGTTTTACTTAAGAGTTTGCTTAAGCCTATTGAAGTTTCATTGTGCTACATTCCTACTGAGTGGTTACATTTCACGATAAACATACTGAAGTGATAGGATAACATATGTGATGTTTGATTCATTTGCAGAGATTCTGAATTAACATTCCAAATAAAATGTAAATTTATAATATTATATGTGTTGATGCTCTCTGAATGGGTCATTAAGTCTTTCAGTTCATTAAACTATTCTGATATTAACTGCTGCCCTGGGTATGTTGTAATTTAACAGGAGGAAGTATTCAGCAGTACACACAGTATGCTGTGTCTTTAACCATTTAGATATCTTTTCTTTAGTCTATGTAGAAAAAGCCTTGGATAACTAGCACAAGTCATAATACTTCAGAGCTCTCTGAATTACAGTAACACAAGTCACAAAACCATTTGGCCCAAGGATTCTGTGACATTGTGTTGTTCAAGAACACACACTGTGGCTAGCACCCAAAACTCTGCAGGCAGTGTTCTGCTCATGCAACAGAACTTCTGCTTCCTCTCCCCACTACCCACCAATCTGCTGGATCAATTCTGGAAAATGTATGAGGAGCTTCAGGAGAGGAGAAAGTTGCTGTTTTACAAGCAAGTGTCTGTTGTGCAAGCAAAATGGCAGCACTGGGTACAGCACATTATAAATGGGCACAAGACTGAGGGTTGTATTCAACAAAGTTTTACGCTTGAGTGGACCCACTGAAATTAATGAACATAAGATAGGTCCATTGATTTCAATAGGTCTGTGTTGAGTAAAACTTAGCTGAATACCACTCCAAGTTAACACATACTTGTAGGGTCACTATTTTCTGGGAAACATCTTATTTGAGGAACATTAGCAATGGTTTTTTCAAAAGTGTGTGTGTGCGCACACGCGCACACACACATTTCTATCATTACTTATGCTCTCGAGTTTAAACACTAAAATAAGTCTGAACAGTATTGAAGCCCTGTAGGTCATATTTACTGATAAAAGAGATGGTTTCCTTTTCCACCCAGCCATATACCAACACACTCTAGTTTTCACCCCCTCTGCTGATTTCTGCCTAGTGTCCACAAACCTGTAGTTTGACAATATATTCACTGGAATAAGTACATGAGCTCCTTGTCAACCTGCAGCTCAAAGGTCTGTAGGATCCTTCCTGCACTGATGTTAGGCAGATGGGTGGGTGATAGGAAACCTTCTGAGGAAGTGTCACCCTCCCACAAGTTATGCTGTGTTTCTCTTTTCACTGATAACATTAGCATATTGGCCATCAGAGATGTTTATCACCTTAAAAAGCATTCATTTTCAAAAACTTCACAAAGCTAATGGCAATAAGGCATCTTGCATAGTGAGTACCCCCGGCAAAAAGTATAGCGCTTCCACACACTAGTGGTAAAGCAAAATAACTTCTCTACTCAACCATCCAGCCACATACTTGTCTAGCATGTGTGAGAGTAGTTCAGATCATATGCCCTTTTCTATGCTGCCGATTAAGCATGGCCTAAATCTCCAGCCACAGCTCTATTTTCAGTTGATCAAAGTACAGAAAGCCCCATAGATAAAGATCAAATAATTTGTATGAAGTCACGAGCAAGCAGTTGAAGGCAACTGCTCTTTTAATGCTTGTGAGAAGATTTGCCTAAGGCATGAGGAACGAGTGAAAAGTTTTCATCCTAAGTCCAAGCTGCCCTTTCTCGCACTTATTGAGCTGCATTGTGCTGCAACAACTGCCTGAGAATGGATGTTATCCATCCAAAAAGCAATCTAACAAAAGGGAGTGCCTGGAGTGGGGAATCTGGCTCTCCATACGTTTGAGTTCTCCCATCAGCCCCAGTGTGGGCAGGGCTGATGGGAGTTGTAGTCCAACAACCTCTGGAGAGCACAGGTTCAGCTTCTCTCGTATCAAACATTGTGGTATTCAAACATACTTCAGCTGCTTAAGATAATGCCATGGAAAACTGCTCAGTGAGAAAGGCAGAGGCAGTGAACCTTTCAACCATCTCTCATACTTAAGCAACTTGCAGCAGAATCCTGTGTTTACTCAAAAGTTAGTCACATTGCTTCCAATACAGATTACTCTCAAGATAAGTGTGCACAGGACTGCAGCTCTAACTTTTAAAAATGTTGCTACAAAAAATTATTGAATGCTTTCTCACTCAAAACCTTAAATCCTGCAATCCAAGTAACTGCCCACTGAGGCCAGAATAAACAACTATTTAAGATTGACAATACAAAATTAAGATTAAAACCATGCCAAAGGGAAATTTTAGTATCAATGAGGAGCTACATTAAGCCCCTTCTTTTGAAAACTCTTGATATGTTCTCCAACCTTATAGAAGTCAATTACAGATGAAAGGGGCAGGAAGACACAACCAGGCAGGCTCCATGTATGCAGGTTTATTTCCTAACATAAAATCTACAGGCAATTCAGTGACACTAGGCAAATAGCAAAAGCCCTTAAAATACTTATATTAGCTTTGATTTTTTTTTTTAAAGAAAAATCACTTTAAAGATGAGAACTAGAACAAGACCCTATCAACTACCATTACTGCTTTATGAAAAAAGGGTTTTAGTGAAGCAAAACATGGGCTGGTGATCTCATAAAAATATATATGTACATATAAAAAAATCTATTCTGCATCTGAATTTCAGAACAAGTCCTCCCAAGTAGTGCTTCTAGAACTTTCAAGTTTTAGTATATAATTTATTAATTTTCAAATGACACATTTAAATTAAATCAACTCTTCAGCTGGTACCTTCCCAGATGTCAGACTCCACTAACATAGTAACAGGCTACTTATTGAAAAGAAGCTTTCCTCTGCCGACACATAAAGCAGTAGAATGTTACAGTTTTAATATATTAGAGTGGCACCCACTGAATCATATTTGATCTATTATTACTTCAAGTTAAGTTAGAACTATATATGGCTGGAAAATAAAACAAAATAGTCAACAGCATGATGAGCTAGGCTTGGGCTTCCGGTGAAGGTTTACTGTATCAGTTTGAATCAAGTGATCTGACCTATCATCAGTGGCAAGAACTCTTCGAACAGCTTCCTCAAAGGCTGCAGCAACATTAATGGCATCTTTTGCACTGGTTTCAAAGTAAGGATGGTTGCCGTTGTTCCTGCACCAGTTCTGGACTTCTTCTGTAGACACTTGCCTCTCGCTAATATCAACTTTGTTTCCCAGTATCACAAAAGGAAACGTTTCAGGCTCTTTGACATCTGCATAGTAAATGAATTCTTTCTTCCAATTGCCCAGATTCTGGAAGCTCTGAGAGTCATCTACGCTGAAAGTGAGAAGGCAGCAGTCAGAACCTCTATAGAAAGGAGTCCGCAAGCTCCTAAAACGTTCTTGACCAGCCGTGTCCCATATCTGCATTGTGACAAAGTGTCCATCCACTTCCAGGTCTTTATTTAAAAACTCGACACCTATTGTGTGGAACAGCTCTGTGTCAAACTTGTTAGTGACATATCTGTTCATAATCGAACTCTTGCCCACTCCTCCATCACCAAGAAGGATTACTTTAAGGAGCGTTGATTTTGCTGACATTGTTGCTTCAAGAACAGATACTTTCTTATATCCAGTTCTGCAAAATAGAACAGATCTAGTTCGTACAAAGAAATTCCAACTTGTTACACAAATATCTATATGATATGGGATTTACTTATTTCTTATAACTGGCCCTTCCTCACAAAAGAGGCGAGGCTAGCAATATTCATAAATTCATCCATTAAAATCAGTTCAAAAATAACAGATAGATTAAAATGCAATATAACTGTAAGCAACAACATAGACAGATAAAGCTATTCTACTATATGCTAAAGGCCTGCTGTAAATGGTAGCGATTAAATCAAGGGCACTTTAGTTGCTTTCTAAAGTTTAGTCACAAATGGTAAAGGTAAAGGGACCCCTGACCATTAGGTCCAGTTGTGGCTGATTCTGGGGTTGTGGCGCTCATCTCGCTTTATTGGCCGAGGGAGCAGGCGTACAGCTTCCGGGTCATGTGGCCAGCATGACTCGGCTGCTTCTGGCAAACCAGAGCAGCACACGGAAACGCCGTTTACCTTCCCGCCGGAGCGGTACCTATTTATCTACTTGCACTTTGACGTGCTTTCAAACTGCTAGATAATAATAATAATAATAATAATTTATTATTTATACCCTGCCCATCTGGCTGGGCCTCCCCAGCCACTCTGGGCGGCTTCCAAAAGAATATTAAAATACTATGATACATCAAACATTAAAAGCATCCCTAAACAGGGCTGCCTTCAGATGTCTTCTAAAAGTCTGGTAGTTGTTGTTCTCTTTGACATCTGGTGGGAGGGCATTCCACAGGGAGGGCGCCACTACCGAGAAGGCCCTCTGCCTGGTTCCCTGTAACTTGGCTTCTCGCAGTGAGGGAACCGCCAGAAGGCCCTCGGTGCTGGACCTCAGTGTCCGGGCAGAATGATGGGGGTGGAGACGCTCCTTCAGGTATACTGGACCGAGGCCGTTTAGGGCTTTAAAGGTCAACACCAACACTTTGAATTGTGCTCGGAAACGTACTGGGAGCCAATGTAGGTCTTTCAAGACCGGCGTTATATGGTCTCGGCGGCCGCTCCCTGTCACCAGTCTGGCTGCTGCGTTCTGGATTAGTTGTAGTTTCCGGGTCACCTTCAAAGGTAGCCCCACGTAGAGTGCATTGCAGTAGTCCAAGCGGGAGATAACCAGAGCATGCACCACTCTGGCGAGGCAGTCCACAGGCAGATAGGGTCTCAGCCTGTGTACCAGATGGAGCTGGTACACAGCTGCCCTGGACACGGATTTAACCTGTGCCTCCATGGACAGCTGTGAGTCCAAAATGACTCCCAGGCTGCGCACCTGGTCCTTCAGGGGCACAGTTACCACATTCAGGACCAGGGAATCCTCCACACCTGCCCGCCTCCGGTCCCCCAGAAACAGTACTTCTGTCTTGTCAGGATTCAATCTCAATCTGTTAGCCGCCATCCATCCTCCAACCGCCTCCAGACACTCACACAGGACCGTCACCGCCTTCACTGGTTCTGATTTGAAAGAGAGGTAGAGCTGGGTATCATCCGCATACTGATGAACACCCAGCCCAAACCCCCTGATGATCTCTCCCAGCGGCTGCATGTAGATGTTGAAAAGCATGGGGGAGAGGACAGAACCCTGAGGCACCCCACAAGTGAGAGCCCAGGGGTCTGAACACTCATCCCCCCCCACCACTTTCTGAACACGGCCCAGGAGGAAGGAGCGGAACCACTGTATGACAGTGCCCCCAGCTCCCAGCCCCTCAAGACGGTCCAGAAGGATGTTATGGTCGATGGTATCAAACGCCGCTGAGAGATCCAGCAGAACTAGGAAACAGCTCTCACCTTTGTCCCTAGCCCGCCGGAGATCATCAACCAGTGCGACCAAGGCAGTTTCAGTCCCATGATGAGGCCTGAATCCCGACTGGAAGGGATCCAAATGGTCCGCTTCTTCCAGGCGTGCCTGGAGTTGTTCAGCAACCACTCGCTCAATCACCTTGCCCAAGAATGGAAGATTTGAGACTGGGCGATAGTTGGCCATCGTGGCCGCATCTAAAGATGGCTTTTTAAGAAGTGGTTTGATAACCGCCTCTTTCAGCAGGTCTGGGAAGGCTCCCTCACGGAGGGAAGCATTCACCACCCCACGAAGCCCATCGCCCAGTCCTTCCCGGCTAGCTTTTATAAGCCAGGATGGGCAAGGATCAAGGAGACAGGTGGTTGGTTTCACTCGTCCAAGCAGCCTGTCCACATCCTCGGAGGTAACAGATTGGAATTGATAGGTTGGCAGGAGTAGATTGATTTTAATTATACCTAAAATCATTCTGTGAATGAGAAATTATCATGCTGTACAAACTGACTGCATGCTAACAGCCAGGCTGCCAGTATAAGATCAGGCTTGCTCTCTTCTCCATCCACCCAGAGATCGTACAACTACCACGACCACTGTTAAACTAACTCCATCCTGCTTTTAAACTGACCTCATCCTCATGAAGCATCTCAGAAAACAGTGGTAATATGAACAGTTCCTAACATCTGTCTAAAGGGAAATTTCTGGGATTTACCAGTATTCTGCAAAGCAACCACCTCTGCCATATTTCCTGGTACACCCTCCTCCCCTCGATCTTTCCTCTACTTGAAATTTTAGAAATGCCAAAGACATCTAATATTACAAGCATATGAAACACTTACCAAATAAGCTACCCTTACTGTTCAGTCATTGTAATCCAACACCTGTAAAAGAAAGACACATTGTATTCACTTTTAGACACAGTAATGCCATGCACTTTAAAAAACCCCAACAACTACTAAGGCCGTACACCAGCAAAGGTGCCTTTAAATGTAGTGTGCCACTCTTACCAGTGGAGAGGCCTGCAGACAGGAAAACACTTACATCTCAGGAGGATTACCTAGTACACCCACAGAAAGCTCAGCAGGTACAGGTATAACATTGGAGGTGTAAAAGCTTGAAAGTGGGCAGATCATAAAAGCCCCTGGATCTGCAGGGATCCAAAAAGCCTTCATTCCATCAACATGCCCTATATATCCCCTTCCATTTGTGTTTTTAGGAGGAAAACTTTTTTTAAAAAGTCAAAATTAGAAAAGAACAAGAAAAGCCAAACTCCCAAACCCCCTGGCCAGAGCAAGCCAGCAGGGCTTAGGAAGTGGCAGTAGCTCGGTCACAGAATATACCCCCCTTAAGATTACTTGGCAAATAATAAGTTATTGTGTAATCATGGTAATCTTAACCCCCCCCCCTTTTTGAGGAAGTGAAACGTTCACGTGCTGCTTTTAGAATAACTAGATGGAAAAGAGGAAGCAGAAAACCAAGGTATGCTTTCACTGTATGCTAGTAAGTTGAGGTTTGAGGGAAGCAGAGCAGAACAGAACAGAAAGAGGTAAAGGTGCATTTTCTATAAAAAAAATTAATGTCGGCGCATTATTTTAAGAATTGACTTTGGCAATATAAGTAATGCCAACTACACAGGCAAAACTGAACAGCTTTGGGAGTCCAGTCACGGATACTGAGCTCTTGTGCTGGGCAAGGCAGATATGAAAAAGACTGGACATACAGGACAGAATCACAAACTGAAGCAGTGTCTTCTTAGTATAAACCAAAAAGGTTCGAGCAAGTCTCTACAACAGGTGGGGAAACTTTAGCCCTCCAGAAGTTGCTCAACTACAGATCCCATCATTGCTACCACTGACCATGGTTTTGGGGACTGATACAACTGGAAGACTATTGGAGCCCCACTCCTGCTCTACAATTTCACTTAAAGCACATGCCACACTGCAAATATGTGAATTTTAGCATAAGCATCAACAGATTTACATATATTAGACTGTCCCCTCCAAAGTCCAGATCATATCGTATTTTGATTTGTAATGTTACTTTAATGCCATAATTTGAACTACCTGCATTTCATATATATTTAGCCATTTAATGTTTTGTAAACCACCCTGCTGTTTTTACCTTTAAGGGTAGAATTTTTTTTAATATTGCACTCTACCTTTCTGAAGAAACTAATGGTTTTCATGTTATTCCAAGCATTTTATTCTTTATAGTCTAGTTCTTATGCCTTTTTAATGTAAGTGATTATATACCTGGAAATAAAAACACAAATCTATACATGTCTACCCAAAAGAAAGCTGTACCAAATCACAGCACTGCAGCCTCAGTTTAATTAAAATTGTAGTACTTCTTGAGTAATCATTGACAGGATTAGGCTGTATGACTGTTTATGTTTCAGGTCTATAGCCTTATTGCTTCTCTTATCAAACTTTGTTCAAGTAACCAGATGAAGAAGTAGTAGAAAGGCACTTTGCAGGGGTGTGAAAGGTAATTCAGTGTTGGGGGAATTTAACCCACTATATTATTTTTCCCCAGGTAAAAAAAATAAAAATTAACTACTTACAAATCACTTCAAGGGTGCTTTGTAATTTCGGCTTATAACAATATATTCTGTAGCACCAAATTATTTGTTAAATGAGATTTACTTTAAAGGCAGTCAAAGTACTTCAGATGTTCTGTAAAGTATGTAAACAAGTATGTTTGACTACTGAAAGCTAGGGGTTAGGATTACTTTGAAATTCAGAATACCAGCTATCAGGTGTGCTGGACTCTTTTTAAAGTGAGATCTGGGGGTTTGGTCCAATTATTTATGAATGTCTGATTTAATACCAAATAAAGCTAGAAACACGCATGAGTGTATAGGAATATTTAAAACAGCGATATCTGTTGCGTTTCTAAGTTCCCACTGAAGTTAAAGAGGAATTTAAGTCATACATGTGCAGGATTATAGCTTATGTGTTTTTCTTGATAGGCAAATCTGATAGCACTAATTGAAACCGTCCAGTCATGCTTCAAGAAGAAAGCTGGATTTACAGACTCCCATGGTGCAAGCCTGGTCTCTCATAGATAAGAAAATCCTATCAGCAGCATGTAACTTTACCTCATCAGATCACAAGGCCCCATTCACCATCACCATCCCCCTCTTGTCTGGATCAAGCTATTCCAGAGGAACTTAAAAACTGAACAGCTGTGTATTCAAGAAGCACTAGTTAGAGGGACTAGAAAGTTAAGGCCCAATATACTAGCTGTACAATATCACAAACTCCATGGCCAGCTATAAACACACACTACTATAAACACACACTAGACGTGGAGAGCAAATGGCACACATTACAGGAATTTAAAGCTATTTAATCACTGACTTGGAAAATAGAACCATAAAAATCTAAAACCAGAAGGTTTTTGTCCTTCTGGTGAAATTAAGCAAAACCTGATGCAGCCCTTTACACATCAGAACCTGTTCCTCAAAGCTTCCCCAAAGGCTTAAGCATTTTTTTCAAATCTATTTTATCTATAATAGCTTTTGAGCCTACTATTAGATTCCTTTTCCCTCCTCATGACTGAATTACACGAGTCAGAGCTTCCAATAAAAATATTGGTGAAATTACAGTGGCTGGCACAGAGCTGCTCACACTGTGGTGTTGCAGCTCCAGCCCAGTGGAATCAGTAACCAGCTGAAATTTGAAAGTGGCCTAACATCTTGATATTTAGGGGGGGGGGGGACTGAAGATATTTTAGTTTAAGTTTTCCCACAGATGACTCAGCCATTTAATGGAATATTAATTTTACAATTGTAGAATTAGGTTTAGCCTTTTTGGAGTCTCTCTCTTGTATTTTAACTCACTTTATCTTATTGTACACCACTTCAATAGCTTCTGGTTGTAAGGCAATTTCTAAATATGTAAGATACAATTTAAAAATATGTACAGCGGGAAAAGATGATATGGCAACCCTGCTGAAACGAGGCAGGTCTGGGTCTGGTCAGTGCCTAGATACTCCATGGTATGACACCATAAGTTCCATGATGAAATGAAGGTAGGATAAAAATGTACTAAACAAATACCTACTAATTCTATCCACAAATGAATACTGCAGACACACATAAATATTCTTTAAGCAGCAGGAACTAAGTGTCATGTGTTCAAGAAAACAAGCACCTGCAATTTCCCTACTCCTGGTTGTATGACACAACTTTAGCAATAGGTTTGTCGGACTCCTGACACCCCACCTCCCCCCTGCATTAGTGATTTGTGCAATTTAAAAGTGGGATCTTCCCCCACCCCCGCAGCTTGATCTTTTCAGAGATTTTTTTAGAAGCTGACATAAAATATTTTCCCTCCAATTTTAGATTTAAGTTGCAGACAGGCAAGGTTAGCTTAAGTATAAGGAAGTACTTTTAAACTGTAGGTAAGTGAGGTAATGTACTAGGCGGCCTAGGAAAACAGTAGAATATCCTTCACTGGAAGTTTTGGCATAATGTAGTTTATCTACAAAGCTTCTTCACCCTAGGACAACTATGAATCTGACACAAGGAAACCAGAGCTGTTCAGTTACAGGCTCAGAAAACAGGGCTAGAGAAACTTAAGTCAGACCATTGTGTCTTTAAGAATTTTGAAGTTAAGCAGCACTCAGGGTAGTCCTTTACATACCACAAAGTTGCACCTTCATTCAAGTGGCTTTCCAACACAAGCAAGAATTACTTTTACGCAATGTTCTGGAAAAAAATGTTTCGAAACTCTTATCCTTGCTAAGGACAAACATCCTACATTTTCCTGTTCTTCCATATGACAGAAACAACCAAAAAATTTTTAACAGTTTTAAACCAACCCGCAGCAGTTATTTGCCACACAGCTAGATAGACCCAGAACTTCATCTCAATTGGCACTGGATAAGCATAAAGCAAAAGCTTTTTGTTTTCATGCACAGGTAGGAAGAGTTTGTTCCCCAAAAACCAGAAGAGCAGCCAAGTAAATGGTATCATACATCAGCCTCAAATGGGAAGGTACGGGGATTTTCCACATGAAATGGCCAGAAAAATGAAGGCAGACAAAGGGGACATACATAAGAAGCGGAGCTGTCCTTTGAGCAGTCCAGTGACTTTAATCAGTTCTGAGAAACTGCCCTAGGGAGAAACTGGTCATGTGCCAGCCGATAAGTATAGAAGAGCAGCTATTTCTCAAGCGAACCGCCGCCGCCTGCCTCTCCATCACGGGACCTTTAATCACGCCACCTTTTGCAAGTCAGGCAGGCAGCATCAGCCGCCTGAGACCCCAAGCCCTCCCCCTCCTCCTCCGAGTAAGTTTCACGAAGCACCTCTATAGGGAAAAGCCTCTCTCGTCACTGCGCAGGAAACGAGCCCATGGCGAAAGGTGTGGACCCTGACACCACCCCACAAAAAAACAACGCCCCCCTCTCTAGTACCGCAGTCCTACCACGGGCTTAAAATCAATGAAACATATATATACCCATTGCACGGCTGGGTAGCCTGAGGAAGCGATTTAAACTCGGCTTACTTACGCTGCAAAACAACCACTCTTTTTTGGGGGGAGGGGGGAGTCGCTGGCTCCCTTTTTTGCGACAAGGGGAGACCCCAGCCACCCAAAAGCCAAGAAGCAGAACCAGGGCAGCCCTACAGCATCCCTCCCCAGCAAGCAAGGCACGAACCGGCTGCTAGCCCAGCTTGCCCGGTCCCGTAAAGCCCCCCGTGTCCCCCAGAAAGCCAACGGAGACCGCCTTCCTCCTTCTCCTCCTCCTCCTCCTTTCCGCCCGCCGCCCCGAGGAAAGGGGCCCGGAGCTCGCTCGCGCCCACCTACCTACCACGAAGGCGGCGAGGGGCGAGGACGAGGCTCTCCGAGTCACCCGCAGCCGCCGTTCGCAAAGGTGCCAGGGGTGGTGGGGGAGGGGCCGCTTCGGAGGAGAAAAAAACAACATGGCGGAGGCTGCGCCACGGGGGCGGGGCCTGGCGTTCACGTGACGCCAGGGGAAGGGCAGCCGCAACTCCGTCCGGAGCGGGCGGGCTGGCTGTTGCTAGGGAGGGGCTGTTGCTAGGGAGAGAGGGGCCTCCCCCCAGCTTCTCACGCCCCACCCCAGGGTAGAGTCACCATTTCACGGGAAACGCCACTTAGCAGCAGCCACATATTTGTACGTAGTATTGTCTGTGGCGCCTGAAATGGGCTGCCCCTTTTTCCATAAGCTGCGAGGCTGAAAAAAGGCCTCTCCTCTGTCTGTCCTCATCCACCTTCAGTGTTATGCAGTTGTTGGCACTGTTGACTTCCTTTTGGTTTAGATGTCAACAACTGCGGTCTTACCTGGTTCATCTCCCATCAGATCACTCATTCAAAGTTTTTCCCCAAAGGTTGCTCTCAACTTTCCCCCTTTCTGGCTGCTTGCAGATGAGTGTTTATTGTGAGATTGGTGTTTCCTCATGCAATATATTTTTTTTCCATTTGGCATTCACTTGGCATAGTTGGTATCAAAATGCCTGTCTCTATTTTCTCCCTATTTTCTCCAGATTTTGCTTTTGGGGGATTTTTTTTTTTAAAAAAGCAACAACAACCTGTTGCCAATTACCTGTTTACAGTACCTGAATAATCTATTTACAATATTAAGCAATCCTGGGGTTCCTCAAGTCTGTTTTCAAATATTCAACAAATATTTGCCCTTCACAAACATTTACATTCAGAGCCTTGGAAGGATGTCCACGAATTGACGATGAAAGCCTTTGTTTACCTAGTTATATTGTCCAATTGGGTTCCCATCAACTGAGTTCAAGTAAATTAATTCTAGTTAGCGCAACTGAATTTAAACATTAATTGGGAATGGGATGCAGCCTAAATGAACTCACGTGGACTTAACATTTTCTTTCCTCAAATAATGACTACAAGAGGCTAATGACCATTTATATGCAGTAGTAAGTAAAAACACACTTTCGATTTCAGGTTCATATCTGCAAAATAGTGATAATGATGTCTAGATGGCTGAAAGGGTTTTGTGGCACCGTGGAGACTACGATTTATTATAGCAGAAGCTTTCATGGACTACAGACGACTTCATCAAATATATAAAGTGTCATCCTGTGTTGCAGGTATACACAGAGAAAGGAAGGAACAGGGATTGTAAGCAGTCAAGTCAGAGGAAAATGAAATGCAGAAAAGTACATATGGTGAGAATTATGTGACTAACATCAGGTCAGGTTTTAAGCAGAGGTTGAATGGCCATGGCTTCTTTAGTCAAGATTCCTGCATTGCAGGGGATTGGACTAGACCAGGGGTCAGCAACCTAAGGCCCATGGGCCACAAGCGGCCCATGGGATCGTTTAACTGGCCCATGGGCCCCCACTACCCGCTCGGGGACCCCTGCCACCTGCTAGGTCGGCTCCTGTGCGCCGCACTAAACCGGAGCTCCTGCAGCTAATGGGAAGCTGTGCACGCCTCTCCGCCGGAAATAGCATTTGCGTGTGCATGCATGCACACACCCCACTGCTGCGTCTGCGGGACCATGAACCGGCCCAAGACACAAAAACTTTGCCAACCCCTGGACTAGACAGCCTGCAAGGTCCTTTCCAACTCTATGATTCTAACACTGGCCATTCACACAAAAAGGTTACTGTTAACACAGATGTCTTGGCACTAGAACACAAATTAACATATGCACTGTGATAATCTAACGTCTTTATTCAGTCCACAAGTCACAGCACTGAACCTCTTGATGAATTGTAATTCAGCTGTTTCATGTAATTACAATTCATCGGAAGGTTGAATGCCAGTCAGCACGAGCGTGAGCTGTGAAGAAGAATCAGGGACAGGACACTCAGTTCCTTTTTCTGAAGAACATAAGATGCCCTTTGCAGCATCATTTGTTAGACATTTGGGACATTCACTTATGCTCCATGACATAGCATGCTAGAGAATATTAAGCAGTGCATATTTATTTTGCTAAGATTAAGCACTGGAATAATGTTAGAAGATGTGAAAAACAATAGTTCAGGATTAAAGCATTTGCTTCTCGGGTGCATGGTTCAGATGGTAAGAGCAACCGTGGCAAAGAAAAAACATTTAGACACATCATTGGTTAAAACACAAAGCATCTCTTCTGTTGCTTATTATATAACAGGAATGCAGAGCCAGCCCATGTGGCAAGGTGAGATGGCAGGATCTATAGGGGCAGCATATTCCAATATAGCTCTTCATTTCCCCCTTGTTCCTGTTTATTATTTATTGGATTTCTCTATCGCCCTTCATCTAAGGATCTCGGGGCAGCTTACAATACCAAAACACAAAAATGCATAACACAGTAAAAAACAAAGACATTAAAACCCACGCATTGTTTAAAAGGCCATTGATTGTTTAATTAGTCAAAGGCCTGTTGTAGATCTTCACTCACCCCTTCTTCCCTGATGGGAAGAGGGACACAGCATTTTGTGGGTTCACCTCAGGGGCTAAAATGTCTAGGCAGTGGTGGCCATTGGTAATATGCTGCCCTGTGCAAGACCATTTGATGCCCTCCTCCCCAGCCCTTGCAAACACACCACTTCCAGTGCCCCAAATCCACTGCGCTGTTCCCGCAAGAAAGCTTATAGCTTAACACTGTCTCCTTCCACTTTTCATTATAAGCACTCTGTTTAAGGGATGCAGGTGGCGCTGTGGTCTAAACCACTGGGCCTCTTGGGCTTACCGATCAGAAGGTCGGTGGTTCGAATCCCCACGACGGGGTGAGCTCCCGTTGCTTGGTCCCAGCTCCTGCCAACCTAGCAGTTCGAAAGCACGCCAAAAAGTGCAAGTAGATAAATAGGTACTGCTCTGGCAGGAAGGTAAACGGCGTTTCCATGCACTGCTCTGGTTTCGCCAGAAGTGGCTTAGTCATGCTGGCCACATGACTCGGAAAAACTGCGGACAAACACCAGCTCCTTTGGCCTGTGACTGGACTTAACTGTTAGGGGTCCCTTACCTTTTTTAATAAATTCACTCCCGTCTAATGGTGCAGCCAACTATGAATGTGGAGCAAGAGCTGTAGCTATGAAATTGAGTCATCATGCTGAATCATGGCACCAACCATGCTAACCTCTTAAAATCATGGTGTCTTATTCTGGTTTGTTGGCCTGTCTAAGCCCCACAAGGAAGTGATCTGACCTTGGCAATAGGTTCAAAGTAACCCCCTTCAATCTCCAAATTACAAAAAACTTGATCAGTTGAAAAACATGAACTCCAAAGTACACCCTACTGAGTGTGTATAACAGGCTAAAATACACCCATGATTGTCACAGTGGTCATGAAGTAAGTCCTAAGACAGCCTCAATGAGAATGTCGAGATCCTCCATAACAATAATTTTGGCAGTTTCCAACACCGTACTCAAAACTTCCGCCAGTTCTAGTAGGAAAACTGAAGGACAGTGGTATAGTTGATATACCAGCAAAATCTCTAAACTATCAGATCCGTCACGAAAGTACAAATGCTCAAGATAAGAGCTTGGAAGTATGTAAAATAAGTGCTGTGCTGAATTTCCACACTCAGAAGTTTCAGGGCTCCTTTTGCTTTTCCCTTACACTTTTGATCTTTCCATACCATTTTAAAGGCTTCCTTCTTTACTGCGATCCCAACCAATCCTGTAATGAACATGAAAGCACAACATAACTTTAAAACTCTGGTGACATGACAAAGCCGCTCCTTTGTCCTCAGTTTGAACTGATATGAAGGGGAAGTTATATCTCCATTGTCAAGGCAACCACACCACTTCGGCAAAATACAGGATCCTTGTCTTGCCACATTGCAAGGACGCCATCCCTGCTCCCAAATGCTTCTTATTCTATTTTGCGTCTTTGAGCTACGGGGTTAGGATTTCAATTAGTGTTTCTAAAGTTCATAAAACTCCTTTCTGTATTTTGGTCCAGTATTACATAAAATGAGTACAGATTTGCTAGATTTTAAAAATCAGTCTTGATAAAAGTTTTAACAAATATATGCTTGAAAATGATTATAGTGACATCAGTCTTAATTAAGAAGTGGGGAGTACTGAGTCATATTCTGATTTATTAATAATATTTAATATTACAATTTATTTACCTGCCCTTCACCCTAAGGTTCCAGGGCAGGTTACAACAATTTACTTTTTACAACAATTAAAACACAACATTAATATTAAAACTATTAAAAATAGTTTAAAGCAACTTAAAATTTTATCTCTCAAATAGCTTTATAACCATTTTGCTTCATAACGCTCATCCACTTTTTATTGCATTACCAAACATTACAGCACTTTAAATATTCCTTATTCAGATAGCTGTACTTTGGTAATTTCATATTTAATACTTATCTCCTCTGAAGACGTAGGGATTAAAGGATGCATAATCACAAACAAATCCATCTGCTGTGGTACCACTGCTCTCCACATTCATTACAAATTACATAAGTCATCATTTGTTCATCTGGATTTGCATTTCGTACCCAACCAGGAAGGAAAAGAGCTCCCCTGGCAATTGCAGTAACAGTGCAATCAAATTTTTCACAGCGTCTACATTTTATTTTGTCTGTATGTGTCCCACTGATGCTTTGGGGGAGCTGATGCTCCAGAACAGATGATTCTGTATACGAAGCTCTGAGCTTCTTTAGTTCATCATGTGCCATTTCCATTGTGGACATCTCAGCAAATGTCTTAGGATTCAAAGTCCCTAGAAGCAAGTTATGTTTTAAGTGAGCATTTTTTGGATTCTTCAAGTTAGAAACTTTGCTTCGGATGCAGTTTTTGTATTTTCTGTCATTTTTAGCATGAAGTACAAAGATATGTTGTTCAACTTCTTCAGCAATCTTGTGGTGCTTTTCACTTGCATTACTTGTTGAGTCAATCAAAGCTTCATAAAGAAGCTGTATACATTTGCATCTCATAGCTGTAGTATGAACCTGAAATGGGCTTGTTTCACTAACAGAACTCACGTGCTCTTGAAGTGCAGGCTGAATTGCGTTGTCTTTTTGCACATTACTTCCAGTATCTTGTGGGTGGTTTTCTGATAGCAGGCAACTCTTGGAACTGGCAGGGCCTAATATCTCATGCTGATTCAGTTTTCCAGAAGTGTTTGCATCTGCCAGGACTACATTAAGGGGATCAGAATCTTCTTTTGCATTATCAGGTAATACTGGCTTAATTTGTATGCATTGATTGTAATAATGCTTATAAAGTGTTTTCCACTTTGATAGTAAATGCTTTGCCTTATTTTTCAGTACCACAGAGGGACAGTTCTTGAGGATTCTGAACACAGCTTTGGCAATATCCGTTTCCTGGAGACAGTCTACAGTCATATCAACAGTTTCAAGATACACAAGATGACTTCCAATATCTTCATATTTTTTTTCAGAGAGCAGGTTTTCTATACAATCAGCTCTAGTCATGAGAACCTTTTTGTAAGACATTTCAGATCCTGTAATGAAAGAAGCAGATTCATCTTTTCTACAGCCACTATAGAATTGTATTAAGGGCAGAAGTATAACAGAAGAGCTCCGATTCAGATAATTTCTTAGATGACACAGGGTCTTTCTCAAAACCTATTCTATAAAATGTTTCATAGAGCACTAGATATGAATGTCATTGCAATGTTTGCACCTTCAATAGTGATTAACACACTGGGGCTCTTTAAGGGCAAAAATGCAGAGTGCAAACCTTTTAACTACATAAAATAAAAAGGGCTTGTAATCTTAGTCATACTTACTAGGGAATTCACTTACTGAGCTCACTGGGGCTTACATTTAAGTAAACATAGAACATCTGCACATTATGTAATTGAAGTGTTAATAATTGCGCCCTGTGATATCTTTTAAGCAGAGTACTGTGATAGGTATTTCAGCTTTCATAAGGCAATAGTAGAGACTGCTATGCTTGGTAGACACAACCAAATGCAAAATGCATCTCATGGGAGCTGCTCAGCTAATAGGAAGAAGAAAAACAGTGGGCTTGGCAACAAAAACCCAGCAAATGATGATTCAAGGCTGTGCTGAATCCTAGTTATACAAACATGGAATCCCAGGGCTCCTACATTTTATCAGGTAGACTTTACAAGATGCTGTTTGCAAAATTCTTAACTCCACCCATGTAAGAAACTGAATGACCGTAAAGCCATTTGCCAACATAATAAAAAACTGGCAATCCTTGAAAGGAAAACCATTTGTCCCTCAATACTATTAGACATAGTGATTCTTGAGTCGTGTCACATTTAGAACCTCTTCAAAGATTGCAGTTCTTCATTTGCTCCTTGTACAGAAAGCAAGGCTCGCAGTGTCAAATGGAGGGAACAGACTGGGTGTGTGTAAGCAAAAGCAGAGCTGCAGAGCCTGCTGCCAATACTCTGCTTGCGTAATGTGAAGCAGAGAGGGCCCTTAAGAATGTGCATAGTACCTTCCGCCACAATTTATTAGCATCCATAACTCACTCTTTCATTCACATACACCCACAGGGGGAAAGGCTTCTTCAGTGTCAGTGTGACTTCCACACAGACTTAAAACTTCAAGCTGGAAAAGAAAAGAAAAGAAAAGGAAAGGAAAGGAAAGGAAAGGAAAGGAAAGGAAAGGAAAAGAAAAGAAAAGAAAAGAAAAGAAAAGAAAAGAAAAGAAAGTTTCCCACTTCTATGGGTAAGCTTTCAAACATCTGAAAACTAGTTGGCAAATGCCAACCAGTGGCAACTTCCACCCTCACTGTATCTCTATGCTCAGGGAAAAAATATTAGAAGTTCTTTAAACGTATTTATTTGTTTTTTCAGATTAAAATTTTACAGTCACATATTCAACATACAACATAAAAACGATTCCAAGATCCATTTTACTTTCCTCCTCCCCTTTGTGAGTCCTATTGTTAACCATTTCCTCCTGCATCTTTTATAATAATCCAAATCTTTTATCTCTCCATTGTATCCAAAAATCACCATTAAACTACAAGTGATATTCCAATATTACAAACGATTTTAACTGTTTACAGTGGTCTTTAAGAAAAGTTATATATATTCCCAATTCCTTTATTAACATTTTGGTCTTCCTGATTTCTGTTTCTTCTGGTCATTTTAACCATTGCATCTCCATGCTCGGACCGGCGGGGGGGGGGGATATTGGAAGTTCTGCCTCTCAAACAACAACTTGGCAAGCCCACTTTAGCCTGCCAGGGAAAACAAAACAAAAATAGGTGACAGCCCTGACGTCTGAACGCAGACGATCCATTCCCAGGCTCACTCCTCAGCACAAACCTGGGAGAGAGACCCAAACCCTGGACAGCTGCTTGCAAACCGTGCGGACAACACAAAATTACATGGGCCTATGCTCAGACCCGGCATAAGGCAGCTTCCTCTGTTCGGCGGGCCACATTCCTCCGAGGTGGCATCCACAAAGGGCCGGAGCAGCTTCCACCAGGGAGGAGGGATGGGGGGGCGGGGACAGGGAGACCCCAAAACACACAGGCGTTGCAAACCTCCCACCCGCAGCAGCGCACGTAGCAGCGCGCGCGCTTTCCGCTTACCTGGCCCGAGCAGCTTCCTCCGCCTTCCCCGGCCCCGCCCCTCTGGAGGAAGGACGCACGGTGCGTGCGCGCGCGCGCGCGCTCCCGCTCTTGGCTCTGGAGCCTCGGCAGCCGAGGAGGCGCGCTTGGAACTTCGCGGGTCGCCGTTGTGAGGCGGTCGAAGCGCACAGGGACTCTTATTGGCGCGCAGGCGCCCTCTCTCTTTGCCCAGCTACTGAGGGTTGTGACAGCTCAGTCTGCCCCGCCACCAATTCTCGTGCAAGCCACAACACGTTACTTCACAACACGTCGAAACACGAAAAGCACAGCACAATTAAGGAGGCTTTTTTGCTGCTCTTAACGATAGAAATACAGACTCAGACCGTACTTCTCCTCTCCACCGCAAAGAGGCTTATGTAATGGATGGATGGATGGATGAATTAATCTTTATTTGCGTCAGCCATCGGCCATAGCAATAAAACAATAACACGATATACAAAGAACAGAAATAAAAAGTCAATTATATAAAATGCATGTTAGGGTTTTGAATCAGTAGTCAAATAGTGGATCTTATTCTGATTGCCCCAGCTAAAAACCTTGCAACCTTTGCTGTCATCTTGATCTGCCAAGAGAAAGGACTCTATGGCAGTGGCTGGGCGACCAGGAATGGACAATAAAAGAGGGGTGATAATTTCATTCCTCAGGTGTTTAGAAAGAGTGCAAGCCAGAAGGGCTTATGTAAAATACAACTACTTTTCCAACCAATTGGCCTCTTCATTGCAGTTTAGGAAATTGTACAAACTTCACTTTTTTAGTGCAAACTTCTGCAAAGTTGAAGCTGCATTAAGAAATGAAGCTAAAGGAAGTTTCACTTTCTGAGCAATCGCAATAAAGACTTCTTACTTTCTTCATTGGGGATACCAACTAAGTTCTCCAAAGGCAAAGAGACCCACACTGAAATAACTTTTTTTACTACAATAGCAGTGAACTAGTGCAAATTCACGCGAGAGACAAAACTGTTTTATGCCTTCATCTGCAGGATCGAAGTCTGAATATCTACTGCCCTCTGCTGGTGTTGTATAGTCCAACATTTAGAACAGCTGGAAGCTGCACTAAAATCAGTAAAAGTTTTAGATGTTTTTGCTAAAGGCACTGGTAATTTGCAGGGGAAGCAGAGGATTCCCACGGGTTGTACATCTACATGCATTGCTGTATTGTATATTACAATATCAAAATATTCTTTTCACCTGTGCACCAAGCAAAGTGGCTTCAAATGTACCAGAATGGAATGGGGATGATGATGATAATTTTATTATTTTTATCCCGCCCATCTGGCTGGGCTTCCCCAGCCACTCTGGGCGGCTTAGTCGGACATACAGCTAGGATGCAATACTATACCATCTTAAAGGTAAAGGTAAAGGACAGTTAAGTCCTGTCACAGACGACTCTGGGGTTGCGGCGCTCATCTCGCTTTACAGGCCAAGGGAGCCGGCGTTTGTCCGCAGATAGTTTTTCTGAGTCATGTGGCCAGCATGACTAAGCTGCTTCTGGCAAAACCAGAGCAGTGCACGGAAACACCCTTTACCTTCCCGCCGGAGCGGTACCTATTTATCTACTTGCACTTTGACTTGCTTTCGAACTGCTAAGTTAGCAGAAGCTAGGACAGAGCAACAGGAGCTCACCCAGTCGCGGGGATTCGAACCGCCGACCTTCTGATCGGCAAGCCCAAGAGGCTCAGTGGTTTAAACCACAGCGCCACCCACATCCCTACTACACCCCGGGTGTAAACTCCATTTAACTCAATTGTGCTTACTTCCAAGTGTACATGGGTATTTGTTTACATGTGCACATGTATACTGGCACCGCTTCTCTAGCAGAGGTGGGGTGTGGCAGGAGGTGCCCATGAGGGTGTTGCCTCGGGGGTTTCTTCTGCATAAGGCTGCTACTTCATGCCACTTCAGTGCATGAGGCAGGCCTGGCCAGGACGGAGGAGGCCTGCTATACCATCTGGGCTTAACAAGGCATGTGATGCTCAGCTGTCCTGAGCCTACTCCAGCTAAGGCATCACACACCTCCTCCCTGAGCTAGCAAGCTCCACCTGGGCTGTTGGTCCTTGCCTGCCTTCCCTCAGAACTGACAACTGTAAATTCTGGAATCCTGAGTTCAGTGGTGTTATATTCCATTTTGCCACTTGACGCAAAACAGGAAGTGCCACCCTGCTCTTGCCACACCACCAGTAGGACACTCGCCACCACAGTGCCAGCTGCCAGTGGCACTGCACCTGTACCAGCACTGCAGTGCTGGCATTGGTGCCAATTTCCTGAAAGAGATCTTCTGCTCTCCTTGACATTCTGATCTCTCGTGAGATCTTCTGCTCTCCTTGACATTTTGCAAGACTTTGAGGAGATCTCGAAAGGTCTTGCAGGAAATCAGCACCTATAATGGCACTGCTTCTTTGGCAGAGGTGGGGGCATGGCAGGAAGAACCCATTGAGGATGCTGCCTCAGGGGCTTCATATGACTGGAGCATGTTGGCTCAGCTCTCAGTTGACCAATATTTGTGTCATTTTATCCTTCCCTGGAAGAAGACGCAGGGAGGGAATAGTTTCTTGGCAGAATTACCCATTTCCCAAATCAAGCAGACACTAGCTGAATCTGTTTGTGTCACAGTGGAGAAGAAAATAAATCACTGAGTCCAAAAATTTATTGCCATCATCTTAGGCTCTCTTGTGAATCTAAACCCATTTGCTTGCAATATTATGGAGAACATGCCGTTTTTAACCATAGTTCAGCAAGTGCCCATGTACATCAATCCAAACGCAGAAACATTTTTGCATATTATAGTGAGGGTGCAACAGTGTGGAGCCTCAAGTGAGTTACCACTGGCGACTTGACCATAGTTGCCTGTTACATTGGTGGGTACCAGATGAGACAGAGAAATAAAAATAAAGGACCCCATCTGGGACATAGGAGTAATTAAAGAACAAAAAACGGGCATATGACTCTTCTGATCCACAACTTAAAAGGATGAGTGGGGAGTTTCAAATGGTTATCCCCTTCCAGCCTCTTACTGTCTGGCTTTCTCCTGCTGGTTCCATAGTGTCTTCTTTCTACCTCCCTGTATCTGCACATCTCGCCACTTGCCAGCCTTCTCCTCTCCCACCCCGCACAGGTTGACAAAGTACATTTTGATTCTACATATTCCTCCCACAAGCCATCTCTCTCCATCCTTCTGATCTCTTTTCTGATCTCTGTCACCAGTTCACCGAGCAGTTTTCCAGCGTTGGAAAGGCCAGCTGGAGTTGCCTCAGATGGAGCAGCAGGGTATCAGGTGTCCATCGCCCAGAAAAGGTGATGACACAGGTGGACAGTGGGCCAGCTGCCAGGCACCCTGGAGAGGTCACTGGAACAACAGGAGAAGCCCATGGGTCCTGGAGTAGGGGCAGCTGGCAACCATAGATACAACCACTATACAAACTGCATGATAGACAATAGGCAATAGACAAATTAAGATTTCCTTCCATCGTTTCTACCAATTTGGTTGGGTTTAAAAGGGGATTAGACAAATTCATGGAGGATAAGCTATCAATGGTTAACTAGGAATGATTGCTTGTGGTAGAAATGTGAAGAAGTTAAAAAAATTTGGGAATCCATATACAACGAACTGAAAAAAATACTTAAATACACTTTCGTTAAAAAGCCAGAAGCCTTCCTTCTGGGAATGATCGGAGATGAGATTAAGAAAGAAGATCATATAATGTTTCAATACGCAACTGTAGCTGCCAGGATTCTGTTAGCACAAAATTGGAAAACCCCAAATATCCCAACCGTTAAAGATTGGCAAATTAAATTATTTGAATATATGGATTTGGCAAAAATGACGCAGAATATCAGACAGCAAAAAGGTACAAAGTTTATTGACGATTGGACCAAATTCATAACATACATGGAAACAAACTCAAGAGACATAAAAATCACAGTAGGTTTAATATAACCCTTGCGATGTGTAGACGATATAAAATGAAAAACTGCAGAATGGATGTAATATTTACATAACCCAAAACAGAGATGGAGGGAAGTCAACCATTATTTGTTGTTAATTAATATTTGTCTTCTGGTTTGTTCATGTTTTTTGTGTTGGTTGATGTTTTCTTTTTTCTTTGGTGTGTGCTGTTTCTTTTTCTTTTTGTTGTTGTTGTTTGGTTATAGAAAATGAATAAAAAGAAGTTAAAAAAGAAAAAAAAAGAAAAAGGAATGATTGCTACAAATTACCTCCAGTATCAGGATATTCTCTGCATACGAGTTGCTGAGCATCATGAACATACAGTTAGTGTGCTGTTGTGCTCATGTCCTGCTTCTGACATCTTGTGAGAACAGAATGCTGGTCTAGATGGGCATTTAGTCTAATTCTTATGTTCTTGTATTAACAAAAGGAAAATAGCTGCTTTTGCTCTTCCAGAAAAGCTTGTACATTTATACTCCTTTGCACAATATCAATTGAATTCTAATTAAAAGCTGATCAGCATGCATAGTTTACAAAGACACACATAAAGTAAATGCTTTCTCGTGAACTGACTGAATTTTTCAAGTTTGTAATTATCACTTTGTATTGAACATTTCGTTCAAAGATTACCATAATAAAGGACAAAAGTGGTAAGGACCTAACAGAAGCAGAAGACATCAAGAAGAGGTGGCAAGAATACACAGAGGAATTATACCAGAAAGATATGGATGTCTCGTACACCCCAGGTAGTGGGGTTGCTGACCTTGAGCCAGACATCCTGGAGAGTGAAGTTAAATGGGCCTTAGAAAGCACTGCAAATAACAAGGCCAGTGGAAGTGATGGTATTCCAGCTGAACTATTTAAAATTTTAAAAGATGATGCTGTTAAGGTGCTACACTCAATATGCCAGCAAGTTTGGAAAACTCAGCAGTGGCCAGAGGATTGGAGAAGATCAGTCTACATCCCAATCCCAAAGAAGGCCAGTGCCAAAGAATGCTCCAACTACCGCACAATTTCACTCATTTCACACGCTAGCAAGGTTATGCTTAAAATTCTACAAGGAAGGCTCAAGCAGTATGTGGACCGAGAACTCCCAGAAGTGCAAGCTGGATTTAGAAGAGGCAGAGGAACCAGAGACCAAATTGCAAACATGCGCTGGATTATGGAGAAAGCTAGAGAGTTCCAGAAAGACATCTACTTCTGCTTCATTGACTATGCAAAAGCCTTTGACTGTGTCGACCACAGCAAACTATGGCAAGCTCTTAAAGAAATGGGAGTACCTGATCACCTCATCTGTCTCCTGAGAAATCTCTATGTGGGACAAGAAGCTACAGTTAGAACTGGATATGGATCAACTGACTGGTTCAAAATTGGGAAAGGAGTACGCCAAGGCTGCATTTTGTCTCCCTGCTTATTTAACTTATATGCAGAATTCATCATGCGAAAGGCTGGGCTGGATGAATCCGAAGCCGGAATTAAGATTGCCGGAAGAAATATCAACAACCTCAGATATGCAGATGACACAACCTTGATGGCAGAAAGTGAGGAGGAATTAAAGAAGCTTTTATTGAGGGTGAAAGAGGAGAGCGCAAAATATGGTCTGAAGCTCAACATCAAAAAAATGAAGATCATGGCCACTGGTCCCATCACCTCCTGGCAAATAGAAGGAGAAGAAATGGAGGCAGTGAGAGATTTTACTTTCTTGGGCTCCATGATCACTGCAGATGGTGACAGCAGCCACGAAATTAAGAGACGCCTGCTCCTTGGGAGGAAAGCAATGACAAACCTAGACAGCATCTTAAAAAGTAGAGACATCACCTTGCCAACAAAGGTCCATATAGTAAAAGCTATGGTTTTCCCAGTAGTGATGTATGGAAGCGAGAGCTGGACCATAAAGAAGGCAGATCGCCGAAGAATTGATTCCTTTGAATTATGGTGCTGGAGGAGACTCTTGAGAGTCCCATGGACTGCAAGAAGAACAAACCGATCCATTCTTAAGGAAATCAGCCCTGAGTGCTCACTGGAAGGACAGATCGTGAAGCTGACGCTCCAATACTTTGGCCACCTCATGAGAAGAGAAGACTCCCTGGAAAAGACCCTGATGTTGGGAAAGATGGAGGGCACAAGGAGAAGGGGGCGACAGAGGACGAGATGGTTGGATAGTGTCTTCGAAGCTACAAACATGAGTCTGACCAAACTGCGGGAGGCAGTGGAAGACAGGAGGGCCTGGCGTGCTCTGGTCCATGGGGTCACGAAGAGTCGGACACGACTAAACGACTAAACAACAACAATTGCTTAGACATCTTTAGGAAATGTTTTCCTTTTTCAGCTCAAATCTGTCTCCAGATGTGCTATTACACTTTCAAAACGAATCTGGTTATTTATAAAATATAATTGGATAAGTTCCAAGAGCAATATCTGTAACTCATACACAGCATTCAACAGTATTCCTTTTCGCTTATTTTGGTAGCCATCCATACATATGAAAATTAATAATTCCTAGGTAATGCTAGCAATTTTTTTAAAAACCCACACAAAACCATTTATATGTCTTCAGTTTAGAGGAAAACACAGTGGGGGTAAATTGGTGCAATTTGTCGATTTTGACATTAATTATATATTTTCTCCTCAGCAATCATGGATAAATATGATCAACTTAATGATGAATAAATATATACAAGGCGGAGAGAACCAACACATTGTTTCTCAGATACCAGCAAAAGGTTGATTTCAATGGCTTCAAACATATTTATTTCTCTGTATTATTGTGACCTTCATATTTTTCCCATCCATGAAGTTGCAAAACCACACTGATCCGCTTACAAAGCCGTAGCAAGCATGGCCCAACCACTTCACTTTCACGTTTGGGGGAGTCATAAGAATATGTGCACAGCACTGTCTTCCATAATGAAAGAAATAAGAAAGGTTTTGCACATCGGAACTCTTCTCCCAGGTGTTTATGCAAAAGCAGGAATTGGGAATTATCTGTTTTTGTGACCCAACATTGTTGGCTATGAAAGGGGGAAATGACCTATATGAATGCATATAGTCTCTGTCTGCTGTAACTTGCCACTGTGCTCCATGGGTGCCCAGCACTGTCAATTACAACATAATAATAAACACTAATTTTATTATTTGTACCTCACCCATCTGACTGGGTTGCCCCAGCAACTCAACAACCATTGCTTGGAATATTTTAGGACTGATTTGTGGCCTTATGTGCCTGTGACATCACTTTTACCTACTACTACTACTACTAATAATAATAATAATAAAAAATTATTTATACCCCACCCATCTGGCTGAGTTTCCCCATAAAGAAAAGTTTCACCAAAATCAGTATGGTATAGTTTCATTTATTTATAAAAACACTTGCCCCACCAAATCCACTGGCATTTTTTTAATATATAAAAGCATCTTTTAAAATAGCTGTAGTTGGATTTACAAGGGAAGTAGAGAAGCTGACTTTTTATTTTAGGAAAAACATAAATTCAAACAGTTGTAATATTTAGGCAGAAAAATGATTCCAGAGTCCAGACAAATATTATTGGTGTTTGCGTCAGTTAACATTTAAAGTGTGGTGGGCAGATACTCATCAGGTAACTGTCTGGCCAACAAATCCATGTGTCTTTGGAGACATGTATCTCTCTTTAATGCTTTACTTATTTACTGCAACAACCACCAGGCATACACCAGGGTACCCACAGAGCTGTAGCAAACAGTAGGAGTCCTAACTGTTACAAGAAATTGCTTATCCTTTTGAAGATCCTGTTTCACATTCCTGCAGGAGAACTTGGGGAATATACAACAATAGGCATTTTCTTTCAAAGAAATTATATGTAAAACACTTTTTTTTTTTGCAGGAAATCTAGGCAAAATATTTTCACATTATATAAGACCTTGACCACAAATGATATAATACAGTAGAGCTACACATAAACCAAAGTTTAGTATATTTTATATACAAATGTAGTATCTAACTGGAGACATTTTTTTTACCTGTCGGTTTATCTGTCTGCATTGAAGTTTGGTTTCCAGATTTGCACTTTATCTAGCTCACAACGATACAAAATTCTGGACCAGTACAACAAATAATATAATAGTATTTAAAATAGTAAGCTCAGATATCCAATGTCAAATGGTCTTCAGGACACAGACCAGAAAACAGTGTAACATTGTCCACTCCAATTTCTCCAGTTTTACCTTTTCCACGTTCTGCCTCAAAAGCGATCTAATAAAATGAGTGGGGAAAACATTATTAACAGAAGAAGTACAAATTATCAAGACGTACTAGATGCTCATAAGTTAGAAAACTGAACTGTGCTACATGCACATTTTTATTATTACCACCATATCAAAAAATTCATTGAAATAATGGGGCAGTTTATGCTTCTCGATGGATTAAGAAGATTTTCAAAATAAGATCTAAAGATATAAAATTCAGTTTTACAAACCCAACACAAATAAATACCATATTCAAATTCTGCTCATGTCCTGTAGTATGCTGCAATGCAAATTTGTCTTCTGTTCTTATGCATGATCATTGATTCAACCTTAACTTCTTAATGGCATTGTCAAGGAATTTTTTGCTTAGTATGTTTTTGGTTTATATTTCTTTATACCGAAACCCCTTTTGTTGAGCTAAAAATTAGTGGAATGTATTTGTCACTTTAATGCCTCATCCTATTTTAAAAGCTAAAACTAAAAACTAAAAACTAAAACCAAAACATTACCATACCATTTCACAAAGCCCAATTCTGCCATTTTGCTATTCCATCATTGCACAGCATGCCATACTCTTTCTCCTTTGTCCAGATGTATTTAATCGGCCCAGTCGTTAGTGGAGATATGGGCAAGAGAAATAAGGTAACAGGCCCAGCAAATGTTTCCAGCCTCCTCACCTTCCAATGGCCTCTGATGCTAATACTCCAGTCCCCAAATGCATTAGAATCTGAGACACACACACACACACACACACACACACACACACTGAATTTGCAGTAAGACATTTATCCCTGAAGCCTTGAGACCATCATGCTACAATCAGGTCCATAGGATAAGAACGTAGGAACCACCTTTTGCTGGATCAGACCAACAGATCCATTTAGTCCAGCATTGTTCTTCCCACAGCAGCAAACTAGATGTCTCCAACAAACCCACAAGGAGGTCTTGAAGGGCAACAGCTATTTCCCCCAAGCAACTAGTACTCAGTGGCATATTGTCTCTGGACCTTTCTGCGTCCTTTAATACTAGAACCCAGCTTCATCCAGTGAAGCTGAATGTTGGAATATTTCAGGGCAGGCTAAAGGAAGTACCGCTTGACACACTGCATAGTTAAAACAGTGGAATTCATTACACCACCAACATGGATGGGTCTTAGACAAATCATAGAGAACAATGCTATCAGTGACTACTTAGCCATGATGGCTGCATACTACCCTCCAGCATCAGAGGCATAGCTGTCAACGTTTCCCTTTTATTAAGGGAAATTCCCTTATTCCAAATAGGATTCATCGTAAGAAAAGGGAAAAGTTGACAGCTATGATCAGAGGTGGCCTGTCTCTGAATGCCAGTTGCTGGGGAGAATATGTTGGGAAGAGTGGTGTTTCGATCATGTGGTGCTTATGAGCTTCCCACAGGTACCTGGTTTGCCATTGTGAGAAAAAGATGCTGAACTAACTAACAACAACAACAACAATAACAATATGCCACTGAGTACTAGTTGCTTGGGGTAAATAGCGGAAGTTTCATTATTTATACCCCACCCAATCTAGTTGGGTTTCCCTCACAAAATATAAAAACGTGATCAAATGTCAAACATTAAAAACTTCCCAATACAGGGCTGCCTTCAGATGTCTTTCCAAAAGTGTAGTTCTTTATCGCCTTGGCATCTGATGGGAGGACCTTCCACAGGGAGGGTGCCACTGAAAAGGCTCTTTGCCTGGTTCCCTCTAACTTCACTTCTTGCAGTGAGGGAACCACCAGAAGACCCTCGGTGCTGGACCTCAGTGTCCAGGCTGAATGATGGGGCTGGAGACACTCCTTCAGGTATACTGGGCTTTGGTCTGATCCAAGGCACTTCTTACGTTCTTAACCAGAGGTACCATATAGCCATAATTACAACTTGCCAGCAGTTAGAGCAAACTGCAACTAGTTACACTGGTCATTGCAGGTGGTTTTTAATCTTTAACTTACATTCATCGTTGTTTCAGCCCCTGTGTGGACTTCCATTTGTCCAGTCCTCCACTGTTCATCATCTCCCACACTCTGTGACCAGGAAGGACTGCTGCCGCCGCTGCTGCCTAGGATCACATGTAGTTTCCCTACTCTTTCTCCTGCAAGTCGGTAACTAAAAATCAGACAATATGTGCTTTTTGGCTCAAGATCAGTGAGAAGAAGTTTCAAACGACCAACATCCTTCTTGTGACCCACGAACCCCGGCACCATCATGTAATATCCATCCCCTAGAGAGAGATATTTGGGGTTTAGAAAGTGAGAAACAGAATGTTACTTTTGTTTCATCTTAAATATTTTGGTTATTTACCACAGGAGGAGGACTATAGTTCAGTGATATTGCTTATGCTTTGCATGCAGAAGGTCTCAGGTTCAAATCCTGACATCTCCAGATAAAAATGATCAGGCAGCAGATGAAACCAAAGACATACATACATGGTCTGAATCACAAGTGACTTTATGAGTCTAGAAATTCATGATTTGTTGCACTGATAACAAATATGTTCATGTACTCTCTCCTTCCCTCTCCCCATCTGTAATACAAACCCTCTGGGGTTTGTTATAAACCAATTTCTCATTACATCTGGAAACTGTTGTTTAATGTCTGTCTATAAGGTATCTAACCAGGATCAAACCATGGTTTATAGCCAGAGATTAAACCACAGTTTCCTGGTTTGGTCATAATGAGCAACAAACCCCTGGGGAAAACGCTGCATTTGAGCATGCAAGGAAAACTCTTGATCTTGGTCCAATATACCATGGTCTATTTTCTGAACTGACCAATGATCAAGCACATTTCCTGGGTTTTCTCTAGTGATCCAACTCCACCTCTTAACTAGGAGGGGACACACAGAGGAAGCCAAGCGAGGCCACGGGATGGGGGAGGCATTGCATATCTAGGAGTATTACCATTATCATGATCTGCAGGATTCCAGTCAAAGTCATCATTTATATCTTGCTGCCAGGCACAAGAACCTTGCCCAAAGCTGCAGTCCACTTAGGTGAGGTCCAGAAATAGAGACGAGGTATTCAGAGAAAGGAAATACAAGGTGTTGTATTACACATAGTGGGTGAAGCATTTTAAAAATGCTGTAAAGCAAGGCAAAACTCTCTTCCCTTTCAGTCCTTCTCCCCTAAGATAAGCTATATATATTTATTCACTCAGCTGCATTGGAGCTGTTCATGGACAAACTATTCCCACTTAGCCAGGATAATATATTGCACTGAAGATATTGCTTTCAGACATAGAACTGTCTGACTAGTTCACACGTTGCTAGCAGTGTGTGTTCCAATATTTTCAAATAACGCAGACATGATGCAGTTGTCTGTAGGAGTGCAAATATCCAGAGATGTAGTGATCAGGTGGGATTGCTATGAGGAATTATAACAAATATAGAGTAAGCATCTGTGTCAGGAATGAAAGCAGTGCATTGACTGGGTTTAAACTATTTTGAAATGATTTTTGATCAATCTACACCTCTGCATCTCTGGCCCTTTTGACCCTACTGCCCATTTCTCTCTCCTCACGCCACGTACACAGTGTACACAGCAGTTGCTTCACCAGGCAGGCTTCCTGGGCCATAAAGATAGTAGGCAAGTTACTTTGATGTAGTTTTCTTATATATAATCTTAAGATGTTAATCTAGGAGCCAGGAAACAGATCTCACATGAAGGTGGGAGTGATCTGGTCTTTCTGGCCATCCTTCTTATCATGTTTATTTCTCACCTCTGGGGTTGCCAGATGCACCCCTTTGTAGTTCTCAAGTTATTTACTACCCCTTTGTAGTTCTCAACATATTTACCCCAAAATATATGCATGCTAATTAATGTTGTAGTCTAACTTTTTCCCCACGTGGGGTTTGATGAAATGCTCAGAGGAAATATGATTGGTTCTTACGAGCACTGTGTAAAAGATTCCTTTGCTAATAAAATGGCCTGGTGAGGGGTGTGGTTTACGCACTTACGCACTTTTCTCCGAGAGCCTTGCTGGTCAAAGCCTCATGTCTTGATTTTTAATCAGGGTCCAATCCTTCCTTTACTTTGCGAACGCAACAGTTGTCTATGCTCATCGCTGCTACTCTGAACTGAAAACTAGGATCAGCAAAGAGTGCTAGTTGTATCAATCTCTTGTTGTATCTTTTTGCCCTATTTCCAGGTGAAGTGGAACCCAGTAGAAGGTGATGCTGCCTAGATAAGCTCTGGATAAGCATCTTGGTGTCTCAGTGTACCTCATCTCACATTTCAGTAATACAGTGGTACCTCGGGTTAAGTACTTAATTTGTTCCGGAGGTCCGTACTTAACCTGAAACTGTTCTTAACCTGAAGCACCACTTTAGCTAATGGGGCCTCCCGCTGCTGCTGCGCCGCCGGAGCACGATTTCTGCTCTCATCCTGAAGCAAAGTTCTTAACCTGAAGCACTATTTCTGCGTTAGCAGAGTCTGTAACCTGAAGCGTATGTAACCTGAAGCGTATGTAACCCGAGGTACCACTGTATTTCTTGATAAACTGCAGTCAGGCTGAAACCACCACAGTCAGAATCAATTAAGTTAAATGGGATATGGTACACATGAGAAATTGGAACCACACACACAAGTAGAAGGATGTCCAGATAGAAGCACAGAAAGATTTATGGGAGGTAACAGATACTATGAGTTTGACTGATGGAGGGACAGGCTTGAATGCAGGCCTGTAAAAATATGAGATTTTATAAAGAGACCCATAGAAGATCTTACAAGTACTTAACTAATCTAAGGCTGCAATTCTGAAGCCACTTACCTGAGAGTGAGCCCAACTGAATTCAATAGTACTTACTTCTGAGTAGACATAGTTAGGATTGCAGTGTTGGATTCTGTCTGTCAAAAAAGGCTGTTTATTATCATTTTTAATGTCCTAAAGTTCACCCAATGAAGGATCCCATGAAAAGACACCACCACTAGATGAAAACAAAAGTAATCCTTTTAAAATCTGCCCACCTTCCAGCTCTGATCTTTGTACTGGAAGTTCCCTTTGTGCTGGGAGAGGCCCAAACGCAGCAGCTTCTTTAGCTGAATGATTGAAACATATATTGTTAGTTCCAAAAAAACACAATCAGTTAATACAAATATGAATTAACTGAAATATTTGTACATCACATACCACCAAGCTTTCACAATGTAACAAATTATATGGCACATATACTTACCAGTTATGTTTACATGACAATTTTTAAAAAAATTGTGCGTCCAAAACTAACATATGGCTAAGCTATCTCCAGATAATATCCCTTATTAGATGAAATGCTGCAGAGCTGAAGGAGCTCAAATTCAAATGCATCACCAAAACATGTTCATTCTTTTATGCAATAATCAGGTTTTTGTGCATCATGCATTTTGTGGGACAGGGCAAAATACTGTGTGTTGGCAAAGCAATGTTTGTAAGAAGTTATAACTCAAAAGGTATTTCCAATACAGGATCCAGGACAATCTTACACTTACTCCTAAAAGCTCAGAGTAGCTTGTGATCCCCTAGGTAATCTCATCCAGGAATTGGGGGGGGGGGGCTATACCCAGTTAGCTTCAGCAGTAGAACTGCAGTATGTGCCTGAAGACCAGACTCTGTGTTATCACCTCCACGTACATGGATGTGACAAACGGATGGAAGTTTGGTTCAGGCACGAAAACTAACCCAGGGCCTGATTCGGCAACAAGCCATTCCCGTATAAACATGTGTTAAGGTTCATGGAGATTATTTGGTACATAAGGCTCTTCTTTAGCACTTTGCAAAACTGAAAACAGACAGGTCTCTTTGGGGGCCATATATGAAACCTTTGACAGATGTTACTTGAAAAGACAAGTACACATGTACAAAGACGTAAGACCCTCAAGGCAGTTAAATGTGCTCAACAGAACATAGGAATGATGATCCAGGAAATACTGTATAGACTATAATGTATTGCCAAAAGCTTCTCTTGTCTAGTACCATTGCAAACCATGGTTTAAATCACCTAGACTTCTGTTACTTGAATTAGAAGGAAGTATATCAGATGTGTAAGCCTCTAAAAAAAGTGTTTATTTCACATAACTGTATGAGGTAAGGGAAAGAGCTATTACTAAAATGGAAAGCGACTTAACTATGAGATACTAAGTTCACTTCACATGGTGGGGGTGGGGGAGAGATAACTGAAACACCACCAGTCAGAATTAATTATTCTTTCTGAATTACAGAATGCTTTTAAGTGAAGGAAAAATTGTTTGTTGGCGATATTTTATACCTCAATTTGCTGGAATGCCCAACTGTAGTTTCTGAACAACTGTAGAACAATCTTGATTGTGGACATAGGTACAACGGCAACCCTGAATGTAGACTTGGATCAGACATAATGCCAAACCATAGTTTTTCTTTTTTTCTTTTTCTTCTTCTTTTTTTTTTGCATGAGCAGGTTTGAGCCTGGGGGTTTGCATGCTTCCTCCTCATTAACAGCAATTTTCTTATTTCTGGATTCTCAGCAAAGCATAGCTTGCTTTTTCATCTGAATTGGACAAACTATGGTTTGGTCAAAACTTAAGACTGCTTGCAAGCCAGGATCACCAACCACAGTTTGTGGTTCTAGAGTACAGACAATCTATGGTTTGAGGAAGGCATAGCTTGTTGGGTTCAAATGTAATGCAAACCATGCCTCGAATCCAAAAATAAATTAAGAAACTGCAGCACTTAAGGTGAATATGGAGAAGGTATGATACCAAAGTTTGTTGTATGCATAACACAAAACCACAGTTTGGTGTTCCATCTAAAGCATAACAGTTAGGTTGCTTAAATCCTATTGATGTTACTGGGATTCAAGACTTGTTTATGCAGCATTTCAGCCGAAATGTTCCTTAGAAACTATGGATATAATCCAGAGAACTGCACAACTTGGCATGTTTGGATTAATTATTCTCAAACAGCAAACATTCCCTTCTCCTCTCTGCAACATCTCCCCACAAGCTGTTTTTGATGCTCAGTTTGAAACTCAAAGATATGACATGGGGGGCACTATTGAAGGCAAAAGAAAATATTTATCAGTGAGTATATTTGAGTCCTTGCTTGTGCCAAAAGTTGCTGCCTTAAGCCTGGGGGCCTGTGAGTATCAAGGCCTAGTGGCAGTGCTAATGAAGGATTTGCATGTAGGACATATCTGAAGGTGAAGCCAGAAATTACTCCTGAAACAGTAAAGTTCAGATCAACTGTGTCAGTGATCCCAGTAGTTGTTATTAATCACCACGGATGGTGATTTGTGCTCCATTCAAGTGCTTCCTGCTGCCTGATTTCTGTACGTTCTTGGCATCAACTAAAGAGGAGGTCATTTTGGCCAAACATCTGAGGAACCACGAGATTGGGATGACAAACACAGCACAGAATAAATCTTTAGGGTACCATCTGGAAGAGCTTTGGTCAAATTACTTTGTAACACTCTCTGGCACTTCAGCAGGTAAATAAATATAAATTAGACACTTCAATGGAATATGATATAAGAACGATAAAGCAGTATTTTAGCATACAATAACCAGAGCAGTGAGTCATTACAGAACACCCCACCCCCCGCCCAGATCTCACCCACACCATTAAAAATGCATTTGATCAAACCTCATGCATCCACTACAACTGTACAAAGCTGGTTTTTGGTGCAAGTTTTACTTATGGAAATACCATAATTTAGTGATAATGGGAGCCTACTATGCTCTAGCCTACTATGCTCTGTATTAGTCGTTGTTGTTTTTTTAAGAGAGAGAGATAGGACTGAACACTGCTAATTTATGGTAAGAAAGCTGTCCCAGACGACAGACTGGAGTTGCAATAAATGTACAAATTCTGCAAGGAGCATTCATTCGTTCAAAAGGTTAATTTGAGTCATGTAAGGAAGAAATCTTATAATGTGACTTCACTTGTCATAGCAGAGCTCCATTTTCTTTGCTGGGCCTAAATTTAAAATACAGTGGTACCTCGGGTTAAGTACTTAATTCATTCCAGACATCCGTTCTTAACCTGAAACTGTTCTTAACCTGAAGCACCACTTTAGCTAATGGGGCCTCCTGCTCCTGCCACACTGCCAGAGCACAATTTCTGTTCTCATCCTGAAGCAAAGTTCTTAACCTGAGGTAATATTTCTGGGTTAGTGGAGTCTGCAACCTGAAGCGTATGTAACCTGAAGTGTATGTAACCCGAGGTACCACTGTACTGGGTGGGGGGAAACCTTTTCTTTCTTTCTTTCTTTCTTTCTTTCTTTCTTTCTTTTAGGCTGGGATAATTGGCTCTGAGATCATTTTAGGCAGCTTCCTTGTGGCAACCATAATATGTGTTTCAGTTCTTAGCTTTGAGTTGTGCGGCGCCAACTCAAGTATCTGCCACATGTTTCTGGCAGCTGCTAGGAGCGTTATGGACACACAATGCCTGTTTTCAGGCATAACACTAAACTATGGTTTAGCATTATGAGAATAAGCCTTGGTTTCGCCTTCCATTCCCTCCCCTGGTGTGTTTTTTCATCCCTAAACAATCCAGATTCTCAAATCAGGGTTGAAGCAGCTTTCTACAAACTATAGTTAAAATGAACCACAAGGTGTGGTTAATCTAAAACAAAAGTAAAAACTTCCAAAATTCTCCTCACAGCTTCACCAAAATTCAGCTCCTTCTTATGTCACAAAACCATGAGGAGACTAGCCTGGTTCAGATGTGACTCTAAACTATGACTTAACATTAGGTGCTCAAGCTTTGGATTCACAAGTATCCTTCACCTTTATCTTTTGGTGCAGTCATGACTCATCTAATCTAATCAGAGTTTGGGGGACTCTGGCTGATTTTTACTGAGCAGGCCAGGATCATATGCCAATTTAGACAAGCCTTCTTCAACCTGATGTCTTCCAGATTTTTTGGATTACAGCTCCCATCAGCTTCAGCCAGAATAGCCTGGCCAATAGGAGCTGAACAGTATTCTAAAACATCTAGAGCAGTGTTTTCCAAACTTGGGTCTCCAGCTGTTTTTGGACTACAGTTCCCATCATCCCAGACCACTACCCTGTTAGTTCGGGGATGATGGGAGTTGTAGTCCAAAAATAGTTGGAGACCCAAGTTTAAGAAACACTGATCTAGAGGGTATCAGGTTGTGGAAAGCTAGTTTAAACATTTGAATACAAGGGACTGTCAGTTACTTTAAAAGTGGAAGAGAAAGCTTCTGATCTTCTCTTCATGGCCATACCAGAGGAGGATGAAGATGAGAAGCTGTAGCATATGAACTTGACGCTTTTGCATGTACTGCAAACCATAGCATTATCCAAAAGGGCCACTCTATGACATGCTGTTGGAGGAGAACCGAGCAAAAATAAATGTTCTTGGTCCCCCTTCCCTGCTTGGTATATGTCAACAAAGAAACATATTGCAATTGCTGAGAAATCATTAAATATCTTATTGTCTGCCTAGTTTTGATAAATGAGGATCATAAGTCCCCCTGAGTTTATCATGGTCCAATCAACATGCAAAGTCAATAAACAAATATTTGAAAACAGCGAAGGCATGTATTGTAAACTGTTTCCTTATTTGTTTAAGCTAACTATGCTCTAAAGCACCAACACTAAAAGGGTTTTAAAGGCTGCGATTCAAACAATCTCATTTATCCAGATTGTGTTTTGTTATAGTGATGTGGGCATTTGGATGTTTTCAAGCAAAAGAAATATAATTAGTATAGACAGAAAGAAAAACAGTTTGTGCATTACAAAAACGAAACAGCTGATTCTATGCCAAACAAGGTTCACTTTAAAAAAACCACCACACACATATGAATAAAATGGCAACTTGAAATCCTGAGGATTTAAGTGAAATAAGGGTGGGCTTGCATGACAGATTGTCATGGCCACTGATTTAGTGATTTCCAACTAAACTAGAAGCAAAGGAAGTGTTTTGAGAAAAGATACACACATCTTTCTTTCAAGGACAGCCCCAAGTTTACACGTGAAAGCCAACCATGCAGTTTGCATAGCCAATTCAGGTCCTGCAAACCTGGTTTCTCTTCCTGATGTACTGCATGCACGAGTGGGGGTAGCAGGACAGACTGGTATCCATATGTTTGCACTGAGGGCTTAGATGCACACTGCATGCATGCCTCATTCCGTCTGCAGAGGCTGTATAGCAGGGGTGGGCAATGTCTGGTCTACAGTGCTAAGGGAGAAGAAGTGAGAGGCAGTTTGGAATGCTAGGGGCTGGTGTCTTGTAGGAGAGCCAGTGGAAGACTCTAGGATAGGACAGGAAAAACATACCTGCATTTAATAGGTCCGTAAAGGTTGAAACAGGGGCTTTAACAAAAGTCTTCAGTTATAGTGGGCAAGGGCAATCAGGCAAGATACTTTTGATAAGGCTCCTCAAAGCTATCTTGGTTTAGTAGTGTAAAATAAGCCAGATTTAAGTAACAAAACATATACCAATTTAAAGAAACAGCACTATACCACAGTAACCACACGAACGTGTGCACTATATAATCTTGTAATAAATAAGCATGAATGTATTGTCAACTATAGCAGCTATGGCTGAAATTCAACATACCACTAAGTGGGGTATGTATGGGGGAATGAGATCTGCTCACAACAATGGGACTTTTCCCTTCTTTCCTCCCCTGCAAGCCCCATACCCTGTTCTAGGTTTTCCCCCACCCCAATCCTCCAGAGAAGATTTATGGGGCACAGAGAGGCATATGAGGGCAGAGAGGTGGAGAGTCTCATTGTGTGAGTGGAATTCTGTGTCAGCACACAACAACTCAGTTGAATCCCACCCTATATTGGAATGACTTTGTTTCACTCCTATATCCCACGGTTATCAGGGTTCTTGGTAAGTTAAGGTAAGTGCTATTAAATGGTAGCATTAAATGGTGGAGTAGAAATTGGGTTTTGTTGATAAAACAAGAAACAAGAAAAGAAAAAAAGCCTCATTGCACCACAGAAGTTAATAACTGCTTCTCAAAATTCAACATCATCTTAGACATTGGGGTGGGTGGGGGGAATTAAAGGTGAAACTTACAAAATACATCTCCTCGAAGTTTCTTCTCATGACCAGTTTGGTTTTCAAGGTCTTCCCTTTCTCCTCCTTTCTCAACTTCCTCTTCCTCTTGTATTTTCCCTTCTCTTCTGACATCTTCAGTACTTTCCCCCTGTTCACCATAGGCACCTTCTGTGTGCACACCGTCTTCGTAGTCTAACAGTCTTACGTGAACTTTAGAAGCTGGGGTCACAGGCGGTTCTGGGATCACATTTTTTATGTCTCCATGCTTTTTCACACTGTTTTTGTGCACAAGCAGCTTCTTGAGCTTCTCTTTGGCAACTCCAGAGATTCTGGGAATGTCTTTCACATAGTTTTCATGAATAACTGAGCAGGGGATGGGGTAGAGAACCAAGAAAACACAAAATATGCTTGACTTAGCTTACACTTTAAGGGTTTTAGGTTTTTGCAGAATATTAGTGCTTCTCAACATGATGAAACACCAGTTGGCAATGTTGAAAATGTATTTGAAGTACAATAAATTCAAAGCAATGTATATTATCTGTAAAGATGTCTCTATGTAGAGCCAAGAGTATACAGAGTCAGCAGTGAATGTTTTCTTTGTCATTCCTATTAAAAAGGTAAGTGACTATTTCTTAGTTTTGTGTCTGACCACTGGGCCGGAATAACTTGTCAGCAACAAGTCAAACACAATTCATCAGCATGTATTGTGGTCAGCCAGGTGTCAAGCACCATAGAGCTCAAATCAGTCACAAAGGAAAATAACAAATTCTGCGGAGTATTCCCAGCAGTTGCTCTTCCCTATCAGGAACCTGACAACTGTCAAGAGAAAGCAAGGACCACAGTCCATGGGGATAAATGGGAATAGCTATGGATAGCTGCTTCCAATTATGTCTCCCAGAGGACAAAGTAAGCTTTGGGAACAATCGTCAGCTACTACAGGTGTATGGATCAGTCTTATTTCTGGTCCATATCATTTTTGCATTTGTCCACTCTTTAGGTCCATTCTGTCATGTTTCCACTGTAAGCCGTGCAGTTTAAAAATCTGCAGGAAAACTGGCATTAAAAAGAAATAAATCAAAACATGCATTTCCAAACACATTTTATCTTGATGCATGTACTTCTAGATACATTTTTATGTTTTTTGAGATAAGAACTGTCGCAGCATTCAGAGAAGCATGAAACCTGTTGGAAAGCAACGTTCCAATCTGCTCATTAGTTAAAGAGGTGCAAATCAGGCCAGTTCATTTCAGAATTTACAAGCAGTGAATTCCTCAACCATCCCTACTAGCTACCTTTGCCTGTAATAGCATCCAGAAGGCATTCCACCAGTACAGATTTGATTCATTAAGAGGTTAAGATGAGAATCAGCTCTGAGTCTATATGGCTCTGGAATCTCTGGATAACATTTGCACTGGCCTGAATCCCCAAGATCTTGCAATGAAGTTCTTTGTACTAGAATGACATCCAAGCTAGTGAGAAAAGCAATGCTTTGTGACTTAAACATCTATGTTGACAAAACAGGGAAAGACCATTAAATGAAGCTGAAAAGACAAATATATAGTTATTCCAGCGGCTGACAGATTTGACCTTATGCCATATTTTTAACTTTGTGTGTTTAGAGAAGAAGCCAGATAGTTTCTGCACAGCAAGACATGTCCTTTCTGCTCATGATTAATGTCTGTGACCCATCTGTTCAGGGAAAAATATGATTTCACCACAATTGTAATTCATGGGAATAAAATAGAAAATGTGATATTTCACATAGGCTCATTTGGGTTTAAATAGTAGCAGTTGGGAAAGATTGAGGGCACAAGGAGAAGGGGATGACAGAGGACGAGATGGTTGGACAGTGTTCTCGAAGCTACCAGTATGAGTTTGACCAAACTGTGGGAGGCAGTGGAAGACAGGAGTGCCTGGCGTGCTCTGGTCCATGGGGTCACGAAGAGTCGGACACGACTAAATGACTAAACAACAAAAGTAGCAGTAGTATGGGGAGATAACCTGCTACAAACCTATATCATATTCCATATGTATTACTAAAGAGACATAACATTGAGAATATTTGTCTAACATACTTGGTTAGATAATTTCTTCCCAATCAACCAGGAGAGAAACAAAAGAAGGCTGTTCTGTTTCGTTGGCACATATTGTAACAGCATTCAGTCTTAACAAGTTAGAAACTGCAAAGTTAGAAACAGCATTGCAGTTTCAATCTTTCCTATGAACAATATTTCCTGGTTAGTTTTGCCCAGATGCCTCCATTTCAGAGTTTTGTTAAAAGATGTACACTGTGAAATTTAACCGACATGGTTCACTGAAATCTTTATTCAGGGTACAGCAAGGAAAAATTGACTGGAAACCCCCAATTCCCTACAAATTTCCTCTCAGAAATAAGAAAGGCAAACCCCATGCGTTTTAATAAAGAGTCTGCTGAGATTTTCAAGACAGAATGACTGCCCAGCAAACCAGAACATCTGCTTGCACTTCTTGCTTTGAAATCTTTCTATAAGTAATGAAATATTCTTACTGCACAGCAAAGTTGTTCTGGCTTTGGGAAATCAAGGGAGCATGACATGGTGCTCAGTTTGGGGGATTGGGTGCACTCATCTAGGACATCCAATCCCTGCAGGTCCACTCATGTCAGATTCCTCAGCCAGATCCAGACAACACTGAAGATGCCACAGTTCATAGGCTGAAACCAATGTTCAATATGTTCACGGTCCTCACCCCACCCCCACCAAATCAGCTTTTTTTCACCTTGGGTTCTAGCAGGGTAAATCAGTTTGACACGGTAAAAATGTTTGTTCCTCAGGCAATCATACAAGCCATGTCTAGACTGAACTATGGAAAGGTATGTCAAATGAGGTGGAAAGAGCTAATATTCACACTGTAATTATAATCCCCCTTTAGGTGGGATTAAATTTCCACAGTGTGCATCGTTAAATCAGTGTTTAGTATACAGTATTCAATGAAACCAAAAGCACGACTTATGACACTGAGGAAATTCTCCAAAAACATTTGTTTTGTGATAAATATGGGTCTCTACGCTGCACCAGACTGGAGAAAGCACAGCGACATGGGATAAAACCACCCCATCACCTTACGCCCTGGCCAATGTAAGTGGCAGAACTTACACCTTCTTCCCTAGTGAGGAAGGGGACATTTTGTAGTTCACCTCAGGTGGTGAAATGTCTTGGGCTGGCCTGTACTAGGAAAGTTAACAAGAACTGAAGACACATTTCCATAGTGAAAGTGCAAGGCTTGTTCTTATTTCACAGTAAATACAAAAGAAAGAAATGCACTTATGGGTCATGCCCCCCGATTTCCTAAAGCCAGAACAACAAAACAGAGCAACAAATATAAAATAAGTTGAACCTATGCAACTACATGAAGACTGTGGTCATGTTCACCTTCGCAGAGTATCAAGTATCTCTACCTCCTGCCCCAACCTCAAATTCCCCACTTTACCAGGATTTCTGGTTATTTGTTTATTAAATTTCTAGACCAACTGTCAGAAAAGAAAAGAACATAAAAGAGAAATTTAATGATGCCCCTTGACTAGATTCCTGATAGCAGTCAGCAGTTCACAGGATCTTATAGGAAACAAAAATATATAGTACATTCTGAAAATGTCCCAACTTCCCATCATTTGAGAAAGGTGTTAGAATAAATCAATGACGCTTCTCTTGCACTTACCAGAGCATTCATATCCATTGCCTCTGTAGCCTGGTTTACATTTGCACTTGAAGGATCCCTGTGTATTGAGGCACTCTGCATGGAAGTCACACTTAGGTATAGTTGTAGTACATTCATTTATATCTAGAGGAATGGGGGGGGGAGCAGGCAGGAGAAAACAAATAATTGAAGATAGAGAGAAGTCAGAGATTTAAAACAAATTAAACATTATTTTCATGCTGAGAAAAGCTGCACCTGTTTAATTCCTGCCTGTCATGCAAGCACAGGAATCGTATCAGAAGAAAATGTTGGCAAGCCTCTTTGTAAGTGCTATGGTTAAAGACTGCATTTGTCAATGAATATAAAGAAGGAGGGGATCTTAACAATAAATGAGTATTAATTCAAAAATTCTATTTGAACAAACTGCCCATTTATTGTCTTTCTCTGGTTTACATCACTCTGGGAACTGGAGCTAGACCATTAACAGGGATAAGCATTTGGTCAAAAACTAGTAGGCAGGGGGCAGAGTATTCCTAAACAAACTTTTTTTAAAAAAAATTACAAACAAGGATGCACTTTACTGAGTAGCCTCTCAATGTGGAGTGATAGCTGAAAACATAAAACTGGAATATTGGGTGCAGGAATCGGGGAATGGAATGTTCTGCTTGGCGGGAAAGAGTGGTGGAGACTCTGAAGGAGAGTGCTCTTTTCAGGAGAGAGGATACACTGTAATATTGTGTTATAGGTTCCACATATCAGTCTAGAAAGAGAATATATAAAGAGAAGTGTTTATTTTTATTTATTTGCCACTAGGTAGGAGAGACTCAATAAAGTCCCAAAAGTGGTCCAAAAGTGGTTTCCAGGGCATTAGTTTATACAAGCACAAGCAAAATTTACACTACAGTTCAAAAACACAGCAAAATCAGCCAAGTTTATGAGAAAAGGAAAATATGTGCATATATGTGCATGTGTACATACACACGAGAGGAAAACTAGAATCTAATTCTTACCTACACAGTCATATCGGCCACTCACATATTTCAGCTCGTATCCAATTTGACACTTGCAATAGTAACTTCCAAATGTGTTGACACATCTGCGGTTGAAAGAGCAAACAGCTTTCCCACTGGAGCACTCATTAATATCTAAGATATTAAAATGAAATCTGATAAGGTCAAGGAAAAGGTATCAGGATAAAGGTGGTTAAGCAAACCCTTAACGGTCACATCTGTGAATAAAATGACTAATGCTGAAATGATATGTCCCATACTAGAGAGGTGCAAAATCCATCTCTGGAATCCAGCTTGACTTTTTATTATCCCAATTAAAGCCTACCAATTTCTGATGAAATCCACCTAGTCCTTCTGCATAGTTGCCATCCATAATATGTCCCCTGATGCTCCACCTGTATGCATGCCACTCTAAGCCATACATAGCTAGACACCAGTGTAAGCATGAGGATTTCGACAAATCCTCACCTGTCCGCAAGACCCATTTTTTGTTCCAAATTCTGTCTTAGATGGAAGTCAGCAACAACCCTAAATTATTGCCTAAGATCTCTGAACCTCTTTCTTAGGCTGTGTAAATAATGTTAGGTATTACCAGGCCAGTTGGTTAGGATTGATTTGTGGAAAGTCAATGAGTAGTTAAGACTCAGAGCTGACACATCACATACCAAGAAAAATACATGTCCACTGTTCTGATACCCAGCCTATGATCTGAAGGCACGCAATAGCATAGCAACTTTGTTGAAGCAAGTTTGGCCCATACCTGGGAACTCCACTGTATGCCTCCTTCAGTTCAATCAATGAAGAAAGGTGGGATATACTGTACATATAATAAATAAATATCCAACAGGTGCATGCCTATTTTATTAAAATTACAGGAGCTGAACTCTCAGCAAAATTCATTGATCTCACTGATTTATGCAGCAAATGTTCAAAGCTTTCTAGTCCCTAGTAAATTTAGGTTATGTATTAAATTCCTATCCTATGCTTCATTCAAGTTTCTCAGAACAGAAGTGTTTGGGACCCTGACAAGTCCTTCCCCCGTTCTATTTTACTCTCATCCCTCTTGCTTTCCAGGCTTGAAAGAACTACCCTCTTCTCCTCATCTCAAGACAGAAACAGCTTGTATCAGTGCTTGAATGGGCACAAAAAAGTACAAAGGAATTTACACTCTGTTCACATGGACGCCTGGCTAGAATTCCCGCCTTCTATAAATACATGCATTATGGATAAACGATTGCAATATACAACAGAAAGTTACAAACCTCAGATGTCTATAATTATTTTTAAAGTGCAGTCCTTAATTTGGAATCATCAACTCCCAACCAGATAGGATTATTTTTCTTGCTCCAAGTATAGTGAAGTATTTTATAAATAAAGAAAATGCAAACATAAACAACTAACATGAGTGCATGAGGAACTTGGCTGTTAGATTTCAACTGTGTTTCCTGATTTTATGCTGTGGACAAAAGCCTCAAATAAACATTAATTAAACGATGGGAGGATGACAGGGGCAGTAATAATCCCATTTATACAGACAAATTTGGGAGAAGAGGAGCAGTGTTTCCTTCTGTGGCATGTTTCTTGTTTAACAGCTGAGCCAAGAATCCATAAGGGTTCATTCTATAGTGCCTAAAAATACTCTCATGTCATGAAATCCATGACAAAATAGCAGGCTTTTGCAGAGCTATGCTTCCAGTTTGATGTGTTTAATGAATAGGCTGCTTGAAAGGTTATGAGTGACTGTAATCACAGCTAAGAGTTCATTTCCTGTGCTTGTCAAGATTCACCTAGGTTCTAAAAGATCCCTAGAGTCCATTGGGATGAGGAAGTATCCCCTTTCCAAAAGAATAAAACCTCCAAACCGTTACTCCTGGGGCTTCTCACATAGCCACAGTTGGAGAGTAGATATATTAGATGTCTAAAAACATGAAGAAAAACTTGTTTTTAGGGACTTTCAAAAACCCACCAAACTCTGCAGGCAGTTCCAGACCACCTGTTTATTCATCACGATTTGTTTGTGTGAAAGTCAGACGGCGCTGCCTCAAAGCTCACCTGCAGGAGTGGGGACAGATAAGGACCTGCCCCACCAAGCCAAAAAGTTTACTCGCTCTTGCTCTAAAAGTATAGCCATTCTATAGTGTTCAGCAAGCACAGGCCGGATTCTTGGAATGGTTGTGCTAATGACAGCAAGAGCATAAACAGATGCTGATGTACCTATGCATGTTTTTCCATTTGACGCTAACTGAAGTCCGCTCGATGGACACAAGCATCGCATGCCATCTTTCACTTCTTCACAGCCATATTGACAATTTACCATAGCGCAGCTCCTGGAATCTTGAAAAACATGTTACTTGACAAAGCCATAGGTAAAACTGCATAAGAGGATTTGTTTCATTAACAGATGATAATGATCTTAAAATCTCTTCCCTAAGAGCATTAATGCACTGGCATGCAAAAAAGAAGGAGGAACATGAGCACATACCTTAGCTATTTGGCTACTGCTATTCCCGCTGTCAAATAGACACAAGCCTCTGATTTAAAAAGTGGTTTGTCTCTTTGGCAGTGGGAACCACTGTGGCAAAACCATCCCGCCAGTTTTAAAAACAGCTAAATGGGTTGCTGTTCTATTTCACAGGGCATAGTTCAACGTAATACTAGCTATCTGTGGAGCTCTAAATTGGTTGGGACCTGCATGCCTGAAGGACCATGTCTACCACATGAGACTGCATGAACCTTAAGTTCTTCATCGTATGTCCCAGGTTAGGCACCTGAGCTTAGGCAGCTGTTGACTAGTGAGAGGGCCTTTTCAGTTGTGGCACCTGTAATGTAAAAAGGCCTTTTCTTGGTAAGCTTGCCTAATGCTGATCTTGTTTAAATTTTACCCAAGCATTCCAGCATCATTGCTGTTTTCTTAAAAAACAACCTATGGCAGAGACAAACTTTCACACCATTGGCAGAGACAAACCTTCACACCATCCTAACGTACACACTAGCCACCAATATGAGGGGTGGGTCTGATTGCACTAAAAGGTTCCAGTTACGTATGTGCATCTTCCCTTTTTATATTACAGCCATTAAATAGGTTTATCTGGATATCATCTGCAAGGCTTCTGTGACAACTTAGCTGCCTGCTTTTTTCCCTTCTACTCTAAACTGTTCTGTAGCTCGGAAACCACACCTGACAACTCATAAGGAAGAATTGCTTCTGGGTATTTATATTTTGCTTTTCAACCTGCCAGCTGCAAGAAAAAGAGTTAGCCCTTATAAAAGGGCAACAAAACCACTAGAATCTTTCTCCTTTTTACTGCTAATACTTCCAAACTAGTAAATTGTACATTTTCATTTATTTATCTCTTTGGGCAGTTTCAACATTGCCTTCAGAGAAAATGATCTGGTTAGAAACTTGTCCTTTACCCCTTTCTAAATTAACACCACCCCACCGGGAAAGCTCCCTTTCTCAAGGAGATTTGTAAGTGTGAAATGAAAATCTCTGCAACAGAAACCTTTGAAAATGTGTCCATAAATCCAAGTCCTCTTTTAAAAGCTCTACTCCGCTTTCAGATGTGGTTCCTTCTGATTTATCTACATGCAGTAAAAAAATGGGCAGAGCTAAAAAAAAGAAACGCCCCACTACTGGCTCCTAAGGGGTGCAACAACAACAACAACAAACATTTAGTTTAAAATGCTCCCCAAACTAAATGAGATCTATGTCTCTACTGTATATAGTTTTAAGTGTAAACCATGCTCAGCATATCCTTTAATGAAAATTGCACTGGAGCACTGAAAGATTCCTATGATACTCCTGGGGTTCCAGGCGCTTACCCAGGGTTCGTGTTTCCTTCTGAATGAGGCACAGTGAAGACCATGATGTCTTTAAGATGTATGGTTCATTTACACATATATACAATCTGAACCTATGATTGAGGGGACCACAGCATGAACACCCCAAGAGGTTCTGCTTCTCCCAGTCGCAGCCTTGGATTCCAGCCAGGGCCGGATTTAGGTTTGATGAGGCCCTAAGCTACTGAAGGCAATGGGGCCCTTTATATGTCCAGCTGTCCTTTGTCAACAACAAATTGTCACTGTTTTTGTGTTGAATATATGCTATATGGTAATTTGTGGACCTACACAACACAAAACACTGTTGCTGTATATAGGTTTTATTTTATTTCTTTTTTTATTTTGGAAATACATCCAGGTTTTTTTCCTTTAATTTTTTCGGGGGGCCCCCAAGAGAGTGGGGGCCTAAACTATAGCTTGTTTAGCTTATACATAAATCTGGCACCGATTCCAGCAGAAATCAAGCATGTCTTCCGCCTGCATCTTTGCTTCTAGCTCAACACCACTCTACTTTCTGCTCTCCACTCTGCCTTTGTCCTTCTAACTATCACCCAGTTGATGGAGGGGACCCACCTGGTAGGGACACACCCATTTGTCCTCTGGCCCCGAGCCACTTCCTTTGTTCCCTTAATGTCCCATTACGTCACCAGGAAGCTAGCCTGGCTTATACTGTACTTTAACAGTTGCTGGATCCAAGGGTTAGAAGGGTCTCGGCATACGGCCTACTCCCCACCACCACCAACTCGTAACAGTATAAATTAACCAGCTGCTTCATACTATGAGGCACAGGTTATTTCATGATTAGTTACAATATGGACTTGACTCCCATCTCACATGCTGCATCTTGTGTAATATCCGTCACTTACTTGCGCATGTGCCGTCAGGCATGAGCATGTACCCATTGAGACAATAGCACTTGTAGCTGCCATGCGTGTTCATACATCTGTGCTCGCAAGGACGTGGCTTCAATCCACATTCATTGATATCTGCAGAAATAATTGGGGGTGGGGGTGGGAATGAGTTTGTAGATCTTTGGAAGAAAACAAAATAGCTTACTGCAGTTGCTATTTTACGGCTTAAATTCCCACATGGAGAAAATGTCTCCAGGATTCAAGTGAGCCAGATTCTTTAAAGAAAGAATTCAGCAGACCATCTGCTGGTCTGTGTGCTAGGAGCACTAGCAGGAAGTTCCCACCGCACCTGACAGAATCTGGGGAAGTGTCTGACAGCAGAAGATAGATTGTACTGGGAAGGGAGGAAAGAAAACAGCTGCTACACTGTTGTGTATATGCTGAATGGCCACGTAGTCTTGTCTCCACATCTCAGAGGTTCTCAGTTAGGTATGGTAAATATCTGTACAGTGGTACCTCAGGTTACATACGCTTCAGGTTACATACGCTTCAGGTTACAGACTCCGCTAACCCAAAAATATTACCTCAGGTTAAGAACTTTGCTTCAGGATGAGAACAGAAATCACGTGGCAGCAGCAGGAGGCCCCATTAGCTAAAGTGGCGCTTCAGGTTAAGAACAGTTTCAGGTTAAGAACAGACCTCCGGAACGAATTAAGTACGTAACCAGAGGTACCACTGTAACTGAAAACAAGAAATGTAAATTTCTTTTACAAGCAAACAAGTTAGTTCGTTTACCTGGCTGTGGCTGGATGATTTATTAAGCCATTGTAAATCAATGATTTAAAGCCAAGCTTGAAGCATCAATTTTATATCATTGATCTAAATCAACTTTTCTGTTTTGAAGTTCATATACTTCCTGAATAGGCAGGCATACTGCCTTGCTACTAGAACAATGAAAATGCTTATTGTCTGCTTTCCAGTGGCCTTTACTATTGACCTTAACCAGTCAGTTATATTTCCTCGTGGCTTTCTTTTATGTAGAAAAGCAGTCTTTAATTCAATCTGATGGACACATTGACAGGATTCAATTTTCAGAGATTACAAATGCGGGTATGCTTTTATTTGTTTTCCTTTCATGTTTTGCTTTTTTTTTAAACAGAGAGAATTGTTTTAAAAATTCTTTTTAAATCTGTAACGACAAACTGGCATGAAGAAATGCCAGCTTGCCAGTTTTAAATACTTGGTTTTAACCATCTGGCAAATTTGGAGGTCTAGGTTCACTCCTAAGCAAATTTTCATAACCTGAAAATAAATCTTCACAAAGCAGAAAAGTCCTAATGAGGGGCTGGGGTAGATGGCATTCATGGTGCCACCACTACATTTGAAACAATGCCAGCTCATGCCAGCCAGGGTGGAATGTAGCGCCAAAGGCAGTTTCCATTTTTTGCTGTGTGCCAGCTCCAGGTTGGTGTAGCTGCAGAGCCTGAGAATTGAACCCATGGGACTTTGGATAGAAAGACACCTTCATCCTGCCGCTCTTTGTTTCAGGGCTTTAAGCACCAAACTCCTGGAAGGAGAACTCCCAGGCCAAGTGTGAAGCCTCTGTTACGACAGGTCCCAGCCACATTCATCACACCTCTCTGCTTGCAGAGACTAGTGGAGAGGAATCCACGTGCCTTCCTAACCCACATCCCCTAAGCCTTCATGAAGTTGAAGAGCTATTTTGACTGTTTTGACTTCCTACTTGGATGATGGAGGATATTTGCTAGTCCCTGTACTACTGCCCATCGCAGAATCCACCTGCATGCTGAAAAAGTTTTCCCAAAACAGACAAAATAACTCAACGTTGTTTTACATGCAGCCTCTGCAAAACCACCACACAGCTCTGGCAATTGATGGCACTTATGTGTAGCCTCTGCATTAGAGTGGATAGACACTTCGGATAAGAAGACTTTTGATTGTTATTTCCACTGTAGAAAGTTCTGAGATGGCAAAACACAGCCTCTATATATTGACTGGAAGATTTAAATAGCTCTTACCCTAGGGAAACTGGAGAGGAAAGAAAAGAGCGAAGACAATTTGGCTGTGCACACACTAGGGTGTTAATGCACATGTGTGTAGCATGGATCCAATTTATCCATGCATACTTTGACACCCCCCAGCGCTTTCTATTTAAATCTGTCTCAATGTTTCCTGTCCATACTAGTGGGTGGTGTTTTATGGGATGTATTCATGCTGAGTGACATTGTCCTCTCCCCTTAAGCTACTAATTCTGTGGCCTCCAGAAGTTGTGGAAACCTGAGCTCCATTGGGGGTACACACACAGGTATTTGCTTACCTGTGAGTGCACACCTTTTGTTTTAAAGAACTGTTTTGTCTGTGGAATAACATAGTAATAAAGTTTCGCCAGAGCCAATGTTTCACAGTGGGCAAGACAGCAGCGTCATCTTTTTCCAAATTACACACTCATGCAAAATGGCAGTTTCAAAAATGAATATATATTTGTGTGTCCCACCCAGCACCACCAGGTAGAGAACCGGCAACCCACAAAGGAGTGTCTTGCCAGGGGAAGAATGGCTGGCAGGCAAAGACACAAAGTGCCTCCATTTTCCATAGCCTTGCTCCCTCCCAACACGGAAAGCTGTGGTGTGGCACAGAAGAAGAACACAAGCTGCACATTTCACACACAAATACAAAATGGACAAGGCAGGACAGGGAGAGCGATTTGGGAGAAAGGGATTTGAAGACAGTATTTTTGTTTCCCTTCCCCATCTGCTGTACCTGCGCGAGCCAATTTTATTTTTAATACAGCTGTTTTGCAGAAGAGCAGTTCAACAGAAAACAGCTGTTTTAACTTTTTTCCTCCTTCCCATTGCCAGGGAACCTTCAGCAACAACCAATAGTAATAGGCATGTGGCACCCTTTCCTTTGTGCTGATGGAGACAAAACGGATAGGTAGAGCTCAAGCAATGAGCAAGTGGAAACAAAGGGTTAGGGTTAAAGGTAAAGGGTTAGGGTTAAAGGGACCCCTGACCATTAGGTCCAGTCATGACCAACTGGGGTTGCGACGCTCATCTCGCCTTATTGGCCGAGGGAGCCTTCGTACAGCTTCCGGGTCATGTGGCCAGCATGACTAAGCCGCTTCTGGCAAACCAGAGCAGCGCACGGAAACGCCGTTTACCTTCCCGCCGGAGCGGTACCTATTTATCTACTTGCACTTTGACGTGCTTTCGAACTGCTAGGTTGGCAGGAGCAGGGACCAAGCAACGGGAGCTCACCCCGTCGCGGGTTAGGGTTAGCACCCAGCAAAACATCACCACGTATGTTGAAAAGTCACACCCATACAATTCACTTCTGTGTACCCACACTCAGGGAACCTGAGATTTTACATTAGAACCCCCACCCACTCCCATCCCCAGCCTATGCACGGATCAGAAACATCTGAATTAATTGACTGGAAATGTTAAGCTGTGGACAAAGATGAGGACAGAGAAAAAACATGCACCTATGGGATGCCCTGAATCCAGTTTAAACTGCCGTGTGCGCACAAATGCATTGCCTAGTGTAAAAATCCATTGCAGGTAATGGGAGGCACATATAGCAGAAACTGAGCTCGTTCATGTTCGCTCCACATTTCTAGGTATAGGTCCTGAATTGCCGTTTGCTCCAATTCAGCAGTCTAGCCAGGGTTAGTCACATGCTCATATTTCTCTCATCAAAATAAATCAAACTTAGAAGCCAAGCTTTATGATATATTCAAGACCTATGATCAGACCTCTTGACATCCTTTCCTTTGATGAAAGGAGATGAAGAAGATTGGAGCCATGGCACTGGGGGCATCTGGGCATTCGTGTGTCATTTCCTTCACTTTAACTGGTGCACAGAGCAGGGGACACACAGAGATATATATATTACAGTGGTACCTCGGGTTAAGTACTTAATTCGTTCTGGAGGTCCTTTCTTAACCTGAAACTGTTCTTAACCTGAAGCACCACTTTAGTTAATGGGGCCTCCCGCTGCCACCGCGTGATTTCTGTTCTCATCCTGAAGCAAAGTTCTTAACCTGAGGTACTATTTCTGGGTTAGCGGAGTCTGTAACCTGAAGCGTCTGTAACCAGAAGTGTATGTAACCCGAGGTACCACTGTATAAATTTCTCCCCCTACTTCACTTTGAATACCAGCTTCAGTCAAGGGGTGACTTTAATCATGGAAACAGTGCAAAAGGCAAGTACAAAAGTCAGGTAGAGAAGATGGCCATTTTCCCACAGCTGCTGTACTGATCCAAAAGTCACACTTCCTCCAGCAGCTTTTAAGCACAGGGAAAAAAGACAAGGGGAGATTTGGCTCTTCTGCCTATGCTGTCACTTCTTTGCCTCCTGCCCGATAGTAAAACATGTAAATTTCATCAGGAAAAAACTAGCATACACCCTTCATGGGACTCTGCAGCCATGCAGCTCCTGTAAAGCCAGAGTTCTTCTGAGCAGGCCTTCCGTTCCAGTACAGCTTTAATGACATCAGACTCTGCTCCCTTATTCATGCGGCCTTGCAAGCCAGAGCGCAGCTTCTCCTAGCCCACGGAGAATGCATAGCTCAATACAGTAGTGGGATGCCAGAAGTGGTGTTAGGTTGAGTTGATTCCAAGATTCCTTAGCCTATAAGTTGTATTTCTTACACTTAGAAAGAGGCACCAGATGTTCTTATAAGAACACAATGTGCCTATTGTAGTTTCAGGAACCCAAATCACTGCAACTTCATACTCAAATTAAAGGAGTGTGTGTGTGTGTGTGTGTGTGTGTGTGTGTTTTGGGATGGGAGGAGGTCTTTGATCTAAATATAACAGAAATAACCCTTTGACCTTTCAAAGGGTCTCCCCGAAATGCAGGGATGCGCATCTCCTGAAGAATGTGCATGCTGCTGCGGGAGAATAAAGGATGCAACAGCTTACAAGAAAAATGATAAATTGTACATACCTTGGCTGCAGGTTTTGCCTGTGAATCCAGGAAAGCATTTACATTTGTTTGGCATCATACATTCACCATATTTGCACCCGTGTTCACAAGTAGCTGTAGAAGGAGGAGGAGAGAAATAGGAAGTGAAAACGCAGAATAAAAATAGCCCAACTGGTATATTCTTCAGTATTATCGTTTTGGAAAACAGTGATAATAAGAAAAGGATTTAAGAACCAAAAGAGTTTGGATTTGGATTTGATATCCTGCTTTATCACTACCTGAAGGAGTCTCAAAGTGGCTCACATTCTCCTTTCCCTTCCTCCCCCACAACAAACACTCTGTGAGGTGAGTGGGGCTGAGAGACTTCAGAGAAGTGTGACTGGCCCAAGGTCATCCAGCAGCTGCATGTGGAGGAGCGGAGACGCGAACCCGGTTCACCAGATTACGAGCCTACCACTCTTAACCACTACACCACACTGGCTCTCCAAAAAGCAGAGTTTGTCTAATTCCTTGGTCTGAATAATGTCCACATGTATTTAGAATCTGGGTAAGTTTTTTAAAAACAAAACAAAACCAAATGTACTCTGTACTTTAGAAAATCAAACCAACAGAAACTCACCCCAAGAACACTTGTAATTGTGTTATATATGATTTGTTCTTTGTAATATACCATTGTCTTTCCCCTACTTCTTTTCTTTCCTGTTTACTATGGAATTTAATAAATGTTCTCCAGAAAATGTTTATTTCAACGTAATGTTGCTGATTTGATTTTGTTTCCAATCATTGCCAGATTTGCTTCAGGTTACTGTAGATCCAAATTCTTTCTGGAGTGACTTAATTTCCCCTGGAAATTATAGTGAGAGCTCAGGAGGAATAAAGAGGCTCACATTTGGACCTGAACACTTTTCCATATCAGAATCTAATATACCACCCAAGCATCACAATGCCTGCTTGCCAAAAATCCTACTTTCTGTGAGTTTACAGCTATCTCTCTGCACAACTGAAGTCTTTTTTACTTTTATTAGATTTTCTTCCTATAGGGTATGACTGGGTATGACTAACAGCAAAGTTAACGATGGCTTCCAATATCCCCCCCCCAAAAAAATAATAATAATCCATGCCAATCTGAAATTGAATTAATCTGGTGCTTCAGCAGTGGTCTAGTGAAGTATTAGGCATTACATATACAATACACATTCAGATCAACTGGTGACCAGTATTTGTATGTCTTTTATTACTAAACTCATTCATTGCACATTGCCAAAAAAGTGGAATTTCATCACCAGAAAAGGGAGGGCACAGATATTTGCATATAACCTGCATGTGCTAATGTATATTTATGTCTGTAAATGTATACATAATTACTGTAATTTTAGTAGCAGCTACTCCAGCAGGCTGCTTCGACTGGAGAGGCGAGAAGCAGGGCTCATTCTATCAGCTCTGCTGAAAGACTCCATCAACGGCCTCCTGTCCCTGAACTGTGGACTGTTGCCATGCCAAGCACTACTGTTTTGAATTTAATGATTGGCACCTGAGTTTGTTTCCCTCCCCCTTCCCCCCCCCCACCCCTTTTCACTGGGTGTTGTATCTTTTAGACTGTTAAGCTTGTAGGCAGATACTATCTTGTTTTAACTCAGGGGACTTTAGCTGTTTTTGGACTGCAACTCCCATCATCTCTAGCTAGCAGGACCAGTGGTCAGGGATGATAGGAACTGTAGTTCAAAAATAGCTGGAGTCCCCAAGTTTGGGAAACCCTGTTTAACTGATTGTATGTAAGCTGCTCTGGTACACATGCTTTAAATAAATAATTTACTTGAAACAGAAATACATCTCACTCTAAGCACAGAAAGCTGGGATCAGGTGACCTTTTCAGACTGCCACCCAGGTGATGTTAAAGGTAAAGGTAAAGGTACCCCTGCCCGTACGGGCCAGTCTTGACAGACTCTGGGGTTGTGCGCCCATCTCACTTAAGAGGCCAGGGGCCAGCGCTGTCCGGAGACACTTCCGGGTCACGTGGCCAGCGTGACATCGCTGCTCTGGCCAGAGCCAGAGCCAGAGCCGCACACGGAAACGCCGTTTACCTTCCCGCTGGTAAGCGGTCCCTATTTATCTACTTGCACCCGGAGGTGCTTTCGAACTGCTAGGTTGGCAGGCGCTGGGACCGAGCAGCGGGAGCGCACCCCGCCGCAGGGATTCGAACCGCCGACCTTTCGATCGGCAAGTCCTAGGCGCTGAGGCTTTAACCCACAGCGCCACCTGCGTCCCTCAGGTGATGTTATAATGGGTTAAATTAGTCCTTCAAATAAAGGGTGCCTTCCAACTGAGGACTGTCCTTCTATGCAAATACTTCCATGTGGACTTCTGACTGGCAGCTTCACACTCCTCCTAAGCTGACTGCATGAGGGAGGGGCCACCTGGCTTTTGAGCAAATCCCCAAATATGAAGTAGAGGTGGGATGATGAACTGGCTCTGAACTTCTAGAAATTCATGCAGCTAATCCACCCACACAAAGAGTAGGGACAGGCACGTTTGAAGCACTTGCCTCAACTCTTCCAATGTCCAGCTCCTCACCCTGCAAAAAACTCCAGTCCCATGCTGCAGTTTCTCCCATAACATGCTCACACGCCCAGTGACACTTCTGCAGTCAAGGTTAAGTAAAATACGCACCATGTTTCTGTAACTCCTGTCCATATATTTAAATCTATAAGGCTTTTGGTCACAGAGTTTAGGTTTCCACTCCACAGAATAAGAGTCTTCTACATGTGGAATTTAGTTTGTTTTTTAGCTGAATCCTTTTGAAGTCCTTGGCCACTGTTCAGAAGTTTCCAAACTTAACATGACTGAATTTCAGAGTCTCCCAAAATGGTATTCTATTAGACATCAATATCAGGCAGTTTAAAGCATCATTTGTTTAATGATATTGTTCCAGCAGGAAAAAGGTGTTAAAAAAAAATAATCCTGACCAAAAGTAGTCTAATGAAAGGAACAGTGTAAAAAAAAAAAAAACACAGTCGTACCTTGGTTCTCGAATGTAATCCATTCCAGAAGTCCATTCAACTTCCGGAAACATTTGAAAACCAAGGTGCGGCTTCTGATTGGCTGCAGGAGCTTCCTGCACTAAATTGGAAGCCACAGAAGCCACGTTGAATGTTCGGGTTCCAAAGGACTTTCAAAAACCGGAATACTTACTTCCGGGTTTTCGGCGTTTGGGAGCCAAAAACGTACAAGTACCAAGGCATTCGAGAACCAAGGTATGACTATACAGCACAGAACGTCTGCATCTTAATTTATAAATTCACCATATATCATGCAGGACTCAAACCAGATATCTGCCAAGAGAAGAATGTAAAGCTTTTGAAAAATGGATACTAGTCAGAAATATTCTATTGTTCTTTGATGGGAAGCTCTCCTTGCTTTTTTAAAAAAGAACTTCACATTATTATCCATTCTTAGCACACCATATATTCAAGCAGCTGAACTGGGGTTATACAAACAATACAAAAAAAAATTAATAAAGGACTTCTCTATTCAACAGATGGCAATGCTTTCAACTAGAGCTATTATCTGCAACATGCATTAATAAAGGTTCAAGGAGAAAAAGCTCTTTTGGCAGCTATTTTGATTGGACAACAGTCTGGTGAGCATATCAATTATGATGTGAACTTTTGTTCATCTGCCCCATATATTCAAAGCTAAGCTCATCAGGACAGCAGATGCAGCATCTACGAAAGAGACGATTCCAAGAGTCAACATTTTATTAGTTCATTCAGCTTTGCCAGACTCCAGCTGGAGAAAGATTTCAACCTCTCCCTTGTGTTTTTACTATTTTTTATTAAAATCTTAGAAGTCATTAAATAACCATAGGTTCTTCGTTGAAGTAATTCTCCAGAGGGCTGAAAACAACACAGATAATCCTCAGGTGCATTTGCATTAGGATGTTAGACAGTTAAAAATCTAGCAAATACTCCATTTAACATAAATACCTGAGGACAACATATGCCACTTAATCAAAAGCACCTGGCTATAAATACCTCTGCATGCCTTGCTTAAAGGTTGCATTTTCCCTGTAGTATTTTAATTTCTAACACTACAGCTTTGGGGTAAAAACTGAGCATGGAAATCCCATAGTGATCTTCTTAAAATAATAATAATAATAAAGAAGGGTAATAGGTGGAGCTCATGGGTAGAGCCCATAAAAGGTTCTTTTAAAATGTATTCTAAGGCATACAACTACTGCATATGTTCACAGGAAAACACATGGAATTCTTAAGGAAATAAGCCTGCAGGAAACACAGTTTCTTTCTTTCATCAAGCACAGAGAAGATGCTGAGGTCCTTCTTCATGAGCCTCCTCCATGTGAGGTCCGGTGGGCGGCTACATGAGAACAGGCCTTTTCTGTGGTGGCATCTTACTTGTGGAACGTTCTCTCCTGGCGCCTTTGCTACATATCTTTAGGCACTAAGCAAAAACATTCCTCTTCTCCCAGGCCTTGGCTAATTAAACAATTAAACAAACAATCTTTGGCCTATTAAACTGGGGGGATGGTGTTTTAGTTGTTTCTATGTTATCTACTTCCGGTTTTGCAGAGTTCGTAAACCGAATAGTTCATAAACAGGACTGTTCGTAAACCAAGGTACCACTGTATTGAAATTTAATTGAAGAAGATAATAATAATATTAGGTCTGACCTGAGATGAGCGTTTCTGGCTCCACCTTCCTGACTGTTTAAGCAGTACTCCCTGCCACCACCTTTTCTTTTCCCCAAGTGGGGTGAGGCTGCCAGGAGGCACTAGTGAGCAGGCTTGTCTTCAAATGGTGATGTCACTGCACTCACTGCCTTCCTTCCTTCCTTCCTTCCTTCCTTCCTTCCTTCCTTCCTTCCTTCCTTCCTGTGTCACCTATGCACCAACTTCAGTAGTACACAGGAGCCATTTTAAACTATGCCTGCGCCACATGTGTGCTAAGCTGGTTCCCCTAGGCCACATCTCCCTGGCACTCATGTGCAAATCAAAATGAATGAGTGAGTGAGTGAGTGAATGAATGAATGAATGGAGTGTGGCTCTGGGTGTGAAGTGAAACAACTATGTTAGCAGCACTGAAGTGACCTCTCTGGAGCGCAAGCCTGGGCAGTGTGTATGCCAAAACGACAAGACCCCACTTTCGGCCTTACTGTTGTTGTCCAAATGAAAGCAGAGTATCTGTGGATGTCGAGAAAATCACCCAAGCCATTTTATTTGCTTGTCTTCTGGCTACTTGGGCAACTCTATACTAGGATAAAAATTTTGTTTTATTTTCTATTCTATTTGTGGACTCTACAAGTCACACCTTAGACTCCTCCAAGATATGTGGTTCATTTTGTGTAATAGCTGCGGCTCTTTTCTTCCATGAGCTACGTTTGTGAACTTGTTATGGAAAGAGCCCAGGGAATCAGGAATTTTGGCTTCCCTGGAAAGTACAGCATCTGCCCAGGACTAATAGGAGGGAGGGTGGAAACAAGATGAAGCATTATACCACAAGTTAAAAATAATAATGCAGAAAATTGCATTTTTTTATATAGTAATTGTGATGCTATGTGTTATGGTAATTACTACAATAGTGCTAATATGATATGTACCAGTTAATATTAATGGACTGTTTTCTTCTCATCCATGTATATAAATGGATAGATTATGGTATGTGGCATCTGTTAAATGATTAATAGTTGGTCTGTGCTGTACAGCAAATCAGTTAAAATGATCAGAATACTTTTTTGCTTGCAACAGAACATTTTCACTTAACCCTGTCTTGTCATTTTAAACCCTCAAACAGCACTTTGCAGCTTTCATTTCTTTATTTTCGAAACCACTGGCAGGCCCGTCAGGACGTCAAATCCATTCAAATTTAGGGATATATTTCTGGAGACAAGGGAATGAAAGGTTGTTGCTATTACCTTCACAGTGCCCTTTGCTATTCCTTTTCCAGCCATAGCAGCAGTCAAGCTTAGAGCCATAGCGGCAGACTCCAGGTTGATTCATGGTTAGGAGCTGCCTACGACCTCGTGAGCTGTGCATAAAATAGAACAGATGAATTAACGGATCCCTTACAGCACCAGGACCTGGAAAGATGTTCCATTTCTCCATTGTGTAGGCTGGCCACACTGGTGTTCTGTTGAAGTAACTGAAATTAAACAATCCTGAAGCACCTTAGTCACAAGTGTTATCTACCTATGTGGTTCACTGCAGCAGAACTGACTTGCTCCCTCCAGCAAAAATACTGGTTATCTTCTACTTCTTAAGCTTCTAAATCCCCTGCCCCTTTGCAAGGATTTCAGAGGGACAGGCATGAGGTTCTAAGGTGGCCTTCCATCTATGTCCTGCATATATATCCAAATTTCCTTAACTCCAAAGATTTACATCAGCTGCGTTAGGATGTACATCTCTGCCCTTACCAACCAATGTTGCTGATAGTTCTCAATTAAATAAACAGCAAATAAAAGCACAAAATCTAATGATTTTCCTCCAGTTCTAATTTGCTGAATTTGAAAGCACACAAAGACTTTTGGTGCACAGATGTAAGTTTTCAGCATCACACATTGAGCGTCAGCCTATGAAACCTACTAAGAAACCTAGATTCTGTGGTTATAAAATGATGTGCACCCGTTTTCGCAGCCATTTCTGCCACCTTTGCAGTTAAATTCCAATATGAATCTATACATAGCAGCAAGAATAGTGTTCACATAAAACATTTTACCAAGAAAGTGCTGTTAAAAAAGTTTGTACATAAATAAAATAAGAGGCAAATTGCAAGGTGTCTGTGATTCGTTCTCCTATGCTTTGGGTTTGTTTCTTTAAACCAGGCATAGGCAAACTCGGCCCTCCAGATGTTTTGCGACTACAATTCCCATGATCCCTAGCTAACAGGACCAGTGGTCAGGGATGATGGGAATTGTAGTCCCAAAACATCTGGAGGGCCGAGTTTGCCTATGCCTGGTTTAAACCAAAGGCAACCTGAGCACCTGCAAATCCTAGTAGACTTAAACCCTTTCCCTTCTGATCACTTTCCAGGTCAAATCTCCTTCAGCTGATTTTGGTTAAGGAGGGGGGGGGGGCGGAATCCAGCGGAGAGAATCACAGAACTCCTTGTGACGTTTCCTTTGGCCTTCTCTCCATAGAATAGTTATGGACATCCCATTATGAACTTCCTATGAACTTTCATAAAGGTAAAACGAAACCATGGATTGTCTCTGGAGACAAACATGATTAATTCAGCCACAAACCTTATGTGTAGTAGAGCTTCCTAGGGAAAGAAATATGAGAGAAATAAATTGTTTTGTTTTATTAAAAAAACTTTTTACACGGCTTGGTTAATAAGCCTGGATGGAGCTGATAGCAACAAGACAAATCCACTTAATCTTGCTGTCATTCATTCCTAAACGGGAACATTATTTTGTGGATTGTGTTACTATATAACTTTGCTATTAGCAATGGGAAATGCAGAATGAAAAAAAACATGGTTCACTTCCTCCACCCCACTGAAAAAAATTATCCTTACTATTTTCAAACTTAAATGATAAAGGTTAAATAGAAAAGCTGTATAGATTTTAAATCCCACTATTATATTATACTTTGTGCTCTATGGTACTATTAAAAAAATGTTTATGTCATCATCATCAAAGAATCAACAGCTTCAGCCTATATTCTGAATCACCAGTGATATTCAGCATGGGATGTAGGAACATTGGACTTGCATCCAAATTGCTAACTCAAGCATACCCAGAGGCCTGTAGGATTTTAAGAACACACACACACACCTTGAACAGCAGACGTTTATGCCACGTCATAGGATTTTTTAAATTGTCACCTCAGTTTCAAAAGTGGTTTGCTATGTCAAGGGTGGGGGTATGTGTGGCTGCCAACTTGTATGAAAATATAGTTTGCTACTTCCTGGCCATTAAGTGTAGGAATTCTGCATGATGCCATGGCTGCCATCATAATTACAAGGAAGTCAGCAACAGTTTGACCCAGTGAGTCTTGTTTCCAAATAAGGACAGTGCTATTTTTCTCGAAAAAGAAGTGCCAGAAGTCACCTTGAACAACCTCCCTCTTTCTCTTAGAATGGCAATTGCACCCACCTGAGAGGTGCAAGGACTGAGTTCTGGCAAGTTACAGCTTAAAAAGAAGAAGAAGAAGAAGCCCTGAGTAAACACATTTATGATTGGGCTGTCTTTTTAAGCTGGAAATGATTGTGGGATATTGATGACAATGAAAATTAGAAAAAGCTACAATGTTGTGCTTCCAAACACTGCTGGTAAACATATTTAGTGCATTAAATCCTCGAAAGTTTCCAAGAGGGGAAAAAAAAACACAACCAAGTCCAAACCTCACAAAATAATAATAATAACCAACTGATACTTTAAAAGAAACTTGTGGTTTATTCTCCCTCTTAAAATTAAAAGCAAAAATTGCATGTCAGCATCAAATAGCTCCAGATTTTCTTCCAATACATTTTCAGGCTTAAGGGGAGATACTGTAGACTATCAAAAGGAAACCAGAAACCCTGAAGAGATACTTCTGAGTTGCAGGGGGCTAGTGGTCAATTGAGTGGAAATGACATCCACATTGCATATAAATAAAACATGCTAAGCACATTAACAGAAAGAAAATAGTTCCAACATTCCCCACTGCCTAGTCCAGGCATATATCAGGATTACTGCTGAACTTCTCACAAGGTAAAATTTAGCAGTATATTTGTTACTCACCAACAGCAGAACCAACTTCAGTTTTTTAAAAAGCCATGCTTACCAGAATCTGGCAGGTTCCAATTACCTTTGCAGCTGCTAACTGATCAGAAACAAACACACTGGCCTGACTGATCTGCCACAATTAGTGTGTGGTGACAGTGCAGATCTCCATGCATGAAAATCTTTATATACATGTTAAAATGGTTTCAACCTACAGAAAAGCTGCCAACCTTGCAGGCTCTGGAATCATTCTTTACACAACAGGCAAACCATGTGTGTACAATAGGTCCTGTGATAGCACATCACACCAATTCCATCATGCATGCATGCAAAGAAAGCAAGGACTCATACAAAGTGCAACACCTACAAAGTTGGAAAAGGCTAAGAACTTTTCGCTCTAACTTTCCCTTTGACTGCCATTTTTAGTTTAGGTCTGTGCATCTGCTTAGCTTTGGGATTCACTCATTCAGAGTTGCAATGTTGCCAGAGTTGTTCAATCTCCGTGGAATGATGACACATAGTTCATGAGGCTTTTCTTACAAGGTCTCAGACTACTTACTTTGTAGGAATTACATTTATGTCATAAGAACTACTCCAGAGTACAGTAATAAGTTTAAAGTTATTCCTTAAGGTTTTTGACAAACTTGATAGGCTACAAAATTAGAGAAAATATTTATTTCTTTATTTCATAAAGTTTATATAGTGTTTGATTGTTTTCAAAACCCTCAAAGCAGTTTACAAAAGAAATAAATCAATAAAATTATTAGTATAAAGAATTAAAACAATAAAAATTAAAACCAGCAATAAACTAAACACACACCAGCAATCTGGGTAGATTTGTCTAAACAAAAATGCTTTTAGCAGGCGCCAAAAGGAGTACAGTCAAAGCGCCTGCCTTATGTAATATTTACGTCTTTTGAAATCTGCTGCTAAATGCAAATCCCAAAAGTTTATTGCTTTATTTCCTAGAGGTTTCAAAAAACCCTTTTATTTATTGTCATTTATCTTCTACAAATTTCCACATTTCCTGTGTTTTTTTAAAACTTTCTTTTTAGATACTTTGGCTTCACTTTTTCCAAGCTGATTCTAATTTTGTGACTTCCTGCTCTTATTTCCAACCACCCATAGATGATAATGATTTCTTCATGTTCCTGGTCAAATATTTTTAACTCATTCATTTAAGGTGCAATCCTAATTAATAGGGCTTACTTCTAGATCAGTACATTTGCATTGATTAGGAGGCAGTAGTCTGAATGTTACCAGACGGGTCTGTTGCAGCGGTCTGGACAGTGGAGGTTAATGGAACCAGCAGCATCACTGAAGATTATCTTGATGAAACTGACAGAGGTGTCAACTATCTTGTTTTCCTCAAGGAGGTGCCTCTCAAAGGATGGATTCTTCAGGAAGGAGAGAACAATTTGGGAATCAGAGCTAAGCTTACCCTCTGCGTGTGGGAATTGATTTCATCAAAGTGCGGATGTGAAAGCAATAAACTGGTAAGGGGACTAAGGTAGAAAGAGACACAGAGGCCCAACTTGTCCTTTATAAGAATCCAATACTGTGGCACTGGTAGCCCCTAAAAAACCATGAATGCGGAAGCAGAATCTGTTGGGAGTGTTAATGCTGTGAACCCTCAGCTTATACTCAACCTACATATATGTGAAAATTAAAACTTTTACCACAGTAATGCCTCCAGTGACTTCATTTAAAGGAAACCAACTCAAAGTACACACTGGAACCTCTGTCTCTCTCCCAGAGCTTGTGGTGCATGTAGCACAGCTTTATATCTTTGTGAGCTCCAAGTAGCTAAATGTTAGATAACATTTTTAAATAAGACATGGTGTGTTTTATTTATTCTTCCGGGAGAACTTAGAAGACACTCATACGATACTCAATTTTCCTTTATCACCCTCAACACAGTGCTTGAAATGTTGAGGGAAGAGGAAAGTAGGAAAACCTCAACTTCCATGGTTGGCCAACCATGCTTCCATTGCCATATAAAAGCAGTAACTGGAGGGACAAGGCACCCTCAGCTCCCTGTAATTCAAGCACTGCCCCAATACTAGATTTACTGGCTTCAAAACATATTGATGTAAACTAGAGCAGGGACCTCTAGGGTCAGGTGAGAGACAAAGGTAGAAAGGAGACAACCAAAGAGGGATGCGATGGAGGAGGTTGCCACTTGCGTCTTCAATGTTCAAATGCTTCTGAGCATTCTGCTTCTGAGGAATCGCCAGATGCTGGAAAAGACACTCTTTTCCCATTAGTGGTCTCAAGATAAGAGATTTCCCTTAGAGACCTCTCTTCTTCCAGTTATGCTGATGTTGGGCTCAGAACAGAAACCCCTTCTAGGAATCTTCTTCAAGAGCTTTCCTCACTCCTCCTCCTGCTCCTCCTGGATTGAGACAGGGAGGTCACCGCCGATTTCTTTACGTCAAAATGTGACTTCCCCACTCCCTATTTAAAAACCTTGCTGTACAAAGAAAGGTAGTGTGATTCTGCTTTCCCTACCCAAAATACCTTATGGTAGAGAAAACTGTAGAGTCTGGATGGGGATGAGTGAAAGGAAGAATGCCAGAGCTCCCATGTTTCTTGAAAGGAGGCAGGAGAAACAGCCAGCAGACCACAGAGAGGGAAAAAGAGCTGAGGCTTAGCAGGAAAGAGGGGAAGAAGCAAGTGGAAGAACTCAGGCAGGTGTACCATTTAAAGGAAGCCCCAGAGCATCAAAATGGGAAGGAATGGCATCCAATAACACTGGGGGTGAGCTTAAGCTGCCTTCCCCTACCTGGTGCCATCCAGATGTTTTGGGGCTGTGCTGGGTAGGGCTGATGGGAGTCCAAAACATCTGAATAGTGTCAAGTTAAGGAAGTCAGGTTTAGAGCAGGGCTTCCCAAACATCTGAGCTCACTGACGCTTGATGAGCTTAGAAACAAAATTCTTAGAAATGTAAATGAAATACCAATATATAAGCCAGTGTTTCCCAACCTTGGGCCTCCAGCTGTTTTTGGACTACAATTCCCATCATCCCTTGCCACTGGTCTTGCTAGTCAGGGATGATGGGAGTTGTAGTTCAAAAACAGCTGGAGGCCCAAGGTTGGGAAACACTGATATAAGCAACCTTTATTAATCACCAATTGTGATTGCTAGGAATCATCACGTAAGGAATACTGTTGTATTGTGTGGATTCAACTTATTAAATAAAGAGGTTCCTCACTGGCAATATTATATATACGGTGCGTATGCCCTTTATTTCTCATAGTTCCTAATCAAAGCTTTTGCAGTACACCTCAGAAACTTCTTTTCTACCTCTAGACCCTTTTTGATGTCCTTTTGACTCCTTCACATAATCCCATTGATCCCAGGTTGTCAATATTGGCCACTTTTGGTTTGAAACTGTGGTTTGGAATAAGGGTCAGGAAGCTATGGCTTTTTTGGCAGGCCCAGGACCAAGCGGGATATAAAGCTAAACGAGTCTATCCATTTCATATGCAGGTTTTTAAAGGTGTACATTTTAAAACATAATGACCACTTCTATAATGGTAATGTGTACTTGCTCTCGAAACTATGTTTTACCAAAGGGTTTTTTTTAACTCACTGAGTTAAACTTTCAGGTTTGATTTCAGCTCACCTATCCCCATATTTGAGGATGCTGCCAGTACATTTTATATACTGTGTGGCCAGGCCAGAAACACACAGGACAGGACAGTTTACTGGGAATATCCAATTGCCAACATGCAATTTCAAATGCTGTGTAAGTCTGTCTGGATCCCATGAGGGAGTTAGGCTATTGCTTAAGAACACCACCTGCCCCTTTGATTTGGACAGAACTCCTCACACACTTCCGGATCAGGCTTAACATACAACATCCCTTGCAAGATTCAGCTACATATTATGGCATACAGTATTCTATGGCAAACGCATGAAATCAGCTGTTGAAGAGGCAAGGCACAACTGAGCCGCCCTGCAAGTGGAATAACCACGAAGCAGAATGAGACAATTGTCTCAGGAGATGAATGCAGGAAAGCAGCAAATGGATGCCTCCGCCTCCCCAGGTCCACTGCTCACTACATTATTGTTCTCTGGTGATGCTGATGACCCACCCACCCAGTGAGGAAGGGGTGTGTGTGTGTCTTTCCTCAAAGGAAGACATTCTGGGGGTGGGTACTTGTGCCACCACAGTCACCACACGCAGAATGCTAAGGACTCCCCACCTCACCCTGGTCCTTCCTCAGAACAAGGCACTGAGGCAAGACAGAAGAGGTGGAGATAAACTGCCTTCCCACTAATGTGGGAAGCAGAGGAGGAATGGGGTGTGGCAAGGGGAAGCAGAGGAAGGAACCACTACCGTTCTAGGGGGTCAGACTAGATGACCCTCAGGTTCCCTTCCAGATCTATAATTCTATGATTCTATGAAGAAAGGGAGGGGTGGCATCAGGAAGAGGAGAAACACGTGTGTGTGTGTGTGTGCATGTGCGTGTGTGTGTGTGTGTGTGAGAGAGAGAGAGAGAGAGAGAGAAAGAGAGATGCACACAGACCTTGGCCCCTCTTCTAATGTATACAGCATGCAGACACAACTTCTGGCATTATCTTCTGCACTACTCTCATTGAAATCCTCACTCAATCAGGTGTACAGATTAGAAAGGCTCACCACAGCACTAGCCTCAGAGCAGCCACACCTTTAAACTACTGGTTTGTTCTTTTCCCCAAAAGAGAACTGCTTGCCACCCAAAGTTCTTTCGAACAACATCCGGCAAAGTGGAAGCCCTGTCTCCTAGATGCACAGGCACAGGCTGTGATCACTTGAAAATGCACTCTGCACGCATTCCCCTCACAGAGCTGCAATTCGCAGCTGTATTTCTCACTCAGGCTCTCTGGCACCCAGCGTGGAAAAGCCCTAGCAGACCAAGCACTGCAGAGAACCCATCAGAATAAATTTCAGGAGAGGCAGGTCACAGATTCAGCTTCCAGGTGAGGTAAATGCTGCTCTGAACCAGCCCTTGGCGGGTGACTCCTAGCCGCAAAGACTGGCAGACAAGTGCCCGAGAGAAACCCCACCCACTCTCTTATTTTATTTAAACCTCTTTATATTAAATTTGTACACCACCCTCCATCCGAAGATCACAGGGCGGCTCTTGACATAAAAATACCCAATGAGAAACACAAAATATGCATTAAAACAGAAACACTGGCTCCAAAGGAACAGATATAAAGCGGTAGAAACCCCCATAACCCCCCTGCCCCTTTTTGATACTAACCTGACATTTTCGGGGAATCCACCTGCAACAAGGGGCAGCCAGGCAAGAATTAGGAAAGTGTTCCAGGCGAGCAGCACCATGCCTGAGGAAACTGAGGCAGCAACAGGAGGCAGTTGGGTAGAGCTGGGAGAGAGAGAGAGACAGAGAGATGTCCTTTAGTTTGAAACTGGAAGGCAAACCTACGCGCGACGATCCAGGGACGCTGCTGCCCACGCCCCCCTCTCTCTGAGGGACCCCGCCTCGCTTCTCGGGGTCTTCTGTTCCTCCCTGGCAGCTGGCTTCGCCGTTCTTCTTCTCCACAGCTACTGGACTCTTCTCAGCCTTTCCATGGGGCAGGGGAGCAGAGCTGCCAAGGGCGCAAAGCTGCAGGACCGAGGAGGACCTAGATCCAGACGGGAAAAGCCACGCTGGGGTCTGAGCTTTGCTTCTCCGGGGTCTGCATGCCTCTGCCTGGGGGCGGGTCGGAGATTTGCATGGGAGATCCGCCCCGGCAGACCCCCACGTTGCTCAAAGGCCCTTCCCTCCCGCTGCAAACAACGGTTTTATTGCAAGGAGAAGAGGTGGGCGAGTGGCGCGCGGGGCGGGGGGGAGCACTTGCTTGAAATAATCCATCTTGGGTGTCCCCAGACAAGAGATCAGGTAATTAACAAATGAGAAACAAGCAAATGCGAGACAAGCATTGACCATAACAATCAAAATGGGTAAGGGGTTTTCGGGAATAAAGCGTTGCTCATATTACTTGGGACAGTTTTATTTTTTATTTTTTGGCGGCGGGTGCAAGGGGAACCTGACCTGCTGCCATTCCAAAAACTGGACTCTACTGCAGTGCTAGAGCATCTGCATCACACGATGCAGAAGGTCCCAAGTTCAGTCCGTGGCATCCGAAGTTAAAAAGGGCCAAGGCACCTTTCATCGCCGCAGACTACACTGTAGAGTTGGTGCGCATGACTTCCTCCCAAAGGATCCTGGGAGCTGTAGTTCGTTAAGAGTGCTGAGAGTTGTAGCTCCGTGCAGGATGAACTTCAGTTTCCAATATTCCTTGGGGGAAGTCATGTGCTTTGAGCGTAAGGTGCATATACTGCTCAAATAGTCTGGACTGCCTTAAAAAGGTAAAGGGACCCCTGACCATTAGGTCCAGTCGTGGCTGACTCTGGGGTTGTGGCACTCATCTCGCTTTATTGGCTGAGGGAGCCGGCATACAGCTTCTGGGTCATGTGGCCAGCATGACTAAGCCGCTTCTGGCGAACCAGAGCAGCGCACGGAAACGCCGTTTACCTTCCCGCCGGAGCGGTACCTATTTATCTACTTGCACTTTGACGTGCTTTCGAACTGCTAGGTTGGCAGGAGCAGGGACCAAGCAACGGGAGCTCACCCCGTCATGGGGATTCGAACCACCGAGCTTATCTCTGAAGTCTTTTCCAAGTGACTCCTTTATTGAGCATTCATCCTGATTTGTTTTCATGAAGTTTGTGATGTGGTTAGGCAATGCCAGCAATTTATTGAGCAGTCGTTGTGATGTTGGGACGTCACACTGAGCAATTGTTATCCCAAACATTCCATTGCTTTCCCCGTGATTGACTTGTCACAACAGGTCTGATTTTGGGGGAAGCGGGTTTGTCGCACAACTTGAATTGTGCCATTTGAATTTTGCTAAGATGTAGTTAAATCCTACCCAAAATCAAATCTCCTTAAATAACTTAGAGATCAGGGTATACCTGCGCCAGCCCCTTGTTTACCTTTCACCTCATTTAACTATCTCAACTTGCATGGATACCAACATTGCTATATTTCCTGTGGCACTTTCTTCTCTTAGGACATTTGGACTCGGGTGCCTTATTTTCAGAATAATTCTGTATGTGTGCTATTAGAGTAATGTTCAGTGCAGAGATCCACCCTGTTAACTGCGACAGAGTCTACAGCATTAGGCTTGGGACCTCTGTACCTTAAGGAATACCTTTTCTGCAGGTCTGCTCATGGCCTTAGGCTCAGACCTACAGGTGCCTCATCCGAAAGAAATTTGGAGAGTGACAAGGAAGGAGAGGGCTTTCTTAGTGGCTCTTCCCAGTGACGTTTGCCTGGGACAATTCTGAATTTATTCCAGCACCAGTCAAAAACCTTTCTATACTACCAGGCATTTGAATGACAGCCAACTGCTTCTCAGAACGGGATCAGCTTTTAATATTAACTGTGTTGTGTCAATGGAGAAGAATTTGGCTGATGACAACAGGATTGCTGCATGTGTCGTCGTTCCAAACTAGCAGGACAAAAAAAAAACCAGTGCATTTTTTTGTTCTGTACTGCTGACATGGCAAGAAATTCTCTGGGAAAATGCCTTTCACTTCCATCCCAGAGACTGAATGCAGCATAAGTTTCCAGTACTAGGACTATCTCTAGCGAAGGCTGTGGATGCATTCAAGCACACATCTCCATTGAATTGGAATGTTATTGGTGCACTGAGACCTACCTGCCCACAAATCCCAAAGGACACACCAAGGACTGTCTCTTCTCCTGGTATTTTCTTACTGTATCAATAAAGCTTGAACTCTAGTGAAAGCCCCTTTGGGATTACATGGAGTTTACATTATGTTCTTCAATGCTTTTCCTGCCTATTCCTTTGCATTGTGTCTACAGGTCATACAAGGAAGGGGAGGATGTTCAGGCTTTAAGGATTTGTAAATGAAATCCTCCAGGGCCAAACTAGGCTATATGCTAAATGCATGATTGCATTTAAAGTACCCAGTTCCTCCTGTTTAAATAACAGCCACAGGCTGTCCTATTCAGGATCAGCACCGTGGCATACAGTGTGGAGGGGTTAACCCTCGCCACACAGTCCTGACAAAAACAAACCTCCTCCAGCTGCTATTTCCCCCAGGAGAGAAACTGGTTTGTGTAGAACCCAACATATAATGCCCACCCTCCTTATTTGAACTTCTATTCACCCCCACATTATTTTTTTCAATTATTTTTTCTGTAAGCCACCCATCCCCTTGGGATCTTCCCAACACTTTTTCGAATGAATGAAAGAAAAGACTTGTACATGGCTTTTGCTAGGAATTTTGGAACATATTAACTCATTGCTCTGGACATGGTTTGCCTAGATTTCTGTCACTCTTGCCCCCGACCACCACTGTGTGTGTGTGTGTGTGTGTGTGTGTGTGTGCATTCATTCATATTCATTCATTGGTATTCTAAAGTCACTCTGTAACATGGAAAATCCATGTTTGGGGAAAAAAATTTTTTGCCTATCTGTTTTCCCATATATTACTACAATGAAATGTAGCCTTCTTAACTTCCTTTGAACATCATTCCATGATATTTAAACATGAAAGAGGCCTGTAATGTATAGCTGTGCTCTGGCAAGGTTAATGTGCTTCATGTTAACTGATTGTCCCATAACTCAACCCCCTTTGAAACTTAAACCTTACTAATGGCGAGCTTGAACCTCTCTCTCTGTCTGTCTGACAGAAGAAGGGATCTGGCACTCCATCCCATGCAGGGTCAGTCAGGGCCTCCCTGGACGAGAGTGGAGAGATCTGCGTCTCCTCAGCGCTGGCCCTTTTACAACAAGCTGGCTGAGCCAAAGTATCTGACTGAGGAGGATAGCAAAAATCATAGGTCAGAGAGACAAGTTGAGGCCAGTACCCAGTATATCAGGACTGGGGAACATGTGGCCATCCAGATGTTGGTGAACTACAACTCCCATTATCCTGTCTGGGGATGGTGGGAATTGAAGTCCTATCAGCATTCGGATGGCAGCAGACATTTCCCATTCCTGCAATAAGTAGGCAGCCCAGGCAAGTGTGAAGAAAGAGGCAGGCAGCAAAACCGGCAAGGGCTTAGGGAAAGGGAGCATTTTGCGAGCTGCGCGCAATAGAAACATACAGTCAGTCAATAGAGCAGAGGCCTGCAGCCCACAAGCCTTGGGCTTGCAGCGCACCCAAGCCACGCATCTCTCCTGGGAGTGATGCGGTGGCTCAAGTGCCTGCAGGCTCTGCACTGCCCAAAAGCGCAGTGTGGGGCTTGCATCTGCCTGCCGCCTCCCCCTCAGCTATAGTTTGCCCCGGGCACAGGGTGTGCACACCGCCCCAGGTGCCCAAGCAGCTAGCTATACCCCTGGCTCCCCCCAAAGAATCTTGAGAACTGTAGTTTGTTAAGGATGCTGAAAGTTGTTAGAATATTCCTGTTCTCCTGACAGAGCTACAATTCCCAGAGTTTCCTGGCAAGAGAGATTGATTTTTAAACCACTCTGGTAATTGCAGCTCTGTGAGGAGAATAGGGGTATCCTAACAGCTCTCAGCAGAAGGCTGATCGCCGAAGAATGGATGCTTTTGAATTATGGTGCTGCAGGAGACTCTTGAGAGTCCCATGGACTGCAAGAAGATCAAACCTATCCATTCTTAAGGAAATCAGCCCTGAGTGCTCACTGGAAGGACAGATCCTGAAGCTGAGGCTCCAATACTTTGGCCACCTCATGAGAAGAGAAGACTCCCTGGAAAAGACCCTGATGTTGGGAAAGATGGAGGGCACAAGGAGAAGGGGAAGACAGAGGACGAGATGGTTGGGCAGTGTTCTTGAAGCTACCAGCATGAGTTTGACCAAACTGCGGGAGGCAGTGGAAGACAGGAGTGCCTGGCGTGCTCTGGTCCATGGGGTCACGAAGAGTCGGACACGACTAAACGACTAAACAACAACAACAGCTCTCAGCACCTATAACAAACTGCACTTTCCAGGATTCTTTGGGGGAAGCCATATCTGTTTAAAGTGGTATGGTACCACTTTAAATGCATGGTGCAAGTCCGGCATTTATCTCTTGCCGGTGGGTCAGAGCCAAAGGTCCCCTGTCCTAAGTGCTGTGTGCAGCAATACAGTCTTGTTAATTGCTGCGGTTCCTGCACAAGGAATGGGGACAGCTCTGTAATGCTGAACAATGGAACTGACATGCTGGATCTTGTGCTCTCATTATACTGCTGTGTAGTGGAATCTGGGATCATGCTGTTAGCTGCCTTTTAAAAAATGGTCTTTAAAATTGCAGAGACGGGATGGAAAAAGAATGTCCATCCCAGAATCAGGGAGGGAGAGAAGAAAGGTGCCCTGAGTAGTTTTTCACTGCAATGTACATGGTTAAGTACTATTTCAGAAAAGCAGAAAAACCACGCACCAAAAAACTTTCAATTATCAAAGCTCATTTACACAAACAACACCACTCAAGCAACTGATATTTAGAGACATAAAGAAGTGAAGGTAGAACATAGCCATCATAACTAGTAGCAATTAATAGCCTTATTATCTTCCATGAATTTGTCTTAATTGTTTTTTAAAGCCATCCAAGTACCCTGGCCATCACTAAGGCACTAGATGCACTGATTTAAAGCCTCAACAGTTTCACTGGTGTTAGCAGAAAAGAAGAAATAAAGTTTGGTGTCTCACCTGGTGATGGCAACACACCTCAAATCCATGGACAACCTGTCCCTGCAGTTTTGCATAGATACAGAATAGCATAGATGACATAACTGATTCCCTGGAGGACATATCCTTCATTTGCACAGCCTGCTGTCTCTTTCTCCTCTGTGATGATGATTTATGATTTGAACCTAGCCCCGGTGACTGCTAGTAAACTAGCGCTTTAGGGTACAGGTAGGTTATATCATCGGCACCATGTCACTCACAACCACAAGCCAACCAATATCAGGGTCAATATAATGGCAGTCCAGCTGAACAGGCCCACAAGACACACTGTTGAGATGGGGCTGCTTCCTAAGAGCCAGTCAATGAAGGTTCAGTCAGAAGCATTGCCACACACTGTTCATACATATTGTGTGGGATGCCCTTCTCCCATCTTGCTTTTTATGCCCAAATGTCTGCACTATTTAATAAAGTGTTCCATCTAAAGGGCTCCCCACTTACCCGCAATTGTGTAGGCTGCAGAACGTTAACCCTTTCTAGTCACAGGTTTCCTCTTCCACCCATTCCTTGCTCTGCCTTCCAGGTGGCTATTCATAAACATCTCTCTCTTTTTTGTCCCCCTCGGTGCCTAATGTAGAAAACAACTACTGGATTCATTAAGGACTTTTCATGCTTAGCCTTGAGCCACCACCCCTGACAGAAGTAAGACCTCCCTCCTCTTTTCCTTGAAGTGCCTCATTATTTTTCTTCTCCTGCCTCTCAACGTCTGGTAACTCTGCTCGCCATTTCCCACAGTGCTTGGTAGCGTGCCCACAAGTTTCTTAGCAGGGATCTCTCCCTCTTGCACACATTCCAGTCCTAAAGGCATCGCTTGTTGCATAGGCCCCAATAACTAATTGATATTTTAATTAAAATGTTTTTTCCTGAGTGAACACTGAGCACAGTAAAGCCACATACCTGGGGGGGAAATATATACAGGGCAAGTCGGAAAACACCCATTTGACTTCCAGTTTCTGGATAAAAGGTACATTAAAGTAAAAAAATAATAATAATTAAAAATCTGCTAGTGCCTATAGTCTTTGGGCCACCCTCAAATGCTTGACAAACGTTGCACTCCTCCTGAAGGAGCAGGTTAGCACTTTAGGGGTGATTCTGGATCCAGCTGTGTAACTGGAGCATCAGTGGCTAGTAGTGCTTTTTACTGCAGCTGGTTTGACAGCTACGACTATTCCCAGACTGGGAAAGCCTTGCCACAGTAGTTCATGCACTGGTTTACTTCAAGACATGATTACTGCCATGGGCATTATGCTGGGCTTCCCTTGTGTTCGATTTGCAGTTGGTGCAGAATGCTGCAGCATGATTGCTGCCAGGAGTGAGGCCTTGTCAGCATATGTAGACTCACCCTGCTAACTGCTCCCCCATTAAACATAGTGGGCCACCTCACGGTACACCAATTAAATGAATGCCTACCATTTACCACAGGCTGGGGGTCTTGTGTGAGGTAAATTGTGATTCAGGGAGTCTCAGGCAGGAGTTGATCAACAAGGACAGTTTTATTTAAAAAACAACAACCCAGGAAGTTGGTGAAACGAAGTTGGGTCAGGAGATGCGTTCTTTCAGGTAGAAGTTAACTTATTATTATTTAAACTAAATATAAGGATGCCAGAGGCTTAAACACAGGCACGACTTCTTTTAAACTCCCTTTGCTCAAAATCAGTTGTTACACTTCCGTTTCTGTTACTTGTTTCTAGGTCCTTAGTTCAAGCAGATGCTACAGGTCAATGCTTTTAACACAGTTTATTAATTTGGTTCACAAGCAAAGGGATACTGTTTGTCAGTTACCCACTCTCTTAACAATCCTACTCTTGAGGTTTTCTAATGAGTACAACTGACCCAGGGGATCGCCTCACCCCTGGTTACTGGTTTGGGAGTCTTCTTTTCCTGGCTAGAATGAGACCCAGGTTGTCTGTATTTCCACAGGTTCTACCTCTCCTTGCTCAGACTCAGCCCTCCAGTTAACTCCTGTCTGTATACCTTCCCCAGGCACTCAGCCCAGTCTTCCTATCTGTAAGCTGCAAGGCTTTCCCCCCTTGCTATAGATAGTGTGGTTGTTCACCTTAAATCAGAACCAGTTTTCCCTCAGACAAACCCAATCCTAATCCCTATCTCCTATCTCAAATCAAGCCCTAACTAGCTCCCTCCCTCAGAAACAGCTCCTGTTATATTCCCTCCCTGTGTTGCTCTGCCTGCCTCTGGCTAGCTGTCCTGGGAGTCAATCAGAGAGAGGCTCCACCCCAGCACTTTGGTGAAATTCTGAGGGACCGCATCACCACCACAGCATGCAACACCTGTGTTCAGAGATCTGCAATGGTTGCATTCATTCCTGTTAATGTGGGGTGGAAGGGGAAGGCATCTAGATTAGCCACAGACAGGTGTTTGCACTTTGGGCTCATGCGCTTCCCCTGTTCTCTCCTCCAGTGGCTCCATGAGGAGAAGTTTGGAAGCCTTACCTTCCAATTTTGATAAACTACAACTTGTTCTGATGTTCAAACCTGGATAAACTGTGGTTTGCCATAACTATGGCCGGTTGAAAGCTGGCTTGTTTCAGCAAAACATGATTAGGATTAGCCACAGTTTAGGGTTTGGGTGTAATGCGAAACTGTGGTTAATCTAAAGCAGAATGAAAGCTTCCAAACTCTTCCATATACCTGTGGGAGCCTGAGGCTTATTGCACCTTGTCCTTGTTAATGCTAAATCACAGTTTAGAACTATGTGCAAGCACAGCTTTTATGAAAGCAGCCATGGCCCATGACACTTGCACACATGGAGAGACAGGCCCAATATTTCCCCTGCAGGGACTCCTTTTACATAGTGCATTTCTTGCTCTTTAAAAGACTGCTTTCCTGTGGAGAAAATCTCTTTCCCAGAAGCAGCACTGTTAGGCTTAAAAATTATATGTCGGGTCATGATCTAGGAATGGCTTTAAAAACAAAAAAAACAAGAAACCACACAACTACCATAACAAAACAAATAAATTCCAGTGCCAGTTTGCATTTAGTCCTGATTGTTTGATTGCGCTCTAGCTCCCAGGTGTGCTGGTAATGGATAAAACAGCACCATGTGAAAAAGAATAACAGGAAACCAGGAAATGTAAATTGAACAAATCCAGGTCATTTCCCATATACGGTAGGTTTACTTTCCTTTATTTGGGTCTGAATGCTATGCTGAAAACCATTATTTTCCTTGGGGGACTGATTACATTTTGTTTGCCTGGGATGTGGATTGCCACCCCACCCCCAACTCTTTTGAAAGTGACCAGGTCAATGACTTTGTGATATGTTCCTAAGCTATAGCTGGTCACCCTGTTCTGACACCTTTCAATCTGATGCTTGCGCATAGACTTTTCCTGTTGTTCTCTTGTTTGATGGGGTTGAAATAATATAAGACCCACAGAAAATGATTTTTTTTGGCTCATCCTGTTTGAAACCACCGAATATTTTCATCTAACACAGAAGACATTTGATATCACTAAACTAATCTAAACTGCTTAGTTTTAAGTGGCCTGCCTAAAAAAAACAAAAATGTACGGGGGAAATTGCTTCTTGTGGTGTGCATTCTTGGGTATTATGATTCTGGAATTCAGCTTGTACATGCTTTGTATGCCAAAACTAACATGTGAAACTACATGACTGACTGCTTCACTAATGATGCAGAGCAGACAGAAATATTCAGTCAACTGCGGCGCCTCAACTCTTCTCATACAACATATTTTAAAATGGCTAATGATAGCTTCCAAATGATGCTTTAGGATAGCTATGGATTACTGATTTCTCTTGTCTAACCCACAGCTTCACCCTCCTTCAGAACACCTTACTTGTGGACATAGAAGGCAGCTTAAAAATGGAATAGAATCATCAGTGTGGTCTATATATAACTTATTTCAACTGAAGTAAAACTTGTTGGTGGGAAGAGGGGAAGAAAGGGGAAGCAAATTAAAATGGGATCCTGGGGGAGGGAGGATTGAATGTCATCCTTCCATGCCTTCCAGAGAAGAATGTTTATTGCAAGTTACAGTAATCATTCTCATCTTGCAATTTAAATGAAACCCAGTTCTCACACTCCATCCATCAACATACCAGGGATATCCTGAAAGTTAGCAGAGAGTTGTTCCAAAGAGCCATATTTAAGTGTTGCCTTGGCAATCAGCAAGAAGATCATTGTGCCTGTACTGATAGTTATCCTCAACACCATGAAGAATCCCAGGGTAATTTAGCTGCGTCGTCTCCAGGGAAGAAAGGGGGTGAGCCAGGGGCTGCCCTGACCTTAAGTGGCCCTAGGAAGGCCCGCCCCTGCCGCCAGCCAATTGGCTGGCGCCACAGGGTATGCTAATTGGGTGAATCCCTGTCTCCTGCGAGGCTGACGCCAGCCTCGCAGAGTGTGGGCGGGGTCGTGATCCCACAACCCCCCCTCCTCCTGAAGGTCGGAAGGGGCATTATCCTCAACACCATGAAGAATCCCAGGGTAATTTAGCTAAGCAAAAGCTTCCTTTGCTTTACAGCAGACTTAATAACAGGACAGCAATTTGTACTGGGGCTGCTTCCACACTGGGAGTGCTTCCACATGTGAATTTATCATGGGCTTGTTGCTACTCATGAATGGAAGCTTTTCACAGCATCCAGCCAACAGCATCACCATCAAAATGCCACAAGATCATACTTGTGATAAAGAAAGTTATGGGGAAATGCACTGGAAAGTGTGTTCTAATGCTTGCTTGAAGGAACATTGTATGACGCCCCTATAAACAAATCGAAATGAATGCTTTGCAAATAGCTGGTGTCATTTAATCTCCCCACAAACTCTGTACAAATAGCTCAGGATAGGTATGCAGCCACTGAGTTAATCCCCACCACTCCAAACTGAAATGCAGAACTAGAAACAAAGTACTGTACAGACGTACTTTGGAAGTCAAACGGAATCTGTTCCGAAAGGCTGTTCGACTTCCAAAATGTTCGACTTCCAAGGCGTGGCTTCCGATTGGCTGCAGGAGCGCCCTGCAGGCAATCGGAAGCCACAGAAGCTTTGCCGGATGTTTGGCTTCCGAAAATCATTTGAAAACTGGAACAATCACTTCCTGTTTTTGAACATTCGGAAGCCAAAATGTTCGAATTTACAGGCGTTCGTGGTTCCACTGTACAAAGAATAGTAATTGTCACAGGTCACACATCTGCCAGTTCTAAGCTTTCATGCTCAACTTAGACCACCCTTAACCCAACCTGGTGCCTTCCAGACGTTTTGGACTACAACTCCCATCTGGAGTTATGAGAACAACAACATAGCCCAGCAATTTCAGTGTGATTGCAGCTAGAAAATGCTTTGAAGATGATTGCCAGAAGGGTGTGTGCATTAAGTGTAATAATTTCCCATCAGGTGGTGTGTTTCCTCTGTCAGCCCCTTTTGCTTTGGGGAAATAGGAACCTGCATCCCAATAATCCACACTCAGAACGTATTTTCTTACAGTTCTCCTAAATGCTTTACATTGTAATTAAATATGCTTGAAATATGAAGAACTTTTCAAGACTTTGAACATTTAAAAACTTCATTTCATATACTTAATCCTCTGCTCTCATTCACAGTTAAAAGGCAAATCTGCATACTTGTGTGGTTTTGTTTAAACTCATTCTCCAAAGGCTATACAGTTGCAACTGACAATGTGATTAGCTTGAGAGGCCTTTGTGGATTTGACTTTTTTTTTTTTTTTGCCTTGTAGATCCCTCTAAAAATAAAAAATAAATAGTAGTCCTAAATATTACAGCAGTCTTGTTCTTGCAAAAGTTAACCCACCCACCCTGATCAGTTGCTTCTTTCTAGATCAACCACTTCAAAGATGAAGCCAAGGCTGAATCATTAGCACACAAGGTGGAAATTGTGGGATATTTTCACACTCAAATCATGCTCACAGATGCTAGCTTTGTCAAATGTCCTTATATGCAGTTTCATGCCATGAAAAGTTCCACCTACCTTGATAGTGCTAAATAAATTCATAAACACATGAATTTTGTCTTGAAGGTCAACACATTTCTTTTAATGTAATATATGGTTTGGTATATTTTCATTACAATCTTATTTAAACTATTCCACATGGCAGCGGTCACCGCATGGACAACTGATCAGGCACCAGTTCACCTCACTGGATCAGGTGATTTCCCCCATGTGCCTTCAGATGTTTCCCGATCTGCAGCTTCATGAATAAAGCTTTTAGTCTAGGTGGTGAGCCATTATACTGTAGTTGCTTCGCCATGGGTAGCAATTTAATGACGTACTAGGGCCTTTAAAGTCATTAAATGAGCAGTGATGAGACTTCAAAACTCCATAGTATGGCCACAAAGCCATTTTTTTCAATGTGAGACTGAAAACCCATTACAGTGGTTTAATTTTACCTGCCGAGCACTTGAAAACAATTCTGTTTTTTTTTTTTTTAAAATAATTTTTATTAGTTTTCCAATTTTAAAACAAAACAATAACAACGACATAAAAACATCCACCAATACAAACAAACACACAAGTATAAATTCTTAACCTCATTTTCATAAGCCTCCTTTCTCGGACTTCCCCATACCTCGCCTTTTTTGCATCCTTATTTTACAGTTTTTCAGCAACCCTTTTAGCCAATTAAATTTAAATTTGTTATCTTTCTCAATTTCACCTTAAATAACATTTTCAGCTGCAATTCTGCATCTTCCTTCCCCACTTGAAAACAATTCTGGAATTAAACATGCTTTAGAAATCCTCCCCCCATTATATTATTAAGATTTGGTATTAAAATGGCTGCATCAAAATAAGAAAGAACATGAAATCTTTTTATAACAACCATCCTCTCATCTCATTACAAAGATGGCCACTCCATTCCCAGCAGATACAAAGTCCACTCAGGTCCCCTCTATGTCAAAGTCATTTACAGTGGTACCTCGGGTTACATCCGCTTCAGGTTACATCCGCTTCAGGAATTTATGTTCCGCCCTTCCTCCCAAAGGAGCCCAGGGTAGCAAACACATAAATGATAAAACCATTATCACTTCTAAAAATAATTCCAGCACAGACACAGACTGGGAAATATATCTTCTTAGGCACCAGGCAAAAACATTCCTCTTCAACAAGGCCTTTGGCCGATTGACCCTTTTTATGCCCTTTTAAATGTGTAGTCAGAGGGGGGATTATTTGTTTGTTTTTGTTTTCATTATGTATTACGTGCAGGACACCAGAGCAGTTATAATAGACAGGCATTTTTTAAGTTATGGTGTCTAATGGTAATGAGACCCCCCCCACCATCTTATCATTAGCCCCTCAGCATCATATCTCTTGCACCAAATTCCCCAAACAGCTTAAAAAACAAACAAACTTGGGTGAGCATTAAGCAGTTTTGATAGTTCATTGGAGGGAGCTAGCAATTGTTAAAAGGGAAATTTGCAAAACTATGCTTGGGCATGTTCTTCAGAATCAATTGCTAGGTTCTCATAAAAATGATGTATTTTGCAGAATAAAGGATAAATCTCTTTGTATTCAGGGACATCTCGATGAATTTCTTGCAACAGTGGTAACAGTGGTTTATGGTTTTGCACTGTAACTATCACCATGAAAATCCATTTCTGCTCTTGTTTCCAGTATAATTGTGAAAGTCTGATTTAGTACAGTACACATGAGTAAATGGCAACAATCAGTTCATTTCCCCTCTGTCTACCCGTTGTAAAGTTTGTCTATCTGGCTTTTCTCCAATATCTTAAGGTTTACCATGTGTATCTTGCTAGGAGGAGATGATCCGGTCACTGAATTATTACACTGAAATTATTCACCATCCTATTGAAATGATTTATTAGAGACTTCTTTCATAAATCTTAAGATTGACAGGAAAATATCTAATACAGGCTGTAATAATATTTTTTAGTGGGAGGATGTGGGCTCTTTAAAAACAGGCAAAGTTAGCTTATCCATTCCCCACATTTTAGCAAAAATACATTTATAAGACCTATCAGTTCAGTAGGACTCAATTCCATGTACATGTGATTAGGACAGCAGCCTTCAAGTTCTAGAGCAATATTATACTGGGGAGATGTAATGACTAAGAAGCCAGTCATCAACCTACATTGGGCAGTGTTTGTACATCCCAATAACCAGATGGCTCCTGTTTCACTCCTCTCTTCTGGCCAATGGGAAGAAGAAAACATGATCCCTGCCTTCGTGTGAACTAGGGTCTGTTTGAAGCGAAACAAACAATCAAGTTCAGCTGAGATTTTCTTGACTTACCAATCATGATTTGATTAAGCAAGGTAAAGAACAATCCCTGGTTCAGATGTAACACTAAGCCAGATGTGGATGCAGGTGGTGCTGTGGTCTAAACCACTGAGCCTCTTGGGCTTGCCAATCAGGAAGTTGGCAGTTCGAATCCCCACGACGGGGTGAGCTCCTGTTGCTCTGTCCCCGCTCCTGCCAACCTAGCAGTTCAAAAGCATAGCAACGCAAGTAGATAAATAGGTACGGCTGTGGCGGGAAGGTAAACGGTGTTTCCGTGCACTCTGGCTTACATCACGGTGTCCCATTGCGCCAGTAGCAGTTTAGTCATGCTTGCCACATGACCCGGAAAGCTGTCTGTGGACAAACGCTGGCTCCCTCAGCCTGAAAGTGAGATGAGCACCACAATCCCATAGTCACCTTTGACTGGACTTAACTGTCCAGGGGTCCTTTACCTTTTAAGCCAGATGTTGTGGTTTGTTTCTCTTAGAGGCCAGAGTCAAGAAGTACAGTGGGAGCAATCACCACCTTTCATAGTAAAACATTACTGTGATGTGTGAACTGGGCCAATACCTGCAAAGTATAGTTGGGGTTATTTGGGATTTTATCATTAAACAATACTGGCCTTAGCTTGAAGCATAACAAAGTCCCTGGATAAAATGGCATTAGAAACCAAGGGATGTCTTTGAACCAGACCTATTGGCAGTCTGGTGGGTGTAAAATGAAAGAGTCACCATTCAAATAATAATTTAATTCAGCAATCTATTTGACCATGGATACCGGTTGTAGAAGAATGTTGAATTTCCTCGCTTGTGATTAAATGTGAAAACAAGCCAAAACTCTTTCTGCGAGTGAGGGAACAAATGATGATTCAGCTCATAAAATCCCGCTCTTTCCTTAAAACACTCTGTGCCTATCTGCTTCAGGATTCTATTTCTTACCCTATTGGCAAACCACAGAATGCTTCTAAAGAGCTTCTTAAGAATGTGCAGTAAAATTATTCAGACACAACATGTAGAGCAAACATTTCATCTTTCAAAAATTGCTTGCACATGCACATTTAATAGCTGTCAATTAGGTCTGAGGGCATTTTCATAACTTTTATCATTATCCAAAGTTATTTTAAATTTAAGGCCTGAGGAAAATGTCATCGTCAGTCACAAACATCACTCTCAGCTCCAGGTGTTCTAGACAGTCTGCCTGAAAATGCTTAAGCCTTGGTGCTCTCCATGTTATTGCATTATCTATTAGACTCCAGACAAATTGATTTATCATAGAATGAGTTCATCCTTTTGCCTCTCACTGGGGTGTAGAGTGGCTATGTGTCACACATTACAGAGGATCATAGTGATGGAAGAGACAATGAGGATCTGGTCCAACGCCCTGCACTGCAGAAATCTTTCACCCAGTGTGGGGCTTGAACTGAGCTATCCCTCAGGTCTAAAAAAATGGCTTTAACCATGGTTTCAAGTTAGACAAAATAAAGAACTTCTTTACACAATGCATGGTTACAGAATTTGCTGCAACAAGATGTGGTGATGGCCACTTCCTTAGATGACCCAAGCATCAATGGCTGCTAGATGTGCAACTTCCAGGTTCAGAGGCAGTAGTTCTCTGGATACCATTCCTGGGGTGCAATAATGGGAAGAAAGGGATCTTGCTTTCACGTCCAGCTTGTGAGCCTTCTGAAGATGTCTGGTTGACCACTGGTGGAAAGAAGCAGGAAGTTGGACTATGTGCAAGTATAGGTAAGGGCTCTTCTTGTGTTCTTGTGTACAGCTGCAGTCACAAAGCTGCTTATCCTTTATCTCTAGAAGCCTTTGTGCATGGCCTCTGTTGTAATAATAATAGCATACCCTCTAAGTGTCCCTATTTTCCAGGGATGTCCCAAATTTGGAGAAGCCATCCCAGTTTCTGATTTGATCCTGGAATGTCCTGCTTTTCCTTAAAAGGTAAAGGAAAAAGGGACCCTTGACCATTAGGTCCAGTCATGGCCGACTCTGGGGTTATGGCGCTCATCTCGCTTTATTGACTGAGGGAGCCGGCGTACAGCTTCTGGGTCATGTGGCTAGCATGACTAAGCCGCTTCTGGCGAACCAGAGCAGCGCACGGAAACACCGTTTACCTTCCTGCCAGAGCAGTACCTATTTATCTACTTGCACTTTGACGTGCTTTTGAACTGCTAGGTTGGCATTGGAGAAATGTTGGAGGCTATGGAGTTATCTGACCCCGAAGCCATCTGAAAGCAATCTTGTATAGGGAAGTTTTTAAATGTTTTATTATGTTTTTATATATATTGGAAGCTGCCCAGAGTAGCTGGGGCAACCCAGTAAGTTGTGTGGGGTATAAATAGTAAAGTTGTCATTATGGAGTAGGAAATCCCTATTTTCATTATAGAAATGCTGGAGGATATGTAATAGCCATAGCTTTCATGGCAAGTGTAGTCTGTCTGGAGCTCATTCCCAGGTTGAGTGAACTATATGGTAGGGTTCTTTTCTCCCTAGTGCAATTGTGGTTTTTAGCATCTTCTATTTGATTACAAAGATATCACCTTAAACAGCAGAATGGGTGTAAAGTAAGAAGCTCGTAATGGACAAACTATAGGTATGGACTCACTGAAGTCGACACCAGAACGATGGAAGTAGCTTAATCACAGTTAGAAATGAGTCTATCTCTGCATCACCAATGTAAGAAGGTGTAACCTCAACCAATCAATTTTCTGGTCATTATTGCTCATTAGTTTGGCTTCAAGTAGTACTTATCACATGAAGAGGAAATCTGCTGCAATAGAGTTTGAGTAATTACAGGCTGCAGCGGGCGATTTATGACTATGCTCTTTGTGTTCTTTTGTAAACACTATCCTAGGGTTCATCACTGGTCCACTCTCAATATGCACTCAAGCATTCCAGAACCAAAGGCCCTACAGCTCTTAGGCCAGCCAGTTTGCTTTATCGTCAGACATTATAGCTTTCCCTCCCCATTAATTTCTTTCAAAGCAATTTGACTTCTTGCCAAGTATCTGACAGAGGATTCAGTGTGAGGCACTGCTGCCGTTTCTCTAGAAAGTAGTTAATTAGATTCCCTCAGGGCCCCCAAATGAAAAGCCTCTTATCTTTTTTGTCAGTTTAATTTCTGCTGTATCCATTTGTGCTAGTTCCCTGTGAAAGGGTATTCCTCATTTTTAAAACAAAATTGTTGGGTTTTGCTCTCCTGCTACCCTTGTCCGTAACATTCTTTCGCATCACTGTTTTCATTCTCACAGTCAGATCGCCCTCAGCAGTCAAGTGTTGTTTGGAATTCTTTCTGTCTTTGGGCCTCTGTTAGGGTTGCCATATTTCAAACGGTGAAAATCCAGACAGAAAAGTTTTTGAGCTTTTTTGGCAAAATTGCAAAATAATAAATAAAATGTCACCATGTCAGTAATTTAGTTGTCTATAGCAAAGACAGCTCCCCCCCCCCCCAGAGGTTGCTGGACACCATCTCCCATCCTCCCATCAGCCCCAGCCAGCATGGCCAATGGTCAGGAAAGATGGGAGTTTATTTATTTATTTACCGGTACTTTATGAATCACTTCTTATGAGGATCCCAAAACTATTTATAATATAATAACATACATAAAACAGTTAAAACAATGGCAAGTGTAAAAACAATTATGCAAGAATTATAAATATAGAAACAGTTTAAAACAAATGCACATAAAAAAAAAATCACATCCAAGAAGTGTGTTCCATGTAGCATTTGCCCCTTAGATTATGCAGTCCCTTTCAAGTCAAAAAGACAAACATTGTTTAAACACAAACACTTTAACTGAACTGGATTCTGGCTCAAGCTAGGGGGTCAAGCACAGTTCTTTCCTTCAGGATATAGACCTAACAAATGCACCACCGCTGATGGAAATTCAGTGCAATGGCTCACATGTAAAACCACACCTCACTTCTGAGGATTTCCTTCATCAAGTCTTTTTCATATAAATGTCGTTTCCTGTTCCATGCTTGCAAATCTCTGGAAAATCAGCAGACAGCATCAGTAATCTGCTAGCTTCCTTTTGCTAATGTAAACCATACAGTGCGGTGTATGGGAATAAGTCTAAACTTTTGTTACCCGTCATTTACTGGGCGTCTGGCTTGCTAATGGTAGAGGATAGTTGGTTGATACATCATCGGCGGGTAGCAAATGATAATAAATGTTCCACTGCATGGCAGGCAGGGGTCCGTGTATTCCTTTTGATATCTCCCTGGCCTCCTTTAGCAGCCCTCATACCAGCCTTTCCCAACTTGGCAGACTCCAGTTGCTATTGGACTACAACTCCCATCACCCCCAACCTTCAGCCATGCTGGCTGGAGCTGATAGGAGTTGCCACAGGGCTTCTTCCGGGAAGGCAGGGGGTATAGCTGGTGAGTGATTCTGAGTCTCCTTGATCATGACAGAGGCTTTTCTTTAGATCGGCATACCTAGGTGAATGGTATATCTGTAAATACACCAACTGTCACAAAGACACCCTAAGTCACTGGTGCTCTCCCAAAAGAAACCGAATGCCCCAGGAATGTTTCCCCCTTCAGTGAATTGTGAAATATATAACATTATTCCAAAAGAAGAAAGAAGTTAGAACCCCGAGCTGTGCCTTAGTGAGGAGAGGATGAGAGAATCAAAACAACCCAAGCAGAGCATGTTAACCGAAATGCTGAGAAAGGTTTTGATATTGCTGCACAGCATAGGATGGCTCCAATACACATCTAAACGCCAACCCTGCCAATTTGTAAGGGAGTGTTTTTAACTGTTTTAAAGAGGACCCAGATGATTTTTCTTTGCTTTCGCCTGTGCTACTGTTAGTTGAAAGAAGAGTGACACCCAATGGCGAGTCACAGTTGTGCTTATATTGTAATTGTTATATAAACCATGGCATGGCCTCCCCAACTCCAGGGCTAATTTCAGGCAGATGGCATTAGCCTTGGTGCCTTTTCAGTTAGTGTAAGGTTACCAGATTTTTTTTCAATGAATCTGGGGACACTTTTCAACTTCAATGGATTTTCTATGGGGACTGATTTGTAAATCTGGGGACTGTCCCCGGGAAACAGGGACGTCTGGTAACCTTAATACTGTGCCAGTGACTCCAACCTGACAGATTTACTTGGAGGCAACTCCCTTTGGATGGCTGTTGAGAACAATGAGTCCTTCCACCCTGAGGGAACCCTGTGAGAAATCACCTGAATGAAAATGAACAAATAAGGCAGATCTTCAGCATCTTGAGATTGGTTTCCCCCCTTTTTTTGCCCTTTCCACTGGGTACTCCTCAGTGGGCTTGTGTCTGTGCCTTTCCAAACCCTGGTGAACCACTGGCAAGGAGTCATTACTGACTTTCCAAGCACTCGGTCTCACAGTGCAAGTGATTGTATTGTAAATTGCTTTGGAAGCCAGAAACTAAATTAGCTTTGAATGGAGGCCTGAAGAGGAGGGGGCCACTGCAGTACCCAGCAGCTTTAAGAAGGGGATAAGTTTTATTCCATCTTCCATGGCCCATTTATTCGGACCATCTTAAACCGTCTGAAGAATACGTACCTTTTAGGGAGAGCTTCAGAACTATGTGGCCAGATGCAAAAGAAAACACCTTCAAAAGCTGTGTAAAAAAGGGAATTTCAATATGCATGACAGGCTTAATTTCCCAGGGCTTGTCTTCAGTATTTATGTGCCTGAGCCAATGCTGGATTTATGTATAGGTTAATTAGGCTTAAGCCTAGGGCCTCTAAATCTAGGGGAGCCTCGCCAGCCTGCCCGCTCCCCAACGGGCAGTCTCCCCTCTCCCAAAATTGCAAACCCAAGACTTCATGCGAGGGCAGGGCAACTCGGGACTCTAAATCTAGGGAGCCTCGCCAGCCTGCCTGCTCCCCAGTGCCGCAGTGTCCCCTCTTCCAAAATTGCAAACCCAAGACTTCATGCAAGGGCAGGGCAACTTAGGCCCAGCAACTATGAGACTCGGGGCTAGCCAATTTGAAGAAATGGGGCCCAACTTGATTTTTTTTTTTTTTTTTGGTGGGGCCCCAGTTCACAGCCAAAGTCTGCAAAATCTTAGAGATATAAATAAAATCCATCTAGATTGCCCCCTTCATGGATCACTGCCTTGCTGTGGCGAAGGGGCTTGAATAACTCAGAGAAGCTATGAACTATGCTGTGCAGGGCACCCAAGATGGACAGGTCATAGTGGAGAGTTTTGACCAAATGTGATCCACCTGGAGCAGGAACCAGCAAGCCACTCCAGTATCCCTGCCAAGAAAACTCCATGGACAAAGACAACAGGCATATAAAAGTTATGACGCTGGAAGATGAGCCCCTCAGGTCAGAAGGTGTCCAACATGCTACTGAGGAAGAGCGGAGGACAAGTACAAGTAGATTCAGAGCTGATGAAGCGGCTGGGCCAAAGCCGAAAGGACACTCAGTTGCGGATATGCCTGGAAGCGAAAGGAAAGTCCAATGCTGTAAAGAAAAATATTGCATAGGAACCTGGACTGTAAGAATCATGAACCTTGGTAAGTTGGATGTGGTAAAAAATGAGATGGCAAGAATAAATATTGACATCCTGGGCATCAGTGAACTAAAATGGACGGGAATGGGCAAATTCAGTTCGGATGACCACTGCCTCCCGCAGTTTGGTAAGAAGACCAATAGATGGCAGCAAGTTCCATTTGTTTGTATACAGTAGTACCTCCGATTATGAACTTAATCTGTTCTGGAGGTCCATTCACAACCGGAAACCGCTTATAACATGAGGCGCGCTTTCGCTAATGGCGCCTCCCACTGCTGCCATGCCGCTGGAATGCAATTTCCGCTCACATCCCGGGGCAAAGTTCGCAACAAGGGGCATCTACTTCCAGGTTAGTGGAGTGCATAACCTGAAGAATTCGTAAGGGGAACAGTTCGCAACACGAGGTACCACTGTACTATCTCAGTGACAGCAGATACTGGATGAGACATGCTACAAGATTTTGGACCACTTTTCCTGGATGGGAACTGTAATCTGTTAGAGACCCTTACTTGAGGTGGTGATGTGTCCTACATTACAGAGGACAGTATTCTATCTGAAGGGCTGATTCTTCCAAGTCCAGTTTATAGATGGGGAACCATAAGAAATGAGAGGGGCCTTCAAACCGCCCATCTACAGCTAGCAGCAGACTGAGCGGGTACCCAGGTCACCAGATCAGTGTTCCTCACTATCACAGTCTTTTCACACTGTGGTGAGATAAATTATGTTTCGTTTTAAATTACAATCATTATAACTTTGCATCTACACACAACAATCAGTATATGCAAATTGTATGCAAATATGAATCTTTTTGGTGGGGTGGGGACAGTGCTTTTTTTCTTTAAAAGTGTTTAGGGGTACTCTCATTTTGACTCAAGAAATCCACCATTTTATAGTGATTTATATTGGGGAAAATAAATACAGTAAAAGTACAAAGATTCACAAAATGTTTGGGGGTATGTGTACTGCTGCATATCCCCAGAAAAAAAAGCGCTGGGTGGGGGATGGTGTCTTTTTCCTTTCCTTGCAAATAACTATCTTCTCAAGCTGGCTGTGGAAGGCCTAGGGCAAGGATAGGGAACCTGCATGCCCTTCCAGATGTTGTTGGGGGCAGGGGGGCATCTGTTTCCCCTAAATCAAGTAAATACATAAAAATACTTAACTAAAAGTAAGAATAACCATAATATTTGAAATTGAAATGCTTGCCGAGTTCACTTGGGTGATGAAGCTGCCTTGAAGCTGTTGTGCTGCCATTGCTTTTTACCCCTCCTATATCCACTGCACTGTGCCTGGGGTTTAGGATACCGCTTATAAGGTACTGCCTATAGCAGAATGGTATTGGAAGGGTGGAAAAGAGACTGCAATCACAAATAGCTTTGTAGACTGAAAGGAGTGCTATCAGATGGTTTTACCCCAGTGTAGTTTAATTTCATAACATATGCTAGTGTAATAGTCCAGATAATGAGCAAAACCAGTCATCAGCATTTGGCTCAATCTGTTTGATCTAAATTTAAATTTAAACTTTAATTATTATTTTCACTTTGAACCCCTGTCCCACATTCATGAATATACCAAGACTTTATATTGTTTCATTGGTAACATAGGAGGAAAAATGAATGTTACTCATACTTAATCTAAGAACAACCACAAGGGCTTCTGTTTGACTGTTATCAGTCAAATCTATCCAATTTCCCCTTTGGTTTTGTTCAAACCAATAACTCACACATTGACCACTAATAATGAACCATATGTCGTAGATATTACTGCAAATTTATTGTGCTATTTTTGTGACATACAAATGACATGAGAAGACTTTATCTATTTATTTGTATCATTTATCCTTTTATGATCCTTTTTTATAAAACCCATGAAAAGTTGTTTTAAGAAAGATACAGGACAGGACCATTAACAGTTTCATAAAAAGTGGGGTGTTGCTGTTCCTTCCATCATAGCAATGTACTGGAAGAAGAGGCAATGTCTGCAGCGCCGCTCATTTTCCCACAGCAAACAAAGGCACATGAGGCTGAAGTGAAATCTAGAAGGAATGGTGGAATTTTGCTCATTTGTTATGTAGACAGAAGCACTGCCCAGAGTGTCTCTCTTGCTGCTTAACGCAGATTCAGCCTCTTTAAAAAGAATCCACTGCAGCCAGAAGCGATTAGTCAAAATGGGAAGTACATAATTCTCCTAGGCGCTGAAGCCGGCTGCTGGTGTGTCAATCTGGTCATTTGTTGTTGTTCTATTGATTCGCTGGCAGCTCTGTACAGCACTCCTTGCCATGCAGAGAGTTGCACCTGCAAAATTAGATGTGCACCATATCTTTTTAATGAGATCCCACACTGGCAACTGCTGTAAACGGTGAATCAAAATTGCAATGCTGAATCACAAACGCAAAGCTGCCACTGATGCAGTTCATTGCACATGCTCGAAAACGCCTTTCTCTGCCATTTGCTGCGTAGTAGAGGTTGGGGGCGGGGTGGAAGGAATCTCCACAAGTTGCAATCCGAGTTGTGCCTTGAGCCAGGAGGGGCCGCTCTTTACTCTTCTATGCAATCAGGCTTGGTTCATAAGAGCAGGAAGAGGAGTCTGCAGTCTTTGTTTTCTGTTGCATTTCAGAGGAACACCACCAGCATTAAGCATACTACCAAAATATACATGTCTACACATGAAAGATACACACATCCCACCCCACATTCTCAGCCCAATGCATGCAGCCCTTTTGATGAAGACGGCAATAAAGAAACTTAGCTTTGTAACTAACTGAAAGATATTGATACAAAGGCTAAATAAATGAGAAAATATATGTGGGCTTCCCTCAGGCATCTGGTTGGTCACTGCAAGAAAAAGAACTTGGACTAGAGATGCCATTGGCTCTTACCTTTCTTCAGACGTGTTGGGGTGGGGGCCGGGAGATGAAACAAAAGGGGAAGGGAAGAAACAGCACAAGGAATTTGTGTTTCCTGCCTGACCTTATCACTAAGCCATTGCACATGGTCAAAATCATTCAGAGTAGGTTTTCTCTGCCCTAAGATACCTGAGCAAGTGCAGATGTGTGATAAAATGTCCAGTCTGTAACCGTTTAGCATTCTGTCTGACACTGCCCTGAGTTGCAAATTACAGGCAACTCCCGATTTACGTGGGCATTCAGCATGCACCCACGGTCATGCACATGTCAGACGTGCCTGTAACGGTTGTTGTCTGTACAGCTGACTTTTATTTTAATTTAATTCAACAATGTATGAAAAGCCAGTGCAGGGCAATGTTTATCTAGAGCACTTTTACTAGGCTTGTGACCTCCAGATGTGCTGGACTGCAGGTTCCATCAGCTCCAGACAGCATAAACAATGATCAGAGATGATGGTGCATCTGGAGGACACCAAGCCAGTCTATGGAGTGTTTGATGTAGACTGGGGCAGCCTGGGCTCAATGCCAGTTCAGCTATGAAACTGGGTTACGTTCTTTCAGCAGGGTTGTTATGATTATAAAATCCAGGAGGACGTATGCGCGCTACCCTGGGCATGAAAGGAATTAGAAACCTGATTCAATGAAGCATCTCAAACATTTTTATTTCATAATCTCTCGGTAGGCAAGAGAGCAGGAGGAAATTGCCTTCTTTTGGAGCTTTGATGTGGCAAGTCCCAGTAACATTCATAGATGTGTTTGCTTGCAGCGCTAATAAGCATTTCAAGTCATGGCTGTGCACACGCTTGCAAAAACTGCCAAATGCTGTCATGCCCACCTATCCTCCACAACTATAGTAGAAGCAGCAGCAACTACAGTGGTGTATAAGAACAGCTGTATAGAGAGGCAAAAAGGAAAGGGAAATACTAAGAGGACAAAGGAGAATGACTGGAGGTATTTCCCTGGAAAACCTAGCAGTATTTATTTCAAAGAAATTGCACAATCATGGAATATCATTCTGAGAGTGTTGTTCATTTGTGCATGCTGTAGCACCATATACTTTTCTTTCTGGAATCTGCAGCCAGCTAGTTCCTGCCCCCAAAAACAAGACAGTTATTTAGCCATATAAGGCAGTGAGTTCCTCCTTTTGCAATCTCATACGTATCTATGAATCAAGAAACAGAGAACCACAAAAGGTCTTACAGATTTCTGTGCTTTGAAAGAAACTGGAGGAATTCATTGTGACTCAGATGAATGGGTCAAGACAAGTTTAGATTTATTTTCTTCCTATACTGGGAGTCTTTGGAACGGATGTGCTTTCGGTTTGGAAAAAACTCCATCTTTCAGTTTAAGTTTTCCAGCAATGTGTTCGTTCAGGATGACAAATGTGTCATTTGGTAAAAGCATTTGGTTCATTTGGTTTAACACAGGAAAGTATATTTAAGATTTCAGTTCAAAAGTCAAATGGGTAATATTTTCTTTTTTATTCCTCTTTCACATCTGTCTGCTCAAACGTATCCACAAAACATTCACCTCTTTTGTTGCTTAGACAATATGATGCTCCTCTTTACTGCCTTCTATTCTTTATCTAGCACAAATTCCTTCTCCATGCCTTTAAAGCTTTCCATAGCCTTTTCCTATGCTTTCTTTTGACTCTCAACTTTTCAGGACTTCTTCCATTTTCTCTCTCTATCCCCTCCTCCCTCATGGTGATGCTATCTCTCTCAGTCTAGTTTTGTCCCATTGCCTTTGGCTTCTTAGCCCCTTAATCACAACTGCAACAAAGTTTTTAAGTTTGCATAAGTGTATTTGCCCACATTCACTACTTTGTAGACCTTTAAGTCAAAAACCAGGTAATAAAGAAACAAACACAATAATAAACCACAGTCAAGCAATAATGAAATCATAACAGTAGCAGCAATGAAATTCTTAGACATCAGAACCAGTGGGCTGGATGCAACTAGGTTGTACTAGTAAAAGCCAGGATGAGTCCTACTAGTGCAATAGGGCATCCCCCCCTCCTGCCTGCTGCATGCCATCCCCACAACCCCCAATTTGCTCTGCTCAGGAAAATCCCCAGAACAGCAGACAGGGGAGGAGAGGGGAACTTATTCCATCTGTCCAGCAGAAGTGCTTGCACTGGAAGAGCAATAATAATAGCAGATATATCTCCCTAAAGCCTGCAAAATGAAGGAAGGGGATGGTCTGTAGCTCAGTGGTAGAGCATCTGCATGCAGAAGATCACAGACTATAGTGCAATCCTATGCATATCCATTCTGAATTAAGCCCCACTAAGTTGTGTGAGAATTAAAGGAGGAAGTATAACACTATAATCTAAATTAGCAAGACTTCCATCCTATGACTGCCATTTTTAAGTGTGCCCATGTCCAAGGTGACCATCTCAAGTCAGAAACTTATCAGTTATGGCTTTAAAAAAATATATTCAAGGGTCATCAAGCAGCTGCTATGTCTGTGCACCTCCTCCAAACCCTTAAAAAAGGTCTTCTCTCTGCAAGTATTTGCTTCGCTAAGGCAGACATTCCTGGAATGTGGACGCCCCCAGGCTTCTGCTCCCATTTGTCTCTGTGGCTTTGTGTCAACCCCTGTCTTGACGGCAGATCAAAATGCATCTTTGAAACCTTATTGAGATGTACACATGTCCTTGTTTCCTTCTTTTTAAAAATAAAATACAATTATGGAACTGTCTTCTGTATACTAACAAAAGCCCCGTTCTGAAAGCTGCACCCCTTCAAAGTACAAAATTCAACCACTCGAATTTTGCATGGGCACAATCTCGCTCATTTTAAGGGAGTTACACTTGAGTAACTAGGTAGGACATTGCAGCCTTTGTGCATCAGCATGGACTATAGTCAAAAGCGTTCAGTACAAGTAGAATCTCACATTCCCCACCCCCACCCCCCACTCTTTTAATGAAATGTAATGTGCAGACACTAGTCTGGAGTGGTGACCTAGCAAAAAAACCCAAAAACCAACACCCCTCCCCCCAAAAACATTAATGGACTATGACTTTGGAAGAATCTCTTTGTTTTCCTTCTGGCTGCTGGAGAGACAAAGCGATGGATGGGCAGTAATGGGAAGCAACTGATCAATGCAGCTGCTGCAGCTGCTGCGGCTCTTAGAAGGAATCTTTGTAGCCTTTACTTCGCCCCTTCCCCCACCAGCATGCGGCTACAGGATACTCTGTCTTTGTCAGTCTCTCCCAGGGATTCCCGATGAATCTCCATTTGAAGCAGGCAGTTTATGGCTCATAAATACTTGGGTGTGCCGGGCTTTAATAGTTCCCCAGGGAGAAGCGGCAGTGTTTGGATAGTGGTTGTGCACACACGTTCCCCCTTAAGATCTTGTCTCTGCAGCATAGAAAATGGATTATAATGGTCACAAGCAGATGGCGTTCATGCAGGAGAACCAATATATTGAATTATAATTCATGTCGAACAGGGCAGACAAAATAATCTGCTCTGCATTACAGGTTTTCAGTATTCTTCCCTTGGCTTGTCTGGAGACATTGAAGAAGTCGCAGTGGTTGAGAATCTACTGGAGGCTTAGAGAGTTAACTTGTGGGGATGTGGCAACACATACTGTAGCTATCCCTAATTTTTGAAGGGATATCGATGTATGCAAGCCAGGGTGCAAAAGTGCCACTAAAACAGACCGTTTCACTTTTAACGTTTTAATGAAGAAAAATGAGACACCTCGTTTTTGCCAGTTGTTCACCCTCATGAAGGTACATCTGACTTTTAGTGCAAATTTCTCCTGATAAAACACATTTTTGTATGCAGTTTTGACTAAAGTAAACATTCTTGCAAACTAATATAAGACATTTCTGTATGTTATTTTCAGTCATACAATCTCATTTTTATGCACATTTTCCTGAATATATGAATTTTTGCGAACATGGTTCAACTGAAAAACCGCAACACAAAATTCAGACAAGTCTGATTTCCAAAGGATGGCCGTGCCTTGGTTCTTGTATAGTTTTGGAAAGTGAATTTTTCATAGATGCACCTTTAAATGTGAACTGAATTGAATTTCTACCCCATCTCTAGGTGCAAATGGTAGAAATGTCTGTCTCTAACCCAAGCAACTTCTGTGCATGCCAGAAGACTGGAGTGAGGGAAGAAGTTTGTGCTAAATACAAACATGGGCTGGTTAGGCAGCCTAGTCAGTATTGTGGAACCTTTAACGTTGACCTCTAGGCCATGAAAACTTGCTGGCTTCTGCAAATCAGTCAGTTGGGCAACCACCCTATTGCTGTTCTGCAGGTTAGTCCAGAATACGTCCCTGAGAGCAGACCTTTGATCATTTTTGTTTGCTGCCCTCTCACCTCAAGCAGAAATCACCTTTCCTGCCCCCTGCTTTTGAGTCCCATTGATTTCAATAAGATTTAAGGCAGCTCAAGGACATGCCACCTGACTCTTTGTGACCCCGCGTGTTTGTTTCGCAAGCACAGCCAGGATGTTCTTGCTGTTGACAATGGATCAGCTCACACTTGCTTCTCATTGCTTTCCACACGTGGTTCTCATTACAGTCATTATCAGACTGTGTTGACATTTTCTAACTGATCCGTTGACATTTGTTGTAAAGTTCCACCGTTCTACTAAACGTACTTTTTCATAGGAAATATTGACTCCTGTTCCACCCCAACCACCAATGCTTTTGTTCATATTTGATCTAGGAAGAAAGTATCCAACCTCAGAAACTCATAGTTTATATTTTTGCGTATTTGCTCCCATCACAGCAAACAAGGCTGCTTGAGCAACCATGTTAAATATTTTGGTTAGGCAGTTATTATTAGGTGAGTCCAGGATATTTCATAGAATCATAGAATCATAGAGTTGGAAGAGACCACAAGGGCCATCGAGTCCAACCCCCTGCCAAGCAGGAAACACCATCAGAGCACTCCTGACATATGGTTGTCAAGCCTCTGCTTAAAGACCTCCAAAGAAGGAGACTCCACCACACTCCTTGGCAGCAAATTCCACTGTCGAACAGTGCTTTTGGTTTTACTATAGTAAGTGTAAAGGGTTTTTTTGTTTTGTTTTTTAAACAGCATGAATACTGCCAAGCTAGCGCCTAGATTTATGAAGAATTTGAAAATTTAATTACAACAACTGCCGCCCTTATCCAGCCTCATAACTTCAGCTTCTCATTTCCCCATTTGATTGTAGCATATTATGCTTTCTTGTAGGCTCTCTTTCACCACTCAGGCCTGCTGAACACAGCCTAGCATCTAAGGAAGTATAATTGGAAGCTGTAGTCTGATTTACTTGAGAGAGCCATTAGAAATATCTGCCCTGAAGAAGAGCACAATATTGTCACACAAAGATCATTCAGTACATTAACATTATTAAAATAATCCCAATTATGTGATGTTTTATTTCCAGTATGGAAACATTAAATGTGTTTCCAAGATGGTGGGTGAAAAGCCAGTCATCACAGAATTGTAGAGTTGGAAGGGACCTCAGTGGCCATGTAGTCCAAGAGTCTGCAGTGCCGGAATCTCAACGCATGGTTCTCCATCTAATTTGAAACCATACCAGACCCTGCTTAGCTTTGCAAATGTGCTAGAATTTAGTTACTGCACCAGGTACCAGCTTGCTCAAAGGCTCGGTGAGGGCAGTGTGGTGTGGAACGCTTTCAGTTTCACATTGGCCCTTCACCTGCAGCCTAACACAGTAAAGCACATTCCGTCATGAAATACTGCCAGTGAAGAAGAAGCTTCTATTCAGAATCTGCAGCCTTTACCAACTCCATTGGTGACTCCAATGCTGATCTCTGGAGCAGTGTATCTCTCTCTCTCTCTCTCTCTCTCTCTCTCTCTCTCTCTCTGTGTGTGTGTGTGTGTGTGTGTGTGTCTGTGTGTGAGAGAAAGAGAGAGAGAGAGAACAATGTATGGGGAGTTAACATTGGGAATATGTAGGAATTAGTACCTATGATTGGCAGATCTATATTCTAAAAACAACATAAACCCCCTGTGGATAGTAGACAGAGATAGCTGTGTGCTACTGCAGGTCGCATTAACTTTCATATGCAAATTTAAATCTGGAGAAGGAAACTGCTGAATGGTGGTCAATTTATCATTGTGGCATCACCCAGAAGAATGGTGAGCTATTTCCTCCATGTGCAGGGCAAGTGAGCACAAGCATTAATTAATCTGCCTAACAACTGATTCAGCGAGTAAGACCTCATGATAAAAAGTTAATACAGTGGTACCTCGGGTTACGAACTTAATTCATTCTGGAGGTCCGTTCTTAACCTGAAACTGTTATTAATCTGAAGCACCACTTTAGCTAATGGGGCCTCCTTTTGCTGCCTCACCGCCGGAGCATGATTTCTGTTCTCATCCTGAAGCAAAGTTCTTAACCCTAGGTACTATTTCTGGGTTAGCGGAGTCTGTAACCTGAAGCGTCTGAAACCTGAAGCGTATGTAACCCGAGGTACCACTGTATGGAACATTGTGGTGATTCTGTTGCTGTTTTATGATTTTTATGTGAGCAGGAATATAGGAAATGCAAGAATGTGGAGGAAGGTGGTGTGGTAGTACCTCAGAGTGGGTGTGGTGGTGCATAGAAAGACTAATTCACGTCTTTCTTAAGACATTTCTCCTTCAGCTGTACCCAAGGATGGGTCTTGTCTCAAACCCCTTTCCTAGCTAAATGGCGAAATTCTGACGTGGCGTGCGTGCTTAGTTAATCCAGAAAACATTAGGCAGAGTGATGCAATTGCCTCAGGCAGATCATGCACCAGGGGGGCGGAGAGAGGGGAGGGGCAGCAGCCATGTGGTGCTGAAGAACACAACTGTGCGGTAAGTTGCTTAGAGAGTCTCTTATAGTGTGTGAGTAATGTCACAGTCCTCATCATCAGCTAGGAGAAAGACACACAGCTTTAGATCATCCTCTTAGGGCCAGTTTTAACGTAGCATCTTATAGGTTTGCCGTTGTAGGGCAGTGTGTGCATTGTTTCTTGGATGCGCATTGTTAGAGCACCTGAAACATTGAGGAGCAACTTCTCTCCCACGTGCTTCCCATGCCCTCCAGTCAACACCAGAGGTTTTTTGTGGTATCCTCCACCAGCTACTTATTTTCTTACATTTGCCTCCTGCCTTTTGCCACCCTGTCGTGGTAACCAAGGCAGCATACAAGCGGCCTTCAGATGATCACCTGCCCAGGCACAGGCTAGGCCTAGACCTGCTTAGCTTTGGCAAAGTGGTGATTTCATGTGTCTTCAGACCATACTCTGAGGTCTTTTCTCTTGAAATATGGAGCATGGGTAGGAGATCCTTTTGATCATGGCAAGGTTCAATTGCCTGTTCAGTAACTTACCCTTCCTCAGAAAGCACCATTTAAATTATTTCTGTCATTTGGTAAAGACATGTCTTATCAGGGATGGGAGAGAGCCTAGCTCTCAGTTATGTTTCTTTCATTGTGCTGCTTTGATGGGGGGGGGGAATCCTTATCCGCTGCTTTATTCATTATTTGATGCTGCACTTTAAAAAATATATACCATATATTGTTATGATTGTTATCACCATAATATGCCTCTAGATTACACTAGGCCCAAACATATAATTCAGTCATTTTTGCTCAGGGTCTGTGTTCTACAAAGTTATTCACTATAACTCAATTTCTCTTGTAGATATATAGCCATTTCGATGTTGGATTGCCTGGACAAATGCTCAATTCTATTTGAAGAAGGTTCTCTGCTATCTCAGCTGGCCTAGTCAGACAAGGTCTGCAAATTAATACATAGCAATTACTAAGGATATCGCCTAACTAGACCTCTTCTGCTGGGCAAAAACACATTCATATAATCATTTTTTTTGTGGAAGATGAATATCTTTCAATGTTTTACTTTCATGTCACACAGTATTATTGCATAGGTGTGACAAGTCTGAGATTCACCAATATGTTTGCGTGGTTTCTCTGCCTACGCTTTTGGTTCTGTGAGTTTTAATCATATTTTGTGACTCAACAATAACAAAACACCTCACACAAGCATGATGATCTCCTTCATACCAAACAGAATAATTTGATACACATTTTTAAATCATTTATTGGTCAGCTTAGATATGCTGCTTTGAAAACACATACATTAATGCATTGCTAAGAATCTGACAGGGACGTGGGTGGCGCTGTGGGTTAAACCTCAGAGCCTAGGACTTGTTGATCAGAAGGCTGGCGGTTCAAATCCCCGTGATGGGGTGAGCTCCCATTGTTCGGTCCCTGCTCCTGCCAACCTAGCAGTTTAAAAGCATGTCAAAGTGCAAGTAGATAAATAGGTACCACTCTGGCGGGAAGGAAAACGGCGTTTCCATGTGCTGCTCTGGTTCACCAGAAGCAGCTTAGTCATGCTGGCCACATGACCTGGAAGCTGTACGCCGGCTCCCTTGGCCAATAAAGCGAGATGAGCGCCGCAAACCCAGAGTCGGTCATGACTAGACCTAATGGTCAGGGGTCCCTTTACCTTTACCTTTAAGAATCTGACAATTATTATTCATAATCCACAGCAGTATAATACTATAGGATAGGGTTGGGATCCTGCATCCCTCCAGATGTTGCTGGATTCCCAACCTGACTATTGGCCATGTTTGCTTGGGCTGATGGGAGTTGAAGTCCAACACATCTGGAAGGCTGCTAGTTCTAGTTGCTGTTGAATTACGGTACTATTTTGATGGCTGGTTACTGGCATTTTAAGAAATCAGGGTTATTGTCAAACAGTAAAAGGTCAGCTCATGTGATCAGCAGTGCCAGTAACCTTCTTTATTAGGAATAGTTCAACACCATAGAATGAGTCAGACATGTACTATGATCATAGAAAATCAGATTAATAAGATTCCAGGAAGCAGTATATTACTGGCAAGGTGTCCTAGAAGACAACAAAAACTCTTAAGCTTACTCATGTTTATGCAATGCATACAGCCTATCTCAAAGTTCTTCTTTTAAAGCTATCATTGCCAATGCGAGCACCCAGTTGCCACAGACACCTCAAACACTGGGTGTAAATACTTGGCCATGGAAGGGGGCAGGAAGGAAGTTCCATATGGCGCCAGACCTTCCAAGTGTCCCTATTTTCCAGGGACATCCCTGATTTTGAGAAGCTGTCCTGGTTTCTGATTTGATCCTGGAATGTCCTGCATTTCCTTACGGTGTCCCTATTTTCATTGGAGAAATGTTGGAGGGTTTGAGGAGTTATCCGACCCCTGAGCCATCTGAAGGCAATCCTGTCTGGGGATTATTATTTTTTAAAGTTTGTTTTCTTATGTTTTTGTATATGTTGGAAGCCGCCTAGAGTGGCTGGGGCAACCCAGTAAGATATGTGGGGTATAAACAGGAAAATTATCGTTATGGAGTGGGATGTCCCTATTTTCATCGGAGAAATGTTGGAGGGTATGAGGCACCATAGCCAGAATTTGCCTGACCATGCAGACATTGTGCTTTCTTAAGAGAGCAACATTTTTTGTAGCGCTGCCAATGGAAGTGATCTGAGAGGTGTGACCTCTTTGCAGCGTCAGAGACGTTGCCTGGGGCACAACTCTCAAAGAGTTCATATCTCAGTGTCCTTGGTGATATTGCAGAAGAGTTGGGGGCACACTTTTTCATGCAGTGCAGGCAGCTGAGTGGCGGAATGTCATGGGCCTGTACAGGCCACAGCACTCCTGCTTTTCATTTTCATCTCAGGAAAAAAGAACACCACAAACAGAACACACATGAAATAAAGTGATTGCTTTGTACTTACAGAAACTAGTCATTAATACTTAACTTAAAAAAACAACAAACCATTAAGGGCACGGCACTCTGCAAGGTGCATTGAGCCAAACTTCCTGCCCAGGCCGCAATTTACTAAGGCGTTCAGGCAGTTTTGACTGAAAGAACATTACATTCAGTAGAGGCAAACTGGAAAACCTTTTGCTGTGCCAGGTAATCATATATTCAGTGTGTGGGCTGTGACTACTATTGTCTGACATCTAAATGTGTGTTCTTGGATGCATGCTGGAATATAAAACTGCTCCATATAAATCCTTGTAATATGGAGCCACAAGACTGCAAATGTTCAGACTGCTTCAGAGCTTGAAAATATATTGTTGGATTTGAAGTGCTGTTACAAAATATTTCTTCGCAGTGGGTTCTGGGTGCTTATACAAGTTTCTTCCTCAGGTCTTGTTTTCCTGATACCTTTCATTAGTTCTCACTGTACTGAGTTTGGTGGCTGGAGTTTGCCCCCCTCACCCTCGATGGAATTCTTGCATTTCCATAGCTTTGCTGTAGCACATTATTTTCTAAATGGGAACAGGGATTTATTCATTTTATTTAGTTGCATTTACATCCCGCTGAACTTCCATCAGCCCAAATAATCCTGGGAACTGAGGTTTCTCCCTCACAGAACTACAATTCCCAGCACCCTTATCAAACTACAGTTCCCAGGATTCTTTGGGGGAAGCCAGGTGCTTTAAATGTGTGGTGTAGATGTGACCAACAGCATTATTATCACCCTACTGATGTGGGAGGAAAATATCCCAAAAGATACCCAGCGAGTAAGTCCTCAGGGGCACCTTCTACCTTGTGGGCAAATGGCTGTCTTGTTGCCTGCTAGGTATGGCTAGGTACAACTATTTCTTCCAATTTAAAAGTTGCTGTGGAGGAGTAGTGGCATGCATGAAAGCATGCTGAGTGCAGTACCCTTTTTTTAGTGGCACTCACTGCTGTTCTTTTCTACAATTTGGATTGCCAGCGTCATAGGATGCCTTTTCTTTTGAAGCATGCTGAGAACGAGGTCCATGTAAACTCATTGCCTCTTTGCTAACTACCACAACCTCCCCCTGCGTCTGTCAAAGGTGCCAATTGAGAGGGAGGAGACTGCGCCTTTTCTAAAGAGCACTTCAGCAGCGGCTGCCGGCTTAAAATAAACTTAAAATAAATTACCACATAGGCTGTGTGCTTCTTTGGATTTTAGCAACTGAGAATGCAAGGATTCCAATATGTTACAGGGAAAGGCTGTGCTGTACACACTGCCAGCTTAAAATGGAGTTGGGTCATTCATTCCTCTTCTCAATTCGGATTGAAGCTGGTTGGAGGGAAATTGCACAAAATTGCAATTGGTTGGAGGGAAATTGCACAGAAATGGTTGGAGGGAAATTGCACAAAAATGCAGTGTAGATATGGATTGTGGCTTACATTATGTGTATGCTGCTTCCCAGACCTGCAGTGGGAGCACACTGGATGCAGAGTAAACGAGTGTGTACACAACCAAAGGTCAGGGCATTTGGAACAAAATTCAGCGTAGGTGTTAACATGGTGTTTCAAAGTCATTCCTCCCGTTCTGTATTCATTGTATTTCTTGCATAGTGATTGCCAGGGCTGGTCCTACCATTAGGCAGAGTGAGGTAGACGCTTCAGGCAGCAGATGCTGCAGGGTGGACAGCAATAGAGTGGTATCTGAGCATATTTCACATGGCCCGCCCTAATCTAGTCAGTATCTCTTGGCTGTGACTGGTTAGTAAAGGTAAAGGAACCCCTGACCATTAGGTCCAGTTGTGGCCGGCTCTGGGGTTGTGGCGCTCATCTCGCTTTATTGGCTGAGGGAGCTGGCCTACAGCTTCTGGGTCATGTGGCCAGCATGACTAAGCCACTTCTGGCGAACCAGAGCAGCACACGGAAACGCCATTTACCGTTTACGTGGTACCTATTTATCTACTTGCACTTTGACGTGCTTTCGAACTGCTAGGTTGGCAGGAGCAGGGACTGAGCAACGGGAGCTCCCCCCGTCACGGGGATTCAAACCGCCGACCTTCTGATCAGCAAGTCCTAGGCTCATAGAAAGTACCTATTTTTTTAACATCAGTAATCAAGTTTATGGGTAGCGTGGGGAGGGTGGATATATTTTTTCTCGCCTTCCCTTATAATACTAGAACTTGGATTCACCCAATGGCTGTGAGTCCTGGAAGACCAGCTCCACTTGGCCTGGGAGGACAGGGCCCTGGCGGACTCCAGCTACAGAAACTGAGGTTGCTGAGCAGAATCTTGGGCTGGGGTTGTTGTTGCTATTGTTGATGTGAATTTTTTGTATCTTTATTTTGGGAACACCTCTTTGGACATCTGTGGGGTTATATTAACTTACATGTTTCTGCAGTTATAGTCACTGCACCCCCAATGTGAACTGATGGTGGTCTGCTGTTTTTACTTTTTTTTCCTTGTTAAATTTGCTGCTGGTTACTTCTGCTTCCCATCACTGGAAGGGTGACATTATTATTTCAGCAGCCTGCCTGTTCATTAAGTTGTTCCCATTCCCAAGACCGCTTGAAAACGGGTAGAACAAACAATGGATAGCTTGTGAATTACACATGTAGGCAGAAAATACAGCAGGTGCTGCATAAATATGAAACTGTAGCCCACCCCGACCCATTAGCAACGAAACAATTGTTTTCAAGAATCGTCAGCAAATTAACCCACCTTCCTAACTCTTAGTTTATACAGTTGGAATGGGGGGGGGGAGAGAGAGAGAGAGACTATATCAAATGATTAGTGCCAGTGTACAAAGAAAACCACACACAAGAACTCTGCTTTGTGCAGCAGTAAAAGAACACTGAGATTTTCTTAAAGAACAGGATGCTCATTCCATGCTGCCAAGCAGTGCTATACATCAGGTCTGCTTCACAGAGGCAGAACAAGTGGTATTTAAAAAACAAATATTGTGTACATTAATGCTACGTTGTGCAAGGTGGGGCAGTACACTCCTGTTCTTAATTTCTGTTGCAGAATTGCTTTCTTTCTGCTGTTCCTGAACACGATCTGCTGGCTGTTCTTGGTGGGGTGTGAATGGGGGTAGCATATGGGGGGGGGACGTGGTTATTCAAGCAGGTGTTTGAACACACAAGCGTGCATAGGCTGTGCACTTTGTGGCCACATAGGGGGTTGCCTGGCTTTTGGGGAGGGAGAATTTTCAGAGGTAGGACTCACGCTTTGCATGCAGATGGTCCTGCGTTTGATTCACACTTTTTGCGGTTAAAAGATCAGATTGCAGTTGCTGTTTCCATTATGATCAACATTATGAACATTTTATTTATAGACCCTTATCTGAAGATTGTGGGGGCAATATACAGCAATATCAAAATCCATAAAATAAAATTTGCAGTCTCAAAGTGTTAAGAAACATTTTCTGCAGCAATCTATCATGAAAGCTCTAAATATTGTATACAACCTTAGGGCTCATTCACGCTTTTGCCTGACCTGTATTTGGATCGTATTCTGTTAATCCCCCTGGGTTTGAGAGCTTTTCTTGTCCTGTGTTCTCCTTTGCAAAAAAAAAACCAACCTTACCTGCTAAATTGGATCTTATCGAATGCCTGGGAAATCCAAAGAGAGATTTTGTGTGACAGAGTTTCTGTTCAGTTGGTAAGATCAGATTTTTTTCACAAGGCACAGCTTTGGAACACCAAGAAAAGTGCAGTAGAATTAATCCGTACGCAGTACCATCAAAATGCAGGTCAAGCAAAAGCATGAATGAACCCTTACAGTTTCAGTTCTTCTCAAGGGACGCAATGAGTAGATGTACCTTTTAAAACATGAAAGGAGGCTACTGAGCCTAGGGCTTGCCGATCAGAAGGTCAGAGGTTCAAATCCCCGTGACGGGGTGAACTCCCATTGCTCGGTCCCTGCTCCTACCAACCTAGCAGTTCGAAAGCACGTCAAAGTGCAAATAGATAAATAAGTACCGCTCCGGCAGGAAGGTAAATGGAGTTTCCGTGCGCTGCTCTGGTTTGCCAGAAGCGGCTTAGTCATGCTGGCCACATGACCCGGAAGCTGTACGCCGGCTCCCTCGGCCAATAAAGCGAGATGAGCACCGCAACCCCAGAGTCTGCCACAACTGGACCTAACGGTCAGGGGTCCCTTTACCTTTACGGTAAAATGTTAGATAGCTTTATTCAATATATTTGGTCTTCCCTCCCCCTATTTTGGCCAGTTGGGAGGAAGGAGGCCAATGTTCCCTTGCCATGCTGAATAGTTAGGTGACAGTTGCTTGCAGTATAAGGCTTGCTTCTGATCTGGCAGAGATGAGCTTATACATCCACCATTCCTCACAGAGAGAAGCGTCACTAAATTATTGAGTGAACAGCACGCCAGTGTGAGGCCTCTCTCTCTCTCTCTTTCTCAGGTACTTTCTCAGCATTTGCTTTGGTTTGATATGAAACTCTCAGGGAGGCAAGTCATTAATTAGCCACTTTATTTATATGCAGCTGGTCTGAGCATTTCATTTCCACATACCTTAGTGTCCAGAATATGCTTTTTGGCCAGCCATTGATTTCTCTTACTGTCAAAGGCATAAAATGTTCTGTAAAAGACTAGGGTTTAATCTCTCCCAGTTTCTCAGATGCACTTCTCTCTCTCTCTCTCTCTCTCTCTCTCTCTCTCTCTCTCTCTCTCAGAAAATGCTTTGAACATGCAAGTAATCAACATATGTAAAAGATTTAATCCAGCCTTGAATAGTTTTGCTGCCTTCCAGGCATGTTTTGATTGCTGGAAAAGGTGAAATTAAAGATTATCACAAACTATTTAAAGTTGCATAACCATTAGGAGTCAACAAGGGTGGATGTAAAGCAATTTTACATAATAATCAACACAATGGCATGTAAATAATATAGAATCCCCTGCCCCCAACAACCATAAATCTAATAGGAGTAAAGTTCATAATAAATGGAACAGATAAACCAACATTTGCTATAATGAATAACTGTACTGACTCATGCACTTCAGGCACTAAAAGTAGGTTTGTTCTTGTTCCCAGACTCTCTCCTGAGGAGGAAAAAACAAAAACAAATCAGGAGGTCACATTTGCTTCCTAGTCTTCAGTCAGGAAGAATTGTCACTGACAATTTTGTATATGTTATTGAGCAACACTAATAACATTTCTTTGCACAAGGTTTTTATGCAATCCAATTTCAGAACAGAAATAGCCACCTCAGAGAAGAGTTTCAGAGTTACATAAATAATAAATTAATGATTGAGGTAATAAAACCAAGAACAACATTCAGTAATAATCCTCTCCCTTGCTCAATGGATATGAAACAAAGAAAGGAAATTGATAATGGCCATGTTTCTGAGGTCAGGGACCCAGGCACATCATCAAGACCATCAGGGGAGAGAAAGATTCAAGATTCCTCCCTGTTAAATCAGCAAACCACTTTGCAGTACATAAAGGGTGTTGGGCAGGGTGAGCAAATAATTTTCTGCTGAGGAAGAGGATCTAAAGATTAGTCCTTCCTCCCACCTAAGCCCATGGGAACAGCTAAGATGGTACACAAGGTCTCAAGGTCATGGGTTTATTTAAAATATGCGTAAATTGCTTTCCTAATGTCAAGCCAGCATAGAATATTTAAAAATACCGAGTAAGATAAAATCATAAAACAGCAATGGACAGTGAGAAAAACGCCCCAAAGTGGCTAAATGTATCAAATGCCTTCTGACAAAAAGCAGTGGAGCACTTATAGCACGGGTAGAGAGCCTGTGGTCCTCCAGATATCTGCAAAATGAACCCGGACTAATTTGGGCTTAGGTAAAGGTAAAGTTATTTTTTTATATATATAATATTTATTAAATTTTAGTTCAACAACAAAATACATAAATAATAACACAATCTTTTCCAATATCCACATTTCATATTCATCTTTGGACTTCCTCACAACCCTTGTTCCTGCTTTCTAAACTCATAAATTTTACCAGCAAATTATTAACTTGGTTTAATTCATATAATATAATTTTCCAATATTAATATCTCAAATTTTGGGATTTAACATACTCTTATTGAAACTTAATCATAAAATATTACTTATCCAAAATTTATCTTTTCATCTTCCAATTAAATTTAAATTTATATTCTTTATAACTAGTTTGTTGAAGCCATGTTTTTGCTAATCTTACATCTTTCTTAACATTCATACAATTTACAATATTTTTGTAGATAGTCCTTAAATTTCTTCCAGTCTTCCTCCACCAGTTCTTCTCCCAGGTCTCGGATTCTGCCAGTCATCTCCGCCAGTTCCATATAGTCTATCAGTTGCATCTGCCATTCTTCCAGTGTGGGTAATTCTTGAATTTTCCAGCTTTTAGCGATGAGTATCCTTGCTGCTGTTGTAGCATACATAAAAAAGGTTCGATCCTTCTTTTGCACGCTCTGACCAACAATGCCCAAGAGAAAGGCCTCTGGTTTCTTAAGGAAGGTATACTTAAATACCTTTTTCAGTTCATTATAAATCATTTCCCAGAAAACCTTCACTCTAGGGCAAGTCCACCAGAGGTGAAAGAATGTTCCTTCAGCTTCTTTACACTTCCAACATTTATTATCAGACACATGGTGTATCTTTGCAAGCTTGACTGGAGTCATGTACCACCTGTATATCATTTTCATAATGTTTTCTTTCAAGGCATTACATGCCGTAAATCTCAAACCTGTGGTCCATAACTTTTCCCAGTCAGCGAACATAATGTTGTACCCTATGTCCTGTGCCCATTTTATCATGGCTGATTTGACCGTTTCATCCTGTGTATTCCATTTTAACAGCAAGTTATACATTCTTGAAAGTATCTTAGAGCTGGGTTCTAACAGTTCTGTTTCTAACTTTGATTTTTCCACCTGGAATCCTATCTTTTTGTCCAACTTAAAAACTTCTTTAATCTGAGCATAATGTAGCCAATCTCGCACTTTATCTTTTATTTTCTCCATACTCTGCAACCTCCAGTTATCTCCATCTTTTTTCTATTATTTCCCAATATTTCGGCCATTTGGCCTCCATATTGAGTTTTTTCAGGGCCTTAGCCTCCATTGGTGATAACCACCTTGGGGTCTTGTTTTCCAATAAGTCTTTATATTTCAGCCAGACATTAAATACTGCTTTTCTGACAACATGGTTCTTGAAATTCTTATGTATTTTGGCCTTGTCATACCACAGATATGCATGCCACCCAAACGCATTGTTGAATCCTTCCAAATCTAAAACATCAGTGTTCTCAAGAAGTAGCCAGTCTTTCAACCAGCAGAAAGCTGCTGATTCATAATACAACTTTAGGTCTGGCAGGGCAAAGCCCCCTCTTTCTTTAGCATCAGTTAATATCTTATATCTTTTTATCCTGGTCTACAGACCCCAGAGGTGTAGTAGGTACAGGCTGTGGTCCAGCCCCTGAGGGTCTTTCAATCCCTTTCTGAAGGTCCTCTCCGTAAGTATTCAAAAATTTATCTCTGTCTTCAGCTGTTTTAATTTTGACCTTCTTCCCCCTAAACGTAAAAGATAGTCCTTGTGGAAATTCCCACCTAAAGATAATCAAGTTGCTCCTCAACAGCTTGACTAATTCAAGGTAGGTAGATCTAAGAACCAAAAGTTGTTTAGGAATGTCCTTGTAAATCTCTGCTCTTTTGTCCAAAATTTCAAGTGACTTTCCGTAATGTAGTCCTAGTATTTTATCCCTTTCCTCCTTGGATCTCAGGGTAATCAAACAGTCTCTGGGCTTGTCCTTCCTTGTAAGTTTCCCAAGCCTGAAAGCAGTCACAATTTTAAAGTCCTTTTCCTCCTCCAAAGGCCACCACTTGGAAAATTCTTTTGTTAAAAACTCAGTTAAGTTCCCTTGTTCATGTTCAAGTTCTGGTATAAACCTCAATTTTAGATTATTTTCCCTGGCCCGAAGTTCAATCATAGACAGGTAGGCCTGTTGTTCCCCAACCTGCTTATGGAGTGGTCTCACCTCCTGCTCCAATACTGCAGTTCTCTGGATGGCTTCCTCTGCCAATTTCCGATTTTCTACAGTGGATTCAGATAAATTACTAATTGCTTGAGCGTTCGAAATAACTTGTTCAGTTAATTTATTAACAGAGTCTCTGGTCTGATCAATCTTTGCCGTTTGTTCATCCACCTTTTTATCTAGGCCTTCCAATTTTTCAAGTATTTTGTCTAATACTGAAGCAGTTCCACCTGCTGCCATATCTTCACCCAACAGCTGCTCACTTTCTTCTAGTTCCAAAACATCAGGGACCGATGATCTGCGCGGCTGGAAAATAAATTCAAAGTTGTTTGCTTTTTTCCTTTACCCGCTCTTGTTTGTCTCCCAGTGCCGCTCATTCCACTTCTGTCTACGAGTCAAGGTCAAACTGAGTACATTCTCATGGGAATCCACAAGCCCATAAGATAAACAACCAAATAGGAGGAAAGAAAACCAAAAGGAAAGTCACGTATAGTTGTAAATCCAAAAATCCTCTAGGGGGAGTCTACTTGTATTGTAGGGAAGAAGTCAAATTAATTAATATCAGTTATTAAAATTTTCCAGACTTCAATACTTTAAAAAGAATGTCCAAACAGCCTTTAATTTCTTGAAAACCCTTCAGCAGTTGTATTTAGCAGAGTTGGTCTCAATATATAACAATGTCTCAATAAGTGCAAGATGTAGCAGTTCAAAGTAACAATTCCATTTAGGCTCAGCTAATACTGGCTCCAGCAACAAAATATCAAAGTCTTGCAATCTGACAATTCTGGTGTCTAGGCAGTCCGACTGCCTGGGATTCTTTGTCAATTTGTAAATCCAACAGTGGAGATATCACACAGTTCATGAATTAAAATAAAACTTTCAAAAGTTAAGTCCTAAAGTAGCTTAAGTAGATGTAAGAGTTGATTGTCTTTTGGCACCTCTTCAAAGGCTCCAGACATCAAAGCCTTTGCTTTAGATCTTAGGCAGTGGCAAGAGACGGACTTCCTGGTTACGTCTCTCGTTTTTAGCCGAATTAGCAAAAATTTTGGTCCCAAACCTTGTCTTTTCTTATCTTACTCACGAGTTGTTGGTTTCAAGCCGAATGATTCCAGGAAAAGAGGACAGCGCTCGCCGACAGCAGCTACGCGGCTTCACTCCGCAGAAAGAGCGATTGACTCACAGCACCGCGCTAACCCTTCCACGTTCCGAGACCCCTTACTGGGTCCCTTCTGCGTTTCGGGGGGCGCTCCTGGTGCCCGCCGAGTCCCACGGCCACAGGCTTACGCTGCCTGTGGTTTCCCGATGTGGGTCTCCGCTGCGCCGTAGCGGACGACCCGTTCCTGCGGAGCTCCCTCTTCCCGGTTAGAAGAGAGCAGCCATTGCCGGACGCGCCGCCTCCGGAAGTCCCTTAGGTAAAGGTAAAGTTAAAGGGATCCCTGACCATTAGGTCCAGTCATGACTGACTCTGGGGTTGCAGCACTCATCTTGCTTTATTGGCCGAGGGAGCGGGCGTACAGCTTCCAGGTCATGTGGCCAGCATGACTAAGCCGCTTCTGGCGAACCAGAGCAGCGCACAGAAATGCCGTTTACCTTCCTGCCAGAGCGGTACCTATTTATCTACTTGCACTTTGACGTGCTTTCGAACTGCTAGGTTGGCAGGAGCAGGGACCGAGCAATGGGAGCTCACCCCCGTTGCGGGGATTTGCACCTCTGACCTTCTGATCGGCAAGTCCTAGGCTCTGTGGTTTAACCCACAGCGCCACCCGCGTCCCTTTATTTAATTTGGGCTAAGGAGCAGGACATAAATCCTACTGGATCAGACCTAAGGCCTAGCTAGTCCAGCATTCTATTCTGACAGGTCCAATGAGATGTCTACGGGAAACTCAGAGGCACAAGTGTCCTCTTCTACTTGTTATCCCCAGAAGCTGATATTCAGAGGACAAAATTAGGAAGTCCCAGTGCCTTTTTTCTTGAAAAATATGTGCTGGTACTCACCATGAATTTGTTACAGTGTAAGTGCCACACTTTTGTAAAAAACAACAACCCATAAGCATTTTTGTTAGGTATTGTAGTACAAGACCTGCCAAGAAAAACAAAGAATCTATTTATGTATGCCACAACTGCGGCAAGAGTCTTGATAGCACAAGGATGGAAGAATGAGGAAATCCCAACAAAAGAACAGTGGTAAGAAAAATTGATGAGCTATGCAGAACTGGCTAAATTGACATACAAATTGTGGGACAAGGACAACTGTGACTTTAAGGAAGAATGGGAGGTTTTTACAAATTATCTAAAAAGACAACAAAATGAACTGGACTCCCTGGCAGGTTTTGAATAAACATACACAAATTTATTGGTTGATAACATGATGGATAGACAATGTAAGGATATGTATAATTTTATAACATGAGAATAATATGTACAGAGAAATCAGAGAGAGCAGCTGAGGGAAATCTCGGCGGGTGTGGAAGGGGGGAAAGGGGGGAATAATGTATGTGATTATATGATTTGATAATTTGATATGTTGAAATTGTTTAATAATATTTTTTTTGAAGAATTTGTTACAGTGTAAGTGCCACACTTTTTAACAACAACAAAAAGAGGTGCCAGTCCTGTGTACCCTTGAGAAAAGCACTGGGAGATTCAAATCACTGCCTGACTACAGAAGCAAGGCAGGCAAGATGGAATTGTCCGTGTTGGAGGGCCTGATTGATGTGGGAAACCCACCATTGCTTCTGGATTCCCAGTTGGCAGTAGAGACCGGAGAGTCTGAGGCCCTTACTGCTTGTGACCAGTTCATTTAGTTTATGTGGTAGGGTCCTTCCAGGCCTCTAGTTTTGGACCAAAACTAGAGGGCCAAACGACAGAGCCTGAATCTAGCACTCCATGGTGTACGTGCGTGTCCCCAAATTATGCCACAGAGCCAGCTGCAGGAGCAAAACGTCCCGCACCTGAAGCTCCAGGTCCACCAACCAGGCAACCAGCAGCAGAGCAATGAGGGGATGGGCTGAGTAATATGGCGGGGCTGGAAGTCACCTTTCTCAGAGTGCCCTCAAACCTGGCAGCACACCAATTTTGAGCCAGCTTGTTGTGTTGTTCTGCCACACTGCTGCATTCTGGTAGAATGCCGTTTCTAAATTAACTGATGTTTGGATAGATATTTTGTAATTGCTCTTTAAGTTTGCAAGCTGCCCTGCACACATAAAACATAAAATTAATAAAGGCAATCTGGCTATAAACAGCTTGTGATGTTCCAATTGCTCATGTGTGTCCCCTTTCCCTTAACACAGTCCGAGTTTCAGTTTCTGGAGCACAATTTATCAACCATTTTAATACGGTAGTTGTCTCATTAAACTGGAGGTGCCACAAAATTTCAGATGGAGGGACTCATAATTATAAATGCGCTCCCCCCGCCACCCTTTCCTGAGTGGTCATTGAAACAAACTTGACCCTGACAGCAATATTCTCTTCTTTTTTGGCATGTGTTGGCTGCAGTGCAGCCGGTCTTCAAAAGCCCCTATTGACCAGCCAAGAAAGTGCCCGAGGCACCCCATGGCCCTTCAGCCAAAAAGCTTAAGCGAGAGTCATTGTCCTCCATCAGCACCAGCCTCTAATTCACAAAACACTTCAAAACCTAAAGTAATCGATAATGATAGATGCCATTTTGTCCTTTGTGGGTCTGAGACAGATGGACAGTCACTGTGGGGAACAATAGTGAGTGACCAGAGGCCAGGGAACTGACACTGTCAAATGACCTTTGAAATAAAAGTTCCCTTAACTCTCACAGGGTTTTGTTTATCCTTAATGTGCCTCCTTGCCGGTTCCTTCAATATCCAGCAGTTTCATCACTCTTAAGTCCAATGTTCAGAGGTCACCCTTGCCTATAGCCTCCTAAACTGTTTACAACGCGGTCTGAATGGTGTCTTTTAAATCCTTCTATTCTTCTTGTGGATTTTTTTGGGCTCCCTTCAAGGGCAGAGTTGGCTTCAGATAATGAACGGGTGTTAGAAATTTTATTGTGCATTTCTTCTCTTGATCAAGCAGAAAATCTTTCACCTTGACTCCTCCTGCAAGAGACTCAGTTGGCATTAAGGAACTTTTTCAGCCATTTATTAATTCACGAAGAATTCCTGAGAACTGGAGAAACAGAGATGATGTTTTATTTTAGCCAGATAACTTTTGTAAAACTCAGCACAAATACAAGCTTATTAAAAAACCACACACACTCCTGGACATTTGAATTCAATGAAAGAAGGGGTAGCATTTGACCTTCAATTGTTCCTGTTTGTCATAAAAAGTGAAGGTTGCAAGGCACAGCTCATACACTCCTTCACAAACTTAGGTCCTCATACGAACTGTGGCCTTTGAGTGTCGTGAGCATGGAAGGCAAACAACCTCGAGTATAGATGTAGAAGTGCAAGCAACTTGTATGAGTATAGGAAGGACTTGGGGTAGCTGTAGAAAAGAAGGAATCGAGACAATCTTGCTGGACTGTAATCCTTAAGCACACTAGCTAGTAAGCTCTGATGAACACTGCAGGAGTTGATTCTGAGTAAACATGCATGGGATTGCACTGTTAGGTCTTAATGGTCCTTGTTTTAATAATAATAATAATAATAATAATAATAATAATAAATTTCATTTATATCCCGCCCTCCCCAGCCGAAGCCGGGCTCAGGGCGGCTAACAACACTAAAACAGTATGACATTATAAAACATTATAAAAATGAATTAAAATCAAAATTGATGGCAACCATAAACTAAAGCTTTGTAAAGATTGCCAGAGGAGGGAGTCAGGCTGCGCCCTGACCAAATGCCAGGTGGAACAGCTCTGTCTTGCAGGCCCTGCGGAAAGATGTCAAGTCCTGCAGGGCCCTTGTCTCTTGTGACAGAGCGTTCCACCAGGTTGGAGCCGCAGCTGAAAAAGCCCTGGCTCTAGTTGAGGCCAGCCTAACCTCTCTGAGGCCTGGGACCCTCAAGGTGTTTTTATTTGAAGATCGGAAGTTCCTCTGTGGGGCATACCAGGAGAGGCGGTCCCGTAGGTACGAGGGCCCTAGGCCATATAGGGCTTTGAAGGTTAAAACCAGCACCTTAAACCTGATCCTGTACTCCACCGGGAGCCAGTGCAGCTGGTATAGCACTGGATGAATGTGATCTCTAAGCGAAGACCCCGTAAGGAGTCTCGCTGCGGCATTCTGCACCCGCTGGAGTTTCTGGGTCAGTCTCAAGGGCAGCCCCACGTAGAGCGAGTTACAATAATCCAGTCTGGAGGTGACCGTCGCGTGGATCACAGTGGCTAGGTCAGGGCGAGAGAGGTAAGGAGCCAACTGCTTAGCTTGGCGGAGATGAAAAAATGCCGCCTTTGTTATAGCTGCAATCTGCGCCTCCATGGAGAGGGAGGTATTGAAGATTACACCCAAACTCTTAACGGACGGTGCTGGCACTAATTGCACCCCCGCAAGAGATGGGAGTTGCCCCCTCAGTCCCATGTCGTCCCGTCCCAGCCAGAGGACCTCTGTCTTCGAAGGATTTAACTTCAACCGGCTCCCACGTAACCATCCAGCCACAGCCTCCAAGCATCTGATCAGTGTGTCTGGGGCCGAGTCCGGGTGGCCGTCCATCAACAAATAGAGTTGGGTGTCATCAGCATACTGATGGCAGCCCAGCCCAAAACTCCGGACAAGCTGGGCGAGGGGGCGCATAAAGATGTTAAAAAGCATCGGGGAGAGTAAGGCACCCTGAGGCACACCACACACCAAGGAGTGGCGGGATGACAATTCCCCCCCAAGCGCCACCCTCTGTCCCCGACCAGAGAGAAACGAGCGCAGCCATTGAAGGACTGTGCCCTGGATCCCCACGTCGGCAAGGTGGTGGTCCAGGAGTTCGTCATCGACCATGTCGAAGGCTGCTGACAGGTCTAGAAGAATCAGCAGCCCCGACCCGCCTCGATCCAGCTGCCTGCGGAGATCATCTGTTAGGGCGACCAGAGCCGTCTCGGTCCCATGACCAGCGCGGAAGCCGGACTGGAATGGATCCAGAGCTGATGTTTCATCCAGAAACCTACCAAGCTGTTCAGCAACCACTCTCTCAATCACCTTACCCAGGAATGGAAGATTCGAAACCGGGCGGTAATTGGATAGATCTAAGGGATCTAATGATGTTTTCTTTAAGAGCGGGCGCACCACTGCCTCCTTCAGTTCCCCTGGGAATGTCCCGGTGCCAAGGGACAGATTGATGATATCCCCCAGGGGGGCCCGCACCTCTTCTGGACACGCTCTAATCAGCCAGGACGGGCACGGGTCGAGAGGACAGGTGGTGGGCTTTCCAGCTCGGAGGAGTCTGTCTACATCAGCTGGGGATATCCAGTCAAAGTGGTCCAATACTGAACCCGAGGACAGTCGAGGGGCCTCCAGTTCCTTTATTGTATCCAAATTGGCAGGGAGGTCATGGCTGAGCAACAAGACCTTCTCCACAAAAAAGCTCGCAAATGCCTCACAGCTGTGTGTCAGATTGTTATTTAAATTTGGCTGTCCTTCGAGGGACGTTAAAGACCGAATTATACTAAATAATTGCGCCGGGCGAGAGCTAGTTTTGAAGTTTTGACAAGCTCAGGAACTCAATATGCTCCTGTATGGGCACAGCGATTGCATTTTTTATTATTTTGCTGAATGTAGTAAATGCATGATCTTGGTTCTCCTCATGGATGTGGTGCTGTTAAGATTCCTTTTCTCTTTTTAGGGACAGCAGGAGTATATAACTTATCTTTGGAGGGGGGGGGTGTTCAAATGGTTCAGAAGGCCTTTTAAAGCAGCAAGTATCAAGGCCTCCTCCAGACACAAAGCTGGCAAGGCAGCCTTCCCAACCTGTTTTGAACTACAGTTCCCATCATCCCAGAGCACTGGCCATTCTAGACAGGGCTAGTGGGACTTGTAGTCCAAAAGATCTGGAGGGCCCCAGGCTGTAAAAGGCCACTGGAGAGCCATTTATTTTGCAAATAAAGGATACAACTTCCTTCCTAAGAAGTTCTATGGAGGTGGGGTGTCCTGGAGACAGAGGCATCAAGGATAACCTGTGAGAGGTCATGATGTGGTGTAAGGAAAAATTGTTTGCAGAAAATAGACACCTTGACTTCAGAACAGTCAACAACTCATCTAGATGTAGTCCATGTGGAACTATCTCGTAGTCATTCCCTGGTTCTGTCATCACTAACATCGTTCACACAGTTTCAGCTGTCCCTATCAGTTTTACTAACACACTTTCACTGCCTTCAGATACAAGGAATTTGTGTGAACTAAAAAATATTACTTAAGTCAGGGTGAGGAACTTGTCATGCTCCAGATGTTTTCGCATGACAACTCCCATCATCCCTGACCATTGGCCATGCTGGTTGGAGCTGAAAGGGAATTTATTCCAACACTATCCCAATGACCACAGGTTCCCTACCCCTAATTTAAACAATTCACCAGCTCTACATTGTTTATGCATCAGATAAATAGTAGAGCATACAGAGGCAGTACTGCTACAAGAGATGGCAATTGAGAAACAAGTTCTTCAGACCACTTTTCCTGTGGATGGGTCGTTATTCTCCACCTGAGGCTGCATCCATTTTTATAAACCACAAACAGTTCCATCCCAAGCACTCTTACTTGGGAATAAGTCCCACTGAGCTCAGTGGGACCTACAACTGAGTTAAACATGCCTAGGAGTTCACTCATAGAACTCCAAGAAAAGAGCACGACTAGCATTTGAAACACATGCATTACAGATTTTCTGCTTGTGTGGGAAAACCAAAAAAACTCTTGAAGTCAGTGGGTCTGGATGTTTGCATAGGGCAGTCGCATTTAGCTCAGTGGTAGGCTAATTTATCCCAGTGGACAAAACTAAAAACATACACTAAACACCCAGGTGGTTTCCAGAAATATAAGACAAATGCATATTTATTTTAATTAAAGAGGGAAAGGATCTTTCAGCAATAAAATAAATACTTTTTTTTTTTTTTGCTGCAGAAGAATAAAGAAAATCCCCCAAATTGCCATATTTCATCTTTTGTGGAAACAAAGGGTGGACCTTTTGCTCAGCAGCAGGGAACCTTTGTTAAAGTTACAGACAGGATCCTTATTGTATGGAACCATTTTGAACTGGGTTAACTATTCCATTTTCATCCCATCTGGCCTCTGAGCAGTTGACCGGCACTTTCGCTTCACAACGAACCCATGATGTAGGTTAGAGTGATAGAGATTGACTTGCCCAAGGCCACCCACAGTCTTCAAAACAGAAGAGAAATTTAAATCAGGGTCTCCCTGTCACTTCAGTCATTACACCACACAATATTATACCACTCTGGCTCTGATTTTCCCTAATTAGAAAAAGGAAGCTGTTTCCCTTTGAAAGAAAATGGTGGTTCATATTATCGTATGTCTTTGGGAAATTTGGAACTGACATTGATTGAATGGTTGTGTTGTTTATTCAGTGTGATTTTCCTCTTTCTATTTCACCCACGTCTTGCTTTCTCTAAAACCAATAAAGATAATTTAAGAAAAGAATAAGAAAAAAACTAATGACATAATGGACCTACATAGTATATCATAAAATAGGTTCCTGATTTCCAAAATGAGAAATTCTGGCGCTTGAGTCATCATCTCTGTTTTGAAAACTCTGTCCCACCACCTTTCCCAACCTGGTGTCCCCCAAATATTTATGTCTACAACTCTAATCAGCCCCATCCAGCACGGTCAATAGTTGGGATTATGTTTCTGGGGGAACATAGGGGTACACATACCCCTAAACATTTTATGAATCTAAGTTTGGCCTCATTGAGGGGCAGTTTTTCAATATGAGTAGGAAAATGAGAGTACCCCTAAACATATATTTTTTTAAAGAAAAAAAGCACTGATTATAGGAGTTGTAGTCTAAAACATTTAAGAGTAGCAGATTGAGGAAGGCTGCTCTGGATGATGAGCTACTGTTTGTAGTTGCTTGGTAAAGAAAGAGAGGTTTCATAACTGATTACACTGAAAACTGCACTGCAAGTCCAGGATCTGGTGAGGTCTAGGACCTAGCTGAAAAGAGTAGAAAATCTACACATGTGATTAAGCTGCCTCATTAAGCTTTTACATTCGTTATGTTTCTGCATGGCCTTTCTTCCAGTTGGTTTAAGGTGATGCTTAAAGTAAAGGTAAAGGACCCCTGACAGTCCAGTCGCGCATGACTCTGGGGTTGTGGTTATCTACTTGCACTTTGATGTACTTTCGAACTGCTAGGTTGCAGGAGCTGGGACCGAGCAATGGGAGCTCACCCCGTTGCGGAGATTCGAACCGCTGACCTTCCAATTGGCAAGCCCTCGGCTCAGTGGTTTAGACCACAGTGCCACCCGCATCCCTACCCCGGTCTCCAGGCAGTGGGGAGGGACATGTTGTGAGATAGATTAGTCTGAAAGACTATGATTGGCCCAAGGTCATCCATTTAGATTCATGACTGAGTGGTGATTTCAACTTGGAACACCCTAACCCAAGGCCAAGACCCAAAGCACTATACCATTCTGCTTTCCTTATGACAATGAAAATCATAATTGCTGCCATATGATTACTTGTATCATAGATTCCCATTCTGTGTGATGTCATTGGGTGTGGAGCTAATGGCATTACCAATGCTTAACAGCACAAACATGCCATTTGTTGCTATGTGAACCAATGTGAGGAAAATAACAGCCAGGGAAGAAGAAAAGTCTGTTATAAGTCATTTTTCTCTTAAATGTTCCTCCAAGAGGGTTTGTGGGCTTTAAAGTTCAATACACTTCATTTATGAAGTCAAACAAAATCTTACTATGCTGCTATGGAATCCAAGAATACAGAGAGAGCGAGAGCAAGAGAGAGAGAGAGAGAGAGAGAGAGAGAGAGAGAGAGAGAGAGAGAGAGAGAGAGAGAGAGAGACATAATAGGCAAATATGTTCCATAGTAAAATGTATCTGTGATGAGGTGGGTTTTAATCTGGCATAGGTGACAGGTGGGGGCATGAAGAAAGATCTGTCATCCAGAAGATCTAAAAGACTAGATCTCTCCCTCCCTAATCTCTACACAAACCAGAGGAGGAAGGGTGAAAAATAACATTTAAAATGTGTTGTCAGTTGTATATGTGATCTAGCTGCATGAAATTGTTCTTGTTTAGAGTTATAGGCTTAGACTGGCACTGTGTTGGTTTGATTATTATTTTTCAATGTTTATTTGATGGTATTCTTTGTTAAGCTGTTGTTTCTTTATTTGTCAGTCAGATAATAAATTAATATCTTTTTTCTCCACTGTTGGAGTGGGGCATAACTGTGCTAACATCCCTATTAAAATGGGTAAGGAAGTGAAAATCTGGAGTAAAGACCCACTTTGAGTTAGAGCCAGCTTATACGTAACTATAAACTCTAGTTAGTACTAGAAGGAACATACCTAATTTACACAAATAACCATTGGCTAAAGGAAACTATTATACCTGAGCTTCTAGACTGTTGCTATTTTCAGGTATGTACAACTTAATCACAAACCAGAAAATTCAGGTTGCAGCATCAGAATTTATTGGGAGGTCTTGTGCAACAAACCGGCTTCCCTAAAAAAATCAAACTTTTGCAACAAGGAAAGTGAACTGGAAAATGTGGGCTAACACTTGCTTGGCCTGTCATGACCTAACCTCCTTGCAAACAAATCAGAATGAATACTGAATAAACAGGTTGCCCAAAATAAGCCTTTGTCCCTTTCATATTTCAGCAGTAAAAGTAATATTTAGAATGGCAAAGAAGCAGATTGTTATTTATAAGGAATGCAGAAATTACAGTCTATCTATTAATAACTTTTATACTTTCTTTCCAAATTCTGTAACAAACTCCAGGATTTGTTTAGTAACATTTGGTGATTATTTTTTTTACCACCCCATCATTTTCCTGTCATCTCTTAACTTTTCCCTTTTGTACCCACAAATAATCTTATCTTCACATTGGTTGTCCAATGTCCAGCATCCCTGCGGGCGTTTCCTTGCACCGTGGCAATGTTATTTTAAGACGTTTGCCGTCCAAGTCAGCTGCCAGCCACCACTTACATTAAATTAAAGGAGAGAGGCAGACAAAAGGAAGGAGACAAAAAGAAACAGAACAAAGAAAAATGACAAAGAAAAGCAACAGTAGCAATCATGAAGGGTTGGAGGTCACTGTGATTGCTATAGCATTTCATACTAAAGTCGCACTGATTGTAACTCTTCTATAAATTGTAAAGTTGACAGAAGAGATACATTCTATAGCACTGACACATTTTAATCAAATAGTGACTGAAATTATTGAATGGTTACACCCTTAAGGGCTGTAAATTACACTTGGTTGAGTCTCACAATGAATAGCTCACAACCTCTTTTCCACCCAGTTTAAAATGTGTTTACAGAACTAGCAAAGTCAGTTGCAAATAGAATTGGCATTAACTTGTGTGTGTGACAAGCCACCATCACTGAAATTCATTGAACACACCAGGCAAATTGGCACTGGGTAAATATTGGCTTATTTTTCATTTGGAATAGGTTTGATGGTGCAACTGTTACCACAGGAACAAACAAAGGTCAATAATTAGAATATTAGTCAAGACATTTCCATGTGTCTGTCCAAGTACTGTACAGGAGAAACAAATGAACAACAACAACAAAACTGATGATAGTAATTTAGCATTCACTTGTTACTCTGTTTTTATTTTCTCTTTTTAAAAAAATATTTAAAAATACATAGTTGTAAAACATGCAGACAATGTTTGGGGCACAAACAGCCCAGTTGGCTGAAAATACCAAATAATGAACTCATCAGTATTATTTTTATATGCTAGATTACCTTGGGCTCCTGCCATGAGCACAAAAAAGTTACTGCTTAAAGCCTCTATTCTTGGTCTCCAAAAGCTATTGAGGCAAATGCTGAGTGGGTGCATCTGGGTCGCATTTAGAACTGCTAAATGAGCTCTTTTGCAGTTTACAAAGGCCGAGGCAATTAATGCCTTTGTCTGTATGTCGTCAGCAAAATATAGACTAATCCCAAGAAGGTGGTCCTGGAAGAGCAACCACCATGAAGACTAAGTAGTAAGTACACTTGCTAGTAGCTTTGCAATTATACCCATCAAATGGTTTAGGGGTGCATCAGTGTCTGTGGAACAAAGTCACAGAGTTAACAAAGCAAGTCAGGAAGACTAATTTAGGGCTTATCCGCACTTCTTTTCCACACTGCTTTTCCTCAGGGGAAAGCGCTCAATCTGAACAAACAGCAATTTGGGTTTTCTCTGGATTGACATTTGCTCTGATTTAGAATAGGGGGGAGCCCTATGACCTACATCAAATTGGGGTGCCCCCCAAGTGGTCTTCGTTGAGGAGTGGTATGGCTGTAGCCCCTATCTGGGAATTGGACAGGAGCCATTCCTCCCAGATCTTTTGAACAGGATACCCTTACCCATGGAGGGGCAGGTGGAAGATACAACCTCTTCTCCAACTAAGACTAGGCTTACCCAATGCCTATCCGCCTTACAAAGTTTTGATGATTGCTATGAGGTAGGCGAAAACCCAAATGGCGGGGCCAATTTGCCAGATGGGAAAAATTTCTGCCCAGCCTCTAAATCCAGCGACCAACATTGTCCATGGTAAGGTTGTACCATCCGCAAAGAACCCAAATCTGTGGGAGAGTGGGTGGAATAATGAATGCAGTGAGAAATAGGCTGAAAGGCCCTGTAGGCTGGGCATTTATCCTTGCCCTTGGCGCGGGGTCAAGTGCCGCTACTGGTTAGTGCCCAGGGAAATTCCTGCTAATTTCCTGTCACCATTGGCCAATTCGGCTGCAGGAGGACAATCTGGCCTGTGACAGTTCACAGGGGAGGCCTGGGGCCTGCCCACAAAGCCGTCCGCCTGAGGAGAGCAAACGGACTTGCCAAAAAAGATACCCAACCTGTTGAATAAAAACCACACAATGTTTGTGTAAAACCCCAAGAACACCTGGATAGACTTGTGGAGATATTGTTTTTTATATACAAACAAAACGCTCATGGCAAATAGATATACCTCTTGTACTACCTCTTTTTAGAAACTTTAGTCTGCTTGAATATCCCACTGTTCAATAAAAGGTTTTGTTCTGAACTTTTGCTTCCAATGGAACTAATTTCCATAATTGCCTTCCACTGTTGCACGCTATTGTTTTGCTCTCAAATTGCTTGTCTTTTCAAACCTTTGGGGGCGGAAAGAGTACTGTTTAAAGCTTGATGGATAAAAGCTCTCAGCTCTTCATTGTCCGCTTAGGTAGGGCTTTCTTCCATTTGCTTTAGTCCTCCCAGAAATATTTGCTTGGTTTTCTTTAAATAAAAGTGAACAATAATAGAATGGATGTACTGCTGTTATAATTACTCTCCCAGTAGTAGCTGGTTGGGCTGAATCCTGTCCTGGCTTCCCACGTGTAGAGCTCAGCGTGAGGCAGGCACAGTTGCTGGAGCACCGGATTGGGTCTGCTACTGTGCCAAGCCCCCAACTGCCTTGAGCCTTTCCCTCTTGGCAACCAGGAACAGTGTGTGGCTTTGGGAAGCCAGGAGAGCGAGGAAGCCCCTCACTTACAGTCCCGCTAGCCACTACTGCTCCCTCCCTTCCTTCCATCCACTTTCCTTATGTGCAGGAAGGTTTTTAGTTTGTAAGCCTTTGGTAATGAACTGGTTTGGAAGTCATGACTAAACCAGGTTTGTCTGCTTCCCTTGTCCTGCAGCTTCAAGGAATAGATTGGAAACTTTCACATCTGCTTTTCAGTAATCATACTTTGTCACCAACATACTGACCAGTTCGCTGAAGTTAAGCTCAACTCTGGCTTGTTTGAACTGAGCCAAATTCAAACCATGGTTTGTGAAGTTGGGTTTGAACATGGCTTCACTATGCCTTCTCTTCAAAGCAGCCCACAGACATAATTCCCATATTTCTGTTTTAATGTTTTGCATAATTTTTTTTCTGGATTATTTTTGTATTTTGATACTACGCACACACACACACACACACACACACACACTGCTTGTGGTTTTTTGGTTGTGCTTTGTGTGAACTGCTTAGAGATTGTGTTATATTAAGCAGCATATAAGTTATTAAAATGAAAACGAACGAACACTTTCCCTCTTTAATTGCCAATTGTAAATGATACTAAGAAAAACACACATGGGAGTTAGGTGCAGCTTCAGGAGGCATGATACTGATCCCCTGCTTCCCCTACATTCATTCATACAAAGAATTAATGTTTGGACAAGGTTGATTACTCAAGAATGAATGGGGTTATATCACTTATCCCTTCCCTTTTCAAAAAAAAAAAAAAAAAAAGAATCCGAGACCTGGGAGAGGAGAGGGTTGAAGAAGACTGGAAGAAATTTAGGATTTATTTACAAAAATACTGTAATTTGGTTGAATGTTAAGAAGGATGCCAGACCATAAATAATTGAGCACCACTAAATTAGACGTAATTTGGATGATAAGTGAGATTGAGGAAAATATAAACCTTTTGGAGAATTATTAGATTAAATTAAATGAATGAGATTTAAGAATGTAAACAAGATGATAAATTGCTGGAAAAAGTTTTACAATGATGTAAGTGGGAGCGGGAGATGTGAGGGAGTCCAAAGAAGCTTTGAAAATATGTTATGATATATGTCATATTGTTTATTATTTTTGCATTTTGTATTTAAAAAATCTCAATAAATATTTATAAAAAAAGAAAAAAAAAAAAAGATTTCCTTGCTAATCCATACAAACACCAAAGCATCAAGAATGTCAATGCTAATTAAGACAAGAGAGAAGCATTTTAAGACTGGTAGGGGAAAGCATGGAAATGCTGTGCGAGAGCAAAGAGTGTTAATCTGGGAATCTTGAAGTAATCATTTTGCATTTAAAGTATATTTAATTATGAGAGTTTCATAATTCAGTGCAGGTTAATGGGGGTAAAATTATTACTGTTTTAATAAATGGGTGATAGGGTCTCTATAACTGGCATATTTCCCTATTGTTACCACAACCAAAATTTTCTTCAACCTTTCTTTGCTACACTTTAATGTTGGTTCAGCCAAGATGTCACACCTGAACCGAACCTAGAGTTGAAACCATAGTTTGCATTCTAAGTATTCAAGTAAGCTTTTTCTCACCTGCCCCCCACACCCGAAATTTCAGAGGCTACCCCAAACTGCATTGACTTGTTCAGCAGCTAGCAAAATGTCATCATGTGTTGCGTGTCATATGTTTTGGTGAGCTACCCCAACCAACAGTGTCATCAGAGAGAGAGAGTCACTTGTTCAGAAACCTTTCAGCAGTTTCCTGTCTTTTCTGCTCAGAAATACTTCCTCCCCTTCTTCAATAGCCTCTTGGAATTTCCCCAATGCCAATTTCTGTTTCTATAGGATAGTATAAAGGTTTTAATTACTAGGATACTCATCTTCCTTTCATATTTTTAAATAGCCAAACCACACTATTTTGCTAAAAAATTAAAAGAAAAATGCAAGGGAAAATGTAAATGCAACCTCCTCCAGGGACAAAAACAGGCATTGTGCAATTAATGGCACTTCCAGACTCACTATTTATGGGTAGGATTTAATCACATACCAGCAAATTTTGTTTGAACAATTATAGTTGATTTGGAGGTCTTGCACAACAAACCCGCTTCCCCAAAACATTGGGGTGGTGGTGGTTTGCAGTAAGGAAAGTGATGGGGAAATGTGCTGGAAATTGTGGAATAGTACTTGGTTTGACACAACATCATCTAATCTCTCTACACACACAAAAGAATCAGAACTAATGCGCATTAAAAACCACTGTCATCTAATCTCTAATTGCAAAGAATGCTCAATAAACAGGTCATCTGGAAGCACCCTAAGAGAAGCTATTCTAAGGGCAATCAGTTCATCACTAGTAGCCTAGCTGTGCTCAGCAGGAGGCAATAAAATGGGCAGTATCCACAACATCACATTGATTAACAATGGAAAGGACCTTTGCTGGCTGGGATTTATTTGTGTGTAAATATTATAGAAATGTTTGGGCCATGGTGAAAGGCACTGCTGAATAAAAAAGTACTGTATTATTAAATACTGTATGGAGCTTCTATTTCAATTCCATTTATGGTAAGCAATGGCCAATGAGTAGTAAAGGTCTCTAGTGAAGAATCAACCCTTTGAAATGCTTATTTAAAATTAGTATTTTTGTTGATAGTGTGGTTTAGTAGAATTCATGTTTTTGACAAGGTGCCCCAAACATACTGGCATATTTCCTTGTGATGGTACATGTACATCTGATTTTGGCTGTTTCCTCTTTTACTGCTTCATTTGCTAATCTCTGGCATATGAGAATAAACCTGGCTACCAGAAGCATGAAGCTGTCAACACAGACAATACCGCCGGATGTACAAAGTTAACTCAAAACAGAAATATTTTCTCTTTAATCTATTCCCATTATCATCTTATTCATGAAGATTTTGGGTAGAAAAGACAGTGTCACTTTTAAGAACACAGGACCGTCATACTTTAAAGGCCTGATCCCACCAGGACTTAAGAATTTTTCAAGGATTTGCCCAAACTTGAATGGCTGTAGCTGCATGGGTTGAAAGATGTTGTTGAACTCCTGGCTCCCATCAGCTTTGCCAACCAGCAGGGATGATGGATGTTGTAGTTCAAAACATCTGGAGGGCACTAGGTTGAGGAAGAGCAAAATGGCACCCTCCCAGCTGTATTCCATGTACAAAATAAGTCTGGGTTGACAGTAGATTCAACACTGGTGACAGACCAACATCCTCCAGGAATCTAAGGGCAGCAGGTTAGCTCAGATGGTGCAAAGTGGGCTGTGTGACACATGCAGTGCTGTCCTCTAATGCCTTGTCACCACCCCCATCACTTGCCATATGCCATAGGAAGCAGCTACCTCACTCTGGCTAATGACTGTGCCAGCCTTGTGTAGCTTCAGGCAACTAGAACTGTTCTGGCAGCTCATGCTAACGTAGATGAGCTGATAGCAGTTCCTCTGGCTAGGAGGAGGGGATCAGTCAGTTCTGCAGAGTTGCAGAGAGGTATAACCTGTCAAATCTGTCTGTGTAGTTTTTACATTGAGACAGCATGCAGAGAGGCCTTCTCTCACCATTACCTCTTCCCCAAGAAATCCACGACCAAGTGGGAGCCCTTGTGATGGCTGGATCCCTCAGTGTACTTCGTCATTGGAGATGGCATGTGAGAAGACTTGTGATTGCACTGCCTGTGTGATATCTTTGCCTGAGGAGCAGCAGTAGCATGCTCCTACAAGGAGCAAAAGGAAGAAAGAGACTTATCGTTCCCTCCCCTTGATGAAACTGTGTTGGTATGATTCCATAGTTGACCCATAACTCGAATAATGTACATGGTTACGCATCTGAGTCTTCTATGTTTATGCATAATGTACAGGTACATTTTCTTTTTCGTCACTATAAAATTCCTTTTTAATGAAAAAAGCGCACACCCGCATAACATCATACAAATTTAGGATACCAACAGATGATGGGCAAATAAATCCCACTGGGAATCATGGATGAATAGCTAGGTACAAATACAGCCCTAATATGTGTTTGCAAAGGCTTTATGAAAAAGACATTTGAGTCTCCAATTTTTCAATATTGACGTAGCATAAAAATGTAGACCTGCAACTTTGTGAAAGAAAGAAAGCAAGCCCTTTTGCTTCCCTTCCGTATATCTCATTTCACTACAAGAATTTCTCAGAAATTAAATTAGCCATATAGACCCATTAATAATATTAAATTACACCATTTTGCCTTTTCCTGATATTCGCTTGAGAGTTTAGAAGAGGGAGGGAGAAATGCCATGGCCTTGTAAAAAAAAAAAAAAAAAAGCTTCTAGGCTTTAATTATTCCTGAAGTGTGCTTGAGTTTCTAGATAATTCAGTTTAACCCATCACTGGAAAATAGACTGTGAGGATAACATGCCGTTATTATTATTTTTATTTTATATATGAATAAACAGGAGAAATCATCAATAAAAGACTGGAAAGAAAGACATTGCCATGCAGAAGCAGGGTTTAGTGGCATCTACACTACACATGAGGTAACATAAAAAACAGAACTGAGAAATGTTAGGCAAGTATAGAAGTAGCCGTCTGTAACAGTTGGAGAGGACCAAGAAGTATAGACCAAAGAGTGTCTTTTGAGTAGGGTTCCTGTTTCCAGTATGAATCCACATATTTTTCTCATCACACAGCACAATGTAAATATTAGTGCAGCACCACATTTCCATTTGACTCAGTTGTGAATGTAAAAGTGCTATGTGATGTGTGTGTGTTTGTGTGCTACAGTGTCTACACCAATATCTTCCACCCCTTCACATTTTATTCATGGCTGTTGCTTTCCAGATCTGACTGCTGTTTTAATTTTGTAGTTGAAAGGGCTTCTCGCTGCATCATTCTAGCCAATTAGGGACCAGATAGTCAATACAATGATATCACGGCACTACATTGCCAAACAGACTTGGCTGTGTGACCACCATAATGGAAGAGGAAACAAACTCCCCTAGAGCCTCACTCAGAACAGGCTGGCGGAAGAAAGACGGAACATATCCCTGTTTAGTATCCATTTTTGGCCTTATCTCCTCACAGGAATAGTATGAGAGAGAACAAGTGCAGATGTAGTAACAATGTAGGGAAAAATGGATGTGTGAAGGAAACTTGTCTGGATTTGCCACATCTAAGTCTATGCACCACACTGGATCTTTACCGCTGCTTTTATATCAGCAGCAGAATTGCAAATGTATGTACATGTGTCCTTGGAACATTGGTATTATTCCTTACACCCTTGTATTCCCCAATGAAACATTGGTGCTGCTTTTTATTTAATCAAGGTTGAACTATATTTGTATATCGACAATACCAAACTTTTCACTTTACCCAAAATGCTCCAGGGAAGCAAACTGCTGAGGCTGCTGAGAGATATTGTTCCAATTTAGATCTATTAAATGTTTAATCAGTTGCTACTCTGACTTAATTGTAAACATTACCACTGGCTTGTTTGCTTATTGAGACTCCAAGACGAGCAAGTATCTCTGATGCAAGAAGCAAATGGAAAAATTCAATCACAAGGTGTTTAGTAGCTGAAGTGGTACCCATTGGGTGGGCTCTTATTTATTTGGTATATCGTGTTAATGTTTGTTTCAAAACCAGATCTCTATATGTGGAAAACAATGGGAGTACCTATCACTTGAACACAAGAACCCCTTTAATGGGACTTTCAATGAGTAGTAACCCCAGCGGTGCGCCTCTTAATAATATTAGAAGATCTGCGTGGTAGATTTTTGGTACAATTGTATTTTGCCTTTCTTCCACCATGGAAATGAAGGTGGCCTACATGAAATTCCCAACTAAACAATGACGAGGCTCTTCAGCTGGGTGAATGCATCGCATGTCCTCAGACCACACCCAGATACTTTGTCGCTCCTATTTCTTTTTTTCTTTTTTCTTTTTTTATATAATATTTATTCAAATTTTAAAAATTAGAGAAAAAATAAAGAAGAAAAAAAAGTAAAATAAAAAGACAGAAAAAATATAGAAAGAATACAAACAGTTAAAAAACCCCCAAAAAACAGATCAAACCTTTACATCACTTGCTTTCATTCACTTAGTTCCTTGACCTCCTCACACCTCCCATTTTTGTATTCTAATTCAGTTCGTATTTCAGCAAATCCTTTCCAGCTTTGTTTTTATCTTAATAATTTATCTTAATATATTGTGATTTTACATTCTCTTCTTTCACCAATTCATTTTTACTTAATCCTTTATATCTTTTCTGCTAAAACCACATAATTCTATTCCAACATCTTTCTAACATTCCTTAATTTTACAATATTTCTGAAGATAAACTTTAAATTTTTTCCAATCTTCTTCCACCGACTCTTCTCCTTGGTCTCGGATTCTGCCAGTCATCTCAGCCAGTTCCATGTAGTCCATCACCTTCGTCTGCCATTCTTCCCGGGTGGGTAGATCTTGTGTTTTCCAATACTTTGCGATAAGTATTCTTGCTGCTGTTGTGGCGTACATAAAGTAAGTTCTATCCTCCTTTAACACCAGTTGGCCAACCATGCCCAAGAGAAAGGCCTCCAGTTTCTTCTGGAAGGTATATTTAAATACCTTTTTCATTTCATTATAGATCATCTCCCAAAAGGTCTTAATCTTTGGGCACGTCCACCAAAGATGAAAGAATGTACCTTCAATCTCTTTACATTTCCAACATTTATTATCGGGCAGATGATAAATTTTTGCAAGCTTGACTGGTGTCATGTACCACCTGTAAATCATTTTCATTATATTCTCTCTTAAGGCATTACATGCCGTAAACTTCATGCCTGTGGTCCATAACTGTTCCCAGTCAGCCATCATAATGTTATGTCCAACATCTTGTGCCCATTTAATCATAACAGATTTAACCGTTTCATCCTGTGTATTCCATTTCAACAGCAAGGTATACATTCTTGACAAGTTCTTAGTTTTAGGATCTAACAATTCTGTTTCCAATTTTGATTTTTCCACCTGAAAACCAATTTTCTTATCCAGATTAAAAACCTCCCTTATTTGATAATAATGAAGCCAGTCTCGTACTTTGTTTTTTATTTTGTCAAAACTCTGCAGTTTAAATCTGTCTCCTTCTTGTTCCAAAATTTCCCAATATTTCAGCCAATTTGCCTCCATACTGAGTTTTTTCAGAGCCTTGGCTTCCATTGGTGACAACAACCTTGGAGTTTTATTTTCAAGCAAGTCCTTATATCTTATCCAGACATTAAACAGTGCTTTCCTGACAATATGGTTTTTAAAGGCTTTATGTGCTTTGACCTTATCATACCACAAATATGCATGCCACCCAAAGACATTATTAAAGCCTTCTAGGTCCAAAATGTCCATGTTTTCAAGAAGCAGCCATTCTCTCAGCCAGCAAAAAGCGGCTGATTCATAATAAAGCTTCAGGTCTGGCAGGGCAAATCCACCTCTTTCTTTAGCATCAGTTAAAATCTTAAATTTTATTTGAGGCTTCTTGCCCTGCCAGACAAATCTAGAAATGTCTCTCTGCCACTTCTTGAAACAGTCCATCTTGTCCAAAATTTGCAATGTTTGAAACAAATACAACATCCTTGGCAATACATTCATCTTTATCGCAGCAATTCGGCCTAGCAATGATAACTTCAAATTTGACCATATTTCTAGATCCTTTTTCACATCCATCCAACATTTTTCATAGTTATCTTTAAATAAATTCACATTCTTATCAGTCATATTAACCTCCAGGTATTTCACTTTCTTAACTAATGTTAATCCTGTCTCCTTCTGAAACCTCTCTTTCTCAGTCACTGTTAAGTTTTTCTCTAACACCTTAGTTTTCAGCTTGTTCAATTTAAAACCTGCAACCTGACCAAATTCTTGAATTAATTGTAATACTCTTTTAATACTGGATTCTGGCTCCTGTAATGTCAAGACTAAATCATCAGTGAATGCTTTCAACTTATACTGTTTGACTCCGACTTGTATGCCCTTAACCAATTGGTCCCTTCTAATCATATTGAGCAAAACCTCCAGGACCGATATAAAGAGCAATGGGGAAATTGGGCAGCCCTGTCGTGTTCCTTTCTCAATCTTAAATTCTTCTGTGATTACATTGTTCACAATTAATTTTGCTTTTTGTTCTGAATAAATTGCACCTATACCGTTTTCAAAACCTTGGCCTACCCCCATTCCCTGTAAATTTTTCTTCATAAAGCTCCACGAAATATTGTCAAAGGCTTTCTCCGCGTACACAAATATCAAAACTGCTTTAGTATTAATATTCACTTGTAATTTTTCTAAAATATTAATTATATTCCTTGTATTATCTGACAAGTGTCTCCCCGGGAGAAAGCCCAATTGATCTTTATGAATTTCTTCTACCAATACCTTTTTTAATCTTTTAGCCATGATTTCAGCAAAAATTTTGTAATCCACATTGAGCAAAGATATAGGGCGGTAGTTCTTAAGCTTTGTCGCTCCTATTTCAACACCATTGTTACCCTCTCCAGAAAACTAGAGCATTTCTGACACAGAGATGATCCTGTGGTGATTGTAGGAAGTTAGAGACCTTTCCTTACAAGAAACATTCAGATGGTAGTTTAAAGATGATTCCTGGATAATCGTGTGAGTGGGTGGAACTTGACTGGCTGATGGAGCTCCTGCACAAAACCAGTTGCTATTGTTGTATCTGCTTTTTAATAAAAACACCGTGTTAACTCTTTCCTCAGGATATTGAACCCAAACTGTAATGGGATAAGGGGTTGCTTGTGCGTAAGCGCTAAAACGCTCCCAGTTTTGTAGTTAGTTTTAAACTCTCCCTAACCGGACAACCATAAGTGCGTGGCTGCCTTAATCACTGGCAGAATCCGTCAGTGGGCGTTTCCTGAATTTCTTCCAACATAAAAGTTCTTTGACAGAAAGTCTCCTCCTTGATTCCCTGCGCGACAGCTTTCTGCGCAGAGTGGGCGTTCCAAGGGGAGGTCCTGAGCTCTCACCACTGGTCTCGCTTGAAACATCTCTGAGCCTCACCTCCGACGCTGTCTCCTCCTTCCCTCCTTCTTCAGCGGAAACTCTCCCTCTCCCCCTGCTGGTTCCCTCCTCAGCATCCGAGGGTCTCCCAGCATCCGAGAGCCTCTCCACCACCCTGAGCTCCGATGGCAGTTCCCTGACACAAACATATGACAGAGCCTTAGCACAGACTCTTCCTGTATGCTCCAGATCTTCCAGCATTGGTGGGAAAGCACGAGAGAAACACACACATAGAAATGATCCAAGTGATCTAAAGACTCTCTAAAGGGACTGATACTTCTTCATGTTGAAGAACAAATGGTGGGGGTGCATATAAGACAGCTAACCCCCTGCTCCTTCTTAAAGGTGCTATGGCTTTAATAGCAATTCAGCAAATGGTATAGTCTTATCACTGCATGATTATGCCAGAGTGGGAAATAGGATAGCCAGAGTCCCCCTATGCTGGATCCCATCTCATATCTATTATTTTTCTTCTGACCAACAAGGGCAGACTTTGTGGTCCCTTGCAGACTTTATCTTTATTTATTTATTTATGTATTTACTTAACAAAGTGTATCTACCACTTGACTGTAAACAGAACCTCTAAGTGGTTTACAATTTTAATTATGTCTGCTGGGGAAAGGGTTACTCAATTTGTGACTTATTCACACGTTCATTTCTTCTCCCAAGCTAGAGGTGTCTTAAAATACAAAACAACCTCATAACTCAATGCATTAAAAATAATTTTAAAAAATGAATAGAAAAAGAAGAAGCCCCCAAACAAAAACAAAAACTGCATAATGAAATGAGGGCAACAATGCTACCTGCCAGTATCTCCACTATCAGCTGCCAAATGACTTGAATCTAATGCCCTCAACCCACCTCAAAGGCCGTAAGATAAGTGTAGTGGTGAACCTCCTCTTTGAGGCTGCTCCATAGCCCTCGGGGCTATCACAGTTAAAGCCCTGCTTCTTGCCAAAGCAAGGTCACTGAGGAGACAAGAGCCTCTTAATTGGCAGAAGAAGGCAAAAATGAGAACTGCTCCCTGAGGTCTGTAAGCCCAAGACTGCAAAGGGCTATACACTTTAAAAACAAAAACAACATGGTGAATTGGTCCCAGAAGCTAACTGGAAATTACTGCCATTGTTACAGAATTGGATGAATATCCTTCTGCTTTATCTGCCAAAAGGCATGCTGCCACTTTCTACATCAATGGAAGCTTCTGAATCATTTACAAGGGTGGCCAAGTGTAAAGCATATTATGGTAGTCGGTCATAGAGGTTAAGAACATAAGGAGAGCTCTGCTGGCTCAGACCAAAGGCCTATCTAGGCCCACATCCTGTTTCCCACATTGGCCAGCCAGTTTCTGATAGGAAGCCCTGCAAGCAAGTACTTGAGGCCACTAGATATCACACTGGCTATGTTTTCTATTTTGTGCTTAATAGAAGTTTATTGACAAAGCCCTATTCAGGCACTCTCTGAATTCACGTCTAAGCAGTCATGTGAGGAAGGGGTCAGGGCACTCTGCCAAGCCCCGCCCACTCCACCATATCATCTTCATTCCATGTGCATCCCCTCTACCAGTTGGAGGGTGAAAGTCTGCAGCAGGGAGCCTCCTCGTCTCCTGCAGGCTCCCTGCATGATTCAGAAGCCTGCACAATCAGGGTCTTAAATGATGCGCCAGAGGGGGCAAGGTTTGGCAGTGTGCCTCTGCTCTCTCTTGTTTGATTACTTACATGAAAACACAGAGAACAGTGCCTGAACAGGGCTAATAAGACACTATAAATACATTCAATACAAACCCATTCTATTATCCTAGAAACATTTGGGTTTATATTTTCCTGTCTGAATTCAATATTCCAGGATTAATGTATGAAACACTTGGTGTGTTTTTGTTTTGTTTAAACTGATGTATGCAATCTATATGCTTGGCTTTGGGGCATTTGTGATGTCAGTTATTTTCCACTACATTTAAGCATTAAGCTGTTTGCAGAATGTTTGCATTTAGATCTCTCCATCCATCTCTTGGCACCTCTTATTGAAGCGATTGCCCTAAAGGAATGGCTGGGCGAAACAATTACTGGAGCTGTAATCACCTCATAGCCCCTTTCAGAAAACATTCCAACCCTTTCAGTTTCCACCTGATTTGAATCGCACAGATTTCCTATCCAACTCCATCTTCTTTTTTTGATCCTATGTACTGTAGTTTGAAACCCCTAATTCAACACTTAAAAGAAGAGCTCTGTATGAATATGGCGTTCCCTGCTCACTTCAATTGCAAGAATATTATGCATTCGCAACTGGATTGTGTATAATGGGACATTCTTGGATGATGCACACAACTTTGCATGACCATTAGAGTCCCCAGAACCCTTGGATATGTGCAATTCAATTGGTTCAACTTATTCTGTATAGGATTGCTGGGTTGTTGACAGAAATGTTCTTTATTGTAATAAGCCTATGACAGTGCTTTAATATAATGACAGTGCTTTAATTGATCTCAGTTTAAGCACTGAATTTGGTTCATTCCCTAGACCGGTGATAACACAATCTCTGAATAGAAAAGTGTCATTTGTAGGGTTTCGCTAATATCTAGAGGTGTGCACCTCACACAATCCATATGAGCACCCCAAGTTTTAAAAGTGTCCTTTTCTGTAGGTGACCTCAAAGAATATCCAACAGCAATCTAAAAACCCACTCTTAAAAACAACCATTGGGGGATTCTTGGGGAGCACTTTACAAAAGAGGCTTTGGAGCAATGTTAAACATGTGCACATACTCTGCATGTGGCTCACTGGATATGTAGTGGGCTTAGAACAAAAGATGCTGCCACAGTTTCAGATTTACCAGCTTGATCCTCCTCCCCCCATCCACCCACTGAGGCATCTGTAATGGTTTGGTTGCATGGCTTCCATTTATTTTAATGGGAGTCTGTCAACTATGAATTTTCACAGATGTTTGCTTCTTCCTAGCAGGCAAAATGACTCAGCAGATTTATTGACAGAATGGAGAGAGTTGTAGCTATCTAGACAGATCCATTCTGTGAAATAAAATGTAGAGGTTGATAAACATCAAAGTGTAAAATATGACTACTGTGTGCAGAGGGCAGAAGCTTCAGATGCGGTAAATTCCAGCTGTCAGGGTAATTCAGTATCTCCATGAGCTGATTTGGATGCTATGAAAACATTGGGCTGGATCCAAAGGTGCCCTTTTTTGAATGGAAGGAGGATTTTGGTTCATGTTACTCCCATTCACAGCAGGGGGTTGGATCCAGCAAAAGCTTCTTAAGAGAAGAAGCATGGAGAGGGCAATTCTAGCCAATTCCTCTTTCTTTCTGTAACCTCCCTGTGTGTGATGGCCTGGGAATCTGATTCAGAGGCTGAACCGGAGGAATCCCAGCCTGCACAGGAGTCCCCGCATCCAGGGCCGGCTGAACTGGGGCAGGGCCTCGATTCTGAAGTGCCTGCACCTGTGCCGGATCCTCAGGAGCAGGCACCAGGTGAATCCACTCTGGCTCCAGAGGTGGTTGAGGACTCAGTGCCTACAGGTGAGTCTCCCCTGGGCCCAGTAACCCTTCAGCCTCTCCTGAACTGCAGAGGCGAAGGGCAGAGAGGCGAAGGGAACTGGTTTCTCCCAGGAGTGCTCGCCTTAAGGCCAGGAGAGGCGGGTCTCCTGGGGGCCGGGACCGTCCCTGGCCTCAGAGAAGATAAAGGCCAGTCAGCCTGGTCCCAGGTTGTGGGAGCAACGTCGTTGATGAGCTATTTCGGCCAGCATCCAGTCCTGTTTCCCCCAGAGTTCCTGTCCTTGCCCGGCTTCCTGCTGTGGACCCCGCTTTGCCCGAGGAGGACCATCTGCCGACCCTCAACTCAGGTCCTGGACCTCGCCCCACGGTAACCTCCCCCCTGGACCAGTACACTGTGGCATCTCCCACACCTTTCAGAAAGGTTCCCTGACCTTACAGCGCTGATTGTGGCATGTGGCATAGGGTGAAGGGAGATGTAAGAACCTCACAAGAGCTCTGCTAGATCAGTGCAAAGGCCCACCTGGTTCAGCATGTGATTCTCAAGAGTGGCCAACCAGATGCCTAGAGGAAGCCTGAAGGCAGGACCTAAGAGCCCTCTCTTCCATGAGCGTTCACAGAATTCTGGGTTCAACCCATTGTATTTGCCTATGGTATTGTCATAGTCTGCCTGCCATTGGAGGGGCATTGATGGCTCTCCAAAAAGGAGACCAAAAGAGGGAACAGACTGAAAACCATGGTACACTTCTAAATGAATGCAATTTGCAGAGTGTTGTGGTATGATGGTGGAAGGTATGAACATTGTATTAATTATAGGATAAGAGCCAGGGAAGGGAAGGGGTCAGGCTGAACCACTTCCATGTTAGAAGTGGTTTGGTTTCATAGATACACTCTAAATTTTTGTGGTTATCTGATGGCTTTAATGGGGGTCTGGGATAAGAGGTCAAACTAAAGGAGGTGATGGGTGTCATCTATTGTCAACAGAAGAGTGGCTCCCTATGCGGCTGAATTTGAGCGCTTCATAGTATATGCTCAAGCTCCTAATAACTGCACTTTAATTTTTAACTTCCATGAATAAAATGTGCAGTTTCTTAGATTTTATACTAATTGACACGGCATGGCTGTGTATTGTTTGCTTGTTATGTTATTGTTAACAACTGATTACATTGGAAATGTTGATCAAATATGCCCCTGGTTTATATATTGTAACCAAATAATAATCAATTGATAGGTTTTAATGGCCAGTTAAAATGAATTTAAAATGTTATAATATCCATATTATCGTAATGAATTATTTATTTGGATTGCTATGTTCTGAAATGAACTAGCATTTAGACTGTTACTGCAATGATGTATTGATTTGCATTTCTTGTGGTCACATTCACTGCTGCTTTGAGTATGTTTATGTGGAAAAGCGGCATACAATTTGAAATAATAGATAAAGATTCTGGTGGATGGGACATGATTAAAACCGCAGCTAATGGCTTGCTTGCTTGCTTGTGTGTTGTTTTTAAAAGCCCTTTCTATTTTCAAGCATTACATAAACACAAATCTTTATTTTCCAGTTTGCCACTGTTTAAAGATTTAAGAATATAAAATGTTCACATATAGAATACGTGTTTAGAAGCACACACTTGCATTTTACTCATTTTACATGTTCCTTAAAGTTACACACTTTCTCTCTTTATTCAGCTGTTCAAACAAATGCACAAAGATTGAGGATGTAGGTGACTGTTATGATTCTATCCTCTCACCCCATACACACACAAAAATGCAATTCTTTCTACACTCTATTCCCCACCCCCCTTTGCTTTATTTATTTAGGAGATTCTACACTCTGTTTGAATGTCTGAAAAGCCTTTCAAGTCAGTCAAATCACTGCACTGTGAAGGCTTTTCCTAAGGAGAAAATGTAGCAAGCCATCTCTGTACCAAAGCAGTGTGGCTGGCTCTTCACCCTTGGAAGTCTGCAGCATGACTAATGGCATTCCAGTAATGAAGGCAAGCTGAGGAGCAGATAAAAGCTTGTCCAGTGTGAGTAATTTCCTGCAAGTGTGCTGAATGCTGAGACACTGTAACACAGCAGTTCTTTTCGGATGCCTTATGCCAATACAGAAATTGCATTAATGAAATCTGAAATGTGAGCATTTGATGCTGTAATTCTACATTCCATCCATTCCTCTTTTTTTTTTTAGGTGAAGAATTGACCTTTTTGAAACAATTATATTAAATTATCCTTCTTAGTAAATTATTATTATCTTTCTCAGGACCCCACTGAAGTAATTCAGCATGTTATGAACTGGGTAGCTAAATGAGGAGAATGTCTGGGGCAGATGTGTTTCTTTCAAATTTCAGCAGCACCCTGTGTGAGCCCAAAATCTGCCCCCCTTTGCCTTCCATTCTGCTCAATTTGCAACAGCCATAGTTGTGGCACCCTGGAGCGCCCCCTAGGCTCAGCACCCAGTGTGGCGGAGCCAGTCGTTCTGCCCTAAATCTTCCTTTGAGGACATAGTTTACGCTTTAGCAAGTTAATTTTGAAAGTCCTTGTCCTTGAAAACAGTTGCATTCATAAGGATCCCAGCTCTTTTCAGGTGCTGCCTCCAAGTGCACAGGAAAGGAGGAGTGGGACTGTCCCAGTGGCCCCAGCGCTCAGCACACTAGCTGGGAGGTCTGCAAAGGCTTCCGACACATGTGGAACTCCTCATGCATGGGTACTCCACATGATTTGGCATCCTGGGCAACTGGACATCTCACGTTGCATGGAATCCCACGTATATACAGCACCTTTGCTAACGTGGCACGCTCCATATTTTTTGGTCTACAACACCCATCAGCCCCAGCCAGCATGGCTGTACTTGCTAGAACCAATGGGAGCTATTGGTGAATGACACTGGTGATGCTGTACAGTTCTAAATGCTCAGCAGTCCTGCGGTGTGAAGACCTTATGGCTAATGGGCTAGTGGGATGTAGTGCCGCACCACTCCACATGCATTGACTGTATGCACGGTGAAGGCAACTCCTGAAAGAAGCTACTGTACAAACATTCGTTACATGTGATATTAAGTTCAAGTTTCTTTCTTTTTGCTACTGTAGGGAACTTACAGTAGACCAGGGGTCAGCAACCTTTTTCCAGCTGTGGGCCGGTCCACCGTCCCTCAGACCATGTGGTGGACCAGACTATACTTTGGAAAAAAATATGAGCGGATTCCTATGCCCCACAAATAACCCAGTGATGCATTTTAAATAAAAGCACAGATTCTACTTATGTAAAAACATGCCAATTCCCAGGGGCTGACTTGAGAAGGCGATTGGGCCAGATCTAGCCCCCGGGCCTTAGGTTGCCTACCCATGCAATAGACACTTAAGCGTGGCACAGCGCATCATGTGATCAGACTGAAGCTGAATAATTACTTCCAGTTTACCAAAAGCCAGCAAATGAATCCACTACGAGGCATTTTACAGATTATTACTATGGTAAAGTTATATGGATTTAAAAGGGGGCAAAACGTAAAAGGAAATGCAGGCTTGGTGGTTGTTTCTGTGATGACACCGATGCTGGGAAAATAGTCTAACGTGAGTGGGGAGCATGGACTGATAGGAATGTGGGTAAAAATGTGATGGATGCAAACAGAAAAAGAGGGTCTAGTGGAAAGGGAGTGATAAGACACTTAGGGGAAAGGATGTAGCTCAGTGGGAAAGCTCATGCATTACATGAGGAAGATCCTCATGGCTTTTCTAGGAAAGAAGCCTGAATGAATCTCTAAAGAGCAGCTGTCAGACAATATGGATGGAGGGAAGCCAACATAGTGACCTCCAGAAATTTTTGGGATTCCAGCCCCCATCATCCTCAGCCAGCATGACCAATGGTCAGGGTAATGGGAGCTGAGGTCCAGTAACAGCTGAAGGGTATCATGTTGGCTACCCCAGCACAGATAATACTGAGCTAGATGGGCCAATGATCTAACTTGGTGCAAAGCTCCTTTCTGAAGCAGCAGGCCACTGAAAGCCACTTGCTTGAGAGCAAGAGAAGCCATTGCCTCCATGCCCCTGTTTGTGCTTCCTGTAGGAGCTGATCAGATGATAAACAGGATGCTGTACTAGATGAGGTTTTGGCCTGATGCATCGCAGCTCTTATTCCTTTATTATTTGGAATTGTATTGTAGAGGCTTCCGAGGATGTACAGTAGTAACATGTTTAAAGTAACAAGATATTGTTAGAAAGGAAATAGAGGAAAAGCAATTGAAGCTATTCTCTGTAGGTTTCAGCTCAGGCTGAGCTACCACATTTCTTAGAAACTGCTGAGACTCTGGTAAATCTCCAGACGAAGAGGCTTCCTGTCTCATTCTGTTACGGAGATATTTATAGCAATTCCTTCTTCCCATCTTCTTTCTTGCCTGCAAAAATATCTGCTAGTCTTTATTTATTTTTTATGCCACCCTTCAGTCATACACCAAGGGCTGTTTACAAAAAGCATGGAACAATTAAGGTGTAAATACAGAAAAATTAAAGAAGAAAGCCCCCCCCAATATAGAAGCCAGCAGGAATAATAATAATAATAATAATAATAATAATAATAATAATAATAATAAGTTTTGCCTGGTTCCCAAAGGACAATGGAGAAGGTGCCTGGTGGGACATGTCACAACTGGGGTGACATCACTGGTAGCTACCCATTTCTAGGGATGGGGAGAAATTCAGTTCATGTTTAAAGGTGAACTTGCCAAATTTGCACTTTTGGTAATAAGTCAAAATACAGCCATCCTTCGAAATTTACACATTTCCAAATTCTGCAATGTAGTTCTCCAGGCAAGTAATGCATACAAACGTGCATATACTAAAGTGTGTGTATAAATGCATGTACAGTGGTATCTCGGAAGTCAAATGGAATCTGTTCCGGAAGTCTGTTCGACTTCTAAATACATTTGAAAACCAAGGCACTGCTTCCGATTGGCTGTAGGAAGCTCCTGCAGTCAATTGGAAGCCATGGAAACCGCATAGGATATTTGGGTTCCAAACAATGTTCGCAAACCAGAACACTCACTTCTAGGTTTGTGGCATTTGGGAGCTAAAACATTGGACTCACAAGGCATTCGTCAACCAAGATACGACTGTATTAGTGAAAATAATATGCAAAAAGTATTATATTTGTGGAAATTCCTTTGCAAAAATGTATATCTTGTTCAAAATTGCATACAAATATTAGCAGAATTCAAACAGAGATGTTGAGGAATTTTCATAGAATCACAGAATTGTAGAGTTGGAAGGTATCTTGAGGATCATCTAGTCCAGCCCCCTGCAATGCAGGAATATGCAGATTTCCCATATGGGGATTGAACCTATGACCTTGGCGTTATCAGCACCATGTTGATAACCAACTGAGCTATCCATGGCAACTTAATTTTCTATTTTTGCAAACTCATGTGGAAAGCTGGAGCACTGAACTTAAGATTGGGAAAATGATAAAACAAAATGGACAGGTTCACCCTTCCCTACCCACCTCACGGCCAGGAGTCCCTCCACTGATAACTTTAATATAGCAGTACTGTAGATAACATATGGAAACTAGTGTTCTTCAGGCATATGAGTCAACCCCTTGAGGAAAATGTAAGACCAGTGTATGAGTCACCTCCAAATGCTTGTTGTATCCAGTATTTGTTGTGCATGTTGTACAGGCATATGAATCCCAAGTTTCCTGCAAAGAGCAACATAGAGATATATAGGAAATGGAGAGCTGTATTGATACAGAAAAACATTGAAATAGAGCAATAGAGTGACACAGGGCTTTGTGGGGCACCAAATCCAATGGGGGTGAGGTTTTTGTAGATATCACACTTCAGAAGGCGGCTCCCTAAATCACCCTGATTCACCTTGCCATTTGATGCACACACAATGCCAATGCACACCCCTATCAGCCTGCTCTGTGTCCTCATTGAAGCCCTTGTATCCAAACTGAATGCTGGATCAGGTCTTTCTTATAAAATCTTAAGGCAGTTTTTAGAAAGAAGATGCTTGGAAACGGTGGTGCTTCGGGCAGTGGTGAGGTGGGGGAGATGAGCCCTTTAAACTAAGGGGCACCTGACAGCCTTAATCTTCAGAAATCTTTACAGTTAAGCACGGTCTTGATAACCTTGAGAGATATCCTTTGTGGTGGGACTAACTCGAGCATAGATAATGCAATTTATTGATAAAGCTGCAAGTCTGAGTAGGTCAGCAGACAGCACAGAGAAGCTTTTGTTCCCACTGTTTACAGCTCACTTTGTATTCTCTTTCCTCCTCCATAATTCGATCACGGGGGGGGGGGGGAGGAGAAAGTGCATTGCCGTCACTGTGTCATTTCCCTCCGACGCATCAAAATTTCTGATGGATATTACTCTGCAGGGCTCTGTAAATCAGCGACAAGGTCATTGGTGCAAGGCGGAAGGGTACCCCAGGTACCCCCTCCTTTTCAAAAGCACCCTATTTCAATAGTTTATTTCACTCGACTTAGAAGGCCTTTCATCCTCAACATGGTTACTCATCTGTATGTCTCACTTGTTTCAGATCCTCTTGCTTATGGGCAAGTGTGTTTAGGAATGCAGCCAAATGGGTTAGTGGGTGATCTTTGCAGGAATGCTAATGAACCTTGCTTCCACAGAGAGAATACAAATCAGCAGACTCAGAGCTGATATAGAAGGAAAAGGCTTTAAGAAAGTTTGGTTGTCCTCTTTTTATGTGGAGAAGGTTTCCCATCACACACAAACTCATATATGAAATTGTGTATCTATGTTATGCCCTTCCTAAATTTTTAACACCAAGTGTGATTTTTTTAAATTAACATTCCATCCAACATGCCAAGAATTGTGTTGCTGTTGCTGCTTAGTCCACAGATGGGTCTACTGGTGTCCTCCTGCAAACATCAACATAGCCAAAGAGACCCCTGGGAAACCGATGGCATATTTAGCTCCTCCAAGGTATTGTGTGTTCCAAATGGCTGAGTGTACGTTCTGCCAAGCTCCTGGCCCTGGAGACAGTTTCAACAGCTCCTGGCTGACAATACCTCAGTCTTGGAGTGCCTGGCTGCAACAGAACGTATGGAGTTCAGAATTACAACCAGCAATAGCAGAGAGACGCGCCTGAAGGAGGAACAGGAAGTAGAGACAGAGGGAGTTGGACAGAGAGGCAAGGAGAGAATAGTAGGCCTTGTAACTGCTCTTTGTGAAACCAACTTAATACACTGGGGACCTATATCCAGGGGAGCACCACCTCTTGGGCTTCTGCTGCCCAACGCAGCTGCCTCACTCGGTCTCATGGCTGGGCCGGCTGTGTATATACCACAACCCAGCGGACAAGGCCTGGTGCTCAAAATCACTGCTTGTTTCACACCTTTCTGGTGTACTGCAATTCACCCAGAGATCTATCCCTGCGTCGTGATCTACCTTCTACTTACCTCTGTTATGGAGTATGGTGCTTCTCTGCACCCAGTGCTTTTCTGCTGAGTGCCAGGACAAATAAGGTAGCGGGGGGAGGGGGGAGGTGTCAGCTCCCACTGGTGGGCACAAGCATTGTGCCCCATATCACTGGAGGCTGACACCTGGCCTGAATTCTGGTTTTATGCCACCTAGGCCACAGCTCTTATGGCTGCTCCGACCATTTCCAAAGGGCAGTGATGGAAAGAGCACAGCTGCTGTTGTTGCCCAGTGCAGTCTCTTGATTCTGGTATGTATCTTGGGTTTGTCAGAGCAGCTTTCTAGAAACAGTATCTTAAAACTAGTGACATTTTTCATTCACTTGGTTGCCTTTTGATGGTTGTCCTACAACGGGAATGATCATTTCCAGCCAATAACAGACAAAAAGGTTGAAATTTGAGTTCTAAATTAGAAAACGACACATTTTTGTCTGAATGCCACCCAATACACAAATGTGTACCAGGCAAAATATGTAAATAGAAGCATGTTGTTCTCACACAGTTTTATTACCAGCACAGTACTGGAAGGTTAGCCATGGCTGAGGGAAGCAGTTGCTTCCCCCTCCGCTTTCTGTTTCAGCCTCTGAGAATTTCCCCTAAGTCGGGATCAAACATTGACATTTGGTTGTTGCAATTTCAAAGATAAACAGCTTTAGCCCCATTTCTTCCCCCTACTTTGAATCCCTAGCTGTTGTTGTTGCTGCGGCTGTTGCAATGATGCATCTCATCTGGCTATATTGAGTAACCCAAATTAAACAAAACAATCCTCCTGTCATTCAAGATGAGACGGCTTATTCCCACTGGACCTTTTTCAGAAGTCTTAATCTTTCCATTCAAGTTTTATAAACAACCTTTCAAGAAGTTTAAAAAAAAAGCAGTGTAGAAACTGTTTCAGAGGAAACATGTATGGGTATAGAAAAATAATAGCTCTGCTTGCAGTAATTGGAAAGATATGTCCTGGAGGCCAGAGGCCTGCTGAGATGGGCACCTTCATTCCCAGATCTGTGCCAGCCAGTTGGTTATTTAGCGATGAGCTTGCCCTCTTCCCTACTCCTTGCTGATAGGACTAAAGCAGCTGAGAATGTGTGAAAGTTGGCGCTTGGCTTGGCTGCAATAACTGTGCACTGCTTATGTGTGAGAGTAAGTCTGAGTCAATGATTCACTTGAGCTGCTCCCCACCCCCACCCCCTGCCTCTGCCCTCCATAGTTTTTGCTAGCAACTCCTCTTCACTTATTTGTTCCACATGTGATTTACGAGGGTGGGAGAATATGTCTCTGGTGTTAGCAGGGAGGAAAAGGCCGTGAGGTAATGCAAGGGCTGGCAGGCAGGAAGATGCTGACTGGGCCATTGCAGCTCTGAAATGATGCCCTGAGAATATTTGGGCGGGGGGGGGGGGGGAGAGAAGGAAGCAGAGTGGATGTGCCTCCCTTATTTTTTCTGGAAACAATGATAGAAGGAAATGACACCAAGTTTATTGGTTGAAGATGAGAGGGCCATGATAAACGAATTAGGAGGACACGTGGTCTTGTTATGTAAGTGGCGTGGTTCCACAGAGGCTTCGGTGCATAAAACGGATGTGGGGTAATGTTGTGTTATCAAGGGACATGCAGAACAGCTCCTAGATATATTTCCTGTATTTCTCTTGTCATTGCATCTATACAGTTCAACTTATTCTAAGTATCTGGAGCTGGCTACCCTACATTAAAAACCAGGCCGGTGCTGTAATTTATTCTGCAGGACTGTATCTGTAAGATGCCAAATGCAAGCATTCTGGGTAAAATTTTATTCATTATATATCAACACTGATTGACAGGCACAATTTCAAACATAAACAAACCTCTTGTGTTTATTTCCAGCTGCTTTTTGTATCCATCAACTTGTTTTTTTTAATTAAAAACAACAACCCATAAAGGAATACTACATTGGAAATATATCTCCTACTTCAAAATGCATAGTCTAGCAAAAGATTGTTGGAACTTCAATTAGCAGTTTATGTGCCAATTGATTCTAGTCTACAGGCATTTAGGGGTTAGTTGGAAGAAGGGGTGATTTCTTTAACTACCACATTACTGTGCTTTAATCTGTTTGATTTACTGTTTGGTTTCAGTTTTATTGCATTTTATTCTGTTCAATTGAGCTTTCCCCCAATTCTGTTTCTGTAGTTATTATTACTTCTTCAAGCGTTCATAATAGAACAGCTATAAATCAAGGTATATAAATAAAATACTCTTTTTGTCCCTGGCAGAAATCAATGTCTAATAAGTTGAAGAGAAATGTGATCATGTCCATGATGTGCAATAAAGAAAATATGGCAGCTAAATAAATGTTAGCTTGCTCAATGCAGCCCATGCCTGTTCGTTTTAAACCACCTTTTAAATAGAATACGTTCTTCTACCAACAGAAATGATCTTACCTAAGGTGTTCCATGAGTTGAATGACAATACCAAACACATCGTTTGGAGAGAAAAACAGGGGAAAGAGAGGAATATGAAGATAGGGCAAAGAAAGAAAATGTATGTATTTATTCATTTTGGGAAATTGCCATGCCACTCTTTAGCACAAGTATCTTGAAGCAGCCTGCATTTAACATTAATAACACCACAAGCACATTTTAAATCAATAATAAGAATACAATTTAAAAGTAAAAGCACAAAAGCATAAACAAAAGATAACATAAACTAAATGTGCATCCAGTTTATAGGTGGATTATCAGTCTCTTGAAGTTGAAGGAATATTGAGAAAGTACCGTATTTTTCATCCTATAGAACGCACCCGACCATAGGACACACCTTGTTTTAGAGGGAGAGAACAAGAAAAAAATTTCTCCCCCTCTCTGTGCAGCACCCCTTCAGCGAAGCGGCAGGAGAAACGGAGCCCCTTCCATTTCTCCTCCCACTTTCTTGTAGGGGCGCTGTGCAGCTCTCCCTCTCCCACATTGCCTTCGCCTTCAGTGAAGGCAACCCAAAGCCTCCGGAGCATAGCGGGAGTTCCTACTGCACTCTGGAGGGTTCAGGCGGCTACCTTGGAAGCCTGGAGAGCAAGAGGGGTCAGTGCGCACTGACCCCTCTCGCTCTCAAGGCTTCAGTGAAGGCAACCCGAAGCCTCCGGAGTGCAGCGGGAGCGCTCCCACTGCACTTCTGAGGCTTCGCGTTGCTATTGCTGAAGCCAAGGAGTCTGCATTTGCTCCATAAGATGCACACACGTTTCCCCTTAATTTTTGGAGGGGAAATGTGCGTCTTATAGAGCGAAAAATACGGTAGATCCATTCTTACGTTTATATGCTGCTGCAGATCTGGATCCACAAAATGTAGCACATAAAGGAATCCTAATACAATTGCACATCTTCCAAGTCCTGTCTATGGATCCAAACTACCACTGAGCCTCTATAAGAAGAGCCTGCTAGATCAAGCCAATGGTCCATCTAGTCCAGCCTAAAGGAGACCTGCAAGCAGGATTCAAACACAGGAGCAAACTACCTCTCTGTGGTTTCCTGCAACTGGTATTCAGAAGCATTAATGCCTCTAACTGTGAAGGCACAGCATAGCCGTGATGGCTAGTAGCCATCAGTATGGTAACAGGGTAGTTTAAATCATGCTGATAAGCACTTACACTGCCCTTCCAATATGAATGCTAAATTAGAAAGAATGACTCACAGATTGGCTAATTGCATGTTTTGGGAGATGTTATCAATTGCATGTGTGGAAAATCAGAGTAAATGGATACTCATTTATTTTTAACATCTCTTTAGCGTAGGAAAAAGTTAGGCAGTTTTGTTTCACGGCCCATGTCACCACAGCTCTCTATCTGTCTCTGTGGCTTAAAAACATACCAAAGGGACTGTGCTGGGTTTTCTGCTGGAGTTTGCAGCAAGTGAGATCGGATTGCTTTGTCCCATGTCACACTGGTCTTTACATTTTCAGATAAACATGATATGCTGTAGACTAATCTCAGAAATGAAATGGCTTTCAGGAATTTGTTTATTTATTTGTGGCATTTGCATGCTGTGCCATAACATGTAGTTCTCCAATACGAGAAGAATGCAGATATTAAATACAGAAAAACATAACATCAAAAATAAGTAGATTCGACAAAAACAGCACACACCGCCCCCCAAGATTAAATCACTGAAAGGCCCACTAGCTGCACTAGCTGAATTTTCTGAACCGTCTTCAGAGTCAGCCTACGTATAATGCATTGCAGTAATCCAACCTTGAGGTTACCAGAGCATAGTCAACAGTAGTTAGACTATTCCTGTCCAGATAGGGGCATAGCTGGACCACCAGCTGAAGCTGATGGAAGGCACTCCTGGGCCACTGAGGCCACCTGAGCCTCGAACGACAGCAAAGGATCCAGGAGTACCCTCAAGCTACGAAACTTTTCCTTCAGAGGAAGTGTAACTCTATCTATCTATCTATCTATCTATCTATCTATCTATCTATCTATCTATCATCTGTCTGTCTGTCTGTCTGTCATCTATCTATCTATCTATCTATCTATCTATCTATCTATCTATCATTGTCTGTCTAGCCTGGTGTACAAGTGATTGCTGCCCCTTGAGCAAGGGTGTTTGTGGTGCTGGGGGTGGGGGGTGGGAGGAGATCAGATATTCTGTATTTTAGTGTAGCAATATTTTTGTGATGAGTTACATAGTCAGTATACACATGAAAGCTCCAATCCTATCTGGAAATAGAATCAGAATTATGGGTAAAGCTTTCTACCAGTGCAAGGAGTGCCTTTCCACAGGTCATGAGTGATGTGGGGACAGCTGTGAATTAAGGTTCACAACAGGGAAGATGTGTTTTGCAGAGTATGAAAAATGACTGAGTGGAAAAAGCCTTTTAAACTAGACAGTCAATATAGTGCCCTCAGGAAAAAAGGCATGCTTATTTATTTAAGACTCCTCTGCCCCGCCTGTGCAAAAAAAGCAAGGTAACTTTAATAGTAATAATAATAGTAATAGTGATGTAAAAATAAAATAATAAAGCAGAACACCTTAAACAACAAATAACTAACTCTCTGCCCCATCTATCTTTAATATTCTGCTTCTGTTTTTGATGAAACATTTCGTCTCACTTTCAAGGTGACCTACAAATCTGTCTTGATTATTATCATAGCCAAGGCAGAAGCTTATATGATCTAAGTGCACATAACATTGCCCTCCTAGAAAGTTGATAGCTCTGAAAAAATAATTTGCTTGCTAAGCCATCGATCTGAGACATAGTGATATTGATTTAAAACCAGCTACAACTCAGTATGCATTAGTCTGACATTTTTCTTTGATGGAAGTAAATTCCTACTTCCCTCAGCCCCAAACATAGGCCATCTAATCATCATCATCATCATCATCATCATCATCTCATATTTCCTGTAAACTACAAATAGCAACTGCACTGAGAGCATTTAAAAATATATATATTACTGAGGTCAATGAATGATGTGGTAGCTGCAAATAGTAGATTACAAGCTCCAAAGTAACATGGGAAACAGGTGTCTAAGCAGGTTTAACCTGGCATTGTTACATTGCCCAGAAAGCCTGGTTTCCAAAAACTCTTAACTCTCTCTAGGTGAACAATTTGAGATAATCCAAATATTTGGGAAAATCTTAATCTAATTCAGTGATCAGATGTCAATCTAATATAGTCCAGCTCAACTGTTCTTACATCAAGCCCTAAGAATGAGAAAATACTGGATTAGGAACTTTGCGAAAACCAAAGGATAAGCAAGCTAAGAGTTAACAGGTTTCTTTGTTATTGGACAGCACAGATCAACTTATTTAGCTTTTGGGTTGTTATCCACTATCATATGATCAGAGGGCATAACCGAGATGTGTACTAGGCCACAATGAAGATTCAGTGATTCTAGACCTCATGCTGATAGAATGTTAGCAGCCTTTGCTAATGAATATATAAGAGAGAAAAGATTGGCCAGAGATTGGTTTTGCCAACAAAATTTCAATGGCATCTCCAATCGATAGCTCCAGTTTATTTGTGGTGGTCTATATTTACAGATACAAGTTTATCCCATGTGTACAAATTTAAGAATCATATTTAGTCATTTCTTATCATAAGCGTATCTGTATGGCTGCTTTTCAGTGGTGTACTCTCAAACTGTGAGGAATTTAAAACAAATACATTTCCCTTTTCTATTTGGTTAGTGGGAGCACGAAGTAAAAGCAATTCAGTGGTGCTGGTTGTTTGCAGACAAGGAAAGCCCAAAACCTACAGGAACTACTTTGTAGGAAGGAGGAGGGGTGGGATTGGTCTGTGGACAGGGCAAAGCTAAGTTTCCTGCCTTCGGTTTTAGCCAGAAATATTTTGTCTGAAGTTGTTTCCACGTGGCACTTTATTGTGGACGTAATGCTGCTCACAAATCATCAAAATGGCGCCAGATATGATTTCCCCATTTACCACTCGCACAGAAAATCTGATAAAGAAACAAAGCAATGGAAAAAATAAATTCAGATTAAATTGATGAGGGGAGAAATATGCATACCTGTCAACTTTTCCCTTTTCTTGCGAGGAATCCTACTCAGAATAAGGGAATTTCCCTTTAAAAAAGGGGAAAGTTGACAGCTATGGAAATATGGGGTGTCATTTTGATGGCGTAGTGTGGATGCTGTGAAAAACCTGCAGCCCCAAGTCCACGATAAACTGCTGTATGGAAGCAATCTGCTTCCATGAAGCAGTATGATGGCTGTTTGAAAACCAGACCTTACAGAGGCTGATTCTCATGGGGTGTGACTTGTGGATACTGCCCACCATCTTCAAATATTTAATGGGCTGTCACATGGAAGATGGAGCAAGCTTGTTCCAGAGGGTACGACCCACCCAAGCCAATGAATTCAAGTTACAATAATGGAGATTCTGGCTAAACATCAGGAAGAGCTTTCTGAAGGTACGAGCTGTTCGGCCATGGAATGGACTTCCTTTGGGAGGTGGTGGATTCTCCTTCCTGGGAGGTTTTCAAACAGAGGTTGAGTGGCCATCTGTCGTGCATGCATTAGTTGAGATTCCTGCATTGCCGGGGGTTGGACTAGATGACCCTCAGGGTCACTTCCAACTCTACACTTCTATGATTCTATGACCACAAACTACTTCCCTATGGAGTTCTTCAGTGTAGAGCTGGAAACGGAGGATCCATGTTGTAAGCAGCTCCAATTTCTGCTGAATTGTGTGCGGCAAGCCACTTATTTCTCAACCTTTCCCCCGCCCCCAACTTCAATGTGGTGATAATAGTACCGAGCTGCATTAAAAGGAGTAGTGAAATATTTATGATCTGAATATTTGAAAAGCCCTATCTAAGTGCTTAGTCCTATTATTGGTTATATTCTTCTAAGTCAAGGTTCGCCAGTGTAATGCCCTCCAGATGTTTTGACTCCAACTCCTATCAGTGCCAACCACGGGTGCCACAGGGCAGTATTTTGTCCCCAATGCAGTTATGAATCCGTTGGGAAGTGATCCTTATGACCAACTCTTATTTCTCTACTACATCTGAGCAGTGATTTTTTCCCTAAAAAAATGTTTAGGGGTACTCTCATTTTGACTCAAGAAAATCACTGGGAAAGGAAAGGAAGCTGCCATTGGAGGTGGTAACAGTGAAACTGACCAATCACTGTTCTAGATTCCAACTCCTACTTCACACATTAAATGCTCGCTTCCGTCTGAGACTCAGGAAACACCATGACAGGAAGTGAGACCGCCATTGGGGGTAGCAACGGAACTTACAATTCACCGTGCTATTCAATGGAACTGATGATTCACCATGCTACAGAAGATTTTTTTATTATTTTTTTTAGTTTCTTCTCCCATTAATTCACAAAATGTTTAGGGGTATGCATACCCCTGCATCCCCCCCCCCCAAAAAAACACACAACAACAACAACACTGCATCTGAGTCAGGAGAGACTGTGCAAGCCATGCACTAGTGCCTAAATGCAGTGATGGACTGGATAATGGTCAATAAACTTAGCTCCCTGGTACTTGTAGAAAAAGCATTGGATGTGCATTAGGCATTGATGTTTGCAGAGCAAAGACTACATGAGTAGACTTCTATCCGCATATCCTTTCCACATGTTGTAGACCCTGACTCTAAGGCGTTCCAAAGTGTGTGGTAAGCCTGCACATGTAGGCTTTTCCCCACAGACACACACACACACACAACATATGACATCCTTTCTTTCCCCCTCTCCTTCTTCCACAAGCAACAGACAAAGCGCATATATTTTTAAAGCGAGCTTTTAGAAATATACGCAGCAAGCTACCACAACCCATAAATCAAATTTTACAGAGTCAGTAAGTTGAAGCAAGGAAGCCAAACTTTTCATTTCATTACTATTCCCAAATGTTTAATGCAACAGAGAGCTATTATCATTAGCAGTAAATGAAGAGATTGAGCAAGCTGTGTAAAATAGCTCATGAAATTTTCTTATGGGTGGTTAAAAGGGCACTTTCTCTCTGTGCAGTCTCCCTCTTTGCCAGGCACAAAAATGGTCACATAAGTTTGCTAGCTAAGGATCTACTTAATCATTTTCATGGGTGGTAGGCCAGCCCCCCCTTTTTTTAAAACAAAACAAAACATTGTATTGGTTTTATAGACAAAAACAGATGAATGTACAGAACCTTATGCAGTCATTCTCGCCAACTTTTCCTTTTCCCGGAAAATATTAGTCTTCCTGCCATTACAGGAACTGTAATGCTTCACTGCCAGTAGGCTACAAAAATCACTGCTGGATATCCTGGAACAGATAGATATCCGTATGATTCTACTTATTGGTAAACAAAGATCAGTAAAAGGTTTTGTAGCTTTTGTAGTTGGAGTTTGTCAGGGCCCCACCCTTCCAGGCCAGGTGGGGAAAAGCCTATAAGGCAGGGAGCAGGTTTTCCAGGACTCACAGACGATGTGGTCTTCAGACATTCTGACTCCTTTTTAATATGTGCAGAAATTGAGTGCAAATCCGGGGGTGGGGGTGGCAGACACTACCACCTCACACAAACCTTATGCACATTTCAATGCACAGAAAAGTGGCTGGATCATCTGAAAATGGCCATTAATGTTCTCACACCATCACCTCTGGTTACCACCCACCATTGCATATTGTATCGTAGGATGGAAATGTGTGAGTGTAGGGACCTTCTTATTTGGTGATATTTTCTCTTGTGGCTGCCTTAATATATTTTTACTGATAGTTTTTTGGGGGTCTTTTTGTTTTTTGTTTTTGTTTTAATTGTGCCTTTCAAGACACTTTGAGGCTCTCTGGAAAGGCAGGATAGAAACGTCTTAGAGAAAGTCATGATATAAATGGAGAGAGAAAGAGAACAATGAAGTGTCTTGATAGCTAGAAATCTTTCTCCGCTCCCTTCTGACAGCGGAAAAAGTAGAATAACAATTTTCTGCCTGGCATTGCATTTGGCAGAGATAGATTTTAGCTGGACTGGAAGCAGCCTGGGGTGAGAGAGGGCTGCAGATTTATATTTGGGAATTTGACGCTGGAACAGTGGTTGAACTACCTTGCCATAGGAGTATTTTGGCTTCCACTATACTCTGCTCACAGGGGACGCAGGTGGCGCTGTGGGTTAAAGCCTCAGCGCCTAGGACTTGCCGATCGAAAGGTCGGCGGTTCGAATCCCTGCAGCGGGGTGCGCTCCCGCTGCTCGGTCCCAGCGCCTGCCAACCTAGCAGTTCGAAAGCACCTCCGGGTGCAAGTAGATAAATAGGGACCGCTTACCAGCGGGAAGGTAAACGGCGTTTCCGTGTGCGGCTCTGGCTCTGGCTCTGGCCAGAGCAGCGATGTCACGCTGGCCACGTGACCCGGAAGTGTCTCCGGACAGCGCTGGCCCCTGGCCTCTTAAGTGAGATGGGCGCACAACCCCAGAGTCTGTCAAGACTGGCCCGTACGGGCAGGGGTACCTTTACCTTTACCTTTTATACTCTGCTCGCATATTTGTAAATATATAAGCAGATATTGCAAGACAGCCATCACCCTCCAGTGCTCTCCTATCAAAATAAGATAAATTCCATAGCGTTGGACTTATCACTGCTTAAGAGAACTGGAGAGAGTTTAGCAATATGTAGGCAAGGCAGATAAAGATCCTTGCGGTTCTTCTTTTATCTTTTTTAACCCCAACATTTATAATCTGGAATCTGCTTCTCTGTGATCTATATTTATCTTTTTGCTTAACACATAAACAGCTGTTTGATATTGGAACAGCGGGAGAGGATTATGTAGACATCTAATAAACTGGCCTCAATACTGGTATGTGTGTATATGGTTCATAGTTGTGCCTGATATTTTAGGAATCTGCTGCGATGAGAACGGAGTATTATATCAGGTTTGTTTTTGTTTTTTAACTCATGATTTAAAAATATATATTTATATACTGCTTGATCACTGTGAGAACTGGAGGCTAGATTAGTTTGGCCATTGGCCTGATCCAAAAAGGGCCTTCTTAGGTTCTTAAAAACACTGCTTCTTCTCCTTATTCAAAACGCAGAAGGATCGGGGCTCAAGGCTATGCTGCATCTGTGCTCTCTGACCTTAACATTGTGCATCTTAATTTTAGCTGTGCTGGGGCAGGCTATTAAGAACGCAGTTTGCTGCCTTGCACCAGGTCACACGACTTGCCCATCTAATCCTGTACTTTGCAGTGTCTCAGGCAGAGAGAGAGATGCTTCCCATGATCAGCTGCCTGATTCTTTCAATGTTGGATGCCAAAGACTAAACCTGAGACTTTCTGCATCATGCAAAGCAGGTGGTTTACTGCTGAGCTTTGCTCCCTCCCCTGTTGCTTGCTTAGAATGGTGGAATAGGTCATTTGTATGCATTTGCAGCTCCCCCCCTCCTTTTTTCTTATTGGGTACTTCATCAAACCTGAGTAGTAGCGTAATTCCCTGATTAACACAACTATAAAACACAGAGGAGGATCAGGTCAATTGATTTTCCAGCTGCAGGAATTGTGCAGAGTGGATGGCAGGTATTTATAATCACCCCCCCCCCTCACAGCATAATGATGCATAAAATAGTTTCTTTCCCTCGTGGCTCTCCTGTGCTATTTGTATTCCCCCCAAGTATACATTAATCTTCTGTGGGGAATGACAGTTGGCTTCTCCCAGCATAATGAGACGGCTTCACAGTCACTGGCAGACAGGAGGCCAGTAAGATAACACTTCCCACAAGCTTTACATTCCAGCCAGGCTGTTAAGAGACACCCTCTGAATGGAGGGGAGAGAGTGCCGCCTAATGTTGTTCCTGCTGCTCTTGAAAAGAGGATCGATGCAGTCATAGAATCTGATCTTTTGCCCCAGATAACAGTCAAGTAGCACCATACTTTCTTTATGGCCCAATGTGACAAATACTGGTTTGTGGCACTTCCCCTCCCTTTGATTCGCTATAATCCAGGATGACATTTGTTGAGACATTACTATACCATAAGGATTATGTTGCTCTTCCATTCTACTTCTTGACACGCATTCCCTCTCACCAACATGATGCGTTGCTATTGCACATGTGCTTATTATGTGGATGGGTGAGGGGGACCGCGCATATGAAAAACTGTGGACCAGAGGGACCCTGAGCTCTTCTCTGAAAGCAAACCTTCATGTATTTGTTTTTGCACCTATGCTTTGCACCTAGGTACTGCTATTGTTAGGGCTGAGCTATAGGGAGCAGCTGTAGAGCACAGGGCCTAGAGTTACACCAGAGAGTTAAATGAAAATAGGAGCCAAAGTCAAGGAATGCACCATAATCAAGAAAACCATCACTTCTCTGGCAAAGTGCACTCCCAGACCAAACAGGAAACCTTTTATAGTCCTTCCTGTCTAGGAGGACCCAATGGCCAGTGGCTGGGTGTAGCCAGAGCCTGAGAAAACACCGTTGCCCAAGGAAATGCTTTTGGTGGTTCACCATTTGACTGTGAACAGGGGAAGGGCTGTCGTTCCATGGTAAAGCATCTTGCTTTGCATGTAGAAGGTGCCAGGTTCAGCCCCATGGATATCCAGGTATGGCTGGAGAAGCATCCTGCCTGAAACCCTCAAGAACCAGTTGGTGTGTAGACAACACCAAGCTATGTGGACCCATTTGGTGTGAGGCAACGTCTTCTGCTCCCAGTCCCATCTGCTCCTGACAGTCATAATGGAGGATACTGAGAGAAAGATGGTTGTCTTCGTGCTCTCCAGACATGTAGACCACACACAGGTGAAGGCAGAGACAAGCAACCACAACTCCACCATTCCCTTCTAGTTCAGGGGCAAAAACAGTGGGTGGTTTTGGCTATATGCCTGCACCTGGCAATTGAGTGAAAACAAATCCTAGGCTAAGGGAGCTGGAGAGAGGAAGGGGATCCTCCTTATTTCCTGTCGCTCCAAGACTAAGAGAGGAAGCATCCACTCACCATGCTCGACCTGCAGCTGGCTGAGCAGTCACCATGGCAACCATGGCAGTGGAGACAGCCGAGCTATGCACACAAACATGTCTTGGGAACTGGCTACCCCACTGACATGCCATTATGTGGATTTCATTTGCAGGGCCTAAACTGTTTTCTATGCAGTTTTCTTTTGGTGACCATATACTTTGAGCATTGATCAGCTAATTGATTTCAGCTATGGAAGCTGTACATATGTTGCTGGCAGGGGGGCGTGGAGGTGGAAATCAAAGTGGCATTGTTTGAATGATGAATGGAAAACAGATGTAAATAACTCACAGAACTTTGCAGCGATGTTTAGGATTGCTTAATTTCTCCACAGATTCAGCAGTCAAGGAATGATACCTTTCTTCAGTACAGAATCGTTCCAGGCGGTTTTGAGGTATACATACTGATCACACAGCAAGTTTTGTGACACATTTCCTCTTCAAAAGGAATCAATGGTCATTCCTTCAGCTCAGTGCGACACAAATCAATGCCAGATTCCCTCTCCTTCCCATTTCTGCTCAGCCGTGCAACTCTATACATGTCTACTCAGAAGTAAGTCCCATTGATTTTAATTAGGCTTACTCCCAGATAAGCGAGTACGGGATTGCAGCCTGCCGGCATATGCAAAATAATGAGTGCCTGAAAACTACTGGCCGCCCAAGCATGTACATTTCTATTAGGCATGTACATTTCTATTTGACTTTTCAGTTTAAACTCCTGCCACATTCTGCACCCACAGGCTCCGGGTGGCTGACAAACTTCTTAAAAATATTACCCAGAGTTATATGCTTGCTCCTAACTCTCTTAAAACCATGAAGTACATAAGACATCTTTGGGTGTTCAGTTCCACCTGTGTGCCTCTCTGCCCTACATTGGAGGCCTAAGATCGGCAGAGTGGGGCTTGCTGTTCTTATAGTTCCAAGTTGAGCAAGGAGCTACCACAGGCAGGGCAGGCTTCCTGCTGCAGAAGGTTCCCCTCCAATGTGAGGAAGGTGGTGGGTCATGGACTTGTAGCCTTATTAGACTTTACCGATTGGTGGGCTCTGCGTTGCTCCCGGACGGGAGGAAGGAAGTCAAATGACACCGAGGGTTGGCTCAGAGAAAGACTTCTTTATTTCTGCTCTCCGGAGCAAGCAGCAGAAAGGCACTTGCGTGGTCAGTCCACAGCAAGTCCAAAGAAATGAGAGATTTCATGCAGTATATATATCCTCCAGGCACCCTCTTCCCCCCTTCCCCAGGAATCCAGGCACGTCAGCTTGTACACGCAGGTTGACATCACAGATGTTCCTGCTCCAGTACTCTTAACCATAAAAGGGTTTTCCTTCCTGTACTTCTGACCATAAAAGGGTATTCCTTGCTCCTATCTTGGAGCAAGAGGTCACCAACTCCAAGAACACACTCTGGCGCTGTTCCCGGACTAGGTCTGTGCATCAGAGTGTGGTAAGATAAGACCCAGACATGTCATCCCTACTCCACTGGAACAGCCAAGGTCATCCATTGCCGTGACTGATAAAGGAGAGAGCTTTGTTTATACAGCTGTGTTCTTGTTATGCATTTGCTCAACAGCTCAAGTTAATGCATTTTAGAAATGCTCCCTTGGAGAAAGAAGAAAAGGGGGGTTTTGGGTTCAGTTTCAAAATAACTACACAGAAACCCATTCCTTCAGAATGGAGACATGATGGAGAGGGCAGTGGTGCTAGCAAGCACTCCTCTGCTCTTCCTTGTGTGATTCTAATTACATGGGGTAGGGATTGAATGCCTGAATAGGGCTAATATGGTCAAATAAATGTCAAAACCCCAATGAATTTCCATGCCTGCTCTTGTTCCTTTCGTTTGCCTATCTGAGCCCTTTCCCACCAAAACAAGCTTATCCCCATTCAGTCTACTCGCTCTCGTCCCAGTCTCTGACCCTCCCATGTTCCAACACACTACTCAGCTCTCCTCTCTCTTAAGAATCAAAATGAGTTTTAAGAATCAAATCTCCATTCCTGAGAGCCACATTCCATTCTGGGGGGCCATATTCCAGCAATAGGCAGGGTTGGAAGCAAAAGTGGGACAGCTTGTTTCCACACACCCTTGCACACCCCTCTCCACCCTCCATCCAGGCAAGAAGCATTATCAGGTTTTAGGGACATGTTCTAGCCAGGCAAAGGCACTCAAGGAGGATGCAAAGCAGGGCCAGTGAGGGGTGGGGCTTGGGGAGAAGGGGGTGGGGCCTGGGGAGACACCTGAGGGCAGGTAATGACCCTCTGGCTCCTGGGTCTGAGCTTCCCCATTCCTGCCAAACAGCATTGCTGACTCCCGGACAGCCAACAAGCACATTACATGCAGCCAGCACCTACAGATAAATTTCTAAAAAAGAATTAGTTCCCAGTGAAGCACATCACATTTGATGGTAGGAAACAGTTCATTTTTCTCTGTCACTACAGCTGGCTTAAATAATTGTAATATAAGCAAAGAGGCTAAAGCCACCAAAGGTGAAAATCACATAGAGGTCTAATGCTCCAGTACCATCTTAAGATAGCATAAAAAAGTGACATTTTCTTAAATTTAATTTTATCCCTCCATATGTTTTTAATTGTTGGATATCTGAAGTGCCTAGTGCTGGCATTTCCTCAAGACTAACAATCAGATTTGTGTATGGATGGCTTCAGCAGACGAGGATAGGCAAGGAATTCCAGCTATGTCACCCCACCCCCTGAATATCTGCATCGGTGATGATGAAGAAATTTCATACTGTTCTATGTGGTTGAGTGCACTGCTATCAATAGGACTTAAGTTCACACAAGTGGTTGCATTGTCCACAAGTGTGCTGGCCCTGCTGAGTATCTTTCAAAAAACCTTTATTTATTTATTTTCATTCTAGTTGAATTACAAGGTTTTGAGGAATTTAAAAACAAAAACAAATGGGCCTTAATGAGGATCATATGTGTAAGTACACTAAATCCCTTTTTGTGCCCGTGAGCAGAGATGGACAGTGAAAGCAATTTTTGAAGGAAGGAGCCACAGCTTTTGAATTAGCAGCACAATCACTATGGCCCCCTGTCATCCAGAGCCAGGTACAGATTTTAGCAGCAAACGCAGCAATTAGTTCTGAAGGTCTTTTGATTGTCTCTTGACTATGGAAAGTTAAGATGGAAATACCGCAGCAAAAGAAAAGGCATTACTGTAATATCCACTTCATCCTCTCATGGTCATTTCCTGACAGCAAGACTTGAATGGAGGATGATGACGCAGCATTTGCTACTAATAAAATCTAGTGCCTGTCACTTTCAGATCTTATGAAAAGGCCGGTTCAGCAGGCTAAATTAGTGTTAGAAATGTATGGTCAATCAGATTCAGTTGCTGAATTATGATGAGAGATAGCCTCAAAAAGTGGGTTATGTAATTAGCTGAATATGCAGTGATTTGACTGGGTAATCAATGATCAAAGTTGCTTTGGGGGGGGGGGAGTGTTTATGGATATTGAATTTGGAGATAATCTCCACACATTTAACTGTATCAAACGCTACTTAGCTACTGTATTTACCTACTTAATAAAAAACTTGGAACAAGTTATTTTCCCCATGTCACATGACTGCCTGCACAAAAGAGTAAGAGAGATCCACAGCTGGGAGGCCTAGGTGGGGAAATATCTGAGGCCTGAGGAAGGGTTTTCCTCAGCTCCACTTCTTCTCTTCAGAACAGGCATACTGATAATTGTGAAAAGAAACTGTTGGAAGGATTATGAAAGCCTTTAGAACTGACATTTAAACAAAGGATTAAGGCATGATGTGTATATAAAAGCAGATTTGCTTTGGCATTTTTGTTTACACACATTGGATCCAAAATTAACAATGCATTCCAAATAAACTGTTTGAAAACTCTTTTAAATACATTAAATAGGCCTTTCCTTGCAGCATTCAATGTGGAGGAAAAATTTGTTTCTTGTTCAAGTTTATAAGGACTTGATATTCCTAAATAGGTTTGATCTAAAAGTAAGCCCCAATAGTTTCTAAATTTGGAATGGATGCAACTTCCAAACAATGGCTTAGATCCTAAGATAATGAATGTAAGGTTTCTAGTCATCTGCACCCTTGCACCTGCTTGCTCCCCCTGAAAATCTAGTGATCCTTCTGAACGAAGTGGGGGGTAGGGGTGTTCTGAAAGGGGAGAATCATTGAAGACTGGATGGAAGTCTGCTAAACCTGGGACAATTGTCCCATCCCAAAAGCCCCCAAAGACGCCCTTCCTCACATTGTTATCTAGCCCTCCATGGCAGCAATTTTGTGACTGACACCCACAGAACTCTCTTAAAATCTGAAACATGCCCTCTGGTCCAAAAAGGTTGGCAACCGCTTCTTTTCTCTGTATACTGTTAAAATGTTAACCTCAGTGGCTATCAAAAATTACCATAGTCAGCCTCTGTGATCTGTGGGAATATTTGAACCGTTGCTGCTCATAGGAGCACTTTCCATATGCTGCAAGAGGACTCATGCGGAAAGCAGAGTCACACATTTCTGCAGTTGTAAGGGTGGAAATAAGGGGTGCAGGTGGCACTGTGGTCTAAACCACAGAGCCTAGGGCTTACCGATTGGAAGGTTGGCAGTTCGAATCCCTGCGACAAGGTGAGCTCCCGTTGTTCGGTCCCAGCTCCTGACCACCTAGCAGTTCAAAAGCACATCAAGTGCAAGTAGATAAATAGGTACCGCTCCAGTGGGAAGGTAAACGGTGTTTCCGTGCGCTGCTCTGGTTCGCCAGAAGCAGCTTAGTCATGCTGGCAACATGACCCTGAAGCTGTCTGCAGACAAATGCCAGCTCCCTTGGCCTATAGAGAGAGATGAGTGCACAACCCCAGAGTTGTCCGCGACTGGACCTTTACCTTTACTTTTTAAGGGTGGAAATGAGATTTGCATTGTACAGAGTGCAGTGGTACCTCAGGTTACAAAGGCTGCAGGTTGCAGACTCTGCTAACCCAGAAATATTACCTCGGGTTAAGAACTTTGCTTCAGGATGAGAACAGAAATCATGCAGCGGTGGCGCAGTGGCAGCAGGAGGCCCCATTAGCTAAAGTGGTGCTTCAGGTTAAGAACAGTTTCAGGTTAAGAACGGACCTCCAGAACGAATTAAGTACTTAACCCGAGGTACCACTTTACCAGAAAGGCTAAAAAGCACATATACCAGAGGTGAAGATCTATCAAGTACAAATAAATATTAATAGATGAAGAGGGGCTACTCGAAAGGGGGGGTCATAGATAAGTGACAAGCACATGTTTAGTGTGCATAATTCCCCCTAGAGGAATTGAAAGTAGGTAAGATTTCTGTTTGAAACCCCAGAGAGCCACTACCCACCATAGAATCATAGAATTGTAGAGTTTGAAGGAACCATAAGGGTCATTTAGTCCAACCCCCTGCAATGCAAGAATCTTTTTCCCAGTGTGGGGCTTAAATCCATGACTCTGAGATTAAGCGTCTCATGCTCTACCCACTGAGCTATCTCAGCAGTCAATATATCACAAGTACAAAATAACCCCTCTGCAGCACCACAAATCCAACTCAGTGGTGTAACATTGGAAAATGTCAATCACTTCTCCTACCTAGGCAGTTATCTTTCCACAAGGGCCAACATTGATGCCAAAATCCAGCATCGCTTGAGCTCTGTGAGTGCGGCTTTCTTCTGAATGAAGCGCAGAGTGTTTGAGGACCGGGACATTTGCAGGGAAACAAAAATGCTTGTTTACAAAGCTATTGTACTACCAACCTTACTATATGCTTGTGAAACAGGGACCACTTACAAACGCCGTCTCCAACTCCTTGAAAGATTCCATCAACAGTGTCTCCGAAAAAAAATTCACATCACTTGGGAAGACAGGCGAACTAATATCAGTGTACTGGAAGAAGCAAAGATCACCAGTGTTGAAGCAATGATTCTTCAACATCAACTTCGTTGGACTAGTCATGTTGTGAGGATGCCTGTTGATCGTCTTCCAAAGCAACTACTCTATTCTGAACTTAAAAATGGAAAGAGTAATGTTGGTGGTCAACAAAAGAGGTTTAACGACTGTCTCAAGGCAAATCTAAAAAAATGTAGTATAAACATTGACAACTGGGAAACACTGGCCTGCGAGCGCTCCAGTTGGAGAACAGCCTTTACCAAAGGTGTCATGGGCTTTGAAGACACTCGAATACAGGACGCAAGGGAGAAATGTGCTAAAAGGAAGGCACGCTTGGCAAATCTACACTGTGATCAACTCCCACCCGGAAACTGATGTTCCCACTGTGGGAGGACGTGTAGATCCAGAATTGGCCTCCATAGTCACTTACGGACTCATTATTAAAACCGTGTTTATGGAAGACAATCTTACTCGGCTACGAATGATTGCCAAAGAAGAAGAAAGAAGAAGAAGATAACACTGAACGGGAAGTATCAATGCTCTGAATCAGTATAAAACATCTGAACATATAAAGCAGTATAAAGCAGCTGCACAGGGAAATTGCAACATGAACCAGAATTTAACTACAGTTACTGTTTAAGAGCCATCACTAACAGTGAGAGAGACAATAGGACATGAACCATTAATACTGAACTAAACAGCGTTCCAGGAGATTTGGTCACTAAGCAGGATTCATTGCATGATTAATTGCACAACTCCCTCTTCTCCCAAAACCCTGTGCTTTTCGAAATATGTTTCAGATCGACCATATTTCTTTCATTCCTGGTTTGGATCTTTTGGTAACAACAAATGGACTGCCCCATTTTTTCAGTTTGTGGTGACATCATGCCTTTAGAAGCTGAAGAATTGTCACAAGAGTTTCAGAGAGTTATCTGAAACTTTGGTTTTCCAAATAAGGCATACTCTACATAGTTCAGCCTCCACCTCCTCCCTTGATTCCTCCAGTTACCAGTGATATTTCCCCCCCTGAGGCATTTGTCTGCTTTCCAGACAAGTAATGAGGACTCAAGATTTAAACCAGCTGTGATCTCATTCAGTACTGATAGAGCTACATTCTTTCTAAAACAGCTTTTAACACCATATGTTCTGGTTGTTAATAGAACAGAATCTTCACTAAAAGACCTCAGCTACGTGGCCAGCAAGTGTCAGTAGCATTTAAACCTAACAAGATTATTTTTTCCAGCATGGAGTTCATATTAAAATAAAAGCAGAATGAAACAACAATTTTCAGCTGTAACCGCATGTTAAAAGTCATGAAATGTGAGTCTCATGCCATCTTCTTTGGGAGATTTTTTTTATTTAAAAAATGGTCTCAAAAGTAGGGAGGTGCACTGACCATAAGATTTAACTTCAATTTCATGCAGTCTGAAGTGCTTTGGAGGCTGCCCAATTCAATTCAATTCAAGTCCAGATCCTGATTCAGGACAGTGAAGCTTCATCCTTTTCCTATTGGTTATTATGGGGAAACAACAACAACAACAACAACAACAACAACAACAACAACAACAACGCTTCTTTTTTCCCCCTTTGACAAAGTGGATTACATCTGCAGACATTTTAGCCATTCCCGAATGGATAATGCCTGCCAAATTACAATCAAATAGGTCCAGGGTTTTTTGTGTGTAGGGTACTTCTAACATTTATTTTAAAGGAATCATGTATCTCTCTCTTATTGTTGGCAGAAGTAGATGAAATTTGTAGGCATGTTAGCCCCTTCTATGGGGATAAATCCTGCCAAATCTCAGAAGGAAAGACATAGTAATTTTCTGCAAGTAAAACCCACAGTTTGGAATACAAAACAGCATATATTGAGAGAGTTGGCTATAGGTAAGAAATAGGCCAATAGAAAAGAGATCAAGAGAGCTTTGTGCTAGGTGTTTTTAAAGTTGGGGGTGGGGGAAGATAAACTAAAACAGATGTGTTTCCTCCCTTCTGGTTTTGTGGGCAATGATTTTGTTGTGAAAACGGCAGATATTGTTGAGGTGTCCCTAGGAGAGTAATCTGCAAAATATCAGAAGAATGGGCACAAAGACCTGGGGGTTGAGGGGCTGCCTGGAATAGCGTGTGATGTGATGTGGGGAAAGTGGCTTCTGCAGGACAAAGAAATGAGAAGAGTTCAGGAGAACTGCCTTGCCCAAGCAAAAATCCTTTTCTATTCACTTGGATTGGTATCCAAGCCAATGTAGGACAGTTGCTGGGGTCAAACTGTGAGCTAGGAATGAACTATTTTACACATTAAAGGTAAAGGTAAAGGTACCCCTGCCCGTACGGGCCAGTCTTGACAGACTCTGGGGTTGTGCGCCCATCTCACTTAAGAGGCCAGGGGCCAGCGCTGTCCGGAGACACTTCCGGGTCACGTGGCCAGCGTGACATCGCTGCTCTGGCCAGAGCCAGAGCCAGAGCCAGAGCCGCACACGGAAACGCCGTTTACCTTCCCGCTGGTAAGCGGTCCCTATTTATCTACTTGCACCTGGAGGTGCTTTCGAACTGCTAGGTTGGCAGGCGCTGGGACCGAGCAGCGGGAGCGCACCCCGCCGCAGGGATTCGAACCGCCGACCTTTCGATCGGCAAGCCCTAGGCGCTGAGGCTTTAACCCACAGCGCCACCTGCATGGCAGCAAACCTGAGTTTGCCATTGGGTATTCAAGAAGTTGCAACTAATCTTGGCTCGCTGAAGTATTTAACAGTTTTTACTAGCACAATTGCAAAAACATGTCTGTTGTATTCATGGTTTATATTTTATGGCATATGCTCTTTTTTTTTTAAGTGTGCATAGAAAAATGTAAAATTTGAAATGGCCTTCAAATTCAGCAAGGAACATAGCTATAGAAAAATAGTTTAGAAAACAAAATTATGGTGATATGAATTACAAAAAACAAAATAATTGAAAGGAACAGATCAATCAGCTGCCAGATGTAAATAGCAATTTGTTCTTAGCCAGAAAAAAACCATTACAGTGCCACACAGAAACAGGTGTGCTCATCAGTTTCTAGATCAACCTAGAAGAGAGGGACCCTCTTTCTCAGTTGGAAATGGAGTTGCTGGGAATGAAACAAGTTTTCTGTATTATTATTTTTTTAATCCTCTTGTTCCAAACAAGTTGAAGAATCATGGAAATTAAAATTTGCAATCTCATCCTGTCTCTCAAATTCACTCCCAAAGATTCTGCACGGGAGGCACAAGTGTAATATACTGTGCTCTTTAAATCTGAATTAAAATCTGATTTGAGACATAATTTATTTGTGACCAGCTCCCCACCTCTAATTAGCTGTCCTCCTCCAGCCCCTGCCCTTGTATGAGGGGGTGCATGTTCGTATGTAAATGCACCATGCTTTCATTCAAAACAGCTTGTCTTGCAAACTCTCCATATGAATGCCTTCTCTGTAGGATACAAGGAAACATTCCTTGGGACTCTGGCAAGGGACAGTTGTAGAGCCTAAACCCAAGGGGAAAGAAATGTCAACATCTGCCTGTTACTGCCTAGCAAATGGACAATTATCATCTCCCCCCTGCTTCTGTAAGCCCCGTTAGACAATGGCATGGCGTTGCCTCCTTTGTGTGCCTCTAAGGGTTCCCACCACAGCTTCACTTCTGATATGCTAATAAAGAAGCCATCTTTTTTGTGTTCCTGAAAGGCCCCTTTCCTGCATTCAATCCAAAGTTCGGGAGTGCTGTGTGAGAAGCACAGATCCTAGAAGGAATTCCCCCAGCCCTTTTATAGAAAAAGGAGAGGAATTAACCATCTGCTTGTGTGGGTCCCCTGGAAGAAAATGGCTGAACAAATTGCAACTTGACACAATGGGCTTTGGTATCTTCTTGCTTGACAAGCAATAAGCTCTTTGGCGTTTCCATGTCGCTTTCTCACTCTGCTCTGCAGAAATTAAGCTTGTGAGGTGAGTGCAAGGATTTTCAAATGAAACAGCAGCATGACGGTCAGGGTGTTTAACATATATAGATACCTTTGCCAATGGCACTTCAGAAATAAAAATGAAATACTATATTGAACCTGAGATGAAGCTAATCACTTGTGCTCAGGTTCATTTATGTCAGCTGTGAACATCAAGCCCTGATTTGGGTGCTTACCTGTGTCCTTTCAAAATCTGGTTTCTTTTTTACATGGAAGAGTTGTGTGCAGTGTGGAATCATAGAACGTCAGATCAAAGGGCAACATTACAAATGGGCTGTCATATACCTGAGTCTTCATCCAGTTAAGAAATGTAAGGTGCATTCGTCACAACCACTACAATGTGGGAAAGGGCCTTCTTTGTTGTGGCTCCTCAGCTTTGACACTCCCCCTGGTGGTACTGATGGCAGAGACCTTCAGGAATTTCCACACCAGATAAAATCATTTCTGTTCTCCCAGGCACTAGGAGTTAATCTATTGTACCCAGCCTTGTTGCTGGTTTCTGAACTGCTGCATTACTCCTTTGATTCTTATTGGTTATATAAATGTGTTTTTTTTAAATGGAGTGCTTTTATGTGTTGGAAACTGCCCTGGGATTAGGGACATGATGAAGGGGTAGTCTACAAAACTGATAATAAATTAAATAATAGCATGAGATTCTGTGATACTGATGGCAAACCTGGAGTGCTATGAGACTCCACAGTTTTCCAAGCTTGTCACCAGTATTGCAAAATATCTCTCTCGCCCCTCCCCCCAAAAGTCCAGCTTCTTCTTTATTTAAAAGATTTATAAACTGCTTAATTGAAGAGTTCTCTGAGCAGGGTATAAATAAAACGAAGACATTCTGCCAAGAGGACTATTCTGATTTCCCTCAGTATGCTATTAATTGAAAAACAAAATCAAGGCCATGTGAGTTAATATAGTGTATTATATTACTTTTTCATCCATTGGTACAAGTACCAAGAAAGGACCACAAGGATGTGGAATAGACAGTAGTCAAAAGAAGGCAAAGTGTTCAGCCAAGTGACCACTGCAGATCAAAGAAAAAGAGGGTACTAGAAGGTAATGACTGACCATAGGGCAAGAAAACATTGTGCCGTCCCCTTGTATTAAATCACTTATATTCGGAACGAGCTAGACACCACCGTGGGAGCAGGGCTGGGGCGGGAGAGTGCTAGAGCTCTGTCTGGTCAAGTTGCATGGAATCAATTTCAATCCGTTACCCCCGAGGATGTGGACAGGCTGCTTGGACGCGTGAAACCAACCACCTGTCTCCTTGATCCTTGCCCATCCTGGCTAATAAAAGCAAGCCGGGAAGGGCTGGGCGATGGGCTCTGCGGGGTGGTGAATGCTTCCCTCTGTGAGGGAACATTCCCAGATCCGCTGAAAGAGGCGGTCATTAAACCGCTTCTTAAAAAACCATCTTTAGACCCAGCCAGTATGGCCAACAATTGCCCAGTCTCAAATCTTCCATTCTTGGGCAAGGTGATTGAGCACGTGGTTGCTGAACAATTCCAGGCACGCCTGGAGGATGCGGACCATTTGGATCCCTTCCAATCGGGATTCAGGCCTCATCATGGTACTGAAACTGCCTTGGTCGCGCTGGTTGATGATTTCCGGCGAGCTAGGGACAAAGGTGAGAGCTGTTTCCTAGTTCTGCTGGATCTCTCAGCGGCCTTTGATACAATCGACCATAACATCCTTCTGGACCGTCTAGAGGGGCTGGGAGCTGGGGGCACTGTCATACAGTGGTTCCGCTCCTTCCTCCTGGGCCGTGTTCAGAAAGTGGTGGTGGGGGATGAGTGTTCAGACTCCTGGGCCCTCACTTGTGGGGTGCCTCAGGGTTCCGTCCTCTCCCCCATGCTTTTTAACATCTATATGAAGCCGCTGGGAGAGATTAACAGGGGGTTTGGACTGTTTGCAGATGATACCCAGCTCTACCTCTCTTTCAAATCAGAACCAGTGAAGGCGGTGCAGGTCCTGTGTGAGTGCCTGGAGGCGGTTGGAGGATGGATGGCGGCTAATGGATTGAAGTTGAATCCTGACAAGACAGAAGTACTGTTTTTGGGGGACAGGGGGCAGGCTGGTGTGGAGGACTCCCTGGTCCTGAATAGGGTAACTGTGCCCCTGAAGGACCAGGTGCGCAGCCTGGGAGTCATTTTGGACTCACAGCTGTCCATGGAGGCGCAGGTCAATTCTGTATCCAGGGCAGCTGTCTACCAACTCCACCTGATACGCAGGCTGAGACCCTACCTGCCCACGGACTGTCTCGCCAGAGAGGTGCATGCTCTAGTTATCTCCCGCTTTGACTACTGCAATGCGCTCTACGTGGGGCTACCTTTGAAGGTTACTCGGAAACTACAACTAATCCAGAATGCGGCAGCTAGACTGGTGACTGGGGACGGCCGCCGAGACCACATAACACCGGTCTTAAAAGACCTATATTGGCTCCCAGTATGTTTCCGAGCACAATTCAAAGTGCTGGTGTTGACCTTTAAAGCCCTAAACGGCCTCGGCCCAGTATACCTGAAGGAGCGTCTCCACCCCCATTGTTCTGCCCGGATGCTGAGGTCCAGCGCCGAGGGCCTTCTGGCGCTTCCCTCATTGCGAGAAGCAAAGCTACAGGGAACCAGGCAGAGGGCCTTCTCGGTAGTGGCGCCCGCCCTGTGGAACGCCCTCCCACCAGATGTCAAAGCGATAAATAACTACCTGACATTCAGAAGACATCTTAAGGCAGCCCTGTTCAGGGAAGTTTTTAACGTGTGATATTTTAGTGTATTTTTGGTTTCTATGGAAGCCGCCCAGAGTGGCTGGGGAAACCCAGCCAGATGGGCGGGGTACAAATAATAAATTATTATTATTATTATAGCATAATTCCAGAAACAGATTTCATTTGTCTCCCAAGGTGTTTCAGAGGCATAGGCAAGGATGGGGGTGTCAAGGCTGGTACGTCTGTGCAGCCAGACTTCATCATCACCTTCCTCCCAGTAAGTGGCAATGATTCTCCTGCAGGGAGGCTATTTATAATAGAGTAGGAGCACCATTTCAGTGTCTTGACTAGACTAGATCATAACCCCACTTAAAGTAGGACATGCTTTAAAGCAGGGCTGGCCGCCCTGTGGCCCTCCATGGTTACTTATTTAGAAAAAACCTTTGTATGCTTCTTTTCTTTTTGAAAAAGTCAAAGTGGTTTAGTACAATGACAATACAGTAAGAACAACACAGAGATTAAAACAGATCACCAGCTGACTGTTTTGCAAAATGTTTTTTTCCTCCCGAATTGCCTGCATAAGCACAGAAAAGTCTCCAGCAAATGTTTGGAAGTTAATACGGAAGGCACCTGCTGAATCTCTTTTAGAAGAGCATTCCACAAGATAAGATGTTGGGCCCCAGTTTCCTTTAGCCCCAGTCAGCATAGCTAATGGTTTCGGAGTGAAAAGAACTGTAGTCTAAAAATATCTGGAAGGCCGCAAATTAGTACCCTCCTCAGCCCCCACTTTAAAACAAATCAAGTAACATTTGTTGAACTCATTGGGTATTTATATATAACTTTATATATGGCTTTTGTTGACTTGTGTCACTGATGTCGTTCTCCAAATGTGAGGGTTTGCCAGTGTGTTGATGAGAAGCCTATAGGCCTCACTATTCTCCCAGCAGATCAGAACTTGCTGCCACATACAATGAGTCATTCAATCTGTGAAAAGATTTAATGACACATAACAGGCAATGCCAACCTACACAAACAGCAGCAACTCTCTGAACCTTGACTTTATTAGATATTGTGGGTGGGAAAGAGCTGTGGAGTATATTTTAGAAAATGTCTCACCAATTAATTCAGTAGTACATAAGCTTACATATATATACAGTGGTACCTTGGGTTACATGCGCTTCAGGTTACAGACTCCGCTAACCTAGAAATAGTACCTCGGGTTAAGAAATTTGCTTCAGGATGAGAACAGAAATTGTGCTCCAGCGGTGCAGCGGCAGGAGGAGGCCCCATTAGTTAAAGTGGTGCTTCAGGTTAAGAACAGTTTCAGCTTAAGACCGGACCTCCGGAACGAATTAAGTACTTAACCCGAGGTACCACTGTATCTGAGTATGAACAACAGAGGACCGGAGGGTCTATTTGAGCCCAACCTGGATATGGGGAAATTTACTTCATTATTTAATAAATGGCAATGAATGGTGCAACAGCAACATTTCAGTAGTTATTATTGTTGTTAATGTAGTAGTAGTGGTTTTTTTTATTCCCAAGGGGAGAAATTGGTAAGATTTTCTACCTCAGATGCCAGAATAACTTGGAGACTCTCAATCAAACTTGGATGCTCTGCACCTTGACTTCAGAACATCTGAAGCACTGAGTTCACAGGGAGCCTATCTACCCTTCCCATCAAATCCTGATTACAACTCCTTTAATCCAATGCTCTTGAACTAAGAACAAAATAACCACAAAGGGCAAGCATAGTGCTGGCTTCTGTTTAGACACAATTGTGTCTGTCACCCAGTGTGCCACTCAAGGAAGTCTGATGTCACTACAGAAATTATTCTTTCTTTGGCAATCACTCGTAGCCAAGTAAGATTGTCTTCCATGAAAATGGTTTTAACAGTGAGTCCGTAAATGACTATGGAGGCCAATTCTGGGTCCACACGTCCTTCCACAGTGGGGACGTAGGTTTCCAGATGGGAGTTGATCACGGTGAGGGTTTGCCAAACATGCCTTCCTCTTAGCTCATTTCTCCTTTTCGCCCCAAGTTTGTGCTTCTTCAAAGTCCAAAACAACTTTGGTAAAGGCTGTTCTCCAATTGGAGTGCTCACAGGCCAGTGTTTCTCAGTTATCAGTGCTTATACTACATTTTAAAAAAATATTTGCATCTTTAAACCTCTTTTGTTGTCCACCGGTATTTCGCTTTCCATTCTTATGGTAGGAATAGTTTAGTTGCTTTGGAAGACGATAATCAGGCATCCGAACAACATGACCAGTCCAACAAAGTTGATGTTGAAGAATCATTGCTTCAACAATGGTTATCTTTGCTTCTTCCAGTACACTAACATTAGCTCGTTTGTCTTCCCAAGTGATGTGTAAAAATTTTCGGAGCCGCTGTTAATGGCTGAGGAGCTGGAGATGAAATTAACAACGCCCCTACACCAGTCTCCTGGTGGTGTCAGTCAGAGGCCTCATATCTTGTTTGGGTGGTAGAACTGTCTGCCCCCAATCCCTGTGTGCTATGGAGATTTTGTGGGGGGATATTTAGAGCACAGCTGGGTCTTCTCCCTCATCTCCAGGCTCAACTTCTCTATTCATTTTCTTGTCTTAGCTAGCTTCCTTTTGGCCATGAGCTGACAGACATTCTGGCTCCTCAGTGTGGCTGAATAGCACATTCACTGTCTCTTCATCTGTCCAGCTCAGCTGCTTTACTTGCCATTCATGGCAAAACTTTCAATCATTTTGGGGTTCACACAGAATAAAACACACAGCTTGATGGAGATGACTTGATAACGGTTCTTAGCATCTTTCTGCTTTTCCTCCACTCTCTAGTACTGGCTCAAATGTCTTCATCTCCCACAAGTTGCTAAGATGTGTTATTCAGGGACCAGCTAGCATATGGAATGGGTCTTTTTTATTTATATAGCCAATACCATGCATATATATGCATTTGATGTACTGCCAAATAAGGCAAAATATGGCTTCCTCTGGTACTGCTCATGCCTTAAAAGCCCTTCTTTGCCCATGTCTAAGTGGCTAAGGCTGCAGTTCTATGAACATTTTTCTGAGAGTAAGTCAAATTGAACATAGTGGGGCTTACATCAGAGTAAACATACAAAAGATTGTACTGTAGACTTCCTATGGGTGCGTCTTTACATACATCAGAGGCTGCTGCTTTAGCTTTGTATAATTCCCATTTTTGAAGTATAATTCCCATTTTTGATCTGTGAACAGTGGACAACTTCCAATAATATTTATCTGCCTGTGCCATAGACATCCACTTGTGCAATGTGACTTCCAGTTTCTCTGCTCCACCCTCCAGTTCCCTATGCCCCTCCCCATTAGTTGACTGTAGGGACAGATGGATCTGTCAATTTTGGTTTCTCTCAGCTTTCATTTTTCCAGTCATAAGTTTACTTGTCCACATCAGTCTGCAATTTTTGAATTGTTTTTTAAAGGCCTTGTGGAAATTCATTGGCATTTTAGCGCAAATTTCTCCAAAGAAACACATCTTCATGTGCAATTTTGCCTAATATACACATTTTTTGCAAATGTACAATGATGCATTTTGGAATGTTATTATTTTGCTAATATGTGCATTTATATGCACACTTTACCCTGGCATATACATTTTTGTATACATTGGTTGGCTGGAAAACTGCATTGCAAAATCCAGAGAAGTGCAAATTTCAAAGGATGGCTGTCTTTCGATTTGCATACTGTTTTGGAAAGTGCAGACTAGGTGCATTTGCCTAATAATAATAATAATAATAATTTATTTATACCCCGACCATCTGGCTGGGTTTCCCCAGCCACTCTGGGCTGCTTCCAACAAAATATTAAAATACAATGGTCTGTTAAACATTAAAAGCTTACTTAAATTGTGAACTGAATCAAATTTTCCCCTCATCTCTATTTGACTGCAACATGCATCTCCCTGGCCCTTCTTCTGAATGACCATGTGCAGCTGAAACAGGGATGGCCAGCTGCAGTGATGGACATGGCAAATAGTATTTTTGCATTAGGCTTCACTGAGACAGCATGCATTCAGGTACAAGTGCCATCCAAATATTGTGTGTCTCTAATCACTGATTTACTTTCAGATTCAGATTCAGTGCAGTAACATTAACTGTGTCACAAAGTCCTTCTTGTTATTCAAAATGACTAACCTCTCTGCTAACGTTGTGCCCTCTCCTTTCCTCCCGATGATGATCTAATTCTGGAGCAGAGTGGATGGACCATAAAATTCATTGCTGACTAGGGGGAGGCACTGAATAATGCATGATCATGCTCCTTGTTCTTTAAGTGTGTGGCTTCAGACAGTAGCAGACAGAAGGGATGAGGGCTCTTTAGAAGTCATTTTGGATGGATTTTCTCCAAAAACGTTCCCTTCCTTGGTGGCTGTGCCCTGTCCTGTCTCAACATAGAGGAGCAGGAGCTTTACATATACTCTAGCTGAAATGCAGGAAATGTGTGTGATAGAATATTAGCATCATATGTTCTCAACGAGCCATTCCAGATTATTAATATAGAGTACAACAAATATTCAGTGATTGCTCAGTGGTTACACAGAAGTATCCAGACATTTTCTAGCAAAGAAGCATTCCTGCTTCAAGGTTATTGCAGTTGCCAAGTACAGGCTGGAATGAGGTTGTGCAAGCATTATAGGCATCCATGGGAAGCAGCTCATGACATTACTGATGAGAGACAAGACAAATTTCTGCTTCACTCAGGTCCTGCTTGTGGGTTTCCCCTAGACATCTGGCTGACCATTGTGAAAATAGGATGCTGGGCCAGAGGAGCCTTTTTTTCTGATCCAGCTGACCTCCTCTTATATTATTAAGTTTGTCTATGTGAGCATATATAAGACCAGCACATGAATTCTGTTGATAGGGCCTATCACGAACTCTTGTTAAAAGAGGTAAAATATTCATTTTCTAGAAGCATGAAAAAAGGTCTAGAATGTGACTTGTATGCTGGTGGAAATGATTGAGAAGGAATGAGAGTATCACAGAACTGCCCAGAAGTTCTTCCATCACCCTTGTCTAAAGTCATAAAGAGTAGACGTCAAGGTAAAGATTGTGCCCCTATCAGTTCCTCTTCTGAAGAGCTTAGTGACCATGACAAGAATCCACCGTGCTTGTCAATGGATCGGCTTGTTGGTTACCCTAACATGGACAAGCCACATGCACTCTTACGGTATCAGTATTCTCATGATATTTCAATTTTCTTTCGCATTAAACCATCTACGCTTGCACAGTACCATGTCAATACACCTTCATGTGAGAAACAACCACACCCTATAATAGCAAATGCTGGTGGTGAGTGCCATTGGAACTAAAGATGAAACAGGGCTACTGAGAAAGAAGAGGGAGACATTAGCATGATCAGGGTAATCCAGAGGTTTTCAGAAGTACAAAAAAGCTTTAAAAATAAATATAAATATAGGGAGGTAAACAATCCACTGAGGTGTGAGTATGCTGCAGCATCCACTTAGATGAGAAAACAAAAAGTGAAACTGGGTGATGGTGGAATGCCTTAACTGAGTCTCTTTTATCGTATCCTGTAAGAAGGTGTGGTTAACTGGCTAGGTCCCTGAAAAGGAGCATACCAGGAGGTTTGGTTGCACTGCAACATTTTGTTGTAATTAGTAGTCGTGTCATTACGTCTACCACTATATTATTATTTATAAACAAATATGGAAAAACCACACGCTCTTCTTGAAATTAGAAATATCCATTGCAGCCTAGAGCATTGCAATAATTACATCAAAATTCTCCAGGTGGCTGCACTATAAATAGAAGGGTCCCCCCCCCCAGTTCTAGCACCTAAATCTGCAGTAGTTATCAATATATACCTTTCTGTTTATACTAGGTACTTCATTAATCTCGGTACTATCAGTCTAAAACTGAGAAGTGGAAAATTGTATGGTGCCACGAGTTATTTAATTCCTCCCCCCCCATCCCAGTTAGATTATGTTTGAAAAATAATTACTGCACCTTAACTCATACACATAAAAGTACTGAACTGATGTGACAGTAGCATGGCTATGTCTTAACTTGCACGTTATTTGAGAGGAAACCACCACATTCCTCTAGCATAGATACATAATGAAGCTGAACTTTCTGCTTCTTCTGCGGCGATTAATCTTGTTGTGCCTTTGGTGGTAATAATAACAGTATTTTTTCAAAGAACTAGATCAGCTTGTCTAAGACAAGCATTTGCCAAAGCCAGCTGAGTCTGAATGTTACCTCTGTTTAGTCACAGGAAATGACTGTGCTCTCTGAAAGTGATTACCCACCGAGCACAATTCTATTACCTGTGCCAGGGGATGATTCAGACCAGTCCTTGGAGTCTAAAACTGCTTGAGCAGGAAAGCAAGTAGCTAAGAGATAATTGACCCCCATCTGTACTGCGACTTTAAAATTTCATGTTACAAAGGCATGCTAGACAACATGGCATGCAAGGTCATTCTTTCATCTGCCATGAAGCAGAAAAAATACAGCAGTAAAAATAATAAAAAATTTACAGAAGTGTGCTTACGCCCACTGGCACAGCACGTTAGAATGAGTCCTTTCTTTAGCTAGATATTCACTTTTGGACAGACTTTCAAAATTCCTTAAGCTGGTAGCTGCCTCAAGTACAAACACTTGATTCACAATGGACAGCAGAGCTCAAGAATTACAAGCATTTTATGTCATTATTTTCAAGGATTATTTTCAAAGCACATCTATCATACGGTCATTAACATATACCACAGTATACCCCTCTAGAACAAGGTGCGTCCTATGGTTGGGTGCGTCCTATAGAGCAAAAAATATGGTACATTTGAACTTGACTATGAACAGTTAAAGAGGGACTCAATCACTTGCCTCTTGTGATTTCCGTCTTAGTTGCTTCTGGGCCAGTTTAATTTTATGAAATGGCTGACTGCCCAAGGTTACTGTGATTAAACCATACAATCACATTCCACAGTAGAGACAGGCCAGTGAGAGGGGAAAAGGGCAATAAAGATCTACCCCAAGATTACATTCATCTTTCGGGATCCAGTACCCAAACATTTGTGAAACTATCTCATTCTCACCTCATAAAGCCTTGTTACTGTACACAATGTTTTAGAACACGGTTTCTCCTATACATAAATGCATGAATAAGTTGTATTCTATATATATAAACAGAGAAACAAGCATCTCATTACATTACAAGTGTAAGATGAAGTGTGTGGACTTCCAGACAATTCATCTGCTCATGGAAGGGTATATCTAAGAGTCAACTTACATTTTATATAAATCACATAATTAGCAACTGTATGATTGTTTTTTTCTTTGTTAAATAGCAGCCACAGTGTGAATTCTCAGAATTGGGGCCTTGGTGTGAGAAAAGTGTTCCCCCACTCACTATTTAGCAAAACAAAAAACAAAACAAAACCAAAACCTAGTACACAATTGTTAATTATGATCTGATTGCATGCTTAATGTTTTGTTTGGCTCTAAGGCTGCAGTCCTATGCACATTAACCAGACAGTGACAGACTCTGAGCTCTCAAATTTCAGCAGTGCCCTGTGTTATGCTAAAATCCAGTGCTCCCGGCTTGCCTCCCACGCTCTATTCTACCATACCAGTTGCACCACCCTAAAACCGCCTCTGAAGCTGAGGATAAGACCCACTGAACATAGTACTTATATCTGAGTGAACATGCACAGGATCAGACAATGTGTGCATCCTTCTAAAGTCAAGAAAGAAAAACCTATATGGTAGAGCATAATTTAGACATAAGAAATGTAATTCATTAACTGGGTTCAGGCATAACATGAAATATTGGTTTGTTTAGCTAAACCATGGTTTACTTAGCATATGAGTTCAACCCTACCTGTAAGCTATGGTTGTTTGGGGCCAACAAAATGGGATCTGAATTCTAACTATGACCTGTTGTTATGTCTAAATTCACAGACCAATTGCAAACCACAGTTAGAGCAGCCACTGCACCGCCTGATGAAATTGCTGCATCCGGAAGGTGGGAGCTAAGAATTTAGGTGAGAAGCTAAATCGGACAAGCAGTTCAAACCTGTGCTTTGCCTCCTGTACTTCCAGAAACTCACTGTGGTATGGTTTTTTAAGGACAGATAGCGTAAGCCATGGTTTGAGATCTCAAGCCAGCTTTCATTAGCCAATATAAATAGCAATGGAATGAATTGCATAAACGTGTAGGGCAGTGAATTGTAGCTCAGAGGGCCAAACCCTGGTAACTCTTTCCTCCCAATGCCAATATCAGCTTCAAAGGAGCAATGTACATCACTGTACGGGAGTCAAGGGCTAAATTCCACCTTCCTGCTTGCTGGATTGTTAAATCCAGATAATATCAGCATTCTCAGATGCATCACATCAAGTTTGTCCCAGAGGAATCAGGATAAGAAAGAAATTGGCCAACACACGCTCAATTAACAGCACAGAGATCTAAAAAGTGCACAATTTTAAAAAGACAGCATAGTGAGATATACACTTTTGCAGTATGTATGTATGTGTTCAGAGAGAATGCAGATGAAGTTAAGGATGCTTATAATATCGTTGTTTTCCAATAAAATTTCAGACTTGCAGGGAACCAGGACACTGGCTGGGTGCCTGATAGTTTAGGTACCCATTTTGCCTTCAAAAGGCACGCTGTGTAGCAAAGCAGTTAAAATGACAATTATAAAACTAGAGACTACAAAGATCTTTTCTTTGGTGATGCAAAGATCAGGCACGCTGAAAAGAGTGCAAGGCTATCAAATATCAAAGAGATCTTCTTTGAGCTAACTATGGAGGAGGCACCCCAGTGTCACCAAGTGTTGTGCTGAACTGGGGTCAGGTAGACCCCCACAGTCAGCGCTGCAGAAACCCTTTTGCTTACACATCCACTCCCCCCTCCCTGCTTTCCAGACATGACACAGAAGGTATTGTGGCTTACCTTCTGCAAACAAACCAACAAAGGACAAATCCTTCAATAGAAATGTTTATATATGTGGAAATGGTAGCAAATTAAGAACAAAAGCTTTTCGTACCCTCTAAAATGCATGTACCTGGTTAACCTCTGAAAGCAAAGTGTTGCAGCCAGTTCAGGCTACTGAACACACTGAGCTCTGAGACATTCCAGAGGCAACTATCAGAGTCAGTTTCCTTGTGTGGAGAGAGCAATGGAAACTTGCACCACAATCCAAACCCAAGAGGGGATCTTGGGCTTTTGAGCTGAGCCCTGGCATAAATCTGGCTCAGCGGACAGCACTTACACCAGTATAAGTCACCCAAATAGGGCATTTTGGGTATGTGGCAGGGGCAGGCAGAGCAAGGAGGCAGTTTCACCTATTCCAAACCCCTTTCACATGACCCTAGCAACCCAGAGGAACTTAGCCAGAAAACAATTGGCGTAAGTCAAATTTCTCCTGCACAGAGTTTGGAACAGGGATAACGATATCTGGTTTCTCTCATTAGGATTGCTCCGTGGGATGGTTGTTCCTTACACATGTGAGGCTTTTAGCAAGTTTTCTCATGACATTGCAGACATCAAAATGTCAACTTCTATTTTCCCCTCATTTAAATCCATATTTACCCTTTTGGGAGAAGATCTCTGGAGGATCTCATGTGCTTTAAATGTATGGTGTGGATGTGACCTAATTTTTTCAGTGCACACGACACACACACACACACACACACACCTCCAGATATTTTCCTGCAGCTACTACTCAGGGAATATGTCACTTCTCCTTTCACCAACATCTAGCATGAGTCACTGATGAAAATGAATTACTTTCTGGCACATAACATTCATTACTCTATTTTGACTGCCTGAGAGAATTATTTTACGCCTGTATTGTCAAGAACTAGATGGATAAGATTTTACTCCTCACTGCAAAAATAAATGTCTGAAGACTGGTTGCTACTGACTGTGTGGGCTTATCAACCCACTTATCTTTTGCCCCACTCTTTTCAGGCATGGGTCCACACTTAAAAGCTCTGTGTCCGAGTGCTTGGAGTTGTTTTTTTGCCTCAGAGCTTTTCCTGCAAAAAATCCTCTCTTTAGTGCTCAGTTGCAGCAAATGTTATTATAGGTTTTCCATGGCTTGGTGTTTGTTCCAATTGAACATTAAAGAGTGAGGGTTATTTTGTGGGGAAAGCTCCAGAGCAAAAGAAGAGTGTTGGGACATGCAGTTTCAAAGCACAGACCATGCTTGGAAAGAGAGGAGGAAGGGGAAGTGTGGATAAGCCTTGTACTGTATGTTGCATTGCTCCTTGTTTTCTGTATGTTCAGAAGCAGCTGCAAATCTCTCTCTAAGTAGCAGAAAAGACTTGCTAGAAGCACATAAAAATGTTGTTTGATGTCTAGTTGGAAAGACAGGGTGTTCAGGTCTGAGAAGCGGCTCTTTTGGGTGTAACAGAAGGCCAGAAAATTGTTGTTGTTTTTAAGTATTGTTGTATTTTTACTGCCAGACAAGAGGAGATGCATTTGTAGGATTTTCTGCTTCAGGTGACAAAATAACTTCACTGTGCGCCGTGACTTGGGGGTGGTGGAGAGTCCCATTTGCTGTTCCGCCTCAGGACAGGTGCACAGGCTGGAAGCATCTGCTGTGACAAGTTAAACTGTATAACAGCAAGAGGCCTTTGGCATGCATATTTATAGAGTGTGGTCATGTCTTTAACTTTACATTTATAGGCAGAGCAACCCTGATGCAGGTATTTCAGCAATATCCTGAAAAATCAATAATGCATCTTTGCTGGCAAAAAGCACAAGGCACACAGCTGCTAGGCTCTGCAGCCTGTTCCGACAGAATATCTAGGCCACCAAATGGGCCGTAAATAGAAAATTGTTTTAATTTTTCCCTTCATTTTTAGCTGTTTCAACACATCCTGTTTATGGGGCTTTTAAAAATCATTTTTACCCAGCAACATATTTGATAAAAAAAACCTCTTTCTGGCTTCCAGTCAACCTGTTGAACACAAACTGTTGTTGAATCTGTAATCTCTTTTATAGCTCTCAATATATTTCTCTCTCATAGTAAAAGAGTAAACAAGGAACAATAAAATTATGCAAGAGCGGTGAGCCCATCAGATACTCAGAAATGCCCCATTCGCTTAGCCTGCATAGATACCATCTATTTAAAGCACACGAACATTTCCCAAAGACTCCTGAGCACTGCAGTTTGTTAAGGATGCCAGGAACCATAGCTCTGTGAGTGGTGAACTACAGTTCCCAGAATTCTTTGGGGAAGCTGTATTCTTTAAATGTGCTTCACGTTTTCTTTCTCCAAACACAGTCTGGCTTTTGAAAACTTCTAGTACCTCATCAAGAACAGTTCCCAATCCCTATAGATGCATAAACAAAGGCTGTTTCTGAATTATTCAAAACTGCCTGTAATAAATATTGCAAACAAACAAACAGCTGAACCCCCATGGAGTGCCAAATATCTAGTCTCTATCCTGGTGGAGCAGGCTCTGGAATACCTTTCACAGGTGGGGTTGAAGCTGTCTGAAGCGATGAGAAAGAACAGTAGAAGAAGCAGGAATTGCAGAGACAGGGAAAGGTGTGAAACGTTGATTTCATATATTGATCTTAGTTTACGGAGGTCACTTATGCATAGTCAAAAGAAGTGGAAATGCAGCACTAAAAAAGAGGGAAAGGGTTTGCATAAAATGTGCTTGTGTTAATATATATACACCAGTACAAATTTTGAACTTGTATGGTGGTTAGAGTGTTGGACTAGGATCTGGGAGACCCAGGGTTCAAATATCCACATGAAGCTCACTGGGTGACCCTAAGCCAATCACTGTCTCTCAGTCTAACCTACCTCACAGGGTTGATGTGATAATAAAAATGGGGAGGGGGATAACAGTGTACACTGCCTTAAGCTCCTTCAAGGAAAGGTGGGATATAACTAGAATAATAAATAAATAAAATTAAAAACTTGCAAAGTATCTCATCATATGAGGAAGATGGTGGCCTGTGTCTGCTCAGTCTGCTCTCCACCTGCTAAGTGTCATGGGCCAGGAGTCAGCTTTGCCTGTTGAACAGCAGCCTGAAGGGGGAGAAGGCAGAGTGACTCCACCTGTGGCTGATAAGCCTTCAAGGACACAGAGGAGAAGGAGCTGATGAGAACCAGCTGGCTTCAGTCTTCTTAAGCAGAGCTTCCAGCAGCAGTCAGATGCTGGTAACAATGTTTGTGGTTCCTGGCCTACCTTGCTGCTTTCTGCTCATCTTGACCCCTGAACCCATGATCATTGGATTCCCTGACCCCTGGACCAACGGACCACGTGGAATGCTAATGCCCAACTCTAGGACTCAACCTGATTTCGGATGTTAACTCTGCCTCCAGGCGAGTACACCTCAGGGACTCTTCTGGTTGGCTGGCCTCCAATCCACAGAGCTCTGCACCTTGTGGCTCAGCAATGAGACTACAACACCAACACTTAACGGTAAGCTTCAAGGCCCCCATATTTTTAAACAAGAGTGATTCTTCACAGCTTCCTAAATAAATAGCACCTTCAAAAAGAGGGTTGCAAAATAAGACCCATGGCCACCCTACTCAAGTGAGAGCCTTTTCTTTTCAATAGGAGGGGGAGGCCCTGCCCTACCCTATTCTGGAAAAGTGGTGTTTAGGCTTGGCCTACCTGAGCTTTTCCTTGAATTAATGCCTGTCACAGTCACTTTGGTGTAATACCCTGAGCTGACCATTCATAGCCCTGTGGTCTTATAGGCTTTCTGAAGAGGGCAAGCTAGAGGTAGGAGTGGATGGCCCTGTTAAACTTTTTCCTTTATAAACATCCACATAGAGAGATGCACAATACAAATGGGCTCAAATGATGCAGGAACCTAGATCAAAGGATGTTGCAATGAGGCTGGCTACAACAAAAGGAAAAAACCAGTTTTATGGGGCTAATTAATACTTTGTTAACAGCAGCTGGTTGAAAGATTCAGGAGGATGATCTGATTGGGGCTGCTACTACTAAACTTGTTTAAACATGTCACATTGTGGATTAGTGTATTTGTATTAATTTTGTTTGGTAACTTTGTAAATGGCCCTTTTTAAAATTGCTTTTTAAATCCCACCTGAGGTGTGTTTTTTTTTCAGATTAGGCAGGGAAATATAAATGCAAAATGTTAAAATGCTTTTTAAAGGAGCAGATGTTTCATGCCAACTCATCAGTCTTTCATTCTACATTTTTCTGAGGACTTGGAATATGTTGCATGTTTGATGTAATTTCTGTCAAGTATAGCGCTATCTGTGTCATGTTTCTAAAACTGTGGTTGTGAACTAGCAGCTCCTAGGCTGAATCCCAGGAGTGCTGTCGGATTGTTAAGTTGTTAAGACATTCTTTCCATCCTCCCATCTCAGAGTCCTTCAAAATGGTTCAAAATAATCACTGGGTGAAATGCAGTTTTGGATGGATTTTGAACAGACTAGCAGTCCAAAGCAGAAGGAGCACACTGTCCCCTCTCCACCCTCGTCTATTACAACTTGGTTTCAGAGGCTACTTTCCTTTAAAAAGAGTGAAAGAAATGATATATATGGCTGAGCATAACATGTAGTTTGGTCCTCTTAGGATGCAGTTTGCCAATGTGATTGTAGAAACAGTTTGGACTTGGGTTTCTGCCGGAACACTAGGGACTTAGAGAATAACCTTCTGTTTAGAAAAAAAACTCTCTAAGGATCTTGCTTACTAAACCGTTAAACTTTAAAAGAATGGAAAAACTGAATGGGCAACTATGAGTGGCCATGTTCTTTCACAGATAAGGCTAGGATGTTTACCTTTTTATGTCTTAATATATTTAACAGACTCACCTAGCCTATTTTTGTATATTTTATGAAGCCGGTTAAATGTAATGTTTATGAGAAGCTGGATTGTACCTAGCTTGTGCCAAATTTTAATTCACCATTCCTGTACAGAGATAAAGTCTGTGGAATGGGAAATTTGCAGTCTGCAACTAATTTAACTGGAGGGCCACTCTGAACGTGGGTGGTAGGTCATTCTCTCCAAAGAGATGAGAAAACCTGGGTCTCTTTAGATGATGATGATGATGATGATGATGATGATGATGATGGACTCTGACTCCCATCAGCCTAAGCCAGTATGTCCTATGGTCAGGGATTATGGGAGTTGTAGTCCAACAACAATATCTAACTGCTACTGTCAAAAGTAGACTAATTGCAAGTCCTACAGCTACAGTCACTGCCACCTTTTTTCCATACTGCCATTCACAATCACTCCTGGTTGTTAGCTGTGAGCCAGATGCTATTTGCTTGAGAACTTCATATTGTACAGAGCTAAAAACTGCAGACCTTTCATAAATACAGCTTTGAATGTCATATTTGACACAAATGTGTATTTTTGTCATTGAAAAGGTAATGAGTCTCAGTCTAAGTAGAATTAAAATTGCTGTGAGGGATATGCCTAAACATTAGGAACTTCTTCCTTGAAGGCAGACGAAATGTGGCCCCTCTTAGATTTTGCCCTGTGCAGGGTGGCCCCTGATTCTATATTCTAGGAGAGCATCTCATCCCAGTGAGTCTGAGTACTGACAATGGACCTCAATTTAAAAAATGGAAAATATGAGGCAATTGAAAATGTAAATAAACACATCCAAACCAATATGTCTGATAGCTATTTTAAAATACATATTTCAAGAAGGCTAAGTACAGGACACATAACTGTTGTTTGGCTGTGCTGGCACTTGTATACAAGTTTATATCACTTTTAAAAAAATAGATTGCTACTGCACAAACCATCCTCGGAGACTTCCTGGTGCTCTGGACACTCCAAAATAAACACATAGAAAGAGGAAGAATTGTTCTGAGGCTTTAGACAACCCTATCTGTCCCAGCCAATGTTGTAGATTCCCTGTGGACATAATGCCCTTTTCAAGAAAGTCTGAAACTTTGGACTTCTGTTACTCAAGATAACCAAATGCCAGACTTAAAAATGCATCAAGAAACATTGAAAAGGGGAAACCCACAAAGATATAAAATAGCCTGCGTCCTTGTTTCGGGGGAGAAACACAAAAAATGCCTATCTGAAAACAATGACTACTAAAGCCCTTACCTTGAGAGCAGGGCAATGTAAGCTATTTCCACATTTGATTGTTCCGGCAGGATTTAGGTATCTCATAGTTTCTGTGTTGTTTTAGGTAAATTTCTAGCTGCAGTCCTAAACAAAAGAAACCCTTTGAAATGAATGGGGACTTTAAAACAAACACTATTAGAACTAGGTTGCAAGGATGAAATCTTAAGCATGTTCATTTAGAAATGAATCCAACACGCTATAAATAGTAGACATTCTGCAATTCTCCAGCAGGAATACTTATGGATAACTGGTTTAAATAAGCCTCCATTCATCAAATACATAAATAAAACCGTATTGGTTTTTAAATACCCATCTGATTGTACACTCATTGGAGGAGCAGGAAGCAATACATGGCATTTTTTTAAACCATAAAATTAGGGGAAATAAAAACTAACACTGCCGCAATTGCAGAAGATGCTTCCATCACTAAGGTTACTGAGAAAATGTTACCAAGGCTACCAAAAGCAGAGTTTCGTAGGTGTGGTATCATTCGTGGTTCAGATCAAAGGAGCAGCCAGTCATTGTCCCAGAGAGTGAGTCAGAAGCTTAGCAGCCTGTTATCCTGTGAATGGCTGTGAACTGAGAGCTTATGGATATGAATGACAAATACTCAAGTGCCTTTCAAAAAGCACTTTAACGATATTATATTACTTCAGATTCAGATGCTTCACCAGGATCAAACGAGATGTGTAAGGCATTCAGTTTGTGGGGTATTGTCTTGGTCTGTTACTATGTTCTGTATTTTTGTGTTTTTATGTTGTAAACCACTCTGTGATCCTCAGATGAAGGGTGATATAGAAATGTAAAAATAAATAAATAAATAAATAAATAAATAAATTAAATAAATAAAACGTTAACATGTGTGCCAGCTGAGCTGTATCTCCAACTGAGCTAGAATGAGGGGCTTGAGTCAGCATAGCCAGAGATCTGTATATTCTAACCCCCAACCCATCATGCCAATGGCCCTTAGACTCCATGGCCTGCAGAAATTCTGCCTTGTGAACTAGCATTTCCTGTGCTGGCTGTTGCATTTTTGCCATTCTCAACAGATACATTGGTAAATATATCACCCTTTAAGCAAGATACCTTTCCTTGATCCTAGCAGTGTGATTCATGAGCAGAAGTAGGCTTCCATGTAGGAATCTTCTGAATTAGCTCTTGCATGCCCAAAGTTGACAGGCATGAACAGTTCCTATTCCTCAATACCTATGACCGTGGTTCTCCTTGTCAGATTGGCACTACATGGCATCAGTTCCATCAGCAATGGCACTGCCCCACTTCTCCTTGTGTGGGTGTTTGCTGTTTTCCATTCTGAAAATGCCAACATCCTGCTTGGAGACAGTTCTGTAGTAAAGAGAGGGCAATATTTCTCATGCCCCTCAGTAGCTATAAAGGTAAAGGTAGCTATAAAGGTAAAGTGACCCCTGGGTCCAGTTGTGGACAACTCTGGAGTTGCGGCACTCATCTTGCTTTACTGGCCATGGGAGCCAGCGTACAGCTTGTGGGTCATGGGGTGAAGCAGAGCAGCACACGGAACGCCGTTTACCTTCCCGCCGGAGTGGTACCTATTTATCTACTTGCACTTTGACGTGTTTTCAAACTGCTAGGTTGGCAGGAGCAGGGACCGAGCAACGGGAGCTCACTCCGTTGCAGGGATTCGAACCACCGACCTTCTGATCAGCAAGCCCTAGGCTCTGTGGTTTAACCCACAGCGCCACCTGCATCCCATTCCCCCTCCTACTACACATTTAAAAGGGCATGAGATGTCAATCGGCCAAAGTCTGTGTATGTTGGAATTGTTTTTAGAAGTTTTAATGGTTTTATCATTTATGTGTTTGCTACCCTGGGCTCCTTTGGGAGGAAGGGCGGAACATAAATTCAGTCACCATCACCACCACCATCATCTAGGATGCCAGTTGTATTATGTGTCCCTCAGTAGCTATATCTGCTGCTAATAATTCTTCGACCTTGTTTTATATATTCTTCCTAGTTGAATTTATAAGGTTTCATAACAACTACCAGAAATGTAGGACTGAAGATAAACAAACTTGTCAACTGAGATAAAGAGTGGTCCTCTAGATCTCAGTGTTTACTTAATATACTTTTTCTCATTCAGATTTGATCCAATCTCTGCTTTTGAGTAGAACACCATGTGATAAATTGTCAGATATCTCTCTTGGGGTTTTCCGCCCACACTTTTCTCTGTGGGAGGAGGGAACCCATCTGGCACCAAGAAATTCAGAGCCACCAAGAAGTCAGCATCATCTTATTCTGATAAGAATAAGAATAAGAATATGGTTGTGTGAAAATTTTTGGGTGCAGAACAGATCATTCCCAAGTAAAATTAATTTCTCTCCCCTTGTTCATTGATCATATGCTTTTAAAAAATAACAAGGAGTCTTGTGGCACATTAAGGATTAAGAAATTTAAGATGGTTTTTGTAGACTACACTCCACTTCATTGAGATTCCTCAGTGCGCGCGTGCGCGCGCACACACACACACACACACACACATACATACACGGATGATGACTGTGAAATCAGAAGGCAAGGACATGCAAAAGATACAGGATGGCATTGCATCAAAGCTGGAATTAAAGTCAAATCATTACAGTGGCTATTCAGAAAGCAATGGTGACAGCAACACAAGCATCCTGGCATTGGTAGTCTAATTAAAACCAGTAATGGGATGAAAAAATTATCTCCGTTTCAGCCACAAGTGACAGAATAGATCTTTATACAAATTATAATTCAGTGGTTTCACGCTGGAGACTTCCTTTTGGCTTCCATTTTCAAAAATGATCAGTAACAGAGTATCTGTAATGTTTGCATTTCATTTTCCTGTGACCTCACTGCTTAGAATTCCTTTACCCCGACCATGTGCAATATATTCCTGAAATTTAGGGTAACACCTCACACATCTGACAGTTCTGTAATACGTTTGTTAGTCTTTAAGGAGCCCCAGTTTCTCTGCTGTCTTTCCTCCAACTGGCAAATGCCCCTACCCTTCTGGAAACTGTTAAGATATGGTTATGAGTCTGTGAGTGCAGACACCCTAAATTACTGTGTTCAGTAAATGTTGGATCTTTAACCCATCAATAAAATTCTGACTACACTTGCAATTTGTGAACAAATTGCTTATAGACATGGACTTTGCATGGACAAGTTTAATGACATTTGGAACACATTTCTACAAAACAGAGTAGGTTAAAAATAAACATATGTATTGGGATGATAATAATACCTATACATTAGATAAGTATATATGGAATTGTAATCCCTAACTCTTATAATGATATAGTATACCTTTTATTTTATGCTGTTTGACTATATTCTTTTAAAAATAATTATTTAAAAAAGTAAGAGGTAGAAATAACGGAGAAACAGCTCGAGATGCTGGACAAAATAGGATAGAAGTGGTGGCAAAATAATATAATAATTGTGAGAATGTATTCATAGAATTGTAGAATTGGAAGGGACTGTGCAGGAATCTTTTTGCCCGATGTGGGGCTTGAACACACAACCCTGTGGCTAAGAGTTGACCCTGAGACTAAGATTAAGAGTCTCATATTCTACCAATTGAGCAGTGCAAATGTGAAAAGAGTATTACTGGATCAGACCTGCCTAGCCCAACACCCTATTGCGGCCAATCAGATTCCTATGCAGCCAGATGAACAAGCAAGGGCATGGGAACAATTGCTTTGCTCCCAATGTTGCCTCTGGGCTTGGGGGCTTCATACAGCCATCATTACTAGTAGCCTTTGGTGGGCTTATCATTCATGAATTGGTTAATTCCTCTTTTTTAAAAAAACAAGGTATTTAAATAACAAAAGCAGCTGGAAACATAGGGGGGAAAGTCCCAATCATTAAGAAAACAATTGAGCATTGATAGTTTTAATTCTATTTATGTATATAAAGGTAAAGGTACCCCTGCCCGTACGGGCCAGTCTTGACAGACTCTGGGGTTGTGCGCCCATCTCACTTAAGAGGCCAGGGGCCAGCGCTGTCCGGAGACACTTCCGGGTCACGTGGCCAGCGTGACATCGCTGCTCTGGCGAGCCAGAGCCGCACACGGAAACGCCGTTTACCTTCCCGCTGGTAAGCGGTCCCTATTTATCTACTTGCACCCGGAGGTGCTTTCGAACTGCTAGGTTGGCAGGCGCTGGGACCGAGCAGCGGGAGCGCACCCCGCCGCAGGGATTCGAACCGCCGACCTTTCGATCGGCAAGCCCTAGGCGCTGAGGCTTTAACCCACAGCGCCACCTGACTTCTATTAAAAACATACAATCACAGTGACTTAAAATTTCCAGTATGATCTATTGCTGCAAAGGTAACTTCCAGAAGTTTAGCCCTGTAGAATGTAATTTGTTCGTCACATTTTATATCCTGCTTTTCCTCCATGGAGAGTCGCTCAGCAATGCTGATACTCCTGGAAAAAGAAAGAAATGAAAAACTACATGTGGTCTGAAACACAGAAGGAGACTTGACACCTTCCCACCTGCCTTAAATGATGCCTCTGCTGGTAAGTAATAGTAGCTGTTTTGTATCATTCCCAGAAGGGACATGCTTTTCACAGGGATACCATTGCCAAATATCCATCTTCAGTGACATATATTTCCTGAATGTAACACGTATAATGACACACTGTATATTTCAAGCGGTGGTGACAGACAAAAGCTGTTAATGGAGTAGAGTCTTTTGCTTCCTTCTGGATTTTGGGTGTTAGCTGCAGTGCTCAGTGATGCCGTCGTCAGCAGAGGTCCTTGAGGATAACTATGCTATTCCTATGCATTCTGAAAGGAAGAACATTAATTCTGAAAGGAGCAGCATAAGAAGAGCCCATCTCACCCAGAATCCTCTTTTCACAGCGGCCAGCCAGATGCCCGTGAGAAGCCCACAGCCAGAGAACGGAGTGCAACAGCACTCTCCTCCCTTGCTTATTCCAAGGAACTGTCGTTCAGAGGTGTACTGCCTCCAACATTCACTATCATAGCTAGTAGCCATTGATCATTCTAGCTTCCATGAAAGGAAGCTAGGAACTAGAATAAAGCAAGAACATGCATTGAACATGATACACAGCTTCTGCCAAGCTAGCAGTTCAAAAGCATACCAGCGCAAGTAGATAAATAGGTACCGCTGTGGTGGGGAAGGTAAACGGCGTTTCCATGCACTCTGGCACTCATCACAATGTCCCATTGCGCCAGAAGCGGTTAGTCATGCTGGCCTCATGACCCGGAAAGCTGTCTGTGGACAAACGCCGGCTCCCTTGGCCTGGAAGTGAGATGAGTTCCACAACCCCATAGTCGCCTTTGATTGGACTTAACCATCCAGGGGTCCTTTACCTTTTACCTCTACAGTATTCTAAGCTGCTGGAATCTAACAAGAAGCATATATATGCCTTGTGAGGCATATATGTACAGGGATATCAACATACGCTGCGCTCTGCTTTGATGGCTGCATGCAGCGAAGCGGTCTATAAATTTGCATCATAATATAATAATACTACTACCCAGGGCTGCCTAGTTGGTGGAAGGGCCTTTTCAGTAGTAGTTCCACATTTGTGGAACACCCTCCCTGGCTATTATTATCTTCCTCATTATGGACTTTCAGGATGATTTTTTAATTAAAAAAATACATTCCTGTTTACCCAGATATTTGATGGCTGGTAAGCCCCAGATCAGTTTTTAAAGAACATTTTAGTTGTTTATATAATGGTGTTTTAAAATTGTTTCTTTTTATGGATGCATTAGCTGCCCTGTGCTCTTTTGGGAGGAAGCGTGGGGCATAAATGGAATAAATAATAAAATAGTAATAATGTACAGGTGGAGAGAGCGGATTCCACCAACCGACCTCGCCCTCAACAGCTGTGCATCATCTGAGCCATGCCCATGTACCTCTGACAACTGCATATTTAGTAGAATGTCATGAAGGAGGACAGCCTGTGTGAACAAATGCTCTCCTCTCTCATGTTCCACTATAAATGGGTGGCTGTTGGGGCTGGAGGGCTGGGCCTCACTCTCCTCTCCACACAGACTGTATGCATATGGAGGTACTCAGACATTCAGCTATAGCAGCAACTTCTTCTTTTTTAATAAATATGTGAACCTATTTTATTCATCTTCACCTATGTAAAAGTTCCCTACCATCCAGACAGAAGTAGATGGAAAGAAGTAGATGGAAAGATAACTCCAGTCCATCATCTCGTTTCCCTTCTAGCATTTAAGATATTGTTTATAAAGCATTTCCTTAGTAACTCCCAGATGTTTTTTTTATCAGCTAGGCCCAATGTTACATGAAGCAATTAATAAGCAGTTCCGAGCACTTACAGAACCTGGCATTTCAAAAATAAAAAATAAAAATCGACTACAGAAACACCGTGTGGCTTTCACACTGACAGCTGCTGAAAGCTTATCAGATGTTTAAAAATGATCTAGGAAATGCATGTATATTGAGCGAGTTCTTCTCTAATGGCCGTAAAAGGCTTCCTAGTGCATTGGAAAGAACATCATCCCCTCTCCCCACATGTCCCTTTGGACTGTAGAATACACACGCACACTTCTCTAAAAATATCTAGGCCTGAGTTTTCAAAATTTTGTTTTCACCTTAAATAATCTGGATTCTCTTTCTGTTTGTCCTTTCCCCTCCCCGGTCATAGATGTAAGAGCTTATATTTTCTTGCAACATCGGTACAGTACAGCTTTGGCATGCAGCACTTCTAATCTAAAAACTATAGTCTTCTTCCTCTTTCTGCCAGCAGAAGCAGGGGAAATATTTATCTGAAACGAGAACAGACTATTGTGATTTCTCTGCTTAGTTCTCCATTCGCTAATGAAAGAGATAATCCCTGTCCATGTGGCCCAATTTCAGACAATCTTTTATTTTCAAGTTTTTTTGTGTTGGTTTTTTTCTTGAGATTTTGTGTTTTCCTGTTTGTATCTACTTGGAAGTCCTTGAATAGTAAATAAAATCACTGAGTGGAATGAATCTGCAATGTGTGTGTGTGTGTGTGTGTGTGTGTGTGTGTGACCTTTAAACAAAGCAAAACAGCTTGATGCTTGTGGGGGTGGGGGAATTGCTCAAAAACAGGAAGTATTATTTTCTTTTCCATCACATCAGATAATGTCTAATAATTCCATGACAATGAGTCAAGCAGAGTTAGTTTGTTATTTTTGATTGATTAATATTCCGGATGACCTCTCCACAATCTCCTGCTCTGCTGTAACTGTAGCCATGGAATATGTTTGTTAAGTGTGTTTGCTAGGAAAAAAAACTTGTAGTACAGTCCTGCATGTCTACTCAGAAGTACATCCTATTAAACTCAGTGACGCTTACCCCAACGTAAATGTGCATGGGATTACAGGAGCCTTACTGAGACAGGCTATATTTCAATTTCAATTATGCTGCAATTTAGCAAGGGCATAATTTGTGTCAGAATCTTGGATGACATGGCAGATCCAGCCAGGGGGCAAACATTTATCTCTGTGGGATGGAAGTTTCCAAACAGCTGCTGCACTTGTCCCTCTTTATCATGCAGTTTCAGCAGGTCGACTCAGAAGTCCAATAGAACTTACTCTCAGGAAGGTGTGCAACCTAGCTAGCTAGGAGTGGTGGGTGCTCCACAGTAATCTGTAGGTAAGGACTGACTCACAATTTGTGAATCAAAGAAAGAACAATATTAGGCATCCTTAGGATCTTCAACATTGGTAATGGTTTCATTTATCCAGCATAAGGATCATTTGTTGTTGTTGTTGTTTAGTCGTTTAGTCGTGTCCGACTCTTCGTGAGCCCATGGACCAGAGCACGCCAGGTACTCCTGTCTTCCACTGCCTCCCGCAGTTTGGTCAAACTCATGTTTGTAGCTTCGAGAACACTGTCCAACCATCTCATCCTCTGTCGTCCCCTTCTCCTTGTGCCCTCCATCTTTCCCAACATCAGGGTCTTTTCCAGGGAGTCTTCTCTTCTCATGAGGTGGCCAAAGTATTGGAGTCTCAGCTTCAGGATCTGTCCTTCCAGTGAGCACTCAGGGCTGATTTCCTTCAGAATGGATAGCTTTGATCTTCCTGCAGTCCATGGGACTCTCAAGAGTCTCCTCCAGCACCATAATTCAAAAGCATCAATTCTTCGGCGATCAGCCTTCTTTATGGTCCAGCTCTCACTTCCATACATCACTACTGGGAAAACCAAAGCTTTAACTATACGGACCTTTGTTGGCAAGGTGATGTCTCTGCTTTTTAAGATTCTGTTTAGGTTTGTCATTGCTTTTCTCCCAAGAAGCAGGCGTCTTTTAATTTCATGGCTGCTGTCACCATCTGCAGTGATCATGGAGCCCAAGATCATACATATCCCCAAATAACCCAGCATAGCAACGATACATTTTCCTAATAGTAGTGGCCAGTGAGATGGTACTGGTATTTGGGCACTATCGCTCCCCTGGCTTCCCAACACAGTGGATCAGCCCTGCTTACTGAGAGTGTTCGAGTGAGGTGTGGGATAACCAGCCTCATATAACCAACATGCTCAAGTCTAATTAATGTGTGAAGGAGTTAATGCTATAGAGTAAGCTGTCCTGTCAGGCTTAGCTGAATCACTCCCTCTCACCTTGGGAGGGAGGTAGTCAAGCCTATTGTACTCAAGCCATCCTAACAAGCCATTCTTGTGTTCCTATACCAATAATATAGAAACTTTTACCATTGTAACTAAGCCAAGTTTTAAAGCCTGTGCAACATTTTCTATATGGAAAAGGACATGACTCTGACCTTTGGAGAGGTTGTAGAGAAACCATTTTTAATTTACCAAATGTGTGGTCTTTGTCTATGCTAGGGGAAGAGGGATTGTTTTGGAACTCACAAGGGCATATTTTAAAGGTCTAACAGCCTGTATTTCCACTCTTTACTTTGCTGCATGTTTTGTGATTTTTATCTGTGCTGGGGTTTTCTCACCAAAGAGTACTTACCCCCAAACCTTAATCTTGGCATCTAGGGTATACCCACTATTTCCTTGCCACCAACACAAGGTGCAGAGAATCCGCTACTGCTGCCTAGGGTTGAATATGAGACGTGTCTGCTGAATCAATGAAAAATAACCATTAACCAGTATATTTCGGTCACTACATGTCAAAGGAGACTGAGGACTCAGCTACATTAGTAAAAAACACACCAATGTTTTGAATGTGCTACAAAGATGCAACACCAGATGGCGCCAGAGAGCAAACACATTTTACATAAGGTTTTTTTAACAGTTTAATTTCTGACTTACTTATAGCATGTTTTTTTTTGCTGTGTGTAGATCCGCCCAGAGTGTTTCTTGATGGTTTCTCGTATTTTTCTCCTTGCTGACACAACACCAGCCATCATATAGGCTAAAGGCATCAACCTCCACCCTTCTGAAGAATAACCAGTATATGAAACAATCTTACCCATGATTCAGAAATTTAGAAGGATAACTAGGCAAAAGTTTTCAAATACAATCTTGGAGGCGTAGAAAATGGAAGGATATTTGAGAGAGATCAGCTAGATCAGGCTAAAGGCTTATCTATCTAGTCCAGCATTTTGTTCACAGTGGTCAAGCAGATGCTTACAGGAACCTATGAGCAGTGTCCAAGTGTATAAAATGATAAAAGAAAGACTAGCAATTGAGTGGCAACCAACATTTGAATGATAATGTAGTTGGTCCTACCCCAACTGCATCAATTTTCTCTGAATATGTTGCAGGAAGGAAGGAGATGATGAGCCCAGGGCTTATTCCAATGTGCTTGCTTCCGTATAGCCTTATGTTGTCGGATACAGGAACTGATGTTTCAGGAAGTTTAGTGTGTAGCACTCCCGTTCCATTATTACTTCATGTGTGACACCTTTGTTTTTAGCTGTTCCTATTGTTCTAGACAAGCATTTCTTTATTTTCTCAGAGACTCGAAAACAAATCCAGCCTTTTGCTGTGTTGACCTTTTCACAAGAAAGAAGAGCCTCAAAAGCTATTTTTTTAAAAAACCCATTTTGGAGAACTTGGTTAAAGAGCCATTTCTTAGTTAATGCTCACAGTGCGATTAAACTTTATTGCTTAAGCTTTTCAAAGAGATGCTGTAATGAAGGGCATATTTGAAGATCTCTTCTTAGGTTGCATTTTTTTTTTTAAGGTTAAGGTGGAGGCCTTCTAAAAATGCATGCCAGTGGAAGTAATGTGCTACCTGACTAAGGGAATGCATAAAGGAAAGACTGTTTTCCTCAGCAAATGATTATATTTATCCATAACTGTGCCTTGTGTCACACCTAGTGCTCATAGGAGCCAACTCCCCTAGAGGCCAAGGTCCCTTTGGCTTCCCCAATAACATATTTGAGGTGGCCAGCCCACCCCACCCCCCAAGTTGATGACCATTGTCATTCAAATAGTGTGTGTGTGTGCTGCATCATGTGATTATGCAGGGCGGGGCTTACCTGACCCATCCCTCAGACTTAGAAAAATTCCCATGGAATTCACTGAGATTTGCTTCTGAGGTATAAACGGGGGAGACATACAATTCATTTTGCATTTAAAGAGACACACTTTTGGAAACAATAGGAGAACTGAAACACAGACATCCTTTGACTTATGCAATACTGTTCTCCAGCCAAGTTATGTGGTGGTGGTGTTGTTTATGAATATACATGGGAATAGTTGAGGGAGTTGGGTATGTTTGGCCTGGATGGGAGGAGACTAAGAGGAGATGTGATAGCCAACTTCAGATGTCTATAGGACTGTCAGGTGAAGGTGGAGCAAGCTTGTTTTCTCCTACCCTAGAGGCTAGGAGCCAAACCAATGGGGAGAGGGAGGGAAGGAGGAGGAGGAGGAGGAGGAGGAGTCACATGTATGGGAAGTGAGATTGCAGCAGCAAGCCCTGCACTATACTTGGGCACCTTTATTTGCACATATCTAAGTAGAGACATCACCTTGCCAACAAAGGTCCGTATAGTAAAAGCTGTGGTTTTCCCAGTAGTGATGTATGGAAGTGAAAGCTGGACCATAAAGAAGGCTGATCACCGAAGAATTGATGCTTTTAAATTATGGTGCTGGAGGAGACTCTTGAGAGTCCCATGGAAGAAGATCAAACCTATCCATTCTGAAGGAAATCAGCCCTGAGTGCTCACTGGAAGGACAGATCATGAAGCTGAGGCTCCAATACTTTGGCCACCTCATGAGAAGAGAAGACTCCGTGGAAAAGACCCTGATGTTGGGAAAGATGGAGGGCAAAGGAGAAGGGGACGACAGAGGACGAGATGGTTGGATAGTGTCTTCGAAGCTACAAACATGAGTCTGACCAAACTGCGGGAGGCAGTGGAAGACAGGAGTGCCTGGCGTGCTCTGGTCCATGGGGTCACGAAGAGTCGGACACGACTAAATGACTAAACAACAAACTGTGCATGCATGTACACAAACCACATGTGCATGTGTGAGTTGGGGATTGTGCCTCCCCACTGTGCATGTTTGCTTTACACCTGTTGGATCAATCATGAGGACTTGTGTTAGGTTATCCTCGTCTACCCAGCTAGGACTATACGCATGCAGATACAGGCCTACGTCTGCATAACCCTAGCTTCCTAAGTAACCACACATGCAAATGCATCCTGTCCACATATATCCTCATGCTGAAGTGCCCAACAGTGCCAATTATCTCTTCAGGGATGAGGAAGACATGGGTAGGAAGGGATGCAGGGATATGTCACTGGCCTTCTCTCTCCTCAGATGGTTCTGTCACTGTTTATTTGCCTGGGGATATGTACATAGCAGCAGCCCGCTGCTACATATGTATAATGTTGCATCAAGAGGACTACTATATGTACAACACAGCTGACAAATTTATTTTTGCCTTCTGCAACAGCTACAGGGTCTGAGGATTTCAGCTGCACAATTAAATACTTCAAAGACTCTGTTTATCAAAGGTATCAGATAACCACCTACGTTCCATGCTCTGCTGGGGCAGGTTTGTTATTCAAATTGAATATTTCAAAGACACTTCAACTGGACGATCAAGCCTTTGATGCTATTCAGAGGCTCCATTCTAGGGATACAGTTGGAACAGCATGAAAACTGAGCATTAACTGGTGGCTGGATTGTTGACCCACAAGCTTAAGGAATTAAGAGAGAGAGGGGGAAGCTGCCTTATAGGAAAGCTCTTACATTAGATCATTTTGATGCAGGAAAGCATGTAGCAGAGGCAGTGATTATGCCATGACCATGTTTGCACACAACCCAGTGATAGACTTAGGAGGGTCTCATCAATTGATATTATTGAAAAGGGAACTCTTGTGAGAACAGGTATAAGTTTCCTGTCATCTGGCTTCCACCATTCACGCTAAAGCTGATTGCCCTGTTTTGTCTACCGTACACACTGGTGTGTATGCAGTGATAATGGTATATGTGTAGTGATGCCAAGAAAAGAGCAGGCAAAACAGGACGAAAAGGCCTCATCTCGCTAGCTGAGCTGGTGATAAGTTCACTGAACAGAACCAGTTGCATTTCAACTTGCTCAGGCTGCCCTGTCCCAAGAGAAAAACTGCATCCATCTTAGCTTGGTGGTTTTTTGCATTCAAGGGAACAGCAGCTGAGCAAAGCTTCACAAAAGGCTTGTAGGGAGAAAAAAGAGAGGAAATACTTTAGGAGTGGGGGGGGGGGAGAGAGAGATAAACCCTGGTGTGTTTTTATTCATTTTTTCAGGTCTCAACTCAAGAAGTTTCATATTGTATATGTATCTAAACGATCCCTTCAGCTGTTCCTCCCCATGTGATGGGATTTGTTTTGTTTTCCCCACCTAAAGAAAGCAGAAATCATTGTGGGGTTGACCTTTATCCAGGAAGTTGCCCTCGGCTTGCATGTCTTGCCTTGGCCAGCTGCCAGAAGAGGATCATTTTCACAATTAACTGGGGAGGATGTTTGGCTGTGTGTGTGACAATGAAACATTTACTCGCTACAATAAGGGACTTCCAACAAAGGGTAATAATCTAACATGTAAATAATGGTGCGTCCACCTACGTTTCTGCAACACAATGGACAAAGGGAGTGATGATGCATCTGTTTTCTCAGGTTTCTAGGTTGATGTCACTTAGGGAAGGGAAGAGAGACCAAATGAGCTCTGTGCGTCTTAAGTATGTGCTGCAGCTGAGCTGCAGAGTTCGTTGATTGTGGTGCTGAATTCATTTCTATGAACTATAAGATAAAGAAAGCCAGTAGAGAACAGTAATGAAATATATCTAACTCTGGTACATTTATTCTCATCTGAGAGAGCCTAGGACTCCAGAGCAGTCTCCAGTTGGTCTGAGCTTGCAGGGTTCTTCTTGTAACAATGGCTCCTGTGGAATGAAAACTCCCTTAAAGTCACCACCCCATTAGCAAGCAGAAACTTGGGGGAGGAGATTTTTTTTTAAAAAAAACTGTTTTTGTGTGTGTGTTCATGGGCACAGACTTTCTTTCTTTTCTTTTCTTTTCTTTTTTCTTTCTTTCTTTCTTTTTTGGATTTGATATCCCACTTTACCACTACCCGAAGGAGTCTAAAAGCAGCTAACATTCTCCTTTCCCTTTCTCCCCCACAACAACACTCTGTGAGGTGAGTGAGGCTGAGAGACTTCAGAGAAGCGTGACTGGCCCAAGGTCACCCAGAAGCTGCATGTGGAGGAGCGGAGACGCGAACCCGGTTCCCCAGATTACGAATCTACCGCTCTTAACCACTACACCACACTGGCTCTCCATTTTCAATGGGGAGAGCAGCATGGCTGTGGCCTATCTTTAACTGCATGGCAGCCACGGGCTGGCAGCTGCTGTCCTTCCCCACCAAATAGGCAGCAGTGTTCACATTTCCTCTGTATGCTGGAAATTTGTCCCACAGTATAAATTATGGCAGGGATGCGGGTGGTCCTGTGGATTAAATCACAGAGCCTAGCACTTCTACCAATCAGAATCCCCACAACAGGGTGAGCTCCCGTTGCTCGGTCCCTGGTCCTGCCAACCTAGCAGTTCGAATGCACCCCAAAGTGCAAGTAGATAAATAGATACCGCTCCAGCGGGAAGGTAAACGGCGTTTCTGTGCGCTGCTCTGGTTCGCCAGAAGTGGCTCAGTCATGCTGGCCACATGACCCGGAAGCTGTTTGCCGGCTCCCTCAGCCAATAAAGCGAGATGAGCGTTGCAACCCCAGAGTCGGTCATGACTGGACCTAATGGTCAGGGGTCCCTTTACCTATAAATTATGGCAGGGATGAGGAACCTGTGGCCCTTCAGATGTTGTTGGATTCTAGCTCTCATCAGTCCCAGCCAATAATAGCCCATCATCAGGGATGGACAGGGATGAGGGAAAGTTGTCCAACAACATCTGGAGGACCACAGGTCTAAAGCCATTGAGCACCATTAAAGTTTACCAGTATGTGGCACTGCAGATTTCAACAGGCATCTTCTGTTCTACAAAGAGCAATGGAGCTGCTATTTGTCCTAACATTTTTTTAAAAAGATAAAATTGGGGAAAACAACAGCGCCAGTCCATTCCCAACACATAGTTTCTGCAGTATGCTGAAGAAGCACTTCTTTATCCTGGCCTTTGGCTCCTGAGATATATGTGTTTTCAGGACCCACCCTATTCCTGTGACTGTAATTCATTTTAATAATTGTTCTACCGTAATTCACCCCGAGACCTTCTGGGGAAGGGCAGGTGATAGATTTAACAACAACAGTTGTATTTCTAAACAAAAGCAAAACTGAGCAATAAATATCTGGTATGGGGAAGACAATTTCCCACTTTCCCAAAGCATATTGATGGAGAAACGGTCAAAATCTCTTCTTCCACACAATGCAAGTGTTTCCAGTCTACAACTACAGTTTACCTACAAATACTCATTCTAATCTATATGCAAAGAAACACCACACAACCATTGACTGCAAAATCATCTCAAGTGCACTCTAAAGGGTTCACTTCACACTGCTGTTGCCACTAGACTGTGAACCAGTTGGGGATTGCCGACAGTTATAATGAGCCAAGGGCCAGTTAGCTCTCTTTAATAGCTTGTTTTTGATGTACACAGTTATCTAAGCACATCTTAGCATATAAAAGGGGATAAAAACATTCACCTGCTTCTCCATTGAAACTGGCTCCCTCCCTCCAGCCCAGCCCAGTGTCCACAAACCTATCCTAGCCTTGGCCACAGGATCAGTTCTGGCGGCTTGAAGTTAGTGCATGAATACTAGTTGCAAGTGCTTTGAGGCATAGGCTGAGTGGACACTGTTTTGATCCCCAGCTATAGGGGAGGGGCAAGATAGAGACCCACCCCACAGTGTCTAACCTCCCAGGTAGATACAGACATCCCCCTGCAGCTGTTTTCTTTACTGTAGGATGAGATTTGTCTTCTTTCCTTTTCTCCTTTAATGAGCACACATGCCTTGATTCAAATCCAATGCAGTTAAACATTTATTCAGATCCTTTTTCTTCTTTTTGAAATGCTGCTGAAGGCAGAGGAAGGGGAAATGACTTCAGAACTGACACAAGGGCCAGCCTATCAGCTATTTGCACAGCCACCTCCTGTTGAAAAAGAGATGAAGCAGTTGAGCAGTGCAAGCTCAGATATTGAGGTGGAGCTAAAGATCAAGGTCATGTGTCCTGCAGGGGTCAGATCCACACTGGAACACCCATGTATATTCTTGAAATCATGCAAGTACTGAAATTAATTCAGTATTTTATGTTGCTTGTTCTCTACAGTTAGGCAATGAGTCTTGTGACTCATTCCCCTGGTGGTAGTACTAGTAGCACTGGCTGAATGACTAACCAACTGCCTTTCATTGAACCAAATGGGCTTCCAAATAGTTTAGCTATTTATAGTTCCAAGTGAGAAGCTAATGCTCCCATAAGAGGAGGCAATGAGACCTGTCTTGTACATTTCCTTGAGCTGTGGATATGCAGCCTCCTCCATGGTTGCTTCCGTGTCACTCTGGTAGCATGTTCATCTTCTGCCCAGGAGCCTAAACCAGTAGAGCTAGCTCACGGTATTATGCATGGTCCCCTGATTCTGATAAAGCAGCACCATGGGAACACCATGCAGCACTAAGGGGGAAAAACAGCTTCTCCTCTTGTTTACACTGCTTCTGCCAACACTGAAAGCATTCTCCTAGCCAGGTGCTTTAGCATTCCCATCATGCTGCAAATATTTCATCAGTACAGTCTGCAGGCTAAAATAAAATAAAATGCTCAAAGTGAATGTCCTAAAGCAGAGCGTTTGCTAAACTGTGGCAAACTTCCTTCCAAGAGAATTTCTTGTTCTGAAAAGTTCAGGTGTCTTCTGCATTTTAAGGCTGCCTCTGTTGCTGTCACAGATAGGTAGCCGTGTTGGTCTGCCATAGTCAAAACAAAAAAAAATTCCTTCCAGTAGCACCTTAAAGACCAACTAAGTTAGTTCATACCAAGAACTAACTTAGTTGGTCTTTAAGGTGCTACTGGAAGGAATTTTTTCTGTTGCTGTCTTTACTTCTAATTACTATATCTGATTTGGCCATTAATCACAGGGGGAAACAGCATTCTGGTACAAACAAAACTTTTGTGCATCGCCTGGTAAATATACCCCAGAATAGCTGCTTTTGTATGAACAAAACCGTGTGACAACCACACTACCTCCTAAAAAGAAAACTGCAGGAAATGTTTACGTGAAACATGTTCATATAGGAACAATGGCCTCATTTGCACTTAACAGTAAACCTTGGTTTGTGGTTTATCAGGCTCTAGTGGTCCGCTAGTTCACACTGTCCTATCACTCTTGCTTCACTATTCCTCTGGTGGGAGCAGGAGCATCCAGCCATGAAGCCTTGGCTTGTTGTCATGTCTGAATGTGGGGTCACAATTTGCTTCTCCCATAAAAATAAAAATAAAAATCACAATTGCTGACCATCTTGTACTTATGGCTTGTTGCTAGGTTGTTGACCGTGGTTTGTTAGGAAGAAACAAGCCACAATCCTGGTTCTGATGGCAAGTCAAGGCTGCATGGGTTGTTGCTGCAGTTCCCATTGTAGGAGAAGCTAAGAGGCAGTGATCGGAGCAACTAGGCAGTGTGCGCTAAGATGCTACTCAATCCCAGTAAACCATTAACCATGGTTTATTGTTACACACAAAGAATAAACCTATCAAATCAGCCCCAATTATTTGGACATCAAACATTTTCCTCTTGTTTGAGTAAGGCTCTTGCCTATGTCAGCCGCTGGCCAGCTCATTGTAGCATTTCTGTATGCCACAGTCACTTTGTGGGTTTATTTTTGTCCCTGCACTGTGCTACTGTCATATGAAAAGTGAAAATGATGGTAAGGCATCATGTTCCAACTTTTCTCAGGAACACACTTCTCTTTTCGTGGAGCCAGTTTTTATTTATTTAAAGAACACAGTCTTTTGAGGGAAGGGTGTTGCTAAAAAGTGATATGCTGTGTTGCATGTTCACCTCTCAGCATGATGTACCTGAGCCAAAATTGGGAACAACGTGCTGCTTTCTTTCTATTTTACCTTGGGTGCAAATTAAGTCAAAATACACATCCAAAGTTAATAAGAAGCTGGCTTTCTTTGCCTTGGAATCAGTTTGAAGGAACTTGTTGACCATGGATTGTATATCAACCAAAGTAGATTACTTCAGGTTAATTATATACACATCTTGTAAACAATTATGCTTTATTTTTAAAGTATGGACCTGCCAAATGCATATTTAATGATTAAACTCTTGCCACTCCCTCTGCTATGGGACCGCCAATCCAAATATAGGCCGGTGCAGAATGCAACTGTTAGGTTTCTCACAAATGCGCAGAAGCACCCATTATGTCATCTCCATTTAATCAACTCCAATAACATCTCACTCCTTTCTGAATCCCATCTGGTAGCTACAAATTCTTCGATCTGCTGGTTTTTCAGAAGGGCAGATTGAAACTGCCACAGTTTTTGCAGAGCAGCAGCATGAAAAAATTATATGCATCTGGAGCAGTGGGAGTGAGAACACATGCCAAATGTGACAGAAAGGTTACATCACGAAAGGAAATGGAGAGTTCTTCGGGAGGACATAATGTGTCTTTCCCTTTGACGTGAACTTTAAAAACCTAAACCCTTCATTTCCATTTCCATGCATCCTTTATTCATACCCAGGAAATCAGCAGAACACATGCTTTGTAATAAGATTTCCAAGGAACTGGGAAAAGGGGAGGATTCTGTTAACCAACACTGAAGATTCATTGAGAACAAACAGAAGTATTAAAAGCTGTACCTGTTAAATATCTTGCCTGACATCCAGCTGTTAAAGACACAGAGCCCCTATCTAGAAAGAAAAGGTGGCAGCTCACCTTTTGGGACTCTGTATTGTGTGCTGCAAAGGAGCATATAGAAACAGAGGCCCCTGGAGTTCAGCTTCTTCTTGGGCCTTTCAGTGTGTTCATCTCCTTTGCTGCAATGAGCACAAGGACCACTAAGGCAAAAGGTATCCATGCATACTCAGTGTAGTAGCGGGGAAGGAAAAACAGAAATGGAGATAGCAGTGTGGTGGAGAGCCAGTGTGGTGTAGTGGTTAAGAGTGGTAGTCTCATAATCTGGGGAACCGGGTTCGCGTCTCCGCTCCTCCACATGCAGCTGCTGGGTGACCTTGGGCTAGTCACACTTCTCTGAAGTCTCTCAGCCTCCCTCACCTCACAGAGTCTTTGTTGTGGGGGAGGAAGGGAAAGGAGAATGTTAACTGCTTTGAGACTCCTTCGAGTAGTGATAAAGTGGGATATCAAATCCAAACTCCTCCTCCTCCTCCTCTTCTTCTTCTTCTTCTTCATTGAACCACAATTTTAAGTGACCACCTACCATGGGATTTCAGACTTTTGTTGTCATGATATGAACATATTGGAGCCAGGACATGTGTAGAGTAGCCCCTTTGCTGTCACCTCTCTCCCATCCCAAACAAGAAAAGTATCTCAGGGTGGTCTTGCAGATCTGCAGAAGCAAGGTCTGGACTACAGCAGTGGTCATGAGCCAAACGACTGGACTCTTTTCCTGCCAGAGCCCTGCCCTAAAGTGAGGTTGGGGACAGATCATGTTTTTATCAGAAGGCTGAAGGCAGTTTTGCAAAGGATGGTTAAGGATCCTAGGTGATTAGTGTGGAATTGCCATGCTTTGCTCACTGGACCACCCACACATTCCACTCTATTAATTGTTCTGTGGCGCTTTCCCAGTGTTACCACATTTTTGTTATATGGAGGCGGCACTCTTGTGCTGTAGTGCAACAAAAGTAGAGCAACAAACAACCCCCAGGATATTTGTGATATAAAAAGTTACAAGATTTCAGCCAGATGTTATGGGACATGCGCCAATTTGAAAGGAAGCATTATGTCTGCCCTGAGACTTTGGCCATGGTAAACGATCTTGAAAGCAGCATCGCATATAATTGCCCTGATACCATCAAGAACAGAAATAATAATGAAAAGAATGAATGTGTAAGAAAAGGGACATCTGAATGGGCCCTCTATCTCCAGCCTCAGTGATCCAGGCTGCATACGAATGTACCATCACAGAGGAACATGTACAGTATAGGCCATTTCCCCTTACCTTCTCTGGCTCCAACACACATGCCTGACTCCGATGAAGTGCCTTCAGTTTGACTCATCTCACAACAGTTTGAGAAATCTATGCTTTGCCCTGTTCTTAGTCCCCAACAACTTGGTTTTAAATGTGTTCGTAGACTTTAAAGAAAATATTGAATAATGCTTTGTTCCATGTTAAATACTGTTACAGAAGCAGTGGCCAGAACACATGGGGTCACAAGCGCCCACACAGGGTCTGTGTCCCTTTGGAGAACAGAAGACACTGTGGAGACTCTTGTGCTTTAAGAAATAGGGTTTATTCACCTATTTACACCCTCAGTCTGCATGGAGGGCGTCCAGATCTTACTGGATGGCCCAAAGCATTTCAGGCAGTCCTTCCCTCTCCCTCGCCAAGATGGATCTCCACCTCTCTTCCTCTTTCTTCTTCCCAGAAGACCCTTGCCCTCCCCTAGAGCAGTTACCCTGGCAACCTTCCAAATCTCCAGTCTCTGGTCACACCTGGGGCTAGGAGTGCCATTGTCCTGTTAACGACCCACAATGGCTCTCTTAAGTCCTGGTTTAGCCAGGCTATCCAGGAATAATAATAATAATAATAATAATAATAATAATAATAATAATAATAATTTATTTATACCCCGCCCATCTGGCTGGGTTTCCCCAGCCACTCTGGGTGGCTTCCAATAAAACACTAAAATACAATAACCTATTAAACATTAAAAGCTTCCATAAACAGGGCTGCCTTCAGATGTCTTCTAAAAGTTTGGTAGTTATTTTTCTCTTTGACATCTGGTGGGAAGGCGTTCCACAGGGCGGGTGCCACTACCGAGAAGGCCCTTGCAGAATTCCCTTGCAGTTTATATTCTCCCCTCCTATCATAAATAACCCAAAATCCTAGCATTTATTCATTTTAGTATTTAGGAGGAACACACCCACCCACCCTGCCAGTTCTGTAACAATACTGTTATGCGCTGGGGGTTCACAAATACCACAAGGACCACCCAATCGGTGCTATTTTGGCTTCTGCTCCAAACCAGAGAAGATGCCCACCCACCCACAAGCTAAGTTTGGGCAGGAAGATACGGTAATATGTGTGTGCAAAGGAGACCACCACCCGTTTTTATATTCCAGTTCACTTTCTGTCATGAATATGACTCTTGTTTCCCATACTTCAGAACTTCCTCAACCTGGGGCAGATGGGAGTTGTGGTCTAACACATCTGGAGGGTGCCCAGTTGAGAAAGGTTGTTATACCTGCTTTTGGTCTGTCCTGAACCATTCAGCTTCATTGGAGGATCCTATTTAGAGGAAAGGGGAGGAGGACTTCTCCCTTAATGTTTGGCAGTCCACATGCTTCCCTAAACAGTTTCTGTTGCACTTAACAATTTTTTAAAAAATTGATTTAATGGTTTCGGCAATATGGTCCTCAAATGATTTGCCCACCCCACCCCTTATTATAGAGAGAATAAGAATGCCTTTCCATTATCAAGATGCATCAAATGTGTTAACAAGGGTTGGGGGAGCTTAATTTAAACAGTAATATTCCTGAAGAAACCTTAAAACCATTTCCAACCTTAAAATTGCTTCATCCTTTCGGGAGTTTGTTTTCCTGCCTTGTGCTATCTGATCTTTTTCATTACATTCCTGGCTACTTCCTGCTCTCGAACTTTCACTTGTATGCAAGTATAAGTGGAATAGCTCAAGTGACAATGCTGCTCTGTGAGAAAGTTAGCAAGGAACAAGACTGTGGCATGAAAACCTAGCTTGTATACTCCTGGAATGCTGACAATTTCTCCTCTCATGCTCTGACTTGTGGTCCAAAGTTCAGAAAGAGAGAGAGCGCACAGATCTGCAACAGTCTGACATGGAAAAGCATTTCCTGCTCTGTCCTCTTCAGTGCTTAATTTCTAGCCACAGAGAAGCCAGAGCTCCTGCAACGATCATGCAATGATCTGCATAGAAATATGACTAGCTTTTTTTACTCAGTAGTGTGGGAAAGGAAGTCAGATTGTGCTCAGAGTCACTTTCATTACCTACTGTCTTTTCATATCCAGGGTGGCTCTCCAGATGTTGCTGGACTGCAATTCCCATCATCCCTGATTGCTGACCGTGCTGATCAACAGGACTGGTGGGATGTGGAGCTCAACAACATCTGGATGGCCACAGATGGCCACTCAACCCTCGGGGATCTAGAGTCCTACAACTGAAAACATTGGCTGGACTTAGCCATGGTGGACTGGGGCACAAATTAAGCCCTCTGTGTCTTCAATGAAATGCACTTAAGACTCTGAAACAGATGTACTGCACCAGATGTACTTCTGAATACCAGCTGCAGAGAAGCGCAGGTGGGGGGGAGCATTGTTGTACCCAGGCCTCGCTTGTGGGCGTCTGGTTGGCCACCGTGAGAACATGGACTCTTGACCTGATACAGCAGATGTCTTCTTAGTTTATCTTCACACATCTCACATCTCTGTTTTTAATAAAAGAAGTAGTAGGCTTAAAAAAACAAAACCACATGAAATAAATATTACTTTGGAGGATTGAAAGGTAATTTGAGTACAAGGTAAGAACAGCAGCATGTGACAATCTAAACAGCAACATTTGAACGAAAGCACATACAGAGTTTCGTTCATTTTTCAAAGCTGTCCTTCGAGTGAGAAATATTCAATTACTGTAACTCTTAAACTCTAATGAAATGTGACTCTCTCTAGTTATAATATGCACCAGCAAAATCTAATTTCATAGACTGATTAACTGATTAGTCACCCCACCTACTTTGAATCTAATTAGCATTAGTAGCTTCTAAAGATGGCTTCCAAATCATCTTACATTTGGAAAGTTCTCTGCAGAAATATACAAATGGAGCAAAAAACCCTTATATATCTCTCTCTATATATCTATATCTATATCTATATCTATATCTATATCTATATCTATATCTATATCTATATCTATATCTATATCTATATCTATATCTATGCATTTATACTTCTGATGAAGCAGACAGTAGTTATGCCTTCTGTTTGGCACTTCACTGGATGCAATAATCTCCAAAATTATGGAAACATAAACTTCTTCAGTCTGGGGTTTTTTCTTTTAAGGAAATGGGGTGAGAGAACAGGAAAGATGCTGTTTGTTTATTTGTTTGTTTGTTTGCTTGCTTGCTTGCTTCCCACTGGAACATTACCAAGGGGATTAACAAGAAAAAAATCAACAATTAAAGTAAAGCCACTCCCCTTTCCCGGGGGGCGGGTGTGCAGTTGTGGACTGGCATCTGGGACCTCACTGTGACCTGGCAGGGGGCAGAGTGATGCCGCCTGCGTCATTGGGACTCCCAGCTGCATAACGCGCCCCGGCTGACCAATCAGGTTAGCCAGGGGGTGTGGCTGCTACCGTTTAAATCATGGTGCAGCTGGGAGGGGCGGCCTCCGTTTGCCTCCTTCGTCGGACCACCCAGCCCACCCGCCCTCTTTTATGAGTTGCTTGACTTTGGCCCTGCTATGGACTAATGTTGGTTACCTTACTGTTGGGACCAGGTAGGAATTTTTCCACTTGCCAAATTGGCACCAGCCATTTGGTTTTCGCCTACCTTGTAGCAATCGTGATAACTTTGTAAGGTTAGGCGGTTAGGCATTGGGTAAGTCTGACTCATGGGAGGGGAGGTTGTTTGCCTCTGCCTGCCCCTCCTCATTAAGGGTATCCCATTAAAGAGATCCAAGGGTGTGGATCCTGTCCGAAGCCTGGGCGTGGGCTTGGGCCATGCCACAACCCCATCGGGAACCCTGGGGTGCTCTTAATTGATGTGTATATGGGACGCAGCTGGCACTGTGGGTTAAACCACAGAGCCTAGGACTTGCCGATCAGAAGGTCGGCAGTTCGAATCCCCATGATGGGGTGAGCTCCTGTTGCTCGGTCCCTGGTCCTGCTAACCTAGCAGTTCAAAAGCACATCAAAGTGGAAGTAGATAAATAGGTTCCGCTCCGGTGGGAAGGTAAATGGCATTTCCATGCGCTGCTCTGGTTCGCCAGAAGCGGCTTAGTCATGCTGGCCACATGACCCTGAAGCTGTATGCCAGCTCCCTTGGCCAATAAAGCGAGATGAGCACCGCAACCCCAGAGTCGGCCACGACTGGACCTAATTGTCAGTAGTCCCTTTACCTTTACCTTTATCATAGGGCACCTCCTATCAGTGGTTGACCCTTAAGAGACTTCCTGCAGATGGGCAGGAGTCATAATATAGTCAGTTTCACCCAATGCCTAAGGCAAACTGCTCACATCTGTAACCAATAAAGTTGTGGCCTTATTTATCCCATTAACTCAAAATATTTGTGTCCGTGTGTTTATTATCTAAGGGGAGCTTTGGGCCCCGGGGCATCTGCACACAAGTGTGTGTGTGTGTGAAATCAAATTCAATACAGATGCAGATTAGGGTAAGTATATCCACTTAAATGGCTTGTTGAAAAAGGAAGATGTTCGATAGATACCATGTTGCCATTGGCTTTGGGAGGCATCATTGGACTATGTGCACTATTGGAAGAAACATAGGTGGGTTTTTCCAGAAACATTTTTATTCTGTGTTCAAAACGCACCCAACATCCATTACTCTGTAAGGTTGATAACCTGATGCTTTGCTCTGCTTTTCAGTGGTGACAGAGCATAGGATCGGGAGCCTTTGTTGATGTTGTAAAACAGCACAATCTCCTGTACTGCGAGGAAAGAGGGAGATGTAAAGAGACTGTAGTGCATTGTGCTATTGCAAGAGTATGCAGGAAACCTTCAACCGCGAATTTGGACAAGTTACTCTGAACTTCAAAGGAGGCATTGCAGATTCTGTCTGGATAGAGATCAAATTCTACATCACCCCAGGCCATACTAGCTCTGCCCAAGCTCTGCTGCTTCCAGGGTTGAGGGAATTATAGTTTCTATGGGAATCCAGGACCTCTGAACCTAAAAAGCCCCACTTGGATAACTCTGTGGGGAAGAATATGTGGTGATGGAGGTGGTATGGAGTAAAAAGAACAGGCAACTCCAAGCCTTTCAAATTATTTTATTTAAAAGTATTGGGACCAAATAATAATCATTTACACAAATTTAATTAACCTTGGAGTTGATAGAAATTTGCTACAGTATAACAACAGCACCCAGCTGGTGTTAATTGCACCCAGCAGATGTTTAACTGATCCTCAAGTAGATAACAGCTAGCTTTAAATGTTATGTTTACTTTTTAAACTATAATTTGTAGTCTATAAATTATCTTTCTTAATCATACAGAACAGGTCCATGGTTTCATGTAGAAGTATATCATTATGCCAATCCGGACGTTTTGGAACAAACCAGAAATCTCTATTAGATAAAATGGAAGGATAGCTAATTTTCAGTTATATAATAATGAGAATAATCAAAATTTTGTATTCCCTTCTTCTGGTAATAAGGTATAATAATAAAATCTGATTATCACACCAAGCACCTGTAATCTATTTACCAACTGGAATAATAAATGATAGAGTGAGTGAAAAAACTAAGACATTGAAGCAAAAGGTTAAAAAAATATTGTGTATGTGTTTATACCCATTACTGTGTTTTTCACTAAATTTTATTCTTGTTTTAATTTAAAGATAAAGGTAAAAATGCAAAGTAGTCTAGCCTGGTTTCTCGCATCCTTAACAAAATCAACAACAGTGCCCAGATAAGACTTCTTGTAAAAGATCTGAAGTATAGTCTGTGATTGTAGTCAGTATGATATCAGGTTTATGGAATGAAGCAAGCCTGTTCCCAAATATGGGAAGAGCCTTTTCATGCATGTTCCAGAATTCTGATTGGACAGGATTGTTACATAAAAGTAGTGCATGGCATTTTAACTTTCCTTGCAGAGAAGTTTAGAAATTGGAACATTTAGATCTATTGCATTGTACTTAACGGGTGGTTGGCCTTTTCACTGATGATGGTCTATTAAGACACAGAAAACCCTGGATTATATCGTCAACCTTTTTTTTTTATTGCATGCAGAATCTTTTAATGGTGATATCATATATCGAGTAATGCAGGTATTATAGGAAGTGTACACAGGCTTGCTGATGATTCACCAGATTGTAGCACCCTTATATTATTATGGAAATCAGTATATTTACAAATGGTGTGGTGGGGAAACTAGCTAATGAAATTAATACAGGGGCTTAATAATGGAAGAGGAACCACATAAAGTGCAAATCACATCATGTGGAGGGTTGGGACTGAACATACCACTCTGGTGTAAATGAATCTGCCTATTAGAAATGTCAGTTGCTTTTGGATGTTTCTATATGAGGCTGTTGCCTGTAATTGCTCCTGTACTTGTGCAATCAGCGTGTCGTTATCTGCGCTCTAGCCAAACTGTTTGGGATTAGGTTAAAGCCTCTTGCATAACTCAGAAATGAATTCCATAGAGCAAGAAGATAACAAACCTAAGCCTGATTTAGTGAAAATAGCAAGGAAGACAGCTATTATTTAACTGTGTGTAGAAATCACATTATTGCTTCAAAGCATAAGAACTGGTCTGTGTCCTGCAAACTGTCTCCCTCCCTGTTTTTTTGTTTTTGCATGACCTGCTACTGATTTTCATGCATGGATGAACTGTTGCACTGCATCCTGAATTCTGTTCCTGTGGCATCGTTTGGATGTTCTCCCTCTCACAGGGGTGATGCTTCTCTGAGAATGCAGCTGGTTGACCATTTAAGTGACCCAACAACAAGGATAGGGGCCCAACTGCATGTCCTAATCTGCTGTTATCAGCCACATCCCTTTATGAAGCATGAAAAGCTCTCTGTGAGGCTTTGTGGTGTAGTGTGCTGTAGCCAGTGTGGTGTAGTGATTAAGAGCGGTAGTCTTGTAATCTGGTGAACCGGATTCGCGTCTCCGCTCCTCCACATGCAGCTGCTGGGTGACCTTGGGCTAGTCACACTTCTCTGAAGTCTCTCAGCCTCACTCACCTCACAGAGTGTTTGTTGTGGGGGAGGAAGGGAAAGGAGAATGTTAGCCGCTTTGAGACTCCTTCGGGTAGTGATAAAGTGGGATATCAAATCCAAACTCCTTCTTAATCTCAGTCATGGGTTTGAGCCCCATGTTGGGCAAAAGATACCTGCACTACATGGGGTTGGACTAGATGACCCTTGCGGACCCTTCTAACTCTACAACTCTGATTCTATGATATTTTCAGGATTAGAATAAGAGAATCACAGAAGAGTAAAGTTTGAAGAGACCCTAAGGGGGTCCCGTTGCTCGGTCCCAGCTCCTGCCAACCTAGCAGTTTGAAAGCACGTCAAAGTGCAAGTAGATAAATAGGTACCGCTCCAGCGGGAAGGTAAATGGCGTTTCCGTGTGCTGCTCTGGTTCGCCAGAAGCGGCTTAGTCACGCTGGCCACATGACCCAGAAGCTGTACGCTGGCTCCCTCGGGCAATAAAGCAAGATGAGCGCTGCAACCCACGACGGGACCTAATGGTCAGGGGTCCCTTTACCTTTAAGAGTCATTTAGTGCACCCCCCTGCAATGCAGGAATCTCAGCACTTGGTCCCCCATCCAATTTGAAACCATACTGGGCCCTGCTTATCTTTGCAAATGTGCTGCACCCCTAGTGCACCATGCTATACTTTCACTGCTCTAGCCTGCTTTGGTTTAATCCCTGCTAAACAATCAGATAAGTGCCATATTGCCCTCTCTTCTGCATAGTTCTCTTCCAACCACTGCCCTCCTTCCTTACACCAGGCTTAGCCTTGCTCTTGTTTCTCTCATTGCGAAGGTGCTTTGCTGCCTGCTGTTATCTCTTAAATGTAATTCTGTCCATGCCAAGAGGTTTGGGTTAAGCCAGGGCTTCCCTGAGCAGACTTGCCTAAACACACAGAGTAAGTGACAGACTTGGCCTCAGATGGCAAGTTAAAAGAGGATGCAAGGTGTGGGTGTAATGAGAGGCTGTGGTGGGGGGGGGGGACAAAGGTGACAGTGATGGCTGAAGCGACACTACAGGGAGCAGGCAGCCCAGCTGCATACACAATCTAGAAAGGATGTTTTTAAAAAGTTGCAATGTCTTCACTCGTCACTGTGGTACTGCGTGGTTCTGTAAACACAGAATCCCAGCACCTGTTGAGCAGAATATGCTGCTGTCAAATAAAATAAAATAAAATACCTTTATTGGCATCACAATATAAAAGATTTCAGATATGCTGTTTTCATTTGAGGTAATACTCAGGAAATTCACCCTAGAAGGCTCAGAAATCAGGCTCGGTCAGAGGTATGTGCCTATCTCTCCAGGCACCGGCTGAATTCCTTTGACCTCCCTCCGGCGACTCCCGGCAGTAAAAACACACGAGGTCCGTTCCGGCGATTTTCCTCAGGCTGTGAGAAAAACACACCAACTGCTCTCCTCCTCCCTGCTCTCCAGCATATCCCCAGGGAGGGGAATCAGACTCAGACAGAAATGTAACTACATTGCTTTTATTCCTGTCTTTCACTTCAGTACAGAGAAAACATGTCTGCTCTGTTCAACAAACAGAGAGAAACTCCAAACTCCACCCATGTACATCCTGTACAGGTCATATGACACACACTGAGCTAACATCCGGTGCTCAGTACAGAATGGACTGCCCCTTTGTTTCCATGGCAACAGTCACATACTTCCTGTTTGGCTTTCCAGCCACAAGCAGCAGACTTGGCTGCTATAGCCTTTGCTTGCTGCTGCATTGCTGCTTTAGAATAACATACTCCCCCTAAAGTATCAATGCGTGCTGCGAGCAAAGCGTCATCCAGAGAAGAAAACAAACAGTTGTTATATTTATAACACTCCCCTGTTGTTTCAGTTCCATCCTTGGAACTACCCGCCACTGGTTTTACCAATGTACCTCTCTGGTTGTGTGACTTCCAAGGAATGAGTGCTTCTGCATTACCTTGGTTAGCAACTCTCTGTTGTGCCTTTGTCTCTGACTCAGACACAGCTTCAATTTGACCTTGGTCGTTTACAACAGCAACACATGCAATAGCTTGGTTGGCAAACTCTTTTGAATACCTCTTGGGTGGTACACCCTTCGTTGCTCTCTCAGACCTACGTAAGAGGTGCTGCTCTCCCTTGCTTTCTGGTTCAGCCTCTGAACTCTCTGAAGAACCAGTACTAAGCTTAATCAGTGGTTCATCCTCCTCTTCTGAGGGTCTAGTCATTGTGTGAGATTTCTTCTCAATGACTGTGACAACTGAGCTGTCTGAGCTATCGCTGTCATCATCAGTACTACTGAACTCAATAAGATCAAACTCATCATCATCATCATCAGAATCATCATCATCTCCTGTGGGAAATGTGTGAACAATCACTCGCTCCTGTTCAGGAGCACTCTCTAGAAACTTTGTGAGAATCACCTTACCAGATTCAGACAAAATTACTCTGTAGAGTCCCTTTTCATAACCCACAAAAATGCCTCTGGCATTCTTTACTCCACCTGGAGCTTCTGTCCTTACATGAGACCCAAAAACTTTGAAATGGGCAACAGAAGGTTTTCTGTGGAACAGTTTCTCAAAAGGAGAACTTCCCAACTCTTTTGAAAACTTTCTCAACCACGTATAAGTATATGACATTAGCGACTCAGCCCAGTACTCATGTGGCAGATGTGAACTAAGCAATTGCGCATGCATTCCCTTTTGCAATTCTTTGTTCACTCTAACACAGACACATCTGTTCCAAGCTTCTTCAGAAGCTGCAATTTTGTGTCTTATCCCTTTCTTCTTCAGGAACCTCTGGAAATCCTGTAAGAGAAAAATTGGCTTCTCATCTGTGCAAAGACAATCTATGTCAGCATCATGCATATTTTTAACCTTATCACAAAACTCTTTAAACCTTTCTAAGGCTTCTTTCGGTCTCTCCAAAAGATAAATCCAGACAAAACCTGTAAAAGAATCAACACATATTAGGTAATACTTTGCATTGCCTCTAGATGGTGCTAAAGGACCAATCACATCAGCATACACCCGCTGAAATGCCTTGTCAACCCTTGAGGTGACCTGCTTGGCGTTCTTCTTGGCTACACCTGCAAAAGAAATCATGTTAGAATCACAAGAATTACATTCCATGTAATCACTTTGATCAAAAGTCAACAAATACAGTCCATCTTTCTCTTTGGCAGAAAGATACAACTCTCCATCTTTGTAGATCTCACAGTGTTGATCATCATAGGACAGTTTTAGTCCCTTCTTGGCAATCTGCGAAACGCTGAGCAGATTGTACTTCAACTCTGGAACCAAATAAACATTGTTTATAGTCAAGTTCTGACTTTTAAGATACACAGTCCCAATTCCGGTGGCTTCCAGCTCTTGACCGTTGGCTTGTTGTACAACGAAGCTTTGCTTCTTAAACGACGAATACAAATCCCTACGATGGGTCATGTGAACCGTCGCTCCCGTGTCTAAAACGAAGGAATTCCCCACTTGTGGTGTGGCTTTTAGGGACATCAAAGCCTTTGCAGGCTTCGCCTGTGACTTGGCATGACTTCTGCCTGACGCCTCAGACTTCGTGGAGCTTCCCTTGGCTCCTTTGTTCTGACGTGGCTTCCTGCAGTTCCGCTGAAGATGCCCAGTCTGTTCACAATTGTGGCATCGGATAACGTTCAAAGCTACGGCGTCTCCTCCAGTAGCTACAGCAGTGGGGGTGTTAGAACTCCGTTCTTGACTCCCCCTGTCCTTGACTTCCAGGGCGGCAAGTCTGTCATGTTCACAAAGAACCACGGCAAAGACCCTGTCCGAGGTCAAATCTTGCGCTGGGAGAGACCCCAGCTGACTGGCAACGGTTTTGTAAGTCCGATTCAGGCTGTTTATCACCATGAAGCAAAACACTTCTTCCTGCAGACGGAAATTGCATTCCACCATCTGCTGACGCAGAAATTTCATTTCCGTCAGGTGCGCTTGAACATCTCCATCAGGCGCAAGCCTCAGGTTAGTCAGCTTTTCAAAATACAGCAACGCTGAAGAACCTGCATCTCTCTGATGTGTCCTTCTCAGCGTGTCCCAAACATCTTTCGCGTGCTCTAAATCTTGTATATGAACAAGCTGAGAGTCTGACACGCACAGAATTATAGCAGTTCTGGCCTTCACATCCTGTGACTCCCAAGGACGCGTTGGTGCTGCAGGGATGGGGTTCTCAATCACCCCAAACAGTCTCTGATTCTGCAGCAAGGCCTTCATCTTAATAGACCAAGATGCATAATTGTCACTGGTCAAAAGGGGTGGAGAAGGCAGGCTTCCCTTCTTGACATCCATTTTGAGTCCTTGCATTGACTCTCAAACACAAGCCTCTAAAATCCAATAGCTGGCTTGTTTACACTCTGTGCACCTGGCAGCTCTAACACTGGCTGCTTGGAAAGTCCCTTTCCAACAGTTCCTTTGTAAAGGCCTAGTCAAAACACGACTTCCAGCCCTTATCTTGAAACTGGCCTGCGTTGCTAAGCAACCACATTCCTTTCCTTGGACAGGAAAAACCACAGGAATGTTTGGAATGCAGACTCTTCTCTCTCGGAGCTGTTTTTCCCAAACGTTGCTCCCATGAAGCAGAGAATTAATCAATCTGCATTCACACTCTTAAGCCCGAAAATCTCATACCTGGGCTCCGTAGCTTGGCTTTCAGCTTCTTCTGGTCAGCTTCTAGCTGCAGAGAATCAGCCTCCATCTCAGGCTTCAATGGAGAGGGATGAATACAGTCTCCTTGATGCAGACTCCCATGGATCGTAGCAACCATCCTCTGCTACCAATGTCAGAAATCAGGCTCGGTCAGAGGTATGTGCCTATCTCTCCAGGCACCGGCTGAATTCCTTTGACCTCCCTCCGGCGACTCCCGGCAGTAAAAACACACGAGGTCCGTTCCGGCGATTTTCCTCAGGCTGTGAGAAAAACACACCAACTGCTCTCCTCCTCCCTGCTCTCCAGCATATCCCCAGGGAGGGGAATCAGACTCAGACAGAAATGTAACTACATTGCTTTTATTCCTGTCTTTCACTTCAGTACAGAGAAAACATGTCTGCTCTGTTCAACAAACAGAGAGAAACTCCAAACTCCACCCATGTACATCCTGTACAGGTCATATGACACACACTGAGCTAACATCCGGTGCTCAGTACAGAATGGACTGCCCCTTTGTTTCCATGGCAACAGTCACATACTTCCTGTTTGGCTTTCCAGCCACAAGCAGCAGACTTGGCTGCTATAGCCTTTGCTTGCTGCTGCATTGCTGCTTTAGAATAACATTATCCACACTGTATATAGCATGGGAATGTTAGGTGTAAGGCCTGCTGTCATGCACACAAACCATCTATTTTTAGTTTTGCCCTCATGCCCATTGGTTTTTTTATATTCCATTTTACTCCTGTTTCTGTGCTTTTGATTTGCTAACTTGTTTTTCCCTTTTGGTAGCTACCTGAGGAGCAATAAATGCTAAGTGTTTGAATGCAATGAAGCTAGTGCCCCAGAGTCGAGAAATGAATCTTGGGAGACTACTGCCATGCTTACTTCCTGTCAAAATGGCTCCTGCTTGCTTCTTTAAATCACCTCAGGGCAAGTGTTTCTCATAATGGGAAACTTGAGGGAGGCAGGCATGAAGACAGTGGTAGCAGTTTGTTTCAGCATGATGGTGTATGGTGTTTGAAGGAAGTGCTCCTACATCTTTAACTTCTAAAAGGAAAGGAATTGGGTATAGCAGTGCATCTAAAATGATTACCTCACCCAAGGGCTTCTTCTAGATTCATGTCTAAGTTGCTTGTTCAGATTTGTTGATTGGCCACTGAGGAAGACTACAGGGTCAAAATGTGTCTTGCTATGGAAGACTGACTATGGAAGATACTTATCTAGCAAAAGCTGTAGATGTTAAGCTACTTTAGAAAATAATCCAATATAGGGTTGCCATATTTCAAAAAGTGAAAATCTTTTCACAAAAGTTGTTCAAGGTTTTTCTTTTTGGAAAAATCAGAAGAAGAAGAGGAAGAGGAGAAGTTGTTTGTTTGTTTGTTAATATTTTATTTAGGATTTTCTTGTTTTACAGAAGTGTAATGCCTCGTATTTTTTTTTCCCCCATGTAACATTTTTACAAATCCGTTTCATTTGTTGAGGCATTAGGGGGAGAAGAAAAAAAAAAGGAAAAAGAAAGGGGGTGGAGGGAGGGGAGATGGATGGGGGTGGGGTCGGGTAGCGGTGTTTCTATTATGCTTAATGTATGTAGAGTTTGGTGTCAGCGTTGTTTGTGTTGTTCACTTGTGTTCCTTTGGTGGTGAGAGAGTTTGGGGCTGGCCTAGGATGTGATTGTTTGTTTGTGATTGGGTGTGGGTGGGTGTTTTGGATCAGGTTAGCCATATTGATTTGTATGCTGTTGGTGGATTATTGTCATTGTCTTGTTGGGCTGTGTATGTGATAAAGGGGGGCCATATCGGGGTGAAGGTGTCTTCTTCTGCTTGTCCCCGTGTCAGTTTCAGTTTATTAGTTAATTTTTCCAGTAGGGCTGTTTCCCATACTATTTGGTACCATTGGTCCATGCTTACTCCTGACAGGTCTCTCCAGTGTAGGAGAAGTTGTTTTTGAGCTATTTTTAAGGAAATTTGTCAAAACCTACACTTCTGACATGGGTTGCCATACGTCTGGAAATTCCTGGACATTCAGTGACCTCGTCCTGGACACTGTTTCTGGTGGGCGGAATCCGAATCTGGGAAACCTAAAGGTCCAACCTCTTGTAATGCAGGAATCACAGGTATTCATTATTATTATTATTATTATTAGCCAGTCACTTTAATAATTATCTTTCTTTTTAATGGCAATTTATGTTTTAATGTGTAATAATGTCCAATATATTTTATGATACAGCAGTATAGAAATATTTTTATAACTAAATAAATAAAACACACACCGAATAATTGTGTTTACATGCATAAACTGGTTAATGTGTATTGGGAATTAGACCTAACCGTTAGCAATTGCTGGCTATGACACCTATTTTATGAAGCAATTTTTTAAAAGTTGAATGTTCAGTGCATGGAAATAGATTAGCATTAAAATCTATTGACTTCTGTGTAAGCCACCACTCCAAAGAAGAGAGTCTCAAGAAAGGACACACCACACATGCTATTTTAAGGCTCTTCAACCTCTGCATGCTCCATTAAGTAGCTGTGGGAGGAAACCAAAGCCTCAAGAATGACAACTGAACTGCTGCATACATACTAATGACATTTTTAAAAGGTATTCCCTCCCCCCTATCTCCTCAGTAGCAAAAGTGGAACAACAGAGGAACATTAAATAAGAGGGATGTTTGCTACACAACAGGGGCTGCCATGGGTAACTAAGTAGGGACAGTTGAAGAATATGTGTGTTGCGTTTTATCAGGAAAAGAATTTGAGGAATTCAGTTTATCCAGCAAGCAAAATGGCCACTGTGTTGCGGTGAGGAAGGTATTGGGCTTGGTTGCACAAGAAGAAGATAAAAATCCTTGCTCAACCACAAAGCTCACTGAACAGGCCCCTGGGCAAAGTCACTTATCTTTCAGTCAAAAAAACCTGAGAGAGAAGTGAGGTAAGAATCACAGGTACTTTCAAAAAGGCCCTATCTGCAATCCAAGTCTGCAAATTACCTGGTGGTGGTATTGGTGGTAGTAGTAGTAGTAGTAGTAGTAGTAGTAATTAATAATTGTACCCCACCCATCTGACTGGGTTTCTCTAGTCCTGCTCTAGTCAGTGAAATGAAGTGGACAAGAATAGGACCTAAGGTAGCCAGGTGGAAAATACCTTTAATTGCTATGTAAATGAGGAAATTTCCTCTTTTTTCCCTGTGGCCACCTTAAGGGGTAGCGTGTCAAGCTTCTTTGTTTTGCACTGCTATAGAATCACACCACAGCCATTTACTTCAACAAGGCCCCAGGATTCTTTTAGCCTTTGTTGCAAATTGGCCAAGTTTTATTATTCTGACTACATTGGAATTAGTTTATGAATAATGGTGCCTTTACACTAATATACATACACTGATCTTATCAGAGGCACTATCTGTCCTCAAGTACCCTAGGCAGAACATGCTAACTTTGTTTATATTCTCTGTCTTGGTAACTGGAGATCACAAAAGGCATTGCTATTAGAACAATCCTGTTTATGTTTCTCCTTTGGATTTTCAGAAGTTGTTAAAAAGTGCCACTTTCTTTCTTTTAATAAAAAAAAATAGCAAGCAGCCTGACAAAAAAAATATTGGTGAAAACAAACCAACAGCATACTATGCTGAGAATGCAAACAGGCTGTGAGGCTGAAAGAGAGGACTATTCCTTAGCAGATACACAGAAGGTTCAGAAATAGAATCAATTAGCAAATTTGACTTCGCAAGATCTGAACAAGTGGTATGGGTGCCTTTCATTGCAAAATGCCACATTACAAATGGTCAGATTATGTACTATGATTCTTCTTCTTCTTTGGCGATCACTCGTAGCCGTGTAAGGTTGTCTTCTATAAACACGGTTTTAACAATGAGTCCGTAAGTGACTGTGGAGGCCAATTCTGGATCCACACGTCCTTCCACAGTGGGGACATTGGTTTTCGGGCAGGAGTTGATCACGGTGTGGATTTTCCAAGCGTGCCTTCCTCTTAGCACGTTTCTCCCTTGCGTCCTGAGTTCGAGTGTCTTCAAAGCCCATGACACTTTTGGTAAAGGCTGTTCTCCAGTTGGAGATCTCACAGGCCAGCGATTCCCAGTTGTCAGTGTTTATACTGCATTGTTTTAGATTTGCCTTGAGACAGTCTTTACCTAGCAGTGCTTGAATTCTGCATAATTCAGTGTATACAGTGGTTTATAAGACTAGGTTATAAAAAGGTAAAGGGACCCCTGACCATTAGGTCCAGTCATGAACGACTCTGGGGTTGCAGCTCTCATCTCGCTTTACTGACCGAGGGAGCCGGCGTACAGCTTCCGGGTCATGTGGCCAGCATGACTAAGCCGCTTCTGGCGAACCAGAGCAGCGCACAGAAACGTCATTTACCTTCCTGCCGGAGCGGTACCTATTTATCTACGTGCACTTTGATGTGCTTTCGAACTGCTAGGTTGGCAGGAGCTGGGACTGAACAACAGGAGCTCACCCCGTTGCAGGGATTCAAACCACCGACCTTCTGATCGGCAAGCCCTAGGCTCTGTGGTTTAGACCACAGCACCACCTGCGTCATAAGGTAGGTTATTTTTGCCTTAAATGTTGTTAACAATTCAGAGAAAGAAAGAAAGAAAGAAAGAAAGACCCAAAGGTGACCTTTGCCTTTAAAATTCGAAATGCACATTCGGTTGTTATTCAGTTGTTATTCAACTGAAATAATCTCTTTGAAGTTACTTCCTCCAGGTTTACAACCTGTGGCCATTGTGGTGTAAATGAAATCTGATGGATAGAATCTTGCCGGAAATTGAATTTGTATTTTAGCATACTGTGGAAAGAGATGAGGTTTAGGCTGCTTCCACACTGGACATTTACTATGGAATAGGCATGATTTGGTCACTCACTTTTTGCAGAGTATTTGCACACATCTGTGAACAAAACGCACGCCTCTTCTTGTTGTCTGAAGAAGTGTGCATGCACACGAAAGCTCATACCAATAACAAACTTAGTTGGTCTCTAAGGTGCTACTGGAAGGAATTTGTTTGTTTGTTTGGAATAGCTGTAGATGGCTATCCTGGCTAATAATGGCTTGCATGGTTTGCTGCATTTTTGCTTTCTGTGGCCTGCGTCTCCTCTCTAGGAACCAGCTCTATCACTTTAACTTTTTCCTTTCCAAATAGCATTGCCTTTATATCTGCAGCAAAGGTGGCAATTATGATGGGGAAGGCAGTTGAGAGTAAAGGATTTGTTTAACCTTTCCCCAAATGAAAAGCAACTCCTCCAGCACTTGAGGTGCAGAGTGTTTGGAGTCTGAAAGCAGGAGAACTATTCTGCTTCCAGCTTAAAGCAGAACAGCACTGAAAGCACCTTTAGTGTTAATTAATACACTTAGAGAACCATTTCTTTCTTGCTTCATAGAACTTCTAGTGTTACTTTTCTTCCCAATGATGTTTTTCTGCAGCATTAATTAAAGGTAAAGGTAAAGGTACCCCTGCCCGTACGGGCCAGTCTTGACAGACTCTGGGGTTGTGCGCCCATCTCACTCAAGAGGCCAGGGGTCAGCGCTGTCCGGAGACACTTCCGGGTCACGTGGCCAGCGTGACATCGCTGCTCTGGCGAGCCAGAGCCGCACACGGAAACGCCGTTTACCTTCCCGCTGGTAAGCGGTCCCTATTTATCTACTTGCACCCGGAGGTGCTTTCGAACTGCTAGGTTGGCAGGCGCTGGGACCAAGCAGCGGGAGCGCACCCCGCCGCGGGGATTCGAACCGCCGACCTTTCGATCGGCAAGCCCTAGGCGCTGAGGCTTTAACCCACAGCGCCACCCGCGTCCCTGTGCAGCATTAATTAGCCGCTCAATATTCATTCCATTCCATTCCCTCACTTTCTCTTTCTCTCTCATTGCATTCTATTTTATTCTGGAATGTTTTATTTGTGAAGCATTTATACAACAAGCTCATTTTTGAATGCTGCTTTATTTTGGTAACCCTGTTTCTTCACTGCTTGAAGAATGAGAGGAAAGTATGAGGGGAGGCATGCTTGTAAAACTAAGACTCTGGGTGGCTTTGCAACTTTGGCCTCGAGGTTCTGGCTTCTATTTCACACACACACACACACAGTCAGGGTGCAAGCTCGGGGCTTGAGATGACTCTTACATATTCAAATTGCTCAGTAAAACAATGCAGACAATGCTACAACCCTCTGTTTATGCCCTTCCTTGTACCACAGCTGCACAATGGCCTTGTAAGATAGACCGGTTGTGTCTTAGCTACCCAGAGCAGCTGCCACCACCACTCCCTCTTTCCGTAGCCACCCCCGACAGGTGGGGAATTTGGGATGCTGAAGAAAATACTAGGGGCCCTGAGACAGTATACTCTGCATTTCACAACCACATCTCTCACTCAGAGAGTAATGCCCACCCACAGTTGTCTCCCCCATAGATCAGAGCAACCTGTTGGCCTTTTACAACCCTACACTCCTTTAGCATAAATCAAGCAGGTGGGAGATTACTGGAATCGTGTATTTTTTTCAAACACACACAAACCTCAACAGCCAAATATAAGAAGATTCCTTAAGAATAAAAAAGGGAAGAGCAGAGGCCAAATGGAGAAAGCAGGTTAAAAATAACTGGGGCTCTCTAAGTCAGATCTACCTGTGCGGACCTAGCTCCTGACAAGCAGGCTGCTTGGTCTGCTCACAAGGCATTGGTGCAGAATTTCATGATGGTCAGAGATGGACCCCAATGGTAGGGAGGACCCAAACGGACCCTGATGTGAGGGGGGAAAGGCTGTAAAACACAGCCCATTATTAAGCTCTCCCTCCCCTCCACATGCTGGTTTGAGTGGCACCTAGCTCCTTTCAACCAATAAGAGCACATGTTGCATTTGGCAAGTAAAGGGAATTGACATCTTTCAGGGAGTGGTAAGATGGTGGAGACTTCCTTGGGCTGGCATAGAATAGATGGCCGTTGCTGGAGTAAATCATCACTGGGGTTTCTGAAATTTTCCTGCCAGGCAGCACCTTTTCTGAGTTTGTGTGTGGCTGGTGGGAAGGGGTGCAGGGCGGGAGAAGACAAACCATGAGTCTTCTTGTGCAAGTGGGTGGACATCACTGGATATTACCTATGCTTGTTTACTCAGAAGTAATAATTCCATTGGTGCTTCCTCCTACTGAAAACATGTTTTCCCCTGAGATGTAACCCAGTCATTTGTGGAAGATCAGTTTTATGTGTGGTGAAATTGTTTCATTGGTTTTAGCGTTTGTGTGGATGGCTTTATTGTTTCAGAGTTTATTGAACTTGTAGCTTTTGTTTCTGTGTTTTACCATGTACGCTGCTTCAATGGGTTTATGCTGTAAGGTGGTCTATAAATCTATATAATAATAACAACTGAGAAGTAAATCCCATTGGGTTCATGGAGTGAATATTACACTATTAATCTGCTCCATGGGTGCTGCTGTAAATCGAAGCATGAATACCTCCCACCAGCAGCGTAGCGTGGATTGTCAACACCCGGGGCAAGACAAGTAATTTGCGCCCCCTAACCTGGGGCAAGGCAAGTAATTTGCACCCCCTAACCCGGGGCAAGGCAAGTAATTTGCGCCCCTAACCCCTAACCTGCCGCCGCTGCCAGCTTCTTCTTGCTGCTGCCTGGGCTGGTCGGGTGTGGTTCTCTCCCGCACTCAGCGCTGCGCTGGGTGGCCGCTGCACTGTCCCTCCCCCAGATAGTCCCTCCCTCGCTCTCTCTCCGCTCCACACCGCAACGCACGTCTGGCACCCTCCCCCTCCACAGTGGGCAGCGATCCGGCAGCTCGGATCGGATTCGCACAGCCAGCACTGCAGTGAGAGAGAGTGAGTGAGCCAGGTAGGGGCAGAGAGCTGCGAGTGCAAGCGCCCCCCCCCAAATGTTGCGCCCGGTGCGGCTGGTCCCCCTGCACCCCCCACGCTATGCCACTGCCTCCCACATTTACTTTGAAGGAGTTGTACAAAGTGGAAATGTACAAGAAGGAACGCCATCCTTCTCCAAACGAAGGCATATGATCTTTGCTGTGTTTCTTTAGGAAACCGCAGGGTGACGTGCCAACAAACTATTCTGCCAGGTGGTTCATAACACGAACGGCGTATTTATTACTGTAAGTGCTAGGAAATATAATTTGTCTTTTTATTTGGTTTTGTTTGTTTAGCAGTAAAAGACCTAGGGTGGAAGTTTGATTTGAAAAGCCTTTTTCCCTTCTCTTTGAAATCTTATTGGGTGATGTAAGATGACACTGGTAACTGTGATTCCCTGCTGTGAAGCACAGGGAAAAGCCCCTAGTTTCAAGCAGTTTGAATGAGCTTCCCTGCTGACCCCATTCTAGGTCTACACAGCACAGAGATTGCACTGGCTTACTTAACATTGTATCAAGTGAAAATAGAGAGGAACCAGGGGAAATGAACACAGGCAAACGGGGGGCGGGGGGATGTTAAACACACATTTAAATTCTAATACAATCTCTTTCTAATATATTCCATAGCTCAAAAGAAACTTCTCTTGATGAACAGCTTCCCTCAGAAGTGTGTTGCAGGCTTTGTTTGTTTGTTTGTAATGCCTGCCTTAACTCATGAGGCTGCATTGTTGCTCTTGTGTAACTGAACTCTGAATTAAATAATTAAATCAACATAGAATTGTAGAGATGGATGGGACCATCTGCTCCAACCCCCTGCATTGCAGCAATCTTTTGCCTAACGTGGGGCTCGGACCCACAACCCTGAGATTAAGAGTCTCATGCTCTCCCAACTGAGACATATAAATGATTTTACATTGAATATATAAATGATTTTATGTTGAATTTGATTGTATTCCTTGTAGGCCACCCTGAGAACTTATTGGGGGCAGTCTAATAATACAATATATAATAAATAAATGTAATAAATACATGAATTTAAATAAATGAACTATACATATCCAGCTGTTGTAAAAACAACAACAACCACCCATACATTTCCTGTTTCTTACATTCAGGATAAATGTTCCGTATCAAAAACAATCAAAATATTTGTTCTAAAGAATATATATCCAGATAGCATGCTTTCACTTCATTATATCAGCTGACTTCTAGCACTGTATTAAAATGGGTGCTTTAGTATTTACTTGTGCAAATCATTGTTTGAAATTCAGATTTTTCCTACTTCAATGCACTATTTAAAGCATTCAGATGTTGAGAGGCTACAGTTGTGCTGTCTGGGGCTGGTAGGAGTTACAGTTCAGCAACATCTGGAGGACTGCAGCTCAGTCACCACTATTCTTAAGCATTAAGAGAAGAGAAGAGTTTTGGCTTTGATATCCCACTTTATCACTACCCTAAGGAGTCTCAAAGCAGCTAACAATCTCCTTTTACCTTCCTCCACCACAACAAACACTCTGTGAGGTGAATGAGGCTGAGAGACTTCAGAGAAGTATGACTAGCCCAAGGTCACCCAGCAGCTGCATGTGGAGGAGCGGGGAATCAAACCCGGTTCACCAGATTATGAGTCCACCGCTCTTAACCACTACACTACACTGGCTCTCATTAAGCTTTCCATTCTTTAGTTTGCACTATTGTTCCTGACCAACAACAGTTTTCCCATAGTGAGCTATGTCTCTTTCCCAAAGGGCCTTTTGTTGCAGCAGAATTGGCATGTCTCTAATCCCAAGGATCCCTGGGACACTTAGTAATGCTTCTCTTGATACAATTCACTGTTAAATAATAATACAGTACAAAGATAATGGTGTTTACATCATGAAGATTCAGAAGTTAGTTGTTGTCCTCAAACAGCAATCCCTGCCCATGCTAACTGTTAGTAGAGACGTTTAAACAATACGGATGGATTCCAGAGAAAATAAATCCTGACAACATTTGATTGAGGGAAACAATGAAAACAGTAAATAATCTGAGGGGAAAGAAACAGAGAAGTCCTGTCTTTTAGGGCAAGCATTGTGGAAAACAGGCTTGGATTCAACTGAACATCCAGGGGAAAGCTCCCTCAGCTATGCAGTCAATCGGAGCACATGCTGCCTCACTAAGGATCATGCAGCCTCCCTGGTTGCTAAAGAACACTTCCACTCTGTTCTTCTTGAGTTGATTCATTGACATATGAATTCACCCTTAAGTTACAAACTGAATTATCCCTGCTGTTGCACTTCCAGGATGAACAACCAGTTCCAAATTGATTCATACATTATTGTTGACTCTTTTTGAGCTAGAAGAAGAAGAGTTTGGATTTGATGTCCCGTTTTATCACTACCCTAAGGAGTCACAATCTCCTTTCCCTTCCTCCCCCACAACAAACACTCTGTGAGGTGAGTGAGGCTGAGAGACTTCAGAGAAGTGTGACTAGCCCAAGGTCACCCAGCAGCTGCATGTGGAGGAGCAGGGAATCGAACCCGGTTCACCAGATTACAAGTCCACTGCTCTTAACCACTACACCACACTGACTCTCTGTGTGTTTCATCTACCAGATGCTACAGGTGCTACTGTCTGTGTTTCATCTACCAGAGATGACAACCTCATCATTGTGCATATATTTGATGTTCCAGAAGAAAGGTCGTATGAGCCTTCGATATTGCCAGGGCTAAGCACAAAAGATAATGCACATGAAAATAAAATAATTCCATGATGGGAAGGGTGGGACAAGTGCTGAAAGGTTTAGAATTCTCCAAAAGCTCAACATAACATCAATGATCGTGGAAAATGTGCAGGAAACATCTTTATTAAATTGAAAGCATATGGAAACACCCATATATTAGGTGAATATATCAAAGCTTGTTTTTTTTTCCCTCATCTGTTTTTCTAAGGCCCATACTTGATATAGCTAATATTTGTTTCACAAATAGTGGGGGAGGTGGGAGCTTCTGTTTAACCCTTTGCCCCTCAGCCCTGATGGGAATTGCCTCCTTGCCCCTGCTATTCACAACTGGAGAACACCAATGGGAGCTATCATTCCATTGCAAATAGCAGAAGTGTGGGGTGGGGCAGTTTATGACTCTTGCACCCACCCACCCACCCACACAGACATCAAATCTAGTTTGGTCCTTAGTTCATATCTGCACAAGCCAGCAAACTCCTTTTCACTGGATGGCTCTTTCACCCTCCTTGGAGGCAGATTTTGAGCTGTTAACCATCTTAAATGGAAGGGAACATGGAAAAGCCCCTCCATCATTAGCAAATAAAGGCATATCATTTTTGCAATTGTTCCTTTAGAAACCCTAATGATGGTTTAACAACAAACAGATCTGCAACTGCACTACTGTTGCGCACAGCTGCCATAGGACTTAAACAATGGGTTTGTTACTGAAAGCGCCATAAATCATATTTTGCCTTCCTCACTGCTTTGAGGCTAATTAGAAAGCCATTTAAATGGAAAATAAAGTATGCTGGAAAGAGAAATTGAATTTCTGTGCTACATAATGATTTGACAATAGAACTGCAAATGTTGATCAGAGAAAGGAATGTGCATTCTTGGTTTTTTTAGGCTTCCTTTGTAAAATGCTCCCAAACAGGAATTAACCATATTTTCATTCTGGAGCGGGAAGCATCTGTTGCTGCTTGCTCAAATTGTTTTCCCCATTTGTTTGCAAGTGCACAACACTGTATCATCTTTACATAAAAATGAAGGACTGCCATATTTAAATAAACCTCACCAGAAATCACATGCTTCAAGGGTGAAAAGATTTATTACTCAAAACTCTGGAGTTTGCTCCGATGCACAAAATAATTGTTCTAATTCACAACAGGGCTGATGGAGTCCATCCCACACCAAATGGTTAGAGACAGGCAGGCCTAGTATCTGTAAAGTATAGATAATTGTCTCAGTAACACATCTGTTTGCTTGGTGTGCTGTTCCTTCCACTGTACAGTTAAGCTAAAGTGCTTTTATTTAAACTAATTTAGTCCTACTCAAGCCAACAGGACATAAATTGCTTAATCATAAATCTCAGCTGAACTGAATTATGGATCAGATTTGTAGTGTATCATAAGACAATGCCTTTGGGGAAAAGCAATCAGAAGTTGGAACATAATTAGCTCTTTGTGTCAGAAACATTCCATGTATTAATAGCCCTGGATTCAGAAAAAGAGATGGCTGTGCTTCAAAATTCCTAACCTGGACTTTATACACTTCACATTATTTTGACTAAAATGGGTTTTCAAAACATTTTAAAGACTAGAAAGTGAATTCTTGATTAACAGTATTATTGCAAAGAAAAATTATATCTGAGGTTGTTATGGGCTACTCTCAGCTACACCAGTATTTGAATTAGGAGTTTTGCCTTTGGCCAGCTGTTGCAGGAGCTTTGCCACTCTCCAATTCTGGCTGCAGACTTTGATCAGTAGGGAGGGTTCGGTCACAATAACCCTGCTGTCTTGCATACTTACATATCCCAGTCAGATTACTAACCCTTGACAAATCTTGTGAGGTGTAAAAACTTCCAGGGCAGCCCCTTTACCTGAGCAGTAGGTTAGATAGCTGTGTTGCATTTTCCTGTGGTCTCACTGTCCACTTTTCAACGTTATTACTCCTCTTCTTCTTGCTTCTTCTTGTTACCTGAGGACATCCGTTTGCTCTTGAAATGGTTTCTTGCCTGTTCCAGTAGGATGCTAGCAATTGATCTTAGCTTGCCTAGACATCATCTCTGTTCTTCATCACTGGTACCAACTTTTTGGCTCCTGAACCTTGGTCTCTGTTTCTGACCCTGCAACCAAACTCATCTGAAATCATGTGTTTCACTAAGTACGTGATGTAAATTACATTTGCATAATCATGCAACTATAATGGGCTTCTTTTCACCAGTTACTTTGGCTGGGCAATTGCTTTTTCCACCATGGAGTGAGTTTTAGAAGTCATTTCTAGATCCCTGAGCCTGCACAAGTCTCCAGAAAAAGGAGTGCTGTTGATAACCTTTTATCCTTTGTATTCTTTGTGGTCCAAGTGTTAGTGGAATCTTATGCATGTTTCATTATCAATTATGACTTAAGAAATCATTATTAGGTGTTTCTATCAAACTGATCATGCTCTGGGATATTTGATTTTCCATTAAAACAAAGATAGCACGCCACACTTTTCGTCACGGTGCCTGGAAGAAACTCCATGCTATCAGATGCAAATATCTGATGAATAAAGCTAGTCCAACCAGTCTAACTTTGAGACCTGAGAAAGTTGTTTGGCATGAATTTTTAGTTACGATACATTATCCGGTGACCTAACAATCAAATATGTACTCATGACGATTCCTACCAGTTCTCTGGTCTACAGGCAGCACTCCTGTTTCCTGAAACCCACAGTCACACTTAGGCTACAATCATTTATTCATTTACTTGGAATATGCACCACTGAACCTGATATTTGGACATTAGGATCATCGCCAAAGTAGCCTATAGGAATAAGTGGGCTCATTTGGGCTTTGGTTTGGCTGTCCAAGAACCAAAAGGGAAGATACACAAGTGGATTGTGGCTTGGTCTGATGCCACTCAAACTGATGCGGATATGCCCTCTGTATTTACAGTTAAAAACCTCTGCACTCATTTCTTAGAACTTCTATTGCTATTCCTAGCACAAAGATTGCATAATATGATAATATAGAGGGTTTTGTTTTTGACTCTTCAATGAAGCAGACAAAAGTAATTTAATGGAACAGTTATGTTTTACATCCCTATAACTCAGAATAAATTTATCATCTTTTTTGGGTAGTCAAGTCTATAATTATCTCTTCCTTCATCTAGATGTCATACTGATGTCATGTGAAACATATGCAATGTTTTATTGAAGGTGACATATACTCTGCTGTGCATTTGGGCTCCTTACATATGTCCCTGTCACCCTAAATTTGTAATTGCCAAGACACCCCCTCCCAGATTTGTAATGGTAGGGTTAATCTAATTCTTATCTGAGAAAATGCATGGATTACAAAATAACGTTGTCTCCCCCCCCCCTTTTAACTCTCAGTGTTAAAATAACTGAGGTGTAATCCTATAATTGAATTATGTCCTCTGGATGAGAACAGGGTCACCACAAAATCCTCTTGGTGTTCAGTACAATACAAAACTTCATTGACATCTGGAATTTGTGCAAGTGTCTTTGCATTAGTGTTATAATGCACCTGGGTACTCCCTATGCTGGGGTTTGGGACATGGCAGGACCTGGGCAGGACATAGTTAAACTCCTAAGCTTGCTCAGAGGTCATTCTCATCCCCATCATCAGAAAAATATTGGGTGGTACTCAACTAAATTTTACTCAAGAGTACACCCATTGAAATTAATGGACAACATTGAACAGTAGAATAGGAATAAGCTGTGCTACGTCTGCTGCTTAAGAAGGAATGGTTAGAGAATTTCTGCTCCCACTGGATAAATTGTCTCCTTGCCCCAGCTTTTCTGCCCACAAAGAGGGTGGAGAATTTCAAGTGGCCATATGCACACACAGCTCTAATGTAAGCAGCTAGTCAAAGGAAGAGTTAGAAGGACTTGGTGAGGTTTCCTTTTCTCCATGTTGTACACAAGGAGGATTCTTCTTACACCAGTGTATGACTTTGAAATAAGTGGAGGATTTGGTGCAAGAGCTCCCTTTTCCATGATGCAATGCCGAAATCATGGGAAGTTCAAGTGTTCATTTCCTCCAAAGTCTGGCTTCCAATTTTGTCACTGCCCCCATTGGGATCAGTGCTGGAAGATGCAGGATTCATTTTTTAATTCATTGGATGAAATACACAGCATCCTTCTCTTTCTTCATCTCCTCTGATCTACAGTTTGAATTTACCACTATGCCTACAGAATATATTCCAGAGCTGAGTTTATGGAAATTCTCTCCCGTTGCCAACAATGGTCATGATGTTGAATAACACAGTTCCATGTGATTTAATATTTGTTACTCCTTGTTGTTATGAAGTACCTTGGAAAACTCAGCCCTCGTGCAGAAAAAGCCCTCAGACCTGGTTTGCTGGATCATTCATTAAAAGCAGTAGGCACAAAGCAAAAAAACCTTTCCTTTCATTCTTGTGGTGTCAGCCACAGACAGCTACCTGGTGCATGAATTCTTTTGCACTGGAAGGGAGAATGTGGAAGAAAGAAATCATCAAGATGAATGACATGTGATAAAAAGATGATCTCTCTCTCTCTGAAATCCCCCAATGTAAATCATATAAAAAAAAGACAAAAGACCTCTTTCTGCACAGATCCACCAAAGCATGCTAAATTTATCTACATTATAAAATCAGCTGAAGTTGAAAGGTTGTTGTGCTTTCCTATGGAGGCTCCTTGGTGTATATTCTGGGCAGTGACCTAAATGGGGTTTGGGGGGGGGGGGAGAGGCTTAGCTCAGCACTAGCTTTGCAGGTTTTAAAAAGTTGAAGAAGTGAGATAGGGAACAGAGGAGAACCACAAGAAAATGTTCCAGCTCAGCTAAAATGATGAAGTAAAGCAGAATTTGAGGTGAACAAATTAGCATATTTGTTTAGCAAATGTCTTTTTTTATATACTTTGAATGGTTGGTCATGGAATGATTACTAAACGAAACCCTGGTTTAGCTAAGTGCAATGGTGGAAGAACCATAGAAGAGCAGACTGGCCACAAACTTGTGCATTTCTGCAAAGCCATGGTTTGGCTTTGCATGACACGTGAACCAGGCCATTGTGTGTGAAGTAGCTCTGAGCAACTCATACTACAAACAAATCCCCTCAGGCAATTTGCTACACACTTTAAAAAAGAAGAAGAATGAGAACTTGTGATTTAAACAAAGGTTTACATTAAATATACATATCTAATCTCTGCATGAATACTGTACATTACCTAGCTATACTAGGGCATTTTTGCTATCCTCAATTGATGGTGTTGTAACTGAACTTATCTTGCATATTTTTAAAGCCTTAACATAATTGTCACTGATTTTATTTTTGCATTGCAAGACCCTTCCTTGTTTTTGCCGCAACAGACTAAAACAGCTCTCTACATTATTCAATACAGTAAATCGTAGCCATAATAAAGACTAATGATAAAGTTTGTAGCTCTCTACATCTTAGCAGTCTGTCTTAATTCCACAGTATCCTATTAGCTGGCAACAACACACATTGCATACAAAAGAGCATGACAAGTCCCTCCCCGTTGGCCACTTTTTCTGTACAAAAGCAGACACAAAAGGAGGTGATTTGGAACAGAAAAGTATTTCACTCTCCTCTTCTGCTGCTTCATTCTTTCTCTTCTAACCACTTTTCTGCTCTAAACCCTCGCCCCTTCTAAGCCACTCCTCTTCAATGCATTGTAACAATGTGTTTGACTAGGTGTATGAAACACGGGTGGCGCTGTGGTCTAAACCCTTTGGGTCTAAACCTCAGCCAGTAAAGCGAGATGAGTGCCGCAACCCCAGAGTCATCCGCGACTGGACCTAACAGTCAGGGGTCCATTTACCTTTATGAAACAAATACAGAAATACCTCCTTACGCACCCTTTGGGTTATGAGCTCCGCTAACCTGGAAATAGGTCTCCTGGTTGCAAACTTTGCCCTGGGATGAGAGTGAAAGTTGTGCACCTCTGGCACACGCACAGCGGGAGGCCCCATTAGCGAAAGCGCGCCTCAGGTTAAGAATGGTTTTGAGTTGAGAACGGACCTCCGGAATAATTTAAATTCATAACCAGAGGTATCACTGTAGTTAAGGAGCCACTGGATTTTTTTTGCTGTAACAATGCAACACTGGAAATTCTTTGATTATTTCTGAAGCCATTGCAGTAAATATCCCTTCCAACAACTGAAAGTAATGTCTGTTCAGTGTCCCTTTCACTTTACCCATATACAACATTAGCGTCTCTTTCACTTTACCCATGTACAATATTATGCCATTTCTAATGAAATGTTAGACAGAAAATGGAAAAACAAAGATAAATGGACATCTATTGACCTTCAGCTAATGAAATCCTAGAATAACGTCGGGTTCTCATGAATGTTTATGCTATGTTATCCTCAACCATAAAAAGCCAGAGCAGAAACATGGTGTTGCATTACATTTATATTACATGTAATATTCTTTGTGTTCTTTTATGCAAAATCTCATTAGGTTTGCTGCAGCTTTGACAGTGCCCATTTGCACTAGCAAGCAACTAAACTGCCTTTTCTCCTATGTGTCTGTATTGTCCACTGGGTCACACTATTTGGGAGGACCTTATGAAGTGGTTACTATGTCTGGGTGCAGGTAGTGGGGGACAAAGAGTCCTGGATAAGAGAGAATGCAAGTGTAACATCCAGGATCATGTAGCCTGCACAGTGCAAATCAGAGCCTTCCCACAGAATTGTTCCCCATACTGAGGTGCTGTGGAGGTGGCAGGGAAGGCGAACCTAAGATGTAAAGGCCACCACAGGCATCCAGACAAAACAACAAAATCTATCATGAGCCTTGTGGTCTGTTGGGATTGGGCATGGGTTGGCAGGCTCAGACTGATGAGGAGGAAGCAGAAGGGGGTGGGGAGATCGTGGGAATTGATGGTGAGGATGTAGGCTTTCCTCCTTCTTTTGACTGGGGTCTGTGGAGGCAATGACCACTTGCTGGAGATGGTTGAACTGGAAGCATAAGAGGCTGAACAGGAGCCAGAAAGGAAGGGTGCAGCCTTGTCACCAAGGACCAGGCACCACCTCTGTAGATAGGAACAGACTCATTCTTCCAGCTGGAATGTATGTTTTTACAAACTCTGTATGCTCGCAAGGCAAGAGAGTCTCGCAAGCAAGCTCACCGCACCGTGTCTTTAAAAGCTTGGTAGGACTGGCATGGAAACCTGCTGGGACATGTTTGTTGCTTCCACTCAGGTCTGAAATTTTTGCTTGGCTTCTGAACTTTTGACTCTTGATTCCTGCTGCTGAGCCTTTACTTGCAAATATAAGCCCTCCCTCTATTATAGTTCTCTGGCTAGACCCTTTTCCTTGTGATGAGTTGTATAATATGACTCTTGAAAATGCTGATTCTTTTTTTATATAAACCAATGTAACTGTGTATGATGAGAGTAGCTCTACCTTGCAAGAGCTGGACATTTCTTCTGCGGTTCTGTTCATTATCAACTCTCTCCCCCGCTTCCCCCCTCTCTCCAGCATCCAGTGAAAAATCTGGAATGCATAGCACTTTCAAAAGGGAAAGGGGGTGAAGGTGGGTAAATGCTTTCATGACCCTGAAAAAGCAAGCTGCTTCCTGGGAAAGAGTATCCTGCAGTAGGTTGCTTAACTTAGCTTTACTGAGGAAGGAATCTCAAAAGCTCTTAAAACACTGGAGAAAATGAACTTCTCTGCACAGATGAAAAGTAGATTATGGACATGTTTGGTTGAGTGGTTTTTGTTGTTGTTGTTGTAACATACCTTGTGTGTGCAACATGTAGGCCCAAATCCACAGTCATTGTGGGCTACAAGACATTAAACTTCAGTGACTTCCTACTGCAAGAGTTCCTTCAGCAACTCTTGAGTTTACTTTACATGAATTGTCAACAGTAGAGAACCATTGTTCAGCTTTAAAGTAGCATTAAATGTTTTCTTTAAAAAAAATTAATAGGAGACTAATAAGAATCCCCAGAACATTTGAAGTAATTTAATATGTATTTTGGTGACTTTGGCGACAAAGACAAAATTTTAGGGTCCTTTCGGAATGTGTATATCAGACACTGTACATGTTACTTTAACTACACAAGCTTGAAGATTGTCTGGAGTTGTGAACCTATCACCACCTGTAGAATGTGGCTCAAAATGATATATTAGACTCTGGCTGCAAATGTTTTTTTAAAACAAATAAACAAAGATTGGATCTGAACTTTAGAAGGGGATCTAACTGCTGCCTCCTTAAAGGCAGTAAGGACCACACTGTCTCCCAAGAAGGCAGTGACCACCATGGTCCATACTGAAAGTACAGCCCTGGTTAATTTCAGTAATCAGGAAGAGCAAATACCTTCTCAGCACACTTATAAGCTGCTTTTGCCTGGCTAGGCTATGTTCTTGAACTGAGATCATGCTTCTTGCTGTATGTCAGAACCTCTTGCTTTTGCATGGATGAAATGTAGCCTGTTGTACAAAGGTATGAGTCACATCTGTTTCTCTAAACCCGGTTTTTGCCCCACTCTCTACTGTTATCTGGCCTCTGGAAGTTCACCTGGGCAAGAAAGTGGCTAGGAAAGTTTTCCTGCTCTTTAAACTCTTCTTCCTGGGCAGAACGCCTGGACTCTGTTGCTCTCAATTAGGCAATCTGCCCAACATGGAGCTGGACTAACAGCAACCACAGACTCCTTTCACTTCAGCAAAGCAAATCAGGTAGAAAGGAAAAACAATTGACATTCCAGAGTCCTGGCTGGGTGTGACTTCCTCCCTTCTTCTTTGAATACAGCTCAGAGCGCTGCTCCAAGCAGATTGTAGTTGAGAGCCTGTGTCTTGCTAGGCCACAGCAATGTGGTGACACATGGCGTAACCTTCTTTCATCCATTCATGCCTGGCCAAGCTCTGCTTGAAGCAAAAAGCACAATGTCTGATGTGCTCCTTCTATCCACCCATGTATCCAGTGCATGTTCTGATGGTTGACAGTGATTCAACAAGCATTTCTTCTTCTTCACTCACTGCATCATCAGTTTCCAAAAGTGCCCTGAAGTATCAGGGAGCAGCTTTTCAAGAGCAATTTGGGCTGCTTTAAAAGATACTGGGGTGCTTTCAGTGAAATCTTTCTGCATCTTTTCTTTTTTAAAAGGTAAAGGGACCCCTGACCATTAGGTCCAGTCGTGGCCGACTCTGGGGTTGTGGCGCTCATCCCGCTTTATTGGCTGAGGGAGCCGGCGTACAGCTTCTGGGTCATGTGGCCAGCATGACTAAGCCACTTCTGGCGAACCAGAGCAGTGCACAGAAACGCCATTTACCTTCCCGCTGGAGCGGTACCTATTTATCTACTTGCACTTTGACGTGCTTTCGAACTGCTAGGTTGGCAGGAGCTAGGACTGAACAACGGGAGCTCACCCCATCATGGGGATTCGAACTGCAGACCTTCTGATCGGCAAGTCCTAGGCTCTGTGGTTTAACCCACAGCGCCACCAGCGTCCCTGTTTTCTTTTTAATCCTGCCCAAATTATGTATTCACAGAGCTGAGAGATTAAATACAACAACAACAACAACAACAACAACAACAACAACAACAACAACAACAACAGCACTTCTTGCGATATGACTGTATCTGGAGGGTTTAGTCTGAGTTACATCCAACACTGGTTGTACTCAGAGTAGACCCAATGACATTAATGGAAATGGCTAATTTAGCTCTATTAATTTTAAAATAAAACTTGGTGGGATAGAACCTTCTGTGTTTCTCTGCTCATATCCAAAGCAGATCAGGGAAGCAAATGAGAGGAAGCAGGAGACATTTGGGCAGGTAGGGCAGAGATGAACAAAAACAAAGCCCACCAGCCTCTATAATCTGAGTGGTTGATGAGGGATTGTTTGGAAATTTTGTATGGCACAGTATCAAACACTTGTATAATGATGACACACACATCGCATAATGATCACACACACACACACACACACACACACAAACTGCTTTGTCACTTAGTGCTCCTACAAGCTGCAGAGCATCCTTCATCTACTGTAATTTGAAGATGCTAAGGCTGTTCATTTTTTCCATAGTAAACAGAAACTTGGGTTTCATTATAATCCTGCTTTTAAAATAAGACCTGCTGTTCTAGATACCCAGTTTTCCAAAGTAATCAAGATTATTGCCATGGCAACAGCTGGTGGCAAAAGTGGTGTGAGCAGACACACTTCCTTATACTCTCCTGGGAGCTAAGCTAATATGAATGTGCGCCTTTCAAGTATAAATGTTTGTACATGCAAAAATGTGGGTCATGTTTCATCCCCCTCCACCTTTGTCCACTGGCTTGAGCTAGAGAGTTGACCAAGCTAGGAGGTTGGGGGGGGGGAGGGAGGGAGAGGAAAGGTGATGTGGAGAATTATGGTTGACTAAATTAGGACAATGCGTGTGTAAATCAGGGCAAAGCCCAGGAGACAGCAGACAGGTCAACTATTCCACTGGGACAAACAAGGCAGTCTTGTTTTAAAGTAGGTGCATTGTTGTAAAGAAATACATCCCTCGCCTCTTGCGGGGTGGGGAAAGTCCTTCAAAATCATATGCAAGCTACGGTATATATGTGAAAGTTGAATCTAGCCATTCTCTCTTTTTGACAAAATAAATAGTTGCTCTTAAAGGTGTCCGATTGTCTTCTTGCTTATTTGAAATCAAGGTCATTTGTGCACAGCAAGAAACATATTTGCAAATTACTTCTACCCTTATTGCTATGCCCAAGAAAAACTAATGAAAATGATGTGGTTATCTTATAACGATCTCCCTTCCCCCATTTCTGTATGATACTTTGCCTATTTCCCTGTGAGTCAGATTCAGAAAGCTATTATTATCTACAGTCTACAGAGGGGGAACAATGAAATGTTCCTTAGCTAAGAATTCCACATTTCCGGAATTTTCTGGACATATCTGGAATAACTGCAGTGGGAAGTGTAAGAAAGGGAAGCAGCAAATTTGCCACAAAAGTTCAACAACTTTGGGCAAAACAAAACAAAATGCTCAACAGCTTTGTTGAAAAAAAGCTCAAAGCTCAACAACTTTTCTGTCCAGATTTTCACACAATACCTCTTTGCCAATAGAAAGCATCCCCAATGTGCTAGTTTTCTATGTGCAGGGAGAGTGGTATATACTCAAACCTGTGACAAAACCTGAAGTAGTTTAGTCCAAAAAAGATTGCACCACATGATCCTACTATGGCATGTGCAGGTCACTTCAATGCACAAAATTATCCCACTTTTGTTAAGTATCCCTAAATCCCTTTAGAGCTGAAAAGGAAACCTCACTCAATTTTCAGCAAGGACCTGCCAAAGAACTATGTGAAAACATCAGACCAGGGGAGAAATTGCTCAGTGATTTCCTAACAATGGAAGGCATCCATTTTGTCCTTTGAAGAAGTTGCAATCAGGATTCAAATGAAATCCATCTTCCAAACAGGAAGTCGTATAATGATGACTTTCTAGCAACCTAGCCCCTTACATGTGCGGCAGTCACTTAAGAACCTTTTTTTGCTTTGATTCAAGCCAAGCTATTATGGGACAGAAACTTAGGTATTTCCTATTTTTTCTCTAAACATACATCTGTATGAAACAGATTTTTCTCAAAACGATTAGCTTATGTTCCGGGACATGGCCTTGTATAATATTAGAAGAGGGTTAATGAAATCAGTTTGTTTTTGTTCGTGGGGTTTTTTGTTGTTTTTTTTAAAAAGAAGTAAAATATATTTTGTCCTAGGAAAGTAGAAAGCCTGGCTGAAAATAGCAGAAAATGTGCTGAGGATGAATTGATAGGACTGCACAGATTGTATATTTAAATGGGGAAGCATCAAGCATGTTCCACACACTTACTATATCCGTGCTTAGCAGAATGGGCTTGCCTTTAGCAGATTGGTTCTGGGGGCGTTGCGGGTTGCACAAGAGGTTTCGAGAAAAACATTTTGTGCCTTTCTCTGAGGAAGCCCCGGCTGTGCAAAATGAACTGAAACTGGGTCTGTCTGGTTTTATTTTCTCTTCTCCTTATTGCTTAGTGGTATCGCCCAGCAAGCACTGGGCAGATCATTGTGCACCACATTCCACAACACAGACAGACACCATCATCATCACAGCAGACCAAGTGCCTTTTGGTATAAAAATGGTCATTGACTTCTATCAGAAGTGTTTATATCAGCAAATACGATGCCAGTTACAGGCAACCACTAATTATAAGGGTTAAAGAGAAGTGAGTTGTCCCTCTTTTCCTTTTTTGTCCAGACTCTAGCTAGTGCGGGCTGGACCTGTCTTTTCATAAATCCTTGTCTGGTAGCAAACATTTTGAGGTGCTTTGTTGCAGGCGTTACCATTTCTCTTAGCCGGATGTTGGAGAGCAGGCTGCATGCTTCTGCATCAAGGTTTATCCAAAATAAACAGTAGTATTGCACATACTTGGGCAGTGTGCAGAGAGCTCAATGAAGGGCATGATGTACACTTATATGCACAAATAACTGGGAGCAGGTGTGCATCTGTAACAGATTATCCTACGTGTCACAGCAGAGTGCAGTTTACTATCATGCAAGATTACAGTTTGCCACAAGCAGAGAGCAAAAGCGAAGTACCAGAGTGCCCCAGAGCCAGATGTAAACCTACAAGGAAAAGGGTAAATTTACTCTAACTGAAAAAGCAAGTTGCACCACAATACATGACTATTAGAAGCTTGGGAAGCCACTGAGGTCTTACTAGGATTGAGCCAAGCCCAAGTGCAGAATTTTCTGGATAAATTAATCATAGCAAAGGCCGTTTACTTTCCTGCCAGAGCGGTACCTATTTATCTACTTGCACTTTGATGTGCTTCCGAACGGCTAAGTGGGCAGGAGCTGGGACCGAGCAACGGGAGCTCACCTTATCGCTGGGATTCGAAGCGCCGACCTTCTGATCGGCAAGCCCTTGGCTCCGTGGTTTAGACCACAGCCTGCCAATCAAACTGTTTTCAGTCCTGATAATGGGCTCCGTACCAGCTAGTTTCATTCTGGAGGTATATCTCACAGCAAATAGCAAACAGCTTTTAATAACACACATTTTCTTACAATACAGATTAACCCAACTTCCAATTAACTTTTTATTAATAGTTTTCTACTAAGCAATTAAGCCATATCCATAAATATAACCACATGAGGGGGGGATAGGGGCCATGTAAACCCCTAGTCCCTTTATCTCATTAAAAAAAATCAATTCATATAAATGGTTTTAACATATAAGCTTTATTTGAATTCCAAACACATTTAACTGTGTTTTATTTGCTTTTTGCCTTTACACATCCCTACCCAATTCAATTTTGAATCTACTTACTTTTCATCAGTGTTGCTGAACCTGATTTTAACACACACACATATTTGCGGCTAACCAGTGCCACTTAAATATTTGTGTTTGAAGTAAAGTATGTGAGAAATATATGAATGAAGGTCAAATGGGTGAGCAAATAATCATTATAACCCCAAAAGTGAAAAACTTATTGTGGCACAAGATGGAAAGCAAAAAATGAAGAGAGTGCAATTAACTGATCCTATAATTAAAAGTTACCCAGATAATCTCTTCTTCATTATCTCTTTCAGTGGTGATACAATATTGCACTCAGGATGCATGTGTGGTGTAACCACCAGCATTTCTTATTCACTATAAGAAATTCACTATTTATTAATGCTGGAAAAGGGAGGATGGGCTATAAATAAAAACAGGGCAACTCAGCCCTGAATGACTGGTAATGCTCCCCCATTCATTACTTCATGTCTTTGTTTTGCAAATTTGCATAGAGCTGCTGCTGGGAGCAAATAATTTCCTGCTGTGAAATTCATACAAGTGCCCCAAACAGGGTTGTTTGATTCTCAGGACTTCCAAAAATAAATCAAGAGATGAAAAGGGATCCTTGCTCCTCTGAATCTGCCCCCTCCCCAAGTGGAGAGAGAGAGATACCAGTTATGAGTTAGTCCTAAGACTTGCTATACTATAAAACAAGCACTTGGGGCAGTTTCACATCACTGCTTACTCCACATCCAGTGTGCTCCCACTGCTAGTTTTTGAAGATGGACAACTAGAAAACTTTGTACATACTTAAGAATGGTGTGTACATTTGAGACAGCCACCATTCATATATGCACAGATGACAGGAGTTTCAAGGGTGGTGGTACAAGGGTGGGGGAATTGAAAAGATCATGCACACTCAGTGAAGACATCCTTGCCCCCTTTTTGATGGCTTGAAATGTAACGGGGTGGGGTGGGGAAATAACACTGATGCATTTTAAGCTGGTAATGTGAACATACCCTTAGGGCAGTGTATACTTTCTTGTAGGCTCATGCATTGTCATAAAGCATTGTGTATATTTTACCACTCGAATGACACAGTGCACATGGGTGAGTGGTCATCTGCAGAGAGGGGATGAAGTGACACCACTACCTCCCAACATCAAGGTTAGATAGTGCCATTGATAAGGTAATATGGACCGTATCTGGTGAAAATGTGGCTGGGTCTCACTTTGAGTGATCAACCAAAGCCCTGAATCTTACAGGAGGAACTAAATCATACATAACACAAAGCTGCCTTACATAGACTAGTACAACCACACCAGCAGAAAATGGGTTGAATTGTATGGCTCAAATCCAAACTAAGCTTGTCATGGATGCTTTAGCCCCATGGAAATCAGTTAGTCACAGTTATCTTGATCCATTGACTTCGGCCTCAGCCCAGTATACCTGAAGGAGCGTCTCCACCCTCATTAGCACCGAGGGCCTTCTGGTGGTTCCTTCACTGTGAGAAGTGAGGTTACAGGGAACCAGGCAGAGGGCCTTCTCGGTAGTGGCGCCCACCCTGTGGAATGTCCTCCCACCAGATGTCAAAGAAATAAACAACTATCTGACTTTTAGAAGACATCTGAAGGCAGCCCTGTTTAGGGAAGCTTTTAATATTTGATGAATTATTGTATTTTAATATTTTGCTGGAAGCTGCCCAGAGTGGCTGGGGAATCCCAGCCAAATGAGTGGGGTATAAATTATTATTATTATTATTATTATTATTATTATTTGATGGACTAAATCAGTTCAAACCAAAAGGTGGTTAGTGATGCATAACTTGGAACCACTGATTTCAGCGTGAAAACGCAGCCTGGATCCTACCCGCTGTGACTATTTTATGGAAATGGACTTACGTGGGTACTGCTTTTGAACTTGGGATGGGAAATTAAATTGAATTTGGAGCAGGGATAATCAGAGGAGAGACTCAAAGTCTCTGGCTGTTTCCCCATTCTCCAAGACAGGAAATGCCTAATTTGCTAAAGCGAAGAAAGTGCAGCGTAAGTGCATTTCTCACCTATTTCTGCAATTTAACCAAGCATGCGTTAATGTAAATTTTTCACACTCTGGCTTTCTTTTCCTTTTAAACAGCTACAAATGCAGGAAATAACCCAATATAATATAGCAATAATCCCTGGGGATACTAAAGACAGCTTGTGTACCTGCTCTGCAGGCAATGGTAAAATGCCTTTTTTAATAAAACACACAGTGCTTAAAGCAGTAGCCTTTTCCTTGTTAGCATAAATGATAAAACCTACAACAGAACTCCATTAATAAGAAGTTAGAAGCTTGAACAAGGAGGGGCGAGCCACAATTTTGTGATGTAATAAATATTTAGTCCAGCCTTTCTCAACCTGTGGGTCCCCAGATGTTGTTGAACTACAACTCCCATCATCCCTAGCTAGCAAGGCCAGAGCTCAGGGATGAGGGGAGTTGTAGTCCAACAACATCTGGGGACCTACAGGTTGAGAACCACTGATAGTCCTTCAGAAAACAAACAAAAATGAGTATCAGCCCATCTTGAAGAAGTTGGGGGGGAACCCACAAACAAGAGTGGACAACTATTTCTTGTGGAGGTAGGGAGGAGAAAATAAGTGAACAGGGAGTGTCTCTTTTAGGGGTTCAGTGGCTTTGCAGGACAGCCAGCGCCTCCCCTCCTGCCAACAAAGAAGAGCTGGGCATGGAGGGGGGGCTGGCTCGGACTGTTTTAAATTCTCTGGGGAGCGGACCTGAGGGAAGCCTGATTGTTCCCTCAAGCCCGCCCCCCGGAGAGCCCAGCTCTCCTTGCCAGCTTGCCATTGGCCAATTCGGCAGGCTGGCGTAGAGCAGGATTTCAAGCCAGAAGCGCTCTGGCAAGGATCAGACCCTGATGCCCAACCCTGCCTCATTGGTGGGAAGCGGAGGCACTGGCTGCATAGCACCACACCTCTAAAAGAGAGTTAAACGGACTTCCCATCACTCTACCTCACGAGCTACAGGCCTGAGCAGCACCAACCCAAACCAAAGCGCACAGCGATTTCAATCTGAAGTTTCCGTGTGTGGTTTTTAGTGTCACCGCACCGGAGAGCATTTTCACTGACATGTTCCAGCCGTCGTTTCTGCCCCTTTGGTTGACATCTTCATTTCACATCCAGTCAAAAACAGGAATCGGAACTGCATTTTAAAAGAGGAAGCCGGGTATTAAGGCTTTCCTGAAAAAGATTGAAACATTCCGGGGTTTAGCTTCAGCACTACACTGAGTGCCAGATCCTATCACCACTTAACTGATGGGGTGATGGGAAGAACATGGGAAGCTTCTTGATTCTGAGCAGAACCATTGGTCCATCCTTCTCAGTATTGTCTACACAGACCAGCAGTGGCTCTCCAGGGTTTCAGACAAGAGACACTCAAAGCCCTACCTGGAGCTGCCAGGGGTTGAAACAGAGACTTTCTGCATGCAAGCAGGTGCACAACTACTGAGCTACTACAGTGGTAAAAGGTAAAGGTAAAGGTACCCCTGCCCGTACGGGCCAGTCGTGTCCGACTCTAGGGTTGTGCGCTCATCTCACTTAAGAGGCCCAGAGCCAGCGCTGTCCGAAGACACTTCTGGGTCACGTGGCTAGCGTGACGAAGCTGCTCTGGCGAGCCAGTACCAGCGCAGCACAAGGAAACGCTGTTTACCTTCCCGCTATAAAGCGGTACCTATTTATCTACTTGCACTAAGGGGTGTTTTCGAACTGCTAGGTGGGCAGGAGCTGGGACCGGACGACGGGAGAAGAAGAAGAAGAAGAGTTTGGATTTGATATCCCGCCTTTCACTCCCTTTAAGGAGTCTCAAAGCGGCTAACATTCTCCTTTCCCTTCCTCCCCCACAACAAACCCTCTGTGAGGTGAGTGGGGCTGAGAGACTTCAAAGAAGTGTGACTGGCCCAAGGTCACCCAGCAGCTGCATGTGGAGGAGCGGAGACGCGAACCCGGTTCCCCAGATTAGCAGACTACCGCTCTTAACCACTACACCACACTGGCTCACCCCGTTGCGGGGATTTGAACCGCCAACCATGCAATCGGCCAGTCCTAGGCACTGAGGTTTTAGCCACAGCGCCACCCGCGTCCCTTACTACAGTGGTACCTCAGGTTAAGTACTTAATTTGTTCCAGAGGTCCGTTCTTAACCTGAAACTGCTCTTAACCTGAAGCACCACTTTAGCTAATGGGGCCTCCTGCTGCTGCCGGAGCACGATTTCTGTTCTCATCCTGAAGCAAAGTTCTTAACCTGAGGTACTATTTCTGGGTTAGTGGAGTCTGTAAACTGAAGCGTATGTAACCTGAAGCGTATGTAACCCGAGGTACCACTGTACTGAGCCTTTTCAGAGAATCGCTGTTTTCTAAGTTACTGGCTTGATACGTGCCTTTTCAGAAACAGAGAGAGGAAACACAGAGCCCTCACATGAAATAAAATGATTGCTTTTTGGGTTGTTGTTTTTAAATTAAATAACAGAATTGTAGAGTAAAAGAGACCCCAAGGGCCATCTAGTCCTAGCTCCTGCAATGCAGGAATCTCAGCTAAAGCATCTGTGACAGATGGCCATCCAACCTCTGCTTAAAAATATCCAAGGAAGGAGAGTCCACAACTTCCTGAGGGAGACCGTTCCACTGTCAAACAGCTCTTCCTGTCAGAAGGTTTCCCCTGATGTTTAGTTGGAATCTCCTTTCTTGTAACTTGAAGCCGTTGGTTAGAGTCCTACCCTCCAGAGCAGGAGAAAACAAGCTTGCTCCATCCTCCGTGTGACAGCCCTTTAGATGTCTGAAGATAGCTATCATATCTTCTCTGTCTCCTCTTTTCCAGCTCCTTCAACCGTTCCTCATCAGGTTTGGTTTCCAGACCTGTGATCCAACCACATGGTTGATTAATGATTGATTAAATTGTGCAACTATGCCAAAGGGATGAGGAAAAGTCTTTGTGTTTTTTACATTAAAGGGCTGATTTGGTGAGTGAATAGTCAACGTTCACAATGAATGTGTTTTTAATGAAAGTTCATAAGATGGAGGGCTGGGGTTTTGTCTCTCATCAGTAGTGACCTCATAGGCATTATCTGAGCAGTGTGCTGGTGGTGACAGTGCAACCACATTCCACATGGCAACCATATTTTCAGCTGGTTCATCTCCATAGGGGCTGGAATGATTAAATACATTCTCCCAGTGACAAAACAGTCAAGAGCTCTGGGAAAATGCGAGGCATCCTTTCCGCCCCCAGAAGCTCCTACTCTAGGAAAAATGTCTTCAGCAAATAAGTTACAGCCATGCCTTTATTGTGCTATAAACTGTTCATCAAGAACAGCCTTAAGTGGTTTAAGCCTGGAGAAAGTAACTCTTGGTTCTACTAGTCTGGCTTTATTGGTTGGCTTACAGAAGACCTCTGGTTAAATCATTCATGGCATGCTCAGTGGATTCCCGGAGGACAGATCTCTCATCTGATCCACTGTTATGTCTCATGCCTCTTAATTTGTTCCTGTAGTATAATTTGCAGAAGTGTATTGCAGTTGAACAAAGGGCAATAGAAGTGTGAAGCTGAGGAGGGATAATAGTGTGGATAGTCCATCTCTCACCTTCTCCAACAGCTCTTGCTAATTTTTGTTTTATTTAAATCCTACCTTGCTGCCAAATGTAGCTTGAAAATAATTTCAAAGCAAAAAAAAAAAAAGGGGGGGGGTGGAGCCCATGCTAAAAAAAAATACCTGAACTGCTATTGTTTTATCTATATATTAATAGGGATGGCAAAGCCTTCCAGATAGTGTTGGACTTCAGCTCTCAATACCTGTGGCCACCATGCATTGCAGGGGGTTGGACTAAATAATAATAATAATAATAATAACAATAATAATAATAATAATAATTTTATTATTTGTATCCCGCCCTCGCCCTCCCCGGCCAAAGGGTCCCTTACAACTCTGCAATTCTGTGATTCTATGGTGTCTGGTGGGCCACAGATTTCCCATTCCTGTTATGGATAAAATAGTAGCAGTTAAAAGGCTTTTATCCCACACCCTAGCCAAAAGCCCAATCTAAGGACAATTTTAAATACATTGTTTCCAGAGTACACATTTTCTAATCCTGGTTAGAAATGGTTAAGAATAATGTCCTTCATTTTCAAACACACAGCATCCATCCTACTTCTATGCTGATTGCAAGTGGGTATGAAATATCTGCTGCTTTTTCCAGAGTGGATTTGGCATGATGATTAAATAGTTGACATTCAGCATTAAGTTGAGAACTAAACTATTTAAATATTTAAGGGATCTAAGCTTAATTCTGAATCTACAAGGGGTGGGGAGAATAAGGTGTCAGGAGGTACACAAGTGAACGAAACCTAAATTTGCTTTATCTATCTCTTCTCCTATGTGTTGTATTTGTTTCCAAGTATAATATTATGCCCAAAGATGCAATCCCATGCACTTTTGCTTCAGAGTAAGTCCCAATGAAACTAGTAAAACTAATTCTTGAGCAAATGTGGCCAGGATTGTGCTGCATAAATAGGTTTCCTTTAAAAAAAAATTATACTACTATATAAACATGGCAACTCCCTCTACTACCCTCTTATCATATTTCACAGTGCTCTGCGGTTGTCTATTTTTTGTAGTCATTTTCCATGAAAAATGAGAAAGCATTTTCCAAAGAATGCAGATCTACAGAGTGTTTGTTTTTGTGGATTACTGACACAGTTTATGCACTTGAAATCTTTGACTGCTATATTTATCCAGACATGAAAGAGATGGATAAGTGGCCTTTTCTTGGTATCATGGCTCCTGCCTTAATTTAGAAACCGGGGGTAAGATTGACTAATAATCGATCACAGTCCAAGCACTATATTCACAAAATCATACCATTCTTCTGCAGCTTGATAACTTGGAATGGTTACTAACCTCTGGTTCTGCATTCATAACCAACAGGTGCAAATTAGAATCGTCATTCCAATCATAAAATGAAAAGATGGGGAAATCTACTGTTATGGAGGTTGTGCACCACCCTCAATCTTTGCTGAGTGGTGAGATTCCAGTTGGTTCCAGGCACTCACCCAGGGTTGTGTTTCCTTTGGGAAAACTGAGGCACAGCAGAAGTTAGTGTCTTTAAGAAATACTGTACACATATTTACATCAGGAGTCTTAAATGAAGGGGGTGCAGAACAGTCCATGTCTCTCATTGCACCTCTCATAGCTTTTGCAAGCTTGGGACCAGAGCAGCAACCAGTCTGTCGAGGAAGCCTACTTCCTGCTTCTTGTCCCTAGAACACCTTTAGATTTCAGAAAGGACAAATTTTCCTGTGACATCAGCCCCCCCCCCGTACATCACCTTGGCAGCCTCCCAGCCTCTAATCTCTGCCCACGCCTGGTTCTCGTGTTGCCACCCTCTGGACCTCTCATGGAGGAGACACACAAAGAAGGGCCTCTGATGATGATCACAGAGCCTGGGTTGGTTCATATGGGGAGAGGCAGACCTTGCGGTATTTAAATCAGACTTTAAAGTGCTATAGACATATTGGTCACACGTGGTTGCTGGTTTGAGCCCAGTGCAGTTGTGTACTCCACAGATCCAGAAAGGAATTAGCCAATAAGCCTTGTAGAAAAGAGGGGAACGTTCACAGCAAGAGTTTTGTCAAAATTCAGTGGCATGCTTTGGTTTTTAAGTTTATAAGGCAATGCATAGAGTAGCTGGTACTGGTTGGGTGAGTTCCATTCAGGCACTCCCCACTCCTTACAGCAAATGGAGATCGAGTATCATTACTATTTGTGCAGCCTTCGTAACCAGTGTTCCTGTTTTACCCTGGGAGAAAGAGAAGAGGGTTTTGTCATGGGCTTTCCATCCGTCAAGGTTTGTGCAGGGGAATACTGCCAGATATTCCTCATTATGGGGGGAAATATGACTCATGTTTTTTCTGGACAGCTCAGGTTACACTTTATCAAGTTGTAAATGATTGCTGGGTACATAAAAGGCAGTATTTATTTGTGCAGTTGAACTATGGAACTCACTCCCACAGGAGGCAAGGATGACCACCAACTTGAAAGATTGAACAAATTCATGGAGGAGAGGGCTACTAGCCACCATGGCTATGTTCTCCCTTCACAGTTGGAGGAAGCAATGCTTCTGAATACCAGTTGTTGGAAACCACTGGAGAGGAGAGCGGTCTTGTGCTCCAAAATCCTGCTTGCAGGTTTCCAGCAGGCATCTGGTTGGCCACGGTGAGAACAGGTTGCTGGACTAAATGGGCCATTGGCCTCATCCAACAGCCTCTTCTTCTGCTATATTACAAGGAGCTAGACATTTATTGCATCTGCCATGCTGCAAGGCAATCCGGGATATGTTTAAAGTTCTCACCAGCATGGAAGTTCCTGCTGCACAATTGTGCATACTGTATTATTACTGGGTTCACCCGTTGCTGTCAAAATTATCGTGAGCCAGAACAAAAATCCACAGTTCCCTCAGTTCAAATTATTTTCTCAGCATAAATAAAAGTCTGTTACAGAACGATGTGAGAGACGGAACCACATGGGGTGAGAGAGGAAAAGGAGACAAACATTTCCCACACGTGTTCGTTTAGGATATAAAAAACGGCTTGAATAAGAATGGAAAGATGAGGTCACTTTCTTTTCTTTCTTTTTTCGCACATTTTTACAGCTGTTAAAACAATTGCCTAGGAACAAATGAGCATCCTAAAACCCAATCCTCAAAACCTCTGGACTTGTTAAGAGTATACACTTGGCTCATACCTGCTGAGCCCCCTGGAAGCTTTTCCACTTGACAATGTTTTATTTTCTATTAGTGTTGATTTGACCTGCTGACAAGGTCATTTTTGCACATTACATTTTTAAGAGCGAGTTTAAGACATGCTTGGTGTATATGGGAAAGGGATGGGTAAAAGTGCAACAAAGATCCAGGGCCAATTTTTCTGTAACTCTCTGCCAACTTGTAGCACCCTGCTTGTGGTTAACGCTTAGCTGGAATGAAATATTCAACGCAGCAATAGAGAAATTAAAATAATAATTTATTTGTCAGACAAATAAATATGAGGCACAGTGGTATATGGTTACCAAGCTCTGGCCTGCCATCCTGCCATTCTGGCCAGCACTTATATTTCCTTAATCCAGCCCCCTTGCTCCTCCTGTGGCTGCCTCTGTCCAATCAGCCTGGTTGAAATTCCTATTGGCTGTTTGCTAGAACCAATCACAAAAGATACACCCATTTCCTCTTGTCCTTTTATGGGAAACAAAAAGCTATATATTCTTCTATCTATAAATGACAAATAAGTAGTAATATATCTTACATGTGTCTCAACAAGGAACCTTAATTACCAGCTCACCTCGCCCTATTGCCCTCCAAAACAGATGGTTAATCTTAAATTTTTATCTTAAACAGATGTCAAGGATCATCATTGAAAGATCTCCTTCCTTTGGAGGTCTCTAAACAAAAGCTTGACAACCATATGTATGTTCTAATGATGTTTCCTGCTTGGCAGGGGGGGCTAGGCTGGTGGCTGATGGCCCCTGTGATCTCTTCCAACTATACGAAATAAGAATCTAGCATAAGGATTTAACATTTCTTAGCTTCTAATTCCTTTGCATAATTACATTTAAGCCAATATATTTAATACATAACATAGATAGCTTTTTAAAAGGAAAAGAAATCTTAAAAGGATCTCAGTTTAAGAAAGAAACAACTTTAGAAAAAGACTTCCCAAAATACTCTCTTCCTTTCTGCCAGCTAGATGCTTTTCCATTGCTCTTGACCTTTGAACCTTAGGAAAATATGGCTCAAGTTTAATGGGAGGCACATGGTTTTATTTTACTATTTATCCACTCTTAATTATGTTTTTCTCTGCTTTTTTATCTTCTGTAATATGTAGGGTCAGTGTAACCTTGGCTGTCAGCCTGTAATTCCCTTTGACTTTGAGAATTGTTTTCTGCTATAAATCAGGGGGCCTCCTTGTCTAGGAGGAAAAACATTGCCAAGGTTCTTAGGCAGCTGCTCTTCTGCCTGGCATGAAACATTTGAAGATCTTTAAGCTCATTTTAAAATACAGGCCCTGATCAAGCCTCAATAAAAATGCAGGCTATGATTAGATGCCTCAAACTTACATTTTAAAGATGCAATTCGGGAAGGGTGGGGCTGCTGCTGTTTGGCTAAAGGCACAAAGTATTTGTAATGTCAAAACAGCCAGAAGCAAGGCTGACGTATGGAACTGGCATTGGCTGTGCATTGTGTCTCAGGTCCTTGTATTGTGTGCCTGAGCGTTAAGAGACATTATCATCTGTGCAAAGCTGCAAAGTGTAAAGTGTGGATAAGCCCTGAGACTATGGTTCTTAAATTAAGAGATTTATTTTACTTTCCTTGCTCACAGTTACATACCCGACTGGTGTTCTTCCTTCCAGAATGCTCTGTAAATTCCTTGGGTGGACCAGTCTATGCTTAGGCCAGAGCACTCAGGAATCCTGATCTGGATCAAGGAATGAATCTACCCTGGACATTGTCATCAGCTGAGTGATCCTGCAGCAGTGCTGCCTGCAGAGCCTTCTTTAACCAAGTGACTTTGCAAACCACCAATGACTCATTTAGCACAGGCTGCAGAGAAGCACAGAAAACAGGAAGTTCCCAGAAAGCCTGTCTGTTTCCTGCAGATCTACGCATTAATAGTGCACTCTACCATATTCAAGGGCTTCTCTCTTTCACCTTCAATCATAATTACGCACATAGAACCAGGCCTCTAAAATATCAAGCCCGTCCACTATTTCAAGAGGAAATCAATTAACTGTCCATAAAGCAGGCATGAGGTTCAGAATAATACTGCCAAGTCTTACACCTTGGGAAGTATAATCCTCTTGCTAACAAATTATGCCACATTCTTGCAAATAATCCTGCTGTGGTGTAACCTAGGCTGCTGCCTTTTTATGGACCTTACTGTGGCGCACCTTTAACAGAATTCAGGCATGCTGAAAGCAAGCCAAAGCAGCAAAACAACACATTCATTAGCACCAACTAAAGTTCACAGTGTGGCATATAAGCATTTGAGTTACACAGTTCTCCTCTTCAACTGTTGGATGTGCAAACAGTAATGTAAAAAAAGTTTCTGGCAGGTGATAATGGTTTTAAGCCCAATCTGCAGCTCATTTCAATCTAAAGATGGATATTGGGAAAAGGTCTTGAAAGGTTAATTGGGTTAGAACCGTGTCTTGTGCTAAACCTACACAGAGACATGCTGGGGCTGGGAGGAAATGGAACTTTTCCAGGCATGAAGAAATACCCTCCAACATTCCTCAGATGAAAATAGGGACATTCTATTATTCTACATCAGTATCACTGCTGGGTTTGCGGGGGGCACTTTTGTTGTTGTTGTTGCACATAAATATTTTTCTTAAAGTTTTAATGATACAGACAACCCGCCTGAAGCCCAGCTAGCTCCAGTAGCAACTCTTGAACCCCATAACCTTTTTGCCCCCCATCAAACAGCAGCCCCACAGGCCTTCCTGTACCCTACCAGCTACACCCTTCTCCCCCACCCTACCAACCCAGGCCCTGCTGCTGCCCAGGGTCTCCCCTCCAACCGCTGCCTTCTCTTTAAGCCTGACCTTCTCCTTCTTGTTTTTATTTGACATAGTTGGGGGCCTGCCCGGCCAGAGAGTCGCAGCATCTCATAGTGGGGACAGTGGTGGCAGCGTCCCCATTGCCTCATTCCCCATTCCACCTCCTCCTCTTCCCGCTGTTGCTCCACTGGCTGGCCAGCTTGGCTCCCTCCCTTGGACCCGGCACAAGACTCTTCCTTCTCCCCCTCAGCCCCAGTCTTCTCCAACTCTCAGGAATGGTGGCAAAGGAAGGGTAGCCTCAGTTGGCAACTCTCTCTTCCCCCTGCTTCCCCCAATGGGAAGCCATTTCCGGTTAGCATGCCTCCACAAAGGTGGGAAATCAGGATTCTGCATGACAAAGTGGGAGGCTGTGATGGCTTAAGGGTTTTCCGGAGGGCCCTGCAAATTTTGCGGAAGTTGGAGGAGAAGGGTGGGAAGGAAATAGGCTGCTGTTGCTCAGTTTTAGAGCACAACTTTAGCATGCAAAAGGTCCCTGGTTCAGGCAAGGGGAAGAAAGACTTGTCTTGGAATTCAGAGCCACACGGCCAGTCCTGAGAGAAAACAATACTGAACTAGGTAGACCAGGGGTCTGGCCTCAGCGTCAGACAGCTTCCTCCTTCCCAAAAACTGCCTCTCCTAAGTAGCTGGGTGTTGAGCGGCCTGAGAGCAGCAAGAAAGCTGGCAAGCCTTCTTGTTTGAATGTTTGAATTATAGGGTTCGTTCTTAGGCATGGGGGAGGCTTTTCTGCCTCTTAATGAATCAATCCTGAATGTTTCTTCATTGTAACATTTGGTTTCCAGCAAGCCGCGTGGGAGCCGGGGCTTGCTCCTCTTAGGGGTGTTCTTTTCTTTCCGTGCATAAGCCTTGCAGAAAAGCAACAGAGGCAGCCTCCCATACCTTTCCCGAAATCCTTTGGTCAATTATGCTGCAGATTTATCTGAGCTATGCCACTTAAATGCTCAAAGGCTGCCACGCCTTTGTGTCCCCCCCAACAACCTTTTCACCTCTAACCGTCTCCCCCAGGATGCCAGTAAGTGGAGATCCGGAAACGAAATTTCATTTTGGAATTTCAAGCACTGTCTTGGAAGGCTGCCAGAGCGTACTCAAGAATATGAAGTCTGAAAAGAGGAGGCAAAAGCTTCTTATTTAAATGCAGCTCATGGCTCAGCCCGCGGAAATTCTCTGCTTATAACAATCAATTAAGAATACTGCACAGAGTATTCTGCAAAGCCCAAGGAAAAGGGAACTACATTCTCTCCCACCTCCCTCTTCTGTTCTATACACATACCAGCCACAGCTTTAACTCCTCATACGACATGTTCAGCACGGGAAGGAAACGGCTAACCATGTGTTCTCTCTTTGCAAAGCAAGAGAACATCTAACGCTGTCAAGCAAGAACACAGAGTACCTTTCGAGCTGCAATTTCAAAAGAAGCCATCTTGACAGAATTGTTTTTTGATTGCTAAACTCTTGTCAAGCAGAAATTAATATTTCATGAGCTAATGAATTCTGTGAGGGTGAAAAAGCCGGCCGGAGTTGTCCTTCATTCCAAAACCTTTTCCAGCAGCAAAGCAGTTAATGTGATTTCACTGACCTTACATAATTTTGTTACATCTCCTCCCCTGAACCCTTTTCTCCAAAGAGCTCAGGGCAAGGGAGATGGTTTCCTCACACCCAGTTCGTTCGTAGATAGATGATAGATAGATAGATAGATAGATAGATAGATAGATAGATAGATAGATAGATAGATAGATATAACATCATTTTCCAATTAACAGTTGGTTAACATTGGACTTCCCCTCCATCCCTCCATGGCTTCCCCAAAATTCCAATTATTGCTGCCTATTATAGTTATTCTACACCTTATCTCCACCACAATTTTCTCAGAAATAATTTTACTGCTATTCAAAGCCTACTTGCATTTTAATATGTTTACAATATTTATTTTTAAACAATACAGAAACATTTCCCACTCTTCCTTAAAGTCTGCCTCATCCTGATCTCTAACGCTACTTGTTAAACTTACCAATTCAGCATATTCTATCAATTTCAGCTGCCAGTCTTCTTTAGTAGGTACCACCGCATTTCACCATTTTTGTGTATATAGTTTTCTTGCTGCGGTTGCTGCATATAAAAATATATATTCATCTGCTTTTTTTGGTTCATCTACCCCAGTTATCCCTAAGAGAACGGCTGCTGGCCTTTTTGGAAGAGTCACCTTGAATATTTTCTTTGTCTCATTATAAATCATCTCCCAAAATCCCTTGGCAACAAACCCAGTTTGAGTCACAGCCACCCTGTGAAGTAAGCTACACTGTAAAATGCAAGTGTGCACACAAATGCCCATGATTGATGTCCTATGGTTGACACTTCATGGTGGGAGAAGTGCGTTGTGGGAAGAAGGATAATATAGAGATCATAGGATGAGCTCAGTGAATATAGTTAACCCTTCAGGCTGGAACTCTATGCACACTTACTATGTTTTGTCTTGAGTAAGTAGCTCAGGGGTGGGCTGCTACTGTGCCGCATGTCTGCTGCAAGCAGTGCTAGGAGTTGCAAGGCTGGCTCTGCCAACGTAGCCCAATCACTCAAAATGTGAGAGGTTTGTACTTTCCCTCACCTATTTGGCTTCCCCAGTGCTCTGATCTCCTCCTCAACTTGGAGGCTTCATGAATCATAATTGTCAGAAAGGCACCGTGTGTAGCTCACTCGCGTACCCATCACATTTTATTCTCTAGTCTAGTAGGCGCGAAGCACAATGAGCTACATTAATGAAATTGCAGTGGTTTCACATTTGCGTCCTCATCCATTTCTGCAGCTGTTTCTAGCAGACAAAAGAGCAAAAACTTGCACTTCACACTGAGGTAAAAGGAGAGAGTCTCCCTCCCAGTCTCTCTCTCACTTCCCCCATCAATTGATTGCATTGTCCTTGAGACATCTGCTGACAACAAGGGCTGATGGGTAAAAGGTGAAAGATGATCCATGCCCATTAGATGTGAATAATTACATCTGAGATATTATACATTTCAATTATACCTATAAAACAACCAAAGTAAGCAGGAGTTTATGCTTGTATTTGATTCAGGCAACGGAAAACAAAATTGCAGTATGACTGCTTAGTACTGTGTATGTCTGCATGTGCATTCACACCCACACACCAAATACCTTGCACAGGAAGTTTGCTGCAGCAGTGAAACGCATAAAAATATGGGGGTTTTAAAAGTTTTTCTGCATTGTAAAGGTTTGTTTAATGAGGGGCAAAAGGTAATTCAATTATAAAGTGGTACCTTGGTTCTCGAACGGCTTAGTGGTCGACCAAATCAGCTCCCGAATGCCGCAAACCCAGAAGTAAATGTTCCAGTTTGCAAACGTTTTTCAGAAGTCGAACCTCTGACACGTCTGAGTGCAGAAAGCTCCTGCAGCCAATCGGAAGCCACGTCTTGGTTTTCAAATGGTTTCAGGAGTCAAACAGACTTGAGAATCAAGTTACTCCCAAGGTGTGTGTGTTTGTGTGATGTGCAGTCCAGTAAATCAAGGGAGGGGTTTGCATTACTGACTTAGAGCACAGTGAAGTTCTTGGTTGTTTTTGTGGTGCAGTTTCTCAGCACTTCTCCCCCAGCTGTTCACATCAACACAGCTTAATTAGAGTCAGATTCATTGACAGCAGCAGGAAAACAGAGGTCTACAGATTATTCCAGAAAGTAGGCCAGGTCCTTTGGTGGATGGCAGTCCTTAAGGTATCCTGACCCTAAGGCTTTCAGCATCCGAGTCTGTCCTGTGGATCACCCCACTATCCTGTAAAAAATAGGTGGGTGATGAATAGTAACTGGAGAGAGGAGGACATACATGGCTTTCATGGAATGCCCTTCCCAGGGAAGTTTGCCCTTTGTTCCCTTTCCAGCACCAGGCAAGGACATGTTTATTTGCCTGGGTACTCTATCACGATGCGACATATAAGCTAGTTCATAATGCTAGCTTTATCTGTTCAGCTTAATTTAGGTGCTGGATTTTTGTGCAGAAGATTGTGATATTATATTGATGCTTTCTTATTGTTGTTTTTTTTCTGTTTCCCTGAGAGATTATCACTGAAGGATAACCTTTTTAAAATAAAAAATAAAATAAAATAAGGGAGATAGCCAGCTGGATGTCCCAGGGCAGGACATTCCAGAGCCCATGAATGTCAATACATAAACATTTTGGGTATCTTTACCCAGCTTCTTCATTCTTTACCTAGAGGGAGGAATCCCCAGCCTTGACCCTGACATGCTGTGTGCCTTCATAGAACAAATGAGACCACAGTATGTCTGCAGTCCTATACAATAAGCCATGGAATAGTTTGTCACTGACTGTTTTAGCTTCATTACAGAATATGGATGCCTTGAGTCATGGAAGTAAGCAAAATGCAGTTGTCAGATCTGCAGTGTGTCAGATGGCATGCTTTTTTGTGGCAACGTGCGAAAAATCAGCCAATCACAGGAACATGTTCGGTCAAGACAGGAGTCGTGAATTTTCTCGTTCTCATCACGGATGTGTTTCTCACGCACTCAGGGGACAAAGGAGCATGATGATCTTCTCTGGAGCCTTAAAATAAAAAGGAACTGAACAGACTTTTGCTTTCTGAAGTGACAGATGGATGTAACTGTAGCTAATTCATAAGAAGTGGCATAGTGAGGTAGGAAGATCATAGCACTTTCCAGCTGGCCCAAGACATTTTGCCGCCTGAGGCAAAGGACAAGAAGGCTTCTTCCCCATGTCCCACGTATGGAAGCCAGCTGGACCAACAACTGATTCTTACTGTAATGTGGTGATGGGATCACATCCTGTACTGCACTGAAGGCAGCAAGGCCTCCTGGACAGACTCTGTTGTATACAAGCCTCTGTCCTTCAACAGAAGAGAATTGCTTTGGGACCTAGGAGGAATAGCCAGGGGCTGCCATTTCTGCCCCCCAGCATCTGCTGCCTTAGGCAGATGCCTCACTTTGTCTAATGGTAGGGCTAGTTCTGATACTTTCTAGTTGCAGGTACTGGAAACCTCCATATAGCTTTTTGTTCCCTGGTTCAAAACTCCAAAACGTTGTACGGTTGACTCAGCTGTCTGAAATGCAATTCATGTGGCATGTGGAAGGAGCGTCTCCACCCCCATCATTCAGCCCGGACACTGAGATCCAGTGCCGAGGGCCTTCTGGCAGTTCCCTCATTGCAAGAAGTGAGGTTACAGGGAACCAGGCAGAGGGCCTTCTTGGTAGTGGCGCCTGCCCTGTGGAACGCCCTCCCTTCAGATGTGAAGGAAATAAGCAGCTATCTTATCTTTAAAAGACATCTGAAGGCAGCCCTGTTCAGGGAAGTTTTTAATATTTAATGTTGTACCGTTTTTAACACTAGATTGGGAGCCGCCGAGAGTGGCTGGGGAAACTCAGCCAGATGGGCGGGGTATAAATAAATTATTATTATTATTATTATTATTATTATTATTATTATTATTACTATTGGTGTGTGTGCACGCCACTCACACCAATGGCAGGGTGAAAATCACTACAACTATGAACTTTACACCAATAGCTTCTGTGTGGCTCCAAATTCAAGTGGCCGCACTCACTTGATTAGTGGCTACACACACACACACACACACACACACACACACACACACAGAAAGCCAAAGCTGCCCTGAACCTTTAGCCTTTATGTCTGCAAAGAACATGACAAGGCTGGATAGCTCAGCTGGTTAGAGTGTGGTGCTGATAATGCCAAGGTTGCAGGTTCAACCCCTGTATGGGACAGCTGTGTATTCTTGCATTGCAGGGCGTTGCACCTCAGGGTCCCCTCCAACTCTACAATGATTCTTTTATTCTAAGGCACTGCAAAGCAAGATAAGGGCAGTGCTTAATTTCCACAGCAAGAAAAAAGGTCACGCCATACTTCCTGGCTATCACACCTTATGACCTAGACATTCTTACCTTCAATCCTAAATGTATCTATGAGTGATAGAAAACTACTTTGAACATGCGCAGAGGCATTCTCCTCTACACACTGTATCCCTTGCACAAATTAAGCGTTGGGTTGGCTAGGTCTCCCAGTGCAACTCTTCCCCTTCCCCCGCCGCATCTGTGCAAAGCTAGTTTTGAAAATACACTCCAGTGCATGCAGTTGTCAATACTTAAGGTGCCTAAGCAGAGCTCACAAGCATCCAAATATATATTTGTATTATAAATATTGCCTAATAAACTGTCTGCAAAGATCAGAGATGGTTTCTTGCTGTTGCTGTAGTTCAGAAAGAAGGATTCGTAATGCATACTTCTGATCCCTGTCCCATATTTTATTGCAGCTCCTTTGCTGCTGTTCCCAAGTAGACTTTATTACTCAGTTGGCATCATGTTTGCAGTGTGGGTGTGTCCCTGGTACTTAATCCACTTGGATTCACTTTGTAAACATTCCTGTAACTGATACTTTTAGTTTACTTGCTCTTATTCCTCAGTAATGTAGAAGTGAACTGGCCTCTTCCACATGGGGATTCCACATGGAATTTACAAATGGTTAAAATACTCCAGTAGAAAGGGAGATGGGCTTTCAGTTGGGAATAAAGAATTTCGAATATAGCACATTATTATCCATGTTTTACGCATGCACACAAACTTACTCTTCAGAGATTAATTGCCTTTTTGTTTTTTCACCTTGGCAATCGAATAACACACCAAACCACACTTGGGTTTACTTTGTAAACCCAAGAAATATTCTGTTTTTGTTCAGAAAATTGAACTTTTAAACTGGCATATTTCCCCCCCACTCAGAAACCTCCTTAAACTATTTATGCCAAGTATAACAGAGGCAAGATCAGGTACAAGGATAATAGAAAAACCAAGCATAAAAGTACAATAGGATGTTCTGTTTCTATAGAAGTCAAGTTTACATAAACCTGAGGAATTATTAGCAGTGCTCTTTGCCCTCCTACTACAAGTGTCTATCTTCATCCTAAAGTCTAATAAATGCAGCTGCCAGGTCCAGGGTGCAGTGAAACTTTCTAATATACAGGTGTGCAAATCCCACATTTTCAGTTCCTTCTTTTGAATGGTAATACTGGATGACTGTAGGCCTTTCCTATTCCCCTTAACACTCTTCTCAAGGCATGAATAAGCCAAGCTGCAGTGAGCTCTGTCACCACATCCAAGGCAAGGGTTCCTTTCCTCTGTGGTATTCTAGAACAGCCTCATTTATTTCTGCTACCACACAGTTAGGCCACAAAGCACAAGACCCTTCCCTTAGGCAACACAACAACATCTGATAGTGTGTTTCTGGCTGTGTGGGATTGCATTCATTTCCTGCAACAGGGTTCTTTCACAAGCCTCCCAAACTAAGCAACCAAAGTCCAGCCTCACCATTTCACAAAAGGAGTTAGACGCCTAGGGAGGTTTGAGGCCATCACCACTGTATTTCCCAAGGCAGCATAGAATCATATAATTGCAGAGTTGGAAGGGACTCTGGGGATCATCTAGTCCAACCCCCTGCCATGCAGAAACATGCAGCTGTCCATTACGGGGATCCAACCTGCAACCTACAACCTTGGCACTATCAGCACCACACTCTTAACCAATTGATCTATCTTGGCATTCACACTCTACATTTAAAGCACATCTGCCGCCCCCAACCAAAGGTTCTTGGGAACTGTAGCTTTAGGGTGCTGGTAATTGTAGTTCTGGGTAGGGTAGACTTCAGTTCCCAGGATCTTTTATTTTTGTGGTGGGAGGGGAACAAGCTTTAAATGTGAGATGTGTACACAGTCCAAAAGGCCACATGCATATATATTCTAGCTCTGCAGGGTTACTTTTTTTAGGTGAGGCTGGGTTGGGTAGTGAGGGTGGTAACCTGGCTGACAGATAAATGATAATCCAGCCATTCAGGGGAAGGGAAGTGTCTGATTGGAGAGCAGCATGTTTTCAGCCCCCTCTCCTGATATAATTTGGGGTGCCTTCAGGGCTAGCCATGTCAAATGGCTCCCCAAATGTGGCATTTTTGTTTTTGGTCACACATCCCTCCGTTTCTTCAGCCTTCGAAAACCATTGATTGATTGATTGATTGATTGATTGATTGATTTTGTTTGCAGCCTATTTATACAGCATGTATTTGCAAAATAGGATCTTTAAGTCTGTATGTATATTCATGCCATATAAACCAGGGGTTCCCAAACAGTGGCCCACAGATCTCCAATAGTCCATGAGCTACAATTCAGGCGGACCATAGTGTGACTGTAAAAATACAATTAAAAATCATACAGCACAGCACATAATTTTTTCTGCCTGCTTTTGAAATTGTAGAGAGGTCTGCCAAGACCCTCAACAAACATCAAGGGGTCCTTGGAGAGGAAGTTTTGGGAACCACTAATATACGTAAGGAGTTTGTTTCAGCTGCTGGATGGATTGTTGAATAAATAGTCTGCAGCAGACAATCCAAGCCCCTAAATACAATCCCAGTTTGCTTGTACAAAAACCAGCCATGGGATGTATTTGCAATTTCTGTTTTACATTTATCTCATTAATAGCTTAGGCTAGTTTTGCTCTGCCTCTCATCCTAACCTACCTTACAGGGCTGCTGTGAGACTATAGGGGGCATGTGCAAACCATTTATGCCTTGAGCTTCTTGGAGGACGCTGCCTGGACGCTGAGGTCCAGAGCAGAGGGCCTTCTGGTGGTTCCCTCACTGTGAGAAGCAAAGCTACAGGGAACCAGGCAGAGGGCCTTCTTGGTAGTGGTGCCCACCCTGTGGAACACCCTCCCATCAGATGTCAAAGAGATAAACAACTACCTGACATTTAGAAGACATCTGAAAGCAGCCCTGTTCAGGGAAGTTTTTAATGTGAGACATTTTAATGTATTTTTAACCTTTGTTGGAAGCCCCTCAGAGTGGCTGGCGAAACCCAGCCAGATAGGCGGGGTACAAATAATAAATTATTATTATTATTCTAGAGAGAGAGAGAGGGAGAGAGGGGGGGAGCGAATATAATAAATGATTCATTGTTGTTGTGATAACCGTGGTATTTCCCATTCTTTCTTTTTCCTTGGAGGAAGGGTGAGACATAAATGCAGTAATGATAATGATATCCTTTTTGTTTAATTGATTATAGTATTCCCCTTCTGCCTTTTCCCATGGGAGGGACAGGGAGTGAGGGAGCCAAATGTATTCCTGTTTCGGTCTTCAGGGCTCCTTGGTCTAGGTTACACCAAGAGGCTTCTACCCCATCATTTTCCGGCTTCGATTAATTTTAAACTGAAGATCATCTCAGGGAGGCACAGAGATAACAGGGTCAGGTCAGGTTTCCAATGTAAGCCTGCAATTAGGCAGCATCAGTAAGAAGCCCAGAAGGAATGGGCCTGCCAGATATTATTAGTGCATTCCGACCTTCTTCCCCACCCTATTAAGAATCATCAGAGCCATACTGCCTTGGGAGGCCCATCTGCCCATCCGCTGCCAGAACCTCTGGAATGGGTGCCAAGTACCTTTCAAGAGGCAAGCATGAGATCTGGCTTTATTTCCCAGCATGCCCATTGCAAGGCATATACGTAAATAACTGCCACTTGAAAGACACTCATCAGGCAGCCACTCTAGATGTTTTTGGGGGTTGAGGAAGGTATAGTTAAGTGGGGCAGAAAGGAGGAATTGGGAGCGTAAGTCAAGTAATTATTGAGCCACTCAAGTAGCAGCTCTTTACATACAGGCACCAGTAGGCCTGAGCTAGCATAAGGTCTAAAGAAGTCCTAAGAAGAAACCTTGTTCTTTATTCTGGCTCAGGATTTTACCACCCCCTGGAAGGTTTTGAAAGAACGTTGAGAGGTCACAACAGGAAGTGCAATCAGCAGTGAGTAAATAGAGTTTTTCCTTCCTTTTCTATGGTTTTTCAAAACTTCCTTCTCCAGTTCCAAATCCTCTTAGAGCTGTTGCTCTCAAATGTGTGTTGGGGGAGGGCTGAGGAAGGTTTCACATGCCTGGCCTTCTTTTGCAGGGTCTATCTGCCACCTGTTCCTCCTTTCTTGCATCCTGATTTTTCATTTCTGCAAAGCCAGCCACATCATATTTTCCCATGTGGGCCTAGCTTTGTTTAAGACATACCTTTTGTGTGCTTTCTTCCTGTTACTTTTTTTTTTTTAATAAGCCTTTTAAAACATTTTTAAACCCTTGGGAACTCCTGGGACCTGGCTGCTGATAGGAGAATTCTGCTGCTGCTGCACGAACTAAATGAAAACACAAACGCGTCCTCTTGCAACATATTTGACTGCATGGCGCAATATGTTCTGTGGCGATGTGCTATAAAATCTAATCTACCTACCTCATTTTTCATGAAAAACAAGCTGTCAGGAGAGAAATGTCATAACTGAATCTGTCTCTGGAGATGGCTATCAAAGCACTGGCCAAAGGTCAACAAACCAAATTATGCACATCCCATCCTCAGCTCTGTGTGAATTCATGCTGAAACTCTTCTGTTCCTCATATATAACAGACATAAGTGGAATCATTTCCTCTGTTGAAGTATTTTTCTAGCAGCTTAGATTTGATGTATAAGCTTGTTAAAGAGAATAATCCTGCAGTCGGTTTATTATATATTTGTGCACCAACAAGTACAAAATAGCCCCTCTGCAGTGCCACAAACCCAACTCAATGGTGTAACGTTGGAAAATGTTGATCACTTCTCCTACCTAGGCAGTTATCTTCCCACAAGGGCCAACATTGATGCTGAAATCCAGCATCGCTTGAGCTCTGCGAGTGCGACTTTCCCCCGATTGAAGCACTGAGTGTTTGAGGACCGAGACATTCGCAGGGAAACCAAAATGCTTGTTTACAAAGCTATTGTACTGCCAACCTTACTATATGCTTGTGAAGCATGGACCACTTACAAACGCCATCTCCAACTCATCGAAAGATTCCATCAACTGTGTCTCCGAAAAATTTTACACATCACTTGGGAAGACAGGCGAACTAATAGTGTGCTGGAAGAAGCAAAGATCACCAGCACCAGTGTTGAAGCAATGATTCTTCAACATCAACTTCGTTGGACTGGTCATGTTGTGCGGATGCCTGATGATCGTCTTCCAAAGCACCTACTCTATTCCGAACTTAAGAATGGAAAGTGTAATGCTGGTGGTCAACAAAAGAGGTTTAAAGACTGTCTCAAGGCAAATCTAAAAAAAATGTAGTATAAACACTGACAACTGGGAAACACTGGCCTGCGAGCACTCTTCTCTAGCTTAGTTGGTTAGAGCATGGTGCTGATAATGCCAAGGTCACAGGTTCGATCCCTGTATGGAACAGCTGCATATTCCTGCATTGCAGGGGGTTGGTCTAAATGATCCTCAGGGTCCCTTCCAACTTTACAATTCACTCCAGTTGGAAAACAGCCTTTACCAAAGGTGTCGTGGGCTTTGTTTGAAGACACTCGAACTCAGGACGCAAGGGAGAAATGTGCTAAGAGGAAGGCATACTTGGCAAATCCACACCGTGATCAACTCCCGCCCGGAAACCAATGTCCCCACTGTGGAAGGACGTGTGGATCCAGAATAGGCCTCCACAGTCACTTACGGACTTATTGTTAAAACCGTGTTTATGGAAGACAATCTTACTCGGCTACAAGTGATCGCCGAAGAAGAAGAAGAATATATTTGCAACATCCAAATGGCCAAGATTTCCAAGCATTCTGCCTGAGCGTAAAGAAAATCACACCTATCAAGGTGTGTTTTGTTGGCATCTTTGACCCGTACCAGAAATCATGAGCTGGTCTCAGTAGTAACTTTCAAAGAAATGGCTCGAGTAAGATTCAGTGACAAACCATGTTTTTCCGTTAAGGGAACGGGCAGTAGCAAGCTTTGGATTTACACAATCCATTCTTCCCTCCTCCTTCCTTTTGCCCATGAAGGAAGGACGCCAGAAGCTTCTGCTTCCAGTTTTTGCAAAACATTGGTTTGCATTAAAACCAGAATTCCTGACCACAGTTCAATAGAATCCTGGTTTGGGAGCAAAGCAACTATGGTTTGCATCAACTATGTGTCTTGTGTGGACAAAACAACAGGCTATGGCTTGCCACAAAATTGAAGCAGAAGCTTTTAATCTCCTTCTTTCGCATGTAAAGGATGGGAAGGATAGAATACGAGAGTCCAATGCGTGTTGCTTGCGCCTTGGTCTCATGATAGCCAAGTATGTTTTGCTGTTATGTCTGAATTGGGCCAATAATTCTTGATAATACTCTTTGGACCCAGTGAGTATTGTGGAAATGTGCAATGATGTAGCCAAGTGGATGTCAATTAGGTCATTCACATGATGGGAAACTGCCACAAGTCCCATGCACGGCTCACTAGGCCACCGTTATGGAGAAGCCTGGTGGCTCACTGACCATTGTGGACTCATGACACTTGTGTTGTTTGCTGGTACGGGCATCGGTTTCTTCTCCTTAATGACCACTTGACAGGGGCAACCACGCAAACTACCTTACCAGCCAGTCACCACGGCTGTTATGGGATGCTGAATATATGGCAGCACTATATGTAAGGATACCCTTACTCTGGGCCCAAATATACTTTTAGATCCTGCCCTTTACATTTACTGTTTGATTTGGAGTTTAGAGTTCATATCTTTCACATTTTCTACACCAAATCCTCCAAATCAACAAGGTTGATGTTCCTAGAACCTTGCAACTTCTCTAGCTCTTGGCTCCTTAACGCAAACTCTGTAGAAGAGAGTCCTGGTTTTTGGTTTTTTGTATTTGGTTTTTTAACAACTCTCTAATCTCACATAACACTGAGCTGAGGAAAGAGGGATAGAGTTCAGTAATTTCTATTTGCGTCCCAAATAAAAGCGAGGGAGAGTGTGCCATTTCCCAGATGATGAAAATATAAACAATTCAATTAAAATCCATGATGAGAAGCAACTGTACTGTGCCTAATCCTATGACTTTGGGCAGCACATGTTTGATCGGTAGAGTACTTAAGTTCTTAACAGTGTGTACTAGTCGCTAGTGTATCTCAAATGCACACCTAATATTGGAGCATGTCTTCCAAATGTACTTTACTTAGCTGCAACGTTTCCTTGTTTCATTTCCTTATTTACTAGCATTACAAGCTAGTATGCACAAAGCTTTGATAGGCTGAAATGGATAGGCAAGTCCTCTGCATACTACCCACTGAGTTCACAGGCATTTGCTTTCTGATAAGTGTGCATGTAGCCTTGGGAGTGTTTGGGGTCTTAGATATGAATAAGAGATCAAATTACATGGAGAGATGTACGTAATATCACAAGGGGGGAAATATGAGTGATCCTGGGGGTTTACACAACTGGAAGTTAAAATTGCCAAAAAAAATCCTTTAGTGGGGCATGCCAGCTTGTCGTTCCTGTGCAATATTTAAGATTCCTGCTTCTTGCATGACCATGATAAGGTGTAAGATAATGTGAAACTAGTACATGTGATCCCAGGAGAGGAAAGAGGAAGCCAGTGTTGGCATGTTATCGTGTATCCTAACCACCTACCTCCAGACAGAAGTAATTTAGGACTTGACAAGTCTTGTTAAACATCCGTCAAACTGTTAATTTGACTAGTAAAAGCATATTCTGGGATAACTGAAGCCTGAAAATTAGTTACTTTTGGAGCCAGCCTAAGAGATCATTTTTGACATTGCCAGGTTGCACCTACTAGCTACTAGATTCCACCAGGCTGTGCACCACCACAACCCACCAAGTTCTGCTCTGTTTCTAATACCCATGATTCATCAAGGTGACATGCCTGGCTAAAACATTTGTACTGCTTTGGCTTTGTCCCTCTGCTTCACCTGGGGGAATCAGCAACTTGTAAAAATTAAGAGTTGGCAAATCTAGACATAGCTTTGGAGATATGTAGGACGGTGAAATGGTAGTTTCTGGTGTTTGATACACTCCATGAACTGTGCTGTGAGGACAAGGAGCTGCCAGGTTTGAGAATAATTTTGCAGTGGTGCTTCTTCCTAGGGCAGGTGTGCCTACCTCAGCTTTGAGTCATAAGAATGATGTGGAGGAGGAGAAGTCAAGCCTTCTCCTGGAGAAAATGTCCAGACCCTGCAAAGGGTTTAATGTGGATTTCTAGCTGAGCTATAACTTAAGTGCCAGAGAGAAGGAACAAATATGCAAAAGCAAACAAAACAACCACAATACCATTAAACACCACATGAATATACTGCATTGGTGTTATAGTGTCCCTTTCTAAAGCCAATGACGTACGTACACCTTGTACATAACAGCAGTGGAAATAACCTGCGGCCCATGGTTTTTGTGGCTCTTTAAAAATGAAGTCAAAAACTGTTCCAAATCAATCAATCAATAAGCACTCCCCGATAAAAATAGATATTGTGTTTCTACCTGGTCTCTTTGTGTTCTCCACACACATTTCTTTTATATGCAGGAATGGGCACCTTGTCAAGTCGGAAAAGCCCGCGGGGCCTTAAACCTCAAAAGAATAAATCTTGGATCATCCTGCAGCTCTGGCAGGAAGCCGGCTGATGATTGCAACTGTATGTACAGCACATCCATGTCCCCAATCCCAACAGGTGTTATTAAACCTGTCGGCAATGTTTACATGGATATTGCATCAAAGCAACCATTAGTAGGAGGGCTTGAATACACATAGATGGCTCTATAGAGTCATAATTTGAAAACGTATATTCATAAAAAAAGAGGACAGGGCAGTCATTCCCTACACCATCTTCTGCATCTGACAGAAAACTGCTGCTGTTGCTGCACACTCTTATGCTCTGTATACCTTGCCATTTGCCCTTGCTCCAGCACATTCCCACCACTGGTTTGTGAAGCCGAGTACACACGACATTAGCCACAGCTTCATTCAATAGCATACCCTCCAATGTTTCTCCAGTGAAAAATAGGGACGTCCTATTCCATAATAATAATAATCATAATAATTTTATTATTATTTATAACTCATCCATCTGACTACTTTGGCCCAGACATTTTGGGAGGCTTCCAACATATATTGAAGCATAATAAAACACTGAGCATTAAACAGAATCTTCCCTATGCATGACTGCCTTCAGATGTCTTCTAAAGATTGTACAGTGGTACCTCGGGTTAAGTACTTAATTCGTTCCAGAGGTTCGTTCTTACCCTGAAACTGTTCTTAACCTGAAGCACCACTTTAGCTAATGGGGCCTCCTGCTGCTGCCGCGCAGCCGGAGCATGATTTCTGTTCTCATCCTGAAGCAAAGTTCTTAGCCCGAGGTATTTCTGGGCTAGCGGTGTCTGTAACCTGAAGCGTATGAAGCATATGTAACCTGAAGCGTATGTAACCCAAGGTACCACTGTATAGCTACTTATCTCCTTGGCTTGGGGGGGGGGGGTCTCATAACTCCATACCCTCCAACATTCTCCAATGAAAACAGGAATGTTCCAAGGAAAAGTGGGACATTCCGGTATCAAATCAGAAACTGAGATGGCTTCTGTAAATTGTGATCTGTCCCTGGAAAATAGGGACATTTGGGAGGGTCTGCTAGGAGTTTGTTGTGGGGAAACAAATCAGATGAAGGCATCCCCACCTGTTCTACGGTGTGTACAGCAATGTAAAATGTGACTTGAAATGCAGGGAAAGGGAGACCTCTTTGTACTTTAAGCTGCTAATGTGTACATAATCTTAGATATGACATGGAGACAGCACACTCATTTGAACCCAGGACAAGCCACAGCACTATCTAATGGGAAGCTTTACTCCCCATGTGACAAGCCTACAGTAATTCCTTGGTGCTCTTCCAGCCTCATGGTTCAGAAACCCTAACCCTTCATAGCCAACTATTTAATACTTGTTACTTTAAGATACCAGTTTGTACATCCAACAAAGCTGGCTCTAAGTCCACTAGTATTGTCTATTATTATTATTATTATTATTATTATTATTATTATTAGTCAGGAGTCAGCAACCTTTTTCAGCTGTGGGCCAGTCCACCGTCCCTCAGACCATGTGGAGGGTGCCGGACTATATTATGGGGGGGGGGAATGAACAAATTCTTATGCCCCACAAATAACCCAGAGATGCATTTTAAATAAAAGCACACATTCTACTCATGTAAAAACACACTGATTCTCGGACCATCTGCGGGCCGGATTGAGAAGGCGATTTGGTCACATCTGGCCCCTGGGCCTTAGGTTGCCTACCCCTGCTCTAAGTCCTAATGTACTTTTTGTATTGCTGACATTCCTTTGAGTCAATTTGGCCTTCAGTAACCAACTGAGAAACTGTTTTACTGCTATTTCCTTTGAGCCATTCTTTTCCAGGAATGACAAACATAAAATTCACTTCACAAAATAACCGAAAATTTTGTTCCTTTGAGCGTTCCAGTGCAAAAAAAGGAACCATCTCCCAAGTACACCCACCCACCCCTTTCATAGTGGCAAAAAAGCGTAATGTTTTTAAGAGAAACAACAATGAATTCTTCCTTGATAAGACTTTATGCCTAAAATTACAATGTTTTATTTTATTTACCTTTAAAATAAATCAAAATAGGTGGTTAAACAACAGTCACACTGATTGTATCCTTCTGTCTGAAATGATGCCTTGGGGAGGGAGACTCTCTTTCCAGTCCTGCTTCTTAGAGTTTTCATAGCACTAACCACTATTCCTGTATTGCGCAGATAGCACAAATTACATAGGTTTTGTCTACAGGTAGCAATCAGCAAAATTCAGCTAGGTGAGTCAAGAGTGCCTTGTGAAAACTCATGCAACCTTTTGGTAGAAATTGAAATTCTGTTGTCGATTCACTCGACTCACTATTCTCTTTACTGTATCTATGCAATGACAGACCCTTTCATTAATAATATTTACCTTCTGGCCATGCATCTTCCTTGTCATGTGCGCAGCTGGTATTGTCTTTGGTAGAGAACCATAGCCTAGAGGAAAGCCCATGCCTACTCGTCATTAGCTATTGTTTTTAATAGGACCATTTTTCTAAATTACATCTTGACTCCTGGTTATGTATAAAGGCAGCACACAACACCATGGGGAACCAAAACAGATTTTCACGTAGTTTTTCTTTATACAATTACAGTTCTTTCAAGAGGCATATTGAACTGAAATTAAACCCTCTCAAGATAGAAAAGGGGATTCTAACTGCATCCCTTGTTGCTGTATTTCTGGAGATAGGAGCCTAAACCAGGCTTTGGATAACATCCACCACCGCCAGGCACACACAACAGAGAACTCCCCACAAAATTTCTTAGGTCTTTGTTAATCTACTTAACCACTTCATCGATTTGTATTGTTCTTGGAATAAATTGTACTTTGACATGTAAAGTGAAGGACCCCTGGACGGTGAAGTCCACTCAAAGGTGGCTATGGGGTTACGGTGCTCATCTCGCTTTTCAGGTCGAGGAAGCCAGTGTTTATCCACAGATAGTTTTCCGGGTCATGTGGGCAGCATGACTAAACTACTTGTGGTGCAACGGGACACCATGACAGAACACTGTGATGCGTGAGATATATCAGCCTCACTCTGGCAGCCCTAATTTATGAAGTACCTAAGGACACAGGTGGCGCTGTGGGTTAAACCACAGAGCCTAGGACTTGCCGATCAGAAGGTTGGCTGTTTGAATCCCCGCGACGGGGTGAGCTCCCGTTGCTCAGTCCCTGCTCCTGCCAACCTAGCAGTTCGAAAGCATGTCAAAGTGCAAGTAGGTACCGTTCCAGCGGGAAGGTAAATGAGTACCGCTCCAGCGGGCAGGTAAATGATGTTTCCATGCGCTGCTCTGGTTCACCAGAAATGGCTTAGTCATGCTGGGCACATGACCCGGAAGCTGTATGCCAGCTCACTCGGCCAATAAAGCGAAATGAGCGCCGCAACCCCAGAGTCGGCCACGACTGGACCTAATGGTCAGGAGTCCCTTTACCTTTTAAAATAATGTAGTGGTAAAAAGAACCCAGCCAGGTTCAGAAATTCATCTTGACATGTGAAGAATTAAACTAGGAACGAGGCAGTGGCAGCCCCACTCATCTCACCCACCATGTCGCCTGGCACGCAGACTGCTCTTCAGATCTTTGCATGTTTAGCATTTAAAGACTCATCAGATGAACACACTTAGGACTCTCCTCGTAATCAGTAATCCTGATAAGCCAGGCTTCCCACTCACAGGGGAGGTGTCTAAGCCCGTTCAATTGAGCATAGTTAAAAACCCTCTTCAAACGTTTGTGCTAAATGCATAAATATCTGAAGGGCAGCCTGGATATGACCAGTGCTATTCACTGTGCTTTCCCTTCGCTGGAGAAGAACAGGCACAATGAATAACACCAATCTTGCATTTGGGAACAGTGGTAAGTGAGCGACCGAATCAACCTCTTTCCTGACATCTAAGTAGATGATCACTGAGGGAATAATCAGGGCTAAAACTACAGTTTTGGCTCCTGGACAGTGCTTTGTAGTATCAGGATGAGGAACTGTAATCCTCCATTTGATTTTCTTTTTTTCCCTTGTAAGAAATAAGGTGCCAGTATCTTGATAAAAGTGTCATGGCCGTCAGCACAAAATGGCGGCCATAGGCAGCAAAGAACAATTTTTTAAACAAAATTGATGGTACACTGTACTAGTAAGTACCAGCACAAGAAGAGCACTGCAGCTCTCTGTCTAGTAGGAATCCATGTACAGAGGCCTTCTACACACAAACACACCTAACTGGATCTGAATGATCACTGTATGCATAGTATCAACACACATTTTAATCTTCTTCTGGGTCCTGTTGATCACTTCATGGCTTTGTCATATTAAACTATAGGCAGATTGATTATTGAAAAGAGATGTACTAATTGTCTGTTTAAGGGGAGAGAAATACTTCATGTCTTTAGTAGTAATCTTTTAAAAAAAAAATTGCTCAGATAAACTAAGAATCACTGAATTTGAAAGAAGTATTTGTCATCCATTATTACCTGACATTGTTTTCAGTAGCCAATGCAATTGCTTTGTAGTCAAATAATGTTTGGCCTTGCCTAGTACAAAACAGAAGCAGAGAAGCTACTTACTCCTTTTCTGTTTTTCTAACAAGAGCTATGTAAAAGTGCCATCTTTGGGGAAAACAGCCACTTCCTGTGTTTGGCAAGAAAAGCAGCATCCTTAGGTTTTTTCTAACTAAACAGAGAAACTCTTATCCCTTTTTGTCTGTATAACAAATGTATGATAATGATAATTTTATAAGATCCCAAGGTGTGTTGCAAAAAACAATACAATATTCAATTATAAAAACAGATAAAGCTGTTGCCATTATAAAACCTGCAAAAGCATTCCAATGGAACAGAATACATTCAGTGAAATAAATTCTATATGTATTGGTGTGTAGAAGCATTATATGTTTCCCTGTAAATAGATGCACCATTTTGTAAACATCTTTAATGAAAGAACTCTAGGGTCAGAATAGTGATACGCACACACAATATCAAAATATTAAAAGGAAACATAAAAATATAACAGGTTAGAAGTGAACATTGTTATCTGGAAGTAAGAGGTCCTATGAGATGGAAAAAGCTACATTGATATTTACACCTGATCTTAAATTCTTATGAAGGAATGTAATAAAAGGAAATATATCTGCACTGGGATGATGTGGCAAGGTTTTCCCTTCTGTTCTGCTAGATAATAAAGAAATGTTAAATAGGAGTTATAAAACATGAAGGCTTACATTGAACCTGGGATGCTTGAACCTGATACATGCTCATTTTACATCCAACAATTTGTTACCCCTTTCTCCAAACTTTGAGGGCACTAGGGAGGCGGCTCCATTTGCTAAACAGAGCAACTTTGGCTGCTAACAGCAAACTGGAAAAGCCACCTCATACTGTTAGAAGAGGGGGGTGGTCTGAATATATAGAATTAAGAAGAAGAATTGATCCCCAAACTTCTACATAACTAGACACATCCATGATGGATGATACAAGGAGTCTAAACTCACAGCATCATTTTTAGCAAAATGACTGTATTGTTTATGGATAAGAGGAAAGTATGAGGGCATTACATCACACTGACTGACAATTTTATCCCACTGACTGACAATTTCTGCTGAGCATGTAGAATTTTGAAGCAATTTGACAGATGGTTGCCCTCCAGTTCCTCTCCATGTATACAGTAAGAGGTATTCTAATGCCAAGGTAAATAATACTCGAGATCACTCTGATAATAAGACCTGTGAACCCACTGTAATAAAAGCAAGAATCCCTCCCCACCCCTTGCCGAAAGATGCCGGAGCTTCTGGGAAATGTTCATTTATACGAAGCTGCCACAAAAAGTGGTATAAAGTGGATATAGCTAGCAAGCAATATAATGCAGATCCAGTAATTGTGTGACTGCAGGAGTAGGAAGCACATATTTACCACAAAACAGGATGGGGGTGGAAATCTAATGAGTTCACCGGGTTGACCATATTCCTTAAGTGATGCTAGAAGCTATGGCCAACCATACCATTAGGCACAGTGAGGCAGCCACCTGAGGCAGCAGATTCAGGGTGTTATTTAAGGGCAGCAAGATGTTACTTGCTTAATTTATTATTACTGTAATGCCAAGGAGGGGGAAGAGTTGTCTATGGGATCTGGTGCCTCAGATGTCAAAATAATTGACAAGCCTTGAGATTATGCAATGGGGGAGGGGATTTGTGCCATTTGCTGCTCCACTTCAGGCAGCGAAATTTCTTGGGCCTGGCCTGTGAGACATTGTGTGCTAGAAAGGTAAAGTTCAGATTGCTTTGCACCTCCATGCAGGACAAATTTAAACCAAACACAATCACTGCAATGTTTGGGTAAATTTTGGCAAGGGCTCAAACCACAGGATGCCTGAATGAGTTTACATTGCCAGGAAGATTGGAAGCACTAATTATTTTTATTAGCACAACTTCTCAACAGAAATGTAATAAACCCCGGCTTAAGGGCTCTTTAAAATATATGTCAGCAGAGACACCAGGTATTATTAAGAACCTAGGACTAGACTCTGATAGTTCAGGCCAGGGAAATGTTGAGAATAAACACAGGGTCAGTTTCCATGCTACGTTTTGGATGTAGTGACTGCATCATCAGTTGACTTTCCCCAGTAATTTGATCCTCTTAGCCAATCTTCTGAATATTTAGGTTTAAAGTGAGATTGCAATTTATCACATCCTGACCCAACACACTTTTTTTTGGGGGGGGGGGATTCTAGGATGTGCTGAGCTGCAATCTCATTAAGTGATAGAACATCCAGAAGATTGCTTGTCAACAAAAATGCAAAGAAAAGTGCTAAATTTGCTCTCTCTCTAAAAAAAAGGTCACAAATACCGGACTATAATCCTTACATGCTGTCCTCCAGTATGGCATACCGTAATTACAGATGCCTACTTACAGTTAACTAACTTTATAATTTTCTATAAACTGCAGGGCTATAACTATAACTATAACTGGAGGGAGGACGCAGAATGGGTGAGATGAAAAGATCCCCATGCAGATGAGCCTAAGGTGCATTATTATTTCAGTTGGGCTCAATTGTATTCAGCCATGAGGTAACTCTTGTGACTTCCCTGCATTAGGAAGTTTGGAAATAGAGCCATTTTCCCTGAGGACAATAGCACACGTGTTTTCTTAAGCAGGAGAATTTTTCAAGTTTCCATGTGCTGCATTAGTCATTTCTCAGCCATAAACTAAACAAATGTTGTCCCACACTACATGCTACATCCTGTATTTTACCCGAACCTAAAACTGTTTCTCACTAGGCAAATCTTGTTTTATCACAAAGAAAATCTGTGAAGGCAGGATGTCTGGATAAGAATTTCTCCCCACCCATCCCCCACAACCTTCACTTCTAGCAGGAGAAATTCCACATTTTTATTACAGGCTTTTCACAGCACCCAGAATATGGTACTACTGCTTGAATTCAAGAAAAAACAACAACACCTGACTGGCTTTTGAAAATATATGTGTTTTGTATTTGCTAAGTTAAAATGAAGTCCTGGTTTAATGATACAAACTTAGGACTGGTTTCAAGTTTTTTATACTTTTCTCCTCACAGACAGCTACTTTAAATTCATAGATAAATTATTGATCCAAATGGGTGTGACCATGGCACCTCAATATACAGGGTCACCTAATTTAGATCACTTCCTGGAAAAAAAGACAATTTCGCTTTACTAATATATCACCAATATATCTGAGGCATATTAGTGGAGTCAGGTGGTGATTTTCAGAAGCACTCAAGAGATTCCCAAAAGATTCCACCTTCTTCCACTTCCCTATTAGTTTGAGCCTTACCTAGTCCAAGAAATTTACAAATTTTCTAGACACCATTATTATTGTGAAAGATGAGACTATCTGTACCTCACGTGCAAGTAGCCATAAACCATGAAACATGGAACATTATTGTGGTACAACAGCCAAGCAATTTATTACTGTGTCTGTTCTGATCCCTAAGATCGTTACATACTTTTGAAACAACTGAGTGACGTATTTCTAATTTAAGATACAACCATAAGCCACCAGACTGCAAAAGCAAGACATACCTAGGACACAATTATTGTAACATAAACTACATAAGAAAAACAGCACCTCTACCTCCCTGCCATTCAGTTTTAGTTGAGTGACACCACCAGTTTTAGTTGAGTCTGCAAGAAGTGATCCTCAAAAGGAGTTCAAGATGTCCCTAATTACCTAGAACCATGCCCTATTCAGTTAGGTACTTGTGTTCAAGCACTGCTTAAAAGAATGACATAGTGTATAGCAATATTTTTACAGCAATATCTTTTAGAGATATAACAGGCATTCTCTCTTTGTAAATCCATCCACAGGGAGAGTGTTTGTTCTGTCAAAAAGTGGGCCATATTTTATAGAATACACATACACAAACACAAGCAAATGGTTTATTCCTTGGAATGGATCCAAGGAGTCCTATGTATGCGCCAACTACAATTCAGTGGAACAAGGTGTAATCACACACAGCAGTACCTCGGGTTAAGTACTTAATTCGTTCCGGAGGTCCGTACTTAACCTGAAACTGTTCTTAACCTGAAGCACCACTTTAGCTAATGGGGCCTCCTGCTGCTGCTGCGCCGCCGTCGTGCAATTTCTGTTCTCATCCTGAAGCAAAGTTCTTAACCCGAGGTAATATTTCTGGCTTAGCGGAATCTGTAACATGAAGCGTATGTAACCCAAGGTACCACTGTATAATATAAAAATTTAAAAAGCTGTATTTAAAATACATTCTACAACTGCATCATTAACACACACACCCTGAAAACAAAGCAATTTAAAAAACCCAGCAGTTAAAGTATCATTAAAGCAATCCAGCAAATATTGAAGTAGCTCAAAAAGTCCTACTGCCTATAAGCATAGTACAAGAAATAAAGCCTTGTTTAGTTAAGCACACCACAGCTTGGTTCCAACGATTCACTGCTATGCGCATACACACATTGTTTTCCAATATACAACTTCCTAAAGCCATGCAAACTATAATAGCTCTTGGGCAAGTAGACTGAAACCCAAGTAATGTAACTGCATTGCTAATGGCAAAGTACATTTTTAGGCAAGAGATCTTGTATTTCCCCCTCTATCTTGATCAAAAACATTATGGTGTGCTCATAGTCTAGTCTTGGCAAAACTGGCAATATTTCAAAGGGAGAAAAATAATTGAGTGAACTCATAAACGAATCACCTTTCCAGGCGGGTCTCAGAAGATAAAGTTGCTAAGGAGTCATAGCACTACTGTACCTGAGTCATCATCAAATAATCGTCCCAGACGTTTGTGCAAATATTGCACCTGTGTAAATACTGCACACACCTCTTAAGCCAGAAGCAATGAGAATTCTGTGTGACATGAAAAGGAGACCTATCCTATGTCTGGTCCAATGATGTCTAAACATATTAGATGCCACAGCACAGAAAAGTATGTAAAATGTGCACCAAGGAATCTTAACAGTGTGTTAGTTCCCGGCTTTTGCTTCAAATTGTTTGGGAAGAGCAACCAACATGGAGCAACATGGAGCTGGCCCTAAATTTCTCATGTACATTAGAATGCCTTTGAACTTAATGCTACTGACACATTCTCAAAGGCTTCGCTGTGTGTTCAAGAAAGTGCATGTGCCTTTCTTTCACCCCATCCTACACATGGGGGGAAAACAGCTGTAGGGTGCTCATTGAGTTATAAAGTCATGACATATCCCTTAGCTACACCAAGACTGGACTACTCCAGTGTGCTCTACACAAGTCTTTCTAAGAAGAACCTTCTACAGAGCTCTTTGCTCTGCAACATGCAAAACCCTCCAAGTCCCCGGAGATCAAGGGGAAGGAGTTCTAAACACAATAGATTGAACCTGTTGGCTCCTGTGCATCTGTCACAGCTTCAGTCCCCACCTCCTCCTCAGTTGCCTGTTCCACACCTGCATATCCACCAACAGTTCTCCAATGAAAATAGGGACGTCCCATTTCATAATGATAAATTTACTATTTATACCCCACACATCTTACTGGGTTGCCTCAGCCACTCTGGGCAGCTTCCAACATATATAAAAACATTAAACTTTTAAAAATTCCCTATAGAGGATTGCCTTCAGACGGCTCAGGGGTTGGATAACTCCATACCTTCCAACATTTGTCCAATGAAAATAGAGACATCCTAAGGAAAAGTGGGACATTCCAGGATCAAATCAGAAACCGGGATGGGATTACTAAATCAGGGACACCCCTGGAAAGTAGGGGCACTTGGAGGGTCTGTGTCGGCAGTGTTTTCCATCTCTCTCTCTCTCTCAAGCCTGTTGCTTGTCCAGCATCTTCCCATTCTTCCTCTGATCTGTCTTCATTGTCCCACCACCACTTCACCAGCTTGGAGCCTTCCTCTTCTGAGGCTTCCCTATGGCGATCTCTGGCTGGAACCTCCCACCACTCCTCATTGTCCAGCCTGTCCCTGACAATAGGTTTCTCTCTTTCATCCAATGTCTTAATCGGCTGCAGCTAAGAATATTGGGACATCCCTGCTGGATCAGACAAAAGGCCCATCTAGTCCAACATCCTTGTTCTCACAGAGACCAGCCAGGTGCCTATAGGAAAACAGCCTGTGTCTAGTTTTTATTATTATATTAAATGTGTGGAATATTATCGTACAGTGGTACCTCAGGTTAAGTACTTAATTCGTTCCGGAAGTCCGTTCTTAACCTGAAACTGTTCTTAACCTGAAGCACCACTTTAGCTAATGGGGCCTCCTGCTGCTGCCTCAGCGCCACCGGAGCATTTCTGTTCTCATCCTGAAGCAAAGTTCTTAACCCAAGGTACTATTTCTGGGTTAGGGGAGTCTGTAACCTGAAGCGTATGTAACCCGAGGTACCCCTGTATTTTAAAGTTGCTTCAGTGTCCTGAATAAGCACTAGAAGAGCTGCATATACATTTCCATATAAATAAATAAACATATATATATATACACACACACAGTGTCACACAATCCATAACCTGCTTTCATCAACATATTTCAGTTGACACTAACAGGACTCATCGAGGGTCAACCAGTTATAATTTCACCCTAAAGGGTTGATCTAACTTCTCTTGAATTCCACAGAGAATTTCACATATTGATTGGAGCAGAGCAAGCCTTCTAAGAACATGCTCCACATCCTTTGATGCAAATTAGTTATTCCTTAACATCCTGAATAACCCAGCTTTTACTACGATAAAATAAAAGTAGGGAAAGAAGGGAAATCTTCCTTTTCTTTTTCATTCATACAGTGAGGCAGAAAACGATTGCGATAATCATCTGGTGTTAGTGACTGTGAGTACAGAACAAGGAAGTGGTCTGATTAAGCAGAGCAAAATAGTGCGTTCTTGCATATGTGCCTTCAGACTGAATGCTAACAATTCCCTGCACAGTCTGATCAGCTACACTGGGGACTTTTCAGATAGGGGAACATACACTTGATCAAAGAGTGCTGCGTGCAGCCAACCTTTGCCAGAAGAAATGCTGCTTAGGCAGAAAGAACTGATGTTATCCCTCTTGTCTGTCTCCGATAAAATATGTAGTGAGCATACTAAATGTGAGGAGATGGCCTACTTTTCCTTGCAATGTGGAAGAAACACAGTGCACTGCTGGAAACCTGTCTGTTACTAGGTTAAGGATATAGGCATTCCTCCCATAAGGCAGAAACCATCAACGAGAAACAAAATTAACGTGCAAACATGTCGCCTGAGTAGGGCAATTCCTTGGGATTTGATTAAATTTAATGATAGTTTCAGCATATATATATATATATATATATATATATATGCGTAAGGCATTGCAGCAGTTGATTAATTATTCATCTTTCAGGAGAACAAAGAACAGAATTTAATCAGAAAATATAAACCGCCACAGAAAAGAATCAAAGCTAAACTCATGTGAGAAATTGTGTGTGTGTTCTCTGTGGAAATTTCTCCTGTACAAACCCTTCTCAAACGAGTGGTATTGTGAAAATCTCATCTGTTTAACTGTGCAAGCAAAGGTTGTGATTAATTGTGCCCATGGTCTTCAGCTAACCTTCCTCATATTGATTAGGCTGTGTACACCACACATTTAAAGCACATCCCCCCCCAATCCTGGAAACTGTAGTTTGTTAAGGGTACTAGGAATTATTGCTAGAATTTGGTAGAGTTTACTTTTGTGTAATGTTGCATTGCCAGCATGGACAAAGCCAGGATTTTTGTTAGGGGAGGGCTGCACTTTTGTTGGTGATTGGTCAGTTAGTTAAGCATTTATATTGTTTTACTTTATGGGGGGCAGCTGTCCCCCCTGCCCTCCCTTGGCTACACCCATGACTGCCAACCTCTAAAGCGGAGGTGTTATGTACCGAGTTGAATAGGATCCAAAAGGCAGCAGTCTGATTGGTCCTAGAACAATAGGATCCAGAATGCAGCAGTTTGATTGGTCCACAGGAGCCACCCAATCCAGCTCCAGGTGGAAGGGAATCCCCAACCTGATTGGCCTACAGGAGAATCCCGGAATTAGCCAATCACATTGGGCCCATTGTGTAAATAATGTATATAAGGCAGACATTCTGGGGGAACTTCCATTCCTCCTCACCACTATGAGCTGAATAAAGAGCATGAAATCCACTCTCGACTCTGAGTATATTTCAGGAGGTGAAGAGCCTTTTTCAACCATGCTTTTGTAAGGAACTGTGCCAATGATGAGCAAGGGCAAGGGCAAAAGTGGGTGGGACAGTAGATGCGACTCTCTGAGTCTTACTTTTATACAGTTCGCTATATTCTAAAATCATGTTTACATACACATCCATGCAAGCAGGATGCACGATCACAGTTCAATGATATATTCCCGCTAGGTGAAAGGATCACATGGAACTGGGCTGCAGATGCAGGGTTGACTTGAGGAGGTGGACTGGCCTTGAAAGTGTGCCGAGGGCCAGAGAGGGAAGCCCAGAGGTACAGATTTGGCCTGTGTGCCTGAAATATCCTCCCCCTGCTCTGAAGTACCACAGGACTCGTTGTATTCACATTTTCCTTCTGTGCGTAACACAAGGAAAACTGAAATGATTCAGCGCTCAGTGTTGATCTGCAGAGATGTGGGTGGGAGTTATAACATGAACAAGTTGCCAGTGGTTACGGCTTGCACTGTAAATAATCTCACTGAATGTCCTTTGCCTCCAGAAATAGGCACATACACTGTGCAAGGAAGCGAAACCACTGTTCTTCATCCAAAGAGATGATAACAGGCCAATCCTATGCATGTGTCCTCAGAAGGAAATCCTACTGAATTCAGTTGAGCCTACTCCCAGGTAAGCATGTACAGGATTGCATCCTAAGGGCATTTTTCCACACATAAAGCCAAAGGCGCTGTTGAAGCTCTCCTGCTCTGTTTGTGCACACTTAGGTTGCAACCCTCTACAGCTGCCTGAGAAATTAGTGGGATTTACTGCTGAGTAGATATATATGTGGCAGTACTATTAGGAAAGACAAGCATTAGAAAGAGAAATAGCTGTCTCTAGAGCCAAAGTTTGTTGTTGTTGTTTTATTAAATTTGTATACCGCCCTTCATCTGAAGAGTACAGGGTGGTGGTGGTTTTGAGTGGAAGTGTGAGGAAAAGACTGGCCATGGATGAAAACGGTAACTCCATTGTGCTGGGGTTAATTCCTTCCCATTTTGCCAGGCCTAATCTTGAAGATGTATCCTTCAATGCTCCTTTCATTATAACACCTTTGCTCCCTCTCCCCAAGCCCAGTCCTGATTTAAAATTTCACCGGCTGTATTTTTGTTTTGTTTTGTTTTTTAAACCTGACTAGTCTTTTCAGCTGGATCAGCTTCTGTCTTCTTAGCTTGTTTATCTGGAAAGAAGTTGATGTGGGAGGAATGAAGTGTTTTGCTGAGAGAACAGCACATGCAAAACCACCTGATAACTCATTGCTGGGTTTTCTCTCCCCCCCCCCCCAACATAACAGCACTGGGAATATTATTGCTGCCAAAGGCAGCAGCCCTAGCATGGTCATGATCCTTGCATTTATACCTCAATTCCTCAGGATCTGGAACTGGGTTTTCTGCTTCTCCAAACTCACTGAAAAAAGCCCCATATAGACTTCATGCAGGCCTGGATCTGGGCAGAGGGGCCTCTGGTGGGCTGCATCCTCTGTCTGGGGGCTTTGGCAGGCTTTCCTGGCTGGGGTAGCAGCTCTCTGAGCAGTGCTAGGTCACTAGGCTTAGCCCCCTTTTGCCTTTCCCACAATACCCCAGCACAATGCTAGGTCAGGGGCACTGTAGGGAATTGAAAAGGGTAACTGTCCAGCACTGGTCAGAAGATAGACTAAATCAATAAATAAGGTGGGCTGGCATCAGCAGTGAGTTCCTGCAGCTGTCCAAGAAAGCCAGTTGCTCATGTTGACCTTGGATTTGTGAACATCTGATTGACCAAGAATGTTTGGATACATTGAGCCCTGTAAATCCAGGTGGAGTGTGATCGCCTGAAGAAACGAGCTGACAGGAGCTAGCCAGCAGTAAATCACACTGAGCAAGTTGGAGTTATTAGCAAATATCTGCACAGGAGTGTCAGGCCTAATGACACATCCCCTCAGCTGTCTAAGTCCCCTCCTCTCAACAGTTGGTCCCAAGCAATCTGAGACTGTGCCTGCTTGAAGCTAACTTCTCCTCCACCCCTTTCATGCCTCTCCTGGTTCTGGAAGATGAGGAGGGATGGGAGCTTTTCACAGCAGGAGAGGGCGACGCCTGTGCCTCTTTCATCAGCTGGGTTCATCTCTGCCTCTTGGCTTCCCTCCTCTCCTACTTCTGCCTCTAATTTTGGACTTCTCTTTGCTAGATTCCCCTGCTCACTATCTCCTGTTACCTCTTCAGCTTCCGACAGCTCCTCCTCCCAGTCTGCTCCCTCTTCTCCCTCTGAACACTCATCATCATCCCACTACCAATCGCCTTCTTCTCTTGGGGGTTCCCCAGCTGGTTCTTCCCACCATTCCTCTGCATCCAGCCAGTCCATGACACTAGCCTACAATACAAAGATAAGATCCACATCAGTTGCTCTGCTCCTACTTCGCTGAAATTTCACTTCATGACTCCGACAAAGTCCATACAAGCTTACACCATAATCACATTATTCTCTTTCTTTAAGGTGCCTCAATACCCTTTGTTGTTTTTGCTGCTAGAAACTAACATGGCTCCCTATCTGGACATTTGTAATGTGTAGACATCAGTCCCCAACATTTTGAGCAGAACATAGAGCAGGCTGTTCAATAAGCAATTTTTAAAAAATGCACATCGTTGCATTACTCTCCTCTTGTTTATTTAATTTCTAGCCGCCCCCACCTCTCTTGAAACAAGTTGGCTGCAGGGATTACAAATAAAACAGGACACACACAATAATAACAACATGTCGATTTCCATGTTCTTCCACAGCTGCTTAACCCAGACTCTTGAATGCTGGCCCAAAAAGGAGAGGTTTACATTGGGTAAGAAGTTGCTTAAACTTTGAATGGGAGTAGGCCAGAGCACAGCTGGATATGTGTGTGTTCATGTGTATATGCACACACACACACACACACACAAACACACACACACACACACACACACACACACACACACACACAAGAATGCAGTTGTAAGGCAACAAGCCTGCCGTATATTTGACCCTTAGGAAGGCACAAAATAGTTACTTCCTTCTGTCTAAAAATATACCAGATTTGTTGTCCACTGTGCATCAAAACAGATGGGCCTCAACCCAGACAGCATTGGGGACTTTCCAGACTGGTTGTTTATTGAGCATTCATGCTGATGTATTTAAAAAAGAATGTGTGGACATTATACGGCATTGCCTTCTCGTTGAACATTAATCCTGATCAGTTCATGAGGGGGTTATATGACATTGCCAGCTTTTGGTTGATAACTCACATTTTGCAGTGCATAGGAACCCTGATGCAGCATACAGAACTGGTTCACAAGTCACAGTACGCCAAACTATAGCTTACCATGACCACTTGAACATGCAGGTAAGGAGCCCACAGCTACTTTGCTCCTTTCTGCTCTGCATGTCTTCCGAACCTGGGCCACAGTATGTTCCCTCACCCGTAACCACGAGATGTAGCCAAACAATAAGCCTTGGCACCAAGGTTATATAATTTGTCTTACTGTGATGTGAGAAATGGGCCAGAGTTTGAGGGAGCAGCCAAGGCTTAGGAAGAGGACAATTTCTTGTTTTATGAACCCCTTAAAACCTCTGTGCTCTCAGACACAAAGCTGCCTACTGAGTAGAAAGAGGACCTTAGAAAAGCTTTATTGCACTTCCCATCTCATAAGGAAGCGAGAGAGAAACTGTACAGTTAAACTGTGATCTTAAGAAGTCCCCAGTAACCACGGATTGGTCACTTTTACCCCCAGGGCAAATGGAAAACCTTTTTCTCTGGACAGGGATTCAAAAGAAATGCACTCTTATAAAGGCAATGACTCTGTCTTGAACCCTAGCCAGGATCAGCTGCTTTCATCAGTCATGAGTTGGAGCACATACTTTAATTGTATCAAAACGTAGATAAATGATTTGATCTTTTGTATGAAGATTTGCTGCCCCCCCCCCATTTACACTTATCTGAACCTAAAAAGATATGCTGGATTAAACTAAAGGCTTATTAAGTCCAGGGTTCTGATCTTTTGCACACATGCCCAGTTTCAAATCCAGGACATGAGTGCAAAAACACTCATGATCCCTTGGCACTGGAATTCAGATGCGTAGTGCCTCTGATCCTGGAAGCCAACAAGACTAGTATCCATTAAGTAGTAGCCATTAGCAAGGGCCAGCCCTACTAATAGGCAGGAATGTTCCCTTTCTCTTGTCAAGTGAGATTTCTGCATACTGGCATCCCAGGATCCTGGGGAGAGCCATAGCTCAGGGGCAAACACATCTGCTTTGAATGCAGAAGGTCCCAGGTTCAGCCCCAAACACCTCCAGGTAAGGGGCTAGGAATGCCCTCTGTCAGAAACCCTAGACAGATGCTGTTAATCAGTCCAGCATATACTGAGGTAGCTGGATCAATGGCCTGCCTCAGTATAAAGTAGCTTCCCATGCCTTATTGTGCTGTAAATACAGTGTGCACAGGGTGGGTCTTAGGCTAGTGGCATTGCTGATTGGGTATTGTCCCTGCCCTTGCAGAAAAATGGTAGGGATCAGTATGATCACTGAAATATACTCAGAGTCGAGAATGAATTTCATGCTCTTTATTCAGCTCATAGTGGTGAGGAGGGAATGGAAGTCCTCTCAAAGTATCTGCTTTATATACATTATTTACACAATGGGCTGCACGTGATTGGCTAATTCTGGAATTCTCCTGTAGGCCAATCAGGTTGTGGATTCACTTCTATCTGGAGCTGGATTGGGTGGCTCCTGCCGACCATTCATACTGCTGCATTGTTCTAGGACCAATCAGACTGCTGCAGTTTGGATCCTATTCAACTCAGTACATAACAATCACATATTCAGCAGCCCTCAAAAGGGCCTCCCTCATCCCTCCTGGGGAACATATTCTGCTGCAGGTGTTATACCAGGGCATACGGGGAATATGCTTCACTTCCTAGTTCCCACTCAGTTGCTATGAAAAACTGCTAGGCAATGCATATCTGGGTGCTTCCTGCAAAAAGATCTGCCTGGTGACTTGCAGAAAGCTTCAGCCTGTCAAGGGATATTATTTGAGTTATTTATGGTGAATATAAATAAAGAAGCTTGATAGAGGGGTTGGCCTTGAGGAGTACATTACCCCAGCACTCCAGATAATGCACTGGTTTTCTACAGCCTTGTAGACACAATTTCAGAACAGGTAATTATCTTGTGATGGCTGAACTATACAGCCAGTTTACTTCCTTAATTTTATGGTGTTCTGTATGAAACAGAAAGGAAAGACGGTGCAATTTTTACAAGGATGCAAATGGGCGTTGTTCTGACTGGAAATAACTGCCTCAGAAATGTTTGTGCAAGTGAGCAAGCAGGGAACGGTCCAGCTTGTTTTTTTGTAAACTGACAGAAAAACAGAGAAGATCCATACTGTTCAGCCTCTGAAAACTGTTTCTGAATCTGCTTCAAAACGTCCCTGCAAAGTCTGTACTGTACTGTATAAGGTGTGGGTGTGTAGCAGTTTTTGTGAAATTTGCAACACAGAGAGACACTTCACCTCTTTTAAAAGATGGGTAGATGTTTCAACTATTGCAGTTGCAACCTGTCAGGCTAGCGTTTTGATCTTCAGCATAAGCACTCAGAGGTCACATTGGTTGTGACAGAATGCAATGACAGATGGTGAGTGTTTTTGTTCATCCAACATGGGAAAGCACACCATTCCACATAGTGGACTGGGCCTGCACACACACACACCGGCAAATCTGAGTTCTTTCTCTGAAACACACAGAGACATATAAACGAAGGGTAGCCAGTGAGGTGCCCTGCAGATGTTGCTGGACTTCTGACAAAAATACCTTGATGAAAATAGATTGCACACTCATGAACATGTTCACACTCAAGAACAGGTGAAATTGCCTTTTTAACATACAGTGTAGGTCAGTATTAATTGTTTGTTTGTTTGTTTGTTTGTTTGTTTGTTTGATCTATACCACTTTCTTTCAAACAATTAAGATGGCTAATAAAAATTACAGACAAAACTGCACTAAAAGTAATCTAAAAGTAACAACTGAGAAGATCAGAAATGGCAAAATCATATTTAACAGTAGCAACCAGAGAAAGAAACTCCATGGAGGGGATGAAGGTTTAGAGACAGTGGCTTGCAGAAGGTGGCATAAATGGTTTCATGGCTGAGGTTTGAAGTCAGGATTTACTGGCACAAAGCTCACCTTCTTAGTCATTCCCATATTAAAATCACGTTACTCTGTGTAAATGAAACAACATGCAGCAGCCTCCTTCAAAAGGGTGACCAACCTTAGTACAAAGAAGTACAGAAAGTGCATGTTTAAAGTTCTGAGTGCAGCCAAATTCAGCATCTTGGTCAAGCTCCAGGATGTGGTCTGAAACTGTTGCAGTGCAAAGCTTTTGTTGTGCGATTGCTATCATGTTACACATCCATTGCAAAGACACCTTGACCAAAAGGAGAGGAGGGAAAGAATGATTCTGAAGTTTGGGGGAGGGGTTAGTTTTGTAAATGGTTTTAATCATATAAGCCTTGTTCCTAAAAGATTGGTGTGTATGGAATAACTGCTGGCTATTATTGAAAGTGGCTTCCCATGGGCTTATGATCTGCAGAGATAGCCAATCCTTTTGAAACTTACATTCTCTAGCCACAAACTTCATATGCATTTGGGGAAATCATACTGCTTTTTGTGTGTCTTTATCCTACTATCTCCAAATAGCTTTGGGTAACCCCCCTCCCAAGAAAGGGTTTTTTTTCCTTTGTGAATTCTCTCCACACAGCACTAAAAAATCCCTCTGTTGTCCTCTTCAGCAATCCCCAAGAAGATGCAAAGTGTTTCACATTTCTTTCTCCCACTTCCTGCTATAGTGAAGTGACAACAGTTGGCTGTTGCAGACCAAACCATAATCTCATGCATTAGCCTACCTTGCCATGTAGCCACGAGATTTGGAATGTTGCCTCATAGATTTGCTACTTGTAGCATATGAAAGAGCCCTAAATTGCCTGGAAAGTAATGGCACGAGCAGCTTCACTGTGGCAAGCCAACATCGCTGTTGATTTGTATTGGACTTGGTCAAGACTGACATTTTCTGGATGGTGTTCAGTGTGGTTTGTGGTGGCATGCAAGAGAGTTTGCAGGTTTGCTACAGAGAAGGAGCCACAATGTTACACATAGCCACTTTGCACCCAATCAGATGATTGTGTGATTGCTCTGTCAGAAGTACAAGTTTTTCAGTGGCCCAATGATTGTGCTAAAGATGCACTAGGCAGTGGGTTGTAAAGTGTGTGCTTGGTGAAGCAAAAAGGAAGAAGGAAGGAAGTGAAAACATTGCCACAAATATTCTCACTGGCTAATTAGTCATAGGAATCGGTCCTAGGTTTGCATTGCTGGTTGTGAATACAAAATGAGAAAGCAGCAGGTTTCTTCAGTTCCCATAATGAGAAAACCCCACACCTTCTAGAGACTTTAACAACAATAACTTTGTATATATAAGGGTGGTTATGAAGTATTGTACAGGTTACACATCTGCCATCTGCTTCGGGTTGGGAGAAAAGTGCCTTTTTTCAATAGCCGAGTAAATGCAATTCACTTTCAGTACATCACATTCTAGCAGTTCTTATGAAAGCTTTGGCAACCAAGGCTGATTCCCCAAGAACAGTTTATAATCTGACCTGTTCCCACAAAGAGCACCCAAAGCATGCTGCTTTTAGCTAGAGAAATATTTACATTTCATTTTTGTGTTATTTAGCCAACTCCGCAAGAATCCCATTTTGGGACGGAAACAAAAGTAAACATTTCTCCAATGTCAACACAGATCCCATATGCTCAAGGACATTTCTGATACTCAACAAGAATTTGCTCTGTGGGCTGGTGAGGAGGGGGTAATTTATTTGGGTTTAGCCGTTGAGTAAAATTTTATTTATAGCAAGTCTTTGATAAAATGTGACTCCTTCCTTCATTAGAAAGGAAAACAGAACTGACGTTTTTGTTTTGCTTGTCACAAATTATCAAGATTAAAGAACAGAGACATGGCTGACAATAGGTGTCATTTCACAAGCAGAACCAGTTTATAAGCAGCAGAATAGTCTCTAGTCCTGCGGGTGTGTTTTGTACACTGTACAAACATTGCACACATGGAGCAGGTGTAGCCTGCCTGTAATCCCCTACAGCAAGGGTAGCCAACATGGTGCCCTCCAGATCTTTTGGATCTAAACTCCCATAATGTCCTTGTCTCAGCTCCTGAATTACCATTACCGAAATGTAGATCTAGAAAATTTCCACTTCCTGCCTACCTTGAGAAACACCATGCGCCTATTTATGACCTTTAGGTCATCAACCCTCCCATCTCGACTCATGGAGATAAAGGATACCCTATGGTGGGTCTATTCTCTCCGCCCAGTGAGGGTATTTAAGGACGAAACTAGGAGGCAATTGGTCCCTTGCATAGAGTCAAAGCTAATGCGGATAAAGGAAACCAAGCTCAACACTAGAAATACTAATTGCCCGAAGGAAGAAAAGAACTCTGTAAGCCTAGAATTACAAGACCTGAAGAAGAGGCTAATGAGTATAAAGACTGAGATTTCTACCCAAAATATAAGGACAGTAGAGCCTAGAGCACAATATTTAAAGACGTCCAATAGCTCTTTATCCCATCGAAAGACATCAGTGCAACTCCCTGTTCCCTTTTCAAACGACACCAAATTAGATGAGGAATTTGGCGCCTCCGACATTTCTATGGCAACAACACATAAAGAACTCTATGTTGCTGACAATCTGGAGATATCCAGCACCAAATCTACATCTGGACCTTTGCCTAATGTTCCAAAAACTTACCAGAATGATCAGCCTTCTCTACTGTACTCCTGGCGAGACAGGATGGACAGATCTTCCAAATTCGAATCTGGCTCTTTGTTGGCCAGTGATCCACATTTTATAACACATACCTCATTAATACTTCCACAGCCACAGATAGAACCAGCAATCCTCCAATTAACCCAGGAGGGAGAGGGGGATTGACAGTTAATGAAACACCATGGGACTGTCCCCCCCGCTTGGGGTGCGCTTGGTTGGGTTTTATCTTCTAGGGATACTTACCCTATCAAACGTCCACCTCTTTCCCATACCATTTTGACCCATGAGTCCTGGCCCAAGGATGACTTGTTATTGAGGGGATGTTACCCATCTATTGGGGAGGCTAGTATGGGATCTGGGATTTCCATAATTGAAGGGCTAGGGAGGAATGGCGGTGGGGCTAGATATCTCTATCGGCAAAGGGTTTCGAGATGCAGTGATCCTCGAACCCCTTCCAATCTACGCCCCATCCCAAGGGATGAGGGTAGGGAGAGCAAGGATTACACACCTCCGTCATTGGTGCTGTGCAATGCCAGGTCCATAGGCAACAAAACCGCCACCATGCGTGACTTTTTTGTCTCGCAGGGGATTGACCTGGCTTGCGTGACGGAGACCTGGGTACGGGAAGGCGAAGTAGTCTCCCTACATGAGATAACACCCCCAGGTTTCTCTGTCCTCCATCAATCGCGGACTGTGGGTCGGGGGGGAGGAGTAGCATTGTTATTCCGGGAGGATTGCTCTTTCAGAGCTCTGCCATCACCGACGATCTCCGGCATTGAATGTGTTGGTCTCGTATGGGGCACCAAGGAGAGCTTGGCTGTCTGGCTGGTGTACCGACCACCCAGCACACCTGCAGCCACCCTGTCAGACCTGCTGGAGGTGGTGGCGGGCTGGGCCTTGGAGTTCCCAAACCTACTGGTTTTGGGAGACTTCAACGTCCATGCCGATGCCGCTCCCTCCTCACAGGCTCTGGACCTAGTGACTTCCATGGCAACACTAGGGCTCTCCCAGGTTGTTTTGGGCCCCACTCATCAAGCAGGCCACACGCTGGATCTGATCTTTGGGGCTGGCATAGATGTGATCATGCTCCCTGCTGTGGAAGTGCCATGGTCTGATCACTATGCCCTGAAAGCCAAGATTGACTTCCCGCTCCTCCCCGGCTCGGGTGGCGAGCCTATTTGGGCTCGTCCGCGAAAACTGATGGATCCTGATAGATTCCGACAAGCCTTGCGGAACCCTGCTCCTCCTGGCGACTCATTAGATGACCTTGTTGAGGACTGGAATAACCGTCTCTTGGCAGCCATTGATGAGATCGCGCCTAAGCGCCCTCTGCGACCCCGTCAAAACCGGGCCCCTTGGTTTACTGAGGAGCTCCGGAAAATGAAGCGGGATCTCAGACGGCTAGAGCGAGTATGGCGATGGACTCGTGACGGAGCCTCAAGAACATCTTATAGGACGCTTATGAAAGCCTATGAGACGGCTATGAAAGCTGCTAAGAAATCTTACTTTGCAGCTTCCATTGCATCCGCTAGCTCTCGCCCGGCACAACTTTTTAGAATAATTAGGTCAATAACGTCCTTAGGAGGACAACCAAATTTAAGCACAAATTCGACCCACAGCTGTGAGGCATTCGCGAGTTTTTTTGCGGAGAAAGTCCTGTTGCTCCGCCGTGACCTCCCTGCCAATTTAGATACAGTGACTGAACTGGAGGCCCCTCGACTGACTTCAGGTCCAGTGTTGGACCATTTCGATCGGATACTCCCTACTGATGTGGATAGATTCCTCCAAGTTGGTAGGCCCACCACCTGCCTCCTCGATCCGTGCCCATCTTGGCTGATTAGGGAGTGTCCAGATGTTGTGTGGACCCCCCTGGTTGAAATTATCAATTTGTCCCTTGTCACAGGGACATTCCCAGGGGAACTGAAGGAAGCAGTGGTGTGTCCACTCTTAAAAAAAACTTCATTAGATCCCTTAGACCTATCCAATTACCGCCCAGTTTCAAATCTTCCATACCTGGGTAAGGTAATTGAGAGAGCGGTTGCTGAACAACTTGGTAGGTTTCTGGAGGAAACATCGGCATTAGATCCATTTCAGTCCAGTTTCCGTCCTGGTTTTGGGACGGAGACGGCTCTGGTTGCCCTAACAGATGATCTCCGTAGACAACTGGATCAAGGCGGGTCAGGACTGCTGATCCTTTTAGATTTGTCAGCAGCCTTTGACATGGTCGATAATGATCTTCTGGACCACCGCCTCGCAGACGTGGGGATACAGGGCATAGCCCGTAACTGGTTGTGCTCTTTTATCTCTGGTCGGGGACAGAGGGTGGCACTAGGGAGGGAAATGTCGTCGCGCCACTCCTTGGTGTGTGGAGTGCCGCAGGGCGCAATTCTCTCCCCGATGCTTTTTAACATCTTTATGCGCCCCCTTGCCCAGATTATCCGGAGCTTTGGGCTGGGCTGTCACCAATATGCTGATGACACTCAGCTCTATCTGCTGATGGATGGCCACACCAACTCGACCCCGAACACACTGACCAGATGCTTGGAAGCTGTGGCTGGATGGTTTCATGGGAGCCGATTGAAACTAAATCCTTCAAAGACAGAGGTCCTATGGCTAGGTCGGGATGGCATGGGGATGAGGGACCAACTCCCTTCTCTTGCGGGGGCCCAATTAGTGCCATTGCCTTCCGTTAAGAGTTTGGGTGTAATCCTTGACGCCTCCCTTTCCATGGAGGTGCAGGTTACAGCAACAGCCAAGGCGACATTTTTCCACCTTCGCCGCATCAAGCAGTTGGTCCCTTACCTTTCCCGCCCTGACTTGGCCACAGTGATCCATGCGACGGTCATCTCCAGGCTTGACTACTGTAATTCGCTCTATGCGGGGCTGCCCTTGAAGCTGTCCCAGAAACTCCAGCGGGTACAGAATGCTGCAGCGAGGCTCCTCACGGGGTCTCTGCCATGGGAGCATATTCACCCAGTGCTTTTCAAGCTGCACTGGCTCCCGGTGGAGTACAGGGTCAGATTTAAGGTGCTGCTTTTGACCTTTAAAGCCCTTCACGGCCTAGGACCCTCGTACCTACGGGACCGCCTCTCCCGGTATGCCCCACGGAGAGCCTCAAGGTCCATAAATAGCAACACCCTAGTGGTCCCGGGCCCTAAGGAAGTTAGATTGGCTTCAACCAGAGCCAGGGCCTTTTCAACTCTGGCTCTGGCCTGGTGGAACGCTCTGCCTCATGAGACCAGGGCCCTGCAGGATCTGATTTCTTTCCGCAGGGCCTGTAAGACAGAGTTGTTCCGCCTGGCCTTTGGCTTGGAGCCAATTTGATTCCCTCCCTCCCTCCCTCCCTCCCTCCCTCCCTCTCTCTCTCTCTTTTTTTCTTTTCCTTCTCCTACTGCGATGAGGCTACATTTTAATATTTTAATGTTCCGTTTTTTTAATGCTGTATTTTATTTTTGTTTTTAAGTTGTAATCATTCTTCTTGTTTTTATTATTGTTTGTAAGCCGCTCTGAGCCCGACCTTGGCTGGGGAGGGCGGGGTATAAATAAAAAATTATTATTATTATTATTATTATTATTATTATTATTATTATTATTATCATCCCTGACCAATTGTCATGCAAGCTGGGGCTGATGGAAATGGTAGTCTAAAACATCTGGAGGGCACCATGTTGTCTACCCCTGCTCTCCATGGATGCATCGAGTTTCTATTTGTATGGCGCCCAGTACAATATAGATACTACAGAAATATTTGTTGCTGTTCTTTTCACAAATGATGAAACAGTTGGACTCAGCTGGGTAGAACAAGGTGCTGATAATGCAAAGGTTGCAGGTTTGATCCCCGTATGGGTTAACTGCAAATTCCTGTTTTTCAGGGGGTTGTAGATGATCCTCAGGGTCCCATCCAACTCTGCGATTCTATGTGGATTGGCAGAATAGATCTACAAAGAGTATTATGCCCTTTTATGAGTGGTGAGCAATATCACTGTCATGCAAATGACCAATCTAGGATGTCTACTCACATCATAATGGTTAAACCTGGAAATGCATCTCAGAGCAGACTGAGATTCTGTTATCTGTCTCTAAGCATCAAAGTATCCATTTGTAAGGATCTTAGCTGGAGAGATCTGTGTGCAAAAGGATTCTCATCCTTGGCCATGAATGGCTAAAACAAATTTGTTTTTGGTTTAGTTTAGCACTGCTAGGATGATATGCATTCATTATAATGGATTGCTTGACCTAGCACATCTCTCCCCATTCTTTAGCTCCCTAGAAATGATTTGTCTGTTTGAGGCAGCGTACTAGCAATCAACCAACGTAGACAAAAACTCACCTTTGCTTTTCATATCTGCACAGTTGCTAAGGAAGTAAGGGTTTCTAAGGAAGTTGCATTATGCCACACATTCCTCTTTGCAGAATAATAATAATTTTGAAGTCAAAATGCATTAAGTAAGGGGAAGTGCATTTGAATCATTCTGGCAAGAGAATTAATGACTGAAACGGCAGGAGTTTGTTTCATACAATACGTATGCAGGATGCATGCAGAAATCAGCAGCACTGCATAAGTGTAAAAACCACAGCTAACATTTCTTTTTTCTTTGGCGATCACGAGTACTCCCAGTAGCTAACATTTCATATCAAGCCAAAAAGGAGAGCTATTTTTCTGGTAGATATGAAGATGTATCTTGGGCATAATGCAAACCTTATCTACCTGTGCTGAGATTGGGCTATTGGGGAGCATGGGAGGGAGATACCTTGCCATATGCTCCATTAGAAATGTTCTCTATTTATATGCAACTAAGGAAATGGTGCCTTTCATTCTGAGTACCTTGTTGAAGATAGATGATATATTCAAATGTAGGAACACACACACATACACAAAAAACCCAAAGCCATTGGAAAGCCATGTCCAAACAGCTGGTCCATCTCCAAATGGGAATGATATATCTGCGTAAAAGTTTCAGAAATATGAATAGTCCAGGCCAATAAACAGACCAATCAAAGCAATGTCCCTCATTCACAAAGTTGCTCTTGCTTGTTGCTGCACCGTCCAAATGTGGCGCTGAGAACACTGCTTTTAAATCCATTTGAGTGGTCAGAATGCAGCTTTCCTAGACGTTGCTTAAAGAGGTTACATTGATGCATAGCTAAGAGAAATGAACGTGAGGCCTGTACATACAGCTCAAAGTCCATATTATGGCACTGTAGATAGCCATTTATGAATATATCAGGTGGTATCCAACTAAGTTTTACTGAGAGTAGACCCACTGACAATGGCTAAGATTCACTAATTTCATGAGTAAAACTACTCTACTCATGAGTAAAACTTAGTTGACTAACACCCGCTATCTTTTCTTCTTGTAACAAACATGCAACCACAAGGTCTTCATTCTATAAAGCACTCTTTCCCATTTCCATTCCCCAAAAAGATCCTCACTTGTATACCTCAGTGTATGCTGAGGGCCACTGTGCGTGTGAATTGTGTGTTGGGTATGAAGGTAAGAGCAGGGCAGGCTGCTTCAAGCTTCTCCTCTGGGTAACCTTGGTCAGTCAGTGCCACTCAAACTAGACTATATTCCAAGATGGCGAGAACGTGTATGCATGTGTTTAAAAAGTGGTGCACTTCACACACTAAGTCATATCATTGCTTGTGAGTCAAGTTCATAATGTCATGAATGAAAGCTGGCATTTATACTGCCTCACACCCTAAACACAGCACTGCCTTTGGACCAAAACTGGATTTTAAAATACCCTCCCCTGCCCTGTCACATAGGGAACCAAGTAAAGAGCCCAATATCCTACTTGCAAACTCCCAGTGCACAATGTGAAAATATACTATTGCTTAATCTGCTGCTTGGGTTAGGAGGGCACGACCTCACTTAGTGCCAAACTGCCACAGCCTCATACACAGCTTCAATGCTTTTCAGTTGAGCATATGCTGCATTGCCTCCACACTTTGGGTTTTAGTCATCACGCTCTGCATCCTGTTGCTTTCTGATTAAGATCGCTAGCAGGGTGGTGTCTCTCAATTGGTATTTTAAGAGTCTCAGCAGAACAATTTCCTGTGGCTTGTCCACAGTTCAAGAGGAAGCAAGCAGGGCTCTCTAGCAGCCTATTTGTTGATCGCTTTCATTTTGTCATCAAATTCTTTCTAATGCTCTTTATTAGTTGTCTCTCTTACAACTCTAGTTCAACACTGTGGCTCCTGAGAGATGTAAACAGGCCAATCCTGTATTTACTCAGAAACAATGTTCCAGTGATTTCACTTAAGACTTACTTCTCAGTAAGACAGCAACATATCATATGCCTTGAGGCAAAGGCAAATGGTCTTGGCCCATTCAAATTTTGGATTTTGTTTTTGTCTTTGAACAGCTCTCCCCAACTCCATCTCATGTCATAAATTGCCACTTGAAACCCCCCTCCAAATAAAAAAGCATTTACTATGCACAAAGGGGCTTGCTCCGTGAGGAAAAACAACTGTAAAGCTCCCTTGTGAATCTCACAGTTCTTGGGTGGATCTTGGCCAATATGCTTAATGTTATGTCTCCAGGGATTTGCCAAGAGAATTCATTTTGATATCATTTCAGAGCAATGTTAGGCAGAATTAGGCATACTTAAGCCCATTGATTTGAATGGTTCTAGGTGCACCTAGCTCTGTTGCAAGTATGGGCTGTTAAGCAACTGGTACATCCAGGAGCAAGTGAGAGTGTCTGTAATTACAAGTCCCACATCTTAACTGTCCACCTCCCCATGTTATCCTCCTGCTTCACTCAGCAGTAGAAGCTTAACAAGATTACTTTCAAACTGAATCAAACCCCGAAAGAGGAAGAGACAAATTAAGGAATAAACATAAGCCACCAGATTTTAGGTGGGGCGGATTAAATGTTTTACCTTTTTGAGAATGGAGGGAACCCACTGATATTGTTGAAAGATTAATGAACCATCAGTTGCTTAAAATACATCCAACTTGGAAAGGCAAGATCATATTTCCATGATCTTAAAACTGTATGTTACTAGTAGTGAGCATCTTAACTTTTGTTGAAGAGGATTTCAGGTAACTAATCTGGTACACGTTACAGATAGGTAGCCGTGTTGGTCTGCCATAGTCAAAACAAAAAAAATTCCTTCCAGTAGCACCTTAAAGACCAACTAAGTTAGTTCTTGGTATGAGCTTTCGTGTGCATGCATTGGTATCTGAAGAAGTGTGCATGCACACGAAAGCTCATACCAAGAACTAACTTAGTTGGTCTTTAAGGTGCTACTGGAAGGAATTTTTTTTGTTTTAATCTGGTACACATTGCACAAAATGGAGCTCTCAGCAATTCCAATATGCAGTCAATAGAGCCTGGTTTCACTTGAATACAATAGCCATTGTCAAGTTTTCATGAATAGCGGTATTTTAATTGACTATGAAACTGTGTGCACACACACATGCATGTTCCAGAGAAAAAACGGGTCTATTGCTTCTTCCTAGTATGGCTGAAAGCCGTATCTACAACTGCCCTAAGATGCATGGAAGAGTGGAATTTAAATGAGGTTATGAACAGAACAAAGAAAAGCACAGCCACTAAGGAGGTTGGAGCTCCCCACTCAACATACTAAGCACTGCTCAGTGCAGGAGTGGCAAACCTGTGGTCCTCTAGATGTTGCTGGACATCAAATTCAGTAAGCATGGGCAGTGATGGGGACAGTGGGAGTCTGGAAAGCTTGTTCCCATTCCTAGAATGGGAGTATGCCATTTAAAGACCAAAATATTGGTGCTATGGAAATGGTTTTCAAATTGTGTTCTAGGAACCTTGGATATCAATGGCAACCTTATCTAAAAAGGGGGCTTGCTCATTTTCCTCCTCTGCAACGCACACATTGTTAAGGGGTATTCTATGGCAGGCATCTTCAACCTTGTCAAGACTCAGGACATGGGTCTGAAACATGCATTTGGGGACCCCTTTCTTAAATATTTTGCCAGATATTTGCATGGTGGCGATGCTGCTGCTGTGACCTACCTTGGATCACCAGTTGGAAGACCAGTGTTTTAGAGCACCCTCAACAATTTGTACAGGACAGCAAGATGCAGCTGAGCAACACCCACCTGGCGTGAACCACGCATCTGCAACACCCAGGACTTCCTCTCAGGAGACCCCCAAATGTAGCAAGTTTGAAAGTTGCCACCTTAAGGAATTAACACTATGTCTGGAGCAGCCTGCCCCCCAAAGCGGCAGCAATGACATGGCAAGGTGAAAAGAAGTCTTCTTCAAATCATTCCCCAGCTGGAGGCTGCTGTGATGCACTAAAGACAACCTCCATGCACAGGCATCCAAAACTGCCAGGTTTTGCTGAACATGGTTTTTTTTGAAATGTTGAAAGGGGAAACTGTTGCAATAAATATATTGCCAAAACACTGTCCATATAATTTGGTAGTCCAATGCCTTTTATAACAAAACTTTAAAATATATGTATTTTAAAAGCACAATATACAGGTTGTATAGTTCCTGCATAGACCTCTTAGAAAGAAATGTGATATTTTAAGTTATTCTTGCAGATTGCCCAATGAATGTTGAATCCTAATATGCAGACTGCTCTTGGCAGACAAAAGCTGGAGGGGGAGAAAAATGTTTATGCAGGAGTCTATAAAGTCATATAATCTCATGTCGGTATAGGCACTTATACTTCCTCCTTTGATAACAATTCTCAAAAAAATATATACCAGATCAGTATAATCCAGATTTTAAAACATTTTATTTTTGCATATTAAAAAAATTGTGCATTCCAATAATTAAAATCATTTGAACAAAAAAAAAAATGGCACTCAGTTAACTGCATTTTACAGCTTGCGGGACCTTGGTACAGCTTTGCGTATATTCGTGTGTTACTAGATTACTGTAGTCCCTTTCCCAGGATCTTCTCTCGAGACACATGCAAGCTCTTTCGTGCCACCAGGACCAAGCTGGACAGGCAGATGGAAAGGGCAGCGCCTTCGTTCACAGCATCAGTAGTTCTCTCTATTCTTTAAATTTTTTTGGATGTGAAAGGGGCAGTACAGTCATTCAAACTTTATCCAACCTCTTTGCATCTTACAAAGTTAAAACAGCTAAAAGAAGTAAAATAAGAAGGCAATGCTTGTGGAATGTACAGTGCATAATTTGGAAGGGCCGGTTTCATTACGATTCACCCGCTTGCTTCTCCTGTTCAATTGCTGCAAAATGGGGAAAGAAGGAGAAAAGAAAAAAGGATTATGCATTTGAAATGCAGTTAAATAGGAATCGCAATATTTTTTTTTTAAAAAAAACCTATTCATTTAAAATTCATCAAAGTTAGACACTGTTGAATAATTCTATTTTTAAAAAAATTATCTTTCAATATATTGCATTTCATGCATACTGTGCTTAAAAGTCCCCTTATTTTCATAAAATATCTTTATTTTGTGTACTGTATTTAATGCTTTCATTTGTACATAAATTGCACAGCATCCTGTAAGGCACTGAAACCCCATACAGCAAGAGAGGCGGAGGATAGCTGAAGGAGCCTGGCTCAGCCCTGCCTTCTCTTTGTCTCCAGCAGCACACGCCCTCTTCTCATTTCCCAAGATCCACTTACTTTCTTTTGAAGGCAGTGGGTTTTTCTCTTGCGTTTCCGTCTTCTTCAACTTAGACTTGTCGAATTTCTCGATTTCAGCCATATCTGGTTTGTCAGACATATCTGCCGATTGATCTGCACGCACACACAAGCACACACACACACACACACACACACACACAAGAGGGAAAAGAGATGGTTAGAGATTGCACCACCCTTCTTTCCTCTCCCCCCCAACCCCACCCCTTTTCAAAACCGCCTGAATTCACTACAACCATCTCAACTCCTCCTTCCTGATTAAGTGCAACACTACTAAACCCCCCTTACTTTAAAAGGCAGGTCTCAATATACTTATATCCATATGAGCTCATTTTACGTAAAAAAAATTAAAATTGCACCACTGGGGCTCAGCCTCAGATGAAACAGCACACAGGGTGTGGGGGGGAGATAATCGAAAGGCTTTAAAATAAAATTTAAAAGAAACAGAATTTGTTCCAGGTGAAAATCAATTAATTCGTTTAAAAGAAAAAAAAAACAATACTCATTGTTTTAGTGGTGGTGATGCATCTGCTCCAGTTAAGATCTCTCCACTAGCCTTATTGCATGTGGAAAGCACAGCAGAGAAAACCGCACTTAGAATAAAGCAAGCAAAGGATGAGGATGGTGAAAAAAGCGCCTGCGTGTATGCACACAATGCCACCAAGCGAAGCGAGCGAGACTATGCTAATCACTTTCTTCCATCTTAGTGTCTGGTCTGCCCAGCACATTTGGAGGGAGCCCTGCATTCTTCCCTCGGCACAAAGAGCTCGAGCTGCAGCTGCAGCCCCAACCACCGCCCTTCCTCTCCCTCTCTCTCGCCCCCTCGCTTTCTCCTTCCCGGGGCCGCCAGATCCACAGCGCCGGCTGCTCGCCGGGAAAACAAAGAGCTGCTCTCTTTTGTCGCTCAGCATGCGGGGGGCGGCAGCAGCCGGTCGTCCGAGGATGCCTCCCGCTCCCCGCCCGCATCTTCCCCTCTCCACCTTTCCGATCACGCCCCAAGTCCCTCTGCCTCCGAGGCTGAGGCTTCGAAGAGCGCATACGCGCAAAAACGCGCCTCTCCAAGGAAAGCGCAGCAAGCAGGCAAGGAAACCGAACCAAGGTGCCTTGATCTGTCCAGCATGCCATTCTCTTCCCCTCCGGCAAACATCAGGGTCCAGGGGTCGGAGGGGGGGGGGCAGAACCTTCTCGCTCAAAATGATAGCAAACTAATAATAGTAACGATAAAGCTCGTTTCTCCACGCATTTAAGCCGCCGCCTGGTGCATTCAGAAAGAAGCCCTGGGTGTGTTTGCGTTCAACAAAGCGGAGAGCAAAATCTCAACTGCCTCGAAAATCCAAGCCTACGGCAACATGCGGACGGGAAAAGGGGTGCTGAGATACCCCTCAAATAACCCCCAACACCGGAAAAGAAAGACAGACCAGAGCCTCACCAGTGATGCGCTCTCTTCAGGTACAATTCCGCTCTTTGCAGCAGCTGCTCTGGACCGTCGTATAAAAGGGCGCTCCCCCTGCGTGACCAGTTATACCCCGATTCTATGCAAATCGCAGTGATGTCATCTTGAATAACTTAACTCTTTCGCCGCCCTTAAAGTTCCCGGCTTCCTCTTTTCTTCGCCCTCGGAGAGAGCCGTGCTACATAGGAAAAAGAAAAGCCAGCGATTAAACCCACACGCACCGGGGGGGGGGGTAGGGCGGGGGAGAAAAGATGAAGAAAGTCGCATGTAAATTATGATTCGTATACATTCTTGTTCCCCGCAAAGGGGGGGGGCGATTTTGCATGCGGGCGTTTCCAGTAAGAGCAATTTTCTTTTTTAAAAATAATAATAAAATAATGAAAGGCTGCATTTCCTTGGAGAATTTCCTTGCACCCGCTGACTTGAGAGATGATCACGCCATACAGGCAGCGGGCCAGCGAGACCCACGGGAGGCCTACCTATGCAGACCTCGACTAGAAATATGCTTCGGTTTTTGCCCAGGCATCCACCAGGCATCCTATGAGCCGCATGGAAGGAAGGTTGCGAGCTACCCTTTTGTGCTTCCTCTTTCATCCAAAAGGGCAAACAATGGCTGCTGCTCACTTGGAGTGAAACACAGGCACCGTTTAAATTAACGACTAAGGGTAAAAGTACCCCCCGGCTGGTCAGATATTACCTGGCCGGGTGGGGAGGCAGATACACCCTAGCTTACTTAGGGGGTGGGGATGACAAGTCATGTTGCCAGACGTGGGTGGGGTTTGGGGGGGATCGGTTTGTAATTTTGGATACTCTTTTTATTTTAAGTATCTATAAAAACAAGGAAGCATCACAGATTCTCTTGCAGCTGGCTGAGGAATAATCATTCCAGTACCCCTGAGCCAGGCATGAAAAAAAAAATACGAAGGACCATCCCGTTTCTGAAAAGCATTTCCCTGAAATGATCAGGAAGTTGTGTTGTGTAAGGAAGCGATGGAACAATATGCTTGAGCGCAGAAAGAAGCCTTGTAAAAAACGACCAGTGATGGCTTCGCCTTGTGCTTCTGTTTCCCTGATTGGGGGGTGTCTCTGCCGGCTGCTTCCAGTCATGCTTATGTTGCTCATTTACCCCCAAAGACTGCATACATCTTGCTCTTTTGTGGATTTCCGTTGTCGTTGTTGTCGCTGAGCAACCTCTCCCGATTGATCACATTAGGAAGATTTCCTCATCTTCAACCCACCCACCCATCCAGCCCCCATCTCCTCCAGATCTTGACTGGCGGCCTCCTCCTGCTGCCTTTGCAGTTTGCTGCTGCAACCCCTTGCAACCTCATGCGCCATGCTTTTTCCCCCCCGAGGTTCAGCAGACAATAGCTCTAGTGTAGTGAGGCTGAGGTCTGCCCATCCCCTTCCCTCCCCCCCCCACCCCCAAGTCCTGCTCCCTCTAACTGGTTATTGCAGATCATGCCAGCTCCTTGCGCGCTGCCGGCTGTCTGTTGCATGGAGGCTGGAGAGAATAAGCTGTAAAAAAGGGAGTGGAGGAAGGATTTCGCAACAGGCAGGCCTTAGCTGAGCCAGATCGAGGTATATTCTTGTTGCGTGCACAAGAATTCAACTGAAGCTGTAGGGAAACATCCAGCCTCTTGTTATGAGAGTCACTAAGGGCTGGGTGTATAATGCTGCTGAGAAGGGCTTCTCCTGAAAGATAAGCAGGAATTAAAAGGAGGACATTATGGCACACACAAAAATATTGATGATGATTTTACTTAATGAGACATATGCAAAACTAAAAAAGCTATGACACTGAGATTCAAGAAACATTCTGAAAAGGGGTTTTAAATTAATTTTCTCCTGAGTTACTGTGCCACCTTCCTCCGAAATTACCTGAATTTGCTCATTGAGGCATAAGCAAACAAAGGTGCGATTGCTCATTGATTAGCAGGAAGATTATTGCTTTAAGAGAGTGGAAAGTTGGGGGGTGGTTGTTTAAACGGTTTCTGGTGGCAACCCAAACTCTGAAGGGCGTGTTCCACACGAAGCATCAGTTTGAATGTTATGCCAGAACCACAGGACCTTTCTTCATCTCAAGGGCCAGTGGCTAACTTTCCACGGGCCACCTGGAACCTTCTGGGTGGGGCAGGAGGTTCAGCAGGAGCAATGCATATAGAGTTTGCCTTTGTACCTTAGGCTACGGTAGTTTCCCCAAACTCTCACACCCTCTATCTTCCATCTAGACACAAAAGAGGCACCAGCTGAGTTCAAGGGCATATTCCAGCCAGGCAAAAGCACTTGGGGTGCAAAGCAGAATCTGTGGAGGGTGAGGCCTGAGGAGGTTCCAAAAGCCAGTGAGAAGAGAGGTGCAGAGGACTGTGTTTCCCCCTTTTCCTTGGTCCTGAGGTTCTCCATTCTTGCATTACTCATTTGATATGGAAAATTTTAATTGAATGATGTGTATGTGTGTGTGTGTTTGTATGCTTCCCCTTGCGAAAAGGAAATCTCTGCAATCAGAAATCTATCCTGTCGCACAGAGAGCTGGGCTAGGAAACCTGTCTCCCAGACATCTAGTTTTCTATGCACAAATAGGTTATCTTGCTTTTTTAAAAAAAAATTGAGGGAGATTTATTCAAGGAATTCCCCACCTGCCGTCTTAAACTGGTGGAGTCCAAAATCAGTTTTACTGCATGATCTGCTGTTTCTGTAAGCAGGACTGAAAATGTAACAGGAAGACGAGAAGGTTTAGAATATTTTTAACCCAGGGAGGCTGCATTCAAATCTCACTTCTGAGGTGCTCACTTTCAATTTTGTCTCCAGTTGATGAGCAGCCTCAGCCATCCTGGGGAAACTTGAATGAAATGGGGGCGGGGGGAAGGGGGCATTGAGACAACCAATGAGTGATAGACAGATGCAGCTTGTAGCAATTACTGCTGCTGTCAACATCACGGAAAGCTGATGCCCGCAAATGTTTCTCCACAAAAAAGGTGACTACACACACATGGTCAAGAAGGCTGCTTACATATAGAAAAAATATTCCTGTGTCAACGAGTATTGGACTGCTGAGATGGCGCATACACACACACACAAAAACTTCAAAGATTTTTGGCCCAGTTTTCCACCTGAAAAATGCTGCTGGATTATATGCATTTTTAATTTTAAGGACAAAATTTAAAATAACGCAGAACATTTTGCATACATATCATACCTTTAAAGCACATTGCTCCCCCCCAACAAGCCCACAAAGGATCCTGGAAACATTTTACCCCTCAGACCTCACTCAGCCTACCTTGAGTAAGATCGTTGGGAGTCATGGGTGGGGCCAAATAAGGGCCCTCTAACTTTCCGTCCTGTAATTTGATCATCTTGTGGGAAAGAATATCTTTATTTATTTTTATTTTTGCCTGACTCTGCTCAACTGAGCAAGGGCGATCATTCCACATACTCAAAAATCTTTAGACCAGTTATCTAAACATCACAGAATTGGCTTGAGGATCACTATTGGGTTTGTTAGCTTACTGCGTTTACAAACATTGCTACAATTCTGTTTGACAGTTTTGCACAGCCTACGGTTGTTTCTACTCTGTCAGGCTCATCACAGCTATCTGCCAATCACCCAATCCCACCACCCTTCTGAGTAATACCCCTCCCCACCTTCTCACTATATAGAAGGGTCTGGTGACTTCTGTTTCAGTGTATCTGAAGAAGTGTGCATGCACACGAAAGCTCATCCCAAGAACTAACTTAGTTGGTCTTTAAGGTGCTACTGGAAGGAATTTTTTTTTGTTTTGACTATGGCAGACCAACACGGCTACCTATCTCTCTGTAGTAATATCTCTTGCAGGCATTCTGTATACAGTATTGGAAGGAGAAAAATAAAAGGGCCAAGTCCCTTAACATCAAGGATGGGGAACTTGTGACCGCCAGGGGGCACTGGACTACAATTTCCATCATCCCAGCTGTTAACCATGCTGGCTGGAGCTGATGGGAGTTGAAGTCCAATGATGTTCCCCATCCCTGCCCTAAACACATGACTGAATAACAAAAGCAGTAAGAGATTAGCACCAATCGTATTGTTTTTTTACATTGGTTGTGCGTGTGTTTTACTTTCTAGAGGAGTAAATCAAGGAAGTTACAACTCTGCCTGATGCATTGTTGTGAGACTGCAAGTAGTACCACTCAGAAGTTCTAGATGAGAAGATGCTTCCTTAACAGCCTGTCTTATTTGTTTCTATCTTGTGCAGCTATTTGATTACAGCCAGTGGCATCACACTCTTCTATTCATTCCTGTACTTCTAATCACTGAAAATAACTGCATCATCATCACTGTCATCACTGCTCACAATGAGTAATGCACCACCCATACCACAAACTCACTATTGCATTAATTATGGTCACCGCGGTTGTGCATAATGTTGCACGCCACCCCAATCTCTGAGCAGTGTGAGATTCTAAGGCTTCCAGGTACTCACTCAGGGTTCATGTTTCCTTCAGAATGAGGCACAGTGGAGACCGTGGTCTCTTTACAATATATGGTTTATTGACACATATATGCAACCTGAGCCTACGATGGAGGGGTTCACAGCACAAACACTCCAAGAAGCCTTTGCTTCTCCCGTAGCTGCAGCCTTGGATCCAAACAGAAATCAAGCATGTTTCTCCTTCGCAGGCTTCTGCCCGCAGCCTCTACCTGCAAGTTGAGGGAAGGGGGCTCACCCATTTGTTTTCTGGCACAGATCTACTTCCTTTGTTGCCTTAATGGCCCATTACCTTACCAGGAAGCTAGCCTGGGTATTCTTTGAATCTGAATCCTTTTAGCACTTGCTGGATCCAGGAATTAGAAGCGGTACCTCGGGTTAAGTACTTAATTCGTTCCGGAGGTCCGTTCTTAACCAGAAACTGTTCTGAACCTGAAGCACCACTTTAGCTAATGGGGCCTCCTGCTGCTGCCACACCACCACTGCACAATTTCTGTTCTCATCCTGAAGCAAAGTTCTTAACCCGAGGTACTATTTCTGGGTTAGCGGAGTCTGTAACCTGAAGCGTATGTAACCTGAAGCATTTGTAACCCGAGGTACCACTGTATTTGAAAGTTTGCTACTTGGTTGTCCCTAACAAAAAGATTGTCCAACTGTGGGTTTTGGGGGCATTTTTCCTGCCCTGCATGGATTGGCACAACTACCTTTGTTTTTATCAATAATTGCGGAATTGTTTCCAACAAAAATTCTGTTTCACAAACATTCTGTATGCTGATGATACAATACTAACTATTGTCTCTTTCTGAACTGGCCATCTGAAAGAAGCTTGTAATTTTAATTGCCATTGTAAAAGGGAAGCTGTCTCTTAATTAAAACAAAATAAAGTTGTTACATTTGGCCATAAACCAAGTTACATCTCTCCCCCCCCCCCCCCCATAACTCAGGATCACTTTCTCATCAAGTGCCGGAGGAATAAGATACAGGGTTTAAAATGGTCATGACTTGCATTAATTTATATGCTTTGTAAATCAAGAGGTGTGCATTTCTGCTGTGGAGGTTTTCATATATAAAACTGCTCGTGTACTACCTTTAAGTTGCTGAGGTGTGTGGTCTGGCGATAATAAATCCTTATCATCAATTTATCATGGTCAACAAAATAAAATCAAAATAGAACCAGGCAATGCACCATAATCTTAAACATAGAGCAAAATACAAAGCGAGATAAGTGCCACCAGCTCAGAGGTAGGGGTGTGTGTATGTGTGTGTGTGTACACATACACAGGGAGAGATAATCCCCTCCACAAAAAAAGATTACTCGTATTTCAGATGGTTAATTGCCTCCCTGTTCTTGCTCCTACATTAAAGTTTTCTTTACCGGTATTACATTGCACCTGTTGGATTTTATCTCCCAGTAAGTATTTAACATAAAATTGAACTGACCTTCCTGGTAGCTGGCCCATTAAATTAAGGGCAATCATTTGCTGATGAACAATGACTACAACAGAGTATGTTCCACAGATTCCACCTCCTAGTTATTCCAAGGACAACTCTCAAGGAGAAAGGAGCTCTAGCATATCTAAGCCCAAGTAACTGAGAATGAAACAACGCCCCTGAATCCTGGAAACTATAGTTTGTTAAGGGTGCTGGGAACTGTACCTCTGTCAGGGGTAAAATAAAGTTTCCAGGTGTACAAAGCTTAAATCTGATGAGATGTAAAATCCTTACGATATTCGACTACATGAAAACTCCTAAAATGTGCAGTTAACTAAACATGACCATCTTTAGAAATGCTTATGGGACAAAGTGAGCAGGTTGTACCTGCATGAAATTAAAAGCCTCAAAAATGCAATATCCCATGGCCCTTGCTTTTTTTCTAAATCTAAAGCAGAGTCAAGCACAATGGAAGAAGGTAAAGGCGTGGGAGTCCAATGCAACAAGATGTCTGGGCAACAGATTTGTCCAAACACTGCAATAGCTGTCATCAGGAAGATAAAATAACTACCCTTCCGCCGTTCAAAATACATAAATTTTAAGCCAAAGCTTCAGGGCTGCCAGCCCTCTTGCCTCAAGGGAAGATAAATGATATTGAGGTGCAACAATGCCAGTTTTATCTTTTGTTGCTCCGTTCCCCTTCCTCTATACTTCCACTTGGAACTCGGTCTGAGGATTTAGCTATGATTTCCTGTAATCTGGTTACCAGATTTTTTGATTTATTACTGGTCAGATATTTTATAACTTGCACAGCTTGTAAATTAGAAATGTTGTCTGAAGGTTACTTGTAGATATTTTCTTTCACTCAAAATGGCATTTTCAAATCTTAATTTTGAAGCAATGCAAACTAATTTTTTTTTTTGGGGGGGTGTAGTTTAGAACCATGTTTTTAGGCATCTGAGTCAGGTAAGGATTTATCCAAGTATCTTTTGGACTGTTCTCCACATTTGTGGGCATTACTCTCTTTTCACACGTTATTCACCTGAAGCAAGTATAGGAGGTGGGTGCAGAGCCGTCTTTGCTATTGGGCTTACTGGCGCGTTGCGCCAGGGCGCTGGCCTCTTGGGGCGCCCCAGCGAGTGGCTGCCCCTTTCCCTTCACGCCCACCAGCTGTGCCCCTTCAACCATATGGCTGGCGGGCATGCAGCTTCCTTCCCAAGCCTCTGTGGGAGAAGAGCAATCCCTGCAGAGGCTTGAGGAAAGATTGACAACTCTGGGAAATGGGAGGGGTGGGGCGCCAGAGGGATCTTTGAACCACAGCACCGGATATGCTTAAGACAGCCCTGGGTTGGTGGGCTGTGGGTCTGCATATTTAGCCCCACCTACCAAGTCACTTGGCTCTTCCTATTCCTACTGCTGATATTGCCACCATGTTCATCATAACTGCAGCAGCAGGCAGCCTGCGGACTCCCCATGTGATGTAGAACTGTCCTGGGGTGATCAGGGATCAGAATCATGCAGGGAGCGTCCAGATATAGGGAAGGCTCCCCTGTAAGAGCTGTGATGGGTGTGGCAGTGATGGCAGGGGGGAAGCTGCTTTGGGGGGAGGGCGGAGCTCATCATGCAGCCCTTGTCACCAAGCTTATTCTTTTCACTGTGAAGAAGGCTTAAAGGGTGCTTTTTTTGTCTCATAAACACCCCTTTACACATTTTGTCTTCCCAGTTTCTAAAATAAGGTCATGAAGAGTCACTGCAGAAGAATGCTTTGGTGTATACTCATGCATGTGTATTTTTAAAAACACACACACAGCTTTGGTCTTTTTGTGTTTTAATCCTTGTCTCTGTGTGGTACTTTCTTCTCTTTTTTCTTACTGTGCAATATTCAGTCTGAAGAAGACACCAGGGGAACTCAAAAGCTTGTTCATTGCTTGGTGACTTTTAGATGGTTCCAATATAGTTAGTACGACAAGATGGGTGTGTGAAGAGAATCCCATTTTCTTATCTCCTATAATTCCAGTGCAAAGTTTTCTGATTCCATACAGCTGCCAACCAACTCTTGGATGAAACAGTTGGATCTATTTCAGTTGGACTATATGCCTGGTTTGGGAAGGGAAACTGCTTCGGTCAGCCTGTGAGATGCCAAAAGAAGAACACGAAGCAGATGACCCTGTTGATTCTCTTGGAACTCTCAGTGGTTTTCAGTACCAGCAATAGCAGCATCCTTATGGATAGACTTACTGAATTAAGGTTTGAAGGTTCTGCATTGCGGTGGTTCTCCTCCTACTTGAATGGTCAATTCCAGAAGGTGGTGCTGGTGGAAATTACAATTGCTCTGGCCTTTGGTGTTCCACAGGACTCTGTTTTATCCTCCATATTATTAGACATCTGTAGAGATTTGGACCGAGGTATCATCAATATGTGGATGACACACAGCTCTACTTCTCCTATTCAGCTAATCTGGGTGAGGCAATGGGTAATTAGGGCCAATAAACTGAGGCTCTGTCAAGTTGGTTTGAGGTTCTATTAGTAGGCTGCTCACTTGCTAAATTGAATGGCATTAAACTTGTTTTACAAGGAACTAAATTCCAATTAAAGCAGGGATAGTGAACCTTTAGGCCCACGAGGCTGTCTCATTTTTCTCAGAATTGGGGCAAGTACTCTGGGGGCCCAGCAAATATTTAAAATCACAAAACATTCTGAAAAGTAAAGTGTGGAAATATAAGTTGTTAGACATTTAAAATATCCCCTTCTAAGTTGCTTCCCAAGTTCCCCACTTCCCTTAGCATAGCAGGAGACCACACGTTTGGTAAGTTAAAGCTGGTTTACAGTGGTACCTCAGGTTACATACGCTTCAGGTTACATACGCTTCAGGTTACAGACTCCACTAACCCAGAAATAGTACCTCGGGTTAAGAACTTTGCTTTAGGATGAGAACAGAAATTGTGCTCCAGCGGCAGCAGGAGGCTCCATTAGCTAAAGTGGTGCTTCAGGTTAAGAACAGTTTCAGGTTAAGTACGGACTTCTGGAACGAATTAAGTACTTAACCTGAGGTACCACTGTACTTACAAACTCTTCAAACATCAGATTAATGTGCTTTTCCACATAACAGCAAGAAAAGACAAGCAGCAAAACTTAGATTAGTTCCAAAAAGCTAAATGTTTCTAAATTATTTGTACAGAAACACAAAGATGGCTTGCTTAAGCATCCAGCATCCATGCACCCAGCTTAGATCTCCTTGCTGGAAGGGTTCACATGGTGGAATAATGGTGAAAAGTGGGAGAATGAAGAATTTGGTATTCCTTCCTCCCAAGGTGAGGGGATGTGGCAGAGCATCTTACTCTATGGTCTTAACCCTTCATGCATTAATTAGTGTTAAGCATGTTGGTTATATGAGGCTGGATATATCCCACAAATATGATGTCAGTTGTTGGACAGGTAAAAACCTGGTTAACCTGAAAGGGGGTTTCTAGGTACCACCAATCAGTTAACCAACTCTTGAGAATTGTAGCTCTGTGAGGGGAATAGGGGTTCTCCTAACAACTACAGTACCCAGATTCTTTGGGGGAAGCCATGAGTTTTTGTTGTTGTTGTTTAGTTGTTTAGTTGTGTCCGACTCTTCGTGACCCCATGGACCAGAGCACGCCAGGCACTCCTGTCTTTCACTGCCTCCCGCAGTTTGGTCAAACTCATGCTGGTAGCTTCGAGAACACTATCCAACCATCTCGTCCTCTGTTGTCCCCTTCTCCTTGTGCCCTCCATCTTTCCCAACAGCAAAGTCTTTTCCAGGGAGTCTTCTCTTCTCATAAGGTGGCCAAAGTATTGGGGCCTCAGCTTCAGGATCTGTCCTTCCAGTGAGCACTCAGGGCTTAGTTTTTAAAGGGGTATAATCTTTAAATGTATGGTACAGATGGTACCTCAAAGGAATAAGATACCTCTCAGGGCCTAGACCTAGCAATTCCATACATAATAGTACACATTTGACCTGAATCCAGTATTTTATTCCTACTGAAGCCATAATATATGTTTAAATAAATATTAGTGGCAATTACTTAATGAGAAAATATCTGTGCATGGACCCTCCCTTGTAATATTTAGTTCAACTGTGGTGAAATTACATAATTTGATGGCAGTTGGGAAGTTGCTTGTTGTGCAACACTCACTCATTACAAAATATGCCAGGATATAAAAGGGTCCAGAAGTTCATTTTAAGGCTTAGCTTCAGGGATTGATACATTTTGTAAACCGAATACTGGCTGTAGATGCAGATGACCTGCTAATCATTCATTACTTGTGCTGTGTTACTACATTCTTAGTTTGCATTTACCGTATTTTTTGCTCTATAAGACTCACTTTTTCCCTCCTAAAAAGTAAGGGGAAATGTGTGTGCGTCTTATGGAGCGTATGCAGGCTGCGCAGCTATCCCAGAAGCCAGAACAGCAAGCGATCCCTCTTGCTGTTCTGGCTTCTGAGATTCAGACTTTTTTTTCTTGTTTTCCTCCTCCAAAACTAGGTGCATCTTGTGGTCTGGTGCGTCTTATAGAGCGAAAAATACGGTAAATCAATTTGGATTCAAGCAATTTAATTCAATAGTCATGGCATGGTGTGTCCATAAAGCTTCTTCCTAGCATGGGTTGCTAAGAAGAGAGTAATTTGAAAACACATTTCTTTTTGAAAACGCAACAAGCATTGTTGTGTGACTCTTCACCAGCCTGGCTCATCTCTGCCTCTTGACCTTCCTCATCCCACCCGCCTGTTTCAGCTTCTGCCTCTGATTCTGGACTTTCCTCTGCCGCAGACCCTCACCAAGCACTATATTATTTTCTGTTCAGCAGCCTAACAGCCCACGGATAGAAACTGTTTTTTAGCCTGTTGGTATGACTGATTATACTTCTATATCTCCTGCCCGAGGGTAGAAGATGAAAGAGGTGCTGGCCGGGGTGTGAATCGTCCCTGAAATTTTTTCTCACTCTCCTAAGGCAACAATCCCTTGTGATGTCATCTAGCGGGCTCAGGGGACAGCCCATGATATCATGTGTTGTGTTCACCACCTCTGTAAAGACTTTCTGTCCGTGGCTGTCAAGCCAATGTGATACAATATGAGAGGACACTTTCTATTGTGGACCGGTAGAAGGAGGTCATCAATTGTTGTTTAACATTGTTCTTTCGCAGGACCCTGAGAAATGGAGTCTCTGTTGGGCTTTCCTAACCACCTGTTATATTGTTTTTCCAAGTGAGGTCTTCACTAAGGTAAACTCCCAGGAATTTAAAGGAGTTTAAATTTAAAGGAAGAGACTGGGCTCTGCCCCACCAGCCTCACTTTGCCCTCGGTCAGCCCCTACCTGCCTGCACTCTTAGCTGCATCCTGTCCAGGAGTGGCCCTGGGAAACATCTTCCTCCTCCTTAGTCTTAGTGTTGCCCTTGCAGAACTCTACAGCAAGGAAGTTTAGGACAAAACTACAGTTAATGGGCTCTGCCTGTCCTTGCTTCTGGCTCCACCTGCTGTTTGAGCACCCTGCCTTCTGCCTGCTGCCAGTCCCAAAGGGCAGCAGCAACCTTTGCCACTCCTGCCTTCTGCTGTGTACAAATTACTCTGTTACTCCACCTCTGGCACCCTCCCACTTTTTGGGTTTGAAGCTGAGGACACATGGCGTTAGCTACAATCCATCTATATCCTGTAGTTTCTTGAGAGATATTGTTGAGTGATGCACTTTCCCTCAAGACAGCTTCAATCCAATTTTAAAACATTGTGAAAATAAAATTAAAAAATTCCTTCCAGTAGCACCTTAAAGACCAACTAAGTTAGTTCTTGGTATGAGCTTTTGTGTGCATGCACACTTCTTCAGATATCTGAAAGCTCATACCTAGAACTAACTTAGTTGGTCTTTAAGGTGCTACTGGAAGGAATTTTTTTATTTTATTTTGACTATGGCAGACCAACACGGCTACCTATCTGTAACTAAAACATTGTGGTTAAGCTGAAGGTGTGTACATTCCAGGCATCTGATGCACATGTGCAGACGACAGCGTATGTGCAGATGAGGGCTTCATTGAATAGGAGCTGGGGATTGCAGGTGCATGGAGATTCTGGCCCCCAAGACCACACCAATTTTCTGTACAGCAATGTGCAGTGCAACTTGAAACATTGTGAGGGGAAATGACCTCGCTGTGTTTTAAGCCACTGATGTGTGCAAACTTTTAGTAGCATAGAAAGAGTCCCATAAGTGGAAACTCAAGAGGAGTGACACACTTCACCAAAAAGGGAGCTTGCCTATTTCTGTGCCACTGCTCTGCTGGAACTTTGAGGCTTCTGTGCTAGATGTGTAAGATTTTTAAATTTTTTTGCAGACAAGTGAATGTGGAAATAATACAGCTTAGGGCCAGTCCAATGCAATTCGTTAACTGAGATGTAAATGTAAATGGTGTCCTATACCTCCTACCCAAGGTTTTCTTTTCGGCAGCAAAGGCAGAAAATCCCAGCAGCGCCTTCCTTTCTCTACCCTGGGCAGTAAAAACAGAGTAATAACAAATTAAATAACAAACAAATTGCTGCTGTTTCATGACACCCAAAATCAGCTGGGTGACAACACATTTTGTTGTATTTATATTTTAAGCATTCTTTTTTTTGGGGGGTGAGGTAAAATACCCTGGGGCTATGATGATTGAAGTGATCATAATACAGTGGTACCTCGGGTTACGTACTTAATTCATTCCGGAGGTACTTAAACTGAAACTGTTCTTAACCTGAAGCACCACTTTAGCTAATGAGGCCTCCCGCTGCTACTGCGCCGCCGGAGCACAATTTCTGTCTCATCCTGAAGCAAAGTTCTTAACCTGAGGTACTATTTCTGGGTTAGCGGAGTCTGTAACCTGAAGCGTATGTAACCCGAGGTACCACTGTAGTTTGTTCTACAACAATAAAGTTTAAGAAGGCTTCTCAGCTCTCCTTTCTTCTTCTTCTTTAAAAAATTTTTTTTTACAACATAGTCCACAACAACTCATACAAACAAACAAACCCACCACCATTGACAATTTAATTATCAAAATTAAAAACTCCTATCCCCTTACACAAAGAAAACATAACATAAAAGTGAAAGACTTCCTTTATCCTGTAAATTGCCTCCTTAATTACCTCTTGTATACTGTTTCTTTTATATGTGATTATTATAATTTTTTCTAATTATGACTTAAAAAACCGCAAAGTCTCCTGTAGAAATTAATCGAAACAAGTCCAGGTGTATATTTTGGGGCACTGTTTGGTAAAGTATTCTCTGCATTTTCCCCATTCTTTTTGAAATTCTTGTCTAGGTTGTCCCCTAATTGTCTCCGTTAATCTGGCCAATTCAGTATAATCTAATAATTTATCCTGTCATTCCATTTTTGTTGGCACAAATGATTTTATTCCAATTTCTGGCAATTAAGGTCCTCACAGTGCCTGTGGCATAAAGGAATATTTTCCGATCCTCTTTTGCTATACCTGTGTCTGTTATTCCTAATAGGAAGGCTCTCCTTTCTCTCTGGAGCAATTGTGCCTTTAATAGCCTTAGGAAAGGCAGAAACTCACAGTAGAAAGGAAATTATCATTATCATTATTATTACTGTCTGCCCTTCACCAGCAAGTTCCAGGGTGGATTACAATTTAAAAATTCAGTATTAAAAGCAATTAAAACAAATTATAGTGGCAAGTAGAGGATGAGCTCTGTCCTGAAAACATACGTCTCAGATGTCAAAGGCCAAGGTATCACAGAATCATAGAATTGTAGAGTTGGAAGAGACCACGAGGGTCATCTAGTCCAACCCCCTGCCATGCAGGAATCTTTTGCCCAGTGTGGTAAAGAATGCACTTATACACTGCTCTCCATTGTTTACCGACCACAATAAACCACAAGGCAACTTGTTAAAAGTCATAAAACACAATTAAATACATCAACAACTTAAATCAAAATAACAATAATATTATCAAGACTGCAATGCAAAACAATCTCCAAACTCAGAGCAATTAGAAAAATAAGGTTTGGCCATCCCTTTGCAAAAACTGTAGAGTTGGGAGACTTTCACAGCTTGCAAAGAAGGAAGAAGCAGAGCCCAGACAAAGTGTTCCCAGCCTATCTCATCTATTTTTGGCTCTATTTCACTCCCCCCCACCTCTTGGCCAGTGTAGGAAGAGGACCAACAAAGAGTTCTTTTTTAAATGTGCCAGCTAATAAGTAATTCTGATATATCTGGTGTTTACTGTGTAAAAAGCAAGGGAAGCTTTTTTAGTTTTCTTTTATGAAAGAAACTTAATGCTGTGAAGCCACAATCCACTTCTTCTTGAAGGTTCCATTAGTTTGAATTGAATTACTCCAAGTCAGTCTTTGGGTGCCATTCAGATCATATTTTTGTTTTGTTTTGACTGCCACCCCAGTCATCATTGGCTGAGTCATAGTCCAAAATACCTGGGGAGCCTCAGGTTGGGGAATGGCTAATTGCAGTCAAACACCTTTCTTTCTATAGAGCAGGGGTGGCCAACTCCCAAGAGACTGTGATCTACTCACAGAGTTTAAAACTGGCAGTGATCTACCCTCCTTTTGGGGGGGGGTCCATGGCAAAAGTGTTGAGCTTCTTTTTAGGGGAGCCAAAGTTGGCGAGCTTCTTTGGGGGGAGCCAGTGATCTACCACAGACATCCAGTGATCTACCAGTAGATCATGATCTACCTGCTGGATGTGCCTGCTACAGAGAAACTCCCATGTGTAGTTTTGCTCTGAAATGTCCTGGAAGGACACCGTTTCAAGTATTATTTGGAAATATAGCAGAAGATGGAATAAACTCCTTTGTGGCCGCATTGTTGTTAAAACTTTCTGCCACTCCAGGACGACTTCTTTGCTCACTTACTTACTGGAAGGGTTATCTTTCTTGACAGAGCTTGTGAGAGACTTAGAAAACAGCAACCTCCTTCCCTCCCTTCAACCTGCAACCAGTTACAGATCGCACTGCAGAGCATCTAAGGACATCAGTTCACATCTGTGGGTATTTCATTTACCTTCCTGTCATTACCGTGGCTTACCCACTTATATATGGCTTGGGAAGTCTGGCCTTGTCAAAGAGTTGGTAAAAGTCAGTGGGACAGCGGGAGTCTCATAATGTTGTGCACCAGATCCACAGCCAATGATGGACTGTGGGAATCAGGCATGTTCACTTACTTACTTACTTATTGCCCTTCCCTTCTCCCAGGGAGCTGAAAGCAGAATACACGGTTCTGTTACCCTCCATCTTACTCTTACAACAACAATGTAAGGTAGGTCAGAATGAGAGGCACTAATAGCTGCAATTTCACTCCGTGACCTTCATGGCTGCATGGGGTTCCCTGTTCCTAGTCCAGCCCTTGAACCACTCTGCTACATTGGTAGTGTAAAGGTAAAGGTAAAGGTAAAGGGACCCCTGACCATTAGGTCCAGTCGTGGCTGACTCTGGGGTTGCGGCGCTCATCTCACTTTATTGGCCGAGGGAGCTTCTGGGTCATGTGGCTAGCATGACTAAGCCGCTTCTGGCGAACCAGAGCAGCGCACGGAAACACCGTTTAGCTTTCCTCCAGAGTGGTACCTATTTATCTACTTGCACTTTGATGTGCTTTCGAACTGCTAGGTTGGCAGGAGCAGGGACCGAGCAACGGGAGCTCACCCCGTCGCGGGGATTCGAACCACCGACCTGTGGTTTAACCCACAGCACCACCCGCGTCCCACACATTGATAGTGTAGAGAAATGAGTGTGTAAGGCTGCAAACTTATGCAAGCTTACTTGGGAGTAAGTCCCAATGAATTCAGTGGAACCTACTTTAATGTCACTTACTTTGAAGTAAGTTTCAGGCAAGCTTTCCTGGGAATACTCTTCCCAGGGCAGGTCACCTGGCACCTCCCTTGATGCCATTTCACTGCCGGGCAGTCACCATTTTTCCTTCCCAGGATTTTAACCTTCTGGTATGTTAATTCTCTGTACATCACTGCCTGGTGTTTTAAGGTGGCAATGTGTACAGAGCCAAAGAAAAGAAGGTGAGGTTAATACAATAAACAGCAAAGGGAGGGAAAATGCATTTTGTGCTCCTTTTAAAAAACTAAAAACCCAATGGTTCATGACACAGACATACAGTGTACCTCGGGTTAAGTACTTAATTCATTCCAGAGGTCCGTACTTAACCTGAAACTGTTCTTAACCTGAAGCACCACTTTAGCTAATGAGGCATCCTGCTGCTGCCGCGCCGCCGGCGCGCCGCCGGAGCACGATTTCTGTTCTCATCCTGAAGCAAAGTTCTTAACCCGAGGTAATATTTATGGGTTAGCGGAGTCTGTAGCCTGAATCGTATGTAACCTGAAGTAACCCGAGGTGAGGCATCTAATCATAGCCTGCATTTTTATTAAGGCTTGATCAGGGCCTGTATTTTAAAATGAGCTTAAAGATTTTCAAATGTTCATGCCAGGCAGAAGACCAGCTGCCTAAGAACCTTGGCAAGATGTTTATTCTCCTGGACAAGGGGGCCCCCTGATTTATAGCAGAAAACAATTCTCAAAGTCGTAAAAAGGGAATTACAGGCTGACAGCCAAGGTTACACTGACCCTACATATTACAGAAGATAAAAAAGCAGAGAAAAACATAATTAAGAGTGGGTAAATAGTAAAATAAAACCATGTGCCTCCCATTAAACTTGAGCCATATTTTCCTAAGGTTGAAAGGTCAAGAGCAGTGAAAAAGGCAACTGGCTTGGCTGGAGAAGAGAGGTTTTCTTTCTATTTTATTTTGAGGCTGTAAAATGTTCCTTCCTTTTTTACTTTGAAAAGGTTTATTCTTCTAAAAAGCTATCTATGTTATGTATTAAATATATTGGCTTAAATGTAATTATGCAAAGGAATTAGAAGCTAAGAAATGTTAAATCCTTATGCTAGATTCTTATTTCATATAGTTGGAAGAGATCACAGGGGCCATCAGCCACCAGCCCAGCCCCCCTGCCAAGCAGGAAACATCATTAGAGCACACATATGGTTATCAGGCCTTTGTTTTAAAGACCTCCAAGAGAAGGAGATCTTTCAATGATGATGTGAACTCAAGATCCTTGACATCTGTTTAAGATAAAAATTTAAGATTAAACCATTTGTTTTGGAGGGCAATAGGGCGAGGTGAGCTGGTAATTAAGGTTCCTTGTTGAGACACATGTAAGATATATTACTACTTATAGATAGAAGAATATATAGCTTTTTGTTTCCCATAAAAGGACAAGAGGAAATGGGTGTATCTTTTGTGATTGGTTCTAGCAAACAGCCAATAGGAATTTCAACCAGGCTGATTGGACAGAGGCAGCCACAGGAGGAGCAAGGGGGCTGGATTAAGGAAATATAAGTGCTGGCCAGAATGGCAGGAGGCCAGGCCAGAGCTTGGTAACCAAATACCAAATACCACTGTGCCTCATATTTATTTGTCTGACAAATAAATTATTATTTTAATTTCTCTATTGCTGCGTTGAATATTTCATTCCAGCTAAGCGTTAACCACAAGCAGGGTGCTACAGAGGTACCACTGTACAGGGTTTGCCATATTGTTTTTTGAGATGATTTCTGTAAGGCCCTGGGCAATTGATGGCAGCATGAAGAAATTTTCTGAGGGCAGAGACAGGGCAGGGTGGATGACTTCAGTACACATTAACCTCTTCTAATGTACTGCAGGCTAGGGAGACCTGGGTTCACATCTCTGGCCAAGTATGAAGTTCTTGTGTTGGTCTTCGTATTCAACAAAGCTTTCATAAAGGAAAAAGGAAACAACATGAGTTATCCACAAAGATGCATGTGAACAGACTTTTGCCTTCTCTATGGGTTTCAGGAATGACTGGTTTGCAGAAGTCCTCCTGGGACCAAAAATGATCACCTGAGAAGCAGAACCCACCAAGCCTGCTTCCTGTTTCTGCTTGCTGCAAATGCAGATACAGTACTGCATTGTTGCTCTCCGTACAAGGGCCACATGAGAAAATGAACTGAGTATCCCTTCCACACCTTAGCATGTAAACAGAGCTAATTGGATTATAAAGGCAAATCCACTGTCAACATTCAGAGTTTATGGAGCAAGAACAATGGGGGAGAAGAAAGGACCATTGTCATCAGCATACTTAGCTTGGTATCTTTGCAAAGATAGGGCTGACTTTGCTTCAGTTTCAGTATACAATGCACACAGAAGCCCCAGGAAGGAGAGCATTGTCCAAAGCAAACCCCCTTTGGAAAAAGAAAACAGGCACATAGAAAGGGGTTTGCTTCAGCTTCGCTGTGCGTGGCTACAGTTTGATACACGCCCTATAAAGTAGGAAAGAAAGGAAGAAAAAGGACCCCCCAATTTCACAGCGGCCACAGACTGCACATACAGCAAGTTCTTCAGAGATATGCATGCAGTTGTTCGAAACAGAGGAGCTGTCCTGCAGCAATTTCTTCACAAGGCTGCCCCTTGCCCGACCGACCACACAGCAATGGCATTTGGCTCTGATGAAGGCCTCCTACAGATCACATTCTTTTCCACGTAACTGCTTTGCAGATAGACAGGGTATATATTTTTGCTTTCCAAGCACGTATTCCCATGTTGTTCACTTGCTTCATGCAACACGACGGGGCATGTCTGACGGTGAAAGCTGAGATAAAGTGGTGCTAAAGAATATGAGCTATGAGTGAGGAAGCCTGGTTCAAAACCTTACCTTGGTTACAGATTTGGTTGGAGACCTGAAAGCAAGTCATTAATTTTCAGCCTCAGCTCTTCCGTCGCAATGTGGGATTGTAATAGTATGCTACCTTACAGGGTTGTTGTAAAGCAAAACATTTTTTTTTTTTTTAGAAATTCATGCACAAGAAAGAAAGAAAGAAAGAAAGAAAGAAAGAAAGAAAGAAAGATCACTCCCCATACATAGTAGGGTTTCTATTATTACTATTTATAATAATAATGTATTATTTATATCCCACCCATCTGGCTGAGTTTCCCCAGCCACTCTGGGTGGCTCCCAATCAAGTGTTAAAAACAATACAGCATTAAATAATAAAAACTTCCCTAAACAGGGCTGCCTTCAGATGTCTTTTAAAGAGAAGATAGCTGCTTATTTCTCTCTCCCGTCAGTATGCATGCATCATTCATGGTCTTGTAGGTACTTCCTCATCATCCTATTTACCATTTATAAAGGTAAAGGTAAAGGTACCCCTGCCCGTACGGGCCAGTCTTGACAGACTCTGGGGTTGTGCGCCCATCTCACTTAAGAGGCCAGGAGCCAGCGCTGTCCGGAGACACTTCCGGGTCACGTGGCCAGCGTGACATCGCTGCTCTGGCCAGAGCCAGAGCCAGAGCCAGAGCCGCACACGGAAACGCCATTTACCTTCCCGCTGGTAAGCGGTCCCTATTTATCTACTTGCACCCGGAGGTGCTTTCGAACTGCTAGGTTGGCAGGCGCTGGGACCGAGCAGCGGGAGCGCACCCCGCCGCAGGGATTCGAACCGCCGACCTTTCGATCGGCAAGTCCTAGGCGCTGAGGCTTTAACCCACAGCGCCACCTGTGTATACAGCATGTTTAATTTCTCATAGACCTTGGAGCAAGTTGACAAAGCATGGGAACATGTGCCTTGAAAGCAAATGAATTTTATCATAGGTATGCCACCCATTTCTGAGCTTGATTTTGAAACAGGAACAAAAGGTCTGTTGTTGTTCCCATTTTATCTGTAGGGAACTAAGCTGAGTCACTTCGTGGCTTGCAAGGTCATACAGCTCGGGATGTTAATTGTGTGCCGAAATGCAGGCAGCGTGAGCAAGTCATGCCATCTTTTATGGATGGATGCCATTAATGTCCAGAATAGGGAAATGTATCTCCCCAGAGGCCTGTGCTTTTGGTGTTGATAAAAGGCAAAGGGCATTAGAAATGTGTGCAGGTTGTACTTCCTGCATCTGAGGAGATGGCAATTATTATTTATTTATAAAGTTTCTATGCTGCCCTTCATCTGGGGATGGTTTGCAATATAAAATATATTGGATATACAACATATAAAACACAATATATTTTATTCTGTTTTATATAAAGCACTGTGTGTGTGTAAAGATTTGTACATAACATTTATAAAATATAAAAACACAAAAACATATCATAGCAACAAACAAAAACAATAAGCACCCCCATAGTTTCGTAATAATTATTTATTCAATTTCTATCATTAAGAATATAGAAGCTTAGCTCTGCGTCCATTCTAAGCCAAGTCTCCCAAAGACTCCAGTCACTGGCAGAGACTGAAGTTGTGGCATATGACAACTGCTGACAAAGCCTGTTGCCAGATGATGCGTGGCCTCTTCCACCCATGCAGAATGTGTAATATCACACACGACTATGTACTTCAGCAGGGCTGGCTGCGGCTGATGGACTGCATCTGCTTATTTTTTTTTGTCAAGCCACCACTGCTAACTCATGTTTTGGCTTGTTTCTGGTGGCATGCCCCAAAGCTCACTCTAGGTGTGGAAGCAAGCAACACACATACCACACCATAAAGATAAAATAGCTGGAAGCCAGCATGGACTCCCCTTTAGCTCCACTACTCCATGTGGTGTCATGACCTTAGGTCACATTAGATTTTTATGGGTGATAAAGAAAATATGTGCCTCAAGAATTTTGCTGATTGCAGGTCAGAGTCACTGTGTCTGTTTTTGAGCATTGTCTTTCTCTTTTTATTATTCATAGGAGGCACTGATAACAATCTGTCTGAACTCTAAGGGGAGCCAAGAGACAGCTCATTTTGTGGGAGTGGTCTCTTGTGCTTGGTCACTTTGGGCCACACTTTAAAAGGGTGATGAGAACTTGGTGACTTTGCACATCTCAGAAGTTAAAAATACTCCTGAAGTCCATTTCCTGTAGTGTCCAGAGAGCTTTATGAAATTGCTCCTCTAACTGACTGGGGACGTGGGTGGCGCTGTGGTGTAAACCACTGAACCTTGGGCTTGCCAAGTGGAAGGTTGGTGGTTCGAACCCCCGCGACGGGGTGAGCTCCCGTTGCTCGGTCCCAGCTCCTGCCAACCTAGCAGTTCAAAAGCACGTCAAAGTGCAAGTACAATGGTACCTCGGGTTAAGAACTTTGTTCTGGAGGTCTGTTCTTAACCTGAAGCACCACTTTAGCTAATGGGGCCTCTTGCTGCCGCTGCACCCACCTCTGCTGCATGATTTCTGTTCTCATCCTGAATCAAACTTCTTAACCCGAGGTAATATTTCTGGGTTAGCAGAGTCTGTAACCTGAAGTGTATGTAACCCGAGGTACCACTGTAGATTAATAGGTACTGCTCTGGCAGGAAGGTAAACGGTGTTTCCGTGCACTACTCTGGTTTCACCAGAAGCGGCTTAGTCATGCTGGCCACATGACCCAGAAAAACTGTCTGTGGACAAACATCGGCTCCCTCGGCCAGTAAAGCAGATGAGCACCGCAACCCCAGAGTCATTTGCAACTGGACTTAACTGTCAGGGGTCCTTTACCTTTTTAACTGACTGGCTCACATTCAAGTAACCACTGGCTTCTATACTTTAAAAGGGACAACAACCATTCCTTCTTTGCCCCACTGTATAATGGTACAAAGGGACGCGGGTGGCGCTGTGGGTAAAACCTCAGCGCCTAGGACTTGCCGATCGCATGGTCGGCGGTTTGAATCCCCGCGGCGGGGTGAGCTCCCGTCGTTCGGTCCCAGCTCCTGCCCACCTAGCAGTTCGAAAGCACAATTAAGTGCAAGTAGATAAATAGGTACCGCTTTCTAACGGGAAGGTAAATGGCGTTCCGTGTGCTGCTCTGGTGCTGGTTCGCCGGAGCAGCTTCGTCACGCTGGCCACGTGACCCGGAAGTGTCTGCGGACAGCGCTGGCTCCCGGCCTATAGAGTGAGATGAGCGCACAACCCTAGAGTCTGTCAAGACTGGCCCGTATGGGCAGGGGTACCTTTACCTTTACCTATAATGGTACAAGCTGTCTTCCTTAGCACTCAGCAAAAGCCAGGTTACTCTCCCAGTGCGGTGTAGTGGTTAAGAGCGGTAGACTCGTAATCTGGGGAACCGGGTTCGCGTCTCCGCTCCTCCACATGCAGCTGCTGGGTGACCTTGGGCTAGTCACACTTCTTTGAAGTCTCTCAGCCCCACTCACCTCACAGAGTGTTTGTTATGGGGGAGGAAGGGAAAGGAGATTGTTAGCCGCTTTGAGACTCCTTAAAGGGAGTGAAAGGCGGGATATCAAATCCAAACTCTTCTTCTCTTCTTCTTCTTCCCACAGCCGTTTCTGGTGCACTTGGTGCTATTCATGCATGCATGTTGTTTTTTTCTTCAACATTATAACGTCATCATCAAAATGCCATCCCATATCCTGCCCCGCCCCCTTTTCACGATAACAAACAACAAATAAATAGCATGGAACCTAATTTTCACAATGACAGTTGTCCATTCTGTCTAGATAGCTCAGTTGGTTAGAATGTGGTTCGATGCTGTGCAAAACATGCAGGAATAAGCAGCAATCCACAAGAAATTGCCACACGAAAGCACTCCGAATTTGGCTGTGTTCAGGTAGCACTCCATTCCATTTTCCTGACATTCTTACCTGATAATTTTTACATGTTTTGGGTGAACTTTCACACAAAGCAAAAGCCACCTCAGGCAATCTGACAGACTCTTGTAGAAGCTGAATATTCATTCCCATGTAAATTGTTTCCAGAAAAAAAAAAATCAGTTAGCAAACTGTTAATTCAGAAAATTGATGGAGTTTTGTGCTTCTATTCCACATGATGATATTTGGGGAGGTATACCGGCATATAGATCCTTCCTATCATTTCCAGATCCATCTTCAAGCCCTTTTTTCCCTTTTACCACCACGTTCACCAGGAAAACTTACTTTTAAACACCGAATCAGGAAGAAATTCTGGATGGGTGTATATTGTGAAATGGGGGCACCACAGGCATCCATGTTTTTTGCGAAGGCTACATGATGTCATTGGCATCAAAATGTCAGCCTGTATTCCCCCCTCCCTCCATTTAATCTGGATTTTCCCTTTGTTGGGGAAATAAACAATATGCTTTAAAAAACAACAACCTGTTGTCAGTGACCTGTGATATCTTGGCGACTCATTTGCAATATTAAGCCATTGTCTGGAAGTGCCCTTAGGTCAAATGAAGTGTGGCTTTTAGTTGATCTGAATACAGATTTTCTGTTTCATTTCCTGTGTGGAGTTTTGCTAATAGCATCTGTATGCTGTCTGACTGATAATATTTTATTATAAAAGCAAGCGATCGTAAAGTCACTTGTTTAATAAATTCATTACTTTAGATTTCAAGCAGATCAATGTTCAAATACTTCATTATCTTTTAATAGTCTGCTGCTGTTTCTCTCTCTCTCTCTCTCTCTCTCTCTCTCACACACACACACAGAGAGAGAGAGAGAGAGAGAGAGAGAGAGAGAGAGAGAGAGAATGAGAGATGGGGCAAAATTTATAACTACAGTGGTTTAGTAAATCAGAAATCTAATTTCAGTAGCAATGAACTGCTGCCACCTACAGGGAGCATGACTGAGGACGTATTTGTTATATTCAAATACTGATACACAAATCATTTTATGGTACCTCCAAAACTTAAAATTTGAGCAGCATGAACCCTGATGCTTTAATCCATAATTAGCCAGCTTTGGACATAAGGCAAAGCTTTTGCTTGTCAGAATTCCTACTGTAGCTTTCCATCAGTTATGCTAGAGTGATCAGATAGGCCAGTGGTTAGGCCAACTTTAATGAAAAGTGAATGCTGCATTTACATCTGTAGGTAAGGACAAGAAAGCTGTACGATGAAGACAGTTAACAGTGAAATAAAAAAGAAGGCATTTTCTAGGCAAGCATCTTCACCAATCTAAAAGGAGAGTGGGGGCATTAAACACTAAACTGTGGTGGTTATTTTGTGATCTAATTGTGGCAAGGAATGGAACTAAACACTAGATATAAAAGGGGCATATTTATGGTTCTCCTGAAAATGCACGATCATAGAAAAATGTGTCCCAATATCAATATGAATGCTTTTGTGCATTGGTCAGGTAAACAAACAAAAACACAATGTGAAAATATCTGTGGATTTCCCCAAAGCTATTGTTGTTGTTGTTGTTTAGTCGTTTAGTCGTGTCTGACTCTTTGTGACCCCATGGACCAGAGCATGTCATATAGTTCCCCAAAGCTATAAACAAATCAAAACAGAAAGCCAGGTGAAATTAGTTTCATAACTGGGGTTGTGATCCTGTGAGAACCACATGTGACTACAGATGCTCCTGCTTCTGGGTGTCTCTTGTAAAGCAGAAAGTGATAATTTCATGATAAACTAAGAAAGAAAGAAAGAAAGAAAGAAAGAGTTGGAATGAGCATTTTACAATTCAGTGTATGCTTCATTCTGTGGGGCAGTTTGCATCCTGTTTGGGATCAGGGCTTACAACCTCAAATCTGAGCCCACTAGTACCATAATAGTACAGTATGAGAAGGCCTCAGAGAGGTGATGAGAAAGTACAAAAGCTTCTTCCTTCCTTTCTATCCTCCTAAAACATTTCTCCTTCCCTCTTCAGATGCCAAAAAGCACCATAAAGCTCCTGTCCTAGACTGGCTGAAACTCTGAAGACTGAGCACTCTAAGGGACATGCAAGGCTGACCCACCAATGAGGCAAGGTGAGGCAACTGCCTCAGGTGGCAAGATCCATAGGCACAGCAGAACGTGATGTAGATCTTTAGGTATGCTGCCTGGTGCTGAACTGCATTTCTGTGGCTTTATATCATGCAGAGTTAAAACATGCAAGCAGAGAGGTGAGGTAATGATAATAACTAGGCCAGAGCTTTCTGAATTTTTCATGTCAGTGACACACTTTTAGACATGTATCATTGCATGACACAGTAATTCTGTCTTGCATCATTTCACAACACAGCAATTCCATTTTACTAGCAAACTGGAGGTTAAAGTAACCCTTTCCAGCCCCGGGAGGAGGATGGGGAGCGTTCGCGCGATACACCTGCAGCAGATAGTTTAGAAAGCTCTGAACTAGGCAATAATCATTTGAGGCATAGCAGCCTGCTATGTGGTATGTCACCCTAGGACAAGACCTTGATAGCAACCTTATGACCTGCCCTTGGCAACAGGTCAAAAAAAGCTTTCCCCTGTTGTTGATTTGCTGGTGCTGTTTGGCAGCTGTGTATTCCCTCTCCTCCCTGATTAGTCCTTACTCACTGCAGCTGGCTTCAGATTGAGACTGTAAGGGGGAAGCTAAGTAGCTTAATGTAAGGGGAGGAGGGGCTTCAACAAGCCTCCTGCTTCCTATTGGTGTGAAGAGCCAAGCAGAGCCAGCAGGTGGGGAGGAGAAGTTCTGCCGGGGCAATATCTAGCAATGCTAGGCAAATCAAGGAACCAATGGTTGACCCAAAAGGCAACTGAGGTCACATGGAAGCCAGGCTATTGGTCCATACACTTCTCCCTCTGATTGGCTCAGATACTGGACTCTCTCAGGTGCACCTGTGGATGAAAACTCCTGAGTCATCCCTTCTAACTTCCTGTGGTGATCACATCCTCCTCACAAACCCCTTGGTAGAGGAAGGCAAGGGCCCTACAATGTCTTCTTTTTTCTGTCTGCTGGGTGTTCTAGTCCTGCCTGTTCCCTGCACCCACCCTGTTTTCCTTTGGCATGAGTGCTGCTGCCCAGTCAGGCATACCTAAGGTGAGTGTGCAGCCTTAATTCTACTAGTCTTCATTGCTGGGTTCAAACCTGCCACAACTGTTTCCAATTCCTGTGCTCCAGCCTGTGAGCAGCTATGCTGTGGCTTCTCTTGTTGCCCATTACAATCTTTTTAACCATGACTGTTTTTAGACATGTTCAACTGTAATTGCTTTTAGGATGTTTTCATTTGTTTTAGAAGGGGTTTTTGTGTGTGTGCATCCTTTGTGTTCTTCACTTGTGCATCTGTTTGCCTCCCTGGGCTCCTTGGGGAGAAAAGGGTAACATATGTATTCAATAAGCAATACAATAATTATTACTCTTTTTCCTTTCTGACAAAAAAGGCCCCTTTGGCTCAGGTGGCATTTATTCCTTGCAAGGACTTGTCTTAGGATAGCCTAGATGTGCTGTATGCCACATAGTGCTCTCTCCCAAGTTATTTGGGTCCCATGTTGACCTATCCAGCTGTCCTTTCTTATGTGCTGGCCATTCAGAAGGGGATTGTTGGTTATTTGCAGCCACTATGTGAGAGGAGGTGTATGGCAAGGTTCAAAAGCATAGGTGCAGAGATCCCACTGTTTTCTGAGATCTTGCTGCCTCCTCCCTAGCAATTGCTGTTACAGAGGGTACTCTGGCATCCTTGTGTTGGGTTAGTTGTGTCTTGTGGTTGTGATGGTTGCTCCCTTATCACCCTGACTTCGTCCATGTATGACACACAAGAAGTTGCATTGACATGTGCTGGCAGTGTGGATGCAGATGGGAGTGGCTGGCAGAGTTGCTGTAGTTTTGGGCACTTCCGCATGACAGTTTATCACAGATTCAGTGGTGCTCATGTGTGAACGATTTGCGCAGCAGTCACATGATGTTGTCCCCTTCAAAATAAAAAGGTAAAGGTACCCCTGCCCGTACGGGCCAGTCTTGACAGACTCTGGGGTTGTGCGCCCATCTCACTTAAGAGGCCAGGGGCCAGCGCCACCCCACAATATTTTCCCACTAGGCCAGATTTACCGTTTCTGTGAAAAATCCATAAAGTTTTTGTTTAAATCCAGCAGATTAAATGGAGGGAAATATTGGGTGGCATTTTGACGAGGATGCTTTTTTTAAAAAGTCATGCGTAAAGGAGCACTGCGTTCTCAATAAACTGCCATGTGGAAGTGTCCTTGGAATGCTACTGTATTTTCCTCAACTTTGCTGCAAGGAGTGAACAGGATCCCAGTTGCACTGTGTTGCTGCTGACATGGTGAGATGATAGGATCAGTAAAGAGCAGGCATTCCCAAAATGTGGTCTGTGGACGACCAGTGGCCCACAAGTTTCTTTCAGGTGTGTCTGTGGATTTATGGTTGAAGATGGGAGGTGGCACATTCTTTGCATTAAATGTTCATGTTAATTTTTAAAATTTCATTTCATTTACTGTATTAGATTTCCCTGCCGCTTTTCACTCACATGAGTCACAAAGCAGCTTACGTACATATTTCATTGTTTACTGCATTTATGACTATTCAAATGGTAGCAAAATGCCATATATAATAAAAGAAGCAATAAAATGTAATTAAAAACTAGGCAGCATCTAGCATAGTGCATGGCAATGGCTGCAACATGCAGAAAAAGCACCAAGCTCCTCTGCAAATTTCCAGTGGTCTGTGGGTGAAAAAGTTTTGACAACTGCTGATAGAGGGCTCGTCCACATTTCCATTTGTCCGGTGCCTAGAAAGCCTGGGTTTCCCTCTTGCTCTGCTTCTTTCTCAGGGAAAACCTACTCTCTAGTGCTCAACCAGAGCAAACATCAATCTGGGAAAATCCCAAATAGCAGTTTGCACCAGTTGAGCACTACAGAGTAGTTTCCGCTCCCCAAGGGTGGGACAATAATAATAGTAATAATTTGTACCCCGCCCATCTGACTCTGTTTCCCCAGCCACTCTGGGCAGCTCCCAACAGAATATTAAAAACACAATGAAATATCAAACATTAAAAACTTCCCTAAACAGGCAGCGGGACCAAAGGAGTGTGGATGAGCCCATGTAGAGTAGGAAACGCTGATGTTAAGTCATTGTTAATGGGCTGCTGGCATAACAAGACCATAGGATTGGTACAGAGCAGGAAATGTGACTATCATACAATCTGTGTTTGGGTTGTTAACTAAAATGCACTGACCAGCTTCCTCAAACTGGCCACATATACTAGCAACAGGAAACACCTTTTGGTTAAATTTAAAGCCGGAGAAGAAGTTAATCTACATGACTAACAAAAAACAGTAAAAGTTGTCTATAGGCCAGAGAGAGCTTGAAAATGACCAGAATCTCAAATAGTGACCTTCAATATGTGGGTTCCTTTGACCCACAGGTGGGTCAAAGCTCAAGCAAAGGTGGGTGTCACCAACGTCATTATTTTCTTCTTGTTATGGTGCTGAAAGAGCAAATGGAGGATAATGATAAAGGGAGAAAGTTAGACTGGCAGAAAGAAAACAGACAGATAAGTTGGATGGTTGGAGTTCTGCAAATTTATTCTTCTGCAGCCAGGAAGAGGTTAAGATAAAGTTTATTGAAAGCTAGCACAAGAGTATTCACAACATACTTAAGTAAAACACTGTTAACAATGCTAACATTTACCTTCCATAACAAGCAGATATTTCCACACACAAATAGAAGCCACTCTGGGGACAGAAAAGCAGTAGCAGCTTGTAGTACCACAGAAACTGCTTCATGGCACAAGGGGCAGGGGACAATAATATACTATTTCTGGTTTTGGACAACTCTTGTAGAAGCTCAGCATAGCTGAACATAAGTATTTGTGTTCTGGACCCAGATCTTCCAGATTCTGATGTGGATTGTCCAAATGTTATCGGCAACTAAGATTGTTGGCTAAGAGCGATACATTTAAAAGTTATTTTTGATAATCCATTGTGGTGAATTAAACAGCTTCTTATTGTTAGGTTCTACATTAGTATAAGGATTCCGAATAATTATATCAAGAATTTGTACCCAAACCCGATAAAATAGAACAGTAGTGTTAATCTCACATTACTTTTGGGATCAATACCAATTGGAGTGGAGGGGCAGAATACCTTTCAGGTTTGGGACCTTAAACTTAAAGAGGACCTCAAATTTGATATTTTGACTTTTGATAAGCTTTGCAATTTGCTTTTATGTGATTTGACCAAAATGTGGCATATTTTCTCAGCTTAAAGCTGCAAATCTAAGCAATTAAGAGAAGTAATTTGGTAAAAATTTTTTTGTTTTTTGTTAACTGTTATAGATGCCATCATATCAAAGAGTTCAAAATGTTCATAAATATTATTAAAATATTTCTGTTTTGATGGCACAAGATTAGATCATGGTGAGTAGGTACTCTCAGACCAGCTGAATATGTAAACAAAACACTCTGTTTTATGTCTTATTTTTGTTTTCACATATCACCATTTTTATTTTTCTTATGGCTAGCGGTCTGAAAGGCTGGAAGTGGCCCCCTCTGAGAAGTGGCCTATATAGGAGCTTAGGTGGACATGCCTTGATTATCTTAATTGAGGGTTGAGGTCTACATTCCCTTCTGGGCAATGTTCTGGGGGCTATGTACCCTTGGTGGGCGGGGCCAGAGGCAAAATTGGGCAGAGCAACGAGTGCACATTCTACCTTTCAAACAGTAGGTTAGCTCCTAAGCATAACACACACATCCAGCCTCCATCTGAGCAAGCAAGAGGCATTGTCAGAGTTCAAGAACCCATTCCAGACAGGTGGAAATACTCCAGGAAGGTGCCAGGAGGGCTGGTTAAGAAACATGGCTTGGAGAGACTCTCAAGGCTGGGGCACCACATCTGGCCCCTAGGCGAGAGGTCCCTATTCCTGGCTTAGTGCCCCCAATTGAGTTTATAAGATGACTTGAGATTTACTGTAAATCAGTGGCTTCAAATGTTACCTAAGCGCTACACTGCCTAATAGACTGTTCACTCTGTGTAATAATGTATCTTCTGGTTTCTCAAGGATATGTATATACAAGAATAATAAATAGTGGCTTCAGAAGCTTATAGCTACAGCCTTTCTGTTCTATTTATCTTTCCCACCTCAGATGTTTAAGAGTATATACAAATCTGCCACAATCTCCTAGCATATCCCAACATTTAGTATCTAAAAAGTTCAGTTGACAAACTAGGCTTCCTTTGCAGCACTTGTCTCAAATAAGCTAAGCTTCCTATATTCCAGCAGCAGGTGTTGAATGTTCCATGAGCTGCTGCTATTCCTTCAAATGTTTTAAAATTTCGTCCGGTGCAAAGGCTGAGATTGAGCCTGATTCTGTTCATTCAGTTCAGTGTGGCTTTAACCTACAGAACGTTTTTGTAGAATGTGACCAAGCTATACCATCTCTTTAAAAAGCTTGTTATAGCTCAAGTCATGGTTTGCTGCTAGTGAATTTCTCAAGCACTGCCAGAAATACCACTGAGACTGAGGATTAGTTGGCCATTCAAGGACGGACCTGTTACACAATCTTTTCCTGAGGCGGAGATACTTTGAGGTTTGCAAAACCTTTTCAAGGAACACCAGGATGATTACATCTGCTTTTTCATCCACGAGGCGCTGGTGTGCCAAGTAAAAGGTTGTCTTGAAGTTGCCGCTCGAGATATACCTGTTTGTTAGCACAAATATAGTTTTTCTGCTCTCTTGTATACTCTCAGAAAGGTTTTCCAGGACCGGCTGCCCTGGTAGCCAATCTCTGTCTTCCAAACATAGCTTGAATCGTTTCTCTTTGCCATCTTCTAGCTTTTCAAGTAATTCCTTTAGGACCCACTCATTTACAGCTGCATCTTTCTTATCGTAAGCAATGAAAGCATCATAAATAGCTTTGGACGAAGAGAGGCGTTTATATCCTTTCAAACTGGCAGTGCAGAAATGATAGATGTACCACACATCCCAGAAATACAAGTGGCTGATTACTGTGACCAGCATCAGAGACATGATGACTGAGACAGTCATTAAGTACAGGATTGAAGAATAGTTCAGCTCGCAGGCATTCTGATCCAAGAAAACCACACTTTTACCTCTCCATGCACCTGGGCCTGCACATTTCACATCAGTTGCCAGTAAAGGAATAGTCACATTTGTCTGGTTGACCCATGAGACAAACCACACAAGGTCACAGTCGCATCGGAAAGGATTGCCGTGTAAAACTAATGTGTCTAGTTTGTCAATAACATTCTTGGGGAAGCTGAAATTACTAAGTGTTTTGATTTTGTTAGAACTGAGATCTAGATGTTTCAGCTGGTAGGCACCTTGGAGAAAGTTTTTTGTCAGTTTTCTAATCCTGTTGTTTTGCATGTTGAGGGTTTCCAGGCCCCTGGAGCAGTTGGAGAGCTCATGGGGGACTGTACTCAACTGGTTGTCGCTAAGATCCAAGGTTTTTAGGTTTTCCAGAAGGTGAAGGTTTGCCCAATTAAAACTCTTCATTTTGTTACGTGCCAATATGAACACTTCGAGCTTGGAAGGCAAGTTCTCAAAAACGCCTGAAGGCAAAAAGGTTAGAGAGTTTTCAGAAATGTCAAGAGTCTTTAGGTTGGTCAGGTCCTTGAACAAGGACAAGAATTCTTTATTCCCATCCTGCCATAAAACATTTAAGCGATTCTTTCTAAATTCCAGAGTTTTGAGTGAACTGCTTGCCATCCCTTTATCAGTGGATGTAGAAATCTCATTCCCATTCATGAACAACGTTTTGAGATTAATAAGATTACCAATGAAGCCCAACATGTGAGTGATGCCTTCTGCCTTAAAATAGTAACTATTATCACTGAGGTCGAGAACTTCTAGTTCTTCCAGCTCTTTAAAGGCATTTGAATTTAGCAAGTCAATCCGGTTGTTAGAAAAATCCAGATATTTCAAGTTGGAAAGATATTTGAATTCAGTTCCATTGAGAGTTTGGCTCATAGCATTAGCAGACAAGTTGAGGCACTTGAGGAAAGTGAGGTCCTTGAAATCAGAGGGCTTGATAAAAAACATGTTGTTTCTGCTCAAATCCAGCATTGCTCCATAGCTGCTGCAAGAAGTGTCACCGGCAAAAGGCAATGGATAAGCAGCCTCTCTGTCTTTGCACTTGCAACTTCGGCCATACTCATCATATCTGAAGTAATGCATATCTTTCAGCACAACACCATTACTTTCAATTAATGAATGCTTTGGAAGAGAGTTTAAATTACCACTGGATCCACTTGAAATGAGAGATATTTTATTGAAGGAAAGATTTATAACTTTAAGAGCTGGGAAGCTTTTGAACTTAGACACATCAACATTCCTGATGAAATTAGTCCCAAAATCCAGCACACTAAGATTTTGTAGAGGAATCAAATTTTGTAAAGTATGGTTATCCAGTTCCCAGAAAATGAAACCCCTCAAACCTAAGAATTGCAGATTGGTAAGAGTAGAAAACATCTTTGGTAGCTTCAGATATTGGGAATATGACCCCAGATCAAAATTGAAAGACAAATCCAAGCTTACAAGGTTAGGAAGAGACTTCAGAAAGTCGGCACGCTCAATTTCTTTAGCCAAATAATTCTGTGAGAGATCGAGCACTTTAAGTTTCATAGTATTCTTAAACCACTTTGGATCCACTCTGCGAAGGGAAGTGCTGTGCAGCCGCAGTACTTCCAGTTGTGTTAAGGAGTCGAAAGCACTGGAATGGATAAAAATACTTGCCTGACCTTTGCATTCCACACAGTGATAGGGGGCATTGTGACAGCGAGGGCAGTTGCCACTTAAGTCCAGGATTTTCAAATTATGAAGGTTGGCTAAATCATCCCCACTAATATTCCGAATTATGTTATTGTAAAGGTAAAGTTCCATTAAGGAGGATGGCAGATTCTGTGGGACTTTTGATATGTTATTAGCTTTTAAGGATAACACAGTTAACTTCCCAAGGGCCTGAAATGCTGTTTCATCAATGCTATAGGAAACATTGCAAGGATTGCGGTAATAGCAGTTCTGACCAAGGAAGAGACTTTCTAGGTTACTAAGTCCTGACAAATTATTGAGGCTAAAAATGTGGTTTGCTTCAAGACTTAGAAGACGCAAATTTGAAGGCAGATCCAGAGGGATGGCGGAGAGTTGATTTCCATCTAAATACAGTGATTTTAGTTTGTGGAGTTTGGCAAAACTGCCAGGTTTGATTTGGGGAATCGTGGTACACACCTTGTCTTTTGGCCCCAACATAGTAGGCACACAATTGCACCTGAAATCAATTTCCAGAAGATTCTTGAGGTTGTTAAAATAGCTTTGGGCAATCCTTGGGATGTGGTTAATGGCGAGTGTCAGGTTAGTAATGTTGGCAGACATTTCTTCTGGGAATGTTGGGAATGTTATGAGGCCACGCTCAGTGCAATTTGCTAGCAAATATTCGCTACCAGCAACCATATCACAAAGCAAGGTTTTGGGGAATTGTGTTGCTGGAACTATCCTTGGAAACAGGAACATAATGAACATAATGGAGAAAAGCAAACTGGCTGTTTGCTGTAGGTGATTTGCCTAGACAGAAGGGAAAATGAAGTCACAACAAACTCGGCTTAAAAGGCTTCTTTTAGACATTTCAATATTGGTAGCAAAAGCAACAGCAAGTTTTGTAGCACCGTAAAGACACATACCAAAACAATGTAGATTGCAGGCTCCTGCTGTGTGTGAGGCTGTGCATAAACTTTATAAATAAAGTTCAGATAATTTCTACAGGATGCACATACCATAGTGGACAGAGATCAGATTTCCACTCCTCTCTCATCGTACTAGAAACTATGGCTACCCAGAGAAACAAAATGGTGGGAAATTTGAGCCAGACAAGAAAAGCACTTTCCCACACTTGTTTCTCCATTCACTTATAAAGCAAGAGGTTTTGGTTTTTTAATAGAAAGGAATACACAGGGAAGCAAAGCCAGCCCTTCCTCTTGCCTTATGTCACGGCACTTGGTTAATATTATGTAGTTCTTCTGCAGCCTGGCTTCAACTGGAAGTGATGAGTCAAGCAGAGAACTGGTTGGTGCTATGGAGTACACAAGGCAAAGCATGGGAGAGGCTGGTTTCACTCCCATTTCAGTCCTTTTTTTGTGCAGACAGAGCAAACTCCTGCCTAAAATGCATGCAGTTGCCCTGTAACATCTAGTCTGGACCCTCAGTGCCGTTGTCAATGTAATGGTGGAGAGGAGCATTCTCTCATTTCAAAATTATTAATTGCAGCTGCTTCCCCGTGTCTCAGAGTAGTCAACAAAGTGTTGAAACTAACTAGTGTGATCCCTTTTGCGTCTGGGGAGGGAAAATCATTTTGCTGAACAGCAGGCTATATGAGAGGGAGGGAGAGCTTGCATGTTTTCTGTTTCAAGAGCTACTTGTGGTTTTACAAAATCTAAAACACAGTTTTGAGACATTAGGAGAGAGTATGTTAGGAGAGAGATGCTATCCAGTCACTGGTCACGACAATCACACCAAAATGCACACATCTGTTGCACGTGCAGAGCTCTGAGGTGCAACTTGGAAAAAAAATAATTGCATGTGGTCAAAAAAAGAGAAAGGGTTTACCTACTCTTCAAGGTCTACCTTTTCTTTAATAAAACCCTAGTGGTCCACTTTTAGCTTCTAAAACCAAGAGAACATAGAACTATCTGTGCTGGATTTGAACTAGATTTTAGATATGTATTTTTTTAATTAAAAAAATAGTTGTATATGTCTTTTTTGTTTTTAAATTGATTTATATATGTAATTGTTTCAATCATATTTTAAATCATTTTGAGATGCTTCATAGGAAGCAAGTCATAAATGAAATAATAAAATGAGAATATGTTCAGATAAAATGCCTAAACCACAGTATGTTAGCTCTGCTCTCCTTTCTTCTCTCTTCCTTTGATGGTGCTGTAAGGAGGAGATCGGAAGTACCTGCCTCCATTTCAGTGAACTGCAGTTTGTCCTTGGCTCAGTTCATAGGCAACACTGAGCCAAACCATTGCTTAGTGAGGATGCATGAGTGTGCAGGCTCACAGATTGGATACTGCAGCCATTTCGCTCTCCCAGCCCTACTGCTGCTGCACTGGAATGAGCTAAGCCATTGTGCAGTGTGTCATCTGACTCTCTCCCAGACAAACCATAAGGAGTAAGCCATAGAACAAACATTGGCTGCAGCTTGTTTGCCTGGGATGAGTCTGTGTGTCAGATGGCAGGTTAAGCCAACCCATGGTTTAGTTCAGGTCCAGGACCAGAGAAGGAGCAAAGCGGTCACAGTTTCCTTGCTGGGGACAAGTACATCTGGGTAAAGCCATAATTTGGCTCACAGTTATGGGTGAACTGGGTCAATATGTTTCAACCAAGAACTGCAGTTTGTTTTAACTATGGCGTATTCCAGAAGTGGGGCAGCTTTGTAGCCCAGGGTGGCAAGTTTCAAAAGCCCACTGCAAGCAATAAGTTCAGATGTTTGGCAAGGATGAAGAGAGAGAGAGAGAGAGAGAGAGAGAGAGAGAGAGAGAGAGAATGAATGAGGTGGCAGAAAGAGAGAGAGAATGGATGGCCATGGTTCTTTTTAGCTCTGGATTCTGCCATGTGGCCCCTGACGGATTATCTCTCACCCACCTTGACAGAATAAAGGCTGTCCACCCTGGTTTATTTAGACAAGCCAGAATTGTAAACTATAGTTTAATTTTGTATTATCTGGACAAACCGTTGCTTAAATTCACAATAGTTTGTCCTAATTTGGGCATAACACATTGGAGATGGAGGGAAATGCTTTGCCCTTAATAGTGATCTTGGGTATATGGCAACATTCCATAAGTAACACCAAACCATGTTGCTTTTTCTCTTTAAATCTGTGTTTTTAGTGAGGTTGCTGCTCACATGATTTACCTTTGATTTAAGCACCTGCCCTTGCTGTCTTTATTTGGATAACAGCCCTTTGATTTTGATTTTGGGATTTTATACAGTAGTTGAATATTAATAACTAATCTTGCAGTTCAGCCTGCTCCTCTAATTAGAGTTGCAAAGAGCCCAGAACAACACTATGAAACATAATTAACTGCACAGGGAGGGAAATGTGGATTAGTAGATGTGAATGCTCAGTTAAGCAGCTTGTCATGTCAGAAGGCAGGTGCTTACCTGGATTCCCAGAGGTGTGCACAAGTATTTCCCCTCTCTTTTCATGGTGTGATCAGTTTCTTGCAATGAAGAACTACCTGTTAAACTGAGGAGGCAGCAGGAGAGTGCATTTTAGAAATAAAATGGAATATGGAATAAATATGGAATTGTTTCTGTGGTAGAATCATAGAACTGTAGAGTTGGGTGGAATCTACACACACATATATAAAAAAACACGATGTGAAAACGTGTTTTTTTAAAAAAAGTTTTGAAAAATACATTGAATTTTGCATAGCTCACTGTCACCATCTAGTGTCACATTTGTATATTGCACTTTACAGCACATTTAAAGCATTTTATTTGCAGCTGTGTAGCTGAGTCCTTGGAAAGGTCCACAAGGATCGTCTAGTTCAACCCCCTGTGATGCAGGATCCTTTTGCCCAACACGGGGCTTGAGCCCACAACTCTGATATTAGGCTGAGTCAAGACAGAAGCACTTTCCTCACTTTCAGGAATCACTGAATGAGATAACAAGTGATGTTTACGATTCGTCACAACTTCTATTATAATGTTTATAATTGTATTTTGACAGTTTGGAAAAATAAATAAATGCAGGGGCCCTGAAAGTGAGGAGACAGACACCCCCTTAATTTTTTTTTTCAAACAAAATTAGCAACTGCCATTAACAGTGACTTGGCCTGCAGCCGTTAGCAGATGATAATGCATGTCTCCATGCAGTAAGAAGCTTTGCCTGTTACTGTTCTACAAAGCAAAGTCTTTGGTAAAAGTGCAAGAGCAGGCAAAGCTGTGCTGCTGCTTTCTCATCCAATTAAAACTAAGTAGAGATGTGTGGAGCAAGTGGAAGCCTAATGGGAGCATGAGGTGGAGCTGCAAAAATAAGGAACGGCAGAAGTGAAAAGCCATACAGAGGGGCAAGGGAGAAGGAGCTGAATTTTCATGTATCAAATCATTGGGCTCCAGATGTGTTGGATTCCAGCTCCTATCACCCCCAGCCGACTGGTGAGGGCTGCTCTAACCTCTGTATGCTTGACTTAGCCAGAGCCAGTCCAACTTTTGCAGTTGGGAACTCCCCCATAGAAGCAGCTAAAGTTAGTTTTCACATCTGCATTGGTTCTTCTAGGGCAGGAATGGAGAACCTGAGGTGCTTCTCATGTTGCTGAGCTCCAGTTGCCTCAAACCCAGCCAGATGGCCCAGTAGTCAGGGATGATGGATGAACCTAAAGACATAATAAAAAAATTCCTTCCAGTAGCACCTTAGAGACCCACTAAGTTTGCTATTGCTATGAGCTTTTGTGTGCATGCACACTTCTTCAGATATCACATGAAAGCTCATAGCAATAACAAACATAGTTGGTCTCTAAAGTGCTACTGGAAGGATTTTTTTTTATTTTGTTTCGACTACGGCAGACCAGCACGGCTACCTACCTGTACTAAAGACATAAGAAGAGCCTGCTAGATCAGACCAATGGCCCATCTAGTCCATCATTCTGCACTCACAGTGGCCAACCAGATGCGACTGGCTCCTCATCCCTGTAGTAGGGTGATTTTATTGCCCCTTCCATTTTATAATAGAAGCAGCCATGTCAGTAAGATAAAGCCAGCTGCAGCGACAATATTTTGTAGACCAGGCATTGGCCCTCCAGATGTTTTGGGACTACAACTCCCATCATCCCTGACCACTGGTCCTGTTAGCTTGGGATGGAAGTTGTAGTCCCAAAACATCTGGAGGGCTGAGTTTGCCTGTGCCTATTGTAGACCATCAAACTAGCAAAGTTTTGGGCTTAGAGACCAATCCAACAGGTCTGTTTTCTTGCAAGGTTTGTATCTGTCTCACTCTTTTTACCTAGTTCCAGCTGACTGAGTCACTAGTTATAATAAAGCCACACAACACTAACAACTCATCACTTGACCCCTTTTGGTATCTAGGTGAGACTAAGGCTGTTATCCTCATTTACTACGGAGTTCAAAAGTATGTCACTTTTCTCCAGAGATAAATGTGAGGTTTAGCCTCTGAAGTTTTCTGGTCCCTAAACATTGGGTTGGAGAGTCATTTTTCCCAAACCAACTAACCTATATGTTAACTTCCTGTTTTAAAGATCAATAGTACTCATTATATGTTTATAAAATACACACCCTAACAGAACATAGCAGATGGGAATGGAGACAAATACAGAAGAAAAGGATACAATTCTCAAAAATACTTATTGCACTCAAGAGTTGCTTCCAGATACAAATGCTTTCAAGAATACAGTTAAAAATTGAACTTACCATTCTATGAAGGATTTTGAAGAGTGCTGTGTTAGATGGAGAGAACAATGAAATAAGCTCTTTCAACTTCAGGTCAGGTACAATATACAGGGAGAGAGCACGAGAATTCACCAATCGAATGATTCTGTCACCTACTTGGGTACTTTTTTCGTTTCTCACCAGGAGACAACTTGCTAAATTAATAGTATGTGAGGCAGCTGTCACCAATGCTCACTTCCTCAAAGGTAAAAATAGTGTGGGGAATTGGGTTTTTTTTTTTGTTTGGGTTTTTTGGTTCTTAAAAAAAATATATCCTACACTGTCTTCAAAGCATGAACCTGCCATTGCAATGAAAGTGTACCTGGGCTGTGCTGCTTCAGAATGCAGGTTGAGACGAGGCTCAAACGTTCTTCCATATGTAAGAATAATAAATAATAAAAATAATAAAAACTCCCCAGCATGGGAGGGAAATGGATAGTCTAGAACCGTCCCCACTGACATCTAGATCATAACTGCATTGTGCTGAGTGAGGAGCATACAGTTCTACATCCCCCCCCCCCCATGTACAGGCTGAAGTGGTACAACCCAGACACAGGTTTATGATTTCACTGAGATCTAGGCCAAAGGGTTTTTTTTGCCTGCTTATAAAACATAGGTAATATGAATATAAATCGTACTGAGAGGTGTTCAGCTGCTAACTTTTATTCTGAGTAGATCCAAGTTAATGTATGTGGCTTAAGTTAGGTCCCTTAATTTCAGTGGAACTACTCTAAGTAAGAAGACCGAAGTGCCTGGCGTGCTCTGGTCCATGGGGTCACGAAGAGTCGGACACGACTAAACGACTAAACAACAACACTCTGAGTAAGATTTAGTTGATGAATAATCTCCGCTGTGTCATATGGTTGAAAAATGATAACTTCAGAGCCGATTCAGATTCCTCAATTACTTCAGATAACTTCAGATTCAGAGCAATTAGCCTAGGCAAATTTTATACAAAACGATGTGTAACTGGATGACCGATCCATCTTGCCCCCTAATCCTTTTGTCCCTGAATCAAGCATCAAAGTAGTATTTCAATGCTTGTGGATAAAATCTGTGCTATTGGATTTTGGCCAGTCTTTGATACTGCCAATCACTAACAACAACAACAACAACAACAAAACAACAACAATAATAATAATAGTAATTTATTAATAATAACAACAATCCCACCCAAACCTAGGGAGATCTCAACTGTCAAGTCTTCTTTCCTTTCACATGCTTTCCAATATTTTATTCCTCCCCTTCCCCCCTCCTGTGTTTAGAGCAGCTAGCAAGCATCGTTACAGTTTCAGTTCTCCGTGAAATGAAACTTAAGTTGTAGAGACATTTACAAGCTAGGCTTTCTTTCCATGTGATAGTCATGCAGGTGTGACACCTCTTGTATGAAAAACCTGTAAATGGTGTTTCTTACATAATCATGTGCTGACTTGAGGAGGAATACAGTGGACATCAATAATAGATCATCTTAAGAAGCCTGTATTTATGATACTGAGGAAATACTCCATTAAAGGCAAAACTTTCTCTATAGACCACAGGTCTGAATTGCAACAACTGTCTAAGTTCTGAGGCTGGGAGAAGGGCAGCCTTCTGAGATAATACCTATGAAATAAATAATGGTGACGAAATTATATCCCACCCCTCTTCCCAAAGAAGCCCAGGGCAACAAACAGTGCTGCTACTTCTTCCTGGCACCATTTTTCTTCTTCAGCCATTCTTAGTCCTTATCTGCCCACTTTGCCACTTAATCTGCCAGCAGTGGGAGGGGCTAGAGCTAAAACTAGGCTTGCTAGTTGCAAAGGGCTTTTGATAATTGGCTGACAGCGGAATGCAGACCATAGTTAAAACGAGCAGTAACTCCAAGTTCAAACTTACTGAGATGGTTTGTGCACAGTGCGAAATCAAACTATAGCCTGGTGTGAGCGTACAAGTGTGCTGACCCCAGCAGATTTCTTTCAGAAATAGCTTTTATTAAAGATTTTCTAGGGTTACAAAAGTACGTGCATTGCCTCTGTTTTCAGGCCATAGGGTCTTTTCTACAGATTCAGTGTGAGACGTGAAAATTGTATACATTATAAGGTTGGGGAAGAAGAAAAGTAGGGAGAGAGGGCAGTGGTAAACTTAAATTCTTTTAGTACTTAGTGTATGTGTGCGGTATTCCTCCCCCCCCCCCCCAGTATCACTTGGGTAGGTTTTCTTTCTAGTCATTTACTAGTTTTCATTGGCAGTGAGGGAGCTCAGGGCATGGTTGGTTGCCTTTAGTTGACTGCATTGAGATTTGGGTCCATGTTGCGCCATGTGTGTAACAAAGGGGAGGCCATACGGGGTGAAGGCGTCCTCTATTATTTGTCCGGGTCAGTTTCAGTCTGTTTGTTGGTTAGCTTTTCTAGTAAGGCCGTTTCCCATACAATTTGATACCAGTAGTCCATGTTCACTCCTGACAGGTATCTCCAATGTCTAGCTATGATGCTTCTGGCTGCTGAGATATATGAGCTCTTTATAGTGTGAGTAGGCATTGCTGTCCTGGAGAATATTTAATAGGCTGGAGCCACAGCTCAACTTACGGTAGCTCAGTAAAGTTGAACCATGGCTTATAGTTTGTCTCACAGAAATCACAAGCTGTAACAGAGGTTTGTTCCACAGCCTATAAACCATAATCTCTCCAGTCTCACTTTTGTCAGTGCCAGCCCAGCAGGGCATTGGAACAGGGAGTCTGTCTATCTCTGGTTTGCCCTCCTCACCCACCAAATTTTAGAAGTATCTGTTATTTTACCAGTGGGTGCTGTTCTACAGTGCAAACTGAGCAAAACTAGTTAAGCCCCTTGTTGAACTGAATTTGCAAAGGATTTGCCTTGTAACATGCCTAAACTGTCTGTGCCATATGACTCATGTGCACTAGGTTGTCAAAATATTTGCAGGCATGGGAATGGCATGGGACAGCTGGTTAGGAAATGCATGTCAGTTCCATGAGAATGCTGTGTAGAGATTTCTTACCTCTCACAGATAACAACTCAGAACTAATGGGTTGACTTGCAACATTGTGCGCATGTGTGCTGTATATTCAGACTGCTTGACCATGCTTAACAGTATTGCCACATTTCAAATATGTGCATCTGCTCTCTGACATGTCAGCACAAGAAAATGCATTCAAAAATAAAAAGTAAACCAGATGTTTAAACTCAATCAAATATCAGAATGAGAAACATCCCATGCAAAAACCCCTAACAAGGTCATGAAAATTTCTGAGTTTACTCATCCGATAGACAAGTACTTTTCAGTTAGCAAAACTGTTTTTGTGCTTGTAGCCACACAGTTAGTGTGGTTTGCACAATCCAGTTTATATTTAGCATGCAAGGTGCGCAAAGCAAGGTGTTCAGGTAAGATAACACAAAGCACCCAGTGCCTGGTTTCAGACAGAAGTTTAGAGTTGGAAGGTATCCAAGGGCCATCTACTCCAATCCCCCTACAATGAAGGAATCTCAGCTAAAGAATCCGGCAGATGACCATCCAATCTCTGCTTAAAAACCTCCAAAGGAGAGTCCACCACCTTCTGAGGTCATCCATTTCGCTGTCAATCAGCTTGTCAGAAAGTTCTTTCTAATGTTCAGTTGGAATCTCCTTTCTTGTAACTTGAATCCATTGATTCGGGTCCTACCCTCCTGAGCAGGAGAAGACAAGCTTGCACCATCTTCCATTTGAAGATGGCTATCAGCTGTTTTCCAGGCTAAACACACCCAGTTCCCTCAACCATTCCTCATAAGGCTTCGTTTCCAGACCCCTGATCATGTTGGTTGCCATCCACTGCGCACATTCCAGCTTGTCACTATCCTTCTTGAACATGCTTTTGATAATGTTTTTGTATCTCTTTCTGTGACCAGAGTCGCTTAGAATGTGAATATGTCTATTTATATCCATTTAGGTTTGCATTATTTGCTGCTCCTGAATGAAATAAGAGAGCCAGACATAACTAACAGTCAGTAAGTATAATGCTGTTCTGAGATTTATTGAGAAACTTGAAACACAAACCTTTCCTGATGTCATTTGAAACAAACCCAGTCTATAACTTATCAGATATTGAAAGAAAATGGGTTTCATTTATTCCAGCTTTGGTATTGGTGGATAAAGAGAGAGATTGCAGAAACAATACAAAAGAACTAAGGAATCAAACATTCTTTAGCAAGATAAGTGACAAAAAAATTACCAAGACTTTACATCCAAAGCAAGTTAAGCAGATGTAGACTGAAAATGCTTTTTGGTTTAAACTTTACACACTTTTAAGTCTTTTCTGTTCTCTTATTGCAAAAATCATTACAGAAGAAATATATGTGAATATTTAAGAAAGTGGAAGTCATTTTAAAATTCCATACAGTTTTTCATCATTGTCCCTTTTTTGGGGCTATGGAACAAGACCACCAGCTATGGTTTAAAAAGGGATTGTGTGATCCTGGATGCAACTTGTATATATTAAATGCTACTATTTGCCACTTACTTCATTCACATATATTTGGCTCCGTGTTATGAGAAACGCCAAGATAGGCATCTGTCTTTATAAACTTTTAGCAATCAGTTTCTGAAACTGTTTAACTGTTCAAAATTTGGACAATCAAGTTTTGTACACAATTGTTTCAGTTCCCCTGCAGATGGGAGAGTACACGTGGTCTTGTGGGAATCTTGGTTTTGGAAAGAAAAGCAAAAAACCACACCAAATGTTCTTTTATACAAGGAAAATGAGGTAAGGCAGATGTTTTTAAATGCCTTTCTTTTTGCCTTCTGCATAATAAATGGACAACTGATTACCGGAAGAAAAGGAAGCTCATGTTTGTACTTTTCAAACAGACTTCCCTAATGCACAACCACTATTAGGAGTTTAAGTGAGGATTGTTGTGAGAGTTTAGGATTGGTCCCTTTTATAACATAGGCTAGCATTGAAAATGAAATGTTAGCTGGGAATTATCAGGGCCCCTTCACAGCACAGAAGCTGCTGCAGGCACTGCTCACACCACTCAGGTAATGTCAGATGGGAGCTCCATAATCGAAGCTCCTTCCCCTGTCAGCATTGCTCCAAGTTTTTCAAGGCAATACTCATGATATTGGGGTTTGTGGTGCTGAAGGCAGCTGTACTGCAACAGCTCTCATGTCACAGAATTAACATGGGAAGGGCCCCCAGTACAGAAGGGCAAGAATAAAACAAAGAAAGTTTTACAAGTATTTTCCCCCCCAGGATAAGGATAATAAAATTGTAGAGTTGATACATTGCATTACAGTTCGGCTCAAGCATTCTGAAGTGCCAGGCACTAAATGAAGTGCTGGCATTGGGAAGTAAGAATTTATTACAGATTGTGTGTGTGTGCAGGGTAGAAGGGTGCATTTTGAAAGAACTGCATATTCTTTGCTCTCCAAGTCAAGTGAGTTAAGCATGTGATGCTCCTCCAGATTGAGGTCCCTCATTGGCCGAGACACAAAGAGGGGGAAAGGTCATGGCTTAGAGGAGCAGTAGTTCTGCAAGCAGAAATTCCAGGTAGGACTGGGAATGCCCCGTCTGAAACCCTGGCTATCATAGTGCCAGTCAAGTCTAGACAATGCAGAGTGGGATGGACTAATAAGGCAGTTTCCTATGGCTGCACTTGCAGCCATAACTCAGCAATCCATGAAGCACTGTACTATGCTATCCCAGGTCACAGCTGTTTAGAAGCATTTTGGCGCAGTGATTTCTCAGGATGAGAGGGCAGCCTAAGTTCATTATTATGCCAGGGGCACTTTAAGAGGTGCCAAAAATTATTACCTGACCACAAACGATCTGCAAGCTTAAGATAGACACTGATTTTGTCAGAAGGGAATTTCACAGGCCATTTAATCTAAATCTGTAAATGACTACAAGTTTCTGTTCTAAGTGTGGCACACTTAACTCTCAGCAAGTGCATGCCTCTCAGGTTACCAACCCCGAGTTAACTTTTGGCATTAGCAAATACTGTCTTCACTGTTTTCCCATATGATATATGCACATCTTAATAAATCACAGGCAAAAAGCATAGTTTTCTCTTTTAAAAACCCAAAGAGAATTTATAAAAAGTTGTAAGCAAAAATAATACACATATTTGCCCAGTTTAGTTATTGTCCATATTAAAAGAGGGAACGTAGGTGTGGTTGAGCTGAAGCTTTTCGTAGACATTTGTTATCTTCATCATGAGCTGCATTATCTGATGTGCGTGTCCCACCCCCCCCCACCCCGAATGCAGCATGCCAAAGCTGGTTTGCAGTTATAGTGGGACGTGGCTGAACAGGTACGACACAGATTCGCCGTTGTGTGTTCTTCGGATCGCCTCAGCCAAAATCATAGAAATATCAATAACCTACAAGGAAAAGATAGTGGCTTCCTTTGTTATCCAGACATGCCAAAGTGAGTCTCATTCAAAACCTCAATTGTCTATTGGGCGGGGGTGGGGGGGTGGAGGAGGAGGAAAGTTGCCAATCACTTGTTGTTGTACGAGCTCTATTCATAAGACCCTGCAGATATGCTGGAACATCTTGATTAAGTTTTACATTTCACATTTCCCAAGACTCCAAAAACAGCCATTCTGCAGACTGATGACTAGAGCTGGTGGATAAATTGTCTGAGAGATGTGGGCTTCACATCGCAATACCAGTTTCAGACAACTTGAGCAGGCAATTCATTGCACCTGAGAAGGCGCAAGCACCACTCTGTGAGCTGGAGTGTTATCTGGGCTTGCTCAGCCAAGGGGCAGGAGGCTTCCTGCCCCCAGCTGAGCAGTTTAAGAAAGCCCCTGCAGCTTGCATGAGCCAGAGCAGTACGGGGGCTTCCTCAGAGCTGGGCAATGTATCTTGGCTGCTTCTTCCTCTCCTAAGGTGGGGAGGCAGAAGCAGCAGAGATACATTACAGACACTGTGTTTATATATCAGCATATTTAGCTGCTATCTGTTTTTCAACATTGTGACTTACCCACGCGTCATCAGTAGGGCTGGGCAGTATGAGACAGAAACTGTGCATAACGGCAATGAGAGTTGTTGCCACTGGAGGGCAGTGAGAACTGATATTTACAATGGTTTCCCTCCAAGGCCTGTAGTATTAATTTTTATAATTTATTTCTCTTGTTGCGTTAGCCATGCACTGACCAGACTTGTTTTGTGTTGTTCTGCAAGGTAGGGGTGCAGTGTGGGATGGGGGCATAGAGCCAGATGTGCCCACCAAAGGCTGTGCCAGCCAGCCAGGCTCCCTGCTGGACTCCACCCAGTGATAGGGTTCAGCTGGCGCAGTGGGTTTTGTTTAGCCTCTGTGAACACCTGTGCCCCAGCTGCCATCGAAGGTCACGATGCTGCTGCTGCTGCACAGTGCACATGAGACAAGTACCAAGTAAGCAGGATGCACTTTATTTAATAAACCCCAAAAGAAAGAAATGTGTAAGGATGCTGGGGACTGTAAAGTGTGTTCTAAGGAATCATTTCCCAAATAAGGCACCACAGGGACTTTTAACTGAGGTTAGGTAGCCACCACGGATGCCTGGTACAAGCCATAAATCAATTAGGACCTGATTTAGCATGTTTGATATGTATTCAGAATGTAGAATTGACCATAGATCTCTCTCAAAAGTCTTAGGATTTACCGTATTTTTCGCCCCATAGGACGCACCTACTTTTTGGGGGGGGAAATAAAGGAAAAATTTTTTTCCTTTATTTCCCCCCCCAAAACCAGGTCGGGGAACAGTGGGATGGCGGTGCTGCGCCTCCCCGCTGTCCCCCGAGCTTGTGGGGCTGGCCGATGTCTGCCTGGCGCGAGGGGTGCTCTGCTTCAGGGAGCGTCGGGCGGCAGGCTACTGTCCGCAGCATGGGGAGCCCTCTGTTTCAGGGCGCCCCACGCGCCCCCCCCCCGGGTGCGTAAGGCTTGCCGACACCTGCGCGGAGCACGGGGTGTCCTCCGGAGGGTGCCCCGTGCTCCCGCCTGCAAGCCTTGCGCGCCCGGGGGGAGATCCCCCGGGTGCGCAAGGCTTGCCGACACCAGCGCAGAGCACGGGGCGTCCTCCAAAGGGCGCCCAGTGCTCCGCGCTGCCGGCTGCCGCCCACAAGCCTTGCGCTCCCGGGGGAACTCCCCCCGGGCGTGTAAGGCTTGCGGATAGCTTCCTGGAGCCTGGAGAGCGAGAGACGTCGGTGCGCACCAACGCCTCTCGCTCTCCAGGCTTCAGCGAAAGCCTGCATTCGCCCCATAGGACGCACACACATTTCCCCTTCATTTTTGGAGGGGAAAAAGTGTGTCTATAGGGCGAAAAATACGGTATACAGGGGCAGGGTGTGGAGGGAGCCTACTGCAGCCTCACTGGCCCAGCCCCGTGTGGCATCAGCTTTTCAACATCGTAGTCTGGTGCTGCTGAAACAACAAGCTGCATTGCCCCCAGCCACTGCTAGGGATGACACAGCTTGTTCCCAGTGCTTGGGGGGGGGGGGCAGAGCGACATTGCACTACTCAGCTGGCGGGTGCAAAGGCTCCCGCTCCTCCAGCTTGTGTGCAGACATAGCCTACCCTCCCAGGTAGCAGCAGCCAAGTATATGGAGCCTCTCAGGCTCCATTTGGAAAGCTGCCTCCGCCTTGCACGGGCAAGCTACCTTTCTCCAGGGAGGGCATGAAGCCCCCACCTGCGCAGCCCCAATCCTCCTCCTGCTCATTTGCAAGCAGAAGGATTGGGACTCTCCCAACTGGGGAGCAGTTTAACGGAGACCTCATTGCACTGCTGGCTCTGTAAAACTGCTTGGCTGAGGCAAGGGCAGTGGCACACTCCTCAGCCAAGCAGTTTGAAGTAGTGGAGGGAGGAACAAGCTGTATTGTGCCTCATTGATGCAGCATGTTGCTCCCTCTGCACCAGTATGAGGGCGGCTTCACTGAGTCCCCCCTGCCTGGATGCAGCTTGCTCTCCCTTGGCACGCTGGTAGCAGAGGGACTCAGGAGCAGCAATGTACCCAGTGAAGCCGACATCGTATATTGCCCAGGCCTAGGAGGCTGTGATGCTGTCATGGGCTGGCAGCATTGGACCATCGTGCAATGAAGCTGCCTTGTGCACCAGAGCCAGACTTGAGGGCAACATCCCTCTCTGCAAATCTGGCCTTGAGGAAGCAGCTCATTGCACCCCCCTCAAAAAAGATCTCTCTTGGGGGGTGTCCCCAGGCACATAACTATTTTTATCCCCTTAGCGTGGCTTATAAAACTGCTTATATGAAGCTTAAAAAGATGAGCTGCTGCTGTAAATCAGCGCACCATACCTGAATCTTGGGACAATGCTTCATTTTTTCTTCCTGTGGGATCGTGTTGGTGACGACGACTGCTTCGAAGGCAGCATTATTGATCCGCGAAATAGCAGGGCCAGAGAAGATCCCATGAGTGAGAATAGCATAAACCTTAGTTGCTCCTGCAGACACTAATCTATAAAACATAGGAAGGGGGAGAGCGGGAGATGTATTAATGTCAGCACAAATCTAGAGTGCAAGTTTCAGGAAACAACAAGAGTAATTACCCACTTGGACAAATGCAGACAGACGCACAGAGCCTGAGAACGTGCTTCTCAGGCTCCATGCACCAGTAGCGGAGCTTATCTCCAAGGTGCAGGTGTGCACATGGCTGCACCCGTGCCAGGGGCGGAAGACCAAGAGGGCCTGCCCAGCTGCCAGAGGGGCAATAGCCCTGAGTGGCTTTGCAAGGTCTCACAAAGCAGTGCAGGGCGCCCCCGGCAATTGCCCCAGTGGCTCCCCCAAACACTACACACCTGTCGTCTGCCTGCCTTCACCCAGGAGGGCAGGCTGCATCTTTCCTCCTGGAGCGACTGACCGCCCCAGAAGGAAAGACACAGCCTGCTTGGTTGGGTGAAGGCAGGAAGCCCCGATGCCCCTCTTGCCTGCATGAGCCCCAGAGGCTTTGGGGCTTGCTCACTTATCTTGGCTGCTTCTTCCTCCCAGCATATCGTGGTGTTTAGCTGCCAACATATCACAATGTTGAAAACCACTTATCACCCCGCCCTACTATGCAATGATCCTGCACAGTTGTAAATGAAGACTTGACTACAAAGTTCATCTATATAGCTAGGTAGGCTCAGGGGAATAAATTAACAGGCTATTTCCTAAAACGGTGTATTTCAATTAAGACTGAAGCTACCCATAAAAACATACTTAAGTCGTAGCAGGCAGAGAAACCAATGTTTTGTGTGGGCAAGATCTCTTTTTCTGAACTAAAATGAAACCCATCCCCTCCCCACCCCAAAGAAACCTCTGCTGCTACCCGATTCTCTTCATCATGAAGGTCTGCCTCAGTTTTTTACTCACTTGTCCGCAGCGTGACATATTGTGCCACATGTGTCTGCCATGTCGTCTACAAGAATGGCTACGCGGTTGCTCACATCCCCAACCAAGACCATCCGGTCCACTTCGTTGGCTTTCTTCCTCTCTTTGTGGATCAGGGCAAACTCGACATTCAGTCTGTCAGCGATGGAAGTGACTCTGCATCAAGCGGGAGCAAAACATAGTCAGGGGCTTTTGTATTAAAAGAACTGAGGCATTGGAACAAAACTTTTAGATCCTATAAAAATGTTACAACACCAGTAGATGAGTCACATGGAGCAAAATTCAACCCCCACCTCCCCTCAATTTAAGGCAGGCGAGCATTTATATAATCAGGATCTAGACTGGCTTGATGGAGCATTTTAAAAATTAGCTGCATTTGATTACATTAGCTGTCTCAATTTAGCATAATGGGTAGCTTGATAGCAAGAGAGAATCTTTGCTCTTTAGAGTGCAGAATTTTGTGTTAAGTACGTCTCTCATGGCAAGATGCACATGATAAGCAGCTCTCGCTTGCCTCTACCACCTGTGTCTTTGTGCATATGGCTGAACCTGCGAAAGCTTGCTTGTGACCCAGAATCCCAGTCGTGTAGGTAGGATGTCCTGTGGATTGATGCCTTCTGGCATGTGAAGACTCCCATGACCACAGAGGACCTCTCTGCTCTTCCCACAAAGGCTAGGGAGGCTGGGACTACCCAGCATGTTCCTGCCTGCGTTGAATAAAACCAGAGTGCTAATTTCTCAAGGAGGCTTTGGTAACCCACAGACTACCACCACCACCATATGATGCTGGAGTTGAAAAGACCTGCACTGGCTTCCCATCTGCTGCTGGGCCAGTTTCAAGGTACTTGTACCCAGAGTAAGGTAGACCATGTACAATCCCAAGTTTATCACTACCATTATTTGGGGTGGGGTGGGAAGCGCTATTAGTGGTTCTCTATCAGCCAGAAGCAGAATTCCTGTCAGTGAGGAGTTGTGCTTTCAGTATTGTGGGCCCTAGCCTGTGGAACTGCCTCCCAAAAGAAGTTAGGCAGGCACCATTGCTAATGAGTTTCAGATGCCTGGCCAGGCCTAAATGCAAAGGCCTATTCCACGTTTGCCTTGGCAGCTGAAAGCAGTTTCTACATATATCACAGTGGTAACTTTTGCAAGTGTGGGTTTAGTGTGTCAAATTCCCAGCCAGCCATGAAGCTCACTTGCTAGCAAGTCACTGCTTCTTTGCCTCACAAGGTTGCTGTGAGGATAAAATGCAGAGGATGTGAGCTACATTTGCCAAGGAAACAACCAAACAAAATGCCAATCAGGTCCCAAGCAGACCTGGCATGGAAAGAGCTTTAGGCTCTCCAACTTGCTTGGGGGTCAAGGCCCTGCTCAGCACTCCAGTTCTGGATGTGGGACATCATTGCAATCAAACCAACAAGTCATGTTTTGCCAGATGGGCACATGACGGGGCTGAGGCTCACAGAGCTTTCCTGTAAAATTTGCCAGAGAGAACTCTGTAAGATCACTTCCTTTGTCTGCTTTGGCAGTAAGCGGTAACCCTCCATACATCCTGCTGATCTGGGCAGCCTCCTCATTCTTCATCATGCTTCCAAGCTGACTGCATGTGCATGTCTGAGCTCTGCAGCCCATTCACCATATTTGAAATCACATTTTGTACTTTTGTAACTTAGTGGTTATAAACGTGCCTTCATTTTGCTACTCTTAAGTGTTTCTTCAAGACCGAGGTTATTTAAATAAATACAATTTTTACTACTTCACAAAACTGTGTGCGATTGTTGTTTTTAAGGGGGGTGAAATGGGCAATACCAGGGAAAATCCAGTGTGCCTTAAAGCATTCTGGATTATTGTTTCTAGGAGTTAAATGAACCTTGCCTTAGCTTCCAAGTTTAAGCTGCAAAGGATGGTACTGTGTTGAACTCATGTGAACAAGGAAGGATAACAACAATATATCATGTCCCAATGTCTGAATCCTTTCCTGCACTGGGATGATCCTGTGGGATCTCACACAAGCATCCCTAGCATTCAGGAGCTGATGCACTCAGTGGGCCTTGCCCACCAAGCAAAGTGCAGAGCTTGGAAATCATCTGGTTGGCCACTGTGAAAACAAGGCTTAGGTGGATCTTTGTCGTGATTCAGCAGGACAAAGAAATTATTTTAAGAAGGTAAGTTTGCCAGTGCTTGGAACTCGCTGCTTTCTAAAAAATGTTCCACCTACAGAAGTTAAGCAACCGATGCATCAATCACTTAGATAAACATCAATCGCCAAAGTGGTTTCTGCTCTGTAAAAGGAATGCTGGTGAGATTGTTCCTCCCAGCATACGGTCTGAAGGCCCCTGTGGTCAGCACTTTTCTGAAGCTAAGGAAGCCTCGGTCTGGTCAGTGCTTGAATGGAGAAACCACCTGCAGAACAGCATGTAAGCTGCCTTGGCTTCCGTAACATAAAAAAGGTGGGTTCTGCATGTCAGAAACTATATAATAAAACAGGCTAGCTGGAGATTGCATCCTACCTTTTTGCTCCTCCCGCATCTGGTGAGACAATGACACAGTTCCTCCAGTCTACAATATTTTCTTTGATCCACTGCAACACAGCTGGTTCTGCATACAGGTTGTCCACTGGGATATCAAAGAAACCCTGGAGATTGCAAGAAAAGAGGCAGCCAGGTATTAATTTACGGAGGTACAGATCTTTATACGATTAACAAGCTGCAGAGGCAGGCTAACAACTGCCAAAATCTCATGCAAAATAAGCAGATGAGGAGCTTTCTCTGCCACAGCCATTGTCTCAGGTAACTTCCTGGGGACTGTTGGCCAGTATTGAGTGGGACCAGTGAGAAAAGTGGGCAGGGTCACAAGAAAAACTGGGCAGAGCAATGGATGAGTCTCTTATCATAGAAGCTGGAAGCTCCCATATGCACACACCCACCACACCCATCTTTATCCAGACAAACTAGAGGTATTCACATCCCTGATTAGAGTATATAAAACAAAAGGCAAATACAGGCATGGGAAGAAGCACGTACCACCTTTGCTCCAATATATGTCCAAGTGCAACATCTAAATGGCTGTGCTTCACCATTTTAAATGAAATGCTGGTCATGCAGTCTAGCATCTAACCGTCTTTTCGATATGTCCGTTTCACTGAAATGCTTGAAACAAGAGAGGCAAGGACACCCCAACAGCTGCGAGGAAAAAGCTTACTGAATACATTTCAGCCTGCATCTAAGCAGCCATGTAACAGCCACTGCTTTGTGACAGTGACTAAATTTAGTGACTCCAAAAGGGTGGGTGGTGTTCATTTTAATAAACTGCATCCCAATTCTCATTAGCATCCAGGCTGGTCCTCTGCCTCTCTTGATTCTGCCACTTAAGGGAGCTGCTCTTCACTTTCTTCCTACTGAAAAGTTGTCACTTTTTGAGAATGAAAGAAGCCATTTGGACCTTCCTACACAATTACGCCCCCATCACATGCACAGCAAACTCAAGAGTTTGAAGCCCATGGGAGCAAAACACAGGTGTCTTACTTGGCCTTGAGAAAACCTCCAAGACTGTGTGTGTTGTCTACAGCTGACAGTCAACAACCTGAGGCTTTATGAGAGAGAGCTGGAGAGATAACAGTTGCTTGTTACATATTCAAAATGCCCCAGCCTGGAATTTAAACAGACCACTGCAGTAACAAAGCCCATGATGCTTCAAAGCAACCCTGGAGACCACAGGATTGCCCAAGGGAAATCACTGCACCTGGCTTCAATTTTAGTAGAATCAACTGCAACATATGGATTGCTGCAGTGCAGGGCTGCTCTTGAAGGTCCAGATGGTCAACAATCGTGCCATCAGTGGCTAGCAGGGTGGATCATATGATGGCAGCTGTATACATCCTCTTCACTGGTTGCCAACTTGTCTCCAGGCTCTGCTCAGGTTGGTGGCTTTAGTTTTTAAAGCCCTAAATCAGCCTGGAATGAGGATTTTCCCAGGAATCGCTTGTCCTTTCGAACCTAGTAAAGAACCGCACTCAGCTTCTGAAACTCTTCTTGTTATCAGCTGGGTGAGGGGAAAGGGTCTTTGCCTGTTGCGCTACTCAGATGATGGAGCAACATCCCTAGAGAATGACACGTGGCCCATACAGCCTATTTTAAGTAGGCACTGGAGACATGCTGGGAGCATTCGAACTATCACTTTACTGCTCCCACAATCAAGCTGACTTTTTGTTTACAAAGGTGGGGCACAAATTTTAGTAGACAGATAGATAGAACAAAGGGTGCAATCAAGCTTCTACTCACACAATGGGATTTCACCTTCCTCTCCTCCCATCTACAGCCTCCTATAACTCCCCCCCCCCAAAAAAAAACCCCTGCACAACAGATGCGGTGGGCAGCTGGAGGTGGGAGGAGCAGAAGAGCAGGTGTCTATTCTGCTTGCATGCAGACCTAGCTGCTCATGACCCAACACATTTTCCTGATGGCAGTGCAAACACACAAAGGGAAGCAGCATACAGGAAGGAGAGAGAAAAGGAATCCTCATTACCTGTATCTGGGAAGCGTGCAAATCCATGGTGATGATGTGATCTGCTCCAGCAACTGATAACATGTTGGCGACAAGTTTTGCAGATATGGGAGCGCGGCTCTGGAGGGAACAAAAGACGGGTTTTATGAACTTTGGGGTTGCGGGGCGGGTGAGAAGGAAGTCATAAGGTCTCTCGGTTCAAGTGATGCAAGTGGACAAGTGATCAGAGCTCTTCCACACTTCTTATAATATCTATGCATCTCTCTATATAAAGCAAGTGGGACCTGCAAACAAAATGTTGCAGCTGTATCCTCATTCTCTAACACAGTGTTTCTCAAGCTTGGGTCTCCAGCTGTTTTTTGACTACAACTCCCATCATCCCTAGCTAGCAGGACCAGTGGTCAGGGGTGATGGGAGTTATAGTCCAAAAAACATCTGGAGACTCAAGTTTGAGAAACGCTGCAGTCTAACAGAAGTGCTTCTGCTCAGGGTTCCAGCCACATCTTCACCTCTAGCCTCCCTTCCAGTTGCCTTTTTTATACACCTTACACTCAACATCCTGCAGCTCTTAGTATCCACTGAGCATTCTCTGTTCTCATTGGCACCAGAAAGACTATTACAGGTAAGGAGTCCCCAGTGTGTGCTTTTCGGGCTTGCAACAAGAGTTCAAATCACTTTCTTCACACACTTCAAATGTTACCTGCTGTTGCTCTCAATTCTTGTCCCAACCCAGGGGCAGATCTGCACTCATGTTTTTAATGGTAAAGGTAAAGGGACCCCTGACCATTAGGTCCAGTCGTGGCTGACTCTGGGGTTGCGGCGCTCATCTCGCTTTATTGGCCAAGGGAGCCGGCGTACAGCCAACATGTGGCCAGAATGACTAAGCCACTTCTGGCGAACAAGAGCAGCGCACGGAAATGCCGTTTACCTTCCCACCGGAGCGGTACCTATTTATCTACCTGCACTTTGACGTGCTTTCGAACTGCTAGGTTGGCAGGAGCAGGGATCGAGCAACGGGAGCTCAACCAGTTGCGGGGATTCGAACCGCTGACCTTCTGATCGGCAAGCCCTAGGCTCTGTGGTTTAGACCACAGTGCCACCCGCATTCTGTTTTTAATGGTAGGAAAGGGTTAAGGAAGGGTTGCGGTAACAGAGAGGAACAAATGACACATTGCTTTTAATGTTCTTAATGCGTTTTTAAAATGTGACACCAGAGGGAGCTGCAGAGCCACCAGCAGCGTTTTGACAAATATAAACCAACAATGAAGTAAGAAAAACCATTTAAATTAAAAGTACGCCCTGTGACGTTTTAGAACGATATACCTAATGCCCTTCTAATAATGTTAGACAGGTCGGTGTAGATCCACCTTGGGACTCTGAACACAATCGTTTGGCTTTTCTGAAAGCAAGGGCTTCTGGTTTTTTTTGTGTTTTTTTTATTAAAATTTTTATTACATTTTCAGTTTACAGAAAAGAAAAAGAAGGACAAACCAGAAAAAAGAAAGAAAGAAAAACAATCCAACTTTCAAAATACATTTTTAGGTTACTAACTGGACTTCCCCACATCTCCCTCACCCTGCGTTCTTTACAATAAACATATCAGCAAATTATTACCTTGTTTCGTATCTTATTTATATCTTTCAGAGTGTTTTACTTCTAAATTTAAAGTACCTTTTGTCAAATATTTATACCTTAAGATAATACATAAAATAACTTTAAATTTCAACTTTTTCTTACTTATAACTTAACTTTCTATTTTCCTAATCTAATTGCAGGAGCTAAAATTTCCAGGTCATGCAGATTCTTAACATTCATACAACTTATAATGTTTTTGTAAATAGTCCTTAAATTTCTTCCAGTCCTCTTCCATTGTCTCTTCTCCCAGATCTCGGATTCTGCCAGTCATTTCAGCCAGTTCCATATAGTCCATCAACTGCGTCTGCCACTCTTCCAGCGTAGGAAGGTCTTGTATCTTCCAATATTTTGCAATGAGTATTCTTGCTGCTGTAGTTGCATACATAAAAAAAGTTCTATCCTTCTTTAACACCTTTTGGTCCACAATGCCCAGGAGGAAGGCCTCTAGTTTCTTAGGGAAGGTGTACCTAAACACCTTTTTTAACTCATTATAGATCATTTCCCAGAAGGCCTTCACTTTTGGACAAGTCCACCAAAGATGAAAGAATGTCCCTTCAGCCTCCTTACATTTCCAACATTTATTATCAGACCGATGATATATTTTTGCAAGTTTGACTGGGGTCATGTACCACCTATATATCATTTTCATAATATTTTCCTTCAGGGCATTACATGCCGTGAATTTCATTCCAGTGGTCCATAACCTTTCCCAGTCTTCTAACATAATGTTGTACCCAATATCCTGAGCCCATTTTATCATGGCTGATTTGACTATCTCATCCTGGGTGTTCCATTTAAGCAGCAAGTTATACATTCTCGAAAGCGCCTTGGGTCTTAGGTTCTAACAGTTCTGTCTCTAATTTCGATTTTTCCACCTGGAATCCTATTTTTTTGTCTGACTTAAAAACCTCTTGAATTTGAGCATAATGAAACCAGTCTTGCACCCTATTCTTTAATTTTTCAAAGCTCTGCAGCCTCCAATTATCTCCAATTTTTTCTATTATTTCCCAGTATTTCGGCCATCCGGCCTCCATATTGGGTTTTTTTCGAACCTTGGCCTCCGCTGGTGATAACCACCTCGGGGTCTTACCTTCCAATAAGTCTTTGTATTTTGTCCAGACCATAAATATAGCTTTCCTGACAATATGGTTTTTAAACATTTTATGAACCTTTACCTTATCGTACCACAAATATGCATGCCATCCAAAAACATTATTATACCCTTCCAGATCTAGGACGTCAGTGTTCTCAAGGAGTAACCAATCTTTCATCCAGCAGAAAGCCGCAGCTTCATAATATAACCTTAAATCTGGCAGGGCAAACCCCCCTCTCTCTTTTACATCCGTTAATATTTTAAATTTTATTCGGGGCTTTTTGCCCTGCCAGACAAACCTAGAAATATCTTTCTGCCACTTCCCAAAACACTCCACTCTGTCCACGATCTGTAGGGTCTGAAACAAAAATAACATCTTCGGCAATACATTCATCTTTATAGCTGCAATTCGACCCAACAAGGAAAGTTTCAATCTTGACCAGATCTCTAAATCTTTCTTAATTTCTGACCAGCATTTTTCATAATTATCTTTAAATAGGTTCAAATTTTTGGCAGACAAGTTTACCCCTAGGTATTTTACCTTTTTAACAACATTTAACTCTGTCTCTTTCTGAAACCCATCTATTTCCAAAGGTGTCAGATTTTTCTCCAAAACCTTGGTTTTTTGCTTGTTCAGTTTGAACCCCGCTACCCGACCAAATTCATAAATTAATTCTAACACTCTCTTCGTACTAGATTCTGGCTCCTGTAGTGTTAAAACCAAATCATCTGCAAAAGCTTTCAATTTAAATTGTTTCACTCCGACCTGTATTCCTTGTACCAACCGGTCTTCCCTAATCATGTTCAAAAGCACCTCCAGAACAGAAATAAATAACAGAGGGGATAGGGGGCAACCTTGTCGTGTTCCTTTTTCAATTTTAAATTCTTCTGTCACCACATTGTTTACTATCAGTTTAGCTTTCTGCTCTGAATAAATTGCCTCTATTCCATTTTCAACCCCCCGTCCCACTCCCATCCCTTCCAAATTTTTCTTCATAAACCTCCAAGAAATGTTATCAAAGGCCTTCTCCGCATCAACAAAAATTAACACTGATTTTGTATTAATGTTGGTTTGCAAAAGTTCCAAAATATCAATAATATTCCTAGTATTATCAGACAAATGTCTTCCTGGGAGAAAGCCTGCCTGGTCCTTGTGAATTACTTCATTTAATACTTTTTTAAATCTACTTGCCAAAATATCTGCAAAAATTTTGTAATCCACATTTAGGAGTGAGATGGGACGGTAGTTCTTAAGTTGAGTCTTTTCAGTTTCCACTTTAGGGATCAATGTGATGAAGGCTTCTTTCCACGATTCCGGTGCCTTCTTCCCCTCCAAAATCTGATTGCATACCTCCATTAATGGTTGTATCAAATAATCTTTCAATATCTTATAATACTTGGAGGTAAGCCCATCCGGACCTGGAGATTTGCCTAGTTGCATATTCTGGATGGCACCCTCTATTTCTTGTTGTGTTATTTTATGATTCAGGATTGTTCTCTTTTCCTGGGCAAGTTTTGGTAAACCATTTGTTTTCAAAAATTGGTCTATCTCCTTCTCCTCTTGTGGCCCTTGAGTATAGAGCTTTTTGAAATATCTCTGGAAACACTTCCTAATTTCTTCGGGTTTCTGGATATCTTTCCCTTCAATCTCTAGATTGGTGACTGTATTCAATTTTTGTCTCTTTTTCAATTGCCATGCTAATAGTTTCCCACACTTGTTAGCTGATTCAAATGATCTTTGTTTCATTTGTTTAATTTTCCACTCAACTTCTTGATTTATCAGTTTCGTGTACTGTGCTTGGTAAAATTTAATTTCTCTCAAGATCTCCTTCGATTTTGGCTTAGATCTCAACTTTTTCTCTCCATCTCTTATCTTCTCTAAAATCTTATCTTTTTTCCCATTCCAGATTCTTTTCTTTATCGTGTTCTGTTGTATCAGAAACCCTCTCATAACTGCTTTGCTTGCATCCCAGATTGTTCTCCTTTCCACCGTAGTATTCAAATTTATTTCAAAATAATCTTTCAAGGTTTTTTGGGCCTTCTTCACAATCTCCTGATCTCTTAATAGGGTGTCATTCATTTTCCATCTAAAGGAGCCGATTGGAGTAAGTCTTAATTCCATTTTCATAGCGTTATGGTCGGAGCAAGTTTTTGGGCAGATTTCCACTTTTCTAATCATAGGTGCCAGCCTTCTAGTTGTCCATATTTGGTCTATTCTTGTCCATGACAGATGAGCCTCAGAAAAGAAAGTTCCTTCTCTACCTAAGGGATTCTTAGTCCTCCAAATATCGATTAAGTCCATATTGTCAGTTAGTTCAAAAAAAGTTTTGGGTAGTCTGCCATCTTTTGTTAGACTTAGGTCTTGTGACTTATCCATATTTGTAGAGACCACTCCGTTCATATCTCCCATCATAATGATGTTGGTGTAGTCCAAATAGTCCAGGATTGTCTCATGCAGTTTCCTATAAAATTCTGATTTCCCCTCGTTCGGTGCATAAATTCCTAATAGCAAAAATTTTTCTCCTTGGGCCTGTATTTCAATAGTCAAAACTCTTCCTTGCTCATCTTTGAATAAAAATTTTGGTGACAGGCTCTCCTTTGCATAAATCACCACTCCTCTTTTCTTTACTTTATCCGATGAGATGAATTCTTGGCCTAATCTTTTATTAATCAAGACTTTTCTATGGAGCCTGGTCACATGTGTTTCCTGCAAGCAGATGATGTCCAATTGTTCTTTTTTCAATATATGAAAAATTCTTCTTCTTTTCTCTGGGGAATTTCCGCCATTTATATTCCAACTAAGAAGCTGCAGAGACATCCTGGGTCAATCTATTGGTCCTGTGGTGACGTCCCTTTCTTTTGGTCCTCTGGTCCCGAGGGAGTAGGTGCCAGTATAGGTGTAAGCGGTGGCGGTGGCCAGGCTCCTGTTGTCCCTTTCTGTAGATCCTCTTCGTGGTCGTTCAAGAACTTTTGTTGGTCTTCTGCTGTTCTAATTTTAACTTTCTTTCCTTTGAAATTAAAAGATAGTCCTTGAGGAAACTCCCACCTATAAGGAATTGAGTTGCCTCTCAGTAATTTTGCAAGTTCTATATACGTCGCTCTAAGATCCAAAAGCTGTTTTGGTATGTCTCTGTAAATTTCAGCTCTGTTGCCGTGGATGTCAAGTGATTTTCCAAAATGAAGGCCTAATATTTTATCTCTCTCTTGCTTAGATCTTAAAATGATCAAACAGTCTCTGGGTTTATCCCTCCTCGTCACTCTTCCCAATCTGAAAGCAGTCACAATTTTAAAATCCTTATCCTCTTCAATACCCCAGAACTTTGAAAATTCTAATGTCAGATAACCAATCAGATCTTCCTGTTCAAGTTCTGGAATAGCTCTAAGTCTAAGATTGCTTTCCCGATTTCTCAGTTCAGTCATTGACCAGTAGGCCTGCTGTTCACTAATCTGTTTATGCAACGGCTTCACCTCCACCTTTAATGCCTCAACTTTCAAGTTGGCTTCCTCTGCTTTTTGTTTGGCTTCCTCAGCCAGTTTGTGATTCTCTGCTATTGCTTCTTGAAGATTCCCAATTGCTTGTGTGTGTTGAGCCACCTGGTCAGTCAATTTATTTATTGAGGATGTGGCTTGATCAATTTTAGTCGAATGTTCGCCCGCCTTTTTATTTAGAATTGCCAGTTGTTCTAGGATCTGATTTAAAACTTTTTCAGATCCTCCTGAAGCCATATCCCCTGTAGATGTCTGCTCAACAGCCCCTTTTTGTATTTCTAGAACAGCTGGGACAGATGATCTACGTGGTTGGGAAGTCAAAGTTGTTTGTACCAATTGTTTTGCCTTTATTTTAGCCAGCCTTGTTTTCCCTGCGTCACTCATTCCAATCCCGTCTGTATATCAAGGTCAGACTGTATGTGTTCCCATGAGAGAGACAGTTCCAAAGTATAAACAACCAGGCAGCAGAGAATCAGAACACAATATAGTTCCCAGAGAATTATAAATCCAAAGTCCTCTAGGGGGAGTAATAAAGTTCAACCGAAAGAAAGAGGTTTTTCCTTCTTTACAATCCCAATAATCCAAAGAAGAAACAACTGAAGTTCTAAAAGGTCTTTTAGTTTCTTTTTAGCATTAAGCTTTCCCCAACTTAATACAAAGTCTCAGAGAGGGTGCAAGAAACAGTTTCCCTATTTCTTCTATGGTGTAACGTTTACATGCAACACTTTCAACCTTAAAAACAATATCAGCAGTTTGGCAGTTTGACAGTTCTTCTTTACCCTGGCAGCCCACAGATTTGGTTTCTTCAATTATTTATAAATCCCAAAGGAAGAAGGAAGATCCAGTCAGAAAATCAGCATAGATACTCCGAAATTGTCTCTTTTAATCCCTGCCAAAAGTTCAATAGTCTGCACGATAATCCAATCTTTTTTATAGTTCTTTCAAAGTGCCTCCCGCTTGTCAAACTTTGCTTTGATCTCTTTAGCACGGTCGGGAAACGGACTTCCTGGTTACGTTTCCCGTTTTCAGCCTAATTTAATACTTTAGTCCCGATAATTTTTAAGTCCCCTTACTCACGGGTTGTAGTTGCAAATCTGATGTTCCAAGAAGAAAGGTCGGCGCTCATCAGCAGCAGCCGCGCGGCTTTGCTTCCCGCAGAAAGAGCGATGAACTCACAGCGCCGCTCCCCCTTTCACGTTCCGGAGCCCCTTATGGGGTTCCTTCTCCGTTTCTGGGGGGCTTCTGGCGCCCGCCAAGTCCCACAGCCACGAGCTCACTCTGCCCGTGGTTTTTCTTGATGGGTCGCCGCTAAGCCGCAGCGAACGACCCTTTTCTGCGGAGCCCCTCTTCAGAGCACGAAGAGGACCGCCATTGCTGTTTCGCGCCGCCTCCGGAAGTCCAAGGGCTTCTGTTTTAGACCTCTTTGGATATTTTTTAAGCCACTTGCTAACTCCAGACATCCAAACTACTTTAATATAGTCAGGGCCAAACACAAACACAAATGCATGCTGAAAACCACGGCTTCTTATAAGGAAACACAACGACAATGGGGGGGCGGGCAATCTGCAGAAGAGACCTGCACAAATGAACCACTTGGCTTCCTGTTGTTCTGCTGCAACTTCCCTTCCCCACTCAAACCCATTTGCCTTGTGAAGATAATCTGGGGGCAGGGGAAAGATCAGCTCTTCCCTCATCCCCTTACAAACACTTCCCTGACAGTTTTTTTAAACCAAGGGTTGAAAATCTGGGGCCCAACTGATATTAGACTACAGTTCCCCTAATCCCTGAGCATTGGCCGTGCTGGCTGGGAATGATTGGATTTCATAGAATCGTAGAATTGGAAGGGACCCTGAGGATCATCTAGTCCAACCCCCAGCAATGCAGGAATAAGCAGCTGTCCCGTTCAAGGATCGAACCTGCAACCTTGGGATTATCAGCACCACATCGTAAACAACTGAACTATCCACTTGGAGAACCACAGGTCCCCAGAGATCTCCCAAGGAGGCTGTGAGAAAAAATGGAGACCTACTTGTGACAGAGGACTTTGCATTCTTCTCTCTCTCTCGTTTAGATTTGTTATTGCATTGCATTGTATTATGAAAGATCTTTAAAAAAAAATTGAAAAAAAATCTCCTTAACCCGAAAAGGAAATCTGGTTTCAGATACCTGAAACAACTAGGAGAGAAACCAGCAGGGCAGAATTTTCAAGGCGTATCAATGGTGCTGAGCACCCCAACCAATTTCAAATGGTCCTCTACCCTTGCCCCCACCACACATTACATTAAGTGTTGCCTAAGCAAGTGTGTATTTGGAAATATTTGGCTACTGAGGTAATATGTAGTTTGGAACTGAACAGTGAACAAATCATTCCTCTTCAAGTAGTAAACAGTGACATCATTTCCCCATGTGATGAAGCTTAGTTCTTAGGAATGATGAACCAGATTTAACTGGGAAGTGGGCCTTTTCCAAAATGGCATTTAGATACTTTGAAAGCACTAAGAAGTGTGGGGGGGGGAATGGAATGCATTCCAGATCACCCCATTTTCTGATGCAAAACACAACGATAAGTTGTTTCCTCCATAAAGGTTTGCCTCACCAACCACCAGGTTTATCATGACTTTCATTCAGGTCAAAGCATGCAATATTTTGGCAGAATGGGACATACAGTATTGCTACAGAAATTCATCTTGCTAAAATGTAGCATTTGAAAATACTTGAAATGCAACTGTCCCACTAAGGGCCAACTCTTCCAAGAACCCCCACACCCCTAACTTTTTTACTGCTTCTTTTACATTTCATTTTAGGAAGCTTGTCCTAATTCCTACACAAATGCTCAGGATGCAAAGCAGCTGCAATGCCTGCAGGAAGTGGAAAAAGTCAGGAGAAGAAAGGAGAGTTGTAAAAGGCTGAAAATGGACAAAAGGGGATAGAGAAAGAAAGGGGGGGGAGCAGACACTCAGAACAGAAAAGTAACTGCAGAACAACAGAACTGAGAAAGAACTGTGAGAGAAACCACTACCTGCACAGCTGATACACAGACAGCCATGATTTGGGGCTGAGCTCATTTAACTGAGATGGGGCAATCAGCTTCCCCTTACTCATAGCAGAGTCACATGCATGACACAATCCACCAACCGCTTCTGCCATATGGTACACATTCATTGCAATGTAGTTTGCTCAGAAGTTCTGCACCTCTCACAAAGAATGAATGGGTGACTGCATAGCACTAGAGCTTGTGATTACACACACCTCAAACTGCCCACTCTTTCAAGAATAAATTCACACAACTGAAAATCCAAACAGTGACATTAGTGGAAGACAATATAGTCAAATACACATATTTTTCAAAAATATGGCTAATTATAAAAAATGTGAAGAATTTCATTCAGCCAAAGCATATAGCTGAAGACATACCTCTCTTCCCTGGCTATTCTGCAACATCAGCAGCCAGGAGGCAAAGTTCAACATACTGCGTACATTATTGATCTCGGGACTGAAAAATGAAGTGCTAAAGCAGCATTGATAGATGCCAGAACCAAGAGCCACTGCTTATAAGCTACATCTTGTCAAGACACCAGTGTGACAAGCGCAGAGAGGACATCTCTGATAATTAGTAGGAAGTGTTTACTTTGCCTCATGGGATGTTCTGGCCGCTCAAAGCCCAACTGTAGATAGGTCACATCCAAGCTATTTATCTGGTTCTCATTAGCAAAGAGGGAAATTGGTCATTAACACTTTCTGAAGACTAAGGTGTCTTCCCGTGTGAAGCCATTAATATGTTGTCACTTTTTGAATATTCAGAAAACCACATCCACACACCAGCGTAAGATTTACTTCAAATAATAGCTTGTTGATGCTGCCAAATTGTAAGCGCTCTGGGTGTCATCCAGTTTGTGTCAGCCTAACTTGCACAATGGTCTTCTCCTTTCTTTCTTCCATCTCTGCCCCAAACTGCCCAAAAATCTGCTCTTCAAGGTTGGATGATACGCAGGTGGAGGAGAGAAAGAGCGAGCAGGTGCAATGTTGGCGATCGCCTTTTAGTACAAACACTGGGCAAGGAGAGACTTGCACAATCGGGTTCCACGTCATCTAGATTGCAACGTGCCTCGAGTCCAAGAGCACCATGACAAAAGGTGCCTACAGGGAACAGCTTAGCAAGTAAACCCAAGTCACCCAAGTGAACAAGCCAAGTCACACAACACGGGAGAAGACCCAGAATTCGAGGGCTGCTAGCCAAACTGACCCAAGGGAAAATATTGTTCCTTCTCTAGTACAGCAAACATTTCCACTTAGCATCTCTTTTTCTGATTGGGGCAAATCAATGCTTCAAAAGGGAACCCAATGAGCCAACAGAAGAATCATTCATAAGTGCTAGTCTGGCATGTATGTTTCGTAAATAACATCTGGAAATCAGTGAACTGTCTAAGTTGGCATTTTTTAAAACCCTTCTAAAAACCAAATTCTTGAACCTTCAAGGAGTTAGCTCCTGGACATTTTGCTCTCTGCTTACAAATTATACTTTAGGATTAAGAGCAAGAGACAAAGCTATTAGTCACAGCTCCTTTATGTAACACAAACAACAATTATTTCAGAATGACATTAATATTTTTAGAAGATCTGAAACCTGGAAATTTCCAGTCACTTTCTCAGCATCCTATAGAACCACACCAAACTTCTGGGTCTGGACAGGTGAACTTGTCTACCACACTTTTTGGCTTATATGTTTCTGCTGTGTGTGTGTGTGTCATGCCTACACAACCCAATTTCCAGTTTTCTCCTTCAAAACTGTGATTGATTTATGCTGCTTCTCCAATAATCAAGGAATTTGCTCTGCATGTGCGGTGAATATCCTATATAGACACACATAAGTCTTAAATAGTGGCTTAGATTTAAAACTTTCCTGCTCTGAGTTACCTAATTTTTCGTTTACTTTGGGAAAGGTCTGATATAAACTTCAGTATGAACTTTGTTGTGTTGGCAAAAAGTAGTAAAGTTATCTGGAAATGCAAAAATCCCAGGTTTTTTTCCTTTCTTGATAAGGGAGGCAGAGCTTGCTCAAACGTAGTTAAAAATTATGCAATTAAACTGAAGTTGAGATCAAAATGGGTCAGCTGAGATTCTAATAATCCATGGTACATTTTAAATCAAGATAGCTGTAAAGTACCACTTACCCATCTACCTTGGTCCTATATAGGAAAACACAACAAAAGTCAATTAATGAAATATGCAAATCCTGTTCTCTCATCTGCAAGAATAGGATAAATTTTAAAAATCATTTCAATCAGAATTCCCATTGACCTCTTTCATATGCGGTGAAAATTTTAGTGTTGCGAAAAGAATGTGTATACGGGTTAAATATCAGGTAGTGAGATTCGACATATTGAAAGAAGGATGTTGCATATGATTTGAAGAACTAAAGAGAATATTGCATCCTCAGTGACTTCCCTTTAAGGTAAGAAACTATAAAAGTAAAAAATGGAACTCTGAGATCACTTGGTTCAGCATCTTTTTTTTTTTCAACCTTTAAGGCAGCAAAAGGTCATTATCAAAAACTTGTCATCTTATTGTAAGAGATCTTAAGTAGAAATAAGTTTCATTACTGGGGAAGAATGATCAGCTCTCCAATATTCTAATATGAATAGAACAAAATGTTCCAAAATGGAAAAGTGAAGCAGGTTTATCTAATTTAAAGGGGGGGGGATCACTATAAAGTTGTGGGGTATTGTACTCCAAACAAGTTGCATAAGATTTATAATGGTAAATAATGACTGGAGATGCAATTTCCCATGGCATTTCCCTGCCCTGTCATTCCAAGAGTGTGGTTAGAACTAATTATAACTTATTGCTCAGTCCCAAAACTAATCTCACGTGGTTGTCTAAGCACAATATTTTTCAGAATGTGTTATGCCTCTAACTGATTTGTTCACAGCTGCAAAAATTGTGGTAGCCAAACACTTGAGCCCAAGAATGCCTATAATTAAAAGAATGCATTACTAAAGTATGGAAAACAGCACAATTAACATAATTGAGTAAAAGAATTAAACTGAGGCAGAAGACACAGCATAGGAAGATTTGCTAGGAGGCATCCTTTTGATTTGTTTAAAGCAAAGGTGTAACATTGACATGAATGCATACAATTATTTATCGGTATCTAAGCATGAAAAATAACGAGAACTATACTGCATACAATAATATATTCCTTGCTTCATACTATGCTGACTATTTTTATGCCAAACACACCCACAGGTACTTACATTTGGATTTTTCAACTGTGTTTGTGGTAGATGTACTCAGCTCTCATTTGCAACATTAATATTTGCCGTATCAACTACCAAGTATGCCATATTGATCTCAGGACCATCATGATGGGTTAGGGAGGAAGAATCCTCTTTGCCACTTAAGATAAAAAATCACTTGGGAGCAAAGTTTACCAATTTCACTGGAAACTTTGCTTCTAACTAAGAATTCTGCAGAATGCAGCTATAACTACACTAGGTTGTTTATAATAGTCTAAATGAAGGGTGGGGAACATTTGGCCCTCCAGATGTTGCTGAACTTAAACTCCCCTCAACCCTGACCATTGACCATGCTTTCTCTGGGGCCAATCAACACCTGGAGAGCCAAAGATTCTAAATACATTTCATAATTTGGCAAATCAGGGCGAATGTGCGGGGGCAGGAGAAGATGACTCTTATTTTGACAAACACCTTCAGGAAGTAACCACCGCTCACCTACCTTGTCTTTCTTATCTTGCCTAGCGTAAGGGAAACATGGGATTACAGCCGTAACTCGGGAGGACGACGCAATCTTGCAAGCATTGATCATGATGAGAAGCTCCATCAAATTGTCGTTTATTTCACCACAACCACTCTGGATGATATAGACATCTTCCCCTCTTACACTCTCACCAATCTCTACACTGGAAAGAAAAATGGAGACACAACGATGACATGACTGGGCATGTTAAGTCTATAAAGCAGACAAGTAATACTTAAATTCTCTTCCTAAACAATACATTTTAACTAAGCAGCTTAGATCTCTGCAGATAATGTTCCAGACACAGGCTTACTCCCCAAACCCAAAAAGTGCTTTTCAGGCAAGAGGGGTCCTTAAAGGTAAAGGTAAAGGTACCCCTGCCCGTACGGGCCAGTCTTGACAGACTCTGGGGTTGTGCGCCCATCTCACTTAAGAGGCCAGGGGCCAGCGCTGTCCGGAGACACTTCCGGGTCACGTGGCCAGCGTGACATCGCTGCTCTGGCCAGAGCCAGAGCCAGAGCCGCACACGGAAACGCCGTTTACCTTCCCGCTGGTAAGCGGTCCCTATTTATCTACTTGCACCCGGAGGTGCTTTCGAACTGCTAGGTTGGCAGGCGCTGGGACCGAGCAGCGGGAGCGCACCCCACCGCAGGGATTCGAACCGCCGACCTTTCGATCGGCAAGCCCTAGGCGCTGAGGCTTTAACCCACAGCGCCACCTGCGTCCTTAAGAGGGGTCCTTAAAAACCAACAAGTTGTGACAACGTGATCAGAGGTTTCACGTGTTATGATAGACTTAACCACAGGCTTCGCCTTTATAGGGTGTTGTACTACTTGCATACTGTTAAGTCTCAACTCACTAACTCCTGGGAAGAAGAATTGATTGTTAAGCCATTCTGAGAAGTGTAGCTCTCAGCTTCCCAGCAAACTAGTTTGAAGGTTTCTAGGGAGGAAGCCATGACTATTTAAAGTGGTGCAGTACTACTTTGTATAGTGCAGACGGGGCCTTAAGAGCATAAGATTAGAGGATTAACTATTATTCCCACTGAAATCAGTTGAGCATAAAAGGGCTTAACTTTGGCTCGATTCTGCCTGGAATTTGCATCATTTACCTAGTTACAAAAAATCCACTGTATTCCAAATGTATCAAGGGCAAAACTACTAGTTAACCATTAAGATTCTACCCCATCTCCACCCCCCACCTCCAAGGTTAATCAACATTCTGCTGTGGTGATACAGATAAAATGGCAATCAAGCTAGATCTTCCCCAAGAAGAACATCAATGTTTGTTTTATGCAATTTATCAAATTCAGCCATTTGGAACTTTCGGTTCAAGTTCGAAGGGTGACGGGTGCAAAGTGCCCAAACCACTAGACAGCTGAGGAGATTTTATACACAAAGGCGCACTTTTAAACCTCCTTAATTCACTTTGAATTTGCACCATTTTATAAAATGCACGGCAGGGACCTCAGCACAATTATTAAAACAATTCCCCTCCGCCCAAAATATATTACATTCCGAATGGAATCAAAGCTACGCAAGTCAGTACTTCAGCTATACCCTCCTTATGCCATGGTACCTTTGACTCAAATGAGTATCATTCACCTATGACAGAAATAACACACTTATATTTTGTTTTGTTTGATTCAAAGGCGTGAAGCCCAACAGCTAATGTAAGTTTCACTTGTGGACATGGCCTTGGCCTTTAATTTACAGTATCCAGAAGAGGCCCTCATGCAAGTATTCTAAAACAATTTAGGCACAATTCTCTCTCAGACCCACTCACCACCTAGGCTTATGGGTTCTCTCTTCAGTCCACAGGAGCTCCCCTATTATTTGATTTAGTACGATGGGGAAGGTACAGAGGTGAGCCAATGTACACAGATGGGAAGAGAACAGCTAACTACTACTACTACTGAGCCTAGTTGGATGATCTAAGTGACATTAAGCTAGCTCAGCTTATGTCCACCTGGGTACTTGGTGCACCACCTGTCAAGGTCAGAGGAGTAGGCTTGCTATTGTTCATAAAAATGCCATCTCTCTCCTCAGAAGTCCAATCTGAACTGTGTCTGAGTTCGAGATAGCCTGAGGTGTCATGCTAGAGACAGAAGGGGGAGGCTGATAAGTGATAAGCCTGCTGCACTACAGCTTCCCTAGCTAATTTGGTGGAGGCAGTTTCAGATGTGGAGTTGGGGGGCTTCAATATCAGTGTTAGAAACTGAGATATGAAAGCCAGGAGCTAAATGGCACCTTAAACCTAGGTTAGGGGCGCCACAATGGAATGTCTAGGCGCACTTTTTCATAACAAGAATACAAAGCTGAAAATGAATGAACACCAGTTAAGATATTATGTGCATTTGTCACATGGCCTAGTCCTTCCCTTGGCCACCCCCCTAATATTCTTAAGAGGGTCTCTTCTCCAGTCATCAGAGAGTAGCTGAAAGTGCAGAGGCAGAAAAAGGCCCTCCTTTCCTTTCACTCCACAGTTTTAATCAGAAATCTTAGGCACAGTACTGTACCCAGAGCTCAGAAACTGCTTGCACCAATGAAATTCCCTGTTGCAAAATGCATTTAGAACAATTGGCGTTTCAAACGCTGTTCCAATATCCAATAATTGCCGGACTTCATGGCCCCCATGATAACTAAGGGTCTATCTCAGTACATTGTTGGTACGGTGCATATGGCTGGACATAGCTTGACCTGGTCTTTGCCACAAAATGGATGGGAGGGAGGGGCTCATTGTGAGCCTGCTGTCATGTATGGCTCACTCGCTGGTCCATCCACAAAGGCTTATGGAATCCAGTGGATGTTTTTAGAACCCACCCTATTCTCTTGACTATCATTTATTTTAAACTTTTAGTTTTGTATTTTTAAATTGCGATCATGTGCCCCGGAACCTTTTGGTGACAGGTGGGTAAGAAATTTAACTAATTAACGACAACAACAGCTGCTTCAGCTACTTGCTGCATAATCTGCCCTCAGATTCCCCATCTGGCACAATTGGGACTGAGGCTCCTTTACCATGGGCAGAGTTGAGAGTTCACTACTCGTATAGCCCTAGAGCTCAGGATTCACACAGTGATTGACAAGAGGTTCAAGCAGAGACAAGAAGCAAATGGATCTCATGATGCACTTTTTGGGACTCGCTGCCATGAGAAGTTGAATGTAGCAATGGCCAATGTTTGCTTATGCTTGATAGCCTTGCCTTATGTCCATTAAACTTGCAGTCTTTGTATTTGACCACGCTCCAGACTCGGGCAATAAGCTATGCCTTTTTGCAGTAAGCTAAGCAACTGCTTTGGCCTGAGAGAAGGAAAGGAACAAGAAAGCAGGAACTTTCCAGACTGGGCCTGAATGCAGACCCCTAAAACCTCTGCTGCAGCACCAATCGCCTATTTATGGAGTGTGTCTGGATAGGGAAGGCAGATTCTTTCCTCCTGCTTAATTGGGAAATGTAGCTTTCACATTCTACACCATGTAATCATTTACATGTAATGCTGTACTGCTGTTATACCAATATTTTTCACTGAAATGCTATCCCTACACCCCCTCCCCTCATTTTGGGATGTACATCACGCCATTCAGTTTGTATGCATTGTATTACTGCACCCGAACATAACAGCCCGTATGCAATTATGTGCAATTTTGGCAGCCGAACTTCGGAGGGCGGGATGCGCTGGCAGCCTATTGACTCTGGAACTTGCCCCCTAAGCTGGTCCAACAGAACAAGAGTTTGTTGACCCTCGGGGCAAGGCTTATCAATGTACACAGGCATTTGCCTCAGGGCTTTTCTGGGAGAGGATTACCATATTTTAATACTGAGCCAATTGGTTAATTGTTCACTTCTATTAATGCGTAATGCTGAGCACACACTTGCAAACTCCCAGCGACGGTGTGTTGCAATAAGCACTGAACAAAATAGCATGCCGCGAGGCCTGTTGGGGTATTAATCTGGATGGCCAAATTCATATTTTGCTTCTGTTCAAAAACAAGAAGAATACTTTCCCTTAAACTGCACAAGCAGTATTTGTTTTTCCAACCACAGTTGGTGGCTGCAGCTCTAAATGTTGTTGACAGAAAACACAAAATGCTTCACACACATTTAAAGGGACAGACACACAGCATTTAAATGCTATATTTGGGGGGAGGGGGGAGTTAATGTATGTGAGCCACTGCATGTATTGTCCAGGTCACATGCAACTTCCTGACTTGCGAATATGTGGCAGAAAAACGTGTGTTTGATGACATACAAGGCACTCCAAGGCACAATGTCAACCAGTCCTGCTATCAATCAGCACCTTATCATTCCCTACTAAACAGTCAAGTCTTTGCTCTCAGCCTGCTCAAATATCCGAAGTCAACCTGGTCATAGATCCAGTGCTTGAGTGCTGTGCTTGGATGTGGGAAAACCCCAATCCAAACAGCTGGTCAACTAAGTTAGTATCTCTCAGACTAACTTGAACGCAGGATAGTTGCAAGGCTAAAATGTCACTCTGAGCACACCAGTGGGATTACACCACCACCACCACCCCAAGCAAAAGCAGTCCTTTCAACATCTTCCATTATTATTTAGGTCCCATTCTGATTGAGAAGATATTCAAACTTTTTAAAAAAGCTGCTAAAGAAATATATCTCATTATCAGAAAGGAGAGGAGAGAATAACAGTAACTTAAAAATGCTAAATTGTTTTTGTGGCAAGAAATAGAAAGAGCTGTCAATTGGGAGGTTGTAGACTCTCTTTCCTTGCAGGTTTTAAAGCAGAGGTTGGATGGCGCTCTGTCACAGAAGGCTTTTGTTGAGATTACTGCATTACAGGGGGTCCCTTACAACTCCATGATTTTATGAAAGACTGAATGTGGACTTGCAATGCCAGGAAATCAGACATATTCAAAACAAGAGACATTAATAATGTTTTGTTTTAGTTGACCAACAGCTACACCAAATGCAACTCTGATCCCACTAAGTGCTCTTTTCTGTGAGATATCCTTTGACTATGTGCTTCCTTTGCAACAGAGCAAGGTGCACCAAGCAAAAGGTAAATGGTCCGTCTTGCTCACACAAATTACCATTTTGTCTCACAGCAACAAGCTTAAATGCATAGTTAGTACCTATTCGTGTATGCAGAATGTGCAGCAACGAGCCCGCATGCATGCATTGCTTCTGTTAGCGTTAGTGGCACAGCCAGCCAGGAAACAAGGGACAGCAATAAATAGCAAAACAGATTTGAGCTCTTGAGCAGCAAAAAGCAGTTATACGAATGAAACTTCAAAGTGACTGAAATCACAGCTTTACACAAATTTAAATCAGTGAAACAAATCAATTAAGGAACTTGTACTTTAGCTCAGTTATTTCAACTTTATGCTATTTTTTGTTTTCACAACTATCCCAATAACACCAAGAGCCATCACTATCATTGGTGGTGTGTGTGTGTGTCTAAAGAAACACAAGCAATAATCTTCTTTTGTTTACACACGTGAAGCAGATGTGATTAGAGTGCACACAGTGCTTGTTCTAAGCCCCAGGCCAGATCACGTGCTGGAAAATTAGAGAATGCAGCAGCAACAACAGAGTTGCTGTGGTCCTCTTGAGTCAGTTTAGGACAGCTTAAGGTTAAAATGTTTAGCTTGTATGCTTGAAGTCGATGAGGCTTACTTCCAAGCATGAACTGTTAACGTGAATGTTTGCAGTTTCATAGGATGAACTCCTTAAACTGATGTCACTTCTCCATTCTAATGGAGCATCAGTGAGATACAAAGTTCTTTGTGCCTCTGACTTCTTGTGAGCATGTTTTTTGCTTTCATGCACATGCAGTACAAGAATGGAATACTTATGCCTAAACCAAGACTTGCTTAAATGTGCACTAACTCTAAGGATCCAAGCTAGGTATACAGTATACAGTGGTACCTTGGGTTAAGAACTTAATTCGTTCTGGAGGTCCGTTCTTAACCTGAAACTGTTCATAACCTGAGGTACCACTTTAGCTAATGGGGCCTCCTGCTGCCGCCATGTGATTTCTGTTCTCATCCTGAAGCAAAGTTCTTAACCCAAGGTACTATTTCTGGGTTAGCAGAGTCTGTAACCTGAAGCTTCTGTAACCTGAAGCGTCTGTAACCCAAGGTACCACTGTACTAAGGCATATAGCCCAACCACCACAGCTCTTGCGCAGAGTAGCATCTCGCTTCTAGCTCAAGCATAACTTAGTGTTCAGTTTCACTGAAATAAACTCAGGTGTACTTCTATAAACAGCAGCATGAACAAGCTACAATATTTTGGTTCACCTGGCACATCACTGCTCGCTAACTGGAAATGGCTGTTCAGGTTTAAAGCCTTTTGAATCACCTGCTACCCAAGCCTTTAACTGGAGATGCTAGGGATGGGCCTAGGGACAAAGGATATAGGATGACAGGGAAGAATGCCCTGTTACAAAGAAGACAACCATAGAGTTGCCCATCCCGTAGCCTCCTGTTTTAATTAAAAAGTTGCCAATTTTATTTGTGCAATCAAGAGCAGAAAAGGGAAACTTATAGGAGTTTAGTGGTGCAGCAGTAAAACGGTTAGCATATTTGCAAAGCTAAGCAGGATCCAGTATGGTTTCAATGTGGATGGGGGACTGTGTGTTGAGATTCCTGTATTGCAGGAGGTTGCACTAGAAAGATTATCCAGAAGGTCCCTTCCAACTCTATGATTCTATAGGAGTCTTCATCTATAAAGTGTCCAATTTTAGTCTCTTAAGTTTAGAGACGCCTCTTAGCTACATTTCTTGCCAAGGTATAACCAGCTGTAAACTAAGCCAAACCCCTCACAAAAAAACCCCAAACCTAAACCCTGATTCTGGGAAGCATTCTTGAGTTGGTGTGCATGCAGCAGAAAATCCTTTTTTCTGTTCCTGTGACATTCTACCAGCCACAACTACATGGCAGACTTATCTGAAATGGCAAGAGCTATCTGACAGAAATAATTATATCTACCCTGGCTCTAAAGTGCTGGGGAAATGAGATAGCACTTCAGACAAGAGATCTTGGATGCTCTACAATGGAAGACAATCAAGAAAGGCTGTAGGAGCTGTGATTAACTTTCCCATCTCAAGGAGAAACAGCCACATTCCTATGTCTTATGAGAGGCAACACAGAAGCAGACTGTTCTACCTCAGAGTAGAATTAGGGGAAACAGAGGGATAGGATATGTATGTGTGATCTACGACAGCTCGTAAACAGCTTTGGTCCTTGAATATGAAATGTGTTATTGGACTGATCAGCCAAACCACATTTCATATTTCACATTTCATACCAAAGGTACAAGAAGAAGCACTTTCTTTTATCTGTCTGGAATCTTCATATGTTCAGCTTCGTCAGAAGTTCACATGTTCCAGTGTTATGAGAGGAAGAAAAACTTTTCTCTATCCACTTTCTCCATGCTGTGCAAAATTTTATAAAATTCTATCATGTCACCTCTTTTTGGTTGCTCTTTTCCGACTCTACAATATCCTTTTTGAGGGGAGGTGACCAGAACTGTACACAGCCACACCATAGATTTGCATAATGGCAATATGCTATTGGCAGTTCAGTTTTCAATTGATTTCTTAATGATTTGCTAACACGGAATTTGCCTTTTTCACAGCTGCTGCACACTGGGTCAACATCTTCACTGAGCTATCTATTATGTCTATTATTATTAGGTCTCATTCTTGGTCACTTCAGACCTCATAAGTGCATATGAAATTAAAGTAGCTTTTTTTGGCACCAATGTGTGTCACTTGACACTAGTTTACACCAAATTGCATTTACCATTTTACTGCCTATTCAGTCAGTTTGCACAGATCTCTTGGCGCTCTTCAGTCTCTATTTTAACAATTTAGGGCAGTTATTGTAAGCAAATATGGCCACCTCACTGCTCACCCTTAACTCTAGATTATTTATGATCAGTAGTGCCTTTTTTTTTTATAAATATTTTATTAAATTTTCAAAATACATAATACAAGATCCCTACACCAAAAAACCAAAACAAATACACCAAGAAACCATATAGAAAGAAAGAAATAAAAAATAAAAAAGGATAAAGAGGGGGAAAAAAAGAGAAAAATATAACAAACCATTCAATATAACTTTCCTTACATAACTAACTGGACTTCCTCGCATCTCCTTACCCTGCATTATTTATAATCCGAATGTCAGCAAATTATTACCTTATTTCATACCTTATTTTGTACTTTCCAAATATTATACTTCTAAATTTAAAATAATTTTTACCAATTGCTCATACCTTAAAATTAAACAAAATATTGCCTTAAATTTTGACCGTTTCTTACTTATAACTTAATTTTCTATTTTACAAAGCCTATTCGCTGGAGCTGGTATTTTCTAAATCGTGCAAATACTTAACATTCATACAACTTATAATATTTTTGTAGATAATCCTTAAACTTCTTCCAGTCCTCTTCCATTGTTTCTTCTCCCAAGTCTCGGATTCTGCCAGTCATTTCAGCCAGTTCCATATAGTCTATCAATTGTGTCTGCCACTCTTCCAGTGTGGGCAAGTCTTGTGTCTTCCAGTACTTTGCAATGAGTATTCTTGCTGCTGTTGTCGCATACATAAAAAAGCTTCTGTCCTTCTTTAACACTTTCTGGCCAACAATGCCCAAAAGGAAGGCCTCCGGTTTCTTAACAAAGGTATATTTAAATACCTTTTTTAGTTCATTATAGATCATTTCCCAGAAGGCTTTCACTTTAGGGCATGTCCACCAGAGGTGAAAGAATGTCCCCTCAGCCTCTCTACATTTCCAACATTTATTATCAGACAGGTGATATATTTTTGCAAGCTTGACTGGGGTCATGTACCACCTATATATCATTTTCATAATATTCTCCTTCAAAGCATTACATGCCGTGAATTTTATTCCGGTGGTCCATAACCTTTCCCAGTCCTCAAACATAATGTTATACCCTATATCCTGAGCCCATTTTATCATGGCTGATTTAACAGTCTCATCCTGTGTATTCCATTTAAGCAGCAAGTTATACATTCTCGACAATACCTTAGTCTTTGGTTCCAACAGTTCTGTCTCTAATTTCGACTTCTCCACCTGGAATCCTATCTTTTTGTCCAATTTAAAAACCTCTTGAATTTGGGCATAATGTAACCAATCTTGCACCTTATTCTTTAATTTCTCCAAGCTCTGCAACCTCCATTTGTCTCCAATTTTTTCTATTAATTCCCAATATTTCGGCCAGCCGGCCTCCATATTGAGTCTCTTCCGGGCTATGATCAGTAGTGCCTTTTAAACACTCTTTTGTCCTGTCACGATCAAGGTTGTCAGGAAAAGGGCAGCCTGTAGGCTTTCAAGACATGCTTACAGGCAAACACAGATTATTGCTGAAGTGCAGACTCACAATCAGATCAACAAGTGACGGTACTCTTACTAAGATATGGTAGTTACTCAAAATTTGTTAATAGTACAACCAGGCATGTGGACTTTCAGATTCTGCATTTAGGCACACTTTGAGAGCCAAGAACTGGTGCAATCATTCTAAACTACAGGCTAATAATTCACACATTATGCTTTAAAACATGAATAAGGCATTTCATGTGTAAACTAGAGATGTGAAGGCCCAGAATGCATGCCTCACTCTGGACAAACGTAAATCATTCTCATCACCTCCTCTAGTCCAAGCATTAAGCTATAAAATGTGAAAGCAAAGGAAGAAAAAGAAGACGACATGCAAAGACATATGTAACAGACGCTTCTGAGTAGCTTCACCTGGCTACAAGTGCCTGCTGAATCTACAATTTGGGGGCCCTGAGAAATAAAGGGTGCAGAAAGAAAAGCGGCAAGTGGTTTTTTGTTTTGTTTTTGTTCTTCCTAAAACGGGACAATGAAAGCGTGGCCAGAGCTAAGCATACACTTGAGGCCTCAGATATCTATCTATTATCTAGTTTGTAGGCCTCAGACAAATATATTAAACCCCCCTCTTAGGGCAGAACAATTAATTATCCTGCGACACGGAGGACGCCCTTTTCCCGCGCAGGTTTATGAGCAAACAGGAGAGTGTCCACTTTGCATTGGCGTTTCCATACTTTGCATACGCACACAAAACACGCAACCCGGAGGAAAGCGCGCTTAAGCTTTCAAGGGGTTTCTTTCTCCCGCATCCCCACGCCCCCGCCATGCCCGTCACTTCACCCCTCGCTTTCTCAAGACAGGAAGCTCTTCTCCCGCTCGGGCCCCTCTCTACGCGACCCCCGGTCAGGGCGAACGCAGGAAGGCTCGGAAGGGACCGCCAGGGTCATCTAGCCCAACCCTCTGCAGGAGTCGCTCGCCCAACGTGGGGCGACCCTGGCATTCAGGGCCTGAGGGGGAGGCGCCGGGAATGGCTTGCAATGGAGACGCTGAGCCGCCTAGCCTGCTCGCCTCTCCTCCCCCCGCATCCCCAACCCGCTTTCCACGCCTCACCTGGTCTCCTGGTTGCTGAATTTCTTCGTCACCACTTTCCCCAGATCCAGCCCCAGCCGGTCGGCCACGCGCTGGGACAGATCCTGGTGCGAGCTGCCGCTGAAGAGCACGATGTTGGGCATGGCTGGGCGCGCAGGGGCCGCGGCAAGGGTAGCGGTGGCGGAGGAAAAAAGGAGGAGGAGGGGAAACGGCGAGGAGACGAAGAAAGAGAGAGAAGGGGCGCGCGCGGCCAGCGGGTCAAATAGCCGCGGCCACGCCCCCTCAGCGCCGCGGCCACGCCCCCCACCGGCGCGCTCGCTCGCTCGCTCGCGCTCTCTCTCTCCCGCGCGCCCCCTTGGCTCAAGAGGGCGGGGACTGAGTGGGCGGAGCTACCGGGCGAGAAGGACGTTGCTTACGCTGTGAGGTGGCGAGTAAGTGGAAGAAGGTTCCTCCAAGCGAGGCTTCCAGTGTGGGGAAACTAGAGATAAGAATGAAGAGAAGCCAAACTTCCGGTAAAGATTGAAAGACTCTTTACCTCGCTTGTCGAGGTAAGCAAGCTGCGTTGAACAGGCTGTATATGGTTTACATCGGGCAGGGAAGATTTGTCGGGATCATCTCAGATGCGCCTGACCTAGTTTCTGATGCATTCTACTTTTTTCCCCTCCTATCTCTATGGGTGGAGCAGTGCATTGTGGGCTGAAGGGGATTAGGGAAGGTGCAGGGAGGAAAGGGAAGCGCGCAGAACGATCCTAACCTTCTTCCCCCACTCCGGGATGGAGCCCCTCTGAACTGCAGGGGATTTCGCTTGTTTAAATTCCCACCCCACCCAGGGTGGCTGAAGTACCAATAATAGAACAGTTCTGCATAGAGCAAGTAAAGCTCCGCCCCAAAATCAAAACACTAACGTTGAAACCATCTCATCACCTAAAGGGTTTTGTGAAGGGCCGTTGGTATCGCAGGAACTCTGCCCATGGCTAAGTAGGAGATACGACTTCTTTTTTAGGACCAACTAAAATGGCACAAAAGAAGTCAGCAAACCTTCAGGCTGTTGTTTTGTGCCGTTTTGTTGTTGTTTAGTTAAACGACTAAACAACAACAAAAAATGGCACAAAACAAGTCAGCAAACCTTCAGGCTGGGTCACAGTCTAGAGTCATGTGCGAAAGTTAAGAGTTCTCAGGTTTCTGGCATGGGACATACAGTACAACAGATAACAACTGCCCACTCAAACCACAAAAACAGCTCAATTCCACGATCTGCCCCTGCCTGGCCCAAATGGCAAACTGCAGTCTTCGAAGGTGCAGGAGTTGTTAAGCAAAACCAATTCCAGATAGTACTGTAATACAATAAGCCCGCAACTTATGTGGGGGGTTACACTCCGGGGCTCAAGCACCTAAAGCCACAACACAATGGGTGCACTAGTGGGTGGGAGTGGCAAAGTAATTTTTCTCAGATGCCTGCTACCTTTTTTTTTTTTGCCAAGCACGTAAAGCTGAATGCACACAGGTTAAATGTGGCAGAGTCCAGCCAGCTCACACAGACCTTGGATCATCCCAGTCTTGCAAAGTGGCGCAGGGCTGGCAGGGCAGCGTGAGGAGCCAAATGTGCAGCGCCCCATTAAAAATGTGCCCCAGCATCCCCACCCCCACTATGCCCCGTCTTCATAAAAACTTCAAACAACTGTCATAATTCCATTACAATCATTTGCTCTTTAAAAGCAAGGCAGGATGAGAATAATGTTTTAAAATGCCTCCCACTTTGAGGCAGCATAATTTATTTTGCCTATTCCTCTGCCATCATACCTGAGACATGCATAACTTGGATGTGAATAGACCCTATAAAAGGGAAAGCAAGGCTATGATGGGGGTAATTAGCCTCCTTAACCCCCCCCCCCCCGGATTGTGGGGGAGGACGGCCCTTGCCTGCTGTGCCCTATACCACCCCCAAATTTGTGGGGGTGGGGGCACTAGGCACAAAGCCCTCCTGTGGGATTCCGGCACTCCTGGACGCTGTCCCTGATCCACGCCACTAGTTACAAGAATCTTCAAAAGAAACAATTTGGACAAGATAAATTGCACATACTTCAAGGAAAAAGGGGGAGTAAAGACTGCTGACAGAAGAGATCTCTGATAACAAGACAAGAATAAAATATGAGAAGATACGTCAAGATACGGTACGACAAATGACTGAGGGGGGAGGGAGGGAAAATCTGTCTTTCCTTTTTTTATGTGATTAAACAAGAATCCCCTCCCCTAACGAGTCAGAAATTAAGGACTTAAGCTGTGGATTTAAGGCTGTGTGGAGATAAACTTTCGAACCAAAGCAATGTTTCAAGACGAAGCTGGAAAGCTAAGAGTTTTGGAATGACGCGGTTAAAAATGCCGTCGCCATTTTGGGAGGCATTGTTGGAGCTCTTGGGTCTGGGAGGAGAAAGAGAGAAATCAACTTCTCGGTGGGACTTAAGAGTGACAAATGCCTAATTTATGATGGAAAGAGCGATGTTATCTACGAAGGAGATATATGGAAACCATCTGGACTTAGTTTGGAGGAACGGGAAATACACACAGGATTATTATATTTGCTTATCGGCTTAAGGAGACTAACAGAAGAGATCGTAAAGGAAAAAGAGAAATTATATGAACAAGATATGATGTGGAAACACCAAGATAAGACTGGATAGAATTATGAACTTTGTTGGGACTGATTGGGACTGATTTGGACATTAACGCAGTAATAAGAAGATGATCTGAATCCCCCTTTGGATCTTGAAGTATGGGTTCCCCCAACAAAATTTAAAAATTTGGCTTTGTAATTTGGAATTTATGCGATGTGATTTAATTTGATGTGATTGGCCAGTTAATAAAAATTATTATTTTTTTAAAAAAGGGAAAGCAGAGTGTGACACAGGCCTTTAAGTAACACACAAGGCAGCTGCCCCCCAAGCCATATATTGCTACAAAGCACACACCATACTTCCTAGCAATAGGTCACTGCCAGAGGCAGTGTGTCTCTGAATTGCTAAAAATTGCAGGTGAGTAGAGTGCTCAGGTACTACTTGGAGGGTTCCTCCTGGCATCTGGTTGGCCACTGAGGACAGGATGCTAGTCTAGATGGGTCATTTGCCGGATCCAGTAGGGTTTATGTGCTATGCCATTGAGCTATGGGCCCACTTCCCCATTGTTATGTTACAAATTGGGTGCTGCAAACTTGGGCAGAGCACAAGACAATTCTTCTGGGATATACCTTGCCTTCTACTGCTGACCTGCAGCCACATCATATGCATACAAAAGTATGCATACAGTTGTAACTTTACAGTGCAAGCCGATATTTGTCTATTCAGAAGTAAGCCCCACTGAGTTCAATGGGACCTACTTCTTACCAAGTGTCCTTAGGATTGCAGCCTTAACCAGAATTGTGGTCACATTTCATGGTAGCTAGCAAATATGTTTCAAAAGGAATCAATTAAAAATAGACTAAGAGAAAATATAAATATATAATAGGCAAAAACTACGTTTTTTATCCATCTCATGCCAAGACTAACAATTGCTTTGGGGAAAAAGGGGGAAATGTTACAGACACAACTGAACTGCATGTTCAATTTCCTGCATGTTTCATCGTAATTTTGCAGAGCAAATGACTAGATGCGCATTAAGAACTAAGCTTCTGAAACCAGAAACTCCCCAAAATGATTAGATGAATGGATGTCGGGGAGTTGATCCTCCTCTGTTGGGCCTTTCTTTCCTGTCGCCTGCTGAGAGTCTTATGCTTATCATGTGAATTTTTTTTCTGGAAAGTTTCAAAACTTGTATTGTAAGAGAGAACCTCGTGCTTGTAAACTAATGCATGGATGAATTCACAACGTTTCAATAAGTGGGTTTTAAAAACATCTCTATTATAGCCAATTGTGTGAAAGTGAATTAAATAGAAAACAATTTTTTTGGATGTTCTCTCTTTTCTCTCTCAAAAGTTCTGCTTAAAATCTTTGCCAGGAAGTAATCAAAATGTGTCTATTGTGGGGTTATATTATTTTCCTATTGTTATTTAGAGTATGGTGTGGTCCACCAGATATTGTTGGATTCCCAACTCTCATCAGCTCCAGCCAGCATGGCCAACGCTGATGAATTATACAAGTTGTGGTCCCAGCAACATTTGGCGTGCCACAGATACCCAAACCCTCGCTTTAGAGCTAAGACTGGATTAAGGACTTGTGCCGGATGAAGAATGATAGGGGTTCCTATCTTCTGCTTCGTAAATGAGCCTCCTTCAGCTTCATGGGGAAAGAGAAAGGAGGAGCTCACGGCTGCCGTTCACTTTTTCATATTTCTCTCTGGCTGAAGCCCAGACATGCTGGATGGCTGGGAGTCTCAATGGCACCCCTCTGGAGGCTTCACCCGAGGCAGAAACCCTGGCTAGACCCACCCCTCAGCTATGACTGTGCATTAGGTGTGGGGAGATGGGCTCCACCGAGGGTATAGACTAGGCTGATCCTGAAAGTCAGGCCCTTTAGCTGTTAGCTTTTGCCAGCAAGGGACAAGCATAAAAGGAGTGATGCAGCAGAGCCTGTGTCCAGCATAAATGCTTAAAGGTAAAGGTAAAGGTACCCCTGCCCGTACAGGCCAGTCTTGACAGACTCTGGGGTTGTGCGCCCATCTCACTTAAGAGGCCAAGGGCCAGCGCTGTCCGGAGACACTTCCGGGTCACGTGGCCAGCGTGACATCGCTGCTCTGGCCAGAGCCAGAGCCAGAGCCAGAGCCAGAGCCGCACACGGAAACGCCGTTTACCTTCCCGCTGGTAAGCGGTCCCTATTTATCTACTTGCACCCGGAGGTGCTTTCGAACTGCTAGGTTGGCAGGCGCTGGGACCGAGCAGCGGGAGCGCACCCCGCCGCAGGGATTCGAACCGCCGACCTTTCGATCGGCAAGTCCTAGGCGCTGAGGCTTTAACCCACAGCGCCACCTGCTTACAAAACTCCAAATTGCTTTTCTTTCAGAAGGAGCCTTGGATATATTTGCAAGGGAGAAACAGAAGTAGATGTTAAGCACCGCCACCACCTGCCTACCGAATGTCAACCTTCTACATTAACCATCATTCATGTGTTGGGGACGACGACACATTTTTGCTAGTATAACAATTCTGTCTTTATCCGTTAGTCACTGTCATTGTATTGCATAAAATAATATTCTTTTAGGAGATGACTGCACTTGCACATTTCATTTTACTTGACATATATACTTTACTTTATATAAGTGGCTGCTTATACAAAATTGATCCTGAAAATATTTAGTCATGAAGTACTTGACATCTGTACTGTTCCTAGTATCCCTTTAGAGGGTTTAAGCTACTGTTGTTTCCTACTGGTCTTACATCTGCATTTGAAACACTTGGGCTATCCTGTATTCTCATGAAAATGAGAGGTTACTGTCTTGGATGGGAAACAAACATGCTAGTGAACTGCCTCCACTGTTACTGCCAGAAGTTGTTCTACCATCTCAATCATCCCAGGTGAAAGGACTGCAAATTACTGTTGGATTCGCCACAGTAATTGAATGCCAATTACCACTGGTTGGGTGTGAATCTTAAAGCAGCTGGAGCTCCAACCAGTTCCAGTTCTCATAACATTAGCAGCAAATACACTCTCAGACTCAATGCCAACACAACACAACAAGGAGCTAGGTATTTAAAGAAGCATTACAACCTTGTAAATCCCTGCGGCACTCTCTCAGAGGCTGTCTCTTCTACCTCCCATCATGGAAAAAGCAGGGAAGGAGTAAATTTTACATGTCAAGGTTTCCTCTTTTCATCACAACAAATGGCAGGATAACCCAACAAGCTTCCCCCCAAAATTCTCAAGCACCTCCATTTCTCATTTCTCATTATCCCACTAACCATGTCTGATGCATCGTGATGTGGGTCAGACAACTGGATATGAAAAACTGGTATCAGCATCCTCTCCACTAACCCACCCACCCCTCAGGAAAATGGCTCTAATATTAGACTAGGAAGCAATTACCTTGAGACAGTGCTTCAGGGGCTGTGCATTTAGCCAGGGAAAGGATCAGATGCTCGCCAGTACTTCTCTGCTGTCAGGTTCTCTCAGGAGAGACGTCATAGCAATGTGCAGGTGGTTAGTCAGGCTGATCTCACGGGTAAGAGTAAAATGCACAGGGGAAATGAGGACCACAGAAGGCTGGTGCTGTGCCAATAGGTGCATCAAAGGCATTCCGATTAATATATTTGACTCCAAGCATTCCCACAGCATAACTGGGCAGTTTAATTAGCAATTCAATCCCTAGAAGCATGTGCCACTAGGACTTATTTTATGGTAAGAATGCTTAGGGTTGCCACAACTGGCATGTGGCATGCAACTTCCAAGCAAGCCTGAGCCTCTGCACTTTTAAAGATACTAAACAATGGTTAAGATATATAAGGACCGTATAATCCATCTCCCCCCCCCTTTTTTTTTTGTTCTAAAAAGTATTGAGCCAACATTCTCTCTTATTCACGGACGGACAGAAATCTATAATAAAAGTATTTTCATAAGAAGCAATTTATCTAGCCCTCAATGTTTATCTTAATATGTTATGCGTGATTAGATAAATAAGCACTTGTGCTCATTACTGCGTGAAAACTGCCACATCTGTACAATGGAATCATTTCTTTATTATTATTGCTGTCATTTTCTTCATGGAAGACCTGAAGCCTGAATGTGTATTAAGCTTTCAGAGTAAAGCTATAACACGATCTTTAAACGATTTGTGTTAAATGAGTTCAGCATAGTGTGCTAACAAACCTGAAGTATGAATTAGCTCTCCATTTATTCAAATTGTCAGTACGATAGAACTGCTGAAGGTTTTGAAAGTAAAATGTGTGTGTATACCTATATCTATATCTAAAGGTAAAGGTACCCCTGACCGCTAGGTCCAGCCATGGACGACTCTGGGGTTGCGCACTCATCTCACTCTATAGGCCGAGGGAGCCAGTGTTTGTCCGCAGAAAGCTTCCGGGTCATGTGGGTGGCCAGCATGACTAAGCTACTTTTGGCGAACCAGAGCAGCACACAGAAACGCCATTTACCTTCCCGCCGGAGCGGTACCTATTTATCTACTTGCACTTTGACATGCTTTCAAACTGCTAGGTTGGTAGGAGCTGGGACCGATCAATGGGAGCTCACCCCATTGCGGGGATTTGAACCGCCGACCTTCTGATTGGCAAGCCCTAGGCTCTGTGGTTTAGACCACAGCGCCACCCGTGTCTGTATATCTATATCTAGTTTTCTTTAAATCTATGGGGCTTCTTTCTAAGAAAGCATCTACATGATGTTAGACTCATTTCCCAATCCAAAAGGTTTAAGGAAGGGGTGGTTCTGTGGTTCTCCAGATGCTATCCTCCCCACCCCCAGCTTCCTTCAGCCCCAGCTAGCATGGCCAATGGTCAGAGATGATGGAAAGTGGAACATAAATTTAATTGGGAGGAAGAGTGAGACGTACATTTCATAAATGAATAAATTGTCCAGAAACATCTGGGATGCCCCCAGGAGCTCCTTCCCTGGTTTAATGGGTTCCAAAGCATATTAATTCAATGCTACACAGTGGTCTGTTTGGGTATTTTCACAGCGCAGGGAAACAGTGCATGAGTGTTGTACAGAAAAGAGATAGATTTTTCTCTTGCACAGCTCCATATCAGAGCATCCATATTTGTCTATAGTCGGGATCAGATTTCCACACACAAAATATGAGCAATGCCTACCAGGAAAATCTACTGTGCAGCATGAGAACAGAGCAAATATATTCTGCCCAAAAACACATTCTTCCAGACTGGTCCACAGAGTGCTGGCTCTGTTGGGCTAGGCATCTGCAAGTAGGTGTTTTACTGTCCGCAACAGTGGCTGGACCAGCAGCAGAGGGAACTCCAATTGATATTGACTCATTTAATGGAGCATGTTCCTTTCCAGTTTCTCCCCCAGATGCTATGGTAGTCTCCCTGGAGTTGCTTCTTAAAGAAGACTCCCAAGAGTCTCCCTTTAGCATCATTTCCACCGTTGTACTGTGCTAGAAAAGGGGTGTGGGGACCAGGTGGACTCTGGCTCCCAACATTAAAAGTTGTATTTATTGTTTATTAAATCTGTATACTGCCCTATGTTCTCAGGGAAGTTACAACATAAAGTCACAATATAAAAAACACAAAATACATAATAGAAACAAAAACAACCTAATAACCCACTTCCCTCCGCAACACCTTTTAAGAGGGCATTGGATGTCAACCAGCCAAAGGCCTGGTTAAAGAGGAACATGTTTGCCTGGTGCCTAAAATTGTATGATGAAGGTGCCAGGTGAACCTCTTCGGGGAGAACATTCCACAAATGGGGAGCCACTGCAGAAAAGGCCCATTCTCATGTTTGCACCCTCTGGACCTCTTGTGGAGGAAACACCTGAAGAAGATGCTCTCAGGGTCTGGATAGGTTCATATGGAAATAATTAACACTTCAATCTCCTCTTCCACTCACAACCATCATGTTTGGTAAACTGCAGCTTTTAAATAAAACATACCTTTGTTAAACGCTTGCATTCTTGGGTTGCCATCTTTAGTAGAGCTATTTTGATGTGAATGAGACCTCTTCCATATAATTGTCCTGATCCCTCCAGAGGCCATCTGCGTGGAAGCAGGTTTCTGTACATGGAACTGTACATTGAAATACATTGAAATGAGTTTCCTAGGCTGATTCAAAAGCTGGAACTATGAAATACATCATCAGTCATGCAATTCAGCTGTTTGGGAGGAAGAGGGGCTGGGATTCTGTCTTCCTCACTCTCTGCTTCCTGACAAACTGCTGATCGACACACAGTGGTAAGTTATCTGATTGGGTTATACGTACACATAGTTGGACCACAACTAGTGAGATTGGCTTGAAGATGCAAATGTGATGCTGCAGACCATAGCTTTGTCTTGAATAGTGACTGAAAAATATGCTATGATGTTTCTATCTGTTTGGTTCCACCTCAAGCTACAGAGTTCAGGCTATTAGGTCCAAGAGTTAGGCTAAGTCAGAAATGGACATTTCAGGGGCCACTCGATTCCCCCAAACAATGTCTAGGGAGCCAAAGAAACGTGGTATATGCCAACTTCTTCATGGGCTGTCAGGCTCTGTATTAGTGTAATAATGGCTTCTAGCCAGGCCATTACTCCACTCAGCCATAAAGCTTAGTAGGAGACACTGCAGCAATAAAAGATTGGAGCCCTCTCTGGGTATAGAATTCTCGTAGACTTTAGGGGCCTGATAAAGTTATTTGAAGACTAGATTGTGGGATAACCGGCCTCATAACAAACATGCTTAGGCCTAATTAATGCATAAAGGGACTAACACCATAAATTCAGCTGTCCTGCCAGGCTTAGCTCACCTTGGAAGGGACTAGGTTCAAGCTTTTGTTCACTCTTCAGCCTCCCTTAGAAGCTCAGCATGTGAAGAGGGCCACATGGCTCTCACCAGCCACTCTTGAGTTCCTATACCAATAATTTAGGAACTTTCACCACTGTAACTAAGCCAAGTTTTACTGTCTGTGCAACCTTTTCCGAATGCTGTATGGAAAAGCACATGAATCACACCTTTGGAGAGTTTGTAAGTAAACCGTTTTTAACTTACCAAACCTGTGGTCTTTTTCTGTCCTAGGGGAAGAGGGATTGTTTTGGAACTCACAAGGGCCTAACAGCCTATATTTCCACACTTTGCTGCATGTTTTGTGATTTAAAATCTCTGCAGAGGTTCTCTCACTAATTAGTATTATTAATTCAATGTACAGTCTACCTTGGCTCCCAAACGCCTTGGGAGTCGAACGTTCCCTTCCCAAACGATCAAAAACCGGAAGTGAGTGTTCCAGTTTTCAAAAAAAAATTGGAAGCCAAATGTCTGGCACAGCTTCTGCTACTGTTTCCGGCACGCCTGCACAATTGGGAACCAATCAGAAGCTGCACCTTGGTTTCTGAACTTTTCAGAAGTTGGACAGACTTCCGGAACAGATTCTGTTTGACTTCTGAGGTACGTCTGTAAATACTGCCCTTAATCAAAAGATCTCAGGGTGGTGTACAACATTAGAAACACATTACAAAACATAATAGGTAAAAGTAAAGGGACCCCTGACCATTAGGTCCAGTCGTGGCCGACTCTGGGGTTGTGGCGCTCATCTTGCTTTATTGGCTGAGGGAGCCAGCGTACAGCTTCCGGGTCATGTGGCCAGCATGACTAAGCCGCTTCTGGCAAAGCAGAGCAGCACATGCAAACGCTGTTTACCTTCCCGCCAGAGCGGTACCTATTTATCTACTTGCACTTTGACGTGCTTTCGAACTGCTAGGTTGGCAGGAACAAAACATAATAAAATATAATAAAAACATAGTAAAAAGCACAATGACAGACAACCTAATCGTAAAATATTGCAGTACTTGCCCAGAACTTGGATCTTGGCAACCTAGGAATTATTATTTTATACATATTTTTTCCCTTGAAGCAACATGAATGGGACCATAAATATCAATTGATCAACTATGGGTATGGCCTAGTTATCTTTAAGCTAACCAGCATTTCTGGGATAAGCCCTCACCCTGCAGCCACACACATGGACAGCAGCCATATTAATTATGGACTTTTGGGGATTGTTAGTTTGACATAATGTACATTTATAGGCTTAATTTGAAAACAAAATTTGCACAAACCAGAAGGCATCCTATTCCTTTTTATTTTAAAGCATGATTTAATGGTACTAGAGGTTTTAGTCATGAATGTTCATTGAAATGCAGTTGACTAAGTCTTCGGGAAATTCCTAAATGGGAAAACACAAGCAAGATTGATGTGGAAGTCTGGTGACTAAAAGTAGAGCCGTCGTATCTTAGATGTTAGCCTGAGAAGCCTAAAATCTTGAAGACAGATTCTAGCTGTTGAGAAACGCTTGAAAACAGTGTCTGGCATGTACCCAAAGGGCACAAATAGCCTTTAGACAAAAAACTAAGTCTTCTCAATAAATATCTCATTTGTTCCTCAGATAACTGTGTTGACACAGTCTCTGCTGCGTATGCTCTGGGATCAGTTGGAATAGCTGCAGATGTTTCTATGCAGCAATGTGCCCTCATCCTCTCTTCTCACCAGTATTAAGCACATGAGTGTGTACACGCCACATGGTACACACCGTAGTTTACTAGCATCCTATGGAGAGAGAAAAGACCATTTGTATGAGAGAACCAGTTTAAGTAGGCACTTCAGTTAATGCTGGAAATGATCCAGATTTTCCAAGCTAAAATGGATAAAATAAATGAAGAATGCAATCATATTGTCGTTGATTAATACTTCGCTGCATTACTTGTTCTTCGTGAGCTGGAGATACGCACCATATTGTTCTGAATATTGCTTAGATCTGAGATGGGACGATCTGTGGTACTTCAGATATTGTTGTTACACTCCAACTCCCATCAGCCTGAGCCAACATGGACAATTGTCAGGTTGATGGAAGTTGTAGTCTAGCAACAACTGGAGGACCAAAGGTTTCCCTTCATGTACACTGATATGTTCCCAAGCTTTATAGGTAATCACTGATTACTGCAAGTCTGAAATAGGAAAACTGATGTGCCAGGAAATTACAAGTTGGTTATACGACATCCTTTCAAAGCTCTATATATTGACCTATTTGAGCAAAGAGCAGAGCGGGAAAACAGACCACAAATCACCAAATGCATAAAGTAACAGAAGATGATACAAAGGAGTAAGAAGACTAGGAGATGCCTTAAAAAGCTGATATATAGAAATCAAGTCACTCTGTTCAAACTGTCCAGGATGTTATTTCATGTAATGCACAAAGCTATCTGTGGCAAGATTGCTTTTGATTCTGTTTTCAAAGGGTTGGGTGCCTTAAATCCTCTTGGGATTCAAATGAAAGTGTTCCCCACACACCAGCTTTTGTGACACACCATCTTGACATGGCAGATGAACCAAAATAACTTTGAGCAACTGCTTCAAGCCACAGCGTTGAAAAAAAGACTCAGTGTGTAGATGTGGATATAATATAAGGCCAAGCTGCCCTTTATTTTCATAGGAGGAATTGCTACCAGGGAGGGTGTGTGTGGAAAGACAGTGGGGTGAGCTTCTCTACCTGTTCTAAACCACCCCCTTTTACAGGGAATCATATAAAAAAACCTGCTGTCTGGAATGTAACTTAAGGGGAGTAAACATTCCCCCCCCCCGAATGTCATAAGCTGCATTTACGTGTTTGAATTTTGTATTTGCGTTAAACATTTGGGAGCAGTGCCTTTTTGATTGAGCAGTGGCACAGAAACAAACTACCAATGTAACAGATGCATCAAGCAAGCAGTATGAACAAAAGAGTAATTTATTATGCGCATATATATACACATATGTATATATATATATATTTATATATATATATAATCTCTATTCAGTCACAATAGTCTCTGGGTTTTAAAATGTATTTTTGCTATATTCAATGCTTTAAAAATTATAATTCAAACATTAAATACTGTTATATACATTATGATTCAATTTCTTAGTTCTAACCATGAACAGTATAGTTCCCAAGTATAAACCTGGAGGGGGAAAGGAAGTAAATCCTCTAGCATTACAGTCTTAAGAAATTAAGATCAAACACCTGTATGGAAAAAGTCAAACTTCCAAATGCTTTTATGTAGTTTATCCTTCAAAAAGAAAGAAAGAAAGAAAGAAAGAAAGAAAGAAAGAAAGAAAGCGTAGGATAGAACTGGTCAGAAGTCCCATAGTTGTTGTTTTTTAAATCTCATACCTATTTTATATAAAATAACAAAATATACAGAGAGAGCGTCAAGGTTTGTTTTTTTTAAAACATTATTTCATACACGTACAAGTAAATAAAAGTTGTTTTTTTAATGTATGGCTTTGCAAAGGTAGATTATGAAGTGACTTCTGTTTATTTATTTAAAAGCATTTTAAGAGAACGTGTTAGTGTGCTTACGATAGTGGCCATGGTGGTCGAATTACGAGCCAAGAGTTTAATGCTAGAGTTACCGGAGGTCTTACCAGACACTGCTTCCGCAGCTTTTAGAAGACAAATGTAGTTTATTACAACCTCATCTATTTTAGCTACAATTTCCTCCTGCTGTGTTTCAGAGTTCATGATTTTAACTAAACGCATGCAGGCTTCTGTTAAGCAACAGAGTACTTGAAAGCTGGAAGTCATAGCTACAAGCATTTCCTCTGGGCTTTTTTCAGCCATGGCCATTTTCCTGCAGGCACTTCCCAACTGTCTCGATTCTACAGATAACAGTTGTTTATACTGAGAAAGTTTAAGGTCATATGCTTCTGAATGATCCTCCCTCTTCCCCATACACGATCGGACCAAACAGAGGAGCTCATTGGCATCTTTTTGTGCTGCAAGAAATCCATCAGGCACTGCATAATTCTTCTCCTTCATTACGCCGAGTCTCGCTATTCGTGCATCGAAGGACATGTCGCTGAGATTCCTATCGGTTTGACCATCCTGGTCTCCGCGAGTGCTCTTGCTGCTTGGGCTGCTTTCGGCATCGCTGCCAGTCTTTGTGCCCTCCTTCCCATTCTCCTCACTTTCAATGGAAGGAGGCCGAGGGGACAATTCTGCTACCTGGCACTGTATCTCGGGACGATAGAGGAACGAGAGCCGGGCGCCACCTCTGTGCTCATCTTCATCCTCGTCCTCTTCGGCGTTTCCTCTCGCTAGGAAACAATAGCTAAAGGGGCCGCGGCATTTCCAATTGCTGGCATCCAGCTTTCGTAAGGGCAACGTTCTGTACTGCTTGGACTCCTTCCGGATGGCGTTCAAGACAGGAGATCTTTTGCTGCTCACGCTGCTGACATTCACAGAGCTCTGGGAATAACTTTTGGAGAACGTTTTGCCCAGAGGAAGTTCTCCTCTTTTTTCTGATTTTGTTGAGCCACCTGCTTCAGCGATGTCTGTACATAACACACTGACTGGGGCTTTCTTCTTCCCGAGAAATGTCTCGAGGCTTGTCGATTCTGCAGTGACGCTGCTGCTTCGTCGCAGAACTTTCCTGTTGTGCGGCATCTTGAGGCTTCCCCCCATCATCTCATATGGCCATAAACTAACCGCTACCCCACCTGACTGGTTGACTTTGGGAACATCAAAAGAGTCTTGGTTTCGACTTGGCACCTTTGATTCTGAGTGAATGTGGGATGATAGCGTGATGGAATCAGCTCTGGGCTGGTTAGGAAAAGCTGAAGACATGCTTCCTTGTCTTCCAGTCACAGGCTCTGTGAAAGCTACACTAGGGGGAGTAGAAGAACAAAGGGAATAATTAAGCATCGCCTCAAAAAGCCATTTAGTGGCCAAGCATTTCAGCCATATAGTCTTAACTGTTGCTCTGGAAATTTTAAAAAGGAAAGGTTTAAAATTCTGAATACACATTTTCCAGACCCCACATGCAATCACAAATCTTTCAGGAGATGTGCAGTTCATCAAAATGAAAATTGTTAAAAAATCTTTACATCAGTCATAGAATTATAGAATTGTAGAGTTGGAAGGGACCCTTTAGATCATCTAATCTAACGCCCTGCAGTGCAGGAATATGCAGCTCCCCCATACAGGGATTGAACCTGCAACCTTGGTGCTATCAGCACCATGCCCTAAAAACTAAGCTAACAGTTCCTTCCATATGTTATTAGTTAACTCGGATGAAGAAGACAGATATAGGCTGGATCTACACTGATCTAAAAAAAACGCTAAGAAAAAAAGTTATATACAGTGGTACTTCGGTTTTCGAACGTCTCTGTTGACAAACATCTCAGTTTTTGAACACCGTAAACCCAGAAGTAAATGCTTCAGTTTTCGAACATGCCTCGGAAATCGAACATGCCATGAACTCAAACGGTCTTCCAGAACGGATTACGTTCAAAAACGGAGGTACCACTATAGCTCTCAGTGCAATTTTCCATTTACTGCTGTACATTTTTATAACTCATTTATAATGTTTTAACTCACCAGTATAGTCTATGGTGTAAAAAGAGAAAATGCACCACCTCAGCTGTGAAGCTGCTTCACAATTTGAAGTGCACTTGTCATAGAAGTGATAAATTGAATGCTTGTTTAGCTGTTGGTTTTGTCCTTTCTTCTGCTTGAAGGACGACCCCTGCCCCCTGACTTTAGGAATCAGCATATACGTTATTCTGGTCATTCAATGTTTTGCTCCATTCTCAGAACTACAATTCCAGGAGTTTCATGTGAAGAAGGATTGACTGTGAAACCAGCTGAGAATTGTAGCTCCATGAGGGGAAATAGGGGTTTCCTAACAACTCTCAGCACCCTTAGCAAATCATACTTCCCAGGATTCTCGGGGGGGGGCTATGGTTTTTAAAGTGGCATAAATGTATGATGCAGATGAAGCCTTTAAGGAAAAAGCAAACTTTCAGGAGAAAAAACACCAAATGGCATGCATCTCATGGTTTGGGTTTCAAGCAGGACTTAATGCAGTAACATCTCCAGCTCTGGCCAATAGAGGAAGGAACTGCAAGGAAAGAACATTGCCTCATATTAAAAAAAATAGCTTTGTGGCTCTGATAGGCCTGAATGGGAGCTTTTGCAATCCTATACACACTCACCTAAGAGTGAATCCAATTCTGCTCAATGGGGTTAATTCTGAGTAGGCATGTGCAGGATTGCAGAGTTAGAGGCTTGTTAATACTGCCTGCCGGCACACTTTTGCCTTCTTCCTCCCTATCTTGCTTTGCTTTCCCTACCCACGGTCGGCCAGGTCTAACTGGTACCTCAACCTCCCTTCAGTTGGTCTCTGGGTTCCTGCTACAGCCTCTCATTTCAGTATTTCTAATTCAAAATATTCTTCTGAAGAGTTTGATTCTTTTATTTGTAGGGCTTGATCCCACAAATCAGACAAATGTGCATGTGGCCCAAAGCAGATAATGGAGCATGTGTTTTGGATATGCACAAAGTTTACACTCCACTGTACAGGTGGGATTTCTAGAGTAGCGACTGTGTGAAACCATGCTAAGGCCACACTCTTAACACTTGAAGTACTGTCAGGGCTCTGAGGAGTGGGGGGAAGAGATAGCGGGGCCAGAGGCTGACCCAGGAGCCCTATATATACCTGAAGGAGCATCTCCACCCCCATTGTTTATCCCAGACACTGAGGTCCAGCTCCAAGGGTGTTCTGGTGTTTCTCTCATTGCTAGAAGTGAAGTTACAGGGAACTTGCAGAGGGCCTTCTTGGTAGTGGCGCCCTCCCTGTGGAACACCCTCCCTTCAGATGTCAAGGAGAAAAAGAATTGCACAACTTTTAGATGACACCTGAAAGCAGCCCTGTATTGAGAAGTTTTTAATGTTTGATGTTTTATTATATTTTTGTATGTGTTGGAAACCACTCAGAGTGGCTAGAACAACCTAGTCAGGGTGGGATATCAATAATGAAATTATTATTATTATTACTATAAAGGGGTAATGATTTATGGGATGTTGTGACCCCCATGAGGCAGGAGCCAGAGCTGGGGGAAGGGTCTGAGCAGTCAGAGATGGGGGAGGAAGGACAGGATGTAGCAGAAGTGGATAGAGAGATGGCGCCTGAAGGGAGGGGGATAGCAGAATCCCCTCCCCTGCTGTCCCCCAGGACCAGGAGGGCCTTAAAAAGGCAGACACAGTGACATTTCTGAGTAGGAGAAGTTGCAGGTTGCCTGTGCTCTTGCCATCAGACAAAAGTACTTACGTTTGCATGCAGGCATGGTCCCATCAGTGCTCCAACTTAGAGCACAAGCCTGCAAAGGGGTGCCAGCTACCAGGCGCATGTGTGTGCATGTTTAGTGTGCTTCAGGAGCTACTGTTTAGTTTGTGCTGGTTGTTTGCCCTTCTTGGGCTGTGTGTGCTCTGGACAGTCACTTCAATTTTTTATTTATTTTAATGGTTTAAAAAATGCTGCCCACGTCTCTTACACACATTCAGATTAACACTTTGGTGCTGCCGTACCTGTAGTTTCTTTAATCTTGGGGATCCTGTGACATCCATCTCTCAACGTGCCGAAGAGTGGGTCAGCGGAATTGACTGTGGGATGCATAACAGGCACTGCCATTCTGTGGCACACAGTTTCAGGCTGCTGGTGCAGCTCCTTGTATGTTGCTCCATGGCTGGAGAGCATGGCGGCTCTTTCGTCTGCCGGAATAATGTAGCTGAGGCCCTTTCCTGCCGAGTCAGGGATAATGTGCTTCGCGTCCGAGGTGCAAAGAGGAGATTCGACCGGGGTTCCGCACGTGCTGCTGCCTGTACTGCACCCTGCGTCCACTGAGGAGCACTGCGAGCTTTGCAGAGAAAAGTGGCCTTCGCTCTGCAGGGATGACATGCGCTTAGCTAGGTGATACTCACACAATCTAGTCATGCTCTGCTCTGCTTCTGGAAGCTTTGGGAGGTGGCCATCGCCAGGTGAATTAGCATCTTCGGAGTCATTGCGCTCCTTGGGTGAAGAGAGAGTAGTCACATCTGAAACAAAATGTTCATCTGGCCCATGCCCTAAAGCCCCACTAGGACTAATCTCAGGGTGCATTTCCTCTTTACAGTCCACCTCTGTTTTCCCAAGGCTTGAAACTCTCGGAACTGCCTTTCCGTTCACCGTTTCTGAATTTGGCTTCTCTGCCGCTCCCTCATCCGAAGCGGCATACCATCTTTGGCCATCCTTGCGAAAGGCAGTTCTTTCCACATTAAAAGTGCTTATGCGCTGACCCTCTCTTGAGGAGAGAGTGCTGACTTTGCCCTTTTGCTCATCGGCTTCTGTCTTTTTAGCCCCCGGCTGTTTTTTCATAACAACATTGCCATCAGGGGTTGCTTTCCCTTCCCCTTCGGCCGCCTTATTTTTCCGTTTCGTAGTGCAAGAATATATCACGGACCCCATGTGCAGCTTGCTGAAATATTCAGTAACGGACTTTGTTTCCATGGTTTCCGGTTCCATCTCCATGTTGTCTGAATGGAGAATCTGCTTGGAAGGCACAACTTTTGACTGTAGCTCTGCAACTTGCTGATTGGCTGAGGACTGTACAGATTTCAGCAGCAGCCCTCCAGCCTGGCTCTTGGTGATGGAGAACTCAGCCTGCTGCTCCACAAGCGGTTGATAACCTTCGTTCGTGGGCAGAAACAGGCGCGTGGCATTTTCAGACAGCTTCTGTGCTGTGGCCAATTCAGAAGTTTCAGTCATTTCGGAAGAGTTAGTCTCATTGCCAGAATCTGAGGATGATTCGGGGCTATATGCTCTCAAGATGGCTACACCTGCATGCCGTAAAAAATAAGAGCCAGTTAATGAAATCACGTCAGGCACTTCAATATACCGATAAGGAAAAAAAAATATGGATTGTTTTAAGTTTTTTTAAAAAAATGGTTCTAGCATACTGATTCACATATTGCATAGTTTCCAAGAAAGGCAACTTAACATTATGGTAGTTCTATCACATGGTATGTGTAGGTGATGGAGGAAAAACAAAAACAAAAACTAATAATGAAATGTTTCCAAAAAAAATGGGCTAATGATGAAAAGGCTAAATGGTGAAAATGGATGAAATGGTATGGTTTGTTTCAGTGAATAAACGTAACAGTGGTGTAAGAACCTGAGTTGTCATTCGTCTGTTGTTCCTCGGAAGCAGCCAAGGCCTCCAGTGCTTGAAGAGTAGAAACCACAGCATCATCCAGACCCTTTTCAGATTTCCCTTCAGTATTTGTAGGAACAGCATCAATAAGCGACACTGGAATATCATCACTCCCTGCATTATTAGTCTCTTCCTTGTCCTCTCCATACTGCACTGTGTGATTCTGAGAGTCTTCTTCGTCAGAGCTATCCCTGAATCCAGGTGGAGGAGCCGCAATGGCCATGTTCAGAGAATGCAAGAGGAAGTCGTCTTCATTGTCATCCCCTTCCGGAGGTGGGAGCGATGTCAAGTCAATGATGTCATCACTGGAACCCGAAAGGCTGAGCAGAGCAGGCCTGTTGATCTCTCCCACCATCATGTCTTCCTCACAGCTGACGTCGTCCTCATCTTCAGCATCGTCTGTGTTCTCTGCATAGCAAATGTCATGCAGCAGGGGCTCCTCTATTCCTTCCGCAGCTCCAAATATTTTCCCATCGTTCAAACCTGCATAAACGGAATTTGCAGCAAACTGAATGCTTTCCGCGTCAGGGGACAACTCCAAACTCTTGATGTCGTTGGCATGGCTTATATAAAGAGCTCTCTGCTTTTCCAGTGCTTCTGGACTTTCATCCAATAGTCTTTCATAGCCAAGGGTTTGGGGGTTAATGCCATCCAAACTGTGATCTCCAAAAATAAAGGATACTTTTGCAGCTCTTGGAGATCCCTGCGTTTTCTTGTTTGATTCTATTCCTCCTGAGTATGACAGTGCAGATTGCTGGTTTAAATTTTGGTTCTCTTCTTCTGCCTCTGCAGAGTCCTCTTGTTTGGCCAGCTGCTGATCAAGGACACTAGAATTATAAACACTCTCTATGTACAAGTGCCTGTGTTCTTTTGGGCAGAAAGTGCTGTCATTAGCATCTGCAGTTTTTTGTCTCGAGTCTATATACATGTGCACCTCCTGCTCTCCTTCCGCTGGGAATGTTGTCATTTTTGCTACACAGTTCCACTCGGGTCCATGGAGGTTATGCTTCCCCTTAGTTTCAGCCCCTAAAAAATGGAACGGGGGGGGGGGGGTAGAGAAGAAAGGCAAATTATCCAATCAATTTATGCTATCTCGCCAACTTCAGATTAGACTGCTATTCCTAAACAACCATGTTTTAAGATTGATCCTTTCCATATAACCTTGAAATAAGTTTCTAACAGTTGCCTATTCTTAGGCTACTCCTTACTTCTCAAAGAAATCAAACGCTGAATTCTTATTGTGAGAATAAATCAAAAACTCAACCCATTTTGATTGCGTAACCTAACAAGCAGACTTTATAATTCTACTTGGGTTGGTTGACACCCCGATACTGATAAGGGAATTTATATGGCTCTGAAGTCACTTTCAAGTTCAACATGCCACCTGCAAATCGGATTTGCCATGATACATACTTTTGCTTTCCTAGAAGGTCTCTGCTGACTGAAAGCAAAACTTACCTGAAAGGTAAACTGGTACATCATTTTGTATGTCTGTGTAGTCATCACATGAAAAGTATACATTACCTGCTTCACGGTTTCCACTATTTTTCTTGCAGGCCATGTTAAATATTGAACGCCTGGAATCAACTAAAAGCCTATAATATCCAGCGGTTAAACAGGCAAGATTCATGGCATCTGACGATTCCATTAGCAAAGTGATTGGCTAAGGGAAAGGGGGGAAAAGCACAGCAAAGTCAAGGCTATAATCTCTGGTGGGGTGCCAGATTTAGAGCACAAATTGGTTTGTATGTTTTTTAAAAAAAGAAAAATAGTAAGAAAATATTCTAGATGGAATTAAATTGATAGTATGATCCTAGCCAAGCTTAACCACAAGCAATTTCCACTAAGTTGAATGGGATTTCCATGAATTTGAGAGAGGCATCCTTATATGTCAGACCCACCCCTGCTACACACTCTGTGTTTTCCAGGCACAACATATCTTGTGATCTTGACATCCATGTCTTATAACATCATAATAACAGCAGTAGAAGGTGAAAAGACTTAAAAGGTGTTCCAGAATGGACACTTGAAATTTGAATGTTCATTTTTTTAGGTGGAACTGCCAATTGAGGCAACTGAGATCTGTTTTCTTAAGCCCCCACCCCCCAATTATTGGTCCAGGACCATTGTGGACTGCGTTTTCTTCTGTCCCAGTTCTCAGGGGATAAGCTGTAGAGATAAACCGAGACAAATTCAGGCCATGCATCAATTCCTTTAATTAAGAATCTCACACCTAACAGCCCTATAACTGTATATGGGACTGGATGCTTTTAGAAATCTACTACAGTTCAGTATTTTGCTAACAATTGGCTCTGTGCCATTCCCACAATGGTAGAGCATGTAAAATATTAGCTCATATGAAAAACACATTTTCTGCTCGCTTTTGGTCAAAAAGTTTCACTTCTAAACAGTCATTCATTTTACGCTGAATGACAAGTTTTGGTATAAAGCCACTCAGAGCTGTCTTGGGGGGAAAATAGCACAAGTTAACAAAATATTCTTAGTTTGGTGGTTTAGAAAGAGCAAGGCTGCATTTTATTTTTCAATGTTTGAAAAAGGTTTGTTGATATTTATTTTTCTGAGGAGATGTGCCGAGGTTAATGTTTCCCAAATGCTTTCAAAATCCATTGGAGCATTATGCAAATAAACTGTTGCTGGTCACTTCTTTCACAAAAGAAGTACTGAGACTGAAAATAAACATTAAAAAGCAGAGGAAAAACATTTATTCTTCAAAATAATAATTGTAATTATGGTACTTCTAATCAGAGAATAAAGTTCAAGCTCAGCTTGTTTACAACTACATAGTGAGCTTTGACAGTAACTAAGATTATTATTCCAAGGTACGACAAGAAAATGAAAAGAAAGGCTAATTGAACTAGACCTGATGCTGAATTTGATGGATCACCAAATTTAAAGGGATAATTGAACTCTCCTTTTTTATTCTTACGATGCAGAGCTGAGAGTCTTACTGAAACAATTGTGACATTCAACTTACTTTTACATCTAGCACATGAAGCTCAACTCGAACAATAGTTTCATCTTCTGTAAACATCTCAATTCTGTTCACGTGGCTGAAATCTGCCAGCAGAGCTACCAGATTTGTTTTGGTGTTTATTACGTGGCTGATACCATATCGTGGCCCCACTAACAGTGTCACCTCGGAACGTTTTTCACCCTGCTGCAACACAGGAAGCAAAAAGAGAAGGGGTTTTCACAAAGCAAGGAAATGCATGTGGATTTAAATCAGTATACCTCCACTTAAATCAACATTATGCATCAAATCCACATTATCTAACTTAACCAGCTAAGTTGTGGATCCTCACAGAAAATAATTTTACAAGATTTTCATCAGTGTATATACTTGGTACTAAGGGATGAAAAATCTATTTTAAAAGTACCTGATTGAAATGAGCCTGCTGGAAGCTGTACTAAAGCTATTGCATGATTTGGCTCAATATTACTTGTGAAGCAAATTATTAATTGTCTCATTAATTAGCCACTTGCAGAATACTCAGCAAACATTAAAAAATGATGGTGAGGGAAAGCCTACCAATAACGTTGCTTTGAATACACGGCCCCCATAAAGCCGTAGATCACTGAGGAACTTGAGATAGTGTACCTTGGCTTGCAGAGCAGAAAGCTGAAGATAAAGAGAGAAAACAATCAAATGACCATAGGAGTTAGGCGCAATGGTGACTATAATTCACTATAATTTTATTACACACCCCAGGCAAGCTGTTAATAAGGACTTCTCAAAGCCCATAGGTAAGCCATTCTTTAGAGAACTTCCTAAGGGCAGAAATTACTTTTAGATCTTGAAATTAGAAGTCTTATTTCATCCAGTCAGATGTAGTTCAAACCATATCGGCAGCAGTGCTTGAGAACTAGAAATGATCTAGTGCAAGACAGATCTGAATGACTCATTGAAGGATTTCGGAGGTAGAACACAGCATTCCATATAGTCAGAACTAGCCCCTTTGTGAAAAGTTTTAGAGTAGCAATATACCAGATTTTTAAAACCATGTGGTGGCAACAATTCCCCAAATGTCTACTGATTAATCCCTCTGTGAGTATGTCTCATTGCTACATGTGTTATGTGGACTGGATGAAGCTCAGAGCTACCGTACTTTACCATGTATAAGACTAGGTTTTTTAAACTAAAAAAAAAAAGAAAAGGTTTTTTAAACTCAAAAATAAGGTTTAAAAACTGGGGGTGTCTTATACACGGGGAGTGGGTATGGGTGACGGGTGATTGTTTGCAGCTGCGAGCTGCAGATTGTCATTGGTGATTTGTATTGGCTGTAGGAAATGGGTGTGTGATTGGTTGCTGCATCAAGAGCTGCTGAGGATTGGCTGCTGCTGTGGCAATTGCACTTGCTATTTACTTTTGCTGTTGGTGACTGGGCAGATGCTTGTAGCAGACGCAAGCAATTGCAAGCGTCGGGTTAGTGATTTACTGCATTCCGCCCCACAAAAATTGGAGGTCCCCCAAAACAGGGGTATCTTATACACAGAAAAGTACGGTACTTTAAAAAAAAAAAAGGTTATCCACAGTTAAAAAGAAAAGCCTGATACTATTCCACCTTCAGCTCCTGCAATCCACTCAAACTGAGGCTTGAACTGCAGCAGCTACAGCAACATCCAACCCGAGGAAACTGAGGTATAGTTGCGTTTCGCCTCTCCTCTGACGCTTCCACAGATCCTTCTAACCACCTCATAACTTTCTGCCAGCACCACAGTAATAAAGTGGAAGGGACTGTTCACACGGGCCTTAAGATGCCATACAACCATATCCTTTAATGTGGGACCTTTTCTCCCAATACTATTGGAATATCTCAGTGCAGAATGAGATGCCTCTACCCAGCAGAATGAAGTCTTAAGACACTTTTTCAGTAGCCTTAGGTACCTTTTAAATAGCACCATCCCTAGGTGCTGTTGTAATGTTTAAAAGTCTTCAGATTGTGTAGACAGGGCCATTAGCACCCCACTGAGGAAAGACTGTGGGTCTTTAAAATTATAGCAGCAGCGTGAGGTGAAACCACAGAAAGGTGCCTTTCACCACATGAAACCTGCAGCTTTCTAGCTGTAGTTGGAGTCCAACTCCTATCAGCCCTGGTGAGGAATTATGAAAGTTGAAGTCCAACAACATCTGGTGGGCCACAGATTCCTCCATCCCCGATTGAGAAGTTCCTTGACTGATGAAGGAACTGATAACGGACAGTCACATGCTGGCTACTGGTGTGATTTACAAATGAGGCATAATCAAGTGATTTCCCCACTCCTCAGAAGCCAGAATAAGCAGACTGGCAAGAAGGGCAAGTCTGAGGGGGGGGGGGTGCTCTCTGCTCCCATCATGATATTATGTTTTGCCCACAGGAATATCAAGATGGTGGTAGGTGCCACATCTGCTTCACATGGTGTCTGCCTTTTCAATGCCAGGTTGAGCACTGGTGCCTACCCCCACTACTGCCCACTTTCTCTCTATCCGTTGGTAATCTTACCAGAGGAGCAGCAGGTAGTAGTGGGAAATGGCAGGGATCGGGTGCATTATTCACCCAACACTTAGACTAAGTGGCTACAGGTGCCATCTTTATTTTAGACCTGAAGGTGCATCTCCACCCCCATCGCTCACTGAGGTCCAGCTTCGAAGGCCTTCTGGTAGTTCCCTCACTGCAAGAAGTGAAGTTACAGGGAGCCAGGCAGAGGGCCTTCTCGGAAGTGGCACCCGCACCGTGGAATACCCTCCCATGTCAAGGAGATAAGCAACTATATGACTTTTAGAAGACGTCTGAAGGTAGCCCTGTATAGGGAAGCTTTTAATGTTTGATGTTTATTGTGTTTTTATATTCTGTTGGAAGCCACCTAGAGTGGCTGGGGCAACCCAGTCAGATGGGTGGCATAGAAATAATAACAATAACAATGATTACTGCTGCTGCTGCTACTATTTTCCCTTCCCCATCCTCTGGGTGCCCATGTAGCAGAGGCATTCTGGGAAAATGAAAATGGCAGTAGTTCCTTGCATCTTCATCAAATGCATCACTTCACAGCACAAGGTTATGTGCTGCCCCAGCAAATGTCAGTAGCCAGCATCAGCCCTCTATGCTAGCTGCTGACTCTGGGCCCTGATCATAAGAATTAAATTAACATGTGTGTGTGTTTTTAAAAACCCCTGTGTTCTAATTTCCCCCCCATATTTTGCCAAACTGGATGTTCAAAGTGGTCCAAAAATATATGACATGATCTAGTCTAACTGATGCATTTTAAAGCCTAATAATTTCAGGAGGAGAGAGCTAAGTATGTACTTAAGTCTCACATGGCAATTGAATTAATGGAACTTAAAATTGCTTCCGTTCAGCTGAACAGTGTCTTAAAAGTATGAATAAAATTTCAAATGTATCCAATGTGATGTGCATCTCAAGGAGCCATGCCCATTAATGCCAAAGGCAGATCAATGGACCGGGATATTTCACTCACAGAAATGAATGTATGGCATGGTGAAGAAGATGTGTGGCCATGGAAGACTCCTAGGGTAACACAGTTCGGAACAGAGAAAGCAATTTCCCAGCAATTGTGTTATGAAACATAGAAGCAAAATGAATACAGGTAGAAGGAAACTGTCATGCCCCTGTGGTTAACTAGCAATTTCCTACCATTTTCAAGATAAAATAATGGTTTTGCTAAACTAATTCCTTTTAATTGTTCTTGAAAAAATGGCAATAAGCAGTGCGCATTGTACAGGCTAGCAATCTCTGAAAAATACATTGGCCACTTATTTCTCTGAAGGATGGGATGGAAAATCTCTCCGTCAGATGCAGTCCTCCTGATTATGAAAATCTATTTCTATTAAGATGCAAATGCATTACCTTTTTACCCGGAGGAACTAGGTTTTGATTTGCTTTGACAAGGTGCGAAAGTGCTTTCTTTATGTTCTTTTCTTTCATGCTTTGCAGTACAGCAGATGGGAGGAAAGTCTCCAGGCCCCATTCTTTTCTGCAATACAAGGCACAACTTTAATTCCACAGTCCTCTGACAATTACCTCTTCTAAAAGGTATCCCACAAGGTTGAGGAAGCATGGAGAAACCAACTGGGGGCAAACACAAGTTGCTCACCTGCACCCAGCAGACGCTATTATCACATAGAAAAGTACTGTAAAAGAATTTCAAACGCTAGAAAAATGAATAAAAGGTCATTTTGAGAAGTGGCTTTTGTTCTAAAGCCACAAAGCATGATTGTGTGTTGGAATATGTGATGGAAACAAATTGCTGATTCACATGTTCAGTCTTCAGCATGACCCAAACTGAAGGGGCTGCAGATAACAGCTCCCTAAGCCATTCAGAAAGTTTGCTTGCGATTGCAACCCTCACACTGGGGATTTTGATGATCTGGATAATCCATGTGGGAAGCTTCTCATGCAACTGGCTTACCCTTGCACAGTTCCATTTCAAGTGGCCATAGCGGCTGCCATGGGCCCACCAAGCCTAAGGTGTGCCCCATTTAAATGCTTTAGTCATGGACACTGAACTGCAGCTATTAATCCTTGCTTAGAAATCCTGGTTGGGCTACTTGTTTAGGCCAATAGGACTATGAGCAAGGATTCATTTGGAACAGTATACGTATTAACATAAATTACATGACAGCTTGTGTGATTAGAGATGCTGCAGGAACCCAACAGAGTCAATTTCCAGTGTAGATATTATAGTCTGGATATTATAGTTCCACCAGTGTGGAAGTGTATCCCAGACTCTCCCTTCTGCCCAGTTCTCTCATTCTCTCTGATTTAATTTCCATTAAGGGTTTGATAACTTATTGGCAGCTGGATACATATCGTTTTGCACAAGCTTAGAGATTTGTGTTCTTAGTTTGCAGAGTGACAGGATCAATATTCCCAAACCTGGTTCCCTTAAGGTATTTTGGAGTGTAAATCTCATCAGGTTGGAGAAGGCAGGGCAATAAAAAAAAAGTGTGGATAAGCCCCAAATCTACAATTCTTTGATAACTTAGGAAGTTATGGAATGCTATACCCCAAACCATATGCTTCAGGAGCTCCTCTTCCAGGGAGGTTTTTCAGTGGCCATAGTATGGGATGCCATTTTTTTCCAGGCAAGCAGCTATCCATTTGTTTGTTCCTAAAGGCTAGTCACTGTTTTATTGTGGCAATGGTTTGATATAAAATAGTTCTGACACTAGGCACAGGAGACTTTTAAAGTATTGCTGCCATCTCAAGAGTGCCATTTTAAGGGTCAGTCAGCACACTACCCCAACCACATGGAGGCTAGCTAAAATAAGTTCTGTCTGGCCACTTTTCTATGCTGTTGGTGTGACATTATTGAAGGAACCCAGGTTCCTCCATCTGAGCTGGATGGCAGAAGCTTCAGAACTGGCAAGTGGAAGCACTTCTTCACACAGCAGATAGTAAAACTCTGGAGTTTGCCACTCCCAAGGTGCAATGGCCACCACATTAGATGGTGACACATTAGATTAGTCACAATAGCCTTGCGGATCAGAAGTACCATGCTTCTGAAAACCAGTTGCTGAGGAAGAAGAAGAAGAGTTTGGATTTGATATCCTGCTTTATCACTACCCTAAGGAGTCTCAAAGCAGCTAACATTCTCCTTTCCCTTCCTCCCCCACAACAAACACTCTGTGAGGTGAGTGGGGCTGAGAGACTTCAGAGAAGTGTGACTGGCCCAAGGTCACCCAGCAGCTGCATGTGGAGGAGCGGAGACGCGAACCCGGTTCCCGAGATCGCAAGACTACCGCTCTTAACCACTACACCAAAGCAGGAAAAGGGTATTGCACTCAGGTTTTGCTTGCCATAGGTTTCTGGTTTGCCACTGTGGAGAGCAAGACGCTGGACATGAAAATCTCATGGATATATCTAAGGCATCACAGCAGCTATTTTGTCAATGGCACCCCCAGCATTCCCACAAAATTAAAAATGTTTCCACTGGTCCAAAAAGGATGGAAACCCCTGATTTACTGTATGACTCAAAATAGGATGAATCTTACCTTATTCATCTGATCTATGATTATATAAATAAGCCGGCTGCTGGACATACAAACATGATGCTTCCGCTATGTTAGCTGTTGAGGCTTCCGCCTTATCACAGCATTTAGTCATAACCATCAAGGGGAGCCCTATTTTATACACTAGACCACACCACTGAGTGTTTTGCTAAAAGAAATATTGAAAGGCATGGTGCGGGGGGGGGGGATAATCACACACTGGCCCCTTTTTTCAGTATTAACAGATTAGTTTGATGAAAACAGTTGCCTAGCTGTTATCCAGGCTGCGCATGAGGTGTGTGCATATTTAATGTGTAGCTGCTGTATGTAACAGAGGTCAGATCCCTGTAACTCAGCATTGTTGTTTGACTCGTGAGAGACCTTTTGAGTAGAAGGCAATGGTGTCATTTCAACTGCAGATATAAATTACGGTAAACAGTAAAAAAGAAGCAGTGCTAGTGGAGAACTAGTAGTATGATAAGACATACTGACTTAGCAACTGTCCCAAAGTTTAACTTTAAGGTTCTTAGGAGGGTTTTGCTGAAAAATTAGCAGCACAATCCTAACATGTCTACTCAGAAGTAAGTCCTATAAGTAGCAATGGGGTTTACTCCCACTTAAGTGGGGTTAGGACTGTAACCTAAGGCTGCAATCATAGCCCCACTAACCTAAGGCTGCAATCATAGCCCCACTAACCTGGGAGTGAGCCCCAATGAATTCAATAGGACTTACCTCTGAGAGGAGATGGTTAGGATTGTGCTGATACTGAAAGTATCAAATTTTACTTGGCATTTGCAGTTGTTCCATTTCCATCACAAATTCAGCTTGCACATCAACAGATCACATAAATGGTAACCACAGATATTACAAGGTTTGCATTCTATACTTACTCAATGTATTTGAGAGAGATTTTCTGCGTGTGCTTCGTGGTCACGGTTGCAATATACATTTGCAACGCAGCCAGTCTCAGTGCAATATCATACTTGAGCTCAGGTCCAAACCTCTCTTGAACCACATCGTTACAACTCTGTCAAATAACCAGCAGAGGGAGAATCAAGCTCAAAAATCTCTGATTTTGAACATAAACACCGCATTATGACTAATTCTTCTTTAAAAGGCAAGCTTAAAATTAACAAGAACTGTGACTGCCAGATGAGCCATCCATAAATCCTTGAAGATCACAGAATGAGAAATGGCCAGGAAGACACATGAAAATGTTGATATGTAACATGGAGCTTCTTAAGTGGGAGTGAGCAGAAAATCACCCCGTATACTTTCCATGGCATGGACAGAGAACATCAGCTGTTCTAACTGGTGTGCTGGGTATGACAGGTCAGAATCTAGTCCTGTTCAAGGACTAGGAGCAAGGAATCTAATTCTCTTTATTATCCTTTCTCCATCCAAAGTGGTGTTCCTTAGCCAATTCATGGTGAGTGAAAGGGCAGGTGACCAATCTACCACTTGGCTTCAGCAAATTAATATGCTACAAGGTGCTAACACTGTAGCTCCTCACACACGAAAAGGCCTAAGAGTTTGCACAACCTCTTTTGGCAGAACCAGGAAGAAGGAGCACAATAGATAGGTTCAGGAATGCAGATTATAGGATGAGCGTACATGCCAAATAATGAAAAAACGCACACTGGCATCCTCTTACAAGAGCTTTTGTTTGGCTGAGGAGCTCACTGCAAATCAGCAGCTGCTTTGCATGTGGAAGGTTCAGTCCCTGGCATCTCGACATGGGGCTGGGAATGGCTCTTGGAGAGTCGCTTACATCAGTTTAGACAAGACTGAGCTTGATGGACCAGTTGTCTGACTTGGTATAAAGCTGTTTCCTATGATCCTCACTGAATGGTTGTCAAAAGGATGAGGTGGGCCCCATGCTGCCCTAGGCTCCTTGTAGGAAGGGTTGAATAACAGATAAAAATAGTCAGCAAGGAAACCTAGGCAGTTTCATCCATGCCTGTTATTTCAAGAAGATCAGTGATCGTGGAAACTAGAGGTGGTTAACCTGTGGTCCCCCCAGATGCTACTGGATTCCAGCTCCTATCAGCCCCAGGCAGCATAGCCAATTGCCAGAGGAACCACTTAAAGGGGGAACCGCTGCACACACAGCTTTGTGAGCCTGTGAATCAATCCAGCAGGCAACTTCAGTGGTGGGTGGGAGAACTGAAGCCTGCTTTCTGCAAGCACTGGCTCTCTTGTTCAGCTGATTTAGCAGGCTTTGGTTTTCCTGCCCATCAGCTGGGGTTGGGGAACCAAAACCTGCTTTCCCGTGCGAATGCACCATTGCCCGTGCACTTTAAGGCTCCCAATTGTGCATGGGCAGCAACAACTCCACCTGCACACTGGTCGGCCAGTTGGTGTCGAAGAAGGATAAGAATTTCTTTTTGTACGCTACTACGGCAGCAAGGATTCTTCTAGCAAAGTATTGGAAGATACAAGAGCTACCCACGCTGGAGGAATGGCAGGCGAAAGTGATTGACTTTATGGGACTGGCAGAAATGACCGGCAGAATCCGCGACCAAGAGAAAGAGACTGTGGAAGAAGATTGGAAGAAATTTAAGATGTATCTTAAGAATTATTATAAAACTGAGGAGTGTTAAAATGCTGAGGGAAAAGAAGACGTAGAATTGCAGCGATAATTGGGTTTAAATTTTATGGTGGAATAGAAAAAGAGGATGAATTTATATTTAATTGGGCAAGAAAGGTTGCTGAATAAGGGTACTAAATTAAGGATGCAAAAAGGGGAAGGTATGGGGAAGTCCGGGAAAAGAGGGTTATGGAAATAAGGCTAAGAAAATATGAGTTGTTTGTTTGTTTGTTTTTATGTTGTTTTTTGTTTTTGTTAAAAAATTGGAAATCAATAAAAATCTTTATAAAAAAAAACTCCACCTGCACACACTGATGTGACATGAGATGTTGACTGTGGAGCTGGGGGGCATGGTTTGGAGAAAATGGCCTAGTGGGATGAATTTGAACCACTAGCAAGAGGCCAGGTTTGGCCCACCCCGATCTAAACCGTTGTGCCGTTTTCCTGCTATTCCCATCATAAACAAAATGTTGTTTTCTATTTCTTTTCTCTGCTCACATGTCACATGCCTTTAAAAACCTTCTCTTAAGGAAGCCCAAATTGCCCTGATTTATAGTAAACCCATCCAACTCACCTGTACATACAGATATTCAAAGGCAACCGCATCCCTTCGTAAAAGGTCAATGGGATCCTTTGGGACAAAACTAATTCTGAAGAGACATCTCATCTTATGGGAGCTTGGCCTCTGGGTCACCTGGAACAACAAAATGCATGTGTGGAATTCCTGACATTGCATCCTATTTTGCATAACACACAAACCTTGAGATGACTAGAGGGAAATTCTAACAATGGGTATTATTATTATTATTATTATTATTATTATTATTATTATTAATTTCCCTCTCCCCCTTCATTTTTTTTATTTTTACAAATGGTAAGCCAAAGCAGCTTACAAAATAGTACAAATATTAAAACTAGTATAAAACCAAAACAAAATGAAAACCCAAAAACACTGGCAGGGAGCCATCACAGAAAAGGCTCGTTATCATACCACCACCACCACCCCGTGCCTCCTTTGGAGGAGGCATATGAAGGGATAATCCTCATCAGGACGAATGGTCTTTTAACCAAAGGGCAAGTTATTATCGCTCTGTTAATTCTAACAGAATGGGGTCTTAACAGTTATCATAAGGAGGCTATGTAGTATGAAGAAAGAAAGAAAGGAACCAAAATCAGTTTACTTTGATTTCAGAAAAGGAGGAATCCTAAATTATTATCATCTCTTACACACACACACACACACACACACACTCCATACGCATCAATGGAAAATACTAGTATTTCTCTTAGTTCTGAAACATCCCAGACATCTTATGCAGTGTTCCATCATTGCACAACCTACCCAGGACAGACTTTCAGAAACCAGCACTCCCCACCCAGATTGCTAAACACCAATAAAGCACAATGAAAATCTAGGTACTCATAGTCCTATTTCTTCCCATAGTCCTTCTCCCTGACGTATCTGCTGAATGCCTCCGCCTGTTAGCATGTGCCATTTTGACCTACGTTTACGCTGCTCCTGACCCATCAGGGTCTCCACCATAATCTCTGGAGACTGGCACACTGACTTATATGGTACACAGGCCATTTCCCACACTTTCCAAATTAAACAAAAGGCTCTATGGAGTAGCCAGAAATTTATCAGGAAATCATCTCACAGAGAAAATACAATCAAAAGACAAACTTGGTGTATTATGAAGCAGAAAATCTTAGCTAATAAGCTATTTATTCACAGAAATATTATACTGCAGTGTGTAATACTTGCTTGCTAATATCAACATTGGACAGCAGTTTGATTCAATCGTAAGATTTTTCCTTAGTTCAATCGGTTTTTGGCTAAGCCCTGTTATACCCAATCGAGAGATTGCATTAAATGCAAGCGTCAGTCAGAAAAGGCATTGTGACCCACCCATCCAATTACAGTGTTTCCATTTCCTAGTAAACAGTAAGAAAACAAGGTGGATGAGCATTAAAACAAACCACCACTTGGACTAATATAAAGAGCTGGAAATCAAGGATATAAAAGGGAGAAACTGAGGTTGACTATTGATAGCTTAATCATTGTTGAACTCCCAGGTTTATGCAATGTAGATCTAAAATATTGGGACTGTATACAGTAGGCTTCCCCAACCTGGTATCTTACAGACCAGAAGCCCCATCATCCCTAATCATTGGCAATGCTGGTTGGGGTTGATAAGAACTGTACTCTAAAAGACCAACTAAGTTAGTTCTTGGTATGAGCTTTCGTGTGCATGCACACTTCTTCAGATACACTCATACCAAGAACTAACTTATACTTAGCTCATACCAAGAACTAACTTAGTTGGTCTTTAAGGTGCTACTGGAAGGATTTTTTTTATTTTGTACTCTAAAACATCTGGAGGGCATCAGGTTGCAGAAGGCAGCAATAGAGTAACACAACCCAGAAACCTACCTATATATTTAACAATAGTAATTGGGTAGGGGAAATGGCCACCACTATGCACCCTTCCCCATGCATTTCTTGTATGTAATTCTGTCTCCTGTCTCTTGTGGTCTCCATTTCGCTCGATAAATGGGACAAGATGGTGAGTGATGTGACAAAGGGAAAGAAATAAAGCAGGGGATGCTGTATGGGCAGTTTCCTGAGGCGCCTGTATTGTTAAAAGGCACCAGTGAAGGCCTAACAAACAACTCCACATGACATTAATAGCGTTGCTTGGAGCAAGTAATTTTAAAAATAGGCATGGGGTCCAATTTTGATTGGGACTGCAATGCACAGGGAGGGATGGGTTAAACCAGCTGCAATGCCACAGTGCAATTAAAAAAAGCTCCATTTGGCACCATCACTAATTTTGTCATGAATTTAAAATGCTAGGTTGGTCTTATGAAAATGAATGTTTATTTGGATTGCCATATGTTTTTAAATAAATTGGTATTAGAAAGTTTGTGGTAATGATGTACTGATATATATTTTTTATGTTGTGCTGCTGTTATATTATGGGCTGCTTTGGACATTTTTATGAGGAAAAGTGGCTTATGAATTATTATTATTATTATTATTAATGGCACAGAAGGAAATCACCACAAGATCAATTTATCATTTTTTAAAAAAAATCCCCTGATATCACAGTGACACAATTAATGCAGAGGACCTACTGTCTAGGTGGCAAATAAGCAATCTGAGAGCCAATGTTTGTGCTTAAATCTCTCCTATTGAAGCCAATAGGAGATAAAGATGCTTAACTTTGGCTGAATTGTGCCCAGCTTTGTTTGCTTTGATTGACAGGAAATTGGCAGCATTGTTCTTCAGCCTTTTTTTCTCTTCAGTGCCCATAATACAGTCTCCTAATTCATAATACAGTCCTCTGCTTTCCTTGCTCTAACAAGCTACTTCCCAATCATCAAAAGGCAGGCAGGCAAGCACACAAAGGAAGAAGCTATTGGTGAGCTTTTGAAAGGTCTTTCCAAAACAAATAACAAAGAAAATAACAATTGATTCCAGTGACAGCAGAATTAGGCCAGAACCAACAGCTTCTAAGAATCCCACACTGCTGTTTCCACAATGAGCTTAATCTTCCTTAATGATCTAATAAATGAAGTCACCCAACAGTGTTTTCTGCATCACCATTTATCACCACAGAAGTGGATGGATTATGGCATTACTGAAACAATCAGGGAACAGGTTTCGTTCGAGCAGGCTTGAGGAAACATACTCAGTGTGATTTGGAGATATATATATATATATATATATATATATATGTAAAACGAGGAAGACGGAGGGGGGGTAGCTCAGAGATCAGGCAGGAGATACAGGCAGGGGTTTTTAATTATCTGCTTAATGCTACTCTTCTGCAGCACAACACACAAAAGGGAAGGAAGGAGATCCCACACAATACATCACCTATATTACTGACCAGAGCACACACATAGAGCCCCACCCCTGGGATACTAGCTGGATGGGGACGGAAAGGCTCCTTTTCCAAGCCGCCAAGGGCAGGGGGAAGAACATGCAACAAGGGCAGCCATAGACACACACTGTCACCAGAAACCAGGAGATAGATTGGGCCCCAACAGAGGCAAAGGAACAACCTTTTTTGCATGATGAGGGTGGGAGCAGAGAGTCCTGCCAGGAGCTAGAGTTGCAGAGCTCCCAAGAGTTAAATACACACTGCAGACTTCACAGAGCAGTTCCCTAACCACTTTAGCTACAGCAGCAGGACACAAGTTCCTGCTTATAGCGCCATCTTTGATTTAAGTCTAGTTCGTTGCATTATAACTAAACACATTTATATGCTAACAGTAGTTATCTGACACTGCTCTAGAAATAATAACAATACTATATTCCAGAAACTTTATTTCAGGATCCACAACGCTTCATCGTTGCATGCTTAGTTGCATTATTGCACAAACCTGAGTAAGAGTCTCTTGTTCGTGTAGCAAGAGAAGTTTGGTTCCAGACCCATCAGTCTTCTGCTCCAGCATCAGGGAAAAGTGTTCAATACACTTAATTGAGAGCTTCTCTTGAAGCGTTAAGATGACATCCTTCAAAAGAGAACAGATTGAAAACAACCACCCAGAAGAAAAGAAACGGATAGAATGGGGACCTTGTTTTCTCTCACTCTGAAATGTAATTTCTCAGTCCAAAGGGGTAGGAGTCTGTGGGCCAGACCTGGAGTTGCTCAGCTGCCAATCACATGATGTCCCACTGATGTCCTCTGCAAGGCACTTTGAAGTCCCAAGGTCAGGACTTCAAAGCACCTTGCAAGGCATTGCTAAAAGGTTTTCAAGAATCCCCTGCTAAAATGATGGTTAACAACCCCCAGCTCTCTAAGCAGGAGATTCAGATACACACTCTTTCCGAATTTGGCTGAGAACTGCCTGCAAAAAGTGAGGGCTTTCACCTTGCTTTAGCTGAAGTCCACTTTATGGCATTTCCCCATATACTTTCCCTCCACTTCAGTAATAAGCAATGATGCTGTCATAAAAAAAAAATGATTTCTCTCCCCTCCCTCTTCTTTTTAAAAGACATTTTTTTCATCAGTAACATTCTTGTTATCTTCCCACTGCTAAACATCTGAGTGGATATTTTTGAACAAGCTTTGTATCAATCTCTATCTTCTGTTATTACATCTAAAATGACGATTAAATGTTGGTTTGCCTAAATGCAGTTCTGATTTCATTCAAAACTGACCACCCATCTGTACAGATCCGCGTTATTTTCAATTTATCTCTGAAGAATATATATAGGTTAACCTTGCCACTTGACAAAAAATTTGGTGAGTTCAGTATTAGAAATGGATACCTAGTAAACTGAACATAAGAATTCTGGTTCACAAAATCATTATTGATGCTAGGGAGATAAATAAATTATTGAAGCAGTTAAATAGTTCCAAAGATTTTTGAAATATATGACTGAGATGCATCACAGATGCATCACAGACATATTGATGGCACTTCATCGCAAGTTCACTTATTTTTGCTAAACATTTATTTTTAGATCAGAAATTAGGCAAAAATGTGCACACTGAGTATATAACTAAGGGAAACTGACTGTAGAAAGGACAACACATTACTGCAAATGTTCGAGAGGTTAGGAAAGCTATCAGTAGGGAACCAGAGCGAAGTCTCTATTCTCAGAAAAATAAATAAGTCACAGTGTTGATTGAAGTGTATTATATAATCTGCATTTATCAACATGCTTAAGTTGTGCTAATGCATTATGGGTCAGAGTTGGATAAAGGCTTTGCTTTCCTCAGATAGGAAGGCACTGCCCATCAACAGAAGGCCTTTGATCAAAGTGCCGGGGACTGTGGCAGGGTTAGCCCACCCATGAGGCAAGTTCAGGCAACCGCCTTAGGAGGCAGGATCCAGCCTCTGAGGAATGCATCACCTGCTGCTGCCGCCTCTGCCATGGTGGCAGCGACTGCTACGGCATGCACCTTGGGAGGCCAGATGTGCCTCCTCCTTGGCAGCCCTACCCCAATACCGCCTCTATTGTGGCTCCTCACAAATAAGAGGCACTGCTGGTCTCCTCCCACTCAGGAAATGGCATGGGCTGCTCGCTGGGGTCTCCTGGGGTCTGTACCTGCCCGGCATGATTTAGAACAGGCCCATTTCCCTCTGCGCCGGTCTTTGATTCCCAAGAAGGTGTCATTTTGTGGTTTGCCTCAGGTGCCAAAATATCTTGGGCCAGGCCTGGACAGTAGGCTGCTACTTTTGTTGACTTTCTCCTCCTACTGCATCCCAAATGCTGCCTCCCGCACTGTTCCAGAAGATCACTAAAGCCAGAGTAGCTTCCGGCTCCCATTAGTACCATTCCCATTGTGAATTTATTTCACAATATCCCTTATTCGTTTAGCCTGTGGTCTACTTACTAGTAATACAATTCACTGCTGGCATAACCCTAACATACCTATTTCTCATCTTATTGACTCATATTTGTTGCAAGTTATTCAATTAGCAATCAATATCTTAATTTCAGCTGGCACAGCATGCTGACTTCTGGCAGCATATCATGACTTCTTAGTGAGGTCCATGTAATTTTAATTAAGTTGCAGTAATTAAAGCCGTCACCCCTATTTTTGAATCACTAGCGCCACATTAGAGTTTATGAGCATAAAATTCATTTAAATCCACAAAATTCGTCACAAGGAAGCCTTATAGTACAGGCTTGAATCCTGCATACAAAAATGTTATTGTAAGGCTTGCTGGAACTTTATTCATTTATTTTTTGCAGTTTAAGATGCAATGTATGTTGAAGATTCTGAGCAGCGAGCCTACCTTTATTGAAGTGCTGCAATCAAACCGAAAAGATTTGGTCTGCCCATTTTCAAGATACACTTTCAGAACGTTTGGCATGAAAAGAAGTGAATTATCTTTAACAGTTTCCTGTCAGAGAGTCAAAACAATGAACACGATCAGAGCTCCCATATAACAAGGCTTTAAATTAGCCTAGAACTCCGATTCAGGGGAAGGAACCACACAAGCTGACTGACACTTGAAATCATGGACTCTGGATCCCCCCTAAGCAAAATGAATTACTATATTTACCACTAATATTGAGTCATTTTCTGGTGGCCTTCACATGGAGGGATGGTGCTCAAGTTGTCCTTAAGCCACTGATGTTACAATCCTGGTACTTATTACCAGCGCTGAACTGCCCATGAGGCTGACTGAAGCAAGTGCCTTGGGTGGCGGAATCCCATGGGGCTGTGACCCTGCAGGTGTGCCCCTGCCACCACTTGGGCCATGCAGTTGTGGCTTCCAGCAAGATCTCATAAGAGTTCCACAAGATCTAGCTGGAAGCAGCTGCCCCGCGACCCTGGAAAGTGACGCTTTGGCGGGGAGCACCTTCTTGTTTCACCTCAGTTGACGAAACGGGATGGGCTGCCCTGCTCATTACTCATTAGTCAAAAAAGAGTTAGAGAAAAAGATGGGCTCAGCTTTGATACAATATATTGCCAAATTATTGTCAGCAGCCTGGTCTCCTTCCCCAGCAGTACCTTTTATGCAATATGGCGCAGCATGAATACCCTTTTTGTGCATTGGGGGGAAGGAGTGATTGCAAATCCATCTGCTGCTTGCATGTTGTTCTTCCATTGTGCACCTCCCAGGGTTTATTTGTTTTATTGCCCACAGATTGAATTCTGATCTGAATGGGTCACTGGTGTGACCCAGGGTGGCAATTATTATACCCCTCTTCTTTTATAAAATTACAAATAGAAATGTGCAACTGAGAGGCCATGTTGCAGGGATTAGTTTACGGAAAGGACGAGACAATGATTAACACAGTACTCGCTAATTGGTGCTCGTTCTTCACAGGAATGAGCAAAGGTAAAAGTTGGAAGCTTGAAATTCAAAGAAACTAGATACAAAATTAAGCAACGGTGAACTCTTTTTAAAGCACAGCATTTATAATATAATATTTATAATATAGCTCCTATATTAGGAGATGATGTCTATGAAATATTAATGCTGAGATGTTGCTTACTTTGCCAAGAACCAAAGATTTCATTGTGCCCTTGGTTTCATAACGGGATTCTTTAAATTATTAAGAAGGATCAAGGAATAAAAAACATACTGTTGCATTTTCTGAAACACCTTCTTTCTCAGGTAGGCAATTGTGGGGCCTTTGTGTATGCGAGAAGGATGGCCCTGTCCCCCCGAGTCTCTTCTGAACTGCCAACAAACCTTTATTATGGCTCAGGCACAACCATTCAGTTAATTACACAGTAAGGTACTTTCACATGATTTCACATCTTGAGTTGCTCACTTGAAAATACAGTACTCAACGTCAAAACTAAGAACCTTGTGAAGAGTTTATAGATTTGTGAGAGAGAATGCTTTCCGTCTTAAGAACTTGTGTGTCATAATGGATGTTCACTGTTATGTAAGCTTTGCACATGATGTATAATTTCAACACAGAGATATTTCCAAACAAGCAGCGTTGAATAAAATATGCAATGGTACAGAGGAGCATAGGGACTATAACATGCCACTGATTATATGCTTGAATTGATCCTTAGAATCCTGGATAACTTCGCTTTCTTTCTTTTTTTAAAACATTAATTTCCACCCCAAATCTTGGCATGGTTTGGATATAATGTCTATAATGAATACATTGCTCACACATATCTAGGCAATTTATCATACTATTGTCCATTTAAAACTTTAGAGAGTGATTTTGAATGAATCTCTCTCTCTCTCTCTCTCTCTCTCTCTCTCGCTTAAAAGAGAATTATATTTTAAAATGAAGAAATAAATATTCACACTCACAGAAACCTGGCCATTAATAATGACCTCTTCTGAGAATCGCACTTTGACAGGATTCGACTTCAATCTGGCCTTTTTTGCAGCGCTGATAAATGCCGATTTAGGAGACTAGAAAGAAGGGATGAAAAGGGCGGAAAAGGCAAAGATGACTTGAATGACAGTTAACTGCCAACCACTGCTATAGATCTTCTGATCAAGTCTCATTTGATTCCATCTGTCAGAAATATTACTGCTTCTGCCCAATGCTATTTATTATACAATGGAAATAAAAGCAAATCACACTTTTCTGTTAGTGGTATGAAAAAATGTAAACACAGTCGGTCAGATGCAACAGGAATAGGCTGACATTCTTTCAGTGACATGAAGGCGGGCAACATTAACATATGGGAATCCCTCAAAGACGATCACAGTGCCTGAAGGCAGACCATCAGGTTGTGTAGCTACAGCAGTGACCGGAGGAGGAATGGTTGCTGGGAGGAGCAGAGAAAGAAGAAACACCATGGTTTACCTGTAGCAGCACAACTGGGCACCTTCATCTCATCCACCTGAAATAAAACACGTGTCTCCTGTATCACCCTCCACAGCCATAGTTGGCACTTGTAACTCTCCAATGGTTTGATTTTACCTCCAAAGGGGCACTCTTCCACTGTCTCCTGAGACAGATGGATGCCAACAACACAGTCCGTAAGAGGGTATGCAAAATATTTTCACCAGTGTAGGCTTTTGAAAATGGAGCAGCTGTAGTAGACTGCAACCACTACTATGCTATAAGATCCACTATCCTGTAATATTACATATGAGCCTGTTCTACTGATGAAGCCTAGGATGGCGAAACAAGGCTAATATTCCGGAAATCCTTGTCTTAGACTCTGTGAAAGGATTCTGTGGAACTTTAACAACCCTTCATGTGGATTATTGGACTCTTTGAACAGACAGGTGGAATAGATAGTTTTACATGTATGGACCTTATGCATGAACTGACTAGAGAATGAACTGATCCACTGGGTCTTCTGCTTTTTTCCATTGAACTTTATGAGACTTCCATTGAAATCTACAATTTGATACAATGAATAGTATACCTTATTTATTCAAAAGTACAGCTGGTTACATCTTGTGTGTTTATTGAATAATGTAGTAACTGGGTCTTCACATGGAAAGAGAAATTCATAGGCAATTACTATGAAAAAAATCCAGGGATTTTTATTTTTTTAATATCGTACAACTGTATTGATCCAGCAGGCTGCAATGGTTTGCTGCCATAGTCTGTTGCAACTTCAGTTCTGCCACAGACTTGCATTCAGGATGCAAAACGATGCACCAAACTTCTTTCCAATGAATAAACTGATAAGGAGCATGTGAAACAATGTACTGCACAATGTGCATTGGGGAAGCTGTCTATTACTCTATATATGCCCCCATTTTAGGTGGGACCAATATGTGCACAATTGTGCACAGCGCCGAACCTGGAACTAACCTGGAAATGTCATAAAATACATCACTTAAAGGGTGTAACTGGGGTGGAGGCAGAGCAGGGGCACAATGGGGCAGAGTGGGGGAGGAGTGGGGTGTTTCAATTGCATGCGATTTCACACAAGTGTGCAATGACTCTGGATGCAATCCCCGTATATGTGTCTGTGTACGTAGGTGTGTGCCTTTAAGAAAATAAGTTGTTGTTATTTTATGCCATGGAGAAACGAAAGAATCACAAGAATTCCCAAGTTGTGACCTTCATCTGACTGGCTGGGCAAAAAGGTCATTACAATTGTTTTGCTAATTAATAGAGTATGGCTGCTGTCAAAGTAGCATGTTTTATATCCTTTTTAAAGGTTCTGTAGTACAAGTAAAAAGTTTTTGTTTCAATTAGAGGAAGAGAATGGCATCTCTGGTAATTTTAATATTTTCTTTTTCCTGCCATGGAAATCTAATGCAAATGTCCAGAGCACAGGTGGGTGATTGTATGCAGATGTGAGTTAAAGGTCCCTTAACCATGATGGGTTCTAATGGGTGTCTTAAGTATCTACAGTATGACGGATTTCCTGGTGCTTCAGGCATGGAGATTTCCCTGTCCAGGGCTCCGAAATGCAAATTAATAGGTGAATACGGAGTATTTGACTGCATTGGGGACTAAGAAGGGAGAAAGGCACCTGCATACTCCAGAAGTCTCACATATGTTGCATGAATATCAAGAGCTACTTCTATTCTCTGTTAATGGAGGTGACACAAGGTGCACATGTTGCTTACTTGTCCTAAGTCTCAGCATAGCCTACCTTCTTAGGTAAAATGGTGACTTTAGAGGCAAGGTGCTAAGGAAATACCAAAATGGCAGCAAATTTGAGCCTCTTGGTCATACTAGCAATCACATGAGATCAGGAATGGGGAACTTCAGGTACAAGAGCTGATAATGTTAATAGTTCTTGTCTAGACAGAGAATGGAGAGGGATGTGTGAGTGTAATGGAACTAGCCTCTTGTACAAAGGTAAAATTCATATCCATTTCACTGCCCATGTTTGCCTTTGGCACCACTGGCCTGTGATCCCTGGAAGGTTGTCTATATGGCCTTGAGAAGAAAAAGGATTCCCCACACCACCACTCTTGCATTAGGTGATCCAGGCTTATCAGATCCATTGCACCCATCATATCTGGTGATTCATGCTAAATACAAAATACAAACTTTCCCAGTGATCTAGGGTCAAATGTTTAAATACTGTTGTTTTAGAATCTGAACTGCAATATCATTGAAGGCTGCTGCTTCAGCTTTTAAATGTTTCAAAAGGTGCTTCTCTTACTAAAAGAACTTGATTTATATTTTCAGAGCTCATGTGTCCAACAAAATAAGTCCAGCAATAAAACCAAAACTGATATGTTGCAACAATTTCTATTTTAATACCTTCATATTCATATTGTGAGTATAAGAGTGATTAACGGTTCATGGACTGACTAGTTCATTTTTTTATTATGAAAGCACTTCTTTTTAGCTAAATAGAAGACATTATTCTCATTTAATGACCTTAAGCAGGAGCTTAAGCAATGCATTTGTCAGGAAATGCAGAATATAGAATATTTATAGGGTTTGTAAGATATAGTCTGTAATAAAATCAGCAATAAAGCCAGTCTCATTAGCACTATGTTGTTGGGAGTAGGAAGAATGAGAAAACTCTAATACCTTACCATAACCAATGCCAGCAAGAACTCTTCTGTGTGGACCAATGACATTTTTTCATGGCCACAAGTGTGGAAGCAAATTGCTTATGATAGTATGAACACAATAGTAGGAATGAAAGACCACTACAGTTGTACCTTGGTTTTCAAACAGCCTAGTTCTCGAACGTTTTGGCTCCTGAATGATCAAAACCTGGAGTTTCCTGCAGCCAATCAGAAGCTGCGCTTTGGTTTTCAAATGTTTTGGATGTTGAATGGATTTCCGGAACAGATTTTGTTCGACTTCCAAGGCACCCTCATGTGCTTCATTTGTTTGCTTTATGAAACTCACAGTTACAAAACCATATTAACCTACTACAAATCTGTTAACTGCAACCGGTGCACAGAATACAACAGTAACAAAGGAAGCTTCCGTATTCTGAGTCAGACTATTGGTCCATTTGGCTCAATATTGTTTACACTGACTGGCAGAGATTGAACCTGGAGCTTTCTGCATGCAAAATATGATGTACTTTACCGCTGAGCTGCAGCCCAGTTAAGTCCATAGATAACTGTGCACATAATATTCAAAAGACATTGACTGCACAAATGCAAAATGCCTATCCACAATATCTTATCCTAGAGTTATTGGTTCCCATAAGAGATCTTACACCATATCATGTTGCTACATGACCTTGTGACAAATATTGTCTCCTTTATTTTTCACCATTGTTATTTATAGGATTGTGAAAGTTTCAAAAAGGCGCAGCTATGGTTGCATATAAAAAAAATACAAAGGGGTTTTAGCTTAATAACAATGAAATGGATTACAACACGTGTATTAGGTGGGAGAGAAAAAAAACGTTCTATGAAAGTTATGTGGAATTTCATACTTTAACATTCACTGAGAATGAGACAGTGAAATCAGATATAATAAAAGATGAGCAAGGTTTGCATATCTTCTTAGATGCTCACATTAAATATGCTATTAAATGAACTTCATCATTACATAACAGTAAACACATTAACTATGGTAATTAATAGCCACAAGCTACACGCTGGCTAGTTTGCAGCAACAAGAATTGGTTCACTGGGAAATAACAAAATTAAAACAATAAGAATTGAGAAGACACATGTCTGCAGCCTTTATTGTGAGGCAGGCTTTTTTTCTTTTTTCTTTTTTGAGAAAAAGTTGCTTAGATTTCCACAACAAATTTATGTCCCTAGTACTTATCCCCATCTCATTCATTCTCTCTTCCCAGCACTATCCATCATGGCCAACTTTTTCTTGACTAATAATTATGCAGCAGTTGCTGACTACCAATATGGCTCCAAGGCTGTCATATTTGTCAATATTTATTTTAATGAAAGTATCTTGGAAAGGCAGTGAATTATCTCCAGGCAAATAATGGTACATAGTCAGTATGCACTTTTTACTGGGGTAGACCTCAGAATCCCATGGAAACAAAGGGTGTGTGATGTTCACACATCCAACAGAGGGAAGAGCACAATGACGTTTAAGTGGAAGTTATAATGTCTAATGATATCTATAATTAGGCTCTTCCCTAAGAGCTTAAAACACTTTACATAATTCTCTCTGTGGCATTAGAAGCCTTACAACAAAAGTGCAATGCAGGCCATATATATCCATAGGACCGACAGCACACGGGAGGACTGAGTCTGCAAGACACCCAGATCTGAAGTAGGGGACTACCTGGTCCACCACCAGCTATTGGAATGTTTTTAATAAAGTATGACTGAGCATCACAATGTATTTGAAAACAGTCAAGGAGTGTATGAAGGAGGACTGGTGAGGAATGCGCCCAGGAGAGAGTTCTGAGGGGCATAAATGCCTGGAGGGCCACATTTGACCACTGGGGCTGAGGTCACCTCCCCCCCACCTGCCCGATATGAAGAAACAGAATTAGGAAATAAAGGGAGAAACACATCAAGAGAAAGACAGAAATTCAGGAGCAGCCAGAAGCGAAGCAGAAAGCAGCTGCAGTAAGAGATCAAGCCACTCTGCCTTTTGGCCCCAGGCTAATTCACTGACTCTCCCTCTCTCTCTACCCTCTATTTTCTTACTGCAGGATTTGCTGGTAAACCTTCAACTTCACTTCATGGCAATAATTTGGAGCAAATAAAGACTGCCATGCCTACCCCAGCATGGAAGAAAATGTTTGATTTTCTAGCAAACATCTCTGGATAACTGGGGGTGGGCAGGAGTGGGGGTGAAGACCAGAGCTGTTTTCCTGATTAGGTCTATATCAAAATACATTCCCACAATAATTTCAAAACAACAAATAATCGTAAGTCCGCAAAACAACCCACATGCTGAAATCAGTTTGTATAACTGTGTATACTTTATTGTTTATCTGTATAGACGTTGAGCTTTACAGTAAAAGGATTCATGGGGATGATTAAAGGGTCTCCTTCCATTGCCAGCCTCAGCAGGAGCAAAGACTTGCTTATGCTGTTCCCTCACAGCAAGATACCTTCTTAGGATTTAATAGCTTTCCAGAATGATGGCTTATCAGACCCTCAATTGAAATTTATTCTCCAAGCCTGAATGCACAGCACAATGGATAAATGATCTAATTGGAAATATGCCTAAGCCTAATAAACTACCCATTGCAATGATAACCCATTTACAAAACAAAATGTTTTCAACAGATAATCAAATAAACTTCCAGAAAAGTGAAACTTCAAAGTGCTCCAAGTGATTAAGCTCTTAAATCCTTTCCTTATCAGTACAGATGACATTCAAATTAACCTGAGAAAGATTTATTAGATTGACAGGAAGCACAAAAGAAGAATGTTTGGCTTTGGTTGTAATTAAACTGAAAATGAATGAGCTTAAGCAAAACTAATCTGGAAGACACTGAGTGAATTATGTTCAACAGATGACCAGAGTACTGTAATTCTATAATAGTGTTAGTTTCACTGAGTTGTTTTCATGATGGGTTAGTAGCAAACGTATATATACTACTGGTTTTATCCAATTCAGAATACACCTTTGCTCTCTCTTCTCTTTACACAACTGCTGGACAGACAACACTTCTTCAGGAGATCAAAACAATTTGACAAAACAAATGGGGGCAATTATACTTCATTTCAGATCATCTCTACCTTGAAGCAAAGAAAATAAAATATTTCTGCTGTGGTATCTGGTTCGAACACATACAGCATCAGAGTCAGATTATTAAAAAAAACAACAAACTCATCTAGTAACACCCATGAGCTGAGATTAACACCATCTACTCACTAGCACACCACCTAAGAGCAATGTTACTGGCAATCAGTTTTTTGTGTGCCCACTCAGTCTGCTGCCCAGGTACTGTTGAGTTCTGTAAGTCCTGGAAGACCTGCTCCCTGCCTTGCAGGTCTTATATCCAGCTGACCTGGGAGGGCAGGGCCCGGACCAACTTCAGCTACAAAACCTGAGGCTGCTGAATAGACTTTTGGGCTGGATTGTGTGTGGGAATTTGTTGAGGAAGGACTGTTGCTGTTGGTATTTTGTATCTTTATGTTAGACTTTGTGGATTATGGGAAATTGTTTAGTTCAGTTGTGTATTTTTTAATGTTCTGTTTATTGCTCACAACTACAACATAATAAAAGTAGTCATGTATTTTTTTATGTTGTAAGCCACCTTGACCATGGTTTGAACTGTGGAAAGGTGGCATAAAAATAAAATTATGTTTGTAAGTATGTACGTTATGGGCAAGTTCAGAGACTCTGCTTTTATTTCCTTTGGTTCTTTATTTTAATTCAGACTTGGGCTGGACAGCCCTTCAAAGACAGGACTGTCCTCTGTAAACTAGGAAACATGGCTACTCTAAAATGGTTCGTATTGTTTTGTTTCAGCCAATGAGAAAATTCAGTACATATAATAGGAGAATTTTAAATACACACACAGAGTAATGCACTAGGTCCTTCTGAGGTTATTGTAGTGGTATGAGTACATCTGAAGCTTCAAGTTAACTACCTTGGTTTGTTTATTCTTGCAGTTGACCTAATATACTTCTATGTTGTTGCTTTTTTAAAAAAACACACCAAGCAACAGTTCATTCTGAGTACACAGCCAGATACTGTTTCAGCATTCTAAATCTCAGGAGCATTATAAGTGTACAAGAAAAGGATTGCTGCCATCCAATCAGAGGTAGCATGGCCTCAGGCCAGGAATAAAATTTATAACATGCATCCCTCTGATTGCATTTAGCACTATAAGAATGTCTCCAAGCTGCATACAGCTTCACTGCAGGCTGTATATTTTTGCTTTCTATATTATTAAATCCAATAACGGAACAAGCAGTTGTGCTTCTTAATAATAAAATGTGGAATGAATTTCCTAAAAACCATGGCATCAAACGTACTGTGAGTTTAATTCTGATGCCATTTTATACTAACTTACAAACCTTCAATGGATCCCTGCTATGACTTCAATTAACTGGAGTCAAAAGGAATAAGGTACATCAAAGACACAGACTTTAGGCCACAAATAGATCTCTGTTTACATAATAATTGGTGCAAACATGATCTATTCCTTAGCTACCTGGAAAAGATGCGGAATAAAGGAAAGGGGATATATTATTACCATTTAAATAGGGGGCTGTCCAAGCATGAAGGACACTACTCACTTAGGAGAATTCTGCATAATGAGTTCTGAGATCTATGAGCCAGATTTCTTCCATCATTTGCTCACTGCAGTGAAAGCTAGCATTTTATCACATAGTGTAAATAAAATGCCATGTAAATTAATAAGCACATTAAATAAAATGCCAGTATGCTAAATTGTGTAGATAAGGCTAAAGGGAAAGAGAATGATGCAATATTTTATGGTAGAATAAGAAGTATCAGAGCATCTTAGGAAGTGTCTATATCTCAGTCTATCAAGCGCTTGCTTGGTCAGAATCAGGGATGGGGCTGGACTCACCTGATCCCCACACTTCTCAGGTCAATGTAAAAATCAGACTGTGACCTTGTTCAGAATCTGCACTGGACCAAATTCCTCCATGAGGTAAATCTGAGGGCTTTAAAATTGTTCCCCCTCCCTTTTGGATGACTTGTACTCAGAAAGGTATACTACATTTTTTTTAAATAAAAAAAAGACAAATTAATGTGAACATCCCAGGCCCTCACCACCCAGAGTGGCTAGGAAACACTTGCTGTGTGGGTTGCAAACAGGATCACAAATTCCTCTGGGAGTATTGGGGTGCAATAATGTCCCATCCCTTCAGAGACATTATATGGGGAGGAAGCATGACGGCTGCATGGAAGGAGTCGGATGTCATCACAGCTTGACATTTATAGACCATGCTGCAGCAGCTACACTTCTTAGCTGATCCAGACAGACAGTTTATAAACTTGGGAGAGAGTGAGCTTTAATGCTCTTGGATGACCTTCATACGCACTTACTTTTTGTTATATGCAGACAACTCTATGAGGCCGAGGTGTCTTCAGCCCCCTCAATACCTGCTGGCAGGGAGCCAGGCTCCCTCAGTGTTGGGGGGGCTGAGCGTGGAGCCAAGCATGGCATGGTTCAGTGACCAGCTTGCTCCATGCCCCCACAATCTTGGGTGCAGAACCGCACATCTGATTATATCTATGTAGATTATTTGCCAGGGAGGGCAGCTTGAATATTAACTGCAGAAATGGGATTGGACTGTTTATATCCAAAACCAAAATGAACATGAACTAGGTTTGGAGAGATCTACTCGTCAGTATGTCATCGTCCACATTTGTAGCTTGGGCACTCAGAGTCTCCTCTTAGCTTAAAGCACTCAGTTGTCAGAAAATGGACATCATATGTACCCCAGGCACTTTTGGAGGAGTCTTTCCACCTGTTTAAGACAGGCCTGTATTTTGCACTGTTTCGTGTGAACAAAGGGATATTGCCTGCCACATGCCTGTGCACTTGCCCGTACTACATAAAAACAGGCAAATGTTGCTTTTGTGTCTTACAGTCTGCAGGGGTGGGGGATACCATGAATTGCCACATCACTTTTTGCTCCGTTACTTAACTCTAGCTGGGTCTTTAGTTTGCTTGGGTCTTGCTCAAGGGGAATAAATGCAGCCCCGTCACCAGAAAAGGGGGGGAAAGACCCCCTAGTCATTTAAAACTCACTGAAAAGGAATATAATCACGGTGTTGCTAGACAAGGGGGAAAACGGAAGCCAAAAAAAAGAAGACTCAAAAAAGATTGGCTAGTATACTTGTGAAATGTCTTGGAGTAGAATTCAATATCCTTGTTCTTCTGCCCCCAAGAAGCACTCCTCATACATACTGGAACATATCCATATTTATTTAAATTACACTTACATTGTTCCACTTCTGTCTAGAGTAGTATATAATCATCACATTTATCTTCAAAGACACAGCTCGTACTTCACTTGTGCTATTGGTTATGCAGATAAGGAAGACACACACAGAGAGAATAGGCAGACAAAAGCAGTAAATGTTGCTAGGAAACTAATTCTAAAAAACACGATAACTACTTACAGGATAAGGCTGAATAACAGTAAGGAGGATCGATTCTTTGCAGCTTCTGTAAAAAAGGAGATGAGAGTGACGATTCATATTTTTATGCTCCAGAGATAACAAGGTTTCCTTTTTTAGTGGAGAGAATTGGGATTTTGTAACAGGACATTTCTTAACAACAAAACCAAGAGTATTGAGAACAGAGCTGAGCCAAGACAAACAGCAGTTTCCCAGATATTTTTGGCTACAATGAAATGTCCACACCATACATGCTTTCTCTGAAACAGGGTGACAGTTTGCCCATCAAGAACGAAGGCAATTCTGGTGAAGGGAGTCTTCACTCTGGCTTATATTTCTTTGTCCTCAATGATGTTATTACACGGTCAAATCTGATTAGTTATAGAGTATCCTGGTATCACTCCATCTGCTATATGGTTCCACACTAGCTGGGGACCCAGAAAGAAGAAATATGGGGGCTGGCAATTGTGCCAAAGCAGTGGCGACTGATGCTGGATTCAGATATCACTTTATTCCATCTTCACAGCATTGACTTACCTGTTCATTTTTTGCATCTTATGCTATCTTTAACATGACATAAAAGTCACTTCTGGAAACCTTGTGGAATCTAATGAAAGTTTAGCACTAATTTCCATGTTTATTGTTTCCATAGAAAAATCTGCTTGCAAGCTCCTTAACTCAGAAAACTGCGGGAGTTTTATGTTGATGAAATTTCAGGTGGTATGCAGTTTCTCCAGCCATTTATGGCAGTATATTGATTTTTAAAAGGCCACAGTTCCATAACACTGCAGTTTAAAGGAACATTAGAAATCAAGACAGAAGCACAAGCATTATAACCAGTAAACCCCATGTCTTAATGCAGCCGGAAAGGGGGGTGGGGAAAGCAGCAAAGAAGAAGGAAGTAAATATTACTACATTATAGTGGCTTTTAAGGTATTTCAAGCTCTCCCCACTTCTTGCAGTCCACAGACAAACAGACCAACATCTGATAAAGCCAGATTGACAGCAAAACAAATGAACATATGTACATAAATACATAAATATAGGAGTCAAAAGTAGTATCAGAATTAAGGCACTTTAACGTGCATCACAGCAATCCAACTTGTATATTATTACTTATTTTTCTAATGAGAACCAATAGTGTCATATGCCTGTACACATATGTTATCTGGTGTTTGCTTTCAAAGTGGAACAGCTTCCCTCAGGAGGCTAAGGACTCTCCTTCTCTGGAGGTTTTTAAGTAGAGGTTAGATGGCCATCTGTCATGGATGCTTTAACTGAGATTCCTGTAATGCAGGGGGTTGGACTAGATGGCCTCTGGGTCTCTTCTAATTCTATGATTCTATGAGTCAACACTTAGGTTTCAATCCTAATGCTCAATTTTCTTGGGAGTAAGCCCCATTAAACATTGTGGGACTGACTGCCAAGCAAACATGGATAAACTTGCACTTTTAAAGCATGGATAAGATATTTGCAAGGCCCTATTAGGATTTTCAGATGTTTGCAGCATAATACTTAAAAAGATGTCTTTCCTTCTTTGTACATTTGCTGCCAGAAATGCACGCCAAACATGTTTGTCGCATCAGGTGTGCAGCTGCCCTAAGAAAATGTGTTTGCACATAGTCAAAGGTAATTTTGGGTCACACAAGGATAGACTCAGCCATTCAAATCCTTCAGCATCCTCTAAAGACTAAGAGGAAAGATTCTGAGGAAAACCACAGTCATTATCATCTACTTATAATTAATTTAAAGTAATTAATTGATAGCTTTCTGAAAAGTTGAACCAGTACATTGGTAAAGCAGCAAAATGGGACACAGAGATTGCAAAAAGCCTGTGCTGGAGCATTCAAAGCTTTTGCTAAGGAACTGTTATGAAGTGTTAATCTTATTGAGTATCTCAGAAACACATAGATAAATGCATATTTATTTGCCATGTAAACACCCTCAAAGCCAATATTTGTTTTATTACATCAAGGGGCTGTTTTTCTTTTTAACATTTGGGAAAGGTTAGTTGCCACTTGATGGTGATGAACTTGAGTTTCTGTTGGCTCCCCCGATTTCCAATGCAATTAATTGCCTGCTTCTGAGATTTATTGCCGGGTTGACTGAAGTGCAACTAATTTACATGCCAGTGCTGCTCAGTTGGAAAAACAAAATAAATCACCACCACTGTATTAGCCTGAATGAGTGCAAAGCCCCAAAGAATTTGCTCATGAATAATCCAGCAGCTGAAGTAAATGGGGACTCGTGGTAAGTGGTTCCACATTTGCAATTTACGTGACTGGTCTTAAAACACTATTGATCTCTCCATCCCATTCAGTCTACAACAACTCCGCGAAAAGCAACCATGTATCAGGAAAGCATTCTAGTAGCAGCTCTTCCTTAAGGAACATGACACACACTCTGTTTCACCATTCCCACCCAAGGGACAAAGTCTTTTTCAGTCTTTTCAGCCAGAGTGGAAGGGGGGGGGGAAGGTATTGGTCCCTGTAACTTTAGAGAGAGGAAACAAAAATTCAGAGAAAGGCCCATTTGTGAGCAGCTCTTTGGCTAAAAGGGGGGCTTTCAATGTGACACTGTCAGGGTGGAAAACATATACTTGAAGATTTTGTGGTAGTTGTGTACTGGATAAAATCATTGTATTGTCATGCTGCTTTGTGTAGTTCTTTGGACAAAGAGAGAATAACCCTATCCTTTTATATAGCTGTGGAGTGAAATATTCCCTTGGAGGTTTATAGGATGCCTCATCCGTGGTTATCTTTGTCACAGCAGCTTGTAAAATCATGCAGCTGGTTAGGATAGGCAAACATGCTCAAGTGTGACAGGTTATCATGGGCTGATCAGTGGGTGGACAATTTATTTCAAAAGCGAAGAATGTTGTAGGGCTGAGAGACATAAACTCATGAGGCACCACCAGAGTTCACTGTAAGGCCACCAATGCTATACTTGCCATTTTTCAAACCCATGATAACCATAACACAATTGGATATTCCTGTTTTACATGCTATTCTTGAATGATTCAGACTTGAGAGATACATCTCCTGCCTCAGTCAGTCAATACATTGAACCTTGCACCAAATGTTATTAAGAAGCACAGCAAATGCTATTAATTTCAGCCCTAGAACTCAAGAAGCAAAATCTCCCTTTGCTGGTGTTTCCACCCCTTTGCTAGCTATGCCTCCCTAGATACAGGAAGAACAGTGTAAATGTATATTCCACCCTGAACAAAGGCAGATTTGAAAAGAAACCAGAGATCATAAAGTGGCTTTAGTTAATATGCTCTTTGTGTAGCTAACAAAGAATCCATATGCTAATAACCAGATTTTCTTTATTTCCAGATAATTAACACTTGCTTAACAACAGCAACAACCTGAATGAGGATTTTTCTAAGATTAGGGGGATTTCAGGGCCATCCACTTTACATTTACGGTGCATTCTGCTTGGACTGTATTTGGCAGTTCTACCCAGTTTCATAGAGATACTTAACATGCAAGAAATGTGGAACATAAAGGTGAACAAAAGTATTAGATGATGGAACATTACAAAGGTCAAAGCAGTATTGCTAAGTATTATCTGTCTCGGACTACATGAAGCATGGGAATTTTAATATAAGATTTGCCATTGACTTTGTCTGTGAACTTGCAGGTGCAGAGGTCTCCCCCCTTTCTACTTATTCAGTGGAGAAGGAAAGAAAGAAATTTTGAGAATAATGTCCCTGCATGGAGATGAAACATTAAACAGCTGACCCTGAATCATATTCTGATGACAAATGACTTATGAGACATTAGTGGGATAGGAGGCCTGATCCTAACAGAAGGTACTAGAAAATATGAAGGGCATTGATGGATATTGGCCACCACAGAACAAAAATCCAATCTTTATGGGTCAAAAAAGACAGACAGAATAGCTAAGGCTGTTGGCAGCGCAACAGGAGATAGTCCATGTGTTACTTAGAGTTCATTCTCTTAAAGTTAAAATGATCTAGCCAAGAGGGGACAGGTGCAGGTAATGCTCAGCAGCCAAGCAGAGTGGCATGATCTATATTGAGATAGCATGTGTTCTGACTGGCTGTGTTGTTCTGATGGAGTTTTGCTGTGTACATTTGGTCAAATGACACCCTGCTATGTACAAGGCCTAAAATAAGAAAGGCAAAACCTCTCTCTATTCCTTTCTCTTCAAATTATTCTCTGTTTTTGTTCAGTTTTCTTAGGAAAGCCTTCTTGAGACTTTTTCTCTGGATTCAGATTGCATTACTTAAGTGGCTTTGCTCACAAAAGAAAGGGTCAAGCAAGGAACTATGTGTGTGAGAGGGGATATACAGACTTCAGGGATAATTTCACAATGCAAATTCAGTATGACACATTGCACAGGAGACAACATCTTTCTCTGGAGAGCTTGACATTTACAGGCAATCTTAATCAGAGAATGAAGTTAGAGAACAAACATAAAATTTATTTGCATGATATAAATACTAATTATTATAAAAATATGCAGAGGGCCTTTTCGGTAGTAATACTCCAGTTATGGAATAGCCTCCACAGAGAGGCTTTCCTGGTACCTTCTTTATTATATTTTTGGCACCAAGTACAGACCTTTTCTTATTCACCCAGGCATTTGAACGGTATTTTAAACCACTCTGGGGCTGTAGCTGCTTAGTGTAGTTTTGATCTGAGCTGTGAACTATTTATGCTGCCTCTGTTGCAAGGAAATTTTTATTGCCTTTTATTGTTGATTTTAATTACCATAAATTGCATTTTTTAAAAATATTGCCTGTTTGTAAGCCACTCCAGTGAATATTTATTGCTGGGTGGCCCTACAAATCAAATAACAAAATGGCAAATTCTTCACTGAAATGCACCCAAAACTCTCATAACACCCCTCAAGAGCACAAAACAAAACTAATCCTTTTAGACATTATATGAAAAGAGAAGGCAAGAAATTATGTATCTAGAGATTAAAGTAAAAGGTTGGAAGGGACCTCAGTCTGTTTGTTCCATGCTTTTCAGTCACCAACCTAGTTTTCTTGAACTCCATGTTCCTTTGCAATCTCTGCATGCACACACAAAAGTGGCCAACAATTGAAAAATATTTCTAAAAGCAATAGATGATATTGATTCATTGCACAAAGGAACTAATTTTGAAATGTTAGAATCTTGCCCACCATAATGCCAAACAACCAAATTTCCTATTGAACCAAAACGAACAATAAAGGCAATTGCTATGCAGTTAAGTTAGCATTTATCCCTCCTAAATAACTTGATGGTTCAAAGCTGTTTTAGTTGCTATGGGACAAACAGAGACTTAACATTGGCATGCAAAAAAAAGAGAACAAAGGGTCCTACTCTTGGTAAGTAGGGCAAGGCTTCTGGGCTCTGGTTACTTGACATGAAAAAATAACAACACTACAATCCTTGGCTCAACACCTACATCAGCATCAGCTTCTGGATCATTCAAAAGAACCTTATGAAGCCAGTTGTTTGGCAGCAGGGACCAGTAACTATTGTTGATGACTAGGACGGAATTCAGCTTCTTAACCACAGACCCAATATCAATCATTTTATGCTAGCAATCCATTTCATAATATTTTCTACTGTCTATCTCTCTTATTCCCAACAACTCACCATACACCATTATTTAAAGCAGGGGTCAGCAAACTTTCAGCAGGGCGACAGTCCACTGTTCCTCAGACCTTGGGGTGTGTGGATTATATTTTGGAAAAAATAATGAACAAATTCCTATGCCCCACAAATAACCCAGAGATGCATTTTAAATAAAAGGACACATTCTACTCATGTAAAAACACGCTGATTCCCGGACCGTCCATGGGCCGGATTTAGAAGGTGATTGGGCCGGATCCAGCCCCCGGGCCTAAGTTTGCCTACCCATGATTTAAAGCAATAGGCTTGTGAACGGCTATTTGCTATGAATGGATTCTTTATGTTTGGACTGAGTATATCCTTGATTGAATTATGATACAGATTAATAGTAACAATCATGAACTATGATTACCAGATGTAGGGGAGAAACAACAGAGATTGTGGTACATAAAGTTTTAGTATGCCATAAACACCACAGCACCATTGATTTACGTCTAAGTGCTAACATTTATTCCTAATATTGAGGGATGGAGCCAGGTTTGAGAGAACCCTTGGCAAAGTGGGACCCTTCCTACATCAATGAGCCCTGGCAGTCTTATCTTACAGCAACAGCAGGCAAATTACCGTATTTTTTGCTCTATAAGACTCACTTTTTCCCTCCTAAAAAGTAAGGGGAAATGTGTGTGCGTCTTATGGAGTGAATGCAGGCTGCGCAGCGATCCCAGAAGCCAGAACAGCAAGAGGGATTGCTGATTTCACTGCGCAGCGATCCCTCTTGCTGTTCTGGCTTCCTAGATTCAGAACATTTTTTGCCTGTTTTCCTCCTCCAAAAATTAGGTGCGTCTTGTAGTCTGGTGCGTCTTATAGAGCGAAAAATACGGTAGGTCTCATCCAAACTTCTGCTTGTCCAGGCCTAGAAAGCATGGGTCTGAGCAGTTTTGCCTTTGTCCCACTGCTTTCCTCCAGAAAACCCACTCCTTAGTGCTAAATCAGATGAAATGTCAATCCAGATAAAACTGACGTATGCTCCAATTAGCAGTAAAGATAATCTGTTTCCTAGATTATCAACATACATAGCATTAGAGAAAGCCAAGCAGAGTTGCCAGGTTAGGAAAGAAGATTCTCATTTCAAAAGAATGAGTGAGTTTTCCAAATGCTTTGGAAATCTTCTCCTATGCATTGCCAACACACACACACACACTCGTGTAAAGTTTTATGTTTCCTTCCATCTCCAGCATAGAGTGCAAGCCAATATAAGAGAAGGTAGGATCGGCTCTCAGTTGACTTAAAGGTCAACTGAATGAGGGCAGAAAGCTCTCAGAAAATCAACCATCTATTATGACCATGGAGAAAACTCCATTAAAACTAGAAAATGTGCTGGTTTCTTGATGTACTTTGAGGAGATAAACAACCAGATCTATAAACCACCTGAGGCATTCCCTAACTAAGGTCACATCCAGAAGTGGAGAATGTGTTAGTTCAACATATGAGAACAAGCACTATGTTATTTAACTCTTAATTCACATTACACCAACAAGCCCCCCCCCCCCTTTCTAATTCTTGGAATAGCCAGGCTAGCTTTCTGGTGAGGTGATCATCTGAATGATGGGCCATTAAGGGGAACAAAGGAAGTGGATTTGTGCAAGACAGCAAATGGGTGGGGTGCCCCTCTCTCCCAGCTCATGGGTAGTTAGAAAGACAAAGTTGAGAGCTGAGAATTGGAGTGATGTGAGCTGGATGCAAAGGAGCAAGCTGGGGAGATAGAAACAGAGCATTTTTTTAATTTCTATTTGAATCCAAGGCTGTGGCTGTGGGCAAAGCAAAGCCCTATTGGGGTGCTAAAGCTATGAACCCCTCCATCATAGACCCAGGCAGTAAAGGTAAAGGTAAAGGTACCCCTGCCCGTACGGGCCAGTCTTGACAGACTCTGGGGTTGTGCGCCCATCTCACTTAAGAGGCCAGGGGCCAGCGCTGTCCGGAGACACTTCCGGGTCACGTGGCCAGCGTGACATCGCTGCTCTGGCGAGCCAGAGCCACACACGGAAACGCCGTTTACCTTCCCGCTGGTAAGCGGTCTCTATTTATCTACTTGCACCCGGAGGTGCTTTCGAACTGCTAGGTTGGCAGGCGCTGGGACCGAGCAGCGGGAGCGCACCCCGCCGCAGGGATTCGAACCGCCGACCTTTCGATCGGCAAGTCCTAGGCGCTGAGGCTTTAACCCACAGCGCCACCTGTGTCCCAGACCCAGGCAGTAGAAATGCATAAATAAACCATACAGACATCACAGATTCTATGGAACCTCATTCCATGGGTAAGTGCCTGGAACTCCTGGAATCTTGCACTGCTCTGAGATTGGGGTGATGCTCAACAATATTATTCCAGTAATACAGATGTCTAGGTAGACTAAAATAAAACATTTTATCTGTGGCTACACACCACCCTAAACAATGAAGGAATTGCATTTAGCACAATATTTTATCAGAACTTTGGAAAGCTGTAGCTTTCTGAGAGACAAACTCTATGGGAACTTCTACCCCTCCCCCCCCCCAATGTAAATGTCTCTGAAAATAAATCGGAACCACAGCAGTTAGAGGAAATGGGTAAAACTTCCCCTGTCTACGGTCCTAATTTGGATCAGGCCCACTCTGCCTCCAACTGACTTTGTAAGAGCCATTTATGCAATTGCTAATTGTGCAGATGGCATCCCTTCTAGTTTCGATCTGAGAATATCCTGATGTTAAGATTGGCTGGCTTGTGGCAGGTTTTACGAGTTTTGTTTGATGCATTAAAAAACCCTTCAAAGGCCATTTGACCATACATGATAGCGAGGTAAGTGCACACACCACAGGCAACATTGCTTCTTTCAGATCACCTTCAAGCCTCTGAAACAGCTACCGTCTGTCTCCTTTCTAAGTTCTGCATATTCTTCCACGGTTAAATCCAGCAATTTCTGTGAGTGTCTGACAAATGCAGGGGACACATGCTGTTTGCCTTGAGCCAAATGGTGCACAGCTCTCCTCTTTCCTCTCTTTTGCACTAATTAACCTATTTCCTTTTTTCTGTATTAATTAAAAACTGGCTCTTTTGGCAAAATATGTATTAACTTTAGATTACTGAATTTTTCCTCTTTTTAATAAAACCTCTCTTTTTTTGGCTATTTCCCACATTTGAGAATAATTTTCAAAATCAAGGCTAGTTAAAGAAATAATAGCTTCCCCCTCCTCCCAGGCCTTTAGAATTCTCTGCAGCTTGCTGAGGCTGAACTTTCCTGTATACGGTACTTAGTAAAGTTAAAGTACCCCGGATGGTTAAGTCCAGTCAAAGGTGACTATGGGGTGTGGCGCTCATCCTGCTTCAGGCCAAGGGAGCCAGCGTTTGTCCACAGACAGCTTTCCAGGTCATGTGGCCAGCATGATTAAACCGCTTCTAGCGCAATGGGACACCATGATGGAAGGCAGAGCGCACGGAAACACCATTTACCTTCCCTCTGCAGCGATATCTATTTATCTACTTATCTATTTATCTACTTGCACTTTTGTGTGCTTTTGAACTGCTATGTTGGCAGAAGCTGGAACACAGCAATGGGTGCTCACCCCATCCTGCAGATTTGAACTGCCAACCTTCTGACCGGCAAGCCCAAGAGGCTCAGTAGTTTAGACCACAGTGCCACCCACTGCCCCTTTTATACTAAGTACTGACATACGTACTATTACAATCAAATGCATTAACAAGAATCAACAGCTATTCTAGGTTGCATCAACAGAAGTATAGTGTTCCAATTAAGGGAAGTAATAGTCCTGCTGTACAGTGGTACCTCGGGTTACATACGCTTCAGGTTACATGTGCTTCAGGTTACACACTCCGCTAACCCAGAAATAGTGTTTCAGGTTAAGAACTTTGCTTCAGGATAAGAACAGAAATCGGCTCTGGCGGTGCGGCAGCAGCAGGAGGCCCCATTAGCTAAAGTGGTGCTTCAGGTTAAGAACAGTTTCAGGTTAAGAACGGACCCCCAGAACGAATTAAGTACTTAACCCGAGGTACCACTGTATTCTGCCTTGGTCAGACCACACTTGGAGTACTGTGTCCAGTTCTTGGCACCACAACGTAAGAAGGATATTGACAAGCTGGAATGTGTGCAGTGGAAGGTGACCAAGATGCCAAAGGGTCTGGAAGAAGAAGAGTTGAGCGAACTGGGTATGTTTAGCTTCTAAAGAGGAGACTGAGAAGAGATACCATAGCCATCTTCAAAAATCTAAAGGGATGTTACATGGAGGATGGCGCTAGCTTGTTTTCTCCAGCTCCAGAGGCTAGGACCTGAAACAATGGATTCAAGTTATAAGAAAGATGATTCTGCCTAAACATCAGGAAGAACTTTCTTACAGTAAGAGCTGTTCACCAAAGAACAGACTCCCATAAAGGTAGTGGGCTCTCTTTCCTTGGAGGCTTTTAAGCAGAAGTTGGATAGCCATCTGTCATGCATGATCTACTTGAGATTCCTGCATTGCCAGGAGGTGGACGACATGACCCTTATTCAATGATTCTATGAAATCTTTAAGTCACTATTTTCAAAAGTTTCACTAATACTCTAAAAAAGTATGGAATTTATGTCAACTGATTGCCCAGATCAGATTTGTTCCTTTGCTTATTATAAACTTACAAGCCAAATCAAAGAACTACACAAATACCACGGTATCTACTATCTTTAGGTACCTAAGAGCTTTCACACAATTCTATGCAGTCAAAGGAAATAATAGTCTTTCAGCATCCTGTGAAACCTCATGTGTTCAGCAACAAGCACCATTAGTGTCAAATAAATCCATGTTTATGATTCAAATGCAGACTCCAGGTTCTTTAATTGTTTGGGAAAACAACACAGAGAACCATAGGGATATATGCTAAACAATGTGACAATTTGTTTTAGAGGAGTGTTACTCACTTTTCTCATGTATGAAATAAAACTGACAGCACAGAGATTCAAATGAGAAATCAAAATGTTCTCAACTGTGCCACATTAGCAATTAGAATATGTTGCGGCAAACTGGGAAAAATTGAAAACTTTCTTAAAACAGTAAATTAGTCTCAGAGAGACCATTTCAGTTTCTCCCAGCAAAAAGTACTCATCCAATGATTGGTCTATAAAACATTAAGAACACTACCTTTCCTAGGGAACTAACAGGCTTGAACCAGGAACTCTGTCAGTGAGAGTCAAGTGTTTTACTCCCTGTGCCAATGGGCAGCTCTCAGGTAAGAGGAACTTTTGGGCTCATTTTGCTGCTATAAAGTACTATCCAGATAATGGCCAGAAAGATGTACTGCAGCCTATCAGCCCAGGCCACGTGGACCCAGGAGCCAATAGGGGACCAGCTAGTCTTATATAATTGCTGCCTCCTCAGGAAAAAATCAGACAGAGTAGCTGCTTCCCTTCCACTGCAATGCTGCCTTTGGAATATCAGCCACCTGTCTGCCTGTACTATACAGGGTAGACAGAGGTTAGATTGGAATCTACGAGTAGATTACTGGATTATTTTTGTAGATCTGACAGGCTGACTCCTGTAGTAACTCAGATATAGGCCTGTACTTAAATATACAGCTCATCCAACTAGCACCTGGCATCATTCTTGAGCCATTATTTTGGACCTAGCTCCACCCCTCAAACTGCTAATATGCCCATAATAGCCATAAAATCTGAAGCTTAAGCCAGATAAGGCAGATTTAGCTTTAAGTCCCCTAGGTGGAGCTGTGGGTTAAAGCCTCAGCGCCTAGGGCTTGCCGATCGAAAGGTCGGCGGTTCGAATCCCTGCGGCGGGGTGCGCTCCCGCTGCTCAGTCCCAGCGCCTGCCAACCTAGCAGTTCGAAAGCACCCTCGGGTGCAAGTAGATAAATAGGGACCGCTTACCAGCGGGAAGGTAAACGGCGTTTCCGTGTGTGGCTCTGGCTCTGGCTCTGGCCAGAGCAGCGATGTCACGCTGGCCACGTGACCCGGAAGTGTCTCCGGACAGCGCTGGCCCCTGGCCTCTTAAGTGAGATGGGCGCACAACCCTAGAGTCTGTCAAGACTGGCCTGTAGGGGCAGGGGTACCTTTACCTTTACCTTTAACTTCATTCCATCACCTCCAACAGGTCTGTCAGTCAAGTCCCCTTGGCCATTAGGTGGATGCTACACCTAACGGTCAGGGGTATCTTTACCCTTTTACACCTAATGAGTGCAGGATACTGAGCAGTAGCCTCAGCTGTCCCTGGAATACAGCAGCAGGAGCACATAGTCAAGCACTGTTTGCTCAGGATATTTGTGCAAGGAAAAACATTCACAAAGGACAGAAAGGATAAGTGGTCACAATTTCTTTGCGTATATTACGTTATAGGATTTGGCAGCTGGTTTCAATGCTGGCTGCAGGTCTCAACCAAGCCTGTGGTTTCCTATCTACAAGAGGGGAGTTTGTCGTAGAAGGAACTGCTGAACTGGTCAGAGCAGCTTGTTTGCCAGACTAATATGCCATAGGTGGACCTGTAAGCACACTCTATTTACATGAATGAAGAGCAGGCCATGTTGCCAGAGAGATAAATGGGTGGGCCTTCCCCTTTCTCACCTGGTCAAGTGTTAAATCAACCTAGAGGCAGAAGAACAATAGCCAGGGCTAGTCCCTAGATGAGGTTGTCTGGGGCTGGAAGGTGGAAACAGAGAGGCTTGATTTTATCTCTGTGCTAAAATGATAGCTATGGCTTTGCAAACCCACCTGGAAGCCTTCTGGGGAGGCAGGATCTGTTGGAGTGTTATTGCAGTGAGCCCTTCCATCTAATGCTCAAGGGCTGCCACCTGTCCTGTACAATACAGGATTGTCCCATATTTCAATGTAAAATGCTGCATCCTGTATTGATACAGTTTTGTCCTATAGTTTGGGTCTTCTCTCTCTCTCTCTCCCTCTCTCTCTCCCCCCCCCCCCAAGTTAGGGATCCTCTCCAAATGCACGTGTTTGCAAGGGTGCAGGAAAGGTCGTGTATTTAAGCTCTGGGTAGCCAAGCACAGACAGATTTACCAATTCATGTGTATGTGTGCGCACAACAAATTCCAGAGGGGCCATCCTGTTAGGCTGCAATAGACTCTAACAGATTGCTTTGAAGTCACTTTAGTACCAGATTGAAAACAAAAACAAAAACCCAACTGCCTTGTCCTTTATCTTGCCAGAACGAAGGTGGCAATCCTAGTTCAAGCTGTATATCTGTGTAAATGAAGCCATATATCCTACAGACACCACAGTTGCCACTGACCTTCATTCCAAAGAAACCAAACCTGGGTAAGTGCTCAAACCCCTGAAGCCTCTCATTGCTTGGAGATGAGGGTGTGTGCAACAATACAAACTGAAAATCATACCTCACTCTTGGCGATTAAAGGCATAAAATTCCCTTCAGTCATTATTTGTATTGTACACTTTGCAGCATGCTCGACATGGAATAAATGGAGCATTTTTCTGGGGGGAATGCAGAAGTCTGCTATGGTATGTGTTGATACATACATACATACATACATACATACATACATACATATTTAAAATCACTCTAATTCCAAACTATACTGTGATTAACTTTAAGACACCAGAACAGGCACCACCAGCATAATAAAATCAGTAGCAGCTGCTGCTACGTAGCAACACAGCAGGTTCTTTAAATAGACCTCAGCTGCTTGGCATGCACGTTAACCACTCTCCTTCTGCAGTTTAATAATATAGTAAGAATTGAGCTTGGCTTTTAGAAGCAACTTATTCCCTGTTTCTTTGCTTGTAAAAGAAGCACCTCTGCCCCTCTTGTAAAGCACAAGTCTGGTTTACAGATACTGATATAAGCAAGCCGTTTTCTTATTTTTTGTCCATGGGGGGGTCATTCACCTGCAGGAAAAGAAACCCAGCAGAGCAAAACGCAAGAAGAAGGGCAGTTCAGTGTGCCAAGGAATAATGAGAGCTTACCGATGCAAACTATACTATAACACTATCTGAGCAACTGGGCTTCAAAAGGCGACGAACACTCTAATTAAGCATGGTCAGCATAGCAGGAGCCCAGTAAAATGAGAAATGTGGATGAACCACAGTTCATTATTTTTTAATGAATCTACTTGGTAGTCTCTAGACCTTTAACTTCACGTTCTTCCAGAGAGAGTTTTCCTACAAGAAGGCTGATCAACATGAACCGTGGTAGACTCTCAGTCAAAATTCCTACCGCAAGGCAGGAGTCAAAATGCACACATTCAAAAATATCACTTCAGATACACATTTGGACTACAGCTAGAGGATCACATTTGTAAATCTTTTGGGTCCAAAAACTACTTGCCTGTAGACACCTAAGGACAAGAGTTCCTGACCAGATGCTTCAGTGACATGCCGCTTTTCTATGATTTTTTTTTAACCTGTTAAGCAGTAAATAATGTACGGTAATCATGTAATAGCCAGCAAATAGCCAATTATATGTAGAGTGGATATATATAAGACGAAGCATTAGAGGAGAGCTATTATGTTATTGGCTCGGTATGCCAAACATTTAGAAAACTGCAAACACTTTGCATCTCCCCGGTTTTGCTTACTGCTACACTGCCAGAAGCTAAGCTATGGTTTCACTTAGTGATACATACAAACCTGGGCCCTGTGGTGTGTCTACCCCAAACCCTGGTTAAAACTCATGGTTTGTTTAGGGAAAGACAAACCATGAGCCCAGGTTCGCATGTAACATTAAGCCAAACCATGGCTTAGCTTCCAGTAGCAAAGCAGCAGCAGGGGAGGAGTGCAGCAGCCCTGGTTTTCTAAATGTGCACCAACATGTTTGCTCATTCATATTAAGCCATAGTTTGGTTTAGTATTACTTGCCAACCAGGCCATAGTTTCATTTTGTTAACTTTCATTATTTTGTGCAGAAAAATCATACCCCTTGGATTCATGTATCTTTCAAGTTTATTTTTTAGAGAGAACTGTGAGTGCGGGAATGGGGGAAGGAAGGGAAGCCCAATTTCTGAATACATAAAAGTACCCAAATCATTTATAATCTTGGGCTATGTTGCCTCACAGAAGGGATGCCTCATCACATTGTCACCATGGATTACTTTTTGCCATGATGTGGTGATTGTACTGTACTTTTCCTAATCATTCCAGATGTCCCCATTGAGACGATAGTAAGCTCTTTATGTGGAATGAAGTATTATGTAACTGTAATACAGCTCACTGAAACTCATTAAAGGGAAGACAACTGCTGTCAAAAGTCCCAGCGGCAGGCAGACACAGGAAAGAAAGGGTAGCATTCTACAGTAAGGACATCACCATCGCAGTATTCCTCCAAGAATTCAGTACCACTTACAGGATCCCTTTACAATTGCCTGACTAAATTGGTATCAAAGGGGTTACACAAAGAATTAGCCCTGCAAAATGCATGGCTCATCTAGGATTCTAGAATGACAGAAGTTTGCTTAAAAGACCTACAATCAACTGCCTGAATTCGCCTGCAGGAAACTGCATATAGTTCAGGATTGCATACACCATTGCTTTGAAGCAAAAAAAGAATCTGATGCCTAGGATGGAGTACAGACTCCTGAGACTCTCTCCTTTCATTTAAAAACCGAATGTCTCCAGTTCTTATGGAGGCTGAGAAAATCATGGAAGTCACAACAGGACAAAGTAGAAATTTTGAGGGGGGTTCTGTTTACAGCAAAACTCCTTGTTCTTCCTTCATAATCTCATATTCCTTGAAGCTGGCTTCAGTAAGTTCCCAGTTTCCATGGCTCTCTTTCTTATAATCCTTCTGTCTTTGTCAAGATGATTCTAATACACAAGTACATATAACTAGCTATTAATTTCATACTTGTCACCTGCCAAGCTGTTTCACTAGTAATTTGTTCAAGTCGACAGCTTTTGTGTCTGCCATAGTCAGACTGTTAACCTGTATAAAATCCCTGCTTGTCACAGGTGGTCTTGGGGAGTAAAAAAAAAGAAAACACCTTTTAAAAGCCATAGATAGCCTTTAAACATATTTTCTTTTCACAGACTACAGTTTTTCATCATTTCCTAACATCACCAACACTTGGGCAACCTAATTCCAATATATGTAGAATAGGAACAATGAATGTACCACATACAGCCATATACAATATTTGAAAGCTTCTTCCCCACACAGAGTTACAGTTCCCAGAGTGGTTTAATAATCCATCCATCTGGGAAATACAGCTCTATGAAGGGAATATGGGTCTCTGAACAACTTTTAGCACCCATAAGAAACTACAGTTCTCGGGATTATTTGAGGGAACACATGGCTTTTGAAAGCAGTATAAAAGCTGAATTTGTACCTCAGGTTTGAGGGTAGGGTTGGCTTTCTGTCTTGTGGCTTATAGCTAAACCAATAAAATTATTACCTACCTATTAATACTACTAATACTGAATGCAAAAGTGAAATGGTGTTTATCAAACCACAGCTTGCTAGAGTAGTTTATTACTCAAAATAAAACAAAAACAAACAACTACCTGACGAGGTCGATGACTCTCTCCCTTGGAGCAGTGTTGACAGGCTCATCATTAATCATTATGATCTGATCTCCCGGTATAAGTTTTCCTTCAGAGGGACCCCCTATAAACATATGACATTCAAGCACAGATTATACATCATTTCAAATGTGCCAATAAAACGTCTCTGTTAGGCAGATAGTAGATATTCATTATATATTACTATGATGGAGATGTGAAGTACCTTCTACATCCAGATCATTCTTGTTGAAGGCTAGTTTTAATCATTCAAAAATATTAATTCACTTTGCTTTTAAATTGCCCTACATGAAAAACAGATCCCCGGGTGGTTTACAAAATATTATATAAAACAGAACCCAATCTCAACAACAGACAGAATACAGTTCTGTTGATTCTATCATAAAACTGTAACACCACCAACAAGCAAGTGAGAAAATGGTTTTTTAAAAAACATCATTTCAATAGATTCAGCAGCAGTACATCATAACAATAAGATAATAATCAAAATGATAAATTTCCACCAAAAGCTTGGGTGAACAGACATGTATTTAACTAGATGCTGCAAATCTAGAAGTACAAGGACCAGCCACAGCACTGCAGGGAGGGAATTCCACATTTGGGGATCCACTAAGGAGACGGTCCTATTCCACTTCACCACACAGTGAGCTACACTCACTAGTGGGATACCCAAAAGGACCATCTCTACAGATCTCTGGGCTGGCTCAGCTGATATAGGAGGTGGCACTCCTTCAAGCATTTTGCGCTGGAGATATCAAATATCAGTGGGAAAGCAATGATATCTGCCCGTCCACATGAGATGTACAGATATACAATCAAAACTTGCTGACAGATCAAAGAATTGTACCAATAGTAGTTTTAGTATCAATTTCAGCTTCTTATTTCAGACTTCTGAAATTCCCTCCTGGCACATGAAGCAGGGATAATGCAGGGATGGGCAGAAGCTAGACCAGGGTCTACTGGTAGATCACTGGGTGATTTGCCGTAGATTATCAAACATTTCTGACTTCTAAGTAACAGCAACATTAGTATTTTTTTTACTTTTCAAATTAGCCTGCTAAAATGAAGAAACAAGGCAAAAATGGGAATGGATTATGAGCTTTGTTCAGGTCCTGAAAGCAGGAATTCCTGAGCTCTTTCTTAATACCAAGTGTATGTCCATATTGCATTTGTACTTGATTCTAGCAGGTTGACCTAGGGGTTCTAAGGGTGGGAGGAAGAACCGAAATAGATCCTGGTTAAGGTAAAGGTAAAGGTACCCCTGCCCGTACGGGCCAGTCTTGCCAGACTCTGGGGTTGTGCGCCCATCTCACTCAAGAGGCCAGGGGCCAGCGCTGTCCGGAGACACTTCCGGGTCACGTGGCCAGCGTGACATCGCTGCTCTGGCCAGAGCCAGAGCCAGAGCCAGAGCCAGAGCCGCACACGGAAACGCCGTTTACCTTCCCGCTGGTAAGCGGTCCCTATTTATCTACTTGCACCCGGAGGTGCTTTCAAACTGCTAGGTTGGCAGGCGCTGGGACCGAGCAGCGGGAGCGCACCCCGCCGCAGGGATTCGAACTGCTGACCTTTCGATCGGCAAGCCCTAGGCGCTGAGGCTTTAACCCACAGCGCCACCTGCGTCCTAGATCCTGGTTAGGCTCTGCCTAACCACAGATAACCATCTACCCTTGCACACTTCCCAGAAGTGTGGTCCTTGTGCATTAAGAAGCATCCAAGATATCCCAAATCCTGGGATACTGAGTAGGTAAAGCAGGCCAGGTCTGTGAGATGCTGCTCTCCATTATTAAGTGACAGCCACAGTGGAGGAATGGTTGATAGTAATGTGCCACCTGCTAATTAATTTAAGATGAGGGAAAGAGCCAAGCTTTAATGTTGATTATGGCTGTACATTAGAAGGATTCACAGCAGAAAGCAGAAATGTTGAAATCATAATGCAGTCAGTTACACACAATAATCAGATCCATTCTTCTGCTAGGTCATAAGTTTTAGAATAACTCAAACATAGAAGGAACCATACCTGGTGTGACAGAGCGCACCACCACAGGCTTTTCACTGCCAGCCACAAAACCAAATCCCAGCACTGGATCTCGCCTCATTTCCACTTTCCGAGGGGCTGGAGGTGTGATTTGGCAGCTGTCTAATCGTGGGTCATCAAAAGGGGCAGACTGTGTTATGTGACTAAGGGGAAAAGAAACATAAAATATATATGTTTGTTATCTGTTAAAGGTTACTTACCTAGGTGACAGAGTGACATGGTGATAAAAACTGAGGAAAAAGTCATATTACTTTAAAATTCATCATCTTATGTTGGAGAAATGAGGAATAAAACTTCAAATCTACATAAAACATCCTAAGTACATATCAGCAGAACACTCATAATTGGGTTCACCTTGTGCCTTCTTGGTGTTTACACAATACATGCAAGTCCAGTCAAAGTGTTCCAGAGAGTAATAACAGTAGTAAAGTTACACTTCAGTACATCAGCATGGACACTTTCTTACCTAGTAAATAACACACAGGGGGACTAGCAGATATGGCACTGGTAAATTTAATTCAAATTTTGTCTCCTAAACCAAGGTTTGGAGGCTGCGGTGGAGTGGATGGCAGTGGGATGGATGAAGGTGAATAGTGAAGGGGAAAACTGAATTCAGACAAGTTGGAGAAGAAGGATGCTGAGATCCTGAGTAGGGTTAATTTAGCTGTGATACAGTGAACTTAGAAAGCTGCCTTATACTGATTCAGACTATAGGTGATGGTAACTCCATCTGATCAGAAGGTTCTTGGAAGTGATTTGGCAATGATTCTAGAAAATAGGCTATTATAAAATGTAGGTTTTATAAAGAGCATTCATAATAGACACCAGCTATGTGTGAGAAGATGTTCAGGAGCAGTCACATTAATGGCATTCCACCCATCAGCCAGGAAACTCCCCAGAGCTATCTGGAAGCCATCTGGATCAGTCAACTTCCAGGTGTGGAATATTCCTATATGTCAACAGAATGTTACCTGCCCATGACAAGGAGACAGTTGTAAAATCTCCCACTTTCAGGTCACCCTCTCTTCTTGCCTGGCTAACAAAACCAAATCCAAAGTGTGTCAGCATGAATACTGACATTCCCCAGGACTAAACGTGGGGTTGATCAGCACCATGCCCAAGCCAAGGCAGCAATCTGTCCAGCTCACCCAACACAAATTACAAACATTCAGCCAGACAGGAAACCTGGAAAGAGCGATAGAAAGACTTCTCATAGACTACCACAACCCCCTCCAAAACCTTATATCCTACCCTGATTTAAATTTTCTATTGTTAAATTTGTATAGTATTTAGATCTCTTTTCAAAGTCAACTTAGACCTTCCTGTTAAAAGTATTAAAACCAGGAGGAATAAAATAGGAACACTGGAATAATGTGTTTGTTATGTTTTTATCTCTCTACCTACAAACTGACATCACACAACAAACCATTAGTATTTGGCAGTCAGATAAGTACTGTGAAGTTAACATCTTCTGATCATTTAAGGAAAATGCCTACAGGGTGTAAAGCAAAGCAAAGCGAATTATCATGAGGACTCTTGTATGAATACTTTGTCTGCTCAATCAGCCTAAAAAATATTCATTTCTAAAAGTCAACTTCCCCTTTCCACAATTCTGCATTTATAATCTTCCTTTTCTGCCCTTTCTCTAGGAAGCTCAAGGTGGTGTAGATATGGAGTCGTCAGACAGTCTTATATCAAGGCAACAAATAGGCCCAGACTAGATTACATTCAAAATGGCTGCTTCGTTGTCAGGTGCCTCTCATGCCCTGGTTCCTGCATTTTCATCCTTACAGTGTTTTACTCAATATATATACTCAATATATAGGCTATATGACAACCACATCAGGTGAATGGGAAACTTTGCATCAAAGCAAGGGGAGGGGAATTCTGATTTTTTTCCCCTTTTCTGACAAAGTGTCAATTCTATTTGTTCATAAGCTTCTTCAGCGATTAAATCCTCTGAAGTTAGGTCATTTTATAGCGCTCTATAAGTAGAAGCCATCTGGATGAGCATATGGTAGAAATGTAATTAGAAAGGGGTGGGGAAAAGGATCTGTTTTTTGTTTTTTATATAAAGTCCATTTTCTTTTTTAAAGTAAAGTCACATACAGCTTTTACATAAAATTGATCTTGGTCAAATCAATCATATACAAACATGCCAAAGGCTGCCTTGCCTTCCTCATACAAAATGTAGAACATCTAGACCTAAACACAAGAAAGCAGAAATACATCTACAAACCTGAACAGAGAAATGGTGCATAATGACTTATAACTGGGGACTTTGGTATTTGTTTTTTTCTATATTGCAGTTTCCCAGATACTTCTGAACCCCACATAAATGTAACTCATCTCTCTCTGGTGTATACTAGTGAAGTTGTTGTAGGGTGCCCAAGGCTGACGGAAGAACTCTTCAGTGAGTGAAGAGGTCCTTACGAAAGTAGGAATCTCCTCCTGTGAGTGGGAACGCCTTCCGTTACATCTCACACAATTTTTTTTTTTGTATGGAAGCCACCCTGGCAAATTTAATTTGAAGGTTGGGATAAAAAATCCAATTAAACTTGAAGTTTCTATTCACAGAATGAAAATGTTGGACGCAGCCAATTGTGTCGCCGAGTCAGCACACTTAGTAATCACTCTGAAAGGGCATCAAGGGAATCACTCTTAAGTTGTACAGGTGTACATGGGCATGTCCAGATCATATGTAGTACATACCTTCATGTGGAGTATTACTAAATTTGAAATTGTGTGAACACAAGCCTTTGAGGATTTTTCTCTATTCACATTACTGCTGATATGTGCTTATGCCATCTTCCTACGTTATATAGTCAACAAACTTATGCTTTAGAAAAGAAATTGGCCTGAGAAGAAAGAGACTGAGAGCTATTTTTTCACCTCATAAAAACGCATCAGTGAACAAGGTTGCAGAGTCTTAATGAAATGCAGTTTACAAGATAAAGTAGAGTAAAGTGGGCTGGAGAACTGAAAACACATGGTAAATTAATTGAGGTTGAAGGGCTCTGTACTAAAGTGGAATGAACAATTCTTGTTAGTTGTGTCTGTGACAGGTTTCATTCTAAGGGGAATGACAGCAACACATCTGCTTAAATTGAACCTCAGTCTACAAACAGAACTCCAATATGCCTTCAGGTGATGTTCTCGAGCTTTTCTTCATCATGAAGAATAAGGCACTGATGTGTCTAATCTATCATGAAAAAACACCTGTAAGCCCAGCAAAACTGATATACATGCATACAGGCATGTATGTTTGTGTGGTCTAGACATTAGAAGACTAGAGTACACAGTACTCAAATGGTTCTGAACAAAAGTTCCCAAACCAGTAGTATGTAATCAGAATGCTCTTAACATTTTTGCAGCGATCCCAGGCAAATTTACTCACTAGTCGCTTTAGCGACAAGAGAAGAGACGATTATCACACTTGACATTGCATGTAGACAAAGTTCAGGTTTTTAAAAATGCAAACTGCCTCAGCTGTGGGAGGGGCTGGTATGAATGAGAATAATGGGGAATTCTCCCTCCCCAAAGCTTCCGAAGAGAGGTTCTTCTCAGGCCTGCTCTGAAATCTCTAGTGCAGTTTGGCTCATAGATTGCTGTCAACAGAAAATCTAAACAGTTGTAATAAAGTAACTCTTATTTATTCCTCTCCTTAATGTCCATTCGCATATAAATTAAGTGCAGAGATAAACTCCAATAATAAATACATCTTGTATATTTAACAAGACACAGAGATCACTGTGCTTAAAGACCTTTGCAAACATTAGCTCAGCAAATCTATAGGACAGGCCAGTATCCCCATATGAGGAGTTGCTTTAATGGATTTTGAAATGTATGCATTGCCTTCTTATTAATTTATGTTTCAACTATTGAGATACTGGAGGCTGATTGTTTATGATTTTATGCATTGCAATATTTTTGTCAGTTTGATGTAAACTACCTTGAGCATATATGGGAAGGGGATATGCAAATAAAACTGGTGTTTGCATTATCAGATGGGATGCGGGTGGCGCTGTGGGTTAAATCACAGAGCCTAGGACTTGCTGATCAGAAGGTCGGCGGTTCAAACCCCCACGACAGGGTGAGCTCCCATTGCTCAGTCCCTGCTCCTGCCAACCTAGCAGTTCGAAAGCATGTCAAAGTGCAAGTAGATAAATAGGCAAACGGTGTTTCCGTCCGCTGCTCTGGTTCGCCAGAAACGGCTTAGTCATGCTGGCCACATGACCCGGAAGCTGATCCCTCAGCCAATAAAGCGAGATGAGCGCCACAACCCCAGTCGGCCACGACTGGACCTAATGGTCAGGGGTCCCTTTACCTTTACCTTTTGCATTATCAGAAGAGCGGGGATAATGGCTTGCCTAAGTGAGTTCACTGGTAAGTTTAGACCAGGGGTAGGCAAACTAGGGCCCGTGGGCTTGATGCAGCCCAATCGCCTTCTCAATCTGGCCCGTGGATGGTCCGGGAATCAGCATGTTTTTACATGAGTAGAATGTGTCCTTTTACTTAAAATGCATCTCAGTGTTATTTGTGGGGCATAGGAATTCATTCATTCCCCCCCCCCAAAAAATATAATCTGGCCCCCCACAAGGCCTGAGGGACGGTGGACCGCCCACGGCTGAAAAAGGTTGCTGACCCCTGGCTTAGACCCTTCTCTGCGTGTGTTTGTGTACACATGCATGTAACTGCTATGCAACTGAGGTTTCCAGCTTAGAATGTGAAAGGGAAAGTCCAATGACATGCAAATAGGTGACCACACTCATTCATGCAAAAAGGCTTGTTGGACTGTAACCGTGTAAATGGCTTGGATATGCTGTAGTGTGAAATGTCAGGAAATTACTATAGCCAATGCTGCTGTTTAGGCTCCAGATGTTACTTGTGTATAACTTACTTCCCCTCCAGTCAGTTTTTCTTCTTTCCACTCCTTCCCTAACAGTTACTTCAAAATAATTGAACTGGAAGTAATGTGACATTTGGATCTTGACATTTACATTTGGGGTAATCAAGGAAGCATTGCAACTCTCTAATGAAACAAACAAAACAAGAAATGAGAGTAAGATAATTCAAGTTATTTCAGGGTTTGGGCTGAGTTCTTTTTTTAAAAAAACAACAAACCAACTTCTAGAGCAAAATATGCTACCCAACTGTTTTCCATTAAAATTGTGAAGCCTTCTCTTCCAACCTTTCTCAAAGTCAAAAGCAAATGGTTTTATTATATTGCATTTGGCAGAGAGCCACATTTCGGAGCTGGGAAAATCCTAAATAGACTGCATCAATTTTTGTTACGGGCTGTGACAATGATATTTTGAGAACTATATTCCACTGGAGTCATCTGTACTGGGTAAACTTTTGAGCACTCAGGACTGGGAAGTCTAAAGTTCCAAATGTCTTAAAAATGTCATAAGTCCTGTGGATATGTAATGGCGAGAAACATCAGATCCTGAGGTGGAATGGGAGGAGCCCAGAGAATTGGAACTAGGTGACCTTGGGGAAGGTCCTAGCAGGATGAAGGAGGTGAGTCTGAAGTGTTCAGTAGTCCAGGGAATGGAGAGCTGGATGCAGGAGAGGGACCAAGAAGGTTAGCAGAGGAATGTCCTTTTCCTGTGACACTGAAGACCTCCTGCCAATGAGAAATCTCCTCCTTTGGAGGAGGCAACTGAGAGTAAATCTGATGAGCTGGTGCCACCTTTGCCTCTGTATCCAAGGACACAGAAACACCAGTGCTGGCATGAACAAATTTTGCAAACCCAGGCCACTTGAGGTATGCCCATTTGGTTGCCCAGTCTTGGGACAATGGCCACTTGTCATGCTAAATGCTGTGCCCACCCTGTCTTTTAAAAGAAAAGTACTGGGGTGTGTCACTTGTTGGATCAGTGTCTTAGTTTGCTCTTGGCCATGCATCTCTACCTCTTCTGCTCTTGTTGCCCTGTGGAAACTGAGCTTTGCCTATGCACTGTTTTGATTAATGCATTAGGGCTTTTGGAAGCCGAGTCCAATTCTTCATCCAGCACTGAGGGCCAGGACACAAAAGAATAAAATGAAATAATATAATTCTGATGGAATATGCACAAGATTTATGTATATTAACTTGTAGATTTTTGAATTGCATTTGGTGAAGTCCAAATGAAAATGAACAGCATAATTGGCAGAACAACACTTTTAATTAATAGTGACATATTTAAGTTGCTCAAGTTAAATAACATATTAATATCAGGAAATCTAATAATTTATTAATCCCCAATTAAATTAGCATGCCTCCTTATTAACCCTAATTTAACAGAAACTTTCTAATGTAATTGATCATGACCACCACCAAATGCATGCCATTTACTGAATTCAATCATAGCTTTATGATAAAATATTTCTCAGAATTAGGGCCTCAATTCCAGAGTTCTTTAGCACTGGTTCATTGTACTTAGCAAAAAGTAGGAGATAGAAAAGCCCTATTCCATGAGCAGAAATCTATTCATGGTAGTTAGGATTAAAGCCAGAAAGTTTTGCTGTCATTTCCTCCTTCTGTGATGGCCAAATTACTGGTACCTGTGAAGCTAAACATGTCAGCTTAAAAAAAACAAAAAACCAGCAACTGGGAATTAATTTTCAATTGGCACTGCAGCATGGGGGGGGGGGGGAGAGTTAACCCTTCTTTCCCCAGCTACAATGCAGATGAAAATTCTTATTCTTTGCTGCCTCCAATGAAATTATTATATAGTTGCAATACAATTGTGTTATCAATAAATAATCTGTGACCTTGAGAATACCCATATGTAACTCATTGCTTCATTTGTAATCACAGGTATAAGACTTTATACCTGTGACTTTATGCTAAGTCAAAGGATCTCTTAGCAACTAGGACCTTAAAACTTGCCTTACTGAGAAAATCCTGCAAACTTATCACTTAAGCAACTGTGCTTATCACCATGAATAATGAGCCCACAGTTCCATCACATGCAGGCCTTAAATTACAGATAGGTAGCCGTGTTGGTCTGCCATAGTCAAAACAAAATAAAAAAATTCCTTCCAGTAGCACCTTAAAGACCAACTAAGTTAGTTCTTGGTATGAGCTTTCGTGTGCATGCACACTTCTTCAGATACACTGAAACAGAAGTCACCAGACCCTTCTATATAGTGAGAAGGTGGGGAGGGGTATTACTCAGAAGGGTGGTGGGATTGGGTGATTGGCAGATAGCTGTGATGAGCCTGTTGACGACTCTTAACGACTGCAATAGGTCTTGCAGGAAAAAGCAAGGGGTGAGAAGGTGAAAAATGGCTTTGTCATGTATAATGAGATAAGAATCCAATGTCTTTGTTCAGACCAGGTCTCTCCATGGTTTTGAGTTTGGTAATAAGTTGCAATTCAGCAGCTTCTCTTTCCAGTCTATTTCTGAAATTCCTTTGTAATAGAACAGCTACTTTGAGATCTTGTATAGAATGTCCTGGGAGATTGAAGTGTTCTCCTACTGGTTTCTCTGTCTTGTGATTCCTTATGTCAGATTTATGTCTGTTTATTCTTTGGCGTAAGGTTTGGCCTGTTTGTCCAATATAGAGAGCTGAAGGACACTGTTGGCATTTGATGGCATACACAATGTTAGACGATGAGCAATTAAATAGTCCCGAGATGGTATGTGTGATGTTGTTGGGGCCAGCAATGGTGTTGTCTGGGTGTATGTGGCAGCAAAGTTGGCATCTGGGTTTATTGCAGGCTCTGGTGCCAGTGTCCGTGTTAAGTCTGGTTGTAGTATTATTGTGGGTTAGGAGTTGTTTAAGATTGGGTGGCTGTCTGTAGGCAATGAAAGGTCTTCCTCCCAGAGCTTGAGAAAGAGAACTGTCATTGTCCAGGAGAGGTTGTAGATCTCTGATGATGAGTTGTACTATTTTAATTTGGGAGCTGTATGTGATGACTAGAGGTGTTCTGTTATTTTCTTTTTTGGGTCTGTCTTGCAGCAAGTTCTCTCTGGGTATCAGTCTGGCTCTGTTGATCTGTTGTCTAACTTCATCTGCTGGGTATTTTAGTTCTAAAAAGGTTTGCTGTAGATCTCTTAGGTGAGAGTCTCTGTCTGTAGAATTGGAACAGATGCGGCTGTAACGTAGTGCCTGGCTATATACAATGGACTGTTTGGTATGTTTGGGATGGTAGCTAGAGGCATGTAGATATGTTTGTCGGTCAGTTGGTTTACGGTATAAGGTGGTGTCTATGCGTCCATCCTGTATTTTTATAGTAGTGTCCAAAAAATGTATTTCTTGCATAGATTGGTTCATTGTTAGGTTGATTGTGGGGTGAAAATCATTGAATTTCTGGTGGAAGGTGTCCAGGGTCTGTTGACCATGTGTCCAGATGATAAAAATATCGTCAATGTATCGCAGGTACAAGAGAGGTTTGAGTGGGTAGGAGTTTAGGAAACGTTGTTCTAAATCCGCCATGAAGATGTTGGCATACTGTGGGGCCATGCGGGTGCCCATTGCTGTGCCGCTGATCTGAAGGAACAGGTCATCACCGAATTTGAAGTTGTTGTGGGTAAGGACAAATTGGCAGAGTTTGGTAGCAAAGTCCGCTGTGGTTTTATCTGAAATGGTGTTCCTTTTAGCTTGTAAACCATCGTTGTATGGGATGTTGGTATACAGAGATTCCACATCCATAGTAGCTAGTATAGTATTGTTGGGAAGATTATTTAAAGATTGTATTTTCCTCAGAAAATCTGTGGTGTCACGTACATAGCTGGGAGCACTGATGGCATATGGTTTCAGAACAGAGTCCGTATAACCGGAGACACCCACTGTAATAGTGCCAATACCTGAAATGATGGGGCATCCTGGATTTCCTGGTTTGTGTATTTTAGGTAGAAGATAGAAAGTTCCTGGTCGAGGTTCTGTTGGTGTGTTTGTGAGGATCTGTTCTTGGATGTGTGGGGGTAGCTCCTTAACAATCTTGTTCAGTTCTTTTTTTGTATTCTTGTGTGGGGTCTGAGTCCAATTTTATGTAAAAGGCGGTATTGGAAAGGCCTTAAATTGTTATTCACAAAAGTAGGATTTTCTTACTTTCCTGCATATTGACAAAAGGTTTATAGTACCCATTCAAAGATAAAACATAACCAAAATACACTGAAGTTGAGGTGCTGTTTTTTGTAGTTTCTACTTAAACTCTTCTGCATAGAAAAAAGGGAAAAGGCTACCATATGAGACCTAAACTCAAGTTACTAAGTAGAAGAATTGTTGCCTCAGCACAAATCTATACAAAGATGGGCGTCAGTAACCAAGGTAACAAGCCAAACAAGTTCATGTAAACTTAGTATATAAATAAGGCAAACCTTTTGAATTTAGAAAAACAAACAGTAGTTAATAAAATACGCAAAACACACTTTCATCAAGGCAGGCAGAAGATATGATTACATTGGTTTAAGAAGCTATTCCCCCCCCCCAACAGTCTAGTTTATAAGCCAAACAAATTGAATAAAAAGTGAACCTGGAAGATAAAATCAGTATATTTAAACACACTTTTGCCAGCTCAGAGATTTCACTCTGTCACAGAATCCATAAATTTAGTTGGACAGTAATATCATTTTATGAAGCCACATTTCATTTCATTTTCTTTTGTGAAAACCTTGACAAAATATTTGACAAAGAGAAGAACAGATTTTGCTTTCTCATTTCCATAGAAACTACGGCCCCCAGGAATTAGCAGAATCCTTTTTGTCTTCAGACCACAAACTTGTCAGAAACGGAGAAAAAAGCATATCCCAAGCTGGCCTGAGAACTGGAGGGGGCAAACTGGGCAGTAGTAGGCTAAATGTTTTTACCCTTGCTTTGGAGCCCAGTTTGCTTTAAAAGAAGCATTTTGAGTGCATGACATAAGTAGGGCTTGCCAGTTGACCAGAAAAACCAACGGTATAAGATGTAGCACACCATCACTTCCTGAAAATGCTGCCTCCTAAATCTCAGTCAGATGACTGAGTAGATGTGTGTTCAAGTGCAGACTCAACAAAATCAGAAGCAGCTTATACAGTACAGACACAGGAAACGAGCCTTTCGGGGGGCTTCTTGGCAACCTGTTCATTGTTGTTGTTTTATTATTATTACACTTATTAATTGCCTTGTAAACCACCATAAGTTACACATAAAAAAGTTTAAAACATTAAAAACCACAAATGCAATTAAAACAAGATGAAAGTCCTAACACATGGAAACACGTGGTAAATACTGGTTTAGCCAGCTGGGGAAGCTTGTCAGGATAGTGGGTACCTGTTGTATCTCAACAGGAATGCTATTCCACAGAACTGGGGCATCCACACCAAAAGCCCTGCTACAAGTTACTGTGGAGTTGGTTTCTGAGATCTTTGGAAGGAGGATTCTTCCGCAGTCTGCAGCAATCTTCTGGGTGTATAAGGGATTAGGCCAGGCTTCCTCAACCTTGGCCCTCCAGATGTTTTGAGACTACAATTCCCATCACCCCTGACCACTGGTCCTGCTAGCTAGGGATCATGGGAGTTGTAGGCCAAAAACATCTGGAGGGCCAAGGTTGAGGAAGCCTGGATTAGACAGTCTGCTTATTGAACATTCATTCTGCTTCCTTTGCAGGGAGGTTAAATAACCATCTGCTTGTGTCCTTTAACCTGAATCTCATCCAAACTGGGGCTTATGGGTGTTCTGCCAGAATTTCTTGACATATATTTAAACTTGAAAGTGTAAATAAAGGGGCATCCATTGAATGCCCCCTTTAGAAGTATGCTATCTTCTTATAGCAAAAAAAGGTCTGATCTTTTGAGGGAAGTGGGGTTGTTGCACAAGACCTCCCAATCAATGATTGTGCAACCAGAATTTGTCAGTATGTGATTTTCACCTCAAAATAGCAACCACCTGGAAATGCCTTAAGTCCCTAGTCACATGCATTCTTTATAACGGGCTGAAGTGTCATCCTCATTTGCTTTTGGTGCTCTCAGGTTGCATCAGCTACTTTTGCCTACTGAGTTCTCTCCTTCCTAAATCCTTCCAGCCATTTCAACAATACCAATGTAATCTTCAGGTGAAATGAAAACAGTCCTAGCCATGCTGAAAGCACTTAATTTGCTTTCCAAATCATGATGCAAATGCTTTCTTCCCCTTCCTGGGGGTTGGACGAGAAGGGCAAGGAGAGAAGCAGAAGGAAGAACAATTAATCCTTTCTGTCAGTATAAGAGTGTGCAGCAATGTTTTGATCAGACTCTCAGAGTCACAAAGTGAAGGAGTATTTGTGATTCATAGCAGGCAAATTCTCTGCAGCAAAATTAGCTATTCATCTCCATTCTTAAAGGAGCAAAACGGGTTTCAGCCAAACTGTGGGCCTCTACAGGCTGTTAAATCATTCTGAATGCTGGACTGCACTGAGAACAGGCACCCGGTAGTGATTAGTTGTCAGTAATCGGTACTGCTGAGTTTTTAAAAATAGAGAGAGAGAGAGAGAGAGAGAGAGAGAGAGAGAGAGAGGATCCTGTTATAAAATCCTGCATGAAAAAACCATCCTAAGCAGATGCAAGGATTTGTGTTTATTTTTAATGACTGCATTTTGAAAAGTTATTTGTTCATAAAATAAATCATGAGGCACAGAACAATCTTTGAAGCCAAGAAGCTAAGACAGCCATACTCTCTAAGAATTCTTAAGGCAATTCTATTCAGGTTATCCTAGCACCACACTCAATATAACTAAGGTGCAGTTGGCATTGCTAGTATTGCCCCTTCTTTTTTATTTCTTGGCCAATAGTGTGTGGTTGATTAGTCTGAGGAAGTACAATACACAACCTTCAGAAGAGAAGATCTATCACTTCTTTAGTTGGTATCAGTCAAACATAGATTGTATGAAGTGTAGCTGTTGTGGCAGAAACAAGTTCTATCCTCCACTAGGCTGCACCAGTTCAAAATGCAGGTGGGAGATTGCATTTTAAATGCCCCTGTCTTGTTCCCTGGACTCCAGCTACAACATATTTTACCTCTCAAAAGAAATACAGTACTTTCAAAACGCGATATTTGAGAAATGAAGTTTGCACTTCAGTATCAAACCAATCCAAGCCACTATGGTTCTCACATATGCTGCTGTACTCTTAAAACTCCTTTTATTTTTGGGCCTCCTATATGGCTTTCTGTTACACTTATATCAGCAGCAAGCATAATCTGTCCCAGAGCATAACTAGGGAAGGAGAAAGAGGGGGCATCTGCCCTAGCAGGCTCTTGGAATTCAAAACAGCGTGCAATATATTCACAGTGGTTAAAATAGTGTTTAATTATGTAGGTCAGGGTCCATGTGTCAGCAATTATTTTATCTGGACAGGCAGAAGGTGGCAGCATACAAACCTGGATATGTTAATTGACTTGTTACTGCTGCTCCTATTTGTGCAATTGTGTAAACTTCCAAAACGCCAATAAAATATTGCTGATGCACTGAATTTCTTGTCCAAACATTTATAGCCCATTTTACTGCTTTTACTTTAATAAGATTGCAGGTGTACTTCCTTTTTAACTTGAAAGAAAATTGCTGGGTTTTTTCCCCTTGACCATTTCTTCCCATAAATAAATGAGAAACTACATTTCTGCAGCTGCCTTTCGATGGTGGCAAAATGGCTTTTTGGCAGAGCTGTCATCCATCATATTGTAACACACTGCATTTAGCAACTACTATTTATAGTGTGTCTGATGCCAAAGCAATTATTCAGAGCATGCACTGACTTGAGAAATGTTATTGTACAAATCCATTGGTCCAAACGTGCATTGGAAATTACCTGTAGCTCAGATTTATTTTATGTAAAATAATGGCTTCCCTTCATTGGGGTCACTTAATATAGTTATGTTTTCTAGGGGCAAATCACTAAGATTCTAGGATAACAAAACAGAACACAACTAAGACTGACAGAAATATATTTAGTCCACCGTGACCAATTCAAGTGCTATTTGCTTTTTGCAGAATCACAGCCTGGTAGCTTACAGAAAGAAAGAAAGAAAGAAAGAAAGAAAGAAAGAAAGAAAGAAAGAAAGAAAGAAAGAAGGAAGGAAGGAAGGAAGGAAGGAAGGAAGGAAGGAAGGAAGGAAGGAAGGAAGGAAGGATCACAATAGCGATTTTGAAAAAAGGAAACCATGCTTCCAGTCCTGACAAAATCTTGGTACTTGAAAAGTGGAATAAAAATCCCAAAGCAGATTAGTCAAACTACAATGTGCATGTGCAGAGTGGACACAATAAGCAAAGCAGGCTCTTATAGGGGCTCTCCTTATCTTCCTCTTCCCCAAACATGTTACCTCCAGGTTTCCTGTGTCTTGGCAAGCTGGTTACTGTAAGACTTTTCCATTCATCACACATTATGGCATCCAACAGAATGCTTCTCCCCCAGACTCCCAGCTGCTTTCACCAAATTGGGATCTTTCCCACCTTGGATCATGGCAAGTTTAGAGCTCCAGTTGCCCCTTCCCCCTCCTATGGCTGCTGCAACAATCCCTTATGTCTGCCGGCCTTTCTTACATTTTTATTGTTAACACGCAAATAGACACACTTGCACCTCAGTTATTTATTCATGGTTTGCATGTTTATATCTGCACACACACACCGCACCCCTCTGCATTAGGCCAAGGAGCATCAAAGCAGGAGAAACGGTGATATCAGCAGGAAAGGAGACACCTGACATACCAGAACACCCAGGAGAGAAACAGGGTTTCTGCCAGTTTTCCAAAACCCCATACCTCATCATCACAGCCCCCTAGATTCTGTTGCTCCTCTCCCTCTATACTGCAGGTATAACTTCAAAAGGCTTCAAAATGTCATGTGCCAGCATTTTTTGTTGTTGTTTAGTCGTTTAGTCATGTCCGACTCTTCGTGACCCCCGTGGACCAGAGCATGCCAGGCACTCCTGTCTTCCATTGCCTCCTGCAGTTTGGTCAAACTCATGTCGTCTGTCGTCCCCTTCTCCTTGTGCCCTCAATCTTTCCCAACATCAGGGTCTTTTCCAGGGAGTCTTCTCTTCTCATGAGATGGCCAAAGTATTGGAGCCTCCAGCTTCAGGATCTGTCCTTCCAGTGAGCACTCAGGGCTGATTTCCTTAAGAATGAAGAGGTTTGATCTTCTTGCAGTCCATGGGACTCTCAAGAGTCTCCTCCAGCACCATAATTCAAAAGCATCAATTTTTCAGTGACCAACCTTCTTTATGGCCCAGCTCTCACTTCCATACATCACTACTGGGAAAACCATAGCTTTAACTATACAGACCTTTGTCGGCAAGGTGATGTCTCTGCTTTTTAAGATGCTGTCTAGGGTTGTCATTGCTTTTATCCCAAGAAGCAGGTGTATTTTAATTTCGTGACTGCTGTCACCATCTGCAGTGATCATGGAGCCCAAGAATGTAAAATCTCTCACTGCCTCCATTTCTTCCCCTTCTATTTGCCAGAAGGTGATGGGACCAGTGGCCATGTTCTTAGTTTTTTTGATGTTGAGCTTCAGATCATATTTTGCGCTCTCCTCTTTCACCCTCATTAAGAGGTTCTTTAATTCCTCCTCACTTTCTGCCATCAAAGTTGTGTCATCTGCATATCTGAGGTTGTTGATATTTCTTCCGGCAATCTTAATTCCGGCTTGGGTGTCATCCGGCCCAGCCTTTCCCATGATGAATTCTGAATGTAAGTTAAATAAGCGGGGAGACAATATACAGCCTTGACGTACTCCTTTCCCAATTTTGAACCAATCAGTTGTTCCATATCCAGTTCTAACTGTAGTTTCTTGTCCCACATAGAGATTTCTCAGGAGACAGAGGAGATGATCAGGCACTCCCATTTATTTAAGAACTGGCATTAGGCATGCAGTATTTTGGTACTAGTGAGGTTTGGTCCAAGTAAGAACTGTGCAGGCATGCAGATGCTACATGCATATGGGGAAGAGCAATTCAGATGTAATGCCAGATGTGTGGGGGTCACTTACTCAGGTAACACTTTTTGGCAGATTCCACCAGGCTTTTCACACATTTAGATCAGCTTTCGGTGACCTGAATGCACAGGCAAACTGACCCTGATGGATACAGTGCTTCATCCTCTTGCGTATGTGCTTAAGAACAATGAAGGCAATAGACTTAACCACACCTCATAGGGCATAAGGCCGTACTCCAAGCAAAACATACAGTTAGCATAATATACAGCAAACTCTTTCTCTCTCTCTCTTATACACACACACACACACACAATATTGGATTCCTCATATGCATTTATTTTCACGATTGGTGGCTTTATTGTTCTTCTGAACTATATTGAGGCACAAACATTATTACTGTGCATATTTCCTGCGTCCAAAAATAAAACACAAACCTTGATTTTAATTATGGGGAAATGATTAAGCCCTAAGGAAGCACATCTACATTTTTGTCTGCCTTGTTCCTATTTGTAACCCCAGCTAATTACTTCCCTTGTCAGAAAAATATTCTCTGAAGTCCTAAGACACAGGAGAAACACTTCAGTTCCTTTCATTTTGTATGAAACGGGTTGGATGAAGTTAGGTGCATTTGTGGCTTATTGACTGACGAAACCCAAAGAGCACTCACTAATAGTTCCTTATCATCCTGGATAATTTATGGGTTAATTGCAGCAAATTAGCTGCTCCTCAAGGTTGACCAGAGATATTTTGCCACCTGGAGAAAAGGATAAGCTGGTGCCCCTTTCTGCATTCCTCATATTGAAGCCAGCTGGCAGCTTAATCTTATTACAGCACTGGTAATGGGACAGAACCCTCTCCCTGTATGCCACCCCCCTCTCCGTGGGGAGTCCACAGAGCAGGCTTTGAGGGGTCAGGGTGCATCAGAAGAGGAGAGGGTAAGTTCTGATGAGCAGACAAAAACCTTTGTACTCGCAGAAGCATTTCATTGAATACTGCCCAATATGGCTTTCATTAAATATTCTAAATCTCCACATTCACTTTGAAGTTATATTCACCCATCTGCATTACTGAATGATCAACAGCTGTATGAGTTTACTGACACCACAAATATTGTTTGAAGTGAGCTGAGGTTATATGAAAGCACTGTGCATCTCTGGAATTTCCCCAGAATTATGTAATGACACAGAATGGAAAGCATCCACGTTTTCTATAAATCATGTTGCTCTGATCTCACCAAGACAGAGGCATCTTCTAAACTGCATCTGTGAGGCTTTTGTTTAACTTTTCTAGCCTGTAAATTTTTAACTATTAGCTTGCAGAGATCTGCACAGTAACTGACATGATGTGGGCAAAGTATGTTTAAAGGGTAAAGGGACCCCTGACCGTTAGGTACAGTCGTGGATGACTCTGGGGTTGCAGCACTCATCTCGCTTTACTGGCCAAGGGAACTGGTGTACATTTTCTGGGATAGGTGGGCAGCATGACTAAGCTGCTTCTGGCGAACCAGAGCAGTGCACGGAAACGCCGTTTACCTTCCCGCTGGAGTGGTACCTATTTATCTACTTGCACTTTGTGCTTTCGAACTGCTAGGTAGGCAGGAGCAGGGACTGAGCAACGGGAGCTCACCCCATCGTGGGGATTCGAACCGCCGACCTTCTGATCAGCAAGCCCTAGGCTCTGTAGTTTAACCCACAGTGCCACCCGCACTGTTTAGCAATCTCTAATATATATATGCACTGAAGGTATAAAATATTCTAAAAAAATTACTGCATAGAAAGTTCATTCCTTATTAAGCATGTAGTATTTGTTTGTTTATTTACAATCAAAGTATTTGCAAAGGATGCACATCCACTTCAAACATCATTCAGAACAACACTGGGTCTTTAAAAGAATTGTACTGCCCATGTAAAGAAGCTTCAGGGATATTCAGGATTACAGGTGTTAAGTAACAACTGGGAGTATCCCTGATTCTGTGATCAAGACAAAAAGCAGCAAAAATATATAAAAAATTCAAGCAGAATAAACATTTGGGCCTGATATTAGGAAAAGCAGGCAATGTATAATGCATGCCCAATAAAATATATGAAAGCAACACAGCCTCAGAGCTGGAAACTATAAGTAGATGGGAGTCAAAAACCTTAACCTTCTCATTTGTTCACTATTGATCTCGAAGCATAAATTGATGAGTATGTTTGTGAGCCTCTGTGTTGAATACTGTAGGTGTTATTAGTAGTTAGGGAGCATCGCCTACCAGTGACATGCCATTAATAATATAAATGATGGAGTTTGGCTCTCTCAGAGCCAAGGAAAGCTGCATTCACAATAAAGAAAAACAAAACAAAACTCATTTGGTTGCATCTGCTTGGGTAATTGCATGGCTTCTTCAAGGTGCTTAAAGAAATACAAGGCAGATGCAACTAAAGAGCAAAAGGAAGCATTGTAACAAATGCACTACTTTATTACAATTCAGTTCTTTGGGCTATATATGAAATTAAATTCTATCACTGTGAGTCCCAGTGCAGAGAAATGAAGGCTGTTGTGTCTGAGAGTTTCAGTACCCAACATAGAAGCTTTTGCGTACTCATCTGCATGGCTAGAGAATTTAATCCAAATTTTAGACTCATATGAACTGCCATTACTGGTAACAAACCACTGTGTCCTTTTCATAATACTGTTGTGAGTTTGGGGCAGGTGTAGGCTGTATGCCTGAGTCCCTTCTAATTCCTAAACGGCCTCGGTCCAGTATATCTGAAGGTGTGTCTCCACCCCATTGTTCTACCCAGACACTGAGATCCAGCGCCGAGGGCCTTCTGGCGGTTCCCTCGCTGCAAGAAGCCAAGTTACAGGAAACCAGGCAGAGAGCCTTTTCAGTAGTGGCACCTGCCCTGTGGAACGCCCTCCTACCAGATGTCAAAGAGAACAACAACTACCAGACTTTTAGAAGACACCTGGAGTCAGCCCTGTTTAGGGAAGCTTTTAATGTTTGATGTATTACGGTATTTTAATATTTTGTTGGAAGCCAGCCAGATTGGCTAGGAAAGCCCAGCCAGATGGGCGGGGTATAAATAATAAATAATAATAATAATAATAATTATTATTATTATTATTATTATTATTATTATTATTATTATTATTCCTGGATCCAACAAGGGTTCAATTGCTGGAATAGCCAGGCAAGTTTCCGTTGCTCGGTCCTTGCTCCTGCCAACCTAGCAGTTCGAAAGCATGTCAAAGTGCAAGTAGATAAATAGGTACCGCTCCGGCGGGAAGGTAAACGGCATTTCCGTGTGCTGCTCTGGTTTGCCAGAAGCAGCTTAGTCATGCTGGCCACATGACCTGGTTTGCCAGAAGCAGCTTAGTCATGCTGGCCACATGACCTGGAACATTTATATATCCCAATCCTTCTGTTTATATCTCAAAGCACATTCGCCCCCCCCCAAAAAAAAAGAACCCTGGGAATTGTAGCTTGTTGAGGGTCCTGGGCATTGTAATAATAATAATAATAAATTTTTATTTATACCCCGCCCTTCCCAGTTCAGAAAATGGGGCTCAGGGCGGCCAACAACAAATTTAAAACACTTAATTGATGCAACAAAAACCAGCATAAAATATAGTATAAAACGTGAATAACAATAAATTCAGAATTCAAAAATCAATTTAGGGGGAAAATCCATCCAATAAACATTAGATGATCACCAGGGCTAGCTGGCTAAATTAGTCCTATTTGGGCCAGCAAGGAGACCAGGGGAGAATTAGCTGTGAGATCCCAGAGCGGGTAATCTTCATAGAAAGGGGGGGGGGGGGAGAGAAAGAGGAATAAAAGATCAGGCTAAGTTCAAATTGAAAGCCAGGCGGAATAGCTCTATCTTACAGGCCCTGTGGAAGGAAGTTAAATCCTGCAGGGACCTGGTCCCATGGGACAGAGCATTCCTCCAAGTCGGAGACATCACTGAGAAGACCCTGGCCCTGGTGGAGGATAATCTGACTTCCTTAGGGCCCGGGACCTCTAAACTGTGATTATTCATTGACCTTAAGGTCCTCTGCGGGGCATACCAGGAGAGGCGGTCCCGTAAATACGAGGGCCCTAAGCCGCAAAGGCTTTGTAGCTGTGAAAGGGGTAAACTACAATGCCCAGGATTCTTTTTTGGGGGGGAGGGGAGGAATGCGCTTTAAATGAGCTTTAAATATATCATGCACATGCAGCCTTAGAGCTCACTCTCAGTGGATTGGTATTAAGGTACATTTGGGCTTTTGATGCACCTGACAAAGCAGAAGTACAGCAACAAAGCACGTACAGCCCCCCCCCCAGCATTTGTATGTCCCTCAATGTACAGCCACTAGGAACAGAAACCTCAAAAAGGAGATGAAACAACACACATTTCTTCCTTTTTTATTGTCCCTGTTCTGGAACACCTTCTTCTTTTTTCCCTTTCAGCTGAATGCTTTGAGTAGAGACCTCTTTTACATTCAGAGTGCTGAATATATGGCCTTGGCCAATTAACTGTATTTCATACATTACCTCTGCAACCTTCAAATCAGAAACGTTTATTTGAAAACAAGGAGCACTCAGGCACACAATGGAGACCAGCAAAACTAAAATGTAACATGCTGCATGCTTAGTTAATGAATTCAACAAGGCTACACCTTGTCTGAAGCCTTGCATATTTGCTCAGGAACAACCTGACATAGGCACAATGGACATAGGAAGAAAAGTAGCTGTGTTATATCAGTGAGAATGCACTAACTTCAGATGAACAAACTAAAAGAAAATATGTTTGACATGTTTTAAATATCCAGATTTCAAACACTGAGATGCTGTTGTTTTTCACAATACACATGTAAGACTCTTCATGGAAGATGCTGCATACAGTTCATGTTAACATATAACCTATTGGCTAACAAATTTGCAGCTAGCACATAGCATACTTAGGTTTGAACTCTACACTTCAGTCTGCATACAAAAGTCATCAAGCAGCAACCTACTTGAAGTAGTCTCTCCCATCTCTGTTTGCCGTCATCTCCCATCCATAGGAAGATCCCTGGTTCAAGGTCCAGGTTCCTGAAGGGGGAGGCCAGCCTGAAGACTTGGTTCTGTGGCTAAAAACAAATGAAAATCATTAGTATTTCAAAATGAGCCTGATCCATTCAATCCAACAGTGACTTTTCTGTATTTCTGAGTGCAAGTGAATTCATGTTAAATCCTATTACATGTGTGGAATTGTGACATAAGCCAGTAATAATTAATATAACCATAACACACTTTAGGACCTAGATGTTTAGATGCACTTTGTTGAATAATCATCGGACTCCTTGTTTTATTAAAATCTAGATTTACTTTGATTTTGGCAGACCAAATTGAACTTTCCAACTAGCTTTTCACCTGTGACCGTAAAGAGAGGCTGTTTCAAGAAGACTCTTTTGGGAGGTTCATATAACCACCCTTGCATATTAACAATGGAAACTGTGTGAAGGGGCCTTACATACATACCAATGCACATAAACAGGGTTCCTGCATGGAGGATCAGTGTGCACCTACTACCCTTTCACACAGCTGCCAAATGCATGGCTTGTGCATATGCCACCATAAGTGTTAGAGTAGCTGGTATGACCCCCCAAGACCCACTCATGGGTGCCTTCAACCATTGGGAAGGTTGTATGAACCTCTTCCATGTTGTGCACACATGATAAGAAACTGGGTTTGGGGAAATACATAATGCGAAGTAAGGACCACTCAGCTTTTTCCCCAGTCAATGTCGTACTGAGTGCCCTCATGTTTTCCAAGTATTAGTCACCTTAGACCATTTCCTGAAGAATGAAAGGATGAATAATTCATGAATAGATTCATCATAGTACACGCCGTAGGAGCACGGTTCCACAAAAGAGCCTTTGCCCTTCAAAAAAGGTGTCATGGTTGCTGAAAATCTCAACGGTGGGGGGGAGTGCTCTTGAGCTCAGATCCCACTGCAGGTTTCCCAGTGGTTGGCCACTGTGAGAACAGGATGCTGGACTAGATGGGCCATTTGCCACATCCAGAGGACTCTTCCTACGTCCTTATGGCATTGACCCATTTCTAAGGTGCTACTAAAATACATATGGCAAAATCTTAACTGCAGTGTCAATTTAATCTGGATGTGCTCAGTGCAGAAGAAAAGCAGAGAAAGACAAAAATAACTGAGCCGAACTGGATACCCTCCTGATCATCTTCTTTTTAAAAAGAAAAAGAAAAAAGCAACACAAATTATTTAAACACTAACATAATTTATCTTCACTCTTCACATCCGTAATTATTAGTTACTTTACAGGGATTTATTTTGCGTTTCCCATTGCTGGATATAAACAGTAGCAGGATTATGTTATAATCTCCTTTGAAAGCAATCCTTCAAACGTCAAAGTGCACCACTCAGAGGCTGTAAAATGTGCGCAACAACTCTCTGTGTTGTATGCCAGTGTTTACAATGCTGTTGTATACTTAGAACTAAAAGAAGCAAAATTACTCATGTAGTACCCTAGAAGTCTCCATACACATTAATGGCATAGCTTCTAGGAGAGAGGCTATTGTTGACTGCTTTGCATGCAGAAAATCCCACGCTCAATTCCTGGTGTTTCCAGGTAGGGCTGGGAGATAATCTTGCATGAAACCCTGGACAGTTGCTGCCAGTCTGTGTTGACAGTACTGAGCTAAATGGGCCAACACAGACTGAGGTCAGTCAAAAGGAAGCATAGCTAAAACTACAGAATTCACCAGCATGAAGATGTAGTGATGACCATCAAGTTGGATGACTTGAAAAGAGAACTAAACAAATTCACGGAGGTCAAGTCTATCAATGGCTTCTAGGCACGATTGCTGCATATTAACTGCACGATCAGAAGCAGTAACCTCTAAGGGCAGTTGTTGTGGTATGTGATTTCTGAACTGCTCTGAGATTTTAAATTAAGGCTGGCATATGCATGAGTTTAAATCAATAAAATCCTAGGTATGTTTACTCAGATGTTTCATTGTGACTGAGGAGTTGGGCAGAGCAACCCAAGTCCCCTTTTTCCAGGCTGGGAAAGGGGGCTGGGTTGAATGAAGGTGTCCCTCTATCTAGCTCTTCCAGTTAAACCAGTTTCCTACTGGCTGACAACAACGGACTGATGAAATTCTCAGTCCATCAGTGTGGCAGCTCCCCCTACTACCAGCAGTACCCAGCAGAAGGCCCTGAAACAGGGCATTTCAAATTCTGCAAGGACTGAGCCACCTTTCCATCTATTGGATCCTGAGCTAGTCTTACTGCCACTGCACAATGGCATCCAGAACAAAACAGCCCTGATAACTATGCCCGATAGCTCTGTAAAAGCCACACTGGCAGGGAGGGGGAAACTGCATCTTAAGCCTGTTTAGTGCTGAAAGCTAAGAAGCTGACCTTTGTGACAAAGCCGTTTATGACACCATCTGATATAAAGAAGGACTCCAATCTTAGTATACACTGCTCAAAAAGGAGGAGTGAAAATTTAAGGCAAACAAAAATATGGCAGCAGTAAAAGAAAACTCTCTGATCCCATGAGGTGAGATGCAAAGAAACGGTTAAAGACATAAAACACTGAAAAATGGCATTGTTTCTGTGGCAAACAAGGAGAACTCACTCCTAAATCTGCTTTCATCACATGCTTTGATGTGTTATATTTTCTCCATGTAATCTTCAGGTTTGATCCGACCATTAATATTTACAATCGTATCAATTATGAAATAGATTCAAGCACTCAAAACTATGACAGTAGTAGTGATTGCCACTGAAAATGTTCTTGTATGAAGGAAGAAATAAAAGATATGCTGAAAACTATGCTGCAGATGAACAAAAAAAATACATTTCATGTGCATTTAAATTAAAGGTAAAGGTAAAGGTACCCCTGCCCATACGGGCCAGTCTTGACAGACTCTGGGGTTGTGCGCCCATCTCACTTAAGAGGCCAGGGGCCAGCGCTGTCCGGAGACACTTCCAGGTCACGTGGCCAGCGTGACATCGCTGCTCTGGCCAGAGCCAGAGCCAGAGCCGCACACGGAAACGCCGTTTACCTTCCCGCTGGTAAGCGGTCCCTATTTATCTACTTGCACCCGGAGGTGCTTTCGAACTGCTAGGTTGGCAGGCGCTGGGACCGAGCAGCGGGAGCGCACCCCGCCGCAGGGATTCGAACCGCCGACCTTTCGATCGGCAAGCCCTAGGCGCTGAGGCTTTAACCCACAGCGCCACCTGCGTCCCTCATTTAAATTAATACACCTTTAATATGCTTCTCTGTTCTTGTTTGTTTGTTTGTTCTTGCTATAACTGCATTTCTTATAAAGATGGCTTTAATATGGACGTACAGATCACCTTATAAAGAAGGAATAACAAACAGCACGACAACATTTACAATGTTCATTCCAGCATCATACACAGCATGGTACAAAGTACTGTCTTTCACAGTTGCTCACATTTTAGCAGATTTTAGCAGCTTGCCCCCCCCCCCCGAGTTTAGAGATCTTCCCTGAGGAACAAGGGTTGATTTCCACTGAAAACATATATGCCAAAGCTGTAGGACAGCAGTTCTCAAACTTTTTGAGACCACTTGGAAATTGTTGAGGGTTTCAGTAGACCACTTAATAAACTTCTTTTTGTTCTACAAATCAAAGCAGTATGCAACACATATTTTAATAAGCAGTTTTGACTTTCTAATGTGATGGATATGTTTGTTGTCAGTGTCAGCCTTAACATTAGGCAGAGCAAAGTATCTACCTCAAGCAGCAAATCTGAGGGGGGATGGCAGAGAATAATGGCAATATATTAGAGTTGTGTGTGCCGTGTGACCTGATGATATTCCCTAAGCTAGCCTGCTGCCCTCAGGTTGTGGCAGATATCTTCAGAACGGGATTTCCCTGTATGAAGTTTACAATGCATTTAACTGAAACACTTCTTTGATGTGTCTAGATCCAGCCTGGATTAGGAGGGGAGGACACCATCTTGTCCATGGGTAGACAAACTAAGGCCCGGGGGCCAGATCCGGCCCAATCGCCTGCTAAATCTCGCCCGCGGACGGTCCGGGAATCAGCGTGTTTTTACATGAGTAGAATGTGTCCTTTTATTTAAAATGCATCTCTGGGTTATTTGTGGGGCATAGGAATTCATTCATATTTCCCCCCCCAAAAATATAGTCTGGCCCCCCACCAGGTCTGAGGGACAGTGAACTGCTGAAAAAGTTTGCTGACCCCTGATCTTGTCCTTTGCCTCCGACAAAAAAACTATTTTGGGATTATGGGCTGGCTCTACTCCTGATTCTGAGTAGATTCTGTTCTGAGTAAAATTGATCTTTGTAAATAAATCAAAGAGCAGGACCAAATGAATATGTTTTTGACTGTTCTGCAAACTTTCATCATACCACCAGTCTGCTGACCACCAGTGGTTCCTGGAGCACATGTTTAGGACCTATCCTTTAGGGAGGGTGGGGGACACACAAAGTGCTTCCATGTTAGAAAGCTAGTCATCATGACAATCCTTAAGTCCATTCCTGGGGGGCAGGGGGTGGGCGGTGTCACTTTCCCAAGCAACATTCCTTACTTAGGGGTTTCAAATGTAAAGATGAGTTACTGCCTTCTCCCCCAGCAGTTTTTCAACTCCAAATTATCTCCTCTAATTCTGCTTTTATTTAAGAAAATAAGTCATTTGACTCCTTTAATTAATGTACAGCATAGGCAAACTCCGGCCCTCCAGATGTTTGGAACTACAATTCCCATCATCCCTGACCACTGGTCCTGTTGGTTAGGGATGATGGGAATTGTAGTCCCAAACATCTGGAGGGCCGGAGTTTGCCTATGCCTGCTGAAGATATGAAAGCTTCCCAGCTAATATCTATTTCTATGGTGCTCGTTGTTTATCACACTGCACAGAGATGCAGGATCCTGTGCTTAAAGAGGTCACCACTACACATGCCTAATGATGCACAAGATGAAGATTTGTTTTTACATCTTTTCAAAGTTACTGACAGCACTTAGGAATGGCAAATTGTTGTTTAGATAGTCAATGTTTAGAGACTGTCAGACTGAGTTGTGATTACATTGAATATACAGCGGATGTAAATATGCCTATGTTGACTTCAATTAAAGTTAATTTTTCTTACTGAATTGTTATTAAGCAGGCTAGTTCATGGTTGTTGTTGTTGTTTAAAAAAAGAGATAGTCTTTGAACAAAAGCATTCCCCTCCCCTTTCAAAACATACCAAGCTATCTGCCCCACTTACTTTTCAAAACTATGGTCCTGCTAACAAAAAGAGAAAAGAAGATGATGACGACAAGGGGAGAAAAAATAAGATCTACTCTAATTTTACAACACATACACACAGCTGTAACATCTTGCCATTGCTCTGCGCCAGCACCCCCTTGAATTTGCTGCCTGAGGCAGCCACTTCACTCCGTCTAATGATAGGGCTGGCCCTGACATACTGAGTAATTCAGAGTCCGTCTGTCCCCAAATTGCTTCTCAAATTCTTCCCCATTTAGTGCTGAGTTATCCCACTTTGCTGATAATATTAGGGATCGATAAGAGCAGTATCCTTATGAAAATGAGCAGGCTTCTTGTTTTTGACCTGCTCTGAAATGGGAGCTTGAACATGCTCTAGAAGTGGGGGTTCCCCACTTACTTTCCTTGGAACTTAAGAATTTCAGAAATAAAAAGTATTCTCCCTGCTACTGATATCCGAAAAAGATTTTCTAGCTATTTTCTTGGTAGCATATTGACTAGAAAACAGGAGTTGTTACATGATGGATATACATGCTGTAGGAAAGCATTCATCTTATGAAGCTTAGGAAAGCTTATGACAAACTACAAATGTTTATCAGCTTGTACTGCTGTGACATAGGTTTCTTGGAAATCATAGGCTTTCTAAAAAAAAAAAAAAGGTACTAAGAGTTTAAAAAACAACTCTCATTTTTTAAAGCCCCTTGTCATAAACACAAGTCCCAAGATTCTTAATGGACTCAACACAGAGTCTAATAGACCCTCAGATCCCCTTATGAAACTACAGTTCTTATAATAATAATAATAATTTATTATTTATACCCCGCCCATCTGGCTGAGTTTCCCCAGCCACTCTGGGTGGCTTCCAATCAAGTGTTAAAAACAATACAGCATTAAGTATTAAAAACTTCCCTAAACAGGGTTGCCTTCAGATGTCTTTTAAAAGTAAGATAATTGCTTATTGCCTTCACATCTGAAGGGAGGGCGTTCCACAGGGCGGGCACCACTACTGAGAAGGCCCTCTGTCTGGTTCCCGGTAACCTCACTTCTCGCAATGAGGGAACTGCCAGAAGGCCCTCGGCGCTGGATCTCAGTGTCCGGGCTCAATGATGGGGGTGGAGAAGCTCCTTCAGGTATACAGGACCGAGGCCGTTTAGGGCTTTAAAGGTCAGCACCAACACTTTGAATTGTGCTCGGAAACGTACTGGGAGCCAATCTCTCAGGACCGGTGTTATGTGGTCTCAGCGGCCACTCCCAGTCACCAGTCTAGCTGCCGCATTCTGGATTAATTGCAGTTTCCGGGTCACCTTCAAAGGTAGCCCCACATAGAGTGCATTGCAATAGTTCAAGAGGGAGATAACTAGAGCATGCACCACTCTGGCAAGACAGTCCGCGGGCAGGTAGGGTCTCAGCCTGCGTACCAAATGGAGCTGGTAGACAGCCGCCCTGGACACAGAATTAACTTGTGCTTCCATGGATAGCTGTGAATCCAAAATGACTCCCAGGCTGCGCACCTGGTCCTTCAGGGGCACAGTTACCCCATTCAGGACCAGGGAGTCCCCCACACCTGCCCACCCCCTGTCCTCCCAAAACAGTACTTCTGTCTTGTCAGGATTCAACCTCAATCTGTTAGTAGCCATCCATCCTCCAACCGCCTCCAGGTTCCCTGGCTAAAGGAAAATACGGATAATCTGTAAGTCTGTAATATCATTAACCCCTCAGGTGCCAAAGCACTTTTTATTCAGAAGTTCTTGTACGGAAAGGAAATATTATTTATAGAGTTCAAAAATTCAAATGCTTTTTTAAGAACAAAAACAAACAAACAAACAAACAAAAATGCTGTTAAAATCATACTTCACCTCTGAGGCAGTCTTTTGACACCCTTATTTGCTGTTTAGCTGAGAATGTAGAAGAAAATATTGTAGGGGGAGTGGAGGGCTAAAATCAGTATGTGACAAATGGGTACTGCAGAAACTGCCCTATTTTCAAGCTGAAGGGAAAAGCTTTGAATGATGCACCATAAGGAGTATTAATCTTAAACAGCTCATTCTCTTTTCCTTTTGAGGAATGGGAAAGTTAGCAGGCTCTTTGCACCTCTGCAGGAAGAACTACAAGCTAAAATATTCCTTCAGGCACCCAAACAGGTCATTTTCACTTTTACATATAGCAGAATGATTTACTGTACAAAGCCAGGGATACATTTGCTTTGTTATTGTTTCCAGCACTGTAAGAACTTAGGGAGGAATGTGAGGGAAGAAATGGAAGCTCTCAGACCAACTAAATGCATAAGGTGCCTGGAGCTCCTGTAAATCTGCACAAGGTGGAGAATGCATAAGGCAGGTCAGGTTGAGAAGAAAAAAGACAAAACCATTTTTATTTACTTTTTCTTGGAAAAACGACCTTGTAATAAATTTTGAGGGGGGCAGGGGAATGAAACGAAATGTGGAGGGCTTCAGAATTGGCTGCTATCTCAGGCTGTCCTGTGGTGATTTTGATTTAAACAAAATAATTGTGCTTATTAAATGAGTCACTACTGTGGAGCTATGAGCTTTTACTGATTGCCGCTGATGATCTGCTGGGAAGCTACGTTGTTTATTTATTTGTTAATTTACTGAGCTGGGCATAACTCTTTGACCCTGGAAGGCATTATATAAATGCTAAGCGTTATTTTGTATTTAGAACTTGCGCAGAACCTCTGGAGTGTTCAAAGTGATTTTGGGTACATTATTTCAGCTGTTCTCTTACCACCTCCCTGTAAGGTAGGCCTGCATTATTATTCCCATACCACAGAATATTAGCCTTCCCCAACCTTGTGTTTTAAGAGGCTGTTGGACCACACATCCTATCTCAGCCAGGCTGGCTGGGGATTAAAAGAACTGGAGTAAAACAACATGTGAGGAATGCTGCCATTGTGACTGCTTTGTACTGAAAGATCTCTCAGCTATAATTTGGGCACAACACTACAGGGTTGTTGTTTTTTTGTCTTATGCAATTTCCAGATATCATGTATCACCAGGGGAGGGGGGAAATGATTTCATAATAGACTTCCATCAGTCTAAACCAATGAGCCTTCACAACAGAGGCCAGATGTTCCTACCAGTGAACTATATCGGGGGGAACCTGTGGCGCAATGGGTCAGTGTAACTGGCTGTTAACCAGAAGGTTGTTGGTTTGAGCCCACCCAGGAACAGCTGCGGGCAGGATTTCTGCATTGCTAGGGGTTGCACTAGATGATCCTAGGGGTGCCTTCCAACTCTACAATTCTATGATTCTGTTTCGCAGACCAAATCATATTTCTGCCATGGTCACTTGGAGCACAGTTCTTCAATCTTGGTTCCCCATATGCTGTTAAACTACAACTTCCACCATCCCAGGCCAGCTTAGCCAATGATCAGGGGTGATGGGAACTGTAGCCCAACTTAAAAGCCGACTTAGAACATTTGTTCAGTCAGATATTAATGCAATGCTATTGACAGCAGTGAACAAAAAACACACAAAAAAAACACCCTTACAAAAAATATATTAAAATCCATCATTGACCCCAAAACGTGCCAGTTCAGGAATTGCATCATACACAGAAGGTGGATTTTTAAAAAATCAAAAAGAGCTTGCAGGTGCATAGCAATTTCACTTTCCATCATTCTCTGTAAACAAATGCCGCTATTACTTATCTGAACACATGTCAAATGGTTTGCAAGATGCATTTCACATTTTCCAGTGAGTGTTAATTTGTTTCTCTTATCCTCTACAATTACTATCTTAATTGCAGATGGCTATTCATAAAATGCGAAGGAGTTTTAAGGATTCTGAACATTCTTTCATCTCTGAAGACTATAGAAGGCTCCCCACCATGCCTGTCCCATTGACAGTCCTAGTCACATTAAGCGTATTGCGGTGCACTTGAGAGTAAGGTGCCACACAGAAATGCAATGCAATAAAGGTATGTGGGAACAGCCAAGAAATGAAAAACAAGAGAACAAAGTTTCCCTCTGTCTTATCTTTAAGTGAAACTTTTTTTCTAGAAATATACTATAAAAAAGGGGGATATGCTTAATGGCAAAATACCTGTATTTAAATGCAGGCTTGTCCCAATCATGGGTATAAAAAGGTAAAGGGACCCCTGACCATTAGGTCCAGTCGTGGCCGACTCTGGAGTTGCGGCGCTCATCTCGCTTTATTGGCCGAGGGAGCCGGCGTACAACTTCCGGGTCATGTGGCCAGCATGGAAGTGCCGTTTACCTTCCCGCCGGAGCGGTACCTATTTATCTACTTGCACTTTGACGTGCTTTTGAACTGCTTGGTTGGCAGGAGCAAGGACCGAGCAACGGGAGCTCACCCCATCGCGGGATTCGAACCACCAACCTTCTGATCGGCAAGTCCTAGGCTCTGTGGTTTAACCCACAGTGCCACCAGTGTCCCTATCATGGGTGTATCGGGGTCAAAATACAAAATGGGCACAAGATGGGCATATGTGTCCTGAATTCCTTCCCCTTGTATCCTGGTCCCCCCACTGCCATCTATCCCCTAAGATATTCTTACTCCAGTAACCAGATGTGACCCTAGGCAAAAGGGGGAAGTAGCCTGGAATCAGTATGGAGGGGAGACAGTCATGGTAATAAGGAGGATTCAACACAGCTACCTGATTTCCTGTTTTGTACTTTATATCAGTACCCTCAGTTTGAAACCTCCAGTTTAGATACCTGGCTGAAGGATATTTGCATTTGATGATATGATTGGCCCACAGAGAGCCCCTGGTGTTGTAATACATTAGTCCTTTCTGCAATTAAATTCCCATTAGCAATTATGGCATTCCACTACAATAAGAACCTTTTGGCTGTGCATATGAATAACCCTTGACTCCCCCCCCCAAAAAAAAAAATCAATGAAAAATGGTATGTTATCTAGTCTTGTAGGTTGTGCCCATCCAGCTAGAATTAATATGAAGAGCCACACTAAGTGCACACCGCAAGGAGAAAATAATTAACACATGTACTCTTGAGCGCCATTCATGTCATAATGCCATAACGCCACATAACAGAAAATACAAACACACAGCAGATTCTGAACGCTGTATCAGAAATACAGCAAAAGCCTTGTGATTATACACACAGCAACACAAAAATAACCACCCAAAAGCTGGCAAGGGAGCAGCATTAAATACACAAAGCAACGGGGGCCTAATTATCAGAGAAATGTGTAAGGATTTTAACACAAAGGCCTTTTTTCCAGTGAGAAGTAAGGAGTAAATGTTCATGTATTCTAGAAACAATCAAAAACTTGAGAGTTCATGATTTGGAGGGACTAAAGAGATACACAAACACATATTTATCAGAGTTATTAAGAGGAAGATCAGTCCCTTACTCTCTACTGAAGGCACTATGGAGGGAGATAAATTGTTCAAGCTCCTTTCTCACTACTAAGAAAGCCAGTGGAACAGTTTGCTAAGGAAGCAAACATCTGTCATGGTAGCTACTGTGCAACTTGGGGAAAAGCCTCAGGAAATACACATGTACTGAACTTGAAAATAGCCTGCTACTACTACTACTACAAAAAAAAAAAAAATCAAACTTGCAAGGTATTGAGAGAATGCTCCATGGTACAATCATAATTTACAGTACTAAACAAAAGCCTTGTTATTTAATCTGAAAGCAGAGATTCTTATTGCAGATAGCAGTTATATACACAAGAAGAGTTAGACAAATAAAGGCTTATTCCTGGCAGAATGACACATGTCCCCTCATATCAATTTACCAAAAAACCAAAACCCCTACTCCAGGCATTTCTTCCAATTACCTCTTCACTTTCGGTATGATTTCCCTTTCCAGGGTTCTGTGAGACAAACATTTTAACAGTTCGGCTCATGCTGTGAGTTGTCTGTGCTCACCTTCAAAATCTTAGACTGTGGTGGCAGAAGCCAACATTAATAATTCATTTCTATAAATAAATGAAAAATTAATAGCTAGTCTAGTATTCCAGGATAGCCACTTAAAGACCTGGAGCTACACCACAGTATCATCACAACCCCCCAAAGTATACAAAGTGGTTTATTTGTGAAACAAGTAATGCTCACAGGATTTATGTCCAGCCAATGTTTCAGTATATACATTAGGAGTCTGATCCTATCAGTCCCTTGCATGCATCATTTAGCTATGAGCTGTTCTCTCCTACCGGGAAAAAAAATCGATGAAGCCTTGTCAAGGTTGGTGGAAGAAAATACCCAGGGGTGGAGCAGTGACACTGAATAGGGAGGGGTGCAGCGGGTGGCTCGAGCAGACCCTTTGAAACTACTGAAAAATAGGTCTACTTGTTGACAACAGAATGTAAAAGTTTAAAACAGGATTTACTTCCAAAAAGGTTTGTAAATAGCCTGGGAAAATGTGTTTTGAATTTGCTATTTTTAATCAAAACATAGTTATTTAGGAGAAAGCAGTTTTAGGCCAGGATCCAAGAAGGAATAACAATTTTACAATATACGCCCCCTTCCCCTTTTAAAGAGCTACTTTTGCAAAAGCATCCCCCTAACTCATAGCTCACTTGGTTAGAGCATGGTGCTGATAACGCCAAGGTTGAGGGTTCGATCCCAGAATGGGGCAGCTGCATATTCCTGCATTCCAGGGGGCTAGAAGCGACCCAGAGTATCATCTAGTCCAACACTACAATTTTGCGATCATCATCTAAAATTCAATCCACATAAGACAGAGTTTCTCCCAATAGGTGCTTCCCCCCCTCCCACAGCTGAGTGGTGTTCATGTGGGAGGTAAAGGGACCCCTGACCATTAGGTCCAGTCATGGCCGACTCTGGAGTTGCGGTGCTCATCTCGCTTTATTGGCCGAGGGAGCCGGCGTACAGCTTCCGGGTCATGTGGCCAGCATAACTAAGCCGCTTCTGATGAACCAGAGCAGCGCATGGAAGTGCCATTTACCTTCCCACCGGAGCAGTACCTATTTATCTACTTGCACTGGTGTGCTTTTGAACTGCTAGGTTGGCAGGAGCAGGGACTGAGCAACGGGAGGTCACCCCGTCGCGGGGATTCGAACCGCCGACCTTCTGATTGGCAAGTCCTAGGCTCTGTGGTTTAACCCACAGTGCCACCCGCGTAGTAGTGGGTGCTCATAGATTCAGCATTTCAACTGGAGGCACAAGTAGCCTTCATAGAGAGATATACAAATATAATAAATAAAATAAAATGTTGTTTGAAGTGCTCAGACATCAAGAACTAATTGCGTTCTCTTTCAAGTATCATTGGGAAAAGGCTATTTAAAGGGTTACACTTTGATTACGCAAAGAAAAATCTTCTGAAAAAGTTGGTTGGAGAAAAAAGCCTAAGAATTAATCAAGGATTAAATATACATAACTAAAACCATGGCACAAAAAATAAAAATGAGAAAATAGATATTTTAAGACATATTTGATTATCTGTAAGTTTCTGCTAACTTTAATGAGTTTTACAAAGTGGCACAAGATTAGTCTGTGGAGTTCAAAGTTTTTAAATATGTCTAAGTTCCTTCTTTCTACGCTTTCACTGTAATTAGAATAGAACAATGGGCTCTGAGATACTAAAATATATATGCTGCGAAAAGAACCTTCTCTTTAGAAAAACTATTTTGCAACTTACCAACAGACTGAGAAGCCCCTTCATGTCTGCCTTTGATGTAAATGTACAATCAAATTCCTAATACATTTAAAGAACAGACAAAGTTTATAAAACCAAGCTGCACTTTGTTTAACAAATGTGGAACAATAACATTTATCTAGAACTTTTTACAACTTCCATAGCATTCAATATTTTTAAAAAAATCAAGTGTTGACACACAGTTTGAAACTTTACCAATGAAGTGCTGCATTGTGTTGCACTGGAAAGTTACAGGTAGGGCTCTTTTGAATTTTGTGAATTTTTATGTTAAGGTTACCTTGATCAGCAACTCCTAAATAAATGTGGCAGATCGGAATGTGATTATGCTTCAGATTTCACACTTCTACAAATACAGTGCTCAGCTCAGAAACATACCATGAATACATATTACTGTAAGTGAATTTTCCTGTGATAAAATGAGTCTAGTAATGGATACGTTCAAATGAATATCTCGTGATAAAATATCTAAATATGAATTTAATGTAGCTTTTTAATTAGTTGTTAAAATAATTAAAGTACAAAAATGCAGATTAACATGGAAACAGGATGCAGCAAATTTATAAATAAACATGGGCAAAATTGATACAAACCAAAAATAGTCCAATATACCTATCTTTTGTTATAGTTCAGATCTCTTCTCATTGGTTTGTCTTTCCCCTTCCCTCAGCCTGATCTATCTCGCTGGATTTTGTGAAAATATAATGAGGAAACCTCACATACATAAACCTTAAACTTTTTGAAGGAAGTATGATAGCTTGAATTATCAAGCTCTTTGAAAATTCACAGGACAGAAAGGTAAGGAAGTGCTTTAAAAAGAGAAAAAACAGGATAAATTGGGGAAGTAAAAATAACCACAGAGATTTTAGTCACTCAAGTAGCAACCCACCCAAAGGATACATGGTATATGTTTCATAATTGGGAAATCAAATCCTTAATTTCAGAGGAAGTTTTCCAATAGGAAAAAATGACTTCAGTTGAGAAATGTGAAAAGATTTCTGCAGCACTAAGCCTGCAGTCCCTGCCACTAATCTTGCAAATGGTGCCTATGTGCATCAATGGAAATCCTGCAAAATAGAACCTCAGAAAACATACCTCAAGGGAGAAAGTAAAGCAAATATTGCCCCTACCTCTGTTTGTCCCTTTAAGAGAATGCCTCTTTACCATTAACTAAGAGATAGCCAGCCACCTCTAAAGCATCTCCCATCTTCACATCCACAGGTGGTGTCCTTTCCCTAATCCACTCCCCCCCACCCCAACCCCTACCCCGCACAGTTATCTGACAGGAAAAAAGAAAGAGGAGATTGGCCTCACTGACATGCATTGTTCCCACAAGCTTGCAAACACAAATGACAAAATTCCCCTCTGAGTATGTGATGGATCTCCAGGATGCTAAGTAGAGTTGGATTTCCTGGATTGGTGGGTCACCTTCATACCTTTTAATCTCCAGGCCCTCCCCTTTTGCAACTGCAGAGATAAAAAGAGCAAAGCTTCCAGCTTTCTTCCATCTCCCATTTGTGTGCCTTCGATGAATCACCTGGGATGACCCATACGGTTTTGCACGTCAACTGAACATATTTTTTGTCAGTTGCTAAGACAACCTCAGATAGTGAGTATGTGTTTTCTTTCCCTTTAAAGCCACTTCCTACTCCTTCCACTCTCTCGTACTGATTTAAATAATTCTTCTCTTTTGATCCGAACTCAGAAATGGACAACCATTTTGCCTAGTCAAAGGACCTGGTTTTACTCATCTTGTCCAAGGAGAGGGACTGGGAACTGCAGACTGTACGCTGGCTGCCCCCCGCTCAGATCACTGTTACTTCTTTAAGTCCACACCTCTTTCCCCTTTAACCCGTCTTTGTCTCTGGGTGGGAAATTGGGGTTGGTGCTACCCAGGAGTAAAAAACTGAAAGAGAGCATCAGTCCTACAATACACAGGTGAGTGTTTCCTTTGTGTTCCATAAAGATTTTGATGTAACAAAAACTGATTTTTCTTTTTAAAAACTCCCCCCCAAAAAAACGGGTAGGTAGGGCTGGCCCTATCATTAGGCAGAGTAAGCTGGGCACCTTAAACAGCACACGCACAGGGAATGATAGGTAATGGTGACAAAGTATTGGATGACAGAGCTGTGTTTGCCATATGCCTTTCCTGTGCCCCATACACAAATCTGCTGCTCTCAGGATGTGCCCTGTCACTAGTGTTGAAAGAAGATTCAAATGAGAAGATTCAGCTATCATCCTGGTCAGCTTCTATACATGAAAATACATATCATTCACCTCAGGCAACAAAATGTATTGGGGGTTCTGCAACATATGCCAAAGAAGGTGGCTATCTAGCATTTGGTTTTCTTGGACTCCCTTCCTCTTTGCCCCACTTCTTCAATGTGTGCAACACTAGTACTTCAGTATACTGCTTCATTTGACTGCATAGATGCAATATTGTAGGTATGGCATAGGACTAAAGCCGTTGCTTGATTGTGTATTACCAGGACAACGGTCAACCCATGAGGGGTCTTTTTATGCAGCTTGTTGTCAAAGGCAACTTTTACTCAGAAAGGCTTTTTCAATCCTATGCCAAGATGCATTGAAGACTGTAGCATTTCCTTCCCCCGACCAAGGAATCCATGCTGGCTGAATTAATGAGAAGGCCTTAATTAAAGGAGTTCATACTTACTTGCTTATGTATTCTGAATGTTGAGGTCTCTGGTGGGTTACATTGGAAATCAGTACAGTTTCATTTATATGCTGCCTAACTCCTACCTACCATACACCCCTTATAGCTCAACTGTTTCCAAATCCAGGAAAAATAACTTGCTTTTCATGAACATTTTCAAAAAGTCTATTTTATAACAACGACCACTGTCAGATGCTTGTACAGCATTTCCCTCCTATTGCTGGAGCACCATAATGTAGGCTATTCCGTCTTGATATATAATCAATTGAAATGTGTCCAGATTTCTATCAAAAGCATGCTATGTTCTACTGGTGACCAAGCATCACACATTTTTAATATAACTGGCTGGTTCTCCTTCACACAGCTTTTTTGTGTGTTTTTTTGGTTTTTAAAGGAAATCCATAGCTTTGTTTCTTTTCTGTGCACAAATTTTCTGGGGTTTTTTTTATTATTGGTTCATTCCTCAATTGGCATATTTTCAGATTGAATGGTTACTATTGACTCTGTTTTCTGTTCGTTTTGGGTTCAGAAGGGGAGGGGGTAAATAATACCTTAATGTGCAATTGGATTCCATTTTTGTTATGCTCTAATGCTCCAGAAAAGAATGAACTGCAAAACAAGCTGTGAAAGCAGCGATTTCAACAAGGTTTTTCTGCTTTACTTTAATATGAATGTAGGTCATTGCATCAGATGCGCACTAGTTGAAAAGAATGAAGAAGATAAAAGAGAGATGGCTGGAATCGCCATCTAGAATGCCACTTAGTAAACTGATAAATATTATGCAAAAGTGGGTTGTAGAGTCAGGGGATTCATGTCGCAGTCCAGAGAACCACAAGAACTGCATCATCATCATCAACAACAACAACATTTGTATACTGACCTTCACCCAAGGATTGCAACAGAAAAATACAAAATGAGAACACAAAATACATAATAAGACAAAAGCAAACTAGTAACCCCACTCTCACAAACACATTTAAAATGCTGCAGAATGTTAATCAGTTATAGAGAAACATTTTTGTCTGGCGCCTAAAGATATGTAATGAAGATGCTAGATGACCCTTCCTGGGGAGAACATTCTACAAAATGGGGAGCTATCGCAGAAAAGGTCCAGTCTCGTGTTACCACCCTCCGGACCTCTCATGGAGGAGGCACACAAAGAAGGGTCTCCGATGATGATTGCAGGGCCTGGCTAGGTTCATATGGGGAGAGATTTTGTGGTCCTAAGCTGTTTAAGGTTTTGTATGTCAAAACCTGCAAAACCTGCCCAGAAATTAGAAGCCAGTGCAATCAGGGCCAGGATCAGTGTAATATGCTCAAACCATCTTGCTCTGGTGAGCAACCTGGTCGCTGAATTCTGCACTAGCTGAAGTTTATCAACCATCTTCTGAGGCAGCACCACATATAACATGTTGCAGTGCTCTAACATAGAGGTTACCAGAGCACAGACAACAGAAGTTAGGCTACCCCTGTCCAGACAGGGGTGTATCTGGGCCATCAGCCAAGCTGACAGGACGCACTCAGCACCACATGAGCCACCTGAACCTCAAGTGACATCAAAGGATCCACTGTAGATGACTGTGTGTTTCCTGATGTGCTCACAAATATCAAAGAGCTGTTGGGTTGTTTCTTTGAATAAAGGGTTAACTTAACTGATGCCATGTGAGTTATTACTGACCTGCTCTTGGCATCACCCCTCACAATAACTGTTCCTCCTTTAGCTCATATCATAAGCCCCTCAAAACTTCACTTACAGATGCCCATTTCATTGTTTCTGCCCCATAAAACAATGCACATATTTTCTGAGGGACTTTACTAAGAAGCAGTTTGCCAAGACAATTTGACACACCTCTGTAATTATTAATTTTGTTTTATTGTCTTTTGCTATGATTTTAACTGCGAGCCACCTTGAAATGTCTTTGGTTCTAAAATTAGCATAACATTATTTTAAATAAACTAATTTTAGCTTCTTTCATTGTACAGATGCCTGTGTTGCCCATATTAGGTGGCTCTATACATAAAAACTTACCTCCACAGGAATTAATATCAGTATCAAAGGCCTTGATTTCAGTATCTTGGAGATTTAGTTAGTGAGTTTGTTAGTGAGCATGAAAGGTAGGGTCTTTCTGTGGTGACGCTGCAACTCTGAAAATCTCTCCCAAACTAAAAGTGTCAGACTCACTCACAGTTTCTCTTTTGTCAGAAATTGAAGGAACTTTTATTTTGATGGACAATGAAGACAAACTATTAATTGTATGAAGCTTTCAATGCAGATTTGAAAAAAACAGGAGAGACAACAAACTGGAGAGAGGGAAGGGAGTAGGAAGAATAAGGGGTAAGTGTTAGCACATGCAATTAAACACATCAGGGAGAAACTATTGTTTAGTGGTAGAGAGCATGTTTGGATGCAGAAAATCCCTGGCGTCTCCAATAAACAAAACCACAGGTAACAGAACTGGAAAGGACCTAAACCTGAGACCTTGGAGGGATGAGGCCAGTCATTGGCTATGGTATTGGGATAGATCAGTGGTCTGACTCAGGATATGACAGTGTGTACAGCGATTCTGAAGCCCTCTTTGAAAGAAATTTGAGCATTCGTTCCCCTTGTTTGCTATTTGCTGCCAGAGTTCTCCACTCTCAAGCTCAGAGTAAGACAAGAAGCGGGAGGATGCACCACTCGGTGAACTAAAGCTTCTCATTCTGGCATTTTCCAAGCTGGAAAACATGGTCTTACTTGACGGCACACATCCCCATGAGGTTCTCACAGTAGCATGCCATGGGAGCCAATGGATATAGAATCAGGCAACACCACTTTTTTAAAAAAACCAGACCAATTCTCAACTGGGATAGGGTCCAAAGTGGTCCCAGGTGAGCCAGCCTTCAGAAGGCCTCAGCCTTCTGCTGAGGTGACTGTTCTCCCTATGTGAGTTAAAACACTCCAGCCAGCACCTTCCAGAATGCTCTGTCCAGGGTCCTGACAGATCCTGCCTTGTCTGCCACGATCCTCCTCCTATTGCAGTCAGCTTCCCTTAAGCTTCACGCCATAACCCACAGAATAGGACACAGTTTTGGCATTCTTTTCCTAATGGAAAAATATAAGGCCACATCACATATTACATTTTTAAAGGGTTTGCCTCAGTTAAGTTATGTGTCCCTGAAAGGGACTTCATTGGAAGATGGTGAACTGTCATTCACTGGAGGTTTTTAAGCAGAGGCCGTGGATGCTTTAGTTGACTTTCCTACATTGGAGAGGGTTCCTTCCAGCTCTACAATTCTATGATTCTTTAAATGCTTCTACTGTACAGTTACAATTGACAGGAAGCCATGACAGGAAGTCAGCAACCGATTGACTACACACAGTGGCAAGCCTGGCTTGCTTCTGCTAGGTGTGTGAAGTAGCCCTCAGTGATTACAGTAACATGACCCCATATATCAAAATGGATTCTATTGCCATTCAATCTCAGCCGGGGGCAAAACTACATTAGGGTCGAATATATAAAACCCTTGTTTACTTCAGGAATTAAAAGTATAATTTTATTCACGATATGTCATGGAATAAATGCAACCTGCACACTGCATTTATATAGCTTGCTTCTTGCTGAACATTTCTGAAGTGTCACAATGTTCACTTTATAGCATATTATTCTGCTTATTAATTTGCACTATCTATAGTCCCTCTTTTCATCCTTCTTGAAAATTATTAGTGCTTTTCAGGCTAAGGATAATAATTTTAAGGAGGGTTTATATTATACCGATCAATATCTGGCTAATGACTTAACTCTGACCTTTTACAAACATTTAAAAGAGCAGCCTGTTTTTATTATGAACATTATTAATTTTGTGGTGTGTAATTGTCATAACTTTTATGGCTGGCCATAAAAGGCATGTGAATTACTTGCTCAGGAGCCAAAATAGCTAGTTTCTAGAAATGAAACATTGCAAAGGCTTTCAGTCAAGCCATAAATAACCAAATCGAGGTTAACTGGAGAGTGGCACAGATCCATTTACCAACTGATGGTTATATGCACTGATCTCTGCCTTCATACTTCAGCAACACTAGCTATGGAATATCAAAGACCAGGTGGATTGTTTCTGCCCGGTTCCATAAATTCACAACCCTTTGTAACATGAACCTTCTGGCCTAGAAAGACAGGGCACTTTGTCACTATGGCAAAGATTGTTGTGGGGGGCGGAGGGACTGGAGGCTGTGCTGGAGAAGGAAGTAGCTCATTTTCTGCCTTGCAACAGGCAAGAATACATTCAACCAAGGTCTCACATGGGCAACAAAGAGGCAACAGCCTGTTTCCCATCTGAGCAGCCAGTAGACAGGGTAGACAAGGAGCTGTTTGTGGTGGTAACAACATCATGGATGCCAAGACCATTGAGAAATACAGCTTCTCATGGCCTCCAGTGCTTCCAGTTGCACTTTGGTATCCAGTGCCTTTATCTCCCTTGGGTTGGTCCTAAAGAGGAGGCTATGACTATAAATGTTTGGTCAAACCCCGAGCCCTGATGTTCCTAGCCACTGTTAGCATGCTGACAAATTCTATGGAATCCATATGGCTTTTGTGAGGAGGCACCTCTTCTTTTGGGTACATCAAGAACATATTAAAAGAAGTAAAAGAAGAATAACCCATGCACACTTCAAATAGATTTGATGTGTCAGAGCGGGGGTCAGAAATACAGACAGGGAATTTTATATTTAGCAACAGATTCCAGCCAGATGTCATGGTAGAGGTTAGAAAATGCCTGACTTTTGCTCTCCTTTACAGCATTCCGGAATTATGGTACTTTGTTAACTATAATTACTGGAATCATTAAATAATTGGGGTAGACTTGGGGGTGGCTTGAAAGTGGAACCACAAGGATACAGTATGAGGGGACATGGCAGAAGTTTTAAAAAGTATGCATTGGAGCAAGGAGAAACTTTTTTTACCCATGATAGAAGTCAGTGAAACCCAATGGAAATGATCAGCAAAAGATTCAGGACACACTGAATAGTTATCCACACAGCACATAATAATTGTTTATGGAGTTCATTGACACAAAGCATGCTAATGGCTACTAGGTGCAAGACTAAGTATGTGTACTCAGAAGTAAGACCTATTGAATTCAATAGGCTTCTTCCCAGGCAAGTGGAATTAGAATTGCCATTTTAGATCCCTTAACTGAAAAATAAATCTACCATTGGCTACTAGTTGTGGTGGCAATGTGCAGGCTCTTAAATTCAGAGGCAACATGCCAGTAAGTACCAGTTGTTTGAAAGGAACAATAGAAGAGGGATATCACATTCATGAGCTGCTTATAGGCCTCTCAGAAGCATATGAGAAACGTAATGAATAAATACATAAATAAATAAAATAAATCTGAGTGTCCACCATGAGAAACAGAATGCTATACTACTGTATGTGCCAAGTTGGTCCAATACAGCAGGATTAATATGGTCACAGGGTTCTAGAAAGCAACTCTGAGCAACTTCATGGCAAATTACTCTGAGACAGTAATTTGCACATTACTGCACCACTGGTGGTGTGTAGTGCAAGAAAAAACATTACTCAGTAACTCACAAAAGGTTCTCTGATCTCAGACTTCTCACCCACAGACAACTCTCTTGCTGAACTTCTGCATTATTCCCTTTTCTATCCCCATCTGTACAAGTAATTCTTATCTTTGTATTGTGTATCATTCCATCACTCCCAGTATACAGATATTTCCAGAACTGAATGACTGCGGAATATCTTTTGCTCTGCTCATCCCTAGCACTAACTCTTACGCACTCAAAAAGTAATTCTGTAAGTGTGTGCATTTGCATGTGTTTAATTTTTAAATGCCCTTAATTAGATTAAAACAAAACAATAATTTTCCAGAAGCATATTTCTAGTAAATTGTTCTTTCAGTTTTAACTCTGAAGAAAATACTACAACAAGATTTAGGCTGCAATCCTGTACACACTTTCCTGGGAGCAAGTCCCATTGAACCTAGCAAGGACTTAACACTATGGAAACATGACAGGATTGCAACGATCACTTTAAACCCCACAGAATATACACATCTACACAATTCTGTTTGCTATCTCTCTCTTCCATAGTTACGTACAGGGAAAGCTTCACTACACAGAAGAAGTAGCACAATCCAATCATTTGAAGAAGAAGCAGAAGAAGCACACAGAAGAAGTAGCACAATCCAATCATTTGAAAGAAAATGAATGCCTACTAGAGAGCAATTTGAGATTGAAATAATATATGATAAGAGAACAAACATGAAAGAAAAATATTATCAGCTTGTTAGAAACACCTAAGTTATGTGCAACACAGAACTGGAATTCTCCAGACATTAACCAATTTTGCATTGGATTCATAAAGTACTGGGTATAGTGGCAATGGAAAAGCATAGCACAGGGACTAGCCAACATTAAGCTGCTTTAATGACGTTCCATTCATGGAAATTTTTTAACACACACTTGTTGCAATCAACGGAACTTTAAAATGCTCAACTATGGCTGGCTCAGGATCCTGCTGCCTGAACATGAAGAAAGAATGAAACACAGGGCTGTGCACACACTATACTTTACAAGAACATTTGAAGGACATTGTCCCCATCTCAATGAATTCTGGACACTGTAGTTTGTTAAGGGTTGCTGGGGATTGTAACATTTTGATGGCTAAGTTACATTGCCCATAATTCTATGAGTGGAATAATGCGCTTCAAATGTGCTTTCAAGGTATAGTGTTTGTGCAGCCATAGTCTGCAAATCTCCAGAAGAAAACACATTTTAATTGCTATATAGAATAGCCAAACAGAATAGCTACAATCACTTGCAGAAGTTGAAAGAACACCTCTCCCCACCCCCTTGACTTTATAAAGCTGATCTGGGATAATCATTCAACTAAAATTGTTTTCTTTCCTTGTTTGTGGAGAATTTCAGCTGTTAAATCATATACTTGATTGGAGTTCAAATAGCTGCCAACTGCCTATAAAAGAATCCACAATACATGCTATTTTTCCTGTCATACCTTAGTAGGCTTAGTTAATGGATTATGTAAGTGGTATCACAAACTATTTTCCATCACATGAATGGGCCATGAACCCAGTCAGCACACTTGGATCAATTTGCAATAAAAACATTTCATTAAAGAAGAATACATAGAATAAAGCTGCTTTGCGAAAGAAAAACTATTATACATTCTAATGCTTTCAAAAGATACTTACACTCTTGAAGTCTGAAGGAAAGCACAGAACTCTGAGTTCCACAGCTCTATAACAGCCACCAATAATCTCTTACTACATGTGCTAGTTCTGGGTTGTATCCAACATGAGTTCTACTCAAAGGAGACCCACTGAAATGAATAGGCATGCTGATAATAAGGCATGCAGGGAGACAGAGAGAGAGAGAGAGAGAGAGAGAGAGAGCTGCAGCCCAAGATAGGAAAAGAAGCAGTAATGGAAACCTTAGCTACTGTAAATGAATTCAAATCTGCAGGGCCTGATGAACTGCATCCATGGCTACTTAAGGAATTTGCAGATGTTATCTCAGAGCCTCTGTCTATAATTGTTGACAATAGGTGAGGTCCCAATAGATGGGAGGTGGGCAAATGTTGTCCCTATCTTCAAAAGGGTGTGGCGAGAAGACCCAGGCAACTACTGACTGGTTAGCTTGATGTTGATACCAGGAAAGGTGACCTCCTCTACTTCCTAAGGAAGGAGCTATTATTTGCTTTTTAGTCCAGAACCAAGCTTTGTAAGAAGGATGAAGCCCCATTACATGTCCAAGAAGTCTTCCTAGAAGCCACTCAATGCTGAAGGTCACTGTGGATGCTTGTCCCATATCCCCCCCCCCCACTACAGCACTAAAACATGGAAAAACATCAGCAGGAAAGAGATTAGGCCACAAGAGACTCACACATAATAGGGAGCAACCTAGTTGCCACCACAAACTCCATGAACTAAGCAAGGACGGATAATCTGAGCTTTTCCATCAACTCTTTCAACAATAGTTTTAGCTAAACCCCACTCACTTCATTCTCATCCTAAATCCATAATTTCAGTGGTGCCCATTATGTTTTGGTCCCAGATATTGTCTTATTTTTACTTTCAAGGTATTGCCACTGCAGCTCATTAATCTTTCCAAGACAGGAAATAACTCAAGCAAAACTAGCATCCACTATCCCTTGAACTTGTCTGTCCGATAGTGACAATCCAACCTAATATCTAAAGCTTGAGTCCTGATACTTGGGGAAAAGGGCAAAGGAAGATTGCACAAGTTTTCATCTATCTCAAGGCTAAACATTATTGAGTCCTAAAATAAATTGTCACTGGTTCACTTCAACACATGATGGGATATACAAAGCTTAGACTTTGTAAACTTCTGCATGGTGTATCTTCCCCATGCTCTGCAAGAAAGCCATTTAACAGGTGCATTAAATAGAGCCTTTAGGAATGCCAGCCCACATATACCACCTCAAACTGAAGAGCATGGTGGGGATGCTCATCTGGAAAATGATAATTCACAGTTGCACAGCATGTGTGTATGTTTATAATAAGCTCTCATATTTCAAACTCATGCAGAAGACCACTGTGCTTATGGAAAATGTAATTGAGCTTGTGAAGTCAAGATGGACTATGCCGTTCCCTACATCCTGAAAATAAATGACTCAGCTAGAAACTTAATGCCATGAAGCTATTAGCTGCAGACTAATATTATCAATCAAATGTTCAGTAGGAAATTTTCCTGTCTGTAAATACTAACAGTGATTTGAATCCAGATCACCTGTCTGAGAGGGCTCATCTGCACTTTTTGTTAGTCCCGGTTAAGGTTTGTTCTGATTCAATGGTAAACGCTAAGTTTTCCTGAGGAAAGTGGAATGACCCGAAACAAAACCAAACAAACCTGATAAGACCCTTGCCTACAAATCATGGACTGTGTCTAGAAATCGCGGCATAAATGGAAGTGTGGGTGACCCCTGTGTCATAACACTCCCTCTACTACACCACATGTGGAGCACAGCATGCCACAAAATATACTGCTGATGTCCCAAATAATCTTTATTTTAAAAGGAATTTTAAGGCATTTCTATCGTAGCTGCATGGAGACTGCCAGATACCTATAATCAAAGCTTTCAGACACCATGCCATGCTTTTACATGAGGGAACAGGTTGACTCTTCCATACCTAACAATTTTCTAAATGTAGCAACTTAATGTAAAATACTTTTTATGGCACCATTGTTATTGTTTAAGTTGCAAGTTCCACGCAAGAGGAAAAGAATTCACTGGACACAAATTAATGCCAAGGTACCACTTGACTAAATTGTCTGTGCTGCAAGATGGAGAGTTTAAGAGGTATTTGGTAATTGACAAGGCTTCTATAATTTAGGTGAGGTAGTTGCTTCAAGCAATTTCAAACATCTCTCTTGGAGTCTCTGTACTGTGCTCATATACATATAAATTCATTTTATTGCACAAAAATCACAATTCAGCACAGAGGGAAAGAGAGAGATAACTGGATGCCATATAGCCAGCCTCAATTGCAGAGTTCTGTCAAGCTGAACCTGCCATAGAAAGATAAAAAACTGTAAAGCAAGGGATATGCACAGTTCAGAAGGTAAGGAGTATAGTAATTGACTATTAATCAGTTATCCAAATTGCTTCCATTTAAGCAAGATGCAAGATGGTAATGCATTGCTATGAAAGGCAGCCAAATTTGGAATTATGCCCGCTCTTCCCAGTTAAATGAATCAGAAAAGTACTCAGCAAGTGTACTGTCCATTTGGAAGCTGGCAGTCTTTCCAAGGTTCAAGGTAGCTCTGTTGGGAATGGATACTTAAAGAATCAACAATCCTACAAATCACAAGAGGAGAAAAAACACTGCAACAGTGCAGATGGTGGAACATCCACTCACCCAAAAACCTGGGAAAAGAGGTGCATCTTGACCCAGTACCAAAAATTATACAACAATGGTGCAAGATTCAGCTTGGAGGGGAGGCCATTCCACAACCTGGAAACATCCCTCAAACCACAGCATGTGGCAGTTCTGCTAACAGGGCTTCTTCTGTCCATCTTAACACAGAGAAGCAGGCTAATAATGAGATAAGTGCTCCTTCAGATATTTGAGGCCCAAGTTTAGAGATTTGTGTGTCAACTTGTGTGTGTGTGTGTGTTGTTGTTGTTGTTGTTTAGTCGTTTAGTCGTGTCCGACTCTTCGTGACCCCATGGACCAGAGCACACCAGGCACTCCTGTCTTCCACTGCCTCCCGCAGTTTGGTCAAACTCATGTTAGTAGCTTCGAGAATACTGTCCAACCATCTCGTCTTCTGTCATCCTCTTCTCCTTGTGTCCTCAATCTTTCCCAACATCAGGGTCTTTTCCAGGGAGTCTTCTCTTCCCATGAGGTGGCCAAAGTATTGGAGCCTCAGCTTCAGGATCTGTCCTTCCAGTGAGCACTCAGGGCTGATTTCCTTAAGAATAGATAGGTTTGATCTTCCTGCAGTCCACGGGACTCTCAAGAGTCTCCTCCAGCACCATAATTCAAAAGCATCAATTCTTCGGTGATCAGCCTTCTTTATGGTCCAGCTCTCACTTCCATACATCACTACTGGGAAAACCACAGCTTTAACTATACGGACCTTTGTTGGTAAGGTGATGTGTAGTAATATGTAAATAAAGTAATGAAGACATGACATCTTAATCAATATGCATATGGATGTATATTCTACAATGCATTCATTATAACTTAAAGGCAGAAAGAACTTCTGTGAAAGAAAAGTAGTTTTCTTTTTTTAGTTACCACATTTTAAAAAGGCGATATTCTTCATGTGACTGATACTTTGAGAATTGAGGTTTTATAGTTTTGCCTTTTCATATGGCATAATGTGATTAATGTTAGATTTTTGGGCATTTAAGCTTTTTGTGCTGTACATATTGTGATTGAATACTGTACTATTTGTTGCATTCAATTTCTTATGTTGGGTATTTGGCTTTCTTCAGTGTATAATTTTATCTCTGCTTTTAAACACATTTCCCCTTGATAGATAGTTTCCTTGATGCACAAACCCACCCATGCACCTTCCTTTCCCATAACTACTTATTAACTGAATGTGTCGTAAAAGAATTCAGGTAATTTATATGCAGTTCTTTTATTTGTCATATAGCCATCTGAAGTATTTATGTTATTCTAATACTTTGCCTCAAACCAAACATCTATCTTTGTGAAATATATTTGCTTTTAGTGGGTCACAGCTAAAGGGAATTTGCAAAGCAATTTATATTAACCTGGGTTGCCTTTGATCAATATGGAGCTATGAAGCCACACAATTTGTCCTTGCACTTAAAATAGCTGTAAGCCATTTAGAGTTGGAAAGTAACACAGAGATGCAACCATAACAACAGGTGAGGCAAACAGAAGCTATGCATAAAATTCGTTGTGGAGCTTCAGATTAGGGAGAAATATTTTTCATTTAACAAAAGTGAATGATGGTAAACTCAATAAATTATACGCAGGAGAAGCCAAACAGCATGGTAGCTAGCCTACCTGCAAGTATATTATGTGTGAAAATTCTTAGGATGGTTTTGCTTTTTATTTTGAAAGAGATTCATGATGAGAGACAAATTACTTACAGTATTTGCTCAGGGAATTGGTTTCACAAGGAACATGGAAATTATTTGCAGCAATAACACAAAACAAAACAATAAAAATGTATCTTTGCTCAGCTCCATGCCACACAATGACAACATAAAGATCAACCCCTTTGTCTGCAAAAGAGGTCACAATAGCCAATAGCAATTAGCAGCATTGGTTTGTGACCTGCACATAAATTAGATAGCTCAGGGTAGTGGCTGTGCACTAATGATATATTGTCTGCAGTATTTAAGTGTGCTGAAATAATACCCTCTCTCTCTTCCCAGGTTAGCGTTCCCTTTGAAATTTACACAGCTCTCATTTACTCTGGAGGTTTCTAAATACTTTCCCCACACAGCCAGTTATCCTGTGTAAGAACTCCTGGAATAACTTAAAACTCTGCTTTGCTTACACATTTGAATCGGAAGCTTTCCTGAGCTGAAAAGGTGCAAAATCAGGTGCAAAAAAAGGTGCAAAATCTTTGTCAATCTGGGGTAATTGGCAATATAAAACAGTAGCATGATTATTATGCCTAGAATGCAAATGGTTGTAGAAACATGATAACCTCTGTAAGTGGCCCATGAAAGGAGGGATGCACAGATCAGAACATTTCTAGTTCATGTCATTTTGTTTCTGTTCATTCATGTCTACCCCATTTTGTTTATGATGTAATGTGCTGTTTTTTAAAAAATAAAATAAAACCCACAAAAAAAATCCATTTAGATACATACTCATTGCTAAAAGTGTGTTTTATCTTAAAGATGCATTTCAAAGCACATTTTTGTACATTTTAAAGTAGAGAACTGTATTATAAAATTTGGAGGCCTGTAAAATCTGAAGGATCATTGTGTTTGCCTTCTGTACATCTGTCTGGAAAGTGTCGACCAGGGTTAATTTGCATCACAATTCACAGAAATCAGAGTGATGAAAAACCCCCCAAACACATAGTATAAGGAATTATTTGTATATGTGCATGGCTAGCGCAAAATACAGCAACTAAGGAAGCTCAGTTGTGCATCCTTACCACACTCACATGATGCTGTGTTAAAGGAATTGCTCTGGCTGCTGATTAGCTACTGAGCAGAGTTTAAGGTTTTGTTGCTAATGTTTGGGGTTCTGGACATCTTAGGACCAGGCTATCTGAGAGAACACCTCCTTCTGTACAATCCAGTCCATTCACTGAAATCACTGGAGGAAGCTGTTCTCATCACACCATGCCTGGAGATCTGACTACCTGAGGAAGGGCCTTCTCCGCAGTGGCCCCCATACTATGGAGCAGCCTTTCCCAAGAGATAGGGCAAGGCACTTACAGTAATGCTGGTACACTGACTGACTGATATATACTTATTCATGAGATCATTCACAAACGTTAGCTTTTAGTACTGGTTTTATTAGAATTTTCAGATATATGTGGGTATTTCTGGCTTGGTTTTATCTTTAGTAATTTATAGTCTTCTGCATTCCATCCTTGTTAATTTATATGAAAGACGATCTATGGATGATTTAATGAACATATCCTGTTGTTTCAGGATGGCAACTCAGGTCTAATTCAAGATCACAAATCATACATCAGAGACAGAAAGAGGTTTCATATTACTGCTCTTCACAACAGCATGGATCCAAAAATTTGCAGAAAGGATTTCTGCTCATTCAACAGGACCTTCTTGACCCCCTTCCTCCTAGAGTCTCTTATTTCCTTCCCCAATAGGTTGTTCCTAAGAAGTAGAGGATTTGGCATTGGGAATCCAGGGTGGAATTGGCAGAAATCATGCATACTTTCTGCTCCTGCAAGGCACTCTTTGGAGTCCATATTTTTCAGTGGAAGCAGCAGCTGACACATTCATCTATAAGGTACTAGCTGACTGAGCTCTTAGCAATGGGAACCTAAATGATGCACATACGTATATGAATCAGCCCTACAGCAACAGCTACTAAAACCCTTGATCATGAAACCATGATTTAAATCTAGAGAAATTAATTAATACCAGACATATCCAGCACACTGCATCTGGCACCAAGAAAGAGAAAGACAGGCAGAAAATGATTTAACAATGAAACTCTAGTTCCTGTAGATGCCACTTTGGTTCAAAGTCTCAACATTTTTCATAGGAAGCAGATTTATTATTTCCAACTCTGTATGCTCCTTAATCACATTATCTTGAAAGAGGCAGAATTCCTTCATTTTTCATAAGCTGTTTACAGTATATTTAGAGAGAGAGAGAGAAATACACCACAACCTGAGGAACCAGTAGGAACTATAATGTGCACAAGGCTTTGCCATCTGCAATACTGACAGATTCACAGAACTGTCCCAGTACTACAGTTACCACCGATCTTACTGTGTTTCATAGGAGCCAACTTCTAGGATCGGAGGTCTCTTCACCACCACCCCAATAAAATATTTGAGGAGGCCAGGGCCTCACAAAAGTTGATTGCCATTCAAATGATGTGTGTGCACATCTTGTGATCAATTATGCGGGGCGAGGCTTACTTGTCCCCCCAGTATTTTATTCAAGTTGGCACCCTTTCTGTGTTTGTCTATATACACATAAAACTTTTGCATTACTATAGCATTACTATAAAAGGTAAAGGTACCCCTGCCCATACGGGCCAGTCTTGACAGACTCTGGGGTTGTGCGCCCATCTCACTCAAGAGGCCAGGGGCCAGCGCTGTCCGGAGACACTTCCAGGTCACGTGGCCAGCGTGACATCACTGCTCTGGCGAGCCAGAGCCGCACACGGAAACGCCGTTTACCTTCCCGCTGGTAAGCGGTCCCTATTTATCTACTTGCACCCGGAGGTGCTTTCAAACTGCTAGGTTGGCAGGCGCTGGGACCGAGCAGCGGGAGTGCACCCCGCCGCAGGGATTCGAACCGCCGACCTTTCGATCGGCAAGTCCTAGGCGCTGAGGCTTTAACCCACAGCGCCACCTGCATCCCTTAGCATTACTATAGCAGATATCTAATTGCATCTGCTAGGGCAGGGGTCAGCAACCTTTTTCAGCCGTGGGCTGGTCCACCATCCCCTCAGAACACATGGTGGGCCAGACTATATTTTGAAAAAAAAAATTGAATGAATTCCTATGCCCCACAAATAACCCAGAGATTCATTTTAAATGAAAGCACGCATTCTACTCATGTAAAAACACCAGACAGGCCCCACAAATCACCCATCGATACATTTTAAATAAAAGGACACATTCTACTCGTGTAAAAATACGCTGATTCCCAGACCATCCGCAGGCCGGATTTAGAAGGTGATTAGGCTGCATCAGACCCCCAGGCCTTAGGTTGCCTACCCCTGTGCTAGTGGATCAAACTTATGTTTCTGAAACAGGATTTCTGGTTTCTTTCTTACCCCCAGCATGTGTTGCCAAATCTGCTCTAGAAGGTCTTATTATGGACTGATATGGCATTCACCAATCACCAACAGCAGCACCAGGTTGCCATGACAACTCAGGATTTACCAGAGGAGGGATGGCTCAGCAGAAGCCACAGCCTTCAATTGTCTGTCAGCTTTTCACTTTTCCAGGCCAAGCCAACCCACAACACCATAAATCCCTTTGTCTGTGATCTGGGCAACCTTGGCTTCTCCCTTTCCTTCCAGGAATTCCACTCTCCCACGCACATAATTCACACCTCACTGTGTCAAGGTCAAAACTACTTCTGGGTAAACTATGCAATTCTGTCACCACCAGCAGCAGTAAGATATTACAAATACTGTAAGTTAGAATTCATCACCACAGAGATACTAAAGATCTTAAGAGCATACTTCAATTAACTTAAATAAATAAATAAATATTCAAAGTCCTTTTAAGATCATCAATTTCATAAAATGCTATTAGTTTTCAGGTATAAATTGATGGTGAAATAAACTGGAATTAGTCAGATGTAGCTTGTAACAGAAATGGCTCACCAACAGGTAATCACAACAGTGCCTATGTGGATGACGTGTTTAAATTAAATTATAACAGAAATGGAAGATTCACAGAAATGGTTGCTGCTTTTTACCAAAGTTCTGCTGTAAATCAAGATGAGGAGTTTACAGAACCACAGAATAGTATGCTTAGAAAGAACTTGAGAGATCTGATGAAGTTCCAGCTCTTTCCTTGAAAGTGGAGCATCTTAAATCTAATGCATCTTTGACAGCTGCCTGATAGACTCTCCTCAAATGTGGAAGGCAAGCATGGGAGCCTATAAAGCAGCTTTGGAGTGTCCACTAAGGTTTACTGGACATCACATTAATCTTACTTTGTCTATACAATTTTCCTTTAATAGTTTGGTTCTAGGATATATTTAGGATTCAGTGGCTTCCCTCAGTTCTGTTCTGAGATAGTTCTGAGAATGGACACAGAAATGGCAATATAGAACAAGGTGGTAGGAAACTATTTTATCCACCCAGGATGCTCTGTAACTAACTGTAAGGTGGCCATCCTTGAGCAGACAAACTTCTAAGGGAGACTGCAACATGAAAACATTGAACTACAATACACAAGAGGCTCAGCACTATCACTTCTGGACTAAATCAGCATTATGGATTTTAAAATTCCACTATATGTATTAATTGGCTTCTAAATGCCAGGATTTGTGAATGGCCGGTGCTAATAAGGTAATTATCACTGTCTATACATTTTGGCATTTCCTTTCCTTCTGACATTTCCTTCCACTATTGACAAACACCCACACACGTGTAAAGAGAATGAAAACAAGTAATGTACCTGCAAATCAGGATAGCACTTCATGCATCTGATGAAAGACTGTAATGAATTAAAGTTTATGCCTTAATAAATTCGTTAAGGTGCCACAAGTCTCTTCTTTGTTTTCGTTGCAAGAGACTAAAACAACTACACATCTGGAAATTGTGGCATCAGTTTGTGAGATTAAAGGGATGGGGAGAAAATGCAAGATATAAAAGTAATAATAAATATTCCAGAAATGTATCTCATGAACATTAACTGGTTCCAATGTGTTGAGCTCTGTTTCAAGAAACATATCTGTTATGGAAGAGCCTCAGTATTTGGGATGGAATTTGGGAGTGGCAGATTCCATAAGCATCGCTAGTTATTGTCCATTGTTATGGGCATTTCCTAAATATGACTATTATTTAGGAAATGCCCATAACAATGGACAATAACTAGCGATGCTTATGGAATCTGCCACTCCCAAATTCCATAATTCCATAATGATTATAATAAACCCTCAATGAATGAATCGCCTTCTAAACCATCATTGCAAGGTGATTTACACTGAATATAATTAAAAGCAGTTAAAAAAACAAATATAACAAATACATGTAAAGCAAGACTAAAACCATACAAGAGTAGACACTTGTGGTAAAGACCCCTTTTTATCCAGCAGGGATAATGGGGTCAATGACGGTGAAGAGGTCAATACCCTCAAGCCTAATAATGTCACCAGTCTCCCACTTTGAGTTATGGATAGGCAAAATGATGGAGCTCAGTCTATGATTTGGGAATCTTATGGTAGGTGAAAGACTTAACCCACATTGTCATTTGACAGATGTTTGCTAGTTTGTTTCAGCACTAGGACTCATGTAGAAACATAGGAAGCTGACTTGTCTTATACAGAGTCATACCATTGGCTCATCTAGCCTGGTAATGTCTACAATGATGGGCAGTGTAATTATTAGCTCTTACGAAGTCAAATACTGTATAACAGCTGTCCAAACTAAGTATTGTAAATAAAAAGCATCAAAAACACCAGGTGCACTATATGACTGAACTATTAGTATATATTGACATTATGTAACTTCAATGATAATGCCACTAAGTTTCTACCCATTAAATGGTTAAAATTATCTTGTGAATGTATGTTATATAAACTGCCATTAAATGCTCACAAATATTCTGCAAAGAGGATGAAAGTGTCAGCAATCAAACCCTGGCAAAACAGTGTCGTTTTTATTTTATTTTATTTGGGAAGAAAAGGTTTGTTTTTGCTGAGTACCTGAGCCCAGGGCTGAGTACTGCTAGCAGAGATTGCAGTGGTGGGATTTGATTTTTATTTGGTTGCATGAATTATATTTATCTAGTTTTATATATTAAAGCTCCACTAATTACAACAATTGACTTAATTCTACCAGTAATTAACATTAAAATAACTGAGCATTTTTATTTCATGGGTTAGTTTCACAGTACAGCTGGATAACAACAATAATCCATGAAAAATTCTGTCTGGGCTTTGATAGCAAGTTGTGCCTGTTCAATGGTCAATTCCCAATCTCTCCCATGGTAGATTTTATGCCTGCACAGTAGATACCTGGTTGTCTGAGCTTTCGAAGTACCATCCAATAGCAGATTAGAAACACAGTGTGCTTCAGATACCATGTTAATAAGCATTATGCTAGTTTGCAAAATTAGTACAGTATATTGGATCTATACTTAGTCATATGTCTAGCAAAGACCCACTCTACTCTACTCTAAATCATGACTAAACTAACACTGATTTTGAAGACCCCCTCCAAAGTTTGCTGCAAACAACCCATCAATTTCAATGAAAGTTTATCTTTTAAAAATGTAAAGAAATAATGTGTGGATTTATCACATATAGCACATTGCCTCCAAGTAGGATAGAAATATAAACTGTAAAATATCATCATCATCAACAACAACAACAATGGCACTTAGGTCCTCTAGACAGCAATGAGGTATACCGAATCAATGTTAACAAACAACTTAGCTACATACAACACTTTCAACCAGTCCAGTATTCTTTTTTCAAAAAACAAGAAAGCTAAAAGGTATGCTATGTTGGTGATTGACACATTTATAAACAAGCAGGGTGCATTCTGTTGTTGTTCTTGCCTGCATGAGTGACGACAATCACTATTATGGATTGTTCCTAGTTTGAAAGCTCTGTCCATATTAAGCTGGTAAATTTAACAGAGCTCTAGAAAGAACAATTCAGCAGAATAAGAAGAATAAAGGGTGGAGTTTGACCCTCTTTTTGTGGGGAAGATACAATTGTGTGTCTGAAGAAACTTCTGTGTTTAGTTTTAAATATAGGAGGCAAAGAGTAATCCTTACTATCCTTCAAGAATAAAACTACAAACAAGGACAGATTACCTTGTAGAAATATAGGTCAACATCCAGTTGTATCAGTTTAGCCCTACAATGGATGTTCTGCACAAGTGAACTCATCTTTCCTCTCCTCTCCCTGCAGCTCCTTGTACACACCTAGATCTGCTCCAGAGGGTTGAAGGACCCTCTGGGGAGGATGTGGGGAAGGGAGGAAGGGGAAGTCCCACTGCATGTCTACAAACATGATATTGCCCATAATGTTTATTGGGTAAGATAAAGGTTGGTCTTCTTTGGTGAAGCTCAAGAATAGATGTTTTCTATATTACTTGTTTTAAAAACTGAAATTGCTGTGCCATTCAATAATAGGAACAATGTGCATATTAGCTACGGTGGTTACACTCTGCTTCCATGGTCAGAGGCAGTAATGCTTCTGAATATCAGTTGCTGGAAACCACACAAGGGGAGAGTGCTCTTATGCTTGGGTTCTGCTTGTGGGTTTCCCCACAGGCATGGGGTTGGCCACTATGAGCTAAGGTTGCTGGACCAGATGGACTATTGGCCAGATCCAGCAGGCTCCTCATAGGTTCTTACATGACCCAACAGCCATTGAAAAAGATGGTTACAACAAACTTTTAATATCCTATTTTGCCAGCAGTGGTAAATGGCTAGACTGACTATAGTACCAAGTGAGAAGGTGGAAGTCTTATGGAGATGGGTAATTCAGCAAATGTGCAGAGTACTTCTATGTAGACAATGCAGGCTTCCCGTATCTACTTTGAATATCTGCTCTGGAAAGAAGCCTCTCTATGATTCATTGTCCTGTGCCATTTTGTAGCCACCTTCTGTCACCTTCTCAGTTTGCTGCAAACTAATAGTTCCCCACCCTTTTTACCACAATCCATTATTACAGTCTCCTGAAATTTAATCTGCCATTTAGTCCTTGGAAAATGGAACAGAACAGAGTGATTAATTGTTGTTTTTACAGCAATATCATCATCTCATCCTCATTCTACCCTTTGGATGAGGCATAGGTAGTCGTCTGTGCAAAAGTTAAGAGATTCAAGGACAGTTTTTGAACACAAAGTGCTCTCAGCTCCATTTTCCTGCGTTAAAAAAACTCTTCGAATCTGTCTCATAATGAAGGACTTTTATTGTTTTAAACTGGTGTTTTAATGCAAAGATTGCATTTTCAACATAAATATCATTTTAAAGTACGGTAGTTCAAAGGCACCTTTGGGTAATTTTCTATGTAAATGTAAAGTTACATATACGTGCTTTATCTTCATTATTCCATCTAAACCTTTTCATTTATACTCCTCCCACAAAAGATTTATTTCCCCATGATCTCTGAAGCTCTTTTGTTACCAAGGAGATCTGTTCCTTTGTCAGCTGTGAAATACGGCCTTTGATATTTTATTGATCTGGTGTAAACCTGCCAACATCCCTATACAGCATGAAAGAAACTTATATTTCAACATAATCTAATGGAACATCAATAAAATAAAATCCAACCTTTCTCTAGTTACTCTCAAAACGAACTTTTTGCATAATTCATTTCATCGTGAAAGTCCTTAAAACAAAATTATTTTACTGAATTTCTATGCAAGGACTTTTAATATCTGCATAGAAATGTGTTTCATGCTTCACTGGGATGATATTATATGTTTGAAACGTGAAGCACTAAATTTACACTGAGATAAACATGTTCCACAAAAGAGAAATATGGGTGGCTATTGACTAAATACTTGAGCCACTGAAGTCTCCAACATAGGTCTTACACCTCTAGCTTCATATGACTTTCGCAGTTCATGGAACTTAGTTTAGTTCCAAAACTACTGCAGCTATTTGAACTAATTTTCCAGTCTTCTGTAAATGTGAACCAGCTCTAAGAGTATACCCCTCCCCCATCCACACCAAACACCTTACAGTTTAGAAATATCTGTAGGAGGTGAAGTTATTTTTGAGAACAAGAACTGCTCTTGTGCTACAGTGACTTAATTCCGCTGCTGCACTGGGATCAAAAAAACTATATTTGCAATTGCTGAGCTACATGCTCAGCAAATTCATATTCTAGAGTTGTACCTGGAGTATTTGGATTCAGACTGCACATAAGAAACTGTATTTTTGAAGGTTAAAAAAAAGCTAGCACTTGATAGAAACAAGGTTCTACTAAATCACACCAGTCCAAAGAGTGAAATGGTAGGTTGATAATTATACCCTTCCCCCTAGTACAGTCATACCTTGGTTTTGGAACAGCTTAGTCCCAGAACGCTTTGGCTCCCAAACACCGCAAAACCAGAAGTGACTGTTCCGCTTTGCTAACTATTTTTGGAAGCCGAACATCCGACAGGGCTTCCACGGCTTCCAAGGAAGCTCCTGCAGCCAATCAGACGCTGCGCTTTGGTTTTCGAATGGACTTCCGGAACTGATTCTGTTTGACTTCCAAGGTACGACTGTATTTTGCTGTTGTTGTTTTATAATGTATCAGACCTTCATACCCCACATGCATAGATGCTCAGAGCAAATAATAACTTTATGGACTGCTTCATTAGCATCAACAGAAAGTAATGCACAAAGTGGTCTGTACCTCATTTATTTGCATTAGTATCCAACCACCGCATCAACTCCCCTCAATTATGTTTTTTGGGAGGAGGGTCTATAAAGAGACACCAGTTTCAAATAAATGTGAAGCAGTCCAGCTCCTAGAATCTTAGAATGGAAGGGACCACAAGGATCATCGAGTCCAACTCCTGCAAAGCAGGAATCTTTTGCCCAACGTGGGACTCCAAAGAAAACTCTAAGGAGTAAACCCTCTCTAAGACGGTTGGGTGGCACCTTGTTCTCCTCCTTCTGGCAAGTCCTGTAGCCAAGCAGGTGCCAAACATATTGCTCTGCATTCCTTTGGACCACATCAGTGAGGCTGAGAGTGGGGTCTTGTTGTCTGGGAAGCCCAGGATCTCCATATGCACTGCCCAGGCTTGCATCCCAGAGAGGTCACTTTGGTGCTGCTAATGCAGCAAAATCAGTGCAGGATGGAGCAGTTACAAATCAGCTTTCTCTGCAGCCACAGCAGGTGCTGTGATTCTCCAGAAGTTTAACTTCACCCCTGGAGGCGCACTCCACTGTCTCTTGAGACAGATGGATGCCAACAAACCACTTAATATTCTGAAAATCTTTAAGCAGTGTGCACAACATAAAAACAGTAAACAATCTCACTAAAGCAACAAGAACATAAAAACAGTTTGTTTGTTTTTTTAAAAAAGCATATTAAAACATAGCAGGGATGTGGGGAACTCATACAGATAAAAACAGGGGCTGGCTGGTCTTACGGCCCAGGCAAAAAGATACGTCTGTACAAAATGTCTGAAGCAACTGAGGGTTGCTGCTTCTTGTATTGTGTCAAATTTATGATCTGACCCTGGCATGAAACATTCTGCTGAGTTAGTTTGCCCTTGTTCTTTCTATTACTTTATCATGCTGCTATTCATAAAAATGGGATTTTATAGATATAATACAATATTTCTACGTATTAGAGATGAACAGATTTTTCCTACCAGTTGCACTGTTGTTATGTGGCTTTGCTCTCCCAAATCTTCACTGTCTTCTTCCTAATTTAACATGGAGAATGTCTGAACTTAAATCCTGGGAATGGTGCATGGCAGATTTTGGAAGTGCACCACTTTCCTTATTATGCATAAAATATTGCACTAGTTTTCACTTATGCCCAGGGCTTTTTTTCAGCCAGAACTCGCCAGAACGCCATAGCCATCATAAGAGAACAAGAGAGGCATTCGTGGTGAGTTCTGGCACCTATTTTTCTAGAAAAAAAATAGCACCAATTATACATAACGAACAAGGAATACCAGATGCTACATGGAATTCCAACTGGAAATCCCTATGGTCCAACGGAGCCACAAAGGGCTCGTCTACACTTCTGCTTGTTCTGCGCCTAGAAAGCATGGGTCTGAGATGTTTTGTGTTCTCCCCACAGTTTCCCCCTGGAAAATACACCCTTTAATGCCAAATTAGACCATATGGCAGTCTGTGGATAACCCGATTGCTGTTTGGTCTGATTTAAGAGTAAACCCCAGGTTTTCCCAGGGGAAAATGGTGGGGCAAACAGAGGTGGGGTCTAGCTGGTGTACCGTAGCCACAATCCTATACCAAATCTAACAGAAATGACATAAGGTTCCTCTGAGGAAAATTTCCTAGGAGGGTTCAGCTCTGACTGTGGTGTATGATTTTACACACACAACACTAATAGCACGGCACATACCATTGGGACTGGCCTCTCCATCAGGGGAAGAAGATTTTGATGAGGGAAAGGAAAGGAAGACACATTCATTTCCTTTCAAGGAAGAAAGGAAACCAAAGCATACAGGATCTACAGGAAGCAAAATGATGGCACCCCATTTATTTGTGGCACCCTTTCCTTCCTTTTTCTGCCATTCCCATCCCCTCCTCCATTTTTATTTGCTGCCTGAAATTGGGTCACAGAATCTCCAGCCTTGTCTTAGGACATGAGATCTTTGGGACAAGCCTGTCCCTGTACATCTGGCATACACTGGGGATAGCAACGTGTCGCAAGCCAAGCAACAGGGCAAACCCTTCCACCTCCATTTTCCAGCCAAGATAAAGATAAGGTGATAAAGATAGATAAAGATAAATATAAAGATAAAGATAAAGATGATAAAGATAAAGATAGTACTTTATTTATACCCTGCCCATCTGGCTGGGTTTCCCCAGCCACTCTGGGTGGCTTCCAACAAAATATTAAAATACAATAGTCCGTCAAACATTAAAAGCTTCCCTAAACAGGGCTGCCTTCAGATGTTTCTAAAAGTCTGATAGTTGTTTTTCTCTTTGACATCTGGTGGGAGGGCGTTCCACAGGACGGGTGCAACTACCAAGAAGGCCCTCTGCTGGTTCCCTGTAACTTGGCTTCTTGCAGCGAGGGAACTGCCAGAAGGCCCTCGGCGCTGGACCTCAGTGTGGCTAGTTTCCAAGGATACACAAATTACTGTGCCTAGTGGCTAGATGAAACTGTTCTCCAAACCATATCCCTGCAAAGGACACAGGTTACCCAAGAATATGATACTTATTACCCTGTGTAGTGCTGATCACTCACTGAAAATATACAATGATTCATTTTAATAAACCAGGTGTAGGCCCAAGCAAAATAGACACATCTTGCTGAATATACACACTGCCTACTATGTGAAAGGTAGAGTGCTATTTAAATAAGAGCAGGTTTTGGAACCACTAGATATGTAACCACTTGTTTCCTATTTCATGTCTGCTAATGGCAAAATATTACTTAATTTCTCCGCATATTCTCAGTGAGAATATACTTTCCTTTTTAAATATCACAATTCCCAGTTTCCATTCTGTTCAATATAAAGAATAATAAGACGGTGTGATGTTGGAAATAAGGAACTTTCATAGCACTGTAAACAAGGAAATCATACCTCCAAACAAAAACATTAAGGCATAAATTCCAGAAAAGTAAGTTTTCACCTCCATTAGATGAAACAGCACTGCCATTAATGCCTGCACTTTTTTCCCCAACAAAACACTAAAAATATTAAAACACATGGATATTACCAAGACAAATGTAAGCACTTTTAAAATGCTTTTGTTTCAGTGGGAGAAATTCAAGAATGCACTTAAACCCTTCCATTGAAATCAATGGGACTTAAGGATAATCCTGACTTGATCACCTCCATTCAAAAAGGCTAAAAAGTGAAACTTGAGAAAGCTCATTGTTAATATGAGGCAAAAGTTTAACTGAACTTCACAACACATCACCTTGCTGCTAACACAGAAGAGAACACAGAGCACACAGAAAGAACATTCCCTTACCTCATAAGTCTTTAATGGGTCAGAACAATTTGGATTGTCTCTTGCCCTTTTTCTATGCACAACCATAAAATTTTAAAAGAGCTCTTTGCCAGTCTCCACTGCACCAGATAAAAATAAAATGCACAAGCTAGAGCATTTGACAAATGGAGGTACCAATGCAATCCCTCACCCTAATTTATTGCCAGACAACTTGTCACTTTCTCCCTCTCTTTTCTTATTGGATCCTTCTTGGAATATGAGCCAGCTCACATTCACATCAGCCTAAAGCAGCAGAAATAGCAAAACAGTCTCACAGGTCTTAAAAAAAATGTTTCATATGACAACAGTTCACATAATCATTTGCCGTCCAGAAAAATAGCTCCTTCTGAAAAATTCACCAGGGCATTAATTTACTAGTGCAGCAGGCTCTGTTTATTTAAAATTTGTGGTCCTCATGTATAGGACTGCCACAGGCCTTCTTAAATTATCAGCCTTAAACACGGATTAAATCTACTTTCATGCAATAAATGGAAAACAGCCCCTTATGATACTCCTTTCCCAGTGTGCATGAAATAAATTTCAGCCTATGACTAGGTTGTAATATTCAAAGAGGACTCCAGCCAGTAAACGTGAGGATATAGGAACTGAACTTATACTAGGCTGAACTCACATCCAGAGAATATATATGCTCAAATAGCAGTGACATGAGTTTTGCAGCTGCTCTTTCAGGCACACCAATCAAGTGGTTCCAATGGCAAGGCTTGTTACTCATTAGTGAAATTCTTCAGCAACGCAGTGTGTGAGTGTGTGTACAAGTGTGTGCATACACTCATGTGTGCATACATTTTTAATCTGAAACTTTTTGTTCCTTACAGGAAGTAAATTTTCACCAGCAAACTCTGCAGATTCATAATAAACTGAGTATTAGCAGCAAACATTTTCTACAGATTTCTGTCTCTGAAATATCATTTTCATCCTTTGCATAAAATAACAGTGTTGCAGTGCTAAAGAATATACTTTTTGGCTCAGTGAAACTTGAGGCCTCTTTAGTAATGCAAGTTGCCTAATGTTCAAGGAGGAAAACACACGAGAAGCAAATCCTCACTGACATTGTGCAATCACTTCCAAGAGAGTAATTTCTCTTTTCTCTCAATATAGCTGCAAAATCTGAAGCCAAATAAGTTTGAAACATGCATGTGCCTGGAAGTTACACAGAACATTAATCTTAACCTTCTTGTTATTATCTAGTACTCTCATTCATTTACTGTGCCAAATTAATACTGTTTCTAAAATATCAAGTAAAGAAGCAAGATGATACCCATACCCCATTGCAAACAAACATCCGATTCCACTTAAATGAAGAATTTAGTGCAATACTGAAGAAACGATCAAGTTTAGGATTGCTTCTCTGTATATTAAGCTTCCACGGCTATGAACGCCCAATAACCAAAAAGCATGTCTCAAAGGTATACTTTTGCTCACAAAAAAATATTGCTTTGGGATAGTCATATCAAACATTCTCATTTACAGTCTCATTTCGTTTCAGCACTAAAATAGAGAGGTACAGGAGGGGGGGGTGAGAGAAAGAATGAGGGAAGGGGGAGAGAAAGAGAGAGGAAAAAATGAATGAGAGCTCTGCAGTGCTGTTACAATTTTAAGAAGCAAAATGAAGAAGGAAAACCTGGAAAGACATTTGAATCCTTTGCGGCCCCTGACACAACACTATCCATTCCATAGAATGCTACAACAGGTGACGTTGTGACGAATGCAACTTTGTAAAGCAGTTATTGGTTAAATTTCGTCCAGACCTGGGCAATGCAGAAATCTGTAATCTTGCCAAACGATTCTTTGAAGAATGTCTTCAGCGTGCAAAAAGACCAGCAAATAAACATCCAGTAAAAGAGTAGGGTAAGTAGCTGACAGCTTTAACCTTTCCTCCCCGCTCCCAGTAGATAAATAAATAAATAGACAGACAAGCAGACAGACTGTTTCCTGTTTGCTCAAGATGCTTCTCCTTCCAACATTCAATTTGAATGAGCCAGTGCAAATGCACTGCTCATCCTCTCATGAGGCCAGGATGCATTTATGTGAAACATGAGGAGAATGCCTAATGCTGAAACATACTCTCTGCATCTTCAATGAGATTTCATTACAAGGCTCTCTTTTCACTTCACTAGCACATACTATGGTACCCTGCAAAGTAGTCTCTATCTTCCCTGGTCATTCATTGCAGATGCAGGAAAATGTCACTTTCAGATACGTTAACTATGCCCTCTGCAAACACCAAGCAACTACCATTCCCAGCACCCTTAACAAACCACATTTTCCAGAATACTTTCAGGGAAGTCATGTGCTTTAAATGTATGGTGTGAATGTGACCTATCTTCAAAAGGCGGTGCAATAGCGTTCACAAGAAATGTGCATAAACACACATGCATTGCTGCATGTTTTTAGGGCACTGAAATATCCTGTAAATTATGAAGGGTACCGGGCAACTGCTCAGAGCAGACCCATTGAAATCAACATTACATCTCTGGAGCCCATTGATGTCAATGGGTCTGCTCTGAGTATGACTTATGTGGTTATCACCCATTGTAATATGAACCATGTGTATCTATGTTAGAGCTGAACACAAGAATGTGGGGGGAAAAACCTGGATAATCTCAGGCAAAACAAGTAAAGTGCCACCGGCTTTAGTAATACAGTGGTACCTCAGGTTACATACGCTTCAGGTTACATAAGCTTCAGGTTACAGACTCCGCTAACCCAGAAATAATGCTTCAGGTTAAGAACTTTGCTTCAGGATGAGAACAGAAATCGTGCTCCGGCAGTGCGGCAGCAGCAGGAGGCCCCATTAGCTAAAGTGGTGCTTCAGGTTAAGAACAGTTTCAGGTTAAGTACGGACCTCCGGAACGAATTAAGTACTTAACCCGAGGTACCACTGTATTATGTTTTTGTATGTGTTGGAAGCCACCCAGAGTGGCTGGGGCAATCCATCCAGATGGGTGGGGTATAATAGAATTAGCAAAATTATGAGAAGCTATTTGGGAAGGTCGCCTGTGATGTGCCATTCTGGTGGCATTTACTATGCATGTATAAGAAGATGAAATGTGCTGAAGATCTAATTGCTGCTAAAATCTATCATTGCAGAGAACACTGAGAACTGCAGAGGACTTTCCCAGCCCCCGTTAGAGAAGGGGAAAATGTAGGTTAGGGTGATTGCTTAGAAGCATTTCATAATGACAGTATTTTCTACCTGAAGAAATATTTATTCATACCCACTTCCCCTATAATGGAAAACCTGTTGACCGAGACCATTTATTGCTACCTTTATAATGTATGGTACTAGACCCTTATTTAGCAGCAGCATATAATGGTGACTAATTCCACAAGTTGTAGGGACACCTTGAGGAAAACTCTCTTATTTTCATCGACCAGAAGCCTGCAGGCAACATTTATTCCTTTTTAGCACAATCACAGCACAGTGCCTGACATTTGAAGCACATAATTTTTTCTTATTTTATTATCTGACTTCAGGTTTTCTAAACTGCTTCCTCTGAAGGAAAAGATTATACTGCACATATGGAACAGGCCCAGGCACTATAAAAATAGGGAAACATGTTGACCTTTGGAAGTTCCAGATACTCATGTGATTTTGACTCTGGTTAGGGGAGAGATTTCAGGCAGTGTTGAAGGTAAGTTTCAGAGGAAGACTTCATTATCATTGCATCCACCTGCCACTATAGTGAAAGAGAAAGCCTATTTTTTATTGCAAGAAAGTGGACTGTAGCACTACAATTTGTGCTTATAGCAGCCTTCCTTAATATGGTGCCCTCAAGCTGTTTTGGATTGCTGGGATAGCTCAGTTGGTAGATTAATCTCAGGGTTGTGGGGTTGAGCCCCACATTGGGCAAAAGAGTCTTACATTGCAGGGTGATGACCCTCGTGGTTCCTTCCAACTCTACAATTCTATGATTCTATCAGCATTCCTGTCAAGATACGACAGGAAACAACTGGAGACATTTTTGTTCCAACAAGCTATTCACAGTTGGATCACTATTTCTCTGCCATGGGTCTACACTTTGTTTTGTTTGTAAATTCATCATCATGTTATTTTATATGCTGTTTTTAATCGTATTTGGTACACTGCCTTGGGATATATGTGGAAGGCAATTAATAAACACCACCATGGATAATAATAATAATAATAATAATAATAATAATAATAATAATAATCAGCCCCAACCACCATGGGGTTAATGGGATTTCAGATCCAAAATATCTGGAGAGTCCAGCCTGGAGATGGCTAGTTTATAGCAATATTTAGGCTACAGCTTAAACTGGATATGTGGGCATATCCAGTAAGTCATTTTCATGGAATTTAATTGTGGCACAGGATCTTAATCCACCTGAACAAATTGACCCAAATATAATATAATCAGCTTTTTTTGCCACCTCCAATTCTTATTTTCTTTTTAAAAAATGATTCTGAGCCCTGGCCATAAATGTAAAGCATAGCAGTTTTGAAAACTGAATGAATATATACCCATGTCTGCTCAGAAACAAGCCTGAACAAGTTCCATGTGGTTTAATGCCCAACAAGCAAGTTATCAGATTGCAAACTAATTCTTGATCAGCGTACTCTGATCATTTCTTCTACTCCTTTCCAAGCCTCAGTCCTTTTCTTTGATATTATTTACAGGGCCAGGTGTCATAAAACAGTAACTATTGTCCAAGGATGAACATCAATGACTGCACAATATAAGTAGTTATTAAAGTGAAAAGGAGCCTGTATTAAAGTTATTTTATTTCTACAAAATAATAATACTAATAATAATAATACACACAGTTCTTTAGAGTTCTTATACAAACTTTTCCATAAACCATGCTACATTGAACATGCCTCTAAAATGCAACTTAAAGTTTCCAGTAACAGCATATTCCATAGAACATATTCCAAATTCTTCACAGTCTTTATTTAATTTGTACACTATACCTTTCCTTTTCCTTTTTAGATCATTTTATCCTTTCCAGGTTGCCTTCCCATTATTAGGGATGTGAATTCTGTACGAAGCTGGATGTGGGGAGGGTTGTGCGCATCTACTTTATACAGTTGCTCTCGTACCACTGCTTCCCTCCAATGGCCCAGAACTGACAGAGTCGGGCCAAGTTTATAAAAGCCTGCCCACTGCCATAGTTCATTACCTTGGGCATGGTGTAAAGCAAGGAAAAAGGACTTTAAAAGACTTACCAACCAACGTATTGAAATCTGTATTGAGTTAGACATCAAGCAAAGGAAGAAATTAAATACAGATCTGCAGCTAAAATGCTGCAACCCCACAGCAAACATTAAAATATATATATTTATATTTATACTTTTCATTTTACAACAAATACAAAACATAGATTTAAATTATTCCACACATCATATTTTGACTCTCCTCCTCCCCTTTCTGCGGTTTCTTATATTTATACTACTTTTTCACTGCATCTCCAAGTTAACCCTATTTATTTTTTATCCCAATCAATATATGTTTTCTGTTACTGCACATTTTTACTTTAATCCTGCTAATGTCTTAATTTGTTTACAATAATTTTGTAAATATTCAATAAAAGGGTTCCATTCTATATTTAAAAGTTTATCGTCTTGGTTACTTATTCTTCCAGTAAATTTCGCCATTTCTGAGTATTGTAATAGCTTCTGTTGCCATTCTTCTTTGGTCGACATTTTCTTCTTTCCATCTTTGGGCAAAAATCATTCGAGCGGCAGTGGTCACATAAATAAATATTTATATTGCTTAATCCACATAATTCCCACAGCAAACATGGTGGAAATTGAGACCTGTCTCCAATCTACGTAGAACAGCAGGGTTATGCTCCTTTCAGTAGAGAGACTTTGCTAATTATGAGACACATTGCTAATGGGTAGTGTGGAAAATAATTCTTCCACTGTCTGTACCCTGTGCTAATCTTCCAAATTGCTGCAATCAATTGACTGGTGCAAGAAAAAAACCATTGTGCTGCTGAAATATTACGCAACAATCCCACAAGCTCATCAGTGAGGGAAGGAACGGCCTGGGTCTATCCATCCCCCCCTCCCATTCAATTGGCAATTAAGCCCACAAATGAGAGAAATGGTTATGTGCTGAAAGTAGGCTTTACTGACAAAAGTACAGGTAACATACCTCAGGTCCCCCTTCATATCTGATGTATAGATGGCTATGACGGCATGGGGACAGCTGCTGAGACTTTACCAGGCCAGGAAGCTTTTGACATTCTTGGACAACATGGCCCAATGGGTACCATCTCAGTTCCCTCTGGACTGGGGCAACTGCATTGTTATGACTCCATGGATACCATGGAGTCTTCTACTTCCTGATTAGAAGATTATTCTCTTCCTTGGAGAATAAGAGTCTTTCATTACAAGCAGCTGCTATTTCCACAAGAATTTCCTTTTAACATTAGTAGCTCTAGTCTGGCAGCTCCATCAATTTAGATGACCGATGTATTACTCCAGTATAGTTTCAGTTACTCCTAAGTGTTCAAAGTACACCAAGCTCTCTAGTTTAAAAGGCTTTGGCTTCTTAAAACTGAGGGTCTTGGGAGCAAGCCAAGCAGGAACAAGGTGGGAAGATTTTATGAATGCTCATCTTTGGCCAAGAGTATAGAGAAACTCAATATAGAAGCCAAGTTGCCTGTGCCAATCTGTATGCATTATGTAACCCTCAAGGACCCCAAAGATCAGATTTAACTGCAAGGGGCTTCTCCTCACTTGCCAGAGTCCCCTCCCCCCACATAAATTCTAGGGATTTGTTCTGATTTGCAGTATGTGTGAATTATATTCATGCATTTAGCTCTATGGATGAAAAGGAGAATTACAGCAGAAGAATAAGAGTGATTCCTTTCTTCTAGCTGTCTCAGAGGATGCTCTGCTTCATGCAAGTGAGCTGCAGCAAATCAGGTGGTAAATCAGAAGCTTGAGTGCTCTTAACCTTTGAAGAGTTGGTCAGCCAATCTAGAATTTGATTGACAGTCCAGCCTGAGGCTGCAACCAGGCCCTTAAAATTAGAATTTCAGCTGGATCTTTCATAGTTTAGCAGCAAGACAGGTCACCTTGAGATATCCTGTTGTCTTCTCTCTGCAGATAGCTTGTTCTTGAGGAAATGATTGTCAGCTCACTGAATTGTCCATTAAAAGTGATCTGCTTCTCAGCCCAGTGACTCTTTTAGTCGTCTTCTATTAGTTGCTCTGTGATTTCAGACAGCAATCTGGATAAAAACCTCAGCCCCATGTATAAACTTCCAACAGCACCTTCCTTTCTCTTTAGCGCTGGTATAGTTATGGGGAGGTTTAGTCTTTCCTCATGCAGATCACTCTCTAAGAAGCTGAGCCACACTCTGTATCCCAAATAAAGTTTTCTAAAGCAGAGAGTAATCTTAACTCTGAAACAGACCATTCACTAATCGCTAACCCAATTCCTATGGTACTTCTGTATTCCCTCCCCCTTCTTCTTACACTGTTTCTTCCCTCAAATGCTTATATCATGGTACAAACTTACAACACAGAACACACACAACATGTTGGATTAATCATAACAGAAAATGCTTAAAATAAAACTGTTGGTGTCATTAAGTCTTCTGAGAAGTAGAAAAATACAGAAATGTTCTCTGACATTTATTGCCGAATTCCAGTCATAGGTTAAAAAAAAAAAAGAACAAATTCGCCCAAGGCTCTTAACTATGGTTGAATTTACACACATATTAAAAGTTCTGAAAATGCTTTTTTACAAAGCATTTTTTAAAATGCATTGAATTTACCATAAGGCTCACCGTCGTCATCTAGTGTCACGTTGTATATTGCACTTAAAACACACTTAAAACGTCGTATTTGCAGCTATATGTTACATATAGGTTAAGTGTTTTGTTTTTGTCACAAAAGGAAGCAAAATTAATTTTTTTAAAATAAAAAAAATTCCTAGATGAGAAAGGCAATTCCCTTTTTAAAAAAAGACTACAATAAATTGCTAGTTTTTCAAAGCTTAAACAAAGCACACAATGTGAATACATAAAAGAAGTTAGATTTGTGTGGTTCTGTTGGAAACATATTGATAGTTAATACAGAGTAAACAGATACCTAAAATGCTATGAACTAATGGTTTGTGTTTGGGAACAGGCATTTTCTTTTTACTGAGTACAGTAAAAGATATCATACCAAAAAAGGTAAATTCCTTTAAAAGTTTCTGTTCTTTAGTATCTTTGGCTTGGTGCAAATGTATTACACACCATGGAATTCAGCTTCTGGGAGTGTGCCCCTCCCCCACCTCCTTTCTCTGGAGCAGGGATAGGAACCTGTGGCCAACTCCCATCAACCTCTGTGAGCATTGCCAATAGCCAGGGAAGATGGGAGATGTAGTTCAGCAATTTCTGGAAGCTCACAGGCTCTCCAGGCCTGCTCTAGAGCAACACTTTCCCATGACTTTTCCATCCTGACATTGAACATTATTTAACATTACCTAGGTGCTGATAACCATAGATTAAGGGCAGGGAACATTTTCTAGATAAAGGGTCACATTACATTATGGGAAACATTTCAGGGGTTTCATGCCTGTGGGGTATATAGCCAGAGGTATAAATAGCCAGCCGTGACTTTTACTTTTTTATTTTATGCTTCATTTCAGCCATGCAAGAACCAGAGGTTTCTACCCACTCACAAATATCTCTCCATTCTCCACCTAAGTAAGCAACATACGTTAATAGGTTAATTCCAGCCTGGCAAAGGTACTCAAGGAGGGTAAAGAGAAGGGCTGGTGGGAGGTATGGCTTGGGGGAAAGGGTATGGCTTGGGGGAAAGGGTATGGCTTGGGGGAAAGGGTATGGCTTGGGGGAAAGGGTATGGCTTGGGCCAGAGGCTCAGAGAAAAAGAAGTTGACGGTCTTATTTGGGAACCTGAAGTTCCCTATTCCTGCCATTGTTAATACCAAACATGTAAACTTAAACCTATGGTTTTAAAGCTGCTGTTGTATCGTTCAAAATATACTATGGAATCATTTTATGATGGCACCATGGTTTGCATTAGCTTGCATGTTGAAAGTCTATGCTTCAACAAAGGCAAAAAACCGCATGCCTTTTTTCTCCAGAATTCAAATGTTTTTACTCCAGTCTTAGGCAACTGGGGGGGGGGGGGGGGGGAATGCAACAGCTAGGTCAAAAAGACTTAGTAAGCAGAAAGCCAACCTGCCTGCTAATACATTTTTCCAAGTCCTTCAGATAAGATCACTTTACCCTACTCTATTACCCTATTAAGATCAATGAGGCTCAAATTTAAATTGGCCAGTTCTAGAACATCTTTCTTATGAATCAAATATCTGAAGCAGTCTTTGTCCAGAACACAGAGGTATATTCACAGAAGCATGTTTGGAAAAGTCTAAGTCATAATTTGATTGACTAGGACCTTTCTTTAAGTTCTGGATCACAGCAAGGACACTGCCTCTGTAATAAGCCAACAAGCCAATTGCTATTCCTTATTGCACAGCTCCATTGGATTTGATATCTGATTTGATGTTCCCATCACTCAATCTACTTGCACATTCCTCAAATGAATACACTGTATTTCCTAAAACGACTTGGCTACTAACCCTTAACAATTATGTCCCCTCCCACTCTCTGCCAAAAAGCTGGAATGGCACAATGCTAATATTTACCTCCCCACCTTTTGCTATTATCTACAGTGGTACCTCGGGTTAAGTACTTAATTCGTTCTGGAGGTCTGTTCTTAACCTGAAACTGTTCTTAACCTGAAGTACCACTTCAGCTAATGGGGCCTCCTGCTGCTTGCTGCGCTGCCGGAGCATGATTTCTGTTCTCATCCTGAAGCAAAGTTCTTAACCCGAGGTACTATTTCTGGGTTAACGGAGTCTGTAACCTGAAGCGTATGTAACCCGAGGTACCACTGTATTTAAATTCTTACAGACATTTTGAAATTATAATGAACTTTAAAAAATAATAATCAATGTCCATTTGTTACCATGCCTTTGAGTAAGCACATTTCAACATCATGGAAAAAGTCGGGAGGCCAGCATCCATCCATCCAATCAATGATTATTGCTTAGAGCATAATCACTGTGGCCTTTTTTTTTTTAACCATATAAGTAGGTCTCAACTCTCTGCAGGACAGAGGTTTGCCACACAAACAAATGCACCACAGACATTATCAGATGTTATTTGAAAATTATTAACCGTGACATTCCAGGTGATCTTTCTTGTTTGCTTCACAATAAAAAAAGCAAGCACTGGCAGATTAATATTTTTTAACACAAAACCTTACATCTGCTCACAACAGATGGCTCAGTTTTCAACTTCTTTTATGCACATGTTGTGTTTCTTCCATATTTAAGTGTTGCATAAATAAAAGCTCTTTCATGATATTGCAAAGTTACTTTCAAAGTGCATATGCGTGGGCAGGGGCAATTATGGGAATAGCATACCCATTTCTATTTAACTTTAGAAAAGAGAGGTTTCAGTCGCTGCCTGCACAGAATACTAGTCAAGGTTAGTTAGTATACAATAAGCCAGGAGTTGCACACCTTGTCCCAATGCACCCTAGCAAGAAATGATTCCCTTGACCACACTGGTGAAGTATCCAAGCCTAAAAGACTTCAGTGAGTTATCTCTGCCCATCCCACTCCCCACAACTTCACACAGATGTCTGTTTTCAGAAGGGGTGCTGGTTGGCAAGTGACAGTGAATCCCATAACAAGCTAGACAAAAATTCGAGAGCTTTGGGGCTTATATTTCTGAACTAGGTACAGTTCACATTCCAACACAGTTCAATCCTGAAATTTTTCAAGTACAATGGCTTTCTATACTCTTCCCTTGATTTAAGATACCTACTCTTGATCACCAGGCAATCTGTAAGGAGTTGATTGTCTGTCAGATATTATGTGGTTTGGCCCAAAAAGTCTTATAGTCTTATAACAGAAACTATTGGGGAAATGCTGTCAGATTTTGGCTACAGTGATAGATTTAGCACAAGCTATAACTTATCAGACATCAGTTCCCCTTTTTGTAGTCTGCAGAGGATCCAATGTTTATCAAAGATGTTTGCACACTTGCCTGGAGGGTATGGTGTATAGAAGGGGAAAGAAGCCTCTTCAAGGATATGTGTGTGAGACAGAGATGGGGAGTGCAGAACTATGAGGGGAAAGGCAATTGTCATAATTTACTTGGCTGTTCTATGCATTTATATGAAGAGCACAGATTATTCTGACATTTGGTTTCTTCTTCTTGTATACAGGACAGCCACCCAAAATAATAGTCCCATGTCAATTTTCACCTTCCCATTTCAATAAGGTTTAGTTCATCTTACCCTATCTTTACTAGTACCCCACATTACTATCACGTGTTTCCCTGCCCAGCACCCTTGGCTGTCATTTTCAGATAGAAGGAAATGCACTTCACAAAGACATGAGGACATAGGATGCACTGGACTAGAAACACACCTACTATTTGGGGGTGGGGGGGCAGTCTCGTTTTCTTAACAGCATGCAGTTCTGCCTCAAAAACACCAATCTATGTATGGAGTTATTCTATCTGCTGCTCATGTTCTGCTAGCAGTCAATCATTCTCAGAGCCCAAGCATTTAACGCCCATACTCTGTAAGTGCAACCATCACCACATATTTGACACCCTAGGGCTTATCACATACTCATGCTGACCGAGAGCTTACTCTTTGAGCTGTTTTATTCGCCAGTACCAAGTTTAAGTTGGGTTCACAAACGGCCAATTGTACATGCCCATACAAGCAGATGCTATGACAGCATTAACCTTAAATGCAAGTTGTTGACACACCGCTGCAATAATAGTGGTGGGGGTGGGGGGAGATCCAAAAGAAAACAATATGTTGATTTAACACTTAGATGTCTGAAAACAAGTGCAATTAATGTATTAGAGATCTCTATAACTCTATAATGCTGAACATAAAAACAAAATTACTTTTGACTGAATAGCCTTGAAAGACCATAAGGTCACGACCCTTTCATATATAAACCTCGGTTTAAGAACAGTCTGGTTTAAGAACAATTTGGTTTACGAACTCCACAAAACCGGAAATAATGTCTTGGTTTGAGAACTTTACCTCGGTTTAAGAATGGAATCCAAATGGTGAAAGGGCACTGGCCGCAGAAAGCCTCATTAGGGAAAGTGCACCTTGGTTTAAGCACGGCTTTGGTTTAAGAACTGACTTCCAGAACTGATTATGTTCGTAAACCGAGGTACCACTGTATGTATATACTGCAATCCATTTACTTCAACTTGATAATAGCCAACCAAGCTGCTTCTTTTAACTGCAGCACAATAGGCTTTTATTTTAACATACCATAAATATTCATGCACTTCCTCATTTTCTGAAGTTGTACCTTGTACAATGAATAATACAAGTCATTTTAGTCTAAACGAGGCCCTGCTTGGTCATTTGGTAGCAGGTTAAAAAGCAGCCCAAGCCGGCATTGAGGATGTATCGGCTACACTGCATCATGAAGAAGGAGGACGTAACATGATTTCTTCCCGCGGGGCTTTCTTCTAACTGAGCCAAGGAAGGAAGCTGCAACTTGGCAAATAAAATGGCTGCATAGGAGCCAAGCAAGGAAGTGGACTGAAACATGAAATGCTGCCAAGATTTGTTCAGCTTTCCCAGATATGAAAATTAATTGAGTAATGAAAATGAACCACAATATAGTTATTATAAGAATGTTTTTGTAATAAACCTTATAATGGAATTTTAACCCCTTGCACCACATTTTATTTTTTTCTCATAAAATGTTTGTTTCACACCTCAGCACCTCCATGTACCTCTCAAAACCCTCTTGAGAGGTTGCACACTATTGTGGAACCCAGCACCATGAAAGTATTGAGCGGATGATCATCAAATTTGCAGACGACACCAAGCTGGGAGGGGTGTCCAATGCTACTGAAAACAGACTTGGGATTCAAGATGACCTTAGCAGATTGGAGAACTCTGCCAAAACCAACAAAATGAATTTCAATAAAGACAAATGTAACGTTCTATACTTAAGTAGGAAGATAAATCTCTGCACCAATGTAAGATGGGGGACACCTGGTTTGCCAGTAGTAAATGTGAAAAGGATCTAGGGGGTCTTAGTAGACCACAAGCTTAACATGAGTCAACAGCAGCAAAAAAGCTAATGCTATTCTAGGCTGCATCAACAGATGTATAGTGTCCTGATTTAGGGAAGTAATAGACCCTCTCTAGTCTGCCTTCGTGAGACCACACCTGAAGTACTGTGTCTAGTTCTGGGCTCCACAGTTTAAGAAGGATGTTGACAAGTTGGGACGTGTTCAGAGGAGGGTGACCAAGATGATCAAGGGTCTGGAAACCAAGCCTTGTGGGGAAAGATTGAGGGACTTGAGTTTGTTTAGTCTGGTGAAGAGGAGACTGAGAGGAGATATGATAACCATTTTCAAATATCTAAAGGGCTAATGGCAAATAAATGATTGCAAACTTTATTCATCAGGGCAAGAGACCTAGACTGCAAGTAACTGTATTGAATCAATATTCCCAGAGAGAGGATAAGGGTATTTGGGGGGGGGGGGGGGGACGACGACACACCATTATGTCATTAGTATGATATACAATGTAATGGAGAAGATTTGGATAAAATTACAATTTCGATTAACCAGTGCAACACATATTACCAGACACCATCCCATTTTTTATTCATAACAAAACTATCTTAGAAATGATAATAAACCCATTTGCAAAATTTTCAAGAAAAAGAATATATCTAAAGGGATGACACAAGCTTGTTTTCTCCAACTCCAGATTCAAGTTGCAAGAAAGGAGATTACGACTAAACATCAGGAGTAACTTTCTGACATTAAGAGCTGTTCGACAGTGGAACAGATTCCCATGAGTGGTGATGGACTCTCCTTGCTTGGAGGTTTTTAAGCAGAGGTTGGATGGCCATTTGTCAGGTATGATCTAGTTATGATTCCTGCATTGCAGGGAGCTGGACTAGATGATCCCTGGGATCACTTCCAACTCTACAATTCTATGATTTTATGACCACAAATCAACTTCCACTGATCCCTGTCCACAGGTTCTCTTTAAAGGTAAAGGTAAAGGTACCCCTGCCCGTACGGGCCAGTCTTGACAGACTCTGGGGTTGTGCGCCCATCTCACTTAAGAGGCCAGGGGCCAGCGCTGTCCGGAGACACTTCCGGATCACGTGGCCAGCGTGACAAAGCTGCATCTGGCGAGCCAGAGCCACACACGGAAATGCCGTTTACCTTCCCGCTGGTAAGCGGTCCCTATTTATCTACTTGCACCTGGAGGTGCTTTCGAACTGCTAGGTTGGCAGGCGCTGGGACCGAGCAGCGGGAGCGCACCCCGCCGCAGGGATTCGAACCGCCGACCTTTCGATCGGCAAGCCCTAGGCGCTGAGGCTTTAACCCACAGCGCCACCTGCGTCCCACCAGGTTCTCTTTACTTGTGTGTAAATAAGTGTGTGAGGACCAGTTGGGGTGAAGGTCCAAAGCAGGGAGCCTGCTCTACCCTTGGGAGGTTACCTGCATGATTTAACCCCTGGATTGTGCAGGTCACATATTTCCAGTTACTCTGTTCTTAACAAAATCACATTCATCACTTAACATGGAAGAATCAGGGGCATGAACCCAAAGCAGCTGTAAAATAAAAGGCAAATATGTCTGATTAACAGACATGAAGTTATGTTTTAAGTCCTTACCACAAAAGAGGCTGAACCAATATGTTAGCCCAACGCCTTCGGCAAACAAAACATGTAAAAGGAAAATAATTTCCTACCCATTAATTTTATTTACTAATAAATCATTTAAACATTGAAAAATGTTACCAGGGGTTTCCAAGGGCTTATAAATCTATTATGCCTCTATTATACAGGCTTGTCATCGTATATTTTACCCAGCTATAAGAAATGTTTTCACCTAAGTGACTAGAAGTCTTGTGAAGTGTTCTAAATCATATCATATTTATCCAACACAGCAATCAAGTTAAGCTTTCAAGTGTCTCATGGCAAATATAAAATATTTATCAATCTGAGCAACAAAAATTTGCATGTATTTATACGTCACAGAGCAGCCTATGGGGTGACATGGAAATGTCACTTACCCCAAGCTCATGGAGAGTCATAAGTCAAGCAAAAACATTTGTCTATTGCTCGTGAATAAACAAAATGCAAGGCTAATGAGTCAATGGGCATCAGCTACTGTATATAGTAGCCTACATCACTAGCTGATAAGTAAACCTTCACTGTAATTTCCTTTCCATTACAGTCTAAGTAGACATTACATTTGCTATTAATGAGGTGACGAGTAGACTAAGGAAATGATGTGGCTGATTTGAACCAAAGAAGCACTTAAACAACAACATTCTGCTGTAGATCTTCTGCATGATGAAGTCTGTGACCTTCTTGGTTTGGATCACAGAATATAATTTGTCGGTTGATGTGCAATGCAGCATTGTATCACGTGCAGAAAGACTTAGGATAGCTATACTTTACCGACTTTCCACTTGATACGAGATGGCACCCTTGATTAACAATTCTCCACGCGTTAGGCCTTCAGTAGAAACTTGTTGAAGCAACTTTATGCCTATTACTGGTGCAAATCAAATCAAGCTAATTTTCTCTTTTGTGTTCTCAAATGCATATAGGAAATTAATTAGCTGGGAATTCAGATTAGGTATTTTTGGTATGCACACTTCCTAGGAGTGATTTATAAGTGTCACAATATTTGATTTATTTGACAACTTCAGAAATATACATCCTTTAAATAGATTCAGCAGGAAATTGCATCAAGATTCATGACTCCCAACACATTGAGGCATCGCGTGCAGGAGCTTTATAAATTCTTAAGCAAAAAAAAAAAAAAACAATTAGAAGAATATTGGCTATTCTTCAACAAATTGCCCATAAGTTTTCTCATTGTTCTTCTTGGTACTTAGCAGTCAACTTTAATTCTGAAGTGGCTGAAAAATTGTTTCCCTATGTCTATGACACAGCAAATGATTGCTGCAGCTTCTGTAGAAATTTGTGTGGAACACAATTAGCTTTGGTGAGCCAACTTGGTGAGCCAGCTGTGTAAGGCAGAGCTTTGAAAACGGCAGAGATTTCCTGATTTAGCAGCATATAAGAGGGTCTCCATGGGAGGAATTCAACTGAGTGCCATGGCCATTGCTCCATCAGTACAACCATTTCAGCTTGCCAAACAGAACAATCCATTGTCTCCCTGTACAGTGTTTTGGGCATTCTACTAGCCCTTGCCCCAAGCCAGTTGGAGGGATATGAAGTTAAATGATGGGCATGGGGGGAAGCTCTGCTGTACTAGTGGAAGTCCCTGCACATATTTCCATTACTCGGAGTCATTTCTTAAATCTGCCCCTTGTTTCCCAATTGCCCAGGGTCTGGTCTTGTGCCACTATGGCAGACTAACCCAACTTCCCAAAAGTTCTTATTGAAATTTCACTTTTAGACATTCAGCACAGCATGATTTAAAATCAAGAATATAGCTTTTCCACAGTTGTTTTGGACTAATATCAGTGCTCTTTAAGAAGGGAAATGGGGGCACAATTTTATTTTGTTTTGTAACTTTGATGATTTCTTCTGCTGAGTATTAAGGGAGGGTCAGTTCAAATAATAAAGGCATTATAAGGGAGAAACAAGTACAAGAATCTCCACATTTTCTGTACAAGAAAGTACCTAACTTTTAAATATATTACTTGGCAGCATTATCATTTTGCCACACATTTCCAGCTTGTGATTTTTGCATTAGAGAGGCAGGATATATTATTATTAATATTTATAAAAATCATATGCTGCCCTTCATCTGAAGATCACAGGGTGGTTTACAACATAAAAACACAAAATACATAAAACAACAACGTGCCCCACAAACACAATTTAAAGGTCATAGATTGTTTACTCAGTCAAAGGCATGGGAGAAGAGGAATGTTTTCACCTGGCACTTAAATATATGTAATAAAGGCGCCAGGCAAGCCTCCCCAGGGAGAGCATTCCAGAAGCAGGTAGCCACTGCAGAAAAGGCCTGCTCTCGTGTTGCCATTCTGTGGAAGGGACACACGAAGAAGATTGTAATGCCTGAGATTGTAATTGCAGAGTCCAGGTTGGTTCATATGGTAAGAGGTGGTCCTTACATCATTGCAGTCCTGAGCTGTTGGTTTAATCAAATCTAGTTGTAATGAAGCAGCATGTTGTTGATTACAATGGGGGCAATTTTTATGTGGTGGTGCCAATATGTAAAGGTAAAGGTAAAGGGACCCCTGACCATTTATTGGCCGAGGGAGCCGGTGTATAGCTTCCGGGTCATGTGGCCAGCATGACTAAGCTGCTTCTGGCGAACCAGAGCAGCACATGGAAACGCTGTTTACCTTCCTGCCGGAGTGGTACCTATTTATCTACTTGCACTTTGACGTGCTTTCGAACTACTAGGTTGGCAGGAGCAGGGACAGAGCAACAGGAGCTCACCCCGTCGCGGGGATTCAAACTGCTGACCTTCTGATTGGCAAGTCCTAGGCTCTGTGGTTTAACCCACAGTGCCACCTGCGTCCCTTAGTGCCAATATAGAAAGGCACATTTATTTTGATGGTTTTGTTATTATAACTTCAAAAGAAAAACATCAAAGGCAGCACTTTGGAAGTGAATGGTGGCTTTTGTGTATTAAACAGCATTTCATTCAGCATCTCAAACATGGCACCTAAACTGAATTTTTACTTATATGCAAATTTTAATAGACTGGTAATTAAGCAGTTAATATTATTTAACTGATAGAGTTCCATTACAATGGTGGAAATGGACCTAACCATACCATCATCTTCCATATTCTATACTAGCCCACTGCAGGGCACTCGAAGCTAAGAGAATAAAACATTTGGGCTGTTAAGTAGCAATTTACTTCTCGACACTCAGAAAGACAGACTTCAAATATGAAAGCCTGTCCTGAGGGTTTCCTCTAGTCTGAGGGAAGTCAAAGAAACTTGGAAAATGTGGCCTGAGGACATCTGAAGAGCAAGAGTTATGGTGGGAAAGTTACACGGGGAGGGGGGGGATGAAGCTAGTTGCCCTGTCAAAAAGGAGAAAAAATGCAACCGCACAAAAATTGCATATCGTAATTCATACAAATGCAGATTTAGAAATAATTGCTATAATTTAAACAGAAATATTTTGCATACTATCATAGTAGGGACAACTGTGACTAGGTGACGTCTGTGCCTGCTTGGTCTGCTTTCCATGTGCTTATTGCCAATGGACAACATCCAGGCCTCTGCTCCACTTTCTTATGGTTCTTTATCTTTAAACCAGACTTGGACTGGGCTTCCAAGAGGTGACTCCTTTAAGTAGACTGGTGGTCTCCATAAAGTAGGACATGGGACTATCCTATATCACATCTCTATGGTATTAACTATTTTTCACATTTTATCCTGGCCCCCTGCACTGAACATTTTGACAGTGCATATGTTACAGGTTAAGCAGGAGATAGAAACTACGGTAGCCTCCTACTTTCAGGGGGAGGAACAGGCCATGGACCTAGGCCTCCACCATTGCTGGTTTCTGGTTTTTGCTATAGCCAAATCCACAAATCACAATATTTAAATAATATCCCGAATGTAGGCTGATTTTTCAAGCAACCCAGGTTAAAGCCCAGCCTTTGGAAAATCTGCTGTAACTTGTAAGCTGAGACACAGATAGCCTGCCACAGATGTTCCCCTTGCAATGCTTAGGCAAAATCAGCCTACCTAGCCCTCTGTCTGAATAAAGTCGGTGCCTTGCAGTATTACTAAAATCCTTTGCAATACACAGTGGTTCCTTGGAGGATGTTGGAGAACAGCCTTTACCAAAGGTGTCATGGACTTTAAGACACTCGAACTCAGAATGCAAGGGAGAAAAATGCTAAGAGGAAGGCACGCTTGGCAAATCCACACCGTGATCAACTCCCACCTGGGAACCAACGTCCCCACTGTGGAAGGACGTGTGGTCCAGAATTGGCCTCCACAATCACTTACGGACTCATTGTTATAACATTGTCTATGGAAGACAATCTTACTCAGCTATGAGTGATCGCCAAAGAAGAGGAAGAAGAAGTGTGGAGATTCCTTGGACGCATGAAACCTACCGATGTAGGATGTACACTAGGAAGTATGACTGGAGGGTAGAACAGTGCTTAATTTGCTTTTTTAAAATTATATTTTAAATATTTCTTTTATCTGGAATATTTATAAACTGCTTAACATTCTAAAATACCAGGGTGGCATAGAATAGTAAAAAGCAAAACAAGTTACAAAAATAGTACAGTTCAACAGTTCTCAAATAAATAATAAATTCATCCTTCAGTGAAAGCTTGGATTAATTTTACAAAATGTTTTTAGCATCTGGTGAAATGTGTACAATGCTAAAGCCTGTCTAACTTCAGCAGGCACTGTGTTCCATTTTTATTTTTTTAAGATCAATACCGCATTTGTCAACATGCTTCGTTGGAAAGCCCGATTGATTTCAGTGTTTACAAATAGGTGTTCTTAGGATTAAATCAGAAGAACTAGGTGTTCTTAGACACAACATGAAAAGTTTTGACATACTGATTGATTCCATCAGCAAGAACATTTGTCAACAAGCCTAGCAGGATTCTGCTTGTATGTGAACACACCCTAAATATCCAATTCAGTTGTAGTTTCTTACTTATCACTAAACCAACCCCTACAGCTCAGTTGGTGCCCCACTTGTTTTCCTGAAATCAGGAGCACTTCCTAGGTTCAAGCAACACCAGTGAAGACTGGCTGCATTTAAAATAGCTTGCTCTATATTTAACTGACAGGAGCTCATTTTCCCCTGTAATGAGTGCAGGTGCAGGGCACTCAGAGAGCAGGAAAAAAGAACAAAACGTTTGGGTAATTAGAAAAATTCCAGTGCCTGAGATGCAGAAACCCAGGCGTTCACTGGGAAAAGGCCGAGGTTTTCCAGTAATCCAAGGAAAGCCAGGGAAACTTGAACACAGTTCGTATTTCTCATCACCATTCCAATGAGCAATCAGTTCTTCAGAAGACAAAATACTCCCCAGGGACACCAAAAAGGGGAGAGGTGATATAGATTAGTCATTCTGTGCAAACAATAAAGGTAAAAGTAAAGGGACCCCTGACCATTAGGTCCAGTCGTGGCCGACTCTGGGGTTGTGGCGCTCATCTCGCTTTACTGGCCGAGGGAGCCGGCATACAGCTTCCGGGTCATGTGGCCAGCATGACTAAGCCGCTTCTGGCGAACCAGAGCAGTGCACGGAAACGGCGTTTACCTTCCTGCCGGAGCAGTACCTATTTATCTACTTGCACCTTCTGATCAGCAAGTCCTAGGCTCTGTGGTTTAACCCATGGGTTATATTCAAATTCACACCAGAAAGCAACTTGCACAACTGATCTCTCTCTCCTCGCCTTCCCTTCTCCACTGCTGCAGCCCCTCAAATCCTCTTCATAGCATTTTTTCAGTGGGGGGTGCACAATCACCTGAACTATGTGTGCTTTCTTGTAAGGGTCTGCAGTGGGAGGATGGAGAAGCACCTGAAATTAGGAAGAGGAACCTTATCTAAGTACTCCCGGCTCACCTGTTGATAGAACGTACAAGTCTTTCTGACCAGCAATAAGGTGTGAGGTTAAAATACGTGTCCACAGTACGAAAGAAGAATGGCAGATGAAATTAATGGACTACACAGAAATGTACAAGATGACAGGAAGGATTCGAAACCTGCGGAATCAGAGATTCTTAGAGGACTGGAGTAAATATGTGAACTATTTGAAAAGCAATTGTAATCAACAGATTGCACTAGTAGGATTACAACAAGTTTTGTAAGGAGGACTATGTGAAATATTGCAGAGAAAATTTGCGAATAGAATTATTAGTGAAGGACTATAAAGCAATAGGGGACGCAGGTGGCGCTGTGGGTTAAAGCCTCAGCGCCTAGGGCTTGCCGATCGAAAGGTCGGCGGTTCGAATCCCTGCGGCGGGGTGCGCTCCCGCTGCTCGGTCCCAGCGCCTGCCAACCTAGCAGTTCGAAAGCACCTCCGGGTGCAAGTAGATAAATAGGGACCGCTTACCAGCGGGAAGGTAAACGGCGTTTCCGTGTGCGGCTCTGGCTCTGGCTCTGGCTCTGGCCAGAGCAGCTTCGTCACGCTGGCCACGTGACCCGGAAGTGTCTCCGGACAGCGCTGGCCCCTGGCCTCTTAAGTGAGATGGGCGCACAACCCCAGAGTCTGTCAAGACTGGCCCGTACGGGCAGGGGTACCTTTACCTTTACCTTTTATAAAGCAATAATGAAATAACAAAGTGCAGACTAAGTGATAAAGATTGAAAAATCTTCAGATGTAGTTGATGGAAGTCCAAAAACATTGTATAAAATAAGAATAATATGTTATATGATTTTTGGAAATCATATGCAAATCATATATAAAAATACATGTTCACAGTTTGTGTACTGTTTCCTCCTCAAGAAATGGGGGAATACAAAACTCTTTTCTCCTTCCCCAACCTTGTTCTGTATACAACACCTACTGTCTCACATATGTAACTGATATATGGAAAATACTTTACAACCTGAGAAAAGATACAATGCACGTACTTTCATAAACAAAAAAAAATTAATAAAAATATTTTTTTAAAAAATCCACAGAAGCGTTTCTATGCTTTTTTGTAAGCAATGCTCTTGGTGTTAGTGCTATTAGACTTCAGTTCTCTCTCTGTCTCTCTCTTCTTCTTCTTCTTCTTCTTCTTCTTCTTCTTCTTCTTCTTCTTCTTCTTTTAAAAAAGGAAAGTCGCATGCAGAAAAGCATCCTGAAGTTTTCTGCGGAGTCATTCAGTTCAAGCAGAAAAGCAGCACAAACTCTGCAATTTGTATTTTCATTTTGTATTTTTATGTCACAAACCACCCTGGGATCTTTGGATGAAGGACAGTACACAAATTTAATAAATAATAATAATCGGTACCAAGCAACTTTTCACAGTCATTTCTCTAGTGGCAGCTTTCTCTTTTGATGATTATTTTTAAAAGCATTTCAGTAACATGGTTCCAGTAGGAAACGTCTGAGGATTCTCACTATTATGCATTTATTTCAGTGGCCTAAGGGAATTCCTCTATGCTTACTTAGAAACATGCTTACCAAGAGTGGGCGGAGGCAGTGTGTATAAGGAGGATGCTATCTGTTTCATTACAGTGGTACCTCGGGTTAAGTACTTAATTCGTTCTGGAGGTCCATTCTTAACCTGAAACTGTTCTTAACCTGAAGCACCACTTTAGCTAATGGGGCCTCCTGCTGCCGCTGCGCCACCGGAGCACGATTTCTGTTCTCATCCTGAAGCAAAGTTCTTAACCTGAAACACTATTTCTGGGTTAGCGGAATCTGTAACCTGAAGCGTATGTAACCTGAAGCGTATGTAACCCAAGGTACCACTGTATTTTTTTTTAATGAAAGGGAGGACTGCACAAACACACACACATGTGGGTGGCTCCAGTGAGAGGATGTTAAAACATACTAGAACAAAAATAAATAATAAATAAATAAATAAATAAATAAATAAATAAATAAATAAATACAGTAAATGAAAGAAATTATTCAAACATTGCTGGAAGGAGCTCTCCGATGGAAGGTCATCATAGCTCCATTATTATGGGCTACGTAACAAAATCATTTAGCCCAAAATATGCACTGCATAGATTTTGTGTTCCATTAGAGTGCTTTATCAATAAATGAAGCACTATGCTCCAGTAAAGCAGAAAGTAGTTCTAGTTTCAACATGCACCACTGGACATATTAGCCTACTTTCCTGTGTTTTCTGCTACTACATCTCTATTTCCTTAGCCTACCTTTTCTTTATGCTGCCTACATACAAATGCTGCCTAAGGCCTCTGTTATTCATATTATTATTATTATTATACATGTCAAAAGTGATTGCATCACATAAGTTGATGTTTCCTTGCATGTTTCCTTCCTCGGAAAATATTCATTCTTCAAAACAATTCAAACCTTTGATACTTTTTATGTACCTCCACATTACTATAATTTACTGACTGTATAGGTACTTGCCATTGTTTCATGAGTTGAGGAAATCTTCTGATCCAAAACAAATGCTTACATGAATCTTCTCTCTCAAAAGTACATGAATTGAGGAATCCAGGGAGCACTTACATCTGAGCTCCCACACCTGCAGCAAATCTCTGGACTGTGATGAGCATGTTTATAGAAGATGATTCTTTAAAAGATATTCTCCTGTCCATATTTTTGGTGAAACAGTCCAGACTCCTTTGAATGTGGACTGAATAAAGCCTCTGAAATGTTTTTTTTCCCTAATAAAAATAAGAAATTGCTGTATCCCATTATATGAGACACAACATTTATTGTAAGGTATTAGTTTTAATAACCAACTTATTTAAATAGTGTTTTGTTGGGTATGTCATGCAATGGAAAACTGTCATCCTTTCATATATAAAAGAGATTCTCCTTTTTAATGAGGTACTTTGAACATAACTTGTTCCATGAAAACTGTCAATCATAATAACTATATATTTTTTTTTGAAGGATGACTCACAGTTTACTTTGCAAATACAGTGGTACCTCTGGTTAAATACTTAATTCATTCCAGAGGTCTGTTCTTAACCTGAAGCACCACTTTAGCTAATGGGGTTTCCCGCTGCTGCTGCGCCGCTGCTGCGCCGCTGCCACGCGATTTCTGTTCTCAACCTGAAGTAAAGTTCTTAACCCGAAGTACTCTTTCTGAGTTAGCGGAGTCTGTAACCTGAAGCGTATGTAACCTGAAGTGTATGTAACCTGAAGCGTATGTAACCAAAGGTACCACTGTAGTAGGAAGCCCAGGCCTTGGTTTCTTGGAATTTTATACAGAGAGAAATTGAAAAGCAAACATGAGCAATAGTATAACTCATGGGTAGGCAAACTAAGGCCCGGGGGCCAGGCCGGCCCAATTGCCTTCTAAATCTGGCCCGTGGATGGTCTGGGAATCAGCGTGTTTTTACATGAGTAGAATGTGCCCTTTTATTTAAAATGCATCTCTGGGTTATTTGTGGGGCATAGGAATTCGTTCATTTCCCCCCCTTCAAAATATAGTCTGACCCCCCCCCCCACAAGGTCTGAGGGACAGTGGACCAGCCCCCTGCTGAAAAAGTTTGCTGACTCCTGCTATAGTATAGCTGATGCCAGGGACCAGCAATGTAGGGTTATGTGTCACCCACAATCCAGAAATTGGGGCTGAGGGAAGAGGAAGAGTCATGGCTGTCAAAGGGGGGGGGGAAGTGGCGGGAAGTATCTGAAGGGGAGTGTGATGGCCTGGGATTCGGAGTCGGATGCTGAACCTGAGGAATCCCAGCCTGCATAGGATTCCCCGCCTCCAGAACCAGCTGAGCTGGGGCTGGGGCCTGAGCCTGAAGGGTCCTCACCTGTGCTGGATCCTCAGGTGTAGGCACCAGCTGAGTCTGCTCTGGCTCCTGAGATGATGGAGGACCCATTGCCTGCAGGTGCTCCAATCTCAGCCCCGGCAAAGGAAGCTGAGATTGCCACTGCGTCCAATAACCCTCCAGCCTCTCCTGGGCTGCAGAGGCTTAGGGCAGAGAGACGGAGGGAACTAAGTTCCCGCAGGAGGAGTGCTCACCTCCAGGCCAGGAGAGACGAGTCACCTGAGGACCAGGGCCGCCCTGTGCCTCGGGGCAGGTAAAAGCCAGCCAGCCCCAGTCCCAAGTTGCGGAAGCAACGTTGTTGGTTGTCAGATCCTGCCTGTACCCTGCCCTGCACCCAGCTTCAACTTTTATGGACTGCCTCCTGATTGCATCATTGACCACAGACTGGACTTGGACCTCGCCTCTTGGTTAACCCCCGGGACCAGCACAGGGAGAAAGAGATAGCCCCTGGGAGAGCTGGGCCATTAGGATCTCCTATATCCCCTCCTCTGCTGTCTCTAAGGACAAGAAGCTAGCTATGTAGCAGGAGAGGTGTATATCCTGTGCACCTTGAGAAATGCTGTAATTTAGTGCTTTGCCAATAAATAAATTACTACCCTTTGTTCTCCGTGGGCTGGGTGTGCTCAGGACAACCTCTTATTAAAATGGTTGTTGTTGTTGGTTGGTTGTTTAGAAAAATCAAATATTTTGGAGCAAGTACCATTTTTACATATCAGGTTGGGCATATAACTAACTCTTCTAAAAGCCATGCATATTGTTTAGACAGTGATGTGCTGTGTATGTTGTTGAAGCTCTGACACTGATTCTCATTGCTATAACTCTGAATATATTCCTATCTGAAGCATCATTGGTGATGCTAGTAGTTGTGTCACAGGTCAAGTATTTTGCTCTTTGCTGTCACGCACATGTCTTGGGAACACTGTTCTTACTGTACTCAAAATGACAGCTGTTTCCTCCAGAGACTGGATATATTGCACACGGTAGTGTCAACCATGACACAAGTGTTAAATGATATGTGGTTTGTGTGTGTGTGTATTTCTGCATTACTGCCACAAGCTCAGACTGTTGTTTACTCCCGGAATGGGGGAGACAGATTTCTGCTGCTTTATGTATATCAGAACAGGCTGTGCATCTGTATGCATGCTGCCAGGAGTGCTTAGAAATATATTTCAAACTTTAAAACCAACTTCTTGAGGAACATCATAGAATCATAGAATCATAGAGTTGGAAGAGACCACAAGGGCCATCGAGTCCAACCCCCTGCCAAGCAGGAAACACCATCAGAGCACTCCTGACATATGGTTGTCAAGCCTCTGCTTAAAGACCTCCAAAGAAGGAGACTCCACCACACTCCTTGGCAGCAAATTCCACTGTCAAACAGCTCTTACTGTCAGGAAGTTCTTCCTAATGTTTAGGTGGAATCTTCTTTCTTGTAGTTTGGAACCATTGCTCCGTGTCCGCTTCTCTGGAGCAGCAGAAAACAACCTTTCTCCCTCCTCTATTTGACATCCTTTTATATATTTGAACATGGCTATCATATCACCCCTTAACCTCCTCTTCTCCAGGCTAAACATGCCCAGCTCCCTTAGCCGTTCCTCATAAGGCATCGCTTCCAGGCCTTTGACCATTTTGGTTGCCCTCCTCTGGACACGTTCTAGTTTGTCAGTGTCCTTCTTGAACTGTGGTGCCCAGAACTGGACACAGTACTCCAGGTGAGGTCTGACCAGAGCAGAATACAGTGGCACTATTACTTCCCTTGATCTAGATGCTATACTCCTATTGATGCAGCCCAGAATTGCATTGGCTTTTTTAGCTGCCGCGTCACACTGTTGGCTCATGTCAAGTTTGTGGTCAACCAAGACACCTAGATCCTTTTCACATGTACTGCTCTCAAGCCAGGTGTCACCCATCTTGTATTTGTGCCTCTCATTTTTTTTGCCCAAGTGCAATACTTTACATTTCTCCCTATTAAAATTCATCTTGTTTGTTTTGGCCCAGTTCTCTAATCTGTCAAGGTCGTTTTGACAGATATCTATACAGCTCATCATTTTGGCAGTGACGATAGAAATGCTCCATAATGTCAATGTTAGGGTAGGGCAGGCATAGGCAAACTCAGCCCTCCAGATGTTTTGGGACTACAACTCCCATCATCCCTAGCTAACAGGACCAGTGGTCGGGGATGGTGGGAGCTGTAGTCCCAAAACATCTGGAGGGCCAAATTTGCCTATGACTGGGGTAGAGTTTGACAACAAGCATGGAGAAGCTAATGAGTCAACCAAAACTACTGAATTAAGATGAGAGGTAGGTAGCTAGCTAAGTATATTTCTAGGCAAGAGGAATAAATTAGAAAGTTCAGACCAAACCAAATATACATATGGAGAATTAACAGAAACAGCTAAAAAGTGAAAATCAGTGAGTTATTCTATAGAAAAGCCCAAACAGAGCGTGTTGAAAGTAGTGTATTACTGTACACAACACATATAAAATGAATATAAATCCTGACCCATTTTCAGTAGGTCAGAAATTTACCAACTTATGAAATTCCAAGTTCAAACCCAAAGAAAATATTTGTGCTCTATTTCAATAGAGCAGAGAAGTTTTGGCACTTTGTACTTAAATATGCTCTGCCTTATTGCCCATTCTCTTGCTCAGTCTAAGGAATTCATTGTGGAACTATGCACAGTTTGCTTGGGATTTAACCTACCTAAATCATTTGGTAGCTCACTTTAATCAATCCATTTTTAAAGGAGTGTGATACTTATTATCCATTTAGCCACCATACTTTCTAGGATTTAATCACTATGTGTTAGTGGGGTTTCTTTCTTTCTTTCTTTCTTTCTTTCTTTCTTTCTTTCTTTCTTTCTCTCTCTCTCTCTCTCTCACACACACACACACACACACACAGAGAGAGAGAGAGAGAGAGAGGGAGGGAGGGAGGGAGGGAAAGAATGTTCTCCATGGATAATGATTTGTATTCAAATTTGCTAACAACACTGTAGCACAACTAAACCTCAACCAGTAGCTCATAATAAGAAACATTTGGATGTTTTGATTGTTGACCAACCTGTATGCAGCTGAATGTGCTTTATCCACACGTTTCATCTTTAAAAATAAGATAAGAAATAACTTCTGCATTGCTATTTATATTTCTTGTTAGAAATTTGCTTTTCAACGATGTGGCTGAGTGATATGCCTTTGCCTACATCTGCAAAAATTCAGTGAAGAATCTGGCAGATGCTGGCTTAATTATTTTTAAATGGATAAACAATGCAAATTGATTACAGTAAAAAAAAATTAGCATAGTAAGAATGGATATGCTAAATATGCACCCTGAAGCAAGCAGTAACTTATGTGACAACAAGTTATAACGTAGTTTTAAATATACACATTGGAGCCAGGCGTCACACACATATGGCAATCACACTCTATGCATAATTCAAAATGCTAATTATGAATACTGTGCATCTTAATATTTTAACTACATATCTTTCCTGATGAATGAAGAAAAATGATATTTAAATTGAGCTTTGCCTTTAGCTTTTTATCTACGTTAAACCTTTCCATGGAATATATTTTCAAAGTGACATCCTAGAGGTAAATCTGCAAAACAGAAATTTCAGTGCCTACTCAGAATAAAACAGGGTTGTATCAAATGCTGCAAAAATGGAGTTCTGCTTGTAAATTGGACTCCCCCCTCCTCTTATGCCCCCAAAACTGCTCCAGAGGTTCCCCAAACTCTCTGGTGCAGATGTAGATGGTGCATGGGGGCGGGGCTACAGGAAGGGGAGGAGGGGGAAATTCCATTGAGCAAGTTGAAGTCTGTTGCATAGGAGGAAAAGCAGTGAAGGATTCAACTCAAATAACTCAGAGCAGGGCTTTCACTGTGGCTGCCCCTGTTCTGTGGAATAGCATTCCTGTTGAGATATGGCAGATGCCCACTCTAAACTCCCTGAAACAAATGAAGATGTTTTTGCTCCAGAAGGCTTCCCCAGCTGGATTAATGGGACTTTGCCATGAGTGTCTATTTTGTATTGTTTTCATTTGAATTTAGAAGTGCATACTGTTTTTCTGTGTTTTTAACTTTTTTTGCTGTTTTAACTGTACATTGCCTTGAGATAATCATGTAGAAGGCCGTTGTTGTGGTGGTGGTGGTGGTGGTGGTCATCGTGGTGGTTGTTATCATCTATCAACAACCAGAGTCACTTGTGGTTTGCAATAATACAGGATATAAACATGTTTTGGGGTGGCATCCCTAAAGCTACTTGCCATGAAGTAGTCTCAGTGAAATTATTGGTACAATTCAATAATGCATCTTACCATCTTGGAAGTTATACCAGATGAGTACAATGCTGGATGCTATGGAATAACAGACTCCATTGCATCACATTAGCAAGTAAAAACAATATTGTTTCTCCTACAACCTGCTTTCACATGTCTTAAATTTCACATACTTGGGGACATAGCCTAAAGAAAAAAAAAGTCACATTCATCCCACTGAATTCATTGTAATTAATTAATTTTCCATTACACATTCTCTGTAAACTTCACACAGGGTTATGTTTGAAGCTCTAATGTAAAAAATATCTCATTCAGGATTGTTGCAGGTCATATATGCTGATACATTTCCTCCTACAAGATAATGGGTTTTATAGTATTTATGTTGTCATGCTAAATTACATGACAAATATCTTCCAAAGGAAGTGAAGTAAATTCCAGACACGCAGCATTCAAAATGAGTTAACTGGGGAAACAGCTATACTGGAAAGTAAATAAAAGTCACTTTAAAAGATTCAAATATATATTTAAAGAAATGAGAGCATAATTTTCATTGATATCAAAATCCTATCAAAGGTAACTGACCCTTTTCTGGCCCTCCAAAACAAATAAATGAACCTGTGTTTATATCCATTTTCTGTCTTGCAAAAAAGTCTTTTAGTAAAGCATGTTAAGTGGCCCAATTACTTTCCATTTTTGTTTCTTTCAGTGTCAGCAGATAATTTAATCCATGACTCATCCTAGATATGAGTATATGCCACATTTGATGTTCTGCATAGATCTCCCCAGTAATAGCATTTTTTTAAAAAAAGCAGAATAGTTATTCCTCCCTCCAATTCCGTTCAATCTTTTGACACTACTCTAGTCCCTAAATCTTAAAAAAAAAAATCCTGTCGATCCTATACTAAATTTCAAGACACATGTGGATACAGTCCAGATAATTTTAATTTTTTTATATTCCATTAAGTAGGGGGAGAGTTCGTTCTTTAACATTTTCCTGTTGAAATGATAGCACTTGAAAGTGCTTCATTTTGTCTGTATCATGACCTACAGGTCTCATATGTCTCATGAGAAAATAAGAAGTCAATATTCTCTCCTATGTGCACATACCCCTTCATTTGGGTTCTGTATTACTACTACGACTACTATTACTACTACTACTGAAATCAACATGATTGTTTCTCAGTTGTAAAAGAAATGTGAGTGGTAGAAAGGGTGATTAAAAAGCCCTGTGCTTATTTTGCAAAATTTTACTTCTGTGAAGCTGGGGAGATAGCAGCCCTGCAAGGGATGGATCATCTGAATCAGGCAATGATGGTGGTCTCTCTTTTGACTTGGAGGACCCATACCCCCACTCAGGGAACCAGCCTGAACCTCACCCTATTCAGAGTCATTTGCAACTTTAAAAGATTCTTCCAAGAAAACTTCACAGAGCCTACTGGGGTTTTTTTTAATGCATTAGCACTGCTACTGCTGAGTCTTGCTGCTGTGCCCCTATGCTTCCTGGTCATTCAGCAGACTTGGTTTTTTTAAAAAAATCTATAGGCAGTGTATATTTATACGTCTCTTTCCTGCACAAGGAACTTGCCCTGAAAAAGCTGGCAGCCTTGAACATATTGCTGCAAAGAGAAAGGGACAAGTGCACAGCCATAATCACAGCAAATGCTGAAAGGTCTGGTCCTAGCCATTTTCTCTCTTTTTTGCTATTAAGGGGTTTGAAAAATAAAGACCACTGATCTCAGCCAGGTACATCCAACTCCCAAGAGACTGTGATCTACTCCCAGTATTTTAAAAAACTGGCAGTGATCATAGTTGTTGAGCTTTTTTAGGATGCGGGTGGTGTTGTGGTCTAAACCACAGAGCCTAGGACTTGCCGATCAGAAGGTTGGTGGTTCGAATCCCCGCGACGGGGTGAGCTCCTGTAGTTCAGTCCCAGCTGCTGCCAACCTAGCAGTTTGAAAGCACATCAAAGTGCAAGCAGATAAATAGGTACTGCTCTGGCGGGAAGGTAAATGGCATTTCCGTGCGCTGCTCTGGTTCATCAGAAGCGGCTTAGTCATGCTGGGCACATGACCCGGAAGTTGTACGCCGGCTCCCTCGGCCAATAAAGCGAGATGAGCGCTGCAACCCCAGAGTCAGCCACGACTGGACCTAATGGTCAGGGGTTCCTTTACCTTTACCTTTAGCCAGAGTTGTTCCAACTCCCTACTGAGATAACATCCTCAGCACGAGCTGTCTGAGGTCTTGCCTTTGCCTCTTTGCCTTGTGAGCCTCAAGCTCCCATGGAACTGGAAACCAAGGCAGCCAGAACCAGGTAAAAACAATGATTTCCTTCCAGCTCTGTTGTTGTTTTTATTGAAAACATTGTAATCATTATATGGACATTGCCCCCAAATGATTGTAAAGTGCCTTTCTTCTCTTAATGGCCATTGAATTAATGGCCTTCTGGTGAACCCTACAAAAAGCCAAACAGTGTCCTTCTATGTCAGTTGTTGCTCCATTTCCTGATTAAAATCATTGCTGGGCAATAAAACTCATTAAATACCGGGGTGGAAACACTTTTGAAAAGTCATCTTAAACCAGAAATCCATTGTTGACCATGCATATGCTTTGCAGCACTAAGACTACAATCTAATAAACACCTACCTTGAAGTAAGTCCCACTGAACTCAGCATACATACACACAACACCAGTGGGTATTACTCACAAGCCCATTTTTGCCTTTAACATGCAAGTATATTTAATAAACTATCTATAATACAAAGATCTAATTAAGATGTTAAAATAGATGGTCAGCTATTTAAATCTTGAGGGAACAACTACAGAATACTACAATTTGTGAGATTTACATCTTCTGCCAAGCACAGGGAATGTAGTCACTGTGTGAAAATGCTGCCATTGATTTTATGGACAAATACATTATTAATTGCTTTCAACATTTATGTCTTAACAAGGGATTTATTATATCCTGATGACAAAACCTTATTATCCTACAGTTTATATATTGATTTAAAATATTTTTGCCCTATCTTTTTACCCTAGCACTGAAGACCACTAATGCATATAAAATCCTATGTAATCCCTTCATAATTCAAAATAATTCAAAAATAATTTGAGCAGAAGGGTAGCAATAGTTTTTAAAAGTTTATTTCTAAAATTCTCACCTGAAAAAAACAAAAATATCTGGCTTGACACTGGAATGATAAAAGGGAGGGAGTAACCTGGATTTCAAGAAGGGATTTTCAAAGTAAACTACGATATGATTGGGAAAATCAATCATCATGTGATCAGAAATGATTAATTGTGATTAATTTTTCCTTCCTCCTCTCCTTCCTCACTGTGCTTTTTCTTTAAGACTGTGCACACAAACATGAAACTGGGAACATTTGAAATTCTCCTCCCCACTTCAAACTCCCCTCAGCTACTAATACGCAGAAGCTGCAAACCTTTGGGTCCTGCTGCCAAAAGATGATTTGCAGCAGCTAAACTCTTCAAATGGGCAAAGTTGTCTTGCCATTTTGGTCTTTTGCTGCTAGGCAAGGCTTGCAATGAAAGGGATTTATATTCAAGAAAGAAACTTTTAAGGACATGACTTTGAAGCACATCACCAAAGATAAATTGTGGCATCTTATTTTAGAACACTGATAAAATAAGATTCAGAATCACAGATGCTGTGATATTTCCCATCATGTAAGTGTTGTGTTACTGCCAGGCAGTTATACAGTTCACAGGCTAAAATAAATGTCTTCCAACAAGGCTTGACATGACAAACACTATGTTTACTTGCCAGATGCAACAGCTACAGTGAGAGGAGCAAACAATGGCATAACTGTAGCTCTAAAGTTGGCTTGAGATACAAACTAGGTATTCCGTCCTTTTCTGCAGTTCCTTTCCGCAGCACTGCTCTTCATTCTTCTCTCCTCCACTTTTTCCATCACAGTGCTATCCCATCTATGCGTCAGTCACAAACCTCTATTTAATCACTATCTTCTTTATCTTGCAGTGGAAAAATACAGCAATTTTCAAAGCAAACTTTGTTGTTGTTGTTGTTTAGTCGTTTAGTCGTGTCCGACTCTTCGTGACCCCATGGACCAGAGAACGCCAGGCACTCCTGTCCTCCACTGCCCCCCGCAGCTTGGTCAGACTCATGCTGGTAACCTCGAAAACACTATCCAACCATCTCGTCCTCTGTCGCCCCCTTCTCCTTGTGCCCTCCATCTTTCCCAACATCAGGGTCTTCTCCAGGGAGTCTTCTCTTCTCATGAGGTGGCCAAAGTACTGGAGCCTCAGCTTCACAATCTGTCCTTCCAGTGAGCACTCAGGGCTGATTTCCTTCAGAATGGAGAGGTTTGATCTTCTTGCAGTCCATGGGACTCTCAAGAGTCTCCTCCAGCACCATAATTCAAAAGCATCAATTCTTCGGCGATCAGCCTTCTTTATGGTCCAGCTCTCACTTCCATACATCACTACTGGGAAAACCATAGCTTTTTCTATACAGACCTTTGTTGGCAAGGTGATGTCTCTGCTTCTCAAGATGCTGTCTAGGCCTGTCATTGCCCTTTTCCCAAGAAGCAGGCGTCTTTTAATTTCGTGGCTGCTGTCACCATCTGCAGTGATCATGGAGCCCAAGAAAGTAAAATCTCTCACTGCCTCCATTTCTTCCCCTTCTATTTGCCAGGAGGTGATGGGACCAGTAGCCATGATCTTCATTTTTTTGATGTTGAGCTTCAGACCATATTTTGCACTCTCCTCTTTCACCCTCAATAAAAGGTTCTTTAATTCCTCCTCACTTTCTGCCATCAAGGTTGTGTCATCTGCATATCTGAGGTTGTTGATATTTCTTCCGGCAATCTTAATTCCGGCTAGGGATTCATCCAGCCCAGCCTTTCGCATGATGAATTCTGCATATAAGTTAAATAAACAGGGAGACAAAAAGCAGCCTTGTCGTACTCCTTTCCCAATTTTGAACCAGTCAGTTGTTCCATATCCAGTTCTAACTGTAGCTTCTTGTCCCACATAGAGATTTCTCAGGAGACAGATGAGGTGATCAGGCACTCCCATTTCTTTAAGAACTTGCCATAGTTTGCCATGGTCGACACAGTCAAAGGCTTTTGCATAGTCAATGAAGCAGAAGTAGAAGTCTTTCTGGAACTCTCTAGCTTTCTCCATAATCCAGCGCATGTTTGCAATTTGGTCTCTGGTTCCTCTGCCTCTTCTAAATCCAGCTTGCACTTCTGGGAGTTCTCGGTCCACATACTGCTTGAGCCTTCCTTGTAGAATTTTAAGCATAACCTTGCTAGCGTGAGAAATTAGTGCAATTGTGCAATAGTTGGAGCATTCTTTGGCACTGCCCTTCTTTGGGATTGGGATGTAGACTGATCTTCTCCAATCTTCTGGCCACTGCTGAGTTTTCCAAACTTGCTGGCATATTGAGTGTAGCACCTTAACAGCATCATCTTTTAAAATTTTAAATAGTTCAGCTGGAATACCATCACTTCCACTGGCCTTGTTATTTGCAGTGCTTTCTAAGGCCCATTTGACTTCACTCTCCAGGATGTCTGGCTCAAGGTCAGCAACCACACTACCTGGGGTATATGAGACATCCGTTTCTTTCTGGTATAATTCCTCTGTGTGTTCTTGCCACCTCTTCTTGATGTCTTCTGCTTCTGTTAGGTCCTTTCCACTTTTGTCCTTTATTATGGAAATCTTTGTACGAAATGTTCCTTTCATATCTCCAATTTTCTTGAACAGATCTCTGGTTCTTCCCATTCTATTGCTTTCCTCTATTTCTTTGCATTGCTTGTTTAAGAAGGTCTTCTTGTCTCTCCTTGCTATTCTTTGGAAATCTGCATTCAATTTCCTGTATGTTTCACGATCTCCCTTGTATTTTGCTTGCCTTCTCTCCCCCGCTATTTGTAAGGCCTCATTGGACAGCCACTTTGCTTTCTTGCATTTCCTTTTCATTGGGATGGTTTTCGTTGCTGCCTCCTGTATAATGTTACGAGCCTCCATCCATAGTTCTTCAGGCACTCTGTCCACCAAATCTAAATCCTTAAACCTGTTCCTCACTTCCACTGTGTATTCATAAGGGATTTGACTTATGAATCTTATGACTTATGAAGTGATCCTTCATGGATCACTGCCCTGCCATGGCGAAGGGGCTTGAAGAACTCAGAGAAGCTATGAACTATGACGAGCAGGGCACCCAAGATGAACAGGTCATAGTGGAGAGTTTTGACCAAACGTGATCCACCTGGAGGAGGAACCGGCAAGCCACTCCAGTATCCCTGCCAAGAAAACTCCATGGACAAAGACAACAGGCATATAAAAGTTATGACGCTGGAAGATGAGCCCCTCAGGTCGGAAGGCGTCCAACATGCTACTGGGGAAGAGCGGAGGGCAAGTACAAGTAGATCCAGAGCTGATGAAGCGGCTGGGCCAAAGCCGAAAGGACGCTCAGTTGCGGATATGCCTGGAAGCGAAAGGAAAGTCCAATGCTGTAAAGAAAAATATTGCATAGGAACCTGGAATGTAAGAACCATGAACATGGGTAAGTTGGAGGTGGTCAAAAATGAGATGGCAAGAATAAATATTGACATCCTGGGCATCAGTGAACTAAAATGGACGGGAATGGGTGAATTCAGTTCGGATGACCATCATATCTACTACTGTGGGCAAGAAACCCGTAAAAGAAATGGAGTGGCCCTCATAGTCAACAAAAGAGTGGCAAAAGCTGTACTGGGATGCAATCTCAAAAATGATAGAATGATCTCGATACGAATCCAAGGCAGACCTTTTAACATCACAGTAATCCAAGTTTATGCACCAACTACTGGTGCTGAAGAAACTGAAATTGACCAATTCTATGAAGACTTACAACACCTTATAGAAGTGACACCAAAGAAGGATGTTCTTCTCATTATAGGGGATTGGAATGCTAAAGTAGGGAGTCAAGAGATAAAAGGAACAACTGGCAAGTTTGGCCTTGGAGATCAAAACGAAGCAGGGCAAAGGCTAATAGAGTTCTGTCAAGAGAACAAGCTGGTCATCACAAACACGCTTTTCCAACAACACAAGAGACAACTCTACACATGGACATCACCAGATGGGCAGCATCAAAATCAGATTGATTATATTCTCTGCAGCCAAAGATGGAGAAGCTCTATACAGTCAGCAAAAACAAGACCTGGAGCTGACTGTGGCTCAGATCATCAGCTTCTTATAGCAAAATTCAAGCTTAAACTGAAGAAAGTAGGAAAAACCACTGGGCCGGTAAGATACAATCTAAGTCAAAGCAAACTACTATATCTAAATACAAGAAGCTCAATCCCAGACTTGGATCTCAGCACAGACCAAATTGCCAAAGATAATTCTGTACTTCAGGAGTGGAGAAATTCAGGTCCAGAAGCAAACTGTGGACCTCCATGCCTCTCTGTCTGGCCCCTGGGGCTTATGCCCATCCCCAAGTTTCACCCATCCTTCCCAGGCCACACTTTTCATTGGCCCTGCTCCATGACCTGCTTTACTACTTTTGCCTGACCGGAACGTGTACTTGAACTGTAGTAATGCCTTTTGCTTATCTTGATTGAGAAATGCATGTATGTGTTTGTGTATGTGTAGAAACATCTGCCTTTGGGCTGAAATGTAGTCTACAGTACAAAGTTTGGAGTCCCCTCAGTTGTTCTACCCATTTTTGCCTCTGGCGCTGTGCACCACTGACATGCAGCTCTTGGGAGCTTGCCCATAAGGAGATATGACCCTTTGTCTGAAAAATGTTTCCCATCCCTGTTGTGCTGCGTGAGCTGAGAGCCTCTACATATGTAGCAGAGGAAAGCTTTAACTGAGTTTACAGGAATCACATGGAACTACTAGTCAGCTGTTAGATAACAGAATGAGAGTCAAATTACATGTTTCACAGCAGCCACATATAATATTGCAAAAAGGTCCATTTTCTATGCAAATCAGGATGATTATACCTTGAACCACATCAAGTATTGCAGGACCCCTGAGAACAGAGGAAGGAGGCAGGTCATAAAGAGGCAGATGAGGAAGCAGATGGAGATAACAGTCAAAAGTTTAGCAGAGCTGAAATTTCTCTGTTATTTTTTTCTGAGAATTCAAGATTTTTTTCCAACCTCCCCACTCTGAAAAAGGCCACTTTGCAGATTTTACTCTGAAAAATTTCCACCACAATTTGTGGGCAACCCCACCCCCACAATGCCCTAAAACAACTCTGGGGGTGGGGCTTTGCAGCAGTGGGGTGGTATTGTTTTGTTTGTTATTATGGTATGCATTTTTGTGTTTCTGTATTGTAAACTGCCCTATGACCCTTGGATGAAGCACAGTATATAAATTTAATAAATAATAATACATAAAATAAATACAGTGGTACCTCAGGTTACATACGCTTCAGGTTACAGACTCTTTGCTTCAGCATGAGAACAGAAATCGTGCTCCGGTGGCACGGCAGCAGCAGGAGGCCCCATTAGCTAAAGTGGTGCTTCAGGTTAAGAACGGTTTCAGGTTAAGTACGGACCTCCGGAACGAATTAAGTACTTAACCTGAGGTACCACTGTAAAGTGGTACATAGTGGTAGCTCGGGATGTGAATGGGATCTGTTCCGGAGCCGTGTTCGCATCCTGAATAGAATGTAAAACGCGACAGTGCGTTTGCGCATGCGCAGGTCACATTTTGCCACTTCCGCACATGCGCGTGACATCATTTTGACTGTCTGCGCATGCGCGAGCGGCGAAACCTGGAAAGTAACACACTCCATTACTTCCGGGTCACTGCGGAGCGCAACCCAAAAATACTTATCCTGAAGCATATTTATCCCAAGGTATGACTGTACATAATAATAAAAAGTAGTTGGGATGCTTACCTGGATTTTCTCCAAAGCAAGCTAATCCACACTGTTCTCCTTGGGTGATGCAACAGTACTCCCCCAGTGCTACAGTGCTTATCAGGCCTGGTATTCCTCTTAAATCGAGCCAAAAACTGTACAGCTTCTCGCAAATCTAACCTAAAAATCATCCTGTTATGGTTATGACAGTCAGTTTTATGTGAGTTCCCTTGAGCCAGTCTGTCTGCTATGCCTTATTCTTTTTACAGTCTCCTATTACATCAATAAATCATAATATGCATTCTGTCATCTCTCCTGCATGGCATATGCTATAAAGAGCAGGTAGCTTTGAAGTTCCCTTCTGTAAGAATCTCTCTCTGCTCCCTGCTCCCCACCACCTTCAGACCAGAATATCTGTTCACTTAAAGCAATATACTATATTTTAAGCCCACACTAGGATACAATTGTGAAGCAAAAACAACTTTAATTGGTGCACTGCTAAGATAGTGTAAGATGTTGAAACGTTACCTGCCTATCTTACACGCAACTTCACGCACAGGAAGAGTATGTATCTGAATACCATTTGCTCAGAATCACAAGTGGGGAGAGTTTTACTGCGTTCATGTCTTACTTCTGGGGTTCCCTTAGACTCTTACTGGGAAAAATGAAAACAGGATGCTGTAGCAGATGTGTCTTTGGCCTCATCCAACAGACTTCTTATTATATTCTTATGAGATCTACTGGCTTCTCTCTCAACACAGGGTGGGCCAGTCACTATTAGAAGTGCTAAATGTGTTCCTGTCCCAGTGTATCATTTTCTCTAAGCCAGTTATTTATTTCTTGTTTCATTTCTCTGAACTGTGTCTGGTAAAGCGAAGCACTCCTGAAGATGATATGGGTGCATATTAAGAACGCTTTTGGTTATTCCTGTCTTCTGATGTGAGGGTCTGTTCTTAACCCCTCTCAGTTATGTTCTAGATTGAAACCCACTTATTTCCCCCCCCCCCCATATAACTCAATAGGAGAATCTGAAAATGAATTTATATCTTCCAAGATTGGTAGTAATGTGATTCTGTGTTAGGGTTTGTACAGTACAGACCTGAACCAAGGCTTCTGTGAACTGAACTGAGCAGCCATGGAGTCCCTTGTGTCTTCTTCATATGAACACCACCCATTTTAAGAAGAAAAGTTACCACCTGGGACCTGGTTTTTATTTGGAACTGTTATTTGCTGTTCGTGCTGATAGAACAGGCTGCCCATAGACCAGTAACAGCATCAGCCTTGACATCAGTTTTATAATTCTGACAACTGAATGTCTGGGGAAAATATGGGTTTGGGAACATCAGCAAGAAGAATGTCATTGAAGTAGAAATATATTTTAAAAGAAATTACAGATTGAAAGCTTCTGTTCAACAGATAGATGTGCCATCAAAAATGGCGTAGCATTTATCTTTGGTAGACTGGCACTGCTTGGCACAGTTAAGGACCGGTTTATAGACAATACATTAAAAAGCCAGTTCCCAAGGTTCTTCCATCACACTCTAGCAGTATATCAAGATGTGAAACTTAGAGAGCAATAAATAGGTGCAAGTGTAGGGGCATGCAGAATGGAAATGATTCAGTTCTCAAGGACTGCAACACAATACACACACACACACACACACACACACACACACCACTTTATTGTGGTCCATAAACCCAAAATACTCAGTACAACAAAAGATTACCGTATATTAACCCCAGTATGGGGCAGTGTCTGTCAGGGCCATTAGGACTTCCTCCAAGTCATTTTTTAAAAGATTAAACAATAGGGGAGCGAAAATACAACCCTGTCTGACACCTCTTGACATCATGATTTTGTTAGAGTGTTGTCCCAGTGGATCATATCTTACCTGCATGTTACTATCACTATATAAGGCAGGCATAGGCAAACTCGGCCCTCCAGATGTTTTGGGATTACAACTTCCATCATCCCTGACCACTGGTCCAATTAGCTAGGGATGATGGTAGTTGTAGTCCCAAAACATCTGGAGGGCCAAGTTTGCCTATGCCTGATATAAGGTATAGGAGTATTTTGTCCTCCATCACCAAATACAACTTTGACCATAATTTGGATCTTGGGATGGAATCAAAGGCATATTTTAGGTCCATAAAGGCCACATATAAATGGCCTTGGAGTGGCTATGAGGGGAAATCAGATAGTCCACCAATAATAATAATAATAATAATAATAATTTATTATTTTTACCCCGCCCATCTGGCTGGGTTTCCCCAGCCACTCTGGGCACCTTCCATAGAAACCAAAAAACACTAAAATATCACAGATTAAAAACTTCCCTGAACAGGGCTGCCTTAAGATGTCTTCTGAATGCCAGGTAGTTGTTTATCGCTTTGACATCTGATGGGAGGGCGTTCCACAGGGCGGGCGCCACTACCGAGAAGGCCCTCTGCCTGGTTCCCTGTAACTTGGCTTCTCGCAATGAGGGAACCGCCAGAAGGCCCTCGGCGCTGGACCTCAGCGTCCGGGCAGAACGATGGGGGTGGAGACGCTCCTTCAGGTATACTGGGCCGAGGCCATTTAGGGCTTTAAAGGTCAACACCAGCACTTTGAATTGTGCTCGGAAACGTACTGGGAGCCAATGTAGGTCTTTCAAGACCGGTGTTATGTGGTCTCAGCGGCCGCCCCCAGTCACCAGTCTAGCTGCCGCATTCTGGATTAGTTGTAGTTTCCGAGTCACCTTCAAAGGTAGCCCCACGTAGAGCGCATTGCAGTAGTCCAAGCGGGAGATAACTAGAGCATGCACCACTCTGGCGAGACAGTCTGCGGGCAGGTAGGGTCTCAGCCTGCATACCAGGTGGAGTTGGTAGACAGCTGCCCTGGATACAGAATTGACCTGCACCTCCATGTACAGCTGTGAGTCCAAAATGACTCCCAGGCTGCGCACCTGGTCCTTCAGGGGCACAGTTACCCCATTCAGGACCAGGGAATCCTCCACAACAGCCCGCCCCCTGTCCCCCCAAAACAGTACTTCTGTCTTGTCAGGATTCAGTTTTAATCCATTAGCCGCCATCCATCCTCCAACCGCCTCCAGGCACTCAGTGATCATTCCTCCCATCCAAGGGGCACGTTTGGCCCTGCCTGGAAGTAACTGGGCAAAGTTTGTATGTGACCTTGCTGTGGAGTTAAGTAGTTCCCTGCTGGGACCAGGGAGCAAGCTCCTTGCAGACAAATTGGGCACATTTGCCTTCCTCATAGCAACTACCACAACTTTTGGTGAAAAAGGCATTGGCCTAGTCTAATCCAGAGGGTTGAGAGGGAGCCTCACCCATTATACAAGTCAAAATCTCAGTAAAGGGGTCTGGGTGGAAGGTTCTGTCTGAAGGTCCAGACGGGGGCAGATGGGCCATAGAACTTCACAGTTGGCAGCCTTAAGGGGGGGAGGGTCACCTTCAATGAGTTTCACTTTGAGGGGACCTTTAATCCAAGACAGACCCTTTTGCACAATCATCCAGGAGTTGGGCTGGTTGGTTTAGGATACTTATCCAATTGCGATGCCAAAGCCTACTATTATCTGTAATCAATAAAGTTGCGGCCATTTCAATTCAAATATGTTGTAATGTCATTTTTGCTGCTTCTATCTCCCACTTCCCCACTGGTTTCAACTGGGCTCACTGGACTTGGGTCCACAAAACTAAGGATCATGCTAACTCACTCACCCATTAAGGACTTTCTCTCTCTCCTATTCACTCCATGATGCGTACATAGATACATTATCCATCCATCCCTCTCTCATACACACACACTCACACACATTAACTCAGGAATTAATCTTGCATTTTTATGTTGTCCAAAGAGCCTCATTCTATCAGCTAATACTGCCAGGAAAGGAAGTGTTTCAAGTGAATGCAAAGGCACTTTTGATATTAAAAGAGTGCATTCACAGCAAATGAAACAGCAAATGAAACTTGATACAAATGACAGCGAGAATGAATTAATGCAGAGCAACTCATCTTTTCAAAGCAATGAGCAATCTGAATATTTTTTTTCCTTTACAATACTGACAGTTTTCAGCTTCAGTCATTTAGCCTTCTGCAGGCAATATCCCATAGTGTGTGTGTGTGTGAACTGTTTTTACCTGAGATAACATTTTTACTAAAATCTGTTGCTTCTGTTAGATTAAAATTTGCAGAAGATTTTTCTTAAAGTAAGCAAGTATGGTAACAACTGTTCTATGTTATTTTACTGATCTGACAAGTTTAAAATACAGTGTTACCTCGGATTACAGACGCTTCAGATTACAGACTCCGCTAGCCCAGAAATAGTACCTCGGGTTAAGAACTTTGATTCAGGATGAAAACTTTGATTCAGGATGAGAAATCGCGCGGCGGCAGCAGGAGGCCCCATTAGCTAAAGTGGTACCTCAGGTTAAGAACAGTTTCAGGTTAAGAACAGACTCCAGAACAAATTAAGTTCTTAACCCGAGGTACCACTGTATTTCTTTCAGTCCGCTCACATAGAATAATTATCAAAATTTATGCAATATTTTTGGAACAATGATGGAAACACCTCATTACAGAGGATGATTGACAAACCATCACAACATTCCTCAAACATGTTAACTCAGGAAGGTTCAGAATTTTGCCCAGAGGTAAGAAGTGCATTATGGCAGTGCATTCACGCACACCCCAGCTCCCTAAAAGCTTGCAGCATGTCAACAATGACTTCTTGTTTCATAGAAATAGTGTATGCATGCCCTGCTCCCACTGCAAACAAGCCACTTTCTTTCCTGTCTGTCTTCCACAGCGAGAGGCTGGAAGGCGAAAGGAAAGATCCCAGGTGAGAGCTCAGAGGAGCTACTGTCCTCTGTGGGTGGTAAAGGCCAAGAATTACTTGGATTCCGTATTTTACTTACTCGATTTGTAATTTCTGTAGTTGTAATTTTACTGCATTATGGGAAAATCTTAATCTTTATTCATGAGAATAAAATCCACTTTATTTCCCAATGACTCAACAGGACGCACTGTCAAAACCCAAATCTTTTTTAACTAGCTATCCACTACTAATTGTGTGATTCTCCCCCCCCCAAAAAAAAACACACACTGATTTCTAGTGTAACTGCTTCCTATTTTGAGGCAAAGATAGCTATGACTCACAGTGTAACCAACAAACCATTTACTCCACCAAAGTTTTCCTGGCTTGGCTCTGGTTTAATTATCATGGCCTATTTCTTAACGCTACTTTAAAGAGCTGGTTTTTAAAATTGGTATAAAAAAAATCTTGTAAATGTTTTTACCTTTTCCATCAAAATATTTTCATGAGAAACAAATATCTCAATAATTTAGGAGTGTTATGACTCAGTGTCACATTGAGTTTTACACTATACCTCTAATTACTTTCAGAGCCACAACGGAATCTAGCTGGAGGGGGGGACAAAACCCCACCAGGCTCTCCACTCCCCTATACATAACTTTTTATTTTATTTTATTTTATGGGGGAAAGATTCCACTGTCTAGAACATCTGCTGTAAATCACAAGGTTATTATTCCAAGTTGACAGAATGCCCAGACCCACTGAAATTAAATGTTGCTTGCTCATCCATGATCCCCAACAGCATATTGCTCATGTTCACCATATTACTAATCCTCACATGCTCACAAAAGAAGCCTGCACAGAACATACGGTAATGTTATTACATAGTTACCTGTTGCAGCAAACCCTAAGAAGAATATTAAAGTTAATTTTTAAGTGTCAAATATAAAGAAGAAAACAAATATACATTTTTAAAGGACAGGAGGAAAGCACACACTGCTGGCAAACATATAAGGGAATGAATGCCCTCCAGATAGCTTTCCACAGAAAACTGGTGTATATGAAAAATACATGCAAAAGCAGCCAGGGGAGTGAGGTCCTCAGACTATTGCATAATAGATAATGGGTATTTAGCCTTCCAGGGTTTAAGTATAAGTCTCAAGGGCTTACAACACCCACTTTTGTTTGTTACTGAAAAGCAATGACAAACCTAGACAGCATCTTAAAAAGTAGAGACATCACCTTGCCAACAAAGGTCCGTATAGTAAAAGCTATGGTTTTCCCAGTAGTGATGTATGGAAGTGAAAGCTGGACTATAAAGAAGGCTGATCACTGAAGAATTGATGCTTTTGAATTATGGTGCTGGAGGAGACTCTTGAGAGTCCCATGGACTGCAAGAAGATCAAACCTCTCCATTCTGAAGGAAATCAGCCCTGAGTGCTCACTGGAAGGACAGATCCTGAAGCTGAGGCTCCAATACTTTTGCCACCTCATGAGAAGAGAAGACTCCCTGGAAAAGATCCTGATGTTGGGAAAGATTGAGGGCACAAGGAGAAGGGGACGACAGAAGACGAGATGGTTGGATAGTGTTCTCAAAGCTACCAGCATGAGTTTGACCAAACTGCGGGAGGCAGTGGAAGACAGAAGTGCCTGGTGTGTTCTGTCCATGGGGTCACGAAGAGTCAGACATGACTAAACGGCTAAACAACAACAACAAGTATTTACTTTTTCTTTCATGGAACAAGATGCATCAGTTCCATTATGAATTGTACAAGGAAGTGCTGAGATAGGGAGAAATGAATCACTTCTATTTCCTTCCTCTTACTCCTTCTTACCCTAAGGGGCAGATGTGGCTCATCAACCTCACAATACAGGTGGATGCCAACCAGAAACCCCTTCTCCTAAGAGATTCTGCAATACACATACCCACTTATCCTCAGTTGTTACAGGAACAAGGCACACGGAGTGGGAGAACTCTCCAGAACCCTGTCATTTGTTTGAAGAAAGACCAGAAAATATTGCTCTGAGTGATCAACACCTCCACATTTACTAAAATTATTAATTAGTCCATTGCAGCAAGTGTAGAAGCCAGATGGCCATATGGAGGAAGCTTCACAATGATTTGGAAGCAATTTGATACATGATTCTTTATAGGTGTTTTAAATCAAAACTCATCTAAGAAAACAAGGCTTTCAAGCTTTTCATCCTTCCAATGTATTTCTGTCTCCCAAATGTAGGACAGGAGCTTTCAAATTGTGGCATAATTACTCTGTGTGTGTGTGTTTAAAAAAAGCTTTTTAAATAGTTTGGGTTTCCTAAGGGTATAATTGAGAAGACACAAAAGACAGATCACATGGCTGGCAGAACTCTTTCTCCGTCTCCCATCACTGCCTTGGAAAGAAAGGAATAGGCAAAGGCATATGGGCTGGCCAAATGTTTCATGGTTCCCAGTGGGGAAACTGCACAGTAGCAGAGCAGTTTAAAAAGTGGCAACTTCCCCTCCCCATCTCCTTCAAACATAGAACCCAGCCCAGAGGCAGCCCTATGCAAGTGGACCCAAACATATGCTCCCCACAGACCACTTAAATGATTCCCCCCCCCCCGCCTGCCGTAGCAAATGTAACATTCTGTATAAGATTCTATATGTTTATTCTTTTATTTCTTATATACTGTATTTTATTGGATTACAATTCAAATTCCATAGACTCAAACACAATTAAAAATCATTATGAATATTGAATCTTCATCCAACGCCACAGAGTACCGGAATGAAGCTTACAGACCACTGGTGGTCTGTGGACCACAGCCTCAGAAGACCCTGCCTTTAAGAACAGTTTCAGGTTAAGTACAGACCTCCAGAATGAATTAAGTACTTAACCCAAGGTACCACTGTATGCTGTAAGTCACCCAGAGTGGCTGGGGAAACCCAACCGGATGGGTGGGGTATAAATAATAAAATGATGATGACGACGACGATGGTGATGAGTAACTCAGGTGGTGAATGCCAACATTAGAGCCGAAATGGGGCTAGTGAAAAAAAGGGAAAGAATATTTTTTTAAAAAATAGACATTAAAACCTGCCCAATGATAATGTTGGAAATGTAAAGAAAAAGAAGGTACTTTTTACCATATGTGGTGGGAATGTAAGAAAGTAAAATGCTTTTGGGAAATGATTTATAATGAATTGAAGAAAATGTTGAAATATACATTTGTTAAGAAACCAGAAGCATTTTTACTAGGCATTACAGGTAATGAGATAAATAAGAAAGAAAAGAAGTTATTTTTATATGCAGTGACAGCAGCAAGAATATTGATGGCCCAGAAATGGAAACAGGAAGAATTACCTACAATAGAAGAATGGAGAACTAAAATGATGGACTATGCAGAATTGGACAGAATGACAGGAAGGATCCGGAATCGACGAGATCAAAGATTTACAGAAGATTGGGAAAAGTTTATCCAATATATGCAAAAACTGAGTGATAATCAAATTACATTTGTAAGTTTTAGGGAAGCTCTGTGAGGGAAAATGGTTAAAATGGCAGAAATGTGTAAAAAGTAATAAAGGGAAGGAATTTCAGACAAATTGAGGGAAGTCCAAAAAGAGAAGCAAGATGTAATTAAGATGTATGGAATGTATAAATTTGTTTTTATATTTGAAAACCAATAAAATATATTATAAAAATAAAACCTGCCCAATGATATTGTGTGACAGTAGGAAAAGAAAAAGCATAACATTGGTTGGTGGTGGAGGAGGGGGGAACTGAATGGAATATTCTTGAGCGAGAAATGGAACCCTGAACAGATACGCTGGATACACTGCAACATTTTGTTGTAAGACCATTTGTTATACATCTTGGGACGATATTATGGTATGGAGAACATTGTCCCCTTGAACACAACTGAGCTGAAACACAGCCAAAGTGGTAAGATTTGAGAGCTTGCATTTCTTCCTTAGAAACTGTCTATGTACCATTTCCTTAAGGAAGCTTATCTATTATTTTGACAGCTATAGATCTAGAAACACAGCAGTTATTCAATTTCACTATAAGAGAAGACATTTGATTTCATTTTAAGAGAAGACACTGTTATAGCATCGTATTGGGAAAAGTGTTGAGAATACCTTGTATCAGTCATACACCCCTTTTATACAGAGTATAAAAACCCCAAGCGACATCCTCTTGCACAATGGAAATTTTCCAGTTTCTCCCCCCTGTAGTGCCTGAAAATCTGGTCTGAAGGACCCCCAACCCTATACAGCAGATTTTGGGGGGTGCACTGGGGGTGGAACTGCAGAGAAGAGATGAACAATCACTACTGCATGAGCTACTGCATGGACACACATTACACCTATGGATGTATAATCCGTGGGCACACATCACACCTATGGATCAAAGGTTCCCAAATGACTTCTTGAAAAAAGAAAAATGCAGAAATGTGAAATATATATCAGCTGAGGAACTCACAGACGGAATTGGCTTCTTTGGATTTTATTCCAGATCACTTTTATGAGTAGCAGCGCTTTCTTTGATATACCACAATAATCCACAATGAGCTCAATAATTTTCATGTTGAACAAAAACTCTGCACGGTTTTACACCTTACTCTATCAAGTGGGCTTAGTTAACAAATCCTTTGAGAGAAATTTGTTATAGATACTTAAATGATTTTTTTCTGCTCAGTCTGCAGTTTGAACTTGAACAAAATGGGTACTTGGGTGCAGCAATAAAGATTCAAGTGACATTAACAAGTTGTCATTTCGAGATGGGTACGGTGCTTATCTGAGCATTTGTGAAGGGCATAGATATTGCTATAGGAAAGCTTATGCTTGAAGCGAGCCCTTGGATGATTTATTCTTAATAACAGAAGCGTAACAGAGATTTATGTGGGGAGTTTGAATCCAAAGAGGCATATAGGCCATGCCACTTTTATTTCCCCATAAATAAAGTTGGGAAGATGAAGATAATGAAAGTAAAGTTCAAACCACCAAGATTAAAAATTTAATAAGATCATCATTTGAAGTTTTGCATTCAAAGCAGAAGCGTAGGCATGAGATAGAGGCAGAGTGAGGTGGAGAGTTAGATGACCTGGAATAATCAATGAAAGGGTATTCCTGTGAACCAGTGTAATATATTTAACTTGTGGGTCTTGTAGCTTGTATACTCCTGATATTATGATGCCAAATTGGTATATCACAACAGAATCAAACTCTAATATAGCTCTTTAAAATATTGCTTTCATATTTTTTTTAATGATATTTATTAAAATTTTCAAAAAATCCAGAATAAAAAAGAAAAAAAAGAAAAAAGAAAAAAAGAAAATTTGCATTTAAAACCTTACTTTCATTAACATCTTTCCAGGACTTCCCTCCCTCCCCCTCTTGTATTCCATTTCCATTAGATTAGTCCCACAAATTCTTACCCCAAATTTGAAAACCTTATTATACTTATAATTAGCCCATTATTCAAATTTAGTTTAACTTGTATAACCATTTCTCTTTATATTTTTTGTACTTCCCTAAGATCGACCCCAGTTCCCTTCCACAAATTCCCCCCCCCTTTTTTTTGTCACACAAAGTAAAACAAGAAAAAAATAAAAAGATATAATTTTACAGCCTTTGGGTTCCAAATCTCCCTCCCCCCTTTCCCGGTTTCGATCCCCAAAATCCATCCATCTGTCTACTGCCGGCCTGGAGATCCCACGTCCATGTCTAAATCTCTCTCGATTCCACTTTGCCGTCTTTTTGGTAGTCTTTAATTTCAGAAGGCCCAATCTTAGAGAAACTCTCAGAAAAGATCATTCTTCTTCCATCCAGACCTCTATATTTAAGAGTATAACTCAAATTCTGTTTCTTGATCCTTTTAAAATCTGGATGTCCCAAATGTTCCAACTTCGAGCTTGGTCCAATTTTTATTCCTCAGGTTTCTTTTCCTGTTCCGCTGCAAAAACCTTCTAATTCAAAAAATTCTAGTTCCTCTACAGAGGCTTTATTTGTTCAGGAACACAAACTTACGTCAAGTCCCTTCCTTTCTTCAATAGATAAATCCATTGTCTCCTTTAGTGTAGAGACCTCTGTAGACAAAATAATACTTCGTTTTTGCAGCTTTCCCAGGAGATAAAAAGTCCTGTTCAATTCCATGAGTATTTTTCCACTTGCTGCCATTCTTGCAATGTCCCAGAACTCCCTCTAGAGGGATTATGGTAACTTAGTTTCCTTCCAGATCACACCCAAAAGTCAAATTAACTTGTTGCCCTTATTTCAGTAATTTATATCCAAATTGTAACGAATCTAACCAGCAAAGTCATCGTAACAAAGTTCTCTTTTTATTCTCCCACTTTGACAGCTACTTTGACAGCTGTCAAAATTTCTATACCTCTTCACCAGTCTCTCATAACGGATCGCTCCCGGTTCCCTGGGGATTACACTTTAGTTCTCACAAACCACTCTTCTCCTCCAGCACAATTACTTGTAATTTCCCTTCGTGGAATTAATAACTTTTTTCAAATAAACAAATTCTTCTCTCTATCTTAGTTACCAAATCCTTGCGTTAGAACATCTACAACGGGGGGGGGGGCGGACTTCCTTTTTGCACCTCCCCCGTTCGCTCCGAATTCGTAAAACAAATTTTCCTTTTAAGTCCGATAAATTTACTCACGGGTTGTTCTTTTTAGTCCAAATTTTCAAATTAAGAAGTCGGTGCTCTCCGTTGAATGGCATGCGGCTTCACTAGGCAGGGGAAGCAGTGGACTCATAGCACCACACCCCCCGTCACCCTCTCCGCAGCCTTTAAAAAGGCTCCTTCGCGGGTCGGGGGGGCGCAAACGGTGCCCACCGAGTCACCAAGTCCATGGGCATCACCGCCCATGGTTTTTGAGGGTCCCCGCATCGCCGGCGCGGTGGGACCCAACCCCTGCCCAGCAGGCTCCCTCCGGAGCTCGGAGGGAGTCCGCCATTTGGCGATGGCGCCAACCCGGAAGTCTAAAATATTGCTTTCAAATGCTACAGTTCTACATTTTAGCTTAATGTTGTACCCATTAAATCTGCTAAAGTATCAGGCTATTAAGTCCCATATATATATGGATTGTGCCTGTGACTTACTGTCTCTTAACTTATTTGAGCTGCCATGTCATGTCTTACTGATACACAATTGTATATTTCTTGTAACAACCGATTCATGAACAGTAATGCATGATGCTGTGAGTCTTTTCATTGTGCGTTGATATATGGAAGTCAAAGTTTCTGGAATTTCTTTTTAAAGAAGTTTGTGGTCAGAGTCAAAGCCAAAAATGACACATTTGTTGCACGCATGGTGTAATCTAGGCAATGAAAAAGGCTGGCCCCCCTCTTGGAATGGACATGTGAATTGGTTGTTACCATAAACAGAAGGACAAAAAGATTTGTGCAATTATCAGTTTGTATAAAAGTTCCGAACTCCATCTGGATTATGATTAAATGAACCCTGTGGGAACATATATGTGATGCTTTTGAAGTCACAGTGAATTTGGTAATGAAATACTGTATGTTTTTGGGTCTGAATGATGTTTCGTTAGCAAGAGCTTCTGGATTGCAATTCATTTTAACAGTACTGTTTACAGTTCTCCTCATGGGAATTTTTTTAAGGGTCCATTGCATATAGTTATATTTTATTACAAGAAACTACAGTTGAAAGTAGTAACATGATTACAATGAAAAGAATGTTTTGTAGAACAATTTTTTTGCTATACATTTTAAAGTACCTGATTTATTTCCATGAGCAAGTTTACATTGTTTTGCAATGATACAATCAGAAACTGTAGTGTATGCTTTTTCCTAAACACTTTCATCTAAACTTAGCATGTAAAGGATATGCAGGTAGTAACCATTACATTTAAGAAATCATTTTTGTTTGGTATTCATAAATATCAATGTTTGTTTGTTTGTTTGTTTTATTAAAATATTTATATCTGGCTTTTTGATTTTACAGAATCTCCGCTGGCAGCTCTTTTAACAAATATGCAAAGTAGAAATTAAAATAATAAAACAAATACAACAATGTAATAAAAAATCAACAGAACCTCTTAGCAATTTTGGCAACAATAATAAAACACCTTCTTTGATACATAGTAGAGATGGATTTTGTTGGTGGCAGGAGGTTGGGTATATTTGATCTCTCAACTTTTACCAGCAGATGGGAGAGCATTAAAGGCAAAGTAATGTCTAAATTAGAGCTATAAATTAAGAAATATCAGTGGTTTGGTATGTTGAACTTTGACTTCATAACGAAATAATTGCTTATTTGTTTTATTTTATTTATTTTAGACCTTTTGCCTCCACCATTCATTATAAAAACATGTTTGTAAACAATGCTAATAGAGTTTGCTTCATGTTACAGCTGGCTATAACATGTTTTTGAAGAGATGTTACATTGGCCAACTTGTGATTTGTTCAATATTAGGATCTGTTAGACTGAGTCATGTCCTATGGCAACCCCCAAATATTTACAAGTACAAACACACAAACACGCACATACACACACACTTGCATGAAGGAAACGCCTTTGGATAAAATTGCCTCCAGGATTATGGAAATGGGTTCACTTAACAGGGCTTATTCTGAAATCTCATAAATGTTGATTCTGGGTAGCAGCCCCCAAATTAAGAAATTTCTTTCTATGGGCACAAGTTTGAGAGTTAGTATCCTTCAGAACCATTATAGACATTCCTTTTGGGAAATACATATCTCATGCTTTGAAGGGTTTTTATCTTGTGTAGAATGAGTTATTTATTCAATGCTAGTTTTGATTTTGTCACCTGTCGTGTTCATTCTGAAGATAGTGAAAACATAAATAATTAAGAGTCTAGAACTTTTTATCATTCAGTTTTAAAACACAATCAGAAAACTACTTCATCTGAATCCAGGGATATTTGCTGGATGATTTTCCTACATCTGTGCCCATAGTATACAGCACAGATGGGATAGAAACCACATACAGATTTGAGTGAAGAACAGGTCATAGCTACATTGAATTGATCATTTCCTTCAGCTGATTTAACATTCTATGGACTTTAAAATGTGTTTGTGAGAGGGAGATTATGGGTTTGTTTCTGTTTTATAAAGTATTTTGTGTTGTCATTTTGTATTTTTATGTTTTCAACAGTTTAGGATTAAGAGAGCAGGGCACAAGTGTTATTGTGGCCTAGTAACTAGAAATTTACACTCTCTCTTTCAAATTATATTTCATCCACTCCATATTAATAAAACCTGGAGAATGGAGACGGTGGATGGGCAGTGTTTGGTGGACAGTAAACAGGACTCTAGAGATCTCTCATTATCACCAGCTATTGGGGGGGGGGAAAGCAGGCTGCCTCCAAAAAACATTCAGGACAGCATTCTTCAAATGGATCACTCCAATTAATGACCATTATAAATTAACTTCACTGTGTGAATTTTTATTTGTGGGCCTATCAGAGTGTTTTACAAAGCTATGCTACATTCAACAAATGCCAAGCTACATTCCAAACAAGTTCAATATAAGAAACTAAAACTATTAATTTAGAGGTACAATCATTCAAGTTGATACAAATGTCAAGCTATTAGACAAGACCTATAAAACAAAAAGCAAGTAACCTGAAGCAAAATAAAAGCTAGTAAATAGTTAGTAGCATTACTGCAATGCAATATGACTGGCCACTTGGTAATAAATAAAATACACTCTATGCAATACTCTTAAGAGAAACATATTCACAAAATAAAATATAAATCACAGCTAAAGAGACAGTTTTATTGTATTCTTTTCTGAATACTTCACTGCCTTTAGTATCATTGAACCTATTTTAATACATGCATTATTGTTTCACATTATGATTTTAAAAGTAGCTGCAAAAAAGAAAGGGTTTTTAAAAAGCAGATTTGCTTGTCTCTCTGCAAGGCTCTGCAGATGTTGCTGAACTAAAACTCAGAACATCCCTAGCCATTGCCCATGCTTGTTGGGGCTGATGGGAATTGTAGTTAACCATCTGGAGGGCCAAATATTCCCTACAGCAGCTCTGAACACAATAACAGCTTTATCAGCCAGTCATTAAGATACACGACTGCACTAATATAAGATTACCATAGAAATACAAATTATTTCAATAAGGTCAACTGGGTCACTTCAATATTGCTCATTCAAGTAGTTTTCAAGTCAATCTCAGATTGGCCTGATATTTTCCCCTCCTGCCTACATGCAGCAAATGTATCATTAAATCAAAATGTTATGAACTATTGAGCAGTCCATATTTTAAATATATTTGGTGCTAGGTTTTTTCCCCCTTTAGAGAAGCTTATCTTGATTTACCATCATTGGGTGTTTGCAGAGTTTTCTCTGCAATCCTCTTAATGCTGTCATATTCTTTTCCTGCATTATTAAACTTGAATCATACTCTAGGTATTTTTAGTGGGTAAGGCTTCATGAATTATGCAGCTGGCTACTGCTCATTTGTCATGACCCAAGACAAGGATATGAGGACACAAAGGGAGGAAGGGAAAAGGTATGTTGTGAGAATGATTCCCATAGCAAAAGTCCAGAAAATGCCACTCTGCCAGAAACTTCTGTGAGAGAAGTACCCGAGAAGCCAGCGCCAACTACACATAAGCAACCCAAGGGAACTACTCTGCTTTCCATGTATTCTGAAGACTCCAACTCCAAACCTTTGGAACAGCAGGGGCTTCCTGCCCTCATCTCCTTCACTAGAGACAATGCCAGAAGAATCAATAAAAGCCTCTTTAAGCACCAACAGCTTCCTCAGAGGCAGTGAAGCTAAAAACACTTGCCATCGCCTACAACTTCAGGCCTTTATTCCAGCTGTACTTGGAGCTGTCCATGGTTCTGCTTCCCTTACTCATATATGACTTGTATCTGGATAACCACGAAAATGTTGCAATGAGGTCATAAGTGATCTAATTATTATAATTAAAAATAAGAGGCTTGATTTGGCATAGAAACAGATCTAGGCTGTTTCACAATCCACATCCTTCTCTCTGTGCAAGAATGGTTTTTACAATAATTATTAGCTCTACTCAGGCATTCAGCCAAACTTGCAAAGGTACAAACTGTATGGTGGGCACAGAGCCATGTGTGCCCACCAATTCCACCCGCCCCCACTGTATGCCAGCTCAGCCTCTTCGACTCCAAACCTTCATGAGGACAGAATACAGCTTGTGAAGATCGGGGGAGGGGGCAGGACTAGTATGCTGTTTGTGCCATTTATTGATTATTCATCAGTTACATACAATGAAATTTACATAGGCAATTCTCCAATGCTTGTGGGTGTTGGTTAGTCAACAAACTATCAGCAAGTATTCAAGGACCAGTGTATCACAAAAATATTTATTTATGGGGGTTTTGCTCAGATAACAACGTTCATTCTACAGCCTCTATTAGCCCAACACATTTCAAGTCTTATGACTCTTCCTCAGGGGCAATCCATTTTGAAGCCATTTAAAAGATAACCAAAACTGTCTGTCACACTGTCTCAATGCAACTCTGAGGTCTCCTTTCTTTTTGTTTTTATATGTGCATCCTCCTTTCCCCTCTTCTCTGACGGTGCTGACTTAAGCATTCAAGTTTGCTGTGGCTATTTTGTGCACTGTGCAAATTTGTACCCCATGCATTGTACCACTGCACACTGTTCAGTTCTATTATTTAATCTGAATCCACTTAACAGGAGTTGCAATGATGTTTGTAAAACCAGGAGTTCCATCCTACAGCTCAGTTCAAGCTACGATCACTTACCCAAGAATTCTGTGAATATACCATAGTCTCAGTACACACAGAGAAATCCCTTTTATAAAGCATTAGTTCATTCCCTAGGGTTGTTTTTTTTTTTTAATGTCCTGACTGCTCTGTGCCCTAATAATCTATTGGAGATTAGCAACATTACACAGCCTTGCAGAACTGCTCAGTAATTGCTCTGATATGCCGCGTCAGAATGATGTTATATAATAAGACACCAGCTCAGCAGAACATCTGAATTTATTTCAATTTCATTCTGGGGTTTGTTCTCCAATAATTATTTCCCACTAGTCTTACTTAGGTATTACCACTGGCATTCAATACAAAACACTGAAATCAAGCATACTTGATTCTTGGTGATATATTCTTTTTTTCACAGACTTGGAACTAAAACACTGTACTGTGCACTGAAACCAAGTATTTATCATTTTAAAAACATTGGAAATAATATGAAATTAAAATTATTGCATTAGACTTTAATACTTTATTCATTGTAAGCTTTAATACACACACACACACACGCAAACCATTTTTCTACTAAACTTCATGTTTTATCTTTGCTTTAGAATCATTCCCTTCCTTTTAAAAATTCCACAAAAATGTGGAAAAATACCTTCTGTCTAAAAGAAGAAACATATAAGTATTTCAGTTTTAATTTTTCACTTTAAAGAAGAATCCTTTATCCAGAGTAAAGTTTGATTCCACTTCTCTCCTGATAAGACCCAGAGAGCTAGAAACATTCCCTTTTGCTGCTATGGTTACCTGAAAATTTAAGCTTGAAAGCTGTCTAAATTGAGGCAATTATTTACAACTACTTGAAATGTGTCCAACATGTCACTATTTATCCTTGCAGAGACCAAGGTAAACAATCAGAATGAGCATAAGCACCCTCCCAGTATTTACCAAAGGGCCACAATACCATTTTCTCATAGAAACTTGTCTCTCCCACTGGTTTTAATGGGAAGGAAGAACTTATATGGGTGACACACTTGCAGAAGAGGAAGAAAATGCCCAGTGGTGACCACTGTTGACAACTTATTCGGGACCTGAACTGCAGAGAAAGAATGCATGGATCCTAAAGTGTCTCCATGCTAAATCACAGTTAGTTTACCAGTTTATGTGCCATGTTTATATGGTGGTGCTGTTTAAATCTGGACCCAACCCATGCTGTACTGTTGGGTATGCATAGCAGCTATCATCACTGTTACCACAAGCTTGAGAAGTACCCTTCTGACATGAATCCATTGCAGTTCCAGAATACATGGTGTATCAGCACAGAATGGAACTCAATTATGCAGAAGCCTCCTTCACTATAAGACTCCTTCACTGAACTCTTCTTGGTGCCTGAGAAAAAACATGCTTGTTTAGACAAGCTACCCAGATGCTGAGAAAGTTCAGCAATTTTAATACAGTATGTTTTAGCAATTTAAATTTTGTGCATTTTAAAGGATGGCTGTAATTTTTGTTCTTGATTTTATTGTTTTGTCTTTTTGTACAGCACTTTGTGGTGTGTGTTTTTACAATCAAGTGGTATATAAATTTGATGAAATAAATCAATAGTGTCTAAATAGATCAACCAAACCTAATGGGTTGTATTCCAACAAAGTTGTACCAAAAGCACAAGGACTTCTGCCTGCATAACAGGACGTCCTCTCCCTTTGTTCTACCACTCCAAAATCTGCTCTGAAACATTGGTAAGAAATACAGAACTCATTTGGGGGAGTGGAGGGAACATGCAAAGAAAGAAGAAATCCCATTGTGCAGGCAGACCCAACAAGACAACTTTGTTGGATATAGCCTACTATGTTTCCAGCAAAATCCCTCTAAATATAGAAAAAATAATCATCCTAGTCATGTGCACAATTGTTTATTCCCCATAGTCATATCAAAATAGGACTTGTGGAGTTAAAGAAATCTGTCCCAAATCAGACCACAGAGCTTCAAACACTCCACCATAAAGCCTTCAGTAACATTAAAAACAAAGAACCACTGCAAAATAAACCAGTGAATTCTATGTCCAAACAATACAAAAGGCCATTTAGAAATATACATAGAAAACCTTGTCAAATAAATATGAATGTAATCTACAAAGAAGTAGCGACCTAAAAACCACTCATTTCAGATAAAAAAAGCAATCATATCAAATCATTTGAATTTTATGCTGTGCTACATCACAGATTTCTGAACAGGTGGCTACATACTTCAGATGAACCAAAGGAAGAGTAATGGAAAATACTTTGCCAAGCAAACATCAATCCTGGTAGACTACATTAAAACACTAAAGAGATGATCAAAAGAAAATAGCTTGCTCTAATTTCTAGAAGAAATGTTCTGTTCTTTTTAACGAAGCATATGTATTCAAACAGAATGCACAGAAAAATGTCCCACCAGGTCTCAAAGTACTAGTTAAAATATATTCATGGAAACCTTTGTTATGGCTTCATATACCAGTATGCCTATTACGGCTTGTGGAGGGTGTCTGTGTACGTGTGTGGACTAGGATAGTATATGCTTGCTTTCCATGCATTATGCATTCAATACAACTCTTCCCAAGTGTGCTAGGATAGCCATCTCTGTACAGCTGTATGGATGGAGGAACTTTCAGGCTTTATAATGATCAAATGGAAGTTAAGACAAATTAATCCACCGCTTCCACATATTCATATGATGTCTGAATAGAACATTATAATGTCTTCTATTATCCCTAACATTATAGGGGATCCCTAAACCCCTATATGGATCCCAGAATGGATAACTGTTAAAGAAACTTTAAATGTCTACGTTTAAAGAACCACCACCACCTCCTGGGCTGAGAGACAATGTGATAACCAAGCACAAGAAATCTTCATTATTATATCCAGAAGCAAAACCTCAGAGTGATCCATACCTATTGAAAAGTTTCATGCTACTCTCCTTTTTTCACAAGACCAGGGATATACTTTATTTTCTATCACAACAGGATAGAATGGAATGGAAGAAAAATATGACTGCATGGATCTACCCTAAAGTATCCAGTATAAAAACAAAGTACTTAAGTTTTGAATTGTGCACACTTCACTTTTTCCACAATGTCAACTCAAGACATTTTGCTGCCTGATGCATAGCATCAAACTGTCCCCGCAACAACAGGACCAGCACTTTAAAAAGTCTTGCTCCTCATTTCAGACATCAGTTTGACAATCTATTCTCATGAATTTAACAGCCTGAAGGAGCTAGCTTCACCCTGCTGCATAGTAGGGCTGTTTTCCAAACTACTTTAACACACAACTTTTAAATTGATTTTGGAGATACACAGTACAACTGATTAAAGATTCACTGTTGAAATAGTATTTGCTGATACATCCTATTTTTTTCTTGCGGCTCTGCGCTTAGGTTTAAACAACATATAGCATGCAAGCACGCACACACACACACACACACACACACACACATCTTTCATAATTTATTTTATGTCTGGTGATGACTAATAGTGATTTCTAAACTTTTATATTAAAAACAGCTTCAAGTTAAACAAATACAGTGGTACCTCGGGTTAAGTACTTAATTCGTTTCAGAGGTCCATACTTAACCTGAAACTGTTCTTAACCTGAAATACCACTTTAGCTAATGGGGCCTCCTGCTGCTGCTGCGCCGCTGGGAGCACGATTTCTGTTCTCATCCTGAAGCAAAGTTCTTCACCTGAAGCACTATTTCTGGATTAGTGGTGTCTGTAACCTGAAGCGTATGTAACCTGAAGCGTATGTAACCTGAGCTACCACTGTATACAGAAGCGGACAGACTCCCATATTCACTTGAAACAAAAAGAATGTCAAAAAAGCCAGCATTCCAAAATAGGTAAAAATAAAAAAGTCACATGTAACTGTTTGCTGCTTATCAATAAGAAAAATTGACTGTTCAAATACGTACAAGTGACAAAACATATGATGTGCTCTAATTTCCATTGGAACAAAACTACACAATTCTTAAAACAAATCATAGCTACAAAATGATCTGTGGTGAGGAGCCAATATAGAGCTGTAGATTGAGTTTCACTGGGTGGTTTATAAGCATTAAAACATTTGTTAACTCATGCATCAAGAGGAATGGGATTTTAAAATCAAAATTAGAAAGACTGTTTAACTTTACTAACTGAGTGAAATGAACTTTTCAAGCCTGCCATTATCAAAGTAATATCACTTTAATATTTATTTTGTGTTAATGCTTGTATATGGACAGATTACAGTTTGACTTTGGGGGGAAACCTACTGAGTATTTTATATCTGAATAAGCTAACTATGGAACTTCCGGGTTGGTGCCTCCGGCAATTGCTGAATTCCTCTGATTGGGAGGAATTTGCCTCGTGGAAATCTGGGTCTGGCCGCCACGGTGAAGGCGGAGACCCACCAAAAATCACAGGCGGGTGAAGCCTGTGAACGTGGGATTCGGCTGGCACCTTTTGCGCCTCCCCTACTCGCAGGGAAACCCGGTTTCGGGGATCCGGAGCGACGTGGGGTGAGCAGCGCGGTGCTTCGAATTGACTGCTTCTTCCACGGAGCGAAGCCGCATAGCTGTTGCTGGAGAGCGCTGACTTTTTCCTGGGGACAATTTGATCTTAAAGCAACTACCCGTGAGTAGAGCGGAGAATTGGATTTTTAAACGTCTTAATTTGGTGTGTTTTTGTTTTTGTATTGTATTGTATTGTTTTGTTTAACTCTTTTTCTTTCTTTTGTAGTCTTTAAAATGTTAATAAATATTATTTTTTAAAAAATGAATAAGCTAACTATGCAGCTTTCACTTTTCCTCCCTTGAAAGGTGACAGACTGACTAAATTGTGAAGCCAAGTGCTTTCCTTATAGATTTTTTATAATATGAGAAATATCTACATAACCAGCTGAACTTGCATGCTTTCTCCCCTTGCAAAATGTAGTATGTAATGAAAGTTTCACTGAACCAATTAAAACAAATCACCTCTTCTTACTATGAAAAACATGAGATGAAAAGCTGCATTTTCCTGCTGATGTGAATTTTGGGCACACTGATCGGAATCAATTTTTTGAAAATACTTTTATTCAATCCCTGAGTTATTTCAGCTTGAGATATACATTTTTTCTTCTTCTTCTGATGGCCTTCCAAAAAAAGAAAGAGAAAAGGATTGGAAGTAGACTTCTAGTCAGTCCACTCTGCATGGGGCTAGCTGTTCATAAGACATTTGGCATTGGAGAAACACAAAACATATTTAGTTATTCCAGATGACTTGTAAATTTAAATGTTACATCAGTTAAGATAGTAAGTTGGGTAATATCCTTTACTACTCTTATTTCTACAAGTTTCAGTGTAACCTGCAATTTGAGTTCACTTTTTTTTATTTGGTTAAAAGGAATAAACAGATAGCACCACAAAAACACATGTTTATATATGGTAGCTGTACTTGCTTGCACTTACACGGCCAGTTGGCACATCCTGTTTTGCATCCACGTGAGCTCCTGTTGCTCGGTCCCTGCTCCTGCCAACCTAGCAGTTCGAAAGCACGTCAAAGTGCAAGTAGATAAATAGGTACAGCTCCGGCGGGAAAGTAAACGGCGTTTCCGTGTACTGCTCTGGTTTGCCAGAAGCGGCTTAGTCATGCTGGCCACATGACCTGGAAGCTGTCTGTGTACATACGCCGGCTCCCTCGGCCAATAAAGCGAGATGAGCGCCGCAACCCCAGAGTCGGTCACGACACGACTGGACCTAATGGTCAGGGATCCCTTTACCCTTTACATTTACACTACGCATAAGCAAACTTCAAGAATATGGCCAAATTTTTCAAAAACAGGAGTGAGACCCTCTTTCCCTTCTTTCCAGCCTCAGCTCATTGGCTATAGTAATCAGAATTCCGCAAGGCGAACACTCTCCCCATAAGGCAATCTGTAAAACTTCATATGAGAAAGAAGGCATTGTGAGGTAGAAGGGGCAATACTTCTGGTTTCTTAATGTTACCAAATAGTGCTGAACCTAAATCAGAACAAGCAGCAAAAAAGTGACTTTTCTATTACATACAACACAAATTTTAACCATTAAATAAGTTCTAAACCTACAGGATGAAATATAACTTACCCTGTACAACCTCATGACAAATTCATCAACATATCTTGCAGCCTTGTCCTAAAGTGACCCAATACCAAATGGGAAGAAAAGCTCTGCAGGTTGCTTGTGTGCTTTCTGTACTAACTGCTGAGCTAAGAAATTAAAACCCCAAAATAAAAGTCTAAGTTCTTACTATACATGCCTCTTAGTTATAATTCTCATGATACGAGGTGACTTCCAGTTCTGTGACTGAGTGCACCACTAGTACAGTATAGTGGCCTTCTCAATGGCTGACAGCTAGCTCCAGGCAGAGTGGACTGACTAGAAGTCTACTTCCAATTCTTTTCTCTCTATTTTTGGAAGGCCATCAGGAAAAAAATATATGTATGTCTCAAGCTGAAATTACAATGGTATCAGCTTCTACCTGTGACAGTTTTAGTTGTGCTATGTTTATAGATAGATTATTCAGCACCACATTCTTTCAACTTTGAATCCTGAAAAATGACAACAGTGAGGTTCTCATAGGAGGATATACAGGAAGTCAGATCTGCTATACGTTCAGGCAATACCAGATTGTTTCCAGTTCTTCAACAGAGGGGCATTCTTGTTGTCAGTAACTTATTGTGCTGGCATGAAGGTCTGCATGTTTTTGACTAGTGCAAGCCTTAATTTGTTTTTGTTGTTTTTTCCTCAGAAGCTGTCGAACAAAGTATCAACTTGCTTGGACACTGAGTCATTGTTCAACTGTTGAACAAAAATATTGACAATATCCCTAATGTGTTTGCTTCTGATGTCTTACTCAAAGCAATCACCATTGCCTGTCCATCAATTACTAGAAGAATAGAATCAGTGACATCTTCCACAATTCTTGGACAATCACTGTCAGTTTTAAGTGGGTGTAAAAGTGACACCTTCTATCTTGGACATCACTGTTCATTCCTATCAATAGTACAGATACAGGCAGAAGTTCATGCTTTAATACTGGTTGCAAGACAATGTGCCTTCCAGGCTCATGCACCACTATTAGATGCTGTATACTGTTCCTGTCAGCCTAGATTACTTTCTTCACAGTCCTTGATGGTTTCACTCTCAGAGTCTTTAAGACATAAAGCTAGGGGTCTTTTCTAATGTCTTGAGATAACTGATACTGGGCTGTCCATCTTCTTGTTAGGAGCATCCTACTCTCATGTAGGACCCTGGCAGAGACACAGGCCCGACTGGCATGTTCTCTCCCTCCTGGTCAGCTTTCTTCTGCCTGAACATCACAGCGACTGATACCAAGAAGCATCAGCACACTTAGGGATCCGCAAAGTATTCACAGTTTGCGTAACGGAACTCAGTAGCACAGCATTTTGGCTAATCTACGTTTATTTACATATAATACGCTCTGAGTACATTCTGACTTAGCTCCTTCCTCTTTCTCATCAGACAGCAAAGAGAGAAAGAACAAAGGACAATAGTCCCACGTCACGGAACACAGTAACACAAACATCCTGTCTCCATCACTTCCCACACTGTGGAATGAAAACATATGCCGTCATGTGATAGACCACAATCTCATGACTGCAAACACGGAGCAGGAATCTTAACACTTCTACCAACACAAGTCACTAACAAAAGTCATAACTTGCCCTTCTGGCATTCAGTGAATGAGTCTATTTTTGGTTTTGTCCTTCTTTGCCTTTTTCTTTACTATTCAAATTCAGGAGTCCTCTTCAGTACATTGATTTTTTAGGTAAGTTCATTTCAATTTCTCCTAAGCCCCTATACAGCCATAGAAATGAGAAGCACTAGTTCAAGACAGCATCTTGGAGTCAAGGCTTCCAACTGAGAAATCAACCTGGAAACTGTGCTTTTCATATTTCGAATGGTCAAATTAGTCTGTAAAAACAACCTTCCATCATTTCCCAAACAATTTCTAAGAAATATAGCCAAGACTAACTTTTCCCAGTCTGGAGAGCACCATGTTGAGGAAGACTATTATTTTAAAGTAGTCTTGCTCTGGTCTTCATCCAAAAAGGCTCTCAGAATAGCTTATACTAAAATCAGCAAAAATAACCCTTAATTAAAAATGGGTGTTTGAAGAAGTGGGAATGGTGACAGCAGCTTTCCTCTGCTTCCAGTGGCCACGGTGAGGTGAGGTGGGTCCAATCATAGCTGGTGTAGCAACAGCAAGTGGAGAAGGCAATGACTGCATCTTTTGTTCTCCCAAGTCCCAATTCTCCTGGATCCTGGAGAATTTCTAAAATTAATTCCAAAAACTGGAACATGAGCAGGTTGGCACAGATTTCTGTCCTCCTCTGAGTTACCACATGTTCACAGATAGAACAGAATACAAAGGAAACAATATTGGCATGCTAGTAAGTACAATTTCATTAAGATTCTTTTTTGAACAGTGTTTTATTGATCCTGCACATTCAGCATACTCTTGCACACCAGTAAAACACATTTAAAAAAATAGTGAACTACATGTACTATCAAATCAAATGTGCTTCTTTAAAGTGTTTTCAGTGCATCATAAAAACACCAATCGCACATATGATCAGGTGGAGGAGAAGAGGACAGAGGCTGGAAAAGGAATGTCACTCCTCGCAGTGGTAGAGGAGTTCCTGGGCTGGGACACTGGAGCATTCTCAGGAAGAGCCTGATTTTTTCTTTCCAAATAATTCTTCAGAAACATTCAGAATTTAGATGTCAGATTTCACCCATCACCACCTTGCGTTCATTTCAATTTATAAAGCAATCACAAATCATCGAACTTCCATGTGAGATGACCATTCCACTGAATGGTCATCTCACATGGAAGTTCGATTTTAAAGCTAGTAGTTGATCTGCAGGAATCTTGATTAAAACTAATTAACTACTTAAATAATGTATTTATGGCATTTTAAAACGTATGGCATTTTAATATACTATTTCAAAATTTGCTAAGGTTTTACACATGAGCAGAAATGGATGCTTTCTATCCCAAACTACAAAATGTCCCTCCACCATTTTCATCTGCTTCCTGACTACAGATTGAAGAAAACTGAATAAAATCAGATTAAGTTAATCTGAAGCAGTTTGTCTGAAGTCAACTCTTCATGCACTTGACTTTTAAAGCCTCGGATTAGCAAACGAAAGAAAACTTTTTTTGAGCTGCCATTTCAGTGTCATATCTACACATTTGCGTATTATTAAAATAAGCATAAATATACTGAGTTTTATATTGCTGCATATATATATGGCCACAGATGTCCAGAGTAGCCTCTCCCTCTACCCATTACAATCTTTAATACATTGGTGAGGATGAGGGATTGTCCTCATAAAAAGAGGATAGACTGGAACAGGAAAGAAGAGGCAATTTGGCAGAGTCTAAGCAAATGCAGATTAAAACATGCAAGCTACTGCAGACAAGTACCAGGATAAATAACTCATTACTGCTTAGAGAAGAGACAATAGTTAAAGGCACAAGATGTAAAGCTTATGTAAGAAAATCACATTCCCAGCAGCAGTAGCTTTCAGTATTCATTACTGCAAAGTTCATTTTGTATACGTACTAATATTGGGGAGGATAGAAATTTAAAAATTAAGTCAACACTGGCTCTTGCATTGCAGGACACACATCTCTTTTCTAAACAATTTGGAGATGTTCATGTGCTATTACACTTAATTTGTTTCCTTTCACTGTTCCAGGAGAAAAATCAAACCAACATAAAAGTAAAAAACTAACTGTAGTTGCTTTGTCATTTGGTATATGGAGCATTAAGAGTAAAGGAACACCTGTTAAGTAACCAATTAAATTGTGCATTGAAGTAGAAGTACCCCCAAAAAACCTGATCATTCCCCCCTCCCCCTCCCCCAAATTCCACTACAGTGGTATCTTGGGTTAAGAACTTAATTCGTCCTGGAGGTCCGTTCTTAACCTGAAACTGTTCTTAACCTGAAGCACCATTTTAGCTAATGGGGACTCCCCGCTGCTGCTGTGCCACCGCCACGTGATTTCTGTTCTCATCCTGAAGCAAAGTTCTTAACCCAAGGTACTATTTCTGGGTTAGCAGAGTCTGTAACCTGAAGCGTCTATAACCCAAGGTACCTCTGTAAAAGCTTGAAATAAGCAACAGTCATCAAATCCTTTAGCTTATGTGGGTCTATCCCAACAGCAGATGGGTCCATTAACCTAAGGTTTGCCTACTTTTTTAAAGGCCTTCTATATTCTGACAAATTTTATCTGGCTTGTGCTTATAGCTTTAAACAACTTCCACCATTTCCTTTATAGCATACAGTTTATCTATCTATTATAGGCAGTGGGTTTTTTTCTGGGGCTCCTCAAGGGCACACAGTACCGGCACCTTTCTTAGAAGAAAAGCACTGATTACAGGAGTCACTATAAGAAAAGGGGTTCTTCCCAAAGGTATGCCCTACCTATTGTAAGGTTTTATACTAAGGATACCAGATTTCTTTTTCAAAGAATCTGGGGACACTTTTTTTTTTAAGAGAAAAGTTATTTTTTAAAAATGGTTTTGTTGGTTTGTTTGTTTTTTTTAAAAAAAGAAGTAATATCTTCTCTTCTGTGGTCTCCTCTGTCACGCAGCCTTCCTCTGGGCGCCGGCCTGCTCTTTTGGAGCACTAGCCACCGTGGAGTAGGCTCAGGTCGGGCCTGGGCTCGGCCACGTGTCCTTGCCCTCCCGGTGCTCTCCTACCTCTTTTCCTCAGCGGCGGCAGCGGCGCGGCAAGGTTGGGGCACCCCTCTTTTTTCTCCTTCCTTTACTCTCTTCCTTCCTCTTCTCCTCTCCTCCTTCTCCCTGCGTTGGCTCCAGGGTTTTCCTGGCCCCGGAGTTGGCCAATTGCTCTCAGTCCCAGCTCAATTTGGATCAAGGGGGGCCAGCGGTTCCCCCAGTTGACGCACCAGGCGTCCCTGGTTCCCCCTTGGCAGTGGCAGCGGCAGTCTCAGCAGCCCGGAGTCAGCCTGGTAGCACAGTTGACTCTAGTTGGCTTCAGGAGCTGTTTGCTGCCATGGTGCCCACCATTTTGCCTCACCGGAAGTCCCCATATGATGTGTCTTGTGTTGTTGAACCAATCACGCAACATTCATTCCCTACTAATAAATCCATAACACTTAAAATTTAAATCCGGGGACATTAAATGAAATCCGGGAACATTCCGGGGACGGGTTTTGTCCGGGGACTGATTTGTAAATCCCAGGGGACTGTCCCTGGGGAAACAGGGACATCTGGTAACCATATTTTATACACCTTCCATCTCTCTCGTGGTTGGGTTCTTTCAAATATCCCTGTATGTGTTTTCCTTAAAGTCAGTTAGCATTTCAGAAAACCGGTTAAGACCAGTGTTTCATTAGTCTCAAAGTATGTACTTAATGCAGAATTCTAGTTTCTATTTTCCCTTGTACTAACTTCATTCATACATTTAGCTTTATTTTGTTCAAAGATGTTGCCTTTTACTTGCTTTAATTACCGTGCTGTAATCCCAGGCAGCAAGGCAGACTCACTCCTGATACAACAGAACCTGTAACTGGATCTTTTTCTATGGCATTCAATACAAGGATTAATCCCAGCCATTGCTAAACCTCTTAATGCTGCATGTGAGCACAGTACTTTTGTTCCTAAAGTAGATCCTGTACAGTGGTACACAATGGAAAATTAGCCAAACAGAAACCTTTTGGTAGATTTATATCTTCGTCTTGCTTCATCATCTTGCCAACCACTCCTCTCAAGTTCCAAAACACATGACAGTAGCAGCAACCTCCTGGTTCAGTCGCCAATTATTTAACATGCAACCTGCACAGTACATGCTGACTGACCATCATGACTCTCAGCTCTCTGCCCTTCTTTTGATTTTCAGTTCTTTTGCTTTAAGGTTGTTTAAACATTTCTAGACATCTGGAATGCCCCTTCTTTGCTACTTTTATGCTTAGCATCCACAAAAGAAGGGCAGTAAAGTAGTAATTTAAGAGTCTGATTAGCATGACACTCTCAACGATGCCTTGCTGTCTTAAGCTAATTTCAATTTTTATTGCTCCAAAACAAAAGCAAGTGCCACTGTAATGACTAGCTTTCCAGAAGGGAGGCCATAATTACGCCTTCCATGGAGCTGCCAACTTTTTTTAAAAAAGTCATGAATTTCCAAGGCATGCAACATGCTTTTTCAAATGTCTCTGGAGTAAAATCACCACATAGAAATATGTAAATACAAATGTAATATTGCATTTTATATACATGTGCACTCTGCCTTGTCTAGACACAGCTCTCTTTATGACTTCTCCAATGCTTTTCAGTCTATCCACTTTGGGCTTCTGCCATATGTCCACTAGTATAAAAGATGTTGTTTGAGCATTACTCTATAGCAGCATTAGAATATGAAGCAATATAGTTACATATTGCTTCAATCCATACTGCCTCTCTTTCATACCATGATAAAGGATAAAATAGGTATAGCGATAGAGATACAGGAACCATTTCACTTCTATGCCCTAAATGGTGATCAGCTGCAATCCAAGTAACTAGGAGAAACATTCCCTTTAATTCTTTAATTCTAAGAAGTAGTACCCAAATTATATTCCCTCTTCTGCTGCTGGAGCTTTCCACTCTCCCTAATTATTGGAGGACCTTAAAACATCAAGGTTCATAATAATAATACCTTTATTGTCATTGTACAACCTGTGTACAATGAAATTAAATGAGCTTCCCTCCCCCCCCCCCCAACACTCAATCTCTTATCGAACAACACACCACCTCGTGAGAGCCAGTGTGGTGTAGTGGTTAAGAGCTGTAGTCTTGTAATCTGGGAACCGGGTTCGCGTCTCCACTCCTCCACATGCAGCTGCTGGGTGACCTTGGGCTAGTCACACTTCTCTGAAGTCTCTCAGCCCCACTCACCTCACAGAGTGTTTGTTGTGGGGGAGGAGGGGAAAGGAGATTGTTAGCCGCTTTGAGACTCCTGAAGGGGAGTGAAAGACGGGATATCAAATCCAAACAACTCTTCTTCTTCTTCTTCTTCTTCTTCTTCTTCTTCTTCTTCTTCTTTTTCTTCTATGTTATTTTCTGTTCAACAGCCTAACAGCCCATGGATGGAAGCTATTTTTTAGCCTGTTGGTACGACTGATTATACTTCTATAACTCCTGCCCGAAGGTAGAAGATTAAAGAGGTGATGGCCGGGGTGTGCGTCATCCCTGAGAATTTTTCTTGCTCTCCTAAGGCAACGATCCCTTGCGATGTCATCTAGCAGACTCAAGGGACAGCCCATGAGATCATGTGCTGTATTTACCACCCTCTGTAGAGACTTTCTGTCCGTGGCTGTCAGACCAGCATACCACACTGTGATACAATATGAAAGGACACTTTCTATTGTGGACTGGTAAAAGGAGTACATCAATTGTTTAACATTATTCTTTCGCAAGACCCTGAGGAAATGGAGTCTCTATTGGGCCTTTCTGACCACCTGAGTTATGTTGATTTTCCAAGTGAGGTCCTCACTAAGGTAAACTCCCAGGAATCTAAAGGAGGAGACTCTCTCTACACACAGCCCTTCAGAAGGGAGTAGCAGTATTCTGTAATGGAATCTGGTTATCAACAGGTGTTGTGTGTTGTGTTCTGGAAATTTAGCAAGGAATGTGAATGTATGCTCTAATCAACCTACCTGGAAAGTGTACAGAAACATAAGGGCCCCGCAACACATCATCATCATCATCATCATCATCATCATCATCTCTTTCTTCTACCCCACCCATCTGACTGGGTTGCCCCAGGAACTCTGAGCAACTTTCAACAAAATATAAAGGAACTCAACAAAACATCAAGCACAAAAAGCTCCCCAAAACAGGGCAGTAGCCTTCCTATGTCTACGAAAAGTCATATGATTGTTTCTCCCTTTGACATCTGACGGAAGGGCATTCAACAGGGCCTGGTGCAACTACCAAGAAGGCATTGCATACAACTACTTTTGACAGTCTTTAGATTGTGTTAGAATGCATTTCATCATTGTCAATTCTAGTTTTTGATGCTGCAAGGAGCCTAATATGCAATGATCCATTAGAAAGATACAAAGCAAACAGAAGTTTGGACAGAAGTATTTATTTATTTCATAAAATGCACATGCTGCTTGATTGTAAAATAAATAAATAAATCTGAGAACAGTACATAAGAAAAGCCTGCTGGATCATGTAAGATGGGCGTGACCCATCTCCTCCAGCATCCTGTTCTCTCAGTGGCCAATCAGATGCCTATGGAAGGTCCACGAGGAGGGCCCAAGTATTTCACCTTTATTTGGAATAAAACATCTCCCTTAAAAGGAATAAAATATCTCCCTTATCCCTAGGCAGGTGGTGAGGCTAACCATGCAGCTTCTTAACCTGCTATTTCAACACAGAGGAAAGATTTGTGTGAACGTTGCTTTGCTTTCTCCTGAGCTTGAGCCATTGTGGGAAGGGGAAGGACAATGAATCAAAAATAAACAGTAGAGCCCTTTCCAATGCTGTCTGCCACACTGGTAGCTATGGCACACATTAGCAGCACAGGGGGCAGGACAAGCCCATACCACCCCCCACCCCACCTTTTCATATGCACACAAGCCTTTCTACGTTCTTCATTTTTTTATCCAAAGGGACTGTGCACAATGCAGGTTGGCTAGTCCTTCTGACAATCACCATATCTCCTCATATTCTCTCTGGAGCAGATTTTCAAATTAAAAAAAAAAAAATCCATCTGGTACTGTGTGCAAGGCAGAGCATGGGATAGGAGGAGGGTGAAAGAGAAAAAGGAAATAGCATTTGATTTGGGGGAAGTACGCATGCCGTCTGGAAAGCAAAGTTGAAGGAAAGCTGGAGTTAAAGCAGAAAACAGCACACTGGACCATGTGTAGATACATCTGAACACAGCAAATGTCCCTGTGCATTTTGCATTATTTACACTGTACATTTGATTGATGGACATCTATGCTGTAGTCCCATAAAGCTAAGTCTAAGAATCTGGGGTTTTTTTATTTTTTTTACTTCAGCAATTTAATCACATTTTATATGTGAAGTAATGGGTACTGAAAACGTTAGCCTCAAGACAGGAGGCAATCCATCATTCCTTCAATTTTACTGAACCTGACACAATAAATCTTCATAAGACTAAATGTATTTGCTGACCTTATTATGCTTAATTGCAAATTACTGTAGCAAAAGTATCAGGGTATCTGGTCAAATCACATAAAGCTACATCTTATCTGTTCCAAGGCAAAGCAGTGAAATAAGCGAATGTTCTACTCTGTCACTCTGTTTCATGCTGAGTAGCAATGTGCATTAGTGCCAAAGGATATGAAATTAACCTGTGTCACCTCCATTGATCCCTGCTGATAAAACATTTTTTGACATGTAAACCTCACAGTGTTTTCAGGATGGATGTTTTGGGTCTTAACCATTCCTTCCTGGGAATATTTATTATCTCTCTTTCGCTCTCACTCACTCATTCGTACAGTTAGAAAAAGGATAATGAAAAGGTAATAGCTGGCCTAGAGAGAGCTTTTCTAACTATTACTTGGAAAGAGCCTGGGCTGTTAAACATCACCATTTGAAGATAAAGAAACGTCTACCATCAACTTTCCTCCAGGATACTGCAGCACACATCCTTTAAAAGTAACAGTCAATCCAATGTGTTAACGAACAGTGGATGCAGTGTTCTAAACTACCACTACACTTTCCTAAGAATTATGCTTTAAACATGTGGGCACATGTTCAGTTTATTTTGCTCTTCTTAATACATGTGTCTGCCTGATTATCAAATATGCTCAGATTCTGGTGTTTTTCACATTAGCCTAGAATAGCGGTGCTGGAGGAGACTCTTGAGAGTCCCATGGACTGCAAGAAGATCAAACCTATCCATTCTTAAGGAAATCAGCCCTGAGTGCTCACTGGAAGGACAGATCCTGAAGCTGAGGCTCCAATACTTTGGCCACCTCATGAGAAGAGAAGACTCCCTGGAAAAGACCTTGATGTTGGGAAACATTGAGGGCACAAGGAGAAGGGGACAACAGAGGATGAGATGGTTGGATAGTGTTCTCGAAGCTACCAGCATGAGTTTGACCAAACTGCAGGAGGCAATGGAAGACAGGAGTGCCTGGCATGCTCTGGTCCATGGGGTCACGAAGAGTCGGACACGACTAAACGACTAAACAACAACAACAGAATAGCAGTGGAGTAGCCTATTTTCATGTAGCCTTCTGAACAGTACAGGTCAATTCTTGTTCTGTGGACTTCCCCACTGGGAATTGCTCTGCCTTCTGCTGTGTGTGTGTGTGTGTGTGTGTGTGTGTGTGTGTGTGTGTGAGAGAGAGAGAGAGAGAGAGAGAGAGAGAGAGGTGTGGTTGCCATGGTGTTGGAGGAGCCTAGAGGACGAGAAGGAGGGTTAGAGGAGAAGAAAAATGGAAATAGATAAAGTGGTGGAACCCAGGAATACATAAGAAAATAATCAGTTCTGATTTGTATTAATTGAATGGGTATGGTGAGGAAGCTGAGACAGGCAGAGAGGAAATGAAAGAGAGAGAGATCACTCTATGAGATTCTGCAATGTTGCAACCAGCACACATGTTTGATGGGGACTCTGAACCCATCTGGTACACGCACTGCCCATTTATGCTTCTTCCCACTGCAAACCACAGACTGTAGCACATACTGTATCTGAGAACAGAGTCCATTCCTTTGCTCAAACCTGTATAGAGCAGCACCAAGTCAACAAGAGCAAAACTGAAAATAAATGGAATGGAATGGAATGCAACAAGAACTCAAACTTAGTATCTTTAACCACTCATAGTTGCAGTAAGGGAGGTAAAGTTAAAGGTACCGCTGCCCGTACGGGCCAGTCTTGACAGACTCTAGGGTTGTGCGCTCATCTCACTCTATAGGCCGGGAGCCAGCGCTGTCCGCAGACACTTCCGGGTCACGTGACCAGTGTGACAAGCTGCATCTGGCGAGCCAGCGCACCCCGCCGCGGGGATTCGAACCATCAACCATGCGATCGGCAAGTCCTAGGCGCTGAGGTTTTACCCACAGCACCACCCGCGTCCCTCTTGCAGTAAGGGAATGAATACAATTATCTCCAAGTTGCAGGAATTCCATGTTATCTATCTATCTATCTATCTATCTATCTATCTATCTATCTATCATCTATCATCATCTATCTATCTATCATCTCAACAGATATTAAAGGGAGGAAAGTGGCCAGGCCAGCTGTAATTCCTTTCAGTTGCACTCATATGTGTACCTGCGCTTTTCATATCATGAGCTTCCCTGGCAGTAGTTCAGGCTCAGTTATCTCACTTTCTGATTTGTGCTCCATCTATTGGCTTAGCAAGGAAACATCAGGCAATCAAGCAACTATCAATTAATTTGTTGCCATTAAGAACTGAATTGCACTGAAAGAATAAGGGTTTTATAAACTGCAGAACACTTCCCACAGAATGTGAGCTGATAAGGGCAAAATCAAGGCAGGGACCTTAAATATAGCACTTGACAAAGAGTAAACGGCAGTTTGTTTCAATGGAGCATTAAGATATTAACATATGAAGAGATTTGAGCCCTACCTACTGAATCATACAGAGGGATCACAGACTAGTCATGGTGCTTCTAAAACTAATACTTCATGCACAATATGGTAAAGAATCCCCTTCTTAAATATACACCATATTGTAAATATGTCTTCACAATACGTTTATAAAATGACAACGGAGTGGATTAAGTCTGGATTGAACCCATTATGCTATTTCCTGTTTCATTTTCCATCGTTTTCCTAAATCATTCTTTGTAAATTGTAGCTGTAGCACAATAAGTTGCTTAATTCAATGTGCTCTCTGCCTTAACATCACAGTTCTCCTATCTTTTTTTCTTACGTGGTCTGTTTTCAAGAGCATTTATTCTCCCATTAAAAAAATCTACTACCGATAGGTTGAAGGAAAATCAATGCTACGCTAGATGCAGTGATTACTTCTACCTTCAAATACTGAAGTTGTCTTTAATGATAGTGAACTAAATCATATACCTAAGAATAACTAACTACATACATCCCATAATCTTCTCATGGAACACTGTAGGTTGGGGAAATAAGCACAAGGGGTTGTATCCAATGCTGCTGTTTAACTTGTGTAAAAGAACACCCCCTCCTCTTCCCTGCATCTGTATGCACACCCTCAAGGTCTGCTCCAGAGGACTTAGGGATCCTTTGGGGAAGACTGGGGGAATCACAAGGAGAGGAGAAGAGAGGAGAGGGGCATTCCCATTGCATGAGGGGAACAGTGCTCACACAGCATTGGATATTACCCAAGGAGTCAGGTAAGAGGACAGCATATCTACCAAATTGTTCCTTGGCAAAAAGTACAATTTCCACTAGCAACTTGATTTTCCAAACTAAAAGGGTGGTTGTGATTTACTGTACAAAAGAACAATACATTGAAATGGGGTGAATTCCACCACTGCCAGAGAACTGGGAAGCATCTTAGTTGCATCAGTTAATTCATCTGATACCAGGCAGCAAAGACAAGGTCTGGATGGAAATAGATGTGTCAGGATCAAAGGATGCACATGTGTACACATTGTGCACTTTTATGACATATAAAGCAAGGAATCCAAATTAATCTGGAGTCAGTACCTCCTGATACTTGTGTTGAATCATCCATCCTTCTACAAAGCAGTCAAGAGATATAATTTAGGAATTGGGAAGAAGAGGGACTGTACTGGTGTAGGAACTTAAATTACACTCATCCAGTCACAGATGAAGAACTGACCAACTGATTAATCAATATCCAAGTCAACTGATTTAATTAATCATTTCAGTTATTTTATTTCCAAAAGGAATATTCAGGAACAAACTAGTGAATGTCTCATGCCTGTTAAGGCCTCAGTTTGGGCACAGCAGATGAGTCAAGGGAACTGGTTTCAAAAAAATACCCTGCATTTTTTTACTTGTGGAGGTGGGAAAGCTTGGCATTTAAAGACTTGATTAAAGTAATATTAGTTGCTGTCAGGCTCATATTAACAACAAAAGAGCAACAAGACTTTTACTATAAATCTCGGGAATGGTAAACTTTGGGAAGCTGCCACTACAGAGACACAGACATATATGTTGTTTATATGATATCTACTTGGTCCAGAATGCAGTTTTGTTTCTCATACTAAGACTGACAGTACAAGGACACTTAAAGAATGTAACAAACTTCATAAAAATGAGAAAGAAAGTGCTAGCTCAGCCATCATGCCACTGAAGTTTCTCTACTCTGGAGTTTTGTTTATTAAAGTTTGTTTGAAACATGTAAATAATGTAGTACTCAAAACATTAATAAAATTAATAAAAAGGAGGAAGCCCAACACATTTGGGGCACAAGCACCTCTTCAGCAGGGGGGACCTGAGCTTTAGTGTAGCATGGTAGTTGAAGTGTTGGACTGGGAACTGAGAGACCAGAGTTCAAATCCACCTTCAGCCATGAAGCTCCAGGAGCAACACTGGGCCAGTCCCTGTCCTTCAGTCAAACTTACCTGTCAAAGAACTGCCATTGGAGCCAGAGGCGGAGGGAAGACTCCAGAGCGATGCCGGAGAGGGTCCCAGTAGGGAGAGAGGCAGCCCATCCGCTGGGGAAGGAAATCAGCGTAGCACCAGTGGAGGAGGGGGGCAGATGGGGGAATCGGAGAGAAGGCTCCAGGACTCCTCGCAGGAGACCAGCAGGGAGAGCACGGGTCCTCCGCTGCCCACACCCTCCCTGCACAGAAGACTTCCGCGCAGGGAGAGGAGGAGGAGACGGGGTGTCAAATAACTTCTTTGCTGGAAGAAGTTCAAGAAACGCCCACTGATGGATTCTGCCAGCGACTGAGACAGCCACGGATGGGTGGCTGTCCGGACAGAAAGGGTTCACCCAGGTAACCCAGCCAGATGTGGCGCCAACTTACGCATGAGCAACCCCCTAGAACCATTACATTACCTCACAGGACTTTTTAGAGCATACAGTGGGGTGGAGGAGATCCATGTATACCAACTTGAGCTCCTTATAATACCATATTTCCTGTAATTGTAATAATAAACTCCGTGTTCAGTAGGTATAATATTTCAAATATAGGACTGTATCCAAAGTTGCACTAAGTAACTGCTTGCATGATGAGAATGCCTTCCACTTGCAGTACAGTATTGAATGAACTTTATTACGGTCACAGATCAGAATTAAGAAAAGCATATAGATAAAATAGCAGTATTTTCCCTTTACCCCTCGCTTCATGCGCCTCCTAAATATGTCCTGGGTTTTCTCCCATCCAGAGAAATCTCCCTCTGGAGCAGATCTGGGCATGGTGCAGGTGCACACGGGGAGACGAGAGTACATTGTGCAAGCAGAGGTTGCTCCTCTCACACTTTAGTTGGATACCGCCCAGAGCGCCAATGAAGTGCATTATTTTACCAACAGAGATTATTGGTGAGGGACTTTGAGTCCAAATAATACTACTGCTGCTATTTCTCTTCCCCCCCCCAACTCAATAGTCTGTTTTTATACTCTACAACTTAGGCCTTTTAAATAAACCACAATCAACCACAACCATAAATCAACTTAAAATCAAACATAATATTATAAAAAGCTGCTCCCTATTCAAGTGATCTTAAATATAGAATTAAAGTGTTGCTGAGTGCTAACAGAAATGAAGGTTTGCCTCAACGCCAGACCTGAAAGCAGCAAACTTGACTGGCTTCTTTTTTGGACTCTGCCCCATCACCTACTGCTGACAGATGGGTAACAAACCAGTAATATTCCCAAGCTCCACTGGCTATGCCAAATTTATTGTTATAAATGCTGATAAATGTTCTCTTTATCAGCAGCTAAATAAAAGCAAAAAAAAACAAAAACAAAAACAACCTTAAGTAATTCTTGATAACATTTTTTCTATCAGAAATTAAAAGCAATTCTCTGCTCTGTTTCAAATACGTCTTAAATAAGCAGAGAAAACAGATTTTTTATCTGAACTGACTCAAACATCAAAAAGCTTGAGGGTAGAAGTTGTTCGCCTTTTTTACTTTTCAATTAGGGTGATATGCTTCACTAGAGGTCTATTTTCAGAAAGCAATGTTTTCCGGTACTATCAAGTCCTTTTCGTAAAAACTGTCAAATATTTTGACAGCTATGTTCTTTTGAGTGCTGTTCGATTTGGAATCAGATGCATTTTGTTTGGCCTTGTCCTGCAGTAACTGTGAACATTTATTATCTTTTCCAATCTACTAGAAAAGCTATTTCTGCAGGTTTTAGACGCCCATAGCAGTGAAAAGAGAGAACAATTCCTATATTGCTCTGTGAAATTTTAGAAAGGCCTAGGCTAGAATATGCAGGTGCTACCACGTAAAAAACTGTACGAGAAGGAAACCTGTCTTGCTGTTAAAATGCATCCTATTGAAAGAAGCTTCCAACATAAGAAAATACATAAGGATCACAGTGAATTTTATTACAGCAAGAACGACTGCATTACATCGACCTTCCTTTAAAGAAAAGTACGGTACTCAAAAAGGCTCTATCATATTTTAAAAGGTACAGAACTGAATCTATGATTAAACAGGCCCAAAATATATACTGCACCTGCCTAGCACTGCCAATTAATGACTGATTTGATTTTGATTTATTATATTTCTATTCCGCTTTTTATTCAAATGAATCCCAAAGCGGCTGGCAAATACAGCATAAATCATATAGAGTAATTATCAAATTATCAATGAGAGAATTATAATCTAGGTAAAGGTGAAGGACCCCTGAACGGTTAAGTCCAGTCAAAGGCGACTATGGCGTGCAGCGTTCATCTCGCTTCAGGCTGAGGGAGCCGGCGTTCATTCAAAGACAGCTTTCCGGGTCATGTGGCCAGCAGAACTAAACCACTTCCGGCGCACAGAGGACTGCGACGAGTGTCAGAACGCACAGAAATGCCAGATTCCAAGAGCTTGATATATGACGAGAACCAGCTCGCCATCCGTAAATAATCAGTCTCACGCCAAGATGGGTTGAAGAAATCTGGCCGCAGCTCTCCTTAGAAGCTGCTGGAGCACAGCCTTTATTGTGTGTCCACGAAAAGATACAAATTCAAGGAGAGAGCTTTGCCTCAGTCAGCAGATAAAAGACAATACAATACATTAGTCTCATGTTCTCACACCAGACCACGCAGTTGATCATGCTATGCTACGTGGACCAATCACTGGATGGCATGAGCTCTCCACGCGTTGATCATGCTCCAAGCAATGCTTTCTGCTATGAAATCATCCTTGCAATAATGAACTTTTGCCCATGCTCTTATGGACAAATGACCATATTCCCACAGATATACAGCAAGGATCAAACTCTACCATGATGATGCTAAGTTCCATATCTTTTGTTCCCAGTGACTTTGACCAATGCAAATAGGAAAGAGAGGTCTTGTCTCCTTCCCCTTAAGCCATTTCCCCACTCAAAATCATCCCCTTTGATTGCTTTTGACTGTGGGGAACAAAAAGCAGCTAGGGAGGCATGATTTTGGGGAAAACCAACGCGACCCAGAAATGGGTAAGGATACCACTGCCCAGTACCAGTTTCCACATTTTTTTGCCTTAACTCCACTTTACTGGGGACAAATTACACATGACTAAGTATCACATGCAGTCTAGCCCTGAAAAGTCATGCCAATATGACTCTTCAAACTATCTTTTACATGGAGAATTCATTTTGCTAACAGAACTCATTGCCATGAAGGCTCTATTGCAAATGGGATTTTTCTTCCAGATACTCTTCCAAACAAAACAAAAAGAATATATCCAAGTGACACCAACAAATTAGTTATAATATGTTGCTGATAATGAATGTCTACCTTCCCTTCCCTCCCCCACCCCCACCCCAAAAGACAACCTCTTATACCATATTGTGTTTGGGACACATGTTTTGAGGGGTGGATGATTAATACTAGTCTACTAAGCAAATTCCAGCATTCATTAATATGACAAACACCACGAACTAACAAGCTATCCTGATTACACAGTGTGGCTGAAATGAAGATTTGGCAGAATAAAGCTGATTGAGTGGGCTGAGGAGGGGAAAAAACTAATGAAGGACAAAGAAAGTAGGGCACTATGAAAGAAAATCAAGCAGTTAAGTGTACTAGAAAAAGTGAAATAGCAAAGAGAGGAAAGCAACTTGTTCCACATGACTGTTTTTGCACACAATAAAATGTGAAGATCTCGCTGATTTATTCTGCAAGATTAGAGCATCTTCCTTCAAAGGTAGTACTTCTGCACCACATTCTGCAACTACCTATAACACAGAATTTTATATTGCAGAAAGGGCACTTTACCCCACTTCACACACCAACTAGTATTGTGTCCATCATATGAAATGTAATTGCTTGAGGGACAGGTAGCTACTGGATATTGCCAACAAATGAATGAAAATAAATGAATCAATCCCCACTTCCCTGGCCTGTGCCTTTTTCTGAAGTTGTATTATTGGCAGCGCAAACCTATAAATATCTACTCAGAATTCAACCCCATTCAGTTCAAAGGTACTCACTCTCAGGCAAATGTATATAGGACAGAATATACAATGTTTCTTTTAACACATTAAAAACAGAGCATCCCTATGCACTATCATTACATAGAACAAGGCAGATAGCACCAGTATTCAAAGATATCAGAAGCAAAAGAAATTAATTGACACTAGAGGAAACAATGTGACTTGGGAACTGCATTTTTAGCTGTCATTTGGGTTGGGATGTTGAGCAACTGGAATTCAAGTTACAAATAAGAGACCCTGCCAGAATATCCAGACACCATATTTATCATTTATTGTAATGCAGGTTAGCACAACATTCAACCCATAATACCCAAATGGGGGCTTTTCTAGGATTTCAAAATGGGTGTGTATTAAGAATCTGGTTGTCACAATACATGGCTGGCAAGATACAATTGGCTTGGTGCAATACCAGGACAGGCCTGCTATAATGAGACTAATAGGTCATGAATTTAAACATAAAAACATTAGTAGCAGCATAAATGGAAGAAATAGATTTTCCATAAAATGAAAAATATGTTCATTCATACAACTACACAGATGACTGCAGAGAATGCAGTCAAATTCTCACTGTTAACATTATCTTCCATGTCATCAGATGTACATAATCATGACATGCATAATCATAATAATGACCTGTAACAGTGAACAAACTGATAGCATTTTTTAAAAGCACATTATATTATGGTTTAAGGAAAGCCTTGGAAAGCCCAACCAGGCCATGATGTTTATAGAAAATATATTTCTATAATTTAATGGAATTTAATGGAATTTAATATATAATTCTATATACTAATGGAAAAATAAAAAGATGCTGATGAAACAAAGTGAGATTTCAAGCTACTCTATCATGAAGGTTTTAACTTCCTCAAATAGGATGAAATTTCACAAAGTTGTTTCCTCAAATCACCTGTGATAAAATCCATATTATACAAATATAATGCTTACTTCTGAAAAAGTACCATTACACAAAATCTGTATTTCTTTGGGATTACATTCAGTTAGACACAAGAGGCATGTTTAACATAGCATTTGTATGCAGTATCAAAGGTGCATTCATTACCAGAGGTCTGTAAGAGAAAACAGTTGAAATAAGAAGCAGGAAACAGAGGAGGAAGGCAGAGATGAGGTACCTGTGACTCTCCAGATGTTGTTGGACAACAACATCCTTAGCCCAGGCTATGCTGTTTGAGGCTGACAGGAGTTGGAATTCGACCATAGCACCTGAAGGTCCATAGGTTCCCCTTCCCTGAACTAGGGACATAAAATATTTGTTATATATTTCAACATATATAAATCCACACAAGAACCAAAGTGAAGTAGAAACAGTAGTTAATCTTGACACTGAAAAATAGCATGCTGAAAGTTTATTTCAAATTATTGGCCACGCATATATTTTCCTTTCATAGCCAGGCCACCCAGCTTGCTTTATCAGTATAGAACTAAGTAACAAAGGTGAATTGAGCAGCTAAGCTTCCACACCCAATCCAACATACATTGTGTTCTACTAAGACACTCATCTCCTGCATCCTACTTCCAGAGAAAAAGATAATGTCCATGCTGAGGTATAACACTAAACCATGGTTTTACAGTGACTTTCCCCCCAGTTCATCATAACCACAATTTGCTGATTTAGACAACACAACAAGACGCTGTTGAGTAAACATGGAAGCTTTTGGAACCCTCCTGATAACCAGGCGAGAGGAGAAGAGAGGTGGTTAGAATGTGCAAGCCTAATATTAGCTTAGCCTCATACACATCTCACTAAACAATGTGATGCACGGGTACATCTACTTTGTTAAAATATATTTGAGTAATTTTTAGAATCTACAGAAGGCCAGGATGACACTTCCAGTGATCATGAGATTCATAAAAAATGCTATGCTCCTAAGATCTCCCCTATCCTTTTCTACCCCTATCCAATTTTAGCAAAATCCCACCACAGAATTATGCCTTAGAAGTTAAGCTTATGCCATCACACAATCAACTCCAGGCATGACTATGACCACCATTTTTAGCTAGCACATCTACAGTTCCCTGCAAAAAGTAATTTGATCAGTGATAAAATAGAACAGCACTAGGGCAAAACAAACAAAAACCTGATCTCTCTCTCTCTCTCTCTCTCACACACACACACACACACACATATGGGTAGCTGCTGATTGGTTCATCCATTTGACTAGATAATGCTGAACATGAGGAATTCATCTTAAAAACCATAGACTATATTTTTAGTACTTATAGCATTAATGTTCTTTGTAATGATCTGCATGAAATATCGTAGTAAGTACTTTACTGTATATTATATGAAGCTAAGATGGTTAAGGCAATCCTAAAAATCAATCCCTTGCTAGATTTTTGCATCAGCACCCTTATGCACTGGATTGCAAATCTTTCTAAGCTCCCTTTCTCCTAGGGTTTAAAAACCATAGTAGAGTGTGACAGTAGAAAAAAACAAGGTACATGAATGGAAGCTGCACACAAAGCTGTAACAGAACTTACTCCCACTGAGTTGAAGCACATTTACCAGGGTTTGTAAACTTACATAGAATTTGCTAGTGAAATATCTAAATGTACACACACACACTATACTAGAACAATTTGCTACAGATGAAAAAGAGAAAAGAAGCAGTGTCTCAGAAAAGTCCTTGCCATAAGTAACATTCTTGGATTTCTTCACCTTTTATAAAGCCTTCCGAACCTTGCAAGTCACACATAGCACTTGGGTTAAAATTATTTGTAAAAGTCTCAAAAAGTGCCATAAGACCACAATAGTTTGGCTGCAGGACCTCCTAATCCTCTTTTAGCTGTCCAGCAGCCCTCGTGACAGTTATACTATCCTTAGCAATAGCTCCTTAATGGAAAGATCGGTACACACTTTCCACACCCCAGCAATGGGAGAGAGATTGGGGTGCAAGGAAGTTCACATATCACTGTGAAATAATTTAAGAATTACAGTAACAATAGCAATTCTAGTCTAGCAACCATATAGATTCTAGGAGTCACACATTCACTGAAACAAAAGATCAGTGGGCCAAACCACCTATGGAAGAGGCAGAATATCCTTTGACAATAATCCCCCCCCCCCCGAAAACAATTGTTCAAGGATCCATCCAAGATACTTTAGGTGTCTCTCACAAAAAGAGGAAGCATCCCACAGAATGTTTAACAACTCTTCACATTTCCTTCGGAAACCCTACATTAAAGGGTTGTGCACATTTTAAGGTAAGATGTGCAATGAGTAATTCTTAAATAATTTGTAAGTGAGTGAGATTTTTTGTATAACTTTATTAATCAAAGTTTGGCGCAAGCTATGGAACAAAGGTGAAAGAAAATGTTTTTAACAAGCACTGATGAAAAATGATGCGAAATTCAAAGTCAAACCAGAAATAACTTTTCCCAGTTATTGGTGACTCATACCTTCTTAAGCCCTACTTTGGCTCGTTCATAAAAATTCCAATTAAAGTTTCATATGGCATATCTGGAACTGAATTTTTTATCTACAGTTTCCTTGAAAAATGGACTTAATATATTAAAAAAAAAGTCTCTGGAGTCTCATTTGGAGTCTCCAAATAATTTCTACCAAGACTAAAAGGAATAATTCCTTGAAGATATGGGGAATTTAGTGAGCTTCTTACCCCTACCCCACATGTATTCTATCAAGCAGTCCTACTTTCTAACAGCTTCCTTCTTCATAACTGTTTCACCTTTTTACCTGAATTTACAAGAACAATGTACCCATTTCCCCCTCTTTCAAGCTTTTGAAGTCCGCTAATTGCAGTAAAACCTAGAAGAAACTGGTTGTATCTAGCAGATGTGCTGCTAAAAGAAAACAGCATTTGCACCCTGAAACTTTACTTATAATGCCTTTATCATAAAGCAATTCCTCACCTGAGAGATGTTCTTCCTTTGCTCATAATCATTATTTGGCCCTGTTGTGGAAGCTCCAAAATTTTCTAGTAGCAATTTCCTTTGCAGACAACAGGATAATAATCCCCCCAGCTCCTTCAGAAAGAGAAACTCATTAATCCCTAGTACTTAACAAGAAAATCTCCTGTTTAAAGAGCATCCTATTCGCCCCTGCCCCATCCCAGGTCTTAAATCATTAGATAATGAAGAAATATTTAGGGTGTGTTGATGCCACTGGGACTAGTACAGCAGCTAACAGTAGATGGAGCCAGAGCCAATGACAGGTGGAGTCAAATAATTCTGGTTTTGTCTCCATTCCCCCTCCCTGCTATGTTCTACAAGGGCAACACTGAGATGAGGAAGTTGACAGCTAAGGTTTGGCTGTAAGTAAAAAGGCAGGAAGGTGTGGGTGGCTAAGGGCAAACCAACATTGGTGGGGCACTCCCTCATTCACTCTAATGGATCAGCCTATACTATGGATGGTAATACCAGATTCTTCTCTATAGCATGCTCAATACATTTGTGCTTCCAACAGTTTTTAAAGATGAAAACAACTATTCCTGTCAACATACTACCCAAAATCCCCACCAACTCAACAGAGAACACAATAGACTTGTTCTGAATAAGGTGTCCCAAAAAACTGTGTCCAAGTGGAGAAATTCATGAGAATGGGACTCATGTGCATTAGCAGGTAAGCAGAAAAAGTAGGGAGGGCACAATTTTGAAGATTAGCTGCATATTATGGAAGTGTTGGATGCTTATTTTTCGTGGGCTATACCTCCTATAATCTATATGAGAGTAGCAGAAACCTCATAATCTACATGAAGTGGTAGCATAAGTAAAATGTTTTCAGCCCTCCAAACAAATAAGCAATGAACAACCTTCTGTTGTACTGCACAGGAAGCATAATCTAATGCATATTTACTGGGAAGCAACTAGAGATGGGAAGGCCAATTTTTCTGGGGGTTTTCCAGGCCTTCCCAACTCTAGAAGCAACTGAGCTTGGGGCGGGAGGTTACTCTCCAACAACTGTATTTAGGATTGCATTCATAAAACAGGAAAGGCACCCCAAGACCTCAAAGAATGAATTTATATGAGGATCTTACACTGACAACCGTATACGGTTCAGATGTCTGGAATGCAAACAGTGCATTAACACTTGAGGTTTGGGGACATGGTTTTCAGACCTACAGGCATACATCAAATGGAATGACTGTTTGACTGACTGTTTTATATTGCATGAGTAAACTTTTTGTATTAGTATTATGAACCCAGTTGATAACGCGTTCAATACAGCAGGGGTGGACCTTGGTAATATAGCGCCCTGTGCAAGACCAATATTTGACACACATACACACCTCACCCATCCCAAAGCTGCCTTCCCAGAGTCGGGTAAGGGAGGCGCCAGGCTTTGGAAAGGAGGAGTGAGGCTCTGGCAGGGTCATAGTGCCCTCACACCTCCTTTCCAGAACTGCGTAAGTGCTAACTAGGCTTTGAGAAGAAGCAAGGCAGTGCCCATTGGCCCCTGTAGCCTGTGCTGGGGAACCGGTTGTGCTGCCCTAAATCTGCCTCTGCTTCCAGTTCAAAGTGTCTGGCAAGGGTTGTATTGATTTCCAAAGCTATGCTATTGAATAAATACAATCTGTGATGGTTACAGCCATACTGCTTGCAATCTTGACCCAGCTCTGTAGAGAAGATGAATTTGGTTCTATTTTGCATTCAGCTGTTCTGCTGAACTCAATAGTAAAATTTCTTCTGTCTAGTTGTCTTTTCCTTAAAATTAATTACACACTGTAACCCAAGCAGTAAAATTGTTCCAGAAGAACATAACTGCCCCAAGGCCAAAAGTATACAGTATGGCTTCTCTCATCCTTCTAAGTTTCTGCCTTAGGGTTGTTGCCTTCTTCCTCTGTGGATTATGAAAATTAACATCTACTTTCAATATATATTATATTTTACACTTTTTAACAAATGTTGCATCTTCTGGCACTTGAGGAAACTCACCATGTTTACAAATAGGCCTAACACTTCAATTAAAGATATGTTAGTAGATTTATAATATGAGGGTTAGTTTATGAATTGATTAATTAAGTTAAATATTTTTTAAAGTTATATATTACACATTTCAACTACATTAATTCAAGGTGGCATACAGCATAGACGAGAAACAAATACAAATATATACAAATTGCACAATAAAATCAAAGTTTTATGTATGGGTGAGCTGATAAAAAGTGGGGAAATGAAAGATTCTACTGAACGTGTTTGATCCTAATCAGCTTGTTCATGCTCTGCTATTAATCCAATCCAAAATCTTCAACGTCTATCATTTAAATATAAAATTTTGAGGAACAATAATGCTATTGTTTTTAGAACTTATCCAACTATCAAGCTGCAATCCTAAACCCCACTGAATTCAGCAAAATGTTCTTCTGAGTAGGCCAGGTTAGGACTGTGTTATTTATAATTATTGTGTTGTTACTTTTATTTATTCACATTTATCTCAGCTATCTTCTAAACTAGGAAAAGACTGAAGTTGAGTTCCAGAAAACACTAAAGCATTTGTAAAAGTTTATTGAAGGATTGGTCAGCATATTTTATGATGTTTCCATTGCAGTATATACTCTTAAGCACACTCAGGGGAATTTCAGTTCAGCTCAGGGGGACTTCTGAAAAAGCTTGCACCGTATAGGTTCTAACTGAAAGTGATTTCCCTTCCCAATTCTTCTTAGCAGTGGAGATCCTCTGCTTAGATATTAGCCAGTTGGTGCTTTTGTGCATGGTCATGTGCTTATCTTGCATACATTTGATTGGTGTAGAGAGATGCCAAGAGCTGTACATACTGCATTTTATGGTGTTCCACTCCCATATTACATTGTTTTCCTCTACAATCATGCAACATTAGACACATACACAACAGAGAACGAGCTCCCATGCATAATTTTGTGGCCCTATTCCACAGCCGCTCATGCCACCATAAATTGGATAAGGTGCTGTGGAGCATGTTACTCCAAGGAAACTGCAGACAAGAGAAGGAAGGCTCTTTAAGCAATGATGTCCCTCAACTGTATATAAACATATCTAAATAGTAGCCCTACTTGTTTGAAGAGTCCCTTTTTTCTACCTTTTCATATTTGATCTTGTGCATTAATTCACTTTATACATAGTAATGCACTGTCAGTTTAGAGAATAAAGAGCGGATCTTTACATGTATCCACTCTGGCTTTTTTTTTACTTTCATCACTTAGATGCTAAATTGTGATATACACAGTAATCCCTATTTCAGAAAATTGTTGAGAATGCAATAGAACATCAATTCTTTCCAGCAGACCTGAGAATATCTACAATCCATTTATAATTTCAGGCTCAGGCTTAAAATACAATTGGCTGGCATACCATAATAACTGAAAATGACACTAAATAAGAAAAACCTACCTTCAAAGTGTCTCCATGTTACAGGCAATGAAAAGCACCCTTAGCACTAAAATCGTCTTGGTCAATTTAACAGTGCTAAGTGCAGAACAAATTGATCCTAAATAGAACCAAGCTCTTTCCTGGCATATGCCTACACTGAATAAAATCCAGCAAATCCCATGCAACCCTTTCCCCTCTTTATCAAACATTCCATAATGGCCAGGCTAGATTTAAATGCTATCATATAATGCTTGAACCAAATGGCACACAAAGTTGGCAGTAAAATCCCAGTTAGTTCAAAGTCACTGGTCAAATATGTCCCCTTCTAGCATTGCAGAAGACCTATTCTCAACTTCTGAGTGACAGAAGTATGTGGAAATGAAAGAAGGCTAAACAACATAGCCCTTTGGGGCTGAATTTGCTTATAAACTTATTTATGTCATGTTTTCAAGCACCACTCACACAAAATGGCTTCCATATAAGAAAAACACAAAACATACCAGAGAATTTTAGGTGGCAACACAAAAAAGAAAACACAGAGCAGTTCAAAATAAAGCATCTGTAGATATTCTAGCAGCTGAAAAATTAAACATTCAAAAAAAGTTCTTTTATGTGTGCTCATAAAATAAAAGTCTAAGTCAGGAAAAAGCAGCCCAAAAGAAATAATTTTCCAAAGCTCACTTAAAGATTTGCACAGCTGAAGATCTGCAGAGTTCTACACTTCCATGGAAAGGGAGTTCTGTAATCTTGGAGTCACTACAAAAAAGGTCTTGTTTTTCATTTTTTAGCTTCACAAAAAGTTTTGGCACCACAACTTTAACAAATACAATTAAAGGCTTTATCTTCACTATCCTTTAAATACAACATAAGGTATATGGTACACCAACAAAACACAACTTAGAATGTTATGCTACATGTGCAAAGCTTCAGTGTTGAGCATTCTAGAGCACTTCTTCAGTTTAACAAGTAATGTGTGTGTAGTTTATTTAGCAACTGGAGACAGAAATGCTTCAAGATAAATCCAGCATAAACAGCAACTACTCAGAAGCAAGTCCCATTGCATTCTTTGGGGCTAACTCCCACGTAAATAACTCAGCATAGGATTGTAGATTTAAACTACAATCCTACATGCAATTTCCTGGAAGTAGGTTCAACAGAACTCAATGGAGCTTACCTCTGAATAAACAAACCACGTGATAGGACTTTAACAGTGCAATCTATGTAACAAAATATATCTTTCATCAAAACTCCCTAGCTTGTATCTATAGAGAGAAGTTGCATTGGTGCTGCTACAGCAGCTTATAAACAACCGTTCCACCTGGGAAAACTAATAAACTGGAAAAGTTGTTTCTTCTTCTTTTTTTGAGTCACTACTGGGTCATTAATTAAGTATTAATTATGTGTGGGCAGGCAATCAACTACCAATTTCAATTGTATTCACAAAGCTTAATTATGTCCAGAATATTGACATGTCTGAATGAAGGCTTTCAAAACAACTGAATGCGGGAAGGGGGTCACCCCAAACCACTTCTGCTTCCAGAGACATCAAGGGGGCATCTGACACAGGTTTTGTTCCCTGTGTCAAGTCATTAACTCCATCAGCAGTTTTCCTTTCTCTAAAGACACATTTTATTTTATTTTTAATAGAAACAATTTTATAAATCCAAACACAAGCAAATTGGCCACTGAAATTAGCATTATGTTCCCTCAAAAGATGATATGTGGTTAATTCCATTATGCAGAAAAATAAAATGCGATCAGTTGTGAAGTTATTCCTGGGCCATGGGGGGGGGAGCATTTACAGTACTTAAAACATGTTCGCATACATGCACACTGTTTGTTTGTTTGTTTGTTTGTTTACTTATTTACTTAATCAATCAATCAATCAATCAATCAATCTCCATAGCTCAGTAGCAGAGCACATGGTTTGTATGCAGAAAGTCCTATGTTTGATCTCTGGCATCACCAGTAAGAACTGGGAAAGTCTCTGGTCTAAAATCCTTGACTGTTGCTGTTATTCTAGACTAGATGGATCAACAATTTGACTTGACATAAGGCAACATGTGCAATGTGACACAAAGGCAACTGTATTCATCACAACTTGCTACAGAAAAAAACCTTCCTGTTTTATGGTCCTAAAATGGTAGAAAACTACCCATGAAATGATAGAAGACGGCAAGATCTCAGATCAACTATCCTAAAAAAAATAAGGGTCTGCTGCTTAAGTTCCACAGAAACTTGGGAGTAAGCTTCATTAAAAACCAATGCATTTGAGTTCAAGTAATTTGAATTAGCCTGCCTGTAAGGAACAATCTTGTACTCCACACCACCAGACAACACTTAACAAAGCTAAAATTTTAGGCAAAAAAGAGACCATTTTTAGTTAGACCTATATTGATATTTGTAGATGAACACAACCAGTTCACATACGGAAGTTTTTATCCTAATTCACAGGTGCTCCTGCATATGAAGAAGACTTTCCACGGTAATTGATAAATTTATTTATTTATTATTTATTAAATTTATATACTGCCCTATACCCGCAGGTCTCAGGGCAGTTTACAGAATAAAATCACAATATAAAACCACAAAATCCATAATCAAAATACAAACAACAATCCAATAACCCCTCCCTGCAAAAAAAAAACCCCACATTTTAAAAGGGCATAGGATGTCAACTGATAGACCTTCTAATGCCATGACTATAATAGTTATCACTTGAAGTGATCCTGTGTCTTAAAGAACAATTCATCAGCTTTTTTATTATTAAATGTGTTTCATGCACAGAAAATTAGAAATAGGCCTTACGGGTTAGCATAATCTTGCATCTGTTTTCTCCCATCTAAATATGTATAGGATAACTGCATTGTGAGGGATCAGTCTCACATCTGAATCCATGTACAAGCCTGAGAACAAACTAGAATTCTAATTGTACACGCACTTATGTGAGCATACGTCCCACTGATTTAAATTAAATTTATGTCAAAGTAAGTATGCTTAGAATTTTGACGTTCACACAAAAAGGAATAACTATCAAAATGTCTCCCAAATTATGGAAGTGTGTGTTCATGGAAACATGGCCATAAAAAGACTATTTCTGATCTGACAGGCAAGTGTCACCCTCAGTTCATACTTCCTGACGACTTTGCCCCACATTTTCCCACGACTTCCCCTGTCTCAAGTCCTCCTCCCATAGAACTTTTGCTTCCATCATTCTTCTTTGCCCCTCCCCCACCATCTCATTTGCTCTCCTTCAGTCAGGTCTCTGCTGTCCCCCACCTCTTCATCGTTCCTTTGCTCCCCTCTACCTCCAAGTTCTCTCGTCCTTTTCTGGATTTTCATCCTATTTTTAGTCAGTTGATCCCCATTATTCAAATTCAGATGATTGCACTATTAACCACCACCATCAAATTTGATGATCATAAAATATTATACTTCTTGAACAAGGAATACCAGATGTATTTTAGGAGTCAATTTATACATCTAAATTTCCCCCCTGATGTATTTCTATCTGTAGATTTTTAGAGTATGTATGCAAGTCTTAGGACGGGATCAGGCATTCCATTATACACATGATAAGTGTTATAATTATCATTTATGACTCTGAAATAATAAAATGGATATAACCCACTATCATAAGGTTGCACATCATAGGTCAGGTTCTTTCATAACGTTAAGCAACTTTGCAAATATCACATGAGCGGTATAGCTTCAAACCTGATTATTACCTCACCCTCTGAAGGCCATTTATAATATACCAAAGTAGCTTCTGAGATGGGTTAGGTCAACCACATAGCTAAAAACCTTAGCAATTGACACAGGAAGATGTAATGGGGATATTTTGGGTAGAAATAATTTGAAAATACTGGGGGGGGGGGCGTTTATAAAGACAATGGATTTTTTTGTTGCTTTTACTGGAGAGGCAACTTGGCTTAATATGGTTTCACACCTGTGGCATTTTCCAACTTTAGTACACACTGTACTATAAAGGAAACATTTGTCAATTTGGCAGGTGCACAACCTGTAAGATATAACGTATCTGCTTTTTGCAGTGGTACCTCGAGTTACAAACGCCTCGGGTTACAAACTCCGCTAACCTGGAAGAGTTACCTCGAGTTGAGAACTTTGCCCCAGGATAAGAACGGAAATCGTGTGCCGGTGGTGCAGCGGCAGCAAGAGGCCCCATTAGCGAAAGCACGCCTCTAGTTAAGAACAGTTTCAGGTTAAGAATGGACCTCCGGAACGAATTAAGTTCATAACTAGAGGTACCACTGTACTTCTGCAACAAGAGTTTTCTTCTTTGACTACATCTCATTCCAGTCAGAACCTCAGAAATGGATAAAGACCAGTGGTAAATATGGCATGTTAACCAGCATATATGAACATAGTAGCAACTCGGAGTGTGTTGCAATCTAAAGTAAACTCTTTAGTAAGATTATCCTTATCAAAAACCATGAAAGTGGTGGACCACTATCACACCACAACCTTGAGAATGTCTGTGGTTTCCATAACACCTTTTTCCCAAGAAAGCCTAGTCCTGTTTTTTAACCACAAGGAAATGGCTTTCAATGGTCTCAGCTTCCTTGTGCATGCATATCTCTGTGTAGCCCTAGGCCTAACTTTTCTCTAAAGAGCTTTCCTTTCTACAGCAATAGATCAACATTCAGCTACTATTGGGAGAAGAGAAGAGATATCTATGCATAGGGAGGTGGAATGTATCAGACACATAAATTCATCCTCTGGAAAGATGCATTTTCCACCTGCTGTGCTAAGTAAGGACACAATTAACTCCTCATCACTGATCAGCTGGTACCAATGCAAGGCAGAACTGAAAGGCATGAGCATTGGTACACATCTTCTCTTAAAAAAACACACACAACTCTTAGTGCGCAACATTTCTAATTTACTAATGCCAGCTTGATAACCAAGGAGCACCACCATAGTTCAGTAACCAAGTTGGGGGTAGCTAGTTAACAAGGTTGCAAGTAGCCAGGTTGCAAGTTGCAATCAGGTTGCAACCAGGTTGCAAGTTAATTCACAAGATTTCTAAAAGCTATATAATGCTTTCCGTAAAATTGTGGATCCACTTTCCTTCTCATCCAAGCAGGTCTTCAGGGCATCTCAATTAAGGCTGGGGAGGGGCTTTCTCCACCTAGGGTCACCCTACCAGCTTCTGGAGTGCTGGTGCGAGAATGGCCCACGAACTAAAGAGGACCTACACCTGGAGCTCAGCCAAAGAGTTCTGACACCACTGTCCAAGCCCCCCGATCCCACGTTCCCCTGTCGAGGAGCATCGTCAACATGATGATCCATGCAGCGCACATAGGGAGCCTCTGGCTGCATGACAGGAGCCTGGGGCGGGGGGAGGGAGGGAGGGGGCGCCCTCCGCCAGCAAACGCAGGACCTCCGCTGGAGCGGCGAGGAAGTTGAAGGGGCTTCGCGGACTCACCTCTCACTCCCTTCCGTTTCTCCAGCGCCAAACGCCCAGCATCGCCCCAAATGGACCAGAGAGACCAAGAGAGGAGGAGGAGGAGGAGGAGGAGGAGGAGGCAGCAGCAGCAGCAGCTGAAAGAATTCGAGACAACCTAAGAAAGACCCAGTGAAGAGAGGGAAGGACCTACCCGGAGAGCTTGGCAATCTTGACAAAGCTAAACACATCCATCCATGCAGCCGCCGGAGCTCTGCCTCGCTTCGTGTCCCGCTCGCCCGCTCACTCCATGCCAGGAAGGAGGGGAGGCATGGCTCTTCTCTTCCAGCACCAGCAGCAATCCTTGCCTCGGTAGAAGGAGCTGGCGACGAAGGCGGTGGCGGTGGCTGCTGCTGCTGCTGCTGCTGCTGCTACCCCCCTCCGGCCGCGAGCTGAGCGTGCAGCATCTCCCAGCGGCGGCACCATCGATAGCAATGAAACTGCTGCTGCTGCTGCCGCTGCCGCCGCCTGGGCTGCTTGCTTGCTTCCCCGCGCACGCGCGCCCCCGTCAGCCCGGCCAGCTCTGGGGCTAAGCCGGCGAGGCGTCAGGCCGGCTAGGCGAAGGGAGGAAGCGCCTCCGCGTCTGCGCAGAGGCCCGCTCGGCGCAGCAACGAAGCCGGCAGGCTCCTCGCTGTGGCGCGAGCGAGTAGCCTCCTCTCAGGGGGCGGGAAAAAAAGGCGCCTCGCGCGGCCCGGAGCCTCAGCCAACAGCTGGGGAAGCAGCAGCTGTTGCTAATCCCGTGCACCTGCCGACGGTGCCCACCAGCTGCCTCGCGCCCGCCACTGCCTTCCCTCAGGCGCGCAGGGCTTCTGCTCCATGGGGGGGGGGGGCGGAGGAGGCAGGATTCTCCCTGTCATAGCAGCCCGCGAGGCCATCTTGGAGGGGGCTGCTCAGTGGTGACACTTCGCGTAGGCACACGCTGTTTCTCATTTGTTGCTGCAAGACACTCGCACCGTGGCAAACAAGTCCCCGGGCGAGTTGCAAGCGAGCCCCTTCTCAAAATGGAGCTGTGCTTGGAGATGCAAGATTGAGAGTCAACGGGCGCCATACAAGCCAACTCCTAGGGGCCAAGCGGAGCAGGGGGGAAGCTTCCCCTCCTAAATCAATAAAAATCAATAAAAATACTTAACTGACATGACCCCTAACAAAAATCCTGTCTGTGCCCATGTGCCCCCCATAAAAAATATTTGAGGGTGCTTGGTGCCCCCAAAGTTAATGGGCATTGCCATGCAAATGGTGTGCTTGCACTGCATCTTGTAATCGATTACAGTGGTACCTTGGGTTACATACGCTTCAGGTTACATACAGTTCAGGTTACAGACTCCGCTAACCCAGAAATAGTGCTTCAGGTGAAGAACTTTGCTTCAGGATGAGAACAGAAATCGTGCTCCGGTTGCACGGCTGCAGCAGGAGGCCCCATTAGCTAAAGTGGTGCTTCAGGTTAAGAACAGTTTCAGGTTAAGAACGGACCTCCAGAACGAATTAAGTACTTAACCCGAGGTACCACTGTATGTGGTGCGGGGCTTACCTGCTCCCCCAATATTTTATTCACGTTGCCACATTTATTTTTAAGCACCCTGAGTGCTTAAAAATAAGCCTCTCTTTCATTTTGAAGGAAAAGCAGATCAGCAGCTCTTGCTGGTTGGGAAAGAGGATAGAAGCAGTAAAAAAACAACAATCCCTCCTTCCTCAAAGGGAAAGCAGTGTGAGGTGGAAAGAGCCCCAGTCAGGAACCCCCTTAGAAACCATTCCTGCTGGGTGCCACCTTGGGGAACAGCTGCAGCTGTGGATGGCGAAGGCCTCAGGTGGAGTCTCTGGCATCTCCAGCTAAGTTTGGGAGAGATACCCGCCTGGAATCTGGATTAGCCCCTGCCAGTCAGTGCTGACGTGCCTGAGTTAGATGGATCTAGCATTTGAGTTGGTTTAAGGCTGCTTTCTTTATCCCTCTTCCTCTGAGCTCTGCCACTTCCAGGGAAGCCTGCTGGCCCCACCTCCACAGTCTTGTTCACGCTCTCTCTAGGCACTGCAGCAGGAGGGATTGGGGCCATGGTGCTACCTATTAGAGAAACCGTAAGCAGCCACTTGTGCCTCCTCACTGGCTCATTCTCCTGCTGTTGGGCCTGTGGTATAGACTGGTTGGCACAATGGTTGGGATTCTGTCCAAGGAGCCCAACCCTTCCCACCATGCTGCCCACAAGTGAAGACAAGCAGAGGGCTGGGCAAACGATGGTCGCTACTACTGCCCACATGCCCTCTTCCCCCCCCCCCCAGAAAGCTCCCTCTGCTCACATGTCCTCTGCCTTATGGGATTGAAGCAAGAAGATGCCATCCAGAGGGAGCCTGTTGGCAAAATAAGGCAGGCCCCCTTGTCTTGCTGGGTGGTGAGGATGGCAGGATTGTGGTTTTGGACCCAGTTCCAACCACTGCACACACACCCCACCCCAAGGGAGAGTATGGGTAAGAAGGAAGAGGCTGTTCCTTCCATAACTAACATTCTGGGCCAGGGATGGGGGAACTGGCTGTGGCCCTTGAAATGTTGTTGGGCTCCATCTTTCATCAGACCCCAGCCAGCCTGGGATTATGAGAATTGTAGTACAACAACATCTGGATGGCCCAAACCTCCCCTCCCCTTTCTCTGTGCTGCCCCAGAGGGAGGGAGCTGCTCATAATGGACCCAGTTCTCCCTGCTGTAGTGCCCAGAGAGGATGAGAACGAGAGGAAAGGGAAGCAGCCAATAATAATAATAATAATAATAATAATAATAATAATAATAATAATAATAATAATAATAATATTGTACCCCACCCATCTGACTGGACTGTACCCCACCCATCTGACTCTGGGCAGCTTGCAACATACATAAAACATAATAAATATTACACCTTAAAAAGCCACTATCTTTTTCTTTCTTGCATACTTCCCTGACACCAAGTAGAACAGAACAGATGAGGAAGTGCAGCTGGGGAGATGAGCACCTGGTGTCTTCCTGACGGGGGACGTGGGTGGGTGCCTGTCCTTTCAGCCTCTTGCCTTATTCATGGCAAAGGAAAGGCTGAAAGATTGCTATATTTTTGCTTCCCGTTTGATCTCCTCTCCTCACCGGCAACAGCTGCTGATTGGCTCCCCGCACCCTCCACTTCCAAAATGTTGTGAGCTTGTCTCCTGAGAAATTGAAAGGCGTGATCTAGAAGATGAGGCTGTGTGCAGTCAGACTGTGGGAAGTGCTGTTGTTCATCTATTTGGGAAAGGGGGGAGGGGGGAGGCTTGATTGTCCCTCCTCGTACACATATACGCACAAATGTAGAAGCGCTGTCTTGCTTGTTTTTAAAAGCCAAGGTTGATTTTAAAAAATAATGTGTGTGCTTTCTGCTGTGTGTGTATGTGTGAGAGTCACACACCACCAACGGCCTGCATCTTCCCAATACAGCCCTCAAGCTAAAAAAGCAAGGTTAGCGACCCCTGTTTTAATTGCTGTGTGGTAAGGTAAGGAAATGTTTGTTAGGTGCAGATTATTCTGTCTCTGTGGCACTGTGTATGGGGAAATCCACCTATGCTATATGAAGTAGTCCTATACCGTCAGACTACTGGTCCACCTCTAAAGGTAAAGGGACCCCTGACCATTAGGTCCAGTCGTGGCTGACTCTGGGGTTGTGGCACTCATCTCGCTTTACTGGCTGAGGGAGCCGATGTACAGCTTCCAGGTCATGTGGCCAGCACGACTATGCCGTTTCTGGCGAACCAGAGCAGTGCACAGAAACACCATTTACCTTCCCGCCGGAGCAGTACCTATTTATCTACTTGCACTTTGACGTGCTTTCGAACTGCTAGGTTGGCAGGAGCTCACCCCGTCGCGGGGATTCGAACCGCCGACCTTCTGATCGGCAAGTTCTAGGCTCTGTGGTTTAACCCACAGCGCCACCCGATCCACCTCTAGGTTAGCATAAAATCTGCCAACAGTTAGTAGCTGTGTAAAGCTCTGTAAAGCAGCTTTCTCCAGTGGCGTTTTCTTTGGAGATGTCAGGGTCAGGGACAGAATATAGGTACTTCCATTTGCAAAGTGTGGACTGTACGTTAACTAACGTATCATCCTCCACTAATGTCTTCTCAATGCCTGTGTGCAATAGTGAAGGGACGGGCTTCAATACATACTAGTAAAGTAGGCAGGGTGTGTGAAGCAGCCTCAGTAACACTAAAGTGCAATGCCACATCAGTCTGTAACAGGAGTGGAGAACCTTTTGAACCTTCTCAGCAACCGCCTGAGGCCCACATGCCGGTGACTGGCAGGGTGAGAGGCAAATGTGGGCAGAGCTATAGATGTAACGTTCTGTGTATTGTACAATAGGCTAGTTTCTACACACACACACACAAACCTCTATTGTCCATCAAGGCAACCAAGAGGCATTATCAGAGTTCAAGGATACATTCCGGCCAAGCAAAAACACCCAGAGTGCAAATCAAGGGCAAGTGAGGGGGTATGTGGCTTGGAGAGAGTTCTGCGATCCAGACTCCTGAATGGCCATTTTTGGTCCCTGGGCCTGAGGTTTCCCACCCCTGGCCTATAAACTGAAGCCACAATATTAATACTGCAACATTCTCACACAACCTAAATCAGTCCAGGATGTGGAGTTCTACAATAAAACAAAACTAGGATCCTCCCACACCACCTACATATAGCCTGAAGAGAACAAGGAAGCAAGTAGATGGAAAATCATGAAATACCTGTGGACGGGAGTTGTGGAAGGGAGCACCATCCATCATTGGGATATTGTTGACAGAATCTACCCTTCACCCTCTAATATTTTTGGAGTGGTTTCTGTAGGGATCCATAGGTGGGAGGGCATTTTCTGCTTCAGGCACACCAGTAAGAGCAGGATTTATTCATTGTTTTCTGTTGTAATTTCTGCTTGACAAGAAGACTTGCAGCTGGTCTGTGCCTGAGCTTCCTGATCGTGCTCAAAACCCATGCTGTGGAGATACATGCTTGTGTACAGTCCTTTCCCCCAAAAAAAGTTCATTTGAACATTTAAAAAAAAATCTTCACAGGTTTATCCGTCTCCTCAGCCAGCTTTCTACCACATGTCAGCCATATCTGCTACCATTCTGCTCAATGCCACCCTTCCTCATCTTGGAACACCCCGTTTTTCTTCAAATGAGCATGTTTACAACTCATGCGTGCTAAATACGGATGAAATCAGTTTAGAGTTGGGTAGATTTCTTCATAGTAGATAAACTATGCAGTCTAAAATGCTCTAAAATAGTCTTTTCAGACTGCAGGAGCAAATCTTGCCCTAAGTCGTCTTTTATGCTCATCTATATGGGATGCATCTCCTTCACCAAAGCTGTGGGACCTGGTAAGATCTAACCACTGCATCCTTGAAAGATCCAGCAGATCCTTATTTGTGTTCAGAATGGTACCGGGTAAAAGAGGAACGTTTTGTACAAACACACAAGGAACTGTTGGTTTCGTGCTATTCTATTCTTTAAAGCAACAAAGAAGAATAATTGACTGCCTCCTTACCTTGTGAGAACTCTGAGCACCCTTGACAAGAAACACCCATTCATCTTAGAAACATACCACGGGCAATTACACAGCATAGCATTTAATTTAGTGTTTGTGCTAAGGATCTGAAAACTTCCCAATTAAATCTTCTTGTATCAATTCAGAATTAAAATTGTACCAAAATTAAATTAAAACTACAGAATCTTGGCATGTCATTTATCTTAGGACTGATTCACAAACATGTACCCAAGAAGATCCAGTTTTGCCTACTGCAGTACTATCAGAAGCAATACAGTTGTAAATACAGATTTAATTCTGCACACACACACAAATGCCCTCCGCTTCCAAGTTTGGGACAGAAACCTCTTTTCACATCTCTCCATTCCATGATCTCACATGCATGCACAGCTTATCCAATTTTCGTACATATATTCCTGAACACCAGTGTGATTTCCCTTCTTTCTCTGATCTGAGACCAGTGCACATGTGTGAAAGAGGAATGCTTTTACCTCTGCCTTTTATCTGCCACAGTTATTATCAGAGCTCCCAACCCACATCATGACCTCTAAAAATCACAAAAAATGAAGTTACTGAAATATTAGGTCTTTTCAGGCAAACACCAATTTTCTCACTTGCTCACACCCCCATAGATTAGAAAAGAAGATAATTCCAGAGGACATTTCTCAAAATGTGCCAGGCATTCAACAGTGCTAGACCTAGCACATTATGATGCATAGCATATGTTATAAAATATATTTAGGGCATTATTAAAGTGCATTTCCAAAGGGGCAAGATCTCTACATTTCATTTTAATTCACCAAGCAATTTTTGTTGTTTTGCAAGATACATCTAGAAAACTCTGATAATTTCATTGCACTTTTGACTCTACAGCAGATGAAAACTAATTAAGTCAGTTTGAATGTAAATACTTTTCATAACTTCCAATTTGCTTTAGTCCCAGAGAAGCAATTAAAAGCTCATTTTCATAAACAAGCTTTTTATTTTGTTACTATTAAATACACCTTTGTGCGTTTCTTTTTCGTGGCAGATCTGTTGATTTAAAAATACTGTTTAACAGAACATAATTCAAGCTGGATGAAGAGCCAAACGGTAAACTCAAACTCCTTTTGCTTCTATATCATTTTTGTCTATCCCACTACATAGTCCCTGGTTTATCTGTTATACATTTATAATATTGTTGTGTACTCCCCAAACTCTGAGAGGCAAGAGAATTCAGGAATTCCAGCACTTATCCAGGGTTCAGTTTCTTTTGAATGAAGATGGTGTCTTTAATGCATATGGTTTTGTGTATGCATACATATCCTGAGCATAGGCTCACAACACTAACTATGCAACCTATCTTGCTTCCCCATTAAGTTTCAATGGGGGAGGGGTTCCCCAAAGCCATAGCTGTGGATTCAGTACACAGAACAACTCAAGTCAGCAGCAGTTCTGTTTAGCTGATTGTAGCCTCTGGGAGCTCATGACATGGACTTGTAAACAGGGGCGTTTGTGAGGGCATTTTGAGGGGGAGGCCCAGAGTAAGGTAACTAGCAGGCCGATTTGAGTGGACAGGCGGAGTCCCCAGATCCCGAGCGGTCCCCCCCCCCGTCATGTGGAATAACGACTCAAGACAACGTGCTATGGGATTAAATTGGCCACAACTTTATTAAATTTCAAATGTGGGTAGACCTTGGCTCAGGCATTGGGCATTCTCCCTCCCCAGTCCCCAGCCGGGGACCTAGGGAGCATCAGGGTTATCCAGTGTGTGGGGGGGATGGGCCGGCTCTGGAGAACATATGTTCAAGCAGAGATAGCTGCCCCCATTACGCCGCCGCCACAGGGGAGAGAAATGACGACCTTTCAGAGTATGGTCACAGCCTCCCTTCAGAAACCCCTTTAACAGGGAGCCCTGGTATCGCCGCCGCAAAGAGGAAGATGGACTAAAGGATTCCGCCCAAGGCCTGATACCGCCAAAGTTGTGACGTTATGCTACGGGAAAGGCGAAACCTGCCAATGCAGGGAAATTCCTTTCCGGCCCTTTAACAGCGACCTTAACGTAGCAGCGCCCGCATACCTGTGAAGAAAAGTTAACCTGCAAAACCTGTGAAGAAAAGTTAACCTGCAAAATAAGACATTAACTGAGGGTGGGTAGGGTGGGAGAAGCTCTGGAGCCAAGTGAGGATTCCCAGGTAAGATCCTCCCTCTATTGTGTGGGCAGGTAATCCCTCCCCTACCTGGCCTGGTCTCCTTGGCAACGCTTCCCCCAGGTGGGATTTGGACAACTGACTGAGGTAGGCGGAGACCTCCAGGTATCCCACCTGAGGGAAGGCAAAGCCAAGCCTATGCTGATGGAGCTGCTCCAGATCCAGGGGCTGTGCACATCCACGCAAAGGGCTCCCCCCGTTTTAAGCGGGGAGTGGTCATTGTAGCTGGTTGACTGGCCAAACAAAAACTGACAAGTGGGGTGCTGCAGGGTTGTGTCCTGAGCCTGCTGTTGTCCAACCATTTTATGAACAACTTGACTGAAGGAATTGCGGAGGTGCTCATCAAATCTGCAGGTGGCAGGCTTAGAATAAGAAATTACTGCCCAGCTGCTAGCTGGTGGACCTTTTATCCACCTCCTTACCTTAGCTGGCTTGTGGGCACCACTTCTGCTGTTTCTGCAATTTGTATCCTGGCTCCAGTTTTAACCTTCCTTCCTAAGTGAATAGCTCCTCTGTCAAGCCCATGGCTCCAGGCCTGGCAGTTCTTGTATTGGCAGGAGTAGGATAGTTGGCTGGGAATAGTGAGCAGGAGAAGCCAGTTGTTTAGATAGGGCAGAATGATGAACGGGAAAACCAGGCTGAAGCAAGGCTACAGTGCAGGAGGAAATGAAATGCAGACTGGTGACAGCAGTGAAGCACACAAAGATATAAATGCCATAAGTAAATAAAGAAATAAGACCTCTCGCTATAATATGACAGCTTCCATTCTCACTCAAGCAGCTCATTTAGTGTGGCAATACGAAACCGGCAATGTGTGGGGATGGGAGGGAAGTATCGCAGCAAAAATGAAACAATTAGCATGTGAGGATGGGTGGGTGTTGAGCTAGAGTACCTGTGTTGGAATGTGCCACCTGCTGATCTTGAAAAGCCCAAGTCTGACACTTTTGAAGTCGAAATGAGAACTGACCCAGCCTAGGTGCAGCTTATGAGTGTCAGAGCGGGCAAGATCTAAGGTAGGGTCAACAAATAATACAAATAAAACAATAAAACAAATACAAACAAAGAAACAAAAACAGGAATATACAATCTTGTAAAGACAATGGATGGTCTGGAAACGGTATTCTTCAGCTCATGACAGTTTCCTGGAGGTGAGAATGCTAAAGAGACTTCTGAAGCCATCCTGAGTGTAACAGCTCAACCATGATTGCTGGACAGCTCCCTCAGAAGGTCTGTGGCTTTCAAGGCAGGTTTCACCCCCAGCAATTACCATTTCGTAAACCCCAGAATTCGGCAAGCCCTGGGCTCTGTGGTTTAGACCACAGCGCCACCCGCGTCCCAAGAGACGTTTGGGCCATAATGAATAACTCAATGAAGATGCCAACACAGCTGTATGTCGGGCAGCTGTGAAACAAGTGAATTCCATGGCAGAGACCCTTAGGAAGGGAACTGAAAATAAAATTGCTGATATCATGATACTATTATACAAATCTATGGTACAACCACACTTGGAATACTGTGTACATCTCTGGTCACCTCTCCTCTCCTCACCTCACCTCCCAAAGGATATTGTAGAATTGGAAAAAGGTTCAGATAATGGCAAAGGGTGGACCAACTACCCTATGAGGAAAGAATGCAGCTTTTTGAGCTTTTGGGTTTACAGAAAAAGTGAGTAGGAGAAGACATGGTAGAAGTTTATAAAATTAGGCATGACATAATTTTCACCCTCTCTTATAAACTGGAACTCAGATATATCCAATGAAGCCAAATGTTGAAAAGGTTCAGGACAGATAAAAGAAAGTGCTTCCTCACTTAGTATTGTAACTGCAGGTACCTGGTAATCTAAATGGCTTAATAAAAACACTCCTGATATAAAGAACTATGGTTACTAAACAAAGCTTGATATGCTGTCTTGTTCAAACCCTGGACTATACGTTCTTATCCAAGTCAAGTGCTGTGTGAGTTTTATTTTTCTAAAATGATTTTGATAGCTCTATATTTGCCTTAATAAATAACTTTTTTGTTATGCTACGAGCTACAGAATTGCACTTCTGGCTCCTGAGTGGTTCACTGATATTATCTGTGACTATGCGAATGACTTGTGTAACAAGTCTGCTAATGTGCCACTCTCTATTTTGTCTTAGGTTAACCAGGCTGAAGGGAGCCAAGGAATAAGATGCATCCTGGACCCAAACGAAGTTTACTATATACCCTCAGGTATGAAAAATGCCTGGTTACAAAGAACAGTTCTGACAGAGATCCTTGTCCAGCCTCCATCCTGAGCACCTGAGAGAGTGAATTCTAGTCATGGAGTGGAGCAGTGATGGGCATGTGAATTTATTGCTGGGGGATTCAGCATGCAAATGACAACGTGTGGAGGACAGAAGAACAGCAGAAAACTTCACAGCCTGTCAAACCAAACAATGCTAAATGGAGCTGAAAGCAAATTCCAAAGCAACAAGTAAAATATTCCACTATGTTTCATTTTCTTGGAGCAAACAGTTTGACATCACCACAATATGGAAATAAATGTATGTGCTTGCCTCTGCAGTGACAGATGAGTTCAATATCTCCTCAGTTTAAGGGCCAAACTAGATATTACATGTAGATCTGTGCAACATCCACACACACACACACACACACACACACACCCCAGTTCATTTGAAAAACAAAATAACCAACACCAAGGAAAGGACGGCACAAGCAGAAGCATAGGAACTGCATGGGAGCTGGCACTTAAACTCTTTCCATTCTAACCATCTAGCTGTTCCAAATTGCCATCTACTGCTTCCTGCCAGCTTCAGAGTTCTAAATGTGGGCACACATGCTGGAAATATAAGGAGCTGTTGCTTTGCTGAGAGAGAGAGAGAGTGTGTGTGTCTCAATCACAATACATTAATAGATCAATCAATCTATAGATAATAGAGATTTCAAATCAGATTTCAAGATAGAATAAGAAACCGTGTCTTCAGTGTATCCAGGCAAATTACCAAATGAGAGTGGCCTAAGTCCTTAAAAAGAAATGGCTTCAACTGGCCAATGCTTCATTTACATAGTGGTATGGTATGGTTGTTCAGATAATCTCAGAATGCCACTCTACATGCAAATCACTCCACACAATGCACAATTAAATTAATATTAGTATGCAGAGGGAACAGAATTTGTATAAAGTTGTAAATTGCCTGGCCAATTGTCATTAATTGATACAAAGCATGACAAGGTGACAATGCTGTCTGCCAATTTAAATCTGTTTTCCCATTTCTGTGATTCTTTGTGATGTGTTGTGTATGCACTTTTGCAAGGCAATGGGGAACTGCCAAGTGTGACATGTTAATCTACAAAATAAAGCAAATTGGTTCATTAAAAATGGCTTCCAAAGGTATCCTTCCTCCAGCAAACTCAACTGAATTGTCTTGTCTCACACTTAAAAGTATGCAACAGGCATATATTATCCAAAGTTATGAAATATCATCTAAAGCCATTTATGGATTCAGTATACTACCACGTTGCAAATAGCACAGCTCATATTTTCACTAGCCTGCCGTCCCCTACATACTGTACTTGTGTTAGCCACTTGAGGAATATTGACAAGCTAAATGAAAATGCAGACAACCAGCTACATGTTGGCTTACAATCCTGTACACTAGTAAAGGTGGTCCAAAGCGATAGACCATGACTGCAACTGCTTCAAAACAGAAACAGAACATAAAGGGAAAAATAAGTTTGCATCAACAAACACATCTACAAGGCAGGCATAGTCAGGAACAACCACTGCATCCAGGATTCAAATTACCAAATGGAAAGCCAGCACACTGGTTATCTGAGCAGACAGGTGTAGCAGATAGAGCATTGGACCAGTGGTGGGAAACCCAGATTCAAGTCGCTTGCTCAGCCACAGACTTCACTGGCAGGTCCATAGCAGTAGCATCATGGAGTGCTCCTAGTGAGCAAGTTCTAAGAAGTTAACTCAGAAATTAACTGAGGCCTTTTGAGCTTTTGCCTCCAATCCCTCTTTCCTACGCTCCTCTATCCTCTAGTGCAAATGTCAGGAGATACAGACCACATTGTGACATCCAAATGCAACAAGTATGACAACATTCTGGTTGATTTTGTTAAGCAGTGGAACGACTCAGCCCCAGCTCTCCATTAGATCATTTTAAAGATGGCTTTGCAAATGAGCTCTGCTGGACTTCCCTATACCCTCTTTTTTCCTGAATACATGCACAGTAATCTTCTACACAAACCCTTACTTGGATGAGCAGTTCAGGCCAAGAGATGGGGTTAGCAGCTATACAACTGGGCAGTTTTGCATAACCTTGAGAAACTCCACTGAAATCAGTAAGATTATTCTGGAATAATTGGTTAGGTGATTGCAGTCTCAGTATCAAAGAACCCCGAGCTCTCGGTGCTGTTATTAAAACCAGAGCAGGCACATAATTCTGAAAGCCACATTTTGTAGCAAAAGAGGACCCTGGTTTGTTCAATGTTCATAGGCAATGCTGGGGAGTAATGAAAGCCAGAACCTGAAGATACCTGAAGTTTACCCAAAATGTTATGTGTGTTGTATTAAATTTTGACTCATCCACTTATTAGACACTCTTAATTGTTTTCTGATAGGATAGGAATAGACTTGCACTTTATTTATTTATTTATTTATTTATTTATTTATTTATTTATTTTCTGTAGCTGACATTGTCATCTTTTTTTCTGTGCAAGCTCATGTCATTGCCAAGAAAAGAAGTAAACACGCTGAAAGGGAGCAAATGCTTTCAGTGTCTGCATTTCAAAGGGAAGTGTTTCACCCCATGGAGAAGAGTAAATATTAGGAAATAGTTCCTCAAGTTTCATTTGTAAATTTCCCTTTGTGACAGCTTGTTATTTTACCATTTTCTTCTGTAGCAGCTTGTTAGGAGAGCAATTGAAACCATAGGGGATTTTATTATATTTCCCCCCATCTTTGAAACTATACAAAAATGGCAAGACAGATGTTTCACTGCAGATTTGTTTCAGGCCACAGCAATTTTAAACTGACAAAAAATGTAATACTCCCACAACGTAGCAGTTAGGAATTATAATAATGAGAGACTATTAACTGCACTACAGACAAGAAAAGAGCATTAAAAAAAATAAAAATAAAAGGAAACAAGAAACCCACTAGATTAGGCAGAGGGAGGATGTTTTTAGAAGAATGTAAATGTATGCGAAGCAGTAAATTCTTCTGCTCTCTCATTCAAGCCGTAAGAGCCAGAGTTAGACTTGGAGCAGAGAGACCTGGGTTCAGCTCAGCATCTTGGGCCAAACACTATCTATCTGCCTAACCTACTTCATTAGGTTACTGAGAGCATGAAATGATGTAAAAAGGGTAAAGGTAAAGGACCCCTGGACGGTTCAGTTAAAGACGACTATGGGGTTGCGGCGCTCATCTTCGCTTTCAGGCCAAGGGAGCCAGTGTTTGTCCACAGACAGCCTTCCGGGTCACGTGACCAACATGACTAAACTGCTTCTAGCACAACGGAACACCATGACGGAAACCAGAGTGCACAGAAACGCAGTTTACCTTCCCACTGTAACGGTACCCGTTTATGTACTTGCAATGGTGTGCTTTCAAACTGCTAGGTTGGCAGGAGCTGGGACAGAGCAACGGGAGCTCACTCCATCATGGGGATTCAAACTGCTAACCTTCTGTTTGGCAAGCCCAAGAGGCTCAATGGTTTAGACTACAGCGCCACCTGCATAATCCCATGAGTACCACCTTGAGCACCAAGAGGCACAGAAGAGGAAGTAAGCATGAGCTGTGCATACTGTTTTAACATGGCATTGTAACACTAGGCAAGGAACTTGCATGTGGGAAATATATAACCAATTTCACCATTCAGAGGCTCCTGTTCAAGTTCATTTTCTAATGTTACCTTTCCTCTGTAAGAATTGAAATTATTTACAGTGGTACCTTGGGTTAAGAACTTAATTCATTCTGGAGGTCTGTTCTTAACCAGAACTGTTCTTAACCTGAAGCACCACTTTAGCTAATGGGGCCTCCTGCTGCCACTGCGCCACCGCTGCATGATTTCTGTTCTCATCCTGAAGCAAAGTTCTTAACCCAAGGTAATATTTCTGGGTTAGCGGAGTCTGTAACCTGAAGTGTATGTAACCTGAAGTGTATGTAACCCGAGGTACCACTGTAATGAAAATTACAACTCTCCTACCCTTTATGTGCAATGTTTGATGCACATATACAATAATGGCACATACAATGGGTTGGATCTAGAGTTAATCATGGTTTACTTAAGCCCCATTAGTTTCAGCAGATCTACTTAAGCATGGCTAAGTCTGGATCCAACCTATGATTGCCATAATACCAATGCATTGAAGGGGTTTGGGCTAGATAACCATTTGGGTCCCTTCCAACTCTACAACTCTATGATTCCCTATTATGTTAAAAGTGTTATTATTGCAGCCACATTATTTACTTCTTTCCTTATTTGCTATAGCATGTTGTCAGAGCTGCCCGAGGTCCCAGCTCACAAAGGACCAACGCCAGTTCTTGTTATATACAAAAGTCTTTATTGAAGATCAGTTTCGATTTCAAAGCCACGGCGCGCAGCTCTACGTCTTGGAGTCTAGACCGCTGAAGCTCCGTCTGAATCTCCACCCCCCAGACACCAGTTTAAGACTCTAGCCTTGCTCCACCTCTTCCTTTGCTCTTTCCTCCTCTGGGTCCGCCTGTCCGCTGGGGTCTTGCCCTTTCTAGACTCTTCTGACGCTGAGTCCCCTGAGTCTTCCCCCTCCCTCCGGCGGGCTTTAGGACCTGGTTCCCAATCCGGGTTACCTGCTGTGCCGCGCGCCTGTACATTCGAACTTGGCGCGCGCGCCCAGCCGGCAACCTTCCTCCTGACCGTTACACTGCTCCTGTCACTGCTTCCCCCTTCAGAGAGGCTAGCTGGACCTGATCTCCCCTCCGTTCCCTCACTCTGCGATGGAGGCGTGGCCAGCCCTGATTCATCTTCTCTCCCTGCTGGAGGAGAGGCTGGTCCTGACACATGGGACTCTTCCCCCCCACTACGCTCTGGTGGAGGAGCTGGTCCTGATCTCTCGCTGCTGCTTTGGGAGTCCCCGCTGGCCCCCTCTTCCCCCCATCTCGAGTCTAAAATCTCCGTGACCTCATTGAGTGGCGCCGTCCTCGGTGACCCCCCCCCCCTTGTTGGTGATTTGCGAGGTGGGTCTGGTGCGTTCCCTGGCGCCTGAAACCTGTGGGGTTCCTTGTAGGGTGTAAGCACTGACCTATGAAAGACCGGGTGCATTCTGGAGCCCTCCGGGAGTGTCAACTGGAAAGCTACCTGATTGATTTGTGCCTCGACTTGGTAAGGCCCTAGCTGCTTGTGTCCGAGCTTCTTCTTAGCTAACGTTCTGGCCGGCACTGCCTGGGCTGCTAACCAGACCCAGTCCCCCACTTGGGTGTCTTCCCCGACTCTCCTGTGCCTGTCTGCCTGCACTTTGTAGGCGTGTTTTGCTAGTTCTAAGTGCCTTCGGAATTGCTCGTGGACCTCCTGTAATTCCTCTGCCAAGGCCTCTGCTCCCTGTGTCTCCCCCTCCCCCACTTTCTCCAATCCCGGGAAGGTTCTGGGATGCAGTCCATTGTTGGCGAAGAACGGTGTCACCCCCGTGGACACGTGCTTCGTGTTGTTGTAGGCAAACTCGGCCAGCGGTAGGTAGTCCACCCAGGTCGAGGGCTGTTGATTCGTGTAGCATCTCAGGTACTGCTGCATGATGGCGTTGACCCTCTCTGCTTGTCCGTTGGTCTGTGGGTGTCGTGCCGACGCTAAGTTGATCTTGACATTCAGGAGGCCCAGCAGCTTCTGCCAGAAGCTCAAGATGAATTGGCGACCCCGGTCGGACAGGATGGACCGCGGTAAGCCATGAACCTTGAACACGTGGTCTATGAACAGCTTGGCTGTCTGTTCCGCTGTGGCCACCTTCGTGCAAGGAATGAAGTGCGCCATCTTGGTGAACAGGTCTACGACCACGAGTACCGCTGTTTTGCCCCACAAGCTGGGCAGATCTGTGACAAAGTCTAGGGCCACTTTCTCCCACGGCTCGAGCGGCGTCTGCAGCGGTTCCAGCAGTCCCGCCGGCGGTTTGTGTACTGGTTTGGCCCTTTGGCATGTGTCACACCTAGTGACGTAATCTGCGACTTCTCCCCTCATCTTAGGCCACCAAAAGTCCCTGGCTACTAATTCCGCCGTCTTGTCCTTGCCGAAGTGCCCGGCGCTGGGCGCGTCGTGTAACTGCTGCAGTACTTTCGCGCGGAGGTCGTCTCCCGGCACGTAAAGGGCCCCTTTGCGGATGAGCAGTCCGTCGCGTATCTGGAACTCGTCGTCCTTCGCTGTGCCGCTTCGCACCTCCTCCATCTTGGATTGTGCGAACGAATCCGTCTGCAGCGCGCGACGTACCGCGTCCAGGTCCACGGTGGCTGAAGCGCACGCCCACGCTTTCGGTGCGAAAATGTGTTTGGCTGCCACAGGTGCCGCTTCCTCGAGATACTGCGGCTTCCTGGATAGCGCATCCGCCATGACGTTGTTGTCTCCCGGGATGTATTCTATCCGGAAGTCGAAATCCGCAAAGAACTCCGCCCAGTGGATGTGTCTCTGGTTCAGGAACCGCGCCATGCACCAGTACTCCAGGTTCTTATGGTCCGTGCGGACTTGCACTGTGTGCCGCCACGCCTTGAAGGCTGCATGAATGGCCAGCAACTCCCTGTCCCAGATGGTGTAGTTCTGTTCCGACTTGCTGAGCTTCCTGGAGTAGAATGCGCACGGCCTCCAGTCCCCTTGCAGATCTTGCTGCAACAGGACCGCCCCCACCGCTCTGTCTGAGGCGTCCGTTTCCATCCTCATTGGTTTGCTTGGGTTTACGTGCAGCAGCTGTTCTTCGGACGCGAAGAGACGCTTGAGTCTCTGAAAGGACTGCTCTGCCTGGTCCGTCCAGGTGAACTTTTTCTTCTTGGAGCTGAGGGTGTCCGTGATGGCCGCCGTCTCCATCGCGAACCCCTTGATGAACTTGCGATAAAAGTTGGCGAAGCTGACGAACTTCTGGGCCTCCTTCCGATTGCGCAGGCTCTTCCAGTCCAACACCGAGTGGACCTTGGCGCTGTCCATGGCGAGTCCCTTGTCGGACAGCTTGTAGCCCAGGAAATCCACCTCCGTCATGTCGAACTGGCACTTCTCCAGTTTGGCGTAAAGCCTGTACTCCCGTAGTCTCTGCAGGACCTCCTTGACGTCTCTCTCGTGAGCCTCCTGCGATTCCGAGAAGATCAGGATGTCATCTAGGAAGCAGATGCACTTCTTGTAGAGGAGTCCCGCTAACACGTGGTGCATGAAGGCTTGGAAACAATGGGAGCCATTTTGCAAACCAAACGGCATAACTCGATATTCATAGGTGCCTAACGGCGTAAACATGGCCGTCTTCCACTCATCGCCCTCCCGCATGCGTATAAGGTTGTACGCACCTCGAAGATCCAACTTGGTGAAGATGCGTCCCTTCCTAACCGTCGCGAGCAGGTCATCGATTTTGGGCATGGGGAATGCTGTGGGCTTTGTCCTGGAATTGATGATTCTATAATCAACTACCAACCTCCATTGGGGCGTGTCTTTCTTCTTCACGAAAAACACGGGACTGCCCCCCACTGCTTTGGATTCTCGGATGAATCCCCGCTTCAAATTGTGATCTATGAACTCCCTGAGTTCTTGCAGTTCGTCTTCAGACATGGAATACAGTTTCCCAGTCGGCAGCGTCGCCCCCGGCAGGAGGTCAATCTTGCAGTCATAGGGCCTGTTGGGAGGCAGCTTGTCCGCTTCCTTCTCGCAGAAGACCTCCAAAAACGCCTTGTACTTGTTGGGTACCGCTTGCACCATGCCTAAGTGTAGCTGTGGTCCATCCTCTTGCCCCTCAACTTCCTGGCCGGTCAGAATGCAGTGTTCTGCGCAGTAGGAAGAGCAGGTCAATTGACGCTGGTACCACGCTAATGCTGGGCTGTGCCTATCCAGCCAACTCATGCCCAACACTATGGGCGTGTCCGACAGGTGGGTGACGTTGAAGCTGATGACTTTGTGGTGATTTCCAATTTGCATCACCATTGGCGGTGTTTGCTGTACCACCTGTCCTCCCAGTAGCTCTCTGCCATCGACCGTGACGACGTTTAGGGGCATCGTGGCTGGTAGGAGTGCTATGCGATGTTGCTTGATGAAATCCACTCCTACAAAGTCTGCATTACTACCACAGTCAATGGTAATAGGGACTTCCAGGGTGAGTCCATTGGGCAGCTGGAGTGATGCTGTGAGTTGCACCACTGGTTTGGGCGGGAGGGGGTCTGTGGGCTGTAAAATCTCTGGGGACTGCTTCACTGACTCGCCTGGTTGGGCCCCAGTGCCTCTGCCTCCAACCAGGCTTCGTCGTTTCCCTGCAGCTGTTCCCCCTGCTGAACTGCTCCCTTTACTGTTGCTGAGGCTGCAGTTTGCCTCTGGAGCCTCTGGGGACACTCTTTGGCCATGTGCTGTGCACTGTCACAGATATAACACTTCCTGTTCCCTCTAGGAACCTTCGTCTTGACTGCTCCTGGTGTTTGGGCTCTGGCTGCTGTCTGAGCCCTGGCACCACCTATCTCCATCGGCTCTTCTCCCCCCCCCCCAGTGGAGGCGTGGATTGTGCGCACGCTGTCCCTTTGGGTAGGAAAGGAGTTGTTCTGGCTGGTGTGCGTCCCATACGTCCCTCATCCCTGCTCCAAGGGCGTTCTTCCAGGTGCACCCCTATCGCCAGCGCTCTTTGGATGACTTCTGTGGTGCTGTTGGGCCTTTCCCCCCTCGCCAGCTCATCTTTCACGGCCCCATTGAGCCCCTCCCAGAACAGATCCCTGACGGCAGTGGAGTCCTTCTCCCAGCCCAGCACATTTACTAACGCAAAAAAGCGGGAGTGATATTGTCTCACAGTGGCTTTGCCCTGCTTCAGCCCATGCATTTCCCTCCTGGCCACATCCACATCTACCGTTGATTTAAAACAATCGTCCATAGCCTTGATAAAGGCTTTAGAATCTTGGAGGGCGGGGTCATTTTCGCGCCATAAATTGCGCAGCCACGATTTCGCTTCCCCATGCAGATGCGTTATTATGAAGCCTACTTTCTCCTCCTCATCTCTAAAGTCTTTCCGAAGCAAATTGAGCGCGAAAACTATGTCTGCTCTGAAGTTGGGATACTGCTGCAGGTTCCCGTCGAAATGGGCTACGATGCTCCCTCCCCTCTTCCCGAGGCCAACTCCCTCCGGCTTGGGTCCTGGCATCCCCTCTTTGCCCAAACGTTCCAACCTGGTTTGCAGATCCTGGCAGAGCGCTGTTGCTTCTTCCTCTCTCTTTCTGGAAGCTGCTACTTCTGTGTAAAGCGCCGAGACTGCTTCTTGCAGCTGCTTCACCTTCTCCTCTGTAGTCATCCTTGCCGATTTTCGTGAGCTCGCAAAACACCAAGTTTTGCACCTCGCTGCGCCAACTCACGCTGCGAGGGTTCAAAGGAGACGGAGCTTACTGTCAGAGCTGCCCGAGGTCCCAGCTCACAAAGGACCAACGCCAGTTCTTGTTATATACAAAAGTCTTTATTGAAGATCAGTTTCGATTTCAAAGCCGCGGCACACAGCTCTACGTCTTGGAGTCTAGACCGCTGAAGCTCCGTCTGAATCTCCACCCCCCCAGACACCAGTTTAAGACTCTAGCCTTGCTCCACCTCTTCCTTTGCTCTTTCCTCCTCTGGGTCCGCCTGTCCGCTGGGGTCTTGCCCTTTCTAGACTCTTCTGACGCTGAGTCCCCTGAGTCTTCCCCCTCCCTCCGGCGGGCTTTAGGACCTGGTTCCCAATCCGGGTTACCTGCTGTGCCGCGCGCCTGTACATTCGAACTTGGCGCGCGCGCCCAGCCGGCAACCTTCCTCCTGACCGTTGCACTGCTCCTGTCACTGCTTCCCCCTTTGGAGAGGCTAGCTGGACCTGATCTCCCCTCCGTTCCCTCACTCTGTGATGGAGGCGTGGCCAGCCCTGATTCATCTTCTCTCCCTGCTGGAGGAGAGGCTGGTCCTGACACATGGGACTCTTCCCCCCCACTACGCTCTGGTGGAGGAGCTGGTCCTGATCTCTCGCTGCTGCTTTGGGAGTCCCCGCTGGCCCCTTGCTTCTGGTGTGTCCCCCCGGGACCCCCCTTGCCCTGGCCGTCGGCGCCCCCCTCTGGGAATCTTCTGATTCGCTGGAGAAGCTCATGGAATCTTTCGGGCCACTCTCATACTCCCCTACGCTGCCCTCAGATTCTTCCCCTTCGCTCTCCATTTCCTCTCTCCCCTGTGCCTCTGCTCCTGAGCCCCTGACACATGTATATTTCATTTTTCCATCGTTGGCCCTCAGGATGACTGATGATGATAAAAGTTTAAACAAACAATAAAAACTGAACAGTGAGGCTTAAAAAAAAAGAGAAGACACACAAAAAAGCAGAGATAAAATAGTGAAAAGCTTTACACAGCACAGCAGACAATTCTGATCAAAGGCGTTAGTTAAAAGGCAAGCTTGGCAGCATATGTAAATGCAAGAAGCATATCAGCATATCAGTCTCTCTAGGAAAGGCATTCTACCACTTCAAGAAAGCCCTGTTTCATGTCCCTGCCTACTATACTTCAGACAGTAGCACAGCAAACAACATTGTGTCAAGTGTTGAGGGTATCACCCATGCTGTTTCATACGGAGACATATGTTTCTTGAGATGAGCTGGTCTCAGATACTCAAGACCAGCACTTTGAATTGGGCTCAGAAGCCAACTGCCACCTAAACCTGTGGCTCAAGGAATGTACTGAGAGTTCCAGAAGAATTAGCAAGATAAGAATTAGCAGAAGTATCAGCAGGTTCACAGTCTCCCTCTCCCTTCTTCCAGCAAAGCCCATACACCAAGGTGACAAAGGTAGATATGAACCCCAAACCAGACCAGATGTTTGCTGGAATCTCACCCTTTTGTAAAGAGGCATTTTTAACTTTCAGCAACCAAGATGCTAGTCCCAAAATTTAATCAGCTTGCAGGATAGCGCAAGTGGTCCATCTCACTTTTCCAAGAATCCTGACCACATCTCACGTGGCATAAGCTGTAAAGAACCATATGCATGTTTAGAACAAGAAGAAACCATATGAATGATTAGAAACCACATCTCTAACTCTGCAGTCCAACTTGGAATGGATGTGAGTGACTTTAACAGCAAGTTGTACTACGACCTGATCACAACAAGGACACCACCATCTCCCCATATGAGCCGTATGAAACAGATGCCTGCCTGTCCATTAAAGTTCCACTGCATTGCCCTAAGAAGATGCAACAGTGGTAGGAAAATGATCTCTTCACCTCTACCATTACCCAAACGAGTTCTAGCTTGTCTTTGTGGTATTTCCTCCACATTCGCTTTTGCCAACGTTACAGGCAAAAACACAGTTGCAAACACTTAAGATCAAGAAACCATCTGCTAATGGTTTGGTGTTTGTGTTTCTAAAGTTCGTTTTCTCAACTAAATAATGATGAAACACATTTATGAAAAGAGGGGGGGGGGTCACTTGCTAAAACTGCCATATGTACAAAAAGGAATTTGTTCTTTCTTTGGCCAAGAAAAGTCTCACTCTCAAAACACCAACACTAGCTTGACATAGTTACAAGAGCCATACTGAAAATCAGATTCTACTTTCTGCAAAGGAACAAGCTGCTCCATGCACTAAGTAAAGTGGTTGATACGATGTACTGCTTTAAACACAAGATAACTACTCTGGTGAGTGACCATTCCAAACACAGAAGGCCTATGTTTTATTTGTGCAGTTGTGGCTGCCAATAAACAGCATGACGTGTCTCAGACAGATGTTTGCTGCCGGCTCCAAACATTGATGCTGATGAGTAAAAAGGTCTGAAAGAACTGTGCTGTCAAACAAGATAATAACCCTTCAGCAGGTTGCCTTCTGCTTCCATGTGACACAGATACAGACAGTTCTGCATACAATGGAATGACTCTGCTTCATCCTGCATCTGGGAAAAGAGCTTTCAAAAACTGACAGCTCTTCTCCAAAGTACCAGGTAGTTATCATCATAGTGAGAGCTATGGTCCATAATTTGAAGAGTAAAACAAAACCAATAAAGATGGAAGAGAGATGAATTTGAAATCCAGCTTTGAATGCCTTTGAATAAAGTGGTCTCAGTACAGTTACAAAAAGCTAGAATTTCAGTACTGATGAGCTATACTGATGAGAGGTATGTGGATAATACCATATTTGGTTCCCAATTCCTTAAGGTTATTAAGTCCCAGTTTACGATTGCATAAACCTGTGTTTTAAGGAGCTGGAAGTTGCATAGATCCTACTCCCATTACAGTTCAAAAGAAATGAACCTACGAAAGGATTACAACAATAAGCATGTATCAAGTAGACCATAAAAGAAGATACAATTTCTCTCTCTCTCTCTCTCTCTCTGTGTGTGTGTGTGTGTGTGTGTGTGTGTGTGGATCTTCATTGGAAAGCATAGGTTGAAATGGCAAAATAATAATAATAATAATAATAATAATAATAATAATAATAGCAACGACAGCAACAACTATCTGCTATATGAGAAAGCTGCAGTTTCTTATTTTCACAATAATTCCTTTTGGATACAGCTAGTACTGATTACTGCATACTGCTTTCTGAGTTGCAACTCGCAATAAGCTGTCCCAAAACCAAGCCTATAGAAGCGCTCCTAGGCTTATTGCCCTTTTACAGGGGAACAGCCCACACTGCCCTAAATCCAGCGTCACTGAAAGAGTACAACATGAGATCAGTGCAAAATATGCAGACCACAAGGCTGGTCACCTGTCCTCATGCTAGTAGAAAGTGCTCCCTTTCCTGGTAACATTTCCTTTATCTTACAGAAGTGCCCAATTTAAGCAGAAGACAGCAGGAGAGAGAGCTGGAGAGCCAGGAAAAAATGGACATACAGAAGCTTTTTAGAGGCTGCTCCCCATTTTATGCAATTTCACTTATGTGCACGGGGCTCCGGAATGAATCCTCCGCATGGGGTGGGGAGGGACCCTGTACATTATTCTGATTGAATCCTGGAAACAGTATTCACTCTTCTGTTTCTTTTGTGTCTGATCAGAAGGAGGGCAATTGTTATGTAACTGGGTTAAAAAAGAGAGAGCATGTGTCAAGGGAGTTTCAATGAGCTTTAGCACTGAGCTTGGCTGGGCATACACAAAGTGGAATCCTTTTGGAGCGAGAAGTACTTAACCGTATGTCAGGTTGGAGGATAAACAACTCACAGCAAAAGAATAATATAGACCCCCCTTTTTTTGCACATTGTATCATATAGCAAGGACTTGGTCCCAATTTTTTGCACATTGTCTCAAAATGTCAAAATTGCACAAGGATGGAGTCCTTACTTTAATGCTCTTCTGCGGAACAATTTGAACAGATGTGCAAATGTTTGGCCTCGACAGCCACTTCTTTAAGGCATATTGGAAAAAGAAATTATCATGCAATATGTCATAACTCATAACTAAGTGGAACTGAACTCTAAATTATTTTCTCTCTCTCCCCCACTTCCCTGATAGCACACCTCTCAGTGCCTCATAAGTACTTGCTATCACATCCTTCAAGTCTTAGAACTTCACAGAGAAAGATAATTGGACGTTCACATTTTCCTTTGACATTGCAGTGATTGACATTGCTATTAACAGTGACAGCTGACCTTCAAAGTCTTGGACTTGAAGTTCATTTGGGATAAGCTCACAGAATGTTTGTAGGATTCTCAGACACAAATATGAAGTAGATGAGCATTGTTTCGTGCACCTCTGTCTACCTTCCAGAAGTGGGTTGGCAGTGGTGAACCAAGCATGGAACTGCTTCAAGAAGGCTGAACAACCAGATGGTGAAAGAAGAAGCTGGAGTCACCATGGGGAACTGAGCCTCAGGATCCTTTGTATCCTGATCAGTACTCTTCTCTGGGTAGTAAATGAATCAGAGTGTGTTAGAAAAAGAGATCTTTCCATTACTCATGCATTCCCCAAATGGGTGGGGTATAAATAAATTATTATTATTATTATTATTATTATTATTATTATTACTATTATTATTATATAATTACACTTGCTTAGGTCTGAAATTTGTTAACAAACTTTGATAAGAAAATTTGCAACAATAGCTTTTCACTACCCTATGGCGCTGTGGGTTAAACCACAGAGCCTAGGACTTGCTGATCAGAAGGTCGGCGGTTTAAATCCCCACGATGGGGTGAGTCCCAGCTCCTGCCAACCTAGCAGCTCGAAAGCACGTCAAAGTGCAAGTAGATAAATAGGTACCGCTCCGGCGGGAAGGTAAACAGTGTTTCCGTGCGCTGCTCTGGTTCGCCAGAAGCGACTTAGTCATGCTGGCCGCATGACCCGGAAGCCGTACGCCGGCTCCCTCGGCCAATAAAGCGAGATGAGTGCCGCAACCCCAGAGTCATTCGAGACTGGACTTAATGGTCAGGGGTCCCTTTACCTTTACCCTATATTCTGCCACAATTTTGGAATCCAGCTAGCAATGATTATCTACCTGCTAGGTATTTAGCAACATTAAATAGTCCTGGACACAGGAGATCATTTCTGTTCAATGCTTTGCCATCAGCACTTATGGAAGGAAAGTTTGGCAGGTTGCCTTGGCAATTGGAAGTTTCCCCTTATGAAAGTGACTCAGCCAAGATATTGGCCCATGCTCTACAGGGGTTGCCAACCTTTTTGGACCAATGGGCACATTCTGAATTTTGAGGTGTAGTCCTACTCACAGAATGACTGCCCTCGGGGCTTAGTATAAGACAAACTTCAAGACAATACAGTCATTGCTGCTAACCCTCATGCCCGAGAATCTGAAGCTGACTATGGGAAGTCAGCTGTGTCCTGCTGGTCTTAATTATTTCTGGAGTTAACTCCAGTAAAATTAGCAAAAATGTATAAAAATAAAGAAAGTAAGTGTTGGAAATGTAAATCAGCAGAAGGGAAATTTTTTCATATGTAGTGGGATAGCAAAATTGTTAAGAAGTACTGGGAAATGATATATAATGAATTGTAGAAGATGTTTAAAATAATGTTTGTTAAAAAGGCAGAAGCTTTCCTACTAGATATTACAGGAGTGGATATACCAAGATCACAAAAAGACTTATTTAAGTATGCAACGACTGCCGCACAGATATTATTAGCACCATCTTTGGTGTGTCCAGACATACTAACTGTGGTGGCTGCAAGGGAGCAGGAGTAATGAGTGAATAATGTTATGCAGGCAGGCAGCTAGGACACTGAAAAGAGGCTTTAGGAATTTAATGAAATGATTGACTCAACTGTCACTAACCAGTCAGATCATTAGCATTAAATTGATCTGCTGCCGTTCACCTATCTTGTTATTCAATTGCCCTTCTGCTGAACTATTGCTATTGAACTAACAGGTTGCTAGTGCTCTTAGGAACCTAGGGCCCTTCAGATTATATATTTTTTTAATTGAATCATCTATAACCATTGATGCTAAAGGCCTACATACGTACACTTAGGGTAAAGCCCCATTGTGTTCTCTAAAACTAGCTCACACATAAGTAAATTGGTTTAGATTATGGTGATGTACACATGGAGCTTCAAGCATCTGTAGGCTATTCATTCAATATACCAGGCAGTAGCCTAAAACCTAGGGACGCAGGTGGCGCTGTGGGTTAAACCACAGAGCCTAGGACTTGCCGATCAGAAGGTCGGCGGTTTGAATCCCTGCAAGGGGGTGAGCTCCCACTGTTTGGTCCCTGCTTCTGCCAACCTAGCAATTCAAAAGCACGTCAGAGTGCAAGTAGATAAATAGGTACTGCTGCGGCGGGAAGGTAAACGTGCTCTGCTCTGGTTCGCCAGAAGCAGCTTAGTCATGCTGGCCACATGACCCGGAGGCTCTACACTGGCTCCCTCGGCCAATAAAGCGAGATGAGCGCCGCAACCCCAGAGTTGGTCACGACTGGACCTAATGGTCAGGGGTCCCTATACCGTTAGCCTAGAACCTACTGAGGTTCTTTGATCCCACAACAGTTAAAGGGTTGCTCTATGGGAAATGTATGTTGGGAGCCCCTGCTGATATTTTGCCTTTCCTCAGTATAACATTTATCCAAAGCAACTAGTAGGAGTGATCATGCTTCTTAGTTAATGGCAAACATATATCTATATTGATGACCTTGTTGTGATATATTATATTTTTGTTACCCTACAGCTGTTTTAACAGCGCTTTGCCCACCATTTGAACTTTGCCATAATTTAAAGTAATATCCCAAGTGTCTATACAATTTCCAAAAGGTGTGTTTTTAAAAAGATTTAGTAGTGCAATTTCAGAAATATTTCCTTCTTTCTCTGTGTGATACACTGACCTAGGTCTGGGAATGGGCTATATACATTTCAGGTGTTGTGATATGATATGTTTACTGTCTTATATTGCAACCCATCAGGGACAGGAATGAAAGTTTTACTGCTGTGTGAATGGGAAAGAGCCAGCTTTGCAATGGAGAAATGCACCACTGTGATTGATTCCAGACTACTAGACCACACACAAAAATAATCCACTGATGCAATATTAAAGTGTCCTTTGAGATATTAAGCAATAAATCCCTCCAAAACTTGTATAGTCCAACTAATATTATTAATATGGGCTTTGTAAGGCAGAAAGATACCAAAACCTTCAATGAAACTGTTTTTTGTATGTTGACTAGTCAAACCTTACCACATATGACATGGATGGGGAATCTGTGTCTCTTAATACAGTCCACTGCCATTAACCATTCTGACTGGGCTGATGGGATTTGGCATCCAACAATCTTTGAGGGCCACAGATTCCTGATTAAATTCTCTATCAACAGATGAGCTGGAGATATGTTGGTGCATCCACAGAACATATATTGTTACCAACAATGAAATCCTGTCACTTAACAACTATGACAAAATGATTGTGTGGATGGTCATAATAAGTCATAGCAAAGGAACAGACATTATGAAAAAACTGCTGGGTTTAGAAAAATCATTTTTTCCCCTCAGAGTTATGCTTTTCTTTCTTGCATTCTGGAGAGCACACAGAATCCTAGACTTAATCCTGGGGGAAAGCTTAACCTTTTAGGTACGATTCTCTTTACTTGAGAGATGCCATCGTTAAAATGAAGGACTAGAACCAAAGAGATCAGGCTTCAAATCTTACCCAGTCATGAAGCTCACTGAGTAACATGGGCCAGTCACCATCTCTCAACCAAACCATCCTCACAGGGTTGTTGTGAAGATAAAAGATGGAGGAGGAGAACCATGTTGTTGAGAATAAAATGAAGTGGGGAACACCTTGTATATTTCCTGAGATCCCTCAAGGAAGTGTGTGAAAATGTAACAACCAAACAGGTAGCAGCAGCCTAAAGTTCAAGTGAGCAAATTTATCAGGTTGAGAAATCTTTCCTCCTCTACTGACAAAAACAAATTAACTTGGCCCTACAAATGTAGGAGAAAATCCTACATGACAATAAGACCATGGAAACTCAAATGTTTCCCTCTTGTAATAGTCATCAGTGAGCATAAGTTCACTGATTAGAGTCCGATTATTGTTGAATTGGCTAGATTTTCCTTCATTAGACTTTAACAGCTGAAATCTTTAGTCAACACAATCCTCAATATATGGAAGTGCAGACACTCAGATCAAATACGAAAAGGTTGAGCCACCAGAGGAGCAACCAAAAAAGATGACTCAGAAAACACTGATCACCTGCAGACAAAGTCATGAACATATCTGGTGGCCTTGCAAGTACAGTGGTACCATGGGTTAAGAACTTAATTTGTTCTGGAGGTCCATTCTTAATCTGAAACGGTTCTTATCCTGAGGTACCACTTTAGCTAATGGGGCCTCCCACTGCTGCTGCACCGTCACCACGCGATTTCTGTTCTCATCCTGAAGCAAAGTTCTTAACCCAAGGTACTACTTCTGGGTTAGCGGAGTCTGTAACCTAGAGCGTCTGTAACCTGAAGCGTCTGTAACCCGAGGTACCACTGTATTTATCTCTTTGGAAAAACAAAGGAAGCACATTGTTTTCCATTTATTACGTACAGAGCCATTACACTGAACTGATTCCATTATTAATTTAAAAATCTACCAAAGACCTAAATCTTCAAATATCCCCATCAGCAACAGTTGTTGTTATTCTAAAGCAGCAATGCTGCAGCAAGCAAAGGCTCTAGCAGCTCAGTCAGCTGCTTGTGGCTGCAAAGCCAGACAGGATGTATGTGACTGTTGCCATGGAAACAAAGGGGCAGTCCATTCTCCTTATTGAGCACAGGATGTGAGCTCAGTGTGTGTCATATGATCTGTACAGGATGTACATGGGTGGAGTTTAGAGTTTCTCTCTGTTTGTTGAAGAGAGCAGACATCTTTTACTGTATGACTGCTGAAGACAGGAATAAAGACATGTAGATACATTTCTGTCTGAGTCTGATTCCCCTCCCTGGGGATATGCAGGGAGCAGGGAGGAGGAGAAGCAGTTGGTGTGTTTTTCTCACAGCCTGAGGAAAATCGCCGGAACGGACCTCGTGTGTTTTTCCTGCCGGGAGTCGCCGGAGGGAGGTCAAAAGAATTCAGCCGGTGCCTGGAGAGATAGGCACATACCTCTGACCGAGCCTGAAATCTAACAGTTGTGTCATTTCCTGTATCAATTCCTGTATGGGACTTGTTTAATTATACTAGATGATAAATATGCTTTTTGTGTTATCCATAGGAAATGCATAATTCCTGAATTTCCTTTTCAAGTTTATCTTCCTTTAAGTGATAATTCTGATGTATGATTTTTAAAAAATATATTTATTGAAATTCTTTTAAGACAAACAAGTTGATTAAAAAAAAAATGTTAAGTCTACAGTGGTACCTTGGGTTAAGCACTGGAGGTCCGTTCTTAACCTGAAACTGTTCTTAACCTGAAGCACCACTTTAGCTAATGGGGCCTCCCGCTGCTGCCGCGCTGCTGGAGCACAATTTCTGTTCTCATCCTGAAGCAAGGTTCTTAACCTGAGGTAATATTTCTGGGTTAGCAGAGTCTGTAACCTGAAGCGTATGTAACCTGAAGTGTATGTAACCCGAGGTACCACTGTATATGCCAAATATACTGCTAATAAGAAAAGAAAGCACATAATGCTATACAAAGTGACAGTAAACGATGAATTGATGGATTCCTACTTAACATGTTAGAAATTTTTACTATTTTACTTTTTCCACTTGCCTGGGAGTAAGCCCTATTCAACTTAATGGGGCTTACTTCTAAGTAGACATGCATAAGATTTCACAACACAAGACAATGCACCTATTTTCAGTAGAATCCCTTCTGCCTTTTTGGTGTAATTCTTTAGCTGCTGTATCACAAGCTTAATCTTCCTCCCACAGAACTATTTCCTTAGTTACCCATCTTCCCCCACTCAGTGAATGCTGTATGCTTAATTCTTGAAAGTCAGAAAAAAACCCACAATGGCCACGGTCTTTTTCAAATGTTTTGATGAGGATGAAGGTAACATATATATACAGCATTTATGCCAAAGAATACACATTCAATTAACCAGCTATCTTAAATCCTATATTAGACACTTCAGTGTTTCACTGAACAAATATTAACCGTTTCCAACATGTAAATGGCAAGCGACTCCAGTTTGATTCTTTTCTAACAAAATTGCTCATATGGAACTTGCAGCAGTGCTCTTGTAAAACTTCATGCTCCATTTATCTGCCTTCCAAATGTTTCCCAATGTCTTTAAATAAGTTATGTACAAATTCTCATGAAAGGGATACATTTCTACAGATTCTTTATGTGCCCTTTGATCTTGGCCTACATCTTCTTCTTAAAGGATTCCTGTTCATAACATTTCTTGGCAAGTGTATTTCATAGGCTCCTTTGGGATGAAGGGTGTGGGGTATACATTAAATTAATAGATGACTATTCACAAGACAGAAATGACAGAGCAGTATAGGTGCTACTACCTCAGTCAGGAACAGGCAAATCTGTCGATTTCAGTTTCACTCATTTCTCATTTTTCCAATCTTGAATTCATTCCTCCAAATTCACATCAGTTTGCAAATTTTCAATTCCTCATGAAAATTCATCACTATTTTTCTGTGAATTTCCCTTATACACACGTTTTATGCAATTTTACTTAATGTACACAGATTTATATGTGATTCTTCCTAATATAATGCATTTTTGTATGCTTTTTTTACAAATATGTGCATTTTTATGCACACTTTATCACAGTAAATGCATTTTTGTATACAGTACCTAACTGGCGAAATGCACTGCAAAATTCAGAGAAGTGTGAATTTTAAAATACAGCTGCATTTCAGTTTGCATATTGTTCGGGAAGTTAGAATTAAGTACAGTGGTGCCCCGCAAGACGAATGCCTCGCAAGACGAAAAACCCGCTAGACGAAAGGGTTTTCTGTTTTTCGAGGCGCTTCGCAAGACGAATTTCCCTATGGGCTTGCTTCGCAAGACGAAAACGTCTTGCGAGTCTTGCGAGTTTTTTCCCTCCCCCCCTTTTTCTAAGCCGCTAAGCCGCTAAGCCACTAATAGGGATGCTTTGCAAGACTAAAAAACCGCTAGACGAAGAGACTCGTGGAACGGATTCTTTTCGTCTTGCGAGGCACCACTGTAATTACCCCTTTAAATGTAAACTGAACCAATTATCTACACCATCCTTACTCTCAAAACACATCTGACAAGCACTGTAGCAGTGACATGCATCTATATCCACATCTATGATGGTTGGTGTCATGAGCTATCATGTTGGAAAAGTTGTACTAGGAGTGTACAAAAGATTTGGATGAATCAAGAATGGAAGCAGCCAACTTAAGGCAAATTTGTGGCATGTCTAAGTTGAAGTGGACTCTCTCTCAAGTGCTTCAGGCCCAAGCACTACGTGGTGCTTCAGAGATTTGGATGTTTTAAAACTGCTGCAAACAGCATACCTCTGAAATTTGAAAAGTTCCTCTCTGAGCTTGCCACCTGAGGAAAATACCAGGGAAGAGAGAGGTGGAGAGTAAATAAGAATTTTTTGTGATGAATAGTTCCAGCTTGTAATCGCAGAGTGCTGAGCTTACTGTATAACTGGGTGATCCAGGCAAAGGCACAAAGATTGTTTCAGACTGCTAGACTTTTGGGAAGACATGTTTAAGTTATGTATCACCATGTTCCTGTCTGTTCTGTGCTCGTAAATAGCTGGACATTCAAGTCCTTCTGACTGCACCACATGCCCACCCATCCACTCCACTCAAATCATCCTTACACTTAGTTTCTGTGGCTTTTGGCACCAGCTGAACAGAGCACAAGCCTGAAGCTCAGATTATTATTTTTTCTCCATTCAACATTACTCCCTAGCTCCTGCCGCTATCCTGAAATTTTGCGGCTTACTTTCCTGGGGGCACCAATACTATGAATGGCATTTTCATAATAAAACTGTAGCCCAGAAAATCACAGGGAGAGGGGCAAATCTGTCTTAAAGGCATCAAGCAGACACAAAAAAGCAATTTCCCTGTAATCTGCCAGTTTTCTTACCAGGGATTGCTCTCCTGTGTTTGAAATTGTCAGACTAATTGCCCACAAAACATTAGGGGACATTTTTTTTCTTTTTTATGTGTGGCAAACTGTAACCATTGCCCTCAGCCACTACAGCTATCCTTCCAAAATGTGTCAGGCTTCATCCCTTCAGATGCAGCTTCCATGCCTGCATATTTCATCCGATTCTGCCCCCAAATAAAGATGTTTCTGAACTACAATTCCCATCACCTCTGACTATTGGCAATGTTGAACGGGACTGATCAAAACTGAAGTCCAAGAACAGCTGGAGGGCCATAGCTTCTCCATTCCTGATTTACTCTCTCTCTCTCTCTCTGTGTGTGTGTGTGTGTGTGTGTGTGTGTGTGTAAAACAATTGAGAAAATGAGGTAGTTAACACAGCATGAATTGTAGCATCTGTACTCCATTGACAGTAGGCATGTTCACATATCACACTGAGCAAAGGGTACAAATGGTCTCTACACTTGTAACAGCGTTCGTGCAAAAGTGTGTACTTACTGATTAGTACATAGGTACACAGACTCGAGCACTGTGGGTGGCGCTATGGGTTAAACCACAGAGCCTAGGACTTGCCGATCAGAAGGTTGGCGGTTCAAATCCCCACGACGGGGTGAGCTCCCGTTGCTTGGTCCCTGCTCCTGCCAACCTAGCAGTTTGAAAGCAAGTCAAAGTGCAAGTAGATAAACAGGTACTGCTGCGGCAGGAAGGTAAACGTGCGCTGCTCTGGTTCGCCAGAAGCAGCTTAGTCATGCTGGCCACATGACCCGGAAGCTGTACGCCAGCTCCCTCGGCCAATAAAGCGAGATGAGCGCTGCAACCCCAGAGTCGTTTGTGACTGGACCTAATGGTCAGGGGTCCCTTTACCTTTATCTTTACACAGACTCCACACTCGTTGAATGTCATGTGTGAACATTTCTAGCCATAAACACCTACAAATGTTAGACCTAGAAATCTAGCATCAGAAGAGCATGACTATGCTGTACAGTGCAGACAAACAAGGGCAAAAGAAACCTTTAGTGAAAACGTACACACGTATACATTTAATATTGCTAACTGAAGCTCTGCTTTCCCACTGATTATAATTCCAGTCATACAGTTCATCTGGGGGAGAGGCAGTAAAATGAAGTGCACTGCATCACTTAAGATACAGAGTGTGAGATACAACTGATAAGAGCAGCTAAAAAAAGATGACCAGACTCCCCCCACCCCCAGAGTTATAGGAGAAAAACAACCTGAAGGTCAGATGTTTCCAGTTAGTGATTAGTGAGGTCAATGGTCAGCTGACCATCTACTGCCAAGAAATGTATTTAGCAGGAGCCATTATTGTATTAAATTCCGGGAACATAATACCTTAAGTTTTTCTACTTAGCAAAAGTTTAGTCAGGAAATTCATATAACTCAGTATGTACAATTATGCCTGTATCCCAAGGGGATTCATTTTTAGCTGATGTCTCCTATTGCTGAATATACCCTTCCTACTTTTCCATCTAAACAAGCTTGGTGGAGCTCATGGAATTTGGAGAAAAGAGCATCAATTTATTTACTTATTAACATGTTTACACCTCAAAGCAGTTTACAAAAGATAAAACAGTAAAATCCAATGCACATTATTATATGAAGGATAAATTCTTAGGACCAATCCTTTCACATTGAACTCTGAAGCCACCTAAGTTTGTTGTAGCCCAAATGTTGCAGCCTGTGACACTGAGATGATGCCAACCTATATGTTAGGGACTTATTGTGCTGCACTCCAAAGATGGGAAGGAGTGGGGGGCAGGGGAAGGAAGGTGGAATTGTTGATGGCCTACAGCATGGATGGGAAAACCAGGCCCTTTCCAGATGTTGCTGTACTACAACTTCCACCTTCCATGATCATTGGCTGTTCTTGCTGAGGCTGATGGAATCCAACAACATCCAGAGATAAACCATTTTTAGCTTACCAAATGTGTGCTCTTTTTCTATGTAAGGGGAAGGGGGAAGTTTCTGGAACTCTCAAGGACATATTTTAAAGGTCTAACAGCCTATATTTCCACATTTTACTTTGCTGCATGTTTTGTGATTTTAAATCTCTGTTGGGGTTCCCTCACCAAAGAGTACTGGTCTCATACCTGGTTTCTGGCATCCAGGGAATTCTCATTTCTATATCTTTTTTCTTTCTTACAGCAACAAACCATAGGCCTGCTTACCTCTCTCCCCTGCCCAACTCCAGAGGGCCTCTTGGGTGGTTCTTGTATTCCATCTAGCTGGTCCAAATATTACTGGACTCCAGCTGCCACCATTCCTGACCATTGGTCAAGCTGGCTGGAACAGATGAGAGTTGGAAACCAAAAACATCTGGACAGTCTCAAGTCTCCCAGCTCTGAAATCTAGCAGCGCCTCATCTGCACTGGTTTCTGACCCTTCATTGCAGGCAGATGCACAGCCAACTCCTAGAGCTGCAGTAAGAGTAGCTTAGTACACATTGGATCACAACTTCAGATGGCTAATTTACATTGAATAACTAAGAAGAATAACTCTTCAATATCGTAAAAGGTATGGAGGGGAGATTTAATGTGTACTGCGTTCATAAATACAAGAATGCCTCTGAAAAATAAGAGAACCGGTATTTATGATAACAATCTAGGATTAGGGAGATTTTCCTTTCCCTGCTGAGCAAAGACACCTGGATGGCACAGAGCCTAGAAGTGGATTACCTTTAGAACGTTGTGTGTTATGTCCATGAAACTGGGCTTTATTGTACCTTTGCAAACTGGAGCACTGCCTAGAAACAGAAGAAATTATAACAGGCCTCACTACTCTTTCGACGTCAAAAAACGGCAGCCTTTCTGTTGACAGCGAACATTTCTGTAAGACCTTCCACCAACAAGACCAATGAAGCTAAGATTTGTGACCTTTGCCATGAAGAAAAACTGCTAATCTTTTTCATGGAAGTGAGCTCTTAATTGCAAGATTTGGAATAATGAAGAGCAGGTTAAAAAGATCAGCAGCAGTGTAAACCAGGGATAAGGAACCTCTGGTTGTTGAACTCCAACCCTCAGCAGTTCCAATCAGTATGGACAGGAATGATGAGAGTTGTAGTCTAGTTGACCACAGGTTCCCCATCCCTGTGTTGTTTTTTCCTCCCAGAGAAATGTGTAGGATTGCAGCCTCAACGTTTGGATTTTTGTAAAGTACAAATTTCTCTGGATCACATACAGAAAAAGGTCTACAGAGCAATAAACTACCCAAGCAGCATCTACTTTCTCCACTCAATGTTTCATTATATTTATCAACTCAAATTAATAATTTCTTGATATAATGCCCTTAACTACTTAAGCATATAATTCCTTCTTGCAGCAGTTTTCCATTTAAGTGTTCACCAAACTTGAAGCAACGCTTAAATTTTTTTTGATTAATTACATTTCAATAATTTTATTTTTTTAAATGAAAATGGAGCATGGACTGAAAATCTTTTTTTCATTTCTTAACCAAAGGTAGCACTCGCAGTCAGTATCCTGTGAAAGCCAGCCTGTCACCGGTTCTTCCAGATGGATAGCAGCCAAATGATCAAATTACAGAGAGCAGGGGGTTGTAAGGTCTTGGCCCCTCCCATTTTGTGATGCCCTGCTTTTAGAAAGCTATGGCCTAGCAAAAATTCAGGTGAATCAGGGAAGGAGGTGTGCTTGCCGGAAGCACAATCAGGCATGAATAAACTCAGAGACAGCCTCTCAGAACTGAAAGAAGTTGGAGCTGATCCAATAAGTCTGAGGAGTCGGCGAATAGGAGGGTTGTTAGACAGGAAGCAAAACAAGAGATGTAAGGGTCATAAGTTCAATATCTGCTGGAGACGACAGAAGAAGTCTTAAGAAGGGTCATCTTGAGTAATGATGCCAGAGGCTTTGTTAGAGCCATCTGGAGCTATCTGTTTGTTTTTGCAATAAATCCTCCTTTTTAATTAGCTACACTTACTGTGTTATCAAGCTGGGGTCCTAGACTCCTGACAGTTTCTCTATGGCTTCCCTCAAAGCTTTGAGCATAGTTATTATTCACTCTGACCATCAGTGACTCTCCAAGGGTCACAGACAGATGCCTTACTACCTGAGACTCTCTTAAATTGTATCTGCATTACAGACATTGATTACAGATGGTGATGCCCCCCTTTTTGTTGACAGAGAACTGCATGCCAGAGAAATCCAAGAAATTATGGCTTTTTTGTTGGCTTGACAAATAGATTATTGTTCTTATCCAGCAAGGCAGTTCTTTTGTTCTTAGGAACATTGTGGAATAACCTCAACTTGGAAAGCGTCCTCAAACATGCATTTGTTTTCGACAGAAATTTAGCCTGCCAGTATTAGCCAGAATTCAGTTACTACTTGATGTTCATACACTTTTTTCTTTCTACAAGGAGCTCCCACCCACTGGTTGAGCTACTAACCCTAATGTTTCAGTCAGCTAGCAACAATATATGTAAGCCACCCTCCCCCAACCAAGTACCACTCACAGTTGTTGGATTACAACCCTCTATCATCCTCAGGCAACATGGCCAATGGTTAAGGATGATGACCAGCAACTTCTGGAGGACTGGCCTTTTTTAATCTGGTCACCACAGTTAGAATCCTTGGTATGTAGCCAGCAAGAGCTATGGCTTTCTCTCCATCATCTGCTTGCCCTTGTTTTCCTAGACTTTGACAGCTATCCTTCCTCACTAGCTCCTTTTCTTTTCTTTTCTTTTTTTAATAATATTTTATTGAAATTTTTAAATACCAATGCAAAATTAGTAAACAATGTAACATATTTCATAACATAGTTTCATAACTTCTTTGGACTCCCTCACGTCTCCCACTCCCACTTACATCATTATAAATTTTTGCCAGCAATTTATCCACTTGTTTGCGTTCTTATGTCCCGCTCGTTTAAATATAATTAATAATTCTCCAAAAAAATTATATTTTCCTCAATCTCACTTATCATCCTAATTCCAACTATTTTAGTGGTGCTCAATTGTTTGTGATCTAGCATCCTTATTAACATTCAACCAAATTACAATATTTTTGTAGGTAAATCTTGAATTTCTTCCAATCTTCTTCAACCCTCTCCTCTCCCAGGTCTCGGATTCTGCCGGTCATCTCAGCCAGTTCCATATAGTCTATCAGTTGCATCTGCCATTCTTCCAGTCACTAGCTCCTTTTCTTGCCTGAGCCTCCTTGCTGGTTAACAGGATATCGACCTTCACAACCTTCAACAAGACTTCATTCCTAGGATTAATGTACATAATGGATTTTGTGGCCTAACTCAAACAAAGCCCAGTGGCCCACAACTATTTACAGCTTGGGACCAGGATGCCCAAAAGATCATCTCATCCCCTATATACCCAACCCACCACTGTGCTCTGCAGGAGAGGGGTTCCTGCAGATATCTTCTCATCAGGAGGACCATTCCATACAATGCAGGAATTGGACCCTCAGTGTGGCAGCACCTACCTTTTCGAACTCTGTCCACTGCTTTCTGACTGATCTATTATCTGTTGGAAACCTTTCTTTTCCAACAAGCATTTTAGAAGATACTGTTATCCCAAGCTAAAACTGTGTTCAACTAGAAATTGTATTTCTTGTTGATTTTTTAAAAATTATTAATCACTTCAAGTTGTTTCATGGGAAGTGATTACTAAATGAAATAAATGGCTTTGCAGCTAATGCCCAGGCTTCTGGGCAAAATGTTGGATAAGATTTGAGAGGAAGGACATGAGCATCAGCTCCCCTCCTGGTATATAGCAAGGCTCGCCAAACACTTGTCTGAAATGCAAGAATGTATTGTGGAAATTTTCTTGCTTTGCAAAGCTGTTAAAATTCAGCATAAGACCTTGCACTAAGTTCAAGGTACCATCAGTCAGAAAGTCAGCTGGTATAAACTAGCAGAGATTAATTTTGTCCCAAACCCTGAGCCATATATTTCTGTTGTAGAAATCTCCTTTTTCTACGGTAGTACTTAACCTCTTCTGCCGTTGCACAAGCCTCAACTAATTCAACCACTTTGGGATTTGAGATGTTCACAGGAATACTAATACGGACCTGGAGAATCTTATCTCCTATTTAGCATCTGCAAAATATTTGCATACTAGGAGCTAGTTCACACCTTACTGTGGGGAGGTTTTATCATCTTAGAGTTGTCATCAGCTTGCATGAACAATACAGCTTTATTACTGTTGATTAAGATAAAAGGGGATTAGACAAATTCATAGGCTTGGTCCTAACAAGGCTTCTGCTTGTGGAAATATCCCCTGAGTGGGATTCAACTCATGGGACATTCCCACCAACAGAAAGTGAGGGGGCAACTTTTACTGATTCCCCTTTTCCCCTGCAGCTCCTTGAAAAATCTTCTCTTGAGGTTCGTGGATTCTTCTGGAGTAGCCTGAGGGTGCTGCAGTGGTGAGGGGAAACAATCAAAAAGAGTATCCTGTCTTTTGTTTAGTGGGATACTTTGCTCTCACTCCTATCCATGAACAGAGGGAAAGCTTCTGTACAATAGCATTGGTGTACAACATCATTAAAATACAATCACCTCAGAACACTAAAACTTTAAATTGAGTATTATTGTGAAGATATTTGATCATGAAAAAGGAGGGAAACCATTCCCTCACACTGCTGTTGATAGCCTCTCGGAGGAGGGCACTTAGCAACACAGGAAGGTGTCTTATACCAGATTAGATTATTTGTCCAGCGGTGTGTTGTGTACTCGTGACTTGCAGCAGCTCTTTAGAGTGTTAAGCTGTGAACTTTTCTATGAACCGCTGCTTTGAACTTAAGGCACTCTTGGTTAAACCTTCTGCCTACAGCTCTTTTGGATTAGAGCTCCCAGCAGTCCAGCAGAGTGTGGCTGAGAGGTGCCATCCGGGGCTGGGTTTGGTGAAAGCTGTTAGACAGACACAAAAATTGCTCTACAGTGAGTTACCATGTTGAAAGATGAATTAGTTATGCACAGTTTGGTCCTTAGCAGTTTTGGGTGCCATCTTGCACTCTGTGTAATCTGAGCAGGATGCAGAGCATCCTCATAAATAAAAGAAATCAGTGCAACCTGCCAGCCAGGGCAAGTGAGCAATTGGTACTCGGCTCTCAATGGATACCCTTCTGTATCATGTATCCCACAGCCCAGGTTTTATTCTGCTTTGATTGGAAGTAGACACATGCTCTTGTCTTGGGGAAAATCGGGCTGTTGGGTGACCCTGAGGTCATTTAGAGCAGGGATGGGGGACCTCTGGCCCTCCAGATGCTTATGGATGATACAATTCCCATCATCCCAGACCATAAGCCATGCTGGCTGAGGCTGATAGGAGTTGAAGTTCAACAGCATCTAAAAGGCATTAGTTTCCTATCATAGATTTTGAAATATGAAGCTGCTGAGATGCAATGGATTTGGAATGGCAATGATACACTAAGTAGACAGTGGAAAGGAGGCCTTCTGGTAGAGCAAAGGGAAGCTGCAGGGGCTTCTTACAAGAGGCCACTGAGCCTCCTTCTCTGCTTAGACAGGCTGCAGGATTCCATCTTTTCATGGCAACATTTGAATAGATTTTCAGTGATAACAAATTTGTCTCTGCAGAGGATAACACTTACATTTATCTGTAGCCTGATAAAATGAAAGCAATAAACAACTTCCAGGATGCCAAGAAGAAAAGACGGGGGCTAATAAAAATGTTCCCAAGTCAATATTTAAAAAAATAGCATCTCTACCTATCCCTGTTTAGGTAGAAATTAAAACTGAAAGAGTTTTTGGAATGAAAGAGATCTGTGTTTCTACGCTGTGAAGCAGAAACAAGGAACACCATATGCTATCACTGTCTAAACTGGTTCCGCCAACTTACTAAACATGTGATAATAAGTGCAAATGACTATTTGAAAGCAAAAAAAGGAACAGCGCTGCCGCTCTGTCCTGCACCTCCGCTTCAAGTGAGGGCAATAGGAAGGCTTCATTAGCCCTCTATAATGTCGCCATGGCCAAATCTGGTTGACTGCATGATGCCATCACACTGGTCACGTTCACTATGTGATCTCCTATAGTCTTCAATCATGCAGAGAAGAAGCCCTTGCAAGTTTTGTTTTGTTTAAAGATGATGTACCAAAAGCAGCAGCTGCAGCAGCAACAGATTTCTGAAAGAATGGCTGTGAACAAGCATGAAGGAATGGGAACAGTGTTCTTGCCATTCCCACCACCCTAGGTGCTGCATCAACACCTAGGCTTTACAAAAGAAAATGGCACAATGCCATAACAGATTTGTTGCAAAAAGCTAAAAGGCAACTGAAGCTTTATATCTGAGAGGCTTTGATTACTTCTCAAAGCGCAGTCCATCATGAGCAGACAAGGCTTAATACTCCTACCGTTATCTGTAGCCTCTAAGCAGATCCAGCACCTCAGACATGGAACTATGAGGATAGGATGGAGCCCTGTGTAGATTCCCCAAAGTTTCCAGGTCCCACTCACATGAATGTATGCTTGAAGCCAGAATGCTTCTCTGGGATGACACAGACATGACACAGTCTGTATAATAATAATAATAATAATAATAATAATAATAATAATAATAGAGATGAAGCTCAAGCTTTTGGATGAAGACAGTGATGGAGATGTTTTCAGCATTTGGAGGACTAGGTACATCATAGTATAACTGTTGCGTCAGAACTGAACAGATTATTTCAACAGTCATGTGGAGTGATTGATTGTGCAGTTCTGGCCAGGTTACAGATCCCTAAGGACATTTATATGTGTAGTGCTCATAAATTATATTGTAGCGTTACTGATTTAAGTTGGATGGATCTGAATAAATATAAATCTGCAATAAAATAGAGATGCAGAATGTTATGAGATGGTAGGTGCAAGGCACCCAAAATACCAGATCAAGCTAGTGTTAGAATTTAACTAAGGCTTGTGTGTTAAAACTGGTTGCTAGACCCATGTGTGCATTTAAGCTGTGTACTAGAAACTTCTAATTCTCTGGAGTCAATACGCATAACAGCTAATTAAGTCAAGTTGGTGCTTCCTGTGATGTGTCAAAAGTTAACTAAGCCAGGACTAGCCTTCTGTATGAGGCAAAAGCCTGGAGGGTAATGAGAGATTAGGACGACAAAGGGTCAGGAGCAAATCTCATTTGCAAATGAGTTGGCTCCCTCAACTGAGAGTTACTTTAAAAGACAATGCCAGTTGTTAAGAGTTTTAGGATTGCAGTTAGGAATTACGCAATCAAGTTAGCAAGCAGTGGGCTGGAGAGAGAGTCAGAGAGCTACGTTTGAGAGCAATTGTTGGGGTTAAGTCGAAGACTATCAAGCCAGAAACTCTTGGGGTGTTAAGGTTGTGAACACCTCCATCATAGGCTCAGGTTGTATATGTGTGTGTAAATAAACCATATATCATAAAGACACCACAGTCTCTTCTGTGCCTCATTTCCAAAAGGGAATATGAACCCTTGGTAAGACCCTGGAAGCCCTTGATTCTCGTATTGCTGTGGAGATTGGGAAGGGTGTAACACAGAGAAAATATTTGTGGATTTGGTATGTGTGTGATTTTATCAGTGTCGTATAAAGCTGAAGCACTTGGCATTAAGGCACCAGTATTCCTAACTTTCACTACTTTGTTCATTCCATTGCGTCAGTGGTGGTGAGATAACAGTTCTCTTTTTCCTATTCGAATCTCCCAGACCCGTATGACATTCATTTGTGTCTCCTGTTTCCTCAGCACTTTATGCATGTGACAAATTCTGCCACCCCATTCCAGTTATTTAGCAGAATACAGAGAGAGCAGTAGGAAAATAAGGTTTATTCGATACACATCTTGCACTTTCATTTGACTATGAGACTGCTGCTCTATTTCTTTTAGATTTCTAGCCATTTGATTGCGGCTATAAATAGTTCCTGCACAGCTCTAATATTGCCTAGCTCCTCAAACTAGGATAACTACCTTTAAAATTGTGGCAATAATTCTCCCCTGAAAACTGAATCTTTTGTCTACCCTATTGATCTGAGATTACTACAACAAGCAATGGCTTGTGTCCAGTTGTGCCCTTTTGCTCCAACAAAGGCCTCTGTGAATGGAAGTGGGGTGGAGGAGATTGTAACAGATTTCAGCTATTTCCTGCAGCATCCTTCACCATCTTTCAGCCCTCCTGAGATGGTTTTGGGGTGGTACCAAAGGAGGCTGCAGGAGGAAGGGAGAATCTGCAAAGAGCCTTCCATGAGTGGGGAGACAGGTACCACCCAATAATTCCAAGTGGCTATGTAGACGCCATACACTTTAAACACATTTAAAGCACATGACTTTCCCAAAGAATTCTGGGAACTATAGTTTGTTAAGGGTACTGGGATTAGTACAGTTCCCATGATTCTTTGGGGGAAGCCATGTGCTTTAAATTTATGGTGGGTACCTAGCCAGAAAGACTATTATGATTTCCAGTAACATGGAATCATTGGGTTTTTTCTCAGTTGTGAAAAATGTGTGTTGAGTATACCTCCTTATTCCATTACAGGGGTTCAGTGAATCAGATAAAATCAGCAGTTCATTTGGAAGGACTTTTAATGGAATTAAATACAAATTGAAATTAAATTTCAGTTTATGAAGATAAATATTGACTTCATGCGTTGTAGCCAATTTGTGTCATGTATACATCAATCCCATCCTATTTACTCCATAGGGTGTTTCTGAGCACAATTCAAATTGTTGGTGTTGACCTTTGAAGCCCTAACAGCCCCTGCCCTGTATACCTGAAGGAGCGTCTCCACCCCCATCCTGAGATCCAGTGCTGAGGGCCTTCAGGTGGTTCCCTCACTGAAGAGAAGTGAGCCTACAGGGAACCAGGCAGAGGGCTTTCTCTGTAGTGGAGCCCACCCTGTGGAGTGCCCTTGCATCAGATGCCAAGGAGATGAGTAATGATATAATCTTTAGGAGACATCTGAGGGCAGCCTTGTATAGGGAAACTTTTTAAGGTTTAATGTTTTACTATGCTTTTATATATGCTGGAAGCCGTCCAGAGTGGCTGGGGGAACCCAGTCAGATGGATGGGGTACAATTATTATTATTATTATTATTATTCCTTTCCATTCAAATCTCTCTGCAAATTGAGATTTTATACCTGCTGTTTTCTTATGTGTCCCTAATAGAGGGGAAACAAATTGCTAAGCTGTTCTCTATCACACTTTCTGATTGCTTTGCAAAGGTACAGCCATACCTTTTACCTCTTCTTACGAACACTTTGTGTTACGTTTTTTCAGGTTGTGAATGCGGCAACCCGGAACTTCCGGATTTCACCACGCACATCTGCAGAAGCATTCTGCACGCTTCGAGCATGTGCAAAAGCGTTCTGCGTGCTTCGCGCATGCGCATAAGTGCTCTATAGCGCTTCACACATGCGCAGAAACACCACTCTGGTTGTGGACTTTTCAGGGTGCAAACGGCACCCCGGAATGGATTGTGTCTGCAACCAGAGGTACCACTGTAGCTGAAGACTTCCGATAGGCTGCTTTTTGCTATAGTGGTCACTTTCAGACAAACTGTTTATTGAGCGTTCATCATGATTTGTCTGCAGAAAGTTTGTGGGGAGTTTAGAAGTCATCAGCTATTGACTTAGCACACATTCTGATTTGTTTGCAGGGAGATTATACGATGTTGGATCAAGCGTTATCCTACACTTTCTAATGCATTTTCCCAGAATGTCAGATTCTTTCAGGAAGTGGGTTTGTTGTGTAACAGATGCAAAAGAATGATTATTGCGCAACCTGAATTTGCTGGTATGTGATTGAATATCACCCCTCCCTCCCCCCCAAAAAATAGTGGCAGCCTGGAAGCACGCAGTACAGTGGTACCTCAGGTTACAGATGTTTCAGGTTATAGACGCTTCAGGTTACAGACTCCGCTAACCCATAAATAGTACCTCGGGTTAAGAACTTTGCTTCAGGATGAGAACAGAAATCGTGCAGTGGTGGCACAGCGGCAGCGGGAGGCCTCATTAGTTAAAGTGGTACCTCAGGTTAAGAACAGTTTCAGGTTAAGAACGGACCTCCAGAATGAATTAAGTTCTTAACCCGAGGTACCACTGTATGTAACTAATTAAGAGATAATAAAAATGTAAACAGCTCTAAGGAAGGATCATAATTGAACCAAACTAAATTGAGTTTTGGATTAGATTATCAATAAGGTAGCCTCTAGCAAAAATAAAACAGAATAGTGCAAGCTCAATGACAAACCTAATCACCATCAGGATTTCTTCCACCTAATAAATGCAATCAAATGTATTACAAGTATTCAAATATGGTGTTGAGTGAACTATTTAAATAACTGCAGTGAGCCAAAACATTCCCAGTATTTTCCCTGCAAACGGCTAAAAAAAGAAGGTTGCAAATCCAGTTTTCATCTACCAGCCTGTAGTATCTGTCCAACTGCTGCTGCATGCACAGCTCTGTGATGGAGTTTAACTGCCCTGATTAGAGAACAGAGGTCACTCATCATCATCCCCATTTGGCAGGTGAGGGTTTTTTGGGTTTGTTTTTTTAAGAGAGAGAGCTCATTAAGTCTGCCAAAAGCTGCATTAAATAATCCGCTCTGCATCACATTTATAGGCACCGTAAAATCACAGTACAAACTATAATAAAGACTGGGAGATTGGTTGTTGATCTGACTCTAAGGCTACAATCTTATGCTTGCTTACCTGGGAAGGTAATTTATTTTAGCGACTTCTAAATAAACATGCATAGGACTGGGCAGAATAGCAAAGAAAAGCAAATAATTTCTAAGTTTACTTTACTCATGGAAAAGATGTTATTTTGTTACTTGGGTATTTTTTTGTTTCTTTGTTCTTTTTTGGGAGGTGGGTAACAAATAAAAAATTATATTTAAGTTCACCTTCCGCATGCCATATGGACAACCATAAGATAATTAATGAAGTCAATCATGTGATGCATGGGGCTTACGAGTACTGAGTTTGCGTTGTATAGACCAGGTGACAGCTTCAGTTAAAATCTGATTATATATTTCCTAGTAATTTGCATGCTTCTGATCTCCATGACAGGGAGATCTGTACAGCTGGCTTCAAAAGACTGGCATTAAATAGTTTTGGAATAGTCACTCTACTACATCTCTGGTTCTGCTCCTAAAGTGGCGAATTAGTGATGGCACTAAAGCCTGTGATTTTCTGATCCAGAATATCAATTTGTGCCATTTGAACACTGCAGATAGCATGGGAATTATCACAACTTCATAAAAGCTCAATAATTTTCCAACTGATTATCAACTTGACCCAGTCACACTGGCCACACCAAGTACAGTATAGCACACTTATACAGATTTAGGCAAAATACGTCCCAGAAAGACAATATGTACATATACAGAATGTTGTATGAATTGTCCAGTTATGAAATGGATATTGGAACACAGTGAAATCTTAGGGTGAGCACAATCTTATTACAATATCAGGCTTTTTCTGAAATATGGCAGAAAATAGCTTCCTGCTTCTTCAAGCCAAACAAGTGTTGATCAGGAAAGAAATCCACATCAAATTTTATCCTATGACAAAGCGTTTCTATGATGCTATCAAACATTTTATAAGTTAACCAAGCAGAAAGAAAGGGTGTTAAAACAAGATCTATATTGCTGTAATTGTTATCAGATTATTCTCAAGATTTAAAAGTATTATCTTACTCACTGGATCACAGTAAATATTCCCAATGGCTTATCATTAACATCCATTGTATTTAAAGTAGATTGCAGAAGCAGAAAGGTCCTTTATTGGAAACCTCTGTCTCTGGTCTCTCGCACACTCAAGATCTTCTGGGTCTATCCAGTTCCCTTCTCCAAATGAAGTCAACCACAACACGGTTAGTACTGTATTTGTGGCTTAAAAATAAAAATAACTGGTGCCCGCTAGGCAGAGGACTGCTATTGTGTCACACTTCACATTGCATCTCTCTGTCAATATAGCAGACATGAGGAGAATCAATGCAAAAGCCATTGTCCCAATGCTCTATGCTATGACAATTATGTGACAATTTAAAAGCATTTAAACTCAACCTTGAAACTTGCCTTGAGATTAACCCAAATACATGCAGTTTGATGTACAGCTTTAACTGGAGCTCGTAATGACTATAGTTGTGTGCTTGTGTGTGCTTGTGTGTTTCCATGCAGAAAGTGAGAGTGGGCTTTTAGTATATATGATATCTACTATTCACTGCCCTTAGTAGAGGAATGTTTAGTTCTCTTAGGCTGCAATCTTTTGCACACTTTCTTCAGAGTAAGTCCCACTGAATATAGTAGGATTCACTCTCAACTAGGTAAACAAGCCTAGGATCGCACTGCTAACACATTATGATGGATCTGTGCTTTTCTATTGTTAAATGTACAGCTAGACATCTTGGTTTAGGGGTTATTTGAATGAAGCACATTGGGTTGTCTCCATAGCTGTGCCAATGAGGTTCCACTGGCACAATGGAGCTTCCCTTTCCTCTCCTCCCCCATGTGTTCCAAAAATCTTCTCCAGAGAATCCCCCCAAGCCTCCAGACTTCGTTTTAAGGGTGCAGAACAGGAAGCCCTGCAGTGCATGCAGAAATCTGTTGTGCCAGTAGAATCCAGTGTACACAAATCCCCCACTTTCTGGGATTTAGCACAATGCCAGTGAGTTGAATAAAAAAGCAGCACCTGTAACTGAGGCACCTACCGCAGTGGGGTTTTTTTTTATAAGAAGGAAGCAGCTTTTTACTGCTGCTCCAGCAGAAGCTCATATGTGCAAGAATATTCAATTATATAATAATAAAAAATTCCTGCCAGTTTAAGATCAGAGTTAAAGCTATCTGATGCTGGCTCAGGCTCCACAAAGCCAGGAAATTGGAAGCTAAGACTGATGCCATAACTGACGTGCCCTGTGATCAGCAATAAAGTTGTGCAATGTCACAAATTGTGCTTGCTTACATATATTGCTTCTATATATTAGCCCAGCAGATGCCATTTTTATAAGCTGTAGAACTCTGAGGCTTATAATAATGGAACCTTGTTATTGCTACTTGCCTTAACTATAGGAGAACATAAGCAAGACATGAGCATAATAGCCGTCCTGTGCTCAAGTAACACAAGAACACCCTGGGATCAAGCCAGAACAGAGGGGGCCAGGTGATTTTGAGAGAGCCTACTCTGAGTGCCCCTAGTAAAGGCAAAGGAGGACCCTTTGGTAAATATCATTGAAACTGAGCTTACATTTCCCATCTGACCTGAGCCTATTACCAGTTTTGCATGGCCCTGCCTGGGCTCAATAATCTGATGAAGGGCAGTCTAGAAATCAAAATACTAATTAGCAAAGGACCACAAACCAGTTCACACAACACATTCATTGTCAGATCAAACAGTCTAAGATTGGCCCAGGAAGGTGCTTGCCATGGGTAAACGGGCAATTTGATTTTCCTTACAGCTGCATCTGAAGAAATTGACCCACTGCTGGTTATCTCTTTTACAACGAAGTTCACAAAATGCATTCATCCACATCAATGCACTGAGCAAGGAGGGCAGGCTGTTGATGCAGACAGGGAATGTATTGTGGGAACAGACCTAGATCCAGGACTCAGCTACATTCATAAAGATAAAGCGCTTTATATGCGTTATAACGCTGTGACACCAGATGGTGCTGTGGAGTCCCGTCTTTCGCCTATGGGATTTCCCTGTATGAAGTTTACAATGTGTTTAACTGAATCGCTTCTTTGATGTGTCTAGATCCAGCCCCAGAGTAGGTGGCAGTACTGATAGCCTGACGTTTGGGGCTCAGAGTGGCGGCATTTTGCTAGGGATGCATTTCCCCCCATCACAGTGGAACTTTGCCTTTCACACAGTTCTTAGAGATACAGAAGTCTACTCTGCACAAATTATCTAGCAAACCTTTATAAGACAGGGACAGTACAGCTTCTCCAAGCAGGTGATTCCTGTAGTGATCCAAATAACTAATTAATAAAAGAGATAACAATCTAAAGAACTAATAAAAAAAGAGATAAGAATCCAAACAACTTAATTAGGATATGATATGGCAAATTAAGCTGTTTTCCCTACTTTGCCAAAAGCAGAACGTAGAATGACAATAATTGCAAACTTTGGGAGAATTCTGGATCTTTCATCTTCTTAGCATGGACTCAGGCACCCCTCTGAAAGCACTGAAAGCACTTACAGTGAGGCTCTATCTCATGTTTTGTTGTTGTTTAGTCATTTAGTTGTGTCCGACTCTTTGTGACCCCATGGACCAAAGCACGCCAGGCACTCCTGTCTTCCACTGCCTCCTGCAGTTTGGTCAAACTCATGTTTGTAGCTTCGAGAACACTGTCCAACCATCTTGTCCTCTGTCTTCCCCTTCTCCTTGTGCCCTCAATCTTTCCCAACATCAGGGTCTTTTCCAAGGAGTCTTCTCTTCTCATGAAGTGGCCAAAGTATTAAGCAATTACAAATCCGGGACAGTTCAATTTTTTTCAAATTTGGGTATCTTAGACCCAGTATGCTACAAACACAGTCTATGAGTGATGCACATATTTTTGATTGGACAGCGATTTCCTATGTGGTTGTGTTAGCACAGAGATGCTAACTTCATTGCACACCTCTAATTACTCAATCACCAACTTTAATGAATGATCTTGTATGAAAAGCAAGCTCTTAAGAAATGACCACATTTGTTCAGTGAACCAAATGGAAACCCCAGGAACTGAAATTACTACCATGCTGTTTTAAGAGGTGTGCTTGTTCATATTGGTAAGTGGCTGAACTACAAGGTCTGAACATCAAGCATTTTGTCTCAATGACTAGACATGATTATTGCAGAACTGAATGGCACACAGCTGTGCCATAATAGTAATTATGGTACAAGCCCCGAGAACTGGCACGGCTGAAGCTTGATTCAGAGAACACAGTTAATGGATGAAATTCTACAGCTCCATTTGATAGTAGCAGGTGATATGTGTAACAAATGAGATCAGTAATACTAATACTAATAATTTTAAATAAATTATACATGTTTACAGTTACAAAGAAACAATGCATATTAATAATTACAATAAACCAAAACATATACAAGGTTGAATATTGTCTAGAGCATCACAAATGAGTTATACTTTCTATTCAGAACATCACAATTAAAACTGGCTTTCTACAAATTTATTCTGCCACTTTTCATTACTTGCTCTCAATGCAATATGTTAGTTTAGATAGTATTACTATACTCCATGTTCTAGTAAACCATTCGGAAATTATTTGAGTGTTGTTGTTTTTTAAAAAAAACAGCAACAACATATTTTTAACCAATGTAGACAGGGATCATTCTGCCGACTCTAATTGGAAGCATATAGAAGCCCATTGCTTATCGTGGTACGTTTCAAAGAAATTTTTTTTATTGTATTTCAAGGACAGCCATTGCTGGTGCAGGTGCAATAAAAATTCTTTCCTGTTCCCATAATTGGCACAGTCTAGAGCAAGAGTTATCTGGGTGAGAGAATAAGATTTGTTCACACTCCTGGGGGATTGGGGAGTGCACAGTATTCTTGCTGCTGGAGCTGCCTGTCTCGGGGGATCTTGGTGTGCTGGCCAAGAGAGGCTTAACCTAGCCCTCAAGAGGACTGTAGGAGTTCAGCAGGACACATTTGGGTCTCTCCAGGTGCCTTCAAGAGAGCTGTCAGGTGATCAGGGGCAAAGAAGAAGGACTTACATTTCCACCTCAAGACTGAGAATCTTATTAGATTTTTTTACTCTTCCTTTCAGTGAAGAATCAATCTGAATATTTAAGACTATGTTTAACTGAGATAATAAGACTGGGATCACCTGTACATTATCATTTCCTGGTAACTGCAGATCACACTAGCATTTTTTTTCCTGCACTAGCCACTTGTAGGGCAATCGCAGATATAACAAGGAGCTTCTGACTCTGCTCCTGGTGCCAGTGTCCTTCACTGACCCTTCTCCTTCACTGTCCACACATTCTGCATGTTGTGGCTATGGTACCTATTAGATATCATATAATCCCTGTTTTAATATAGCTGCACCTGCTGCATACCCCCCCCCCAAGTGTCCCTATTTTCCAGGGATGTCCCTGATATATAAATAGTATAAATAGTAAAATTATCATTATGGAATGGGACATCCCTGTTTTCATCAGAGAAATGTTGGAGGCTATGCTGTTGCCCATTCATTTCTGGGCCCAATTCAAGGTGCTTACAATAGTGTTTAAAGTACTAAATGACTTAGGACTGAAACATCTGAAAAGCTGCCTTCTTCCCTACACACCCTCTTGGTGGTAAGGGCAGCAGAGGAGGCCCTCTTGGTAGCTCTGCCACCTTCAGAGGCTTGGTGGGGGAGCGGGCATGATCTGTGGAAGCCCCCAAGTCATGGAACTCCCTTCTCCACAAAAGTACGTCCAGCACCTTCACTATGCAGTTTCCAGCAAATGTTGAAGGCACACCTCTTTACCCTGGCTTTTGACACTTGAAGCACATATTTTTAAGTCCCACCTTGCTTTTGTGACTGTGGGTTGTTTTCAACCATTTCTAATGTTGTGTTTTAATGTTGTAATCCGCCCTTAGGGTCAAGGGCAGGTTAATAATAATAATAATAATAATAATAATAATAATAATTTGGGACCAAGATATTTAAAGAACCTTCTTTAGTCACATGCGCTAGCGCACTCACTGCAATTGATGTACGAAGCCCTGCTTCGTGTCCTGTTGCCATTGGAGGTTTGGCTGGCCAAAATACAGGATGAGGTATGTTCAGGTGCAGCGCCTGGGTTATAGAACCCCACCCCCACCCAGATCCCCCAATTGCCCTCCTCTTTCTAGGTGTTCTGTCACATGCCCAAAATGTGGATATTGGTTAAGTTTCCCCCTCCCTCCCTCCATTTAATGTCAGGCTTAGTCTTTCAGCTTTTGTTTAGTATTTATGTTTTTATGGCATATTGTTTTGATTTATATTCTGAGCCACTTTGGAGTGATGGTTCTGAAATTAATTGATATGTAAAATGCCCCATAGTCTCTGCATAGGTTGTCTAAAACAAATATGCATGGATTTTCCAGTTAAGGAAGACTATGGTGCTAAAATGCCTTATTGAAAAGATCCTTCCTGTAGGTAACCGACAGCGGTATAAAATAGAAAGAATTTTGACTCCTAAGCCAATTAACTCTTACCACTTATGGCCATGCTGTTCTGTGTGTGCATCTCCGTCTAGGCAGACAATGAAATCAGGCTAATTGTCTTTATTCTGCTCTGTGCTGTAATTAGTTTCTCGTATGGGAGGGAAGTGTGGCTGTATTTACATTTTCAAAACAACAAGGGAATGTTTAATCCAACTCTCTTATTCCCTAAAAGCCTTACTTACCTCTTCCAGTATTAATGAATCATAGGTATCTATCTATGCATCTATGTTAGGCTTTCCTTAATGATCCAGAAATAACTGCTGTGATTTACATTCAGAATGCTCTTGGTTTTAAGCCTCTTGAGAAGCCTTCTCTAGCATCTGCGGCAACTACCTTGAGCAAGGCTTTCTCCCTCTTACATCCTGTTAGGAAGAGGAACACAGGAAACTGCCTCATGCCAAATTAGACTGTTGGGTCCATCCAGCTCAGCCTACACTGATTGACAGCAGTTTCAGGCAAGGACTCTTTCTAGCCCGACCTGCAGATGCCAGGGATTGAACTTGAGACCTTCTGCATGCAAAGCAGGTGCAGTGAAATAAATAATACAGATTCTGGTTATGCTCTCTAATTCCCTGTTGCAACCCCTTCCAACAGAAATTCTTTTTGCCTTGCTGGGAGGTCCCTGGTGAACATGGCAGAGCTGAGACCCTGACCTATTTGTTCCATCCTAGTTGAACTTTGCAGTAGCTTGTGGGGTTTTTTTAAAGACCTCTAGTTCCATGAATGTGAGAGAGAATTTTACAGCAAATCTGAGTGTATGCGCTTTTTAAAAACAAAAAATGCTATTTGTAAGTATTCGGTGTTCAATAAATGAAGGATAAAAATAGTAACTTGTGAGCTATTATCTCTGATTACTCTTACATATAAATTATATGCAAATCAGTGCTAGTCAGCTATAGCACAGCCTTTGATGACTTAATTGCTGTGTGTGTGCCATTTTCTCTATAAGAAATAAGGACAATAAAACTTGAGCTTGTGAGCCACATGACACTCCCATAGACAACAGCTTCCTAAATCATCAATAGCGGGATCATATACAGTTGACAGGACAATTATTGAGCCATGGGATGGGTAGTTCGGTAGGAAAAGCCCATGCTAGCGTATCAGTTAGCTCTAATGAGGACAAAAACGCAGACTGCATCAAGCTGAAAACATTAATAGGTTTCAGCTCCGCATTTCCTGTTTTTGGCTTTAGGTTTAAATAGATCTTCCCTGCACAATAAGTGCATTTATTCCTCTGCTAAGTAAGTTACAGTGCATCCCAAAATATGGTTTCATACTATTGTACTCCTCCATAATTAGCCTGATTGTTCAAGTAGGTCAGCACCCAACTGCTCCCATCGAGAACAGGAGCAATTAGAGGCTGAGTACTTTTGAAAATTGGCTCTCTCTCTTGTTTATGCTCTCTGCTTTTAAGCAAAATCTTCCATTCTTTATCTTCATATTTATACAGATGTAGCAATGCCTGAGCACTTAGGACTTTAGGACTTATTAGTGTAGTTAACTTTAGGATAGATAGATGATAGATAGATGATAGATAGATAGATAGATAGATAGATAGATAGATAGATAGATAGATAGATAGAGATATAGATGGATGATGATAGATAGATAGATAGATAGATAGATAGATGATAGATAGATAGATAGATAGATAGATAGATAGATAGATAGATAGAGACATTGTATCCTGAATGCGGTAGGCAGGTGCTGGACAATAATCCCTAGATGGATAATTCAGCACCCCTGGGGTCTGCTTGTTTTGCCCAGCTTTTTAACTATAATATACAAACAAGTACATTTATCAACAAAAACACAAAAATATCATTCAATAACTGTCCTGATTTAAAACTTGAACATTCAAACTGATGAGCTTTTTCAGAGTTAGACTCCATACATCTGCAAAATTGCTCTCCAAGCTCTCAGATAAAAAGCAAAGGAAGGCAGAATGTGCTACCCTGTGCCACTGAGGAAACATTAAGCTCTCTGGAGACACCTGAAGAGAATGTAGAACAGCTACCACAGAGGGCAAGGGTGGGAAAGCATTTCCTACCCGAGGGGCATAAGGACAAACTTCTGGAGGTTGTATTCCAGTGCCGGTTGGGAGCCTAGTGTAAACATAGGTAGAGAGAATCCTGAGGACTAGATGGAGAGGCCTGGAAGGCTGCATTCAGCCTCTGGGCCTAAGCTTCTTCATCTCTTTCTAAGGCTAAGAAGAGATACCGAAATGAAAACCTCCAGGAAAAAAAGATCATAATCATGTGAGCAATTTATAAGAACTCCGGACAGAAACATGGGGCTATCCCATTTTATTCTCACAATAGGATATGAACAAGTCATGGCTTGGTTGTTTTTCACATACAAGGGAGATATAAAACAAATCAGAATGACCCCCCGCCCAGTAAATTACAATATGGCTTGTCTTGCCCAGATCCGAAGTGCTTTTGAAAAAAAAGGCAAAACATTTTTTTTCTTCCTTCTATTTTAATTTTACTTATTTATTTCATGAGATTTATATACTGCTTGATTGTAATGAAGCCTTTAAGACAGTGTTTCCCAAACTTGGGTCTCCAGCTGTTTTTGAACTACAAATCCCATCATCCTTGACCACTGGTTTTGCTAGCAAGGGATGATGGGAGCTGTAGTCCAAAAAAGAGCTGGAGACCCCAGTTTGAGAAACACTGCTCTAAGCAGTTTACAAAAAAAGAGAGAACTATATAACTTTCAGTAAAAAATAAAAGGTTAAACACAACTATTTTAAACATTCAGAAAATAATGAAAATCGACATAAGCTGAAAACCAGATTAAAGCACGTGTCAACATTCTATATGTTGACAAAATACACCATATTTTAATATGTTGACGACAAAAAGGCACCCCAGAGAGTACAGTGAAGGTGCCTGCCTGCTGTCAATAGGCACGGAGTTCCAGGGTTTTATTTTTAATCGCAAATTCAAGAGCAAAAGAATATAAGAATAGCCCTGCCAGTCAGCTGAAAGGCCCATCTAGTCCAGCATCCTGTTCTCATATTGGTCAACCATATGCCTATGGAAAGTCCACAAGCAGGACCTGAGTGCAACAGCACTCTCCCCATTTGGGATTCCCAGCAGCTGATATTGAGAGGCATACTGCCTCCAAGAGTGGAGGCAGAACATATCTGTCATGGCTAGGAGCCACTGACACCATTTTGATCCTCCATCATTTTGTTCTCTAAATTTGGACAAGACTTCCGTTTTCTGAAAGAAGTCTTCTTGTCTGCAATAGCGTCCTTGACTCTGCTCATTAACCGCAGAGGCACCCTCTTGGTGCTGGGGGTATCTTCCCTGATCTGCAGTGTGCATTCCCACTGGGCTTCTCAACCCCCAAGCATTCTGGAAAGATTTGACCTTCTTCACTTTCCCTTTTAACTTCCTTCTCCCCAATCCTTTCATTCAGGGGAAGTTTCCTTTTTTTTTTTTTTGAAGTAAAATGTGACTGTGAGCACAGAGCTTATATTTTCAGGCTGTCACAAAAATTTGTTCCTCTGTACGACTGGGTTTGCTTCATTGCTTTTTATTTTCAATTCAAGTGCCTACAGAGTTCAGCCATTCTTCGCTTGTGAGATGACATGGAATCGCAGAGTAAGGAAGTAGCACTGGGGAGAAACACTAGCATTGCTCAGCATGATGACTGGAATGCCATTTTTTGTTTCCAAAAACATAGCTGATAATTGCCACCTGCAAATAATCAGTTACGGCAATGACTATACCTGCCTTAACGTTATTTAAACTACAGAACCTCAAACCATGCGGTGTTTTCAGCCTTTTCAACCAGCATTTATTCAATCCTTTAGACCAGGTTTGCCCAAATTTCAAACATTCTGAAACAGTATTTCACTGGTTTAAAATTGTAGATACATTTGTTGGTTGGCTGGCTAGATGGTTTGTACAAAAATCCTCAGTCCCACCCTTGTAGTGTTCATTCATCACTCAAGGTGGCTCAGGGTTGCTGACTTAAATAAAATAAGGGGGGCAGGTAAGCCCTGCCCCACATAATTGATCACATGACACGGTGTGCACACACCATTTGAATGGCAGTGCTCATCAACTTGGGGAGGGCATGGCCCCCTGGAACATTTTATTGGAGGGGTGAAGACACCACAGCCCCTAGGAGTTGGCTCCTATGGAGTGGGCTATAACATTTTAATATCAAAATACATATCTATCTATGTATGTATCTATACATGCATATGTACGTACGTACATGTACACTCAGCTCACAACTTGTGCAGGGGTTAGGTTCCAAAGATTGCACATAAAGCTGAAATTGCATTTAGCCAGAAGAATCCTGGAACTTCTCCCTACTATAGCTGCTACAACTATTTCTACTTTTCCAGAACTGGTGTGCTAAGCAGGCCTTGCCCTGTGCCCCCCAAGGCAGAGAGCTTTTAAACTCTCTATATTCCTTACTGGGCTCTGGAAAGATTTCGTGCCTGCTATAGGAGGCTCCTGCAAAATCTGCCAAAAACCTCCCAGAACCCACAAAATACCTTTCCAGAGCCCAGTAAACAATGCAGAGAGGGTTTTGTTTTTTTTAATTACATGTTGGTGAAACCTGTCACAGAAAGAGCTTTTAAGCTCTCCGCCTTGCATACTGGGCTCTGGAAAAGAATTGTGTGGGTTCTGGAGGCCTTCACAAGACTTCTCCATAGCTTGGTAAGCAGGGCAGAGAGCTTCCTCTCTCCCTTAAAAACCCTGCAGGAACCACTGCTGTTATTTTCTCTAGCAAACTGCCTCACCGACCATGGCTTGTGACCATGACACTCTGAAAGATGCAGACATTTGTACAGCCTTTCCTTCTCAAAGCAGAAGCAGGAGGGAATCGACATTTAAAATGGTTTATTTTCCAGTTAAGGATCAGCCATCTTCTGTTCAGCCATCCAGAAATAAACTCTCTCCAGCCCACTGATTGATTTTTAAGCTATTTAGTTTTGCTAGCAGAGTACAGTTGGATGTAGTGCATTGTACAGACTAGTTTCAGGGAGTGATGTCATATTCTGCTACAACAGTTCATAAAGCATTCCATCTTTTTATTGGAGCTTGTTTCCTACAACACTTTAGAAAGGCCTTTTCCACCCCATTAATCTCAGTGTGGAATCTTTCGTTGACATGTAAGGCCTCCAAATGAACTATACCAGAAATATTTTTCTCTTCTTATTTATGTATGGCCAGCAATTTAAATTAATTAGTACCAAATTCTCATGTGTGGTTTGATATTGTGAACGAATTTATTTAATGCATCTATTCAGTGTGGCACAGGTTCACTTGCGGAGCTCTGCCAATTAGCTAGGGTACTCATTCTTAATTTGTGTCAAGATGCTCTTGCCTAGGAGATAACAGGTCTAAAGTTGCAGTCAACTGGCTTCATCAGGTCAGCCTTTGGAGTAGGTTTTTTTCTTAGAAACCTATTCACAATCCTCAAACTAAATCATATTTTGACTCAGGAAGAGTTGTACTGGTGTTGAGATCAAGCTTTCATGCCAGTCTTCTTGGTCCTATTTCAGCATCTCAACATCACCTGTTATTTGAGATCAGCTGCAGCCCAACTGATTGCTGGGGCTATTTACCAAATGTCCATAGAAATTCAAGCAAGCATCAGAAACCCCTAGAACTTTTGGTGGTAGTGTTTCTGGTTTCAAGAGTGTTTCTGTTTGTATGGATTCCCTTTCCCGCTTGCTTCTGAAACTGCATCTGCCTGCCTGCCTGCCCTGTTTGCTGGAAGCTGGAATTCTGATCTTGCCTTGGTTGTCTAGAGTTTCTGGAACTTCGCTTTGTAGAGACTGTTGGATTTGCCTTGGGTTCCATTGCCTTGGCTCTACTCCCATGTGTCAACATGCCTCGTGATTATCTCTGTACAGTATTCATATAGTCCTGCTGCTAATCATGGCTCCAATCTACTTGAAGGTTTTATTAGCCTTCCAATATCATAAGACTAGCTGGATTGTGTCTGGATTGTTAGAGCTTCATTTACATGCTTAATTTGCTGTGAATGTACAGTGAAGAGTTGAAGATTATGAAAGTCATCTTTGGCAGAATGGTAATTGAATTGACCAATAATTCCATTGCCATAAAAAAAAAATCATTGCCCCAAAAACCAAACTCTTATTTATTACCCTGATAAATTCAGCCCATAAATGAAGCCTTTGCTATTGCTCTATAAACACTTCCTCGGTGGCTGGGATCCAGGAGTTCTTGTGAGCAGAACACTGTTCCCAGTGGTGGAAAGGAGAGTGGGATGATTTTTGTGAATTCTTCATCCTTAACCCCTTATGCCCCCTGAATATTTGACAAGTGGTGTATGTTTTTAAGGGGAACTGTGAAAATCACTGTCAGATTATACAGTGGTACCTCTGGTTAAGTACTTAATTCGTTCTGGAGGTCCGTACTTAACCTGAAACTGTTCTTAACCTAAAGCACCACTGTGGCTAATGGGGCCTCCTGCTGCTGCCGCGCTGCCGGAGCCCGATTTCTGTTCTCATCCTGAAGCAAAGTTCTTAACCTGAAGCACTATTTCTGGGTTAGCGGAGTCTGTAACCTGAAGCGTATGTAACCTGAAGCGTATGTAACCTGAGGTACCACTGTAGTGTGATCTGCAAACAGAAGGAGTTCCTCCATCTATGGCAACACAATTCATGGTCTAACTCAGCAGGCTAATTCTTTTGCTTGAAGTAATTTCCTTGTTTGCACCATATCATATAGGTATGTGTTTTTAAAAACCCCAAATTCCTTATCAAAACATTGTGACAACTTCAGTAAACCATGAAATGAGGAATATTTCATTTGATATTTGTTCAGTTGGAACAAATCACTGAATTCCATGAACAGTTACTGTACATCTAATAAGAATTTATACAATGAAGTTGCAGCAGACTTTTGATCTACAACTGAATATGCAATCCCTTTATGTCCATGGGGTCTGATTCCCATGCAGCTGTTCTTAGCTAGAAGAGGGCAATAACATTTTAAGCCTTTTTAGATCTGTATTATTATTATTATTATTATTATTATTATTATTAATCAACAATATTCAAATTTTACCATTTGGAATTTGAATTCAAGGTTCAAATTTTTTTATTCACATATTCCGTCAAAATTCAAAATCTGACTGAGATTTACTCCCTACTGAAGACCCTCTTTTGAGATTAGGTAAATGAACGAACATAGCATAAAATAACAAACTCCATGGCAAATGTCATTTGTCAGCTAATGTTAAACAACTGTTGCAACATACCAGCTGTCAGATACTGCCAAATGCTGACTATTTCTGAAACATCACTCAATGTCAAATGCTGAGATTAAGTATGTTCTTATATTTCTACTGCCAGGGAATAGGCATTGTCTACATTCACAGAGGACAGCACTGAAAGGAGTTTTGGGGTAGAAAACTTCTCGTGCACAGGGTGTTAAAAGGCCAAGTTATGAGGAAACAGCTTCAAATCAATCTCACCCTAGGGCAGCAGCTCCTGTCTTCATGACTACTGGAACGGTATAAATTTAATCAGAGTGTCTTTTAAAGGCCAGACCTTGCCATTGAGCTCTGTGAAGCAGTCACTTTCAGTAGTGCAAAGGGAATGTGTCATAACAGCAACCAGGAATTATTTAGATCAAGACCCAGCCCTTTTCTCTTGGAATCACTGTAGTGACTTGCCAGAAGAAGAATTCCCTGGCCTGTAATCCACTCCACTTAGGCACCACTTATGCCACAGGCTTTAGAGAGACAGAGCCTCTGTAGCTCAGTGGTAGACAGACCCAAGGCATGTTGCTGCCCAAGGCAAAGGACCGAATGCTACCTATTTGCATCCCATGTACAAAAGCCAACCAGACTGGCAACTGAATCTTACTTCAACACTAGTGACGGGATCTCCACTGCATCTGAGGGCAGCAGGCTAGCTTAATGGGTGCAGATCAGGCCATAGATGAGGGACACAACTCCATCTTCCTAACACCTCATTGCCGTTCCCAACCTCCCAACATATGTTGCCTTAGGCAGCTGCCTAATGGCAGCAGAGCACATAATATGCATGCAGAAGGTCCCAGATTCAACTCCTAGCATCTCCAGGCAGGAGAAGGCTCTCCTCCGAAACCCTGAAGAGCCCCTTTGGTCAGTGGAGACAACACTGTTAGATGGACCACTATATGGCAGATTAGAATGTTGATAAGGAAATGCTTCCACTTGCTTGTCAGGTGACCCCATGGGGTTTTGTCTGGCTCTATCAAGGCCAGCTTGGGAACTTGTCTTTAGGAAAAGAGACTTAGCTGATGATATGACCTTCCCCCCGCCATGCTGTCCGCTCATTGGTGCCTGACTTTCTTCTTCCCTGAGTTTCCAGACTTCATGCCTTGACATAAGCCCCTGTGAAAATATCACATTACCAGATGCTGGGGAGAACTGCAACGTGAAAGAAGAGATGGCGTGAGGGGGGAGAGAGAAGAATGAAGAGAAGAGAACATTTCAGCTGACAGCATGTTCTGTCAGCAGAATCATATTTCTAATTTAGCAGCGTGCACCACATGGATATTTCAGCAGGGAACTCATGCCTGCAATGCACACATGTTACCCGTGGGATTGGACACTTTCCTTCTTTCAAAAGCAACATAAGAATCAATGGCAAAATTTCATAGTGAGTTTAAAAAGCAAGGAAATGTGGGGCTGAGCAATTCGTCTGCTCGGTGGATAGGAACAGCAGCAGCCTTAACTAGGAAATGTGACATAAAATAGTAGAAAGAATCCAGGCCTCTGCAGCAGGGATGAAGAACCTGTGCCCCCAAACATGATGTTGATGGACTCCAACTCCCACCACTCCCAGCCAGCATGACCAATGGCCAGGGCTGATGGGAGTTGTAGTCCAGCAGCATCTAGCAGGCCAGTTTCCCCATCCCTGCTCTACCATCTTGAAAAGGGTGTCTGCCTCTTGACTTAACTCTGGGCTTAATGTGTCTGCCAATTAATATGCCCGCCAAGTCCAGGATAGCTAAGCAGTGTTTTCAGTTGTGGCACACAGAGTGATTAGTGTTGTCAGGCTCAGATGGTAACTTATTTTGTCCTCATTATAACCTTGGGAGGGGGCGCTGAAGTACTTTGTAATTATGCTGCTTGATTGTTGAGCTCTCCTCTGTTGCATTTCAGAACTTCCCAGCCTGTTTTAAGCATTTAACACTCTGCACTGAAGCATCTCTCAGGTCACCTCTAACGATCCTTAAATATTGATTCTTTCTAATGAGCTTTGCATAAGTCACAAGGGGGACTTTCCAATTAAAATATACTTTTGGAATACACTAAGCAAAAGAGGCTAATTCTGCACCAGCTAATTCAGGGGCTAATTGATCTAAATTTATTTCCTGAATCTTTTCGAGAAGAAATAGATCAGATTACCCGGTTCTAGCCACCTTTGGTGCCACTGGCAATTCTTTCCACTTCAAGTATAATATTTCATGATGCACCCCTTCCTACATACAATACAGTATGGTATATTGTCAACATTTTTACATTCCTTAATTGGATTTTTTTATTTATTTAAAAAAGTGAAGTTATGCCTTTAACAGCTCTGAACAAAATTTGTGAATGTAGAATTTTTTTTAAATGCCATCTGCTGTTAAATAATGCAGGGCATTGTTGAAGTTTCTGCCACAGTTGTTTTTCTTTAAATATGAAGCAGCACGAGCTACTGGGCTCTGCTTTTGAATGTTAGCCTTGACTTATTTCCTATGCTGCAAAAAAGCCCACAGTAAGTCATGGAATCAAGATGCGTCGTCTCCAGGGAAGAAAGGGGGCGAGCCAGGGGCTGCCCTGACCTTAAGTGGCCCTAGGAAGGCCCGCCCCTGCCGCCAGCCAATTGGCTGGCGCCACAGGGTATGCTAATTGGGTGAATCCCTGTCTCCTGCGAGGCTGACGCCAGCCTCGCAGAGTGAGTGTGGGCGGGGTCGTGATCCCACAACCCCCCCTCCTCCTGAAGATCGGAAGGGGCATTGCCTGTCATCCCCTCCTTCTTTATTCCATTATGAATCAATAAGATCCCCAACAAATTGCTTATGAAATTCATCAGAATTAGAAGTTTTAATTAAAAGTAACAATGGTTGGCATTTTTAAATGTACATCACTTGGTGCATGTACCAGCAAAACTGTGAGCCATATATTTTAATCAAGATGATACTGACATAAGCATGTGAGAGAGCTGATTCTACTATCCTAGCAGCTAGGTTATTTATTTCAGTTTACTTTTGCAAGATTGTTATGCTGCCTTGGTGTATACAATGCAGGGCAAAAGCATTAAGGAAATTCAAGCGTATTGAAAAAGAATTTCAAATTAATTTCCTGGCATCACAGACGCAGATCCTAGTGGGATGTTAATATAAATGCCATTTCTTTTGAAACATAATGTGAGTCTGTTTAATCTTTCATCATTAATCTTCATAAAAAAATGAGTTAGCAGAAGAGGCAAGGAAGAAGAATCCTTACCACATCCTGCTATTTATAACATCATGCAGTTTCCTTCAAACAAGCAAAAATATTATCAATTTGCTCCCATTTACTCTCTCAATTGCCACATTTAAGCAACAGATTTTGTTGTACAATATACGAGCAATGTGGTGGGTTCCAAAATTAATCTGTGCACTGTCATAAAAACTGCATTTCTGATATACCATTTGAGTCAGGGAATTGGGGGAGACAGGTCCTCTAAGGACTGGGAGAGGTTAAAGATTGTGCCCCTGTGGTCCAGCATGACTCCACATTCCCTTGGCCCCACTCAGCCGAGCCATTGTGAAGGACTCTGGCAGGCCAAGCAAGGAGAAGTGAAGTGGTAGACAATATGCCACATCCAAAGCTCTGCAGGCTCACATCAGGTGACCAGAGGGAGTTTGGATCCAGGGGAACCTAGTGACCCTTGCCCTGGATCACCTATTTTAGGAACAGCTGTCAGTGGCAGATTTACACTTGAGAATCTTTGGGGCCACTTGGGTGAACCCTGCCCCTTCTGTTAGTGGATGGTCACTTGTTCCCCATGCTAACCGATGGGTCAGCGCATCTGGCTGTTTACCAGAAGGTTGGTGGTTTGAGTCCACCCAGGGATGGCTGTGGGGGGTTGGATTAGATGATCCTCAATGTCCCTTCCAACTCTACAATTCTATGATTCTTTTATTCTAACCGGTTTATCTGTGTAGGATTGCATGAACTATGTAATTGGTCATATGTAATGGATATTCTTTGCATAGTTTTTAAAGGTAAGAAAAAGTCAAGGATAATAGGTCTGTGCCCCTAACACATTGGTCGTGAGAGCTAAATAGAACCTCCACATATATCTCTAAGTACCAGGTGCTAGAGGAAAATGACAGGGAATGATTTGCTTGCAAACTTCTGGCTGGTCACTATTGGAGACTGAAGATTGGATTAGAGGGACCCTGGATTAGGTTTGTCCCAAGCAATGAGCATGTACACCACCAAAAGTCTTGTGCAAACAAGCCAACATGTGCAGTAGCATGCAGAGGAAGGTGACATCACTCAACACTTAAATTTAAGCTGCAGTAGCACTTTGAAAATGCAAAGACATTTGAGTCCATTGCAGTACATGTTTCCATGTCTCCTTCCATTATGTATTCATCTTATGATGCCTATTATTTCCATTCCGTGAACTCTTCTATAAGGCAATGCTGCGTATGTGTCATAACGGTTAAAGCTTCTCAAGATGATTTTGCCCTAGACTGCAAACTATGTGCCAATCATGTGCTTTTATATCTCTGTGAGAAAGACCTGACTTAGTTAACAAGGCATGTCTGCTATTGTTATGGAAACGGCATTTTTATGAGCACATTCTCTAGCATTAAAATAGCTCTGCGCTTACACTTTGGGGTGAGTATGGTTAAGATTTCTTATCACGAAATAGAGACTCTAATATTCTGAAAGCGATTCTCTCTTTAGGAAATTGGAGAGGAAGATAGTAAAAAAAAAAATAGGTATCTCTACTTGTCTTAAAAAGCCTTCTTTACCTGCAGTAGCAGAAATTTCTTTTTGTGCCATATCAGCAGATTCCTGTCTACAGAGAGCCAGTGCAGTATAGTGGCTAGAGTGCTGAAATAGAATATGGGAGTCGCAGGATCAGATCCCTACTCAAGCTTAAAGAACACTGGATAACCAAGGACCAGTCATTTGGTTGTATCCAGTCTTAGTTCTACTCAGAGTAATTGGCATTATTAATTTAGGTCCATTAATTTCAATGGGTCTGCTCTAAGTAGAACTTAGTTAGATAAAACTTGTTGTCTCTTGTCCCAACTAACCACATAGGGCTGTTGTGTGGATACAATGCTAAATTTATTATTGTTATATTTGCATCCCATTGGAAGAAAAGTGGAGTACAAATGTAGTAATATTGATAATGATGCAGGCCTGGACTCTCAATAGTACATTTCTTAGACTATAACAGTATCCCAGCTCCTTGAAAAATGTAACACAAGTACTTCAGGGAAAACATTTTTGTATCCCAGTATAAATTCAAATGTATCTTGGGATAATAAAGGACTCAAAACAAAGCCATTGTGTGTTGCGTCAGAATAAGGCACCTTAAATCTTTTACTTTGGAATCTGTTTTTGTTCAGAAAAAAGGCACAGGCCATTATTATCCCAATAGCATTAGCTGGAAAAAGAAAGCACGCCAGTGGCAGATTCCTTGAGATATTGGTTGCCCCAGGTCTTTGTTTTGTTTTCAGAAAAAGAAAACTGCTTGGGGCTGAATTATAGAATTGTAGAGTTGGAGAGAGACCACAAGGGTCATCTAGTGAAACTCCCTCCAATGCAGGAATCTTTTTGCCCAACATAGGGCTTGAACCCACAACCTTGAGATTAAGAGTCTCATGCTCTACTGGATGAGCTATCTGAGATAAAGAGCAGTTTTCATTATATATTTTTTACCTCAGCATTGGCTAGGGTGAAAAGCATTCCACATGTAAAAATCAGTTGGTTTCATTCTGATATCCAGCCCCTCCCAGCATTTTGTTGTATGCTTTTTGTCTACAGAAAGAAAACTGTAAATGGAAAGAGGCTGAAATTTGGGGGTGTTTTTATTGCTGTGCAGGTGACCATGTCCTAGCATACAATGTGATAGGTCGACTTCTGTGTCAATGGGGTGATGAAAAGTGCCCCAGCAAAAGTAATTGCACTACAAGGTCTGAGTTAGGGCTATATCACGATCCTGGTTTTCTTTCTGTTGATTAAGTGAAAGAACATGAAAAAGTTTCAGCTTCCAGTTCATTCTGTAGATCTTGGGAACTCAAACAGAACAACTTGCAAACAAGGTACCATTCAATATAACCCCAGCAGAGCCAGCTCAATACATTTTGCTGCCTGTGTGACATACACAGCTCTGCCTACTTCCTGCCTCTGAACACCTGCCAACCCTAATTCATGCATGCAATCTTTACTTGGCATCAACATGTGGGTTCCCACATAAGAGATTGTGGCTGCTACATTCCTCCCTGGTTCCTCTTGATGCTGCACTGCTGGGAGCTAAGCTATGGTTTGGGTTAATGTGTTATCCATACCCAAGCTCATGGTTTGTCTCCTCCAGACAAACCCTGATACCAAGTTTGGATGACGCACTAAACCCAAACCATGGCTTAGCCCAACTCAGTAAGTAACTTCAAAATCTTTTGTTATAAAGAGCAATAAGCTTTCATTTTTAGAAACCAAATACAATGCATGAAGGGTAAATTACGAAAAGAATGGCAGCCCTAATGGAATAACTTTAGTATACTACAGAATTGAGAATTTTCAAGGTACCAGATAAAGTATGTACACACACACACACACACACACTTACAAACACCCAATTTAAAGCATTGTTTTACCTTACATAACAAAACGCATTGAGCCCACAGAGTAGAGAAAGGCAATACCAATTGCAGGCAATAATAAGATCATGTAGGGACATCTGGGCTACAGCTGATCTCTCACTCCAATATGTCATAGCTCATGAGAGTTACTCTTGTGAAGAGATGAATCAATCTGCCAAAGAGCTAAGCATCCTCACTTCTCAGTGGCCAGCAAAAAAAAAAAAAAAAAGGCATTTGAGCCCTATGATTTACTTACCAGTCCTATCCTGATATCTAGACAATGCAGGAGAATTGTGCCCAAATGGATTGACCTCTGTATTACATTTTTGGGGACAGAAGAACATGGAGAACCAAGGAAGTATCACTTCAGATCAGGTTGTTGTGTGGTGAATGGACATTTCACAGGCTGGCTTGAGACATCTCAAAATGGAATCGCTTATTCACAGATGAAATGCTGCTCTTTCTTCCATCAATTTTTAACTTCCTTGAAGGGAAAGCATCTTTTCTTGGAGCAGAATTATTTATATATTCCCTTTTAAAGTGCCTTTTTTCATATTATAGATATAGGCAATCCACACTGCTTAGAAGTGTGTACTCATTTTAGAAAGGTCGCTGAAGTCTTTTCCTTGGTTACCAACATCTTACGGCAATGATTTCAAGAGGGTAATTAGCCATTTAATTTACAACCGTTTGTAATTTAGAAACCCTTTGTGCTACGCTATTTGGTAATTTAGAAACTTCAAGCTTTGTTGGTCTTCTATCATATGCTGTGTATAAACAGAACAGCCTGATGCCATGATGGCTGAGGACCTTTTTCTACACACCTGCTCATTCCAAAACACTTCGCTTAGTAGGTGAAGCGTTTTGAGAGCTTTGAGTCTCCCTTCTGAATGGATAAATCTTTTATCCAACCTTACAGTTTTGTTGATAATGTTAGCTCTTTACCTATCACGGCCTGACCTGGCCAGATAGCTGGCACATATTTGGACCTTGTTGGTACGGTTTAGTGGGTATAGGTTGGGAACAGGATTTCACTCTTAGCACAGTATAGTAGTTAGAAAAGACAAAGGTCAGAGCTGAGGTGTGTGAGCTAGAAGCTAGAAGCAGGCAGAAGTTAGAGAGAGAGAGAGAGAGATATTTCTGCTTGAATCCGATGCTGCGGCTATGGAGTGTTAATGCTGTGAACCCCTCCATCATAGACTAAGGTGTGTAAATAAACCATATATCACAAAGACAGCTTCGTCTCTGCTTTTCCTCATTCCAAAGGAAACATGAACCCTGGGTAAGTGCCTGGAAGCCCTGGAATCTTGCAGCTTTCAGAGATTGGGGAAACATGCAACAAACACGGTGTATGCTTAACCAAGAAACAAAACAAATAATGTTTACTACCTTTAACGAACAAAAGCAATTACATTTGTTGTTATACTTTCATATAACAAGATTCTCTTAAAGTATGGTCAGCATTTTTAAGTTGTAGTTTATTCCACTGATTCCTTCAGGACAAATTTATTTTCTTTTTCATCTCTTTAGAAGATATTTGGCCAAAAAAACACAAACCTTGTATACCACTAATTCTGCTCTTGGCTAATCAGATACCCTCTTATTCTGCCTTTCCCCTTTCATTAACTTAGATAATATTTTCCTTTAAAATGTCTGTTCCAGCCAATGGTTGTGCAATTATCAACTCCACAAAGCTGTTATGTGGTTTGTTGCATTGGTAAGCAATTATTACTTAGCTGTGAGCTTCATTGCATTCGCAGGAACAAATACCAATCTGTAATTGTAAAGTTACAAATACAAGCTGTAATTCTGTTCAACAAATCAGTTGCTATAGCTTTGATTTGGAACCGTATATTGTATAACAGACAATCCCTGTGCCAAAAAATTGTACTAACTTGTTAGATAATGATCAGAGCATACCAAAGATAATTGGAATTTGGGACCATCAGGCTACCTCACAAACTAAAACTTTGGCTAGGCAACCCAGCCCACTGCTCCCTCATTTAACAGAATGATATTTCTGGTTTTCAGCCCCAAATCCCGCTAATCTGATTGATTGGTACATGGCCTTTCTGTACTTTTTCTTCTTTCCTTCTCTACCTGCCACTGCTCCTCCCTCCCACCAGCTTATTTGACTTGATCATTCACATTTCCTTTCTTTTCAGCCATTGTATAGCAACATATCACAAGTTATAAAGCCTGCATATGACCCAATAATATGGTATGGGCTAACAGATGTTTCCAGACAAGGCTGTGATCTTTTATCCAGAGCTATAGCTCATAGCTGTCAACTTTTCCCTTTAAATGTGAGGAGTCCTATTCGGAATAGGGGAATTTCCCTTAAAAAAAGGTTAAACGTTGACAGCTATGCTGTAGCTTGCCATGGAACGACGCACTGTATTCTTAACTACTTGGTGGCGGTCAAGGCTAGGGGCTAAAAAGCACAATTGCTAATCAGAACAATGCAGATTTCTCACCACAGTATGGCTGAGCAGCCTTAGAAGGCAAAGGTAAGGGTCAATACCCATGAGCCAAAAAAGAAGATTGAGTATTCTACCTCTATACCGGATTTGAACTGGAGTGCCCAAGATGTGCCACATGCAGAATGGAGGCAGAAGAACTTCGCCTTAAGAAAGTGAAATGACTACCCATTGAGTTGCTGGAGGCTTTCGTCATGACCAAACGTTTGTGTTGGCAAACAGATCAAGCACATACATAGGACATTGAATTAGCATGCATCTGGAGTTCTTGCTCCTCCACATGCAATGCGGACAAGTTTGTCTGCTAGCAGCAAATATAACTGGTGTATGCAGAGGTTTGCTTCCTCTTTGTCCTTGAAAAAGCCAGCACTCATTGTACAGAGTGCAAAAGAGCAAAGCTAAAAAGGCCAAAGCGTACAGGTGCCAGCTGAACTAAGCACCTTGATAACACCCATGAATACAGTATTTACGCTGTTGGCTACCCTACTTTATACAAGGACAGTCTATGGGCAAAAATATCTAGTCAACCAGAGCATGGAGTACAACATCTTGGCACTCTTTTTTTAAAAAAAATTTCACCTGTGAACCTATTAATGCACACATCCAGAATTTCAAACAGCGCTACTATGATTACTCAGAAACCTGCAGAAGAGTGTAAAGTGCCTACATCCCATTTGTCAGGCTACTTCACAGAATACCGTATTACATCTTAGAGTAGACAGTACAAATTAATAAAATGTAAATCTTTAGGCTACATTAAAGTGCAGCTCTTGAATTCAAATATTTCACTCTCTTTCTTGCAACCGTTCCCTTCACACCTCCTCCAGCCAGCTCTGACAAAGCAAAATATCAAGATGGATTGTTTTCTTAGCACCCTCGGGGCATTACTAAATGTGGATAGTACATTGCAAGAGAACCATGCTGAATTTGAGAAATGTGTGTCTAATGCAGTTAGTTTACTAATGCAGACAGGCTGTTGACAAGATAGCTGTTTCCTTCTCCTAGTGTGCACCATAAGTGGTTGCAATTATTGAAGAGTTCACATAAGGAAACAAAATCTAAGGCTATGGTCCGCCAGGATTTTTTCCCCCCTGTTCAGACTTCTGTCAAATTAGCAGGTGCAGCTCCCATTTCAATTGGGCTTGCAAAGAACTAACTAGCACAAATGTGCCATTTGAAATGGAAGAGTTAGTGTTCCCTATACCACCCAAATAACAGGTCTTAAAGTACTGGCATCAGGTCAGCACAGCCTTTGGGATAAATATTGCCATCTAGTGAATAATGCTAAAAAGCCCATGGTGTTATTCTAATAGCAGCAGGCTACAAATCAAGAGTGTGTGTGTGTGGCTTTTGTGAGCCAAACCTCACCAGCACATGCTGTAAAACTCTCCCCTATGTATTTTTGTATTTAGCAACAGATAAAATGTGACTATGCCCCTAAAGAATAGCAACAACAAGTATATAGACATAATTGCACATTACAGCAATACACTTCAACCAAAGCTACTTTAGAGCTCTCCTGGGATATATAGATATAGATATAGATATAGATATAGATATAGATATAGATATAGATATAGATATAGATATAGATATAGATATAGATATAGATAAAGATAAAGATAAAGATAAAGATAAAGATAAAGATATAGATATAGACATAGACATAGACATAGACATAGACATAGACATAGACATAGACATAGACATAGACATAGATATAGATATAGATGCAAATGTAGGAATCAAAACTTCGCCCTCCTACATACTGTTAATTAGCAACATACTTAGGTCTGAGACTCTTATTCCCACTATTGCTGGTTTCTTGGGAAGGGTGAGTTTTTATCTACTATTTTAGTTTTGTTTGTTGAGGGTCTGTGTTTTGCCTGCTACTTTTGGTTTGGTGGGTTGCTTGCTTTGTTTTGTTTGATTTGAGGAGTGTTTTCCCTCCTTTATTTGGTCGTATTTTCTTTTGGTTGTTTGGGGTAGGGGATTGCCTGTTTTTTGTCTGTGTTTTGTTTGGGTTTTTTGTATCTGTATGCATGTGTTATGCCTCTTTTGGGGGTAGGGGCGTTGTTCTGAGCATACCCATTTTACAGAAGAAAAACTGATTTTGCATAGCCCGTGATAGTTTATTGGGTTTCTAAATGTGCCTCCAGGCTAAGGTTGGGGGGTGGGAATTTGATTCAGTTTGCATTTAAAAGTAAATCTACCTAACTCTCACTTTCTGAAACATTGCATGAACCAAAACATAACCGTCCTTTCGACTTCACACTTCCCTGAATTTTGCAATGCAGTTCTCCAGCCAAGTCATACGTGCAAAAATTCATAGTAGTGCATATATAGCCCCCCAAAAAAACACACACAATAGAACACAATATAAGAAAATGTATTATATCAAGAATCAGAGCTTTGCAAAAATGTTAAGTTAGGCAAAATTTCACACAAATTACATGGAGAAATTCACACTAGAGTGCTGGTGAATTTTCATGGGGACTTTTTAAAAATGCAAACTCATGTGGAAACCTGAACTTAAGATTTGATCAGTGAGAAACTGAAATTGACAGATTCGCCCCAGACCATAAAAGGCTGTAGACTCCATAGAGTCCGGCTCTACTCAGTGTTTTGGATCTCCCACCCCACTCGACTGTGTCTCTGCCGCTCCCACTGACTTGAAGCTCTCCTGTTCCTTGGGTTGTCAAGGAGTTGCCTGATGACACTTAACTGACCACATAAACTTTGGCAGCAGCATTGCTACTGAGTGGGATGCTGTAGCAGTGTCAGAAAAAGCCAGCGGAAAGAGTCCAAGAGAAAATCAGTAGTTATTTTAGGATTACTGATTCTGGTCTTATAACCCCAGAAAAAGAAATGTTTTGGGGGGAGGACCCTGAAACTCAGCACATATTGGCAAGTGCAAGGAGGAAAACCTTCTTTCTCCACTACTTTTCTTTTCATGCTTAAAACAACCGGCATAGATATATATGTAATACCGTTGTCATTCTCTGTGTGGTTCTTTATGCAGCCAAAACATCACACATAACAGGGCAGCATCAGCAAGCATGAGAAAATCTCAAGGTTTGCAGAAGTACATCAAAATCTTTAGAAAAGCTCTATGTGGGAGGAGGCATAGCAGGTCAGTAAGGTGCTGAGCATGATTGGTGAGCGCTGCTGAGTGGGTGAAAATGGACACTTCGAGCAAGGAGGGGAATGGAATGGAGTATCCTGGAAGAAGGCATGTCTGGCTAGAATACTGAACAGGGGCACTCCACACTGCAGTCTTTCGCTGAAAGGCACACTTGAGGGCCTCATCACAGGCTGTATCAGCAGTGTCCCTTGTACAGACGGGAAGGCTCTTTGATCCAGCAGAGTCTTCCCTCAGTGGAACAGGGAGGGAGACATTTTTCACAGATTTCCCTTCACCATCTGCCACACTGGTCTGAAGGGTACTCTCCACCCTCTGGAGCAGATTTGTGGGTTGCGCAGAAGGGAATGGGTGAAAATCACCACACACCAGTGGCGTAGCGTGGGGGGTGCAGGGGGGGCCGGCCGCACTGGGCGCAACATCTGGGGGTTAGGGTTAGGGGGCACAAATCCACGGGTTAGGGGGCGCAAATTACTTGCCTTGCCCCGGGTGCTGACAACCCACGCTACGCCACTGCCACACACCCCATTCCACTGACAGATGCTTCCATGGAGCTTTCTGCCAGCGTGATGTACATCACTGGATACAATCCTAAGTATTTTGCTAGGTGTTAAGTATTTGCTCTAGTCAACTGAGACGTTTTCTAGAGCAGTGTTTTCAAACCGCTTTGCAGTTTCAGGCTCCTTGGAAGCTTGTCAGCAGGAATTAGTCAATGGGCAGATCAATAATGGTCAACGTTCCTTGAAAGTTTTCCCACTGTGACCAATCTTCCTTAGCTTGTATTTATTTAATGAATTTTATAAACTGCTTCATTGTAAGAAAACCTCTGAGAGGTTTAGGAAAAAGTATTTAAAAAACATTAAAATTATTGCTAGAGAACAGTTAAAAACAGGTATTTAAATATATTCCTCATACCGAAACATTGTGTTTAAGTGCACAGACTCATTTCACAGAGGGCAATGAGAAATCTCAGCAGGCCTGGCCAGGCATTAATTGAATATGCATCCTAAACATGGCCAGAATCCTTTACTGTATTGCCAAAGCTCCATGAAAAAAAAATTTGCAGGACTTCCTTTGCAAATGTGTTCATATAAAAGCCATTTTGGCATATAAGCTGTGCAAGATTCCAGGGTAAGTGGAAATAAGGAATCGTGGAGACGGTGGTGTCTTCATGATATATGGTTTATTGGCACATATACAGTGGTACCTCAGGTTACATGCACTTCAGGTTACAGACTCCGCTAACCCAGAAATAGTGCTTCAGGTTAATAACTTTGTGTCAGGGACTCAGCGGGAGCGCAGGGAGGAGAGGAGATGGAAAGCGAGGGGGAGCAATCCGAGGGCAGCGTAGGAGAATATGACAGCAGCCCGATAGATTCCATGAGCCTCTCCAGCGAATCGGAAGATTCACAGAAGGGGGCGCCGATGGGCAGGGCAAGGGGCGACCCAAGGGGGACACCCCAGAAGCAAGGGGCCAGCGGGGACTCCCAGAGCAGCAGTTGGAAATCAGGAACAGCTTCCCCACCAGAGCGTAGTGGGGGGGAGGAGTCCCAGGTGTCAGAGCCCACATATGCACCACCAGCGAGAGAAGAGGAGTCAGGGTTGACCACGCCTCCATCGGAGAGCGAGTTAACGGTTAAGAGGAAAGTTGCAGGCTGGGCGCGTGCGCCAAGTTCAAAGGTACAGGCGAGCAGCACAGAAGGTAGCCCGGATAGGGAACCAGGTCCTAAAGCCCGCCGGAAGGAGGGGCAAGAATCGTCAGGGTCAGCGTCAGAGGAGTCCAGGAAGGATGAGACCCTAGCGGGCAGGAGGGCCCAGAGGAGAAAGGAACTTAGGAAGAGGTGGAGCAAAGCGAGAGTCTTAAACTGGTGTGGAGGGGGAGGAGACTCAGACAGGACTTCGCCGGTCTAAGGTCGGGACGTAGAGCTGCACGCTGCGGCTTTAAAATGGAGACTGAATCTCAATAAAGACTTTTGTACATAACTACAGCCTAGCGTTGGTCCTCTGTGAGCTGGGACCTGGAGGCAGCTCTGACACTTTGCTTCAGGATGAGAACAGAAATCGGGCTCTGGCAGCGCGGTAGCAGCGGGAGGCCCCATTAGCTAAAGTGGTGCTTCGGGTTACAAACAGTTTCAGGTTAAGTACAGACCTCCGGAGTGAATTAAGTACTTAAACTGAGGTACCACTGTATACAACCTGAGCCTATGATGGAAGGGCGTTTACAGCATCACACTGTGAGAGTTCTCACTTCTCCCAAGCCCACAGTCTTGGATGCCAGCAGAAATCAGCCATGGCCCTCTGTCCCCCTGTCCCAACTTGCTGCTTACACAATTAACACCCCCCCCCGTAGCTCACATCAGGCAAACTGCAATCCTAAACACAACTCTGCTAACTAACTCGAAGCTGGAGAAGGGACCCCACCCCTCTGACACCTGGCACAGAGTCTCTGCTAATGGTGCATATCCCTGGCTTTGTTTGCTTAATGATTTGGCCATTGTCAGCAATTGAATCCCTGCATCTGAGGAAATCAGGGATCTTGGTTAAATTCTAACCCTTTGCTGGTTCTCAGAATTTAAGGGACTCTGAATGAAATATACTCAGAGTCGCAAAGTGATTTCATGCTCTTTATTCAGCTCATAGTGGTGAGGAGGAATGAATGAAAGTCCCCTCACAGTATCTGCTTTATATACATTATTTACACAATGGGCTGCACATGACTGGCTAATTCCGGAATTCTACTGTAAGCCAATCAGGTTGTGGATTCACTTCTATCTGGAGCATGATTGGGTGGTTCCTGCCAACCAATCATACTGCTGCATTGTTCTAGGACCAATCAGACTGCTGCATTTTGGATCCTATTGTTCTAGGACCAATCAGACTGCTGCAGTTTGGATCCTATTCAACTCAGTACATAACACTGAACAATATGTTTCCTTGAAGGAGAACAGGGTTGGTGAAGCTGTGGTCCCTCAAATGTTGTTGGACTATTGCTCTCATCATTCCTGACCATTGACCATGGTGACAGGGGCTGATGGGAATTGAAGTCCACCAACTCCTGAAGGACCACAAGTTCCCCATCCCAGTGGTAGTGCATTAAAAAAAAACACTGTTCCCGTGCATTACAAAATCTAGAAAGTGTGGGCTTCCAATTGCAACTATAGTATAAATATCTGTAGCAAAAAAAAATGTACTGATTCCCCCCCCCCCCAGCAGGCAGCTTCCTGAGCTCCCATTTTTTCCCATTTCTTTAAGTAACTCAAACACCAGAAGTGATTTGCTATGTTGAACTATAGGTCTTTCTGGAATTCTACCATTTCATGGGCTATTGACTTGAAAATGTTGCCATCAGTCCAATATGACATATGGTCTTCCACTGTAGGAAAACACTAGCACAGCAGATGCACATTTTCACAGGGTAGCTATAGCAGCAGGAAATAATACTTAACCAGCAGCAAATAATAATGCGCTGGAATGAAGGCGAACATATGGTATTTTGACATACTACTCAGCTGAAAAACGGGTCAATAGGACCCTGCCCTCCCCACTCCCAAACGAATAATGGGCTTACTCTTTAATGGAAAGGTACTAATTGTATAAAATTGAGTGTTGAGTGTAATTCAGCCCCTTATCAAAAAATTATGCAAAGCCGTGTGACCCTTAAACTAACTAAACTTTACGATTCATCATGTTTGATGAATACTTGCAATTCAACAAATAATTACCTTTATCTCCTTGTGCTGAACATGATTGTGGGTGTGTAGATAGACCTAAAACATTCATTTAATAATAAGTATATTTAACAGAGAAATGTTTTCTCCTTTTTGGTGGTCATTCCACAATGTAACTCAGTTCATTTCTATTTAATTAAGCAATCACTAGAATTCTATTATGCATTAAATATAAAGTCATATCTAGATTTGAAGGCTGTGTCTTTTTTAAGTCCTCCACTTTTTAGACATAAAAACAGTTGATTGAAAACATGTTAAGCCCAATTAAAACCAAATAAAAACTCGAATCAGCTAGCTCAATGTCATGTTGACCGGAAGCTGCATTTATTTCAGTGTCTCTGCCTTGGTTTTTTTTAAGTCATATATCCAGATATTCGTATCTGTTCCAAAACATAGCTTTTATGGACTCTCCCACACACTTTCTCATGATGTTGTGCTGGACACATAATAAGTTTGATCCAGAGGAACTTCCTCTGATAGAGCAAACTCCTCTGGATCAGACGCAATGAGTCCTCTCTTTTCTCATGGCAGTTGAAAATCTATTTATCTGTGAGAAGTCCATACAAGTGTAGAATAAAGCTTTCATAGATAGTACTCGTGACGGCTGATGTGGATGCCAATTCCAGTAGCAGTGGGGAAGGGCCATAGCACAGTAGTGGAACAACTGCTCTGCATGCAGATTCAAGACTTGAATATATCCTGTCTGAAACATTAGAGAGCCACTGCTGGGCATTCTGAGCTAGAAAGCCAATGGCCTGACTTGGTATAAGTCAACTTGGTATAAGTCATCAGAGCTTGCAGGGCAGCAGCTGAAGAAGGAGCAAAAAGGGTTTTCTTGTGTGTGTGTTTCTTGTGGCTGATTAGCTGCTCTCCCTGTGCAAAGGTCAGAGGGGGCAGGGTTTCTGTTGAGGTAGGTGATTAGCTGTGGGAGGAGCTTATCAGAGCTTGCAGGGCATATGGCAGGCAGGGCAGTTTGATCCATCTTTTAGATTTAGGGGAGCTAGTCTCAAACGTTTGTTGGGGGAGACCTAGGTTTTTTTGGGGGGGGAGTTATTTGTCCTGTCTTCACGCTTTTTATGATGGAGGACTGCTGTAGTCACCCCCAACGACACGTTCTCAAGATGGAGGGTGAGGGAACAGCTGCAGTCGCCTGCAGTTCCTGTGCAATGTTTGCCATCTTGCCAAAGGTTGCAGGCAGCTTTACCTGCAGCAATTGCATGTTGATTGCCCTCTTAGAAGACAAAGTCCAGCAACTGGAGGAACGTGTAGCTACGCTCCAAAGAATTAGAGAGCTGGAGCTCTTCTTGGAAGCAATAGAGCACACCGTCTCCACCAAGGAGGAGACAGGGGACTCCCCTGAAAAGGAGGCTAGTTCACCAACACAGGAGTCAGATATATGGAGAAATGTGACTCAAAGAAGTAGGAGGCCCAGGGTTCGCTCTGATTGTTTAGAAATACACAATTGCTTTGAGGTCCTCTCCCCTAGCATGGAAGACGAAGAGCAGACTCCATTTGAGGATCTCTCCCTCATTACAGTCGATCAGGTATATGAAGACGAGCAGCAAAGTCAGTCCTCAGGGAATGTGCAGGCAACCTTGGAACGGACAGCTCACGGAAGAACCCCGACCAGACCTAAGAGGAGGCGTGTAGTGGTGATAGGGGATTCCCTACTGAGGGAAACAGAAGCAGTGATCTGTGGGCCTGACAAGATGTCTCAGGAAGTGTGCTGTCTCCCCGGGGCTAAGATCCAAGATGTAACTGAACGACTGCAAGGAATCATAAAACCCACTGACAAATACCCCTTCCTCTTGGTTCATGTGGGAACCAATGACACTGCAAGCAATAGCCTCCAGAAGATCAAAAGAGGCTACGAGGCTCTGGGCAGGAAATTGAAGCAATTAAATGCACAAATTGTCACCTCATCTGTCCTCCCAGTTGAACGACGTGGCCCAGGGGGAGAGGGAAAAATAGTGGAAGTGAACAGCTGGCTTCGCAAATAGTGTAAACAGGAACGGTTTGGATTCTTAGATCACGGACTGCAGTTTATTGAAGATGGACTTCTGGCAAGCGATGGGCTGCACCTCACAACGGTTGGGAGGAATGTTTTTGCCAAAAATATCAGAAACCTCATCAGGAGGGCTTTAAACTGACTAATGTGGGGGAGGGAGACAGTGCTCCTGAAGGTGGGAGTCTATCAATTGATGAAGATGATCATCCAAATGTCATAGACCAAATGGAACAAACAGCATGCAGACCTAGTGGTGGGAGGAAAAAATCCTTAAATAAGAGACACGGGGGAATGATTAATGGACTTCAATGTCTGTACACTAATGCGCAAAGCATGGGAAATAAACAAGATGAGCTTGAGCTCTTGGTACAGCAAACTAAATATGACATAATAGCCATCACTGAAACCTGGTGGGATAAGTCCCACGACTGGAATGTAATAATGGAGGGATACAATCTATTTCAGAGAAACAGACCAGACAAGAAAGGAGGAGGAGTGGCGTTATATGTCAGGGATGTGTATACCTGTGAAGAGATCCAAGATTTAGAACCTCAAAGCCAAAGTGAGAGCATTTGGGTCAAAATTAAGGGAGAGAAGAATAACAGTGACCTCATTGTGGGAGTTTACTATAGATCCCCAAGCCAAACGGAGGACATAGATGATGCCTTCCTGGAACAGATGACCAAGCATGCAAAAGGAAGGGAGATAGTAGTAATGGGGGACTTCAATTACCCGGATATTTGTTGGATGTCAAACTCAGCCAAGAGCATAAGGTCAAATAGATTCCTCACTGGCCTTGCAGACAACTTCGTTGTCCAGAAAGTGGGAGAAGCAACAAGAGGAACAGCCATTTTAGATCTGGTCCTAACCAATGTTGATGACCTGGTTAGTGTATTCAAGTCTCCAGGGCCAGATGAACTGCATCCAAGAGTATTAAAAGAACTGGCAGATGTGATCTCAGAACCACTGGCAGTCATCTTTGAGAATTCCTGGAGAACAGGCGAAGTCCCAGCAGACTGGAGGGGGGCAAATGTTGTCCCTATTTTCAAAAAGGGGAAAAGAGAGGACCCAAATAATTGCCGCCCAGTCAGTCAGACATCAATACCAGGAAAGATTCTGGAGCAGATCATTAAGCAAACAGTCTGTGAGCACCTAGAAAGGAATGCTGTGATCACCAATAGTCAGCATGGATTTCTGAAAAATAAGTCATGTCAGACTAACCTGATCTCGTTTTTTGACAGAATTACAAGCCTGGTAGATGAAGGGAACGCAGTGGATGTAGCCTACCTTGATTTCAGCAAGGCATTTGACAAGGTGCCCCATGATATTCTTGTAAAGAAGCTGGTAAAATGCGATCTTGACTATGCTACCACTCAGTGGATTTGTAACTGGCTGACTGACCGAACCCAAAGGGTGCTCATCAATGGTTCCTCTTCATCCTGGAGAAGAGTGACTAGTGGGGTGCCATAGGGTTCTGTCTTGGGCCCCGTCTTATTCAACATCTTTATCAACGACTTGGATGATGGACTCAAGGGCATCCTGATCAAATTTGCAGATGACACCAAACTGGGAGGGGTGGCTAACACCCCAGAGGACAGGATCACACTTCAAAACGACCTTGACAGATTAGAGAACTGGGCCAAAACAAACAAGATGAATTTTAACAGGGAGAAATGTAAAGTATTGCACTTGGGCAAAAAAATGAGAGGCACAAATACAAGATGGGTGACACCTGGCTTGAGAGCAGTACATGTGAAAAGGATCTAGGAGTCTTGGTTGACCACAAACTTGACATGAGCCAACAGTGTGACGCGGCAGCTAAAAAAGCCAATGCAATTCTGGGCTGCATCAATAGGAGTATAGCATCTAGATCAAGGGAAGTAATAGTGCCACTGTATTCTGCTCTGGTCAGACCTCACCTGGAGTACTGTGTCCAGTTCTGGGCACCACAGTTCAAGAAGGACACTGACAAACTGGAACGTGTCCAGAGGAGGGCAACCAAAATAGTCAAAGGCCTGGAAACGATGCCTTATGAGGAACGACTAAGGGAGCTGGGCATGTTTAGCCTGGAGAAGAGGAGGTTAAGGGGTGATATGATAGCCATGTTCAAATATATAAAAGGATGTCACATAGAGGAGGGAGAAAGGTTGTTTTCTGCTGCTCCAGAGAAGCGGACATGGAGCAATGGATCCAAACTACAAGAAAGAAGATTCCACCTAAACATTAGGAAGAACTTCCTGATAGTAAGAGCTGTTTGACAGTGGAATTTGCTGCCAAGGAGTGTGGTGGAGTCTCCTTCTTTGGAGGTCTTTAAGCAGAGGCTTGACAACCATATGTCAGGAGTGCTCTGATGGTGTTTCCTGCTTGGCAGGGGGTTGGACTCGATGGCCCTTGTGGTCTCTTCCAACTCTATGATTCTATGATTCTATGATTCTAACTTCCTCTATTCCTCCTACTCCAGCCAAAGACCCACTATTTAAATTCCACTGGTTTCTATGGGAAATACTTAAGATGGATTCTAACATCAATGTGACATGGCGCTACAAAGGAGTGAATGTTCTCACATTTAGACAGCTATCTTTTCAGGTTTACATGTTGTTGTTGTTTTCTAAAAGATAGTCGAGAATGTAGTCATGTGCCTGTTGCAATATGATCACTGTGTAGAAATGTTGCAGTCAGTCCTATTATCCAATTGGGACAAAAGCCAGACTAGTAAATGGTGGAGTATTGGATCAGATGTTTCCCTAACGCTAATTGAAAATACATCAGCAGGGAGGCAACCATTAGTTAAATGAGAAACCTTATAGATGCTCCTTGAGCTACATGCCAGATCTGTACTTAATAAATCTGGCTTGTGAAGCAATACTTTTTCATCATTAATGTCAAACTATTAACAAACTTTGCTAATTCATATTTACCAAAGATACTAGGCTTTAATCACAACCAAGCATATAGCCTGCCATGGAATTCAGTTATCCTCAAAACTACCTTGCAGCTTCTTATAGGGTTCAAATTTAGCAGGATAGTGTACTCTTCAGGGTTTTGTTTTGTTTTTTAGGGAGTGCACTGCAGACTGCTAGATTTCTCCAGACACCATGACATTTAGTAGGCATAAAGGCGAGGTTACTAAGCAGAATTAGGTAGTTTTGAAGGGACTGCTATATATACAAGACCCCAAGGCCATAATAGTCTAACATACCAACACCAAGGTAATTGCAATAATTTGCTGCCTTTGTGATACATTGGCTTCTAACTGCTTTGTAACCATAAAATGAACCTAGTATTCGGAAGAAATGATTTCTGTTTATTCAGTACCCGATTGATTTTATATCCCACCACTTCCACAAGATGGGCAGGAAACTTACAACAGTAATAAAACTCAATTATGCATGTAGCCCTGCGTATTGCTCTGGAATGAAGGCATAAAACTTTTGTAAGTTAACACTGTACATAAAGCAATTAAATATATTTTAAAAAATAACCTCAGCACCAAACAAGTACTTAAACTAGGGGTGAGGAATCTTTGGCCCTTTGGATGGTGCTGGGCTGTAACTCCCATCAGCCCTAGCATGCAGGGCCAATAAACAGGGATGATGGGAGTTGTAGTTCAGCAACACTTCTGCCTCCCCAGGACACGTTTGCATACAGAGAGAGGGAGAGGGAGACCTTGAGCTCTTAACTGTGTTTTTTATTTATAGGCTCTTCTAGTTTTGAGAGATGGCAGTGGCTAGTGGAGAATACCCAGATGTATTTCTACACATCCATATTTGGAAGTATATTCTACTGAAACCAATGGGACCTTCTTCCAAATTATGGAGGTGTAAAGTTCACAACCCCCTGACAGAAAAGGTGACTCAGCTTAACAATGAAAAGAACAATTAATTAGGCAATCTTGTTTGTCACAGCGAGAATCCAGAAGCTGACTGGACACTGTGTCAAAGCAACCTGAGCATTCAAGGCAAACAGCTTCATATTAATCAATGTCTATTTTGATTCTCATTAGATTCAAGGTCAAAAATGGCATTATAACTCTGTACTATTTCTTACATGGTGCAGAACTATGGGGTCAGAGTTATTGAAGGAAACCACGATTCCTCCACTCCGTTATACATTATAATAATATGTTCTTCATTCTTAAGCAGGGGTTTTGTTTTTGCTTTTTGCTTTTGTTTTGTTTTGCCTTGAATGCTCTGGAAAGGCCAGCATTCCTCCATATGCATGAAAGCATTTTCTTTTTTCATCTTTTTTTCCTGACAGAGGCAACCATCAGACCTCAGAGATATTCCTGACAATGCTCTTTGGTATTGTGAAAAATAAAACCCCGCTGTGGAATATGGGGTGTTTACGGAGGCAGGAAAGATGCAAGATGCAGTCGGTACAAACAGTCTGGTTTTGCTGAAATGCAGCGGTACTTGGAAATCGTCCAAAGCCACTCCTAAACTGTCAGGTTTCTCGGATCCCTTGGCTGTTCCTCTCTGTAAAATGCTATATTTGGCTGCACAGCTTCTGACTCACCAGGCTGAAAGCAACCCACCAGCCATATATACAGAAGCTGCCAGGTGCCTGACATTAGTATCTACTACCTCCAGGATCAGAAGCACCATCCCAATCACTGTGGAGCAGTCACAGGTGGGGTTGCTACACACACATCCAGCTTCCCAGACACACCCTGGTTAGCCACTGTGGGAATGGGATGCTGGAATAGGTAGGCCTTTTGTCTGATGCAGCAAGACTCTCCCTACATCCTTATGAGTCTCCCTTGCTTTTTTGCATCCCTAGGCAGACAGCAGCAACAGGAGAATTAGTTTCTGTTGCGAGTAGTGACTGCTGATGTGTTCCATGTTTTGGTTGCCATCTTTGTCATATGGGCTGCGATGCATATGGAAAAATGGCATCTTGGCAAAATGACTCTTGTAAAGAAGGGGCCCTGATCTCTGTCCTTCATTCTGCCTCAGGAAAGAAGCCATGTTTTCTCTCAAATCCACAAGTTGTTGCTTTAAGACCTGTCTGTCAGAGGGACAGAGAAATCCTGTGGCCGTCAGCACTGTGACAGCATCTCCCCAACTTCCCTAAAGGTGTCAAACCTCTACCTGCTGGATGTGACATGACCTTATCTGCCTGTGCCAGCTCCAGAGCCAACCTTTAACCCGAATGTATGCCAGAACCCTGCCTCTGTGACTGGCCAGAGTCTGACAGGTCCTTATTTGTATACATGGCATTCAAATTCCCATGATAAGATAGGTAGAACGAATATTTCAAGCATCTTGTATAAGGAGGTATGTGCAATTGTAGAAGAGTTTTCAAATACTTGAAACTGGCATTCATGATAGCCTCTTCAAAGGCAAAAAGGCACAATCAAAGCCACAGCTATAATTACAAAGCTTCTCATTCCAAGAATCAGAAACTCAAGAATGCATGGATGCTACACTAATGGTATATCCAAAACTTCAAGCAACAACACACAACCAGGGAGGACATAATAACATGTAGAAAATAAATTCTTAGAGCAAAAAGATCTCTCTTTGAATGGCTATTCATCTCTTAATAGCAATCAGATTCTCCCCACCCCCCTCAAGTACATAATTTCCTGCTTTTCACCTTCTGCAATTATATGCATCACAAAGCAATGAAAGAGATGCGAATGGGGAATGTATTTCAGATAGATCCGTGTGTCAATGGGAGACTGTTCTATAGACTGAGAAACAACATTTTCTCTGGCTGGTTACAATTCAATGAAATCGGCTATCATTATGCTAGCTGTGTATATATATTGGAATGGTACTTTGCAAGTAACTCCACCAACCCAGTTACACACAAAAAGCCCTGAAAAGCGGCAGCTGTTGAAATGAGACCCAATTCTCTGAAGAGGATAAGGTGCAGTATAGGATCGCTAGACTGTTTTTCAGGATAATCAAAATAATGTATATCTGTGGAAACAACTAAAAAGGAGACAAATCTCAACTTGACACTGAGTACAGTAGTTCCCAGGGTTTGGTGTGTGATGAATTGACCAGGAACAATAACCATGGTGTTGTCAAATGTGTGTGCATGGCAAGGTGCCTAGAAGGTCAACCTTTCCTAATTTAAGGAATGTACAGACTACCTTTTAAGCACCAAGTTCATTAAGTGGCTCACAACAGTATGTATTAATAAGTAAGCTATAAAATTTTAAAACCATGTAAAACCAACTATTACATTGCATTTCAAATAGCACAAAATATTACTAAATCAATCAGTAACAAAACAGCATTACTCAGCAATTCATGCCCATACTAAGAACCAAGACACTTCCATGAACTAGCAAAATTAAAAGACTTTGTGGTCCATTTCAAAATGTTTAAAGATGGAGTCATGGGCAGATCCACACTATACATTTAAAGCAAACCCAACACACATTTAAAGCCTTCTGGGTACTGTAGTTTTGTTAAGTATGCTGGAAAGTGTGGCTCTGTGAGGGGAAAACTATAGATACACACACACTTCTATTGCCACTAGGCAACAGACCCTCCAAGTGTCCCTGTTTCCCAGGGTATACTCCTGGATTTACAGAAGCCATCCTGGTTTCTAATTTGATCCCAGAATGTCCTGTCCCCCCCCCCTATTTTCACTGGGAAAATGTTGGAAGATATGGAGCTATGTGACCTTTGAGCCAAGAAGATAAGTAACTATACAACCTTTAGAAAACATATAAGGGCAATTAAGAATAAGGAAGTTTTTAAAATGTTTATTGTTTGATTATGTTTTTATATATTTTGGAAGCCCCAGAGTGGCTTCCCCAGAATGGGGTATAAATAATGTTGTTGTTGTTGTTGTTGTTGTTGTTGTTGTTGTTGTTGTTGTTGAATAGGATGGCCCCTATTTTCATTGGAGAAATGTTGGAGGGTATTAGACCAGTGGCTGCAACTGAAGCAAAAATCCATGTAGAAGTAGGCATGCAAATTATATAAAATTATAAATGGTGGAAGATTTTTTTAAAATTGAAAGATTTTGCATGTGGTCCGAATCTACCATGGCAATTTTTCTAAATGGTTCTCACTTGTTGCTGCTGCTTTATAAATAAGCATTCTTTGTAAGTTTAACATGGAAATAAGTTATGTAACATCACAGATGAAACTAAGCCTTAGAATTTGAGCACTGTGGGGGTGTGCTGATAAAGTGTTTGATTTTAACATTCAACCGGTTAGCTTCATAAACAAAATACATACACACAGTGTCTTTTGGAAATATGTGGAAATAAAATATGCCAAGAAATAAAACACAGTGAAAATTGGGGCTTTTAAAATAAATAAATCAGACCCAGAAGAATCCCAGGCTGGCCTTGGGTGTCATTAGTAACACTGGCAAATGTGCAGCTCACTCCTCCTGAAATTCTCAAGGGAGCACTCATACAATATGTACATATTTGAAATCTGCACAAATCTGTTATGCCTCTGCAGACATTACCACAGCAACTCAAGATTTGATCAGTGAATCTGGTTAAGGTTTATGAAATGTGTGTGTGTGTGTGTGTGTGTGTGTGTGTGTGTGTGTGTGTCTTAAAGTATATTTGGTTTTTCACCCCAGTAAATTCATCTTGCTAAATACCGGGAAAAGGTAATCTTGATTCTGTATACAATGGGCATCACAAATGAGAATACTGTGGACACTGCACATGGACTGCTTTTGGACAGCCAGCTGGTATCTGTTTCAAGTAATATCTGACATCTGTTGCAAGAAATAATAGGTCTTGCTGGAGTTTATGTGATTTACACTCCAAAATATGTGGAAGGCACCAGGTTGGTGAATGCCTATACTATATTCAAAAGTATCCAGAAATGGAAGTTCTGAGGTTGCAAATAAACCTAAAGATTATTAATCTCATCCTCAAAGAAGCATGTACAGTTTTCTGTACACAAGACTGAGGAAAATACGTTGCGGGAGAGAAAACATAACTGTACGCTTCTCCAGCTTGGGGTTGTTCCCTTTGCGATACAGCTCTGTTCTGGCTTGTTAACTTTCCTGAATACAAAGCTCAAACCAGACAGTACCTTTGTTCTGCTTTCAGATGTCACAAGGGGAGACTTTTTCTGCAAACAACAGCAAAAGCAGATAAATTATTTAAAAATACCTTTCTTTTTTTTTTTTTGGAAAAGTGCCTGCTGTTGAAAAGGAGAAGCAAAAAACAAAAAAAACCCCAAACAACTGAAAAACTATCTTCTACAGAAGTTAACTTGATTTTCACTAAACTTCTAGCTTGAAAAATCATATGATGTGGCTTATATCTTGGAGGAAATAATATAGATGAAAGTGAAATTTATACAGGAACCAGTCCTAAGAAGCCAGTTTGCCATTGCTTCTATGGGAGAGGTGGAGAGCATGCAACCCTCCAGATGTTATAAACACAGCTCCAACTCCCATTGGCCCCAGCCAGCATGGCCAATGGTCATGGATGATGGCAATTATGGTCCAACATCACTGCTAAGGCCACAGGTTCTCCAACTTCAGGCCTAGGATGGGATGAAGGACACACACACACACACACACACACACACACACACACACACACACTTTCTAAGCCATTGACTTTGCGTGACGCATTCCATACCTGGAATGTGTCATTTGACCATGATAATACCTTTGGCTTAGTTGCTTGGATGGAGCAGTAGGTGTCTGCCTGCCTGCCTGCCTGCCTGCCTGCCTGCCTGTCTCTCTGTCTCTCTCTCTCTTGCTGTGTGTGTGTGTAGAACCCTCTAATCTTTGTGTGATTGTAATGTACCGTACAGAAGGAAAAGTTGACTCTATTGCTCCATCTACGTCCCCTTCTATCATTGCTGACCCTGCCCACTGAAAGGTTATCCAGGAAGAAACAAAGGTTTTGGGCTGAAAGAAACCTCCCCACCCCTGGAATAAAAGGTGAAAAAAAATTGAACCAGGTACTTCCCCAGCATCAAGTTTTGTAGGGCCAGATTATTATTATTTCTTAACATGGATGGCAGGCTCCTTCCTTTCCCAGAGGAGAAGTAAAGCTCACAGCTTCTGTGGTGTGTTAAAGGGGGAAATACTGTTATCCAAAAAAAGACATCAAAACTGAATTTATGTTGAATTTTGTTTCCTGGTACCAATACTCATCACGGCTCAACACAGAAAAAATGAATTACTGCTGAGGCACATAATGAATCTGATGCCTTACAAGTTTTGAAAGTGAAATACAGCTCCCAGTTCTTTTGAACTACAATCAGCCATTACTCCCAGGAGTTCTAGTTCGAAACAGCTGGAGGGAACCAGGTTGGGGACAGCTAATCTAATAGTTTCAAGACATACTTCTAGGTTCATGTTACCTGTATCCATGTGTGATAAAATGGGCAAAGTAACAGGAGGGAGCACAAAATCAGGAAATACGGACACAGATTTTCAGTGTAAACCTGCTTTCTTCATAGATGTCAGGAAATTGTTTTTAAAGTAATACCAACAAGGTATCCTCATAGCATGGTAAAAAATTTGTTCCAATAACATAATACAACATAACAAAATCCTAGTAAGTGTTGGAGCAGCCATGGCAACAGAGAAACCTACCTACATTTTTGGTGGCAATGTCCAATGAAATCTGACATTGGGCAAGTTTCCTTAGCTGAATAAATAGGACTTTTGTTAGGAACAGCCCAGTTTCAACTGGCATTATGATGGAAATACCTCTAGGTTCAACCTATTAAGCAGTATTTTAACAAAGAATAGGGATGGAAAAGGAGTCAAGATGGCAACATAAGCAACACTGTCTATCTTTCACTCTGCTTTTTTCTTTCTTTCTTTTTCTTTCTTTACTACTGACCCGTTTTAACTGCTTTATCTACTACATGCCACCCCACGTTTTCCACCTCAAGACAAAAGAAAGGGTATTGTAATGAACAAAACATAATCTGTGCAATTGGGAGCCCTAATTTCAAGGTTGATTTCTTGGAAATGCAGTTCCTGTTTCTGATATCTCTTGACTCAAAATATGAATTTGGAAAAGCCCTGTCCTTGTGATACCAAGAAACACATAAACAAATCAAGCCAACCCCACCCCCTGTTACGAAAAGGAGCAATGCAGCAGCGAGCTGCAGCTGGCTGGAAAAGCCAAACAGGATGTTGATGTTTGGGGCTGTACCGTGGGAGCAAAGGGACAGCCTATTCACTGTACTGAGCACCGGATGTTTGCTCAGTGTGTCACCTGATATGTACTGGAAGTACAGGGGTGGAGTTAATCTCTCTCTGCTGTTGTTGTTTGAAGAGTACGGACGTGTTTCTCTGTACTGCTGCATAGACAGAAATAAAGGCATGTAAATACATTTCTGTCTGTCTCTCCCCCCCCCCCGGGGAAAACAGGGAGGAGGAAGAGTGGTGTGTTCTTCTCACGTCAGAGGAGAATCGCCGATAGATGACCTTGCCTGTCTCCTGCCGGGGGTCGCTGACAGGGAGGTCAACAAGGAACTTAAGCCGGATGCCTGGAGAATGGCAAATTCCTCTGACTAGGCTTGCAGATTCCAACACCCCCCACCCCGACATCCTTTTTATTGTGCATTGATGATGAGTTGTTATCATGAAGGAATCAGGCAGTTATACACCATGCCACTGTCAATACTGCTTGCACCTGCAAATGTTTTGGGATGGTAATTGCTTTGTTTCTAATCAATGCATGTACCTTCACATCCCTCTGAATCACATGACTGTAGATACCAAAAAAAAATTTTTGTCCTGCTTTTTTGCACTATAGTAACAATGGTGAACCACTGCAAAATAACTAAAATTGTGTCAATTACATACTGTAGAATACGCCTTCAAAAAACCAAAGCGAGACAAAAAACAACAACCACCCCACCAATTTGGAGGGGCCTGAAGTTTTAAAAAAAAAGATGATGATGAAAATCTGAACAGAGACTTTCAATTAATTTGATCTCTGCTAACTCTGAAAAGAGAATATGTAAGTGAAAATTGGTGCTTATGTTTGAAATGAAAGGTTAATGAAATATTGGTCCATGTGATGTTCTTCTGTAATTGAAAAATCTTCAAATATAATAGATTTTTTTTAAAGGACAAGTTTCTCCTGAAAGCTTTTGCCGTATTAGAGTAAGTCAAATATTTCCCTGTACCATTTTGCCATTTAAAAACAAACAAACAACGATTTCAAAGGTAACGTGGGGTGATTTAGGTATTCCTCAGCCCGGGCTCTTTCTATCCTAATGGATTCAAGAACGAGGCAACCAATTTAAACAGGATAATGTAAACAGGTTTAAGAGTATTGAAGTCACACTTGTTTAGCTGCATTCCCCTGAGCTTGGACTGCCACAGAGTTAAAAAGATAAAGGTACCGCTGACCGTTAGGTCCAGTCGCAGACGACACTGGGGTTACGGCGCACATCTCGCTTTATTGGCCGAGGGAGCCGGCATACAGCTTCCAGGTCATGTGGCCAGCATGACTAAGCCACTTCTGGCAAACCAGAGCAGCGCACAGAAACGCAAAATAATGCCCCTCTCTTTAGATTGCATATTAACTACAACGAGGCTTTAATACCATCTATCAAAGTTTCTGAGAAGGAAGTACAAGCAAACAAATGCAGCCTATAGGTAGGAAATTGTGAGGCCCTCAGATGTGGAGAGTTCAAGTTTCTGCAGCCTTCTTTCCCTTCCTCTGCTTCTCAGTCAAGATAAATGATCTATTAAATCACAGAAATCCCAGGCTCTTCAGTTCCTGCTCTCTGGGAGGATTGCATTAAACCCAGTCAGCAATTATCTGTAATGTGAGATAAAAATCTTTACTCTAAAAGCAAGCTCTAAAAGGTCAAAATGTAATCACTGCCTTCAGAGGGGACTTTTTACTGTATGTTTGGCTGAACGGAGACAGCAATATAAAATGCATTCAACTTCCAGGCCTGCATTTCACAACAGAACCAGGCAGAGGGCCTTCTTGATAGTGGTGCTTGCCCTGTGGAACACCCTCCCATCAGATGTCAAGGAAATAAACAACTATCTGACTTTTAGAAGGCATCTGAAGGTTGCCCTGTTTAGGGAAGTTTTTAATGTTTGAAGTTTTATTCTGTTTTTAATGTTCTATTTGAAAGCCGCCCAGAGTGGCTGGGAAAACCCAGCCAGCTGGGCAGGGTAGAAATAAACTACTATTATTATTATTATTATTATTATTATTATTATTATTATTATACATATAGTCTACCCCCTTCCCTACTCTGCTACAAACTTGATCCCCCACCCACAAGCTGCTATTTTCAAAAATTTAAAGAGACTGGAGTGCTACTCTTATCTGTGGTCCTGCCTAATTGGGTGTTTCAGTGTTAAGCAGTTTCATTTTCAACTCATCTCATGGTTCTGCCAAAAACAATGGCTACCACCATTTTACTTTTCATTCACAATGGTGATGAGCATTACACACACATACAAAAAAAAACCCAAATCAGCTTAGTTGAAGTGTGACTGCAGCATTCTGTTACCAGAGAATAAGGGCATATGGATGAATGACCAGAAGTTGAATGCAGACAAGATGATAGCTGGCAACACATAATGAGCAATGAAATAGATAGAGGTCACTTACACTGCAATCCTATACATGTTGGCTCATTTCTCCCATTGTTCTCAGTGGGGCTCTCTCCCAGGTAAGCGTGTGTACCATGCCTTTTATATTCAATTCCTTAAATGCATAGGTTGGTAAGGAATGAAGTTCAAACTCGACATAAGTTGTGGTGGTATAATGGTTTTGTGTATGTAGTACCCTAAGGGGTATATGAGGTGTTAGGGGATGGGTACCTCTGGGGAAGGACATGCTGTGGTGCTTCTTGTCCATCTTTGGTCCCCACTCTGCACTCAGCTCTCACCTGTGGCTCCTAGAAGCTGTCAGCAGGTGACACTGGCCACACCCCAGGAAACAGCTTCAACTGGCTGGCTAAACCAGCTGTGGGTAGCTGATGAGTCTCAAACCCTCAGTAAAATAGGGACTTCCCTCCATTGTGAAGACAGCCTCCATTGGACTGAGCGAACAAGGCTAAAAGTGGGTCCAGCAGTCAAGGAGGGGATTTCTGAATGTGCTGTAGAGAGAAGTCAGGGACAGGTGGGGCTCGTCAACCTGGGAAGGTAGCCCATCTAGGAGAAGGAAAACTCTGATCCTAAACCTCCACTGCCTTGTGAGCTATCTTTGGGAGAAGAAAAGGCTAAGGAGTAAACCCTACACAAATCTAGAGTGGAGTTCCTAAGATGGCTGGATGGCATTTTGTATGCTTTCTTCTGGCAACTCCTGCAGCCAAGCTGGTGCCAAATATATTCTTCTGCATTCCTTTGGACCATCTCAGCAAGGCTGAGAGGAGGGTTTTGTCATCTGAGCAGCCCAGCACCTCCATACACACTTCCCAGACTTGTGCAAGGTTACTTCAGTGCTGCTATTGCAGTAGTTTGACTTACGTTAGAATTACTGGCTGGTAGGGCTAGCCACAGTAGATGGGTTCACACCTCCATTAAGAATGGGAGAGAAATTCAGTTCAGTTTGCATTTCAAGATAAATCTACCTACTTCACACTTTCTGAAAGGCTATGTGGAACCAAAGCACAACCATCCTTAGAAATTCATACTTCTCCAAATTTTGCAGTGCAGCTTACTGGCCAAGTAATTGTACAGAAATGCATATACTATGTGCAAAATGTAGTATATTAGTGCAAAATGTAGTATATCAGGAAAAATATGCATTGCAAAAAATTTGAGCACTAAGAGAAATCTGTAATAAAATGCTGGTGAACTTTCATGAGGACTTTAAAAAAAGGAATTCTCAAACTGATGTGGAAATAATGTAAAGAACTGAACTTAAGATTTTATTAAAATGGAGAAACAGAGAGAAATGAAAATTGACAGTTTTGCCCATCCCTATTTCTCATCTATGTTAGAAATAATTATAGCAGCTCAAGTATATTTTATACTTATGGAATACGAATGCTTCTGCAGTGCTCTCTAGACAGTTTCTCAGGGCTAGTTCTGCTTCAAGTATTGAAATACTGCCTGGAAAATGTGAAGCTCTCAATGCAGGATCGCCCTCTTGTACAAACAAATTATCTGCCTTAACATGGCAGGTAGCTACTGCTGAGGAACTATTGACAATACACCTCCAAACTCTATTTTTATTCTCAGTCTGCCTCTGCTTCTTGGCAGGTGTCACATGTAAAAGCCAATGTAAAGATGGCAAAGTGGAAGAGGCTGCCTGCTACTAAGGTCTGTTCAAAAAATTTTTTGACAAGTTTAGGGGGGAGGGTTAAGGATGGAGCCGTGTTTGTGGTGCTCATTTAAAAAACCAATTCAAGGGAAACGGATAAGGGGAGGCAATGCAGCGGAAGCAAAAGTTCAGACATTGAAGGAAAAACCAGAGCGACATTGGTCTCAACAGCAGAAGGGTAGTGTAGATAGAGTACTAGGCTTAGGCTGGAGAGCTCCAAGTTCAAATATGTGTTCAGACATGAAGCTCTCTATTTGACCTCAGCTACTTGTCTTTTATTCACCTATCTTATCGCACAAGGTTGTTGTGTGGATAAAATTGGAGGGCACCATGTGTGCTGCCCTAGAGGTAAAAAAAAGGGGGGTGATAAAAATGGAATATATAATTATAATAAATAAAGAAGTTTGGAATTGGGAGGATTTTTTTCCTAATTTTTAGAAATAAAACCAATCTATCTAACTTATTTCTCTGCAGTTCTGTCAAGCAGCAGATAGAAGATGCCTGGATGAAAATAAATGGCAGCGTTAGCAAATTCTGAGGTAGCAAATATGCCACAGCCCCTCTATTATATTTTTTCATTTACCGAAAAAGTACATCCATTCATAGCTACTGCTTTGATTTAAATAAATAAAAAAATCACATGCATCAGCATGTGCATGGCCATTTGTTAAGAAAATAAATGCAGTGGCATATTTTGTCCTGATCAAAAGAGACATCAGCAATTACTATTGAATTTTTCAAAATAGTGCTGCACTTTTTTTTTGGTACAAAATTAAAATGTAAGGAAAACATGACATTGAAATAGCATTGCTCTGTCAATCACCTGCCTTTCTGGCTTCATCTTTGCAGCTGCATTAACCACACATATCCTGCGTATTAAACAGCATACAGGCTATCCTTATGCATATTGATACAAAGGGCAAAGAAGTTGTGAATAAATAATGTATACGTATTTCGCAAGAAACTACTTTATTGAAAAACATTGAAGAGAAATAATTTATACAACCAACATTATTCCACAGAGCAGTAGCAACTAATTTACTTTCATTCATTCTTAATTCTGTGTGTGCATGCTATACAGTTTGCATGTGTACAAATGGAAGCACCCAACCGATAGGACAATGAACTGATAACGTTCTCTCTTGAAAACATCATCTCTAATTGCACTCATCAGCAGTTACATACAAATGCAAGGGGCCAAAAGTACTTTTTTGCTTTTTTGTATCTCTTATGTTGATTGTGCTGTGATGGATCATATAGAAATCATGAAAAGGATGTTATAAAATTAAATATTTTACTCACTGACAAAACTGCTTCTCATCTTCATCTGTGACTTTGGCTGTGCCCCAGGAAAGGGAGAGGGTCTGCTGAATTTCTTCTTCAATGAAGTTTCTCTCCATGATCTTTAGAAGTACAGAAACTAATTTAGTCAATATATTTGCTCTTCATTAGACCAACAAGAGAGATGGCTTTGTTACTGGTATTTTTCAGAAGGACAGCAGCTAAAGTTCTTCACCGGTGAAAAGAGACAGCCACAAAAATAGCGAAGTGTGCAAGCATGGCTGTGGCACAGAGACTAGGAAAACAGAGGCAATAACAGCTTGGAGACCAATCATATTTCATTATTCTGCTGAGTAGAAACAAGATATGCTTAAGAGGTCATGTGCTTTGAGTGCCTTTACAGAAGCAAGGCTCTGATAAGATGTCTCCTCACCCTTAACAGAAATATGGCTTTCTATTAACGGTCAGATTTGATGGTCAGACATACAGATTTCCATCAAAACATCCAGGATGGCATCAAAATGCTGAGCTACTTTAAAAAAATATGTTTTTAAACCCTAAACATTTTTTTCTCGGCTTGCTTAGCAAAGCTTAGGATTTCTGCCCTTCTGTAGCATACTTGAAGTCGCTAAAGCAGAAAGTGGAACGGTGTGAGCAAATACCTCTGCCAGATAAGGAAAACTTTATTGAGCCAGAGCAATTTACCACAGGGATAAAGAAAGAGCAGAAATTTAGAGCTTCAAGACTGTCCTTTCAAGGAAGGCATCAGAGTTCAGCTGTACAGAGAATTAAGCTTCATTTAAAATACACAGCACTATCAAACCACTTACAGACTATTCTGATTCCTCACAATAATCCTAAAAGGAAGGGGGTTCAGAATTGCTTCCATTCTAATAAAACCTTTGAAAAACAAACAAACCAAGGAGCTGTACAATATTTAAAAACCTGGAATTAAGAAGAACAAGAAATAATAACAACATATAGGCTTATATTCTAAATACACAAGAAGGATAGGAGAATGGGAAACATGTGAATATCTGTACTCGTTTGACAAGTAAATTATTTAAGGATATAGATGTGCATGCGAAAGTGAAATGGAAGATTCTGTTTGCCAATCATGTAACAGCGCAATTAAATAAAATTTCTCACAGAAAATAAATATGTATTTATGAAGCAAAGGGTTGTGCACTATGCATTTGAAATAAGAAGCATAGACACCCCAACTTTTCAAATTCTGTACAGCGGCAGAGGAAACAGAATGGAAATAATTGGGGGTATCCAATCACCCAACTGATTTTTCACCTTCCCTATTCTCCCCTACAGTCCCATCCAGAAGTTCAGGCGGCCGAACGGGGCATGAGAGGTGTTATGCAAGAACAGACTCTTCTGCAATCATATGGAGATAAGCCAAAATATGCAGTTCCATATTGAACACCCCTCACTCTTTGGGGAAGGACAGAGGATTCTGCATCATATCTGAAATGAAAATGTGAATTTCCTCATTCTTAGGACTACCGTTCTACAATTCAGGCCCAGCTCAGCAAACAATGATTAATGTCGAACCTAAAGCAGAGTAGTTAGAAGCATTTACCACTGGGCCTAATGTTCTTCCTGTTCATGCCAGTATTTTTCAGAGTTCTACTAATAAAACATATTGTATATGGCAGTGGTTCCAAAGCTTCTTTTCTCTGTGGACTGCTTGAAAATTGCTGAGGGTCTTGGCAGACGATTTAATAACGTTTCTGTCTGTTGTGGCTATGGTAATGCACTGTGCTATATGCTATATGTTATTTAATTGCTTCTTTTATTTACATTGCATTTTATTGTAGTACAGTTTTAATGCTATACCTTGAAGGGTTGTTGCAAGAATAAATCAGATCATTACTGTAAGCCCTGTGCTTTATTAAGGAGTCTTATAGAAATGATTAGCAATTTAAACAGTAATAATAAACGAAGCATCAGCAGTACCTGTTCAGCATACAGAACTTACCGTCTAGCACTTGTAATGTTGATTCAATAGAAAGGGGCATCATCACCTTCTTCCAAGACATCTAGATCCACTAAAGCAGGCTGGGATGCTGGATGCTACTTTGTTTACACCTATGGAGTAAATTTAGAATATTCAGTTGCAGGTGAGCAGCATATTGTCCCCAAACCTTTTGAAATATGATCTGACCCTTGTTGCCTCTTTGGAGAGATAATCATGTTGGACTCTTCTTGGGGAGTGGGGTAAGAGGGCAAGAGAAGGCTAATTTTGCCTTTTGGGGTCCAGACTTGTTATTTTGTTGGTGGGGTTCTGTCACATAATGGCAAATGCAAGTTGCGCAGATGAAGTAGATTTGGAGCTTTTGCACAACAAACCTGCTTCCAAAGACTTCTGCAGTAAGGAAAATGCACTAACAGGTGCGAGATAACAGTTGCGTGATGTGGCCATGTAACCTCCTTCCAGCAAATCAGAATGAATGCTCAATAAGCAGGTCCTCGAGAAGCAACCTTTCTAATAAATAGAGGCCAATGCCTTGAACAACTGGTAGCTACAAATCGACATAAACGTTTCCCACTATGGAAGTTTTGGGCTTGTCAATCCACTTTTGTCCCATTTGTATTAGCCTGGACTAATCCCCATACACATGTATTTGAATTTGTATTCACTGGGCAACTTTGGTTTTTCCTATTCATACCAGTAGGTGCTTCCTTTTGTGCTTCCTCCTGGCTTCAAATCTATTGTTTCTGTTATGGCAATTAAGCACCAACAGGGAATGCATGCACATAGTTGCATGTGCACCTAGTTTAAAAAAAAAAACCCACCTAAGAAGGGTGGTAATGCACAGTCAGGCAATTGTAAATTTGCTTGCGCAGTTTTCTAGTTTTGTGCAAATCTGAGGGCTAGTTCTATACAGTAAATGAAATCTCCAATAGGATTTAACAGCACTGCCAGCAACAATTTGGACTGACAGCCTAATCTTATATGGAGAACTAACTGTGTGATTTGACTGAATGGTTGATTATTTAATTTCTATACCACTTAATATATTAAAAATATTGCTAAGTAGTGTACAAAAAACTGAAGCAGCAACCAACTTAAAATATTACAAAAATACAGTTACATAAAAATGTTTTATTAGTATAAAGCTACTAATATATGGAATGGGACGCGGGTGGTGCTGTGGGCTAAACCACAGAGCCTAGGGCTTGCCTATCAGAAGGTCAGCGGTTCAAATCCCCGCAACGGGGTGAGCTCCTGTTGTTCAGTCCCAGCTCCTGCCCACCTAGCAGTTCGAAAGCACATCAAAGTGCAAGTAGATAAATAGGTACCGCTCCGGCGGGAAGGTAAACGGCATTTCCGTGTGCTGCTCTGGTTCGCCAGAAGCAGTTTAGTCATGCTGGCCACATGACCTGGAAGCTGTACGCCAGCTCCCTCGGCCAATAAAGCGAGATGAGTGCCTCAACCCCAGAGTTGTTCATTACTGGACCTAACAGTCAGGGGTACCTTTACCTTTACCTTTACCTTTACCTTTACCTTTACAGCCTCCCTCTCAGTCTCTAGATTTGATTTCCAGTTTACAGTGTGTTTTATTTATGGGTTTCATGGACCATTTCCTGCTATTGGAATGGAATGTATTTCTTCTCTTCCCTAATATCCCATCCTTCTTAACTATTGGTTTTTATGCTGGCTGGGACTGATGGGAGTTGGAGTACAAGCAACAACATGTGGAAGGCAACCATACTCTAAACAAGAAGATGGGGGGAAATTTCATCAGATATTCAGATGATGCAAAACAGGGAGGAACAGCTTACATATCCAAAGAGAGGAATAAAATTCAACATGACCTTGACAAAACACAAAATTGGGCTGAAACTAACAGAATAAAATTCAACAGACAAATACATCATTCTGCATGTAGGCAAGCAAGCAGGTAAACAGGCATAGAATGGGAGATATCTTACTTTGCAGTAGTGCCTATGCAAAATATCTGGGGAATTGTAGTGTCTCATAAGAGGTACATAATCAGCAGTGTTTTGTGGCTGCATAAAAGGCTAATGTAATTTTAGGTAACTGCCTAGACTCCAAAGACTCCTCTGAAGAGAGTTAAGTTATGGGGAGAATATTTCTTAATCTCTCTGTGTTTTACATGGTTATTTCATCAATCATCACTGACTTTATTTTAAGATGCAATTGATCTAAGTGATTAGAGAAGCAAATTGAGCAGCGTGATCTACATTAAAAAGAAAATAATTAACACATTTCATCTTTTAATTAATTTATCAAAAGCCAGCAGCAGAGCCAGGCATTAGTGTTTCGCCTCAACAGCAGAAAGATCAGGAGAGGACGTTATTTGTGGGTCAGACCTCCAGACTGCGCCCTCCCCCAATCTGTTTAGGATGGTCAGGAAAACCTTCAAAACAGTTCATGGGGGGGGGGGTAGATTACACTGATGAAATGATTTCCTTAGGGCTATGTTGAAACACACACACACACCCCTTGTTGTTTGGCTGCAAACACGGTATGGCTCATGCATCTGTATAAAGAAACAGATCTGACGTAAGTCCTTCAGTACTGCTAAATGCACTGCAAGAATACTGAACGGTGGTGTTGAGGGAATTATGAACATGGTTTCCTGCTTGCTACCTTGAAATCTGTTCCCAGAAGCATTTAAATACAAGCTCTCTCACATATTTGTTTTGGTAGATGCAATTTAATTGACCCAGGTGCTTACTAGGATAGAGTTGTGTTTAATTTCACAGTCCAGCAGCTAAAGATGAAAAGGAAAAGATGCAAAAGAAATATATTCTTAGATATGCCATAACCTGGCAACTGCAGTGCTAAATATTTCCAATGCCTCACTAAATGAGCAAGCACATAAATATACAGATAGTCACTGGGTTTTACCCCTCATTCCCAATTTTGCTCCTTAAAATGCAGCAAATGTTTCTTTCCTTGGCTGCATATACTTAGTACAGTGGTACCTCTGGTTACGTACTTAATTCGTTCCGGAGGTCTGTTCTTAACCTGAAACTGTTCTTAACCAGAAGCACCACTTTAGCTAATGGGGCCTCCCACTGCCGCCGCGCCGCCGGAGCACAATTTCTGTTCTCATCCTGAAGCAAAGTTCTTAACCCGAGGTACTATTTCTGGGTTAGCAGAGTCTGTAACCTGATGCGTATGTAACCCGAGGTACCACTGTAATGCATTGAATGACTAAAGGTTTTACTGTGAAGGACTGGGCATATGCAAAGTCATGAGAAAAGCAAACCAGATTTATTTAGTTTTTAAGCAACTCCATTTTAAGCAACTCCATTGTACTTAATCACAGGATATACTTTGACTATGAAAACTACAATGAAAGCCAGTTGGTTTCTAGTGCTTAAGGAAGTCTACCAAAGTGAATGCACAAAAATAAGAAACACAGGCAACCTCATCTTTGAAATAAATATACGTAGAAACATAATGCATTATATGTAGTTCCACAATGTGGGCATATGCATAAGAACACAAGAAGAGCTCCACCATATCAGACCAGGTGTGCCAACCAGTTCAGCATCTAACCACAAGCTTCCAGGGAGCCTACAAGAAGGCAAATTGCTTTCTTATGCCAACCCTAGTCAGGCATCTGGTAACCTGCAGGTAACAAATGCATTAAGGGTCCAGTGAAAGCATGAGAGGGTTAACCTCACTCCCCTCAGTGCCATTCTACATGCTGGTCACAGCCCTAGTGACTCATGCTCAGTGTCCTTCTGAAGGAGGGCCACTTCTACACCCATAGGGTTTCCAAATTTCGCCAGGATTTTGGTTCCTGTTCTCATGATGGAAACCCCATGCTTGTAGAAGTGACCCCCTTCAAACAGATGCTTGTTATCATGGTATGTGGTCAGCTTATGCAGAAACATCAAGAGGGTGGAACCCTTCCCATTCCTACTGATCTCTTCCCAAGTTTGGTATCCATGGATACGAGATGTCTGAATATGATCTGCTGTTGCTCCCAGTAACTGGTACTGCCACTGAAGACAGACATTTCATGTTCCAGAGAGTCTCATAGATTGCATACTAAGTATCAAGGCTTTACTCTTCATAATGAATTTACAATGAGCAGAAATTTGTTGATAATCGGATAGAACAATATATCTAACTAGAGACTATATTTATCTCTCTCTTTTTTCACTCACTGCAAACACCTCAGAGCAGCTAGGTTTACATCTGCTATTTGCCACAGTAGTCTTATTCTTGCAGATCTGCTGTAATGACCTGTAAATGGTATCATCCAAGCCATCAGATTAGATCATCATTACTAATAAATGGCAAAGCGTGCTGGAACCTAAGCCAAGGTTTTCCTTGCTGTTATTTTACTACCATACTAACAACAACCTATTACAATATTAGTCATATATCAAGATCAGTCTTGTAACTATTTTTGTTCTATATTCAGAACAGGCTCCATACTCCCCCGCATTAGGCCCACCACACAGATTCAAAATGACTGTCCTGCCTTCTCAAAGGTTATATTGCTATTATTATGTCCTTTTAACGAAATCAGCATTGATTTGGGACAGGAAGAGATTAAAGAGTGTACATGGTTTCCTTTCATACCATTATAGCTCATGAACAGCTGGTGTGTTATCATTAAGAGTGTTTGACTAGATAGTAACCAAATGAGCAGAAATTTCAGGTTCAAATCTCCCCGAAAGTGCTCTCTCTCTCTGACCTCAGACAATTGATATGAGGATGAATGCACAAATACCATATTCCTCCTTCTCACTTGGGGGGAAAAGCAGGATAAAAAGGTAATAAAATGTTTGCATCAAAATGAATGCCTGCTTCAAAGAGCCATGCACTTAAACTAGTCTGGTTCTTCTTCCTTAAATAAATATACCACAGAATTTAATATAAAGCATTAAACCATTACATCCCCCAGAAGTACATAACAAAACCACCATCCACAGAGCTTAAAGGTCAGAAGCAAAGTGGGCATTAAGTATCTACTCTCAGTTCAATGTGGTTTACATTTCTTGTTCTTTACTTTACAGTACTTTTATTGAGCAGTCCAGGCTACTCCCATATTCAATCAATTTCTTCCTGTCTTGACTTCAGTTTATTTATAGATTTAAAGTTAGCAGTCCCCATGTCTAACTGGGCTTTTAGCTTTTCATTTAAATTCTTTACTTAAGAAAAGGTGGAAATCTATAGTCATACACTCCTGAAAACAGTATGTGAAACAGTTGCAAGAGGATCTGTCTACTGAGCCAGCGATGACTCATTGCTACCACATTCCATTATCAAATCCTTCTTCCTTACTTCTTCCGTCACATAATGCACACCTGTATAAAGTATTGTGAAAGAGCACCTACACAAAACACTTTCTATTCATCAATGTAGACCATTAACAAAATATTGCAGTGTATTTGCACTCCCTAAGGGTCTCTCCATACATCCTTTCTGTTGCACATTCATGACGATTTACCCTGGCCAGATTTAACGTTCTGCCCTCTGCCCTGTTGCTAGGCAGATATGAGGGCAAACCATATGAGCCATGTGGCTCATCGGAAGTGGAAAAAAGTCTGCATGTATTGCTGCACTGTAGTTATTACGAGGACCTACGCCTGACCTTTATTGCCCCAGTTCTACAAAAGCTTAAAAATGAACCAGAACTCCTATGTATGAGAGCCTTGGTAGAAGATAAGGTCCCTGAAATTATGATCAATGTTGCCAAATTCTGTGTAGCCGCTATTAGGCGCAGGAAACAAGAGCTTTCCAATGTCAATATGCAGGCGAAGGCAAATACTTAATTTTATTTATGCTGTCTAATTTTAAATTGCTGTTATGGCCTAATCTGTATTGAAATTGTCCTTTGTTTTTCCGGTTTTATCTTTTGCTGACTAGCTGTACGAGTTAATCTGGTCTGTGACTGTTTAATAAAATTTGATTTGATTTGACACATTCATGATGATTTGTGCTCATGATGCTAATGGGGCAGTCACATGTGATCCCGCTTTCAATACTTGTTTGCACCTGCAAAAGTTTTGGGATGGTCAAACAACTTCATTCCCAATCGGTGTATAGACTTCATGCTGAAATTCCATAACTTTTTATAATGCTAATGCTCTGTTTATTTTTGTCCCGCTTTTGTTGTGCTATTGCCACTATGAACAACATTAATGTGGTAGCACAGCAAACCAAAGCAAAATAAATCACCACTAATGCACTATCAAGCTGGTTAATTTATCTCTTCCTACTACTTTTATTTTTTTTTTCCACTGCACTCAATATTCCATGGTTTGCCCCCTCGGGATTTCCCCCCACTCTAAAGATTTCTGCTTCTGCCTCAATGCTGTGCAGACATTGCATATAATTGTGTGTGTGTGTGTGTGTGTGTGTGTGTGTGTGGATGCGCGCACGTGCACACACATCACTTGAGTTGAGTGAGTTTATGGATTTCAGCAGCAGCACATGTGCCTATCTGCACATGGTTCCCTCTGTTCCCTCTCCAGCACAAGATCCAGAAAATCAAAGGAACACAGACAGGCATCACGGCTGTAGCAGAATCTTGACAGGCACACACATTAAACAATTTCAGTGATAATGATAACAAAAGCGTAAAAAGGTAAAAGTAAAGGTACCCCTGCCCGTACGGGCCAGTCTTGACAGACTCTAGGGTTGTGCGCTCATCTCACTCTAGAGGCCGGGAGCCAGCGCTGTCTGCAGACACTTCCGGGTCACGTGGCCAGCATGACAAGCTGCATCTGGCAAGCCAGCGCAGCACACGGAAACGCCGTTTACCTTCCCGCTGGTAAGAGGTCCCTATTTATCTACTTGCACCCGGGGGTGCTTTCGAACTGCTAGGTTGGCAGGCGCTGGGACCGAGCAACGGGAGCGCACCCTGCCGCGGGGATTCGAACCACCGACCTGATGATCGGCAAGTCCTAGGCGCTGAGGTTTTACCCACAGCGCCACCCACGTCCCTAATAAAAGCGTAGTTGCAGCTTAAAAAAAATACTTGCAAAGACTAGTATAATTTACCTTTTATCTATCAAATACTTTTTAAAGAGAAATATAAAAGTGTACATGCATCTTACAATGTCATTAAAATGTGGTGGTGGTGATTTTCTAAATACTAAGAAGTATACAAGCTCAGTTTTTATTGGGCTGCTGAACAGGCTAGTTTATTTGTCTAATTCATATCCATCAAGACCAGATTTGAATTTCCAAAAGGTGTTGTCTTTTTTAAAAAGAAAACCTCAATAATCACTTGTGCCTATAGGCAGTGCTTTTTTTCTTTAAAAAAATGTTTAGGGGACTCTCATTTTCCTACTCATACTGAAATACTGCCCCTCAATGAGGCCAAACTTAGATTCACAAAATGTTTAGGGGTATGCGTACCCCTGCGTCCCCCCAGGAAAAAAAGCACTGCCTATAGGGGTTAAACCAGTGTCTCCTTTAAGGATAGGGACAGGAGGAAGCTAACTGAGTTAGTTAGTTTACTCATAAGCGCAGCACTCACAAATGGCAAAAGTAGGAAGTTGGCTTCACCCGCACAACGGCGGAATAAAGAGAGACTGTGGCTTTATTCTAGGAAGGGCTTTTTAGAAGCTGAACTGTATTTCAACTCCCTGTCAATATCATTGGCTCTGTAGTATCATGTAATCACACAAATCGATAGTCTGCCATTTCACATGCTTGTCGTTATGAACAGAATCTTTCTTTTCTTCTCCACAGCAAGCATATTAGCTTTTCTATTGTGAAGTAAAACCTGCATGTTGTGAAACCCTGTGGCTGCCCCCAAAAGTCAAGGCACTGAAAGTAGATTTAAAGCCGATGATTAGATGTGATACAATCACCACAGAAAAGCAAGATATGAAAAATGAAGATGCTGTAAAAATGACTCATGGATGAATTATTTATCACACTGGTGATCTTGAAGTCCATTAATAGCTATAGGTCCAGAAAGTATCTGAAATTACTCAAAGTGACAGTCTTAGAGCAATTCTGTATAACTAGAAATGAATCTATGGACACCAAAAGACATCAGCAGACATATTTAAGTGAAGTGTGGTTGGCGGCCGTCAACAAGCTACTGAACTTTTCCAGAATACTACTAAATGAAGCTTATACCCTTCAAGAATTGATGTATGCTTTTAGTGCTGCCTTCTTCAAATAGTTGTCTGAAGTGTTGTCTGTAAGCCAGGCACTACCCAAAGTACAGCCAGACTTGCTTTGTAATAGGATACTAGATTCTATTTTGAAGTTCATTTTAACTATAAATAAATAAAATAAATCCAATTTTCAAATAACAAACAATATATTTTAGTCTGTGTGCTTACCAACTTCAGCTTTTTAAAAATACTTTGATCATTTTTCGGTACACTTAATTCTGCCCCTCTCCATTTTTTTCTATGGAAGATTTACAGGTGTCTTTCTTGCATCATTTTCCAGAAATCCCTGGTGACCCAGAAATACTTTTAACTATTTTTTTTGACAGGTCAAGAAAACTCTCCACTATTCTTTTCCTGTCAGCAAAGGGACCTACATTCTTAGAAGAACCTAGAAACACTACAAGTGAAGCCCTCTTCAGGCTTTAACAAGCGCATGGTGATAACTGAGGGAGGAGAGTCTCTCTCTAGACTCAGATCATGACAGGACAGCCTGTCAAATACATGGAGGCTGTCCCCAAGAGCTGAAATCCTGAATGCTCAGAGTTCCAGCTCATGGGAGGCTCGCCTGGCATCTTCATTATACGTCTTTAGACGTCAGGCAAGAAAAGGTTTCTCTAGAACTAGGCCTTTGGCTGACTAACATTCAATGGTCTTTTAAATGTTTTTGTGGGAGAGGGGTGTTGTTGGCTTGTATTTGTATTATTATGTATTTAGCGTTCTCATTTTGTATTTTTATGTTGTGAAGCTGTATTTTAATTCAAAAAGGAGCCATATACCAAACAAAATGAACTTATTCTCTCTGGCCTACCACCCCCTCCTCCACCACTGGGCAAAATTGTCTATCCTTAGTTACTCCTTATTTTAACTGAAGTGAGAGATTTTGAGATTTTGCCTGGACCAAACAAACTTATTCCATTTGTGTCAGTCTATCAATTTTATATTGACATACAATATCTCACATATGTTACAGGCACTTTTCTTTCTCCAAAGCTACTGAAGCTAATGGAATCACAGCAATCAATCAGATTTGCTTTGCACCTGCTGCTCACAAACATATCAAATTCCACTCCTTATTACTAACGTTCTATTTAACCATTAGAGTAATTTACCTAGTTTATAATAGCTGAGGGAAAAGTAAAAACAATCCATCTCCCAAGTATCAAAATAGTATAGTGTTTCACAAACTCTCAGACACGCAACAGTGTTAAAAACAAAAAGAACAAAACAGTCCTTTCACAAGGTAACAAAAGCTGAGGTGCACCACAAACACATTCAGGTTCACACATCACCTCAGTGACTCACTGCTGCTTGCTCTATTATTAACTATTATTATTAGATTTATTACCTTCCCCATAAGGTTCTGGGCTGGGTTACAGCATTATTAAAAGCAGCATTAAAACAGTTAAACAACTAATTACCATCACAACTAAACATATCTCTGAAGTATCAAAGGGTAAGGAACTGCATCTTCAGCAAATAAACAAGTTACCTGAAGGATTTGAGCTGCATTTATTGTACGATGATAAGAAATTACCACAGCAGACATTTATGAGCAGGCCACAAGGGTGAAGAAAATGACCTGAGGTAAATTGTGAGCCAGCCCTTAGGTCTGCAGTAGGAAAACCTTATGAGGGAATAAGAGAATGCCAAACAACACAACTCATCTCACAGGTTCCCAGAAGGTAATTTACAGTGCAATCCTAAACAAATCTACTCAGAGCCAATTCCTACTGAACTCAGTGGAGCTTACTCCCAGCTAAGTGGTATTAAGATGACTGCCTAACAGATCAGGAGTCAGAAAGTTGTAGCCTCCCTGATGTTGTTAGACTTCCATCAGTCCCAGCCATGATGGGAGTATCTGGAGGACCACAGATTCCTCATTTATAGCCTTTAGGGCTATGTTGGAAAAGGGACTACAGTGGTACCTCGGGTTAAGTACTTAATTCGTTCCGGAGGTCCGTACTTAACCTGAAACTGTTCTTAACCTGAGGTACCACTTTAGCTAATGGGGCCTCCTGCTGCTGCCGCGCCGCCGCAGCACGATTTCTGTTCTCATCCTGAAGCAAAGTTCTTAACCTGAAGCACTATTTCTGGGTTAGCGGAGTTTGTAATCTGAAGCATATGTAACCTGAAGTATATGTAACCCGAGGTACCACTGTATAGGCATCAATCGGATGGACTCTGAAATATTTTGAAGCCTGAAAAGAAACAGTTCCCTTGAACACAGAAAAAGAACTGTTATGTCAACACATCAACATACTAGGTTTCTGTAGAGAGACATAAAAGCACCCATTTCCTTTCAAGTAGGCAAGTTTGAGACACAACTGGCACTCCATCTGCTGGAATCTCACGACCAAATTCTTTTATCTGTCTTTGGAGACATTGCAGAGATGCTGTGTTACTTCTGCCCTCAAGGTTCTTAGGTGGCTGGAGAGAGACAGTGATGTGTATGAGCATAAAGCTTGAAAACGTGAGTCTCCACTTGTTCTCGACATCAATTGGCAGAGCATTTTTCACGCGAGTGTTCTCAGGATGTGCAGCAGCCTTCCTTTTGCTGAACTGTTGGGTTTACCATGGCTCGTTCCTTCCCAATCCTGTGTAATATTGCTAGCACTGATTCCTCCAGGCTGCTGCTGACCACACCAAAGTCCAACCCTTTAACAGAGGAAGCAAGCCACTTATTTATAGAGTTACAGGTGGTGTTTGAACAGCACAAGAATGGTGGAGGGGGGTGCATCTTTGCAGACGCCAGTCTCAGAAGAGCTGTCAGGACCACAGCCAGATAGCGACACCTTTATTATCCCCAAATGTGATTTGACCATAGTGTGTTAACAACTGGAAAATGAACAAACGCATGACTGCAATGGTAAATCTATATTCTAGGGATTTTTAAAGTGCTTACCAGTTCACATACACTGAAAAGCATGGAAGACATGTTAAACTTGAGAGCATTCCACAGCAGGAATGGGGGCCACCTGTAGGACTTTACCTAATGTCATGTGGGTGAGTGGGGCATGGATGGCAAAGGAGCTATCTGCCTTCCACCAGCAGCGTAATGGGCAAAGAGGAATGAGGTAGGAGTCAGGGGCAACATAAAGTAGAGAAAGGTAAAAGGGTGACCCCACCCACATCTGTCTCTGGCCATGCCAACTACCAGCTTCGGCCTTGTCTACATGCATTATCCCTGAAAAAATGCCCAGGGCTGTCCATGGCCTTTGGTACATAGATTGCCCACTGCTGTGTCTTTTCTATTCATTGATTCTTAAATAATATGCCAATATTGCCACCATGAAAATTTGTAACTTGTCACTGGACACAGGGTTTTCACTGGGAGGAACAGTAGAAGGTTAGGCATGACTTTGTTACTTTTGGGCAGGAGAAAGAAGACCGAAGGGGAAAAGAGAGTACTAGCAAGTAGTGCTTCTCCAGTGGAAGTGAAGAAGGCAGCAGCAGATAGCTGCAATCGATGCTGGGAGGATCTGCAGGAAGAGTTTGTGCAGCTGTAGCCACATTTATGAGCTATAAGTTCAACAAGGAAGCTGAGAGTCTGCGTAGCTGCGAGCCAATTGGGGTGATTCAGATGACTGTGTTCTAGCTCCATGGTTGGAGGAATATGCTTCTGAATACCATTTGCTGGGAACCATAAGTACAAGTAGATAAATAGGTATTGCTCTGGCGGGAAGGTAAAGGGCGTTTCCTTGCGCTGCTCTGGTTCTCCAGAGAGCATTCTGGCCACATGACCTGGAAGTTGTATGCCGGCTCCCTCGGCCAATAAAGCGAGATGAGCACCGCAACCCCAGAGTCGGCCACGACTAGACCTAATGGTCAGGGATCCCATTACCTTTACCTATGTTTACCTATATCTATTTCTCTAGGTCCATGAGTTTTGCAAATGAGGCTGTGAAATGTTGTCTGTGGAGCACTAAGCAGCTCTATACTGTGTGTGTTTTTAAACACACAGCAGTGGAAAACTGTAAAAGAGGTAACAGCTTCATTTAAGTTTTAAAAATCCTATACTGCTATGCTTTACAGAAAAGTTCACAGGAGCTTTTAAGAATACTGCATGCAGCATTCCAGTCTCACATTTTAAGGCCTATCAGAGGACACAAACGGAAAAAGTGTACAAGCAAGAACACTCTTAATTATTTTAGCATAAAAGTAAGACAAATCCTGGTCCCCCTTCCCTCCAATAAGGGATTATGAAGGAAAGTAAATCTCTTTTACTTCCCTCTGGGGAAAACCCCATAGACCTATGTGTCTCTAATCTGTCAAGCTTAATTCACTCTTAATCCACATATACATGCACACACTCAGTAGATAACTGATGGTAAGTAAGCACCGAACAAAGCCTAATTCTAATATCTAACCTGTTAAGTAATTGTGTTTAATACTTTGGTTCAACCTTAAATAAATAATCTTGTTCTGTCGGACACCTTAAGCTTGACTCAGCTACTGTTATAAAGGGGAATAAGGAACTGTACCAAAAGTAGTTGGTGGCTGCATAATGTAAAATAGGTTCACTTTTGCATAATGGCAAGGATTTTTCTAAGCATAAACACTTCATACATAGCAACAATTGGTTGGATTTAAAAGTTACCATATTTTGACATCAGTATGAATATAGCAGCAGCATTTTAAACTCATCTTCAACAAGCCATGGGACTCCAACACTGTAGCATAATATATCACCCAGTTTCCCATACCAACTTCCAAAGTAGCTTAGCTTGAATGGTTTATAGACCAGCTAACCTAATTGGTGTCAAGAGTTCATCATTACAGCTGCAAAACCAGATTGATGTGTGTCAGGTTGCTTCCTTGTAAATAGTAAAAACGATGTTCTATCTAAGATGGGGTTCTGTTTCACAACTGTTTCATGTTTCGGCCTCAAGAGGCATTCCCCCCACCCCCACACACACTCTCAAAAGCTTGCTGGCTCTTAAGCAGTTAGTGCTTTATCATAATTATAAATGTCTTCTCATTTTTCCCTCAACGCCCATTGGATGCATTCTGTACTCTAGGATCATCACACAGATGGAGAAAAGACTAATTGTCAGGTGGAGAAAATAGATGATGGCAGCAGAATTACCAATCTAGGTCTACTCTCACTCACACAAATTGAAGCAGCCTTCTAACAATAGAAGATTAATAGAAGTGGCCAACTTGTTTGTCTAGAAAGGGCATCAGTACATAATTCAGTGATTTTTATCTCAGATACAGGGGTCATCCACACTTCTGCTTCTCCTGTGCCTAGAAAGCACAGGTACAGGAGATTTTCTGCTTGTCCTGTCACTCTCCCCTTGAAGGCCTGCTTTCCCCTGGAAAACTCAACTGACATTTCTTCCAACTCAGCCAACAAGAGTTAGGTTTCCCTGGGGGAAAGCAGGGGGACAAGCGGATGTGTGGACAAACCTAGTCATGGAAAAAGTTGTGGCTGCTTGTGTGTATTTTTTGCATTTCCTTAGAAATAGTTATACATAGTGTGATATGAATATAGATAGTAACACAAGGCAGTGCTTTATTTTCTGTACACGTGCATGAGTACATACCTGGGTAAAGAAGTATGTAGAATAACTTAATCAGGGGCAGATGAGGCCAGTGAGTTATCAAGGTAATCTGAAGAAAGCCAAAAAAAGGCCTTGGACTTCCCCTTTAAAGTCCTAAGTTTAAAGTTTCTCTACGTAGCAGTAGACCCCTTTTTCAGTTTTGTGAAATAGCATCTCTCATTCAAGAAAATATGCAAAGTATCTATAAAGAAATTTTAATTATGCTTCCTTGCATTGTGATAATAAGAACCCATACTCTGGGTTACATGCAAGAAAATGTAAGAAAGAACTGGATATGGACTAGATCTTTTGAGTGAAGAACTCAGAAAACAGGACGGACACAATCTTTTTGAACAGGGTTTTAAACTACCATGCTGCACTAGCAAATTAACAGATACACAAAGTAGCATTTTGCGCTCCCAAATACACTTTTTTTTCTATTTTCTTTTACAGTTTAACAGCAACTACACAGGAATGGTTCACTTTTGGTAATTAAGGAGAAGCAGCCCAACAAGGATTAAACAAGACCCCATGGAGGGAAGTGTATAGAAGTCAAAGACTGTAAGATAAACAATACTAATATATATAAAATGCATAAAGGAATAAATAAAGGAATGGTTCACTTCAGCCATTTTATTTCTATACACTGAATACAACAAAAGACATTTGCCATACAGCTGAACATACAATCGAAGGAATTACAGATCAAGTTTTTGCTATTATTCTATATTAACTTACTAATTATTGTAACCATTTTGTACAAACAATATTTACATCAAGGCTATCAAATGCTTTTGTCATTATAAAACTTCAAACTGGAGACCAAAATCATTCAAAGCACTTTAGGACCTATTGTCGGAAAGCAAACCTGTGTGGAACCAATACATTTATCAAACTCTAGCACCCAAAACAGCAATAGTCCACAAATTAAATGGCCCTGTGACACCTTGCAACCGTTCTACCCGCAGTTGTCTCCTGCCTGCACAAGCCAGCCTGTTACAATAGTAGGCCTGCTATCTGCATGGGCATACTGGTACCTCTAACATTCTCTATGTTATCTCAAGAAGCTACAATGCCTAGTAAAGCTTTAAGGTGTGAAAGTGTGTCAGTGGGGTTGGAGTCTAAAGCTATTTCCCCTGCAACTTCAAAATTATTAACTGACTAGGCTCACAACCTGGGATTTTGTTTTAAGAAAACAGGTTGCAATCATTTGTTAGGGAGAAATCATCTAGGTGAATTATCCCAACATTTGGGAGCAATGCCTGAACCAATTGCTGCTGCTACTACTAGAAATATACAACTTAGTATTCAGGGAACTCCGTCCCATGGAAATATTAAATTCTTAATTCATAAGTTAAGCTGACCAATACAAAGCCTAATAAAATTAGTGGGGGGGGGGGGTTTCAAGTAGTGTGGATACAGTATCAGACTACTTAAGTGATAGTGTGAGCCCTTCTTACTTGCCTACTGGCTTTCTCGATTACAGAGACTAAATTAAAGTCTTTTAATTGAGCAAGCTATTTTTGCTGGCATGGGCATATGAGTCTAACTCTAAAGGTTATTTAAGTCTAGTTAGTATATGAAACAAGATCTATTTCATTTATACATCATCACAGTTACCACATTAAGACAACGCCAGCAGGCAACTGTATGCCCAGATCTCTACCTATGTTGCAGCACACATACTCCTAAACTAATCTAAACAAAATCTGCATCTCAAGCTGAACAATCCATATCAGAGGTTCATTTAGCAGCCACTGTTGGTTTTCAGAACTCTTGCCAAAGTAATTGTCACTGTGGCATTCTTCATTCCCGAGAACAAGTACACCCTGTTCTTAACAATTGCTGACAAAAAAAATAAAAAATCACCAAAGCAATTCAAATCACGTATGGGGTGTATTAATCCAAATCCAAGCTATTCAGGCATTGCCAACACACCTACCATGGGAAAATGTAAATGCAACCTTAAAAGCAATCCTGGGTTCCTCCTCCCCCCATAACCACAGAAATCTTGAAGCTGAGATCATGCTAACACAACACTTGCTTATTCTTTCTTCTATAAATATTGATTTATGTCAAAATAGCTTCATGTAATGAGTTATAAATTCCAAATGAGAAAAACTTATACAATAGTCACTCCTAGATTCGCCTTAAATGGAGGTGGTGTTCCGGGAATTCAAGGTGAAGCAAGCTTATGTTAAAGTGGAACGAAGCATGGTTGGTTCTCGTGAAGTCTGTTCTAACGCATCTATTCCTTTTCCTCGCTTTATTGGTATGCAGTTCTATGCATCAGCAGTCAATGCAGAGCTTCTTTTATCTAGAAGTGAAGGTTATCTAGTGCTAGAATGCAATGTCAGCATACCTCTGAAATGAAATGTGATTCTCTTATGTCAAAAGAATGACTTAGAGCAACTCCCTTTGTAATTTTACAACAATGTATTTTGATTTTTCTCTTGAAGTAGTGAAGTAAAGTAGTAGCCATGGAGTATGTACAATTGGTTATGTCAATATGGATTGCTTCAGTAGATGGCTCGTGGGTTTTTTGTACTATAGTAGGCCTCACAGGCAGCGACATAAGATGATTCTGGGAAAAAGTCGTCATGGTATTCTGCCAAAAACCTGGAAAATCAGAATATGTATTAACAGTTCTGTAATTCTTTAACATACCTACATAGGTAATTTTTCAAACATCCAACACAGAATATTACAAAATCAATTTCCTTAATGGGAGTCACACCTTGGAGTCTTTTTGCCACATTTCTAGCGATGCTGCGGAAGATCAAAATTAGTCAGTTCACAACTCAAATTTGGTGAGCTTGTAATTCTCTAATGTAATATTTGCTGACTTCAAGCCAAGTATTTTTGTAATTCAGGGACATGTTACAATTTATATTTCCTGTGCAATCTGCATGGTTTCTGAGATTAAGAAGCTAAAGTCTACCATCACTGAACATGCACAGTTATTTTTTGTTGTTGTTGTTGTTTGCTTTTTGATTTCCCAAGGACATTAGAATGTCATTTGTAATACACATGAAAAGGTTTTAATTTAACCCTTTGGTGTTCTCCTTGAATCTGCAATATGCTTACAGCAAACACTCTTTGCCTTCTCTCTCCTCTGAGGGATCAACAGAGTGCTGGGCTCTCCACAAGACCTGGTGCCACCTCTACTGTGTCCTCACGGTTTCTCTCTCAAATCACAAGGATAGAGAGAAGAACAGAAGGTGGGAAATACTGTTTTCAAATAATAAAAAGAGAGTGTACGGAGCTGCCTTCTCTGAGCAGGGAGGATGAAAAACTGGACTGGTAGGTGTGCCAACAGTGAGGTTTGTTCTACACAGCTCTACTTTTTGGCATAAGTAGGAGCAGCAATCTCACTTTCATAGGCCACTAAAGCTGCCTCATGCAGAGCCCTTTAATCCATTGACACAGAATGGAAGTGCCAGAAATCCTTCCCAGCCCAATTGGAGATTGCAGGGACTGAGCCAGACATGTGTTCTATGATGGTTTCATGCTGCAGTGCGAGAAATAAAAATAAAGCTCTTTTTTTTTTTGGAACCGATCTTACGTCATCTCTCAGTTACAGCTTCTGACGATACTATCCTACACTTGTCTACTAAGAAGTAAGCCCACTGGGTCTAATGGGGCTTACTCCTAAGTAAGGGGCAGAGAGTTACAGCCTAAAAATACTCTAGTTTCTCTAACTAAGGCTTAACTGAATATACTTGCAGCCTCTCAGTTATGTATTATAGCTAATGTTGCCTGGCACTGTATTAACTGCATACTGGTACAGACTAGTGGTCACATATCATTATTGCAAGTTGAATTCCACAGTGCCTACTCCTCCTACAAATAAGACTAGATGAAAACTCAAATCAGAAAAATGTTCAAGTTAGTATTATACGGCAGAAATGCTAATTCAGTGTTCCATATAATGAACAAATATCAATTCTGAATGGCAACTGTGTGCGCACCGCATAGATGGTAGACCAATCTGAAGCACTGGTGTATCAAGAATGGATGCTAAGGACAGCATTGGACATCATGTAATGATCATGCACATCCTGTTGTGCATCTAAAGCACTCCTTACACCAAAGCTCCCACTTCACTTCACATGTGCAATCAGAGGATACACAAATCAAACAATGTGTCAGCTTCTTATTATATAAAATGTTAACAGGAAGCCCTTTGTGAAGGTAGAATTAACTTCTTGGGCACACCCTCTCACTTTTCTTACAGACTAAGCTGTAGGCCAATCACATAGCACAGGACTCTTCCATTATTAAAATGATTGCTCTTACAGTTACTAGGTGCCCTTGAACATTTAGACTTAAAGACTTTCTATAATTCATGGTCAAGTTACCTTAGGAACAACTCAAAGTGTTTTACTAATGCCTTTAGGTTTTTGTCAGGAAAGCTCATCTTCCCAAGTATCTCTGGAAGCTTTACTGTAGAAGCAAAATGGGGAAAAAACAATATCATAGTTAATTTTTAATCAGTTTCTATGCAACTGTCTAAAGACAAAAAAAAAGTGAATTTTTAAAGTTTAGTTAAGTTTCCCACTGCTCAATACAACATTCCATGAGTATAGAATACTCTGGTGGTTTTCTTCCATTTGTAAAGGTATATTGATCCTCAAGGCATACAGAATGGCTTGTGGCTCAGCCTGTAACAGTTTCTGAAGAAGACAGTAAATGTGCCCTGCTATGCTGTTCATCAGAATTTGAAACAACTAGATCAAGTCAAGAGGTGCCTCTAGTTAATTGGACAAGTGATTTATTATTATTATTATTATTATTGGAACAAAAAAATGTGTTAATAAAAGTATTTAAATCAAATGAGAAATATGCCGCCAGGATACACAGCTCAACTTTGCTAAAATAGCTTGTCTTCCAGTTTGGAGCTGTACTACCAGCTTTTTGTAACACTTCAACGAGTGACAGCTCAGGTGCACCTGCAGTGACTCTCAACAAAGCAGCTCCCCAAAATACATGTGATGTTAAACCAACAGCCACTGTATCCCATCCTTATTTCTCCCCCAGCACAACAGTAAGTAGAAATGAACTAGCTGAGCTTCCCATATTAGCACCCAGTTTGAACAAACATTATGTTTTTAAAACGACCTGCTTGAGAGTTAGTAAGCCAATACTAGTTTAACAGGAAACACTCAGTATTTGAATTCTTGCACCAGGGTCTGAAGATGGAGTAGATAAAGTATATCTGGATATGGGAGATTACCTAAAAGAGAAACTCAAATTCTCTCAAGAGCTCAAATTGCATATTTGGAAGAGTGTTACTGTGGAAATCCAATCCAAACTTCATTGTGACAAAGCATTATTTACATCCAAGTAACTGTGTACAGGACCTTAGCACTATACATAATCTATTTTCAAAGTGAAAAATGTATATTACCAAACATGCGTAGCAAATGTTGAGATCCATAAATGTAAGAAGGCGGTGGTGGCTGATCACCTGGGGGATAGCTCTCTGGCATAAGTTTCCATGACAACACCTAAACATAAAATTAGCACGTTTAAGGATACATCAAAGCATGGTCCATAATAATATCCCCAAGAGATTATATAGGCCCAGCTCATACATCACAATAAACTATAATTAATGGTTTATCGTGAGTGTAGATCTCAGACTCACTGTGTTCTTCACCTAGCATCAGTGGGAACAACAAACCACGATCACTGCTTCAAATGACATCTGAACCAGGGATCTCAGCTTGTTTTGCTCAAACAAACCACAATTAGAAACCACAAAATTCAAGAGCAAACCTTGGCTCTATGCTATGTTGTTTGGAGAGAAACAAGCCATAAAGTCTGTTTGGACACAGTAATCTGGTCTGGAACTCAGAGTTTGTGGTTTATTGTTTCCGCTCATGCTAGGGAAGCAGCAAAGTGGGAGCCATGTGTACATTTGCAGGTGCAGCTATACTTTCCCGAAAGAGACGAAGGACAACTTGGGTTCACAGCTAAATTTGGTTCTTTTAACATAATTTAATCTTAGGAACCTGCTAAGATTAAGAGCTTACCTCGTTTAATTCATTGTTTCTTCTGCCTTCAAAACCAGCAAATACTGCCCCACCCTCTTTGCTAGGAGTCAACGTGATGGGAGACGATGACCCACTGTGGACAGGAGTTTCTTCAAAAGAAAAGCAGAGAGCTATATTATTCACTGATGCATCAGGAACAGAACTTTTATTCAAATGAACTTGATGCAACCAAATTAATGCATGATTTATTATTTTTGTTATTTATTAAACTTGTATACCACCCTTCATGGGAAGATCACAAGGCAGTTCACAACATAAAAATACAAAACGAGAACACAAAATACATAATAAAAACAAGAACAAGAACACACCAATAACCCATCCCATGAACATATTTAAAAGGACATAGAACATTAATAAGTCAAAGGCTGATTGTTCTGGGCTTTATTCTATGTTTGAAGCAAGTCTACTTAAGCAGAGTGGGGAGTGAAGGCAGCTGAAATTATATGCATCGAAGCTTAAGATACCGGCTACCTACCCAGAGGGAAAGGTTTCGGTGCCACTAGTACCTACTTTTCTTCCACGACTAGTATAACACTCAGCATGCACATGTCAAATGTCCTTCCCTACTTCTTAAAAAGTAACAGATGATAAATAATGTTTACAACAAAATGGTGTCTGCCCCTGCCCCCACTAAATAATTTCTCCACCTCGCTACAACGACATACTCTTTTCAAGGTGCAAAAACAATTTTGGCATTGAAGTAGGAGCCTCAATGTTCCGTCGCTTTGGTTGTGGTGAAGAACTGCTTTCCGACAATCTGTCACAGTTGGATGTGTGACGTGTGGAGCGCCTTAGGGACTGTAGTATTTCAGGTTCGGTTTTTCGGCGTTTTGGTGTTACTGATTCTCCCGTCACAGGCTGACTGTCCGTAGACTGGGGAGTCGATGGGTTCAGAAGTGGTGGGCTTGGGGAAAGCTCTTCTTGATTTCTGAAGAGAAAAATAAAAGTGCACTAAAGTGGTAGGTGTTTACCGATGCAACTGTATGTTATGCGAAAAAGTATTAGCCATAGTAACTATGTGACTTCCATGTTTTTCAAAACTACTTTCTTCTACTTGTTCTTAGCCTACTGGAAACCAATCTCACTATCACAAAAAGCAAGCAAAGGTTAAACGCACTGCAGTTACACCATCTACTTAAATTATACTCTAGAGAAGAGGGGGGGAAAGAAGCACCAAACCTACCTGTTAGTGTTTGCTACACTCTCTTTGATTGGAAGAAAAAATTTGGAGGAAGTCACCTTCTTAAACTGTGCTTGCTCATAGGGATACAGAAGAATCAGAGGAAGAGTGAAGTCGAATGTTATTCTTAGCCCATCCACCATTTCTTTACACAATTCAACACTAGAAAGTTAAGGTTGCAAAAGAAATGCATAAATATTTTCTATAATTAATATGTTTATGTTAACATGTCATAAGGCAGACAATTTTAAGAGAAATTGTAAGTGAATGTACATTTTAAGTTATTTGAACTCTAGGGAACTGCAGTCATGGGGCCTGAAACACAAGAGCACAAATTCATGAACATTTGCGCTTCTTGAGTACAGGTCCACAAATTTTGAAATGCCTTCCTTGATAGCCAGCCAAAATTTGAAGTCACCAAGGTTCTTCCCCTGTGGAGGAATGGATGGGTCTCGCATCACGCCACATGGGAGTGCTTCGGAAGCACAGGATGAGATTGAGGAGAATTCCCTTCCCCACCCCAAAGCTCTGGAGAAGAGCTGGATTCATCAATGTTTCACTGTGTTTATGAACTGGCCAGAGCTTCTCTAAGCTATCACAAGCCCCAGCTCTTGCTCCAGGCTGGAAGCTGGGGACTATATCTCTGAAGTTTTGCAGAAGAAGCTGAAAACTGACCAGTTAGTAGTGATCCTCTACTCCTCGCCCACTGACTGAGCTGCACAGGGATGATGCTGACAATAGAAAGTCAGATTCACAGGAAGTCAATTCCCCATTAAACACAGAGTAGCTGACATACATTGTAGAAACAACTGTGTCACAGTATCACAAGCATAAAGGGTGTGAAAGTATATGAAACAAGCACGGACAAAGATACAACACTGTAACTGAACCAAACACTTTATCAGGTGAAAATATTCTTTACGCAATGTGGGAATAGCAGGCTGGCTGGGGAAGCCGGAAAGCTAAGGTCTGGGAAGCTGAAATTATGAAAAGAGGGCTCAGAAAAATGGTTGCTGAAGGAAGGGGAAGAGTAGATCATATGCTGAGAATAAACAGACTTGAGGGAAAGGGGTGATGGCAGGGGAAGTCAAAGTAGGACTGGAAAAAACTCACATAGATCTTAGGGACAGGATGAGTTATGTACTGCTGGCAAGCAGAGAGGTGAGGTCATTTGAGGCGAGCAGTGAGCTTAGAAGGTTTTGGAAACAACTTAAAACTTATTGTTTGAGTTTAGAATTTGGACTACTAGCATGAAACATCTGTTTTGATATTATCTTTCTTACTTGCAAGAGATGTATCTGGTGAGGGAAACTGCATTTAGATATTATGACTTGGTAAACAACCAAATCAACAAACACCCAGGCAAAACACCACACACCCTTTAAATAACACAGTGAAGATTTAAACCCTCTGCTACATGTTCACTCTGCTTACTATCTTAACTATGCAAGATGACTTTATATAAACATATATAAAAGCTGCCATTTAGGGAACCTTAAATTTTGGAGCTTATGCTCAGGGACAGAAAATGAGGTTGATACTAAAAGGACTGCCATATCTCTATTTAAAAACAATTGCCTTTTACTTCCAAGACAAAACCTGCCCAAACCAATTCCTTAAGTTGTATCTATATTACCCCCACTAGGAAGGTAATTTTAACAGCTCCTAAAATGGCCTTTACAGCTCAACGAGATCCATCTCCATATTGCATTTTCAAGCATTATGATTTGCTTGTGTAAGCTAACCTTTCACTTTAGCCTCAGAGTGACCGAGTTCATTTACAGTAAGTGAGCACATACCACTTTGAAAACTTATGCCTTCATTTCAAGAGGGATACTTTAGATACATAAAACAAAAAAACGCTTACTTACTTCTTTTCTGGTGGGATATAGTGCAGATTCAAGTTGGTGTGTGAAGACATCTGATGGTGCCGTGATCTTTCATTGGCTGAAAAAGCTGCATTGATGGCAAAATGCTTCACGTACGATTCCAAGATGGTTATTATATTTGTCTGACATGGCAGTTTCACCAGCTAGATGAATCAATCAACGGCCAAATTGAAGGAATTGTTTATGCCACAACATAATAAAAGTTCATGACATCTGAGATCTGCTTACCACCATTCTTTTGAAATACACATTTAAGTAGACAAGCCTGAACTCAGAAAAATAAAAGTGTACAAGAGAAACTTGCATCCAACCTTTTCTGTTTGGAGAGTAAAGCAGCCATAGAAATTCCAGTAGCACCAACTACCTACTGAACACCAATAAAACCTATATTCATTTTACTTATATGTTCCAGAGTCTAAATGTTCAGTGGGACCAAACTTACTCTCTTGTATCCACACATTTGCTGTATTGTCTACGTGAGTGGTATAAAAAGGGATATGTACATATACCCCAGCACATAATTTGAATCCATTGGTTTGGGTCCTGCTGTCTGGAGCAACAGAAAACAAGCTTGTTCCATTTCCCATGTGACAGCCCTTCTGATACTTGAAGATGGCTATCATATTGGCTCTCAGAGTTCCAGAGCTTAGCAGCACAAAACGTACTTTCCTTAGACTATAATCTCCCTCTGGGATAGCATGGAAGAAGTGATCAGAAACAATACTCTTGCAGAATTCGGGTTATTTTTAAAATTACTCCTTCTGCAGTATAAATTAGCTATTCATCATCAATCCAGAACTCTTTCACTAGCTTCCATAAAGCTTATGAAACAAATAACTAAAATGGTTCAGTCTTCTGAATACAAGAATTTGAAATAAGTGCTTTCAAGCATCTTCATTTGATTAAGTTATTCATACCCGTTTTCTCCTATTAATATAGTAACAATCTTCTTCAAGCTTTTTTTTCAAGATTTCAGGAATTTCAATGTTTATTGCTCTTTCTTCCATGTCCCATTTAGTATGAGTCTCTTGCTCTTCTTTCTGTACAAATACATACAAGATTTTAAAAAGTCTTTTCGTACATTGTAGCTGAAGTACCGGTAAATTACATAGAGAGAAACACTGGAATTATTTATAACATATGAACCAGGACTGGTGCTAGTAGCTAGCTAAAGTTAATCCTAACCATCTTATGTCCACTAATTACTCCGCATATGACTTAGCTGCACCACCCACCTAAAACAACTGCGCACTAACACATTTTTTTTGCATAGAAATGTTAATGTCATTTATAACATTTTTTAAAAAAAATGTAACGCCACCCATTATTTTGATAGCAAGTCACATTACATTTAGGTTGCACTTTGAAACAATACGCCTCTACGATCAGTGCGAAAAACAATTCTGGAGTTATATGGTATACTACAAAAATGGGAAACTGGATCCAAACAATGGGCCAGATCCTGATGTTCTCCAACTCCCATGAGTCACTTTTACAGATGGATGGAACCACCCACTTCTCAGCCACCTGACATCAGATTTAGTATTTTCCATTGTGGACTGGCTTGAATTCAATGCGGCAGGAATCAGTTCCCGAGTGGAACTCCCAGGTCCCATTGGAGCTTGCTTGGATATTAGCAATTTGTGAAATATTAAGTGGTATATATTTAATGGGCATAGCTTGGGAAGAACTAGGCTCATGTGTCCAAGGTTATCATCACTGGTCTGCCGAGATATACCAGTGACAAAAATCATAGGGTACATAGTACCATGTTTTTACATTGTATGCAAACACTAAGCTAATCTTTTGCGAGTAAGAGACTGTCTCTACACTTTGTACCCAGAAAACTCTGATTATTGCCCATGAAGTATTTTATGCCGTATCATTTATTTGTTGGTCAAGATAGATGTATTGGCATACCATTTCTATTTTTTCATCCACGTCGCTTTCTTCACTTTTTATTTCTTCATCTGTGCCTTCATCACTGTCATCAGAAGAAGAACTACTTATAGCTGTATAAGAAAAAATGAGTTACCTTTGACATTTAGCACACTTACCCAGTCACTTCATTTGACAAAAGGAGATGTACCGGTAATCCTCAAGCTAGATTTATCTGCCTATTTAAAAATGTTATCAATTTTCCTTTTAACTAATTAAACACATTTAAACACATCACAAACTGTGTTTTATATAATCGACTTTTATTTTGTTCTGTGTATATCACAATGTTTTTTGTTGCTATGGCTGATGGCTGATGCAAATAAAGTTTCATTCATTCATCACAAAATGTGGAAAGTTTCTTGATATCAGTGAAAAATAACTGTAATTGGGAAACTTCTTAGTACAATGCTTCAGTAATTGGAAATTTACAGAAAATAAATTGGTTTCACAAGGAACAATAAGTTGGACATTACCCAACAGAGATTCTGAAGAGTTCTAATTGCTGAAGCGTCAGAACAAGCAGGAGGTATGGTAAACCATCCTAATTACCACTACCAGTGTTGAAATACTTAAGTATGTGATGTGCTTTTAAGGCTACGGTTCCATTCCAATCCCAAATATGTTCATTTCCAAACCTGAACTCAGAAGTATTGCCAAATTCCTTACAGGTGAATGTACTTTTTAGAAGGACATACACTATCATCAACAAAAAGCAATTCAAACCAATAATAGTGTAAGTTTTCCTGTACATAAGACTTACATGTGAAGTTTAACCGATAGTAAAGCTGCACCTTCTGCTTTCTCCCTCCTTTCCCTTATTAGCTTAAGGCTGTAAGCTTCTTAGGACTAGAGATCAATCTTTTTGTGCTGATAAAGTTGATATATAAATACTTAAATACACAGTTCAATCATAAGCAGAGAAAACAGACACCAAACTTACATTTTTCACTGCTTTTATCATTCTCTTCAGCAGGAAGGATCTTCAATACAGAATCAACACCAGGCAGTCTGCAACGCCCTTTCTTTCCTTTTCTTCTCCTAAAAGGAATTTAAGAAAGCCTACCATTCAACCTAGCATTTTTTTATTTTACTTAAAGCAGTAAGGGTACAAAAATACCATACAAACATAAATATTTAGGATATGCCTATGTTTTGCCATTCCCCTGAACATGAAAGGATTCAAAGACATAGGTACTGATGCATAGATAGTGCTAGCTATAGGTTGTTGCTACACAAAAAAGCCTTGGCAGATTATTATTATTATCATATGCTTCCTCATTTCCTTGTGGGCTGCAATCCCCTCCCTTGCTGGCAGTAAGCCATAGTTTACTCATTCACCCAAACCAGTTAACTATGGTCTAGTTTTTTAAGGACTACTGCAGCAATGGGTTGAGAGAAGACTGAGACTGGTTTCCTGGTGTCTTTTCTCACTGCCAAGGAGAATAGCAAGCTATAAAAGCAGTAGCTCCCACACTCATATAGGTGCGCGGCTTCTCTCATGAAAACAAAAGGTATTGCTTTAAAAAAAATAGCTATAGCTAAATAAATCACAAAAGCGGGGCAAAATTAGTAGTGGTTCCCTCTTCTAAAAAGCACAGGGCAAAGCACTAAAAAGCCTGTCACCCATCACAACTGTTCTGACTACTAGGGGTAGGACGTTTTAAGAATTTTAGCTTTTGGAGCTTTTTTCCTTTTAAGAATTCCCAATGGGAACAGATGGACTCCCATCGATATGCTAAAAGAGTTTAGTGAAAATCTTAGTAAAAAAAATCACTTGGAAGTACAAAATAGCTACATCCACCTCAGCAGGTATAAAGTCACAATTGTATGTAAAAGGAGCATGCATTTAACAGATATTACTATTGGTGCAAACTTTGTTTGATCCTTACATGCGAGCCACAGCTTTCCTTGCCAATCTACGTTGTAATCTGCGGTTTTCATCAGAGTCACGAAGAACATGATCTTCAGCTGCCCATCTGTCCCAACTGAGTATTAAAAAAAAAAGAAAGAAGCATGATAATATAAGATTACAGTAGGGAGTAGTATTTGAAACAATATATACGATTTCAGGTCAGTTCATAATTAAAAGGCTAATTGGGATTTAGTTAATGTTGATTTTTAGTTTGATAGCCAAGTTAGTGAGATCATGCATACATTTTTTGTATGAGTGGATGCACAAGATATTGCACAAAACAGTTAAGTTGGCACGCCTCCACTTACACTGAGGGCAGGTCCTCACGATCTGGCCATGGACATTGTTACTTAGGAGCAAATCCAATTTTAGTGACATTTACTTCAAGATAAGCAAGATTAAAACTGCTGTCTGACTTTCAGGTGGGTATTACAGGTACCAATCCCTGCAAAGGTGTGATTATTTGACATTTTATTTATTCGTGAATTATTAAAAGAACTTGCAGCACTATGCACAAAGTACTAAATACATTCTCACCTTCGGTTCCAACCATTAAAATGGATCAGATATTCTGGAATCTTTCTTCCTTTCTCATCCTTTCCAATAACAATGTCAACAATCTGAAATTATAAATGTTTGTGCATTATTATATAAACATGGGAAGAGATTCTACAGGTTTGTACTTCAGACCAAGAGAATTAGTTTCGTTTCCAAGTAAGCTTGTTTATTTTGAAGGCTTAGAGGCAATATCATATGTGAAAGCAATAGTACTGCTGTTTCAGAAAGGAGTTGGGGAACTAAGCCAAGAATACCACCCAGAGACAATACATTTAGTGACTGAGAATATGTAGGGGATTGTTGAGCGGCTCTCTTTTCAAATGCATTATTTGTTTTGAGGATGGATCACCAATTGCTATTTGTCACAACACTTCAGAGACTGGATTTCTAGGAACTGGTGCTGTATTCAAATCCTGCAGAAGAAACCGCAGACACCTGCACTTAGGAACTGCAGTTTTTGCTGAGGGAGTAGGCGGCATGTAACTGGTGTGTAGCCAGTGGTGCTGCTACATACAGTATGAGGAAACCCTGGGCTGGACATCATCTGGGAGGCCTATGCCACTGTAGCCAGTCTCTCTCACCTGCACCACCCTGGCCACTCTGCTTCTTCCCCCACTTCCCACTGAACTGAGTAAAAACAAAGCAAACACCTCAACACTGTTTCACACCTTTGTACTTTTCCAGCCTTAACAGTACAATTCAAAACATGCCATTGAGTTTAATGGGTGTTGCTCCCAGGAAAATAGGATTAGAAGATGGTAGCCTTATTAATAGCCAGTATTGCCAGACACTGTTTGAAACTCCCATTGTTCTAGGTGCATTTTGCGACAGGGAACTTCATTAGCACGAGCAGTTTCTGAGCTCTGGGCGCAGTACTGTACCTAAGATTTCAGATTAAAACTGCAGAGTGGAAAAAAAGGAGGGCCTTTTTCTGCCTCTGTACTTCCAGCTACTCTCTGATGACTGGAGAAGAGACACTTTTAAGAATATTAGGAGGGTGGGCAGGGGAAGGACTAGACCATGTGAAAAATGAACGTAATATTTTAGCTGCAGTTCATTCATTTTCAGCTTTGTATTATTGTTATTTTAAAAAAGCATGCCTAGACATTCCATTGTTGCACCCATAACCTAAGTTTAAGGTGCCATTTAGCTCCTAGCTTTCATATCTCAGTTTCTAACACTGTTACCAGATCTGTGAAACTTGTGTCAGGGGTGTTTTGAAAATAGGGCTGAGATGGGCAAAACGTTTGCAGATCAAAGTCAATCAGGCACTTGTCATAAACAGAGGAGAGAAGACTGAGTGAGGAAACCAATGCAGAAAAGAGGAAGAACCTGATTGTGCATACTCTGGCCATTTGCTTCTGCACCACAGTGTGCTGAAACTCTAATCCACCATCACTTCATATGGGAGCTGTCAAACCCCCGCACACTCCACACTACCCTCGTCCTGGTGCTCACCCCACCCCACCCCCATCAGGTGTCATCAAGAGTTGACCCTCCTTTCCTTTAATCAGAACTTCTTTTTCTTTTCCTTTTTTCACAAAAAAGAAATAACCTTCTCCCTTTCTGATACACCATCTGGCAAGCTGGGATGAGGGGAAAATTAAAAAACAACCCTGCTTTTCCTGACACCAGCTTGGTAAGGGGGTGGGGGTGTTTGTGTAAAGAAATAATAGCAAGGTAAATGCTAGTTTCACTCTGCTTTCCCCCCCCCCATCCCCTTACCAGGTGGCATCATGTAGGGCCATAGTTTCTCTTTCCTGTTCTAGCAGCAGTGAAACTCCTGAGCTGACTCTAGCTATATTCACCTGCTACCATCCTTGTTTCCCAGGGTGCCTGGACTAGAAGCACTCTGGGAAACAAAGGCGGTGACAGGTGCAGCTGGCTTGGCAGGCGTTTTGCTGAACAGTGTGCCTGCTACTGAAGATCCATTTTAAAAAGCAAATGAACGTATGTTGCCACCTGTCTCTGTCATCATCAATATACACACAATTTCATTCAAAAGCCACAAAACAGGGGAAAGAATACCACCACAACAATATGCAGGGTTAAGTATACTAAAGCCCTTTGATTTCAAGGACTTAGCTGTGACAAACTATGCATAAGATTATGCTGCAGAGTATAAAAGCAATATACGTTTTTCCAGTTATTTCCTTTGCAGTTCCCTATAGAGTTTATGGCTACAATCCTAAGCACACGTCTACATATCTTTTACCAAGGCTTACTTCCAACTAAATACAGTACCGTATACACAGAATTTGGCTGCATAATCTGGTTTGGACCAACAGGAATTGGAAGGATCTGGTGTACATACCAGGGAATTGCCATCACTGTATTCAGTATTAAGCTGCAGTCCTGAGCTATTTTGCAATATATTTTTCAAGCATATGAAATGGTTTCAAATACGCTTGAGATTACAGCCAAATATATTATTTTCAGTCCTACATCCCAAAGAAACCTCTCATAAACTGCTAGGTAGATGGCAAAGAATTATCTACAAGTTTGCTTCAATATATAGATTACCTTAAATGTTTTAAGCAAGCCTCGTTTATAGCTTATAAATATTACTATAAAAGAAAGTATGCTTGTCTTTAAAAAAAAAGCAGTTCTCATTCACTATAAACAAGAGTATTTATGCTATGCCCTTTTATTAAAGGTCTTTGATTTTCAATGCATAGGGAGAGTGTCGAAAGTCCATATTGAATACGTATATGACAAATCCATCCATGCTAAAAAGTTGGTAAAGGTAAAGGTAAAGGTACCCCTGCCCGTACGGGCCAGTCTTGACAGACTCTGGGGTTGTGCGCCCATCTCACTTAAGAGGCCAGGGGCCAGCGCTGTCCGGAGACACTTCCGGGTCACGTGGCCAGCGTGACATCGCTGCTCTGGCCAGAGCCAGAGCCAGAGCCGCACACGGAAACGCCGTTTACCTTCCCGCTGGTAAGCGGTCCCTATTTATCTACTTGCACCCGGAGGTGCTTTCGAACTGCTAGGTTGGCAGGCGCTGGGACCGAGCAGCGGGAGCGCACCCCGCCGCAGGGATTCGAACCGCCGACCTTTCGATCGGCAAGCCCTAGGCGCTGAGGCTTTAACCCACAGCGCCACCTGTGTCCCTTAAAAAGTTGGTAGTGCCTTCATTATCCAAAGTCCTATTTATTTTAATAGAACTTGGATCCAGTTCAAACATTACAAAATGCATGAGGCAGTTTTGTTTTTTCTGCCTGAACACCCAAGTACCACACTCTGGTTAGCTGCAAAGGGTCATGCCGTCCAATGCCTCTGCAGTCAGTGAATAAACAGAACTTGAGTTACATGCCAATTACTACATGGAAGCAATTTCCACATGTGGCTTTTAAGAATATGTAACACTTGGATAAATATTACTTCTAAGTAAATTAGCATGGAATTGAGATATTCGTTTCTAGTGTTGCCAAAAGAAACCAGCTTTCTTATAGGAAGCCCACAGCTAAGAAGTCATTGGGAAGACCTTTCTCTCCTATGGAGAACAATGGAATTGGCCTTGCCATGCAGAAAAGGCACAACTGCAGCCTTCTATATAACCTTTGCAGCAGCTTGAGCTAATAATATTCGGTAAACAGAGGCCAGGCCATAAAATGCAATCCCCGTTTACCTGGGAATAAGCCCCGCTGAACTTGGTATGGCATACTTCTAAGTTGATATGGTTAGGGTTGTTCTACAGCTACAGAATATAGAGCCAGCAGCAGTAAACACGGTGGTCTGTATTGTCTTTTAAGAAGTGGGGACAAGAAGATCCGAGAAATATCCAGGCGCTGGTAAGACCCACCTCTTCCCTCAAGAGAACACGGGCAGCCAACTTGGCATGCGGTTACCCCACAGACACGTGTGTCAAGTTGTCCCTTAAAAGGACAGCCCCTTGTAACCAGGTAACCTATACTAGAAAAGCGTCAAAATACGACGAAGAGACTGGGGGGGGCGGGGAAGCAGGAGGACTGGCGCCTATTTTGCGTTGTCTCCTTTCTCGTTCAACGGTATGTGCAATGGAGCAAAATAAAATAATATATGCCCCAATAATATGTGCCCCTTTAGCTGGGGCCAAGCGAGGTGGAGGAGCCCAAGGAAGCTGCTTTCGACCTAAGCCCCTCTCTTCCCTCAAATGGCTGTGGGGCGAGGGTGAGTTGCGGGGTTGGGGGGGCAGCCAAACAGAGCTGGGCTCCCCCGCCACCCAGAGGGGAAAGGAAACCGCGGCAACACCCGGAAGCGCCACCGAAGAAAGAGGCCGCCGCTTCCGTTAGCGGGCGGGTTGCTCGGAGGAGGGGGGGAGCACCGCGCGCGCGCGCGCGCACGGGAAGGAGGGGGGGGGGGCCGAGACGGCCAGGCGCGCGTGCCCGCCCTCCGTCCCGGCGGAGGAATCCTCACCTTGGCATCATAGAGCACCTTCGCCTTGGTCGGGTCCGGCTCGAAGCAGAGAACTCTCTCGCCTTTGCGGAATTTAAATTTCATTCCCCGCGAGGTCATTTGTTCATCATGGCGAAAGGGAAGACTCAGCCACGCCTCGCGGCAGAAGGGCGGAGGGAAAGGCAGGCAGGCAGGCGGCTGGGCTGAGCCCGCCTCCTCCTCCTCGTCTTCTTCGTCTTCTCCTCCTCCTCCTCCGCGCTGAAAAACAGTCCGCGAGCGAAGAAAGAACGCGCGAGGAGAGCAGCAGCAAAGCAGCTGGGCGCCCTCCCGAGCAAGTGCACGCGGTTGCAATGCTTCGTTTCGCTAGTCATGTGGGTGGGATGTGCTATAAGGACGGGAGCGATGCTACCGCTGCCATTCGCGCGAAGAGCGAGGAACAAATCTCCGCTCAGCCATGGAGCCCGCTGGACCACCGGTCGCTTAACCTCATGCATCATAACTGTGGTGAAACCATAACATTCATACCTACCCTCCCAACATTTCTCCGATGAATATAGGGACGTCCTATTCCATAATACTAATAGACCATTTTATTATTTATACCCCAGCCACTCCGGGCAGCTTCCAACATACATAAAAAACAAAATACTAAACATTTTTAACGTTTAATATTCAGATGTCTTCTAACTTACTGCTCAGGGGACGCATAGCTCTCCCAACATTTCTCCTATGAAAATTGGACGTCCGAAGCAAATGCGGGACATTCCAGGATCAAATCAGAAATTGGATGGCTTCTGTCAATCTGGGACTTCCTGGAAAATAGGGACACTTGGAGGCTCTGTATATACCTTGCCTTGAGCTCCTTGGAGAAAAGGTGGGGGTGGGGAGCCAAAATAGATAAACCATAATGAATACATACATCATACATTCTGGTTTTCAGTGTGAAGTGGGCTAGCTGCCCTAACTCTAGTTCTGCCCTTAGAGCTGCCAAAATCGATCCAAATTCTCCCATTTGTGAACATGTATTGAAATTGTATGCTTTGCTCAATGCACGGCTTGGTAAAAAAAGGCCACCTGTTTATTCAGCTGTTCTCCAGTGTCATGGACAGGCTGGATACAGAGGCACCAGCTGGGGAACCTCCTCAGAGCCCAGGAAGTGATTACGGGGAGAAGAGGGAGCAGACTGAGAGAAAGAGGTGTCAGAAGATGTAACAGGGCTTAGTGAGCAGGAAGAGTCTGTGGCGGACAGAAGTGCAGAAGCGGGAGGGGAGGAGGGCCCAGAGACAAAGATGAATCAGGCTGCTGAAGAAGCCAAGGGGTCTCTCCCTCCTTCTGCTACTAGTTCCCCTCTCCCCTGTCTCCCAGAAGCAGGAGAGGCATGAAAAGGGTAGAACGATTGGCTGCATGCAGGTGCAGTCTCTGCTTGGAAAAGGCCCTGGAGAGGAGGAGATTTAGGCAGATGTGGGAAGGAAGGGGTCTTCAGCCTCCACAACTGCCTCATGGGGCAAGACCTACTGAGAAGAGTTGAGGTGCTCATTAGGCCTGGCTCCCTGAGCTGGCCTGGTTTCTCCTAATAAAGAGTTAATTTCACGTACTCCATGTGATTTATAGCTGGCATCCAGTTTTGCTTGCCCAAAGCTTAAGTGGTCATTAGACTATGCCTGGTCTTTATTGAACATTTGTTCTGATTTGTTACGGGTCACCCTACATTTATCCTAGTTTGCTTGTGTGTGTTTATATGTCTTCCAGTTAATTTGTTCATTGTTGTACTTTTCAACACATTTCCACCTCACTTTCCAAATCACAAAAAGTCCAGTTTATAAAACGCTATTTGGTTGCACCTCCAAGATAGAAAGCTATTGGCCTAATATTTGCTGTGCTGACCGGAAGTGGTTTATTGCAGCTCAGCCCAGCTGTACTAAGTCATATGAGAAACCAATAAAAAACTTGCTGGTTATAACTCTTTATTCAGGACTAGTGCTTAATCTGAACCATTTTTAGATGGAATATCTCTTTTAGAAATCTGTTTCTGTGGAGTGCTGTGGTTTGAAACCTGACTGGCTATGTACCTGCCCTTTATTCTGTTTTCTGCTCTGGACAAAGGCCTTTTAGCATGACCTGAAATACATACTTATCTCTGACCCTTCTGGCTAATCATTTTTCAGCTTAATTCCTCAGGGGTTTAACAGGCACTATATCAAAACTTTTTTTTCAATCAAGACTTTTAAGTGATTAATTGCTGCTGTTTTAGGCTTCTACTGTTTTATGATTCAAGATCTTAGTCATATTTAATTATTTTGCTACAGCTCTTCTGTTTCATTATTGGGCTTTTACTGTTAGTTGGTTAATTATTTTATATCTGTCACCTTGACTACCTTGGCAGAAAGGTGAATAATATGTTAAATATAGCCTCAAGCTTCAGATACCAGTTTCTCTTACTTGCATCTTTAAAAACACACATACACTTGTGGTTATAAGAATTGTATAGCCATTGAGGACACCTATTCCCACACAACTTGTGGGATACAAATAAAATTGTTGTTGTTATCTTCAAGGGCAAACTTCCTGCTGGCAGATAGGAGCTACTTGAGTCTAGTGTACAACCACTAGATATGACTGACTGACTAGCCTAACTCCTGAAGCCTTTCCACAGTGACCCACCAAATACTGACTCTGTGAAACTGAATTAAATCTCCAATCCATTTTTGCTCCTGCTTTCCATGTAGGAGAGCCAACTTCTGTCCTTTGCTAGTCTTAATACCTATTTATTCTTCCTATATTGCTGCATGTTAAATTTCGATAACTGCTTTTGCCTCTTGGCTTTCTCAATTACATTGTGAAACTTTTTAAAAAATTAACTGTTCTTTTTGTCAAAATCCAGCTGTGCAACCACAATGTTCTAGTAGAAGCATTCAGAAAAAACTCAAGGGTGGGAATTAGCACAGTATTTTTTTTCTGGGAAATGGAATGAGGTCATTTGTTTGGAAACAATCCTGAACTTGTGACAAAGAATGAGTACTCAAGGGGCGGAGTAAATTTTAGCAAACGAAATGCTGTTTGTATGTTTTCGAAAAATTCCAAAGACATGATTATTTATTTTAGTTTGATCTGTTACTATGTATATAGAAAATGCAGAGAAAAGAAGGCAATCTTTTGAACTAATTTGCCAAATGTACTTGTTCCCATTTTAAGTCAAATGAGACAACACATATTTATAAGAGAAAGCTTACTTGCTTTCAAAGCCTCATATGGTACGTATTTAATATCATGTCTAAATTGGTACCAAGTTCAGGTCTTTATAAAATAAGACAAGGTGCATTATTAGGCAAAAACAACAAACTAATAGTGGGGTAAAAGAAACCAGACTACCAATTCTTATGTGCAACAGCGGATCATGAACAGGGAAGGGACCTGTGCAACAGAAGAAATATGGCCCTATGCAACACATCATATCATCAGATTTATGTTCTTAACCATTTATTTATGGTATTTATGTATTGTTTTTCAAATGGACCTCACAAAACAGTTTACATAAAACCAGTGCTATTTTTTTCTGGAAAAAGAGGTGCCAGAACTCACCACAAATACCTCCCTTGTTCTCTTATAATGGCAATGGCACTGACCCGAGAGGTGCCAGAACTGAGTTCCAGCTGAAAAAAAGCCCTGCATAAAGCTGTTAAAACATTAAGCATCAGTACTATACAATGAAATAGAATAATTTTTAAAAAACTCTATTGCCATTGAAGAAACTGCTTCTGCTTTTTCTCCCTACTCCTAAGGGAAGGATGAGTTTATTAAAAGTCCTTAAAACAGCAGTTGGGGAAGGAAAGAGTAATATACAACGGTGGTTTTACACCAGGCTCCTGCATGTGGCCTGTTTATTGAGCATTCATTCTGATTTGTTTGCATGGTGTTTATACAGAATCATAGAACTGTGGAGCTGGAAGGGAACCATGAGGGCCATCTAACCCAATCTCCTGCAATGCAGGAATCTCAGCTAGATCATACATGAGTGATGGCCATCCAACCTCTACTTAAAAGCCTAGAAGGAAGGACAGTCCACCATCTCTTGTGGTCTGTTCCACTGTCAAACAGCTCTTGCAGTCAGAAAGTTCTTCCTGATGTTTAGTCAGAGTCTCCTTTCTTGTAACTTGAATCCATAGGTTTGGGTCCTACCCTCCAGAGCAAGGGAAAACGAGTTTGCTCTATCTTCCATGTAACAGCCCATTAAATATTTGAAGGTGGGTATATATCTCCTCTTTTCCAGGCTAAACATACCCAGCTCCTTCAACCGTTCCTCATAAGGCTTGACCTCCAGACCCTTGAACATCCTGATTGCCCTCCTCTGAACATGTTCCAGCTTGACAATATCCTTCTTTAATTGTGGTGTCTACAACTGGACACAGGACTCCAGGTGTGGTCTGATCAAGGCAGAATAAAGCAGAACTATTACTTCCCTTGATCGGGACCCTAAACTTTAGTTGATGCAGCCTAGAATGGCGTCGGATTTTTTTGCTTCTGCATCACACTGTGGACTCATGTTACGCTTGTGGTCCCGGGAACTGAAGCTGGAACCTTCTATGTGCAAAGCTTTACCACTGAGCTACAACCGTTATCCAAGATAACCTCTACCTTAATCATTCATTCACTTAATCATGCATTCGCTTTTTAATGCATTTCCCCATCACTTTATTGGTTATTTAAAGCTAGCCTGGAAGAGCAGTCATTTTACAACTTTCTACATTCCTCCCGTGAAGTACATGAACCTGAAGTTTTGAGAAGTTCACTTTACAACCTGAAATCTTCGCTTCTAGAAAATGTCTTCCTTCTTTGATATTGCAATCAACTTTGTCTGCCTATTGCTATTACAATACAATTGATTTCATGTTCTACATTACCTGCTGCGTAATGGAATCCAAGTGTGTGATTTCCAGACAGGATGCAGTTCTCTTTGCTTCCCACTAGATGGCCTGGGTACCTTCCTTGTTTTTCAAGAAAGAAAATGAAAAATATTTACGTATTTCATAAAGCAGTAGGTTGGACTAACCACATGGATTATTGGAGCAATGAAACTGTTGAAAATGAATAACAGCTGTCTCTTCTTTTTTTAAGATGTAAAAAAGAAGAAAAAAACCCTGGATTCTCAGAAGCAGTACTATTGTTTTCCTGTGAATATTTCCCTGCCCTTATAAAAGCAAAATGATTGTTTTGGTAGGCTACAAGTACTTCAATCTTTACACACTTAGCTTTTATATATTTTGGAAAATTAAGGTATACAGAAAAACACAAAATCCATCTGGGGGCCAATTCTGTACCATGAATAATCGATAGGCACGTGACGTTGTTGTTGTTGTTGTTGTTGTTGTTGTTGTTGTTGTTGTTGTTAATGAATCAATTAAATTTCTACACCACCCTCCATCTGAAAATCACAGGGCAATATTGACAATATTAAGCAGGGGCACCAACTTGGGCCCCAGATTATGGGTGCCCAATGGCACCAGGGATGTAATGTGCCATCATGACATCATGTTACATCAGTGCGCTGCAGCAGCTCTTTCAAAGCCTTGCAAGGCCTCAGAGGTCACGTCCGAAGCCTCATGAGACCTCTGACACAACTTCTGGTTTCTACTAGAATTCACATTGGAGGTCTGGCAGTGCCGCAGACGTTGCTTCCGAGGCCTTGACTTCTGGAAAGTGTGTTTGAGGCTTTGCAGGGCCTTTGACATCACCTCAGAGGTTGTGTTGGGCCTCTGACGCAACTTCCAGTAGAAACCAGAAGTCACATTGGAGTCCCACAGTAAAACTGTGCATGCCCAGGGCCCCTGTAGTTTGCACCAGTGATCTTAAGGTAGATGTGGGCACTAATTCAGAACCCAACCTGAGTTCTCTGTTACTGGACAGAGATCCTGTTTTCCTGACTAACGGTGATGCTATCCCCAGCTCTTTTCCAGTAAAATGCAAATGAGACATTGGTAGCAGCTGTGAGTCTCCTATATCACTGTAGTGTATTCTCTGCTTCTTCCACTGAAATATACTCGGAGTCCTGTAGTGATTTCATGCTCTTTATTGCAGCTTGTAAAACAGTGATTCAATCCCCCCCAAAACCTCAGGCTTTTATATACATTATTTACACAATGAGTCCCATCTGATTGGCTGATTCTGCTTTCCTCCTGGAGCCTGATTGGTCTTTTCCTGCAAGCCAAGGAGTTGTTGCATTCTAGGATCCTACTTGCCTATTTTTCTAGGATCCAAGCTTAGTACATAACACCCACCTTCATTTAATTTTTGTCTCTCCCTTTTGTGGGTAGGTTGACCCTAGAGCTCCCAAGCCCATTTCCCTTGCCTTTGGTTTCCCATACTCTGCCTACTATGTTGTTGTCTAGGGTAGCAAAATCAAATGAAAAGTAAAAGGCCTTTCTTTTCAGATTGAAAGTGGGTTCTTGAGGACTGAGACACATGTTCTTGTCACTGTGGGTCGTGGCCCAAACTTTTCAGGAAACAATGTGATGCACTTGCATTAGACTGCAAATTCCAGAAAAGATTCAAAATAGCCAAGCCTGAAACTCTAAATCTTGTCACTTCTCTGCCACATACTTTCAGGTTGCACTAAGATAGTTTAGGAATATTTAATAACATGATGCTTATGGAAATAATAAAAAATAAAAAATTGTCCAGTAGCACCTTAGACCAACTAAGTTTGTTCTGGGTATAAGCTTCCTGAAACGTATCTAAAACATATCTGAAGAAGTGTGCATGCACACAAAAGCTTATACCCAGAACTAGCTTAGTTGGTCTCTAAGGTGCTACTAGACAATTTTTTAAAAAAAATGTATTTATTTCGATTGCGTCAGACCAACATGGCTACCTACCTGAATCTAGAATGATGTTATGAGATAGTTCATATTATATTGATAACCCATATCACATTGAGGGAAATGAGTGGCTGTGATATACTTAAGTACTTTGTGCTGAAAGTTCTGTAGAGACGAAGCAGACAAAGGCACTGAACTAAATGTTCCGATCCTTCATATGCTGTTCTCTTTTGCATGTACAATTGACACAAACTGCTGACAGTGCCTTTGTTTCAAGGTCTCCCCAAGGGTTGGGCAGCTGTACACTTTGGCCAATATTGCAAAAAAGCATGTCCTTTCCTGCCCCTTAGTGCAAATGTTCTTCAGAAAGTTTATGACCTGCTGTGACTGAATCATGACTGAATGTTTTCTCTATTTGTTATCAATAATGAATAGGAAATGTCAATTAAGCATTAAATTCAATACTATATTTGGCCCACTTAGCAAAAGGAACAAGTTTGTCATCAGCAGAAGCTGGTGAGCAATAACAAGGGCTGCTTCAGAGAAAATGCATCACTTTTCCCCAAACTGGAAATGCCTCGTTATAGTGACTGTGGCTACCTTGATCCATTGGTAGCTTTTGTACAAGTTTACAGCTCAATTAGCATTTAATTGGATATGATATACAGTGGTACCTTGGGTTAAGTAGTTAATTCGCTCTGGAGGTCCGTTCTGAACCTGAAACTGTTCTTAACCTGAAGCACCACTTTAGCTAATGGGGCTTCCCGCTGCCACCATGCGATTTCTGTTCTCATCCTGAAGTAAAGTTCTTAACCTGAGGTACTACTTCCGGGTTAGTGGAGTTTGTAACCTGAAGCATATGTAACCTGAGGTACCACTGTATCAGGCAACCTCATAATGTTGGGAGGCATAGATTTATCATTTTGTTTATGTCATATTTCAGTGATACTAAAACTGTTGTGGTATAGCCATCTTTACTGTTTGCTGCTAAAACAGTGTAAAGAAATGTGCTGATGCCCACATCCCATTTATTGGACTAATTTCAAAGCCGGCCTGCCTTTTCTTTTTTTTCTTTTTAATCAATGTGTTCAGTGAGTGATCCAGGTTTGCCACATGTCTTGATCATCAACAGGACCAGCCATGTTTGTATCATTTTTAATAGAGGTACCTGTTCAGGTAACCTTGCTATATGGTGAACCTCCTCAAATTGTAAATGACTGCCTGATACTTTTGAAGTAGTTTGGATTGATTCTTGGTCTGTATAAAAATGGATCTCAAAGTCTTACACATGAATGTGGTTTGAAGATCTGGATGTCCAACTTTGGGTAATTTCACACTGGCAGTTGACTATTGAGTTTGATGTTGGGATCCAACCTAATGTGCTTGCCTGTAAATACTTTAGTATTTACTTCTAGAAGCTCCAGTAGGTTACTGCTGTTTTCTGGGTTGTGATTGAAATGAAGGACTGTGGACTGGTCAGGGAATGAACAAATCTACTTGCATATTCCTTTGTACCCTTCTCTAAAGCAATATACACCTGCAAATTCAATGCATGGAAATGTGGGACAGTTTTGTAGCTTAAGTGAACCGAGAGAGAACTTAGGAAGTGGTCTTAAACTGAGCCAGACCATTGGTCCATCTATCTCAGTATTTTCTATACTGACTGGCCGTGCCTCTCCCTGCCTTACCTGGAGATGCTGGCATTTGAATCTGGGATCTTCTGTGTGCAAAGCAGTCTCTCTACTACTGAGCTCCCACAACCCTTCCCATATAGAGATACTTTAAAACTAAAACCATTGGAATAAATCTACTTGCTGTATTTGGCAGCACAGCATACGCTCTCCATGTGCAAAGTCCTAGCTGAGCCCCTGGTGTCTCAGTCAGGATACCTGCAGTATCCTAATTGGAAGCCCTCCATGTTTCAGATGAACCTTGCAGGTCAGGGAAGGAAATAGTTGCCTCCAGAACTTGGAAAAAACAAATGTGTTTGGTAGGATCACCCCCAACCCTGCCAGCAATGCCCCTGGTAATCCTCCAACCTATCTTTGACCCAGCCAGTGCAAGCCTTAAACACTCTGCTCCTCGCCCATCTGCTTATCATCATGCTGCTCCAGCAGGAAGGAGGGAGGGAGGAAGTTCATATGACTGTACGTAGAAAATTTAGCATTTGGGTTCAATCAGATTATTAGCCATGGGAAAATCAAATGAAGGAACATGAACAAGAAAGTAAAATGTGCAAAGCAAATGTATCATTGTTTGTACAAATCATTTTAATGCTCTTCGTCATCCATTCACGAGGCTAAAGTGGCAAACAACGAGGACTAAACACAGGAAGCCATCACTAAAAATTACAAAAACCAAAATTGCGACAGTATAATAAATACCATCACAGCTGTTGATTCCCAGTATAGAAACATTACAACTCTTGTCACCAACAGATTTTTAAATTTTATATGAGCTTCAGTTATATACTGAAATATGGGCCGTTGATGTAAATACTAGACAGAATGCATGTACCCACTGACCAAATTTTTAGATTCCTAACTATGGCATGTGTATTGTCTATTAAACTGTGTGTGGATACAGACCTAGTCAGTGACTGCATTCTAGTTTCCACAGATGGCTGTCCCCATTTTGGTTTTCTCCTTTGTTTATTTTGTTTTCATCTTCCTGTCTTGTTCTCTGGGGACACAGTTATTCCTAGATATCCCTCTTTAAATGTGTGTGAAGTGTAACAGTTAATTTTCGTGTGTTCAGAAATGATAATCTATTTAAACAAGCTTTCATCATGCAGAACACTATCTGTTAGGTTTTTTAAAAGAGAGAGAGAGAGAGAGAGAGAAGCAAATGTTTTGTCCAATTGCACATCAGGGAATTTCAAAACAAATGTGAGACAACACTGAATTTCTGATTGAAAATCAGGTTAAGTAGATTTTTAGCTATATGTCAGAACTGATTCCAGGGCTCAGATAACAGTAGAAACATGTTTTCAGTTGAGAAAGAAAAAACATGTGTTCTTCTGAAATGAGAAGGTTTTCTAAAATACAAGCATCATGTGTAGCAAGAGAGTAATTAAAATATTCCAGCACTTAAGAACCGAATATAACCCCTTTTCCCCATTAACATTCACATTTTAAGTGACTTTTGGGATAGATGCAGTAGCAACAATAAAGTTGTGCTCGTAAAAAATCAGTTTAGCAGGCAACTGCTCCAGTGTCATAAGATGCCGTAAATTATGAACCAATGGTGGCGGCGGCAAATTCAACACCCATCTGACGGACTGCCAGCTTTTCAGCCAGCCATTGTAACTTTAACAGCAGCTTGAGATGAAGAAATTAACAGCAGATAGATGTTTGTCTCCTCCTGGAATATCTTTACTGTTGATCTCTGTCCAACATTTTCCTGGCAAAAGAGCAGTCTGTGGCGATTTTGCTCCTTCCCTGCACTGGCAATTCCTGCCTTCAACGACACTAGATAAAAGTTCCTCTTATTGAAAAATCCATAAATCAAGCCTACCCTGAAAAACCTCTAAGGACATTTCTAACATGACTAATGCAAACTCCTCATTGTTTTGTCCTTGTCCCACCTCTGCCCCTTTCGCCTCTGTTCAATATACTGCTGTTCAAATGGTTCACCTCGCCTGTTTTGACTATATGATGTATCCTTAAATCCCTATGCTGGCTTCCCATGTACAGCACACTTCCCATACTTGCTTTTAGGCCTGCCCTGCCCTTGAATTTTCCCTTTATTTTTGCCCATCTTTCCATGCTTCACTCCTCCATCTCTATTATTCTCCGTCTCTCTGAAGTTCCTGTCTTTCAGTCAATTCTGCCCATTCTCTCTCATTCTTCCCTGTCCTTGGGATTCACTCCCTGAATTCATAGAATCATAGAATCATAGAATCATAGAGTTGGAAGAGACCACAAGGGCCATCGAGTCCAACCCCCTGCCAAGCAGGAAACACCATCAGAGCACTCCTGACATATGGTTGTCAAGCCTCTGCTTAAAGACCTCCAAAGAAGGAGACTCCACCACACTCCTTGGCAGCAAATTCCACTGTCGAACAGCTCTTACTGTCAGGAAGTTCTTCCTAATGTTTAGGTGGAATCTTTTTTCTTGTAGTTTGGATCCATTGCTCCGTGTCCGCTTCTCTGGAGCAGCAGAAAACAACCTTTCTCCCTCCTCTATGTGACATCCTTTTATATATTTGAACATGGCTATCATATCACCCCTTAACCTCCTCTTCTCCAGGCTAAACATGCCCAGCTCCCTTAGCCGTTCCTCATAAGGCATCGTTTCCAGGCCTTTGACCATTTTGGTTGCCCTCCTCTGGACACGTTCCAGTTTGCCAGTGTCCTTCTTGAACTGTGGTGCCCAGAACTGGACACAGTACTCCAGGTGAGGTCTGACCAGAGCAGAATACAGTGGCACTATTACTTCCCTTGATCTAGATGCTATACTCCTATTGATGCAGCCCAGAATTGCATTGGCTTTTTTAGCTGCTGCGTCACACTGTTGGCTCATGTCAAGTTTGTGGTCAACCAAGACTCCTAGATCCTTTTCACATGTACTGCTCTCAAGCCAGGTGTCACCCATCTTGTATTTGTGCCTCTCATTTTTTTTGCCCAAGTGCAATACTTTACATTTCTCCCTGTTAAAATTCATCTTGTTTGTTTTGGCCCAGTTCTCTAATCTGTCAAGGTCGTTTTGAAGTGTGATCCTGTCCTCTGGGGTGTTAGCCACCCCTCCCAGTTTGGTGTCATCTGCAAATTTGATCAGGATGCCCTTGAGTCCATCATCCAAGTCGTTGATAAAGATGTTGAATAAGACGGGGCCCAAGACAGAACCCTGTGGCACCCCACTAGTCACTCTTCTCCAGGATGAAGAGGAGGAAGAATTCTCGGTCCCCTTTCAAATCCCCCCTCTTTGTCAACCAGGACTTTGACTTAACACTGTAATTCCCATCCTCAACTGTAACCAAATTTAAGTAAATGTACTGTAGCTAGATTTGTTCTCTTCCATACCCTTCCTGTCTGCCCTTCCCTTCCCTCTGTCCTCATCATTGCCTGTTGTAAACCCCTTTACAACTGTATCTTTAGTTTATAAAATACACACACCACTCTGCAGAAAGTGCATTGCACACTACATGATGCTTTATAAAGTACAGTGGTACCTCAGGTTACAGACACTCCAGGTTACAGACGCTTCAGGTTAGAGACTCCGCTAACCCAGAAATAGTACCTCGGGTTAAGAACTTTGCTTCAGGATGAGAACAGAAATTGTGCGGCGGCAGCACAGCAGCAGGCCCCATTAGCTAAAGTGGTACCTCAGGTTAAGAACAGTTTCAGGTTAAGAATGGACCTCCAGAATGAATTAAGTTCTTAACCAGAGGTACCACTGTAATAGTTACTCTGAAGTGCTTGTTGTGCTTCCCAAGCGACCTATATTTTAAGTCTCCCCCACACTACCATTTCCCCAGTTTCCCAACACACTCTTGCAACCATAGGCATCAATGCCTAGGGTCCCAGGTCTCTTCCCCCCCCCCCAATATTTGAGGGGGTCACGGGGCCCCAAAGTTGATAGGCACTGCTGCCTTTCTTTCTTTCCCGTGTTCGGACTTCATTTCCCAAAAAGCTGTAAAGGGACTTGTAAAAGGGTTGCGAGGTGGCAAAGGAGCTGGGATTTGGCAAAAACCTCTGACATAATTTATTACAGCCCCCGTGAATTGACTAGAAGGAAGCAGGAGGCAGCTGAGCAGACAGAGGGAATCCCGGCACCTCAACTTCCAAACAAGAAGAGGAAACTGAGATTTGCATTCTCTAGCTAATTCTGCAAAGGGTGTGTGGCTCAGTCTTGTCTTCCAACAGCAAGAGAAGCTCCCGTTGACAGTCCCAGCTGCAGGCTCCTCTCCATTAAATCCCTCCTAGAGGGCAAGAATTTGATTTAAATAAATAAATGTCTACATGGGGGAACATTCGCACATAGCACCTCTTACTTGCATTCTGAAGTTCTACAAGACTGTAGCCAACATTTTCCGTCTGCTAGCTCAAGGACTCTTGCACTACTAGGTGGGCAAATTGTAACATTGCAATCCATGGTGCAATGAAGTTGCCACAAACCTGCTTGTGCATTCTTTTGTACAACACCACTGGTGGTGCAAAACATTTCGCCAGGGGAACAAGTATACTGCTGATGTCGGGGCCTCTTTGGAAATGTTATGCTTATAGTAAGTTATAAATAGAATTCTTAGGGAAAATAACTTTTCACAATATATGTAAGTAAGAAAAAGTAGGTGGTTCATTCTTATCCTTAATACAATCCAATCTGTTACAAACTTCACTGTTAAGGGGACAGCCTACAACTGACTAATTTTTATTTTAAATTGGCACTTCTTTCCTCACTCTCATACAGTGTGGTGTAGTGGTTAAGAGCGGTAGACTAGCAATCTGGGGAACCAGATTTGCGTCTCTGCTCCTCCACATGCAGCTGCTGGGTGACCTTGGGCTAGTCACACTTATCTGAAGTCTCTCAGCCTCACTCACCTCAGAGAGTGTTTGTTGTGGGGGAGGAAGGGAAAGGAGAATGTTAGCCACTTTGAGACTCCTTCAGGTAGTGATAAAGCGGGATATCAAATCCAAACTCTTCTTCTTCTTCTCTTCTAAGTGTCTTTAATGAGGCACTATGTTGAATACAACCCATAGTCCAGAATTCTCCTGCCTACATCTGTTTGGGCTTGGCAGTAGGCCTTTTATCCTTGTACACTGTACATTGGAAGTTGCTCTTAGAAATTGGCAGGGCAACGGAGTACTTTGATACCAGTTGAACTGCAGTTAATAAAAGCATCTATATATACACATATATAAGCCCCACTAAATACACAAATATTTAGTTGAGCTTCTCTGCTTCTGAAAATTTATATTGTAAGAACAGTTTCAGAGGTTTGCCCTGAACTATTTTTACTCATAATTCAGTTGTTTTCTTGCAAAGCAAGATGCAAGATGCAAATAAAAAGGAAAGGAAAGGAAAAAACATTGCACGTGCATTTGCTAAGTTTTAAATGTGAGCTGATGAGAATTTGAAAATATATGGGGAACAATGCTATTTCTGCATTAAGCCAAAAAAACCTTGGAAACATGAAATCTGGTTCCAAGTTAGACCACCAAAAGAGATACTAAAGATAGTACTAAGAATAGAGCCAAATTAGTTTCTATTCTTAGATTTATCCAGCAACACAGAAGAAACTGAAAAAGCAAAATAAAAAAGGGCGGTGGGGACACATAGAATTAATGTTCATTTTAGAGTCACACTTAGTTTGGAGTCCTACACAAGCACCTGGGAAAAAGTCCTATTGAACTCAGTAGGGCTTACTTTTGCATAGACATCTATAGGATTGCACTGGAAGTATGAAATCTAGTGTTATTACTAGCCATCTTAATTCAAAAGGAATTTTTACTGAGAACCCAAACACTAGCATGTTATTTATTTACATAGTGCGGGGGGGGCAGCATTTGGATGCTGGAAAACATGCAGACTTATTTGGCAGATGAAAGTATTTGTAAACCAAACCACAAATAAAATATGTGGCATTCGGAAAGAAGCAATTAAAAGTTGCATTTTTATTATTATATGGAACCTCACATTTTGCATGCAGCTTATGACATGAACTATTGGCTCCAATACAAAATCAAAACAAAACTCTCTCTCTCTCTCTCTCTCTCTCTCTCTCTCTCTCACACACACACACACACACACACACCTTGCACCACAGAGAAACTTGAATATGCAACACCTAACAACCAGGGTTGTGCATTTGCTTTGAAGACAGTCAAACAACTTTGGATCCAAAGTAACTCAGGGTTGCCAGGTTGGAGTTGGCTGGTGCCAAAGCTTCAGAAATGCTTTGGAAGTGGTTTGCTGGGTTTTTTTAAAAGAAAAAATAAAAACCCAAAACACTTTTTCCCCACCTGGTTTGATACATCACCCAATCACTCCATAAATCGATAATGCCAGACACAAAAAAGCAGGGAGTGCAGCTTTACCTTGGCTCTCCTTGTTCTAATGATGTTGCTTTGGGGAGGGATGTATTTAAAGGTAAAGGGACCCCTGACAGTTAAGTCCAGTCGTGAACGACTCGGGGGTTGCGGCACCCATCTCACTTTACAGGCTGAGGGAGCCGGCGTTTGTCCGCAGACAATTTTTCTGGGTCATGTGGTCAGCATGACTGAGCCGCTTCTGGCAAAACCAAAGCAGCACACAGAAATGCCGTTTACTTTCCCACTGGAGGGGTACCTATTTATCTACTTGCACTTTTTGGCGTGCTTTCAAACTGCTAGGTTGGCAGGAGCTGGGATGGAGCAATGGGAGCTCACTCCGTCGCGGGGATTCAAACCGCCTACCTTCTGATCGGCAAGCCCAAGAGGCTCAGTGGCTTAAACCACAGCGCCTCCCTTATTCACTTTTGTGCAAACAATACGCCCCAATCTCCCCCTTAAAGCCTCTAATAATATTACTTATTCTACACACACACACAAACAATTACAGAATTCATTTTTTGCTTAGACCATGGAGAGGACCTTCCCCCCCCCCCAAACACCACAGCCCAGAGGCTTTCCTGTGCCTGCTATTTAGAAAAATAAAAAGTGCTTATTAATTTCATATTAACCTTGTATCCAGTTTGGCCCTTAGGAACACAAGGAAGGTGTATTATACTAGATTAGACCACTTGTCCATATAGCTCAGAACTGTATACCTGCTCCATAGGTAGAGATCTTTCCATCACCTGCTATCTGACCCTTATAACTGGGGAAGTCATATGTTTTCTGCTTCAAACGACATCCTCCGTGATTGAGGCAGTGTTTAACAAAAACACTGGGTGGGGAGAATGACACAACTTAGCATCATACAGTATATAGTTTGGGTCACCAGAGGGTCACTGGGATTTTTTGTAAACGTGCAGGCCTTGAGAGAGGGATTGGACATTGATATCAATATTGGAGACAATAATGGATATTACAATACTACAGCCATGCCTATGGACATTTCCTTGTGGACTTGGCACATTGCCTTTCCAGTGCAAATAGATAGTGGTTGATTTCTTGACTATCTTGGTAGGAGAGTTGAATGCGTTCAAGTTTTCTTTTCCCAGAGAGATAATATTTTTATGACAATATACTTGCTTCACAAAGTCTCACAAAAAAGGAAATATTAACATCTGAGCCCTGGACCCCCCTTAGAATAGTTATTTCTGTGTAGGAATTTACCGATAGGAGTAATGCCTGGGAAAGTACTGGTAGATTTAAAATGTGCTTTGACAGAAAGCCACATGTAAAAATATAAACTCAGGCTTCCCTAGTTAAAGGTTGAGTCAGGGTCCCCATTCCCCACTGAGGTGGCTTTATTTTTTTGACACGATTTTCAGCATCAGCTAGGTCAAAGGAAACACACACAACAATAATAATAGCAAATTAATAATAAACTCTTTTAGTCAGCCGCAGTCTCATCTGTTCCATGCTGCCAAAGAGGCTCAACGCAGGGGTTGCTGTTCTCTAAGTCATGTTACTTCTGGCACTTTTTCTATTTTCAGTGTTTTTAATGTTTCCTTTCCAACAACAATGAACGTCAAACTGGGATGCTGAAAAGTACATCTGTGAAAACAAATGTCTATCTTCCTACAAGATCAGTAATAATAGACCTATCTGGAATTCTCCCAAGTAGTATGTAGCCCTTGGGTCTTGTTAATTATTTTGGAGTCACGTTACTCCAGTATGGTTCCGATTTCTACAAGTTGGGCTGAAACGTTCAAAAAATAAGGTAAATTTTCAGAGGTAAATTCTACACAGAAGATGCTAAAAATTCTGCATCGAATGATAAACTTTTGTCATATTCTCTCCTCTGAGGAAACTATGCAAGTTAGCTAGATTATGTTTGATAGTCATCACTTAGTAACTGCAAGGTGGCATTGAACCAAGATGAAGACTACACATCTACAATGCATCCAGAAACTGGAATAAGCTGCTGACTTATAGTTTGTACCCCTTCCCCCCTCTTCCAATGTTATACATTTCAGAGCACAATTCAAAGTGTTGGTGCTGACCTTTAAAGCCCTAAACGGCCTCGGTCCAGTATACCTGAAGGAGTGTCTCCACCCCCATCGTTCTGCCCGGACACTGAGGTCTAGTGCCGAGGGCCTTCTGGTGGTTCCCTCACTGCCAGAAGCCAAGTTACAGGGAAGCAGGCAGAGGGCCTTCTTGGTAGTGGCACCCGCCCTGTGGAACGCCTTTCCACCAGATGTCAAAGAGAAGAACAACCACCAGACTTTTAGAAGACATCTGAAGGCAGCCCTCTTTAGGGAAGCTTTTAATGTTTAACAGACTACTGTATTTTAATACTTTGTTGGAAGCCGCCCAGAGTGGCTGGGGAAACCCAGCCAGATGGCCAGGGTATAAATATTATTATTATTAGTAGTAGTAGTAGTAGTAGTAGGTTGCTTCTCCAACATATACAGGATCCACACACATGCCCCATCCTGTTCTCTGCTGAGTATGAGAGGAGCCCACCCTATGAACATCAGCAGCAGTGACCATGGTGTTCCCAGCTGTTCATGGGATTGTTAACTTTTGTGTTCCAGGACAGTTATACAACAGGTGAAGGTGTTCACAGCATGAAGTAAAATAAAAATACTTAACTAACTGACCAATTGCGTCACAGATAACTCACTTCTGCTCCCCCCAACGTAATTCCTGCCCCCACTAAAATAAATCCTGGCTGCGCCCATGTGAGGTAGAGCGGCAAGTTCTATTACCGAGCAGAATACTTATTAAACTCTTGTTTGTTCAGGGATTTCCTGACCAGTTTTATATTGCACTGCTCAGTAGTTTATTGATGGTTTATTGTGGATGTTTAGTGATGGTATGTAGTTTTATTTGTACTCTTGGCCTTGGTTATGTGGAATGCTAAGGATTGTATGAAAGGATATATTGAATAAGTATTATCCTTCCTTCACTCATGCTAGTAAGTGATGTAGCAGAGCAAATTCCCCTCAATATAGCTTAAAGCTAGTTTGAAGATTTGTTTGAATCTCTTGGTTAAGATTATTTCCTGGTGTCCCCTTTTGATCCCTCTTAAAAGAATAAAGACACAGGAGTCTTTCTGAGTAAAGTAACAAAAAGTTTACTCACATTTCAGTTCACGATTTGATCCCTGAAAGGCAGGCTTTACTTGGTAGTTACACAAAGAAACTGTGAGTTCATATCATATGGAGTCTGCATTCATGTGCTGCTAGCTGAGAGCCAGCAGACAGCAAAATTACATTAAGAATACAAAATGGCTGCAGGAGAGCAGCACTGACTGCACCAATGGATTACACCCCACAGGTTATATAGTTTATAACTTTGTAAACTATTTAGAGAACTTTATATAAATCAATTTAATGCAAAAAGTAACAACAACAACAACAATAATAATAATGGGTTTCCCCAGCCACTCTGGGCAGCTTCCAACAGAATATTGAAAACAATACAGCATAGTGGTTAATTTGATAAATAAAGGCAACACCCCAAAGTCAAGTTGCCTAGTTATCATTTCCTTGGCTAGTCTAGTTATTTTGGTATCCGATGCAGAAAAACTCAAAAATGCTACACACACCACCAGCACCAATGAGGTACATTAATTAATTGAAGATTTGTTTCTTTAGGACACCCCAAATCAGCTGCCTAAAGTGGCTGCCTCACGCTACGTAATGCAGAATTAGACATAGCTAAGCCCATAGATAAGCTTTTGTCTGCCTAACTAAGCCTAGGATTGGGATGATGCTAAATGGTTTTTCAAACAGGATGCATAAGAAGTGATGCAATATAATAACTATATTAGGCAAAACTTCTGCATAAAGTGCTTTGATTTTATTGCCCTCATTTTGTGGTTTCAGTAGAACAGTTTTGATATGCTTCAAAAGCTGCACATATACCAGCAAAATGTTTGTAATCCCCATGGCAACTGTATTTTCAAATCACACTGCACTATCCCCAAACATTTAACCATTGTTATGTGCCAGTAGTTGCTGGGAGAAAAGGTATTCTGTGCAAGAGGACTGTCCACAAATTGCAAACCACCACAACAATAAAGTACGTACATTACATGACAAAAGGTTCACTCAAATTGGAACTACATTATCTTAAATGCAAGTGGTCTGAACTGAAAGAGCTTTGGGATCATGTTTTTAAAATTGTAACTACCTGCTGCTTTGAAACCAATTTTAGGTGCACTTACGTTGAAGTAAATCCCACGGCAATCAGTGGGATTTACAATGCGTTTTTACTACTGGTAGCAGTGGCATTCTATAGGTAAAAGGTAAAGGTAAAGGTACCCCTGCCCGTACGGGCCAGTCTTGACAGACTCTGGGGTTGTGCGCCCATCTCACTTAAGAGGCCAGGGGCCAGCGCTGTCCGGAGACACTTCCGGGTCACGTGGCCAGCGTGACATCGCTGCATCTGGCGAGCCAGAGCCGCACACGGAAATGCCATTTACCTTCCCGCTGGTAAGCGGTCCCTATTTATCTACTTGCACCCGGAGGTGCTTTCGAACTGCTAGGTTGGCAGGCGCTGGGACCGAGCAGCGGGAGCGCACCCTGCCGCAGGGATTCGAACCGCCGACCTTTCGATCGGCAAGCCCTAGGCGCTGAGGCTTTAACCCACAGCGCCACCTGCGTCCCGTAGTGGCATTCTATAGGACAGTGGCATATAGTGGCATTCTATAGGACAGTCCAAATTGAATTCAGTCCTATTGAATTCAGTGGGTCCTCCTCTCTAGTAAGTGGAGTTACTACCACAGCCCTAGACATTTAGCATGAAGCTAATTCCACAGATCTGTATGTATCTGTACTGAGGCACTGATCTCATGCCATTGATCTTGGTTATTTTATTGACGCCAAGCACTGCAAAGCTATCCCTGGGTAAGTCTGCAACTCTATTCTTGCCCTAGGGGAGCTTGATGGACTTTCAAAAGGCCACAGAATGATATTTCCTTTATATATAGTCCCCAAAGGCTCTCAGAGCACCTTACTAAAGATTTACACAATAAAATAAAATTCAGTAAGAATTGCATACTTAATCAGAAATAACCCTGTGCCAAGTTTATTATGGCAATATTTTTTTGCCCTCAGTTTTGGTGTTCCCTGGTACTGCCAGGCAGCAGGTCCACTGGGGATCTCTGAAGTGAGGTTGAGAAGGCTAGACCTTGCTTAGTCTTCCCTTGCCAGTATGCTTTATTCGGACCAGCCATTATACTTTTTCTCTCTCTAATCTAATGGATAAACATGGCTGTCTAAAGTTTGTTTGCTCTTGGCATTTATGTCAATGCAAATAAACGGACAAAGAAATGGCCTCACAATCGCTCTTATAAGCTGTTCTTCTGGCAAATAAACATTCAGGATGGAGTGAAAGAGCTGCCACATCAATGCAGCATTATGACATGTCCTACAGTAGCTTGACAGAACAACAAATGGTCCTATTCACAGTACAGCGGCATGAATCATCATTGTTACTGAGGCAAAGCTGTCACTGATATACAACCCAGAATTAGATGGACAGTAAGTTATGCTGTCGTGGATCACTCTTATTTCTGACACCTTGATGTCATTTATTGTGAAATCACTTTGATATATCCTACAGAAAGTGATTTATAAATCTAAATAAATATATTTAGATCAGAAACATCTACACACCCTTGTTGTTCCATAAGCTGTTTTCATAGCTATACCCTCCTCAGTTGCGCAAGTGGGAAAATAGGTCATCATTCATTTCCGTTCCCCACTGGACAATCTTGTTACCCTATACCAGCCTTATAGTATCTGTGATATGAATAAGCTCCTGGTTTCGACAAGAATACTGGAAAACAAATCTTTACAGCATTAAGATTTCCCCAAAGCTGTTCTGCAGGAAGTGGACAAGCTAAGCGTGGATGTGGCCTACTTCATCTGGACTGCATACCATCTGAAATTCTGTGCAAGGCTCAAGGATAGCATGCAGATAAGTTTCCAGCATGTATTTGGGGTCTTCAGAAGCTTTCAGGGAGTCTTCAAAGTTGTTGTTTCAATTTATATACCACCCTTTATAAAAGATCGCAGGGTGGTGTACAACATTAAGAACACATTACAGAGCATCCATAATAAAAAGCTTAATAACAGACAGCAGAATCATCATCATCATCATCATCATCATCATCATAATAACAGCCCCCTACCAGCTTTAACAGGCCATAGATTATTTAGTGGCTAAAAGCCTGGGTAAAGAGGAATGTTTTTGCCTGATACTTAAAAACATGCAATGATGGCGCCAGGTGAGCTTCTCTGGGGAGAGCATCCCAAAGTCGGGGGGCCACCACAGAAAAGGCCTTTTCTCTTGGCATCACCCTCTGGATGTCTTGGGGAGGGGAGACACAGAGAAGGGCCCTGGATTACAAGTGCAGGGTCTGGGTCGGTTTGTATGGGGACAGGTGGTCCTTAAGGTATTGAGGTCTTGCACCATGTCCTGCACTTTCCAGGCATGGTAGAGGGGAGACACTGCAACTTCCAGGACTGGTGCCCCGCTCCCTACAGACTTGAAGTGCCCCTATGTTTGCAACCCACTACCTGGCCAACGGACGCGGGTGGCGCTGTGGGTAAAACCTCAGCGCCTAGGACTTGCCGATCGCATGGTCAACGGTTCAAATCCCCATGGCGGGGTGGCTCCCGTTGTCCGGTCCCAGCGCCTGCCAACCTAGCAGTTCGAAAGCACCTCCGGGTGCAAGTAGATAAATAGGGACCGCTTACCAGCGGGAAGGTAAACGGCGTTCTGTGTGCTGCGCTGGCTCGCCAGATGCAGCTTGTCACGCTGGCCACGTGACCCGGAAGTGTCTGCGGACAGCGCTGGCTCCCGGTCTCTAGAGTGAGATGAGCGCACAACCCTAGAGTCTGGCAAGACTGGCCTGTATGGGCAGGGGTACCTTTACCTTACCTGGCCAACATCACTAAAGGTATGGTGGGGGGACTGTTGTTATGATTAATTTATTATAAAATGTGTTCTTAATACTGTCCACCACCCCGTGATCTTTTGATAGAGAGTGGTATATAAATCATCACCATCGTCATCATCATCATACTATGGTGCAACTGCTGCTTCCCACATGCTCCTGCCACTTGATCCTCTGCTAACCCAGAGCTTCCCCTGTATCTGGTAAAGGCTATAAAGGTATCTGAAATCTTAAAACATTTGTGTGGATTTGGAAGAGAGAAACTACCTTGGGAAGTGACTGTCCTTAATGAGGACTCTCCAAAACTTAATCAGGTGTTTTCAGATTGTCTGCATGAAAATTTCAAGCTGTCCAACCTGTACTGGTGGGACGCTGGTCCAATCCAACCTCCTGGGTATTGAGGAATCCCTTCACAGTTCCCTCTGCTTAAATCTGTGATTTTGTCTGAGAATGTGCCCAGCAGTTAATGTCTTTAAACTAACTTCTGTCTTCACCATCAAGGGGAGGAGTAGCTCAAAGAAAATGTTAAGAGTTATAATTGTGCATCTTTCTAAGTTGCTTTGCTCTCATGTGGGTACTTCAACTTCCCTGATGCCATCCCACTGGGGGTCAGCTTATCAGCCTGTACTCCTATCTGCTTGAAGGGGAAACTGGAAGGAACCAATGCAATCCAAAGGTGATACTCCACAATCCAATGGAAGTACTTCTCATTGACCATCCTGGTCATTTGCTGGGAAGAGGTACAGTGCATGCCTCTTTCTGCAGATGATTCAAAATCACTGTGCAGAAGTACAATGGCGGAATAAATAGACATGTGGGGTTTTCCCTGCAGAGAGGAACATATGGCAAATACTTTGGATAAACTTTGAGAGAAAACCTTTGCTGTGAACATGTTTATATAAATAGGTTTTGTATTTGCAATTCATCTTTTAGAAAAGCGGCTATGGGGCTTACACATGTATTACGCAACTGGGTTTCAATATAATGGGAAAGAGCGAAGGGTTCTGAACTCAGCCCAGAGGCTCATGTTGTTTAAATAAATGTATACAGTAATCGTAAGCAAGAGAGCAAAAGTATCCAACATAGCCGACACAGAAGAATGCTTGCCATGGTATTTTATAAGCAGCCCATAATAGGAAGGGAATGTGTCAAGCGATTTTTTTATGGCTTGTATGTTGGGAGTTTATACAGCCAGTCATGTTTTTGTAACAATATAGAGAAAAATCACCAAAGCCCTAAGTGTTGGAAAAATGAAGTTTCTTTTCATGAGACATGGAGAAAGTGCAAAAAAGAGATAGATAGATGATAGATAGATATTTAAAAATCTATTTTGCTTTTACATTGTTGCAACAAGTGGCAAATCTAGAGCCAGGAAGTACAAATTTTCAAGGTACTTTGAAAGAGATCTAATCAATTGATGTCAGTGTTCGAAACCCCCATTATTCTAGGCACATTTTGTGACAGGAAATTTCATTAGTGCAGTTTCTGAGCTCTGGGCGCAGTACTGCACCTAAGATTTCAGATTAAAACTGTAGAGTGGAAGAAAAGGAGGACCCTCTTCTGCCTCCCCACTTCCAGCCGCTCTCTGAAGACTGGAGAAGAGACCCTCTTAAGAATATTTGGGGGGTGGGCAAGGGAAGGACTAGACCACGTGAAAAATTAACATATTTCAGCTGCAGTTCATTCATTTTCAGCTTTGTTATTAAAAAAGTGTGCCTAGACATTCCGTTGTTGCACCCATAACATAAGTTTAAGGTGCCATGTAGCTCCTTGCTTTCATCTCTCAGTTTCTAACACTGTTTGAAGTGCAACTCACCAACTTTGGTCATGAACCTATTTTGGGTGTTAGGGCTTAGCTTCTAAACACCTGAAATAGACAAAGATGTTTCTAACTATGTAGGAAGTACTTTTCTTACAGCTGTGAATAAGAGCGCTTCTAGATCACTGCTTCCAGTGCTTGCATGCATAAAAAAACCAGAATCCATACAATGTTGTTGGCATCAAAATACCAAATTGCTATTTTTGGGCCCCGTTTAATCTGGATTTACCCTTTCTACGGAAGATCAGATAAGCAACAAAACAAAACCCTGTTGTAAATGAACTGTTTGGAAATTAAGCCCCCTGCAAGCATCCCAAGATCGGGGAGAACTTGTGAGGTTGGTTTCACTTCTAGACTAGTAGGAATTCTTCCCCCACTTCTCACTTTTAGGTATACCGGTCACACGATGCCAGGTAACGACTAGAATGGAAAGAGGGATGGAGAGCATTTGCAAATGCCATCTCCTCCTTTATTCACATTTAGACCAGGGCAACTCCCAGGTTCCAGTTCTCATAAGAGGAAGAACCGTCCCGTTTCTTCTACAATATATAAAAAACCACCGAGGAGACGCAAAAGGGGGCGGAGTAGGAGGGCAGGTAAAAACAGCCACCTGCACCGCACTCCTCCTTCGGATCAAGCCCGTGGTGTGAAATCCAATAGCTGTGGGACAGCGACCGGACAAAAGATTCCAAGCAGCGCCGGCGCCCATTGCGCAACTGGGAAGGCGGGCAACGCAACGCACGGGGCTGGTCAGCCTCAGAGCGCGGCTGCTTGTGGAGCCTGTGCGGAGAGAGCCAAGCCTCCCTTTCAGGTGGGGGCCCCGGCCGGGCCGGCGGGGAGAGAGACAGAGAAGGAGCGAGGAGGGCGAAGCCAAATTAGGCTCTAACCGCGGAGTTTGCTTGGCGGGAGCGGGGCCAGGAGGACAAGCACGCGGCCAGCGAAGCCACACGGGCGAGGAGGGAAGCGCGCGAGCCGCCTGTTGAGGCGACAGCAGTAGCAGCAGCAGCAGCAGCCGCCGCCTCTCGTGCCGGCGAGGTGCCTGAGGGAGGGAAGGGTGAGCTCCCGCCGGCTCCAGAGCAGCAGCAGCGCCGGAATAAAAAGCAGCGGCGTCTCCCCTCCCTCCTCTCTCGCCAACTCTTCTCCCGCCGCCTGAGAGCGAGCATGCGAGGAGCAGCCCCTCGCGGCGGCCAGGAGGAGGAGGAGAGGGTGGCGGTGGCGGCAGCGGCAGCGGCAGCAGCAGCAGCTCCTTGAGGCGCCTGGGGCTGAGGGGAGTCGTCCCGCCTCGCCGCCGGGATGTCGGCGCACAGCCTGCTCAACAGCGTCTTCTCCTGCTCGTCCTCGCCGGCGCCCGGCGCCTCGCCCTCCTTCCCCCCGAAGAGCCTCTCCAAGCGGAGGCTCCGCCAGACACGCAGCCTGGACCCGGCCGTCATTGGCCGCGGGGAAGAGGCGGCCGACGGCTCGCTCCGCGCTCCCCGGGCCAGGGCGGCTGCGGCGGGCAGCCCTTCGACCGAGTGCTTGGCGGCCTTCTCTTCGCGCGCTCTGCTGCGCCCGGCCGCTCCGCCGACTCCTCCGCCGCCGCCGCCGCCGCCGTCGCTCTCGACGCCCAGCACCCCGCTCGACAAGTCGCCGTCGGGCAGCTTCCACTTCGACTACGAGAGCCCTCGAGGCAAGAGGCACACCGCGTGGGAGCTGCCCTTCCTGGCGCGCGCGCCGTCCGCTTCGGCGCTCGGCAGCGCCCCCGGCGGCGGCGGCGCCAACAGCATCTTCTTCTCTCCCCGAAAGTGGCTCCAGCAGAGGAAAGGCCAGCAGCTGCCCAGCAGCCATGCGTCCGCCTACGTCGTCTGGAAATCCGAGGTAGACAACTGGGCTTTGCTGTACTTGGTCCGCAGCTTCCCTATTCAGTCACCAGGCCTGTGGTCAAGGTCTGGGTTTGGGCTGCCCATAGGAGCCAACTCCTAGGGGCAGAGGTCCCCCCCCAAAAAATATTTGAGGGCGCGCGCCCCCTCCCAAAGTTGATAGGTAAAGGTAAAGGGACCCCTGACCATTAGGTCCAGTCGTGGCCGACTCTGGAGTTGCGGCGCTCACCTCGCTTTATTGGCCGAGGGAGCCGGTGTACAGCTTCCGGGTCATGTGGCCAGCATGACCAAGCCGCTTCTGGCGAACCAGAGCAGCGCACAGAAACGCCATTTACCTTCCCACCAGAGCGGTACCTGTTTATCTACTTGCACTCTGACGTGCTTTTGAACTGCTAGGTTGGCAGGAGCAGGGACCGAGCATTGTGAGCTCACCCCATCACAGGGATTTGAACCGCCAATCTTCTGATCAGCGAGTCCTAGGCTCTGTGGTTTAACCCACAGCACCACCCACATCCTAAAGTTGATAGGCCAGTCAAATAGTGTGCTTGTGCCACATCAGGTGACTGATTGCTCAGGGTGGGGCTTACCTGCCCCCCATATTTTATTCAAGTAGGCAGCCCTGGGGCTGCCCCCACCACTGAATTAAGTACAGAAGGTGGGGGTCCAGGTCACAGGGTGGTGGCTTTGGGGCAGTGGTGCCAACTTGAATAAAATATTGGGGTCCAGGTAAGCCCCACCCCACATGATTGATCACAAGACATCGCGTACGCACGCACACCATTTGAATGGCAATGCCCACTCATTTGGGGGGGGCAGACCCCTCAAATATTTCACTGAGGGTGACAAAGGAACCTCCACCCCCAGGAGTTGACTGCTATGTTTGGGGGGGCCACAGGCCCTCTCTTTGCAAGTTAACCACTTTTTCTTACACTTCATGTCTCTGATTATGGAATGGCAGGCATGGACAGTATTGGGGGCTGAAGAACTGTGAATTGGGAAATTTCTGCTTCCGATTTTCTCTTCCATGAACTCACCACGATGTCTGGGAAAGCACTGAAAGGCAGTGGTTCCCAGTTGGTGGCTCTGGACCCCAGGGGATCTGTGTCACCATTCACGTAACAAAAAAACTACCCTAGAGATATCAAAACTAGGGGTTCCATAGTCTGGCTTTTGAAAATAGGTGGTTTGCAGTACTTAGCTAATTGGGGACCACTGCACTAAGGCATGTCTTACTTGCACCAAGTTAACCTAGGTATCAGCCCCAAGTATAGACATTTCCCTTTTCCCTTCTGTCTTCTTTAAGTGCTTTGTCTTAGGTTTCTATATTTAATATTTTACAACGACAGATTCTGGGGCTGTAGCATGTCTGGATGTTCCCCTGTGGCTTGATTCCCAATCCTATTTATATACAGGAGTGGTTGTACTGAAGCGGGGAAGATGCTCAGAACATGCTTGGTAGCATTCATTTTTTTAATACGGAAGATTTGCACATTCCACGAGACCAATCCATGATACTGGGTAGGATCCTAGTAAGCCTTGCTTATATTTCCATGGGTAAAGACAGGTGGTGTTAAGTACTTCTGTGGTGTATATGTCAGTATTTGGGAACAATGTGTTGCCTGTATTGTGGCTAGTTCCACTATCCCCCCCACCCCCCGGTCATTAGGTTGTGTTACATGTTTCAATGACTTAGAGAGTGGATGTGTTCTCTGCCAGTTGCTCATAATTAAAGTTGAATTATAGAAGCTTGAACATTAAAAAAATCTTCACGCCATTCCAACTCACCAAGCATACAATGTGCATATAGCACTGTTATAGTTGTCTAAGGGCAGATAGCCCATCTGAATCCCTTATGTATGACTTGCTGCAAACCTGTTCAGACAGACTCAAGTGTGAATTGGTTGCTGTCTGAAGAGGCATAAAGGTGACAGGGCAGTTTTCAAAAATGGGTGTTTTTATAACCATGTAGTTGAAGTTACTGATAGACAACCATCTTCACTGATTGTCATCTGCATCAATACTTGGCTACGTTTGGTTAGTTAATATCATTTATATTATGATGTGCTGCGGGTGGAGAGTAGGAATAGACAGCACATGCAAAGCAAAATGTGCATCTGTTGGAATTGTGTTACAAGCATTATTCTTTATTTAACTTGTGTGCTGTTCTCACTGAGTGAGAGAACAATAAGCAGTAGTAGGCTGGTTTCTCTGAGGATGGGAAAGACAGAAAGGGGAATAATTTGGATATGTCCTTCAGTTTTGTGAAGGGCAAGTAGTCCATGTAACACTGTTTGTAAAATGAGCTTAGGACATGTAGAATTTCCTGGTGCTGAACACATCAGTTCAAGTAGTGGAAAACTTTGAACTCATGATTCCTTTCCCAATTATTGTTTAAGTTTCTATATGTCTACTCTAGGTTGTTCTATATGAATTATAATTGTAACATTAGGCGCATGGGTTGTTGTTGGACTTCCATTAATGAGAATGTTTTGGCTCTTGGCAAAAGATCTGGAGATGAGGCTCTTCTGAACGCTATATAGAGCTGTGCTTTCACAGTGCTCCGCATGTAGTTAACTATGGCTGTTGGCTGAGGACAAATCCTATCTATATCAGTTGGGAACTGTAATATGTATCAGAGCAACTGAAGCAGGTGTGCTAACTTACCGGGTAATTGACTGAAAAAGAAGTGATTTAATATGGCACATGCCCCCCTCCATGTCTGTCACCTTGCTAGATGGTAAACGACAGCCCCTTGAGTGTAACCCCTCCCAAACAATTGTTAAAATGTGTGGGATATACCTTGGATGGTACATTGCTGGGGTCCAATTATATTCAAAGGCACTGCATTTTTTGAGCCATGTAGATAGGTAAAAGTGCTTCTACATAATGGTATTTGGGCTAAGGATTGTAACTTTGTTTCTTATGCATTTCTAAACCTATATTTCTGCCTTATGGGAACCAAAGGATAAATCAGAGGATATATTCAAACATAGTTTCTGTGGCTGGATACAACTCCTCAAAAAGCATAAAAATATTTTTTTTTTTTGTTACCCCCTCATATGTTCCAACTGAAGAGAATTATTTAAGCTCACATTGAAAAGTAAGCTGTCTGTTTGTAGGGTCAATTGCTATACCCTTGGTTTATTCCATATATAGTTGTAATGCGTACATAAAACTTTCCTCGCAAATGATTAACTGTAAGCATGCATGACCCTGGTAGGATTAATTATTTCTGCTGTGTTCACTCAGGCCATTTTTGTAAACTACGTGGTAGTACAATATTATTACGTACTGAAGAAGCTGTGGTATGCTCTGTCATGTTGACAAGTATGTAGAGGTTCATTTAGAATTCTTGGGTGCATATGCACTAACCCACCTCTTCTGGGTGGAAAGAGTGCAAATATCCCTCCCAGCTAATTTTGACTATATATGGATGAAAAATACTTGCAAAAGTAAGAGTAACACTCAGTCAAACACAATGAGGTTGATAAGTTACTGTATTTTATTCAGAGATTTAGGAAACACAAACTCTGCTGTGATGTATACAAATATATACAGGTATTGAAATAGCTCTGCAGACCTAGCATTCCCAGGCAAAAATGGCTAGCTTTGCATGCAGTACAGTTACTAGTATTACTTGAATGTAAGTAAGCGCTGCTAAAATTGGAGAGACTCGGAATATGTTCACATGACCCCATTAGCCTGTGATAGATCCAGTTTTTAGTTGGCCTGTTGGCCTGTACAGTGATGTGGGATGAAGCAATTGCATACACATTGCAGCCATAAGCAGCCTTCTTTGGGTTTTTGAATCATAGAATTGTAGAGTGAGAAGGGACCACGAGGGTCATCTAGTCCAACCCCCAGCAATGCAGGAACATTTTGCCCAATGTGGGGCTCGAATCCACAACCCTGAGGTTAAGGCTCTCATGCTCTACTGACTGAACCATCAGTGTAGCATTCTTAAGTGAGCTGTTTAGATGTAGCTTTCTTAAGTAAGTTATTTTGCAGGCACATACTGTAAGATTCAGTAGTAAGTGAAGAATCTTTGCAAAGCAGAAAAATAAAACATTTGTCTACTTTTAGGGTGCTTCAACATTGTCACATCCTGGCAGATTATTGTCACACAGTCAAAGCTTATTTGAAGCTCTTGCAAAACAAACCAGCTTCCCCAATAATGATACTTGTTATGATAAGACCAGTGACAGTAAGATGCACTGGAAAGTGTGGGATAACACTTTCTTTACACAATGTCATTGAATTTCCTCACAAACAAATAAGGATGAATGCCCATTAAACAGGTCATCTGGAAATGGCCTTAGTTAGTGCCTTGATCAGTAGTACTTCAGAACCAAGTCTGAACAGGTGATCAGCTACCACTGCCTCCTTTTTTCTTTTGCAAAGAGCTGCTCATATGACTAGTCTTTTCAGATGAGTTGTATAATATTGGAGTTGTAAAATCATGCAATATTGCCGCTCCTCTTCTGTCAACTTGCAGTTCACAGAAAGGAAGTTGTAGCTCCCATGACTTAGTTGTTGCCACATTAGCAACCAAGCAGGTTTTTATGTTTTATGTGCAAGAGTTGGTTGGTTATCAGCTCTGACCCAAAGAGGATGGAATTTAGGTGCTTCAAAACCATATTGGAAGTTTTGTAGCTCTATAGGCAATACAAAAGGGTGCTGAATTCACGAGTAGAGAAACTAGTAGATGTTTGTCTTCTCTAATCCACATGTCAGATTTTTTATTAGGCAGCAATCAAATTTTATAGGCGCAGCACAGTTTCAGTAGCAGGAACACACAATGAGATATTGGCAAAGGCAATTGGGTTTAAATGTGAAATTATTGATTGTAATTATTCTAAGACAAGACAGAAAAATGGAGATCCTACATGCATTTACAGACTGCACAGCCTTACAGTTTAGAACATTAAATATATGATACTTAAGATGGTTTCTCCCCTTCATGGATCACTGCCTTGCCGTGGCGAAGGGGCTTGAAGAACTCAGAGAAGCTATGAACTATGCCGAGCAGGGCACCCAAGATGAACAGGTCATAGTGGAGAGTTTTGACCAAACGTGATCCACCTGGAGGAGGAACCGGCAAGCCACTCCAGTATCCCTGCCAAGAAAACTCCATGGACAAAGACAACAGGCATATAAAAGTTATGACGCTGGAAGATGAGCCCCTCAGGTCGGAAGGCGTCCAACATGCTACTGGGGAAGAGCGGAGGACAAGTAGATCCAGAGCTGATGAAGCAGCTGGGCTAAATCCGAAAGGACGTTCAGTTGCGGATATGCCTGGAAGCGAAAGGAAAGTCCAATGCTGTAAAGAAAAATATTGCATAGGAACCTGGAATGTAAGAACCATGAACCTGGGTAAGTTGGATGTGGTCAAAAATGAGATGGCAAGAATAAATATTGACATCCTGGGCATCAGTGAACTAAAATGGACGGGAATGGGCGAATTCAGTTCGGATAACCATCATATCTACTACTGTGGGCAAGAAACCCGTAAAAGAAATGGAGTGGCCCTCATAGTCAACAAAAGAGTGGCAAAAGCTGTACTGGGATGCAATCTCAAAAATGCTAGAATGATCTTGATACAAATCCAAGGCAGACCTTTTAACATAACAGTAAGCCCAGTTTATGCACAAACTACTGGTGCTGAAGAAACTGAAATTGACCAATTCTGTGAAGACTTACAACACCTTATAGAAGTGACACCAAAGAAGGATATTCTTCTGATTATAGGGTATTGGAATGCAAAATTAGGGAATCAAGAGATAAAAGGAACAACTGGCAAGTTTGGCCTTGGAGAGCAAAATGAAGCAGGGCAAAGGCTAATAGAGTTCTGTCAAGAGAACAAGCTGGTCATCACAAACACGCTTTTCCAACAACACAAGAGACGACTCTACACGTGGACATCACCAGATGGGCAGCATCAAAATCAGATTGATTATATTCTCTGCAGCCAAAGATGGAGAAGCTCAATACAGTCAGCAAAAACAAGACCTGGAGCTGACTGTGGCTCAGATCATCAGCTTCTTATAGCAAAATTCAAGCTTAAACTGAAGAAAGTAGGAAAAACCACTGGGCCGGTAAGATACAATCTAAATCAAATCCCTTATGAATACACAGTGGAAGTGAGGAGCAGGTTTAAGGATTTAGATTTGCTGGACAGAGTGCCTGAAGAACTATGGATGGAGGCTTGCAACATTATACAGGAGGCAGCAACGAAAACCATCCCAATGAAAAGGAAATGCAAGAAAGCAAAGTGGCTGTCCAATGAGGCCTTACAAATAGCGGGGGAGAGAAGGCAAGCAAAATGCGAGGGACATAGAGAAAGATACAGGAAATTGAATGCAGATTTCCAAAAAATAGCAAGGAGAGATAAGAAGGCCTTCTTAAACGAGCAATGCAAAGAAATAGAGGAAAACAACAGAATGGGAAGAACCAGAGATCTGTTCAAGAAAATTGGAGATATGAAAGGAACATTTCGTTCAAAGATTGCCATAATAAAAGACAAAAGTGGTAAGGACCTAACAGAAGCAGAAGACATCAAGAAGAGGTGGCAAGAATACACAGAGGAATTATACCTGAAAGATATGGATGTCTCGTACACCCCAGGTAGTGGGGTTGCTGACCTTGAGCCAGACATCCTGGAGAGTGAAGTCAAATGGGCCTTAGAAAGCACTGCAAATAACAAGGCCAGTGGAAGTGATGGTATTCCAGCTGAACTATTTAAAATTTTAAAAGATGATGCTGTTAAGGTGCTACACTCAATATGCCAGCAAGTTTGGAAAACTCAGCAGTGGCCAGAGGATTGGAGAAGATCAGTCTACATCCCAATCCCAAAGAAGGGCAGTGCTAAAGAATGCTCCAACTACCGCACAATTGCACTCATTTCACACACTAGCAAGGTTATGCTTAAAATTCTACAAGGAAGGCTCAAGCAGTATGTGGACCGAGAACTCGCAGAAGTGCAAGCTGGATTTAGAAGAGGCAGAGGAACCAGAGACCAAATTGCAAACATGCGCTGGATTATGGAGAAAGCTAGAGAGTTCCAGAAAGACATCTACTTCTGCTTCATTGACTATGCAAAAGCCTTTGACTGTGTCGACCACATGGCAAGTTCTTAAAGAATTGGGAGTGCCTGATCACCTCATCTGTCTCCTGAGAAATCTCTATGTGGGACAAGAAGCTACAGTTAGAACTGGATATGGAACAACTGATTGGTTCAAAACTGGGAAAGGAGTACGACAAGGCTGTATATTGTCTCCCTGGTTATTTAACTTATATGCAGAATTCATCATGTGAAAGTCTGGGCTGGATGAATCCCTAGCCGGAATTAAGATCGTCGGAAGAAATATCAACAACCTCAGATATGCAGATGACACAACCTTGATGGCAGAAAGTGAGGAGGAATTAAAGAACCTTTTATTGAGGGTGAAAGAGGAGAGCACAAAATATGGTCTGAAGCTCAACATCAAAAAAACGAAGATCATGGCCACTGGTCCCATCACCTCCTGGCAAATAGAAGGAGAAGAAATGGAGGCAGTGAGAGATTTTACTTTCTTGGGCTCCATGATCACTGCAGATGGTGACAGCAGCCACGAAATTAAGAGACGCCTGCTTCTTGGGAGGAAAGCAATGACCAACCTAGACAGCATCTTAAAAAGCAGAGACATCACCTTGCCAACAAAGGTCCGTATAGTTAAAGCTATGGTTTTCCCAGTAGTGATGTATGGAAGTGAGAGCTGGACTTATGATCACCGAAGAATTGATGTTTTTAATTATGGTGCTGGAGGAGACTCTTGAGAGTCCCATGGAAGAAGATCAAACCTATCCATTCTGAAGGAAATCAGCCCTGAGTGCTCACTGGAAGGACAGATCGTGAAGCTGAGGCTCCAATACTTTGGCCACCTCATGAGAAGAGAAGACTCCCTGGAAAAGACCCTGATGTTGGGAAAGATGGAGGGCACAAGGAAAAAGGGACGACAGAGGATGAGATGGTTGGATAGTGTCTTCGAAGCTACAAACATGAGTCTGACCAAACTGCGGGAGGCAGTGGAAGACAGAAGTGCCTGGCGTGCTCTGGTCCATGGGGTCACGAAGAGTCGGACACGACTAAACGACTAAACAACAACAACAAGATGGTTTCTTGGTAATTGATGTAAAATCCTGGCACAGGAGATAGCTGCACCCCCTTGCCCTGCTTCTTTCCCTGATGGATGCAGACTGCTTGTTAGGACTTTAAGCATGAATGCTGTAACAGATCTGTATTTCAAATCTTACAGTTGTCTGTGATCTTAACAATCTAGCCACCTGCTTCCAAGCATGCTATGCATTGTTATTGATGAACTTCAGAGATGTAGTCGTGCGTGAACGTCTGATGCTAGCTGCATGCATAATTCTGATCGAAGGTCAATGAAGAGTGTTGCTGTCTAAACGTGGTGGTTGCTGAAACTGGAATTTGTCCACCAGAGCAGCTGACAGTTTGCTAATGCATCAAAACCAAGTTGCCACTTGCAGAAAATTTCCTCTCCTTTTTACTACTGGTGATTCACTCAAGTGTGTGGAGGAATTCCTGCTTTACTACCACCATTGCCTTGCCATCTGCTTTCAGCCTACCCTTCCAGATTCTTCATCTGGTCAGCAGTCCCAGACAGTCACACCCTCACACATTGGCGGAACTGACCTATTATGCCTACAAATAAGCTTTGAGTGGCACAGAATTTTTTCTCCTCATCAAACAACTTTTTCTGTCCAATGGGTGACCAAGAATTTCTATCCATCGAGCCAACCAGAAGTGAAATTTTACACTCTTCTTCCTCTGCATAAAAAGAACCCAGCTTCTCCCATACCTCTTACAAAACTAAGTAGCAGCTAACTGCCAGCTAGAAATGGGTGCTTCACATTTTAAGCTTAACCCTTCTCAGGACCCCACAAACATGGTAAACATTGTATACAGAACAAACCTTGTCTCAGTCAGCACACTGTAAAAGTGTGCACACACTACTCTACACACTACTCTACACACTACTACAAGCCTCCTTGGCTGGACAAGATATGAAGCCAGCAAGATTTTTAATTTCTTTGGATTCTTTTTTTTTTGGGGGGGGGAGGTGAGTATTTAGGAAAAGGACGTAGTGGTTGAACTAGGACCTGGGCTAAATTCCTGCTCAGCCATGAAACTTACTGGGTAACCTTGGGCCAGTCGCTATCTCTCAGCCTAAACTACCTAACAGGGTTTTTGTTATGATAAAATGGGAAGGAAGAGAACCATGGATGCCACCATGAGCTCCTTGGAGGAAATGTGTAATATAAATGTAATAAATAAAAAAGGCAAACTTACCTGTGGGTAAGGTGAAATCCTTAATATCTTCTCAACAGTATTTGGACTTATTATTTTGGGGTTAGCCAACATACTGCCTCCCAGATGTTGCAGGCTACAACTGTCACCATCCATGATAATTGGCCATGCTGTCTGGAACTGATGGGAGTTGCAGACTAGTAACATCTGTAAGATACAGTGTTGGTTATACCCTTAAGTTGGAGCAGAACATGATTTCCTTAGGATATTTACTAGAAGTTTACTTGCACATCTATTTTATAGGCACTTTGGATGATATGAAACAGACCAGCTAAAAATCCCTCAAATGAAGTTTTCAGTCTTCCTTAGGTGTGCCATTAGAAACTCCTGCTGCTTCTATAGACCACAGATTGTTTTTGAGTTGTCAAGATGTGTAGTCTCAGGACAGTTTTTCTGCTTTTCATTAACTAGCATTGGCTGGATGAAAGGCAGGCGAGGCTCAAAATCTTTTTTGAGCAATTGCTGAAGAACAAGCAGATTGTGAGGAGTACTGCTGTAAAATTAAAACACAGACTTTATCTATTGACTGTCAATCTCTGGAGTGGATTCATACTTCTGTGGAAAACGATTTGAGGGTGAAAAATATAGAAAGAATTTTGCTTGATTATTGTCTCCTTGCCTGTGGTATTCTACCCCTACCCTTACCTGTTCCTATTCGCAAGTTATTTTTATGACCAGCTATCTACACAAAAGGCTTTTATGGTCCTCAGATTTCAAAACAAGTCCCTCATAATGATTAGAAGGGTGATACTGCAGAGCAACTTTTTCGGCATCTCTTGGAGTCATGACAGTTGTACATTGTGTACATTGCAGAATCCATGGGGAACCCACAAAGGAAATGATTGTGAACCTGATAGGAAGATACCTCAGGCCCTGTTTTGGGTGTTCAGGCAATGTGTGGGTGGAGTAAGTGTGCAGAGGGTATAGAGTTTATATCCTGTCTCCAAAGTTCTTGTCCTGCATGTGCACTGCTTCAGCCTCAAACATCCATACCCACCATGTGCTAACCTTGACTTTTCCATGTTGAGCAGAAGAATGGGGCTTCTAAGAGTGTTTGAATGAATGTGCTTAGAAGTGTCGGATTTGGACCCTTGATAACATTGGATTCTGGATCAGTTAGATGCAATTTTGAGGCTATTTCAAACTTTTGTACTCAGTTTGTGAGAGTCTCCTGTGGGGATGTGGATACTGGGAATGGGGCTTTCATGCCCTTCTAAACAGAGGTATTTGTTGGATAACAAAACTGATAGAGCCCCAGAACCACTTTTAAAATATATTTTTAATTGATTTTCAACATTAACAAAATAGAAACTACAAGTATTCATAAATGCAGGGATTACTATTGAAAGCAAGAGCAAAATGGAAGGTAAAACCCATGGAGCAAAATAATACAGCAAACTTCCTGTTCAGGGTAGTTCATTTACGACTCTGTGGGGCTCCCCTTTTAATGCTGCATTTGCCAACCCAACCCCCTCAAGGTGTTTTGGACTACAATTCCCATCGGCCCCAGTTAGGATGTATTGGAGTGAACCTGAACGATCTTTCTGGAAAAGGTGGTGAAAGAAATGCAAGCAAAGCTTCATGCCTACACTACATGTGACCTAGATTGTGTGCTATTGTCCTTCAAGAAAGTCTTGAGCTCTCCTCCAAAAGCAGCACCTGTTCTTTTGCATACACACTCCTTTCCATGGTTATGATTCTGTAAATAGACTCTTGAAAGAGCCAGCAATAAGATATGTTCAGTTTTCAAGTGGATTGTCCTTCTCTTACAGATATATCTTGCACGCTTGTGTTGTACATGGCCCAAGGAGGATTACAATATTATCTGCCAATGTGATTAAGTGTTCACATAAAGATAGCCGATGGTTGTTCTGCTATTTAAACTGAAAGCTCCTAAGTTTGCCATCTGGCAAGCAACCCTGAATTTCTTAATATCTGGTTCAGCAACCGCTAGAAACATTTATTGTTAATTCCTCTTACACAGTAGGTGATCCATTGACTGAAGACTATTTTGTTTTCAAGTTTGGCTTGGAAGTAATAGTTTGGGAAAGCAGAACACAGCCTAGCTGGATGCACTGAAATGTAAACAAAAACCTTTCACCTTAATGGGCAAAGTATAGTTATACTTCTCCCCTCTGATACTTCTCCCCTTACTCTGCCAGTGGTACTTAAACTAGGCCCATGTCAAGTGCTACTTGAATGTTGTGGTGGTTCCAGTACTACTTTGCTAATGCCAAGGTAATTTGACTCCTTAGTTTTAGTTATTAGTTTGTTCTTACTACTTACACTTAGGATTTGTATTGTATCATGCGTTATCTTTTAAACAAAACAAAATGGCACACTTGCAACATTTCACTAGTTAGAATCTAGACAGTTAAAACACTTTGTTTCTCCAAAATATTATTGGAAAGTGTAGTTTACCCCTACAATTGCCAGCACTCTATTTTTTTAAAAAGTACGGTTCCCAGGATTATTTGGTGGAAATCATGTGCTTTAAATGTATGGTGAGTGTGTTTGCAGCCCTGCTTGGAGTTGCTTTGGTGAGCAGTTACCCAGCTCATATTTCTTTTTGTTCTCTGGCGCTCTGAACAATCTAAAAATATTCCTCAAACAGGAAATGTTTTTCATTCTGTTATGTCATTTGCTTCCCATAGGAGGTATTATATCTAATTTATAGAATAAACTTTTGGGCTGGATTCCCATAGGAACCTAGGTACAATTGATTGTTTGGCATACTACCCAAACTATTCCTCTGTTTTTCAGAAGATGCATAATCAATGTCAAAGGGATTGTAAGCATTAGAAAGACTGGAGCCTACAGAATGTAAGGCAAGAGGAAATAACCATACTTGGTTTGCCTGCAGGTTAAAAACAAGCACCAAAGGACTTCTTAAATTTCACTTTTAAGGCATTTCTTGGCTAAACTATGAACAGAGTTTTCTCTCATCATATATATATCTTTTTGCCTAGTTTCAACCACATTCTCATTAGTGGTACATCTTTTGTCTATGTGTGTTTTCAGAGACTTAACTTTTTATTACAACATCTTGTTTGGAAGAATGATATATTTGATAGTTTTGAATGTGGATGGCATTCCTCTGAACCAAAGGATCTTATCCAAGCAGCTGTGCTGCTACTTCATAATCTCATTTGAAAATACGCACTCACTCTTGTGGCTTTAATAGTATACTTGCTATTTTCCCTGAGAGTTTAATTGTACATCTGAAGTCCTGCAATAGCTGGATTCTGAAGCAAGGATACTATGGGGTGATGGATGCCTGGTAAAGTTTACATGGTTTGATGCAATGTTCAAAATTTGCCAGGTGCCAGGTGTGTTTTGCACCTGCCTGTCAGCCACTTGTGACCAAGTGAAGATGCCTGGGCACCAGGGTGGCTCCTGATGTCTCCACCATCTGGTGGTGCATGCCTGGGGATTCTTGGATCTCGACTGTTTTCACACACCATCATCGCATCCTGTGGAATTCTATCTGTTATATTTTATCTGCACAATCAAAATGAATTTCAGGAACCAATAAGGGTGACTTCTTTAGACAGTATTCGTCTAGCTCAATTCCCTTTCCCCATGGTTTTCTTCCATTGGATTCTGTTATCATTGGTCTCACATTTCTCTTCCAGGGATAACATGGAGAACTGAACTACTGAGGTCCTAAGGAATTTCCTTTAGTAAATTCCAACAATCATGAGGTTGAAAGCCTTGTTTGAATATTCATCCAGCTAGACCTTTTGTGCAGGCAGTAACTGAGTTCAGCTGAACACTGCTGCTTAGAGTCATGATCAAACTTTGTTTACTTAACCCTGGTCGTGTATTAAGCGGGCCTCAATGACAGCCATATTATGAGTCATGTTTCTTTACAGCAGTGCTTAATAAAGTCTTAAATTCTGCCTGGTTATCTTTTATTGCTAAGAAAAATAGATTAATCTTTGTTTTTAAGGCCAAACTAGATGTGATGGCAGAAGCTATCTTTTTGTTCACATGTCGGCATATTAAGCAATGTGAGGTCTAATTTTAACCTCAAAAGGCATGCCTCGGTAAGTGGAGCTGAATTCTGCTTTTCTTTGCTGCAGTCTATTGTCTCTTTTACCACCTACCCTAAAGGATTATTGTTTTGTGAACTGGGGGAAGCAGAATAACATTCATTTTTCATATGAATTGCCTGCTACTTACCAAGGATCACAATTAAAAAAATAAACTTGCAAAACATAATAAACAGTTAAAATAGAAATGAACTGATAACATTACATGCAGAAAGTAAGCAAGAATTTCACATTCCCAAATGCCTGAGTCAAAATATATAGCCTTGTGTTTACTGACAGTCCCCAGAATTGGGCCAGGCAAATATCAGGAGGCAGAGAGTGTGGGAACCACAAAAAAAGGCCCTCTGAAGGTGATGGAATCACCAACAAGTTATTTCCTGTTGATCTTTCCAGGGGAGCACTACCTTATTCTGGACAGGTTTCAAACACCAAACACACATAGTACCGCCATCTATCTGAATTTGTTGGCTCTTATTCAGCCTATTGCCACCTCCAGACACCTTGATTGAGATGCAACAGAGGAAGCTGAGTGATAGCAGCATTCTGATGACACCTTAATCCAAATCTCCTGATGACGTCTTTCCACTGTTGAAGAAATGGGTAACGAAATGGAACATGCTACAGCTCAACTGTGATACTGTTGAGATTTCCCCGGTACCTTTTGTAACCCATGGGACTCAGTCCTGCAACTAGGAGTGGAACTTCAGTAAAGCCATGTCCCCAGTCCCCATCTCTTTATGCCATTCCAATATGATACTGTGGTCCATGGTATCAAAACCCACGAAGAGGTCAAGGAGAACAGGCAAGGTAGCACTCTCCCTGTTCTCAGGGGCCCTTGGTCTTTCAGGCCATGATAACAAACACATCAAACAATAAGACCTGGGATATCCTCTCAGAATTTGTTGTAACTGCAATTTCTAATTCTGTATGAATCTGAATAATTTTATCCTCAAAGTGCTTCATAGAAGTATCACAGCAGTCTTCTGACAACTCACTTAATCTTCCCCACTGGCCAGGTGTAATAAGCCTATTTACAATTTGGAACAGCTCTGTTGGACAGCTACTCAGTGGAGAAGTAGTAACCTTTATTCACCACTAGATGGTAGATTCAAATAATATACTCACCCAGTGTGTTTTTTTCCTAAAAAAAATGTTTAGGGGTGCTCTCATTTTGACTCAAGAAAATCACTGGGAAAGGAAATAAAGCTGCCATCAGAGGTGGTAACAACGAAACTGACCGACCACTGTGCTAGATTCCAACTCCTACTTCACACATTAAACTCTCGCTTCCGTCTGAGACTCAGGAAACACCATGACAGGAAATGAGGCCGCCATCAGGGGTAGCAATGGAACTGATGATTCACCGTGCTAGAGAAGAAACTAACAATTTAATTTTTTTAAGTTTCTTCTCCCGTTAGATTCACAAAATGTTTAGGGGTATGCGTCCCCCCAGAAAAAAGCACTGCTCTCGCCCATCTTAGATCAGGTTCTCTTCAAGATTTTTTCCACTTGCACTATGGTGTGATCACATCAATTGTCTTATGCCTCTTGCCATTCCACTGCAAGACTAGAGCCCTGATAGGAACAGGGCTGGAGCCGTGGCAGGATTTTATCCAGAAAATCCTGCAGAGCCTTCAGGAATCCTTTGAATTTCATAGGTCTCCAATAGGTTCACCACCTTTGCACCACAACTATGTCAGCCTTCACCAAGGAATGGTCTGTCTATGACAATAGGCTGAGTACCATCTACTCCCTTTGATGTCTTTAATAGATCTAACCTGCTTGGTCTCCAAAACTGACAAAGGTGTGTCTGGCCTCTGATGTATTTGGATAGCACCATGGTTGTCATGGAGATCATGACAGTCCTGATCTGTAAGGCTAGATGCCTTCTTGATGGGAATGTTGAAAACACAACAGTGCACTGAAAAGACTGACTCCTTTGTTGCCCCTCTACACACCTCCCTTGCAAGGGAGCACACGGTAAAGGGCGACAGATGTTGAACTGAGCACAAAAACTAATGGTTAGCCAGTGCAGTCATGTCATAATTGGTGTTATGTGCTCAGACAGTCCTGCCCCAGTCATCTGCCTGGTAGCTGAATTCTGTATCAGCTGCAGTTTCCAAGGCGTCTTCAAAGGCAACCCTACATATAGCATGTTGCAGTCATTCAATCTAGAGGTCAACAGAGTGTAGACAGCAGACGTTAGGTTATTCTTTTCCAGGTAGGAGTGTAGCTGGGCCACCAACTGAAGCTGATGGAAGGCACTCTGCACCACCACCACCACAGCCTCAAATGGCTGCACTGGATACAGAAGTCCTCACAAGCTATGTGAGAACCCCTTTCAGAGCAATCTGGATAGTGAGATGCAAGGGTGGGGAAGATGAAGTTTTATGTATGATAGGAAGTAGTACAGTATATGCTACTAAGATAGCCTTCATAAACCTGGTGCCCTCCAGCAAGTGTTGGCTGCAGCTGATTGGAGTTGTAGTCCAAAACATCTGGAAGGCACCGGATTGGTGAAGGCTTTGCTAAGATATCAGTACTGATTTAATTCTACTCCCGTTGGTGAGAAATGGTGTTGGAACTCTGTGAAGTTAAGCCAAGAAAAATCTATTTGGATCATAGAAAATACACATTTCTTGTCCGAGGCATCTTATTGTTTCCCTTTATGGAAACTTAGCTGTCAGCTGGTAATTAATACATGTGATTTGTTTTGAACACTGATGAAAATCAGCAGCTCTGTGTAGTCCCCACCTCTCCCTTAATTGGCATTAATTAATAGAACGTTTTTAGTTCAGTATTACATTTGGGCTATACTTGTGTTCAATAATTGAATTCCGCATGTAGACTTTCAAAGACTGGCAGTGCTCCAAGCACTGAAAAGTCCTGTTTTGTAAATTTAAACTCCAGCTATTTTTAGCTTTTATTTTTAGTTAAAACATCGCATCACTACTGGCATGAAGTCAGAATGATCTTGATACTTATGGCTAGGATCTGTTCATTCTCAGCACTAGGGCCCCGTTTGTGCAAGCAGCGGTGTAGCAGATATATTAAATGTAGCTACATAAAAGTGAATGCAGAGGAGGAAATACGATTTGTCTCTTTTCAACTAAAAATAGTTTGGTGTGAGGTTAAAAAACCCTGGCAAGATTAAATAGAATTTATGGGGTTAGCGACCTTAAATGCTGGAATTGTCAGGCTGACTGATCATCTTCATGTATGGTGGGAATGCTCATCAGCTGTACTTTATTGGAGAACAATTTCACAATTTCTCTCAAATACTACAGACTGCATTATAAGACCTAGTGTTTTGATGGTTTTGTTTAAAGTGGTTGGAAACGAAGTGGAGAGGCCTCTAAGATTGTTAGCTTCTATCTTATTAATGGCTGCAAAGATCATGTGGGTAATGAAATGGAATGATCAAAATTCCTGGCCACTCTCTGGAAAATGGCTTTGACTAGGTGGCTAAACCAGATAAAGGTAGCTGATGGGTCTCGAACCCTTGGTGCGTTAGGGACTTCCCTGCATGCAAAGACAGGCTCTGGTGCGTTAAGCAGATGATACCAATACAGTGGTACCTCGGGTTACATACGCTTCAGGTTACATACGCTTCAGGTTACAGACTCCGCTAACCCAGAAATAGTACTTCAGGTTAAGAACTTTGCTTCAGGATAAGAACAGAAATTGTGCTACAGCGGCGCGGCGGCAGCAGGAGGCCCCATTAGCTAAAGTGGTGCTTCAGGTTAAGAACAGTTTCAGGTTAAGTACGGACCTCCGGAACGAATTAAGTACTTAACCCGAGGTACCACTGTAGTGGGTCCAATGGTCAAAAAGTTGGTTTCTGCACGTTCTGTAGAGGGAAATGAGGGGCAGATGGGGCTCGCCCATCTGGGAAGGTAGCCTATCTAGGAGAAGAAAAACAATGATGCTCAACCTCTGCTGCCTTGTGGGATATCTTTGGGAGAAGAAAAGACTAAGGAGTAAACCCTACACAAATCTGGAATAGAGTCCCTAAGATGGTTGGGTGACATATTGTATGCCTCCTTCTGGCAACTCCTGCAGCCTGGCTGGTTCCAAATGTACTGTTCTGCTTTCCTTTGGACCACATCAGCAAGACTGGTGGAGGGGTCTTGTTGTCTTGGCAGCCCGGGGCCGCTATACACATTGCTTAGGCTTGCATGCCTGGAAGGTCACTTTGGTGCTGCTAACACAGCAAAAGCAGCCCAAGCAGGGCCGTAGTTAGGGGGTGGTGAGGTGGGCCCTCGCCAGGGGCGCAGGTGGAGGGAGGTGCGCAAAATCGGCTTTTAAAAATTGTCCATAAATATGTCTATAAAAATATTAATTATTGCTTCATAAGAAAAGGTTTTAAATAGAGGGTGAATTGAATGGGGAGTGGGTTTGGAGGAGAGGTAGACAGAAGAGCTAGTTTGTCAGTGGCTAGGTGGTGCAATCTGGACAGTTCTGCCAGGGGTGCAAGATCACCTAGCTACGGCACTGAACACAAGAGGCAGCCATTACAAGTTCCCGGTCTCTGCAGCCACAGCAGAGCCACAGCAGGCACTGTGATTCTCCAGCAGTTTGAAGTCACCCGAGAGGCACACTCCATTGTCTTTTGAGACAAACGGATGCCAAATGATGTGCCTGGAAACTTTGAATGTCATTTATCCCAGTCTGTATTTGTTTTGGATTTTACATGAAATTGTTTTACATATGTTTGTTGCTAAATCACTTTGAGATGTTTTATTCGAAGCTATTCATAACTAGAATATAATCAATCAATACATACATAATAGTTGTAGGCTACCTTGAAAACACAGTGAGTATATCAGAAACGAAGGCTAGGAGAAGAGAAATGGCCTCATAGATAATGGTATGGTGGCTTTCGATTCTCCTTATTCCACATTTTTTGCAATACATTTCAATCCTTGGGCTCGAGGCCCTGCTATCCACTAGAGGATGTGCAGAAACAGAGTCCAATATTGCACTGAGAATATTTGAGTTATATCAGGGAACAAAAACATCGTAAATCATCAGTCATTATATATGTATATTAAACCTCAGGGAATTCAGAGCTGAAAGTTGTCATGATTCCTAAATATCTTTCCTTAACTGAGCCAGGGAATACTTGGTTCAGATTCATGAAACATTTTTTAGCTAGTAGAGTGAGGTGCATGTTGCATGGTATCATTCTCAACAAAATGTTGCTTGTTGCAGTGGTAATTTTATCTTGGCAATAGTTCAGTATGTTGGATCACATATTGGGGTTGCCTACTTTTCTCCTAGGTGTAGTTGAGTAAGCAGTCTAATTAACATGTGAAGTGGCAGTATACTTTTATCTGCAGAAGGTGTCATGGGTGAAATCTGTGAAGTGTATGCAACAAAGTAATTTGCCAACTGAGTAAGCTGCAAAGGTCTGAAGGCATGCATAATGGAATTTAACAGAACAGGCCTTTGCTTCATCTCATAAATAATGACTCTTTAATAATAAGATAGATGGGAAATTGGACGGTCACTTCTCCCTTTAAGTTTCATTCTCAGTAGCTTGGATCAGATTTTCTGACTTTGTTTTTGGAATTTTAGTGTGTTTTATTTATATGCACAGGGAACCACCTTGCCAATGATCTCACCATACCACATATCCAGTTTTGAAGCCTTGCTAATCTGTGATAGTTAGTAGTAGTTGTTGCATGATTTTGAGACATTTGCTTGTTTATGGATGAGATGTACAGAGAAAGTGAATTGCTATTGGCGTGTGTGTGTGTGTGTGTGTGTGTGGTAGTCAATACTTTGTAAAGCTGTACGAATATTTCTAATGCAACTACCAATATCAATAGGCTTTATTCACAGAGCTGTTTCTGGCCCTGTTGGACATGCTAATTTTTCATGTCAGTCTGCAGCTGGAACTTCTTATCCATTTGGATGCCATTTTCCTTTGGCTCACCTTAAGCTCTGTGAAATTTCCGTGCTTCAATTGATATGTCAGAAAAGTACATGTGAAATAATGTGTTATGATGTGAGTGGCTGCATGAAAACAATGGAGATTTAATATAATGGGGTGGGGGTGGGGAGATGGATTTTTTTTTATTGCTTATGCCTTTCTGTTCCCTCCTGAAGGCCAAGGGGACTAGCAGCAAACAAAGAAAAAGAACAAATTTGAAATATCAGAATAATGATAAATCATAGAATCTTAAGAGTCATGGAATTGTTATAAATGTAACAATGTTTCAGAATTTAGCACGAGACAAAAGCCAAGCGTCTTTTCCTCCCTAATTAACTTTTATTGATAAAATAATAACAAAAGTCAGCTTTACAGAAACATGGAATGGAATAAAACAAAAACAAAAAAATAGAAAGTATTACAAAGGGATATTAACTGAGGTGGAATACTCATTGGTGTAGAAAGATATCACAAGTACATAAGCAAAGATACAGTGTTTTACCTTACATCAGTGTTTCCCAATGTGGACCCCTTTTTTTCCTCAAAAGCCAAGCCATGGACCCCCCACTTTTGAAATTTTTTGATATCTCCTTGGTAGTTTTCATTATGTGAATGGTGCTGCAGACCCCCTGGGTTCTGCAGACCATGTTAATACCCTGAGGTATGCAAACTACCAGTTGGGAACCATTGCTATGGATAAACTAGTCCTCTGTAGAGCAATACCTGAGGGACCAGAGGGCTAACATGCAAACAGAAAAATACATACTATGAGAATGGATACTACACAGTGTCACAGTGGTCTTATCATGTCCACTCAAAAATAAGTCCCACTAAGTTAAATGGGGTTTTACTCTGTAAATTCCATAGGATTGCAGCCAAAATCTTTTAATAAGCACATAAAAACATTACAAAACAAACAGTACTCTTTCAAAGCTACTAATATTAATAAGCATAAAAAACACCACAATAATCCCTGTATTATTAAAAAAATGCAATGAAAAGAACATTAGCAAATAAACCTATGAACAGAAGAGGCAACTTGAGTATGAATATTTATATTTATGCTTTATTTATGAATTTTAACAAGGCAAAAATAAGGAATGTGTTAAGAACTAAGCTACAATAAATATTATTGCCAAACGCTAGCTATAATTTATTGAAGGGGGTTTAAAATGCATAAGTGACTGCCGGTTCTGCATTTTATCCAAAGTCAGCCTAGTTATCCCCACTGCCACAAATTTTCTTTTCAAATTGCCTCCTAGCCTCTAACCTAAGCATTTCTTATTTTGTATTGCATACTCATCTCCCCTCAGTTGTGAAAGAGGTGCTGCCTTGAACTGACCACAGTTCCTGAAATGGCAACCACTAAAGGGGAGATTTCCAAGGGAAAGCTACGTACTTTGGAGTTGTCTCCACTGGTGTGGACACACTATCTGTGATGAAGCTCAGGAGATACTCTTCTTCCCCAGGAAATAGGGACTGGAATCTACACATCAAGATGCTGACAGACCTTGTGGATTGGTGTTTCTGTGCCCAGTTCAGAAAATGTTCCTCCCACCTTGGTTTCTGGCTTGCCTCTGACATGGCAAAACCAGTGTTTAGATGCAACATAGCATGCTCATTTTGACATATTATGATGTCTGTTGTTGCTTTCATTGTTAATATTTTTGCTATGCCAGGTTTATTGTTTTTTCGTTAGGTTTCTTGAGCAATCCGCACATGTTTCAGTCACTGGCGGACGAAGGTGGGGTGGGGGGAGTTGTCCGCCCCGGGTGCCATCCTGGGGGGGGGGTTGACATTGCGGCTGCCCCCACCCCCAGGATGTTCTGCGCTCGCCATGCACGCCCTGGGGTGCGCACCACGCCTCCTGGGACGCACACCAGCCCCGCCCCACGGATGTACGCCGCTCCCAGTGCCAGAGCTGGTAGCTTCGCCACTGGTTCCAGCTTTTAAAATCCTCTATGTAGTATGGGATTTTGGTTTTTTCATACAATTATTTCTCTCACCTCCCACCCCCAGGGTTTTGGGGGGAAAGGATGTTAGCCTTATGTGAATTTTGGAAGAATCTAACAATGCCTGCAGTGTACTTTTCAGCAGTCTGAAATGATGTGCATGAAAATGCGAGCAAGCTAAAAACTTCTCAGCTGATTGCTCATCAACAGATCCCCTATGATTTGGCAGCTATATTAGAGGAAGCAAGCTTAGTAATGTTGTGCTTGATGTTCCTGCTGAGATACAAAGATAAAACTGTTCATAATTACATAGGCTTGAACCCAGGAAATTCAGATCTAGGAGATATTTTAAAGTGAGTCACTATCCATTAAGGATATGCTGGAATTGCATTTAGATCCCTGGAGAAGCAGCTGCATCACACTACAGTAGAAGTTAAGTTCTTCTATGGCTGGTTGGCAAGTACACAGGAAAAATAATATCTGAAGTTATTAGCATATCAAGGAAAGCATCCATTGATGCCAATAGAGTCTTCCCTTGAAATGCAAATAGCCACTTTGGAATGGCAATTTTTTCCTCTGGACTATGGTAAAGGGTAGGAGAGGAGGGTTAAACACCCACTCTCTATCACTTACAGTTGCTAGACTTATCAGACTGTCCCATTGCTGCCATTTACTTAAGAAAAATGTGTAAACATCCCATTTACCATTCTCAGAGATGCTCAACTTGTGCAGATTTATTTAACAATTGACAACATTTGACTAGTCGTTTGATTCACATTCCAGCCCTAGATGACTGGGGGTGAAGGTTCTTCTTTCAGTAGTAATACTGATCTTAAATGAAAGTGACTCTTAAGTTAGGCGTTAATGTGCAATTGGGATTTCTTCTTTTGTAACCCTGAGGTCAGAGTGGGCTGTCTCTAAGCCTCACCCCTTGGAAAGCTGAAGCTGTGTATCATTTTATACTTGCATTAATTAAAAATCCTGGTTAAGAAATTGTCCTCAGGTTTCAAAGTTAATTAGTTGAAGTGGGGGAATTGACTGTAAGTTTTGTTCAATTCTGTTCGGATGGGGTGCATTGGTAGTGCATTTGACAGGTCAACCTAAGGTCAGGTGCCATTGCATTCATTAACACGCTAACAATTACTGCGTGACTAGAATCTATATCAACTGCCTGCTATGAAATGAGTCCTTTCCGTAAAGTGTGTGTTACACATATGCAATGCAAACTTTCCCTTGCATCTTCTATTAACTTATTACAAATTACTTGCATATTGAAAACAGAGCATTTTCCTGCTTGATATAGTCATCTTTCTCCCTGCTCTCCTTTTATTCTAGAATAACTATAAACTACTATGGTGTAGCAGGTTATCACAATGGATCAGTGCAGTTTGTTAGAACCTCAACTTGTATGGTATGAAAAGTTCCCTTTTTTGTTAACTATTGCAACCCCCTGCATGTGAAGACAGGCTTGAGCAGACAAAAGCAATGGTAGGTCCAATGGTCAAGAAGGCTGCATGTACTGTAGGGGGAGATGAGGGGCAGATGGGGCTCATCAACCTGGGAAAGGTAGCACATCTAGGTGAAGGAAAACTCTGATCCTCAGCCTTTGCTGCCTTGCAGCTACACTCATTCGTGATAAAGGCTTTGGGAGTAAATCCTGAGGAAAGATATGTACCCACTGCCTTGCAAGACATCTGCAGGAGAGATAAAAAAGGCAGAGGAATAAACCTTACACAAATCTGGAGTGGAGTCCCTAAGGCAGTTGGATGGCATCTTGTATGCCTCCTTCTGGCAACTCCTGCACCAAAGCTGGTGCCCATTATATTGTTCTACTTTCCTTGGGACCTTTCAGTGAGGCCAAGAGAGAGGTTTTGTGGTCTGGGCATCCCTGGACTTTGATACACACTGCCTAGGTTTGTGCCCCAGAGAGGTCACTTTGGTGCAACTATTTAACTCACCCCTGATTCTTCAAACCATGGTTTGTTAGTTCACCTGAATTCAGTCTTTGTCTCCAATTTCCTATTAATTTGGAAGTTGATGTGATAAAGAGAAAGCCTCTCCTCCCTCCAAGAGGGGAGGTGTTGTGGGTGGGACGCGATTTGTGTCATGCAAGGGGCGTTATGCCCCCTGCCCCACTCACCTGGCTGGCACACCACGCCCACAGGTAAGCGCCCAACTGGGCGGCTTGGAGGGGGTGTGGTTTGCAGTTTAACTTACTGCTGTGCCAGCCATTCCGCCTCATTTTCCGCCTTCCTGTCGCGAGTCACCCACCCTCCATTCCCTTAGAGTTTAGGGTTTAGTTTTTCTCTTGGCCTTGCTCTGGACCTTAGGTTGGTCGCCCAGGTTGTCCTGGGGGCCTGGTAGGAATTTTTCCATCTGGCATCAGGCCTTGTGGTTTTTTCACCTACCTCATAGCAATCGTCACAACTTTCTTGGTATTGGTGGGTAGGTTAGGCATTGGAATGTGTTCATGGTGTGTGGAAGGGCTAGGTGTGGCCATCGCCTACCCCTTCAATTTTGGGTATTCCGTTAAAGGAATCTGGCGGTCATGGATCCTGTCCGATGCCTGTGTGGCAGGGGGCCATGGCACGACCCTCAGTGACATCAGGGGAGAGCTTATAGTTCTATTAGCAGCAACAGGCTCCACCTTCTGGTGAATAAACCCCCTTCGGGCTCACCCCCTCTCCGAGTGGGTGGAGTCAATCTGTCGTGGTCCAATGCCTAAGCCAGTACCTTTTCACTTGCTGTAATCAATAAAGTTGTGGCCTTTTCTTGCCCATTAACCTTATATTCCGTGTCCGTGTGTCTTCATTCCACAAAGCGGGGATCGGGTCCTCGAACCACAATAGCCTGTTAAAAAGTAAAATAATAATAATAATAATAATAAAAGTAAAAAAGAACAAAAAGAACAAAAAGTAAAAAGGAACAAATGTGATTTTCTTCTGTTGTTCTAAATTCAATTCAAAGATTACTTATTTGTACAATTTATAGTTAAACAAAACTCTAAGATGTTTACAACTTAGGTAAGATAGAGGTCTCTTAGATGTGTCCATACAAGGACAAAGCAAGACTTAGCAGGACAAAACCTTAATCGAGTTCCATCATCCAGCTTAATTAGAAATGTTTGCAATAATTACAGAGAATTTACAGTATATATTTTAAAATCCAGATTATTTGTAACCTGGATAACTACTACCAGGTTGGAGTTTTAGTAACACTTCATTTTATGGTAATGGCCATCATCGAAGCAGTTGAAAAGTACAGCGTCGTTCCATCTTTGATATTCTCCCCAGTTCTTAGTGATCATTCCTCTGTGCAGAGGCTCTACAGACACAACACCATTCTTGTCTTCTGCCAACATTTATAGTCGTGATCAGCACAGCATTGTGTTGTTAGCTTGCCATCTGTGAAACTGCAGTTGTAAAGTAGTAACTTGCATTGCACATGTGGAATTACTTATCCTATCTGGGAAGAATGTATGAGGTGTGCAAGTTTTCTTATCTGCCTTTCAGTAAGTGGACAGATAAATAGTTTAATTTAAAATATGAAGCTGTGACTTCAAAAAAAATATATATATCTCAGTGATGGCTTTTGATATCCTGTAGCTTGTCAAGGGAGCACGTGACCATACAGTCTGCTAGTGATGTTGGAGAGCTGCATGTTTCAAGCCTAGCCTCCAGGGAGGAGGAAGAGGAAGACAGTTTAGATTTACAACAGGGGGTTGAGGGAGGTCACAGCTCAGAGGGAGATGAAGGGAAAAGTTGGGAAATCATGGGCAAGCCAGAGCAACACCTGGTTGACACGTTGTCATTAGAAAGCATTCCAGACCCTCCATCTCCTAGAACCCAGCGAGCCTTAAAAGTAGGAGAGCAAAGAGCTCAAAGACAGAGGGCACATAGCAGCACCTGTAGAGGAGGTGATGATGACGAATGAGGAAGTGGGAGAGATGGGGACAATGGAGATTCACCCGGGGCAATGCCATTATCCAAGAGGCTGGGTTCTATAGCTCCTCTCTGTAAAGATTGAAATAAAAAAGGACTGTAAGAAACTTTTCCTTGTCTTATACTTTCCTGGGCAACCAGCTGGGAGCTGCTGACAGCATCCTGACACTTTAGGGGAGTTGGAGCCTAACAACATCTGGAAGGCCACAGGTTGCCCATCCCTGGGTAAGATGACTGGATGCAGGATAGCTCCTAACAACTACCTGAACTTTACCTTTTGGATTGCAACTTACAATATAAGCCACGAGGTGGGCTTTCATTGGGCTAGCACTAGGTGCAAAGATGCATTACAGTGGGACCTCGGGTTGCGAATGTGATCCATGCGGGAGGCATGTTCGCAACCCGCAGCACCGCGTATGCGCATGCGTGGGTCGTGATTCGGTGCTTCTGCGCATGCACAAGTGCCGAAACCCGGAAGTGACCCGTTTTGGTACTTCCAGGTTCGGCGCGGTGTGTAACCCGAAAATGCATAACCTGAAGTGTCTGTAACCCAAGGTACCACTGTACTGAAAAGATGTACAAGTAAACACCTTGGGTGTCTGGCCTTGTAGGTCTCACAAGCACTTCTGAATTCACACATTAGCCTTGAGGGGCTTATCATTGAGGGGCTGCGTGGTTGGTGGTGATGGTACATAAGAAGAACTGACTTTGTGTTTGCCGATGTGTGTGTATATATATAGTAGTTATGTTGCCTTAGGTGAGCGAGCACCTGTTAATATTGTTTTACAATAACTAGATTCAGGGTCATTTTTACGAGGGAAAAATAGTTTTGAGACAGAAAGAATTTGAAAACTGGAATAGCTTGTTTAGAGCTTATTTGTTCAGTAATTTATTAAATGGATAAAATATGTGTAAATATGGATAAAAAAGGTGTCTACTTAGGCATTTCCAAAAAGAAGATGAAAAGCACCACAAAAAAAGGACACAAAATTGCATACAGTTTGCAAATGCTTATTTATATGTATAAATGAAAGTTTGGAAATCCTTGGCTTTGCCAAATTAAAGACACCCGCGTTTCTGTTTATTTCTTCTGTGCCTACCCAAGGAGCCTGTGCATTTCAGTTTAAAGCTTGAGACAGATCTGGGTTACATTTCATACATGTACTTCATTTTTTTCAGAGATGGGGAATAGCCATTGTTTCTTTATCCTAGAATCCTAGGTGTGCAACTTGATACCTGTAGCGTTTGGGAAGGATTTCTTCAGCTCTGTGATGGCATCTTGAAACATCCATTTAATTTTTGTACTTTTTTGTACATTTGTACTTTTCTGTATATCTATATCCACACAGACTTTTGGACCTTGATTTTCTGCTCATCTTTTTGTTGGGGTGGGTTGAATTGGAGCTGATCTTGTAGACTTCTTACCAGTGATCATTTTAGCCAGCTACATAAAAAAACATTAAAAGCAAGAATATTAAGTCACTGATGTCACCAGCTTAGCATTAGAAGGGAATCTTGGACCCAATGTATAAGTATGCAGACTAGTGTGATAAAATTCTGCACTGTACCAGTTCAGACTGCAGATATACATAGGATTAATGTTTGTATGCTACTGCATGAAGGAGAACATGTCTGGCACACGAGTGAGAATTATTTAGCACCACTCTCTCCCTTATGGGCTGGTATGCAGAAGTTTTTGTTTTGTGGGGGAAGCTTTTAAAAATATGATATCTGCTTTGCTCAGGACTGACCCTACCATTAGGCAGAGTGAGGCGACTACCTCAGGTGGCAAATGCAAGGGGGTAGAAGTCACTTCTTAAGTGCCCAGCCATTCCGCTCTGTTGGAGGACAGACTTGTTTACGTTAGACAGCCAACCTTGCCCACCCTAAACTATCCTGTTGTCCCATGTCGATGGGGTGCCATCTTGTCTTTCACCTCAGGCAACAAAAATGTATTGTGTCCGCCCTGGAATCCAGAATCCTGTTACCTCAGTTCCCCTCATTTTGCACAATGTATAGGTCTGCTCTAATGCCTCCTGTTTTACTTAATTCTCCAAAAGGCTGTGTGGCCTAGTGAACCTTTTCAAGTAGAGTGGTGTGGACCAGTCATACTGATAACAGCGAAAAAACTCTTTTGGGGCAGCATGGAACTTAATAGTAACTTGCCATTTGCTTTTTAAAGTAGCAGTTTTACTGTAGCTTGTTATTTCTGCTTCCTCTCCTCTGACATTCCTATCAAATTAGTTTTGTTTGTGTAAGCAAGGCTTTATGAGCTTTAAAACAAAGTACAACATTTAATGTATGTGTACAGGCAGCACCACAGCAGTGTGACTTGAGATAAATATATTCAGCTGCCTCCACGGAAATGTAAAACATGACCCCTTGGGCATGTCTCCTAGTAGGCTATAATGATGCGTATATTGGCAGGTCATTTGGAATTGTTCAATACTTGTTTTATTATGATGAAGCTTAGAACAAAAATTGGAATCTACATATACTCATTAAGCACATTTTTTCCAGTAAGTTGTTCTCAAGTGCATAATGAGGTCATCCTTCTCAGAAATTATAGCTTGTTTTCTTACAGATAAGTTCAAGTAGATTTCACAAGCCATTAAAAAAAAACATTGTTCTGTGAGAAACTTTTTCTGCTGGTCAGACAACATGGCCGCTTTACACATAAATATGTTGTAGCAACATACAAGTTGTATCCAGTCTTTACAACAAAATCACTTGCAAATCTACAGGAGATTGCAATCTCTGCCCTAAATCTTGTGCTAAAGATATTAGTTCGTTCCTCTTTGATGATGTAATGCTACAGAAATGTAAAGTCGATACGCCGCAGCTTCAAAATAGGGACTATCTGGCTCATGGTCTGCATTATCAGTGGTGTAATAATACTCCTTTTGATCAAAGTCTTTTTTAAATCAATGGTCTCTCTGTGTGTGACTACATAAAAGTTTCAGCGTGTCCAGTGTGAAGTGAAGCAGAAGGATGCTGGATAAGCTAAGGTCTTAGTCCTTGAGTAGGTTAGTTCATCAACAGGCAGGCGATACTGGGTAAATGGTGTGGGAAGTGGGCAGAATCTGACCTGAATGGACTGCCTCGGGGGTGAATAAAAGTTGATTACTAACTTTTTAAGTCTTGACTGGACCAGAATAAAGAAATGTTCTGAAAAAGCTACTCCATGCCTCCCCTTCCACACAGCTGGCGAAACTCTGAGCAATTCTTGTTTTCTGTGGTATGGGCCAATAAACTTTCTGAGAGCTATTTTCCCTAGAGCATTTTCCTTCAGATGGTATTAAACAACCTACATCTGGAGTGTTGTTGGTGTAGTACAGCTTTCTTATCTTTGCTTATGTGAGTCTCAAAGCTCCCTTCTTGAGTTTGACATTGTACCAATGAATTATCTATGTCATCATTTCCCCTCTAAATATCTAGAGTAATTATTTCAGAGATAAAATGAGGAGAGTTAAGGTCATTACAACAAATTCAAACACCCAAAGCAAGTTAAGGCATATGACCTTAACTTCTGTGCCGTGCAAGTAGTTAAATGCATTCTGCAGCCTTCCATATTATGCTTCCTTGCAGCCAGAACCCAGTCTCTTGGTCTTGCATCTCTAATTGCCTTCCTCCGCAAAATGAGATACTGAATTTGCATCGTGATCGTGGATAACTGATGGACTATATGAAGATCAATCCTGATGAGATGGGCAATTTTAATAACAGCACATAACATTCGTAAAGCATTTTCAAGTATTCAAAGCATTTTACATGCATTATCAAGTTGTAACCCTGACAACACCCGGATAGGTTCACTTTGGTTCAGTGAAAGGGTCTTGTTTCTTGTCCCTGGATCTTAAGGGCATGTCTATTGTTAAGCTTGCCCATCCTTGATGTTGCAGAGTTGTCCTGTAATGGAAGAGATGAGAAGGAGGGAGATGGTGAGAAAGAACTTTCTCCATGAGCCTCACCCCATGTCATTTTCACATAACTGCTGTTCCATCCACCATGTAAGCCAAGAGCAACCAAGGCTGGATCTACACTGATCTGTTTAGCGTTATTAAGGGGACAACAGAGGACGAGGTGGTTGGATAGTGTTCGCAAAGCTACCAGCATGAGTTTGACCAAACTGCGGAAGGCAGTGGAAGACAGAAGTGCCTGGCGTGCTCTGGTCCATGGGGTCACAAAGAGTCGGACATGACTAAACGACTAAACAACAAAAACATATATATATCATTCTAAAATGTCGCAGGGTAGACTTGTAAATTAAAAGCATTTCTTACTTTGCTTTGTCCGTCACAACGCTGGTTCCCTACTGCTGGTTCTTGGTTGCTCTGCAGTGCCCTCTTGTGTCACATTTTAATAAAGCATTATGAACATTAAAAGCAGAACGTTAATGTGTCGCACTATGTTATGAAAACCCTTCCTTAACGTTATAAACCATGAGTGTAGATCCACCCCCAAAGGGTTTAGGAAACAATACATTTAATGGGAAGAGTGAAGGAAAAGAAGAGAAGGGCAGAAACTGGTGTGAGGGGAGGCTAGGAAGAATAGAAGAGCCAGGGGAGCAAAGGAGGATCATTGAACCGTAGCATTGTAGAGTTGGAAGGGACCTGTGATGGTTCTAGGGGTTGCTCGTGCGGAAACCAGCGCAACACCTGGCTGGGTTGCCTGAGTGAACCTTTTCTGTCTAGACAGCCACTCACCCGTGGCTGTCTCAATCGCTGGCAGAATCTGTCAGTGGGCGTTTCTTGAACTTCTTCCAGCAAAGAAGCTCTTTGACGCCTTGTCTCCTCCTACTCTCCCTGTGCGGAAGCCTTCTGCGCAAGGAGGGTGTAGGCAGCGGAGGACCCTTACTCTCCCCGCTGGTCCCTGGCAAGGAGTCATGGGACCGCCTCGCCGATTCCCCCATCTGCCCCCCTTCTCCACTGGTGCTACGCTGATTCTCTTCCCCAGAAGATGGGCTGCCTCTCCCCATCCCGGGACGCTCTCTGGGACTCCTCCGGAGCCCGCTCTCTCCCTCCGGCCCTGATGGCAGTTCCCTGACAGGACCCTTGGGGTCATCTAGTCTAACCCCACCACAATGTGGGAATCTCAACTAAAGCATCTGCAACAGATGGCTATCCAAACCTCCCAATATGCATTTGCCCCAGGCACAGCCATAGTATTTTCACACAGTTCATTGTTTGTATAGAAATGTAGTTGAGTGCCTGTAGTTTTGCTTATAGTAAAATCTGCTTTGTGTGTATGTATGTATGTATGTATGTATGTGAGAGGAGAATGAGGGGAGAGGGGCTGGAAAATTGACCTGGCAAACCGACCTGGCCACTCCAGCAGTTCACAATCTGTTAGTGAATGTTCTAGACATCAATACCTGATAGAAATAGCAGCCTGCATGTAAACAGTGTCCCAATGGGCTCAGAATGTTTAGACTATGTGTCTTGTATAGCTAGATGCTTTCTTGTGTTGGAACCAAGTATTTCTGCACTTGAAAAGAGGGTGTGTAGAGTGTGGAGCATGAGTAATAACATTTTGTCATGTACTTTATTGAGGATTTACTTGCTGGGAAACAAACCCTTCTGTCTTCTGTAAAATGGCATCTCAAAATGCATACAAAGCCAGCAGGACCAAAACATGCTGGGATTTGTATATACTTAAGGGAAAGTCTCAAAGTATTTCATATTCTGCATTGGAAAGGACCGCTCGAACACGTAGTTGATAACCCTGTGGATTCTTTTTGTTTATGTGCTTGTTCTTTGAACGGCTGAAGGCAGAGCACTTCCAACAATCATAAAGTAACCTCAATATCAGGAAGGCACAGAAATGTGTGGCTGAACTCTGAGCTATGTATGCAGAACAAATCTGATGGTGGGCCCTCCTGGATTGTACTGCTATTAAATTCAAGTTTCATTTGTGCATCTTCCCCTGTGTCAAACTCCCTACTAAATGAAAGCTAGTATGTCGGGAAAATATCACAGCCAAGTCATTCTTATTCTTACTCAAATGTGTGTGTTATTGCAAGCGGAATATGTTATGGAAAGGAAATGATACGCTATTTTTAAAAAACTCTTTGAGCAAATAAAGGCACAAAGAACAGACATTTCAACTGAAACAAGTCCCTATCAGAGCCTTTATCACTACCTCCACCTTTTGGGGATTATCTTTGTTATCACAGCTGCTTGACCTTGACTAGGAACCTGATAGATGCTACTATCTTTGCAACAAACTCTGTTCTGAAGGATGAACTGAGAAATGTGAAAAACTAGTGTTTCTATTAAAACTGTTTCAGGGATACCTGTTTTTGATGGCACTAAGCCACTTTCCTAAACTGTTGACTCATTAAAGATGTCCCATTAAACCAAACAAGGGAAAACTCTAGCCCGTGGAACCCAATTAGGCATCACAGAGGGCCTAAGTTGGCCTACAAGGCTGTTTTCCTCAAGCCACATCCACCTGCCCTATTCTTGATGTCATATATCAGCTGATTGACAGCACTTTTCAAACCGCTGTTTGAAATCAAGTCACCAGGGCAAAGTCACAGTAATGTCTGGTAGTTAACAGGTGAGTAGCTCTGCCCACCTGTAAATTTGGCCTGCAGTGGTTGTGGGGCTTGAGGTTCTTGTCTGCTGGCTGGAAAAGATTACCCACCCCTGTGCTAAACCATAGTTCAGTATGATGAGAATGAGCTGCAGCAAGTCTTGGTTTCCTGTGTTCTCCCTGTGATCTGTCGTGACCACAAGGAAGCATTCAGACACATTTGTTTTCAGTTTAGATTAACTGTAGCTTGACATTTTGTCCACAGTCTGGTTAATCTTAACCATGGTTTGTCAGAACCATTGCCAATTTCAAATTGTAGTTAATGAAGCTTGTTTCTTTCTGCAATTAAGATTAACCACAGTTTATAGTTTAGATAACTTAACAAGAAGTAGTTAATTTAAATTAGAAGCGGAAACTTCTGAACCTCCAGTGATTATGTAGGTAGAACGGGTGAAGGGAGGACATATGTGCAAGGCTCCCTGCTCATTCTCGATGACTTAGTTTAGCATAATATCCAAATGTCTTCTGTTTACACAGCAGCACGTTCATCAATAAAAGGCTGTCTGTAGTTGTCAGAACATATTTCTTACTGCTTATGTAACTTTACAGCTCTTGCTTGCTTGGTACAGTCAACGTTATTATTCTTAATCAGTAGAGGGAAATATAAGCGTGGAACATGGGCCAGATCTGTTTAGCTGGTACACAGTGACGATGGAGAGATTATCTGAGTATAGCATGTGTTTTTTTGTTAGCAAATTTTAATTTGGATATTGTTTCACTGTGCAGAATAGTACAGTGGTACCTCGGCTTACATACACTTCAGGTTACATACGCTTCAGGTTTCAGACTCCACTAACCCAGAAATAGTATCTCGGGTTAAGAACTTTGCTTCAGGATGAGAACAGAAATCGTGCTCTGGCGGCGCGGCGGCAGCAGGAGGCCCCATTAGCTAAAGTGGTGCTTCAGGTTAAAAACAGTTTCAGGTTAAGAACGGACCTCCGGAACGAATTAAGTACTTAACCCAAGGTACCACTGTACAAAGCTAAGTTTTGAGTGTTAAAAATGTTTGTTTATAGGTTCAATTCCAGGTGCTCACATTATTATTTAAATCTCTAAATCAATGAAAGGCTGCCTCTATTCCTCCTGACCTTGTTGAGCATGAGGATCTGCAGAGGGAGCTGTCTTGGTAGTCCTGTCACCCTTTGCCAGAGCAGAGCTTTATCTTTGGCAGTCTCCCTCCTCACAGAGGTGTGTCTAGTATCTTCATTGTGCAGCTTTCACCGTATGCTGAATTATACTCTTTGACCTGGCCTTTGACAGCTAAGATGTTTTGTTTCTGCTCTTCTGTTGAATTTTGCATCGTTCCATTCGTAATGATTTTACACGTTGTGTAACTTTTATGGTTTTATCTGCTTTTTTTAAATAATTGCATATTTTATTGTTGTGACCTACCATAGAACTCTTGTCTATTTAGAAAAGTATTTATATGCTGCCCTCTCATAAAATATCAGGGCGGTGTGCAGCTATATAAAAAGATTTAAAGAATGAAATGCTGTGCAACCCAGTCATTAAAACGACTGGCTACTGCAACACGCCAACACACTTCAATGACTGGTATCTTTAGTATACATTCAGTAGGTCAGTTTGTAGATATATCAGGCTCTATTGAACACTGGTCTGTGTTAAATCATAGTGTAGACAGGCCTGCTGTCAGATCAGTTCAGCATTGGTAAGCAGGAAGCCTGAAGGAGCCTAGAGATCTCCTTACTTGGACGTTTCAAGGAATTGCTGGGCTGGTAACTGTTCAGCCTTGGAACAGGGGAATGACTACATTTCCCAGAGTCCCCTTCAGTTCTATCTCTATAGAACTTCCCCTTCTTGCCAATAAGACTCAGCTCCTGCAATGGCAAATCATGTTGATGAACATTTTGAATGCCAGAGGCCACAATTATAACGTGGGTTGTTATTCATTCTGTTCTGATTTAGTTGAGTTGTCTTGGTTTCTCAATCGTCTAGGGAGGGGGTTGGGTCAAGTTTTCACTGTTGTTATTATTTCATTTGATAATGTATATAAAACGTATATAAAATGTTAATGACAGACAAAAATTAAAAGCTGAGAAACGAAATTATAAAATAGGAACATAGGATGAGTAGTTGCACAGCGTGGTGTAGTGGTTAGGAGTGGTGGACTCATAATCTGGTGAACTGGATTCGCTTCCCCGCTCCTCCACATGCAGCTGCTGAGTGACCTTGGGCTAGTCACACTTCTCTGCAGTCTCTCAGCCCCACTCACCTCACAGAGTGTTTGTTGTGGGGGAGGAAGGGAAAGGAGATTGTTAGCCACTTTGAGACTCCTTAAGGGGAGTGAAAAGTGGGATATCAAGTTCAAACTCTCTTCTTCTTCTTCTTCTTCTTCTTCTTCTTCTTCTTCTTCTTCTTCTTCTTCTTCTTCTTAACATAGGAAGGCATTCCTTGAGTCAGATTATTGGCCCATCCTAGTATTGTTTACACTGGCTAGCAGCAATCCTCCAGGGTTTCAGATGGGGATCATTCCCATTCTTTGTAAATAATTGGTCTTTCTTAAAAATCTTGTTCTTGTGGCAGTGAATGTTAACAGAGACCTTTTAATGCAGACCCTCCATTAGGAGCATGCAAACGAAACTCAAAATATTTGTAGAAATGTATACTGTATTAAGTCAACATATTTGTAAGAATCAAATAAATGTAATTCAGGGGCACTAAATGGAAGCTGGCTTTTTAAGCATAATATTTGTTTTGGCAGTGATTCTGAATTTTGAAAACCTGGTTTAAATTGTCTCGAAATCTGCCAGCTATAATCTCTCTCTAGTTATTAGAATCAAGGCATTCTTTGGGTAATGCAAGTAACACAAGCTGTTCACCTCAAATAAGGTGTATACCTTTGCATAAGATATGTTTTAGAGGTATGTGCATTTTATGTGTCCCTACAAGAGTGTGGCAATATTGTGAAGTGCTGTTTTCCAGATGGTTTTTTGAGTGAACCAGATTTAGTGTCAGGGAGTCAGAGTGGTTAGTATATTGGAGTGGTTGTGTTCCCTGTGCCAATTTCTTTATAAGCCATTTTGACCAATTTTTTTTTAAATCTAAAAAGGAAAGCCAGTTTTTGTAATGTCAAGTTAGAAACAGTAATTTCCCATTGTGAGCCTCCCAGCTGTGTCATCAACACAGTTGAATTTGTAAATTTAAGATAGAAACTTGAACACATGCCATGTCCTGATCCTAAGAGGAAAATAATGAGTCTGGGATTTTGGCTGGTTGCCTGTTCGGTATTGAGATGTGCTACCTGTTAATGATCAGGTTCAGAGTTTTGAGGTGCTCCTGGGTCCATCTTTGTCATTGGAAACTCAGGTGGCCTCAGTGGCTAGGAGTGCCTTTTACTAGCTGCAGAAGGTACACTAGCTATGGCTGTTCTTGGACAGGGATTATCCATATATGGGTAACCTCGAGACTCAATTATTGCAATGTTCTCTATGTGGGGCTGGTCTGGAGGCTTCCGCTGCTGCCAAATGCTGAATCTAGACTATGGATGGGGACAGACAGTGAATAATTCCAGGGTTCAAAAAATTTCAGTGGCTGCTGATATGCCACCAGGCTAGGGTCAGGATCCTTGTGTTAATTAAAAAGGTCTTTAACATCCTGAATGATGGATACCTCAAGGACTGCATAATCCCTTGTATCCCTGTCCAATCACTGAGGTCTTTGCAGGAGTTGCTGTTAGTGGTCCTTCATGGCTCGTATCTACGAAGAGCCGAGAGTTTCATATTGTGGATGCAATTTTATGAAATTCCCTTCCAGCTAACGTCACAGAGGCCCTCTCTTTACTGAACTTTCAGTGCCTACTGTGTGTGTGTGTGTGTGTGTGTGTGTGTGTTCCAGCAGGCATTTTAATCAAAGTTTATTTCATAGTTTTAGGAAATTTTTACTTTTTTTGTTATTGTATATGTGTAAGTTGCTTAGAGACAGTTTTAGTTAAGCCAATTCATACATTGCTTACATAAATAAATACTGCAATAACAGAATATGAATTAAGCTGGAATTATTGTCGATAGGTAGTGTATAGTACATGGAATAATGATCCTGTGCTCATTGTGTATGTGCATGCTACTGTTGAATATATCCTTGATTAATCCTCAGAGAATGTTTTGTAAACTTAAATAGTATTCATCATGAATAGTTTTACTATTGAGGAACTGTCTGCAGACAGTTGCTTATAGTGTAGAGGCCTGTAATTCTTAACGAAACAAAAACATGGGAGACTGCTGTTGCTGCTTCTTGTTACCTCGCTGCTACTCAGGTTTTGGAAATGATAACTCATCTTCTGTAATCCTTATGCAGGACTGTGGCAAATTAGTGTCTCGGATATCTTTATTTCTCTGGTTTAGACCTAGCTGGGATTGCCAATATGGTGCCCAAGAGCACCAATCTGTCTCATCCCACTCCCCCCCCCCCCAGCCACTGCATTCAGCCAAGCTACAGTTGCAGCAATGATCCCTCCCCAAAACCCACAAGGTGGGAAAGGTTTGGATTGCTCCCTTAGTCGCATTAATTAATTTTGATGGGTCTTATCTGCTTCGGAATAACACTGGAAATGACATCTAGTGTTTTTTTTAATTCTCTATAAACCATATTAGAGAAAAGATCTATGTACATTTCAGATTATTAGTACTTCATATCTGGGATTGTAGTTCCATTTGTGTTCCACAGGCTGGTCTCTGACCGTAATAAATTTCATGTTCATGTACTTGATATCTGCCAGATGGCTGTTGTGGTTGCTCGATAGTAAGCAGGCAGGACTCCAGACCTGTCATTTACAGGTTTTATTGTGTTGCAAACTATTTACAGTGAAGAGCCCCAAAGCTCATGTCTGGCTCAATCGCTAGCAGAGTCCGGGAGTGGTCTCTTTTTGGACCTCCCCCAACATAAGAGTTTTGTTACCCCCAACCTTCTCCTCCCCTCTTTGCGCCTTAGGCTACTGCGCAGGATGGGTGATGGCAAGGGTGTATTTCCCTCCTGTCCGCCTTGCCCTGGAGCGGTGTTAAGGCTCCCACAAGCATCCTCTGGTCCTTGCACCTCTTCCCCACTAGAGGTGGGGCTTTCCCCCTCCCTGGAAGAGGAACTGCTTTGCAAGATTTTCGGAGGCTCCCTGTAACACAACTGCCCTTCTATTCCTCACTTCTGAGCCGATGGCAGTTCCCTGACAATATCATTTGTGGGTCGGTGTTAAGGTAGTCTTCGGTTTCAAGGATACATGGACTAAAGTTGTCACTATTCTGCTGTTGGGGTTTTTCAGATTCTAAAAGCTATAAGTTCAGTAGTTAGAAACCTGATCAAATTCTTACCACTCCATGTAAAAGCGTTGTTTAGACTGGTGCTTCTAATTCATGGTGATGCTTAGGGAGACTACAGGAACACTGAATTTCACCCGTTGACATAAAACTTATTCCAAGTAATTGCTGATTTCTTAGAAACAAGTTTTTAAAGGTTGGTTGTGGTGCGTGTGATGTGACACTAATTCTTAAGTTGCACATTTGTATAATACTTTAGGTATGTGTGACATTATACAGAATGAGCAGGTTTCCATTTTAAAGCACTGCTTTTATCATTGCAGAACTGTAAAAAGCATACAAAAACAATGGCACAAAACATTCAAAAGGTTACAGGGAATTTATGTAGTGTGTATGCTACCTTTATTTATAACACATTTCTAAAGAGGTTGGATTGGGATTATCTGCAGACTGACTCATTTAACTGGTGGGTTTGGAATGTATGGTACTATTGCCATCAAGTTTGTGGTACAAAGGAGGCAAATTTGCAGCTTTATTGATTCTTCCATTTATTAAGTACACTCTCTTTTGATCTACCTCAAACTTCACTTGGGGAAAATGGTAAAGTAGCTGGCTGCTATAAAGACAGAAGACTGACTAATGCAAATAACTTGAGCTGTGGCAGGCATGGATTGACCTATTCTCAAAAATTAGTACATCAAAACTATGTACTAGCTAATGTCTGCACTGCGGTCATGACTGGCTTTAGCACTGTGGCACTTTGGATGGCCTAATAAGATGCTTAATCTTTCTCCTGCTCCTATTTGTGCTTTTTTACTTGGAATTGGGCACTGGAAGGACTTAGCAGAGAACGTGCTTGCTTTTCATCTTAGGGAGATGGGAGGGTTAACCTGCTTCTCAATGTACCATGGTCCCAAAACCTGTCCCACCCCAAAGTTGTCTTTTACCAAATAAAAAAATGATAAACAGCATGTCAAGTTGTAATGGTTCCCTGACACAAGTGAAATTATTTAGTGTCACATCTAGTTTAACCTTCACATTGACTTTATGAGATAATTATTTTGAATGCATGGCGCGGGACTTAGAATTCCACAACCATTTGCCAGTTTTTGCACGGAGAGCCATCTTTATTTTTTCCACGGCAGAGTCCAGAGTCAAGCAGATTCAACAACAGCTTGAATATAACTGACTGTGGTAGGACGTATCATGTGGCAGTAGAAAGCGATGCTCATAAAACATAACTTTAAACATGGAATGCACAACAGATGGTGTGCGTGTTAGTGTTTTCGATAACTTTCTTAAAGTGCTAATTTGCAAAGCTTTAGGAAATCACAGATGCATTTCTGATTGCTACTGGTCTTGCTGTATTTGTCGACTCAGTCAGCTACTGAATTGAAGGGCAGCCCCAGAATATGTTATTAGGATGTGCATGTTTGCAGAAAAAGAGAGAGAGAGAGAGAAGTTGTGTTTTCCCAAGCAGCAGCCTGAAAGCTTGCAAAGCTGCTTAATGGCTTCTAGATCCCAGCCTTTCCATCTCACCTCCTTACTAGACTCTGTGTGGATTTCATGCTGAACAAGACTATTTTAGGACCTTAAAAAAAAACTCCACCTTGCGGTGCTCCTTTTGCTTCTTTGTTTGTTTTTCACAGGTGTCAAATGTTTCTGGGTGCAGGTTCTTGGCTGAAGCAGCTTGAGCGAGCAAAAGTGATCCCTTTGGAGGTGTAACCATTTTAATTTTCCTTCCCACCCACAGGCTAAACCTCTTGCTGTGGTCTCTCTCTCTCTTTCTAATGTTTTAAAATAATGTTTGCAATCATATAGCACAAGTGCTTATGTTCCCACCCCAACCCCCAACAGTACACACACAACCCATTCTTGCTGTCATTGTCTTTATTTTGTTTCAGATATATGAAATAATAATAATAATAATAATAATAATAATAATAATAATAATACATTTTTACTTGTATCCTGCCACTCAGGGCAGCTGACATCATAAAAACAACACAATACACATAAAAAAGACCAGTTAATTAAAATATATCTTTAAATTAATTCAGATAGATCGGTAAATGGATCTCTGATCTAATTGGATGGTTTCCTATGGCCCAGTCAACTTTTAAAGTTTTTTGCACAGCTAATAACAGTAGAAAAGTAGAACGCAGGTATAACGCATGAGGGCAGGGTGTCTGTTTCTCTGCTGTATCACCTGTAACTTAGACTGTAGATTTTGGAACTGTCTGACTCAGACTCAAGTCCGACTGTTTGACGCCCAGTGAAATAGAGCAGTGGCACAAGGGCTTGGAACTTTGCAACAGCCAAGTTTTTAGTGGGTTGTCAGTATCAGTTTTATTATTAAGCATAATATTTATGATTTAGCACAGTAGTGTATAAATATTTCAGTGTGGAGTAAAACTAATCATTCTGAGCTTTGGAAAGGCATATTTTGTGCCAAGCCTCCCATGATATACCAGCCCCCCCCTTTGCCCATCCACGTAGTTGGAGAATGTTAGTACTAAACATGCTAGGAGCAAGGAAAAGGTTGGTTTGGAAGGAATGGCAGGCACCCTCCTACTAGGTGGTCCTGAATTTGGCCAGGAGCTCAGCCACTATCAGAGCTGGTGCAGAGCACATTCCTTTTCTAGGAAAGCAGTCACTTCAGTGCCTGCTGCGGGCCTCTGAAATGGCATTTGCTGCTGTGTGTGGATTTTCAGATTCCAGAGCGGCTTCCCCATTCCAGTGGCAAATTTGAGAAGTGATATCAAATCATGTCTCTGATTTAGGAAAAAATGACACACACACACCGGAAGCCGTTTAAGTTAACCTTGAAGACTTCACTTGAAATGTTCGTTCATGCAGATTTTCATTTGAATTATTCCCTCTAGTACAATAATTCTTTAATGAGGTTTAAAAAAATTCTGTTGATTGGTTTGAATTATTTATTTCCTTTTGTAGTCCTGCTGCAATGATTTGTAGCTCAGTGTATCTGCCTGTGTGCATAAACTTCATTTGCCATAACAATAAACTCACATTTCAGGTCCCTCGTCCTGTGTAATAATGTAACTGCTGTACAAGCTCTGAATATTTATTTGAAGAACTCTTGATCAGTTTCAATCTGTCAAAGTTGACCTTTCATATATTACTCTTCATATTACTCTACTTCCTCTTCATATATTAATCAATTTGAGAAGCAGACAAAAGATACCATGCCACTGTTTTTAGGGCTGGGGGGGGGGAGAGCTCATAAAGTGACTTCTCTGCTTAAATACTTCACTGAACTCATTTACCCATACAACAGAATACTAGAAATAGAAGTGAGCAGGTAAATCAAAGTAAAAGACTGAGGAAAAATAATCTGTTAGTTGAGAAAATTTCATGACAGCTCATGACAGCTGTATTTCTGTTCATATTGTCCCCCCCATTTTGTGATTGCTTAAATTTGGTGCTTTCCAAATGGGAATAGTCTTACCCCATACAACTTGAGTTTAAGGATTAGATTCCTTTTAGAAATAAACTACTCTTCATATCTCCGACAGAGTATGCATTTGGGTGCAGGATGGAATTAACTTAAAATAACTGAAAGGAATGAAGAAGTTTCTTTTTATAAAGTACGTCTTCACACTCTAATATTATAGAACTTCTCACAGAAAAGTTTTTTGTTTTGTTTTTAAGATTGGAATAAAGGCATTTTCTGTCTTGGCAAACTAACAGCAAAGTAAGGCTGGGTAAATGGGCAAGACTGCAACTTCAGTAAATTCCTAAAAACAATCCCAAGTGGGTAACTTCCAAAAATAGTATTGCATGCTTTAGAAATTTTACTCGTGTCCGGAAAAGCCTTAGAAGGAGAAAACAAAAGGCAAACTATTGTGTTTATATACCTGATGTAAAAGAATTACATTCTTTTCTGGCGGTTCCCTCATTGCGAGAAGCAAAGCTACAGGGAACCAGGCAGAGGGCCTTCTCGGTAGTGGCGCCCACCCTGTGGAACGCCCTCCCGTCAGATGTCAAAGAGATAAACAACTACCTGACATTCAGAAGACATCTTAAGGCAGCCCTGTTCAGGGAAGTTTTTAATGTATGACATATTAGTGTATTTTTGGTCTTTGTGGAAGCCGCCCAGAGTGGCTGTTTGTGCAGAGAGGTGGCAGTGAGGTTTATGCTGGTTTACAAAGGACCCCTGTGGCAAAATGATAGCCTTTGTATGATATGATAAAAACAATTTCGAGCTATGCTTCGGTAAAGTGGTCTAGTGTATGGCTGGAGTCCATGTGTTTTACGTCCTCTGAAATAACTGTGTTTTGTGATGCATATATGAAACAAAAAACCAAGTCAAATAAACAAGTCTCCTGTGTTCTTATGCAGAGAGCAGATTGTTCTGGAAGACCCTAGTTGCTACCAAAATGCACTAATGCGCTATGGTTCAAGTAGACAAAACACAGAGTTGTAAGGTTAGTTATTACTACTTTATCACAAAACAGGTCATCGGGTTCTAAATAAGTTATTTTTCATGCTTGTCAGACAGTGTATGTCTGGATCCCTGAAAGAACTCTTCTTGGAAAAGATAACACTGGCAAATTGACCAGTTCATTGTATCATTGGCCTCATTTGTATACTTAGGCATGGGAGAAATTTAGTGCTAGTTACGTTTTCCATATCTTGATGGATAAATACTTGCAGTTCACAAAGACATCCAGTACTAGTAATCTGTGTCTGAGTAGATACAACAGCTTCCTGTCACAGTACAGATATTAACAAGATCATTTTAGAAATCTTGAGTAAATTAACACCAATCTGCTGCTGTAAAAGGATTACTTTGCTTATTTAATATTCATGTTAAGTTCTAATTGAATGATCATTGCTTGTACTTTTTGTATTCCATTGCCATTCAACTCACGCCTTACATTTTTAATGTTTGTATGCATATGTATCGCAAAAGCTTATGCTACAATAAATACAACCGCTAGTGTTTTTAAGGCACTACAAGACTTTGTTGTGTTTGCTGCTACAGACTAATGCTATCTCTCTGGAAATAATTGTGTATTACTTGCCATCCATCTTCTCCTAAAAGTAAGACTTTTTTTTTTTTTTAAAAAAAAAACATTTTATTTTCTTGATTGTGTTTAATGGGAATATCTCATTTGTAGATGTAAATTCTTGCTCTTTTTCTGTTATCAGGACTTCTTTTATAAAAGAATGGTTCTTATATAAAGAAAAAAATAGTTTATATATAAAGAATAGGAAGGCCTTACAAGATAAAATGGGTCATACCAAGAGTTCTCAGGGGGCAACACTGGCTGTACGTGATGGTTCTGTGGGCTGCCTTATTAGGACTATGCTTTCCTTTGCACAGCAACTGTAGTAACTTGGAATGCTTGTTCATCTCAACTAACAGTCTGGATCCAACACAATATCGTCAGTATTCCAGAAAGATGTATCAGATAGTCCTAATGAACTCTGAAGGTTATTCAAATGCAGCTGCCTGGTCACAAGAAGCCTTTTGCTCTCTAGAAGCCGTCATAATATGGTTCTTAAGTGGAACGAAGGGCAAACACACACCTGCCACGTTGCCTGAATATGTGGCAATGGATAATTCTGAACAAAGCTGTAATTTATCGTAACTTTCATTTCACTTTCTGACATCACTTAGTGCAGTTCTCAGATGCCACCAAGTGGAGACCAGAAGTATATTGCTTCAGCCTTAATATGCAATGTTTCTCTCATCACCTGTTTTCACTGTCAGATAAAATTACGAGCAAGCATTAAACAAATTTAACTCTAGTTTGTCCTTAGTAATGCTATTGTGTATCCAGTGTTGCTTTTTTTTTAATTGTTTCTCAAAACAGGCGTTGCATTGTGAAAATATCTTGCATCTTGCTTGTGAACTGATGCTTGGTTACTGAGCTGTGTTTTTGTTTTTACTGTTGAGTCTGACTCTTTATTGTTAAATTAGCTATTGTTAAATTAGTTACGACTAAATTTGCAGTTTGGTTTTAGTTTTCTAGAAGGCACGCTTGCTAGACGTTTGTGGAAAGTCGCCCAGTTTATGAGCATTGTAGTCACAAAGGAAGAGCAGATGTATAATTCTTAAATACTTTGCAGGCTTGGACACTAATAGATTTTAAAGGGAAAAGCTCTGAGAAATGCTATTCATGAGATACTGGAAATATTGCTCCACTCATTGTGCAAATGTAGACCATGTTTTAAAACAACTTTTTATCTTTAAGAACTCCCTGTGAATTTAATTTGCTGACCACAATGCATCTCAGAGAATTATTTGCCTTATGCCTCGCAGAAAAAGCCATAACCATAGATTGAAACATTTTCTTTTAATGTAGTACTTAAGTTTTCTGCATGTGCTGATGGAACGACATTCCCTCTCTTCCTCCTATGCACTGCTGGGGGGGTTGTCCTCCTGAGCCCTCCCCCACAAGCCACTATGAGGAGCATGGGGAAGCAGAGTGGGGGAAGCCCTGTTGCATCAGCAGAAGCCCTTCTGCTAGTGGGACCAGTTATTTTAATCCAGCCCTTGGTCATAATTTAACAGTAGACCCATTGACTTATCTTACTAAGTCTGGATCTAACTCAGTATTTGTTTCTCTGCAATGATACTTTTGTGTGATTCTCAATGGGCATTAAACATCGCAGCATCCCATCTCTGCTTGGCTATTTTCTTTTTTCCTGGTTTATTTTGATGTTTAGTTCTGATGGCTGTCCTGGAATTTGTTACTGCATTTCTTATGTTAATATTTTAATACTAGGATTGGGGTTGAAGTGGGGAGTGATGGTTTGGATTTGTTGGCCACTTTGAGATTCTTTTGTAAATTGGGTAGAGTATACTTTTTTAAATGAATAAGGGTCTGCTCATTCTAAAATTTCAACATTAAAATTAGAAGTCAAGCATGACTATCGGAGGCAGTTTCCTGTTTTACTTGGGCTGGCCAAGGAATGTGGTGTTTTTTGGTTGCATCTGGAGTCAATTGAAAATATGGTGTGTGCAAACATGAAAAAAAATATTTTCAAACCTCAAAAGAATCTGGTTCTTTTTTCCTTACTGCAACATTCTGACTGGCTGTGTATCCATGTGTGTGTGTGTGTGTGTGTGAGTGAGAGAGAGAGAGAGAGAGAGAGAGAGAGAGAGAGAATTTTTGATTATCTCTTTTAACCATAAATGGCATGGTTATAAATTTTCAAAGCACTGTACAGGTATTTTTTTTAAAAAAAGATAGCACCTGCCTGCAGGTTTACAGTGACATAAAAGGGCACATAAATGGGGGGGGGAGAGAGAGAGAAAAGGAAGCACTGGAGCAGCAAATATTTCACTGGCTACTGAAAGGGATCAGTTTGATTCATGATGTTGATCCTGGGAGTAAGTGGGTGGAGTCTCCTAGTTGTTGGCAGACGTCAGACCATCACTTTCCATTACTGAAGTTTTAATTATTATTTTTTGATGTGTTGTTGTGTTGCTCTATGTACTCTCCACTTTGATCGGTAATTCAGCTCCTAAGAAGTTCTGTATAAAATGAAGGTTTGTGACTCCCATTCACTATAATGGGGAATTTAAAAATGGTAATAACTTTTCCCCCTTTGGCCAAAATGGATTAAATTAAGCCTGACCTGCTGGAGACAGATACATTCGGGGACTTTTTATGTGGGAAGTAAAAGGGATTCACTTGCCTCTGTGATCCCTGCAGAAGGGAGCAGAGCTTTGCTTGCATGCTCTTTCTAAGCTTAAAATAATTTAGAGGTAGCCAAGTGGTTGATGCTTTTGAATTATGGTGCTGGAGGAGACTCTTGAGAGTCCCATGGACTGCAAGAAAATCAAACCTATCCATTCTTAAGGAAATCAGCCCTGAGTGCTCACTGGAAGGACAGATTGTGAAGCTGAGGCTTCAATGCTTTGGCTACCTCATGAGAAGTGAAGACTCCCTGGAAAAGACCCTGATGTTGGGAAAGATGGAGGGCACAAGGAGAAGGGGACGACAGAGGGCGAGGTGGTTGGATACTGTTCTTGAAGCTACCAGCATGAGTTTGACCAAACTGCGGGAGGCAGTGGAAGACAGGAGTGCCTGGCGTGCTCTGGTCCATGGGGTCACGAAGAGTCGGACACGACTAAACGACTAAACAACAACAACAACAAAGTGGTTATGCATTCTTGCATGTACATTGCAGCTCAGTCACCGCAATTTGCCTTATTATTCAGCCTCCACGCATAGTTGATGTACACCCCTACTGTCTATTATTGTTTTACAGGTGAACTTATTAGGTGAAGTTATTTGTTGTTGTTTAGTCATTGAAGTTATTAGGGTTGTACTAAATGAGTTAGAGCAAAGGTTTATCAGCAAAAACCAAGCTAACTGCAAAGTATAAACTATAAAGTTACAAAGATCTCAGTCTCTGCTGATATTTCTAATCCATTATTTTAAAAGTAACTACAGAGAAGTGCTAACCTAATGAAGACACTACAGGCAAGATGACTATGTTGCAAAAAGTAGCATTGCATTGGGTGGACAAATATGAGTTTGTTAGTTAAATCTGATTATGTATTTAATAGTATGGTACATTGATGCTTCCTAAATTGTGTAGCCTGTGAATATAGCATTGTATTTTCTGAATACAGTGGTACCTCGGGTTACATACGCTTCAGGTTACATACGCTTCAGGTTACAGACTCCGGTAACCCAGAAATAGTGCTTCAGGTTGAGAACTTTGCTTCAGGATGAGAACAGAAATCGTGCTCCGGCGGCGCGGCGGCAGCAGGAGACCCCATTAGCTAAAGTGGTGCTTCAGGTTAAGAACAGTTTCAGGTTGGGACTTCAGGTCGGCGCCAGCGCTTAATGGCGGTCCTCCCTTCGATCTCCGGAGGAGGACTACTCCGCGAGTTCGGGTCTGACCGCTACGGCGAAGCGGGGACCCCTAAAATCACAGGCGCGGAAGCCTGTGAACAAGGAGACTCGGTGGGCACCATTTGCGCCCTCCTTTACTGTTAAGGAGCCTTTTTAAAGGCTCCGGAGTGGCATCGGGGTGCGTGCGGTGCTGAGAGTTGTTACCCAGCCCGTGGAGTGAAGCCGCGTCGCCATTAGCGGAGAGCGCCGATTCCTTCCTGAAATTTGGTCTGAAATCGAAATACCCGTAAGTAGGATTGGAAACCTTACTGGGATTACAAAAGTATTTGAAATTTGGCCGAAATTGGGGGACGGTAAATAAAGGAAGTCTGCCTCCCCCGGACTGCATGATTTTTAAAGCAACGGAATTGGAAAGCTGCAATTGAAGGAAAAGTAACTTTGAACTTTTTGAACTGCTTAACTTTGACATTGAACTTTAATTCCCCCCCCCCAGCAAGCAGGAGCAGGGGGGGAAGAAAAGGGAGTTTGGTTTACCTGCATGAGAGAAAATTTAATTAAGAAATCTCTGCTGTCTCTGACTCTGGGAACAGACTGCCGGGGTGAAGCACTTTGACAGGGGACTGTCAGATAAGACCTGCTGCAAAGCGCAGACTTTATTGGACTTTATTGGATGCAACTTTTGGGACTTTAAAGAAATGACATTGTTGCAATTAGAAGATTGAAAGATTGTTGTTAAAATCTTTTTCCCTCTGAGGGCTTTTGGTTCCTTTGTTTCTACTGCCTATTGGATACATTGAATTGCTCCCTCTAGAGAGTTGAAAGGTATCAGTTGTAATATAGACTGCGAAAAAGTAAGTCACTGGATTTTTCCACTTAAGAGCTGTTCCTGTGGGAACGACCTTGGGATATGAGTGGCTCCGCAGAAGAGATAGCAACAAGATCTAAAGCTAAAGCTGCACAAAAGAAAAGGGGCTCAATATCAGCCTTATTGCCAACAGGCACAGCTGGACAGGAGAAAGGAATAAACGTATTCATGGATTCAGTGACACAAGCACTACTTAAAATAAATGAATCTTTAGAAAACTTAACAAGACAGAGCACGGAAAATACCAAACAACTGACAGAACTTACAACAAAATTAGACTTAAATACTAAGAGCATTACGTCTAATACAGAAACCATAAATAAATTGGTTCAAGAAAACGCCACAATCCGAAAAATTGCGGAAGAAGCCAAATTTACTGCAGAAACCACACAGGAAAGTTTAATACCAGTTTGTAGGAAGCTTGACCAACATGAGGCGGCCTTGTCTTTGTGGGAGATGCAGAGGAAGGAGAAGAATCTGAGACTTAGATTGGTTCCTGAAAGTGAGGGGGACAACCTTGTGGACTTTCTCACCAAAGAATTTTCAGAATTTTGGCAGGTAAAGTCAGAGGAAGATGAATTTAAGATAACAACTGCCTTCAGATTGGGTAGAAGGCAAGGCAGGAAGATTCCAAGGGATTGTCTGATAACTTTGAGATCCAAAGAGGAAAGAGATAAAATACTAAACTTGCATTACCAGAGAACTCTTCAGATCGGAAACGCTTCGGTGCAAATCTACAAGGACATCCCAAAATACATTCTGGAGGTAAGAACCTTCTATAAGAATCTGGTTGACCTGCTGAAGAAGAATAACATACCTTTTAGGTGGGAATTTCCACAAGGCCTGTCTTTTAACTTCAAAGGAAAGAAAGTTAAAATAAAAACAGTGCAAGATAAAGAACAATTCCTTGATAGAAACGAGGAGGACCTGGTGAAAGGAGTGTTGGAATCGACTTCTGAAACAGATCTTGGAAACCTGACATTTGGACTTAAGTCACCAACGGAAGAAGAACAGCTGCAGGGAGCAACTGGAGGTAATTAATTAATTATGTCTCTGCAATTTTTAACCTGGAATTGTAATGGACTGAACCTTCCCAGAAAAAGACGTGAGGTTTTCCACATTTTGAAAAGAGAACAATTGGACCTAATTTGTTTACAAGAAACCCATGTGACAAGGGCACATAGAAGATTGCTTATAAATAAAAGATTAGGACAGGAATTTATTTCATCAGATAAAGTTAAGAAAAGAGGAGTGGTGATCTATGCAAAGGAGAAATTGGCCCCAAAATTGATTTTTAAAGATGAGCATGGAAGAATTTTGGCAATTGAGATACAAATCCAAGGAGAAAAATTTTTGATAGTTGGCATTTATGCACCAAATGAAGGGAAGGCAGAATTTTATAAGAAATCGCATGAGACATTGATGGATTATCTGGATTATAAGGTGATCTTATTAGGAGATATGAATGGCGTGGTTTCTACAAATATGGACAAAGCACAAAGACAGGTGGTTTCTAAAGATGGGAGACTACCTAAGACTTTCTTTGAAATGACCGAAAATATGGACCTGATCGACATTTGGAGAATAAGAAACCCTCTTGAGAGAGAGGGAACATTCTTTTCTGAGGCTCAGATGACATGGACAAGAATAGATCAAATTTGGACTACTAGTGGAATGGCTCCAAAGATAAAAAAAGTGGAAATCTGCCCAAAGACATGCTCCGACCATAACGCAGTAAAGATGGAAATGAAATTAACAACAGCTGGTTCCTTCAGATGGAGAATGAATGACACCCTGTTTAGAGATGTCGAGATTTACAAAAAGGCCCAAAAAACTTTGAAGGACTACTTTGAGATAAATCTGAGGACAGATGTTGAGAAAAGAGTGATTTGGGATGCAAGCAAGGCCGTGATGCGAGGTTTCTTAATACAACAGAATTCTTTAAAGAGGAAGAAACAAAATGAGAAGAAAGATAAGATTTTGGAAAAAATAAAAGAAGGAGAAAAGAAGTTGAGGTCTAAACCAAAGTCTCATGAGATTTTGAGAGAAATCAAGTTTTACCAGATGCAGTATATGGAACTGATGAACCAGGAGATAGAATGGAAAATTAAGCAAATGAGACAGAGGACATTTGAATCAGCGGACAAATGTGGGAAACTTTTAGCATGGCAATTGAAGAAGAGACAGAAATTGAATACAGTCACAAGCTTGGAGGTGGATGGAAAGAACATTTTTAAACCAAATGAGATCAGCAACTGTTTTCAGAGCTATTTCAGGAGATTATATGCTCAAGGGCCGGAAAACGAAGGAGATATAGAAGACTTTCTTAAGAAACATGGATTACAAAAAATTTCGCAACAAAGTATGTTGGTTCTAAATGAGAAAATAACAGATCAAGAAATAGAGGGTGCCATTCAAAGTATGCAACTAGGGAAATCTCCAGGACCAGACGGACTAACCTCCAGATACTATAAAGCATTGAAGGAATGGTTAATACAGCCGCTTAATGAGGTTTGTAATGAAATATTAGAGGGGAAAAAGGCACCTGAATCGTGGAAAGCTTTTATTACACTTATACCAAAGACTGAAACTGAAAAAAATCAGATCAAGAACTACTGCCCTATATCATTACTTAATGTGGATTACAAAATATTTGCCGACATTTTAGCAAAAAGACTGAAGAAGGTGTTGGTGGAGGAGATTCACAAGGATCAGGCAGGCTTTCTCCCAGGAAGACATTTATCAGACAATGTAAGGAACATAATTGACATTATGGAACTGCTGACTGTAAATATTAACACAAAGGCAGTTTTAATTTTTGTGGATGCGGAGAAAGCCTTTGATAATATTTCTTGGAACTTTATGAAGAAGAATCTCCACGGGATGGGGGTAGGCCAAAGGTTTGAAAATGGTATAGGTGCAATATATTCTGAACAAAAGGCAAAGTTAATTGTAAATAATGTGGTTACTGATGAACTTTCTATAGAAAAAGGGACACGGCAGGGGTGCCCAATATCCCCATTACTTTTTATATCAGTCCTGGAGGTTTTGTTGAATATGATCAGGGGGGACCAGCTGGTAAAAGGAGTTCAGGTCGGAGCCAAACATTATAAATTGAAGGCATTTGCAGATGATTTAGTATTGACTTTACAAGAGCCAGACACTAGCACGAAAAGAGTCTTAGAGTTAATTCAAGTCTTTGGTCAGGTGGCAGGATTTAAGCTGAACAAACAAAAAACTAAAGTTTTGGGAAAAAATCTAACAAATGTTGAAAGAGAGAGTTTTCAAAATGAAACTGGGTTAATGGTGGCAAAGAAAGTAAAATATTTGGGGATTAACATGACATCCAAGAATGTGAACTTATTTAAAGATAATTATGACAAATGTTGGACAGAGGTAAAGAAAGATCTAGAAATATGGTCGAACTTGAAGCTTTCTTTGTTAGGCCGAATCGCAGTGATTAAAATGAATGTATTGCCTAGAATGTTATTTTTGTTTCAGACATTACAAATTGTGGATAAACTAGATTGTTTCAAGAAGTGGCAGAAAGATATATCTAAATTTGTCTGGCAGGGCAAAAAGCCCAGAATAAAATTTAAGATACTTACTGATGCAAAAGAAAGAGGGGGGTTTGCCCTGCCGGACTTAAGACTGTACTATGAATCGGCAGCTTTCTGCTGGTTGAAAGATTGGCTACTTCTTGAGAATGCAGACATTCTGGACTTGGAAGTATTCGACAATAGGTTTGGTTGGCATGCATATATATGGTATGACAAGGTCAAAGTTCACAAGGCTTTCAAAAACCATATTGTTAGGAAAGCATTATACAATGTGTGGATTCGATATAAGGACTTGCTGGAAAATAAAACTCCCAGGTGGTTATCACCAATGGAGGCTAAGGAGGTGAAGAAACTAAATATGGAATCCAAATGGCCAAAATATTTTGAAATTTTAGAACAAGAAAGTGGCAAATTTAAATTACAGAGTTTTGAGAAAACAAAGTCCAAGGTACGAGACTGGCTCCATTATTATCAAATAATGGAGACCTTTAAACAAGACAGGAAAATTGACTTCCAGGTGGAGAAATCGAAATTAGAAACAGAATTGTTAGAACCCAATACTAAGAATTTTTCAAGACTGTATAATTTGCTGCTGAGGTGGAATACAATAGATGAGACAGTTAAGTCAGCTATGATTAAATGGGCACAGGACATAGGTCATGACATTATGTTTGCTGACTGGGAACAGTTATGGACCACCGGTATTAAATTTACGGCATGTAATGCCCTAAGAGAAAATATTATGAAAATGATTTACAGGTGGTACATGACCCCAGTCAAGCTTGCGAAGATTTATCATCTGCCCAATAATAAATGTTGGAAATGTAATGAGACTGAAGGTACCTTCTTTCACCTTTGGTGGACCTGCCCAAAGATTAAAGCCTTTTGGGAAATGATTTATAATGAATTTAAGAAGGTACTTAAATGTACTTTTCATAAGAAACCGGAGGCATTTCTCTTGGGCATGGTCGGCCAATTGGTGTCAAGGAAGGATAAAACTTTTTTTATGTACGCTACTACAGCAGCAAGGATTCTTCTAGCAAAGTATTGGAAGACACAAGAATTACCCACACTGGAAGAATGGCAGACAAAAGTGATTGACTTTATGGGACTGGCAGAAATGACTGGCAGAATCCGTGACCAAGAGAAAGAGACGGTGGAGGAAGAGTGGAAGAAGTTTAAAGTATATCTTAAGAACTGTTACGAATTTGAGGAGTGTTAAAATGTCAAGGGGAAGGAAGATGCAGAATTACAGCTGAAACTGTTTGATGATTTAAGGGGAAATTGAGAAAGATAATAAATTTAAATTTAATTGGTAAAAAGGGTTGCTGAAAAACTGTAAAATAAGGATGCAAAAAGGGTGAGGTATGGGGAAGTCCAAGAAAGGAGGTTTATGAAAATGAGGTTAAGAAAGTATATTTGTGTGCTTCAGGTTGAGAACTTTGCTTCAGGATGAGAACAGAAATCGTGCTCCGGCGGTGCGGCGGCAGCAGGAGACCCCATTAGCTAAAGTGGTGCTTCAGGTTAAGAACAGTTTCAGGTTAAGTACGGACCTCCGGAACGAATTAAGTACTTAACCCAAGGTACCACTGTAATTTCAGTTATTCTGCTTGAAGTTTTTAAGTAGCTTAGGCTGCAGTCTCAACCGCACTTACCTGGAAGTAAACCCCACTGAAGTCAGTAGAACTTACTTCAAAGAATGCATAGTTGGGATTGCACTGTAAATTTCTTAACAAATAAAGAACAGTAGTGTCAGTATCAAAAGCACTGTAGCTTGATGAAATACTGTATATTTCAGTATGCTTCCTCTCTGATTCCCAAAACACCAATTGTGATGGTGGTAATTTGAATGTATTGGGAACTTAACTGATGGTGCTTAATACTGGAGCAGACCATTGGTCCATCTGGTTTATTTACACACCTGTGTTATGTACTGTCAGCAAGTGACAAATCTCCCAAGTTGTCAGACACAGAATATCCAGACCTGATACCTAGGTTAGCTTCAGGTGGAAAACCTGGGTCTTCCTGTGTGCAATACATGTTTTTGCCAGTGAGCTATGGTGTTTCCCAATACGAGAACAAACTCCACGACCAACCACAGGGTTTCAGGAGTGGAATTGTTTGCTGTGAAAGAAGCAGAATCCTCAGCTTCTGTCTCTCAGTCAGAAAGCTTGATCAGATTTCTTCCTGGCCCTGTCAGCTGGTGCCCAGTCCATGTCCAGAACAAAAGAGCTAATAGACTCTGAGTAAGACATCATTGCAAGAAGGATGGGTGGAAGAGAAGGCAAAATGCAAGTTGGCCCATTGATCTGGCCGCCCTTTATTTATTCTTCAGGAATGGGCTTTGGAGGATTAATCAAATCAATCAGAGTGGGTCATTCTCAGCCTTTGGTGTGGTGGGCCTGAAGACTTCAAAGCTGAACAGCTGCCTGCAGCAACTCTCATCTTGTCCCCTTGCTCGTTCTTCCACACTGAGCACAAAGGGGTGTCCTACCTAAAGGTGAGTAACTGGACATAATAAGGTAGTCTGTAAACGTGTTTGGAATTATTTTCCCCTGCAGCATTTGGAACAGTATTTGCTTCAACTTGATAGTGAAGGAACGAGTTTCCTGCCGAATAAAGTTTACAGCACTTCCTTGTTTTAATGTTTGACGAGTGCATATTTGAAATACTTTGATAAGGCAAGCCAGGTCACAGTACAATATGTAGAGCATTCGAAAGCAAATATTAATGGTTGCAGGGGGTGGGGATGCCTATACTGAAGATTCAGAAGAATTAAACATAATTTAGGAATAGGCTATTCCGAATAGCTTGTGTTGTCTGACCATAGATCAGCCCAGATTAAACCATAGTTTAATTGTTGTTTTTTCCCCATTGGCATGTGCTAGTGGGGAGGCCATTATATGGCAATCATTAGTTCTGCATTTGAATAGACACGTAAAATGATTTATAACCATAATCAGCTCTATTAGACAGGTACAGCAAAATCATATTGGATAGCACAGTTATCTTTCTGAGGGGGGAAAAACCTGACTTGAACTTAGAGCTTAGTGAAGTTAAACTTTCCAATTTTGTTTTGGTGCATTTATTTTCAAAATCTTAATGTTTCAACATGGGAGGAGGAGGAGGAGCAGAAGAAGAAGAAAAAGAAGAAACAACAACAACAACAACAACAACAACTATTCTCTCGCAATACAGTTCACACACAGGTCAGCAAGCAAGAAGCAGAGTTTGCCAGTGAAGTTAACTCTTTCAGAGAAACGGCATACAACTCAGCAAGACTTCCCAGTATCTCTATCCTCTATAGAGCAGTTGCCAGCACTGACAGTTCCCCGCCTTCAACTCTCTCTAAGGCTCCTCCTCTGCTGGATGTTTCCCAAGCAGCCTCAAACTGCGTCTGGGCACCTCTAATCTCTGTTCTTCTCTATGCACCACTCTGTATGTCCTTGGAGACAAGGGTGGAGGGGAGCTTGTCACAGTAGGAGAGGCAGGCTACCTGTATTCCTCCGCAGCCCCTTGCCCCTCCTCCTCTGCTTCAGCCTCTGAGTTGAAACTGCTCCCTGTCACAGGCTCTTCCTGTTCACTAAATCCTCTTGCCCCTTCAGCAGCCAACAACTCCTTCCTCTCTTCTCCCCCTGACATCTTCTTGGTGTTCCACCACGAATCCCTGGGCTCTGAGCCTTCCTCCTCTGGGGTTTCCCTTGCGGGTTCCCCAGCTGTGCCTCCCACCAATCCTCGTCATCTAGCCTGTCCCTGACAGTGATACTCAAAGAATCATGTTCAGCATAATAAATAATTTATAATCAAACATAAGTGCAATTGTCTTAGTAATTTACTTGTTTTCTTTTTCAATTTAGCATGTATCAACTCTTACCTTCTCCCTGTTGTTGTTGTTTAGTCATTTAGTCATGTCTGACTCTTCGTGACCCCATGGACCAGAGCACACCAGGCCCTCCTGTCTTCCACTGCCTCCTGCAATTTGGTCAGACTCATGCTGGTAGCTTCGAGAACACTGTCCAACCATCTCGCCCTCTGTCATCCCCTTCTCCTTGTGCCCTCCATCTTTCCCAACATCAGGGTCTTTTCCAGGGTACCAGCTTCAGGATCTGTCCTTCCAGTGAGTACTCAGGGCTGATTTCCTTCAGAATGGAGAGGTTTGATCTTTTTGCAGTCCATGGGACTCTCAAGAGTCTCCTCCAGCACCATAATTCAAAAGCATCAATTCTTCGGCGACCAGCTCTCACTTCCATACATCACTATACCTGCTCCCTATTACTATTAAATTAAAATAAATGGTTGATAAATAAATTGCAAAAATGTAAGTGTCATTCTTTCTTAACATCCTGGCAGTGGTTCATATGCCTTATTCTGTGCCTGCTTCTTTTAAAATTAATACACATTTTATGTGCCAAGCTTATTGTGACTTGTGGAACAGTGGAGGCTGGGCTTTGTGGGTGATGCCTGGGGCCATTCAGCTCCCAGCCAGCAGATGGCATCCCAAATGCCATGAACGGCACTTGCTTTTCCCACCCACCGTGTGGCTTGTGTCACTTGTGATCTGTATGGAAAACTGCTGCTTGAAGTCACAGCATCAATTTTAATAAAGAAGAAATATGTAGTTGAAAAATAAGTAGCAGCAGTTTTGGATTGTGAGAGAACAGGTCACCAGCACTCTGCTATCCAGGCAGATGTTAAAAAGGGACCTGAGGTAAGGAAGTAAGAAGGGAACTGTGCTACTTGACAATGTAAAGGTAAAGAGTAAAGGGACCCCTGACCATTAGGTCCAGTTGTGACCGACTCTGGGATTGCAGCACTCATCTCGCTTTATTGGCCGAGGGAGCCGGCGTACAGCTTCCGGGTCATGTGGCCAGAAACTTGCAACCTTTTGAGAGAGAATTGTTATTTGAGTTAGAAGAAAATCTCCACATCAATCAAGAGAAAAATAAGAAGCCACAAGCTAGATCACACAGTCTCTTTCTTCTTTGTATTGTGCCAAAGGATGTCCCAAGACACACATTCATGTAATACAGGGCATTCTTCATCCTAGTCCTGAACCTTCCACAGCTTCCTTGTTGTGGTTTGTACAAGGACTGGCACACTTATTTAACTGCTATTATCACAGAATCTATTTCCAGGCATCTTGTGGGGGACTAGGGTCATAAATTATATTCCTCATGTGAGTGCGACCCTCTAGAAAAGTCAGAATGCTTAACGTGGGGAAAGATTTTGGCACTGAAAACTGTTTCTATGCTATCAATTGCCTGAAGAATGTAGTGGAAATATATTTTTAAAATTATTTCAATAAATGCTATAATCTAGCTTTATTGAGGCAAATGTGTTCCCTTTCTACTTAAAGTATTCTGGAAGGCTTTTTTCTCTAAAAGATTTTGAACACAGCTAATTTAAAACAGTATTTTTGGACAACTTGGATAGCATCCCTCTGCTGATAATACACTGATGGGAGCAGTATTTGTGTACTAATAAAAGATCTGCTAGGAAACAGAATGTGTTTTCGTTCCTTATTTAGAGTGTTTTATCATGACGGCTTTGGATGTTTTTAGTTCCCTCAGTATTTTTCTGGATGGCTCTGTCATTTAAGGTAGAATGTATTAGAGCTGAAATAAGTTGTCTACTTGCACAAAATGCTCTTTCCCATAAGCTGAAGATTTGTAGTGTCAAGAGCAAACCATTGATACGGTTTTATTTTGGGATTGGGGAAATGTGGGAAATACAGGATTAGCACACAGGCTGTCTAGACTGTAGTTCTCTGAAAAGAACTGAAACTTGGCATATCTGCTCTGTCCACTCCAGTGCTTCCAAACCATGTTGTGTGCCTTCTCTTTACCCAGCAACAACAGAGGATTAGTGTAGGCTGTAGAGTCCACTTTGCACCCAGTGCTCAAGCTGGAAACTCCATTTTGAAAATCTTTCGTGACTTAACAGTATATGCAGAAAACCCTCAGACACTGATTATGTTATGCTAGGCATTTAATGCAAATGCAGTAAGAATGGATGTGCTACTAAATAGATTGTAGAAGCGCTTAGGAAACGTACAAAATTCTGCAAGTACATTAGAACTAGCATGGCATTTTTCTTGGGGGAAAAAGTAATGGCCTCAAATACAATGTATGAATTTAAGAATCCCAAGTCTTGCCAGTAGATGGCATTGAAGAATATTATTTTGTGTGTGTATGCACTGGGAACTCCAACAGAGCACAACGTTTTAGAATAGAAATAACAAAACAAAAAAATTGAGTGCCACCTATTTAAATACATTTTCTTCTTTGACAAAAATACCAAACAAGAAGCAGTAAATAAATATAAATATGTGTGTTTTCCATTCACTAAAATATCATCAGTGGTCTGAAATCTCACATGTCTACATATTGATGATTACTACAGAGATGCTCTTGGAGAGACCTGTAGGTAGATTTCTGATGTGTCCTATCACATTGCCAGAACAGCCAGGAGGCTGTTTCTGGTAGTCTGCAAACCCCACCAAATTATTGGCTGCTGGGGGCAGTTCGCAGTCTATACTAGTACTGCCCTACCCCAGAGAGCAAAATCACTGTGCTGTCTGTCTGTCTGTCTGTTTGATGCATGCCAGTTTCATCCTCTGCTTGAGTGTATGACTGCACACACTGTGGATTTTTCTGTGTGTGAGAGTATGTGTGTGGCTAATGTAGAATCTGAACCCATGTCTAGGCTGTTGGGCTTCATTGGATGATAAGCCTCATTCCGAATATGCATGAGGTAATGTTTTCCTTAAATAAAATATGCTTGCCTTATCTGACACACAGAGACATCAAAGTTGCAAATAATCTTTTAGTTCACACAGAGTGAAGCTAACTCTTGTTTTAACTGGTGTTAGTGTTATTGCAGCTGTAGATTCCAATGCTAGCTTTTGTTGCTTTTAAGATGACACTGATACTCACTAAAACTCTTTTGAACTCAAATGCACATTTATATTTGAGCCGGACTTCTCCATCATTTGCCCTGTTGCAGTATTGCTGCTTATTCAAATGGCACTCTGAGACACTGACAAACCTGGGTGCAAAGCTTCAGAGAAAGTTCATAACTCAGTCAGCAGCAGCAGCAGGCAGACAATACTTTGTGTGCGCATGCCTCAGACAGTCTCAGAGGGTCTCATGGCCACCCGCCTGGTTGTAGGCCACACCCTTTGAGAAACGGGGTGGTCAAGAGTGGTTAGAGGAGGTACTAATATATAGGGACTAGTGCCAGATGGGGTACCAGACTTTGAACTCTCTTTTCTTTTAAAATGTGTCTTTACCACTAGAGCTCTAAACGTGATGAAGCAAAATGTGCTGGCATTATTTAAAGCAATTTCTTTGTGAAAGCTTGTGTCCATCTTTCAGTGTTTTTAGCCAATAAGTGGAGTCAGAGTGATTCAATTCTGTATAGAAAGTTAAACAAACTTAAAGGAAGACCCAAAACCTGGAGAAGGGAATTCCTAGTTCATTCTGAGGCCATTTTGGGTTTTTCCTGGGCATATGTTTTCCTCAAGAATCACATAGTAGAGGACTGCCTGGTTTATTTTGAAACTCTTCTTCTTATTTTCCTCCTCCTCCCCCTACCCCTCCTTCTTTCTTTCCCAGTTTGTTGCCATAACTTGAGAAATCTAGAATTTTCTGTAGCTGTGACTGTGCAATATTTACGAAAATACAATTATCATAAAAGTTTCCTGTTGATATTCTGCCTGTCAGGCACATTATTTTTATGTGGGCTCTGATTTGTTTTTTTGGGGAGCCCTTCACCTGTAAAAGAGGACAGATATTTGCATATTATACAAAGCATATACTGTACTGACTTGCATCCTTTTGTGGGGGTGGGGTGGAGGGCTAAATCCACAAACAGTGTACTTGACCATGAAAATCCTGTTGCCTCTCAGTGGCTACCAGTTAGAAAGCATCACTTTTGCCGTTACCTTCAAAGCACATTATGAGAATTACAATGTCTTCTTGAATACTTGAGAGAGGAAAACCAGATTGGACAGGGTATGAGTTTCTTAAATCACCATAAATTTCCAGTGTTGTCTTTCTTTAAGTGAAATATTAAAGTTCAGTGTTTTGAGGGTGTACCTTTTTTGAGTCCAGAGAGCTCAGTGCTTTTTGTATACATCCTGGATTCTATTGTATGTAGGATTTTTTTTAAAAAAAATTCTCTTTGATGTCCTTCAGGAACCTCTCAAGTTACTTGTTTATTCCAAGTCTAAAAATCATGGTCATGTAGGATAAAAGGACTGCTCTAATTTTACTTGTCTAGGAATACTTTGCTCCTGTTCCTTTTTATTATATCTGTGCATAAAGTGCTACAACAGTGCAAGAAGAGGGACTGGTCCAACACCACAAAAACTGATGGAGCGTAAAAGATAGCAGGGTCTGTTCTGTGGTGAACCTCAGGGTACCAGAGCACCTCAAATCAGTGCATAAGTGCAAATTTGGAGAATTTATCCAACATCTGTGTGGCAAAACGCAATAAGGTGACTGATTTCTTTTTGCGCTTGGGAACAGCAAGGAATTTTCCTGGTTATTGTCTGATGGATCTTATGGATCCTACAGACTTCACTTGGAAGATCAAAGTTGTTCATTTGCATTGGAAGCTGCTTGCTTAATGTAAATATACAAAAAACGCGTACTTCCCCCTGTGATAAAAGTATAGTACTTCGCAAGAGTATATATCAATCAAAAGGTTTGCGATTCCAAAAGTCCTATGGTATACCTTCTCAGACTTTCTCTTCATTTTTGCCCCCAGGAATTTTGTGTTACTTTATGATACAGTACTTGGTTGGATAAACAAAATATGTTGTCAGATTTTCCCTCTTCCAGAGGCCCTATCTCCAGACGAAAGAAGTTGAAACTTTGAAGCTTTCTGGCTAGCAGGAAGATCTACCCTAAATGACATCACTGACCTGTTTTTCACTGTACAAATGGCACAAAAAAACCTTTCTTCTATCTTGTTACATATTGATCTGTGTGACAAATCTGAAGCTTGCAAATACATCAGTGTTGACAAAAGCCAAGCCAGATGTCTTCACTTAATGGGGGTTTATTGTATATTAGTCACCATACTTTCTTCCTGTTTCATAGTTCTTAAGGCGGCTGGCTTTCCTGGAATATGAGCTGCGTGAGGCTTTCAGAGTGGGTACAAAAGCCTATACAGAATGTTATGTAGCAGTATAGCTATTACTGAGGCAAAGAGATAAATAAACAATAGGTCGTTGTCCCCACCCAAGCAGAAGCTGAGCTCCACTTACCTATCTTGCCCACTTACCCTGAACATCAGCACTCTAGTGCTATGATGAAATTGCCCAATGGCACAGACTAGGTTAGGTGATTAGGAACCTGCTTATCTAACACAGAAATGCAGAGCAGGAAGGGTAGTGTGCTTATCTCTTTTCTCCCTATGGTGTGTGGGGAAGTGTGGGAAAGAGGGCAGGAATCAAAGTCAAGGAATGTGTTCTTCACCACATGCATTCCCAGAACATCCTTTTACTCCTTCTTCCAGGATACTTCTTTTTTCCTCATTATGTTTTCTTAAGTGTCAACATTTTTAACATATACAATCAAAATGCAATTTCATATTTTCTCTCATTTTTATTGGCTTCCCCTCCCATTTTCCATTGAGTTGTTGTTTCTCCCCTTCTGCTGCACCCTATTTTCTATCTATTGCTTCCAAGATACTTCTAAGCTGTTTCAAGCCCTTTCATAATTTGGAGAGTACTTGGACGGTGTGATTAGAAGTGACATCCTCCAATCTAAACCTCCCTCCATCCTCTACACCACCAAACTCCTTTTAACTTCAAAGGGATCCCAGGCCTTAAAAGCTCCTACCAACAAACACTGAAGAGGGGGTGGGAATAGGATTAGATGTGTACAGTTTAAAGCTTGTGGGAAATTGGTAGGTGGGAGGAAACAATTACCTTTTCACTTTCCTTTTCACTTTCCCACCCTCCTGCAGTCTTCCCCTTTTGCTAAAGGGTTCAAGACTGAGCCTCACTGGTAGTCTGGTAGAGCATAGCCTCTGCAGGGGAAAGGTCTCTGTTTTAATCCCTGTCAGCTCAAAGTAGGTATAGGAAAGACCCTCCCTGGAATTCTGGAGAGCTGCTGCCGTTCAGACAATACTGGGCTAGACGGACAATTTACAAACTCATATGTTAGGGAAGTCCTCCAAATGTTAAAAAAAACAACCCACCTTGTCTGTGCCAAGCTGATAAGTACCACACCACCAAGTTTGCAGGGGCAGGCTTTGGTAATCTTTTGTAATATGGCACCCCGTGCAAGACCGAAATTGGGAGTCTCCAAAAGGGATCTTTTCAGTTATGAATATTCTCAATTTTGCACCCCTTTGGCTTGGCGCCTTGTGCTCACACCACTTTTAATTTGGCTCTGAAGTCTGGTATGTTGAGGGGCAAGTGGGGCCTTCAGCAAAAGGTGGTGGTGTGTTCTGCCCCCTTAAAGGAGTGCTTCCATTGCCATTCCCTCGAAACAGAGTGTTCCTCTTTCCTATTCCATACCCTCCAACATTTTTCCGATGAAAATAGGGACGTCCTATGGGAAAGTGGGACATTCTGGGATCAAATTGGAAACTGGGGCAGCCTCTGTAAATTTGGGACTATTCCTGGAAAATAGGCACACTTGGAGGGTCTGTAATATTTAGGGAAAGTGACCAGTGATGGAAGACAGTTTTGTAACTAAGTTAATCTTCAGACTATTGGTTGAGGCAGTTTGGAAAGGCATACGTGTGGTTTTGAATGTGTTCAGAGCATGGGTTTCAGTGACTGTGTTGGGGAATTAGGTAGCAATTGTGTGGAATTATTATCTATTGACTGTTAGTGCAGGGAAAATAGAAATTTGCATTTTGAGTAGGAAAACATAGTGTGTGAAGCTCCCACTTAATGTATGACTATAACATCTCTTATGCAAACACACTTCTGCCTCATTGAACTAAAGCCATGTGTAGCAGGATTAGCATTGCTGAACAGGGCCATGGCATTTTTTTCTCTTAAGTAATGAGCAGTAGTCATCCGTTAGTATTCCTGGAAGCGAGAATGAAAACAAGATGTTAAAGTCAATAATGAATCCAGCTCTATATTTTTCACAATGGTGGCTTGAACAGCACGTCAACATTTGGGGAAAACCCTACTCTCCCTTGTGAGCCCAACTTGACATAAAATAAGAACTTCTGTACGCTAGAGAATAATCTCACATTTTCCTGTTCCCACCACTTAATAATTTTGCTTGAAAGTACAAGTTATAACAGTAAACTTCCTCAATGTTTTCTGAAATGTATTTTAAATCTCACTAATTTCAGTATTCTTAGTACTGAGTGCAATGACATCTAGTAAGAAATAGTGTGGATATGAAAAGTTGTTTTCTTAAAAAAAGAAAAGCAAGGGCAACCTACCGGTACAGTACTTATTTCTGTGTAGAGATGTGGTTTAGAGTAATTCTGGAAAATAACTGGCATAATTGGTAATGCAATTGAGCACCAAAAGTTCCTTGGAACAATGGAAATGAATGTTGAGTATAAGTAATTGATAATTTAGGCTGATGCTCCAGTGAAAATGGATATTTCAAGGCAATCTTGTGGCAAAATCCGGGAGCTCTGAAGGGTTTTTTTTTCAAAATATTGAACTACAGTGGCAGCATGGAAAGCTAATACAAAACACAGCATAAATAACGAGTTGAATTTCCCTGTTAATTCTAATACAACACACTAAATCACAGGGTAATGGGGCAGCTTGTGGATTTGCCCTGTTGCAATGCTCAGCTTTTGGTGAATGCGGTATTGCCACAAACTGAATTGTGTTTATGGTGGATGGGTGGGCGGGCAACATCTAAATTTATTCTTTCTGTGTTCTTCCACTGTAAGCTATGGGCAGGAATACAATTTACTTCCTGCACTTCAAGTGGAGTCTAGTGCTATGTCCATCTCATTTTGTTAGAGCCACACAGTGAATGAGACATTGCTGTGTGGGTGGTCTTTGTCCTCTCCCCTTTCTCCACCGCTCACAATCACCTTACTCCTTTATCTTGCTATTATAAAGTAGCTGATTTCAGTACTGTATTCTGTGTATGTTTTTGTTTTCAAACCAGTATAGATGCACATCTTTTTCGAAAATATAGATAGGTGTTGTCAACTGTTCTACTGTTAGCGTAATTACATTTTTTTAAAAGTGCCTAAAATAGTAGTGATTAAAAATTGACTAATGCTACAGCTTCTAGGTGACATACAGTACAATGACTTGTTTGAACAACACAGTAAGCCAAACTATGGTTTACTGAGACCACACAATGTGTGAGCACTCTGCCAGGAGTTCACAGTCACTTGGATCTTCCCTAATCCTATTTGCTTCTGCATCATGCTTAGCTAAACCAACAGCTTCACTATCACCCATGGTTGTATTTTCAGGCTGACAAGAGTTGTAGTTCAACAACCTGGGTCTTAGCTCAGTTGGTTAGAGCTTGGTGCTGATAATGCCAAGGTTGCAGGTTTGATACTCTTATGGGACAACTGCCTGTTCCTGCATTGCAGGGTGCTGAACTCAGAGTCCCTTCCAACTCTATAATTCTATGATTCTAACCTCTGGAGAGCACCACATTTGCCATCTCTAGTCTAAAACCAGGAGAGGTTCATATAAATTTAGGCTTTTTCAAGAAACAGAGAAAAGGTGAGAGGGAGGTGGGGAAATATAGTTCAAACACAATGCTACTTTTTAAAATATGTAACTCCAACACTTCAAACTGCAGTATTGTATCACTGTATGAAACTTTATTTTGGTATGATAAATTTGCACCTGTCACCCTGTCATTCTTTTCTTCCTGCTTGTGACAAAGAGGTTCATGATTGCAGAGTACAAGTGTTATGTGTGTGTGACCATAGCCTTTATGTAGAGAAAGAGACGGCAGGGCTTCTGTGAAGTCTTTTAATTTCTGTATTCCCCCCAAAATGCACTTTTTAAATGAAGTATCTTTCTGGTGCATTTAAAAGCAAACTAGATTAGTGAAATCTGTAGGTGTAATTGCCAATACTAAATACCTTAAAATACTTTTTGGGTGGGCAGTATAGATTTCATTTCAGTTGCAACTTCAGCACCAAATGCCAGTTTCTTATTTGTGTGTACAGTATGTGTGGTGGGGAAGTCTTGGTTCTGTTCACTATTTTTCTAGGGCTCAGAACCAGTGGCGTAGCGTGGGGGGTGCAGGGGAGGCCAGCCGCACTGGGCGCAACATTGGGGGGGGGGCGCTCGCACTCGCAGCTCTCTGCCCCTACCTGGCTCACTCACTCTCTCTCACTGCAGTGCTGGCTGTGCGAATCTGATCCGAGCTGCCGGGTCACCACCCACTGTGGAGGGGGAGGGTGCCAGGCGTGCGTTGCGGTGCGGAGCGGAGCGGAGAGAGAGCGAGGGAGGGACTATCTGGGGGAGGGACAGTGCAGCGGCCGCCCAGCGCAGCGCTGAGCACGGGAGAGAACTACACCCGACCAGCCCAGGCAGCAGCAAGAAGAAGCTGGCAGCGGCGGCAGGTTAGGGGTTAGGGGCACAAATTACTTGCCTTGCCCCGGGTACTGACAACCCACGCTACGCTGCTGCTCAGAACCTTCAGAATTCAAATGGTTTGTTCTAGCCCTTGGTTGTGGTCAGTAAATGGTTGGCTTTCTATGTGCTCCACAGTACTGACACTAGCACATGCAGGATGCTATCTGGAAGGCTGAGACCAGGGCAGTCCCACCCATGAGACAAACCGAGGCAGCCACCTCAGGCAGCAGAATCCAAGGGGCACCTCTGTGGACACACCCTCTCACTGCCAGAGGAGCAGCTGCGGTAGCTTCCAGATTCTAGCGAGATCTCACGAGAGCCCCATGAGATCCTTCAAGGCCTCTGAAGGCCCCCACATGATTTCACCAGAAGCCACAGGCCTGACCATGGTAAACAAGGATTTGACCGGGGCAGCAAGGGGACGCGGGCGGCACAGGTTCAGAGCAGCCCGTTCCCATTTCAACTCAGGTTGCAAAATTGGATGGCTGAGGCAGACAGCAGCATTGACACCTACTCCTGAGAAGGCACTGCCACATAATTTGCCAGTGCTTTGCTACCACAGGAAAGACTCCTGGAGCCAGCAGCAAACACTGTCAAAGCCTAGGGGTGTCCTGATCTCTGGGAGTGTTGACAGCTTTGATAGCAGGCTCAGGGATTGGTGTGTTACTGGAAAGCCACCGCAGGTGGTGGGGCGACATCAAAGAGGTGTTGCCGCAAGGGCTGAGGTGATCAACAAGCCTGTTGGAGAGACAGTGCCTAGGTGACACAGGATAGGGCTCCTCCTCCCCACCCTTTGCTAGCAGTTTGGGGAAGTTTTCTTGCATTGCTCAGCATGCTCTGAGATCGAAGATTTCTGTTCCGGGGGGGGGGGGATTTCTGTAGAGAGCATTCTTTCTTCCTGGATTGGCATTTGATTTGCTTTGTTTGCTGGAATATAAATTACTGGTTTAATTTTTTTTTCTGTTTTGACATATTTCTGAACCCTCCCAGTTTTTCAGAAAGTAGGGGAGTGGCATATACAGTGGTACCTCGGGTTAAGTACTTAATTCGTTCCGGAGTTCCGTTCTTAACCTGAAACTGTTCTTAACCTGAAGCACCACTTTAGCTAATGGGGCCTCCTGCTGCCGCTGCGCCGCCAGAGCACGATTTCTGTTCTCATCCTGAAGCAAAGTTCTTAACCCAAGGTACTATTTCTGGGTTAGCAGAGTCTGTAACCTGAAGCGTATGTAACCTGAAGTGTATGTAACCCGAGGTACCACTGTAAATGATTTTTGTATGTGTGTGAAATTGGTAACTACTATGGAGGTTTTATGGTTGGTCTGCTAGGTAGCCCCAATTTCACTACTAATAACATCACTCTACTTCATAGGGCTGTTAATCTCCTTGGAGGAAAGGAGAGATATAAATGTAGTACAGTACTGTAAATCTATTGCTGTGCACGTACTAGTGTCACTTATCTCAGATGTCTGCATGAGAACCGTGCCTCAGTAGACTGCCAGCCCCTTTGTCTTTGGGTCTAGTCCATGACTTACTGGATATGCCATGTAATATATTTAGCCCCATCTGGAGTTCCATCCAATTATGATGATTAATTTGTAGGTACTGTGTCACCTTGAGTAGTTTTTGAATTGGCCCAGAAACTTAATGGTATGAGGAATTATAGATACTGATGTCATTAAAGGGAAGTTTATTTTAAAGCTGTCACCTCTTTTTTTACATTCCTAGTTAATATATATTGGAGGGGGAAGTGCTATAATTTCCAGATTCTAAGATGGGCAAAAGAAAGACCATAATATAAAATTATAAAACCATAATGTAATGTAAAACCATTCCTAGTAGTGACATTAGCCTGCATGCAGTGCTACATTACTCCATTCAGAAGTGAAATTTGGGGTTGCGGGAAGGACATCTTATTTCATTTCATCTTCCCCCCCCCCATTTAATTTATTTTAATCATAAGGCACACCAACCGATTATTAGATTGTAAAACAAAAAGAAAGCCCCAACAGCACATGGCCTAGCAGTTTTTCTGGCTGAGATGAGACCTTCTCCCAGCTCTCTTCCAGCTGGGAGAAGACTGCTAAGGAACAGAGCATGTTAAATATTCAAAGGTCTGACCCTGTGGGCTAGTCTGTTCCGTCCCCTTCCTGTGGATTTTCTCTTCCCTGAGATAAATTCTTTTTAAATACATACTTTCTGTTTTGCGGGGAGAAAGCATAATTTCAGGGGGAAGGACAGGTCAACTTTAAAGAAGCTGGAAGGGGAGCATAATAGAACGTATGAGTCAGGAACTTCATTTCCCATTAGCACCCCTGCTGACAGAATTCCACTTTCCTAGCAGTTCTGCTTTGAGGGTATGTAGGTTATTTGTAGAAGCAAATATGTTGACAGATATAGAGTCAGAACGGTTTCAGAGAGAGACAGAACTAACTGTGGTTAAAAAAGTAAAGTACCTAGGGGTAAACATAACTGCAAAAAATCTGAGTCTTTTTAAGGATAATTATGAAAAATGTTGGTCAGAAATTAAGAGAGACTTAGATAGTTGGACAAAATTGAAACTTTCTTTGTTAGGCCGAATTGCTGCTATCAAGATGAATGTATTGCCAAAAATGTTGTTTTTGTTCCAAACATTGCAGATTGTGGACAAGACAGAGTGCTTCCGGAAGTGGCAGAGAGACATTTCTAAGTTTGTCTGGCAGGGCAAAAAGCCCAGAATTAAGTTTAAGATATTAACTGATGCGAAAGAAAGAGGGGGCTTTGCCCTGCCAGATTTAAAGTTGTACTATGAGGCCACAGCTTTCTGCTGGTTAAAAGATTGGCCACTTCTCGAAGACACTGATGTATTGGATCTGGAAGGTTTTAACAATGCTTTTGGTTGGCATGCATATTTATGGTATGACAAGGTTAAGATCAATAAGGCCTTTAAGAACCATATTGTCAGAAAAGCAGTGTTTAATGTCTGGACAAAATATAAAGACTTACTGGAAAATAAAACTCCAAGGTGGCTTTCACCGCTGGAAGCTAAGGCCCGAAAAAGACCCAATATGGAGGCCAAATGGCCAAAATATTGGGAAATATTAGAAAAAGATGGAGACAATTGGAAATTGCAGAGTTTGGAGAAAATTAAGGACAAAGTGCGAGACTGGTTACATTACGCTCAGATTAATGAAGTTTTTAAAAATGACAAAAAGTTAGGGTTCCAGGTGGAGAAATCGAAATTGGAAACAGAACTGTTAGAACCTAAGACTAAGATACTTTCAAGAATGTACAACTTGCTGTTAAAATGGAACACACAAGATGAAATGGTTAAATCGGCTATGATAAAGTGGGCACAGGATATTGGGTATAACATTATGTTTGAGGACTGGGAAAGGTTGTGGACCATTGGGTTGAACTTCACTGCATGTAATGCTTTGAAGGAAAATGAAAATGATATATAGATGGTACATGACCCCAGTTAAACTTGCCAAAATATACCATTTGTCTGATAACAAATGTTGGAAATGTAAAGAAAATGATGGAACATTCTTTCACCTCTGGTGGACTTGCCCGAGAGTGAAGGCCTTTTGGGAAATGATATATAATGAGCTGAAGAAGGTATTTAAGTATACCTTTACTAAGAAACCAGAGGCCTTCCTTCTGGGTATTGTCGACCAGAAGGTGTTAAAGAAGGACCGAACATTTTTTATGTATGCAACAACGGCAGCAAGGATACTCATCGCTAAGCACTGGAAAACTCAAGATCTACCCACACTGGAAGAGTGGCAGATGCAACTGATAGACTATATTGAACTAGCTGAGATGACCGGCAGAATCCGAGACCTGGGAGAAGAGAAGGTTGAAGAAGATTGGAAGAAATTTAAGACTTATTTAAAAAAGTATTGCAATTTGGTTGAATGTTAAGATGGAGGCTAGATCATAAATAATTGACCACCACTAAACTAGATGCAATTAGGATGATAAGTGAGATTGAGGGAAAACTTTAAACCTTTGGGAGAACCATTAGATTATACTCTAAATGAATGGGTCATAAGAATGTAAACAGGATGATAAATTGCGGGGAAGAATTGACAAAGATGCAAGTGGGAGCGGAAGACCTGAGGGAGTCTAAAGAAGTTAAGAAGTTATGTTATGATATATGTTACATTGTTTATTATATTTGCATTTATGTTTAAAAATTTCAATAAAAATTGATTTAAAAAAAAAAAACAATGTTGTATTAAAATATATATATATATATATTTGTAGAAGCAAATATGCGTTCAAGTCCTTGAGATAAGAATGCTTTTGCACAGGAAAGGCTATCGGTCTTTTGGACTCTCTAGTTAGAGCTCTAAAAGTCTGGATTAAGAAATTTTGATTCAAGGTAAGATTGGTACTTTTTTGTGAAATCACCCAAGGCTTAGAGGACCAACTTGAGTGCAGGAGAGGCAAGCAATTCTACAAATATGACAATATCAGGACAGATAAAGGATTCTGTCAGACAGTCTTAAAACCATCCCTTTTTGAGTCCATGATTTGTACAGATTTTCCCCATTGTTCGCCTAACAAATCACTTGTTTGTATTTTAAAGTACTCACAGTTGTATTAATGTTACAGAAATGTTGCACTTTAGTGCTGGTTTTTCTGCAAGGAAAAGGCAACAGTAGGAGACATGGCCTCAGTTTACATGTTCAGGTAATGAAACGAAAGTTTGTGATAGAACACAGGCCCTCAAAAATCTGCCTCTGGATTTAGAGGCTACCCCAAAGTTGATGGGCATTGCCATTCAAATGGTGTCCATGTATTGCATCTTGTGATCAATTATGTGGGGTAGGGGCTACTTGCCCCCCCCCCCAAAATACTGTATTCAAGTTGGCACCCCGGTGGGAGTATTGGATTAGATACTGCATTGGCTGTGCCAAGGCAGCAGAATCCCATGCAAAACCCATTAAAACAATACCAATTTATAATACAATTATTAATACCAGTCTTTCAAATACCAAATTACAGAGGCACCTTGAATTACAAATGCCTCAGGTTACAAACGCTTCAGGTTACAAACTCCGTTAACCTGGAAGAATTAAGGCAGAGCAGAACTAGAAGCCCTGATTCAGGAAGAGGTTTGTATGGGAATCTTGCAAAAACAAAAGGTTTTCAGACAGTCCTGTGTTTTGAAGTTCTGACAATCATGGCTTCAGAGCACAGTATCACCTGATGTCATAGTGATGTCAGGTGAGTGACAGGTGAGCAGCCACTCTATGTTTTCTATTGATAGTATTTGGGAGGAGGTGCAGTAAGAGGGCCACAAGACTATGTTTTGCCCTGGATCCCAGGTTACCTCTGGGGAGCCCTGGGCAGTTGGTCTCATTAGTTATTGATAAGATACTGGGAACATTTTGGCTGACTTTCCACAGCTAAGCATAGATTCACCAGGGAATATGTGAATGACTTGTGGTATCTGAGCCATTTTGAAAAAACAGAGCCACTAAAAAGAAAATGGAATGATTCTGAATACAAACTCTGCTTTCCAGTTTCTTAATTCAATATTTCTTGTTTGTAAGTTTTCCTCCCCTACCCTGCTTAAAGAACCTTTTGGTCTCTCACCTTCCATTTACCTTTTGTCTGCTGTCTGGCAGCCACAGTAGTATCTTCTTGCCAGTAGGGTGTGTGAGCACATCTGTTTGAAGCCAACAGCAATATTGGTCTTAGGAGTCTGTTTTCAGGGCCTCTCCCGAAGACTGGACACTTTCCTTTATGCACTGTGGCATTCCGCACACAGTCTTAGTGCCTGGGAACCCCATACTATTCATTTCTGAGAGAGGCTATAAAAACAAAAATTGTGCCTGGATTTGTATTGGTTTGTTTTTTTTTGCATGAGGGGTTAAATTCCAGTTTTGCACGCCAAGCTTTTCCATGCTGCTGTTCATCCGAGACACAAAGAGAATACCAAGAGACAAAACAGGATGGAACTCGAGTAAACAACATAAATGTCAATAAAGGTTTGGAATGCTGAAAGTGAATTGCTAGTTGTTCTTGACATAGCTAAAACATATAAAAGAACCTGAAAATGTGAGGTCTTGGTGTGTCATATGGAAAACTACAGCAGTCAATTGCTTTTACACTGTTTCTCAAGCAAACGTGAGGATCTGAGACTTGGCTTGGATGGGAGAAAGACACGTGGTAATATGTTCAAGGTCTGGCACCATCACATCAGGCGCACACAATTGAATTCAATTGGCCTTTATTTCTCCTTGATGTATCGGGTTTGTATATGTAGGGGGTACTTTGGCTGTGTCTCATACACTTAGTAAGGCAGAATATGTATGTGATGCACACCTGTTTTGCTTCTCCCTTTGGACCAGTGGTCAATAACTTCCAGATAATATAACCATTTAAACATGAGAAAACTATGTTACTTTTGAGCATAGTTTAATTCAGGGGTTGGCAAGGTTTACCTCGCCTGGGCCGGTTCACTCCAGCGGAGATCCCTCTGTGGGCCAGATTGCGTGTGTGCCCATGATTTCTGGCATCTGCCTCTGCACAGACGCGATTTCTAGTGTCAGTGTAGACGCGATTTCTGGCACCATGGAAGCAAGTCCCCACGCCACACTGTGCTGGTTTAGCGCAGTGCACGGGGACAAGCCGAGCAGGCGACTCAGTTCTGGGACGGCTTGTGGGCTGGTTAAATGACCCCCATGAGCCGCTTGTGGCCCATGGGCCTTAGGTTGCCTACCCCTGGTTTAATTCATAAATGTGATGTCTTATGGGCCCATAACTTGGCATTCTCAACCTCAAGATTAAAAGGCATTGAACAATCTTTATAAAGATCTTTATGTGCTATGTGCACAGTACTATGTGCAAGACTAAATTGCAGCTCTGCACTGAATTGGCACATTGCATCAGATTGTTTCTATATCTCTGCTTATAATAATTAGAGTCATAGGCACCCCTTAACGAATAATCAAGCATAGTCTGAAACGGGGGGGGGGGGGCCTAATCCCACCCTCCCTTAATAGCCCCTTTAATGTTTCACAAGAATGCCAAGATAAAATGAGCACAATGTGATAAATTAGCAATAATCTAGAATTTTCTGCTTAGGAGTATTGATATAAGCGAACATCTTTTCCCAGCCAATTACACAATACATTAGAGGTAACTCTACAAAAACATAATTTTGTCACAAAATCAATAAGTCAGTATGGTACATTGTTGGATTTGGGATTAAATATCCTAATTACACTGAAGTAATGAATTCACTCAGTGTTCTTATCCTTCCTGGATGTGTTTATCTCCCAGCTTGCTTTCTTGACATCAGTAGAATTTGGAAGTACCATGGGAATCAAAGTGTTACCTATATGTGGCAATAACACTGTGATTGGCAACTGTGCTGTGTGTGTTTTTTAAAAAATCAAATACAAGGTGCATGGCTTATGAGAATTCCAGTTTGCAGGAAGGGAATGGTTTAAGCCTTCATTGCCCACCTGCATTCTCTGTGTAATACACAGAGAGAGAAAGCTATCAAGACTGCACAGTACTGACATTGCCTGCTGACATTAACAATAAGAATATGCCATAAAGCCTAATCTAAACATATAGATCAATATAAGCTGTCCATATGCCCAAATAGGTATCTAAACAGGACAGTTTTAAGTCATGCAGTCAGATGTAGAAAGGGCATTGAGATCTTCAGATCATTGAGCAGTGAATGGTGGATTCCCCCCCACCTCTTCCATGCTGGCTGGGGATGATGTGGGAATTGCAATCCAAAACAACTGTGTGGCACTAGGTTGGTGAAGGTTGATGTCATTCGGCCACGCTAGCTGATGTGCTAAATTAAATGCGTCCAAGATGACTGGAAGATTACATCATCTTTTTGTAATCACACTGTTCTTTTTCAGCAGATAGCCAAGCATGGCTTGATTTGTTTTTATCTTTGCTGTCAACTTATTTACCCAAGTTGGTTGTAAATTTGCAGAAAGATTATTCTGTGAGTAAAGGCATATAGGTGTCATTCCTCGTCCCTCTATATCCTAAGGTCTGTCTTAAGCAATCAAAGGCTCTGAAGCGTGTGGTAGTTTCTTGAAAAGAGGAGCACACTATGTAGGAGCTGAGTCTCTTTGGTCATTCCTACTGCTTAAGTGGCGGTAGCTCTGCAATATAACAAATGCCTTGCATATAGTTTCAAATTGGTAACTCATGACTTCCTGCCTTCCCTCAGCAATCCTTTGTTGTGGAGATAAATTATGAGACTTGGATTCAGAGTCTTGACCTGGCTGGTGCTCTCCAGGTGTTTTTGATGACAACTCTCATCTGATGCGAATTGTATTCCAAAACCACTGGAGGGCATCACATTGACAAAGGCTGCTTCAAACGGTGTTGGGATAAGGGAAGGGAAAGAATGCCACAGGCCCCATGTTTCCTGTAATGGGTAGAAAAAAACAGTGGACAACATAACTGGGGAAATGACACTTGGAGTTTACTTATAGAAGGATGGGGGGGCAAGTAACTCATGCACTTTGGCAAGGCTTTAAACAGGAACAGAAGGGGGCAGATGGACTCCAATGAATGACTTATTCACAGGTGAGCTCATAGGCTCATAGAGTTGAAAGGAACCACGGGGAGTCATCTAATCCAACCCCCTGCAATGGAGAGTTGTCTCTTACTGCACAGCCTGGGCTCACAAGCTGCTGTAGACTCCTGTCTCCATCACACCTTTGGCTGTGGAGTTGCAGCTGGATGACTTCTACATGGGGACAGAAAGCTGTTGTTCTCCTTATGCTCTTCTGGGCAGGTGTGTATGTGTGTGGTTGTTTTTATTCACAACCTCTTTTCTCCCAAGTTCCTTTTCTGCTCTCAAATCTTCAGTTTGTAATCTCTCTGGTGGATTCTCCTCTGAAAAGCTCTAATGCAATCTCTTTGGAGAAATCCTTTGTTGCCTATAGCAGTGGTTAAGATCTCCACCCCCTAAAAATGATTGTGCTCCAGGCATCCCACAGAGAGCTCCACTGCACAGAATTACACCAGTATTTCTGAATTTACAGCATCCGCTGTAAAACATTTTCAGCAGTAGAGTATGAAAGTCCTCTTAGACCTTTATTTGACTATGCAGTCTGATTCTATATAAGGCCTTTCCTGTTATACCTTCCTATAGAACTTGTTTATGCAGGTATTCTATACATAAATACAGCTTAAATAACCTACAAAGTGGTCCACCTAAAGCTGGAATTCTCACTTGCAGACATCTTCCAACAGATGCCTTTTCTGGTGGGAAGATACAAAACTTTATAATGAGGAAACCAGCTCATTTCATAGGGTTATCCATGAAAGAAATCTCTCCCATTTTTGTGTCCAAAAAACTGTCACATCAACCATGGTAATGTTAAGAACAGTATTTCTTATTCCTACAGAAATGTTAACTTGGTATATACTTTGCTATCACTGTCTTTTAGACTGTAATCCTGTATCGTCTTACCTAAGAATAAGCACTGTTGAGTTCATTGGTACCTACTTTGAACAGACAATGATATGACTCTCTTAAAAGTTTTGAGGAATTAAGTTAAAACAGTAACACTTGAACTGGTGTGACTTTCTGGCACACAACTTCCACCCCGTCACACCAGCTGCCTCTATTGCAGTAGCAACAGCTTCTGTCTTCCATTGTGATGCAAACTGCTACCTAATGCTGACTTTACAAACATACAATTGAGTTAGGTTACAAAAAAATCTACTTTGTAATTTTAAACCTGAAAATTCCAGTAACTCCTTCAACTCTCAAGCAAGTTCCTTTTAAGTCTGTTTAATAGGAGAATGCACAGAAAATTATTTGTGCATATATTTCAATAGAGGGTTGTGCCCCTCTGTAGGGAAGAAGTTATATTTCTTGTTTTTTTCCATTATCATATGAAATATACCCATAGAGTCCTGCAGTGATTTCATGCTCTTTATTGCAGCTTGTAAAACAGTGACTGAATTCCCCCCCCAAACCTCAGGCTTTTATATACATTATTTACACAATGAGTCCTGTCTGACTGGCTGATTCTGCTTCCCTCCTGGAGCCTGATTGGGCTGCTACTTCAGGCCAATCAGTTGTTGCATTCTATGATCCTACCAGCCTGATAGGCTGATTAACTTCCTCCTGGGGTCTGATTGGGCTGCTGCTGCAAGCCAATCAGTTGTTTCATTCTAGGACCCTACTTACCTATTGTTCTAGGATCCAAGCTTAGTACATAACATCATACATTGGGTTCTTTTTGTGTACTGTATTCCAAAACTGCCTTCTGATTTAACATGGGGAGTGTCTAAGATGAATTCTGGAGCTGACACATTAAGATTTTACAGCTTTTTTTCATCCATTCAATCTTTTTGTAACCAAGGGGACGAAACCTCACATGCACCGGGGGCCTGTCCAAAGTTGATAACAAGCTCAGCAGGTTATTGACTTTTGTTCTTCTAAAAATACAGAGTCATTTTGAATTCCCAAATCTGGGAAGCATAGGAATAATGTAATAAACATAGGGATAATGTAATAAGCATTCCAATCTGGCTTGAGTTTTAAGATGTGAGTGAATAACCAGTGTTTTAGCCATGTGCACAGTGAGCTCTGTTCTGTCGCTGATTTCCTCCCTAATTTGCCATTTAGTTTAAATCTGTCTCACTATGCAATTGTCATGCTGAAGTTTAGACTGCATTAAGTGTTGTCACATGTTTTGCTGCTGGGGCACTTGCACAACTGCATTGCCATTACAAATGCAGGAAGAGGATTAGCAAAACACTCTACCTGTGGCTTGCATTGTGCTTCTGAAATGTTAAGTGCTGGTTGTAGTGTGCTGCCAGGAGCTTCTAGATGGGGATCAGTTGCTGAAAAATAAGAAAAGCCCACATTTGTTGACTTCTAACACTTCACTTTCATTTATAGGGCCATTTGAGTTTTCCATCTTCGGGGAGGGGCATTTTACACACATAGATACCCACAGTGAATGTTATGTGGAAGAAACCATAACGTCTGCACAATGGTGGTCTGTTAATTTTTAGCCATCCCTCCACGAACTTCTAAGGGAAGAGCACTGGTGAGTTTGATGAAATCATTTCCCCAAATGGAGGAAAAACAAACAAACAGAAATGTACTGAATGTGTTTAGATTTCAGTTTAAGGCTGGCTTAATTTTCTTTTGACAAAGAAAAGCACTTTCTTGAATGAAATAGATACTGTGTGTATTTACCTGAGGCTTGTAGAAATAGTTTATATGACTGGGCTGGCTCCGTAAACTCCAAGATGTCTGGCTCAGCCAACTTTAAATATGAAGAGGTCTGCAAATGTGGGACAGCAGCTTAATCTGTTCTAGGCTAGGCCATCCAGCTATCTTGGCCTGCAAAAACAGAAAGAGAGAAGCATATTTTTTTCCTGGGATGGAAAGAAGTGCCATAATAATAATAATAATAATATTTTTTATTTATACCCCGCCCTCCCCAGCCAAGGCCGGGCTCAGAGCGGCTTACAAACAATAATAAAAACAAGAAGAATGATTACAACTTAAAAACAAAAATAAAATACAACATTAAAATAATGGAAAATATTAAAATGTAGCCTCATCGCAGGAGGAGAAGGAAAAGAAAGAAGAGAGAGATAGAGAGAGAGAGAGAGAGGGGGGGGGGAGGGAATCAAATAGAAAGTGATTTACTTTCTTTAGGATTTAGAGAAAGCTCGTCCCTTTGAAACTCATCGATATTTAAATCCTAGTCCAAAAGAGATTGTGTTAACAAGAAGCAATATAAAAAGTGTTCAGCTAAAATGTGGCTTCAGGATGTCTGTTGTCCATCCACTTCTGAAGCATCTGGGACTTTAGAGCTTGTCTTTAAAATATCTTTCACGTAATGATGGTACCTATTCTGCACTTTCGCTGTGACTGTTTAAGTAGTTTCTTTTTAAACACTTTTTCTAATTGCATGGATAAGTGACCTTGCTTGTGGCGCATGCTATATGTTGACAGAGTGCATTACTTCATTTTGCCTCGTTGGCAACTTGAGATCTTAAGAAAACAATACTGAGGTTACTCTCATTCTGCTATCCTTGGAATGTTGCTTGGATTTTAATTTAACTCTGTCGCTGCATGATACCCACACCGAGAGTTGCTTTTTCAAAGGCAGTAGAAATAAAACGCCTGAGATCAGGAAAGCAAAACTATCGCTACTTTCTACTCTCTCCCCCCCCCCCATAAGAGGTCTTGTAACACTTAAGTTTTTGCATTACCAATTACATATTTTAGGACCACTAGAAGAATAAATGAGAAAGTAAATGGCCTCCCTTCCTTGCAACATCTTGCAGCTGTTCTGCAGAGCAGCTTTAGAGACTGAATGTAAGCTTCGTTTAATTTTTCTTTTAAAGGCACAGCTCTCAGGATTCAGTCTGGCAATCTATCTGTGTTCTGGCTTTGCTTGAGTACTCAAATTATTATTCCCAAAACTTTCCCTTGAGACTATTATTCAGAGGAAGAGGGCAGGGGAAGCGAAGGAATCAAAGCCAGTGGGAGCTAGATTCCTGCTCATGCTTATCTGTGGCCAGTGTGCCAAGATTTTTAACTCTTCGCAGTTTATATTTAGTTCTATAAGCTCATTTGCCAACAGTGATGACTGTAGTCAAAAAGTCATGTTTTCCCATTGTATTCAGTAAAATAGTTTCTTTGAACATTAGCTCACTGAAGTAACTTTGACACAATTCAGTTTAACTACTATTCATTGCAACCCCTATGCATGTGTGTCTACTGAAAAGCAAGTCCCATTCAATTCAACTGGACTTTCTCCCAGGGAAGTAGATATAGGTTTACAATTATTCTAACTTTGACTTGTACAGAGGATGTTCCTGGTAGATTACGCAAGTTTTGAATAATTTAGATAATGTGAAGGCCACTGCACAGAGTTTGTAGTTCCGTTGACAATGAGATCATGTTTAAGGATTGGGACAAGAAATGCCACTTAACTTGGTCCTTACTTAATTATTCTTAAGTCTGGAAGAATGAAAGGTGAGGTTCACATGGTTAACTTCTAATAAAGTCGTCATGATGTTACCGTTGATCTTGCTGCTTCGTGATGTATTTGATGCTGGATGATGTAGTTTTCTAAAAGGCAGAAGATTGCCTTAATTTAAAGCCTCATGTCATGCAGAAGTTCAGACACTAGTTCAGACACCAGGGCTGGCCTATTTGGGCACCTGGGGTGAAGCACAAAACGCGAAGATCTACATTGGGAACAAGGGTGGGAGGAGACCAACAGCACTGCCTATTCACCAAGAGGCTGCTGTGGCGGTGGCTGGGGGGAAGCTGCTGAGGATACGACAGATCCATCAGCCTTCAAGGAGCATGTTGCAGCTATCACTGCCACTGCAGCAGCAGCACCATCATTGGGCAATGCATTTCTTGGAGGCCAGATCTGCTGCCCTTTGGGTTCCTGTTGCCTGAGGTGATCTCCTCACCTTGCCTCATGGGTGGGCCAGCCCTGCTAAACACCAGACCATAGATGCTCTAGTGATTTGACATCTCTGCTCTCAGAATATGCTTGCTTAATGTACCCTTGCATAAGCCTTCCATGACCATTGTGTCAGCCATCACTTTATTTTAAAATGTTTATTTTCATAACATTTTAAATTCGCCCTTTTATCAAATCAGATTTCAGGATGGTATACAACAAATATAAACCACGAAACAATAGAACCCCATCATCATAAATGCCTGAGAAAAGAAAAATATTTCAACACCTGGCATAGATGGACTAGTGAAATAAATGCCAGCCATGCTTCCTTAGGGAGGGCATTCTAAAGCTGGGCTGCCATGACTGAAAAGGTCATCTCCTTTGTTATTACATAACACACTTCTGATAAGGAAGGCACATGGGACCAGGGCCTTGGCAAAGAGGATAGCATGGACTGAGGAGTTTCCTCAACAGTTTGGGTCCAAAGCTGTTTAATTAGGGTTCTAAAGTTAAGTATCATCAGCATCTTGAGTTGGACCCAAAAGCAAATGTGTAACCAATGCAGTTTTCTTAAAATGGCAGTTATACAAATGAATCTGACAATACCAGTTAAAAATTACCGTATTTTTCGCTCTATAGGATGCACTTTTTCCCATCCAAAAATTAAGGGGAAATGTGTGTGTATCCTATGGAGCGAATGCAGGCTGCACGGCTAAGCCCAAAGCCAGAACAGCGAGACGGAGCGCTGCGGAGTGCTCCATCTCGCTGTCCTAGCTTGGGGATCCCTGAAGCCTTTGGAGCGCAGCGGGACCTTGCGCTGCACTCCGAAGGCTCCAGGGATCATTGAGGCTGGCGGTGGGGGAAAGCAGCGCTTCCCCCCACTGCCAGCCCCACAAGCTCGGGGGGCAGCGGCAAGGCTGCACAGCCTTTGCACTGTTCCCCAACCTGCTCTTTGGGGCTGGCGGTGGGGGAAAACAGCACTTCCCCCTGCCAGCCCCAAAGAGCAGGTTGAAAGGAACCTGAAGCCTCCGGAGCCCGGTGGGAACTCCCACCGAGGTCCAGAAGCTTCGGGTTGCCTTCACTGAAGCCTGGAGAAAGAGAGGGGTCAGTGCGCACCGACCCCTCTCGCTCTCCAGGCTTCCAAGGTAGCCGCCGGAAGCCTCCAGAGCGCAGCGGGAACTCACGCTTTGGGTGAATGCACCTTGAATGCACCTTGTTTTAGAGGGGGAGAACAAGAAATTTTTTTTTCCTGTTTCCCCCCTCCTATGGTCCGGTGCGTCCTATAGAGCGAAAAATACGGTAAATTCTGGGAGCTGAATTCCGCATGATTTGGCACTTCTGTGGTCTCCTCAAGAGCAGCCTCACACAAAAAGCATTACAGTAATCCAGCTGGGAAGATACCAGAAAATGAATGGCTGTGGCTAGACTATCCTTGTCCAGGAGGAGCTGCTTCTGGCAAAGCAGCCAAAGTGCCCACTTGCATTCCTTCTTCACTATTGACACATCTGCCTCTCTTCTTACTCCTTTCAACCAAAATTCATGGGTTACTTGCAACCGTTAGGAACTGTTCTGGATGTCTTCTACGTGCGGCCTGCAGCTCAGAAGGATTAGCATGTTATTCTCCATTCAGAGTGTAGCTGCAAGCTATATTTGTACAATACTTTTCTTCTTGGGAAATTGGTTTTGTTTATACATTCCTTTAGTGGAAGCAGCTTTTGTTATTTTACAAATGGAAGGATCATGGCTGAGTGGGAAAATAGCCGAACTGATTTTTATATATTTCAAAATGGTTACCATTTGTTACTTACATTAGAACATTAAGTTTTCAAAGGGCGCAACAACATTTTTGTGTATTTGTCATCCAAATAATGTGAAGGGACCCACCATTATTTCCATTTAGCAGATGGGGAACTGAGGCCGATGTTAGACATCAACTTGCTTAGGGCAACACTGTGTGCCCTGCATCCTCGGTATAAATTTATCACCTATCTGAAATTACCTCAGCGTCTCATGCAAATAAGGCCATTTGACCCTCTCAAAAGCTGAACAATTTAAAAGTTAAGTTTGGAATGCCTAGATTCTATTGCATCATGCCCCACCTTGCATTACATTTCATTTCTTGAATGTGACAATGTGTTCATGTATTTCTGTTTATATTAAAGGCAATGTCCAATGTTAGTCACATTCAGAGTTGATCATATGCCACTGATAAATACCAAAACAACAAAAGCTAATGTAAAAGGTATGTTAGGAGTCTTCTTCCTTCTTCTTTGGTGATCACTCGTAGCCGAGTAAGATTGTCTTCCATAAGCATGGTCTTAACAGTGAGTCCATAAGTGACTGTGGAGGCCAGTTCTGGATCCGCATGTCCTTCCACAGTGGGGACATAGGTTTCTGGGTGGGAGTTGATCATGGTGAGGGTTTGCCAAGCACGTTTCTCCCTTTCTTCCTGAGTTTGAGCGTCTTCAAAGCCCATGACACCTTTGGTAAAGGCTGTTCTCCAATTGGAGTGCTTGCAGGCCAGTGTTTCCCAGTTGTCGGTGTTTATACTACATTTTTTAGTTTTGCCTTGAGAAAGACTTTAAACCTCTTTTGTTGACCACTAGCATTACGCTTTTCATTTTTAAGTTCAGAATAGAGTAGTTGCTTTGGAAGATGATAATCAGGCACAACATGACCAGTCCAACGAATGTAAATGGTGTATTAGGGGTGGTACTCTATTCCCCATGCATAGGGCAAGTACTACCTGGTTTTTCCACAGTTCTGTAGTAGCTGAATTCATATTGTCATCTTAAGTTAGCAGCAATGATCACATGCCTAGAAGTAAACCCCGCTGAGTACAGTGGGGCTTAAAAGGGTAAAGGTAAAGGGACCCCTGACCATTAGGTCCAGTCGTGACCGACTCTGGGGTTGTGGCGCTCATCTCGCTTTATTGGCTGAGGGAGCCGGCGTACAGCTTCCGGGTCATGTGGCCAGCATGACTAAGCCACTTCTGGCGAACCAGAGCAGCACACGGAAATGCTGTTTACCTTCCCGCCGGAGCGGTACCTATTTATCTACGTGCACTTTGACGTGCTTTCAAACTGCTAGGTTGGCAGGAGCAGGGACCAAGCAACGGGAGCTCACCCTGTTGCAGGGATTTGAACCGCCAACCTTCTGATTGGCAAGTCCTAGGCTCTGTGGTTTAATCCACAGCGCCACCTGCATCCCATTACAGTGGGGCTTACTTCTAAGTAAATATTAATTGAATTGTGGAATGAATCACATTTAAATGTATTTATGTACAGTAGACATGTTCTTGTATCAGTTTCTCTCTTTTTTTAAAAAAAGGTTGTTTGATTCTTACTTCTTTTTAGTGAAGAAGCATGTCTTTTTAGATAGTTTGCAAGTTTGGCCTCTTTGGGGTAGTCTATATATATTGTATAGTGTTTAATAGGATTGTAAAACACTATGATAGTGCAGTACAATACCATACAATACAATCTAATTTAGCATGATATTGTAATTGCATAAGTCAGAGAAAAATTGAAAAGAATATGTAATTCTTTCTTTCATACTTGAAGGTGGTTTTAAAGTTAATGCTATTTTTAAAAAATAGTACAGTAACATCTTATAGCATAGTCCAGACTTAGAAACATCTAGCTGCTTTGATAATTAGTCATATTACCACTCAGAACAGAAACCAGTAGGTGGGTTTTACAATGGTGCTCTGCCAAAATTATTGTCTTAAGACAGCATGAATATAGTCAGAACTGAGGCAGAAGAATTCATTATGCTGGCAATTGCAGTTTTCTTCTTTTTAGAAGCTGTAGTTTCTAATACTTAAGTATCATTTTCTAATGATTTCATCTCACAAACCAGTGTATTAGAATCATACAGAGCACAGTTTAATAAGCCCGGCTCGGTTGTTAACTAACTGCAGAATGATGGGTGGGAAAGGTGAAACATTATTCATTTGCTGATATATTTCAAATTCTATTTGGGGACTAGTTTTGTTAGTTAGAGCCCAGGATGTCTAAGAATAAATCAGAAGCAGGAAATTGTCATTATTGAATATAAACACTAAATCCAGTAGGTCAGAAAATGTTCCAGATGAAAGCATCATTTTCCAATAAAAGCGAACATTTGTTCCAAACAGATTTTGAAAACCTTCCACAGAAAAATACAAGTCAAACCTTAGTTCTGATGCTTCAAAAATTTGCAGGCCTGGATTTTAGAAGGAATGATTGTGCATGATGTAGAGGGAGGTTTTTCTACATCTCTTAAGACTAGAACTCAGGGAGCAGGGCATTCAGTGAAGCTGAATGTTGCAAAATTCCAGACAAAGAAAAACTTATTTGCACAGCACATAATTGCACTATGCAATTTTTTCCCATACAATATAGTGATGACCATCAATTTGGATGGCTTTAAAAGGGGACTAGACAACTTATTGTAGGAGACTAGCACTGTGTTCTACCTCCACTTTCAGAGGCAATTGAATACCAGTTGTTTGGTGTATCACAAATGGTCAGAATGGTAGTGCATTGATGTACTGTTCCTATGTGATGACTTTTCTTCTTCTATACAGACTTTTTTCTATATAGCTGTGGCACTTTCTCTTTATGGGAGTTATAGTTAAATGGAGCTTCCACGAGCAGGAGCAGTATACACCTAAATACTAAGCACTGGGGAGGAGGTGCTAGATTGGAGAAACTGTTTACTTGTTTGTCTCTTTCATAAAATTTATATGCTACTTGATTGTTGTTGCTGTGTTTAAAAAAACAACAACTTGTAAAAGCAGTTTACAAAAAATAAAACAGAAAAATAAGGGGGGGGGGCAATACAACCATTACTGTCACATTCATTGCCTGCTTGGCAACAGCAGGCTAGCCACAGTTGGGAATAAGTTGCTGCGCTTCATGGGCCTTCTGCCCAGATTCTGTGCTGGTCTTGATTTTGGAACTTCATACCAAGCTATTTTATTGATTCCATTTGCAGACTGCATGTCAGTTCATAGCACATCACGAAAACAATAAAATACTCATCAATCGTTACTTGACCAGTTTCACAAATTAAAAGCCAAAGGTTTAAAATTCCCAGTAATGATACTGCAGCAGATGTCCAAACAATGGATCCAGCCCAAAACAGGAGCATGTCCCAACAGCCTGGGTGCATATGTGTGCTCTAAGTTCACGACAAAAACTCAACACAGTTGGTGATCATTGTACCTCCAGGGTAGTAGTCTCCAGCCTTTACAGACCAGGCCCCTACCTTTAACCCAAACATGTATTTTGGGACCCGTTTCTTATTCATTTTTGCCTTCTATTTGTCTGGCAGTAGTGCTGCTGCTTTTGTGACCTACCTTAAACCAGACTGTGGCCCAGTAGGAGCTCCTGACCCACCAGTTGAAGACCAACGATCTAGGGCAGGGCTTCCCAAACTTATGTCACCAGCTGTTTTTGGACTACAACCCCTATCATCCCTAGTTAGACCTCAAGGTTTGGCACAGGAGATAGCAGGAGACTATCATGCTAGCCGGACGCAGGTGGCGCTGTGGGTTAAAGCCTCAGCGCCTAGGACTTGCCGATCGAAAGGTCGGCGGTTCGAATCCCTGCGCCGGGGTGCGCTCCCGCTGCTCGGTCCCAGCGCCTGCCAACCTAGCAGTTCGAAAGCACCTCCGGGTGCAAGTAGATAAATAGGGACCGCTTACCAGCAGGAAGGTAAACGGCATTTCCGTGTGCGGCTCTGGCTTGCCAGAGCAGCGATGTCACGCTGGCCACGTGACCCGGAAGTGTCTCCGGACAGCGCTGGCCCCTGGCCTCTTGAGTGAGATGGGCGCACAACCCCAGAGTCTGTCAAGACTGGCCCGTATGGGCAGGGGTACCTTTACCTTTACCTTTATCATGCTAGCCGTACCTTCAAGTACTTGGGCCCTAAGCTGCTGCTCTATATCTGGAAATACACGTTGGATTAAGGTCTGCTCTGCCTGCCCATTCATAATAGTTGGCTTGCCATTCATGTTAGTTGGCTTGCCTTCTCTCGATGATTTCTGACACCTTTGTATGTCTGTTTTGTATGTTCAGTTCACTAGTGATGGCAAGACAAAGAAAACGGGCACCTCTTAGCTTAGTAGACAGAGCTGGTGTGTAGACTGCCCCTTCATTGGCTTCCATTTTGAATGGAACCCAGGGCCTAAGCTTTTGTCTCCTTTTCTAGCCTGGGCCCTTCTCCAGGGCTCTGGTGCTTTACCCAGGCACAAAGGGCTTTCTTGACCACCTCTCTCTTCTGGGGCAAAGCTATAGTTAGAATAATAGAATTGTGGAGTTGGGAGGGACCACGAGGGTCATCTTGTTCAACCCCCTGCAATGCAGGAAACTTTTTGACCCTTGTGGGGCTCAAACTCACAACCCTGAGATTAAGTTGTTGGAAAGTTTCGGCTGTCAAAGACGCAAAGTTGTATCCAGTCACAGCACCTTTGCATAGCTGTCAACCTTTCCCTTTTTTAAAGGGAAATTCCCTTATTCCGAATAGGATTCCTCGCAAGAAAAGGGAAAAGTTGACAGCTATGCACCCTTGGAGACATTTGAGTTTGTCTGTGTTAACTATGGTCAAGTGTGGACAGGACTCGTAGGCCTCAGTGGTAGCATTCTGAAGAGGCAAAGTATATTGCTAGGTGGCAGGGGTGCCAACCTGAATCAAACATATTTTTTTGGGTGGGGGGAAGGTAAGCCCCACCCTGCATAATCAATAACAAAATGTGTGCATACACAACTTTCAAATGGCAATTCAACTTTGGGGACCATCAATTTGGGGAGCTGCCCCCTAAAATATTTGAAGGGACCTCACTCCCTAGGAGTCAGCTCCTGCTCTGGGTGGGCAAGTTGTGTTCAACAGGGCAAGATCTCTGAAACAAAAATAGCACTGTGACAGGAGCCCATCAGGAGCAGCGGCGTAGCATGGGTTGTCAGCACCCGGGGCAAGGCAAGTAATTTGCGCCCCCTAACCCGGGGCAAGGCAAGTAATTTGCGCCCCTAACCCCTAATCTGCCGCCGCTGCCAGCTTCTTCTTGCTGCTGCCTGGCTGCTGCCATGGGGCTCTGCTACAGCCTGTGCCCGAGGCTCTTCGGCGACTCTGGAGGCGGCGAGCGCCCCCCCCCCCAGATGTTGCGCCTGGTGCGGCCGGCCCCCCCTGCACCCCCCACGCTACGCCACTGATCAGGAGTAGGGGGGTGTGTGGGTGTGTGGGTGTGTTTTCTTTCTTTGGGGTGCATGTGGCAGCACCCATGGTGGGCCTGCAAGTGGGAAGGAGGGCAGGGGCAGTTGGGTGCCACCAGTGAGAGGGCTCTGTCGTCGTTTTAGAAGACAGACACGGCGTATTCGTCGTATACAGAGAGGCATCCTCTTTGCCTTATGGGTGGAGCCGCTGCCCCCGCCTTGTCAACGACGGCGCCCGAAAGGCAGCTCTTCCCTTTGCCGAGAGAGGGGGGTTTACGAGCGCCCCCCTCTCCTCCCCGCCCCCTTTTCTCCTCTCTCCCAACTCCCCTGGTCCCAGCCAAGCGCCGCTAGGAGGGCGGGATGCCGCGGCCCCGCCCCGAGGAGGCGGCAACCTCGCCTGCCGCGGCTCTGGCTTCATCCCCGCCGTGGATCCGCGGGGCTGAAGCGGCAGCGGGGAAAGTAGTTTTGCGAGGGTGATGCTGCGCCGCTGGCTTCCGCGGGAGGCGGAGGAGCGGCTGCCGCCTCTGGGACGCCTTGAGCGTGTGTGAGAGGGACGGAGGGAGTGACTGTGAGACAGGCGGACACACACGACACACACACGCGAGCCAAGCGGGGCGAGGGAGAGTCTCCAGCCAGCCATGCTGCAGCGCCGGGGCGACCTGGGGGGCTCCCCTCCGGCCTTGGCGGGGGGCCCCGTGTTGAGCGTGAAGCCCTGCCTCTACTACGCGGTGAGTGCCTTCGCCTTTCTCGACGGGCTGCCGGGAGCGGGAGAAGGGGGCGAGGCGCCCAAAGGGGCTCGCGGGGATTCAAGAGCGCCTGGAGAAGCCGCGCTTCTGAGCTGCTCCGGGTGTGGAGCGGGGGGTGTATGTGTGCGCACGCAAAGTCACGGGAACGGTGCAGCTTGGAAGAAGCGCGGAGTTTAATTTGTGCCGCGGTCCCCCCCCCCCCTCGCCCCTCCGACGTGGTTTCTGCGCCAGTGTCAAGGGGGGCTCCTCTGCTGCGCGCGCTCACCTGCAAGTTGGCTAGAGCGGGCATGGCGCGGAGAGCTTGTCCCTCGTCCCCCGTGTAACATGCATGGTTAGCATGGCTTCTGGGTGGGTCGTCCAGAGTGGAGTCATCCTGCTGCCTTTCCTTGTAGGAACTGTGAAAGATCCCAGCTCCGGGTATTGGTGGTTGGGTAGGGCTTTTGGAGACCGGGAAAAAAGTCAAAGCCAAACATCCCGCACATGCCTAATGGCTCTACATTTTGCAAGCGTAGTATTATTATTATTATTTATTTTGGGGGGGGGGCGGGGGGGGAGTTCCAGTACTTGTTGCTAGCCCTTTTCCCCACCCCGCCGGTCGCTGGGATTGAATTTGGCACCATAGCATATGCTCCTCTGCTGAACTTCAGTTCCTTCCCTGCACCACCGCATGCATCCCAAGTGCTGATGGTATAAAACTGTGGTGGTTGACCAGATCTCCTGCCACATGATTCCCTGTTTGAGGCAACTTTATTCTGGAACAGGTTGTCAAATAGTTGGAGGTGAATATGGGTTATGTGTGTATGGGGGGTGTGTGTAATTGCTGCACCTGGTGCTTGCAAAAATAAGAGTGCCCATTGCCACTGTGCTGTGTCTCAGGAGGACCCCTTGGGCACCCAACCCCTGGCCAGTTGCTGCTGAGGTGCTGCAGAAGCCCGTGGGAGGTTTGGGCCCCTTGGCTGGGTGCATGCTCTCTGCCTTGCATATCAACACCTTGTTCTGCTCAGACAAGGTCCGGTGGTGCAGGACAGCTATTGCTTGCATGCCAAGGCAATTGGATAAGTGAGTAGTGCTTGGTTCAGAAGAACAAGTGCTACTGTCTACAGTTGCTTACCTGTCCTCTTGTTCTGGGCGATGAAACTGTGAGGACTGGATCTTGCTCAGGGCAAGAAACTCAGCAAGAAGAGGTGGCAGCTGCTCTATCTGGGCACCAACAAGCCTCTCTAGAGAGAGCTTACAAGCCAAGAGGAGGCAGCAGCTGCACATTGCAAAAGCAGCCACTGCTGCCTGCCTCCCCCCTTTCCGTAGGATTTGGTGAGGGTTGGGGGCCTAGTGATGCTGCCCAGAGAGAGAAGCCTCTGCCCACTCACTTGCTTCCTTTCTCTGGTAGGCAGATTAGGAAGGATTTCGCTCACTGCTCAATATGAAGGTGTAGATAAGAGAGGGAGAGGTTAGAGGTAGTTGCTGTTTTGACTCACCTGAATGACAGTGCTGTTCCATGGCATGTATTGGGGGACAGAGCCATCAAAAAGAGCTCTGTAGGCAGTGCAGATGTTCCAATCCACCCCACCACCACCCTGCCCCATGCAGAGAGAGAAACTGAGGCAGCTGACCACCTCCATCCCCTTCCTCTCTTTTGGCAGAGTTGAGCTGTCTGGAAGGTGAGGAAAACGCCCCCACTTAAGGCAAGCAGCTTGCCCTTTCAGTGCAGTATTGCTTGGCTGACTGAAATTGTGTCATTTAGTTTGGCCTAGAATTTTATTTCATTCAATAGTTGTTGGGTTTTTTTTGGTTTTTAAAAGAAGTATAGAGGAATAATTCCTGCTGGAATAATGCTCACTTACATGTCTGTAGCTGGAGCTGTGTAAAGCTAAAGTGGTTGATTTTGGATGTTCTTTGTAGAAAAAGAGCTACTATATCTCAAAGTTTGAGATGTCCCAAGTGCTGTGTGTAATGAACTTTTGATCTAGTGAATCATATTGCCCTTAATCTTTGTTCAAAACCAAAGGGGCAAAGTGGAGCCTTTTTCCTGTGAGTTTTTTTGTGCAAAAATGAAATTATGGTGGTCTGCTTCAGAAAAAAACAGATGGCTGATCATTTCACACATTGAAACTGCTATAAAATATTGCAAACACATAATATAGCATATGCTAAAAATAATCTAGATGAAGGATCTAGAGTATTGGAGTTGTATGATGAAACACATGGCAGTATTTAAAATATTAAACGCTTCAACCTTTCAGTGCTTCCAATGCGGTACAGTAACAGTTTAATTGAATCCTGACTGGTAAAACTAAGACATTGCTACATAACATTTCAAGAATGACATTTCAAGCACAGAGTTACACAGAGATTTTGTTCTTTTCTCATCTCACTGCATTGGAAGAAGAATCACTTGTACTTGAAAGTATTGTAAGAAAGGGTCTCCTTTTCTGTTCTTAAGCTTCTTATGTGATAAGATTGCATTGTATTCATGTCTTAAAGTTGAAAAGTTGAGAAACTGCTTCCTTTTTTGCTACCCTACATAGCAGTTGTAGCTGAGGTTTTTTAAAAGGCTTGACTCCCTTATCTCTGCGCAGCTTGTTCCTTGTAGCCATGTGTAAATATTAAAGCAGTTTTAAAGCATGTAAGACATGCTGTTGCTATTTCTGCTGGTGTAATTGTGCAAAATGTCACTTGAAGAAAAACTTCTGCTTTTTAAAACCAGTATTGGAATTCAGCTGTTAGGTGGATATTTAATTTGACCTCTAAGTGGAAGACAGATGTTGTAACTTCATGAACTGCTCCAGCAGTACATGAGCTTGTGGTTTCTTGTCTTCATGCTGCTCTTGTAGACAGATTCTGATGTAATGTTTCTCCAGCCATAAAATTAATATTGGGATAAGTACAGACGTAAGACATTACTCTAGAATATACAATCCACTTGGCTATTGCATTTCAGAGAAACATTTTCCTTTTACATGTATTGCTCAACAGGTTTTCTTATGTGGGGAATTTGTTAAGCCTGAATAAACCCATAGTTAACCCGTTAAAAGTTTAGCGACATACAGCTTTGGTAACAGGAAGGTAAAGAAAACTTCAGTTCTACACATTGTTCATTCTTGTGATATTCTTTAGACCTGGTCTCTGATATGTTTAGTTACCTTTTAAGTTGTGCACCAAGTTACATTATTGATGAGTCCTAATCATGCAAATATATGCACTTACTGTAGATTTCAGAGAGGTATAGTTTAGTATACAGAATTCTGTCTTGGACACCACACTTAAAGTACACCCTATTTCTTGTTAAAGTTAGGAATCAAAATGTGAGGAATATATTCTTAATAAATGAAAATCACAGTGGAATAGGTATGCCTAGCTCTATGTTGGCTTGTGATCAACATGTTTATTTTGTAGAAGGTATAGTTCAGTACTTCTAAAAATGTGAAATGCTGTATTGAAATCCACTTAATTTAGGGTTGCTGCTATGATCCTCTTTATCAGTTAATGCTTTGTCACTTGTTTCTTTATTTTGTTTATAAAGAGTGTTTTCATTCCCATTGAGCAAACTAGCACCGTTTTCTTAAATAAACGGCATGTTTACATGTCTGTTCTGATGTGGCAATTATATCAATGTGTTAAACATGTTCCTTGGGAAGTCTAATCCTTTCTTGCAGGATGATTTTGTTTCTGAAGCATGTATTGCAACAGTGTTCCAAAATATTAAGTAGTTAAATTCCTCCCCCCCCCCAAATAAAAGGAAATGTGCAGAGGAAATGTCAGTTACAAACTTGTGGATGAGTATGTCTTGTGGTTGAGTGAGAAACTATGTAGATGTTCTCATGAGATTAACTTGTTAGGTTGACTTTATGTAGTTTGACAACTATCAAGATCAAATGTGTTAAGTTTTCTAAGGAGTGCTCTGTGCATTAGATATCCAGCATATCAATTTAAGTCATGATGGCGAAAGGCTGGTCTTACTGGTCATTGCTTGATCATATATTCATTTAGAGTAGTGAATTTCCTGGCTTCAGTAGGAATGCTTTCTCTAAAATATAAAAGCCAAAGTAGATGTTGCATAGGCGAGTTGTGAGATTTCCACTTAAAACCAGGGAATCCCGAGGAACAGTGCTATTGGGGGAGGGGACCAATAGCAGGCAGCCTGTTAACTTTTGCACTGTAGGACTAACAGCAGGTAGGGGAAAGAAAATGAACAGAATAATGTCCCTGAATGTATTTACTTTTGAAAAGTATATAAGGGAAACTTGATGCGATGGAAAGAACCTATTTGAAAGTGCATGGTTATTTCTGAATATGAATGCCATAGGAAGGATAAGAAAGGGCATATTGTTTAAAAGATATGTGTTTAATGTGCATAAAATGCCATGTTTACATGTATTATGTACGAAACTTGCAAAATGCCTGTTTTTGCAGAGAACTGCAGCAAGTGCAAAAAGCTGCTTTTGCAGTTAAAGCTGCAATAAGAGGGTGGAATCTTTGTTTTAGCTTTGTTTGTGTTAATTGATGACTCATCCCTGTAAGACTGGGTCTGGGTCTCACAAGCTGCCAGCACAGGTGCTTTCTCTCTATTACAGCAAAGAGGGCACAGAATCCAGAAAGCAGGACAAACTCCTCCACGGAATCACTATGAGTGATGATACCAGACCCCAAGAATAACTTAGTACTGGAGATGTACTATCATCCCTCTGATGTCAAGATGGAAAATGAAATCAAATAGGTATCTAAGAGTGCAAGTGTGCTAGCAATGGCTTACTTCAGCTACCCTCACATAGACTAGGTAAATGCATGTTCGAGTTGTGACAAAGCTGTTAAATTTTTAGATTCCCTAAACGACTTTTGGTCATCAAAGTTACTGGAGGCCAAGAGGATTCCAGCATGGTCAGTGAATGAAGTTCAGTATTGGAGGCAAGAAGACGTCCTTCAGAAAATTCTTGGCATCTGTCCTCACTGTGTAAAATACAGTATAGGGCAGATCTCCATACCTGAACATCAGTTAGTCTCTGTGAGAACAGGTTGCCAAACTAAATGGACTAAATGGATCAGCAAGGCCTTCTTATGTTCTTAAATTGCCCCACAACAAAACTATTTCTTGATCAGGTTATGTTGTATTTTACGCACAACAAATCTTTTCAAACAATAAAGCCTTTCTAGTAAACATGGTGGCTTGTGTTCGGTGGTCTTAAGGAAGTGTTGGTGCCTAAAATTCCATTGGGGAGATGTTCTGCCTGTTCTATGCTACTTGGTCTTTAGAAAAAGAACATTAACTGTATTGCTCTTCAGAACTTTTATCAGCAGTGTGCAGCGGAAAGGATTTCCTGCATTTATTTGTGTGCTAAATGCAGTGCTGCTAATACAAGCATTTAGACCTCAGCAGTTCGCATATTTCATGGGTGGGTACAAATAAATAAATGAGGAAAGAATTTTTTCCCCCTTTTTGACAGCTAATGTTCTGACTTCTGAGGTAGTAGATGTATATAAAAGACTTGAAGACTTAAAGCTGCTGTTGCAAATAACTGAGTGTTCCCTTCTATGATTCTAGCAAGACTTACTTCACATTTTGGTGCCATTGCATTGAATATTTTCCAGTTAGTGGTAGCTATAATGTTGTGGCAGCGGGAGCCAGTATTTCTCTAGCAACTACTTTTTGCCCTTTTTTGTTCTCTTTAAGTAGCATAAATCTTGGGTTTTGTACTGTCAGATATATTGATTAACTTTATTCAGTGAAAAGTAGGTTAACAGCGCCCTGCTGTGATAATTCATTTTCCAGACTAGATTTGAATGAACAAATAGGACAATAAATGGGCTCGCTTATGTCAAACACTGCTAAGATCAGAAATATTTCTGTGTTGCAACACGGTAAGATTTCTTACCTTGACTATGCTTTCAAATGTGAGGTTGTTGGTTTTTTTTTTTTAAAAAAACTAACTTCTACACAAATATTTTTTCCCCCCTCTGATCAGGAAAACAACTGTTTCAAACCAGCTGTTGGCATTTGGGAGCCTATTTGCAAAAAGGATGGAACAAATATAGGGAATGTTTTTTAATAGAGGCCGTAGTTGTCTTCGGTGTTAAATGTTGGAAATCAATCAGCTTAGTAGTACTGTTTTAACCCGTGAAGTGAGAAAACGGGAGAACCATTTTTATAGCTTTTCATTGCTAATTGGTTTTGAGCACAGTAGATTCTAGACATACACTTGAAGAAGAAGAGTTTGGATTTGATATCCTGCTTTATCACTACCCTAAGGAGTCTCAAAGTGGCTAACATTCTCCTTTCCCTTCCTCCCCCACAACAAACACTCTGTGAGGTGAGTGGGGCTGAGAGACTTCAGAGAAGTGTGACTGGCCCAAGGTCACCCAGCAGCTGCATGTGGAGGAGTGGAGACGCGAACCCGGTTCCCCAGATTACGAGTCTACCGCTCTTAACCACTACACCACACTATCAATCTTGCATGCTTGGTGTGGTTTCTTAGTGCTGAAACACCACATGAGAAAGATAAACAATGTCTCCATTTTCTAATGCAGACAGTGAAAAGCCAAATATATGCCAACCATGAGGTGTGTGCCCTGTATGTGGTGTGAACATACACAGAGAACTGAAGTACAAAAATGAGCACTTAACTGTGCATATACCAGAGGTATTCTATGTCTAGTCATTGCACATTTGACTTGTAGCTGGTGTGTATTTGAGTAGGATCTTAAAATTGTTCTTAAACGTGTTGCGTTTGCAAGTACTCTCTGATAATGACACTGGAAAATGCCATAATGACTTGAGTATTCCATCATTATTCAAGCTCAATTTACTTTAAGCTAATCTTATTGTAAGCCATGCCTGCAGGAAAGCAGCATGACTAATCTCTTCCATGTATTGAATTCCAATTTTTCTCATAGATAGGGCCTCTTAGTGTGCTATGCCTCTATGAAGCAAAAAGCTCAATTAATGTGTGGACAAGAAATTCAGCTACTGCATCAAGGAAATATGTAATGAGCAGGAGAGCCACAACTATTTTGCATGCTGTCTGAATAGTAATTGGAACGTCTTTATGGTCATAGCAGATATCAAACTGCAGTCAGATGTGTGATTTTTTGTTTTGCATTGCAAGGTGTATAACAGGGGTCAGCAAACTTTTTCAGCAGGGGGCCGGTCCACTGTCCCTCAGACCTTGTGTGAGGGCCGGACTATGCAGTATTTTGAAGAAGAAAAAAAAGATGCACGTGCCCCGGTGGCTGATTACTTGTGTCTTGCGAGTGGCAGGGGCTGGCGGCGGGGGTGGGACGATGAGCGGCGCGTGAAAGGGCTCCGTAGAGGGGCTGCTTAAAATGGCGGCCGCTTGAGTGCTGCTGCTGCTGGCACTAACAAAGCCCAGCCCCCTTCCTCCTCTAGGCAGGGCGGGGAGAAGCCAGGAGGAGGGAGAGGGAAAGAACGCGCATGCTGGTGACCCCCGCAGTGATCCCCGGACCGTCCACGGGCCAGATCCAGAAGGCAATTGGGCCTGATCCAGCCCATGGACCTTTGTTTGCTGACCCATAGTATATAATTTCAGACATGAGCAACTTGAATCTAAGGTTATATACGTATAAACTTTGAAAGCATGAGAGTTCAACTGTGCCTTGTATTGGTACTTCTTTTCACATGACTTTGGAGAGCAGCGGCATGACCAAATGAATATGTTTCATTCTGGAACTGTTTGTATTGTACTATTGGTCAAAAGGTTCTTGTATTGACCTAAAATCTTGTACTTATGCATTTACAGTTTCTGTAAGTATTCTCCACAGGTACTGTGGGGTAATATTGAGGTAATAGCTCCTCTGAACTGGACTGTGGAAATTCAAACAACACTTCTGCGTGCAGCATTCAGTGGAAATAGTATCGTATTGTTTGGGCCACTAGAAACCAAATGGCTAGTTTTTGCTCAGCTGAGGAGTAAACTGAAGTAAGGCTGTGGCATTAGCAAACTACCCACCAAACCAATACATGGAATAAACCCCCCACCCCACAAAAATGGTTAATGAGCTCCCACACTAGCAATAACCAGGGATGTATGATGGATTTTTTTTCTTACTGTATAGTTTTTTGCAGTAAATGTAATTTGGCAATAAGCATGCATCTTAGAAAATATGAGCGAAGCGGATAGATGTAGAGGAAGTTGCGCAAGAGGACCACATCTACTCCTCTAGCTGCAGCGGCATGCTGTCTCTTGTAAGTGGCATGTGGGGTCAGAGAAATACTTGGCACATCTGTCCCCTTCCAAGATTGCCGGGACACACACTTAATCTGTGCAGACAGTAGCTGGCAGGAAAATATTGTCAGTGTTTGTGAGAGATGGACGATGAACTGTTTGAATCTCAGGATTTTTACACTGTTTCAAACTCACTTTGAGCTCTGTTAGATACCTTTTCTAAGCTTCCCAACAGCTAGAAACACACTTTCCACCTTTATTTTGGCAAGTAATGTATGAAAGCATGTCCATTTGTGTGCACATTTTGAACACAACTGGCCTTTCTAACGAACAGAAGAGTGCTGCAGAAACTAGCATCCCGGTTTAGCCAGTTCATGAAGGTTTTTTTTTTAGGCAGAAGCTATGTAGCCTTAAAAGGACTTGTTTAAATTTGTGTGTGTGTGTGTGTGTGTGTATACGCGCAAGGAATATGTCAAGCTTGTAAAAAGCAAGCAAACCTTCACTACTTTTATAAAGTTAACATATTTTCTTCTTGCATATTAATAAAGGAAGAGTCTGCGTTGCAACTTTTACAAATTGAATATAGTATGGAAACGCTTTTGTTCTGTTTGTATTATTTGGTTTTTCGGGGGAAAGGGTAGATATGTGAGAGGAAAGAGATTATTCTATCCCTACAACCTTGACATAACCATCACAGAATCACAAATGTAAACAATACCTTTTAAGGCTATATCAGAAGTGCAACTAATTGCTGAGGCTATAGGTGCGTTATAAATCACTGAATGAAATGATCCTTGAAAAACTAAAAAGAATGAACAGCTGAAAATTGGAGCAAAAGCCACAGCACCATACAAAGATACCAAGAACTATGCTATTTTTGCAAATTTACTCTGAAAACATGTGGTCATTGTTAAGAATAAAATTAAGTCCATAGTATATATTTCCACGAATTCCAACAATTCAGGCCAATAAATGCTTGACACTGAGTTCAAGGTCAAGTGAGGGTATGTTCACATTACCAATTAGTGTATTAAGTAGATACTGTAAGTAGATAAATTAAGTAGATAAATAGGGACCGCTCCCCAGCAGGAAGGTAAACGGTGTTTCTGTGTGCTGCGCTGGTTCGCCAGCCGCGGCTTAGTCACGCTGGCCACGTGACCTGGAAGCTGTCTGTGGACAAGCGCCGGCTCCCGGCCTCTTGAGCGAGATGAGCACGCAACCCTAGAGTTGGTCACGACTGGACCTGATGGTCAGGGGTACCTTTACATTTTATATATTTCCACGCATTCCAACAATTCAGGCCAATAAATGCTTGACACTGAGTTCAAGGTCAAGTGAGGGTATGTTCACATTACCATTTAGTGTGGCTCCAGCATGCACTGCTGGTTTTTAAGATGGGTTCATACAACATTAGCCACAATCCATCTGCATCCTGTTGCTTTTAGAGAAATACTCCTCTCTAGTGTACTCAGAATTTCTACCACACTTAAAAACAATATGGTTTTCTTCTGCTGCCTTATCTTCCACCCCTAGGACTAACAGAACTTCTACAGATTTTTCTTACTGTATTTTCTTTATCGAATACTGTTCTTCCATCCCTGGACAGTAATGTACTCTCTGTTTGGCTGGCTAGTTTATTTCCTGAGATGAATTCACGAGTATCTTAAAACAAAACATAGAGAACAGCACAAAGAGATGAAAACCATGTTTTAGGCATGCACCGTCATGGCTAAACTTGAACACAAGGTAAACCATCTTGTGTCAATACTGGGCACTTTAAAAATGATAAGATATTATGAGATATTATGTTATCTTGGAGTTCTGTATCTTGTTGGCTTTATGAGGTATAATGAGTAATTTGTATATTGGTATATGGCAGTCTTTGCCAGCATGTTACCCTCCAGCTGTTTTGGGCAAACTCTTCAGCCCAAGTTGGCATGGCTGTGCTGTTAGGACTGATGGCAGTTGTCACTAGGTTGGGCAAAGGCTGGTACCATGGTACCTTGGTTCTCAAACTTAATCCATTCCGGAAGTCCGCTCTAAAACCAAAGCGTTCCAAAACCAAGGCATGCTTTCCCAAAGAAAGTAACGCAAAATGGATTACTCCATTGCAGACTTTTAAAAACAACTCCTAAAACAGCAATTTAACATGAATTTTACTATCTAACAAGACCATTGATCCATAAAATGAAAGCAATAATCAATGTACTGTACTATAAAATAAATAAGACAGTATTGTAGATGATAAAAATTAAAATTACACCCCCCCCTTACCTGTACTGATGATAGTCATTGTTTGGATGGGGGGCTTTTATCCATTTCTGCAGTCACAAAATCAGTCAATCAATCAATGAGTAGCTGAACTGGGTTCCACACAGTCATAAAAACAAATTAACCGAAAAAGCCTCAAAAATGAAAACGCAAAATAGCTAAAACAAAAGCGCCAAACTTAATCTGTTCTGGAAGTCCGTTTGACTTCTGAAATGTTTGAAAACCAAGGCACACTTCTGATTGGTGCAGGTGCCCCAGAAACAAGAGCAGAAAGCCACATCGGACGTTTGGCTTTCAAAAACTGGAACACTTCTGGGTTTTCAGCATTTGAGAACCAAGGCATTTGAGTACCATGATGTTTGAGAACCAAGGTACCACTGTATGTGGAACAACATGTAGACATGGTTATTAAAGTGCCGTGTAAAATACTCTCTACTTTTACCATACTATTTCTAGAGCCAGTACAGAAGCATTCCAAACAAAACTCTCATTTTTACGCAACATATATGACTTAAGAGATGTAGCCTTAAGCAAAACACTTCCACCGGACAATAGTTCTTCATATTGTTCCACTGGAAGCATGGCCATATATCAACACTGGTAAATAGTTCACTAACCAGGTTTGACTTCCAAGCCTTCAAGCATATGATCTTGTATACTGTGAAGCTGTTGTATACGGAGTCAAAACATTGATGTCCTGTGCAAACATTGGTCAGGGAAACTCAGGCCCAGGGACTGAATGTGGTCCTCAAGTTCTTTCTGTCTGGTCCACCAAGGTGTCCTTAGGCCCATTCCTGCCAGAAACTATATCTATAAGCAACTCCCCATTTGCATGTGTTTGAGTCCTGCACAGCTGCTAATGCACAGGTCATTTTCAGCAGGGCTGGATTACAGTGGTACCTCCGTTTACGAACTTAATTTATTCTGGAAGACCGTTCTTACACCCAAAGCGTTCTTAAACTGAGGCGTGCTTTCCCTAATGAGGCCTCCTGCCGGTGGTGCCCTTCCACTGTTCGTCTTCCGGGGCAAAGTTCGCTAGCCAGAAAACCTACTTCCGGTTTTGCAGAGGTCATTCCCCAAATCGTTCGTTAACAGAACTGTTAGTAGATTGAGATACCACTGTATGCGTGTCCTGCTGACACACACAGTGCCTCGAAAAGCAACCACCACATAAATGGGAATTGCCTGTATACTTCTTTAGTTTGTGGGTAATACGTTATACTGTGGTACCTCAGGTTACATACCTTCAGGTTACAGGCTCCACTAACCCAGAAAGAGTACCTCGGGTTAAGAACTTTGCTTCAGGATGAGAACAGAAATCGCGTGGCGGCAGCGCGGCAGCAGGAAGCCCCATTAGCTAAAGTGGTGCTTCAGGTTAAGAACAGTTTCAGGTTAAGAACGGACCTCCGGAACGAATTAAGTACGTAACCAGAGGTACCACTGTACCACAAGAAAAAGTATGCATTTTGTCTAGAAATTTTTAAATGAGTCAAGTAACTGGGCACAAAATAAGGTATGAGGGAGAATGGGAGATATATGAATAAATATAACACCACTTATACTGTAGGCTACTGTGGAAAAAACATCAAGGTTCAGTGGCTTGCTAAGTACTGTCGTTAATACTTAGGAGGAGAAAAATATGATTATAAATTATGTTCCTTAATTGAATAGAGCAATGGCATTCAAAGGCATACACAATTTCCTGTGGAATAATAAGCACAAAACGTGATTGCTGAAACTTTATTTTTAAAAAGTGCAAGAAAAGAACATGTAACACAATTACATTCACCCGAATACTTCATGAAAAACTAAGTGCTTTGTTTAATAAAGTACTGACCTTAATATGAGAAAATCTTTACATGTTTTAATTGCTCTTGGTTGCTTCATGCTTTCTGAAAACGAGTTTTATGTTGTATTATTATCAAGAGTTTCCATAATTAAGCTTCTTGATACATCCTGTGCACTGAGCCAAAGTGTTTAAAATCTTTCACACGTCCGGTTCTAAGCTTTCGAACTTGGCTTGATGTCAGCAGGTATTTTTAAGTTAATACAATATGCAGTACTAAAAAACGTTCACCATTTTTAGTAGCACAGTGGCTGGGGTGTGGTGTGATAGTGTAATGCTTTGTGTGAGTGTGAGAGAGACCACTTCAATGTAGTAATTTCAAATGGGTACTTGCAGTACATTTTATTTTATTGCAGTTTTCCCTTCTAATCAAGTCTAAATTCTGATTTAGCCTATAGTAATGTAGTAGTATTCATTTCATGCAACCTTTATCTACTGAAAGTGATATATGTGCTTGGTACAGGGAATGTACTATGTAAACATACAGTGAAGTTTTTCAGAAAGCTGGATTTGTTACTAAGAAACCAAAGATTTCAATAGTAAATCTTATTACAATACCGTGTGTAACAAGTAAATTTTTATTAGAATGGTGTTTAATCAGGACGGCTCATTCCTAATTCTCTCAATTGTTCTTGTTTTAAGCCAACATGTTGACAGACGACACTACCCATTTATTTAATTGATCTGCGACACTGAACACCATTCTAATAAAATAATAAAACAGCTTACACTTTTTCCCCGATGATAGGATGGAAGTAGATGGTGGTAGAGAATCTAGTGATTGCCATATAGCGAGCAGCAAGGGGCACTTGGGGCCCCAGAAGAGGACCTTTGATCTCACCAGGGCTAACTAATTACCACGCATCTGTCCCTTATCATGTTGGAACTAGAGCTTTAGTGTGGTGGCACCTACCTGTTGCATATCAGGAAGGCACCCTCCTTTTTTGTATTTTCATTGAAGAGTTCCAGCAAGCATACTAAGCAGTGGGTTTTTACCCCAATCAGTATCTGTATTTATTTGAAATTGTTCATATGCAGTTGTTTTCATACAAGCAATTATTTTGTGCATACTTTCTATTGTATTGTGACATCACTTTAAGATGCTTCATAGGAAGTGATTCATAAATGCAATAAAGCAGTTAGCTTGCATTAGCCATGGCAAGTCTTGTAGCCACATAATTAGGCACTAGCATGCATCTGGGGCCTTGGGTTCCTTCCAAGAATAGGACCCTCATCCTCCAAGGTGGAGACGTAGAAGAGTGTTTGTTAGGGAGAGGCTTTTTGAGGCCTTTCCTTTTCATTTGGGACATTTGTCCCCTCCCCCTTTGGGGAAGGCATAGCAAGTAAAATAGTTAGGCAAACCTTTGGAAATAAAATTTCCACCAATATTAAACCTAAAGACTGGAATCTTAAGGTCTTAGTCTAACACTGAAGCCCCAAGTCTCAGTGATCATGGGCTAGAAACCAAAGGCCCAGAAAGGATAGGGCTCCCTGTGAAATCAGCAAGGCCTCGACAGCTAGGCAAACCAGCCTCAGGACAACAGGGCCAAAGATATTCCAGCAGGTGGTGGAACAGAAGTGGTGGTGGGGGAACAGAAACACTGAAAAGAAGGGGGCATAAACCTGAAACTGTGTCTTCATTTGGACACATGTTCCAGTTTCTGGCAGATTGACGTAAACCATAAATAGATTTATGCAACCGCCACAGAAACAATGCCCTAAAAGCCAAGGAATATATCCCAGCCAGCCCAAGACCCACAAATAGGATGGAAGCGGCCACCAGCTTGCCTGGCCTCTGCTGAAATTGCATGCAAAACCTTCCCACCAGAATGCAAAGCAACAGAACTCCACACCTCAGGGCCTACAACGTTAGACCCCAGCTGCAGCTTCATTCAGGCCTTCAGCCTGCAACTCCCCACCAGGCTGCTGCATGCAGGCAGACAAAGCCACTGCAGCTTAAAACCGCTGGGTCCTCAACACCTCAGGGCATGACAAAGTGACATTTCCCCATGCAGAGAAGGCTGCAGGTGCCGCCGACCACGCTGCGCTTAGGCCCTGCTGACTGCAAAGAACCAGAAATGTTGGATTTGTGGAACTGAAGAGGCTGGGGAAAGGGTGCAGTGGACGTAAAAAGCCCCTCCCTGGTGTGGCCCGACAGCAGCACAGCATGCGTCTGCATACAGCGTGGCTGAGGCCACACCACAATTTCATTCCTTGGAACGATTTCATTCCTGGCATGGCTACAAAGGTCTGCTGTTCCCAGAGCATGCTGCCCCTCCCTGGCAGGTGAACTGATTGGTGATTGGCAATAGTTCTTTTCTTTGTTGCACAGACAACGCCCCCCCCCGCCAATTTACTCAGGGTTTAGGTTCCAAGGCCCTGCGCATTTCAGTGAAATCATGAATAATAATAATAATAATATTTATTTATTTATTTATTTATTTATTTATTTATTTATTATTAATAATACCCCACCGCTCTGGGCGGCTTCCAGCAAAATATTAAAATACAATAATCCATCAAATATTATGTTGGAAATGCCATTGAAAAAGCCAGCATACCCTTTTTTGTGACTCTTTGGGTCGCTTCCGGATTTGGTGTGATTGCACCCATATTGAAAATGTTCTACAGGTTTCTTCATCGCCAGTTTTTTTTTTTTCTTTTGGAAGGCTTGCAATGCAGTGGAGTGGAGATGAGGTAAGGAATTTATTGGAGCCCACCTAATGTATTTCCTTCTCTTAACATTAAGCACGTCTGAGTGGTACCTGGGGGAGAGACGTTATGTGAAACTCAGATATATCATTCTTAGCCTAAACACTTTATTTTCTGTCCATGAGCATATACACCTCTTCTTCTTTTTCATGCTCGATTATATTCATAAATCATCAAGGAGCTTTATGTTGGTCTTAATGTTATTTATCTGAAAGCTGGTTCTTATATTTGAGTAAAAAAAGGACACATGTTTCTTTAAGAAGATTGAAACTCTTAAACAGCTGGAGGTTGTCTTAACAACACAAGAATAAAAATGGTACTGTTGTGCAACCATTCAGTGCTTTTTGTCAGCCATTTCTCTGTAGGAAACATGACGTGCCTCTGATCAGATAGTGGGAATGTTTTCTTCTACTTCCCTGAGTCACTTGCGAGGAATGTTAAGATTAATGTACCAGATGAATTCTGTCACTGCTGTAATAATGGAAATCACTTTGCTTTTGAACTTGCCACACATTTTAAATAAAAGCCAGGTATTTAAGAGGTCTAGTATTGATTTCAAGAGAAATTAGTTGCACATTTTGGTGTTAGGCATTGCTTGTTTATGACCAATCCTGGTCTTGCTTAACTTAGCCCATTACGTATGGAGTTTGGCACTCTGTGTTCCTTTGTTTCTGGAAGCAGCTTTCATATTTATATATTGCTTCATCAGGAACGGTTATTTTACTCAGTTTCTTGCCACCATTCTAGCTCAGCACAGACAGAATAGGATCTGCAATGTAGCCCAGTCCACTACTCATAAGCAGCTTTTGACTTCAGTGGAACTCTTAAGTCCATATGCATAGGAGTGCAGCCTTAAGTGGATAGCATAAATAAACTTTTTAACAGAAATCCAAAAAAAGACACCACACTCATCTGACCACACTGATGCCACAATGTTGTGGGCTGAGCTTAACTGTGCTAAAGTGCAGCTTTGAATCATAGCAAGTTAGTTGGACAAATTATTCCACAAGTGGAAAGATCATATTAAAAAGGAGTGTGTGGTAACTATATATTGACTGGGTACTTTGACCTTAATTTTTTCCATGAAGTTTTCTGTACAACTTATTTTTATCACATGCTTCAAGTGAACTGAGATGTCAGTGCATACACAGAAAAGCACGGACACTCCCACATACATATTCCAAAACAGGTATGAGTCCGTAGACAAATTGACTCGATGGTCATGTTGACTAACACTTGAGTAGACAAATAGTTATTGCATTCAAAATAAGTGTGTAAAATTTGGAATAATTTGGAATAATCAGTAGAAAATAGTGTTATCTTCTGTTTTTGAGCTTTAGCTTATAGTGGAGGTTGCTCTGAACTTTCAGCAAGTGATGTAGACTCCAAAGGCCTCTCCATAAATGACCTTTTGTTGTTGATGGGAAGCTTTGCATGATGTTGTGCTTTAAAAAATAAATATATCCTACAACTAATCAGCCTAATAATTTAAAAAAGCTAGTTCACCCAGTGTCATAAAATATTTGGAAGGAAATACTAACTGCTAGCAACAAAGGGCTTTTCTAGACTCCTTAACTTCAAATAACATTTCTGTTCCTTTTATAGCAGGCATTCTCTAGTTAATTTTCAAGCATAATAGAAATCAAAGGAAAAATAAATGGAGTGTCATGCCTGATCTTATTTCAAAATATGAATAGCTTATTGCTTCAACTTCATTTCTGAAATTGGCTCCTTTAAGTTTTGTTATGAAGTAGCATTGACCTCTTTTACCTGTAAACAGAGCACTGATGATGATCACCTGTATCATAAAGATGCCATGCAAAGTTTATTTGGTATTTGGTATAATGATTTGAAGATAAAATATATGTGTGCTAATTGCTTAATCATGTGTGCAGCTTGGCTTAAAAATGCAAATGAAAAAGACTGTTTCCTGCATAAAAGCTGTGCTTGGCTTTTACACAAGTACAAATATTTAAGAGAAAAGATCAAAATGATTCATAACTTGCTCAGCAACACATGTGCAGTATTTTATTTTAGGTCCAGAGGGATATTATTGGGAAATAAGAATAATTCTTATTCTGAATTATTAGTGTGTGTCCCACACATGATTAGTACAGACATGTCTTGATTGTATAATGTACACCCCCAGGACATTGGTGCATCTGATAAAGGGCTACTGTTTGGTCAGTTGCCACATCTGCTCTATTAATACAAATGTTTTCTGCCTAGGTTTATTATTTCCTGCATTTATAAACTGCTTTTCATCACTTTGCTTGATACAGTTTCCAACAAAATGAGTAAACAACCCCCTGCACATCATACAAAGTAATAAAACTTTTTAAATCCTCATGAGTTAAACAACAAAACAATACTACAGTACAAAATTATTATGAGATTGAGAGCACAAACAATGCAGACTTAGGCTTCAGACTTCAGGCTTCAACCAAAACAATTCAGACTTCAGACTTGTGAGATCTGCTTTGTAAAGGACATACAGTTAAGATCAAAGACCAGGGTGCCCCTGAGTAAATTCTAAGCCTGGGTGAGCAAGTGTGTATTAAATAGCTAATCGAAGCTCATTAACCATGGAGCCATCTGTGCTTCCAAGAGAAGGAAGTTCCACAGTCAGGGCACAGATACCCAAGAAGGCATTAGTGCAGGTCTACACACAGTGAGCAACACTTGCTAGCAAGACTGGAAAGGGTCCCTCCACCAATCTCAGAACCCAGGAAGGCTGGTTAAGATGCCAGCAAGAACGAGGCAGGACCCAATGGTTACCGGGAAGGATTATTTTGTCTCTGAAAAGCTTACTTTTATTATAGGGGTTGTCTGTATTCAGGAATCCTGCTTGCTTTCGTTAATGTGTCCTTGCAAGCCAGAGTTGCATGGAAGCTATTGTTATAACCATTTATTAACCTTGTGGATAAATGTATGGAGTATATGTGTTTGGGGTGAGGGATACTGTTCTGAAATAAAAACCTTAATTTACAGTAAGCGTGATGAAGGAAGTTAGTTAACATTGCTTGTAGATTCCCCCCCCCCTTCCCTAAATTAAACTTTTTTTCTCAAATAAACCTTGTGGTACAAACAGTTCTTAAGAAAATTCTATAGATAGAAATTATGTACACAAGGGGGAGTTCTGTATATACAAACCATATGCTAGTACCACTACCAGACAGACATTTTATCACGTTCTGCTTCTCTGGAGTGGTCATAGTTCTCTTGGAAAAAAGAAAAAAAAAGCTAAACTAAACTGTATAAAGTCTCGCAAATGTTTCGTGTCTAAGTTCAAAGGAGCAGTTAGAACTAAAATTATCTTGTAAATGCTGTGTTTGAGATAAGAGGAAAATAGCTAATTCTGGTGCCTAATGGAAAAAAGATTAAGTTGCTGAAAAACCTATTGGAAATGCGGTTGGACAGATTAAACTGGGTTCGCCTCCTCTTTTCCTATTGTATGATTATAGTAGGTATTGTACAGCCTGGCCTTTGTGAGTTCTTTGTTAGTTTGGATACAGATGAGCCTTCTGTGATGTTTGCATCTATTTATACGACTTTATGCACACCACATTTTAAATACAGTTGTACCTCGGTTGTCGAATACCCTGGAACTCGTACGTTTCGGCTTATGGACAATTGAAAACTGGAAGCGAGTGTTCGGGTTTTCGAATGATTTTTGGAAGCCGAACTTCCAGTGCGGCTTCCGATTGAGTGCAGGAAGCACCTGTAGCCAATTGGAAGCTGCGCCTTGGTTTTCAAACATTTCCGGAAGTCGAACGGACTCCTGGAATGTATTCTGTTCAAGAACCAAGGTACAACTGTTTTCAATTTCTTATTATTCAGTATGTTTTAAGATTATGACATAGTATAAAAGAAGAACAGAGCCATACAGGACTTCTCCTGTGGACCTAAGTGGATGAACAGGTACATATACAGAGTTGTAGTTTTTCAGGTAACTTTCAACTCTGTATGTCAATGCTAAACCACGCAATCTTTTGTGGCTTGTAATTTTTGTGAGACTTAATATCAAGCGAGGTTTCTACTGTTCCAGGGAAATTGAAACATTGAGCTTGGTTGTAAGAGTTTTTTCCGTTACAACTACCTTTGGTTTGCTGATTTTTAACCTGCTTTTCTCATCACACTATTTTCAGATGCTCTTGTAATAGACAACAGTCTCCAAGGTTAATTTTCGTTAACTTATTTCAGCTGCCATCAGCCTTTTAGGAAAAGCAGCACAGAGAAGCATTGGCCCATCCATTTCAAACAGATTCGTCATAAATTTTCCTTGGACTTTTGAGAAGTATTTGTTTGGATTATCATTAGGAGGTATTCATCTTGGTGCTTGACTCGGGTGGTGAAGGGTACACCCTTTAAACAAGTATTTTAGAAATTTCAAAGGAATTTATAACGGAACAAGTTGCATCACTTTATTGTTAAAAGTGCTGCAGCTGTGTGTATGACATAGCTGTTGGCGTTTTTAGTAGGCAATCAGTTGCAGGTATCATGAAGCAAAATGCTTATCTTCAAAGGATTCTTGCAGACAAAAGGTTCCACAACTGTCATGCACACACTGTATAACAATCCTTTGTTCACTAAATTTCTCTTAATCTAAAGTGCCTTCTTCTCCTCCTCCACCCCCATTTCTTGCTTAATGGAACAACCATTGGAGAAACATGGTATTAATCATGAAATCCACTACTCCCATTTTTGCAGTTGTGGGTTGCTGTAACTAGGCCTATTCACAGATTCATTACCGATGGATAAACATTGTTGAGTAATACGGTGGCTCCTTAGATGCGTGTATTTTAACAATTAAGCAATAAAATATTTGTGTGTGTGTGTGTGTGTGTGTGTTTGCCTTGATAGATTTGATGTTATATCTAAACTTACCATGGAAAATGGAGCACTTTGATAGATCAATTTTCCTCTTTGCTTTAAAGATTTACTGATGTTAAGCTGTGTGCTACACACTTCTGCTAGGCCAGCTGTTGGTGAGGAAAACGTCACCTATATAAAATGACCTGTCAGATAACAATGTCATTTTAAATCCTTCACTTACTGCAGTTCTGCAACATAATGGGGTTTCTGTCAACCCAGAGAACATTGCATTATAAGGTTTATCAAGCTTTTAATCATTTTGACATAGGCTTCCAAATTATGGATTGGTTTACAGTGGAGTTGGTTTACCACTCTTACCAAGCCAGCAGCTGCTTAGACACTTATTTTTTTTTTTTTTTGAAAAAAATAACCTAGGCAATCAGATTTCTGAATTGTAGGGGGTTGGACAAGATGGCCTTCAGAGTCCCTTCCAGATCTTCAGTTTATGATTCAATGTTCTTCAGGGCTCATGCAGCTAGTGTTGTGACAATCTGGTGCCAGGTGGCCAGTTAGAAGAAGTTGTATGTTAAGGTCACCGAGATCAAACAGATTATGACCATCTTATATTCAGTCTTGATTATAGTGCCTGTGAATGCTTCCGGAACACCATTTAATGGTGTCAGTTGGATGATGATGTTGACAAGATGCTCGAAAGGGTGCTGCTGGGCAAGGTGTGGAAATTCCAGTTTTTCTCTGTGCTGTACATGGCAAGTAAAAGATTAGTATGCAGTGGTGTAACAAGATGTTTTTCAGAGAAACTTGTCTCTTTTACTGATCTTTCAGGGGTTTCTCAGAACATGGACAGAAACTTAGAGTGACTAACTCTCTTCCCACACATCCCACTCTTCGCCAACTGTTTAGATGCCGCACATCAGCTGTGACTGTGGACAAGATGAAAGAGGAGAGGGCTTAACTAAACATGTGGTCATCCTTCTCCTTCTCATACAAATACACAGCCCAGTACACACACATATATAAAGCACACTCAGAACACACTTCATTGCCCATACAGTTTCATTCAAGTCCCTCTTTCCTCCCTTTAAATTTGAAACACCAAGGTGGTAGGGAATGGGGGGAGAATTAATGGCCCACTCTTCATCCTTTTCTGAGGCAAGGGGGCTTTCTGTGCCTAAAAAACACCTCTGTTGACTTTCTCAAGTTTTGCAAGCCTACTCCTCCTGAAAACTTACATAGAGTTAGGAACAAGTGCATCTATGCTTATAATATTGTTACGAGTTTGGTTGCTAGAGTTTGTGGCTGCAGGGCACCCATAATTCTTGGATTTAGTCAGTGTTATAATTTAAGCAATGCTTGATGAGTTAAACTGAAAGTCAGATTTCTAATAGCTGGACTCAGATTTCCGTGTCAGAAGATTGCCTGAGATACCATTAACAGAGAACAAAGACAGGGAGATGGGCTATCAGTGAATCAGAGACTCTTGTCAGCTGGCAGATGGGTGGAGCCCGACCTAGAGGTCTGAGATCATTATTTGGAAGACAGTGCCAGAGTTTTTGTTAGGAGGAAGTTTGAGGATTTCGGTTGGCTGTGGCATGATTGAGGGGAAAAGGTGTCAGTCTGTTACATGCAGCAGTCTGGAGAGGGCGGGGCCTAAACACAATGCGGGTTGACAGTTTGAATCAGAAGAGTACTGCAATGGGAGAAACAGAATCCTCTTGAAGTGTGATGCTGGGAGCCCCTACGTCATTGGCTCAAGTTGTATACATGTGTCAGTAAGCCAATATGTATACAGTTGTACCTCAGGTTACATACGCTTCAGGTTACAGACTCCACTAACCCAGAAATAGTGCTTCAGGTTAAGAACTTTGCTTCAGGATGAGAACAGAAATCGTGCTCCGGTGGTGTGGCAGCAGCAGGAGGCCCCATTAGCTAAAGTGGTGCTTCAGGTTAAGAACAGTTTCAGGTTAAGTACGGACCTCCGGAACGAATTGAGTACTTAACCTGAGGTACCACTGTACTGTGTCTCATTGTCCAAAAGGAAACAGACCCTGGGTAAGAGCCTGGAACTACCTAGAATCTCATACTGCTGTGAAGATTGTGAGCGGTGTTCAACAGTATCCTGTCTTTACCTCAGTTCCTGAGGTGTGCCAGTCAGATAAAAAGAGAGCGCAACCATATCTATACAGTCTTCCTTTTTCCTTGTGTGGGCAGGAATGCTTTTTATATAAAATAAAAAGAAGTGGGCAGTGTTATAGGAGTAATCACTTAGAGATAAGTTCACAAGATTTCAGGAAATAGAAATGAATGTTTCTTCCTGTTTCCTGAGGAATTAGAGAAACACTTCTAACTATGCTGCCATGGCTATGCCCAAACATCCCCAATGCTACTAACATGTAGTTATTTTTTTATTAATATTTTCACTGTTGCAGATGCCCTTGCAAATAAAATCAGTGGATTATTTTTTTTTGGGGGGGGGGAGTAGAAAAATACTTTTAAAGTAATTGGGTACTTTTGGCATGCCAGTTAGCAGTTTTCCATCCCTGACATATACTATAATTCTCACTCCTTCATTTTCAAGACATAATTTAATTTTCCACAACTGAGAGAGAAATCAGTTGCAGCCTTTAAAAAAACCACATTCAGACACAATATTTCTGTTTCATTTACTCATTCTAGAATCATTAGTGATTCTGTGATCAGTCAAGGTTTTTGAGTATTTAAACTGTTCTAGTTACCGTAATTAGTGGTAACTGCAAATGAATGGAAAATTATTATTTTAAGGTTTCATTGAGTTGTAAAACTCCAGCACTTGTGGTAGTGTGGTTTTCCTAACGTGATCCTGTATTTTTAGCAACTCTGGTTTGTGGTTTTGCTGAAGCATCTGCATTTCCCCCCCAAAATGTGTACCTTTTTATAGATAAAACTAGTTCATAAGACAAGTGTGTTGGATCAGGCTAATGATCCATCCAGTCCAGCATTATAGGAGCTGACCAGATGTCTGTGGGAAGCCTGCAAGGTAGACAAGAACACAACACAACCTACCAGCAACTTGTATTTAGAGGCTGACAGCCATTGATAGCCTTTGTCCTCCATGTTATTTGTCCAATCTTTCAGAGCCATCCAGGTTGGTTGCCACCACAGCCTCCTGCGGGTTTTGAGTTCTATATTTTAACTGTGTTCTGCATTAAGTACTTTTATCTGTCCTGAGACTTCCAACATTCAGCTTCATTCAATGTCCATGAGTTCTAGCATTATTAGAGAGGGAGTGTCCTCTATCCACTTTTCCCCATGCCATCTATAATCAGTGCTTTTTTCTGGGGGTATGCAGGGGGACACATACCCTTAAACATTATGTGAATCTAAGTTTGGCCTCATTGAGGGGCAATATTTCAATATGAGTAGGAAAATGTGAGTACCCCTAAACATATTTTTTTAAAGAAAAAAGCACTATAATTATATAAAACTTCTATCATGTTACTGCTTACTTGCCTTTTCTGTAAACTAAAATGTCCCAAATGCTGCAACTTTTTCCTGTTGGAGAGTTGCTCCATCCCCTTGACCAATTCGGTTGCCCTTTTCTGCACTTTCTCCAACTCCTTGCCTTTTTACAATTCATGAAAATAGCATTGCATGTGTGCTTTGGGATTTGAGGAATAGTAAAGCACCTAGGACTTGCCGATCGAAAGGTCGGCGGTTCGAATCCCTGCGGCGGGGTGCGCTCCCGCTGCTCGGTCCCAGCGCCTGCCAACCTAGCAGTTCGAAAGCACCTCCGGGTGCAAGTAGATAAATAGGGACCGCTTACCAGCGGGAAGGTAAACGGCGTTTCCGTGTGCGGCTCTGGCTCGCCAGAGCAGCGATGTCACGCTGGCCACGTGACCCGGAAGTGTCTCCGGACAGCGCTGGCCCTTGGCCTCTTAAGTGAGATGGGCGCACAACCCCAGAGTCTGTCAAGACTGGCCCGTACGGGCAGGGGTACCTTTACCTTTTTAATGCAAGGGAATACGTGTGTGTGTGTGTGTGTGTGTGTCTATTTGTGCAGATGCAACTGTTTTTGTAGTGCCAGTTGTTGTTTTCTTAAATAATTCGTAGAAGTATTGTAAATGGATGCATTTAGTACATATAGACGTAAAATAGTGTCTTGCCACATGTGTGTCTTTATGTGAAGCAGAAACTAAATACTCATTAAGACACACACACACACTTTAATGAAAATGACTATGCTTGAAAATTGAAGGTGCTTTGCAATGAAATGCATTTGATATGATGTGCATTTTTATGTACTAAATAGAGATTTATTTATTTATTTATTTAAAAATCTTTGTAAAGTGGTTTCAGTTATTATTCAGTTATTATTATTTCCTCTTTTAGACTTTAAAGCATTAGTAATCACCAAGATTGGCTCAAAACAACTTTCCTTCACCATCCACTCCCCAGCCTCACCCAGCCCCCAAATGAGAACATGCATTGGCAGGAAAATGCATTGTTTAGTTTGTGATAATTTCATAAGAGGACAAAGGAATAAATCCTATAATATTTTCTTCACTGGGCTTTAATTCAAGGCTTCTGTTTAATAGAGAAAGTTGTAGGCTGAGTGATAGCTGTGGATTTGTGATTCAGTGTGTGACTCAGTGGTCTTTCATAGTGTTCCATGGTGTCCTCGTTTTCTGTATTGCACTTTTTGGTATTTGCAAAAATTACAGCAGAAGTAACTAAGAAAAACATGAGAAAAATTCTGTGTAGTCTTGTGTTACTGATATTTTTGTCAACCAAGATAGTACAGTTTTAGAGGAAATTCATCTGTGGTTTTGAAATGTAGTTACAAACTGGTTTACCATTAGAAGAGTCAGCTACATGGACTGTAACATGAGAAGATGTTGAGTCTTCTGAAGAGCTCCTAAAATTTTTTCACTCAAAGATGCTAGTTCATAGGCATCCCTAATATTCTCACCTGGTGATGAAGGGGCTCACTTTGTTTTGCTCGTTCCATGTGAGGCACTGCAAAAATGTCCATAAGAAGGAACCATCTCTGGGTCAGCTTGGTATTGAGTGGTAATCAGCAAACATGTCCTGTGCTTCATGTGTTCAGATTCTATTAGAACCTGCCAATTTTTTATTCTGGGAACCGCCTTGAGATCTTATGATGAAGGGCGGCATATAAATTTTAATTAATTAATGCCAGGTCCGGATTGAAACTGTGAATGGCCATTTTTTTATTTTGTATTTCATTGTTTTACATTGTTGTTTCTTTGAAAAAATTTTGCATACAAAATGTGAGAGGAGGATGCTGCCATTGAGTGAGTGATTGAGAAATGCTTCAGCCGAGATGTTGAGCAGGGGGAACAGGATATAGATAGGTAAGGCAGCCTATAGGACTGTCGTCAGCATTGGATTGCAGGTTGCTGCTGCTGTTGTTGTTTAGTTTTCTTCTCTGTGCGCACAACATATATCTATCAATATACATATATTTGCTATTTTTGTAAAATACTTAAGGGACTGTTTTGGTATTCAGAAGTGAATTAACGTATTTTTCGCCCTATAGGACGCACCGTCCCATAAGGCGCACCTAGTTTTTTTGGGGGGAAATAAAGGGGGGGGGAAATTATTTTCCCCCAGGCGCGGGGCTGGGGCAGGGGGAAGCCCGAGCTTCCCCCGACCCCAGCCCCCATAACAGGCAACTCTCCGCAAGCCGCGAGAACCCAACGCTGGGCTCCCGCGCCTTGCGGAGAGCTGCGCGAAGCCTGGGCTCCCACGGCTTGTGGAGATCTGCACGAAGCCTGGAGATCGAAAGCCTGCATTCGCCCCATAGGACGCACACACATTTCCCTTTCATTTTTGGAGGGGAAAAAGTGTGTCCTATGGGGCGAAAAATACGGTAAATCCTCATCTGTCTGTTTGGATAGTAAAGGTATAATTTCAAGAGCTGTCTTCAGTGCTAATTGGTTAGAGTTACTTATCTAGTTCCCCTAACTCACTGGATAAGGTAACTTTCAGGTGTATTTGTAGCTGGTTGACTGACTGAACCTGAAGAATGCTCGCTAAAGGTCCCTGGACTTAAGTGACAAGTGGGGTGCCGCAGGGTTCGGTCATAGAACCATTGTTGTTCAACGTCTTGGTAAACAACTTGGATGAAGGAATTGAGGGGATACGCATCAAATTTGCAGATGACACCAAACTGGAAGGGGTAGCTAATGCCGCAGAAGACAGAATCGGAATTCAGGAAGCCCTTAACAGGTTAGAGAACAGGGCCTAAACTAACAAAATAAATTTCAGAAGGGACAAATGTCAGGTTCTGCATTTAGGCAAGAATAACCAGCTGCACAAATATAAGGTGGAGGACACATGGATTCGCAATAGTACATGTGAAAAGGATCTAGGGGCCTTAGTAGACCACAAGTTTAACATGCATCAACAGTGTGATGCAGGCACAAAAAAAGGCTAATGCTATTCTAGGCTGCATCAACAGAAAAATAGCATCCTGATCAAGGGGAGTAATAGTTGCACTTTAGTCAGCCTTGGTCAGACCACACCTGGAGTACTGTGTCTAGTTCTGGGCACCACAATTTATGAAGGATATTAATAAGCTGGAATGTCTGCAGAGGAGGGCGACCAGGATGATCAGGGGCCTGGAAACCAAGCCTTATGAGGAATGGTTGAGGGTGTTGGGTATGTTTAGCTTGGGAAAGAGGTGACCAAGAGGAGATGTGACAGCCATCTTCAAATATCTAAAGGGTTGTCACATGGAAGATAATAAAATCATAGAATTGTAGAGTTGGAAGGAATTCCAAGGGTCCAACTTCCTGCAGTGCATGAGGCTCTAACCCATGACCCTGAGAATAAGAGTCTCATGCTCTACCAGCTGAGTTGTCTATGGAGCAAGCTTTTCTCCTGCTCCGGAGGGTAGGACCCAAACCAATGGCTTCAAGAAAGGAGATCCTGACTAAACATCAGGAAGAACTTTCTGACAGTAAGAGCTGTTCGACAGTGTAACAGACTTCCTCCGGACCTTGTGGACTGTCCTTCCTTGGATGTTTTTAAGCAGAGGTTGGATGGCCACCTGTCATGGATGCTTGAGTTGGGATTCCTCCAATGCAGGAGGTTGGACTAGATGACTCTCAGGATCCCCTCCAACTCTACAATTCTATGATTAAATTTACTTTGTGACATGTTGCTGAATCCAGGCAGGAGAAGAAGCAATGATGTTTATGGTCCTTGGATGCTCCCACAAAAAGATGGGGAAGAAACAGAAGGTATTCCAAAATATACCCACCAAAATATTGCAAGATAGTGTTCAGACTTAAGTTACTCCTGAACTCTTGGTTGACCTACCAAAATGTTCATCAAGTTTATGATTTCAGAAAAGAGTGACTTAATTGTGGATTTTGACACTGGGAATTGGGAAAAATTAGTGTCACCTAAATGAGCCAAATTGATGTGTTTTGCTTTTCCAAATGATACTGCCTTTTAAGATGGTTTTATTTGCCTTTTTTAAAACCATAAAGTGTACATTTGCTAATATAACTTTTCACTGCTTTGAGGGAGGCAGCAGTTTGGTTTGGGGCTGCTGCTTTGCTCAGATTTCGTTAAGTGTTGAAAATGCTGATTTCTTTAAAATGGGCATTTCAAGTGGTGTGGTACTTTTATCTCTGCAAAGGAAGTCCTTTTTTTAAAAAAAAGGAAACTGTTAATGTCTGTACTTCTATTCCTGCCAGTTTCAGTTGAGTCATCTACAGTTGTGAAGCGCATCTCATGACCAGCTGTATATACGAATTTATAAATGGAAAGCAGAACCTGTGGAAAGCCTGCTTTGTTGATGCACAGAAAAGAGAAACTCAATCTCTTCTTTCTTAAACACACACACATTTGTCTTGGCTTACGTTTTGTGTGTTCCCCTTCCTCCATTTATATTAAAAATAAATATTGGCTAATAATACTTACCATTATTATAGCTTTGTTGTACTGTCTGCCCTAAGGTCTCATATTGTTTTAATGTAGAATGTTTACATGTTATTCATTGTAGCTGAATTACTGCAGAATTTGTCTGACATAGTTTATTATTTTTTGTGTTTCTCATTAAAGTATGTTGCTTTGTGTTCTTTGAGAATGTATATTTTCTGTATTGTTTTTACAGAGTTTCCTTATGAAAAAGAACATCTGAAAATGTGTTTGGAACCAGTTTCTGTTGTTCTTTTTCTCTCTCTCCCACCCCTGCCAATTTTATGATCTCGCCAATACAGTAAACAATTTTGAGAATGCAATAACATATTGTGCCATATTAAAAATTTTCAAATAGGCAGCAATCAGCATTGTTTGCATTGCATGGGATGTGATTTTGCAGGATCTACATGTCTTGTTTTTCTTTTTTAAAGGACTCAGTAGCTGTATTTCTCTAGGACACCCAATATTTTCTTGGTTGCAGTCTATTGGAATTGCCTAGTACTGGCAGAACTGGGTTCTCTTTGTGTGTCAGGAGTGTTTTGTTGTTGTTGTTGTTGTTGTTTAGTCGTTTAGTCGTGTCCGACTCTTCGTGACCCCATGGACCAGAGCACGCCAGGCACTTCTGTCTTCCACTCCCTCCCGCAGTTTGGTCAGACTCATGCTGGTAGCTTCGAGAACACTGTCCAACCATCTCGTCCTCTGTCGCCCCCTTCTCCTTGTGCCCTCCATCTTTCCCAACATCAGTGTCTTTTCCAGGGAGTCTTCTCTTCTCATGAGGTGGCCAAAGTATTGGAGCCTCATCTTCACAATCTGTCCTTCTAGTGAGCACTCAGGGCTGATTTCCTTCAGAATGGATAGGTTTGATCTTCTTGCAGTCCATGGGACTCTCAAGAGTCTCCTCCAGCACCATAATTCAAAAGCATCAATTCTTTGGCGATCAACCTTCTTTATGGTCCAGCTTTCACTTCCATACATCACTACTGGGAAAACCATAGCTTTTACTATACGGACCTTTGTTGGCAAGGTGATGTCTCTGCTTTTTAAGACGCTTCCTCCCAAGGAGCAGGCATCTTTTAATTTCGTGGCTGCTGTCACCATCTGCAGTGATCATGGAGCCCAAGAAAGTAAAATCTCTCACTACCTCCATTTCTTCCCCTTCTATTTGCCAGGAGGTGATGGGACCAGTGGCCATGATCTTCGTTTTTTTGATGTTGTGCTTCAGACCATATTTTGCGCTCTCCTCTTTCACCCTCAATAAAAGGTTCTTTAATTCCTCCTCACTTTCTGCCATCAAGGTTGTGTCATCTGCATATCTGAGGTTGTTGATATTTCTTCCGGCAATCTTAATTCCGGCTAGGGATTCATCCAGCCCAGGCTTTCGCATGATGAATTCTGCATATAAGTTAAACAAGCAGGGAGACAATATACAGCCTTGTCGTACTCCTTTCCCAATTTTGAACCAATTAGTTGTTCCATATCCAGTTCTAACTGAGCTTCTTGTCCCACATAGAGATTTATAAGGAGACAGATGAGGTGATCAGGCACTTCAGGAGTGTTTGTTCTAGATTAAAGTTACCAGATTTTTTTCAATGAATCCGGGGACACTTTTCAACTTTAGTAGGAATGATAGGATTTAGTCAGGGGACAGATTTGCAAATCTGGGGACTGTCCCTGGGGAACGGGGACGTCTGGTAACCTTATTCTAGATGAAATAGTCAGCTCAGTAGGAGAGAAATTGGTTTGCATGCAAAATGTCCCAGGTTCAATCCCTAACATCTCTAGATAGAGTAAAAAAACCTGGACAGCTACTTCCACTTGTTCCCTTCACCAACAGTGGTGGCTATGTCTTCATACAGGGTTGCATTTGGAAGGAAATCCACCCAGGATCACTTGAAGGGATGTTGTAACAGTGTAACAAAACAATCCTCATATTTCTTCAGGCATGGATGAAGGGTAGGAGTTTTTATGATCACAAGCTGTTGCCAGAGCAAATGATTTACTTGCCAGAAGCAAACTGACAATTACAGCTGTTGATCCATCATTTGTTGACTAGAGTGAAGGTAGATGGTTTTCATCTGTGGATATGTCAGAAAAACGAATAATTGATCTTGGTTTGGTTGTGACATACCATAACACAATTTTCAAGCAAAAGTTTGTTTTACATTTTTATATGATACATTTTGGCATTTGTTTGGCATGTCTGGAAAGTGGATGGTGGTGAATTTGAGGAAATAGAAAAAGCCACATCCACTGAAACAGTTCTAGTTGAGGAGAGTAATGGTTTGCACACCCCCCCCCCCATTATTGCTTGCATTATTGTTACTATTATTATATCCTTTAAGGAGGCATTTTCTATATTGTGACATTTGTAGTTTGTTGTACTATTAATACCAACTGACTTGCATGTAGAACAGAAAATTTAACTAGACTTTACCACTGGTGTTACATCTGATCCCTAATTGTCAGAACACCAGAACCAGCCAAATACATTTTGCTGCATTAGGTGAAGGAAAGAATAGTTTCATTTCCCATTTTAAATGCAGAAGCCAATAGGGCTGGCAGATAAATCATACTTGAGCACTGACAGGACAGGGTCTTCTACACCTGGGGGAAGGAAATATGGCAGCTGGCTTGATATACAGAACACCATCACCTTGTTGCTGCTGCCTGCTCCCAGAATCTGTTGCCTGGAATGATAACCTTCCTCTGCACAAGGGCCAGCACTTAATTTCTTAGTTTGCTTTTTAAAATAAAAAAAATGAACTTACCCAGTATGATTTGGGGCACATCTCTCCTCTCGTTTTTAACTAGTAACATATTTGTTTTTAATTGATCGAACTAGGAAAATCACAGAAACAATAGGATTGACTGTTCTTCTTTCGTCGTGTTTGTGTATGTGTGAAGTAATTTATAAGTTCTGCTGACTGATCTTGGTACGTCTTCAGAATTGTAAGGAAGTAGTAAAACGTACCTGGCTTCCCTACTACCCCATTATACTTCAGGAAAAGCAGAAATATACTTTGCCTAATGAAGGATATTGTGTTGAATGAAACATTCATATGAAAGAATTATCTTGAATATTCATTCCTTTATTGCTTTCTAATGCAATGTGTTTCCTGTAGATAGTTTGAGGAAATTCCTTGTATAGGGCATGTGACAAAGTATATATTTGGAGGCCCATTTCAAACAACTATATCTATACTGAAATGAAGTGTGTCATGGTTTCCTGTGACTGCCACTCCCCTCCCCCCCCGCCCCGGTTAGTATATTTAAGTTTCAAACTTTGCTATGCTTTGTTTTCAGTGAAGTTCTCTGGGCATCATGCTCCAGCTTGGTCTATTTTAAATAGTTGTAAAGCTTCTCGGATATAAATACAGTACATTGTTAGAAAGGTTAGATGCTGGTCAAGTGTTTCTTGTCAACTGCTTCATTTTCTTCACCTTTTCGAGTTTGCTAGGATGGCCCTTAATCAGACATTGGCCAGCTCCAGTTAATTACAACCTAGATCTTTTCCACATTCCAAAGAAATCCATATTGTGTTGCATTTCTCACTTCAAAGGACTTTTGACTGAATGATGATTGCTGATCAGTTTTCAGCAGAGTATGCAGAGAGCTGGACAGAAGGGCTTAAAAAAATGTGATTCACTGATTTGGCCTGATTTGGTCGTAGGGATGGGTCTGTGTGAATTAGCTGACCTTTGTTCCGTCACTGTGACTGGGGTTATTCTTCTGGTTGAATAGTTAAAATAATGCTACAGTCATTTTCTTCATTTTCTCATACATAAATTCTGGGTCTTATATATTTTTCACCCAATCTATTTCCCCCAATGAAGCTTTATGTTGCTAGGTTTGTCTGTTTAAGTTCAAATGAACTGTGACCCTAACTTGTGTCTCCATCCTTCAGGATACCTGAAGTATTACTTAATTATAATGTATTAAAAACAGATATAAAATGTGGCAATAAGTGTTAAACATGGGCTGCAGGCACAAGAAGATTGGAGACTGTAGTTAAGGAAAACCGGGGCTATCTAGTTAAAGATTGTCAGGTTGGCTGGAACGTTAAGAAAAAATAAAATGCTGCATTTCCTTGGAATTCCTTCCCACTAAAATGCGGTGTTGACTAGATTAAATTCTGGGAACACTGTCATATTTTAAACTCCGGAAATAGAATCTGATTTTTTCCCCCACTGGCAAAAGGAGGATTCCTGGCTTATCATCAACTTCTGCTTCCTCATTAATCATATTCTCCCCTTCCCATTCTCTGATATTACGTGGCTCAGACTGTGATAAACCATCCTCATAATAAAATCTTTACAACAGTGTACATGTAGCTACTTTTAAAATAACATTTAACAAAAATAAATAATGATTAATTAACTATTTTTAAGGGACACGGGTGGCACTGTGATCTAAACCACAGAGCCTAGGACTTGCCAATCAGAAGGTCGGCGGTTCGAATACCCGCGACGGGGTGAGCTCCCGTTGCTCGTTCCCTGCTCCTGCCAACCTAGCAGTTTTGAAAGCATGTCAAAGTGCAAGTAGATAAGTAGATAAATAGGTACCTCTCCGGCAGGAAGGTAAATGGCATTTCCATGCGCTGCTCTGGTTCCGCCAGAAGCGACTTAGTCATGCTGGCCACATGAGCCGGAAGCTGTACGCCGGCTCCCTTGGCCATTAAACTGAGATGAGCGCCGCAACACCAGAGTCGGTCATGACTGGACCTAATGGTCAGAGGTCCCTTTACCTTTACTAACTATTTTAAAGCAATATTGCAGAGAGCAGAGATGTGAGTTTCAAAAGTACCGTATTTTTCGCCCTATAGGACGCACCGGCCCATAGGGTGCACCTAGTTTTTTTGGCCCCTTCATGGATCACTGCCTTGCCGTGGCGAAGGGGCTTGAAGAACTCAGAGAAGCTATGAACTATGCCGAGCAGGGCACCCAAGATGAACAGGTCATAGTGTAGAGTTTTGACCAAACGTGATCCACCTGGAGGAGGAACCGGCAAGCCACTCCAGTATCCCTGCCAAGAAAACTCCATGGACAAAGATAACAGGCATATAAAAGTTATGACGCTGGAAGATGAGCCCCTCAGGTCGGAAGGCGTCCAACATGCTACTGGGGAAGAGCGGAGGGCAAGTACAAGTAGATCCAGAGCTGATGAAGCGGCTGGGCCAAAGCCGAAAGGACGCTCAGTTGCGGATATGCCTGGAAGCGAAAGGAAAGTCCAATGCTGTAAAGAAAAATACTGCATAGGAACCTGGAATGTAAGAACCATGAACATGGGTAAGTTGGAGGTGGTCAAAAATGAGATGGCAAGAATAAATATTGACATCCTGGGCATCAGTGAACTAAAATGGACGGGAATGGGTGAATTCAGTTCGGATGACCATCATATCTACTACTGTGGGCAAGAAACCCGTAAAAGAAATGGAGTGGCCCTCATAGTCAACAAAAGAGTGGCAAAAACTGTACTGGGATGCAATCTCAAAAATGATAGAATGATCTCGATACGAATCCAAGGCAGACCTTTTAACATCACAGTAATCCAAGTTTATGCACCAACTACTGGTGCTGAAGAAACTGAAATTGACCAATTCTATGAAGACTTACAACACCTTATAGAAGTGACACCAAGGAAGGATGTTCTTCTCATTATAGGGGATTGGAATGCTAAAGTAGGGAGTCAAGAGATAAAAGGAACAACTGGCAAGTTTGGCCTTGGAGATCAAAACGAAGCAGGGCAAAGGCTAATAGAGTTCTGTCAAGAGAACAAGCTGGTCATCACAAACACGCTTTTCCAACAACACAAGAGACGACTCTACACATGGACATCACCAGATGGGCAGCATCGAAATCAGATTGATTATATTCTCTGCAGCCAAAGATGGAGAAGCTCTATACAGTCAGCAAAAACAAGACCTGGAGCTGACTGTGGCTCAGATCATCAGCTTCTTATAGCAAAATTCAAGCTTAAACTGAAGAAAGTAGGAAAAACGACTGGGCCGGTAAGATACAATCTAAGTCAAATCCCTTATGAATACACAGTGGAAGTGAGGAACAGGTTTTAGGATTTAGATTTGGTGGACAGAGTGCCTGAAGAACTGTGGATGTAGGCTTGTAACATTATACAGGAGGCAGCAACGAAAACCATCCCAATGAAAAGGAAATGCAAGAAAGCAAAGTGGCTGTCCAATGAGGCCTTACAAATAGCGGGGGAGAGAAGGCAAGCAAAATGCAAGGGAGATCGTGAAACATACAGGAAATTGAATGCAGATTTCCAAAGAATAGCAAGGAAAGACAAGAAGACCTTCTTAAACAAGCAATGCAAAGAAATACAGGAAAGCAATAGAATGGAAAGAACCAGAGATCTGTTTAAGAAAATTGGAGATATGAAAGGAACATTTTGTACAAAGATTTCCATAATAAAGGACAAAAGTGGAAAGGACCTAACAGAAGGAGAAGACATCAAGAAGAGGTGGCAAGAATACACAGAGGAATTATACCTGAAAGATATGGATGTCTCATATACCCCAGGTAGTGGGGTTGCTGACCTTGAGCCAGACATCCTGGAGAGTGAAGTCAAATGGGCCTTAGAAAGCACTGCAAATAACAAGGCCAGTGGAAGTGATGGTATTCCAGCTGAACTATTTAAAATTTTAAAAGATGATGCTGTTAAGGTGCTACACTCAATATGCCAGCAAGTTTGGAAAACTCAGCAGTGGCCAGAAGATTGGAGAAGATCAGTCTACATCCCAATCCCAAAGAAGGGCAGTGCCAAAGAATGCTCCAACTATCGCACAATTGCACTAATTTCTCACGCTAGCAAGGTTATGCTTAAAATTCTACAAGGAAGGCTCAAGCAGTATGTGGACCGAGAACTCCCAGAAGTGCAAGCTGGATTTAGAAGAGGCAGAGGAACCAGAGACCAAATTGCAAACATGCGCTGGATTATGGAGAAAGCTAGAGAGTTCCAGAAAGACATTTACTTCTGCTTCATTGACTATGCAAAAGCCTTTGACTGTGTTGACCATGGCAAACTATGGCAAGTTCTTAAAGAAATGGGAGTGCCTGATCACCTCATCTGTCTCCTGAGAAATCTCTATGTGGGACAAGAAGCTACAGTTAGAACTGGATATGGAACAACTGATTGGTTCAAAATTGGGAAAGGAGTACGACAAGGCTGCATTTTGTCTCCCTGCTTATTTAACTTATATGCAGAATTCATCATGCGAAAGGCTGGGCTGGATGAAACCCTAGCCGGAATTAAGATTGCCGGAAGAAATATCAACAACCTCAGATATGCAGATGACACAACCTTGATGGCAGAAAGTGAGGAGGAATTAAAGAACCTTTTATTGAGGGTGAAAGAGGAGAGTGCAAAATATGGTCTGAAGCTCAACATCAAAAAAAACGAAGATCATGGCTACTGGTCCCATCACCTCCTGGCAAATAGAAGGAGAAGAAATGGAGGTAGTGAGAGATTTTACTTTCTTGGGCTCCATGATCACTGCAGATGGTGACAGCAGCCACGAAATTAAAAGATGCCTGCACCTTGGGAGGAAGCGTCTTAAAAAGCAGAGACATCACCTTGCCAACAAAGGTCCGTATAGAAAAAGCTATGGTTTTCCCAGTAGTGATGTATGGAAGTGAATGTTGGACCATAAAGAAGGCTGATCGCCGAAGAATTGATGCTTTTGAATTATGGTGCTGGAGGAGACTCTTGAGAGTCCCATGGACTGCAAGAAGATCATACCTATCCATTCTGAAGGAAATCAGCCCTGAGTGCTCACTGGAAGGACAGATTGTGAAGATGAGGCTCCAGTACTTTGGCCACCTCATGAGAAGAGAAGACTCCCTGGAGAAGACCCTGATGTTGGGAAAGATGGAGGGCACAAGGAGAAGGGGGCGACAGAGGACGAGATGGTTGGATAGTGTTTTCGAGGTTACCAGCATGAGTCTGACCAAGCTGCGGGGGGCAGTGGAGGACAGGAGTGCCTGGCGTTCTCTGGTCCATGGGGTCACGAAGAGTCGGACACGACTAAACGACTAAACAACAACAACAAGTTTTTTTTGGGGGGGGGAAAATAAAGAAAAAAAAATTCAGAAAAAAATCTCAGAACCCACAGGTAAAACCTTCCTTTTACAGAGTCTTAAGTTTAACCCCCCTTTTAAAAAAGCAACCACAAAGCACAGCTTCGCTACAAATAATTGACTGCTCAGAAAGTTTATACACAAGCAGCACTGATAAGGTTTCCATCCTAAGAAGTCTCTACAGTGCCTAGCAGTTGTGAATATGGGATCGTGCTCCTTATGGGGCAGTGATGTCCAGAATTAAGAGACAGTCCCTGAAAATGAGGCGGAACCCTGACAACCAAGCACTTTAAGTTGTTTTGTGTTATTTATAAAAACTTTGGGAGGGGGCTGCACCATAGCCAAAGCAATGATGCACAAACTGACATTTCAGAAGTTTGACAAATGATGCATTTGCAAAGGCAAAGAAGTCTGCAGTCGTTCACTTGGAGTGTTGCTTCCTTTACCTCTCTAGCTTTAAGGCTCACTGCCTTTTAAAAAGTACTCCGGTGGGGCTAAGAAGGCATATCCCCGGTTTTTTTGCAGTGACTTGCCCGTGAATGAGCCATCCGGCTGAGTCACAGGCGGCAAGCAGAACTCTTCGTCTGCTCCGAAGCTGACTCAGGCGCACTGCACTTCAGCAGAGAAAGTTAGCACAGCTGGAGCTAGGCATCTCCAAGCGACAAGTCCACAAGTGATAAGCAGGCGCACGGTGATCAGCCCCAAAGCGCCACCAGAAGCAGGCAAATCCGGAAGGCTAACGAAACAAGAACAAGCAATGCCTCCCCTCCCGCCGCTCCTTGGGCAGATGCTTCCCCTTGCCACCACCTCTGCTAATGCGAAGTGCTGAAAGATCAGTGGTTGTTTTGCAAGCGGCTCTTTGCCGCCTTAAGCGCGCAAGTCTCCCTCCCTCCGCAGCGCTCTGAAAATAAGTTGGAAGATCCCTCCTGAACCTCTCCGGCTTCTCTCCCCGGTGCCTCCCGCCGCCCACCCCAGCTCAGCTGCGTCCGGGACTCAGGCCCGCTGTACCGGGCAGAGATCTAGGATCTCCCCTTCCCTCGCAGCCTGCACCACTTCCAAGGAAAGAGGGGCAGCCGGACGCACAACGCCAGGCAGCCCCGAGGTGGGTGGGCAGCCGAGGAGTGCGTCCTCCGGTGCGGTGGGGGTCTCCATGGGCGGCGCCCCGCTGTCCTCCTGCAGGGGCTGTGCTCGGCTCTCCTGTTGGGTGGCTCCGTGGCCCCACGCTGCGCGCCCACCTGCTCCCCCAACCAACCCCGCTTGGCCGCCCAACCTGCCCGCCAGCTCACCTGGCCGGGGCCGGAGGGGCATCGGCTGCATGTCCCTGGTTCTCCCCCCGTCAGGAGCAGCTCAACTTTCCAGAAGCAGCTGCAAGTGTGGCTGCAGGCGCCGCGGAGCTCGGCCGGACGCCCCAGCATCGCCTCGTCTCCTGCCCAGGCAGAGGCTCCCCGCGCGCCGCGTCCCTGCCGGAGACGGAGTGGGCGCCTTTTGCGGGAACTCCCGCCGGGCTCCCAAGGCTTTCGCTGAAGCCTGCATTCGCCCCATAGGACGCACACACATTTCCCCTTCATTTTTGGAGGAGAAAAAGTGTGTCCTATAGGGCGAAAAATACGGTATGATATTAGATGTGAATTTCAAAAGTATGATATTAGATGTGAATTTATAAAAGGTTGAGTAATAAGTTGTAATATTTAAATGTTTGATAACTCTCACTTTTTCTTGACCGAAGCTTCAGAGCAGGTAAAAAAACAACTCATTTTTTTGTTTTCCGGAAAAGGAGGAGGTGCTATCAGGTTGTTATGGCATGGGCACAGTCAGTGAGAAGGCTTCCAGCCATTGATTCTTAAGCAGGCAGCCAAAGGTTTCATTCTATCTGTTAGGTTTCCAAGGGGTTGCTCGTGCGCAAGCAGGCAAATCTCTCCCTGGCTGGCTGCTAATGTAAACTTTTTCTGTCCGGACAGCCACTCACCCGTGGCTGACTCAATCGCTGGCAGAATCCGTGAGTGGGCGTTTCTTAAACTTCTTCCAGCAAAGAAGCTCCTTGACGCCCAGTCTCCGCCTTCCCTCTCTGCGCAAAAGCCTTCTGCGCAGAGAGGGTGTGGGCAGCGGAGGACCCCTTCCTTCCCCGCTAGTCCCAGGCAGGGAGTCGTGGGACCGCCCCGCCATTTCCGACTCCTGCACCCCCTCTCCACTGGAGCTGAGTTTATTCTCTTCCCCAGAAGAGGAGCTGCTTCTCCCGATCCCTGGAGGCTCTCTATAATCCCTCTGGCTTTTGCTCTCTCCCTCTGGCACTGATGGTAGTTCCCTGACACTATCCCTATGGATTAGAGTCTCATTCAACTGCCATATCACAGAGGTGTGGACAATGAAGCCTGGTGGTTTGGCCAAGTTGTTGCGGTTTGTTCTGTATCCTCCCTTGCAAAGATACTGTGGACACTTAAGTGTTGCAATTGTACAGATATTTAGCACCTTGCTTAAGGTTCGAATCCCCGCAAGGGGGTGAGCTCCCGTTGCTTGGTCCCTGCTCCTGCCAACCTAGCAGTTCGAAAGCACATCGAAGTGCAAGTAGATAAATAGGTACCGCTCCGGCGGGAGGGTAAACAGCATTCCCGTGCACTGCTCTGGTTCGCCAGAAGCGGCTTAGTCATGCTGGCCACATGACCCGGAAGCTGTACGTCGGCTCCCTCGGCCAATAAAGCGAGATGAGCGCCGCAACCCCAGAGTCTGCCACAACTGGACCTAACGGTCAGGGGTCCCTTTACCTTTACCTTAAACTGAAAAAAAGTGTCATTCTTTACCTCAGAAGGGGGGGGGGGGTCCCCTGCTGTTAACAGTTACTTCTCTGCTGGGGGGAAAGTTGCGTGGCTCCCACCTATTCTGGTTCTGTCCCCATCCTCCTCAGCAAACAAACACTTTACGTTGTATCATTCCATCCATTAAAAGCTGCTACAATTTGTTATGTAAGTTCATGCCATGAATAACTGTTTCATTGCACAGAAGTACAGTGGTACCTCAGGTTAACTAACACGAGGTACCACTGTACAGTAATTCCATGAGGATTTTTCCCTGATAAGTATGTACAGGATTGTAGTCTGAATGGATAAGTCTGAAAGGTATCGTACAGAATTCTATATCTTTTTTGAGAATGTGGAATCGGATGGAGGGTTATTAAGTGGACTAGAACTTGGGAAACCAGGGTTAAAATCAGCCGAGAAGCTCAAGTTGAGACCTTGGATCAGCAACTGTCTGTCAATCTAACCTGCCTCCTTATAGCTTTGCCGTGAGGATAACATGGGGAAAGCGAGACCCATAAATGGCACATTGAGCTCTTTGAAAGAAGGGTAGAATGGATATAAATGGAATATTGCAAATAAAGAACAATAGACTTTTTATTATCTTCAGCTGCCTGTTTCTTATTTTAAATTGCACGAGGCCCTGTTTGGAATCACGGGCCAAACCAGCTGGGACACAACCAGTATATTCAGGCCTACAGACATTGGGTTTTGCATGAAGACCTTCAGTAAATCAGATATATGATTGTCTGCTGGGATAGGCTTGCCCGGGGGTAGGGTGTGCATTCAGGGTACAATATACTATCCTGTACTACATGTTGGCTCTGCACACTTGGGTTCTCATCTGAAGCATCCCATCCACCACCCTACTTTTGTAATAGCATTTTAAATTTGCCAAAGTGTTTCATAGGTTGTTTTTTTTTAACCCTGCTAAATAGATCACAGTGCAGTTCTAGCAAAACAAGAACAACTCTACTGGGATCTTAAAGACAACTTTATTAAGGTCTAAGCTTTATTGGACTAGATTTCATTAGATACTTAAACTTTCATGGATTACTAACGACAATTTGCTAGCCTTTAAAAAGTTACTGGACTATTGTTTTGTCTCTTGCTGTAAGCCATGGCTAATTGCCTACCACTTTGATTTAAAGTCTGTTAAAGTAATATACCCAATATTAAAACAGTGAGCCTATGGCAGAGAGGAGCAATTTTAAATTACCGGTAGGTTTCTAGATCATTCGGTGGACTGTTTGGTTTTCTTGTTTGTTTTTAAGTGTAAATACAGTGGTACCTCAGGTTACAAGCACTTCAGGTTACAGACTCCGCTAACCAGAAATACTACCTTGGGTTAAGAACTTTGTTTCAGGATGAGAACAGAAATTGTGCGGCAGCGGTGTGGCAGCAACGGGAAGCCCCATTAGCTAACGTGGTACCTCAGGTTAAGAACAGTTTCAGGTTAAGAACGGACCTCCAGGATGAATTAAGTTCTTAACCCAAGGTACCACTGTACAAGGCTCTTACCAATTGGTTTACTGAGAAGAAAAAGGTGTAGGCCAGTCTTCCTTAAACTTGGCCCTCCAGATGTTTTGAGACTACAATTCCTATCATCCCTGACCACTGGTCCTGCTAGCTAGGGATCATGGGAATTGTATGCCAAAAACATTTGGAGGGCCGAGTTTGAGGAAACCTGGTGTAGGAAATAGTTCAAGGAAATAGTTCCGGCCAATGTAAGAGCATATGTATGGTTCTGATAGCTCTACTAGGCTAATGGACTACCATGGCTGCAGACCTACTAAAGTGGTATTGTGGCTGTATGCTAATATCTTGATTGGCTGAATTGCTGAAGATGTTCCTCCTTAACCTGGTTTTTGACACCTGAGGTATATTTTTTAGGACCCACCTTATTTTTATGGTTGTGGGTTGTTTTAAATTGTTTTTCGTGTTGTTTGAACGCTACCTTAGGATGAACAGCATGTCATAAAACTTATCATCATGAAATTAGGTGGGGGGTTCTGCTGTACTGCTGGGGATAAGGAGTTTGCAACATTAATAGTAGAATAAAAGGTTTTCACATGTTTTTGTCTGTCTGGTGGTGGATTAGGGGCCTCCTGGTCACAGCAGTAGTTTTTGGCATTAGATTTGGCTGACTGGTGCAGAGAACAGATGACCAGAGAACATGTGCTTAGTAGAAATAGCTCCAGGTTCGAAATTCAAATGAAAAGATAGGAGTATCTGAGGGACACAAAATAATGTGACTTTGAGATTTTGAAAACACTTAAAAAAAATTTGCTTGACATTCGACTTCATAGGACAGCGCCCTGGTTTTCCTTGATGGGTCAACCTCCACTGACTTTGCCTCATATTTTTTGAGCACTATTTGTAGTTGATCTCAAGTGAACATTGGTAAATAGACATTTTCACGTAGACTTTGTTCTCTGGCATTATTTTGGCATTCTCTTGTTGTGGTTCGTTTATATGTGTGTGTCGATGTGACTCCATTTTGATTTGGTAATGTTGTTTGTGTATCATGACTCTTGAGGTTTTTTCCCCTTGATTTTGTTTTCGTTTGAGGGGTCTCTTTAGTTGCACTTTTTAATTCATGTTAAAACTATGTTTTCTGTTTGGCACGCAGCATACAGCATGTCCATATTGTAACTATTTAGTTCTTGAAGTGGTAGATTGTGTTAGTGCTTCATTTTGGAGCTTGTAATTAATCTTTTGAAATTGAAGGCAAGCTTAGAAGAACTATCACATGGAGGCTTGAGCCTCAGTGTGACTCATCTATGGGACTGGTTCTTTGTGTGTGCATATTTTAAATAAAGACATGCAAATGAATGATCTGTGATATTTTTACTGTTCGATAGGAGATGCTGTTTTAATCTCCTTTTAATGGCTCAATTGACTGAAGTACTTTTTAAAGAAAAAGTCAGAATTCTATTAGTATTGATTTAAAACAAGTTTTATTATTTACTACTTTGTGTTTGTTTGCTTTCTAGCTACAGTATTCTCTAAGAATTTGGATTAATATCACTGCAGTAGAACGATGGGTTTTTGAAAGCAAGTGAAGGTGCCTAAAATACTCTTCATTATTCTGGTTTCCTGGCCCCTTTAATCCTGAAAGAGAAGGGAGAAAAGAACTAAAATTAAACCAGTATCTGAACAGAAATATTACCATGGTTATTGAGATTGCTTGTTTCATTCAATAAAATAAAACAACAAAAATTTACCACCCAAATAAATACTATTTTAACAATAAAACAATCTTATTATATATTTGATTTTTTTAGTTAAGAGGCATAGGCACTGGCATGAATGGTTGGAAAGTACTGTGACTTTGTTTACATGTTTATACAGAGGCAAAGTCTTGGAAACGAGCTGCAATTTCATGCAATTTCAAAGATATAGGCAGAGTTGTGGCTTGAAGGTAAGTCATTTTCGTCTGAAATATGTATTAAGTGATATTTTGCCTAGGAGTGGGAAGGACTATTTGAGTTGATGTGGCAAATAGTACTACTTTAATATTTTTGTTTTTCGTAATTTGTAATGATTCATATGAGATTATTGCACGTCAGCTTAATTTGAAAGCTGGCTTCATGTCAGCTTAATTTGAAAGATGTGAAACAGCCAATATGGCTTTTCCTGGACCATCTCACTTCTTCTTTTTTTAAAAATTCTGATCATCAAAATAAATATAAATATTTTTAAAATGATACCTTTTTGGTTGATGTATTTATGAAATGTAATGCTATTGCAATGATTTCTTACCACTTCTTCTTGCTTGGTCTTGTCAGCTGGTGGCCATGATTCAAGGGGTGTATCTGGTATCATTGGAGGCAGGGGAGGCATTGGGTACATCGGCTGGTTTGGATTCCCTGGTTGCTGAGGGTGCATTGGCTGGTTTGGACTGCTTGGTGGCAGTTGGTGCATTGGGTGCTCTCCTCCATGTGGTTGAAGCGGGTGATGAACTGGTCCCACATGACTTGGTTGATACTGTGGCATGATTGTGTTTTGCCCAGGCATCGGCACATATGGGCTATGACCATGACCAGGTTGCGGCATTTGTGGGTTTGGATGTGGAAACGGCTGCTGCTGTGGCTGCATTTGATGGAGGTGCATTGGATAATGATTTTGGTGCATCACTGGCCCAGCATGGTGGTGCATCCATCCTCCCATGGGCTCAAAGGCATACTGTGGATACTACAGAAACAAATATTAAAGATTTATTGGAAGATTTATATAATATTGATTACTTAAAATAAGTGAAAAGGTCAAAGTGGCAGCTGATTAAAGGTATCTATGGGCAACAAAATATTTTTAGAAGCACTCTATTGGGACAAATAATGTGAAGGCAGTTACTCTGAATTTTGAAGGGCAGTGATTGTGAACTATGCTGCAGCTTTTCACAAGACTTTTTTAGTCCTTCAGATGTTGCTGGACTTACTACTACTTTCTTACTGTTGGCCATGCCAGCTGTTGCCATGTTGGCTGCCCTGTATCACTTCCAGTAAAGCCTGTTTTAAATAATCTGGACACACCTGACCTTCTGAAATCTTGGCTTGAGAAATCAGTTCATAGGTTGCATATGTTATAGATGCCATACCTGGGGTCCCATTAGTTTCTGGTACCACTTTAAAGGTGTCATCACCTTGAAGATACAAATAAAGAGAAACATTTCTAAATAGCAAACAAACATTTCACAAGGATTATTTCATTTAAATTGTTGAAAAAGGATAGAATTCAATCTCGTGCTCTTCCGGTTGTTTGATCTGGGCAAGTATTGCCGCTTGTCAGAACAAACAGGCCCTTTCTGTTCCTTGTTCTGGGGGTCCTCCTAGCCCCTAGAACCAATTTTGGTGATGGGGGGCAGTAACATGCAAAGGGAGGGAGCCCCATTGCACAAGCAGAAGTCCTTGTACAGGGCTTCCACTGACATGGCTGCTTAGGTGAATCCTGCACTTAGTGTTCCAAGTTAACAGGCCATGATAATAATGTTTTGTTCATTCGGAAGATCTCGTGCAGGCACCCCAACCCCACTTTTCCTATCTCTTTCTTAAATAAATAAACTTCTGTGCTATGAAATCACAGCACACATTAAATATCCAATGAATTATGTAAAATCAGTATCCCCAGATGTATTCTCCTTTGATCCCTAATAGGTTCCGTTTTGACTTGATTGCATATTGCCATTTCAAGTAAGACTGGGCTTTACTTGCTTTGGGGGTTTTCCCATTGAATGCAAGTAAAAATTAGATTGTATGTTGTTAAGTATTTGGTTTTATTGATCATTTCAATTAGTGGTGCACTTGTCTGTAGGAACAATACAGTTGCATTACAAATTCCGTTTCCATCACATTTAATTTCTCTTCTAGTATATCAGTATAGGTTTAGTCACCTTAATTTAGCAGAGTGAAAGCAGCATATTTTGTATTTAATCGCATCACCTGACAAAGACTACTAAACAAATTCACTTTCCCCCTGCTGATTAATAGTGAATATGTTTTGTGCATGCTGTCATATCTAGTGATACAAGTCCTGAAGTGATCTACTTTGTTTTTAATTTACACACAAAGAACATGAATGAAAAACTTTTAAAAGGTTGTACCTCGTAACTGAAATTGATATAGCCAGGATGTTGTGGCAACTGTGGAAAAGTTTAAAAAAATAAATCACACATTTGCATTTGGAGATAACTTCAGTTCATTAATTCTTCCCAGTAAATGTTTTAGCTATGACTTTGGATGAAGGGTTAGGTTGAGATACTTGCATAGTTCATAGTTTGACATAGGCCAGTTGACATACTACTTTTTTCAAGTGTACATCTAAGAAGATTTAAATGTACACTTGAAAATGTAAATTTATGAACAAGCAGAAATACATGTTTTTTCAGTAGCATATAATTGACATAAACACTTATTAGGAGGCCAGAATTGCCTGTAATCCCCTTTTTTGTTTGTTTCCACACTGGCAAACTTGCACTGTTACTTCACAATAAGTGAATAGGTCTTTAATGACTAAGCTATTTCCTGAAGGCATGTTTTAACACACTATCTAGATAACTTCAATCATCTAGTATAAAATGCTATGCGTTTTCGTTTACCGAGCAAGATTCTCATGCAGTTAAAGTGCAAAAAGCCTCTCATCATCACCTGTTTGCTAACTGTCAAGTCTTGGGTATATATCTTTCCTGACATATATACATGCATACTTTACACATTTGCTAAAATCTTCTCCATGCATATGCTGCTGCCTCCTGTTGTGTCCATAAAGCACTTTTGAATATAGGAAGAGAATATATACAGTAGTTGCTAGGGCTGGTATACCCATGTTCCTTTCGCCACCAACCATCATTTATGACTGTGTTTCAAACCTTTTCATAACAATTTTTTTAAGGTTGCAGCTGTACTGAGTAACTATAGTACTTGGTATACTACATTATCCTTGCTATAATAATATTATCTGTATTGCTTTTAAATATTTTTACGTTGGTGTACACTTCCTTGGTGTTTTGTAACAGGATAGTATACAAATCATTTTAACAACAACAACTACTACTACTATTGAAAAAAAAAAAAGGTTTTAATTTGAGAAAACTCATCAACGGGTTATGGCAGGGGTCAGCAACCCGTGGCTCCGGAGCCGTATGTGGCTCTTTTACACCTTTGCTCCGGGGCGGATACTAGCAAGGGGAGGAGGCGCATTGTGTGCCCCGACACTCCCCACTGTGGTGGGCGCTGTACAGAATGTGACGTCGCATGGGGGCGGTGCGTGCATTAGTCACGCACCGTCCTGACGTCACCTTCCCGCCTGCTGTCAGATTGCGGCTCCAGAGATATATTTGTTTTAAATGTTGCAATGGTTTTGCGGCTCCCAGTTTTTTTTTCTTCAGAAACGGGTCCAAGTGGCTCTTTTTGTCTTAAAGGTTGCAGACCCCTGGGTTATGGTAATACAGGCTTCCTCAACCTTGGCCCTCCAGATGTTTTGAGACTATAATTCCCATCATCCCTGACCACTGGTTCTGCTAGTTAGGGATCATGGGAGTTGTAGGCCAAAAACATCTGAAGGGCCAAGGTTGAGGAAGCCTGTGGTAATGTATGTTAAGCCTTAGTTTTCATCATAGTATTTACCCTGCGGTAAATCAGGGTTTCCCCAACTTGGGTCTCCAGTACTACAACTCCCATCATCCCTAGCAAGCTGGATCAGTGGTCAGGGATGATGGGAATTATAGTCCAAAAACAGCTGGAGGCTCAATTTTGGGGAACTCTGATGTAAATCTTCACCTGTCTTTTAACTCTGATTTCAGAATTAAGTTACTTGAAATTAGCAATTAGCACTTACTGGAATAGCAAATGTAGTGCTTAAAAGGCACATAACAATAGTCCAGCCCTCCATTTTCCTCATGGCAGGTCCTGCAATATACAACATACAAGAGAAAGTTTCCACACACTCACCGTTTATAGGTCAAGCCGAAGTATACAACCATATATAATTCATGTTGCTATGTCTCATCTGTTCTTTGTTAAAACAACTTTTAAAATGTAAGGTGAGCTGTACTCTCTGTTGGATGTTAATGGCTTTGGGAGAAATGCAGTCAAAGTCTATTTTACACCAGAGAGGAAAATGTAGGCACATCAGTTCTCTCCACTGAAACTAATACAGCTGAATATACTTAAGTTGGAAGCAATGTCTTCATGGATTTTAACCTCCTGTGAAAAGCATAAATTTACCTATCGTCTTCCACATCCTAAAATTTGCAGCATGTCATTAATCTGCAGCTTTGGCCATCTTGACCTTGGATTAACATTATAGAGATTATTTGCATGTCAAGGAAGCATGCACAGACTGCTCAGAAGTTTCTGATTCTTTCTTCTTCCTGCTAATCCTTTGTTGCACCAGGAAAGAAGCAAACCATGCTGGCTGTATGCTAACCAGCACTTGTGGTTTGTTTCCTCCAAATAAATTACAGCAAGGAAGCCAGGATTTGTTTGCACTTAATGCAAAGCTAGCCTCTTGTTCTTTTCCTTCTCAGTATGGCGAAGGATTAGAAGGGAGTAGAACATATCAGAGATTTTTGGTAGTTCACTTTAAACCATAGTGCATACTAAAAAAGCAGTGCATCTATCAAATGTGTTTTTCTATAATATCAATAAGCCTTAACATTGAATAAATATTTCATATTCCCCAGTGGAAAGTGAGTGAAAGATAGCTTTGCCTACAATACAAGTGTTAGCTGACCAGATTGTCAAATTGCTTTCTTACTTAAGAGTTTCCACCAATTCAAATCTCTCAAAAAGGCATCTTCTGTACATGATTTAATTCATCAGTTAATTGACAGCTTAATAGCCCAATAGCTAATTAAAGAAAAACAATCAGTTAACAGGTCTGATTGTTAATGAAAAGAATAAAAAAATCTGAGAGCAAGGCTACAGCAGAGCAACTTTTAATTAAGTTCTAAAGATGAATGCTGGCATTACAGGAAATAAGATAATGCACAGAAGATCTTGAATGTTCACCATTAAAGTCTTTATTTCAAACTTTTTGAATATAAGGACACTAAGGGAAAATTTAGAACGTGCATACTCTGCCCACTTAAATCTCCACCCCGTCCTTTTTTGGGGGGAAGGGGAGAACAATGCAGAAACTGCACCCCTAAAAAAGCTTTCACATAAGCAATATGCATATTATTATGAATGAAGTTTCTATTCTATGTTTTAAAAATCTCAGTGGATAAAGAGAAACGATAAATAAACTGTTGACATAATGAATAAGTTTACCTCTTGGAAGTACTCCTTGAATCTTGCTGTGTGTGTTGCTCCAGTAGTCTTGGTAGCTTAAGGACTTTACTTAACTTCAGCTCATATTTAAACAGTTTTCACACCTCTGACAGCCAATAAACATTTAGCTTTTTTTTAAAAAAAAAACCCAATAAAAAAAACCTGCTGCATCATGTGTTTTCAGACATCAAATCACGCCCGGAACTGAGTATTATGATTAGAGTGTGCAGTCTTTTATTATGTTTGCATGGCTTGGTAAAACATATTCTTTTGCAACTTCTAATTCTCTGGTTCTTGTGTTGGGTTCAGTTTCTAATCTGCAGTTCTGCCTGACTTCAGTGATAATTTGATCCTTTTGTACAAATTCCCATACAGTTCATTTTAAAATAGAGTTCTGTTATGGTGTATGCAAGGCAGAGGAACCCCCATATCCAAGCCCTGACATTGCTTGTGCCAGCCAGGACAAAAACCAGGTGAGGTGGCTTTTCCCAGTGTTGTCATGTCATGTCCCACCCCACTTCCAAATAGTTTCTATGGGGGGGGGGAGAATTAACTATACCAGCTTCAGGGCTGGCATAGCCTTCCTCACATATTATTATTAGTATTATTATCTCCATTTATTACCCATCCTTCAGCATCAGGTCCTAGGATAGGTTAGCACAGTCGAAAGGTCGGCGGTTCGAATCCCTGCGGCGGGGTGCGCTCCCGCTGCTCGGTCCCAGCGCCTGCCAACCTAGCAGTTCGAAAGCACCTCCGGGTGCAAGTAGATAAATAGGGACCGCTTACCAGCGGGAAGGTAAACGGCGTTTCCGTGTGCGGCTCTGGCTCGCCAGAGCAGCGATGTCACGCTGGCCACGTGACCCGGAAGTGTCTCCGGGCAGCGCTGGCCCCTGGCCTCTTAAGTGAGATGGGCGCACAACCCCAGAGTCTGTCAAGACTGGCCCGTACGGGCAGGGGTACCTTTACCTTTACCTTTACAACCTCGGCCCTCCAGATGTTTTGAGACTACAATTCCCATCATCCCTGACCACTGGTCCTGCTAGCTAGGGATCATGGGAGTTGTAGGCCAAAAACATCTGGAGGGCCACGGAAATAGGAATTTAGAAGCATGCTGGGGATGTATTGGAAGAAGGTCTCCCTCAGTCATACCCCACTGTCCTCCTTTTTCTCTCCTGCACTGTTGGAACACCAACATATAGAAAAGCATTTGAACAGTGTTTTGCTTTTTAACCTCCCTGTTTGTTTAGCCCTCCTTTTCTTCTCTAGACTCCATATCATGCAGTCTTCTTTCTCCACGCCATCCATTACTCACCCATTTTATCTTTCCCATGTCCTTGTGGCTCCCTCTTTCATCTCTCCAGTTCATAGTGCCCCGTGGCTATTTTCTCTCTGCATTCTGCAGGGCTCTCCAAACCCCAATCTTCCCATTTCTCATTGTCTTCGTTCAATTTCCTTCATTCTGGACACTTTTATTCTCTCCCCATATTTCTGCTTCTCTTGGTGGAATATTGTAGCAACATGTCATGGGGCTTATGCTTTCCCAACAATTCATGGACTACGAAAGGCTGTGGTGCAGGAGAACCATGCAGTTTGGGGTTTTTGAAGATTCTGAGGTGGGAAAAAGAAGCCAAGTCCTTCACATATATCAGAATCTAGTGGGAATTGGTAATGATAAAGGCACTTTCCTAATTTTGATAAAGTTTGGGCTTAGCTGTTCCCATAAAGATCTGGGCGGACTCCACATACAGTCGTACCTTGGAAGTCGAACAGAATCCATTCTGGAAGTCCATTCAACTTCCAAAACGTTCAAAAACCAAATCACGGGTTCTGATTGGCTGCAGGAAGCTCCTGCAGCCAATCAGAAGCCACAGAAGCCCCGTCAGATGTTCGGTTTCCAAAAGAACGTTTGCAAACCGGAACAATCACTTGTTGTGGCGTTCAGGATCCAAAACGTCCGAGTTCCAGGGCGTTCGACACCCAAGGTACGACTGTAATGTAACAGGTATATTCCAGTTTGTTGCAAATAGAGAGGTGTTTGTGATCTATCTTTAGGCCTTAACTTGTGTCCTGGTTTAAAATAACACACACAAACAAACTATTAAGGAAAGGGAGGAGAATAGATGCATTGTATTACAGATATCTAACATTTTGTAACTTTACATTTCATCTATAGTCCTTGCACGCACGCACGCAAGCGCGCACACACACACACGGAATCAGAAAACTGGTTATGAACTGCGTATTGCGGGATTGTGTTGCTTCTTGAGGAGCTGCCAACATCCATATGTTTACTTGTTTACAATAAATGGTAGAGCTATACATTTTTGTTTCCTTTTCACAGAAATAACGAAAGCTATATGTCCCCACTCCCCTTTAAAACAAGTACCAGTAAAGCTAGCAACACTAGCCAAATTATTTGTTTAGCTTATAATTTCAAGGAGTTAAAAGAATTTGGTAATTAGATGTCGGGAAAACTTCCTTGACTAAGCGAGAATGCAGAATTCTGAGTCAATATAGTTAGTGTTCACATTGGCACCAGCTTTCATCTCCGGGAGCAAACTATTGTTTCATTGGCTTTCAGCCTAACTTTTCACTTTGAGAACAGAAAGAGCTTTGGTTCATGAAAGGTGAGTTTTGCTTGTGGAAGGTTCTGAGGATGCTCTATGAGCAGAGTGGTTGGGCTAGGATACATGGGAACCCTGACAGGTTCCCCCCTTCCCCCCGTGAGTAGAACTAAAAGTTGGGATCCAAGCCACTGATTCCTAAAAATAGGAAGGCATATTTAAAAACAATATGTAAGGGTAACAGTTTCCAGGAGCCCTTACAGCTGTCTTTTTCTGATGAGGAACAGCTGCTTGGAGTCTTTTCTCTCTAAGTTTCAACTGCCCAGTAAGTATTTATTATATTTTGAAGACACAGAAGACATATAGCGTGTGTGTGTGTGCGCGCACACACACACACACACACACATTGTGATTTGCAATATATCACCATGCTGAATATTATGAAATCATTACCACGGTGTGGACTTCAAACTGATTTTGGACAATGTATCAATACATTGCCCAGCCCTAGCCTACATCTCAATAAAACTTTATTTATTAAAAAAAAGAAGCTCATGAATTTGAATGGGTTACCAGTAAGAAAAGGTGTTTAAGCCAAATTGACATTAGTTCAACAGTTGCTGCTTTGGTTATTTTAGCTACAAACTGATGCGCTTTGAAAGCCATTTATTTTTTGCAGTCTAGAATCCTAATCCTTTTTTCTGCATCTTTTCCAACTTTGCAGTATCCTTTCTGAGGTTTGGCAACCGGAATGGTACACAGTATTTGTATAACGGCATGGTGATTGCGGCATTTTTATTTTCAATTCCTTTCCTAATGATCCGTAGCAAGCAATTTGCCTTTTTCACAGCTTCCCGCACACTGGGTTGACATCTTCATTGACCTCTCCACCACCACTCCATCCCTGGTCAGTCACCACCAGTACAGAACCCGGGCGTGTGTATGTCAGATTAATTGGCAGCTTGCTATCTTCTTTGTTGTGTGACTGTTTGTATATATATATATACAGGTGCACTTTTAGAACAGTGCTGTGCAGACAGCAGCAAGAGATCACGAACAATTACTGTACCAAGCTTAGCCCAGTCCAATCTTTGTCTTCTTAGAAGCAGGTCTTTTGCTTTAGTAGGACTTGGTTCCGCTGTAGCCTCAATGCTGCTTAACTGTTTCTAGAGATTTTTTTACACCTTCATGAAAAGAATTGAAGATTACTACTTCCATCAGATTAGCAGTTTCTCTCTCATCAGCTCATGGTTGGAAAACTGGTTGAATATGGTGTTATGGTTGTAGAGGCTGCCTCTTCATTATCTGCTACCCAGGAAGAAAGAGAGCCAAGATTTAAAAGCAGTCGAGTTCTACCCCAGACTGCAAGAATGTTGCTTGGACCAGACTTGTGTAACTTTCTAGCTACACCCACACACCCTTACACACAATGGGGTCCCACAAAAGAAAAGATAGAAACTCAATAGCCAGGGCAGAAAGAGAGGAGAAAAGAGGTTCGAGTTGGGTTTTGCAATGAGTAGTGGATTTCAGGAATGGAAAGGAAAGAAAACAGAAATTTGGGATCAGCCAGGAAGAACAAGAGAGGAAAGATTATTGCTGGCAGGAAAATCAGCACTGTGCTTCAGCTCAGGGGGCGGGGAAGGGGAGGAAGGGATATGGCACAGCAAGAGATGGGAAGAAAGGATGGGAACCAAGCTGAGGACTGCTTCAATGATCTAGTAACAACCATGGGAAGGCAGGTCAGGGAGCCTTAGCAAGTAGTACTTGGAGATAAATTGGGCTGAGCAGAGAATGCTGCTCTTAACAGGATGATTCTTGTCGTGCTGCCTGCGCTAATAGCTTAGCAATGAGCCATGTGCAGATACTAGTGCTATGGCGCAGTGAAGGAAGGATGATTGGTGAAGGCACGATAGATATTGGAGCCTGTTCACTAAGTCCTTAAAGCCGCAGCTTCCCATTTTACATTTTGCACCTTTGATCTCCTGCTTCGAGGCAGAACTGGAAGAATATCGGAGACGTTAGGACTGGGGTCCCTGTGTGGGAGAAGGTTGAAGGGGAAAGCTCTTCTTAGTACCGGTTCTGAACCTAGGAAAAAATAGGGTTTTGACTTGAATGGTTAAGAGGAAGAGACTATAGTGCTGAAAGTGCATTTTTCTTCTTTTCTTTACGTCTGTGGCAAATGGGAACTTGGGGATAGGGCAAAAAGGAGCACTTCTGAGTGTGACATACCGTGGCATTGCAGGAAATACTGGGTCAAGTGGTGTTGGACAGGGACATTTATTTGCAGGAGGCTCTGATCCAATCTCAGATTTGTTGTCTTGAGTAAATCACTTGTCTTAATCTAGTCCAGCACTCTGTTTTCCACACTAGCAATCCAAATATCTTTGCAAAGCTTAGGTGAAGGCGAATGCATTAATCTTCTCCATATTTTATGGCCTTAGTAAATTCAAACAAGTAGCGTTTTGTCCATGATATCTGGTATTCAGAGAGATGCAGTTGAACACAGTGTTTCCTTGTAGCTATGACAGCTGTTAGAAACCCTTTCATGGTGTGTGTGGAGTGGAGCAGCTTTGTTGGAAAAGGGTAAGGGAGGCCTGATGGGAGAAGTGGGAAATGTAGGCCAAAACTGTGGCTTTGGAGGTTGCAGTATTCTTTGTAGGGAAAGGGTTAATAGGAAAACCACACAAGTTTGCAAAATAAAATGATGTGCTAGTTTGTATTAATATAAACACATTTTTAAAGAATTTCTGTAATTTAAATAGAAATTTAAAGGCATCTCACTATAGCTGGGCAGATGACACAGTAACTTGCTCGTAATTAATTTGTGCAATTATTTTTAGTGTGTCAGTTATGAGTTTTGATCATGTTGACCATCTTCGAGATGGTTATCTTTGGTAGAAAGGGTAGGAAGTTGAGATGCATGTGCCTAAAATGCATGCATGCATGCATGCAGGAATAAAACACAACATAACTATTTGGCTTCCTAAGTTGACGATTATCTTTTGCAAATCATCCGGGTAACAATTTCTCTAGTTCTGCTTATTTTAATCAAAAGTAAAATCACAGCAAAGCAAATAGCAGGGACAAAGGGATACAGCAACTAATGAAACTAAATGCTTCCCAGAAGCAAACAGGGAGATATTTAATTGGCATTTAACAGCTTAACATAGGTGCCTGTTGAAAGAAATTGGACTGTTCAAATTTTTGGCTGCCACCAAAGAAAATGCCCAATTTTTATGGCACATACACCTTATCTCCAGAGGTGGGGACTGCAACCTCTGCAACAAGGAATCTAAATATAGAGGTCACTTCATCTAGGTGTAGGTGGTCTTTAAGATGCTCCAGACTCAATCTGTTCATGACATTGTAGGTCAAAAACAGCACTTTGATTTGTGCTTAAGTAGCGGCCATATTCCATACTAATTGAAGGTTTCAGCCTTCTAAGATAGCCCCACGTGTAATGGAGTGCAACAGTCTATGCTTGAGGCATAAGGCATTTTCACAAAACAACAAGTCTAGGTTTCCCCCTGCTTCTAATAAGGTTATATTGCATTATACAATATATAGCAAGTTCTTTGAAAGGCTACAGTCTTAAAAAAATAGCTTTATTGAGAACAGAGGGACATAAAATGGGGGAAGGACGTAATAAAAGGTATGCTCACATCTATCAAAAGGGTGATATCTAGATATAGATTTATTGAGATATAGATTTATTTGAGATACAGATACAAGAAATGCTGAACGTTATTTTAATCTTCAGTTAAAAACCCATACCCACCCCCATACAAAATTAGTCAGGGATGGATTGGTTCATAGTATTTCCCCCTCAACCCATTTTAGCAGTAAAATGTTATTGGCTTATTGTAAAAAGCAAGTTTTATTTTTCAAAAAGCATTTATCACAGTTTAGCATATGTGTGGCTTGCGTTTCCAATAGGTTTGCCGTTGATGTTGCAACTTCTTGTTTGTTAGGGTCAGAGAAATTGCACTAAAGATTGAAAATCAAGGACTGACCGTCCTAGATGAGAGAGAACATGAGATGTCTTTACCATACTCAAAGGGATTTTACCAGATGTGTGCAGCATTCTTTGGAGCGTTCCTAATAAGGAAAGTTTGCACAGTTACAGTGCAGTTCTGCATTTGAAGAGCCATGTGGAAGAGGATTTTCTTTGGAAGGAGGGGAAAGATAACCACTCCTTGCACTGCTTCAAAACAACATTATGGAATAAGAAGCAGTTATAGATTGTGTGTACCTTTTTCCAACATGCAGACTTATCTAGAATTTGGCAATGCTAAACTTGTTGAACTTACTTGGAATTCCAGTTAAGAGATTAATTTTCATTTCTTTTGATTCTTAAGATTTATGGTGGTAGAAACCTGTGGCAACTAAAGTGATTGTAGGAGTTACAGTTTGGGCTGTCTCTAAGATACCTGATATATACACGTCTCCAGGAAAAAAATGTGCCTTTCTTCGAATAGGAGTTCTACAATGGATTAATCTTCATCAAGTTTGGTTTCATGAAGGACGACTGTGGAAAAGCAGATTTGGGTTAATGGGTAAGAAAATAGTTATGTGATTGTGGAGCACAGCTGTATTGTAGTACTTTTGAATAGTAACTTGCTCTGTTTTAATTTTTACTTGCTATAGCTAACTTGGCAGAAAACAACAACCCTACCCAAACAACTTTTCACCATTCACAACATATTTCTTGCTTGGTAAGGGAAACAGCTCTACCTGCCACTTAGCAGGCTAAGAAGTCAACAAGCAGCGAGTTCTCAAATACCCTTTATTTTGTCTGTTTTCATGACTTTGCATGTACTGCTAACAAGTCTGAGAGGGGCAAAACCCTTTCAATCAGCAGTGGTGTTGTGTAATTAAAGTCAATTATATGACTAGACTTAAGTTGGCTTGGCTGAAAATTGTTTGAAGTCTCTGATCACTTTTTATCATGTTTATAAGTGAGCATACAAGCTCTGTAATGCTAGTTACTGAAAACTGTGTGGAGGGAAGTATTACGTAGACAATGTTTAAATGCAGTTAGCGCAACCAGTCAAAGGCAACATGGTGCCCTCCAGATTGTGTTGGAATCTAACAAGCAGCAGCCACAGACAACTTGGCCCAATGGTCCGGGATGATAGGTAATTGTAGCCAACAACATCCAGAGGGCACCATGATAGCTACCCTGGCTATAGAAGCATATACTCAGTGGTTTTGCTCCAAATTTTATAAAGCAAACTAAAATGGATGGTCAGTTTAATGACCTATGATTTGACTGCTCTGTTTTCTGGCTCCTAGGACCCATGCTAAATGTTAAGGAGAATTGGCATGCCTTTGGTTTCACTCATAAAGAAGAGAAAATGTTTTACTGCTCCGAGAAACAGAAGTATTTCCCAACTTAATTTTAAATCTCTTTGAGATTTGTTATCTAATAACTTGGGCTGTGCCTGAGCCTGCAAGTGCTTGCTAGTTGATGGCAGCAGCTACCTTCTAGTCTCCAGATCTTTGGAGATTAGTGTGAGCCCCCCAATGGCCATCCATGATCTGAATCTTCAAATTTATAACTTGTTGCAGAGCATAGTCCCAACTAAAAGCCGGTCATCTCTTGGCTCAGTCTCAAGAGTATCTCGTAACTCTAGCAATTGTTTCTGTTTTTCATAACAGTGGGAAATTTTATGGCTATTTTTTTCCTTCTCCCTGTCCAAAATAAATGCGCTGCTTAAAACGAAGAATGAAACTAAAGGGCACCATTTGAATTTTAGCGCACCAACGATTGAAGATTGCAAAGGGCTTCCACTTGATCTGTCCTAATCACGTGCGACACTTTTCTAAAGAGAGTCCGAAAGCTCTGACATGAGAAAGGAATGAAAGACAGTCATTGGGAGAAATGCTTTCATGTTGGTCTAATGACTGTATAAAATGCAACATGTACATTCTTAAACCCTGGCAAGTAACTGATAAGTCTAAAGGGAGCTGTTAAGTATATGTGTGTCTAATTTCCAAGAAAAACTACATCCCTCTTTTTGCTTCCCATTCTACATGTTGGCTGAATGCAGGGGCGGGGGGAGTAGGATCCCACTTCCTGGCCCTGTTCCTTTGAACATTTAGCAAAGGGTGAGCATAGAGCTTCTATGTGCCTATAGCTGTAGGCACACAGATTCCACACATTCAGAACCCCTCTTATTGAGGGGCTCCTGATCATGTCAAAGAGTCTACAAGCACACAGCTCTGTGCATGGAGAGGCCTGATTTAACCTTCTGCTGAACTCACAAAGGGATGGACACCTTTGGAGGTTGGCAGGGCCAAGAGGTCTCTCCATGCATTTGATCAACATGTGGAAAGAAGGATGGGAATAAGGTTAAAGTGTATCTTGAGACCAGGGAACAAAACAAAAGTGTGCGTCTGTGCTATTCCCATTTTATGCTGGTCACTTATACAATTACCAGTAGGTCAAAAGTATTCCGATTCATCAATTGTTTCATTGGTTATATTTTATCCCCTGCTATTTAGTAAAGATTTGCTTTCAAAGTGGTATACAGTCATACCTCGGGTTACAGCTGCTTCAGGTTGCGTTTTTTCGGGTTGTGGACCGCCGAAACCTGGAAGTACCGGAACGGGTTACTTCCGGGTTTCGGCAGTTGCACATGCACAGAAGCACTCAATTGTGCTTTGCACATGTGCAGAATCACAACCTGCGCATGCGCAGATGCGGGTTGCGAATGCTGCCGGTTGCAAACGTGCATCCCGCATGGATCACTTCACAACCCGAGCGTCCACTGTATAGCAGTTACACTCCAGCATGTATGCATCTTTGGCGTGCCTTTTCTCATAGAATCATAATCACAGGACTGTAGAGTTGGAAGGGACCACAAGGGTCATCTAGTCCAACCCACTGCAATGCAAGAATCATTTGCCCAATGTGGGGCTTGAACCCACAACCCTGAGATTAAGGTTCTCATGCTCCACCAACTGAGCTATCCAATCTGACTCTTGGCAGCTGTTGACATAGTCTAGGTTCCAGGCTGGGACAGCGGTGGGAGTGGGGAATGGGTTGCTGCTGGATTTGAGCTCCCTGATAGTAAAGGTGACAGTCCACTGAAATGGTCCCTGCATTTATCTGTGGTATGCCTGGAAGTTGTTGACATAGTCCAGATTTAGACCATTGCTGATTTGATTTAGAATGGCAGACTAGAGTTAAAATGCTTGCATGATACTTGATTTTAATTGCATTTGTAAATATAAGTGGATGTATTGTGGGGTATACTCCTCCAGTGTATATTTAATAGGTAACATGACATCTTCTATAATTTTAGACATCTCTTGTCCAGAGATGAGCAATGTGGTCAGCTAAACTCAAGCATTGTAGTGTCAGAAAGATACCAATGCTTTCAAAACTGAGGCTATGACTATTTTCTTTTCACAGAGGTCTGCTATAGTTAAATCAAGCCTCAGAAATTAGGATACTGTTTGTTTTATTTGAATTTTCTGAGTTACTTATTTCACATTGCTACATTCATTGTTTGTCTACATGGCATGATTTTTTAAAAATAGTTTAATTGGATTATAATGGTAACAAGACACACACAGGAAACAAAATAGGAGTCTTTAGAGTTCAAAATAATAGGCATAGAATCTATATACAACAAAGAGGATGTGTTGTGAATCTTGCATCAATTTAAGCATGAACTTTAGGGAGGGTTAATAAGAGGCCGGAATGTACATATATCCTCTCCATAGAGCAATTTGAGTCAATGGTTAACATCGGATATTCACATTTCTATTCACATAAAACAAAAAGTGCCCTCAGATACTATCAGATTTATTTGCGCCCTCCCCCCTAAGTATGCGGTATCAATACATCAGACTTTCAGAGACCAAATTTTATCTAAGCACCCTGCCATGGTGAATATGGATGTTTTCCATTGGTTGGCCAACTCTAAGCATGCTGCTACCAGTAACACAGGAAACATGTTCTTTATGGATCTCAAAACCACCCAGTCTACTGATATTAAGTAAGCCAGAGGTGGAACTGGGGAGGGGGTGCTGTCCTATAGCCTATAATTTGGGCAAGAACTCCATCCCAGTAATTTTTCACAAAACAACATTCCCACCAAAGAAATAATCCCTCACCTCTCCGCAACATCTCCAACAGAAATACAGTGGTACCTCAGGTTAAGTACTTAATTCGTTCCGGAGGTCCGTTCTTAACCTGAAACTGTTCTTAACCTGAAGCACCACTTTAGCTAATGGGGCCTCCTGCTGCCGCCGCGCTGCCAGAGCACAATTTCTGTTCTCATCCTGAAGCAAAGTTCTTAACCTGAAGCACTATTTCTGGGTTAGCGGAGTCTGAAACCTGAAGCGTACATAACCTGAAGCATATGTAACCCGAGGTACCACTGTATTTGGATTTATGGTGTTTTAATTTAAGTAGAGTCCAGTGCCACCTATGGATTGTTTTTAAGGTTGCTTCTTCGATGCTTTCTGAAGCTGATTTCAATGTCACTTTCCTCCACGTTGCATCCCACACTTCATTTTAATATTTAAGGAGGTACCAGCTTCTTCAATAAGTACCTTACATGTTAGGGATTTCTTCCCTTTCATATTGCATCCATTCTGTGCACATACCATGTAAGGCATCTTCTCGCATTTTCCACCCTTAATTATTTTCATGCAAATAACTGGATTTGAAACATCTTAAACTAGGATGGGTGTGGGGGGTATCAGAAGATCGGAGCAGGTTTTGTGCCATCAGGGGCTGGCCATCCTTGCGTAGGTCTAAAACTTGATAACTTCTTGCCTCCACACATTTCTGAAATTTGTGGTATTCATCAGATGGCATGAGCAATCTTCATATGAAACTGAACTGTTGCTAACATTAATAAATAGTGTGCCTATTGATTTTGTAAGAAATCATGTTTGGATTATAAGAGATTGAAGGATACTTTCTCCATTGCAGGAAGATTTTGTCTTACATGAATTTTGTAGCAAGTAATACACGAAGCACAACTGTTTCATAGTGAATCTTAATATCAAGCTGTTTTCACACTTCCTTCATGCTCTTGGAATGCAACTGGGTTTATGTACATCCGCCCCTTTACTATGATGTAAGCTTGTACAATGATTCAGCTACTCTTGTATGTATCTGACGCAGACATATACTGAATTTATGTTTGAAGTACATACGTATTTTTCGCCCTATAGGACGCACTTTTTCCCCTCCAAAAATGAAGGGGAAATGTGTGTGCGTCCTATGGGGCGAATGCAGGCTTTCGCTGAAGCTTGGAGAGCGAGAGGGGTCGGTGCGCACCGACCCCTCTCACTCTCCAGGCTTCATGCAGCTCTCCGCAAGCCACAGGAGCCTGGCTCCTGGCTCCCGCGGCTTGCGGAGAGTTGCCTGCATGCTGAAGCCTGCACGTGCTGAGCTCAGCGCGTCCAGGCTTCGCGCACCTCTCAGCAAGCAGCGGGAGCCAGCGCTGGGCTCCCACAGCTTGCAGAGAGCTGCCTGTCTGGGGGCTGGGGTCGGGGGAAGCTCGGGCTTCCCCCGCCCCAGCCACGTGCTTAGGGGGAAAAATAATTTCCCCCCCTTTATTTCCCCCCAAAAAAACTAGGTGCACCTTATGGGATGGTGCGTCCTATAGGGCGAAAAATACGGTAAATTGTATTTCTCCTGTGCATGTAAATTTAGCCTCCCCGTGGACAGAAAGCAACATTCCTCATGGTGAAATGCTATGCAGAACTTATGAAAAGGGGTAGACAGACATAGAACCATAGAATTGTAGAGTTGGAAGGGATCCTGAGGATCATCTCCAACCCCCATGTAATGCAGGAATACACAGCTGTCCCATATGGGGGTTTAACCTGCAACCTTGGCATTATCCACACCATGCTCTAGCCATCTGAATTATCCCGAAGTGGTTCATGAGCCATCTGAAAGACGAGAAAGTGAAAAGTCATTGAGTAATTGCCAAGTTTCTTAATACAGGAAAGGCTTGCTTCAGTGGATTATATTGACCCCATGGCTTTTGACAAAGGCAGGACATCTGTATTTAGTGACTAAAGTGCAGTCAGGAATCTTACTCAAGAATAGTAGGCTAAGGGGCACTAACATGGATTCAGTCCTTTAAAATGGACATCTAGCTTAGCATTACAGTCATACCTTGGGTTAAATATGCTTCAGGTTGAGCGTTTTCTGGTTACGCTCCGCAGCAACCCCGAAGTTACAGAACGTGTTACTTCCGGGTTTTGCCGCTCACACATGCACAGATGCTCAAAATGACGTCACGCGCATGGATGGAAGCGGCAAATCGCGACCCACGCACATGCAGACGCGGGTTGCGTTCACTTCAGGATGCGAACGGGGCTCCAGAACGGATCCCGTTCGCATCCAGAGATACCACTGTACTGCCTCCCAATTCAATCTTTAAATGAAATTGGATGCATTTAGTAGCACCATTTACATCCATTTCCTACCAATTTCTGCATGTTGCTCCATTTTCTTCTCAAACCCCTGCACCTCACCCTTCCCACTCAGTAGGTTAGCAATAAGAAATCTGATCATGGGAAGACATCGTGTTAAAACGTTGTCCAGTACAATGTGAACAGACTCCTGCATGTCCCACCTCGCTGGCACCAGCTCCAAGGAGGCATTCAAAAACGTTCACTTCCTTTTTTAAAAAACAACAACTATAACTTGTTTCAACCAAATCAACAAACTGTGCTTAATATTAATTATGGTTGGATTAAAAGATGCCAGTATGAAGCCATTGCTTCTTGAGATACCCAGGGCTGACTAGGGACCTTCTGTCTGCAAAGCACATTTTCTCCCACAGAGCTTAGTTAAACAGATCCTTTGTGTTCTTCTTGAGAATGGGGATCGAGGGCAGGGCTTGTAACCAAGCAAGTCTTTCCGCCATTCATCAGAGGCAAGGCCTAGGTTCCATAAAGGAAGGAAGATCTACAACTGGCAACTCCCCTTCCACTTCCCCCATAATTAAGTTGTGTTGGGACAAAATGAGCTTCTTGAACAAATGTTTAGTGTACACAATGTTTTTAGTATAATGAATCTTATTGTACTAGCTTGTGCCCCTCTTGTGAACGGTCTAAAGTTTTATGTTACTTTGGTTTGTTTTAATTCATTTAGTTTCTAAATAAAGCAGACAGCTGAAAGTAAACATTTATTGCTCATCTCAGTTAGATCAGGAGATTCCAGTGTTCATAACAGAGCATTTTCCAAAAATATTTTGACAGATACAGTCTTCACTAACATCATGTTAGAGTGGCCTAGGAGAGAATTTACTGCAGCAAAGTTAACACATGCTAGATTTCTTTGCACTACTGGTGGCAGGGATACATGCTCCCTGGGCAAAAAAAAATCCACTGTGGTCCTTTGTCTAGAACTGTTATTTTTGTGCTTATCTGTGAACTTGTTAGTTTTCAGGATTGGATCCTGAAAACAGTATTAAGGAGTAGCCCAGACTTCCAAAAGAAGTTAGTAGGCTACCTTCCAGATGACAAATTTAGTCTTTAGCCTTAATTACTATTAACATTGCTAAGGAATTTTAAATGAAGAATAGCAGTAATTAATCTTTCCTGCCCAAATTCCTTTTATTGATATCTTAATCTTTGTCTGTTGCTACCTTACTTCATTTCATTCTGCACCAATTGTAACATTAAGGCTGCAATCCTATACTACTATATATGGGAGTAAGGCCCATGTAACTGAATAGGACACAGAGGTAAGTAGATATGTATAGGATGCTTCTTGTTTAGGTTTGCTGAATCAGCTCATAAGTGAATCACGATGCATATCTTTCAAACCACGCCTGACATTTTAAGTGTCACAACGTTGAATAATACCAAAGACAAGTGCAACTCTTTAGAACCTGCGTGCCAAATATTCGTTAAAGTTTCAGTGGAATGTGACTTAAAACATACAAAACACGTATGCAAATATTGTTCATGCTTATGTGTTTGTGGCATTTGCTTGAAGATGTTTATGGATTTACACATATGTGTTGCATTGAACAGTATAAACATAGGATGCTTTTTGCTTTCATTGAAAAGCTTTTTATGGTTGGAAGTTCATGACAGATTTCAGCCTTGTTTTGCTTTCTGAGTATTCTACACTGCAAATATTCTGGTATATGGTGACATGAAGTCCTTTTGAAATTTATTTCATCACTGGTCTAGCTTTTCAAGGTTCCAGACAGGAGTCTATTTGCTTACCCTTACCTTGGAGATACTGGGGACTGAACTTGGGAACTTTTGCATGCAAAGTGGATACTTTATCATTAAGCTATGGCCATTCTCTAAATTGTAAATTATTATTGCTTGTTCTCATATCCTTGGCTTTGTTAATAAGTAACATGCCTCACATTTTCAGAATACTCATTTACATGTATAATAAATTAGAAATGAAAAGGCATCGTTTAGTTACCGTATTGGCCTGAATATAAGCCTCACTTCCCCCCCAAATTCCGACAGTGAAAAGCTAAAGTGCAGGTTATATTCACGACCTTACGGTATGCAGCCAGGAGCGCGGCAAAGCAGCGCCTGCCCCGTGCATAGTCCCCTGTCCTCAACCCCAAGGCCAGGAAGGGAGAGAGTGAGGAAGGGGAAAGGCTGTCGGCAACACAGCGTGACTCCCCCCCGCCCCCAGTTTGCAGACAGGTGCAGCAAGGATTTGAGCAGTTTATATTCGGGTATTTCTGGCGCTGTGGGTTAAACCACAGAGCCTAGGGTTTGCCAATCAGAAGGTCGGCGGTTCGAATCCCCGCGTCAGGGTGAGCTCCTGTTGCTCGGTCCCTGCTCCTGCCAACCTAGCAGTTCAAAAGCACCTCAAAGTGCAAGTAGATAAATAGGTACCGCTCCGGCGGGAAGGTAAACGGCGTTTCCGTGCACTGCTCTGGTTCGCCAGAAGTGGCTTAGTCATGCTGGCCACATGACCCGGAAGCTGTACGCCGGCTCCCTCGGCAAATAAAGCGAGATGAGCGCCGCAACCCCAGAGTCGGCCACAACTGGACCTAACGGTCAGGGGTCCTTTACCTATTTCCCCCCCTTCCAATTTTAAAGGTGCGGCTTATATTCGGGCCAATATGTTCCTCAACTTGAATAAATGAAGACATGCTATTGCCATGTACATTAGAAGTGACACAATCCTTGGTGGGAATTACAGTGGTAGAGGTTCAATAAAGAGCCCTCCACAGGCTTCGTATGTGTCACCGGTTAAGCCGGATAGCTGTCCTTTTCCAACCAATAATGTTAAAACAAGTTTAGAACGCCCTTCTGCAAAAATTATGGAATGTGCATGGTGACTGTGGGTGTTTAATAAAGCGTAAGTTAAATGTTTAGTTATGGGATAAAGGGCTGAGTGGCATTCTCAGTGAACTGTTGATTATCCATATGACTCTTCATACTTTTCCACTTGATTTCCTGCAGGGTGACTTCACTTGGAACAGCATGTCAGGGCGCAGTGTTCGGCTGAAGTCTGTTCCTGTTCAAAGTCTTTCTGAATTGGAGCGTGCCCGGTTACAGGAAGTGGCCTTTTATCAGTTGCAGCAGGACTGTGACCTAGGATGTCAGATAACGATTCCCAAAGGTGAGATGTGATCCTGAAGTCTCCTGAGGACAGTGCTGAAATGGTCGGCCCTGTCTGGTACATGGCAAACTGTTATTTCCATTTGAAGTATATAATAAGGGGGGGGGATTCTTTCTATGAAATTAGTTTTTGCCTGCTGTTTTTAAGTGGTTGAATGCGGTCTCAATGTATACTAGATAAATGTTCTCTTCAAGGATTGTATTCCCCAAACAGTTAAAATATCAATTTTGTTGATAACACAATCACATATTTTGCCATTGACCCCATGAGGGAAACTAGTTACTCACTGATGGCCCTGATTTTAGAATTACCCAAAGGCTCTATGCTACTCCTGAGCAGCCTTTAAAATTGCTATATGAACTGGTGAATTAAAAATATTTGTTGTTTTTAGATATTTAGGTCTGACTTACTAGGGAGGATAATAAAAACAATCTCATTTTCAAGGGCTTCTTATATGCAAAATATTTATGAAGAAGAAAAATTACAAAATGTTGCTTTCTTTAGGCTGTGCCTGCGTCAATGCTGGTATTTAGCAGTCATCTATTTTATCCTTTTTATCTTTTTTTTTTTTTTAATAACGAAGGCAGCTGAAGAGCCTGGGAACCCACAAACAGGATTTTACTAGTGATAATAATGGGGTAGCTGTTATTTACATTATTTGCCCGTGGACCCATTGAAAGCAACTGGCTAACCACTATAAATAGGATGCTGGTGTCACTAGAATATCTGTCTGATCCAACAGGGCTCTGCTTATGTTTAGATGCTTATCTATGCATATTGTTCAGACTGAACTTGGGATGAAAAAATTGAGTGGGCTGCTTATCTCTCATCTATACTACAGACTGCAGCATTATTCATGCATTAGGCTTTTTAACTGGGAAAAGTTAGAACAATTCAGATGCAAGAGAACATAATGCAATTAAGTTTTATTTGGGAAAACGTAGCATCTACTAATGTTGCTTTAAGGATCTTCTAAAGGTCAGAGAATAGCTGTGTTATGAGTCAGAACCATTTATATGCCTCATTATGGATTTCAATAGTTTCTATGGTGGTCTTCTACTTTAAAGTTGCCATGCCCAAAGTAAACTAATTTAAGAAATTGCCACTTTGGAGATTTGGATTTGGATCATTTTACTGCTTGCCATAACCTGCAAGCAAACTGGAAATATGTAAAGAACCTCACACTAACAAAGGGCACTTAGTTTAATCCTTCCTTTTCATTCTGGCTTCTGGGCCTTGTTATAAAATATTGAACTTATCAATGCTTTTTCTTTTCTTTCTTTTCTTTTACTGTACTTGACTAGCCAGTTGACTTATTTTGATTGACTGGCCTGTGCTGAACTTTTCATAGATAAAAAGCATAGTCTTGGAGTAAATTGTGTCCAAACGGAGCAAGAAACAATTTAACATTCAGAACCTTTATTCTGCTGTGTTTGGTTTTGTGCCCAGTATGTTACTGCTCGGCTATGAAAAAAATGGCAATGTGCTTTCTGCCTTGTGTTTATTTTGGCAGGGGGCGGGGTTGGGATTTTGGACCTCTGTTTATATTGCTCTTTGTTGTGTTTAATTACCTATTTGTCATCTTCATTCAGTGTGACTATGGTTTTTACATTTTTTTTGTCGTTACTTGCCATTGGTCCCTTGTATTTAGCCATTCACGATGGTGTTAATGTATCTGCATTTTTGTACAAAAGTGGAAAGGATCAGAGTAAATTTCCATGGATTATGTTTCCAAATTTTAGCACCAATTTGCATATGGTGCCTCAGTTCCCAAATATACAAGGCATAATAGACATGTACGCTATATGACAGGAATACATAGATGTACACATTTTTTCTACACAGATCTAAACCAAGATAGGGAGTAGATAGAATAACTGAATCGGCCCTCAAACATTATTAGATAAACAAAGGGTTCTGCAACAACTTGATTTCTTGTGGAAGAATGTATTCAAACAATCAGAGTGCTGGCTCCTTTAAATATAACTCTCACAGAGAGCTTTTTACACAACTTCTTCAATTCACACTTTGCTGCTGCAGCCCTGCAGATGGCAATGGTTGACACTGAGATTGCAAGGAAGGGTGGTACAATAGGCAGCAGCTTTTGTGTGAGAAGGTCTGAGATTGCTTCTAAAGGTAGAACTTACGTTCTAAAATATGCAGTGAGCAAAAATAAATAATAACAGCTGGCCCCTTTTTCAAGTTTGTTTTCCCCTTTTGAGTCTTTTATTTGTTGCTGTGGCTCCCTCCTGTTCTTATGTGTACATGTATGTGTTTTGCAGTGACAATGGTAGTTTCAGGCTGTACATGATTGTTCCCATAAGAGCGAGCTCTGCACTCTCTTAAATCTGCCACATGTGGTTCCTAGTCATTTGAATCTTCTTCCCACAGTCAAATGCAGAAAGCTTATATTTGTTTTTCTTCCATAGTAATGAACATTGCCTTTCTGGTATCTTGGAGTGAATTAGAATGAGAAACAAAGCAGTTTCACCTCCCAGACCTTAATCCTCTTAAGTTCTCTCTTGGTTTGCAAAAGTGACCATGCATCAAAGAAGCTAAATAAATGGCTATCTAAAGGGCTCCTTTGGTGTTTGGAACTAATTGACAGCCCACAACAATGCAAACATGAGTCATTGCCTCATAAGTGAGATAAAATGGGAGATGTCTCTTTTATGATGGTACTTGCTATGCTATTGCACATACGTGCATCATCTGAAAATTAGGAGAATATACTTACGGCTTCATAGCCATTTGAAATGTATGCAAACATAACTGGTGGATATAATCATATGATTTAGTCAATGAGTTGACTAAGATTTATTTAATCTGGTTGTATCCCTGCAAATAAACAGTCATTACAGATAAAAACAAGAATCGCTAAAAACAAAGAAAAATCATTAAAATACAATTGAACATTGATAGAACTATTTACATATATAAAATTTGTTTAAACCACACGTAAGTGTTAGTATGTGCTTCAGTGTGGGACTGATGTAAACAACAACCCCCAGATTCCATCTATAAATTCAGTTCAAATATGAGACTATTCAAATGAAACTCTTCTGAGGCTTATAAGCATTATAAATGTTAATAAGAGTATTGGATGTAGGAGATTTAGGAAGGATTTGTTTTTGCTGCATCTTTATTTTTACTCCCACCCCCAAAGTATATCTTCCTTATTTGATGTTAAATACTTTCATCTGGTTATGATTTATTTGTAAGCAAAACATCCTGCACATTTTGTAGAATGGAATCCATAAACCTTTGTAACCTTCCTATAGAATAGTTTTGTTTGGAAAGATTAAGAAATATGCAAACCAGAGAGAACTTCGACCTTGAGAACTTTACTTTAAGGAAAACAAAAGCAGCAGCAAATAATGAATTTGCAGCAGGATATATGAAGGAAAACTCACTATCTTCTGACCACCTATCTTGCTTCGACTTTAAGTTTCAATTTGTTCACTCTTATCTGCCCCATTGTTGATACTGGATATTGATACCCCTTTGATCTTGATATTCCACTCACCCCAGATAGACCCGGCGTTAAGATGGCTACCATGAACTAAAAAATCCCTGTCCAAGAATAGAGTATTGGAGAGTCACTGGAAAATACCCAACATGGTTTATTTCCATGGGGGCTTTTTAAACTCAGTCATCCATCTCTTTTAGATACCGGGAAATATTTAGAGCAGAACACTAAAACTCTGTAGCTCTGCAGAATATAATATGCTCAAAATATTATGCCCTAAATAAGCAATGTATGATATAAAAGTAACATCACTTCTTGAAATGTGTAGCCATTATGGGAAGGTTTTTATCTAAATGTTGAATCTGGAACTCAAGACAGGCCTAAAAGTATGGTCTAACTATTCTGAATGAACATAGGATGAGCCTGCTAAATCAGGCCAATGGCCCATCTTGTCCAGCGTCCTGTTCTCACAGTGGCCTTCCAGATGCCTGTGGGAAACCAGGGAGCAGAACATGAGCACAAGAGCACTCTTACCTTCCGTGCTTTCCAGCAGCTGGTATTCTGAAGCATTGCTGCCTTTAACTGTGGATATAGAGCACAGCCATCATGGCTAGTAGCCATTGATCACTCTCTCCTCCATGAATTTATCTCATCTTCTTTTAAAGCCATACAAGTTGGTGGCTTTCACTGCCTCCTGGGGGAGGAGTTCCATAGGTTGACTATGCACCATGTGAAGAAGTACAGTGGTACCTCTGGTTCATAACTTAATTCGTTCCGGAGGTCCGTTCTTAACCTGAAACTGTTCTTAACCTGAGGTACCACTTTAGCTAATGGGGCCTCCTGCTGCTGCCGCACCACCGGAGCACGATTTCTGTTCTCATCCTGAAGCAAAGTTCTTAACTCGAGGTACTATTTATGGGTTAGTGGAGTCTGTAACCTGCAGCGTATGTGACCTGAAGCATATGTAACCTGAAGCGTATGTAACCCGAGGTACCACTGTACTCTCTTTGATCTGACATGAAACTTCCAACAACGTCCACGAATTCCAGTGTTATGAGAGAGAAAAACTTTCTTTGTTTACTTTCTCCACGCAGTGCTTAAGTTTATAAACTTCTTACTTGCCTTTTCTCTAAACTAAAATGTCCTAAACTCTGCAACCATTCTTCATAGGGGAATCACTCCATTCCTTTGATCATTTTGGTGGCCCTTTTCTGAATCTGTTTCATTTCTACAATATTGTTTTTGAGGTGAGGTTACCAGAATTGTATGGGACGCAGGTGGCGCTGTGGGTTAAAGCCTCAGCGCCTAGGACTTGCCGATCGAAAGGTCGGCGGTTCGAATCCCTGCGGCGGGGTGCGCTCCCGCTGCTCGGTCCCAGCGCCTGCCAACCTAGCAGTTCGAAAGCACCTCCAGGTGCAAGTAGATAAATAGGGACCGCTTACCAGCGGGAAGGTAAACGGTGTTTCCGTGTGCGGCTCTGGCTCGCCAGAGCAGCGATGTCACGCTGGCCACGTGACCCGGAAGTGTCTCCGGACAGCGCTGGCCCCTGGCCTCTTAAGTGAGATGGGCGCACAACCCCAGAGTCTGTCAAGACTGGCCCGTACGGGCAGGGGTACCTTTACCTTTACCTTTACCTTTACCAGAATTGTACACTATATTCCAAATGCCATTGCACCATAGGCTGGCATTATGATATTGGCAGTCTTATTTTATTTTTTTTCCAGAGTTTCTGCGCTTACACTAATAAGTAGGTAGAGAGATTAGGAAATTAATGTGTGGCTTTAATACTGCAGTTGTTGTATTTCTTGGTATATAATTTCCTAAAGAAAGTTAGGAGCAGAAGAGTAACTTACCTTTTGACTGAGGAGTGGGGAATTTATGAATTCCTTGTGCAACCAAGGTTCGTGTTAGTTCACTTGAAAAAAAACACTCTTTAACTGGGAAAACTCAATGGAATTTATTGGCTGAAGCTCTTGGAATTTCCTGTTGTCTTTTGTCTGTTTATACATTGCAATTGGGACTGATTCTGACGATGTTACAAGAAATATTCTGTCAGTGTACCGTGCAATGGTTGCTGCAGCTCTTCGGGCTTATATTAAGCAGTTCATAAGCCTGTTGTTTAATTTTATTTTTAAGAGAATAATTCTGGTTTTTGAGGTTGGTAAAGAATACTTTAGTCATTATTTCCTAATGCCTCAAACTAGAACAAAACTGTACGTAATTACACATTTATTCACTTTTAAAATCTCTTATTTGCACATCTAATTATTTTGAAATTTTGGCTTCGGTCCAGTATGCAGGATATGACACGCTGTGAAAGCATGCAAGAGTGCCTACATTTTTGAAATGCACCACACCTTCAACCACTATCATTTAAGATTTGTTGCAGATGGTGATTATATGTGAACACAAATTAATGATTAATCCTATAACCCTGTCCATAACAGGTTCGCCAAATAGCTCCTAGTGTCAAACATACCACTTGGCTGTGGAATGGATCCCGCAGCCCTCCACTCCCATTTCCCTCCACTTGATTCCAATGCTTAGATATTATTTTAGTTTTGGAAAGCAATAGCAATAAATCATTTGTTGTCAGGCACCTTCATTTCACCATAGTAAAGGTAAAGGGACCCCTGACCATTAGGTCCAGTTGTGACCGTCTCTGGGGTTGCGGCGCTCATCTCGCTTTACTGGCCGAGGGAGCCGGCGTACAGCTTCCGGGTCATGTGGCCAGCATGACTAAGCCGCTTCTGGCGAACCAGAGCAGCGCATGGAAACGCCGTTTAGCTTCCTGCCGGAGCGGTACCTATTTACCTACTTGCACTGTGTGCTTTTGAACTGCTAGGTTGGCAGGAGCAGGAACCGAGCAACGGGAGCTCACCCTGTTGCAGGGATTCGAACCGCCGACCTTCTGATTGGCAAGTCCTAGGCTCTGTGGTTTAACCTACAGCACCACCTGCGTCCCTTCACTTCACCATATCTAAGTACAAAAAAAGATTGTTAAGAAAATTACAAAAAAAAAGAAAAGAAAAAGATTTGGTCCCTGTGAAACATTTTCGAGACTTTACCTCTGATTTAATTTAAGCCATATTTCTCATTAATTGCTTCCTCTCATTATAAAATGATGGGATGGGGATTAGGGGTTGGAAGGTAGAGAAAGGCACACTAAAATGGGCCAGTGTTCTGCAGCAAAGCTGTAGGGCTCTAGCAGCATGGCTTTGTGCCAAGGATCTGTGATTCAATCCCAGAGCCTGGAGTTGGGGAAAACATAGAAGGTTACGGCCTGTCAATAGTTTGCTTGTTTTGATACTTTTATGGCATAGAAAAAGAGTTAAATTGGCATAGAATAGCAGGTCTTTTTCTTGACGTAGCCACTTTTTACATTTAGGACTTGTCAGACTAGGTTGTGTACATTCTTCCCACATACTTGCTTGATAGCACTGTGTTGAAGATTTCTTCCATATTTTTTTCACCCATTTTGCATCAGTTAATTGTTAAATGTAGTTTCTTTTCTCATCATCAAAGGGGAGAGAAAATTCTCACAGGATGTGTGCAAGGTTTAGCTATGCTTACCTTGTGTTTAGGGTGGTTGAGAGGTGCTTGCGAATTACCATTCTGTCATTCTGTAAATCCTCCAAGGTCCTTGGTTGAGAAATTAAAAGAATGGAAAGAAAAATTGAAAAAGAAAGAGAAAATTCTTTCAGAATTAGATTTCCCTTCATTTTCATTTATAAAATCTGAAATAAAGACGAAGTGTGGTTCTCTTCTTTTTATTTACCTTTAATATTTCCCCAATACAGAAAATATTATTCTAGGCAGAGAGGCTTTACCACTGTGCTGTAGTTCCCATGTGAATTATAACATCAGACTGTTTTGTGCAATGTGGTTCCTTTGCCATCACCAAAGTTTCCCCTTGGCAACTCTTTTAAGTATGTACAATACAGAGCCAGAGAGAAGGAGCCCAGTGCTACATGCCCTATCATATGAGTTATGATCTCCTTGTGTTGGGTTTATGTTCATGTGTGATGTGCTGAGTTATACCTGTGCTCAGGTTGGGTGGTGGTTTCGGTAAAATTCCCTCCACCAAGTCCGGGACTGGTGTAAAAGTTGCACCATCAATGGGGATGCATAGACTGTAGGTTTATAGCAGTCTTCCCTGACATGGTGCCATCCTTATGCCTCGGGCCACATCTCCCATCAGCTCCAACCAACATGGGCTGATAGGAGTTGTAGTCCAAAATATATGGAGGGCACCATATCGAGAAGGCTGGAGTATAGCACCCTCCTCTGTTTCAGCTCTGTTCTGCTGGATTATATTTGCCAACAGAATAGTTCAGCTGCCAGGGAATTCAGCTGGTGCATTCAGTTGCCTGTCTGTCATATCAACAGTGTATATGATATTCTGTGCACTTAGCGAGGCTTCTGCTGAACCCTGTAACTCTTCAGCCAGCATCCAAAGTTTTGATTATATTTTAATATTCAACAGAAATCCTTTTAATTGATTTGAAATTGCAATTTCACGAGGTCACTAGTTGTTAAACCGAGAAAAAGAAACTTGTAATTTATTTAATAGACTCAGAGTTTTCTGTGTTCCAGTTTCCTTGCATATTTTTTCTAGTATAATGATGTTTTGAGTTTTAGTTCAGAGATTAAGTATCTCTCTACTGGTTCTCCATAAGGATAATAATCTTTATTAGGAATGGAATTGCATAGTGATTTTGGAAAGCAGCTGTATTAAAGAAGGTTTTGTGGATTTCATGTTAACTGTGTATATTTAAATGCCTATATATGAATTTATGATGAAGGGGTAACAGCAATACTGAGTGAAGCATCAGTTTCAAACCCAATAAGCCTGTCCTTTTTGTGTTATATGCCTGGTCTAATAAAAATAAAAATAAAAATAAAAATAAAAATAAAAATAAAAATAAAAATAAAAATAAAAATAAAAATAAAAATAAAAATAAAAATAAAAAATAAAAATAAAAATAAAAATAAAAATAAAAATAATAAATAATAAATAATAAATATTATTTATATCCCGCCCTCCCCAGCCGAAGCCGGGCTCAGGGCGGCTAACAACAATAAAACAGTACAAAAGTACAGCACAAACAACACTCTAAAATCATTCATTATAAAATTAATTAATTCAAGCCACTGGCAACCATTGGGCCAGAGCAACGCGAAGATTGCCGAGGGAGGGAGTCAGGCTGTGCCCTGGCCAAAGGCCTGGCGGAACAGCTCTGTCTTGCAGGCCCTGCGGAAAGATGTCAAGTCCCGCAGGGCCCTAGTCTCTTGTGACAGAGTGTTCCACCAGATCGGAGCCACGGCCGAAAAAGCCCTGGCTCTAGTTGAGGCCAGCCTAACTTCTCTGTGGCCTAGGACCTTCAAGATGTTTTTATTTGAAGACCGTAAGTTTCTCTGTGGGGCATACCAGGAGAGGCGGTCCCATAGGTACGAGGGTCCTAGGCCGTATAGGGCTTTAAAGGTTAAAACCAGCACCTTAAACCTGATCCTGTACTCCACCGGGAGGCAGTGCAGCTGGTATAGCACTGGGTGAATGTGAACTCGCAGTGAAGACCCCGTAAGGAGTCTCGCTGCAGCATTCTGCACCCGTTGGAGATTCTGGGTCAGTCTCAAGGGCAGCCCCACGTAGAGCAAGTTACAACAATCCAGTCTGGAGGTGACCGTCGCGTGGATCACAGTGGCTAGGTCAGGGCGAGAGAGGTAAGGAGCCAACTGCTTAGCTTGGTGGACATGGAAAAATGCCACCTTTGTTGTAGCTGCAATCTGCACCTCCATTGAAAGGGAGATGTCGAAGATTACACCCAAACTTTTAACGGACGGTGCTGGCACTAATTGCGCCCCCGCAAGAGATGGGAGTTGCCCCCCCAATCCCATATCATCCCGTCCCAGCCACAGGACCTCTGTCTTCAAAGCATTTAGCTTCAACCGACTCCCACGTAACCATCCAGCCACAGATTCCAAACATCTGGTCAGTGTGTCTGGGGCCGAGTCAGGATGGCCATCCATCAACAGATAGAGTTGGGTGTCATCAGCATACTGATAGCAACCCAGCCCAAAACTCCGGACAAGCTGGGCGAGGGGGCGCATAAAGATATTGAAAAGCATCGGGGAGAGTATCGCACCCTGAGGTACTCCACACACCAAGGAGTGGCACGATGACAATTCCCCCCCCCAGCGCCACCCTCTGTCCCCGACCAGAGAGAAACAAGTGCAGCCATTGAAGGACTGTGCCCTGAATCCCCACGTCGGCAAGGCGATGGTCCAGAAGTTCGTGATCAACCATGTCGAAAGCTGCTGACAGATCTAGAAAAATCAGCAGCCCCGACCCACCTCGATCCAGCTGTCTATGAAGATCATCTGTTAGGGCAACCAGAGCCGTCTCGGTCCCATGACCAGCACGGAAGCCAGACTGGAATGGATTCAGAGCCGATGTTTCATCCAGAAACCCACCAAGCTGTTCAGCAACCGCTCTCTCAATCACCTTACCCAGGAACGGAAGATTCGAAACCGGGCAGTAATTGGATAGATCTAAAGGATCTAATGATGTTTTCTTTAAGAGCGGGCGCACCACTGCCTCCTTCAGTTCCCCTGGGAATGTCCCCGTGCCAAGGGACAAATTGATGATATCCCCCAGGAGGGCCCGCACATCATCTGGACACGCTGTAATCAGCCAAGACGGGCACGGGTCGAGAGGACAGGTGGTGTGATGGCCTGGGATTCCGATTCAGAGGCTGAACCAGAGGAATCCCAGCCTGCACAGGAGTCCCTGCCTCCAGGGCCGGCTGAATAGGGGCAGGGCCTGGATTCTGAAGCGCCTGCACCTGTGTTAGATCCTCAGGAGCAGGCACCAGGTGATCCTACTCTGGCTCCAGAGGTGGTTGAGGACTCAGTGCCTGCAGGTGAGTCTCCCCCTGGGCCCAGTAACCCTTTAGCCTCTCCTGAACTGCAGAGACTCAGGGCAGAGAGGCAAAGGGAACTGGTTGCTCCCAGGAGGAGTGCTCGCCTTAAGGCCAAGAGAGGTGGGTCTCCTGGGGGCCGGGACCACCCCTAGCCTCAGAACAGATAAAGGCCAGTCGGCCCGGACCCAGGTTGTGGGAGCAACGTCGTTGTTGAGTTCCTGTTCATGCCCGGACCCAGACCTGACTCTTCAGTGCTCCTGTCCCCGCCCGACTTCCTGTTTCGGACCTCGCCCCGCTCCTTGTGGACTGATTCCAGGCTAGTGACCCAGGACCGGACTTTGACTACGCCTACGGTAACCTCCCCCCCGGGATCAGCACAGTTTGCTCCCACCAGCCCGCACTCCCCCTTCGTTGGGGTGCGTTCGGGAACAGACAGAAGCCATGGCCGACCAAGCAGCTGCCCTGGTGGCATTGGCCCAGGAGAACCAGGCCTTGACTCACACCATGCAGCAGCTCAGCGATGTGGTCACGGCTCTTCAGAAGCGGTTGGATGCCCTACCGGCTCCTGGGGCCGACGCCCCGGCTCCTGGCAAGTACCCGGTGGCTTTGCCAGAGAAATTTGATGGGGACCCAGCCAGCTTCCCCATGTTCCTTGCCCAGGCCAAGTTGTATATTCAGGGGAGAGCCCGGAACTTCCCTGACAACCGCACCAAGGTGCACTTTTTGATTAGTTTGTTAAAGGACCAGGCGGCCAAATGGGCGTTGCCGCTGCTCAGGCAAGACTCCCCCTTGCTGATAGACTATATGGGGTTTTGCAATCATTTGGAGGCCGCGTTCGGCAACCCCCAGAAGGGGAGTCAAGCCAACCGGGCAATCAGGCGGTTGAAACAGGGCAAGTCCACTGTGGCCGCTTACACCACAGAATTCCGGCTGCTGGCACAGGACTTGACCTGGAATGACTCTGCTCTTCGGGACCAGTATCTCGAGGGGCTTTCAGACGAGATACTGGACCAGCTGGCCACAATAGTACGCCCCACCACGCTAGACGCCCTCATTCAACGGAGTCTACAAATAGACGATCGGCTGGAGGACCGTCGTCAGGCCCGGGGACGCCAGCACTTCCAGTTCTTGGCGCCAGTTTCTACTAGCAGCTCCACAGCCACAGCCGAGTCATCGGAGTAGCCTATGCAGCTTGGGGCAGTGCGGCCACGCCTCTCCCCCGCGGAGAAGACGCGGCGTCGGGAGGGGAATCTATGTCTCTACTGTGGCGGAAGCGGACACTACGCCCGGTCCTGTCCTGAGAAACGCCAGCCACAGGGAAACTGCCAACCCCCAGTAGCTGATGGCCCTGGCTACCTGGGGTCCCAAACAGCGCAGAATGGGGCCGCACCAATTGAATTGCAACACCTTATGGTTCCGGTACGTCTATACCCTCCAGGTGGGCCCTGGATCCTTACCCATGCTCTGGTGGATTCGGGGGCAACCCGCTCGTATATGGACGCTGCCTTTGCTGCCCATCATCGGGTGCCACTTCAGAACAAGCCAGAACCGGTACAGGTGGAGGCAATTGATGGACGGCTCCTGCGTTCAGGTGCCGTTACTCAGGAGACCCAGCCCTTGGTCCTGTGTCTCCAGCAGCACCGGGAGATGCGAACCTTGGACATTGCCTCCATGCCCCGGTTCCCCCTGGTGCTCGGGATGGACTGGCTGGAGGCTCACAATGTTCAGATTGACTGGGTCAAACGGACTGTGCACTTCCCAGACCCAAGTTCTCATGCCCAGACCGAGATGCTAGCAGCTGCGCCCACTGAGGGGGCTGCACCTATGCTCCCCGCTGAGTACCGGGACTATCACAACGTGTTCGAGGAACGGGGGGCGGGCCAGCTGCCGCCGCATCGGTCTTTTGACTGCGGTATAGACCTCCAGCCTGGAGCGCCCCTGCCGGTGAGTCGCTTATACTCTCTAACAGAGCCAGAGCGCGAGGCCACCTGGAGCGTGGTTTCATTAGGCCTTCTACCTCGCCCACGGCTGCGCCAGTGCTCTTCGTTAAGAAGAAATGTGGGGAGCTCCGCCTTTGCCATGATTACCGGGCCCTGAACAAAATCACCATCCCAGACCGGTACCCCTTGCCCCTTATTTCGGAGTTGCTGGAGCGGGTGCAAGGGGCGCAGGTGTTCACCAAGCTAGACCTCCGGGGGGCCTACAATTTAATTCGGATCCGAGCCGGGGATGAGTGGAAGACAGCATTCGGGACCCGGTACGGGCAGAATACCTGGTTATGCCTTTCGGATTGTGCAACGCGCCTGCTGTGTTCCAACGATACATCAACCACGTGTTCCACGACTTGCTAGACAAGTATGTGGTGGTGTACTTGGATGACATTCTGGTTTTCTCCCGTGACCCGGCTCGCCACGAGGATCATGTCCGGACCGTGCTGCAGCGCTTCCGAGAGCACCGTCTGTATGCAAAGCTCAGCAAGTGCGAGTTCCATCAGCGGTCAGTGGACTTCCTTGGTCACCGACTCTCTCCAGATGGGGTGCAGATGGATCCTGGAAAGGTGGCAGCAGTTCGGGAATGGGCGGCACCTCGGAACCGCAAGGACCTACAGCGATTCCTGGGGTTCGCCAACTATTACCGGACCTTCATTGCGGATTATGCCCATCGCACCACCCCATTGACCTGGCTACTGCGCCCCAAGACGCCGTTTTCCTGGGACAAGGAGGCAGAGGAGGCATTTCAGGGGTTGAAGGCCTGTTTCCAGAGAGCGCCGATCTTGCAACACCCTGATCCCTCTCGACCCTTTGTGGTAGAGACCGACGCCTCCAGTACGGCTCTCGGTGCTGTCTTGTCTCAGCAGTATAGACCCGATGCGCCACTCTTACCCTGCGCCTACTATTCCCGCCAGCTCCTTCCAGCGGAGCGTAACTATACCGTGTGGGAGCGGGAACTACTGGCCATCAAGGTGGCCTTTGAGGTCTGGCGCCACCATCTTGAGGGGGCACGACACCCGGTGGAGGTGAGAACCGACCACCGGAACCTGGAGTACCTCCAGACCACCCACAATCTGAACCAAAGGCAGATCCGGTGGGCGTTGTTCTTTTCCCGGTTCCAGTTCCGGATCCGCTACATCCCGAGCTCCCAAAACCAGAAGGCGGATGCCCTGTCCTGGAATCCTGAAGACAACGCAGACACGGTACAGCAAGCGGTACCCACCACAATCCTACCACCGGCAGCATTCCTGGCCACCCAGGAGGCTGAGCCACTGCAGGCTCGGGTGCTGCAACAGCAGCGGGTCGATGCTTGGGCCCAGGAACGACTCCGGGAACTGGCCGAAGGGTCATGCCCTCAGTATCCAGGGCTGGTCTTGCATCAGGGCCTTCTGCTGCACCACGGCCGCCTATACATCCCACCAGGGCCACTGCGGGCTGAGGTTCTCCGGATGACCCATGATGCCCCAGCCGCAGGACACTTTGGGCGGTATCGGACCACCCATCTGGTAAGCAGTGAGTTTTGGTGGCCCCGCCTGAAGGCTGACGTGGCTCGCTATGTCGCTGGTTGTGATGTCTGCCGGCGGGCCAAGGGCCCTACCGGGCGACCCCCCCGGCCTTCTTCAGCCGTTGCCGGTTCCACCACGTCCTTGGCACACGGTTTCTCTGGACTTTGTAGTGGACTTACCCCCGTCTCGTGGCTGCACCTGCCTTCTAGTATTCTCCGACCATTTCACTAAGATGGTGCACTGTGCTCCCTGCCCATCCGTACCCTCAGCTAAGGAAACCGCTCAGCTGTACCTTCAGCATGTCTTCCGCCTGCATGGCCTACCTGAATGTGTGGTGTCCGACCGGGGTGTTCAGTTCACATCCCAGTTCTGGCGAGCTTTGCACCAGGCCCTCGGAACAGAGGTCTGTCTCTCATCAGCCTACCACCCACAGACCGATGGCCAGATGGAACGGGCGAATGTGGTGCTGGAGCAGTACCTCCGGTGTTACTGCAGCTACCAGCAGGATGACTGGGTCGACCACCTAGCATTGGCGGAGTTCGCTTACAACAACACGGTGAATGTGCCCACCCAGCAGACCCCGTTCCAGGGCAGTTACGGTTTTCATCCACGGCTGTTTCCGGATGTGCTGCCGGCATCCGCGGTTCCTGCGGTGACAGAGTGGCTTCAGGAGCTCCAGTCCCAGCAACAGCTATTGATGGAGCAACTGCGCCAAGCCAAGGAGGCGTACAAGGCCCAGGCCGACCGCCACCGCCAGGTGGGGCCGGAACTCCACGTCGGTGACCTGGTATGGCTATCCACTCGCCACCTCCACCCCTCTCGACCTTCGCGGAAGCTGGACGCCCGTTTCACTGGCCCATTTCCTATCGTGGACCAGATCTCGCCTGTGGCATTCCGTCTCCGGTTGCCCGCAACCCTGAAGTTTCACCCGGTATTCCACAGGTCCCTTCTGAGTCCGGTGGCCCCACCCGACGAGTTCCACCCGGACCATCCCCGACCGCAGCCAGTTTTGGTTCAGGGGGAGCCTGAGTACGAGGTGGAACGCATTCTGGACTCCCGATACCGCAGGGGAAAGCTGCAGTATCTCATAGACTGGAAGGGGTATGGACCGGAGGACCGTTCCTGGGAACCAGCAACCAACGTCCACGCGCCTGCTTGCCTCCGAGATTTCCATGCGGCGTACCCCAGCAAGCCGGGTCCAGAGGGGAGGGGGGATGGTGTGATGGCCTGGGATTCCGATTCAGAGGCTGAACCAGAGGAATCCCAGCCTGCACAGGAGTCCCCGGCTCCAGGGCCGGCTGAATTGGGGCAGGGCCTGGATTCTGAAGCGCCTGCACCTGTGTTAGATCCTCAGGAGCAGGCACCAGGTGATCCCACTCTGGCTCCAGAGGTGGTTGAGGACTCAGTGCCTGCAGGTGAGTCTCCCCCTGGGCCCAGTAACCCTTTAGCCTCTCCTGAACTGCAGAGACTCAGGGCAGAGAGGCGAAGGGAACTGGTTGCTCCCAGGAGGAGTGCTCGCCTTAAGGCCAAGAGAGGCGGGTCTCCTGGGGGCCGGGACCACCCCTAGCCTCAGAACAGATAAAGGCCAGTCGGCCCGGTCCCAGGTTGTGGGAGCAACGTCGTTGTTGAGTTCCTGTTCATGCCCGGACCCAGACCTGACTCTTCAGTGCTCCTGTCCCCGCCCGGTTTCCTGTTTCGGACCTCGCCCCGCTCCTTGTGGACTGATTCTAGGCTAGAGACCCAGGACCGGACTTTGACTACGCCTACGGTAACCTCCCCCCCGGGATCAGCACAGGTGGTGGGCTTTCCAGCTTGGAGGAGTCTGTCCACATTGGCTGGGGATATCCGGTTGAAGTGGTCCAATACTGGACCCGAGGACAGTCGAGGGGCCTCCAGTTCCTTTATTGTATCCAAATTGGCAGGGAGGTCATGGCAGAGCAACAAGACCTTCTCCGCAAAAAAGCTCGCAAATGCCTCACAGCTGTGTGTCAAATTGTTATTTAAATTTGGCTGTCCCTCAAGGGACGTTAAAGACCTGATTATACTAAATAATTGTGCCGGGCGAGAGCTAGCGGATGCAATGGAGGCCGAGAAGTAAGACTTCTTAGCAGCCTTCACCGCCATCTCGTAGGTTTTCATAAAAGCCCTATAAGATGTTCTTGAGGCTCCATCACGGGCACCCCGCCATACTTGCTCTAGCCGTCTCAGGTCCCGCTTCATTTTCCGGAGCTCCTCGGTAAACCAGGGAGCCCGGTTTCTGCGGGGTCGCAGAGGGCGCTTAGGTGCGATCTCATCGATGGCTGCCAGGAGCTGGATTTTCCAGCCCTCAACAAGCTCAGTCAGTGAGTCGCCAGGGGGAGCAAGGTCCCGCAAGGCTTGGCGGAATCTATCAGGGTCCATCAGCCTCTGCGGGTGAGCCCAAATTGGCTCGCCACCTAAGCAGGGTGGGGGTGGAACGTCAATCCTGGCTTTCAGAGCGTAGTAATCAGACCATGGCACCTTCATCGAAGGAGACATGATCACATCTATACCTACGCCAAAGATCAAATCCAGCGTGTGGCCTGCTTGATGTGTGGGGCCCGAAACAAACTGGGAGAGCCCTTGTGTCGCCATGGAAGACACCAGGTCCAGAGCCTGTGAGGAGGGAGTGGCATCAGCATGGATGTTGAAGTCCCCCAATACCAATAGGTATGGGAACTCCAAGGCCCAGCCGGCCACCGCCTCCAATAGGCCTGACAGGGTGGCTGCTGGTGCGCTAGGTGGTCGGTACACCAGCCAGACAGCCAAGCTCTCCTTGGAGCCCCACACTAGGCCAACACATTCAATGCCGGGGATTGATGGCGATGGTAGAGCCGTGAAAGGACAATCTTCCCGGATTAATAATGCCACCCCTCCCCCCCCCCGGCCCATAGTCCGTGACTGGTGGAGGACGGAGAAACCCGGGGGCGCCATCTCTCGTAAGGTAACTGTTGCCCCTTCACGTACCCAGGTCTCCGTCACACAAGCCAGGTCGACCCCCTGCGAGATAAAGAAATCTCGCAGGGTGGCGGTTTTGTTGCCTATAGACCTGGCATTGCACAGCACCAGTGACGGAGGTGAGTAAAAGTGTGTTGGGCCATTCCGTGTTCTAGATAACTTTTATCTGTATTTCAAATTGGCAAACAACAGGAGATACAGGGGAACTATGCTTGAAGAGTAACCATTTCAGTGAACAATAGAAGCATTCATTTTTCTGTGTTGTATTGCTATCAGAACATGAAGCTGTGTAGAATATTTGTACAAATTTTCAATCAGATAAAACCCAGTCAGTGCAAATGGATCAAAGAGGAGGAATTATGTTTCAATTAAATGATAACATTTGCTTTCAACAAACATAACGTTGATTCTGTTGGAGCTAGCAGAAACTCTTAAACTGAAGCAACCAGAAGAAAAGCTCTTTTCTGCATTTAAAAATATAGAATTGGAACATTGAGTGGCAGAAAGTAGATGGAATTTTAAAAGCAAACTTGTGGGCAACCAGCCCTGGCTGCCAAGCAACAGGAACGTTATGGTACCGTAGTTTTTCAATACTGAACTTCAGTAGCTTGCACCTAGTTAATATTTGATCAGTTAAAAGCATGCACATTCTTGATCATATTCCATGGTATGTTTTGGTGCATTAAGCCCTCTCCTTGTCTAATCAGAGAAGGAAAAGTTCACCAATGGCTATTTGTCTATGTCACTGGGGACAGAACTACAGAACTTGGGATTCTCAACCCCCTGTTTGGCACAACCCTTTTCTACCTTACTGGTTTTGGAGAAAAACATGAGCTTCAATCCCAGTTGTGTCCATAGACTTGAAATCTCCCTGTGCTCAGGAAATGCACTTTCATTTATCAAATGCTGAGGGCAAACCAAAGGCACGATTCCTCCTACCATGCCCTACTTTTGAACTTTCCGGGTTCACAATGGGTTGGGCTCATAATTTAAGGTTTGATGAACATCTGCCTGACATCGCATGGCAACTCTTGTATTCTTCACCATCTGAGGTGTGTCGTTAATAAAACATTGGATATATTAGGTACTTGAAGTTCAATTTGCTTGTTTGTTTCCTATGGATAGCATTTGATCATCTAGCTCCCACTTGCAGTCTTAAGTTGTACAGCCCTAAAAACTGAAACAGTTAAATATTCTCATGATCTAAATTAGTGTAGCTTTATTACTGTTTTATACAATTGTATAAAATCGGAACAATAAGATTTACTTAAGATTAATTAATCCAGTACACTGTACAAAAAAAAGCTGTAGGTCTACTACACTAGAAAGTTAGCTGACATGTTAAAACAGGCACCTAGTTTCAGTGACTGAATTGTGCTAATACATGTGTTGAAAGTAAAATACCGTTTTATGGCAGACAATTTACAAAAATGCTTCAGGAAGTGATAGCCCACCATTGACTTGCACTGATGCAAGAAGAAACTTGTCAACTGAGCTGCACAAGTCTTCCTTTACAATATCTTAAAGAACTGTGGAAACTTATTATTAGGGGACAATAGATGCTACAATAAGCATGTTTACTTGAGAACTAATGGTGACTTATTCCACGGGGATTAGGTTTGCTGCTTAAAGTTGTATGTGCTTAAACTACTTCTGACATATTATTTATTAATTTTGCAAACAGATACTTTATCCATTTGAATATTATCCACTCTTTCTCTGTCTCTATGTCTCCCCTCACCCAGTCCATTTCACTTGTAGGACTGGAATAGTATGTTCATATTAACATGCACACACACACACACACGTATGTTAAGAACAATGTAAATTGAGCAGTTAATGTGTATAGCAATTAGTCATTATGCATATTCACCTTCCATGAAGAAGTAATTATGCACATTTCCTAGTTAATAGACATAATCTTCAACAGGCCTTGGGAAATATGCATTTTTCAACCAAATGTTGTATGTTCTCCAGCCATTATGTATAATCTCCAAGAGGCTGTGAGGAATGTGTCTCTTGACCACATTTTGTACATTCTCTGGACAGTACACATATTTTCCAGTCAGTATATTCTATTTCTTGTTCAGAAGTTGTATTTTGTACTCCCTGGGCTGTTTCTGGCCCATTGCCTAATCTTAGGTGACCCACAACTTCCCTCCCACTGATCAGCCAAGCAGCACGAAGAAAGGGGGCTCCGGAGAAAGATCAACGTTTTTCTGCGGTCCGGTTCCTTTTTCACTACTGTCTGTTGTTCCCCAGTCAGCTGAGCAGCACAAGGCGCACTGCAGGGAGAGGAAAGTTTTAATCTTTCACACCGCTTCCCACAGTTCTGATGGAAATTCCCCTACTCTCCCATGTTGCTGTTAAGCTTAGAAAAAAGAAGCATAATAGCATCATGGGGCCAGTCATCACAGGAGAGGCGAGATTTAACCAGCTGAGGAAGGGTTTAACTGTATTCCTGCAATGCAGGGGCGTGGACTTACCAGTAGATGGCCTTGGGGTACCTTCCAACTCTACAGTTCTCTGTTTCTGTGGTTTCCCAGCAGGGGAAAGAGGGCTGGTGGGAGAGAAAGTGTGTGAAGTACAGTGGTACCTCGGGTTAAGTACTTAATTTGTTCCGGAGGTCCGTTCTTAACCTGAAACTGTTCTTAACCTGAAGCACCACTTTAGCTAATGGGGCCTCCTGCTGCTGCCGCGCCGCTGGAGCACGATTTCTGTTCTCATCCTGAAGCAAAGTTCTTAACCTGAAGCACTATTTCTGGGTTAGCGGAGTCTGTAACCTGAAGCGTATGTAACCTGAAGCATGTGTAACCCGAGGTACCACTATACCTTGGATCCTACCCACTGCCATTGCTGGCCCAGTCCACTGCTATCAAGTTAACCTGCCCCTGCTTTTCACCTTGGCAGGCATGAAAGGTTCCCAGATATGCTAATATTTGGGTAAAAAGACTATATTACTGTTTCTGTTACAGCTTTTCATAATTAGATGTTAACGATAGAGCTGTAAAGTTCTGCCCATTTTTAGTTTCCTGCTTTGAAATGGAAGCTTGTTTGATGGTCTTCTCATAACGACCGGAAGATGAATTCACATTCTCTGACATAACATCAGAGATTTTGCATATGACCTGTTGTTATTTCTTGACGCTGCAATCGAATCCCTGATTTAGGAGCACCAGGGAGGGCTTAACGAAGCCGCAGTACCACCACTGCATCTGCAATCCTGTTGCTCATGCCAGCCAGGGCAAAAAACAGCAGGGTCAGGAAACATGGCTGAGCCAAACCTACTGTCATCACAGGCCAATTTGCACTCCAGGCTGGGTCAGTGATTTGACTGTGGCCGCTACCTCCCTTCTGGTGTGAGTAGCAATTAAACCATGATGTTTTACCAGCCAGGGTTTGGAATCTGCATATATGTTGTGTTAATGATCTGCCAACATCCAGCCCTCAAGGCTTGAAAAGGCTACAACAATGAGAGCAGGATCCTCTTGGAGTATCTTTCAGGGGCATGATTGGGCATGGCCCTCCCCAACCATGTAATCATGTTTGGTTTGGCCACTTGAGCTACGTGCAGGTAGGAGGGAGATTTGTAGTGCAGTGCACTGTCACACAGCATCATGCTGTATGGCAACACGTGATACTGCTTTGATCTGAGTATGAAAAGGAAGGCCATGCTCTTGAGGGTTGCAAAGCTCTCCTAAGGGTCATTCCACTTCAGTTCAATGCATACAAGGCCAAGGATCTCAAGAGGGACAGAAACACAGATTTCACGAAACTTTGAAGTGCTATAAAATTAAAACCGTTTGAGATAGAGGGGAAAAATTTAAGGGGGTTTCTTTCAACCATAAGGGAAGGGTGTACACCAAGTTTCATCAAAATCCAAGACGGTGTGTGGCGAAACCCTTGTTTTTTGCTTTGATTTGATGTGGAATGACCCCCAAGTGCTTCTTCAGAAAGTAGTGAGGGACTCTGGAAAACTCGAGGAGCTAGTGGAGTAGACACATTAGTTGTCCACCCCACAACGTCAATGAAAATTCAGCTGTGCAAAAGATAAGAAAGTATTTTGGTGAAAGATGCCATTCTTACCATGAACTTTACCAACGAGTGCTTTAAATGTTTGGTCCCTGATAAATTGCTTTCCTGTGTTTGCCCTTTGAAACACCTTGTAAAGATTTCATTGCTGTGAGCATATAATAAGTATCACCTTTAGACGGATTAAAGATCCGGGCTAGATATATTTCAGCAGGCATTTTAACATAGTTTTCTATTTTTAGGATTAATTTCAATTTTTCTTATTTTTTAAAAAAGCATTTTATGTACAGCACTTAGAAATTCTGAGTATTAAGTAGCATATAAATATTTGAAATAAAAAAGACATTCACCTGATTGACCACATCTTCAGGTACATGGGTGCACACACACACACACACACACACACACACACACACATACACACACAATCAGTTTCTCAAAAGGTGTAGCAAAATAGCACCCCATACATGTATTTTCCTAGGCAAAGATTCATTCTTCTTTAAGAACTGTAATATTATATTAACTCTTCTAGAAGTAAGTACCCATGTCCTTTGGTATTATAACCAGGTGAATGGTTTGTAGGCAAGACCTCATTTGGATGGTTGTTGTTTTTTAATAAAAGAAAATCTATATGCTTTTGTCATGGGGGACTAGTTATTGTTCAATATCAGTTCTGCTGCATTCTTTTATCTTAGCACTTTTTTCTCTCCTTAAAATATAATGTTTTTATTTGTAGATGGACAAAAGAGGAAGAAATCATTACGAAAGAAACTGGATTCCCTTGGAAAGGAAAAAAACAAAGATAAAGGTACAGTAAAACGTATGTACTGAATACTTGGTGCATTACAAAAATGCAGTCACGGTTAAAATAAAAATTTTGTAAAACGTATTTATTTACTTGTTTTCGGGTGGACAGTTTTTCTTTAAAGAAACCCTCACTTTAAAGAGATGCATTATATATATATTTTTAAAAAATATGATATAAATATTCTATTTGCAGAGAAACTTGAACTTCATTAACATGGCTATTGCTCCTGTGCTTTTGATGTGATTGATGGGCAGAGCAGTCCAAACCCCCTTGTGTGTCAGTTGAATGTTTTTAAGGTTGAATGTTTTATTATGTTTTTATATATGTTGGAAGATGCCCAGAGTGGCTCGGAAAACCCATTCAGATGGATGTGGTACAAATAAATTATTATTATTATTATTATTATTATTATTATTATTATTATTATTATTACATAAGGGCAGGGGCTATAATGAGCAGAAGTATTGTTCTGCCCAGCCTCTGACTAGGTGCCACCTGTGGAGTGATACCATTATCACTCTGGCATAAACTTTTACCTTCTCCCAGCCAAATAGGTGACTGGAAGTGTTGGTGGTGAGATCCCTGCCTGCAGAAAGCACCAAAACAAAGCATATTGAGGGTCAGGAGGGGTTCCAGTGAATCCCATTCTGGCATATGGCCTGTGCTAGCCCTCCAGATCCCCTCTCAGTAGAGACCGGGGTTAGGATTGCCCCCCTAAAGCAAGCAAGCAACTACAGAAAGACTTAAAGGCATTTAAGCCATAAGATTGTATCAAAACAGCAATGTTCCATTTGGAAATCTCACAGACAAAAGAAGTAAGGTGAAGTCAACATTTCTGCAACCCCCCCCCCCCCCCCCGCTGCTAAATCCTGTTTTCTGAAAGCCGGACAAGCCATTTCCAGCACTTGGAGAAAAATAATAAAAATCCAATTTCCATTTTATCTTCATCCGAGCATTCATCCTCTATGCTTAAAGCCAGTTGGCATTGTATTTTGAGAGTGGCAAATCTTACGTCATACAGTACTTTCATTAGAGCTAAGGAGAAGATTTCACAGCCTAACAACGAAAGGAGTTATTAATGGGCTGCTGCAGTTCTGCTGGTTCCAGTATGAATCTAACTTAATTAAGTTTGCATTGGTTAGCTGTGAGACTCTCGGTACAGCTGCACTTTTAAAGTGAGTTGAGGGCAATATTAAATTTTTTTTTAAGTTGAAAAAATATATTTCTTCAGGTCTGTTCCTGAAGAATGGTGTTCCTAGGTGAGGTGAATCTTCAAATGGTGTTCCTAGGTGAGGTGAATCTTCAAGCACCTGCTTCCATTTGTTCTGTGTTTGAATTCCCCATTTTTACTTACATTCCCCCCTCTTTTATGTCTTTGATACAAATATTTGTCCTGATTTATTTCTGCTGTGTAAGGTGATATATTTGCATGCATGGATCTGATCAGAATCACTCACACCACTTGAGTAGACAGCCTGTGAGAAGTGCCCCCTGAACAGCCTTCTAAATCTGGCCCAAGTGTAGTCCTTCTCCATTGTTTAGGGGAGAGGGTGTCAGAAACAACCTAAACTGTTATTAATTATATCACTCGGGATAAATTTTGAAAACTTGTGGTCTTGGGCAGCACACAGTTCTTACGATTAGCTAAAACTGGGTTTGGTAGGGGTAAACTTGCTTAGTGTGACTGCTTCCCTATATGATATGCATTCTTAAAAGTATTACAGTGGTACCTCGGGTTAAGTACTTAATTCGTTCCAGAGGTCTGTACTTAACCTGAAACTGTTCTTAACCTGAACCACCATTTTAGCTAATGGGGCCTCTTGCTGCTGCCGCGCCGCCGGAGCATGGTTTCTCTTCTCATCCTGAAGCAAAGTTCTTAAACCGAGGTACTACTTCAGGGTTAGCGGAGTCTGTAACCTGAAACGTATGTAACCTGAGGTACTACTGTACTAATATTATAATACAGTCTTTACTCTGATTTCCTAAATTGCCTTAAACAGGAATCAGGCGAGCTATACGATCCCCATCCCTGGTGCAAGTTTGTGTGGCTCACAATTTAAAAGTGTTAGCGTGGTTTTAGGAAGATAAATTCACTGGGATAAAGTATTTATTTGTGTATTATCTTTCCACAAAGGAAGTTTGTGTTCAAGGGCAGATCACAATATACAAAGCAAACAACAGCAACAATATATTAAAGCAAAAAACAAAACAAAAAAAAAGCATTTCAGTACTCACTTCAGCAGTACATTTCAAAACACATCAGTGTTGCAATAAGTCCTTAGTAATGTAGAGCCGGGGAGGGGGGAGAGGTTTCAAAAAATGAAGCAAATCAAAACCTCTGCATGGATATTAGGTAAAGGTAAAGGGACCCCTGACCATTAGGTCCAGTTGTGGCCGACTCTGGGGTTGTGGCGCTCATCTCGCTTTATTGGCCGGTGTACAGCTTCCGGGTCATGTGGCCAGCATGACTAAGCCACTTCCGGCAAACCTGAGCAGCGCACGGAAACGCCGTTTACCTTCCCGCCGGAGCGGTACCTATTTATCTACTTGCACTTTGACGTGCTTTCGAACTGCTAGGTTGGCAGGAGCAGGGACTGAGCAACGGGAGCTCACCTCATTGCGGGGATTCGAACCGCCAACCTTCTGATCGGCAAGTCCTAGGCTCTGTGGTTTAATCCACAGTGCCACCTGCGTCCCGCATGTATATTAAAGGCACCATAAAGAATTAGCTCAGTGATGAGAGTTTTCCAAAATGCAACAAACGGGTTTGGTAGCCCACTTCACACCCTGGTTGACCTCCCTGACCCACCTGTGTCAGCCTCTCACACCATGCCCTGCCTCCCAACCAGGGACATTCTTTCCAGGGATAAATGGAATGGCACCCTTGCCGTGGATTTTATGATGGTGTGTGTGTGTGTCCCTCTGCATTTCCTTCCAGCAACAACTTCTCCTGGAACAGAGGACTGGGATAAGGCAGGTGGAACTAACCAGGCTCTTGATGACACCCAAAGACTGCTCTCGCCCACATGCATGCGCAGGGTATATTAATTAGCAGCTTCCTGATGTGGTGGATTCACTTGATGAGGCTTTGTACCATCGAGGTTATTTTTGTGGCTGCCACAGATTATTTTATTCGTTGTTTATATTTGTATCTTTTTGTCTGGCTTTCCAGATGGCTCCCAAAACAGTTAACAATTAAAAATAACAACACAATGAATGACGCAGCAATAAAATGACTGAGACAAAATTAGAATGTCAACTAAAAACACCAAAACAGATAGCAAGGTAGCTTAAAGCTGCAACTAGATAATGCAGTCAGACAGAATCAGGTACCATTGAGGTGACTGTATTTATGTCCCTCTTTCCTTTTTTTAAAAAAATAAATTTTATTTTTCATTTTTTTCAGAGATATTTTGACATAAAAACAATCCTATATTTCCAAACAAATATGTATTTTTTTACTTTCCCCCACTCCTTTTGCCATTTCTTATATTTTTTTTTATTTGCAACACTGCCTCTCCTTCATTACTGCAATTAATAATTTATCCCTAGTGATCTTTTATCATTAACTGTTTGGTTTAATTCAATCCTGCTAGTGATCTTATATGTGTACTATGACATTTCAAATAATCCACACATTTCCCCCAGTCTTTTATAAAGCTGTGCCATTTCGGCACAATCTGTTAATTTAGTCTTCCTCCTTGGTTGGTACAGAATCTTCTTTCCATTTCTGAGCATAAATCATCCTGGAATGTCCCTCTTTCCAGTCCTGTCAACGCACGCCAGCAGTCCGTGTCATATTGAAAGTCACCTTGAAATTGAGTGCATATCTGGACTTCACACTTCCCTGAGATTGGTCCTTTGGTAACCTTAATGTTCACTGCTGTCCTTAACATTTTTCAGACCACGGTATTTTGCTTTGGTAAGCTGTCCCAAGCTGGTTACTGGGAGTGAGCATTCTTTCAGTGGAACTGCTAGTATGTACGTGAAACATGAAAAAAACCTTGAAAAATGGTTTGCCTTCCAAGCAGATTATGCCTTCATTTTTCTTAGTGGGGTGTTCCTTTGTGCAGCACAATGAACCGCTCAGTATTGTTCCTCTCTGTGAGGATGTGAGTACAGTGCAGTGACTTGATTCATGGTCAACCCACGCTGTCCTAAGCAGCATTCGTAGCCAACCCCCGACCCCCCACCCTTCCCCTTTATGCCTGACAGCGAGTTGAAAAAATGTTCTCTTCTGTGCTCGCACAATTGTGTTTTTTAACAAGCCTTTCAGAAGTTTATTTTATAAAATGAATGCCTTCCATTGCCAGGCAACCTATCCAAAACAAACATTCTGCTCAGAACGGCACAGCACGTGTAGGCGTCCTAGCACAGATGTGTCTTGAGTGTTCTCATTCACCGTGGCTTTCTCCTAATTCCGCCTGCCTGCAAGCGCTGCTTTGCAGCTGTCTCAATTTTTTTATACTAAGCCTCTGGTTTAGTTCTTGGGGACTAGTGAGGAGGCACTTACTGACATCAGGGAGGATGTCGGTTTTAGATTTAGATTATGTTTCATAACCCTACTTTGACATGATTTTATGCGAAGAAGCTCATAAACGGTTGTCTTTCATTAAGCAAGGGTTTCTTTACACAACTAGTGTTGGGGTAATTCAGAGGTACAGTGGTACCTCAGGTTACATATGCTTCAGGTTACAGACGCTTCAGGTTACAGACTCCTCTAACCCAGAAATATTACCTCAGGTTAAGAACTTTGCTTCAGGATGAGAACAGAAATCGGGCTCTGGCGGTGCAGCAGCAGCAGGAGGAGGCCTCATTAGCTAAAGTGGTGCTTCAGGTTAAGAACAGTTTCAGGTTAAGAACAGACCTCTGGAACGAATTAAGTACTTAACCTGAGGTACCACTGTATTGTTGGTTGTTATACTGAAAGAGAGGTCTAGGAGGTCTTTGAGCACACACCTACTGTGCTGGTCATCATGGGCTATATGCGTCACACTGTGCTTCTGTTGGGAACGTGAGACTTTGCAGACCAGAAATAATCACCTTCCTTCTGTTGACATCAGCTCCTGTGGTCCTCCAGCTCTTGCTGGACTCCAGCTCCCATCATTCCCAGCAAGCATGATAATTGGTCAAGGATGATGGAACTTGGTATCTAACAACATCTGGTGGGACAGCACAGGTTATCCATTCCTTGCTTACATAATCACTTGATTCCTCAGGCATCAAGAGCTTCTCGTTTTCCTAGGAGTTTTTGACTTCTACTGCTTTGACACACTCTTGGACCATGTGAACAAATGAGAAACAAATTAGAAATTGAAGTGAGCATCCGTAGTTAGATCATTTTAAATCATGTCTTCTTTTAAGTTGGCTCAGTTGATTACAGTGACTACTACTGCAGGAAAGGTTGTTGTATGTAAGGTAGATTTCTCTTTAATGGAGGCAAAACAAATTCCCTTCTGTCCCAACCACACAACTCTGTCTTATACTGTATCTTTGCAGAATGGGTATGATAGCCTTCTGTAATAATGCCCCACAACTGAACAAACAGTTGTGTGGATGTGCCTGCTTTTTCCTTCTGAACCACTTTGAGCAAGACATGAAAGCTTAAAATTGAAGACTTTTGAGGTTTTGGGTGGGGGCATGGCTACTCTAATAAAAAGCCCTCTCTTTTCCCTTGTATATTCTTATTAGGAAATATATAGAGCAAAACAAATTTATTGCAGTTTGAAAAAGAAGTCTTCAGTGCCTTTGTGATGTGACCATCCCTCTTCTCACAGCTATTTACATCACTCCATCCCTTGGCAGTACATTTTCCTGCTATTTGATATATTGTTAGTGCTCTCTAATACTTCAAGACTGAACAGAAACCAACGGTGCTTCCATTCCTTTAAAAGCCAAGCAGTCTTTCCTTCCTTTTGTCGGTGAAATAGCTTCAGTGGCTAAATAAATGCTGTCATCTTTAAAGGTCATTTCAAACAAAATAAGGAAAGGGCTGCTGCAAGGCGTTAACGCCAACCTTGTTTTGATATTTTTGACATCAGTGCCTGCTGTTTAATTAAAAGGAGGAAGAGTTCTAAAATCTGATTAGTCTTTTTCATTTATTGTTTTGCATGGCTCAGTTCAAGAGGACAAACAACATTGCAACAGTTGTAGGAATAAAATAAAAACTGAAGTTTAAAACCGAGCTAGCTACTGCAACTAAAGCTTTACAGCTTATTAATTAGGTCTTCCTCACCTCTCCTTCACTACATTTCTCTCTCTCTCTCTCTCTCTCTCTCTCTCTCTCTCACACACACACACACACACACACACAGAGAGAGAGAGAGAGAGAGAGAGAGAGAGAGAGAGAGAGAGATTTTAATCTTTTCACCTTTGTAGCCAAGTAGAAGATTCAGTGTTTGCAGACTAAGGAAGAAACAATGTCATTGTTATATGAATAAATGGTTCTCAAGATTTCCAATCAGTTGGCAGATTAGTCCCAGTTCCTTTGTTCCTAAAACATTTTATCCTTGAGATGGCTCTAAGCACCACCACACTCTCTGAAAAATGATACAGTAAAATATTATCCTTGAACTCTTATCAAGAGAAGATAATAAAATAGTGTATGTGTAATATCGGAGCATTTGAATGCTTTAAAGTTAATCTGAGGCAGAGGGTTCTTGTTGCATTATAATTAGGCTTTTTCTTTGGATTTCAATGTGAATATCTCCCTTGATCATCATTTCAGCAACTGAGAACTTCCCAATTTGGCTATGTAGGTTCTGTGTATCATAGGAACTGCTGTTTTGCTGTACCTTGTGGAGTGTTGATCCTTGTCTTGTTCCGTTCCTCATTACTTCCAGGAAAAGATGCACTGCTGTGAATAAATATTTGATTTTTTTCATTTATTATAGCCAGAAAAATAGATATATTCTTTTTCCATGTTTATTTTCTACCCATTCTATGATAATATAAAGTGTTACTTTCTGTTTATGTTTGAATTGTTCAAACAATTTCAGTAATGACGTTCGTATGCAATTGCCTATCCAAAAGAGGGAATTCTCCTGGCGAATGTAAAATGGCATGTTCTTTATTTTTCAGAAATGTTTTTCAAGCATTGTTTGTTCCGTATTTTGCTGCTTTTACAATTTTATATAACTTCCTATTATGCTTAGTACTTTCGCAGTAGTCAAAAGAAATCTAAATCACGATATAAAACTATACATACACAAACTGAATTGAGCAGAACACGTGTCTGTGTGTATGTTGGGGGAAAAACAACAACTGTTCATATTTGGTAGATGATGGGGGGAAATAATTGGGTTCAAGTTTGCATAGCTGCCATTTTTTCCACACATAACACCTGAAGCTTAACATAAATCACCTACTCTTTAGAAACCATCCTTCAACAAATCACATGGGCTTTGAGGTCATTAGAGGGAAATCCTTCTTAATACTTGAGTCTTCAAGCTCCCTATCCCCTTCCTAATCTCTCTTTCTACCTCTCTCCCACCCACCATTCTCCACCTATTCTGAGACTTTGTGGAGACTCACCGAGCAGATTTAAAATTATAACTCTCCGCTTCATACAATAATATCTGTTGCCTGGGATTCGTGGAATCCATTTTAATGTGTTCAGTGACATTATAAAAAGTAAAAAGGGTCCTCTTGAGGTTGTTTGCCTTAGCACTTGAAATCTAAAAAGTAATTTGTAATTTTTGTTTTCCAGAATTCGTACCCCAGGCTTTTGGAATGCCTTTATCACAAGTGATCGCTAATGATCGGGCCTACAAATTGAAACAAGATACTCAGAGGGGAGAACAGAGGGATGTTTCAGAATTTGTACCTTCTCTTTTACCATTTGGGAGTAAAAGACAGAACAAAGAACTCTCAAGCAGTAACTCATCTCTTAGCTCCACCTCGGAAACACCAAACGAATCTACTTCTCCTAACACACCAGAACCAGCTCCACGAGCAAGGAGGAGAGTAAGTTTTCTATCAGTGGATTTGCATGAGCTGCAGGCTTTTATGGGACTTTCCCAGGCGCTGCCTTTCTTACAGAAGTTAAAATCTCAGAGCTGGTCTTCCATAGTTAAATTAAAGTCAGCCCTGATTCAGTTGATAGTAGTTGCAATTTTAATGGTCATCTCTCATTCCCAGCTGTTCGTGGGAGAGAATGAAATGGACACAAGTCTCTTGCCAACACCTCAGGGGACACAAGGATTCTTTGGAAACTTTCCTTTTCCCCAGTCAGATTCTAGTTGGTCTTTCTCAAATTATTAAAGCACTCAGTCACTTTAAAAAAGAAGAAGCTGTTTATAGTAGATGGGTTACAGGCTTATGAGACTATTGTTCATCCAGTTACTCATTTCATCCCCAAAATATAATAAAAAAAACTTGTGTAATTAGACTCTTGGTTCTATTCTAACATTTAAAAAAATAGCATCGGAATAAGTTAAATTGCTTTTTCCTTGATAGGTTAAAAAAAAACCCTATAGAGGTTCATAAAAATAACTGGAGTAAAACTTCTAAAACCCACAGTCATGCAACCTGTTATTAGGACTAACCAAAAAAGTCACGAAGGAATGGGCAAGATTTCAAGTTATCTAAACTAGCTTGAAGCCACACATTTTATTTATGCATATTGTTTGACTATGGCTTCCTTTACTTATAGAATAACACTTGTGACATTACAGGTAAAGAATCTTACGACTGGAGATTTTTATTTTATGCCAGTGTATATTCTCCAGTGTCAGTCAGGAGTCAGTCACACATCCATATACTTTACACAAGATAATTAAGAGAAAGGTTTTTCCTCCCTCAACAGATACAGGATAGGCAGTTTGTGCTGCCCATTAGTGGTAATTTTGGTGGGCTTTCTTTCTTTCAAAATGAAAAACCGATGTTTATAATTCTTTCCTCCCTGTATTTTCTACTAGGACATCATCCAATAAAATAAGATTCACAAAGTTGGAGCATATTACACTGATTCTGTACCAGCTCCAGTGGCTGCTAGAACATTTCCAGGCCCAATTTAAAGTCCTAATTAGCTAGAGACAAGACATTTGAAGGCCTATGCCCAGCCCTTAGATCTGGTGGCAGAATCCTTGATCATGGACTCTCTCATAAGGTCTTTCACCTTTGTGAACACAAAAAAATAGCCTTCTTTTTTTTAGTGGTGGCCCCATCATTCATTGTGAAAATTCATCCCAGAGGAGATATATTTAGTTCTTTTTTTATTGTTTTCAAATGAGTCTTAAAGACCCACTTGATTAATTGTGGTGATAATGCAATGCTGATGTTGTTCTACCCTCTTAAGATGTAATTTTAACTGTCATTTTATTGCTGGTGTGGAATGAAATGTTTGTATGTTCTGCTTTGTAGTTTTGCCTTTAAATGGTTTTATGATTTATGCTTTGCCCTGAAAGGCAGTATCTTCCATTATGTACACTTTTTCTATTGGACTGGTTGTGCCCATGAATAGCAGATGCCTCTTTTGGCCTGCTCAAGGAATAAAGCAATTTCCCCTTCTAAAAATGGCTATTGTGTTTTATTATAGTAGAAGTATAGCCTTCTGTTCTGTAAGGTGCTAGCAGGGAATGCTGGGCATTGCCTGGAACTTGGAATAACAACCCCCCCTTTTTTTAAATGTGATTTTTAAATGGATAGTGTAATTTGTGAATTTTGGGACTGTGTACCCACATACAGTAGAATGCATGGCTCATTGCATCCAATGGTATTCTAACTTGATCAAAACCACTTCCTCCACCTCAGTAAACCTTGTTTGTAATCATCACACCAAATTGGGCAAAGCCACACAAAAGTCATATTTCAGTCTGCCATCCTGATTCAAAATGGTACCCAATGTCCAAACATAGACGAAGACCACCACCTCCACTTCAGGAAACTTCACGACAAGTTGGGTTGCAATATCTCAAGAGGCATCCAAATGGGCGCAGTTGTGAGCTGTCCCACCAAATTGGGTGAGAAGATCCAAACAGAATGGTTTGGGCCCAGGACAAATTTGGGCAAAGTTACATCAAACTAGGCAATTATGTCTTTAGAGGCATCCACACTGGTGCAGGTTGGACCTATCACACAAAAAATCAGGTGCAGTCACATTTCAGTCCACCATCTTAATTCAGAATGGTCCCTAGTGTCCAAACGCAAATGAAGATCACTGCCTCCCCCTCAGGAATCCTTGTGTTGAGTTGGGTGATGATATCTTCAGAGGTATCCAGATCAGTGTAGTTTGGCCCCATCATGCCAAGAATAGGGCAAAGTCGTAACAAAGTCACGTTTCAGACCACCATCTTGATTCAGAATTGACTTTCCTATTTTCTGTTTATGTAAGAATCTGTCCCATCTGTTTTTGGAGGTATTTTTATTCATGGCTATCTCTGCTGTGAAGGAAGACTACGAATGGAATTCTCTCCCACCAACACCCATGTTGATTGTATGTCTTTGTGTATGTTGCAGGGTGCAATGTCTGTGGACTCCATTACGGATCTTGATGACAGTCAATCTCGACTGTTAGAAGCCCTACAGCTGTCATTGCCTGCTGAAGCCCAGAGCAAAAAAGAAAAGTCCAGGGACAAGAAACTAAGCCTCAATCCTATTTACAGGCAAGTTCCTCGAGTTGTGGACAGCTGCTGCCAGCATTTAGAAAAACACGGTAAGTATGATTCAACCTGGCAATGAAAGGCAGGTGACAGGCCGTCTTGTACTAGCCATTGGCCTTGACGACTTTTAAAATAAAACTTCAGTATAAAGTTTCAGATATATAAACAATGAAATAAAGATAAATAATAAGATAACAGTTAAAAGACAGTATAGTTATATTAAAACCTTTTACCCAATACAATAAAAAACCCGACACAACTTCTTTCCATTTAAAGTTTCTTTGCAGCTAAAGGGAACAGTGATGTTTTATGTGTCACAAACAGATAAATAACTCCTGACAAAAAGTAGGTAATTACTTGATCAGAACTTCTTGTTAAACTTGAAAAATCTTTGGACCCTCGTTAAGGGGACATTTCAATACATAATGGATTACAGTGGTACCTTGGTTCTCAAACTTAATCCATTCCGGAAGTCCGTTCCAAAACCAAGGCACGCTTTCCAATAGAAAGTAATGGAAAATGGATCAATCCATTCCAGACTTTTAAAAACAACCCCTAAAACAGCAATTTAACATGAATTTTACTATCTAACAAGACCACTGATCCATAAAATGAAAGCAATAAACAATGTACTGCAGTCACGCAATCAATCAGTAGCTGAACTGGGTTCCAGACAGTCACAAAAACAAAAGAAAAAAGAGCCACAAAAATTGAAAATAAATAGCAAAAACAGACAGACCTCAGCGTAACACTCAAAATGGAAGCGTAACACTCAAAATGGAGCATGTTCGGTTTCCGAAAAAAGTTCGCAAACCGGAACACTTACTTCCAGGTTTGCAGTGTTTGGGTTCCAAGTTGTTTGAGTACCAGGCATTTGAGAACCAAGGTAACACTGTACATTCTCCACAAGTTTCAAATTACAGGTGCAAATCTGTTGGGAGACATGTATCCATCCAACACAGCAGAAGGCAAAATTTGTACATGTATTTATGCCTACTCCAACCTTATGTCTACTTCAGCTTTGCCTTCATGTAGCCTATTCCATCATTCTTTTTTTTTTTTTTTTTAATCTAAAAGATCCAAAAGTGCTCCAGGCAGATTATACATCTGTGACAGACTTGGATATTGGCACTTTGGTTTCCCGTGCTACTTGAGAAAAAGCAAGTGTGTTTTACCAAGTATATAACTCTGTCATGGTGTAAACAATGAAATGAAGATAAATAATATGTGCAAGTGTGGTATATGAGAAAACTAGTATTTCACATTTTTTTAATGGTTGTGCACACAGGTAAATGAATACCTGTGCATATACCTACAATGGACAAAAGGTTTATGAAACTCAGGCAGTGCAGGGAAGCACTAATTGAGGGCAGGGTAAGGTAGCACACAGGGCAAATACATCCCATCAAACATAGCCTACTAGAGTGTCAACAGAAAACACTAAGATAGAGTTCAATTGAAAGCACTTACGTGTAAAAGAACAAAGATAGACGTAGACGTGGAGAAATAAGATGAGTGCAACTTACATGTGCATTAATATTCTAGTGTATACACATCCTGAGCTGCTGCCAGTCATAGGATAGAAAGGGGAAGTATCTGTCCTTTGTTACTAGGAGATAACTAAAATGGTGTTCAAATTAGCATTTTTAAAATTCTGGGATGAAAGTTGTTCACATCTACATTTACCATTTCCAGCCTCCTGCTGTTGCCAGGGAGAAAGCAGCGCATGAGCCAGTGCAATACTAAGTTCATCCATAGGCAACTTTTTTCTCTGTGCACTTAACTTTTTTGCCTACATTAGTGAGCTGAGGCTGAAGTATTTTTATATAATTGAGACATGCGTGTTGTGGTTAAGATTGGTCTTAGGCTTCCCTCTAGTGTCACCCTTAAATAGTTACCACCAAGTTGCTGAAAAGCAATCACTGATGCATAACAGCAAGCTTCACCGAGGAAAGTCCTCACCAATTCTACCTTTTTCTGAATTATAGACAAGTTTGGGTTTTATGTTTGGCGTGGATGGGGAGGAGGAGTGATAGCCCCTGAGTGTTGTTACAGTTATTCATAGGATGTTTGCTGCAGAAAATGTAAAAACGCTATGATAATGCATGTTCTACCAAAGCTTTAAATAATGAAAGAAGTGATTTGTTGTATTTTTCAGGCCTTCAGACAGTGGGCATATTCCGAGTTGGTAGCTCAAAAAAGAGAGTAAGACAGGTGAGACTATAGTACACCTTCCTTTTTTGCCCTTACTTTAACGCGTACTGAGAATCTGATTTTTAAAAAGTCTAAGGGAACAATAATGCCTTTATAACTTTTCTAGACAAAGCAGTTTACAAGCCACAAAGCAAACATAGTGGGGGGGGGAATTATGACCACAAAAATCTCAGAACAATATTTTGAAACATTGCTAAAAGCCATGAAGACTGATACTAATACTGCATAATATAAAATTAAGAGAGTTGGGCAAAACTTGTGGAGTTCAGCCATTCAGATCAAATTAGTTGCTGAATGCACTGGTAAAGAGGTACCGTATTTTTCGCCCTATAGGACACACTTTTCCCCCCTCCATAAATGAAGGGGGAATGTGTGTGCGTCCTATGGGGCGAATGCAGGCTTTCGCTGAAGCCTGGAGAGCGAGAGGCGTCGGTGCGCACCGACCTCTCTCGCTCTCCAGGCTTCAGGAAGCTATCCGTAAGCCTTGCGCGCCCGGCGGGAGTTCCCCCGGGCGTGCAAGGCTTGCGGGCGGCAGCCTGCAGCGCGGGGCGCCCTCCAGAGGACCCCCCGTGCTTCGCGCAAGTGTCTGCAAGCCTGCAGCGCCCGGGGGAACTCCCCCCGGGCGCATAAGGCCTGCGGGCAGCAGCCAGCAGCGCGGAGCACGGGGCGCCCTCCGGAGATCGCCCCGTGCTTCGCGCAGGTGTCCGCAAGCCTTGCGCGCCCGACGGGAGTTGCCGCCGGGCTCGCAAGGCTTGCGGATAGCAGCCTGTTCTGGGGGCTGGGGTCAGGGAAACTCGGGGGGGGGAATAATTTTTTTTAATTCATTTTTTATTCATTCCCCCCCCCCAAAAAATAAGGTGCATCCTATTGGCCAGTGTGCCCTATAGGGCGAAAAATACGGTAGGTCTTTAAGATCCATTTAAAACCCACAAGGGATAAGATTTGCTTTATAAGGACCATTGTAACCAATGACATGGTCTAGGGTATTGTTCATAAAGGATTTCACTTTTGTACTGTCTAATTAAACTTTCTTTTTTAAAATTTAAAATTTACATTTAAACTTAACAGGATTTCTGCAAAATTGAATGTTGGTCCCATACAATGAAATAACAGTGTACATTGAAATCATTAACAAAAAGTGTCCATTTGACTCCTAATAATACTGAAATCACTCCATTTCACCTTAAAACAATACAGACTTTGGTCCATTTCCTCAGATTATACTGTTTTCTTAGCAGATGTGGAACATGGCACATTTTCCAACTGGCGGCCAAAGTATTAACCTAATGCATCATCTCCCCTTATTTATGATTTGTAGATTAATAATGTAGATGTCTAGATGTGACCTTTTCCCTTTGTGTTGATTTTTCCAGTTACGCGAAGAGTTTGACCGTGGTGTGGATGTAATGTTGGATGAAGAACACAGCATTCATGATGTGGCTGCTTTGTTAAAGGAATTTCTTCGTGACATGCCTGATCCACTCCTGACTAGGGAGCTTTACACTCCTTTCATCAATACTCTCCGTAAGCAGAGCAACCTCCTCTTTTACAGATTCCTTAAAAACCTACACCACACAAACTCTGCGTAAGGTGTAGAGGTGCAGTTGAAGTGATTTGTTCCTAAATTAACATGTTTAAAATGTGTGTAGGGTCCTAAACACTTCTTTGTTAAATTGTTGAAATGCGGGAAACTTAAAACAGCTGCCAAGTACCTAGTGTGGTTTAATGGGTGGAGTTCTGAGCATGGGCTAAGGATGAAGTCCCTAGATAAAGTAATCAGTTCTTGGTGTGTAAAATGAGAGTTGGGAGGACACAAAAGTTAAAGTATTTTGATTTCTGAGCGTGAAATAGATGATGGCTATATTCTTAAGTTGGCAAAAGAAAAGTTGGCTGTGCCATTATTTCCTGTTACACTTATTGCCTGTTCCTGATGAACCTCTATGGCTAATCCTAAGCAGCTTTCCTCAACCTGGTGCCGTCCAGATGTTTTGGACAGCATCTCCAGCATGGCCAGTTGCCAATGTTCATCATGTGTGCATGCAAATTGACTGCAGTTTGTAAAGCTATTATGCTTTCCCAAGCTTTAAATAGTAGTGCCAAATGCTTAGGGTTATAGCCAACATTGTGCAAGTGAAACATAAGTACAGACTACAGGTCTCTCATTTCTTTCCTTCCTGCAGCCCTGCAGAGCACAATTTTCTTCACCGATTTTTCAGTAATTCCTCCTAACCACTGCAGCCATTTACAACACAACCCTTACTCCCTGAATGACCCCTGACCCTGTAGAGAAGCTTTTTGGGGAGTGCAAGTGTTGGAGGGCAGAATTGAGGAAGGGAAAGATTTGCTGTGTAAGCTTGCCTCCCACTTGTGGAATATTGGATCCATTGTCTACCTGGAACTAATGTGAGAGACAATGTATGATTTTGTCCACTTGTACGCAATGCTGACAATACTGTATTCAGCCCCACTCACTGATTGAGAATGAGACTAAAAATGTGATCTGTAGTTGAATTTTCTCTAGAAACTTCCTCAAATGTTGATTTCATGTTAACCTGAGAAGAACTCTGTTAGAATATACCTGTTGCTTCATCAAGTTGACGTGAAATATCCCTTCCTCTTGGTTCATGTGGGAACCAATGACACTGCAAGCAATAGCCTCCAGAAGATCAAAAGAGACTACGAGGCTCTGGGCAGGAAATTGAAGCAATTAAATGCACAAATTGTCATCTCATCTGTCCTCCCAGTTGAACGACGTGGCCCAGGGAGAGAGGGAAAAATAGTGGAAGTGAACAGCTGGCTTCGCAAATGGTGTAAACAGGAACGGTTTGGATTCTTAGATCATGGACTGCAGTTTCTTGAAGATGGACTTCTGGCAAGCGATGGGCTGCACCTCACAATGGTTGGGAGGAATGTTTTTGCCAAAAATCTCAGAAACCTCATCAGGAGGGCTTTAAACTGACTAATGTGGGGGAGAGAGACAGTGCTCCTGAAGATAGGAGTCTATCAATTGATGAAGATGATCATCCAAATGTCATAGACCAAATGGAGCAAACAGCACACAGACCTAGTGGTGGGAGAAAAAAATCCTTAAATAAGAGACACGGGGGAATGATTAATGGACTTCAATGTCTGTACACTAATGCGCAAAGCATGGGAAATAAACAAGATGAGCTTGAGCTCTTGGTACAGCAAACTAAATATGACATAATAGGCATCACTGAAACCTGGTGGGATAAGTCCCACGATTGGAATGTAATAATGGAGGGATACAATCTATTTCAGAGAAACAGACCAGACAAGAAAGGAGGATGTATATACCTGTGAAGAGATCCAAGATTTAGAACCTCAAAGCCAAAGTGAGAGCATTTGGGTCAAAATTAAGGGAGAGAAGAATAACAGTGACCTCATTGTGGGAGTTTACTATAGATCCCCAAGCCAAACGGAGGACATAGATGATGCCTTCCTGGAACAGATGACCAAGCATGCAAAAGGAAGGGAGATAGTAATGGGGGACTTCAATTACCCGAATATTTGTTGGATGTCAAACTCAGCCACGAGCATAAGGTCAAACAGATTCCTCACTGGCCTTGCAGACAACTTCGTTGTCCAGAAAGTGGGAGAAGCAACAAGAGGAACAGCCATTTTAGATCTGGTCCTAAGCAATGTTGATGACCTGGTTAGTGGGGTAGAAGTGGAAGGATCATTAGGCGCGAGTGATCATGCTCTTCTGAGGGCAACCAAAATGGTCAAAGGCCTGGAAACGATGCCTTCTGAGGAACGGCTAAGGGAGCTGGGCATGTTTAGCCTGGAGAAGAGGAGGTTAAGGGGTGATATGATAGCCATGTTCAAATATATAAAAGGATGTCACATAGAGGAGGGAGAAAGGTTGTTTTCTGCTGCTCCAGAGAAGCGGACATGGAGCAATGGATCCAAACTACAAGAAAGAAGATTCCACCTAAACTTTAGGAAGAACTTCCTGACAGTAAGAGCTGTTCGACAGTGGAATTTGCTGCCAAGGAGTGTGGTGGAGTCTCCTTCTTTGGAGGTCTTTAAGCAGAGGCTTGACAACCATATGTCAGGAGTGCTCTGATGGTGTTTCCTGCTTGGCAGGGGGTTGGACTCGATGGCCCTTGTGGTCTCTTCCAATTCTATGATTCTATGATTCTATGAATCCTGTTTTTTCCAGACTAGAGCTGTGCACGAATGCCTCTTGAAATTTTTCTTCCAATTCTCAGGGACGGGATTCAAAATTATCAGTGACAATGGTGAAGCTTATTTTCTTTTCTCAACAAGTGACAACAGCAGCAACTATGATGGCAGCCTGGCTACCATTTTGCATTCCCCACAATGGCTCAAACCTAGCATTATTCCAGGTCATGGGAGAAGAGAGGAATTGGTGGCCAATGATGAAGAACAGTCAGAGAAAATTCTGTGAAGTGACCTTTTCTTCTAGCGAAATGAGAGAAAATTCTCAGAAACTGTCTGAGAAAAAGGGAGATGTTTTGGCTCAGCTCTAGATTATGTTCTTGTACAGGCAACACCAGTTTTGCCTGTGTTCAAAAAATATGCGACAATGCACACATGGGCTGTTCCACACCTGGAAGAGGGTGTGACGGGGGTGGAGTGGGGTGGAACAGAAGCAAATTGGGGGTTGCCTATATTTAATTGCAGTTGATATAAATTATATAGGAATATCATGTCAGTTGAGAGATATGTAACATGCCTGTCCTTGCGTACATAACTGTGAGCACATTCCTTAGAGTACTTTCCCCCCTCTCTTTTAGTATTAGAGCCCCATGAACAACTAAGCACCCTGCAACTTCTTATTTATCTTCTACCTCCCTGCAACTGTGACACCTTACATCGACTACTCCAGTTCCTTGCGACTGTAGCTAGCCATGCAGAAGACAGGATAGACCAAGACAGCCAGGATGTAAGTTCAGATCATTCATTTTTTCTATGGCTATTTCTGGAGGATGCTCTGAAGAACAGAGAACTGAATCACCCCCCCCCCATTTTCTTCATTTCCCAGTACAGCATCTTAGTGTTTATTAACAGTTTCCATGTTTATTAATATTTTTTATTGTTAACAACAAAATAAGTGATTTTTCAAAAGTGGCTTTGATATTTGCCACATTGCGAACAAAAAAAGGGAAAGAAATGCTTTAAAATGAAAATTCCAACCCGAATGTTTTGATTAAATTTCATATATAAATAAATTCTAGTTGGAAACAAAGCATTTGCTGTGTTTAACTCCTCTCTCCTTCCCTAAACCATACTAATCTCAGTAAATTTTATTGCAGTTATTATAAGTTAGCAATTCCTATTTCATCTTTTCAATAGTTTTGTAAACTTTAATTTTAAATAATGGATAAAGTATACTGTACACAATGACCTTTGGATTATTTGTGCTCTGGTTATAGATTTCTTTTGGAAGTTGAATATTAGGATATGTTTTGTGCTTTCCAAATATTACTTTCCCTTTCCTCATGCATTGCAGCATAAATATGGGAGGGATGCCCTCACAGAGGAGTTTTCCACTTCAGCAGTGCAAGTTTCCAGTAACCACTGGTGCTTGAGTGGAAACTTACCACTTCATGTGGCATTTGTATAGAAGAGCCTCACCACTGAAAAGCAGCTTATCAGAAAACTGTCTCCAGCACCGCTATTATAAATATAACAGGTCATTGCTTGATGTTCTTTCCAGAAACAGTTGTGTTCCTAATCTTCAGGCATCCTTGTATAAAGCACACATAGTTGATAAACTAAAATAATAATAATTGATAAATAAAGATGCAGACATATTGAGAACAAATTTGGATCTTTTTTTATGGCAGATGGTTCAAGAGTATAAGACAATGCGGGGTTCTAAACTGGTTAGGCAAATAAATTCAGCTTACACTAAATTCTAGGCAGCCATTTACAGAATCAGGTAACTCAACTTTATTTCTGTTTTGTTCCAGATTCCTGGCAACAAAATGACATCACTTAATCTAGCCACTATATTTGGACCTAACCTGTTGCACAAACAGAAGACAACAGACAAAGAATTTACTGTTCAAAGTACAGCGCGAGCTGAGGAGAGTACTGCAATCATTGCTGTTGTACAAAAGATGATAGAAAACTATGAAATGCTTTTCATGGTAGGCAAAGTCTTCTTTATTTTGCATTATTGCAGGTTATGAATACAGTGGTACCTTGGGTTAAGAACTTAATTTGTTCTGGAGGTCCGTTCTTAACCTGAAACTTTTCTTAACCTGAGGTACCACTTTAGTTAATGGGGCCTCCCGCTGCCGCCACGCCACCACCATGCAATTTCTGTTCTCATCCTGAAGCAAAGTTCTTAACCCCGAGGTACTATTTCTGGGTTAGCAGAGTCTGTAACTTGAAGCATCTGTAACCTGAAGCATCTGTAACCCAAGGTACCACCGTACACTTCAAACTTTTCTCCTGTGCTTTCATTTCAAAACATGAAACACTCTCTATTTATATATTATATATCAGCTGTGGCATTGTCTTTTTAATGTACGGCAAAACACTGCTGAAAAAGACTATTGTCAATATGTGGTGAAAATCTCATGAGATAAAAAACAAAACACCAGTCTGGCATCATGAACTTGAGATAGCATCATATATTTTCAGTTGTTGATAAATAAAGTCCCTTATATACTAGCATACAGTGTTTTTATCCTGTGGAGTACAATTCTTTGAGAAGTAGCTCCATAAGCATTGCAGATGCTTCTCACTTCAGAAGGCAAAAAAGAATGAACATGGATGCATATTCCTTCACACGCATTGAAGGCCTTCTATGGTAAGGTGAATAGTGTGGATTATGAGGTTGACAATTATAGCAGAAAGGCCTTGGGAACGACAAAATTATTGCTCTCTTGCATATGAGGTAGAAAGTGGAACAGCAACTCATAATTGCTAAATGAAATTCAAAACAACAGTTAGTGTTTCCTCATACTGTCATGTTTTCTGTGCAGTAAATAAGAAATAAGCATCTTTCATCAAGGTTTCACTTTTGCTGCAGGGATTCATGCACACTTCCCAGTATTGTTTACTTGGCGATGAACTTCTGCAAGATAGTGCATTCTTTTGTACATGTGGGTACTATGGTTGCATAACATTATTCCTTAGCTTGAAGAAATACAATAACTGTATCTGACACCTGCTAAGCCGAAGGGGGGGGGTGCTGATTATTTGTAGCCCAAATGGACCAGAAGGATCAGTGCATGTGGCACAATCCAAAAAAGCCTTTTGTGGCTCCAAAATCCCTATGAGAAGTCCAAGAACATGATATGAATTCAACTGCCTTCTCCCACTGTTCCAACCCAGTGACTGGTATACAGATGCATAATGCCTTCAATCCTGGAGGTAATGCATAGCCATCAGTATGTTATCCTCTATAAATCTGCCTAATCCTTCTTTAAATCCATCTATGTGGTCATTGCCACATCTTGTTGAACCGAATTCCATACTTTAACTATGTGCTTTTGAAGTACTCCCTGGAGAAAACAAGTTCAGGCACCAGTTCTGTTTAACACAGAGCAGAGGATATTACAAACCAGAGGCCAAGGCTGCTGCTGCCATGCAGTTCTTCCTTCAAACAGCTATCTTGACGGCACTGAAATGCTTACAAGAGGGGACTGATAGAGTTGGCCTCCTCCCTTGCTAATGACATGGGTGGTCCTGGCTGCCTCGGCTGCAGAAGTCTCTCTTCGTAAAGGCAGTTGAGTTCCTTGCAAACCCTTTTTGTTTTTACCACCCTGAGTAATTTGGTGTCACCAGCAAATTTGGCCACCTCACTTCTCACCCATATCTCCAGATCATTTATGAACAAATTGAAAGGCATTGGTCCCAGTACAGATACTTGAGAGAGTCTGCTTCTTACATCCTTCCATTGTGAGAAGTGTCAATTAATTCCTTCTCTCCACTTCAGCTGTTACAGAACAAAAGTGCCCGAACCCGTAGATAGCTTCCCCACCTCCCTTTCCACTTTCATATTACAGTTGCTATGGAAAATCTCCATCTGGGTACAGCCTTAGAAAGATTAAATACTTACAGCAATATGGTACCTTATGTAAGTAACTAAAGTATAGCTAAAGCAATCAAGTGTTAGAAGGCAACTGTGGTTAATATCCATGGTGTCTTCCTGTACAAATAGGTTCCTTCTTCCCCTATTCCAGCAAATGATTGATTGAGTTTGTTTGTGGGGTTTTCTTTTTTGTGCTGTTGACTTTTTACATGGTGCAGTGGCAGCCATGGGAGCCTTTGGTTGAAGAACCTCCATCTGATCAGTGGAAATGGCCAACATAGTTAATGTTATTTGTAGCTTCTGGAAGAGAAAAATATGTCATTAAATGTATGCTGGACATGAATAAAAATATTTTATTCTGTGAACTATATATACATGATCTGGTTTCCCTTATAGTGGAAAAATGACTCAATTCCTATGACTTCTCCTTTTTTGAATCACTTGTTGTCAGTATTGCTTGATTGCTTGCTTGCTTGCTTGATTGATTGATTGAATGAATGAATGAATGAATGAATGAATGAATGATTGTGGGTTTAGTAAAGGTAAAGGGACCTCTGACCATTAGGTCCAGTCGTGGCCGACTCTGGGGTTGTGGCGCTCATCTCGCATTATTGGCCAAGGGAGCCAGCATACAGCTTCCAGGTCATGTGGCCAGCATGACTAAGCCGCTTCTGGCAAACCAGAGCAGTGCACAGAAACGCCGTTTACCTTCCCGCCGGAGTGGTACCTATTTATCTACTTGCACTTTGACGTGCTTTCAAACTGCTAGGTTGGCAGGAGCAGGAGCAGGAGCAGGCACCGAGCAACAGGCACTCACCACGTTGCGGGGATCCGAACTGCCAACCTTCTGATCAGCAAGTCCTAGGCTCTGTGGTTTAACCCAAAGCGCCACCCATGGGTTTAATATTGCATAGCAAATGTTGATGCACAGCAGTGCCCTTGGGCAGTGTATGGGCAACACATTTCAATGCATTACTCTGCAGCCCACATTTAAACGAGATGAGAAGGCAAGAGGGAGTGGATAAATATTTGTGGGAAAAGCAGGGTGTGTGGGTATGTTTTATTTAGTTCAGTACAATTGAAAATACCTCTAATTAAGAAACTTAAGTTTTAAAGCAGTGTTATAGTATTGCAACACAGTCAGTTTGCATTCTGCACATTGGTTTTGAACCAAGCTTAAAAAGTAGTAGTATAATAGTATTGCCACCGTGTTTGACTGGAAACAAGTGAAGTGCTTAAGGCAGAGACTGGTAACCTCCCACCCTCCAGATGCTGTTTGACTACAACTCCCATAAACCCACATCATGGCATGGGGAAGAGGGGCTTAAACCCCCTTCCACCAAGTTGCTTCCCGAACACTAAAGCCTGCTTTTAACTTCCTTAGAGACAAACAGGTGTTTCTGACATGGAGCACTGACATCTCATCTAATTGCTTACTAAATCTGATGAGCACAGTTGTTCTGACTGGGGCTGATGTGAGTTGTAGTTCAAAACATCTGGAGGGCTTCAGGACACATGGACTCTTGCTGCTTTGGCTTCTCACTTGCCTCCTATTCCTTCACTATAATATTCAAGCACAATATACAAATTGAGTTAAGGTGCTCCTTTCAGTTCATGCAGAACCTTCCTTTTCTGAAGTCCATAAAGGATATACCGTATTTTTTGCACCATAACACTCACTTTTTTCCTCCTAGAAAGTAAGGGGAAATGTCTGTGCGTGTTATGGAGCGAATGCCTGCGGGTGGCAGGGGGGATCTGCTGCAGTCGTGAGCAGAGGATCCATGGTTCTCCTTCCTTCCCTCCTCCGTGGTTACAAAGCATGGATCCACATGGATCCTCAGGATTTTTGCATTGGGCTACTCCAAACTCACTGTCAGATCACATGTCTGTGGCCACAGCATGAACCACAAAAATCATATATCCACTATTTCGTTTAGAATATTTTTTTTCTTGTTTTCCTCCTCTAAAAACTATGTGCGTGTTATGGTCTGGTGCGTGTTATAGAGCGAAAAATACGGTATATTTTAATTCCAAAAGACAGGTTCTAAATATAATGAGGTGGGATCCTGATTGTGGGGTGGGGGCAAGTTATCTTGATTCCCCTGCACCAGTCCCTACACTGTTTCTGAGTGTCCTTCAGTCCCCAACAGTGTGGGGATATTGGGTGCTGCAGTGGAAGATCAGTAAAAGAAGCTTTTCCTTCTCTCTGCCAGCAGGAGCTAACAGGAGCAATGTTTGGACACAATCTATTAAATTAACAAGGATATTTTATTTCTCTAATTGGGGGGCAGGGGAGGGAGAGAGCGATAGGGTTAAAACACTGAGCTAGTTATCCACTGGATCATTGCAGCTGTAGTAGCCTTTTTCTACCACATCTTTCTTACAATCTGTCATAGATTGCAGGGTGCGGGCAATGTCTGTCTTCTTTGCTTTTTTTAGAGCAGGTTTTATTATTTTGTTGGAGCTGATAAATATTTTGCCTCTTTGTAGGCCAAGCTAAGTGCCTTGCTGGATGCAAGGGAACAATGTACCATTTCAAATGACGTGTTTAATTAGAGAGTGCTGCGGATGTGTGTCAGTTTGACATCAGATACGTACAGTGGAAAAGCATCTCCGTAGAGATTCTTCCTATTTGTGCCAATGTGTTTATTGACTGAACTGAACTGCTTCAGTGAATCTGGCTCAAACCTCTGCCCCAATTTAGCTGTTATAGTGGAATATACTTATATCAAGCTATTTGTGCTTATTTCTTCATTTGCTGTTAGCATTTTGTCTAAGAGAACAACAAGGTGTGTGAGTCCGCAAATTGGACCCTCATATTCTTTGCTAAGGTGGTAGATCGTTTGACAGATATAGGCGTGTTGACTCTTTGTAGCAAATGCTGATAGTTCCCTATCAAGCAGCAGCAAATTGTTTTTCAAACCCCAGAAGTGGTAAGAGGCCAGGGCTGCTGTTTATAGTTAAGACTTTGACATTTGCACTAGTTTCAAATAGAGAAACATTTGGACGAGAGCGTGGATCCACAGTGTACAACTTAAGTGTGTTGCTGCCAAGTTTTCTTTCGCTCCTCCAGCTGTGACCGGTTTCACCACTGAAACTGGAGCAAGATATGTGAAATAAAATCCAGTAGAACAGAATGTGATATTTGGCCTACTGCATGGGTTTATCGTCAGGTCAGAATGGTTCTGCTTGTCAGGATGGATACATAATATTACTACAGGTTGTTTGTGTTTCTTCAGTGAATTAGGATCAGCAATCTGCTGCTGATTTTAGTTCTGTAGTAAATAGTCAGGTATCAGTTTCACATATTTTTCAAAATTGCAGCAGAACAAAATAGAGAATACGTGCACTCTACAAGTAAATTCTAACTTACCGTAAGTACATGGAGCTGTAATAAAAATTCTTTCCGCAGGGATGTGTTAAAATCCTAAATAATCTGTCAGGATGATGGAGGCTCAGTTTGGCAATTGTTTTCTGAACAGGAGTCAAACTTGAAAGCATTGTGTTTGTTTGTGTGTGTGCACTGTTCTGCCTCCCAAGTTCATTCCATCCCAGTGTGAGTCATGAATGCCAGGTCTCTGCCAGGTGTTGTACTGCCCATTAAAGTCAGATATGCATGAATGAAATAAAATGTGCTACTTATAATAAAATTTAGAATGAAGAGCAATTAGTGTTTTAACAGACATGAAAATCATTGCACACCTCGTTCTTTTTGTAAGCATGATGAGTATTGATGTTTTAGAACAAATTATTCATTCAGCAATATTGTCTGATACTTGATCAATATTTTATTGAACGATCAGTAAGAGCAGTCTTTCTACAAACTGTGTACAGTCCATTATTTCATATTATTAGAACCACAGTCTTGTGCACTTATGCATAGTAAGAAAGAAATGAGTGGAAAGAGAGAGCAGTTGTTAAATAATACTGCTTTCCTTATATACTGTATTTTTCTGTGTATAAGACTAGGTCCCCCCCCCCCAAAAAAAAAAAATGTCAGAAATGGGGGGGTCTTATACACGGATATATCTCCCCCCATTTTCTTAAATCTGAGTCCCCAAAATCTGAGTCCCCCAAAATAGGGGGGCATCTGATAGACAGAAAAATACGGTACTTATTTCACACAAATAGTTGTAATCATTGATCAGTTGTTCTGTAGTGTGTTTGTTTCATTTTGTTGAAGCTTAACATTTGACTGTATAGTACAACGGTGCATGATTCTGTACTCACCTTTCTGATGCTTCATTCATTTATAGGTCCCTGCTGACCTTCAAAATGAAGTTCTGATTAGTCTACTTGAGACTGACCCAGATGTTGTAGACTATTTGCTGAGAAGGAAAGCTTCTCAGTCATCGTGAGTAATTTGTTTTCCTTTTCCTTCATTGTTTCCACCAGGGATGTGTTTTCTAGCTGAATTATTCAAAAACGTCTAATTTCAAAACCCTGTTACATTGATTTAAAAGAACAAGAATGTGCTGTCAACAATTGTGTCCCTTTCATAACTTAATGTGAGTGGTTGTGATTTTAGTGCCTTTAGAATCATTAAATGGTCTTCATGTTTATTTTCCATAGTCCATTTGCTTATAAAATAGGCAGGAAACTGTAATAAACTAATTTAATTGGTTCCATGGCAGCAGTTTTTAAGCATCTTCAATGATATGTATTAATCAGTAGCCTGGTTAGATTGATACTCATGAATGTTGATGGGGTTCATCTTTCACATAGCTGTGATCCTGATGTTCACCGAGGGCACAGAAATTCCAATATGTGCATACATGTTCCTTATACAGTTCAGCAAAGTGGACAGAACTGCGTACACGAAAGGAACTGACTCCCCCTTGTGGGGAATATACTGGGACAGGATGGTTTTGCCTGTACTGGGCACACAGAAAGTTTTGGATCATATCCGTGTTAATTTGTTTCTAGTGCGTGCCAATGCAGCAGCTGTTAGAATCTCAATAGCATTCTCAGCTATACATTAAGTCATTTTAAAGGTTTCCTGGACAGAGTTCAGAACTGTTCTCTCTCTCTCTCTCTCTCTCTCTCTCTCTCTCTCTCTCTTTTACACACACACACACACACACACTTCGTTGTGTCATCAGTCCAATAGTTTCCAGCTGAGTTCCATGCAGATGTGTTTATCAATCTTCTTTGAAAAGCATGCTGGCAATTTCTTAAGAAACTATGTTCAAATGATGGTTGCAAATTGCAGTCACTGTACTTCCCAGGTCAACAATGGAAAATGTATGTGTCAGAGACTTATGACAGAATTGTCACTAAACTATTGTTCTGCTGCTAGTATAATTTGTTCTTTTTCCATTCATTTCATTAATAATGAGGTACCTAGAAATCACTTTTTATATGTTTTAATGTTAGCGTGTTTCCAGCCGTCATTGCGAAGTCATGGGAAAGAATTTGGCTAGAAGATGAGAGGGACAATTGTTCCACATGAAAAGAATGTGATCCTCATAAGACATGGCCCGTTCCCATTCCCATTTGGAGAAATGGCTACAAATAAACTGGGCTGTCCCCCCCACCCCATGAGAAGTTGGAATGTGAGATACGCTTTTAGTTAACAACAGCCACCAAAATCTATAACCACATATCTCTTGGGACTATCCTGGTTACACTTGATTATGGATTTTTAATCTGGACAAATGACAAGGAAAATGGTGAAACTCAACAGTGTGAAGTAAACACACGTCCAGCAGTGGAAATAATTGGTTCCATGCAAAATATATGAGAACTACTCCAACACTTCTTTCTCAGGATGGCTGTCTTGAGACTGCTACTTGTAAAGTGCACATTGCGAGTTCCTCTCTGGCCTTTTCACTCAATGCTTTCTCGCCTCTGCTTTTAACTGATTGCCGATGTTTCCATTTCCTCTTATTGGAGTGCAAAACAAAGCTTGCCATGTTTACTACATATCCTGTCAGGATGGAAACAAAAAAATACAGCTGTGTTGGGCATTGTGTAATATTGCTTGCTACTAACACTACTGGAATGACCATCTATTTCTGGATTGCCCACCCACTTACATACCTGGATTTGCAAGGATGAATTTTCGATTCTTCATCAGTATACTAATATAACTAACCAAAAAACTGGCGGTGAAAGCTGTCTTGTTAAATCTCTTATAAAGCAGACAGTGTCCATCTTAAGCTTTTATCAGGGATTCTTTTTATAAGAAGGACAAGTCTTATTCAAGGTAAGGTAAGACTTTATGTAACTTGGAAGTTTGTTGTATAGTATTTCCATGAATGTTTCCCTCCACCCCACCCTCCACATTTCTTGTGTTATGTCACTTTATTAGACATCTCCTACATAATAATTAGGGACGCGGGTGGCGCTGTGGGTTAAACCACAGAGCCTAGGACTTGCCGATCAGAAGGTTGGCATTTCGAATCCCCGCAACGGGGTGAGCTCCTGTTGCTCGGTCCCTGCTCCTGCCAACCTAGGAGTTCGAAAGCACGTCAAAGTGCAAGTAGATAAATAGGTACCGCTCCGGCGGGAAAGTAAATGGCGTTTCTGTGCACTGCTCTGGTTCGCCAGAAGTGGCTTAGTCATGCTGGCCACATGACCCAGAAGCTGTATGCCGGCTCCCTCGGCCAATAAAGCAAGATGAGCGCCGCAACCCCAGAGTTGGCCACGACTGGACCTAATGGTCAGGGGTCCCTTTACCTTTACATAATAATTTGCCAAATTTTATATTACTTTCCAAAACTGAAATACAGCTATTACACATACATGTCAGGGAACCTTTTTTATCCTTTGATTTTAAAAATCACATTGTAGAGAAAACCTTCGGTGTTAACACAAGAAGTGAGTTCTGTTTGAATTATAATTTCACCTGACATATTCTGCAAAACTTCTGTTGTTGTCTTTTTGAAACATCTGTTGATTTGTTTTAGATATATTGTGGCAGTGGCTTTTTTTTTTTTTTTTTACTTATGTGGTGTAGAAAACTGTCTCCATTATTATAGAAGCACTTTCATCCCAGTATTGGGGGACCTACCTTGCGCGCTTGTTGTTGAAATGCACCATTGATTTCCCTGGGCTGAACTTTCTGTTTTTGTGTCAAACTTTATCAGAATCCCTGAAATGCTCCAGTCAGAAGGTTCATTCTCCATGGAAGGCCGACATCCATCCATAGACTCAAATCGAGCCTCGAGTGGTGATATCTCGCCTTATGACAACAATTCCCCAGTGCTCTCTGAAAGGTCTCTTTTGGCAATGCAAGACGATATGGCCCTCACCTCTGAGTCAAAGTTATTCAAAGTACCAGAGCAATGTACATTGATCAGCAGTTTGCACCCCAAATCAAGAGAGAATTCCCTTGGATCGTGGTTTGGAAAAGGTACAATCAGCACCAAACCTAGATGTTTCTCATTGCACTGTGATGTTTTTGCTGTGTATTACATATTTTAAAATAGTTCTAGGCTGTCTTTTTGGGGGGAGGGGAGTCCTCTGAAGGAAATACACATAAAAAGAATAAAACACAATTCCAAAAATTGCAATCAACTGAAAGCAGTAGTAAAGATATTTCAAAAGCCACATTCGTACAAAATTCATTTCAACACTTAAAAGAAGTACCGGTAATTGAAAACCTTCAGCAATATAACACATCAAAAAGTTATATCCATGCGACCTCTTAATTAAAAGTGGGTCAGAATGAATTGTTTTTGAGGTTGCTCTGTGGCAGGGGGCAGTGCAGGATATATGCTCCATGGTATATATGGCCAGTTCCAAAAATCTTATTTGGTCCAGTATTATCTGCTGTTAAATCTCTGTGCAATTTTCTCTGGTCTCTACTTTCTGAATACTAAACATGACTGACAGTACATTTCCCTCCAGTTATTTGGAAAGAAAGTTCTTTAAAGTGTCCTAGCATGCTGTTTCTGAAAACCAACTCAGTCCTGTTTTGAGTTTTTCAATTAATTCACTCTAGAGAATGGAGCCAGCACTATATTGTAGAGTAGATACAGTTAAGCAAATAAAATAGTTTTTACCAGCTGTTGAATAATGATCCACAGCTTGGTGCTAGGTAAAAAAATCATGGGGTAAGTTTCATTGCTAAGATACCGCTACTGAACAGGTATTACCCCTGGTAGACCCCTGCCTCTGAGTTAGCACAAGCTCTTTGTGGCAGGCTAAAAAATTCTCTGGGAGAATTCTACTATTTCCATTGTTTGACTCTTACAGAATAATCTGCATTTATGTTTCTCCTCATTTTGCAGATGCTTCAGAAGACTATTTCGACATCTGGGGAACCTGGCATTCAACACTGAAAAGTGGTTCCAAAGATTTAGGAATGACAGGTATAAATTATCTTGCTTTTAAAGCATACTTGTATATTTTGCAAGATTTTGAACATTCACTTCAGAGTATTACATTACTCTGACGTCCTGAATCCCACTCATACAGTTAACAGTCTTGTTTCATTATGAATTTTGGCCCCGCGAGGGAGTCAGGTGTGCCCTTAGCAGACAATCTAGGATTCATTTTTAGTAGATTACTCTGGGTTTGGAATTGTGACAGGTTCCATTAAGGCTTAGATCACAGGAAGGAGCAGAAGCCTGCCACTATTGTTCTCTAGAGAGCAAGAAAGGGCAAGAAAAATAAAAAAGATCCATTTTAACTGGGGGGCGGGGGGCAAGGGCGGAGAGAACCAGAAGTTACTTCTCTCCTAGAATAGACTTGTGCCTTGTACTTCTGCTTTGTCTCCAAGGAAGAGCAATTCCTATCACCCTGTCTTTCCAGACTCTGGCTTTCTGTGTCCTTGATTAGGTGACTGCTCAAGGTTGTCACTGCTGTCTATAAGCTTCTGTGGCCTTATATGAACCCTGAACTTTGGGTGACTTGCATCCCCCCCCCCGCCTTTCCATTCTGGACACAGCTTTTGGCTTCTCGGATGAAGAGAGGTGTTTCTTGGACAGCCTGAATTAAACTGGAGGCAGTCCTAGATGGTTGTTTTTTTTTTTTTTTTAAAAAAGAATTTTATTAGTATTTTCTGTACAACACAAAAGATAACAATATGCAACACACAAAAAACAACATTCGAAAACTAATAATAATAATAATAATAATAATAATAATAATAATAATAATTTATTATTTGTACCCCGCCCATCTGGCTGGGTTTCCCCAGTCACTCTGGGCGGCTTCCAACAAAGATGAAAAATACACTAAAATGTCACATATTAAAAACTTCCCTGAACAGGGCTGCCTTCAGATGTCTTCTGAATGTCAGGTAGTTGTTTATCGCTTTGACATCTGATGGGAGGGCATTCCACAGGGTGGGCGCCACTACCGAGAAGGCCCTCTGCCTGGTTCCCTGTAACTTGGCCTCTCGCAGTGAGGGAACCGCCAGAAGGCCCTCGGAGCTGGACCTCAGTGTCTGGGCAGAACGATGGGGGAGGAGACGCTCCTTCAGATATACTGGACCGAGGCCATTTAGGGCTTAAAAGGTCAGCACCAACACTTTGAATTGTGCTCGGAAACGTACTGGGAGCCAATGTAGGTCTTTCAAGACCGGTGTTATATGGTCTCGGCGGCCGCTCCCAGTCACCAGTCTAGCTGCCGCATTCTGGATTAGTTGTAGTTTCTGGGTCACCTTCAAAGGTAGCCCCACGTAGAGCGCATTGCAGTAGTCCAAGCGGGAGATAACCAGAGCATGTACCACTCTGGCGAGACAGTCTGCAGGCAGATAGGGTCTCAGCCTATGTACCAGATGGAGCTGGTAAACAGCTGCCCTGGATACAGATTTGACCTGTGCCTCCATGGACAGCTGTGAGTCCAAAATGACTCCCAGGCTGCGCACCTGGTCCTTCAGGGGCACAGTTACCCCATTCAGGACCAGGGAATCCTCCACACCTGCCCACCTCCTGTCCCCCAAAAACAGTACTTCTGTCTTGTCAGGATTCAACCTCAATCTGTTAGCCGCCATCCATCCTCCAACCGCTTCCAGACACTCACACAGGACCTTCACCGCCTTCACTGGTTCTGATTTAAAAGAGAGGTAGAGCTGGGTATCATCTGCATACTGATGAACACCCAGCCCAAACCTCCTGATGATCTCTCCCAGTGGCTGCATGTAAATGTTGAAAAGCATGGGGGAGAGGACAGAACCCTGAGGCACCCCACAAGTGAGAGCCCAGGGGTCTGAACACTCATCCCCCACCACCACTTTCTGAACACGGCCCAGGAGGAGCGGAACCACTGTATGACAGTGCCCCCAGCTCCCAGCCCCTCAAGACGGTCCAGAAGGATGTTATGGTCGATGGTATCAAACGCCGCTGAGAGATCCAGCAGAACTAGGAAACAGCTCTCACCTTTGTCCCTAGCCCGCCGGAGATCATCAACCAGTGCGACCAAGGCAGTTTCAGTCCCATGATGAGGCCTGAATCCCGACTGGAAGGGATCCAAATGGTCCGCTTCTTCCAGGCGTGCCTGGAGTTGTTCAGCAACCACTCGCTCAATCACCTTGCCCAAGAATGGAAGGTTTGAGACTGGGCGATAATTGGCCATCGTGGCCGCATCTAAAGATGGTTTTTTAAGAAGCGGTTTAATAACCGCCTCTTTCAGCGGGTCTGGGAAGGCTCCCTCACGGAGGGAAGCATTCACCACCCCACGAAGCCCATCGTCCAGTCCTTCCCGGCTAGCTTTTATAAGCCAGGATGGGCAAGGATCCAGGAGACAGGTGGTTGGCTTCACTCGTCCAAGCGGCCTGTCCACATCCTCGGAGGTAACAGATTGGAATTGATCCCACACAACTTGACCAGACAGGACTCTAGCACTCTCCCACGGTGGAGTCTACTTCTTCCCGAATCTGAGCGATTTTATCTGCAAAAAAATTTGCAAAATCATTGCAGGAGAACATATGGCCCGTACTGGGCCCCGATGTTACAGGTGGTTCCGCTAAATTGTGAACCACCTGAAAGAGTCTCCTGCTGCTGTTTTCTGCAGATGCAATAGAGGCGGTGAAGAAAGTCTTCTTCGCCGTCGCTATCGCCACTTGGTAGGCTCGATGTTGAGCTCTAACCTGTGTCCGGTCAGATTCGGAATGAGTTATCCGCCACCGGCGCTCTAGCCGTCTCAACGATTGTTTCATTGCCCTCAGATCCGTGGAAAACCACGGGGCTCTCCAGGCTCCATGCAATCGGAGAGGGCGCTTCGGAGCCAAACAGTCAATAGCCCTGGTTAACTCCACATTCCAGCGGGCCACCAGGGAATCGGCTGAAAGGCCATCAACATGGGATAAAGCATCCCCTACCACTCTCTGGAAACCATTTGGATCCATTAAGTGGCGGGGGCGGACCATCCGAATCGGTCCCACCTCCCTGCAGAGGGGATGGGTCGCAGAGAAGTCCAGTTGCGCCAGGAAGTGATCTGACCATGGCACTTCTTTCGTTTCACTTTTACTTAGTGTCAGATCACCAACATCCATAGAGGTAAACACCAGGTCCAAGGCATGTCCGCGGCTATGGGTTGGGCCAGACTTATTCAGGGACAGCCCCATGGAGGCCATGCTTTCCACGAAGTCCCGAGCGGCCCCTTGTAAGGTCGTGTCGGCATGGATGTTAAAATCCCCTAGGACAACCAAGCTAGGTGTCTCCAGGAGAACATCCGCCACGACCTGAAGCAGCTCGGGCAGGGAATCCTTGGTGCAGTGGGGAGGTCGGTACACCAAAAGGAATCCTGTACTGCCCCTATTGCCCAACTTCCAGAACATGCACTCGGAAAATTGGGTCTTCCCAATAGGACGCCTGGTGCAAACTAATGACTTCCTAAAAATCACTGCAACCCCCCCTCCCCGCCCACATGACCTGGGTTGCTGTGCGTAAGAGAAACCTGGTGGACAAGCAGCGGCAAGGACAGGCCCATCTGCTTCATCCAACCAAGTCTCTGTTACACATGCCAGGTCAAGTCCTCCATCCATGATCAAGTCATGGATGGCAGTGGTCTTATGAATCATTGACCTGGCATTGCACAGCAACACTTTCAGGTCATGTGGGTATCCCTTGCTGATTCTAGTATCCATCCGGTCAGGACCAGACAGGGATAGTCCTCAGACAACGACTAAACCTGCCTCCTCTGTAATGACATGGTCTGGTCTTAGCGTAACTCCTCCTCCTACCCGTGATCACTGAGATCGGTTGTCCCAGTGCATTCCCCCCTGTGAAACCTGTCCCAGCCATTTTGTTGGCTGGGACCAACTCCCCAGCAGCCCTGACCCCTCCCCTTAAGAACAAAGTAACACCTTTAAAAAACAACAACAACAACAACACAAATAAAACAATACAAACAAAAACAATAAAAATTACAAAAACATAAAATCAAACAAATTCCCAGGCCCAATAAACATCCACCCCACCCCCACCCCCCACATACAAAAAATTCAAAATAAAAATTTTAAAACATTTAAAAAGTACTCTGCACCCCTCCAGCAGTAACAGCAACTGTCCTAGTGAGGCCTGTCAGGCCCTGCCCTGGGCCAGGTGGTAAGTGGCAGGAAGGAGCAGGGCCCTCAGACACTCACACGCAGGAGAGTCCTCCTGGGCAGCAGAGTGCAGCAGTCCTTATGAGGCTTCAGGCCCCGCCCCAGGCCAGATGGTGAGTGGCAAGAAGGAGCAGGGCCCTCAGACACTCACACGCAGGAGAGTCCTCCTGGGCAGCAGAGTGCAGCAGTCCTTATGAGGCTTCAGGCCCCGCCCCAGGCCAGATGGTGAGTGGCAAGAAGGAGCAGGGCCCTCAGACACTCACACGCAGGAGAGTCCTCCTGGGCAGCAGAGTGCAGCAGTCCTTATGAGGCTTCAGGCCCCGCCCCAGGCCAGATGGTGAGTGGCAAGAAGGAGCAGGGCCCTCAGACACTCACACGCAGGAGAGTCCTCCTGGGCAGCAGAGTGCAGCAGTCCTTATGAGGCTTCAGGCCCCGCCCCAGGCCAGATGGTGAGTGGCAAGAAGGAGCAGGGCCCTCAGACACTCACACGCAGGAGAGTCCTCCTGGGCAGCAGAGTGCAGCAGTCCTTATGAGGCTTCAGGCCCCGCCCCAGGCCAGATGGTGAGTGGCAAGAAGGAGCAGGGCCCTCAGACACTCACACGCAGGAGAGTCCTCCTGGGCAGCAGAGTGCAGCAGTCCTTATGAGGCTTCAGGCCCCGCCCCAGGCCAGATGGTGAGTGGCAAGAAGGAGCAGGACCCTCAGACACTCACACAGGAGAATCCTCCTGGGCAGCGGAGTGCAGCAGTCCTTATGAGGCTTCAGGCCCCGCCCCAGGCCAGATGGTGAGTGGCAAGAAGGAGCAGGGCCCTCAGACACTCACACGCAGGAGAGTCCTCCTGGGCAGCAGAGTGCAGCAGTCCTTATGAGGCTTCAGGCCCCGCCCCAGGCCAGATGGTGAGTGGCAAGAAGGAGCAGGACCCTCAGACACTCACACAGGAGAATCCTCCTGGGCAGCGGAGTGCAGCAGTCCTTATGAGGCTTCAGGCCCCGCCCCAGGCCAGATGGTGAGTGGCAAGAAGGAGCAGGACCCTCAGACACTCACACGCAGGAGAGTCCTCCTGGGCAGCAGAGCGCAGCAGTCCTTATGAGGCTTCAGGCCCCGCCCCAGGCCAGATGGTGAGTGGCAAGAAGGAGCAGGACCCTCAGACACTCACACGCAGGAGAGTCCTCCTGGGCAGCAGAGCGCAGCAGTCCCTGTGAGGTTTAGGCCCCGCCCCAGGCCAGATGGTGAGTGGCAAGAAGGAGCAGGGCCCTCAGACACTCACACGCAGGAGAGTCCTAAAAAGATAAAAACAAAACAAAAACAAATCCATATCTTACAAATTAATATTATAAACACTAAAACAACAACAACAAGACATTGACTTCCACCAATCCCACAGCATCTCCTTTATCTCTCATTCTGTCTTCCTAGATGGTTACTATCAGGAGGTTACCCCATGATAGCCATTCCTCTTGTTTGTTTGATTTAATACCTGGTGCGGGTGGCGCTGTGGGTTAAACCACAGAGTTTTGGACTTGGCGATCAGAAGGTCGGTGGTTCGAATCCCCGCGACGGGGTGAGCTCCCATTGTTCAGTCCCTGCTCCTGCCAACCTAGCAGTTCGAAAGCACGTCAGAGTGCAAGTAGCTAAATAGGTACCGCTCTGGCGGGAAGGTAAACGGCGTTTCCGTGTGCTGCTCTGGTTTGCCAGAAGCAGCTTATTCATGCTGGCCACATGACCTGGAAGCTGTACGCTGGCTCCCTCGGCCAATAAAGCGAGATGAGTGCCGCAACCCCAGAGTCAGCCACGACTGGACCTAATGGTCAGGGGTCCCTTTACCTTTACCTTTAAGTGGAGGTTCTGTTTAGAAATTGGAGGTTCCATTTAGCTAATAGCTATCACTCGGCAGACATTTAGAAGATAGTTTGACTTTTGTTTTTTAATGCCATCCAACCAGTGGTGACTGGTTACCACATCTTGTGGTAAGGAGAAGCCCTAAGGTATGAATGTTTTATATGAAAAATTAATTTTGTTCCGATGTTATTTCTAATCAGTTTCATCAGGTGACCATGTGTTCTGGAAATAGGAATAAGAAAGAGAGATTTCTTCTGTCTTTTCAGACCTTTAAAAAAGAAAAAAGCTGGCAGCTCAGGTGCAACGTTTTATATTTTGACATTTCAAGCTGAGAACTATGTTCTCCTGAAGGCCCTAGATAGTCAAAATATTGTGCTGGCATTCCAGTGCAAAGCAGACTAGCCTTGGCTATACTACCTTAGGGTAGCTTGCACACATGAGCAAAGGGAGGTGTATTAAAGTCACCTACAGTATTTTATATTAGTAGGCTGCAGTCCTGTCCTAATATAATTGTGCATATGTTATGTAAGATCTTGGTGCCTATGTTTTTGCTGCTGCTTAAATGTTGTGTCAAAAGTTACTATATGCTTTATTGACGAAGCTTCTCCATGGGCCTGTAGGGTCATACGGAGACATCTACGAGAGCAGCTCACTGCGGCCAGGGCACTGCTCTCTTTCTCAAGGGAACCTGTCTTCACCTCGGTGGCAGGGGAGCGCCACAGAATTAGACAATGGAAAGCAAATTATCCGAAGGAGTCAGACGACGACTGCCCTTCCGGAATGCCGCCCTCATCCTCCCCTTTCTCGGATTTGCAGCACCCCGCAAATGGAAGTTGGCCGGAGGAATTCCAGCCAGTGTGATTCGGAGCATTTTCCTACGAGTAACGCACAGCACCTAGCGGAGCGTGACTCGGATGCCGCTTGTTTGCACAACACAGTGAACCCATTGTACCCAAGGCAGGGGGAAGCACTTTGGAAAGATAGGCCTCCGCCGCCACCTTATCCCAACAAGGCAAAGCAGAGTTCTTCCTTGTGCCTTCAGCCAACGGTCTCTCCAGCAGAACATCCGCTGTGGAGGCTCCAGAGGGCAGAATCCCGATCCGGGGTCATGGGAGCAAGAATAATGGCACAAGTGCCTGAACAGTCTACCCTGTTTGAAGAGCAGCAGGACAAAACAGAGAGAGAGTGCTCCGCCACAGACAGCGAGCAGAACAGTAAAAATTTGTCAGAACCAGATTGGCATGACTGGCAAAGGGATCGATGGCAGATCTGGGAGATTTTATCGCCTGATAATCCAGATGCCCTTCCTGAAACATTAGTATGAGTAGAAACCAGCACTGGCCATGCTTTTTTTCCAGCTGAAGAAGGAAAGGTAATGGTGGACTGGATTCTAGCTTTTATAGCAAACAAACGTCATTTAATTTAAAACAACAACAACAATGTTCACTTTATAAAATAATTTTAATAGCATTGTGAAAAAATATATATGAAAAAAAGAATTATATTCCTGGTTTTGCAATCATCAAAGGAAGGGGAAATGACATGACAGTTCCAGACCTAACCACTCTGTAAAATATAAGCTGTGTGTACATTAAAATCTACAGCCTTGGTGTTGCTAAGATGTATTTATGTATCTGCCATTCAGATGCTTGTATATTCTGCAAAAGTTTTTTGGAGTTTTTTTGGTACGGTAGTATTGTGTTCATATGCAGAAAACAAGCAACCTTAACTGCTTTTTTTAAAAGAAAAAATATTTTAATCACTGCACTTATATTACCACAAGATGCATTGAGGCTCTCTTGAAGGTGCACAAGCTGGTTTCTGTGCTTTTAATTTAGCCTGTCTGTGGGAGACATATATTTTCACTGCCTACGAAAAACACTAATGTGGGATGAAACAGTTAAAAAGCCATATATTTTATAGTGAGCAAGTTAGAGAGTAAGTGTATGTACCATGTTATTTGCTTTCAAGCAAAAGAATTAAAAATTTGATGCAATATGGTAAAGATAGATATATATATTTAGAACCTTATTAGAAGGCAATTTAGTTAACACTTCAGAAGCAAGGCCGCGCCTACACCAAACAAAGGGAGCTCAAATTCCTGCCTCCCATTCCAGATAAACTGCAATTTTATATACACAGTATATAATATATATTTATAAATATTATGGTTTTAAAGTAAACTGGAATCCAAATTTAATAATTGAAGTACTACTTTTCCTTTTAAAAAAAGTTTTCCAAAGTATTATGGAGAAATCCTTGCATACCTTAAGGGAGAAGTATTTACTGAATCCCATATATAGATTCCAGACTAAGTATGACCTTTTTACAGGCAGATTGTGCCAAAAATGCAATGTCATATTTGTTAAATGTTGATGTTCCTGCAAATATTAGCTAAACGGCAAGAATGTTTAGGGCCAGCAGGTGGCAATCCGTTGCCATTTTTAAATATTTTCCCCCGTTTTAACAAGGGAAACATCTGCCCATGATATTCTTATAAATATGATTGTCTTTAAGTTATATCTTGTGCCAAAAGGATGGAATAAAAGTCTACCAAAAATATATTTCCATTTGTTGGGTTTGAAATAATGGTGTCAACACACTTGAGAAGGCATATCACAGTACAGTGTGTGCAAATATATTATTTGTTTTGCTACCATACGAGACCAAACCTTTTAAGGCAAACTGTAAGCAAGGGTGATTTTTGAAGTTCTCCCATTCGGCGGTATCTGGTATGGTTTACTGGTGCACTAGGAATACTCAGTTACTCCATTTAACAAACAAACAAACAAATTTCTAGGTTTTGTCCAGAGTATTGCATGTTTGAAGCTAGTCGCATTTTCTTTCTTTCTTTCTTTCTTTCTTTCTTTCTTTCTTTCTTTGGTTAAGTTCACTTTCTCTTCTCCTTTGCCAGTGTATCCATGCAAATTTGTAAATCAAGAGAGGACTCCATGCGTGATGGCGTTTAGATTCTTTTCCTGTTGCCTTTTTCTAATGTGCAAGATCATTGGGCTAAAGACTGCAACAAACAAGCTGGATGCTATTGTATATACAGCTGCATTAAGATTCTTCTTGTGTGCATTTCTGAAAGACTACACAAAAAGGATATTGATGTATTCATACATATTGTCACATTTTTTCTGGTATATTCCCAATGCCTATCATTAACGTAGGAGAGAGTTGCAAATAAACCGAAAGATGCAGCACACTGGCAATATTCCAATTCCAAAAATTAATTTTAGAAATTCTGATTAAAAGCAGTGGTGGGATGTAGGGGAAATGCACAAGAATATTGGCAAAGCAATGAAATTGTGAAAGTCCATTTATCTATACAATTATTTTGATCCTGCCTGTAAAAATGAAATAATTATGGGGCTTCGGTCGGGGTGTGTGTGAAGGTTTATCACCAAATATAGCTAAAAAGACATTAATCTGAAAACAGAGCATTTAGACCCTCCTGCTTTCATTACTGGGTGGGATGAGGAGCTTTGGGATGGGCGGTTCTTTGCTCTACCAGAGTCAGATTGGATGGAGCTACACAACAGTACCTTCAAGCTTCTTATTTGGGGAAATATCAGCAGACAATTTCCTAAGGTTAAAAACCAAGAAGAAGGAATTGAGAGGTCCGGAAAGCATTTTGTCATGCAGAAAATAATGTATATGTGCAGTGACTTTACCAGGTTGGCTTCATGAAGCAAAAACACAATGTGCACTTAATAAGAGAGGGGAAGGTGGCAATCAGGAAAAGGCATTTCAGAAATGGACGAGATGCTGCAGGAGTTCCTGCCATTCTGATTAAGAAAGAAAGAAGTGCAAACTAAGTGTTCCATTAAGAATGAGAGACATTTTTCCGAAGAACTCAGCCTTTCCAAATAACTGAATAAAGTAACTGCAGCACCTCTGAAGTCTGAACTGCATGGACCTGAGTAATCCAGAATAGGGACCTCTCCTCTGAGAGCTTCCACTGTATATCCCCTGGCAGTCTGTTCACATATGCTTGAGTTCATGTCGAGAGCAATGTGTATCATGCAGAGGTTGGAAGCTTCATTTTTTAAAAAAAAGAACTATTCTGGTTCAAACTGTCCAAAAAGAAACTTGATTCCAGTTCACATCCTTCCCTTTACAAATTCAACTAGCTTAGTTCGTGTTCAGTTCACAGTTCAGTTCAAGTTGATCCAAATCATCCCTTGGCAAAAATAAGAAAATAAATCATTCAGAATGTTAGAAGTTGCTGTGCTGAAGTAGAAAATAACTAATAAACATCAATACATATAACACAGAGAGAAATCTGACTAGTTTAATTTGTTTTCCCCAACAATTATGATATTTAACCTTAAAGGCCCAAAGAATCTAAAGAGTAAGAAAAAAAAGGTAATGTCAAAGAATGAGCTTGAAGATAGACTAGAAACAGTCCAAAGTTTTGCCTAAAGTAAAAGCAACCTTAGTACACTTTCGGTTCACCCAGCAATTATGGAAACTACTTTCAGGTGTAGGGCCCTAGCTGCACTCTGCATTTAAAGGCGTATTATACCAATTTAACAGTTTTCAGAATGGTTTAGCAATCAATCCCTCTTCCCAGGGAACTCTGGGAATTGTAGCTCTGTGAGGGAAATATAGGGGTCTTGGAACAGCTCTAAACATCCTTAAACAAACCTCAATTCCCATGAATCTTTGGGTGAATCAATGGCTATTTAAAGTGGCATAGTGCTGCTTTTAAATGTGTAGTGTGGATGGGGTGAGGTTCAGAGATTTTTATGGTGAATGTTGTTGACTGAACTGGTTCATTCCGAGCACAGGTATGTGGTATTACTTGATTAAGTTACTATTTTTAATCCCCCTCCCCAATAAAAACATTTTTCCAGGATAGAGATCTGGCTGAATCAAGAGCCATCATCAGTTTAGGGTGTATGAATTAGATTCAAAATAGTCATGATTGTGTGTACTTTGAATGTACCAGGTAAACTCACCTTTAGTACTACTGTGCCTGATGATTGTCTTCCAAAGCAACTACTCTATTCCGAACTTAAAAATGGAAAGCGTAATGCTGGTGGTCAACAAAAGAGGTTTAAAGACTGTCTCAAGGTAAATCTAAAAAAATGTAGTATAAACACTGACAACTGGTAATCACTGGTCTGTGGGTGCTCCTGTTGGAGAACAACCTTTACCAAAGGTGTCATGGGCTTTGAAGACACTAGAACTCAGGACGCAAGGGAGAAACGTGCTAAGAGGAAGGCACGCTTGGCAAATCCACACCGTGATCAACTCCTGCCCGGAAACCAATGTCCCCACTGTGGAAGGATGTGTGGATCCAGAATAGGCCTCCACAGTCACTTACGGACTCGTTGTTAAAACCGTGTTTATGGAAGACAATCTTACTCAGCTACGAGTGGTCGCCAAGGAATACTTTGGGTAACAGAAAATTCAGTTGTTAGTGTTTGTCTAGCTCAAGTAGTCAACAAGCTTGCTGAAGATAAAATACTGTGGAATGTTCATTATTTGAGGACAACTTTTATTATAAACTGCTTGCTGGGTACAATAAATGCACTTTTAAAGTATGTATTTTGTATGTGTGTGATATGAAAAATCGAAACTAATCCATGAAATTGCCTTAACAGGACTAAACACATTGTCTTCAGCTTTGTCTTTTTATTTCCTCAACGAGTCTCAGCTGTGCTTAGGTCTCAAGAGAAGAATATAAACCTCTCACAATGAATGGTGGATCTGCTTGCTGTTTGTAAATGGGTGACCAATAATGTAGTTTGAAGCTTGTTGGCTGTATTGATTTAGCCCTCATTATGCATGGATAGAAAGGACTGTGGAAAGTTGCACACAGATCAGTCAAGATGTGTGGCCTTGAATAACCTTGTGTTAGACCAGAGGTTACATTTGCAACTTCACCAGAACTTAAAACAAATTCGTGCCATTTGTACATTTAATGCTCTTTTCTGTTATTCTCCTTCCAGGGACTTGTTATTATGATGGCAATGTCACGTCTAAGTTTTGTTTTGTTTTTTTGTTTTTGTTTTGCCAGCGCATGAAATTCTAGGAGTTTCACAGTGTTTGTCATATATTTATTTTAAAATCAACTGGAAATGAGTACTCTCTCAGCTCTGCTCTGAAATACTGTGAGAAACTGTTGAGTCCACAGAATATTTGTCATGTAGCCAAGGATCTCATCTACTGAATACCTTGTGGTTGGCTACAATCGGAAATAACATTTTTGTGTGTTTTTTTAATAATATTTATTAAAAATTTTCCAGAATAAAAAGGAAAGATAGCAAGAAAGAAAGAAAAAACAAATATGATTTACACTTGGTTTCAGTGGCATCTTTCCCGGACTTCCCCCCCTCCCCCTCTTGTATTCCATTTCCCTTAAATTGATTCCACAGATTCTTACCCCAAATTTTAAAACCTTATTTGTAATTTTAAATAACCCATGTATTCCAAATTAATTTATCTTATTTATCTTAATGAACCATTTCTCCTTATATTTTATATAATTCCCTAAGATCGACCCCATTTCCCTTCCACGAATTCCCCTATTTTCAAACAACAAACATGAAAAAAGAAAAGAAAGAAATAATATATAATTTTACAGCCTTTGGATTCCAAATCTCCCCCCCCCCCATTCCCCGGTTCCAATCCCCAAAGTTCATCCATTGTCTACTGCCAGCCTGGTGTATCCACGTCTATATCTCAACTCCACTTTGCCGTCTTTTGATAGCTTTTAATTTCAGAAAGTCCAATCTCGAAAAAACTCTCAGAAAAAGTCATTGTTCTTCCATCCAGACCTCTATGTTTAAGAGTCTAACTTAAATTCTATTTCTTGGTCCTTTTAAAGTCTGGATGTTCCAAATACTCCGGCTTCAAATTTGGTCCAGCTCTTATTCCTCAGGTTGCTTTTTCCTGTTCTGCTGCAGAAACCTTCTAATTCAGAAACTTCTTGTTCTCCACAGAGGCTTTTGTTATTCAGGAACATAACTTGCGTCAAGTCCCTTCCTTTCTTCAATAGATAAATCCATTGTCTCCTTTAGTATAGAAACCTCTGTAGACAAAATAATGCTTCGTTTTTGCAGCTTTCCCAAGAGATAACAGATCCTGCTCAAATTCATAGTATTTTTCCACTTGCTGCTACTGTTGCAATGTCCCAGCCTCCCTCTAGAGGGAATATGGTAACTTAATTTCTTTCAAAATCAGACCCAAAAGTCAAATAACTTGTTGCCTTTATTTCCAATAATTTATGTCCAAATTGTAACAAATCTAACCAGCAAAGCCATCGTAACAAAGTTCTCTTTTATTTTCCTGCTTTGACAGCTACTTTGACAGCTGTCAAAGTTTCTGTGTCTCTTCACCAGTCTCTCATAGCGGATCGTTCCCGGTTCCCGGGGGGGTTGCATTTTAGTTCCCACAAATCAGTCTTCTCCTCCAGCACAATTATTGTAATTTCCCTTCGTGAAGTTAAAAATTGTTTTCAGGTAAACAAGTTCATCTCTCGATCTTAGTTGTCAAATCCTTGCGTTGAGCCATCTACAACAGAAGGGGCGGACTTCCTTTTTGCACTCCCCCCGCTCGCTCCAAATTCAAAGATCAAATTTCCCTTTTAAGTCCAATCAATTTACTCACGGGTTGTTCCTTTTAGTCCAAATCCAAAATTTTCAAAGAAGAAGTCGTTGCTCTCCGCCGAATGGCATGCGGCTTCACTGGGCAGGGGAAGCATTGGACTCACAGCACCACACACCCCCCCGTCACCCGCTCCGCAGCCTTTAAAAAGGCTCCTTCGCGGGTCGGGGGGCGCAAACGGTGCCCGCCGAGTCACCAAGTCCATGGGCATCTCCGCCCATGGTTTTTGAGGGTCCCCGCGTCGCCGGCACGGCAGGACCCGACCCCTACCCAGCCGACTCCCTCCGGAGCTCGGAGGGAGTCCGCCATTCGGCGATGGCGCCGACCCGGAAGTCGGAAATAACATTTTTGGAAGGAAGTGTTGTTGGAACTAAAGCATTCTGTTTGAAGTATGTGCACTTGCACTGTTGCCAGAGAGATTCAAATATGGCCACTAGGAGGCTGTCTTACCTCACAATACGCTAGATGTGTTTCTGTGTTCCAAGCCACAGATAAATAAATGTGTAGACAAGAATGATCACATCTTTAGAAAACTCACAGACTGGGCAAATCTATATGGCCTCATAGAAAAGCCGTGGACATATATTCAAGATTGGCTACTGATTAAATAACCTAGGTTGATTACCTCTTAATTCAATTAGAGTTTTCAGACTTGCATTAATAATTTTGAATATGAGTTCTGCGTTACGGGGCTGAAGAGAGGGAAGCTATTCAAGCTGCTAACAGTGGGCATTTAGGGACTATAAGGCAACTAGAAAAACTGGTTCAGAAAATGAACAGTGGCAATTCTGTTTAGTTGTAGAAGGAGTTGTTGGCATCCATCTGTTTCGGGAGACAATGGAGCAGTGTGCCTTTGGGTGTGAAGTCAAACTGTAGGAAGGTTGCAGTGCCAGCTGTGGCTGTAGAGACCAATACAGGAGAGACATGTTTTGTTGCAGCTGGGGCAGATGAAGGCGTCTGGTTGTGCTGTTGCAGATGTACCATGGCATTTCTCCTCCCAGTGGTCATTCCTTCTCCGGTCACACGACGACTGTCTGTCTCCAGGCACTGTGGTCATCTGCAAGGGATTCCCACATGACTGGGTTGTCATGTTTGAAGGCATCTTTGTAAAGGGGTAGAGTGTCTTCTTTTAATAAGGCACGGACCTGTCCCCAGGCTTAACCATTCAAGGGACATAAGAGAGATGGAGGGGACAGGCAGATGTGATAGGATTGTTCTGAAAATACCAGGACAAGAGGTGCATTGTAAACAGACATTTGTGTGCACTGGTACCTTGGGTTATAAACACCTCGGGTTACAAACTCCACTAACCCAGAAGTAGTACCTCAGGTTAAGAACTTTACCTCAGGATGAGAACATTGGCGGCATGGCGGCAGCAGGAGGCCCCATTAGCTAAAGTGTTACCTCAGGTTAAGAACGGTTTCAGGTTAAGAACGGACCTCCAGAACGAATTAAGTTCTTAACCAGAGGTACCACTGTATTTATTATGGCCAGGCTGAACTCCCACTGGTCTTATGGGATGGAGTGGCCTTTGTGTCTTCCTTCCTCCCACATCTTGTACACCAGTCACGTGGCAACTGACAGTCAGAACCCACTGGTGCCTTCCTCTGGTTACAAACTTCATTTGTTCTGGAGGTCCGTTCTTAACCTAAACAGTTCTTAACCCGAGGTACCACTTTAGCTAATGGGGCCTCCCACTGCCGCCACGCGATTTCTGTTCTCATCCTGAGGTAAAGTTCTTAACCTGAGGTACTCCCACTTTCCCTTTTTTTATGTCTAGCCATAGCAGAATGCCGGATTACCATGAAACATGTGTTCAACAACAATTTGTTTTTTCGGTGTTCTACCTTCTGCCTATTTTATTCACAAAACTCGGCAGATAAATTTAATTAACTTAATTAAATCAATGCAAAATCACATTGAACCCAAACTGCATTTGGTAATACCCCATAGGCTGCAAAAATAGCTACTGCAAGCCATGCTTTTTAAGGGAAGGTGGGTGAGTGTAACAGGCACATCAGAAAAATTAACTTCAGCTGTGCTCTCAGGCTACAGGGAAGGTAAGTCTCATTTTTCTTAGCAGATGACTTAGGACTGTGGTGATAGCTATTTTTAGTTGGATGGCCTCTTTATTTACAGCTCCAAAGCATGTTTACCAGCAGGTAAATTTTATTTAACTTTAATGACTGAAATCATGTAGGAGTGGGCATAAAATAAGAACAGTGGGGAATATCAGCACCCCTTCCCCTTTTATAGTCCATTGTGCATCCCCCAGATCGTCCCCAAACTGTACTAAAGCTGATTTTTGGGACACTGGGAGGGGGAGGAAATTTATCCTGCTGGTGGATGTACCCCATTGGCTTTCACCCAGGTATAATCCACTAAACGTTTTGCTAAATTTGATAAAACTTGAGCCAGTAATATGAAACTATTCCCAGTGTCTGTAAGCGTGAGCAAAGAGACTTCAGTGAGATGGAACCTAGAATAGCAGCAAGGTTTTTAAAGGCCTGATTTATATTCAAAATGAAAGTGATTTGCAGACAGTGTGTGCTTTTAAGAATATGTATTTTTCTGCCACTCGGAGTAGTGATGTTAGTCTGTTGCAGCAAAACAGTTTTGTGGCACCTGAACAAAGAGACTGGAAGTATAAGAATATCAGTGGCTATCAGCCATGATGGCTTTACTCTGTCTCCATAGTCACAGGCCATATGCTCCTGAATAGCAGTTACTGGAAACTTCAGGAGGGGAGAATTGCAATCAGCCCCTGCTTGCAGGCTTCCCAAGGGCTGGCCACTGTGGGAACAGGATTCTGGATTAGATGCGCCATTAGTTTGGTCCAGCAGGGCTATTGTTACGTTCTTAAATTTGTTGCCTATAAGATTTGGTTGAGGAGTATTGCATAGTTTGAAACATAAGGAGGGGAGGGGGGTCTGTGTTTTCCTCATAAATTTTCTGAAATCACGGGTGCTATGTAGGGAGAGTATCTGCAGTAACACAAACTTCTAATTTTGATTTGTGTGTTCTGCCTTGTGGGTAAGTTTTATTGGCTTGGCATCCTTATGTTACTGGCAGGCACAGAAACCAAATTGCTCTTTGAAAATCACATGGAAGCATATGATTCCCTTGTTTACTTCCAAAGCAGGCTTGACGCTGTGAATCAAGATAACTGAGCGAATCCTCAATTTAGTCATGCAGGCAAATTGATTATGGAAATTGGAAGAGAAATAGTAAACAGAATTTGGTGTGACAATAACACGTTGTGATCCAATGTCTCCAGAATGCTTTTCTCCACGAAGAACAATCCTTTAGCCGCCTTGTCTGTCAGTCACCTTGCCACTCAAATGCTATTCATGCCTGGAGGCAAAAGAAAGTTCTTAAACTGCGGAACTGTTCTCTTCAAATTACCTCAGCCAGAGAACTATATAGTTTGGTTTGGTCTATAGGGTTTTTAAAAACAAACAAACATTGATTTGGTTCCAGAGGGATGTTTCATTTTCATAAATGTGTCATCTGTAAAGGAGCATCCTATAGTTTCTTCCTATTGCCCTCCATGTCTTCTGGATGAATACATATTGAAACAAAATTCATATAAGCTGTACTTATAAGGATTTTAGAAAGCATATTTTCATTTAATATGTACTATTTATTTCATATCCTTTATGTAAGGAATGTTCTTAGCTTTTATATTAAAGGCTTACTGCGAACTTATGCTCCCTTTTATTTTCATTTAGAGTAGATGATCTGCATGCCTAGAACCCCCAAGTTCTGTTCCTGACACCTTCAGGTAAGAAGAGGACTTTTATCTGAAACCTTGGAGAGCAACTACCAGTCAGTGTAGACAATACTTAGCTAAATGGGCCAATAATCTGCCTCTCTATATAGGACACTTTTCTGTGGTTGTAATCCCTGTCACTGTCACTGTTCTGTGTGTCCTGTTGCCGGTGAGTAGCTGTGTTAGGTTGGAAGTCTGCCTGTAAGCAAAGGCCAGCCTATATCACTCAGGGCCTCTGAGAGGAATTCTCAGGATGAGCTGTAAATCTTTGATTATAATTTGGAATATTTCCTGTTGAGTGAAGTCTAAATTTGTTTGAATGATACCTTTGTTCATTTGTTAAGAGGTATGCAGAACATATTCTATTCATATAGCAAAAATCCAAACTTATTTAAAAGTGTTGGTCTTAGTCAACAAAGCCTTTCATAATACCTCATGGACCAGCTTTACCTCATACATGCCTACCCAGGCCCTCAAATTATCATCAAAAGCCATCTCCTCTAGGAGAATTCCAAAGGGTAGCAACATATTCCAAAATATGTGGAATGGTCTTCACAGGGAAGCTTGCTTAGTGCCAATGCTAACAGATGAAAACTTTTTTGCAACTATTCCGGATGATATTTTCGTTGTGTGTGGAAAGGGTACTTTTATTTATTAATTAGTGGCCATTCACTTTTAGTTTGTCATTGATTTTAAACGCTGTATTTTCATGGATTTTATTGCTGTTAATTTCCTTGAGACAGCTGTGACAGATAAATCAAATACATAAATAATACTACAGTATCTCACTCTTAATAGTGGCCAGTCAGACTTGCCTGCTGGGAAGTGAGAGCATTTCATTCTCTGCATCTAGTATTCAGAGTATGTTGCTGCTATGTATGTAAAGGTTCTCTGTAGCTGTTGTGGCTTATTGTCTCTGAAAGGCCCATCCATCATGAATTTCCTAATGCTCTTCATAGCTTTCTAATCAAGTGGCCACCATTGTGTGTTGATTTTCATTTGTTAATTATGTGTTTTGTCTGGGGCAGGGAAGGATACTTCCACTGATACTCAGTTTTGTTGGATAACCCCAGTTCTAGCGTTCTGAGAGACGTTAATGTCTTGACACTGTTAATAGCTTTATTGACCTCAGTGATACCTGCTTCATTTTTTAAAACTCAGCAATAGATGAGTGATAGCTATTTCACATCCTTGGGAATGCTGCTGTTTCTTGGTTGTTGTTTTTAAGTTGTTGCTCTGATTTGAACACCCTCCACCGCAGCTGCGAGTGACGTCTGCTTGACAAAGTTATCACCAAGTGACGATATGCAGAGGCTGTCAGGCTTATGGTGTCAGCCCTCCTAACACTATACAGCCATTCATTCTTTATAATGTGATGGAGCTGGAAAAAGAATGCTGTCGGGGCACTTGCCAATACTTGTCAAAGGTGTTGCGTATCACGACAGATCATGTTTGGTAATATGCCTCTGTGAAATAAGAATCCAGTTTAAACTCTGCTTTTATAGTGTAAAAATCACCTTTCTCTTTATAAATAATTATTTGGCTTGTGGGGCAGGGAGTAGCTGTGTGCGGTGAAGTAGCTGTAGAAACCTGGATGTCTGCATGCTGACATCCTATTCCTGAAGAATGTGTAAGCAAGGATTTAGCTTTGTAACCAATAGCAACTTCTCCCCATGTAATTATTTATACATGCTGTAAAGAAATAGCTTGATTATAGCTTGGGAATAAGTAAGTGTCACAACTCCAAAACACTCTGCTTGCAAGGCAGTGTAGATAAAAAACCATCTTTAGAAATAATAAAGCTGGATCCCAAGTCAAAGTAGTTCCTGAATATTAACTACTTACTTTCCTACCAATGGATGTGGAGGTCTTGGCCCTGTTTGTCTATTGTTTAGATCCAGATTCTGGAATGTGTCCCTTTTATCCACTCTTAATTTGTGCAAGAGTTGTAATAGAATTGCTTCTAGTTTTGTACTGTTAGAATTTTTTTATTTTTTTATAGACACATGAGTTGCTCATATAAATTGGTGAACTCTAGGATTAAGATGGGGACGCGGGTGGCGCTGTGGGTAAAAGCCTCAGCGCCTAGGACTTGCCGATTGAAAGGTCGGCGGTTCGAATCCCCGTGGCGGGGTGCGCTCCCGTCGCTCGGTCCCAGCGCCTGCCAACCTAGCAGTTCGAAAGCACCCCCGGGTGCAAGTAGATAAATAGGGACTGCTTACTAGCGGGAAGGCAAACGGCATTCCGTGTGCTGCGCTGGCTCGCCAGATGCAGCTTGTCACGCTGGCCATGTGACCGGAAGTGTCTGCGGACAGCGCTGGCTCCCGGCCTCTAGAGTGAGATGAGCGCACAACCCTAGAGTCTGTCAAGACTGGCCCGTACGGGCAGGGGTACCTTTACCTTTTACTAGGATTAAGATACCAGATATGGAAGTATTAATATTCTGCTGGATGCATCAACTTTTAAAAAAATACCCTACCTATATTTTTATTTATTTACACAATTTATATCCCATTGACAGAAATTCATAAAGAAAATTAAATACAATAAAATAAGAAATGCAAAGTAATATGGCAAGCTAAAATGGCAATAGTCCAATCAAAGAATCTCAAAACAGCTTATTATTAAAAATGCTAAAATTAAAGGTAAAAAGGTAAAGTACCCCTGCCCGTACGGGCCAGTCTTGACAGACTCTGGGGTTGTGCGCCCATCTCACTTAAGAGGCCAGGGGCCAGCGCTGTCCGGAGACACTTCCGGGTCACGTGGCCAGCGTGACATCGCTGCTCTGGCCAGAGCCAGAGCCAGAGCCAGAGCCGCACACGGAAACGCCGTTTACCTTCCCGCTGGTAAGCGGTCCCTATTTATCTACTTGCACCCGGAGGTGCTTTCGAACTGCTAGGTTGGCAGGCGCTGGGACCAAGCAGCGGGAGCGCACCCCGCCGCAGGGATTCGAACCGCCGACCTTTCGATCGGCAAGCCCTAGGCGCTGAGGCTTTAACCCACAGCGCCACCTGCGTCACCTGCTAATATTAGCTATTCTCAAAACCCCTCAAGGATAGAAGTATTTTCCCTAGTGCCTCAATGTGAGTATCAAGAGCCTCTGGCCAGCTTCCTGCACAACAGAGGGCTCTGGCCAGCACAACACACTCCTTTTATTGTTAAAAGTTAAGCCTCCAACACATCCCTGCTTTGTATACGAATCACTGCATATATTTTTTTTTAAGAATGCTCACATCCAATTAGGCCCGAAGGCTAAATCATTGGAATGCCTAATGGGGAAGTGTGGGCAAACCTAAGATTGAGAAAGCAAAATAACAGCATGTGCAAGTGAGCACTGTTTTGTACTTAATGGGAACATGGCTATTGTGTCAATAAAGGATTCCATATATGTGATAAAGTGGGCCGGCCGTAGATTTCATAGCCTTCAACTTTCAGGTAAAACAACAATTGAAATAATGATATTTATAATGAAATTGAAGGCATCTGAAGTCAGTCCCATATAGGGAAGTTTTTAATGTTTGATGTTTTGCTGTGCTTAATGTGTTTAATTTGATGAAAGCCACCCAGTGTGGCTGGGGCAACCCAGTCAGATGGGTGGCATTTAAATAATACATTATTATTATTAATTGAGATTTTTTTCACCCTGTCCTTTGAAATGTTTGTGAGCAAATACTGCTATTCGATTTATATTTGACATTTATTCCAGGGCTTTGCTTCCCCTTGTCCCATGTCTTCAGCTTGTGCTCATGAACTCCTTTTCTATGAGGTCAGATTTCCCAATTTTTGAGGGATAAACACAGCAGTGTGGGTTCCTTTAAAAAGAAAACCGCACACATACACAAGATTTCACATTTCTTGCCAAAATATGTGCAAGAAGCGAACCATTCCTCAGAGGGAATATTGTTGATGCTGGCATCTTTCCTTCCCTCTCCTCATCTATCCTGGAGAATTGTGCCTGTCGTCATGACAATGGACCATGATCTTCAACTTTGTTTAGCACTGAAAGGAAACTGTATATGAGAAATTCTGCATTGCTCTTTAAATATTTCCATTCTGGTGTGTCTGTGGCTCAGTTCTGCTGTCATCCAAATGAGAGGCATCACTGAAACTTATCCCAGGCACATTTGTATCTGCTGTTCCCTTCTCTTTTTTCAGCCGTGTACTTTTCATGGCACCTGAATAAACATTTGCAAATATTTATCATTTTTTACCTCACCATTGTGCACTTGAGATCTTTCCCACAACTCCCCTATGTAAAATAGCGAGCACGCGCCTCCTCTTTAATATAAACATGCAACTAATGTGCCCCATGTCACCACAGACATCTGTTATATGTAAAGTAGGCATTATATTGCTCACAGATCAGTCACTTTGTATCAGCACATGTTTGCATGGTGATCTAAACTTTGCAATTTATGTAGATAGAAAGCAGGGTCTTTCTGAGTATCGCATACGGTAATGTCAGCCCCATGGGTGGCAGTCAGCTGTGTTTTCCTTGGAGTAGACCCACTGAAATTGGTGGACCTATTTTGGTCATGTTCATTAATTTCAGCAAGTGAACTCTGAGTAAAACTTAGTTGAATACCACCCTATACTTAGAACTGAATGGCGTACACTTGTTTTGTTCTGTAGACCTTGTTAAAATGAAATGGGCTGGTGGCCCAAATTTACCACCCAGCAGTTGACAATAGGACATCATGGGGGAAGGGAAGGGTTTTTTTCCAGCCGGAACTCACCGGAACTCAGTTCCAGCACCTCTCAGGTGGGCACCATTGCCATTATAAGAGAACAAGGGAGGCATTCATGGTGAGTTCCGGCACCTCTTTTTCTAGAAAAATATCTCTGGAGAAGGGGGAAGTTGAAACACACCTTTAGCCATTGATGCTTTTTCAATAATATACTTACAGTGAGGAAGGTGACTGTAGTTCTAGCAAGCTAATCTGTTCTTAAATGGGTAAATCTAGGCTCCTCACCACTGACGCCACCTGGCTTCAAGTGACTGCATTGGCTCCAGGAGTATCTCTGACTACTTCTTCAGGCGGTGTGTGGCTCCATCAGGAACAGGCCACGTACCCAATTCCTAAATCCAGAAACCACCCATTAGTAGTCCCTCCATTTTGTAGTGCCTCAACTTCATTTTATTGGATGTCACCCAGCCCATTGCTGCCTCCAGGCATCCATCCTGTCATCCCAAGCACATGGATGTTCAAGGTTGCGTGATTTAGTTCTGGTATCAACATCCTGGAATGAGTCTAGCACAGGCTTAGGAACAACCCATGTGATTTGACTGATCCCACAGTTGTCAAAGCTGTAATGCAGAGCTCTGATTATACAGAATTGTGTTTAGTAGTAGTGACCACATTGCCATGAGTCACATTGCCATGAGGCTTCAAACACACCTGCTTGTGGGCTATAGCATGCATGGCACCAAAATGTGATGCTACAGATGATTGTCTGGGAGCTGCCATCCAGTTTGAAATTTCTGTCCCTGTCACGCCCAACACATTCCTGGAGTACCACCACATTATCTCACTTAGTTGGCCTTTCTAAAACTGAGATTATTATGCTAACAAATAACACACAACTGGCAGAAATACTACATATCTCACAGCCTTGGTGTTAATTCGGATTTTGTAATCTCTCCTGTCTGTATCTCGCTGGATACTTAGATGCCAGAACAGAGGATTACGGTTTAAACAACTGCTTGCCTTAGAGGCACTGAATCACTATTGTGTGACCTTTTTTTCTGTTTCTGATAAGGATTACAATTTAAGCCATTGAGTCCCTTGGAGGCACCAATTCACTATATGTTGTCATTCCTCTTCTCCTTTCCATCCTTCAGTTTTCCTGCCAAACTTTATAAAGATCGATTCAGAAAACACCCCACAGCCCATATAAACCATCAACTCTTTTGAAAAAATCTTTTAGAACATCCAGCCTAACAATATGCAGCTTCATAATGAGCAAAGCTAGGTTTTCGTTATCTCAGGAATTTATCAAAGTCAGTATTTTTATTTTCTGTACTCAGACCTGCCTGTCCTTGTTTCCGCTCAAAAAAGCCATGCTTCTTCCATTTGATGAATATATAGTATAGGCCATGCCTGTTCAGATTTTTCAGCATTGTGCAGTGTTCCCTCTGCAAATATTTAAAAATTAAGCTGAAGTATGTGGCCCATACCCCACCAGGCTCATGGTATGTAGCATACATTCTTCAGACTATTTTGGTGGTGAATAAATGCCGTGGAATGCACCCAACTCAGAACTTTGGGAAGAGGAGAAAAGAACAGGCAGCTTATCCAATACATTAAATGTGAAGGATGGAGATTTTTTTTAAATAGTAGCTTTTGAAATGATGCATTAATTCCTAAGGTATCTCCAAATGAGTTAGGCTTTCTAAAGCTGCCAAAAATGATTAAGCTGTGGCACTATAAATTGTGCAAAGGAGTTGTGAAGTGGATCCAAGAGTGTGGCACATTTCTGAACACATGCTTGACTTTAAAAAATAAAAAATTACAACTGCCTTGCAAAACTTCGTTAAAAGGGATACATTTGGCAATTAGAAATAATCGCTTTTCAAAGGAGGAAAGTTGCTGTTATGCATGCACTGGTTCCCACTGATTTCTGTTTCGAAACCTATTGCTCCTGGTTACCAAAGTGCAGTATTTTAATTCATTCAAGGGAGCTCTGTTTAGGGACGCATTCTTCATTCATCAAGAACTCTGTGAATAGCAGGGTACGTGCATTTGTTCGCAAGCCCCTTTGGGATCCAAGTCTAAGGGATGTGAGGAAGCAATTGCGTGGCTGTTTCACCACCTGCCCGGCTCTGCACAGATCCTCAAACAATCCCTTGTTTGGCTCTGTGAACTTGCCTTTCCTCAGCACTGCAGTGAAGTTAAGGCACAGCAAAAATCTCTAATCCTAAACAATCTTGTGTTTAAATTCCATTGATACCAACTGCATTTATTTAAGGTTGCAGTTAAGATTTAAGATCGTGGGACTATACTTGACTTTTGGGGACACCTAAATTGCAAAGATAAAGTGAGCATATAGAGAACGCCGAGTCTAATCCAGTCTTAAAACGAATACATGAATTAAAACTATGCATCCAGTCATTCCGAGTTCTGCACTGAGAGAAGCTGGATTCTGTGACATAATTGCAGAAATTGAGGTTTGCATAAATTAATTGGCATAATTCTGTGGTGTTGAGGGTAGTGTTTTGCATTGTTTCTTCTAGGTTTGCTAGCCAAGGGAAGGGCCCCAAACCAAGGTCCCAAAGCTCTATTCTTAATCACTGAAATCAGCCATCATCTTGGTTCTGAATATATCAGCAGTTGCTGACATGCTTTCAAACACGTCTTTTCATCCATAAGGACCACAAAGATGTTGCTGCTGTTTTTATGGGTTTCTACAAAACTTGAATCGCAGTTATGCACAGAACCTGTCCTTAAGTCACATGCTCTAATGAGGCTACACTAATATACTTGTAATGGTTTCTGTCTCATTTACACTTTTTTCAGTTGGTTCCAAACCTCCAGTTAAATTACTTTCCAATTAAGACACTATTTATCACAATTTATGTTCCCTCCCCCTCCCCCTATTTATCCTCATTGTCCTTGGGCCCGGTGTATAATAATAGAGTTGATATCACCCTTAATACATTGCAGTATTCATGAAACACCTGAAAATCCCAGTAGATTTTTAGTTGCGGAGTCGGTTGTCTGAGCTGAATTTTTGCCAGGTACAAGGTAATTAGTTACAACAGATATGAGCTAATGCCATGCTTGAATAGCATGTCCATCAATAATCAGCTCTATTAGGTAATGTGATAAGTGCTTCCAAAGCACAGATGTTGAACAGAGCAAACCTATCTAATCAATTTAGTGCAAGGGTATTTACCTGTCACTTTGTGAAGGGTAACAGGAAGTAATTTGACTGTAAACAAGTCAGTATTAACTATGATTGCAGCCGCTTTAGAAAACAGAGTTTTTAAAAAATGATCTCCATGAAGTGAAACGCTGGGCTGACAAGAATAAAATGAACTTCAACAGGTAGAAATGAAGGTGTTCCACTTAGGAAAGAAGAATTAGCAAATACCAGTGATGTGTTAACATCCAACTTTTTTCTATATAGAGATTGATGTGACATATGTGTGTGTGTTCCTCCTGATCTGTGTACCTGCAGTGAAAAAGATGCTTTTTCACCACTTGTGAAGTGATCCAAAGTATGTAGCTTTCTTCTGACACACAAATCACAAACATTTAAAGATTAGTCTTTAAATTATGGGCCAATCCAGGGGACATTGATTGGACATTGAAATGACCAAAAAAAAAATTAAGTGGAAGACAACTGACTTGGAAGTTGCATTACTTGTTGACTTGGGTGACCCAGGCTGCACACATTTTAACAATGCCATCCTTTGGAGTGGAAGTTCAGTACAATTTTGATTGCCTTAACATAATTGTTTAACACCTAGAAAAAGGGGGGCCAATTCTCTCCTTACTCATATCTGCAGTACAGTGGTACCTCGGGTTACATACGCTTCAGGTTACAGACTCCGCTAACCCAGAAATAGTGCTTCAGGTTAAGAACTTTGCTTCAGCATGAGAACAGAAATCGTGCTCTGGCAGCGCAGCAGCAGCAGGAGGCCCCATTAGCTAAAGTGGTGCTTCAGGTTAAGAACAGTTTCAGGTTAAGTACGGATCTCCGGAACAAATTAAGTACTTAACCCGAGGTACCACTGTACTGCATTAAGTGTTAGTGTCGGTCATCATGTTTCAAGAAGGAGTAAGTATCCAGCAATTTAACCACTAGCACATTTGCAGAGCTAAGCAGGGTCCAGTATGGTTTCAAATTGGATGGGTGACTTCATATTGAGATTGCTGCACCGCAGGTGGTTGGACTAGATTTTCCTTGGGAGCCCCTTCCAACTCTTAGGTCCTATGATTCTATGATCCTTGTGAAACAGGGATATGATGTTGAAGCATAGTTTCCATTAGTCCTATTCAGAATGGCCAGTGGTCAGTGATGATGGGAGTTATAGTCCAGCAACATCGAAGGACATTGGTTTCCCATCCCTAGTTTAGAATGAAATTTTATAAACAATGTTTTAACTGAGAAAAAAAGATCATGGGGTGGTGAATCTACTAGGTTGGAGCCCTGCCCCATAACTAAAAGTAAGTGGTTGTGATTGGAATATATAAATGGAACATCAGTGGCCTTCAGACCATTTTTGTCTTTGCTAAAGCGAAGTTTTGACAGGAAGCTGGTTTGCAGCCAACATTTTGACCATGTGTTATCTATAAAATGGAGAGTAGAGTGATGAACTGGTTAGGTGGGGAAATTGTCGCATTTAACAGTCCAGAGGAACTACTGATACCTGCTATCTGCACCTTGCTTTTGTGGCCCTAAGAGAAATCAGTTCATGCTGCAGAATAGCTTTATGCCAGAGCTGACCGTGCAAAGGAAGCCCCTGAGCCATCTACCTCTCAGTTATGTTAGAAAATGGAGGCTCTGGGTGTTTTAAGTATTTTATTTGCCTTTGAACTTTTTATCCTTTCCAAGGGCCTGGCTTTTATGCCCAGGGCTACAGTCATACTTTCCTTCAATAAATCATACTACCGACAGTTCTAGGGTTGCTGTGGTATAAGTTGCTGTTCCACCAAATGGGACGTGTTGTAGTTTGATGCCCTGGAATATTTATCGGCTTGTATTGTGTGCCGTTTTCTTCTCTTTGAAGTCCCTAATGTGCCATTTAATTCTCTTGCAAGAATAAATTTATCTGTCCTTTCCTTTCCATCATAATTTTAGAAAACTAATAGGATCTCATTGCTGAATAGATAAAAATAAATAAATCCAGTATGTACCCGATGGAGAAATTAGTTCAAGACTGAGCTGCCTGCTTCTTTGCTACGTTCTACATGCCTCCTATACTGTGGGCAGGCTGCCTTTTCCATCACTTCAGATCAGATCTTATACTACTTTTTTGTCATTTTGACCAGTATGAGAATTGCAGGCAGATTGCAGCATATAAACGTCTCCATTTCCAAAGAGCTCACTAATTTTCCATTGGCATCAAAGGAACAATGATTGATTTGTTTCCCTTATATATAGGAATGGAAAGCATTATTTTATTAAAAATTGTTGCCAATATGAATCCCCATTAGACTGTTCTTAAACAAAAACACTTACATTTGCCAAATGTATTTGCATCTTTGAACTATATTAGATTTGCTTCAGTGCCTCTTCCAATAAATAATTTGGGCCACAGAAAAGTTGCTTTTAAAAATTAGCTGGGGCTTGAAGGCTTCAGATTGAATGCAAATAAAAATATGTTGTGTTGGATCTGAGGTTTACCTCATGTCCAAACACATGACTTCAATAATATCATCTCATAGCATACAGTATTCCCATTGTGAATTGGATTCAACAGCATTCTTCAATATACTGATTAGAAAATACCACAAAATGAATCAGTATCTGCTCTGTGGAATGTCACCTTTCCAGAATATTGATCATTCATATATTACTCCAATCAGAAATTGATATGCATGTATTCTGGAGCCAGCAGCATTATGATTTCAGTAATATTAATTTCATGGCATTGGGCTTCCATTGTGCATTGGCTTCAATAGCATTTGTCCAATGTTCTGACAGCGGCTACATCATGTGGTGCCACGTTTTCACAATATGGGTAAGAACTGTGACTAGATTAATATTCATGAGATGCTGGTACTCATTAATGTGTATGTCAAAGAAACCGTTTCTTTCTCACTTTAATGCAACTTCCCTATTCGTTTTTGAAGTAGCAAATTACACATGGTGAATTGAACATGTCCTTTTCCTGCATCTCCGGTAAATACGGAGTTCAAGAGAGCTTTGAGGTTAATGGGTGTAGGGTTACAGTCTAAAAGTGTTCCCTCAATATTCTGGAAATATTACATGTAAAGCACATCAAGACCTACTCTGGACCTCACCCCCACTCTCACATACATATGTATGGACGCTGGTGGCGCTGTGGTCTAAACCACTGAGCCTCTTGGGCTTGCCGATCAGAAGGTTGGCGGTTCGAATCCCTGTGACAGGGTGTGCTCCCGTTGCTCTGTCCTAGCTTCTGCCAACCTAGCAGTTTGAAAGCATACCAGTGCAAGTACTGTAGATAAATAGTCAGAGAAAGGTAAACAGCATTTCTGTGTGCTCTAGCTTCTGTCACGGTGTCCCATTGCACCAGAAGCAGTTTATTTATTTTTTAAAATAATATTTATTACTTTTAAACCTTACAAAAAAAGAAGAAAAAGAAAAGAAAAAAAAGAAAAAGTGAAAGAAAGAAAAAACAATACATTACAATATACACAACGCAACATTAACACATTAAACTTAAACAAAACAGAACAAAAACAGTTTAAAAACATACATCATACCATTTCCATGTCTTATCCTTCATTCCCTTGTTTCCTCGACCTCCTCTCACCTCCCTTTTTGTATTCCAATTCTATTAATTGTTTCAGCAATTCCTTTCCATCTTTCTCTATTTTCTGTCTTATAATTATCTTGACTTATTTTAACCTTATTTTCCATTAATATACTATAATACTTATTTATGCTTAACTCCTTATAACATTTCTACTAAAGCCATATAATTTCATTCCAATGTTTTTCTAACACTCATTAATTTTACAATATTTCTATAAATAAACTTTAAACTTTTTCCAATCTTCTTCCACCGTCTCTTCTCCCTGGTCTCGGATTCTGCCAGTCATTTCCGTCAATTCCATATAGTCCATCAACCTGGTGATCTTCTGTCCGAGGCTCTTAACTCTTTTCCAAGTCCCTTCTGCATGTCTTCTTCATATTTATACATGCACTTTACTTTGTCTTCTGCTGATCTTGTTCTTAATTTCCTTCCTTTGATGCTGAAGAGTAGATCTCGGGGAAGCTCCGACCTAGCAATGTTTTTATTCCTTCTCGACAGGTCAGCCAAATCTCCGTAGTTAAAACTAAAATCCAAAAGATATTTCAGGACGTGATTCAAAATCTCTCCAAATCTGAAGATCCCCACAACTCCAATCTCCTCCTGACCCAGGTCCAGGTCCCAAAGGTCAATAAATCCCTGCATGAGGGGATCTATCCAACTTTCCTTCTCCAGTCCAAGCAGGGCTCCAATCCTCAAAATCTGACTTTCTCTGAATTCACTCATAGAAGGCAACAACTTATAATCATCAAATTGCCTCTGTAAAACTGGGGCTCTCTCCCTCTCCACTTGTATTTAGGTTCAGCAACAACAACTTTCTCCCTCGCGTTCTCCACAGTTTGCCATATCAAAATAGATTCCTGTGTCGATTCCTGAATAGTTTCTGTAGAGATATTCACTTTTTGTCCAAAATTGGTCACTTTTTGACCCAAATTGTCATTTCAATAGTCATCACGTCCATCTTCTTGCATCAGAAGCAGTTTAGTCATGCTGGCCACATGACCCAGAAAGCTGTCCGTGGACAAACACCGGCCCCCTTGGCCTAAAGCGAGATGAGTGCCGCACCCCATAGTCACTTTTGCCTGGACTTAACCATCCAGGAGTCCTTTACTTTATCTTTTACATATGTATGTATGCGTGAATCAGGAAATGCTGTCTAAATTTATTTTCTATTAGTAATGGAACCATCTTCTAAAACGTCAGTGACCAGAACACAAATTCAAAGGATGCTCAAACTCCATAATAAAAGAGAATTTGAATTTTACGAAACAGTTAAGATGAGTTTGAGGGCCATGCTGTGACAAAGACTTGTTTTATTTGTTTGTTTCCATAAACAGCCTATTCTATGCGTCCCATTCCATCTGGCTGCGTTTAGCTTAAGATTGTCAACAGTGGTGCTTTTTTCCTCTTTTGAATTAATTTCCTCATTGAATTGTGTTGAGTAATAATAAAAAAAAAGCTTTTGCATAGTACAGTATTAGTTTGAAATTTAAAGTTTATTGCTGGGGGAAAAGCACACAAACATTCTGGGACATATCATTAAAATCCCAGATAATTAGACTGCACAGTCAGGCAAAGATGGTTTGCAAAGCCTGCCTTGCTTCTGGTTCATCCATATTTAGCCAGCCATGCAACCTTCCTCACAGGGTCAAGCTGAAGAGCAGTTAATTCTTCCCATTTCCAGAATAACATGGCGATGCATCATACTGATTGGCTAGACCTTGTGACAGTAATGAAACTACTTCTCATCTCCAGCTGCAATAGGGTTTTGAGGTTTTTAAAAAGAATATACAATGATGCAGATAAACATGCCGGTTGCCTGACTTTTTAAAAAGCAGACTTTCTCCCTGAAACATGGTGGAGAGGCAAAAAAATAAATCAGCACCAGATTATGGGTCTGATATGGGTGCTCTTAGGAGCAAAAACATGGTAGCTAGGAGCCATAGGAGCCAACTCTTATGGGCCAAGGTCCCTTCTGTAGTACGGAGCAAGACTTTCATCCTCAGGTTGGCTCTCTGCCATCTCTGATAAATACATAGTGCAAATACATGTAATTTTGTATAATGTTTGCAGTGGCAGGATCCAGCTTTTGCAAGTACCACATCCGAGCTTCTTTACAGAACATTTCTTGCAAAGGGTATCTGAAATCCTTGGTATACCTTTATGAGCACTGTGAACAAAGCTGATCTAACATGACACGGCATGATATTAATGGTCCGAAAGGTAACATTTTATTTACTTTTTTTACGTAAGAACTGTATTCCCTGCTTTTCATCATATGAATGGGTTTACAGAAAAAATAAAACATATAATACTCAATAACCTATTTTTAAAATCTATAAAAATAAGGACTGCAAGTAGGCTTTATGAACTATCCCTACTGCTTGATAAAATGGCAAATGGGGAATGTGCTTTTAAAATGGGTAGCCCAACACCACCTCTTCATTTACAAAAACAGTACTTTGATTTTTATATGGATGACGAGCACTGTATGTGTAAATCGACACACACGCTCTGTTATGCGACACTTTCTGGCCTCACTTGGCAGTAAAACAACTGAGTACTGTCTATTAACAGGAAAAGTTCATAGAAACATAGGTTGTGTGGTTTTTAACTGTCTTAATTCTAGTATAGCTGCTTAAACACTTGTAAAACCACTCAATAAAAATTATTTCTGCTGATAAAAAGGACTATTATGAAATTATGGATATAATGAAGGCGTTGTGGTGAAAAGTTTTGGGAGTTTGGCCCACAGGAGTGTGGGATTAGTTTGAAGGAACTAAAAGTTGTTTTGGTGTTCTTTAAGTAGGAGCATGTGGGGAGTCAGGGAAGCCTTTATGCAGTTTTCTCGGGGGAGAGAGAATACTCTGGAGACTTTGGGTTTCTTTGATAATCCACATTTGTTCCTCAGGCAAGTAATGTTCATCTTAAAGCAGCATCAGGCTCAACTGCCCACTCTGGTCTTTTCCACCCAAATGTAAGCTGTTGGTATTCACCTTACTCTCCTTGTACACATCCTGTAAAATTGGGCAAAGCTAGGTGCAGGAAAAGTTTTCCCCTACCCCCTTATTACAGCCTGGAGGTGGGTCTCCACCTGGGCAAAGACACATCTTAAAACCCCCGTGGCACCTAAGTGGCTAATTCACACATGGTGGGATGACTTTCATAGGCTAAAGTCCGCTGTGTGTTGGATCCTGGGAATTAACAAGTCTTAGCTTTAGTCCATGTGTGTCCTTACATCAGTTTGGGACTCTCTGGGTGTCCTTTTCATTGCACGTTCATGATGATTTGTAACAAAAATTTTTAAAAAAATCCTTTCGGTAGCACCTTAGAGACCAACTAAGTTTGTTATTGTTATGAGCTTTCGTTTGCATGCACACTTCTTCAGTTACACTGAAACAGAAGTCTATCTGAAGTGTATCTGAAGAAGTGTGCATGCACACGAAAGCTCATACCAATAACAAACTTAGTTGGCCTCTAAGGTGCTACTGGAAGGATTTATTTTATTTTATTCCGACTATGGCAGACCAACACGGCTACCTACCTGTAGCTAGAATGATGATTTGTGCTAATGATGCTATGGGGCAGTCATATGCAACCCACTTTCAACACTGTTAGTGCCTGCAAAAGTTTCGGAACTGTCCTATTGCTTCATACTGTATATCCCATAACTTTTCATTCCAGAAACATAGCAGGGGGTGGGGTTGTCCTGCTTTTGTTGCTCTGTAGCCCCTCCGGACAACAATAAAGTGGTAGCAGAACAGCACAGAACAACTAATAAACCGGGGGGGGGGGGGAAGACCCAGGCTAATGCATTATTATTGTGTCAAGATCATTTTGCAGAATAGTCTGCACATGCAATAAAACACCAGCCCAGAGGAGCCATGGATGCCCTTCTTTACTTTCTAAATATATTGTCTCAACACGAGAGCAAAGAAGAAATGCAATAATGTTGTTTTGCTGGCAAGGGAAGCTGCTCTCCCTCAGCTGGTGGTAGGATCTTAATGCCAGGTGCTAACCAGCTAATATGAGTGAACAGGTCACTGCCACAAAGTGAGATCTGGGGGTGATGACAGAGGAAAGAGGAGGAAGTGGAGACAAAGTGAATGAAGGAATTGATAAAGGGAAAAGGAGGGTTTTGGGGAGGAAGCAAGTGGCATCATACAGGTGTGAAATGTCTTCTCCTAGAAAGATGGTCTCACCACTGTATAAATAATTCTATATGAGATAGTTTGTGTAAGGGGGTCTTTGTCCAGTTCTGCAACAAAGTTCAGTATGTTAGACTGTGGGGGAAATTGACTAGAAATTCTGCTCTGGTTTGGTTCAAACTAGAAAGCCATAATAACGATGTAATTTTAGTCTTTCTGAAATGTGAAAAGAGAGGCATATTATCTGAAGCAATCTTTCTTGATATTCTTTGGCACATTTGGGATTTGCATAATAGGCTGAATAACAGTGAAGTCAAGTGATTAGCCTAACTTTTTCAGCATGTCCCGATGTATATTGGATTGCTGCCCACTCCCACTTAGAAGGCAAAAGGAAATACAGACAAATGTACTCAGGGGAGCCATTTCAATGGAAAGGGGAGGGGAGGCAACATTTAGAAATTTCCAAGAGCCTGATCTTACTTACCCTTCAAGGTTAACTTTTTAAAAAGCAGACTATTTTGCATTTTGTTGTGATTTCCTATATTTTAAAAATGTCTGATAGAAATTTAGTGGGAAGGATGGGAATTCATTCAGGCTGAATGAATGTCCCGTTAAAACCAGCCACAGAAACGTCAGTGGCACAGTGGATGAACCAGCGGGGTGCATGAGATCGGATTAGGTGATGCAGTTACACTTACTTGAGTGTTGTTCTTGGTTCTCTTCTGCCCATAAATGATAGAAGCTTTTGCTGCAGTGTCACCTCTTCCTTTGAGATCCAAATAAATCAGGAAAATACAGACAAAGAAACAATGTTTTTGGTGGAAGAGAGAAGCGACAGAGCAGAACAGAGCTGCCCTGGCTTGTCATGACAGTTCCTCCATGATGAGCAGGAGCAGAGCCCCTAGTTAGTCATACTCCAGTTAGGTGCATTGAAATAGTGGATTTCAAATACTGAAGTCCATTGATTTTGGTGGGTCTACACTTGAGTGTTACTTAGGTGTTTATCACCCATATTCAGCAAAGGAACAAGGTTTTATATACAGCCAACAGAATGCTTTCATGCATTCTATGGGAACTGCATGTAGATGCAGTGAAGACTGAAGATACTAAAGTAAGGGTATGATTGCAAAACTCCATATGCACAGTTTGAGAAGTGAATCTTCAGATCACGCCTGTTGCCTTCTCTGATTAAATTATTTATTTTTTTGGCATGCAATACGGAATCTATCTTGCAGATTCCTTGTCATAGCTGGGTTTTTATGCTAAGAAAACAAGCAAACATTATATTAACCACTATGAAGGTATTTGGGTAAGGGTTACCTTGTGCACAGATTGTCTTTATTTTTGTTAACTATGCTTTCATTAGTGCTTCAGTGTGATATGTTTGGACACCTAAGAAGGGGAAATCAGCAATATCAAAGAAACATTTACTTATCAAAACATCATGGGAAAATGCCACATTAGAAAGTATGTAAAGATGCGATGTTAAGATCAGATTTCTTGAAATGGAAATCTGAAAAGTGATACTCATTTGAAATAGCCAACACAAACAAGGCATATTCTGAGAATGTTCCTGAGATTAGACAGGAATTGGGGGGGGGGGGGAGAGCTGTTTTGGGAAAACAAGTCGACTTATTTAACGTAGTTATTATAATAGTGAATCTTAATATTAACTTCTCAGGAAGTCGCCCTTGTTTGTTTTAGGGATTTTCAAAAACTGTGTTCCAGTGGTTGCAGAGCCTTTTACACCTCTTCTGGCACTGATGCAGGAATAAGTAATGGACAGGGAGATCCTAGAAATGCACTTTAGCTGCTCTTGAGTCAACATCAGTTTTGTGCCACGACAGTTAAAGAAGGCTGTGCTATATTTTCAAGTGAAACAGGACACTTGAGTTTACAAAATGTCCAAGGAATATCATTGCATCTGAGTTTCCGGTTCCTATAAGCAATCTGCAAGATGCCACACGCAAACCCGTTTGTCTGCAAGAAAGGAAATGTTGACCCAGAGGTACTTTGAACATCTTTGTAGCAGATAAAAATTAAGCAGGCGAAGGTTTAACTAACATGAACACAGGAAAGTGGTGCCGGTTATTTTTTTTTTGCCTGTCTTATTAAAGCCAAAGGACCTTTATTGCACTAATCCAAAGGAGAAGCTTGACAGGTGAGCCAAAGCTTATCCATACTATCCTTTCCTCTCTGCTTTCCAGGCGCAGTCCATGCTTTCAAGCTCTTTACCGCTAAATTGGAACAAACAGCAATTCGTGGAAAATGGAAAAATTCCCATTTGTGGCACTTAAGCTTATAAAGTAGGGACCTGTTCTTGGAAAGCTAGGAGCAGAAGGCAACTGTTTTCTCCTCTCACACACATATATGAATAAACATTAAAATAAAAAATAGTTGTGAGGCTGTTCCATTCCAGCTGTAAACCTTTGGTCTAACCTTGACTTCTGGTCAGAAGAAGAAGAAGAAGAAGAAGAAGAAGAAGAAGAAGAAGAAGAAGAAGAAGAAGAAGATATTTTTACCCCAGCCACCTGGCTGGGTTTCCCCAGCCACTCTGCATGTGGTGAAAGTTTCTAAAGCTTCCTCATAGGACCATTTCTCCAAATAATTACATCTCAAATTGCAAAATGTGTGCATACAGTGATTTTTATTTTTATTTTAGAAAAAGGAAAAGAAGTAGAGTGAAATTGATGCTTCCTGCATTTTCATTTGTTTATTAATTACATTTGTCAGTCGCTTTACCTTGCTCAGGGCAACCCAAAGTGGCTTACGATCAAACAAGTTGACAATACACCTCACATAGATACATTAAAATCAAGAGCAGAGAGAAATACAACACACACACACACACCCCGGACTTCTGAAAGGCCACAGATAAAGGCCAAAGATCTGGTTATAGAGGAAAGTTTTTGCCTAGCACCTAAAGATAAAACCCAGAAAAAACCTTGTCAGTTTTCATTGGATACTAGCTGAAGGGAGAGGAGGAGTATCATCAATTTCTGCTGTGATTTTAATATTACTGTGCCTTCCAGTGTTGGCCTATATGTATACCCCCTTTTTTAAAAAAAAGCTTTCTACATGGCACCTGTCTTGCAAACACTACCCTTTTTTGCTAGATTCCCTCTCCCCTCCTGAGGTGAAAGAAAGGGAGTTAGTTTATCTCACTGAAGTGACTCCAACACTGGAAATGCAGTGATGAGGAAAAGTTAAAAATGAGAAAATTGCAGCCATTCGACTGCATCTCTGTTGAGAGGTTTTGCATTGAGCACAGCCCGCTGGTTGCCTTAAGATACACACTCTCTGCAATCTCAGATGCAGGCAACAGGGTGACTCTGTAGTGAAGTACAGAAGCCATTCCAGATTCTGTGGTACTCCAGGATTTTTGAGGAGTGAAATGCAGTCATTTCACTTTCTGCCAAAATTTACTGGCGCAGAACCAGTGGTCCTGGCCAACAACTCCACTCCCCCCCCCCCTTCTCCAGCCACACCCTCTTTGGCTTCCTAGCCAAGGTGCCCTGGGTTCAGTTTGGCATTCTAATCAGACATCTGTCGGATGTGAAATATTAAGAGCTGGTACAGCCCACTCAAACTTACCTCCTATGTCTCAGTCCCACTGTGCAGCCCCTTAATTTCTCATTAGGTGATGCAGCCACAAAAATGGGTTTCCTCTTTTTAGTATATTCTCTCTCCATTAGCAAAGCAAATCAGAGTCAATTATTTTTGTATTAGGTTACTTTATGGAAAGTATATCTCTCAACAGCAGGAAAGTCTGATGGCTTCTAAGACTCACAAGGGCATAATGAAAGCTGCCAACAAAAACGTAAAGTAATACAGATTCATATGAACCATGAAAATATCATATTGGAACTTAAACAGTAACCTTTAAACCTTAGCATGAGAACAGCAAAAACACCAACTGGGAATTTAAAATGTGTGCATATATACACATTTTTCTAGGCATCTGTGGTCTCAGACCTTAATTTTTTTTATTGGCTGGGAAAAAGCCGAGACGTTAAATCAGAAATCGACAAACAAATGGAAACCCTATAATTTTGTGGAAACATTTTATATAGGGTTTCTTCTTTTTGTTTCTCCATTAGTTCTACTGTGATCAATGTGGTTATGATCACAGCAATCTATATCATTTCTCTTAAAAGTTTAAAATGTCTCTTTCATTCCACTTTTGTCCTTTTAATTTTGCTTCCTGTTGTGCTCCTTTCCCAGTCATATTGTGGAGACATTCCACTGGCAAAAGATCTGCTGGTTCAGTTTATATTATTTTATGGTATTTATACCCCAGCTTTCCGACATCATGGAACCCAAGGCTGTATACATCAACGTGGGAGTCAGGAACCAGTCAGCAATAACTCACAAGGTGTCAATGAAGTTAACTCTTTAGTCAAAGAAACAAAACAGCTCAGGCCTAGTGAGCACAGTACAGTGGTACCTCGGGTTCAGAACTTAATTCGTTCCGGAGGTCCGTTCTTAACCTGACACTGTTCTTAACCTGAGGCACCACTTTAGCTAATGGGGCCTCCCGCCGCCTCGCGATTTCTGTTCTCACCCTGAAGCAAAGTTCTTAACCCGAGGTGCTATTTCTGGGTTAGCTGAGTCTGTAACCTGAAGCGTCTGTAACCTGAGGTACCACTGTAACTCTTCCCAGTAGGTCTTGCCCCAATGAAGCAGTTACGAGGACTGAAGGCCCCCGCCTTCCCACAGTTCCCTAAGTCTCCTCCTTCTCCGGGTCCTTCCCAAGCAACCTGAGACTACTTCCCCTTGTCTGTTTCTCTTCTGCCCTCTTCATACCTCTTTGGGTTCTGTGGGACCAGGGAGGAGGGTTGCATGAACAACAATCCTGGTTGCAGCAGGAGGGGGAGACTCCCTGGCAGCCTGCCTCATCTCTGCCTCTTGGCCTCTGTCCTCTCTTGCCTCTGAATCAGGACTGCTCTCTGTCACGGCCTCTTTCTGCTTACAAAACCCTATTGCCACTTCAGCTTCCAACACCACCACCTCCCAGGCTGCTCCCTCTTCTCCCTCTGACCCCACTACCACTCCCTTGGCTCTGAGCCTTCTTCCCTTGGGGGTTCACTTGAGGGGTCCCCAGCTGGTGCTTCCCACCACTCCTGCATCCAGCCAGTCCATGACACCAAATCTGCTTCGTTTCAGCAAGGTTGTAGCCTCAGGTGCCTTCAGACTATATGCAGGTCCAGGTAGAGTATTTAGTTCTCATTACTGAGTATTAGATGGGTTGGATTCAGGAACTCGTGAGTGGAGCTCTGCTCATGGAATGGGCTGCCCATAGCATCCACTACCAGAAAGGGCACGTGACTTCGGCCAATTTTTATCCTCCTTCCGTGACCTCTGTACATTTCCAGAGAATTAGTAGGAGTTAGCAAAGAGGGAATTGGCAACAACTGCTCCCCGTAACCTTGCTGCTGCATTGCATACCTCCATTTGCAAAATCCCCCACTGGCAATCAAAGCCTGTTCTACAAATGGAAGGCGACTGTTGGGTCCAGTCCTATGGCACCAAAAAATACTATTAGAATCCAGTGATTTGGGGTGGAGTTGATTTGCAGATTCATGTGCATTGCTTGCTGACTCACTGTGGAATTTGTGGACAGACTCTGTTTAAAAATGCTTTGTTTGATGTGCAGGGTTTTTTCTGCAATTATGAGGGAAAACCAGGGTTGGGGACAGGAACCCCGACTTTCTCTCACAACTTTTAAGTTGGCCTTAGGTCACTGTTGCTCAATAGCAGATGAACAGGTTTAGGTTAAATGTTAAAGAAAACACATTTCCAGAGAAAATAAGGAAGCTCTCTTCTCCATTGTACATTCTTTCCCCAACCCTCTACATGTCAGAATCTCCGCTACGACCGAGCTGAAAAGCTCATCCTCCGGTCGTGACTCCATGCACTGCACAATGGCACAAACAGAAACCAACACTACATAGTTGTGCGTTGAGCATTATGGGTTGCGAAGAGCATATCAGTATGGGGTGGAGAGGGGAGGAACTCTGAGCTTAAATACAGTGTATACATTTTTCAAACCAAGTTGTTCTTCAGGGTAATTTTTGACGGACAAAATCTAAAACGAATATGTGTTTTGGGGACTTGGGAAGTGAGACCCACCAGACAAAAACAACTTTTGGGCAGAGGGGTGGAGAACGGGGGATGCACAGAAGAAGAGAGTTACAAATCCTGCAGCGTCTCCATTTTGTATTATTTTATACCCTCTTCTGTATCAGCACAGCCACAGTCTAACTGTTAGACTCTTAACACAGCTGTGGGAAGCCTTTGGCCCTCTAGATGTTGCTGAACTACAGCTCCCACCATCCCTGGCCATTGGCCACACTTGCTGGGGCTGATGGGAGTTGTAGTTCAGAAACATCTGGAGAGCACAAGGTTCCCCACTCCTGCTCCAACAGATGGGCCATGCCACTGCCCTCGAGAACAGCCTTCACCAAGCTGGTGCTCTCCAGTTGTTTGGGGCTACATCTTCCATCAGCCCCAGCCAGCACGGTGGGAATTGTAGTCCAAGCCATGGCAAGAGCCCAAGTTAGAATCTGTTGAGGAGATTTGATAAGCTACTTTAAGGCTGGTTAGTTATTTCTTCCCTTCCCCAGAACTGCAGGAAATGCTTTAAATGACATGTCTGCTTATTTACATTATAGCATGAAGGGTTTCAAAACCACCACTACCAGCGCCCCTTAACTTCTCCTGCTGTGCTGCCCCTTTAGCCTTGTCTCCTGCTGCTCTGGATGGGGTAGCCCTTCTCTCGTTTCAAAATCAAATAAGGAAACTATTTTCGATCAGTCATTCAGAATGCCCTTGCTTTGAACTAATTTTGTTTAGAGAGTTGGGTTAGTGACTCCAGCCAAGTTTGACAGAAGGTACACAAGTTGAAGAAAACTCTGTCTAGCATCTGCCCCTCCTTCTCAGCACCACGTTTTTTTGCCAGAGTAAAAAGATCCAGTCAGCTAATGAACATCCAACTCTGGAAATGTGAAGGCCTTGGAGCTTTGTGTTGGGAACATGTAAGATGCACTTTCAAAGATGATTCCTTAAAAAAAACTTACGGGTGAAAAGCTCTCTCTTCCCTGTACCAGAGCCAGATGTCAAATTATTTGGTCTGAGAAGCCTCTATGTAGAATAGTGACATCTTCTTCCCTTTGCAATTCTATTCACACATGTCTGGGGGTCAATTTCGTTGAATTTAATGAGCTGTACTTCTGAGTAAACAAGCACAGGATTGTGCTGTTAATGTGAATGCATGCACTTGCACGTCTAAATAGAGATGGTAATATTTAATGGCAATCCTAATGCTAAGGAGTAAACACTGTTGAACACAGCAGGATTTCCCTTTGAGTAAACCTGCCCAGGATCGCTCTGTTAATCCTGGGCCTAGCTGTTCAATGTTTATAATTTGTATTGTTCACAATTATTTTCTATATTTTTCTCATGGAAATCCCTATGTACACCATGCCTCAGGTGGGTTGCTAACAGAGGCCCTATTATTTTTTTACGGTATTTATTTTAGATTATACATTTAGAAAAAATATTTATATACAGTGGTACCTTGGATTAAGAACTTAATTCATTCTGAAGGTCCGTTCTTAACCTGAAACTGTTCTTAACCTGAGATACCACTTTAACTAATGGGGCCTCCTGCTGCTGCTGTGCCACCACCACACGATTTCTGTTCTTATCTTGAAGCAAAGTTCTTAACCCAAGGTACTATTTCTGGGTTAGCGGAGTCTGTAACCTGAAGTGTCTGTAACCCGAGGTATCACTGTACTGCTGTTCATTAAAAAAAAATCAAAGCAGTTTACAGTGGCAGTACACAAAACAACACGATGAAAACCATATAAAAATCTGCAGGCATCGGTGCAATGTTAAGTGTTTTATGAACACTTTTAAATCAATCAATAAAATTCCATCTTGCTTGTCCCCCCCCCTTTTTTTTAATTCTCAGGTGATCTGGCTTCTGAGACAAGAATGCCAGCCACAATGGCTGCTGTCTTTTTCAAAAGTAAAACTTGTACTAATGTGCAACATCGTTTCTTAAACTTTTCCTTTCAATATTCCTAGAGAGTCCACCACAACCATTTCCAGAGGGTTAGCCATGCTAATCAGTTGCAGCAAAAGCATTATTGTGGCACGTTAAAGATGAACACATTTATTATGGCTTAAGTTCCATCAGATGCATGATCAACCAAACTCAGTGAGCTTTCCTTGGCTATCTTGGCAATGGTGCAGAGTGACTATCCTGTATAAAGTGAATTATTATTATTTTACCTTGATAAAGACATAAAAATATTTTCATTGCTATATTTAAGGGGCTGGTGGAACCTGTGAACTGCTTGTTGGGCTACTTTGCTCCAGTTGTCACTGCCAAAAGTGGTCTACACTGGGTGGGCCAGTTCTGGATCCAGGTCTCCAGGTCTGACCTCAGGGTTTCTAAGATATTTTGCCCTGCACTCTGTATCCTATCCAGTGCTGCTGCTGTGTAATCTGATAATATCTACTCGGAAGTGAACTCCATTGGATTCAGTGGGGCTTACTCCCAGGTAAGTGAGCATAAGATTGCAGATCAGACGACCACTTGATGTCCATTTAATATTTACATGCCAAGCTAAATTGTTCTAAAAGTTCTCAAAGAATATGGTTGGCGTGAGCTGTTCATTTAGTCCCTTGAACACTCTACATTGCATTTGGTTTCATCTGCCAGTGTTCATACTTGGAAAATATTCTTAATACAACGGAGACATTTATGTTGAAGAGTGCATTAATCATTCACTTCCCAAGCAGTCTCCCCCGCCGCCCCCGAACTCATATTTCCCATATCTGGGTTCCCTTTGTGTGGAACATGCTGCATCAATGCAAGCAACTAATGCAGCTGTCAGTGCTAGTCCCTGAAGGCATCTTTTATTCTGTCATGATGATGGCAAAATAAATGCTAGCACACATCCTGCTGCTCTAGGCAAAACAAATACAATCTATTTGAGATGACACTTAAGGATGAAATGAGTTGGCTGTAGCTGGGACTTCACAGTGTGCAGTTACATAATGCATGGCAGAACCCCAGCTCCCTGACCTGAATAACCAGGTGAATGGCCAGAGTTGTGGCAGCACAAACGGCATAGTGTTAATTAATTTGGCCACCCCCTGGACCCACAGAGCAAATGTCCTTTTTGGTTCCTGCAAAAATCAGATCATCAGCAGGGATGCAGTTAGGCTTTAGCTTGCCAACATGGCTGCCGTTTTAATTTCTGCACAACGCAAGGCCCACAGTGTGCTCATTGTGAGGAAATTTAAACAATGGCTGCTGGCCTTGCTATACTATCAGCATTGCTGCTGGCTGCTTCTTCTGCCCCTCTGTGACCCTACCATCCCAGCCTGGTGCCACTGGTAGCACTGGTAGAATTCTTTGGCGCCTACTAATGGCACTTTGCTGAGGGTCTCTTAGACATGATTCCAACCCCACAACACATCATCTGGGCTGTGTGTGTGGAGGGGTGTGCTGTAAGTCAGCCACCAGGAGCCGCTGATGGTGGCATCATTGCTTCTGAAGATGAACATGAGTATAAGACAAATGAAATGCTAATGATTAAACGCAAATCAAACAAGATTTTAATGAATGAAACAGGAACTGAATAGGGTTTTCAGAAGTAAAGCTGAATGCTAAAATGAAAAAGAAATTATTGCACATCTGTAGTATTTGCTACTTAAGCTGAGCTCTCCTTCCATTTGTGGGCTTGATTCTCAACAAAACTGAATTATATTCCCCCCCCCCCCCCCGTTCCATTATGGTTTGGGGTAAAATGCTCTTGTTGATGATTCATGGAGAAATTAAAAATTGTTTTTCATGCTACTCTTGTTTTTTAAAAATGACCCATTTGAAGCATATGGCTTGCTGGTATCTGTGTCTTGCTGTATCTGGAACCAAGATAATGCAATCCACACATAAACTGATAAAAAACATTTTTTGGGGGGGAAAAATCACTGCAAAAAATATAGAGGAGTAATGAGAAACCCCTGCTGCATTTCTTTCCTATTATAAATAAGTTTAATTTACAAACCACTTAGTTTGAAGGCTTGCACATCAAGTCAATGTAATTCATCAAGTTGAAATGGATTGTGATTTGCAAGCTAAAGCAGTAAGCTATTATGTCAAGCTTTGAATTTTGGAACAAAACAGCATCTCTGACTTTTCCCTACATAGCAAAGTATCCCCTGCCCTCCCCCCAACCCTGTAATTTAACTGTTATTTAAGTCTCTTGTGTTTCCTTATTTGCTTAAGGTCTGATAATAACAACTGCACAAAAATCACCACTGATCCTGATGCTGTTGTCAAAATGGATGTATTGATTCATTTAGTAAACAAGATTTAGATGAATGAGATGAATCACATTTGCCTTGGGCGATAGAATACAATCAATGCTGACCCGCTGGTACCCTTCTTCGTTCTATATGGCACTGATTTCAATAACTGTTAAAATATGTTCATGGTAGTACAATATTGAGTATTTATCATAACCAAACAAAGAATCAATTCTCCTACTTAACAGTAGAAAATGTTTATTTTTAAAATTTATATTTCCAGCCATGGGAGCAAGTAATGATTTTTTACTTACTTTTTCTATTCCATAAGAACATTATCCCAAGGACAGACTTTATATATTTTGCTTCTTAATAGCTCTCTCTTTTATCTTGTTTTCTTTTATCCATCATTGTCTTTCTCCCTTTTTCTAGCCTCTTTCCATAGAATGGGGTAGCTAAGATATTGTTGGAGTACGACTCTTATCCTCCCTTACCACTGATTCTCTGTTTAGAGCAGATGGGAGTTTATTTCATAGAATCATAGAATTGTAGAGTTGGAAGAGACCCAGAGGTCGTCTAGTCCAGCCCCCGGCAATGCAGGAATCTCAGCTGAAGCATCCATGACAGATGGTCATCCAACCTCTGCTTAAAAACCTCCAAGGAAGGAGAGTCCATTTCATATCTCTCTATCCCATCTCATAGGTCCCATAGACTTAAAATGATTCCTAGAATAAATTCTAGCTTGAATCAGGAGTAGGAACAAAAATTAGATGGTGAATCTGTATGGAACTAGGATTCTTCAGCCTCTTGTTCTTTGTGCGCTCATACCAGCTGATACAAAGGAGTGGGGCTGAGCATTTGGATCTTGCACAGTCTATGATAGAAATAAGTTTTTTCTAAGTTGGCAGTTGCTAGTCAACAGCTCCCCATCCCCACTAACCAGATTTTCTGAGGTCTGGGAGAGGGCTGAGCAGCTGAGTTGGAGTCTAGCACCGTACTGGGCACCACAATGGCTAACTCTGACACAGAAAAATGAAATCACCAGCAGTCATTTTCTTACAGCATTCCATCTGCGTTATAATTAGCTTCTTTTGTCATACTATATGTTGATATTGCAATTGCTATGCTCATAATTATAACTGGTAAATCTTCCTTGGCCTAGTTTTGTGATAGTTGAAAGTGCCCATAATTGCCTGTTCATGTTCTGTTTCTTTCTTTGTGACGGAAGTTCACTGGATCTTGGTGTCTACAAGATATCGTTACACTAGTAAGATGATGAGCTGTGCCTATTTATAAAAGGGAGGATCTGCCTTTTGATTGTGCCATTAGCAAGTCGAATACAGCTCCATGTATACTGCTTACTTGAACTGTCAGACCTCTTCCCAGGCCAAATCAAGCACTTAATCCACTGACCTTCACAGCCTGGTTGTGCATAGGACACCCAAATCCCCACACACAAACACATCAAGTAAGACCCAACCAGAGCAGGTACAGTGGTACCTCACAAGACGAATGCCTCGTAAGACGAAAAACATGCAAGACGAAAGGGTTTTTCGATTTTTGAGTTGCTTCGCAAGACAATTTTCCCTATGGGCTTGCTTTGCAAGACGAAAACGTCTTGCAAGTTTGTTTCCTTTTTCTTACGTCCCAGGCACCGAGCGGCCGCGCGGATGGGTCGGCGCTGGCGGGAGCCTCGTTTGTGGGCGCCGGCGCCGCCTCGTCGCCTCTCCCTTCCAAATCCTGCGCGCAGCGCCCGTACAGGATAGCCAGCACCAGCAGCGCCAAGAGCAGCGCGGCCAAGTGCAGCACCAGCAGCGCGGCAGACTTTTTGCCCACGTAGAAGCCCGAGCGCAACTTGACGGTCATGGTGGCCGGTTGAAAGCGAGGGGGGAGCCTAAGCGACTGAGGAAGAAATTCAGCACAGGATTCATGCTTTGCAAGACGAAAAAAATCACAAGACGAAACAACTCGCGGAACGAATTAATTTCGTCTTGCGAGGCACCACTGTACTTGGTCTTTGATGCTAACTTTCTCCCAGCTCAGGTAATGCACATGCTCCAAGGATACACAGCAACCATCTTTTTTTTGGGGGGGGGGGTCTCAGATGGTTGCCAAATCCCTTCTGATTTTAAACCTCCGTGATGCCAGTTAGGAAAACATTTGTGCACAAAATGAGAGAACATCAGAAGGATCTCTATATATTAAATTCTACAGGTGGAATTAAATTCTATAGGTGGGATCCACTGGTAGAATCTAATAATAATAAATATATTTATTGTCATTGCCCCCTCTCAGGGACAACGAAATTTACTTGGCTACTCCATCCACCCAGGTAGGGCACTCCACACAAAATCAGAACAACTATAAAAACACTAATTAAAACAATACAGTATAACACAGCAAGGAAGATTAGATAACTTTCAAAGTCCAGGTTTCCCATTCAGGGCCGAGATCACTCTGGAGAAGAAGCTGTTCTTGAGACGGCTCGTTCTTGTCTTCATCGTCCTGTATCTCCGTCCCGACGGCAGGAGCTCGAAGAGACAGTGACCAGGATGCGATGGATCTTTTACTATGTCCAGTGCCTTCCTATGGCACCTTGTGGCATAAATCTGCTCTAAGGTGGAGAGTGGGCAGCCAACAATGCTCTCTGCTGCCTTAACAACTCTGCACAACCCCATCCTGTCCTGGATAGTACAGCTTCCGTACCACACACACAAGCCATATGTGAGCACGCTCTCAATGGCACAGTGATAGAAGGCAAGCAGCAGTTTCTGCGGAAGATGGTTTTTCCTTAGGATTCTCAAAAAGTACAGTCTCTGCTGCGCCTTCTTCACAAGCCCCCTTGTGTTGACACTCCATGGAAGAGGAGATGTTATTTTTGCTGATTTCCCCTGTTTCCTGCAGAAACAGTTCCCCAATAGGAGAGAGTTCCCCAACAGGAACAGATTTGAGGGGTGCTGGGAGCTACAGGAGGGGCAAATTACTGAAAACACCTCCCCATCTCTCCTGTTAGGGGCGACACCTGCAGAATCAAAAGTGCTCCTTCAAGTGGAGGAGCACTGTTGCATATTTCTTAGTAAACTAAATGGGGCTTTCTACTTCTGTTTGAAAAGAATCTGATCATTCTGAATCACCAGATGCCAGCACAAAGGTGTTATTCACAAAGCTAACCATCTTCCCCTAAGTTTTGGATGACGCCAAATATATGACATTCCTTCCAAGTTAACATTCTGTGGGGGATCAGCAGAATCAACATGTTCATGAATCAACTTGCCTGCTTCAGGTGGGTCTTTTCCCCTCATGAGCAGGACCTCACTTATCCTTGCTTTGTCACCCAAAGAAATGTGAATTTAAGGGATGCCTGCACTTGACAGTGGCGTCCAGGTAATTACTGTGCATAATCCACATGGTCCGTTCTTTCTCTGTCATTACTCTGGTCGTACCATGTAATTGTGAAAGGAATGCCGTAAATGTAAAGAATTTCTGCTCGATATGGTTTGGATTTTCCAAGGCATTTGCTCTCTGACCCTTTTTATGAGATGATTGAAAGGGCTTGGGTCCTCACCCCCCCCCCCCCACCTAAATTTTATTTTCAGTTCACAGTAAAATCTCCCTGTGTTTGAAGAGCAGCTCACTTCATATGCCTGGCCACACAGTGCTTTCCTTTACATGCTGGGACAACATGCCAGTCAATGGACTTTGGCAAATTATGGTTGGAAATCAAAAGCGGGGTGGAGATCATTTAAGCTGAGTGAAATACAATAGACAGAAAATAACGTTTTGCCTACCTTTTTCAAAATACTCTTCATATCTTAAGAATTCCCCTCTTACAGTGCAATTATGCAGAGCCACACACTGTTCCATACAGAGCAAAAGGAAGTATTACATGTAATAACTATAAGCATACAAAACATAACCCAACAGGTATAAAGGATAAAGAGGGAGAACAGCTTCAAATAACGAAGTATAATACAAAGCTTTTTTGATGTGTCACTAACAAAGGGAAAGCAAGTCTAAACCCAGATAATTTAGTATTTGTAAAGGAAGATTTAAGAGAACTCTTTGAAGGAGTTCTGTTAGTAAGCTGTATCTTCCTTTGCATTTAAGGTAATTTATCTTTTAAAAATTGGCGTCGGTAAGGTTTTTTGAGTGCTGTTTCTTATGCGGCCAAAAGAGAATCAACCATGCAAAAGAAGGGAGATTTCAGCAGGCTTGGGGAAACCCCACAGTTTTCAAAACTATGAAAACATTTTTTATTGGAGGGGGCAGGGAACCCTAGTTGAAAGACAGCCAAATGAGGACTGAGCATGCTCAGGGGCCACAGAATGCTGACTGATGGTTGGGGTCCACGATACAGAAAAGCAAGGGGGGGGGGTGGAGGAAAGGAAAGAGGAATGGAATGCTGCGGAGCGGAATGTACCAGACCAGCTGAAAGTATTCCACACTGCAGTCTTTTGTTTTATTTCCCACATATACTTGGTGTAGGCAACATTTTTGGGCCCCAAGGGCTGCATGCCACAGTGGGGTGAGGTATGGGAAACACATTGCACTCCTCCCCTCACAAACACATTCACCCTCCCCTCCTTTGGACATGCACCCCTCATTTCACAAGCACACACATAATAGAAACAAGCATCCAAAATAATAATTGCTCAGTGTGCAAGAATACATCATAATATAAGTTTTTAAAAAGTTGATTACTATTATTATTCATATTTATTTATCTTTTTAAATCATGTTCAGTTTTACTTTTTAAAAATGCTGCTATATTGGCATCACTCCCATTACTTAGTTTTGTTAAAAATTAATGTTCATTTTGATCTTAGCCCTTTTAGGCAGGCATTAATGGTAGTCATCCATTCCCTTTCACTCCACACTGTTGGTTTTCAGGATGTGAGACCCGTCATCGCCTGATGTTCTGGGATGAGTACTGAGCATCCCGGCTGCAGCAGGTGGCCATAGAGTTTGTAGGGCAGAGGACCAAGTTGTGGTGCCTGACAAGTCTATAGAAGGAAGTAGAAAGAATAAATAAATAAATAGGAAGCAGGAAGAGGAAGCAATACCAGCACTGAGCAGAGCACTGCAACTGAGATACTTAAAAGGGAGCAGGGAGCAGGGCAATAGCTACAATTTTGGTGAGAAGTCCAGTGGTGGTGGACTCACTTTTAATTCCAAAGTGCATTGAATTTCCCCCCATCATTATCTGAGCCCCTTCTTCATGTGCTTCCTGAGCGGTCCAGAGGGCAGCTACATGAGAATGGGCCTTTTCTGCAGTGCCTCCCCATTTGTGGGATGCTCTTCCCAGGGAGGCTCACCTGGCACCTTCGTTATGTATCTTTAGGCACCTGGCAAAAACATTCCTCTCCTCCCTGGCCTTTGGCTAATTAAACAGTCTATGGACTTTTAAACTGTGTATGGTGGGGTAATGGTTTTTCTTTGTTATTATATTTTATATTGTAAACCACCCTGCGATCTTTGGATGAAAGGTGGTAGAGAAATTTAATAAATAACAATAATAGTAAATTTAATGGCCATGGGCAACCAGCAGGCTACAAAGGAAAAGACTGCCTGTGATGTGCTAGACTGATATTTTAACTTGGTTTAGAACAGCTTCTTATGTTCCAAAGAATCGTCTCTTGGTACAACAAGAAGCTGTCAAAAGTACAAATTGCATTCAAAAGAAAGGAGCATAAGCTTTCACACGCAGAGGTTTGGAATGGGGTTTCTATAGCCAAGAATCCTCACTGAAGCACTTTTTGACATTACTCTAGCAATGACTCTTTCCTCCTTCAGGCAGGGTCTTAGCTGTTGATGAGCCAGAGATGTCTGCCGCTACGGAGTCTGTGGGATGGCTGGAACCTCTGTTGGTTTTGGCAGCGTTTATGGAAAAAAAGGAAGCTGCATTGGTTGGCCCTATATGCTCAGCTGTGCTCTGTGAGTGTGTTTGGTAGACCTGGAGCCAACCAGGGTACAAAGTTCTCAAAAATATTTCTTAAAATCTATCTGTATTTTGCATTGCTGAATAGCTGTAGGTTACATTCCTGCTTTCAAAGCCCCACTCTGCTGTGATGATTCAACTGATTTTAGTTCAGGTATTTGTCTGAGGTATTTTATTTATTTTTTAATATGCTTTGTGAACAACCTTGAGGCCAAGAGGAGAGAGGTGAGTAAATTGGACACAGGAGCTGTTACTTGAGCCTGGCACCTTATGAGTTGTATCCAACTGAAGTCTTCACATTCGTGTTAAGGTCTTTCCCTTGCACAGTGTAACTTTCATCCCCTTTCCCTAGATGCCCTCACCCCCAATCTGCTCCAGAATAGAATTGGCAGGCAAGAAGAAGGAGGGGAAGTTCTTGGGCAAACTGGACAACTTGGTTGGATACAACTCAAAGCAACAACACCTCTAGCACTGGTGGGAGAGTCGACTGGTCTCTCTTCTTTCCTCCTAATATACCCTGTGAGTGGGTTCTGACCTTTTATTGTTCCCTGTTGAGTGTAGCAGTGGGATAACTAATGAGCATCGGGTTTGGTTGTCTCCCGATTAGGATTGTGATCTCACAATAATGTGTAGCTTCTTTATATTCTAACAGCTTTCTATAACACATCAGTTGTAAAAGACTGCAGCGAACTAGATGGCTTAGTGATGACAAGAAAGCCACAGGTTCCTCTGGTTTAAAGGACAATATATTCCGCCCATAGACCTCTGCCCGTGGTCTTCTCCCTCCCCTTCTTACTTTTCTCTATCTTACAGTGAGGCTGGCTCCATTGCTAGGTTACGCAGGCCTAGCTGTAGCTGATGAATATCTTGAAAAGAATTTTATAATTTAAGAAGCTGGGTAACTGCTTAGAAATTGTGCCCCACCCTCTCTTATCAAAGGACCAATATAATGAAATAGACAATATCTCACACACTCTAACAGGATGAAACAATATGATCTGGAAACTGAAACTGCTGTGGGTTTGGAATGGAATTCTTTGGGCTTTAAAGTTGTGGCTTTAGCCGTTGTCTTGTTGGATCAAACTTTGCTATTTTGGAAATCTCTGTTTTTCTTTAATATTCCACTTAGTTGACAAAAGACTTTCACTCTCCAAAGTACATTAAGTGGAAGGGGCATTAAAATGGCGTGACTTGCATTGATTTTGAAAAGGATGTGGTGAGTTTTTGTTTTGTTTTAAAGCTAATTCACAAAATATGTGCTTCATATTTTCCTCTGTGCTACTTACCTCACCAAACTATATTTTTTAAAAATAAAAGGTTGATATGCAGAGGCTACTAGTAGTAGTTCTCTCACACGCTATACCGTAGGCCATATTTCCTTGCACAAATGCCACTGAGCTCATGTGCCTTCCGTGAAGCACATGCACACGGCTACTTGTGATTCCTGGATTTGAAGTGACAAGTATCAGGGTCCCTGTAATATAGGATCATGTCAGTTTTGAAACAGTTGACTCCAAGAGGCTCAAACCACCTCCTTTCTTTCCCTGCCAAAAGGCATGTTTTAAGGTAGCTACTTAGAAGGAAATCTGTTAAATTGCCTCTGTCCCTGATAGGCAAGCCTCTGTTCTGGAGACCATTATCTGCCTCTCTGAAATTTCGTATCATGTAAGCAGTGCTTTTTTTTCTTTAAAAAAATGTTTAGGGGTACTCACATTGAAATACTGCCCCTCAAAACTTAGATTCACAAAATGTTTAATGGTATGCATACCCCTTCGTCTCCCCCAGAAAAAAGCATTGCATGTAAGAATGGTGAGTCACTGGGAGAGGGACAAATTCATCAGTCAAAACAGAAAGTCCAGTTAAGTAGTTTACTATAGGACTGTGGTGCTCTGGGTTAAACCACAGAGCCTAGGACTTGCCGATCAGAAGGTTGGCGGTTTGAATCCCCGCGACGGGGTGAGCTCCCGTTGCTCGGTCCCTGCTCCTGCCAACCTAGCAGTTCGAAAGCACGTCAAAGTGCAAGTAGATAAATAGGTACCGCTCCGGCAGGAAGGTAAACGGTGTTTCCGTGTGCTGCTCTGGTTCGCCAGAAGCGGCTTTGTCATGCTGGCCACATGACCCGGAAGCTGTACGCTGGCTCCCTTGGCCAATAAAGCGAGATGAGCACCGCATCCCCAGAGTCGGTCACGACTGGACCTAATGGTCAGGGGTCCCTTTACCTTTATAGGACTGCTGTGCCAGGCATAAAAGCAGGCAGCTCTATGCTGGCTGAGGGCAGACTGAAGTTGGTGGGGCAGTGCCCCATTTACCTTATTGTCCAGCCTGTGTTGCCCCATCCATCTTACCTTTCCTCCCCCCTAGCCTGCTACTCACCCTGACCTAATATTCTTTTCTTTTTCACTACTGGAGCTGAGGGTTTTGCAAATCTGCCTATCCTCTTTCTTGTGAACCTTTTCAGGTCTGTGGGGAGATGCTCATCAGTGGTCCAATTTCTTACCACACTCCTCCATTCCTTTAGTTATCCCTTCAGTTCTTGGAGACCCATAAGTACTCAGGAAAGATTTTCTAAAAGAGGTAGCTTTTTTCTTATTCCTTAAGCCAGAACATAAGAGCTTGTCTACAAGTTCCACGATGCTCGTCTCCACGCATCATTTGTAAACAAAGATAGGCCCTGAGTAGACAGAAGCTCCTTACAACTGGCTGTTGTCTTTTCTTTCACTCAAGCACTGCCATTTTCTTGGGGACTGAGAATTAGTTTGGAGGTCAGGCAATGGCAGAAGTGGAAGATGCCCTCAAGGCAAGGCCCAATTTGAAGCCTACTCAAGGGAGGCCATGCCTAGAGCTGGGATCTCTCTTGAATTGTTGAGCAGTCAACACTCAAATATTTATCCCATCTCTAGTTCAAGCACTGGCATAATGCTGGCGATTTGACTTGACAAAGTAAACCGAAATTCTACAGAGGATGGCAATCACTGTACCAGCTTATTGTTCTTGAAAGCCTTAGCATTCTCTCTTTGTGTCAAATATAGTGATCAGCACCCTTGTACTGGTGCTAGAAACTGACCAGGTCCTAGTGTGGGTTTTTTTTTTTAATCATTACTCAAAAAATTGATGTATGTTTTCTCTTTTTGTTCTGCTTCTGGCTATTTCAGCGATGTTGCAATCTTGCAATGATTGCATTGTGTTACGAAGTCTCCGTGTGTTTTAATTTCCTAATCCATCTGAAGAATGCTAGGGGGGAACTCTTCTAAATTAGAAATGACTTCTCTCTGTATTTTTATTTTTAGAAAGTAAGCTCTTTTTGTTAGAGCTTGTGGTTATATTTAATTAAGAGCACGGTCTTTTTAGGAAAAACAGCATTCTTGTTGAAATAGAATGTTATTGCCTATGTTGTGTGTATATTCTAGCTCTCAAGGCAGTGATTCTGTACATGGAAGATTAATATTACCATATTCAATCAATGTCATTCTGTCACTGCAGCCTAGGTCAATCAATTTTCAGCTGTCTGAAAGGGACAGCAGAACCCAATGGGCACAATCCAGGATGAAACAAGTTCAAATCTATTAATTCAGTGGGCTGAAGTGCACCTGACTGTTTTGGATTGTGGCCGGTGACAAAAAATATATAGCCAAAGTTCAGCTCTAAATCTATTAAAATTTAGTTTACTAAATTAATATGTACTGATGATTATGATGATCTTCACTGATTTTATTTAGAGTGATTGTTTCTGATAAAATCTCTCTTTATGTGTTTGAAAATGTATTGGGATGAAGAGATATGAATTTCCGTATAAGTTTTTAAGGTTACAGTTGAAACGTTGAATAAAAAAAGCCATAGGAGATCAAACAAGACTATTGCCCTGGGCAGTAAATTTGAGACAGCTGTATAGAGTATGTCTAGAGCTTATGTGCAGTGTTGAATGTTTTCCTGTTGAAAGGGGAGATTTGTGAAAATTGCCTCCCACTTCTGTACAAGGAAAACCTCCACAGGTGCAAATAGCCTTCCATGAGGAGAAGGGCACAGTCGGATGCAATTCCTTAGACTGTTTTAGAAGCAATGCTGTATGGCAAAAACATTTGCGTTATGGTCACTTCTCATGTTATATGATGACTAATGCGGCTTTGCTGTTCACCATGCACTTATCATTGCACAGAAGTCACAGGCAATTCGTTCACTAACGTATATAAACAATCTTATATGCAATCACATGTTGTCACATTCACCCTTTATATTTCTGGATGTGTGGGGCTTACAACAGCAAAAGCAATACAAAGTTAACATTTTCATTAAAGTGAAGAGGAATCTATGGCCTTCACTTGACATAGCCATTTAATTGCAGTACGTTCTCTCTGTTTGTTGTGGATGTAAGGTGAAGCCCGTTTTGTCTTTTAAGGAAGATACCATAACTGAGAACAAAATTGCATTTCTTGGCATTTGTTCCAGACTTAGATGACATACATTTTCCTTCTGCTGCAAAGCTTGCATTTGGAAGGTGTAATCAGAGATACTTTGAACTAGATGAAGGATGGTTGTCATGTTTGCCCTGTGGCCATAGCATGTGTGTCTCGATACTATGTTTTAGTATACCAGTCCCTCTGAGTTTAAATAGTAGAGAAAGAATGACTCCGGAAACACACCAGGATTCCACTCCCCGCCCTCTTACACACTTGTAAGAACAAAGCCTCTTATTATTTGTTAAATTTAGCTGATTGGGAAATATACTCTCTGTTGCTAAGCCTGTAGATGGAGTTAGGGAATTCAATAAAAGCTGTTTGGCTCAGTTCGTAATCCTGGAAACCAACAATAAGGATACACACCTCTGTTGCCTACGGACTGACAAGGTCATTGGAGGAGGCTGTTCTATGTTTATTGCAGGGACGGGAATTGTGGGGCCCTCCCTTGCCAACGCTCAGGAATGATTTGAGCTATAGCCTAGTAATATTTGCAGGGCCACTGGCTCACCGTCCTGCTCTACTAAAACAAGAGGGCGCACTTCCAAGATGGGGAAAGCACTGAATATGCATCAAAGCCTTTGCGCCTGAAGAAAAATCACAAGCAAGCTTATTATCAAATTGAAGTCCTATTTGTGTATAGGGCTGCAGTCCGGTTACTGGTAATTAAAGTAAGCAACAGCTTCTAGAGAGCATTTTGAGACCACTAGTGGAGTATGTAATCTACTAAATATTGCTGAGGAAGTTTTTCCATATAAGTCACCTTTAAACCTAGTCTTGAAGGTCAGGATGCAGCATATCAGCTCAGAGTCATGCAGCTCAGAATGTGGTTAAATGTTGTGAGGAGAGGCAGTGCCTAGTTACAAATGCTTTCAGGTAGGACATTTGTCTTCCTGAAATGAAGGGGGTTAAAACTTATTTTAAGTCCAGGTAATACGATTGAAGTGATTTGTGGAAGGCTGCCATAGTGTGAAAAATGTAAAACTCTTTTATTCTGCTTTTAAATTTTGATACAGTCTTTCTATTTTGAGGATAATATGCAGCATTGGCAGCGGGCTATTAAAGCAACTGAACTATGACTTAATGCCCATAATCACGGGCTTATGCAGCGCCTGCCATATGTAACTGATATCATGAAAATAATCAATTTTTAAGTTTTTCCTATATTACATAAACATGTAATGATTTTTTTATGAAAATGAAAACCAATATTGAGTCTACATGCTCTGCTGTGCCAAGTTACTTATACTTATTATGAGTAATGTAATTATTCAGAGTTGAAAATCTGTCTCTTGTCAGTATGTTGTATGATACCATAAATCCAGAGCTCTAAATGCCTTGTTCGTTCTCTTAGGGTGAGGGGGAGCACTTAACAGGTTTTGTCATTGTGGTGGTTTTCTTTTGTTTTATATCCTCATGGATCTCATGACTTATACCAAGTGTCTTCCTATAATGCTAAATCATTGTAAGCATTTCTAGCTCAGAAGCTGCATAAATAATAAAAACAAAGGGAGAGAAAATATGTATCCAGATTTTCTTCTTGCACTAACACAGAGGTTGTCAACCCAGCAGCCCAGACCCTCCCAAGTGTCTCTATTTTCCAGGGACAGCCCCAGATTTACAGAAACCATCCCAGTTTCTAATTTGATCCCGGAATGTCCCACTTTTCCTTAGGAAACTTTTCCTTAGGACATCCCTATTTTCATCATAGAAATGTTGAAGGATATGGAGTCATCTGACCCCTGAGCCATCTGAAGACAGCCCTGAAGTTTTTAAAATGATGATGATGATTGAATAGGATGTTCCTAATTCCATCAGAGAAATGTTGGAGGGTATGGTCCCCATGAGCACCATCACACCCATGAAGGTTTCCCAGGCTCTGAGCTTTCATTTTTTAAAAAGAACTTCATAAAGTTATGGGGCAAAGAGTGCAGGTCCCTTCTAGGAGATTTCTGTGAAATGAGAGTGAAATAATTTTGGTTGGTGTAATTATTTATACAGTGGTATCTCGATTTACGAACTTAATCCGTTCCGGAAGTCCGTTCTTAAACCAAAACTGTTCTTAAACCGAGGCGTGCTTTCCCCAATGAGGCCTTCCACCGCCGGTGCCCTTCTACTGTTCGGATTCCGTTCTTAAACTGAGGTAAAGTTCTCAAACCAAGACACTATTTCTGGTTTTGCAGAGTTTGTAAACCATATTGTTCTTAAACCGAGGTACCACTGTAATTGAAACATCTTCAGACGGAGCATTGATAACAATGTGGGGTTTCTAATGAACAATTCACATCAAGTACATTTATTCTTTCTTGGCTGAATCTAGTTTTACATTTTGCGTTAGCCACATGACTTCCAATAGGAGTGTGCTGCTTTGTTGACTTAGCATATGCCAGCTGATGTGTGAATATTATCTCTCAACACAAACATACCCCATACATTACACTTGTTGAACTTTAAATGTTCTGCTTCCTATCAGTGCAGTCCTATCTCCTAGGGCAGGTCGTGATGCTCTCCAAATGTTATTGGACCACATTTCCTGACCATTGGCCTTGTTGGATTTGCTTCAGAATTTCATCCAGTTATCATTTGTTGGCATGATTTGTATAAAATAAATGTTTTATCTGAAGTGTGTGTGTGTTTGTGTGTGTGTGTGTGTTCCAAACATTTCAGTCAGACTTCAGCTTTAAAACTCTTGAACCATTTTCTCTTTTTGAATAGATGTAACAGGGTGGGGGGGGGGGATATGCATTTGGATTTGGCATGAGCCAATCCATCCTGCCTCTACTTCTGAATTTTTAGAAAAGGAATAACACTCCAGGGAAGATAGAGTTTAAATCTGTAAGATGTGCTAGAAGTTGTAGCAATAGTGCTACGTGAGAGAGTACAGAAACACATCCTGATTTTGCAGCTAGAAGGATTATTTTATGAACAGATGATGGATTAATTATGCACTTAGGACACAGTACTTGTTTTCTTTTTACATAGTTAATTTGATATTCATATCCATAAGCAGCAAAAACATTTCCTGAATATATACAAAATGAAATGATTGAATATTAAATTTAATATGTGATCATGTGATACATGAACAAGGGACAAATATGAATAAATAAAAACATAGGGAGTCGGGCAAATGTTACAACTGAATATGAATTTTGACTCTGGGTTGGGGTTAGCTGTTGCTATGCTATAACTATTAATTTTAGCTTAAGAATTCTTTATTTATGGATCTGAAGTATTTCTTAGTTGTGGTGGCTTGTAAGCCTGATTAAGAATTACTAATATTGTTGTTGTTGTTGTTTTGTTTTTTCTTACCTGTCCTTCACCATAAAGTTCCTGAGCTGGTTACTTCTGATTAAATTACATTAGTAAAATGCTCTCAGGTGTCAAAGGCTTAGGATAAAGAGGTGCATCTTTAACATTGTATGGCAACTACATAATGAAGGTACCAAATATGTCTCTGGAGATGCAATTCCACAACTTCATACTATACAAGATGACTACATCATATAGGTTCAGAGGAAGGAATATTTCCTCACGGGGCACTCTTTTAGTTTGTTGTTTCTTGTTTTGTTTTGTTTTAAGCCTAGTTGTCATTGTTGGCAATGGTGTTCTACATATGACCTACCAGCAAATTCTGAGCCTTTGGGATATTTATTTAATGGGTGGGAGAAACCCTAAAATGCTTCACGGTATGATTTGTTCACTATTGTTCATCTAGACCAAGTTCTTGCTTTGCTGGGTGACCATATTGCTTTGGCATTTTGTGTGACAGAGAAAAAAGAAAGAGCCCTCTATACAGCACTGATCTTAAAAATAAACTTTTCGTGTTTGCAAATATCAGACGACACAAAGGCACCCTGTGTTTCAGACTGACGTACACTGGGGTTGCTCAATTATGGAGCATCAAATTAAAAATGAACTATATACGCTCGGTACGGGACCCCTGGGGCAAGTGGATGCCCTACTTGGCAGCATTCCTTAGGGGCCTATTTAAATCAGGCCAGGTTACACTACATAAAACTAACTCTGAGTCCCCTAGGTGTGTGCACAGGGGTTTGAAGCTGGAAACTTAGGGAATGTAACTACACTAGTGTTAGACGGGTTAGCCCATATCCCTTCAACTTAAATCGGCATTTGTTCCAATTGCTCAATTTCAGCTCTCTAATGAAACTGAACTTGTATTTTCCTGTTTCCTTTTAAAAGAAGAAGGTCATGACCTGAATTGAAAATTCCTGTCTGTCTTCCCTTCTCTGACCCCTGACCTTTTTTTAAAAAAAATGTTCTCGTCTTCAGCTGTGCTTGTCATACATAATTTCTGGCCACATTTGTGTCCGTAGTCTGCAGCACAAGCCTATACATGATTGTCTACACTGAGTTCAGTGGGAGGTGTACTCCCGCTATAGGACTACTCTACAGCCTCAAACTTGTTAAGTCACCAACTTCTTTTTTAAAAAATATTAATTCAAGGCAGGGTTTTAGAGCAGTTGTGCACAGAAATGCCCCTCTCCATGCATCATGGCTGGCTATCACATTTTGAACTTGGGGGTTGAGGGGGGGAATCTGTGACAATGGACATATTGTTGGACTACAACTCCCATTTGCCCCAGGCAACATGGCCAATGACCAGGAGTGATGTGAGTTGTCGTCCACCACCATTTAGAAGTCTATGGGTTCCTCAACCCTGAAATAAATGTGGATATACACATCATAATATAATGACAACCCCCATCTAAAGTTAACTAAATGTACCACTGTTCATTTAACTGTTACATGTAGAAGAGAGTTCTTGGTAGAGCCTCAGATGCAGTTAGCCATGACTCAGAGGTATAACAACTAGAGAATGTTTCTCAGGAAAATGCCCTATTGGTTCCATCCTGTAGCAGCAAAACTGAATGCCAGAATAAGCCAAGTAGTTTTGAGGTTTTCGTTCACTAGGGGGAAAACCTATTTTGCCATCACTTAAGGATTTCCTGGATAAAGTCATCTCACAAACCACTCATGGTGGTGGAGTACAAATACGAGATAATATGCTTGGAAACTCCCCAAGCAAAATATATTAGGTCTTTGCTTGGGAGCACCCCCAGAAACTCCTGCAGACTATGTTAGAGGAGAAGTAGGATTTATGCTTCTTGAAATAAGAATTGTCGTGGAATTTGTGAGGTACAATCTTCAGCTGAAACATTATGAATAAAATAAATTGCCTAAAACATATTTTGCAGCAGGGGAGAACTCAGCGCAAAAAAATTTGTGACTGTTTGTCATATATACGCACATATTAAATCATTTCTAAATTTGAAGGCCTATTGGAAAAAAGAAAAGCTATACTGTACAAATATTATATGCAGATGTATCTGTTGGTGAACCAGTCCTCAAATTCTCCTGGGTTTTTATCGCTTCATTAAAAAATTGTTCACATTTTGAGATGTTATTTACACAACTTAACTTCTCTTTCTCCCTTTCATTCCTGGGCCCTAAGACTGAAATCATGTCATCACAGTGCTCATGATTTTTAATATGCATGTGGTGTGCATGGTAGGAAAGCTTTGATAATTATTTGCTTTACTGTATTATATTATAGAGTGCATTGTCATGTTGTCTTGCATAGAATATCCAAGAGCATCCACTGGCATTTTTGCAGTATTAGATGGCATCTGCAACATTTGTCATGCTTCATCTTGAAAGGGGGGTAGAAAAAATCTTTCACAAACTTTTGCTCAGACAGAATAACTTCTTTGGATCAAGTTTTTCTTTTCTCACACAATGTTTCAGCATAAGACAGCCTTTTAGGCAGCGGAGAATACTACCACATGTTGAAGGGAACTTTTGAATCTGAATTTACATGCTATCATAAGCTTTATAGCTGGCAGGTCTTTTTGTCTTTTAATGCCTTCTGACAGTCACATACAACTAGTTTGTGTTAATCAACCAAAACAAGACTGGCTTTGATGTGATTTATTTTTTTAAAAGGAAGATTCCTTAAAACTTGTTAAAGGGCGGGGGATAGTCTGGGTAAATGACCATGTTTTAGCTTCTCCAGTTAGTCGGATTTCCTAAGAAAGCTCTTAGCTGACAGGATATGATGGAAGAAGTGGTTATCAGAATCTACGGTCAGAAGTGATTGGGCAGTTTCCTGCTGAGTAAGCGATGTCTATGCAAGAGAACAAATGTGTCATGTCGTTCCTTATGAACTTCGATTGCAAAGAAAATGACAATGTATTCCCAAGTTGTGCAGCTAAAAATACGCGAATTATAGCATGAAGTATTACGCATTGCTCAGCAGTGTTGTCAAGCCATATTGGAAGTTTTCAAGTGTCAACAGGGTAATTGGATGAAGATTATGGCTCAGAATGCCCGATGCCCAGATGATTTGATCTTGTTGCCAAATCGGTTGGCATGTCATCCAAGGACCATGGTATGTTCTACTGTGGAATTATATTTCCCTGCTTTTTTCTCCTTCTGAAAATGATATAACCACAGGCATTGATTTGTACATACATCATTTCAAACAATGCCGCCAGTATTCTTCAGATGTCCACAAAGTGTATTTAAAAAGCTACGGGTGAGAAGACAGACACCAAGAGTCTAAGTGGTTCTGGCACATTGTGCTTGAACACCTGTTCAATAACTAGGAATGAGACAGCTTCAGATTTCCATGCCTTTGTCACTTCAAATTAGACTCATGACCTCATTTTAATTAGTGCGTGCTTACATTTATTAATATGATTGCTGGGGGTCTGGGAGCAGATATGAATTATCATTATATCTGGGAGCAGATATTATCATTAACATTCAGTAGCAGGGTCTAGCAACAAAAGAAAACAAGAAAATAGTCCTCCTCATTGGATGGTCAGTGTTACATTTAAGTTTTTTCACAGGTGCACCACTAGTCAAGTCTGGTAGGTTTGCTACAGGGTTACACTTTACCCATGAAATAAGACTATGTACTACAAAAGTTCCCTATGTGTAAGTGAACATATCTATTGAGTTGGGCTGGATCTACACTGACCTGTGTAGCATTATTAGAACAGGGCAGACTTGTAAAATAACGAGTTTCTTACCTCCGCCGAAATGCTGTTTCCCTACTGCTAGTTGCTGGTTTCTCTGTAGCAGTCTCTGGTGTCACATGTTAATAACACATTATGAACATTAAAAGTAGAACGTCATGTGGCCATATGGTTATCAAAACCATTTCTTAACCCCTCCTTAATGAGTGTAGATCTGCCCCTGGAGTCAATTAACACAGTGCACTAGTAGAATATAAAACAAATATTCCTCGCCTGGCCCCTCATGCCTCCTGTGCTGATTCCAGATCTGCTCTGGAGGGTCAGGAGAACCCCAGAACAGTGCACTAGACTTCTAAGATCTAACTTTTATTACCCTTAGAAAAGCCCTTCATGATCTTTGTTTCTAAACAATGCCTTCAGCCAATTTGGAGGGAAAGCATAAAGGGATTCCTTATGTCCAGCAGGCATGCGTTTGTAGTACTAAGGAGGTGCATTATATTTTGCATTACCCCATCTTACAGCTCATATTTGAGAGCAAGAGCTGGCTGGTCCCTGACTGATGTTGTTTGTGATGTGTTGGCAGACCACAATAGATTCATTACAAACAAAGTTGCATCCTTTGGCAGTAGCATCTTAAAAATTCACCACAATTTTCTAAAGATGTTTGCCGTGCATAGCAAAGAGGACCATCCACAATAGTATTTTGATGTTGTTAGTTTCAGTTTGAATTGATAATTAGTAGTGCTATTATTAGTGCTATGTCTTGACCCTGCTTCTCTGGTGTTTGTCCTAGCAGGACTTTAGATTTGCTACCAATTTGTGATTGTAGGTACTTGAATCATAGAGTTGGAAGGGACCCTGAGGCTCATCTAGTCCAACCAATGCAGGAATACGCAGTTGTCCCTTAACGGGGATCAAACCTGCAACCTTGGCAATATCAGCACCTTGCACTATTCCCCTGTTTTGTACCGGCCATTGTGCCACAGACATATAAAATCCCTGGCTCACAGAAAGGTGGAGAATTCAAATTGTATAAATAACGACAAAGTATATAAAAATCAAATATGGTCAGGCACAAATGCAGCTTATGAATACATTTCCTTTAAAAAGCTAAGCTATTTTAACATGGGGAGGTAAAATCATTTAAGGAGTTTTAACCCTGAATCCAAATTTCTGTGCGTTTTCAAAAATAAAAATGCCTCTTTGCCAAAGCTAACAATTAAAAGATATCTGTACTCCAGTGCCAACCACTGTCAAGACCACGGCAGGGACTCGGCCTACGCACCAGAACAAAGAAAGGAACTGCACGGAGATTAGTGCGACCTACAAAAGCTACCCATGGCACCTAAGCTGCCCAAGGAGGTCATGTGAATGAAGTCTGATTACCCCTTGCTCTCTCCAAGAGTATCCAGGCCAGGCACCTGTTTCTTTGCTTCCAGCAACAAAGAGGCTCAGGGGATTCTGCTCCTCGATTCAGACTCACTTCACCTAGCCTTTGCCAGAGCTTTTCTTCATCTCACCCGCACTTGCATTGCCTTGCCAATGCTGTTTGACCCATGCTGATTGGATGGGAGCCAGATCTGATGGCCTCCTGACTTCAATCGTGTCAAGTCTGCTTTTTTAAAAATAAATAAAAATAAATTGGTTCGGTATAAAGAAATAATTATAAAGGTGGAATATGATTGAGTGGCACCTATATATGTACACATCATGATCTGGCTCTCTTACAGCGCGGCGGAAATGTGGTGACGTGTAATGGGATCTGGTTGCAGGGATTTCAAAGCCGCTGCTACTTTTTACTTGGAAATTAAGCCCTAAAAAATCAATAATAGAGCTTCAATATTGGGTTGTATATAGTATTTTCATTGTGGTTTTACTAGACCTGTAAAATGCCCACTGTGGAACAGTATCACAAGGAACTAATTCATGGTGCTGGTTTAAGATCCAATGTGTGCTTAAGAATTTGCGTGGAGGGAGACTTCAGAGTAGTGACAGACCCATAGAGGTTTTCATGTTTAAAAGAGCTCTCTTTCTTCAAATGAAAGACAGGGTAACTAGAAACTAAACTATAATAAGGTAGGTATTGTAGGATTTGAAGCTTCAAATTACCTTTTTGTGGCTGTGTGAACTGCAAAGGGAAACAGGGCTAAGGGTCCTAGCTCCACCACCCCATGCTTTCAGGCAGCTGACGCAGCTGACTTGCTGGAAAGTAACAGACTTGTGGTAAAGCAAGATTTAGTAATAACAAAAGAGCTCAGCAGATGCATTAGGGGGATTAGATACATTGGGCCAGCAAAGTATTGCTTTGGTTTGAGCTTTCTGATTGGTCTTGTAAACTGTAATTCTGATTGGTCTTGTAAACTGTAATTTCCCATGAACCCATGGAAAGAATATAAGACAGAACGTAAGATCAAAAGGGAGAACATAAGATGGGAAGGAAGGTCCATCTAATTCTTTGCTGGTTTCTGTCCCCTGTGGCCAGCCAGCAAACGCCTTTAGTTTCACACATATAGCATGCTAGGGACCATATAGAGGGAGAGATGAGATTCAGGATTTCAAGGCGAAGCCACCTAATTTTCATTTTCTGAGACAATGCATGAACTGAAACACAGCCACTCTTCAGAATTCATGCCTCTGCGAATTTTGCAATGCAGTTCTCTGACCAAGAAATGGGTGCTATGTTTGACCTCCACCTCTCATAAATATTGGTAGGTTTTTGTTAGTTTCAGCCAGGGAAAGGCTAGTGTTTTCCTCCTGCACATCTCCCTCATTCATTCACACACACACACACACACACACACACACAGAGAGAGAGAGAGAGAGAGAGAGAGAGAGAGAGAACACTCAACTTTCCTCCAATGGTCATTTATATCCACCCTCATCTTCCATGGGAACGGAAAAGTAGGAATGAAATAAGAATAGTGAAAGAGATGGTGAGAATCACCTCCCTGTTTTCTGTTGCTGGAGAGTTCTACTAGATCAAAAGCCTCTTTCTGATCAGGACAATTTTGGAAGCAACCCCTTCTTTCTCTCCATTGAGTTCTGTATCTAGACTATGCTGGCTGAGGCGACAATGCATTACTGACATGAATTCCTGCTTGACCCTTCCCTCCCACCAGCACACACCCCTACTTTTATTCTTTGCTTGTACAGAAAAAGTTGACTGAAGTATTATTTTTATTATCGTATGGTTGATTGTGCAAATATTCCCTTAATGTTGTAGCAATTTATGTTATGGGGCAGCATAGGTAAAGGTAAAGGGACCCCTGGCCATTAGGTCCAGTCGTGACTGACTCTGGGGTTTCGCGCTCATCTCACTCATAGGCCGAGGGAGCCGGCGTTTGTCCGCAGACAGCTTCCAGGTCATGTGGCCAGCATGACTAAGCCGCTGCTGGTGAACCAGAGCAGCACACGGAAACGCCGTTTACCTTCCAAATGCCATAAATAAATAAACAACATAGCAGGTAGCTCAATCCTGTAAGGCAAATTTTATCCTGTGTCACCTTGGCTAAAAATGCATCTTTTGCTTGGCAAGTAAAGCAGATTTGGCCATTTCTTGCCTTTGCTGACAAAATTATGTCACACCAAGCATTTCCTGTCATCAAAATAACATGCATGTCTACTTTTCCTTTCTTGTGTCAAATTCTCCAAAATAATTACATGTGCTGGACATATTTGTCCGCATTCTAATGAAACCAAAGTTTACTTGAGGTAAGTTTAATACAGCATCTTTCTTGCTGTGGTGCAACTATTTGGAGCCTATAATCTAGAAAGCAGTTATCTATAATTCGCATTTTACAATAGCACGTTCCCTGTTTGCTCAAATAGATGCTCTGTCTGTTTGCCCTGTGCCAGCTGCTCTTCAAACAAAAGGAGGTGGTTGCCAAATGACTTAGCATGCAGTTAAAATAGCCTCCAAAAGTGATTACTGTATATCTAGCATCTGGTCCAAAGACAGAAGGCATCTGCTGTCAAAGATTAGGGCTGATTTTGTAGTAGTTTCTATAATGAGCTAAATAACCTTGCCTCAGATTCTACTGATGTGAAAGCAAAAATCCATTGTGGATGGCTTGAAAAAGAAAATCTTTGTAGTCAGTGCCTGTTAGTGCCATGGGGGATACAGATGCCTCTTTTTGATGCCCTTGGTAAATACATCCTTTGAGCACAGAGGCACAGTGAGAATGAAAGTTTAGCCTTTTCCAGGTATAGCTAAGAGAAAACCATCAGCTGTATGATGTCTGACAAAACTCTTCAGGAATGTTCCTAGTTTGCACATCTGTAGAAACTTCAGTCATTAAAAACTATAACTACAGAAATGTCAAATTCAGATTTACAGTCTCTCGCATTTAGAGGTGTTGACTCAATCCACTGCAGAGTACTGTGGGTATTTAAATAATTAATCAGAAGATCACAAAATTAGAAGATAGGATTTCACACACACACAAAAAAAAATTCTAGTCTGCTAGGAGGCCTATAATTTCCCACATAGCTGGAATACGTCAGTTGGAAGCAGTGTCTGGGTGGAAATCACTTGAATTTCTGGGAGAATCATGGCAACCCATGTTGGAAGTCTTGATTTTGCTGAATTTCCTTAAAAATAGCTCAGAGACTAGACTATATATATATATATATAGAGAGAGAGAGAGAGATTTTGCAAAAAATGTCAATGCCATTTGTGTCCAGATTTTCACCTTTGGAAATATGGCAACCCTATATTGATATATAGAAAGACAAAATATCCTCTTATCAGTAATCAAGATACCCATCCTATCAGAACACAGCAAACTTCAAAATCTGCTTTAAATTAATTGCAACAAGCACATGAAACAGTCCACCATTTTGTAAGTAGACTGTTCTAAAAATGAGTAAGAAAATACCGGTAAATATGTTTTTCCAGTAACAAGCCAAATTCTATTCTATGAAACCTTGCAGTTTTGGTGGTAGAAATATAATGCTCTTAATCAGAGGTAAGGCCTTATAAATAACTTGTAATAAAGGAAGCTGTTTGAAAACTGTAGTATCAACTTAAATCACTTAGAAGAAGAAGAAATGCATTTTAGAGAAAACAATAGAAATGATGCTTTATCTTCTCAAAATGAACACCTGATGCCTTCACAATGGTTGGTATGTGGAGCTGCAGGCAGAAAAAAAGAATTGGATGTCTCCACTGATTGAAAAGCCTGTCACCCAATATATTAGCACAATGTGTCGTCACCAACACCATGCTTATTCTGTAGCATTTGGAGGTGAGGCACATGTATGGACAAACTAGGATTGCTTTTCCAGATGCAGTAATTGGCCAGCATTTGCTTGTTTCATTATATCCTGCCTTTCCTTCAGCATAGAACCCAAGTCTCCGTGTACATGAGGTTCCCAGGCAAATATTCATCCAGACACTGACCAGACCCAGATTTAGTAAGCTTTATCAAGGTGATGGTATCATGTGCCTTTGCAGGCATTCCTCTTTCAGACAAATGTTTCATGCTGTGGAAATGGGGGCTACTCAACATTTCTGTGAAGTGCCCTACAGAGATCTGTGTAACAGATATTTTCCTTCTAAAATTCCCCTCCTCTGAACTTCCCCAAATTTTGGATTTGTAATTCTTGTTTCTGAAATGACAAATTAGGAAAACAATACATTAAGAATCTTTCATTGTTGCCTTTAAAGAATCTCTAAACTTTATTCAGAATGCGATCTATTTTCAGCAGCTTCTGTTCCTTTGTCTCTTCCTCCCTCTGCATTTCCGATGCACAGAGCTGCAAGGATTAAACACTGCAAAACAGAAGCAATCACGCCGTGATCTTATTGGGCATGTCACCGATTGCAGCACAATCCCTTTTTGTACGGCATTTTACCAATATACATATTTGCACATCAGTAAAAGATAGCACAAAAGGGATCTTTTCTGAGTTACCTAGAAGTATGAATGCATCATGGTTGCCTTTCGGGAGCATTTTAGTAAGGTGAATAAGCACACCTGTAATGCAGGGAGAAGCACGAAGGAACTGATAGATCTGAAATATGTTGGAAATTGTACATGTTCTAAATCCAGACTAAATCCCCCCCACTTCTTGTTGTGTTTTAAGTTGCATTCTTACATTGCTCTGCAGACCAGAGAGCAGGTGGGGATGTCTCCACCTGAGACCCATTCCCCAATTTCTTTCCCTGCCTCAAATTCCAATTCACTGAAGTTGCCTTCTGCACATGCACAATGGCTGCCTGAACTATACACACCTCAGCTTAACGACGGCTTCTGCTTTCCAATTGGATGGAAACTGATTTGCAGGAAAGCACATCAAACAGCAGGACGCAGGTGGCGCTGTGGGTTAAAGCCTCAGCGCCTAGGACTTGCCGATCGAAAGGTCGGCGGTTCGAATCCCTGCGGCGGGGTGCGCTCCCGCTGCTCGGTCCCAGTGCCTGCCAACCTAGCAGTTTGAAAGCACCTCCGGGTGCAAGTAGATAAATAGGGACCGCTTACCAGCGGGAAGGTAAACGGCTTTTCCGTGTGCGGCTCTGGCTCGCCAGAGCAGCGATGTCACGCTGGCCACGTGACCCGGAAGTGTCTCCGGACAGCGCTGGCCCCCGGCCTCTTGAGTGAGATGGGCGCACAACCCCAGAGTCTGTCAAGACTGGCCCGTACGGGCAGGGGTACCTTTACCTTTACCTTTACATCAAACAGCAGCATTCCTCAAGCAGTTACCTGTAGATTGTGGCTAACATCATGTAGCCTCTGCTTCAAACTCTAGCGGTGGGAACATGCTGAAGCAACACAGCCAGGGCCGGATTTAGGTTTGATGAGGCCCTAAGCTACTGAAGGTAATGGGGCCCTTTATATGTCCAGCTGTCCTTTGTCAACAACAAATTGTCGCTGTGTTTTGTGTTGAATATATGCTACATGGTAATTTATGGGCCTACACAACACAAAACCCTGCTGCTGTATGTAGGTTTTATTTTATTTGTTTTTTATCTTATATTTTGGAAATGTACATCCAGTTGTTTTTTTCCTTTATTTTTTTGGGGGGCCCCCAAGAGAGTGGCGCCCTAAGCTATAGCTTGTTTAGCTTTTACGTAAATCCGGCACTGAACACAGCTGTGTATACAGCCTCAGTTTCTCTCTCACACACTTTCCCTCAAGATAGCTAACTTTCTAACACTGTGGAAGCAAAAGATCCCCATGTTAAAACAAAACTGTCGGGGATTCTGATGAACAACAGCAATATCTTCTACTTTTGTTAAGAGGGATCCGAGAAATTACTTTATGTTGCTGTTTGTTTTTAAAGGCTTTGATAGGCAGTATCAGACATCTGCAAAATTGAAACCACAGATGCTCATTTTATGAGTGTAGAGAGAAAATGCAATATTAATAATCTTATATTAATCTAGCACCTTGGTTTGGAAATGATATTGAAACCAGATTTAAGAAATTACTCTAGGGAATGACCCAAAATTAGTTTCCTAACCAAATGGCCTTCTGATTCATATGGAATAGGGAATGCATGTGTGTTTGGGTGGTCCCTAGCACTTCAACTGTACTGAGATAGCCAGGGTTCACCAGGGTTGTGTGCAGGGAAAGTGTGTACCCGTGTCTCCCCACTTACGCAGGGGTTACATTCTAGGCCCCTGCACGCATAAGTGAAAATTGCATTAAGTGGGAAGCACCCTCTTAAAAGTCTCTACAAACCCATTTTGTCTTGCTCTCCAGCTCTTGCTCCCACCTTCTCTCCACATAACTGTCTCTTTAACTAAAGTTGAAGAATTGGGGCTGGTTGGAGGATGCGCAGGAAAGCGGCTGCTGCTGCTGTACTGCCCCATGCATCAGCTGCTAGGCAGGGAGGCTGAGCAGCCTAAACAAAACCCCACTGCACCTCTGGTCTCTTTGGGGCTTCCTCCCCCTCACAGAAGTCCTTTTCAGGCTCCAGGGAGGGTCTTCTCGCCATTTGCAGGTTTTAATCTAATTATTTCCTAGGCCACACATATATGTGCTTGTGAATAGTTAACACCTTCATTATATATATTTTTCCGTTTCTGAAGAAGTGTCTGTCTGCTGTTGCAATTTGTTTTATGTGAATCATTCTGTACAAGTCTTCTTCTATCATGTTCAACAATGTATAATTGAATAATTTTTCATTTAGCCTTGGCAGAAATATAATTGAAATACTTGATCATTATTTTCTACCAGAAACCATTTAAATTGTTGGTTTTCTATTTCTGCTTCTACATTTGCACCCATCTATGAATTAGTTAACAACAAGCCAAGCATAGTCTTTGACCATAAGAAATGAAATTTCAGTATGGAAGACTGAAGCTGTCCTAAAAAATAAATTGTGCTCTAATAACTTTAAACCACAAACCTGCTTGAGTGCTTATAGAAAATTACAGAATTCCAATACTTTTGAACTGCTCTGTGTTTTACATGTAACTGTAAAAAGTTCAAACAGAAGTCTGATTTGCACTTTGAAAAGCTGCTTGCATGACCATAAAGTTCTGTTTCAATCAAGGCTGAGGTAGTAATGCGTTCAAACCAGGCTGGATTGTGGTAGTTATTAGTCTAACCTAAATGTAGAAGACAAGTCAAGAGACTAAGCCAGAGGAGAAGCAGGTGGGGTAAAAAGTGAACACAAGTACTTCGGTATTTTGTAACTTGTTTAGACATGCAGATGCAGCGTTTGATTAATGCACATCAAGTGGTGATTTGTATTTGTGAAGTGAACCATCACAAATATAATGTGCATATTGCCTATGATTTACAAGTTCTTGTTATTAATAAATAATTGATCATACAAAAGGCAAAACAGAGTGGACATACGGAGGCACAGTCAGTTACAAATTTCATCAGTGAAGATTTTCTCTATACTTGAAACTACAAAATTAAGATTTTTCCTTTGCTTCCTTATTTTTATTTCCTTGGCTTATTCACATGCTCACAACATCATGAACTCAGCTCTGCCAGCCTCTTGCCTTACCTCCCCTACCAAATATCTGATTGCCATATCCCCTCTCTACACAGTTGTTTTATATTTTTTGTGGATTTTTTAATTACACGAGTCAGTTTCATGAGTTCCAACCAAGCTCAGCACCAGATTTATGGGGACTCTTGAGCACTGGGCATCAGTGGGCCTCCTGCCCCCATCTTTCTTCCTCAAACCACACTCCTTGTCCACCCTTGGCCCACCTCTTATCTTTTCCTCTCTGCTTCTTCACGTTCTCATATATTTCTACCCTTTCTTCTCCTCCCCTCCTTCCACTTTTTTTCATTTTATGGTATTGCCTTTTACTCTGCCTATTGCCTTCCCCTCCTTTTTTACCCACTTTCTTCTGTCTTGCATCATCTTCTGTGCCACTTTCATTCACCTCGCTGAGATTCTTGCCCCATCCCAATGTCACCTTGCATGAAAGACTAGGCCAGATGTACACAGTAGCTTCAGCTACTGTACACAGTGGCTTTAGGCAACTAAAAGAAAAGAGGACAACTAGGCTCACAGCAGATGAATCCCACATAGTTGGCACCATCAAAGCTGATGGAGTGGATGCACATAACCCCATTCCATCCCTTCAAACCCATTTTGGGTAAGGAGACACTACAAACAGTTCTGATATTGCTGGTTATTGTCTTTCACTGAATTGGAGCATTTATTTTGGAGGGGGATACTATTTTTCTCCCTGTATGCAACTATTTAATTGCCACAGTGAAATAATTGGCATGGTAATTTAAGGTGATAAATGGTCATATTGTTCAGCCATAAAATTGGACAAGATTAATGATTAGGGCTGCTATAATTAAAGTATGGTTAACTATTAGTACTTGCACTTCAGTAATTCCATGATTCAGTTCCTGATAAAAATTTGGTTTTTAACACGTCCTATTGCTAAATATAATACAAATGTTCTGCTGCGGAAAGGCACCGAAGTTGAGAAATATATTCATGTTGTTCTTAATCAATGTTTTTCTTAATGAAGGGGAAAGCAGCATTCAAAAGAAAAAAGAAAATAGAAGTTACTTCTTTTGTTAAATCTATTTGTTTGTGCCCTGTACTACTTGTAACAATGTAGCAGAAATTAATGGATTCTTGAAAGAAAGAGACATTTTAGTATATACGGTAATTCTGCTATACATTTTGTTGTTTTACAAGTTACTGTTAATTTCCACTTGCTTCCAAAAACTTGAACTGCTTGAATAAAAGTAACAGGAAGACACAGGCAGCTGTATTATTCTGTTCATTGTGCTATGAAATGCCTGTCAAGACCTTTGCCAGATTGTGGCTTCCCTGTGCGCCCTAACTTTTTCCCAAGCACGTTCAAGTCTTCATGGGAAAACAGGAGTTTAAGTTGTTCGTCGAGATCAGCAGTCTCCTGTCACTCAGGCATCAGCAGCTTGGAACTGATCTGTCTAGGGATGTTGGTCAAGTGAACTGAAGCATTTGGGCCAGTTTTATTGCATATTATGCCGGGTTGTTTTTACTACAAACAATAAATATTAACAAGAAGCAGTTTGAGTGTTGTTAGGACTAGCTATTCCTCTACATAATAGGGCTAGTAGGATGTGGGAGAGATGGTTAAGGATGGATGAATCTATTTTCAGTCTGTTATGTATGGAATAGAGAAAGTGGATAGTTCTTCTCCCTCTCTCATAATACTAGAATTCATAGACTTCCAATGAAGCTGAATGTTGGAAGATTCAGGACAGATAAATAAATAAGTACTTCTTCATGCAGCCAGCCCATAATTTAACTATGGAACTTGCTCCCACAGGAGGCAGTGTTAGCCATAATCACATGGACGGCTTGCCATGATGGCTATGTTCTGATTCCACAGTTAAAGGCAACTGTGGCGTTTGCCTCCAAGGATGCGTCAAGGAAAGGGTTAAAATGGGTGTGATGTGATTGGCCGGTGAGAATGCAAGGGGGGAGTAAAAGATAGAGTGGGAGGTTTTGAAAGCCAGTTGAGGATTGGGAGTTGAGGTTTGTCAGTTGGGAGTTGAGGCTTGGGTGTTGGAGAAGGAAGAGGGTGGAATAGGCAGGGGGTTGGTCGAGTTATATTGTGAGAGAGTGAGAGGAATTGTTAGGTTGAGTCAGATAGATAGTTAGGAATAATTCAGTTTGAAGTCATTAGGAACTAAGATTAGGAAACTGACAAGAGAAAAATAAACTGTAACCATACGCTTGTTCCTACATTTAAAAATAAACTTGATTATTTGTTTATGTTAACAACTGTCTGGACTCCATGTGTCCCCGTGAGCAGCGGGGTGGTGGCAGCGAAGAAAGCAACCGTAGTGGTGGCACAGGGTCAATAGACCGTGAAACGTCTGGGGGCCCTGTGTGATCGCCACAGCAACATTATTTCTGAATACCAGTTGCTGGAAGACACAGGAGTGGAGAGCACTCCTGAGCTCAAATCCTGCTTGCTGGTCTCCCATGGGCATCAGGTTGGCCACTGTGAGAACAGGAGGCTGGACTCCATGGGCCATTGGCCTGATCCAGCAGGCTCTTCTTATGTTCTTAAGCATAAACACAGGTAGGCAAATAGTATTAAAATGTTGATCCTCTTAGCTTATTTTCTTGTATATTCTGGATTCATTGCTTCCTTAGGCAAATGCCCACTGAGAGCAGCGGATTAACTATGGGTCTGTTTGTAGTGGATTTTGAAAGTTGCAGAAGTGATTGATGATCTAGATGCCTTTGGAAAGCTAAGAGGTAGAGAAGAAAGGGATGCCAAAAGCAGCAAATGAAGCTTAAGGGTCTAAATATATGTGGTATTAATAACATGATTAGCATTGGGTGTTCTCTCTTTAAAAAAAAAGTTAATTGCTGGGGCGGGGTGGCATTCCAGATTGTGGCTGGGATTGTGATAATAAATTGCTGAACTTTTAATAACATTGGCTCACTAGGCTTTGCATTTAATTTTTTAAAACACATGACGTGATTCCTAATAATGTAATTACCTTCCTGTGTAGTGACTTGGGCCCTTAGAGTTGCAGGTGATGGGGATCAAACTGAACTCAAGGGTACAGAATTTTTCATAAAGTTAACCAGACAGTATTCAAGGCTTCTGCAAGACCTACCTTCCAAAAGCATTATCCTTCATCTGAGAATCATAGGGCTGTTTACAATATATATAAAAAATACCATAATAACACACACACACACACACACACACACAAAACAATACCCACCCCAGTTTAAAAGGCCATAGATTGTTTAATTTGCCAAAGGAGAAGAGGAATGGTTTTGTCTGGCATCCAAAGATATGTAATGAAGGTGTCAGGTGAGCCTCCCTGGGGAGAGCATTCCACAAATGGGGGCCACTCTAGAAAAGGCCAGTTCTTGTATTCTCACCCCCGAACCTCTCATGGAGGGGTCTCAGGAAGAGCCTCAGGTGATGATTGCAGGGGCCGTGTTGGTCCATATGGAGAGATGCAGTCCTTGAGATATTGTGGTCCTGAGCTGTTTAAGGCTTTATAGGTTAAAAACAGCACTTTGAGTTGGGCCTGGAAACTAATTGGCAGCCAGTACAGTCAGGCCAGAATTTACCTTATATGTTCAAACTGTCTTGCCCTGGTGAATAACCTAGCCCCTGAATACTGCACCAGCGGAAGTTTCCAGAAGTTTCAGAGGCAGCTCTTTGTATAACATGTTGTGGTAATTTAACCTAGAGGCTACCGGAGCATAGATTACAGAAGTTAGGCTATCCCTGTCCAGACAGTGGTGCAGCTGGGCCACCAGCCCAAGACGATGGAAGGCACTCTGTGCTACTGAGGTCACTTGAGCCTCAAAAGCGCAATTGCTGGATACAGCAATGTATCCAGACGTTACTCCAAGGTGTGTACCTACTCCTTCAGAGGGCGTGCAACCCAATCAAAAACAGGCAACCTCCCTCCATCCAGTCTAGGGAACCGTCCACTAGCAGTGCTTCAGTCTTAACTGGGTTAAGCTTCAGTTTATTGGCTCTCAACCAGTTCATTACCAAGGCAAGACAATGGTACAGAACATCCACTGCCATACCTGCAGGTGCAAAAGAGAAGTAGAGCTGTGTGTTGCAAGCATATTGCTGACAACATATTAAGAAATTCTAATGAGGCAGTCATATGAAGTCTAGAAAATGGAGCATCCTTTGCAGTCTTTTTTTTTTTGGATTAAAAAACAACTTGGAGAATATTGCATACAATGTAGACCTCTAGACCATGGGTTTTAATCTCATTATACATGATAATTGCTGTTACAGGGATGTTGGGAATAATACAAACACTACTTTGTCAATTGTCACTATAACAGAAATGAGGCTGCATTTTAATGTTTTAATGTTGTATTTTAATCTTGTTTTTTAAGCTGTATTTCAATCAATTGTTTTTATATTTGGTGTTAGCCTCCCTGAGCCTGGCCTTGGCTGGGGAGGGTGGGGTATAAATAAAATCTATTATTATTATTATTATTATCATCATCATCATCATCATCATCATTTTTTAAAAAGTTTCCTTCTGACCTTACTCCTCTCCATCCCCCACCATGTTTGTACATGCATGTCTGCTAATCAAGGATAACATTTCATGCATTTAAGAAGTGGACTTCAGCCCATTTTTGCTGCAACGGACTACCCTGCTTGTATCATTCCACCCTCCCCCCACTGTATTAATTCTGAATGAACTAAGCCTTTCGTACACCTGTTGGGCATACAATCTTTCCATCTGTTCTGCACCTTCCATCGGCTTCCTCATATCATCTGAGACATTGAGGAGGATGGTGTCCAGAATATACAATAAGACCTTCTACCCTATAACATAACTGTCAGAGGCAGTTTGCCAGCTGATAGTTATTTGTATGTATGTTTAATTACAAACTGCTTTAGCAATTCATATAATATCTGCAAGCATGTACTAGTTAAATGTTCCTCATGAGCAAGTTTTCCCTCATGCGCTGTTTCCCCTCATTTCCAGAACTGCAAGGCGCAATAAGCTGTGCTCTCCAAGAAATTTAATTTGTTCTTTATGCACGAGATTGATAGGTCAAATCTTTTCATGGATTAAAATAGCATTTATAATCTACTTTGGATCACAGTCCTGGCCCTTTCCTTTCCTTTTTGTATATTGGCAGCTTTTGACAATATAATAAATCATGCAGAAGGGACATTAATTTTGAAGAGACACTGCTGGGTTACTATGAGCTCTGTTTTGGCACAACTGATGTATTCTCATGCTCACAACAATTTCATTCCACTTGATTTCTTTTTCTTTACATATAGCTTTTCCAGGCTCTTTATTCGGATTGTATTATACTATGTGCTTTTGTTAAAACTAGACTGGCCACATAAGATGGCAAGTCATCCTTGCTGTTATGTACTGAGTTGAATAGGATCCAAACTGCAGCAGTCTGATTGGTCCTAGAACAATAGGATTCAGAATGCAGCAGTCTGATTGGTCCTAGGACAATGCAGCAGTATGATTGGTTGGCAGGAACCACCCAATCATTCTCCAGATAGAAGTGAATCCACAACCTGATTGGCTTACAGTAGAATTCCGGAATTAGCCAATCATGTGCAGCCCATTGTGTAAATAATGTATATAAAGCAGATACTTTGAGGGGACTTTCATTCATTCCTCCTCACCACTATGAGCTGAATAAAGAGCATGAAATCACTTTGCGACTCTGAGTATATTTCACTTGCCATGATGTTTCATCCCTAAGCATCATTTTGTTCTTGCAGGAGTCTCCTGGGAACTTGTATTGGGACACTGAGTAGGCACCAAACGATACTCTCATCCACTTCAATAGAATTTTAGTGAAGTGTAGCTACTCCCAAGGTCAATGTGTAACAGACTGTTTTCTTCCTGTCTCTGTGTAAGACGATTCTCCTGCTTTCTCTCCCTCCTGTCACTATATATAGCATTCTTTCCTTGGAGGCAGTTTTAAAGTGGTGGTGCCTCTTTAATGGTTTGTTTTCACCTCAGCAAAGGGCATCTCCCAAGTGACACTGATAGGTCTCTCCAGCCATCAAAATGTCTCCTCGTGGCAGGCTCCCTCTAAGCCTTTCAAGCATTGTATGTCTTGCTTCTGTGGCTTCTTGGCTTGTCGTATGTGTCAGACTGAAAAATCAAAATACTGTTCTACCCAGAAATGTGGTTCAGGTCCTAAATAGCCTAAAAAGAGAAAGTACTCAAATTGAGGGAAGGCCCTCAGTGGTAGGATCAGGGCAGGCCCACTGATGAGACAAGGTCACCAGGGCAGCAGATCCTGATATCAATATTTCTTCCCTTTCTTTCCTGGTCGAGAGGTGCATGTACCATTTTGGGGTCTTTCTCAGGTGCCATAATTTGTTGGGCTGACCCTGGGCAGGATATCTGCTTTGCACGCAGAAGGTCCCACGTTCAATCCCTGGCATCTCCAGGTAGGACTGGGAATACCTGCCTGTCTGAAACCCTAGAGACCAGCTTCCAGGCAGTGTAGTATCCTTACTGATGAGGCAGTTTCTTATGCTTATTTTATTCAGCTCCAGGCTATTTCTTTCCTAAGCAGGTAGGAGGGCATAACCTCCCCCAATAAATTTCCTTACTACCTTCCAGTGTGCAAAGCAGTTTCATCATTCCAACCAGGGGTGGAGGAAGGGGGTGTGTGGTGGGGATGGCGTGCCCCGGGTGTCACCACTGGGGGGGAAGGCACTCGCCATGGGGCCTGCAGTGTGCCTGAGCCACGCATCTCTCCTGGGAGTGACACAGTGGATTGGGCGCCTGCAGGCTCTGTGCTGCCCAAATGGTCTGCCCACCACCACCCCCTCAGCTGTAGGGCGGCTGAGTGGGAGGAGGCAGGCAGACTCCTTGGAGGCCCCATGGAGCATCCTGCCCCAGCTCACCCTGCCCCGTGGCTGGCTGGCCCCGCCGCTGGGCGCAGGGCACGCACACCACCCCAGACGCTCGATCGGCTTGCTCCGCCGCTGATTCCAACAACCCAAAGAAGTAACTACTAGATTTTTTTATTCACACATGGGACCATGATCCAGAGACGTATTTTAGGCTGCTCAAGAGTTGTTACTACAAGTAAATGCTGGAGCGTGTGGGGTCTGCCATTTTCCCCCACCTTTGTCTCTTTACTCCATTCCATTTCTTTGATCCAAAGGTTTGAACACCTACAAAACCTCAGGAGACTGGTGCTTCAGGCCAAATTACTAGTTGTAGTTTGTAGTTTCAGCATATTCTTTACAATGAAGAAAACAAACTGTTTGTGTGAACTAACTTGAGAAACGCCACTACTCTGTGCTGTGCATTGTCAGGGAGAACGATTTGACACTCTTTGTTTTTGGTGGCTCCAACAAGGTGAAGAGAATACCTACACCTGTCAATCTTCTCTCTGCCACACAGCCATTATAAAAGCATAGAAAGAAATCATATTTTGCTTCATAACTGGGAAAACTATGTGCATTTTCTTTTGTAAGAAATCACAGGGCTAAGGATTGTTGCATGGCTAACTCATGCCAATGTTGTGGCTGTGCTTAGAAAAGTCAGGAAATGCATTGCGTGCATAAATCCATAAGGGCTTCTTGTCACATTAGAGTGCAGATTAGCTTTTCAATTTTGCAAGGCTGCAATAAACAATAATGGCAAAGGCTTAAAACTTTGCTGACTTACCTGGAAGGCTGACACACACACACACACACACACACACACACACACACACACACTTCTAAATCTGCATGCCTCCTCCACTAAAGTCAGCAGCCTCATGCTGATGTACATTGTAAAGAATCTAGGTCAGGGTGTTTGGGTTTTCTGTGGTGGTAATCAACAATGTGATATTCCTAATTAAACATATGCATTCATTCCTTAGGTGATTAATCTCGCATTCAAAACAAAGAAAGAAACCTGAGACTTCCCCTTTCCTTGAATTATAAAGCTGCCTTTCTTTTCTTACTGCTTTCCTTCCCACTTAATGCTTTTGTTTAATTCTCCATTCATTGTTCTGAGTTGAGGTAAGTATCTGGAATTTAATAGAGTTGCAGGAAGGAAAAGTGCTCTGTTTATTTTTAAGAGAGAAAAAAAGGAAGGAAATCAGAATATACATTTTCAATAATAGAAAATGTGCTATGTAGAAGTAAAATTCACACACGGCTCTGTATCCACTTGTTTAGATGTCACAGAAAATTAAGCATGTATATCATTCCTTTCCACTAACATTCTTTCCTCTCCCCATCCCCCATCTTTTAGTCAGATTTTAGTAGGCTCATATGTGGCATGTTGTATAAGCTACAAATTTCTTGGGTTGTCAGATTATATAAGAACTTAAAAATTGTTCATATAGGAATGCATAATACAATGAGTGTGTATGTGTGTGTGACAGAGAGAGAATTGGGGAAAGGGTGGGCAAATAATTCACCTAAATTCCATTTTTTAAAAATCACAATTACTTAAATGTACATAGGCTTGAGCAAAGAGAAAAAGGAATAAATTCTACAGACCTATGTCATGAATGGAAGAATAGTTAGTTATAAACCAGAGGTATATTCACACGTGCCCAATGACATTGTAGGTGGGTGTTTACTAAGATCGTGACCACCACTTCCTTCTTCACTCACCAGAGGTAGATGTGGGAAGGAAAAGGCTAATCAAAGAGGAGTTTTCAAATGCTCATCCAGTAACCACACAAGGCGACTCAAGTCTAACTATAAAGTTTTATGTCTCATTCTGGAAGAAAGAGCAACATGATTTTTAGGTGTAGATTTTGAAGTCATGTGTTAAATAGTTCTAGAGATAGATGATAGCAGTAAGGACTGGTAGGACAAACATTTTCCCCCTTGGTCCAGGGAGCCATTACAAATTAGGGCTATGGTTCAATAAGTTTGGAAGTAGGAGACAAGAGGAGAGAAAGTCACAGAGATAGTTTTAAAAGCTGATGAACTAAGAAATAGGGGAGGGTATTTAATGTAGCTGTGAACTAAGTCTGTGGGGAGAAACGTTTTGCATTCAGTCATTGCTCTGCTGACGTATTCTGCACTGATGCATTGACACAAAACAGCAAGCCCTAAACTGGGCCAAGTGGAATTTAGAAGGCCCTCAAGCAGAAATGCTTGGAGGAAGTACTGAGAAAGTTTTCAAGCCAAAAAGCTGACATCTATTCCTGGGCAAATGGAAGACAACATCCACCCCACCCAGTAGTGGTTTCTGAAGCCAGCCAATGTATTCTTTTAGAAGAAGATGGGCCAACTCTGTGTCTACGGAAGCATGTGGTGGGTGGAACTCTTGCCTTATGATTGTGGGATACAGAGACAGAAAACCAGCTTTCTTATGCCGAAGGATTTTTGAAGCATACTTGGTCTTCAGGGATCCTTGATCCAAGTGATTGCAACTTAGTCCTACTTTAGGCAATTACTCTAGAAACGTTCACATATGCAAGCATGCTGAGATTCAAACTCTTTTTAATGTTTAAATGATAGTATATTTCTGTACCTGTCAACTATTGTTACTAAAGCCTTATGAGGATTCAGATTCAAGTGACTAACATTCAGTCTGGAATGTATACAAAGACAGTGGAAGGCCTGGAGTAAGTGGAAAGTTGTACAAACTGCAAGTCATGGTGGGTGACGCTGATTGACTGAATTGGCCTTGGCTTCCCTGATTAGTAACCTGTATCAGGAGAGGGACTGATGAGTGTGACCCTGCTATACTCTTACAGCAGTTTTTTGAAACTTGGCCATTGTATCCTCCTGAATTGACTGAGCAGGATGGGTACTGGAGGCAATGAATTACAGTGGTTCCATTCATACCAGCAAACGGTTGAGCTGCCACATTATGCAATGGCTGGAACTTCCAGGTCAGTCTCAAGGGCAGCCTCACATAGAGCACAGTGCACTAATCCAATCTGGAGGTGACCAAAACAGTGGTTGGGCTATGGTCAGTTGGGTGAAATATATTTGGATAGCTCAAGATGATATGTTTGCATCATTCTAACACAGCCAGTTTAGCTAGGTTGGAAATCCCTTTCAAACCCAAACAAAGACTCAGGGCCAATGCTTCAAACAAAATCCTTTTTCATGCCCTTTCACAAACTAAAACTCCACCCCAGTCAGTATGCCGGACCATTAACTTCACAAATAACCAACTCCTATTCCTTATAGTCCATCTTCCCTTCTGATGGAAAATATGATTGCAGTTCTTGAAAAGTTGAAATTGCCTTTTCCCTTTCTGGAAATAATCAGAAGCCTCAAGTATGACATATATCTTGACTAGGATTCTTTAGGATTTGAGGTCCGCCCCATGGAAACCAAGAAAAAAAATATTGAAGCTCAAATATCCTTTGGGAACAAACCATGAAGCATTTGAACAACATATAATTACACATCATAGCTTGTTCTATCACCAGTCTTTTATTCTTCTTTTTTCGTGGCAAAAGTTAAACAGGATACTCTGCTGAAAGTATAGGAAACACAGACTAAAATTCAGCTCTGGATTATGTTTCTGAAGGTCATTGATCTTTGTACTACCTAATTTCAAAGAAGGTTCCTTATGATTCAGTTGTTGTTGGGGATGGGAGCAGTATCTGGAACTCCCCTAGAGTCTAAATCAAGACCTCCAGTTGTATCTCCCAAAGGAAGACAAGTGTCTGGAGAGAATATTGCAGTGACCATGGGACCTGCTAATAGTCCACTTTAAAGGATTAATCAGTGGTGCTAACGTTTGTTCTTCTTCAAATTCACTCCAATATAACCTATTGCTGATTAAGGCTTTAGAATAGTTAACTATACACGTATACACTTGGATTTCTAAATTTCCTGGGGTATAATATTTTCCTTTACTGGTGAAGATCTGCTTTCTGCTTTCCTCTACTGTTCAAGCAAAATGTGTAGTGGAAGGAAGAGGTGGCTGTGTACCCTTAGCTTTATTAAGGCCAGTTCTGCTATCAAACTAACCCTTCCTTGTTTCTGCTTCAGATTTTCTCAGGATACCTTACCCAACTTTCCATGGGTATTGTCTGTTCTCAAAGCCTGAGGCATATGGTGCTGACAGTAAAATGTTTGCATACAAGCATAAACCTGTTCAGGTCACGAAGCCCAATCTACTCTGATTAAAAGGAAGTAATTTTATTTAATCCTTTGCTTTTTGTGCATGAAATAAGGAGGTGTTAAAAAAATGGGATTAGAAATGAAACTTTTATGTAGGAATAGATATGACTGCCTGAAGTGTTCCCTGTTTCTTGAACTGAGTTCCCACCGGTAGTGCTTTCATTTTTATTGGCAAGCTCAAGTATAGTCCTTTATACTTAAGATTACCAGCAACTCAAGCATAGATCTCCACAAAAATAATTCTAGTGGGGGCAAGCTCTATGACCTGTAACTGCAGGTTGTTGACTTGCCTATTTGCAGTCTTTCTAAAACTGAACCCCACACACCATTACACGGTGCTGAAGAAAAGTCATGAGAAACTGTGGCGATTTACCGTATTTTATGGGATCATACTTTTCAGAACTAACTTATTCCAAATCAGGAGTGCCAACTTGGCCCCACGACCGTGGGTGCCTGGAACCGAAATTTGAGAGGGCCTGGCCCCTTCATGGGGAATTTTTTGGGTCCTCGGACACCCAGGATCCCATTGTGTTGGCACCTATGTTACAAATTGCTTTATTTGCCCATTTAATAATAACAGAGTAAGGCAACACTGAACAGAAATACTGTCTTATGGATTGTAGAGATCGGCTTTGCTTCTGGTCACAAGACAAACAATAAAATTTGATGTGCATGATGCACGCAGCAACTGGTAGGAAAGTTTTCTTGTCTTGGTGTTGCTTGATCCTGCTAATTGCTTGACTTACAAGACAACACTGTCTTTCACATAGCGTTGGTATGTTGGATATTAGATGTTGTCTTTGCATGCTGTCACAGAATGTTTTATGATGGCTTTAATTGTGCAACTGTATTATGCACATCACTTGTACTGCTCAGATCATTTACATTGAGATTAAGTCTACGGGATGAGCAGTGGACACAGGTTGCCTGAGGATAGATTGGCCTGATTTGTTCTCTTTCTTTCTTTCTTTCTTTCTTTCTTTCTTTCTTTCTTTCTTTCTTGCCATAGATGAATAACCATTGTATCCTTGTCCAACTAATTCAGTGGTTCTCATAGGGTGTGGTGCGCCACACTGGTGCGGCAAGAGAGGATGGGAAGTGTGGTGGGAAGATTCAAGAACAATATTATATTTTGGGAATGAGTCATGTTCTTAAGTAGCTGCATTGTTTCAGACTTTCTTGATCATTTTCTAAAGTAGTTGTGTTCTGTGTTCATTTGGACTTGTTTTGGCAAGGCCACATGATCAAAATGGATCTGGATACCCAAATTCCACCTCGTGGAATCATAGAATTGCAAAGTTGGAAAGGACCTTGAGGATCATCTAGTCCAACCTCCTGCAGCTTCCCCATACGGGGATTGAACCTGCAGCCTTGGCATTACCAGAAAGGATTGTTCCTCCCTCCAGAAAGTAATGAGAAGTGGGGAAATGAGGAGGCTCCCATTACACAAAGAAGGCTTTGTACACTGGTGTTCAGTTGCATGTTGCATATGTCCATCATCTCCGGTAACTAATGCAAAGGGGATGTGTGTGTGTGTGTGTGTGTGTGTGTGTGTGTGTGATTGATGGTGATGAAGGGCTCAAAACTTGATGGGAAGGCACTGGACCATTTCACAGTTCAGATGACATCATTGGGGACACAACTGGGCCTAGACTGCATCTGATTCAGGTTGGGTTGCCTTCAGAATAATTAAATCAGGGCATCTGCTGGATACCTGAAATCAATTAATTCTCCCAAGTACCCATTGTCGACAGGATGTGTCTGGTCTGCCCGTCACCATTAATGAGTGCAGAAACAATGCCTTCCACCCTTCTTGATCAAACAAGCAGTCAATTTGTGTGTGTGTGTGTGTGTGTGTGTGTGTGTGTGTATAACAGCTAAAAATGCTAGTTGTAGATGGCCTGAAATCAGACTCCTTTCTGCTCCAGTTCATAGACAGAAAGACTGGGGATTTTTTATTCTATAAATAAATAAGTCTACGGGCTAATTTGTTAAGGTTCCCCACATTCTTGTTTGATGGTGGGATGTGGCAGAAATAAAATCTCTGAATGTGACATTATCTGAGAGACGTTCCAGCCCATTTGGGAGAACTTGTTTATTGTATGTGATAGATGTTATAAAGAAATTTAACTCAGTGAACCTTCTAACTAAGGACTTCTGACAGAGTGAAGTATGTGGTTTTAGGACTGGACCCGTCATTTAATTAACAACAATGAGGAACGAACACTGAGAAGACTGTGTGTGCATGCATGAAGTTAAAAAACAAAGGTTTATCTGGTGTCCGCCTCCTTTTTTTTAATGCACTATCTAATCTTTCTGTTAGCATTTCCGTTCTGTCTGTGGCTTCTTTTGGCATGGTATTCCATCACTGCCTTGTTGTTCTGATTAGGAAGCTTTTCTCTATCTAATCTAAACTGACTCTTCTTTAATGCAGAGTAATGTGTTTGTGCAGATAATGCATTCCCTGGTCAAGCTTCAACTTCCTCTTCTATTGTTTCCTTCATCATATATATATATATATATATATATATATATATATGGCATTGATTATTTATTTATTTTTAGGGGGGGGGGTATTTCAGAAGCTTAGCCTTGTCTCCTCCTGCACCGTGAAAGCCAAATATTAATATCTTTGAGGAAGAGGAAATGATAGCTAAGTATAGCATCCATGAAAATGTACTAAAGATAGTGTTTGGGTGAAGTACATCATAAAGCGTTGATATTGAGATTTGATATATTCCCACTTGAGAAGAGAACAGAAGCAGTAAGAGAGAAACTTCTGCACAGAGAGGCATCGCTGGTCCTTTTAGGTCACCACATGTCAGAACATGTCTCTGTCACTGGTGCATCTCCTGAGTCATGGGCTAATGCTGCAGTAGAAAAAGAGGCTGACCTCTGGGCACTCTCAACTTTCCCCCCAAGATGTTCCCATCAACATACCTCCTCCAGCTGTTCTCTCATTGCCAGCATTTCACCCACTATTCTGTTTCCTTTGAGTGTACAATTGTTGTTCTCTCCTACAGAGCAGATGGACAACTGAAGCCTGCAGATAGGGACTTGCCTGGGGCAAGGCTTGAATCAATCTTTCACTAATCTAAGTCACCAAAATATCCATGGGGGGAGGGGGGAGGAGAAGGGGTAGATGGAGGACAAGAGTAGGGCACACACTACAGCAGGGGTCAGCAAACTTTTTCAGCAGTGGGCCAGTCCCCTGTCCCTCGGACCTTGTGGGCGGGCGGACTATATTTTGAAAACACACACACACCAAAAAAAAATCCTATTCCCCACAAATAACCCAGAGAAGCATTTTAAATAAAAGGACACATTCTACTCATGTAAAAACACGCTGATTCCCAGACCGTCTGCGGGCCAGATTTAGAAGGCAATTGGGCCGGATCCGGTCCCAGAGCCTTAGTTTGCCTACCCAAGCACTACAGCAGTCGCATGGAAGGCACTTTAAATGGTTGAATGCTACATCTGGTGAAATATTAATCTGCTGACATATTCATGTACAATAGCTTCCTACATGGATTGGGCAATTTCTCTACACATTATGGTGGACTTCAGTTTTTGCAGAAATTCACCCAAGTTTTACACTGAGGACGCGGGTGGCGCTAAGGGGACGCGGGTGGCGCTGTGGGTTAAAGCCTCAGCGCCTAGGGCTTGCCGATCGAAAGGTCGGCGGTTCGAATCCCTGCGGCGGGGTGCGCTCCCGCTGCTCGGTCCCAGCGCCTGCCAACCTAGCAGTTCGAAAGCACCCCCGGGTGCAAGTAGATAAATAGGGACCGCTTACCAGCGGGAAGGTAAACGGTGTTTCCGTGTGCAGCTCTGGCTTGCCAGAGCAGCGATGTCACGCTGGCCACGTGACCCGGAAGTGTCTCCGGACAGCGCTGGCCCCTGGCCTCTCAAGTGAGATGGGCGCACAACCCCAGAGTCTGTCAAGACTGGCCCGTACGGGCAGGGGTACCTTTACCTTTACCTTTACTTCAGGGTGTAATACAATGATACAATGTGCTGAAACCCCCACATTGTAGCTGCAGTTCATACGCCAGACTTCTGGTTGGCTGTAAGTTAAAAAAGCAAGGTTTAAAAATGGGGGGTGGGACCAAAATAGCAGAGGAAGGATTGGAGTGGGGGAAGGTGGTGCAGGGTGTGGTCTTAACACTTACAAGGGCGTTTAATTACACATAACCCAAAAGAAAATTAGTTTTGAAGTTTTTTTTTTTATAAGAGCATTCTTTTTTTTGTAGTGGCTGCTTTATCTCAGAATGTCATCTCCCCTACTAACTGAAAACTATTTATTGAAAGAGGCACATTTGTTTAATTTCTGTAGGTAATCAATAGTAGTTTTACTCATCAAGGAGACCCATTGAAATCAATGGACTTACTTGATTTCAGTGGGTCTACTCTAATGTTTAATGTAATGCAGTAATATGCATCACCCTAAGGCACGCTTTCAAAGTTTTACCCATTTTGTAGTGGCTTCCAAGCAAATTGCATTTTATTAACTCATTTGGCATTTCTTGAGTTAACTGAAAATAGTTTTAAGTTACCTATTCTTCTCTGTCTTCTTCCAGGAATGCAATTTACAGTTATGTATATAAGGAAACCTGTAGGACTTAAATCAGCCCGGCTGGTGTTTAAGCTGCCTAGAGAGACAAGCAAGCAGGCAAGCCCACACCCTGCAAAGTGGGAGTGATTGCTAGGCTGGACAGAGCACAGCTTCCTGAATCAAACTGACTACAAAACCGTTCAGCTGGTCCTAAGAGAAACAACACAGACCAGGAACACACACACACACACAAGAACCCCTATCAAGTTTTTACAACAGAACTTCTGGAAAATAGAATCAACTAGCACAAAAGAATAATGGAGGAAGAGGTAAGATATTTGAGCTTTGTGTAGTATCTTTATTTTCAAAGTAGAGGAGGGAAATATCAGATTGTCTAGTTCTTTACAGCTGTGATTTTTGATTTTTTTAAAAATAAAAAATCTCCTAAAATGGCTTGTGTGGGTGTTATAAATATAGCCAGACAGTTTATAGTGGTTGTGCTCAGCACCAGCTGTGTGGGCAATCAGTTGTTCTGGCTTATCCGACACCCCCTGAGCTTCTAATTATGCTGCACTTTCTTTTCCAAAGAGAAAACAAACTTTCTTATCTTAAATGTGGAATCTGAAGGGAGGGGGGAGGGGAGGAGGAGAAGATGTGAAATTGCCGGACAAAAACAATGATTTGCACATTGCATCTTTCAGTTTGGAATTCCAAGGGAATTTTCCTTAAATCTGGAGAAAAGTAAAAATCCCAGTCTTGGAGAACACGCATTGGTGTCCTTTTTCTGCTGCACAGCATTTCCTAGTACTTGCATGCAGAAAAAACAAGTAGCAACTGACTGACTGATGTGTCTGGAGAGTTGTGAGTGAAAGGGATTCTTAAACTGTTTTCTTTTGAAACAGCCGTATTCTAGAGCACCAAGTGGCATACAAAAAAACTATTCCAAAACAGGTGCAGGGCTCTTAATAGTGTGTTACAGTTTTTTTTTCTCTCTAAGAATTAATTATAAGCCTTGAAGAACCACATTACCTATATTGTAGGCTTTGATTTCATGAAGTGCTGAGAAAAGAAAATACAGTGTTAATATTCCTGAAAAGTAGTATCTGTTAAGCAGTTGGTAGTATTAGTGTTGTCACAATGTTCCCTTTCTTACCGCTAAGTATTTTGCTATCTATGGATGCCTATATAATAACTAGGCAATAGAACTGGGAGCTTCATGATATCTGTGGAGTTTAAAATAAAAATTCAGAATAAAGGACAAAAGCAACTTAAATGTATTTATTAATCTAAGTCACACTCATAAATATCTATCTATCTATCTAGCATTAATAAACTGCTGCAATTCAGAATGAATTAATTAATGTATTTTCTTTTAAGAGTTTCTGCAGAGGAGCGGTGTGACTTAGCTATCTTCGGAAATGAAATGAAATTTCATTTCTGGCTATCATTTATGTCAATGTCCCTCCCTCCCCCATTGATGTGCATTCATAGGCATTGCACAAATAAATGAAACTTTTGTCTAGGGCAGTATATGAAAGTAATATTGGGATTACACGCAAAGCTGATGGATTGCTGACCACCAAATATAATAACTATGCTCAGTAATGTGTTTCTGATTTCAACCTCTTTGTTTGTATAATGCCATTTATTACAATGGAATTTGTCTGCAGTAAAAAATCTGGAACCTGAGAACTGGAAGTTTCCTAACTGTAAATGTACTTCATGCATTTCTGGGTCGGTTTTTATTGTGCTCCAAAATGATTAATGTAAAATGTTTAATTTATGTAAGACATTTTTATACAATCCTTCATCAATGATTCCATGGCAGTGCACAACAGTGCAAGTACCTTTCCAATGAAATTGACACCAAATACAATAAAATAATCCAAACCCATATTAAACAATCCAATTTGTATTAGTGGCTAAAGAGAAATGTTGATAAATCATGCTTTGTTAGACTAATTGGAAGCCAGCGTGGACATATTCACCTGGAATGGAGTATCTTCAACATCTTAAGGATCTTGGCTTCACAGGCTTCACAGGAAACATGAGCATGACCTCACAACATGCCATAACCACTCGTGGTTGTATCCAATGATGTCTTTGCGTTAGTGGAAAGCAGTTCTATTTGTGGAAGGTGATACCCTACTGAGGGTTGGGGAGTCTCTAGAACAGGGGTAGGCAACCTAAGGCCCAGGTGCCAGATACGGCCCAATTGCCTTTTAAATTCGGCCCGTGGACAGTCCAGGAATCAGTATGTAGAATCATGAGTAGAATCATGAGTAGAATGTGTGCTTTTATTTAAAATGCATCTCTAGGTTATTTGTGGGACATAGGAATTTGTTTATCCCCCCCCCCCCAAATAAAATACAGTCCGGCCCCCCATGGCTGAAAAAGGTTGCTGACTCCTGCTCTAGAACATGGCACAGAAGGCTACAGTAGCTAGGGTGTGCTGCGTGGACAGTGTTAGGTATACCCCTTTGTCTCAGTACAATGGTAGAAAACCTGTGGTTCTCTAGATGTTATTGGATTACAACTCCAAGCATCCCTGTCCACAGGATTGTGTGTAGTTGCAGTGGAGTCTGCTGGTGGCTTTGGACTGGTGAACAAACTGAAGTGTAATTCAGACAAGACAAGCAGTGCATATATTTAACAGAATTTGTATACTCCTTAATTGTAAAAACCTCTAATCAAATGGTGATTCTGAATGAGGTATTCATCCTTTTTCTGCACTCCTCCTGAAGAAACAAGGATGGAAATGGGGGTTTCTTAACTTCCAAGACCTGGATGCTCAGTTATAATGGCAGTGGCCGCAAGCTGATTTTTTTTATGAATCATCTTCTACTCAAAATGTATCCTGTCCTTAAAGAAAACCCAGACTTAGTCTTAGTTTGATGCAATGGGCCTTGTGTGGAGCCTCTGAAAATTGTCTGGAAGCTTCAGCTGAATTAGCACACAGCTGGGATGGTAATGATGGAAGCTGCCTGTTCAGGCCTTATAACACCAGCGCTTTCTCAGCTTCACCAATTACTAGTTTTCTTCTAGGCTCAGGTCAGTGTGCTTGCTCTCACACTTTTAAATCCTGAAACAATTCGGGACCAGAATATCCTAGGAACTGCATTCCTCCATAGGTACCTGTGTGGGAATTCAGTTACCCTACAAGGGCACTCCTTTGGGTACCACTAGGTCTTATGGAATGCAAGTAAGTAGCCAGGAAAGAGCCTCTTCTGTTGTGGCATCCAGGAACCTTGCATAGCTTCTGTGTAAATATTTATTGACTCTTCCTGCTGTCTGATTTTAGGCAGGCAGAAAAAAATCATTTTATTTAGACAGACGTTTCATTATGTATCTGTTGCTATTCATTTTAACAGCCTTTGTCAAAACCGGTTGCTTTATTGTTATAGTTCATTTTTAAGATGTGCTTTATTGCGTGCGGTATCCTTTAGAATTTATTTCTTGTATATATTTTAATGAAGGTGGGATATTAATGAAATTATAGTAGGAATAATGCTTTGCCATTTATGTACAAAGGCATATCTAGAAGTACCTTTGGTCATTCTGGTGCAATGTCTGACAAATGTTTAGCCACTAGGTGTCTTAAGTGTGCTAGAAATTAAGATTATTGAAAAAACAGTAATGATTTCAGTGGGTTTTTATTGTTTTATTGGTTTTTTTTTTGAACTATAGTTATTTTCTCCAGTTCCTACATCTATATAGGACAGAAACTTTGCACTCTTTTGTGAGTTGTTCAAAATGGCAAGATCTGATACACTTTCTCCTTTCTCATTTTTTGCAATAATGTGCAAAAGATGTTTTTCCTTTTTTTAAAAAAAATAATATATATTACTTTTAAACCTTACAAAAAGAAGAAGAAAAAGAAAAGAAAAAAAAGCAAAAGCAAAAGAAAGAAAAAACAATACATTACAATATACACAACGCAACATTAACACATTAAACTAAACAAAACAGAACAAAAACAGTTTAAATACATACATCATACCATTTCAATGTCTTATCCTTCACTCCCTTGTTTCCTCGACCTCCTCTCACCTCCCTTTTTGTATTCCAATTCTATTAATTGTTTCAGCAATTCCTTTCCATCTTTCTCTATTTTCTGTCTTATAATTATCTTGACTTATTTTAACCTTATTTTCCATTAATACTGTAATACTTATTTATGCTTAACTCCTTATAACATTTCTACTAAAGCCATATAATTTCATTCCAACATTTTTCTAACACTCATTAATTTTACAATATTTCTATAAATAAACTTTAAACTTTTTCCAATCTTCTTCCACCGTCTCTTCTCCCTGGTCTCGGATTCTGCCAGTCTTTTCCGTCAATTCCATATAGTCCATCAACCTGGTGATCTTCTGTCCGAGGCTCTTAACTCTTTTCCAAGTCCCTTCTGCATGTCTTCTTCATATTTATACATGCACTTTACTTTGTCTTCTGCTGATCTTGTTCTTAATTTCCTTCCTTTCATGCTGAAGAGTAGATCTCGGGGAAGCTCCGACCTAGCAATGTTTTTATTCCTTCTCGACAGGTCAGCCAAATCTCCGTAGTTAAAACTAAAATCCAAAAGATATTTCAGGACGTGATTCAAAATTCCTCCAAATCTGAAGGTCCCCACAACTCCAATCTCCTCCTGACCCAGGTCCAGGTCCCAAAGGTCAGTAAATCCCTGCATGAGGGGATCTATCCAACTTTCTTTCTCCAGTCCAAGCAGGGCTCCAATCCTCAAAATCTGACTTTCTCTGAATTCACTCATAGAAGGCAACAACTTATAATCATCAAATTGCCTCTGTAAAACTGGGGCTCTCTCCCTCTCCACTTGTATTACTTTAGGTTCAGCAACAACAACTTTCTCCCTCGTGTTCTCCACAGTTTGCCATATCAAAATAGATTCCTGTGTCGATTCCTGAATAGTTTCTGTAGAGATATTCACTTCTTGTCCAAAATTAGTCACTTTTTGACCCAAATTGTCATTTTTAATAGTCATCACATCCATCTTCTTGTGGAGCTGTTCCAATGAATCACTTATCTTACAAAATGCAGTCACTAAGGCTTCTTCTGTCGACATTCTTAAACAATCCAAGGTCAATCCCTAGTTCTCACAATTTTTTATCTTGCAGCTGTAAATTCCCCCCAGATCAACTCCTGTAACAGCTTCAAAGGCTCCCTCTAGAGGGAAACAATTTCTATTTGTATCAATCCTTTTAGGCACAGTTCGAGCAATAAAATTTGTTTCAATTTTCAGTTACTTTTACTACTTTTTAAACGCAGAAGGAGACAATGGAAACAATGTATTTCTCTTATTTAACTAGCTGTCAACAAAAATGAACTTTCCCAAAACGTGGGTCTTGCTAGCAGCCCGTTTCCAGGTTCAGAGCGGTGGTAATTTGACTTTCTTCCCTCTCTCCTGCAGGCTTACGCGATCCAAAATTTCCCCCCTCTTCTCCTGCTTCCAAGGGGGGTTTAATGATTTTAGCCGATGGAAGTTTAATCCTTTACAGAGGACTTTCCAAGACTTTAGCTTACAAGCTCTTTGCTTCAATCTATTTACAAAAGGGGAAGGCGGACTTCCTGTTTAGAGCCTCCCCGTTTCGGTGCCAAATTAAGACGTTTAAGAATCCAATTTTCCGTTCTACTCACGGGTAGTTGTTTAGAATCAAATTGTCCACAGGAAAAAGTCAGCGCTCTCCGGCAACAGCAATGCGGCTTCACTCTGTGAAAAAAGCAATCAATTCGAAGCACCGCGCCGCTCACCCCACGTCGCTCCGGATTCCCGAAACCGGGTCTCCCCGCGAGTAGGGGAGGTGCAAAAGATGCCAGCCGAATCCCACGTTCACAGGCTTCTCCCGCCTGTGATTTTAATGGGTCTCCGCCTTCGCCGTGGCGGCCAGACCCTAATTTCCACGGAGTGAATTCCTCTTGATCAGAGGAATTCCGCCATTGCCGGAGGCGCCAACCTGGAAGTCTCCGAAAGATGGAGTTTTTCCAGCTCTGGAGTTTGGGCATCTCCCTTCATGGAATGTGTGCCTTCCTCTCTTGTAGCTTACACTGTACTGGTGAAACAATGAAGTGTGAATTACTTGTTGCTTCCTCTTTTGCAAGTTCCTGTGAGTCCCTTTAACTGTTAGCTGCAGTTCTCTGGGTTTAAGACTATAGAGTCATAAGAAAACACCTATATCTGACCAGGGGTATGAGAATGGCTGCTTACCTGGTCCAGAGGTGGGCAGAGGTTGTGGCCCAGTGCGGCAGCCCCTCACACCCCCAGGGGGAGAAAATGACTTTGCCATGGCAGCTGGCCATTGGGGCACCTCCCTGACTGGTTGCCCTCCTGAAGTTTGAATGTGCCCTATCAGGGGCAAGCTGATGGGCGGAGCCTGGGTGGTAAAGTAATAGATGATTTAAAAAATAATTATTTGTATACTGCTTATAAGCCAAAATATGTGCATCTAAGGCATGCAATAGGGACGCAGGTGGCGCTGTGGGTTAAACCACAGAGCCTAGGACTTGCTGATCAGAAGGTTGGCGGTTCGAATCCCCGTGATGGGGTGAGCTCCGTTGCTCGGTCCCTGCTCCTGCCAACCTAGCAGTTCAGAAGCATGTCAAAGTGCAAGTAGATAAATAGGTACCGCTCCGGCAGGAAGGTAAACGGTGCTTCCGTGTGCTGCTCTGGTTCGCCAGAAGCGGCTTAGTCATGCTAGCCACATGACCCGGAAGCTGTACACCGGCTCCCTCAGCCAGTAAAGCGAGATGAGTGCCGCAACCCCAGAGTCGGTCATGACTGGACCTTTACCTTTACTTAAGGCATGCAATATCCATACAATATTGATAAATGAAGATGATAATTGTGATTTTAATGAGAAATAATGTGGCGGGCCCATACAGAGAGCCATATTTTATGTTGTGCTTTAGGGAGACCGGATACTGTAATGTACCTTAATACCAGCATTTTCCTGACCACTTTGCCTAAAGCGGCAGCTGTAGAAAAAAACAATATAACAGCCTGATCTGTCTCAGAAGGAATTAAGGTCACAAGATTATTATTATTATATTCATTCTGAGGAAGGCAACTAGCCATAATACAGAGTATTATGGGAATGCAGTTTCTTAAACTGTGCTAACTCTATAGCTTTCCTCCATAAGCCTTGGGGTAATAATATATTTTAAAATAAGATTCATCTAAGTACTAAAACATTAATATTTCTGAATAGTTCTGATAGAAAGGCAGCTTTCAACTTGCAATATAATCTGTGGAGCAGAATTAAAATCTAGTTTTATAAATTGATTTCTGATCACAAGGCATTTGGTTCTCTGATTTCCGACTTAATCTTTGTGAAATATGAAATGCAGCGTTATTGTTGAAAGCTGCCCTAGCAAAAAGAAAATGAAGCATTCTGGTGCCATGTCCCAACAGACCTCCTGAGTTCATGTAGGCACTTGAGGCACCGTCTTTATAGTTGTCTAAACATGAGGCAAGGCTGAAGGGAGAGAAAATCTCTTTGATATGACAGACTGAGCTTTAACATATGACTGGTTGGGATTTTTTGTTTATGTGCCAGGCTGTGAACCTCTATACTTTGTAGCTATTGCTCTTTAAGGGAAAGCTGCAGTTAGCTAATTTTATACTCTGAACAGAATGAGTATTGCAGGGGGCACTTTTTAGATGGAAATACAGTTGTACCTAGGGACGCAGGTGGCGCTGTGGGTTAAAGCCTCAGCGCCTAGGGCTTGCCGATCGAAAGGTCGGCGATTCGAATCCCTGCGGCGGGGTGCGCTCCCGCTGCTCGGTCCCAGTGCCTGCCAACCTAGCAGTTCGAAAGCACCTCCGGGTGCAAGTAGATAAATAGGGACCGCTTACCAGCGGGAAGGTAAACGGTGTTTCCGTGTGCGGCTCTGGCTCTGGCTCTGGCCAGAGCAGCGATGTCACGCTGGCCACGTGACCCGGAAGTGTCTCCGGACAGCGCTGGCCCCTGGCCTCTTGAGTGAGATGGGCGCACAACCCCAGAGTCTGTCAAGGCTGGCCCGTACGGGCAGGGGTACCTTTACCTTTACCTTTACAGTCGTACCTTGGATCCCGAACGCCCTGGAACTCGGACATTTTGGCTCCCGAATGCCACAAACCCGGAGGTTATTGTTCTGGTTTGCAAACGTTCTTTTGGAACCCAAACGTCCGACGGGGCTTCCGCGGCTTCTGATTGGCAGCAGAAGCTTCCTGCAACCAATCAGAAGCCACAATTTGGTTTTTTGAATGTTTTGGAAGTTGAACAGACTTCCGGAACGGATTCTGTTTGACTTCCAAGGTACAACTGTTCTTAAAATCATAGAATCTTAGAGTTGGAAAGGACCCCAAGGGTCATCTAGTCCAAGCCCCTGCAATGCAGGAATCACTTCTGTCATTTCAAAATTTAGTAAGCCAGCCCTGGGGACCTCCTGCTCATTCTGCAAAGTAGGGATCTGTGCTTCCAGTTCACAATCCTGCCCAGACAGCAACGCTGGAGACTTGATCTGTTCTCAGCACTGCTAGTACTAATTTTGCCCTTTTATGCACTTGTCACTTTACTATAATTCAGCAAGGCAATGCCTTTGTTCTTGTTTATTTTTGTACCACACCCTTCCTCCATTGAGCTAAGGATGGTGTACTTGACTTTATTCTCACAACAATCCTGTAAGGTAGGTTATGCCCATATGGATGGCATAAACCAGAGGTAACTACTGTATAGATTTCAGTAGAATGTGCTTAACTCTCCTTTTGCAATCAATAGAACTTAAAATTCTGGCTAGGCACACTATTCTTGCTACAGGATGCAGGAAAAGAAATCTCAGGAGGAAGGACTGTAAAACAGAGTGGTATTAAATCTAGAGTAGGGATGGGTAAATCTCATAAACCTCATTTCTCTGTTTTCCATCTTGTCCAAACTTAAATTCAGTTCTCCACACCAGTTTGCGAATTCTTTTTTTAAAGAGTCCTCATGAAAATACATTAGCATTTTAGTGCAGTTTTCTCCTATTGTACACACTTTTCTGTGAAATTTTGCCTAAAATAATGTACTCATTTCTGCAAATCAGTTTTCTCTGATATACCATAATATGTTTTATATGTTGTATTCACTAATATATGTGTGTTTGTGCACACTTTATGCCAAGTATATGCTTTCATGTACACATTACTTGGTTGGAAAACTGCATTGCAAAATTTGGAGAAATGCAGGTTTCAAAGGATGAGTGTGTCACTTCTCAAACTGTTCTAGGAAGTGTGAATTAGGTCTATTCACTTTTAATGGGGAACTGAACCAAATTTCCTCCCCATTCCTAATCTAGGGTTGTATTCAACCTAAAAGCTGATATTTGTAGACAAACATATTGCTGCCCTTCTTAATAGCATTTTTCAAACACTGGGGCATGATTTACAATGTGGTAGCAAGATACAGCGATCAGTACTCATATCTTCCCTACTTCCCACTTTATGCTTTTTTAAGGTAGCAGGTAGCAGCTTTGAAATTACTTCCTCGTTGTATAATGTCATGGTTCGATTTTCTGTTAGGACACCATTTATGCACCAGATAATTGTAATTTTTTCACTTGATATTGAATAATGCCACATAGCAGTTTGAAATGTTCTGTCTCTTGCCAGAGTTATGCAGCTGCGCTTAAAACTCTGCTGGCCAACTCAGTATATAATATGTTTTGCTTCTGAAACGCTGCCATATTACCTCCATTAGCACAGTGGTTGGTTTGCAAACATCTGTTTGCTCTTATTTTGCCTATGCTTCTTCAGATCTGTTTCTACATGACGTAAATCAGTGGCATTTGACTGGGATGTGTGATTTGTTTGTTAAATAAAATGTTAAGAAACCGAGCGAAATAGCTACCCTGGAGCAATGACATGAATAGACACATACAGGGGGAAAGATGCTGATTGTGTGTGATGTCTTTCATGAGATAGTCACGTGATTATCCATTTAGAAATAATTATTGGCCTCAGAAAACCCAGACCTAACCAGAGAAAGGATAAACAAAATCAAGGAAGTGGAATATATATATATATATATACATATATGTGTATGCATGCTTGGATGCAAAAGATTTTTGTTCATGGAATATCTTCTCAGAATATCTTGTCAGAAGCTGCACTGCATAGTCATTGCCAACTCTGCAGGATGGCTGGAAGTAAACCCAGTTGTGTTGGAGGTGATGTAGTGTTCCCAGACTAACTCCCAGCACACAGCAGACAGAATTTTGGGAGGAGCTTGCTGCAAACATTGGTCAAGAGACAGAAGAAAGGATACAATGGTACCTCGGGTTACAGACGCTTCAGGTTACAGACTCCGCTAACACGGAAGTAGTACCTCGGGTTAAGAACTTTGCTTCAGGATGAGAACAGAAATCGCGTGGTGGTGGTGCAGCAGCAGCAGCAGGAGGCCCCATTAGCTAAAGTAGTACCTCAGGTTAAGAACAGTTTTAGGTTAAGAACAGACCTCCAGAATGAATTAAGTTCTTAACCCAAGGTACATCTGTATTTTTGTGGCCCAATGGACATCTGGTTAGGTAAAACATCTGGAATTCTATAGGGAGTTTTGATCCCTTAGTTCCACATCTTTGCTGGGAGCAGTCTGTTAAGATCTCGTTGTTGGTTTCTGCTCTCTTCACTGTGCAGCGAAGTGCTTGTCACGAGGCAATGTTTACATTCCACAGTCAGAGTTGCTGTTGGGTTTTCCCACAGGAAAGGAGACTGGATGTGACGTACACTGGTTTCCTGTTTTTCACTGTTCTCTCCGTGCTTCAGAGGGAGAGGATGCTTTCTCTGCTCCGGCAGAGGCAAGATGTTTTTCTGTAATCTACCAGCTTTGAAGTGTAAATAAAGTAATATAGAGTATGTGGCACGTACTCCTCATCATTCCGCTGTGCACGGGCTTCTGCAAAATCAACATTCCTATGGGTAAGAGATTCTAGCTGTTCGGAGGATGATTCCAAAACTGTGGGTGTGTATATGAGATACTATACAGGTCCAATCAAAGTTATCCCTCCATTCACTTTAATGGGCCTCAGTTTTGTTGATTTTTAAAAAAATTCTCCATGCATAAACTATGCACACTGCAAGGTTCTAAATGGACGCAACTTGTTTTATATATCAACATTCTTACTGTTCCAATAACTAATGAAGGATGATAAATTGTGTGCAGTTTCCTCTTACGTAGCTGGCCACTTTTGCCGTTATGGAGGTCATTTATGTATGTTCAATTCTGCATGAAGTTCAATTTTTTTCTAGCACTTTGCATACACACACACACACACACACACACACACACACAATCTTAGCTACTTGACCTTAATATAATATTAAATGTCTACCTCATATCTATCTATCTGATTGCAAAGGCTAAAAGAAAGTGAGTTATGTAAGCTAGAGATCGCTTCAATTGAAATGGAAAGCAAAAATTATGTGCTATGGGATATAACCATCATGAATGATAATAATGGGCATCAACATGTGTCCTGCATTTCCAATAAATAGAGTCATATCTGCTGATAATTTTCCTGAGATTGACTAGGGTGATTTGCCATCTGGTCATTATTTTCAGAAACTTTTCTTTTAAGTTTGAATACAAGAGAACGGTGTTATTACGTTTCAATATCTATTCCCATTATACATATGTCAAAGGTTTGCCAGTATTTTAACCATATAGTTTTGCTTACTCTGCCTTGCCTTCTGTGTCCTGGGAGGCCATATAGACTTTTAAATTTACTTCAAAAACAGAAAACAACAGCTTTTCCTCCAGATTTTGTCAATTCCCTTGTTTAAAAGTAGAATTTTTCAATTAAGGGTCACATGCTTGGATCTTAAAATCAATTTCCTTACGTTTCCTGCCCCCTTCTCCCACTGTGAAAATCCTTGAAACTGCCACCCCATGACTCTGCAGGACATAGGCGGCTGCTGCTGAACAAAGAATAATGGGGCATGGAGAGGGGCTGCTGGCCTAAAGAAAGAATGTCCCCAGAATTGATGTGGCTTATTTAGTTGGTCTCCACATCACATCCCACATGGTTCAAGATAGCCCCTCCCACTCTTGGAGGGACACAGGTAACTGGTGGTGGTGGAGAAACATTCCTTCTGTAAGCTTCCTTAGTTTTCATTTTCAACCCAAAGTAGCGTATCCTCCTGCATGCATGCTTAATCAAAACTCAGAAAATCAAGCTCTACTTAACAATATCTATATACTGATATTGATTAGCTTTCCATTTAAATTTTCCCAGTAGTGCTGTCTATACATTCCAGAAGCAACTGAAGAGAGAGTGTTGACAGATCTGTTGCAGTGAATTTGGGGAATGGCAAGATGTGGGAGGTATCTTCATTGTATGAATTAAGAACAAGTGTTTGAATTGTCCTTTATTTCAGCCCATAAATTAAGGCATGATTCACATAGTAGTCACTCTAGTTTGATGGTAACGTAATCCCCTTTGAAAAAATCCAAGAATTTATTCTTGATCTGTGTTGCCATCTGTCTATAGTTATTTTTACTTCTAGCTTTAAACTATAAAACAGGAGAGTATTAATTCAGATTCGTGGATGATTTGTTTCTTGCATCAAATAAAATAATACATTTAGAGCGATAATGGAAATGTTCAGAGGAAATAATATTAGCAATAATTGTGCATCTATTGAAAAATAATAACGATAAACATTAGTACTATTCATTATATGGCATGCTGATCCTAAAATCCTGGCAAGGCTGAGATGGGCGTTTGTAAGTAGTTCTGTAACTCATCTCAACGGGAGAATTAAAACAGAATTTAGGAAGTCAGCTGCATAACTGTAGCACAAGGTCAGTCTCGAGTAAGTAACAGGTCCAGGTCAAAACTGAGGAGTAAGCCTAAAGGAAACTGGAAATTGGAAGCAGTAGGCAGACAAGGAAGTTGGAAGATTGGGAAGGAAGCAGGTGGCAAGAAGAGCCATGGGTGGGTGGGAAGGTTAACAAAAAGAGACTTTTCAACTTCCAGGATATGCTTTAGTCCAGGCAAAATGCCAGCTATAACCTGGAAGCACTTATAGAACCAAACAGGCTAGAACCAAACAGCCACCAAGGAGCCATGTTTGTGGCCAGAAAGAATTCCCCCTTTTCTCTCTTGACTTTATACTTCATTCGCTCTTGATATAAAGTGTGTTAATACCAAACAGAGACTAGGAAGCACCTGATTCAAACCCTCATGCTGGTGATAAAATGAACTAGTCAAATATAATTTGGTTGAAAGGTATGGGTATGAAAATGCATCCATGAATAGTTTGTGCAACGCAAAAACACATATCCACCATAAAATATAACTTTAAACAAGAAGGAGAATGGAGAAGAGAAGCATTGTCTGCTGACTATATCTGGAATGTGCGAGATGATGGCTGCGTGACAATAAAACAATGAATAAAATTTGTTTTGGGGCTTAGGATAAAGCACTGACTTGATACAATCAACAAATCTATACTTGACATGTCCCCTGTGGTCCTGCCACAGCACTGAGTCATTAATTACTGTGGTTTGTGTGGATCAATGTCCATTCTTTGCAGGGTATCCATTATATGTACTTGCTTTAGGGACCAATGTTATGGTCCTGTATGATTCAGGATAAAAATTAGTCAGTGAACCAAGATCAGGGTAGGTGGGGGGAAGGACGAAAAATAGCAGCAGAGAACCATGAAAAAAGGAAATGGGATTGATTTGATTTTTTTTATACTTTCCATTACCTCACATTTGTGAGTCAGTATTTCTGAGGTCAGTCAGTAACTTTAGAAGTTGAGTTAGAGCAAACTTTGTGAATAGGTTTTCTCTTTCTTTGTTAAGACGGTTGCAAAGTTCCATTGTATGTGAACTTTCTTTTTGTCCTTCAGAAACAAACCCACACAAGATCAAATCTGAGAAGCTGATTTGTTACGTCAGGTGCTTTCAGACTTTTTGCCTTCATGGGACTTATCCCACATTGATTTGTCTGCCAATGAACTCTGGTCAGTTCATGTGGAAAGTTGGCCAGCTTGTCCTGAAAATGTACTGTGGGATATACTTGACACTTCCCCAAAGTTGCTGAATGGCGGTGAAGTGCAAACTATTCGCCAGGGAAACTGCAGTTACTGATTTTCTTTTTGGGTTACTCTTATAAGTTTATCTGGACTTCTCATAGCACAGCCATCCCCAGAAGACCTCCTGTGGCATTTTTCAGGATGGGTTTGACCTTCCAGAGAGGCTTTTCAGGGGGCTGAAGTGGGGAGAAGGGGGTGGAAAACTTTCTTTCTTTTTTTTTAAATATAATTTTTATTAACAGGCCAATCAAATCACATTATTTCCAAATCACATTAGTTCCAAATTATACAGCCAGATTTTTAAATTTTTGTTGGGGGTACCCATACTTCAAGCTCTGAACAGGGGTCCAAGCATCTCTTATATTGCTGCTTTAATTACCGTATTTTTTGCTCTATAAGACTCACTTTTTCCCTCCTAAAAAGTAAGGGGAAATGTGTGTGCGTCTTATGGAGTGAATGCAGGTTGTGCAGCTATCCCAGAAGCCAGAACAGCAAGAGGGATTGCTGCTTTCACTGCGCAGCGATCCCTCTTGCTGTTCTGGCTTCTGAGATTCAGAATATTTTTTTTCTTGTTTTCCTCCTCCAAAAACTAGGTGCGTCTTGTGGTCTGGTGCGTCTTATAGAGCGAAAAATATGATAAACAGTTCTATCCAGTTCTGTCCAGATAGTCTCTTTATTACTTTCTTCATCTTCTTGTTGTTATCATATATTCCTTTCTTTGCGATCTCTGATAATCTTCACAAGCGGGTTGAAAACAAACATCCTCTGTGTGGGTTTTACACTCTTCAAAAATCATATCACATAGGGACAGACGCCATTTCCACACCTCCATAAAGAACTTTCCCTCAGTCTGTCCGTTAATTTTCCCAGGCTTGCCAAGCATATCTCAGAGGGCTCTGCCAGGTCTAGATCACATTCCAATCATCCTTCACATTCCGATGACCCTGGACCTCCTCCCCCTGTCCTTCTTAGGCAAGCCTGTCTTAGCGAGACGCCATTTAAAACTGTGTCATAAAACTTTCCTCCGTTCTCCGATGTTTACCAATCCTCTCTTTAATCAATAATTCACTGCACACAGTTCTTAAATTCCTGCTTGTGATTAATAAAATGCAACGATTCTTCTCTCTGGGGTGGAGGGTTATTAATACTCACATAAGGCAAAAAAAGAAAAGTTTTTTCCTCCACCCCCTTTCCGTTTCATTCCAAACATGCCAGTCTCTTAATGGTGATTCATCACTTGATTTATTTGTCCCGCCCGTTGCTCCGCTCACAGAGATCCATTAATCAGCAGTCTTAACTCCCGATCTTCGCTTGATGTATGTGCTTTAGCTTCTTTCCAATTATATATTTCCAATTATATATTTTGAGCTAAAGCGAACCAGTGCACTGATTGGAGACAGCGTCAGGAAGAGCCGACTTCACCCTAGGGCTTGTGCCAAGTGTCCGCACCCCCTTCTTTCGAATCCGGGGGTGAATTATGGACACCGCTGGCAAGGCAGTCCCCCCCATCTCCTTGGGGCGGCCGAGAAGGCTGCATACTTCCCATAGCAGCCTCTTAACTACCTCGTGTGGGTCGGAGAGATGTTATTGTCGGCCATCTTCCAATGCGCCACCTGGTGGCCCCCCCAGAAAACTTTTCTTCTGCAAACATCCCTAACACAACCTATCTTAGGATCCAAGCCTATGTATTTGGTAGTGGGCATCCTTGAACACAGTAATGCACGTTGCTGACACTGACACGACAATCCTGTAAAAGGGTTCATATAAGCACATATTTGGGCTGGCAATTCCACGTATTTGTAATGTAAACAAGCTTTTTCAGTTGGCATGAAATGAGCATTGACATCAATCATACACGTTCTGGTCATTTTTCTCTTCTGGCCGGGAAGAGAAATGCCACAAGGACCTCTTCCTGTTGCACCCAGCTATGTCAGGTGCACTAAGCAGGTAAGCCTGCCGCTGAAGAGTAGACATATGCCTAGGAATGCCAGGATTGTTAAAGTAACTAGTGGGACAGGAAGAAGATGAACTAGGTGGCTCAAATATTAAGCTGATAAGAACAGATTAAATAACATAGATGTTTTCACCTTCAGACTCTTTTTGTTAGAGCATGGTGCTGATAACGCCAAGGTTGCAGGTTCAATTCTCATATGGGTCAGCTGCATATTCCTGCATTGCAGGGGGTTGGACTAGATGATCCTCAGGGTCCCATCCAACTCTGTAATTCTATGATGCTATTATTTTAGCCATCTAAATGTCTGAGGAAGATCCTGGTTGACTGCAAGGGCATATAACAGAACTCTCTGGCTCTGCTAATAAGCACAAAACTCAACATTCTATTGACAGGATTCTTTGCTAAAATATCTTGATACTGCTCTGTTACTGCTTTTCATTCATAGTGCTATTGCTACAGAGTGATAACCAATGTGCGCCACGTTTTCCACATCTGAAGTTTGAATAATATGGTACGTCAGATATTGCTATGTTGTAACTGCTGGCAAATACCCACTTTTTAATGCCAAGCAGCTCTTTAGATCTCTGTTGACTTGGTTGATGTAGGTTCTTTCACGACTTTCTACAATATCAAGCTCATTCCTATAAAAAATGAAAGTTTAATTAAAGCTCTGCATCTAAAATTATTTTGTAAAGATTAAATCAGACCGTAATTCGTAAATGACAGTAATTACAGAGAGCTGCAGTTCCATATGTCTGTTCAAAGCCATCTTTTATCAAGTTGCCTGGAGACTTTTTTTTAGTACTTGGGCAAGCTAAAGACCCAAGTAAGTTTGGAAGAAGACTTTTTACCAAGTATGATTTAGTAATATTCCTATATCAGAACCATATCTACAATTCATAATGTTTATATTTAAGACAGATATAAAATAAAGCGGGTTAATTCAAAAATCTTGTCCATCAACCTTGGGTGGCAGATAAAGCTATCTTTTAGTTGATCACAATCCTGTTAGTTTTTGTAAATATCTTGGCTGGAGTATTTGTTTCTGTGAAACAGCAAATTAAATGCCGTGTGTTTATACTGTTCTTAGATTTTTGTAAGCTTCCTTGAAGCTCCCTTGGGCCTGAAAGTGCAAGGCGTTGGGTATTGTAACAAAGTAAAATGAATAATGTAAGCCCTTTCCCTCATAACTGGAAATTATGTACAGCGAATAGATGCAGTTGCAGTGAGAGTGTATCCGGTGTCAGCCTACACACATGTATGACTTGATGCCACCTGCTTTTCTCTGCACCCTAGATTGCAAATATAGAGCCTAGGGGGCAACATGCACAGATTCTGTACAAAACAGAACCAATGAATGCATAAGGGTTAGGGGAGCAGGAACAGTTGGTTTGATCCTGCTTCTTTGTACATAATTTTCAAACACATAAAGTGATCATGATAAATGAAGTTCTTCCAGGACAGTGAAGAAAAGACAGAAAGATATGAGCCTCTCTCTGCCCCGAGCAATCAGTGGGGAAGAGCGTGAATGAGAAAGCAGAGGTATCGATTTGTATTTTAAGTTTCAAAGCCATGTTATTGAACCAAAGCTATGAGCAGATACAATATGAATGTAGGTTATACGGCGGAAATATATGAAGTTGTATTATTCATCAGGGTCCTGAACGCACATGCAAATTTGATGTAATGAAAGAGTGAACGAAAGTTCATCATTAAACAATCTGCCTTTGACGTTTGGCCAGGATTCAAAGAGTACCCCAGTGACAGGCTCTCTCTCTCTCTCTTTGTATGTGTGCAATCACAGTTTCTACTATGGAATTGTGATGTCATTCTGTTTAAGGATGCCAGAAGTAGTGGGGAAAGGGCCTGGAATACTTTAGGGATGATATGTATGGGAGTTTTCCTCCCCTATATACAAACTTTCTGAATTTTCACTCTAAATGTTTTGATAGCATTAAAAGATTGTGTCCCTCCTGTTACTCATCACAGTTTGCTAAGCAGCATGTTCATGCCAGGTTTGCAATGGAAAATGGTAAAGTTATATCATTTTAGGCTGTACATTTTTGGGAGCTTTCCAGGAGATCAGTTTTCTTGCATGGGTTGAATACTTTTGGGGGGCAATCAGAACTTGGGCTAGTTTCAAAGGTTGAGATAACTGATAAATGATAATAAAAAGTTAGCTTAATTAGGTGTTTCATGAAAAAGGTTTTCCCACCCATTTCATTTAAATGAAAATGTTTTGGGATGGAACAAAACCACCTAACACATTGCATGTAACAGGTAATTGATGCAATTTGATACACACTTACCTGGGAGTAAGCTACTTTTAAAAATGGACTTCCTTCTGAGTAGACATCTGTGATTGCAATAAAAAAGAATGGAATCTTTCTACACACATCCCAAACACTTGTATTAAACTCTTTCAGATGTCCCAGAAAGTACTACAAAAGTGTGAGTGTGCTAGTACACAGATTTCATTCATTTCCATGGGACTCTTTGCATACATTTCTAGCATGCTATGCTTTTTAGAGTTTTAATGAGGATGTCTCTGCCATAGGCATAGGCCCATTCAGAGGAAGGAAGGAAAGACCCACCCACTGACAACCACTAGGGATTTCTACTGTGCAAGTTGCACCAAAACAAATCCAAACAGATTGCAAGGGCACAGAAGGCAGAGGTCCAGCATGGCCTTCACATTACCAGCCAGCCCTGTGGTTTGGATAGTCATTTATGCATTGCCCCAAAGGAGGAAATGCATCACCAGAAAAAGTGGATGTAGAATTTACATAGGTAAAGGTAAAGGTACCCCTGACCATTAGGTCCAGTCGTGGCCGACCCTGGGGTTGTGGCGCTCATCTCGCTTTATTGGCCGAGGAAGCCAGCGTACAGCTTCTGGGTCATGTGGCCAGCATGGCTAAGCCGCTTCTGGCGAACCAGAGTGGTGCACGGAAACACTGTTTACCTTCCCACTGGAGCTGTACCTATTTATCTATTTGCACTTTGATGTGCTTTCGAACTGCTAGGTTGGCAGGAGCAGGGACTGAGCAACAGGAGCTCATCCCGTCGCGGGGATTCGAACCGCGACCTTCTGATCAGCAAGTCCTAAGGCTCTGTGGTTTAACCCACAGTGCCACCCGTGTCCCTAGAATTTACATACACAAATTTAAATCTGTAGACAATGATGATGATTCAATTTATTACCTGCGCATCACCAGCAGGCCCCGAGGCGAGACGGGTGACAAAAATGTAAAACAACAAGAAAAACAATTAAAGCAGGATCAGTCCTGTATACAGTATTCCAGTATACAGGAATAGGGTGGGCCTTGAAAACAAATGCAAATTTGGAATGAATTATTCTAATTTAAATAGGAATATGGTTCATCTTACCATAGCAGGGAAGACTGGTGGTCAGCATTGAGTGCTGCCCATTGCAACTGGTAGGGCAGAAGGCAGGAAGACCAGCTGTAGTGGAAGGCAACACCAGTGACAAGCAGACCCGCTCCTAGACTGGGTGGGGACTGGCTGAGAACAGACTAAGGTTGGTTAGCCAGTATCTTGTTTATGGATACAAGTGGGTCAGCCCCCACTGCTGGTGCTAACTGTTGATGGGCCATTACAAGGCACTAGCTTTTTCTTATTCTCCTTTTTTTTATCTTTAAACTGGACTTGGCCCAGAGAGCCCTTCAAATAGAAGCTTGTCCTCTGTAACATGACACACATTGGCCACCCTACCTGCAGTAATAAAATAGGGCCTTTATGCTATGTTACCGGTAGTTGCCCTCCTGGGTCAGTGGGATTCATGGGTCTTTCAGCCATTCTGGATTGAAGTGGAGCTATGTTCTTATGTCTAAATGTAGAAACACAGGCTGCAGTGAGCTGCATGTTTTGTGTGTGAGAGCGAGTGTGTGAAATGTTGATTAATCAGGAAATAGAAGTTGTCAGCTCTTAGTTCTCTAATGGCATGAATGTTTGTCCTAAGCCTCAGCTGAAAGTGTTCTCTCTTCGTGTTATTGTTTTCATTTGGTTCCCTAGAGGAATAGTAAGATCCTGTTCATAAACTGGCTGGATGTTTAGTGAAGGGTAGGAAATAATTTAACCCATTTTTACTGGTTTCTCCTGTGTGTTTGGTGTACACTTGAAGGTCACTGTGTTTGTGGGTAATGAAAGATTAATTGTGTTGTGAAATATTAAAGAACTTTGCAAGAGAGCTTATTTCCAGTTTCTTTCCTGGATAAGAGTCCAGAAGTAGGCTAGAGAACATTGTGGTAGATGGAACTATGGATGGAGAAGAAACTCAATTCACACTTTCTGAAACAATATGTAAACCAAAATACAGTCTAGTCTTCCTAAGGTTGGCTGAATATGTCAGTTATGGTTTTTCTCAGTTTCTCCTTTTTCCCAATCTTAAATACAGCTCTCTGCATTTTCACATCAGTTTGTAATTTTATTAAGAAGTCCTCATGAAAATTGAACAATGCAAGAATCTAAACACAGCCATCCTTCAAAAATTTCACTTCTTCAAATGTTGCAATGCACTTTTCCAACCAAGTATTGCGTGCAAAAATGTGTAAACTAGGGTAAAAATGAATATATTAGCAAAAGTAACATTAAAATGTGTTATATTGGAGAAAATTGCTTTGCAAAAGTGTGTATATCAGCTAAAATTTCATGGAATCATGTGTATATCAGGATAAATTAGCACTAAGATGATGGTGAATTATCAAGAGGACTCCATCCCCCCGCCTTTAGTCTGGTGTGGAAAAACTGTCCCATATCAGTAGATTAGGATCCAAGTGGTCTGCGTATACATAAATGTGCCACCAGGTGTGAGTGGGGTGGGGATGCAGGTGGATTTTTCGTATTGTTTCGGTTGTCAATTTGCTAAAGTATTACACTTTGCTGAAGTTCTCACTTCACTCTTTTCTAATACTGTATTCCTGATCTGGCCTGACTGTTGTAACACACACATACACACACACACACACATATATAGTTATTGTTATTAATTATTAAAATGAGCTGGTGATTTCCCAGGCCGGTATGCATCTTGCCTCAGGGTTTCTGTCTGGTTGACAAGGTGATCACCAACACCCTGCAGTTAAAGCAGTTTATGCAGCTGTATTTTTATTTTACCTGCTATGTAAAGTGGAAACTTGAAATCTGAATGGAATGTAACTTAAAGCCATGAACTGTGTCAGAAGTTAACCAAAAATTGATAAAGCTTGAAAGATCTTCCACCACTGCAACAAACTTTTTATTGATTATTTTCCTCCCTCCCTCCTCCCTCTTCCCTCCCATCTCACCTCAGCCATTTATATTCAAGTTCCTTGTGTTATTGGAAACAGACTAGCAGATAGCAACTTTTATTGTGAAGCAAATGAGTGACCCATTTCATTGATAGATTGGAATATTGAAAGAGAAACCCACACCACCCATCCCACCTTTGCATCCCAGTACAGAGACTGCAAGCCCTCCTTGAGAAGGATACCTAAAATTTTTATATAATTGAACTTAAATTCTTATACCAATGGGAAGGTTTGGCGCTCAGTTTTCCTGTAGCAAGTTTCTCCACCATCCCTGGTGGTGGCACCCATCTGTTTTAACACTTTATCTGTGTGTGAAGGTGTTAAAATATTTTCTTCAGTACAGTGCTACCTCAGGTTATATATGCTTCAGGTTACAGACTCCGCGAACCCAGAAATAGTGCTTCAGGTTAAGAACTTTGCTTCAGGATGAGAACAGAAATCTTGTTCTGGCGGTGCGGCGGCAGCAGGAGGCCCCATTAGCTAAAGTGGTGCTTCGAGTTAAGAACTGTTTCAGGTTAAGTACGGACCTCCGGAACGAATTACCATAAGTACTTAACCTGAGGTGCCACTGTATTCATTCACTTTTCAGTTTAGTAGGTCATTTGTGCAATGCTGTTTGCAGAGCCGTTCAAAAAGAATATCCAAACAGAGGCATTGATGGTATTCATTAAAGGTAAAGGTAAAGGTACCCCTGCCCGTACGGGCCAGTCTTGACAGACTCTGGGGTTGTGCGCCCATCTCACTTAAGAGGTCAGGGGCCAGCGCTGTCCAGAGACACTTCCGGGTCACGTGGCCAGCGTGACATCGCTGCTCTGGCCAGAGCCAGAGCCAGAGCCGCACGCGGAATTGCCGTTTACCTTCCCGCTGGTAAGCGGTCCCTATTTATCTACTTGCACCCGGAGGTGCTTTCGAACTGCTAGGTTGGCAGGCGCTGGGACCGAGCAGCGGGAGCGCACCCCGCCGCAGGGATTCGAACCGCCGACCTTTCGATCGGCAAGCCCTAGGCGCTGAGGCTTTAACCCACAGCGCCACCTGCGGAGATCAATTCCTTCCATTATCATAAAAGAGCAAACTCTTATCATATAAACATAGAAGCTGGTGGTGCTGCAAATGGCCCTGCGATTTTACTGAGTGCAAAGCTGAGAGTCAGTTGAGGTATTTCAGGGAAACATTTCTGAAGCAGATCTAATATGAATAGAAATAAAATTTTCTGAATGGCATCCATACAAAAATGTATTTGCAGGTAGTACATGTGCAATTGCAGCATGGCTAAAAAATGTTCAAAGGGGCTTACTCCTAGCTAAGTCTACATAGGATGTGTTGTAGTGAGGTTATAATGGAGGGAGAAAGTATTAGGCAATTCCACCTTGAGCTGTTTGGAGGGTGGTAGAATATAAATGTAGTAAATGATAAATAAATATGCAATATCTGCCTTTTCGAAATGTGTAGAAATTTAGTGGTTCATCATCTATGCCTGGAAAGTGCATATGCTGACAGTTATAGTTAGCTCAGTGTTTGAAGGAAAGGGAAAGGGCTTTGAAAGATGTTGAAGCAACATTCCTTGTTTGGGCACATGGCAGTCTCTTTCCAGCACCCCTGGACACAAGACAGGCGTCTTTTCCATAGCCTGTCTACAGATTCCAGGAATTAGCACTTTGTTTGAAAATAATATTCCAATTTGGAAGGAAGTTGGGGGGGAAATATTAAATAAATAAAATGTGCACATGTGGGACATCACTTAATATTTTAGTTAATGAGTGATTAACTAGCCTTCAATCAGACGCACCTCAGAAAATGTTTGTGTGCGCAGTATATAAATTTTTCTCCACCCTCCCAAGACTCCACTAATTTTGGCAGGAGTGACAAACAGGAACAAATTCAAATAGCTATGGCACTGGGGTGTATGGAACAGTTTATATCTCTTTGTCAAGCTCAGGAGCCTATTAGGGCTGCAAAATTGCCTGTCCAATTATCAGATTGATTATTTGATGTTTGGGGAAGGAGCAAAAGGTTCTCAGCTGATTTGCGCAGATCCACCTGAGGAGCAAGGATGTGTTTCCTGTACTTTTGGTCACACCCATCATTAGAATGAGGCTTCCAGAGGGTTGGTCAAAAGCGAATGCAGTCCTTGGGCCATAAAAAAATTGTAGCCACCCCAATCTGCAGTTTTATTATCTGTAGTTATAGGTCATTTTGGCTGCTTTCTGAAGAGAACAATTTTTACAGCTTCAGCTGTGCCTGAAAATAACAGTGGCAGCTGAATATATTCCTTTGAAATCCTCCTTTTATGCAACTAAATTCTTATTTTTCTCCGTGGGATTTGTCTTATCAGCCTCAGCCTCTCACTTAACGCTTTCCCCTTGAACTTTGAAAAATGATAGTGGAATGCAATTTGTTCAGAGATGAACGTGGGGCTATTTTCCCAACAACTTGCTATTTACACAGACTATCCTAATCAAACGCCAGCACCAGTTAACATGCTAGGAAATATTGGTGGCTTATTCTTAAAGCCAAGTTGGGAGAGACTGCCATCTGTTGTCAGCTATTAACAGATAATGTCACTTCAGTAAATCCCCGTCATAATGTAATTGGTTCCTGATGATGCAGAAGTGCTGAAACACGTATGGAAAAATAAATGTCAAAAGTGAATCCTGTTCGTTTCTTGGAGCAGGAAATGCTGATCTTGTGATCATCTTCCAAAGGACATTTTCTTTTAAAGGCAGTTCCTTAAAATATATATATATATTGTGAAATACTCTGGAAACACCAATGTTCAAAAGGTGTGTAAGCTCAATAAAAAAAGTCCGTAGAATATCTCTTCCACCAGGTATGTTAATTCTCAAATGATCTTTATTTTGAAATGTCTGAGTCCAGAATTCATACTTACAGCCTGAATTTCTTCTTGAAATGAAACATGGTATATAAATTATTTTTATCATCGTCATTTATCCCATATCTGGCGCAAGCAAAATACACCTGAGATGCAGCCATTAGCTGATAATTTTGAAGACCAAATGCAGACCACAGTACATTCTGAATTTTTATGTTCCTCTGGCAGAGGAATAACTCCTTCATTCTTTTTAGATTAATCTGTCAGCGGTATAGAAAAGGTGAACTGTAAGATATAAAAGCTTAGTAATATTCACTCTTCTTATGCACACTGCAAGTTGAAAAGGAATGTCTACCTATTTTCCTTTGGCTTTAAAGGACGATTTCAGGGCGTTGAGCGCCATCTCTACCCCCTGACAATCCACAGGGAAACTATAAAAGGCTTAAGGAATGCAAAACACAAATTCTATCTATAACAAGAGAGAGAAATGAAGTGAGCTTCATAAAACCCATACACAGCTAATTAACTCTGCAATGCACACAAATGATTACAGATGTTCCAAAAATGTAACCTTTCCCTAGTCTGTATTTGAGAATCAGACTGTCGGGATTTTAGGTTTCCTCTCCGAGAATTGTCCAGAATGAAAAAGAATATGAAAAAAAACTTGCGGTCACAAATATATATGTTATATATAAGTTCACATTATTAATCAACCATCTGAGCCTAGCTGAAGCTGCAAGAATAAAATAATTATACCTCAGGGATGTTAAGAACCATGCAGGATTTTGTGTGTGTTAAATACAGTCATTTCTTCCATTTTTCCCATAAAGCCTGTCTAGCAATAATTTAATTCTAGAGCACTATAATTTAATATTGTGTTATCGTTTGCCAAACAGACTTTAAATAAGGGTCTGAAAGAACTAAAGCCAACCTTTATTTCCCCAACTGCCAGCTCCGGGTTTTGGGGGGTACTTTGAGCAAATGTCCCTAAGTGACAGAAGGTTCGTTTCAGTTGCCTTTTTCTGTTTTCTGCACCTTTGGATCTGGGAAACTACCCACTGAGTGGAATTTTCTTTGTATGCAAGTTTTCAGACTTCTTAAACATCTCCTGGTTACAACCAAGGCAGTTAAACTGCTGCAAGAGGGCCCATTTCCCTACCAATGTCGTTCCTGTTTATGCATCCATTGGGGCTTCCCGTCCACATTGGCCAGTGGTCCTTGTGAACACAAGGCAGGACTGCTGGTGTTCTAGATTTTTTCACCGCATGGTACAGAGGTGTGAGCTTGTCAAAACAGCAGTTTAGACTAACGGCAATCTGTTTCTTCTGCCCAATTTTAAAGGGCACACTGTGGGATTCAGGGCCTATAAGCTTAAAAATGTTCTCCCTAGCTATTTGGGCTTAGGGGATAGGTGCCCTTTATTTAAAAAGCATGCTTGAAAGTCACACCCCCTGCTTACTGTTTTACTCTTTAACAGCCTAACACGTTGCATCTGCCAAGAAACGTGAAGGATGTTAAATGTTGCATAGTAGTATTAAAAAGTGCAAGCGCATGATGGCAAAAACAGGAGTTTAACATTGCTGATGTAAATTTCAGGGAGGCACAGTTATTTTATTATCCTGATTCACCCACCCACTTACCTCAAAAAACCTGGAAGGGACCAGACCATGGTTGAGGTAGGTCTATCTGTGTTGCTGAATACAGGTATTCCTAAGAGTTAGATCTCCAGGCAGTTCCTCTGACGAAGCAACATACATGGATCCCTCCAACCCTGGCAAGCAATGCATTTGTGTCATAATTTCTTCCTGGTGAGATGTTCTCTAAGGAACTACAGTAAAGCTTTCAAGAACCACTGTTGTTCCTGCGGCTGTGAGTACTGGTGTTTCTACAGTCATACCTCGGGTTAAATATGCTTCAGGTTGAGCATTTTCAGGTTACGCTCCACGGCAACCCGGAAGTAATGGAACACGTTACTTCCAGGTTTCGCCACTCGCGCATGCACAGACGCTCAAAATGATGTCATGCACATACGTGGCGAATTGTGACCCACAGACGCGGGTTGCGTTCGCTTCAGGATGTGAACAGGGCTCTGGAACGGATCCTGTTCGCATCCAGAGGTACCACTGTACAATTTAACAGTTCTTGTGTGGGGACATTAACTACTAAACATTGACATATAGGTATTGCTTGCTATAGGTCCCCTAATAACAGTATAACACCTTGGATCTAACAGGATCCAAGCCACTCCAGAGTCTTCCATAATTCCCAGCATTGAATTACAGTAGGAAATGGGTCTCAGAGACTTCAGTGGCTTGCAAAGATGCACCCTGCATTGTACTATGGGTTTTGGGATTATTTATTTTTATTTTAACTGAGATTCATTCACTTAATGACCATATTCAAGTTTCAACTTTTTAGGTCCTGAACAAATCTAACAATCTAATGTGCATGGCATAGTTCACTGAACCCTTCATTATACATTATACTGTTGCACATAAAGTGATATTAGCATTGGTTGATTTACTCTACATTTTTCCCCCAAGTGTGAATCAGACTGCAGGATTTTGATTGGAATATCTTTAATGATGTTTTCATATGTGGATTCTTTTTCTTCCTTTTTTATATAAAAAATAGGCTTTCGTATTTTGATGAGTGAAGCGCAATTTAATGGTAGATTTGAGGTTTTCTTTCTATGATTAAAAACATTTTAAACAGATTTGGAGACCATTAAGCTATAATAGAATTGGTGCCTCAAGGTAGAAGAATTATTATAAGAATGCAGAATTAATTCATTTTAAAACTGAAATTCTTTTTGGAACATGCTAATTGTGATCTAATCCCTGGCATAATGTCTATTAATTTTATTAGGAATTAGCACACATGCATGAAGGAGTAAATGTCACAATATTTTCTTTCTTCCAAAAGCTCATAGAGAGCATTTGGCATGAGAACATAGTCCACATTTATGATAGCTAGAATAATATGAGTGACCACAATTGCTGCAAAGGAGCATTATACTTTATTACTTCAATAATCCTACTGAAAAATGAAGTTGTTTATTGTACTCCATTGAACAATTAATATGGGTCAGTTGAAATTTCAAAAAACTTGGCATCAACATCTGAGCTCTGTGGAGTTAAACAGTATTTTACTATCGTGGAGAATCTGAATCTGACCTCTATGGTTTCTGTAGTTGGTTGGTTAGATTTGCCATATTTATTAGTTTTAACTTCATTGTGTGGATTGGCAGCACTTCTGTTAATTTAATAATTTACTCCATATGATAATCTGGATTGCTATGATTATTCAGTTGCTCCAACATGCCATGTTTAAATTAAGGAAGGAGTAGGTTAAGAATGTAGCTTATATTCACAGTTTCAGCTTGTTTACTCATGTTCTCGGAGCATTTTAAATGGAATTAACTGGTGGCTGTTTTTCTTTATTTATTATGGTTATAACTTGCTTTTTTCAGCCATGATTGGCTTCTAAAGCAGCTTCCAATGAAAACAACTGAAAAATAGGTACCATATATTACATGGAGGAATTTATGGTTGGTTTTTTCCTGATCCCTGCAGTGGAGAACTTATAACAGGGTGCTGCTTAGGACTGGTATTAAGTCCTATAAACAGTGCATACCAATAAGGCAGGTGCTGCTTTGCCTATTGTAATGATTACATAGGAAACACCTCCAATCAATAAGTGATGCTCTTCAGTAGAACACTGAAGCTTAGCTAAAGCCACAAGCTCATTACTGCTCACTCTGTCTCCCGCACATGCCCGTTGTTGATGTATGAAGCTGAGGACACATGGCATTAGCCACAATTCCATAGGTGTCCTGTAGCTTCTTGAGAAATACTCCTGTTTGATGTGGTTTCCCTCAAACTACCTTCCACGCGACTTGAAAATGGAAGCTGTGGTTAAGTGGGGGGGGGGGTGTACATTTCAGAATGCCTTTACATATTGCAGAGATGAAAGTCTCAGTGAATTGAGAGTTGGAGAAACAAATCAGGCATTGGGCAAAGACACCTCCACCAGGTCTGCCTGGGAATGTAAAACCGTCACTTGAAGCACAGCAGGGGGGAAGTTCCTGAAAAAGTTAGATCTTCGCTGGAAGCCTGGGCTGTAAATTAACTTGTGGATACTTCTACTTTGTTCCTCCCCAAAAAGTATTGCACTGTTTTATCCTTTTCCCCCTCCAAAAGTCAGTATGCTGTCGGAGCTGTGATTTGTACTTCTCTTGACGTTTTATTTGCTGTTTTCAAGGAAGAGATAGCATTCTACTATGTTTACATGTTTTCTTATACTGTACCATGGGGGTGGAGGGGGAAACTGACGTGGTGTTTGTCCAGGATCCCCACTAGTAAATATAGACTGTGTCCATTGAGCTCAGTATCCTGTTCTCACAAAATCCAACCAGGTGGTCTTAAAGGAATATTTTGTAAGCAAGACCTTGAAATGTGTCCTAAACTGTGTCCTAAATACTGTAAGTGTATCATTTCTTTTGATAGTTTACTGATCAGGTGGATTGATGCATAAGAAACAAGTTTATAAATAAGATGTGGAGCAGGCCATTAATACAGCAAAGTTTCCACATCTTTAAGTAAGTTTCATTTTGCTCAGGAATGAGCAGTGAGTGGGAATTTGCTCCTAATCAGAAAGCTTAGGTCAGGGTGGGAGGGAGATGTAATTCCTTGCTGCTGTCTGAGTTAAGAGCTTTCTGCAGTACTTTTTTCTGTGCCTTCCTGCAATCTTTTGTATATTCCATTATATCAGGTCTTTGACCATTTTCTGTGATTTATGCCCCAGGCTGCATAAAACTTCTTTTGCTTTGCAAAGCCTTCCAAAAATGTTTTTCACAAGGGTGGGTGTGTGGGTGTGTGGGTGTGTGGGTGTGTGTGGGTGTCGAATTTTAGCCAACTTTTTTTTTTTTAAGTCAAGCATTCTGTTTGATGCCTCCAAGTTTGAGGCCTAACTTTCAAATTAGCTGAGCACTTTTGAACTGTTGGAAAAACATCTCTCAAATGTATCTTTTTAATGATGATTACAGTATTTGCCAAACCTTTGCAGTACATTCTGCAGGTATCCTCCCTTTTGAGGTGCCTCTTGAAGACACTTTTAATGCCAACAGACCTATGCAGTTATTTAAATTTCTTGAGTATGCTGTCATTTTAATGATGATTGTTTTATGGAAGGCTGGGCTGTGTCTGTGTGAAATTTATGGCTATATTCATTATCACTGTTACTTAATGCAAGTGTATACCAAATGGTGTTTAAATGTGTCCCACTTATTGCACATTTCTAGAATGGTTCAACCCTAGGAACGCCTTTATTTGTTGAATTCGCTTTTTTATTCCTTCTACTATGTAATGGCATGGCACCATGTAATGAATGTGCACAAAAAATAAGTGCAATATAATATTTATTACAAAGGGGAAGTAGAACTTAGGCTTGGACCTGTGAGAGCAGTCCTAAATTGACCTTAAAGACACATCTCCTCATGAAAGATGACTTGAGACCTGATAACTTTTGCTCAGAGCAAGAGAACTGAAAAAAGTGCTTTAAAGTAATGAGGTGATGTTTGTTTGTTTTGTTTTTTAAAATGCAAATGCATTCTTAAGGGAAATAATTTTCAAACCAAAAAGTGTGTGCCGTTCATTTGCATTCACAGAGCTTTATCCCCACCCCTCACTTCCATGCTATGATATTTGTATACCAGGGACAAAATAGGGGTTGATTTTGAGGATATAGCTGTGCAGCAGAACAGTTTTTCAGAACTGATTGATCTATTTGTCAAAATCAAAGCATGACATAGATTCAAGAGTTCTCAGTTTTTATTTCTAAGGTACTTTGCTAAACGTTTGGTTTTTCACCGCTCATTTTATGAATGCAAATTCATTCGCTGTTGTAGAAGTGTATCCAATATTTTATTTTGAATCGCAAAACAGCATTCGTTATTCCAGGTTTCACCAACGTGCAACTTCTTCCTTGGGTATTATTATCTCCCAGCATGTTTTATCTGGAGTGGGTTTCTTAGCAACTAGCTTTCTTCTGCCTTTTCTGTGGCTCAGGGGACACTCCTAATCTCTGGGAAAGTAAATCCCATTGCCATCCTCCATTACATTTTCAAGGTGTAGAAAATTACAATGTGGTTTTATTTTGGAGCATCAGAGACAACCTACTTCTATTTAAAAGTGTTTATTTTTCTCTCAAACGTATTATATGACCTAATAAGTTTTGATATTTTAGGTTCAGAATTTGTGTATGCATAGTGTATGACATGATTGGTTTTACTGAAGCTTAACTATATTTTATTGTTGTTTATTCTTTTTGAAAGCTTTTCCAGGAAGGAAGGACAAAATATAAATAAAACTATATATATATATATATATATATATATATATTGCTTTTTGAAAAGTGCAGATTTTTTTTAAACCACAGCAGCAGCATATTGAATATAAGCAAATGCTGTAAAGAATCTACATTCATATTTTTATGTTTTATGTGTTGTTCAAGATACTAATGTTCCAGACTGGGACTGCTGAACGCAGAGAGAGTCTTTAAAAAAACAATTTCCCTATACCTACTGAAATTCATCCCCTATGTGCTATTTAAAGCAAATAGCAGCTGGAGGGTGGCTTTTAAGTGGGACAGGAAGAAAGGGTTAAATCCCCTCCTCTGTTCCATGGTGAAAGGCATTTTGTAGATTTAAGTACATATTAGTAACTCACCTTTATTGCGGTTTACAAATAAATGAGCCAAAACAATCAGAGTTTGGGTATACATATATCTTTGGTAAAAAGAATGCCTTAATAGTAACTATGCCAGTTAGCTGAAATAGTGTCGCTCTAATTGAGTCCAAGCTGCTTTCTAATATCTAGATTGTATTTGTTAAAAGAAACAAGCATGCACTAAATAGATTTACACAAACAAATTTGTTCCAAAGCCCAGCCATGCCTACAGTCTAGCAGCTCCATTGTCATTGATTTCAGTGAGATGTCAGTGTGTGTAACAATACATGGACCTCAGCTATTGTATACTCACAGAAAAGATATTTCCGTTTCTGTCTGCATCTACTTCGGTTAAGCTTTAGACTGTTAGGTGACCTTCAATTTACCTTGTCTAGCACAGTCCCAAAGGACCACCTGCATTGATGTGCCCTTCAGGCTTATTATCTATATCACAAGTAACAGGCATCGTCCTCCCTGCCACCCCAGAATTTATGCCATTGTTAACATCACTATTACAAGTTTCATGTGTAAATATGAGCTCTCTAAGGCAACCAGTGTTAGCTTTTGCATATGACTGGTATGTTTCCGGCATCCATTGTGCAGTTCAGTGCGGCTTATTCCCTGTTGAATGCATGTAAGTCTGGAGCTGCAATAATAATAATAATAATACTGGCTTTGAGTTTTTTCTGGCTCAGAGGGGAAAGAGGCATCATATGGGGAGCCATCATCTTCCCGGCAGTATATTACAGATGTGGCTTCAGACTTGGAGGGCATCCTCACAACATAGGAGTCATTGACTGAAGAATCAGGCAATACTTTAAGAAAGCAGACAGGGAAAGTGGGGCTAATATGTTTAGACAAGCCAGCATGCCATTGAAACAACAGCTGTCCATGCGTGGTTTCCAGCCAGCACCTGCCACGGCAGGTTTAACCCAAGAAATTTTGCTGCCTAAAGCAAAGTACAAAATGGTGCCCTCCCATTCCATATTTGGAATCCAACTGCATTGGCAGATGACTCTTGGCTCAATGTTGGCAATGGGACCTTAAGGCATAAGGCTTGCTCAGGAGGGGAATGGCATACACTGTTGTCTTCCAACACCCCATTGCTGCTCTGTGTCTCCCAGCATCTGCTGCTTGAGGCAGCTGCCTCACTCAGCCTAATAGTAGGGCCACAGTGGTCTGTCTTGGATTCTGACATACCATGATTTGCCTTGATTGTAATCCTGAATATCAGATGTGACTCTGCTGTGCTCTGGGGGAGTCATGACCTGTTGAGTTCCACAAACTTAAGACTGACACTGATGGATAGCCTGCCACGCCCTGGACTGGTGCTAAGTAAGAAGGCATGCAAGAGGAAGCTTGAGCCCAGGGGTGGGCAATACCCCATTTTCCCTATTGGGGCAGCCTTCCCAGGATAGACCCAACTTTATCCTCCCACAGAGGTTAATGATGCTACAACTTCAAAGCACCCAAAATTCCAATAGGAGGAAATAATTTTAAACTGAACAGTGAAGTCCTCTAAGGAGTGAGAACTGATTTCGATCAATATTCATAGAGAATATTGTGCTAAATGTGCATTTCCCCATTACCTGTCCGTAAATGATTTGTTTGGGTTGAAGAGTAAGTATCATTTTGTGCATTGTGAAATTTCCAGATCTGTCCAGCAAGGGGGTGTGGATCCAGTTTCATAGGGTGAGTAAATGACTAAACACAGGGAAATGGAAATTGATTGGGAGGCAGGTGGCTCTGTGAAATGCATATAATCAGCAACACAATAAGCTATGTGCCCACTGCCCAGTTGGCACCTTGCCCAAGGTTGACTTAATTTTACACATCGTAAAATTAGTCCCAGGAGCCCTTCTTTGTTGGGCTGGTTTTTGATGCATGAAAGTACACTTCATGGCAGCACGATCTCATTACCTTCACAATGGGAGAATGCGGAGACAGGCATAATTGCTTACTTTGAAGGGGTCTCAGACGTATTCCACAAGCAGGGCGGGGAATAGAATGAGAAGAAATGTCTTTTGGAAACAACCAAAATATAATGCAATATTTTAATGTTCTTTGATTGGGCTTTTCTCTTGCTTGACTTACACTCATTCATTCTTTTCCTGGACAATCACTTATTCCAGAACATTACACATTAATCAAACATAATAGTTATATTCCCCCCCCCCCGAATATCCCATTTATATTCTGTTGCATTGAACCATCTCACACTAAGCATTATGAAACTAATTTTCCACACTTAACTGGTTTTTGCCCTCTCCCCCAACCTCCTCTATTAAAAGCCCCATCTCACCATGGTCATGATGTAAGCTGATTCTCTAAATCACTGAAGAACTTCAAAAGCAGTTTGATGCAGCATGGAGGGGATGAGTAGGGAGAGAAAGCTTCACTGGATGTGTTCCAACTCTTTTGCATGTCATAAGTATTAGTTGAATCATTAGTATGTGATAGGACATAAGTCAACAGAAATCATGAATTGTATTTAATTTTGCAATTCTATACAAACCTTTGAGTAAGCTCCTCTGGACATAACAAGGCTTCTAGAATGGCACTGCGATTCTCACTGCTTTCAATGGGAGCTATTAATCGTGTCTCCAAAGCATTTTAAACAAATATGTTATACGTAGATCAGTTCTCCAGTGACAATTAGGGTTAATTTAAATTTTGAGTGGAGAAAGGAAGTTATGGGAAAGTATAAGTAAATGATTTCTGAAATACAGGAGTCTGGAGAAATGCAGTAGCAAGTTTTGTTGTTCTTGTTGTTGTTGTTGTTTAGTCATTTAGTCGTGTCCCACTCTTTGTGACCCCATGGACCAGAGAATGCCAGGTACTCCTGTCTTCCACTGCCTCCCACAGTTTACCTTTACACTAAACATATGTTAAGGGTTTTATTAATATTTTGTAAGGAATGAGGTAAGGAGCATAATTGATGCTTCTTATCAGAATATCTGTATACACCCTGAGATTGTACTTTACTGTTTTGCTGATTAAGTTTTGCAGATTCGAGTCATATTCAGACCTTTGTCTCAGATGGGAGATTTACATGTCACAGAGAGGGAGCTGCTCTGATAATGAAAAATGCTTTACAATGGGACCTCCAGTTACGAACTTAATTCGTTCCAGAGGTCTGTTCTTAAGCCGAAACCGATCGTAACATGAGGCACGCTTTCACCAATGGCGCCTCCCACTGCTGGCGCGCAACTTCCACTCACATCCCAGGGCAAAGTTTGCAACCGGGAGCATCTACTTCTGGGTTAGTGGAGCTCGTAACCTGCAGTGTTCGCAAGGAGGACGGTACGTAACATGAGGTTCCACTGAATTACAGAAACACGAGTAGAGTGGCACAGTCAGGTTATGTAAATGCCACAAACTAGCAACACCAAGCCCTATGAATTCGATGCTGGTAGTAATCACCCATTTACCCATGCTAGTGCTTTCACATAAGAGTGTGAGTTGGCATTAGATTTCAAGTCATTATTTTTCTTTTGCTAATGCCATGAAAGCTTTGTGTCAATGTTGTTATTTGTATCTTCTTCTTTGGTGAACACTCGTAGCCAAGTAAGATTGTTTTCCATAAACACGGTTTTAAAAGTGGGTCCGTAAGTGACTGTGGAGGCCAATTCTGGATCCACACGCCCTTCCACAGTGGGGGCATAGGTTTCCAGGCAGGAGTTTTCATGGTCAGGGTTTGCCAAGCGTGCCTTCCTCTTAGCACGTTTCTCCCTTGCGCCCTGAGTTTGAGTGTCTTCAAAGCCCATGACTCCTTTGGTAAAGGCTGTTCTCCAATTGGAGCGCTCGCAGGCCAGTGTTTCCCAGTTGTCAGTGTTTATACTACATTTTTTTAGATTTGCCTTGAGAAAGTCTTTGAACCTATTTTGTTGACCACCAGCAATACGCTTACCATTTTTAAGTTTGGAATAGAGTAGTTGCTTTGGAAGACGATAATCAGGCATCCAAACACCATGACCAGTCCAATGAAGTTGATGTTGAAGAATCATTGCTTCGACACTGGAGATCTTTGCTTCTTCCAGTACACTGGCATTAGTTCCCCTGTCTTCCCAAGTGATGTTATTTGTATATCCTGGGCAAGAATCACCTAAAGAACCCTGTCAGTGTTAGCCATGTGCAAAGTGTTAGGAGATCCCAGAGATCCCTCAGAAGAGGGGTTGGTTTTTAAACCACTCTGGAAACTAGCTCTGTGAGGAGAATGAGGTTTCTTGACAATTCTCAATGAACTACAATTTGTAGGATTCTTTGGGGTGGGGGAGCCATGACTGTTCAGATGGCATCGTATTGCTCTAAATCTATAGTGCAGATGTGGCCTTAGGTAGTATATTACAGAAACATAGACAGTGGTCACAAATAGCACAACTTAGATTAAGTAGAGGTTTTAAAATCTGGGAATTCCTATTACAATATTTGGTTCACTCGAATTTGAGATTTACTCACCTTAAAGATATTGGGTGATATCCAAGTGAGTCATATGTTTATTACTTTCAGTGGATCAACTCTGTAATTAATGTTGGATATTACCCATTGATTGATTTTTCAGCTGCTTAGAATGTATTTTAACCCAAATTTGCTTTTCACAAGTACTTTACCTAAAATAGAAAGGGAAAAAGGAATGTCTTATTCCCAATGAATATTGAATGCCTTATTTCTGAGGGAAAACTTGGAGATTTTATCCCAAAAATAACTGAAGAAACATGCATATGTGGGAATAAAATGGGAACTGAGGTTTGTCCGTATCTCTGAGATCCTTGAGGAAAGCACATGATAAATATATAATAATTATGTAATTTATGGGTGAAAAGAGAGGTAAAGGGAAAGTCCCTTCTGATAACGGTCTTAAAATATGTTTCCACCACAGTGTTGAGCCATCAACTATAAGTGAATCAGTAGTTGAAATAAATTAAGTGATTGGAATCTCAGGGTAAGTGATTATGCTAGGGGAAAAAAAACATATTTAAATATTGTTGTAGTTGTCTCCGAGGGAACACTGGAAGAAGATAAGAATTATAGCTTGCTGAGCTTGAATTTTGAAACTCCTGGATCACTGTGGGGGTCCCCCTGGCCTAGCAAAATGTTCCAAAGGAAAATAAACAACAGTTCTCCATTGGTAGTAATGAATGAAGGGTGTTTGGCGCTGCACATATGTAAACAACAAAATTGACCACATTGTTAGCTATTGACCCATGAACTTGCATTGATTCCTGTGCAGGGGGTGAGTACTGGCAAATGAATCAAAGAGGAGTTGGCAACTGCTTTGTAAACGTCGTCTAGATTTTAGAGAAGTAGAAAGTCAAAGAATCTGAGAAATATGCAGAACTTTTAAAACTCAAATAAACATTTAACTGATTATAAAAATGTAAATCCACACGAGGCCACCTTAAAACAAATACATGTTGTAGCATATTTCCACCCAAATTGTTTCTCATTGTCTAAAGGCAGAGTTTCATCTGGAGTGTAAAAAAACAGTTTAAGCTGCAGGCCTATAGTTGTATGTAGCATTGTTGTGGAACAGTTGTGGTGGAAAAACTATGTCTGCAGCTCAGATTGGGACAGGTTTTAATATGAACACGTTTGAGCCAACAGGATCTTAATCCAAAGGAGATTTTTTTAGCAGAGTTCATCTTAACTAGAAAAAAGGGTTGTTTAAAAGCAAAATGCTAGTAATTTATCCAAATTCAATGCTTTTACTGAAATTAATTCAGTTGTTTCATCTGTGTCAAATCATAACAAAGATAATTACATTAAGAAAATCGGTTAACAGTGGCTAGAGCCACAAAGCCCATTTTGGATGGCCTTTTTCTCTTAAAAATGTTCCAAAAGAGAATAAAAAAGTAAAACAATTGCTGATAGAACATTTCTAACATCTGTTATGCTTCCATGAGGCACTGAATACAGACAAACCTAAAATATAACCATTTATCCCCTATAATGAAGACTCACAGAAAATGCAACTCAGAGCCAAACCATCAAAACGGGATGGATTTAATTGTATAAGACTAACCCCAGGTTAGCTGCTTTGCTCTTTGCTTCTGCTCCAAGTACAATGAGTGGCTCAACTGAAGCCATTTCTTGGGTTCTTCTGTAAAGCTCTGTGATTTCACTGCTTAAAATTATGACTGATACAACCTTTAAAACTGTTCACTGCCTTGACCCAATGTGGCTTAGCTATCACTTCTCTATATATCGGGGTATTTGATATGGTTCCGTCCAAAAGTTGTGGACTACATATCTCAGCATCACTGACCATTGGCCATACTGGCAGGGGATGATAAGAGTAGTAATCCAGAACTTCAAGAGGGCACCATTTTTTGCTTTCCCAGCCCCATATGAACCTCAGTGCTCGCCTTGGAATTTCCCCATTGAGGGAACTGAAATCAACAGCCTCTAGGAGTAGGGCTCTCAACAATTCAGCTCCCAGGCCAGGAACTGGCTAGGGAAAGATGCAAAGATAAAGAAAGCTCAGAAGAACATGTTAAATGCTTCCCTGACATCTGTCTAGGCAGAATTATACCTTGGCTTTCTCCAATTGGAGGGGAAGGAGTTTATAGTTGTGGACTGGATGAGAAGGCAGTTGCAAAATCAGCAGAGTGCTAAGACTTGAAGAGCTTTAGCCATCCTTTGATTCATGGTTTGTCAGACAGTTTAGCTTGAAGCAGTTCTTGGAGAGTATGGGAAACACAGAACTATCTTTAAATCATTTTGCTCTTTAGTCTTTATGCCACTGACACCATTCTGGTGTGTGTATGTCTGTGAGGTACTGGTTTAACTACATACATTTTGTGGCTTGAAACCACACCAGGGGATTACAGAGAATTAATGTTTTGTGGGCTTCCATGAGGACCACAGTGTGCACGGAATGAAGGTTATCCCATTCATTCCCAGCTGTGATCCCAAAGGAAATCATCTCCAAGCTACAGTGGCGTAGTGTGGGGGGTGCAGGGGGGGGCGGCCGCACCGGGCGCAACATCTGGGGGTTAGGGTTAGGGATAGGGTTAGGGGGCGCAAATCCAGGGTTAGAGGCGCAAATTACTTGCCTTGCCCCGGGTGTTGACAACCCACGCTACACCACTGCCAAGCTATAATTATGCATAGCAAAAAGCCCCCACTGATACCTTCGTTCCTCAGCCAGCCAATGCTTGAGAGAAATGGTGATACCTTGGCAGTTCTTGGCAAACCACACAGGGTTTTGGTACAGAAACTAGGTGTTCGAGAGGAGAGGACCACAAACCAGTATTGAGCAAAACAGTTTATTTGATCATCTGTGTGGGTTATCCCTTCTTCAACAAACCATGGTTAAAGCCAACTATGCATTACATACAAAACACTGCTGTTATGTATGTGTATGTATGTGGGAAAGCTAGAGAAAGATCTATTTCTTACCTATCCCTCTGGTTCAGCATAAGATAGCAACACTTGAACAGCGCCCCTCTTCAATACAAACAAAATTCCAATGCAAAATTTCTAAACCTGTCTTTCCTGAATGGTGTGTGAATGTTGATTACTTGTATATAAATAAAACTCTGCATGTGTGTGCATCTACACACACTTGCATACATGTCTGCCTCTCTGTCTTCCCAAATCACTACAGTACTTTATTTTGAGTTGCAGTCCTTGAAACTAAATAGTTGTGGGACTGGCTGTAACGCTGCATGTAAACATCTTGCCATTGTGGAGCAATATCCAAGTTGGAGTCCCCGATGAGGTCTCTTGTTCTAAAAAATTATGTCAGCTGCAGAATGTTGTGCCAGGTGCTGGGAAAGCGTGTCTGAAAAGTTGCAGGAAAAGAAAGCCCCAAATTTGTATAACATTTCTTGGAAGAATTTCAGTGGATTTAACTTTTAGAAGAATGTCAGTATCAGATGGGGAAAGACTGGCATTTTCCACGGCTTTATTTTTCATTATGTTCGCAATCTCACATCCTTTTTCTTTTGCGGGGAAAATGATTATTCCAGGTAATTTGGAACATTTCCCTGATGACAATGGGAGAAGCTCTTCAGGATTTTCCACAATTAGATTTGAGGCCACTTTCACACATGGCCATTGGTTCTCTGTGGCTGCTTTGAGTATGGCAACAATCCCAGGATTCACACCACATGGTTGTACGGGAGTATGGGCACTGCTGGTTTGCTATTCAGTCTTACCAAAACTGGTGCTCATCTTATATTTGGTACTGTTTTAGGGTAAACTTTAGTGGAATATACAACAGCAAGCGAAAGCATCATCGTTTGATTTGACATTTGGAATTCAATCGTTGTGGGTCAGTGGCGTAGCGTGGAGGGCACAAGGGCAGTTACTCTGCATGCAGAATTGTTAGGGGTACATAATTTCAACACCCTGTGCTGCCTTAATATAGCTGTGTGCTTCCTTCACTGGGCTCTGTTGAAAACAGCTTCTCCACGTGAACCTTAAAGTGTCCTCTCCAAACAATGGAAGACTCTTAATTTTCTTATATCTATGGCTGTGATCTCCTGAGTGACACGGCCCTGGCAATCCGTGCTACGCCACAGCATTCAGCTGACCTGCATGTGCTTCCCATACCAAGGTGTAGATCAGAACTTGGCTATTCACTTACTTTCCTACCTACAAAATAGGTTATATCCAATTCTGAACACATGCGGAACACATACAACTGAGACAGAATGGAAATAGACTGAGGCTGCAATTCTGCACTCACTTGGGAGTAAGCTCCACTGAACATAATGGAACAGACTTCTGAGGAGGCATGTATTATAGGCAAGTTTCACTGGGATTCTTTTATTGTGCAGTTTGATGTTTGTCTAACTGGGTTGTTTTTTTACTTTGTAAGCCCACTTTGGCAAAGAGGTGTATATTAATCAATTCATTTAATAATTAATATAGGATTGCACTGTGATTCACCTATCTGTACAGGAAATAATTCAAGCTAGAAATTCTGGAGACCTTCAGTGCTCAAAGAATGTGCTTTAGCATGGAGCCCTCCCCAATCACTAGTGGTGAAATGGACTGGATCAGATCCAATGCATCTGTTCTAGTCAGTGTTCCATTTAAGATATTTTTTTTAAAGAAGCAACTATTTAATGGCAGAGCATTGCTAAAGCAGAAGACGGGATCTTGCACAGTTCTCCCTCCCCCAGGTGGATAAAGGATCATGTGGGTAAATGGGATATGTACTCATTCTTTTAATTTCTTGGAAAAACCATGGAAATCCAGCTGTGGGGGGGGAGTACTTGGCTGAAAAGCTCATCCTAGACTTCCATAGAGACAAGATTGCGCAAGATTGAGACAAGATTTTTCTTTTAACCCTATGTGCCCTCTTGTCAGAAGTGGGAGGCTAAACTACCTAGCACCTAGCACCTTTTGAAGTGGTCAAACAAACTGAACTTATATGGAGCAGTTTAGGTTTGGGTGCTTCATAAAGCACTGACTTCCTGCAAAACTGGAGGCCTGCATCATATATAGGACGCATATATAGATCCAGTGAGTTGGTGGTGATGTGGTCAACTGCAGCAGCTCTGCTGAACAATCTTGCTATCTGGAATCAACGTGCTTTCTAACGTAAGATTCCTACATATATATAATAGCGCAATACTGTGTCTACTCAGAAGTAAGTCCTGTGGAATTCGTTGAGGCTTACTCCCAGGTAAGGACTGCAGCCTAATTTATTATTTTAAGTAATTGCTGCATTACTTTGTACTTTGGCAGTTGCATTAAATCATTAGGTTGCAGATTGTTGTGAAACGGTTCCATTAGCCATTTTAAACTTTACAACAGGCTCCCTAACTCAAACTAAAAATAGAGTTGAAAGGAGTGTTCATGTAAAGAAATTGGAGGAAGTCTCCTTAATTGAAAAATCATTTGTCTGCTTTTCTACTTGAAAATATACTGGAAGGCCTCATTAGGCAGTTCTCTAGTGCCACACTCTGAGACAAAAAGCTACTGTACTTTAATGTCTATCTTCATTAGACTTTATAATATTCTGGATTATAAAGGCTTCCACTTGAGCACCCTCCCACATCTCTGTAGTCTACATCTAAGGAAGATGTAGAAAAAAAATTGGAGAAAAATTGCACTTCATTTTAAGTTTGTTTATTAGGAGTGTAGCACCCTGCTTGTGGTTAACGCTTAGCTGGAATGAAATATTCAACGCAGCAATAGAGAAATTAAAATAATAATTTATTTGTCAGACAAATAAATATGAGGCACAGTGGTATATGGTTACCAAGCTCTGGCCTGCCCTCCTGCCATTCTGGCCAGCACTTATATTTCCTTAATCCAGCCCCCTTGCTCCTCCTGTGGCTGCCTCTGTCCAATCAGCCTGGTTGAAATTCCTATTGGCTGTTTGCTAGAACCAATCACAAAAGATACACCCATTTCCTCATGCCCTTTTATGGGAAACAAAAAGCTATATATTCTTCTATCTATAAATGACAAATAAGTAGTAATATATCTTACATGTGTCTCAACAAGGAACCTTAATTACCAGCTCACCTCGCCCTATTGCCCTCCAAAACAGATGGTTAATCTTAAATTTTTATCTTAAACAGATGTCAAGGATCATCATTGAAAGATCTCCTTCTCTTGAAGGTCTTTTAAACAAAGGCCTGACAACCAGTGCTCTAATGATGTTTCCCCGCCCGGCAGGGGGGGCTGGGCTGGTGGCTGATGGCCCCTGTGATCTCTTCCAACTATATGAAATAAGAATCTAGCATAAGGATTTAACATTTCTTAGCTTCTAATTCCTTTGCATAATTACATTTAAGCCAATATATTTAATACATAACATAGATAGCCTTTTAGAAGAATAAACCTTTTCAAAGTAAAAAGTGAAGGAACATTTTACAGCCTCAAAAATAGAAAGAAAGAAAACCTATCTTCTCCAGCCAAGCCAGTTGCCTTTTTCACTGCTCTTGACCTTTCAACCTTAGGAAAATATGGCTCAAGTTTAATGGGAGGCACATCGTTTTATTTTACTATTTATCCACTCTTAATTATGTTTTTCTCTGCTTTTTTATCTTCTGTAATATGTAGGGTCAGTGTAACCTTGGCTGTCAGCCTGTAATTCCCTTTGACTTTGAGAATTGTTTTCTGCTATAAATCAGGGGGGCCCCTTGTCTAGGAGGAAAAACATTGCCAAGGTTCTTAGGCAGCTGCTCTTCTGCCTGGCATGAAACATTTGAAGATCTTTAAGCTCATTTTAAAATACAGGCCCTGATCAAGCCTCAATAAAAATGCAGGCTATGATTAGATGCCTCAGGAGTACTGTAGTCTTCTTTACCTTAGTTTTAAAATGACTTATACTTAGAACTGTTAATATGGGTGGGACGCAACAAAAGGTTTTGTGTAGAACATGGGGTCCTAAAAGATTGTGCTTCTTTGTTTTTTAAACAACATGTTTCTAGTCCTCATGGTTATAGCGCATGTGCTGAAAATATAGGAGCAGAGTCTGAAAATGGTATAAAATCCTCTGGCCCTCCAGATGTTGTTGAACGCCAGTTCCCATCAACCCTGGCCTATTTGGTCAATGGTCAGGGATGATACATACATACATACATACATACATACATAATTTTAGTTGTATGCTGCCTTTCCACAGTTCCAGCCATGCTCCAGGAGGCTTACAAGATGAAAAAAAAATCACATAAATACAACATAACAAAAGTAGAACTAAACAATAAATAAAACATTTAAAAACACACAACCAAACTGAACAATTTCCTTATAATTCACAACAATATCTAAAATAAAGATTCAAAGGAACAAAAACATCAACAATTCCCTCCTCCCACCAGCAACACCCCAGCCCAAGAGTCTGTTCTTCAGCCTCAACTTTTGTAGCTGGAGTCAGTCCCAGGCCAGGTGGAAAAGGCCTGCAAGGCAGGCAGCAGGTCTTCCAGGACTCACAGCCAAGATGGGAGTTGAAGTGCAACAACGCCACAGATTTCTATTGGAACCTGAAAGAGAGGCATACTTAGGGGTGATGTAGCTCCCTGTCGTTTGGAATGTTATCTATTTCCCCATCCTTTCCTTTGATATATCATTTTTCCTTGATATATCATTTCTCCTTGATTTTTCTCAAGAACCATTGTGATAAAGAAGGGACTTACTCACAGACTGGAATAGGAAGAAAGACAACTCCACTGCTAGCTCAGGACTTGGTCTTAATATGTCTCAACATCCTCATATAGCAAATGCACCAGCCAGAAAATGCACATGACTCATAACAATCTTCATTGCTATCCATATGCTAGAAAGTGATTTTGCAGCACTATCAACGGTATGCAGAACTTTGGAAATGTCATGTTCTAAAACAATTTTTTAAATGCGCTTTTTCTCATCCCATCATCTTTCTCTTGTGTCTCCATGACTACTTTGCTAATGGTGTACATCTTATTCATCTGTCTAGAAAGTATGATAAAGTTACCAGGAGAGACAATATTAATGTGCTGTCAGGTATTCAGGGCCAACGTGATGGCATGAGAACAGACTTGGCAGCAATCTGCAAATGCGAAAGATAGTGTTCAGGGTTTTGTTTTGTTTTTTTATTCTCCCTCCCCCCTTTCCCCCACTCTTGGGGCACAAATCTGACCTCATCACTCAGGGAGAGTGACCTCTGTCAATATGTTTGAAATGCTTAGAACAAAGTTTCAAGCGGAGTGGAAGTTTTAGCCCAGGTTTTAAACAAACAAGGCTTTAATAACGGCACCACTGTTTTTCCAATGAACACATTCAATACTCTTTTTGTTTAAGTGGAGTGCATCTTGAAGAACCTTTTAGGGCAAGATCTGTGAGAGCCCAATTCCTGCATCTTTTCCAGAAATGTCAGCAAGAAGAATTTTATATGTTTTTGTCAGGCACTCAAAGGAATTGATGAATTTTCACTGCTGCAAGAGAGAGTATCAGATTTTTGTTCCCATCCACATTTTTGTTTGTTCCATGATTTCTAGTATTTTGTATCGATCTACCGTGAGTCCGAAATGTGGCTTTAGTTTTTGTGTCCCACCAGTTCCCTGGGGAAATCCGCAGTTTACTGCTGAATCAGAACAAACGTCAATCCATGGAAAATCCAAAGAAAAATTGTCCCTCTTCTGAACCGGTCCTAAAATAGCTCCTGGGGGGGATTTTGCATGCTTTCTTGGGAGCTGTGTTTGGGGCTGTCCATTCCTACCTTTATTCCAGCAGGATAATTTTTCCAGTTGTCTCTCCTGCTTCGAGCAGTGCAGTTCCAGTTTTCTTGGCATGCTTAATTTGTTTGTTTTACTTTTGCCTGTTTAGCATTCATATAAAAATTGCAATCAGATAATATACTATATGTGCAAAACATGTGCATTGGAAGGGTCTCAGCTCCTTTTGTATGTGTTAGATTATTGTCTGATTCTCTTGTTTTCTTATTCTCTGGCTTTCTTATTCTCTGACTTTGGCATGTGTGGATGCAACTGAAGGTGGACAGAACACAAAAAGTGGACTATTGATTATAATGAATGGGAAAACATGGGGGTTCAGGGGTCTTTTCTTAAGTAAACTCCAAGGCAAAAATCACAAGAGGGAACACCCAGACCCAAAGCAAGTTGGAAATCGGGCAAAGAGGTACAGAGTTAAGGGAAAGTTTGGCTGGGCCATTACTCAGAAGAATGAGTATTTATGGGTTGTGGCCAGGTGAGAAGACTTCAGATTATGTTTCTTAACCATCGAAGACCGATGTTACCGGGCCAAATGGATTTTTATCTCCTGTTTTTATTTATTCTATTTATTAGTATTTATATACCACCTTTTCTCCAAGGAGCTCAAGGTGATGTACACACCTTCCCACATTCTGCTCCTGTGAGGTAGGTTAGACTGAGAGCCAGTAACTGACTCAAAGGCACTGATCGGGTTTCATGGTGGAAACGCAACCAGGGGATTTGAGCCCTGGTCCAGCCCTCTAAACAGGACTCTAGACTTAACTCTTTATACTGTATCTGTGAGTGGGGTTGTCGTAATGTTTCTATCTCCATCATAGTGACATTGAGAGTGGTTTTCTAGCTAGCTTGTTTCCACACTGTGTGTAGAAAGTAAATTCTGAACCAGATGACCCTGCAGTTGCTTCCATTATTAAGAGTTGATTTACTCGTAACAGTAAATCTTAAGTTCTTTGCATAGGAAGCTGCCTTATACCGTGGTACCTTGGGTTACATACGCTTCAGGTTACAGACTCCACTAACCCAGAAATAGTACCTCAGGTTAAGAACTTTGCTTCAGGATGAGAACAGAAATCGCATGGCGGCGCGGCGGCAGCAGGAGGCCCCATTAGCTAAAGTGGTACCTTAGGTTAAGAGCAGTTTCAGGTTAAGAATGGACCTCCAGAACGAATTAAGTTCTTAACCCAAGGTACCACTGTACCAAGTTAGACCACCAGTGCATCTAGCTCAGTGTCACCTACACTGAACAGCACTGGCTTCGCAGTATTTCAGACAGCGTCTCTCTACCTGGAGATGCAGGCGATTGAACATGGGACCTTTTGCATGCAAAATGGATGCTCTATCACTGAGCCGTGGCTGCCCACCCACAGAGCTACCTGGAAGCTTTTAGAAGTCTGTGGATTTTACCTTTTCTGTAAGTCTACCCTGAATAGCTATTTGGAGGTTTTATGAGTGGAGCTTGTAACAATTACACAAGTTTACTAGTCAATTATTTCACAAGTAAAGGATAGTCTGGAGTTGTGATAGCAGCCGTATAATGTTAAGGTTAAAAATTATGAGCAGCCCTTTTAATAAAAGGAGGCATTTTGCAAGTCTAGACTCAGCGTTACCCTAAACAGTGATAAAGAGACACTTTTAATATGCATTTCCAGCAAGGACCGGGCCCAACCTCTGCTGACTTCAGTGGGAAATAGCATGTGACTGGCGTGTCAACTAAAATACATTTCTCTGTCAGGTATATTCTGTAACGAGCACACACAACTTGTGTAGGACCAAAGGCTTCCTCAGTCACTTCTGAGTTCGTGACAAAAAGAGACATGCAATCAGAGCTGTTCTCTAAATTGAAAAGACTGAACAAAATAAAAAAATTCCTTCCAGTAGCACCTTAAAGACCAACTAAGTTAGTTCTTGGTATGAGCTTTCGTGTGCATGCACACGAAAGCTCATACCAAGAACTAACTTAGTTGGTCTTTAAGGTGCTACTGGAAGGAATTTTTTTATTTTGTTTTGACTATGGCAGACCAACACGGCTACCTATCTGTAATTGAAAAGACTGGTACATCTTTAATCACGCAAATTGCTTCTGTACACACAAGAAAGAACTTGGTGGTGAGGTTCAGATCATTTCCACTGAAACCACACCAATATGGATGAAGACAGAGCCAGGTTTACCCTAACTCTGTGGCATTATATCCCACAACCCCCCCCCCCCTTTTACCTGTTGGCCCTGATTCACATACTCAAATTATAGCACTGGACCAACCATTTCCCTCCCTCTCATTACTACAGTGAAGAGGATAACACTGACAGCTCTTAAGTTTATTGGAGCTGGACTGTGACATGAGTATTTCGAGGAGACAGAAATTAATTGCTGCTAGCAGTAAAATATGCAGGCTCAGTTCACGGTATGGTTTCTTTTGCAGAGATAAAACAGGCAGACACATTGCTGTTCTGTTATAATTTTTTTTTTTATTCCATGTTCAAAGCTTCTTGTCGGTAATACTGTGCCATTTCTGAAAAATCTGGATATAAATCTGATATTCTTAAAAGGGGGGGGGGGCGACGGCACTAGATTATTGCACACATGATGAAAGTTGCCATGTGTAGCCTATAATTTCAGTTGCCAGTATCAACAAGTTCCTGAGAGAATTGTACGACCAAGCCTTTGAAATACCCTGGTACCTTAATTTTCCAAGAAATCTGAGGCACCTAGTAGAATTTTTTTAACTCTCCTGGTGACTGTATAAGCATTTAATAGAACCTACTAATGAAAAAATGTGTTCGTGCAGGTGTTGAGTGTACTGCTGTGAAATTACTGCACCCTGGGGGTTGTTTACTGTGCTCACAACATATTCTGTAATAGCTGGAGGCATTTATACTGATGTCAAACACACTGGAAACACCTATTCGTTCCTGTTTTGACTACAATGTTTAACAAATGGCTCGACCTTTTAACTGTAAAAATGAAAACTTGATTAACATAAAGGATATTGTCTGTCCCGTGATTTTCCAAATATAAATCAATGAACAAGTGACTAAACAAAGTACTATTGCTAAAATTATATGTAGCCTAGTCAGGACAGGTATAAACTGATCTGGTCCAAGAGATTTGGTGAAAATACCTGACTTGCTATAATATTTAATATTAATATAAATGTATATACGTCAAGCAGTTTCAACTCAGGAGTGAATAATTGTATTATTATTAATTACATTATTCAAAATCTGGTACAGTTTGGGAGCATTGGAATTGTTTTGACTTGAAGATGCAGATGCTGTTTATGATAAATCTAGGGAATGAGCTGGCAGAATCCATAGAATTTTGAACACTTAAACAGTGCTGAGTCATTTTATTGATTTCTTAAATGTTCATTCCAGCCTCCTTCCAATGAGTTAAAGGTAATATACACAATACACAGTATTTTATTCTCACAACAACCTTCCCCAGTTCACCCAACCCAGCAAGCTTCATGGCTTTCATGGGGTTTTAAACCAGAGTCTCTCTGTTCTAAATTCAACATTCTTAACTGGCTACACCAATAGGATTGCAATGCAACTTAGATCTGAAATGTGCATAACTGTGCACAGGGGTCATGCTTTTGAAGGCAGGCTTACGGCCCAGAGCATCATACTGGACATTGACCGTAATAAAATGACTTGACTATAACCCAGAGCATGAAAAGCTTTCCTAAATTACTTTTTGCATGCCCAGCACATTTTAAGTTGGCGCAATGCCGTTAGCACTACATGGCCCTTATTCTTTCCTCCCCCATCTTCAACCATATGTTTCTTAAGAAGTCAACATTGCATTTCTATAGGGGAGTCACTGTGAATGATTCAACATAATGGCTTGGCTCCAAAGAACTACTTTAGGAGTGTCCAAAGCCTTAGTTGTACTCTGTGGAATTCACTTTTTTTCCTGTTTGAGTGGCTGACAAACTGAGCAGAAACTGCTTAAGAAACTCCCATCAGTTTCAAAAGAGGCTGGTCCTGCAGCATGGAGAGTCGCTGTTGGGTTAGACAGGCAAAAAAAGCGAGCCACACCCTTATTCACAGAGAAGGGACTGCAGAGTGTAGGGATTGTGTCATTGAAGGGCATGCCTACTTGGGAGATTTCTAGTGAGCACTATAAAATGAGTGGCAAGGGGCAATATTGAACATATGGATAGGGTGTGGCTAACTGAAAAGTGGGAAATATCTCTTGGCAACAAGTTTTAGTCAAGGAAACAGGTATGCATCAGATTCAGACAATTATCAAAATATCAAGGCGAAGTGGGGTGTTTAATGGATGGATTTGGGGCATAGCTGTCAACTTACAGATTTGAAAATAATGGACCAGCAGCCTCGAAAATAAGGGATCAGCAGCCAAAATAAGGGATTTTGTGGGCACAGGTATGTTCAGCTTCTGAGCCCCTCCGAGCCAAAGGCAGAAAGCCCAGCCAGCAGCCAAACGAAGTCTCAAGCGGTGGTTCCCACAACGCAGCAACCCGGCAAAGGGGATGCAGCAAGGAAAACCACCATCACCTCTCCGCTGGGAAGCGCTGAGCAAAGGCGAGTCCCCAGGCAACGCGGCCGATTTGATTGGCACAAGGCATGCAAGCTCCACTCCCCAGTTGTTCTTAGACTCCTTATTGGCCGGCAGGGAGGGAGGGAGAGGAGCTGCTTCCTTTGAAACCCGGGAAATTTAAGGGACATCGTCAATAAGGGACAGCAGCGGGACACAGCGCTGGGATAAGGGAGTTTCCCGCCAAATAAGGGATTGTTGACAGCTATGATTTGGGGGGGGGGTGCTTGTCAGAGGCAAAGCAGGATCTCTCTACAGCATCCCACTAGCACTAAAACCGCTTGACCGATTTGTCTGCAGATTGGCAAGCTTCTTATCAAGGGGCATGTCTCTCACACCTGCAGTTTGCAGACCAGTTGCAACCGAAACACTAGAAGATACCATGGTGCCTATTTTACCCACTCCAAAAAACGCTAAGAGCTGCCCATGTAGGAAAACTCCAGTTATCCATTTCAAAATTTGACAGCATTTACATCCTCAGAAGCCCTTTGCCTGCAGGGTTCATCTATTACTGCATATATGTGTATGTTCCTTTTAGTGTGTGTGTGTGTGTGTGTGCGCGCGCGCGCGCGCACGTGTAAAGGTAAGGGACCCCTGGACAGTTAAGTCCAGTCAAAGGCGACTGTGGGGTTGTGGCGCTCATCTCGCTTTCAGGCCAAGGGAGCCGGCGTTTGTCCACAGACAGCTTTCTGGGTCATGTGGCCAGCATGACTAAACCGCTTCTGATGCAATGGAACACTGTGATGGAAACCAGTGTGCACGGAAATGCCATTTACCTTCCTGCCGCAGCGGTACCTATTTATCTACTCGCACTGGTATGCTTTTGAACTGCTAGGTTGGCAGGAGCTGGGACAGAGCAATGGGAGCTCACCTTGTCGTGGGGATTCGAACCGCCAACCTTCTGATCAGCAAACCCAAGAGGCTCAGTGGTTTAGACTACAGCGCCACCCGCTTCCTTCCATATATTCAAGATAATTTAAATGACCATTTAATTCCCCCCCCCCCAATATGAATGTAGTGTGAGGAGGAATGAAGCAGATTCAAGCACACCCTTAGGATATTTTTTGAAAATGCATCTTTAAGCCATTATCATATCATTTGTGAACCATCAATGTGGTATACAATGCAATTAATGAATGGTTGATTGGGCTACAGTATAGGGAATCTCCGCCTTTTATTAACTAATGTCACAGCACAGTGACAATGTTTCTACCCAGGCAGTTGCTCAGTATTGTATTATGGTAATTTTTATTACATGTAATAACCCAAAAAACTCATTTCTTCATTACACACACACACACACACACACACACACACACACACCCTGCTTGGTGGTAGGTTTCATCACAGAAGATGACAAACTATAACAAGTTTATACAGGCAGCTAAGGTAAAAAATGTATATGCTGTAGTTTTACATCCTGGGGACCTTTCTAAAGATTTTCAGGAGGAACGAGCTAGAAGCAAGCAAAGGACAAGTTTGTAAGCTCCGAGCGTAGCAGATGTTCGCTTCGCTTTTCCTTGCCACGGAGTTCATGTGGACATTGAGATATCCTTGCAAGTAGGCTTGCCTGCTGATAATGCAGTACGTTTGGCAGCTGTGCCTTCTATGCTTTCATAATATTTTGGCCCAGGGGCATCTTTAATGCTATTTTGCAATTGCTATGCAATCTTTCAAAGGCCAAAATATTAGCCTTGGAGAAACAATTTCTTTTTCCTTAAAATATTGGCAAAGTGTAATTGAAATATGTTTATGAAGGATTGCTGGCAGGCTGAGCGTTTGCAGCTTGCCTTGAGGTTTTGATTTGATTACAGAATGTAATTAGCATCTCACCTTTGCCCCAAGCAAAATCAGGTTTTTATCTGCCACGGTGTATGGAAGGCAAAATTGGAGTTATACCAGATACAGGTTTCTCCAAGAAGCTATAATTTATGGGTTTCTTTTCTGACTGGAGTTTCATCGGCCGACTCCAGATGGGAGTTGATCAGCCATAGGAGGGAGCTCTTCCTTTTGCATAACCTCTGCATGTTAAAGTTCTCAACCTTCTCTTTATTCCTACTACCAGTTATTCTAGAAGCACTGAAATTATTTTATTTCATTGAACTCTTAGCAATCTCAGCATTTCACTCCTACAGACTTATTGGACTCCAGATGTAGTCAGGAGGAGGAAGCATTTAGATTTTCTTCATGTGGCATGTGAAGATGTAACACTTAAGCACTAAAGGGCCAAACTCTTTTAAAAACAAAAAAACAAAAACAGCCTTGTGAGCATCAAACGATTTCGTTGAAGGGAGAGAATGTTTACCTTCCTGATACTTGTTGCTGTTTCCCAGTGACAGCTGGACCTTCCATGCATGAGATGTGACAAAGGATTGCAGCAACCATCTCAAAGTTGCAGTGCTTTAAGGAAAATCAGTTTTAAAACTGATTTATTCAAACCATATGGAAACTTTTTATGGACATGCTTGACATTTTTTCACAAGTGACACATTGATTAGTATGGAGAAGAGGGGAAATAATTGTGAAGTTAGCATTTCAACAAGTACTAAAAACTAGATGGGGAGAAAAAAAGGGGGAGAGGAAGTGTATTAATGAACATTTTAATTTTCTATTGGCCGCCATATGCCCCATTATGTTTTTTCCCCTCTCTGTGATTTTTGGAAGGAGCCACTTAAGTGCATACAATATGAGTCCTTTCATGGGTTTATTAAAGCCAAGCACATGCAAATTTATCCCATGATTTATCACAACGTTGCCATTCAACTCTGTTTGTGCATGTATGTTGAACAGGTGAATTGCTCTTGTAAATTGGCTTAAGATGCATCAAAATGCAGTATTTCATATGCTTTGAGAGGAAAGATATGGATTGTGTCTATTGTCATATGTACATCACTTTTCAAAACAGCAGTGGAAGTGCACAGAATGCAGAGCTGAAGCAGTTGTGTTTCTAGCCATCCTGGAGATGCAAATGAATATCATTTCATATCCTAGCCATCTTCCTTAAAGCTTTCGTTTAAAACATCTGACAGAGGCCATTGTGAATAATTGTTCATAATAAATCTTAAAGTCTAGTGCAGAGGAATGGAGGGGTGGGTGGGATCGCTGATGTATTCTGTTCCTTCCCCTACTTCTCCCTGCTTTGCCTATTTTATTGGATAATAGCGAGTTAAAGTAGCAGAGTCATTTTCTTGTCATATAAATTCAACCACCAATATCTGATGAAGACTCTTAAGGGATTGGTATAAACTTGTGTGCCTTCATACAATACTGACATTAATTCAGAACCTAGACCTTAAAATCTTTGTTTCCATAAAGAGTAATTATAATGCAATGAATTTAACGGAAAACAAGGCAGCCCAATAGTAATAAAAACTATATTCAATGGTACCTGCAGAAGGCACCCCAAAATCCAGTGGTTTTAATGTGTGCTAATTCTCAGCTCTCGTGAAAGGGAAGAAATAAAACATGCACAACCACAAATGAGACCATAACGAGTATACTTCCCCAAACACAAATCACATACCGTAGAAACAGAAACCAGGGTGTGATCCAGTCTGTCCTGCATACTAAAATATGTGTGTACATCCATTGCACAAGTGCAGATCTCCACACAGAGGAGGGAGTTTAGAAGCCGTGGGATCCAGTGAATGGGAGTGGGTCAAGTAAAGAAGTGATAGGGATCTGAATCACCCCCAGAGTACTCAGACATAATCCTGGATGAGTAGGATGCCATCAATATGCATTGGGTGTTACTGAATAATAGGAAGAGGGGCACACTTTCCTAGGAAGCTCACCATCTAAAATTTGAAAGTAGCACAAAAAAGTGGGATTATGGAAGTGAGGGTAAAAAGGAAGAATATGTCCTATTTTCAATTATACGCATTTAAATTCTATATGTATGATTTTCCAGCATCACAGGGGGTTGGATTAGAATCATGGGTAGGCAAACGCTGAGGTCCAGCGCCGAGGGCCTTCTGGCGGCTCCCTCATTGCGAGAAGCAAAGCTACAGGGAACCAGGCAGAGGGCCTTCTCGGTAGTGGCGCCCGCCCTGTGGAACGCCCTTCCAGCAGATGTCAAAGCGATAAACAACTACCTGACATTCAGAAGACATCTTAAGGCAGCCCTGTTCAGGGAAGTTTTTAACGTGTGATTTTACTGTATTTTTGGTTTCTATGGAAGCCGCCCAGAGTGGCTGGGGAGGCCCAGCCAGATGGGCGGGGTATAAATTTAAAAAAAACAAAAACAAAAACTAAGGCCCGGGAGCCGGATCCGGCCCAATCGTCTTCTAAATCCAGCCCGCGGACGGTCTGGGAATCAGTGTGTTTTTACATGAGTAGAATGTGTCCTTTTATTTAAAATGCATCTCTGGGTTATTTGTGGGGCATAGGGATTTGTTCATCCCCCCCAAAAAAATAGTCTGGCCCACCACAAGGTCTGAGGGACAGTGGACTGGCTCCCTGCTGAAAAAGTTTACTGACCCCTGGGTTAGATAACTCTTGGGGTTACTTTCAACTCTACAATTCTATGATTCTGTGATTTTCAGTGATAGACGAAGACTAAGGAGTGAAATCAAAGACATCACAGAAAAGCTAACTTTTCAGGAAGGATTTGAAGGAAGTAGAGTCATGGATGTGTCCAGGGGAGGCAATGGCAGGCATGTTAGCTAATTATTGGGTTAAGAGAAATGGAATTCCTAATTGGGACATAATCTACAATGGAACGGGTAACCCTTGGCCCTTCTGATATACAGTTCCCATCGTTTCTGACCATTCACCATGCTGGCTGGGAGTTGTAGTCCTCAAGGGACTACAAGACTCACAACTGATTTCCAGAATTTTGTTCTAATGCCAAAGCTCAGCCCCGTTAATGTTAAGTAGATGATGAAATGCACTTGCTTCCTTAGGTTGCATGCACACCATACATTTAAAGCACATCTGCCCCCCCCCCCCAAATCCTGGGAACTGTAGTTTACCCCCAGAGAGTAACAATTCACAGCACCCTTAACAAAGTAAAGGTCTCAGGTTATTGGGAAGAGGGGTGTTTTAATTGTATGGATTGTACCCAGACCAGGCCTTATCATATAAAGGAGAGCAATTTCCCAGCTCCTCTTTGCATCTTTTCAAGAAAACGCTGATTTACAGGATGCGCTGGAATCCTAAAAAGGTAAAGGTAAAAGTACCCTGACCATTAGGTCCAGTCGCGGACGACTCTGGGGTTGCGGCACTCATCTCGCTTTACTGGCCGAGGGACCCAGCATTTGTCCGCAGACAGTTTTTCCAGGTCATGTGGCCAGCATGACTAAGCCACTTCTGGCGAACCGGAGCAGCGCACAGAAACGCCATTTACCTTCCCGCTGGAGTGGTACCTGTTTATCTACTTGCACTTTGACGTGCTTTCGAACTGCTGGGTGTGGTAACCCACTATAAAATGCGTGCTCTAACTAGGCTGATGTCACCAAGTTGGAGAAGAATTTGCTTCAGTGTTTGCTCTGAGCTGGAGCTCTTTAAGTAGGCTGTTACTTGATTTAAAAGCTATGCTGGGGTCCAAATCTCCCCTCTTATGCATTTGCTGATTCTTATTTTTCTCTATACTTGCAGGCAACAATTAGGAAAGAAAGTGTTCTGCATCACACACAGAATTGCCTTTCTTTTATAACTAAGTAACCCCTTGAATTTTTGGCACTGAAGGATTACAGTGAGGCTCAAGACCCTGTGCCTTTCCCTTTTATATATATATAAATAGAATACTGTTTATAAATTTCAGTGTGTCTGTTTGCCAATTATTTGTATTACAAATTTTGAATACAATAAACTCTCATTTGCCCTTGGGCTCTTATATTATCAAAGTACTTTGGATGATGATCTTTCAGTTGAGATTTATATTGCTTATGGAAAATTGGATTTATTATTGCTAATAAGGGTTTATTAGCATAACCTACTAAGAGCAGTATCATTTCCTATCTGAATAATGACTCCAATGTTACTTTATCATTTCCATAGCACTTTAATGTGCAATGTGCTTTGCATTCATCATTGTCCTTGGAAATGAACCAAGAAAGCACATGCATGCATACAAGCAGATTGCAAATGATGAGCTCAGTCTTAAAGACATATAGTTGGAAGTAAACTCCACTGTTCAGTGGAACATGTTTCTATGTAAGCTTCCTGTTTATTATACACCCTCTCCACATTCTTATATATATTTAGGGATGCGGGTGGCGCTGTGGTCTAAACCAATCGCCACCAGGTTACACCACTGCTGTAAGGACGCGGGTGGCGCTGTGGCCTAAACCACTGTGCCTCTTGGGCTTGCCGATCAGAAGGTCGGTGGTACGAATCCCTGTGATGGGGTGAGCTCCCGTTGCTCTGTCCCAGCTCCTGCCAACCTAGCAATTTGAAAGTATGCCAATGCAAGTAGATAAATAGGTACTGCTGTGGCAGGAAGGTAGATGGCGTTTCCGTGCACTCTAGTTTCCGTCATGGTGTTCCATTGCACCAGAAGCTGTTTAGTCATGCTGGTCACATGACCGGCCTGAAAGCGAGATGAGGGCTGTACCCCATAGTCAAGTTTGACTGGACTTAACCGTCCAGGGGTCCTTTACCTTTACTTTTACCTTTATATATATTTATCCTATTTGCCTTAATCTTGCTATCTGCGCATGAAGGCTCATCAGATTTCATGTGTCCATTTCATTTATCTAAGAACCAATGGAAATATGCAAAGAACAAGCTTTTTTAAAAAAACAAACAAAACAAAAACAAACCCTTCTGAGTGTGAATTTCTTCTGTTTACTGAAAGAGAGTTGGTTGTGTGTACATTTGTGTTTTTTATTTATTTATAGCTTGCTGAGTTATTTGGAATTATTTGTGCTTTTCTGGACTCAAGTATGATTTTTAACCAGAAAGAGAAGAAGGAAATAGTATTCCTGGCACACTATCTGCCGCCTTGTTTGTTTTCCCAGTCTCATTCCCCTGCATCCTCTCCCCCAACTGCCTGGGACTTCTCTCTTTCAAGCATCCACATATTGAATATGTGCAAATAAAATACATTATGTATTAGTTTACTCATTTAAATGTGCGCCTCAGTCTTTTCTCAGGCTCTGAACAGCTCATGTTGTTGTTCAGAAAATAAATATAGAATAAGGTCAGCAAGATAGAAATATAGAGATACGAATTCTGGTCCAAGATATGGAGAGGCGGGGGAGGGTGGACAAACATTGAATGTGCTTTCCTGTGCATGCTTAATATTTATCTTTGCACAGAAAGGCTGTCCCTTCTTGGCCCATGAAGACTGAGAGGGGGGAAAGCAGCCATGAGAGTGTTCAAGGCATTATAATTCAAATGTGGCATCTTAAATAGTGTTGGGAGAGCTACAGGAAACCAGCCCTGACTCTAGAGCTTCATAGCAATGAGCTTTTCAGCATCCTCACTTTATTTTTAAAGCATCATTTTATTTTTAAAGATACTGTGCTAATTAAAAATCACAAGTTGCTGGCTAGAGGCTTCCATAGTCTAAAAGCTTTTGGAAGTCCTTATATAAATCAGCAGTGGATCAAGGAAATGGACAAAGTACTTTTCAGATTGGTATCTTTTAAAGACTGAAGAAGTGATGCCTCCTTTTGTGATGTATTGGGGAAAGGGAGCATTTTCTATGTGTGATGGATGTCGTCTAGAATAAGATCAGTGCTTTTTTATTTTATTTTTAGAAAAAAAAGGTGCTGGTACTCACCATGAAGTTGTTACACTAAGTCCACACTTTTAACATTTTTTTAAAAAGGTGCCAGTATTGCATACCCTTGAGTATCCCCAGAAAAAAAGCACTTTGCATTACCCATGTAGCAGAAGTTTCCCCCAGTTCCAGTCAACACACAGAGGCAGTTTAAGGTCCAAGATAGTTTATTGTTGCATAATATTAGACTTCAGTAATACAGCTCCAGATGTTGATTTATACATACAGTTTGTAGGCTTTGCAGATACAGAATATTTGTGTTGTTCCAGCAGTTCAAGACGTAACACAGACTCCAATTGACAGATTCATTGACTGATTAATGAGCTGATATGCCTTAATTATTTACATAGATGGCACTGGGCTGTTGCCGTAGCACCTGGCTTGGCTGAGCTTGCACCTGGTGGCTTATCTCACACAGGGTGTGATTTGTGATCATGAAGAAGATTTACCCCTTCCTCCATGTCCAGTTCCTCGAACAGTAAATTGCACAGGAGTGCTAGGGAATCATAGGAAAATTGGGCAAGACAAGGGATTGGAGAGCCAAAAGAGGAGGCTCTTCCACAGAGAGATTTCAGGGGTTGGATGTTTGAGAGCAGGAATTAATGGATGTTGGCAACAGCCTCTCTGGAGATCAGTTGTCATGACAAATCAGTGTGGTATGGGATGCAACTAGAGCATTGTTATATACAAGTGAGTCACTCCATGATTTTGCCCAAGAAACGACATGGAAAGCAAAGAGTTTTTTCAGTGGTGTAGTCAGGTAATTTTAGATTCTGAACTTCATGGTTTTATTGAGGCGGGGGGGGGGGTATGCTTTATTTATTAGTCCCAAGAAAACTTTCAAACAAAATTACAATACTGGCTTTATTTTTATTTTTTTATCTTTTATTTTTTGGAAAAATCTGTATTAAACTTTCAACATTAACTTACACAACAATACACAATAAGACAATATATACAAACTATATACACATACTTTACAGAAATGGAAAAGGAAAGAAAAAAGTAAAGGATGAAATATAGGGTAAATAAGATGAACTTCCGATTGTTCTCATTGTATTGTATTGTATTGTATTGTATTGTATTGTATTGTATTGTATTGTATTGTATTGCGAGTACAATACTGGCTTTAGAAGGCAGTAGTAATCCATATACTAAAAAAATAATGCCCTCAAAAATTGCATTGATGACAGCAGACCAAATGCCTGGGAGAACAGATGGTAATGTGTGTTACTTCACTTATTTCAAAATATGGAAAGTCAGCCCATTTTGCATTTGGCAGGAACCTTCCTGCCTCTTCTGTTGAGTAGGGACCCAGACATCTCTCCCAAAGGTCTGCACTGATGGCGTCAGTGGAGCTCTTAGAGTTATTTTGGAATTCAGAGGTATATCAGAAAGCAATTCTGTCTCTCTAGCAGCAAATACCATTCCATTTAATTGAATTGCAGAGTTAGTTCTTTTCATTGTGTGATTGCAATCTCACCTGTTAATCTGGAGGTTACAAATGGATGCTGTAGTTTCACTTACTCTGGTAACAATGTTGTTGCTTGACCCAGACCTCTGTGGGAGAGATTGCAGCAGGGCATTATTTAACCAGTTAGTGGGCTAAAGAATTGAGCACAGTTAAGTCCATCATGAGTCATGCCACCAAAAACTGGAGCATCTCACCAGCTGTTGCTGCTCCAGCTTCTGTCTCTGATAGCCATCTGGCTGGACACTCCAGACCAGACCAGCAACCTACAATATTGCTGGAGCCTCTTCAGAGTTGTAGTTTAGCTGTGTGAGAGATTCACTTGTGCTGCAGAAGCACGGTAATACATAAGAGGATCCCTCTCTTTTTTTCATTGAGACGGGGAAACATTAAGTAAGATTTTAAAATCAGCAAAGCTTTGTTTGTCATAATAGTGTGTTTCTCCTATATAGCCTTTGGCAGATAATATTTGGTATTATTCTGTTTAATTTACGCACTTCCCCCTCCCTGGAATGCACAATATTTAACTTAAATAATCAAGAAGAGTGCTGTAAATTGCTAGCATTATGCTGGTTGTTGCTTCCACCTAGGCTCTGTAATTACAGAAAAATTATTTCAAGCAGCAGAACAACAAAACAAGCCAGTATTCTGGGCTAAACAAATCAGTTCCACTGGCAGCCCTCAAAGAGTTTGGTATTCTTTAATGTTGAGTTTTGTTGGAATCCTTTCCAGTGCAAAGGACCTACTCTGCTCTACTTAGCAAAGGAGGGCATTTGGCAAACACTTACAACTGCTATTAAAAATTTAGGGTTTATTACCAGGGTGTTTTAGCTTTGTTCTTTCTTGTGAATCCAAGAAACACAGAAAGGAGTCAGTGCTATGCAAATCAGGTGTTAAAGACATACAGGGTATGGATCAAAGGAGGCTTAATTGGGAGCAAGCGAATAAGAAAAAAATATATCCATAGTCACCTTATGTGTGCCAGCTTCCCTGCCCCCCCCAACAAATCTGTCACTCTTCCCCCCTGCCAGTTTACTGACATGAACCAGTACATATTACAGCATACTTCATACTTCCAAAGCCTGACTCTTAGAGTTAACTGGCTGACTCTCTCTAGAAAGGAGAATTTAATTTCCCTTTGGGGAAATACAGGACATATATGTTGATAACCAACTGATTTTGATTGTTGACTTGCTGGGATCCTCTCTTTCTTTGTTTATCCATGAACAAAGACTGATTCCATATGTATTTGCTACCCATTAGTGCAATATAATGTTGCCAAGATAATTTAAAATTTTACATGTTGGTACCCCTTTCATAAGGCAAGCATAGCACATGGTAATTGGCTGCTCTTTGTTAAAGCCATTGTCTGAATGAAGCAGGTTCATTCTTCTACGGCAAATGCCAGATTCAGTTCCTTTCTATCAGTTTCTGTCAGCTATTAAGTAGCTGGCTTGTCTACCATATGCTCATGCCTATTGCCACATCCCCCAAGTTTCTACCCACCTTTGTCTTATTTAGATTCCAGTTTGTGTGCAGTTTATACAGATTTCAGTTTTGCTCCTGGTTTATATGGCCCTGGAAAATAACAATTATTGTTGCTGATGTGGTTATTATTCAATTATAAAAGTTTTTACCTATGAGCGAAATTCAAGCCTCACCTTGAATTTAATTGCTTGAACCAGTGTGTTGTACCCAGAACGGAATCTCAGGTAACACAGCCCCAGGGATATTTGCATACAAAGTACATTTCAGTGCATAGTTTTTTCTAGCACTAAGGTGTACTCCATTTGCCCCTGGATCTTTTTGGCTCTTTGTGTCACTTATTCCCACTGGGCCAAAAACTGCAACACTCTCTCTGACCATTTGCAGTGGTGGCACTGCAGATATCAGGCTAGCAGTTATTTCTATGTGCTGCATGGGGGTGTTAGGGGAGGAGTAATAGGAAGGACATTCCGTGTTCCTTCTGGGGTAGTTTGTCCACCTTTGGTCCCCACCCTGCTGGCTAAACCAGGTGAGGGTAGCTGATGGGTCTCAAATCCTCAATGAGTTAGGACTTCCCCTGCATGTGAAGGCAAGTTCTGGCAGATTGAGTGGATGAGACCAACAGTGGCTTCAGTGGTCCATAAGGCAGTTTCTGCATGTGTTGTAGAGGGAAATGAGGGACAGACAGGGCTTGTCAATCTGGAAAGGTAGCCCATCTACAAGAAAGAAAACTCTGATCCTAAACTTCTGCTGCCTTGTGGGGTATCTTTGGGAAAAGGCTAAGGAGTGAACGCTACATAAATTTGGAGTTGGAGACCCTAAGATGGTTGGGTGGTGCCTTGTACGCCGCCTTCCAGCAACTCCGGCAGCCAAGCTGGTGCCAAACAAGTTCTTTCTGTTTGAAAGGCCCCATGTCTTGCAGGGTGTACCCCAGTGCCAGAGCTCCAAGGTAAGTAGTTACCTATTACCAATATGCCACAGTGCCTGCAGAAGTGTCATCTTGACTGCTTATAAGACAAGTAGTTTGCAGCACAGAGGGCAACCTAATCACAAATTCTACCTGAGAATTGTGTTCTCGCCAGTAGCATGGTTGGGGCTTTCATTCTGCTAGGTGGAAAGAGTGAAAATATAAAAGGTGAGTAAGGCAATCTTATAGATGTCCATTTTTTTAAGTGGCATGGTTGTGTTCCCTACTGAACAGCATGCAAATGTGTTGTGGTGCATGGGATGTTTACTGGGCAGAAAGGGAAAACTTAATGTGTCCTATCCTGAGAACCTTTCAGCTATCTTAGAGGTAGTTGTTATTTTCATATATGAATCACTTCCCATTGAGGCATCCCAGTTGCAAATATAAACACTATTTGAAAAACAATTGCAAACATAAGAACAGTTTAAACTAACAACAGCACATAATTCTAAGCAATTCAAATCCTAGTCCGGTAGCAATTTGGATAATTTTTTTAGAAGGCTTGCTGAAAGCATATCAGTGAAACCATACCAGAATCCAAAGAGCCACAAGTTCAATCAAGTTTTAGGTTTTCCCCTTATGCACTCACGCTACTTGGGAAACTGCTTAGGAAACAGGACTTTCAGAAGCCATCGCAATATGTATTTATTTCACATTATAGACTTCTTGATCATAGTAAAACTTAACATTCTAATATGATATAGGAGTCAGTTGTTCAAAAGAGGGGAAATCCAAATATTTCACTAGACTAATTCTATTTCCTTGTGTGAGACTAAGCAGTTCTTTGCATCTCAGCTGATGGGTCATAATGGGATCACAACTGGCATGCAATGTTGTAGAACAGATTCCCCCCGTTTGAGTTACATGGAATAGTGCTGTATAGTGTGGGTTATTTTTTAGGGGGCTGTCAAGTATGCCACCCTCTCCCTCTTGGTCCAATCCGCACTTCTTCTCAAAGGGACATGACAAGACATGCGGGGATCATTGTGCTATTCCCTTTTTTGTTGTCCCATCTCTTACTCTTTACTTTCTCAGAGCAGAGCAGCCAAATCAATGAGGAGGAGGAGGGAGAGGGAGAGGGAGAGGGAGGAGAGCATTGTCCTCAACAAATACCTGTCAGTGATGTTCCTTCTCTTGTAAGCTATGTCCAGTAAAAGTCCATCTATGTGTCACCATAGATCTACCTATGACTGGGGTATGATCCTACGGAGTATTTAATGGCACAAGCCCACTTTCTTTAATAAGAGCATATTGGTGTTAGTGGTTACTGTATGCTTTCCATTAAGAAATATATTCCATGCCTGTTTTAGTTCAAAGTTGATGCTTGAAGCATTATAGTACAGGAGACTTATAGCTCGTTTGAGATTATTAAACAGCCTTATATTGAACTTATTCATTTGTATGTGAGCATTTCCATGTTTACAGCTTTTTGTAAAACTAATGTCGAAATTTTTACAAACTGTGTTATAAGGACAAATTCAGAAAAAGCCACATGCTTTTTGCTGATACCCATAAAACAAAATGTGCCTTGCAGAAGCTTCTTGTTTTTCTGAGCTGAACTAAGCTTTGTTTGGAGGTTGATGACATCACCTCATCTCCTAGTAACATCTCTTTAGCTATCGCCTCCCACACTGGTTTGAGAGAGAGTGAGAGAAAGGAAGGATGGAAGAGTGCATTCCTATCACTCTGCTCCTCTAGCTTTTCAGTGTCCATCTGTTTGCTCCATTTTCATGCTTAAAACAGCTTTATGGATCGTTTTGTTTTCGTTTTGGCTTGGGACGAACAATAATGTTGGCACATAGTTATGAAGTCACAACCTATATTATGAAAGGAGGGAACCTCATCCATCAAAAATCACGTTTTGGTACAGGGTCACAGGCGAACAAAGTGGCTTGTGTCAGGTTGAAACAGCACTCGTAAAAGTGTGTTTGAAGCTGGTGGTTTGAAGTCTATTTATTTTGCTTGAAAAGCTCAAATGGCCTGCTGCTGAGTGCAGGACCAAAAAGGGGGGGAGGGGTCTTCATAAATTATTACTTGAAGGCTAACCACCGTCCTTTATGAGGTGGAATGGTGCCATCTGCTTTTTCAGATCTTTGATTTATCTTTCTTCCCATTATGGAAAGGAAATGCTCCTGTGTAAATAAACTTGTGTACATTCTTGGATAAATTTATCTTTTCCCCGTCAGCTCATTTGGCCTGTACAATTTACCAAAATCTGAAGATATTGTGCCCACTGAATTTTGAAATAAAATGCTTCACTTTACCTCAGACCCTTACTGGAAAAAATATATACATCTTGCCCATATATTACTTTTGAAGTACAAATGTATACTTTTACAAAACTTTCAGCCCCTGTTGTGGTGATGACAAGGGAGGCACAGACAGAATTGCAGCCAGCTCGTTTAGGCTCATTATCAACTTTAAAGGTAAAGGTAAAGGTACCCCTGCCCGTACGGGCCAGTCTTGACAGACTCTGGGGTTGTGCGCCCATCTCACTTAAGAGGCCAGGGGCCAGCGCTGTCCGGAGACACTTCCGGGTCACGTGGCCAGCGTGACATCGCTGCTCTGGCGAGCCAGAGCCGCACACGGAAACGCTGTTTACCTTCCCGCTGGTAAGCGGTCCCTATTTATCTACTTGCACCCGGAGGTGCTTTCGAACTGCTAGGTTGGCAGGCGCTGGGACCGAGCAGCGGGAGCGCACCCCGCCGCAGGGATTCGAACCGCCGACCTTTCGATCGGCAAGCCCTAGGCGCTGAGGCTTTAACCCACAGCGCCACCTGCGTCCCCATTATCAACTTTAGAAAGCCGCTAATCGGGAATTAATGTCTAATTTTGTGTGTGTGTGTGGAATAATGAAGCCCATTAGCAGAAGTTCAAGAAGTTTCACGGGGCGTGTCTTTGAAACAGTAGCTGAGAGGTTGATGAATTGGGTTTCTATGCCTTGTCATGAAGCATTATTGGTATGGAATGTGGATCTGGGTGCCCAAATGTGTGTAGGCGACTTTGTTTGAGGATTAACATACTGCGATGCTTGAATGCCAGCAGAATCTCTCCCTTCCCCCTTTCACTCTCAACACTCTCTCCCCCCCCCCAACCCCACCTCATTCTGCTGAAGTCGTTTGGTTTGTGCTGCTTTTTCCTGTGAGAGGATTAGGGAATAGGAGAATGGCTTTGTGAGGAGAGGGAGAGAGAGAGGAGAGCTAAGAAGAAACTAAACTAGAAGACTAGCCTTTCAGAGTTCTTTCCATTGAGGCGAATTGCATGTGATGCGGTAGCTGGGGGCTGTTGGTTTTCTTTTCAGCTCCCTACTGTAAGAGAAGCTGGTAAGATTATTTTTCCCCTTGTTCTCCTGTTCTGTGATGCTCTTGTAATTGCCTTATTGAAGGGACTCCTTCAGGAGGAAGGGAAGTTGGTTAATGATACTGAGGACACGCTGCATTGTCTTTCCTTCTACCTAATATTTGAAGAGGGACTATTTACAGTACAGAGGGGGCAGTTTTTGGTAGGAAAAGTTGTTTTTCTCCTTTTTGCTAAAGTACTCTTAATATAAAACGGGGGGGGGGAGCAGGGAGGGAGGGAGAATATTTATCAAGTCGTACCAAACTGTTCGGATATATTTAAAGTTTTCAGAAGTATTTTGGGTGAGGGGGAGCCATTTCATCCGTTTGCAGCCTTCTTGATGTTATCAGCTTTGTCACTTTCCTGGACTAATTCCAGATCTCCTGGGGTGTGTGTGAGAAACATATATTAGAACCCTATTTTTCACAGGCTCCACAAAGACAACAGGGACTGCTTGTCTTAGCAACAAAAGCTAAGCAAGCAACTCCTTCTGGAAGGTGAAAAGGAAGGAATACCTTCTGAAGAGGTAGGGAGAAGTGAAATTAATCTAAGAACAAGGAATGAATGCAGTAATGTTTGGCTACATTTGAATGAAGCAGCATGGCTCAATATATACCTCAAATGCTATTTGAGTTAACTATGATTTTTCCAGTTTTTTTACGGAATATATGCCACAGTGGCAATTTGTATTTTGTTTGAGTCTCTTGCTTCATTTTATATATGTGTGGGAACTGTTAAGTTTTAAATTCCTTGACAGAGCAGAGATATATAAACTTGGCTTGACGGCAATTTCAAGGAAAAGTTGAAAAAGTCTTGTGCCTGTCATGGATAGCATAGACGTAATTACAAACAAAACCTTTCTTTTTGGTCAAGTAAGAAATCACAAATCAAGAAAGTAAGGAATGATTGACAATAATTAAAGTGATGATTGACATGTTTTTTTGTAGCACTCTTCCTTCCTTCCTTCCTTCCTTCCTTCCTTCCTTCCTTCCTAGTGATTAAATTCTTACTCTTTTATTCAGCATTCCTATCTGAAGTAACACTTTATATTTATTACTGTGGATAAAGACATGTTCTTTCTCTTCTTCTGCATCCCACCTTCCCAAACCACTTCAAAGAAGCAACTGTGTTATATTATTTACATTATTATCTTCAGCTTTTCCTGACTTAGATCTCATTCAAGCCATCAATTGTTAGGGCAAAAGTCTGCAGGCCATAGTCATGCATAAGTGGTATAGGAAGCAGGTCATTACTGTGGGTGCTTTGTAGCTTGGAAAGAGGGTGCTAATTTTAGGAAATGGGGTTGCCATGGAGCCCTAAAGAGTGGTGGCGGGTGGGGTGGAGTGTATCTGCATGAACATTAGTGTTGCTGAGTCATGTGATTTCATTATCTCAAATACAAGACCCACTGTAAACGATTTTTACATTTAGCCCTTCCTCCACCTCCTCCCTCCATTCTTTCCTCTCACACAGACACTGGTTGCTAGGGTAATAGGGTTTTTAAAAAATTCTGTCACATAATACCACAGTGGTGTTAGTGGTTACTTACTGAGTTGCTTCATGCAAAGCCTGAGTAGTCTCAACAGGGGGATCATTGTGCTCAATGTTCATTTAGATGTGTCACTAGTTCAAATTAGTTTTCTGAAATATAAATATCACTAGTATACACCCAGTTTTGCCAACTCTTTAACCAGCAGCTTCTTTTTTTAGAAACACACCCACCAAATGGCCATTTCTGGTTTTATATAGATTACTGCGTACTTTAACTGTGTGTATTCTGTGTTTCAATTCCACACTTTTCAAAGTAAGAATTTATTCATTAACATGTATATGCAGAATGACACCTACACAACTACACACCTGTTGAGAGCAGCTATGGAAATTGGCTGCTTTTTTCCATTTTACTTAGTTCATAAATGCCAGGCTGCACATCCTGGTTTACTAAAGTGCTCTGCTGTGCCCCAATTGGTTGTCAGCTGATGATATTAATTTATTTTCATTGAGGCATAAAACTCTCAAATCTGATTTGTGAAGGAAAATGGCAGATCTTTGAATCCAAATTAGCAACAATCTCTACTGTGGTGTTGGTTTATCCTAACAATTTAAGGAAAATAAAAAGCACATGCTTTGCAATCAATGGGGAATTTGCCATCACCCTTGGAGGGAGTTAGGATTTAACAGTCTATAAGAAGATTTGAATACAGCAGTGTTTGCTCTGTAGTCCTCTTCAGATAAATAACTAGGGAACACTATACAGAACCTATATACATATGGCAACATCCTTACACAACAAAACTTCTGGTTTCTCTTCTCTGTCCTCCAGCCTTCCATGCCCCTCCCCCCATATCTGCTCTGTGGGGGTTTCTAGATTTTATGGGAATGGAGGAGAGGTGAAGATGCCACACAGCACAAACAGACACCTGCTCATGCGATACTGGATCTTACCCTTATGTTCTCCGTTTTTTGCTCTGTGGAGTTCTTCAGCTGAATGCATCAAAGTTGATGGCTGAACCTTCTAGAGCAGCTGGGGGTGGTGCTAGGGGCTACAAGGAAGATGAGAGAAAGGGAAGAGCCTTTGATGTTGTCCAATAATAATTAGCCAATTGGAGCATCACTGTCAGGAACCAGTCAGGGGCAGGTTAGCAGTAAAACTTAAGTGAGGTTAACTCTTTATTAAGAGGAACCAAAACAGTGCAGACCTAGTGACCCCACCAACTCTTCTCAGTAGGTCTTGCCCCAATGAGACAGTTGCAAGGACTGAAGGTCCCCGCCTTCCCACCTCTCCTGGTTCCTTTGCCAGCTGCCTAAGGCTCCTTCCCCTGGCCTCTTTGTTCCGCCCTCTTCATTTCTCTGCATGTTCTGGGAGACCAGGGGGAGAGGAGCTTGTCACAAGAGGAGGGAGAGCTTCCCTGGCTTCTTCAGCAACCTACCTCCACTCTGCCTCTTGACCACCCTCTGCTGATGCTTCTGATTTTGGACTGCTGTCTGCCACAGTCTCTTCCTGCTCACTTAACCCTGTTACCTCTTCCATTTCTGACACCTCCCTCTTCCAGTCTGCTCCTTCTCCCTTTGACCACTCATCATCATCCCACCACCAATCCCCCTGCTTCTGAGCCTTCTTCCTTTGGGGTTCTCCAGCTGGTGCCTCCCATCATTCCTCTGCATTCAGCCAGTCCATGGCAATCTCATAATGTCAATACTCGTAGAAGGTTGGTTGAGGATACCAGAAACTGGGAACTTTGCAGATCAGATTTTCAGATAACTGGAAGCTCTGCCAGAAGTTCTCTTTAATTCTGCACTTTTCAAATGCTGCTGCTTTTTATTATGTTTTTAAAATACTGCATATGATTATAACCAGAAAATATGATCTATTAATATTTTTATTCAAAATGAAAGTTGAATGAAGTTGGGTTTACCTTTTCAGATGAATGGTGGGAAGTAAATGAGTAAATACCGTAGTTTGCTTACAAATGTTTTGTCTTCTGAGTGATGTAAAATAGGAAAACTTGAAAAGCAATGCATCCCCTCAGACATAACCCAGTAGTGTAGGTGGGAAACACTAAGACTGAGTTCAGTTTAAAATCAGATGAGTTCAACTCACATATGCATATAAACACTATTTTTGTGCATGCAGCCTGAATCGCAACTCTGACAGATCTTAAACAAGCACTAACAAGAACCACAAAAATATATTTATTATAGGGATTAATATAAAGTATGTACAAAATCAGGTGAATATAAAGATAGGGGGTAGCATTGGAATCACCTTTGCCAAATTAACCCCCTATTTAAACAGAGCTGGCCATTCGGTCTTGCAAACACTAGGTCTTGTGAAACTCTGTGCACAGGGCACTTCAATGACTTGACAGCCAGCTGATCATCAGAGCTTCATGGGCAAAAACTGGTGATCTGACATCATTGTGAAGTCAAGTGATTGGCGGGTAGGCAGCTTCGTCCACCTTTCAGACTTGGTCCACTGGGGGAGGGATAGGTACGTCCACACCTGTACACAAATATGTGAGCATCTTGGATTGTTCTGTTTTACTACCATGTGCAGAAGTTGAAGAATAGTCCTAAAAGCATGTTTAAAAAGTTAACTATAGCCATTGCACTATCATTAAGCAGAGTGAGGCAGCTGCCTCAGGCAACCAATGCCTGGGAGTGGCAGCAAGGGCCTGGAGTACAAAGCTATGGGTGCCTTGTCCCCTGCCCTGCGTCTCCTGAGCCCCCTGGGAATGGGGGACATAATGACCTGGCTTCAGCTGTGGTGGAGCCCATACTGAAGTAACCATCTCCTTATGTAGAATGTAGGGTGCCATCTTATCCTTCACCCCAGGCAGCTAAATGTCATCAGCTGACCCCCAACTATAAGGGTAGTTTTTAAAGGGGCTCACTCAGTCCTTAAATTAGACTGCTTAGGTTTTTAGTCAACTTCTACTTTCCTGCACAGCTGGGAAGAGTGATTTCCTTTCATCTCTAATTGACTGTGAAAGAGGAAGCTTTTTCTTTTTGTTGTATTCCCTCTCTTTGCTTCCTCATCTCTTTGATCTAATGCATATCTCTTTGTGAAATACCCAAGACTTTAAACAATTGAGGTGTCTTCCTGCCCTTTGCTACCTTACTGGTCCTTATGGCTACTGCTTGTGGACATAGCCTTTCTATTTCTGCTTCTGTGACCCAAGTGGATAGAAGCACCCCAGAACTAATTTATACTAGATTGTGGACGAACACTATAAATTCCCAGTTCGGGCCTCAAGTGAAACACGTTACAAACCATGCAACTGAATTTAAATAAAGCAAATATAGATTACATCAGTTATTAAGCAATTGTTTATAGTAAGATTGTTTATAGTTCATTTTGTTTGTTTTTTGCTCCATTGTGATGCGTGATCAGGGTGCCTTTGGTTGAAAGTGAATTTAAGGATGCAGAGTAGTACCTTATGGAATCGTTTCACAAGTCTGTGTTATCTCAGAAGCCACTTTTCACTCTTGTGACCTGCTGCGATCCCTGCACTAGGCAAGCCCATTCATGCTCTCAGTCCTGCAGAGAGAAGTGCCAGAGACCAGCAGTGATTATTCTCTGCAACCTTTCCCCAGGTATACAAGTCAATGGCACTTTGGGAGAGATAAAATATGCTTTTCTTCCAGTCTGATTAAAGCAGAGAAAGATATGTCTTTGCATACAGGATATTTTCTGCTTCTCTCAATTATTCTGAGGCTCCGAAGCACTGGCAGTAGAATTCATTCAAAGTTGCATGTTAAAAGTATATTCAACTCTTATTACTATTTTATAGCAGATGCAGTTGAATTTTGACATTTTTCTCACGCTGCTTGTTAAAGGCTGATTCCTTTTAGAATGCTAGGAAGGCAGTTGGTATTGGCAGCTAAACACAAGAAACACCCTGTAATGCCTACAAAAACACAGCCTCTGAGACAGCCAATGGCAAGCCTCCATTTCTATCATTCTTGTCTAGGCATTCTCAGAAATCTGCTCAGTATTGCTGTGACCTCAGTAAGTGGAACAATTTGTGATTTACAATGGATTAAGTGAGATCAGAGTTAATGCCTGTTGTGTTCTCTGATTTCATATCCCATTTAGAAGGCAATTTATCTGCTCCTATATTGGAGATGGGAGACTGAACACACATCAAATAGCTACTACTAAGTAGCTTTCGTGACCTACATGCCCAGTGTATAGGGTTGGGTTTTTCAGGCAGCATTAGTTAGTGAAACCTTTTCCAGAAAAATGGTTGGAAATGTACTATTGATTCACACCAGTCTCAGCAGACCAAAGCCAGTAGTGGATACATTTTGAAAATCTGAATGTTCACATTACCCCAGAGAGAAACAAGAGGGTATAAATTGTCTTTGGTAAATTGTAAACATGTTTCTAATAAATTGTGCGTTGTGGGTTGGTAGAAAGGTTTTCCATTAGAAATAGACCACAGGGAACCTGCTTTAGGCCAGTTCAGTTTGCAATACATTCAGTAAAGTTTGCAACATGCCTTTTTTCTTGAGTCCTGCTTCTTTATTTCAGGGAATCATATGCACGTCAAATCTAATAATTCCTTTACTTCAAAACAGTGCAGTCTCTGTTGCATTCTATCAATCAATGGATATCGACAATATCCCCTATTTTATTTTATTTTTCAAATCTTGCTTTGATAAATCCTAGTGACGTTTGTAAGATTAAGAATAGTATTTCAAGCTGAAGATAATTTGCTTATAGTCAAGAATCAGTGAATAAGACCAAGTGCATCTTCCATTCATAAGACTTTCCTACAAATAGATATTATTAAGAGATGATTGGGGAAAATAATTGTATTACAGGTAGAAAATAGTTATAGGAATCTACCTCCTGCTATGTGTTCTGAAGTATTTAGTAATAATTATTGCACCAATGAACTTGGGACCAATGTGCATTGCCAATTTTGATATTGTACATTTGGTATAATATTTGTTAATTGTTGTGATTATAATGTTTGAAAATCATGCAGGATTTTGTACTACTTCCTTTACCTTTTGTGCTTCATTTATACATTCATTCACATTGCTATGTATTTTTGCGACAAACATGACATCACACTACAGAGACTAAATGCTATATTGCTGTTTCATCACTAAATTTGTAAAGTCCCAACAAGATCCGTAGAACTAAAATACGGAAAGTTTATCCTGAAGATGCTGTCATTGGGATAATGCTGACAAATATATTAAGCTGAGATAAGGCAATTGTAACCTCTGGTCCGCAGCTGTGTGCTGTTTGCCTTACTTAGTGTCTTGAGCCCACTGAATCATGGCTACGAACCAAACTGCTTATAAATGTGTGTCTGCATGTGCAAATTTGCACCTCTTTTCCACAACATGCTTCTCTCCACCCTCAAGCCCAGGGATCAGCAGACTTTTTCAGCAGGGAGCCAGTTCACTGTCCTTCAGACCTTGTGGGGAGCCAGACTATATTTTTTGGGGGGGAGGGGGTAATGAACAAATTTATATACCCCACAAATAACCCAGAGATGCATTTTTTTTAAAAAAAGGGGCACATTCTACTCATGTACTCCGTGTGGGAGCCTTCCCAGACCCGCTGAAAGAGGCAGTTATTAAACCGCTTCTTAAAAAACCATCTTTAGATGCGGCCACAATGGCCAACTATCGCCCAGTCTCAAATCTTCTATTCTTGGGCAAGGTGATAGAGCGAGCGGTTGCCGAACAACTCCAGGCACGCCTGGAAGAAGCGGACCATTTGGATCCCTTCCAGTCGGGATTCAGGCCTCATCATGGGACTGAAACTGCCTTGGTCACACTGGTTGATGATCTCCGGCGGGCTAGGGACAAAGGTGAGAGCTGTTTCCTCGTTCTGCTGGATCTCTCAGCGGCGTTTGATACCATCGACCATAACATCCTTCTGGACCGTCTTGAGGGGCTGGGAGCTGGGGGCACTGTCCTACAGTGGTTCCGCTCCTTCCTCCTGGGCTGTGTTCAGAAAGTGGTGGTGGGGGATGAGTGTTCAGACCCCTGGGCTCTCATTTGTGGGGTGCCTCAGGGTTCTGTCCTCTCCCCCATGCTTTTCAACATCTACATGCAGCTGCTGGGAGAGATCATCAGGAGGTTTGGGCTGGGTGTTCATCAGTATGCAGATGATACCCAGCTCTACCTCTCTTTTAAATCAGAACCAGTGAGGGCAGTGAAGGTCCTGTGTGAGTGTCTGGAGGCGGTTGGAGGATGGATGGCGGCTAACAGATTGAGGCTGAATCCTGACAAGACAGAAGTACTGTTTCTGGGGGACAGGAGGCGGGCAAGTGTGGAGGATTCCCTGGTCCTGAATGGGGTAACTGTGCCCCTGAAGGACCAGGTGCGCAGCCTGGGAGTCATTTTGGACTCACAGCTGTCCATGGAGGCACAGGTCAAATCTGTGTCCAGGGCAGCTGTTTACCAGCTCCATCTGGTACGTAGGCTGAGACCCTATCTGCCTGCGGACTGTCTCGCCAGAGTGGTGCATGCTCTGGTTATCTCCCGCTTGGACTACTGCAATGCACTCTACGTGGGGCTACCTTTGAAGGTGACTCGGAAACTACAACTAATCCAGAATGCGGCAGCTAGACTGGTGACTGGGAGCGGCCGCCGAGACCATATAACACCGGTCTTGAAAGACCTACATTGGCTCCCAGTATGTTTCCGAGCACAATTCAAAGTGTTGGTGCTGACCTTTAAAGCCCTAAACGGCCTCGGTCCAGTATACCTGAAGGAGCGTCTCCACCCCCATCATTCTGCCCGGACGCTGAGGTCCAGCGCCGAGGGCCTTCTGGCGGTTCCCTCATTGCGAGAAGCAAAGCTACAGGGAACCAGACAGAGGGCCTTCTCGGTAGTGGCGCCCACCCTGTGGAACGCCCTTCCAGCAGATGTCAAAGCGATAAACAACTACCTGACATTCAGAAGACATCTTAAGGCAGCCCTGTTCAGGGAAGTTTTTAACGTGTGATTTTACTGTATTTTTGGTTTTTATGGAAGCCGCCCAGAGTGGCTGGGAAGGCCCAGCCAGATGGGCGGGATATAAATAATAAATTATTATTATTATTATTATTGTGTAAAAACATGCTGATTCCCGGATTGTCCGCGGGCCAGATTTAGAAGGCGATTGGGCTGGATTCAGTCCCAAGCCTTAGTTTGCCTACCCATGCTCAAGCCTATCTCATGATTTTTTAAAAAAAAGCAAAAACATCTATTTTCACATGACACTTCTTATTCTAAATGCAGCCATTGTTTGTTATGTCTAGCCAGTACCGTAATTAGACCTCAGATGGTGAGGCAATTTCAGAACATGGTTTACCAATTTACATGCTAATCCAGCAGACTGCGGTGGAGCCATGATTAGTGCAGACTCCATCAACATCTTAATTAGCCCTGGTCCCAGCATGGAGCAGTGGTGGCTATCTTTGTAGGTCTGAGAATGTTTGCTTTTTTTAGGACAAATGCATGTTCCCCAAAGCCTCCCCCCCCCCCCCCGCTAATTGCTGTTTAAAGGAAGAAACCCAGTTCCTGAGAGAGGCTAAACATGCCTAAAAGAATGAAGCAGCAACCTATTCAGGGGATGTTCCCATTCTGCAGCTTATATTAGAGAGTAGCCAAAGTTAAAAAATCAAATACTAGTAAGGAAACTGAACTGATTTTAGATCGTCTTAAAGTATGGCATATGTTGAGGGGGAAGTGTAACAACTTTTTGACACTGATATGGACGGCTGACAAAAAGAAGAGTGATTGCTAAATGTATATAGATATTTAGATACACATGCATACATATATACACACACAGTGTATATTTATAACTGTAACTGTTATATCAGTTAATTTGGATACCTTAGACTAGACCAATGAAACAGGTTTTTTTAAATAGAGGTAACTGGTTTAAATACTCATTTTTAATGTCTAGTCCAGGGGGGCTGCAGAATTACTCATGAGTACTTGTGAATTATATCTACGGTAATCATATAGCAAAAGTTAAGCAGGAAATAAAAATTATTGTTTGCAAATGTGGGGTAAATAACTTAAACATATAACTCTGTAAAAGCTTCAGACATGCTGAAGAACATAGCAGAACAGGTACACTAAACAAGGACAAGTATAATAGCCTAGGTATGTATCATGTTGTGGTACAAGGAATCCTGTAATGTGTTTTCCACCTGCATATGCTCTGTGCTAAGCCACAAATACTTGGTGGTTTTGAATGATTTAAAATATTTTCCTTTAGCATCTAGTAGACCATATAAATTTACATCTGCAATGGAAGTGTTAATCTGGTGCCTAGATTACATACATAAGAGTTTTATTGCCAAATCTAAAAAAGAAAAGAAAAGAGTTCATCTAGTCCAACAGTTGTCAGCCACAAGTCCCTGGGAAGCTCAAAAGCAAGGCATGATGGAGACGACTATGTTTTATAGACCAAACCACCGAGTCTCTTGGACTTGCCAATTAAAAGGTTGGCGGTTCAGAACCCCACGACAGGGTGAGCTCCTGTTGCTCCGTCCCAGCTCCAGCTAACCTAGCAGTTCAAAAGCACATTTGTGCAAGTAGATAAATCGGTACCGCTGCAGCGGAAAGGTAAATGGTGTTTCTGTGCACTCTGGCTTCCGTCACGGTGTTCTGTTGCATCAGAAGTGGTTTAGTCATGCTGGCCACATGACCTGGAAAGCTGTCTGTGGACAAACTCCGGCTCCCTTGGCCTGAAGAGCGAGATGAGCGCCGCAACCCCACAGTTGCCTTTGACTGCACTTAACTGTCCATGGATCCTTTACCTTTTCTACCATTTATAGTGTATCTAGTACAGGACTGGGGATCTTCCAGCCTGCAGGCTTCATAAGGCCCACCAGACTTCTTTATTTATCCTGTGAAGCCATTTCAGCCAAGCCACACCCTCCTGCCCTACACTTAAAGTTATATATGTTACCAGGTGTAGTCAGGTAAAAAGCAGGACTTGGACAAAAGAGACTTTGCAGGCAAAGCCCCTTGTGCAGCACTTCCAAGTGCTGACTTCTCTCTTTTTTTTTTTATAAATATTTATTAAGCATTTTTTAAAACAATCAAAGACATAGGTAATAACATAGTATTTTCAAATATCCATGTTTCATGCACCTCCTTGGACTTCCTCACAGCTCTTGCTCCTGCATTCTAGACTTATAAATTTTGCTAGCAAATTATTAAATTAGTTCCATTCATATGATAAAATTTCCCCAAATTAATTCTCAAATTTTGGAATTTAAAATCACACTTATAAAGTACTTAATTATACAATACTGTTTAACCAAAATTTATCTTTTCTTCCAATTGCGCTTAAATTTATGTTTTTTATGTTTGGTTTGTTGAAGCCATGTTGTTACTAATCTTACATCTTTCTTAACATTCATACAATTTACAATATTTTTGTAAATAGTCCTTAAATTTGTTCCAATCCTCCTCCACCAGTTCTTCTCCCAGGTTTCGGATTCTGCCCGTCATTTCCGCCAATTCCATATAGTCCATCAGTTGCATCTGCCATTCTTCCAGTGTGGGCAAGTCTTGAGTTTTCCAGCATTTAGCGATGAGTATCCTTGCTGCTGTTGTAGCATACATAAAAAAAGTTCGATCCTTCTTTTGCACACTCTGGCCGACAATGCCTAAAAGAAAGGCCTCTGGTTTCTTAGGGAAGGTATACTTAAATACCTTTTTCAGCTCATTATATATCATTTCCCAGAAAGCCTTCACTCTAGGGCAAGTCCACCAGAGGTGAAAGAATGTTCCTTCAGCTTCTTTACACTAACAACATTTATTATCAGACACATGGTATATCTTTGCAAGCTTGACTGGAGTCATGTACCACCTGTATATCATTTTCATAATGTTTTCTTTCAAGGCATTACATGCCATAAATTTCAAACCTGTGGTCCATAACTTTTCCCAGTCAGCAAACATGATGTTATGCCCTATGTCCTGTGCCCATTTTATCATAGCTGATTTGACCGTTTCATCCTGTGTATTCCATTTTAACAGCAAGTTATACATTCTTGAAAGTGTCTTAGAGCTGGATTCTAACAGTTCTGTTTCTAACTTTGATTTTTCCACCTGGAATCCTATCTTTTTGTCCAACTTGAAAACTTCTTTAATCTGAGCATAATGTAACCAATCTCGCACTTTATCTTTTATTTTCTCCATGGAAGATAGACCCCTTCCAAGATTGGACATTTGAAATTAAAGATGATTAAAAGACGGTAAAGACTATTAAAAAGACGGCAAAGCGGACTGGTGAAGGATTATGGCTTAGATGTGGGAGCTCCAGGAGACAGTAGATATTGATGGACATTGGGAACGCAACCGGGAAAGGGGGGAGGGAAATTTGGAATCCAAAGGGTGTTAAATTATATTTTATTCTTTTTTAATTTTTTTTTTATGTTAATCTGTATCTTATATTAAAGAGGGGAACTCGTGGAAGGGAACAGGTCGATTTTAGGGGATGGGAAAATATTTTTTAAATTGGGTTAATGATAATAATTTTAAAATTTGGGGTAAGAATTTGCTGAATCTATTTGAAAGAATTGGAATATAAGAGGGGGTGGGGAGGGGGAAGTCCTGGAAAGATGATATTGAAAATAAGGCCTTAAAATTGGATGTTTTTCCTTTTTTTGTTATATTTGAAAATCTTTAATAAATATTATTTAAAAAAAAATATCTTCTATTTTCTCCAAACTCTGCAACCTCCAATTATCTCCATCTTTTTCTATTATTTCCCAATATTTTGGCCATTTGGCCTCCATATTGAGTCTTTTCGGGGCCTTAGCCTCCATTGGTGATAACCACCTTGGGGTCTTGTTTTCCAATAAATCTTTATATTTCAACCAGACATTAAACACTGCTTTTCTGACAACATGATTCTTAAAGTTCTTATGTATTTTAACCTTGTCGTACCACAGATATGCATGCCAACCAAAAGCATTGTTGAATCCTTCCAAATGCAAAACATCAGTGTTTTCAAGAAGTAGCCAGTCCTTCAACCAGCAGAAAGCTGCTGATTCATAGTACAATTTTAAGTCTGGCAGGGCAAAGCCCCCTCTTTCTTTAGCATCAGTTAGTATTTTAAACTTAATTCTGGGCTTTTTGCCCTGCCAGACAAATTTAGAAATATCTCTTTGCCACTTCCGGAAACTTTCCATTTTATCCACAATCTGCAAAGTTTGAAACAAAAACAACATTTTTGGCAATACATTCATCTTAATAGCAGCAATACGTCCTGACAAGGAAAGTTTCAATCTTGACCAAACATCTAGATCCCTTTTGATTTCAGACCAACATTTTTCATAGTTATCCTTAAACAAGTTTCTGTTCTTCGCTGTTATATTTACCCCTAGATATCTTACTTTTTTGACCACATTTAATTCTGTCTCTTTCTGAAACCTTTCTGATTCTGAAAAAGTCAAGTTTTTTTCTAAAACCTTGGTTTTTTGCTTATTAAGTTTAAATCCCGCCACTCGACCAAACTCATGAATCAATTGCAAAACCCTTTTAGTACTAGGCTCTGGCTCCTGTAAGGTCAATACTAGGTCATCTGCAAATGCTTTCAGTTTATACTGTTTCTCTCCGACCTGAATACCCTCTACCAACCGGTCTCCTCTAATCATGTTTAAGAGCACTTCCAGGACCGATATAAATAACAAAGGGGATATAGGGCAACCTTGTCGTGTACCTTTTTCAATTCTAAACTCTTCTGTCACCACATTGTTCACTATCAGTTTAGCCTTTTGCTCTGAATAAATTGCCTCTATCCCATTCTGGAACTCCCGCCCCACTCCCATTCCTTCCAAATTCTTCTTCATAAACTTCCAGGAGATATTATCAAAGGCCTTCTCCGCATCTATAAATATCAAAACTGCTTTCGTGTTGATATTTGTTTGCAAGAGTTCCAAAATGTCAATAATGTTCCTTGTATTAGCAAACAAATGTCTACCTGGGAGAAAGCCTGCCTGGTCCTTATGAATTACTTCATTCAAAACTTTTTTAAATCTACTTGCTAAAATGTCTGCAAATATTTTGTAATCCACATTTAGGAGGGAGATGGGGCAGTAATTCTTAAGTTGTGTCTTTTCAGTTTCTAATTTAGGTATCAATGTGATGAAAGCTTCTTTCCACGACTCCGGTGCCTTCTTCCCCTCCATGATTTCATTACAAACCTCCATTAGTGGGTGTATCAAATAATCTTTCAATGTCCTATAATATTTGGAGGTAAGCCCGTCTGGCCCTGGAGATTTGCCCAGTTGCATATTCTGAATGGCCTCTTCGATCTCTAATTGTGTTATTTTATGATTCAGGATTGTTCTGTTCCGCAGAGACAACCTTGGTAAACCATTCTCCTTCAAAAATTGTTCTATCTCTGATTCATTTTGCGGCCCTTGTGTATATAATTGCTTGAAATATCTATGGAAGCACTTTCTGATGTCCACTGGGTTCTGTAAGTTTCTTCCCTCAATTTCTAAGTTTGTTACTGTATTCAGTTTTTGTCTCTTTTTCAGCTGCCATGCTAGCAGCTTTCCACATTTATTTGCCGATTCAAAAGATCTTTGTTTCATTAACTTGACTTTCCATTCCACTTCTTGATTTATTAATTTTGAATATTGTGCTTGGTAGTATTTGATTTCTCTTAGAATCTCCTTTGATTTCGGTTTTGATCTTAATTTCTTCTCACCTTCTTTAATTTTCTCCAAGATCTTATCCTTTTTATCATTCTGTGCTTTTTTCTTAATAGTATTCTGCTGTATCAGAAACCCCCTCATAACCGCCTTGCTTGCGTCCCATACAATTCTTTTTTCCACCGTAGTGTTCAAATTTATTTCAAAATAGTCCTTCAAAACTTTTTGGGCTTTTTTACTGATCTCCTGATCTCTAAGCAGATTGTCATTCATCCTCCATCTAAAGGAGCCGGTTGGCATTAATTTCATATCCATCTTTACAGCGTTGTGGTCGGAGCAGGTCTTTGGGCAGATTTCCACTTTTTTTATCTTGGGTGCCAGGCCTCTAGTTGTCCAAATTTGGTCGATTCTTGTCCAAGTCAGTTGGGCTTCAGAAAAGAATGTTCCTTCTCTTCCTAGAGGGTTCTTTGTTCTCCAGATGTCAATCAAGTCCATATTGTCAGTCAGTTCAAAAAAGGTTTTAGGTAGTCTGCCTTCTTTTGTTACATTTTGACTATGTGATTTATCCATGTTCGTTGAAACCACCCCATTCATATCTCCCTTCATTATGATGTTGTCATAGTTCAGATAGTCCAGCATAATCTCATGCAGCTTCTTATAAGATTCCGATTTTCCTTCATTTGGCGCATAAATTCCTAATATCAAAAACTTTTCTCCTTGAGTTTGAATCTCAATTGCCAGAATACGTCCTTGTTCATCCTTAAATAGAAATTTTGGTGACAGGCTCTCTTTTGCATAAATCACCACGCCTCTTTTATTTACTCGATCCGAAGAGATAAATTCTTGGCCTAATCTTTTATTTATTAATACTTTTCTATGTAGCCTGGTCACATGCGTTTCTTGTAAGCAAATAATGTCCAATTGTTCTTTTTTCAAAATATGAAATATCCTTCTTCTTTTCTCCGGGATGTTGGTGCCATTTATATTCCAACTGAGAAGTTGCAGAGACATCCTGGTCAAATCTGTTATTGTTCTGGTGGTGGTGTCTTTTTGTCCTGGCCTTCAGGCCCCAAAGGTGTAGGTGTAGGTAAAGACTGTGGTCCAGCCCCTGGAGGTGTTTCAATCCCTTTCTGAAGGTCTTCTCCGTAGATATTCAGGAATTTATCTCTGTCTTCAGCTGTTTTGATTTTTACCTTCTTCCCTCTGAACGTAAAAGATAGTCCTTGTGGATATTCCCACCTAAAGACAATTGAATTACTTCTCAACAGCCTGGCTAATTCAAGATAGGTGGATCTAAGGTCCAGAAGTTGTTTAGGAATATCCTTGTAAATCTCTGCCCTTCCAAGTGCTGACTTCTCAGCTGGTTGTTGTCACTTGGGAAGCACTGTAGATAAGGCTTCCCCAACACTAATCAGCAAATTGTTAGTTCTTCAGAAGTATGGCAAAAATGTGTGAAGGAATGCTTCATTTTGTTTGTTCTGAACCCATTGTCAACCAATCCATTCTGGTGAATTTCTATCCATTCTCTCCACACTACTAATACTAATATAAATGCCTATCATGAGTCTACCTTAGATGTTGTCACCATCTGACCAAATTTATTCCTTTTTTCTGTCCCTTCTCTATGACTTTCTTCTTGGGACTCGGTAATAAAAACTGACCATAGTATATGAAATGCAGGTGCACCATAGATGCAATAATTAAAGGCATTATGAGATTTTGTGTTGTATTTCCAGTCCATTTTCTAGGTTGGAAATGTGTCTGTCAGCTCTTCCCAGTAAGCATCTTTAAAGTTAATCACAGTATCTGCCCAGGGGTAGTGACCCATAAAATGGAGATTGCTGTAAGTCCAAACTCCAAAAATGGCAGAATCAAGGGACAAATTTAAAAATTTTCACTTGCTGCCTCAAGCTGTTCCTCCAATAAACAAACGAAAACATGCCAGAATTCTTCAGAGTAATGCAGAATAATGATTTATCTTCCACTGTTCTGTACATTTTGCAATAACAATTTTATAGTACCACAAATATTGACCTAGGATAGAACATTAAGACACCAAACCTCCAAAATAAACAGGCTTCAGAATATGTTTTATACTAACATTTTTTATGGACACTCTTGCAAAATAAAGGGGAGATTTATTTATTTTTGTTTGGCATGTCCTCTGCTTTAGCTAAGATATTTGTGGCTTTGGTCAGTCCCCCTGCATATACGACCGAGAGCCAAGGACTCAGGGGAAATTTGTCAGAGCAACCACATTCTTCCTGGGTTCAGAGACTTGTGAATGTTTGTGAAAGTCTAAGGAGCCTGTACCAAAAATATAACACATATTTTTTGTGTATTTCCCTTCCCATTAAAAAACAAATTAGGATAAAATTGATATGACATGTCAGATAGAGAGCCTAGATTGGGACTGGAAGGAAGTAAAGGTCACTTTACACTTAATGGGGTATCACTTGGATCTTTTCCTTGTCATGTGCTAATGTCATTTGGGCACTGCAAATGCTTTTTCCACATGTGATTTTTGTTACCATGGTTAAGAACCATGAAACTGCGTGCCCCTCTAGGATATTCTCATTGCGATTGGATCTGTGTTAGGCATCTGATCCTTATGTGTACATTGCCATTCATGCTGTGCTCACCATGACATCTGTTGCCATTTGTGATGTTATTCTTCTCTTTTTTTTTTATTTGAAAAATGAATAACATCTTGTTTAAGTTTCATGAATTGTCAGCTAGTCCCACAGAGTAGGGGATCCTTTTTCTCATCCCTCCCGCACATCCAAGTAGACCCTTTGCTGTAGGGATACGGTTATATTTGTTACAAAGTCCCCTCCTTGCTCTTTGCCATCTCTGACTACAAAGATCAGCTTTTATGCGCTCCCCTATTTAGTACACTTTAACCTCCTGCTCTGTGCAGCCTCTGTGCATAATTCTCAGTGCTTCAGCAGGATGCATTCCATAATTATTATTATTATTATTATTATTATTATTATTATTATTATTATTATACCTCCCTTCTTCTATGTGCTCATCTATAAAGGAGGAGGGAAAGACTTGCCAATTCTATCTTCTGGTCTTTACAGCCTTTGTGCGCAATTCTTAGTGACTATAAAAGATGCTGTGTATCCCACCACCATTCTCTCCCCCTCCCCTGTGCAAGGGTTTGTGCATTCAGACACCAGTACTTTTCACTTTATAGCAGTTCCAGCACAGTACACTGTTCCACCTCAGATGGGGACCTTGCCTCTTCGTCACTGCCTCCTGACCTCAACTGCATCTCTCATTTTCTCCTACCCCTACCCATTCACTGTTGACAAGATAGCAGCATGAACCCTCCATGCTTCATTTGAAGGGGCCCTTCCTCAGAGTGAGGCATTGTGGGTGAGGCTGCCCGTGGAGCATGAGGAATTGTGGGAGAGTTCATCAGGTGCCTGCACCACTGCCTTCCTGCAGCGGCATCAAACTCTTTTCAGACTATTTTAGTAATTGCTAAAATTTTGGATCTTGATACAGTCATTGGATGCTATTGTGGCAAAATGATGGTGACAACACATGTGCTCCATGGGTGACCTTCCTCACACTGCCTTGTTCTGAGGAAGGGCCCCTCCGAGTGAGAAATGGAGCATTGTAGGTGCAGTTGCAGTTGGCTGTCCTCTCAGTTACACCTCATGCATAGCCTTGTGGGCAGTGGATGCAGAGTTGGGGCACATACAATGAGCCTCCCCTCCTGTTCTGCTACCTGAACCATTGGGTTCAGTGAGGATCATGTTAGGGCTTGCCTTGCCTCATGGAAAAATGATAAAAGTACCACAACATCAAAGCAGATTCAGGATTTATAGCAGTGGCCAATACCGCTCTCATTCCTCAACAGGGCATTACAGAAATAATCAGTCTCATGGGACACTGAGTAATGCTCACAGACAGGTAGAAACTGAGCATAATTTGATAGGAACAATGACACAACCTACAGAAAAACTAGACTAGGAATCCTGCCAGAAGCATCCTTGTAGGATACATACACATGTTCACTAACATGTATGTGTGTATTGTGCATATAAAACAATACTGAACCTATCCTATGCCCACATGCATGTAAGGAAATCTCCAAAGCCCTTGTAGTTGAAAAACAGTTTAAAGCAAGAGTAGTATGAAAAGAAAGAGTGGGAAAGGGTTTTTTTACCCTCTCATTAGCAGCAATTTACCCAAACTAAATTGTCCCCAATCTTCCCCTAGAATTCCAGATAGTTTACTTCTATCATTCTGTAATCAAGTATCTTATGAGGAATTGTCCAAACTGTCTGTAGAACAATCTGGGGAGAGGCATACTGCTCTGCCTACTTTCATTTTTCTGCTAAATTTTGCACTCGCCTAAGGTTTTATTTCAATTGGGGAGAAGGGTGTGTCCTTACTTACATACATTTCCATGTAATTTTTATTTTGCTACTCACATGAAATTACTTGAAACCAGTACTTTTCCTGCTAGAAAAAAAAAAGATGGTGGTACTGCGTACCTTTGAGTACTGCCAGGGAGGGAAAATCACTGTTTGAAACCTACTTGGGAACCAAATGATGTTGTTTGAATTCCACTGTGTGTTTCCTGAGCCAATACTACCAAAGGATCAGGGTGGCAAAAACAAAAAGAGATTATAAAAAGCTCTGAAAGGATTTCTTCAGACTGGGTGATTGGGGATTATAAAGGCAAATGTAGTTCAATGTGAGCAAGTGTAAAGCGATCTACATAGGAGCACAAAATCCTAGCTACACATACCGGTATATACACTGACAGTGATTGACCAAGGAAGAGATATTGGGGCCGTCTTGGAGACCTCAGTGGCAATGTCAACCCAGGAGTGCAGCTGTGAAAAAGGCAAGCTATATGTTAGGGATCATTAGAAAGTGAAATGAGAATAAAACTACTGATATTGTAGTTTATACAAATATATTGTGTGACCACACTGGAATACTATGTACAGTTTTGGTCACCACATCTCAAAAATTGTTACTGTAGAATTGGGGGGAAAACCCAACCCAAATTATCGGGGACTGAAGCGACTGCCCTAGGTGTTATGAGGCAGTATACAAATGATGAAAGCAAACAAACTACATAGTTTGAGGCTTTATAGTTTAAGGAACGTAAAAGGCAAATGACAGGGAGTTTTAAAATTATGCATGGAGAAAGTGGATACGTCTAACAATGTATTCTAGGATCAGGAACCTGAATGGTGAGAGATTCAGAAGGCAGACAAAAAGACCAGCATCTGTAAAGGGATCTTGAGCCCATGTCCTGCTTGTCATCTTCCCTTAGGCACAAGATTGGACACGGGGGAACCAGAGGCTGGACTTGGCAAGCCTTTGTTCTGATCCAGCAGGTTTTTCTCATCATTCATCATCCAAGAATGAAGGAAATTTTGTACATCCTTAATTTCTTAGTCGTGTTCTAGATATTAAATTGAATACAACACACACACACTTTACATAATGGGGGAAAGGCTGAAATAGGAATAAATAAATCAATGTTCTGTTGAGGTATGCAAAAAAACAGATAAAGCAATTGTATGATGCTTCTTTTTCAATAGCAGTTTACTTGATGATTTAATGGTGTTCATTTACTACCCAGGACAAAAGTCATTAAGTTTCTCGAAATGTCTCTCTGACTTCTGGGTGATGCTACTGTTGCCTTTCCCTCATTACTGTTTTTCTTCATTCTTGCAGAATGCCTGCTGTGCTCCTTACAACTAAAAATTGCCTGTGGTGATAAATGGGATCATGAATTTTTGCACCTGACACCCTGCAAAGCTATAAATTACTTACAGGCTGGCTACATTGAAGCCTCCATATTCCTCATTCCAAGAGTAGCAGACAGAGGGCTCAATGGTAGAAAAAAAAAATCACTAAACTTATTAATGTGAAAAACAATTAATTGTTTTAAGGTTGGCGAGCATTGGGCAGTCATATCTTCACTATTAGGTGGTTTATTTGGGGCTTATTTTTCATCTGTATTCTTATGTGTCATCAAGGTGATGAAAATTTGGGCTCCGCTCTGGTATATTTAAAAGCAACAAAACACGCATAAGAATAAATTAGAAAAAGATGCAACTCTTTGTGTTAACACTTTTTTCTGGCTAATTGAAATGCTTTGTGCTTAAACTCCCAGCCCAAGAGTGCTTAATAATGCAGAGGGATAGCTTCATATATTTAACATACTTGCTATTACTATAGGGTTCTCTACTAGGCAGCTTAATTTAATATTGCTATGTTAGGCACCCCCTCTTTCTCAAATACTAAAAGGTTTAGGTATCTTGGGATGTGACAGATCACAGTGGAGGCGTATGGTGTCTTTGTAATCTGTTTTACAAATATTCTATAAGAAGCAAGGACACTCTTTTAAAAAAAATAAATTAGAAAAATGCATATTGCCCAACCACCAATACTAGGAACCATAGGGTTAAAGTATAGGCCCCATCATGCCTGGCAGAAAATGCCATCTGCTATGCCATCCTGGTCCTCAAGTTCTCTTCCCTTTGGGGACATGGTAACAAATCAGTGATGGAAATTGTGCCACTTCAAGCACTCACCCCCACTTTGATAGGTTTCAAGCTTTAAAATGCAACACTTGAAAAGGCCCAGTTCATTTTCAGGGTGAGTGTAAGCCGCTTTTCCATGCATACATGTTTTCTAACAGAAAATACTACTCACAAAAGAATATGGATATAGGACAGGTTTTCTTCTTTATGGCAAATGACCTTTCTTGTGCCCTTAGGGCTACATAGCACTGATTTTCAGTATAAAGCAATGTGGGATTTCTGAAGTATGTTGCAGGAATTCCACTGGGATTTCTGCAGAAGCAAACTCTCCCCCCTCCCCTTCAGTACTTAAGACATCAAGCAGTTCTAAGACATCAAGGACTGTATTCTTTCCCGGAATATATTTGTGGAAGTCCCAATGGCTTCAATGAAAATAGTACATGCATACCACAAAGGGAAATTGGCTTGGAATATCAACTAAGGCTGCAACCTTATATGTGCTTATCTGGGAGTAAGGCCCATTGAACTCAGAGAGGCTTACTTCTGAATAGACATATTCATAGTGTAGGTCTAACTGCTCGTATTAGGAAGTAATTGAACTCAGCTTAGTTCTGTGTAAGTACACATAAGATTTCTCTCCGTGTGGACCTTTGCTCTGCTCCAGCAGAACTCCTTGTGTTCTAATGGGATGGCTATCTGAATAAACTCATTTATTTAAAGCAATGTACTTTATGCCACAATTTAGTCTGATAACTCAAAGGGCAGCTTACATCAACAATAAAACAACAACTAAGTTACAAAATAAATAAGGTATTTAAATCAGCAGAGACAGTAAAACTTACAGTGGTGCCTCGCAAGACGAAATTAATTCGTTCCACGAGTTGCTTCGTCTTGCGGTTTTTTCGTCTTGCGAAGCACGGCTATTAGTGGCTTAGTGGCTATTAGCGGCTTAGCGGCTATTAGCGGTTTCGTCTTGTGAAGCAAGCCCATAGGGAAATTCGTCTTGCGAAGCACCTTGAAAAACGGAAAACCCTTTCATCTAGCGAGTTTTTCGTTTTGCGAGGCATTCGTCTTGCGGGGCACCACTGTACTCTTCACAGCTGAAGGGAGCTGTTCACAGTGTTTGTTGGCTGGTCTGTCTCTTGAGAACCACAACCATGTTTCAGTGCTCAGCAACACTGGAACTGGTAAATATGAAAAGCACTTGATTTAAAAAATAAAAAGGAAATAGGGGGAGTGGGCACCCTATCTGAAGCATAGGAAGATCTGAAGACAGCATGTTTTATGTCTGAGAAGTGAAGGCAGGGGAAGGCAGGATTTGTGCTATAACATCTGTACCTCACCCTGTTTTGCAAGAACATATGTCTGCCTCCCAAATTAAAAATGAATAGAGTGGGTGAAAAGATTATTGAGGTGGTAGACAACACTGTGGAAATGGTTCCCTTGAGACTTCCACCCCTTGCCCTTCCCACACACATTTTTCAAAATGCTACAGTCAATTGAAATTGGAATAGCAGGGAATGAATGATTGGCTTCCTGCTAAGCTCATCAATTTGAGAGCCAGCCACATGAATGCACACTCCTGTTCTTCCTTGGGGCAGATTCCCCCCTTAGCTGTGGCTAAGGAAGTTTGTGGTACTAACCTTATCCATGGTTAAGGCTAACAGGGATTTCCACATAACACATGGTTTGAAACCTACCTCAATACTATTGACGGAGAAGTACCACATTCCCATGTTGAGTAATTTGTTCAGATTGTTGTTGTTGCTATTTATTAAGTTTGTGAGCTGCTTTATCATGCCAAAGGCAACCCAAAGCAACTTGCAGCCAAACATTGGAACTGGTTGGAATTGGAATTCTTCCACTTATTCATTGGTAGGGCCAATGGTGAGTTCTTAGTGTGTTCATCCTCATCCATTTCTATATATATTGTCCACGTTCTCAGATGCTGGCTGATTCCATAAGAACTGTTTTGTGAATCTGCTATATGAGGATTCAGCAAAGCAATAAACAGATCTTCAGATCAGTTCCCACTTTAACTTGGACCCCTTGTTGCTCCTGCAACATTCGTATCATTTGAGCTAGCTTGCCACCTTTGCAGTGGTTACCCCAATCTATGAGTTGCTGACTCCTATGCTATACAGTGGAACCTGGGTTCCCAAACTTAATCTGTTCCAGGAGTCCGACTCCCAAAACAATTTAGGAACCAAGGCACAGCTTCCAATTGGCTGCAGGAGCTTCCAAAGAACATTCAAAAACCGGAACAATCTCTTCTGGTTTTCGATTGTTCAGGAGCTGGAATGTTTGGCTCCCAAGGCATTTGGGAGCCAAGGTAGTGGCCGCAATTGCAAAAAGTGTCCACTAGTTTCCCAGCCTAAAAGAGTTCATGCATAAAAGTGTTCATGGAATTTCAAAGGAATTGATTGCTATCTGAAAATATTAAAAACCACATCTTGGGGGAAATAAAATGCAGGATGTATCTTTATATTTATCTAAATCAAGGATATTACTTGTGTGGTCCAGCCAGTGTACACACAACTCCTATGAGAGTAATGGATTCCACCATTGATTTATATGCCGGGTGCAGTTCTCCTTGTACATTCCCCTTGCATATGTGGATGTGGGTCCCTAGAGGTGACACCATGGTAGAGGCTCCCATGCACAGATCACACGGACAGCTCTGCAGCAGAGCAATTGATCTTAGAGAGAATCTCTTCACTTCCTCAGTGCTGTGTGAATATGTGATCAACCATTTCGGAGGCAAGAAGTTTTAGCTGATTATTTCAAGCTAATAAGCATTAGGAAGTCTTTCTACTATGCCTTCCAGTTGTGCTGCAGGCCTTCTAAAACACTGTGTTTACAAAAATCGGAGCCCAGCATAAAGCTGCTAGAGTTATCTGCTGATTTATTGTACCAGATGTGTTGGCACATTCTAGTTTGTGATAAGCAAGATCTGTGGGAAGAAAGAAGCTGGTGATTCTTCTCCAGAAGAGCATTGAGTGTGTGTGTGTGTGTGTGTGTGTGTGTGTGTGTATGCTGAATTTTTATGGCTAAAAATGTTTCAAGAACTATGAAGGGACTCTTGAGTATGATCCAAATGTATTGATCCAATAAGGACAGGATGCTTATTATCCACTTCTGGATCCAGGAGGAGATACTTGTAGGAGCAGTGAAAGATAGTAATCAGCCTATCAATTCTCAAGTTGTCCAGGAAACAGGATGGTGTATTTTAAATAGAGCACAATATAAAATATTTTTGAGAGTGTGTACATCCTCTGGTTATTCATTAGAATTTCTTCTCCTCCTAAAAAATCGTAAGTGGGTCACCAACCAGGTATCTAAATCTTCTTAGTAGATCTTTTCCATGTATTTTTATGTTTTGAAGTAGCAATATTGTAATATTTATAATGGTTGAATTTGAATACAACCACATGTGTAATAGTGTGCTGATTCACAAGGTTAATCTTATGCGAGGAGAAAAATTACAATGCTGGTGAAGTTGTCTCAAACCATGCTCAGAAATAAACTTTGGCGGCTGGCTTGCAATCTATCTTTTCTAAGGAGAGACAACTCCTCAAACTCTTCTCAGTGTTGCAGCAAAATCCAAGGCAGAGAATAATCCCCAGCTTTACCACTCCAACAAACCTCCAAGACCTCACCAATCCTAAAAGCTGCCCCCCATCAGTCAGATGCACCACCCTTCTTCCTTGCCAGGCAGTAGAAGTGGTGGGAGCAAAGCAGTCCCAAGGCATTTTGCTACCTGAGACAAAGGACAAGATGCTGACTTCCTCGTTCTACTCACAGAAGCCAACTGGACTGGAAGCTGAATCTTAAACACAGGGGACAGTGTCTTTAACGTAATCCATAGTGAAGCAGTCCACCTTAGGGACTTCAAGGCAGATGTCCCCCATCAGCAGAGGGGAACAATTATGTGAACCTGCCTGTACTCTGATAGCCACTGCCTGAGGCAGCTACTTCAAGGCCAGCGGCTGGTGGGAGCAGTAGAGGTGGCCATGTGGGGAACGGGGGGGAGGCTTCCCGTTTTCTCCCTTTTTATTGCTCTGAGCTTCTGGATAACAGGCATGCCACAGCATCAAGCATGAATAAATGTCTCCTATGTCCCCTTCAGCTGTGGTGTCCCAGCACACAGCTAGCTAATCAGCACAATGAAAAGCAGGAGAATTGTGAGGGAGTCCCTCATTTCCTCCTTTGCTGCTTCTATCATCTCCACCATTTGTTAACTGTAGAGAAAGCGGGAAAAGGTTTTGATGAAATGAGGGACGGGCTGGGAAGCTGCTGAAGGCTTGTAAACGAGAGCAAAGAAGCTGAGCGGGTATTTTCCCAAGCCCTCAGATTGGCTTGGAAAAATTATCCAACTCAATAAGGGGAAAGTCAAATAATTTTTCAAGTTAATACAAAGAGAGCGTTGGAAAAGCTGCCGATCTGGTGTGTGCACATGTCTGTGTGTCGGTCTAAATTGTCAGTTGTGATTTCAAGTGCTATATGCAACTCTAACTCTCTTGGACAAAAATGGATCAGTGGTTCACACCAGATCCAAGTACAGCCTGACTTCAGCCCCTGAAAGAAGCGACTTACCTGATCCCAAAGTTCTTAGAGAGCTTTCTTTTCTGTTGAACCTTTTCAGTGTTCGGTTTAAAAAAGCAACATTTGGAAGATACTAATAGATGAATACTACTGTGAATATATTTCATATATACTTAACATTTTGATTTTTAGCATACAGAAAAATAAAATATATTTTAATATAAACAAAAGAGAAAACAAAATCTAATTGCAACAAATAAAATTTATGTTAAAATTACTTTTCTAAGTCATCTGTGCCTTGGAATGGCAAATTTGGTGTGTGTTTGTTTTAATCTTATTTCTGAATTGCATTTCAGCAAAGCCAGTTAATAGCTTCAGTTCTGAAAGACCTTCTGGTCGAGAGTTGTCATAAGAACAGATGATATTTATTAATGGCCACCAGAGGCTGCTCAGACACCAGCAGACTCAGCTCCCTGAGGATTAAAATCTGTGTGGTAAAAGAATAAAGATAGGATGTTCTGCCACTTTTTTGAATTATTTCTCCTATAAAACAGCAGTACAGTCCTTGGTGGTCTTCTCTTTGCGGTCATTAATTATCTTGTATAAAGAGGCATAAAGGAACAACGGCAGACTCAACTATCCAATTCACCTTGTTTGCAGTCTCATATTTTTCTTACATTCTTTTAAATGATCTTTGAAAACTGACCTCCTTCCGGATATAAAACTTCTTTTATAAAGTACATTTTATAAATCCCCCCCTTCAATTCTATAGCCATTTTTGTTTTATGGGTATTTGTGGCTACTTTTACAAGTTTTTCCTCCAGAGTAGTCTTATTTCTTGTCTCTGCACAGCTTCGCTTCACAATGACTTGGAAGAAAATGGATGCTAACACTAGAAACATAAGCAGCAGAATGATAGCCAATTTATGTGTTGTGAAACGAAAGTCTTTTGTAAGCTATAGACTGCATTCCTCATTCTGCACTTTTGTCGCCTAGGACTACCGTTGACAATTTCAGTAGCAACCTCAAAACACTCTGTGAGCCACAGGAAGAAACTGATAGGAGGAAGGATGACAAACCCTCTCTCTCCAGGAGAGAGTTTTTAAAAAGAGACCAGTACAGAGGGGTTAATTGTTGGTAAATGAAAAATATTCACTTTAAAATTTATTTAAAAAATTGAACACATGGCCATTTTTAATATGGTTCACTGTATCACAAAAATATTTTAAACTTTAATTTTGATGCAAGAAATATACTGGCTATTTTGGGTTTTAAATAAAGTGGTTGCATGTTTACTACTCATTTCTGTTAAGCATATAATCCTCTTGGGCTGCTGGTTAATGCTTTTTTAAAAGTAATTTGTTTAACATGAAACCTGTCCCATTTTAGGATATGCTGTGCAATTATTTTGCACAAATTTGGAAAATGATCCTTTGAATATTGATGGATGACTATACTTGCAAAATAATTATTTAAGGGGATCAATGCCAGTTAATATTCATAACAGAATAAATGTATGAAATGAATGCTACAGGTACTAATTACTCAGTAGAGACTGACAGAGATTAAGCAAAATTTTTTGTTCATATTTTTAACAAACCTAATAAAATACACATTTTTATTGACACAGAGAGCAATCCAAAGCTCCCGGGGGGGGGGTGTGAATGAAGAATATTGAGTATCTCCATCTCTGCCAGTGGAGCGGGAGGTCCATTGGTGGAGAAGAAGGTCCACTGCTGGAGACCTCCTGAGTGGAGTGGTGGAAAGCTCCACCATCATAACTCCTAATGTATCTGAGAAGAAAAGGGGCACGCAGGAGCAGATTGAGAGAGGCCTTCCATTCCCCAGACACACCACATGGGAGAGAAACTATGGCGGTTGGGGAGTTGGTGTAGTTATTTTCTTCCCATGTAAATGATGAGAGGGATTTTTTTTTTTAAGAAATAAAAATAGAAGGGGGAAGCAGATGATACCCAGACCATCTGGTCTGGTCAGTGCAAGCTCAGCAGGATTTAGGAGGTGGTTATTCGCCAGAGGACCAAGCCAACATTTGAACAACTGCATCTAAACCAAGAGTCAGCAATTTTTTTCAGCAGGGGGATGGTGCACTGTCCCTCAGACCTTGGGGGGGGGGGCGGACTAGATTTTGAAAAAAATAAAATGAACCAATTCCTGTGCCCCACAAATAACCCAGAGATACATTTTAAATAAAAGCACACATTCTACTCATGTAAAAACACACATTCCCGGACCGTCCACGTGCTGGATTTAGAAGGTGATTGGGCCACATCCGGCCCCTGGGCCTTAGTTTGCCTACCCATGTTCTAAACCCACATATGAAACCCCATTTCCTACTCAAATTCCCCTTCTATTTAAAATCAATGGGACTGAAAAGCATGTAGCTTCAATGGCTCCTAACGATGGCAAGGAGAACAATTGCCACATATTGTTAGTGTAAAAGCAACTTACTTAAGCATGACTTTCCAACGGTATGAAAGCATATGCCCATGAATAATACCGTATTAATCTGTCATGATTTAGTGTGACATTTTTTCTTTCCTCACAGTTTGCACGTCTGACAGTAGATTTCCTAAATATCACCTTCAGGTCCAGCGATTTAAAATGCAAACCAGGTGAATCAGTTGTTGGTTGGATGAGCAACATAGAACAGCCATAATGGTTCGTTTAGAAAGAGAAGAAGAAAGGTTCAAGCTATTAAAAGTGACATGGTCCATTGCCATGCTAACATGGAGCACTTTGTTCAGAATAGGGCCTTGTAAACATCTTTCTATGATTCATTAAACCCTTTGGAAAAAGAAGGAGCTTTTTCAGTGCAGCCAGTGATTCACTCATTCTTCAATTTAATTATAAACTCTCTTGATAATGAGTTCACTAGCTTCCCTACTTTTTTTCTACGTACAAAAGAAGCCACAGAATTCTCCCTTGACTTAATGGATAAGCAATGTTAAAAAGTGACATTCAGAAAGAAGACCTAAAAGTTCTGGAAATTCTTTCAAGGGTGGGGAGAAGAAGAGAGTGGAGCCTTTTGGAGCCAGTAGTTAAAGAATTAATTTATAATGAAAATGGATATGCACATAGGCTTCGTACATCTGCTTAGTATATGGTGTCATATAGAATATAGTAACTATAGCAACCTCTGTACCAAGGGATATGAATGTGCTTGAAAAACAGCAACTTCTTAATGAAATGTGCATCAAAATGCCACAATAGTTTTAAAAGTAGTCCTTAGAATTTGAGGTGGATAACAGCACAACAGGGAATGATATGACATTATTTAGAATATACAGGAGTGGCTTGCTGGTTCCTGCTCCATTAAGAATCCTTAGCAACTATTAAATGATTTAATGTGTTCTTCACATTGCCCTAAAAACGTTTACAACAGCCCTGTAAATATATTTATTCATTTTCTTTAACAAAATGTGCCACTTGATTGTAAAGGAAACCTCAAAGTAGTTTACAAATGGTAAAGGGCACCAGGTTACTTACCGTATCTAATATTGCAAATAGGAGATACTGACTAGTGATTTCATACCTCACACAAAGTTTCAACTGTACATTCATTTTTGCACACAAATATTTGTATTTCTCTGTTTATATAAAGCTTGACTTTATATAACGTTTAACTGGAGGATTGTCAGTGGTCTAGTTCACACAGCATTGTAAGCCAAACTTTGCCTATAGACTGTGGTTAATGAGCTTAAGTATGATCCCAGGTTTTGATGACCCTGCCATGCTACACTGAACTAAAAGGACTGGAGAATGTTGTCTCTCCAGGAAATTCCATGTTCATTTACCAAGCCATGCTTTGGCTTAGCAGTATGTACAAACACCATATGGGCAACACCAGGCTAGATGAGCTGATGCTCTGACTCCATTTAAGGTGTTTATGTTCCTAGATTAAAATAAGGAAATGGAATAAGGAAATGGAAGGCAAAAGATGCATTCTGCATCGTGGATTCTATCCCCAAACCCACCAAAAATGACTGGGCTTATTTCCCTGCCTACACAATGAATAAAGTCTTATTGAAAATGCTAGGTTTCCCCTCCCTTCTCCCAAGTTCACCCCCAGTTGCCTATGATCTCTGCACCCCCAAGCCCATAATGTTTGGATTCAAATGATGGCAACCTCACTGTAGTGTGGATCTCTGTTTGGTCGTAAGGTGGCTGTGTAACATGGGACAAGTGTCTTTTTCTACCAAACATTTCTATCTTTTATTATTATTATTTTGGTGAGAATAAATGATGTAATGATATCTACACCACCCTGAATTTATGGGAGGAAGGGATGGAGATATATATATATATATATATATATATATATATATACACATACACACACACACACACACACACACACACACACACACAGAGTATATGTATATATTTGAGGATTCATAAAAATGTGTTCCAGATTGTAATAGCTTAAGCAACTAGCTCATGAATGAATGAGTCTGGTAGATTTGGATACCTAACTTGAAAACATTTACCTGCTTTATCTTCCACTTTTTGAAAGTAGTTAACAGCAACAAGCTCCATCATATCCTAAACTCTAAAGCATAGCAACTGATTCTGGCTTGGATCTCCAAACATCATTTATCTCTACTTGAAATTTTTACTGGCTGTGCCATAAACCCTTGTGCGCCTGCAGTAGCATTTTGGCCTCTTTCTTCCTCCTGACCTACCTTCATTTGTAAATGTAGTGGAGAAATATCCTAACAATCTTCTCAGCAGCTAAGCCAAAGGCATTTATATGAAGGTGGATGCCTATTGAAATCAATGAGGTATGGCTATAATTGCTTAATTTTATGTTGTTGCAGTATGACAAGTTACTTTTCTAAGATCTGCTTCCTCCTCCCCATTACCAACCACCTCTTTTTTGTTCTGTGGTGTCCTGCTTATAATAATGTTGGGTAGTATACTGTACAGGTGAAATAATTTGCACTCTATTCACACTGGAAGATTATAATGCTTTGCATTGTTACGGTGCTATTTCTTATCCTTGTGCATTAGGGATGATCACGTACTTCTTGCATTGTAGTAACTGTCCCATTCACTGGATCTGTTGATAAGTCCTGTGAAGGGGGGCGGAAAGGCAGATTGTTTAAATGTGCATGTTTACACATTCACAGAAAGGCACACAAGATTGTGTATGCCTCGTCTTGAGGGTGCCCTCATAATGCACACAGAGGTCAGTCAATAAAGAGTTTTGTTGATACAAGGAATGCAAGATCAGGCTTGCTAAAGATGTCTATTCTTGGGAACAGAAAGTTTATTAAGCAGTGTGGGAAGAGCAGCTGTAAAAGGAAAAAAGAACAGAGATGGTAGAATTCTGAGCAAGTTTCTTAGTTACTTAGGTTATGATGATGATAAGAATGATGATGATGATATGACGAAGCCTGGTGAAGGAAATTAAAATACTTCATCCTCAGGTTATTAAAATAGGTTGATTTGCAATATTATGTGGTTGTAAAATCAAAATCTATGTTGCTGCTGGTGTTGAATTTCTTCTCCCTGCCTCCCCACCCCTGGTGTTCCTCAAAGCTGGGCATAAAAACAAGAATTGCTTTTACATAATAGAGAATGGGAGTTCGATGTTGGTGGTTTGACCAAGTAGATGAGAAAAAATAGATGACTGGATGACTACCGTACTATCCAAAGTTTACATGTCCCTTCTATCATGTGTCGTACTTGTCCACTGTGCTGGGACATGGATCCAACTGCCACAATGGGTGACCAAACTATGGGATGTCTAGATGGGTGAAGGGCTCAGGAAAAGAGTAAACTGCCTGGAACAAAGCCATTTTCCCACAGTTTGGAAGTTGCACCTATAGCCTGGATTGTCTGTACCACTATTTCCTAGTATTTCAAAACAAATTAAGCAGAGCAGGATGTTGAATGTTTTTGTTGCAAAAGGCACTGCCAGTTTATTAGCCTGAGAACACAATAAAACAAAAATACTACACTTCCTCCTTTTCCAGGATTGCTTGAAGTTATAAGGGGATGCAATGGCATTTCTTGATTTTCTTGTTATTCTGTCAGATGAGGAAGCCTATTTGTGAACGTGTTCTTACTATTAAGTCTTACTATGAAAACCTTTTTATTTGTTTGATAGGACTGTACATGTTAGGACTTCAGGTGAAGGGGAAAGCAAGAGAGACCCTCATGATAATTTTAGATTCCTTGAGGAATAGTAATATTTCCAGTGTATTTTCTGTGCCCCCCTCTTTTTTCATTTCTGTTTATCCTAATCATTTTAAGAATGGCCTGTTTTTATTCTTTACTTTTGCTTAATACCTACACATCTATTAGCAAAGACCTAGGGTGACATGAAATGGCTTTTCTCACCCTTTGGAAACCATGAGATTAGGCAATATGGTTTGAACTCTATCATGTTGTGTATGTTTTTATTGGTTTGCTTAAATTTAATGCACTCCATTTCATTACGCTGTGGGGATATAATATCAGAAACTTCCTGTGCCTAATTTAATCCACATGAATTTTAACCAGACTCTGGAATCTAAAGGATTGGATATCTGTCCAGAGAAACACAGGCAATGAAAGGAAATGTAGCCAACACTTCCATGTGTTAAAAACCTTTTAATAAAAATGCCAAAAATATTTTTTTGCTGGTACCAGCACAGATTTATTTTTAAAGAAAATAGATGCATTAATGTAAGTAGGGAAAGAACTTTTCTCAGTAATGTTAGGTAAACAGATTGGAATAGCATTGTGTAAATTAATATTGATCATCCTAGGACCACTCCCACACATTCAACCATACTTCATGTATTTTCAGACATGATTTCAGGACTGTATTCTTGTGTTGTCATTCCAAGAAACCATTGGTTCAAGTGTGAATGAGCTCAAGTGCTATATTTCTGGTGCTCTTATGTATTTGCAACCTTGGGATGTTAGGACAGAGGTAGTACCTCTGGTGAAGGACACGTCATGCTCCTTCTAGGGTAGTTTGTCCACCTTTGGTGTCCACCCTTGCACTCAGCTCTCACATGTGGCTCCTAGAATCTGTCAGCATGTGACAGTGACCACACCCCAGGAACAGCTTTGGCTGGCTGGCTAAACCAGATGGGTATCTGATGGATCTCAAACCCTCAGTGAATTAGGGACTTATCCTGCATGCAAAGGCAGGCTCTGGCAGATTAAGCGGATAAGACCAATAGTGGGTCAGATGGTCAAGAAGGCAGTTTCTGTACATGCTGTAGAGCAGCGGTTCTCAACCTATGTGTCCCCAGATGTTGTTGGACTACAACTCCCATCATCCCTGAGCTCTGGCCTTGCTAGCTCGGGGTGATGGGAGTTGTAGTTCAACAACATCTGGGGACACACAGGTTGAGAAAGGTTGCTGTAGAGAGAAGTGTGAGGCAGATGGGGCTCATCAACCTGGAACGGTGGCCCATCTAAGAGAAGGGAAACTCTGATTCCAAACCTCCGCTGCCTTGTGGGATATCTTTGGGAGTGGAGTGGGGGGAAGGCTAAGGAGTAAACCCTATACAGATCCAGAGTGAATTCCCTAAGATGGTTGGTGGCTCCTTCCAGCAATTCCTGAAGTCCCAACTGGTGCCAAACATATTGCTCTGCTTTCCTTTGGACCACGTCAGCGAGGTTGAAAGGGGGGTTGTCATCAGGGCAGCCCAGAACTTCCATAAAACGCTGCCCAGGCTTGCACCCCAGAAAGGTCACTTCCATGCTGCTAACACAGCAGTTTGACTTCACTCCCAGAGGTACACTGCATTCTCTTTCGAGACAGGCAGATGCCAATACTGAATAGTGAACTTAAATTTTAATTTAGTAAGATTCCATAGGCTCCCAATTTTAGGAACAGCCGATTTTGCTTAAGTTACCGTAAGTTAAGAAAACCTGTCTCCAACTCCCACCCTAGCTGAAGAGAGCCAGCAGGGCATTGGAAGCAGTGAGTGTCACTTAACTCCCCCTAACCCATTTAGGAACATTCTGTTACTTTATGGGTTACATTTGTCCAAGTTTTATTTTAATCTCCTTACAAAATCCATGCCCTCATCATGCTTTCAAATTATAGTTCAAATATTAATTATCTTCTCTTTTGAAACAACATACATATTCTGCTCATATTATTGCTGCTTGAGAAATGAGAATGCAGTCTTGTGCATATCTACTCAGAAGTCAAATGAGCGCATTCAGTGGGTAAGTAGATATAGGACTGCAGCAAGAATATCCTTGTCTTCTTCAGGGTGCTATTTCCAAAATCACAGATGAAGAGAATAAAGTAAGTTTATAATGTATTTCATTCAGTCTGGTTTCAATGGTAGAAATGCAAATGGCTTTTTTTTTTTTAAGTCACTAGATGTAAGTAGAATGGTCAGTGGAGATATTTCTGTTTCCCCTCCTTCCTCCCCACCTTTTAAACGCTTTTAAAACACACACTTTCTTTTAAAAATATGAAATGGAACAAATGTAAGTCAGGTGAAAAAAATTCTCGCTCCCCACTCTCACATCCTGAGCTCCAGTCGTTATACATCTGGTATAGCTCAGGAGGGGGAGGCAAGATTCTCCTCTGATCCTTAAGTGCTAATTTATGGTGGTTGTGCTTTTTGCTTTAGTGGCTGCCCTGAGAATTGGAAATTCTCATCTCCATTTCCCTAGCCCTATGACAACAACCGTGTTATTTTGGAAAGCAATTCAACGAAACCTTGATAAATCATAAGTTAAGCCCCTGCTGCAATCTACTGAATTCAAGGTCCTGTTTGATAAGGCCCAGATCCAGCAGCTCCTTGGCAGGCAAAATCTGCTGTGCACAATGCCCCTTATGCACAAGGGCATCCTCATTCATTTTAATGAAGGGACAGCTCTGCTTGTTGAGTACAGAGGTGCTCTTGTCACTAAAGCCTGCACACAAAGCACATATCAAAGCATATGTAGTACTTGGTATACTAGGAAATCATCTCCACTTAGAGGTTTTGTTACAACCAAGTGGTATATAAGTTTTGTTAAATACAAACAACCAGCTGAAGACTTTTCTATTATCCTAGGCCATTTAAACAATGTACGCTTCACAGCCTGGCCCTCTCAGTTTTAAATTGTGTTTCAGTTTATTTCAATTAATTTTGCATTGCTTTATATTGTATTTTTAATTAACGTTGTATTGCTTTGTGCACTGGCTAGCTGAATATAGTGAATGGATGAATAAATAAATAGCACAATTTCTTCCAATTCTAAAGGAGAATTTACACAATTATTTCCAGTGAAGCCACCACAGAGGTATATTTATCCTCCATCAGTCTGTAGTTAAGTCCCCCTTGTGAAAGTAAACTTAAATTCTGAGCTGCGAAGAAAAAAATAACAAATCCTTCTTCTAAGAATTGTCAGACATGAATTTGACCATAAGAGGGCACTGTGAAAGCTTAAGTTTTGGAGAAGGACAATAAAATGTCACCCATCCAATACGATTCTGTGAATTTTCCATGATTGATCCTTTAGTTGGCAGTCTCAATAGAAAAAGAGGGCAGAGGAAGGATACAGCCAATCTGCTGGGTAAAAGAAAGAAAATCCTGTGTGAGGGAACTGAAACAATGTCAGAAACACTCACTGCACCAATATTTTGGAACACCTTGTTCCATAAAGCATGGATGCTCCCTCTCTGGCTGCCTTTTGCCAGGTGGCAAAGACATCCTGGCAAACTTTTGTGTGCTAAGCAGCTGTTGTAAAAGTAATGCTTTATCGGCGGTGTCCACCTTTGTCAGACATTTCTAATGTCTTTTATTTTACAACATTGCCACATTTAAATTGCCGTAAGGCCACCCTGAGTAATGCATAAGCACCAGGCAGGAAAGACAGAAATACCTGTATAGTTAAGTAATCACTGAGTAGTGGCAGCCGCAGCAGGCAGTGGATCTGCCACATTCTCATCTAATTTTATAATTCCCTCCAGCTGTCCGGGATTGGCTGGATGCAGAGGAGTGGTAGGAAACTGTAAAGAGGTAACAGGGTTTAGTGAGCAGGAAGAGCTGTGGCAGAGGGCAGTCCAGACTCGGAGACAGGAGAGGAGGGGGTAGCAGGAGACAGAGATGAGGCAGGCTGCGGAAGAAGGGAGTCTCTCCCACCTGCTGTGACTAGCTCCCCAACTTTGCTCTCCCAGAACATGCAGAGAAATGAAGAAGGCAGAACAAAGAGAGGCCAGGCAAAGAAGCCCTAGGCTGCTGAATGAGGACCCCAGGGGAGAGCAGTGGGAAGACGGGGACCTTCAGTCCTCGCAACTGCCTCACTGAGGAAAGACCTACTGGGGAGAGTTGCAGTGATTACTAGCCTTGTGCTGTTTTGGTTTATTTGAATAGAACGTTAACTTCACTGACACCAGGTGTTTTACTGTTGAACAACTGCTGACGCAAACCCACATCTTTTACCCCCAACCTCTTAGAACTACTCCATTATTGACATCAGTGAATGGTAATTTTAACATGGAAAAATAGTGGTGACTAATACTGATGATTAGGCACATGCAAGTATATTATAGATATGTTTCCTTCTGCAACCAAGGATAAACAGAGTAATTATAATGGTTAAATGTATGCTTTCAAGTATGCCACCTACATCTAAATACTGTCGCATCAAAGTGCTGAGACTTGGTTGGCCACATAAAAATAGCTGCCTCAGCAGTTTTACCCTGCATGACATGCAATAGCTTGCAGCTTTCCAAAGTTCAGTGAACCTTAATGGATACAGCACAGTGAAAAGGCAAGAAGGAGGGAAAAGTAAAGGCAGAGGACCCATGAAGAAAATAGGATACACATGTCATCTCAAAGGCTCTAGTTTTCTCTAGAGAATTTTATTTCTGTTCTGACTGCATGAAAGGAAGGGAAGTCCATTTTTCCTAAGAGGGGGCAAAAAAGAGGAAGAACAGCTTTCTTCAAGTCGTTCTCAGGTTGGAAGGTGCTACAGATTATGTGTTCTTGGAATAAGAGTATCTGTTTAATGTAAAGATTCTCTTTTAACTCCATCAGCTCCTAGTCTCCCTGTTCCTTGAAAGGCAGCATTATAAGTTTGTGGCAGGAAGAGTAATAAGACTGGTAAACACACATGGGTGTAGCCAGGATTTTTGTTAGGGGAGGCAGGCCTTTTGTTAGGGGGAGTAGAACCTCAGTTTGCTATGTATCTATTGAATTTTATTGATGGGGGGGGCTGCTGCCCCTCCCTGCCTGCCCCTTTTCACTAAGAGCCTGTTCAAATGATTAGTCCTCAGAAAGCCACCCCTGTGCTCACTTCAGACTCTTAAAGCTGGGGCAGGAATCTCTGGTGGAAATGTGCTGAAAGAGTCAGTAACTCCTGACAAGGCCTGGGACTCTTGATTTGCCCTGTTCATCTTGTAAATCAGCATGATATGATTGCTATTTTTTGAACTTGAGCATTCACAATTCTTGCAGGGAGGGAACTGCCAGTAGCCCCTTGGAACTAGACCTCAGTGTCCATTCTGAACGATGGTGGAGACACTCCTTCAGATAAACAAGGCTGAGGCCATTTAGGTCTTAGTATGCCTCTGGGTGGGACTCGGGTGGTGCTGTGGGTTAAACCACAGAGCCTAGGGCTTGCTGATCAGAAGGTCGGCAGTTTGAATCCCCGCGACAGGGTGAGCTCCCGTCGTTCGTCCCTGCTCCTGCCAACCTAGCAGTTTGAAAGCACTTAGTGCAAGTAGATAAATAGGTACCGCTCCAGCGAGAAGGTAAATGGCATTTCCGTGCGCAGCTCTGGTTCACCAGAAGCGGCTTAGACATGCTGGCCACATGACCCAGAAGCTGTATGCCGGCTCCCTTGGCCAGTAAAGCGAGTTGAGCACCACAACCCCAGAGTCGTCTATGACTGGACCTAATGGTCAGGGGTCCCTTTGCCTTTACGCCTCTGGGTACCAGTCGATGAGGGAACACAAGTGGGAGAGTTGTGCTCAAGTTCAGTTTCTGGGATTCCTGTAGTCATCTTGTTTGCAACTGTAGGAACAGAATGCTGGATTAGGTGAACTTTTGGCCTGATCCAGGAGGCTTCTTTTTATGTTCTTACGCTCTTACAGTGGCTTTTATTGCAGGATATCAAACCTGACCCTACATCTCTGGAAATCCATGTTATGTCCATGTTATCAGAGTCAAATATTGTGCTGTGAGTGGTAAGCTTGTGTGTCATCTGTCAAAATCTTAGTAAACAGGAAAGTTTCATAATATCTTCTCACCCACCCAGAAATCTGGATAATATATAGGAATACTAATAAATTGTCTGGGTTTCTCCATATTTTTGCATGCTTAGGCACCTTGAAAAAGAGAGAGAGAAAGGGAATAGATTTATTGGGCTCTGGTATTTCAGTGTTGACAGTATACTTCTAACACATTTTTGTTCAGCTGCAAGAGATTTCTGACTTGTGAGGCATTTTCTGGGTAGTGATTTACTACTCAGCTAGATAAGTACAGTCATTGCTGTAGCAAATCCATGATTATGAGCCTTTATTCAGACTTCGGTTTTGCTTGATTGTACCTAGAGATCAAAAGACAGATTTCCATTTAGAGTGGAACCGTAACAGCCTATTTCTTAGCTGATCTTAAAAGCTGAGAAGTGTAAAAAGGGAGATGAGGGTTTTAGTACTTTTGTTTAAATGTGTACATTTATGTGCACTCTTCTTCTTTTTTAAAAAAAGAACAGTGTAAACAACCCAAAGGCCATATACTAGGCTCAGCTTCAAAGCAGGGGTCAGAGAGACTAAACAAAATGAGCAGACAGACCCCATTTCAAGAAGGGCATAAAATCCCCTAGTAATTTTCTCTAGATTGTTTAATGTGTGAATCTATTGCTACAGATGTGGGGATAAATTATGGGCATTACTTTCGTTCCTTTCTTTTTAAAACACCTTTTAAAAATGCTACTCAAGGCTATTGCCATTTAGTATGAATCCTGGATATGAGAAAGTATATCATCTGCTGGTGAAAACTTTACAGTCGTAAAACGTGCCCGTTCTTTTGTGTAGCACTCTGCATCGCTATCGGGGAAGGGTGTATCTATGCAAATGCAATGCACATTCTTATTAACATTGTTCGAGCTTGTTAAGCAATTCCACCTTTCCTAGCCACAGTTATGTAGGAGAGAGATTGTCACTTGAGTTTCAGCTTAGCATTTTATTTTTAATCAAATATTTCATTGGCGTATCCCAGGAGCCTTTCAGGTTAAGAGTGGACACGGAGAAGTTAGATAAGAATGAAAATAATCTCTCATACCACAAATTGACTTCCCCCTTTGTAGCCTGAGACACTGTTTCCAGCTGCTTTTCAGCCTCTTAAATCCTTGAAAGCTTTCCTAATCCTCGTGTAGGCAGCCCTTTATGTGTGATTCCTCCCTCCCCCTTCTCCTGATTGGTGAGGCTATTTCATGGCCTAATTCAGCCAACTACGGCATATCTGAGCTGTGATTTGAAATAGGAGCTCGGCGGACAGTTGGCTCGCTTCTCCTGACTTGCAATAGGCTAGCAGGGAGAGGGCACAACAAGGTGGAGAAACTTGACATTGTCTTGACGAGCGCGCGCTCTCTCGAGCGGGGGACATACGGAAGGAGCAGGGAGGCGGAAAGTTGCCGGCTTGTTGGGAACTGCGCATGGGATTTCGTTTCCTCCTGAAACTCTCCCGTTTCTGGCTGGATGGATAATGGGATTCTAAACATGAGGCAGGTAAGACACACGCGGCAAAAGCTGCTCTGGAGGCAGGAAGCGAAGGGGGAAACCCAGAGAGGTGGGTTACGGGAACTGGGTGGTGCTGATCCTCCGCATTTAATTACTTGATTCTGTAGAGCTGTGGGTCGTTTTGAGTTGGAAGCTGATTTTGCAAGTTTTGCCTTCTGGATTCCACATCCCCCCCCCCACAAAAAAGCTGGTAGTTGGTGACGTCATTGGCAAGGGCGATCTGTTTTGAAAAAGGGGGGGGGGGTGATGGCAAAGGATCCCTTCCCCGGGATTTGCTTTGTCAGCTCCAGTTTGCTCAGCTTTAAATGGGTGGCATCGCATCTATTGCGCTCCTACCTTTTGTTCGTGACAATCCACAGTAGCATAAGTTGCTGGGCTCCTGCAAGCATGCCATCAAATGCTGAGCGTATATAGCATTTCTACCCAAACGTCACTATTTTAATATTTCAACACCTTTTGCTCGTTAAGCTCTTGCAATTGTTTTATTTATTAAACGAAGGGAAATGCAATCTATTCACGTTCCAGTTTAGCACATGTAGGCGCTAACAAAAGAGTCTGTTGTAATTTGTGAAGTTTCCAGTACTGACAGATAAATGGTTGATGATTTTTGAATGATTATATATATATAATAATGCGCCATGGCAGATTTTTGTTGTTTCTTACAGTTTTCATTTTGGGGGAGGGGAAACCCTGTTCTTTAAAGATTCCTATTTGATAATTACATATTTAATTAACAACTGACTGGGACGATGCCAATACCTGGAAGTTATTTTTTGTTTGCAGGTGGAGGGGGGTGGAGAGAAAGACAGAGGCTGCAATCCTAAACCCCACTTAGCTGGGAGTAAGTCCCATTGCATTCAGCAGGAGTTGCTTAGGCACTGTTAGGATTGCACTGTGAATCTGCTTAACTCTGTAATGAGGAAGAGTAAAGAGAAGAGACAGTTTGCACCTGTATGGACAATAAAACTCATATTCTTCCCATTTTCAGAAAATAAGATTGGAGGAGTATTTTAATGGTGATCAGAGTAATTTCACAAACAAGAATGAGAGGGAAATTCTGGGAAGATTGCTTCCCTTGAGATGCCTACTTGTGGAGCTGGCTCGCCTTGTAGGAAAGCAATTTATTTACTTGTGCTCAATCAGATCATTTTCCGCGCAGTGCCTGGAGCATCCTGGGATTCATTATAACCACCAGAGGGAGCTTGGCTAAGAGAAGTTTTCAAGAAAGAAGCTTAAAGATACTTTTTAAAAGATTTCATATGTACTCTTTTGAAAGTAGTCAGGACTCCGTTCTACATAAATGTTGAGTTAAGGTACTTCTGGTTAAAATGAAGTTCCAGGCGACCTTTAAAAAGCAAATGACAAATGTGCAAAGTATGGCTTTGAGAGAGAGGGAGGCAAACAAAAATGTAATAAGGAAGGGAAGATGTTTAAAAAGAAATGGTTCATGGTGGTAATGAAAAATGCACATAAGTGGTATTGATGAGCACAAAAGGAAACAAGCGAGATGTTTTTTGCCTCATTAGACTTGTCCACCTCAATATACACTTAACTCCCCTGCTCAGGGTTGGTTTTTTGTTTGTTTTGGCCTGGTGATAATTTAGCTATTCTGAACAGCTATTGTATCTTTCCTGTGTACACTTGACATTGCTCGTATTTGTCAATTGTGCAAAAAGAGGCACTTTACGACCCTCCTTATGTCCTCCTTCATTAACATCCTAGTCACGGATGCACCTGTCCCTTCTATGCCTGTCACTTAGAGCCGTATCTCGCATTACAAGACCCAAGAGTGGTCTCAGAATGGCAAAGGGATATGAAGTGTTTCATCTGATTGTGTAATTTGCACTTCTGGCATGCGCCGTGAGAATCTTGATGTGTATTTGCAGTGCACATGTCTGAGCAGGAGTCAGTTGCATGTATTAGGGATTCTGGTTATATATTTTTGCAGCACCACAGCGTGCTCCTGTATCTTAAGATTGCAGTATAGGAAACAGATCCTGTTCTGAATCAGCAGTGCGGATACTCCACTTAAATTAGTTCCTTATTAAGGCTGTCAAGAGAGGGCTCCTGAGACTTACGTTTTTACTTGCTCTGTACTTGGAAGTAAACACACACACCCTAATGTTCTATGGGTTGTGTGTGCTCCAATCCTATGTTGGGAGTCCTGAGTACAGTTTCTAGGGATCTCGTTCAGAACATGAATTACTTCTGCGTAAATGTGTGCAACGCAGTCCTAAGCATGTTTACTCAGAAGTAAAACTGTGGTGGTATCAAAGTATGGTTAACTGAACTTTGGTGTGTACCAGCCTTAGAAGTGAACTGTGATGGTCACATTTCTGTGCCCTATTTCTTCTTTTAGTAGCCTTTAGTGAAATATCTGTTTATCTTCGTGTACTGAACAAAATTCCATCAAACCAGCAGATCAATCAGCTAGCATTCTTCAGCAGATGGAACAGTTCATGCACATCCAGACAGAGACTGACATTTTTTCTAATGTTTATTGGAGGTTTGCAGAGCTGAAGAACTAACAGGGATTCAAAAACTGAGAGTTCAATACAATGAGATGAATGTGACCAAAAGCCAGAGATGTGAGAAAACTGAAAACTAATTCTGAATTTAAATTAAAAGTATAATAAATAAAATGACACTTGGACAAAAACAGGCTATCTGTTATCTTCCAGCCAGTTTCTCATAACAATGATGCTACAGTTTGGATTTATTAACTTTCAGGCACAGTGATGTGTCATACTATGCAACGGAGGCCCTATATTGCCCTGATAAATGATCTTGACCAATGCAAAATATAAATTCTCAAGAATGACAGAAAGGCATAGATCTGTGTCTGGGTGCTGTCTGGAAGAGCAAGAATTAGCTACAGAAATGTAATATGCTGCCAGCCATACTGATAAGATTCAGCCTTCACTAAAGCAGAAGCAAGCCAGGAGGTTCTATAGAGAACTAACTATATAGCCTTGATTAAACAACTGCCTGGGACATTATTGGAAAAGCAAGCCACGAGTCATTAAATATATTAAAAATATTGATTGATGTGTTATGAGTATGCTGTGCTATGAAAGGTTGCAAGAACCAACATTTATTACAGAAATAACTGTAAACATAGGAGGAATGATATCTCTGTGGGCAGTGATGGAAAACTCAACTACCTATGTGGCATTTGAAAAACTACTTTTGCTCCTTTGAAGATGTGTCAGGCTTCCACGCGGTCATCTAATCTCTAACCTGCTTTTTGTCATGCAAGGAAATGGCAGGAGGATGTTTTCTGCAGTTGAAGCAGCACGTATAGCATGCTCAGTTAACTCTGTGCCTCTTTCAGGATTATATTCTGTTTTAATATTTATCTTCCGTGTCATTTTTGAGGAAAAGCAGGTTACAGATTTAAAAGCACAAACTTTGGGTTAAGAATTCGCAAAGCTTAGTAAGGATGCTAGCAGGAGCGGTTTACTTGAAAACTGGAGAGGGCAGTGTGGGATCTTCTAAAGACTCCCTAACTCTTTACCTTATACACTAGGTACAATATTTCATTGCAAGTTGGAAGTAGCTTGCTTTCACAAATCCCCACCACCTTCTACAAACTCCTTCAGCACTGGAGATGCATTTCAGCAGTATTTTGCGATGGACTTTGACAGAAAGTGGGAAGAAGCCAGCCAGCACTCTGATTCCAAGTAGATAGAAGAAAATTTGGTTGTTAGCAAGTGGATGTATTTAGGACTAGAATATTCTGAGAACTGAACAGAGAGGGGAGGTGGGGGATTAGGAAGAAATTCATCTAAAATTTAGCACTTAGCTTAGCTTAACTTAGTTCTATGGGTGGCTAGCAGAAATCGTATGAAGTGTACTGGGCCTTACAGACAGGTGTGCCTAAGAACACAACCTAACTACACACACCCCTACAATTGTCTGCCCCCTTTTGTGTATATTCTTTTAATATCCTCCCGTTTCCCTACTGAACTGTTTCTATTCCATAGCTTAATTATTGCTAGAAGAAGAAAATCGCCTTTAAAGGGTTGACCTCAGCTTTTAGTGAGAGTTTCCCCATCCTTTTGTACTGCTTCTCTGACTGAAAGAAAAATGTACTTCGTGTCTGAGAATGTTGCTGTTGTATTTGATGGATAATAAGGGAAGAAAAAGTAGATGGAGTCCATAGGCTGTGTATCAGTTAATTAGTGGCTGGACATTACCCAGTAGGAAGTCTGGGAAAGGTTTTTGTGTATGTGTGTGTTGTCTGCTTTCTTTGATCACTTGTGTGGTAAATAGACATGCAGAGTAACTATGGCAACATGTGCTGTAGGTTTGTGGGAACAGGGGAGACTCAATCACCCAACAAAGGATAGTTTGTTAGAATAGTTGGTTATGATTACAAAAAGGTGGTAACAATCAGGCTATTTAAAAACATGCGTTCTGGGAGGAAAATGCACATTTATGTTACCAATTTAAAAGCAAAATATGTTTCTGTAACTACAAAGGGTTTGCTTTGGTGCAAAAGGAAAGCAGAAAGAAATATGGGACTTGATTTTTTTTTTAAAAAAATGACCCTTTCATAAAATTAAATGGGTTAACATTTGTGGAGGCTTTAAGTATTGCACTGAAATCAAACTGAGAGGTCATGATAATGGCATAGGCAGGGAGGGTTAGGTTGGAAGAACAGCTTTCTGCAAATCCACAAGCATTTCTGTACTGTACATGCTTTCTTAAACTTGTGAAAATAAAGTACCTATTCCTATTACCTGCCTGTAGAGGTCAGACTTGAAATTGAATTGCTTCCTCCAAATCCTTTTAAGGCAAAGCCATGGGAAGGAATGAAAGGGAACGCCACTTTCTGTATTAGTCATCCATAGAAATGCTCAATAATATGGTTGGTTTGTATAGTTTTAATTCCATAATTATATTGCAAAATGGATTGGTGCAAAATGGGTTGGTGCATATATCTTCTTGCGTCCTGACTAAATATACATATTTTATATGCTTTTATATGCTTTTAAATTATTTAGTTGTATGGCTCCAGATGATCCCCAATAGACTTTTAGTTGTTCTGCCAGCAGAAAGCTTTTGTGACAGTAAAGGTAAAGGTAAAGGTACCCCTGCCCGTACGGGCCAGTCTTGACAGACTCTGGGGTTGTGCGCCCATCTCACTCAAGAGGCCAGGGGCCAGCGCTGTCCGGAGACACTTCCGGGTCACGTGGCCAGCGTGACATCGCTGCTCTGGCGAGCCAGAGCCGCACACGGAAACGCCGTTTACCTTCCCGCTGGTAAGCGGTCCCTATTTATCTACTTGCACCTGGAGGTGCTTTCGAACTGCTAGGTTGGCAGGCGCTGGGACCGAGCAGCGGGAGCGCACCCCGCCGCAGGGATTCGAACCGCCGACCTTTCGATCGGCAAGTCCTAGGCGCTGAGGCTTTAACCCACAGCACCACCTGCGTCTTTGTGACAGTAGGATGCTATAAATGCAAGGCATGGATTTTTGGATTCAGGTTAAATCATCATTCCAGAGATTGTAATCAAAATACAAATTAATGTGTTGGTTAAAAACTACCATTCGAAGTGCTGCCTCATACATATACTTACTCAAGGCACTATTAATTCCCATTTAACCCTATGGCCCAATTTGGATTTAACACTAAACCATCTTTTAGTACAACCTGAATGAGCCTGGCCAAGCCTTGGGTGCATACAGGAAAGAAGATGGAAGCACCTACAGTTCAAATTAACTAGTTTGTTGTTACATTTGAGAAGTTTAAACAATGGTTTATAGAAGCGAGCCACAAGCAAATAAACCATAGTTTAAAGTAACTAAAGTTCCCTATTCAAACACAACATCAAAATGTGGTTAGTTTAAGCCAGAAAACAGTTGTGTTCTAGTCTCTTTTTGAATGAGAGATTGTCATCTCAGGACAAAAGCCCTGGGATAGCAGTTTTCACCTACCATTGTGCACAAAGTCTCAAGTTCATGCATGTGGTTAACTATAGCTTGATATTACACCCAAACTTGGTTTTTGAGTAGAGAATAATCTATGATAATTGCTTCAGTTGGTCAATCCCTGTCCTTTGAACACTAGCCATCATGTTACAAGAAAATTCAAATAGCAACATCAATTTAAAATCCTCAATAAAATATATCTGAAAGTATCTGGCCCAGAGGGACTGTAGAAAATAATGTACTGTACATGGTTTATCTGTGGGATTCATATCCATTGCAGTATGCACACTAAGAGATTTCTGGCAACTTGAAGACTAAAAAATTATGAGCAAGGGTCAGAGACCTTTTCCACTCTGAGGACCACATCGTCTCATGGGCAGCCTTCCAGGTGCCAGTGGGGCCAGAGGCAAAAAAGACCAAGCAACTTATGTGCCTCTCACTTTGTCCATTAGGCCACATCAAAGTGGTTTTTCTGAGACACATCTTTGCATCATCCATCCTGGCAGGCCAGAGGCATCATCACAGTTCGGACACATTCCGGCAGGACAAACGTTCTTGAGGAGGTTGGTGAGGAGTGTGGCTTAGGCACTGCCCCTGGGGCCAGATAGAGAATGCTGGAGGACTATCGCCTGGGGCTGAGGTTCCCCACCATGGCATAAGCGTCCATGAACACAAGCTCATTTGATCAGATAAAGTGGTATTGAGTCTATAAAACCTTATTGATCTCATCTTAAATCATTTCCAGACTACTTACTCTGTAAGCTGTACTAAAAAACAACAACATTAAAGCAGCATTATAAAACTAGAAATTCATTGTACAACAGCATTAAGTCTTTGCAAGATACCTGAAACAACTGATGAATGATGGTTTATGAATGATGGACGGGAAGGGCATTCCAGAGCGCAGGGGCAATGGGAGAGTAAACTCCCTGTTTTTGAGTCACTGCCCTGTGGCATTCTATAGGGTTTGGTGCCACAAGCAAAATTTCCCCAGATGATCATCTGTGTGATCTTACAGGTCTATGCAGGCGTAGGCAGCTTGATCCTTTGGGTAACCTAGTCCCAAGTTGTTCGGGGCTTTGTGTTACTTAGAAGACCTTTTGCATGGCCCTGTAGGCAGCCGGGATCCAGTGCAGTTCCCTCAACACATCCGGGTGTGCCACTTAGCCGCCTGGCCACAGTATTCTGCACCAGCTGCAACTGCTGGGCCAGGCCCCACATAGAGTGTCCAGTTGTGACTTTGTGAATCACAGTGGCCAAGCCATAATGAATTTGTTAGAGTGAGGTCCAATTACGCCTGCCTGCTTGCACAAAAGGATTTCCGCTAGCGTGATGGGACTTCTAGTTTCTCACCTCCATTCCAACCCTCTGGAAGAGATGTTGAGCATATGCAGCCTGGGGGAGGAAAAGCCAGAAAGGCCCTGTTATGTTGGATCTCAACTTTAGTTTTTAAGGTGCCACAAGACTCTTGGTTGTTTTTGCTGCAGAAGACTAACAAGGCTACCCTTTCTGGAGATCACTATGGTATGATGCGCTGTAGGGTAAATATTTTTAAAGGTGAAAGCCCTGCTGTCGTCTTGTGCCCATGAATTCCTTTGCCGTTTTTGAGCTTGATTATTTTACTGCTTGTGTTGTTTCAGTCATTCGATTGTTTGCTATTTAAATAGAATTTTAAAGTGTCCTATTATTTCATTGGAAGGTGCCTGGAAATAAAAAATAAAAATCAGTGCCCAAAGAACATAGCTTAGATGTTTAAACACTGTTGGCATACTCATTTTAAAGCATCAAAATCGTCAAATTTTTAAAGCATCAGTATTAGTCAGTACAGTATAGAGCCAGTGCTTTGTGATGGAGAGCAAGGGTCCCGGTAGAAGCAACATTGGAAAATCCATGATCCAGTCTCTTGCTGTTTTAAAAAGTTGCTGTGGGTCATAGCTGTCAACGTTTCCCATTTTTTTAAGGGAAATTCCTTTATTCCGAATAGGATTTCCCTTTAAAAAAGGGGAAAGTTGACAGCTATGCTGTGGGTGGCTCTAGATTGAGACCACAGTGGGAGCGATGAGTTTTGAGGGGCTTTACTCAGTGCTTGATTTGCTCACCTGGCAGTTCAGTTGTGGAGAGAGGTTTGTAGTGCTGCTGAAAAACAAGCTTTAAGCTCTCTTTTTAAACTATACTTGACTTCTGCCTTAGAACATCTTACAATATTACATTGAAAGTGTGAGGAGATTACTTCTAGGCACAGTGCAATATGGACTATCCATCTGTGGACAATTTATTTTTGCTATTCCCATGTATTACTTTTATTGGGCAGTCTGTGGGCTTTTGTTATTTTGCAATCCATCTTCTGGCCTGCCTGCACAAAAAAGGGAGGCATTTTTGTTTCCTGCTGTGGCTCTTTTCAAACTTGATTTCATCATAACTGGGGAACAAACCTGAGTGGTTTCTTTCCTGTTGACAGCTGAATCCTTATTTGTTAGTGAGTGACACTGAGTTTCAGTGGGGTTCAGAGGAAGAAAACAAAGATGGTGGAGATCAGGTCCTATGATGAAAGTCCGGATATAAGACTATTAAAAGGCAATATTTAAAATTTGCAGGGTTTTGACGTAGTTGATGGAGCAAATATGTTTCCAGTTGCACCAGAGTGTAGAACCAAAAACAACAGGTTTATAGTATAAGAATGGGGATTTCAATTAAATATTAGGAAGAATTTCATAATGGTTATGTGTTATCTTACAATGTAACAGACTGGCTTTGAAGGTGATAGTCCCTCTTTCCTTAGGCAGACAAGCATGCCTTGGTTCTCAATTCTGAGAAGGTACCATTGGAGGGTCACTGTAAGAGTAGGTAATATTAAGACAGATGGAGCCCCAATTTGACTCAGCATTAAGTAGTTTGCTATGTAATACTTGCAACTAAATCACAGAGTTGTAGAGTTGGAAGTGACCTCAAACAAAGGTTATCTGTTTAAAAATTTCTGTTGGTCTGCCCTAAAATATTTATAGTCCACCTTCTGGCTCCATAAAGGAGCCCACCAACAGATATAATAAGAACAGAGAGTAAAACACTAAATCAGAGCCATTATACATCCCTCCTGTAAAGGGAAGCTTCTAGCTGAAGTTGAAGTTGACAGTATCTTCAAGCTATACAGTTTCTACGCAATAGCAGCTGACTATGAAAGGCATAAGGATGACAATCTTAGTTAGACTCACTATGACAAAGTTTGAGAATCAGCATTAGAAAACCCAGGCAGTTGGTCAGGAATTACATATGCAACATGAGAAGACAACACACACACACACACACACACACACACACACACACACACACAGCTAGGACAGGAAAATCTAGCTTTATACACAGTATTGTGTGTGTAAAGGAGAACTGAATCGCACTGCTAGAATGTAGGCAACATTTGGCTGGTTACTACGCAAATGTGCTTACAAGACAGTACGTCCTTGCATGACAGTCATTGAAAACTTGCGAAATAAAGAGCAGCATCTTCCATTTATGTCTCACCTTGTTGAACCTCAAGAAGCCTTTGTGCACAATGGTAGGTGAAAACTGCTATCCCAGGGCTTTTGTCCTGAGATGACAATCTCTCATTCAAAAAATTTCCAGGGTGCTGCAGCTGTGCTCACTTGCTAGCTGTCCTAGGTCATTCAAAGGCCAGTCAATTTCTCTATGGAATGTGAACTCCACTTACTAGAGAATGCTGCCCTCCTATTGTTGACACAGTCACTTATCCTAGGTGAAAGAGAGGTGAACCAAGAATGCCTGATCTTGCCATGGGCTGCTGATTCTCCATGAGCTTCACTTCAACCTTTGCTTTCTTGTCTTGAACAGTTAAACAAATGGTAGGCTCTGGGGTGATTATCCCAAGATATGTGCATTCTGGTCCACCTCCCTCTTGGGCCCTGATTTCAGTTCACAATGCCCAAACTAGTCTGCTTTTGCTAGACCAATTAATCAGTTTATCCCTTCCTTTTAAAAGCAATGTTAATAATTGGGGAGGTGGGGTGGCAATGTCAGAGACAGTGGTAAATGATGCAACTTTAATGTGTATCAGACCTATGAAACCCATTCACTGCATTAATTTCACTTTGAGATTTATGGTTTAAAAAAATGGGTTAAACCCTTTATTAAAAGGGTTTTTAATGTTATGTTTTGTATTGTGATGAAAGAAGTCAAACAAAGCAATTCAGCTGAGGATTTATTCTACAGTTAAAAATGCTAAAAAGTGGGCTGTGGTTGTGTTTGGTTTGATTAAACCAATATGGTGATAAGATATTAAAGGAGAGCGACAACATTATACACATCGATAACAGAGGACATTAATGCCTGCAGCCACAATCTACATAGTGAATTCTAACGGGGGGGGGGGGGGAATGGCTTCTTACGTTAGATAGGTCAATGTGATTTGACCTAGTTTTGCTTTGCTACTTAGAAATTATGTCAGTATTACTTATGTCACTCCCTTGGATGAGCAATTTAACATCCTTTTTTGCATTGCAGTATTCTCCTAATACTCTATATGTTTACTTATTCTGTCATATGATCCTTCAGGCAAAATATTGCAATCTGGATATAGGACAAGAAAAAGCCACTAGGCTTTGTTTTGAAACATGTCCTTGCTTTTGGTGAAAAGAACCATTTATTTGTTTTAAAAATATATAGAAAATCACCTTTTAAATTCTAAAATCCTCTCCTACATCCCTCCATATAATCCTTATGAAGATTAAATAATGAACAAGGCCATGGGTGCAATTAGGATGTGAACTGATCCTGCTATTGCTATGATGTCTCCCATGCTATATTATTATTTTTGACATTTATGCTGAGTGTGAGAATAGTTATCTCTTGAGTTTTCCTTCAAATTCCTTAATGCACTGAAGCAGTCTTAAATGCTAACAAATTTTATTTAAAGCATAAGCTTTCATGAACTAGAGCTCCCATCCTTAGTTGCAACATACTTAGGTTTAACACATTTATGGCACAATTATTATATTACCAAATGCAATAGATATCATTTTGACTGTTAAATGGAGACAAAGGGAAGGATTGTTTACGTGTCCTATTTCTGTTACTATTGAAGCAAAACTAGGTCTTTCTGTGTCTTTTCATACGTTGGCTTTGATAGTTAAATAGCAGGGCAAAGTTACAGTACAATCCCATGCTTACTCTGAAGTAAATTACAATGTAGTCAATATGATTTTTCCTGCATTGCAGGGGGTTGGACTAGTAACCTCAGGGTTACTTCAAACTGTACAATTCTAGGATTCTGGCTGATTTATTCCCATTTGAGGTTGCTATATTTCATCTCCATTGTCAGAAGCCATATGCCTCTGGATACTTATTGCTGGCAATAACAAGTGCGGACAAAGAGGATGAACTAGATGGGCCTTGGGTCTGATCCAGGAGGGCTCCTCTCATGGTCTCTTATGGCAACCTTAGGTGACTGACCTAGGATCTAAATTAGCATGCCATGCAACAACACCCTGATGCTTCTATGTGGCACCCAGGTGGTCATTTCCACTCAACCAAATTTAGCAAAATGAACATGTGAGATGGAAGGAGGATGACGCCCACTCCCAACACATCTTCTGATCACACTGGTGATGGCGATGTATTTGCATCAGCTACAGGGAACTAGGCGGAGGGCCTTGCCCTGTGGAACACCCTCCTGTCAGATTTCAAGGAGATAAACTACCAGTTGACTTTTAGAAGACATCTGAAGGCAGCCGTGTTCAGGGATGTTTTTAATGGTTGATGTTACCCAGTCAGATGGGTGGCATATAAATAAAAAATAATAATGCTTTTTAAATATTAATTTTGTTATTGCATTGTATGAAAAACAAAACCTTGTTGAGAAAAAAGAAAACAAAATGACCATATCCACTAAATCAGTTCATAAAGAGAATAAAACTGAGTGCACTGCAAATTATTCATACAAGGTCAAATTTTAGGGTGGACTTGAGATTGCACCTGAATCTTGCAGTCCAGACTACCTTAAAAGTTACATATCCCCTAAATAGTAATTTAATTTAACTTTAATTTAATTGTATTAAATTATTATTTAAAACACAAAATATTTCTCACTAGTTTAAGGAGCAACAAGTAAAATTAACGTTGGTTGTGGTGGTGGTGTGTGTTCATGGGGCTTTTTTTTTTAGGAAACCATGCAATGTCAACACATGTTAGAAATTCAATCAATCAATCTTTCAACAGTTTTGTGTTTGTTGTTTTTATGGGGGGTCATGAGGTTGGTAATTGCCTCAAACTAACATGGACAATTGCTTAACTAATATTTGTGTTGACATTGGGTAAGAAGTTCTGAGACTTTTTTTGCCAAGTCCTTGAGAATTAATCAAGAGAAAGTTGTTCAAGTTTATGTTGGCTGGTTTATAATGGCAAGCTCCCTTTGCTGGTGATGTGCCAGCTTGCATGTCAATAACTAATTGCAGTTTTGAAGTCTGACACTCATCGGCCACACATTTTCTCTGCTTGTCAACTCTTGTAAATAGACTATCGGCAAGTAAAAAAAAATATCACATTAAGTTAAAGTAGTTAGTGAGTCTTGAAGATTTATTTCAAAATATGGGCACTGGGTGGTATGAGCTGAGTTTGAATTAATCATTCGTCTTTGTAAAGAGCAGTGTCTAGCATCATCCTGAAGGTCATTACAAGCCATTGGGACAAATGAGATTATGCTTCCTCTGTACTGTGCTATTGTAAGCTGTCAGTGCACCACAATTACTATCAGGGTCTGAAAAATGTGTTCAGTGCATAATACCTATTCTAACGTTTGAGAGTTTACCTGGCATTGCACTCACACTTTCAGGTATATCTTCAAATTTTGAGAATTAGTAGCATTAAAGGTAAAATAAAGCTGTGATGCTCAGGATGCTGAATTCTGGATCCGTTTTCTTCATTCAGTATCCCACATCACATTCCTGACAACAACAAAAGCTTTATGATAGTGGTGCAAGTTTGAGAGAATTCCTGCAACAGTTGTCTATCGCTTTCCCAAACTAATTCTTGTTGTAATAAGCATCCATAAGAATATTTCAGCAATTTTCTAGTAATATAGCTGACTCCCCTCCCCCCTTTCCAGGAACAGGCAGAGCAGAGAGAAAGTATGGGGTTGCAAATATGCATGTTCCAGCACTCCATGAAAGTTTTTAAGAGGTCTGGGGAAAGGTGAGATTTTCCCATTAGGCCCAGCACAGTTAATGATTGACACAAAAGAAAACCTACTGAGTGAGTGACAATTTGACATTACACGTCTTGGTCCAATAAAAGTGGGTTAAGCAACATCTTAAAGCCAAAAATAACTGTTACAGATCTGGGGTAACAGAGGTTGAGGATGCAAGGGCACCCATAGCTGTGAGAGTTATTCAATGTTATAAATCAGTAAAGGGAGTAGAATTTTGCTGATATTTGAAGCAATGAAGGGAAGATGCCAAGCGGTAGATTTAACATACAGGCTGAACTAGATCCCATGTTCAGATCACGGATAGTGATGCTGTTAAGAGCACAAGGAGAACTAAGTACCGGGCCATTGTGTAAATGTGAAGGACCCCTTGACAGTTAGGTCCAGTCAAAGGTGTGTGGTCCTCATCTCGCTTCAAGCCGAGGGAGCCGGCATTTGTCCACAGACAGCTTTCCAGGTCATGTGGCAAGCATGACTAAACTGCTTCTGGCACAATAGGACACTGTGACAAGTACCAGAGTGCACGGAAATGCTGTTTACCTTCCTGCCAAAGCAATACCTATTTATCTACTTGCGCTAGTATGCTCCGATCTGCTAGGTTGACAGGAGCTGGGGTAGAGCAACAGGAGCTCACCCCGTTGCATGGATTCAAATCACTGACCTTCCGATCGACAAGCCTAAGAGGCTCAGTGGTTTAAATCACAACAACACCCACTCCCCCTACCGGGCCATTAAAGAGCAATTGACCATGCAGGTGCTGTCCTCCCCAGTGTGTTAATTATCAGAAGACAATAGCAGAATTGAGAGGTAGAGGTTACAGGAGGCATGATGTTGCACAGGGGAAATGTGCTCTTTTTTGAAAAATAGAGGGCTGGAAAAGGCATTGGGAGCGAGCAGATAGCTGGGAGGAGTTGCAAGGGTTCTTGGGAAGGAGAAGGATAGAGCCAGAACTCCAGGCAGAGGCCATGCCATTTTGGTAGGCTGGAAGAGAGATACAGTCAGGGATGCCAGCTCCTGGGGGCCTAGCCCTTTGTGGAGGGGGGAGTATTTTGGGGGTCCAAAAAGTGCAGAGCACAGTGCAGCTCTAGTGACCAGCATTGGTGGTCCACCTTCAGCCTGAAGGACCATGATGCAACCCCATTGCTGAAGCTAAGCAGGTCCAAGGTCTGGTCAGTGCCTGGACTGGAGATCACCTGGGATTCACGGCACCTTTTGCTCTAATGAAGAAAGGCAGCATATAAATGTGATCAGTAAGATAAAGAATCCTATTCATATCCTTGCACCTGGGCTGGGAGAATACTGTGCTGGCTGTTTTCTAGCCTGAAAAGTCCACACTGATCTAGCGCTGGCTTCCGAGTAAACATGAAAGCAATACAGCTGTCATGTCACACCTGAAAGCAAGCTTCAGGGAAATCTTGTAAAAGAAATTTAAATTGGTTTCAGTGGGAATCCCAACACTTGAAAGAATTTTGTTAATGACTAGACAAAGTGACAGCTAAAAATTTTCTTTCTTACAGCATAAGGAAAAGCCCATAGGATTACATCACTGGGAATTATCAAAACTTTGATATAAACCCATGCTAATAAAGAGCATGTTTTTTCTGACAGCGACAACAGACTTCAGTTAACCTTACTATTAGGAACAGAATGGCTATGGGGAGAGGGGAATCACAAAATTGAATTGCAGAGTGAAGGCCTCAGTATAGTTTGATGCTGGGAAAGCTGCAGAGTTAAAAAGTATTAAGAAGTTTTGCCTGTTGTCCAGTACCGATGTATAATTGCACTAAAGTTTACATTTGCTTGCAACAGTGGCTTTTGTTATATTTGTTTCATGGTAAATGTGGATTGGAGATCAGCTGGGTTCTGAGTCTGCAGTATTTGGAACAGACAGCTGAGAATTGGTCACCTGTCTAGCTTTTGCTCGTGTTTTGATCACTGCATTTTTACTTAAGCTGTCTAAACCGTGCAACTATCAGTAAAGGCTGAGAACTGCCCCTACTGTTTTATTTTTAACAAACAAGATAGAGTGCCACTGTGTTCCTATGGATGCCAATTACTGCTTTTCTGCTGTGTTGCTAAGGGCACCCAGCAGCCCAACTTTATCAACCTGGCATTGCTATTAGGTGAACCACTTTGCACAGCAGAACATCCACTGTAGATGCAAGCGATATCACCTTCCTCCTTCCCTCTGTCAGTCAAGATCCAGCAGCATATCTCCAAGCAAAACTGTGTGAGAGCTCACAGCCTAGATAGAGTCTGAGCAGCAAGGAATATACACACACACACACCTTAAGACCGAGGGCAAGGGTGCTTGGCTTTTTATACAATACAGTTTTCAGAAAGTTCTGTCATAAGGGATAAACTATATGTATATGGTACAAAATGTGACTCTTAAAGAACACATTATTAGAAATAGCTACTTGTGGGCCTTATCAGGACACTGGTGTGCTGGGAGGTAAGGAAAAAGATAGCATTGGGTAAAAGAAGGGATGTGTACATGTGACATTAATGTGGTTAAACCATCCAATGTACCCTTTTCGTGTCCCGAAAAGGGTAAAGAAAAAGGTGTCAGCCCTAGGAACGCAGCTTGGACTTTGTATTTGCAGAACTAAGGAAGACATTTAGCATGGCTTTATAGGTTTCTGAAGCACTATAGAATCTTTCCACATTTACAGCTGCCCTATGTAGTTTGTAAAGTAGGCACTTGTGACAATTTTTTATTTTGGTTTTGAGCTTTTACTAAGGGTCCCTCTTAGAGTGCTTGTACTGAAGACAGTTCTATAGTAGCATGTCTATCAGCACAACAGGTGTCTGAACTTGTAGCACTATATTTTAAGAATATGGTGTGCATTTTCTCTTTAAGGTTGCTCTCAGGCCTCATTCGGCATTTAAGTCGAGGTTAACTCCATTTTTCATAGGTCTCAGAATCTGGAATTGTACAATTTTATCCTACCAGTACATTCCAGATAATAGAATAGGCAGAAGTCAGATGTCATGAAAGCAGCCTTTTCATTTTAATTTCTTTCTTATACATTTTTGAACATAACCTTATGATCTGAAAATAAAATAGGGTGGGGGGAGAGAAGCTTATACAGCACAACCATCAGGGTGACAATAGGCAATTGTCAGAGGAAGGCATTGTTTAAATAGTTTTCCGTGGGAAGGAAAGTATTAGAGCATTTCTGTCTAGGTGACGGAAGAAGGCAATAAGGGATATTGTACATAAAGTCTGGACAATTAACAGAGCAGGGAATATGTGGTAAGTAACATGTTCCTTTCTTTCAGAATCCAGGGGTCAGTTTACTCACCCAAGTAAGTGTTTAGGTTTTGGTTGGTCCAGAGTCACTGGCATATGTCTGAGAGGTGAATAGATTCCCACAGGTCTCCTCCACACCTGCCTTTGCAGTCCCTAACATTATTTAAATTTATTGTCAGATTTGTCTTTCAGTTGATATGGTTGAGCAAGTTGTAGGAAGAGTTTGCTTGTCTGGGAGGGCTGGCATGGTAGTAGATTAATCCTGTCTTTCAGTCAGGATATGACACACTCAGATGTTATTTGAACATCTAAGGGTGCTGCAATTTATGTTCAAAAATTTCCCTTTCTTACGCTACCATGTTTCAAAATGTTAGATGGTAGTTATCTGCAACAATTAGGTTATTTTATGTTTTGCTTAAGCTTTGGAGAGTGTGTGTGTGTGTGTGTGTGTGTGTGTCTACACACTCTAAGGGAAAACTAATAAAGTCTGCGGTAGCATGGGAAGGAAAGAAGAACAATTTTAATGCTTTGAAGTCTATCACTTAGAGAGAATCTTATTATCATAACATATTATGATTTATTCAGCTGAGAATAAGAGATAAAAGAGAGTAGAAAACAAGGTCATAGTTCCAGGAAGGAAGTTGAGGATTAGTGAACATTGAAATGGCATGGCATTGTAATAAGAGTTGCAAACAGTAGACATTTGGCAAACTCAGATGCTGCTATGCATAACTGAAACAATGAGATAATGCCTAAACGATAGACTATCCTGTGTGGCCACTCAAAACACCCCGTTTAGACAAATCTGATTTAGCACCATTGCAAAAGCACCTATTGATTTATGCTATTGAAGACTAACTTGTGAATACTATAAAGTTCTTTCTGACCATACCTGAAGCTTCAAATCTCATCGGAGAAAGTCCTCAAAAAGTCCTGCAAATAAAATTTGGTTTTGGACTTAGTGTGGAAACTGAAATCTTAAGGATGCTTTCATGGGAATGGGTCTCATTGAAATTGCAACATAGAAAAATTAGACAAGATCCTGCAGATCATTGAGCAGTCCAAATGGTGGTATCAGTTGCATGACCACCTCAGCTTAACATGGCATCAAAGATAAAGTCAGTATGGAAAAATTAAAGCCACTGCCTGAAGTAGTCATGTTGTGGACTCTGTTAAGCTAGGTCATTTTAGCTGAACATAATTATTCTGCTTTGGAATAGTTTGCCAAATGCTACAGACTTTCTTAGTTGAATCAGTGCAAAAAAGTAAATGTAGAACAAGCCAAAAAAGCTTGTTTCTCAAGGGCTATTTATACTATATCACTTTCTGTAGATACTATTAAATGCTAGTTTGTGCATTTATTCATATATTTATTGAATATTTCTTTAGACTGCCTTTTGGGGACACTTTGGAAGATTTAATGGTTTTCAGTGAAGAAGCACCCAGGCTTGTGTTGCTAAATTATTTTTGAGGAAAAGCTTGTCTTTGTGCTTTTAGGACTGCATTATGGCAGCTCATTTCATCTGTGCATCTAAACATATAGATAAAAAGATGTTTCCCACAAACTAAAGAAGGCTTTAGTGTGATGCAGAGCATAAGAAGGGGGCTTTAGGGTCCGGTAACCCGGGAGGTCTAAAGTTCATGGAGCTCTTGCTGGAATTGTCCACAGATTAATTTGTGATGCTGCCAGTCAGGATACTGCTTAATACTCTCCCATCCCCAGAATTACTTATGCATGCTGATTTATCAGGTCACAAGCAGTGGAACAAAAGAAGAGGAGAAATAGGGGGAGCTGTGCACAGATAGATGGCATCTGAGCATTTCTTTTATAAAAAAAAAAAATCTCAAAAGAAAACAAGGGTTGGTGAAAATCAGTTGATCAAGAAAGCTGAGGCTGAATCATTCTCTTCAACAGGCAGCCACATAGGAACAATTTCTGTATTCCTAATGAGTCACACATCACTATATGGTTGCCAAAGGAAGTGCAGGTCAATGAAAGGAAATGCCAGTTTGTGATCCTGAAACATGTGTGTTGTACGTGTGTGTGTGTGTGTGTGTGTGTGTGTGCGCGCACACACACACACACACACACACACACACATATACACACACACATCCCTCTGTGTTTGTGATTTTATAAAATAGTCATTTTTCAACTCTAATTTCCGGAATGCAAAGTTTATCATTCTTAAGTTCAGCAATATTGCTTATGCACTGGTAGGTGGATAGTGTTAGGAAAGGAAAAGCTAGACTTTGTTATTATTGTAGTAAAATACAGGTAAATTCAGTTGTGCAGGCTGTTTCAGTTTACTTTGTTTATATAACCAACAAACATAGAAAGACTTCTTCCATTCTGTTTTAAAGTATGCTAAAGTGCCTATAGTTCTTCTTTAAGTCAACTTTATCAAATCATGATTGCCTCTAGCGTCAATTCCCGTTAAGCACTTAACTTTTTTGCAGTGGCTATGCAGCTGTCTAATTTAAGTTAGCGCTTAGTGCCTCTGTTGTTTGCTTGCCAAACTTTCTTACGTAACTCACCCATGCTAATGAGAAGAGAAAATATCCTCTTCGTGATCATGGCTTGATCACCATATTTACTGCCCATCCTTAAAAAGCATTTCTTAAGCGTTTTGTATAAAATGGATGATGCAGCTGCTCCGTAATAGCATTATGCCCTTAAGCTTTAAGCACTCACAACATCTTCTGATAACATTTTGCTGACAGAACAGTTTGGTAGATTTACTTCATACTATCTGCAAGCATGGGCAGGCCTATGCTGGAATGTAGAGGAGAGACCTCTTCTGCATGTTCTTACAAAGTCTTTCCACAAGGGTGAGAGCAGTGGGTGATGGCAGGTGGGGCTTTGGGGACTGGGGCAGTGTCTTGTGCCCTTGGAGAAAGTTGCAGAGGGCACTGCCAACCCCTAACCTATCCACTTCAATTCACTATCCAGTTCCATATTTCTTCCGTTAGAAGCCACCTTTACTAGTCAGAGGAGCTTGGCTGCTCTCAGATCAAATGTGGAACTGCTGCTTTTAAAAGACAGCTGCAATAGCTCTGAGGAATTAGTTTTTTGGTACTGCAGTGTGTGGTGGTTCTTGCATCTTTCTGCTCTCCAACAGCACAGGCTGAAATGGAAATGCACTTGTCTTCAGCACCTCTTTTGGAGTGTGTTACAGGGCCAGTCCAAGACATTTTGCTACCTGAAGCAGAAGAGCAAATGTCAACCTCCCAATTCAAGGTTCTTAGTACCCAAGCCCTGTCAAGTTATGTTAACACCTGAGGCAGAGAAGTTCCACAGGGGGGGTCTGCCTCTTCCAGACACAACAGCAGCAACAACAATTATTATTATTAACCATTTGGTTTTTTTTCATAGTATTTAAAATCAGCTGCCTGCTTCAGTTTGCCTAAAGATAGGGCCAGTCCTGCTGGGGAGCTTTGAGGAGTGTGGAGCAAGGAACTTTCTTCATTCGTCAGAATATTGAATGTACAGAAGAGGATTCACATCAGCATCTTACTTAGAAGAGGAACACGGGAACTGAGCCACAGGAATTACTCGGGAATCATTTTCCTATGCAAGCAGCAGCTAATATCACAAGAGCTAAAGTGGCATCCAGCCTTGGGCAAGGGAAAAAAGACTTTCCCACGTTGCACACAACTGATAAGATTTTCCCCAAGCCATTCAGGTGTCCATAAAGGGCACTGCCTTTCACTGTTGGGGCAGCCAGAATTCTTATAGATTGAACCCCGCTGGGCTTCATGGAATCATGACACAAGAGGGCCAGCCGCCATGTTTTTTCAGTCAGCAATCCACAAATGAATTATTTATATTGCAACGGCGTAAGTTGAACTGGGACTTCCATTAGGTGCAAGTGTTTTCTAAATCATTGCCTTGGGCATACTGTCGCAGCTGCAGCTCCTGAACATGTGCATAAAGATGCAGAGGTATTACAAAATGGGGCATGTTTTGTATCAGAGGGCACAATTGTGCCCTCAACTTGTAATTTTCTGCAAGGCACATGGAGTGCTTTCTGTAGCTTGGAGGTGAAGATCATACTTCGCAGCCTAGTTTTTCCCTTACCCACCTCTTGCATTAATGAAATGCATATTGATCTTTTTTATGCATCTGCAAACTGAAGCACTTAATACACTTATTCTGATCACAAAGTGTGCAAGGAAAAAGCAAGCTGAGTAGACCCTTATTCCTTAAAATAAAAAAAGTAAAATGAAGTGAGGTGACATTAGAAACGCATGGGTAACAAGATCTGCAACTGTATTGTAGATGGGAGTTGTAAACTTCAAAAGGTTCCTAGCCGCAGGTTTTGTGAGAATATGAAGTGTAAATGATATTTACATCAGTGTGCTGCCCTAGTGGCACTTATGCTCCTCACAAGGAATAAGCAAGCCAGTTGTGTGGAGAACAGTTTGCCAGTTGAGTTTAATTCCTAGAAGAGAACTTGTTTTCCAGCCAGCTGCAGTTTGATAAGCATTACTTGCCTTGTCTTTAGAGTGTGGGCTCCCCACCCCAGCTGGCATTGCAATGAGAAGCTGTGGGGACATTCTGTTGTTGTTGTTGTTGTTGTGATGGGAGTTATGTGATATGATTTGTACTTTTTCCAAGGTTTGTTATCTGCTCAGCCATCAGGAAAGAAGTTTCTGTTCTTGCTGAACTCATATAGTACTTCCAGAATGTAGCAATTACCATGCTCTCAACTGCTGGTTACTTTATGCAATCTGCAGGTGATATCAGTATCGGGACACTGCTCTGGACTAGAGTGCCTTTGCTTAGATCAGGGATAGCGAACTTGTGACCCTCCAACTCCCATCAGTCCCCACCTGCATAGCCAGTGCATTGCCAGAGGTAATGGGACTTGTAGTACGGCAACTCCAGGAGTGCCGCAAGTTCCTCATCCTTGGTTTAGATTATCAAGCCTTTGTTTACCTGTATTTGCTTTACATGCCTAAAGAGTACAAATTTTTGTTTAAGTGTATGATTTCTTACTTGTACATATAGTTAATGCCATTCCCACAAAAAGTGAGGTCTTTTCTACAGAAAGCAAATATCACCGAAAGGATAAGTAAAATAATTAACATTTAGTCCACTTTTTCTGGGGGGAAGTGGGATGCAATTTCTTGGAAAGTCTTCTCTAATTCTGACCAAATTGGTTATTTCATTAATTTTGTTATTTTCCATGACAAGCCATTATTCAGTTAAAGAAGTTCCAAGATTTTGGTATTTCTGATTTACCCGCCATCAGTACCCGTAAATGGCACTTGTGAATCGTTGCTTATGATAATACAGTCATCCTGCTGTACTGTTCTGTGTTGCTTCTGGCACCTCTTCTTCTGTTTGTGGCTTGCTTATCACCTTGCAGGCATGGTCTTTGCAAGCATCCCTGGAAAGGAGAGGTCAGAAGTTCTCAGGTAGTCTTCCTGAATCTCCTGAATTGTATCTGATCCTTCACCTCTATTCCCAAAGCTGAAGTGTTGGCTTCGTTCTTAGCAAGCTCCTTCAGGCTGTTGAGTGGCAACAGGGGTGGAAGCGAAACAGGGCCACTGAGAAACAAGAAGGCCAATGAAATAGGCTCATGAATCCTAAGGTATGCAGAAGTATAAAACATTTCCAAAATACATGCCCTGCAAGTTTTAAACTGTTTTCTTTTTTAAAAAAGGAAAATGGAAGGGGTCCTGAAGGGGAAATTTGGGTTGGGGCTGTACATGCCATGGTTTGTTTGTTTTTTAAATCTCCTTGAACTATGTGGAGATGTTTCAGGAAGAAGAAAGGGAAAGTGCACCTTTTCCCTTCTCCAGAATTCCTCACCCAATCTATAAAGCAAAAGGGTGTGTGTTCCCTTTTCCCCCTCCCCATCGCCTTACCTCCACCACTAACGCCCCTTTTGTGGGCTGAAGGATACACTGCACCATTTTTGTTGCAGGTTCCACATGCCCTCTCACATTGCAAAGTTGTGGCTCTCTAACCAGTGTTCTTGGTACAAATGAGTGGCTTCAGTTCTGGGCTAGTTTTCCCATAGGCTTTCACTAGAAGGAAAGCTGTATCTTGTTGTTGTTTTAATAATTGAGGAATTTTATTGCCCGAACACCATATACATTTAATGAATAATCACATTCAGTGCTGTAGTGATGTGCACTTTTTTATTTTCTTTAATGCTTTAATTCTAAGCCTGAGTGTCTTCTCTGGCTTTTTTTGAACTCACAACGTTTACTCCAAATAGTTCCCCGCTCCCTTGGAAATGACCCTCTAGCTTGAAACATGGTTTCACACCATATAACATATGGTGAGGAAAGGATCTTCTTTCTATGATGTCACATCTGAAGAAGGAACTTGTACAGCTGCCCAGCCATTTGGAGTCCATGCCTTTCTCTTTGAGGAGGATGGAGGTATTCAAGTGCAGGGGAAGGGCGATGTGGAAAATGGAAATGCAAGTGTATTCAGGCACTTTTTTTGCTGTATATTGTAATGGGAAAACATGTGTGTGTGTGTGTGTGTGTGAGAGAGAGAGAGAGAGAGAGAGAGAGAGAGAGAGAGAGAGAGAAGGGCCTTATTTATGTGCCTAATTTTCTTGGGTCCCTCTTGGGCAGGCATAGGCAAACTCGGCCCTCCAGATGTTTTGGGACTACAACTCCCATCATTCCTAGCTAACAGGACCAGTGGTCAGGGATGATGGGAGTTGTAGTCTCAAAACATTTGGAGGGCCGAGTTTGCCTATGCCTGCTCTTGGGTCTGAAATCAATCAGCTAGTTCTTACTAACCAGAAAGGACAACCACTTGCGTTACAAATTTGTATGTTGTTTTTAAACCGCACAAGAATACCAAAGCCTACCACATATACTAGACAAGTCCCATCCATGACTACTGAATTTTATTGCTGAACATGTTGTTTATTTGATTCATAATTCTTATCCTGAGGTTCCAATTCCAAGAAAGCACTCAAGGCTGTTCACAACTGTAGTGGAAAAAATAAAATGATAAAAACCAAAGATAAACAATGAACCATAAACCAATATATGAAAAACAATAGCAGCATTAAATAATCGAGAGCCAGTAATGAGTGTTGTCAATGCACCTGCCTAAGATGAGCAAAAGCACTCCAAGCAACATCTGCTCCCTAGGAACCTGGAGTCAAGACTCTTTAGGTTTGGGGAATGAGATATATAGTTGTCTTCAGTGCCAGCCTTGGATAACTCCACCTTACCAGAAGCCTCTCTGTAACAGGCCCCCATTTTGCTACCACCTCCTCAATCTTAGGACGTTACATTGCTGTCTTCCAAGTCCAATAATTTTGGCCCAGAAACTCAAGTGGAGTCATGCTCTTCCGCATGCAGTTGGAGCCAAACTGAAAGTTTGGCCCTGCAAAGGGCTCTTCCAGCAAAAGTGGAGCTAACCACCCAGACAGAGCTGAAAACCCCTTTTAAGTCTCAGTTGGGGGTTGCCTGAAGCATCATTTTGAATCTGCTCATATGACATCGCAGCCTGAACAACTGCATGGAGCTATCCAGGTTCCTACATTGAACTAAGCTTTGCCTTGCCTGGCTCTTCTTGGGTAGAACCTACACACTTGTGTTGAAACCCATCTGAATGTAACTTCCACTTTGGACACCACAGCAGTCCTTCTGACTAATATCACCTCTGTCTTGTAGCTCACACCGCCCCAGGCCATCACTGATTTCAGAGATCCCTTCAGACATCGGGACAACACAGTGGTGTTGATTTTTAAGACAGTCTTCTGGGTCTGATCTACCATTCTTCACAACATCACACTAGCTGTCTCTCAGTCGTTAATATTTCATATTCTTTGAAATCCCAAGGACTGTGAACAAAAACAAAGGAATTGCAACTTCCAGAAGGTGTAGTGTTAGTTGATTGCAGCAAAAACCAGAGAGAGGCTTGTGGCACCTTAGAAATGAACTGAGTAATTGTGGCGTGAACTTTTTTTTTGTGAATTAGAGCCCTCCATCTTGTATCTGATACTGGTGTCTAGCCAATGAAAGCTTATGTCACAATAAATCTATTAGCCTTTTTATATGCCACAATACACAGTGGCAAATGTCTTTTTAGATTGTGAGCCTGAGGGAATGGACCATCTTCATACTGGTTTTTTAAGCTGCTCAGAGAGCCATTTTGGCTAAAGAGTAGGGCATAAATTCCTTAAATAAATAAAATAGTTTAACAGTCTTTTGCCGGTTATGCCAAAGCTTCTCATGGGATGTCAATTAACAGGCTATGTACTCCAGTTCCATTTTCCTTCTACTTATAGTACAATATATTTATTGAACTTGATCATGACCACTGGGTTCTCATTACATATACTTGGGAGAGGCCCAAAGCCTGTCTTTGGAAAATGCTAGATCCCTGGCAACAAATTTTCTTTGTGGTGAGTAACATACAGCCCTCAGCCTAATTTCATGTGGGTTTCAGGAGAGGGGGGAACCTGGAGTCTGGGAAGAGGAGTGATAGGGAAGAGGCACCAAAACAGATGCAACATGGGGGTAGGTCCTACGTCCAGACCTCTAGTAACAGCAGATTGACCCAGTCCCAGGAGCATGATGGTCAGGAAGGGAGGGTGAGACAGAGTTGCTGTGTCTACTTTTTGGCTGTGTTCCTACCCACCACTGGCATATGGACCCTAACAGATTTTCCCCAAGGGAATGTGACACTTAGTGGGTTAAAAAATAAATGTTTCCCACCCCTGTTTTAGTAGTTAATGTTTTGAACTCATCAAGTGTTGAAGGGCCAGCAATGTTGGCACTGTCAACTCATTCTCAGTGTCAAGTCCTGAGCCCATCTCTCCCAGTCTAAATATCAACCAAGGCTTTGGCAAAGACCTCTAGTAGGATTATGCTGCTATTCACATGTGAGAAGAATCCTTTGGCCATGACTCGACATCATGGGATAAAATGTATGTTATATTTAACAGGGAGGAGGTGCCTGCCAATTTTAGGGGCCAAATGAGATCCTGCAAATGTAGTTATGTATCCCTGCTGTAGTTTTGTGTGTATTGGTGCTAGCCAATGTTGGCATATTTTTTTCACTTGTTCTTACTTTCTCTGCTTTTATATTGTGCTATTTTTATAATTGCCATTTTGTATGTGTGTTGCTGCTGTTAGTTCCTTTGGGTACATTTTCATAGAAAGGTGAATGTAAATTAAATGAATAATTGAAATGACATAGAATGCCTCAATTCTGAATGTGCTTTGTTTGCACAAGTTCACAGAAATCTCTTCTGTGTACAAATGTCAAGCTGAATTGGAATCCTAGTACCTTTCTTATAATTCATGGTCAACTGTAAATGAGTCAGGAATATGAATCACCATGCTTCTCAGAGTCCTTCAGATGCACAATGCTTTTCCTCATATCCTTTTTGCAGAGGAGCAGCCTGTTATCCTGTTCAACGGTAATGCTCTGATCACTTCCCTACCTTTCAAGCGGTCAAACTAGAATTCAGGCCTTAATAGCAAAGTACAAAAGAGTTAACACTGTTTTGGTTTTGTTCCTAAGTAGTAAGGAAAACCCAGTTACTGAACAAATAGCTGCAGTCAGCAGACAGAAATGTAGAAAAACAAAGCTTATACAATAAGTTAAAAGGAAGTTGTGTGTAGTTCTTTTCTTTTTTAAAGAAGATGAGTGGCTTCATTTAATATTTTGTAAGGAAATGGGGCTTTTTATTGGCTAACTTTGAAAGATCGTTGTCTTCTAAACAAAGAAAATCTAGTGTTTTCTGGCACGATCGCTAATGTATCTTTCTGCATCAGATATAATGCACAGGTTTCTTCAGCAAGATTAATAAGTATGTGTAATTCTATAGAAAATCTGGGTTTTGGATCATTTTGGGAACTTTAATACAGTATTATTTACAACAGAGTTCCTTTTTTATGGGCTTCTTTTTCCCATATTGCTTTCGTTTGAATTCATTTTGTGCTGTTTTGCACACTATGCAAAGGGAAATCTGGATTTTCCATCAGTTTTATATGTGACGTATGGTTGTAGCCAATCAGTGCTTGTATCTATTGGTAAGTGTATCTGTATTTAAATAAATGTTCACAAACAAATGTTGGCCACTCCTACACTTTAAACATTTTAGGTTCACACCAAAAAAGTAGCAGGTGAAATCAGCCCTTAGCTGAAAAACCCCTGACCCTTTTCCAACTGTACACTGTAGAAGCGTTTGTACTTTATTTATAATAATTTATTAGATTTCCATAAGGTCCCAGGGTGGGTTACAACTATAAAGTACGTGGTTATAGAATATGACTGTAACTAAAGCAAAAAGGCGTGAAAACAATTAAAAGCAGTTCCAGATGTTTTTTTAAGGCAGTTAAAAATTGTTCCAGTACAGATGCAGACCAAAGTAAAGATCTCCACTTAAAACGTTTGCTGGAAGAGAACGGTCTTCAGTAAGAGCCAGACAGACAACAGACCCTACCGCTTCATATGGAAAGGGCAGGTGCCACCACACTGAAGGCCCAATTTCTATATTGTGCAGAGCAGACCTCGTCATAAGATGGTATCTGTGGAGTGTAGTAAACCACTGAGCAGTGCTTTTTTCCTGGGGGTACGCATACCCCTAAATGTTTTGTTAATCTTGGTGCTTTTGTCCATTTACTGTATTTATTTTCCCTGATATGAACTATAAAACGGTGATTTTATTGAGTCAAAAAGAGTGCCCCTAAACATTTTTTAAGGAAAAAAAGCACTGCCGCTGAGTATATAAAGGGTGAGATGATCTTCTAGGTATCCTGGTCTTGAGCTGTATAGGGCTTTGCACACCGGTATCAGCCACCTGAAACTGGCTCAGTAGCTAATTACAACTCTTTCAGCAGCAGGGGCGCTGGCTCCTAGGGCCTGAACCCCTTTGTTCCCCCTTGTATTTCTGGGGTTGGGGCCAGGACCTTGGGATATCCTAGAAGTGTGGAGCTGAAACACAGAGCCAAGCATGGCATGCCCCCAGTAGTCTGCTGCTGCTGCTGCTGGGAAGGAGGGTCAAAGCAGCCTCCTGGGGGCAGCACCAAGGGGAGGTGTAGGAGGAGTCACTGGCCACTGAGCTGCACTCCTCCCGGCATCCTGACTTCACATGTGAGACATCGGGACGTAGAGCCATCATGTGTGTGACATAGCCCTCCCAATCGCCATTGAAAGATGGTGCCTCTGTTCAGTAGTGATAAAAGGTAAAGATAAAGGACCCCCGGACAGTTAAGTCCAGTCAAAGGAGACTATGGGGTTGCAGCGCACATCTCGCTTTCAGGCCAAGGGAGCCGGCGTCTGTCAGCAGACAGCTTTCTGGGTCATGTGGCCAGCATGACTAAACCGTTTCTGGTGCAACAGAACACCATGACGGAAGTCAGAGTGCATGGAAATGCCATTTACCTTCCCACCGCAGCGGTACCTATTTATCTACTTGCACTGGTGTGCTTTCAAACTTCTAGGTTGGCAGGAGCTGGAACAGAGCAACGGGAGCTCACCCCATTGCAGGGATTCATACCACTGACCTTCTGATCAGCAAGCCCAAGAGGCTCAGTGGTTTAGGCCACAGCACCACCTGTGTCCCTACAGCAGTGGTGTAACGTGGTGGTGATTGTCTGTCCAGTGAGCATTCAAGCTTCTCCATGTTGCCATAATTGAACTTTTCAGGGCAGCCCAACATAGAGCATTTGAGGAGGTAGAATAAAGACTTGTTGATCATCTTGGTAAAGAGTTTTACTTGCTTTGGAAACCCTTTCCTCCAAATAGATCCTCTGTACCAAAAAGAGAAGTGAGTTTCCCAAAGTGCTTAACCGTTAATATTTGACCATACATGTTTGGGTTGGAATTGAGAGAACCTCATGGCAGGGGAAATCAAAAGCCCTGCTGTGTTTTATGATCTATTGCAGATGGTGTCTAAAGCTGATATCCCTTGCCATGCATACACAACTGCAGAAGAGAGCTGCTTCCTTGTCATGTGAGCCCACATCTTTGGGGAGTGCGCCTGAAACAGGCAACAACAAGATGAGGAGGGTGAAGATGCTGTATTTCCCCCATCCTGTTAGCACTCTGCTAGAAAAGGATCTCTGTATATAGACGCCCATTAAATTGCCCTATGATTGTTTAATTCACACGTTACTCATAGTGGCATGGGATTGCACTATGAGAAATTGGCTCACACTGCACTCCTTATTTGTGCAATCAGTGTGAATGAAAACGGTGAACTAAGTCTCAATTCTTACTATTACCCAGGCAGTTTAGGTTACTGCTGATTGTCCCCTATTTGTTTTTATTTTCATTACTTCATTTAACTGGCTATTTTTAAATTGTGCATCTATGCTGAGATCTAGCCTGGAGAACTGTAGCAGTCTCAATGTCACACTATTCCGGCCTTTCTCATAAGAGAGGAAATAATGAAGGAAATTCAATTACTCCGTAACACAAATGAAATGCAAGCTTGTTGCTGGAATGAAGAGCAAATGGAACATTGCTTTGGATCCATTCTTCCAAGAATTTAATGCATTTTTAATTTTGTGACAACAATTTTAAAAGGAGACATTGCAAGATGAAAAGTGGAACACAAGGAAGCGATTCATTCCTGCTGCTTCCACTTCCACATGAATCTTTTAACACATCCATTGAAAGCCCTCTGGTCTGTATTATAATGCTCAGGAAGATATGCAAGAAAATATATAGGGAGATTTTCATGTAGTTCTTAGACTGTCAAGGCTATATCATACATTGTTGTTGGTATCCATCTGTTTCAAGAGACAATGGAGTGTGCCTCTGGGGCTGAAGTTAAACCACTGCATTAGCAGCACTGAAGAGATCTCCCTGGGGCACAAGCCTGGGCAGTGTGTATGGAGGTCTTGGGCTACCCAGGTGACAAAAAAGCCCTCTTGGCCTCCAAAGGAAAGCAGAGCTTGACTACGGGAATTGCCAGAAGGAGATGTAAAAGACACCATCCAACTGTCTTAAGGATTCCACTCTTAATTTTTGTAGGGTTTGCTCCTTAGCCTTTTCTTCTCCCAGAGATGTCCCACAAAGCAGTGAAGGTATAGGATCAGAGTTTCCCTTCTCTTGGATGGGCCACCTTTCGATGGACGAGCCCCACCTGCTCGTCACAGTAACTACCTTCTTGACTGTTGGGCCCACTATTGGTCTTGCTCATATGCAGGGCTCTGAGACTGATCAGCTACCTCGCCTGGTTTAGTTGGCCAGTGAAAGCTGTTCTCGGGCTGTGACCGCTGTTGCATGCCAACAGCTTCTAGGAACCACAGGTAAGAGCCGAGTGCAGCATTGGGGACCAAAGGTGGACAAACAATGCCAGAAGGAGCACGACGTGTTCCTCTCCCATAACACCCCATACATCCCATTGTCATATGTTAGAGGTAAGGAATCTGTGGTCCTTCATATGTTGTTGGATTCTAACTCCCCTCAGATAACATGGCCAATGGTCAAGGATGATGATTGTAGTTCAGCAATATTTGAAGGGTCACAGGTTAGCCATTCATTTTTGCAAATGAAGGGACACTATTTCACTGGTGTGTATTTGTGTTCACAGCAAAGTTCACCCTCCTGGATAGATTCAAAATTAAATGCAAAAAAAACCAGGGTAATGTAATTTTAAGAATATTCTGCTTTACTATAGTGCTTTTAAGAGAGAGTCAGATGTAGTCTTCCTTCTTTCCTAAATGGCACCACTGAGAAAAGAAGTCTATTTTTTTAATATTAACAGTTTATTACTGTGGTGCCATTTGGCTGATGAACTTGCACAAGGAATGTTTCAGATATACACTAGCAGAAATATAATAGTCAAATGCTGGACCGTGTGATATTTGTCCAGTAGGCCTCAGTCTTCCATGAGAAGGTAATCGGGTTTTGAACTCTTGGTGGCGTGACAGGTTTTGCTGGTTCAGGTCAGTCTCCCCTTACAGGCATGGGAACTGAAATCCATTATTCAGCCCTGGATTAATTACACAGCAGGCCGAGCTTCCACTTGTTCAAATAATGTGGCAGCAAAGCCCAATGCCCTTATTACAAGCCATCATTGTCGGGGTGGGTTACATGGACGTACTGTGAGAGAATCTGATCCTTGCTGCTTTCTCACTCCAAACTGCTGAATGCTGAAAGAGAAAGGATAAAGTTTGCTTTAGTGTCAGTGACAAAAGGCAACCCAATTGCGGAGGCATTTTCTAGTCCTTAAACTCTGGCGGAGGTGATTAGGTGGAGCTGGCTTTCCTGGAATTGTAGGGTAGATTTTCCTGTTGTGCTTTCGGTATCAGCTGTCTCACAAAGTACACTGTTGCCGCACTAAAGGTCCAGGATTCATGTAGCTTAGCAGAGGCTTCCACAGGCCTCTTTGGCTTTTTACAATCTACTGGAGGGATCTGCGTGATCATTTAACAGCAATGTTTCAGCAAAAACAGGTAGGGCCTAAATCTGCTGGTGGGTATACTGGTTGGTATATTTCTTTGAAGAGGTTTTAAATGTAGACCTGTCGTAGGCTATACTGTTCAACTTTATGGTTAGCAAACTTGTCTGTAAACATTACTAGTGTTTATTTCTGGTGCCTTGGCATGCTTTGCAGCACTGCCCTAATGTTTTATTTCATGTATATGTCTTCAAACATGTGATATATGTTCAATAGTTTATACAGATGCTTGTTCATGTCAGGAGGCATTTGAGTTAAAAATAAAATTTTAAACAGAGTCTCCCCATTGCCATGCAGATTTTGTAATATCTGAGTTCTGAGTAATTTGGTTTCTAATCTACGATCCCAGCATTAGATATGTCTCAGCAACCAGGCAGCAGGTGATGAGAAAGAGAATTGTGCCATTCAAAGTAGACATGGCTGGGCTAGATGGATCAATGATTTAAGAAAGAGAAGGGCTAGTTGTAAAATTTATGGATTCTTTTTTAATGCTTTGTTGTTGTTTTCTGTTATTGTTTTTGTAATTGATGAACCATGTCTATAATATAGAATCATAGAATCATAGAGTTGGAAGAGACCACAAGGGCCATCGAGTCCAACCCCCTGCCAAGCAGGAAACACCATCAGAGCACTCCTGACATATGGTTGTCAAGCCTCTGCTTAAAGACCTCCAAAGAAGGAGACTCCACCACACTCCTTGGCAGCAAATTCCACTGTCGAACAGCTCTTACTCTTATATATAAATTTTATGAAATAAATGTCTGTCTGTCTGTCTAACCACAGCTGCAGTCCGAAAAGTATTTATTTGGACACAAGGTCCTTTTTTTAGGAGAGAGCAATTGCCCCAGACCTCACACGTGGTCATAATGTAAACACTGGCAAACAACACTATGTTTTGCTGTTTAACATCATTGTATCTATTTTCGTCTAAGTCAGTCATGCTGGCCAATGCATCAGTAAGGATAGGACCAGGAGTAATTTCGGTGGTGTATGTTTGCTGGAGCTTTTTGACTTCAGTTGTGGTGGACGTCCTGGTATTAGTGATCCAATGGACCTAGAAATTTATTTAATCGGCGTGTCTCTCATTAATTCTTTCCCCCACACCTCTAGGCAGACCAATTGCTTGACCATCACCCATCCAACAGAAGCAAGGAATACTTAATAGCTAGGGTTTAACTTTGTACGTGATGTCCGTATACTAGCTGATGAAAAACATAGTTCTGTATTTTGCAACTGAATCCTATAATATTATTTTTATCTTTTAGTTTTTGAGGTATAAAATAAGCATACTTTAATATAGCGGTATTAAATTCTGATAAATATAAATAGTTATTGAATATATTATTTGTGCATAACCTTTTTCCAACAGAAAAAATATAGGATTCAGTGAGAAAGAAGGGGCTGATTGAAATGGACGTCCAACTACTGTGCCTCTCAGAGTCTTAAAAAGGATTTGCAGACACAGACTTTCTTACTTAAATTCCTTGACTAGACTACTTCTGTGGTTCTATACACTGATATCTCCCACACATGGCCCTAGTGAATTGAATAGGAGCTACATTCGGTGTAGTTTGTGCCTTAAATATTCCTGGTCAAATATGTTCAACAGCCCAGGTATGGAATATGCCATGGTGGTTATTTTTTGTCTGCTAGTAGTCAACGGCTTGAAGTTAGAGATCACTGGGCTTTAGTGGGGAAAATGCTTAAAAATGCATTTTATGCTTGAACAAGGTAGCACTTGATTTCAGTGAGTTTTCCCGTTTGATCTGTATCTTTTGACTTGGGTTCATTCTGCTAAATACAGTACTGTTCCGTGGTTTTCTTAGTTCCTCTTCACACTGCTTTACTCACTACATTCTTTGAATGACTTCATCAAAAATATGTTGAAAATTTGACTGGTATTTAGCAGTCCCCACCCATGGGTAGTGATAATGGAAGGATTGATATTTGGTTGGTAGGAGCTGGGACCAAGTAACAGGAGCTCACCCCGTCGAGGGGATTTGAACTGCGGACCTTCCGATAGGCAAGCCCTAGGCTCAGTGGTTTAGACCTCAGCGCTACCCATTGTGCTACTAATTTCTTGTCATAAAAGCATAATCATAGAATTGTAGAGTTGGATGGGACCATGAGGATATATCTATCTAGCCCAACCCTCTGCAATGCAGGAATCTTTTTGCCCAATGTGGGGCTCAAGCCCCGCAACCCTGATATTAAGTCTCATACTGAGCTATATCAGCAGTGCTCTTCCCATAAATGGTGCACATTAAGTGCACTAGGGTAGGAATGAAATCATGAAAACCTTCTGTTACTTGATGCCACGAGGCAATATGTAATTACAGATCCTCTCCTAGCAAGGGAGACTTCTCTGTGTTGCTGTTAGTGGCCCTCTGCTATGTTGATAGACCCATCTCCTATCTGGAGAACCAGCAGAAGTACTGAAGTAAGCACCAAGTGACTTGAAGCTGCCATTTATCATTTTCCACAATGTTTCCATTGTCCCATGGCATTGTGGGAAATAATTTAATTGTAGACATTCTAAGCCATCGGGGCGGGGGAGGGGGCTGCCAGGGCCTTGGCATCTGCCTGATGATGTTACCTACTGATAACGAGGTTGTTCCTATTGGTCGTTCCTGTCTTTCAGTTATTTTCTGAATTCCATACATGTTTTGTCTTTAACCAAAATGGGTAAAGGGATTAGATAAAGATTGGTTCTTGGCATGTGTGTCTTAAGACACGGATCCTTAACCCTGATTGTATTTGTAGATTGCTGGTTCTGCTGGTTTTATGCACACCAAACATCCTAGTCTGAACCGGAGTTTTAAAATCACCGGCTCAGAATAACGTGTAATGCTATTTTCTGTAATGGAGTGTCAACCAAAATTTGTCTGACTTTCTGTAAGAACTTCTTTCTATCACAAAAATGCACCTTTTAAGAGGGGGAAAAAGCCCATGAATGTGGTACTCTGTCCTTTGCCCTCAGTATTTTTCTGTAAAGCAAATGGATAGTGGCAGTTTCTCAGCTGAAACCTAAAGTGTGATCCTACCTTAGGGAAGAGTCAGGTGAACATTGCTTTCTATTCTTGTGTACCTTTTTAGGCTTTGTTGGCAGTGTTTGGTGATCCCTTATCACACCAAACTTCAAACAAATTACAAAAATCTTGGTTGCTGAGAGGGGACATCATGCCATGGACTCCTTTTAGGCAACTGAGAACAATGTTTACCCTACTACATACCATGTTGGTGGTGGAATCCAATTGGTGGCCTTGCACTTATGGAAGGAAGGTTTTTGATCCAACGGATGGACAGAAGAGAGGCCATTTTTGTCCATTCCCCCTGCAACCTCCAATGCCAACTTCTACTGGGGATACATGGGGCTTGAATCAGCAAAAACTGTCACCCTTCCTCTTCCATTACCAGTGGTGCCACCAGAGGTGCCTGCAAAATCACTGTGCTAATGGTGATCTAATCCATTTTCAGTTATCCTATTATATAGTAGGTGCGATGGGGGCGGGGGGACCAAGCAAACTCTTATTTGTGATTGGGTTGGCAAGTTCTGAAAGTTCCACAGATTTTTGGCAAATAAGTGTGAAACCAAATGGTACATTGTTCTCAGTCTCTGTGGGACAAATGTTTTTCTCCCCTCGCCACAAAGCAAGTATGAATAAGAATTAGAGGTTGACTTGAACTTCACCTCCATTTGTCGAACTTTTCTGTGCTATTATGGTTTGGGCTGAGGTTATACATCTCCTTCCTGTTATTGTAACTGCAGCCCCTGGTTTAATTGTGGGGAAATGGCAGAAGGTTCAAAGAGATTTGGTTCCCAAGCTTGCTAATGAGCATAAGGCTCCATTCACCCTTAATGAACCAAGATTTCTATGTGAATTTGGGGGGCAGGAGGGGAGGTGAAAGAGAGGGGAGGCAGAGAGTTAACACAACAGAACAACGACTTTACAGTGTGCAGGGGCTGCAGCTGGGGCCATCTGAAGCTGTCCTCGGTTATGAGCAACAAAGCTTAAATAGATTGTACTGTGAAGAGGTACATTTCGGTGAGTGTGAAGCATAGCTTTTGCTTCTGCTTCACTGACCTGTCTGCTTATAACAGTGATAGGGCCTTGACAAGAGCTGAGGGAAGGAGCGCCACGTAGAGGGACTCTTTCAAAATCATTCCATGCAACATGATTAGTGAAAGGGGAAACAAAATGAAGTTTTGGTCATTTTTAGGGTTGATTTCTTTGGGCAGGGGAGGAGGGGGGAGCTGCTGGCTGTTCTTGAATCCCACGCTGGAAAAAAGTCATCGTCGAATTGTGTGCTGCATTTCCAGCTAAGCTCCAAGGCTATTAACACGAATATTTGTACAGTAGAACAGCTTTTGACCTTCTTGGCTTAAAACAACAGAAATGGCTGACACCTTCACATATTATAATAAAAACAAAAAGAGAGAACAGGATGTTTTAATTCCATCCATTCTCAATTCAGCAAATACTGTGTCACCCCCACCAAATTTTTGACAAGTAGCACTGAAGCACCACTTCCTGTTCTAAATATTTTTCTTTCTTTTCTGATCAGTGCTGTTGAATATTGTGCTGTGCTGATTGTTGTGGCTATAAAAGCAGTCACGTATCTATGCACACCTCACTGCATATGACTTTGAGGTATTTTACACTGTATTTGTTATTATAATTTGTATATATTTATGTATTTGCTGTTAACTTAATCACAGATAACTTTTCATATAGTTAGACATATACAATACATACATATATATATACACACATACACACACATACTGCATATGTCCAAGTGCTCTATTGCAAATGTAAACAAAACCTGGAATCCTCAAAATGAGATTGTGTTAATCTTGAGAAACAGCAAGGAAATTTGGGTGTTCTATGCAGTAAATCAGATGTTCTCTGCTGCCACTGTTGATCTTAAAAGTTAACACACATTAAGACATGGTAACTCATTATATAGTGTAACTGTGAAAAGCTTTTGCAACAGCATTGTGATGGATGTGTGTATTTTAAAACACGGTTACTGGTTTGTTTGTTTTTAAGTAATGCTAATATGAATGCATTCCAAACATCTGCTCTTGCTCTTTGTCTCTTCTGGAGAGAGAGAGAGAAAACGGATAGTTAAAAAAAACACACAACAACACTTGAGGATGAGGGAAGCACAAAAGGGAAATAGAAATTTAGGTACCTTGATTGCTGGTGCATAGGCAGATTCCAAACATCGTGTAGCGTTCCAGTCTGGAGAGGTGGTCAGGAAAGTGGTGAAAGTTGACAACCCCCCATGGCTGACCCCTCTGCTCTGTCTCACCTAATCGAATTTTATGTTGTGCTTTCAGATAGCTGATCAGCTTCCCTGGATTTTGCTGATGACACAGGAGAGCTTTGCCTGAAGATGGAAACACTGGAGTCGGAACTGACCTGCCCTATCTGTCTAGAGCTGTTTGAAGATCCGCTGCTGCTGCCTTGCGCTCACAGCCTCTGCTTCAATTGTGCGCATCGCATCTTGGTCTCCCACTGTGCCACCAACGAATCAGTGGAATCTATCACCGCCTTCCAGTGCCCTACTTGTCGTTATGTCATCACCCTTAATCAACGTGGTCTAGACGGACTCAAGCGCAACGTCACGCTGCAGAATATCATTGACAGGTTTCAGAAAGCTTCGGTGAGCGGGCCCAATTCTCCAAGTGAAACTCGCCGAGAGCGAGCTTTCGATAGCAACAGCATGTCCTCCAGTGAAAAAGTTCTCTGCCAGTTCTGTGACCAGGATCCTGCTCAGGAAGCAGTAAAGACATGTGTAACGTGTGAGGTTTCCTACTGTGAGGAGTGCTTAAAAGCAACTCACCCAAACAAGAAGCCATTTACTGGCCACCGTTTGATTGAACCTATTCCCGACTCTCATATCAGAGGATTAATGTGTCTGGAGCACGAGGACGAGAAAGTTAACATGTATTGTGTGACTGATGACCAGTTAATCTGTGCCTTGTGTAAACTGGTTGGGAGGCATCGTGATCACCAGGTGGCAGCTCTCAGTGAACGCTATGACAAATTAAAGGTTAGTTTTATCTTAATGCTTTATTTGTTTACACTAACGAGTGTGGCGTCCTGAAACAATATATTTTCACCTTGTTTGTTGTGTCACTGATATGTGCAAGCGTGTCATTTACAATTCATATATTAAACTTGTGTGCGAACACCTGCAGGCACTGGTCACTGTGCAAAATATATATTTTTGAATTGAATGCAAATTTTGAATGTGAAATAGACTTGGGTTTTGCATTAGGAAACGGCTAAGCCTATGCAGAAAAATCAGTATATTTATGCATATATCTCAACTTCTTCCAGTAACAATTTTCCTGCATGGATTGTGTACAGGGATATGATGGGGTGTGTTTGGCATACCCCGGAGCTCCAGATCTGCAGGAGCTCCATTTGTTGCATGAGAGAACAAGATTTTGCAGAACTTTGTGCACACTTCAAAGCCTCAGGATCACAACCATGAGCACAAGATAGTTAAAATAACTGTTAGATCTTTACACATTCCTGTGTATGTGTACTTGGAAGCAAGTCCCACTGTGTACAGTGTGGCTTATTCTATAGCAAGTTTATTTAGAATTTTCAGCCTAAATGAAGAATTGTATTTAATCCCGTTGTTTTTCTCTGTTTGCTTCTCTGTTACACACAAAAAAGCATTTTTGTATGTACTGTCTTCAAGGAAGGCACATATTCATCTAATCAGACAAAATGACTTACATATTTATGCTACCAGCTTTCAGTCACACATGCATAACACATAAAAGTGATTTTGAAAAAGCATTTTTATGGACTCAATACATCTATACTGCAAATTGCATCTTATATCGCCCGACCAGGCTGCCTGATATTCTTTGGGCTCTCTTCTAAAATGTCCTTAGTATTCTGTTTCTCCAGATTTAACAAGGGGCTGATTTAAGGAACCCAGATAGCAGCTATGGAGAGAGAGGTGTGTCGTATTTGTGTAAGCCATGTTCTTTTAGCTGCCGCAAAAGATGTAGAGCAGTAGACTAGAGGAAGGAGATGGAAGAAGCAAAAGCCCCCTCACAGATTCCTTTAGAGAAATTGCTTATAGAAAATTACAGCAGACAGCTCATGAGTTGAAAGCAAAGGAGATAGTACTATATTTTGGAACTCTGTTTATGTCTAACAGAGGTTTTCTGACAAACAACTGCGTTTATTGAAAGATACTACCTCAAAAATATTGCTTCATTTTTGTTAATATAGCAGTTTTGCCAAGAAGTCATATGCTGCATCACATTAAAAATGTGATGTTGTGAAAATTTCCTTGGGAGAGGGAAAGCTGTTTTAATACATATTCGCAAAATGTGTATATGCACTTGTTTAATCTCCGCTTGCTTTGAACTGCAAAGTTATTGTTTGTTTTCTTTTAGAAGATGCCTTCCACATTTAACCTTTAGAGTAAAGATGGGAATTCTGTAGCCCTCAAGGTGGTGTTGGGCTCCAACACCCATCAGCCCCAGCCCACAATGGCTGATGGTCTCAAGGGTGATTAGAGTTGTACACGAGTGACATTTAGAGGCCCAAAGGTTCCCTTACCCGCTTTAGAGAATAGCAGGACTTGCTTCCGTTTATGGTGTAGTCCTATGGCTTGTTCTGTGCAAACTCAATGGGAACAGCTGCATAGTTCTCGCTACTTTGATCTTTTATTGCCTGTGTTTGAAGCTACTCCATTGTGCTACTTTTATGGCTGGGTGAGGTTTTGGTACATTGCGTATTGATCTTGGTGTGTTTCATTGTTTTTTGCTAGCGACTCTAGTCATTCTTTTATGGACAGAGAGAGAGAGATTAAATGCATTTGAATAAATATAGTCAAGTTGAAGAGAAGGTAATATTGAAGTAGGACCATTTCAGTTCAAAGCCGCGCAGCCCTACCCATAACCCCTTAAATCAGCTTTTCTCAACTTGTGGGTCCCCAGATGTTATTGAACTACAACTCCCATCACCCCTATCTAGCAAGGCCAGAGCTCAAGGATGATGGGAGTTGTAGTCCAACAACATCTGGGGACCCGCAGGTTGAGAACCGCTGCCTTAAATGATCCCATTGATTTCATGCACAGAATTCTGTGGCCTTTCCACCATGTGTTCTGTACCTACTGGATCAGACAGACATATTAGACATACCAGCACATATCTCTCTGTACACATTTCGTTCTGAACATTTCGTTTTTTAAAAGAAGCAACAGCACATTTCTAACAATAGCATCTTAAATATTTACTGGTGTAATTCAGAATATGTCTGCTACTCGTTTCAGAATGCACCTGTGACCGTTGCTTTCTGGATTATATATTAATAGTTCCATTCTAACCATAGTTAGTGTTAAAATACCGCCTAAAATAATATTGAAAATACAATGATGCGGCATGATTTTAAAGTCGCCTTAGCAACATCATGAGTATGAGTACTCATGGCTTCTCTTAAAACAATTATCTTTTATGTTATGGAGACTTGTAGCATGTTGAAGACTATCAGATGTATTATAGCGCAACCTTTTGTGGATTTTGTTGTTGTTAGGAAGGGTGTGGTGTTGAAACCTTCATCTCCTGCTGTGGGCCTTATATAGATAGAGGAATCATACTTTCATTGGAATAGTAGTTTCCATTGGTATGAGTAAAAATCTCTCCATCCCACTCCCACCCCGTGCAAATAGCAGACATAGAGAGCTCAATTCAGGTCAGGATCGCAGGAAGTGGAAATTGAACCCCAAACAACAGCTAGGATTCTGATTCCCATCAGGGGCCCCATTCCCGCTATGAATTTTTAAAAGCCATGCAAGCAATCGTTAATTTTGTGAATAACGTTTCGTTTAAGTTTGATCTTAACATGGCTACCCCTCTAGAAATTGCCTTCTGTGTGCTGTTTAGAGATAGCTACCTATGTACAAGTTATCAAATGTTGTTGTGTTTGTTTGTGCTTCGTTGGGGTGACATTAAAGTAGAAAGTACCATTATTTTAATTTTAAGCCAATTTAGAAGTCATTTTCAACAGTATTTTATATATATATATATATTGACTGCAAGGGTTGGTTTCGCTTACAATTACTACTTAAGAAAATGCAAGTGTTAATGTAGCAGCAACTAATGGGGGGGGGAACCCATGTGATAGTTTGTGATTGCAATCTTGAATTCAGTTATTATAGTAAACCCTATTGCGTACACGGCAAACTACTTCTGAGTAAAAAAATGCTTAGGAGAGTGTTGTGTAGTGTGGGGTAAGTTTCTGAGAATGTAATCAATCCCCTTTAAACCACCCCACACATTTAAATAGTGCGTTTGTCTTCAGAAATTGCCAAAAACTGTGTCTCCCACATCCTAACCACATAGCAACTGGTGCCTCTTGAGGAGCAGCTTTGGGTGTCAAGCTATGCTAATTACTTGCATTCTCTCCCAGCAGTGTTGCTAATTATTTAAACAATATTTCATACTTCATTAACCAGTGGACAAAAGATGCCATTACAATCTAGCTCCTTTTGTGGCAAAAATGAAACCGTTTAATTAAGAGTTCTTGTGCGCTTGTCTAACTGAAGCATGCATGCTACACTGAGTTTAACGGTGAATGTAATAGTCATTGTGAAAATCTGGAAATGAGTACCAAAAGGATAATGCATTTTCACCTTTAATGGTTAGGTTTACAATACTGGAAATCCTGAATCAACTTCAGCTCTTGCCAACTCTGTGCTTTAAAGAGAAAAATGGCCTTGGAAGTCATAGTGATCAGCAAAGAAAATCCTACTTTTTATAAATGTAGTGTTGGAACTCGTGAAAGTAATCTCTCCATGTGCCATATACATTCCATATATTAATTGTGAAAGTTGCTTAGCAGTACCCTCTCTTATATAAGTAAGATTTTAATTATGCCAGATATGTCTAACAGATGTCCTGAGATTCTGGGAATATATACATAGCACGTCATGTGCCTTATTTTATCCTTGAGAGAATTAAATTAATGTGTTACTCAGAGCCAGTTATCCAAATAATAGTTATCCAAATAATTATTTGGCTATCCAAATAAATGTTAATTCATGTAGTACAAAAATTTCTTCGTAGATTTATTCATTCTTTAGGGAGAAGAAGCGTGGGACAAAAATAATGCTGGTGTGCAGCAAACGTCTTGTATGCTTTAATTGCGTGCTGTATTTAATCCTTACTTAATCAAAACAACTCTTGCGGCCACCTTCCAAGGAGATGCTAGTTAGAGTTGAATCATTGAAATCTGTGGAGTTGGTCTTTTTACTACTGTGTGGAATGAATTGTTCCTTGCATAGTAACATACTGAGGCTGTATTTGCACAGTGTGGCAAAAGCCACTCTTGAGATCACTTCCTTGTTTGTTAGATCAGATGGGTCAGTTTTGCTCTTCTGTGCAACACTAGACAAAGGTATAAGGCTTAGACTAAATCCTGAATGACCTTAAAATAGAGGTGGGATACTTTCTTAGTGAATTGATGGACTACCCCTTTCCAATGCTATGCTATTTAAACACAGACATCATCAAACGGTAATATGATCCGAGTTTATGTCACTTGAAAGATATTATATATGTAAGGTAAAAGGTAGCTGTAGTATTTAGAGAACACCTAAGCTAGTAATTAGGGATGCAGGTGGGGCTGTGGGTAAAACCTCAGTGCCTAGGACTTGCCGATTGTATGGTCGGCAGTTCGAATCCCCGCGGCGGGGTGAGCTCCCGTTGCTCGGTCCCAGCTCCTGCACACCTAGCAGTTCGAAAGCACCCCTAAGTGCAAGTAGATAAATAGCTACCGCTTTATAGCGGGAAGGCAAACAGCGTTTCCGTGTGCTGCGCTGGTTCTGGCTCGCCAGATGCAGCTTCGTCACGCTGGCCACATGACCCGGAAGTGTCTCCGGACAGCGCTGGCCCCCGGCCTCTTAAGTGAGATGGGCGCACAACCCTAGAGTCGGACACGACTGGCCCGTACGGGCAGGGGTACCTTTACCTTTACCTTTAAGCTAGTAATTGTTTCTAAATTAAGGCCCTTTTAAACTCTACATTCCAGCGATTGATGCCTAGTGGTAATGAAGTCTCTATAGGTGACCATAACATTCTGTAAAGAAAAAAAGAAATTAAATTAAAATGCAGGGACTAAAGATTCATCTTCTAAAACACTACTAGACAGCTTCGTAGGTATTAGAACAATGCTAACATGCTCAGGGTTAGCCTTACCTTGTTCCTCAACAGTGCATTGCAATTTTAACTTGTCCTTTGCTTTCTTGTACAGTATAGGCTGTGTGTTCTTCCTAGCACTTAAGCCTACTGTCTGAATTAAAAAAAAAGAAAACAAAATCTCTGTCTTGGCCAAGGCTGTTGCTTCTAACTGGAATGGAATTCAGCTCTATCTATATAATTAATGTTTCCCTATTATTGGGACTATCCCAGAAAGTGTGAAATGTATTGTGGGTGTGCTTTAGCTTAATCATCTGAATAACTACTAATACAACTTTCTAGCTTACGCCAGCAACTGAATGCACTCCAGCACACAGCTCTGTGTATGGAGATTGATTTCCTGCCCCCTGCTCAATATATTTCTGGTTTTATTCGTCAGATATTAATCATAACGACAGCATAATATCGTATAAATTTCACAGTATAATAGCATATACAGACTAATGTCATAGAATCATAGAATTGTAGTGTTGGAAGGGATCCCGAGGGTTATCTAATCCAATGAAGGAATCTCAGCTAAAGCATCCATGACAGATGACCATCTAGCCTCTGCCTTAAAACCTCCAGGGAGGGAGAGTCCACCACCTCTCATGGGAGTCCATTCCATTGTTGAACAGCTCTTACTGTCAGAACGTTCTTTCTGTATCCGTTCTTTCTCTATCCATTGGATAGAGTCCTACCCTCTGGAGCAGGAGAAAACCAGCTTGCACCATGTGACAGCCATCTTCTAATAACTAAAGGGCTATCGTATCTCTTCTCATACCCAACTCCCTCAACTGTTCCTCATAAGGCTTGGTTTCCAAACCCTTTATCATCTTGATTGCTTTCCTCTGCACACATTCCAGCTTGTCAATATCCTTCTTAAATTGTGGTGCGCAAACTGGACACAGTACTCCAGATGTGCTCTGACTAAGACAGAATAGAGTGGAACTATTACTTCGCTTGATCAGGACACTGTACTTCTGTTGATGCAGCCTAGAATAGGATAAAAAAAAAATTGCTGCTGCATCACACTGCGGGCTCATCTTAAGCTTGAAGCCAATAAGACCTCTAGATCCTTTTCAAGTATATATTTCTGGCAATTCAAGTGCCCCATCTTAGGTATTAGAATGCCTGCCAAAGTGTAGAACCTAACATTTGTCCCTATTGAAATTCATTTTATTTTATTTTTTATTTTAGTTTGGGTCCAGTTCTCCAATCTGTCAAGGTCATCTGAAATCCCAATTCTGTCTTCAGCAGCATTGGCTACCCATCCCAGTTTGGTTTGATCAGCAAATTTGATGAGCATCCTCTCAATTCCTTCATCAAATATAGAGAATATAAAAATAAATTGACAACCACAGTAAAGTATTTCAACTTAAACCACTGAAAAACTCCTCATGCCATATCTTATGTACCCTTACTTGGGAATAAGTCTCCTTGAACTTAGTGGTATTTACTTCTGAGTGTGCATAGGATGACAGTCTATCAACATCTAAATTATGAACGTCTAAATTATATCTTTATTTTATAGAGGTTTCATTCAAATCCATGGACTGGTTTGCAGCTGTTAGTTATTACTTTAATAGGCTTTGCACTAATAGGGAATATCCCTCTAGCACAACTTTTTAAAAGTTTTTATGAGGATCTGAAGATATGATGACATGAATTTATTATTTTAGATTCACAGTCTTAGCTTAAACATTGAGCAAGGTAAGATGGCCAGCAGATAAATCCCAAGGGAATTTCCCCCTATAGCCCTTTTCGTCTGTGTCTTATATTAGTTGACACTTGCTTTACTTTTTTAAATAGGTGACTTAAGAAAGCTTAAAAAATCACCGGAATGTGAACTGGGCCAACACACACCGATTGTGTAGCATAATTGAATATTGGAAAATTACTCATATTGAAATTTAGATTCCATAGTCTGATATAATTAAACCATTTTTTTAAAAATTAAGGCACATAGACCTAATCCGCTTAGCTTATGTTTATGCATTTTATCTAGCGGTGCAACTTTATCTATAATCCTTCCCCATCTCACCCCTATCGCCACCCTGACACTCAACCAATCACATCCTAAAAGAGATAAAAGGAGAGGAAGGACAAGTACAAAAGGATGGCATTTCAATCATACTGTAGCAATAGAGAATGAATAATTGAAGATGCCTGAAGAGATAAGAAATTCATGAAATGAAGAAAACAGAGGCCCTTGTATACTGTGCATGAATTTTTATCCTTAAAATTTCTTAACTTCCTTCATGTGTGTTTACAGTGTAGTAGCCAAGAGTGAGCTGTGAGCCACAAAGTCTATCTGATTCATATATAGCCTCTGTTTGTCAGTTCATTAGCTAGCATTAGGCAGGCAACTGTTCTCTCTTCCTCATTCCCCACAGAAGTCCCCAGAGTAAATGATTCAGTTTGGTAGCATGATTTGATGTCATGTTGAATGATTTAGAATAATTTGATTTACTCAGGAGTTAAGGCTCTGTGGCACCGGGGCACAACAAAGCCTAGAGAATCTAGGGCCTAACACAAGGTTGCTGTTCCATACCCTCCAACATTTCTCCAATGAAAATAGGGACATCCCATTCCATAATGATAATTTTACTATTTACACCCCACACATCTTACTTGGTTGCCCCAGCTACTCTGGGCAGCTTCCAACATATAAAAAAAAACATAATAAAACATTAAACATTAAAAGAAACTTCCCTGTACAGGATTGCCTTCAGACGGCTCAGGCGTCAGATAACTCCATACCCTCCAACATTTGTCCAATGAAAATAGGGGCATCCTAAGGAAAAATGGGACATTTCAGGATCAAATTGGAATCCAGGACAGCTTCTCTAAATCAGGGATGTCCCTAGAAAATAGGGACACTTGGGGGGTCTGTTGTTCTCCGCTGCCTGATAAGAAAAGAAAAGAAATATAAGGGCTTAGAGCAAATGCTTGGCATGCAGGAAGCCCTAAGTTAAAAACCAGAGAAGGAGGAGGTGCCAGGTGATGGGAAAAGCCCCTGGAGACCTTAGAGAGCTATTGCAAGGCTAGATGGACAAATAAGGTAGCTGTACTGGTATATGCTTGCAATTAAGCAAGGTAAGCTGATAAATAAAGACCTGGTCCTTGAAACACACTTAAATAAACTCTTTGAGTTTATAGCCTTTTATTTCTGTAGCATACAATACTCATAGAACTGTTGGAAGGTACCCTGAGAGTCATCTAGTCCAATGCAGAAATCACAATTAAGCATCCCTGAAAAGAATAGGCTTTCATTTCTGGTAAATATTGATCTCTGCTTCAGCCCTTTGGGTCTTTAACCCTGGGGGAAGAGGAGACAACTGTCATAGTAATGTGAAATATTTGTACTGGGAGAGACTAGGTGGACCATTGGTCTGATTCAGCATGAATCTTATTATCACATTTTTTTGTTTAATGGGAGTGTAATAAGCACATTGTATAACTTCATACATTCTTTTCTTTTCAAGGATTAACTTTCAAAGGCTTCTTCTTTTCTTCATTTCTCATGGTTGAAAAATGCTGATAGGAAAACATTGCTCTAAAACTATGAGACAAATGTTCATAAGTACATTTAGCCATGACTGCTTTGAAATTTTGACTTGTAGGAACCATAGTCAAGAAAAAATGGATTGCACACCCAACAGCAAAAAACCCCTATAATTCATTTTCAACAGTACTTTAATATAACAGAAGGGTCTTTAAAGTTAAAAAGAAAAGGAGATTCAGTAGGAGGAACTGTGACTAATATTCTCTTCTGATGATTTATCTGTTCAATTATTTTTGAGCTTCACAGTGACTTCAGTCCAGACTGCCATTGTCTTCTGGCTTTTCATTGTCTTTTAATGCATCACTTTCCAAAACCAAGTGTGTGAAAACTTGACTAGCAAGGTTATTAGGTTATTCTTTATGTATTCATTAACATGAGCCCTCTTTGTTTAATCATCCTAAATTTCAAAGCTCAATTAGATTTTCAATTGTAATGTGGTGTATTAAGAAACAATATTGGTCCATTCTGACAATAATTTATAGTCAAGCAGTGTTAATTTTGATTTGCATTTCAATGGTAGCTAACTGTTCTAATAAGGATTCCATTATAACATACAAATATGTGAACTTCTGGTTTGTAAAATACATTCCTGGTTTTAAGTCAATCCCAAAAATGCCAATTATGGTATTATTAAAAGGATTTCTACTATGAGATGTATCACTAAAAGGCTCAGGTCTAAGAGACTGCTGGGACCCAAGATCTGCATGCTTTTGCTAAATAGAAAAGGGAGGGTAGGGGGAGAGATTAGGTACATGTATGGTCTGATACAGCGTGAATCTTATTGTTGACCTTATAATGCTAAAACTCCTTATTCATTATTAGAGTTCCATTTCACTCAGTCTACAGTGGTACCTGGGTTTAAGAACAGACAGTTTACGAACTATTCGGTTTATGAACTCTGCAAAACTGGAAGAAGTGTCCCGGTTTGTGAACTTTACCACGGTCTAAGAACAGAAGCCGAATGGTGGAAGGGCAGTGGTGGCCGGAGGCCTCATTAGGGAAAGCACGCCTCGGTTTAAGAATGGTTTCGGTTTAAGAACAGGCTTCCAGAATGGATTAAGTTCGTAAACCGAGGTACCACTGTACATAAATTGTCAGGAGACTTTTGGTGGCAGTCAGCGGTTGTGGAGTTCATCCTGACTAGCTGCTTTCTTCTAAAGAGCAACATGTTGCATCACTGCTTTGCCATATGCACTGGCTTCCAGTCCATTTCTGAACCCAGTTCCAAGAACTAGTAGCAAACTGTAAAGTCGTAAACAAATGTGGCACAGGATACCTGAGGGATTGCTTTCTCTTTAACATAGTAAGTCAGTCATTGGTTCACGTAGCTCTCCAGAGTTTCTGATGGAATTAGCTCCCTTTAAGTATCGTGAATGCAGATTCATAACTCCCACGTTGCATCCTGTTATTAATAGTGCAATATATGTGAGAAGTTAGTTCTTCATCGGAGGACTTCTAGGATTACACTTGGCTTGGTAGGATGTTTATCTTTTACGATGTCAGTGCAGTTAATGTTTTAAAGTGATTGATTGTTGATCGTGCTTCAGAGTAAGCTCTGGCTCATCCTACTGCAAACAAACACAGTCGTTTTTTGAATGGATTAAAATACCACACTGTTCCATCCATGTCACCTCTGAGGCACGCCCAGCATATTAGGGTTGAAAGAGAAATGATGTCAGAAAACTGCAGGAAATGTTTTCCAGAAGCTAAGGAGGAAAAAAGATAAGATTGCACAAATGACTCCTTATTCAACACAATCCTGTTTACTGGTAAAATAAATTGGTGCTTTGCTAGCACGTGCCATGTTTTCTCCTTAGAAAAGTGTAGCAGTCGCTGTGAACAACACTTCTCTGCTCCTGGAAAACTGTTTTGAGACATTTGGTGGAATGCAGGGTATAAATTTCTTAAATAAATACACACTTTCCCAGTCCAGCCAACAGCTTACCACATCCCAGCAGTAGCACTTTAAAACTAAGCCTAGAGGGAGATTAGTTCCAGACTGTTGGTGACAGGTAGCCACCATTTTGAGTTCCTTGAAATATAATGCCTAATGTGACATCAACATCACATTGGACATTACATTTTGAGGTTTTAAAATGGTGACCACCTGTTATCAATGATTGGCTTATTATTATTATTATTATTATTATTTAAATAATCTTTATTACTTTTCAAACTTACGGCAGACAAGAAAAAAGAACAAAAGAAGAAACAATACAATAAACAATACAAAACACAACCTTAACACTAAATTAAACAAAACAAAACAACAATTTAAAAAACATATAACATACCATTTCATTAATCTATCTTTCATTCCCTTATTTCATCGACTTCCTCTCACCTCCCTTTTTGTATTCCACTTCTGTTACTTGTTTCAGCAAATCCTTTCCATCTTTCTCTATCTTTATCATTATGAATGTCTTAACATATTTTTAACCTTATTTTCCATTAATACTAAAATACTTATTTATACTTAACTCCTTATAGCATTTCTGCTAAAGCCATAAAGTTTCATTCCAACAATTTTCAAACACTCATTAATTTTACAATATTTCTATGTACAAACTTTAGACTTTCCCAATCTTCTACCACAATCTCTTCTCCCTGGTCTCGGATCCTGCCAATCATTTCCGTCCATTCCATATAGTTCATCAACCTGGAGATCTTCTGTCCGAGGCTCTTAAATCTTTTCCAAGTCCCTTCTGCAATTCTTCTTCATATTCTTTGATGCTGAAAATGCTGAAGAGCAAGTCTCGCGGAGGCCCCAACCCAGCCATGCCCCCATTCCCTCTCGACAGGCCAGCCAACTCTCCACAGCTAGAACCAAGGTCCATACAATATCTCAAATCATGTTTCAAGACTCCTCCAGATCCAAAGACCCCCACAACTCCAATGACCTCCTGACCCAGATTCAGAACTCAAAGGTCAATAAATCCCTGCATGAAAGAGTCTATCCAACCTTCCTTCTCCAGTGCAGGCAGGGCTCCAATCTTCAAATTCTGACTTTTTCTAGGCTTATTATTTTTTAAGCAGTTCACCTAAGTAATGGGCAATTGAAGATGAATGTACATACACATATATTGATTTCTCTCAGCCACATTTTTTTGGGATACTGTAACTGGATAATTCTAGACACTTTGGAGTTATAAAATACCCCAATTTTAATCATATTTGTTTGTGGCGGCAGGATTATCTGCCTTCAGTAGAACTCAGTTTGAGATAAATGTGGTAAGGAAAATAGCCCCCGTCCACCCCAGAAGAATTGGAAGTAAATTCTTCTCTTGCACCATAAAACTGCTGTTTTAAAACTGTAAACATATGCAGTTCTATTTGTTTCTGGTTTCTAACCCATTCTGCATTTCAATTTTATACTTAATTGTAGAATATAAAGTAGACATTCTGTTTTCTCAGTTGCCAAATCATAGATAGGAGAAGCTTCCAGTGCATATTATTTATTAATGAGATCTAATTCAACATTTATCTTTTTTCCCTGATGCATCTGTCATGGGTTATGAGGCCTTGTGAGTTGCATGACCTTAGACAGAAAAGTTCCCATAGTTGGAAAAACCACCACTTTTATGCTGATAGTGATCCCCTTAAAAAAAAAAAACTAAAAAAAACCATGTACACAAAAACCTTGCCACCCAGCTTGTGAATTAGCCTTTTTTTCTGAAGTAAGATTGGTTGGTGTTGCACTCTAATAGGGTCAGTAGCTTAATCAAACTTTTGTCACTTCATAATGAGATTCAGAAATAGTCCACAATGTGAAACTAATTCCTCATTTCATTTAAATGGAATTGAAAACTGGTGGCCATTTTAAAAATATGGTACCTTAAATTACTCAAATTATTAAGGCTTCCAAAAGGAACATATTGTTAATGTTGAAGCTAAGCCAATTTATCCATTTTTAGCTTGGTTAAACCTCAAATGCTTTTGCTTATAAGAGCACTGAACTGATTGAGAATAGATTCCTATTTAGGTAGGGCCACAATCCTGGTGCACTTTAGTTTGCTGAACAATCAGCCCTACAAGTCTTCAAATGCAAGCAAATAAACAAAAAGCCTTGTCATCAGTGCTGTCAAAGGTACATTGTGCCTAATGCCACAGCGGTTAAATTCACTGGGAACTTGAAAACCTAATAGATCAAGGCCATTGTGAACAAATTAGCAAACTACACTGCTTTGATTGTCTCCTGCACTACATTGTCTTTCATAAAGAAGCCAAGCCAAGCTCTGCATATTTGGTAGTGCTTACAAAATGGATTGTCATTAGAGGCTAAGGCTCAAGTGTAGGATTAATTCTTCTCCAAATCTTGTGTATTTATAGTTGTAATGAAAATGTCAAGAAGGATAAGAAACAAGAGGCAGGCCCATTTTGCATACAGATTAATTCTTAGGTACTTAATCAGAGCACCAATTTACGGTGTAGTGCAAGGAGGAGGCTTTCTTGTTGAATATTGCTGTTCACATAGTGGACTATTAATCTGCTGTCATGTGTTTTCCTTGGGGGAATGAGGTTCCTTCCTGAGGAGGTCTGCAAGGTCATGTAAATACCAGGAGTTGGGAAGCTCTCAACTTGACTGCCAATCTCTTTAAAGAAACAGAAAGGAGAAAACTTCAAGGAAACCCAGTTGCGACTCAGAACTGTGTTCCCTGTTTTATTATGTACTGTCAATATGTAACGTCTTGAGAATTTAAATTTACTTCACTTTACTGCCAAACTCTTCTGTCTAAAGAACTGCCTAAGTGCCAAATATCTTCATCCTTCAAACATGAGCCAAAAGCACCATTTTCAGTGTACTATTAGTGTCCCAGATGTGAGCAGCCCAGGGGGGGTCATCTGCCTTTGAGCATTACTTCACTGCAAACATGCTCCTTATACCTTTGATATTGGTTCAGTTTGTCCACACAGTTGCCACACTTTGGCTCTACCCCACCTTCAAGTATGGCGTTTTCCATCCATACTAGTCGGCGTTTTTCTGTGTCAGATCAAACCTCTTATTTGCTTTCATTCCTGCCTTAGATACTCGCACTCCCACAATTTGTGGACTGACTATGCATGGACAACCTACACAGTAGATCATTTTTCACACCTGGTGCTGCCTATTCTGCCACCCACCATTTAAAAATAATAATAATAATAATGTGTAATTGCTGGACTATTAGTTCTTCTCAGCAATACAGTCATACCTTGTGTTAAAGTAGCTTCAGGTTGAGCATTTTCAGGTTGCGTTCCGCCACAACCCAGAAGTAACGGAATGGGTAATTTCTGGGTTTCGCCACTCGCACATGCGCAGACACTCAAAATGACGTCATGCACACAAGCGGTGAATGCAACTCGGGCACACGCAGACGCGGGTTGCTTTCTGCTCAGGATGTGAACGGGGCTCCAGAACGGATCCCGTTCACATCTAGAGGTACCACTGTATAGCCATAGATTTTAGAGCTAGCAAATATACCTTCTGCAGTGTGAAGCTGGTGGTAGAACAAGGCTTCCCTTGGTTGTACACGCAATCAATGACATTCCTCCCCTGTGTGTTTGTTTGTTTTTTAAATGCCAGATGCGTGGGCTTGCAAATCTATATGTTACATCTATGCGCAGATCTGAGGCTGTCTAAAGGAAAATATATACATGTATAACCAGTGCTGGGCTTCCACTAGGAGCACATCGGAAGTAGTTAGGAACATTGCCAGAATAAAAAGGAAAGGCGGGGATGAAGTAGTAGGTGTGGAAACGGGCAAAGCAACTGAACCACCCACCTGAAAACTCTGGAACAAATAGTATGAAAAGCCCGCCGGAGTAATGTAGAGCCGATTTTTTCCCAAATCAAAGCACGTTATCTGTGTTTCAGGTGGACCCCAACTTTCAAGGGGGCAGGGACCGTGTTAGGTATTGTTTGAGGGTCGAATCATGCAGAATAAACAAATTTAATGAGAATGCAAACAGATGCTAACACATAGTAAAAGTAAAACGCTGGTATGGATGAGCCCAAAGTCACTACAAAGACAATCGTTCTTCCTGGGGTGTTGTCCACAGCACTTGCTGGTCTCTCTTCAGTCTCAGATTTCCCCAAACATACTTGAGCATCACCTGGAAACAGTTACTAGCTTTGTTGTTTTGAATAAGCATTTAGTAGTTGGAGATAGTTGTTTATTTTGTAAGAGACTAGGTAAACTAGAATCTAGAGACGTTTAAATTTATTTATTTTTTAAATGTTGGCTGATGTTGTTGTGACTTAGTACATGGGAAAAATGCTCCCTGGATGTTCTTGGTAGAACTGCTCTTTTACTGTAGGAACTTGATATTTCTGTATCTTGTACCCTTTCTGCAAGAAATCAATAGAGTTATTTAAATTCTTTTCTCTTTCACAATTTTTCCACGAAATGGCAGAAAGGAAATGGGATGGAAGTATTAAAAATCAATAACTGCACATAACTAAAGTGGTTATGCAGCTAAAATTGATATACTGTATTTTAAATAAGTGAATACAGTCAAATATAATAAATAGTAAACGTTACAAAATAGATTGCATAGTTTCCCTTATATCTTATACATCTTGGAATTATATACACTGAAGTTTTTTCTCTCTCTTGTTTTTATATTCCATAGCCCACAAACTTGCTTCAAAGTTACTGATACCATCCTGTTAGGTGGGAAATGTTGATTAAATGCAGTTACTGTATTTTTGATTTCACTAAGTATCCAGTTTTAGAACCCAGTTTGTACATTTGTATCAAAACCGGGCTCGAAACAATGTCCCTAAGTGAATATTTGACATTTAGACTTAATGACAACTTCACTAGAACAAGCCAAAGATGTTACCTACTATTCTTTCAAGCTAAGAAATTATTGCCAAAGGTCCAGATGGTGCATTTATTATCACCAGCTGCTGCTGCGAGTGGTAGAGTTTGGCTTAATTATAACAGGACAAGGAAGTAATCAAAACCTTCTGGAAAAAGAACTCTATATTATTATTATTATTATTATTATCCGATCTGTCAAGCATTATGTGAAATAGTTAGCCACAATGAGACCTATCCGCAAAACACACAGAGAGATGTCTCTATGGTGTGTTTGTATGATACCTGCCCAGTTTAACCTAGGCAACCTGCCAGTCTGATGCTGTGATGTGTGCTGCCAGGGATGTGGGGGGTGAGGTATCTCTGTGTAAGTGTGCAGATGTGGTCAGAGCAGCCCTCCCTGCTGTTCCATTCAGTTCAGTTAGCAGAGCTTAACAAGGTCAGGATGTGAATGATGTCAGACTGTGTTACATCTTTTATATCTTGAAGATACACTCAAGGCCAACACCTTAAGTTGCTTCCATAAATTCCCCATGATAGCAGCACCGAGAGTCCCAAAACAGAAAGCCTGTGTCCCAAGAGTAAATTTTACCTCCCCAACATGCAGCATCTCCTCCTAAGCGGGGGCGTAATATGCGAGAACAAACTTTTAATTTTGTACTTCCCAAGCAATCCAAGCAATCCAAGATCAGTTTGAAGATCCTTTTCTCTTTCATCCATTTTACTGAGATGTTACAAAGCAAAGATCCATCCCTTTTCTTCTTACTCCCTCTTCCCATCAGATAGAAATGAGCAAAGCATATTCACAAGCTAATAACAAAAATAATATATTTCCCCTTGTTTCTGATGGTGGCATAGGAGAAGATTATTTCCTTTTACCCCACGCCAAAGCTGTTTCCATGGGCTAATGATGTTTTCAGCATGGCCATTCTATGTACATGTGAAACCTGAGAGAACTCAGGACTCTTGCTGATTGGTTGTTTCCTCACTGTCCTTGGAATACAGCATAAAAATGGAAGGTTTTTAACTTGCTTTTGTCTTCATCCTGCTTAATCCTACCCAGGGATGCACTCATGCCATTAGTTCACCGAAGAAAGCTTTGTTTCGATATGTAAGTTGCTACAACTAATTTTAGGATCTATATAAAGTATAAGGGCTAGATGGAGAATATTGGCTGAATTTAATTTTTAATGCAACGTACCTAAATCAGAAGCCTGAAGATGACAAAGTACTCTGCCTAGCCACAGGATCATCTCGCACATAATGCTTTACCAACTTAGTAAATAAACGAAATAATAGCTAGCTGAAGACCAGGTTTGAGAAGGGTTATGTTCTCTTCTCGCATGAAGTTCTGTAGCTCTGAAGTGCCTCTGACTTCAAAGCAGAAAGAGATAATGGAGGTAGCGGTGATGATTTACAGAGATTCTTCTTCCCTAAGGGCTCATCTCTGTTCCTTACAGGATGTATTTAGATACTTTCCCCCAACAACCCACTATTTATATACTGAGAACTCACTTCAGTTGGAACTTTTAGAGATTTGGTGGGGTGGTGGTGGTGAAATCAAACACTGACTGAGTCTCTTTCAGAAACAATTTCCCACAAGTAGATTCTTAACATTTCCATTAACCCAATACCTGTTGCCCAATATCAATTCAGTTGACAGTGCAAGCCCTATGTAGCAGCTTGTCCTCACCAGAATTTACTGTGTGTTTGCAGCTGTTTGCATTCCCATTTACAGTAATTTATGTCAGCCACATGACACTACCTTCAAACAACACCAGTCTTGATGCTTCCCCCCGTAAATTCAGGTTTACCCAATATAAGTATAATTCAATAAGTTGGGAATAATAATAATAATAATAATAATCCTCAGATTTGCACAAAACCAGAAAAATGCACAAATGGTGTGCTTTTACACACTTCCTGGGCTGCAATTTTTTAATTTTTTTAACAAGCTGCACAGGAAACTTACCTTTCAGTAAAACAGAATTAACAAATCGGAAGGCAGGGACAGACACAAAATGGACAGCCTCTTGGTATAAATGGGAAAGACAAAAGTAGCTCCTCATTTACAAATTCAAATGTGTGCAGGTACAGACTATTCTGGTCTAATTTGAATGGCGGGGGGTTGTAAAATTAACAGATAAATAATCCTCAAATGTGGACAAGCCCCTTGTCTACTCAGAAGTAGGCCCTTTAGGGTTCAGCAAGGCATACACCCAGGTAAGTGGCTATAGAATTGCAGCTTTTCCATATCTTTCAAGATAGAGTGGGTCCAAAAAAATCCAGATAGATGTCCTCAGAAAGCACACATTCCTATTCTGAGCAGGATTGGAAGAAATATTAGCAATAGCATTTGGCCTCAAGCTAAACTTTTGTTTCCAGCATTGTATCAGCAGTCTGAGGCCTCTTGAATTCAGCCTGCCAGAAGGGGAAGCAAAGACAGAGAAAGGAGGAGGGTGAGTTTATAGGTCAGTCATGGATTTTGTGTAATTCATTTGTTTCTTTTTCTTTTGTAGCTTTATGAACTCAAATCTGGCTGAGATTTGGGAGGAAAACATGAATTTATCATAGTTTTTTTCCCTTCCAAATGATATGTTTGTGCTGGCAATTCTACAGGAAGCATAAAAGCAAATCATCCAGCACAAAAAGCTCTGCTCATGCCAGTGATGTTGGGCTTCCATGTTTAGCACCTAAGGATTTTCTAGCATAATTTAAGGCTGGGAAGTGTCCTCATTCTTCAGCAGCATAAAACATTAATGAATAAAGGTCTGCCTTTCTTTCATAGAACACCTATGTTTGGTGGTGGTGGTTGTTTTTAGCACAATAGCTCTTCTTCGACAGCATGCCCTCTTTCTCTGTCCTTTATCCAAGAATTCTGAGACGTGTGTATGTGTAGTGAGACATCATTAGAATGGTTAACGCAAATGGGAAAATTGTCCTTCAGTTCCAAGCAAGTTTCTACCATGGCAGAAACATCTGGGAGAGAGCAAGAAAGAGGAAAATTCAAATACAGTGGTGCCTCGTGTTAAGAACTTAATTCTTTCTGGAGGTACGTTCTTAACCTGAAACTGTTCTTAAACTGAGGTACCACTTTAGCTAATGGGGCCTCCTGCCGCTCCTGTGCCGCTGCTGCGTGATTTCTGTTCTCATCCTGAAGCGTCTGTAACCTGAAACATCTGTAACCTGAGGTACCACTGTAATCATTTTCTAGGAAGGCATGTTAGGCCATTCAGGACAATGAGGTGGTAGAGTTCTGATGGTAGATGGTGCTGGTAGAAGGTGGCATTTTTAAATTCTCACTTGTGTAAAAATATACCTGCAAGTAGAAAACTAGCACATTTGGGGGAAATGATCAGCTCAAGGTTGTGTTACGAATTCCAACTCTACAATTATACGATTCTATGATTTCCACTTTTGGGGAGTTTTTATGTAAGGGCATATTAAAAAGTTGGGATACACAACCATCCATCCACCGACCTGAAAAGGTTTAGTTAGCGCTATATGCAAGATCTCAGATAAATATTGAAAATATATTTCCTTTTGTCTCCCCAAATATCTATTGGGGGCTAGGAACAGGGGGAAACAAGTGCCATTCTGTCGCAACATATTTTCCTAATTGTGTTTTGTTTTGCTTTTCCATGGTAGAGCATTCAAAAATAGCTGTTTTCTACTGCAGCCTCAAATGGTACATTCTACTAGAGGAACTTTTTCTATCACCATATTCTGCTGAGTGTGTAGATGGCTGTCCCATCTTTATACACCAAATATGTCAATTTCAGATCCTCCATCTCCGTTATGATTTGATCCTGGAATGTCCTGTTTTTCCTTAGAACTTACATATTTTCATGGGAGAAATGTTGGAAGATATGCAATTTTGTTATATTTGTAATGGGGAGATTCAGCACAACCCAACATTTCTCTGTTCCTTGGAATAGCAGTAGTTTTACAGGTTGATCACAGATGCCTAGTTTGTTTGCCAACAACAGTTCCTTAACTTTTCTCTTTGATACGGAGATTTGGCAAGGAGAACCAGAAAGAAATAATTCAATTCTATATATAAGAGCTCAGGGTGAAGGGGAGATCTTCTGTTCCGATCCTGCTGTTTGTTACTATTTTTGTTTTGGAACTTAGCTGCGTCTCCTATATATATCTGAATAAAGGACACCCTAAAATTGTCTTCATTCTTCAAACCATTATTGTGCTTGGGTTTGTGATGAAGTTGATTTTATTTTGACATTCAGAAAACAGATACAAAGCAATGTTAATTTCTGAAAGAAGAAAAGCCTCACAGCTCCTTCCCCCTTGTCTAATCAAAGGTGTGTGTTCTATTTTCTGGGCAGTTCTCTTTCTAGCATTGCTTGATTTGATTTGATGTCTTCTATTTATATGCCGCTTTTCATTCAGATGAATCCCAAAGCGACTTACAAACAATAAATAACAATAATAGAACATCACAAATTACAGCATAAGTCATGTGAAATAATTAACAAACCATAAATAAAACAATTACAATCTATAAAATCACTGTTAGGCTAAAACAAGCTAAACATCACAATTACAGTAAAATACAATTAACAAATCAGTGTGGCATTTATAATCTATAAAGCAATATTAACAACAGAATAGCAACTAAAAAAAATAAACTGAGCACTGTTAAGGTCGTACACACACACACACCCTGCACATCTTGCAGTCTATTCAGTTCATTAAAATACACATAATGCATGTTGTTAAGCCAGTTTAGCCAGATGTTGTGCCAGCTGAGGTCCCCTAGTAGTGAGTGGGCCATGGTGTAGACAGTGGGGCAGAGGGATGCGGGTGGCGCTGCAGTCTAAACCACTGAACCTCTTGGGCTTGCCGATTGGAAGGTCGGCGGTTCGAATCCCTGCGACAGGGTGAGCTCCCATTGTTCTGTCCCAGCTCCTGCCAACCTAGCAGTTTGAAAGCACACCAATGCAAGTAAATAGTTACCGCTGCGGCGGGAAGGTAAACGGCGTTTCTAGGCACTCTGGCTTCCGTCACGGTGTTCCGTTGCACCATTACTGGTTTAGTCATGCTGGCCACATCACTTGGAAAGCTGCCTGTGGACAAACGCTGGCTCCCTCTGCCTGAAAGCGAGATGAGTGCCACAACCCCATAGTCACCTTTGACTGGACTTAACTGTCCAGGGGTCCTTTACCTTTACCATTTTACCTTAGACAGTGGGGCTCTCGTACTTCACCTTGCCAGTGGTAAGCTGGATGTGGAATCCTGGTAGCAGAGAGATTGTTTCGCTTGCTGCATTTCAAGTAAAATTTGACCATCGCTTTACACACATAGCCAGTGCACCAATGAGGCAACGTGAAGCCTTGGGCGGCATGCTCCACCGGGTCAGGATATCCCAAATCCCTCTCCTGATGCACTGCTGCTTCCCCTTTCTAGCCTTGGTGATGCAGTGGCTTCCAAATCAGCTTGGTGTAAGTCGAAGCCAGGGAGAGCAACAACACTGCATCATGGAATGCCCCCTTTTTTGCCAAGACTCTCATCAAAAACGGGGTGTTCCTGCAGAGCAGCTGCATTGCTTCTAGTCTTCTCCCACACCACTGGGATGCGGACACAAACCAAAAGGTCTCCGGCCAGCCCTGTTTCCTCATCAGCACAAGTTGATGTGTATCAGAATCACCTGCTTTATGTCCATACGAACAGGTGGTGACTATGAGGCGTTGTCTTCACCTGATAGAATTGCCTAGCTGGTTTCCCCCCACTGTCTCCAACTGTGGAAATCTGAAAGCAAAGGAAAGCTTCTCAAATGTACACATCTAGGATTGAATAAGGATCCCATGCTCAAGTTGGGTTGAAGCTGGCTTGCATAAAACCACATCATTGCACAGTAATTATACAGGATAGCTCTAAATTCCGGATAACGTCACGTGTGCATGGATTCAAAAACGAGCAGTGGGAGCGCACTGGAACAGTAAGCGATAATGTGAACACAACTTCTGTTTCATGCTATTCTAAAGGACGCTTCTGTTTTATAATTCCCAGTTCATTTTTCTGTCTTTGGGGGCTTTTTGATTGGGTGGGTGGGGCGGATAGAGAGAGAGAGAACTACATGTGCTCCTCGTTTTAAATATTATGCAGAGAGAACTGTTATATATGCTTCTGGTTCGGTTAACGTAAGGTTGCATGTCAAATGCCTAAATGTAACAAATTAATAAAAAATAAGGTGGTGATACTGCTCTGCAGGATGTGAAAGTATTTCAGACTTTGGAGATATTTCTACCAATGTATTGCATGTATGACTCTCAGGTTTCTTCAGGGTTCTTACTCCCTTCAGGGTGCTAGGCTTCACCCTCCTTGCATTGTGTCTACATACTTTTCTTTGTGTTGCCGCTACCAAAATTAGTGGGTGTTTGGAGACTAGAGCAGGCCCACACAGAGCCAGTGTGGTGTCGTGGTTAAGAGTGGTAGACTCGTAATCTGGGGAACCGGGTTCGCATCTCCGCTCCTCCACATGCAGCTGCTGGGTGACCTTGGGCTAGTCACACTTCTCTGAAGTCTCTCAGCCCCACTCACCTCACAGAGTGTTTGTTGTGGGGGAGGAAGGGAAAGGAGAATGTTAGCCGCTTTGAGACTCCTGAAGGGGAGTGAAAGGCGGGATATCAAATCCAAACTCTTCTTCTTCTTCTCTACCTAATTTGTTGCTTAGTGCATCAAATATTGGTGGAAGGAAGAAAAATATTTTTAGATGTGCATGTTTTAATGGCATCAAAGTAAGTACGATCTTTTAAGAAACACAAAAATTAAGAAATTCTGCTGTCGGTTGTTAGGAACTATTGTGTAGAAAATGCGTAGAGTGGAATGGAAAACATTTCAGGTCTCGCTGCCATGAATGTTTACTGAATCTTTGCTACTGAACTCAGATGGCTCAGGAATAAGCCTTTTTTGCAGTATAATGTACTATGAGGTACCCGGGGTGGGGTGAGGGCTGCCATTATGGTAAACAATGCTGCAATTGTTATACTATTTCCCATCATGAAAAGCGGAGGAGCTAAAATGTCATCCTCCCCACCCTCCGGGCTAGCTTTGAATGCCTAGAATGGATATAAAAACCCTTTCATTTATTTTTTTTATTTGGCAACCTGCAAGCTGTCGCAGCATATGTATTTGCTGGCAAAGGCAAGTTTTGCTCGGTGTAGCGAGGTAAAACACGAGCCTTTCATGTCTGCAGACTTGGCAGGGGATGAACAACTAGAGCTTGTCTGCTTGTTTCAGATCAGCGGCTGGTGTATAATAGGTGACTTCACAAAAGCACCTTTGCAGTATGGCAGCCTGGTGTGTCCTGCTTTTAAATGGGTGAACTGCTCATTGGCTTGTGGAAAGCTTTCTTGCTGGTCTGTATCAGGCCAGGGGTATTTTCACGTGTCTCAAAATGCAGCTTAAGATTGTCTCACTCCTGTCATTGTTGGTGCTGGACTGGTGGTCTTAAATAATATACATGCAGTTGAGTGGAGGGCAAGTGTGTAAAACCTGACTTTCCCAAAGCAAATGTGGCTACCCATCTCCCAAGAACAAGAACAGTTTCCTGCTTAGGTGCACCCCAAATTCAATCTCAGTAAGCCATTGATGAATTTGAGATTGAATTTGGCATGTATTTCATAGAATCATAACAGTTGGAAGTGGCCGTGAGGATCTAGTCCAGCCCCCTGCAATGCAGGAATCCTTTGCTCAGTGCAGGGCTCGAACCCACAACCCAGAGATTGAGAGTCTCATGCCAACTGAGCTATCCCTCAGGGTATAATTCAGAGCCACTTTATACAATATGAGCCAAGGGCACTAATCTGTGTACATGCTGCAAGTGGTGATTTATGCATTAGTAACCTCAAGCCTTGATTTTTGCAATGGGCTCTACATGGGCTCGCCCTGGTCTGGAGGTGCCAGTTGGTGCAAAACTCTGTGCCTGGATTGTTGATATGGACAGGCTATTGACAGTGCTCAAAATTTGCACTGTTTGCCCATACGTTACTGGGCCTGCTCCAAAGTTTTGCATTAATTTACAAGGCTATTAACAACTTGGGTCTAGGATACCTCAGGGACTAATATCCCTTTGGTATATATAGTCAGCATTAGCACATTTTTATTGATTATCGGAAGACACTGCACAGTACTGTAGAAGCCTATGGGATCTTATTTAAAGAAACATGAAGGCACTCTGCACTACCTTCCTGAATGCTCAGGCAATGCAATAAATGAATTAACATTCAGGAAAAACATTATTATAGGGATAAAAAGAAAGGATAGTATTCTGTTTTAATGTATTCAGATTTGTCAGTCTGTAGATTGGGTGAATCTTGTTATTATGTTAAAGGAATGTGATCTGCTTTACCAGAAACACAATGGATTTCTGCTTTTTCCCATCAGGAAATTGGTTGTTTTTTAGTCGTTTAATCATGCCCAACTCTTTGTGACCCCATTGACCAGAGCACGCCAGGCACTCCTGTCTTCCACTGCCTCCCGCACTTTGGTCAAACTCATGCTGGTAGCTTCGAGAACACTCTCCAACCATCTCATCCTCTGTCGTCCGCTTCTCATTGTCCCCACAATTTTCCCCAGCATCAGGGTCTTTTCCAGGGAGTCTTCTCTTCTCATGAGGTGGCCAAAGTACTGGAGCCTCAGCTTCACGATCTGTCCTTCCAGTGAGCACTCAGGGTTGATTTCCTTAAGAATGGATAGGTTTGATCTTCTTGCAGTCCATGGGGCTCTCAAGAGTCTCCTCCAGCACCATAATTCAAAAGCTTCAATTCTTCAGCAATCAGCCTTCTTTATGGTCCAGCTCTCACTTCCATACATCACTACTGGGAAAACCATAGTTTTTACTATACGGACCTTTGTTGGCAAGGTGATGTCTCTGCTTTTTAAGATGCTGTCTAGGTTTGTCAACACTTTTCTCCCAAGAAGCAGGCGTCTTTTAATTTTGACTTTTAATCAGGAAATACTGCAGTCTAAATCTTGATAATAGATCACATGAAAAATAGCCATTAACATTAAAGTGTTAAGACTCAGGGAACACATTTCATCAATAGCAGTTCATCCTCTAAACTTACTTTCAAGCTTTCTGGGCTTGGTACACTGCTTATAGGAGATTTCTGAGAATATATGATGTTTTCCAAAGAAATTATTAGCCAATCATTGCAGACATGAGAAGTCTTAAGACAGATTTGAGTGGCAGTCAGGATTCTTGCTTTTAATGAGTAAATGTTTGCAGTTTGAAAAATATAATCAGTTACATATATTTACCTTATCCTTCTGTTTTGAATTAACCTCTTCCATGTCTGTTATCACTTTGGCATCTCAGCCTCACATTGTAGAGTACTCCTCCATGTTCAGCTGAGAGAGCAGTTAACAGGGTGATCCTGTTTATTTCTATTCTAAAATACCGTATTTTTTGCTCTATAAGACGCACCAGACCACAAGACGCACCTAGTTTTTGGAGGAGGAAAACAAGAAAAAAAATATTCTGAATCTCAGAAGCCAGAACAGCAAGAGGGATCGCTGCACAGTGAAAGCAGCAATCCCTCTTGCTGTTCTGGCTTCTGGGATAGCTGCGCAGCCTGCATTCGCTCCATAAGACGCACACACATTTCCCCATACTTTTAAGGAGGGAAAAAGTGAGTCTTATAGAGCAAAAAATATGGTAAGTACACTTTGCCATAGACCTCCTATTATCAGTTCCTCTTGTCCCTTGGTCATTTTTCTTGCTTTACGGAATCACAACCAATGGCTTAAATGTATCTTACTACCTCATACTTGTGTTTCATGGTAAGACTTAACCCTGAAATATAATAAAAAGCAGAGCATACACACATATATATGGTGGGCCAAATTCAAGTAGCCTTCAGCCTGAGATCTCTTGTGCTGTAGACTTGCGTGTCTATCTCTGAAGACTGATGTTAAGTCTTGATGAAATAAAGAGATAAAACAGAATGTGTACACAAGCTCAAATAAACCCACTTAGTTCTTCTCTTGTACAACATTGTCCATTGCATGTGTGTCAAGAGCTTGGAAGTACATACGATTCACAATTATCCTGTTAGATTGATTGAAGCATAAAGAGGTCACTTCACTTGCAAAGGGACCGGGGGATTCTGTGGTTTACTTCTGCCAAGCAGCTACGCTGAATGACCTTTATATTTTACATAGAAGTTAGTTACTCATTATAGAAGTTAAGTGCTGAGATAATTAGCAATATATGCAGACAGAAAAAAGGTGTTCGAAAGGCACATATGTACTAGTTCACATGCCATATCCTTTTAACTTTCTAGTGGTGTAATTATTATTCTCTGTAGGGTACAACTAATTTAACACATAATTATGTAAAACAAATTAAATGCTTTGTATCCAGGCTTTGCAGTCAAAACTTTTCCTTGCCTCAAGCTCAGCTGGTTGTAATCTGTGGAACTGAGATTGCTAGAACCATGCTTCTGCTGAAGTGGTTCAATGTAAGACTGGCTATTTGTTTTACTAAGGGAAGAATTTCTCCCTCTTGCCTTTTGTTTTCATTCTGCAGTACAATTGGATCAAGACTATAGGCCACCATGTGACTTTGGGTTCATAATCTTAACAAACAGTCAATACATCCATGTGGAGAACTGTCTGAATTTATAGCTACCTTCATAATACCATTCTGTAGGTATGGTAAGATCTACAGATGAACAGCTCCTCTGAATGCAGTGGCTTCTGGCCAGCAATGTGTTATCTGAAATGTCACTCTCCCTCCTGAAGGAGCAGAGTTAAATATGATTGGCAAGCCCAGTCCTTCACTAAGCCACCTCATCTCCTGCTCAGTGTTCTTCATCCTACCCTTGTATTTTTGCACATAAAGGCTAGTTTGCATATGCTTATAATTAGACTGTATAATTTCAGTGCATCTGTTTGCATTTACTGTAGTGGTCTAGCCTGAAGTGTTGGGAGATGAGAAGAGGCAGTTGCTGCTCATCTATGAGAAGCTACAATTACAGCAAGTTTATGTCAAAATGTGGCCACTTAGCTATGCTGCTTGTGGTGGGTTGCTTCCTCTCGTCTGGAATGCTGTTATCTTAGATATTGTATTTGCAATGCTGTCTTGTGAAACTTACATCATAGTCTCAAAGTGTCGTTTGCTGCAGTATTGCAGAAGTTCAGAACACATGTCGACCAAGATGTGATTCACTTCTGTGGTTGGAAATGTCATAGAACCACTTCGCTTTGGACAAAATACATACTGGCCAAGTTCAGATGAAACAATAGTTGGATGTTTTGAAAATGAGCCACAGTGAAACTCAGGCTCCTGTTCTTTGACATGGGCTTGAGTAGGAGTTTGGAAACTCCATTTTCATTTTAGATGAACTGCAAACCACAGTTTGTTAGGCTCCGATGACCCAGCAAACTGTGAATAATGTAAAACACAAGCAAATTTCTGAATTCCTATTTACAACTGTGCCTGAAAAAGGAGGGAGTAACCCAAGAATTGCTGTATCTCATTTTTAAATGCTAAACTCTGGTTTAGGCATGATATCTGAACCAACCCATTGATTTGAATCTAGATTAGAGTAAAATGGATTAGGCAACATGGATATGGGAGCTAGCCACAACAAGATCCGTAACACATTGTGGATTTAATGTAATTTGCCAGGATAAGGTTTGGTCTATATTTTGTTAAGTATGCTGGAAAGTATATGCTAATAGGCATCACTTAGGTTCAATTTGAAACCAGTGGGTCTTACTTTTAGTAATGTATTTACAACAGGAATATAATTTCAGAGACAGGCTCATGCTGATACTCTGAAATATTAGTTAGGTTCATGTTAACATTCTGAAAGAAACACAAATCTTTTTTTCCCTCTAATCATTTTCTATAATCTATCTTGCCTAACTACAAGACACTTTACACATTACATAGAATGAAGCACAACACTGAGGTGGTAAATTATGGAGTGAAAAACCTTTTCACTTCTCACTTCAGGCTGCAAAAGGGAGATCATATTTTTGAATGCTCCTCCATTTGTACAAGAAAGCTCCCTTTGTTTGCTCAGACAGATTTTGCACAGCATCCCCTCTGATGTGATAGCTTTCTACTGCAGAGTATGTTTACATTGAAACAACCCCCCACTTCACTCTTCTGCCTCATTCTGTGTAACGTATAGATTAGCTCAAATTAAAACAAAGGACAAATCTATTCTAATGGGAGGATTAGACTGGCTGCGCCATCACTGCATCTGAAACCTTTCCAGCTCATGCTGGCCAGGGGAGAAGATGCGAGAGGCAGGTTTTTTTTTGCCACCTACTGTTTGCAACAACTCCATTCCCACCATTGGAGGGGGGGGTTCTTAGGCCCTCCACTGTGGTGAAGTGTCCCCTGAAGTGCCCCCTCCGCTGTGGTGAAGGTGGTCTTTTAGGCTGGCAGAGAGGGGCCTGCCTACATGCTGTCCTAACTACCCAGTCATCAACATGGGGTGGGGAGGGGTGGGAGGAGCTAGTTTGGCAACAGACCTAAATGCCAAAATTGGATGTGTATATTATCAAACCTGGAACCAGTGTCAAGACTAAGTCAGGCTACTCGGCATTAGTGTCTTTCGTAATCTTTTCCCATTTCCTTTGTGACTACTACCTGTAAAACATTACCAGTAATTAAAGGTATACTTATTTTCACCCTTCTTTAAGCCCTATAAAATTTTATTCAACTATTTAATGCTTTCACAATTTTTTTTAAAACTCCCATTTGCAAACTAGTCATTTTGTAGTACTCAAAGCTGCAGTGATTTGGGGCCTCCCATATTAGATTACGTTGCTAGGGGTTAAAATATATGATGCCTGTGAAACATGTATCTGTGATAAATAAGTAAATAAATTCATAGGAAGTCTCAGGGGCACAGTTTTGATCTTCTTGAGAGATCTGCCTCTTAACTACTTCCCAATGATGACAAATCTGCTCTAGGTCAAAGACCTTAGATGTTTTGTGATAGAACAGGAGCAAAGAAAGTGGGCGCTAGTAGCTGAAAAGTGAACAAATGTAGCATTGCTTTTTGATTTTCAGTATCAGAGTTCAAAGGAAGCAAGGAAAGGAAAACAACCCATATGCCTTTCTCAAAGTGTTTACAAGATTTGTTATTCTTGCCTAATAGCTTTAGTGTTGACACTGTTTCCTCAACTTAAAAATGCTGATGATAGGTAGCTGGATATTGCAGATCATACATGGCAGTTGTCAATACTTCTGTCGCTTTCTAAGAGTCACCTAACCATAATAAATCAAACTTGCGCCTTTTCTAAAAATGGAACCTAATAATACTGGTGTTGCATGGTCTCATTCCAGAAGGGTAATGTGCTATGTCACATGCTCAATCCATTTATGTTGTCTTAGCATCAGTTTTAGACTTTGCTTCTTTCTTTCTTTCCATGTTCACAAGTATTATGTTGTTTAGACACTTCAAAAATACTATTTAGACACTAATATAAATAATAGCACAGCACCGATTTAATAATGAGACCGTGCAACTCCAATGAGTAGGTCATATATTAAAGACAATACGAGGACCTACATATTCCAGTCATTCAGTCTTAAAAATAGTACTCTGTGCCAAGCTATTAAAATTCCAAATCTGATTTTAGTCTTATGCAACTGAACCAGATGTTGCATACACAACTGTCCACTGTTAGACATCTAACATTTGAACTATTTGTCCACAGTGCACATCTGCTGCACTTGATTAGACAATCCTATAAGCTTGTTTCATGCTGTCGGCTTCTTGCAGGCTGCTGATGGCCAAACATTTAGTTACATCTATGAGTCCTGAAGCCCGAACAAGTGGTATATAGACACAAATATAAGAAGCATTTGGCATTGTTAATGATTATGCACTGGTTATAAAGCAGACTATATAATCAGAATAGTGATGGAGAACACAGTGTCCTTAAATTGCAAGGGCAACAAGAACTAGATAATATTCTTGGTGTAGTACTTGCTTTTCTATAGAACTGGTCTAAATAAAAATAAAAATTTGAAATAAATTATTCCTTCAGCTTCAGAGGCTTTCAATCAAATGTTTGTATGATTTTGGATAAAACTTGTTTGTCTTTTGCGGAGAGATTCCGCAAATACAAAAACCACCCCTTTTTAACCAGCCTTTTTGTATCACCTCCCTAGTTTTGTATTCACATGCACCAATATAGATTACAGTCTCCATCTCCTTTGCATGCAAACTGCGTTTTATAACAAATGGAAATACTGTGTTCTCAGTGTTGTAGGGATGGGGGACTGTGGTCCTCCAGATGTTTGTTTATTTTCTTACCTTTATATCCCATTTTTCTTTCATTATGGAATCTAAGAAAATGCAGGTGTGGTTCCAGGTGATCAGCCACCTGTGGAGCAGGTTCTTGGTCATGCCAGCAGGTGCTGATGGATGTTGGAGCCCAACAACATGTTGAGATTCCCTATCCCTAATATAGAGAACTACTACATTTCTTTCAAGCCATTTGAACATTTTTATTCATTGCACAATGCAGTTTATTTGCCTGATTGGTATCTGGTGAAGGAATCTAACCAATTCATACACAACTAATTCCTAAATCGTAACTGATTATTGATAAGTATCATGTACAACGAGGTAGGCAGATAAATCGGGATCTGATGGTAGATCTCTGGGCTCTTTGAATTGGAACCACGTGGATTTCTGAGTCCCAATTGAAATGGAGAAAGCAGGGCATGTGGGGGAAGGTAACCAAGACTGGCTTTTGTGTGAAAGGAATGCATGCCCCATTCAGTTCTGATATTGAAAGCTAATTCCTGGGTTTAGAATTATTTAATTCTTTTGGACTATGCTCCAGTTTGCAGATTGTGCGCCTCTAGTGCAAAGCAAAATAGGTCTCACAGGTCTGATGTCCCTGTTCCTTTTCCCAATGAACATAAGGTCTTTATTTTGTAAATATGTGCTGAAAACTCCATAGTGTAGTCACTGGAACCTGTAGCACTGGATCAGAACCCAGTACTACCACTGCTCATTCTGTATTTGTAGTGTGCATGAAAAGTCACCTGAATAGATTTTTTTTTAATGTACTAATTATTTTTTTAAAAAAATAGCTTCTGGCTGGTTTGTACCAGGACTCCTTTTCCTTCTCTGCAAAACCACAGTACCTTCCAGTATATGTGTATGTAGATATATATTTCTTTTAGAAACACAATTAAATACAGGAAAACACTAGAAAGGGAAATAATAAATATTGGAGCACATGCACAGCTGTCTTGCAGAATTCACTGGAATATATGCTACTTAGGCTTTCTTGGCTGCTCTTCATGCTTGTCACAATATTACATTATTTGATTTGTGTAAGGCCCAAGGGGAATGAGGGAAGTTGGTGTATTTTAATCGCAAGTATGCAATATTATGTATAGAGTGACTTAATAGTGAGTTTTCTCCCATTTTTGAAGTTGGGTAGACACATGGTTTTATATACCAGCTTTCCAAAGACACTGCAGAAATGCAGTGGCTCTGAAAACAATCTTTTACCTGCTTCTGCAAAAGCCCCTTTCCATTAGTGATGTGTGAAGTTAAGAGGTTCAGATACAAATGCAGGTCGCTTGATTAAACTCTGGCTTCTGTGAAGTTTCCATTGCAAACTGCCTTGTAATACCCCAGTTTGTAATTCTAGCTATAATGAGAGGCACACAAAAAGGAACAAAAAAAGATTAAGGTATTCCTGATCACTTGGTATCAAGGAACCAGATGATAATTGTGCCTTAGTGCTGTTTAAAAATCTTCTGAAGTACCTGCGTCTTCAGACCGCCGCACGCTTAAGAATTTATGGTTTTATCACTGTACAGCTGGATTTCTAAGACACACTGCAGGTGAAACTTCCCTCAGGACTAATGTTGAGGACTGAAGCTGGTAGAAAGTGTTATAGGTCATTTGCTGGGAGGTATTTTTCCTCCCACACCACCTCAACCATGAATATATTGCACATGTATTGAGTGAATTACACTCACTGCCTTTTTAGCTATCAGAAGCAATCTTAAGTTTTTAGTGGTAGCATGTGAGGGCATGAAAGGTTTGTGTGGCCACTTACGCAGAGGAAATGTATTACCAAAAAAGAGAGAGCCAGTATTTCTGTAAAATATGCATCTGCTAATTTATATATATAGATTTACAAATGATTACAATACTGTATGTCTCACATTGTGCGGAAGACTGTAAACAAGTAAACATGTACTTGCTTAATTTGCAAACTGCTGGTGGGCAATGTCAAAGCTCTTCATCTCCCTTTTGATAGTTATTCATCTTTAAACCAAACTGGACACTCCTTCTTCACTCCAGACATATTCAAATAGAGAATTCTCACCTGCAAAACAGGACACATATGGACATGTGGGGCCCATGGATATGTGGGGCCCAGGTACTTGGATCGGCATTTTTCACACACACACCCCACGCTACAAAGAAGTTAGGTACCACTTTTCTTTGTTAGAACCCCAATTCAGGAAACAGATAATTCTTGTACATCTTCTCCCAAATGCAAAGATTGCATTAGCCTTTGGACAAAGTTGACATTTCTTCAGAATTATTCTGCTTCTCCTTAATTTGCTGGTAGTGACAAATTACCCCCTATAAATAGATGTATAAATATATATATATATATGAATAGCCATCTTTTTTTATATGAAGCATTATATGAAAACACTAAAGAATGAACCACTGGAGCTTATGCAGGATTATTGAGGGTCTTTACTACCGGGGGGGGGGGTAGGGATAGAGGGGCCACCCCACAAAACCTTCCATTAATAAGCTTGCAACTGTGCCCTTCCCTCATCATGCTGAAATATCTCCTCAACAACAGAATGAGTATACTTGCACTAAACCTGAGACCACAAGGTGAGGTTTAGATTGTGTTTGCTGAAGGAAAGAAAGTGCATCTTGGGCCTCCTTGGCCAACACATAGAGCATTCTGGGAATGTAAGAACATAGGAAGTCCCGTCTAGTCTAGCATTCTGTTCTCACAAAGAACAGCCAGGTGCTTGTAAGGTATGCTTAAACAGAACAAGAGTTCAATATCCCTCTGTCCCACACCTGTTTCCCACAACTTGGATTCAGAGTCATGTGGCCTATAATACTGGAGGTAATAGCCTCCAAAATTTATTCAATGAAAATAGGGACATCCCATTCCATAAAGATAATTTTATTAATACCCCCATATATTTTATTAATACCCCACATATCTTACTGAGTTACCCCAGCACTCTGGGCAGCTTCCAACATATATCCAGCACTCTGCACCAGCACTCTGGGCAGCTTCCAACATATATAAAAACATAATAAAACATTTAAAAAACTTCCCTATACAGGATTGCCCTCAGACGACTCAGGGATTGGATAACTCCATACCCTCCAGTATTTCTTCAATGAAAATAGTTTACTGAGGAAAAGCAGAACATTCCAGGATCAATTCAGAAACAGGGACGGCTTCTCTAAATCAGGGACGTCCCTGGAAAATAGGGACACTTGGAGGGTCTGCCACTGATTCCCTGATCCTGTGTGAATTTGTTTCATTCTCTTTTTAAGCCCTCTAAGTTAGTGGCCATCCCCACCTCTGGTAGGAAAGAAATTCCCACCTCCCTGACTCTCCCAAGGCATGATGGCAGCCTCCCTAGGGTATTCTGACCTGCTTGATTTCTGAAGCTTCAGAATGATAGGTCTTTTTCAGGCAACAAATGGGGGTTTTCCTCTTCCTCCTCAGAAGGATCCTGTGTGGAATCCAAGGATATGTGCCTTGGGATCCCAGTTCCTTTCTCCATTCACTGTTTTGGTGGCAATGAGGAAGAGTCAGAGAATCCTAGCTGCTGAATCTTAGGCTTCACTTCTTCCTTTCTGCCCAACCCCACTTTGGTGAATTAATAACCTCACTTTATTAAAAGGAAAATTATCCTCAGTGAATTTTTCTGTCCTCTTTGTATATAGTTAAGTCTTTATTCCCCAATCGACAAAAAAGGGATGCTTTCGAGAGTGTGAGAAGTCATACTAAAAGGCTACAGCATCACAGATTGTGCAGTCTCACTGTATATATCATAATCATTCAAATAAGGCTTCTGGAGTTGGACAGCAATTAATTTGTAGTGAAGCAGGGGCTTTTTTTCCTTAGCATATGTGTGTTATCGGGCTTTAAGTGGAACTTCAATTCCCTATTGTCTGTCTGAGCTTAGGAAGATTATAAGGTTGGATCCAGAATTAGTCAAGTTTAGAACAGACCCATTTATTTAAATCAGTAGGAATGAATATGTCAGTACCAATGGGGTCAGATAGAAGTTGCCTAAATGTGACATGCATGTCAGAGACATCCCAATGGAGTGTTTTTGTTCAGGGCACTTGCCAGATCCATGAATTGCAATGTTGAGGCAGACAAAATTTTAGGTGCTCTGATGGTTCCTAGATTCTGCTGATGCTTTTAAGAATAGTAGAGGAAAAGTACTTTGTTAAAATCTGTTTAGCCTTCCAGCATCTTCCTCAAACACCTGTGCCAGTTTAACTGCCCCTGGAATGCCACACTATGGCTTAGACTTTAAAGACGGTGTGATTGAATTTTAGCTACCACATAGGCAATTCGTTCATCACCTAAAAGGCATTAATTATATGTTGCATAAATACTGTAGGCCGGTCTGTACAGCTAATTTTTAGCAATGATTATACTTAAAACTTTTCTCTGTGCCTATTGATTTGTAGTGATTTCACACTTTTCTTCTAGATGGACAACATATTTGTCTTCTCTGAGTTATGTGGGTATTAACCTGTGTTATAATCTGACTGTGTAGGGTAGGAAAATGAATGTATATTACTTGTTACGGATGAATTAACTGATGGGGGAATTGTATATGTGATTAAGGAGGCAGAGGACCAATGAAACAGGCAAAAAGCCTGAGGACAGTTCAAAATTGCTGTCTGGTTTTTCTCTGTTGAGGTCAAGGATCAGAGAAATAACTGTTTTGGGTAGGGGAAAGACATTAAGCAGAAACAGTCTTTTTTTGATGAAGATAATGTAACTTTAAAGAACTTATAAAGCATGCTAGAAACGTCCAGGAAAAGAATTCTGTGTTCTGCTCATGGCTTAATCTCTTCATCTCCTCTGCTACTCTTGAATTTTACATGTAGGTAGAATCAGGAGAATAGAATCAGGAGAACAGAATATGTATTAATTTAAACAGAAAACATTAAATGATAAAAGCATTGAGACTGAAGGTTCTTTTGTATTACATTTTAAATTTTAAAAAACTAGTCCTGGCCAATTAATCCACTCCATGGTTTCTTATTGTGTTTTTCCTTTGAACTGCCAAGGCATCTTCTATTATTAGCCATATCAATATCAACAGTGTTATTGTCCCTCAGCATCTCTAGTATTAAGCTTTAGGCATTTGAGGCTTGGCCTAAATTGACCCACTGCAAATATAGCTGTTCCGTAAAAGAACGACTACAGAGAGAGCCAAAATCCTTCAGAATTATACACCTCCAGGCCCAATAGTCACCATCAAAGGGCTTGATTAAAATATAATAAGTTTTACAAAACATTTGTTCACCTAGTCACTCTAGTCCTTGGTAGCCACCCTTCTTATCTCTGAAGCAGGGCCTAATTTAGTTTCTCTGTCCTATGAATCTCACATATAAAAATAGAAGATGCTGCAACAGAACATTTTAATCTTAATGGATTAAACAAAGAATCTATAAATGATGCCCAAAACTTTATATACATATTGTGGAAGGTATCGTTCAAAAATCTAGTGTGGGGTAGCCAGTGTGACGCCTTCCATATGTTTGGATGACAACTCAATGAACTCCAGGTAGCAGGGTTTTCCAGACTTGGATCTCCAGCTGTTCTTGGACTACAGTTCCCATTATTCCTGACCACTGGTCAGGCTAGCTAGGGATGATGGGAGTTGTAGTGCAAAACAGCTGGAGACCCAAGTCTGGGAAACCCTGGTCTATGGTTAGAGATTATGAGATTATGAGTACAACAGCATGTGGAGGCTGCACAATTTTGGCTGTTCTTTATCTAAGTGTTTCACATGAATATTATCAAGGAGACTTTGATAGTTAAGATGTGAACAAATACTCAAGCAGAAGTCTTCAGGGCTGATTCACATTATATCAACTGAAGATAGGAACGGAAGTAATCTACGGTTGCTGATTTCCATTCTCATCACTCCTAAAATCCTTTTTCCTGAAATCTGGCTTGCTATTAATTGTTCCAGAGGTTTAGTAGTATATATGCTATAGCCTCTGAGTGGATGTTGGCAGCTGTGAAACAGTGGATCTGATTGTAAGCGTCCACATGGGATATGAGGTATTAAATAAATAAAATAGTAGATAAGAAATATAGAGAAGGTAACTTCTGCATCTAATAATCCCAGTCTCTCCCAGAACTAAAATAAATGCCTTTCTTTCTCCCCAAGGAAATGGTTTCTTCCAAGTAATTCTTTAGGAGTGAGGCAGGGAGCAACGGGAAGGACAAAGAATAAGCAAAATTTCAAAATCTATATGCGAAGAATTCTAAAAATCATACTTTAAGAGGGAAGCGGGTGGCGCTGTGGGTTAAACCACAGAGCCTAGGACTTGCCGATCAGAAGGTCGGCGGTTCAAATCCCCACGACGGGATGAGCTCCCGTTGCTCAGTCCCTGCTCCTGCCAACCTAGCAGTTCGAAAGCACCTCAAAGTGCAAGTAGATAAATAGGTACCGCTCCGGCGGGAAGGTAAACGGCGTTTCCGTGCACTGCTCTGGTTTGCCAGAAGCGGCTTAGTCATGCTGGCCACATGACCCGGAAGTTGTATGCCGGCTCCCTTGGCCAATAAAGCGAGATGAGCGCCACAACCCCAGAGTCGGTCACGACTGGACCTAATGGTCAGGGGTCCCTTTACCTTTACCTAACAACAGAATTAACCATGACTAGGCAGTTAACTGCAGCTCCATTGCTGATATAGCACAGTGGACTTGTTTGACACATCAGTGCACAAATCGTTGAATGAAAACTATTCTTTATTTATTTATTTCATATTTGTTTCATAACATATACTGTTTGATTGTAAAAAAAAATCTCAAAGTGGTTTGCAAAAACAAAACCACACATTTACACATTATGAAAAATGGACAAGCAAATCATCTGTTAATAAAATATACAGAGTGATTATAAAACACACTGGACACCTGCTGTGGTGCAGACATCAAATAACTGCGCTAACAGATATATTTTTTTACTTTTAGAAAAAGTATGCCCAACCTTTCAACACTTTATGACCGTATCTTGCTTTCTTCCACACACACTGCTTCTTTAGATTGTGGGTTAAGAGTTATGTCAGTGCAAAGCAGCACCTCAGTTGCAAGTACTATTTGATATGAGTCAAAGAAAATCCAAATCTTCTATCCAAAAGGGTAACAGAAAAAAGTACTAACCGTGCAATACACAGAGAGTATACCTAAAATGGAGCAAGAAACAAAAGAATTCTATTCTGCAAAAAAGGAGTAAATGCTAGCCAAAGAACTAGAGGAACATAAAGGAATTAAAAAAAAAAATTCTAGGAAAATGGGTGCTTGGGAGAAAGGAATTCCATTAGTAAAAGAAACAGATTAAATTACCGGTGATACAGCACTGAACTGAAAGGACACTGAACTCCTTTCAGTAGGGAAAAAATGTTGGGCGTGATGAGTATCATCCTTTTTCTTATTAGGAATTTTAAAAGCCCTCCTCTTATAATTTCATTTAACAAGGGAATGCTGCAAAAAGTTGGTCTAGCTGTCATATTAATCCAAATTAAATCTTTAAAAAATATTTTTAAAATTAATACCACATTATTCATTATTCCACAGATAGTTTAATTGCTTTTTTATTAATAAATGTTTAATGTTTTTAGCTAATTGTGTTTTATTTATTTTACTTTAATTGTGCTTAATTTTCATGAGCCACCTGAAGTCTTGGTTTTGGGGGGGAAGGCAAGATATAAAGAACAGCAACAACTATTGCCCTGGGGTGGATATTTATGTTTTCTAGTATCAAGTTCTAAGGGGAAGGGGAAATCTGAATCCAGCACCCAAGCAATCCAACAAAGCCATTTATTTTCATGTCTGAAAGGAATTAGACTAAGAACATCGAATGAAGGTCAGTGTTATGTAATGGTTAGAATACCAGACCAGAGAGTTGCCAGTAAACTAATCATTATCTCTCAGCCTAACCTACCTCACCCTTATTGTGAGGATAAAAAGCGTAGAGGGTTATGATGCAGGGGGGGGGCTTAAATTATTGGGAGGGTAAGCACCGCCTTGCATAATCAATCACATGATTTGAATGGCAATGACCATCAGTTTTGGGAAGGCCCAGCTCCCTCAAATATTTTATGACGGGGCGGGGGGGCGGGCAAAGATCCCTCGGGCAGTAGGAGTTGGCTCCTATGCTATGATGTATGAGTATGTAGTTTCTTGAAGAATAGGAGAATTTAAATGTAGAGGAGTAAGAAACCATTTTATGAGATATAACAGGATGTATACCACAAAGTGCTATCAGCAGAATCGATATATCAAGGTTAATGGTACCTTCAGTATGATAACATTGAGCAAACATCTGAATTTAATATAATAAGTGAAATAAATGATCAGCAAAGCATTCTTTAAAAAAGTCAAGTGTAAATCAAACATGATTTTTGTGGTGGGTTGTGTTTTTTTAATTGTGTGGTTTTGGCATTTAATCTATTTAATACTTTATATTATCCTCAGTCCTTGGCAGATAAGCAGATATTATGCTTTCCCAGAGAAACACAATAAACACATTACGTTTTTAGCAGATTTTCCAGTGAACTGCTTCAAAAATAAAAGTTTTCAGAGGTCTCTACCTCAAGGGCATTTATAAAATAAACAGGGATGTGGGAAGCCGCCATGTCATACCAGGCTAGAATATTTGTCCACCTGGCTCAATATTCTCTGCTCTGACTCCGGGCAGCTCTTTCATCACCTAGTGCCAGGGTCCCTTACAATGGCAAGCAGTGACGTACCCATTCATGTGCCCAGGTGAAAGCTAATAAGGATCATTGTGTATGTCTACGAATGATTCAGATGTGTAGCCCTTTTCAGGGAACATGTGGGGGAGAGACAATTGGAACTGTGCAGACTATTTCTGCTCCTGACCTATACATGCATTCATCTGGGAGTCTGGGAAGACCCTACATACAATCATAGGCCCTGGCTGTCACAAGGTAAGGATCTCATAGATCCAAAGAGCCTGTATCCTGACTATGCCTAAAGGTAAAGGGACCCCTGACCGTTAGGTCCAGTCACGGATGACTCTGGGGTTGTGGCGCTCATCTCGCTTTATTGGCCGAGGGAGCCGGCGTACAGCTTCAAGGTTATGTGGCCAGCATGACTAAGCCACTTCTGGTGAACCAGAGCAGCACACAGAAACACCATTTACCTTCCCACCAGAGTGGTACCTATTTATCTACTTGCACTTTGACGTGCTTTCGAACTGCTAGGTTAGCAGGAGCAGGGACCTAGCAACAGGAGCTCAGCCCGTCATGGGGTTTCAAACCAATGACCTTCTGACTGGCAAGCCCTAGGCTCTGTGGTTTAGACCACAGCGCCACCTGCGTCCCTTGAATATGCCTAAGCGATAGTCAAACTGAAATGCAGAGGTTGGAATTCTACAGCAAGCAGAATCCCACTCTCCACTCCTTGTATTTATTATCCACAGATTTTTACCATCTGTGTACAGGGCAACGTATTTGACTAATTTGAAGTCAATGGAAGTGTTCCTTCTGTCAGTAACCTAGTTTAACCATGTCTGGTGCCCAGTATTTTACACATTCTTGGCTAAAACTGAGTCCACTTATGTGCTACATCCAACAGTGCAACAGTGCCCAACTTTAGACTGATTTTCTGCAATTTTGGATGCTTTTCCATGTATGTACTGTATTTAATTATAGTTAAGAATGGTGCAAGATAATAAATCGCTCTTCTTTTTCATCTTTTTTCTTTTTAAACAGCAAAACTTGGAAAGTAATCTCACCAACCTTATCAAGAGAAATACTGAACTGGAAACACTTTTGGCGAAATTAATTCAAACTTGCCAACACGTGGAGGTGAGTATTTGCTTGTGTGTGTGCGTTTTAGTTACATATGTCATTTATGTGTTGAGTTTCAATGTTAAAATGCTACACAGAATTGGACCTAGTATAATTTTGGTATTCTAGTTATAGAGCCATCAGGAAAATGCAACATTTCCTGTAACATTTTAATTTTAAAAGCCCACACAACCATGTTTACATGGGGGAGACCATGTTTAGGGAAGCTTTTAATGTTTGATGTATTACAGTATTTTAATATATATTTTTTGGAAGCCGCCCAGAGTGGCTGGGGAAACCCAGCCAGATGGGCGGGGTATAAATAACATCATTATTATTATTATTATTATTATTATTATTATTATTATTATTATTATTCACACTTTTCACATGAGAAACACAAGTTTGCTACTAAGTGCACCCTCCCATACATTCAAGAAAAGGAACCTGGCAGATTGTACATCCCTAAAATAATATTTAATTATTATTAAAGGGGTATTATATGGGCAAAAGTAATAATAGGCAACAAACAGCATGAAAGGTACCATTGCAGGCTTGGGGAATCATAGAAATGTAGAGTTGGAAGGGACCACAAGGATCTAGTCTAGGGTTTCCCAGACTTGTGCTAATTTTGGACTACAACTCCCATCATCCCTAGCTAGCAGGACCAGTGGTCAGGGATGATTGGAATTGCAGTTCAAAAACAGCTGAATACGCAAGTATGGGAAGCACTGATCTAAGTCCAGCTGGAGTTCATGCAGAATGATGAGTCAGCCCCAGGGCCTTCATCAGATTCTGGCATGAGCTGAGTATCCTAGAAGGTGGTGCACAAAGGTTCTACAACAGATGGATTGATGTGGACAGGGCTCCACAAGAATAGGAAAATGAATTCCATATTTACCATGTGTTGTGTCGCATTCCAGTTCTGTATTATGGCAGTATTTCATAAAGAGTCACATATCTTCTGATTTTGTGTGGACCCCTTGAGTACCTTGATGGTTCATTTGGTGTCAGAGAGCCAGGAATACCTTGAGAAAGGTCAGGTTACTATAAGAAATCTGTGCGTTCTTGGAGAAAGTTTATTTAATCTGGAGGGTCCAGAATGTGCTATTCAGAAACAAATAATGGGCCAAGTTCAAAGTACAAACCTGAAGAACTAGATAGATGGTCTTGACCTACAGAATGTTGCAGCTGTGTGTCAGGGAGAGAAGGAAATACCAAGTCCTTACTGAACAATTTAACTATAATAACTCATGTTTCTCAGTTCAGCCCCAGAATGACAAGTACAGTGATCAATGATTTGGTTGTTCTTGATTGGATCCAAGCCATTCCCCTGGCGATAAAAGCTTAGCAAGCATTCAGTGTAGTAAATATTCACCAACAACTTCACCACTGTTCAAATCACTGAGCTGGTTGCCATATTTGGGAAACACAACTACAGTGGTACCTCTGGTTACGTACTTAATTCGTTCCAGAGGTCCGTTCTTAACCTGAAACTGTTCTTAACCTGAAGCACCACTTTAGGTAATCGGGCCTACCGCTGCTGCTGCGCCACAACCGCGCTATTTCTGTTCTCATCCTGAAGCAAAGTTCTTAACCCGAGGTACTATTTCTGGGTTAGGGGAGTCTGTAACCTGAAGTATATGTAACCTGAAGCGTATGTAACCCGAGGTACCACTGTATTTGCCATCTGTGCTCCTTCTCTCTTATTACAATTCCTATAAGAAACAGAAATCCTGCTATCAATACAATCGTACCTTGGTTTTCGAACAGCTTAGTTCTCTAATGTTTTGGCTCCTGAACTTTTGGCAGCCAATCAGAAGCCGCATTTTGGTTTCCGAACATTTTGGAAGTCGAACGGACTTCCGTTTGACTTCCAAGATACAACTGTACTTCATATATGTATACACTATAGGTGACATCTAGTGATGTCTGCCTATGTACAAAATGAAAATTTGTCTCTGGCGTGCAACTTCTGCTCGCTTCCCAGAGCAAAGTTTGCATCCGGGAGCAACTACAGAAACAAGCAAATTTTAAAATAGAAGTAGTGTTGGACCAGGCCCGGCAATTTTATTATTAGACTGGTATAACTGACATGTAAAAACTAAATAAATATATATTGCAGGAAACCATTGTTCAGTTGATATCAGTACTTTGCAGCATGTGCCAGCAAAGGGCATAACCTCATATGTGCCTACTATGAAGGACAACAGTGTTTGTTGTATGTAACCAACCATTTAAGAAGTCCTGGCTGCAAAGTGGGGAGTTCAGGTTTTTGCATGTTTATTGCAGCCTAGTAGCAGCTGAAAATGCTCATCTCTAGAGAACACAGAAAGCTGCATTTCTGAAAAAGCTGATATTGTGGAATCGTTGAGGCTCACATTTCTGAAGGCCACAGCTTTCAGTTACATCACCCTTCATATTAAATTAATATTAAAAAATCATATCAATCCTGATGCACATATAGAATTGATCTCTGGTGCACATGTTAATCCTGGTGCTCGTATAGAATTTGTCTCTGAGTGAACTTCTTTGATTTAAGTGATACTGATATCTGTGGAACTTAAAAGCACTTGCCTGAGGGCTGGATTGTAGCCATTTTCTTTTTCTAATTTCTGGTGAGGCTATTGTTTTTTAAAAACAATATTTTTCTCATTGGCTTAATTTTTATCTTTTATGACCTGAATATAAATAATCTTCCTTTTAATTTTATCCTAGACCCAGCAATTCTTCCATTATAAAGATACAGCTGCCATACTGTAAGCAGATGTGTTGCTTCCCTTTGATCTTAATTTTACAGATTCCTCTCCATTGCCAAGGCACAACAGCTGCATCTCTCATATATCACTTCATCCTATTCTCCTAAAGTCACAATAGGAAGCTAAATTCACCTTATTTACGTGCTACTATGAGGACAGAAACCTCTGGCCGTTTATACGAGTGATATTTAAGCCATTTTTAAAAAAAGCACACCAGCTCTTTGCAGATGAAATGAAAAGGCTACATTAACCGGAACACAATTTTTATTTTAAAACAGCTCCTTTTGCCATTTGACTCAATACCAAAACAACAGCAGTGGCCACATTCAGGCATTCATCCCTGGCTTCACAAACCATGACGAACCTGATTTGCACTAAGCCAGAGTTCCCAGTTTTATCCAAACCAGTTAAATCAGAACTTGGTTTTATTATCCTGGTTTGTTACTCAACATGAAGTATGACAATAGAGAGAGGGCGTGTGTGGCCATGATGCTCATCTGTAGCTTCATAAAACATGGTTTATAAACCATGATTTAGAAGCCATGAGTGATCATCTGGATGATACCATTAAGTATGGTGCATGCCAGACTGAAAATAACTCTTAGAATGACTTGGAATACTATATATTTCAAAAAGACACTTCCACGTATGAAATATATGAAAACCATAAATAAAACATGTGCAGCGCTTGGCTAAGTTTCTCGTACCCCAGCCCTACCACCCCATGTGAACATATTAATCTGTGGCAGTTCATACACATACACTGAGTGAATATTCAGCATTTGCAACTATAACACGATGATTTGCATGGACAGCCTGGTATCAAATCCTCCTGTGTGTTTATCGTGCACATTAAGCTGCACATTTCTTTGCTGACACCCCCACCCATCAACATTGACCTCTTCTAATGGGTGGGAAGAAACACCAGAGGGGTAAATTCAAATGTGACTGCTATTTTCGTATGTAGTTCTGCCCTAATTTCCTCCTTGCTTTTTAATCTGCCCCTCAAGGCTGGCAACAACAATCAGGGTGAATTCATTATTACATGGGAGTTCCTGAGGTGACTCACATCTCAGATATTCCCCGTATAATTTGTCAAAGGAATGGTAGAAAACTGAATGCTGCTAATAGCCTGCCTCCTCCTCATTGCGGAGCCTCATTTGTGATGGTGAGGGGGGCTGTTTTTAAACGTTTTAGGGTTTTATGAAAAGCATGTATTATTTAGCCAATAGAATGGAGTTGTTTCAGTCTGTTGCACAGCAACGTAATCAGAACACAGCTGTGGAAAAATCTGGAACAATTAGCGGAGAGGAGTGGAAGGGAATATATTTTCCTGTAGATGATTTAAATGCTTCCAATTCAGCCAATGTTTTCTAACACTGAATTAAACACACACGCGCACACACACACACACACACACCATGAATGCTCTTACAGAATTTTGTCATTTCCTCCCACCACCCTTGATTATACAGAACAGGAAAGACCTTTCATGTATTTCTTCAACTCAGCTGTGCCAGTTCTAATAGAAATATATATTTAAATTGCTTCAGCCTGGACTCTGTATATAAGGTGTAGGTCAAAAACGGTTGTTTATTTTATGTCCAAATTCTGTAAACCCACAAAAACAAAGGAGGGACGGTTATGTTCATAAAGCTGTCCTTCACTATGACAGCATCCCCAAGATAGGCAAATCTTCAGATCAGGATAATATTACCAGTGCCAGGCATGTTAGTGGCATTTAGAGGTACCTGGGGTTTCTCTTTCTTGTCCGGCAGCCAAATTAAAAATCCCAAAAGAACAGTGGAATGTGAGAGACTGAAATAGAGATGGAAAAAGTTTAGAAAAATAGTATTTCATTACAAATAATGAAAATGCCAATACTTAAAAAGGCTCCAGCTTCTTCAACAAAGAGTTCTTTTAAGTTTCACGGCTAAGTATGTCTCCCTTCTGTTTTCCATGAAATGGGCTTAGAAAACTTCTTGTTTGTGGTTTAACAAAAATTAGAACTATGCTGGCCGGGTTCTACCCAATAGACTCCATTAAACAATAAGAAGCCTTTGTTCGCTGCAATAAAAATAATGCACACTGTGTTTTCATTATGTGGCCCAGTGCCAGAGCTTTTACTTTTTCATTCACAAACTGAAATTTGGGAATAATTTAATAGAATCTGAAGCAAGTTTAGAAGCAGAAAAGAAAGCAGCCAGCAGGAAGGATTTGATGGTAATCCTGTTAATAGGTCATGTTGATCTGATCATTGGCATGTATTATTTGAAATCCAGAATGTTGCTTTGGAGGTTGTTTTGGCGCACACTGTACCAAAGCATGCGTGATGGATCTTTGTATAGTGTGTCAAAGTAATCAGCAGTGTGCTTTAATATTTAGGTTCACCTTAAAACTAAAAACAGAAATGCCAGAGTCTTGCTCTTTCAGCATCTAGAGTTTGAGAAACAGCACATGTTTATAAGTGCAATACAAGACTCTTAAGAGAAAAGCAAAGGATGGGAGAAGATTGAATTTAAGTTCATAGAAAGTAACTGAAGGAAAATAAGAAATTATTAGAATTTTGACAGTAACATAAGCCCAAATTCTCAGAATGAATAACCATTTCAGTTTATAGTTGCCTCAAGGTATCCCTGAACCAGTTTAATCATGGGTAATGGTAAAGTAAACAACCAGATAGCCACAAATTGAAGTGAACTATCATGACCCTTAGAGTCCAGCCACAGCTAAGGTAACAGAGTCCCCTTCTGAAGAGCTCTGAGCCTGATGCTGGTGTTTAGGTAACCAGTGACTCCCAAGCTGGCATGCAGGAGCCCACCAAACCTGATGCCATAAGGTCAGGATTCATAGAACCAGAACCAGGGCCCATACAGGCACTTTCCCCTGAGGAAACCAAGCGTCTTCCACAGTAACCTACCAGTCCCAGTAGCTATGAAATGCTTATCTTTAGGCCTGAGGATTGGCCCTTTCAGAGATGCTAGTTTTTGAAAAAGGAGCTGAGATTAGGAGAGGTGTACTGGAGGTGAGGGCTCAAAAGGCCTTCGTTCATTTCCATTTCTTGTTGATGCAAGTGGCTAACCAGGAGCTTTCCATGGTTCTGTGGCAACCAAGCTGGCTTCCTGGATCATCCCATGTGTCCACAGGGCCAAAAAATAATGCTCACATACAACCATTCAAAGAAAGGACTGGAACCACTGCAATGTGGTGCTGGCCATTCCAACATGAGCAGCCACACCAGCAGAATACCATGGCCAATGGTATCAAAAGCCATGGAGAGATCAAGCAGAATTAACAGGGACACACTCCCCCATCTCTCTTCCAACAGAAGTTGTCATACAGGGTGACCAAGGCAGTTTCTGTGCAAAAAATTGGATCTAAGCCCAGGTTGGAATGGATTTTGAAAATCAATTTCATTCATGCAAGCCTGGATCGGGCCATGACCTTTTCAAAAGGACCTCAGAAACCTTTTCAAAAAAGAGTAGATTAGCACCCAGCTAGTAATTTCTTAGATTTTCTGAATCCAGGGAAGGTTTCTTAAGGAGTGGTGCTGTTTCCTTGAACCCAACAGAGCCCACCCCCATTTCACAAGGAGACATTATTTACCTTCCTGACCCAGCCAGGTATTTGAGTTTAAAAGCATAGGTACATAGAATGTTTGGTCAAATCTAATTTGTATATGAAGAGGTAAACAGAGCACTAATATTGCCTGTGCAATTTTAGCATAATCATATGGGGCTTCAAAACAGGGCTGATTAATTATTTTTTGTGATATTTTTTCTTGATGCATTTCTATTGTAATATGGAAAATCTATTATCCTTCTCATACTAACCATATCATAAAATAAGAATGAAAACATCTGCATACAGATGTGTCTTTAACTCCTTCATTTCCCTTCTGTATTTAAAATGAAGAATTAGCAAACATTTGCCTTGCTTCTTTTCCTTTAGCCCTGAGCATAATTGAGGTTGTTGTTTTTTAAAATCTTTGGCAAGATAAGCAGAAGAAAACGGCTTGAAGGAAATAGAGTTCATACCAATGTGGTGATAATTAGTGATCTCTTTACACAGTGCCTAAGCCCTTATGAGGGAGTTCAGAATGTTTATCTACCAAGCTAATGAGAGAAAGAGATAGCGTGTGGTGTTTTGCCAATTATTGTGGTGTGATTAATTATGCGGCATGTATTTCATTTGGTTTTAGTACAAGCAAGCCATTATGTGATTCTCATAAGAGACGTTTTATTACAAGTGTAAATATTGTATATAAGTTTGTAAATTCAGCTGGAACCAGAAATAGGCATTTACACACACAAATAGACATATATCAGGAGAACCTCACATTCTGTGCAGTTCAGCAATTCATTTCTTTCTTATAGGTCAAGCAGCTGTGGGGAGGGCAGGCAGTTGGGAGCCAAGAAAATAACTGTTTAAACTCTTTTGTCCCTGGTCTTCTATTGAACCTCATGCAAAAGAGCCACAGGAGAGTTGCAATCCAGAATGCCATTATTCATAAGATTCCCATTTTCCTTTAAGAATTTTAAGAGATCACACACAACAGCAGTTTGACAGCTAGAGGCAAACCATGGTTTAGTGTTACGGGTGGAGCCTGTCCCAACAGCTTGACTGTGGCTTTACTGCCAGCAAAACACAGCCTGAAGTCAGGTTTGTTGTTGGTTTGCAAAACTTGGTTTTCAAGGGAGTGTACTAAAGCTAGCTACAACCTGAGTCAGAAATTCAACAGTTGATGGTGGTAGGACTTGCTGTAGCACACGCCTACCAAATGCTGCCCCAGCAAGGGCATCCGGGTTGATTTTAGAAAGATACGTCTCAGCCACTGGTACCTATTTAGACAATTGCTTGTGATTTGCCAAACATTTGGAGTAGATGACCCTTGGGGTCCCTTCTAACCCTTCGATTCTAAGATCTGCTAAGGATTCTATGTCCACCATAATAGTTTCAGTTTATGCCCACATATTACTTTCCCTAGTTAAACTGAGATGTTTATAAGCAGCAGCAAAATATATTCCACATGGAACAAGAATGAATGGTTTCTTTTGCCTTTGTCATGGTGTTGTTTGTGTGTTCCAGCTCCTTACTAATACTCTGGGAATCATGCATTTCTTTATGCTTTTAGACATCTTTTTTGCCCCAGTTTTCCCCTGCACAAAGGAGTCACTCAAAGCACCTTACAAATAAAAAGGAAACAGAAAAGCAGCCGTAACCCAATAATTGAAACACAAACAAAACCAACAAGCCAGTCTTAGCAAACAAAGTTTAGATTTACAGAATAGTATCTATTCTCCTTTGTTGGTTTGTTCAAATTCATTATCTTCATTCAGAAAAAGGTTGGAGAAATTTGCCTAAAACTACACAATTCACTTAACAGCACATCAATGCCATCCTTATCTAGTATTTATGCTGGAGCAACCTTTGAGGTTATGTTTTGCAGCGGGTTAATGTTGCAAACAGTTAATATAAGACCTGCCTGAGATTGCCAGAGCCCTGAAAAAGGAACGCTTTGGTTGCACATTATGCAGCCAATTAGTAGACCATAGACCTCTACCTTTCCAGCCAAAGTGGTTTTGAGATTTATCTGTGTAAATGTCAGAACTGGATCACATTTCCCATTACCTTTCCATAATACTAAGGAATTGCTGAGGAAAACACACACACACACACACACACACACACACACACACACACACACCTACCTGTCAGTAGCTGAGCTGCTGTGCTGTCACATGAAAATGTTTACAAACAGCCTTACTTCTCAGTGGGAAGTTGTCAGCTTGTCAGAATAGTTGACAAAGTGCAGGTTTTTTTAAGATAGTGAAAAGTTAGTGTGGCATGGCGGAAAAAAACATTAGATAGATTCTGCTGGCTAGATGGGGCAGCTGCAGATTAGGAGAGTTAGGCAGCATTCAAACAACACATTAGTCCATTATCCCAATGCTTCCTTACCAGATAATTTTTATGTGTGCTTTCACACAACGTAAAAGCCACTCCTGGAAAACTAGCAACAGTTTTAACACTCATTTCTGTGTTACATGCTTCCAGGACGAAGAAAAAATGTTTTCAACCCTGTTATCTGGGAAAACTGTGGGAGTTTTGTGCCATAATTTCCCCATGGTTTTCCTGGATCACACCATTTGATGAGATTTGGGACAGTGTTCCAACATGCAGTCCTTTCCTGCTGTTTTCTTGGGAGAACATACAGGCACATGTGCATAAAGGGTGATGGCAGGAGCTGGAGTCAAGCGTAGGTCGGCAGTCAAAGAAAAACATGGTGTCAGTGAAGTTAACTTTTTATTCAAGAAACCAAACCAGCGCAGGCCCAGTGATCGTAGAAACGTCTCCCAGTAGGTCTTGCTTCAACAAGGCTGTTGCCAGGACTGAAGGTCCCCACCTCTCACCACTTTGTAAAGCTCCTCTTCTCCAGGGTCTTTCCTAAGCAGTCGCAAACTGCATCTGCACACAACTGCTCTGTCCTCTTCATCTCTCTGCATGATCTAGGAGTCCAAGAAGGAGGGGAGTTAGTCGCAGCAGGAGGGGAAGACTCCCTAGCTTCTTCCGCAGCCTGCCTCATCCCTGTCTCCTGGTACCCCTCCTCTCCTGTCTCTGAGTCTGGACTTCCTGCTCACCAAACCCTGTTACCTCTTCTGCTTCCAACACCTCCCCCTCCCAGGCTGCTCCTCCTTCTTCCTCTGGCTACACATCGTCATCCCACCACCAGTCCCCTGGCTCTGAGCCTTCTTCCCCTGGGTGTGCCCTTGAGGGTTCCCCAGCTGGTCGCTTCCACCACTCCTCTGCACCCAGCCAGTCCACGACAGGTGGTGACATGTTTGAGGATGTCCGCTGCTGTGTCACACTACACTAGCTAGCTAAAACCTTCCACATGGAAGACATATGGAGGAAATAATATGCGACTCATTATCAGTTAACTGACAGTCCCTTCTTCCCATGGCGATTTGTGAGGTCATAGTGAGACACTACTAAGTCACTGCCATCGTGTGAGTCACATCCACAAGTGGCATGTGTCAAGATTAATGCAACTAGTTTCGTGCAGAGAGAATTATCAATATTCCATTCCATGTCCCTAACCCACCAGTTCCTACTGTCAAAACTTACATGCATGTCTTTGTAGGTTGCTACTAAGTAAATAATGTTATAATTCTTATTTTTGCTAATTTCAATGAGAACGGGTTGTTCAGTTTGTTACTTTGCGAAAATTAAAGTGTCTAAAACGTGACAAAAGTTCAGTGAAAATGGAACTTGGTTTTACATCATAGACTGATGCATTTTTTAATTATTATTTTTATAAAAATAGGTGAATGCATCCCGACAAGAAACTAAGCTGATGGAGGAATGTGACCTGCTTATTGAAATAATCCAACAAAGGCGTCAGATTATTGGAACCAAAATCAAGGAAGGGAAGGTAAGAATTTTTACCTTGGAAGTCCTCAAATAGATTAACATTCTTGATAAATGCTTTATGCTTTGTGACTTCTCTGACTTCTTGTTTTAGTATTCTGCAAAATATACACAAGCCCTTAGAATCATAGAATCATAGAGTTGGAAGAGACCACAAGGGCCATCGAGTCCAACCCCCTGCCAAGCAGGAAACACCATCAGAGCACTCCTGACATATGGTTGTCAAGCCTCTGCTTAAAGACCTCCAAAGAAGGAGACTCCACCACACTCCTTGGCAGCAAATTCCACTGTCGAACAGCTCTTACTGTCAGGAAGTTCTTCCTAATGTTTAGGTGGAATCCTATTTCTTGTAGTTTGGATCCATTGCTCCGTGTCCGCTTCTCTGGAGCAGCAGAAAACAACCTTTCTCCCTCCTCTATGTGACATCCTTTTATATATTTGAACATGGCTATCATATCACCCCTTAACCTCCTCTTCTCCAGGCTAAACATGCCCAGCTCCCTTAGCCGTTCCTCATAAGGCATCGTTTCCAGGCCTTTGACCATTTGGGTTGCCCTCCTCTGGACACGTTCCAGTTTGTCAGTGTCCTTCTTGAACTGTGGTGCCCAGAACTGGACACAGTACTCCAGGTGAGGTCTGACCAGAGCAGAATACAGTGGCACTATTACTTCCCTTGATCTAGATGCTATACTCCTATTGATGCAGCCCAGAATTGCATTGGCTTTTTTAGCTGCCGCGTCACACTGTTGGCTCATGTCAAGTTTGTGGTCAACCAAGACTCCTAGATGCTTTTCACATGTACTGCTCTCAAGCCAGGTGTCCCCCATCTTGTATTTGTGCCTCTCATTTTTTTTGCCCAAGTGCAATACTTTACATTTCTCCCTGTTAAAATTCATCTTGTTTGTTTTGGCCCAGTTCTCTAATCTGTCAAGGTCGTTTTGAAGTGTGATCCTGTCCTCTGGGGTGTTAGCCACCCCTCCCAGTTTGGTGTCATCTGCAAATTTGATCAGGATGCCCTTGAGTCCATCATCCAAGTCGTTGATAAAGATGTTGAATAAGACCGGGCCCAAGACAGAACCCTGTGGCACCCCACTACTCACTCTTCTCCTTGAAAACTCCTTGGCAGCTACTGCATTTCGTAGAAGGAAGTGCCTATGCTGTCATAACTCATTAAGCAAACGTCCAGTCACCATTTAAAATCTACTGGATGTCTATAATGTTGATAGTATCTCGTGCAATTTTAATTTTGCTGTTACGCTGTCTTACTGTTTTAAAAATGCATGCAAAGTTTCCCACCCCAAGATGGCAGGAAATATGTTTTTAGTTTACCAAAAGTAACTTTGCTAACATGAATCTTAAAATCAAAACAAAAGGGAAATCATGGGGGAAGACCAGGAGAATCTGAGAACAGTAGTGGAAAATTACAGGTTATATGTTACAGAAGGGAGAAGGCAATGAAATATTTTAACGCATTGCAAGGTAGAAGGAGTTCAAGTTAAATGCCATTCCTTAATCACTGTAGTACAGCTATTTCTGATGTCAGCCCATTGTGTGAAGTAAGTATCAGTTATTCACCCAAGCTTTAAATTGGTTACCTAGCTAACTGTGAAATCAGTTTGACCATGATTCCTGTTGCTTTTAAGTGCAAGCCATTCAATCTTTAACTGCTAAAGTAGCTTGAAGAAGTCAAACATAAACTCTCCCTGTGTGGGAAAAGGCTTTGACAAGAAATAAAGTCAGGGGCAGGTTAAATGGTTCACTTAGCTGTCAAGATATTCCAATTAACTTAAAATAAAAAGCCCTGTAGGCAAGAGCTGACTCAAATATGCTTGAAGACCACCATTCCCCAAGTTGTTGTTTGACAGGCCCTGAACTTCTTTATGCTATTAGCAAAATACAGCTCCCTCCAAGATCTCAAGTGACAACCTTCTGTATAATCTCCTTGGTTACATGATTGCAGTGGAAACCCACATTTTTGCACCAAAGTTCATGGCAAACTTTCCATTGAGTCAGACAGGCCTGCTCAGACCTAAGGTTTGTGTTGAAGGGAAGGAAAAGGCTTATTAGTATTATTATTGACAGAAGTGATTCTTTTTCATTGCTTTACGCCATTGGGCTATGAAAGAAGTGCTTTAACAAGCCCGAGACACTGCTTTCTCAAACAAGGCTTGTACTTATTCCCAAAGTCTCTTTTTCTGCTGACAGCAGAAGCACAGTTGTTTTCCAAGGAAGGGCAGTGTGTCAGTACATTTTTTCCAGCAAATTAAGCAGGTGTTTCACCAGCTGGATTAGCAGTTTGACCACATGGTTAAGCAACCCAGCAGATTTGCCATACTCTGCCTCTAGGTTTTAGCCCTTCATGTGGTCCCACTGCAAGCTTAAAATGTAACGCAAGACATTTCTCTGGTAATGTGCTGAGAAGTAAAAAATGATAAGAATGTTTGCCCACAATGCTAAAAGAAAAAAGCCTGGTGCTCTTCCAATCTAAAAATGTAGGCTGGCATCTACATTGTATGGATTTTGACATGCCACCTCACCAAGGCAATTGGGGGAGTTGAGGTACCCTTTTGTAAAGGGAGACAGCCTTCTGCTGTGAGCTTGTATAGTTGTAATATTTTTAACATATAAGCTGTCCTGGGGTTATTTATGATGAAGTAAGTATAGAAGTTTATTGAATAAATGAAAGGAGAGTTTTTAGCATTGCCTTTGGTGAAGTTGAAACCTGCACAACTTTTCTTAGATAATTTCATGGAAGCTCAAATATATCCAGAAATGAGTATCAAAGGTCTGCATGGTTCAGCAAAGAACAGGAGGAAATGAGATATAGGCTTTATCAACTGTTTCCAGATATCTGCTGTTGAAGTTGCTTTTGCTTTGTGGGATTATTGCATTTCCACCCAGAACTGGGTCTGTTTATATTTTGTACCTGGGTGAAATGCAGTTATTTCCCCCAAAATGCTAATAGCAATGTAGAATTTATCTGTGTGACTGTCACACGTACTCCCTAGCAGTTAAGTGACTGCATTGCTTATCCTGTTTTTGGTATTAGAGTATTTTAAAAACAATCACCACTTTCTGTTTGGATATTCAAACCAATTAGGCTAATACTTAATGAGTTATCACCTCACAATACTTTAAAATGTTGATCCACCAAAATACAGATATAAGGAACAAATGTAGTCTCTGGTGCTGGCTAGAATATAAGTATAAAAACAGTTACTATTTAAAAATGTAAGGGTGTTTAAAAAAATAATCTACAGAACACTAGTGTTGTTGGCAAGAATAATCCTTTTAAATGTTTTTTGTTACTTCATCACCTATAAGAGGGGAAGGCAGGAACCAACCAACACTGACTTCCTGGTGTTTCCTGTGGCACAATCCAAGGTGAACTATAGATTCTTTAAGGGACCAATTCTAGCACACACACATGGGATCAAGCTGAACCATATACTACATGACACTTCTGCGGAAACTTGTTTAGGATTCAATGTAAATGGCAGTCCTCATTTTTCTAAAATGAAATAGAATTAAAGTGGTTTGGACTTAAAGCTTACTTTCAAAGAAATACTCTGATAGTGGACTGCGGACATAAATCTCATGTTTGTTGTGGCCTTAAAGTCAGGATACATAACTCTTATCTTAGTTAATTGTCTGCCAGCAGAGTCATGATATGCAATGTTTATTGCTTAATAAGTGCAACCCTGCAAGTATTTTTTGTGTTATCTTTACTATAAAATTCCAAACTTGCTGCCAGTCTACTTAATTATCAATTTCCTGCTTTTTAAACATGTAATCAGAGCTTAATGTGTACAGAGTTATTAGATTTCCTTCCTCTTCCATTTCCATTTGGAATATCCAGCAATGTTGATGCTAATGACACTCTGCTGAGGGGGGCTTCCTGTGATCTGGGGCATTGCAGGACAGTATCTTCTATCAGCTGTAGATAGGCAAGCTTTAAATTCACAACTTCAGATAGTTTCCACTTACATTTCAGTAAGTGCCTGCCTGCCCCCGCTGCAAAAATTGTGTGCAGTATACACATTTTCCAGCATATCACAAACACCACAGTGTTTTCTGCTTAACTAAATTCAACCCAAGACAAAGCTGAAGAAATAGAAGCATCTGAAGCTTAACATTTATTTTATTGTCAGTTCACATGAATTACTCCTTTCAGTGAGGTTATATTCTAGGGTCACTTTTTTTTCTGTAAACAAGCTCAGGAATTTATAGCAATATGTAGCACACCTTGTAAGCTGCTTTGAAAACATCATTTTGGAGGAACTGGCCATCACAATAGACTTTGGTTATCTGAGAAGCAGAGACCGATGGGAAGTGACGTTTCCTGCCATTGGAAAAATCCGCCAGCTGTGCTTACTTTGGATCTCCCCAGTGAGGAGAATAAAGCTTTTACTTTGAACAATATAGGCTCAGAGAGAGCAGGTGTAAATGATACTTTTGTTTCTTAGTTAAGCCACTCGCATTAGCACCCAATTTATGCCGTGGCCTTGAAGAATGGTAAAATTGTAGAAAAGCATGGTTTTTGAATTCATGCACCTGACTTTTTTTCTTATATTCTTCTCTCCCCTTTTGCAGGTGGTGAGACTGAGGAAACTCGCCCAGCAGATAGCTAATTGCAAGCAGTGCATTGAGCGCTCCACTTCTCTCATCTCGCAAGCTGAGCAATCTCTGAAGGAGAATGATCACGCACGCTTCTTGCAGTCTGCTAAAAACATAACTGAAAGGTAGTGTCACAAGCACACAGGGACAACCCTGCTGGGTCAGGCCAGACAGCGAAACATTCTGATTCTAACAGACTCCAGTCAGGTGGTTCTGAAGATCTTATAAAGTACAATGTGGCTAATCCTCCACTGTTGCTTGTCTCCAGTGGCCAGTACAGTCATACCTTGGAAGTCCATTCAACTTCCAAAAATATAAACTTCCTGCAGCCAACTAGAAGCTGCAGAAGCCTCGTCGGGTGTCCGGCTTCCAAAAAAAGTTCGCAAACCAGAACAATCACTTCCAGGTTTGCAGCGTTTGGGAGCCAAAACAACTGAGTCCAAGGTGTTCGGGATCCAAGGTATGACTGTATTCAAAAACAAAATGCCAAACATTGTTGAGAAAACTGCTTCTGGAAATATATAGGAATCTGCAAGGCTGTAGATGCTTCCACATATTTAATAGAATGGTAGGACTGGTGTTAAAATATTGCCCTCCAAGTGTTGCTGAACTACAACTCCCATCATCCCTGACTGTTGGCTATAGATGTTTCTCAACCCTGTCATAGAAGAGGGTTTGACAAATCATAAAAAATGTTATACCACCAGTTTGGAGAAGTTATATCTAATAAAATACAAAATACTACTACTAAAATACAAAATACTACTTACATTTCACATCCTGTTTTAACTGGGCAAAAGCTTCATTTCAAACTCCAGGTTCTTTAAGGATCCCAAATTTCCTGCAGCTATTTGAATTGGGTTTCTTTCTTTGGCATCATGGTAACTACATTTCTGCTTTAAAATATAGAAAATAGCAATATGCTGTTGTGTAGATAAGGTACAGAAAAGAACAGAACAGCCCCTGAAAATGCATTGCGAGAAGCAAAGCTACAGGGAACCAGGCAGAGGGCCTTCTCGGTAGTGGCGCCCACCCTGTGGAACGCCCTTCCAGCAGATGTCAAAGCGATAAACAACTACCTGACATTCAGAAGACATCTTAAGGCAGCCCTGTTCAGGGAAGTTTTTAACGTGTGATTTTACTGTATTTTTGGTTTTTATGGAAGCCGCCCAGAGTGGCTGGGAAGGCCCAGCCAGATGGGCGGGATATAAATAATAAATTATTATTATTATTATTATTATTATTATTATTATTATTATTATTGCTAAAAATGTGCACAGCGAAAACCTTGTATTACTTCCTGTGTTTTCATTTGGGTCAACCATTTCCTCCAATGGAATCTTTCCTCCCAATATGGAGGATATATTTTTGTCACGATTAAACTCCCTTTCCATGCCTGTTTTGATCCCAGTAATGGGGTCCCACTCCCCTGGCTGCAAGTTATGTTAAAAAAACAAAACAAAACTGTGCATGTTAAATGCAAATACACAATTAATGTCAAATCTAGTTTGATCCACAAGCTTAGGTCCCAGAAGCTGTGTGCTATGCAAGGACCAATTTTGAATTTATTTTTTTTTATAAGGATGGTAGGCTCTATTAGTTAACCTCAGGAGCATTTGTAACCAAGTTGTGCTTCCACATACATGGGGGTCAAGACATTCAAAATGGTTTCTGCTTGGAAAGTATTGCAAGCACCATAGAAATCTTATTAGTGGTTGCACCCAACCAAACTGTGTACAGGCAATATTTAATAAAAAATTATACTTCTGCTTCAAAGCCATTTTGGCAAGTAAGTGGTATAGAAATGAATTCATCATAATTATAAGGCAGTAGCTACATGCACTCCTCAGGATGATTGTGTAGGAGCTACCAGCATGATGTCTACTTCATTTAGACAGCATGCCTGCCTTACATATCTTTTTTTAGAGCTAGGGAAATAACTGAACATGGTTTGGAATAAGTGGCAATTTTTCAGCATTCATCTGAACCAGAAGAAGTTACCCAATTCATGAAAATGCATAATTCATACTAAATTTTCGATGTCATAAACTGAGACTGAAGTCATTACCATGAGTTTTGAACTTGAATTTTCAGTGCTAGGTGGAGAATTAAATCTTTCATTTTGGGAAATCGGACCAATGGAGCAATCAAAACATTTTGATTTAGTATATATTATGAGTGTAATTGATTGAAAGTGTGTAGCTGCTTCCAAACAGGCAAGATTGGCTTATTCCCCACCGTACAAGAAGGAAGCTTATTCTCTATGCTTGAGTGAACGTGAATTTTATTTTGAATCTTCTCAAAACACAATAATAATCCACTTACAGTTCTGGTATGCGTTGTCATGTCTTTGAGATCCCTGACTGAAAACTTCATTGCTTTGTAAGCTTTCGTACAGTGCTGAGACTTGTCCAAAACTAAATACAAGCTACAAAACAAACAAACCTATACAGCTTCCCACCCCCACCGACATTAATGAAATATTATGGCTTTAGCTTCACCCAGCAGATTGCAGAGTTAAAATGGTGTGGCTGCTATAAGCTGGAGAAGTGTTCTACACTTCTCTTTATAAAAAGAAAATGTGTGAACACCTGGAATAGCATGCCTAGTTAGTGGAGCTGTGTTAAGAAAAAGTGCAAAAGAACACCTGCCAAAATCATTTTCTACAAGAAATAAATACTGCATGCTTCTGCAGGGTTTCTTGAATGGTATGAAATAAAACCCTCATTCTGATGTTTCTTTCCAGCACGTTTAATGCTTAAGCTGAATACCAGTCAAATTTTCAGCAGAATAAATAAGCCCCATTCAGTTTACTGTGTTGCAAAAAAGATATTGTGATGACCAAAAACGGGGCCATTGTTCACCTCATTCGCCCCAGTCTTAACTTGAGATGCCTTTTTTATTTTTTAACAAAAGCAACATAAGTATGACATTACTTTGAGTAGTTTTGATGCTTGGCAATATGACCCCTGCAGTGAATCTGAGAGCAACTACAGGTTTGTTTGAGCTGAAAGAATATTTCTTTCCTGTGTCTTCTTTCTAAAATAAGATAAGCTGGGGCTCAAGACTTTCTAAATTTGCCTTTTTCCCTTACTAGCAGCAGGGCGCCCCCCCCCCCCCCAATCACATTGGCTAATAGGGACTATAGAGTACTGCTTTGCCTACAGTAGGCCTCAAGTCAAGTCCCTGGCATTTCCAGTTAAAAAGAGTAGGTAACAGTTGGTGTAAAAGACCTCTTTCCAAGACCTGAAGAGCTACTGCCAACCAGAGTAGGAAATACTGCACTAGATAGACAGTTTGTTTGACCTAGTATAATATGGACTTTTTCTGTGTTCCAATGGCCATGGGAATGTTTATTGCTATTTGGTGCAGTAGAAACAGCATTCAGCACATGCCCCAAGCACACTTCCCTCCCCTCCCCACTTGTGTTATGTATGTTATGTACCCTAGACATCAAAATAATTTCCCAGCCTGAACCCAGGCTCTAAATAAGCCCTGTTTCTTCCACTGCAGAGTCGCCATGGCAACAGCATCTTCCCAGGTTCTAATTCCTGAAATTAATCTCAATGACACTTTTGACACCTTTGCGCTAGATTTTACCAGAGAGAAGAAACTACTGGAATGCCTTGATTATCTTACAGGTAAGATACTAGAATGTATAGTGTATGTCTGTGCATGTGTATGCATAGATTGATTGATTGATTGATCAATATCTCTCTGTCTATTTGATTAACCCACCCAATGCTCAAGCCCAAAATCCATCTACATCTCTAATCAATAAAGTTGTGGCTATTTCTAACCCAGATGATTGTTTTTTCATTGTATCTTACATTTAGCCACTGCCTGGGGGCAGGGGTGGGGGTGGCACTGCAACTGGGCCCACAACATATCTAGCCATTTATTTATTTCGCTGTGAGTCCCCCCCTTTCCCCCCAGAAAAAAAGCACTGCGCATAGCTGACAACTTTTTGAACACAATGCGAGACTATAGAGAAGAAGTGAATGTGAGAAATGGGATGAATGATTGGAATGAAGGGGAAAAGTTATGTGACAAATGTTAACAGTTGCTTTTAATTTTTCACAGCTCCAAATCCCCCAACCATTAGAGAAGAGCTTTGTACAGCTTCTTATGACACAATCACAGTCCACTGGACGTCAGATGATGAATTCAGTGTGGTCTCCTATGAGCTGCAGTATACCATTTTCACTGGGCAAGCTAATGTAGTTAGTAAGTATGAATCATTTTATATCTCGTGTTTGATTTTGATTTCCAACAAATCGCAAGCCAGTCAAATAGAAAACAGAAAGACGCTATAGCCTTTCCTCAATTTATGTCAATGCTTCATCTTATGCCAGTAATGTATACAGCAATATATACAGGACAGTGGCAATACTCTCATCAGTGTGTTAACAATACATCAACTATAGATACAGCAATAGAAATAAATCTAATGGGTGAAATCCAAAGCTTTCTTTCCATTTTTGGGGTGGCTTTTGATCTAGCAGAGTCATCTTGCTAACATAAGGAAATGGGAGGTGATTTACTCTGCAGTGTTCTAGACGATCCCTCAACCCTCTTAAATAGTTTTAGGGCAGGCATGTCCAAAGTCCATTTTGGGGGTCAGTCTGTTTAATCGGGCCCCTGTGGCAGTTTATTTCCTGGGGTAAATTCCTAAAAAAAACTTCAATCCTAAAGAAAGCTCAACAACTTTGAGGTAACATCCTAAAGAAAGCTGAATAACTTCAATCCTAAAAAAAATTGGCTCTCTTTGGAAAAAAGTTTGAACACCACTGGTTTTAGGGGGTGGTTGCAGGAAGAATGGGGAATTGAAGAAAGCTGCTTTTCCTTCTCTTACATTAATGGATGCCTCTCTGGATAACTACCCATTCTGTAGGCGAACGACAGCATTAGATTTTACCCGGATAGGTGTTTGTTTTTGAAATCAATCTCATTTCCATAATGGACCTGTTTATTTTATCACAGATCAAGTTTAACTTGCCATCCCTTACTCATCAACATCATGTATCCGTCAAATATCATTATGTCAGTGATAAAGCTATACAGTTTCTATTAGTTTATGTTATTTAAAGTATTGCTTTTTCTGAAGTATTTAGTGATGACAGAGCATTACTTAATGCTGAAGGTGAAAAGGTTTGGGTTATTGAGTTTGTGTATATATATTTTACAAGTCATGTATTTTTTCCTCTGAATTAGTTTCCTTCTCCAAATATTAAATGAATTTTTTTTTGTTCTTGTTAGTAGTAAGATGTGCTGCTTTTTATTTAATTGTAACTGTCTGTTGGTGTATTTTGATATTTATTTGTGTTTATGTGGCATGCTTTTATTTTTGTATGCAACCTTGGACATTTTTAAGTTTTAAAAAAAGCAGCTGGTCCATTTTATAAATAAAGCTTTTCCTAGAGATTCTTTATGGACGCGGGTGGCGCTATGGGTTAAACCACAGAGCCTAGGACTTGCCGATCAGAAGGTCGGCAGTTCGAATCCCTGTGACGGGGTGAGGTCCTGTTGCTTGGTCCCTGCTCCTGCCAACCTAGCAGTTCAAAAGCACGTCAAAGTGCAAGTAGATAAATAGGTACCGCTTTGGCGGGAAGGTAAACGGCGTTTCCGTGCGCTGCTCTGGTTCGCCAGAAGCGGCTTAGTCATGCTGGCCACATGACCCAGAAGCTGTACGCCGGCTCCCTCAGCCAATAAAGCGAGATGAGTGCCGCAAGCCCAGAGTCGGCCACAATTGGACCTAATGGTCAGGGGTCCCTTTACCTTTACTAGAGATTCTTTGTTGAAATATAGGATTGTGCAGTCATGCTATTTATGCTAGTTTGGACTGAACGTCAGGAGTGGAGTAGACTTCTGCATGCATTCTGATCTAGGTTCTAACATTGATGACCATTTGCTATTTTGAACTATTGCATCTCCAAATTTGAAGTAAACTCCGTATTTACTGATGGAAAGGCATTGGCTGAACCAGTCAACAGATGTTTTAGTTTCATGGTTCAAAACTTAAGATACCTCAGTAAATATAGTGATGTGATTTGAATTGTGAATTCTAAAATATTGAAAGCATATGTCTAAAAGCTTTCATGAATTTTCCAAATAGCACTTAATTTACATCAATGATGTCTAAATGTTTAATGGAGTTGCGCAGGAAAATATATATATGGAAATCTTCCTTAGGCACTTGAAGTCTGCAGATAGCCTGACTGCAAATAATCTTAAGAGTTCTGCAAAAGAATTAGAGCAAAATAGATGAAGTGAAGAAGACACAGAAAGGGCTAGATGTTTCTTTGGTTAATCACTGACAAGAAGAGAGCTAAGTGATAAGAAGCTGTGCTTCATTCTGTCTGACCCATTTCTATGCATGGTATTACGCTGACAGAAGGCAAACTGGAGGATGGCGGGAAAGACATTAGGTCAGCTGAAAAGCACTAGGGTAGGACTTTAGAACAAAGCTTCTGCATTGTGAGAAAGCTAGTGAAGGATGCCAGTCTCATTTTTATGAAATGTAGCTTGGGAGGCCAAGTATTTATTGTATGTCATGGTTTGAATAACCCAGCAGTTATACCAAAATGTGGGGTTATTAATTGCTGCTTATTGCCTGTGTGGCATATACTAGTCAGAGTCTCAAACGAGGACCTGGGAGATTCAAAAATTCCCATGTGCAAGGTTCTTAGATGGCGGTGTGGTGATTGGTGAGTTTTCCAGTTTCCCTCACACCCTTGTGCTTCTAGAAAGATTCCTCTTCTGAACAGGAATCAGACTTATGTCACTCTGGAATGTATTTACTTTCCTGACTGGCTTCTTGTCTGGGGAAACAAAAAGTGACCTATGGAGAGGAAAAACCTTTTCCTGTGTGGATGCTTGTTACACCAATATTATCACTGTAACTCAAACAAGTTAAAATTTCCTTCTTACATTTTTGCAACATTGTGGTCTTGTAGTATGTAAACCAGGTGTTTATTATTGTTTCTCTTTTTTGAAAGTCACTAAAATTTGCTAGTAGTCACAGATAATCTGCAGCCAGGGAGTGCATGGCTCATGATCTTTGAAGAGGAAGCAGATAGCATAGCAAACCATGTGCAACTACTGCCATGCATTCATTCCCTAGTGACACCATAAATGTATCATCCTTGATATATGGCCGCACATTCAACTTAGCTTGCTCACTGCTCCGGAATTTGCTCTGTAGAACTGAATAGTATTTAGATGTGAGGTGTATTTAGTTGTGTGTCATTATTTTTTAAAGGGATCGCTTCAGAGGCTTAATTTCTTTGGGGGTGGGTTGTAATGCAGAGATGGATTCAGATAAACAAGGGGTGAAATTTGTTGTCAAAATGGGATTATATCTAGATAGGCTTTTAGCGTGCCTCTTGACATAATTTAAGTAAGGAAGAGCTTCACTGTTTGTTGAAAGCATGGATTCTACTGCAATGGGAATATTTCTGTGATTAGGAACTCATCATATGATAAGATGCCATAGGTTCTGAATTTCCTGGACATAGCCAGCTCATCAACATTTGTGTCCAGATTTTCACATTTTGAAATATGGCAAACCTTATCATATGAAGATTTATCTTTGGTACTGTGGATTGTATCCAGTTCTAACCCTACTGAGAATAGATCTATTGACATTAATGGTCATGGCTATCCTAGGTTCATTAATTTAACAGTGTACTTTGAGTAGGACTTAGTTGGGTACAACCCTTTTGTTCTACGGAATTAACAACCGATTGAAGGCACATTTACTCACAATTATTTCCCAACACTAAAAGTGTGGGCTTAAGCACATGCGGCCAGCACATACATCTATTTTAACCAGCGGCTCTGTGTCCATGCAGCAGTCTAGTCACGCGAACCATTGTTGATGTACAAATTTATTTTGTAGACAGAATTGTATGGCTGTAATTTCCCACTCCCACAATGAAGGCTCCCCTTTGTTAGCTATAGCATGCAAAAGAACTTAATACATTCATGGCACTCCATTTCCTATAGCTGATAATGGAAAGTATTTGGAGCAGTTATTGGGTCAGTTATATGGGGGTTTCCCCCCCCTCCTCCTAAATGAACATTCCATACAATGATGCATGTGGAAAAAAATGTACCAGACCAGAAAATCTGCATGGGTTTTACAAAAAATATATTAAAAAAATAGATTCCTTGAAGAGTTTTCCTGAAAATCTCATATTGATTTTCCATTGACATTTAGTTTATAGTATTTCCCCTGTGAGAAACATTCACAAATCATTGATTGGTTGGTGTGTGTTCAAAAACTCATAAACTCCTTGCCCAAACTGATATTAAAATAAATAAATGTAAAAGACATTTCAATTAAGTTCCTTTTGAAATAGCTTTGAAAACAATTACTTGTCTTCTTCTGAATGCTTTGGAATCAAAGTTATGTAAAGTATTTTTCGCCCCATAGGACGCACCTAGATTTGGGGGGGGGAATAAAGAAAAAAGAATTTATTCCCACCCCCCCCAAGGCGCGGGGGAAGCCCGAGCTTCCCCCGACCCCAGAACAGGCTGCTGCCCCAAGCCTTGCGCGCCCGGCGGGACCTCCCTCCGGGCGCGCGAGGCTTGCGGATAGCTTCCTGAAGCCTGGAGAGCGAGAGGGGTCGGTGCGCACCGACGCCTCTCGCTCTCCAGGCTTCAGCGAAAGCCTGCATTCGCCCCATAAGACGCACACACATTTTTCCTTCATTTTTGGAGGGGGAAAAGTGCGTCCTATGGGGCGAAAAATACGGTAAGTAATACTTCATTTAGCAAGTAGCTGTGCATGATGTACTAAAAGTTGATCTATGTGCTAAAAGTTGTCAGCTATGCACTTACAAAAAGCAGAGCAGAAGAGAGGACTGCACTGAGCATATGCTATCATCACGTTTTTGGAAACTGTGCCTATGAGGGTTTTTATTTATAAAGAAAACAAAGAAACAGCCAGCTTTCGGAATCCTGAAATAAGACTTCGTTGAAGACATCCATTGATCTTATGGATGCTGCAGTTTGATTTCCAATCCCCGCTTGGGTAGACAATTATCCTAAATCCTTTTTATGTTCATTTATTTTCTTTTAATAAAAAAAAAATGGTGGCTAGATGCAGAAATGGTTATGCAGGCAAGGGAGACACTGGTGTCTGAATGCAGAAATTCTTTTGCAAGTTAGCTGGGGATTTAAGAATCATAATGGAATGGGTATTCAGATGTGCATTCAAGGTAGTGCATTCAAATTTACTTCCCATTCATAGGTAGTGGTTTAACCCCCCCCAAAAAAAAACCAAAAAAAAAAACCCAGGAACCTACCTGTCTAATCTGGCTCCCTGATTAGACCTTATTTTTAATAAATGCATTAAAATACCCCCTTGACAATTTTCAAAAAGTATCTGCGTTCAGCAGATTTATTTTTTCCTAACCTAGTGTGAGACCTGAGGGGAAAGCTTCATATGTCTGTCTCCTTCTCTTGATACACTTTTTCCACTTCTATAAATGAGATTTGTATTTTAAGTGCCAGAAATGATCAGGAGATTATATAGTCTTCCTGTGACTTTTGCACTATGGGTGTCGTTCATTGTCTTGCTGAAACATTCCATTGTCCAGCAATAGGGGGATTTGCAGTGAGAATATTTTTCCCCCACCTGCTTTTTGAACTTCAATAGCAACAAATCCTGGAGAAGATGTTTTATGAATGATTTACCTCCAGATTGTAAAATGAAAAAAGAAAGAAATCCTTCTTCTCTTCCTGCCTCCAGTATCTCACAAATCCTGCATGATAACCTTGTTACAGTCAACGCACTATTCCAGTCTCAAATTTGCATTCCATTCATTTTATAAAATGTGACTTTAAAAATGCATTATTGTACCACATGTGGGAACTTGCTCTCCTTGTTTCAAAGCCCTGCTTTTTGAAATCAGAAACCTGAATTGACGGGCAACAGTAGTATTTCACAGCTGTTACTTCTGCTCGTATGCCTATGGCTCATAAAACTGGAAGGAGTCTAAACTTTTGTCTAATTCAATGTCACTGCAGTAGCACAAGCCTGTACTGTAGCCTACAGATGCTCATCTAGGGAAAGAGAATGGAAATCTAATTCTAGCCCTGTTCAGCCTATGCCGCTGAGTAAGGGAATTTATGAGCTGCTAATTTTCACTTATAAGTTTAAATTTAACCGAACAGCATTGAGGACACATCCCTGCACTCCAAGACAGTCTCAAAAATGTATTGGGCTAAGCCACAAAATATGTATAGAAACTGGACCAGGACATCCTCAAATGTCATCTATATTGACTCAGGAGCTATAACTGTTTCCAGAGAACCCTTCTGCACTGAGCTACTTTTTTGTGTGTAAGGTTTTTTTAAAAAAAAAATCTCCATTTTCTAATGTATATAAAACAGAGAGAACAATTATAACAACAAGATGGGAATTAAAGGATGAAAAGCTAAACTATAACTTAAGAACATAGAATGTACATGAGTTAAAATAACAGAGTCCAAGTAAAGGCTATCAACTTTATCCCATCAAAAGGTTGTTTGGGCAAGGGGACAGGGTTGGCAAATAGGAGACAATTAACCATGGTCCTCTCAGTTATGAAAGCTACAGTACACTCCCATTTAAAATGCCACTTTAAATATGTGTGGATCATTTACAGTTGGCAACTCTGAACAGGTATTTGCGGTTTGAAATCCTTTAAGAAATAAAGCGTGAATCTGTCCTCAGTGAGTGGACGATTCAGTTGGCCGCATTCTTGCTATTTAGAGAAGCAAAGAGCTTATTTGCTTTTGGATTCTTCAGTGACATTTTTCAGGCTCACCTCATTGTTCAGGTGCATTCCAGAAATTCCTCCATGGATTGGACTAATGGTTTTGATTTGAAATTGCAGGTCTGTGTAATTCAGCCGACAGCTGGATGATTGTTCCTAATATCAAGCAAAACCACTACACGGTGCATGGCCTGCAGAGTGGCACCAAGTACATATTTGTTGTGAAGGCCATTAATCAGGCTGGCAGCCGAAACAGTGAGCCAGGAAAGCTGAAGACAAACAGTGAGTAATGTTGCATCCACCCCTCTGTGCACTTTGTCTCCCCCTCATCTCAGTTCCACTCAGCCTGACACTTCAGAAAGATACAGACCACCTTATATTTCTAGCACTTTCCTCAATTGTGGGCCATTTGTTTCATTTGGCAGTCATGGCTGCTAATGTCCTTCAGCCTCTGCATTCATTTATGGAAGCTAATTTAGGCTGCCCTCCTATAAAGCCCCAGTTTACTCAGTAGAACTTACTTTTGAGTAGACATGCATGTCCTTGCCCATCACACTTCGCTGTCTGTGTGGAGTAATGAAGAGGGCTTCAGATGTCAATCAAAGTCTTCAAGGAGCCTTATCCAGAACAAGTCAGCCCTGGAGGCATGAAAAAGAATGCTTACTTCCTTGTGAATAGCAGACAGTTTCAAACGCTCCACTTTAGTGTCCCAAGAAGCAAAGCAAAGATGGGGGCCGTGCAGATGCAACATGGCAAGCATGATTAAGAACGCGTAGCCACCAGGGGCAAAGAAAATCCTGTTTCTTCTGCAGCACTGGCCCTAAGCATAGTCCTAGGTTTTACACTCAAAAAGGAGCAATAGCAGTCATTCATTAAACACAAGGACATCTCTCACAGATCGCCAGCAGCTAAATTTAATCTTGTGCAATAAATAGGCTTCAGGATGCAGTACTCATTCAGTCTTTTATCTTGTTCCAAATCAAGGCCAGCCATTTAAACTGGATCCCAAGTCTGCCCACAGGAAGCTGAAAGTATCTCATGACAACTTGACAGTGGAGCGTGACGAAACCTCTTCTAAAAAGAGCCACACACCTGAGCGCTTTACCAGCCAAGGGAGCTACGGGGTAGCGGGCAATGTATTTATTGACAGTGGACGGCATTACTGGGAAGTGGTTATCAGCGGAAGCACATGGTAAGTACAACACTTGTTTTCCTTCATTTTTGTGATGAATAGAAGCTCGAGATTGACTGCATTTTCTTAAGCAAAGAAATAATTATGGTAGGAAAATAATAATAAACATTAAACCATTATTTAATCTCCCTGCCTGCCCCCCCCCCAAAAAAGTTGGTGGTTATCAGTAAACATCATATGTGATATTCAGCACCTAAAACACTATAGTTGCGCAAAGGTAGCTGCAATACCATCTCTGTCCATAGACTCGCAGCTTATTCTGACAAGACCTGCAAAGATAAGGATGGATCAGGCGTCCACCTCAAACAGGTTCTGGACTGGAACAGAAGTGGAGATGGCTCTATAGCTTATTTTCTGGGAGTTCCTGGGCCCATTCCAGAAGCACATGGAGTTAAATGCTCCCACCTCTTACACCTGAAAGCCCATGGCACTCCAAGCATGTAGTTGCCAGTGCAGCTGCAGAGGTCTCCCTATAGTTGCCACAAATGCTTTGCATCTCATTTCCTGCCCAGCAATCAAGGGATTTGTTGTCCAGTGGGACATTTCTGGGTGCAAAGATATGTTGTTTGCCTCCTTTATAATCCTCTAGGCACCAGCCAACTTCTTTAAGACGTCAGAGACCATCTCCCCGCCCCCTTCCCTGAGAAGTCTTCATTGCAGTCCTTGAAGTAGGAGGGCTAGCACCCTGAAGAATTTGTGAGCAAAGCAGCATGCTGTCTGGCCATCGCTGGTTTCAAAGGAGGGTCACAAACGTTACCAGGAAAACAAATATCCCATGCAATTGCATTGTTACAGCAAATAATATTTGTGGCAGTAAGATGTGCATGACCTGTCTTTTAGATTGTAAGGAAGAACATTAATTAAATATGTGTTGACGTTTTTGGTTAGCCTTCAGCTCATGGGAGTACGAAAGGCACAAACAGAAAGAGGCATGCATGTTACTGCAGAGCACAGTAGGTTAAAGTGCAGAAGACTGCATGAAATGGAAAGTGCATTTTCTCAAAGCTCCTTTGTTTTGCAGGTATGCCATTGGCATTTCTTATAAGTCGGCGCCAAAACACGAATGGATCGGGAAGAATTCTGCCTCTTGGGTTCTTTGCCGCTGTAATAATACGTGGGTAGTGAGACATAACAGCAAAGAAATTCAGATAGAGCCTGCACCCCACCTTCGCCGTGTTGGAATTTTGTTGGACTATGACAATGGCTCCTTGGCCTTTTATGATGCTTTGAACTCCCTGCATCTTTACACGTTTGACATTACATTTGCACAGCCTGTGTGCCCAACGTTCACTGTCTGGAATAAGTGTTTGACAATAATTACGGGGCTTCCCATCCCAGACCACTTAGATTCCACTGAGCATATGCCATGATTGTTGCTCAACAGAGATGGATGATGAATGTCCAGTATCCCTCATGTATACTTCCCACCGAATTTTGACTGGGGGAAAAAATATTAACAGAAATGCATTTCATACAAAAGCGACCCTAAATGCTTCAAGCCAGGACTGAGAATAATGGGATGACCTCGTCAGTCTTTACTGTTTCTTTTGTATTAAAGACAAGATAAGGCTTTAATAATTTCTCAGAATGCTTTTGTATTTAGTCTCTTTCAGGAAAATTTATAAATTATTTATATATTAAAAAAAAGAAAGAAAAGGAACCCTAATTTGGATATTTGCATTTGGGCACCTCATAAGAATGACTTGTTTTTGCACATTAAGGGCTCTGTCACAAAGATTTTATTAGCCGTTCCCCGTATTTTGATTTTATAAAAAAGAGAACAAGTTGGAATTATTTGAGAGGAAGGATGCAATACGAATGGCTTCCGTTTTTGTTCCTGCGGTACTTTCATAAGTGCCGCTTTTATGACATGAAACACCTCTTCACTTGGAGCACATTAACTTCTACATCGAGAAATGTCAGCATTCTAAATCAACCAGCAGTCAATGTTATGGATCGCAATTTCCTTTCCGACTGATGTTTCACCTTTGTCACTTTTTAAGGATATGTACATTTGATTCTTTTTTGTCTCAGATAACCAGGACAATTGAGAGAGGTCTGGCTGCATTTTAAGTATAAAAAAACAAAGTACCACTTGAAGGTCAAGTTCTGGTGGTACTGATGTGGATGCACATCATTTGAAAGGTACCGGGAGCACTCACATATGCTGTGCTGCAGATGGGCTATGTACACCTGATTAAAAACTTAAATGTGAGCATTTTGTTTTATTATGTTATATAGTGTATCAATAAAAATAGCAGAGGTATCTGTTTGTAAACAGTGCCAGGAAAGAGTCTGCACTTGGGTGTATCATTGTGTTCGATGCTTGAAGGGGCCTAGGGCTCTGTCTACTCCTGCTATACACTGAGCAGCAATGTCACAGGAGTGACATTGCTAGGGCTTATTTGAATGTAGTGGAAATGAAATCACATATTTTTTCTGCCCCTGTGCTTTTTCTCCTCCTGCTTTTCCACCTGTACTAACACACACACACATCTTCAGTGTGTAACTTTCCTTTCTGCAGTACCCCATCAATCTGTTCCACTATCATGGGTCTTCAGTGAAACAGGGGCATAAAAGCCTTGTCCATTTCAATAGCCGTATAGATGTGCGTGTAAAAACATGTACATGCACATCAGCACAGGTGAGCATGGTAATTAAAAAAGCCCAAGGCATGTATAAAAATTGACAAAGCTTTTCTTGCAGGGAAGATGAAAAATATGCTTTCTCTATAACACATCCATCCACAAGTGGGATGACATAAACCCAAGAAGACTGAGTGTGATTTTAAATGGAAGTTCCTGACTGGGCACCAACTGATTTAAACACCTCACATGAGAACATTTAAAAGTGAATTTCTGTTTCTTATACAGGCACCCCTAACATTACTCCAAAATGATTTATGTGGCACATGTGAAATTAATTCAAGGAGTGTTTCCTTTTTAAAAAGATAGTCTGGGTAACAGGGCAGAGAATAAAAGGTTTGAAGAAGACCTCGTTTAAAGCAATAGGCAAATAAAAATAAGACAAGACGTTCATCATTTCCCTAATCTAATGCTTTCCTGTAATGTGCTTGGTAAAATGCTGGAATGCTTGGAATTCTCTGCAGATCTTTGCCCTGTATAAATATGACAACATTAGTCTGTGCGCTAATCTCTGTGTTTGGGGGGGGGGGTTCAGAATGTACACATTACTTCACTTCACTGCATCTACAGAAATTAAACCAATCAATTAAGACTGCTATCCTATGCCCACTTGGGAATGAGTCCCATTGAACTCAAGAGGACTTATTGTATAGGAACATGGGTATACACTGTAAAAATAGTTTGCATTGGTATTCTCCTGTTTCTTTTACAATTAAGCTATAATGAAGTTTTAACTTTTCTTACCTAGGATTTTTTTTTTAAAGAAACATGGCCCACTTTTTAATGGCAATTGTACATTGTACAGTGAGATTTATATTCCAGCACTACATTCAAACAATTACATTCCTTTAGCAAAACTTTGTATGAAATTAGTGTGTCTTGTAGCAATATCTATTGCACAGATCAACTAGCTACAAATTTAGGCTCTTGACTTGTGTGTGTGTGTGTGTGTGTGTGTGTGTGTGTGTTTGTGTGTTTTAAGTTAAAATGTAGGTAATCGCATCATTAGAACTAGAAAGACTATGGGAAGAATTCATCAAACCAGCTGTTTTTATGCATTCAAAAATCCATGTAAACATCCGGGGCTTGCACAAACAGCTCCTTAAAAGACATTTCATCTTGAATTTCTGGTCTGAAGAGTTCAGTGTTTTACTAAGGGCTTTTTCCATGCAGCCAGATTTGAGGTGAAGGGGCCATGAATGCAGACATGGTTGGGGACGAGGCTGATCATGCGCTCTCAGGGTTGCAATCCTTTTAAAAAAATACCATTTACAGGGTCGTAAGCCACCGAACACAGTAGGATTTGCTTCTAAGCAATATGCGTATTGCTGTTGCACTGAACAGCATCTGTTTTTAATTGATTCCCAAGGTTCTATGGCACTTTGTGAACTCTATGCAAAAAAGCCAAAGGAAAGAGAATGCCAGATGTAAATAAAAGTGGGAACTTGAATAGGGTGTGTTAGGCCTGAGTTTAGCTTACGAGCCCCCCCCCCCCCCCTTTTTTTTTTATTTTTTGCTTCCTGTAAAAAGCCTGCCTCACTGAAAATAATGCAGAGCTCCCACATTCCTATTTAACAATATATTGTAGAGAGTGGAACAATAGTTCCTTCCCCCAAAGAATGTCTCTTCTATTTTAGTAAACCCAACAGTTCCCCCCGCCCCCCATTATTGCAACTGGAAAACAGGACCTAACTTCCAGAACCAAATTATTAAATTTTGAAGGGAACAGAAAAGGCTAGAGATTATATTCCTCCATGCAGACTGAGCAACTGCTGCTAACGCCACTATTTCCTTGGCCTGTCATTAGGCTAGGAAAAACCAAGGCTGTCTACTGCTGTTGTATATGCTATTCCCTTGTCACTTTGGAGGTTGAATGTGCTGTTCTTTGGACGCTGTCCACCCCTAACTAATACCCCATATGGACATTATCGTGTTGGTGAGCAAGATACAGTAAATAGTGTGCATCTTCTAAGCAGGTATGTTTAAGTTGACCAAGTTCCTTGGCTGTTTTTTCCACAAGGACAAACAGGGAGAGGGCAGGTGCAGCAAGGATGTGGCCACTCATTCCCCCCCCCCCCCGCTTTAATCCCCCAAGAAGGGATAATTTTATTATGCTGCGGGAATGTCTTTCAGCTCTCTGCTCCTGTCATGTGAATGACAGTGGTATTAATAAAAATGTCTTTGTGAGAGAGCACTTTATGAGAGGGCAAAAAGGGGTGAAATGCTGTGAGAGACAGCTCACAATTAGATGGCAGGTGGAAGCTTGCATCTCCCCAATAGCTGGGTGTCCTGTCTGCCCTCCCTCCCTTTCCCCCCTGTCATAAGCAAGCCTGCACAGATGAATCCATCTGTTGCTTTCTTGCCTGAGCCTACCCTGCATTCCTAAAATCAATGCTTGGGGATGTGTTTGAAATCCTAAACTGCACAAAACCAGTGGGGTAGGAATGCCTGTCCCCCCCCCCCCCCGGGCTTGAGTTCCGTCTCACTCAAGCCGGGATTCCAGCGGCCCTTGCTTCAAAGCAGTTATTCTTGATTTACATTGGTGTAAGTCGGGAAGGGGCCCAGACTGTTCATCTTGACATTCCAAAAAAACAAAAAATCCACGTAAACATAAGCCCCACTCTGCAATATGAACACCAGCATTCTTCTCCAAATGGCATCTGCTTAGCAATTGTTAGTTTTGCTTTTTAAAAAATATCACTGGAGCTGATGCATGGCTAAGCAAGCTTGCTGTGTGGCCTGTAAGCAGTTCCCCTACATGCCAAAGATTTGGGAATACTCAGTGGTTAGCTATGAGGGAATGACACGCATGGGTCTTTGAACCACTCTCCTCTTTACAGGTTTATGTTGTCTCATCTGACAAGAGGTTAATTTTGCTCTCCAGTCACACATCCTGGTAGAACAGAGTGAGAAGGGGGTTCTCCGTTCAAGTTGTTTTCCCACCACCAAATTGCAGCTCTGTTCCTCTCCCCCATACATGAATATAGGTAAAGAAAAGGACAGAAGCTGGGGAGATTGTCTAGGGAAAGGTCATCTGGCCCTCCTGTGCCAATGTTCTGAGAAACAGCCCTACTAGAAAAGCTAACCAACAAACTGAAATTAACACGGGGTCAAACAAAAGAGGACGCCCTCACCCTGGTATGGCTTCACATAAACAGCCCAACAAGACAACAACATGAGCACTCAAACAACATACATATTGATATGGCTAATCTGACCCAACACACACACCCCTCACACCCACAAACAAAACTCACTGTAATCAACTAAATGCAACCATAAAGGCATGCTCTGGGCTCTCCAACCTCTGGCACAACAAAGCAAAACGGATAAATAAAGAACCAGTTCCTGCAACACTGACACAAAAACTCTGTACATACACCAAGCAAAAGAATGAGAAATCGCTACACCCTTCTTCCTCAACCGCCCCCCCCCTCAAATTTCTATGGTATCAATGCCTCACACCAAATGTAACGGACCTGTAGAAAGGACTCTATGAATTGAAGACAGAGATGCATGTTAACTATGAAAATCCATTGATAAGAACTTTTTTTTAAAAAAAAAAAACATCCTTATGTAAATAAAGCATTTTAGTGCAAATTGCTCCAAAGATACACATTTTTGTATGCAAAATTGCTTAATATGCCCCCCTCTTTTTTTACCCAAAAATGTTTCTTATCTCTGTAACTCAATGTATAAATATAGGAACAGCAGCTTTGGTTTGATGCCTGTCATAGAAAGAGGCACAGGGTTTCTACAGCTCCCAAGTTTCCCCCCAGTCATTAATGACTGCATATTTTAAAACATTGTAAAAACTAATCCTGGTAGGCAGAGATTTTTTTGTATTAAGGGGGGGAAATACTGTTCATTTTTCTTTAAATGAATGAAGCGAGACGGCACTTGTCAGCTAAAGTAACAGAGTTCATTTGATACAGGGATTTGGAAATAATTCTGTAGATTCTTGCTCAGGGTGGCTCCTTTTATGCGTATTCTCATGCATTAATGAATTCTATAATCACCGAACCAAATTGCCTTTTTTGTGGGGTGGGTGGGAAGGGGAATTGAATGGGATCCTGAGGTCCCAACTGCTTGTATCCTTTAGAGATCACATGGCATTTTTTAAAGAACAGCAGAGAAGCAGCCCCACTGTTCTGGCTCAATGGCTGATTTCGTAATTGTATCCCGAAGGTCTGCAGACAGGTCCCTATATGCTTTATAGAAAGCCCTGGGCTGAAGAGGTCATCTTCTCAGCAGGCCTTTTTCACTTCCCTTGGCAAGATCTGCAAGAACTTAGCAGCAGGGTGGGCCATGTGCAAATGAATGGAACATTCTAGGCCCTGCTTGAAAGCACTCTGTGTGAACTGCCTTTGCCAAATCTTACCAAATAGATTAGTTCCACTTTGTGGGAAAGCCTCACCACCTCATGGAGATCTGGACTTCTTCCAATATTCAGATGGAGGACAGCAGACACTTTGCTATGAGAGGAGACCCTCCAAGCGTCCCTATTTTCCAGGGACAGTCCTGGATTCACAGAAGCCGTCATTTCTGATTTGATCCTGGAATGTCCAGCTTTTCCTTAAAGGTAAAGGTAAAGGTACCCCTGCCCGTATGGGCCAGTCTTGACAGACTCTGGGGTTGTGCGCCCATCTCACTTAAGAGGCCGGGGGCCAGCGCTGTCCGGAGACACTTCCAGGTCACGTGGCCAGCGTGACATCGCTGCTCTGGCGAGCCAGAGCCGCACACGGAAACGCCGTTTACCTTCCCGCTGGTAAGCGGTCCCTATTTATCTACTTGCACCCGGAGGTGCTTTCGAACTGCTAGGTTGGCAGGCGCTGGGACCGAGCAGCGGGAGCGCACCCCGCCGCAGGGATTCGAACCGCCGACCTTTCGATCGGCAAGCCCTAGGCGCTGAGGCTTTAACCCACAGCGCCACCTGCGTCCCAGCTTTTCCTTAGGATGTCCCTATTTTCATCACAGAAATGTTACAGTGTGTGGAGTTATGCTACCCCCAAGCCAAGGAAATAAGTAACTATACAGCCTTTAGAAGATATCTGAAGGCAGCCCTGTATTGGGAAGTTTTTAATTGTTTGATGTTTTACTACGTTTTTATATGTGTTGGAAGCCGCCCAGAGTGGCTGGGGCAACTTTGCCAGGTGGGTGGGGTATAATTATAATAATAGTAAAGGTAAAGGGACCCCTGACAATTAGGTCCAGTCGCGGACGATTCTGGGGTTGTGGCTCTCATCTCACTTTATTGGCCGAGGGAGCCAGCGTACAACTTCCGGGTCATGTGGCCAGCATGCCTAAGCCGCTTCCGGTGAACTAGAGCAGTGCACGGAAACACCGTTTACCTTCCTGCCGGAGCGGTACCTATTTATCTACTTGTACTTTGACGTGCTTTCAAACTGCTAAGTTGACAGGAGCAGGGACCGAGCAACGGGAGCTCACCCTGTCACGGGGATTCGAACCGCTGACCTTCTGATCGGCAAGCCCTTGGCTCTGTGGTTTAACCCACAGCACCACCCGCATCCCAATTATAATAATAATTATTATTAAATAAGATGTTCCTACTTTCATCAAAGGAATGTTGGAGGGTATGTGAGAAGCAGTGAGATGTAGTAGCCCCAGACTCAAATCTCTGTTCAGCTATGAAGTTCACTGGTTAACCCTTGGACCAGTCACTAACTCTCAGCCTAACCTACCTCACAGGGTTGTTGTGAAGTGAAACTCTTCCTCATAACCAGAAGAGAATTGTGAAGGTTAGTCTGTGGCCAGGAAAATGTGCTCTATATGATCAGAGTCACTTACTCCATATGTTCCAGCAAGGCAAATTGTGGCTCTGAAATAGATTATGAGGCTAGACCTGGGGTCAAATCAAGCCCTGCCCTCTGTGTTGTCTTGAACCCTCCTGACACCATCCTTGGCAAATGTCAGAAACAGCTTTTTTGGGGGGGCTCACATAACTATCCTAGCGTGTCTTTTGAGAATGCAGCCGGCGTTCACCTAGTCAACCTTTCTGAATTCACCAATCACCATTGATTAATGCAAGTGTCTCCCGCAGATTAAATGTGCTGAGGGGAAATTCAAATAGCTGCACCATTATATCAACCTGACAGTAAGTGTCTGACACGTTTTGTACAAAGACGATTACTAGACCAAAGCCAGACACAGCTTTGGGCAGGGCTGGGAAGTTTATTATTTCCCCATCATTATATGCTAGTCGGTGTCAACGTAATAGTGGGCCTGGTTTCATATTGCTTGAGGTAGCAGCTATAAAAGTGGTGCTCTGACCTCCTTTGGGCAGTCTCTCCTCATGATCTCAATTGTTAGGAGACAGTGGAGCTGTGCACTGTTGCCTCCCAAACACTTGTATCCCATGCCAGCTCTCCCTACCCATGTTTTACACAGAGGAAAAGCCCACAGAACACCCAAAGTCTGCTCCTGTGAGCCAGAATTCTGCATGTTCTGGATTCCTGCTCATGAAGGAGGCCTGGGAGCATCCGGTAGGTGTCTCCACCCTTTCAGGCATCCCTCCTCCAACACAGGAACAGCAGTGGAAGAGTTGGCGCAATAAACAACTGAAGAGACATGGGTGTAGTCAAGGGGGGAGACAGGGGAGCAGCTCCCCACCCCCATCAAGTAAAACAATAGAAATACTTAACGGATCAATCACTTCAGTTCTGTCCCTCCTAACAAAAATCTTGGCTACGCCCATGCAGTAAGAGTATGCATGACCTCATGATTTGCTTCCACATGACTGATTTCCAGAGCTTAGAAAGTTCATTTTTAAAAAGGGACCAGTTCTCCTTCAAGTTCAATGTGTCTGAAAAGGAACAAATTCTGGTTCACGTTCATCCCTTTACAAAGGCAACTAGTTCGGCTCACATCCAGTTCAGCACTGAGGATGTTACAAGCTGCTATGCTGGCATATAATATATACTTAAAGGGGAGCTCACCCCGTCGCGCAGATTCAAACTGTCAACCTTCTGATCAGCAAGCCGAAGAGGCTCAGTGGTTTAGACCACAGTGCCACCTACTCCACTCTTTCCCAGGTTCTGCCAACCTAGCAGTTTGAAAGCACACCAGTGCAAGTAGATAAATAGGCAGGAAGGTAAACAGTGTTTCCGTGTGCTCTGGCACTCATCACGGTGTCCCGCTGCGCCAGAAGCAGTTTAGTCATGCTGGCCACATGACCCAGAAAGCTGTTTTTGAACAAACACCAGCTCCCTCAGCCTGAAGCAAGACGAGATCCACAACCCCATAGTCGCCTTTGACTGGACTTAACCATCCAGGGGTCCTTTGCCTTACTAAGGCTAAGAAAACATTTTAAAGAACACAGTGGAATGTGGATTGTGAATTGTGTGGTGTAGAAAGCATACCTTAGACTGCGAAACTGATAGACGTGAGTGAAGCTCTTTAGGTTTTCTAAGGAATGACTTAGAAAATCTAGAAGGCAGATTTATCTTTAAAGTATGTCAGTATGATGAAACAAGATATATGCAGCTAAAGCATAGTGTAAACCAAAACCACCTGAGAGCTAGAGACAGACTAAATAAAATTTAGTCCAGGTTCATTTATTTTCAACAAAATGATTGACAAGAATTTTCTGATAAGAAAAATAAATAAATAAATAAACTCTAACCTACCATATGGGACAAAAATGGATTTGATATCTTTAAAAAAAAAAAAGCTTTGCAGAAGTTGCACTGTTGGGGACTTGTAATAAACAGGATGTATTCATCCATTTGCCTTGCCTTTCCTCCACTATATTAAAAGACACAATGGTGTCTGTGTTTTACATTAAATATATGTTGGGAAGTAACACCATTGCCCTACAAATCTGTTTTTACAGTTCAAAATGAGCGTCACCAGCATGTGAACAACCATACTGTGTTAATTTGATGTTGTCTATATTTGTATCCTACACGGCCCCCGCTGAGTTCAGGGTGACACACATAAATGTGGCTAACCTCACAATATCCTCCTAACAACCTTGTGAGGTAGGCTAGACTCGGAGAGCAAATGGCCCAAGGTCAGCTGGTGAACTTCATGAATGAGCAGGGATGTGAACCCAGGTCTTCCTAGCCAAGGCTGAGCATGCACAGGTTACTACACTGTTACTGTCAGCTGATTCCTAATCAATTGGGTATTAGCTATGTGTACATTTAGATAGAAATCTCTGGTGGGTGGAGATATCTAGGATTCAGTAGAAATTGGCAGGGTGAAGCAGGTGGGGGCAGCATTCCTTACTTGGCTTCCCAAGTGCAGAGGTCACTATCAGTAACTGAGAGGGGAAGGGGACAGGTTGGCCTGGTACAGGTGCAGCAGCAGAACCAATCTGCCGCTCCTGCTGCTGCTCCTGTGCCATTACTGATCGCTATACAGTTGCATTTTTGGATTCTCCTTTGGAGCATGTCTACAAGGGGCCATCACAGTGAACTCCCATGCTTCCGAATGTACTGCTGTTTCACAGGGATTAAGGGATGCTAGAACTGACCAGAAATGCCTGTGGCTTCATTCACATGCCAAGCAAATGAATCGTGCATGTGTCAGTTCCCGGGAAAGATGGATTATGCAGGATTTTTCCACACCTTTCTAAATCAATTGTGTTAAGGAATTATCTTTGAGTCATGAATTCTCAACTTGAAAAATAAGGAAAATGTTTAATAACAGCTTTGCAACACATTCCTGGACACTTGCGTCACAGATGCACTCTGTGCAATGTCCGTGAGGCTGCTCAGCAAGCCCATGCCGGAGGGAGAGCAAGTAGCTAGTTATTGCTTTTCCAATGAAGTGCATATAATTTAGCTGAGCCAAGTATAATAACAGGATTTATGAAGCTCAGACATTTTTCCTGGCAGCAGCACGCCTACAATACATGGTTAATCATTCTTCAAACTGGCATTCCTTATCATCTTGTCGGTCATGGCGAACTCCTATGGTATTTATAGTTCTCTTATGAGGTTGCCTTGTTTTCTTTCCTCAGTCAGTCAAGTCTCTAAAGGTTGCAGGATTCAGGCCATGACCCAAATAGTGTTTGTTTCCCTTTGTTCTGAGAACCTATGAGGTTTAGAGCCCACCAGCACCTCATTCTGTCAACTCAAAACTTCTTTTAAAAGTCTGAGAACGCAGCCATTGGGTGGGGGCGGAGAGGTGAAATCCATGAATTTTTTGGAATGTTTAATCATAAAAAATACGACTTACTCTAGTTGAACTCTCTATTCCTTCTGCTGCACTGAGGAAATGCTTCAATATGACTGAATCTAGTAATAATATTTCGAAAATGAACTGTTGCTGACTTTGTGATGGTAGGAGCTTCCTTCTACCAAGTCCATCTGGTTCAATAGTGTCTGTGATGAATGGCAGAGACCTTGCCCAGTCCTGCCTGAAGGTGCCAGGGATTTAATCAAAGTAGATGCTCTCACACTCTCACCAAACGGCTCCAATTGTGTTATTCAGGCCACATCAGTTTCATATAATGTTGTTCTAGGAGAATCAAATTCTCATTATTCTAAATGATCTCTCATTATGAGCATGCAAACCTGCACTGAAGCCAGGCCTCTGGCCCAATCTAGGGCTCATTGCTGTGCCAGCCTGGAGCTGGTACCACAACTGATCCAGATTGAGCCGAATCATCCTCTCCCCACAACCTTCCACTGTGCCTGACATGAACAGAGATCTGGTAGTGGTTCTGCCAGTCCACAAAGCGCTGCCTGCAGGGAGGGAGGTTAGAATTATGTCATACTTCATAGTGAACCCTTCAATAAAAAGAACACTCATGCCACTAAAAAAGTCTTAAGAAATTAGGCTGGTAGGACTTCCGGTTCGGATCGCGAGCGGTGAGGAAGCGCAGAAAGTCACTGCAAGGGCTTTCTGATCATCACGGAGGCTTGGGGGAGTCGCAAGGGCACTGCGGCCCCCCAAAAATCCCAGGGAGGAGCTTCCGGGTTGGCGCCATCACCGAATGGCGGACTCCCTCCGAGCTCCGGAGGGAGCCTGCTCGGCAGGGGCTGGGTCCTACCGCACCGGCGATGCGGGGACCCTCAAAAACCATGGGCGCTGAAACCCATGGACATGGTGACTCGGCTGGCACCTTTTGCGCCCCCCCGACCCACGAAGGAGCCTTTTTAAAGGCTGCGGAGCGGGTGACAGGGGGGGGTGGTGCTTTGAGTCCTTCGCTTCCCCTGCCGAGCGAAGCCGCATGCCATTCGACGGAGAGCGCTGACTTCTTCTATTGAAAATCTGGACTTAAAAGAATAACCCGTGAGTAATCGGAACCTGGACTAAAAAGGGGGATAATTTTTTAAAAAAAATTCGGAGCGAGCGGGGGAGGTGCAAAAAGGAAGTCAGCCCCCCCCCCCCGTTGTAGAAGAGTTAAAGCAAAGGATTTGACAACTAAGATCGAGTGCAACCCTATTTTGATAAAGTTATTAACTTCGCGAGGGAAAATCATAAGACTGAGCTGGAGGAGAAAGGTGGAATTGAATTAAAAAGCAACCCCCCCCCCCGGAACCCTGGGAGCGATTTGTGAGAGCGCCGGGAGAAGAGAAATAGAGGTTTTGACAGCTGTCAAAGAGCTGTCAAAGCGGAAGAATAAAATAGAGATCTTTGTTACGAGGACTTTGCCGGTTACATTTGTTATAAATTGGATACAAATTGTTACAAACAAGGAATAACAAGTTATTTTGACTGGTGGACGTGATCTGGAAGGGAATTTAGTTATTGCAATCCACCTAGAGGAGCCGAGGGACATTACAAATATTGTTGGCGTGGAATTTGACCAGAACTTTCTATCTCCTGGGAAACTGCAGAAATGGAACACTATTTTGTCTACAGAGGTCTACGCACTAAAGGAGACAATAGATTTATCTATTGAAGAATGAAAAGGACTTGACGTAATGTTTTGTTCTTGAATAACAAGCCTCTGCAGAGGAATTAGAAGCTTTTGGAATTGGAACATTTGTGCAGGAGAGCAGGGAAAAAGGAAAAAAAAGGAGGAGTGAGATCAACAAGAACAACAAAAATAATAAGAACTGGACAAAGTTGGAAGTGGGAACATTTGGGACATCCAGATTTGACAGGTTTAAAGGAATAAAATTGGAGCTTTCACCTCTAGATATAAAAATCTGGATGGAAGAAATGGGCCTTTTTTGAGACAGACTCCTTCCAAGATTGGACATTCGAAACTAAAGATGACTGGGAAAGGACTATGGTTTAGAGAGATGTGGGAACTCCAGGAAGATATCAGACATCGAGGAACATTGGGAACGCAACCGGGAAAGGGGGGGAGGGAAATTTGGAATCCAAAGGGCGTAATTTTTTTTTTTATTTTTCTTCTATTGTAATCTGTATTGCATATTAAAGGGGGGAACTCGCGGAAGGGAACAGGTTGATTTTAGGGGATGGGAAAATATTTTTAAAATTGAGTCAATGATAATAAGTTTAAATTTGGGATAAGAACTTGTTGAAATTCTTTTTTGTTTATTTGTAAGAATTGGAATACAGGAGGGGGAGGGGAGGGGAAGTCCTGAAAAGATGTTATTGGGAAAAAGATTTTATGGAAAATCTTAATAAATATCATTTAAAAAAAAAAAATCCCAGGGAGGAGCCCCTGGGGGATAGGTTTCCCGGCTGCGTGGGAGCAGTCTGTAAGCTTCGGGGTCTGCTCCTCTTTTTCTGCGGAGGGCGACCCGGGACGGGGCTGCGAGCGCAAGAAGGGAAAACACCGACTCCGTGGTGAGATGCCTCTAGCTTCAGCCGAGGAAAAAGCGAGGAACCTCCACGGGACAACAACGGCTTTTCCTACATGTGCGGCGCTAAATCGTTAAAGAAAATTCTGACTCTAAGTGAGGAAAGCCGTGGATGTTTAAGGATTTTGGTGAGGAATTCAGTCGGCGGTGAGGAGAAAATGGCGCGGGTTGCTGAATCTTAAGCGTACAAGAAGGAAGCGGTGGCTTCAGTTTCCCGGCCATTGCCTGACTGAGTGAGTCCTGATTGCCAAACAAATGAATGACTAACCACTAAATACAAAGTTACAAAGAGGTTGCCTGTTTGAACTTTTGTAGCCTGCCTCCTTGCAACATACACTGTTTCGGTGGTGGAGAGATACAGTTATAAACTTTAACCGGAACTTTGTAACTGAAAAGAACTGAAGGCGGCGGCAAACTGGGCAAAGCTGGAGAAAAAGCTTAAGAAGAACGGGTAGGCAAAGCTAAAGACAAAGATAAAGAGTAGGGGCAGACGGAGGCAAAATTCCAACTGCGGGCGTGCAGAAACATAAATATAAGGGAATAGGAGCAGACACTGCAAGCCCTTTTACCCCTCCCTCTCCCTCCCACCATCCGAATAAGCTATATGACTTCAGCTTGCATTAATAATCTGCATTGGCGAATTTTAAGGAAATTCCGATGAGGGAAAGGGCTTGAAGTAAACCTGAACGCCAGACCTCCCTCCCTTTATGACATGTGCTGCTAATAACTAAAGAACAACCTCCTCTTCTCTACCCCCCCTCCCTGCCTACCCCCCCATCTACCGTCCTTCTCCTCCCCCCCCCCCCCGCCTACCGTCCGTGTTTAACATCTTAACAGCTGCTGGACAACTCTATAATAATATGGAACTGTGAAATCTTGGATTCTCGAACGGTGAGCTTTGAATCTTGAATCTTAAATCTTGAACTCTGAATTTCTCTGAACTCTGAATTTCGAACTACGAAAGGACCCTCTTTGCAGACTGCAGTCTCTGCTTAACACGGCTGGATTAGGCCGCCAAGTGGCTGAAGAATCTTAGGTGAACTGTCTTAATAACTTTTGTGAATCAGCCTTTACAACAGCTCACTTTTGGTTAAACACCCCGCACAGAAGTGAAGCCCCCACCATCTACATCATTTCGACGTGTTTAATTGTGTTTAACAGTGGGTTAATTCTACTTATCCCTAATTTTTATTTAGTCACTACTTATTGTTTCTTCCTTTTCTCTCTCCTTTCTGGATGTCTGCTTGAAATCATTCTATCTACCCTTGTTTTTGCAGGTTAGGATTATTTGCTCTCTGATATTGGGAATTTGTTTTTGCAACTGTATGTGCAACTGTACGGAGTTTGACCCACCCACAGAGCAATTTAAGGTACAGGGGTGAGACATTTTACATAATCTTAGATATTTTTGGAGGAGGTGGAGCAACTGGACCTGCTAATTTCTGCATAACCCTGAAAGAGGAGGGGAAAGAAGGGAAAGAGGGGAAAGAAGGAAGAAAGATTGTGAACCCTTTAAGGGAGAGGTTTCTTTTTTCTCTCTCTCTCTTCTTACCTCACAATGTGGGGGAAAGATGGGGAAAAAGCTGTGGGAACCCCAAATGAAAGGAAGTTATCTCGCACAGAAGAAATTAAAGACCTAGATATTCTTTGGTTAAAAATCAAGGAGGAGTTTAAACAAAATGAAACACATATCGAAAACAAATTAGGAGAAATGCAAGAGCTGATAGATAGAAAGATAGAAGGAGCAATAGGTGAACTTTCTACTAAAATTCAAGAATTGTCTGCCAAGTCAAAAATATATGAGGAAACCAATAAAAAAATTCAAAAAGAGATGAGAGAGCAGAAAAAAGAGACAGATAAGATAAAGGAAGAACTGAAAGAAGTGAATAAGGCGCAGGAGCAAATATGGGACAATTTAGCGATGACAGAAATGCGACAGAAATACCTCCATTTAAAATTCAGAGGATTAAGAGAGGATTATAAAGGGAACTTAAAAGAGAAAATGATAAAGGAGTTGGCTAAGTGGCTGGAATTAAAAGAAGAAGAGGTGGCTGGTTCGGTGGAGAATGTTTTTAGAATAAGAATGAGACCCCAACAAAATAGGTTAAAGAAGCCTCTTGAGGACTGCCTAGTAATTCTAAACTCAATCGAGATGAAGAATTTAATATTAAAGACCAGCTATCATAAAAAACTAATAACTGAGGACAGAACAAATATCATTCTTAAAGTGATCCCAGTTAGGCTTTTGCGTAAAAGGGAAAGATATGGACAGATAGTTGGTGCCCTGAGGAGAAATGGTATACAATATAGATGGGAGTTCCCTGAGGGGATCGCCTTTTTCTTCAAAGATAAAAGATTTAAACTGACAGATACCCAAGAGGTGGAAAAATTTCTGAGAAGGTATGAGAAAGAGCTCGGTAAGGGGGAAGAGAAGACAAGAGATAAGGAAGGATCTAGAAACGAGAGGAAAAGAAAGAAAGACAAGAAAGGGAAACAGGAGGAAGGAGAAATAGGAGAAGAAGATACAGGAGAAGAAGAAGGTGCGGCGGGTGGGGAAGAAGCAGAAGAGGAGGAATACACTGGGAACGGTAGCCCCAAAACATAAATTTAAAAATTGTGACTGAATAAAGAGACTTAATCGTGAGGAATGTCTTTAAATTTTTTGACTTGGAATGTAAACGGTTTGAATGAAAAATCTAAAAGGAATAAACTAGAAAAAATTGTGAGGAATAAAAACTATGATGTGATCTGCTGGCAAGAAACACACGTAGCCAAAAAACACAAACACATATTGATAAATAAAAAGCTGGGAGTAGAGTTTATCAAGTCAGATGTAGAAAAAAAAAGAGGGTTAGTAATTTATGTTAAAGAAAAATGGGAGCCAGTACTGATTTGCAAAGATGATGAAGGCAGAATCCTGGGAGTTCAAATTAACCATCAGGGGGGGAAATTTAATGTGGTAACCGTATATGCACCCAATACAAAGAAAGCAGATTTCTTTAAAAAACTGGAGCAAATGTTATTAGAACTAGAAAACCACAAGTTAGTTCTGCTTGGAGATCTGAATGGAGTGCCATCTCCAGAATTAGACAGAAATGGGAAAAAGAGGAAATCGAACAAAGGGAAACTCCCCAAATCATTTAATAATCTACAAGAGAATCTGGACCTAATTGATATCTGGAGGCATAAAAATCCAATAACGAAACAATTCACGTACTTTTCAGAACCACATCAGAGTTGGGGCAGAATTGATCAGATCTGGGTTTCAAGTGAATTATCAACAAGAACAATGAAATGTGAAATACAACCCAGAACCCTTTCTGACCATAATCCAATACTGTTGGAAATAAAATGTAAATCATCTGGCCTATATAGATGGAGATTGAATGAATATTTACTTGAAAATGAGGATATAATTGAAAAGGCTAAGATTACCCTTAAAGAGTATTTTGAAACGAACCTGAATAAAGAAACAAAAATTAATGTAGTCTGGGACGCCAGTAAGGCGGTCCTAAGAGGATTGTTTATTCAGCAAAATGCATTCAGAAAGAGATTAAGAGAATCAAAGAGGGAAGAAATAGTCAAGCAACTGGGGGAATGTGAGAAAAAATTAATAACGAACCCTAGTGACGAAAGGACCAAACAAATCTATAAAATGTTGCAGACGCAATACTCGATATTGATAAGTCAAGAGGTAGAATGGAGAATTAGATCAATGAAGCAAAAGTATTTTGAATCTGCGAATAAAACGGGGCGGTTACTGGCGTGGCAACTTAGAAAAAAGAAAAAACAGAACGTGATTAACAAAATCCAAGTAGAAGGACAAATACTTGAGGACCCCGCTAAAATAGAGGAAAGGTTTCTTCAATTTTACAAAAACTTGTATAAAAAGGAAGAGGAAGACACGGAAGAAATTGATAAGTACTTGGAAAAGAATAGAAAAGAACAGCTGACGGATGAGGAGAAAAACTACTTAAACAAACCAATAACGGTTGACGAGATCAAGGAAATAATTAAGAGGATGAAATCAGGGAAAGCACCAGGCCCTGATGGGCTATCCCAAAAGTACTAAAAGTCCTAGAAGAATATCTGGTCCCGGTTCTCTGCAAAGTAATAAATAATATCCTACAAGGAGGTTCGGTGCCTGACTCTTGGAAAGAGGCGCACATCACGTTAATCCCCAAATCAGATCTGGATAAGCTGGACATAAGAAACTATAGGCCGATATCACTACTCAATAATGATTATAAAATATTTGCAGGAATAATGGCAAACAGGCTTAAAGAATATCTATCGAAATCTATCCATAAAGACCAAACAGGATTTCTCCCTAACAGGCATTTAAAGGACAATGTAAGACATATAATAAATATTATGGAGTACCTGGAATTTAAGATCGATGTCCCCGCAGCCCTAATTTTCATTGATGCCGAAAAGGCATTTGATAATGTGTCGTGGAGGTTTCTACTAAAAGGTATGGAGAGGGTTGGTATAGAGGGGCCCTTTTTGGAGGGTATAAAGGCAATTTACGCAGAACAAAGGGCCAAACTAATTATTAATAACAATTTAACTAGCTCATTTGTGATCTCGAAGGGTACAAGGCAGGGCTGCCCTTTATCCCCCCTCCTATTTATTATGGTACTGGAAGTGATAACAAATAAGATCAGGGAAACCCCCGAAATAAAGGGAATTAGAGTAGGGGACAAAGAATATAAACTAAAAGCATATGCCGACGATTTGGTGATATCGTTAGGAGAACCAGTAATGAGTATCGGTAAAGTTATAGAGTTGCTTGAGGAGTTTGGAAATCTGTCCGGCTTTAGGCTAAACAAAGTCAAAACTAAAATGCTGACAAAGAACTTAACTAAAGAGCAAAGCAATCTGCTAGAGTCGAAAACAGGAATTAAGGTGGTGAAGAAGGTGAAATACCTGGGCATTTGGATCTCCGTGAAAAATATAAATTTAGTAGAAGACAACTATAAAAAGACCTGGAAGGAGATTAAAAAAGATCTGGACACCTGGGGCAGGTTAAGATTGTCTTGGTCGGGCAGAATGGCTGCAGTTAAAATGAGTATTCTCCCAAGGTTGCTGTTCCTTTTTCAGAATATTCCGGTGATTAGGGGCACGACAGCATTTAAGGACTGGCAGAGAACCCTGTCCAGATTCATTTGGCAGGGCAAGAGAGCAAGAATTAAATTTAAATTACTTACAGACCGTAGTGACAGAGGAGGATTTGCCGTTCCTAATCTGAAACTTTACTATGAGGCCGCGTGTCTGTGTTGGATCAAGGATTGGATTGCCTTGAAAAATGTAGACCTGCTGGATTTGGAGGGGTTCGATGCCAGATTTGGCTGGCATGCGTATCTATGGCAAGATAAGGAAAGAGCCCATAAAGGATTCTCCAACCACATATTTAGAGGTGCGCTACTTGAGGTATGGAACAGAAATAAGAAACTTCTAGAAAAAGACACCCCGTGGTGGTTATCACCAGTTGATATTTTGACAATTAAAAAACCTAATATGGAAGGTCAAAGATGGACCTATGAGGATCTATTGGTAAAATCAGATAAAGGGTGGAAGCTCAGACCCTATGAAGAACTGAAGGATAAATTAACAACCTGGTTGCAATTTTACCAAATTAACTCCCTATGGAATGAGCATAAAAAAATAGGGATGAGCGAGAAAAAGTCCAGATTTCAGGTGGAAATAATAGAAGGAAACTCCAAACTCCTATCTAAAATGTATAGTCAACTATTAGATTGGGACATGAAGGATGAAGAGGTAAAGGAGGTGATGACCAAATGGGCCATAGACCTTGGTTACAATCTGGACTTCGACAGATGGGAGAAACTCTGGAATAAGGACATGAAATTTACAGCATGTGTTGACCTTCGAGAAAACTTACAAAAAATGATGTACAGGTGGTATCTTACCCCTGTGAAACTGGGGGAAATGTATAGGACGGGGGACAAATCTTGCTGGAAGTGCAGGGTAAAGGAAGGAGACTTCCACCATATGTGGTGGACCTGCGAAAAAGTGAGAAGGTTTTGGGGACTTATCTATGACGAGCTAAAAAAAGATCCTGAGATATACCTTCCCTAAAAAACCCGAAGCCTTTCTTCTAGGGATGGTTGGGAAGGAGATTAGACAAGAAGATCAAACCATGTTTCAATACGCAATGGTAGCAGCCAGGATACTGCTGGCGCAAAACTGGAAAACCCCTAGTATTCCAACCATCAGGGACTGGCAATCCAAATTATTCGAATATATAGAGTTAGCAAGGATGACACAGAAGATCAGGCAGCAGAAAAATGAAAAATTTATTAATGACTGGAGCAAATTTTATATATATATGGAAACAAACTTAGGAAATATTAAAATTTCAGTGGGCGATACATAAAGTTTGAGAGGTGTAAATAAAGGAGATAAAAATACCCCGTAGGAAGATAATGTGGGATTACAACTCAAGCCGTTTTGAAGGGAAGTCAATCACTGTTGGTGACGGGTGGGTGGGTTCTTTGTTAGTGTTTTTTGGTTGTATTTGTTGGTGAGTTTGGGTCTTGTTTTTTGACGCTGTTTACCTTTGTTTTCCTTTGTTTTTGCTTTGTTTTTTATGTTTTTTCTTTGTGATTTTCCTTTCTCATGAAAAAGAGCTTAATAAAAATAATTAAAAAAAGAAAGAAAGAAATTAGGCCGGTAAATCTTAAATGCTAGAAATTAGTGGATGAGGTTGACTTGAAGTGGTGCCCCATTTTTATTTTCTGAGGCCATCATTAGCTGCTTATCAGTGATCAGCTCCCACATGGCTGAACTACACTGGCAATGCCAATAGTATGGTTCTCCCTCCCCCCCCCCCACTGAATTGTCACTCCATGTCATAGTTTTGTTATTGAGCAACAGCATGCACAATGGGTGGAGTGGGAGTGGCCAGCCAACCAGAAGAGTCCCTGAGGTGTACTCGCCTGGAGGCAGAGTCAACATCTGAAATCAGGTTGAGTCCTAGAGTTGGGCATTAGCATTCCACGTGGTCCGTTGGTCCAGGAGTCAGGGAATCCAATGATCATGGGTTCAGGGGTCAAGATGAGCAGAAAGCAGCAAGGTAGGCCAGGAACCACAAACATTGTTACCAGCATCTGACTGCTGCTGGAAGCTCTGCTTAAGAAGACTGAAGCCAGCTGGTTCTCATCAGCTCCTTCTCCTCTGTGTCCTTGAAGGCTTATCAGCCACAGGTGGAGTCACTCTGCCTTCTCCCCCTTCAGGCTGCTGTTCAGCAGGCGAAGCTGACTCCTGGCCCATGGTGCCCCAATGTCTTGGACCAGCACTTATTTTGTGGGGAAAGCCCACACACCTGGTCCCCACCCATGTGGTTGGATTACTCACAGATAATCCCAGCTATGTGGGATTCCAGCTACCTACTGTTCCCACACAGTTGAGAGAAGGCCTATGAGTTTAAACAAAACTGGTGCAAAACAGGAGAGTATAATTGACTATCCCGTTTAATACTGTACTATTTCATTGAGAAGATTCTGCACTCACAGGATTACATCTGATGCTGTTAAAGTATCATAAAAAATAAAATCATTTGTCTTATTTTGGTTTTGGAGCAGCCATTTTTTAAAAAAAAAAAAGAGAAGAAACATCATAGGAAGTTTCATAGGGATTTTCATCCATGGCCCAACTTTCTTTTCTCTTGCCTGTAAGAGACACTACTAAAGAAGTGAGGAATTTCAAAGGGAAAGGTTCATAGTGATGGCATGCCTAGAGGGTTATTTTATATTGTCCTATTCCAAGAATGCTCTAAACATGTTGCAAGAGCCACAGAGATGCTGCAGTGCTCTCTCCTCATTGAATAACATGTAGCAGCCTCTATGCAAGTGATGCCATCATGTTGTGCAATTGCACATGATTGGCTGCATCTGTTGGAACTGCAAAAATGCACATTGTGATGTGTATGTCGGATATTATCTGTCTCTTAGCAAATGGGTTGTTGTTTTTTAACTCAAGCTTGTTCTATCATGCAGAATTATGAGGTCTTCTCTCCACATGCACTAAACAAAAGGAAAGACTTTTATTTTACTTTGCTAAAAACAGCCTCACATATTTGAAGGCTTATATCAGTGACTTAGAGCCAGTCTCTCTCTCTGCAGTGTTGGTGAAATTAAAAAACAAATATTTTATATGAAAAGTAATGGGAGGGAACACATATAAACACTGAATCATCTTCTGCTCTTAGTGTTTATCTTAAGATGTAATTTAGTTTAATGATAAAAAAAAATTCAAAGGAGAGCTCTTTCAAAAAGCCACAGCTCTTGCTCATACTTCCAGATGTACACTGACACTCAGCTTTCAAAAGCATTTAGGATATTAAATGTCCTTAATCATTTTAACGGTGGTTACATTTAAGCTTCAGGATCCTTGTCTTTTTCTAGACGCCAGCTTGATAGCCCGTTAAAAGCTCAGGGAGGCTTTCTACATTTTCCAGTGAACTCCTGGAAGGCTGCGTAAAAAACTCTTTTGAAAACCCAAACCCAGTTATGGGTGCTTCAGAACTTTGAAAACTCTTGCTCTGGAAAGCTCCATGCAGGCAAGTCTTTAGCATATGTGCCGCCGGGGTGCAAAGATCCGCCCAGCCCACACAAATTTAGTTGTGAACGCCGTCATGTAGTCTGACAAGCGCCGCTGTTCTGGTGCAACGCATCTTTGGTAAACGAGCACACAAAGTCGAAAGTCCTTTAGTGAAACAGTAGGTATACATTTCGGTACTACCTAGGTATATATGTATTCTGTTTTTCTAGCTTGATCAAAATTATTTATTATTTCACAACAGGTAGTTAAGAGCTTAGGCAGTTTCAGCGGTGGGCGCCTGGCACCTCCCAGAATTCGGCGCCCTGCACCCCTTGCACTCCTGGGTAAAGATGGCCCTGGCTCCATGTAATATACTCCCAATGTGTATAGGGAGCTTCTATGGAGTTGACTATCTCATTCACTTCTATTATGCCCAAGCAGGGCTAACCTGTCCTTAAGGTGGCCTGCAGGAGATGCCTCAAACAACAAAATTCTAGGGGTGGCAGCCACAGCAGAAGCGAAAAGTGGTGGCAGCTACCAGATTCCAGCAAGATCTCACAAGAGCTCCACAAGATCTCATAGAGCTCTTGCAGGATCTCACCAGAAGCCACTCCCTGCCAAAGCCTCATTTCTCCCCCACCTCTCCCCTACCCATACCCGGAGAAGTGGCTCCAGTGGCAGTGGCCTGGTTCCAGTGATATCTCACAGACCTTTGGCGAGATCTTGCCAGAACCCAGAAGCTGCCACCGCACAACCCTCGTAAGTGAGGCTTCGGCAGGGGGGAGCTGGGGGACAGCACCTTCCCAATTTGCCTCAAGCAGCAAAACAGGATGGGCCACCGCTGTGCCAAAGTGACGCATATGCAGCACCACCCTTCCATCAAGATGAATAGACAGCTCTTGTGAACAAGGGTGTTCACCACAGGGATCCTCCCAGTTGCTGGTATAGAAAGACAGTGAATTTTTCAGATTAATTTAAAATTTTGCAATAGGTAGTTATAAAGGAAGTTTGCATAAATCATTCATTTAAAGTTATTTCAGTTATTACCTCACTCTTCTGTCAAACAGCATCTTACAGAAGGCTGTTGGGATATTTCTCCTCCAGGGCCAGAGCTGCTGGACTTCGGCAGCAGAACTGGGTCAGGTGCTTCCTCTGCCAAAAAGAAAAAGAAAAACAAGAAGTTTTGCATAAATTATTCTCCTGATCAGGTAATCCACAAACAAACAATGGAGGCTCTTATGTGTCTGGTTTAAAATTTTAATCTTGGTCATAAAAAATAGTACCCCAATGGTTCTTGAAAGCTCTCTTTGTGAAAGAGAAATTTAATAACCTTGCTGCACGTAGACCAGGTGTTCCCTACTAACAAGCTCTGGTGATAGAGTGATGTTTCATTTTGACAGTGACGTCTCTGAGGTATTTGATTGCACTCAAAACATCGTCCAGATGTGATATCTCCCAGGATTACAGAATATCTGGTCAAACCATATAATTTTATTACACTACGGGGTTAAACATACTGAATGGCAGTGCCAGGGAACATTTGGAAACACGGTAAGCTTGATGTTCAATGTGGGAAAATTTCAAGGTGTTTAATGGCTTCATAAAATGGCACACTTTTGTCTCAGCCTATAAGATCAGCAGTAAATTCTTGCATTACTGCTGCTGTAAAATGTGGTAACGGAAACCCCAAGTTGTATTATACGATACCCCTGAGGTAAAAGTAAGGGATAGTTTTCCCTTAGAGTGGCCATAGGAAAAGCCATTAATTACTGAAACATTGGAAAGATCTAACCAAGGTTTAGCCCTTTTAAGCCCCATTGATTTCAGTGCAGGCCTACAGCTAACTTTTTCATGCAACGACAAACAAAAATGCAGAACTTGGACAGCTTTGTGTCCAAAAACAGAAAGGGAGATCAGGAAGAACCTGTTATGTGTAAGGTCACAGGATGAAGCAGCAGTCTCCCAGCACCACTTTCTTGGACTGACCAGAAAGGATTGGAGCCACCTCAAATGGTGCCTCCCATTCCAATCCTAGATACCAATTTTTGAAGGTGAATGAAGCAGAATTCACCAGTGCCTTTTGCAGGTTGACAATATGGGTCATTGTTCTGCTGAAAACAAAAACAAAGCTCCAGTTCTTTGATACTGGAAAATGTCCTGCCAAGAGCCTCCAAGTTGTTGTCTACTCTTGATAAATTTGTACAGCTTTCAATCTGGTGCTCGCTGGCAACGCTCTAACTTTAATGAAATTCACATTGTGAAAATCCCACACAACACTCATAACTCTCATATATATAGGTTTATTTTTAGTAAACACAATGAAACTGTATACTGTATATCCAAATGAATGACCGGCCACAGTTGTTTCCTGATGTAACTGTTGCAGGCAGAACCACTGCCAGGCTATTATTCTTTTTGTTTACTTCTACGCTTTTTATTACCAGTAGCAATAGGTCCTCCTTATGGACAAGCACAGAATAAGCATGCTGAAATGGTAACATGCTCTACTTGCAGAACTAGATGACGTATAGGGAAATCAGAGCACAGAGTGAGTCAAAAGAGTGATATGATCCCCAATGTAGTCCATTAGAGTTGTCACTATGGGATCTTTAAGGTTCAAATCCAAGCTCAGCCTTGGATTCACTGAATGGCCTTTGGCAAGTCAGTCCCAATCACCGTACGTTTTGCAACGTGTACCATAAAAAAAGTTAATGGCCAGCTTCTAGGCTGACAGGTATCCTGCCAGCATCCCACTATAAAAACTACCTCCACCCAAAAGCATATTCATTTGCCTTAGCAGAGTCGAAAGGTGAACCAGGAATTGAAATGAGTTGAAAGAAAATCAACATCTGCTGGCAAGATCTGGAGCTCTCGGCTTACCTCTCTTTCATGTCATGATAAGTGAACCTAACAATCAAAAGAAGGGATGGGCAGCAATCCCAGACAATAACCTCTGGATCTTGGTTGTGTAAACAAGCCATCGCTGAGTGCTTGCGAGGAAGAATGCCAGACCAACCAAAGTCACTGATTTACAGCCAGATCCCATTTGTCAGTTCCTGTATCTAACCAATAAAACATGCAGATTTCAGCCTTGATATTACTTAAAAAGCCAAACATGCTATTTCTAATGAAATCTGCTCCCCCTGCCCTCTCCTCCAGCATTATCATTGTGGCAGGTGCACTGCAATGTCCTGAGCTATTCTGTGCTTTCCATATGTCTCTTTCCAGCTGTCTAGCAGCCTGTCCCTCTCCAGGACCTCGGAACGCAAATGGAGTTTGGCTATTACCTGAAGGGTTTTGATTGATTGGCAGGGCCGCCACAGGGTTCAGAGAACCCAAGAGTGTGAGGTGTAGCAATCTGTCTGCATTGAAAAATGGAGCTTGTGTAAGCATTGGATGCCATGACAGGACCACTTCACCAAGAACTTAGACCTCGTCTACATACACAGATGAATCGCCTAGTGTAGAGTTCCTGCGAATTCAGGATTCAAGTAGGGCAACGTCTTTTTCAAAAAGTCACAATGATTTATCCACATGTGTTGATTAGAACCATGACTTAACTCATTTGCCAGCGTGCCGTGTTTGACATTGCTTCAAGGTCCATGTAAACAATTTCTTTAAATAAGTCAAAAGAGGAGTTTAGCAGAGAAGTCGAAGAAATGGTGTTAGTGGGAGAACTGAAAACGAGAGGAGTTTCGTTCATCCATTATTTAAAAATAAATAAATAACTTTTTAAAAAACCATTTCTCATATATCATGCACACACACATACTTAAATACCACTCTTTTATCACATTCTCCACTAAAACCTGGTGGATGTGTGTTCATTTTGTTCAATTTAACATCTGCTTTTGACACCTTAAGCCATATGATATTCATTCGCCATTTATCATCTTAATGGTTAATCATGTGGCTTAGTGTGTATATTAGATTTAAGTTTTTATCTCCATAATCTTTTCTCTTTGCCATGTGTAGATCAAGGATTTCACATTCTTTGCTTCAAATAATGGCAAACCTCAAGGCTCAGTACCAGTTCCTATATATCTTTGATTATATTCACGTCCCTCTTGAAGTGTTGATTGGGTCATATGGCTTTCATTTTCCTTTGTGCTCTGATGATATTCAGATCGGTGGTTTCTTTAACCTTTCCTACTGAGGTCAGTAACTGTATCTTTGAGTGTCTAACAGCTGTCTCCTGCTGGACGTTTTATAATTTTTTGACATTAAACACAGACAATTTGGAGGTTTGGTTAATTGGGGCTGACAGTTTCCATTGTATGTTTGGGTCAGATTTCACAGAATAGCTCAATAACTCAATAGCTAAGAATCAGAGTAATATTCTTGCCACCAACTTGTTGCTTTTATCTAATACTTACATCCCCCCCTCCAAACACATAATAATGTCACTGCCAATTATTTAATATCTCAAAAATTCACTGCATTCACTTATCAGGGAAGCATTGTGTTATCATCACCTAAGACCAACTGGCATTGTATTTATTTATTGCAAGAGTAATCCAAAGCGTGGTTAAGCAGTGGCAGCTTGTGGCAGAGCAGTGTAGCCACTACTGCATCTACCACCCTATCGCACATGTCAGGGGGTAGAATAGCAATAGCAATGGAGCTGGCACAGATTAGGTCTTCATGAGGAAAGCACTATATAATGTTTGGATACGGTACAAAGATTTATTGGAAAATAGAACTCCCAGGTGGCTTTTCACCTATGGAGGCTAAGGAGGTAAAGAAACTTAACATGAGAACCAATTGGCCGAAATATTCTGAGATTTTAGAACAAGAAGGTGGTGAATTTAAACTACAAAGTTATGAGAAAATAAAGTCCAAGGTACGAGATTGGCTCCATTATTTTCAAATAATGGAGGCTTTCAAACAAGACAGGAAAATTGGTTTCCAGGTGGAGAAATCGAAATTAGAAACAGAATTGTTAGAACCCAATACTAAGAATTTATCAAGAATGTACAACTTGCTGTTGAAGTGGAATACATTAGATGAGACAGTGAAGTCTGCTATGGTTAAATGGGCACAGGACATAGGTCATGACATCATGTTTGCTGACTGGGAGCAGTTATGGACCACAGGTATTAAATTTACGGCATGTAATGCCTTACGAGAAAACATTATGAAAATGATTTATAGGTGGTACATGACCCCAGTCAAGCTTGTGAAGATTTACCATTTGCCCAATAACAAATGCTGGAAATGTAAAGAGACTGAGGGTACCTTTTTCCACCTTTGGTGGACCTGCCCAAAGATTAAGGCCTTCTGGGAAATGATTTATAATGAAATTAAGAAAGCGCTTAAGTGCACCTTTAACAAGAAACCAGAGGCATTTCTCTTGGGTATGGTCGGCCAGCTGGTGCCGAAGAAGGATAAGAATTTCTTTTTGTACGCTACTACGGCAGCAAGGATTCTTCTAGCAAAGTATTGGAAGACACAAGAGCTACCCACGCTGGAGGAATGGCAGGCGAAAGTGATTGACTTTATGGGACTGGCAGAAATGACCGGCAGAATCCGCGACCAAGAGAAAGAGACTGTGGAAGAAGATTGGAAGAAATTTAAGATGTATCTTAAGAATTATTATAAAATTGAGGAGTGTTAAAATGCTGAGGGAAAAGAAGACGTAGAATTGCAGCGAAAATTGTGTTTAATTTTAGGGTGGAATAGAAAAAGAGGATGAATTTATATTTAATTGGTTAAGAAGGGTTGCTGAATAATGGTACTAAATTAAGGATTCAGAAAGGGAAAGGTATGGGGAAGTCCGGGAAAAGAGGGTTATGGAAAGAAGGTTAAGAAAATATGAGTTTTTCTGTTTGTTTTTATGTTGTTTTTTGTTTATGTTAAAAAATTGGAAATCAATAAAAAAAAATTATTAAAAAAAAAAAACAGATTAGGTCTTCATGCTGTCAAGTAACAGCATGGAGGGGTCTGCTCAGGATCCAGCAGATCAAGGGCCAGTTCCTGCCCTGCTGTTTCAGGGCTTTCTTCAGGCTTTCTCCCCAATGTTTGCCCATCTGTATTTTTTTTAGCAGGTGGAATGGGGAGCTCTGTGATAGCTTAGCTGTTCTGAGCTGGGTGAGTTGAGATCTCCGCCCCACTGTACACTCCCCAGCATAGCGGTTCCATACCTACTGGCGCAAGTCATAGACCACAACATCTAGAGGTCACCACATTGACTACCCCACTCGGCTTTACTGAATGGAGCTGATGGGATTTGTAGTCCAAAACATGTGGAATGCACCAGGTTGAGAAATGCTAACCAAGGAAACACTAGGGCTGCATATGGAAAATGAGGTAAATGGCCAATATAAATCTCACACATCAAATTACAGTAACTGAACGACAACTACAGTTTTCTGATTTCTATTTGTATAATTTTCACTGAGCCAACTTGTTTAGTGCAGGGTTGAATGGGGAAGCTTACCATTCAAGCATTTTCAACCATTAGCTGGGATGTGCTTTGCTGGAACTCTGTATCTTCAAATATCTAAATGCCTAAAAGGAACCATTAACTATAGATCCCGTGAAATACGTGTGTTTGTTTTTCCTGTTTAGAGCCTATGATTCTTTTACATTTATCGCTCTCTTTTATATTTATCTCTTTCTTTCTATAGTAAAAGCATTCTTAACCGATGAGATTCAACGTGCTTTGGTAGATACGCCTCATTGGTCTCTAGTTTCCTCGACATTACTTACAGTGAGGAAACTTTACCAAACCTTTGCAATTCTTTCAAACTTAGGGAAAAGTTTGGTTTAGATTTCCTTCCTCAGGAAACTGAGTATTATGTAACCAATAAATAATGGATTATGGTAAATGTGTTTTCTTTGTCCATTAGAGTCACATTGTTTTTGCATGTCAGGTTAGGGTTCCTACTGGGTCGTGATGACAGGAAAGAACTGTTGTTAAGAAAAAAGACAAAATAATGCATTGGGCTTTTGAGGAGTTAGCTCTGCTCTTCAGTGGTTCTTCAGAGCTGCTTGGTTGCAACTTAATTTTTGACGGTGCCTCAGCTGGGCTGTCAGAATTTTAAACAGGCAGCCCTGTTTAGGGAAGTTTTTAATATTTAATTCTGTATTGTTTTTAACACTCGATTGGGAGTTATTATTATTATTAACATTCCTTGCAAGGAACATTTTCTTTGATTCCACAGTTTGGCAGCAATAAAAATGGGATCTTAATTTAGAAGCAACAAAGCAAAGGGAAAGGATGGGATGATTAAATGAGAAAAAGTGAGAAAGCAAATCTGAGAATTTCATCATTGCCGTGTAGAGCTCTCCAAAATCTCTGCAGACATTTCTTTAGAAAAGCTCGAACTGAGTATGTTGTATGCCTTTGCATTGGAGAATGGTTCTAAGATGGCTGCCAGACTGAGATTTATGTAAAGAGAAACCTAGAAATACCCTCCAACATTCCTTAGATGAAATTAGGGACATTTCTCACTCCCCTCAGAAGCCCCTGTTCATCCTCCTCTCTGAGCTTGGCAGCGGCGATGGCAGGGAAAACAGAGACATTCCAGGATCAATTCAGAAGCTGGAATGACTTTCATAATTCTGAGACTGTACTTGGAAAATAGGGACACTTGGAGGGTATGTACAACCTGTTATTATTTCATCTTACTGATGTAGCATATGCTGTGTCATGAGGAGAGTCAGTTAAATATTTATTTTCTATCTCTTAGATTTAGAAGATTGGAAAGAAACCTTTGTGCTTCTTTCCACACAGTCTTTGTTCTGCATAGGAACCATTTTTGGTCAACCTGCCCAGAAGATAAGGCCTCAAAAACAGGGTGATGGAAGGAAACTGTTTCACACATGGAATCAACTGGCCCAGTTCCCAACCTCCAATAATTCATCCTAAGATTGGAATTAGCCCATGTGCAGAGGCTCCTTTCCAACTTCAGGATCAAAACACCAAAACAGGGAAGTGGGGGAAGCAGACATAATCAGTGGGTTGAACACTTCTTCTTCCACTCACCCACCCATTATATTGGTAAAATATAGCAAAAAGGGTGGGTTGAAAGGGAGATAGAAAGAGAATGGAAAGCTGTGACAAATATCTCACAGATGCAGCCTAATGAAAGGAAAGGCCATGGGTTATATCCAGTGTAGGATTTGTGTTTGTGCAACAGGACTTTCCCCATTCTCCTCCCCATGCAGCCTCAGGGGAGGACTGATTTAGGGGGCACACAGGGGGCAGGAGAAGGGAAAGTCCCTTTGATTCAGCCAGTTCAAAGGGCCACAACGGATGAGAGGTGGGTCAGATGGCTAACCACCATTGAATCCAGGCATGTGCTAATTTTAAGATATTTGAGTTTTTTATGTTTTTAGAATCAAAAACAAAGACTTTGGAAGCATTTTCCATGGCAACATAGTTCCAACCAGAAAATCCATTTAATTTCCTGCCCCATAATGAACAATATACCGTATTTTTCGCCCCATAGGACGCACTTTTCCCCCTCCAAAAATGAAGGGGAAATGTATGTGCGTCCTATGGGGCAAATGCAGGCTTTCGCTGAAGCCTGGAGAGCGAGAGGGGTCGGTGTGCACCGACCCCTCTCGCTCTCCAGGCTTCAGGAAGCTCTCTGCAAGCCTTGGGAGCCCCCGGGAGTTCCCGTCGAACTCCCTAGGCTTGTGGATAGCAGCCTGCATCTCGAAGCCTGGGGCGCGCTGCACAGCGCACCCCGGGCTTCGGTTCCCCGACCTGGTTTGGAGGCTGGCGGTGGGGAGAAGCCCGCTTCTCCCTGCCGCCAGCCCCACAAGCTCATGGGACAGCGGGGAGGCGCAGCGCGCCATCCCGCTGTCCCCCGACCTGGTATGGCGGCTGGCGGCAGGGAGAACACGCTTCTCCCCACCGCCAGCCCCACAAGCTCACGGGACAGCGGGGAGGCGCAGCGCGCCATCCCGCTGTCCCCCGACCTGGTTTGGAGGGCTTCCCCCACCCCAGCCCCGCGCCGGGGGGGAAAATAAATTTTTCTTTCTTTCTTTCCCCCCCAAAAAACTAGGTGCGTCCTATGGGGCGAAAAATACGGTAGGTCCAACAGGGGAACAAGATGACCAACCCACTTTTGGAATGGAGCCAGTCCATATCAGACATAATGAAAGAAGCTAACAACATTTTGAGTCATCTGTTTGCAAAGCAAACAATACTTTACATACGGGCTCTTAAGTGTGTGGAGTGGCTAATTATACTGAGTAAAAGATAAAGGGAAGTTTCACACCAGCATCAGGGTCATTAATCCTCCAGGAATTAGAAAATTCCCCCTCAGCATCACTTAGCTAACATGATGGCAGCAGACAGGAGATTTATGTCGCAATAAGCTTCTGCAGTCAGTAAGATCTTCAGAGGAAATCAAACATATCCACATAATATGTGGGGATTCGGGGCAGAGTCCTTCAATGGCTGCGCTTGTTCCTTTCTGATCAGGGACAGAGGGTGGCACTGGGGGGTGGGAGAGCAGTGGCGGAGAGCAGACGGGGCGGGGCGTGCCGCCCACAGGGGCGTTGTGTGTGTCCTGGGGGCAGGGCATGCCGCCTGCGGGAGCATGGTGTCCAGTGTGGGCGGGGGGGAGGAGCTGGGATGGCACCCTGCTGGGATCGTGCTGCTGGGGGTGGCACGCTCCCCCTGAACTCCTCTTCCTCCGCCAGTGCTCCTTGGTGTGTGGAGTACCGCAGGGCGCAATTCTCTTCCCGATGCTTTTTAACATCATTATGCACCCCCTTGCTTAGCCTGTCTGGAGTTTTGGTTTGGGTTGCCATCAGTATGCTGATGACACCCAACTCTATCTGTTGATGGACGGCCACCCTGTCTCGGCCCCAGACACACTGATCAGATGTTTGGAAGCTGTGGCTGGATGGTTACATGGACGCTGGTTGAAGTTAAATCCTTCAACGACAGAGGTCCTCTGGCTGGGTTGGGATGATATAGGGTTGGGGGGCCAGCTCCCATCCCTTGCAGGGGCACAATTAGTGCCAGCACCTTCCGTCAAGAGTTTGGGTGTAATCTTCGACACCTCCTTTTCTATGGAGGCGCAGGTTACAGTTACGACAAAGGCGGCATTTTTTCATCTCCGCCGAGCTAAGCAGTTGCTGCACTGGCTCCCAGTGGAGTACAGGATCAGGTATAAGGTGCTGGTTTTAACCTTCAAAGCCCTACACAGTCTAGGCCCCTCGTACCTATGGGACCGCCTCCTCTGGTATGCCCCATGGAGGATCTTACAATTTGCAAACAATAACACTCTGAAGATCCTGGGCCCCAGGGAAATTAGACTGACCTTGACCAGAGCCATGGCCTTTTTGGCCATGGTCCCAGCCTGGTGGAATGCTCCCCCACAAGAGACTAGGGCCCTGCAGGATTTGACATCTTTCCGCAGGGCCTGCAAGACAGAGCTGTTCTGCCAGGCCTTTGGCCAGGGTGCAGTCTGACCTATTTTCCTTTGTATAAGAACAAGCATGAAGGAGGCCTCCCAGCCTGTTCAGAGGTCCTTATATGATCAATGAAAACAGGTGGTCCTGGCAAGTATTAACCACTCTCAATCTTAACCTGGTAACTGCCATTTGTCCAGATTTTTATTTGTCTGAATTAATTTTAAGATGTATTTTAATTAATTGATGCTTGTTTTTATGTATACTGTGTTATTTATATGATGTTAGCTGCTCTGAGCTATTATTATTTAAAATAAATAAACAAAAAGGAAGTATGATGCTTAGAAATATTGTGCTGGTCAGGTTACATTGACCCGAATTTTAAGGATCTTGCCAATGAAGGTCATTATTATAATAATGTTAGGATTTAACTGATTTGAGGAGAGAGGAATAGAATGAAAGAAGAAATGTTTATACCTTCAGTTTAAAGGTAAGAAGACCAGGCATTTTGGTGTATGGGTGTTCCATAGGCTTGAGAGATGTCAATCCTTTTTAAGGGCCCTCTCATATTCTAGTTTCCACAGCGGAGATTCCATATTCCAAGCCACATATCTAGAAATTATCCCTTCCATTTGTAGTTTTGATCTTGCATTCCAAGTGTCACATAGGTGAAAGATTTCTCCTCCTTTATTTTGAGCCAGGTGGTAGGAAAATTGGACCAGGAGTAGATTCCAAGGTTCTTGACTCATCCCAAGGTTCAAAGCAGAATCAATAGCTAGAGGGCAGATCGGAATAAACAGAACTGAGATTGCATCTTGGCTCTGCGTGCACAGAAGATCACTTGGCTTCATTCCAAAATAAAGTAGGCATGATCAGGCTGTGACACCTGATAACAAAGAGATGCTGAGCAGATAATGTGATGGACATCAGTTTGGCATGGGGGCTGGTGTTAGAAATGTGGGAACTCTCGATCCAAATTCCCCACTCGGTTGTGAAATTCATTTGGCCAACTCATGATCTTTCCTCTTCCCTACTTCAAAAGATAGTTGTTAGGACAAAATACTGCACTGAGCTCTCTTGAATCCTATTCATCACATCCACAAATGGATACCTGTGAAGAGAGCTGATGCAAGTGTGAAAAGGGAGCATGAAAATCTTCTTTGCCATTTCTTTGTATCATGTGCTTCCCTTAATAAGCTGCAGTCATATTTTTCTTGCTCCAGGGATGCCAAATGGCATGTTACGCCATGATTTGATGCAATCTGGGGTGGAGGAAAAGTCTTACCCACAGCATGTAAAAGAGAGCAAGATGAGAGAATGCAATGAGACAAATAATTTATAATTACCATAATTATTTTCATGCTGGAGGGGAAGTGAGTTGAAACTTGGGGTTTCTTTTTCTCCTAGGGGAGCTGTAGAAAGATTTGTGTGAAACCTTTGCAAAATATGCCAGCATGAGAGAAGGGGGAAAGCATCCATACCACAGAAAGCAAAAATCCATCAGTAATTATTGATACTAATGTGACTCAGAAAAGCAGGCTCAGTTCACTGGAATATCTCCGTTAGCTTTAGGCTGAATTCACACAAACAAAAGAAGCAGTGTTGAGTACCTCTTTGGAGGACTCTCAGGAGCAAGTGGCTTCTGCACTGTTTACATTACACCCCCCCCCTCCTCTGTTTTTTAACTGCAAAAGGGATCACATTGTTCAAAATCATGAGCAGCTATCCCAACTTATTTCAAGCTTGGCTGACACAAGCAGCCTGAACTGCATCTACATTTGGCCAGAGGCATTCAGCTGGCTGCAGCAGCTTCTATGACAAATGCTACATACAAGTAGAAAGCTCTTTCCCCAGCTATCTTCTGGGCCATTGATGCCGTCAGTCTGCCTGGAAATTGCTCATAACATTGCCGTGATGCTGCAATTTCCTGTCTGGAGATGAAAAGGGATCTCTGTTCTGCTGGAAGCTGCGTGAGAGTGTGGGCAAAGATATCAAAGACCAACCTTCTCCAATCTTGTGCTCCCCAAATATTTTGGGGTGCACCTCCCATGTTCCTTGATCACTATCCATTCTGACTGGGACTGAAAGGAGCTGGAATCCATAACATTTGGAGGCACCAGCTTGGAGAAGGCTGGTGTGGAGAGAAAGCTAGAAGAGGTACAGTAGTGGTTAGAGAACTGATCTCTGGAAGGTGGAAGTTTTTGGTTGTGCAGAGGATGTTTCCAGGCTCCATCTCTGAACCAGGCCCAAATCCCATTGATTTCTATGGAATATGCCTGGCTGTGAGTCAGTGTGTATGCATATGTTATTTTTGCCACATACAAATTTAACAAGTAGTTTACTTTCACATGCTGATGAGGGATTCATGACCAGCTACCAGAGGCAGTTTAAGTGAGTGAGGATGGAGCTAAGGAGAGCACCTTCTCAAAGCCTGGCAAACATTTGCCTTGCTTTGGGAAGGAAGTGTGAGGGCTCTGACAGGGTCCTAAGGTCTTTCTGCTTCCTTCTCAAAGCTGAGTAAGTGCTTACTGGGCTTTGGGGAGCAGGTGGGAGCACTTTAGGATCCCACCTGAATTGCATTTGCTATATCATGCTGTATTTCGGAAGACTTCAATTGATTCCTCATTCAGCCATATTTCCAATCATGGAAAACTGCTGTTGTAGAATATTGCGAACGTTCTTTTGGGCATTCTTACATTTCCCCATTGGTGATGTCTCTTTTCATATACAGTCATACCTTGGTTTTCAAACAGCTTAGTTCTCAAACGTTTTGGCTCCCGAACACCGCAAACCCAGAAGTGAATGTTCTGGGTTGCGAACTATTTTTGGAAGCTGAATGTCTGACGGGGCTTTCGCAGCTTCCAATTAGCTGCAGGAGCTTCCTGCAGCCAATCAGGTTTGATTTCCAAACGTTTTGGAAGTTTAATGGATTTCCAGAATGGATTCCGTTCAACTACCAAGCTATGACAGTACTGCAAGGTTTCCTTGCCACATAAGTCAGAGTTCTCCTTCCATACAAAGCATTGTGTCAGAGCACTTAATCAGTTTCCATAAGAACTTTAGAAGAGAAAAGCTGGTCATCACTGAATAGAAGATATTTAAAGTATTTTGGAACAGGGATGAGCATTTATGCATTACATATATTACTTAACCCAAGTGTTTAAGATGGAAGGAATTATATTGAGAGGGTTTGGCATCTAGGAGAGGAAGTGAAGTACAGTGGTGCCTCGCAAGACGAAAAGAATCCGTTCCGCGATTCTCTTCGTCTAGCGGTTTTTTCGTCTTTCGAAGCAAGCCCATTGACGGATTAGCGGATTAGCGGATTAGCGCTATTAGCGGTTTAGCAGCTTTTAGCGGCTTATCAGCTTAGCGGATAAGCTGATAAGCGGCTTAGCGGCTTAGAAAAAGGGGGGGAGGGGAAAAACCCTGCAGGAACTCGCAAGACATTTTCGTCTTACAAAGCAAGCCCATAGGAAATTCGTTTTGCGAAGCACCTCCAAAACGGAAAACCCTTTCGTCTAGCGGGTTTTTCGTCTTGCGAGGCATTCATCTTGCGGGGCACCACGGTACACTTAACTAAATCAATTATATAAGAAAGAGACATATGTAAAACACTTGCACCATTTTTTATATATTCTGCATCTTTCCCACTACCATTACTGTATCTGATGATGAACTAATAACAATATGTAATTCATTCAAAACTGTTTCTAATGCTGTATTTTAAATTATTGTGGCCCACCTTGGGACCTTAGGGTGAATCAAAATAAAATAACAACTGTAGTGCAAAAATTACAACATATTGAACCTCTCTATATCATATAAAACTAATTCTATAGCTATGTACAAGTTACTAACAAAAGAAGACCCTACTCAGAATGATCTTTGTGAATTCATGAACCCACAGAGGACAGAGCATGCATTCAACAAGCCGGATGCATAAGTTCATTGAACATGAAAAAGTAGACAAAAAGGGAGCCTGATCCAGCTTGCATTTTGAATATAATGCTGCCAAAACTCAGAATCTAACACGTTTGTAAGTTGAATCTAACACGTTTGTAATTCTGAGTATATTAGGAGCCCTGCCTTTCACCCAACCAGCTTTAATATTTTTGTAATTCAATCAGATACTGATGAAGAGTAAATCCATAGTTCCTTCACCTGTGGAGACTCCATGGCCATACAATTTGTGCTATTTCTGAAGGAACCAAAAATGTTCCATTATTATCAAGATGCTCTGAATCTTCCTCACCAGAAGGCAATTACACTTAACAGGGAGTTATGGGCTCATGTGCAAGGCTGCTCCAGTAAGAAAGACCAGCACATCATAGGGGATCTGCATCAACAACCTATAGGAGCTGTGCTTGGCATATTTATTTTCCCGGTTAATATGTCCTGAGCATGTTAGCAAAGCCATGAGTAGCAACTGGCTGAAGGACTCAATTTCATCAGGATGATCATCTATAATTAGACCGTGTCAACTAGATTATTCAGCACTTTTCCCCTTTTCTTGATGGCATCCAGAACATCCTTGATTAGAGGCTCCCTTAATTATGAATATAGGTTGCCCACTCTGCTCTTATTAGGCAACATGTCAGCTTCACTGTATTAGCTGTTCTGAGAGTGGGAGACGAAAAGAGAAGTTGAAACAAATTTGCATCCAGGAAGGTCACAGGAATTCCTGCAAGGGCAAAGCAACTAGTTAGAATGCTCCTGGTACATTGTCTTTCCTTTTCCAAAGTGCTTCATGACACGTACATACTTTATCTTTCCCTCAAGAGATAGATTATATTTAACATTTCTACAGTGCACCTTATACCTCTGGCAAAATAACTCTATAAGACAGAATCCTTTTCTATTATTTACACCTTTATTCGTGGCTCCCATAAAATGCCACTTGCTCGACTAGAAATCTTGGAGCTTTTAATGGTTTCTACCATTCTGCTTCTTTGTTCTTGATTGGGTAGGACGTATCTGCACAACTTGTGTAACCTTCTAACTATGTATTAGGGCTCACCAAGTGTTGGACATCGTAGTTTTTGCAGTCCCAGGAAGCCATAGACCCAGCAGCTCTGGGTACTGTCTGCTTGTTGTTCCATATGATCAAATTTAGGATTCTCCTCATCACTACCATTGGCACAAATATTCAGTAGAACACTCTGCCTGCAACAAATCTACCCTCTTTTGCGTGATTTCTGCAGTCAGGGACACTTCGCTTGCCTTTGCCAAAGTAAAAGCGTTCATTTCCAGCAGTCTGCCTCTGTTTTTGCAATAATGTGCTCCTCAGACATTTTGATTCTTTTTTTATTGAGTCAGCAAGATCTCCATGCTTGGTTCAGCCTTTGCAGATCGTAACAAAAACAATTCTTCATTTTGTGCTCTTGTATGAGAAACATACTTCTCAAAGACCTCTCCCCGCCACTGCCCCAAGTTCCTCAAACTTGTTTTGTCATATTTAGACTTTTTAGTGAAAATGTATTAAAGGAACCAATTGTTTGGAGCCCTGCAAGATTCAGTATATATTTAAAAACTTCCCTTTCTCATATCAGCTCCATTCGTTTCCACGAACAGGTCAAACGGCTATTTAAATCTTTCCCATTTGTCTGCTTCATGGTTGGAAAAATTTAACATGCTTGGGAATTTAAGCTGCTCCATCTCTCATCTTACTATTTCATATTTCCTAGTCACTCTGTGGACCCCTGGATCTCACTTCTAATAACATGTGTTATTCCTTGTTATTCCTTGTATTATTAAGCAATCCTGGGAACTATGGTACGTGAACATCACTTTATTCTGCTTTGGTACAAGAGTTTGTGCTCTCCATTTCCTCTCCTCTCTCTCTCTTGCAGTACATGTGTCTTACCCTCACAGTTCCCACATCTGCTGTTAAGGAAAGCTGAGAGAGCATCTGCTGGTGGAGAGATCAGGCTCTTTTCAGATCATTTCTGGTGAACATGGAACACTGATCTCAGGAATGCTATGTGTCTTGAAAGCCATGCACCACCAGCTACAAGCTGAGAGAGATTCTCTGTCCAAGCACAAACTGTGACTCAGTGAGCATCTTGCTGTAGCTTTACCATTTTTCCTTAGGGGGGGAGCTCATGACCCTTCAACCCATTATTTGGATATGAACAGTCCTGCCAACAGTTCAGATTTTGATAGCCTATAAGCAAACTGCATTCCCTGTCTTTCCCAGGCCCTGTCTTTCCCAGTCCTGTTTACTGTTACTTTGCAGTTAGATGTTGTGACAGTTTCTAATTTGAACCTAATTCTGCTCTGATGTGGCAGGCAGTCCAAATGAGTTGTTTTTTTATGAGCATGCCACCACTGGTGGTTAGCCTGGCGCAATATGTTTTCAATTTTTTTCGTTGAAATTAAAACATTTGAGCAGTTTGTGGTCAGTGAATGCAGCCAGTTACCCTCGCTGTGGAGAACCACAAAAATACTGAAGGAATGAGTCATGTTCAAAAATAGTGCTGGCATCTTTTTAAAAAAAAGGTAGCAGAGGTCCAAATCTTTCTCCCTGACAAACAGATTTCTCTATCTTCTTCCTTCTTGTCACTTCTAGGTTTAGAAACATTCAGTTTTAAATTCAGGTGAAAATTGTAGTTTGCCTGGTTGGTTTCATGGAACATTCACATAACACCATCAGAAAATAGTATTTGTGTCTATATAGGGCATAGAGGTCCAACAACTCTCTTGGAATGTTTTGGAAAGAGTTCCTACATTCTGTTTCACCTGGTCTTATTTAACGAAACCATGTCTCTGAATTGCAGTGTTCTGCTGTGGTTGCTGTGCAAGAAGCAGCAGTCGCTGCTGCAGACTCTGGGATTGCGCAGTTGCAAAGACCATCTTACTTTGTTTGTTACATCTTATATAGCTCCAATATCTTTAGTGCCAACTAGTGACATTTACTGTAACTGCGCTGACTTCTCAAGTATCCGGTTCCATATAGTACAGAATGCCAACCACTGGAAAACAACTTGCGCTGTGCCAGAACCTGTCCTCCAGTTTCTTGAAAGCCCCGGCAGACACAAAACAGGCTTCTGGTTCTTTGCCTCATTCACACGCCATGTTATAATTTTGGTGGAGTAGAGCAAACCTTATGATTCCAAGTTGGCCAAGCGTGGCGTCTGTTTTTCTTTCCATTAAATATCTGAATAGGGAACAATCACACAGCATATGGTTCAATGATGGAACTTTGTTCCACAAGAGGCAGTGATAACCATCGACTTGGAGGCCTTTAAAAAAGCATGGAGCTACATGTATAATAACACTATCAATGGCTACTAGCCATAATGGCTATGTTCTACAAATGCCTCCAACTACCTGTTGCTGGGAATCCCAAGTGGGGAGATCCTTTTGGCTTGATCCAGCCAAACACTCTGCAATTACACCAGCTTTTATTGATCTGAAAAAATCCCCATAGGAAGAATCATTTATGGTATCTTTCACTGGATTTTAATTGGCGCATGGGATGATAGGAAGGCTGGATAACAAGTTTCCATACACTTCCTGATTTGGATGTTTTGTTTTTTTAAAAAAAAATCCTTTAAAAAAGAAAAGAAATACTTTGCTCTTTTTTTAAAAAATAGCAATGCCTTTACGGGAGACCTCAGCTAAGGATGCAACAACCAGAGAGATGATCCACAATATGTAGGACATTCACAAAACCCCTTGAAAGCAAGGTTAGCCCAGGAGAACTTCACTGAATTTTCCTCTCCATTTTGAATGCAAATTCTGTCATTCATTGAGGAAGAATAGTGAAAAGTAGTAGTAGCAGTGATATTTTTGGTACAGCGCTAGGAACAACTGTAGGAGGGGGCTATTGCCCTCGTATTCTGTTTGTGGTTTTCTTATAGGCATCTTTTGGGCCATTGTTGGCCATTCTAGGTAAGCCTTTCATATGATCTAGCACAGTGGTTTTCAACCAGCGTGCCGTGGCACCCTGGGGTGCCTTGAATGATGGCCAGGGGTGCCATGGGCAAAACTGGCCTCTGTCCCTCTTTCCTTCCCTCCCTCCTCTGATGCCCTCTTGTGTCTCTGCCTCCCAAAGGCTTGCACAGCTGTTCTTTGCAGCAGCCCTGGCACCTCCCTTTGGGGCGGGGGGGGGGCAGCTCAGAGACCAAGGGCGGCGGCAGCAGCTGCCCAGAGGACTCCCAAGGAGAGAGGAGAGGAGAAGAGGCTGAGGGAACACTCCACAAATAGGTTGTTTGAAAAAGGGTGAGAGGCTGCCATCATTGGGCTCCTGATCCCCACAGGGGTGCCTCTAATCTAGCAGGCTTCAACTCCTAAGAGTAAAACAGCCTGCAGGTCTTCCTTTCTGCTATCCACTCCCAGTCCTCCCCCTACCTGGTTATCCTACTTCCTTTTGATTATCCTATTTTCTTAGCCACTAACAGCTCCAGATACTTCCCTTCCTAACCCACCCCAATTCCAAAGATCCCAATTCATGTAATACTTATTTATTACATTCAACATAGCACAGCTTGTCCAACAGACAGGTGTTAGATTGTCTTTACATGTATGATGAATGTACAAGCCCAACTTCCACAACTCCCAATCCCTTTTCCAATCTCCCTGCTCTGTTTCAGCCCATCCTGCAGCAGATCCTTTTCCAGCCCACTGAGCCCTGTGACAACTCTTGGGCAAAGCACAAAGAAAATAACATTCATCTCCATTGATTCAATTGAGTATCTCTCTCTAATAGTGCCATTCACTGTACTTGGGGTTGGGGGGAAGTTCCTGACTGCTATTTTTAAAAGAACAGCTTCTTTTGAAAATCAGATTTCCAATGAGTCCGGCTAGCATCTGGTTATTAAATTGAATCCAACATAGATCAATTTAATTCAGCAGCAGTCTAATCAAATGGCATTTTGAGATTCTGCCTGCTGAGGTTTCATTTGTTCTTGATTCCATGATCAAAATTTCCTGAAAAACCAAACACTGAAATGCCAAGTTCACATTAGTAATAGTGACTCATTAATTCATTAGTAGCTGTTGTGGCTAAACCACGACAGGAAACATTTGGGTTCAGTAGCTTCAAAAAAGGCAAAGGAATCACTGCCTTACCAAAGGAACTTGCACTTCCACTCAGCAAATGCTGTTTCACATATACTGTATTTTCCTTTTTATGCAGTGTTGTGTTTTGATAACTTAGGCTGCAATTCTAAACCCGCTGACCCAGGAGTAAAGCCAATGAAATTCAATAGGACCTTCTTCTCAGTAGACATGGTTAGGATTGTGTTGCTAGTTTCTTCATTGGCAAAGATCACAAAGCAGGTTTTCCCATAGCACAGTCCTATAGGTAAGTGAAGTTTCCTACAAGATTCTCATAGACCTATGGAACAGCTTTAACCCTTCCTAAATGTCTGCCTCTGTGAGCCAAAGCTTGGGGGGGGAGATATGTATTTATGCAAATTTGTTGTTATTTCAAGTTACACTGGCTTACTGACAATTTTTTGTAGACTGAAAAAGTGCCCTTGAGCATAAGGTTTCATTTAAAAGATGTATTTGGCTCTGAGCTGTACAAATTCCTGTGGATAAATTAAGATGAGTAGATGATGACGTCCATGCCTGGGAATTCCAAGTGCCAAAATAAATAAAGTAATATATTGTCCATATCTGCCTTTGGTCATTTTCTCCAGGACACATTTGTGTATGCTGCAGTTTTACCCTCACTTTATTTGCACCAGAAGTGTAGTTTTCTGCTTTAAAGCAGTCTTTGAAAAGGATTCTCCTAAACTCCTTCCACAATATTTGGATTTGTGTGTTTATTCTAGGATTCCTGACAGTGGGATTCAGTCCCAGTAGCTACTGTCTAAAAGCAATGGAAGGGGTGGCACAACATTGTAATATTTCTTTTGTGTGGATGTGCTCCAGCAGACTAAGTTTACTCACGTGCTGCTTTGTTATTGGGTGTGAACAGAGATAAACAATGCAGACCAATTCATGAAGAAGGCTGAATGCTCCGCCTCAGGTATCAAATTTAGGACCCAAGTTTAGGATAATACTTCATGACAGATGGGTGCCGGGTAACGTGGCTGATTTTATGGGTGTGTTAATAGGTTTTTGTCTGTGTATTTATTTACAAAAAGCTGTGTGTTTATCTGAACCTTGACATTCATAGTATGGAGAGGCACTTCTGGAAGAAACCTGTATGTTTATCTGTTAACATTCTATGAGGGCTTAACATTGGGTAGTTTCATAACAGAGCCACAAAACTTAGTTTAGAATTCTAAGTTTTGTAGAAAACTTTTGAACAGCATTCTTTATCGAAGTCTCAGGTAGACTTTTCCCACCTAGAATGGCTATCAGAGCAATACCCATTCATACCCTTCTTGGATTCCCCTTCAAGGAATCAAAACTGTGTCAGAGGTGTTTTAGGGTTGTGTGACTCATGTGGGCTCCATGCTGTAGGAGGTGGCACAACAGTGCTGTAGAACGGAGCTTGAGAGGCAGGGCCCCTGAATTTTAGTGTCACACAGGGAACTGCTGAAATTGCAGAGCCAAAAGTCTGCTACTGACTGGATTACTCTGCCTAGCTGGATGCAAATCTTTAAAATTGCTAACTTACCCCCCCCAAAAAAAAAACACACACCCAAAACAAACCCAAACCTTAAAGAACTGCTGAATTTACAACCATTTGACAATAATTGACCAGTCAATAGAATGGGCAAATCACCAGTCCTTAGCCACTCATCATCATATCACAGTGACTGAATTCCTCCAAACAGGTGGATACATGCAAGGTGCATTAATAGTTCCAAGATGCTGTAGCCATCTAGCCAACTGCTCCAGGAAGCCTGTGTTCAATGCATGTTCCCAACACTTCTTGTGTTCTGCCTCTGACCTCATTGCCAGAGCAAGTGGCCAAATGTACTTGGTAGAGCAACCTAGTTGTGTGGGGCAGGGGAGGTAATCTTTTTGCTGTAAGGCAGTGGGAAGGGGGATGTTAAGGTTGGCCTTTGCAAATGAGTCCCACAGCATTTCTCTGCCTTATATAGCTGGGCTTTGGTCATGGTCAATGTCTCTGCTGTCAACCGAGTAAACTGCTTTGACCAAGTATACATGCCTTTGAAAACATTCCACGAAGCTCTCTTCTATTTGGATAAGGTTTGCAGCTCGTTCGTACTGGGTGCTATAAAAGCAATGCTTTGCAATAGCAAAAAGCCCGTGGAAATTAAATTTTGAAAGCAGAAGAGAGAAGATATGGTTGGCAACCTTTCCCCACTATTTTACTGTCAATCGGGCATTGAATAAATATACTAGGTAAGTGGAAACTGTGCTCAACCAGTATTGTCCAGCTGTTTAAATATTGTTACATGTAGCATAGCTTTGCTAAGTGTGTGAGAGAGAGAATGAGAGAGAGAGAGAGAATGAGATGGCGGCGGGGCAAGAGGGAAATTGTTGCCATAGCTAACTTTTCCTTTGTGACAACATATAATAAACTTGTAGACAACGAATTTCCTTTCACACTTCCTTTCTGGTTCCACTTCTAAGGGACACATGTAATCGGAATCTAAGGAAATGGGGACCATAATTTTTTCCAGTCATTTTTTAACCTCTGAAACCTGACGCAGTATTTCCTGTGCTGATTGGCTCTGAGAAGACACCTCTGTTAAAGTGCCCCCGTGATGTAAACCTGTAAAGGCTCAGAGTTTAACGGAGGAAAAGGACAAGCAGAAGCGAGCCAGTGCAAATAAACCAACAGCATTTGGTGCCAAAAGCACACATGCAAGAGAAATTCATACCGAGCTACAATGTCCTCCTCACAAGCTAAGAAAGCGCTTGAATGCTGATCACTAGAAGCATCTGAAAAAGGGGTCTTTTGCACTTCACTTGAGACCATGAAGTTTGTCTTATAAGTGGCTGGCAGTCCAGCTCAGAGTAAGTGGGTAATCGTATAGGGACAGAGCATCCACTATGCGTACAGAAGCTTCCAGGTTTAATCCCTGGCATCTTCAGGTAGGTCTGGGGAAAACCAGTGATGAAATCCCAAAGAGCTGCTGCTGGTCAGTGAACACAATGTGGAGCCTAGAGGGGTATAGAGTAGCTTCTTGTGTTTGTAAGTTGCACGGATCATAGAATTGTAAAGTTGGAAGGGACCAAGAGAGTCATCTAGTCCAACTCCTGCAATGCAGGAATCTTTTGCCCAATGTGGGAATCAAACCCACAACCCTAAAAGTCTCATGTTCCACCAAGTGAGTTATCAGATGGGCTATGCAAGAATTAATGTTGGGTTGGGATAGTTCTAGTGCCTTTTTACTTGGATTTGGGGCAGGAGACATTTCTAGTTTTAGCAAATTTGCATTGTCACCTGACCACCTACCATTCTCTCACTATGACCAATGTAATAGTAAAGAGGGCCTACATTCTATAAGTGTGTGTGTGTTTATGTACACACAAACACACACAAATACACTTATAGAATGTAGGCTTTCTTTACTATTACATTTTACTAATATTACTATTACATTGGTCATAGTGAGAGAATGGTAGATGGTCAGGTGACAATGCAAATGATCTAAAAGGTTTTGCTAGATTAAGGAAAAAAGGTCTCAATAAGAAGGATGATGGGACAATGACCAAAAATAGGGTCAAAGTAAGACTTATGTCAAGATCAGTCACATAATATCATGCAACAATATACAATATTTTACATGGCAATAACTAGGGAAGTGAAGGTACAGACAAAAAGAGAAGACAGATTGCATGATTATTTTGGAGCTGACAGGATGGCCCCAATGTTTTGGTAAGTTGGGTTTTCCCATTAGTTAAGCGTTGAAATTAATTGCATCTCCTACAACATATCTTTCTATGCCCATGCACATTAGAACATTCAAAGACTATAGATACCCATTTAAATAAATTTTCATGAGTTGCCACAGCTAATAAGGGAGCAGATAATGTGCTTATTCTTGAAATGTCTTATTGAACGTATTAAAAGCATAGGTACTACACTCTTTCCACCAAGTCGATGACAACATTTCCCTTTGATCATGTTCTATAGTTCTAATTCAATGAATTTCAAAAAGGAACAAAAACAGTCTTCTAATGGAAATGGAATCATACTCATAGAAAGGAGCAGGCTGGGATTTGCGGCTGTCCAAACACAATATATTTGCTCTAACTAAAGGGAGTTTATATAGGTCCGCATAGAAAACCTCTTGAGTGAGAGCAAACATAGACCTCTTATAAGCTTAATAGTTAATCTGTACAAGAGATTTAAGTTAAAGGTTGCTGTTTGAAGTCTAGTTACTTAAAAAACATCATCACTGACTCACGTGCTCTACAAACAATAGGCATCTTTAGGTTATTCTTATAATGGGAAGTTTGCTCTTCTAACACTGACTAGCATTGTTTCTGCATTAATATTCTCCTGCACTCTTATAATAACTAGGTACTATTATACATTTATTGGTGATAACTGCATCCATAAAGATTTCTATAATTACCATTTTGATATGTTGCCATTTTGTCTATTGCCTGTTGACTTTTTATTTAAGGAACTTTGGCTTCAGCTGATTCTTAGTATGATTGATGCATCTAATTATACTTTTACATTTTATGAAATATCAAAATATCTGCAAGCAGGCAGCTGACATTATCAACTTATTAATTGCAGGCAGATGGTGATAACCATACATAATACAACTAGCATTCTGATTTAAGCCTGCTGGTGTTGGCTACATGCCATAACCTACACCTTGCATACAGCTTATTTTGGGTCACATCTTCCAAAACAAGCGTTTCTAAAGTTAATTTTTGAATTGCTTCTCTTAATGATTTGTTTTTTAATTGTTGTGTTATTTATGCTAAACAACTGTGTCGTTTATGCCAATAACTACTGTGCAGTAATTTTCCAATTATTCACTTACCTTCATTTTTATCTCTTTTTCTCTCGCCTTGTCATAATTGCTCAGATTTGAACTTGATTAACCAATTAATTGTCACGGTGCCAAGTTCAATAAGACTTTTCAGCTTCTTTCCAGATGTAATTTGCTGAGTCGTTTCTATATAAAGGAATCTCATGGAAAGGAGCCCTCAACACCTCAAATGAAAGATTATCCTTGTGGCCAACTACTCCTTATCAATATGCTTTCCATTAAGTTTAATCCATGGTTATGTGTCTGAAGCAGAACCTAAGCCTGACTTAGAAATATCTGTATTAGAAATGCTCTACTATACCGCCTGGTTCTTGTGGTTCTTTAGTTGAAAAAAATGCATCTGGTTCCCCAAAGTCTCTGCTTCTTTTAAGTCAGTGACAAATGTTTAAATGGAGACATGCTTTTGCAGATGGAGCTTTCAGCTTTAAAAAGAAATAATGAGAAAGGGTCTCTCTTCCAGGAAAACCCAGCCATTTAAATGCAGATATTTGTTGTACCAGAGTTCACCAGCTAAAGTGTGAATCAGCCCACACATAGTTGCATTAAGAAAATGATGAATATCATAAACATGAATGCAAGGTGTCTCATTTAACAGACAGACTAACAGCACAATCCCATGCATGCCTAATCAGAAGTAAGTCCCAATACTGAGGTCAGCAATTCCAGAAGAGGAGAGCCTATTCTTCCCAATGCACTCAAAATCTGTTCGGTGGACTGAGAAGAGTGCAATTAACTGTGTCTTCCTCTACATTGCAATACAGTCCCTTAACCCACGCAACAGCTCTTTGATAGGCTGAAATAAGTAAGGTAAAAGGTAAAGGACCCCTGGATGGTTAAGTCCAGTCAAAGGCGACTATGAGGTGTGGCACTCATCTCGCTTCAGGCCGAGGGAGCCGGCGTTTGTCCATAGACAGCTTTCCAGGTCATGTGGCCAGCATGACTAAACTGCTTCTGGCTCAATGAAACACCGTGACAGAAACTAGAGTGCACAGAAATGCTGTTCACCTTCCCACCACACTGGTACCTATTTATCTACTTGCACTGGTGTGCTTTCGAACTGCTAGGGTGGCAGGAGCTGGGACAGAACAATGGGAGCTCACTCCGTCACAGGAATTCGAACCGCTGACCTACTGATCGGCAAGTCCAAGAGGTTCTGTGGTTTAGACCACAGCACCACCCGCTCCCTGAGCTGAAAGTGGTATAATTTACATTGCACCCCAGCAACAAAAACTGCACCATGTGGGGATGGTGGGATGCAGTTTTGGGCCCTGAGCAACAGGGTACATACGATATGCAGGATTTCAGTCTAACAGATTGATTTAGGTTACCTTGAAATTAATGTGACCAGTTAGCCATGATTTAAGACCCACTGAAATACATGGGACAAGCACAACCTGCTTAGTTCAAGTTCATACCAACCCACTATATCATTCATTCATTGATTCGTTTTATCCATATGCCACATGTAAACCACTTTGAGCATGACCTCTAGCAGTGGAAGAGGGATGCATTTCAAACAAACACTGCCAAAACATGGTGAAAATTTCATAATAACATAGCAAAACAAAAAATATAGTAACATACATAAAACCCTATTTCAGTACTGTAAATATAAAAAGATTACTTAAACAATGTGTAACATCCAGTAGGAAAATAACAAGGGAGCTTTACAGTTTCATCTTAGTCCTACAGACAACCTTCCCATGATGTTGCTCAAGACTCTCAAGCTTATTCTGTTGTTAACATCTGACTTTTTACTTGCAGGGCAAAATGATCTTAGATCATATAAAAGCATACCGTAAACATCATTGCCCTCCATGAAATAGCACAATAGATTTGTAATTCAGTTTTGTAGGACAGTTCACAGATCAGGCTTTCTTCCTGATACTAACCCCACCAAAGTCAGACAAGTGAGGTTTTAGTCCAGCTCCAGAAACCCTGGAAGTAAAAAAGTCTGGCAGCCAGATTCTTCTGGAGTGATAGAACTGATTTATCTCTGTCTTTATAGGCCTTAACAAGGCTGCTTCAAGACACCATATTCTTGATGTTATTTTGTCTCTGAGAAATTCTAGCCATCTGCAAGTTTTTATAACTTAGAGCATTAGCTGGCTGCTCCTCAGACAGCCATAACTTTACAGATGGCGGTGTGTTTGACAGCAGAAAGATACCTATTGAAAATCCCCAAATATTAATATCAAAGCATTAAAGGCTAGTATGAGAACATTTTCCCATCCTTTCCCCCTGCGGCTGTGTTCTAACATTTGGTTAAATTTGTTTTGTTTTTCCACTGTTTCCCATCTGCAAGACTTGGGCGCCGTCTTTCAACTTCCCTGCACATTCTCACGTGGTCAGCATTGCAAAAACTGTTAAGAGGGACAAGCTTGGCTGCTTGTTTTTCTTCTCTCTGTGGTCCATGGAATGCTCTCGACAGCCATTGCATAAGAGTTACACTAAAAGAGGGCGGCTCAGTGTTGTGGGTGTTTGCGGAGACAGCAGAAGGGACATCCTTCCTGTTACATGATAGTAATCTGTGTGTCATCCTGAACAGAAGAAGGCATCCTAATTCCACAGTGTAGTCAAGTTTACCAAGAAAGCCTGCAGCAAAGCTAAGACTTGTGCTAGCTGGAAAATGGGTGAAGCCCCTTCTCTGAGGTCAGAGTTGGGCAGAAGAACAAAGGCCCATAGCAGAGTTTCAGGGATGCAGTTTGTCTGATGTAAGCAAGAGGGAAAATAGTTGTGTTTCGCAAGCAGTTTGCAAGCTGGAGAAAGGGCAGGAGTCAGAGCAAAGTAGGATGACAGTCTGACTCTAAGACGGCAGCCATGGGACACACGGGACCCTCTTGGAATATAATGCTGTGAGCCCCTCCATCTTAGGCTCAGGTTGTGAATATGTGTAAATAAACCATATATTGCGATTTATATGACACCACAATCACTTCCAAAGGAAACACAAACCCTGAGTAAGTGCCTGGAGCCCTGGAATATCACACTGCTGTGGAGATTGGCATGCAGCAGGATCATAAAATTAAAATCCACAATGCTGCCCATACCAAAGTACACAGACATGCCTTGGGGCTTTTGTAATAATTTGCATCCTTCTGCTCCAATAAATATCATCCTCTCTATTTTTACATGTTATGCAAAACATTTGGACCAAATGATATATATCTGTTGCTCAGAATACTTGGGGGGTATTTTATTTTATTTTTTAAATAGGCCAGCTATTCCTCCTGCCCAACAAGGGCAAAGAGAAAGCCAAAACATTTGTCAAAATGCAGTCCATTTTCCCAGGTGCATTTCTTTGAAATTTTACTTTGATGTCATCTGTGACAAATATATGATACATGACGTATTCCTCTTGAGCGAGATGTAGCCATTTTTACTGCTTGGAAAAGCGAAGGAGTATGACTTTGCTATCTTTTTTTCTACCTGCGCTGCATAGATTGCACACATCAATTCCAGTCCACTGTAGACAAGACAACCTTTACATGATCCCCAGAAAGTGTATATCACCCACAACTGCCTTTCTTTTTTCATAATAACCCATCTATCAGGGAAAGTCTCTGTTACTGAGCTGTATTGGGTTTTATACTGAGTTATATATGGGTTACCTATCATGGAAGTGCTGATGATTCTCAATTTACAGGTGCTCACATTGGGGGGGGGAGGAGGGAATTACCATCTGAACCATGCTGACTTGTTGATCTTTCCAAACTTTGAGGAAAAGTGGGGCACATATTGTAGGCAGCAAGTTCTAGATGAACGCAAGTAAAAGGAACAGAGACAGCCACCATTTAGAGGACATTGCTATGACTGTTTTTGTTCCAGCTGGTTGATGTGTAGCAGAGCCATCATTTTCAAATCCTGGCTGCAAGGCTCTATGATATTCTTTATTCCATTTTCATTACTGGAATTAAACCTAGAAGTGGGTAAGGTATAATAAGGCCACGGAATGTTAGCAGAGAAAGGGGGATTAAGATAGAGCACAGAACTGTGATTTGATCTCAGCTACACTGGTGAGTTATTGACTATATGGACTCAGCTACACTGGTGAGTTATAACGTTTAAAATGTGTTATACAAATGTGACGTCAGAGGGCACTGTTGAGCAGTGATCCGTTGCTAATCAAAAACTGTATTGAGAGCTATATTTTATAGCTTATTTTAAATAGTGTTTTTCAGATCAGTGTCGATCCAGCCCTAGACTCATGGGTCTATAATATTTACTGAAAGTTTCCTTGGATCATAGAAATGTGACAGTTCATGATAGTTTTCTGAAATTCTTAGAATTCCAAGTGGTAATTTTATAGCTGAGTCATATACAACCTTGTTGTACAAATGTAACATCATGCTTATAGGTACTTAAATGTACTACCTGTGGACCTAAGTTCTATTTAAATCCTCTGTGCCAAAACACAGTTTATTGTGTCTTTCTTTCTGAACAGCTTTCTGAACAGACCTCAGTATTGTGAACAATTAATTATATTCTGTAAGCCCTTGGATGTCACTGTCTTAAAAAGATAAACGGCCAACTAGTCCTAACCACTACGTATTTTGGGGGCCTTTTCATTTCACCTTGGAAAAAATAGCAAAATATATAATCTGTGGATCAGCAGTTCTAAAAGAACTTAATCCACACAGGAATGCAGCATTAAACATGTCCTTCAAATCTCTCTGATGACTAAACACATCATTTGGAATGACATGACAAAAACACAGGAAACATGATTGGGGGGAGGGGGGAAATAGCTTGAGCTAACATCAAACGTGGCACATGCACCGGGCATTTTCAGAGGGATTTCCTGTATACTTAAAAGCTGCAATGATTTGGCATGCCTTGGATCTGCAGCTTCTGACCCACCAAACACTTAACGAAAGCAAAGGGTTGAGCTCATTAAGTGAAAGGCCAGGTGTTTGCAAAGACAGAAACTCTCAGAAGAAGCTAATAAAAATCTGGCTTTGCCCCGTGAAAAGAAAGCCTGAACATTAGCAAGAAATGTAAATCAGAAATTGGAGCAAAACACATGGAAATTCAATTATTCCAATGGCAGCCTCATCCCAGGGGAAGATTTTAGCTGCAGTGGCACAAGCAACGGTTTTTGCTGTTGTTGCTCAATTTCAATCTGCTTCCAGCTGGCTCTGCTCTTTTCTCTGCAAAGCACTGATTTGTGTTAGGCTTGTAGCCAGAAGCTTAGTGGTCGGGGCCACCATGGGGCAATGTGAAACAACAGTTTAGGGGGAAATTATCTGCTACAAGTAGTCTAATAGGTTCAAATGACAGCTAAGATCCATGTTTGCATGTTGTTATTATTGCACATACTTTAAATGAAATACAAGTACAGTTTAATTCAAGTAAAATATTAGATTCAAATTATGCCTCTGAAAATTTCTGATACTTGGAAAGCTGTGTTTGAAATAATACGTAGCAGTCATCCAAAAGCTTAATAGGTGAATTGTCCACATAGTGTTTCTGCACAGATGTCCTGATATGGTTGTATCTGCAGAGTGCATTGATCAGTTGGGTATATAAAGGGTCAGAGGATCTTTTAGGTATCCTAGTCCCATGCTGCCTAGGGCTTTATATCCCTAAACCAGCACCTTGAACTCAGTTTGGTAGTTAATTGGCAGCTTTCTTTTTATACCTCTCATAGTTTCTTCCTGTTTCATTCTGTCCAGTACTTCAGTGTCTTCAGGTTCTACCTAGATTCCCAGAAGAAATTCTACAAGTTTTATTTAGTTATTTGTTGAATTTATATCCTGCCCTTCCTCCCCAAGGTGCACCTAGGTTTGTGCCTCTCATGTGCATGATAAAGGTTATGTTTGGGCTAAGACACCTGCAAAACTGAAGACATTTTGTGTCAGCCATGACCCTACCTTTCTTTGAAGCATTTATATTTTACAATCAAGTAACTGATCGTTGTTGTTTTTTACTTCAGCCCTGAGTACAGCACCTTTAATGTATAACAATCCCTTTTTCTCAGTATCACAAAGTACTTACAAAGCTCCTTTCAGTTTTTGCCAGACTGTCTGTTTTTGATTCAGCAAAATGTATGTGCACTTCCATGAAAATCTACAGTTCATTATTTAAAACAAAACAAAAAAACCAAGCAGAGAGATCTTGTTGTTCAGAAGAATGAGTGTGTATCGGGAATGAGAGAGTTCCAAAAATATATAGCCGGAATACACTGGGCAAATAATGTTACAGCATACGTAAATTGTTCCCCTTCCCTTTTTTCTCCTTTTTGAGGAATAAAATAGCAGGCTTCTAAAAGTTCCCACGAGAAATGAGAACATAACAAGAGCCTGAGGGGGTCAGTATCCTGTTATCACAGTTGGCCAACTAGATGTCTATGGGAAGTCTGAAAGCAGGACATGAGCACAAGAACATTCTCCACTTGTTCCATACCCTCAAATGGAAATAGGGACATTTCTCAACCCCACTCCCAACCCATTTCTCAACCCTTGTCCCACCCAAGGATGGCTTTCATAATTCCAGGACTGTCCTGGAAAAGAGGGACACTTGGAGGGCATTATATTCAGAGGGTGATAGCTATTGATAGGCCTACCCTCCATGAATTTGTTTCATTTTCTTTTAAAGCAGTTGGTGGCCATCACTGCTTTGGTACTTCCAAGACAGAAGGGAGATCCTACAAACTAGGAGATGCCCATAAGGAATAAGATTTAGGGGGAGGGCTATAGCTCAGCATCTCCAAGTAGGAATGTCCCCCTGTCTGAAACCTTGGAGAGCTGCTGCCATGTCAGTGCAGACTGTGCTGAGCTCGACGGAGCAATGGTCTGACTCTATCTGAGGCAGCTTCCAACATTCCTAAGCGAGCTTCTGTCTGTGGAGCCAGGATAGATGAAAATGGCCTCCTAGGATGGACACTTCTCTCAACAGGCTGCAGCTGACAAAAATGGAAAGGAACTTTGAGGAACTGAGAGGAAAAGAGACTGTCATGCTATAAAGGTGTGCCGTACTTGGGATTGATGTAAAGAAGGGATCAGTCACTTTATTGTAAAATAGCTCTGCTTTAAAAGAGAGGGTGGGTCGCACCCACAAAGCGGTGTCTTCTCCATCCAGAGCAAAGGCTGGACTGAGGCCAGAGTGTTTTCACATGTGAGACTTGCAATGCTTTTTAGCCTGGAACAATGGATGTCGCTAATGAGGGATTGATAGTGGAATACAGCCATTTTTAAATTGAATGCATATTCTCTGGCCAAGGTAGACTCCACATTCTATTTACAGACAAGAGAAATGCACAAACGGGTTTCAATTTGATGTATTTTTCCAGACTCGCTTTCTCAGTAGGGCAATCTCACCCTGCCCCAGAAGCAAGCCTCTTTAAAACCCATTCATGCAATTTCTGATTGTGTGGAATGGTGTCATGTGGAGGATGGGTGAGTCTTCCTCTTGTAGCACAATTCTGCACATGTTAACTCAGAAGCAAGTCTCACTGTGTTCAGGGAAGTTCACGGCCAGGTGAGTGTGCACAGTGTTATACACAACAAGGACACTCATCAATGAGAAGTCTGCTTCTCATTTTAATTCAGTACAAAAGACGTGTGCTTCATCTATCAGAAATTTGGGAGACACTGCACCATAGAAAAACTCTGTGTGTTTCTGAAAGCTTTGAATGATGTCATTTTCATGTATGTTGAACTAAAAGCCAAGCTATCACAATTATTTCAGTGAATTAATCATGTCTGTATAGCTTTCAGGAATAATGTTTATGTACAATATAGAATAATGTGTCCCAAACGTTTGGTAAGGGGCGCCATATGTTGAAGAGTGAAATCCTGTTGTCATGTACAGCAATCATGTCACTGTTATTTTTGAAAGGTGCATTCGCAGTGCAGAGTCAAGTTATTTGCTTTTTCATTTCATTCCAAGTAGAGACTACCAAATCCCCCACCTCCACAAAAAACCAGACTTTTACCTATCATTGATTCATAATGCATGTCTTTAATCAAGATAAATTTGGCCCTGATTTAAAGAGTGTGCTAACCACTAATGTATGTGCAAATTCAGATAGCAGAGGAAGGTTGTTCCTGGCCCTTTGCTGAGGAGAATACAGCCAATCAATCACTGAAGTTTATTCAGGGATGGTGTATTTTTTGCTTAGAGACTATTTTGATTAAAGCTGTATTCTCTCAACTGTCATTCCAGTAAAGCTGAGCAAACAGTACCTCCCAGCTGAAATTATACAAAAATATCTGCTCATTGTACATTTGTTATCAACGTGTAGAGAAAACAAAGCACTCCTTTTACCAAATCCCCTTTCTAACCTACAGTTTGATGGCAAATAACTTAGGAGGGTAATAAAACAAATCGAAGCCAAATAAGCGAAATTTTACATTCAGTCCAAAATAACTAGAAATGAGAGGTGAATAAGCTAGCTGATCTTCCAGTAAAAGTAAACACGGCTACATACATGTAGGCTTCATGTGGGAACATGAAATGGTTGCACACCACCCCTATCGCCAAGCAGTGTAAGATTGCAGAGGTTCCAGGTGCTTACCCAGGGTTCAGTTTCCTTGAAATGCAGGACAGTGGAGATATATACAACCTGAACCTACAATAAAGGGGCTTCCAGCATCAACACCCCATGAGGTATTGTTTCCCTCATAGTCATAGCCTTGGATTTCAGCAGAAATCAAGCACAGCTCACTCTCTCTGGCTTCTGCATCTTCTAGCTCAGCTTCCTCTCAAACAACTTTCCCTGTTGTCCATCTCACTACCAGCCAGGTGAGGAAGTGGGGCCCATCCATTTGTCCTCTGCCACAGAGCAACTTCCTTCCTTCATACTAATGACCCATACTTAGGGACCATTATGGCCCTTGCCTGGCTATTTCAACAATGGCATCCTCCGTTTTAACGCTCCCTGGAATTAGATGGGAGACTCAGGCCCCGCAAACTCACAACAATATGTAGGCACCGAAGTATTTCCCACTGTTATAAGCCTCATGTGAAGGATGGGAAAAGACAGTAACAAATTCCACCTGTCCCCAATTGTATGATTTATTGCCCGCCGCCCCACCCTTCACCCTAAGGTCCTAGGATTACAATGTTAAAAACAGTTTAAAACAAATTATGATCATAAAAATGAGTCCTAAAAAATATATGACACCTCAAGTTTCAAAAGCCTGGGAGAAGTGTGTCTTCAGCATTCTCCAAAAGCTGTATAACAGAGGTGCCACGTGCAGTTCCACAGCTTAGGGGCCAACACAAAGAATGCCCTCTCCTGGGCTGGGAAACTACAGTTCCCAGAATTCTTGCTTTACATGAATAATAATAATAATAATAATAATAATAATAATAATAATAATTTATTATTTGTACCCCGCCCATCTGGCTGGGTCTCCCCAGCCACTCTGGGCGGCTTCCATAAAAACCAAAAATACACTAAAATATCACAGATTAAAAACTTCCCTGAACAGGGCTGCCTTAAGATGTCTTCTGAATGTCAGGTAGTTATTTATTGCTTTGACATCTGATGGGAGGGCGTTCCACAGGGCAGGCGCCACGACCGAGAAGGCCCTCTGCCTGGTTCCCTGTAGCTTTGCTTCTCGCAATGAAGGAACCGCCAGAAGGCCCTCGGCGCTGGACCTCAGCGTCCAGGCAGAACGATGGGGGTGGAGACGCTCCTTCAGGTATACTGGGCCGAGGCCGTTTAGGGCTTTAAAGGTCAACACCAGCACTTTGAATTGTGCTCGGAAACGTACTGGGAGCCAATGTAGGTCTTTCAAGACCGGTGTTATGTGGTCTCGGCGGCCACCCCCAGTCACCAGTCTAGCTGCCGCATTCTGGATTAGTTGTAGTTTCCGAGTCACCTTCAAAGGTAGCCCCACGTAGAGCGCATTGCAGTAGTCCAAGCGGGAGATAACTAGAGCATGCACCACTCTGGCGAGACAGTCCGCAGGCAGGTAGGGTCTCAGCCTGCGTACCAGGTGGAGTATGATGTGCAGGCAGCCTCTGGCAGTCTCAGTCCATCTCTCAGTCAGTAATATACTGATGACATACAGATAGCCTGCTATACAGGGCTGTTGTAGCAAGGGCTCTTGCAAGGTATACAAAAATAATGTACACGAAGCAATTTTCAAACTCTCTATAAATGCTTTGTATTATTATAACACCTCAGTACAAAAGATTGCCTCTTATTTGGAAAGGATTGACCTAAAAGGCCTTTAGCTTTTCCGTAGAACGTATGTAACTAATTGCCTTGCTTTCATGTTTCTTTTTCCTACGTAGATGCTACCTTGATCTAGGGATGAAATGTGGCTTTCTTGGTTTCCTTAGGCACTCTAAGCTTCTCTAACAGCCTGCAAAGTGGCGATTGTGTGGGCGAATTCTCCTCTTGCTAATTATAGCTGAGCACGGAGGACCACAGTTTCCCTCCATGGATCATTAGCAGATAGATGTGCCTAGTTTGTGTGGCACCAATCCTTTAAGCCTTCATAAATATTCAGCTCATGGTCTGGAAGGGAAACTGTCCTTGGCTGGCTAGCATGCTCAATGACTCATAGGGAGGTGTGAAACGGTTCCCAAATCCCAGCCCCATTTGGAAGGATGTGCAAACAGCTTTAGACACATAAGGGACATCTGTGATTTTAAAGGATAATTGTCCCCCTCCTCCCAATTTTTTCTACTTTGCACTCTCACTCCCTCTCTTTCTCTTTTTCTCTCTCTCTCTTCATTCTCTAGTGGGTTTTAAAATAGCTCTCGATGGAAGCAGAAAAGCATCTCCTTAGCCTGTCAGTCTAGAAAGTAGATCCTCAGGGACATTTGCCACACAGTGGAAATTACCGTACTTTGGGATTGTCACTGCAAAAGATTAACGGTAAGAAGTCCAACGTGTATGTTCTGTGCATTTTAAAACAAACTTATGCTCCATGTGCAATTATAGATCACCTGCAGCAACTCAGTGGAACATAGCACAAAATGGCGGCCACTGAGTCAACTCTCTAACCAAGATGTGAGGCTGATGAAAGAAGCTCACCCAGTGGACCCCTGCTACAAAAACCTGCCGGGTTCATGACGACAACCTTGGAATGCTTGATAAGAAACATTGGCTTCAACTTGCTCTGACCAAGTGTCTCTCCTCTCCTCCCTTTTAGCTTTGATCAGTGTCTGCATTAAAGACTGACAGTTTTAAAAATGGAAGCCCTCAAGAGCTCTCTTCTCCACCGCCACCTTCCACAGCCCTCCAGTTTATCTAGGTATTCTCCTGGGAATCAAACATGACAGGCTGCAGAGACCTCAAGCCTGCCTGGTTTCCTTCTTGCTGCAATCTTTTTATCAAATAGCCGAGGGATTATGAGTAAATAAAACTGAGCACATCATAAAACCAAAGACCTTACACCGATGATGAATAATTGGCTATATGCTGCTTCCAGGATCACAGGCATAATTCAGCTTGACTGACCCAGGATTACTGGCTTTGAGTGCTCTTTTTCTGCACTCCTACTTCCAGTGGACTCTCACCACTCCCTCTTCTTTTGGGATTTACCTACCTGATGCTAAGAATCCCCACTTTCTTTAGTTCTTTAGCTGAAGACTAAAGACTAGAGACTAAAGATCCCCACACCCCAAGTGTCTGAAAACAAGTTTGTAGGTTTCGAGTGTGTGTGTGTGTGTGTGTGTGTGTGTGTGTGTGTGTGTATCACATTAAAGTCAGAATGATAACTTTAACTTGCTTTTAAGGACAATAGCTTAAATTTGTTGTCGTAAGCACACACACCAACAATTACAATTCTATATAGGATGTATACTTGAGAGTAACCCCATCAAATCCAGTGGGTTTTATTTCTAAATAGATTTGAACAGGACTGAGAGTTCAAATCTGAGGTAGATATGGTGAAAACTGAAACACATCAGATTTGTTTGTCCATCATTGGGTAATCCCAGAAGATTACCCATAAGGAAATTCAGCTCTTGATACGGGAAATAGAGGTTATTGGTGGGGATTTCTTTTCCTAGCAACTTCTTGGTTACAATAGCCAAACTATTCTCAGATGTTGTAATCCTAAAGAAGCACAATTGTTTTGGCATATGTTGTTCAAACACGCATTGGGCATTTGCTGAGCTTGCACTGATGTGCTCTGTTATGCACAAATAGCTCAGAGAGTGATAAATTTGCACCAAGTCTATATAACTAACATCCACATATGAGAAATAGTGTGAGGCTAATGTATGCATGGGTGGTATATTGCATGTGATATGGCACATACACTTATCATCTGTCCATGTCTATGCACCATGTGCATATTCCATCTCTCTTATGTGCCAAATCTGTACATTGCATTCTCTTTCTGGATATGACCTAGGACTTGCTCCTGAATCCAACTGAGTACTAAAGACTACAGTCGGAATGGTATTGCGAACCATCCTTTCGTTCCACATCAATGTGTTTTGGATCAGTTTAGAACAGAAGTAACTTGAGCTGCAACACAACATAAACTCTGGTGGCAAAAGCACTGAAACAGATCGGTCCACCAATTCGTAATGGTTGCTGCTGCCCCAACTCTGTTCCAGATCAGCCCAAAGCCAACATGATTCTTTGTTAGATCTCAGCTGACACATTTCTGCCAGCCAACATGAATTGCAAACTGGTCCACATTCCTTTCTTTCAATCATTTATCATCATGAATTACATTGTCTTTAAAAAGGATAAGAATAAAATACTCTCTGGGAAGATCTGATGAGGCCACTATTTGGTTTGTGTGTGTTTTAAATTAAATACAGGCATAGACAGGCAGCAAAGGTTCACAAGTCCTCTTTAGTTTGAGTATTTCCCCCCACCTGCACAGCTTTGGCTTCAAAATCTTGGTGAAATCACTTCCCCTCTAAGGTTTCAAGTTATTCTAGGCTCTAGTTGGCCCACAATTCATGCAATCTTTCTTTGTGGTGCTTTGTTATTCTGTTTGCAGACTCAATCCAATATTGTTGAGTGAAAACATCAAAGTCCCAAAACATCAGCCTTGCATATTATATGAAATTATTCATATTTCTGTTATTGAATGCATCTGAATGAAATGTAAGCGGTATGTATCTATGATTTTTGGCCTTCAAAGTGTGTTGCTTCAGAATAAAGACAGAACTAAGAAGGAAAGATTAATATATCCCTTAAATCAGCCATAGCATAGCATAGCTTGTGCCAACAACATGCTGCAATACTATGCTTGCTTACTGAGAATTAAGCCACACTGTGCTCAATATAGAGATTTCTCCTAGGTAAGTGGACTTTGGAGTGCAGCTTAAGCTAAAAATCCCCAAATAAGCAGAAATAACTCCTGCCCAGTTGTGGGCAGCTGTGTCATATGCAAAATTCAGAAGATTGCATGGCACGGCAAGTGTACATTTGAGACATTTGACGTGGCTTGCCAAAGAATGAATCCTGCGTGGAAACATGGCTGCACATGACCAGCAGCTGGTGCACTGGAAGGCAGCCAGCCAACAGCAGCAGTATGTAGCCACATGGATCTAAAAATTGCACTGAAAGGGGTAGAAGCCTTGGCAAGCTTGGTCCTGCCCAGATCATTAAAATCATGAACATAAGGGATTTCTTTTTTCAATATAGATAGAGCCTTTGTATATGAAGTATGGAACAGATTTCTCTTGTCACTCATTCTATTACATAAATGTGGAGATATTAAAAAGTCCTGGAAAGGGGGTGGGGAGTAATATTGATATTATAAGTCGATATGTTACTAGACTTCACAGGCAAGTTTTCCAAAATATTTTCTGGGGATTAATCTAGTTTACAGACTCCGTCTTCTTCTGTGTTTGCTTTGATCTGAGACTATAGTAGCAAATGCATTTTCTGTCTGTGCATGATACACTGCATTTTTCTGCCCACCTACCCATTCTCTTTGAACTCCAACTCACGTTTCACATACTTTTTAGATTTGAGATAACTACAGAACATGTTCCGCTTAGAGGTTGTGTGCAAGTCAAGGTTCCTGAAGATGCATTTCCACGCTCTTCATATTCGAGTGGAAGAAATGAAAGACAGAATCTCATCTAAAGTAAATGCACAGTAGATGGCAATGCAACATTAATTTCCTTTCGCTCAAGTCCTGCAGCTCTCTGGAATACAACCATGGTGGCCTGAGATACAACCATGTCATCCATCTTCTAATCTATGTGGCAGCCTTCATCAGCCTGGTGCCCTCCAAATGTTGTTGGGCTGCAATTCCCATGAGCCCCATCCAACACACTTTGGTTGGCAAAGACTGCTGCATGGTGTCTTTGTGTAGCTACACCCCCTAAGTCCTACTTGGCTCTGTGTTTGAAAAGTATTCCCATAGCCTTAAGGCAAATGTGAAGCGATGGCAATGTTTTGAATGGAGAGGTGTTTTGTGTCCTAAGAGCTGACAGGGCTTGCCTGCACTATACCTGAATCTGGGGTAGGGGGGGGGGGAAATGTCAGTTTCATTATAGTCAGGGTCTCTGACTAGACAGTGTGTTATCAGAGATCAGAGCCTATTGAACCACTGCAATAACTTATCCTGGCTTTAAACAAGTCAAAATGTTAGAAAATACTACATTCCACAGTACACTGTGTTCAATACTTCAAAGGGAGCTTCTCCTTCATCCACATTTCAGAAAGAAAGAAAGAAAGAAAGAAAGAAAGAAAGAAAGAAAGAAAGAAAGAGGGAGGAAGGGAGGGAGGGAGGGAGGGAGGGAGGGAGGGAGGGAGGGAGGGATGGGGGAAGCAGGTCAAAGGCTGAGTGTTTGTAAACTAATAATCCCCAGATGACACAGGAAAAGACTCTATATAAATCAGCATTTTTTTTCCTTCTCCCTTTCTCTTCTTTGGATGTACATTGAAAAGTGATTTGAAAAGATAATTGGCTTCTAATGTAAATGTCAGCGGTCAGACCGTGCTGATTATGAGAGGCTGGGGGCAGGGGGAGGTCTGCTCCACGCAAGGATCGCTTTCCTAAAAACAGATAATGCATTTTGCTTCCAGATATTACAATGGAAAACAAATTATCATGGGCAAGCTTCAAGTTTCCTTTTACAGTGCAGCATATCCACTCGCACACAATGATGCAGCAATGGTTCAGGCAACTAATATCCCTACAGGACCTTCTACTTCCATTCTCATCACTCTCCCTTTCAAGGAAAATAATACACACTGAGAGATCCTTCTGTTTTACAATAGGGTGAGGGCTAACGGATTAGGCAGCTGTGGAAAAATCCCGTTATTTGATCAGCTGCGACTACTTCACTACCCCCTTGTCAAAAAACATTGGATGTTATCTTCCAATCAGATATCAGCTGCTACTTTACAAACTTCATGCAAAAGATATTAGATGCTCTATAGCAGGTGGCCACATGGGCATAAATGAGGCTTCCTCATTGGCCACCGCGGAAAGAGGTTCAGATGCTCAATAGGCCCATCTGCCATAGCCAACAGTGGGACAGCATTTTGTTTGCTGATTGTACCACAGTGAGATGGTTAAGACCAACTATGGAATGACCCATCCTGAAGGTCTGCCGCTAGAGCATGTCAATAGGAAGTCTGTGCAAGTGTGATGCCAAGATCTCCTTAAACTTGACAGCCTTTCGGTAAATGCCCTATCTAGTTATGCTTTTACATCTGGAAGTGCAATGCATTAAAATAAAATAATAATAATAATACTAATAATAATAATAATAATAATAATAATAATAATAATAATAATAATATGAGAAGCAGCCACGGATGCCTGCCGTTTTCTGCAAAATCCTTCCAAGCCTTTCATATCCAAGACATAATATCATTTGTGTTAACCAGCTTTCTCCTTTCAGGTACAGCTGAATTTATTGCCTTCTCAGTCCATCCCAGGCATCTGATGAAGTCAGTTATTTCCAAAAAGCTTGTGACACAATAAACCTGATAAATCCAGACAGAATAATATTGTACCCAAAATTCACCCTCTGCATGGCGGGACAGTACAAAGCAGCTTTACACACTGCCCACCAGGCCTGCCTCAATATTGCTAGACATCCACACATGATATCTTCTCCCACCCATGTCTGAGAAATGTGACTGGTATTCCACACACATTGGACGTTACAGGCAAATGCCCTGTTCAAACATCATGCCCACATGTAGATGCCCAGTGGTCTCTGTGTGCCACCAAGTAGGTGGGCGGATCCTGCTTTCCTATGTAGTGAGGCAAAATTCAGTCAGGGCCACAAAACTCTAATTTTCTGATGCTGCAGATAAGCACAACTGCTCTTCTGAAATCTAAGCAGTCTGAATGTGATCTGCTCTAGTCCTTAAAATATAATAATTGTTGCCAGGAAATTATGTCACATTTAGACTTTGGGGTTAAATAAATTAGAGGTTGCTAATCTAGCGACACCAACAGGACATGCTTTGTTTTACAGACAAGTTGAACCTGATTGGGTTCAGTGGATCTAGCTTTCTTTGTCCACTTAAGCGCACATAGTTTAATGTATAGTTTCTCAGAAAGTAGGAATACCATGTATCTGGGTTTAATTATTGATCCCACTTTGTTGTTGTTTAGTCGTTTAGTTGTGTCCGACTCTTCGTGACCCCAGGGACCAGAGCACGCCAGGCACTCCTGTCTTCCACTGCCTCCCACAGTTTGGTCAGGCTCATGTTTGTAGCTTCGATCCCACTTAGTGACGTAAATGAATTACATGCTTTTTTTCAGAATTTTTAGAATTCATACCGGAATGCTTAAATTCAGTGGCAAATGCTTCGGAAACATTCTGCCAGAACTGTGCAATGTTTTGCCAATTCTTGTACTCCAGATCATGCTTCTGAACTTGCTTTCCATAGAGAATTTAGGCATTAAGAATTTCAGGCTGATAAACTGTGGGCTTTTGCCCTGCCCTGCCTCTCCTCATGTGCATTATTTCAGTGCTTCTATCCTGGCATGTTGAAACCACCATTTCCTCTGAGCTTAGTCCACACCAAGATTCAATCTCTGCTTATGAGGTATATGGAAGATCAGCTGGAAAAGAAAAATTAAATCAGGGTTTCCCAGTTTGGATGCCACAAGAAACTGTGGTTGAGCAAGCCAAGATAGTGAGGCACGTGTGAAGGAGTGGAGGAGCAAGGAGGGAGTCCATGGTCACAGGGCTCATTCTAGTTCTAATCATGGTTTCTTAGTCCAAGATTGTTGCAATCAGGCCACTTTGTGTTAAGTATCACTGCCTGAGAAAAGCCTAAACAAAACTCAAATAGCACTGACTAACAAAGAATAAAACCCTATTTAAAATGTTCCTGTTTTCTTCAGGCAACATTAGTGCCATATGGTTCTCAGAAGATTCCACTTCAAGTAAACAACTTTGCTCTCCTTCTCAAAAAGAACACAAGCCAACCCACGAGTGCCTGTTTATCTCCTGAGTTGTCCTATTCAATAGCTTTTCTTTTTCTACAGTCTCTCTGTTCATAATCTGGAATGTATCTCCTTTTAATGGGGCCACCAGGTAGGAAGCGTACACTAAACACTACGTGTCTCCTTTCAGCCTATTTGATGTCAAGCCTACCGAGTTCAATGATGTACACAAATGACTCCGTATCAAAAGATAAGACCTGCTCCTCAGAGACTGTGGGCAGCTCAGAGCTTAATTGCCTTGCCCAGCGAGGAGCTTTCGTTCCTTTCCTCCTCCGTCACCTATGTGCTGTGGCTAATTGCAAGCTTTTAGGATGGGGGCAATCATTTCTAAGCCTCATCTTGAGCTCGTTACGAAGGCCCTTATGTCCTGCCTTTTCACATAAATACAGAGTGTTTACGTGCCATTCATCTACAGAAGAGGACTTGTATCAAGGGAGATGGTAGCCCTTGAAGATATTTATTTTAATACACTGGCCTTTCACTTTTGAAGATTAGAGATTTCTCTCATGAGGCAGAAAGCCCCCACAGTGAAATTCAAACACTCTTGGAAATCTGGTTCATATGTATTCATTAAATTGCATATATTTAATGCCCCCCCCCTCACACACATAATTTAACATTTTTTAAAATCATTTTTCTATTACAAAAATACACATTACCAGCCTCTAATCTGATGCGCTTTAAAAGTCGGCACAGTGTTGTGATGGACTTGGACTGATGACCCACTTGGTTCCAACTGGGCCATCATGAAGCTAACTGGGAAACCTTGGGACAGTCAGTCACACAATCTCAGCCTAGCCTACATCGCAAGGCTGTTGTGAGGATTAAAATGAGGTAGCCTAAATCCTTGCCAGCCTAAACTCCTCAGAGGAGGAGTGATATACATTTGTGGAATAAATATAACCATCTGTTTCCAAATTATTTTGCTGGCATTGGAAGGTGATTACATTTTGGTGCCATTTCTGAACGTCTTAGTGTAGCACCCTGCTTGTGGTTAACGCTTAGCTGGAATGAAATATTCAACGCAGCAATAGAGAAATTAAAATAATAATTTATTTGTCGGACAAATAAATATGAGGCACAGTGGTATATGGTTACCAAGCTCTGGCCTGGCCTCCTGCCGTTATGGCCAGCACTTATATTTCCTTAATCCAGCCCCCTTGCTCCTCCTGTGGCTGCCTCTGTCCAATCAGCCTGGTTGAAATTCCTATTGACTGTTTGCTAGAACCAATCACAAAAGATACACCCATTTCCTCTTGCCCTTTTATGGGAAACAAAAAGATATATATTCTTCTATCTATAAATGACAAATAAGTAGTAATATATCTTACATGTGTCTCAACAAGGAACCTTAATTACCAGCTCACCTCGCCCTATTGCCCTCCAAAACAAATGGTTTAATCTTAAATTTTTATCTTAAACAGATGTCAAGGATCTTGAGTTCACATCATCATTGAAAGATCTCCTTCTCTTGGAGGTCTTTTAAACAAAGGCCTGACAACCATATGTGTGCTCTAATGATGTTTCCTGCTTGGCAGGGGGGCTGGGCTGGTGGCTGATGGCCCCTGTGATCTCTTCCAACTATATGAAATAAGAATCTAGCATAAGGATTTAACATTTCTTAGCTTCTAATTCCTTTGCATAATTACATTTAAGCCAATATATTTAATACATAACATAGATAGCTTTTTAGAAGAATAAACCTTTTCAAAGTAAAAAAGGAACAGTTTCCAGCCTCAAAATAAGATAGAAAGAAAACCTCTTCTCCAGCCAAGCCAGTTGCCTTTTTCACTGCTCTTGACCTTTCAACCTTAGGAAAATATGGCTCAAGTTTAATGGGAGGCACATGGTTTTATTTTACTATTTACCCACTCTTAATTATGTTTATCTCTTTTTTTATCTTCTGTAATATGTAGGGTCAGTGTAACCTTGGCTGTCAGCCTGTAATTCCCTTTTTACGACTTTGAGAATTGTTTTCTGCTATAAATCAGGGGGGCCCCTTGTCCAGGAGAATAAACATCTTGCCAAGGTTCTTAGGCAGCTGGTCTTCTGCCTGGCATGAACATTTGAAAATCTTTAAGCTCATTTTAAAATACAGGCCCTGATCAAGCCTTAATAAAAATGCAGGCTATGATTAGATGCCTCATTAGTGGACATGCATTTTTTTTTTTACATAGAAAACTATTGAATTCAGTGCAATTCTGATAAGCTACCATGGGATCACCTTCAACTGATCCCAGTTGTAAAGCTCAGGGTAAAGCTCAGGCTTGCTGGTAATTTTGAAGGAAAGCACCTTGCAAATGTTTTCCAGTTCAGTTTGCAGGACATCCCAGGCATGGCTGAGGAGAACTCCTGTCTGAATCACTGGCCAGTTGCTGCCAGCCAGTGGAAACAATACTGCACTAGATGGGCAGGTAACCAGACTCATTTATAGGTCAGATTTCTGTATTCCAGTTAATTATTATTCATTGTTTATTTATTATTTATTGCTGTATTTTTTTTAATTGTAAATAAACACATATAGCATTTTCCCCTCAGTACAGTAAACTGTCTAGTATAGAATCTGATATGTACCATTTTACTTTCAGTGAAAGTTACCCTGTCTTAAAATCTGCTTTTATTAATGTTCTTCCATGGTTATGGGTGCATAAAAGCAGTTAATGTGTTACATATGGGAACTTAAGGCATTAACTCCTCTCGTCCATATTGAGACAATCTAATATTCTCTCCTGCGTGTGAGTGTCTGAGGGCCCTGCTCCTTCTTGCCACTCACCATCTGGCCTGGGGCGGGGCCTGAAGCCTCATAAGGACTGCTGCACTCCGCTGCCCAGGAGGACTCTCCTGTGTGAGTGTATGGGGCCCTGCTCCTTCCTGCCACTTACCACCTGGCCCAGGGCAGGGCCTGACGGGCCTCACTAGGACAGTTGCTGTTACTGCTGGAGGGGTGCAGAGTGCTTTTAAAATGTTTTAAAAATTTTATTTTGAATTTTTTGTATGTGGGGGTGGGGGTGGGGTGGATGTTTATTGGGCCTGGGAATTTGTCTGATTTTATGTTTTTGTAATTTTTATTGTTTTTTGTTTGTATTGTTTTATTTGTGTTGTTGTTGTTGTTTTTTAAAGGTGTTACTTTGTTCTTAAGGGGAGGGGTCAGGGCTGCTGGGGAGTTGGTCCCAGCCAACAAAATGGCTGGGACAGGTTTCACAGGGGGGAATGCACTGGGACAACCGATCTCAGTGATCACGGGTAGGAGGAGGAGTTACGCTAAGACCAGACCATGTCATTACAGAGGAGGCAGGTTTAGTCGTTGTCTGAGGACTATCCCTGTCTCCGGGTCTGGTCCTGACCAGATGGATACTAGAATCAGCAAGGGATACCCACATGACCTGAAAGTGTTGCTGTGCAATGCCAGGTCAATGATTCATAAGATCACTGCCATCCATGACTTGATCATGGATGGAGGACTTGACCTGGCATGTGTAACAGAGACTTGGTTGGATGAAACAGATGGGCCTGTCCTTGCTGCTGCTTGTCCACCAGGTTTCTCTTACGCACAGCAACCCAGGTCATGTGGGCGGGGAGGGGGGGTTGCAGTGATTTTTAGGAAGTCATTAGTTTGCACCAGGCGTCCTATTGGGAAGACCCAATTTTCTGAGTGCATGTTCTGGAAGTTGGGTAATAGGGGCAGTACAGGATTCCTTTTGGTGTACCAACCTCCCCGCTGCACCAAGGATTCCTTGCCCGAGCTGCTTCAGGTCGTGGCGGATGTTCTCCTGGAGACACCTAGCTTGGTTGTCCTAGGGGATTTTAACATCCATGCCGACACGACCTTACAAGGGGCCGCTCGGGACTTCGTGGAAAGCATGGCCTCCATGGGGCTGTCCCTGAATAAGTCTGGCCCAACCCATAGCCGCGGACATGCCTTGGACCTGGTGTTTACCTCTATGGATGTTGGTGATCTGACACTAAGTAAAAGTGAAACGAAAGAAGTGCCATGGTCAGATCACTTCCTGGTGCAACTGGACTTCTCTGCGACCCATCCCCTCTGCAGGGAGGTGGGACCGATTCGGATGGTCCGCCCCTGCCACTTAATGGATCCGAATGGTTTCCAGAGAGTGGTAGGGGATGCTTTATCCCATGTTGATGGCCTTTCAGCCGATTCCCTGGTGGTGCAATGATTTTGCAAAATTTTTTGCAGATAAATTCGCTCAGATTCGGGAAGAAGTAGACTCCACCGTGGGAGCAGGGCCGGGGCGGGAGAGTGCTAGAGTCCTGTCTGGTCAAGTTGTGTGGGATCAATTCCAATCTGTTACCTCTGAGGATGTGGACAGGCTGCTTGGACGAGTGAAGCCAACCACCTGTCTCCTGGATCCTTGCCCATCCTGGCTTATAAAAGCTAGCCGGGAAGGACTGGGCGATGGGCTTCGTGGGGTGGTGAATGCTTCCCTCCGTGAGGGAGCCTTCCCAGACCCGCTGAAAGAGGCGGTTATTAAACCGCTTCTTAAAAAACCATCTTTAGATGCGGCCACGATGGCCAATTATCGCCCAGTCTCAAACCTTCCATTCTTGGGCAAGGTGATTGAGCGAGTGGTTGCTGAACAACTCCAGGCACGCCTGGAAGAAGCGGACCATTTGGATCCCTTCCAGTCGGGATTCAGGCCTCATCATGGGACTGAAACTGCCTTGGTCGCACTGGTTGATGATCTCCGGCGGGCTAGGGACAAAAGTGAGAGCTGTTTCCTAGTTCTGCTGGATCTCTCAGCGGCGTTTGATACCATCGACCATAACATCCTTCTGGACCGTCTTGAGGGGCTGGGAGCTGGGGGCACTGTCATACAGTGGTTCCGCTCCTTCCTCCTGGGCCGTGTTCAGAAAGTGGTGGTGGGGGATGAGTGTTCAGACCCCTGGGCTCTCACTTGTGGGGTGCCTCAGGGTTCTGCCTCTCCCCCATGCTTTTCAACATTTACATGCAGCCACTGGGAGAGATCATGAGGAGGTTTGGGCTGGGTGTTCATCAGTATGCAGATGATACCCAGCTCTACCTCTCTTTTAAATCAGAACCAGTGAAGGCGGTGAAGGTCCTGTGTGAGTGTCTGGAAGCGGTTGGAGGATGGATGGCGGCTAACAGATTGAGGTTGAATCCTGACAAGACAGAAGTACTGTTTTTGGGGGACAGGAGGCGGGCAGGTGTGGAGGATTCCCTGGTCCTGAATGGGGTAACTGTGCCCCTGAAAGACCAGGTGCGCAGCCTGGGAGTCATTTTGGACTCACAGCTGTCCATGGAGGCACAGGTCAAATCTGTATCCAGGGCAGCTGTTTACCAGCTCCATCTGGTACGTAGGCTGAGACCCTATCTGCCTGCAGACTGTCTCGCCAGAGTGGTACATGCTCTGGTTATCTCCCGCTTGGACTACTGCAATGCGCTCTACGTGGGGCTACCTTTGAAGGTGACCCGGAAACTACAACTAATCCAGAATGCGGCAGCTAGACTGGTGACTGGGAGCGGCCGCCGAGACCATATAACACCGGTCTTGAAAGACCTACATTGGCTCCCAGTACGTTTCCGAGCACAATTCAAAGTGTTGGTGCTAACCTTTAAAGCCCTAAATGGCCTCGGTCCAGTATATCTGAAGGAGCGTCTCCTCCCCCATCGTTCTGCCCGGACACTGAGGTCCAGCTCCGAGGGCCTTCTGGCGGTTCCCTCACTGCGAGAGGCCAAGTTACAGGGAACCAGGCAGAGGGCCTTCTCGGTAGAGGCGCCCACCCTGTGGAATGCCCTACCATCAGATGTCAAAGCGATAAACAACTACCTGACATTCAGAAGACATCTGAAGGCAGCCCTGTTCAGGGAAGTTTTTAATATGTGACATTTTAGTGTATTTTTTATCTTTGTTGGAAGCCGCCCAGAGTGGCTGGGGAAACCCAGCCAGATGGGTGGGGTACAAATAATAAATTATTATTATTATTATTATTATTATTATTATTATTATTTATTTGCAGGGGAAATTACATAAAATGTAACAGGGCAGTAGTACTAATTTTCCTTGTGTCGCATTTAAAAACAACAACAACGCAGAAATGATGCATTTCAGGCATTAAAGCCAATAAATTTATTTAATGCCATTAGCTTATATAAATGTAATAAAAACTGTCATAAAGCAAACGGATGCAGTACACCTCAGGGAATGATATTTTAAAACTGTCATCCAGATGAAGTGGCTAGCCTAATACTTATCTCCACAGGTTCTAATGCTATTCTAGTGAATTGTGGGAGAAACCGGGCCACTTCCTCTTCACTGATGGTTCTGAACAAGTAAGCAATCCATTTTGGAAGTGTCCTGCTATGGGGCGGAGAAGGCGGTTGCTAAATGCGGTTAAGTGCAGCTTCAGAGGTCACACAAAAGCCTAACTTCTATCACTCTTAATTGAATTTTCCCTAAATGCTGCATTCTGGACACAGCCCCCCAGGCTGAGCAAGACGTCCTGAAAGAAAAAGGTTTTAATTTGCTTTCAAATATGGCGACCTGGCCGAGTGAGCTCGTGTACCAAGCGAAGTCGCATCTTTCATAACATGCAAACTGCAGCAACTCATCAAATTTCTGAAATGGGTAGATACCTAATGCTTCTCAACGTTCTCAGAGCACCTCAGTATCTTTTGGGCTTTGTGTTTCCAGCTTCAAGGGACAATGCAGAAAGTATTCCAGACTTTTTTAAGACAAGTGTTAACTTGTCTTATACGTATCTAAACTTGTCATACTTTGATTCAGTTTAATTAAGAACCAAACTACAGATTACCTACAGGTTACGCCTATCTTGCAGCTATTTCTTTGGGTTTTCTGTGTTCAATCTCAGGTGGGGGTGGGGGTCTTGATTCTGATTTGGACAGCAGCATGCTCACAGCTATGAGGCTTAGAAAACAAGTTGCCATTGACACCCGTGTGTTTATATCACATTGCCTAGGGAACAACTTGCACCTTAATATCAGCAAGACAAAGGAGATGGTGTTGGACTTTCAGAGGAAGAGAGGAGAACTAGCCCCGCTGTACATCTAGGTGGGCTGTGTGGAGAGAGTCTCTTCCTTTAAATTCCTAGGAGTTTATCTCAGTGAAGACCTTACTTGGAAAATCAATACAACCCAGGTGGTTAAGAAAGCCCAACAGAGACTCCATCTCCTCAGAGTATTGCGAAAGAACAATGTCAATCAACATTTGATGACAGCATGCTGCTGTCCAAATCACGGTGTGGTACGCTGGTTTGACATCAATTGATAGGAAGTGCCTACAGAGGGTGGTGAATACAGCACAAGATATTATGGGCTGTCCCATGAATCCACTGGATGACATCAGGGAAAAACGCTGCCTCAGGAGAGTGAGGAAAATTCTCAGGGATGATTCACACCCTGGCCAGCACTTTCTTGATCTGCCCTCGGGCAGGAGATATAGAAGCACGATTAGTCGCACCAACAGGGTAAAGAACGGCTTCTATCTGTGGGCTGCTAGGCTGCTGAACGAAAAGATAACAACAGGGCAACTGACTTTCGGGTTTGGTGGGTGTGCGTCAGTAAACGAGGGGAATTAAGACTAAGAGAGCTGAGTGGGAGGTGCTCATGTAATCTCACTGTATACAAGTTGTACAAGTGACAATAAAGTATTTCAATTTCAATAAATGATCTCTTCTTTGGAATGCTGCAAATTATATTGATATATAGATATTAGATTTCATCCAAAGCTGCATGAGAAGTGTTCCGCTCATGCAATAGAACTTCCCCTTCTTAACTCTTGACATGCCGATCCCCATAATTTACTCCACAGGGTCTCCCAAAGTCTGTTTCATGAGCAGAAGAGTAGCATTGCATAAAACCCATTGTTATAAAAATAATACTTTGCTATCATTTGATGACAATGACTTGAGAATGCAAGGACACTAGTGTTCACAATGTCACCAGTATTTGTGAGTTAGATTATGACACAAAACAGAATAAGTACTATTTTAAGATGTCAGTTTTAAATTGAAGAAATAGGTAGGATAAAAAAAAGCCTTTCTATAGTATTAATAATTTTTAAATACTCAAGGGTAAATTTTATATTTTAAATTGTGAAAAGGATTGCAGCAGACACCCCTAATAGAAATATGGAGTTCTGTTTGCCAAAGGATCAAGACTTTTAGTGTGTTTTGATTTTAAAGCAACCTGTGTAAAAATTGTTGTATTATGTTATTTGAGGCATTCATGTTTTACAGCAGTGCAGTCCTATGGATGCAAAAATAAGTCCCATTCTGTTAAGTGTGACTTCTTCTCAGGTAGGGATGGAAGAGAAATTCCATGGAAACCTTTTAATGCAAAACTACCTAATGCAAACTTCCCAAATCTATACTGAAACTGAAATCTGGCTTCTTCTTTGAAATTTGCACTTCTCTGGATTTTGCAGTGTAGTTATCCAACCCCAAAAAATGTTTACAAGCAGGAGTGCCAACTTGGCTCCACCAAAATTTGTGGGTGCCCAGCCACTTCATGGGAAATTTTGTGGGTGCTTGGGCACCTAGGGTCCCAGGGAGTTGGCACCTATGTTTACAAAAATGCATACATAAGAGGGTACTGTATAAAATCCATATATTCATGAAAATAATATACAACATGCATTATATTGGGGAAATTTGTTTGGAAAAATGTGTCTGTTAGGAGAAACGTACACTATAATGCTAACAATTTTTTAGAAAAATGCTATTTATCCATCCTGACAATGCTGAGAGTGGCAAATGTTGGTTTGGAAACAGCATAAAGGTTGGCAAACCTTTTTTCCCCCCATTTTTTTGTGACAATATTTAAAAAGGAATTTTAAAAAATGGTAATTAATACTGGGAACCTATGGAACAAGTGGGACCCGCAAGTAATTGTATGCAGAGTTCCAGCCAACCAATAATAACCTTTTCCATTCCCCTCCAAACTCTTTTCTATTATTCACCCCAACCCACCAACATTCAATCAACACTCCATAGCCACTGGGCACCTTTAGTCTTCATTATTACAAACAAACACTGTGTGTGGGGGGGAGAGAGAGGGGGGGGGCACATATATTTTCCCTAGACTGGAGAAGACATGTTTTCCCCCCAGCTCTTGCCCCCATTTTCTTTATCCCTGGAAGAAGATTAACTCTTCAGGATGCCTATCATCAAATTGCATTGGTCCAAAGGGGATTCTTATGCTCGCAGGCATCTGGCATCAGCTGAGAGTTTAATCTTTGTGCATTGACTGTCACGCTAGCACTGGAAGAGGACTTCAGGCTTCAAGCCGTGATAGCCCTCTTTGAAAGGAGCTCACCAGCTGTCAGGGAGAATTTTTAAAACATCCCCGCTACAATAGCCTTCCAGGCACTGATGGGCAGTGTTGAAACAAGGCTTCATATGGTGGAGAGGTCATCAAGCAAGAGGGGATTTGCAGCAATGTAACGGGAAAATGTTACATAAACAAAAGATCATTCTAAGATGGACTTTATTGATCTGTTGCCCTAGCTGGAGCAAACAGAAGAGAATACCATCCATCCAATTCTGCCTCCACACACACACAAAAAAAATACTTTTGATATAACTCTCAAACTTTTCATTTCCATGTAGTCAGGGGAGTATTAGATTAGTTTAATTAGTAACATTTAATGCGTGGTCACAATTATTCCTCTACAGATGGTGCACATTTTTGGTTCCAGAGTATATGTCAGGGGATCCACCAGACTCCTTAAAATCCCATGTTTCATTTAGAAACCAATGTGTCCAGTGCTCATGAATGCTGAACTAAGTTACTGAAAGCGAGATTAATCAGAAAAAAATACTGTTTATTTCAATCAACTTCAAAAGGTAAGGGTAGGTAAAGGACCCCTGGATGGTTAAGTCCAGTCAGATGTGACTACGGGGTTGCAGCGCTCATCTTGCTTTCAGGCCAAGGGAGCCAGCATTCGTTTACCTACAGCTTTCTGGGTCTTGTGGCCAGCATGACTAAACGGCTACTGGTACAACAGAACACTGTGACAGAAGCCAGAGCGCATGGAAACACCGTTTACCTTCCTGCCACAGTGGTACCTATTTATCTACTGGCACTGGCGTGCTTTCAAACTGCTAGGTTGGCAGGAGCTGGGACAGAGCAATGGAAGCTCACCCCGTCATGGGGATTTAAGCTGCCAACCTTCTGAATGGCAAGCTGAAGAGGCTCGGTGGTTTAGACCACAGCGTCACCAGCATCTGCACAGTTTTTAAAATGTAGTAGCCTCTTTGTTTGTTCGTTTGTTTGTTTACTTAATGAAAGTATTTATATCCCACCAGTTCATACAATAAAATATGATGATGAAGAACAGGCTTCCTCAACCTCCGCCCTCCAGATGTTTTGAGACTACAATTCCCATCATCCCTGACCACGGGTCCTGCTAGCTAGGGATCATGGGAGTTGTAGGACAAAAACATCTGGAGGGCCAAGTTTGAGGAAGCCTAATGTAGAACTATATACAGTGGTACCTCAGGTTACATACACTTCAGGTTACATACGCTTCAGGATACAGACTCCGCTAACCCAGAAATAGTACCTCAGGTCAAGAACTTTGCTTCAGGATGAGAACAGAAATTGTGCTCTAGTGACGCAGCAGCAGCAGGAGGCCCCATTAGCTAATGTGGTGCTTCAGGTTAAGAGCAGTTTCAGGTTAAGAACGGACCTCTGGAACGAATTAAGTATTTAACCTGAGGTACCACTGTATAGAATAAAATAGAGAACACTATGAAAAGTGTGTGTGTGTGTGTGTGTGTGTGTAAAATTAAAGTGGCTTATTTAAAAAATTAAACAGTTACATAGCCCTGTCTACATTAAAAGGTCTTCAGAAGACATCTGATGAACCTCCATTGGGAAAGCATTCTACAGAATGGGATGGACAACACTAAACACCCAACTTCCAATGGTGCTCAGCTGAACTCTGTAACATGGGGAACAACTAGAAGCACCCCTCCAAATAACCTGTGACTAAGCTGGGATATAACAACTCAGACTGTACGTAAGGTGTACTGGACCAAAGTCCTATGTTTAGTTAGGAAACATATGACACCTGTTGAGAAGACAGATGTCAGCTACCCAGATACTGGTAGCTCAGTACTGAAAGAGACACGACACTAAATCTTTAGGGGAATAGGAAAAAGATATTTGGCATGGAGTATTAATGCAGAAAATATTCTACTATAAGACACTTTGGAAAGACATTGCAATGGGCGGGGGGTGGGGTGTGACTCATTAAATTGTTGACGTAAATATATCCCATTCTGGAATTTAAAAAAAATTCAATATAGAAATATTGGAAAAGGAGTCCTGGAAGTAATATAGATTATAATGAAGAACATAAAAGCTATTATTATTCTAACAAACAAACAAGTATAACTGGAACATTCAATTACTGAAACAATTGTGGAATTATAAAAATGTATAGCTGCACAAAGAAAACAAGCTTTAATCTACTCGCTTTAAAAACCAACTCTTAAAAAGGAGAGATGGAGGGACAATGTAAAGGTCTCGCCCAAAGTAGCCATCTTAAACCTTTATAAGGATGTCTAAGTCAATGGCACCATTTTGAATTGTATCCAGAAACAGACCAGGTGCCTGTGTAGTTATCCCCAAACCAATATAATATGTTCCATTCTCTCAATCTCTGCGATTCATCAGAAGCTAGCTTCTATATTTTAAAACTGCATTTTCCATTCAAAGGGAGCCTCACGCAGAGTACAATCCAGTAAACTAAATGCTACCATAATAGGAGAATATGCAAGAAATGTTTTCTTTTGTTTCAATACTTAATTCACTGTTATAATTCAAACATACTCATGTATTTTTGTTCCCAATATTTAAAAATCGTGTTCATTTCATTATATATCCATGAGACTTACCTTCATTTCATCAGCCCCACGTGTTTTCCTTGTCTTGCATTCCTCCAGCCCTTTTCTATCTTCGCTGTGAGCTCTGGAATATCTGCTCTCTGCCTTTACTGGCCTTTTCCCACCTGGCCTGGGAAAGCGAGGCCCTGACTGGCAAGCCAGTGGGTGGCAGTGAGGAGGATGGGAACCCATTGAAGTCTTCAAGGGCCCCTCAAAGTATTAAGCAGCACAACTGATCGCTTCAACTTGAATTTGTAGGGTGTGACTGCACCTTCACTTCTCACACATCCCTACTAGGTTTGGGAAGAGTTGCTGCTTTATAGAGAGCTTTCCTGGTTTTTCTCTCTAATGCCAGAGTTTGATGAGAGCACAGCAGCAGACAGCATGACAACACTGAAGGATCACTGCCCAATTTGCTGCGGAGGTTGCAGCAGAGGTGAGTGTGGTATGGCAACAGACCTCCCAACATCAACATCACTGTTCAGGCCTGGAGTGGAGCAGGGCAATGGAAAGATCAGGGCAGCACTGACAGGAGTGGTGGATTGGCTCTGCCGGTGCCTCCATGCAGGCCTGATCTCACTGGCTCCCTTCCTCTCCCAAGCCCCATCCATGTAAGCTGCTACCCAGGTTTACCTGGTGGCACGTCCTACTGGCGTACACAGTATGTCAAGTCCAAAGTTCAACCATCAGGAAGCATGGTCTGAAGTCAATCCACATAAGCCAAGTCCAAAAGTCAGGCAACACAGTTCAGTCTGAAACCCAAAGCACAGTCCCTAGAAGTTCCTGGAGTATCCAAGCCAAGATCTAGCAATTCAGCTCTGCTCCCCTTTCCTCTCTTGAGTCTTGATTGTAGCATCTGGGCTTGATGAGGCATGTGACCCTCACCTGCACTAAATCTAATCAAGCTGAGGAATCACATACCTCCTCCCTGAGCTAACAAGACCCACCTGGGCTGTGGGCCCTTGCCTAGCTCGGCCTGTTGTTTCTTCAGCTTGTAAACCACCTTGTGTGTATAGAAAGGCAGCGTACAAATTAAAAGTGAAATGAAATAAAGTTGCTTTATACATCTATGAGATGACCACATAGGTGGTCCTCATCAGTGACTGATTGCCACAACCTGAATGGGTACTCCTGTTCCAGGAAAGTCTTGTCCTAAACACAGGTTTTGCACATATTACAACATCAAATCAAAGCTTCTCCACAGCTTTTCCAGGCAATCTAGAAACACTCAAAAAGTTTTGATGAAAATACATCCATTGCACAGTAAAAGCTACAGAAACAATTAGGTAGCCAGTTGCATATTGTTATAGGATTTTGGTTTTCTCTGTATGTCTCTCTGCTGTATTTTCCAGACAGGATATGTAGTCTAGAAGGCCAGGCCCATTTGTGCTTCTCCTTATTCCTCAAAAGAACCAAAGCACTTTATCCAGCCATCCCATTTCCTCTGTCATGCTCACAGTAAAATGAAGAGACATCATACCCAAAAGTAATTTGTAATTACAACCTCATACTTCAAATGGTTGATAAATGTCATCTACTGTGACAATGTCATCTGCTACAAAATTAATAGTGTGTGCATAATTTGCTAGCATTCTAGGACTGTTATACTGAGTATTTGAATGCCATCTAGTGGTCTCAAATGATGATAGTCGTATGGTTAGTGGACATCCATGCACATGCTGCAGTTCTCAGTAATGTGCAATATGAATTTTCCATATAAATTAAATGTTCCACCGAGTGTTGCTTTAATTACATATCATCTCAGATAGCGTATTTTCACTGAGCGTGTTTTATTGCATCTGCATATAAACAGAGTACTAAATTACAAATAGCTGGTCTACCATCTGAAAGTGCCATAAAAGGTAAAGGTAAAGGTACCCCTGCCCATACGGGCCAGTCTTGACAGACTCTGGGGTTGTGCGCCCATCTCACTTAAGAGGCCAGGGGCCAGCGCTGTCCGGAGACACTTCCGGGTCACGTGGCCAGCGTGACATCGCTGCTCTGGCGAGCCAGAGCCGCACACGGAAACGCCGTTTACCTTCCCGCTGGTAAGCGGTCCCTATTTATCTACTTGCACCCGGAGGTGCTTTCGAACTGCTAGGTTGGCAGGCGCTGGGACCGAGCAGCGGGAGCGCACCCCGCCGCAGGGATTCGAACCGCCGACCTTTCGATCGGCAAGTCCTAGGCGCTGAGGCTTTAACCCACAGCGTCACCTGCGTCCCATATTTTTCATATACATTATTTTTCCATATTTGTGCCATATTTTTCAGCATTATTCAAGCATGAAACTGCTGATTTAGAAGCAATTCTATTCATTTGGAGATTAATAAGGGTTGTGGTTTCCTATTGGTGTTAATCAGCTCAACAATGCTAACACCACTGTGGCCATCATCAAATTCTGCTGTTGTGGTTAGTACTTATTTTGTATGCATTTAAACTTCAATTGAATTGTCACACACAATGTTTTTCCTCTTCAGGACATCCATTTACTTACTTACTTATTTACGTATTTCAGAGTTCTTATACCCTGGCAACGCTTAGCCTAAACTCGAAACAGCATCAACACTGTCAGGTTTCAAAGGTCTGAACAGATGTAAATATCTTTTCACCTGTTGCATAAATATAGATAATGTTAAGTAGAGAGGGTGTGGGGAGGATTTGGCCCTTAAGATGTTGCTGAATTACAACTCCCATCAACCCCAGCAAACATGATCAATGCCAAAAAATGATGGGAGTTGTAGAGGAGCAGCATCAAGGTGGTCAGGAACTCTTTTGTGATTTTTCATTGGTCCTAGACAAGGCATTGGGTTATTGCAGCTGAGTTTAACAAAGGTTTGTTTTCATTTGTCCGCAGGGCCAACAGCACTTGGTTAGCTGCAACATGTTTGGGCTCCATTGTTGTGGCTTAAAGGTGGCTTGTAGCGGGAAATAAATGGACAACTGTTCTGGCACAGCTGTGTTTGTATGTAGAGCAACACACAGTGAGTCACTGTCTTGCTGCTCTCCCACAGGAATGCCATTGTTAGCAGAGAAGGTTGCTGAGTCACCAAAGAAACACTTAAAAGGTTGTTCTGATGGGACTAAATTATGGCACACAGAAGTACTGCCGTTCCCTTGTATTTATTATTGTTCCTATTGAATTCAAACAGGAATTAGCAAACCATCCTAAAGCCTGGCCCCCTTCAAAATGGATTTGTATTCGAAACACAATGACCATCGCCTTCCTACTTTCCTGCCACGCTCAAAAATGGAAACTGGGTTGACTTTGTCTTTGAACTTTAATCACAGAATTAGGCCCTGTGAATTAGGCAACTTTCACTCTTCATGAAGGGAGATGTTGCATCCCCATGTGCTTCTTTTCTTACGACTCCCTCAGGAGGTTGTGGACTCTCCTTCATTGGAAGTTTTTAGGCAGATGTTGGATGGTCATCTGTCATGGATGCTTTAGCTGAGATTCCTGGGTTGCAAGGGGTTGGGCTAGATGACCCTCAGGGTCCCTTCCAACTCTATAATTCCCTTTGAAAACAGGGAGGGAATCTGAGGAAACACAGAATGCATACCAGCTTTCTTCTTGATGTCCCATTGTTCAGGGACTTTTTTTTTTGCATTAGTTTAACCTCTGAAAACAAGTGTGGAGGGCAAACAAGCATTCATACTTGAAAAAGGAGGTATCAGAATAAAAGTCAGTTGCATGTTCAATATAATCTGTGCTTTCAGGGATGGTGCTGCTGCATTGTGCTGTGTTTTCATTTTATTTATCCATCTGAAGACGGGTACAATCGTCCCTTCAACATGTAAACCAAATTCTATTCTTAGATTTTGGTGTTATTGCATCCAACAAACAGATCATTTAAACCAAGGTCCTCAATTTCCTTGGCCATTGATAAACTTGTCCAATGAAAATAAAAGGGCTACAGCAGTGATGGGGAACCTGTGGAGCTTCAGGTGTTGCTGAACTACAATTCCCATCAACATTAGCCGGCATAGCTAATGGCCAGGGATGATGGGAGGTGTAGTTCAGCAACATCTGGAGGGCCACAGGTGAGTCATCATTGGGCTATAACCAGAAGGCCACCAAAAGGGCACTTTCATTAATTTTTTAATCAATCACAAAGACATTTCAAAGTCTATACTTTTGAGGCCTAGAACTAGGTTGCTATTTTCTACATAGATAAAGATAAATGGAAAGAAGTAATACAAACGTCCAAACTATTTCATTGGTTTCTGGAAGGAAGTGGAAGGAAGATGAGAGCTTCTGGGTTGCTGGCAGCAATAAGTGTCACTATACGTTCCAGCTTCTTTAGGTTTGCTGCACATTATTAACCAAAGTCAGGAAAAGAAATCAGAGTAAAAGGGAAAAAAACAATCATGATTGTGTCACGCCAGCTGCCTGGAGTTTGCTTTATGGAAACCGTAAACTTCAGGTTAGGAAGACACGCAAGTATTCTGGTTGCTTGGTTACACAGACAGGCTGTTGTTTGTTTTGAATGCTCAGACTACCTATCCTACATGCTTTTTCAGGGAAAAACAATGAAGAATGAAGAACTGTCAAAGGAAAGGCTCGCCAATTCAAAAATCTTCATCTAGTCACTATACTGTGTCAATTTTGCCTGTGGAGGTGGCTTGGGCAAAAACAAGCCCCATGTGAAAAACTCAAGTTACTTTGTGAGAGAAAATGCTAGTTGAAGAATTTTGTGTGGTATGGTAAGTTTCCCACATGCAAAAGCATATTGGTTTTGAATATTATAATGGTACCTGCCTGCCCACCCAGTCCCGTAAGACTCCTGCAAAGAATTTTGCTGGCTACAGTTCTACTCATTGTATGCAATCCTGCCCACACTTACCTTGGAGTAAGTCCCATTGACTATAGTGGAATTTACTTCTGAGAAATGAGACATGGAATTGTGCTGACAGAATTAGAGTTCTCAGGAGAGAAATGCAATTTTAGTCATGGGACGTACTGAAAACGATCAGCCATTTTGTTATCTTGCCTAAGCCTCAGAAAGGCCTTCTCCCTTCATTTAAAAAAAAACCTAGCTTTTTGAATATAAATAAAAATGTCATCTCCCCTTCCTCTGGCTTTCTTTTGTAAACCACATGGATTTGTCACCTAAGTGAAAGAGCCTGGGAGAGGGGAACACCCTTTTCCTGTGGCTGAGCTCAGAATTATGAAATACCAACATGTTCAACCCAATCCCCTCACTAACATAATTATTTGAACTCACTGCATTCCATGGCAGTTTGTTCCACCCACTAATTCTCACCGCCTTGTCCCTGAATGCATTACTTAAGCACTCAGAAATCACTTCAAGTGATGTCACAACCTCAGAATTCGGGTATCACGGCCTTCCCAATTAGCACGCTGACCCATATTGGCAAGTCTTTGTGGAATGATATATTCATAACAGGAACACTGCAAAGCATCAAACAGCCAAGGAAACATGAATTATTGCTCTGTCATATTGCATTCCCACCCACTCTTCTCCCCAGATATCTCACCCTGCTGTAAGAATTTAATATTCCCATTTTGATGCACTATGGGGGACACATTCCTCATAATGGAACTCACCAGCGAACAATGTAAATATGAAAACCGGTGGGGGGGAGGAGGTGTTGCTTGATGGTGGGTGATGGCAATACATATTTGACAGAAGCAAGTGATTCCCGGCACTTAGAAGAATTGATTGTAACCTATTTAGCAGTCTGGAGAAAGAGTACTGAGTTGCTTCTCTCTCACTCTTTCTCTCTCTCTCCTGAGCTTTCAGCCAACTCTGCTTGGATTAAGACAGGCTACTTAATCTTTAAAATATGTGTTTCCATAACAAAGGACAAATCATGCATAAATTCTTCATATGGCTGTGCAAGCCAGAGATGGAGAGCAGGGCCTATTGGAAACACACACACCCAGGGTGATGTGTGTGCTAACATTATTTTGTTCTTTCTGAAAAGCAGCCTGTTGACAGGGCTGCCACAAAAAGCTACCCAATTAACCACTTCTGGCCTGGGAAGAACTAACAGCAGTGTTATTTCTCCTTCCTTCCTTCCTTCCTTCCTTCCTTCCTTCCTTCCGCCTTTAGTCATGGCTGAGAAGCAGTAGTAGTGCTGGGTGGTGCAGGGGAGAATGAGTGGGGAAGGAAGAAAGAGGGGGCTAAAAAAAAAAAGGGGGTATTTTGCCTTTAAAAAGAGTTGTTCTAATCTCTGTTTGCTAATGCCATCCAAAATGCAGATCTAGTGATTGTATGCTTCTGAGGGATAGTCTAACCATAGGCTAGCTTCTCAAGAAGCAAATGATTTATGTTAATAATTCTGCGCCATCAGAGGTTACACTTTGAACTGGATTAGTCCCCTGGCTGAATGATTAACCACCTTTGGAGACCACTTCCTGTTCTGAAGAGAAATAAATGAGGCTGTGCTAGAATTTAGATGAAAATCCTCATTGCTCTACTTTCAGAGTGGAAAGAGGCAACCGAGTCGTACATGAAGGGGATAGAAAGGTGAGAAGTACGGGGGGGGGGGGGGGACACAATAATCCTAGAATTGTAGAGTTGGAAGGGACCATAAGGGTCATCTAGTCCAACCACCTGCCATGCAGGAAGCTTTCACCCAATATGAGGCTTGAACCCACAACTCTCATATTAAGAGTCTCATGCTCTACCAAGCTGAGCTGAAGAGCACTTTGTTCCAGAGTAAATGGGTAAGGATACAGCAACTTTTTGTCTCTTTCACTGCTCTAGAACCGGGCTTGACTGGATACCCCGAGTGGCCATAGTACAGTGGTACCTCAGGTTACATACACTTCAGGCTACATGCTTCAGATTACAGACTCCGCTAACCCAGAAATAGTGCTTCAGGTTAAGAACTTTGCTTCAGGATAAGAACAGAAATTGTGCTCCAGCAGTGCGGCGGCAGCGGGAGGCCACATTAGCTAAAGTGGTGCTTCAGGTTAAGAACAGTTTCAGGTTAAGAACAGACCTCCGGAACGAATTAAGTACTTAACTAGAGGTACCACTGTACATTAAAAGGAACTAACAACACAATTTAGATCTAGGTTTTTGTCCTAGTGGAATTTTAGAAGCTATTGCTCATGGGTTCAGAGGCACTGTTCAGTCCAGGAGCCTCAGGTTCAGGTAGGAAAGGCATTCATTTTTTCACCTGCCAATGACATGTGGCTATCTTTTGCTCATAGTGAACTTTTGAAGCAGGACAATGTGATGAAATGTCTCATCCAACACAGACCGTGAGACTCGTTATTAATCCTTAACTATTTTAAATTGTTTTTGGCATGCCAGGCCAAAATTCTTACTTACATTCTAAGGAACTTAGTACTTACATTCTAAGGATAATTTTTACTTTGCTTTCCTCTCATTATAAAGAACTCTCAAGTGCAGGCAGCAAAATTAAGAAATGAGGCCACACCCTAATGATCCCCCCCCCATATTGTTTTACTGGAAAATGACAGTCTTATTTAAAACATTTTTAATTATTTTTTTTGCTTACAAATGATGTGATGCTTAATATCTCTTGGGGTGCATTTCACCACAAAACCAGATTGAGGCAGGATTTTTTTTCATGCTGATTTTCACAATTTCTTCTATTAAAAATATTACTTTTATTATGCTGTTTTTCTAATAAATAAATTTGTGTAATACATTATTTATTCCTATGTTTTTTGTCACTTCGTGGGAAAGTAAAATCTCATGCTTTATCAGTTAGGTACATCCAAAACATGCATAGCACAAAACTGCGTACCAACCATTCATCAATCATTATCAAATGTTTATTCACCCGTTTAATCTGACATAATCTCATTTCCATGTATTAAAAATCATGTAATGTACTGCATTGGCATAAATTAAATACACTTTTCCTGATCAATCTCAAAATTAAGTCAACCGTGCTCAGTGACAACACAATTTTTGATCCTCAGAATCAATTAAATAACAAGGGAGTTGGATCAATGTATTATTGAGTCCTTCTAGTAATTATTAAGCTCTGCTGTGCAATAATATACAGACACTAGCTGATAATTGTGGAAATATTTGCTTAGCCAGCAAATATTAATTGACCAACATGGCTAATGTTGATAATCTTTAAATCACTTTTATCTGCATGCAAAAATAAGGGCAGTGAGAGCACACGCCAAAGTCACATGTCATTACAGACTTCCATTCTTTGCCTGTGAGTGGTTGGGGAAATTCCCCAAATACCGTATTTTTCACTCTATAGGACGCACCAGACGATAAGACACAACAAGCTTGGGGGGGGGGGGACAAGAAGAAAAAAAATCTGAACCCCAGAAGCCAGAACAGCAAGAGGGATCTGGCTTCTGGGATAGCCTCTCGCTGTTCTGGCTTTGGTGACAGCCTTTGAAGTCTCCGCAAGCAGCGGGGTGAAGGCACCCTGCTGCCCTGCGGAGGCTTTGTGCAGCCATCCTCAAGCTAGAACAGCAAGACGGGGCGCTGCACAGCGCTCCGTCTCCCTGTTCTGGCTTTGGGCTTAGCCGCGCAGCCTGCATTCGCTCCATAAGACGCACACACATTTTCCCTTACTTTTTAGAAGGGAAATGGTGCGTCTTATACAGTGAAAAATATGGTAATAAGTCCTTTGACACACAAGGCTCTGGATTGTTAAGAGGCTGGATTTTTTTTTTTTTTTAAGGCTTTCATCTGTCTCTGGGTAATTTGATTAGACACATATTACTGATAGATTAATTTCAACTGGATTTTTCTCTGCATAACTCTCCACTGTGAATTCCCCCCCCCCAAATGAAATTCGTGGGCAGAAAACTTCATAGTGGCGCTATGTCAAGCAAACATGTTTGATTTCTGTTACCTATGACAGAATTAGCAATTGATGTGCACAGATACCAAGGATCTTAATGTACTGTTATCTGACCATGTGATAATATAGCACTGTGGTTTTCAGATTCTCAGGGAACGTTTTCTACCTTGTACTGTCTGACAAAAAAAGCATTGCATATTTGCCACACAACTTCGATACATTACAAAAGCTTCTAGGCCAGATTTAAGGGATTCAGGAGTTCACCAGCCCCCAACAATCCTTTGTAGTGTGCAATTTGTAAAAGATAAGCAGTGGTTGGCCAGCTATCTACCAGGAGAGCATGTCTGTTATTATTGATCTTCAGGTTCCCCTTATTCCCTTCCTTACCTGCAAAACAGGGTTGAAAACCACTTGATGGCTGCAATCATATTTGACATTTGACAGCCTTTGAATGCAGCGGCATTTTTAATCTTACAGGGTTAACTAGGAGATAATGTTCAATGGTAATTCGTATTTAACAGTTGTCCATTTACAAATCATATTTGACATTTCTCAGTGTCAAAAAAGCCAAAAAAATCTCTGGTATTTATATTCAACTTCTGAAGATAAGAAAATTCAGACTTGAAAATGTCATACTATTATGAATGGCATAAGTGAAAGCAAAAAGGCAAATTTAAAATATTTACAAATATTAATTTCACTTGGTGGATGCAGATTTTTTAAAATAAGGTCTCAGCATCTGCAAAAAAGGGACAATCTTTGTGCTTAGAGATGGAAAATGTTATTTGCTTCTAGATATAATTTATTTTCTTACTCCCTAACGTATAAAGTAGATTACACGTACATCCCGAATTAAATTTTATTTTCCTCCCTATATTTCAAGGAAAGGAGACCTGTACAGAGGATAAATAGTTCTCAATAGCCAGAAGACAAATTACAGATAGTCAGAGAGGAAGTAGATCATTTGCCTCTCTATTCAAAATTTAGTTGCTGAGTAGTAAAAATACAAGAATTCCAAAATAAAAGTGGCATTAATTTGTGTTCCCTTTTTAAGATGCTGCATTTTATTGCTATTGGTAATTTTGTGCAAGCCACTTTATTATTTTATTCTTAAAAGAGCAACCCATAAATGAAATGAAATAATATTTATGCACACCTGGTATAACATGAGGCAATTTCAACAGTTAATATATATTAACCAAGAGACGTAAAATGTATCTACATAAAAATGTACACCTCTTTGTTAATAAGCACGTACCAAATTCCTCTGTGTGGACCTCTTGCGAGTACATGCAAGTTTTACCTGCACATGTAAAATAGCAAATATACATTTCAGTGAGTCCTTTTCTCCTGTGTTTGGAATTATTCAGAAATGCAAAACTATGTTCCAATAATAGGGAGCCCAACTCAATGAAATGCCCAAAGTCCAGAGCTGCTCTGTTGATTGGATGCCCCACAAAAAGCTGCATTTGTAAAACAACCGCTGTATTTTATTTTATTTTATTATTTTATGTGGAATCAAACTGACTAGGATAACACTTTGAGCTTGAATGGGGAGTGGATGACAGAAGGTACCTTCTAGGATTTAATCACAGTGAATTATCAAACTGAATGACAAAGAGCTGCTCTGAAACAGGTCAAGATGCCTCCCAAAGTTACAGAGAAAAACTGAATATTGTGGCCTGTGTACACCCTTAATACGCAAATAAATAGTGTTATGGTGCTTGTAGTAATTTAATTATGAGCTAGAAAACTGAGATTTTTCAAGCAACCCACATCATCGCCACTGCCTTGAATATTATATCATACCTCACTCTTGCAAGCTATACTTTGAAACAATGTGCTTATCAGATCGACCTGAGCATCAGATTTCCTCTTCCTATACTTAACGTCTGGGGCTGTTCCACAATATGATATTATTTAATTATCCGTATTTGGTTCCATGCACTGTTCAGAATGATTGGTTTGGCTTTTGGAAAACTTAACTTTGTGTGTGTGTGTTTTTACACAATTTATGGCCCATGGCTAACTTGGCTACCTAATAAAGGCTTGGACTTCAGTTTTAAAATGGTTGCATTGTGGCTTGCCCAGGCAGTCGCATTAAAATATGAAGATAGCTAGGTCACATTCCCTCAACCCACATTTGCAGGTCCATTTGTCTGTTGTGGAATGGGGTAATTTTCAGAGGAGTTAGGCATTCCCCCCCCCCCCCATAATGGTGTGTCACACTTGGGAAATTTATTACTATCTTTGGGTGCCATTTTTGTTCCACCCCGCTCCCAAGCTGATGAAAAACTATGGACTGACCACTTTGGCCCAAGTCTTGTTTCATACTTCAAGAGCATGGTTCTTGTGACTGCCATGCACTGATGTTTCTTAAATGCCACCTCCAAGCTGTTAGCAATTTCATCTCCAGGTCATGAACATTGCAGTAAGGTAATTGTTAGGCATAGGGGGACGCAGGTGGCGCTGTGGGTTAAAGCCTCAGTGCCTAGGGCTTGCCGATCGAAAGGTCGGCGGTTCGAATCCCTGCGGCGGGGTGCGCTCCCGCTGCTCGGTCCCAGCGCCTGCCAACCTAGCAGTTCGAAAGCACCTCCGGGTGCAAGTAGATAAATAGGGACCGCTTACCAGCGGGAAGGTAAACGGCGTTTCCGTGTGCGGCTCTGGCTCTGGCCAGAGCAGCGATGTCACGCTGGCCACGTGACCCGGAAGTGTCTCCGGACAGCGCTGGCCCCTGGCCTCTTAAGTGAGATGGGCGCACAACCCCAGAGTCTGTCAAGACTGGCCCGTACGGGCAGGGGTACCTTTACCTTTACCTAATTGTTAGGCATAGCCCACAGCATACCCACAAATGCAGTAGATGCCGTATAAATGCATTGTTCAACCATCCACAAACAATTTAAACCAAAGTACTCATTTATGTTGATGGAATTACAGGCCAAGGAGTCCACATTTACCAATTTGCAAAGCTGTCCTGTAGTGTCTCTGCTTCCCCAAGTATGTGGAGTTCTGAAAGACATTTTTGGTGTCTCACATTCTTCTAGTACAAGGCTATCCAACAATGGTGATCTTCTGGTGTCATAGACTACAACTCCCATCATCCCTTACCACTGGCTGTGCTGGCTGGAGCTGATAGGAGTCGTAATCCTGCAACATCTGAAAGGCACCATTTTGCTAACTCTGTTCCAGTAGTAAACAATATCAGCCAAAGAATCCATAATAAAACGAGAACTGAATAATACGAAACATTTTTCTACCTTTCTTTAAAGAGATAAAACTTTCCCTATGACTCTTGTGCCCAAGAAATGCAGAGATTATCTTTGCTGTAACAAACATCACAGGTGTCAGAATCTTCAAGTCTGCGAAAAGAACTTCCAACTGGAAGAAGAAGAAATTAGCTAGAACTGGTACAGAAGTGCATTCATTATACAGAAAACATGGTTTACAAAGTATTTTACACTGCAAAAAATTACTGTGGCATAAACCCAAAAATGATGCAATATTTGCATAGAGAAGTAATAAATATTAACAACTTTGCTGTGCATTAGGAAGGATTAAAAAAATCCTATTGATAAAAATACTGAAGCTCATTTCCAATTATCTTTCATGACTGAGTGATGCGGCTATGGTTCAACTTTTACATGTCATGAGCCTGAAAAAACTGTGATTAAAATCTCCAGGATGTAGTCAATTGCAGATTTTACCACTGTGGAAACAGTGGCCCAGTTTGCATGGTTTAGCATTACATAAATAAACTCATGCACTCTCCTCTCTTCCTCCTGCATAGCCAAGATGAGGACTTGGGCAGTGTTTAGTTCTGCTTACATAAAAGTCCTTGCTTGCAGTTGCATATGAATCAGAGGTCATGGTTTGTTTTCTTCAAAAGCAACTTCTGGTTAATGTAAAAGCCATGTTGCTTTAAAACTGACCAAAGTTACTTGCAAATCATGATCTCTGGTTCATGCAAACTGGGATTCTGTAAGAGAAGGAGAAGCATCACCCAAGTCATATTCTTGCTCATTCCAGCCTGCGCATGCAGTGTTAAACCAAAGTTTAGCATTACATGCAAATGTAGCCAATGAGAAGAAATATTCACCATGTAAGAATGACAGTCAGAAGTCACATCATGGCAATTTCATCACCTCAAAAATGAACGTGAGAATTTAGGTTGGATAAAACTTAGTAAACGAAGCCAGTTTTACAATGCTGAAAGTCAACTGAAGCACAGCTTTAAATCTATTTTGTCTATCTACAAAAATAGGCAAAAGCAATACATTTCTTCATAAAATTATACATTTCCTGAAAATACTTTAGCATAATCCATTAACAAATAAGTGCTAAACTTAGGAGAGAAAAACATGTCTAGCACACAGTTGTTTTGAACACAACGTTTTTGCATTTGTCTTAATACTGTATTTCTAAATATGCTTGCTATTTTTCTACATCACCCTATCGAGTTGGTGGCATTCCTCCATGCTTCCCATTCCTTGTCAACACAAACCATTTCACACCTATGCATGCACCAACCAAGCAGTTATAAGTACCTTGGTTGCTACTTATATGTAATTCTGTAGGATCAAACCTCTTGGTGACTTCCTCCCCACCCTCCCCTCCCACAAACTATATCACAGCACTCACATTTTGACTCAAGGCTGATCACATAGTAGAGTTTCTCTCCCCCCTATCAGAGTTTACGTGCAAAGGGGACAGGGAAAACAACTAGGTGATGATGGCTCCTGAGGAAACTACCATGGAAGGGAAGAATTGGAAACTCACTATGGGAGTAAACGTTCCCACGGCAAGAGTAGCATTTAGCCCAAGCCCATCTGCAGGTGCATAGCATTTCCAAACTCTAACGTTGCATTCGCTCCCCCCGTCAGCATTTTCCTTTGGTTCTGCCCTGGATATGATTCCATCTTATTTAAATCTCATTTTAACAAAACAAAACAAAACAAAAATGAAGTACTGTACAAAATCCACATCTATTAGTCCTGTAAAGTTCTATTGAAAGCCTGTCCTCTGGGATCAGCCTAGTTAAACATGATGGATTCAGGGTCCTGATTAGCCATTTGAGCCATATGCCTTAACACGTCCTTTTTTGTTATGATGCCCAGAAGCCTCCTAGAGAAGAAGAGAAGGAAAGAAACAGAAAAGGTCATTAATCATGAGTCTGTCTCATCTGCTTCTCACATTCTGATGCAGGCAGAACTTCACTACAAAGAAACAGAGCAATTTTTAAAAACCAGAAAATTGGAATATTAAATTTTTTTGATTCCCGCTAATGAATACATAGGTTGCTGAAGAAAACTCACAATACAATACAATACAATGCAAGACAATGCAAGACAATACAAGACACATAACCATGCTTTTACTCTGGGTTTTCCCCACCACATTTGGCAAAATGATAAATCTGCCGTAGTTCCTCTAGCTGCATTCCTGAATGTATGCTAGGTAAGGCTGATCCTTGGGCAAGTAAGAACTTATGCCACTTGACATCATCTCTCAAACCTCTTTCTGGAATAGTTTCTGGCCTGTAGGCCACAGCAAGCTGAGCTCAGCCCAAGCCAAACCACAAGGAGATGGATGCATACAAGAATCTCAAATGACTTGCAGCCTGAGGCCTTTGAACTGTGACCTGAACCAACTATCGATGGGCATCTTAAATGAAAGATTTCTTGAAGGCAACTGGATTTTATCCCCCACAACCCCCTGAAAAAAACTGATGCAATCTCTCAAGGATTATTCCATTTCACTGTTCGTACACAACCACATACGAGTGTATTCATGTTTCAGCTGTAGGCTGCCATGTCAGTTGCAGAAATGTAAACTCTTCAATACCACCTTGCCTTCTACTTCAACTGTGAAATGAGCACTCAAAGCACCCAACCCTGAAAATGTTCTTTATAGTCAGGTACATCAGTTGTTCCACCACTGGAGCTTGGCCTGTGTCGTGACTTCAGACTGTTTAGAATCCAATTTGAGCTTCTGAGGGACATACTCTGCATTCCTCGCAAGGTCACGGTTTCACTCGAGTTAGCTTCTGTCTCTTATTTTTAATTCCTCACCTTCCTGTAGGCTCCTAAGTCATGTGCACTTTCCCTTCATGGAAAAACAAACCTCCGCTGCTTAATTCCCTTCATTTGTCATTCAGTTCAGGATTTTCATAAGCACTTTAGGCACAGTTAAATCTAGCTAGAAGCTCAACACACAAGCAAAACATTTGCTAACAATGACATTCTGCTGGCACTCCTCCCCAGCAGCAAAATATTTGGCAGTCATGCTGTCTATAGCCACAGTTTAATTACATGCATTATGAATGCTGCTCTCACCAGGAAAGAGAGGGGTGCACGACTATGAGCCTAAAGGAAAAATATTTTCAAAGGGAACTAGTGATAAAGAATCTTTGGTAACCTGTCAGGCCCAAATTTGTACATTACCAGCACCTGCCCTTGCCTGTTCTCCCTTCCAAGAACATGCAAGTGGAAACCTCCATGCTAATACCTGTTCACTTAGGAGGCCCCACTTAAAAAGCTTTATCTCACTCAAATAAAGAAAAATGGAAGCAGCATTGGCACAGGAGTCCCAGTTCACATGTTATCAGAAGTCTGTGGTGCAGAAGCTGGGCTGTTCACCCATTTCTCCATCTCACAAGGGCTGCCAATGCTGAAAATATTTCAGACTGGAAGGTCTCTTGCACTCCGGATCTGGTTCTAACATCACTGGCTCCCAATTTGTTTCAGAGCACAATTCAAAGTGTTGGTGCTGACCTTTAAAGCCCTAAACGGCCTCGGCCCAGTATACTGTACCTGAAGGAGTGTCTCCCCCCATCATTCAGCCCAGACATGGAGGTCCAGCTTCGAAGGCCTTCTGGCAGTTCCCTCCCTGCGAGGTTACAGGGAAACAGGCAGAGGGCCTTCTCAGTAGTGGCGCCTGCCCTGTGGAACACCCTCCCAGCAGATGTCAAGGCAATAAACAACTATCTGACTTTAAGAAGACATCTGAGGGCAGACCTGTTTAGGGAAATTTTTAATGTTTGATGTTTTATTGTGCTTTTAATATTCAGTTGGGATTCATCCAGAGTGGCTAGGGAGGCCCAGCCAGATGGGTGGGGTATAAGTAATTTATCATCATCATCATTGTGTTCACCTTCCATATGGATTAATTAACTGTTCCATAATTATTGTTTTTTACAAAGTATCATTGTATTACAATTATAGCAGGTCACAGGTTGTTCTTGTTTTCATTCCCAAATAAATGTATTCACCTCTGCATCCCTCCATATCCCCAACCTTTGTTTCTAGAAGTAGGTTCGGAAACAAGTGACATTTGTATCAGACAGTTGCTCCTGATTTTCCTTCAGCTTCTCAGCCTGAAGACTCACCCAGGCCATCCATTATTTTTCAGAAACAAACAATAATTTTCTAGTCATAAATAGCAATGATCAAGCAAGGTTGTCTAAAGTAGTTCTCTACTACATTATATTTATGTGGACAGCCTACGAAAATCTAAGGTATCCAATGAGCAGGGCAAAATAGCTCCGACTTATTGTGCCAGCATCTTAGCTACAGACCATTTTTTGCCTGCTCAGTTACATATATCCAGCCACTTACCCACTGCGTGTGACAAGACACTGCCTGAGTCCAAGCTTCCGGAAAATGTCTACCACTGTTTCCATGGGCGTGTGGTCTGTGACAGTAAAGGGGCTCAGATTGAGAATACGCCGGAGCTTCAGGGGGTGAGGGCTGTTTGCCGGGACTTCCGGAGGCTCTTCAGTGAAATAGATAATGGAATTGCTGACTACACCATCCTGCCGCTGCCTTGCGTTTTCTGCATAACAGATAGATAAGGGAAAATACACTTAAAATGAATGCAACATCCATTCTCACTTCCTGGTTTGGGCAAACCATTGTTTGCCATGATGTTCAAACTGAGCAAATGGTAGTTCAAAAACAGAACTGAAAACCCATTTCAAACTATGGCTTCCTATTCTAGTTTAGAGTCAAATATATCCCCCAATTTAGGTAAAACAGCAATCGAAAGTTTACCTGAACAAGGAAGTAAGGCGACGGGGAGGAATCAGAATGCATGGAGGTTGGTTCTATTTAAATCATGACTCTTTAATACCGATTTTTTAAAAGTGTACAGGACCTAAAGTGATTACTTAAGTGTGCCTGAGTTAGTTTAATGGCCTTATTTGACTTTCAAAAATAGTTCTCTTAAACTAGGCATGTCCAAAGTCCGACTTGGGGCCTAACCCCGCCTGCCGGTCATTTTAATCTGGGGTAAAATCATAAAACAAACTCAACAACTTCAATCCTAAAAAAAGGTCAACAACTTTGGTTGGCACTCATGGCCCTTCACTTCATCAAATGAAGCCCTCTTTGAAAAAAGTTTGAACACCACAGTCTTAAACAAATGGCATCCTTAAGTACCTATATTGCAGTATATATTATATACTATATATTCTAATAATGGCTACTACTATATCCTTCCCACTCTAATGTTTGCACAGAAATTCTCTGAACAATGCAGGAAGAATGCACTGAGATAGGCTAATGCCCTTTACCGTCTCTCTCTCCTTTCCCTTCTATTTCCTGTGTGCATGCTAAAAGCTCAAGGACACGGAAAGCCATCTAAAAATATCCTGTGTTCAAACAGAAATCCTAACTAGAGCCAACAATTTTTCCTCTTGATTGATTTGAGTTGCGGCTGATCTTAAGAAGGGGCCTTTATTACAAGTGTGTGTTTGTATCTATACACACTTCTTTTCCATCAATCATGGAGCACAAATGTGACTCTAACTTTTAAACTCCAGAAACTCAGGTTTTCCATTGCAATTCAGTTGCATTCTGTTAAAGGACCCCTGGACAGTTAAATACAATCCAAGGTGACTATGGGGTACAGCGCTCATCACTTTCAGGCCAAGTGAGCCGGCATTTGTTCACAGACAGCTTTCCAGGTCAAGTGGCAGCAGAACTAAGCCATTTCTGGTGCACAGAAACGCTGTTTGCCTCCTGTAGCATCAATGGGCTTAAAACTGCCAAATCTAAAGCTTTATCACCTTCCAATTTATTGCAGTTCAGATAAACATTAACTTTTGTACTGTCTTTGTATGATACCCTTTATTGAAATTGCAATGTGCTTCCTGTCACCTACACCAATTCCCCCCCCCCTGCACATACATTTCCCAAAGCTCAAATATAATCTTGTCAAAACCAGTTTGTCAGACTTAAAACTTGGATAAGGTATGGGCCTGAGGAGGGAAAGAGAGGTAGAGAGAAATGAAGCATATATAAACTCTCTTCAAACAGTATATCCCTGTAACACAGCTTTTGCCAATCTTTTCTGATGGGAGTTGCAGTTCAAAACATTGAAAGGACACCAGACTGGCAAAGTACAGAAGTAATAACAGAGGGGAAACTATGCTATGATGCTAACCCTGAAGGAATCGATAGGTTGTACCCAACATCCTCTGTCCACTAGCACAATGACTCTTGTGCTAGCCAATGGATGAGTTGCGGAATGAGAAATCCAACACAACAGTTGTCCTAGCAGAAACTCATAGTGAAAGAGATTACGCAATTTACTGCGCAATGCCATTAAAAGCAACTTGATTATGCATTCTCCTGCAGAACACATTTCATAGAATCATAGAATCAGGACCATCGAGTCCAACCCCCTGCCAAGCAGGAAACACCATCAGAGCACTCCTGACATATGGTTGTCAAGCCTCTGCTTAAAGACCTCCAAAGAAGGAGACTCCACCACACTCCTTGGCAGCAAATTACACTGTCAAACAGCTCTTACTGTCAGGAAGTTCTTCCTAATGTTTAGGTGGAATCTTCTTTCTTGTAGTTTGGAGCCATTGCTCCGTGTCCGCTTCTCTGGAGCAGCAGAAAACAACCTTTCTCCCTCCTCTATGTGACATGCTTTTATATATTTGAACATGGCTATCATATCACCCCTTAACCTCCTCTTCTCCAGGCTAAACATGCCCAGCTCCCTTAGCCGTTCCTCATAAGGCAATGTTTCCAGGCCTTTGACCATTTTGGTTGCCCTCCTCTGGACACGTTCCAGTTTGTCAGTGTCCTTCTTGAACTGTGGTGCCCAGAACTGGACCACCATTCATTTGCCGCTGCATTGGATACAACCCCAACTATACTCTTTAAAGCAGAGCTTCAAAAGGCGGCATAGGTCCTACTCAGGCATTCAACCCGTACATGATTCCAACAGCATGACGGTGGAACAGGAATGCACTCACTTGGCTCTGTCGCCTCCATCACTTTCCACACATTGGTAAGGAGCCTGCTCTGCAACGGGTGAAGGCAGCAGGGCCAGGCAACAACGGCCTCCATGCTCTCCCTACCTAGTGAATCACTGAGATGGCATGCCAATCTTAGGTCTTTTGAGCCCTGATCCCTCATCCCTACACAGCCCTCTTACTCCTCTCCTCTGTTCTTCTTCTATGTCATCTATAACAGTAAGCATATCTCTAGACGATACAGACTCGTTACTTACTTATGGCAAGAATCAACTCCCGCCTCTGTGCAAAGCCTATAAGGCGTTCAGAGTCTTTAGAAACCACCACTGGGAAGCCGTTGTAGTCCGTCTCCTTGATTAACGTCTCCACATCTTCCACTGTCATGCTGTCTTGGGTCAGGACGGAGAGAGGCGGCTCTCCGCGCCTAGGCCTCATGACATCAGTGGCCAGTGTTCTGTGGGTGAACTCATCCTTCACATCCAGAAATGGATAGCCATTCAAATGTATGTGTGCCTCGTAGATCCCTTCTTTGCCAAAGGCATCAGCTACCCATTTGCTAGTGACAGCTGCAGCCATCAAGGGTACTATGTACTCCAATCCTCCTGTTAACTCAAACATGATCACGACAAGAGAGACTGTCATTCTGGTGACTCCACCTGTCAAAAGAGAGAGAGGACCTTTGGTAATGAAAATGATTTGCAACATACTTGGGTACCTTTAGCAGTGTACCATGATAACCTACAAATCCTAAATCAGAAGCACCATTGATTTTTTTAATATAAAGTTTATTAAAAAAACAAAAAACAGGCATGATAGAGGTTAAAACTATTTTCTATAAAGTAGCATTTCATCATTAAATACATCCATGGATGTATTTCTTAAAACTTAAAAAAAGGTCCCAGCAATGAATCCCCGTTGTGGAGATTTGAACCCCAACTTTCTGATTGGCAAGCCCAAGAAGCTGGGTGGTTTAGACCACAGTGCCATCCGCGTCCCTACTTAAATACCACATTACATACAACCAAGAGAAAAGTCACATATTGTACCTAAACAAGCTGCAGCTCCCACCATGGCGTAAAGTCCTGGGGTAACACAGTCAGCTCCTGGCCTGCACCAGTTCCGGAAGATGATCCAGTCATGGTGATGGTAGGCCAACTGCTCCACTCCGATCCCAACTATTCTTCCAGCAATAGCTCCCACAGCCATACTAGGTATGAAGAGTCCTGAAGGGATCTCAAATAACATAAGCAGAAGTGAAAAGTCAGATTCTCAAAAGGTCAGCTTGACTACATACAATGTAGACGATTTTAAAGTACAATAAATAACTTGCGAACGCATCTAATGCCAAATTTTAATCCACAATCTTTCTGTGGATTAAACCTGTTAAGTTTGTTATATACCACACTTAAAAAAGATACCTAGCAGATGGGTTGCAATGTAAGCTTTCAAAACTAGAGCCTACTTCTTCACATCTGGCAAAATATAAATCCAGCCACATGGTAGGGTCACATCAACAAGGCAATGTTACCAGAATGACAAGGGAAATCAGCCATACTTTACCAGCTCCCTCCAACATCAATGATACATACAGATCTTAAATTTTCTCAGAGCTCAACAGCACTGAGAGGGCCACAGGTAGGGGCGCCTTCCTTGTGGAACGCCCTCCCTTCAGATGTCAAGGAGATAAAGAATTATACAACTTTTAGGAGTCAGCTGAAGGCAGCCCTGTATCGGGAGGTTTTTAATGCTTGATGTTTTTATTATGTTTTTTAGATATGCTGTAATCCACCCAGAGTGGCTGGGGAAACCCAGGCAGATGGGCAGGGTATAAATAATAAAAAATATTATTATCACAGCCCTTGAGTTTTAAGCTTTTTCTTTCTTAGTCTTTTATGATACCCATATATGACTGGATTTATCCAACTTCGAGAGTAGTGCCTAAGATTGTCGTAAAAGCATTTCAGCTTTGCCTAATTTCATTTATGTATTCCAAGTTTAGCTATTTTACATTTTCTTTTTTTCATACAGCTCAAAACATGCATGCCTTTCCCTCCTCCTCGTCAGAATCTGATAATGATTCAGGCATGGTGAGCAAAAAAAGAATTATATCTGTTTAAAACATCTGAAAATGAGCCCCTGTCATTTTGGCATACTTTACAACTTTATTACCGCCCTTTTCTGTATAATTTAGATTGGATTTGAATTACATGTCAAACGCAGCATAAAAATGTTTAACAAGGAGCCTGGCTTTTCACAGGTGAAATCAGGCGGTTCATTCCTGCATCCCTGCTTGTCAAGAGCTTTGTGAATTACGCTTTTCCTTGCCTGGCGTGCAATCAAGTCACCAGTCAGAATAGCAGGCAGAAGGTGAAATGAAAACATCAGTCACTCCACTTGCTCGCTCCATCCTGGCAATATATACATTGCATATTTCATAATAAAGCTATTTCTCAAGCCAAGGCAAGTGTTTGTGCGTGTGTAATGAAATTGTTTAGCATCAAAGTCTGAATCCCAGTACCATCTTATTAAAGTCCAGTTAGTACTACAGAGATGAAGTGAGAGAAACAAGCCCTGTTGAATTCAGCAAGGTTTGCTGCCCTGTAAGCAGGGTAGGATTTGCAGCCTTAGCTGTCTCCAGTGCGTAGGCTGACAATGTTAGTTTTCCTCAGGACACGGTGGGAGAAGAAACAAAATCTGAATCGGATTTCTCCTTTCACATTTCCAGTGAAATGCAATGTACAAAGTGGGAACTAGCACACTTTCCATGAAATAAGATGTCCCTGTACAGTGGGACCTCCAGTTATGAACCTAATTAGTTATGGAGGTCCGTTTGTAACCCGAAACCGTTCTTAACATGAGGCACGCTTTCGCTAATGGCGCACCGGCGTGCAACTTCCGCTGACATCGCGGGGCAAAGTTTGCAACCAGGAGCATCTACTTCCGGGTTAGTGGAGTTCGTAACCTGAAGCATTCATAAGGAGAACGGTACATAACATGAGGTTCCACTGTAATTGGAGCAAGCACAGATCATGAACTCAGATTTTGTGTGAGTCTATTCTCCATGCTAGAATTACAAAATTAGGAGATATTACTTTACTTCTACTTCGCTTCCCTCTGCTTCCTTGTAATATGTGAAACCATTTTAATTAGCAGTAGTAAAGGACTAAGTTATGAGGCACCTTAGTAACTAACAAGGGCTGAGCAGCTGGATCTCTTTCCTATAAGGGATATACTGCAACATTTTGGTGCAGTGCCCACCTCGTATACAATAACAACCTTACCATTGTTAATAAACGTGACTAACAACAAATTAACAGAGCATTTATTAATTATTAATTATTATTATATAACCCACCCTTTAACACATAGGTTCTGAGGTTGGTATACAACATTACATTAAGATACCACATAGCAATATAAAACCATAAAATATCTAAACTGAGAAGCCATTGTGTGTCTCTTGATGCTGAATGCTAAGTTCAGCATACAAGTATACGGCATGCAAGCTTTTGCTGACATAGAAATAGCTAGCTCACTCTAAGTTATGTTCCCAAAGCTAATTTAACCTTTTCATGCTACATGACATGCATATCTTTTCCAACAGTTAAGCTCATATTGAATTCCCAATCTTTGTGTGTGGAAGTTTTCATCTGTAAAAATTCCTCACCACACCTAGCCAGAAAAACAGGAGGTCTTAATTCAGTATTAAAATAAAGGTGATTTTTACAAATAAAGAAAACAATAAAAGACTAGCAGAGGAGAACATATAGCAGGTTTTCATTTAATAAGGTCCATTTCCAGTTCACGGCCATGGAATGATTTTTTTGAAATTATACCAGAAAAGCATAGAATGGAAAAATCACTTCAGAAAAGATTCTCCCCCATGTAGTGTTTTTGAGGGTGAAAAGAGGATCTGGGGTGCTGACATTCTTACTTTGGGTCTGGGTCTGGAGGGCCAGAACAAAAACAGAGAGAGGCAACTATGCTGAGCCAAACAACCATACTACGCAACTGGTTTTTGTGTGTTCTTCAAGTTATGTCTAATACTTGCCCTGCAAACCTATCCAAGCTAATATGTGAGTTTTGTTTGAAAGCAAGCTCGGGGGATGCACACAAAACGAACTCTTAACAACACACACACACAAATTGGAAGGTCTTGGCACAAGAATCCACAATCGGTCAAATCAAAAAGTTGCCACAATCAGATCATAAAGGGACCTCATGTGCTGTCAGCAGTTTAGGCATTCGGAACAACTCTGTCCAATTGCACATTCTCCCCAGCCTTTGGACACCGTCCAAAACAAAATTAAAATACTTCCAGTGTAGTTTTTGCCAATGGCATGACAAGTTGATTAGGCTGCCATTTAACATTGGTCAGCTAATGCAACAACTTTACTTCCTGTCAGCAGCCCTTAAGTTCTTATTTCAATCCAGGGATTTCAGAAAAGCTTAAGGAGTCTAGAGAACGGGGAAGCTGAGCCTTGCCAGAATGCTGCCATGTCAAAATTCCTTCAACACAAGAAATGGGGAGGTGCCAAGTTGCTCATGTTACACTATTTGTAAATTGGGCTTACACAGTTTATCCCCTTGCATCAGTTAAGGGATGCACAAAAGTGGAGGGGGGGGGGAATGTATGTCTCGATGTGCCTCCAGAGGGAAGTACGTCTCACACTTGACATCCATTTGATTTGACTACCCAGAATGCAATGGTTTCTAAGCTCTATTCTCTGAACTAAAATGAACTGTTCAAAAGTAAACAATGGTTTCAAAGTGAACATGCAGCATATTAGTGCACACTGCCAAAACAGTGGAGGCTTCGCTCCTGCACTGCTGGGAGTTAAGCCATGGTCTGTCTTAGCATTACAGTCATACCTCGGGTTAAATATGCTTCGAGTTGAGCGCGTTCGAGTTGCGCTCCTCAGCAACCCGGAAGTAACGGAGCGTGTTACTTCCGGGTTTCGCCACTTACGCATGCGCAGACGCTAAAAATGATGTCACGCGCATGCGCAGAAGCGGTGAAAAGCGATGCGCGCGTGCGCAGACGCGCCATCGCTAGTTACATCTACCTCTAGATGCGAACGAGGCTCCGGAACGGATCCCGTTCGTATCTAGAGGTACCACTGTACATCTAAACCACTTTAAAAAATAAAAATAAAAATTGGAGACCATATTGCCACAAAATTGCCACAGACACTGCAACTTACCTTCATACCAAAGGTAAATATTGTGATGATGATTTTAAAAACCAGAGCCAGGGCGAGTTGCCACATAGCCATGTACACTCCAATCCCAGCCGGTCTGTCAGGAATATCGTCCACAGGCCTCGTCATATTGGGGTCGTTTATGTAGTCGCAGAGCTGCGATGACTCCAGAGCGCCGCAGTCATTGAACAGTTCTGAGATGAGCTCGCTGGTGCTCCTGCGAGTGTACGGATTGGGGAAAGCAATGATGGCAGTGATGGCAGTCACCACGATGACCTCTAAGACCGGGTACTTTCCAAGCTTGGTGGTTTTGCGCCTCCTGCACCAGGCAATGTTGCATCGGATGAAAAGCGTCCCCCACAAACCTCCAAAAACTCCCAGCAGAATGAAGGGGAAAAGTTCGGCCATGTACCAAGGCGTGTGATACTCCACATAAAAGAGAACCAGGCGGCTGTTTCCGAATGGATTGATGGATCTCAAGGTAAAAGCAGCAACGAGGGCAGCAAAAAAGGATCTCCAGAGAGTCTTCAGTGGAAAATAATAACTCACCTGAGAGAAAATAGAATCAATCAATAACAACCAGAGTGTTTCCCATTGGAAATCAGCATTAAGTTACACAGTGCATTTTAAAACATGCCCATATCCATTGCTTTCAAAGGTACAGTCGTACCTTGGAAGTCGAACGGAATCCATTCCAAAACCAAAACACGACTTCTGATTGGCTGCAGAAAGCTCCTGCAGCCAATTGGAAGCCACAGAAGCCCTGTCAGACGCTCAGCTTCCAAAAATAGTTTGTAAACCAGAACAGTCACTTCTGGGTTTGTGATGTTCGGGAGCCAAAATGTTTGGGAACTAAACTGTTTGACTTCCAAGGTACAACTGTATTCCCCTGAGATTTGTGAGGGAAAGGGTGCTCTGTCTCTATCACACAAATCTGTAAGAAGATCCCACCCACCCCCACCCAGACTCTGGGAGAGGACAACAGAAAAACTGTGCTGCATTAATTTTGCGATATCCATGTATATTTATGCAAATACATTGCAGAGGGGAATCAGCTCTTTCCCAGACTTTGGGATGGTGCTGGGGAAAGGAAAGGGAACCAGCAGTGGCAGCTGCACCAGAGTAGCAGTGGCAGCCTAGGTAAAGGGACCCCTGACCGTTAGGTCCAGTCGTGGATGACTCTGGGGTTGTGGCGCTCACTTCACTTTACTGGCCGAGGGAGCCGGCGAACAGCTTCCAGGTCATGTGGCCAGCATGACTAAGCCACTTCTGGCGAACCAGAGCAGCACACGGAAACACCGTTTATCTTCCCGCCGGAGCGGTACCTATTTATCTACTTGCACTTTGACATGCTTTCAAACTGCTAGGTTGGCAGGAGCAGGGACCGAGCAACGGCAGCTCACCCCATCGCGGGGATTCAAACCGCTGACCTTCTGATCGGCAAGCCCTAGGCTCTGTGGTTTAGACCACAGCACCTACCCATCTGCATAGCCCAAGTTGCTTCTTACCTCTTCTAGGCTAAAAAGGACACCACCGATTGGTGCTCCAAAGGCAACAGAGACACCGGCGGCAGCAGCAGCTGAAAGCACCTAAGCACGGAAATAATGACACACACGCAAGTTAAAGAGTCTGTGGAAAATACACATAAATTTATGAGGTGAGGCGAGGAAATTGCAAAGCCCGACGTTACCTCTCGTCTCTTTCCCTCGTTCTTGCTGTACTTGGAGAAGAGGCTGCTGAAAAAGTTGCCACAGCAACAAGCCACGTGCACCAGCGGCCCTTCTTTGCCAAGGCTGAGTCCGGAAGACACCACCAGAACCAAGGTTACTGTTTTGATTAAGAGGGTCCACTTGCCCAGGTAGCCCCTTATAATGAAACCACTCAAGATGGTCTTTATCTGGAAGGCAGGAAGAACAAAAGTGGTTGGCAGCTCTAGATTTTGGAAGCTGATGCAAATTTTGAAGAGGTGTTGTTGTTTTTAAGACTTGTGAAAGCTAAGTCCCTAAGAATACAAATCAGATGCTACTTTAACGCCAAAAGGTTTCTTCATTTTCACTCCCGATTCCATCTCCTTTAGCAGATTTCCCCACGTCTTTTTCAAACCTTCACTCTAAACCACCCTCAAGCATTGGAAATTAGGAAATTATTCCCACCCCCCGTTTTGAAATGCCTGTCAATCCAGAATGAAAGCAAAAAAAACACCCTTACCTCTGGAATTCCAGAGCCGCAGGCGTAGGGAGCAAAAACCCGGACAAGGGAGACAGCCAGGAAAGCAAACAATAGAGCCCACAAAATGTAAAGAAAATAATTTAGAATGTAAGCGCTTGCACCCTATAGGGAGGAAAGAGAGAGAGAAAGAAACCAAGAACAAACAACTGTTAAACCAATCCAACAAGTACTATGTTTCTGCTAGTTGCTATATAAATAAGAGACACTTTGGGGCTAGGTTTCTTCCCTGAATTTAATGACAGGGCTATTGCAGCGAAGAAAGCCCACCACTTATGCAAGGGTTACATTCTGGGGATCACGCCTGAAGCCAAAATCACATATAGTCAAAACACACTAGGTGCAATGGCAGGTGGGATTGCCAAAGGATGCATGCCTCCTATCATCTATCTATCTATCTATCTATCTATCTATCTATCTATCTATCTATCTATTTGCCAAGCACATAAAACTGAATGTGTGCAAGTTAAATGCACATAAGTTGATGGCTTACTGTATTTATTACATTGTCACCGATCTCCTCCAAAGGCAGCAGCCAATGGCTGGCCAGAAAGCAAGGTTCTGCCCTCCTGGGGGGGGGCACAAATTGGCTCATTTGAAAAACCCTTTTGGGTGGGAAAACCAGCCCCAAGATCCCACCGGTTGAGGGGAATTCTCTTTGAGGGGCAAGCAAACGTGCGTGCCCAGGCTAGTGTGGATGGTGGCTGAGAACGAGGGGCCACAACCATCACCCACTGGGAAAGCGCTCAGCGGCCATTATTACACAGTCACCGAGTTCCTCCAAATAACCCGTTTATTCAGCCACCATCCCAATTTGCTTGCACATAGCTTAGGCAGTCTGTACTGAGCATTCCTTCTGATTTGTTTATGGGGTGGTTGTATGACAATGAGCATTCATTCCAATTTGCTTGTGGGGTGTTTATAAAGCTCCCTACTGATAATTCGTGCACCCCACACTTTTCAATGCAATTTCCCAACACTTTCCTAGCTGCAAAAAGTCTGTTTGGATTTTTTTTAAAGTATTTTCTGTGCTGGAGTGACACCTAAATTTGCAGTTGCACTTTTATCCCTGCAGCCACATAGCGACAGGCTGGAGATGCCCAGTGTTTCTCCAACAGTACAAATATCTGTTTCTTGACTGCAGTTCTGCACACACTTAAGCAGGAGCCAGCACTGCAGAACTCAGGGAGACCTACATCGGGGTTAAGTTGTCGCAGAATTGGGCTACATGTTATCTGTGCCGCACCCACAGTAAAGCAATGCATACAGAAAATGCAGCTGGGGGAAGGAAACACTAAACTCTTTATAAATACAGTGCATGGCTGCCACAACTATACTGCAAACCATATTTAAACAGATGCTAAACCACTGTGGGAGCTGGCGCGACATTTGGAAAATATTCATTAACTGCCCAAGAGAAAAACTGCTCGACACATGTAGAAAAGGGTCTATCCCATAATCCCTAAAAAGCAAGGATTCTGCAGGACAAATGAACACAGAAACAGGCAGTCAGGAGGGAAACTTGAATTGTCAGCCATTCCCTCCCCACACAGTTAATAGTGTTTTTCTTTTTTAAGATACTGTAATGCAAAGTGGAAGTAAGTAGATGTAAGTAACTCTCAGTGTGAATATCGCTGGACTACAACTCCTATCAGCCCCAGCCAGAATTCCCTTATGGTCATGAGAGTTGGAGTCATGCAACCATTTGGTGGCACCAGATTGGATACCCCTGAAGTAACCCTTACCGGCAAGAAACGAAGGTTGTGCTAAGAGCCACAGTTTAGTGGGAGAGCATTTGCCTTGAGGGCAGAAGCTCTCTGGTTCAATCGCTGCCCATTTGGACTGGGAAAGACTCCGACCTGAAATCCCGGACTGGCTGCCATTCAGTGTAGACATTACTTAGCAAACTGGACCAGCCAACTGGATAGCTCAACTGGTTAGAGCATGGTGGCGATAATGCCAAGATTGCAGGTTTGATCCCCATATTGGGCAGCTGCATATTCCTGAATTGCAATTCTGTAATTCTATTCTATGAATGTTCCCAGCTCAGGATATGGCAGTTTCCTGTGGTCCGTACACCGGATAAGGCAGGATTCAGCTAACAGCTCATCTAATAGCTGGGTCCTTAACCCCTTGTTAAATCACATGGAATCAATGTGAAGCTCCTTGTACATGAATAGGAATGGCATTTCACCATAGGATGACTCCAAATGCTTTATTGCTGCAAAAGCTAAAAAGGGATTACCACTCAGCAGGCGTGGGTCCGCCCACACCTCCCACTAGTCACTTTGTCTTACCTATTTGCACAGAACAATTATTAATTGGGTGGCTCTTCTCACCAATTTTGACAGCTGGATTTGCTTATCCCCAGCTAAAGAAAATATTAATGGCATCTCTGTTTTGACACTTACGGAAGCTGTGAGTAATCCTTATTGCCACAGCTGAAGAGCATTTGTTTAAATTTCCCCATGAACGTCTTCCCATAAAGCTTTAAACAAGAGCCAGCTATGGCAATAATCATTATTCCTTTACAGGATGGGCTTTGTTTGCAAATCAAGGTCCATACCAGTGTGAATAGCCTTGGAGTTAAGAGAGGCTGCTCTTGAAAATTTGGTTCTCAAAATACTTGGAAGAGAACCTCTTTGTCCTCTCCATGTAGCTAAACTGTTGCTGGACTTGGTTCCTACCACTCCCACCCCTTAAATCACAGATATAAAAACTTAAAATATATATTTTAGAGGAAGGCTGCCTGTTTTCGACAAACCTAAACCTGGTGGAACTGGTTTGAGAATACGCATTCTCTGCTCTGGAAATGAAAATGTTACATATGTCTTCAGCCTAAGCCCCACAGAGATAAAAAAGACCTATGTTTCCACCCATGCTTTGAGACTCAGCTTTGCCCATAAGTATTTGAATGCCCCTAAGGTACTTTCATGGGACGCAGGTGGCGCTGTGGGTTAAAGCCTCAGCGCCTAGGGCTTGCCGATCGAAAGGTCGGCGGTTCGAATCCCTGCGGCGGGGTGCGCTCCCGCTGCTCGGTCCCAGCGCCTGCCAACCTAGCAGTTCGAAAGCACCTCCGGGTGCAAGTAGATAAATAGGGACCGCTTACCAGCGGGAAGGTAAACGGCGTTTCCGTGTGCGGCTCTGGCTCTGGCTCTGGCTCTGGCCAGAGCAGCGATGTCACGCTGGCCACGTGACCCGGAAGTGTCTCCGGACAGCGCTGGCCCCTGGCCTCTTAAGTGAGATGGGCGCACAACCCCAGAGTCTGTCAAGACTGGCCCATACGGGCAGGGGTACCTTTACCTTTACCTTTAAGGTACTTTCATTTCCTTTCATCTGTCAAAATCAAACCATGGGTGTTACTAGGTTCATCCTTCCTCCCAAGAGCTTACAGCAGAATTATGGCCTCAACCCCATGAGGTATAAGTTGAGAGGCAATGGCTTGACTTGGCCATTGGTTACATCATGCATTAGCTTTAGAGCTGTGTATTCCCAACCCCCTTCTCTGGTATGGTAGCAAGAAGACCTCAAGCTTCCACTTCCATTTTTAATTAACTGAATTTTGGTGTCCGCACCCTAAGTTTTGGTTAGCCTATGGCTTACTGAAACAACCAAAGACGGCTCAGAGTTTTGGAAAAAAAGCACTCAATTTCAGTTAGTAAAGAACAAAAACAAAAGTTTACAATCTTCTCACAGCCAGTCTAGGTTAAGGGAGAGGGGGTACACAAACCATTGTTTACTGTTACCCTAACACAGCCGGTTTACTTGCCCAATGGCTGAGCCCAATACTAGAACGGCTCTCGTATTTAATAACTACAGGACAAATCTGTGACATAATAGTAACGGGGCAGTTGATTTACGGGTGACATAGCTTCTGGCCCCCATTCACCTCCCAAAGACAGTTTTGATACGGAAACTGGCACAAAATTGGTCTTGGACTATCAAAGCAGCAGGCTGCACTGGACCAATGTTGCAATGTTTCTGGTCTGCAGCTCTGAGTATGACCACTGGCAGTTCAGCCTTGGGCTGATAGGAGAGTCTGACAACTTTTGGAGAGTCACATATTTCCCATCCCTGCCTTAGTGTTTTGTGGGCTTACATGGGTGTAGCCAGGGTTTTTGTTAGGGGGCAGAACTGACCTGATTGGTCAGTTAATTAAGTATTTCTATTGTTTTACTTGATGGGGGGGCAGCTGATCCCACTCCCCCCCCCCGTCTACATCCATGTGGGCTTAGTGAGTACCATTATGTAGAAGGAAAAACAGAAGGAACACAGGATACGGTGGCTGTCTGATTTGCTTCAATATTTTTATACCCCAGGCATCTGCTATAGGGGTGTTCCCCCCCCTCTCTCTCCCACACACACACACACACTAATTAAGACAATTCTGACAGGTGTCAGAATTCATAACTGCAGTGTGACAAACAGCTCTGAAGCCACGAAAAGGCACGAAACCTCAGGGTAAAATGGTGTTGCAAAAATATCCATCTATATCCATGTCTTCAGTCTGTCAAATTCCATTAGCTATGACAAGCAGAATTCATCAGGCGCAGATAAGGAAGAGTCTGAAAATATTACATCCGAGAGACTGCCCTTTAAGGATTGCCTACATAAAGCTAATAATTCTCCATTCTTAGTGCAAACGTTTCATAAAAGCGACAGGAGGATATAAAGTTTGTACAATAACAATTAGAAAGGGAGGCGGCCATATTTCAGTGGTGGAGAGCACATGCTCTGCATGCAAAGGGTTCCAAGGTCAATCCCTGGTGCTTTCAGGTAGGCTGGGAAAGCCTGCCATTCAAATCCCTGGAGTCTCTCTTTTGGTCAGCACAGGACATGCTAAGCTAAATGGACTAATGGACAAAGCCAGCTTTCTATGTTCCTGTGGTTCCGCCAAGCATTAGACATGTACATAAGTGAACGAGGAGAGTGATTCCAATAATGCTCTTAAACACCCTGTAACTCCACTCTCATGAGAGCCAGCATCGTGCCATAGCTATAGTGCTGGAGTCCTGTATTAGGTATTTTAATTAGTTGAATTACAACTTTAATCTATGTGGAATATGATTATTATGTTGGTTGCAGATGAAAGATGGCATCGTCTCAGCTGCTTTACTTATGAGCAAAACTTTGCACACGTTCAAGTCATAGAAGCAGGTGCAGTGAGTGGCACACCCCCTCTCCTGAGAATTTCAAGTAATTTGCAGGCTCCATATTGTTTTGAACTAACTTGCCTTGGTCCAAATTAGATAAGACTTCAATGACAAAGCACACCTTCTTTCTCCTTCCTTCAGCAAACCAATAATCTCTCCAGGGCTCCTTTCAAGTTTAGTAGAACACATTTTAATGAGAGTTCCTTGCTAAAATATTAACCGTGCAGGGAAGAACAGTGAAAATTATTTGAAAGATGTAGACATACCTCGGACTGGTTAACTAGAAGTTCAGACCACTTTTGCCACTGCGGACATTTGTCCCTGTCCTCAAAAGAAGTTTCGTTAAATGTCCAGCAACACTGCTCATGGCTGTACCAGAATGCGGATAAACAGACTCCTTCTTTCAGATCTGTCATCCAGTCCACCGCCAAATCGATAACTCCAGCTAATGTGCCTGGGGGAGGGGGGGGAGGACAGACATTAATACACGAAGTATATGTCTAAGGGAAAAACCCAGACATTTGAATGTAAGAGAAATGAATGTGGTTCTCACAGAAAACCCATAAATATGAATCAATTCATAAACAGGTGGCATTCACAGTCAACTCTATGTTGAATCACCACCCTGTGGTGACCAAAATAAGAGTTTATCTCACTCTCTGACTGTATATGTAATTTATGACTCCCTATCCACAAAATTGTCTCAGGGCTGCGGGGCCATTTTAAGAACACATGTCCTTAAAACGCACATTAGGGGGTTGAGAGAGACCTGGGAAAACAGAAGATAAAGGGAAGTTCTCTTTTACCTTCCTGTAGAGTTTACTGTGCAATATTTCCTTTTAAATGCCATCTGCTTTTCTTGGCTCGGCACAGAGAATTTCTAAACAACAGGCTCCCCTAATCGCACACAAGCAAGCTCATTCGGCCAGACAAGAGTATGTTTGCAGCGCAAGTAAATATGTTCTTGTCTAGACTGCTCCATGTGCCAATAAAATCAATGGGGTCAAAACCAAGGTCAAAACTGGTGGTGGGGCTACTGTGCAGGTCTCATGCCAGGATCAGGCCACCAGATGAACAAGCAAGCATCTTGCGTGCTTATTAGTCTCAATACCCTGTCACTTAAAATAGGAAAACATTAAAAAAAAAAAGATTTAAGGGACGTCATTTACATTGTGAAGACCAGAAGATATAATTTACCTACTCTATACATCTAAAATGTACAATGGCTTGTTTTGGTTTTTTTTGCACACATCTGATCTGATAGCTTTTTCAAATTACATAGCACAACAGCGACATCCAGTGGTAGCTAAAGAATCATGCAGTACTGGGACTGTGTTGCAATAGCTTTATACAGACCAATCCAAAAATTACAAAGCAGAAATTTGCCAAATATGTTCTCCAACACTTGAGTTCAGTTTGCTGGTGCATAGAAAGAGATCCAAAACTGTATAGGCTTTTCCGTTCACCATAGCACTGAAAACAGTTAAAGTTATGCACTCTTGGATCTGCATGGAACAATGGTAATGAAGGGTAAACTTGTTTCATATGTACGCCAAAGTTCTGTTCACATGCAAAAGCTGTTCCTGGGCAAACAATTTTAATTCAGGGATTTATTAATTTTTTTACTTTTCTTTATATTTTTTCAGTCATCACAGTACTATGAAGATATATGGCCTATTAACTGATAGTAAGCCAAAACACCAGTTAGTAACAGAGTTGCCAGTAAAATGGAAAATGCCTGAAAATAAAATAGCTATAAAATCACCTGGCTCAGGCGATTTTTTAAAAAAACATACTTCTAATTTCTCCTCACCATTTATGGCTTCACCTAAAATGTTCCCAGCAATTAAGCCCGGTGATAGTTGAAATCTGTTTGTAAAATCTTATTTGGTCTACATTTGGAACAGAAATCTAAGTCTTTGGCATTTGAAAAATAAAAGCATAGATAAAGAGGATGCATATAATCCATTCAGGGAGCTACAGGTTTGATTCCATATTTCCAGTGATACAACTTCCCTTTTATTAATGTCTATTTTTGTAGCATAAATTTAGTCAAGGCCAATATTAGTGTCAACAAAACAAGAGCTTCATAAAGCTTTACATTCACAGGAATATTTTCACAGAGAGCGCCTATTTCTGGTTAATAAAAAAAAAATCTAGGTCAATGTTCAACATGCAATTTTACACACATATCCCAAAGCATGAAGCATAGCTACATCTTCCCTTCGGCATGCTGAAATGTTAGGGATCACACGCATAAAATCAATTTATGCAGATGCCCTCATAGGGAAGGGGAGAATGTCTACATTGGTCAACATGGCGTAAGACTTTCTTGAAAATACCTGCCAGCAGTCCTATAAGAAGCATCACAACCCATCCCGACCAGGCATCTAGTAAACTTTTGATGAACTCCCATATTGACTCCTTGCTTTTGTTTGTAATCTGGAAGGGGGAAAATAGTGTTTAGTTGAAAGACATGCAATTTTTATTTAGGACAGTTCTATATAACCAAGCAACTTTGATTGCATAATATTTGCATTTGTTTACACTGCAAATTTGTATACAGGATTTGCATGGAATACAGTTAAAGCAGAGTTTTGGTTCACATAAATGCATTAACAAGTTAGGATTCCTTGATGAAATTTGGACACTGATATTTGATAGTCTGTCTTGCTGTAAGACAAAAGATGCTTATTTTCTTCTAGGTCTTTCCCTTAACAGACAACCACATAATGCAGTATACATGATTTTGAAAGAAGAATTTAAGCATTGAGAAAGACAGGGATTGCCAACATGGTGCTTGCAGATGTTGTTGGAGTCCATCAGTCCCAGCCAACATGGCTAATACTCAGGGATGATGGGTGGGGTATAAATAATGAAATTATCACCATCATCAGAGTTGTAGACCAGAAACATTCAGAGAGTACCATGTTGACTATCCCTGCAGTAGTCTAAAGATTCATATTCCTTCAGAAGTGGATTTTGAAATATGTGTTGTCTTTGATGGCAAGTTCCTTCAACCTTTTCTCAAAGTATTACTTCAGCCATTTTGATTTCTTTATTTCATAACATTTTATACACGTGATTGTAATAAAATCTCAAAGTGGTTTATGAAAAGGTCAGACCTATCAATTTGGTTGTGTAGGGGTTAATGATCTACCACTTTAGCTATCAGAAATGCTCCCTGCTTTTGAAATATTTTTCCCTCTTACCTTTCTATGCCTGTCTGTGTCACGTGACTTCTCCCTCAACCAATCAATAGTATGAAAGTCTTCATATGTCCCAACATCAGGGAAAGGTTCATCCAAGAAATCCATCAAATTTCCAGACCCATTCATGTTTCCAGCATTAACCATATTAGTACCTGTAAGGAAATTACAGGGACAAGTTCAGAAATTTACTCCTCAAGTACCTCTCCTTGTCATTCCCCCCCCCCTCCCAGGCAAACAGAGAACATTATAGAATTGAAGAATAGGATTGATCAATACTAGAAAAATAACTTAAAATCTATTTCCTTTGTTACTCCTGGCAATGGCCAAGTCAATGATCCCAGGTAAGTCACTGACACACAGTTGGTCTGATCCCAGTTTCTTGTCCAGAGCACAATTTGAAACTTCACCATGAAGGATCACTCTCCCACTGTACAACAGATTTCAATTTGTTAAAGACCTAATGAAAGGTGGGTACTGAGCAGACATAACCAACATAAAATGAAGGAACCATAGAATTATGCAACTAGTTCCACATGCTCAGGGGAGATCTGGAATTGTGTTTCTCTCGGAGAGGTTTCCTGTAGCACACAACAAAACCTCTTTTGTAATTGTAATACAAATGTGTAATAATCTTTTGTAATACAAATGTGAAAAAGTGGGGTGGGGAATCTGAGCATGCCTAAAATAGCCCTCTGTATTCTGGCCTTTGCATTTGAGCAATATTTTCTTTATAAGCATGTTTCTGCCCTTTGATAACTGATTATTCTGCAGTCCATAGTATCTTCAATCAGTTTCTCACTCCTACAAGTAACTTTGCACACAAGCAGTTTACTCACATTAGCAGATGATTTGTGCACGTGCTCCCCCTTCTCTTCTGCACTCTCTAAAATCACAAGTTGCAGATTTCCATTTCATGGAAGGAAATCTCAATTAAATCTGTTGATTTGATCTTATACTACTTATCCAAGTAGAAAAGCATATGATCAAACTAGGCCATATATTGATTATTGGAATCGACTCACTGACTAGCATGGGAGATGTGTTTTGCTCACTGGAAAAAAAAAAGAGCCCACAAGGGTGAATTCCAACAATGTCAATCTGTTCCAGAGGGTTGAAGGATCTACAAGAGCAGGAAGGGGGTTGAAAGGAGACTTTTAAAGTAGTTTATGTGCTTCATTGGGCCAATCTGTAATGAGCATGTTCAAAAAGATGTTTTTATTATTATTCTTAAACAGTTCAGGACCTCAATATCTCAATGACTGCCTCTGCCCATATGAACCAACCCAGACCCTGCAATCATCATCTGAGGCCCTTCTTTGTGTTCCAGAAATCCAGAGGGCAGCAAAATGAGGACATACCTTTTCTGTGGTAGCTCCCCAATTGTGGAACGCTCTCCCCAGGGAGGTTCGCCTGATGCCTTCATTGCATATCTTTAGGCACCAGGCAAAAACATTCCTCTTCTCCCATGCCTTAATTAAACAGTCTATGGCCTTTTAAACTGGGGGGGGTATTGTTTTTGTTTGTTACTACGTTATATTTTTGTGTTGTAAACCACCCTGCAATCCTCGGGCAGTAGAGAAATTTACTTTTTTAAAAAAAATTCTTAGGGATTGTTCAGATTTCACCTTTTTGTGAACAATGACAATGGCCATACCTAGAAGTGATTGTAAGGACTGCTGTTGGTGCTGGTGGGCTCTTGATATCTTCATGCAACCCAATTAAGTTTCTACAACACCTAAAAATCTATTTCTTAGTTCGTTATTTGGTTGTTGTTTGGTTGACACTGAAATTGAGTACACCCCCAGGCTAAGTAGCACCTTCTGGGTGGCTAGACTGGACACTTCGCTTCATTTGAGCTCATTATTGCCACTGTTTTCAAAACTAAAGAACCTGTTCATCAGTCTTTACCCAATAAGAAGAATTTGGCTGAAATAATGAATGTATTTTAGGATTTGGTGCGCTGCAGATGCATTCAACCACAGAAGACCCAGCCACCATAGCTATGCAGGCTGGGGATGATGGAATGGGAGCTGTGGTCTAAAATATATGGAGGGCACCAGTTCTACAGAAGGCTGTGCTAGAGCTTCGAACAAATCCTGCATATCCAGTCTGGCTGAGCTAGTAGCAACCTGAAAAGTTGTGAGGTTTCAAAGCTATCAGCTTATAAGCTTCCTGCAACATTGACGGCCTAGGAACTCAATACCATGCTCACACCCAACTTTCTCAAACTGCAGCTGCAGACACGTTCCACACACCCTGGCCAAAGATTTCCATTAGCCCAATAACCAATTGTGTTGTAGAACAGGCTTAGAATGAGTTTGAAGTTGTTCTTTACTACTAGCTATTCAAGGATGCCATTTTGGATCAGCTGGAAAAGGGGAGCAAGATCCAGCAAATCCAGTAATTCAGAAGGAAATATTGAAAGGTAAAAATAATACATTCTAGAACATCTTTAAGTCCTAAGATGTCCACTCTGTTGTGAAAAAAGGCAGCTGTGGAAAAAGGGAAACTGAATGGAACAAAAATAAAACTACCGGTATCATAACAATATTATACAAATGGATGGTAAGACTACATTTGGAATACAGCGGACAGTTGGGGCCACCTCGGATATTGTAGAGCTGGGCAAGTTTCAGAAAATAACAACCAAAGTGATCAAAGAGCTGAAGCAAATCCACTTTGATGATAGGTTAAAACATTCGAGGCTTTTTAGTTTAGAAAAAAGTAGAGTGAAGGAGGACACAACAGTGGTTGATAAAACTATGTCTGCTGTAGAGAAAGTGGACAGGGATATCTTTTTTTCAGTCTCTCATAATACTAGAACCTGGGGACATCCAAGGTGACAGTGAATGTTAGAAGGCTCCGGCCTGCCAACAGGATTTATTTGCACAGCACATAGTTAAAACCATGGAGTTTTCTCCCACAAAATATAGTGATGGCCTCTAGGTTGGATGGTTTTAAAAGATGATTAGACAAATTCATGGAGGATATAGCTACTAATCATGATATCTATGTTCTATCTCCACTGTTGAAGGCAACATGCCAGTCAGTGCGGAAGATCTGCTGCTGCACTGAGAACCTGCTTGTGGAGTCCCCACAGGTATCTGGTTAGCCCATCAGAACAGGGTTAGGTAAGTCTTTGGTGTGATCCAACCAGGCTCTTCTTATGTTGGGAAAAAATGGCTTTCTAGGAAGATAGGAAATTGCCTTATATCAGACCATCTCCATTTTGTACACACTGTCAGTAGCCTCCAGAATTTCCCTACATGCATATGCTGGGGATTGAACCGAAGCCTTCTGCATGCAAGGCATGTATTCTACCCTTTCTCATACTTCTCCTTTCTTCTAGTGCTTCTGAAGAAGCCAACCCTTAACAAATATATAGAGAACTGTTTTCTTCACAGACTTGGTTATGTTTTACAGAACAATCCTATGTGGGGTCATGGTGGAGCAGAGCAGCAGATCCATTGCCACATCCTAGAGCGCTCATGTGGTTGACCGAGACACCCCTCTATCTGAGAACCCTCCAATCCATTTTAGTTCAGACTCCACACCTTTGACACAGGAGGAGCCCAACCCATAAATACAAGTTAAAATCAAAAACACTAAAAGCACAGAAAAAGTGTGTGTGAGGGTCACCTCAGGAGGCCAAAGGCATGTCAAAAAAACGAAGGCCTGCAGAAACATGAAGGTGCTCTAATATTAAGAATAGAAGAGGGGGCTTTCTTGATACTTGTATCATTCTCATAAGTGCAAGGAATGACACCCTGAGAGAGGGCTTCTCCTATGGAATGCCAACCCCAGAAAGGTGCATCTAACACCATTATTCATCTTCTGTCATATGCTGAAGATGCATCTGGTTATCCTGGCCTTTGACAGTTAAGAGGTAGTTTTATGGGATGCACATCATCCAGTTTGTTACTTTTACCTATACTGTGCTGCTTGTTTGGAATTCTTTTACTTGGTTTTTTAAATAATAATTGTATAAACAGTTTCCCCTGTTGTATTTAATTGTATGGTTTTATTGTTGCAACATGGGACATGGGTGGCGCTGTGGGTTACACCACAGAGCCTAGGACCTGCCGATCAGAAGGTCGGCGGTTCAAATCCCTGCGACGGGGTGAACTCCCATTGCTCAGTCCCAGCTCCTGCCCTCCTAGCAGTTCAAAAGCACGTCAAAGTGCAAGTAGATAAATAGGTACCGCTCCGGCGGGAAGGTAAACGGTGTTTCCGTGCGCTGCTCTGGTTCGCCAGAAGCGGCTTAGTCATGCTGGCCACATGACCCGGAAGCTTTCCGCCGGCTCCCTCGACCAATAAAGCGAGATAAGCGCCACAACCCCAGAGTCGGTCACGACTGGACCTAATGGTCAGGGGTCCCTTTACCTTTACCTATTGTTGCAACCCACACTTATTCTCACACCTTATGGTGAAGGGCAAGAAAGAAATCTTAGAAATAAAGAAGAAAAAAAGAAGAGGAGGAGGAGGAGGAAGAGGAGGAGGAATTTGGATTTGATATCCTGCTTTATCACTACCCTAAGGAGTCTCAAAGCGGCTAACAATCTCCTTTCCCTTCCTCCCCCACAACAAACAGTCTGTGAGGTGAGTGGGGCTGAGAGAAGTGTGACCAGCAGCCGCATGTGGAAGAGCGGGGAAGCGGACCCGGTTCACCAGATTACAAGTCCACCACTCTTAACCACTACACCACACTGGCTTGTTGCCAACGGAGGTCTGATAAATGGTCCTCTCTCAGAAGGCAAGTTCAGAAGGGACATGAGAAAGGACATTCTCAGTGTATGTACCTCTCCCTTCTGAGAGAGGGGAGAGGTACATACACTGAGAGTGTCCTTTCTCATGTCCCTTCTGAACTTGCCTCAGATGTTGGCAGGAAAATTAGCATTGTTTCTGTCGTGCTTTACAAGCATTTATTTAAAACACTTCTGCACTTCTTAACATTATTGAATTTCGAAGAAGTGTACAAAGAGATAAAATCGAAGGCTAACAAAGCAGGATAGAACAATAGAATTCAATTTCCTCCTTCTCCACAGTGAAGTGACCAAATATACAACCCATCATCAGTGATCAAGGAATGCAAGGTGCTTTATTTGCTATGAATGTGGGAAGACAACTAAGCAAGGTAATAATACACAGTTGAAATAATTCCAGGAGTAGGCTGGTACAGAGCAGAAGGGCCTGTTGTGTATACACACTACCCAAGTGGCAATACTTTTTAACAGAGGATTTGGAAGGAGTGTGGAATGGATGTGGTTATAAGGAGGATCTGTTTCTGGCGTCTAGGCCCAGGCCAGTGTAAGATCTCCTTTTCAGTGTTAAGGAACAAGGAGTGGGTTCTCACTTTTCTGTTAGGGCATTCGGGGTCCAGATGACAGCAATTTGGTTACTGGACAACAAAAATGGGTTCTATGTGCCCTAACTGTGGTCAAGAGACAGGTACTGATGAACTGGAAGAATAAAGATTTGGTTCTGTTTAATCAATGGATCAACAACATGACCACAGTTGCAACATATGAACGGATTGCCGATAGACACAGACTTTGTTTGGATAAACATATTGACATTAAGAATGAGTTTTTATAGCATTTAGTGGGTTATTAATAATCATATGTATCAGGACAAAAATAGTACTTATAATATTTATTAATATTAACAAATGACAGCAATTAGGGTATTTACTAGTGACACAGTACAACATGTGAGGATATTAAATTCCCAAGAGAAGAATTAGCGTGGAAACTCTTCAGTGATAAAAAGCATGCAACACCAAAGAACTGCTTGCATTTTAACCATGAGTCATCCTTTTTTGTTCAGGCAGAGACATATTTCACCATGTCCTGACAGAAACTGAAAACTGTTCCAGTGTTCCATTCTTATACTGCTCTATTATATTTGACCCTGTCCAACAACTGCCATCACTCTAGTTAATCCATTTCCAAACATCCCCAAATACCTTACTAATATAAAAGGCATAACTCTCACATAAACGGAAAATGCCAGCCAATTAATGTACTCATAGCTACAGAGAAATTGAAAAGAGAAATTATATTTCTATATCTCCCTATCCAGTGTGACAAGGAAGTCATTCAGCTGTAGCAGATAAGCACACCCACCCACTCCCAAAGAATTTATGTGCATGGCTTAATGCTGGGTGTTAATTCCCCACAAACAAAAATAACTAGAATTCACAAACAAAATGAATTACGCTAGAAATCTGATGAGTAACGCTTCCCTTAAAAACACGGGAAAATTTACACTGTAATGCAAATGCTGACATCAATATGCTGTAAAGGCTGCATAGCTGCGTTGGTAACACAATCGCTCCTCTCCTGCCCCCCTAATTAAATTGTACCTTGCTCATTTTTAAAAAAAATATATGTTAAAACACTGACAACGGATTGCCTCCTTCAGCTTAAAAAACGCCCCATCTGACAACACAGCTCCTGAACTCTCCAGCCGGAAGATCTGGGGAACAAGCAAAACAGCCTTTGCACCTGCCAGCACAGACCGTGCCACGTTTTTATTTACAAAAAGAGGAAACCTGCTCGACAGAGGTTGATTTCAAAACAAAGCCAGAAGGGCAAAAGCCCAGTAAGTGGTGTTAATGGAGGGTGTTCTCCTCTTACCTGCAATGCAACATCGTTTACTTCAACCCCCAAATTCCAGACACCATCCTTTCTTTCCTGCTATGGCTGCAAAGGCAGTGATGTCATATGGAGGAAGCCGTAGCGGTCACGTGACTGCGTGCTCTCTCTATTGGAGGGCTGATTGAGAGACAGGCAGCAGCCGGCGTCCAATCCTTCAGGATTAAAATCAGCCTGTTGAGAAATTTGCTTCCACCTTCGCAGCTGACACTGCAATTACTTGTGGATTCTTTTTTTTATTTTATTTTGCAGCTATGCTATGAGATGACTATTTCATGCACAGTCTTGTTATGTTCTTATTTTTTTTGGGGGGGGGGATATATATATGTGTGTGTATATATATGGGGCAGAATATCGTTGAATTTTTTTTATTCTTTTTGAATGAATATTCTGTTTTCACTGGACAAACTATGACACAATCCCGAATAAATTCCACATTTAAATTAATGCAGTTTCTTTTAGTACTTGTGTATAATACTTTAGTACTTGAGTAGTGTGTGTGTGTGTAATACACTAATGCAGTTTCTTTTAGTACTTGTGTATAATACTTTAGTACTTGAGTAGTGTGTGTGTGTGTAATACACTAATGCAGTTTCTTTTAGTACTTGTGTATTATATATATATATGTATATGTATATATGTATATATGCATTAGTTGAAATGAGGACTTAATTCAGGAATGTGACATAGATTGTCCAGTGAAAATAGAGAGAGAAGCTGACACAGCTGCAGTTTAGGATGAGAATATTCATTCAACAAGAATAAAAAATATATATTTAACAACAATAATAAAAACCCCAGACATTAATGAGAACAAGAGCAGGATTCTTCCCAAACCAGGGAAGGATTTCTATACTGTATAGCATTCATTTCCTCCTTTTCCCTCAGTGTGCACACATACACCATACCAGGCTAATATTTTGGAGGCATAGTCTGGGTATGCCTCCCAAGGGCCACATTTTGCCGCCCCTCCCCTTAAACTGAAATTTCCACTCTAAGGAAAGTCTGAAAGGGATTGCAGGCATGCTTGTTTGCAGGGCCAATGGGGTGGGGGTGGAAGGGGCAGGCGGGAGGTCCACTTGGTTTGGGCATCAAGCTCAAAGGCGCCTCAAATTCAGACACACTAATATTTGGGCACTTGATCGGTTTGGCGATTTACATGCTTCAAACCCAAATGTAGCGTGCGTGCTGAGAGCTGCAAATTTAAGGAGCAAAGAGCTGTGATTAAGTAAAAGGATCTTTCATTTTGCTTAACAGGTACTGATTTTGTTGTATTAAAGAGTCGATGTTCATAAATATTGATGAATGAGGGGCTGCCCCCCAGGCTGGCCCACCTACCCCCCAACCCCCCCCACTCCTTTTACACCTTGCCAAACCCTCATCCCTTCTCCCTCATTTCTTTTATGCCTCCCCAGCCCCCCCTCCCCTTAACCTTGTCAAACCATACCTTACAGCCCTCTGAAACCTCACACCCTTCCCTCAGGCCTTGCTAAAACCACAGGAGCCAACTCCTAGGGGCCAGTGGGTCTTTGGCCCCACCAATAAAATATCTGAGGGGGTCAGCCCCCTCCCCAAGTTGATGGACATTGCCATTCAAATGGTGTGTATGTGCTGCATCACATGATTATGAGGGGTAAGGCTTACTTGCTCCCCCAGTATTTTATTCAAGTTGGCACCCCTGACCCAAACTATGCCCCACTCCGCTTATAACTTGCCAACCCCCCTTCCCCTTACAGTTTGCAAACCCTGCTTTGCTTCCACCTACCTGCTTGCCCAAACCCGTAAGCTGACAGAAGTCAGGACAGACCGTTGCACCTTTCCAGCAGCCATCCCGCACTGCTGACATTTCTTTCTTCCTTGGCCTCTGACACTGCTGAGGCCCAATCAGTGGGGTCTGTGCCAGATGAGCAGCGGCAGCACAGCAGGATGGTTGCTAGGGAGATGCCCTGGCCTGTCTATTCTTCTGCGGCTCACCTGGGCTGTGCCCCATCTGCGCTGGTCTTCTGGGCCACTTGCTCACTCATATCTGCCTGCTTTGTTATCATGCTACTTTGCATGGATGCCTAATGGCAGCAAAACATCCTTACAATTTTATTATATAGTTAGAAATGTATCGGTTCTCCTAGCAGATGATTAGACCATGGTGAATATGTCCCCTCAGATCAACAAGCAATACTCCAGACTCCCACTTCTCATACGAGAGATTGAACAAGTCATCCTACAGAAGACAATACATATTGAAACCCATGATGGGCTATTGATCTGCAAGGAAAAGTCAGGTGGGTGCCACATGATGGGTAGGTGGAGCCAGAGCAGGTTTTTAAATTCTTGTTTTAATGATGGTTTAACTATGACCTGTAAAAAGTAGATACACAGAGCACTGTATTTATGGCAATTTTTTTAAAAATTTATTTTTCAGAATACTTTTCAAATACAAATGACACAATCCATTCAGAAAGTATGACAAACACAAGAAATGAATACTGGAGAGGATATTACGCTTTAACACACTGTAGCAGTATTCATTTTGACAGTCAGAATCTTATCTTCCCTAAAATCTCTGGGCATACTGCACAGCTACCACCACTACAACCCAGCAATATACTTTATCAGGGAGCCTCCAAAACGTTTTCTATTTCACATACAGTGCCTTCCATTTACTCCACATAGGCTTAACATACGCAAACAAAATACAGTAATTTGTCATAACAGATGGCAACAAATTTACACTGCCTGCTCTTTGTCACAAACAAGGAGTATACATCACAGGTGATAGAACACGGTCTTCATTTGCAGTGTTTATTTGTCTTCACACTGGGGGTAAAATGGGAAAGCCTTCTTTGTCTACTGCATTTTTCAAGTGCATTGGGAGCTGCTGAATTGTAACCCAAATTAATCACATGTCAGTTTGTAATACGATGGAACAACTCAAGACCACCTCCTGGTTAAGTGCTGGGAAATACTTAATTCTTCCTGACTAGAGCCGTGATTTTTTTCCCCTTTAGGGCTTCTACCCCAGTTCCAAACCATTATTCTTGTTCCTTTGGAATTTTGAGCTCATTTTTTCCAGACAAGAGACCCTTTTCCATCTACCAACATACCAAGCAAAGATTCTGTACAGCAACCCATAATGGTAATGCCAAGCGTTTCTCATTTCCAACTGAAAAGCTTGAAGCATCCATCAAAATATGATCATACAAAATTAACAGATTGAGGCTACAATCCTTTGTACACTTACCTGGGAGTCAGTCCCACTGTACTCAATGAGTCTTACATCTGAGTCGACATACACAAGATTACACTGTTAATCTTTAATCCAGATTTAATGATTTGCACTACATATGGTTTAAAATCTCTCTCAAAACACAAGACTATGTAAAACAATTTAATGGTTAGGTTCTCGTGAGATTAACACAATGCTTGAGTTCCAAGCTGACTCGTTTTTAGCTTAACAACTTTCTTTGGTATCAGGCTTCCCTAAGGCAATGTTTGATTTTTAACTAACACCAAAGTTTGACTTGACAGTGTCCCATATAAAAATGGTGTTCATTTCTTGAAGTCCACAAAATATAGGCTCCCATTTTGTGGGACATAATTCTTTGGGTAACTGAAGTTGAATACAATAGCATAATAAAGTCATTTTCATACATTTGCAAGATACAAGAAGTGGCACTCTCAGGAATTTAAGGTGACAGTCCATTGTTAACAAAAACTACAAGTTCTCCTAAAGCCCAAGTGACAGTCTTCAAAGCTATAGAACACAAATGAAAAAATAATGTTTAACAGGGCAACAAACTGCTTTAGCAGATCTTACCAAATTCAGGAGAACAATCTCAGTTTGATGCAAAAGTTTATGCCATTCAACCACTTTAGCAACGGATAAGAAAAATAAATGTATTAAACTGTACATGTAATATGAGGTCAGAAGAGATTGCTAGTGCTATGGAGGTTAGGAATGCAACTGAAAATGGTTTTACTCAACAATTTGAATAATTAAAGTGGGGGAGGGAATAGAAATGAACAAAAACAAAGAAAACAAAGAATTAGCACAGATTTGAAATCACACCACAAAATGTACTATCTGGACAGTAGCTTTTTTTGAGGAATATTTCTAATATAGCAGGACAATGCCACATAGTTGAATTTTGCATAGCAGCTCATGTGGAAACCTGAAGAATTGCTGGTGAAGTCTGCAGCATTCATGGAAAGTGATGGGTGAAAAGAGGTAATGTCTGCTAATAGTTCAGAAACTAAAGAAGTTCCAGGCATGTACACAATTAGGCTTTTTTACTACAAAAGTAGACAAAGCCTTGAGTGAACCATAGGCAAAACTCACATCACTGTTATGATGCTTCCGCAAACATAAGCTGGTATTTGATCAGGTGATCCACGGCACCTTCTCTATATGTAGCATTAAAAGCAGTATGGTGTTAAGTTTTTTTGAGTCACACTTTAAGGTAGCGTTATAATTAAAGAAAATGAAGTTGTGAATGTAAGATTTATGAGGAAATATAACAAACTGATAGCTGGGATAGTTTCCTAAATGAGGTCCTAACCACTTTCTCGAACAGTCAAATAGTAGAAGTGTCCAAATCCTACACTGCTGATTAATATGGAAAACTCACAAGTGCCTTTCCTAAAATAATAGCTAGAGAGACCTGTCACCTTCTTCCTTCCCTCGTTACACAGAAAAACTAGTTAAAATTATAAGAGACATACTTGACGCAACTGAAATGAGAACAATCTAGTAGTGCACAGTAAGAACATGCAGTTTCACCTAGCAATGTTTAATGGCATTTTAACTGAATCTCTTTTTAAAAAGAAAAAAGAAAACATTGCAGGTGATATTTTGATATTTTGAAAACAGTGCCAGAAAAAAAAGATACATTATAAGATGCAGACAGTAAAGCTGATTAAAAAGTGACAAATTTAGAACATAGTATTTTCATTTCAGCTATCAGAAACAAAACCAGCTCAATGGTTCCATTCTACTGTATGACAAATACTGAGTAACAAAATTTCTGTTTTTTAAAAAATACATATTAAAGTAAATATTTTCCTTCAAGGAAAATGAGTTACTATAAATAAATTACAATACAGTGAATTTGCCTGAACTCACGTTGTTTCTGTCTTCCAGCCTTTTAAGTCAAATAAAACAGCATAAAAACAGTACATAACTCTAACAGGATAGTTGATTTTTTTTTTTTTTAATATAAAATAAGTTGTCTTCCGAGATGTCAATTTCACAACAAGGAAAAACCAAGCCTTGCTGCAGTCACTATTATAATATATATAGATGTATATATTTATATATGTTTTTGTTTACTTTATTATTATTTTTTTACAAAATGTGTATATTAATAGTCTTTGCACAACGATTTTTAAAAATAAACTTAACTAGTTTAATAACTTCATTTTAAAGAGGCAGATAAATACTTCATGTTTACAAAGTTACATGTTATACATCATCAGCCGGCAGAGGAGGTATGTTGATCCTTGGCCTTGTGAAGAACGCTATTTTCTCCCTGCAATTGGTAAGGGAAAATATTACACACATATTTCAGCATCTACTTTTGCTACTTGTGAGTTCCATATTAGAGCAGATTTAAGTACCACTTTTAAAACTGGGCATTTCAAGAAACTAAAGCAAAGTAGTATAACAAATAACACCCAAGTTCAAATTGTTTAACTGAATACTTCTGAACTACAAATCCTTTTGGCAGTTTATGTTTTGTGCTGCTAAAATGACAACCTAATATTTCCACACTTGTTCATCCTTCCACAGCACCTCCATGAGAGTAATATTTTTAATTTTGATCTACGTTCTCATGTGAAAGGAAATTTTAATATACTTCCATAAATGTAATAAATCAACTTTATTTCAGCGTGTACATTTTAGTCACCTGTAACATGTTTATTATATATGAATGAAAAGGCAAAGCTACAACTGAAAAATGGCTAAATCTGAAAATGTGACTTCAGTGTTTAAGAGTGGCTGCATTCCAAATGTTCCACGTATTTTTAATTCTTCCAAGTGCTAGCTCTCAGGATCTCTGTATTAAGGGGACCTATCATAACTTGTCTTAGGCCTACTTCTCACTGAGATGGTAAACCTGTGTCTGGGCTAGATCACTTCAGACTGAAAGTCACTACGAAACAAAAATCTCCACGTATGAAGCTGGCATGTTAGGAAGAAGACAAGGCTACACAATAAGTTGTATACTGCCTTCTCAGGGAGCTAACTCATTCTGTCAGTACCAGGATTTACAATTGCACAACGTAACTTTCCCCCCCTCCTCCCGCTGTGCTACCCCGCAAATATGCTCTAGAGGGTTGGGGGAACCTCCAGAACAGGTTTAGGGGCACATAGAGTGGGGGAGGACGGGGGGGAAAGTTCCATTGTGTAAGTGTAGATCTTTGTGCTGCCGGAACACATTAGTTGGCTACCACCCTCAATTCTGTTGAATCCACCTGAAGTTGGAAGTTGTACAGCCCAGAGACAGGTTGATCACCGTAATGAGAACTAGGCCTTAGTCTGGAGATCCTGCTGATTCTCTGCTTTTATTTGTTAAATATTTATACCTCACTTTTTCATTTAAACTCCCATCCGCTATACATACCTGATCACCTTCTGGAGACACAGTTCCATGATTCAAAAATATTTCTTGAATACTTTGAATGTACAAAATGCTCAAGAAAACATCCACTTTTAAAGTGTCTGGCTTTAACAAACTAAAACTACTTCTATGTATTACTGTTATTCTATATGTTACCGTTATCCAGAATGCAAGGCAGATATTAGATTTAGTAATCCCACTTGAAATCAAACTGTAGAAATGTTCAGGAATAAGCAGCACATAGAGAAGAAACAAACACATAACAACTTGACTGAACATTTCAAGGAATCTAACATCCAGTACATTGGAAGACATTTGAAAGGAGTGGGGTAAAACCATATTTAGTTTACACTTTACTTACCGGAAGGTCTGAACCTGAATAGGCTCCTTCTGGTTTTGACCACGTAGTTGGTAAACTTCTTTGGATGCCTTTTTAAGCAATTTTTCTGCTGCTTGTTGTTGACGATGTTCAAATTTGGTCTGTCTTGTCTAAAGAGGATGTATATGAAATCAAAAATAAGTTGTAAGAGGAACACTGGGCTTAGGATAAAAGCTCAGTCTTTTTCCTTGGACTGAAGGAAACCTCATTTGGACGACATCTCCCACTTTCTTCAAAGGCAGGGCTAACCATGCTACCTTGTAAGTCTTTGTGTTGAGAAACTTCCCTAACTTCTACACCACCTGCGTGTGAGGAGAAAAATCCTTCCTTGTACGTAACAGGAATATACATTTTAAAATTGTTGTTGTTGTCGTTGTTACATCTTACCCATTCTTCTTTAAAAAGTCCCAGACCAGGTTACAATAATATAATAATACAATAATACAATATTAAGTTAAAATGATTTGTAAATCAGTACAGAGTGGATTCTAAATACCGTATTTTTCGCCCTATAGGACGCACTTTTTCCCCTCCAAAAATGAAGGGGAAATGTGTGTGCGTCCTATGGGGCGAATGCAGGCTTTCGCTGAAGCCTGGAGAGCGAGAGGCGTGGGTGCGCACCGACGTCTCTCGCTCTCCAGGCTCCAGGAAGCTATCCGCAAGCCTTACACGCCCGGGGGGAGTTGCCCCGGGCGCGCAAGGCTTGCGGGCGGCAGCCTGCAGCACGGAGCATGGGGCGCCCTCCGGAGGACGCCCCGTGCTCTGTGCAGGTGTCTGCTAGCCTTGCGCACCTGGGGGATCTCCCCCCGGGAGTGCAAGGCTTGCGGGCGGCAGCCGGCAGCGCAGAGCACAGGGCGCCCTTCGGAGGACGCCCCGTGCTCCGCACTGGTGTCGGCAAGCCTTGCGCACCCAGGGGATTTCCCCCCGGGCGCACATGGCTTGCATGTGGCAGGCGGCAGCGCGGAGCACAGGGCGCCGTCCGGAGGACGCCCCGTGCTCCGCGCAGGTGCCCGCAAGCCTTGAGCAGGGGGGGGCGCGTGGGGCGCCCTGAAACAGAGGGCTCCCCATGCTGCGGACAGTAGCCTGCCGCCCACCACGCGGGGCGCCCTGAAGCAGAGCGCCCCTTGTGCCAGGCAGACATCGGCCAGCCCCACAAGCTTGGGGGACAGCGGGGAGGCGCAGCACCGCCATCCCACTCTTCCCCGACCTGGTTTTGGGGGGGAAATAAAGGAAAAAATTTTCCCCTTTATTTCCCCCCCCCCAAAAAAAGTAGGTGTGTCCTATGGGACGGAGCGTCCTATGGGACGAAAAATACGGTATATATACCTCAGGTGTCAATGGCCACTGTAGAGAAGTGTGTATTCAGCATATAGCAGAATCTATACCATTATGATATGGGGAGGGAATTAGGAGCTGCTACAGAGAAATCCATCTACCAGGCTGACATTCCCTACACTTCTTAGGGTGGCAGAACTACCAAGGCTACCCTTCCATTAGTAGAAGAGTTGCCTCTCCGCAAACTGTCACAGGCGGAGTAAGATAACCAACTATTACAGTTTGCTCTGTAACAATTTTACTAGGGCAAAGATTACAATTTTTAAAACGTTTTAAAATTATGAAGTTCAGTTCCTTATATTGGAGCTTTCTGCATAACATAATACCCTTGAATGCAATAATCTGCAGGCCCCAATGTGCCATACCTGCCTCTCCGCTTCCTTCAGCAAGTTTCGAAATCGTTCATCCCGAAGCACCCAATGAGGCAGATCAGTCTGACCTCTAAGCTGGGCATCCTCCAGGCGCTGCCGCAACTCTCTCAAGATAGATAATTCATCGTTCAACTGCCTCTGCCTTGTTCTGGATGCCTGGAGATCCAGCTCCAGGTCTAGTGACGTCCTCTCCATAAGGTCAGCCAAAGATGATCTACAGGATTGCTGAGATATTAAAACAAAAATGTGGTAATAAGTCTCCAATGCAAGCAAGCCTGGACCTCTCCTCCAACCGCAAAATATTGTGCATTCTCCTGAAATAAACCAAAACATTAGGAAGCAATTTGGGCCAGTTTAATTGACACAGACATGGGCCCAACGGGATGACTTCAAACCATGGTTTGAATTTTTGTGGGCATCCTTTTGAAGGAGAAATTCCATCTTCTCGTGGTCCACTTTAATCATATTTTGGAGTTATGTCAGCACTGAGATAAACACGGCTATAGCTAAACTCCTATCCAATGTTATTCAAAACTATGGTTTGAGCTATGTTTACAAACTATGTTTTTACGAGATTAATCCTGGTGATCTTTCACTATAATAATGTTGAAGCCAAATGTAAAACTAAGCCATTGTTAAAGCAAATTATGCAACGGAGAAGGGAATTCACATGAGAGGAAACAGATGGGGAGGAGAATACAAACAGGGCAATGTCTTGGTAAACCATGAGCTGCAAGTTGTCAAATTACATTTTCACAGTGGTGAGCCATAAGAATTCTAAATTTAGTACTTTAAAAAGGGGCTGATACTTCCTAAAAAGTTAAGAATTGTATTGATCTATGTATTCTATGCATGTTGGCTTTCCAGTACAGACTTTGTCTAAGCCCCAAGGAAGCTGAGTACAGATTTTTTAAAATCCTGCTGCCAACATTAATCAAGGCTAAATCAGTAAATTGAACAGGAACATATTTAAAATTGATCTAACACTACAAACTATTTTTATAGCTCTGGCTGCAGTGTATGATTATACATGCAACATACATTATTACATTGCCATATCAAACTATTCTTAATGGTATCCCAATGTAGTAAAAAAAACCTTCAGATTCCTTCTGTAAAAATGCCTCAGCAATGCAAAGCCCCAAATTTTACAGTCACAACTATACCTGCTTATAACGCAGCGTACGTCTTTCCAAAGTATTTCGGATAAATGGAGACTTTCTTGGCAGAGTAGAACTGTCACTGTCACTACGATATAGCTGATAGAAAAAAAGATACAAAATGGAAATTGATACTTTAATCTTTATTCCAGCAACACAAGTGAGACTTATCCATGTCAGTTCAGGAGAAAAATAATAATCAGCCAACCAGTCAGACTTAAGTGCTGCCTTTGAGCCTGTCTACTGGGGGCCTTAGGTCTTTTTATTTTCACCACCTCCCCTCACCAAAGCCCACAGCAATGTTATCTAAAAAGTGCATTTAAGAAAATACAGACATTAAGACATACATTACTATACTCTCAAACGAAAGAATATGGGAACTGAACCTGACAGCACATAAAAAGCAGTTATTGGTCCAGCTTCAAATGCAAGAGCAAATGCTATAGAATTTACAATAATGTTCAATTTTTAAAGTCACAGTTCCAGACTGCTTGTTTAATAACAATTACTACTCACTCGGCAAACATACTGACTTCGTGCACCAGGTGAGAATGTCTGTGAGCGAACGATGGTGCTACTACGAACAAAAGCAGACCCACGGGATCGACGGCCAGTTCTGTTTTTATGAAGCAAAGCTGTTTCTTCTGTGTTGGTCTCCTTATCTACCTAAAATATGAATCGAAATTTCAAGTGTTGCAAAGGCTTATATTTTCATTCAGCTTATCATACAAGCATTTCCAGAGCACTCTAGAGTATAGCTATTTATGGTCCAGCACCATTATAAAAATGACTTGAGCGTAATGACTTCCATTATAACAAGTTGCAAATCTTCAGCCAAAACTAAAATAATAATAATAATAATAATAATCTATAAATACAACACAGAATCATAAAAAGTGTTAACAGATTATCTGTGGCAGTGACGTGCAGGCCAGAACTACCCCAAGAGATCAGGTTAGTTAAAGGTCTGAACAAACAGGAATATTTACAGGCTTATAAAAGCATCGTCCCATTGTAAGACAAACAAAAGTACTGAAGGTTAAGGGAGAAGAAAATGAGGATGTATCTTGGAAAGATATCACTGGCCTAGCCCAGTTAAGGATTAGCAAAAACTGGAGCAGAAAGTACAATTATTTCTACTTGCCTTTAGAGGTGGAGGCGGCACTTTTTTAGAAGTACACTGATCTGTTTGAGGTGCAAGCATATGACTGTGTAATGATTCACTGCAGTAAGACTCTGGATGAGGACTAGTCTGCATACAATTACTACATCCACTGTCAACTGATTCTGCTTGCCAACTTCTGCAGGGGGAAAAAATACATCAAGCAATGAAATTTGGTTCCAGTAATTAATTTCACACTGCCCTTTTGCATGTTTAATACAGTGCAAATACTTCCAGAAAACTAGCCCCTCATGGCCACTGCTGCTGCTGTTCTATTTTCTTATAAATCTGTGAACACCAGTCCCCCCCAAAAAAATTAATGTGAGACACAGGATCAGCAACAATAATATTTAAAAACTACTTCGGGATGCTCTAGACGCGGTGTAAGTGATTATGTTACGATTCTAGAAGAAGTGTTACATATTTCGGTACCATTACTGATCCTATCAAGGTTTTGCATTCTTGTAAATTAAATGCCATTAAATGCCAAGTTTTGCATACTCAAATCTGAACTAAGAAATATGAAATTGGGTTATGTATGCTCCAATATCATAAAACAGCTAACGCTTACATCTAATAGCTAACCATTACAGATAATTGCCGTATAAGATTCGATACATTTAATATCTCAACAGAATCACACCTATATTATTTTAAAAACTTAAGTTCTGCCTTAACCCTTTTGAAAAAGTTACCTCTCTGACACAGCTTCTAGCTGGTCTTCCTTTTGCTCCATCTCTAGAATTTCCTCTTCTGTGTACTCCAGTTTTACTCTCTCCTCTGCTAATTCTCTCTCCACGGCTTCCAGCTGAGCTGTGGTCCTCGCTAAAAGGGCAGTCACAGCATCCTAGAATGGAAATTGAACTTAGAATCAAATGAGAGTCATTTTCTTAGCAGAAAAACTGGAGTCAGCCTTTCAAAGGAACAACAATAATGACTAAGTTCAAACAAAAGCACAAAGTAATTTTGGTTGGACATTTCTCTAAAACCAAAGAGTAGCATGCTGGCTGAATTCAGAATTTTGACATGCTTACAACAAATTAAATTAGAACTTAAGTACTGTGGTGTGAAGTAGCTCCATTTTTTCACAATAACCCAAACATGGCTAGATAGTTGGATATGGAAAAACACAAGCATGTTTACACATGTGTGAAGTTGTGGTGTGTAATCTATAGATCAATTAAAATGACATAATTCTATTGATGAGAATAAGCTCAAGTGCAAGTATCTCTCAGCAGATCCAAGCATATCACTGTTTCTGTTTATTGCTGTTGTTGTTTCAACCATCATGGCCACAGCAACCGCATCATCATCATCATCATCTACACTGCTACAATATTGAAGAACAGCACTGACTAAAATATGCCTTTATATGAAAATATACCAAAATACTACTACCTCTACTATTAATATACTACATACAAAAAGGTTAAAAAACAATAAGACAAAATATATATTAAAATACAAATGGTCGAGAGACCTACTACATTTAAAAGCATCCATATGAATTTTAAATGGTATCATCCAATTAACTTATTGCAAATTAACCCTATTTAGCCTCAATAAAATTTCTCCTCTGAATTTAGGCATATGCTATATGCATTTTGCTCACCCTTAACTTTCAATATCAAATGTTATAAGAACATCTTTTGTATCACACACAAGGAAACATACAAGAGAAACATGTTCAGAAAAGCTCGGATACTGCCATACCATTTTCACTGTAGCTTTGTTTTCGAAAATCTGAGAAGCACTTTCTTCACATTTTGGTCTGTCTTTTGTCTGCTCACAGTCTGAACCAGTGAATATCTGGATGGGGTACCAGTGAAGTTGCATCTCATTGGAGCTCTCATAGTCAGCTAGACTGATCTGAGCAATGCCCTGGTAAGACATTGAAGCAAAATGAGTCAATACTCATACTACTAAACATTTGCTGTCTACAAGGCTACTTCTTATTATAATACAAAACACTGAAGAAGCAGCTGGGGACTTTTAGTAGGGCATTCTGCAAAGATGCCTTATTTTTTAAATTTTATTTGCATACACAGCCTGGATAACTCAGTTGTTTACAGCAGTGTTTCCCAACCTTGGGTCTCGAGCTGTTTTTGGACTACAACTCCCATCATCCCTTGCTAGCAAGACCAGTGGTCAGGGATCATGGGAACTGTAGTCCAAAAACAGCTGGAGACCCAAGGTTGGGAAACACTGGTTTACAGTAATAACGCCAAGGTTGCATGTTTGATCTCTGTATGGGATAGCTTCATATTCCTGTACTGCAGGGGGTTGGACTAGATCAAGCATGGCCAAACTTGGCCCTCCAACTGTTTTTGGGACTACAATTCCCATCATCCCTGTCCACTGGTCCTGCTAGCTAGGGATGGTGGGAATTGTGGTCCCAAAACAGCTGGAGGGCCGAGTTTGGCCATGCCTGGACAAGATGATCCTCAGGGTCCCTTCCAACTCTACAACTCTATGAATCTATGTCCCTTTGCATACAATATACTCTGATATGTTCTAAGAGAGAACAGGAATGTCCTAAAATGAGGATACTGTGTTCATGACCTGTGAAAGGCTCGGGGCTTTACATATTGAGAGAAGGTTTAAGTAAATATACTTGCTATTGTTTGGTAGACTGTCGCATGTGGGAGAAAAAAAAGGGGGGTTAGTTTCACTAACATCTACTTCTAAGCTGAATGTTTCCTGTCAGTAAACCAGCAGGGGGCTCTTTCTTAATGCAAAGTTTAGCATTAGGCCTAAAAAAGACCAGTGAAGTATTGTAATATTTCAGGGAGGAACACCTTAAAAACCAGAAATGTGACCACGCAATCCTGCAGCCACTAGCTCACTCCAGAATGGAAGCCAAACCACGGTTAAGGCAACTTAAATGTTGTTAGGCATGATGTTTGAACTGATAAATATTCATGTATGGGGAAAAAACATGAGCAATTTTGTATTTCCAACAACAGAGCTGCATCGGTTTAAGAAACAGTAATACAATGCCAAACTTTTATTAGCCAGTGGTATGACTATAAACCAGATTTTGTTTTAACAGGCTGAGTATTGTAAATGAACATCCATCATAGTCTAAACCAATGACATCAACAAATCTATCACCCACAAAAAGGGAATTATCTTGACGATTAGATTAAATCTGAGACACCTTTGAACACAGGAATATGAGAAAACTGAAACCACTTTTTTCATTTACAATAGTTCGGTTTTCATGTAAAGCTAAGCCAAATTATGGCTTAGAATGAACAATTAAGTATTCTGGTGCACATTTAGAAAATGGTGTCCAGTTCACTTCTCCCTCAGTCCTACTGCTGTGAAAATAAACCACAAGCCCGGGTGAAGTTTACAGCGGCAAACTTGCTCATTCAACGAAGTCATAGTTTGTTAGGCTTAGTGTTATGCGGGAACCAGACCAACGTAAAGGCACACGTAACACGTGATTTTTTTTTACCAAAAAAAGGCACCCCTTACCAACAATTCTTCTTGCTGGTGATGGCCAACAGAACAGATATAAAGCTGTAGTGATTTCAGCTTCAAAATATTTGAATGTACAGGAATCTGGAAGACTTCATTCAACACTAAGGGAGTTTGGAATTCCAAAGCTCTGGAGCAGTAAGTGGTTGATGTGCCTGACTCAAGAGATGGTAAGTATATCCTCACATGTCTGAGAACATGCAAAATAAAAATAAAAGTCATAGCAGGTAAACAGAAGCAGTAATATCATTTTGGCTTGCTAAATAAACATCATTTTCATTTTTGCATCCCTGATCACTATACTATTAGTAGGTTAACTTACAACAGACTGAAAAACTCTGTAAACCTGTGCATGTGTTACAGCAAGTGTCTCAAATTTGTCAAATATCTACATGTGAATACTAAAATGAATTTTATGAAGGTTCAAAAGCATAGACTTCTTAAGCATTCACAAGGGAATGCTGGTGAATAATCTATAGATACACATCAGCGTTTCCCAGTTTCCCTGCGTTTGTGGACATTTATCTGGGACTGTCATTGCTTATCAAATATCCTTAACACTGCAAGGCCGGCACCAGTGAGTGTGCCCTCAGCATGGTGCCACAAATGGGCAACTGCACCATCCTGGCACAATCTTCTCCCTGTGGCTGATGCAGCTGCCCCCACATCAGATTCCCAGTACAATGTGACTGCTTGCGGCCACCATCAGTCACTAACCTTTTACCCAGCAGCAGCATTTATTATGAAATCCCAGCTGGTTCTTGTCTCTGTTCGGCAGTGGATGGGTGCCATTTTAGATTCACCAAGGCATCCCCTAACAGATGCCTGGCCATGCCAATCCCTGATTCCGCCCCCTCTACTGATTCATTGCGACATAAACATAAACTTTTGTTATCTGATTAATAATATCAGCATGTTTTACTTTTTGAGTCTGTATATTTTACTGCTTTGCAGTGCTTCTTATTTCTTTCTGTCAGGGGCTCAGGAGCAGAAGCACAGGGAAGAGGGGAGATGGAGAGCGAAGGGGAAGAATCTGAGGGCAGCGTAGGAGAAGATGACAGTGGCCCGAGAGATTCCATGAGCCTTTCCAGCGAATCAGAAGATTCACAGAAGGGGGCGCCGGTGGCCAGGGCAAGGGGGGTCCCAAGGGGGACACTCCAGAAGCAAGGGGCCAGCGGGGACTCCCAGAGCAGCAGTTGGAGATCAGGACCAGCTTCCCCACCTGAGCATAGTGGGGGGGAAGAGTCCCAGGTATCGGGGGTAGCGTCTCCCCCAGCAGGGAGAGGAGTCAGGGCTGACCACGCCTCCATCGGAGAGTCAGGCAATGGAGGGGAGGTCAGGTCCAGCTAGCATCCCGGAAGAGGGAAGCAGTGACAGAAGCAGTGTAACGGTCAGGAGGAAGGTCACTGGGTTGGCGCGAGAGCCAAGTTCAAAAGTACAGGCGCGCAGGGCAGCAGAGAACGAGGATTGGGAACCGGGTCCTAAAGCCCGCCGGAGGCAGGGGGAGGAGTCAGGGGACTCAGCGTCAGAAGAGTCCAGAAAGGGGGATGCCCCAGCGGGCAGGAGGACCCAGAGGAGGAGAGAGGAGAGGAAGAGGTGGAGCAGGGCTAGAATCTTAAACTGGTGTCAGGGGGGAGGAGATTCAGACGGAACTTCGGCGGTCTAGGGTTTAAGACGTAGAGCTGCGCGCTACGGCTTTGGAATGGAAACTGAACTTCAATAAAGACTTTTGTATATAACGACGACCTGGCATTGGTCCTCTGTGAGCTGGGACCTTGGGCAGCTCTGACACTTTCTTTTTTTAAATCATGTTGTGAGAGCTGCTTTGGCTGCTCCATAATGGGACAAAATGGTAGTTTATAAATGTCTTTAATTTAAAATAAATATATTAACATTGTTTTTCGTCAGTTTTCTGGAGTTCATCGTGAAGTAAATGGATCACATTCTATTCTAAACCCCAAGTAAGACAGATGCGCCGTATTCTGACGCTTGAAGGAATGGAAAGCAAGAAATCAGGCCAATGTAGGTATTTCAACTTACATTTTACAGCCTTCTTTCACAGCAAAGCCTGTGAAGTTCTTGAGCTGCAACACATGGACCAGGAGACACTCAGTCGCACTGTCATGCCTGAAAAAGAAGTTCTCAATTAATTGGTGACCCAATGTGTGGTCTATAGGATACAAAGACAAAACATGTAGAATCACACATGTAGCACAAATGACTATTTTTATCTGCCAGAAACCCTGGAAGCTTCTTCTTCTTTTAAATAAAATACAAAAATGACAATAAAAACATACTATATGACTGTATCATAGTGAATTACTGACAGAACCATACTTAGTAATAAAAACTAAGAAGGATGACAAAAAACACAACATCCCATTATCACATCCCAGAGCACATACAACAAAGACATGAAGAACAAGAAAATATTGCTCATATCTTACCATAAATAAAATTGCACATAGGTCTCTTGAAACTTGAAATTTCAGTCATTTATGAATAAAACCCACCTCTCAATAAACTTATTAGGTGCATGTCCTTATTGGATATCTTAAGGACTGCCTGATCCCTTATCTTGTGACCCAAATACTGAGATCTCAGGAGGCTCAGATACACAGCTTGGCCCAAGCCTGTAGAACTCTTTCCCAAATGTGATTAGATTGGCACCACCCTAACTGAACTTCAGGCACATAATTAAGGCTTTCTTGTTCCAGCAGGTTTTTTGGTGGGGGGGAATTGTTTTGTTTTATTGTTTTCATTTTGTGCATAGTTTGTTTTTATGTATACCGCTTAGAAATGCCGATGGCCTTCCTTTTCAACATCGCAATGTAGCGGTGTTTAGCTAGTGATACATCGCAATGTTGAAAAGCTGGTATCGCCCAACCCTAGTAGAGAAGAACTGGAATGCCACACCTTACCAAACATGATCTGGTAATTTTCTCCTCACTTTTGGAGTATTCTCTCTTTGAAATGATGATCTGCTGCAGCTTAGCTGTGCTCCAAAAGTTCAAAATTATTTAACCATTAAGGACGCTGCACATCTGGCATACACTTGTGTTTTAACAATGAATATCGACCAAAGAAAAGAAAAGAAAAAACTTACAGAAATCCAACTTGCATTTTGGGCTCTTCATTGCTGACAGCATCACTGTAAAGTGATTCTTCAATATCCTCATTCCTATGTGATAAGAGAAAAAGCAGTTTAAAAACTAGCAGTAGAGCTGTATTTTAATTACCACAAATGACCTGAGCTATTCTGTATGAACAATGCACACTTTACCTACTGCTTATTAAACTTCTTTATTTAGATTATGAACTTCCATCAAAAGTAAGATTTAGCATTATCTAACTCTATGGGAACCACTGCATGTTAACAAGAGATGGCTACAAGCATACATCTTGTGTTATATTGCTGAAAAGGAATGAATTAAATATTTACTTCCTATTATCACATGTTGCTATTCACCTTAAAAAATAATGAACTATAATTTTATTCTCAGACATGCAAACCTGGACAGTTTTTTAACCATTACCAAATTTCTAGCTGCCTGAGATATTTTGAGCCCTTCAGAAAAGGGGTTTTAGTTGAATGGTATAGCCCGTGTTTTACATGCAGGATGTACCAGGTTCAATTCTCGGCAATTCCAAGTAGGGCTGGGAAAGGCCTCCAAGTAAACACAGTCACTCCCTACTCATGAGTAACACGTGAAATAGTCAAAACAGATAAAGGCACCAACATTAGCAGTATCATAGACAGATACTACAACTAACAGAGAGGCCTTTGTTTTAAAAGGGTGATTCAAAAACAGGTGGGTGTTTAAAGCCTGTTTTAAAATCTGCAGCAAAGAGGCCTTGCACACCTCTGAAGGAGGGTGTTCTGTCCTCTGGGAGCCACCACTGAAAAGGCCCTGCTACTCATGCCTGACAAATGAACTGCCTTCACAGGCAGGCATACAAGGCATGTATCCATGCCCAAGCAAGTTCATATGAGCGCAGGTGGTCCTTCAAATAATTGTTTAGTGCTTTAAAGGCTAAAACTGGCACTTTGAATTGGACCCTGAAAGACAACATGAACCAGTGGAACTAGTGAAGAATGGTGCGATATGATGTGATTGTCTTATCCTCCTTCCCATGGAGCAACCTAGCAGAAGCGTTGTGTATATCATCCATGTTATTCAAATTAAAAGCATTTATTTGATTTATTCCCCTCACCCCTTCCTTCCCAAAGGAGCCCAATCCCAAACATATCTTAACTAGCTTCAATCCCAAACATATCTTAACTAGCTTTGGGGGGGGGGAGAGTTTGCAAGACCCTAAACTGTTATTAAGCAAGGAAAGAAAGAAAGAGCACAATAGTCATCAAGCAGCCAGAGAACCAGGTAAAAAAATCTACCTAACTAAAATGTTTTAAAGAATTAGCCATTAGTCAGTAGTGTATATATAAATAAGACTTTTTACCAAGTGTTTTTTGTTGCTTTTTAAGGGAAGGATGTTAAGCACAGTTCCAATTTACAACACATTTATACAACCTGACCTTTTGCTTAAAGCTTCAAACACGCCACTGTCACTAGCCAGTGAATAATTGGACAGACATGCTGAGACTCGCCTGGCTCTTCTCTCTGACCTTCTAGCACTATCTTCACGTAGGGTCACAGCTACAACATGGGAAAACAGCAAAGACAAGGATCATTCATACATTATTATTATTATTATTATTATTATTATTATTATTATTATTTTGAAAAAGCAAAACTTAATCCATACAAATGTTTTATATATCACTAAGGCACCGTGGTTTATTCAAGTTTTAAGAAAGTGCCCTTAAGAAACAGAAGGCACTTCTTGGCCTGAACTAACACAAGTTAACACTGAAGTCTCATTCATTTTAGCTGATCATTAAATACATTCTCATTTATGTCTAGATTGTGTCACTTGCTTCTTTTGTGACGAGGCAAAGACAATACTGTTCATGCAGTTTATTGAAAAAATGAGCAGACAGTTAAGAGGCAATGTTGCGAAAACCAGAAGAATATGTTCCATTTTCACTGGTGTAATTCACTGATATTTACTGTGGCCTTCAAGCCATACCATGACTATGCATGTGCTGTAGATCAACTTGCTTCAAACAAAATTAAAGCAATCTAATATTACATGTCTTCGTGTTATCAAGCTAATCATAAATTAAACAGGTATTCATATACTTGCATAGTGCAGGGTTTATTTTGAAGGTTCTGTGAATATAAATCATACCGTAATTGCTACATACGTTCATGCTTACTAATGGAACCTATAAACCATGGGTTAGATCCAGATTCAGTAAATTGGATTTAGTTCCTACTGAAATAAGAGAGATTTAAGTCGTGACTAATTTATCCCATTGGTTTTCATGAAAGCTAAGTGCAAGTAACTTAAGGTAGGAATCGACCTAGTATATAATTTCAAGTCCAAAATAGACTTTTAAAAATAAATAAAGGGGCAATAGGACTGGAGCAAAAGCAAACAAATACAAGTTACACTTCATTTTTACTTGGAACTCAACATACAGTGGTACCTCGCGAGACGAAATTAATTCGTTCTGCAAGTTTTTTCGTCTTGCGATTTTTTCGTCTTGCGAAGCACGTACTTTGGAAAAGCTTCAAAAAATCACCAAAGTCTTCAAAAAAACCCTCAAAAAAGGCGTGCTATGAGTTGCTCCTCGAAGTCAAGTCGCAACTGCACCCCCTGAATGCACGGTTTTAAGAAAAAGGAAACAAACTTGCAAGACAAAGGAAACAAACTTGCAAGACGTTTTCGTCTTGTGAAGCAAGCCTATAGGGAAATTTGTCTTGCGAAGCAACTCAAAAAACGAAAAACGCTTTCTTCTTGCGAGTTTTTCGTCTTACGAGGCATTCGTCTTGCGAGGTACCACTGTATATGAACAGCAGTACCATGACAGCTTTGCAGACATAAAGGACTATCAGCAATTATACGTGCACAACAGGCAGGATACATGAGGAGTTGATTTTTCAAATGGAAACTACAAAAATGTTCACTTGAGACAGGATACATACAAATAGAGACAGTTTATTTTTCTCAAAAGTCAGAAAAGTAGGAAAGCAGCTCAAAAGGCTGACATTTGTTTTATGCAGTTGTTTAGTAGACTTATGTCACGCCTTCCTTCACCTGTGACCCTCAAGGTAGATCTGTAGGGTTGCCAGGTGGTCACCATTTTTGGGATTGAGCAAACCTGCTTAGTTTCAGCAAGGTAGTTGCAACATTTGCCCTCAAGACCATGCCCTCAGCAAAAAGTAGAAGCTCCAGTACCATTCTTGAATTTTATATACATGTAAAGGTGTTCCAAATAGTACCTTGAGATGTACCGGTATATAACTGACTACACGTAGTTTGACTTGTATCTGTGCTGGCAACTATATTAACATATTCATATAAGATACACATGAGATTTAGACATCAGAGTCCTAGGTGAGATTACTAGTTTATGGGCTGTAAATAACCTACCACTAAGCAACTAGTTTATGAGGCTAGTTGGTATACAACAGCTATGTGTGGCAAGAGAATATACTATGCATTTGATGCATGTATTTACTCAATTGTGTGCAGCACAAGTATGTGCAATCTTAGTGGACCAAGGGAAACCTGCTCTGCAATATTCCATTTAAAATAGTTGCAAGGAGTAAAATGCAGCACCCAAGGAATCAAGGGGGAAGTATCAACAAATCAAAACAATAAATGCCCTTTGCTGCATCTTTTATTATTTTCCCAGCAAGTGTTATCTCTATGTCCCACCACATGATCCTAGTAGACTAACAAGCCCTAGTAATTTCTCTCATGCTTGTAATACTTTTCAATTAATCTACACTATTCAGGTTAGCAGCATTTTTGAACCTGGAAACACAGTTCCCCTTTTGATCAGTTTCCTGGTGAACTGCCTTGACAATGGATAATATTATGCTGCATGGACTCACTCCAGCCCACCAGAGGAAAGAACAAGTGTGATTTTTCCAATCTTTGCAAAGTTCAAAGGAGCCGAGGAGAGCTTCACTACCTGAATTTATCTTTCCTATATGGTAATAAAGTTCTGCAAATTTATATAATTTTTACAAAACTGTAATGAACAAAGAAGAAGTGCCACAAAAAGCTGGCAGACTAAAAGACTCTTTCACTGACTACTATACCTTGGAGATCACCAAATAGAAAAAAGAAAAAGATATACTGTGCTATAGAATAGTAAAAAAATAATGAAGAATCAAGATGCAATATGAAAATGTTTCAAACATGTTATAAATGTTTCAGTTGAAGTTATTTTGCCTGATGCTTTCAAATGAATTAACAAGACAATGCCACTAAAATTAAAGTAGGTGCCACCTATCAGCATGCCTTTTACAAAGTATTAGCAGAAACACAGCTTGACCAAAAAAAAAGGGACACAAGATTTGAAATATCATGCAGCAGGCAGACAAAACCTCTGAAATTTAGCATATTATAAAAAGGTAAAGGTAAAGTCTGACAGTTAAGTCCAGTCACAGACAACTCTGGGATTGTGGAGTTCATCTCGCTTTACTGGCCGAGGGAGCCAATGTTTGTCCACAGACAGTTTTTCCGGGTCATGTGGCCAGTATGACTAAGCCGCTTCTGGCGAACCAGAGCAGCACACGGAAACACCATTTACCTTCCCGCCAGAGTGATACCTATTTATCTACTTGCACTTTGACCTGCTTTCGAACTGCTAGGTGGGCAGGAGCTGGGACCGAGCAACGGGAGCTCACCCCGTCACGGGGATTCAAACTGCCCTAGAGGCTCAGTGGTTTAGATCACAGCACCACCCTTAGCATATTATAGTATATAGTAATTATAGTATTACTATACTATAAGTCGTTGTATAAAGATATACCCACAACCAGTTGTGACATGTCATATAGAGTAATTTGGTTTAATTATCGTGAAGCCTGAGACATTAGTTAGTGGACAGAAAAACTACCATCAAGTTAAGTAATTTTAGTTACTAAAACTGTAGAAAGACATTCACCAAGCAGTAAGAATGTGTGGTTACTTTAATAGCTTTTATAGTATTGCTATTTTTGGGGTTTAAAATACTTTGATGGCAGTTTTAAAAAAATCCTTCCAAAAATAAGGAAATAGTAATCCTCACCCACAATTTACCAGGCATGTAGAAGATAGCAATTTAAGCTGCAAACACAGAACATTATTACAGTAGTCAATAGTGGCTATTAAATAGAAAATAATTCGGTTAATACTGCAGCAACATGAATGGGCTATAATGGTTACAGATGATTTTGGGGGATGAAATCAAGGAGCGCATATTCCACCCTCCCAACATGCACGCAATACAGAACAAAAACAAACAAACAACACACAAACACACACACACTGGGCTTTACAGGCAGGAAGAAAAAAAACCCACCACAAGAAGAAATTCTAAGTTCACTTACAGCAAATTTTTCTGTTGTGCCACGTGAGAAACAAAATACAAGAATAATTTAAGTAAATGGTGAAATCAGTTGGTCAAACCTGTAATTTTTGTTAAAAATGAACCATTATTTAAGAACAAACTGAAACTGTGATTCAAGAAAATAGCCGGCATTGGGGTGGGAAGTTTAAATTCAGTAATGCTTTCCAAAGCTTGTTATTTGGATCTTAACAGTCCAGGGTAAAAACAATACCAAAACAAACAAACAAACAAGTCTATGGCTTGCCACCAAGCAAGAATGCTGCTCTGTTTCATGCTCTTTACCTTCTTTACCTTATCAAATGCAACCCTTTTGCACAGCAAGATGTCAATACTAGATGCTTTACGGGCTGCATAAATCTGTGCTGGAGTAAGATTCCTAACTTTGCTTGGCCTGCAGAGAGTGAACTCCTGGTATAAACTAAACCTTACTTGGCTAGGCCACGTAGCAGCGATAAAAATGTCCCTTTTGTTGCACTTCCTCTTCCTGACATTTCCATCCATTGTTGGCAAAAACCTTTGAATGGTAGTAAAAAATCCCAAGTGAACTGAACAGCACTTTACTAGTATAAAAAGAAGGGTCCTGGGAGCCCTTAATCTCAAACTGCACTAGGAAACATGCCAAGTTAAACAACTTGTTCGTACAAATAATAAAGGTGGATTAGGCAGCTATTAAATTGGATCACTACTGGCAGCATCATATAAAGGTAAAAAGGTAAAGGGGACCCCTGACCATTAGGTCCAGTCGTGACCGACTCTGGGGTTGCGGCGCTCATCTCGCTTTATTGGCCGAGGGAGCCAGCGTACAGCTTTCGGGTCATGTGGCCAGCATGACTAAGCCACTTCTGACGAACCAGAACAGTACACGGGAACACCGTTTTACCTTCCCACCGGAGTGGTACCTATTTATCTACTTGCACTTTGACGTGCTTTCGAACTGCTAGGTTGGCAGGAGCAGGGACCGAGCAACGGGAGCTCACCCCGTTGCAGGGATTCAAACCGCCAACCTTCTGATCAGCAAATCCTAGGCTCTGTGGTTTAACCCACAGCGCCACCCGCATCCCAGCAGCATCATATAGGTCTCTCTTTTTCAGGGGTGGGGGGAACGCTACAGGAAGGCTGTGGCAAATAGAGAACCCATTTTTTGTGGGCAAAGTTTGTGGGGGGAGTTATTTCAGTAACTCGACTCTTACCTTTCCTAGACCAGCCCTAGGTGTGGACAAGTGCAGGCAGCACAGGAAATAGAAACCAAAGGGGAATACAGGATATGAGGGGCTTTTTTGGAAAATGGACATATATTGTCCAAGAGTAGTTTATTGCCAGATTAAGTGCAATACAAGCTAATTGGCTGCAGCAAATGCAAGTTTAAACATTTGGCCAAAACCTGATGAGGCTGGAGGAAGTCACCAGAAGCCTGACATTCTTTGAATGCATCTGTGTCAATAGAGAGACTAATTTGACTGGACAACCTTCAGAATGTACGTCACTATTTATGGTGAAGAATTGGTAGCCTAAAGTGTGGATCATAGCTCTAGCAGAAAAGCTAAAGATTTGGGAACTGAGGAAAGCAAAATAGGAAGATACTTTATAGCTAAATGGAGCCACCTTATAACACTAGTGGCTTGACAAGTTGGAATAGTCAAGCCACCAAAAAACATTATGGAAGAATTCACTACCATAGTATATCTGGTTTTGAATTTCATGATTTATGGATGGAGACTGGTTCAGGAAAGAGGACTATATGTTGACTATATGCTCTGACCTGACTATATGCATGTTAGACATTCACCAAGTTGTATTGTTAATCCTTAATTTGCCGTTTTCAATTGGAATGATAGTATGTAGATGTGTATGTACGTTTATTGTAGAAAACTCAGTGAACAATGATAATTTGAAAGAGGTGAATCCAACGTATACAAAGTACTTAAGGTGGATGGGGGGAAAAGGTAACTTTAAAAAATACTAAGATAAAATAGAACTAGAAAATAGGATTGGGTGTTTAAGTGGACCACAAAAGGATGAATCAGGGTGATAGTTCACCAGCGTGTGTGAAATGTTTTTACTATGAGATGCAGCAGCGAAGGTCATAGAAGAGGGAATAACTGGATGTGCACAGAAGACTTGGAATCAAAGATGGCTATCACAAGAATGCAGACTTGGAACTGAGGAGTAATACCACATGTATTCCACATGTACTCATGTGGAAATATTAGGCTCTGCATTTATTACATACAATTTTATTCAGCTCTAGAAATAATGCAATATTGAAAAGAATATAGGGAAGACCTACAACAGACAAGACTTGAAGAGATTTTAGAAAGTATTCAGTTGAATGCACTTAAAAACTGTGCATATTGAAATAACCTGGTAAGCAAAGTTTCTACTTGCATAAAGGTTTCTAATTGAACACTATTATTAAAAAAGTCCAACTTTTGTGCTAATACCAACATGCAAAGAAATACTGTGTGAGACTTGCATGTGTGATCCTGTACTCAACCCTGGTTTACCCCTTCAGTCAAACACACCTTTAATTTTATTTGGATTTGGGCTGCTATTCACTTTGTTGTGAAGAAGAAAGACCCTAATTACATGAAAAATACTTTGAAAAACCATTCTTTCAAGAACTGAAAGACAAGACATGACAGAAGTTTTTCAAGGATGACTTTGGTAGGTATTATGCACCATGGCCAGCCCACTTGTGGTCCTCTCTTCTAGTACATGAATCCGGAAGATTTAAAATTGTCAAATTCATAACAAGGCACCATGGAGTAAAAAAAATTGCTGCTTTGAAGACCAAGCAACAACAATTTGCCTTCCTCCAAACTTATTACCGTAATTCCATGTTAATTAACAAGTTTTATAGCAGGAACACTAACTGATCAGATTTCACTAATACTTTTTTCCATATTCATAGAGGAAAAACACAAATTAGTTATAACAAAATAAAGGGCAGTTTTGAGATTCCTGTATAAATAAATTCACAAACCACCTAGGCAATTTAATTAGTTTCATTAATTCCTGCCACTGCAGTTATTTAAACTTACGAAACTTACTTATGGCATAAGCATATCATGCATTTTAGGGTTTTGAGAATCAACAAAACAAAATGTTGAAAGCCAAAAACTTACCTCCAGAGGTTGGAACATTTGTCAGTTGCAGTCCTGCTTCTCGGAGTCCTTCACTGCCTGTAGAATATTCAAGAGCCTTGGATGAAACAGTTTCTTGTGCTTTGTCTTCACCCAAAATAGAGGCCTGAGCTCTGAGCATTTCTAAGGCACCTGTTCCCATCATTTCCTCATATCCTTCTGACCGCTGGGCCAATGGAGAATCCCGAGAAGGAGGTAGGACGGGGGTATCCAGGGGGGAACTTGGTGGCGATAGTGAGGACAGAGAAGACCGTGAGGACAGAGATGCTAAAGATAAAGGCGTGTCCAATGATCTCCTTTGCTTACTGCAGCTAGAATGTCCAATAGTTTCAATATACTGTACATCTTTACTGTGAGAATCAACAGGAAATGGGTCATATCGCATAAGCTGCCCATACTCTGTAGCACTGTCTGATTTCTCATATTGAGGAACACCATAGATGTCTGTGAAGCTGACAGAACTGAGAGAGCCCCTGCTGGACGCCAAAGATCCACGGCTGGATGCCAATGACCCCCGACTACTTCCAGATGATATTGTTAGAGTGCTGGCAGACAAGCTAGAAGACAAAAATGCATTTGTAAATGTCTGCACAAATGCTAAACACAATGGGTTGGTTCAGACAGCCCTTGGCACACAAGCTCCTTTGTTCCTGGCCTCCCACACCTCTCTTTCGTAGCAAGCCATCCTTTGCCATTACATCTGCAATAGCAGCCTATGGTTTGTGTTTGAGACCTCCCCACCCACCCCCATATACATTTTTCCTGCTTGAAATGCTAGTTGCATGGCAAGTGAAAACCAAGCGCCCCAATTTGAATAAAAGGACAAAGTTCAGTAGTTCCAAGTTGAAAGAAGTAGAGTGTCTTAGGGTAGGATTGAACATATTAGCCTGGAGTTTAGTTTTACATGCAAACTGAGTCAATGGAATCCGTATTGTTTTCTCAGCTTTATTTTCAACTGTATTCATTTCTTCACTTTCTGTTACTCTCAGATTGGTTTCCTAACAGGATCTCTGTTATAAAAAGTCACCAGAACTTACCCAGTACTTCAAATATCTGTCATCAATTTCCCACAAGAAATTCAGTCTTTTTTAAGTTTCAAAGTCTGTAACTAAGTAAAGTCTGGTCCAAAATTGAATGCCTATATTTCTTAATAAATGCTTACAATAGCAAAAAATATGATTGCTTTTGATTTAACTGACAGATGAGAAATATTAATCAGTTACATATAATCATCAGTCATTGTCGTCTTCTAATCAAATATACAGATAACCCTCAAGATTTAGGAAATTGGCCAACAGCCTACCAAGTTTGTATCATTACTATATCAATCTGTATTTTGAAACTTAAGAGTGCTTTCTGGATTTTTGGAGTTAAAAATAAAATAATATTCCTAATCTACTGAAATGGCCATGAAGCAATATGCTAGCAATATATAGCTAAAAGTAACGGTAACCTGTTCAGTCTCATTTAGAGTATAAGACTATGAGACTATATCTAGGTCAATTTTACTTTTTTGGAAAGCCAACTGTCATAATTTGCCATAAACACAAGAATCAATTTCTCTGAAGAACTAACCTCTTCAACTGCGAGCATAAATAGGATGTTAAACGAGTTGCTTCTTCCAACTGCATGAGCAGACAGTTCTTCTTTTCTTGTAACAGTATCCTATAATAGAATAAACTAGTATTCTTATTTTGCAATGACAGTAAAAAAACAACAAAAAACGTTCTATTTAGTGGCAGATAAAATATTAGCTTGACAGATAAAATACTAGCAAGCAAGCAAACAATAACTGCAACTGGTATTACTCACATAGTATTTACCTCTATAGTTGAATTAAAGGTAAAGGGACCCCTGACCATTAGGTCCAGTCATGACCGACTCTGGGGTTGCGGCGCTCATCTCACTCTATAGGCCAAGGGAGCTGGCATTTGTCTGCAGACAGCTTCCGGGTCATGTGGCCAGCATGACTAAGCCGCTTCTGGCGAACCAGAGCAGTACACGGAAACGTCGTTTACCTTCCCGCCGAAGCGGTACCTATTTATCTACTTGCATTTTGACATGCTTTCGAACTGCTAGGTTGGCAGGAGCAGGGACCGAGCAACGGGAGCTCACCCAGTCGCGGGGATTCGAACCGCCGACCTTCTGATCGGCAAGTCCTAGGCTCTGTGGTTTACCCACAGTGCCACCCACATCCCTGCATAGTTGAATTAGACTGGTACTATGTCAGTTAGTTAAACCAGCTCTGGAGACTTAAGAAAATGTGGCATAGCAAATAAGAGCCAAGTAGGATTTGTTAAGAAGCACAAGCATCCACTATTTTAGTAAAGCCTCCTAACTTCATTACTATCCCAATGTGTTTGTTATATACCCCATAGCATCTAACAAAATAATTAAATCCTTAAACCTTTCGGCTGCACCATGAGAAGAAGTGGCCCGAGCCTGCTGGATTTCATCCTCCAACCTCCTCTTTTCCTCCTCTAAACGATCCATGTCTTCCGGGGACCTCTGCTGCTGGCTTATGACTTGCAGTTCTTGTAGGAGAGCTTCTTTCTCTTTGATGAGCTGAAGATGGTCTCTGTCCGCTTCCACCATCCCTGGCCAAGACTCATGATCATGCAGAGCCAACTGTTGCTGGATACTGAAAACCCTTCATTACAAAGGACCACCAAGAAATTACTAACTTACAGAAGAAGAAAAAGCAAGGAAAATCTCTACAGTACAGTTATGAAAGTCCTTAAAATATACACCACACATGTACCATCTGCTATCATAAGCTTCTGGAAAACCCAGGATAAGCTTGAAGAATACTGTTCCATATACTTGTATGCATTAGGTGCTCCTGGTTAAAAAGCACTCTCATAACTTTACTACTGGAGGGTCATCTATATCAATCCTTCCAAAGCAGCTTCAAAAGTATGCATTACTGCAAATTCCACTTCTTTCCAGTAGGCTCTTTGTCTTTTAATACCGTACGTGTTCATAAAAATATTTTTACTTTGGAATCTTCTGAAAAAATGTTATTATTTTGACAGAATGAAATGTAAAATCAGGGGAAATGTTTGCATCTATCATCCACAAAAATATTTGTTACGCATCCCATGAAAAAGACTTGCGAACATGAATTTGTACTATCATGGTGCAGGAAAAAAAAGAGGAAAAACACTGATATTGAATTTCAATTATCCTGAGTGACATTTTCCATCAGGAAAGTTCTCTGAAGACTAACTACCGTATTTTTCGCCCCATAGGATGCACCGGCCCATAGGACGCACCTAGTTTTTTGGGGGGGAAATAAAGGGGGGGGAATATTTTTTCCCCCCCAGGTGCGGGGCTGGGGCGGGGGAAGCCCGAGCTTCCCCCGACCCCAGCCCCCAGAACAGGCTGCTATCCCACGTAGAGCTAGAGTAGAGCCCGAAGCTTGGGGCGTGCTGAGCTCAGCGCACCCCAAGCTTCTGGGTGCCGGCAAGAGCTGCGTCTCCCACGGCTAGCGGATAGCTTCCTGAAGCCTGGAGAGCGAGAGGGGTCGGTGCACACCAACCCCCCTCGCTCTCCAGGCTTTAGCGAAAGCCTGCATTCGCCCCATAGGATGCACACACATTTCCCCTTCATTTTTGGAGGGGGAAAGTGCGTCCTATAGGGCGAAAATACGGTACATCCCAAAATAGAAAATGAAATGTAGCACAATTTTGAACTCAAAACAAAAAACAGTAAAATTTAGTTAAGACTACCACCTCAGTTAAATACATCAGGACTTCATTCAAATTAATAATATTTGCTGTAATAAATAAATAAATGCATTTGTTTTGAACTGCTAAAATGACAATGGGACAGAACACCTAAGAAAATGCACACTGTCCAAACAGCTTACTATCTACTACAGGAGAAAAACTTTATCCTTGGTATACTGAATGATTAAGTCTATTATTTTAGATTCCTTGACATTGCTTACAGTAAAGGACAATGAATACTGCATGAATTCTTAGCACGGTCTCTAATGAAAAAGCACACACACACAAATTTCTATTTTGTGGAAGAATTTTCTCAACTCCAATGGTGACACATATACTTTGCTTTCTCATCACTTTGGATAAACAGGAGCCTGACGAAAGTATTTTTAATGTACTGTAACATGTTAATTTAGTAGCTTGTAGATTTAAACCAAACGCAGCACATTCCTACACCCACACTGTGTAGCTGCAATAGATGTTTCATTAGCAAAGTGAGGTTGAACACAGAAATATTTTGTGGAGACAAAAGCCATACAGAAATGCCAGCAAGCTAAGGGGAAGGAATGCATGATAAATGAAGAATGTGACCACAGAGATAACTGGTAGAAGCAAATATGCTCTGAGTTCTTACCTAAACATGGTTTTAAATACAATTACTATATATTTGATACAAAAAGCTACAGCTTTTCTGAAAAGGAGAGATTTATGTACTAATTCCAATTATTATTTTATTGCATGCCTACAATAAATGATCTTGGTCCAATTTTTAGAGGTGTTTCCCACTTTTACATGGAGTTTCCTGTGATCTCCTACCCAAGCAACTAACTGGCTCCACATCTATTTCAGCAACATGGCAACACGATTCCTTTTGTCCTTTGTTAGTCTACTGTGTAAAATCATAAAAAGTGCAGTGCTTCTCTGATTTGCCAATCCTTGATGGGAAACACTAACTGCACATTTCATTAAATAACTATTCTTATACCTAGGCACAAAGTTTCAGACACAAACTTTTAGATGTGACTTACATCTATATTCAATGGGTGTGAAACTACTAGTGATAATATTCAAGCCCCATTTGACAACCTGCCCCACTCTAGATGCTCCCTCTTATCTAGCTGACATGATCAGACCTAGAGGTCAACTAAATGACCTGGCAACTATAAGTGGTGTTGGAAATCAGTCATGTTAAGTGACCTTTGAACTAAATGAGGTTTATAACGAGCTTTATAAGCTAACAAACATTGGTTAATGAGCAACCTTTAACCAAACTTAATAATTACAGATGTGTGAATGTAACCCACATGGTTTAATAAACCATAGCTTAGTTTCCTGTGAGAGCCAGACCACTGATTCATTTAAGAATTGAGCACCATCTGGTTAGCATTGGTGATCAACATTGCAAGTTATGAATACTTACTTCTTTCTGGCCTCTTCATATTGCCAGCTCAATTTTATTTTGTCAGCACGTCTTTTGTCATCAAATCCAAACTTTTGAAAAGCAAGAAAAATGACAAAATTAGCACTGCATTAGAAAATAGTAACACTGTGAGGAGAAATGTAACTTCAACATCAACACCTAACCAGGAGTGTTTACTGGAATAGGGCAGGGCAGGGGCAAAGTCAGGGCTGCACAGCAGTGCCAATGGAACCAATTCAACACTCTTGCATGGCACCCAACCTTAACATTGTCACCCTGCATAAGCAAAACAGCACTGACTCACTGTACCAGCCACTTCTGTCCCAAATCTAGTCCAAAACTATTTTGAAGCTATTATCATTTTGTTCATGATACAGTATCTTGGATCCCAAGTATAAATGCCTATAGTGATTTACTATATCTAATCTAAGACCCAGAATTCATGCTAAACTATGTTTAAAATACCATATAAACTTTTAGAAAAATACATAGTTTGCTACAGAATGACATTTTCTTTATAATATTGAAACTCACGAGTGCAAACCTATGCCAATGTACCGTATTTTTCGCCCTATAGGATGCACTTTTTCCCCTCCAAAAATGAAGGGGAAATGTGTGTGCGTCCTATGGGGCGAATACAGGCTTTTGCTGAAGCCTGGAGAGCGAGAGGCGTCGGTGTGCACCAACCCCTCTCGCTCTCCAGGCTTCAGGAAGCTATCCGCAAGCCTTGCGCACCCGGGCGGAGGTCCCGCCGGGCGCGCAAGGCTTGCGGGCAGCAGCCTGCAGCCCGAAGCACGGGGCGAGCTGCAGAGACCGCCCCGTGCTTTAGGCAGATATCGGCAAGCCTCACGCGCCCTCTGGGCTCCCAAGGCTTGCATGCAGCAGCCTGTTCTGGGGGCTGGGGTCGGGGGAAGCTCGGGCTTCCCCCGCGCCTGGGGGGGGGGATAATTTTTTTTTCTTTATTTCCCCTCCCCCCCAAAAAAAAAACCTAGGTGCGTCCTATGGGGCGGTGCGTCCTATGGGGCGAAAAATACAATACATTGGTTCTCAATACCTCATTCTCAGTAATTTCAAATAAATTAATGACTACACAGGCAACTGTTAGACTTCATATTTAACTTCTTTGTTTGAGGCTCTAGACCTTTCTCAAGTACAGATTGTTTCTGTGATTGATTCAAAATTCTATGAGCACAAAGGGAATATAATTCTTACGTAATATGAGTGCTTCTTAAATCAAGCAATTCAGCCATTATACATACCATGCTGGAGATAGTTGCCCATTCCTGCAACAAAGAAAAAATGATAGACAGAAAATATACTTTGGAACAAACATAGAAAAATGGTAGAAATTACATATGCTTTGTAGAGTGAAAAAATGTATGCAAGGTTTAAATAGCTAATGCAAATCTCAACCAGAAAAATAGATTCTAGTTTAATGCCTTAATGAAATGCAATATGTTAAGAGATTTCTTCAATTTAGTTGGATTTGCTAAACAGTCTCACTAACCTATAAATTGGAAATCAACAGTATAGTTTAGAACAGTGCTACATTTATATTATATTATATTATATTATATTATATTATATTATTAATTCAACTTCATTCTTTTGCTTCAGTAGAAGGTAAAAAGCCCATAATGCAATTATATGCATTGTGTGTTTTGATTAAATCCTCTTTTGAACTGAATTGGGAAAATATATTTAAATGCTGTTACTGCTTTTTCATAGCAAACATATTTAAATAAAAATATTTGCATACCTCTCCAATGATATCAGTTTGAGAACAAGCATCAGAGTAGTGTTGAGGTAAACTGGAGTCACTAAGTGGGCTAGAATTATGATGAAGATCCTGCAGAGATTCTGTAATACAACAGCTATTCCTGAATCCATCTGTCAGCTTGGCCAGACTCTTAAAAAAAGAACATTAAGAAAAGCATCTTATAAAAAAATCTATTTGTAGTTTAATCATCCTTTTTAAAACAAGTCACTAATAGCCCATGGATTTCTGTTACTAGTTTACGACAGCAAAGATCACCATATAGAATGGAATCAGGACTTGCATAGAAAGCTTTTTTTAAATGAGCTTATCTATACAAAAATATAAGTTTAACATGATGCATATAGCAACAGGAAAACATTGTAAAATGCATGAAGTCTAGACAGACTTAAAAAATAGCTAGTATTAAGTAGTCCTCAAGACTGTGTGCACGAGGAGCTTTAATTCTGTTGAGTAATATATAAGGGACAATTTTTTAATGCTGGAAATATCTATAAATATCTGTGCTACTTTACATTAACTCAGATCTTAGCTTGAAGCAGCTGCCATCCAGGAGGGTAGATCAGAATGGCAGGCGGTAGTGTTCAACAGATACCTCAGTAGAACTATTTGTTGGAAAAACCAACATTTTCTTTCAGTATCTCCTAGGAAAAGCATTTCAGCCTACCCCATATGGTCTGACAATTGGGAAGGTATTTTCATATTGTAAGTTGTTTCACTTTTAGTGGGGAGTTATCTGACTAAGTATTTCTCCCCTCCCATTATGTTCTGACACCTTGTCACGTCAAGCAAACAGAAGGGATTATTCATTAAACAATTCTGTCAGTTAACCCAAAGATGATTTCACTGGAAAACCAGTCTAAGCAGCTAGTAAAAGGCTCCCAACACAATATAAATCCAGCATTTAGCAAAGTATCACTTACAGTTCAGTTTAGCTACATCCATTTATTGCAACTTTATAGCTATTCCTTTTTCTTTCTTTCTTTTACTATAACAATATAATATTTCCAAAATAAAATCTCACACACTAACAATTTGAGTATATAGAGGACTTCCTGACAGGCCACGAAAACAAATTCTCAAGCAATTTGAATTCTTCTTTAAAGTTTCCTTATAAAAATGATATTTTTTCACATCAATAACATCATTTTAGTCACCATACCCTATTTAGGCCTGGCTAACTCTTCCTGTCCTTTTACCTATATATGGACCAACTGTCAACAAATTTTCCATCAGCTCAGTTTTCCAACACCTACACAAAAATGAGTCATGCTCATCTAATCCAAGAGCATCAACTAAAAAGGGGATGTTAAGGTGAGTATTTCCTTCTTCTGGAAATAACCCCATCCCTGGTCATTTAAATTGTCTCTGAAGGCAACCTTGAGTGTTTTAATGGAACATAGATACATAAATAAATGACTTCCCATTGTGTCAAGTGATACCAGGTGTGATTGCTGCAAAATATAGGGCTGAGAAAAGCCAAGGGTGCATTTTGGGATTCTACTAAAAGTCTGGGCACCTGAAAGCCTGTAGCCTTTCCTCCTGGATGTTTTTTGCTTCATTATAACTGGACCTTATCTGGCTGTGAGGAGCATGTGTGATCTCAACATTGGTTTGTTACCCCCCCCCCTCCAATTTAACTTCCATATACAGTGGTACCTCGGGTTACATACGCTTCAGGTTACAGACTCCGCTAACCCAGAAATAGTACCTCAGGATAAGAACTTTGCTTCAGGATGAGAACAGAAATCGTGCTCCGGCGGCGCGGCAGCAGCAGGAGGCCCCATTAGCTAAAGTGGTGCTTCAGGTTGAGAACGGTTTTAGGTTAAGAACGGACCTCCAGAATGAATTAAGTACTTAACCTGAGGTACCACTTTACAATACAAACACTGAAGAACAGGAGTCAATTGAAGAGGAAACACTGATGTGATTAATGTTACATTACATTACAAGGAAATGGAACGAACTATGGACCTTTCATATTTCAAAGCATGGTAAATCCATAAATGGTAAAAATGAGAAACACATTTCCACAAAATACGTTACTGACCAACTATGTATGCACGAAGTAACATTCTGACTTGGTATAAATTCCCAGTCTTGTATAAGACAACAAATGTCATTCATAAGTAACTGACAGCTTCTTACCTGCATCAAGTCTTGCCTCTCTCTCTCACCCAAACAAATAGCCTTCCTGATGCTTCGAAGCTCATTCATTATTGCTTGGGCTTCATCCAATTTGTAATTCATATGGGCATTTGACATCTTACGGTCAATCCTGTTATACAAACAAGTAGCAGGAAAGTTACCCATTTCTGGTAATATATAAACTGAAATCAATCTTATTGCTCAAGGCGGGGGGAGGGGGGCTGGCCTTCTAGATAATGGCCAGAGAACAGAGAGTACAAGTGTCAAGTAAAGGGAGGGTTCCTACAGGGAACAATTCAGGAGGAGGAGCTTCCCAAATTAAACACTGTGTGTTCACTGTAACATTCCCACAGGAAATGTTAGAATTATTTGGAGAATTGTTGGTAAGCACAAACATCAACAAAGTGCTATTATGAACAACATTCATAACTGTACTATCTACACCAGCAAGAATTAGGGCAAAACACCTCATCCTGCTTCATTTGAACTCACTCTTGTAGTGTCTCTACGCCTCTCTCTTTGTACTGTAGTTCTTGCTTCATCTGCGTTAATTCCCGCTTCAACCTAGAAAGCTGGAGAAGACCAAAAAAAAGTTAAGAGAATAGTATGCACTGGAAACATACTACCACTGCTGCAATTGTTCCCTTCATGTACTTTCTCCATTTTACTGGTTAAAGTGGGTTTCTAAATCCTAGTTTATTGGGATACCATTAATCAGAACTTCTGGTCCAGAAGTAATGGCTAATTGTAGTTTCCTAGTTTCCTTCTTCACTTTCACAAAGGTAAGAGAAAATCAAGTGAACACAGCTCATGCACATCCTAGCTTACCGCACAATCCTAACCAGGTCCACTCAACAGTAAGTCCTACTGAATACAATGGCGCTTACTCCTAGGGAAGTGGGGTTAGGATTGCCACCTTATTAAGGCAGGAATTGATTTTAGAAAGGCAGCCATATTGGGCTGCAGACATACCAAGCAAATATTCCAGGTTGTTCAAGCATAAAGAAAAGTAACTGAGGACAAGAATTATGCATGTCCTTTTGTCTATGTCTCTGTGTCTTCAGTTCTTTGTTTTACTATATTCATAATAATGCTGCAAAAATGTTCCATGTACTTGACTCAATAGTTCCTTTAGTAGTTTATTTGTGGACAAAATCATTCACCAAATGCCACTGAAACAGTGCATCCAAGTTACACAGGCAATATAATGGCTCCATGCTTTCTGTTCCTGTGGCTCCCAAATCAAATTTAAACTTTATTTGTGACATTTGTACTAATGTTTAATTAGGGTTTTTTAATCCCTAATTATAACATACATTCAGAAGTGGGAAAGAGAGTAGGAAAAGCTGCATCTTCTCCCTACTCTCCTCGATTGCAGAGTAGGAAGATTCAATCCTGCAGGAAAGGCACTTGCAAAGGACTGCCTGCACCCAGGACAACTGAATGAGCTGAGTGAATTCTGCAGGGTGCTGTTTTGCAAATGCATTCCTGATGGGGTCTGCAGCCTTCCCACCAGATGTCACAACCCCTCCAAGCAGCCCAACCCAGGGCTGTCTTGACCCAACTCAGGTCAAGCCTTGATCCCTCTAAATCAGCCCAATTTGGTTTTGGGTTCAGCTTATGGCTAAATCCAGTGCACAGTCCTAGCTACTAAGCTGCAGTGATACCATGTTGTCAAGTATGGAACAAATGGGGAGGGCCAAGGCAAGTCACTATTTTTTGGTATAACTGATTTAACAGAATTGGCAAGATAATTGGAGAAGTGCTAAAGAAATTTCTACATCTATAACTATGTGTTTATTTTGCTATAATTTTACCACTATAAATAGTAAAGAACTTAGGAAAACACCAACTGATCTCAGGAAGACTTCTTAAAAAGTTAAGTTTTTATATGTATACTATGTATACACAGAGAATAAATATGCCTGATTAAGTTTTGTTTTCAGAACTGGTCACATAAAAAATAGCTAACTCAAATGCATCCACCCTTCATTATCTAGAGTGTTTGGAAAGTTGATAACCATTCTCTCAATATAGGTGAATGAAAAGAACTTGCAATTTAGGAACATGTTTGTAGTGCTTAACATTGCTTTGGAATACCTATATATATCATGTCAGTTTCAATCTATATTTTATTGTTTACTGTAAAGAGTTACATGCAGCCTAAAGTAAAAGCTGAGATACAATATACTACCTCCATTACTCAACTCAACTCAGCCCAATATGGGAGCATATCATACTGTTAATGGCAGCCAGAACATCTTCCATTTTGCTCCATCCCAATGCCCCTAGGGCAGTGATGGCCAAACTTGGCCCTCCAGCTGTTTTGGGACTACAACTCCCATCATCCCTAGCTAACAGGGCCAGTGGTCAGGGATGATGGGAACTGTAGTCCCAAAGCAGCTGGAGGGCCAAGTTTGGCCATCACTGCCCTAGGGTATTACAACTCAATAAGGAGCATGCAAAGCTGCCTCATACCAAATAAGACCATTGCTCAATTCAGCAATTCTACTGCTGACCGGTAACAGCTCTCCAGTGTTTCAGACCGAACTAGGGATTTCCTTCTGCACAAAAGCATGCACTCTGTCGCTGAGCCATTGCCACTCCCTGCCCTACCAATGAAAGTATCCGACTTTAATATATGTGTGCTGCAATTGAGTAACTCACAGTGGCAGCTAACAAACATATCTCTCAATTAACATGAATTTGTGGTGCAATGATTCTGATTATTATTTTTTTTAAGAGAGCATACAACCCTTAAAAACAATAAAGAGTTTGGATAGTTGCAGGGAGCTGGAGTCAAGTTTTCCACTAGAATTACTTCACTAAGGCAAAGCTGAAATGCAAAAACACAAAGAAAGCTTATAGAGTGAAGAAGAAGAGGTGACACTAATTATTTTCAGCATGAAGTATTAGAAAAGGGTTACTCACTCTGTCACGCCTACTTGCTATTTCTGCTTTAATCTGACATGGGTCGTATTTGGTATTGGTTGAAAATCCAGAGAATGCTGAACAAACAGAAAACGTCTTAATTTTCAAAACACTAGAAGTAGTTCATTAAGTGCATTGTAAATGCTAGGCTAACTAAATGTTTAACAGCCAGATCTTATGCTTCACTTGTTCCACTTACTCCTCTGTAGCTAAAGTGGAAACAAGTTGTCTACCTGAAGACATCAATCAGTTCAACTAATACCAATGCATACCATAAATCAGGACAAGCAGTCTTATAGTCTATCCTACAAAGGAGTGGAGAGTTTAAAACACATAATTTTGTAACTTATATGTGGGGGGGACACACACACACACCTGTATTTATTTTGAGTTATGCAAAAAACAGTTTAGAGGCAACAGATTTCTTATAAACTGCATTTAATGAAACCTAGTGAATTACCATTAACCATTTAACAAAATTCCCTTCGACAAGTTTTGTTTTGCTTTCAAGATCAACGCTTTCAAATACATTCTCTCTATCTGCCCCAAAATAATCTGCTTAATTGAATGCTAGGGACACGGATGAAAAAATGTAAAATTGTTTCTTTTGTGCTCATAGTTCTTATTGTCTGCTGGATACAAAAGTACTAACCTAAAACATCCTATATACAGTAAATACAGGACATTGTATATACAATGTATATAAATGTATATATATGACATTAAATAATGGATGTTGACTGCCAACACAAAACATACCATGGGCATATGGTAATATCCCCCTTTGATTCATATTCTTCCTCTGGTAATACAGATTAAACAAAATGAATTATGTCTTGTACATTGTTATGCATATGTACGTATTTTTTTTCATTGTATTTTAATACTGTGTCTAAGGTACTAGTCGATCCTCAGAGTCCCCCTCTACAATTTTATGACAGTCTGACAGTAAATTACATTCTGCTTGCATTAAATTCATATTTTGGTAATATATAGTAGTTTTTGTGTATGCACTTTTATAATGAGCAGAATTCATCACAGGCATACTAGAATGTGGTCATTTGCCACAACCCACTATAGGGATTCGTGAGGAGTGCTGTGTCACTTTTTATTTAAAAAAATCCACATTGAAAGTACTCTGGAAAAACTTCATAAAGTACAGTAAATGACTAGCTTTTTAATTCTGTTTTGTACACAGCTCAGCTTTATTTGTGCTATATAGTTTCATTTTTATTTTGTTTATAGGAAATTTTACATGGCGTGTTTGTTTTTATGTAATCTGTGTTAAGAGATTTTGTTATACTGAGTGGTATAAATTGAATTAGTTTCTGATGAGTGGTTCAGCACTATCAGATAGAACTTATGGATTCTACTCACAAAGAAGAATTCCACTTGAACAATGGAACCAACCCTTCCCTCTCCCCTGCAACATCCTCTCAAAATCTACTCCAAAAGGTTAGGAAATCCATTGGAGCCATTCTGGAGTGGGCGGGGGGTGGAATGTTGCTTGTATGTTGCTGGATCCAACATTCTGAGTTTAGAGGACACAGTACTTGTAATTTTATCATATGAAGGCATTTGATGTGTGTTGGAACATATTTTTTAGGAAACACCATACAGTCATACCTCAGTTACAGATAGGTAGCTGTGTTGGTCTGCCATAGTCAAAACAAAATAAAAAAATTTCCTTCCAGTAGCACCTTAAAGACCAACTAAGTTAGTTCTTGGTATGAGCTTTCGTGTGCATGAAGTGTGCATGCACACGAAAGCTCATACCAAGAACTAACTTAGTTGGTCTTTAAGGTGCTACTGGAAGGAAATTTTTTTATTTTGTTTAGTCATACCTCAGTTTGCGAACGTGATCCGTGCAGGAGGCACGTTCGCAACCCACAGCGCCGAGTCTGTGCATGCGTTTGACACAATTCAGCGCTTCGGCACATGCGTGCGACATCATTTTGTGCATCTGCGCGTGCGCCGAAACCCGGAAGTACCCCGTTCCAGTACTTCCAGGTTCGGTGTGGTCCATAATCCGAAAACACGCAACCCGCAGTGTTCGCAACCTGAGGTATGACTGTATTCTTTTATTGCAAAAGGTTTTAAATGATTTTGATACTGTACTTTCACATTGTTGGCACCTTATCACATAGGACAAGTAGGCAATGCAAAGAGTAGTAGTAGCAGTAATAACAATAACAATAATAATAATACACATAGCAGCTTTACCACATGAATATTAAGGGAAGAAGTCACTTTGTAATGAAATCCATCTCCTAAATAGCCATATGAACTGCTCCTGGATTAACACTAAACCTGGGCTCACCCAAACAAACTAGGGAGCATAGTTACACATGCCAGATAAAGAAATGGGCCAAGGAAACTATTTTATCTCATTGATATCTGCACACATAATTTGGATTATATGCATAATGACTGTTCTTCTACCTGAAAAACCTTCATTGCTAGATGAACTGTAATACTTTTGTTCCTGCAAAATCAAACACTGAGGCAAGTGTATGCCATTTGTTTTTCATAGTACAAATCATAAATTTAATTTAAAGATTTAGACTGATTAATATGTATCTCCGCTATGAGATACAGCTAAGAGCAGGAAGGACTGTCGCTGTCCCACCTAACAAAACAACCAATACAGTTGTTATAGTATGTATGAAAGAGGAAAGTATTTTAAATGCTTTTAAGATTCTATCCAATGCCATTTGGCATATTGGTAAAAGGTAAATAGCAAGCTTTTCACAACTACTGTATTCCAGTGCAAATAGTAGAATTTAATCTTTAGAAATAAAATTAATGCAAGCCTATATTGCATTCAATAGTACATGGTTCTGAAAAAAGGATATGTATGTTAAACAGCTTATTAAAATAACATTCAGTCAAGGAAAATCACCTTCTGTATTAGCATTTTCAGAAGTGAGAAGTAAAATAGCATTTTACACATATTTTAAGAAAAAGCAAGGAAGCTGTTTCTGTTTAAACCTTTCTGTTACAAGCAATGTATTTTTCTGGGCTCAGGAATCAAATTAATGAAGAAAAATACAGGCCTTGGTTCTCTAATATTTATGCCAAACAAACATTAAAATACGTATTTGTAAGCTTCAATAGCTAAAGAAAATCAAGCTACTGATTTTCTACTGTCAGTTTTGAAAACTATGGAAATTTTTTTTTATAAAAACAGAATGACTCATACTGTAAAGCATCAATTACAACTAAATTGTTTTTCCTGATTCTATTTCCGACATGTTTGGTGCCATGTACCTCTCACAAGAGATGTGTAGTGCACTTTGTTAAAGAATTATAGAAGTTCTGTTAGATTTTTCAAAAGGTACGTGCCATGAGTGATAATTTAAAATGAAAATAATACTGATCACTGAGCTGCTTCAAATTTGTAGGATTTTCTCTTTTAATTTTCACCAGGCAGAATACTCATACCCTGCACCCCCATCACACATACAAAAGGACCCTCTGGATCACAGCCCTGGTGTAAAACTTGAATTCCTGACCTTTTAGATACTGGATAAAATGCTGTTTGCCAGCACAGTTGAAGTTTTAACTTGTAATATAAGTTTTCTCTTTATTAAATACTCTGATGCCCTAATTCACAGGTGCACAAGTGGGAGATCAAAACATACTACAGTGGTACCTCGGGTTACATACGCTTCAGGTTACATACGCTTCAAGTTACAGACTCCGCTAACCCAGAAATAGTACCTCGGGTTAAGAACTTTGCTTCAGGATGAAAACAGAAATTGTGCTCCGGCGGCACTGCAGCAGCAGGAGGCCCCATTAGCTAAAGTGGTGCTTCAGGTTAAGCACAGTTTCAGGTTAAGAACGGACCTCCGGAACGAATTAAGTACTTAACCCGAGGTACTACTGTAGTTGGTTTTTAGCTTAACAATAGCACTCACCCAACAGAGCACTACCTGATATTTAAAATCCCTAGAGTTTAGAGAAAAAGTTGCAATGCCATATTTGGAGGGCTGGTATTAAACCAAATAAAAACTGAAAGCCACACTGAAGATATAAACAATTCGTTGTGCATATATTCCCTGCCTCAACAATATACAAATCAAGCTTTTCATGCCACACAAAGTTGCATGAGGCAAATTCATCACTGGACTGGACCTGGAGCAAGTTAGTTTCACTTAGTGCCTATTGAATCAATGATAGTTAAGTTAGGTATTGCTAACTTTTCACATTATTTCATGGAACCTAACATGACTTGACTGCTTTTGATCCAAACCATTTATAATTTAAATAGCGCCATCATAGTCTGAATTCCACAGACAGGATGAATAAATAACAGCATTATATCATGTTTCTCAAATTTTCCACATGTAAGATGGTTTCTTAATAAAGCTCAGAAACTTCAACTTAGCCTGCAAAGTGTAAAACTGGCTTGACTAAGACAGCTTTCAGAAAATAATAAATCAATGAATTATTTAAAGGCAATACTAATAAAAGCAAATGTTCCCAATAGTAGCCTTCTGAAGCAGCTTTTCTTTTTTAAAAAAACAAAAAACCTGCTTGATATCGTTCCACATATCTGTACACAGAATCGAGTTAGGCCCTTAATTTTTGAAGATTATACATGGAAACAAAATTATCAGTTTTCTGTTATAATTTTTTATTGTATTTTTACTTTTGGATCCTGCCCTTCCCTGCAAAGGGAAACCTGGGTGGTTAATACAGGGGTCTGCAAACTTTTTACCTATGGTAGGCAACCTAAGGCCTGGGGGCCGAATCCGGCCCAGTCGCCTTCTAAATCCGGCCTGCGGATGGTCTGGGAATCAGTGTGTTTTTACATGAGTAGAATGTGTGCTTTTATTTAAAATGCATCTCTGGGTTATTTGTGGGGCATAGGAATTCGTTCATTATTTTTTTCAAAATATAGTCCGGCCCCCCACAAGGTCTGAGAGACAGTGGACCGGCCCCCGGCTGAAAAAGTTTGCTGACCCCTGGTTAAGAACATACAATAATACAAATACAAACCACAAAACATTTAAAGTATCACTCAAAACATATTAAAATGAACAGCAGTTGATACTTTCTAAGTTTTAAAAAGTGCGGGCCCATTAAAACAAAACTGCATTTTAAGGATTTACAAAAGGTCTAACATCAGCTTTACGGATTTCAGAATTTCTTCACGTAATGCATAGACCTTAAAGCGTTTTAAATCAAAGCAACAGAATCAGAGTCTGGGCTCCGATCCACTGCACATGCATAACTCTTTAAAAACTGAAAATCCCTGCTAACAGCTCTTTTGTGAAATAAGAGGGCTCATCAGTGAGATTGCAACCTTTTTAAAAAAGGGCTCCACAGCCCCAGTCATTGAATCAAGGAGGCGGAACTGCTGCAGTTTAGGAAGCATTTGCAAATGAAGTTCTTAATCCAGCTAGGGAGAAATACATAGAAGCCCAGCATTCAAATATGAACCATTTGGAGATTAAAGGTAAACTTACAGCTGGCATAAGAGCGACTGTCATCTTCACACATTTTATGCAGCTGCTGATATTCTTCTTGTGCTAGCTCAAAACGCTGCTGCTTAATTTGGTAGATTTCTTTTTTGGCATTAAGTGCTTCCTGGGCAACAATTAAATATTCCTTCAACATGCGCTCCTGCTCTCTTCTCCACTGCTCTCTTGGGTCCTCAATCTGTGTGAGTTCTGACGAAGGGAGGGAAAGTGTTCAGATTTGTAAGGTGGCAAAATACATAATCATCATACTAACACACCAATTTGAAACCTACAAAACTGGCAGGCCTCCACATCTATACTGACTTCTAATTTGAAGACAGTTATTTCTAAAATATGTGGTCTAGCCTTCAACTGCCTGATTTGGATGCAACGAAAAACCACAGTTTAGCATTATGTGCATGAGCCTCTTCCTTGCACCTCCAAGAGTTCAGAAACATCCACTCTTGTTTTCAAATAACTTCAGAAGAAACGAATTACGCTGAGCCATGAAAGCAGATCCACGCAGTTGTGTTTATAAAGGTTGTCCATCTTATTTCACTGTCACACCTCCGTCAAATGCAGCTACCTTATATCTCAGAAACTTTACATCAAATTACACAAAGATAACCTGAGCTCATGGGAGCCATTAACATATTTCATGTTGTCAGAACTGTTTAATTATGTTTTAGCCTTACCCAATACAGTGCTCCTAAATACATTTCTATAGAAATTACTTGTGTGCATTCATTTAGGCTTATGGGTGCATTAAAAAAAAAATTAACTGCATTAGTTCCAAGGCATTTTTTTATATAAAAAAATCCTTTTACTTACGATTGATATGGTCCATGTAATAAACACCAATCTGTTGATCGTAAACAGTTTCCCATCCTAAAGGCAGTTCATCGCCAACACAGTCAGCAAATGTCAATGGCTTTGTAATCCTATAAATAGCATGAAAAATGGAAATGGGTTAAAAGTGAAGCGTTCAGCTAAGTGACACTACAGTTGCCTATAGAAGTTATAATTTGGGGAAAGCCTTAGAGAGCAAGGATGGGGAACCTGTGCATCTGCTGCTGATGTTGGAATCCAGGTTTCATCAGTCACAACCAACTTGGCCAAAAGATGAGAATAATGGGAGATTTTGTCCAGCAACATCAGGAAAGCCACAGGTTCCCCATTCCTGCACCAAGACTTTGAACATTGAAGTTAGTACTGGTTGGATGAAGCACATACTATTTCAAGAGGTGGATATTGGAAGATATCTTGTAGAACAAGAGAGGCAAGATTTTCTTTTTGCATTCTAAGCTTAACAGTTTAATTATTGTGGTATGTAGCCCTACAGGTTTTTCCTCTAACAAAAAGGACTGTATTGAAATTCATTGCTATTACAAATTGAGCCTAGTATATGGTTCGTTTTTTGTTTTTGTTTTAGAAATATCAATGCACAAGAAAGTGAGTTTGTTTTCTTTTAAAATCTAGAAGTGAAACATTTACTGACATTAAAGATTTTTTATAACAAATGCAGTCATTTGTAAAATACCCTAATTTCACATCATCAAAACCTAGAACATACATCAACTTGAGCCTTTACATGCAGTTGTATTTGTAACAATGGCTGTGGACAGATATGATTTATCAACATTGTTCAAGCATTTTCACATCATACATTTTTGCAGAAAACGCTTGCAAGTTTTAGTTTCAAGCTAAAAGAAGACATATATAACAACTAGAAACTTTTTACTTTTCTAGTAAAAAACAGAAAGAACATTTCCAATTGCATATTTTCATATTTAAAATTGACTCACATACATTGTCAAAGGCTTGGGGAGAATTAGCAAGCATCCCTCCAGCCTGACAATTACAACAAAGGTAGGAATATTGGTTTATTTGTCATGATACAAATCTCTGTTGCTCTACATCAGGGATGGGGAACCAGCAACCTGCCACATGCTGGATGCTCACCCCATTCCTGCTCTAAACAATGATTTCAGCTCTTCCTTTCTAAGTGAGAAATCTTTCCTGAACCTACTGTCCACAAGAAAGAATTACAGCGTTTCAAAGTTCCTGCATTATGGTAATTGATTTTACAGTATTTTGTTTTCAACTTCCCAATCATGTTTTCCCACTAACTCAGGAGTGTCTGGGATTCACCATTACTCACGGCTGCAAGGAATACTGCCTAATTCTACCCCAGATGTGTGGGGTGTCTGTGTATTGTTCAAACCAGACTTCAAAGAAACCCAATAGGTCTCTTATGGTTTTGCCAGGTCTCCACTATGGACTAGATTTCTCCTCTTCTATTATTTGGCAAGTCACTCACTACATCTCTACCCTACTCAATAGTTTACTGACTGACCTGGTAAGACACTTTGCTGTTTCCACTCTCTTTCCTTTCTCCAGTCAGTTCCCTGTTCACTGTGTTAATATTAAATTTAAAACCATGATTTCAAGTTAATTTTTTTAAAAAATAATTAAACTACAGCTTGTTAATTTGGGTGATAAGCTGTGGTTAGGCAAAAACAGGAGCAAAAGCACCCAAACCAATCTCTGCAGAGGAAGACAGGGGACAATGAGATCAGATGAGGCTATAAACTATAGGGATGGAAAACCTGTCACCTTCCATAAGTTGCTGGCTACAGTCCCAGTCATCTCTGTCTACTGGCCATGGGGCTGAGGCTAATGAAACTTGAGAGCCCAGTAACACCTGAAGAGTCACAAGTTCTCCGTCCCTGGTTTCGTCCCTGGTTTCGTATCGCATTCAGACACAGCCAGCCTTCATCACACTGCTTGGCATTCCAGCTGAGCAGCCAAAAAAGCCTAAAGGATACTGCAGAATCTGCATGGGAAATCCTTTAACCAAAGACTAGCAACTCAAATCTTATTTTAAATTACCAAGTCAGCAGACTCACCACAAATGCTCGCTCTCATTGAGGGAATAATTGGCCCTGTGCAGAGATGCCATTGTGAGCTACTGAAGCAACCTGCAGCTCTCTCTTGCACACAGATACCCAGACAGACAAAAGATTTGCTACATCAGTTTTCAAAAGTATTTTGAGAAGTGTTTAATTAAGAGGCTCCAAAGTGACAGCGCGTGCAGGCTGTTTATCAAGATTATCTCTTGATAGTGCCAAGAAAGGCAACAGTTTTTGACATGTCTTCACTAATAAAATTCTAACAAATACACAAATGGAACAAAAGAATACACCTATCTTTAAAAAAACAATGTCAGATTGAAGTTGCATCACTATTAACACTACATTTGCTTCTGGAAGAACTAAAAGGTAAAACTTTTCTGTTATTAAGCATAGGTTACATACTAGCTCAAATATTTAATAAGCAAATTCCCCAACATCATTTGTATTTTTATATTATGAATTACTGGTTGTATCACATTTACTGTCCATATAAAGGTATGCATAAATCACAATGACAAAATGTTAGGCTTCTGATTTTATAAGTCTTTGACATTTTTGAAATATTCTCTTTTGTGAACTTGGCAGCTACACTATCAGAAGAGGGAAACAAGGAGTAAAGTTATTCACAGTAAGAGCTGCTTACTGTGCTTTTTTTCTCAAGTAACATTTCAGTGCTGGAGGCACTATTAGAACTTCCTTCACCTTTGCAACTACAGCCTGTCTGGCAATACATTCCAATACATTCCAGACTTAAGAGGAAAGCCAGAGTCAAGCTATGCCTCTGTTATGGGCACAATATTGTTTTCCAAAGAATCCGGCCAGCTGTTACTACATAAATATGCATTGTTCCACCTGTACACATTATTCCACCTTCCTTCCAAAGTAGGATCATACAAATGCTAAACACATAATGGACGCACCTATGGCTTATTGTCTCAATCCTTGCTAATAGCTTGTTATGGATCTCCACTGTTCCCAATCAACTTACAACACCCACCATGTAAGCCACAATGGGGCTTCACATATATATCTAGGCATATTCATGAATAGAACTAGTGCACATTTGTTGGTCTCCAACTAGCTGCTTTACTGAATGTGCCTACCATAAACCCTGCCAGCTGAAAAAAAGCAGCTATTTATGTTGCATGCTGTATGAAATTAACATACGTTCCACTTAACACAAAGCCTATTTTTCTTTCATTTTTAACACAGTTGTAAATGTTCTTGTGTAGGCAAGTATTAAACAAAACTAACAATGTATATCTCTATTAGAATTCCAATTTATGTAAGTAGTGCAGAACAGAACTACCTCTTCAGTGTTAAGAACTTTTGACAATATTGCAGACAATGTTTGAATTCTCTAATGTTTTGGTAACAAACATCAGTTATTCCACAAAAAAGTTAACTATCTGTGATGAACAACAGGACTATAAATCATCCACTATTTTAAATATAACAATGCACACATCTTAACAGCTTGACTAGTGAGCAAAACTAGTTAGTTACCTCTTTCTAGATTCTAAAGATTCAAGTTTTACTAGCTATAGATGCAAAAAATATATATAAATGTACACTTGCAAACATCTTAACTGTTACCACTCTGGTTTTATTCTGACATTAGCTAAACAATTATTGTTAGTTTATTTTCTGTATACTGAATACATAATCCAACCAAAATTAAATGTTTTAAAGTTCAAAATTAAAAGAGAAGTTACATGTTCTTACCTTTCCCACTAAAATCAATGGAACTTCAAAATCTCTAACCTTGGGCAAATTGTGTTCTAGTGCTTAAAATAAATCTATATAAAAGTAATCTTAGTTCTGAACCTTTAAAAGTTGAATTCTAAAACCTGTATTAACTATGAAAAAGAAGCCTGTCTGCAATTTTTTGTTTCAATAAAATATTCAGCTTCTGCTGCTCAGTCAGCCTGAAAATAGTCACTAGCCTAATCATCTCATACAAGTTAATAATTGTTCCACAGAAGATATGCAGTAGCACTGGGTTCATTTTAAAAAATGTGGGCTAGTAAATATTGTAATTTGCAAAGCTGACCTGTGGGCTCAAGAATCTCATCCTTTGAAAATCCTAGTGAACCCCCTTCTGGCTTCTGAAATGGGGAGCAGGTATTATCTGGGCTCAAAACTTTAATATTGCTTTTTTAAAGGAGAAAAAGAAATCGTAATACCAATGTCAGGGAACTGCCATCAGGGCCAGAGGGAGAGAGCGGGCTCCGGAGGGGTCCCAGAGAGCGTCCTGGGATGGGGAGAGGCAGCCCATCTTCTGGGGAAGAGAATCAGCATAGCACCAGTGGAGAAGGGGGGCAGATGGGGGAATTGGCGAGGCAGTCCCATGACTCCTTGCCAGGGACCAGCGGGGAGAGTAAGGGTCCTCCGCTGCCTACACCCTCCTTGCGCAGAAGGCTTCAGCACAGGGAGAGTAGGAGGAGACTAGGCGTCAAAGAGCTTCTTTGCTGGAAGAAGTTCAAGAAACACCCACTGACAGATTCTGCCAGCGATTGAGACAGCCACGGGTGAGTGGCTGTCCGGACAGAAAAGGTTCACTCAGGCAACCCAGCCAGGTGTTGCGCCGGTTTACGCACGAGCAACCCCTAGAACCATTACAACCAAGTTCATCTACTTTTCTCCACTGGCACCTCATGAGGGAAAAAATGGTTTACTTTTCCAGCATTCAACATTATTATTCTTAAATATACGAAAATGTTGTCAGCCACTAGGAGCTACATTCCTCAACTAATTATACCATCACAATTATGCATTTACATTATCATAGAGAACATTGCTGAAAATGAAATCCACTGAAAAACCTAAGCTAGGGAGCATCAACACAGCTCAGTCGATAGGGCATGAGACTCTTAACCTCTAGATTGTGGGTCTGAGCCCCATGTTGGGCAAAAGATTCCTGATTTGCAGGGAAATGAGCTAGATGACCCTGGTGATCCCTTCCAACCTTCCAATTCTATGATTCTATTATTCTAAGTGGTAATTTATGACTAACCATAATACTTCTACAGATAGAAGTTATTTTCATAGGATCCAATATTAGCCACAGTTCCATTCTGTTCCCCCACCGCCAGCTCCACTCTCCCCCTCAATCCAAGTATCATTAAGCTTAAAATAGACATTTCCGTTTCCTCTGATTATTTCCCTTGTAGTTTCCAAACTTCAGAAATGTTTAGTCAGTATATCAGCTTCCTATGTTTGTATTTTAAATAGGATCAGTACCAAGAACTCTATTCTGTAGTGATTACCAACAAACAAAATTTGTCCTTAGACATCAGCTGCTTGTTGGCATTTTTCTGTGAGCTATACATTGCCGGAAGAATGATAAATGAAAGAACTTAAATCTCTATAGCATATCCCACATAGAAGTATTTCACTGAGAGTCCTCAACCTACAGAAAACTCCTTCCAGTAACTATGTAAAACTGCCTACTTAATTTATATAGCTCCTCTACAGCAGAAGCCAATGTGGTATAGTGGTTAGGGACCTGGGAGATCCATGTTCAATGTGCCACTCAATCATGAAGCTCACCTGGTGACCTTGAGCCAGCCACAGCCTCTTAACCTACCATACAGAATCATTGTATGGATTAATTAAGGAGTGGGGTAAGCCAGGTATTCCTTGAAGAAAAGGGGGGTGAAAGATACAACAACAACAACAACAACAACAACAACAACAACACCCCACCCATCTGGCTGGGTTGCCCCAGCCACTCTGGGTGGCTTCCAACCCATAAAAACATAATAAAACATCAAACGTTAAAAATGTCACAATACAAGGTTGCCTTCAGCTATCTTCCAAAGGTTTTGGAAGATAGAGAAAGGATAGGTCAGAGGTAAAGACAGTGTTATATTAAGATGGTGTGTGCCAATGATAATCATGAACTTCCCAGGCAACCTGGCCACATAGTAGGCATGGCCCTGGGTCCGAGATGCAATAAATAAGCCCTTCTGCTTACCTGCTCAAGAAAGTTGGAGAGGGGCCAGCCAGATGGAGATATCAGTCTCCAACCTGGCATCCAGGGATCTTCACGTGGTCGCAATTGGACCTGCGCCAGACACAAAACGTGCCTGGCACCTGGGGATATTTGAACACTGCAATTTGTACTTCAATTTGAACTAATGAATTTGGTAAACCATTTGATGGGTGGAATTCTAGTTTACTGTGTACCTCTCTAGGAACTGCTAGCTGTATGTAAAGCTCATGCTTTTGTTCAAGCTAGCAATGCTATCAAACAATTGAGGTGGTACAATATAGTGAAATAATATCCGCACCCTAAAATGGCCCTTGCAAAGGTTCCATCACTGTGAGAAGATATGAAAAATTTTACGCTAACTGGAACTAAACACAAACATATTTCAGGGATACAATATTTTTTCAGATCTGATACATTTTGTTAAGAATGGCACAGCTACAAAAACCCCTACTGGTGGAACGCTCTACCTCATGAGACCAGGGCCCTGCAGGATCTGATTTCTTTCCGCAGGGCCTGTAAGACAGAGTTGTTCCGCCTGGCCTTTGGCTTGGAACCAATTTGATTCTCTCCCTCTCTTTCTTTTTTCTTTTCCTTCTCCTCCTGCGATGAGGCTACATTTTAATATTTTAAAGTTTCAATATTTTAATGCTGTATTTTAATTTTGTTTTTAAGTTGTAATCATTCAAATTGTTTTTATTATTGCTTGTAAGCCACTCTGAGCCCGGCCTTGGCTGGGGAGGGCGGGGTATATTATTATTATTGCTATGGTCATCATTTTGTGACTCATTATACAGAAATCTTAAAATTGACAGTTTGACAAGGTAAATTTGCAAGTTTAGAAACATTAAATTTATTCTTAACCAAAAGGTACAAAAGGCCAGCAAATGAATTAAATACTATGCATAGCACTTTCCATCAAAGGTTTCATCAAGCATTATGTCATAGTCTCTTTCAAATGATAGCAATAAAATTTCAAGTTTCCGTACCAAGACAAATTCATGCAAAAAATAATCACTGAGCACACCGCATCCAAAATATGGTCAAGTACTCCTATTTGCATACCGTATTTTTCGCCCCATAGGACGCACCTAGTATTTGGGGGGGGGGGGATAAAGAAAAAAATTTATTTCCCCCCCAGGCATGGGGCTGGCGCAGGGGAAGCCCGAGCTTCCCCGACCCCAGCCCCCAGAACAGCCTGCTATCCGCAAGCCTAGGGAGCTTCGCGCCGGGCTCCAGAGGGCTGCACAGGGCTTCGTGAAGCCTGGAGAGCGAGAGGGGTCGGTGCGCACCGACCCCTCTCGCTTTCCAGGCTTCAGCAAAAGCCTGTATTCGCCCCATAGGACACACACACTTTTCCCCTTCATTTTTGAAGGGGAAAAAGTGCGTCCTATAGGGTGAAAAATACAGTAATTATTTCCTGGGTGTACTAAAATTGGATGCCAGTATGGAAATGTTGTAACAGCTGAATATTTTAACTGGCAACACCCTTATACCAACATGTTTTTATGTCATATCAGCTATAAATCCAGAGACATAGAACATTTAGTTTCAGAATTAAAATCCTTTTGCGAACTTTACCAATACATCATACATATATATATATATAATACTGTTCCACCTTACCAGCTTCTCTTAACGATATGCAGCATATGCAGCTAGGAATGTTAGGGCAGTGCTTTTTTGTCTATAACGATACAGAGTTGGAGAAAGCTGTTCATATCAAAACACCTAATCAATTAATGGAATAGTCAGTATGTAAGCAATTAGAAAAGGATGCTGTGATTACGAAGAGTCAGCACGGGTTTCTCAAAAACAAGTCATGCCAGACTAATCTTATTTCTTAGTGGATCAGGGGAATGCTGTGGATGTGATGTATCTTAACTTCAGTAAGGCTTTCAACGAAGTCTCCCATGATATTATTGTGTAAAAGGTAAAGGTAAAGGGACCCCTGACCATTAGGTCCAGTCATGACCGACTCTGGGGTGGCGGCGCTCATCTCGCTTTATTGGCCGAGGGAGCCAGCGTACAGCTTCTGGGTCATGTGGCCAGCATGACTAAGCCGCTTCTGGTGAACCAGAGCAGCGCACAGAAACGCTGTTTACCTTCCCGCCGGAGTGGTACCTATTTATCTACTTGCACTTTGACGTGCTTTCGAACTGCTAGGTTGGCAGGAGCAGGGACCGAGCAACGGGAGCTCACCCAGTCGCGGGGATTCGAACCGCCAACCTTCTGATCAGCAAGTCCTAGGCTCTGTGGTTTAACCCACAGCGCCGCCCGCATCAGGCAGTGTTATTATTTGGTGCATTTGTAACTGGTTGACTGATCAAACCCAAAGAATGCTCTCCAATGGTTCCTTGTCATCGGGGAAAGAAGTGACAAATGGGCTGCCGCAGGGTTCTGTCCCAGACCCAGTGCTGTCCGACATCACAAGGTCCCTGGCCCAAGCCATGCAGCTATTGTAGATAGATATCCACTAGCCTCTGATTGTCAATAATTTTGGGTTGCTCATGGTTTGCAGCAATTCATTTATCCAGACAGACTTACAAGCATCTGCCATCATCAGAAGTACAAAGCGTCTTATCTGTGCAAGCTATGACTTCTGCTGATGTAGTGAATGCCTGTGATTATGCCTAGCAATAAAAAGCATAGCTCAGGATCAAAATGCCTGCCACAACTATTTAACTGCCTCACTAAAAGTACTTTTTCCAGCGTGCAAGTACTCTCTAAGATAGGCACTGAGGACCTCAAACCTAGGGGACTCTGCTCAAGCAGCACACCCTCACCTGCCTGCCCTCACCTTTGAATGTTTCTTCCTTGCTGGAATAAGCCATTCAACTGTGGTGCCTCTTGCTTGCTTGGATGAAGAAGAGTTACGTATGTGGGGAGGAGGTGGATGTGTATATATAGAAACCTCTGTGCGAAGGTAAATGTCACATTCATTGCTCCTCTACTTTTGCTTCTGGTCCCACCCACCACTGGCATGCAGCCTATGAGGCTGAAAAAGGTTCCTTACCACTGCCAAGGCACCAACTGAAGGAGAAATATTTTGATTTGGAAATGGAAACAGTATGTATATAGCTGTCCGATACATGGAAAGTAGTCTGCTGTTCTTCCTGAAGGAACTAGAGCAAGCATACCTTTCATTCCACAACTTTTAAATGCTGTATTGGACTTTCTTTTACATATAGTACCTGAATACCAGAAAGAACAAATCTGTCCTGCTAAAGAAAATTACAGAAAAAGAAAGGGTGGGAAAACCTTCCAATATGGAATAGTTCTCTTTCTTCAATAAAAAATTAACATGAATCTACAGATAAAACACATGCCAAGGCTCTTCTTAATAAATATATTCAATTATTAAGCAATTGGTTTCAAAATTCAAAATCAGCGTAGCGTAAAGCTGTTTCAGTGTAAGTAGAACAAAAAATGGAAATCTTCCCATATTATGAGCACTATGATTTCTCTGATGTATGCATGTAAAATATATATAGCTGGATTCATTATAAATAGCTGGGAGTAATGCTGGCATCCTAGATAATAAAAAAATAGTGACAAACATGAGACATTTTAAAATATTTTCATTAATTTTTCTGTCTCCGCCAAAAGTAGACACCACAGAGCTTTTTCAAGTCCAAGAGTGTATTTTAAATATACATTATATACATTTATGCATACTTAAAGAATATTTAAGCTACAAATTTATAATCCTGCATTTTGAAAGGTTTATTCATGGAAAAGCAAAATAAATGCATTTCCATGGGCAGACACATATTTTCCAGACCAGAACTGTAGATGCTCTGTGATTGATTCTCAACTTTAAAACATCCTTCTGCTTAATAATGGCTCATCTTCACTGCAGTTTTCTATACATGAACTTTGTCCATATGTCTAAATCCTCTGAAACATTTATAAACTAATTTCAGAGTACAACCTGCAGAGCAAAACCTATATGAAATAATTTTGCAGTCTCCAGGCCTTTTAGTATTTTGCAAAACCCAATATGTGCTCATTTAGCTTACAAGACATAGGCAAATGAACAGCTTGATGTGAATCTTAACAAAAATAGATTATCAAATATTGAAGCATGTAACCTAAGCATTCAAGTCAAATCAAAGCCTATTTATTTTTTAAATTTGCATTTAATATTCAGACAAGTTTACACAAATCTTTGATGTCTAGCTTGTACATATGCCAAGGCAGAGATACATCTCAGGCTTACGCAATTTCCCTCCCCTCTTGCCAGCACACGGGAAAATTTACTGGATTCTGGTTTTATAAATGGCTACATAAGTAGGCCCTACTCAGTTCAGTATGAAAAAGGACAGAGATTCTTGTCTTCAGTCTCTGTCCCACATTAAAATGTTCTACACACAGCAGGAGAGAAAGCTCAGTAGTGTGCCCTGCTGTGTGTACAGCCTGAATGCTAAGAAAACTGTTTCCAAAAACAGTAAAAGAAAAGGAGCATGTACAAAGAGAATTCGCCAAGGAGAATGAATCTTTAAAAGAGCTAAAAATGTCATTTTATTTGCTTTTTGAAATCTTGGTACTATTTCAAGATACTATTATTTGTTGTTTTTTGGCCCAGTGGCTAAAAATGTCTACATAAGTATATTATTTTAAAAAGAAGGAACAGGAAGCACAGAAACACATTATTTGATGGTGAAATTGAAGTATGTCTATTGTACTAAATAGTTAAAAAAATTAAGTTTAAAAGTCATCTAGCTATAGCATTAGAATCTATCTGCAAATGAAATCCTAAGAACTGGAGAAAACAACTCAAATAATACTGCATACCAGTTTTTGTAAGCTCGCCTATGTTGTAGCAGGATATTCAAGTGAAATTCAGAATGACAGATAAAGTTATTCATATCAAATTAATCACCACTTTCACAACAAGTTCCCTAACCAGTTTCGTGCCTGAATGGCATATGAGAATTTGAGAAGTGTGTCCTAGCACAAAGGAGTCCAGAATAAGAATGATTTCCATTGCAAAACAGTTTGGATATACAAGAATGACACTTAAAGGGAGCTGGAATTGTGCAAAATGTTCTTCATCATCTAATCCACAGCTGTATTAAATTGTCATATATCACCATCTCTTTCTCCATCCTCTTAAGCAGAGATGGGCACACTGGCAGGATCTTCTACGTTTTACTAGAACCCCAGGATAAACTAACCAGAAACAGGTGTAAAAGGGATAAAACAGAATTCTCAGCATTAAGGAACAGGGTGCCTCTAAGCTAAGGTTACCAGATTTTTTTCAGTGAATCTGGGGAAACTTTTCAACTTCAATAGGAATGACAGGATTTTGTTAGGGGACTGATTTGTAAATCCAGGGACTGTCCCCGGGAAACGTGGATGTCTGGTAACCGTACTCTAAGCACAAACTGAACTCAGAAATTTGTTTTCAATACAGTGGTACCTCTATGTACGTGCACCTCTTGTTACATATCCTTTGGGACGTGCACACGGCAAACCTGGAAATATTTTTCCGGGTTTCGCCACACGCGCATGCGCAGAAGCGCTCTATCACGCTGTGCATATGTGCAGAAACGCTCTATTGTGCCACACGCATGCGCAGAGCAGGCACCTCCAGCTACAGAAACCGGAGGTACCACTGAACTAGAACTGAGTTCACAGTCCTGTCAAACATCACTCCACTCCTGGTACCCTGCATCCGGCCAAGTTTTCTACATCCCAACAACCTCAGTTAGGAGAGAAGTAAAACTCCTGTTCCATGCACTAGCATACGAGACCAGGGTAGGCAACAAGGTGCCCTCCAGATGTGTTGGACTACAATCACATTAGCCCCAATCAGAATTATCAACAGTCAGGGAGGTGCAAGTGGAGATCTGGAAGGTCCACATTGGTTAGACCTGTGTTAAGTGGTGTAAGCAGAATGACCTTCACTTGGACTCTTCCCCCTCTCTTCCTCCTGCATGCCCCCTAAATATGAAGCATGTTTGGGGACAGTGGGGGGCAAATTTGGAAGGAGAGGGAATAAAAAGTCCTGTTGTACAAGTGAAGTCACTCTGCTCATGTATTTATTTAGTTGAAAACTACGCATATTTTGCCAATTAAAAGTATTACTGATTAAGGTTGTTTTTATCATTGAGAGACTTTCACACTTCTGAAGTTTTAAGAGAAGCTTCTGAGGTTTCCAAGCCCATAGCTCTGTATAGCATGTACTTCCACACAGAGAGCTGTATCAGCTACAAATTAAGCAGGTACTTAAATACACTAAGCCATCATCTAACATCTTCATTCAGTTTGCAAACAAGGAAGACGGTTCTTATTTTCATCTGAATTTTGGTGCAACCTTCAATTATTTAATGTGTGTTAGCAAGCTATCAGTACTTGTGTAATATTGGGGGGGGGGGCGTTGTGTGTGTGTGTGTATGGAATTTCATAGCTCATCCCTGCCAAAAGCGGTTTGAAATCAACATCAATCACCTGATCGGCAGTGACCTCAAATCCTGGTGAGATGCAGCTGGAACCCAAGCCATGCCTGCAAAGAAACATTTTGCTTTGGACTTCATTTTTACTTTCAGGCTGCAAAAGAAAATGAGTCGCCAGTTGTCAGGAGCTAAGGGAGCCCACTCCTGGTTTAGCTTGTGGGTTGGTAGAGTATTTAAATTACGTTAGAAGCAATTTGAAAGAATCTTTTAAAAAAAAAACACCTTGCAATGCCTTCTATACATCCAAACGAACTTTATATTACACTTCTCAAATGCCAGTTCCTTATGCCACAGGGCAAACTGTTTTTGAAACCACAAGGATTTTCAGCAAAACAGTGATATAGCAAGACCTGCTTTTCAAAACAAAATGTCCCACTAAAGATGCTCCAAGTAGTTATTTGAATCCTGGCCATAGATTTGTTTATTAGAGCTAAACATGGAAAACTTGGTAACAAAGTTTGTGTTGAAAAATTAAAATTATTTGAAAATTTGGCTAGTGCCCTTCGTTCATTATTAATACAAAAAGAAACTGCACACATTTTTACTGTTTTGTAAAAAACAAAAGCACAACATTTCATGGGTTTACTTAACATTCCATGCGTATTTCTGGTAAAGTAGTTTTGGCTGATATTCAAGCTCTCCAGTTATGAAAACACAATTCAGTATAGGAAAACACACAGATATTTCTTCTTTCATAGGAATGCATAATATTCACAAACATTCTTTCTTGGAAATGTAGATAAAAGGTTTATGACTAGTTTCTAAATGACAACATACTCAGCTTTCCTTTTTTAAAAAATCGAACAAGAACAGATGTAATCTTATTAAAGCAAGCGCCTGTTAAAATTTAATCTATATAAATAATAATATGACAAATGTATACTGCCACATGGCATTTTAAATAGAATGAGGGTCACACGATCAAGCAATCTACAAAAAGCAGTCTACAGATTAAAGTGATGGAAACAAGCGATGAAGAACACTCCCTGCAAGGCCCTTTCCACCTGGCCTAGGGGGTGGGGCCCAGACTCAACCTGCCTGGAGGATGCAGACCATTTAGATCCCTTCTAATTTGGATTCAGGCCTCATCATGGGACAGAAACTGCCTTGGTCGTGCTGGTTGATGATCTCCGGCAGGCTAGGGACATGGGTGAAAGCTGTGTCCTAGTTCTGCTAGATCTCTCAGTGGCCTTTGATACCACTGACCACAACATCCTTCTGGACCAGCTAGAAGGGCTAGGAGCTGGGGGCACTGTTATTCAGTGGTTTAAGTCCTTCCTCCTGGGCCGTGTCCAGAAAGTGGTGTTGGGTGGATGAGTATTCAGACCCCTGGACTCTCAATTGTGGGGTGCCTCAGGGCTCTGTCGTTTCCCCCATTCTTTTTAACATCTGTATGAAGCCGCTGGGAGAGATTAACAGGGGGTTTGGGCTGGGTGTTCATCAGTATGTGCATGATACCCAGCTCTACCTCTCTTTTAAATCAGAACCAGTGAAGGCAGTGAATGTCTTGTGTGAGTGTCTGGAGGTGGTTGGAGAATGGATGGTGTCTAACAGATTGAGATTGAATCCTGACAAGACAGAAGTACTGTTTTGGAGGAACAGGGGGCAGGTGGGTGTAGAGGACTCCCTGGTCCTGAATGGGGTAACTGTGCCCCTGAAGGGCCAGGTCCGCAGCCTGGGAGTCACTTTGGACTCACAGCTGTACATGGAGCTGTAGATCAGTTCTGTGTCCAGGGCAGCTGTCTACCAGCTCCATCTGGTACACAGGCTGAGACCCTACTTGCCCGCGGACTGTATCGCCAGAGTGGTGCATGCTCTAGTTATCTCCCGCTTGGACTACCGCAATGCGTTCTACATGGGGCTACCTTTGAAGGTGACTTGGAAACTGCAATTAATCCAGAATGTGGCAGCTAGACTGGTGACTGGGAGTGGATGCCAAGACCATATAACACCGGTCCTGAGAGACCTGCATTGGCTCCCAGTACGTTTCTGGGCACAATTCAAAGTGTTGGTGCTGATGTTTAAAGCCCTAAATGGCCTCGGTCCTGTATACCTAAAGGAGCATCTCCACCCCCATCGTTCAGCCCAGACACTAAGGTCCAGCTCCGAGGGCCTTCTGGCGGTTCCCTCACTGCAAGAAGTGAGGTTACAAGGAACAAGGCAGAGGGACTTCTCATTAATGGTGCCCACCCTGTGGAACACCCTCCCATCAGATGCCAAGGAAATAAACAACTATTTGACTTTTAGAAGACAACTCTGAAGGCAACTCTGTATCCAGAAATTTTTAATGTTTAATGTTTTACAATTTCTTATGTGCTCTAAGCTGCCTAGAGTGGCTGGGGAAACCCAGCCGGATGGGCAGAGTATAAAACAACAGCAACAGCAACAGTGGGTTAACAGGAAAATAACTTAATTATTGAAGTTATTCAGATTTCGTTATAACAACATTTGGAGGCCAGTGAGTTGTACCAACAGCTTCAATGAAAAGGAAAGGATAGGTTTGAAGGAGAAGTAAGCACATTGGCACTCTGGAAGACAGTTCCATGCATAAAACACAGCAAAAACGTCATCTGTGAAGAACTTCAGATGGCTTAGGGGAGCAATAGGTGGTCAAGATAAGGGAACAGATGGAGATTTATATGAAAACTAGAGAGATAAAGAAGGCAAGGCCTACATGGTTTTAAAAGCAAGGATAAGAAGCTTGAACAGGATTCAGGAATGGACAGGAAGTCAGTGTAAGAATTTAAGGAAGGGCATTACAAAGAGGTAGTGAATGATTCTGGCAACAACAGAGGTGAATGCTTTGGCAGCAAGTTGCTGAAAAAGAAGTAGACCCAGGTGAGAGAAGGGAAAACCAGAGGAGGAAATTATGTAGTAATCAAGGAAAGATATGACCAGGGTGAGGCCCAGAGGGTTGTTGTTGCTTTTTGTTTGTTTGTTTTTGCTGAATCAAGCAGCAACAGCCATGTTTTTACAACGGGAAACACACCATAGTTTGACAATGAACTAGACGTGGAAAGCACAGGAAGCAGTTTCTGCTACATGCCTGCTCAATATTTCAATGGGTAAGTAAAATGAGCAAAGGAAATAAGTGCTTGGAAAATGACAACAAAGCAGAAATATGTCTAGGTGGAAATATTAGAGGCAGCTGGAGATATGAAACTTGGGGAAGGGCGAGAGCTTGGGGGCAAAGTACAGTGGTGCCTCGCAAGACGAAATTAATCCGTTCCGTGAGGCTCTTCGTATAGCGGTTTTTTTGTCTTGCGAAGCAAGCCCATTGACAGCTTAGCGGATTAGCGCTATTAGCGGTTTAGCGGCTTTTAGCGATCAGCTGTTAAGCAGCTTATCAGCAGATCAGCGACTTAGTGCCTTAGGAAAAGGGGAAAAAAAGGGGGGGAAACCCGCAGGAACTCACAAGACATTTTCGTCTTGCGAAGCAAGCCCATAGGGAAATTCATTTTGCGAAGCGCCTCCAAAACGGAAAACCCTTTCGTCTAGCGGGTTTTCCATCTTGCGAGGCGTTCGTCTTGCGGGGCACCACTGTAGTAGAAGTGTCATCAGTGTATAGGTGGTACAAAATCACGGGACATGGGCAGGCCACTCAGGCAGCACATGCAGCCAGGGCAGCTCACACTTTTCAGCCAGAGGGATGCATTCAAAAACTCAGCCAACCTTCCAAGGGTCATATGGACTCTTTCTCATAATTACACGCAGGTGCACACATGCAACCCCCCACTACGGTGATAGGTTGAGAAGAGGTATTTCAATGTCTCCTCTCAGCCCTGTGCTACAACAGAGCAATTTCTTAACCGTTGCACTGGGCAGAGTAGAAAGGTTTGAACTTCTCATCTGAGATCTGTGCTGTGATGGAGACTCAGATCGCAGACAAGAAACCGTGACTGAACTTACTGGGTTGGCAGAACTCATCAAACTGCTTTATGGCCTGACCCAGCTTGTAGGCACACCACTCCTCATAAATGCAGAGGGAAGTGGAGAGGGCCAAGAACACTTTCCTGAAGAACTCCAATGAAGCAAAAGGAAAGTAAGAGCTTCCCAGTAGGAAAACATTCAGAAGGTGCTCAGGCAGATCAAAAGAGGACCAACTGGATCATGGAGATGTTGTAAAAAGACATGCAACAAAACAGAATTCCCTGTTTGCCAAGGATGGCAGGGTACTAGAATACTTCAGGACAACCCACTCTGAGTTTTCCGTTACTTGATATTAGCTACAGGTGAACTCTCCTTAATTTTTTCATTCCTGACATGCAGTGTGCTAGGAATTGGAATTGAAAAAGCAATGGCACTTGGGACCATTGCAGCAGCCCTTGCTATTACTTTTATTAAGTTCTGAAATGCAGCACTACTTTAGTCCTTATGTGCTACAGTGAGTATCAAGATGACAGAAAAAGCGGATGGAGGAACTTCCTTCTCTCTGCTCTTCACCAATTTTCCCGTTTAAGATTAAGAATTGGGAAGGGAGGGGAGGGCTAGTGGAGGCTAGGAGTAGGGCAACCAGAACACCTGCCCCCAATCCATGTGTGTTTGTGTCCTGGAATTTTGCCTGTCCATTGAGATGACCTTTTAAAAAATCCGGAAGTTAGTTTACAAAACCAGGCTGGAGCAAATTTTGACAGCACCCCTAATCAGTATGCATCTCAAAAGAAGGCAGGTGAATTGTCTCTGCAAGTATTTCTCAAATAGATCATTAAAAGCATATTATAGCTAGCTTCCTTCTGAAACAAGTCTTTTCCTGACATTTTTTCCCTTCAAATATTTCTTTTCTTTGATCTATCTAGGCAAACATGGTTATAATTAGTTTAGTAGGATCCATAAAAGCATGTGATAAAATAGGAACTCTGCCTGCATATACCACAGGAATCATAGTCTTAGCCCTAGCCCACATGCCGTCATGGGAAATCCTGCTGACAGTTAAGGAGTTCTGCCAGAAGATATTGCTTGTTCTATTTTCCTTTTAGCACCAGCATACAATAGTCACAAACAGGAGCAAGATCTTTAAAACAAAATACAAAAAAAAAATGCTTGACAGAACATTAATTCATAAATGCTTTGGCAGCATCTATGTGATCTTCCAAACATGACTATGATTATTTTAATTTTGATTGTGCTGTATTGTTTCTTTGATGTTTGCTGCCCTTGAAGTGTAATAAAACAAACAAATAAATATGAATGAAATTTTTAGCATGTGTGCACAGGGATCAGGGATCAATGTCAAAAGCTATAAAAATAAACTTTGCATTCTTGCATCCACCACAGTACTCTAGTCATGATGTTTTCAAAGACATAGTAAGTAGCAACATGTTTTCTGTAGCACTTCCCATGTGTAAAGCAACTTAATGCAACATCATCTCAATCATGCAACTGTACAAAGTGTTACTATTTTCTAATTTGTAAACACAGGAAAATAAGTGATTACAATTCATCCCAAGTCTTCAGCTGAAATGCAGTTTGAGCTCCAGTCTTCTAGACTCAGTTTCAATGTTTTATCCATTCAACCATGTTGGCTCTAGACAAAAAAAAGACCTGCAGCTTTTTGACAAGTAAACTCACTACATGAAATCACTGACAACTGTTAAGAGGGTGTGTTTAGCTTCTTTTGTCACTGGTACTAATAGTGCCTAAGTTTAAATACTATTATCAGTTCAATTTCATGCATATTTTATCAGAAGTTAGGCCTACTAATTTCTACAGAATAAACTTTCAAGTTACAATGCATAGGATTTCAGGCTTAGAAATAACATTTTTAAAACTTGTTCTAAGTTTCCTAAAAGTAACATGTTTGTGACCTTTTTGGTTGTTCTTATTAAAGGTACTATGTAACTGTAGACTCGAGTTTTTTCTTATGCACCAACACAACCTTTGCTTTTAATGTTAGAGGTTTGGAAAAGGTTTTTTTTCAGCAAAAGAAGTTGACAGCTTTCTATTACAGAGAGGGAGCCAAAGAACCCTTCTGCTTTTTGATGATTAAAGCTTCATTCAAGAAATATACAAAGGCACATCAGGATACTGATTGGTCCCAAAGCAATTTTAGTAACAATACTTATTAATGTCGGAATACAAGCTGGTATGCCTTAAAAATGCTGCATTTGCCATAACCTCCAAAAGAAACAAAATGTCACAGAACAGAGCCAGAATGAACTGTTGCAATACCGTTGTTTTAGATTTTAGGTCCAGGACACAACACCTAAGCAATATTGGGGGCAGGGGGGATTTTCTACTCTTATTAAGTAAAACAACCTAATAACACTACCCATGCAAAGCTGAGATACTGCTAAGTCCTGCCTGCTTACTAATTTACTGTTCAGAACAGAGGCAATCCTTCCCACGCAGAAAAAAAAAAAGATTTACAGGGGCACCTAGGTCAGAATCCGTTGCTGTTATCAGACAGAGGTATAGGAATTCAAACCACAATCTGCTAAAACAAGATACTGAAGGGAGAAGGAAAGAAAACAGTCCTGGCTTCACGGCACTGCGAAGGAGAAAATGCCCCCCCCCCCCCGCGCGCGCGCCCCGTCTCCTGTGAGTGAGAACAATGAGGCGCGCTCAACACTATTCTCGCCAGCCTCCCCTCCCAAAATAATGACACGGGACAAAATGGAGTTGCGGTGTTATCCCCGGAACCGGGAACGACCATCCCTAAACTTGCAAGGAAGGAAGGCGACTCGGGGAAAGAGCGTGAAAGGGGGATGGCCCTTGGCGCCGAGTTAAAATCGCAGGCCCCTCGAGATGCTCTTTCCCGGAGCCGAGACCTTCCCTTCCCTTCCTTCCCTTCCCTTCCGACGACCATTTCTGCAGGCCCCGCAGCCTTCAAGCAAGGGCCGTCCCAGGAGCCGGCGGGGCTGTTGCTAAAGGGAGCCCCCTTTCGGAGGGAGGAAAAGGGGCCTCCTCGCCCTTCCTGACCTGTCCCGGGGGTCGATCCACGACGTCTGCCGGGTGTTGTGGTCGATATAGAAGACTCTCCCGTCGTAGTCCCTCGCTTCCTCCCAGCCAGCGGGCAAAGGCAGCTCCGAGTTCTCCCGGCCACGCGGCGCTGCCGGCTGCCCCATCCCTTGCCCCATAGCGGCTGGAGCCTGTTGCTGCGGCGGCGGCGGCGGCGCCTGCTGCTGCTGCTGCTGCTGCTGCGGTGGCTGTTGTTGCTGTCGCCGCCGCCGCCCTCCGCTCAGCCACGGCATGGCCCCGCGGGGCCGGAGCCTGGGCGGCAAGCGCTCCCCTTCCAGCAGCTGCTCTGCGGCCGCGGCGCCCGGGCGGCCCTGCGCCGCCTCCAGCACGGACTAGCGAGCGGCCCGGCCTGGTGGGACACAAGTGGGGCGGCTCCCCGGGTTGCAGCAGCAGCAGCAGCAGCAAGGCCGCCGCGCCGGGCTCTTCATCCTCTCGCTTTCCCGCCTCCACACCCCTGGTCGGGCCCCGGGACGAGCCCTGCCGCCGCCGCCGGCTCCTCTCGTCGGAGGAAGAGCGAGAGCGCCGCCACCGCGAAATTCCCGCCCTTCCTTCCTCCCTCTCGGCCTCCCAGCAGCCCCCGAGAGCGGCCTCCTCCAGCAGCTCAGCCTCGCAGCCCCGTCGGCTCCCTCAGCTCCATCCCGCCGGCGCCTGCCCCCGCCATCTTTCTCCGCTCGGGCAGGGGAAAAAAAGGAAACCCAGCGAGCTCCCTTCGCCTCCCGCTCCGCCCCGTCGCCTCTTCTCCGGCGCGGCGGCGGCGGCGGCGGCGGCAGCAGAGCTGCTCCCTCGTGAGGGAGAAAGAGGGGAAATGAAAGGACTCCGCTCTGAAATGGGGTCTGAAAGGACGAGAGGAATGAATGCAGCTGAAAGAGCTGTGTGGGGTTTCTTTTTAAAAGTTAAAACAAAAAACACGCATAAGGCAAAGTTGGGCAGGTCTCCCCCCCCCGGGGGGGGCACATTGCTTGAAATCATGTTGCCAGAGAAGCTGGTCGGATGTCAGAACGAGATGCAGGTATCCTTGCAAACGAAGGGGGCAAGGATCATTGCAAACGCGTGAAGAGGCCCACTGATGCCAGGGATGCCACCTTGAATAAAATGTTGAGGTTGAAGCAATCACATGATGCCGCACGCACACATCATTTGAATGAAATAAAAAAATTCCTTCCAGTAGCACCTTAGGGACCAACTAAGTTTGTTATTGGCATGAGCTTTCATGTGCATGCACACTTCTTCAGATACGTATCTGGAAGGATTTTTTTAATTTTGTTTCGACTATGGCAGACCAACACGGCTACCTACCTGTAACTAGAACCATTTGAATGGCAATGACCATTAACTTAGGGGGGCTCAAATCTTTTACTGGGGAGGACCTCAGCCACTAGGACAGGGGTCAGCAACCTAAGGCCCATGGGTCACAAGCTGCCCATGGGGGTCATTTAGCTGGCCCATGGACTCTCACTGCCCGCTTGGAAACCCCCACCGCCTGCTCAGTTCAGTGGCGTACCGTGGGTTGTCAGCACCCGGGGCAAGGCAAGTAATTTGCGCCCCCTAACCCATGGATTTGCGCCCCCTAACCCGTGGATTTGTGCCCCCTAACCCCCAGATGTTGCGCCCGGTGCGGCCGGCCCCCCTGCACCCCCCACGCTACGCCACTGGCTCAGTTGGCTCCCATGCACTGAACTAAACCACTGCAGAGCAGAGCGGGGACCGCCTTCCGCGATGCTGGCTGGCTTCCCATTGGCTGCAGGAAGCTCCTGCACACCTCTGCACTGGAAGGAGCGCCAGAAATAGCATTTGCGCATGCATGCATACGTGCACTGCAGTGTCTGTGGGGCTGTGAACTGGCCCAAGCCACAAAAACCTTGCCGATCGCTGCTCTAGTCGTTGGCTCTTACGACTGGCGCTGAGGCTCAAGGCATGCTTTATGCATAGCCCTGTACAGTACACATCTAGTTGGAAACAAGTGCTCTTCCTGTTCCCTTTTAACAATACTGCATGGGATTGCAGCCCAACATGCACAAGCAGGGAAGCAGAACCTGGCACCCTCCCGGAGACTCCCAACACCCACCAACCCCTGCCCAGTATGATTCATGGGGGGGGGGGGTCTGTGGCATAACAACATCTGGAGAAGAAACACAAGCTCCCCATCACTCAGCCAAAGTGAAGGACAAGAAGAAATGAAGAGCTAAGCTGAGTCTGGCTGAAGCACCAGTCTCTTCCAGCACCTGTTCTCATAGTGGTTGACCAAATGCCTATGGGAAGCCTGCAATAGTACTCCATGGGCGTAGCTGGGGAAGGGACAGCTGCCCCCTAAGTCAATCAAAATCAATACAATCAATACAAATCTGAGGTACTGTCCCTCCTAACAAAATCGTACCCCCCTCATAAAAATCCTGGCTACGTCCTTGTAGTACTCTGTCCACTTGTAGTTCGCAGAAACTGGTATTCAGGACCCTATTCCCAACGTTAAGAATGGAAAGTGTAATGCCGGTGGACAACAAAAGAGATTTAAAGATGCTTTCAAGGCAAATCTTTTAAAAATGCAGTATGTATAAACACAGATAACTGGGAAACACTGGCCTGCAAACACTCCAATTAGAGAATAGCCTCTAGCAAACATGTCATGGACTTTGAAGAAGCCCAAACTCAGGACAAAAGGGAGAAATGAGCTAAGAGGAAGGCACATTTGGCAAACGCTCACCGTGATCAACTCCCGCCCGAAAAACTGTCCCCACTGTGGAAGGATCCAGTCACTTTTGGACACACCATTAAGACCATATTCATGGAAGACAATCTTACTTGGCGACGAGTGATCACCAAAGAAGCAGAGGCGTAGCAGGGTCAAATGGTACCCAGTGCAGGAAAGCTTGCCCAGAGTTGCTGAGCTTTTTTTAGGAACGGTCCCCCAAAGTTGTGGCTTGCAGCGTGGGATCTATGGGGGTGCGAGCGTCAAGGACACGGGTCCAAGAACCGCCAACGAGGGTGAGGGAGACGCCATGAGGATGCAAGCCCCACCGATGGGTGAGAGAGAGCTGCCATGGGGGTGTAAGCACTGCTGATGGGTGTGAGTGCCGCCGCAGGATGCGAGCACTGCCAATGGGGGTGCAAGTGCCACCGCCCTGATACGAATGGTGAGGATTTTGTCACACACACCCTTAGGGATGACGCCTTGCGACACCCCTTGCGACACCCCTGCAAAGAAGTAAGAAGATTCAGAGGGATACTGCTTCCAACGGTGGAGGTGGAATACAGCCATCATGACTAGTAGCCACTGACCACCATGGGGGGGGTATAAGTTTTGTTACTATGTTGCATATTTTTATGTTTTTACATTGTAAACCTCCCTGTGATCCTCAGATGAAGGGCATTATAGACATTTAATAAACAAACATTATTATCCTCCGTTAACTTATTCTACACACACACGTACAACTGATATAAGATTTTTCACAACGGTCTATATCGCAGTTATCTCTGAGTTTGCAATCTTGCATGCCAATACTAACTATATTTACTCAGAAGTGAGTTCAGTGCAATTTACTCCCAAGTAAGTATACACAGTATTGTAGCCTTGGGAATGGCAAGGGAGGCAGCACCCATAGTAACTATATTAAGAAGGCAGAGGGAGGCTGATTTCATCCAAAGTAGGGCTTGAGGTGGACCTTGTGGGTTTCATTAAAAAACAACAACAAGCCCTCTACCTTTTCTCTCATAATTAGAGCATTGGTTTCCAGGTTCTTCACCCTGGTCTTTAACCACAGTATTGTCTGTGAAAAAAAGTATGGCTGAGTCATAGCTGATCTGAGTTTGCAGAAGCCACAAAATAGAACCACAGTATAACTACAGTATCTGTGAAGAGTATTTGTCAGTGAGAAAAAACAGTCACGCTGTTCATTCCCTGCATATCTCATATAGATTTTCTCTGCCTGCACAAAACATGCAAATCATATTTGATTACTGAAATGTCTAGTCTGTCCCAACTTGAAGATGAGAGCAACAATAAATACATACATATACAGTGGTTCCTTCAGTTGCGGACGGAATCCATTCCGGAGCTCTGGTTGGATCCTGAGGTTTCTGCAACCGGAGGGACCACTTCTGCACATGCGGCAAAAACCCGTAAATATACTTCCGGGTTTGCTGCTTACGTATCCTGACATTTATGTAACTAGAGGGATACGTAAGCGGAGATATGACTGTACGTGTGTGTGTTTGTGTGTATACACACACACACACATACACTGGAGAGCTGGTGTGTTGTGGTTAGAGTGTCCAACTAGGATGTGGGAGACCATGGTTCAAACCCCCAGTCAGTCGTAAAGACTACTGGGTGACCTAACCTACCTCAGAGGGTTGTTGTTGGGATAAAATGGAGAAAGGGAGAGCCTTGGTGGAAAGGTGTGGTTAAACACTATAGAAAGAAATAAACCATTTGTATGTATGTAGGGCAGGGGGTAAGCAACATTTTTATCCCAGGGGCCACATGTAGTGGTGGGTGGTTGAGGGTTGCAGAGTCATGTGTATAAGCACATGCACATACATATATGCAAACACACAACCATCCCCACCCCCATCCACACATTCACAGACACTGACTAGGGAATCATGGAATAATGTTGTGGGCACCCATCCATTTCAAGAGACAAGGGAAGAGTGCACCTTTGGGCATGAAGTCAAACCATTGGAGAGTCACAGCACTTGCTGTGGCTGTAGGGACTGATAGATAGAGAGAGAGAGATGTTTTGTTACAGCTGGAGGCATCTGGTTGTCCTCTTCTGGTCACTGCTAGGGATACATGGTCTGACAGTCTGTCTCCAGGCGCTGCAATCGTCTGCACCTGGGTGAGCAAGAAGCTACCAAACTTGAACAGTACCCAGTGGAGAAGGGAAGGGGGTTAACCGTCCCTCAGAATGTGCAGCCCTGGTCCTATTTTCACTCCTTCTTCCAATATACGTTTAAGGGCCAAGGCAAACATGACATTAATTGCATTAATACAGTTAAGGTGCACGTTTTTGGGTTGTATACATAGCAGCTTGGGATGGGTTAGACAATAGAAGGAAAAGTTAATTCTTTCTGTCCTTGCCGTGGCCTTGACAAAAATTGCCTCTCCAAGGCGGCTATGCTATATGAGCTTCCAATGAGAACTTCCCTTGAAATGCAAATAAATTTGGGGAGCATAATTTTTCTGGATTCCTCCTAGTTGTTGGGCCTCTTCTCTGGAGCCCTAAGGGTATAGAGGATCTGCCTCTCTGCAAGTGGAAAGGAAGATCTGCCCTCAGATGCCTCTCTGTAGCAGTGAGGGAAAGAAAGGTCTGTGGCCATTGCTGCTTCACCATCAAAAATATTATTTTGTGGTGCACAGTCCTTATTTCTAATTGTAACCTTATTTGTAATTTAGTTTTCATGTTATAAATCTGTTTTGTTTGTTTGTTTTTTAAGAGATGGCACATTTAAAAACAACCAAAGTTTAATTTGACGTCTTCACTATATGAATTGAATGTTTTGGAGTAATTTCTAGACCATAGCCATTTCCTAGTGGATTCTGTGAAGAAATTGCAGAAGAGATAACCAAGCTAACTAGGAACTTGATCCTCCGTTTTGTGTCATGTCAAGTCTTGAATATATATGATAATGAGTACGGTACATTTCTTTTAAATGCAGGGCATATGAACATTTTCTGATTTAGTTGACTGATTGAACCTCATCTAAATACTAGTAGTTTATTTAACTTCCCCTGGCAAAAAATGCAGATTAGAATTTCCTAATTAATGAAATTACCTCTTTAGGAAAACGGCTCCACCACTGACAATTTTAAAAATTAAATAAGGAAATGTAAACCTGTGAGTTGCGTCTATTGTTGCATGTTCAGAAGGAATGATAGCTTCCTTAATTTAAATTTCATATAAATTCCTATCATGTGAAGAAATGTCAGATACTAATTTATGTGTCATGTTCTGAGGGAAAAAATATTGACTCAGGCGTATTAGCAGATGAATGAGACAGCAATCGGTACTGACTCATAGTGATATATCTTGTATACATGACAAGCATTTGGCCTGATAAGGATGGTTAAGACACAGCCTGATGAAATGGCAATTAGTGCAATTCCTAATACTATTAGGAGCATGGAACACATTCTGAAGATACTCAACACGGCCATACAATACCACTTTCTGAAAGCCAGGATGCTCTTATGGGCAGTGGTTTACACTGAGTGTAGGAGAAAGGTAAGCAATTTTCACTCCTTGTGCCAGTAAGCCTTGTGTTCCTTTGGGCTTATAGGTCCAGGAGATGGCTAGTTACCAGCTTTGGTTAATAAGAAAGTTATGAAAGTAACTCCAAGACTGGACTATTGCTCTCTGTGTAAGGCTTTCCTTTGGCTAAGCTCAGAAACAGCAGCTAGTGCAAAATGCAGCAGCTAAGTTGTTGACTGGAGCATCCCATTAACCCTATAGAACACTTCTGACGAGGCAGTTGCCAATATGCTACTGCACACAGTTCAAGCTTTTAAAGCCCTAAACACCTTGGGACCAGATTATCTAAGCAGCACCTTGCCTCATATATCCTTGCCCATCAACAGCACTGCTCAGATGGATCACTGGCACTGCTCCAGAGGTGCACTTATTTTGTACTAGAAACCAGACTTTAAGTGTTGTGTCTCCAGCCCCCTGGAATAAGTTGGCAGCTGAAATTATACAGGCACCACGCACCTTGATGTTTAGGTGACTGTTTAAGACTTTTAATGCTTTGCCTGAAGTGTGATATTCCATAAATTAACGGGCCTGAAGTGCCCGTTAATTTATGGAATATTAATATTAAATGTTTTATTGCCTGTAGAGTTTTTAGAAATTATTTCATTACTTTTTAAAGAGTTTGTACTTTTTGTGTTTTAACACATGTTATCTTACTGCACAATCACTTTGATAGTCTCTGGCTGTGAAGTGGTTTAGAAATCTGCAAAATAAATAAATAATAAATATTATGGGTTTTAATTAGACTGTACTTAAATGCAGCTGACAAAGATCTCTGAATTTACAGTCGTACCTTGGTTGTCAAACACCTTGATACTCAGACGTTTTGGCTCCTGAATGCCAAAAACCTGGAAGTGAGTCGAACGGACCCCTGGAACGTATTAAGTTTGACAACAGAAGTATGACTGTATACTTTCTGTAAAGGAAAGTAACACAACAGAAAAATGTGGCTGGAAAATAGAACAACTCAAGCAATAGCATTAAAGTATATTTCAACGCATTTCTTTGTTTGAGCAGGTGAAATGTAATGGAAAATGGAAAAAAGTTTCCTCCATATGCAATACTTGCTTTGAGATGAAGTTAGAAATGTCAGTCCTCCTAAACCAATTGCAAACTAGCTGATCGGTCATTATTAACCCAAGTGCCACCAGGGCAAAAACTTTTGCATCAGTGATTTATCAAGACACTTGAGTTGTATCCAACTTTTTGCAGAAGATTTTGAGGGTGCACAACAGACTGGAGAGGAGAGGGAAGCTCTGTTGTGCAAGTGGAAGTCTGTTGCATAAGCAGAATGGCAGCATTAGAGAGAACCTCCTGTCAGTTTTCATATAACACCTGTGTTTCCTCCATATGTGGTTTTATTCCCTTTTTTCTTTCTCTCAAGGATTGCTTAAGACATATCGCTTTCCTGATAAGATGTTTTCACACCCTATTTCACTCCCATAGAATAAAGAATGTATGTTTTACATCAGGAATTGTTCCAGACTTAAGCTTGTCATGGCATGTCAAGTCACATCGCTGCAATATCTATTTATCCAGATTCCCAAAACATAACTATGTCAGTCCTGTATGTGGATAAACCAGTCTAGTCAGTAAACTTCTGCCACAGCTCTTCAAGAAATTGGGAGTGTAAAAATTTGGCATTCATGCACTTCTTGTTTGTGTTCTTCCATCTCTCAGCTTTAAAAGGGGGGGGGGGAGTGCTGACCCAAGTAGAGATTTTTTTCTTTCTTTCTTTTTCTTCAGTGTAACATGAATAGAACAGAATTGATTGAGTTAATCTGCAGACTATATCAAGACAAAGCAAAGTAATTTTGCTTTAAAATCACATAAAAAGTTTACAAAGACAAAAAATAGGTGTTTACTGAAACAAAATTAAAATAAGGGTCAGAATGAACATGCTAGAATCGCCACAGCTGTGAAACAAAATGGACCCCAAATATGAATCCTTACATACCATATTTTTGAATATTGATACATTTTCCATTTGTGAATTAAAATTTTAAAATTCATTGATCGCAGTTTTCTTTTTAATTTCAAAATAATTAAGATATTTTATTTTCTCAAGAAAAGGTTTGGGGTTTTTTTAACCAAAGGTTTTTTTTTTATAATCATTAACCAAAATCAATATTGGCACTCCACCTCCATATGATCTTTTAGCTTTCAAAATTTGCTGCCATTAAATAGAAACACATTGAACATTTATGCAAGTAGCAGGATGTGCAATCAGAATTCAGATTAGCAAATTCAAAACCACTCATTATGGCAGTGAAATATAGTACAGTGGAACCTCGTTTTAAGAACAGTCCTGTTTACGAACAATTTGGTTTACAAACTCCTCAAAACCGGAAATAGTGTCCCGGTTTGAGAAATTTACCTCGGTCTAAGAAAGGAATCTGAATGGTGGAAGGACACCGGCAGCGGGAGGCCTCATTAGGGAAAGTGCGCCTCAGTTTAAGAATGGTTTCGGTTTAAGAACGGACTTCCGGAACAGATTAAGTTTGTAAACCGAGGTACCACTGTACTGTATTTCAGTCAAAACAGGATATTCCTCGCTTCTTCTTGGATTCTTGCGTGCATTGCAACCACCCTCTAGTGGCCATGATGGTTCATTACATACCAAATTTTCCCATTAAAGAGATCCTAAATTTATTATCTAAACTGCAGAAGAAATATAATTGAAAGTAGTACCTAGAGAATCTCAGGTGTTTCTGGTTGCCATCAGCAGTAAAAAAACCAAAAACCCAACGCAGACATTTCAATGATGCTACTAATTGTTTTCTTAAACTCTTTGGATTGCCACTGACCCCATTCATTTCTAATTAGCCATCTCTATTTCCCTTTGAGGAGAAGGAGAGTGTAGATGGCCAAAAATGGAAAGGAGAAGAAGTCCTAGCAAAGGAAAAACGGACACAAAAACTTATGGAATACTGTATGCAGAAATGGCGAAAACTAACCGGAAGAAAAACAAATCAAGATAACAATCCTATTTATAAAAGAATGGAAATAGTTTATTGAATATTTACAGATAAATTCTAAACAGATAAAAACATTGGCAGGATTATTGTAATAACCTGCAGTTTCATAAGAGTATATATTTAAAGAAGATGAATAAATGAACAAATTTGGATACGGAGAAGATATTTAAAATAAAATTAAGGAACTGCAGAAAGCGGGGGAAGGAAGTCAAGTTCTGAAATGTCAAAATGCTTGTCAAATCAGTAAAAAGTATAAATAAAAATTAAAAAAGAGAGTATAGATGCCTACAATGTTTTCTCCTGAAATGAGTGGATCTTCTACAGTAGAGCATGGGCTTGCATTTCCTGTAGCTGTACACTGAATTAAAAACTGGCATCAAAAGTGGGTTCCTATGTGCTTTTCATGACCTCCAGTCACATGCATGAGCCCTGCTTGACCTCTGCCCACTGTCGCCCGCTGCCTTGCCTCCGCTGGCTCTCTGGTGCAGTGGTGCTGATTGGGCTGCAGCCTCTGGGCCTGCTGCAGCGATGACACCTATGTCATGCCATGTGACGTCACACACTTGATGCGTTGGGTCAGGCACCCACAGTGGAAATTTTGGGGGTTCTGAAGCGCCCCCCCGACCCGCCCCCAGAGATGGTGCCTATGCACCCATTGATTCTAGTCCTTCCCTCTGGAGCAAAAGAGAACAAGACTACAGTGGTACCTCTGGTTACGTACTTAATTCGTTCCAGAGGTCCATTCTTAACCTAAAACTGTTCTTAACCTGAAGCACCACTTTAGCTAATGGGGCCTCCCGCTGCTGCCATGCTGCCGGAGTACAATTTCTGTTCTCATCCTGAAGCAAAGTTCTTAACCCGAGGTAATATTTCTGGGTTAGCGGAGTCTGTAACCTGAAGCGTATGTAACCTGAAGCGTATGTAACCCGAGGTACCACTGTACTCCATCTTCTGCAGGAAAGCTTGCCAGATATTGGAAAACTGTTATCTTGTTTCTTCATAATCTTCTCTTTTCTTCTCATGTTTCATTAGAGGGTGAGAGAATGTGAAGAGGTGGAGGGGGGAGAAGAAAAATGAACATATAAATTATTTGAAATGAATTTGTGTCACTGGCACAATTCAATGCATTTAGAAAAATGTTAATGTTTTTGACAGAGCTAATTTGTTTTCTTTTTCTAAAGGTTTGACGTTTTGCCCTCATTTATATATCTCTAATGGCGATGAAACTCAGGGAACCTCATATATTGAAAAACACACAAACGTCAGGGAGTCGGGTAGTAAAGTTGCGATGGCAGGTTTCAGCATTTGGCAGGAAGTTTTATCTGATCAAATCACAGATGTGTCAAAAACTGATTCCATGATAAGAAAGTATTTTCTTTCTACATTAGATATTTCAAGGCATGGTCTCTTACTACAAGCATGCTATGTGGATGAATTAGATTAGTAGCAAGTAAATTTCCTGAAGTCTTAATTTTATAGGGAGTATCATTTTACTTAACATATAACAAATTGACATATTCTTTCCCCTCCTTTACTATTGCCCTTTGGGTAGGTTTTCTTTAAAATATCTTATTGGCATTTTATTGAACATCTGGTAACGATTTTTCTTGAGAAAGGTTCAGAAAGCCTTAATATTAAAATTGTGCTTTGTGAATTATACTTGCTCAAATAATAGTTTGCTATAGAATAGCTTTTTAGTGTTTACCATTACCATTGTAAACATGACAATTTAGGGCAAATTAAAAGGGAAAATATTATAGGGACCAAATATGTGCTTTGTCTCAAATCACTTTTAGAAACAGTTGGGATTAAAAATATATGCACACACAGAGTTGCCAGGTGGACAAGAGTGCTTAAAAAACACACAAAAAAACTTGGCCAAAAATAATCTAGCTCAAAATATAGTAATGGATCAGACATCACCATATCTGCATGTATTACCATCGCTATTGTTCTCTAAAATAGCTCAGATATTCACATCAAAACACACAGAGAACAAGTGCTCGAGCATGTGACAAAATTAAATAAATATTGTTTGTGGTTATGATTTCAAAGGGGTGACTGAATTATAACAGTATGATTCAGGGAGGACAACTTGGCTGGTTAGGGAAAATAATGTTGTTGTTGTTTAGTCGTTTAGTCGTGTCCGACTCTTCGTGACCCCATGGACCAGAGAACGCCAGGCACTCCTGTCCTCCACTGCCCCCCCGCAGCTTGGTCAGAGTTAGGGAAAATAACATAGGAGTTTTTGAATTTTCATGATGACTTGGTTTTACATGATGGTACCCAATTGAAGGTGCTGCCACTGACATACAAAGCTCTAAAGAGCTTGGGGCCCAAAATACTTGATGAAGTACCGTATTTTTCGCTCTATAAGACGCACCAGACCACAAGATGCACCTAGTTTTTGGAGGAGGAACACAAGAAAAAAAATATTCTGAATCTCAGAAGCCAGAACAGCAAGAGGGATCGCTGTGTAGTGAAAGCAGCAATCCCTATTGCTGTTCTGGCTTCTGGGATAGCTGTGCAGCCTGCATTCACTCCATAAGACGCACATGCATTTCCCCTTACTTTTTAGGAGGGAAAAAGTCAGTCTTATAGAGCAAAAAATACAGTACCTTGTCAGTAGGTGCCAGCCTGGCCACTGAGTTCCTTGGAAGGGGTCCTTCTCAGGATACCACTGTTGGGTGGTTCAGTCGTGGCACAGTCTCTCTGCATCAGGAATCATGTATTGTCCATTTCCAATGGGGTGTTTCATGTTTGGGAGGAGGGACTAGGGAGTTACATAGTAAATTCATTTGTGTTTCCTTATTGCATTCAATATCTCAACATTTATCATGCTTCCCATCTGAGAGTACAGAAGTAGGGGGAATCAGTTACTTACATTTTAGCTCTAATGAACAGAATGGAATCCTGTAACAATATTCCCATGTTAGGGACAGCATCAAGATATAGTATGATTTCCCAGGCTCTTCCTACTCTAACGGGAGGAATCCTAACACTTTCAAATTTAAATTCTGCAGCTTTAATATGCAGCATGTATTTCCCTTATCTAAACTTCTTAATTTTATTTTGACATCTCTTACTCAGTAGACACATACACACAGATTTAAGAATTAAAAATATATCTATGCATTTGCTTTACTACTTGACATAGTTACTTGATATAGACCCAAGAATGCAACCCATGCCTTGTCTGTTCCTTGAACATCCACCCTGATGTTATCTGATATCTACTCTTTACTGAGAGGCCATTCTGATTTGTTTGTGGGTAGGTGATATGACAGTGAGCATTCACCCTGACTTGCTTACGTGGAAGCTTTGCATCTTCCTGTCAATCAATAGTTTATCCTATACTTTTTAGTGCATTTCCCCAGTGCATTTCCTAACCAGAAAAGGGCCTTTCAAAAGCATGCTGGGTTCTTTCCCCCACACGATAGTGCTTTAGCCACGTTAATTTCACAAGCCTAAATTTCTGATAGGCAACTGAATCCATCTCCCAAAATGTTAACCGTACAGAGGCAACCTTAACTGAGCACAATTCCAATGAGTCAAAGGGAATACATGTTTGTTTAGAAATAACTTTATTAGACGGAGTCAACATTCACAGCAAGACAAATCCTCCAAACGTTTTTACAGCAAATTGTAATAATAGTCATTTAAAAATAGACAGCAGTAGCTACCTTAACTCTCCTCTAATTCATATATTATATTTGTGAGTGAGATGATTCTCTAGGCCACTTCTTTACAGACATTTGTGAATTTGTCACCCATTAGATTAGTTTGGTAGGTGGATTCTCTTCTACATGGCTATAATTCTATTTGATCTCACAAGACATCTCTGAGCGATTACACAAAGCCCACCTATGAGCAGCAGAATTCCTGACATAAACCCTAGATAAATTGCACTTCCATTTCTTTGTGTTGTCGGGTGCGAGGGCAAGTGAAAAGGAGTAGGGAAGGCGATGCTTTTATTTGCTAATATGGAGTGGACATTCCAGCTAATGGGAACAAAGACACAAATACTGGAGAACACATAAAAGAGGCCTCCAGTTATAAATAGCAATTTAACCTGCTTTTCGGTAAGACCTGGGCAAAAAATATTCCATGGAGTTAGAAAGGAAAAAAACAGGCCAAAAAACGCAAGAAATGAGGCAACGACCATCAGGATTTGGCCCAGCTTCATCTCTAAAGGGAAGAATTTCTCATTAAATGCAAAATCATGACAACAAACTATGCTATATTCGTCGGCCCCTATCAAATTAGGAGGAAAGCAGATCTTCCATATTCCCACGTGGGCGATACCAGCCTTATACATTGCAGTCTTATCAATATACCACAACCTCCAGTCTGTGTGCTTCATTGTAAGCAATGACAGAACGCAGCCAGCACATCCTGTTGAAAATGCAACAAGTTGCAGGGAGTACAAAGCTTCAACTGGCATTTCCAGGTTGAGAAACTTGACCCAAATGAAGAATTGTCCTGAAAGACATTTGATTAACAATTTATTTCATTTATGAGGGCTGCTATTTCTAGCACTCACCTTCCCAATCCACAGCATTCCTTTCAGTTGTTTCTAGTAGCATAACAACAACAACAACAACAACAACAACTATTTATTATCATAGTTGTCAAACAACAACAACAACAACAACAACAACAACTATTTATTATCATAGTTGTCAAGCGTCCCTTATTTGGCGGGACAATCCCTTATCCCAGCACCATGTCCCGCTGCTGTCCCTTATTGATGATGTCCCTGAAAGAAGCTACTGAAGGTAATGGGGTCCTTTCTATGTCCCGCTGTCCGTTGTCAACAACAAATTGTTTCTGGTTTTTTTGTGTTGAATATATGTTATAAGGTAATTTATGGACCTAATAGGTATCTAAAGCCATTTGCACGCAACAAAATATGTATTTTATCAAAGTAATTGTTGATCCCTTATTTTGGCTGCTGATCCCTTATTTTTGAGGCTGCTGGTCCCATATTTTCAAATCTGTAGTTGACAGCTATGTATTATTTATACCCCACCCATTCAGCTGGTTTTCCCCAGCCACTCAGGGCAGCTCCCAATAGAATATTAAAAGCATGATAAAACATCAAACATTAAAAACAACCCTAAATAGGGCTGCCTTCAGATGTCTTCTAAAAGTCAGGCAGTTGTTTATTTCCTTGACATCTGATGGGAGGGTGTTCCACAGGGTGGGCACCACTACCGAGAAGGCCCTCTGCCTAGTTCCCTGTAACCTTGCAGGGAGGGAACAACCAGAAGGCTCTTGGAGCTGGACCTCAGTGTCTGGGCTGAACGATGGGGATGGAGACGCTCCTTCTGGTATACTGGGCTGAGGCCGTTTAAGGCTTTAAAGGTCAGCACCAACACTTTGAATTGTGCTCAGAGATGTACTGGGGACCACAGCAGGTCTTTCAGGACTGGTATTATATGGTGTCAGCGGCCACTCGCAGTCCCATAATCGGAATTATGAAAATCTTAACTCTCATAAAATGCACAGTGTTGGATTCCTTCACAACAGAGAGGCCTAGGAATGTCTAGGAATGTCACATTATATTTTTTTTAGACATAGAATTCTCCTCACTGGTAGTATCTGGGAGGTTAAATCTTCAGAATGAATCTGTGGAGAGAAAGTGTAAGATTTGCTTCGTCTTAGAGGGGAGGTTGCAAAAGGTGGATTGTGTCGGGATTTAATCACATGACACCACTCTCTGGTCTACATTAATATGGTGAAGAGAGAAGGAATGAAAACATCACCATGAAATAATGAGATATAATCTGCTTTAAAACATACCATGTGCCATTCAACTTCACTTCTCTTTGCATTCAGGCTATGGTTCACTCTGCTATGATTTCTACATCTACTTGTCCTTGTCAGATAAAGTCTTGGAGCTTTTGGCTGCAAAGTAAACAATAGATAGTATTTAAATTGGAAGAAACTATCAACTGTTCGCAGCAAGAGGAGTGTGGGGGTGGCTAGGACTAATGAGAAACAGAGCAAATTTTGCAGTCTGTTAGCTGTTTGGCCAAAAGAACAACAACCAATTTGCAGGTAATGGCCTGGTGCACCAGATTTTAACCAGTTCTCAGCTTGCCACATTAGCTAGCATGGATTCCTAGCCTCTCAAAAAAGTATCTAGCCCTGTAGATTCAAATCTACGTGGAAAATATGCAGACGTTATTCTACCCAGTTGTCAATAACCAATGAAAGAAGAGAAATCACAGCTATGATTAACACTGATGCAGAAACAGAGATATCCATAGAGACAGGAAAAGATATGATTCAATTGTCTGGGATGGAATTTCCTGGTTCTTTTTTCTGGTGTTCCTTCCTCACCACCTACCTTGCTGAGGTCAAAACTGCCCATGGAAAACAATGTCACAATCCATGGCTTTAGGCTGCCTGACATTGACCAGTGGGACATCCACCCAGAAATAAAAGATAGCAACAACAAAAAAAGGGAACCTAAGCTCTTCCTAACTTACATCTTATTTCATTGGGAGAAAGGTTTCAGGATGGTTGGTTCTTTGATTTTGCTTTTTGAGGTTGTTAAACTTCTATAAATTGCCCTGTTACCAACGCCAACAGGCTATTCTTCCCATACTGTACATTGCAAGTGTTATCATTGAGAGTGCTTACAACAGCTCAAACTTCAAAATGGCAGGTTGGAGGCACGGCCAAGGCTGGCTTGGATTAGAAAATTCCTCAGGGGCTTCAATAATCTCTCAACTAAATGTCATTTGGAAATTACCTGAAGCAAGCTCTTTAAGGTTAGTTTGGTTTCTTGGAGTCAGGTTGGTTAATAGCTTACATGATCAGGATGTTAGACTCATACAAGCCCCTCCAAATACTAAGATTCCCAATTCCAGAATTTTAGTTTGTGGTTAAACTGTCCTCAAAGCAAATACTGTAAGCATTCGGTTGTGTAAAAGGGAAACGGCACATTTAAAACAGCGGTATACCTCTAAACATGTTACAGCTTCTACCTGGTTAATCTTTTGACAAAAGTTGACGTTTTGAAAAAACGGTCTCTTCAATAAAGCAATTACTGGTAGTTACAGAGCTCTCAAAACCAGGAGCTACACTGAAGAACTGTAGTCTACAGACTGTAAGGTCTAAAATAAAAACAGAAGATTCTCAACCTATTGTGACTGTGTAGCTACAGATGCTGTTCCTTACTGGCTGTTCTTTTCATTCTACAACTGCAGGTTATTAAGAGTTCTGTCAATGAATTATCAGACTCCTTTTCAGATTATTTGGAAGAAATCTTTCTATATCTGTTTCACTTCATATATATATATATATATATATATATATATATATATATAGTAGGTTCATTTTAATTGTTAAAAATCTTAGAAAACTTTGTTTTGTTTTCAAATTCAGACATTTATGATGAGCAGTATTAATCAACACCTTAGAACTTTTAAGGTTCAAAGCACAAACTACTGATTTTGACAAATATCTGTGAGAGAAGCTATTTTTGTTTCTAACGTAATTGTAATAATAACAGATTGCAGAGAGGAGGCCGGTAATAATTTAAAATAAATCCAGCAGTTTCACATTTTGTGTTTTTCATCCCCCCTCCCCCGCAAGACATCTGTTTTGGAAAATGGAACTTAGCAGTTTGGGGGAGAGGAGTGCAAGTAGGTAGGCATGCCTAGGGCACAAAATAGAATGGCACCAGCACATGGCCAACAAACACAAAAAGGGAAAACACCAATGGGGTACATGCCAGCTGGGTAAGCACAGCTTCTACTGAGAGCTCCTCACCCAAGCTGAGAAGGGCTTCTGTGCTCTTCTGTGCAATGCTAAGTACAACACTGTCAGTCTTTTGTGACATTGAGGCACATGACAACAGAGAAGTAGCTGGTGAGTAGAAGAAGAAGAAGAAGAGTTTGGATTTGATATCCCGCCTTTCACTCCCTTCAAGGAGTCTCAAAGTGGCTAACATTCTCCTTTCCCTTCCTCCCCCACAACAAACACTCTGTGAGGTGAGTGGGGCTGAGAGACTTCAGAGAAGTGTGACTGGCCCAAGGTCACCCAGCAGCTGCATGTGGAGGAGCGGAGACGCGAACCCGGTTCCCCAGATTACGAGACTACCGCTCTTAACCACTACACCACACTGGCTTGATTGAGGGGGAGAGGACAATTCCTTGTTCTTAGCCTGATATCTCAATCTCTGGGGAGAGCCTTTCACATGCTGTTGAACAACTCCTGTCAGCTCTAGCGAGTGTGGACAATGGCAAGGGATATTTCATTCAGCAATATTTGGAAGGCCTACGGTCCCCAACACCTTCCCTGTACTCTGCTGCTTTGTTGCTGTAGGTCCTCACTTGGCTCTCAAGACTGCCCACTCCCCCCACCTCCATACAGGGAGGGGAGAGACCTCATCAGGCAAGGCCAGGCATAGGCAAACTCCGGCCCTCCAGATGTTTGGGACTACAATTCCCATTATCCCTAGCTAACAGGACCAGTGGTCAGGGAAGATGGGAATTGTAGCCCCAAACATCTGGAGGGCCGGAGTTTGCCTATGCCTGGGCAAGGCCTTTCTCCACCTGCCTTGCCCCACCCTCCAGTCTCTGCTTCTCTATCTGCATTGTATTATTTTATGCACTGTGGTTTGCTGTTGTTTTATTGATTGTAGTTTAGAAATTATTTATTGTAATTGTTAAGAGTGAATTTCTGTTTAATTTTTAAATGCGGATGTTATAATTCTATACTATTCTAATGTTACTTTTTTATGTAGGTCGCTTATTTTAAAGTTATGTTTTATTATCATATTTTTGTATTGCATTAGATTGTTACAGGGTGTAGATTCTTTGTTTTTTCAGCTTGTAAAAAGTCTTGAGTATTATAAGATAGAAAGATGATATACAAATTAGAAGTGATGATGATGATGATAATCATTTAACTGTTTTGCTTCATGCTACTGCAGCTATCATTTTCAACAGAGCATAAACATGCCTTATGGCATAGTGAGGAAGGTTTAATCCATAAACTTACGTGAAATACATTCCTCAGCTATAGTCTAACATGCCAGGAATAAAGCAGGTATTTCCTAGCTGCTTCTGAGCCACAAGAAGACTGAGCTGCTGGCCACAGCAGCAACTGCTCTGCAGAATTCTTAGGTCAGTTACAGTCCAGTTAGAATCCTGACAACAACACGTATCATAACTCCAGGGTACTGGTCCTTTGGAACATCAGGAAAGTGGGAAACTGGAGGGAACTCAGTTCCCTTCTTTCCCAATGCAGAGTGTCTATTCCAGGACACTCTCAGTTAAAACACATTCTTCCTGAAGTCAGATTCAGAGCAGTTCCAATAGTAAAAATAGTTCTGTGTGTATCTCAGTACAGATTTATTTTCCAGTCCTGAATGCATTTCATAAAGGATCTCCATCTACAAGAGAGGCTAATGGCATTAGGCCCTGAACAGTAAGAATTTCCTTGGCAAAATTATGGAAGAGTCCTTACAAACCTATCATTATTCTTCCCCATCACATCTTGTTCGGACATTATAGTAAGGGAGAAGATCTTAGCTCTTTTCCTTTGCACTGGGACCACATGAAATTTGTGCCATGGGACCGCATCACTCACACCAATACAGGTAGCACAATTTTCAGAACCAAGGTTTCCATGATTTCTAAGACAATTAAGTCAAAATATTTGTGTTGCTTTATTTCCATTCATTTCTGTGTTGATGCTGGGAAAGAAGACAAGGGAAAGAAGGAGGTCACATGACGTGGCATGGCCCACCCCAGCAATACCCACCTTTCCCACATATAGTGGTACCTCAGGTTACAGACGCTTCAGGCTACAGACGCTTCAGGTTACAGACTCCGCTAACCCAGAAATAGTACCTTGGGTTAAGAACTTTGCTTCAGGATGAGAACTGAAATCGTGCTCCGGCGGCGCGACGGCAGCAGGAGGCCCCATTAGCTAAAGTGGTGCTTCAGGTTAAGAACAGTTTCAGGTTAAGAACAGACCTCCAGAACATCGTAGAAGTCAGCAATGGACTGGGATTGGAGGCAAACAAACTTTCTCCAGACACGAGTACTGTTCCTAATCAAGTAGAATACAGATATGGGAATAGTAGTTCATCCTGTCTTAAGGTTGGTTGTGCTTGCCTTGAAAACTCAACTCGGCAGTTGGTTTTGGATTCATCCTTGAGTCTGGATGCCCAGGTGACAGCCATAGCCAGGAGTGTTTCTGCATGGTTTAGGCTATGCCCATTCCTGGGAAATGCAGATCTGGTTGCGATGACACAACACACATTTATTCATTCATATTACTACTAATTTTCTACACTGCTACACTGCCCTCCATCCAAGGATCACATGGCGGTTTACAATATAGAAACACAAAAAATACGTAACATAACAACTAAAGAAAACAGTTACCCCACCATGTTAAAAAGGCTATAGATTGTTTAGCCAAATTTCACAATGTTCCACCTTGTGCCACTTTCAGTTTGTTGTAATAATGTTAGCCTTTGTAAACTGATGTCTTAATTTACTTTATTTTACCGTATTTGACGGGATCCGTGGTTTTGCTGTTTAAGTGCTTTAAATAAAAGTATTCTTTTTAAAAAGGCACACATCTGTTGCCCGACAGATGTGGTTTTCATTTTTCGCAATCTTGCTTTTCTGGCATCCCTCTCTCCTCAGAATAAATGCCCATATGGTGTCCCCCCCTTTTTTTGCCTCTTGGAAGAATTTTTTTTCAGGACCTCTATTAGAATTATTTCTGCATCTACACGTGTGCAGTCATATGCACTAAATTCACTCTCATTCCATCTCCCAGAACTACAGTCTAGCTAAAGCCCAAGGCTGTGCAGGGATGGATAGTGAACTGATAGTCCTTCAGATGTCATCAGACTCCAAACCCCATCAACCCCAGCCAGCATGGCCCATAGTCAGGGATGATGGGAATTGTAGTCCAACAACAGTTTAATCTGGACTACAGCAGGGTTTTCTATGCATTTCCTTTGCTGAAACCACTTTACTGGCTCCTAGTTCTGGGCACTGGGATGCAGGTGGCGCTGTGGGTTAAAGCCTCAGCGCCTAGGACTTGCTGATCGAAAGGTCGGCGGTTCGAATCCCTGCAGCGGGGTGCGCTCCCGCTGCTCGGTCCCAGCGCCTGCCAACCTAGCAGTTCGAAAGCACCTCCGGGTGCAAGTAGATAAATAGGGACCGCTTACCAGCGGGAAGGTAAACGGCGTTTCCGTGTGCGGCTCTGGCTCGCCAGAGCAGCGATGTCACGCTGGCCACGTGACCCGGAAGTGTCTCCGGACAGCGCTGGCCCCTGGCCTCTTAAGTGAGATGGGCGCACAACCCCAGAGTCTGTCAAGACTGGCCCGTATGGGCAGGGGTACCTTTACCTTTACCTTTTTAGTTCTGGGCACTGTTCAAAGCGCTGCTTATGATGTTTAAAGCCCTGAAAAGCTTGGGAGTGACTTAACTGAAGGACTGCCATGTTCATTATGAACCAGTTAGCTAGTGGAATCTATGGAGGTTTTCGCATGTATCATCAGACATCAGGCTCCTCCACCTAGTGGGGCAGCAATAAAACTGCTAGCAAATTTGCAAAGCTAAACAGGGTCCGGTACAGTTTCAAATTGGATGGCAATTCTACAATTCTATGATTCTAATGGATCTTGATTTTAAAGTATTTCTATCCCATCCTTCTCCAAAAGGACAGTCCACTATGCTCTATCCCTCCAGCCACAGGGTTAACTCTCCTTTTGAAGTTAAAAAGAAAACAAAACCGCAGGCTGTTTTAATCTTTCTTCTGGTCGATCCTTCTGATATTGTCAGTACCGAAGCTGCTCCACATGGAATTTTAAAATCTCTTATTTTTGTTCTTCTGCCAGTTGTCTGTGAATTCTCAGCCGTTTTCTCATAACGCTGCTGATAGTAATGTCTTTATTGCTTTAATATTGTTCTTAAGATTATAATTTTTTATGGAACGGTGGATGATTTTTTAAAACATCAATCACCCCCAATCCTATACATGTTTACTCAGAAGTTAGTCTCAACGAGTCCAGTTGAGCATTGGATTGCAGTCTAAATTAAATTAATCGGTCAGCTGTTGCTCAGTGGGACCAATATTTATCCCATTTTGCTAACTAAATACGTAATTTCATTTATCTACAGGCATTGTCCTATATTTGACTCTTTCTCCCTCTAGTGTCTATTCTGTAGCATAACACAAAATATGGGAAATCTCACGTTATTCCACACTGGGGGGCGGGGAGAGAACCTTAACACAACTTGGTTTTATATTCCCCCCATCCTTTCTTTTTGGAAGCTGAATTTGGTAAGGATTCTAAACTTAAATGGATCTGAACTGGGAAAAGATCATGATAATCAACTCAGACATCATCACCAAAACGGTATGCACATTCCTCTATGAAAAGCAGGTTATGTATATTTGAACCTTATGTAGGTAACATATTAAAATTAATAAATTACTCATTACACTGAAACACAATATTCAATTTATTTCCCTCGGTCAAGCATGATGTTATACTCAAGCAGCAAGAAAGAAATCTCTATATGCTTTTTACTCAGGGTTGAAAACTTAAAGGGGGACACAGGAAAAATCGGAAAGACTTTATTTCCTCCCACAATACAGAAAAGCTCTAAAAACTGCAGTGACCCATAAGATGGAAAAAGGAATCCTTCACTTATGGGTGCCAGAGGAAAGACATTAGCACCAGGTTTTCTCTCTCTCTCTCTCTTACAAAGCAACAAAAACACTATTTATAGAAATATATACAGCAGTAAGGAGAATCTCTCTCCTGGTCCCTTCCGGAGAGCCTGCCAGCAACAATAAAGAACAAAGGAAGAAGCAAGGGGAGTGATTAAATATCACATTATGAAAAGGATAATATATAATGATACATCAATTTCCATATTGCTATCTTCATAAGAATTATATGATTTAACTCAAAGTACTGTGCAGACACATACTGAAATTATATTTGGAGTTCACATACACAATCAGAATCACAGTCTCTTTTTTTAAAAAAAGAGTGACATGTAAAAGCTCACAGCTGACTGAAGTACAAATAATCATTTATCTTAGTTTGGCTTTATTTAAGGATCAGGTAAAAGATTCCAAGACAAAATGGATCCGTTTCTGTAATATTGGTTGGATGTAGCAGCATCTGATGATATTGGTAACTCGTCAGATGTCTTCTAAACGGTATAGACAAACTTGGGACCCATTAGTACAGCAGAGGGCTAAAGGAATGACCCCGGTGCAGGCCAGTGGCCTATAGTGTGTGAAATAGCACTGATAACTCAGGGAAAAGCCCCCTTCTAGGATTTGTCTTTGAAATACTTGATTACATAGAAGTGATTATGCCAAGACCCTGTATAGTCAACCATTGCTTATATTTATGACTGCATTGTACCTGAACGTTGAGAACCGTAGAAGGGAAATATTTTGCCTACACTCAAATCAAGTGGCAAGTGTCAAGAGAATTCTTTTTTCGTAATGTTTAAATTAGTTCCCCTTGTTAGGGAGGGCACTACAGCCAGGGGAGTTGAAGATTTAAGTGCTGAGTAAATCATTTTCTCAGTATAAGTTAAAAACAGCCTATAAACAAGTATGATTTCCCTTTATCCATCAGATATGTACACTAACACGAGGGAACACTTACTGTGCAGATTAGTACATCAGCATTTGTTATCCCACCGTTCTTGTTTTATAAAGGACAGTTTAGTGGGACTTTTTATAGATAGATGTTTTTCCATTGATGGCAGTGTTAATGCATCACTCCTTGTGGAAAATAAAGTCCCATAGTGGCAGGGATATTTGTTAATATGAAAATGGGAACACACTCACGTAATAACAGTGAACGTTTCCAATGTACTTCAGTAAAATGGATATCATGCTTCTTGTTGAGGCATGAAAAAGCTGGACAAACAGCAGTCCTAGGCACGAAGGACATGATAAAATTAAAAAACACACAGTTAGCTTTGTGCAAATGAAAGATATACAGAATGATCTTCTAATTTGTAGTTCGATTCACTGAATCCCTGGCAAATGGCACCAAGCATAATGTAGCAGTAGTTCTGCCTTTTATTTACAGACCTGTGAATATTATAGTCAGACCCTTAGTTACACTTCATTCATATAAGACAGCTGAGCTGAATGAAATTATTGCCTTTGTGCTGTGGAGAAGATGATAATTAATGAGTTGAACAAGACTGGCTAAAATTCTCCAACTTTATCTTCAAATGGAAAATAATAATAATGGCAAGTTCCACCCCGCCGAGACATTAAAAACCATGTACAGTCACACAGTTTCCTGGTGTATTTGAAAGTAGCTTCTTATAGGTTGTTCCAAGGTCTACTCACCCAAACAGGATTGACATAATTTTTTTGGAAAGGCAGAGCTTATGCAACACTTCTTCAAAATAGCACCTGCCAGTGGAATCTTGCGAGTATTTACTCAGAAGTAAGTCCCACTTTGCTCAATGGGGCCTACTCCCAGGTAAGTGTGCATAGGATTGCAGATCAAATGTGCAAACGTCACTATATCTCACCAACCTGAATACAACACTAGACAGGTAACATGTTTAAATCTGTTCTGTCTGTTTGATATGGCTGTATCCTGCTCCCTCCCCAAAAAGTCTCCTAAAATCCTCATTGTTAAGTTTTTGAGGGTTCAACAGCAACCTATATGAATCTGCAAAGAAACCACACACTTTTTTTTCTTTGTTAAAAAAGAAAGAAAGAACTGCACTCATGCACAACTGCAGCAGATTCCTGAATATACCGAATCTGAAGCACAGAATCTAATGTCTGGAGAGGTTCCTAAGGCTGTGTGATAAAGGAAAGCCAGAGAGGCTTTGAAATGTTTCTAGAAATGCAAATAACCCCACACAGAAACAATTCCCCTCCCCCTGAATATTATTGCTATTATGACTTGTTGTTGTTTCTTTTGAACAGCTCCTCCTAGTGAACGGAGGAGTTCTATACTTCTAAACCCACGTTGTTTTGATTTCCAAGGTCCTTGGGTGAATGTCATTTGGGCCTGTCAGGTTGAAGGCTATCAGTCAGACACTTCAGCTGCTCCTCCCCAAGTTTGATTTTGTCCTCCAGTTCTCGCTGTTCGATTATGAGGGCGGACTTCATTTTGACAAAATGCTCATAATCAGCAAGGCTCTCGTCGCTCAGGTAGTTGGCCAAAATGTCAAAGACAATGCGTTCCCTTCGGTCCAGGTTCTCCTTCAGTTCCTTTGCATCTTCGTGCTGCTGTGTGAGCAGCTTCTTCTTCTCCACCAGGATCCGCTTGAGGGGGAGAGAGCAAAACCATTCCAGGTCATTTCAGGTGCAATTTGGCAGGTATGTCAGCCTGATCTCACTGCTACATGGTTGTAATAAAATCTGCTAAGAAACCTACTCACTGCGAGTGTACAGAGAGAGCATAGTGCAGATATGAAATGTGCACGATTACAAAGATGGCATCAACAGGACTTGAAAAACCCCTTTAAAAACAAAACACCACCACCCTCCTTACTCCTAAGCTTAGAGAAACACCCAGTTCTTAATTCTCTCTTTTGCACACATGTTTACTTGTGCAAAATCATGAGGCTTTCAGGGGGGAAAAACAGAGGAAAAGGTTATTAAGTACTGATGGGCTTATAAACGTCAGTTAAATAAACTGTAATCAATTTGAGCCCCTTATATTGGGGAAAGAAAAACTGCGGAGGCCAGCAATAGGACAGTAATATAGGCTGTGGTTGTGGAACAGAGAAGGGCTGAAAGGTGATGCTCACAGGATCACAAGAGAGATCAAAGAAAGGCAAGGCAGAATGGAACAAGTTTTAGGAGCTATATAGAAACACAGGCTTTTAGTTTTCAGTTTTAGTTCCTTGAGTCACATGGTGAACATTTTAATTTCCTTGCTATAAAGGAGGAATGCTAGTAAAATCTAAGCACATCTCATAGGCAAATTGCAGAGCACCTTTAAGAACATCATCATATTCACCAAGACATTTTGAAACTTGGAATGATTCTTCTATGTCTCAGCTTGTCTCAAAATTTTGGAATCGCTACCCCCTCTGCCACATGTGTCTTCTTTGTGGTCTTTGGCTAGCTTTTTTGCTTTGGATATCCTTGTTGGGGGTTTTTTGTTTTATTTTTTTAAACTTAAGGTCAGCTATTGTCCCTGAAGAAATCTACTTGCCATCAAGAGAGCAACATTAGACATGAGCTCTTTTAAAAAAACACAAGACTTACCCGCTCTTCAGGAGAGGCATTTTCATCCAAGTTGTTTAGTGCATTTTCTACTCGGGCCAGACGGCCAGAGAGTGACAGCAGGAGGTTGACCACTTTATCCAGGTCCCCAATAAACATCCGGAACTTGTCAAACTCATTGGATTTGCAGACCTCTTTGACAATGGCCTCCACTTCATCTCCAAGCATATTGTTGGCCTGAATGTCTTCCAGGAGTGTCTCACGAGCTTCCCGCAACACTTGCAGCTTTCGACTTATGCTATCTATAAGTTCTTGCTACGGGGCGGGGGAAAAAAGGGGGGGGGAGTAAGCTCAATTTATTTGGCATAACGGACGCAATCACAATTGAACCTCCCCAGCCCCATTTCACTCCGGAATACCACATTTTTAGAGCAGTATCATAACAATTTGAACAGCCATGGCTTTCCCAAAGAATCCTGGAACTGTAGTTCATTAAGGGAACTGAGAGTTCTTAGGAGACCCGTTTCCCTCGCAGCACTACAATTCCCAGAGTGCTTTAATAACCAATCCCTCTCCCAGGGAACTCTTGCAATGTGCTCTTGTGATATCTCCTACATGCTTCCTTTTGAGGATATTTGCAAAAGTGAAGTCAGGTGTAGCAATTCTAATGCCTCCGGCTCCTATTTGTAAGAAAGTTGTTTAGATTCTACATCCAAGGCGTCACATGCATATTTCAGTTATTCTTGCCTAAGTTGCATTGTTGGTTAGTAAAAAAAGCAATTGTCTTCTTTGTCAAGACACAAGACCACACCAACCAGTTCCCAAGGTTTCACTGCCAACTTCACATTTTTGACATGATATCATCTTCAGACTTACTTCAGACATACCTACAATCACCTGGAGCTGGGAGTTGTTTTCCCATGAGGCAATCCCATGCAGGTGGGAGCTGCATCTGGCTGGCACAAAAGATGGAGGGAGAGATGCAGATCCCACATAGGAGGGTTTGCTTCATGGAAAATGCCCCCCCCCGGCCCAGCTGCACTTCTCCCCCGGCCCAGCTGCACAACTTCTCTGGTCACCTCACCTATGTTAAGAAAAAAATGCTGCATATGTAGGTGCGTCGAGGCACATTCCCAGGTTCCTCATTATTGGAGGGGAGAAGGTGCATTAAGAACCCAAACTGGAGGAGAGCTGTGTTTCTGGTTGCCCAAGTTTGAATGAACAACCTTTGCACTTGGCCTGAAGGAACACCCATTTAAAAAGAATACATATCTCATTGCCTAGGATAAGCAATAATGTAAACAGCTGTTGAGCCAGGCCCTCAGAAGGGCTTTAGTGTTTTACCAGAGGAAAGGCCCAGCCAATTATGAAGCAACTCTCCCTTTTTATGAGCCCCAGAATAAAGGAGCTGAGAGACTTTAGGGCTGTGTTCTCTCAGACCTGGCTTGGTTTAGGGAAACCCATAAATCTACATTCAATCAAGATTTTGAAATCTAACCAGAACTGGTTTATTATGAAATGGCAGTGTTGTGTGTTTGTGTGTGTAGGTGTCGAGATACCTACATCAGATAAATAGATTGTTATCTCCACATATGAACTTGTACTGTATGGATCATGTTTCTGCTGCGCAGTGTTGCTGCATGTCTTGGCCACCATGTTGCGTTGTGAAGTTGGCTTGTCCAATACAAAAGCCAGCTGCTGTTCAGTCAATTGCTCCTCCTGACATACGAGTGAAGTGTGGAAAGGACTCCTAACATTACCAACCCCCTTCTGCATTTAGGGAGGGGAACGCAGCTCAGCGCAGAGCTACATTCCTTACATCCAGGAGGTCCCAGACTCAGCTCCTGTTGTCTCCGGTTTAAAATGTCATAAGGGGTGTGAGCGAAGCAACCTCTGCACCCAGTTCCAAGAACCTGCTATTATGAGTAGACAGGGATGCACTATATAGAAAAATAGACTGATTGGACACAAATAAGGTAGCTTCCTGTGCTCATACATGGCATATCTGTTTAACTGAAACCTTACTTCGCTGCCCACTCTCCAGCTGGTTGTCCTATAGCTTTCATTCCGTCTGAGAGAAACCTTTACCATCCATCTTTTGTGAGTTGCGATGAGAGCTTGCCAGCTCCTGTGCTGTCACACAGCTTCTGGCCTGGCCACATTTGCTTTTGGCTGGGCTGGCTGCAGTGGAGATCTACTAGACGGCTCTAGCAGCATGGATTTCAACAGCATGGGTTGGTTTTTAAAAAAGAAATGCAGTCTTACCTTTTTCTCAGATAAATCATGGTCTAGCTCATCCTCAGAATCCTCACTTTGCTGCTGCTGCTGTTGCTGCTGCATGTCCTTCATTTTGTTCAGCAGTTCTGCCTTGGGTGCAGATGTGCTGTAGTAAGTGGAATTGGTTGTCAAGGGGATAGCTGAAGGCAGGGGCTGCTCCTCTTTCCTAAGCCAAGGTGAAAAAAAGAGCAACACCCAATTTTAATTCGTTTCCTGACATTCTGCACATTGAAAGAAGGACAGTAATCATTTCGAAACGCTGTTTGCAGCAAGTAAATTGTAGGGCTTCGAGAAAGGCTCTTTCACCCTGGGGCTATTGCAGGGGCTAATGTCTCGCATGAAATAACCATATCATTCTGGCACTCTCAGACCCTAGCTAAAGAGACGGGCAATTAAAAGAAACTGCCAAAATCATTGCCTGAAAATGCTGATTTCCATTTTGCCCCTTAATTGATACTCCCTTGTCAGTGTTTAGATTTCCACACTGTATCCTTGATTATATGGCCAGTGGCAGGAAGGTAATGTTTAAACCTCTTTGGGGCTCTCATTAGACCTGACTATATAATCCCATAAGCATAACTTTTAGTGAAAAACACAGCTGCTCTTGTTTCATTATCCACAGTTCTAATGCTTAAATTGCAAGCCTTAAAAGGGTCCTGCTACTGAACGCAACCTTTTGGAAAACCTATTTCATTGCCATTTTGAAAATAAGATAGGGAAGGCACTATGAGGTTTGCGCAAAATGCTAAGCTAATGCAAACCTCAGCGAGGTGATGTGAATGTGCAGGCTCTGTGCTCCTTCCTAGCCCTTTTTGCAAGATTTGGCTTAGGGTGTTGTCTGAACAAGGACTCCAAGATAAGCACTCTCTTCACTCAACACTAGCTGTAGCCAAGAACAAACCTCGGAAAAGAGAATGTGCTAGCTATTACCTGACAGTAAAGCTAAATTGCAATTGGCTAATTTGCAGCCGGATCCTATGCATGTTTAGTTCAAGGTAAGTCCCACTGAATCCACTTGGCTTTACTCCCAAATAAACATGCATACACAGGGTTTTGTCAAATAAGATTTATAGAATTTGCAAACTGGTTGCTGCCTATTTGATCAAGGTGGTTTACATCCCTTCCCCCAAAGGTAAACATTTAGAATGGGACTAGGCAGCCTACCAAGAGTCACACCAGTCTGAGGAAAAACTTGAGAAAACTCAACAGGACCTACAACTCTTTGAACTTCTGCCGTAGATAAAACACACTGTTGTCTGGCTTCTTTATAGACCAACTTATATACCCACTCACTGCAGTCTATGTGACAGCTTCTCCTCTACAACTTTCAAAGATATCAGAAGCCCACTTCACAGTAACACAGAGCAGGGCTTTTAGTGTAACTGCCCCTGTTCTTTGGACCAACATTCCTGTCAAATTATGGCAGGCCACCACTATCTGCGTTTTCCAGAAACAACCAAAGAACTGCAAACAACCGATGAAGGTTGCAGAAATTCATGCCCTGTTTGTGAGCTTACTGGAGACATTTTGCTGCTTCAAAAAAGTGTATTGGACTATACGAACCCACAAGGACACATCTTGATTTGCATTTATATTATAAAAGTAAAGTCCCTCTTTCTAAACAGAAAATAAGCCAATCAAATGCACACATTGGGCAAAGGAAAGGAGAAAGGAGAAAAGGCTTAAGGTTAATATATATCTACTCACTTGTCCTCTGCAGTTTTTGGTGAAGGGTTTTTTAGAAGCAGCTTTCTGCGTTGCTGGGCTTCTTCCAAGAGATGTTCATCTTTCGGAAATATTCCCACCATCAGGTCCATTGTAGTTTTTATTTTCGCATTTGGGTCCAGAATATCCGCTAGTGACTTATCCTTGCCCACAATCTCTCTGGCCAGCTCTTCCGACTTCCAGTCTTCCATGGTCTTTTCTTTGGCCCTCATATAGCTGACTGCATGGGCAGAAGTATCACTGTCTTTTGTGTTGTTCCCAGGCGCTTCGGCGGGCTGCAAACAAGGAAGAAGGCTTTTGTTCTCAGGCTCTGGCTCCACCCCCTGCCTCGTGTAAGCACAGAAACGGGAGTAGGACTGTTCAGAAGTGCTGAGCGTTTTAATCTGGTCCTTCTCCAAGCCGCTTGGCAAAGCAGGAAGTTCAATGGTGCTCACAAGGTTCTGCCTACTTTCCTTCTCTGCGTGGCTCTCAGAATGTACAATCTTTATGGGAACCATCTTCACAGTTGTGTTGTTATCCATCACTCTTTCGATTCTTGAGAAAAGAGAACAACGTTAACGGCTCAAAATGGCCCATCACATTTATTTTGTGCAAGATATTTAGGGAAATATATAGGGACCGTCAAATGTAAGGAGCAAACAACACATCAAAGTTTTACCCTTCCTTTCCTTTCAATTGGTTAGGCAGCAGGAAGCAGAAAGTAGGCATAAATGGACAGTTCTCTAGATGGAGGGATGCAGAAAGTGGAATACCCCAAGGATCAGTAATGGGACCTGTGCTTTTCAAAGAATTCCACATAACTTGGATGTTTGCCCCATTAACATTAAATAAGTGAGCACAAGATTGCCAACTTTTCATTTGTTTGTAAGCATTCAGTGCTTTGGGTATTTTAAGCCAGTTATGCCAGCACAGATGACGACACAGCTGAAAGACCACAGCAGCCATTCATAAATGGATTTGTGGTTTGCAAGCAACATTACAACAGATATGATCTATTGTGATATATGCAGCATGTTGCTATAGCTACATTGATGCAGATCATTTATTGGGCCATATTGTCAGTGCCTATCTTGAAGATCAGAAATATTGCCCAATGCTGGCACAGCACAGTCATGTCCTTGAGACATATGTGATCTATCAGGCACTTATTTATCAATATAAGGTCACTATCTTTGCATGCAAATACTGCAAATATAGAAAGGAATTAAACACAGTATGATAAATTTACTTCTCTACATTTATCAGTTTTGAATATTTAATCTAAATAAGAGTAAAGTTATGTGCTTGCCAGCATATTTTGCATTGAATGTTTGACAAATTAAATTGAATGTCTGACATTTGGTGACAGCCAACATTCACATTTGATGTTGACAATCCCAGACAAGTTTTGTGAATGTCTGAAAACTCAAGGGACACTGAGATTTACTCGGTATGCATAGCTAAGAATAAAAAAGGATTGGACTGATAGCTCCATTTGAAAGATAAAATAAATAAGTTGCATGGTGTTTATTTGCAGATGATTTATGGGCGGCCAGTACCCATGAATGAAGAGCCAGGTGAATGTGAAATATAGTTGTACCTTGGAAGTCACACGGAACTGTTCGACTTCCATAATGTTCGGAAACCAAAGAACGGCTTCTGATTGGCTGCAATAAACTCCTGCAGCCAATTAGAAGCTGTGGAAGCCCCTTCGGACATTCGGGTTCCAAAGAATGTTCGCAAACTGGAACAATCACTTTGGGGGTTGTTTGGATCCAAGGTATGACTCTACAACATTCATTCATACAAAATTCCATAGGAGGAAATCAGTAGACAAAAAAGTGGTCACAACCCTGTTAGCATAAATTCACTGCTGCAGCTGAGCAGGCTACAGGTAACAATAATTAATTAAGGGCAATAATAATGTCAATGTAAATCTTAAGACAAGATGGTTAACAATTCATGTAAAACTGCCTTACCTTGTGGGATTCTCATCCTGAACAGCCACAGGAGGCTTATCCGTCAACTTCTGTGGAGCAAATTGTGGAGAAGGGGACCTTGAGGTCTCCATTCCCGGTTTAAAATGGTAGCGATAAGTTGAAGATGGACCAGGTTCAGGTTTGAGGCGTGCTTTTTCTTCTAAGTGCTGGCAAACATTCTCGATGGGCACCGACTGGCGAGGCTCAGGCAGCTCAGTGCTTTTCAATTTTTCAAAAACCTTTACAGGAGTCTGAGAAGGAGACACGTTAACCTCTACTGCACTGGCAGCAATGGCAGAATGGGAATGAGCTGGCTTGCTGGACGCTGTCAGTGAAGACTCTGAGGAAGCAGCAAGTGACGCTGAAGAATTGTCTTGTCGCCTGTATTTATTCTCTCGCTTTGAAGGGGAAGGCCTCTGGGGCACAGGCCCATGTTTCTTACTCAGCAGCGCTGGATCTTCCTGCAGGCTTCCCTCTCCTCTGACTTGTGGTGGGCAGAAGCGGTCCCCGTTGGATATTTGCAGCTCAGAAATAGCAAGAGGCAGCGCACTGTAATCTTTGTTTTTCTCCCTCACATTTTCCTGTGAGTATCTGTAATCACTAGGCAGTGTCCCAGATCTACCTCGGCTCCCCTGAGAAGCAAGTGTAGCCTGTACTGCATGTGAGGGCCTAGCAGACAATTTCCATTTGTTTCCTAAGCTGTAATCCTGCTGAGCGGCAGGCTCTTCGGGACGGAATTCTGAGTACCCTGTGTCAGCTGGTCTAGAAAAACAAAGGGGAGAATCACAGTTGTTTAGCCATTCCCTGAGCATCACTACAAGTGTACCATGTACCTTCAAACGCCAAAGATGATGATATATAGTGGTACCTCAGTTTTCAAGCATCTCAGAAGCCAAACATTTCAGTTTTCATACACCGAAAACCCAGAGGTAAATGCTTCAAACTTCAGAGGCGGCTTCCTGTTTGAGTTTTCTGTACGTTTTGAGGCTTCCGTATTGAGTTCTTGGTTTTCAAACATTTTAGAAGTCAAACAGTCTTCCGGAACAGATTATGTTCGAAAACCAAGGTACCACTGTACTTTCCTCAATTACTTATAAACAGCACCATGCTACTTATACAAAAGCTGCAAGAAAATATATGGGATTTCTAATAAAATCAAAACACAGTGTCAGGGCACATTCAAGTTATGTTGTACCATGCAAAGTGAGTTAACTTGGGGAGGTATACAACTAAGAAATACAGAATTTCCCCCTCTTTTGCTTGTGGAGGTGGTTGCGTGTATAGAATTATGCACAAACTGCCTGGTTCTCATTGATTAATGGGCTCAGTATCCAATTATATAATGATATTTAAAACAAATATTGCCATCTTCCCCCTTCCTTTTTTTTTCTAGGAAAGAATTCGGACAGCTAGGTTATACTACACTTTGAGATGGTGCTGAAAGGGTTGAATAAAGCAGAGAAAATGTAAGTATTGTGCAGAAGGAGGTAACAAGATATGGCAGCATTTGAGTAAGAAGACCAATTGACCTCTACTGAATGTTACTGTGGTTAAAGAGAGCCATTTGGGATGAGGCAGTAACCCCCAAGGTATACTCTGGTTCACTGAAATGGGCTCAGGGATGAACAACAGGGGAGGGAGCTTTGTCTGAAGGAACAACCCAAATGGAGGGAACTATTGATGGCAAGCAGGGGCAAGAAAGAGACAGAAAAGGAGGAAGTTGACAAGGGGACAGTGCACAGTACAGGGGATGGAGAACAGGATGGAAGACTTGAGAAGGAAGAGGGAGGAGGAGATAGCAGAGATTGAAGATTTGGAGGGGAATGCTTAGGTGGGGGATCAGTGGGAACAGGAGGTGCACCAAGCCCAAAGACAGCCAGGTTTCAGCATGTTTTAAAGGACTGAATTGGCCCTTTAAAAATGTACAGTATATGGTCAAATAGTGGTGTTTTTTCTTCTTCAAGAATTAAAGAATTAGAAGCAAGCAGAAGTACCTCTGAGAACCAGCAAGAAGGCAGGTTTGCTCTCTGATTAGAGAAGGCTGGAGAGATACTGTGAGAGTAGAAAAGAAGCTGAAACAGAAAAGCAGGAGTCTTTAGGAATTCTGCTTCTTATTTACAGAGCAAGTGCAATGGTCTACACAGTTTCACTTAATGAACTAAACACATATGTTGAAATTCTATGACTGGACTGTGGATGCTGAAGGAAATCTTATAGAAAGCCATGATTTTACTTAAATCTGCCATCATTAATTAAAGCTAAATTATACAGGTCTATATTTATTGAATTAACGTCAGAACTACTCTTGCTGTTCTGGAAAGAATACTGGTTCATGGCACCCAGAAATAAGTGAAATAGCTATAAACCATTATTACATATTAGTTAAAATATATGTTCAAGGATGCTGCTTGCATTCCAAATACCTTAGCATTCCTATAAGACTCTGCATCTGAAAAATGCCTTCTCACAAAAGCAAACTCCAGATGCTACTCGGGTGACAATTTAAAATGTTTTTAATGCAGATAAGGCACATTAAAACATCGAAGTTACTTTTGGGATTATTCCAGCGTCATTTATGTGGGTTGCCTGTATATCCTGTAGCGTGCTGTTAGCAATCACTCTGAAAATTAAAGAGAAATGCCAATTGTGGTGGCAACTAATATAAATGCATTAAAAAGATTTAGATTGATATGTGGATGATAGGAATATCAAGGGCTAGAGGGTGTGATATATCCTTAGCATGTCTGCTATTAACATCAAATTGCTTAAGGCAGGCTTAGGTATTGTGTTTAGTGCTGAATTTTCTGAATTACCTGTCTGGCTATTTTAGGTAAACAGTGTATCAACCAAGGTCGAACAGTGATCTAATTCATCACTTCTTACCTCCCTCAAAGAGTTTGCTATGCTTTTCTGGGAATGAGGCCAACATTAGAATCTATTTGAAACTAATATATATGTGAGATTGACAGATTTTATACCTTTATTTATTATTATATATATTATAATCCTTATATATTCATTAGCTGCAGGATAAGGATGGGGAACCTGTGGCCCTCCTGATGTTATTGGACTTTAACCCTCATCATCTCTGCCATGCTTGCTGGGTCCTACAATATCTGGAAGGCAACAGATTTCCCACCGCTGATTGCATGTCTAAATCATTTTTTAAATTTTATTTATATAGTTGGGTAAAAGGGTTCTTAGTATGCTGCTTCAGCTTCCAAATGTTTCATTATTTTACCCATCTTTCTGCTAAAGTGCACCTACCATAAGGTTACCATAAGTCCCTGTTTCCCGGTGAGAGTACCCGGATTTACAAATCAGTGCCCTGACAAAATCCATTGAAGTTGAAAAGTGTCCCCGGATTCATGGGAAAAAAATCTGGTAACCTTAACCTACCATACATACTATCGTCCTCTTCATCCCAACTTTTGCCACGTACCTCAAAAATATACATTCAAAGTAATTATTATAATGAAAGATTGGTTACATTATCATTTTGGGGGTTGTTGTTATGGTTAGCACTGTTAAGACACCGACCGGGTAAAGGAGTCATTCTTCATTCTGGTCAACAGACGCCAGCTTCCATTCTAAAGCACCCTTACATAAATGGCTTTTACAGAATCCAGCTTTCCAGATGCATCTGAACACCAGCTGAGGTGCCAGAAGCCATCCTGCTCTGGGAAGTGAATTAGATGCAGGTGGGTCTCCAGTGGGAAGGGAGTTCCTTGAGGGGAACTTCTATTCTAGTTATGGAAGCAAACTAAATGTAATTTGAAGAATTAAATATGGATGCTAAGGACCCTGGGTTGATGGAAGCCAATGATCTGTCTGCCCATTAATTTCAAAAACAGAAGAATTTCACTCAAATGTAAGTTTATTTCATCTATGAGCCACCCCAAAGCATACTGAAGAAGAATGAAATTGAGACATCAGATGGACATTAGGTAATTGGTACAGAGTTATTATATGCTAGAAAATGGCCACTACGATGACACAAGGTGGTGTGTGTGTGTGTGTTGCAAGGGCTTGTCTGCTGCAAATACCCCAGGGGGTAGGTTGCAGTGTGCCTGTGTTCTTTGCACAGAGATATGCATTGGGATTCCCTGTAGGATTCCTTGTCAGCCTGGCACTGCTTTTGTCATGGTGACTTTAATATATTAAATCAGGTGGTAGGAAATATACAAAGGGAGCTAGCAAATGGAAGTAACCTTTGCTATACTCCTATTGAAATGGCTTATAGAAAACTTTTTTTTTTTAAAAAAAGGCATTAGTATACATTCATTTTGTTATTATATTGTTTGAGATGCACCAAGGCAGACAAATTCTCCTAGTTTTTTAATTGCACGTTTGAATGCGTGTTCATGCAAGGAAGATGAAAACAGGAAACGGGAGAGGTATTTCAACATTGAAAAGAAATACACTCTGCATCTCAGCATGCAAATTTCAGAAGGGCCTGTAAGGAAGCCAAAACTGACAATATGTACAACTGACATGGCATGCTTGAACAAGAGTTTCAGTCTCAGATACAACTTCTTTAAGGATCCTTTTGGCTTCTAGCACAGTTGCAGAAGTAGCAAAATGACTACAACAACGTTGTCATTCGGGTGACCTTACGAGATTTTCTGCTTGGCACCAACAGAATACTGTTCAGAGCACCAAGTAATTTCTGCAGAAGTCGCTGACCATTAGGGCTATAAGGAAAATCTAACCAAATTCAACACAAAGGGGTTTACACATCCAGGGTGGTGGTTTCTCATGCAACACATGCCAAGCATATTACCCCTGAAGAGACTGGATCTTACTGTTCAGAAAGGAGAAAAGAAAGAAAGCTTCAAGCAGCAGAAGAACCCATAGGCAAAACCTGCAAAGTGTGACAGCAGAGTTAAGTATCAAGAAGTCCATACTGGGGTGGAGGGACCTACTATTACAATGTCCATGACTTTGCAGAACAAACACACGCAAGAAACGTAATTCAGAATGCTTCGTGTATCGAGGTCACATCTGAACAAAGGGAACAATTCCCACTGAAGTATTCCCCTTCTATAAAAGATAACTTTACAGTCTATCAGCCCTATCTCCCTATTCCCCAACAGAATCTCCGCCCCCCTGATTAGGGCTGAAAACTCAACTTCTTCTAACCCTGGCTTCTGTCACCTCCACAGCCATGTGTACACACAGGAATCACTTACTTCTGGAATTCTTCAGCTGGCTCTTTGGCCTAATAGTATCACAGAATTGTAGAGTTGGAGGGACCCTGAGGTTCGCCTAGTCCAACCCCTGGCAATGCAGGAATCTTTTGCCCAACATGGGGCTCAAACCCACGAACTGGAGGTTAAGAGTCTTCTGCTTGACCGCCTGAGCTTTCAGGTGGCTAGTGTTAATATTAAAATTCAAACCCACAGGCAATATTTCAGAGGCAATATTTTGAAAGCAGTGTTTATACCGAGGGGTGTAAAGCAAAGCTGCACATCTCACCTCCCACACTAATAAGTTAATCATCATCAACATCACCACCACCACCAACATCATCATCATCATCTAATGCTACTTTGTGAAGTGGCTCTTATTTCATTATCCTAAGGAGGTATACACAGATTACCTTCCAGTTCTGAATCTAACTGCAAGTAGGCATAAATGGGCCCGGGGTGGTAATTTAAGTACTAATGGCTTCATTTTTGTATAAGCATTCTACGGCATACTCATTTGTGTGTATGTGTGTGTATAGGTATAGATAGATAATTAAATATTTTCTTTGGTTACAAAAGTACGTGCATTGTCTCTTTTTTTAGGTCACAGAATCATTTCTACTGATCAGTTACATTCAATGTGAGACTTTAATGTTGTATACAGTATACAGTTGGGGGAGAAGAGAAGTGGGGAGAGGGGGTAGTAAATCTTACATTATTTAACTTAATGTATGTGTGGGGTTTATGTGTCAGTGTCACTTGGGTAGGTTGTCTTTCTATTCATTTATTATTTTTCCTTGGTAGTGAGCGAGGTGGGTGGGGGCAGGGAATGGTTGGCTGTCTTTGGTTGTCTGCAGTAGGATTTGTTTGGGTGTGTGAGGGGACGACAGTTAGGTCAAGTTAGCCATATTGATTCGTATGATGTTGGTAGGTTTTTATTGTTGTCTTGTTGGGCTGTGTATGTAATAAAGCATTATTGAAAGTGTTTGTGTTTAACTTGTATTGGATAGCCTCCTTTTCCCCTCCCCTCTGGTTACACTGTAACGGCTATTGACTAAAAGCAATATAAATCTGATTGACTTGACTATGGGCCATTATTTGTGGCGCTGTAAAAAATAATTCAGAGATACTCTTAAGGATTCCTCCCAAAGCTGTACAATAACGTTCCATGCAGTAACAGTCAGGCTCTGTAGGGATACATCTAAATTGTGCATTGTTCTTCCTCCTAATCCCTGTTCTGCTGAAAACCTCTTAATGCTCACCCAGTTTGACATGAGCACAGACTGAAAGCACATGATGTAACAATACTGAAGCTAAGCAAATCTGCGTCTACCCAGTGCCTTAATGGGAAGGCATCTGAAACCCTATGCACACCACTTTTGAGTTTTATAGTGTGGGGAAACACATGTATATCCGAATGCTATTGTTTAGTTGGCTGTACAGGCTACATATAGTTAGAAATCATAAAGGTGTATAACTATGTAGCTGATACAGCCAAATAAACAACAGCATTCAGGTACACAGATTAAATATATATCCTTAATAGTCTAAGATACTAAACAGAAATCCCATTTGATTGCAAAACACGTAATAACTCCCAGCTCAGTTTGTAAACTCCATTGAAGGGCATTGTGTTCAGGTTAAATACATGCATGCATATATTGAGGTATGTGCAAGCCTGCTCTTAGGAAAATTAAGCTGCAATCCTTTGCATGATTGACTGGGAATATGTCCCCAAGAATTTATATAAGAGTGACTCACTACCAGTGAGTGTGTAGACATTGTTGAGCTAGACGGACCAATGGTCAAACTCAGCATGCAGCAGCTTCCTATGTTCCTATAAGGAGAGACTTGCAGGATCAGATCTGGCCCAGCATCCTGTTATCACAGTGGCCTATGAGAAGCTCTCTGAAGCCACCAAAGCGGAGGACAGACATTACATCAAGAGAGGACTCTAAAAGTACATTGCTCAGCCACTCTGCATCCCAGCTTCACAAATGAGCTGGCAGAGCTGCCATGCCAGTGAAATGAATGTGTCTGTTTTGTCTCTTCCTTGCCGTTCCATTTTTGGCTGCCGTCCCCACTTCCACCTTGTGCTGCGGAAAGTTAGCAAACTAATGTGTGTGCCTTGGTGCACGTGACAGGATGCTTTCCATCTCAAGCACTGGGATGTGGAGGAGAGTTGGAGCTACAGCAAGGAAGCAATGGAGCAAGCCTGGACCAATTTTTGCTGTTATGGTTACCCTGTCACCTCAGTTGTGATGCTGGGAAGGACCCGCTGAGTTTGCTGCGCTTGGTTTGCACCTGGTCCCCCCCCCCCAAATGCTTAACATTGAAAATCAGGATGAGTAATAAAGGTGGTTTTCAAAGTAAGAAAGTAATAATAATAATAAATCGCAAAGTGCTCCAGTCACAAAGCAACAGAACTCAGGTGCCCTAGCATTCTTACAGGTAAAATGGAACTTGGAGAAGCCTCTGAACAGTGTGCTGTGGGTTGCAGAGATGCACAGATTATTGGTTCACAGAATCACAGAACTGTGGAGTTGAAAGGGACCACGAGGGTCATCTAGTCCAACCCCCCTGAAATGCAGGAAACTTTTGTCCAATGTGGGGCTCAAAGACACGACCCTGAGATTAACAGTCTCATGCTCTGACAACTGAGCCATCTCAGCCAGCACTTCCAATTAAAGAATTTCAGGCAGCAAGGCCTAAGGCAATAATGGGGAACCTATGCCCCACCCCCGATATTCCTGGACTCCAACTCCTACCATCCCTGACCATTGGGCCATGCTGGCTGGTGCTGATGTGAGTTGATGTCCAGGAATATGGGGCAACAAGTTCCCCAACTAAACTTGGCCCTCTTTGAAACAGCTAGCAGAGTAGACAGCTCTGATAATGCAATGGTTGGATCCAGGTATTTTTTAAAGCTTTGCATTTCTTATCCCATGGGAGTTATCATTTATTTATGTCTCCTTATGATCTCAGAACTCTGCCCTGGGAAAACTGATGGGAAGTATGGTTAAAGTGGACAACCAGATGGCTGTGGGAAGCAGGAGCTGAGCGCAACCACACTCTGCCCACCTGCAATTCCCACTAACTGGTATTCAGAGGCATACTGTCTCAGACCGTGGAGGTGGAATATAGAGGGGGGGGGGGGATGTGTGTAATGGAGTATCCCAGAAAAAGATACGACTGGCTGAAACCCTGAAGAGGAGGACTCCACACTACAACATTCTGTTGCAGGTTCCATTTGTACATAATGAATGCACATATATGCCATACTGTTTAAAGCATAGGCAGCCTAAACAAACTGAACTGGAGTAAGATAAGGTGTTCCTTTTTTTTTCAAAACAAGTAAGGGGAAGAGCTATGTTACAGGTCTGTACCTGGCCCAGGGAAACAATATTTAGGTACTGGTGCACAGACGTACACACACACACACACACACACACACACACACTGCAATAAGCTCCCTAATTAATTACACATTGCACAGCCATCTCCTCTTGCAATTCTGAGTCCTAATAAGTTCACCAGCATGGACGTGCCAGGGCTTTTCTTCTCACCTAACAAAACATCACTGATCCTTGAAAAACCAGGGAGAAGTTTTGGCTACAACATCAGGGCACAGAGGTCTTTTTAGCCCCAGGCTATACCACACCCACACAGTATAAATATACCGTGGTGGAAAAAGAATGCTTGTAACAAGCTAGAACAAAGCCTATCCTGATGAACTTGGTTAATGCTTACCTATAATCATAAGCAAGTTGTCATCATTCCCTCTTTTCCCCATTTAAGTCTTTGTACAAACGTAGCCAAAATGGCACCACCCGTGCTCAAGAGGGATGTATCCGCAGGCTCAGAGTAACCTGGAGGTTTGTGAGAATATGGGCTTTTCTCAAGGGTTTCTTTTGCACTAACAGCCAATGAAGACTGTGCATCCTTAGGGGCCATTGGAATGCTGATTCCTGGGAGGGAGAATTGAAAACTGGGTGGGAGGCAGAAAGAAATGGCTTGTGTTGGAGAAGGGCATGGCTGATTGACAAACACTGAACTGGAACAGTCTCTGCTGCAGTATTTGTTATGGGTCCGACTTGTGTAGCATTATAATCTACAAAGCAGGTTATGATCAGATGTGTGATGAAGGCTGCACAAATCAAACATGGGCCTATTATAAATCTGTAACAGTCTGAAACTGATGCATATACAACAAAAAGGCAGAGAAATGCATTTCTGAAACTCGCTGGTGACAACTTTGGGTGACATTCAAGTAAATTTCACTCAGGATAAATTAATGGATCTAAAATAGTCATTTTGCATTTATTTCAATGGGTCTGCTCTGCTTTCAATGAGATAAATGCAGTTGAACGCCACTCTCCGTTATTATCATTTGAGCCGTAATGTAAAACACAAAAATCCAAGGTGAACAAACTATAAACAATAACACTATATTGTCCAGCCTATGTGTTGACAAAAGCTGATGGTTATAATGCCAATGGCTGCATTTGAAATATTTATTATGAACAATAAATACAGCATTATTATTTACTGTTTGATCACCTTGACTTTTGGGTTTTGCCTTGTGGTTTACAGAGATATTTTCTCTTTATTTGGGTTTGTTATTTGAGCAGGCAAGCCTTATAAAATGGCACATTTACTTCTGCAGGGGTAACAGAGTCTCCCTCCCCTTTCCTAGGCTAGGAACAGCGCCCAGAAGTGCATTGCAGGGGGCTGAACCCTATGGATCCCTTCCAACTCTACAATTCTATGATCTAAGTTGTGTGTTGCAAACAATGCTATATCTATATAACCAATTCTATCTCTCTCTCTGTGTGTACAGCTAAATATAAAGAAGGATCTGCTCACAGAACAAGCAAATTAAAAGTACTGGAACACATGAAGACATATCCAAGGACTTCCTGAGAGATATAAGGGAAAGGGAAGAGAGAGAGAAAAAATGCAAGTGCAAAAATATTACAGAGATTACACGCTATAACCCCTGTAAAATATATTCTGATATTTTAAAATATATTTCCATGGCCTGAAAAATGCCTATTAGATGCAGTATCACTATAAGTCTAAGATGCATATATAATTTAGGTCATTAGAAATAGTATAACTGCTACCTAATAGTTACACTATAAATGACACTCAAATTCAATCTCATTCAGATTTGAACAAGTCACTTATTTGAGAGCAAGGCTCCGACTCCCACCAGCAGGGCCAGCAGGTAGGCCAGCAGGGCCAATAGGTAGGGCAGATGGGAACTGGAGGTTAACAGCATCTGGAGGGTCATCCAGCTTCCCCATTCCTGATTTAAAGATTGTACTTGCTGTACTGCATCATAAGCTGGTAAAATGGTATGGGGGGAAATTGAAATTTCTCAGCTTCTTCAGCTGCTCATGTTCCAATGTGACATATACCACCATCTACCGGCGATGCCCTTCTGCATTCTATTTAGGGCAAATAGGCCAGTTGCTATGCAAAATAATAAATGGGCTGAAACCTCTTATTTTAAATGGCAAAGTTCAAAAACAGTATTCAAAAACATTGCCCTCTCCCAGGACACTGTGAAAGTAGCCTTAGAGTGTCCATCCTGCAGCAAAGGAACTTCAAAGTGAGAAGGCAACATGAAACTACTGAATTACAATACATCAAAAGGGTCAATGCTATGCTACGGCTTGTGGGCTGATTTTTTTTATTTTAAAAAATCATAATATGCGTGTTACTTGGCTTACCAATGCCAGGATACCTGTGTTTTCAACAACTATTTTGCAGACCTACCACTCTTGAATTCCTAATTATTCATTTTCCTCTGACCTCACTGTTCATAACCACATATATACCTGTAACAGGATAGCACTTCATATATCTAAAGAAGTAGAAAGCCATCCATGAAAGCTTATGTTGTAATAAATGTGTTTATCTTTAAGGTGAAACAAGACTCTTTGTTCTTTTTGCGGCAGCAAACCAACACAGCTACCCTTCTGGAAATGGTTTCCAAAAGGATTTTATTTCAGCGAACTAAGCCACGACGATACATTGCCAGGCTCTTGCAGCAGATTCTAAACCAGCTGCAAAAAGGCAATCCACTTAAAAGGAGTCAAATCACATTCTATAAATGGCAATCACTATTGGAACAAAAGAAAAGAATACTTTGCATTGCTGCAAAAGGGTTGATACAAAAATCATTTGCATTCCTTGCGCTTAGTCCTTAAAAAAAGATTGTTTTGTGTGTGCGTGCGAGGGAGGGAGGGAGAGATTAACCCCCTCTTTTGAAGTCTCGAAGCAAGGCATACTGGTATTAAACGTTAAAAAAATACCAACACTACACCAACAGCTAAACATTAGTAAATAAGACAGTATAAGAGAAAAAATAAAATTATGTGTTTTACTAATAGCTGATTCTGCACAGGGCTAAAGAACAGGAAGCAAAAATAAATCCATCCAGTTCTCCCCCACCCCCCTGACCTATTTTCATCAGTTAACAAAGCAGGCACACCTTTCAATATCAGTTTTTCATTCCAACTAGGGTTTTGGTTTTTTTTGGTTTTACTCACCAATTGCTTTCAGAAACCCCAGTCAATGTTTCCGTATACTAAGCCTCATCTTTCCAGATGCTTCAGCAAAAATAAATAGCAATCTCCATCTGAACCAGCACCACGCAGTGACAATTCTGCTCAAAAAGCTGTAAGTATGGAGATCTCACATCACGCAGCAGCAGCAGCAGCAGCAGCAAGACAGGCTTGAAGCCACATAAATGAGGGATGGACAGGCTACGAGGCTCACACCAGAAAACAAACGTTTTTTGAAAAGCGCTGCCTTCTAATTCCAGACTGCATTATGCTAACTGTGAAAACAAAAGCAGCCACAAACTGCACACACAGCCCAATGCCTCTTGCTGCAGTGAAAGAGTTCCTCTGTCACAGTGTTTCTTTAAATAATGATAATAATAATAATCGGGAACTAGAAGATACATTAAAAACAAAAGTACTATATCAGGCAGTGCCTCACCCACTGTAATCTTTTATAGTACTTTCTGCAGGCAGGGATGGGCAAACACATCTTGCACGTAAAGGCAAGGGCTGCAATCCTGCCTTCGGTTATATGGAGAGAAGTTCCATTGATTTTAGTGGGATTTGCCCACACATAACTCTGTGGTCAGGATTGCATTCTAGAAGAACAAAAGGAATACTGAGCGCTGGCAGCGACAGCAACAAAAATGAGCTTTGAACTTACTAATTAAGAATGCAGTACTTTATAGACCTACGTGCTACCGGAGAACTAAGATTTGTTAACTTACCAGAATCTATAAACATTTTGCTGCTATTCAGATGGATTTAGGAAGGCTGCATCCTTGCAAATACATCCCAGTGAGGAACAGTGAATGGAATCTGCCCCAGCCTCTGTTTCACTCGCTGACATACAGATGGTTTTCAAAGCCATGCCTCACAACAGCTGGCTTGTTTTTGCCTTCTCATGTGACTGACAAGTTCATACAAGCACTGTCAACTTTAACCTCAGTGACAGAAGGCTCAGCTTGTTTTATACGTTACATCACCAGAAATTATTGACCTTCGGCAGAAAAGGTTGTAGACTTCAAAGCTTTGTGTTCTTTTTTAACCCCTCAAAAAAGAATTTTGCAAATGCACTGTTGTGAGTTTCGTTGTTTTTATTATTATTAAGCATTCTAGTGTCATAAACAATAGGCGTGGAACCTGCAGAAAACATATTATTGTGCTTGCTTAATTATTGCCTAATTGTGACAGGTACAAGGAAGGTATCTTTTATAATTGCCTTCAAAATCTCACTCACTGCCCTGCAAATTACACCTTCACACTTTTTGGGTTTGGTAAAAAAAAACCCAATGGAAGCTATTTTGCACATAGACACAACCAGTTTGACCAAAGATGAGAGAGCCACACAAAAAATTGAACACGTGTAATGTCAGAAACAATGGCTCTATCATGTTACCTTCACATCTCAGGGTGAGGGGGATATCTGTGCACAGCCTTAGTAAAGTGCCCCTGCTGTCAAAATTTAAGACCTTCAGTAGGTTTACAGTAACTAAAGGGTTTGCTCATATTTGTGGCACAAATAAATATTCTGTGTATCTTTAAAAACAAAGCAAAAAAAATATGGTTTGCAATAACCTTTGAGGCTACAAACCATTCTTAGCCATTCACCAGAAAGAAAGGGATGTGCAAGCAGTTCAGTGCCACCAGATATATGTCTGATGAAAGCATGGTGTGTGAACAGGGTCAGAAACGATGCACAAGCTTGTTCCTCGTAAGAAGAGCCCTGGTGGATCACACCAAAGGCCTGTGCAGTCCAGCATGCTCTTTCCTACAGTAGCCAACCAGTTGCCAATGGGATGCTGAGCAGAGAACATGAGGGCAACAAACACTCTCCTCTGGAAAGCATCCCAACGTGGTCTAGGAAGTCACTTCATTGATGCCTGGGTTTGTAGGTTGCAACCTTAGTCACAAATTGTGTGTACATATACCACACAATGTAATTTTATGTTTTATGAAATAAAATTATTTACTTATTTGTTTACTTATAAAGCATTTTGGCAAATCTGCCTAACCAGCATTCGTAAGTCACGAGGATAGTCAGAAATGGTAAAAGTAAAAAAGCTTAAGAAGTGGCCACCTTGTGAGCCCTTCATATAATTTCTGTTGCACAGCTTGATAGATTTCTTCTAACTATTCACACATTGGGTAAGATAAGTTACCCTGCATTATTTACTTGGCAACATGAAAAAGGGGGTGGGTGGGAGAAGATATTATTGTTGTTGTTGTTGTTGTTGTTGTTGTTGTTGTTGTTGTTATTATTAAAATTAAGGGCTGAAATACTACATCTCTCAGTTTGGCAGTGCAGTTTTGAAGTTTAAGAATACAGACTTGCAAACAACTTTTAATCCGTATATGATAAATGAAATCTTATGATTAATGAAGTTGCATTAAGTTTTATTTTTATTCAACTAAAAAACTTGTAAATAAAGTAGATCATAGTTCTTGCTCTTGCAAACTGGGTTATATGACCTTAGCCACAGGTATGACCGCAACTCAGTTTACCTCCTGCTACTTTGTATGGAGAGGGTTATAATAGCATAAACCAGAAACATGTTATAAATGTACACCCTTTTAGTGACTTCTTTGACTAGCCTGAGCCCAACTGATAATCTTTCTCTCCAAGAACTTCGCCACCACATATATGCACAAACTTGCCACCTCGCTGCTGCAACCTGCCTGTGGCAGCATGGCAGGCCTGCACAACAAACTAGATTTTTTTTCTCAGAAGCCGGAGAGATTTTCATGCTTTGCATTAATCACAGTGTAAATATAACAAAACAAATAACACCGCTGGTTCCAGGACTCTTATGTCATATAAATTAACGATTTGTAGCTTACTGATAAAAAGGTAAATGTAAACACAAAATGTCCATGTTCTCTCGAAGTCTGTTAATATTTCAGAGACTAAGAGCTTTTTGTTTCCCATGCACACTTCCAGATTACAATGGACAAGTTCCAATCTAGCATGTCAATACCACTTTTCTACAGATGAACGAAAAATGTCCTTCAAACGTGGGCCAAATACAGAAAAAAATTAGCTTTGTTTCTTTTTTAAAAAATGTACATGTTAAAGTGACTTCAGTATGTGTAGAAATTTCATTATATTAAAGTAGGTAGACTTCAGTCTTGTATATTTAAGCCCCACTTCTAAAAAAATACTGTGAACAAACTACATATTTTTTCAACTAGGTGGTCACTAAACAGTTACATGCCAAATGTTGAAAGAAAGCTTGATTTTAGAAGATTTGGTGTCTCTCTTTTAGGCTCACTGAAGTGGGTGTGGAAGCAGTAAAAGGAGTCCTACACTAAACAACTAAGAACACCAATGTCCCATATGTATTTTATCAATGGCTATTATTATTAAATTTATTACCCATCCTTCAGCAGCAGCAGCCGGGATGGGTTATAACAATTTAAAGTTCAGAATTTAAAACAGAGTACTGTACAGCCAAAGGAATGGGTTTATTAAAAAATAAAACTTATAATAAAGTACTGCATGAGAATGTTAAACGTGCAACCCATTTCAGGATTTTAAAAATATGCTTTCAGTGCACATGTATGCATATATAAAAGGTCCCTGAAAAATACCTTGACTTCCATTATATCCCATGTTTTTATGTGTCTGGTCACAGTTTCCTCAGTTTGCTGCTGTTTCTTTCATGCAGCGGATACAACTAGGTCAAACAGACCTGAGCTAGGAATAGGTGAGTACGTCAATTTTGGTTTCTTTCAGTTTTTCATTCTTCCAGTATATCCAAGTATGCAGCCATGCTCTGAGGGCACACTTCCAATACCAAATCTGCCTATGCTTCCTATTTTGCTCCAACATACTGTGGTGGCCATAATGCCATAGTGAAGAGCAGCAAAACACTTTTGTGCAGTTATGTGTGCTAAAAATGACAAAAATGGGGCCACTTTCCAAGGGCTGTGACAACAGTTTTCAAACTCGTCTCCCTGGAATAACCTACTTTTAGTCTTTTCAGATAGCAACAATTAGCTAAAATGCACACACACACACACACACAAATCTCCAAGCCTACTAAGCAATTTTTGTCCTGTCCATCAACAGGACATAGTCAAAGCTCCTTGTATGCGAAGGGATCAAGTGACACAAGGCTGCCCATGCCAATGTTTTAAGCCAAAATGAATAACGTGACCCAGTAAAGAAAACACAAACAATCAGGCACCTCCTCTTATGAATGAACTATCCATTGTTCCATTCTTAAAAGCACTTTCGCTGAAAGCACTTAATGCATTCCCCAGAAATACAATTCAGTGCCAAACCTACATTGGCTATAAAGTACATTCTACATGTTTCTCTCTCTCCCCCAAGGCATGGTCTGGAGGCACGAGGCTATCACCTTGCTGAATCTAAGTAGGTCTCAGTCTGGTCAATGCCTGGAAACCTCCTGAGGACCACCAACATACTACCAAGGATTCCATGATTGAAAAAGGTGAGATATAAACAAACAAAACATGTGATAAAAGAATTAACACTCCCCCAGGAATAGTATGTGAGGGGTTCAAAGGCACCTACATGCAATCCTAACCACGTCTATCCAGAAATTAGTCCTGTTGAATTCAATAGGATTTCTTGCCAGGTAAATGGGATTAGGAATGCAGCCTGGAGTCTTATGTGGATGTAAACAGCTCTAACATATATGCAAGAAATATCTGAGAATTACCTCTGTAGTATTACTATACTCTTAACAGAAGTGATTTTCTTTATCCTTGAGAAATAAAGGCATATCACATAGATGAAGAATATTAAAAGCAAAAACAAAAATACTATTAAAAGCAAGTTCTTTTAATAGTTTCAACTCCTGCTGGATAAAATTAAGCTAACCATATTCTGCAGTATATGCCAATAAGCCCTGCACACAGAAACACATAAAGCTGCTTACCTTAAATCGCAGCCCCTTTCACCAGATCTTGCTGGAGAGCACGTAAGATGTTCGTCTTCCCTTTTATTTTCTGCATGTCTCCTTGCTTCAGCTGATGCTTCCTGAAAAAAGGTTTCATAACATAGTAAAGCACCAAATCATCAAGTTTCAGTCTGCAGAAAAATATATTATTACACACCCCTTCATTTGTGGGTTTGTTTAGAGTCTATAATGTATCCACTCTTATGCTGATTTGGCTTAAAGCACAATAGTATATTCCATGCAACCTCTCAGTTGGCTTTACAATCCTTGTACTCAAGTTACTAATTCATCTGACTGCTCTAGAAAGGAACAACTTTTTTTCACTTTGGCAAAAACTTGCTACTTGCAAGCATTTTAGGACTCTCGAGAACTGTGTGCGTGCACAAATGGGTGTGTTTTGGCACATGCACACAGGAAAGAGGATATATATATATATATATATATATATATATATATATATATATACATATATATATGAGAATGACATTTCTTTTAAAAGTAGTTAAGACATGGAGCTTTTAGAATTTAATTATCTTAAAAATGCTAAATAACTAAACTTGCAAAAGATGGGTGTACAAGACACCTTGTACAAGAAAGCTATTGCCAGCTACACATTTCTGTGTGCTTACTGCTTCCACACAGAACATACCAAAGGTCTGCTGTCCACAGCTACATCCTATGCTACAACTACATCTGCTCCATGGCAGATCCAGAATAAAAAATGACACCATCACCTGTCACCTAGTTCCCAGCTAAACACATTCCCATTATCCTCATTGATGAGCTACAGTCCATTCCAGATACTTCCCTCTCAAAGGCCTGGAATGGTATGTCCTTGTCCACAGATAGCATTCTCAGCCAATCTAAACCAGCTACTAATCAGCAACAGCAGACCATATATGAACACTCACAAACAAGGACTAGACCCTGAAACCAACCCAGGTATCAAGCTGTCTCTATATCTGGAAAGTTCTCTGTTGAACTGATGAGCAGGTCTGAGGAGCCAAACAGGAAACAACTTTATTAAAGGACTATGTACATCAGGCTTTCTGTCCTTTAGCTACCTTCTCACTTTGCTTCTAGCCCTGCTTCCTGCTTGGGCCTAACTAACTAAAGTAGACACGGGAGGTGCCCTTAAAGGTACACTCCCTTACAATATCCATCCTGGCAACACTATTGCTGGTCCTAAAAATATCAGCTATGCAACATCAGCTGCTTGTTCACCTGTCCGTGTTCTAGGGTTGCATATGCTGTCATCTGCCACCAAAGGAACATAAAAGCTGGTACATAGTTAGACCACTGGCCCATACAGCCCAGTATTGCTGACGCTGCCTTGCTGGTTCAGAATCCGCTGTTTAATAATTTAATTGTGCAACCCTAATTTTTTGTATTACTGGAGGAGAAAAAGTTCTCACATTATGCATAATCTTATATACCTCTGTCATTACTCCCAATCAGTTATAGTTTTCCTGGACTAAAAAGTCACAAACTCTTTAGCTTTTCCTTGTAGGAAAGGTGCACCGACTCCTTGATTGTTACGGTTGCCCTTATCCGCAGCTTTTTCGGTTCTGCAATACCCGAACTATACACCATATTCCAAAAATGGCCATGCATAGATTCTCATCAACTCGTCATGATAATGGACCTAAATTGTCTCTACTATGGAATTTTCACTGCTACTGTAATTGTTTTCATTAAGTTATACACCATTAACAGTTAAATTAGGCCTGCCAGTTCATTGTCTGTGAAGTAAGGTCATGTCTGTTCCAATATGCCTAAGATTACATACTTAACACTGAACTTCATGTGCCATTTTGTTGCCCAAAAGCAAAGCTTAGAGAAATTCTTTTGGGCCTATTTAATTTGCCTGGCACTTTACCGTCCTGAATAATTTGGAGTCATTCTGGCTACCACAATGCTCACCCTTGACTCCAGATCATTTATTAATGAATTAAATAGTACCAATCAAAATACAGGCCCTTGAAGGATCCTGCTGCTCACTTTACCCTATTGGAAGTACTGTCCATTTATCCCTACCCTTTGGTTTCTGTTATGTGACCAATTATAGACTAGCAAGATGATCTGTCCTCTTATTCCAAGACTGATATTAATCAGAAACCTTTGGGGAGGAATTCTGTGAAAAAGTAGATAACGCCTATCAATACAATTCCTGTTTGGCTGGTAAGCCAAACTGATATTTGTAGACCCTTCGGTATGTTTGTAAGCATACAGCAGGCTGTAAAATTAAATGAAAATGAAAAGCAATCATGAATCTCCTAGATTGCTGTCAGTTGGTCCTGTTAATCGCTTGGTCTTAAACATTTTGTTCTCTCCAAGGCAAAACATTTAAGGATAGGAGTAAAAGTGCCCTTTACCTGTTTGTAGAAATCTGTGGAAGGTGATGACCTGGACCGTTCATGTGTATATGGAGATTTCTCAAGCTGCTCATGGCCAGCATCAAGGATGTTGTCAGCTGAATGGTATCTTCCCGAGTTCCGAGTTTCTATAGGTTTCCTCTGCTCCTTCCATGATGCCTGGTATTCTGCAAAGGTTTCCAACCTAGGAGACTGTCCAGATTTTGCTTTGCGGCCACTGTAATGGACACTCTCTTTGGGTCTACTGCGTGCACCAACCATATTCTCAACTCCAAAAGAAGCTGACCTCATCCTCCTTTCATACCATGACCCTTCAATCTCACCTTCGTAAGAATTGGTATGAGGATCATTAGGAGTCTGTACTTCTGGCCGACCATAAGGTGCATGTCTTTGTGAAGATTTTTGGTAGGCAGGCTTGCTCGTTTCTTCAAAGAACTTCCACCTATCTGCAAAAGAACCCAAAGCTTCCTCAGAAGTAGTTGGACGACGGCGTGGCCGGTAGTCATCATCTGACACCCCCACTTCATTTATCTTCTCGGGCTCAGAATAAGATTTCAATTTTTGTTCCGTTGTGAACCTCTTCCTAGCTCCAATGCGAGAAACGTGGTGAATGTTACTACCAGGTGAAGTCTGTTTAGAAGCCTGCCTAGCCCCAAGAAAGCCTGCCTCGTCTTCAGAGACAAGAGCCAGTGGAGAAGAGTTATAATTATTTGTCTTCCGGTCTGGAAGATAATCCGCAGAACTGGGCTCCAGGTCCCTTCGCTGGAAAGAGGTGGCCTTCAAGACCCTGGCCTGGGCCTCTTTCAGATTGTCTTTGTATACATTAGTAAAAGAACTTTCTGATGAGGAGTTTATCTTTTCTGCTGAATCGGGTTTCCAGTTCTCAGCATACTCTTCGGTCTCACCTGACCCCGCTAAAACAGCTGTGCTTTTGCTTTTCTGTAACTTTGCTCTTTTCATCTGGATCTCGTTTCTCAGTGTGGTAGCAAAACGATCACTCCTTCGTGTGTTTTTGCCCAGGTTAGCATCAAATGCAGGCTGCTTAGTAATCTCCGCTTCGGCAGCAGGATCAGCCTGGCTTTTCCCTTCCTGAGCTAAAGAGTGCAACATTGGGGTCTTCTGAGGAGAAATTTTGTAGCTCTCTTCTTGACTCCATTTGAAATCTTTTGGAGGAGCTTTACTGGTGGGCACTAAGGCACATTCCCGCCCATATTCCCGCTCACAATAACTATCATGGTTCTCCTCAAAGTTCTTGGCTTGCACTGGCTTTTCAGGGAAACTTACCTTTCTAGATTCTTCCATTACAATTGTTCTAACATCCTCTCCTTTATTAACTATGTAATGACTGCTCTTTTCACATACATCTAGAGAAGGCTCAACAGGCTGCTGAGGTAGACAGTATTTGGGACTTTGGATCATTGTAGTCATAGCAGGACTCTCCTGTGGTCCAGAGGAAGCGTGGTTCCCTATGCCAGTATTCCGACATTCATCTTTGAGTAGTGGTCTCGAGTTTCCCTGAACAGGCTGTTTCACTGTCACACAGTAATAGCGGCTTAGCCCTGTGTTGTCCATTTTCTCCTCAGCACTCACGTCAGAAGAAGTGGCAGCAGAAGCCGTACTATCAAGTATCCTGGCGTGGTTTGGATGACAGCTACGTTTGTCAGTGGGCCTTTCTTGAATGCCAGCATAAGTGGAGAGGTGCCGCTGTTCTTTAGGTGACACAGAGACTTTTGCGTTGCGAAAGAAAGTGCTTTCATCACTGTACTGGCGCTGGTGATGGTGGCCATAAGTGGACTGTGCAAATCGAACGTCCGTGCTGGACAGAGATGATTGCAGCCTGCTGAAATTTCCTATGTTGTTGTTGTTGACCCTGTCCCCGGCAGAAGACAAACCACAATCCAGACTGAGGTCGGATCTGTAGACTGGTTTGGTGCTCTGCCTACCTTCGGAGGCCCTGTTGACAGCTCTGGCATCTCTCTTCTGTTGCTCTACAGTTTCGGCACTCCAGTCACTCTTGGCTTGCAGCCTGTGCTGGACGTCAAAGTGCTGGGTGCTCTGAATACCCTCTGAATAAGGAGCAGCATGGGCTCTCTCGTGACTTTTGGTGGCAGCAAAGCTATCACTACGAAGAGGTGGTGGTGGTGGTGGAGGGGAGGGTGACTTTTTCTTTTCTGGGACATACCATACAGGCCCAAAATTTGATCTTCCGGACCCAGAATACTTTGAATCAGAATGATCTTCCAGCTGGGGGCTCCTGTTGTTTTCATACTGTGGCGCTTGAGGTGCAAAGCAGGTAGTTTTCTCATCTAATCCTCCATTATCACTTAGAAATGAGGCAGCCTTGCTATTTCCTGATTTTGGGGTTTCCCAGTGACCCACCTTGTACCCGGCATTCTCAACTGAGGCAGCATCTGCACTGGTCAATGTGTGGTCAGGTGTGCTAGAGCTAGTAGAGAAAGAGCCGTAGGCAGAATCCCTTTTGCTGGGATTCCCCAAGTGATCAATACTACTGTTGGACTTTGCAGAAGACATCTGTCCATACTGATACACCTGGGGTGTGTGATCCCAGCTGTCCATGCTTCCAGCAGAACTGAACTGGTCTGAGGTGCGATGGAGATTTGACTGGTCCCATGAGCTTGACAGATCATGGGAAGAGGAGCTGTAGCAAAATATGAAAAGGGCTCTCGTCAATATAGCACCAACAAAACCCATACTCTTTTTTGGTAGAAACAGCCATACTAGATATTACAAAAATGCAAACATTATAAAATCAAAGTACACTGTTTCTGTGCTTTACATATGCTGCTGCCTTTCCCCCCACCCCTATTTTTAATAATACATCTGCTGTTACTGTATTTTTCGTCCCATAGGATGCTCCGTCCCATCGGACGCACCTAGTTTTTTGGGGGGGAAATAAAGGAAAAAATGTTGTGGGGCTGGCCAATGTCTGCCCGAAGCACGGGGCGCTCTGCTTCAGCGTGCCCCACGCTCCGTGCAGCAGGCTGCTATCCGCAGCTTAAGGAGCCCTGCGGGAACTCCCGCAGGGCTCCCCAGACTGTGGATGTCTGCCCGGCGCGTGGGGCGCTCTGCTTCAGGGCGCCCTGTGGGAACTCCCGCGGGCTCCTCAGGCATGCTGATAGCTTCCTGAAGCCTGGAGAGCAAGAAGGGTCGGTGCGCACCGACCCCTCTCGCTCTCCAAGCTTCAGTGAAAGCCTGTATTCGCCCCATAGGACGCACACAGATTTCCCCTTCATTTTTGGAGGGGGAAAAGTGCGTCCTATAGGGCGAAAAATGCAGTAAAGATGTATTCTGCCTTATAGCTGTATATGAGACAAGCAGAAAATAAGTTATTAGACTCTTGTTTTTCACAAGGATTGAATTGTGGAATTTATTCAATCGTATTTTGACGCTGCTGCTTATTATGTATTGCTTATGTGCTTGTTGTATAGAATCACAGAATGTAAGAATTGGGAAATATTATGTTATGTGTTTGCATTTTGGTGTTTTTGCCACTGAGCTGTAAACTGTCCTGTGACCTTTTGATGAAGGGGTGTGTGTGTGTGTGTGTACTTTATATATACTAGTATAAAGAAACCAGAGGCCTTTCTCCTGGGCATGGTCGGCCAATTGGTGCCAAAGAAGGACAGAACTTTCTTTTTGTATGCGACAACAGCAGCAAGAATACTCATCGCAAAATATTGGAAGACACAAGATCTGGAAGAATGGCAGATGAAGATGATCGACTATATGGGACTGGCAGAAATGACTGGCAGAATCTGAGACCAGGGAAAAGAGTCAGCGGAAGAAGATTGGAAGAAATTTAAGGACTATTTGCAGAAATATTGTAAAATTAATGAATGTTAGATTGATGGTGGACAGAAATTAATCGATTTCCAGCTGTAATGTGAAGATTGAGTAATAAGTTTAAAATAAGTCATAATAAGTTATAATAAGGATTTGTTGAGTTAAGAATTTCAATTGGAATACAAAAGGGGGAGGTGAGAGGAGGTCCGGGAAATAAGATAATGGAGAAACTAATGAAAATTTTAATTGTTATTTGTTTTGCTTTTTTGTATTTTTGTTATTTTTCTTTTTTTGTGCATATTTGTTTTTGCTTCTTTGTGTTTTGTATTAATTTGGAAAAACTTAATAAATATTACACACACACACACACACACACACACACACACACACACACATAGTGTATGAGTCCAACAGAATGCCCAGTGGAGTCTCCATTGCCCCAGGTCCTAACAGGGAACCCTTGGCATGGGCTTAGTGATCTCTCCACATTTATCTCCCTACTCCCAGGTTGTCCCTAAGGAAAGTCAAAACAAGTAGAAGTTCCCATGTAGCCAGGACCCATCTGTGAATATAAAATCCATGACAAGTTTTCATTCTACTTTGTAATACGTGTCAATGAGAGCATTTGAAGAGTATGTAACAAAAGCATTTTTAAAAATAAAATGAAATCTGTGATTAGGCACATAGAAAACTGTTTCTGAAGCCATCCAGCATAGTGGACAACAAGATCTATAGAACCATAGGGCTGGGTTAAGTGTTCAAAACAACTAAGAAAGCAGCTTTATTTTAAAAGTTTGAATTTGTATTATTAACATAAGCAGTAAATGATAGCAAATGTCTAAAGGCCACTTAATGCTCTTCTTTTTAAAAGTAAACATAGCATGAAACATTTAAGATTACATTACTTAGTACTCCAATAAAACTGAATCAAGTTCCACTTTAGGGCCATGAATGGCAAGTATACTTTTCCCAGGGTTTTTTTTTTTTTTTTTTTTGTAAATTAAAAGTCTGCATATTCTGAGACATGTTTTACATGCCACCAAAACAAAGAAGCAAATGGAATGCAAGGTCTGTGGCTAAAGGAATGCTTTGCGAGAGCTTGTAACCAGATCATGGTATACCTGGATTACAGAGAGACATTTTACCACCTGAACTAAGATGTATTTTTTTTTATCCCCCAAATAGTTCTCATACAACTCATTACTGAGAAACATTCAGTGATTGAACAGGCGACGATGTGCCCTACCCAATTCTTTTTAATTGCTACATAGCAGGTAGAGATGTAATTAGAGAAAGCAATTGCATGACAATTCTTTAGGCATACACAGAGTGTGTTTTCCTCTTAAATAATTGCTTTGTTATAGGAGATTTGGTTTCTTACTCCTTCCATTGCGTTTTAGTACTTTTAAGGGGCTTTACACACCTGAAAACTGACGCCTGAAGAAAGGCTGAGAGAAAAGAAAAGAAAACCTGCCGGAAGAACCTGTAGTTCACTCTATTTACTTAGCTGCATAATGGAAAATACCCTGCAGACTAAGGGCCATCAAGCCCTTGTTATATCTAAGTTCCCTCATTACACAACTCGCTTCGTGCACAAAGACAAACTTAAAATAAAACCGTGCATTGGTGGCCATTTTAAGATAAGGAACAAACTGAGGCAAGCAATTATTTTCTTACCGTTGGAGCTGGATGCATGTTAATTTTAAACAGGAACTCACCTTGCATGATACCGAGAGTGCCAGGAAGCACAGGGATTGGTTGAGGAGAGCCGTGACGTGGCTGTCTCAGGGTGACTCTCCGTGAATTTGGTCGCATGCCAGGAGTGGGGCCTGCAGGCTAGATCATTCTTTCTGGAATGAGAAAGGAAAAACATAGGCATTTACTGCATATATTTTTTAAGCAATCAACCTCAGACCTAATTAACAAATGCAGTAAGTAGGCTCAGGTTACAGAGCAGTGTCTGCTGCTCTAGGAAATCACCTTTGAAAAGAATCCAGGTGCTTTAAAAAAAAAAAGCACTTGAAATACAGACAGTGAGTCAAAGCCTGGAATGTTTCACCTCTTCAAGGCAGATAAAAGCACTTACTGATTATCTGTGAAATCCCTTATAATATAGACGCATACCGTCTATAACAATTAAGTCTTGTATAATTGCATGGAAGTACAGAAATGAGGAATTTTGTGTTTGAGCAACTCTCATTTTTTAAACCAGAGTAGGTGTGGTTCAGTGACAATGGCCAGGAACTCTGATCCAGATTCAAATACCTGTTCATTAAGAGAGAAAACGTAATGTAAAAAAAACAAACAGAGGGTGCTCCCCACATTTCTCTGTAGTGCTGCCCAGTTTTGCCAGTCAACTGGCACAAAAGCTTCCTGGGCTATCAAGCGTTGGTTCGAGAAGCAAGCCTTAGGCCTCCCTGTCAACCTTGCCATTCCCTATTGCCATCTTCTCATCCAGTAAATGGAGAAAGTTAGCAAACTGTCCTGCATCTGCCTGCTTGAAATAGCGCAGCATCCAATTCAGAGGTCAGCATCACTGACAAGCACCTTACGAGGTCGATACACCAGCAGGGGCCTGAAGCCAACCATCCCACCTTGCTCCTGCTTACTACTGTTGCCTGCTTACTACACCCCTTTTCAAGCATGCAAAACGTGACAATAGTCCAGAGAAGGAGCCCCTGTCCTCTCCTTGTGAGCCTAAGTAGAGAGTGGGCTCACAGGGAGAAGCCAAGCAAATGGTTAGTGGTGACAGCAGCAGGGAGTTCCTCAATGGCATCTTGCCCAATGGCTTCCTAAAATCTTGGGAGCCAACAGTGTTCCACCAGTTTTAGGCACCTGGTTGCAAAGCTTTGTTGGGCGTGTAGAAAGAGGAGAGGCAGGGAGGGAGGTTCAAGATCAGCTACCTGCTCTGGTCACTTGACTGTTCTGTTGTGAAATCTGTCACAAAGGACCATGGGGCCTGTTTTCACATGCTGGTTGTCTCTCAACCCATGTCCATAAAGAAGCCAGCATCAGAATCCAATATGCTGAAGCAACAGTTGTCTATTTTAGCTAAATGGCTTGAAGGCTAATTGCTTCAGGGGTTCACACAGCTTGGCATGTGTGGGAACCAACACTGTAGCAGTTGCATGAGGTTGAATAGCCTGTGTGGACATGCTATTCTGTAAGAGCAATGCCATTTCTTAAAAAAACACATGTCCAAGTCCTTCATAAATCCAACTACCCACACAATGCTGCCAACTTAATGCTATCATGGAGTTCTGCACATGCAAATCTAATCCCACAAATTCAATGATAATTGTGTGGCTGTCTCCACAGTTAGCTGATGAATCATGCAATTGTCTAGTTTAAAAACAGTAGCCTCACAGTGGAATCCCATGCATGTCTATTTAGAAGCCCCTTTGAAATTCAATGGAACTTACTTTCTGATAAGTGATAATTGGTAGGATGGCAGTTTAACCACAAACTATTTATTTGTTTGTTGTTTGCTTGATATATATGCATGGAACCAGAATGGTTTGTACAAAATGTGAATGAAACATGAGACTACAGAACGACTACATGGCCAGATGCTTATCATGGAGAAATGTGGGAATGGAGGATTTTAGAATGGATTTCTGGATTACTGAGAAGGGTTTTTCTATTAGGAGAAGGGATAGGGAATGCTGTCTTTGTGGAACCAACACCATACCTCATGGAGCTTCTCAAGATCTTCGTAAGATAGCTTCTGGCCACATGAACATCACTTTCAGACGGCATTTTCTGCGTTACAATATCCACCACCAAATTCATCTTCCTGAGCCGTCAGGGAAGCAGAGGAGGAACACAGTAGACCAGAAATTCTCAGACTTTTCCATAGTGAGTCTCACCCCACATTAGAAAGAAAAGAAAAAAGCAAGCTGACTGACAGTCCTTGCTCTCATTCCGTGATTGTGAGCAAGGAAAGACAGAGAACATGGTCATGCCAGTCTGCAGAGGAACACTAGAGTAGCATAAAGCCCACTAGAAAGAGAAATTTGCCTAAACCCATTTGAAAGCCATGGGGATAGAAACAAAGCAAAACAGAGAAGAGAGATTTGGGGTTTTGCTTCTTTCTGTGGATGAATTTTGGATTTTTTAAAATTAAAAAACAACAACCCCACACTGCATGTTTCTGAAATACTATGTGAATGCTTTCGGTTTTGTTAGTACATTGTTATAGGCTGCTATATAGGAGAGGATTGGTTTACATTATTGTATCATGCCAACATGCTAGTTACTGAGAAGAGCCGTTGCTTTTAAAATTGAAAAGACCCCTTCAATCATTGATTCCTCTTTGCATTTTAGACCACTATAAATAGGCTATCCAACACAGAAATTAATCCCAAATCCCTTGGTGCAAGCAGAAAGAAGTCTGAAAAGAGAAAGAGCAAGATATTAACAAAAATTATACTGCTAGAGTGAAATACTTTGCAGGCGACTAGAGTGGTTAGTATTTCCTACAATTCTGCTGCATAAACTATAAGTGACAGAATGAGAGCATCTGAACCCAGAAAGAAACTCTGTTACTAACAGCAATAGTAATAACAGCCTTCCTTCGTGTTCCTAACCCTAAACAGATATGATACACTTATGAAGTCGTCCGAGAGAGAAGGAAAACTAAAGTTAAGATTTGAGGGGACAAGACAATGAAGGAAAATATTTCGGCATATTTTTTATGTCGAGGAGATCACACTTCATAGCAAGTCTTTTTTACTGCATGAGGTTATCTTTATTAACACGTTCAGTGAAATCTATTTCTCCCCCCACCCTGCCCCAGTATTATAAGAGCTGAAACATAGTAGAGTTCTCTAACACAGAAAGCTAGAAGCTCCGTTCCTGATTACACGTAAAGAGAGTGCCTTCACTATGGCATCTACGCATGCATTTGTATAGTTATAAGCATTATTTGCATAGTGTCCCAAAGTGTATTATGCACATAAATGGAGTGAAACAAAATAAACAGGAATTACATACAGGTATTATATAGTCTTGTCCCCTCAACAAACACACAGACACACACATACACAATCCCACCAACCCACCAGCAATACTTGCAAATTTAATGAAATACTACTACCAAAATAGAACTGGACAACAAATGTAACCAGTTGCTTTGCGGGATGACTTTCGAACCCACCCACTGGCCTCCTAAAACATGTTTCAGTTTTGAAAAATAAACAATAAACAGTCTTGAAAAATAAACAGTAAATAAAATAAACAATATCACAAAGAGAATTTATGAAGGTATGTCTTAAAACGTAAGTTGGTGAGGGTCAGCAATATATATATATTGTATATATATATATATATTGTATATATATATATATACACAGGGTGAGTCTGTGGATACAGAGTACACATGTTCCATGGGGCCTCTTCTAAAAGACTCACCCTGTAGATGTATGTACCTGGATATTTTAAATAGCAGGTGGTACACACACACAATGGAATATCTATATCTATCTATCATCCATCTATCTATCAATCACGATATACTTATGTGACAATGTCGTTCTACAGATATTTTGTTTTTGAGAAAGTGGCCAATGTTTTGAACAATAAGTTTATGCTCCTTTCCCCTGAAATACATAGCTGTATGCTTGTATGTTATGTTTGTGCTCATATAGTATTGGATGATACTGACCTAAGTCATATTCAAAGTATTACTTAAATCTATTGATTTCATTGGGTTTACTCTGGTATGAATTAGTTGGACATCACCCACTGTATATCTGTGTATGTTTGTACTGTATTCAAAAGGTGGTGGTTGTTTTGTTTTTTTAAGCTCACACTTTGCAATGAGACCCAGCTAAAATCTAAAATATGTGACACTGCTTTCAATGGGACTTAAGAGTTGTGACTAAGCCTGGCATATGACAGCTGCCACTTAACATTTTTGCTAGGATATTTACCAATTCCAAGAGATTTGGTAACATTGCTGCTCAGATTTATTTTCATCTCACACAGCAGTTTCGTGCTGTGACACAAAATCGATATGAACTTACTGATGGGATGATAAATTTAGAAAAGAAAATACATGCTGACAAGGAACGAGAATTTTCAACTCATCGTTCTTTTATTCAAGAAAAGCATTCCCACCCTCTTTTTATAAGATGACAGCAATTGCTTGCTGTTTACATTTAGAGCAAAATTCCTCCCTCTACTGGCCACCTCCTCTGCAAAATCAGTACCACTTTGAAAAGAAAGAAATGCCAGCTAGAAAATGAGGAGATAAGAACAAATCAGTCTCTAAGTCTTTCTAGACTGAAATGTCTCTCTGCTGATCTAACTCCTCACTGATTCAGACAGAATTACATTATGATGCTACTCTTCCTGTATGGTAATTCCACACTGACAAAATCTGTTGCTTTTTATCTTCAAGCTACTACCCTGCATGCTCCTCACAATAACTGTCCCAAGTTTGGATGCATCACCATCAAGCATATACAGTGGTACCTCGGGTTACATACGCTTCAGGTTACAGACTCCGCTAACCCAGAAATAGTGCTTCAGGTTAAGAACTTTGCTTCAGGATGAGAACAGAAATTGTGCTCCAAATGATTCCAGTTTTACGCAGCACAGGTCTGCATTTTTTCGACTTCTGAAGTCTCAGGTAAAAAGTGGAACAATTTCCCACGGGATAAGATTCTTGGGATTCTTGATCTGGGAATTTTCCCAATCACCAACACTTATGCAATTTTATCAAGTTATTGTAACACAGTCTAGGCTGGTAAGAGATGACATTCATCATTATTATCCCTTCAAGAAACACTTCATGCTGCCTGTTCCTTTCAGCTGGTATACAGTAAAGAACTATTTGCTTCATCACACAACAACACCGCTGTACTTTCCTTAACTGTTCCAGGTACTTCATGAGCATTCTCTCCATAATCCTTTGAACAAAACCCCACGGAAAAAAGTCAGTACCACTGTTGCCTGATTATAGATGGTAAGGCCCGTTTTGGGAAATAGCAGCTTGCCCAAAGTCACCCAGGAAACTGCTGAGATGGACCATGCTTGAGACTTCTGCCTCAAAGTTCTTGCTCTTAACCACCAAACAAATTCTGAAAGGAAATTCCTTTCTGATTCAGCTATATCTACTCTCCTCAATCAATAAGACTTCGGCCACCAATTTAATTACTCCAAATTAGCTGCTCCTTTTAATGCAACCACACACTGTTAGATCAATTATATTTTCACCATGGAAGTCAAGTTCTCTGCTAATTTGAAAACAAATATGAACTCCATGTACCTCCAGTCAAATTGAGGTTCTTAACTGATATCTAGTCCTGGAGACCAATACAGCCACTCAGGATATGTGTACTCTAACCAATATATTTGCTCCCCATCATTCCCCTTCTCCAGTGCTAGAAAAAAATACCATGTCACATGAACTTATGGGGGCAAAAGTACTGGGAGAATTAACTGTGGAACTGCATTTACAGATGCTTCTTTCCATCTCTGCTTAATTGAGTGCAAGGGCAAAACACAGCCAAGCGGCTATTGGTCTCTTAAATGTGTGTGCATTTTAGCAGCAACGGACCTGTAGCCTTACTGCTACAGATGGCAATAAAACACCTTGACAGATGGGCAGCCTACTGATGCCTCATGTTTGTCTTATTATGATACAAAAAGGAGATTCATAGCTGTGTTTATCGGATCAAGTTTGCCCTTCTACCGAGAGCCCCCAAGAAAGATGTAATGTTTCATTGCTCTTACAGCAATGTTTATCTTCCTCTGATTTAAGCCAAACACTTTGTTAGTTTAATTATTTGAATAGTTAGTTTAATTTTTTGAATTCTGTTTCTTGAAGATTTTCTTGGAAGATGAAGCTATAAACTATACTTTTCACTAAACTTCAGCTTCTTCCTAAAAAGGGAAGCTGAAGCAACATGACTGGGTTAGTACTCTGAGGAAACTGGTTGTCTCAGCCGCTTATAAGGCTTGTATCTCTTTAAGGATAGAATCATTTTTTCTATGTACTCCCCTCCCCCCACTTTTGAAGCTAAACAGGACTAGCTAATGTGGTGCCCTCCAGGTGTTGATGGATGACAACTCCCATCATTCCTGGTGTCTGACCGGATGGGCTGGGGCTCATGGGAGTTGTAGTCCATCAAGAGCTGGAGGGCACTGCATTGGTAGCACTTGCACAAAACTATAGCATGGAGCTAGAGCATCTCCCTGTAATAACTACCGTATTTTTCGCCCCATAGGACGCACTGGCCCATAGGACGCACCCAGTTTTTTGGGGGGGAAATAAAGGAAAAAAATTTTATTTCCCCCCCAGGTGCGCTGCGCTAAGCCCGAAGCTTAGGGCGTGCTGAGCTCAGCGCGCCCCAAGCTTCTGGGTGCTGGCAAGGTCTCCGCTAGCCGTGGGAGAGCTGCGCGGCTCTCCCAGGGCTAGCGGAGCGCTGCGCTAATCCCAAAGCTTGGGGCGTGCTGAGCTCAGCGCGCCCCAAGCTTCTGGGTGCTGGCAAGGTCTCCGCTAGCCGTGGGAGAGCTGCGCGGCTCTCCCAGGGCTAGCGGAGCGCTGCGCTAATCCCAAAGCTTGGGGCGCGCGGAGCTCAGTGCGCTCCAAGCTTCTGGGTGCTGGCAAGGTCTCCGCTAGCCCTGGGAGAGCCGCGCGGCTATCCCACGGCTAGGGGAGCGCTGCGCTAATCCTGAAGCTTGGGGCGAGCAGAGCTCAGCACGCCCCAAGCTTCTGGGTGCCGGCAAGGTCTCCGCTAGCCTTGGGAGAGCTGGGTCTCCCACGGCTAGTGGATAGCTTCCTGAAGCCTGGAGAGCGAGAGGGGTCGGTGCGCACCAACCCCCCTCGCTCTCCAGGCTTCAGGGAATGCCTGCATTTGCCCCATAGGACGCACACACATTTCCCCTTCATTTTTGGAGGGGAAAAAGTGCGTCTTATAGGGCGAAAAATACGGTGATTTAGTAGGTCACGTGGTTAAATAAAAAGGGTGCACTATCAACATAAAACCATATGGTGAACACCACACACCTGAACTGAACACCTGAACAAAGTAGCAGACTAGGACCTGGGAGACCAGTTTTCTCGTACCTACTAGACAATGAACCTCACTGGGTAACCTTGGGCCAGTCACAGTCTCTCAGTCTAACCTACCTCACAGGGTTGTTGTGAGGATAAAATAGAGGGAACTATATACACCACCTGGAGCTCCTTGGAGGAAAGGTGGGATATAAATGTAAGTTATTATTATTATTATTATTATTATTTAAAAAATGCACGTGGAATTGTATCAAATGTTAATAACATTTGCACATAAGAACCATACTGTGCAGAAGCTGCATGCTGATGCAGGCAGTCCCCATCAGTCTTAGAAACTCATGATATATATCATGGGCAGGCAAACTAAGGCCTGGGGACTGGATCCGGCCCAATCGCCTTCTAAATCCGGCCCGTGGACAGTCAGCGCATTTTTACATGAGTAGAATGTGTCCTTTTATTTAAAATGCATCTCTGGGTTGTTTGTGAGGCCTGCCTGGTGTTTTTTTCCATGAGCAGAATGTGTGCTTTTGTATAAAATGCATCTCTGGGTTATTTGTGGGGCATAGGAATTCGTTCATATATTTTTTTTCAAAATATAGTCCGGCCCACCACAAGGTCTGAGGGACAGTGGCCCAGCCCCCTGCTGAAAAAGTTTGCTGATCCCTGATATATATGCTGGGCATCAAATGGTTCCTTGAACAAGGGTTTGCCGTTCCACACCAACGTTTTAAAGCAGTTTCCCTCTGTTTTAGGTATGCACATTTAAAAGGAAAACTGTTTCAAGAACAAATCTTTAATTCCTGCTTTAAATCACTGGCAGTATAGCAATTAGCAACAGCCTCCTGCCAGTTTCCCAGCTTATTGTTTTGCTTTAATCCCCTGAGTCTCTGTGGATGAGTCTCAGAACAGCAATGACTGGTTCACCATAAAAACAGCCTCTTTCCACCGAGTGATCTTGTATCAAGATAGCAGGGAGACTGACCTGCTTAAGGGACATCGGTATTCTGATTTCCTAACATAATCATTGTTCTATTTTATACAGGAAGCACCTGAAACATTACAACTAGCACGCTGGGTTAAGAGAATAGCAGGGAACCTAGAAAACTAACCGCGGGGAGTTTCTTCTGAACTCAATAGGCTTCAAACAAGTCAAACACACTCATTCCCCTTGCTACAAAGAGTTGCATCAGCTCATTTGTCAGGAAGATAAAATCATTTTTCATGCGGGAAGAAAAAACACACCAATGAATTGTTTGCTATAAAAACAAAACAAAACAAAAAAAAACCTCCTAGAGTGATTTTATATCAAGAGATAAGACTGATGTTTACTCCCCTTAACCTGGAATCTAGTATCAATCCAGACATTTCCATTAAACAAATACCAAAAAAATGAAGAGATAGCTAAAAAATAAAAATATTTATTCTCTTTTTGAGCATCTAAATATACAACAACAACAACAACAACAACAAACAACAACCCACCTGCGTGGCTAATAATTTACAACAGTTCCATGTTAAGTATTTATACTTACTTCCTTAACTCTCAGTCTTTCCCATGTGACTGTATCACAAGCATAGGTACATACCCTCTATCAGAACCTGAGACAGCCCATCTAAGATTTCCTAGATAAAAATATATGCCATGTTATAAAGTATTTTCCTCAGTGCATTTTCAAATATTGAATCCTTTGACTAAAGATTTACTCAGAGCTCCCATGAACATCTGTGCTAATCGCGTGTTGCTGACTTTGGGACTACCTTGTCAATGGAATAGTCCAAAAGACCTAACTCTGGAGGGGGGGGGAGAGGTGTTTATAGATCTGATGCTCGATTATGCAAAAATACACTCAGAAATAAGAAGGGCTAAATTTATATTTTTTTTTACAAACTTACATCTTCAACAATAATGGTTACCGGAATACAAAATTCTCATTTTGCATGTCAGCAGAAAGAGGCTGACCTGTTATTTAAGAGAACCAAATCCCCAGAGGCTTCTAAACTGAGCCTGTCCCCTTCTTGCTTAATCTGTGTGCCGCCTGCAATTGAGCTTAGCGGATATAATTAGAATCACAAAGAAGCCTTATTACAGTATTAAAATAAGGGGCAGCAATGATTCTGATTAGTCATGCACACAATTCTGCTGAGCAATCCCTGGCTACTAGATTCAGGCCTGGGAAAACCGGGTTTTTCCGTAAAACCGTTCTTCATCACAAAAGCTGGGAACGGATACCTGTGAAGCATCAGGATCAACTGAGCACATGTGTTCTGAAAAACCAGATAAACTAATATTAGAAAAAACTATATACGTCTTTCCTGCCTCGTTCCTTTACTCTGGGACCACTGACCCAGACAAAATAATTTACAATGCCAGATGGGAAATCTGGATTCCTTGGACTGATTGTTCAGCAACAGCTGCTAGCTTAGTTGTTTGGTTCATAATTGCAACATGACATCGCTGGGTGATCACAAACAATTCTGATGTGCTCTAGAAGACCTGTTAAAGGTTAGACAGCTAAAAAAACAAAACCCAAGCCTCTTTGTTCGCAGACTCTTATACCCTTTTGCATGTGAATGTATATTTCTTCCTCTATTAGGCCTACCAGCAGAGTCTTACATTCATTTTTATAGAGCATACTCCTTTAACAGGGACTGTGCCAACTCAATTCAGTGCCTACACTCAGCTAAACTGGGATGGTAACAATGGACTGAGTCAAGAGTTAGACTGACTCCAGTCCTTGGGGAGGGAGAATCATGTCCTATGTGGAAAACTCATCAGATAGAGGTAAGGTTTCTAAGCCATTTGCCCTATTGTATGCGGAAGTAGGACTGCCCTGTTTGCATGGAGATGGGCTGTGTGCATAGTTCTAAAGAAATACTTTTTCAATAGTCTTTGGATCAACCCCTTTTCGCCTTGACCCATCATTCAGCCGGGATACTGAAGTCCAGCTCTGAGGGCTGGTTCTCTCACTGTGAGAAGTGAAGTTACAGGGAACCAGGCAGAGGGCCTTCTCGGCAGTGGCGCCTTCCCTGTGCAATTCCCTCCCACCAGAAGTCAAGAAGATAAGGAACTACACAACTTTTAGAAGAAATCTGAAGGTGGCCCTGTATCAGGAATTTTTTTAATGTTTGATGCTTTATAATGTTTTCATATGTGTTGGAAGCCGCCCAGAGTGGCTGGGGCGACCCCGCCAGATGGGCGGAGTATAAATAATAATATTATAATTATTTGTACAAATGAGCAGTTCTACTGAGAACTCTGGGCCTGTATGTAATCTGTATGGATAATATGCAAGGAATACAGGAATTAGCTCCCATCTACTGATGCACATGGACTTGGGTGACGCTGTGGGTTAAACCACAGAACCTAGGACTTGCCGATTAGAAGGTCGGCGGTTCGAATCCCCGCGACGGGGTGAGCTCCTGTTGCTCGGTCCCTGCTCCTGCCAACCTAGCAGTTCAAAAGCACGTCAAAGTGCAAGTAGATAAATAGGTTCCGCTCCGGTGGGAAGGTAAATGGCGTTTCTGTGCGCTGCTCTGGTTCGCCAGAATCGGCTTAGTCATGCTGACCACATGACCCAGAAGCTGTACGCCGGCTCCCTTGGCCAATAAAACGAGATGAGCACCGCAACCCCAGAGTCGGCCACAACTGGACCTAATGGTCAGGGGTCCCTTTACCTTACTGATGCACATGGGGAGAATTACCCCCTCTCCACTTACTATTCATAGTTAGTTTATGTATTTTTCCTGATACATTACTTAGGAGCTATATAGGCACAGCAACAACAGAACTGAATAAATGTCTGGGTCACCGTTCAGCCAACCATCGTCCTTAGTTTCTCTCTATCTTTTTTTTTCCTTTTCTTTTTTTAAGGCTGCCGTGAAACCCTATACAGCTTTTAGGCCACAGTGAATACACAATTGAACCCAATTTTATTTCTTTTATCTAGTACATCATGCAATTTATTTGTCAGCTGTACTTAAAATCAGTTGAGTCAGGGAACACAATTTCCACTAGAGGGCATGTGAAGCAAAGGACTGAGTTTTCTGAGGAGGGGTTTTGCAAGACTTCAGAAAATAACATATGTAATAAATTCAAAAGCATTTTAAGAAGTGACGTTAAGAAGGCTTTTTACTTTAAGTCTGGAACACATCATTTGGCCATTTTAAAGTGAGGTATACCAAGTAGGGAGGAACAATTTTAACCCTGAACTATAAAACATGGGAAAATGTGAAAGAAAGACATGTAGAGACAACCAAACTCTCTAGATTTTTGGCACACTATTTAACAAAAATAACAAAAAACAAATCAAGACAAATATGAATCTGAAAAATGTGAAAACATTAGTCTCAAAATAGGAGGATCATATTCTCGTTCCCTTCCAATCATAAAATTCCCTCACTATAAATTATGGGCAAGTGGAGCAGGGGGGAGTCCAGATCTTTATTACTACATATTTTATCTATTTCAGCTCTTGCCACACTTTCTTTGAAACACTTTGCACAAGTAGTGCCACTGACTTCCAGGAAAAACCTCCTTTACAAGAACTGGCTGAAATTTTCCACATACTTCAGCAGCACAAAGTCCCAGGATTGGAAGATCCATTGTTTCTACTTAAACCCCCCCCCCCCTTCAGTTCAACAGCCTTCCAAACCACCTGTTTTGTTTGTGACTGTTGGCTTTGAATGCCTTACAAAAACAAAAGCAACCCTCTACCAAATTCCTTTTTATAAAAAAGGTTATTTCCACTTTTAAGCCAGGGAACATAGTGGGTGTCCTATCTTCTCTCAAGGCCTCCCATGCCTCATCACCTCAGTACTATACTGCCTGAGTTTAATTCAAATCACCTCACATATAGTAAGTTCCCAAGCAGAGGATTAGGCCACATGAATGTGAGAGATAAAGGTAAAGGACCCCTGGATGGTTAAATCCAGTCAAAGGTGACTATGGGGTTCGGTCCTCATCTCACTTTCAGGCCGAGGGAGCACTTAGCTTAGCCGAGGGAGCACTTAGCTTAGCCGAGGCTAAGAGGCTCAGTGGTTTAGATCACGGTGCCACCCGCTCCCCATATGTGAGGGTTAGAGTTATGTGACAGTTGTATACTGATAGCCTCCTTGATATCTTACCAAATGGTCAATATTTACTCACTGCACAGGAACAGAAAGGGAGGGAGAAAATGGAAACCCATACAGTTTTATGGAAATAAGCTTAGAAGTTATGTCACTCATCACTGCTACTTGGGCATCCCTTCTTGAAGAAAGGGAATCTTCTCAGTGGCAAACCTGTGATTACAGTTGTACCTCAGGTTACATACGCTTCAGGTTACAGACTCCACTAACCCAGAAATAGTGCTTCAGATTAAGAACTTTGCTTCAGGATAAGAACAGAAATCGTGCTCTGGCGGCGTGGCGGCAGCAGGAGGCCCCATTAGCTAAAGTGGTGCTTCAGGTTAAGAACAGTTTCAGGTTAAGAACGGACCTCTGGAACGAATTAAGTACTTAACCCGAGGTGCCACCGTACATTTATACCGTGCTTTTCCTCCTGACAAAGGAAAGTTATACATGGTTCTCTGCTCCACTCCAGTTTTACCCTCCTCATAACCTGTGTGGTAGGTTAGACTGAGGTCCAAAATCCACTAGTGAACTTCATGCCTAAGTGGGATTTTGACCTTGATGCGAGTCTAGACACTGCAACACACTGGCTGTCACCAAATCCTATAACCATGTCACCAACAACCTGCAATCAACAGAAAACAGCAGAGAGCACTTTCAATTTCTAGGCAGGAACTTTCACCAAAATATCAGGCCCACTGTCTCCCCATCTCTTTCCTTAAAGACCTCTATAAACACGGTGAGCTTGACTTGTATGTTGGCATCATATGAGCTGAATATACTCGAGATGTCTTGACAACGATCCTCCAAAGTGTACCATTCCTAAAGAAAATAACCAATGAATAATTATATAAATTACACACTGTGTTCTATTTGAATATTGTGTGCAGGAGGAAGAAAATACAACAACCATGCCCTTTCTTATAGCTCCTGAAATCCTGTGCCACCCTGACCGAGTTATGACTTGCTCCTTACACAAGAAGCAGTGGGCTTTATTATTTATCTGTATTTGTAGGCTGCTTATCAGGGTTTCCCCTCCCACGAGGCACCATCTCCCATAACAATGAGGCTGCAGAGCACCAACCCTGGCCAGTTCAGCTACATTCTTCTGACTTAGCATATATCTGGTACTTCTGCACACCCTGAAAACCTGTATAAAATAAAAACAATCATGGAAACGCTGAAATTAGTATGATCTCACATTTGCTAACCTTGACCTCCCCACTAACTTCCTCTTGACAAACATGACTAAGCCGCAGTTAATATAAGGGTAATCAAAGAAATGTGCTTTCCACTATGATGCACTTCCTAGTTATAATAAAATGAGCAGCTCAAATCATGTCTCACTTGGGCTTTCAATTTGTGTGTGCGTGTTTGCCAAGAGAAAGCACCACCACTTCTTACCACTATTTCTTGCATCGTACAAATAGTATAGGTGAAATAACCATACTGGTGTAAAATGAGAACTTTTCTCTCAATGCAAATAGCAGTTGCAGGGGCTTTAATATGGGCTGCATAATATGGTTAAAGTTTTAAAACCCCTCTGTCCTCATGCCATGGTCCTCATCCACATTGGGGGACCCATGCCCACTTCCTTTTTAAAAGCTGTTCAATGTAGTGTATGGTGTCTTGCATAGTTTGACATGCGATAATTGTATCATTTAAGGTTGTAAGCCTTCTGCATGTGTCGGTTTCACTGCATCTTCACCCCCTGTCATGAACACTTAGAAGCAAACTTTCACAATAAAATTTAAACAAGTTGCTCACCAGACAATGAAATTAGTAATAGTTTTACTTATGGTTGTGAAGCTTGTAGTGAAGCTGGTACTATTTTTAACAAACATAACTCCATTCCCTCCAACATTTCTCCAATGAAAATAGGGACTTTCTAAGGCAAAGTGGGGCATTGTGGGATGAAATCAGAAACCGGGACATCTTCAAATCTGAGGGAGTCAGTTGAAAGTAGGGACACTTGGAGGGTCTGTAAATGATCATTGCTGTCTTCTGAACTGCCCAAACCTCTTTTGCTAACATTAGCAAAATTTTGCTATTTACTTTCCAGGTTACTGAAGATAAAAACATATCAGCAGTCTTGTTTTTATTTTGACCGTATTTCTATATACCGTAAGTATCAATCCCTCAAATAGCCACAATGTAGTACCAAAATAGTTATTTGTAAATGTATATCACTGAACAGTGGCAAGTGCTAATATTAGGGCTTTACAAGAGAGTTGAATCTGGTGAATTTATGTAACATAAAATAACTGATATGCATTTGTATGCAATACAAAATAGTGTGACCTACCTACAGAAACAATAGCTCAGAGCTGCAATGACTCTGAAGGCCATTCATGTAATTTAACCAGCACTGAATGAGGATCCCCTACACCCAAACATACGCATCCAATTAGCCACTTGGTTGATTAATGCAGCTTACAATTACCCAGACAATGCTGGCTTATCTTTGATCTTCTTTTACTACTACAACAAGCACAAAACATAGAGTACACACTCTGAAATACTCCAAAAGAAAAGACAAGGCTTCCATGCTTTTTAGATTAACAGTATTTCCTACAATTTTATCAAGACATCAAATTAACATGCATGGTTCCAGCGAACATAAAAGCAGAAATCAATACTGTTGTCTCCATGTATTATTCAAATACACAGATGGGCTCAACCAATAAATGAAGCACTGGCCTCCACTGTTTACACTATTTGGTGTTTTTTTTCAAATGCACTACCATTCCATTAGCATCCAAATGAAAAACAGAAAGGAAGTTCAGCACCACATGACACTTTCATTTAAAACACATAGGCACGTAGAATCATGGAATCATATTTAACTCAAAGTCAGCATGTCTCCCCAAAGTGCCTGAATGAAAACACATCAATATGCTTTAAAGAACACAACATCTGGGAATTGCAGCCTGCAAACAGGAGACCTTGTGTTCTAGACATCAGATATCCCACTCTGTTAATGTCTGTGTGCACGTATTTCAATGACTTGTGACATTAGAGATTCAGAACAAATATTAAGCAGTTCATACACAACAAAGCACCACAATCGTTATCAGCAATATGGTGGAACACAGGAAAACATTTCCTATAATGTTGCTACCCAACAAAGGTGAAATCATCAATGCTACTAATTACCACAAATTGACATGCAATCACTAGCATCAACTCCTGTAACAGATAAACCCGTTTAACTCAACATGTTAAACCAGATTATGGCTTAATTTGTTTTGTTTATTTAATTAATTAATTTGTATATCGTCCTTCATCTGAAGATCACAGGGCGGTTCACAACATAAAAAATATAAAATGAAAGCACAAAATACATAATAAAGCAGAAACAAAAGCAAACAAACCAATAACCCTCTTCTCCCCACATTTTAAAGGCCATAGAATGTTAATCAGCCAAACAACTAGTTGAAGAGAAACATTTTCGCCTGGTGTCCACAGTTGGGCAGCAGTTTCATTAGTACAAACTGAAATGTCACAAAAATAGTGGCAACCTTCCTTTGTTTAACATCTTTCCTGATAGGGAGTTTTGAAGAATTCAAAAGCTTGCCAATATCTTGTGAGATTCCACTTGGTCCTAATAAAGGCATTGCTCAGCTGTGGATTCTGGCATTATTAAAATTTGTTATGCAGCTGAAACCTTACATTGCAATCCCCTACATGCTGCCTTAAAGGTATGCCCCACTGAATTCAATGGGGCTTACAAGTTAAGTGGGGATAGGGTTGGAACTTTGAAGTTTCTTTTTAATTTTTCTCCCACCTTTCCATTTGTGATGTCATGCTTTGTTTTTTTTTTATAAAAATCCTGGTCAATTTATTCTGTTGGATAAAAAGCATACTAACTCCTAAATTATACTAAGTAAGATTTAATGTGTGCTGGGTTTTTTAAAATTTACCTCCAGTGGTTCTAAGTCTAGCCAAAGTATACCTGGCAAAAATTGTGCCAGTAGATGGCACTCTAGATAGCTGGTTTTGCTTCCCTTTCTTCTTCAAGCACTTGTAATAGCAAAACAAGAGTACTGCTAAATCAGGCCAAAGGTCCAACTAGCATCTCACTCTCACATTGGCCAACCTTTGGGGAGTCCCTAAGCAAGACCATGGTTGCAACAGCATTCTCCGTACCTCAGCATACTTGGGTGACTTGGCCTTATACTGGGTGTTCACAAAGCCAGAACCAGCAGCATGAAGGGGGGAAATGTGTTGCACCCTTCAGACTTATTTGGCCTGTACTGCCATTTGAAAATCTTTCTACCCCTCAATTCAGAATGGGATTAAAGCCTGCCTCTGAACATTTCTGATATCCTAACTATGGTTAAGGGAACTGAGAGCATGTCACATAACCGTGGATTTCCATAGTTTGCTTTAACCATGGTGCAGTGCGACATTTCTGCTGGAACAAACCATGGTTGATGGCGAGGAGATGACCACACATCTAGGATTGGAAGTGAGAGCGCATGATCTATGACTGCAGATCCGTCAGATGCCATCATGACCAAATAACTGAATTGCCACTGGTGGCATACACAACACCAAATTCATGCTTCAATGAGTCAAAACAGCTAAATATAAGGTAGTACAATTACTTGGTTTTTTTAAAAGTATGTAGGGTTTTTGGCTTTGATGGCAAGCTTTCTTTGGTTAAAGAAAGAACAGGAGTAGTTCCTCCCTGCTAAAAAGTTTCCTGCTAAATAGCACTAGCACAACAGAGCCATCTACTTATTTCTCCATATGCCTTTGCCCATCATAGAAGGAAGCACATCCATTCTAGAAATAAAATCAACACAGGAGCGTTCTAGCGTCTCCCCAAATAACCTTTGCTGAGCTTGATTCAAAGGAAAGTGACGAAAATACTATTTGATGATCAGTGCAGAAGCAAGATGCTTATCCCTGAAGAAAATACAGAGCAGGAAGGAAGGAAATACTGAACAGGGTTTGCTGAAATAGTGCCTTACAGACAACACTCATTTTTTTTTTTTTTAAACAACCTATGGTGCAATCCCTTCCTCATCCTTCCTCATCTTCCAAATGTAGGTAAGAGAGCATATGAGTCAGTCACCCAGTGACAGAGACAGGGAAAACCGGAAATTAAGGCACCGGGAACTTTAGTCTAGCTTTGCCCACAAGTATTTTTTCATAAGGGGAAGAATTGAAAAATGCAGTTCCTGAAGTGCTTTTTCTGCTTGGGTGTTGTTTTTTTAACCTGATTCTTAATTGTCTACATATTTGTCTTGTTCACATGTCACAGTAAACCACAGTCTGAAATGGCTTATCATGAAGAAGGCGCATGTCAGTTTGTTAGGAGAGTAACAAACCACGAATGCTGGTTCCAGGGGTTCTTCCTTTCCAGCTTAGGAAAGGATTGAGTGGGGCAGGCATGATTTCAGCAACATGCAACAGCACACAGCTTATTCACAGTACAGCATAAGTTTGTTTCAGACTATGGCTTATGAAGTGTGAGCCAGGCTGCTGACAGAAAGAGAAGAAAAGAACAGGGAGAAGGGAGGAGAGATGGTCATAGGGAAAATATGATGAACAAAACTTCAGCTGCTTCAGCTCTTGCAAGTCGCTAAACACACATGTAACTCCTTACAAACTGAATTCTAGTTCCTTTTCCAGAAGGTTCGAGTCAATTTCTCGGGTTACTCCAAGTTGTGGATGACGGTTAACTAAATGAAGAGTGTTGCAAAGGGGTAGAAAGCATCCAGCTGTGGCTTTCACCCAGAGACATGGTCAAAGAACAGCCAACTACTAGGAAAAGACTAGCATTCCATCACAAGTTAATGGGGCAGACCATTTTCAGTGAGATACAGCTGGACAGAGATAGAACACTGTGGCCTTAGTGATAAATTATTATATACTGCATGTGACTAGCAGAGAAAAGTACATTTAGGCTGCAAAGATTTTAGAACAAGGAGTATGGGAACTTATCACTTCACTGTGCCTAAACATCCCTTGTAATGTACAGCACTAAGAATGTGTTCGCACGTGGCTGTCCATGATAGCAGCAGCAAGCGATTATGTGTTTGGCGAAGCAACTATCATGGTTCGTATGTACAGAAGAAAAGCCTGCAGGATCAGGCCAATCAGTTGCCCGTGGGAACTCTACACACAAGCAGGACCTGAGCACAAGAATATTCTACATTATTATACTGGCAGTTTTATTTTAAACCCCTTTTCTAATATTCCCCACATGGATTTTGACATCTTCACTGCCACAGTAAATGGAGAATAGGGCTAGAATATTTTGCCAGTGAGAAGCATTAACCCAGTGCCCAGAAGCAGATTTATGTAGAATATCCAAACATGACTAACTTTCCTAAGTTATGAACGTTTGCATATCTAAAGGAGAGAAATGTCTGGAAACCTAAAGGGCAGCTACCTTAAAGCTGATAGTTTGCTAAGCAATGAGTTATGTTGTGGAATGTCTGAAAATTTAAAGGGCTCCAAATAAACAGATCATGAAGATTGCTCCATTGCTTAGAACATAGATTGTGTATTAAATGTTCTTTCCTCCCTGCCCAAAGTAGAAGCCAATGTAAGATCAAGTAGATATGAATTATAATATATTCCAGATGGGGTTTTGATATAATTTATTGGTTCCTAGGCTATATAACTTTTGGTAGAACTCCCTGAAACTATTCATATTATCTGGGTTATAGTGCCATCTGCTTTCTTTATTTTGTGCGCCAATCCACAACAAAACTATTTTTAAAGAATTATTAACGACTGTTGTAATATTTTCTCCCAGAGCAAACATGAGAAATAAGCAGGTCGTTGTCTCTAGGAATCTCAGTGACCACTTTCATTTCTGCCATTATTTTTTGTTACAGATGGTGACTGAGGATAAATGAGCATAGTACATCAACTAAGAATTACTGATATGCATCCAGAACATCCATCTTAACATTAAGCTAGTCAAACTGCATAGCTTAAAAGCAGCATAAAAGTAGTCAGTTCTGTGATGTAACGGTTCCTGGTTTGCTCCTCCGTGTTGTGCAATTTTCTGAAGTGAGAAATTAAAGATGCTTGAAAACTAAAGTTCTGTTATGAAGATGTGAGTCTTTTAAAGATGCTCAGGAGGAGATTCCTCTAAATACTGTGGAACCTTGGTTCATGAACGCCTTGGTATTTGAACATTTCGACTCCCGAACACCAAAAACTTGGAAGGAAGTGTTCTGGTTTTCAAACCTTTTTCAGAAGCCGAACGTACAATGTGGTTGTTGGCTGTTGTTTCCAGGGCACCTGCCCCAATCGGAAGCTGTGCCTTGGTCTTTGAACATTTCAGAAGTCGAACAGACTTCTGGAACGGATTACGTTCAAGAACCAAGGTACCACTGTAGTTGATATATTCTCTAACGGGGCCAAATGCCGACACATATCAGGTAATACAAAAATAACTATATTGGACATGTATCTTATACATATCAAAAGCTTGTAAGACCCTTTTGCCTGGATCACATGTAACACTAAACCAAGGTTTGGTAGTACGTAGATGAGCGTCTACGAACCCAGATGAAGTAAACTACAGTTAGCTGAAACAAGCCAATTTCATAGCCCATGGTTGGTGCTGACCTTTAAAGCCCTAAATGGCCTCGGTCCTGTATACCTGAAGGAGCGTCTCCACCCCCATTGTTCAGCCCGGACACTGAGATCCAGTGCCGAGGGCCTTCTGGCGGTTCCTTCATTGCGAGAAGTGAGGTTACAGGGAACCAGACAAAGGGCCTTCTCGGTAGTGGCACCCACCCTGTGGAACACCCTCCCTTCAGATGTGAAGGAAATAAGCAGCTTTCCTATCTTTAAAAGACATCTGAAGGCAGCCCTGTTCAGTGATGTTTTTAATATTTAACGCTGTACTGTTTTTAACACTTGATTGGGAGCCACCCAGAGCGGCTGGGGAAACTCAGCCAGATGGGTGGGGTATAAATAATAAATTATTATTATTATTATTATTATTATTATTATTATTATTCCAAACCGTTCAGAAACCAAGGCTCCTGCAGTCAATCGGAAGCTGCGGAAGCTGCGTCGGACGTTCGGGTTTCAAAGAACGTTCGCAAACCGGAACACTCACTTCTGGGTTTTTAGCGTTCGGGAGCCAAAACGTTTGACTCGCAAAGCGTTTGGAAGCCAAGGTACAGCTTTATCGTATTTTCATTGAGATCTGGCACCAGTAGTGGAGAGCACCTTGCAGTTATTCAATAGCCTCTTAATTTAGCCCCACAGATTGTATCTTAAGCAGAGGCAGCTTACACAGTGTGCTCAAGATACTGTTGAATTCTATCAGCCCCAGTCAGCATGGCCAACAGTGAACAAAGTGTGAAGCCATGTGGGACAAAGGTAAGGATCGACTGAAGGATTAAGAGCAGGCGCATGGTGAAACAGGACCTAATACAGAACGAGAGCCAGAGGCTGTAAGGTTGAGGTCTGTTGCTGAGATGGGCTCTGTAGACTCCACAGGCTTCTTTAGTAATTGGCAAGTTTTTTTCCCATGCTACTCAGAATATCTTCATGTGACTATGTGAGCCTGTGGGAACATTGAGAATAGGCTAGCCTTCACTGATGGCTTGCCATGTCACCCTACAACAAGGCAGTTCTGAGAAGCCTGAAAAGGATTTGTGCAGCTTGGTTACTTGTACATCACTTCTTTTAAACCAGAGGATGTTTGCAGAGGTATGCCCAAATCTGAATCCTATGCATCGTGAATGCTTCCAGGGGGTGCCTCAATATGGGCTGAGGTGACTTAAAATACACACAAGGCAGCATTTTACTTCATAGATTACTTGGGCTAAGTAGTGCTAACAGAAACCTGAAAAACATTCAGTTTCTCTAGACCACCGGTCCTAGTTAAAACTGAATGGGAATTAACCATTCAACAACACACAATAATATATATACCATGTGAAGTTATTTTTTGGGGAAAACCAAACCCAATTAACTCAGATGAGATTCTGAAAAGTGAAAAGGAGAGACTTGTGTCTAGTTTTCAGTCAGCAAGTTGACTATATCAAGAACGAACTTTAGTCTCTGTCATGGTGAATCACAAACCTTACCTTTTCACTACGAGCTTTAGTGACTTGTGCGAACCTTTCACCAGGCAAATGGCTTCTTGTCTGAACCCAGAGAGGTCCACGTCATTGATGCTGACAATTTCATCCCCAGCCAGCAGCTTGTCGGCAGCTGCAGCTTTGCTGCCTTCTTCGATCTGAAAAATAAAAATAAGTTTGAAGTTAAAAGAGAGAAGCTGCTTACTCTAAAATTGTTTATATTTCACCTCTCTACCCCATAGGGACTGATAACATGGCTAATAGCGCCACAAACCAATAAATTAAAAACAGAATAAAACAGTAAAACTTGTATATAAAAGCCAAGGAAGTGACAAGGGGCAGCTAAAGCATTGAACAAAACAACAAATTCAATTTGACCCCATAGCAACAAATTTTTGAAATGCTGCCTAACTTCTAATAGTGAGGCAATCAAAGAAGTCTCCTTTGGAAGGAACTTGCAGTTCAAGTGCCACCACTGTGAAGACCCTGTTCTCATGCAGGCACTGCTTCTTGGACAGCAATAAGGCAGGTTCTTATGGGAGAAAGGGAGTCCTCAAGGTAACTTGTTTACAAACCTTTCAGGTTTTAAAGGCCAAAGGAGAACTTGGAATTCAGGCCACTTGGAACACAAATAAATGAAATTTGTGCAAAACTGCTAAACTGAAATTTTCTGTTCTAGATTACTTCTTTATAAAGAATTCCTTAAGTACAAGGGTGTGACCAGGTGTACTATGCAAATAATGAAAAACACACCTGAAAGATACTGGAAGAAATGGGAACTGCAAACATCCTCCAGAGGTGGAAAGAAAAAAAAGGAGAAGCAGAAGTTTCATATTGTTTTGTCCTTCCAAAGTCTTAAAGAGGATCAGGAGCTCGGAATTCAACCCACAAACATAACACGCACAAAATAACACACAGTTGTTCGCCTCAACCCATGGCAAAGCGCAAATGCAGCTGGAAGGGCAAAACAATTACCAGCAGAGACAGGCTTTCTCTATGTCAAGAATCAAACCGCCCAGTCTTTAAGACAAGAGTTTCTCTAACAAGAATCAGGCCTGCAAGGAATCTTCATTGTTTCACCAGGAGAGGCTATTTGTTTTTTTTTTTTGTTTTTTCTTTAAGGTTGGCAGCACACTGATTGCAGAGGGTTCAGTTACCCCCCTCCAAGCATTTTTCTTTCAGCAGGGGGTGGGGACACAACACATTCCACATATCACATACCCTACAGGCATCTGCTCAAGTACAAAGCACAACACAAGGGTACAAATAAGCATTCCCTGGGCTCAAAAGCATTTCCCCCCTCTGCTACTAAATAAAGAGAAGTGGGGCAACAATTATTTTTTAAGGGCTAAAATGCATTTTAAATAAAAAAAAAGGCTTTTAAAGAAATGTTGATTTTAAAAGATTTACAAAAGATTAGGCTGGATGTTAGAAAGTCCAAATGCAAGCATACTTTGTGGGAAGAAATGCAGTCTCCTTGAATTAACAATGAAATCATTTAAGTTATCAAATCTCTGAGGAAATCTTCATTGCAAGGAAGGAATGCAATGGACATATTCACCCATTACCTACTATTTCTTGCCCTGTTTTAACTCATTATATTTTTCTATTGCTTCTGATTATTTTCTACTCCAGGCATGAATATAATTTGCCATATCAGATTACTGTTTATAATGTACACTTTGCCCAAAAGGAAAGAGAAGCTTTCTCTGTTGCCAAACACCTTCATGAAAACTATTGCACAACTATTGGGGGGGGGGCTTTAAAGGAAAATATAAATGTCTCAGGAAAGGGAAAATATTTTTCTATTTCTTCATATTTACCAAATACACACAGAGAGAACACGTGATGGCAAAGAGGGAAAACAGGAAAGAAAGAACTGGAACCTATTTTGATTTACAACAAAATGTGGAGTTTCAGCAGGTTTGCTTGAAAACGTGAAGCATTAGTGTCAGACAAAAGCCTATCATACAGAAATCGGTTCCTGCTCCTTTGATTCAGCTGTACAGTACATTCAGAATTTTCACCTCCCTCACACAATTATTTTGACTTGTGTAGAGTTGGAAGGGACCATGGGGGTCATTTAGTCAACTCCCCTGCAATGCAGGAATATTTCACTCGAACCCATGACCTTCACATCAAGAGTTTCATGCTCTAGTAACTGAGCTTGCCTAGCTAATGTTTAAACCATTCTGTATTTAAATAAAAAATAAAAAATCATCCTGTCCACAAGAGAAAGGTTAAGAAATGTGGTTTTCTCCTCTGCCAAAAATTGTCAACATATTTCCTGTAGTCTTCTACAAGCTAAGCATATGTAATGCCTTCTGTATATCTCCATAGGATTGCTGCCCAAAGCCTTCCCAACAACATCCTGTGTTGAATTATCATGTCCCAAACTGAACTGTTCAGGAAGGATGTTGGAGGAAGTAAGCAGTCAACACACATAGCTATCAATGTCCTTTTTTTGGCTTCAAATTCCACATATATGTCTACCCCTACTGAAGAAGAAAATACATACAACAGTAAGCCTTTAAAGTAAAATTTAATCAGCATCTTTCTATAATGCTACAGCCCCCCCTACAAGTATTTGTTCTGAAAGAAACTGCATTAGAACTAAATATTAACTTTTAATAGGTTGTCCTCAGTGCTCAGTTGAAAGTACAACAGGGTTTAATTTCAAGATCAGCAGTGCCAATATGCAGACTGATTATACCTTCTCAGTACTTCTGGGTGGACCACACACAGAGCAGCCAAACAAAATGGAAGTTCACATATTATTGTTTCTTCCCAGCAGATTCTCTTGTTTGATAAAAGCCAAAAAAAAGTTGCTCTTAGGTGTGGAAGGGCCCAGGGTTACATGCCTGCTCAGTCACGGATTTCCTGAGGCGCATTAGGACAAGCGGAATACAACTCTTTGAAAAATACGAACGGTGAGCATCTGTTAAGGAGGATCAATTAATGCCAGCTTAACGGTACAAAATGGTCTACAGGGCAACCTCATGACAACTTCTATCGTGTCTTCCAGCTCACACTCTTTATCTTGCTCTACGCGACACTACGTACAGCCTCCAACTACCTAGTTTTTTAAAAAAAGACGTATTTTGAAAGCCTTTGGTTTAAATAAGGCTCAGTTGCTAAAACAATTTAGTTATTCATTAAAAACATCTGATAATGTACCTGGAAGGTGTCTTTCATGAAATAAGGTCAGTTAAATATAAACAGTTGTGTGATGTATTATTGCCGATTCCTCTCCGCTTTTTGGGGGGGTGCGAAGCAGTGTCAATGAGAATAAAGCAGCTCCCATAAAAGGGAGAAGAGTTTTAATCCAGAAGTGGTAATGCAGGGCATTCCAAGTATAGTTACAAACCTTATTTTCCAGGGTTGATAACACACATGGGGTTGGGGGGGGGGGCGAGGACGATAGCTGCAGATTGAAATAGATGAAGGTTGATAGAGATGCTTCAGTCTCAAGAAAGGGAGAGAGAGGGCCATTAGCTTATCAGCTTTCATTGGTTCAGCTGAAGTGCCCACATTCCTCCACAGACACCTGTATAAACAAGCGAGAGGCTGGGTGCGGAAGCACAGCGTCCCATGCTATCTGGTTTCACGTGGAATGATGACTTTGTATCACGTTCTTGTCCTTGGAGATTTTGCCTTTTTTTGTTGTTTCTTCTTAATAATCTCCCAACACAGGAAAAAATAGTTTCAGTTATCAGCCGTTCTTTGTTATCAGCCATGACCTCATGAAAAAAAAATGAAAAAAATCTCCCACCAGCCAAAAATAGATTGGGGACATCTGGCCTGAACTTTTGTTTTTCATGTTAAAAAAAAGAAAGAAAGGTTGTTAGAATCTGGAATTGTGCGCTTAGGTGTTGCCTGCATGGATGGCTTACTTCCCTTTAATGCATGTTTAACTTACATTTAATGCACTTCTTAAACGAAATGGCACAATGTGGAATTAGGGCAGCCTTGTCATTTTGAAACCTTGCTTATATTGAAGAGGATTTACATATTACTGGTCAATTCAGAAAACAATTAAATACAGGAAATTAATTAATCTCCCACCCTTCATCCCAAGGCAGCCCAGGGATCCATCATGATGGCTGTCCTTCTCATGATGATGGTACCACTAGCATGAACGGTAATGATCCTATTTTTTATTTTTCCACAATGTTGACATACCTGTCTGCCTATGAATTTAGCTTTTCTGTTAAGAGAAAACTAATTTTTATTCAGACATAACTAGTATGTCTCCTTGTCCCCTACTATTAAAATTCCATTGAGATCCCTATCTCCTTTTCCCAAAGAACTCTAAGGCATATCCTGTGCAAAGTTTGGATCCCGGCTCCCCTTTGAGCAACAAGCTGACATGCCACACAAATAACATTCACTCTATTTACACACAGCATGCAAATAAGACAAAGAGATCTGGGTCTTAATGGCCAGTCGGAAGAACAACATCTCTAGCACATCTCTAGCGCACAAGGTCAACGAAGGAATTTAATATTTCAATTCTCTTCTTATTAACTACTCATATTCACACCTGAATATGTGAGGATCACATATGGTTCTGGAGCTACAGCTCAGATATGGCAGGTGTGTGTGTGTGTGTGTGTGTGTGTGTCCTAATTTTTTTTCTGTTTTACATATATAATTCAACAATTCCTCAAAGTTTCTAATTACGGTAATACATTACAAAACAACCTTGAGAACAGAGCTCTTTTTTAAAAAAAGAAGGTGGAACATTTACAGCCAGGCATGGCTGAGTCTGTTCACTGCCTGAGACAAGATGGGAAGGTACAAATCCATGCTGCCCCCTTCCCCCCCCAGAAGCAGCTTGAAATTCGCCAGGTGCTAGGTGCATTTTGCACCTGGCTATCAGCCACTTGCAACCAAGTGAAGATGCCCAGGCGCTGAGATGGGGCCTGATGTCCCCACCATCTGGAGGTAGCATGCCTTGGGATCCTTGGATCTTGACTGTTTTCACACACTAGCAACACATCCTGTAGAATTCCATTGTATTTTATTTGAACAATCAGAATTAATTTCAGGAATCAAAAAGTTGTGTTGAAAAATATGGTTTTCAAGTGGTCTGGCACAAAAAAGGCAACTAAGCATTCCGTTTTGGCAACTATAACCCTGGTTTAGGGAGCCATTTGGCACCTAGCTTATTGATCTGAGTTTCTAACACTGCCCAGAAGCCTCACTTAACCAGGAATTGCACAGCAGTGGCTTCTTCCTGCAAAATCTTGCTAGAAGAAGCCACAGCCACGGTGCAACCTTGGTAGTGGCATGAGTGCCTGCCCTTGCAGGATTCCACCACCTGAGGCCCTGACTACAGCATTCCTGGGCATGTGGTTTTGCACCTGAGTCTTGCCATCCTTTCTATTACAACTTACTAGATACTAACACAATTTATGATTTTGATAAAAACTGACTTCCCTGGTTAAAACCAAAACCAAGAGAATTTCAGAATCTATCATCAAAACATTTGAGAGAATACATATCAAACTTTGTGGTTGTAAGGCAAGCAAAAGTAGCAAGAAAAGTTATGAAGAGGCTCCAGTTCTGAAATGTAACTTCCAAATTTCCATGACGTACTTATACTGATCAAAAATAATATTAACCATTGCTATTTCTTGGAATGCTCTAATATCGAGGGTATAATCCTTTTCATTTGTTAGTTGGTTTATTTCATGAATTATGCTTCATATCTGAATCTGGCTACTGCAGCCCCAAGTTGGAAAACAAGCTGAATACACAGGAAGTTACTTTAAAAGCTGTATTTCCACATCTGGAGTATTACCCTTTGCAACCTTTACTGTAAGAGATTTTCTGAACACAGCTTACGGCTTGATTGAACCCTCTTTAGAAGTTACTCCTTTTGAGAAGTCACGCCTGCCTCTTGTGAATCCGAACCGTCTCATTTTTCTGACACTCCCATGTTATAAGAATGCTCATGAACCGCCCTTCCAACAAACATTAAAATATTTGTTTAAATATCAAGTTTGCCACCCAGGTTGAGAAAATCCGTACCTTCTGAAAACCATTTATAAAGCTCATATTTAATTTAGTTCCCATCTCTTTCTCCCTCCCAGCCTCTAAGAGAGTGGGGCAAAAATGGTTTATTATTGTGGTTAACATCTGTGGTGTGTTCAAGCATGATTTTATCCACAGCGTTTCACCCACAGAGATTTGTGTTCCTTCCGATCTACTTTGGGGAAACCATTTCCTTTACAGTAAACGATAAATATTTGTTTACTGTACCAGTGATTTTGAAAAATGTATTGCAAATAGGTGAAAGGATTCTGGTTTGCTTAGTTTAGCTGTATTTCTATGGTCACTTGAAGAAAAAGCAAAAAAGGAACAGAACAATATGATAAAGGAAAGGTTGCCAGTCTTCTACATAAGAAGCTACAGGGCCCTCTGATCTCAGTGACTGACCTTCCTCGCCAACAAAGGTGGATTATGTACAATAAAACAAAACCAATGACCAAGCTGAATTGTTTATTGCACTACAACTCTCGGCATCTACACTGGAAGGATGCAAACGTTCTTGCTTCATTTGGTTTTCATTTATTGTACGTAATACTATTATTACATTTTTATCCCTCCCTTTCCTTTAAGGACATCAAGAAAGCACAAAGGGCACTCCACACACTTTAAACCTCCCATCAATCCTGTAAGGTAAATTACTGAGATGGGACGCGGGTGGCGCTGTGGGTAAAACCTCGCGGTGGGGTGAGCTCCCGCTGTTCAGTCCCAGCTCCTGCCCACCTAGCAGTTCGAAAGCACCCTTAAGTGCAAGTAGATAAGTACCGTATTTTTTGCACCATAACACTCACTTCTTTCCTCCTAGAAAGTAAGGGGAAATGTCTGTGTGTGTTATGGAGGGAATGCCTACGGGTGGCGGGGGGGGGGGATCTGCTGCAGTTGTGAGCAGAGGATCCATGGTTCCCCTTCCTTCCCTCCTCAGTGGCTTGCTTTGAAACAGCAAAGCGGGAGAAGAGCCGCTGAGTGGGGAGGAAAGAGGGACAGAGAGCCTGCTTGCTTTAAAGGAGCAAAGCGGGAGAGGAGAGGCTCCTGTCCGGTTGGCTCCTTTAAAGCAAGCAGGCTCTCTGTCCCTCTCTCCTCCCCACTCAGCTCGCTAAATAGCATTATTAGCAGCATCCTTCTCCACACACCCCATGCGTGCTCCTTGTCCCTTGAGTGCTTTTCCTTCCCTCCCCACTTAAAACGTGGTTACAAAGCACAGATCCACATGGATCCTCAGGATTTTTGCACTGGGTCACCCCGAATTCACCATCAGATCACATAGCATGTCCATGGCTACATCTTGCACCCAAAAAATCACGTACCCACTGTTGCCTGGGGTCGCAGTGGTGCAAAAACGTGGTTACAAAGCATGGATCCACATGGATCCTCAGGATTTTTGCATTGGACTACTCCAAACTCACTGTCAGATCACGTCTGTGGCCACAGCATGAACCACAAAAATCATACATCCACTGTTTTGTTTAGAATATTTTTTTTTCTTGTTTTCCTCCTCTAAAAACTACGTGCGTGTTATGGTCTGGTGCGTGTTATAGAGCGAAAAATACGGTAGGTACCGCTTTATAGCGGGAAGGTAAACGGCGTTTCTGTGTGCTGCTCTGGTGCCAGTTCGCCGGAGCAGCTTCGTCACACTGGCCACATGACCCGGAAGTGTCTGCGGACAGCGCTGGCTCCCGGCCTCTAGAGTGAGATGAGCACACAACCCTAGAGTCTGTCAAGACTGGCCCGTACGGGCAGGGGTACCTTTACCTTTACCTTTAAATTACTGAGAGTGATTGACTGGCCCTTGGTAACCCATTGAGGTCTCCCCATTCTATAGGTTCAGAAAGGACTGCTGCAGTGCCACAAACAACAACAACGAATCACAACAGCCTCATACTTAATGCAGCAAAATAAAGGGATTAGAGAAACAAAAGGAGGATTTGTATATTTGACTTTATAGAAATGAAGAATTTATAGAAATATTTTCTGTTGTGTAACTCCAACACCAAACATGTTGCAGCAGCCTCCCAATTAACTGAAGCACTGTAGCATACATCACTGGACTTCATCAAATGCGCAATACTTCTCGGCAGGAACTTAATCCCAATTGGTACTGGCCATGCCACTTTTTATTATGCATTACAGGCTCTTTTAAGTGTCCTGAATTGTGCAACCACATTTCCACACAGAAACCACAACAGCAATAGCAGTAAGTGTTAATGTCTGGGGAAGATATCACATTTCTACAAGGTACACCATATTTATACAACTATAAAATTGCCCTTCATCAACATAGATCCCAGGGGAGTTTACAAACATTAAAGAAACTAGCAACAAAAGACAGCTAAAATTATAAACACAAACCAATCAACGTATCTAAAACCCCTCACAAACTGTAGAACAATAATGTTCAGCCGTTCATAAAAGCCCCCAAACCATGGGTCATGGGTAGGCAAACTAAGGCCTAGGGACCGGATCCGGCCCCATTGCCTTCTAAATCTGGCCCGTAGACGGTCCGGGAATCAGCATGTTTTTACAGAAGTATAATGTGTCCTTTTATTTAAAATGAACTCTGGGTTATTTGTGGGGCCTGCCTGGTGTTTTTACACGAGTAGAATGTGTGCTTTTATTTAAAATGCAGCTCTGGGTTATTTGTGCGGAATAGGAATTCGTTCATTATTATTTTTTTCAAAATACAGTCTGGCCCACCACAAGGTCTGAGGCACAGTGGACCGGCCCCCTGCTGAAAAAGTCTGCTGACCCCTGCCATGGACAATCAGATAAAGGTCTATTAAAGGTCTGGAGAAACAGTTGTGTCTTAACCTGGCATCAGAAGTCCAAGTCTGTTGTGGCCACCCACACCTCATGGGGAGCAAATTCTATTATATAGTGGGGGGAAACTACAAAGAAAGGCTATCCTGTGTCACCCACAGCAAGCGATCCCCACTGTCAGTATAATGAAAAGGGCCTTCCTTCCATTCCAATCTCAAGGCCTGGGCTGGCTGATATGGGGAGAGGAGCTTCATTATATACTTGGTCTTAAACCCATATTTCTTTCTTTATTATTACTGATTTCATAAAATCTGTGCACCTCTTGATTGTAAAAAACAACAAGCCTCAAAGCGGTTTACAAAATATGTCAATGCCAATTAACACCTTATATTGGACCAAGTAACACATAGGGAACCTGTCATGTGGAAGACATGACTCCATACAGATGTCGCTATCAGCATTCTAGCAGCTGCCTTATGTGGTACCTGAAGTTTCTGGACCATCTTCAAGGGTGGCCCCATAAAGAACACATTACACTAATCCAGGTGTGAAGTTTGCTAGAGCATGTAGCACGATGGCAAGGCTATCTCAGTACAGGAACGGCTGTCGCTCTCAATCAGCTACAGCCTGGAAATAGGAACCCCTTGCAACTGACACCACCAAGGGCTCAAGTGACAATGCCAGATCCAGGAGTACTCCCCCCCCCCAGGCTACAAACCTGGTCTTTCAAGGGGTGAGTGATTGTGTCTCTGTCTAGCCGTGATTCAGCATCATTTTACTAGCCCTCATCTGACCCCATTACCACCTTCAGGCTCAGGAATAATCACAGTTTCATCTAGTTCAGATGGTATGGATCAGTGATGGCCAAACTTGGCCCTCCAACTGTTTTGGGACTACAACACCCATCATCTCTAGCTAACAGGACCAGTGGTCGGGGATGATGGGAACTGTAGTCCCAAAACAGCTGGAGGACCAAGTTTAGCTATCACATGTATAGATGAATGCAATCCCCATGATGGTGGCACAAAACCTCAAATCCTGAAGACTGCTCACAACAGCTTCATATAGATGCTAAACAACATGAATCCACAGCACAACTCTCATGGGACCAGGGAGGAGTCCCCCAGTGCTGCTGTCTAATAACAGCCCTGCAGGTTTGACTGAAAACACCACATCATGGTGCCTACAACTCTCAACCTGCTCCAGGAGGTTACCATGGCTGGTGGCACCAAAGGCTGGTGGATCAACAGGGTCATCACATGCCTCCTGTTCCTCTCTCAAGAGAGCTCACTAACCAGAGCTCTCTCAGTACTAAAATAGAATCAAACGCCAGACTGAAATGGGTCCAAATAATATTTTGTGAGTACTCAGAAAATGCGATTTCCTCACAATTAAAGCACCATCTTGAGGGAAGATGTGACGAATGAAAAAAATGAAGTTAGTAAATGTAAAAGATGTTGCTACCAAAAATCCTTGATTCACTTTCCTCAAAGTAAGTTCTATTGAAATTAGTGTGGTATAACTGGGGGGACAGGGATGAAAAGAGTAGGGATAACAAATACCCCAATCTGGATGGTGACCGCCGAAGAATCAACGAACCAAACACTTCTGATTTACCACAGATGAGTGAATTTGGCAAGGACTCGCTCAAGGACAAGTCATTGACATTTCATGTTGGTCATGAAATTTTTGAGACTAAAACTCTGGAGGCTTGCTCTGTGTGGTAAAGGAAGTACTGAAACATTCAAAGAGAATAAAAGAAGGAAGCGGGAATATAAGAAAGAAAGAAAAGAAAGAGGCAGGCAGAAATCTGGAAGCACTCACTTATTATTTGAAGCCAGACCTAAGTAGATCTGAAGAAAAGAGATGGAAGATTGCCACATAAGCATGGTCAAGGGTCACTTAAGTTTAGGAAGCATGGAGCAAAAACATTGCAAAAGTTTACATCTTCTTCCTTCCAGTCTGAAGCCAGCAGGAGTGTTTTGGCCAGGTGTGACAAGGTGCAGGTGAGGCAGCAAATGTTCAGAACCAATGACAGATCATGTGGGGTGCATTCAAGACTGGGCCACACTCACTGAAAGCAGGAAAAATAGTTTCCTACAGCATTTGTCTGGAGTAAACTAACAGTGTTAAACTCTGAAGGTAGAGGGGTGTGAAGTCTGGCCCATGTGGTCTGTGCTAATTTCTGCAGGGATAGGAGGCCTTCTGCAACCCTTGCATGTGGTATGATGGTGGAGGGTCATCCTGGGCTGCAGGTAGTCCTGGCAAGGTTTAAAAAGTCTTCAGATGAGGGCAGAGTTATCTCCTTACAAGAAGGGGATGGGGATCCTTGGGCTCCTACATGAAAATCTTCAGTGGGGCAGTCATTTTTCTGTCTGCCTTAGATGGGGATTCAGGAACGCCACCTTCTTCATCCTAGGAGTCTTCAGAACTTTCCATTGAAGGGCGAGAGGGATTGTAGTCCATGACATATGGAACCACTACTGACAAACAACAAGCTATTCATGTATTTACTTGGAGGCTTTATATGCTGGGTTTTCTCAAATGATTTCATAGCAGTTTACAAAAATTCAAGAAAGAAAGAAAAGACAAAGAATGGTGGCCTCTTGCATTGCAGTGAGTAGGAGATGGCAGTGGATCAGTATTTTGTACATTACGCAAGGAAGTACAGTGGTGCCCCGCAAGACGAACGCCTCGCAAGATGGAAAACCCGCTAGACAAAAGGGTTTTCCATTTTGGAGGCGCTTCGTAAAACGAATTTCCCTATGGGCTTGCTTCGCAAGACGAAAATGTCTTGCGAGTTTCTGCGGGGTTTTTCCCCTTTTCCCCTTTTCCTAAGCCCTAAGCCGCTTATCAACTGATCCACTAAAAGCCGCTAATCCGCTAAGCTGTCAATGGGCTTGCTTCACAAGACGAAAAAACCGCTATACGAAGAGCCTCACGGAACGGATTAATTTCGTCTTGCAAGGCACCACTGTATATCATTTCACTTGAAAGGATTAGGGAGGTGCTAATATTTTGCAATGATTCCCCCACCAGTTTTTAACGGGATTTAAACACTATTATCTTATTAGACACTGTTTAGAAGAGCTATACTCCTACTTCATCCCCCCTGCCTCATCAAGCCATCACAAATAGCGCATACTGCTGCATCTACAACACTTGGAAAGTATAATTGCCACGAAATCACTACCTTTTTTCACATCTGATAGAGGCAACTGCAGGGATCTTTTTTAATTTTTGCTGCTTTGTCATGAGCTGCCTTCTTCGGATGAAAAGCAGACAATTTTTAAAAGAAATAAATGCAGCAGTAGATAAAATTGGGGGGGGGCAGATGGTCTTCAAGAATAATCTTCTTTTATTTTTATTTTACATAATCTGTTTAGGATCACTTGGAGCAACCCACCTGTAAGATTTGTTCCAGGAACACCTCTAACAAAGAGTGAACAGTGTGAATAATTCAAGGCAAGGTTTTCAAGGTAGATAAAACCTGTTGCCTCTGTAATCTAGGCTTATCCAGGAAGACAGAACGCTTTCACTACATTATCAAGCTATGATCAAATATTAATCCTGCGGTTCTGTATTCCCACACTATGTGTAACGAGAAATAAAATTAAAGTTAAATAATTAATTGGGTTCTGAGAGACCAAAGTGTCAAACCATAAGAGAAGGCTGCCTGTTGCATCTTTGCATGAATCGAGAACGCAACCACCTCATGCTACTGGGAGGCAGACTCAAAACAGAGAAAAGCAGAAATAAATAAGAATAAGAATAAGAATTTATTATTTATACCCCGCCCATCTGGCTGAGTTTTCCCAGTCACTCTGGGTGGCTTCCAATAAAATATTAAAAAGACAATAAAATACCAAACATTAAAAACTTCCCTAAACAGGGCTGCCTTCAGATGTTTTCTAAAAGTCAGATAGTTGTTTATTTCATTAACATCTGATGGGAGGGTCTTCCACAGGGTGGGCGCCACTACCGAGAAGGGGAAGGGCTTTTTCGAAGAGGAAAGGTGGTTTTTACTTTTTCACATTCTAAAATAAAAGGTTAAGTGTAAGAATGGCATGTACTTTAGGGATCAAACATTAGGGAAATAATGCTTTTTTAATTAGCGGCAGAGTACGAATTGGTACCAGAGGCTATATGAAACTACACAGACCTCACAGGCATCAAGATTTCAGGTCTATGCAATGCTTAGTCATTTACTCCTGAAGTTCAGATATGAAACAATAAATATATGGTGGATAACCATCTTTTTTTTTAAGCTAGTCACTACATTTTAGAAAGATAACCTGCAACTGACTCTGTGAAAATGATTACAGTAACTTTTCATATAAAGGAACGTGGAAAGCATGCTTGATCAAATATTTGTCCCCTCCCACCAAAGATTTACCGGTAAATGCTGAATTGAAAACCTTATATTAGTAAGTTTGCTTCTGAATTTTTCACGTGTTATAAGACTTCAGACTTTGGATTCAAAAAGGTGCCTGGCCTTTTGTCAGAAAAAGGAAAACCTTTGGATTCTACCCGTGGTGGTAATTTTTGACAACTGAGGAAGATTTTGTTCAGCTGACCTTTTTTAAAAAGTGCTAGAATTAAATGGTGCATTTGTGTGTGTGAATCTACTCCCCCCACAAAACCCCACCTCAGTAGTGTCCCATTCATATTTTTTTAATGAGAAGCCAGAGCCACAAACCAAAATTTCTCTGCCCAGTTCCACGCTGCCTGCAGAGGACCCAGGTCAAGCAACAATCCTTAACTGATGGGGGAAGTCACAGTTCCTCACATCTTAAGAGCTGTAGCTCTCTGCTTCTGTTCCAGTCCGGAAGCGAACAGTGACAGCCCTTTGCACTACATGGTGTTTCTCAGTACTTGGGGCTTGCTGGAGCTTGTCTGGCAGACAGAAGCAGCTGTTTGCAATTCACGCCCTAAGTTATAATATGTTGTTCGTAGTATGAAAACATTCTAGAGACTCTACCACGCCTCCCAACACTGACTTTTAGACATTTCAGATTATTATAATTTATGAATAACTTTTTACATTCATCTCAAAAATGATACACATGCCATAAAAGCAGCTAAAAACAAGTTTTAAAGCAGTATGAAAAGCCAGAGATAGGTATAGCTCAGTTGGCTAGACTTTAACCCAGGGGTCAGCAATCTTTTTCAGCCATGGGCCGGTCCACCGTCCCTCAGACCATGTGGTGGGCTGGACTATATTTTGAAGAAAAAAATGAACGAATTCCTATTCCCCACAAATAACCCAGAGATGCATTTTAAATAAAAGCACACATTCTACTCATGTAAAAACACGCTGATTCCCAGATTGTCTACGGGCTGGATTTAGAAGGCGACTGGGCCGCATCCGGCCCCTGGGCCTTAGGTTGCCTGCCCCTGCTTTAACCGTTAGAGCATGGTGTTGGTAACGCCAAGGTTGCAGGTTCGATCCCTGTAAGGGACAGCAGCACATTCCAGCATTGCAGGGGGTTGGAACAGATGATCCTCAGGGTCCCTTCCAACTCCTGTTTGTTTCATCCCTACTAATTTGTTGTATGTGTGTACGTACAACCACAAGCTAACGGTGGCTGCTCAACACTTGACCTCTACCCAAAGAAAAAGGTTGCAGAAATTTATATGTAGCTGCTCCATTTATTGTTATATAGTTGCTACAGCAATGCAGTAGAACGAACTGAACACTCTTAGAATTTACACATATGAACTGATATTGGCCAACCGAACATATACAGTGCTGCTGCTGTTTTATTTCAAGAACAGGCAACCATTCTCTTAAGTTTGTTTCTTGGCAATGCAGAGGACTGCTTTTGAAAGGGTGATCAGGAGTTCTTCATGCACAGCCCTTTTGATATCATGCAAAGCACGAACTAAAGGTATAATAAATTGTTTGCAGGAGGAAAGGATGCTGAATAGCCATGGGGGAAGAAAGCTACCTTTAAATATAAACATGGTGGTAAACAAAAGTTCAGATTTAAAAACTCGTCTTGGGGAACAGGAATTAGAGAGCCATTTTTTTTTTGCAAATTTCTCAGAAACATATGACCCAGACATTCAGTTGCACCCGTTTCTATGAAAGAAGCCAAAGCTTCTTTCTATTGCTGAGTTATTAATTGGTAACATGAATCCTCTATAGTGGTGTAGTGTTACACCGAAGCCCTTTATTCTACTCCATGCAGAAACAGGACACTTTCTTTTTCTTCTTCAGGACAATTAACTAGATTAGAAACTAATGGATGAAGCTCCTCAATTATATACAAGGTTAAGAGCACATTAATTTGGTTTCCTTGCAAATTTATAAGGCATTTTCACTTGGAAGAACAGAAGACAACCACTCTACCATGTTTGCTGAAAAAACTAACATTTCATCAACACGTCCAGTTAAAATATGCACACAGACTTTCAGTATGACACAATCCCGTTTCCTAAAAAGAATGTGCTCCTGCTAGTATATTTCAAATATGGATGGGGACCCTTGGCTCTCCAGTTCTGGCTATGCAACATATTTCATTGACAAAGTATTTCATACCTGACACTATATTATATTCAGAAAGTTGATGAGGATGAACACTGGTCTTCAACACATGTGTGGACATGCACTACTGAACAGTGGCCTAATTCAAAGTGTGTCACAGCAGCAGTACTACCACTATAGGTAGAAAAAGAAAATGTAATGAGCCCAGAAGTGCATGTTTGGGTTTAAGGTTGGGCCTAGGTCTGGAAAGGTTCAAAATTACTGGCACTGACTATGCATTTAACATTCCGTAGATGGGACTCCCTGAGTGTACCTCTTAAACACTTGTTACTGACACCAGAAAAAGCTGCCTTTTGTAATGGGAGTATTTTTATTTTATTTTATTTGTTTGCTTATTAAATTTGTACCACCCTATATCTGTAGGTCTCAGGGCGGTTCATAATAGAAAAAAACACAGAATACATAATAAAAACAAAAACAAAGACAATCCAATAATCCCCACTTCCACAACACATTTTTTAAAGGGTATTGGCTGTCAATCAGCCAAAGGCCTGGTTGAAGAGGAGCGGTATTGCCTGGTCCCCAAAGGTGTATAATGAAGGCGCCAGCTGAACTTCCTTAGGGAGGGTATTCCACATGCAGGAGCCACTGCAGAAAAGGGCTATTCTTGTCCTGCCACCTTCTGGACCTCTCATCCACAATTTGATATACAGATTTATCGGTGGTTGCAAGAACCAGTGATCCCTATATTCTGAACAAAATGCTTGTTTGACCTGGAGGTGGGCTGTATGAATTGTGTATTGCTTTGTAACCATTTGCTGGGTCTCTGGACTGTAATAAAGATTGTTGTTGTTGTAAAAATGCATGTTTAGAGCAAGCCACAGTTCCATGAACAATGGGAAACTGTGGCTGGTTCAAAAGCAAAATAGGAAGCTTTTGGTGTGCTCTTCTCATTCATAAAGAGGAGATGGGTTAGGGGGAACATACAAGCCCAAGGGCCTGCATAGGCTTATAAAGGTAAAGGGACCCCTGACCATTAGGTCCAGTCGTGGCTGACTCTGGGGTTGCGGTGCTCATCTCGCTTTATTGGCTGAGGGAGCCAGCATGACTAAGCCGCTTCTGGCGAACCAGAGCAGTGCACGGAAACGCCGTTTACCTTCCCGCTGGAGTGGTACCTATTTATCTACTTGCACTTTGATGTGCTTTTGAACTGCTAGGTTGGCAGGAGCAGGGACCGAGCAACAGGAGCTCACCCTGTGGCGGGGATTCGAACCACCGACCTTCTGATCACCAAGTCCTAGGCTTTGTGGTTTAACCCACAGCGCCACTCACGTCCCTTGCATAGGCTTATACAGTACCTTTAATAGCAAGCCATGGTTTGCGATTTTGCTTAAACTGGATGTTTGTATGTTAAAGACCAGCCTTCTGTTTCTGTAAGCCTTGTGTTATGAAGGCTGTTTTTCCCACAGCATCCACTGGCACAGAGCTCTGCACATATACAGGGATCTTTTTTCTAGCTACATGGCAGATGAAGCATTGAATTTAGAAGGATTTTTTCCTCACCAAATGCAGTACAACTTGCATAGTAAAAGCCCTAGCAGCCAACACATAAACAATTTATGTGCTTTACAAATACGAACCTTGTCTGTTTGGTGATACTTTAGAACATTATTCCTGTAGTAGTCTAAACATGGAGGGAAATATGCATCGCATTAATCTAAAGAAGTGCTTGGAGCAGGAAAATATTATTACTCAGATTTCTACAAAAGAAAGGGACTAACAAGCTAACACAAAAGTGCTACAGTGGAGGATTTTATCCTAAAGGCTAATGTAATGCAAATATTTGGTTTGGCACGGATCACTTTAAAAAACACAGTGTTAAATGCACTAACAGTGCAGTCTTATGTGGACTACTCAGAAGTAAGCCCCATTTGCTTCAATGGGGTATACCACCAGGAATAAATATATAAATACACACTCTCTCTCCCTCTCTCTCTCTCTCTATATGCCTAAAGCAGTCATTCTTCTGTATTGGCTTGAAAACAAGCAATTTTCTCAAAAAGTAAAAACAAGAGTAGATTTTTTTCATTAAGAACAGCTGAATGTTAATTACACTTAAGGCATCTCCTTATAAAAACAACTTGTCAGAATCTAGGAGCGGCCACATTAAACTAGCTCACTCGACAGAAATGACCTTTCACACAGAACAACAGCTCAATTGAAGGTGGCTGAGTAAAGTCTGGACTAGCAAGACAGAGGAGTACAACTGGGAAAGTCCCTAACAATCATTATTACATTGGTGGGATCTCAAACTGTGATGCGGACTGTCAGTCCCATGAAGTTTTCTTGCTACGTTTAACAACGCTGGTTAACAAATGGCTGAACTCAAGTTTGCAGAAGTTGGCCTGGTGCACAAGACACGGTAAACCAAACTATGGCTTACTGCGGCCACATAAACATGCAGGGTTCAGGACAGGAATTTGTGGTTCTTTTTGTCCTAGCTCCACACTGGGCTAAACCAAAGTTGGGCTTAGTGTGTTATTCAATGCAGGACTCCTGGCCTGTTTTGGGCTACAGTTTGTGATTAGTGAGGACTAAGCTTGACCTTGAGTCCTGAGTTTGGGTTACATGTTAAGCCAAACCCTGACTTAGCTCACCAGAGAGGACCAAAGTGGTTGCAAGCGCTTCTCTGTGAGCCCACAACATTTGCATGGTCCTGATAAGCCACTGTTCGGCTTACTGTGTTGTGCAAACCAGGCCAAGGCACCATACACAATGCACTTCAGTGCTTTCTAAAAGTCTTCTAACCAAAAGATGCAAGGAAAATGTAGGATGGCATCCAACTAAGTCGCTGGCTCAGAATGACTAAAGAATATGACTGCATTTCTATCATGCCTTAAAAAGAAGATAAAGATATATCCTCCACACATTATTTTAAACCCACCATTCCTCTAAGGCAGAGCTTTCCAAACTTTTCATGTTGGTAACACACTTTTTAGACATGCATCATTTCGCAACACATCAATTCAGTTTTACAGTGGTACCTCGGGTTAAGTACTTAATTTGTTCCGGAGATCTGTTCTTAACCTGAAACTGTTCTTAACCTGAAGCACCACTTTAGCTAATGGGGCCTCCTGCTGCCACCGCGCCGCTGTAGCACAATTTCTGTTCTTATCCTGAAGCAAAGTTCTTAACCTGAAGTACTATTTCTGGGTTAGCGGAGTCTGTAACCTGAAGCGTATGTAACCTGAAGCGTATGTAACCCGAGGTACCACTGTACTAGCAAACTGGAGGTTACACCAATGCATTTCCAGCTCTGGGAGGAGCGTGGGGAGAGTTCACGTGACACACCTATACATTGCAGCCAATACAATAACGTGTTGTGACACACAGTTTGGAAAGCTCTGCTCTAAGGAGCCAGCAGAGATTTTTAGCTTCACAACAATCCTGTAAGCAAGGATACAGGCATCTAAACACAGAGGGTTCCTGCCTGATGCTATTAGGCGAGGCCTTTCAAAGCATAGACGCTGCCGCACTTAAAAGAGCAACTTCTCACAGAGGCACATGAAAGGTGCATTATTAAAACTCGTCTAAAAATGAACCTACCATGATAAACTTGCAGAATGCAAGAAGCAGCCTGGATGAAATCTGCTTGAACTGTCATGAGTCTTGCCTCCCACAGTCTTCAGTGCCAAACACAAACCAGGGAGACTATTTAAAGAAAACAACAAAACCTACTATTTTCAAGCTATGCTTTAAACACACACACACACAGGTCACAAAATGTGAGTATTTTACAGATCTCTGAAAAATACATAAGCATTTACAGGTGTTTATAGTTACAAAATATGCTAGGCTGTGGAGAAATGGGGACTGTTTTTTATTTCCTTGACTGGCTGTGCTGTAATTTATTTAGGAGTTCACCTTAAACTCAAGGTTATTGTGTATTACTGGCCCCAAGCAGAGTTATTTGAACACATGCCAACCCTGAGCAATAAGTTACTGGATTTCATGCTCCATGAGGGGTATTTTAAACATAATTCATGGCCTTCGTTTCAGATCAAAAGCACCAAAGGAGTGCAGAGAATTAGATTACAGAGGAGTTAGGGAAGGCAAAGTCACAGTCACCTACCTTCAGAATACATTCCTCCATGTGTATATGTGTGTATGCACACAAACACAAAGCAGTAAAGTTAAACTTTGCATTTTAACAATATTGTCTCAGTTATAAAAGTTCACAATTAACTCAAGCAGAGTCTCATGTCCCTCATTTGTCTTAATTTAAGATGGTATGTTGTTTTCTGCTGTTGCCCGTTTTGTATAATGAAACAAGAGATGGATTAAGGTGAAATACATTTACAAAAAACAAAAAAACAAAAACAAAAAAAAAGAATGCCACAGAGCTGGAAAATGCTCAGGAAAGTGCAATCAAAAAGATGAGGGTGCAATTCCTCTATGAGGGAAGGTTTGCTTTTTAGCTTACCCAAAAATGGCAAGACGGGACAGGACAAAGGTTTCTCCAAGGTGTGGGGAGTGTTTCTCCTTCTCTCATAACCGAAGAACCCAGGGTCATCCAATGATGCTTAATTGTGTGAGACGCAAGACAGACAAAAGGAAGCACATGCTTCAACTATGGAACTCACTGCAACAAGAGGTGGCGAAAATACCAACCCAGAGGGCTTTAAAAGGAAATCAGACAAATTCACAAATGATATGCTAGTAACAAGTATGCCCCTAAATACTAGTCACTGGGAAACAACAGTGGGCAAGGGCTATTATCTTCACATTTGTGTACTTGCCATGTGATTGATACAGGGTGCTGAATTAGATAGTCCTTTACTAGGACTCTTAGTTACTAAATAAGCTCCTCTCTTCTCTCTCATAGAATTATGCTTCTTCCCACTCAAAACCATGCAGTACCCAAAGTACTGCATGAAACAGGAATGTATTTGCTGAAACATCAATATCCATTTTAAAAGGCGCAACCAACTTCCTCTGGTTCTTTTCCTTTTTTCTTAAGCCAGCTGCATCTGTACCTTAGGGATGTCCTTCCCACTTAGAAAAACATGCAGTGTTGCCAGTATTCTCAGATTTCTCTCCTGGACAGAACATTTATCAGAAACGCATGTCTGAGCCAATGTTCAAGCTAAATTCTAAGTGGTAAATTTATTTGCTCAGCACCATTGTTCATTTCAAGGAATCAGCCACTTATGTCAATAAATTAGCAAAGTGAGCCTCTTATCCTAACTTTGAAAGCAGTTCTGTGAGAACCAAGAGTGTATCATCCCTCACAACTATCCAAATAAATACAGTGGATGCTCGGGTTGCGAACGTGATCCCTGTGGGATGCATGTTCGCAACCCACAGTGTTTGCAAACCGCAGCAGCGCATCTGCACAAACGCGGGTTGCGATTTGGCGCTTCTGCACATGCGCAAAGCGTGATTTAGCGCTTCTGCACATGCACAACTGCTGAAACCCAGAAGTAACCTTTCCAGTACTTCTGGGTTTTGGCAGGTACGTAACCTGAAAAAACACAACCTGAAGCGGCTGTAACCTGAAGTATGACTGTAATAGCACTACAATTCAGTGAATATCTCCTACCCCAGGACCAACTGCAAATAAAGTACTGCAAATAAAGAATAATACGTAACCATGCCTTTGTAAGCAAAGCATGTGTGTGACAGGCGCACCATTTTCAGCTCTAAAGGGGGGCGGAATGGGGCAAGGCAGAACAGACAAGAATGGACTTCCATGCATCCTGCTAACGTGCACAGTGGCCAGAAATGGAACCTCAGCATTAGTGGGCATTCTCCTATAAACAAATAAAGCCCACTAGCATTTTTAGTAACTTCAGAAGTATAGCAGCAGGTAGTATTGAACTATCAATCACAACAAGGCAAACATCTGCTTGGCCTAGGAATCTTTTCTTCCTATGCACATAAAAATGTAAGTCCATCATCACACAACCCCCACTGAAGGATCTGTAGTGCTGCAATACCATTGAGCAATGAAATGATTTGAAATGATTTCCCATGAAATCCCTCTTTTCAGTCCTGTGTCTCATACTCCTGAGACACTAGTGATTCTTAAGTAGTAAATTATAAGCTAGTAGATCCTGCAGATGAATTTTCAAGTTGCTGGTGGTTTATGCATTAGGTGTGTATGAGGTAGGAAGGCAAATTACTGTTCAATGTGCAACCAATGTTCATATTCCTCCTGGCCATGAGCTTCTCCCAAATGAGAATGCCTATCCTTCTATATTTAAGGGATAGCTATATTTAAACCAGAATTTTATGCACAACAGAAGGTAATGTGTTAAGTTTTACTAATATCCATCTGTGCATACTTTCTGAAGTAGACTTAGTAGCACCAAAAGCCTGGCTAGAAGATCATAGAAAATGTAGTATTACCTATACATTTATTTATTTCTAGAAGTATTTATTTACTTACTATCCTAAGGACCTCTTCCCACATTATATTAGTAGTACTAAGAAAGCTGAAACAGGTCTAACTTGTTCTCATGCCTTAGTACAACTAACAAAACACAAAGCTGTCCCTTCCCAATTACATCATCTAGCTGGACAGAAGGAATTCTTCCTACCGCAATATTGGTTGGCTGAAGACAGTGTAAAAGTGTGAATGCAACAAACAGGCACCTATATGATACACATGTTTTTGGAGAGTTGGAATTGGCCACACTCTTCAATGCACACTTGGTGACAAAGCTGAATCTCCTGATGTATATAATGTGTGAACGAGAAGCAGGATAGAATTACTTGATTTGTTGAGCAAATAGCATGAGGCCCTTATCAGTTCACACAGCTTCTTGTTGGCCCACAAGCAAACGGAGAGTAACAATATCAAAGCGTTAAATTAAACTAACATTTATTTATTTTTTCAAAATATACCAACACAAGTATTGCATAAACACTGTAACTTTTATAGCTAGAGACAGGAGGAAAGGTAATGTTTCAAAATCCCATAATAACGGGCTGGTAAGTAAGTTTTATATGTGGTGCTACCTTAATACAGTCAGTGCAGACACCCAGTGCCTCAATGCATCCAGCTCTGATTTGCAGCAGAGAGAGGTTCCAAGGCCTGCTTTAACTGGACATATTGATGACTGTGCTTAGGAAATGCTCTGTTACTACTGAGCTATATTCTTCCATGTATTGCAGCCAGGTGGATCCTGTTACCAGGTAGGAAAGTGGAAGGGTATAACATGTCTCATAAAATAAATCTTTAATGTCTCTCTGGCAAGATGCATGTCACTGCACACAAGAATCTCCACAAATTTACCTGCTGGTTTGAGGGGCAGGATTTTAAAATAGAGTAAATTTAAGCCTCCTCACTAGCGCCACATTTTTAAAGTTTGAGAAACATTCTTGTTACAAAGAGATACATACACAAGTCATCCTGAACATAAATCCCACCAGGATAGCTGGAGATAGATTGTCCAACACAACAAAAAAGCATTCCTTGTCATTCTTTCAGATAAACTAAATAAGCTTGACTTGAACATTTCTTTCCACAAGATGCTTGTTAGGTAACTACGTCTTGAATTAATAGGTCACATAAAGATTGAGGAAGCCAATAATGGAAGTCTACTTTTTGAAAAAACAATGAAACTTCAAGCTAGATTACTAAAACAAACAGAAACAACAACAACAGCTATGTATATTTTAATTAAACAAAGCCATATGGCAGAGGATGCTTGCCCGATAGACTGAATTGTGTCACAAGATGTTCTGTTTCAAGATCATGCAACAATTCCTGGCACTGTTGCTTATAAAAACCCCAGAATTATACCCCTTTTCCCACCACCAAGACACTAAAAAAGTAAAAGGAAACACATTCCTGAGCCCCCACGATAAAAATGGCTCAGCGTGTGGAATGCAAGGCAAACATTCCTGTATGAACTCAAAGGTCTGATTTAACTTTGGAGCAGTAGCCATAGCTTCAGGGAAGGGGGGAAATGGAGACCCTGAATGTTGGTCTTTGCCTCCAAATCCCTTGCTCCCAACACCACCACATTCTCTATCGTTGTCTTTTGTAGAAGGGGAAATAGCAGCTTCCTTAAGGCAGGGCACAAAGACAGAATTCATCCCGCATTGTGGGAGAAGAAACCAAATGCTGAAAATATACCTTGTTTGAGGAGAGTCCATTTTACTGTCTTTCTTTTTTCTTTTTTACTCTGGAATGAGAAAGACCAAATCTCTCTAAACAAACAAGAGTAATTTATTTACAGTTTGTTAAATTATCTCAGTATCATTGCCAGGAGTGGCTTCCGTCCAGCTTTTAAAAGCCTAAACCATGTGATTTTCTAAAGAACAGAGGTTCTATGGTTTAGAAAATAAATACCAATGGACAGTTGGCTGGTTTGGGGAAACGCATAGGGCTCTGTGTTATGAGTGACCATATTTGCAGACAAGGCTGTTCCGCCTCCATGCTTTCCACACCTATGTGAGAAAGGTGAAAGCTTGAAACATGACGTTTAAAAAAAAGGAAATTTAGGCTTAGAAACCATGTGGTTTCTGCTTATATGTTACATTTTTGCCACACGTAGTCTCTGTGCAAGTGTGATCTCCATGATCGACTTCTGTCGCTCACTGTTCAAGTTTGTCCAGACGTGTCAAGTAAAGAGAAAAGGGCTTGAAAACAAGAACAAAATATTTGCTTCCTGCAACAGCATATTCTAAAAAAGGTGAACAGAACACTGCCCATTTAAAAGCCTATGGGATTAAGTGTTACTTCTCTCCTTCTCTTACACACACACACACACACACACACACACACACACACACCAAGAACAGTTAAATCAACTACCTATTTTGTCTATCAAACATGAACTTGTTTAAGAAATTGATTTAGGGAAGAAACCCCTCCCCCCATTATTTTGCAAATTAAATAAACCGGAAAAATAAAGCTTTAAAGTGAATTGATCTACAGTGGTACCTTGGGTTACAGATGCTTCAGGTTACAGACTCCGCTAACCCTGAAATAGTTCCTAGGGTTAAGAACTTTGCTTCAGGATGAGAACAGAAATCGCACGGCGGTGGTGCAGCGGAAGCGGGAGGCCCCATTAGCTAAAGTGGTACCTCGGGTTAAGAACAGTTTCAGGTTAAGAATGGACCTCTGGAACAAATTAAGTACGTAACCAGAGGTATCACTGTATTTATGAAGTTTCCAGCCACATGGGTCTGTAGGATAATTTTTAAAAATCAACACATTGATGGGACACAATCTCTTTATTAGGACAAATCAAGAAGCTACAAAGCAGCCAGCAGCCTTTGTAGGACCTTTTTCAGGCTGGTTCATATTAAAGAAAAATAGTGAAGAGGGCTGGGGTAGGCCACAGCAGAAAATTTCAGAATTAACAATGGAAACTCATGAGACTGTTTGCATGGCATGGGGTTGTGGTATATGTGTGGGAGGAAGAAGTGTTACAAGCTTCTACTGAGTCACCTTTCCATCCCCGCCCTCAAAAACACTTGAGCTCTGGGGGTGAGAGTTAGGAAAATTGAAGCCAACAAGACCATAACCTGTTAGCTCTATCTACAACCTGCAACGAGATTGTGTCATGCTAAAATACAGGCAGAACTGTCAGCAGGACTTTAAAGTGTGAAAACATGGAACTATACTCAGTACAGTGGTACCTCAGGTTACATACGCTTCAGGTTACATATGCTTCAGGTTACAGACTCCGCTAACCCAGAAATAGTGCTTCAGGTTAAGAACAGTTTCAGGTTAAGAACAGACCTCCGGAACGAATTAAGTACTTAACCCAAGGTACCGCTGTACTCTGAATACAGCATGATATAAAATCAATTGTTCAACATGGTTGAGCATGGGCCAAAGTATTCCATGGCTTGGTGGAGCTATAGCCATTTGAGAAATAATGCAGCAGCAGCAGCCCATCTATCATGCAACTCAGTGCAGGGAGCAACATTTATACACCAACCAGATTTACTGAGTTTCTGAAACATGTAACTCACATATCAAAGGCACAATCATCTGGGGAGTCATCGTCTGGGCAGTAAGAAAATATTTTGGCTTTAGATACTGTCTTATTTTCTCTGTTCAAGCCGAGAACATTTCTCCCCATTACATTCTGAACTGTCTAGCATTAAGCCCGGTGCTTTCAATTATATTGTGTTAGTTGACAGCTTCTGTGCTTCCATGCACACTCTAGAACAAACCTCCCCACCACACCCCAAAAAAGCTCTCAACCATAAGCGCAAACGACAATCATAACTGAGTTCTTAATGTTTTACAAGATACGATTCTAAACTTTATTTAGGTTCTCATTTTGTGCTGTACGAGTGTAAGATTTGCACGGGGACTGGCATCTTTCGTAACCATCATTTGGTGTGTGTGTGTGTGTGTGTGTGTGTGTGTGTGTGTATACACTAACAGTAGATTCCTGTGCCTAAAAAACAGAGTTCATTTTCTGTAAGGTGTACGTGTGTGTGTATGCACACATGTACATTTAACAACCTCAGCAACATTACCCCGGTTACCTTAAACTCCATTAATCTTAATGCAGTCCTGCAAAACAAAACAGTTTCCTTTAACAACCGGATTCTTGACCTTCTGCTACTCTGGTGCATGAATGGGGGTCGCGGTGGAAAGGATACTGTCCAATCCTGACCGAGAGCTGCAGTATTAAAAACAGCACACGTGCCACAGAATAGCCAGGAGAAAAGACAAACTCTTTCCCCGTAACACCACCATGGCAACAGGGCCCGTTTGCATTCCTCTTCCGTGCTCTCAGAGCATTAGTAATTCAAATTCACAGAAAATGCTCTTTTTATAGCATCTGCCTATTATGGAGGTGATTGTACAGGTCAATCTTCAAACCCAACCCCAAATATCTTAAGAAAGCAAACAGATTTTAGAAGGTGAAGGTGGAAAAGGCAATTTGTGACAATTATTCTTTTCTTCTCTGTGAAAAACCATCCTTGAGCCTCAGAACTTGGCTTCTTACTAAATTCTTCCCTCACATATATTGAGTAGTTAGTTCTACTGGATAATCAATGAAGAACCGGCATGCATTATTGCTATGGACGCTAATTTAAAACGTTTCCGTTTTCCATATATCGTAGAAGAACAACTGCAGTTCAAATGATATCAGAACATTTTTTTAAAAAAAACTTGTTACAGTGATTCCCAAACTTTTTGTCCACTTGACCATTGCTTGGTTATCTTGCTGTACTACTTCACGATTTTTTTTTTTTGCTGCCTGTTTTAGCAACTAAAACCATAGAACTGTAGCGTTGGCAGGTACCCTAAGGGGTCATCTAGTCCAGCCCCCTGAAATGCAGGAGTCTTTTGCCAAACATGGGGTTTTTAAACCACGACCCTGAGATTAAGAGTCTCATGCTTTACTTCCTGAGCTATACCTACTGAGCTACATGCACTTATAGACGCTGTACAATTCTCAACTGAATCTTTTATTGCTTCTTTTATTTCCTTTGTACTGTATTTTTATTATGCTACAATTTGGCTTCCGTGAATTCTAACTGTAATACAATAAAATACAATATCTAAGAGAGGGGTGGGAAAGAAGCATTAAAAACGCAATCAAAAACAAATAGGAATATTTAATGCAATGGGTGAGGAGTTTCCCATCTTCAACAATGATTCCACAGACTACATGAATGAAGCTTATATGGGCCACTGGTGGACTTCATGTATAGCTGTCGACCGTCCCTTATTTGGCGGGAAACTCCCTTATGCTGTCCCTTACTGATGATGTCCCTTAAATTTCCCGGGTTTCATGTTTGCCCGGTTCTGGAGGGAAACAGCAGCTTGGGGTCCTCCACCGCTCGAGAGCGCGCGCGCACAAGCTGCCGCATCTCAGTCTCTCCCTTTTCCCCCTCAGGGGCGTGCAGTGAGGAGACGGGTGGCGACCCTTAGGATCATTTAGTCCAACCCTCTGCAAAACACAGTCAGTGGCAGCCAAAGCAGCATGGCTCCATCAGTGGCGGATTTCTTGTTAGGCTAAGCTAAATCCCTTATTTTGGCTGCTGATCCCTTATTTTCGAGGCTGCTGGTCCCTTATTTTCAAATCTGTAAGTTGACAGCTATGACTTCATGGGTCATAGCTTGGGAACCCACAGCCTAGGATATAATCACCAAAAAATAAATAAAAATGAAGCTATCCTCTGTTACTGAGGTGCTTCCAGACTAGAGTTTTTAGCACTGCACATTAATTGTTCTCCCACAACGTAACTTTCTCTACTGCAGCAGGTACACCCCCCAAAATTTTCTCTCATGTAACTTTTCCACATTATTAACAGCTAGTGTGGAAGTACCCTGGCTGGTTGCTCATTGTCCGTCATCTCCACTAATAAAGATTTATTCAATGCTTAATTCTATTACTGCAAGCTGTCCAAAGTGTGGGGCAGGGTGGGAAGGGTGTGGAGGAGCTAAAATTACCTTTTTAATAATGCATTATTTAATTTGTGGCTTTAATATAGTTCCAAATAATTCAAGACCGGTTCATCAAATAATACATTGCTATACTTAATACAGTCTAGAATAATGATTGTTTACCTCACAAATGTTGTCATGCAGGTCCACTGTAATGCTTGTAGTTAAAAAATTTTTTAACTCCTTTGTGGGTTGTTGTGATGAGTTTACAAACAGATCTCTTGTGGAACAGCAGGGATTCCTGTGTAAAGGAGCCCTTATTCCAATAGTCACTTTTCTTGTTCAGGTTAAGGTAAATCTTCTTAAAGTAATTTAGCTTACTGCAATCTCATTTGCCCTGTTAAATGAACATAAGCATATGCTGGAGACATGGTTTCCTTTGTGTAGTTTACATTTATTTCACTCCAAGAGTTTTTTAGTAAGTTCAATGCAAAAACTCAGTTTCCCCCATTAACAATCACTTGAAGCTCTACTTAAAGATGTGCTTGCATTAAGCTCTGCTTAAAATGAGCTGGTTCCAGAGTCGTGTTCAGAGGCATACTGCTCAAGATGGAGGAAAAGGACAGAGGGACTATCTTCATCCGTCCCCTCACTCCACACGCTTCCTGAAAAATTACCCCATCAATTGTTTTTCGAAGCCACCGCATATGACAGCAGGATGGTTTTTCCTGTGTTGGTGAGCTATATCCAGCAATTATGCCTAAATTACAGGTTGGCGCTGTGGTCTAAATCACTGAGCCTAGGGCTTGCCGATTGTAAAGTTGGCGGTTCAAATCCCCGCAATGGGGTGAGCTCCTGTTGCTTGGTCCCAGCTTCTGCCAACCTAGCAGTTTGAAAGCACGTCAAAGTGCAAATAGATAAACAGGTACCGCTCCGGCGGGAGGGTAAACAGCATTCCCGTGCACTGCTCTGGTTTCGCCAGAAGCAGCTTAGTCATGCTGGCCACATGACCTGAAAGCTGTCTGCGGACAAACGCCAGCTCCCTCAGCCAGTAAAGCGAGATGAGAGCGCAACCCCAAAGTCGCCCGCGACTGGACCTAATGGTCAGGGGTACATTTACATTTACCTTTACCTTTATGCCTAAATTATATTGTCTATAGCTGTATCTCCTACATAATTTTATATAATTTAAGTAGCGGCAATAAATCTGGATACTGAATTATATTCAACTATTCTGCTGAGGGAAGGATTTGGTGTTATCCTACAAAGCAAGAGATATGCATAATCATTCATCCTTATTTATTTGGTAAAGTTTATATCTCACTCCATCGTAGCAAAAATATATATGCAGATATGTAGATACACAAATCATATACATATACACATTATGTCTAATCTCCAGAAAACAATATTCAAGCTGTTTTCTCTAATGAGAATGTGGCTACATTCTGGTATCGTGTTTTCCAGTCTTCCAAATTATATTTTGTTTGGAACCAGCCATGCACACCCATGCTCCTCTTGTATGCTCAGCTTACCAAAAGATTTCCTGGTTTGTTAAACTCTTACATATGACATCTTCCATGCTATCCAAATCTCCTAAGTTTACCATTTTCCCCTGTCGGACCTCAAAATGTTTTTACCACGTCTTTACACCTCTACCAGGTGTCAAACAAGCGTGATGCCAAGGAAGAAATCATTACAATTACAAAAAATATTTTATTACTCAAATACATTAATGGACACAATAATGCTTTAACTATTCTTAACATTAATGCACAGAAATTATACTCTTCCACATTATCCACAACATAATGGAAGAAATCTACTGTGTGTTTTGTTGCAACTTTTAAAGATGCTGACATCATCTCATATATTTACAATAAACAGTCCAAGGAAAATTCCTACTGCTTAGCTACAGCGATATGTAAACTGATTTGCAGTGAAAATAAAACACACAACGAAAGAAAACTTCTCAAGGGTCAACGAAAGCCATTTAGCAATAAAATCTACGGAACAACCACCAGCATGGTGTGTTAACTGCTGTTAGATAGTTGGGGGGGGGGGGGGATTCCACAACTTAGGAGCTGCCAAGCATCTTTACACATAAAAATCTAGCATGTTGGGGGGAAAGCTAAGCCAGTTTTCTAAATGCATGGGGTTTTGTTTTGTTTTAGTAAGGGGAACTATTCAGTATGTAACTTGCCCGACCTTGAATTTGTAGTGATACAGCCCAGGCTCAGCTTTACCACCTCATCTGTAAGAACAAGATGTAAGCTGTAAATTATGGTTCTTACGCATTTAGTGGATGATCTAAGACATTCCTACCAAACTTAATGTCATTTGGGTTATGACTGGCACAGAGAGTTTATACATATCTGTTCAGAGTGTACAATTCTGTTCTACTTATCTATTCTGCTCTTAATTTCTTGTGTACTGGTATACTTCTTCCTCATCATGGCTTTTACTTCATAATAAAAAGTTGAGGAAATACGTAGTCTTGGAAGGCAACAACAATCCATTTTCATTTTTTGCTACCTTGTTTAGGTGCGTCATGTCATCTGAGGAAGGACTCTAGACTGAGGTTAAACCTTTCAGCTTATCTACCTGGCACACCCAAAATTATTTTAAGGTCTACATTAACTTACAGATAATAATTCCATCTCCCCCTTCAGAGGAAGAAGCTTCAATTTTAAGACTTTTTATCAGTTTCAAAGGGCAGTGTATGCAATAAAGAAACCACACAGACTTTCATGTTTGTCCGAAGATCTCAAAGCAGATATAGCTGCTGAAAACTCAACTGTGCAAATAAGTACTCAAGACATTTGGGATTCTCAGATTTAAAAAGAAGTTTTTAAAATGCAGATATGTGGTTCAGTTTATGAAGGGTTCTTGGCTCAAGTTTTCTCTGAGTTCTAAAAAGATAGGACAACAACTTTTTAGAAAAAAACATTTTAAAAAAACCCTCCCAAAATGTAAAAGGAATTCTTCAGAATTTAAAAACAGATGTATGACGTTAGATGTTTCATAAAGCAAAGAGAGTGTGAAACAATTCCAATAAGCCATTTTATACTTAAACAAGAACAAAAGATAACTGTTTCAATATCAGTATATTGTGTAATTTCCATGTGTAACATCCAGCACAGGTGTATTTCATTGCTATCTGAGTAGTTCTGTTTTACACACATGTGCAATGATATTATGTGAAGGTCTGGATTTCTGCCTCGTTTGAACTATCCCCAAGTAACCAGAAGCGGACCACATCTCTTCTAGCCGGAAATTTTATCTTGGCATAGTTTGCCTACCATGATGGTTTTCGGCTATTTTCTTTTCTTCTTCTTCTTAATGCCTTACATGGCTAAAAGTGTCAGACTTCCTTCTTCTGTGGCTGGATTATTTATTATTATTGCTGCTGTTAAGAGACTCACTTTGGCTTTTCTATTCATTACTAATAGCCTCCACTTGAAGTTATCAATGCCCCAAGTTTGTTTCAGAAGCAATGTAAGGCCTTTTTGTTCCAACCGCCATTCTGCGTGAAAGAGTTTTAACTTGCTGGTTTTTTACAAATATAGGCAGATATTCATAAGAACAGTAACAACCAGATTTAGTAATGGCTAGCATGTAGGGAATGGAATGTTTAGAACTTTTTTTTTTTCTTTGATTAGCTCGTTCGCTACTATGTCTTCTCTTTTGAAATCTTCCTTGACTTCAAAAGCAGTTTACCGAAAAGAACTGGAGATGAGGAAAAAACTAAATCTGAAAGACCTCGGGGTTCACAGAACTATTTACTTGGTTCTTTAGATTAATAAGTTTACCTTGGATAGGATCCAGACTGGCCTGCCCCTTTAAAGCAATTTTCGTGTTTGTTAAAAAACAAGAAACCCAAACTTGATAGTATAGTTAATGTTTTGGGAACTCTGTTGCCTCCATCATTATGTACTGAAGCCAACTGTTTTGACTTTGGATCATGAAGAGACAAGGGCCATAAACTGCAGGTTTGAGTGGCCACCACAAGCTTTGCCATGTATCTAGTTATATAGAGAGAGGCTGTGTGGTGTAATGGTTAGAGTAGGGCTTGGGAATCCAAGCTTCAAATGCCCATTCAGCCAGGAAGCTCATTTGCTGACCTTAGGCACCACTGTCTCTTCAAAGGGTTGTTGTGAGTACAAAATGAGGAGGGGAGAACCACATACTTCAAATTGTGATCCTTAAGAGGAAAGGCAGGATATAAATATAATAATTGATAAGTTGTGGCAGGGATAAAAATAGTACACTTTGTCACTGGAACTGTACTGGTGCAAAATATTGAGATCTTACATTTATAAATGAACTTGTGAGTTGGATGTTTTTAATGTGTTCCCTGCTCCTGCCACCAGTTTTAACATACAGTGGTACCTCTGGTTACGTAATTAATTCGTTCTGGAGGTCCGTTCTTAACCTGAAACTGTTCTTAACCTGAAGCACCACTTTAGCTAATGGGGCCTCCTGCTGCAGCAGCACGATTTCTGTTCTCATCCTGAAGCAAAGTTCTTAACCCGAGGTACTATTTCTGGGTTAGCGGAGTCTGTAACCTGAAGCGTATGTAACCCAAGGTACCACTGTATCTCTGTGGGCCTGTTTTTGTTTGGTTCTATGGTTGTTTAGTTAAGCGAAGTAAAGCAACTAACACATTTACTTCCATAAAAATGCAGCAAAGACAGGGATTTTAAAAGTACGAAACTAAAAATATCTACTTTGGATTACGCCACACTGAGTTCAGTGTGTAAGACAGTGTGTAAGTGCCTAAGACAGAGGAAAGAATCTTCCAAGTTTCAGATGTTTGCAACATGTCTGTCTGAAGGTTAATGCATGACATCACACTGGGATTTCATAGTAAGAGCCTCTCCTTTTACCTTAAAAATAAATAAATAATAGTTGCCACCTTATCAAGATGACTGAGCATGTGTAATAGTACCTAATGCCTGTGGGAAGAGGTTTTAATTGCTCAATAATGTGGTGGGAAGCTAACTTACAATACAGTGCAAAGACACAGCAGAATACAACTACAACTGTCATTTGTGAGAACCAGGCCTATGTGGAACTAACCTATAAAATCCACTATGAGAGACTACCTTTCGTCTCTTAGTATATACGGTTGTAATTGTGGACTGTGATTAAGATATAGGGTGTCAAAGATTCGACATAAGCTCCCAAGGCTGTAACAAAACGTATCCTTTCTGAGAAGCACCTTCCAGGCCCCCCGTCTCTGTCCAAGATAAAAGGTAAGAACCTCCCAACTTTGTAGAACAAGCACCAAACAGAAAAAAGCATGTCTGCTGTGAGTGGAGGACACTGTATGAGAACACGTGAATTTGCTTTGGTCCATCTAGTTCTGCCAACGCAGACTGGCACGTCGAGATATCAGGGCTTGGACCTGGGACCTTCTGCATGCTGCACCACTGAAATACCCCAAAACAAGAGAAGCCTACTAATCTGAATTTCTCAGTCAACCTATCATATAGGTCTATCTGCCAACAAGCCCATACACAGAACTACAAGATAGTCACAGATTTCTTCCTTGACAAGCTCTGCCACAGTTTTATTTTTATAGATGATCCTTTTCATAGCTCAGCATGTTTGAGGAACTGAAGCACACACACCTATTTGCACCCCACCCAAAGTGCAGATTAAGCAACACAGGAAATAAAGTTTCGGGTTTTGATGTGACAGGAGTGTTCGCTAATTATATCCTCTCCTTTTAGCTATTTATAAATTGCGTCTTTCCATAATTTATTGGAAGACACCAGAACAACATTTTGTTTGGAATTTGGGAGCAAAGGCTGTCTGGTTTTGGAGAGGTGGAACAGCACATTTATTCACACATCCTCAGAATGCAGACCATAGTCATAGATCTAACAGGAAAGAGACCATTCTGCTTGGGCTTGCTGCCTTCTCAGCAAATTGGTACCTGTGCTTTCATCGGTTGCCTCAAAAGTATGTCAAGTTCTTGAAAACTGAGCAGAAAGCATCATGTAATTTATTATCCTTAAGAATAAATGAGATTATCCTTCCTTCTTCCAGGTGTAGTTTTCTCCTACAACTGCATGGTACAGATCAGTTCATGTCCTAAATATTTGTTACTACTGCAGGCTTTTCCCAGAGAAGATTCCCGTATCATGCTAATTATGAATCTGTGAAAGGGCTTGGAGGTAGTTTTAGGAAAGTTTTCTACATTTAGCTGGAAGTTGGTATCTGCAAGCAGGGTATTCATGTGTCATGCATTACAGAAAACAGTCCTCTGTTTGAAGAACCATGATTCTGGCCCAAGTCCAGTTTAAAGAAAAAGAGGAGACAGCAGGAGCCTTAAAGATGTACAACTGACAGCACCTGGACAGCGGACTACATAGGCAAACAGGTTTTGTCTATTATGGCAGGATTTTTTCTGGCATTTTTAATTAAATTATAGTCGTGGTTTCTAAATTTGCATCCATATCTATGAATTATAGCACATTTGAACTTTATACAAATCATGTCCCTCTTTTGTGGAGATGCTATTCGTCTTTTCTAAGAGGGCATTTTCCAAAGTGGTGCCCCAACTGTGGAGGACCCTCCTCCCTGTTGAGGTCAATCTGAGGCCGACCTTAACTTAATACTGGTGTCAAGATAAGAACTGACTATATTCTGAAGCATTTGTGATTTGTCTGTGACAGTAAGGGAATCAGTTGCCCTATGCTTTAAGAATGATTTATTTATTGTTTCATCTACTTGAAATAAATGAAATGATTTTAAATGTATTCTTGGACACTGCCCTGAGATAAATTTGATATAGCATAGTATTTTTACTGCCATGATTTTTCAGGGTTCTAAGCCAAAAATGTCACGTGTGGATTTTATGTCTCATAAAATGTTAGACAGGATGGACAAATTATCATAAAGCAGACAAGATAGGGCACACAAAAGCACTTGTTGGTTTAAAATATTATAACAATAAGAGTGTTCTCTGAATCTGGAAGAATCTACAATTATTATTATTTACTACTTTACATGTTGACTAATAACACATGGCCTAAAGGCCATTTATAACCCAGAATAGGGGAAAGAAGAGAGAAATAAATACAATTAAATAAAACCACCATAGACTAAAAACTACCATACTTAAATGTGAAACAATTTAGAAACCTCCCATCACCACCACAAACGTTAATTAAAATGTCTTAATAGTGATTATACTAACAAAGCCATCAAACTGTGGAAGATATAATCACAATGAACCCATAGCTTATGTAACACATGTAACGGGGGCGGGCAAGAGAAACCGAAAATAAAAACGAGCAGCGATATCTGAATAAACCATTTAATTGCTTTAATTTCCCATTCAGATAATATTTTCCTCAACATATTTTTTAAGTCTTACAACACAACCACCACATCACAGACTGGAGAAAGATTTAAGGATCAGGCCCTGATATGAGTCATGATTCATGTTCTCTAAAAATGACTTCATGTAATGAGACTAGATATCCTAGTTGGCAGAGCATGTTCGACCTGTTCTTGAAAGTCTCCAGAGAAGAAAATTTAAGAGCCTCTCAGGCAACTTTCTCCACTACTAACCCCTAGGCCATTTTGTCTTAAAGGGCTGGCACAGAAAACAATGCAGGAGCTGGCCTTGGGAATGCACACTAGGGATGCGCACTGATCACAAGACATGGTTCAGACCCCATTTTGGTGCTTTGGAAAACAGTCCTCCTTCATTTGGCCCTGGGTCCAAGTCTGCTTTGGAATAAGCAAGGCCTTGTTTTCCACTGCCACACTTCACAAGTGGGAAATCAAAATATGGCAATAGATAGATAGATGATAGATAGAAGTTAATGGAATTTGAAGCCATAGCAGGCCCTTTATAGCAGATACCTCTAATTATTTTTTCAAAGCTAACAAACATATATAAGTATGTGTATGTGATCATGTCTGTGTATGTATGCATGTGTGTGTATACATACACGTGCGTATGTGTATGCGTGTAATGTGTGTGTATAATTAGCAGAAGCAAATGAAATTTGCCAACATGGTAGGCTTCTGAGGGGATGAATTTCATAAGACAGATGAACTCCAGCATTTCCTGATATGCCCTGCCCAATTTACAAATACCCGCCCTGCTTCGCAAGGGTCTGTGTTAAAACACTTGCTTCCTATTTACCTACTGAACTTATCTACCTGCTTCTAAACCTCTTGGTTTGCCTCTCAGATTTTCTCTTTCTTCACTCAGAAATGAAATATTTATCCAGGAACAGACCCAATCTTGCTGATACCTATTTTGCCTCATCCACACAATTATGGGGCTGACAAACCTCTAGATACTGTGTTTAGCAGTTGAACTCTACTGGGGAAATTACCCAACAGTGGTCTTTTATCATCCTAATTTAAATTAAGGACAATGCTCTTGAAAGCAGTATCACTTATTCATTGGAGAAAAAGGACGAATGTCATAACGGTCCATTTTTTCACACAATAACTTAATACGTATTTCACATTTAGATTAATTTCTAAACACAGACACATATTACTGCAATACATCAACACTTTTCAGGGGCTCATAATTCAGTTAAGAGTTCTGAACCAAGCTTGTAACTCTTAAAAAAGAAATGAGATTTGTCCGGCATTACTTGTTCCTGAGAAACACATGCTGGGTCATAGTAATCGTAGCATCCTTTTCTTAGTGCTTACAGACCAACTGTTTAATTATCTGTTCTGGGATCTTTTTCCTGATATTACTGTCAAGCTCACTGGTCAGTAGTTACCTGGGTATTTTTTCCCCTTTTTTGAAGATGAGGACAACATTTGCCTACCTCCAGTCTGCAGAGACCTTACCTGTTCTCCAAGAATTCTCAAAAGATTACGGACAGAGGCTCTGAGATTACATCTGCAAGCTCCTTTAGTACCCTTGGGTGAGCTCACCAGACCCTGGAGATTTGAATTCATTTAAAGTAGCTAGGTACAGTGGTACCTTGGGTTAAGAACTTAATTCGTTCTGGAGGTCTGTTATTAACCTGAAACTGTTCTTAACCTGAAGCACCACTTTAGCTAATGGGGCCTCCTGCTGCCGCTGCTGCATGATTTCTGTTCTCATCCTGAAGCAAAGTTCTTAACCCGAGGTTAGCGGAGTCTGTAACCTGAAGCGTATGTAACCTAAGGTACCACTGTATTATAATTCCTATTGAGAACAGCCTGTGTATGAATAGCATTGCATCATAACCCATTTCCATGCATGAAGGTGCTTCAAGTGCTGTATTATTATTATTTTTAAATTGTAAGTCAGACCAAGTAACCTTTCATATGCATCTGCTGGGGTGAAGGAAGACAATAATAACTGGAGGTTATACATCAAGAGGTAGTACTTTTTGAGAGTGACAAATATTTTTCAACCCCACCCCAAAACAACAGAACGTCTCTTTGGTAATGTCCGGACATTACACACACAACAATTATGAAATTATATGTCAGCCAGGATACACTCATACAGTACACTAAGGAGGAAGAAACCTTTACCTTGGAAGTAAGGTTCATGATGTTGGCAAATGCTATGCCGCTCTTATAATTTGGGAGGAAGTATAGGAGAGAAATTTGATACAATAAACACCAGCAAATTCTAACCAGATTTATTCTCTAGTCACCATCAGACTATTAGCACAATACAGAGAACTACAGAGTGTAGCCTTAAACTTTTCCTGCCTGTTATATTTGCATTTTCATCAGTCTACTGTTACAAGACACCTGCTGTGTACTTCAGTGCAGGTAGGGCTTCCAGGTTGTAACCTGGACAATACTCACATACCTTAAATTATTATGCAAAAGGAGAAAGGGCAAAAAAATATTCCACAAACACACACACCCCTGGACCATATCAACTTTTGTGCAACAAGCTCACTGCAGATAAAAACAGATCAAAGCAGTTATGCAAATAAGAAACAAATGTATACTGTACTAACTACTGGATAAGCTTTTGCTTTGTGCTGGAAGAGACACATTTCTGTTTCTATATTTGAGACTTTAAAGCAATAGAAACATTGGGTTCTAGCACAAAGCTGAATATTCAAGTGTCTTTGCTTAGCAGAGAGGTTCCCCTAGAAGACTCAAAGCATGCACAGAGCATTGCTTGCATTAACTGCTTTTACTTGAAATGTGCTGACCCCACAGGTGAGCTCCATGCAGCCCCTAACCTAATTTTACACAGCCCCATGGACCTCTTGAAACTGCCTCATTCTTCCATCCCATCAGAGTTTCTTCCTTCCTTATTTCCTCCTCTTTGTATGAACAATTGGAATGGGCAGTATTTAATGTAATAAAATTGATTTTAAAACCCCCACCACCACCTTTTTCCTGGCTTTATGGCTTTAAGGAAGTAACCATGGTGAAAACTGAAGGATAGTTTTAATTCCAGATTAGCTAAACCAAGGCACTTTTGTCTCTGGTCCTGCCAAGCGCTTAGCAGAAAACTATGGCAGAAAAAAGGTTGCTTACGCCTGGCTTACACACAGACACAACACATTAGTATTCATGGAAGGCGATCCCCATGGAGATAATATCACACAGTTGTGCACCTGAGTTTCCATTAACAGTACAGTAATGAATAATCCCTACAACAGTGGGAAAAGCTGTTTATTTATCCAATGTCCTGCAGCCTATGCTCAGTGTTGCTTCCTTCATGCTAATCATACACAAGCCCGTTTGTGTTTTTTTTACACTAAACATCTACCTCTCACAACTGTCGGTTTGAAAGAAAGGTGATGCTACATTATGGAAATATTCCCAATATGAGTCTGAAATGTCTAGCTCATGGTTGTAAAATTATAATGAGCTGTAAGGGCCAAATTTTCCACCCAGCAATTTTCTTGGTGGCGATGCCCATAAATATCGAGTCCTTATGAATTAGGCAGCAAACTATCCATTCTCCCCATTAGAATACTAAATTTGAAAAAGTATGGCATATAGCATGACATGGTTGAAAAGTGGTACCTCAGGTTAAGTACTTAATTCGTTCCGGAGGGCCGTACTTAACCTGAAACTGTTCTTAACCTGAAGCACCACTTTAGCTAATGGGGCCTCCTGCTGCTGCCGGAGCATGATTTCTGTTCTCATCCTGAAGGAAAGTTCTTAACCTGAGATAATATTTCTGGGTTAGCAGAGTCTGTAACCTGAAGTGTCTGTAACCTGAAGCGTATGTAACCTGAGGTACCACTGTACAGTCACTGCCAGCAGTGACTTAGCCCTTTGCGCCAAGCAGAGCATGTTTCTTAGCCCTAAATTTTGAATCAATGATGCAGTGTGGCAAGAGTTGCAGCTGGTCTCTTTGGAGACCCCTGAAGGTCATCATACATCCCCTAAGTTCAAGATTTACAGCAGTGGTCCAGCCCAGTGTTTCCCAAACTTGGGTCTCCTGCTGTTTTTGGACTACAACTCCCATCATCCCTAGCTAGCAAGACCTGTGGTAAGGGATGGTAGGACTTGTAGTCCAAAAACAGGTGAAAACCCTGGAAAACACTGGGCTAGCCCACTATATCCCAAAGGTTTGTTACAGGTAGGTAGCCATGTTGGTCTGTTGTAGTCAAAAATATTTTTTTTATTATTTTGTTCCAAAGGTTTGTGACAGACCATTGTACATGTTATTAAGGAACCCAGGAACAGTGGCTGCCCTGCATCAACTACCACCAGATTTGGGTCTGTTGAGAGCAATGTCAAAAATCGTGACCTATGAGCAGACTTAGAAAATACCCAGTTGCCTAAGAGTCCAAGTTTTTAGAAAGCCAACACCAGTGCCTAGGAATACCAAAATATATCACTGTTTTAGATTGTGCCAGGAAGACAAAAGCATTACATCTTTCATCGCCACAACAAGTATATTGCAGCATCTACATATGCACTGATTCAACAAGGAATCCCCTAATTGAATAAGCAAACCCACTTTCTGCAATGAAATTAAGTTTCACTTAGAAGTTCCCCACCCAAGTATTTGCCAGACTCACTCGACATGACTCATCTGCAATTTACTGCTGCAGGCAGTTTCACAATGGGGTTCTGCGGAAGAGAACCTGCACAGGAATACATCAGAATGCTCCAAATATGTACCGTGAATGTCTTGCATTACGTTATCAGGATGCTTATCTTGATCAAGTTAATCTTACCTGCAATTTCAACATGCTTACATGTAGTTAGCTAGTCAGCTGACCTGAACTCCACTCAGGAGCTACTGAGTGAGTGAATTATTGCAATTAGGTTTGCTGTCATTTTTAGTGGAAAACTGGAATGGGTCTTTTCTGGAAAAGTTAAAGCAAGAACTCAAATAACAGGGTGTTTTTCGCCCTCCTTTTTCTTTAATTGATCACTCATTAATATATCAGCATTTGAACTTCACCACTGAACAGCTTCTGCTAATTAAATATTGACCTTCTGTAAACCATCAGAAAAGTGTAAGAGTTATAACATATTGCTAAAGAACATGAACATTCAGGTGCAATACAATCTCAGTCAGGTTTCTTTTTTAATCTCAGGCATAGATTAAAACTGCCAGAGTAGACAAGAATAGTTTGCCTTTGGGGTAGAGATTTTTGGAATACTGTGGATAAGCATCCTTTACACCTAGAAGTGAAAAAAGAACAAAAGGTAACACTATTTCGTTTCAATGCTCTGATCTGCTAGAACCAATTAGACCTCAGAAAGGACAAAAGTCAACTCCTTCCACAATTCAAAGAGACATTTTTTGAGCATTAGTCAGCAATTCTGACTAAATGGGTGTGGGGCACTTCAAAGACCAGCTCCGTAAAAATGTCTGCTTAACAGCTGATGCCATCTTTGCTGCTTCCTTGCTTAGGTGGCTACTCCTGTCCTGTGACAAATGTCAGAGCTGGCTCATGCTCCGAGGAGCAATCTTGCCACCATCATGACTTTGACTGGAATGGAGAGGAGCAAATGCAGACAGAATGAGACTGCTGCCAGGAACTGTTGGCTGCCAACGGTATCATACACCTGAAGAACCAGCAACAGACTATCTGTGCCACTTTCTTGTACTAGCCAAGTGCAGAAGAGTTGCTTGAACAAAGGGTCTTCCAATAAATAACTTTGAGTGTGTGTAACAAAACCAGTTCTAGCGCCATCATTTTCTGCAAACAGCCAGTATATATTTGTTTTATCAAGCAAATCCGTACTGCTGCGAACAACCCAAAATATTTTAAACTTTATATATGCTATTTACTAGATGCATGAAATCTAATATACAGGGCCCTGAAGGAAAGGGGAAAGAAACAAAACTATGTAAGGTAGCAATAGTTCCGTTGAGATCTGGCAATGTAAGAATTGCCCAGCCGGATGAGACTTAAGGTCTATCGAGTCCAGCATCCTGTTTCTCACAGCGGCAAACTGGGTGCTTCTAAGAAGCCAACAAGCAAGGGCACAAAGCCAACTGTGTTGGTTGTCTGCTACTGGTATTGAGCCCAATCCCAGAAGTAACATATAGTTATTAAGGCTAGTAGCCACTGACAGACTTATTCTCCATTAATTTCACCAGTCTCCTTTTAAGCCATCTTTAGATGTCAAAGGCTCAAACTACACACCTGCATTTGTTTTTTTGTAAATTACAGCTGTGCTGAGCCTGGATTCTGATCAAAGTCTTATTACACAGAGAGGAGAGGTTTATCCCTTCCCTCTTCAGCTGCTAGCCCCCCTCCCCCATATCATCGCCACTTGGCTATGAGGCTTAGTTTTTCTTTGTTTTTTAAGTGCCATACCCACTGAAGTCACAAGAGCTGGCACAGTTCACAGAAAGACTTGTTGCCGGGGCATCTTTGAACAAATGTTTAGACTCATCTGCTGCCCATTTAGGGAAAAACACATGGAAAAATAAGTTTGTATATGAGTGAGAATTCTATGTTTTTAAGAAGCTTGCCCTTGTAGTACTCATAAATTCTGAGCACTGTGTTTGCAGAATGAAAGGGGGGAAAGTTCACTGACCAAGTAAAATATAGCACATAAGCATGCTTCAGCATTCAAAGAACTTAAATGGCTTGCTTCTGTTTCCTGAGTCAGGCTTTTTTGGCGGAATGACAAAGCTAAATTATTACCTTAACTAGGAGCTGTCAACCAGCGGGTACTGGGTTGGCTCTAGCCTCCTGGAGAGCACAAACAAGCATACTACTTGCCAACCAAGAAGTGAGAGGAAAAGTGTGGTGGTGGTGGAGTGGGGAGAAAGAGAAAGCCCCCTTTCCTCTCAGTTATTCTTTCATCTTCCCTCTCATTCCCAGCAAGGCACTGAGGAGAAGGGCAAAGAGAATCACAGACAAATGTGAGGACAGGTGCAAAGTAAGTGGTATATAAATTGTTATAAATAAATAAGGACGGAAGGGACGGACTTACAGACTTTGGGACTATGAATGCTTTTTTTGAAAGGCAGTACAGTATAATGCAGGGACGTAGGTGGCGCTGTGGGTTAAACCACAGAGCCTAGGACTTGCCAATCAGAAGGTCGGCAGTTCGAATCCCCGTGACGGGGTGAGCTCCCGTTGCTCGGTCCCTGCTCCTGCCAACCTAGCAGTTCAAAAGCATGTCAAAGTGCAAGTAGATAAACAGGTACCGCTCCGGCGGGAAGGTAAACGACGTTTCCGTGCGCTGCTCTGGTTTCACCAGAAGCGGCTTAGTCATGCTGGCCACATGACCCGGAAGCTGTACGCCGGCTCCCTTGGCCAATAAAGCGGGATGAGTGCCGCAACCCCAGAGTCAGCCACGACTGGACCTAATGGTCAGGGGTCCCTTTACCTTTACCTTACAGTATAATGCAGTTGCAAAATCAGGAATTGAACCATGTAATACTTTTGCTTTATACCAGGGATGCAGAACCTGCGACTCTCCAGATAATGCTGGATGGACTCCAATGCTCATCAGCCCTAGCCAATATGGTCAACAGTCAGGGATGATGGGCGCTGTAGTCCAACAACACCTAGATGGTCCCAGGTTCCCCATCCCTGCTTTATAGCCACTGAAACTAGATAGCTCTGTCGGTGTAGAGCATGGGACTCTTAATATCATGGGTCGTGAGTTAAAGCCCCACACTGGACAAAAAGATTCCTGCGTTGCAGGTGGTTAGAATAGAAGACTCTTGTGGTCTCTTCCAAGCCTACAATTCTATGATTCTAATACAACAGCCCTTTTGAACTGAATTTTCCCATCTTAGAGCTTACAACATCATTAGTGAGTTTACTCCTTTTTTTAAAAAAAAAAAAAGGTATGAGGTACACTTGACAATCACATTCTACAATGCAGTCATGATAGTAGTATTTACAATATCTGAGAAGAAAATATTATCATCCTCAATAACAAAATATAGCATACTCAGTACTGTGAAAATGTGCTATGCCAGTGCCAGAGGTACAAACACAAGTGGTGTGCTGATTACATACAGGAAATACTTAACAGGTGCACATCTTTTGCACTTGAAAACAGGGTATTTGAAAAGGTCCTCAATGTCTACATAAACATCAGAAATGAACCAGCCAAGTCACTCAGTTATGGGCTGTGCTACCCTATTATTATCTGGTTTAACAATGTGAATTTGGCTTGACCTTCCAAGAAACCACTATAACATTTTATACACCCAGCATTTCAGTACCCAAACACATGGTTTTATTCCATCTTATATTTAAAATAGCTACAGATGGGCTTGTCGAATGTTTTTAGCATTTCAAACTTCTTGTAGATTGTTTACATCTTGTCCTTTGCTATCTTTCCATGCACTAAGCAAAAGTTCATAAAAAGTGTGTGGTGTAATTAAGTACAGAAGGCAAACAAACCTTACGCCTCTCTCCACCTTATCACCACTCCCTCTCATAGCAAACCTGCATATCAGTTTGGAAGCAAAATGGGGCCACCAAAAATTGGACAACATTTCTATACTCTCAGGGAACACACAGTGTACATAAATTTGTAAGTGAATGTGTTTAAGTCCCTCAAAATGGTCTGGCAAGTACCTGTTAGCTTTCTGATGTATGGAAGACTGGGGTGTCAGCCAAGAGAAAAAGAAACGGGGGAATCTGCCAGGTCTAGCAGGCATCTTAACAGTAAATATCTGGAGTGGAGGGGTAGAATCAGGATTGTGGCATCCATGCTGTAAGCTCAAAAAACCCCTTTCCCTGCACTATACAACAGGTTACATGCTTTATCAGTATTTCAAACCAGTTCATCCCTGTCTACTTTGAGCATTAGATCCTGATGGTCCAAGAAATTATTGTGCAAGTGAATCTTTGAAAAACCACTGCTGCTGCAGGTGAGGGGTAATTTTGCGGAGGTAGTTGCATGGACTTTTAAAAAAGATAAAGATCTGCCTTCAAACACACAGCATTACACATGCTGACCACGCTAAGCCCATACTTAGGATAGAAAAATTGGGAATTGAGTGCAAAATCCTCAATGAGGCTTACTCACAGGTAACAGGGTGCAGAATTTCAGCCTAGATTACACTTTGATTCAACTGAACAGTTTGGCATGATTAAGTCTCCATTCAAAATAACAGCAAGTGCAGGTAACTTAAAGGTAAAGGTAAAGGTACCCCTGCCCGTACGGGCCAGTCTTGACAGACTCTGCGGTTGTGCGCCCATCTCACTTAAGAGGCCAGGGGCCAGCGCTGTCCGGAGACACTTCTGGGTCACGTGGCCAGCGTGACATCGCTGCTCTGGCGAGCCAGAGCCGCACACGGAAACGCCGTTTACCTTCCCGCTGGTAAGCGGTCCCTATTTATCTACTTGCACCCGGAGGTGCTTTCGAACTGCTAGGTTGGCAGGCGCTGGGACCGAGCAGCGGGAGCGCACCCCGCCGCAGGGATTCGAACCGCCGACCTTTCGATCGGCAAGCCCTAGGCGCTGAGGCTTTAACCCACAGCGCCACCTGCGTCCCCAGGTAACTTAGTTGGCTCCAATTCTATAGTCTTAGGAGAACAAGCAATGTTTCTCCTGGGCCCCACAGGCATTTAATAAAATCTGAGCATCTCTAACCATACAATAGTAAGATTCTCAGTACATACATGAACAACAACAGATACTCAACACTATTTTAATTTCTTAATTAAACTACAAGTTTCAACTATTACTTCATCATCAATATAAATAACAATGACAAAAATCACTCATCTCTTAAAAAGTCATTTCAGTGCATCTATTAATTATATTCCAAGCCTCAAGTCTCTGCTTTCTTCCTTGGCTAAAACTTAACAATATGTCAACTTCAAACTTTTCAATAAACTCTAAAACCCTTGGCTATTTTTAATCCCCTAAAGCATTTAACTACTTCTATCCAATACAGACATATTGTTGTACATAGTATGAATAACACATGGATTTGGGTCCCCCTGTCTGCTTGTATGTGTTTAATACAATCTAGGGCTCCCTAGAACATTTTCGAGTGTTGAAGGCTGGAAGCAGTGTTTTTCTCAGCTGGCCTCACAGGGATCAGGACACAAAGTGAACAAAAGGCAGCCATTTCCCAAATGCTAAGTGACTGTCTATGTATGCTTGGTAAACCAATCCTGCCAAGGGATGAGAATAATTTTTATCACATTTCCACACCTAATCAAGATTCTGGAAAAGCAAGGGTGTGGTGCAAATGTTCTCAACACTTTGCAGGATATTAAATGCACACTTTGGTAATTCCTTGTATTGTCTGTATTCCGCCACCCATAATCAGATTATCAGACACTGACATAGGTAGGTAAATGATGAGAGCCATACGAATTTTATGGGACAGTGGCCATGGAGATTAGATTGCGTCACAAGACACAAACCTGTACTCCTTCAGAGAAGGCTCACATAACTGAAAGTTTCTTCATACATCACCACTAACAAAATATCTCTGAGCTGGACATGGATGCCAGGAAGAAGAGATTTAGCCAGGGGGACCTGGCGTGCTAGCTTTCTATGTCCGAGGAATTGTTTTTGTATGAACTAGACCCCAGCTTCCACCAGTGAAAGAATAAAACATTATCTAGCAGCAAGCAGCGCCCCTTGGTTCTCAAGGTCTTAAGAAATATGATGGACAGCCAATTGTTGTTTGTTAAATGGTAAGAAATTACACTGATGCAGAAACAAAACTAATTCTGCACAGAGCAGATCAGGGGGTTGAGTTTGGATAAAAGTTTGGCAAACAACTGAAAACAATGAACATTTGAACAACACATGTTTTAACACTGAGTGGCAATACTGAAAGACACATGCCCTTCTGGAAGGCCTAGGGGAGAGAAAAAAATAAAGTGAAATAATCTGCCTAAGAAAGTCTGATGTTTGCTTTTCAGTTGCGCAGGTAACATGCAAGTGGGTCTGTCCTGTTATCACATATGGCCTTGTGAATGGCTTTTGGGAAATGGAGGAGGATTTTCTGACCAAACACAGCTAAATAATCTAATCCAGTATTCAGTTGCAACAATGACATAAGCAAGAAAGAGCTTCAAAAAAAGCTCTGATAGCTCTCCCTCCACCTCTAGGCCATTAGGGAATAAGCCACAACAACTGGAAAGTTAAGAAATTATCTTGACCTGTGCAGTTTAGAGCAATTCAATCTGTAGTTAAATGTTGTTCATTCAGCACAGGAGAAATGACAGTGCAGAGACATGCAGTTCTATGAAGAGAAAAAGGAAGAAACTGTACCACTTCTATGAGGAACAACTCGCCATTCTTAATTGAGCAGTATTGTGTGACCATTCAGGAAATTAAAATAGGCAAATAAGATCACTTACTGTCCTTGAATCATCTTTTTGTACTCATAACAAGAAGTGTACTTTTCTCCAGTTAGTGCAATGGCTGAGTCTACTATGAATTCTGATTTGGTGATTGTGTGATGACACATTAATTAACCTGGAATGCTATTCTGGATTAAAAAGGGGTTTTTTATGTGAACTTTACAGTGCAAGCCTATATGCAAACTTACTCAGAGATAAGCCCCACTGTGTTGAATAGGGTTTACTCTCAGGAAAGTGTTCCTAGGATTGCTGCCTGAAGCTTCCATCCATAATGGAATTTACTATTAAATCAATGGGACTACCAGTGAGTATGCTAAACTGAAAATGTGACCAAAAACAAACGGTAAAACTACATTATGGCAATTACAGCCAAGAGAACAAAGCCAACCGGGCATTTTCAAGCATATTTGAAAGCAACCCTCAACGAGTGGCGGCTGGAGTCCGCACTCCAGTGTCACCAAGACCAAAGTAAAGAAGAATTCAGCCGCTGCCAACAACATCGCAAGAGTCCCCTGTTGAGGTGAATCGAAGCGACCACTTAGTAAAAAGTGCTTCCAGAAATGAAAAAAAAGGAAATAACACCATTTGTATGTGCAAGCAAACTGCTCGGCCAGGGAGCAGAAAACTCTGGAAATCGGTAGGATTACAAGAGTCAACCGGCCACATCCTGACATAAACAAAAGAGGCTGGGAATCCCCTCACCCACCCGGCCACACTGTGGCACCCCTTGGATCACCTACGCGGAGAAATACGCGCGCGCGTAACCTTACCTTGGTGATGATGAGAGGCTCTCCATGTTCTCTTCCTCCTTTCAACGTGAATCCCCAGGGAGCCCCGCCGCTCAGTTGCACTTCCACCAGCTTGTACGCGTCGCCTCCCCTCTGCTCCCCTATCAGCAGCAGAGGCTGGTGAGGGTGCCCTTGGGTGTCCAAAAACGCGGGGTTCAGCCTCGGATCTTTGTCCGGGAACCTCTCCTGGCCGCCTCGGAACTCCACGTTCTCCATGGTCGCCCGAAACTGCCCCCCAGCTCCTTCCTCCTAGCTGGATCCAGCGTGCCGCTGACCTAGGAACCACATACCTAACAACAGTTTCCAGCCCGCTCCCATATGGTGAGGGGAGGGAGCTGCAACCCCCCCTCGCGCAGCCTTGGCTCCTCCTCCGCTTCCCTCCGGATCCCGTTGGGTCGAAGAGGAGCCCGGGCAAAGGGGAGGCGGGGAAAGCGCGCAGGGAAACGGCGAGGCTGCAAACAGGCTTGCTCAACTCAGCCGGGTGCAGCTGGGCAGAGCCAAGCCGGGAGGGAGGAGGAGGAGGCTCACGCTTGTGGGCTGTGTTGTAAAATATTCCAGCCCAAATAGTAGTCGCTGCGGCGGCTTGTGGCCAAATGATTTCTCTTTAAAAGCCAAGAGATAAGTTAAGAAAGTCTCCCAGAACTAGCGCAACTTTCGCCCGAGGGTTTTCTTTAGGAAATCGGTGGGTGGGAAGATCGAAAAGGGGCTGGGTTGGAACATGCTGGTGGGGAAGTGGGACTGAATCTCCAAACAAAGCGGCGGGTGGAGAAAGAGGAGTTTCCCCTGTTATGTGTCGAAGAGAAATCTCTGTGTCGACTGCTATGTCCACCCACAACTTAATATTCCCCCTTCCCCCATCAGCGAAATAGGAGGGCTGCAATGCTAAGCTCCAACATACAGAGGAAGAATGCACGCAACGATTTAAAAAGAGAAAAGCGGGGAGAGGGTCACTGCGTTTTCACGTGGGGAATAAGTCACAGCCGTGTTAAAAAGGCAGCGGGAAACCACGCCTCCTGGATTCAATGGGGTTCCGGCCCCGAGGAAGAGACCTGCTGCTTTCGGCATTGCTAAAAGCAATTGCCTCTCTGCCCTTCGAGGAGCCAAAGGAGAAACAGACCCCCCCCCCAATAAAAAACACACCCGGCGGCAGCCGCTTCTACCAGCTATTTCCGCTTCCTCCTTTTAAAATAAATAATAAATGTGAATAATAAACCTTTATTATTTTGCAATGGCTTCTTGTCGTCGAAGCGCAGCCCCGACGCTCGCCGCTTAGGCGCAGCGAAGAAGCCCTTTGTGTGGGTGGGGAGAGGGAAGGGGCGAGAGGCCGAGGCCTCGCGGGGGCTGCAGCTGCTGTGGGGATGGCGTCGTCCCCGTCCCAGGGAAGCCCCCTCGAAAGGTTTCGGCGCTCCTCGCGGGGGGCCAGGCTGGAGGGGTCGGGCGGCGGCGGCGGCACAAAGACGAGCCCGGGAGAGGCGGCGCTTGAGCCGGCCTCCCCTCGAGCAACGTGCGGAGCGGCAGCCCAAGCTTCTCTTCGGGCAGCAGCAGGTTTGTCCTCCGGGACCCTCTAGTGGCGGCTGGCGAGAGGAGCGGCTGAGGGAGACAGGGGGCTTCCCGCGCGCTGCCGCTGCGCCTAACGAGCAGGAGGCCAGGCTTGCACGTCACCTGCACGCCTTTCTTCCTTCACCTTTCCCACTCGCACCTGATAGACAGAACTTCTTGCACTTGATCTAGAGAACAGGGAAGATCGCCACATGTAGTATTAACGGACGGTGCAATTTTCCTAGAAAAACAGGTGCCAGGACACCTCCCTCGTTCTTAGAATGGCAATGTCGCCCACCTGAGAGGTGCCGGAACTGAGCTCCTGTAAATTCCCCTAGGGAAAAAGCCCGGGTTCTAATAAAGGTATTGCCCAACTTTATAAACTTTTGTCTCCATCCCATGTGTCTGAACCATGCCTTCAGTCATTTGTTTAGCATATAGCTTTTCTCACAAATGATGCATTTATAACACATTCAGTACAGTGGTAACTCGGGTTAAGTACTTAATTCGTTCCAGAGGTCCGTACTTAACCTGAAACTGTTCTTAACCTGAAGCACCACTTTAGCTAATGGGGCCTCCTGCTGCTGCTGCGCTGCCAGAGCACGATTTCTGTTCTCATCCTGAAGCAAAGTTCTTAACCCGAGGTACTATTTCTGGTTACAGATAGGTAGCCGTGTTGGTCTGCCATACTCAAAACAAAATAAAAAAAATCCTTCCAGTAGCACCTTAAAGACCAACTAAGTTAGTTCTTGGTATGAGCTTTCGTGTGCATGCACACTTCTTCAGATACTATTTCTGGGTTAGCGGAGTCTGTAACCTGAAGCGTATGTAACCTGAAGCGTATGTAATCCGAGGTACCACTGTATTGGAAAATGTTTCTCATACGTCATCTAAATCTGTATACCATTCCTGTAAAGACAGTGCAGGCTGACTGGAGGAAGTCTGAAGGCTTACCTCCTGCTAAGTTCATGGCAGTAGAAACAAATTTTAGCTGGGGATTTCCTAGTACATAGTTGGCAGTCTTCAGCCACTACACCACACCTAGTGTCTAGTGAATACACTGGCGCCCGTTTGTAAGCTTAAAATAAATCAGACTAACAATGTACTGCTGTGCATATTTACATAGGATGTTAAATATGGCTTCCTTCTGTTATATGATTGCAAAGTCTACATTTGGAATCTTCCACATTCATAATCATCACATGCCCTTCAGTTTCAAATAGGCAACTGGTACATGAGTACACATTACTTCTCTGATGCACTTCAGACTAAACCGAATAGGTTTTGAACTTTGAAACACTGGCATGACCAAAGAGATTCTACTGTAGTCATATTCCAGCATTTTGCAAAACTAGAGGACAGAACTGTGTAGAATCCCCCAAACAGATATATTATTGTTTTGCTTATTCTGAAGGAAATTCTGAAGTTTGGAAGTCACTGAGTTGAATAGTAAACCAGTAAGAGATTGGATAAATAACTATTTACTACATATTAATTATCCCTGGTATGTTTAGAAGGCTTCTGAGTTATGGGACTTCCGGGTTAGTGCGATCGGATTAATGGCGGATTCCCTCCGAGCTCCGGAGGGAATCGGCTCTGCTGAGGACGGGTCTTACCGCGCCGGCGATGCGGGGACCCTTAGAAACCACAGGCGCGGAAGCCTGCGGACTTGGTGACTCGGCGGGTACCTTTAAGCGCCTTCCCCGACCCACGAAGAGCCTTTTTAAAGGCTACGGAGAGGGTACGGGGAGTGGCGTGGTGCTGTGAGTAGACTGCTACTGCAGTGGAGCGAAGCCGCGAGCCATGGCCGGAGAGCGCTGACTTTTTCCCCAAAATTCGGACCGGAAAATAAACAACCCGTGAGTAGATTGGAATCTGGACTTTAAAATTTATACCTTTGAATTTGGTACAATCGGGGGATGTGCTAAAGGGAAGTCCGCACCCCCCCCTACCTACAAACGATCTAAAGCAAGGATTGGAGAACTAAGGTGGAGAGTATTGTTTTTGGTGTCAGATAAAAGATACTTCAATGAATTTGACAGAAGAAGTCTTTGTGCTAGAGAGAAAGTGAGGAATTTTGGAAGCTTTTGTGTAAACACCCCCCCCCCGGAACCCGGGAGTGTCCTGTGCGTAAGCCGGAGGAAAAAGAATAAGGAGTTTGACAGCTGTCAAAGGAGCTGTCAAACGGGTGGTTAAAGTTAAGAACTTTGTTACTTAAAAACTCTCTGAATCAAAAGTGTTGCATTTGAACTGAGGTGGTTGGAAACAACGTAGCTATATACAATAAGTAACGGACTGTTGGAAAAGGACTATCAAGTAATTGGAATCCCCCTAGGGGGAACTAGAGACATTACAATGGCTGCAGAGGGAAAATTACTGGCAGAGATAGAAAAAATGTTTCTTCTCGTGGGAATCCTGCAAGAGCAGAGTACGGCTATGAACAAAGAACTTATGACCTTGAATTCTAAAACAAACAACTCTGCTGAATGCATAAAGGATTTGACTAATAAGAAATCTGCAGCTGAACCAGAAGAGACATTTTTGGAACAGGTGGAGAGGAAAGAAGGAGTGGAAAAGGAAAATACCAATCAGAAGCCTATATTGTCAGGAAATAAAGAAGAAGATCTTCGGATTACAAATCTGCGAAAGATGAGGAAGATGAAGGAGGAAGTCCCTGGAGTACCTGGAATTCTGGAATTTAAAAGAATAAAGAAATATGATTGGGACTTCCTCTTTGAGTATGGGAGATCAGCTGATCTTTTGCAGCAACTGCTTTTAAGTATTTTGGATGGAAGAAAACTTGGTGTGACTGCGACTGAACTCCTTCGAGACCTGAGGACCAACAAAAAGGGTTACCAACAAAATCGGAGGAGAGAGACTGACAGAGACTTGAAGGCCTCGGATGTGAGGAATCTGGGCTAGGAACTGTTTCTGTGGACATAAGGGATGGAAACCGGGGTAGGGAGGGAGGGGAGAACAGAATTTTAAAATTTTATGATTTTTGTATTTGGCCATTATGACATATAATTAATTAAAATATAAAGGGAGAAATTCGTGGGAGGGAAATTAGGTCGACCTTAGAAAAAAGATTTAATGTTTATAAGAGAATTGGATAAGTTAAATGTGGACAAGTAAAAAGAGTTAAGTTTTAAAAATAATAATAATATGTTAAAGATGAGAGTTAAGAACTTGCTGAATTAATTATTGGAATTGGGATGTATGAAGAGGGGGTGGGGGGAAGTCAAGGAAAGAGGGTAAAGGAAGTAAGAGTATGAAATTATATATGTTTTGTTTTTGTTTTTGTTGTGTGTGTGTGTATAAAATGTGAAAACCTAATAAAAAATTTTATAAAAAAAAAATAGAAGGCTTCTGAGTTATGTAGCATCAAAGTTGTTGCTAGTAAACACACGCATATGCCCTGCAACCGGTTCCCTTTAACAATAATGTTTTATTACTGCAAGGAGAGTGCTCAGGATCCTTAAATTTCATCACAATATTTACAGCTAGGCATTGCGTCAGAAATTGTACTGCCCTTACACTGGCTCAGCCATGAATTTGAAAACAGCTTCTCGTTTGGGTATAAGGAGGGAAATACTCCACTAAATAATGCAAGTCTACTGAGAAAAGAAACTTACCATACTTGCTTTCAAATCAAGTGATCTAGGAAACAGTAAATCTCTGGAAGCTTCAAATGGCAACATGCAGTGACAATGCTCTTAGTAATACGTAACATTAATTTCCAGCGTAATATGCAAGATTAATTTCCATCATTAATTTCCAACGTATGTTTCACTGACCGTTAACCATATGCTCTCAAAACACTATGCTTGGATGCCGTTTCCCATTCACTCACAAGGGCATGCGCCTTAGACCAGGGTGGGTGAGGAGAACCATTTTCTGCCATATCCCCCCCTGAAAAAAATTACAATAGCCAGAGGTTTCTACACATACACACCTCACATTATCTCCATCCTCCTAATGAAAGCAAGAGGCTTTATCACAGTTCAAGGGCATGTTCCACACAGACAGAACAATTCAAGGAAAGTGTGGAGCAAGGCTGGTGGAGAGATGGTTGTCTGGGGAGCATGAATGGCTTGGGAGAGTCCTGAGGGCCAGGCAGAGAGGTCTGAAGGGCCATATTCAGGTTCGGGGGCTGAGGTTCTCCACCACTGTCCAAGACGTTTATTGTGGCATGGTAAGCAACTGTCAGCCTCATGAGAGGCAGGAACAGAACAGTAACAATATCATTTGTTTTAAATAATCATTCTGTCTCTTTCTGCAGTTCTTTGCCCCATTTCTTTCCCCCATTACACCCGATCCCTATATATCTCCAGGCTGCAAAATATCACAGACAATAATAATATTGAGGTCAGTACAAAAATACTAGCTTAAGACAGCAGAGGATCTGGGCCAACTTGCCACATTTATTTATCTCTCCTGCACTTGTACTGACATTCCTGCCACAACAGCAAAATGTGTTCCACACTCGTCTGGCAGTTCCCGGGAGAGAATCCCTCCGAACGAGATTTATAACAAATCTGTATTGCTGTTATATTTTATAACCATTCATATGGGGGGATTTCTGTCTCCTGTGCAGTTCCAAAATACTTTATTTCGTCTGCAACCAACTGCAGGGTGTATTCTAGAAAGAAACAAAAATGAAGTATCATTCTAAGAATCAGTCCATAAATGTTTTAGTCACTCCAAACACATGAATTTTGAGGGAAATGGTTATAGGGGTTTTTATCTTTAGAGCAGCTGGATTTGAAATGCTGTGGTCAAGGGAGCTAAAGTATTTATCTCTATGAAAATCAACAAAGGTAAAGTGTGTGTGATGTTCAACATAAGCAAAGAAATAAGCTATTTTAGGATTGCAGCCTATGTTCCCCAAGGGCATTTGACAATCCTTTGTCATACCTGGGATCAATCTAAAACCTTATAATGAATTATTGACTATGCTCATGCAACAAATACTAGTGATTGTGGTGGGGTAATTACTCTCAAAAATATGGATGATGGCAGTAAGCTAGTGATATGCGGCCTCCAGATGTTGGACTCTGAGCAAAACAGACTGACTTGGGAGATTAACCTTGCTTTGCTATGTTGTTGTCTATGCCAAATAGGGCTGACAGGAGTTATCTGGAGGACCACAGATTGCCCATGACATTCCTACATTCTTCCCTTAGGTAAGTTCCATTGAATACAGCATGGCTTACCTCTGGGTAGATATGCATAGGATTGCACTGTTAATGCAGATCAGTTACCCAAGTTTCAACCACTTGCAATGAACCCTCTTCATGCCGGCTTGTAAGTAAGGCCAATCAAATTAAGTGGGACTTACTCCAAGAACCTCTGTCACACTCAAGGTTTATCCAATGAAACATACTTGAAACTTTACATAGTTGGATTTTTCACTCTGTGGCCGTAGCATCTACAAACAGGAATCAAAGTGGGTCGGGGTAAGAGGATGTCGCCGGTTTCTTCCCATGCCAGCCACAATCTTGCTAGGGCATTGGCATAGGAACCAGCCACATAACAGAAACCTAGTTGTGCAGAAAAGGTCAAAGATCCTCTCTAGTGTCTAACCTAACCCCTGCTGATGAAGGAAATCTGCTGTCCCAGCATCCCTGACAGGTGGCTAGCCAGCTTCTGCTTTTAAAATTCTAAGGAAAGAGCAAGGCAGTCTGTTCTACTGGAAGGGTGGCAGACTCGCCTCCCTTAAAGAGATTTTTAATCCACATACATGAGTCCCAGTTACAGTCGCTACTGCTGGAGGGTTCAAGCCCGTGCAAGGGTACCAATGCAATACAAAGAAGCACGCTTGATGGTGGAAAAGCGATTCCCTCTTTAACCCCCTTAGCTAAATAATGTGGGACCGTGTGTTTGCAATCAGTCCTTCGGGCTTTGCGTGGGTGCAGTTATCCCAGAGTGAGTAATAATCCACCTTGTTTCGGGCGCGATTCCTTCTGCCCAGAACGTCCACGGACGCAAGCTGATCGCTTCGAATTCGCAGATTCTGAAGGAGCAGCAACTTCGACGCCCTGCCGCTGCTGCCCGGGCGCGAAGCGAACGCTCTGCGCGAGCAGAATCCCCGCCTCATTTGTAGCCATTCAGGCACCACGTGCCCGATGCAAGCACGCAGCTTTCTCCTCGAGGGGATTCCCCCCGTCCTGCCACTTTGGAGTTTCCCTCCTCCTTTTCCCCCTCTCCCCTTCCGTCTGCGGGAAGGCCTACCGACGCCTCGGCGCGAAAGAGCCCCGCTTCGGATTAAGGCCCGCTCGCGCGGCTGCTCTGATCTCCGCCCCGCCAGGCTGGGCCTGGCCGCTGCAGGGGATTTAGTCCTCGCAGCAGCGCCAGCGCCGCCGCCGCCGCCGCCGCCTGACCCAGCCACCCCGTGACTCTCTGCCTTCAGCTCGGCGGGAGAAGCATGAAGCAAAAAGCCTCCTGAAGCGGCGAGAGGAGACTGCTTTGGGGGCTTGGCTGCCGTCGGGCCCGCTGCTCCTCATGGCCTCTCCGAGGCTGGAGACCTTCTGCTGCCCCAACCGGGACGCGGCCTCGCAGCTGCTGCTCGCTTTCCAGCCGCAGGTCTTCTGCGGGGTTTGCTTGGGCAGCGCCTCGGCCGGCCTGGCGCTCAGCGCCCTGCAGCTGCTGCCCAAGAGGGGCCAAGGCGCCAGGAAGGTGCCCAAGGCGGCGGCGTCCTCGTCCTCCACCATCCTGCTCCTCATCTCCGCCTGCGACATGCTGGGCGCTTTAGGTAAGGAGGCTACGCGCTGCTTGCTTTGCAAGGAGACCTCTTCGCCGCGTGGTGGGGTTTTTTTTGGGGGGGAGGGGGGAGAGAGAAAGGGCGACGGCCGACGTTTGCATTGGCAACCTGTCGCTTGGGGCATCAATAGGGTTACAGACTTGGAGGGGTGGTTCAGATTCCGTCTCCATCCCCGTATGGGACAGCAGCATATTCCTGCATTGGACTAGATGATCATCAGGTTCCTTCCCCAATTACGTGACTTCTGTTCCCTTCAAATCCTATTTCATAGATGCGGAGTTGGGTCGAGGGTCATCTAGTCCCACCCCCTGCAGTGCAGTAATCTTTTGCATGACGTGCGTGGAGCTCGCAAACCTGAGACAAAAGAGACAAACAGACTGAGCTAACTTAAATCTCAGGGTTGTGGGTTTGAGCCCCATGTTGAGCAAAAGTTTCCTGTGTTGCAGGGGGTTTGGACTAGATTTCCTGCGTTGTCCCTTCCAACTATAGCTCCCTGTTGAGACTACATTCAGTGGCAAACCTAAATTGACCTCTGCCTCATGTGGTCAGCCTTCTGGCCACTTGCACAAGTGTCCAAGAATGTACCTGGTTGTAGGATTCTTATGATACCCTGTCTACTTTTATTTTTCCAAATGGACAATTGAAAGGCAAGGGACTTTTTCCCCAGTGTAAATTGCAGGTGAAGCAGTGGGGGCCGGGGGCATGATACAGATCCAGCCTGCGCACGTTAGCAAGAGGTTAAATCCCCTCTACCATCTCATGCCAGGATCAAAAACTAAAACCGCCCCTCCATCACTGAGCTATATGACTGGACTGACGTTAATTTGTAGTTTAGTGGCCACCAAGTCTGTTTGTACAGATGGAATTTTAAAGCCCTACTCTCGGTTGTCCATCCCTCCACCTCCAAGTAAAAAAATAGTGTTTGTTCTGATATTATACAAGAAGATATAACACCAGGGAGAGAATTAATGCAACTGATGTTAACTTATAGGGGGGGGGAATAGTGGGGTGTTAACAGTCATTCATTAATTGCAAAGCAATGTCTTAATGGAAGAAATAGGGCGTGTATTTGAAAATATACTTTACATATTTTTAGATGTACACTAAGATGGCTTTAAATGTCATAAATGCAGCAAACTAGGACTCAAACCAATGAATTCAAGCGACAAGAAAGGAGATTCCAACTAAACATCAGGAACTTTCTGACAGTAAAAGCTGTTGGACAGTGGAACAGACTCCCACAAGAGGTTGGGTGGTGGACTCTCCTTCCTTGGAGGTTTCTAAGCAGAGGTTGGATGGCCATCTGTCATGGATGCTTTAGCTGAGATTCCTCCATTGCAGGGGGCTGGACTAGACGACCCTTGGAGTTCCTTCCAAGTATACAATTCTGTGATTCTATGAAATACACATGATGCTACATTTTCAGCGGAAAAAAAAGCTTCCAAAGCAGCTAAGCATGAGTGAAAAACAATGAAACTGTATAGGACAGGTTAGCTCAGTAGAAAGTTGTGAGAGGGTATAGCTCCCTGTTGAGATTACATTCAGTGGCGAACCCCAGTTGACCTCTGCTTCATGTACTGAGCCTTCTGGGCAGTTGCAGTAATGTACCTGATTTCTCCAAAAGTAATGAACTGCACTGATAGAATAGAAAGAGGTTAATGGTTTAGTTCAGACAATAACATCAGATTGTGGCTTGCTTTGCCATTACATTGAAATTGGCAAGCTGTGGCTTGCACTTACCCACCAAATCAGAATTGAAAATCCATTTCAAATAGTAGTTTCCCCATTCTGATTTCTGGTTCCATAGTTTTCAAATTCAGTTTTGCACTTTGTGTGAACCCAGTTTCTCTCTTATAGATCGACAGCACTCAGTGCAAAGAAACTTGCATACGGGGTTGATACATTTTCATATTGGGGATAAGAATGGTTGCGGGCGCCGGGGTGTTTTTCCAACGGCTCAGAGCACTGAGCAGGGCTGCCCCTCATTCCCCCTCTTAGGATAGCAAGAAGGGAACCCTAGGGGAGGAGAGATCTGCCAAATGTCAGAGTGGGATCCCTTGAGGACTTTAGACCGCCCAGAACATGTCTCTATCCTGCATCTTGGAATTCCCTAAATGCCGAATTCCATTTTAAAAGTCAAGATCCTTTTTTAAAAAATCACAACCAGATTTGAGTTTGTGATGGAGGAAGAGCTTAGGCCTCGACATGAAATATCTGACAAGTGCTTTCAATTGGTGCTTTTTAACTTAATAAGTGATGAGAGTGGTTTAACTTTTAAAAAGAAAGAAAAGAAACTTGCATGCTTACACATTGTCTATGTACCATTTTTGCCTTTTCCCTGCCCTACAAATTAAAAATCTCAAAATAATTCATTTGGAGCTGTCTTTGGAGCTGAATCCTGTTTGATGACTGCTAAGGCTACAATCCTACCAAGGAGCAAATACCGTTGAACTTGATGAGACCTACTTCTGAGCAAATGTGCTTAAGATTGCTCTGTATAGCAAAAATGCAGATGAAGAGACTAATGCCCAGTTCACACAGGCTGTGCCCCATTTTCCTAATCCACCACCACCCGTAATGTTTGGACTTGTATTTGTAAATACTGTGCATCCTGTATACTGTGTATACTGTAATGCAAAAGTTTGGCTACAGCGTACGTTCTGCTAGAAAATGACACTCTCCTCCTTTCTGCTCCCATCTTCTTTAACGCATAAGTAGCATGATAATAATTCGAGAGCAGGCAGCAAGGCGGAACTAGATAAGAAAGCACAAAGGCAAAAAAGCTAGACCACAGCAACTTCAGCACCTCAGGCATACCGTAGTAGGATTTGGTTGAAACAGCTGAGCTTTTAATCCCTGAATTGTCTCAATTCATGAATGAAATCCGTAATTCTGATCACTGGTCACTCACATGACGGCAGTTTGAAGACTGGGAAGGCAAGCATGTGATTCAATAACTCTGGGAACTTCATGCCCTTACCTTTGACTCCTTCTATGGATGGAGCATGCAGGATCACATAGCATGACAGCACCCATTGCAACAATCCCTTCACTTATCCTGTGAACTGGTATATTTATTATATCACCATACAAAGTTGTTATTATATCACCATACAAAGAGAATGTAAGTCCTGGTCCCCCCTTATAATAATTATTAAGAAGAAGAGCCGTGCTGGATCAAGCCAATACCTTATCTAGTCCAGCCTCCCAGGCTGAGTTTATTTGCATAAACATGGTGAACATAGAACTTGCTAGAGTCATAGCACATTAACATGGATTTTCCCTCCTCCTCCTTAGGTGTCATCTTCAGATCAACTGTCTGGTTAGGGTTCCCAGACTTCGTAGCAAACATATCTGTGGTGAATGGGACGGATGTTTGGCCTGCTGCCTTCTGTGTAGGAAGTGCGGTAGGTAACAGATGTGGCCACGGTCCACGCAAACTAGTTTGTTTATCACATTTGCATTCTGGCTTTCATTTGTGGAGGTCAGGGCAGCCTGTGCTGGGCTTATCGCAGAATCCTGCAAGGTGAGTTAGGCCAAAAGCAAGCGACTGGCTCAAAATTGGCCAGTGGACGCCATGGCCGAGTAGGAATTCACACACAGGGATCTCTTATCTAATCCAACAGTCTGTGGATCTGTGCTATTAACTGTGTTAGGGAAGAGCGCTAGCAAGGCCTCAAGAGCCTAGATGAAGTGTTTTTAATAACAAACAAGCGACTCTGAACTGGCTCCACGGAAGGCACTCCCAACTGCTGCAATAACTTTTTAGTCTTTTGGCAAACTGGGATCAGTTGCAGCGAACTTACAAAATGGAAAGCCTCAAAAGTGATACCTCTCGCCTGAAGTTCTTGAGCATTTCTCCATACCTTTTCAAAATGGTTGAGTCACCTGAGGGGGGAAATCAAATACATGAGCTGGGGTGCATTTGTTCTTTGTGGTTGGCAGTTGAGATACTGCACTGCCACCGTGACGCACCCACTGTGGGAAACCTCCTAGAAAGGCCAGCCGAGCTGCCAGTGAAGATACGCTAGTGGAATGACTAAAATGGTGTGGAATTGTGGGAAGAAGGTAGCTGGTGCAGGGAAGGAGCACACTTAATGCTGTTTGACTTGTGCTGCCATCAAAGACTCAAATTTACACCAGCTCCAGATGGACCTGGTGCAATAAATTTCCCTCTTCAATGGGAGGGAAATTTTTAAAAATACCCCCTTGCATCTTCTGCCCAACCCACATTGCCAGTTTAGTTCTGATGTGCTCTCAGTATAGGGCATAAAAAGCGGGGAATTGATAAAATATAGTCTTCCTTCTCATAATAAATTTTGAGATTTTTTTTTTCCAAAATAATGATTTTAATATTGTTGAAAAAGCAATCCATCAATTGCAGTCCTGTGCACATTTACCCAAGAGTAAGCCACCTTGAGCACAGTGAATCATCTAAATAAACATGCATAGGATTGTGTTGCATAGTTTCTTCAACTAGTAAGCAGTCTTTGCTTTGAGTAACCAGCATTTTTTTAAAAAAGGTGAAATAGATCTTTTTGGAATCAGGGCTGAGCAGGGGGAAACCTCTGAGTTTGCAAGAAGCATGATTTTTAACTGTGGCTTTTCTGCAGGTAAACTCAGCAATTGCCACTGGGGATAATGACTAATTAAGAGAGGAGACAAATAACTGAAAGCTCAATGGAGCCTAAACACCCAGAACTCCAGGAGCTGCAGAGAAAGTAAAGGTGGAATAATAATGGTTGCTGGACCAATTTAAAGGGGAAAGAATGCAGCAGAATTCCAGCTCTTGCAAGGAAGAATGTTAGAACTTGTAAACACAGACATGAAAGATCACTTATCTAAGGTCTAGTTGTGGGAAAAAATGTGAATTATCTACAAATAAATGCCATGGAATTAGCTTGATTGAAACCTGCACATTCCATGTTTCCATCGGCCTTTCACGAGGAATATATGCAGCAGGGTTTACAATGCGGATAATCCTTTTCTCACAGCTTTTTTCTCCCCTTTTTGGTGCAGCAAGAAATAGCCATTTCTTATCAAAGTGATTCATGTAATAATATTTTATTCCATACAAAATGTCGTACTTTAGATAGGCGGGTTCCTCATGCATATTCCTAGCTGGATGAGAACCAAGTATGGAAGTTGATGCCTGCCTGTTCCAGTTGATGCATTTTTATATCAGGGCCACTCTTGTCTTTAAGCTAAGGCAAAGATGGGGAACCTGTAGCCCTCTGGATGTCATTGGACTCCAATACCCATCAACCCTGGCCAGTATTGCTAATGGTCTGGGATGATGGGAGTTGTGGTTCTGGAAGATCCGGAGGGCCACGGGTTTCCCATCCACCCATTGGATCGATACCTTTCTCTGGGTGACCCACACTTTTGCTGTGAGAGTGGGAGCCCAGTACTCTGAATTTGACTGTGCAGATAGACAGCAGCCATTTCTGAAGTTGTGGCTAGTTTCTCCATTGCATGCATTTATGTGTTGATTTCATTTCTACCCCACACACATTGGTTTGCTCTCCATGTGACACTGGTAGGTTTATCACGAGCGGGCAGTATAGCGGGAATGGTGAGAACCAACCTCAGAAAGCCTTGCTTTACTTGCAGCATTTGACAAGCCTTTTATGTTATCAGATGTCCATTCCTAGGGGAGGGAGAGTCTGAAGTCAAATTACGTTTTACATGGGTAACATTTGCGGGAGCCAACTGATCAAATCGTACACACAAGAACCGAGCCTAGGGCTAATACTGGCACTCAATGACTTTGACGTCCACATATTTGGATGTAACTTTTCAAGTTTAAATGTCCCGTTAAGTTGTCTGTTACTCTCTGCAGCTATGAAATACAAATCCCTCCTCTTTTTTCCCTTTCCCCCCACAGATGTGGATCCAACTCTTGTACAGTGCTGGCTTTTGGTGGCTGTTTTGCTATGCTGTAGATTCCTACTTGGTTGTTAGAAGATCGGCAGGGATGAGGTAATAACATTAAATAAAACCACACCTTAAAAATAGGGCAATATTTTCAGCGTTATGTTTTTGTTCATGCCTCAATATGCATCCAGATCTGATCTGCCATTGCTACTTTTTTTGGATGAAAGCTTGCCTAACACTAGCCTGGGTTTACCTCATGAGTCATGACTACCTTTGAATATTCTTTGCTAGCAACTCAATTGACTTTTGCTCTCCTCAGTTTTCCTGCAGTGTGTTGATTTCTTCATTGAAGTTTCCCAAACGTCAGTTGTTTGTAGTTAATACACACACGCACACAGCATTCCAAGAGCTGAGCTGCAAGATTTGAGTCAAACTCCTTACCAAACCTCATAACTAACTTGTTTCCCAAACCGTTGACTTCACCGTTAAAAGGGAGGAACACATGATGTGTGTAACGCTGAAGCAATTTCTGACGTCCAAACCTTTGGCTTTCCATGTATTTATAGTACAATTGTGTTGTATCACATGATGACGTGGGGCCTGGCGATCCTGCTGTGCGTGGAGGGAATTGCGATGTTATACTACCCTTCAGTTTCTAGGTAACCTTTAAGTTGTTTAGCTTTACTTCTATCATTCACACAGAGTTTTAATAAATTCAGTTGGACATGGCAGATGGCGTAGGTTTGTCAGGTTCAGGCAGTTGCTTAGGCCTAGGCTTATTAAGGAGTCCACCAGCTGAAAGCCAGCTTGCCACCACGGCTCTCAGTTGGTGTGAAGTCCACGTGCATCTGGGGAGATGAGCTCAGTAACGTGGACCAAGTTGCATCTGGAAGGCATGTGGCGCAGACACCTTTCAGAAGCCAAACAGGCCTGGTTCTGGTCATATGGATGGGAGATTTCTTAGGGACTCTGCCTACACTGTCTTTGCAATGCATGTGAAGAATAATCGAATAAAACCTTTGCTTTAATATTGGAGCTGGCTAAATTAAAACCTTGAGGGTCCAAACCAGATGTTCTGAGGTAAATACCGTATTTTTCCATGTATAAGACAAGCTTTTTTTACCCCAAAGCGAGGTTCAAAATTTAGGCTCAGGTAGTGCTGAGCGGGGACGTGCAAATTGTTTTTTGGCGCGAGCCTGAGATTGTAAGCGGCAATTAGCCGCTTGATTGTTTGGGGAGATGCCGAAAATCGCTCACCCACCATAATGCAGCACACAAGCGCTCGTGTCGCAGAAACCACCTATCAGCTCCCCGATCACCGCCAGCAGCCACCAATCACGCTCCCGCTCACTGCAACAAGGGCAGCTGTCTATTGACTGCTACAGCGGCAAGCAGGAGGGCTAATGGCGGCAATCAGGCAGCTGCGATGCGAGTGGTTGTGTGCTGTGTTCCGGCGGGTGAGCGATTTTCGGGATTCCCCCCCACAACAATCAAGCGGCCAATGCCGAAAATCACTCACCTGCTGGAACGAAGTACAAGCCTGAGTTTTTAAGTGGCGACTGGTTGCTTGATTGTTTGGGGGAGGAGGAGATGCCAAAAATTGCTCACCCCTCGGAACGAAGTGCGAGCCCGAGATTGTAAGCAATGCGAGCAGTTGTGTGCTGTGTTCTGGCGGGTGAGCAATTTTCGGCATTCCCCCCTAAATTTTGAGACCCCCCAAATAGGAGGCATCTTATAGATGGAAGAATATGGTACAGTGGGGGGGTTTTGTGCTGTAATGTGAAAGTGGAAGTAGTAAAAGCTATCATATTGTCTGAACATGGGACAGACTTATATATACATGTGGAAGTAGTAAAAGCTATCATATTGTCCGAACATGGGACAGACTTATATATACATGTGGAAGTAGTAAAAGCTATCATATTGTCCGAACATGGGACAGACATATATATACATGTGGATGCTCACATCACAATTATTCCCCTGTGTTTCTGGCTAGGCAGGAAGCCCATTGGGAATCTTGAGTGAGGACTGCTACATGTATATGAGGTAGCTCTAATCTTGGAGGAAGGGAATGAGAAATAAAATCTGTTCACTGCCCATTTTCCCCCCCCCACCCCTTCAGTTGCGAAAATGGTCTGGAGCATGCGATTCCACATTACGTCACGACCTACGTTCCATTGGTGCTTGTTCTGGTGGCGAACCCAGTCCTTTTCAGCAGGACAGTCACCGCTGGTAAGATTCCAGATGTCAATCGGAATTTGCACGTGTGAATGAAAAACAAGTATTAGGAACGTGTCTTAACGGATCAGGGTTCCTTTTTTAATCAAGGGACGCAGGTAATCAGAAGGAGAGAATTGAGAACTTCTATGAATCAAAAGGTGGCTTCCTGAATAGAATACACCTCTGTACCCAGAAACTTTCAGAAAACTTCGGGAAGGATTCAGCATCATGCTAAGATCATTCTTCCAGGGCAAGCATTTTGGAATGCCAGATAGAGTGACCCCCCTCCTTCTATGTGCTCTTCCAAAGGATCTCCCAACCCCCCAAACTGAGCCAACTTCAGGGGTATGCAGAGAAGGGCAGAAGTAGAAGTCCGTGCCCAGGGCTTCAGCTCACAGGACTCCAATGCTGCCCATTATTTTATCTTCCTTAGAGGGAACCTGGTACTCTCCAGATGTGGTTGGACTGCAACTTTCATCATCCCTGACGATTGGCCATGCTGGCTTCTGCTGGGCTTTGGTTCCAACAACATCTGGGGGGCCATGAGGTTTTTTTTTAACAGACCGGCCACATACTTCTGCTTGGCTATTACTGCTGCTGTTGCATAGTGCCAATCTTAGGAACAGATTACATTAGTGACGTTAAAGTTTGGGCCCAACTATCCTGTGTAAGCCCTTTTGAAACCAGTAGCATTTTAATGGGGCTTGGGCAAGAGAAACAGCCTAGTGGGATGTGCCATTGATCTTCACTGCTGACCTTAAAATCGCTGGGCTTTATCTCACGGTGTGTCCGATGCATTTTATTTCTCCTTTCCAGTTGCATCCTTACTGAAGGGACGACAAGGGATCTATACAGAGAATGAAAGGCGCCTGGGGACAGAGATCAAAGTTCGCTTTTTCAAAATCATGCTGGTGGTCATTATTTGGTAAGACACATTTCCGCCCTCCCGCTTAATGGAATAGTTTCTTTTAACGACATTGTGTGGGCAAATGCATAGGCTGATGTTGCATCAGCTCCACATTTTAAAAAGTCAGTTTCGTTTATCTGAAATTTTGACCCAGGTGTGTGCGCACGTGCTCCCTTTTATACAGGGGTGGGGAACCTCAGGCTCAGGAGGCAAATGTATCCCTCCAGACCTCTCTGCCTGACCCTTTGAATTCTTCCCAAGCTACCCTCCTTCTCCACTGCCTCTGCTTCACAGCCTGAGTGCTTTTGCCTGGATGGCATGTCTGACTGAACTCTGAAAATGCCTCTTTCCTTGCCTGGATGCAGGGCAGAGGTTGTGTGGCAGGGTGAAATTTAGAAACTAATCAAATGAGAAGGTTACATTTCTGTTTGTTGCTGTGCCGACTCTTACCTATGGCTGTGCCCACCTGTTGCCGAAGGTTGCCAAGAAGAGAATGTTACCCTCAGGATGAAGGTTTTCCATCCCTGCCCTTTATATGTTGCTGCTGCTAACTGCTACTTATAATTTTCCTCTTTATGGTGCCTACAGCAATGAGGGTTCTCTCCCCTGCTCCTCCCTCTACACCACAGCCCAGTATACTATGGTACGAATCCAAATGACCAAAATTAAATTCCGCAACTGACAAGCCTACAGGAGAGTGGCATGTTAAAATTTCATTTTAGATTGGTTTCTCTGCCTCAGGCTGCAGAAAGGGATTCCAAGGCAGGGAGATTTTGTACATGCATTATTCTTCTTTTATGCCACCGGCTTTGAAAATTAGCATTCAAAGGGAACTCTCCAAGCTCTTTCTGCAAATGAGTACAGCTATGCTTTGAAAACAAAGGACATCCATCAAGTGATCTATATCTCTGCCTTCTTCTCTTGGTGCCTGTTATCAGCTGGTCATCAAATATCATCAATGAGGGCCTCCTGTTCTACCTGGAAATGCAGCCAGATATCAACGGAAGCCCCTTGAAACACGTCCGGAATGCAGCACTGATCACCTGGATCATAATGGTAAGGGCTTAGCAATGCTTTTTGGGGCTTCCTAAACGAGTGTCACTGCAAGGTTGCTATCCAACAGGAAAGGAGTCCCCAGAGACCTGCAGGGTGGGGCAGGGACAGAATTATCCTGCTGAGGACAGTGCAGGAAGTGATGAATTTGGAAGTCCACTGGATAGACGGAAGTGCCAACCACTTTATTTTTCTTTTCTTTTGGCTGCAGGTGCCTACAATACAGGTAGTAATTAACTGTCAGGAGAACGTTTTAATTTGCTTGTGTACTTTTTTTTTATCCATACAGGCTTGTTGATAATGATCAATACCAGGTTACTGAGTCATGGCAGAGTTGGTTTCTAATCAGCCCTGTCACTTTCTCCTGAAGTCTCAGCATCTCTCTCTCCTCACCTGGAGCGATCCTTGTCCGTCTCTTGCCTAGTGTTACTTTTCATCATTGGCTTCCTGTTCGTCCTTCCACTGTCTCCCTCTTCCCTCAACATAGCAGAGCTTCCATTACTTTCTTTGCTCTTTAGAGCCCTTTATGTCATTCATTTCCTTGTATGGCTGTGAAATTACACTCTTTTGTCTGCCTTCTCCCCCTTTTTTAATTTTTCTGCCCAGTATCTCATGTTTAACTTCCTTCTTTCTACCTTTCTCTTCCTCTCTCTTCCCCACACACAGCAGTGTGACTTTGCTGGAAATCTCATGACCACTCTATTTTTGTCCTAGGGAGGGTTGTGTGTCTCTTTGCCCACATGTGTAGCAGTAGTAATAATAATAAATAAGCAAACGTGCAGACTCCAGGGTTTCAGGCAGGGGAATGCTGGAGATACAAGATTGAACTTAGGACTTTCTGCATGGAAAACAGGTGCTCTAGCACTGAGCTACAGTGTCGTTCCATCATAATTATGTTTACATCTGAAATCAGTCCTACCGAGGTCAGTGGGCTTTACTTCCAGGCAAGTGTGTATACATAGCTTCACAGCCAGGGTTGCTTTTTTTTTAGTTTTGCCTTCCTGCTAACCAGTAACTAATACTTCCTCACACCAACAAATGTATAAAACGCTGAAGGGAGCAACCTTGAATGCTCCTTCAAAACAATTCTTAATACAGTCGTATCTTGGTTTTCAAATGCCTTGGGACTCAAATGTTTTGGCTCCCGAAAACCGGAAGTGATTGTTCTGGTTTTCGAATGCTCTTTGGAACCCGAATGTCTGACCTGGAGCTTCCTGCAGCCAATCAGAAGCTGCGCCTTGGTTTCTGAACGTTTTGGAAGTCAAACGGACTTCTGGAACGCATTCCGTTCAACTTCTGAGGTACCACTGTACATACCTTTTGTTTCCAATGTGCAATAATGCCAACTTCAGCGAAGGAGCACTTTTGTATGTCCCGACTCGCTCTCAGGTACGCTGGTGAGACACGCAGGCTCGTCCCAGTCACATTGTCTCCATTGGAACTTCTGCTGTGGGAGAGCCTCCTTCATCTCCACTCCTCATCCTAGCCCATCTCCATTTGAAAATGCTTCTATTATCAGGTACCTATATGCAGAGCAGATGTCTGATCCCCTCAGCGCATGGATGGGTCAGTTAGTCTAGCTCCCCCATCTCCCCCACATGCAAGAGGGAAATGTTCAAACAGGGCTGGAAGAGTCTTTAGGTATTATTCTTGTTCCATCTTCTTCGTTTAGGCAGGAGTTGGGAGAACCCCCCTTCCCAAAGCAAAGGCTGAAGGTGGCTGTGCTGCACACCTGAGGATTGCTCAGAGAAATTATACTTTTATTTCCGTAGTAAGTGAAGGGGACAAGAGTTATCATTAATTTCCCCAGGAGTTTTGCCAAACTCCTCTCTCAAACTTAATCCGTTCTGGAAGTCTGTTCCAAAACCAAAGCATTCCAAAACCAAGGCGCGCATGGATTAATCCATTCCAGACTTTTAAAAACAACCCCTAAAACAGCAATTTAACATGAATTTTACTATCTAACAAGACCACTGATCCATAAAATGAAAGCAATAAACAATGTACTGCAGTCACACAATCAATCAGTAGCTGAACTGGGTTCCACACAGTCACAAAAACAAAACAAAAAAGCTGCAAAAACTAAAATGCAAAATAAACAGCAAAAACAGACAGACCTCAAAATAACACTCAAAATGGAAGTGTGGCGTCAGAAGTGTAACACTCAAAATGGAGCACGTTCAGCTTCTGAAAATTTTTCACAAACCGTAACACTTACTTCTGGATTTGCAGTGTTTGGGCTCCAAGTTGTTCAAGTACCAAGGCGTTTGAGAACCAAGTACCACTGTATGCTGCCTTGGGAGGTTCTTATACTGAAATGTGATGTGTATATAATTAAAACTGAATGAATTCTTTTAAAAGGACCATGGTTCTTCATTACCCATAGCCATGTTGATTCTCGCCCTGCTTTTTGGTCCTTTAGGGAGTACTGAATCCAATGCAAGGCTTCCTTTTTACACTGGCTTTCTACGGATGGACGGGCTGGAAGTTGGATCTGCGCTGGAGAAAAAGCGAAATACCATGGGAATCGATGTCCACATCAACAGCTGCTGAAAATGCTTACGGCTTGCCAAGTGGAAACTCTGTGAATTTCCCCGACTCAAAGAAAACGACAGCGGAGCCAAACCACCAGGCGGATGAAACCTTAAGCATGCTGTCTGAAGGTAACCTTGGCAGTGATGAGAGGCCACCTAGGAACTCTCCTGTCTACCAGGGCTGGTAACTTGTACCACCTCAGGGCTGCTTCACCCTTGCACTCCTCTTGTTGGAGGGCATGCATGTTGCATAGATCATATTTCAACACTGTTGATTCACCTATTCAGCTGCCAGCCAACACAAAGTGGAATTAAGAGGTGTACATGTGTGATCTGGAGCATGTGCGATTGTGAATGAGAGTTCATCCTTCCCCTTGCTCACCAGTACCTCACTTTTTTTCTTGTACTATCTTTCCACTCATCAAGACACCCTTGCTAGAGAGAAAAGCAATGTGGGAGTAAAAAAAATTGAGAGAAGTCAACTTTTTGACAAACAGTGCACAAGAATACCGCTGTCAGAAGGTTCCTGTGATGTTCAGAACTTATTAGCATTGTAGTTTCTTTTGGCATACTTTGTTTTCTTGTCTCCTATAACTTGTATATCTTACGGTACATGATTTTGTTTAATAAATATATTACGGAACCCTGTAACCCTAGTGGCTTTCCTGGTTAGCTGAGATTGTAACGTTGCTGTGTTTTATTAGAAATACCTCCAGCATTGTAGTTTGAGCCTCAGTTTTGGCCTTTCTCTTGTAGCATGCAGAAGAGCTTGCTTTCTTGAGCCAACTTTGGCATTTATTCTTTTCCCAACAAGGGAAAACGTTTTTATATTACTGTACTCAACCCTGTTCTGTGCTTCTTGACATGCTTTTGCACCATTGTGAAGATGTCTGTTACATAGTTGGCTTGCAGAAAGCATAGCACCTTCTCAGGGAAGAGAGCTACAGCAGCATGAAAAGGAACGCCCGATATTCGGATTCAAAATATTACGTCAGAAACACATGCAATTTACTCTTCTAGCCGGATTTGTATTGGGGATCTTCCAGTCAACTTCCATCTACGTATTCTGCGCAATTTGAATCCTATCTTTCTTTCGGCTGTTCTGCTGTCAACTCTGTTTAAGCAGAGCTAAAGAAACCCAAAACACTCTGCGATGGCTGCAATGGGGATCAGTGCTGCTTTAAGGCAAGACTTGCAGGCCTGATTTGCCTAGGGGCTGGTTCAAACTTTCCCCTGAGGTTGGACTCCTTGAGACCTCGCTATTGTAAGTCTGTCTTCCCAAATGCCTGTCTCAGCCTTTCTCCCTTAAAAGGAAGGGGGTGGTAGATACATAAATGGCTATAAGCACACATCCTAAGTTTTGTCCTTACCCAAAGTGGAAGTCAAACACAGCTGCTGCACTACCTGAACCCTGTTTGTGTGGCAAAGGACACCTTGCCTGTGGTAGATCTCATAGTTCAAACCCATCTAGAATCCCTCCCAATCACTTGTTTCAAGGTACAATATTAGCAGGGCTACAAAAGGCATCCTGCTTCAAGGTTTTTTGCACACAAGAGTATAGACCAGCCTTTCCCAATGTGGTGTGTCTCTGCATACTTTGAGCTGTGACTTCCATGGGCCCCAGCCAGTGGTTCGGGATGATGGGAGGTACAGTCCCAAACATCAGGAGGACATCAGGTGGGGCAAGGTGAGAGCCAATCATTCTGTAGATACAGTGTGAGAGTTGTAGCTGTACCCCTACCTAGTCTCTCCTTAGCAGCCTTTTGCTGCTGATGTAGCATTGGTTCTGGAAGGTTGTTAACATTTTAGAAAATAAAACATCCAAACACTTAAGATGCCATTTCATCATCCTTTTTAATGAAGGAAAAGAACAACCACCCACTTGTTTTTTAAACACGTCGTTCCATTCCCTCACTCCATCACGTAAACGTTAGAACATAATCATGCCTTTCTGTTTATAGAGCCAAAGGCCTGGCCTTGTGGGTCAAGATTTCTGAAGAATTCTTGAACAGAAACTGCCAGGCACACGAGAGATCCAGCATCCAACTGAGCAATGCAAACCCTTAGCATTTAACTAAGCAAACAAACCCAATGAACCCCACTGTGAAACGTGCCAAAGGTGGCTGGTCTTTGTGATGTCAGCTAGTTGTGCACAGGATTGGGGATGGGGACAAGACGAGCACAAGGCTTATGACGCCTACTTGTTTTTCTAATCTTATTTCTGACTGGCCATGCCAGATGCAGTATGCTTCTGAATGCCAGTTGTTGCAAACTGTGTAAGGGGAGAGTGCTCTTGTGCTTGGGTGCTGCTGGTGAGTTTTGCACAAGCATCTAGGTAGTCACTGGATGCTGGACTAGATGGGCCATTGGCCCAATCCCAACAGGTACTTCTTACGTACCTTCTAACCTGGGCTATGTTATACGTGAGCTATATTAATGTGGCTTGAAATAAACTCTGGCAACAGAAATGGTTTGGAAATTCTTGTACTATCACAGTGGGAGAACATTTAAACAACGTCTGTTCCAATACAGGCCTATGCATGTCTACTCAGAAGTAGGTTTAAAGAAGCAGTTTTGGGGATGCCAGTCATGGGGACTACTATGGTGTGTTTTAAAGCAAAGCCACCTCACTGCTTTACAGGAATCCACGGCAGATGTTTTTGCTTGGGTTCAACTCATGTTTAACTGGATCCTCAGATACATCTTGCACATGGCCACTACCTAGATCTAGATAGAAGGGTTCTGCAAGAGAGGCGGGGAATGAGCCTGAAATTCAGTGGACAGAAGGAGACACAGCTTTGATGAGGCAAGAGCCTCCATGGTAATTGTCAGCCACAAGCAATTTTTGTTACACAAACCTATTCCTTCTTGGAAGAGGGCTTGAAGGCTTGAGCACACACAGTCCATGGCCACTACGTTCCAGCATCAAATTCTGAATGCTTAAAAATAAAATAAAGTTCACGCCCCATGATTCCTGGCATTCAGATTTTTTCTGGTCAGGGCAAACGGGAATAATTATACTATTCTAATAAAAACATGGCAGGTAAACAAACAGTAGGCTGTGGAAAAAGCAAGCAGAAGGCCCTCATTACCTCAGACAGGACTACAAATGACTCCTGTCTGAAACATTGGAGATCTGTCCTAAGTCTACTGAACTGGATGGGACTCAATATAATTATATTATCAGTACTATTTTTCTAGAAAGAGGTGCTGGAACTTCTCTTATCATGGCAATGGCACCTACCCGAGAGGTGCTAGAACTGAGTTTCAGCTGAACTTAATTAGACCCCACCTTTTCCCCTGACAGGGATAACATAAGAACAGCTAAAAATGAGGGAATCATTAAAAAAAAAACCCTAAATATCAATAGAATTGTGTGTGTGTGTGTGTGTGTGTGTACACACATTATTCAAAACATACAGATAATTACAGTAAGAACTCCATGGCACTAGCCCTCTCATTAAAAACAGTTCCCAAAAGTCAGTTCCCAAAAGCTTATTGGAATAAGGTGGTCTTCACCTGCCAACGAAAGAACAAGGAGGGAGCCAGTCTAACATCTCTAGGGAGTTCCAAAGTCCAGGAGCAGCCACCAGGAAGGCCCTCACCCACGTCCCTACCAAGCATGCAGCTGCCTGTGTTCCTAAGGCACACACAGTTCAGATACATATCCCAGTTCAAATTTCTTTGATACTTAAAGAGACAGCTAGAGTGCTATAATTCAGTACAGGCCCCTCTCTTTGCAAGAACAAAGACTTGATATGTCAGCATCTGCTATTAATAACGAGCAACAGAACATACTTGGTCTTCTCTCTGGCTCAGAAGAAAGGACTTTGTAAAAGAAAGCAGACCCCCCTTCCCCTATGGTCCATTAGTGCCTGGATTGAGACGTGCTGAAGCGTGGGTTAGAAAAGTAATAAACCAAATATTGTGCTAGAAGTGAAGAGAGAGAAAACAGACACACACTCCTATGGGGCATGGGCAACAAGCCTCACAAGAGGCTCACATGTAGTTTGTTGATAGTCTCTGGCTTGTCCGCATCAGTTTTGATTGGACTTCAAGTAGATATTGGGGAGATATTTTTAGAGGCCTTTAGTTAGAATATCACACCCCCCATACATTTTTAAAAATGGTGCAAAACTCTGCTCACCTTTGCCTTAAGCTTGCTGTCGCACTCAGTCTCATACAAAAATATCTTCTACTAAACATTTCATAGGGGCTTACTGTTGATGGCAATGAGCAGCAAATACGTTCAGCCATCAACTCTCAGTGTGACCAGGGAAAACATCAAACACTTCTATGCAGCAGCTGCTTTGGCATTAAAAGAAAAAAAATGAATGGAAGCCTTTCAGGCATAAGAGCTCAACTAAATTCTGTATTTTCTGTGGAAATGTCACAAGCTTTATTCCTGGTCATGAGGTCTTTCCTAGTTTTAACATCTTTGCTCAAGCCACCACCAATTCTTTCTCCAGACTTCCTGACTCCTACACCTGATAAGCTACCCATCATCTCCCTAATGCCTCATGGAACAACACAATCATCTTGAAAATACCGTTTCTATAATACAATACATAGCAGACCACACTAAAGCAAGAGTAACTGTGCCTCCATAGACTTCCAGTCAAAATACTTTGTGGTTTCACACACTTGTACAGCGAAATTCCTGCTCTGTAGGGTTAAATGCAAGTTTCGTGCTGTAAGTTTCCTTCATTTTTTTTTAGTCAGCAAGAGACAGACCAGTTTCTTCAGCCATCCCTCTCCCTCTCTGAATGTAATGAGAGATCTCTCTCTCTTTTTGTCTCGCTAGGTTCTGATGCTAGCACAATTGAAATCCATATCTCAAGTGGAGCCCATGAATTAGATGGTAATGATGCTGATGTTGAATAATTGGAAATGCTTTGTGAAGAGGAACTGGAGGACACCCTGACACACACACCCTCCAAAAAAAAAGTCTAGCATGGAATTATGGAGTGACAAGCAAGTCTTCCTCCTTTGAAATTCAGATTTGCCACCACTCTTCTGCCAGCATCTGCCCCACAAGCCTGATCATGCTTCCCTTGACTGACTTGACGGCTTTCTAGTCCTCAGTCTGCAAAAGCACATAACTAATTCTGAACATGAGCCTGAACCATGTTCAGATTCAGTAGCAAGTGTTTAAACATTCCTATCCACAAAACCACCACCGTCCTTTATTTTTGCCTCTAAACGTTGCTGGGATGTGTAAAAGGTCCCAAATGTCATGGTATATATACACACAACATGAATACTGAAAAAAGTACCACAAAGCTTTCTTATTTTTACTAATTTTCCTTTGCTTACCTTGGTTAATTCTAACGATACACCCACAGAGACCCTACAGACCAAATGACACTATTTAGTAGACCTATCAGAGATTGAAAATGTGTTCCTTGCTATTCCTTTCCATCCTTGTGACACACTATAAACTGTTGATTCCTCTTCCAATGGGTCAATCACCTTGATGTGGGAAAAAGGTTTTTGCTGTTTCCTGACAATTGCACTGGCCAGACTCTGACACTGAAGTAGTGCCACCCAGGTGGCCCAGTTCAAAGGTGAGGGGGTCAAAGGGCAGCCCTGTCTACACACACCTGTTGTGTTTACATACTTGTTTTTTTTTAGTTAATTTTTTTAGTTAGAGGAAAATATTTATTTTTATTTTATTTGAAGATTATACCTTGCTTATAATGACAGCAAAATCAAGCAATGAGCTGCATGTTTACAACCACCATTGCTGCTCAAACACCATAGCGACAGCTTTCTCGTATTCTGACATAGGGTACTATCCAGCTAAGTGATGCTCAGAGTAGACCTTCTGAAATAAATGGACCCAAGTCAGTCATGGCCATTAAATTCAATGTGTCTACTCCCAAGTAGGACTATATATATAACCCATCATCTCAAGCACAGCTCATCACTGAAAAGTTCACCTTTTGCATTATTAACTCACCAAATGGTGAATTTCTGCGTGTGAATCATTCCCAATGGTACCTTCAGAATTATGAAATCTTGGCTGGTAAATATTATTTGCTCTGTCCCTTTAAAAATGACAAGCTAAGCAGGTCCTGTCAGCCTTTTTGGAGCCTGAACAGCAGCTGTGGGCTATCTCTAGTCCACCAAATGTTCCTCAACTACAACCCCCAACAGTGCCCAACAGCATGGCCAATGGCCCTGGAAAGTCGAAGGAAGAAGCCACAGTGCACCTAAGGAAATAGGCAAATGTTAATGGCACAGGAAGAATGAGAAACAACTCACACAGAGATTTCTAATATCAAAATATAGCAATTTATTCAAGACACTGAATATGATCTGTTGATTCTCTCCTTGAAACAAACAAACTACAACACACAAGGTGATTTGCTGAAAGAGAGTGCGGGTTTGTGTGTATGTGTGTGTGTTTATAAGAGGGGAGTGGGTGTACAGACAAAACGGGGTGAGGGGGGATGTTGATTCAACAGAACCCGGGGAAATGCTGAAATGAGAACCAAGCCCGGCTTCAAGTCTGACACAGACAATAAAACTTCAGAAGCCAGAATTCAGACTTAATCAGTGAGTGGCTGAAGTAACAATTCTGCAATTGACAAAGAACCGCATTTTTTAGAAGGCAAAAAAGAAAACTAGAGAATGAAACAAGGACAAAGTAGAACACCCCCCACAAAAAAAAACCCTTACATTTGACAAAGTGCACTTCACTTGGCTCTAAAGTTAGTTTTTAAAATAAAAAATAAAAATGCAATCTCATATATGTCTTGGGGGACTAATATGCATTGAACCCTAGAAATACTGGGCTTTTTGAGGCCCCATATAAGGAACCCAGTGTATACCAAGTTAAAGATGCAGTATCCCTCTCTCCCTGGGAGCTTGCTGGTCAATTCAGGGTGCTAAGTGTCTCCAGAGGCAATTTCTGTAATATGTCAGAAATGTTTGTGGAGAAAGGATTAGCTCTTTCAAAATTCCAAAAGCTTAAACCAGTCTATCTTATTACCTCTTACAGTGCAATCCTATGCATGTCTACATTACTCAGATACAAGTCCCACTGGGTTAAATGGGACTTACTGCTAGTTAAATAGGGGTCGGTTTGCAGCTATTTAATACCTTGGGCAGTTGAGCAGCAGTTTAAAAAAGTGAACCCACTGCAGATCTCCCCAACTTAGCAGTATTTGTAAACAGAAATAGTCAGCAAATAGCAAAGTTTTCTCTACACTCTGTGAAACACTAGACTTATTACTCAGAATAAAAATAAAAACAATTACCCATTTTTAATAAAATGGCAGAATTGGGCATTATTCAACGTGGAAATATTTTCTGCAAGAAATGTGGGATTTTTTAAAAAAATGTTGAGAGTTATCTGGATATATGACTCAGAAAAGAAGTATCTATTTTTAAAACTCTAACCTTCTGAAATAATGTGACATAATTGACATCACTAAGACTTGTCAATTAAATTAAAAACATGCAAGATATTTCCCCCCCTCTTTAATAAGATTATATTTTACAAGAGAAGCAATGCCTGGTTTCTTTTTTGTTTCTTTGTTTTAGCAAATCGCCTTTTATGAGGAAATAAAAGGGATACTGCATCTTTAAATCTGTATCAGATTCCATTCAAATTGGGGTTTTTTTGTTCTGAATGAGTAACACAATCCAGTCTACATCTGGTAGAGATTTTAAGCTTCTAAAATTGTGTTTTAACATAAAAAATACTTCTCTTTTTTTTCCAAAAATACACTGGGTTCTTTCTTTTCCTAAAAAGTCATCTTTCTCCTGTAAAAAGCGTTCCCGGCATTGCATTCTTACATAAAGCACTTATTACACAATTTGTTGAAAGTGCCCTTGAGACCCTAAGATCTGAAGCGTGGAAGTATTAAGAGAAAGAAGAAGCTGGGAGAGAAGAGACAAGAGCGGAAGGGGCAGGTGGGGGGGGGGAGCAGAAAGAAGGGGAGAGAAAAAGTCTGTTAAAACTTTTCATTTTGCCCACCTGGCTGCATTTTCTGCGGGCACCAACAGAAAAAAGCAAAACAAAACAGACGAACGAAAACATGGGCACAATAAAGAAAGAAAAGAAATTCAGTTCAAACCTACTATGCCTGTGATCCTCAAAGGCTATCATATTCCAGCTGAAAGGGGGGTGGGGAGGGGGAAACCCATTGAACAAATAAAAGTAGTCTAGAAAATAGAAAGTGTTGTGATTACAAAGTTGTGTGTGTCATCAGTACAAACTGGTCTTTGAATGTCCTTTGGGAGAGCAACGGTAGTGTCCAGATTGGAAGGGAAAAAAATACAAGACCACATGGAGGAGGATTCTCTCTCTCTCTCTCTCTCCCCATTTTGGTTTATCAAAGCATTTTGCTTTATAGGTTTTCTTTCTTTTTAATTATTATTATTATCATTTTTGGCACAGCTTTTCCTCTTCTTTTCTGCAGCCATCAGAGCGAGTTCTCAGAGACCCAAACCAAACACTACAGGGTCTTAGCTGGTGGTGGCCTCTTGCTTCCAAAGGCTGAAGGTTCCAGGTGGAAACCATCCCCAACCCCTCCCCCTACATGATTGTGTCTTAACTCCACGGTGAAGGTTATGGACAAAACATTTTGCAGGCTTCTGCCGCCTGGGAGAGTTGCCTTTGTTGTACACTCTGGGGTCCCCCCCGCCCAGTTTCTGTTTGTTTCCCCCTGTTCTTGCAGTTCTAGAGATGTTAAAAAATAGTTTTGAAGAGTGCTTCTACCCACACATTCAATGCTGGTCCATTTGCAAATTTTCTTCTAAAACATTTACTTTCGCAGGTCTAGAACACAAACCTAGAAGGCAGAGAGAGGTGGAAAACGATTAAAAAACATTGTTCGGATATCTTAATATTGTTCACTCGTAATTGAATGGTAGTAATTGTATTTAAAATGATCTGGGCGATCCAGCAGGGATATTGAACAAGGGAAAGGTATCACAATCAGAAAGGTTCAGTTTGCACAATCACCCAGTTACAGGTCCTCTCTGCATGCTGGAGAAGCAAACGTATGCTCCTATAACACACACTAATGAGAAGGATCCTCAGCATGTGAAATAATGCAATAATCTTGGGAGTCCATTTGGTCCTTGGAGAAAGCATACAACAGAGTAGCAGCATTCTTACATATCACTGCTTCTGCCATCTGTTATAAAACACCATCAAGAGCTTAAGCTAAGACATTAAAGGGTACTTCATGGATCTGTTAAGTCTCCCAGCTACAAAAAGCTCTGCAGGATGTTTCAAAAGGATGAAATCAGACCAAATGGTGTTCCTTGCTCAGAGGACATATGGAGATGTGAGTGCACTTAAATGCCTCTGGATACTGCTCACTAACTCACAGATCTCTCATCTTATCACGGGGGGAGGACAGTTTTAACAACATGGGAACTATGCTCATTTATGGGATAGGAACAATCACTGAAAATGAAATCTGAAAAGACTCACCGATCCATCTGATGCACTAGCCCCCACTTTGTCTCCTTTAGCATTCCAGCAGACTTCAAATATTCCCCCAGTGCCTCTGTAGCTATGTACTAGAGTTCCATTCTACAAAAATAATAAACAAATCACTACCACCATCATTATTATCCAGGCAGCAAATATTTATTGCTCTGCATTGTGTGTGTGTGTGTGTTTCCCCAAGGTTTCTAAGAAATACATGCAAATTATGCTTGGATCGAGGGCTCGAAACTTCAGGCCCAAATGTAGCCCTATCTGACCCTTGAGACTCGAGTCTCAGGCTGCGCGCGCGCACACACACACACACACACACTCTTTCCATGCCACATCTCTCACTGGCTCTTCTGCAGGTCCTCCTTGAGAGGTTTTGCCTTGCTGGGATGTTTCCTTGGGCTGCAACAATGCATTTTGCTTTCCGGGGTGGAGTGTGTGTGCATACTGGTAAACCTCAGGCTTTTGCATGGTTTGAATGCTGAGGAAAGGTAAGAGACAAATCCATTGCCCCGCCTACTTCTGCCACAGGCTCCACCCCACCACTGCACAGCTGTCAACTTTTCCCTTTTCTTGCGAGGAATCCAATAATAATAATAATAATAATAATAATAATAATAATAATAATAATTTATTATTTATACCCCGCCCATCTGGCTGGGCTTCCCCAGCCACTCTGGGCAGCTTCCAACCAAATATTAAAATACAGTAATACATCAAATATTAAAAGCTTCCCTAATGTTTCCCCTAAAAAAAGGGAAAGGTTGACAGCTATGCACCACTGGCATGTGAACTCAGAAGATTACCCCAAAGAGTGTGCTCCCTGGCGCTGCTGTTGACAATGAAAAGGTCAAATCCAGGATACTGGGGAGGGGGAGAGTCAGCATAGAAGCATGCAGGCACAGCTTCATAAACCATAGTTACATCTGAACCAGGACATTATATTCCAAATATATGGAGAATATAATGCCCTGATTTAGATGCAACTATGGTTTATGAAGCTGGGAATGAGTGCTGTGCCCACATGCTTCTACGTTGCCCTCCCCACTCATTCATGGTGGAAGAGCAATGGGAGATTTTCCTAGATGAAACATATTTTCCTAACCCATAATAAATCTGCTTCCTGTCCTCCTTTAGGGGCAGAAATGGATTCTGTCACATAGGGTTCTACATGGATCCGTCCCTGATGTATAACTTCTAGACGGTATCACTGGGTAAGATCATCGGAATCTTCCTAAGAGTTGTGTCAACAAATGCCAAGGACACCCAGGCCTCTTTCTAAGGCTCATAGCTGCTCGTTTGTTTGTTTGTTTGTTTGTTTGTTTGTTTTGTGTGTGTGTGTGTGTGTGTGTGTGTGTGTGTGTGTGTGTGTGTGAGAGAGAGAGAGAGAGAGAGAGAGAGAGAGAGTGCACACACATAACTGTGTATGCAGAGGGAGCTGTTTCTCTCTCAGCTTTTAATGGAAAGTCGGACGAAGCTGAATCTAGATAAAAGTGGGTGCACTACATTGAACTACTCTTATGGCCAAACTATATACATTATGCCAGCCTTTGCCAACTCCAGATGTTACGGACTACAACTCCCATCACCCCCAGCTAGCACATGGGAGTTGTAGTCCCAAACACCAGCTAAACACCAGGTTGGCAAAGGCTGCACCATGCTCAGTCTGTAGCACAGAGCTACATCTCTGTCTTTCGCTCTTTAATTTCAGGTTAAAGAAAGCCCAATTACCATAGGTGCAGAAGTATGTGAAGACAGAAGGTCCATTCCTTCCCTCCATGCATCGCTATATGGTTTTTTTGGGGGGCAGGGAACAGCTTGTATTAGCACTATACGGGTTTTTTTGGGGGGCAGGGAACAGTATTGGCACAAAAGAACGCTTCCCCCAGAAAAAAACACCCTCATAGCTGTATGGTGGAAGGAATTTCCATCCAGACTGGAGCTCCCTTCCTTGCACAATGTGGACATACAGAATACCACATACATCTTCCTTGACAACAACATGTTGATGCCACAGGATCACTAGTACTATGAGAATTCTTTATTGTCAATAAAGCTTCATTTTGGTACAGTGGACTGTCTTCCTACAGCTCTATAATCTGAAACATCTGGCCAGTAAAACTGTGAAGAACTGCCTTCTAATTAAGTTTTATAACATCTGATGTAACAGGGTTGTACTCGGGTGAGTAACTTTACTCAATAGCGACTGCAAGTGTCTTGTCCGCTATGGAAAGCAATGCGTCTCTCTCTCTGGGTGCTTCTGGTGCAACACTGACTCTCATTTTGCCAATTCACTCCCCCCCCCCAAATTTGGAGTAGCTCACACCCACTCCAATTAGATATTTTAATCTTTGGATTAGACTGCATGCACATTTCGTGCGTAGTTAAGGAGCACTCTCCTGCACTGTCACACAATTCCTGATCCTGCTTTGCAATTCTCTCTCCCCACACCTGCCACAACTTGTGCCATAATAAATATGTTTAAAGCTCTTTGTTGTCTTTGGTGCATATAGCAAGGGTAGGGGACCGCATTCCCCTACCGCATTCTGGGAGGGGAGCATATGTCAGCAGCAGGTGGGGCTGGAGGAAAAAGCAGATAGAGCCACAATTGTGAATTTTTGCTTTCAGCAGGCTAGCTTCTGCACACACCCCTCTCCATCCTCCGTCCAGACACACGAGAACCATGCTCAGAGTTCAAGGCCATATTCCAGCCAAGCAAAACAAGAGGGTAGACTGTGGGGAAGCTCCCAGAATCTCAATAAAGATAACTGTACAGCTCTGGTTGGCTTCCGGATCTGAAGCTGCCTAACCCTGGCAAACAATATTACAGACAAGCTTTATTTCGGTTAACATTCTATCCAAGCCATTTCCTCATCGCTTGGGTGTGAATTTTCCATACCTGAGTGTTCCATATATGGACACACTTGTCAAAGGACCCACTGGCCAAGTATTTTCCGTCAGGACTAAAAGCTACGCTGTAGACAGGCTCTTGATGTTTGGTTAACATGTGAGTGCAGACTCCTCTTTCGACGTCCCACAACCGAACAGTAGAGTCGAATGAAGCACTATGGGAGACAGGCGACAGCAGCAGGTTTCACGTACTGAGCGTTTTCAAGGTTCTATCAAACTTCAGAACGTTTTCTTCTTTGTGCAAGTGGCGTGCGGTCAGTGGACTAGGGGGACTAGGCTAGTCCCCTAGGTGTCCCCCTGGTGCCTCCTTCGCAAAGCCCGGCTTAGGAAGGAGGCGTGGTGTTCACACGTGCAATGTCAACCCCACAACCCCTCCAATTGTCCGCACAAGCTGGCCCCTCTGGCCCTAACTGTTCGCCTATGAAAAATTTCATCACACGGCACTGCAAGGACCCATACATCATTCTGCATGAGCATGGCCAGTGTAAGGTTTTTTAGGCTCCTAGAGAAACATTTAATTTTATCTCAACTCCCCACTTTAACTGCCGATTGTCAGTATTTGAGGGGTGGGGGGAGGGAGTAAACTTGCTGTTCCAATCTCAATTTAGCTATGGACTTGACCGGGTGACCCATACATAACTAACCTACCTCATAAGGTAGGTTATGAGGATAAAAAGAGGAGGACCCATGTATGGACCTCCCAAATACCTTGTAAAAGGTACAAAAATGGTAAAGGACCCCTGGACGGCTAAGTCCAGTCAAAGGCAAGTATGGGATTGCGGCACTCATCTCGCTTTCAGGCCAAGGGAGCCGGCGTTTGTCCACAGACAGCTTTCCGGGTCATGTGGTCAGCATGACTAAACCGCTTCTGGCACAACGAGACACTGACGGAAACCAGAGCACATGGAAATGTTGTTTACCTTCCTGCAGCAGTGGTACCTATTTATCTACTTGCACTGGTGTGCTTTCAAACTGCTAGGTTGGCAGGAGCTGGGACAGAGCAACAGGAGCTCACTCCGTTGCAGGGATTCGAACCGACGGCCTTTTGATCGGCAAGCCCAAGGTTTAGACCACAGCACCACCAGAATCCCTATACACCTTTTAGGATGGGTGGGATACAAATGAAAGAATCCCTATACACATAGTTAACAAAACTAAGAAAAACTTTTCTGTTTATTTGAGCATGCGTAAAACTGTTTCGTTTTTACCTTGCCAACATAATATTAGAGTTTGGGTTGTTGGTCCCTGGTCCCGTCGGACTCCATTTGATAGTATATATCTCTTTGTTATGTGCCTGAAGGTCATGTACACACACATCTTGCTTCATACTCCAAATCTATACAAAATCAGAGGGGAATAAAATCTGCACATTGAAATATTTTCTCCAGTTATAGGAGAGCTCACCAAGAAATACGCATGCATTTAAGAAACAGAACTGAAAAATGTAAATAAAGGCTAACATTTCATACAGTATTTCCAGCAACCGTTCTTTAAAATTTGTTCCAAAGGCTTCAGCCAGAATTACCTTTAATGTCATATCATCTGAGCACGACGCTAGAAGCATCCCAGAAGGATCCCATTTGATAGCATTGACCTCATTCTGAAATTTAAAAATAATTAAATTGGTGGCAATTCTGTATCAAACTGCACTGTACCTTTTTATCCAGAAGAGGGCCATCTGGGTTTAATTTATAACAGCAACAAATAAACTATTGCATGTTAAAATTATTGGTTTGGTTCTTTCATTCGTGAAACAACAGAAATGATATCTCATTAGCTAAACAGATTTATAGAGACTATTTTATAGGATTAACGTATAGTTTGCTGCCTTCTTTCAGTTTTATTTACATGAGAGAGAACAAGTTCTCCTAGGGGGAATTGCCTGATACCAAGTCAAGCCGGACAATTGGTGCGTTTAGCTCGGTATTATCTGTGCTGACTGACAATGGCTTTCCAGGACTCCAGAAAAAAAAGTCTTTATCGTATCTGCTTGGAGATGCCAGGGATCGAAGATGGGACCTGGTTCATGCAAAACTTCTGCTTTACTGCTGAACAACTCCTCCCTCAAGTAGGTAACCTAAAATCATTTCCCTTCTGCCATTTGAGAAGGGAAAACTACTCACCAATAAGAATTCATTACAACACAATCCTATGCAGGTTTTCTGAAAAGTCAATCCCATTAACCTTCATGGAGCTTACTCCCAAGTAAGTGTACAGATGAGTTTGTCGCAAGGACTTTATCATCCTGCATTTGTCATCATCAAAGTCTTGTTTTCTTGCAATGTTTAATTTGCATTTGTTCTTAAGAATAGTAAAACACACTTAATAGAAAGAAGAGGCGGAGGAAGATTCATATCTCTATCTCTATCATCTATCTATCTATCTATCTATCTATCTATCTATCTATCTATCTATCTAATCTCACCCTTGAAATGTTCCAATGGTCACAGGAGGAACTGCAATAGGTTAAAAGGGCCATGTAAACTCACCGTATGGCCTTGAAAAGTTTTGACTGGACGATCACAGCCTAGTCTGCATACATGTATGCACATGTCCGTGCTGCAGGATGCAAAAGTAGTGTTGTTCTGCCAGTCTACATCCAGAGCAGGGGCTGCAAAAGGGGAACCAGAGAAAGCCAACATGAGGACATCTCGCAAAGAAGCAAATAGGCAAGGCTCCTTTCCCACTTCCATATAATGACTGGCACTTTGATCCTAGTACCCCCACAATGTCAGGAGCAGCATCCCAGGAACACCTGCATGATACCAATGTGTTGGGGGTGCAGTAATGAGCATGCACCAAGATTCTCAAGATTCAAATTCCATCTCTCTCAATAATCTATTGATTAAGCTTCCTAGGTTGGATTCACCCAGGAAAAAGAGAACCTGCTAAAATTCCAAAAAAAAAAAAAAAAAAATACACACAAGGGCTTTCAAATAACGTAACAACAATTTTTATACATATTTGTCCTGGTGCACAGAGCACATCTTGGGTACAAGCTGTTTCACAAAAACGCAATTGGTGTGCCTACAAAAATTAAAGACACGGCAGTACTGTATTTTCATACAGTAAAATATGGTGGGTTCTTGAAGGCTACGCTGGGGTGGTCATGAAAGCTTCAGTGACATTTTTTCAGCGACAAAAGGCAGGAATCCAAAAGCGCTCTCTCAAAGTTGTCTTTGGTTCCCACCAAAGCATAATTCCAAGATGATGTCCTGTTCTGGGCTCCATCTTTCAGGCAGAAACAATTAGCCAGGCTATGTCTTTTCAGAGATGATTGCTACTGTATGAAACTATAGCAAACCTTTTCTGAATTACTTAATGATCAACTGGTTTATTGCGATTTGTGCCTTAATTGCGAAAGCTTAAGCTGCTTTGCCTTTTGCTAAAATTAAAATGTTTTTTTTAAAAATAATATTTATTAAACTTTTAAAGATTACAAAGAGAAAAAACAAAAAACAAAAAAGAGAAAAATAAAAAGACAGAAAAAACAAGCAATTTTAAAAAAAACACAGATCAAACCTTTACATAACTTTCTTTCCTTTGCTTATTTCCTTGACCTCCTCACACCTCCCTTTTTTGTATTCTAGTTCAATCAGATATTTCAGCAAATCCTTTTCAGCTTTGTTTTCATCCTATTAATTTATCTTAATATACTGTAATTTTACATTCTCGTCTTTCACCAGTTAACAAATCCATTTTTACCTAATCCTTTATATCATTTCTGCTAAAACCACATTACTTCATTCCAACATCCTTCTAACATTCCTTAATTTTGCAATGTTTCTGCAAATAAACTTTAAATTTTTTCCAATCTTCTTCCACCGACTCTTCACCTTGGTCTCGAATTCTGCCAGTCATTTCCACCAGTTCCATATAGTCCATCACTTTCATCTGCCATTCTTCCCGGGTGGGTAAATCTTGTGTCTGCTAAAATTAAAATGTTTACAGAAATACATGGACGGCTAATTAGCCTTACCTGAGTGGAAAGGGAACTGCTGTTTAGCTTCTCCTGTATGAGCATCCCAAATTATTGTCGTCTATGTTGGTGGGGGCAGATAGGGAGAAAAAGACACACATTCAGTTCTGAAGAAAAGCAGGTTTCACTATGAAACACATTGTTGTTGACTGCTGAAAATTTTAGTCAAAAACCACGTTTGTTCTAATACAACACAAATAAGAAAATCTAACATAGATAATCTGTCCTAATTACACAGGGGAAGATTAAAATCAGCCTGAGTCAAAAAATGTTTCTGTAAGTAGACCAAATGTCAATTTCTTCAGTTGAGCAAATCTCTCAGATTCACATCACAAATGATGGTGTATTGAGCCTCCTGTAAACTGCAGTGCTGTGTTGACAGGTGGTCCTTATAACATCCAGCATGTGTTTAGGTGAATTTTATGATGCCTCCACAACCTGAAATTGATAGCCAATTAACGGAGACATGGTAATGTTTGCATCACAATTGAGATTGATGCTACAGACGCTGCAGCAGAACAGGTCATATGATTTAGATCAGGTCCTTGGTTTTCCTCTACATAATTGAAAAGGTAAGTCAGCTTGGAAAATCTCAAGGTTTGTATAAGAAGATGATTTGCAGAAGTCCCAAGTGACTTCACAACATATTGCGCCGAGGAAAGCTTGAAAAATAAAGTTTAGATCTTACACTTTGCGAAAAGTAACACTCTGTTTCCAACCATCCATTTCTAAGCAACGTAATGGAGTGAGTAATGGTCTCTCTACTTCAAGCAGTCCTGCAGGAAACTAATTATTTGGATCCATTCCTATGTGTTTGAGGTTGCCTCAAGTCTGCTGATACCTTCTTCTCAATGTGTAGAGAATGCAATTTGAACTACGGTACACCAGAATCCACACTTTGAGAATGAATCCACTATCAGTATACCTGATATTTTCCTGTGACATGTTTTTAGGCACTGGGAAAAACAGATGTGTACAAATGCACATACACACGTGCATGAAAAACCTCTGGCAACGTTGAAGAGGAGAACTAATTATGCCCAACAAGCAAACAAGCAGCCTGTTGCAAGGCAGGCTGCACATGCAACAGATTTACTATCCCTTAAGAAAGCAATCACTCAATTTGATGAAATCTAGGCTTTCCAAAACACCTCCCCCACTCCCAAGTGAGCAGAAATAAAATTTTGCTGAATTCCCAAGAGCTATTCTATACTTGCAAGCTATGCACCTCAACACTTACTTTATCAACTCCAGCACTTAAGATGTAATTTCCCTTTTTGTTCCACTTCAGAGCAAAGATGGGCCCTTTATGTTGACCTAAGGTGCTTGCAAGATTTCCTGCAAAGTATGAAAGACAATAGTTAGCTCCTTCAAATAGGTTGGGAGTTGAAATAATTCAGCAGCACAAAACACCTAATTATTTGGAAACAGGTGCCGTTATAAATCTTACCATCTTCTGTCCATATTCTTGCAAAGCCATCATACGATCCTGTAGCCAACAGCGTCCCATCGGTCTGTAGGGATGTTAACAAAGAGAATCAAATGGTGTTTTTTGCAGGAGGCACACAATATCCTGAATCAGCTACAACCCACTAACTCATCCTTCAAACCCCAAGATTTCAAAAGCAAGCAAAACTAGGTGCTCCACTGAGCTAGAGCAAGCATCATTACTGGATTGTACCCAAAATGAAAGCCTGGAAACAAAGACGGCTAAAGCAGCATTGCACTGTCAGAACAATTAAACCGCTAAGAAACAAAATTGTGACATAATTATTTTTATGAGGTGTTTTAGCTGAGCTGAGAGATTTCCTTCCCTTACCCTGCCAAACATGCCAACATATCTATATTCCTCCCTTTTCCCTAAAGAAGACCACTGAGAAAAGAACAGAGCAGAGCAGAGCAGAGCAGAGCAGAGCAGAGCAGAGCAGAACAGCTTCAATGGAACTTTTACATATATTTACTTTATTCCTCTCGGAGGAAGTAAGAATTAGAAATATGGGCTAAAGCCCTTCTGTTGGCTAGGAAGACTGTTCCGCTGCACTGTGCATTTTGTGTCTAGGGACTGCAATAAAGCTGTGTGTGTATATTTACTGATACAAAAGTCCCAATTAATTTTGATCATTACAACCATTAATTTCATTTTCTTTATCCTTTGAACAACAACTGAAAGATGACTTCATTAAGAGTCTTCATAGCTTCTTGACTATGTAATAAGCGCTTCCTAAAGTGCTTTACAGTCCAGTGCTTTACACACAAACATTTTATACTTCACCTATGTTCAAATTCCCCGTTAGCCTTAAAGCTCACAAGCTGACTTTGGTTCTAGTCACTTACATCTCAGCCTAGCCTACCTCACACATTGGATGTGAGGATAAAATGGGGAGGGAAGGAACTGTGTTTGCCGCCTCAAGCTCTTTGGAAGAAATGAGGGTTAACAGTGTAAGTAAAGAAAGCAATTCACATGTACATGCTGTGTGCTTTCTCTCCTGCGTGCCACATGTAAGAGAATAAGTTGGTGCCTTGGTGTTTAACACGGTGCACCAGAAAGCTCTCGTTCAACAAAGAAGCTCAGCTATGATTTGGAATGTTTCATGTGACTTGGAATGTAGGTGGAAGCAAGCAAACATGAATGAATGAATGAATGAATGCAAGAGTGGATCACACTACTGGTAGAACATGCAAAGGAAGGGGAAATACTCCTAATGCATCTGGCACTCATACGCCAGAGGGCATATGAGGAACCTCTCCATCCTTAAGTTGCACAATAAGCTTGAAAAGCAGAACCACAAATGATTCATACCGCCTCTCCCGGTATGCCCCACGGAGGACCTTAAGGTCCATATATAGCAACACCCTAGAGGTCCCGAGCCCTAAGGAAGTTAGATTAGCCTCAACCAGAGCCAGGGCCTTCTCAACACTGGCTCTGGCCTGGTGGAATGCTCTGTCTCATGAGACCAGGGCCCTGAGGAATCTTATTTTTTTACGCAGGGCCTGTAATACAGAGTTGTTCGACCTGGCCTTTGGCTTAGAATCAGTTTGATTCCCTACCCCTCTTTCTTTTCCCTTTCTCCTCCTGTGAGGAGGCTGCATCCTAATGTTTTAATGTTGTATCTTAATCTTTTAAATTGTATTTTAATCAACTTGTTTTTATTATTGGTTGTTAGCCGCCCTGAGTCCGGTCTTGGCTGGGGAGGGTGGGGTATAAATAAAAAATTATTATTATTATTATTATTATGGACCTGCTTCTCGAGGCTTCCTGTTCAGTGGCCCTTGGCCAAGCCACTAACTCCTAGCTTCAGCTACTACCCCCGCCGGTAATATGGGGATAATCACATTGGTCCACCTTATGTAGCTGCTGTAGGTATCATAGATATAATACACTACATTTATTAATACTATTTTTTATTTCTATACTTTTGATCGGTGACTAAGAGCACATTTTTTTACAATCCATTGGGGCAGGGGAAGCTTTGTCTATTTATTGGTGGAGAATAACAGTTGGGATAGGATGCTATGCATAACGATTTCCTCATATTTTTAATAGTGCAGCTACAGCCATACGGCTCATTTCCCAGTCCTATTGTTTGCATTCATGTCACTCACACTTCTGCTCCTTCTTCTGGAGCTCTGGAGTTTAAGATTAGAAAACATCCTTGTCTGCCACAACCCCCGGGAGCTTTAGAATGTTTTGCAGAAAATTTATTCCATAGTGCAGAAAAGAGGATGGCAAGTGTGTAGCTATCTGCATTTTTATGCATGACATACAGCAAAGAGGACAGATAACAACAGGAGACAAACTAGATTTTCACTGCGCTGGGAAGAGGCATACGTGATTTTGCAAGTGGGAGACCTGATTCATTTGCAGACGGCAGTAAACACTGCAAAGCAAGGAAACCTTTAATCTTACAAACCTATTTGTTTTGGCTGAGTTTGAGGCAGCATAAATCTTTTACTCCAAATGAGGCACTGCACAACTCTTGCATTGTTTTTGCAAATTAAAAGTTCATTACACTATTTATCTTTGCCTCATAAAAGACATCACAACACTTTGCACATAAATAAACAAAGAGGGCTCCAACTGCCTAACCAAATAAGTGTGCTTCTGGTTCACCAAGCTAATGTTGCAGAAGTATTTAACAAACTGTTGACTGCTCGCCATGCAAAACGCAGGTAAATTGATGCTTCGTAAATGGATACTGTACTCCCCCCCCCAGCTGTATACCAACCACATGATGAAGTCTATTCTCTTGTGTATTTTAATAATAAATTTGTTAGGCTTCAGTTCAAGAACAGTGATGCAAAAGTCATTATTTAGCAAGGGACCGGGGGTGGCACCTGAGCATGGTGCCAATGACAGACCCTCACTTGACATCAACCAGGCTCCCCGCCGGTTCCCACCACAGTGCAGCTGCCATTCATTCATTCACCTCACCTCACCCCACCCCACCCCACCCCCTGGACATGTTTTAGTGATGGCCATTTGTGGAGCTTTTGAATGGGAGCCAAGCTGGTGCTCAGACCTAATCTGCAGTGGCCACTTGCTAAGATAAGTTACTCAGAATGCAATATCTGACCAAATTCAACTACAGTGTTGCATTTTGGGTAATCCAACATGGGGTCACAGCAGCCTGGAGTCACAACCACTCGCCACTATAATACACCCAGAGGCATGGCTGGAGGCCTTGGGTTGGCTGGTAATAGGCTCTTTGGAGCTCCAGGACCCTTGGCAGGTTCCCCAATGATGCAGGCCTCTGACATTAGGACAATAAAATATTTTTGAATCTTAAGGGGTAAGTCATGGAAATGGAGAGGGTGTGGTGGGCAAATCCTATTTCTTAGACTGAAGATTTGCTAAATCAAAGTCTATCAAGTAACAAGCGGAAAGTAACAGCATGGAAAGACTAAAAAGCTTTTTTATGAGCTGTTAAATGTTTTGCACTTGTTTGCAAAGAGTGACTAGGCTACGAGACTGAATAAATGACAGAAGCACTGCGAGACTTTTACACTTGAGTTAGTATTCAGAGGTGATGGAAGCACTGCTTGCCTTTTCCAAAACAATCATTCTACCTACCTGCTAATATAAGCTTTAAACACTTTATCCCACCTTTTATTTTCTTTTAGGTATGGGGATGACTGCCACAGATAATGACATGGAAAAATAAAGTGTTTCTGGCAAAAATGCTGCAATTGCAAGGGTCCTCCTTATTGCTGTCATTGAGTAGCTTAGCCCTCCTGAAAGAAATCAGCTGGTGTGCAGGGGTCCCCCTTATCGTATATAAGCACACTCCATCCATCATGGTGACAGATATTTTGCTAGTGTAAAATAACACCAGGTTGGAATGGAAGCACCATATATATATATATATATATATATATATAGCAATCTACATTTCACAGACACCTTCAAGAGTTTTAGCAGTCAACTTACATTCCAGTCCAACGATGTTACATCCTTATTGCTGGGAACATCATGTCCTCCTTCTCTTATGCAGTGCCTCAAGACGAGTTGAGTGGAACTACCATTACTGTTCTCATTTAGATTCCATATTCTGGCCGTAGAGTCACCAGATCTATCAAGAAGAAATGTGTTTGTCGTGCACACGGAACAGGATATGAACATATATATTTGTTAACACACACAGGAAATGTTGTTTTTTTTAAAAAAACCAACAAACGAATAGACTGCTTTTCTTTAACAACAACAACAACAACAACAAAATTGCAAGGCACATTCAACGACAACATGATGAAATAATATAGAAACCGAAAACGAGTGAGTAACAACAACTCCAGGACCTCACAACTTCCAATTTCTAACCATAACACCGTAAAGCAAAACTGCAGTAGTAATTGTATTTGGAAACCTGACAGAACAAGGCTAACAAAAATGTACTACGAAGGGCAATCCGCTCTCTTGGAAGTTATTTCACTAGATGTTGGATTTTATTAGATGCTGGGGCCATAGCCAGTAGCTATGTTTTAAAAGGAGGCTCAGGTAACAGGCAGAGGAAAAGGCTTTCTGCCTGAGAACCCTAGAGAGCCCCTGACAATCACAGTAAACAATATGGTGTAAGATGGAGGAAGCAGTCTGACCCAATACAGGGCAGCCTCCTAAGTTCCTATAAGTTGGTTTGAGAGAACACATTAGCCACAATGTGTTAAGACTATGTCTGTCATAACAATGACATACAGAGAGGGCACATGAGATCCTCATTACTGATGCTCCAAATCAGCACTGACTAGAGATGAATGCAACTTAAATACAGTGAGAGCTGTTCTAACCCTTTAACTTACCCCGATGCTAGCAGATCACTGACAGGATTCCAGGCACAGATGAACACCTCTGATTCGTGACCCCGGAGAACTGTTGCTTTGTTAGAAGGAATTTCAACATCCCCATCAATTTCCATTGGCTTTGAATGATTATCTGCACGACAAAATACACACATTGAGGTAAGGCAGTGATTACGTACTGTTAGTTATTCCTTTCAGTTTTGTTCTGTTTTGCTTTTTCAAATTTGCAGCATGTTACTCTTAGCTGTAATTATTTACAGAGAAGACTGGAGAAAACCATTTAATTCCAATAACATATAACTTATTTGATTGCTTTATGCTGGCTGCATAAACACACACTTTCCTTACCAAGATCAGAAGGAAATGTAACTCTCTACATTTAAGAACAGGCTTTTTAAACAAGTCATATTTCACATCATGATCTGGGTGAACTGCTGATAAGATGACATTAATTATAACAACAATGAAAACCGCACACAGTGATTAGTTTCTGCTCCCTTCTGCACATTGCAAACTGTGCAATTAATGGCAAGAGATCCTATAGGGAAAAGTAACACATAGTTACTTATACTGCCATATACTGCCAAATTTTATTTACACATGGATAATTCCCAAATAAATTAATCCTTAATCCTGGGAATATAACATCCAAATGGGGGTTGGGGAAGACAGGGAAATAGCTGACTCAGTAACAGTAAGGAGAAACGGATGAGACTTAGGGGAAATTCAGTTAGACCACTTCCCCAAGCCCATCTACTGAACTTAACACTGAGGAAGGATTTGAACACAGACAAGCCTGTGGCTGCCTTATATTGCCTAGCTGTGCACTACTATGCATATTTTTAGTACAGTGATGTTGCGATTAAAAGTCTGATTCTCTTCATGTTTCCTATAGTAGACCAGTTCACACTGAATCTAGGCCACTTTGCTCATCCCCACCCACACAAACCATGATCCCTGATGTAGTGTTATATCCAAACTGGGCATCATAGTTAATTTAACTCACACAAACCACAAACATGTCAAGAACAAGAACAAGCTGGTCAAGAACAAGCCGGTGCTGCAAAACATGGTTTGTTTGGAGCAAAGCGAAGCACGGTCCCCATTTCAGGCATGTTTCTCCCACCCGCTAGCAGGGAGGAGAAAACGTTCATGTGATTTACCAGGACATGTGAATGAGGTCCCTGACTAAATGCAGGAGTTGAAGTTTCCTAACTTAATTTTAGAGTGCTGGTGCCTATTCTATGGTGTGGAAACCGGGCATATCCTTATAGACTCAGACATGTGGTTAGTGCTGGCAATTCTTGGGGATCTTGGTCCCAATAGAAAGCAAGCAGCTACTATGTTGGGATGTATCATGATCCTGAAAACCTGCAACAGAATGGCTGCAGAATAACTATTCTCCATGTCTTCATACAATTTCTGAGCATCATGAACTCAAAGGAGTCTTCATGTTCAGAGCTGTGTGCTTTTAAATAAATCAACATTCTTCCCCAAGGTAACCGAAATTCCATGCCAATAATGTATCAGTTTTGTGTTCTCCATAAAATCATGCAAGTTAAATGCAAGTACACATATCTGCATAATTTATTCTTCTAGTCAGAGGCAAAAAGGTAAGGAGCTGTGCTAGGTGATATAAGCTGCCTTGAAAGCCTACGGAGTCCCCTTTCCTGGGCTTAAAAAATCCAGAACGTATTGGACAAAGATTTTCTACAGCCACAGGAACCTGGTCCCGAGTTGTTCAGGGCTTTTATATGTTAACAACCAGACCTTGCACATGGAGCAGCAGCTCATCAGCAGCCAGCGCGGTTCCCTTAGTAAAGATGCAATAGGTGTTCCCCTCAAAAAGCTGGCAGCAGCATTCTGAACCAGCTTCAGCTTCCAGACCAATCCCAAGGGAAGCTCCACATAAAAAATAACTACTGCACTTCTCAAGGTGATGAACTCGGAGCCTAGACCCAAACCAAAGGTTGTGCTGCAGTTGCACAAAATCCGGCACTCGCGAGCCACACCCATAGGAAGCGTACTTATTGCATGTGCCCCATTCTCCTCTCCATTCACAGTGGCTTCTCCATTCTTTGGTGTATTCTGCTGAGGGACAGCAGTTGTCGTTGCTGTAGAAGCTGTGGTGGCCGTGGTGGCCGGCGCTGTGACTGGTGCCGTGCTAGCTTGCTGTTGAGCTAATTTCTCCCGCAAAGCCTGCTGCCGAGTCTGTACCACGTCAGGCATTACTGCGTCTATCAACGATAGCGACTCTATAGGCCTGCCGTCAAACACTGTGCCGTCCTGAGGGAGGGGAAGGAAAATGAAAAGAAAACGAATTAGGAGGCTGAGAGGACAGGCGACACCCAAGAGAATGCCAAGCAGAATACGGTGACGGAGCCATCTGTAACAACCTTCTGTAAGAGAAGCCTCTTGGCGAGTTTTTAATCACCACACTCTGGACTGCTGAGCACACAGTGACGGAACAGCACTGGATTGAGTATTCTTGTTGAGATACAACTGGCACCCACTAACTGTGCTTTCCAGAAACAGTAGCAGTAATTTTTGTTCCGATGGGCTTTCCCAGCTGTATAAATGGGTCTTTACCACAAGTACAGTGAGTACAGTGGTACCTCGGGTTAAGTATTTAATTCGTTCCGGAGGTCCGTACATAACCTGAAACTGTTCTTAACCTGAAGCACCACTTTAGCTAATGGAGCCTCCTGCTGCTGCCACGCCGCCGGAGCACAATTTCGGTTCTCATCCTGAAGCAAAGTTCTTAACCTGAAGCACTATTTCTGGGTTAGCAGAGTCTGTAACCTGAAGCGTATGTAACCTGAAGCGTATGTAACCCGAGGTACCACTGCATCCATTTGTTAGGGTTTTAGTTTTGCCTTAAATGTATCTGTTGCTTTCGTGTTTATAAATGACTTTAATTGTTTTTATGTGTAAATAGCCTTGATGCAGTGGTTTTGAAGGTTAATAATAATAATAATAATAATGCTAGTTACAGATAGGTAGCCGTGTTGGTCTGCCATAGTCAAAACAAAATAAAAAAATTCCTTCCAGTAGCACCTTAAAGACCAACTAAGTTAGTCCTTGGTATGAGCTTTCGTGTGCATGCACACTTCTTCAGATACACTGAAACAGAAGTCACCAGACCCTTCTATATAGTGAGAAGGTGGGGAGGGGTATTACTCAGAAGGGTGAGTACTCACAGATACTCACAGCTATCTGCCAATCACCCAATCCCACCACCCTTCTGAGTAATACCCCTCCCCACCTTCTCACTATATAGAAGGGTCTGGTGACTTCTGTTTCAGTGTATCTGAAGAAGTGTGCATGCACACGAAAGCTCATACCAAGAACTAACTTAGTTGGTCTTTAAGGTGCTACTGGAAGGAATTTTTTTATTTTGTTTTGAATAATAATGCTAGTAATAGTACTAGTAGTAGTAGTAGTAGCAGTAGTAATATGGCGTCCCCAGGCAGATCTGGGAGAGACGCTCAGGAGCTGCTATTGGTCACTGTAGACAACACTGAACTACATAGACCAATGGTCTGACTCAGAATAAGGCAGCTTTCTAGGTTCCTAGAAGAGCATTGGCTCTGAAAAGGCATTCTGGGATCAAAGAATCATAGAGCTGGAAGGAACTATTAAAGATCATTCTAGTCCAACCCCCTGCAATAGAGGAATACACAGCTGTCCCATAAGAGGATCTTATGCTCTAAGCAACTGAATTACCCAGGCTCAAATTCACCCCATTTCACCTTCACTTCTGCGATAATTAATAAGACTGCAAAAACCAAAGGCCCATCCAGTCTAGCCTTCTCTTTCACCAGAGAGGCCAACTAGGTGCCTATGAGAAGCCCATAAGCAGAAGCCGAGTGCAGCAGGACTCTCCCTATTAGCGACTCCCAACAACTGGTATTCAGAGGCACACTGCCTCACACACACAGTCATCATGGCTAGTGACGACTATCTACTACGTCTATAAAAAAGTAACAAAATTCATTTGTCAGTTCCTCTTGACATGTTTGTTCAGGATGAAGTCTAATCTGAAAATTTCGGAACTACAGAGTATAGGGAAGAAATCTGATGGGATGACAGCCATGCCTCTCTGCTTTACAAATGTGCTGCTTCTTTTTTAAGATAGCATAATTTAAAACAGCAAGAGAAGTCAAAGGAAGAGCCCTTTTCAATGATTTAATGTAAACATCTTTACAAAGAAACTCCAGATGCACAAAGCTATCATTGTTTCTCCTTTATTAGCAAATGATGCCCATGAATGCCTTCTTTCTTGGCTGGTGGCACAGCCACCGGGAGGGCTACTGTTCAGGAAGATACCCGGATCCTCCCTTGTATTCTTAGCTCTTGCTCTCTCCTATCCTTAGAGACACATAAGGCAATTGTATCCAACTGCTCAGTAAGGCCTAAATCTTTTCCAACCCTCTGGCACTGCAAATATACTTAATTTCTTACTGTTCTGTATTGATTCCTTGCGCAAATGCCACCTGATTATCCATTCCAGCTCAAAACTGTGGCTTGCTCTTGAGTAAGAGTCAACGGAGAAAGGCAAGAGGTAGGTTCTTCAATATCTAACGTACTCCATAGTGTACGTACTACATAGTGTACTCAAGTGGTGTGTCTCTCCACATAAGACAACACAGCTACTCACCTCATTGATGCTGATCTCTGCTTCCACATACTGCAGGCCTTTCTGAAGTATGGAGATGAGGGCAGCAGGTGGCACTAGTGTCCCATTGATGTTGGATTGGCTAATATGACTCTCTATTCCAAATGTGAAGGCTGAATGGGAGAAACCTGAAAGCAAGAAGAGAAGCCATGATAGGAAAACCTAAACACTCCTTAATGTGACACACACACCCTAAAAACAGCGCTGCCCAAAACCTTTGCCAGCCTAACCATTTAGGAGGATCCATTTACCAGATTACCTTGGGTGGTTACAAAAAACTACAACGGCCTCCCCTCCTCCTAGCATTCATTTCCAGACATACTTTGCGGAGAATGCAGACTTCGCAAAGAAATAATTTGTGCTAAGCCAAAAGGTGTTCTTTTTTTTTTAAAAAAAAAAGCAAAAACACACACCATTTTGATGCTTAAACTCTTTTTACAGTGAACAGGTTGTATTTGCCTACAATCCAACGCTCACAACAAGGGAAACATTCTCTCACACAGAACAAGACAAAGGCGCCTTTTCAACCTTCTGCCCACAGTTCTCATTACCAGCTCAATCCGACATGCACAGTGTAACTGTTCTAACAGGAAATGAGAAGCCATCCCCAAGAGGTAGACTCTCTAACTGCATGTTTCTTTGCAGGCAACAACAAACTGGAACTGTACCACGCTGGCCCAGTGCAGACGTACTGGTGCTGATCCATTAGCTGCAACACCATTCGTGCAATTAACAATAGCATGATTTGATGATTTTTTTTAAAAAAAGCAAATTGCAGATGTAGGACCTCAAATCAGATTAGGGCTTTGACATGGGGTGGTTTCTTTTTAACCCCCTCCCCGCTGCTGTTGTCCCAGTCTGAGTCAGAGCCCCTGTGCCTGCCATTTGCATTGGGGGTGGGGTGGGGTCTCTCTTTTGCTCTAACAGCTGTTTCCCCACCCCGCAAATACCGATAGGAGATGTGAGAGCCCTGATCATGACCATGGTGGGGAGGCAAAGAGTTTTCCCCCACAAAACTGCTCCCCACCAGGTTCCCAGCTCGGATCAGTCCCCACACTAGCAATTTAGGTTTAAAAAGCCAATCACACAAGAGGGAAGTGTTGTTCATGTGCAGTCATGAAGTAGCACAAGATTTCTGTATGTCTGGTCTAATGAGAAGGCAGAGCTGTGCTGCTAATCTAGATGCCACCAAGATGCTGGAGGAAATACGGATACAATATAAAGTAATAGAGGAAGTGAGAAACAGCTCAGCAGAGGTCCCTGATTTTCAGCCCATAAAGGACATCTTTCTCACAGAGCTGAAACCAGCTCATCTACTGCTGTACACACATGTAATCAAAGGAGAGGCAAATTGAATTCTGGAAGCGAGTTGAAAACAAACCATATTCTTAAGAGGCGTGAGCTATATCACAAATGCTGGTCAAAGCTGACCTGATGAATAATCTGGTAGCAACTGGGAGTTTTGGCACGCAAGCGTTCACAGAGGCCTTGTAGGTGGGTACAGCTATTTTCACCGCCATTCAGTTGGTGCTGACATCTGCTCTGCATACTTGGTTGCTGAGAAGGCGATTAACCACCCACAATGGTGACAAACTGCATGCTCTCGAGTCTTCAGCTGGCGGACTATTCACTGTCAGACTGGACAATGCTGAGACTTTAAGCCGTGGCACAAAACCTTACTCTTCATCTGAAGGAAGACCAGGCGGAACCCTTAGAAGCAAAATTGATTGCTGTGTGAAGTGTTCAGGGTTCCAGCCAACTAGCCATGCTCTCTTCCAGAATATTCCATACCATTTTCACCCTCCCTAGGTTTTCTATGCCACCTCCTCAGTCATCATTAGGCTGTTTGGGCTTCCCACCTCCCCAACTTATTGTTACCTAAAGGTATTTACAGTATTTCAAACTTTGCAATTCTCCCAAGTCTGCCGAGTTCTCTCTTATAGTATGTGGATGGTTTTGGTTTACATAAGGAACCACACTGAGACAATGAGCTCACTGTTAGTATATGGGGGGGGGGGAGAGATTCTATTGCACCCAATGCAGTGTTATACTTGTACAACTCTACTCTGGAACTCTGAATTTAGAAATTAAAAATGTTCAGAATGGAAAAGATGGAAAGGAACAGAATAACCATGGTGCAGTTCAGTCTTTGATGGCCTCCTGTCATCTAGATGTTTTGGCTGATAGGAGTGTACTGGGGGCCAGGGGGAGCCCTAGAGGACGCCAGGCTTATTTGCAAACACTTGCTAACTAATGTCAGCTACTGTTAATGGTGGTTAGCACTGCTGCAGATGCAACTGTACAAAGAAGGAAACATGCAAAAGGGTATAAACCATCATAACCATGATGAAGGACTGACCTTGATTATGAATACCAACTAACCCAACATTACACCTCAATGAATTCTTCTACACACCATTTGCTGCCAAGAGGAGGCAACTTCACAGCAATTTCTACAGCAATTAATATTTGTGTAACCATGAGCACAACCTGAGTGGATGAAGAGCTAGGTACGCTTTGTTGTGATTTTTACAGTCACAGCGGTGCTGTTTAGAGAGCTGCTGCGATTACAGAAAACCGCTGCAAAAATGTGCCAAATTAAAAACATCAAAGCTAAAGAACACTTCAGGACTGGAAACACAGTAAATTCATCAGTATGTGCTACAGAGATGGCTTCATAAGAGACGATACTGAAAGCTTAAATATAAATAATGTGCCTAAGTAATTTGTTTTTTAAAAGGCATCATCAAGGGCTGCCTCTTGCAAACTATTTTAAAGTTGGGCTAACTTTCTGCAAGTTACTTTTGTAGCTGAAATTACTGGAGCACAATTATCACCATATTACTACCAGAGAATGAAGGTAACATTACAAAAGCTTTGAAGTAAACCACCACAGCTCCACCTCAAGTAGGAAGTTGTCTTATAACATTCTAAAGTGAAAATGTCCCAGATGCCAAGAGCATGATTAGTTTATAAACTGTGCCCCTTTATAGTGTGAAGCTGTGAGCTGCATTATCTTTGAAATGCATGTAACCAGTCCAACTAAGTCAATGGCCTCTTTAAAAAAAAACGGGGGGGGGGGAGGGGAGCGTGCTATAAAGCTTGTGATCCATTCCTGAAGTGGGAAGTAGAATATATTTTTTAAAAAACAAAACAAAACGCACATACTCCACACAACACCATCATGCTTTAAAGAAGTAGAACTTCACAAAATCCCAAAGAAGTTATTTAATGTTGAAATTTGTATATGTTAATAGAGACCTAGCACTGAAGGCTTGTCTAATAGTGGTCTACATATATAGTTAAGAATAAAATCAGCTTCCTCTTCCATCACACACATATTCACTTCCTGTCCCATAGACTCCTTGCTCCAGCTTCCTGGAATGCCTGGGTCCTTTTAGAACAGCCCACTGCTAGGTTTAAGGACTTGCTGCTTCTGTGTCAGAAAAACTGATCTTTCACTTCCCACAAGAAAGCAGCACTGTTTTTGCCACAGTTAGAATATTCATGAATATTCCATGGCTCCATAGACAATTAACTATGCCCTATGGACAGAATAGGGATGCGGGCGGCGCTGTGGTCTAAACCACAGAGCCTAGGGCTTGCTAATCGGAAGGACGGCGGTTCAAATTCCCGTGACAGGGTGAGCTCCCGTTGTTCAGTCCCAGCTCCTGCCCACCTAGCAGTTCAAAAGCACGCCAAAAAGTGCAAGTAGGTAAATAGGTACCGCTCCAGCGGGAAGGTAAACGGCATTTCCGTGCGCTGCTCTGGTTCACCAGAAGCGGCTTAGTCATGCTGGCTACATGACCCGGAAGCTGTCTGCGGACAAACGCCAGCTCTCTTGGCCTATAGAGTGAGATGAGTGCACAACCCCAGAGTCGTCCGTGACTGGACCTAATGGTCAGGGGTACCTTTACCTTTACAGACAGAATGGAGGAAGGGGAAGTGGACTAAAAACAATATTCCAGTGTTACCAATTTGCCTGTTAGTATTCTGAAAACACAACAGAACCTTCCTTTGGAAGTTTCCTCTATAGCAGCTCTGGCTTCTAAGAAGACAAACAAGCATTAGGAGAGTGAGGGAAGAATCTTAAAGCAGTGTGTATGGATGTAGAATTAATCATGTGTTCCTGGAATGGGTGACTGGCCCACTTCTGAAAGTTTTGAAGTGATAAGCATCGAGTTCTACATGTGTGATTCCCTCACAATGGATTGATGGGTTGTGCTTGTATTTTGCAGTCCAGTATCCAAAAGAGTAAATCTAAGGAAGGGGGAAACAGAATGATAAGCTAATTCGATGTCTCATATAAAATACTATTTTTACATCAGGGCTTCTCAAACGTATTTGTCATGGTATCACTTCTCAAGTAAAAACAAGAAGATAAATCCATATGCAACTCAGGGCTAGTCAAAATACAACCACTGCAGGAACTGCTTGAAGCAGCCTCTATATAGTAGTTACTTCATGCAGTGAGCTGTTAGAGGATACTGGCTTGCTGAATAAGTAGGTCTCCATGGGGTGTACTGTCGCCACCAGCAATGTCTGACAGTAGTGGAGACAACTCTTGGAAAACCAATCCACAAGGAATCCGGCACATATGAAATGGCTCACTTTACAAAGCATCCATCACCCAGAAGGTGGCAGGCATATTATGAGAAACAGCCCCTAAGAAAACAATGATCGGCAGAGCCCAGCACAGATTACATGAAAAAGGAGAGTGTTTTCTCCCACGGAGACATTAGAGGAAGAGAGAATAAAAATAAAAATAAATGAGTTGGCCTAATGTCACCCACCACAATCATTCAATTCAGGATGCGGAGAGAGAGAAAAAACATTTTGCCCATATGAGAAATGGTGTCCAGGTGTCACAAACCCACACTTGTAATTATGAGAAATCTCCAGATATATGGGGGACAGCTATTCTACTCCCTCTTCTGATGGCTTCGGAGATGAAAGTCAGAGGAATCTATTCTTTCCATTCGTAAGAAAACAAATGGGACCACTTTTAGATCATGAGGCCAAAAAGCAACTTCGACATGGCGGACATAAACAGAAATAGCATGCTGCCCCATCAAATACCAAGCAAAAAGGGAAACAATTCAATCTAAACAAGGTAGTAGTACAACATGGGGGGGGGGGAATGTAGCAAAACCATGTGATGCAACATTTAGGCTGCATTCACACAGCAGTTTATTCAGTATCACCATTAACTGTAAGTATATTTGAGTTTTCACACAAAAAGCCGCTTCCAGAAAACAGAATACAGTGGACCCACAATTAATGGACCCTTTACATTCGCAATCGCAACCTGTAATTTCCCACTCTCAGTTTATTTATTTCCCCTCCAACAGCACACCCAGTAGATTTTCCTCACCAGCCTCTGGGAAAGAGATTCAAGGGCTCTGGGGGAGTGGTTCCTTGGGGGGGGGGGTTCGGAGGGGGGTCCTGACTTTGCATGATTCTGCCTTTGTGCGCAGACCCCCAGAACTGATCCCTCACGTAAATGGTGAGCCAACTCTATTACACATATATAGTGCTCGTTTCCATGTTATGGCATTCCAGGAGGGGAAAATCTGCTTGCAGCTCCCTTATCCCGGAATATCATGGGAATAAAGAGACAAAATTTGGGGTGGTACACCGGCATACAATTTTTTTCATCACAGGGGAACAGAAGGATGCATGTGTAGAAAGGGTGCAGTGATGTTGTCCAATGATGTTTGTTGTTGTGTCTCACCAAACCCACTAGCGTGGTGTCAATGAAATTTAGTGTGACATTCTGGTACAGTGGTACCTTGGGTTACAAACGTAATTCATTCTGGAGGTCTGTTCTTAACCCGAAACCGTTCTTAACCTGAGGCACGCTTTTGCTAATCGGGCCTCCCACTGCCGCCGCACCACCGGTACACAATTTCCATTCTCATTCTGGGGCAAAGTTCTCAACCTGAGGTACTACTTCCAGGTTAGCGGAGTTTGTAACCTGAAGTGTTTGTAACCAGAGGTACCACTGTGTATTGGTCAGAAAGCCATAGTTCCATAGCACTTCAGTGTGAAGGGAATATTAGAAAACAGTACAGAAGTACTAGTGTTATAATTAGGAAAACTAATGTCATGGATATTCTTGGTAGGTTTGTGAATCTAGCCCATAATGTCTTCCTTTGCTCACAAAGGCTGGATTTGCCCCACTCATTACAAAGCAGCTGGTGGGAAGGAACACACCAAAATGAACATGATCCTACCAACACTGTGGTTTCGGATGCATTATTAGTTTGCTCGTTTTCAAATGATAAATAAAAAAGATAAAAATGAATAAATGCATGATATAAAGTGTATATTTAGAAAAATAATGTAAAATAATGGGCACTTTAAAAAAAAAACCCAGTAGGAATGCATATTAGGAAGATATCAGACTTCTAAGATGTGTAGACATTCCTATAAAGGCAGCAGAGATCTATGAAAGCCATCATAATAATTTCCATAAACAAGACTTGGATAAAGATTGAAATGCATCACTGCAGTTACAAATAAGTCTTGTCTTTTTTTAAAAAAGGAGGAAAGCAATTTCGTCAGCACCCCAACCGTATCTCCAGCCCTGAGTAGTTCAAACTGCCTGCGCTGCTTTGCCAAACTGCCAGATATGTCTACTGGAAAATATATTGCACTGTATAACATCTGGGCCTTGGGAGTGACTTCTGAGACAATTGGGGGGAGGGGCGCGGAGGAAAGAGGAAAGGCGGGGAAAGTGTAATGAGATCCTTGGAAATAGTTTCCCTAACCCTTAAATGGCAGTGACAGACCTGTTAGTAGATGCCTAACAAAAACCATCTTTCTAAAGCTTTTTTTATAGCCGTGCACAATGAAGATGAAGTATTCTGAAGAGTCACAGTTACTTTTTAAATGCTTACAGCACTGTAATAAGTCTTGCTTCTCCAGAATTCACTCCACTACTCTATTCAGTGTGGTAGCAAGAAGTTGAAATGCAGCCTTTTTTAAGGGGGGGGGGATAAACAGGGACAGGACACAGAGGGAGGACTGAAGCCTTCATAAAGGAATCCACCAGACTGTGGATTATACAGTGGACTCAGATCATGAACTCTGCTTCCAAGGTAGTGCAACCCACAGAACTCTGCTTCCAAGGTAGACTCACCTGATCCAATCCAGTGAGATCAGATCATGATCTTATTGGATTGGATCAGGTGAGTCTACCTTAGAAGCAGAGTTCTGTGGGCTCTTCCTGCATTGCTACTGTTGAGTATAGGATTTCAATTTAAGCCATTAATTTAAGATGAGAATGACTACAATAATAAGAATTACCGTATTTTTTCGCCCTATAGGACGCACTTTTTCCCCTCCAAAAATGAATGGGAAATGTGTGTGCATCCTATGGGGCGAACGCAGGCTTTCGCTGAAGCCTGGAGAGTGAGAGGAGTCGGTGCACACCGACCCCTCTCGCTCTCCAGGCTTCAGGAAGCTCTCGGCAAGCATTGGGAGCCCGCGGGAGTTCCCGTCGGGCTCCCTAGGCTTGCGGATAGCAGCCTGCATCTTGAAGCCCGGGGTGCGCACAGCGCGCCCCGGGCTTCAGTCCCCCGACCTGGTTTGGAGGCTGGCGGTGGGGAGAAGCACGCTTCTCCCTATCGCCAGCCCCACAAGCTTGGGGGACAGCGGGGAGGCGGAGTGCCGCCATCCCGCTGTTCCCCGACCTGGTTTGGGCTTCAGGCAGATATCCGCAAGGCGTGGGAGCCCGGCGGGAAGTCACGCCAGTCTCCCAAGGCTTGCGGAGAACTGCCTGTTCTGGGGGCTGGGGTCAGGGGAAGCTCGGCCTTCCCCCACCCCAGCCCCGCACCTGGGGGGGGGGAATAACATTTTTTTCTTTATTACCCCTCCCCCCCAAAAAAAACCTAGGTGCGTCCTATGGGCTGGTGCGCCCTATGGGGCGAAAAATATGGTATTTCCGAAGACTCAGCAAATGCACCCTTGTATTACAGGTTATCCTGGGAACTGAGGAGAAAGGATCTTCTTTTTTGAACTACATAGTGGCCAAAATTAAAGCACACATGACTGTTTGCTAAAATTCAGTGTGTGTGTGTGTGTGTGTGTGTGTGTGTGTGTAAATAATAACCTTTCCGTTGGGTTGAATGACAGTTCTTTTCAATATCTGCCAAGAATATAAAACTACTGAAATTTTAGTCATCTGTCAAAGGAGGAGAGGAAACATCTTTTACTAGGAAAGTACTTCTAAAAACTTGAATAAACTAGCAAAGATTAGCACCATTTAACAGTTCTTCTTCATTACAGGTTTAGAGGAGGAGGAGGATAAAATGAAACAAATCCTCTTTCCTATTTGCATACTGTGGCATTAGAATGAAAGAGCACTCCAGATTCTGCCATTCACTGTGCCTAAGCTTGCAGATCCATAAAATCTGAGATCTTTTTAATTTGGCCAGGATACAAAACAAAACCCTCTTTTACCTACACAGATGAACATTCTTTTCTGCTCTTTTTCCCTCTGTGTGTGGAGGGAGGAGGAAGAAAAAGGTTGTAGGAGGTAATTGAGACAGCATCCAGCTTCATTTTATAACAAGGGAAATTATACTCTGCAGATTTAGTCCTTAACTGTGCTCTGCAGTCAGTCAAAATAACCACCTGTAACCAGCAACACTGAATAGGCCATCACTGTTGCCACATGGTAATGAGTTTGCAAGGATTTCCAACATTGAAAAAATCCACAATTGGTCACTGCAACTTTTTTTAGCAGCCGAGACAGTAAACCCTAATTTTCTTTAAATTCAGTCTAACTGCAAAGTGCCCCATTCAAATATCATACCACTCTAAAAGCCATGTATCAGTAGCTTCCAGAATAACTAACTTCTAGAATAATGTGGCTCAAAAATACCAGCTAGTTCTTATATACGTTGTTCGCCAATTATTCAGAATCTAGGGTAGGAGTCACTTTCTCATATGGGGGGGGGGGGGAGAATCATTAGATGCAGCAGATAAATTCAACCTAATTCAATTCAAATTAAAAACTGAAAAATATTAAGATGTTTCTCCTCTTTTACAGTTGCCTGAGTGCAAAATGTGTGTTCGCACAATGGAGCTGTCGCCCCTCTTCTCTCCCCCCCCCCCACATCTGCTCAAGGAGTTCCCCCAATCTTCCAGATCAGATTTGGGGAGGCCATGGTGTGTGTGTGTGTGTGTGTGTGTGTGTGTGTGAGAGAGAGAGAGAGAGAGAGAGAGAGAGAGAGAGAGATTTATTCTGCAAGTATGAATTTTCGCGCTTACGGAATGAGTTAGTTGGATACTGGCCCTTGGTTCTAAACTCAGATTTCTATGCATGACAAAACCAGGAAAATCCTGTAGAAGCTACTTTGAGAGATCTAATTACGAACAGCCATCACAAAGATTTTACAACTACGCATAGACTTTAAATAAAATACAATAAATGCTGTTTCCACTCAATTACTTGCCTTTTTTATCAGCAAATGAACAATTAAATCAACCACAACTTTCTAAAGGCTATACACTCAATACAAAATTCAGCAGAGAAAATTCTTAATTTTACTACCATATTTCTTTCAAGCTGAATTGTGGTGAAGGGGGTGATTTGTGGGGCGGGGATCTTGCAGCTGGGGAGGGGAGAGTTGCAGCGCACATGGTGACCTCAACTGTTTTTCTTTCTGATTTGCAGATATGGAAACCAGTTTGGTATTTTCCTACACCTGAAAAGTGGTAAATAAATGTTTATAATAAATGCTAAGGGCAGGCTCGAACACTTATTTAGTGAAATGCAAAGTGCAAGATATATGCATTTTAGTTAACAAAACAGTGGGGATAAATGCTACTATTTGTAAACTGTAAAATATAATGTATTGTTTATACATCTAAATCTTGCTATGTGATCTGGCAACAGTCCAGTCAAACTTCTTTGCTAGAACACTCTCAAGGACATATAGAACGTTGCTCTAAACGAAAAAGTTACCTGACTCCTGAAGATAGCGATACACCAAGAAATTCACTTCGTCACTGGTTATGCTCATCTTAGCCCCACCTCAATATGATGAGGTCTGCAAGAAGTGTGATCCACGCTCTGTTTAAAGAGGAAGAATGATAAAACACAGCTTTGGATTACAATCACCTAGTTGTTTTTAATTAAACATTCACTTCTATGGCCACATACTAAGGTATACATCAATTTACATCTGAATTACAGCCAAAGTTCAAAATGAATTGACCATAGGAAAATCATAATCATTTACGGAGTTGGGACAACAGTTAATAAAGTCTTGAAAGAGCTTTCCCCATGCACTGACAACCTCGCCGTCAGGTTACTGCAATGTGTTGAGCTGAGTCTGGTGCAGAACACAGTAGCTAGGTTGATTGTGGAGAAAAAATACTCTCAGCATAGGACATCTTGCAGCAGACACCCACTATCAGCACTTTTCAGAAGCAACTGAAGACAGTTTTGCTCTGACAGGCTTCTCCAACAGAATGAATGGGTCTCTGCCATAAGTGTCTATTTTGTATTTTTTCAAACACACACACACTTGCTGTTTATAACTTTTTTTGTTTTTTGCTATTTTCATTATGCATGGTGCTGAGGTGATTGCGCAGAATGTAATAATAACAACTCCGTATATAATTTTAGTACAGTGCTGCTCTCAGCGACTGCAAAGGACCTAAAGCCACCAGGCTCAGAGATGCAAAAACACACGGCAGTGGAAAAGCTGCTGCTGCAAGCAAAACCCTGTCTAGGTTTTTCCAGCTCTCCAGCAATACGCTTGACCCCCTCGGCACCTACAATGCTAGCTCAACCATACTCTATTTTTAAACAGGTCAGGTAGGATGCCTCCTCACCCCCCCATCCATTCCTATAAATTAGATTTGTGTCATAATGCATCATTAAAATCAAATGCAAACATTGCAGAACAAACAGAGAGGTCTATTTAGAACAAACCACTGAGGCAGAATGTCCTTTTGCCCATTTGGCAGCACGGCACAGCTAATTTGGGTCATACAGACCTTCATTGTTCTAACCCAACGTCAAAGCATTAAATAAGAGTTATTGACACCTTCCTTCACTGCAGAAACTACATGGCTGCCCCCAAACTGTGGGGCGAAATGAAAGAACCCAAAGCAAAGCCCCCTTATCTGGCACTGCCTCACCAGGTGAGGTAGCACTTAAGACAACACTTAAGAAATTATTTAGCAGCGAATATGTCATAAAAATACAAACTGAGCAACTTAAATATAAGAACACCTACGGAAACAAGAGTTTATGACCAAACAAGCCTCTTTTTCAAAGAAAATATTGTGCATTAAAAATAAAAGGGCCGTATTAGCTTTTAAACACATAAATATGCATAGACGATGCATCAAGAGTCCATGTATTTTTGCCTTTCAAGCTACAAGACTTCTCACTACAGCAATTTTTTAATAAAACAATTTGATCTAGTAGCTTCAGTATTTACACTGCCCCCTCTGCCCACTGGAAAGTATTAAACTGCATTAAACAAAAAATAAGAAAGGGCAGGTTATTAGCGTTGTGGCTGGTCTCTCTTTCCCTTCGCAGCTAAGAGAGCCTTTGCTCCTTGAAACTGTGCTCAGCAATCCCTGTTGCTTAGAGTAGCATCTGCTGCTTTAAGTCAGCTATGCTCATCTACAGGTGTCCCCAGAAGTGAAGGTCATGCATGACTCTAGCAGATGTCCCTGCATTATTTATGTGAGCCGCTCTTCAGAGCTGTGTGGTGCTTTTATTTTACTGTCCTCACATATTTCATCAACAATTCAGATTGATTACCCTCACCGACACTAATCCTGTAGTTTGACAATTATGGCAAATTAAGACCCTTCTTCCTAAGTGTTAATTTTATTTACTGTGGCGATTTGTACTTCATACAAAAGCAACATCCGTATTATTATTATTATTAATTATTATTATTTTGCTCTTGAGGAAAAGGCTTGGTTTCTTATCCTCTGCTCCTCTTCCTTCAGATGATTTCCTAATTAAGGCTCAGCTTTCAAAAGCATTTAATACTTTTTTTGGGGGGGGGGGCGGTCTTAAAAGCACCTATCAGGAATATTCAACAGTAAAGGAAAGACACAAATGATAAAACGATGGTGCAAAATGGGATCATTGTTTCTCTTAAAGCCCAGTCCTGCGGCTAGAGAAAAGAACTGTTTTGTACATGAAATACTGGCTGTCATACCACTGCAAGATCAGTGAGTCGTCAGCTAAGCAGGTTGCAACTAAGCAGTCAACCAGAAATAGCCACTGTGGCGCTTGAGTCAATGCCAGGATCACACAACACTGTTGCGCCACAAAGAAATGGCATGTGGTGGACAGGGAACGTCTCACTCGTTCATCCTTTCTACAGGTATTTGGGTCACCATGGAACTATCACGACTGTATATAGCTTTGGCATCAGGGAGTTGATGCCTTTTCTTCTTGTTGAATTGCCCCAAGGTCATATTTAGCAAAACCTGAAACTCTTAGACACATCATGCATACAACCAACAAACGAACCAAAGTGCCTTGTAGCTGCAGGATGCTTCCATTAAACAAACAAAGTCATATTTATTTAAGTATTTTTATGGCCCAAGATTTGTGATGCACCGGTCTGGAACATTTCAATTTAAAACAATAATTAAACTGTCAAAAATATTAACGAGTTACCATATTTCAGTCCACTGCAACATTCAGGGACCGGGCTACAAGATTCAAGATGGGTTCCAATGTAATAATGTATATTCAAATAATGGTCACACAATGAACGCATGCAGACAGACAAATCATATTGGAATGAAAGATCCATAAAATGGGTTTAGCCCAGTGGATCCTTTTATTAATGGCCCTGGAAAATTTACACTGAAAAACCCATTTGAACTTAGCATTCTTATGTATTTGTCCTTACGGAATGACACATAAGAATCATGAATGAAAGAATACAGCCCTTAAGGGATATGGATTCTAGTGTGCAGTCTGCAAAAGATTTTCTGAGTAATTTCTGCCATGTTTGTTTAATCTCCGCCTGCTTGGTTCTAATTTATGACAGAGTTCAAACATATTTATTGAAAAGTTTTTATGAATATGAGATCATTGAATGACACCTTGACTGAGCATAGCTCAAAAAGCCACTTCTCTCAGAGCTCTTGACAGTACATAATACATACATCATTTTCTTTGTATGTCACCCTTCCATAGTTAAATCCATGCTCAAGGCTTACAACATGAAATATATATATATGTAATTACAAACATAACAAAATGAGTCATAAACAATAAACAAACAATAAATAAAATATCAAAAAGTATCAATAACAGCCATTCTATGGATGCAGACATGTTACATTAGAACTGGCCAAAGTGGTGTGAATTCTATAACAAAGATATATTTTAAAGGGCTAAATGTTATGTATGTATGTATGTATGTATGTATGTATGTTCTTAGGCACTTACCTCTAAAAATAGACTCAAGGCCATTTACAATATGAAACTACAGCAATATAAAATATGCAAAATTAAAACAGCCATACGACTGCACTGACAATTAGTGGATGCATTTCTAAGAATACACCACCGCCTCCACCCCCAAAGCCCAATACCTATATCATAACCAAAACAGACATAAGGCAGCAGAAAAATGCCTGGGAGAAGACAGCTTTTGCCCGTCACTTAAAAATATTTTAACGTTGGTGTCAGGGAACTGCCATCGGAGCCAGAGGGAGAGGGAGGGCTCCAGAGGGATTACGGAGAGCGTCCCAGGAGGGAGAGAAGCAGCCCATCTTTTGGGAAGGGAAATCAGCATAGCACCAGTGGAGAAGGAGGGCAGATGGGGGAATCGGCGAGGTGGCTCCATGACTCCTCACCGGAGACCAGCGGGGAGAGCACGGGTCCTCCGCTGCCCACACCCTCACTGCGCAGAAGGCTTCCGCGCAGGGAGAGTAGGTGGAGACTGGGCGTCAAGGAGCTTCTTTGCTGGAAGAAGTTCAAGAAACGCCCACTGACGGATTCTGCCAGCGACTGAGACAGCCTCGGGTGAGTGGCTGTCCGGACAGAATAGGGTTCACCCAGGTAACTCAGCCAGGTGTGGCGACGACTTACGCATGAACAACCCCTAGAACCATTACAGTCGGCACCAAGAATATAGCTCTTAGTAATAATCCAAATATAGCTATTAGTAACAATATTTATTTACATGATCAATGGTTCTTTTTATCTTGATTAGAATCCCTTTATTAATTAGATTAGAAGCCAAAGGAAAATCATTGTGTCTATAAAACCGCTTAAGTACACAAATAATAAATAACCTACATCCTCCTTCAAAACAGCGACTTTTTTTCTCCGTTTGCATTAGCATTCCAAACACCTACATCTCAGGATGCATTAATACATTTTGTCCTGAAGACAGTAAACAAGAATTTGCTTGGCATAAATAAACCACTTCGCATCTTCATACACACTGTTACTATGCAATGCTAAAAAACAAGGCTTTTTTGTTGTTTGTTCCTTCCATCTACACTTCTGCAGGTGCCACGGGACCAACCAAACACAGACAACAAGAAGGATGAAGGAAACAGAGGGTGGCTCACATGTCGTCATGTGAAGGTAAGCTGTGCCTAAGTATGAATGTGCAGTCTCCCAGGGAGATCTCAGCTGTTTAGCTCCTTCTTGGTTGGTTTTGCTGTTGTACAATACCAAGTTGTGCAGTGGCTGAACAGGTCATCCAAACCCAGGCTCGTAGTTTAGTTCTTAGCTACAGTATGTGGCTAAGGAAGAGAGAGCTTAATCACCAGTTCCTGATCAGACAACACTCAGTGCAGCATGGCAACAAAAGGGACAAGCAAAACAGCTGCAAGCTCCTTTCCAGGAAATCACATGTTCACACAGATCACGTGAACAGGCTCCCTGTGCATTCCAAGGCCATCTTTTATTTTCCATAATGGACACGTCATGCATCTGTGCGCACAGTAATCTCGCATCTAATGCTTTGCATTTAAACAGTCCATTTCCTTCACGTGCGTCGTACTTTAAGCAAGCATGTCTGAGTTTAGTTTTGTATAGTGTACCTTTGCTTCCGCTGTTATAGCATAGCCTCCTGGTATGCTTTAAATTTGCAGAGGAAGGACAAAAACCTTGGCTAGGATTACTGGGAACAAGGTCTGAGCTTGCAACTTACCGGTTTGGAGGACTCACTCAAATCACAATTTGCCAGTTCGGATGTAGCTGCAAACTGTGATTTGATAAAACTAGAAAGTGCAGTGGTACCTTGGTTTTCGAACGCAATCCGTTCCGGAAGACCGTTCAACTTCCGAAACGTTCGAAAACCAAGACGCAAAGGGCAATTTCAATGAAAAAAATGGTGTGTGTGTGGGGGGGGGTACTCAGCGGAAGCCATTCCAACTTCCGAGGCGCGTTTGGAAATGGAAGCATTTACTTCCGGGTTTTTGGCATTTGAAAACCGGAACGTTTGGCTTCCAAGATGCTCAAAAACCAAGGTGCCACTGTATTCTACTAAGTAAAGTGTGTGATTTGGCAAGGAGCAGAGAGAGAGAAGAAAACATAGTTAATTCCTGATCTTTAAACCATTGATAGCTCTGTTAGTTAGAACATGGTACTGACAATGCCAAGCCTGTGGGTTCAATCCTTGTATGGGACAGCTGCATTTTCCTGCATCTCAGGGGGTTGGACTAGATGCTCCTCAAGGTACAGTGGTACCTCGGGTTACAGATGCTTCAGGTTACAGATGCTTCAGGTTACAGACTCCGCTAACCCAGAAATAATACTTCGGCTTAAAAACTTTGCTTCAGGATGAGAACAGAAATCGCACGGCGGCGGCACAGCAGCAGCAGGAGGCCCCATTAGCTAAGGTGGTGCTTCAGGTTAAGAACAGTTTCAGGTTATGTACGGACCTCCGGAACGAATTAAGTTCTTAACTTGAGGTACCACTGTGCTTTCCAACTCTATGATTCTAGGACTGAAGAATCAGAGAAGAAGGTGTCTGAATGAAGCCTAAGTATGCAATCTTGATTAAACATTGTAAGAAGTGATTTGCTAGATCAAATCAAAGTTCTCTTCCTTTAGTACTCTTTGCAAGAAACCCAGTAACTAGCAGGTATTAGGCGGTTCACTTGAAATCAAACAGTAGTCCAATGGCGGATTGCTATATACCTTCTGCCAACACCTGGGATAGCACACATCATAAATCACTAACTAGCTCCCTGCATCTAACTAATAATTGTTCAGGAGCAAAAAATCTATTTCCCCCTTAAGAAGCTGCTATTCTGATTATAAAGGAATTGTGGGGAGCCTCCTGCAGTAAGATGGACAAAATAATTGTGCCCAAATGATAAAACAAACCCATTTTAAATCACAAATGCTTAATCTGTCTTTGAATTGCTAGAGCAAACTCAGTTTAGTGGACAATGCTGAAGTTATCAGTTCTGCAAAATTACGGCCTCAGGACTCTGATTGAATATGCAGAACTGGCAAAGCTGATGGGGAAGATCCGAAAGCAGCACGACGAGCTGTTTGAAAAGGACTGGAGTAAATTTATACAATATATGAGAGAACACTGTAAACATTTGAAAACGTTTGCAGGTTTGAGTTAAAATATTTTGTAATGTTAATTTTTGGAACTGGTTAGCAATTATCAAGGCAAATTTTATAAGTATAGAAAGAAGGTAAATAAGTTGATATAGAAATGCTAAGATGAAAGTGAATATTTATGAAAGCCCGGGGGGGGGGGGTAAAGGCTCAGGATGAGCAAAGTTTCAGTTGATGATAAGAATGGATTGTGACTATGGTAAAAAAATTAAACTTAATAAAAATTATTCAAAATAAAAATTACAGCCTCAGGACTCTAGATGAAGAGTTGCTCAACAAAAACAAATTCGTAAGACTCTTCCGACAAAATCAGGATTAAGAGTGCACAAGTTAGGGAGTTTGTTGAAATGCATTCTGATTTTGCTTCTCCAAAAACATTGATCATCTTTATTCGTCTGAATTCTACTTTGAATCATTTGGCTACAGACGATGGTAAGCATCACTGAGCCAGTACTTTGCTTCTTAAGCACATAAACACTGCACAGCAAGACATCGCTTTCATTCTTATATTTGTTCACCTCTTTCTCAAGCACGAGGGACGCAGGTGGCGCTGTGGGTTAAAGCCTCAGCGCCTAGGGCTTGCTGATCGAAAGGTCGGCGGTTCGAATCCCTGCGGCGGGGTGCGCTCCCGCTGCTCGGTCCCAGCGCCTGCCAACCTAGCAGTTCGAAAGCACCTCCGGGTGCAAGTAGATAAATAGGGACCGCTTACCAGCGGGAAGGTAAACGGCGTTTCCGTGTGCGGCTCTGGCTCGCCAGAGCAGCGATGTCACGCTGGCCACGTGACCCGGAAGTGTCTCCGGACAGCGCTGGCCCCTGGCCTCTTAAGTGAGATGGGCGCACAACCCCAGAGTCTGTCAAGACTGGCCCGTACGGGCAGGGGTACCTTTACCTTTACCTTCTCAAGCACACTGGGATGGATCTGGACTTCATAACACTTACAGTAGACCCACTGAAATAAATGAAACTTAATTTAAACATTTAAAGTCCCACTGAGTTATATCCAGCTCACAGAGTAGTGGCCCACCCAAATTAATGAGCCTAAGTTAGTAATGTATATTAACTTCAACAGGTCAACTCTGAGTAGAAAAAAACACTGCCTACATTGGTTCAATAGGTCTATCCTAAGCACGACAAGATCTGGATCCAATCCACACACTCCATTATCAACCATACAGTATACTGGGCTCCTAAAGCAAGTTTTGTAAAAGTCTTATTTGAAAACAACAACAACAACCCAGAATTCTATCTCCCCTAAAATCCTTTTAAGCCCTGCATTTTCAAGCTGTGCCCTATTTATAGAATCACCAGATGTTACACATTTTCCTGATCGCTTTCTGGAGGTGATGTAGGACATCTTTATTTTTATATAGGCCAGATGTTTGGTGGCAGGTTGTTTTTTAGCACTGGATTATTTTACCAATAGTTTCATTTTGAAAATATTGTTAGGTACCCTGAGCCTATGGAATAAATAAATGCAAAAAGGAACAGCATTACCATATAGTCCTGGGAACACAGGACTCAATTATTTTACATCTTGAAGTTACTAAAGAATCATAGGCACTTCAAGCTTTACTGCAATCCAGTGTAGAACTATAGCCATGTGTTGGTATTTTAAATTGTTTCAGTTAATTAAAATTTCAAAAATTAAGGACAATAGGAGGACCCATGTACTCAAATTACCTGACCAAATCTTTTAAGCGGAATAAAAAGAAAACCACAATTCTCTCTTTTTTTGCGGTAACTGTGCAGCTGCAACATTGCTGAGAAGTGTGTTCTATGCCATTCCAAGATTAAGCATCACAGGACAAAGGATCACATTGATGTCTTATACACGTAAGGAACAGAAGTCCATTTATAGAAGAAAAGATGCAAATAAACTACCAGTCTTCTCTTTGCAACCCCTCACGTATGCCCCTCGCACACTTTCCAATTTCTATTGAAACACACAAAAAATGTTTTACCCACCAAGTGACAAAAAAAAGTTCCTGCATTATATACTATATACACGATCTACTAACAGCAAATTCACTTTCCCAGAACAGATTTTTATGGAGCTATAATGGCACAACCACAAACAATTTGGAGGTATGATCAGGTATGGAGACGGGGAGAGAACCCTAAGGTTTCTGGAAGTGCAAATAACCTTGGGGGGGGTGGAATTATCAGATTTTGAGACAGGAAGATCCCCAAAACAACCCAATGAGGACTGAGCATTGTTAGTGAGCATGGGATACTGACTATTTTGCAGGGGAAGTACAGAAAACCAGGATGGTGGTAGTGGAAGGGAGTATCCTGGGAAATGGCATAGCTGGGTAGCATTCTCAAGAAGAGCACTGCATGCCTACAATGTTGTTGTTTGCATGCAGGATCAGGAATAGTTTTTGAGGGCAGGACAAACTTGCAAGCCCCCTCTTACATGCTTATAGTGATCCAGACCCATATAAACAGCCTCTGTGGTGCCAGTGTGGTGTAGTGGTTAAGAGCGGTAGACTCGTAATCTGGGGAACCGGGTTCGCGTCTCCGCTCCTCCACATGCAGCTGCTGGGTGACCTTGGGCCAGTCACACTTCTTTGAAGTCTCTCAGCCTCCCTCACCTCACAGAGTGTTTGTTGTGGGGGAGGAAGGGAAAGGAGAAGGTTAGCCGCTTTGAGACTCCTTTGGGTGTGATAAAGCGGGATATCAAATCCAAACTCTTCTTCTTCTCTTAAGTCATGCAGGAAGCGTTTTTTAATTAATTTTAATTACGAAATTGTTTTTTCTGCGATTTCAAAATTACACCTTACTGGGTTGTAAATTGCTTTCTGAATAAATAACAATAAGCAACAACACCATGCTTCAGAGCAAACACACAATTAAATTGGTAGCCAACTCCTACTCAAAGAGAACAGCCACTGAAATTCAACAGACATGCACTGCTTTAGCTCACCAGCTAAATCTTGCTGACGATTTTGTAACTTTTTGGTTGATCTGCCTGTCAATGTTTGGAATTTGCTTTATGCTAACAGACCAACACAGCTGCAAAGCTCTTATAAATGGACCAATTCATTTTAAAGCTTCATTTTTCTGGCTTTTTTTTTTGAGGGGGGGGGGGTTCACTGCAAAACAATGAATTCTCAAACCAGTCAATTTCTCTTACATTCTTCATAGTTTGAAGATAAAATACAGTAGCTAGGTGGTATGTGTGTGTGCGTGTGTGTGTGCGTGTGTGTGTGAACTCTACCAACAGTAAGGGCTGATATATTGTCCCTGGAATCAATGTCCCAGCTTAATAAGGAATTTGTCCCTCTCACCACCTGTCCACTCCCCGTTTCTGCCTAGGCACAAAAAATTCTGGGACTGTTGGGTCTTGAGAGAGCATATGCAGAAGCAGACATCTCTGCTTTTCAACTATAACTGCACTAGCACACTATCAGTTCCAGAGAAGGCCCTCACTCCAGAAAATCCCACAAGATCTGGGCAATAGGTATGGGTAAATTATTTTTCATATAATATCCTGGAGCATGATCTACAATTTAGCCTACTTTCCCCCATCATCGTAATGGGTAGAGTGTCTTCTTCTTTACAGAAGACAACCCCTTACCCCAAAGGAGCCTTTTGTTTGTTGGAAGAACACTCTGGTCCACATCCTTGTTTAAAGATAAAGAACCACAAGGAGAGAGAGCAGGAGCTTTGAAGTTGCCTATTAACAGCAAGCACCTGGGCAGCAGTCAGAGCAGGTGCAAAGGTCACCTGGTCATAGTCTTCCCCTTGTCATAGTATCATAGAGTTGGAAGGGATCATGAGGATCATTCTAGACCAACACCCTGCAATGCAGGAATATGCAGCTGTCCCTTATGGGGACCACAGCTTGTGCAAGGCAACAAATGCACAGATCGCCTCTGTGCTTTAGAACAGTGCTTCTCGAACTACTTGATGTGGCAGAGCCGCAATTGGTCTCTGAAGCATCCCGCCAAACCTGGGCTGTGGTGGAGTCACCAGGGATCAGCAGCTGATGTCTCACAGATGAGCCCTGGTCTGTGGACCACCACTTTGACTAGCCCTGCCCTAGTACCCTTTGCAACCCACAGGTGTTTCCCAGATAAGTGACATAAGTTTGCTCAAAGTATGGTATGATTGATTTATATTCCGCCATTTAAGACCAACGTCTGCCCAAGTAGACAGCCTTTGAGTAGCCAGTGGAGATGTAGAAAGGAGATATGAATTGGTGACCCATAAATGCAATACAATACACAGGTGGGAAAGCAGAGGGTGGAAGGGGGGCAGGAGAAACATTGGGAAAGTACCACAAGGAAGAGATATATCCTTCAAACTGGGCGGTTCATCAAAGGTTAAATAGATCATCTATCTACACACTCTTCAAGTGAACTTTCCGTTGCTCATAGAAGAGTGGAGTGTGTCTTAAGGGCAATCCTATGCATGTTTACTCAGAAGTAAGTCCTACAGACTTAAGCAGTGCTGAGTGTGCATAGGATTGCACTGTACAATTTACTTAAGAAAAATAGGGTGCCTTAGATGTCAGCGAATTGAGAAATGCTGCCATAGATATTACTGGTATACACCCCCCTTTCTTCCCCTCCTACACTTAAAACCTATTAGTTTGCTTGGTTTACTTTTCAGTCCTCAGCTGGTTTTCTTAATGACATCAGCCTCCAGCATTTAAGGTCTGAAAGCACAAGTGGATCTTTTCCAATTCCCTTGGCTCCACAGTGAAAAGGGTTTTTGCTGTATTGATCTTTTCTTCATGGCACTTTGCTGAGAAAAAACAACAACAGCCCTTTTAATTAGTGTGATTGTGTTGTATTCTACTTCGTGACCTACTTTTCTAAGACACAAGAAGTTCAGTGAGCCTTTTTTCTTTTCTTTAAAAAAATTAAACCCTGAGCTTTAAAAGTTTTTTTTAAAAAAATTATTTACACATTATCCTAAGTAATCAAGAGCAAGGGGAAAAGGAAATATGAAAATAGCTTTAGGACTTAAAACGATTCAAGTTAAAATAAACAAGGAAGATTAGCGGCACTAAGAACACAATTATTTGTGAAGCTGGCTTTAGACAGTGTTCCTATAGTGGACGGATATGTGGAAATTACAGTAGCTACATTCATGCAATAACCTATTCACATACACTTATGAACTGAGCCCACATACTTTAATTATCTGGTTTACAAAGCAACTAAAGCTGACAAATTTAAAGCTAAAAAAAAAAAAAAGGCTTCCTGGATTAGGGCCACCATAGCATCCGGCATGTCAAGGGTAGAGCAAGTAGAGTCCATGAAATCTTAATGTGATATTAGCGCAAATAGTTTGCAGACATAAGCCCTTTTAAGTATTATGAACTGCACCCTTGAGTTCACAATTTGTTTTTAATGTTTCATTATGTTTTTATATATGCTGAAAGCTGCCCAGAGTGGCTGGGGTATCATTATTATTATTATTATTAATATGCATAAAAAGGGGTGAACTCTCAACCATGTTACCTTGGAAAAGGTGTGTTAAGAAACCTCCATATACTGAAGCAACAGGAATGTGGAGTGCAAACTTATGGCAAGTGAGTAGCACGCTTAACACGCATAAGGGTAAAGGGACCCCTGCGAACGACTCTGGGGTTGCGACGCTCATCTCGCTTTACAGGCCGAGGGAGCCGGCGTTTGTCCACAGACAGTTTTTCCGGGTCGTGTGGCCAGCATGACTAAGCCACTTCTGGCGCAATGGAACACCGACACCAGAGCAGCGCACGGAAACGCCATTTACCTTCTCGCCAGGCGTGCTTTTGAACTGCTAGGTGGGCAGGAGCTGGGACCGAGCAACAGGAGCTCACCCCATCGCAGGGATTCGAACTGCCGACCTTTTGATTGGCAAGCCCACGGCTCAGTGGTTTAGACCACAGAGCCACCCGCGTCCCACTTAACACCCATACTTCTATGCAAATGTTCCCTAGGCCATCTCCCCCTTACTTTTGAGTTTTGAAACTTGGGGGGGGGGGCAATGAAAAACAGCCCAATAGAGTACTTGAAAGGGAGAACTGCCATGGGTTCAGGTCAAGGGAGAAACAGGTCCCTGGGCATTTCAAATTAAGAAGAAAACGGCCCTTATGGGAAAATGTATTTGTCAACATACAATAATCCAAGGAAAACAAAGTATGTTTTATGAGAAATGATTTTGTTCTATTAAGTCAGTCAAGGGGTATGATTGCCTTCCTTCATCGACCCATGCAGCTTTATGGTGTGATATTACAGGCTGGCTGAATTTCCCCCTTTCTCTTTACGCTTGACTAGCTGATTACTTCTATGACGATTCCCTGATTGCTCTACTTTGTATTGTATATTTGTGGGTTGTATACTTGCAGAGATTCATGGGTTGAATATTTGTGGGAGTTTTTCTGTTCTTTATTTGTTGATGTAAGCAAATGTGTAGGTGTTTATGCTCCAAGTTTTTATTGTTTCTTGGCTTATTTTTGTTTGATATGGAAAGGCTTAATAAACTGCTCTTCAAACATTTTTTAAAAAATGAAGAAGTAAATCACACACACACACCCCTTTGAGAATGCACTACACCTCAATAACTGTCCTTGGAAAACATACCAATCATATATTGTGCTCAGAGTGCAGTGGGATGTTGGCTGGATCTGCAATTATTCCATTTCAGGTGTACATAACGGTGTCTGGTATAACCATTTCACTTCTTTTCACAACTTCCAAAAGCCTCCCACTTTGGGCACCAATCCTCCATCCTTCCTTTCACTACATTATCATTTGTATCCCTTCTCTCCTACAGGTTCTATCATCACAACAGCTTCAGAAACAGGCAACGTAAACCCACTAAAGAACACACATACACCCTGCTCAAGGGAATCACCACAATCATGCGATCTGTTTTCCTCAGAACTGAGAGCCTGTCAGGTTCATATTAGACTTCAATGCATTTGTTAATGGATCCAGTTAAAAATTAAAGCATCATGTCTCCTTCAAAATAAGGAAACGCAAAGCAGCTGTAACCAAAATGCAAAGCAAATGTCAGGCAGAAAGCAAGCGCTTAACTCTTATTATCTTTTCATTGTTAGCAATAAATGGAATATCATTATAAGTCGCACCAAATTGCAAAGCCTGCTCCAGTCTTCACCATCTCATCTCGTGCCAAGAAAGCACAGCATACAATAATATAATTTACCAATAATGTTACTATGTAAGCACAGCTTTAAAAAATATTCTGCTAACCCATATGTCATACAGTATTTGGGACGATTAGAAACATTTAACCCATATGTACTGGCACAGTTAATATCAACTGCCCTTGATATCCTCAATCTGCCATGCGGCCTTGAGGAATCTTGTGTGTCTTTTATGACAGCTGCAAAGTAAGGGGAGGGCATAAAGATGCAGCTGTCCTCTTTGCCTTTAAACCTAACTGTGTCACCTGTTAATTAGCACGGCGGGTGGCAGACATGCTCTGGGCAAAGGGATCAAGAACCAGATAATCAGATGGATTGATCTCTGAACTGAGCCTCTCATTACTGAGTGCAAAATATACAGGAGAATTGCAGGTGGGCAGAGGAAGGGGAGTGGGAAACAAACAAACAAACCAGGGTTTCCTGCATCCAGATTTATATGCAATGCATGCTCATGGAAAAGGTATTCTCCACTCTCTTCTGCAGTGCACAACTCTTGCTCTACCCAAAAAAAGTCTAAGCAGAGGCTTGGTGAGCGGTGCAGGAGATAACATGGACCCAGATTCCTCTTGCCTAAACAAGACACCATTAAGTGTTAGACCTTTTTCCTCAATTTCTCACACAGATTCGTTTTTTAAAAAATAAGGCAATTTATGGCAAAAGAGTCACAATAAGGGAATCTGGCAATTTGAATTGGGCGAGTATTTCACAGTTGCGACACTACCACTGAAGAGACCCTGTCAGATATTCCACAATGGCACCAACAGCAAGGTGACCAGCATCTCAATTCCTGGGCAGGCTTATATGGGAGCAAGCGGTCCCTAAGATGACCCAGCCCTAAGCTATTTGGGGCTTTATAGGCTAGAACCAACACATCAAAGCCAGCGCAGCCGAAATAAGACCCAAGTAATAAGCTCTGACCTGCAACAACTATAGACAAACATCTGGTCGCCATATTTTGGATCAACTGAAGCTTTTGGGCTGTGTTCAAACAGTAGCCCCACTCAGACTACATTGCAACAATGCAGTCTGGAAGTAACCAAAGAATGAGTGACTGAAGCCAAATTTGCCTTCTTTAATAAATGGCACTGCTAGTGTATTTGCTGACACTAATGATAATAATAAAACACTCCTACCAACCACCACCACCACCTGAGCATCCAGGAAATGCAAAATTCCCAAGCAACGAACCCATTCCTTCAAGACAAGTGCAATCCCATCCAGAATAGGTTGAACCACCACATCCAAATTGCCAGTGTTCTTGACTAACAGGGCCTCTGATTTGTCTGAATTAAGTTTCAGCTTCTTAACACCTATCCACCTAATGTGAATTGACTCCAGTTTATTACTTCTACTGTCTCCCCAGGACAAGTCAATGGGAACGAGATAGAGCTGTGTGTCACCTACATGCTGTTGACACCTCAGACCAAACTTCTGGATGACCTCACCTATTGGTTTCATGTAGATATTAAAAAGCATAGGAAACAAGACTGAACCTTGAGGTAAGTTGTGACATCTAATATTTGAGTTGGTCGTTCTCAGCGTAGATCCACTGAAACCAGTGACTTAAAGCAGGCATAGGCAAACTCTGCCCTCCAGATCTTTTGGGACTACAACTCCCAGCATCCCTAGCTAACAGGACCAGTGGTCAGGGATGATGGGAATTGTAGTCCCAAAACATCTGGAGGGCTGAGTTTGCCTATGCCTGACTTAAAAGTCTTATTTATTAATGGATCTACTTTGTATATAATTTTGGATATAACCCATACACACACAATGGTTTTACTAGTAACAGTAAATATTTACATTCAATATTTATAATAAATTTAGAATAAATGTTCAATATTTATATTGAAGCCAAACCATATTATAAAATATAAATTAATACACATTCACTATTTATGATGCTGACAATATGACAAGATACTAACAATTGCTTCCATAAAGAACAAGCTTGGAAATGGTGGCTGAACACTGAAGCGACAAAGAGTGAGACAGGACGAACATTTTCATGACACAGTAACAGAAAATATTAGTAGCTAGGACAGAAGAATCCTTATCACATGTGGGGTGAGGGGCAAAGAGCAACTGTGCCTGTATCACAGTATTTTACAAAGTATTTATATTTACTAAGCAAGCACGCTATCATGCATTTGCCACATCGCGAGGTATTCAACTCAGTATTTGCACCATTTCCAGTTTGGCTTTTGAAATGGCACTTCTTAGGGACCAATTGTACAGGTCATCCATCAGTAAGTGAAAACGAATGCATGATATCACCAGGTATGATAAATATGAGGTTTGATCAAATAGAGATCACTATGGTTTCACTATAATGCTTTCTTCTTCTTCTTCTCTATGATGCTACAGTTAAATTAGAGGGAAAATTCTTTGTAAAAAACAAAAAACAAAAAAAAGACTTTGAACACTGGGACCTTTCCAATGAACTAAATGGCAAGCTTGTTGGTTCCAGGACCCTGGCAAGATCTTTGTACAGCTCTAGATGGGCATAAAACCATTTGACGTGGGGGCCTTCTATCTAGCAAAGCCTGCCACAGCCAATCTGCCAATTACATTCTCCTCAGGGAACATGTTTTACAGCTCTAGCCAATTCAGCTTCCATTGAAGTCTGTGGGTTTCGGGGGTGGGGGTGGGAAGTACCGGTAGTCCTGCTCCTCCCTGAGAGTCTCAGCCTCAAAACGATATTTGAAACACGTACATAAAGGAGAATTTACCGATAGGTGATTGCAGTACAGCAATGTGAAGTAGCATGAGGGAGATTCAACTGTTGCAGGGTAAAGCCAGCATGCCCTGAGGTAAATGCCAAAACCATAACTTCCAGACAAGCAGCGGCGTAGCGTGGGTTGTCAGCACCCGGGGCAAGGCAAGTAATTTGCGCCCCCTAACCCGGGGCAAGGCAAGTACAGTAATTTACTCTCCCAAGCAGCAGCAGCAGCTCTTTCCCCCGCGCTCTCCCGGAGCTGCCTCTTTTCTTTCCTTTTTTCCCTTTCTCCAAGGCTTTTCGCTTTCTCTCCTTAATTGATTCCCCCTCCACACCGCGGCGTTTCCTGGCTGCTCCCCCCCTTCCCCTCTCTCTCCTCCTCGCTCTGCTTGCCTTGCCCTGCCCTGCCTGAGGGCGCCCTGAGGAGACTCCGCTCTCCTTTTTGACCAGGCGAGGTGGAAAAAAGGGGGAAAAGTCTCTTCCCGCCCCCTCGCCAGACTCCCTGCTCGGCTCGGCTCACTACCCAGAAGGCCAGTGGAGAGAGAGCCGCAATTACCATAAAGCTCCTCTCCCTCCGCTTCGCCAAGCTGTCAAAGCCTGGCAGCAGCGGCAACAGCAGCAGCAGGCGCAGCCAAACCCCTGCCAGCCAGCCAGCCCGCCCGGCTTCCTCTCCTTTTTTCGCCCGCGGCAGAAGGCTTTGCTCTCTGCCTTCCGCGACCTCCTCGCCAAGCCGAGCGAGCGCGGGCTCCCTAACCCATGGATTTTAGTAGGGGCAGAGAGCTGCTAGTGCGAGCGCGCCCCCCGCCCATGGTGCGGCCGGCCCCCCTGCACCCCCCACGCTACGCCACTGCAGACAAGTCTAACATTTGGAATTTGGCATCTGGCATATTAAACTAAGCCTTGATCATGGGGTATCATATAATGTAGATATTAAGACACAGTGACTCATCTGTAGTTACTCTTGTTGGTCTGGGAACGCAATATAGAAAAAAAATATATAGCTGGTGAGCAAACATTATTTATATTCCAAGTGCCTACTTGAACGTGGGTGTGCTGGGCAGCTATTGAAACAGTGTTATGAAAAATGTGAACCACAAGAAGTCTGAAATCGAGAACGAAACTATCTGATGGTTAAAAGGAACAAAACGACGACACTGTGACATTTTATTTTTGTATAGTAAAGCTACTGCTGTTTTATTGAGTAATTCCAACAGAGCAAACACAGAGAGTGACTGCCATTCTGTTAGTGGGGGCCCTCATTTTTAGAACAGTGCAGCGAGTGAATCCAATGCATGCGAAAGGCACTGCACAATCCCCCAGTGCAGCTGCTCACAACTGCACAACATCAGCTCTCAAACTTCTTGAGATGGAACTGCATTGGGTCTCACTGGTTCATGGAAGACGGAAGTGTTTTTCACAAATATACTGACATGGGGACTTGTTTTCTCATTACAGAGGGGGTTAGTGTGATATTTGATCTCCAAATGAGGCCCCTCTTCATGTGTAGTCAGTCACCCTCAGTGGTTAAGCAAAGTGCCACTGGAGATAAGACCTTTTGGTTATCAAACTCCATTTATGGAATGCCTTCTTCAGACGTGTAAGAGAGACACTTCAAGTTATCGATATACAGGCACCAAGTTAAAGCCACCCGGTTTACAAGTTTTCCAATTACTGGTTCATGGTCTGCAGTTCTTTTCCATTTTTAATATCTTACTGCTTCTGTTGCTAATCTATGGCTTTTATTATGTCAGTTTATTGTTTTTATTATGTTACCTGTTTTATTGCGTTTTGTCTGCTGATGATGTTTTTCTGTATCATCATCATCTGGTTATATTTATTGTTTTAGAATGATGTTTAATCTTTTTTTAATAGGTCAAAAGGAAGCATGTACGATTAAAATAAATAAATATTACTTGTCCAACAACTTTTAGAAGTGAACTTGACTTTATGTAGCTTTTTGTTTTTAAGAAAATGGAGTGTTCTTAAGGTGACTAAACATCCAAATAATTTGGAAAACAGGTCAATATACATAATTTTCATCTAAAGAGCATATCACCAGGGTTAAAAATACAATCAATAAATAAGCATTCTCTGCTACACGATGACTTAGAAAATGAAGTCCTGTGTACACAAGTCTATAGTGTTGTTTAAAGGGTATAGATTCCAAAATGGCACCTGTTTGGGATCCTGCAGCATGACTCTACACCCACTGAAGTGATTCTGAGCTTACTGATTTAGTAGTGCTACAGAGTTCAGGTACTCTGCCTTGAGGGCCATGCATATTCGTTATTATAAATGTCGTTGTCAGAGCTGCCTCCAGGTCCCAGCTCACAGAGGACCAACGCTAGGCTGTAGTTATGTACAAAAGTCTTTATTGAGGTTCAGTTTCCATTTTAAAGCCGCAGCGTGCAGCTCTACGTCTCGACCTTAGACCGGCGAAGTCCCGTCTGAGTCTCCTCCCCTTCCACACCAGTTTAAGACTCTCGCCTTGCTCCACCTCTTCCTAAGTTCCTTTCTCCTCTGGGCCCTCCTGCCCGCTAGGGTTTCATCCTTCCTGGACTCCTCTGACGCTGACCCTGATGATTCTTGCCCCTCCTTCCGGCGGGCTTTAGGACCTGGTTCCCTATCCGGGCTACCTTCTGTGCCGCTCGCCTGTACATTTGAACTTGGCGCGCGCGCCCAGCCTGCAACTTTCCTCTTGACCGTTAACTCGCTCTCCGATGGAGGCGTGGTCAACCCTGACTCATCTTCTCTCGCTGGTGGTGCATATGTGGGCTCTGACACCTGGGACTCCTCCCTCCCACTACGCTCTGGTGGGGAAGCTGGTCCTGATTTCCAACTGCTGCTCTGGGAGTCCCCGCTGGCCCCTTGCTTCTGGGGTGTCCCCCTTGGGTCGCCCCTTGCCCTGCCCATCGGCGCCCCCTTCTGTGAATCTTCCGATTCGCTGGAGAGGCTCGTGGAATCTATCGGGCTGCTGTCATCTTCTCCTACGCTGCCCTCGGATTGCTCCCCCTCGCTCTCCATCTCCTCTCCTCCCTGCGCTCCCGCTGAGTCCCTGACAGTCGTGCTAGCTTGTTATTCAAGAAAATCATTTGCCATGTGACTCAGTACTGGATCAGTACTGAAAGTAGCATACAGTAAACTAGCAAAATAGCAGAAAGTTTTATGAACCTGGATAGTTTTCAGAAGGGTTTTTTTTGTGTGTTAATGTTTAATAACCTACTTTGAACTGAGGAGAACACAAATGCAAATTATCTCTCCATTATCTCTCTGTGACATGGTAAACAGCAATCTTTCGTATGTCATATATTATAAATTTCTCTAGGCATCTTCTGATCAAAGCAACTTAGAATATTATCCCTTCCCACCGCACCCCACCCCACCCCATTTATTGTACCAGAACATGGTATTTATCATATTATACAAATCAATCTGTTTTTTAACAAGGTATTTAACTGAAGAAAAAGAAAGTGTAAGCTAATTTAGGCGTCAGTTGAATTACCTTGTTAACACAGGAAAATCCCACTTAATGTTATGGTCTAAAGGCAGATTTGACAACAAACATCGAAATCTGGTTGATACATAAGTGAACCAGGAACCATAAATTCACTTGAACTGTGATATTTCCTAGGCACCATGAAAAACATGTTTCCCATTTATTTTCTGGAGTACGATAATCTTTATTGTCATTGTCCCATACAGAACAAAGAAATTGAAAAATCTACATAAAACATTCAAAAACAAACAAGCGCTATCCCAACCTGGTTAGCCCCCTAAAAACTCTGATACCCCATTTTTAAATACAATATACTCCCATAGAGACTCCTTACACTGTGTTTAAAACCAAAATCGCATTTGGGTAGAAACTGTTTCTCAGATGGCTAGTCCTAGTCTTTATAACCCTGTACCTTCTTCCAGAAGGCGGAAGCGGAGAGAGATAATTTCTGGGGTGCGTAATATCCTGCGCTATCTCTGCAGCTTTCTTATGGCACCTGGAAGCATAGATTTGATCCAAGGTGGGAAGAGTGCACCCAATTATTCTCGCATTGTATCGTATTGTACCGTACTGTAAGAAGGTTACTATGACAATTATTTAACACCAACCATGCTGCAGGAGATGCAAAAGAAGAACATTTATTGGTGGAATATTTGTGATTATCCCAGTAATATAACTATTCAGCTCCACTAGTCTTGCCACTTAAAAACAATTATGGTGATTTCTGTTTTTCTAATAATCTCTGAAATGGCAATTGTTATAATCTAGCATTTGTACAACACTTAGATAAGGAATCAAAATGCTGTGTTTCATTTATTATGGAATAGATGTAGAAATTACTTTATTTCCAATAGATATCCAGTTCTTTAATTGTTTGAATTACCTGGTCGTGAGACCTCTGAGCTGTTGAAAACTGCTTCTTGCAGGCTGCTGAGAAGAGGTTGGGGGTTTGAGTTACCATGGAGATCTCTACATTCGACAATGGAGAAATCTAGAACGAGAGGATGCCATGGTTAATAAGATCAAGTTTGTACAGAAAGATAAGACCATGCATGTCCAGTTTATTACCAATCACCAACATCATGTGATTGCCTAACTGATAACCTAGTACATTCCTGTGTTCTGCCTAACTAAGGGATAATCTAGTACATTCATATGTTCTGCTAAAAAGAGGCATCATGGCTACTGGTATGCAAACACTTGAACATAGAGAAGTTGTGAGACATGCCAGATCACTCTGGTTCCTTTCTTATGTTACACTAGGTGTGTAGAAGCTGTTGGAGAACAGCTGAGCTCCACATCACCTGGGTAAAGCTGAGAAGTATGGCATACTCCTTCTGAGTCCTGGCCGGGATACCTCGCTACTACACCAGCGTTACTTCTCCAGGAAACTAGGACAATACTAGAGTTCACAAAACTACAGTTTTGGTACTGTTGTAGCCCAGGGCTTCTTTTATTACCCCAGTATGTGCAGAAAAAGTGCTGCAGGCACTCCATAGCTCATATCTAAGAGGAAACTGCCACAGCTCAATATTACAGTACATGTTTTCTATCCAAAAAGTCCCTACATTAAATCCCCAGGTTTTCCAATTGAGAGAAACAAACGTAGCAAATTTAGGAATAATCTGTACCCAAGTCCTGCTGGGAGTGGAAAGTTCTGGAATTGATGGATCGGTGATCTGACTCAGTATAAGACCAGGTGTGGTCTGAGAACAAATAATGCAGCCATTTGCTGAAGCTAAGCAGGTGGGGGGTCTAATCAGTGTCTGGATGGGAGACCACACCAAACCCCATGTATACTGCCTTGAGTTCCATGATGGAAGAAAGATGGGCTACGAATGTAGTCATAACTCTCCATCGGTTTTTCCACACTCATCTTAAAATTTAGACTGGAAGAGCAACAAAAAAGGACCAATAAAAAGAAGCTAAAAAGGATGCCTGCAACCAACCCAACTTCTTCAAACTATTTTCTTATTTTATGAAATTAAACTAATCACTGAATAATAGTTTCAATGCCACCATTATGAAATGTTTTTATTTTAATGGAAGGGTTTGCTGAAAGTGTCTTAAAGTCACATGTGCAGAAACCTTGCAGTACAATCCTATGCCTGTCTGCAGGAAAGTTGAGTCCCACTGAATTTAATGGGGCTCACTTCCAAGTGCACTGAGGCATAGAAAATAAGCTCACATCTCAGAGTAAATAGTATGAATAAGTCAGTCTCTATTACTTTTTTATTTTTAGAGCATGTTATCTTAAGTTATTAAAAACAACAAAAATAGAAATAAATATAATTGTTGGATGCAGCTGGGTTATCTGCCAGGTATTGTGTGGCTGCATGTTTAATTGTCTGAAAAAAGCTCACAACTAATGGAAAATTATCATAAATTATTGTTATCTTCTATCATTGTAATATTTCAACAACTTATTATTTTATTTAAATTGCTTTAAAAATAAATAAATAATCACTTCACATTACACTATGCATGTGCATTATGCATGTGCAGTAAAATGTGGTAGAGTATCTCTGGTACGCATGTGTGAGGCTGAGGAAGTTGAAAAAGAAACAAAAAGCCAGAGAACCAGGAAATTACCTATAGCAATTGGCTATTTCTTTCTACCCCTTTTATATCTACACCTTCCTTTTTAAATATTCCTTTCCCGCTTCCCCTTGACTTTCCATTTCTCCTCTTTTAACAGCAAGTCAGTGTTTTGTGCACAGCTGAGCACTTGCGGAACTCATTGGAGTGTTTTTGGTTTATCCCCCCCCCCCCCGAAGACTTTCCACACTTCTGCAAACCTCGGTGTTTCCCAGCCATCTGCTGAGACCTCCCTTTTTGTCCATTTTGGTCCCATAAGTGTGAGCATTCTCAGAGGGAACAACAAAGCAACAGCTCCTTTTACATAAGTAGAACATCATTAACCTTTTATATTTCCTTCCATTGCCAACTGAAAAAAAACATAATTCCCATTCTGGAAACACTTCAAATGTACAGTACTAGATAATACAACAAATCATGAAGATGTCTTGTGATCATACAAACCTAGGAGCTGATTCATGGCACACAGAAGTAGTTATTAGGGAATAAGGTAGCAATCAGATGGGTGGATAGAGAGCATTTTCTGCAGGCTGCCCATCCCTGAAAGGGAAGGGCCCTCATAACATTAACCACCAGCACAGGTGATTTAATGCTAACTGGGACATTTTCAGTTTAGTGGGAGGGACACACACACACACACACACACACACACGCTGTATCTCTCTCCAACCTGTATGGGGATGCAGATTTCAGTTCCTAAAAACAGGGAGAGGTGTGCTAATTTGCAAAATTCATAAAACGAATGTTTTGTATTCTTTCAAAATGATGAACAGCTTTAATATTCACAAACGTTCCCCAAAGGATAACCTCCAATTCTTCCATGAATATCACAGTCTGTAGCAAACGGCAGCGTTTTCATCCATAAACATGCCATGAAGCTGGAAAAAAATGAGGCCACGATGTTTTCCAAAAGAAGAAATAGAAAGAAAGATGTTTTGAGGCCAGAAGACAGGCACACAAAGAGATCTGTGAGCAAAGCATTACACAGCTGCATTGTGATTTTCCATCCAAGAACACATGGCATTGGAATGGCCGCTTCCAATAACCATCCAGAAACTCATTACCAACCAGGATAAAATCTGCATGGTATCTGTACCAGTTTTCACTCGCACTGCATTTTCCTGCATAATTAGCAGGCTAAATATTACCTCATAAAGAAATGTATTGGTGACTTTGACACCTTCGCTCCAGCAGCAGCCTATCCCATCCTGCCTGGATAACTTCAACACCAGCTGGAGGCCAGAAACCAATGTGTGCTACCCTACCATCTGACACACCTTCTTTTTCTCCAGTTACTTTACCAGATATGAAATCACCTGTTCCCTTGATCTTGTTCCCACTTTAAAGAGAAAAAAAAATCTATTGGCCCATCGATTCTCCCTTCTGTACTGCACACTCTTTCTTCCAGTTCTTTCCTTTTAAGTCAGTGCTCTTTTAAAAAAAAGAGCAATAACCACCTCTCTTCTTTTTTGGGGGAAGGGGCAGCTATTGACCTTTTTATTCTTTTTCCATGTCTTATTTCTACCAGTTCTGTTCTAGGCCACTTGCAATCTGTTTTCCCCTGTTTTCCCCCACGCCTCCTGTTTTAATTCAAATGAGAATCCTTTGTTATTTTCAATTATATTCTTGTAGCTAAATCATAGGGTGTTTTATCTGTGCTTCTTAGAAGATGACTCGGCCTTTGGCACAGCCTTTATACTTATGCTCTTCATACTTAATGCCTTTTTTTAGCTTTTCAGTTATTGTTTTATCATTGAAGTGATTTCATATTTGAATCTTACTTCAATACGAATTACTTACGGAGCAGCAACAAGCCCCCTTTCCCTTGTGTTCTTCTTATGGCCCCCGTTATCTGTTTATCATTGCCACCTTTATGGAGATGCTACAACTCTCCTGTTCTTTTATATTTCTCTTTCTCTTACCCTCACCTATGCTTCTTTCTCTGCTGTGTGGGTGAAGGGCCATTTTCTCGAAGTTAGCACACAAAGCTTTTGCTTACATTCCTGCTTTTCAGTCTTTTCCCAACATCACTTTTTCTTTTTCCGTTTCTGATAATGTTGCTGTTTGCAACAGGTCCCTGCGGGATGCCTACAGGAAAGACCTGAGCGCATCAGCACACTCTCCTCCTGTGTTTTCCAGCAGCTGGTATTCAAAAGCTTACTGTCTCCAACTATATGTAGACTAAATGTAGTCATCATGGTTAACATCCTCCATTAAAGGGACGCAGGTGGCTCTGTGGTCTAAACCACGAACCTCTTGGGTTTGCCAATCAAAAGGTCGGAGCTACGAATCCCCACAACAAGGTGAGCTCCCATTGCTCTGTTCCAGTTCCTGCCAACCTAGCAGTTTGAAAGCACACCAGTGCAAGTAGATAAATAGGTACCACTGAGGCCAGAAGATAAATGGCATTTCCGTGCACTCTGGTCTCCGTTACAGTGTTCCATTGTGCCAGAAGAAGTTTAGTCATGCTAGCCACACAACCTGAAAAGCTGTCTGTGGACAAATGCCGGCTCTCTCGGCCTAAAGCAAGATGAGCGCCGCAACCCCAGTCACCTTTGACTGGACTTAACCATCCAGGGGTCTTTTACCTTTACTTTTTCATGCTCCATTAATCTATCTAACCCTCTTTTACAGTCATCTTGGTTGGTGGGCATCAATACATATTGTGGCACCACATTCCACAGTTGAACTATGCATTGTGTGAAATTTGTTCTTTTGCCTGCCCTGAAGCTTCCAACATTAAACATCACTTGAAAGCCCCAAGTTCTAGAGAAGGAGAAAAGTTTCTCTCTATCCACTTTCCCCGCCACCATGCAGATTCCTATATTTATCTATCAAGTCCTGCCTTGTTCACCATCTTTCTAAACTAAAAAAAAAAAAGCCCCCATACCTTTCCTCACAGAGAAGCTCCAGCCCCTCAATAATTTTGATGGACCTTTACAGACCATTTCAGAGTTCTACAACAGACATTTTGAGGCGTGGAGACCAGAATTGTACACAGTACTCACCAAGATTTGTATAATAACATTATGCTATTGGCACTTCCCTCGTAACGATCAACATCATTTTCAAGTAGACACACTACACCCTCATAACTAGGCAGTCACTGCCAGTTCAGACCCTATGAGTGTATACTGTATTTTTCTTGCCTCAACATACCACACTTTACACTTGCCCTCGAAAATTTGCTATTATCAGCAAACCCACTGTCATCTGGGCACCAGGTAGTACAGGCTCCCACAGTAAAAAGCCTAGTTTTGAAGCCAGTGGCCTTGCTGCCATAGGCCTAAGCCAGCAGTATATATAGGTAGCAATGTTTGGAGGAAAATGCCAAGTGGGCAAACCAACGTAGGCATCACCACTGGAACACATGGACCACAAGCATGCAGAGTGCTGACATCAGGCCTGGAGCAGAGGAAGCATCTGTTTTATTGAGAGATTGCTTGGTCCCAAGATTTGCTCACACTTGCTTTTTAGAGAGCCGTACAGATCAGAATAAAATAATGTATATATTTACAGCTACAAATGCAACCTAGTTTGTTTCTTGATACTCAGCTCACAGTTGGGAAAATATGTAGAGAATTCACACAGACAGTGCACATGCAATATTGAAGGGGGGAAATTAACGTGCTCATGAATATTACATAAATGCACCATTCTCTGCCCTTTCTTATTCTAGTCTTCTTTTCTTCCTCAATGGATGCAGACAATATCCACAGTAATTATAGAAACTCGATCCCATCTGCTAACCAAGCTGGCAGAAGTCTGGTGACCGATTGATTTCCATGAACTTAAGTGCACCTATTTCTGCAGAGGACTACACACTGTAAGTAAGAAAGAAAAAGTCTATAAAACTAAGAGATGGTGTGTACCAAGCAATCCACAGGCATTTTTGGTACCTCTGCAGCTGTATATAGAAGATAGAAAGAGGATCCCATTTTTATATTTATTCATTCTTTTTTATAGCTAATATTTTTTCTATCTCTAAAGGACATAAAGCAGTTTGCCACAGGAACACCCTCCCATCAGATATCAAGGAGATAAGTAACTATATAACTTTTAGAAGACATCTGAAGGCAGCCCTGTATAGAGAAGTTTTATTTCTATTTGTTGGAAGCTACCCAGAGTGGCTTGCGGGACGCGGGTGGCGCTGTGGGTAAAAGCCTCAGCGCCTAGGGCTTGCCGATCGGAAGGTCGGCGGTTCGAATCCCCGCGGCGGGGTGCGCTCCCGCTGCTCGGTCCCAGCGCCTGCCAACCTAGCAGTTCGAAAGCACCCCCGGGTGCAAGTAGATAAATAGGGACCGCTTACTGGCGGGAAGGTAAACGGCGTTTCCGTGTGCTGCGCTAGCTTGCCAGATGCAGCTTTGTCACGCTGGCCACGTGACCCGGAAGTGTCTCCGGACAGCGCTGGCCCCCGGCCTCTTGAGTGAGATGGGCGCACCAACCCCAGAGTCTGTCAAGACTGGCCCGTACGGGCAGGGGTACCTTTACCTTTACCTTTTTACCCAGAGTGGCTGGGGCAACCAAGTCAGATGGGGGTGGGTGGGTTTACAAATAATAAAATTATTATTACTAGTAAAGAAACTTCCATACCCCACAATGAATCAATAAAAACAATATTCTATTAAACATGCACAATAGAAATGCAATAAAGGAAAAGGCAGTAGCTCAGTTGCACTGCACCTGCTTTGCATGCAGAAGGCCCCAGATTCTATCTGCAGCATCACCAGGGCTGGGAATGTCTCTTGCCTGAAGCCCTGGACAGCCTCTTTCAGTCAGTGCTCAGCTAGATGGACCAATGATCTGACTTGGTATAAGGCAGCTCCCAGTGTGTCATCCTATATGTCAATCAAACAATCTGAAAGCAAATCAGTACAAATAATGGGAAGGTTTTGCTCCAGTTTCAGATACACTACCAACGCAATACATTTGAGGGGAGGGGGTTATAGTGTGTCTTGAGAGACTGAGATTATGAGTTCTACAGCATCAGGGGCACTGCAGAAGTGCTTATGGGAAGAGCACGTCGCTTAGCTTTAGTGAATCCCTAAAATATGGTACTCCACTAGCAGAAGTAGCCACAACAGGAAAGCTAGGAAAGTAGGGGAGCCATAATAAATGGTACATAGAAAGCTGACTTTTTCATAAAGGAAGTAAAGACTTAGTAATGTAGACCAGGCATAGGCAAACTCAGCCCTTCAGATGTTTTGGGACTACGATTCCCATCATCCCTAGCTAACAGGACCAGTGGTCAGGGATTATGGGAGTTGTAGTCCCAAAACATCTGGAGGGCTGAGTTTGCCCATGCCTGATGGAGACAGTAAAAGCAAAGAGGGAAGGGCACAGAAAATAAATAAATAAATAAATAAATAAGGAAGGAAGGAAGGAAGGAAGGAAGGAAGGAAGGAAGGAAGGGCCGCAAATGGTAGAACATTTGTTTTGCATGCAGTGGCCCATGGTTTGATCCCTGGCATGTCCAGCTAAGGCTAGGGATGTCCCTTTTCTGAAGCCCTGGAGAAAAACTGCCCATCATATAGATAATAGTGATCTGGTGTAAAACAGCTTCTTATGTCCCTATGGAATGCAAGAAAAACAATTTCTTATAGATGACCCTTCCTCTGACTGTCTATCTGCCCATGGCCTGTTCTTGGGAAGGATAAATCACTAGGTTGACTGGACAACTGAGGCAACAGCAGATTCACAACCACATTGTGTGGAAATAAGTCAAATGTAATAGGAACACCTACTACGTGGTATGTTTTTCCATTATCGACCCTCTTACTGTCATGAGTGCCTGGCATACGCCCAATACAGTGGTACCTCGGGTTAAGTACTTAATTCATTCCGGAGGTCCGTTCTTAACCTGAAACTGTTCTTAACCTGAAGCACCACTTTAGCTAATGGGGCCTCCCGCTGCCGCCGCGCCGCCAGAGCACGATTTCTGTTCTCATCCTGAAGCAAAGTTCTTAACCTGAAGCACTATTTCTGGGTTAGCGGAGTCTGTAACCTGAAGCGTATGTAACCTGAGGTACCACTGTATACAGCATCTTTTTAGAAACACCTGTCAGTCAATCACGTTTCGAGAACGCATTAAAAATAACTTGTATCCATACCAGGATAGGCAAGATTAAGCAAGCCATTGGGGGATGGGGCGAGGAAACATACCCGTAAGATTAAACTGGCATGGCTTTCTGAGAGAGCCAGCAAGATGCAATGCCCACACAATGAGGATAGGGGTAAATAAAGTGAATTGCATCCGAAAGCAAACACTGACATCTGATATCTAGTGTAATATGCTCTCTGCGGCTACCACTGACAGCTGCATCTAGAAACAGCTGTTAACTTCTGAGTGGTTTTAAAGGGCAGCCCCACAAGGAGCACACCAGAGTTAGTGAAACTCTGAAGTCATAAGGCTCAGATAATGGCTGCGAGGTCAGGCACTTAGGAGACAATTGCAATTAAGCGATCAGACACAGATACCTTAGGAAAGGCACTTTGTGCTCTTGGGGCCACCTGGGATCCCCGGAATGCATAGCACTCTCCTGATCTAAGTTCTGATTTGGAAAGATCAAATCACATTATTATCTGGATGCATGATAGCGTAAAAAGATCTGTAAAGATACCACACCAAGTAAAAGCATAGTTGCCCCTCAAACGCAGGCATGGCATACAAATCATACACGCCAATACTTGCTGAATCAGGAAAATGGATCAGAAGCTGAATTAAAATGTCTTCTTGGCTATTTATTGCTGCTCTCCATTTCATGTCAGCTTCCTAGAATCCATCCAGCACAAGCCTGAAAGGATAATGAGTTTCTGAACACAAACTCTAATGGGGCACGTTGCATCAAAGCTTTCAGCAATTGCCTGGATGCTGCTTCCCAGCAGTACTAAACAACTTAAATATAATTAGCTGGAAGCCCTATGGGCTACATTTCCCCGCTGGAATACCTCTTACACTAATCCATTTATCAGGCTGACAGATGACTGAATCATTGGTAACAGGGACCCTATTCCATTAATACTGCTGTAGTCAAAATGCCAGCTTGCCATTATTATTATTATTAAAAACAATTGCATCGTTGAGAGCAGGTAAACAGAAAGGAAAAGGAATATACACACTCACTCACACCCCTACCTTTTTTCATTAATAGCATAGCTTGTCAGGAACAGAACTATTCTGGATATTCAAACCAGAAAACAATTGCTTGCTTAATATATACTAATGTATGGCTGCCATACGTCTGGAAAATATCCCGGACATATCCAGGATTTGTCCGCTGATAATAGAGTCTGGGCGGAATTGTCAAAAATCAGTTAAAATGTCTGGGGAAATCCATGTGTATGGCAGCCCAAAATGTATTTTCAGCTCAACAACTTTTCCCAAAAAATGCTCAACAACTTTTCTTTCAGGATTTTCACTTTTTGAAATATGGTAACCATAACTAATGATTTACACAAAACAAATAAGCAACCAAACGAATCCATTTTATGTGTATAGTGCAGAAAATAAATCCTGTGTGTTTAATACCAGGGTGGTCAACAAGACCATGTGGATGCAGGACTTTTTATGTGCAGAAAAATGGACCACTAGGCATAGTGAGTATATTTCTTTTGCTGGAACCATTACATGTAGGTCAGAAAGCCATCTTGCACTTGGCAGCATGTAACTGTTAACATAATGATGTATTGTTCGCCATGGATATGTCTGCTAGGTCTGTGGCAAACTCTACAAAGGAATCAAGTGGCAGGCGGGGAGGTGGAGTTATGTAACACCTATTACCAGACAACAGCGTATATTTGGCCTTGACAGCGGTGAGTTGTGTGTGTGTGGGGGGGGAATGGAATGCATTTTACACTAAAAGCTTTATTACTTATCGCTAACTTTGTTCTAGCCACAAGCCCAATGAAAGGAAGTGCTATTACAGTGTACCTCAGGTTAAGTACTTAATTCGTTCGGGAGGTCCGTTCTTAACCTAAAACTGTTCTTAACCTAAGCACCACTTTAGCTAATGGGGCCTCCCACTGCTGCTGTGCCACCACTGCACGATTTCTGTTCTCATCCTGAAGCAAAGTTCTTAACCCGAGGTACTATTTCTGGGTTAGCGGAGTCTGTAACCTGAAGCGTATGTAACCTGAAGCATATGTAAACCGAGGTACCACTGTACTCAGTTTCAGTGCTGTTACGGTAGCTTTTCCGATTGTACATCAACGAAAAATATCACCTGAATTAAAGGAGAACCTCTGGCTGTCCGGGCCTCTAGGAGATACTAATTCCAGACACACATAAACCATTATGATGTTATGGCCAGTTCATACAGGGTTTTTCTCTTAACTGCTTATTCCATTTATTGCACATGATCATGTGGAGCAGTGGCGTAGCGTGGGTTGTCAGCACCCGGGGCAAGGCAAGTAATTTGCGCCCCCTAACCCTTGGATTTGCCCTAACCCCAGATGTTGTGCCCGGTGCGGCCGGGTCCCCCTGCACCCCCCACGCTACGCCACTGATGTGGAGAGCACTATGCAGTGATCCATCAACACGTGAATTCACTCAGTAATGGAAATAGCGACTGATATTTCAGCACTCTTCCTTTTCTGATGTCATACCTAGGAACTGTTGGGATGGGTGGCATGATGGGAAAATTGCCTTATGTGAACAGGTCCTGAGTTAATTTAAAGAGCAGATGGACCAGAAAACTGGTTTCAAACAGATTTAAGACAACGACCTGAACCTGAGCCACAGGCAGTATGTTTCCTATGGAATATAAACCAGAGTGGCAGCAAAATAAGACCTACATAGGTGTACCACGCTGTATTAATAGAAACAGAGACTGAAAGAGTATTTCCCTTGTGGTTTAACCCTGAGTTCAATTCATGTTCAATATAGCATAGTTAAAAATAACGACACAGATGGGTTCCACGGATATGGCTCAATTCCTTTTTCCAACAGGTTAGAAAGAATTTTCATATAACTCATGTCACGTGCTGGCTGGGTGCCTTCGTCTTTGAGGGTAGGAATAAAAAAATGTGGGGAAAGAGAACTTTATCCCATACAAGAAAGTGCAATAGGGCATGATAGGTTAGGGGGTGAGGGTGGGGGTCCACTTATCCATAATGTGTGTGTGCTTACAGAAAGTCATTTTCTTCACAGACAGGGGTACACAAATGTTAGCTCAGCTTGCCAGTCAGCCAACTGTTGTGTGGCGTGGCCACAGTTCCCTTCCCCCATTATCCTCTGTAAGAGTGAATCATCTGTTATTTCTGCAAGGTATGGAAAAGGTCAGAAACTGGAGGAGTCTCGCCCAATGTTCAGAAAGGACTCTGCTGTTTCTTACTTGCCCAAAAATTACAATGGAAATGAGGCCTCCAGGTCATGGATTTGTGTGGTGCTGGGTGTCCTGTTTTCCAGAAGCCTGGGGGCACTCTCTTCTGAAAAGTGTATACAGTGGTACCTTGGGTTACATACGCTTCAGGTTACAGACGCTTCAGGTTACAGACTCTGCTAACCCAGAAATAGTACTTCGGGTTAAAAACTTTGCTTCAGGATGAGAACAGAAATCGTGCTCCAGCAGTGCGGCAGCAGTGGGAGGCCCCATCGGCTAAAGTGGTGCTTCAGGTTAAGAACAGTTTCAGGTTAAGAACGGACCTCCAGAACGAATTAAGTACGTAACCAGAGGTACCACTGTATGTTGATTCCTGTCCACATACTAAGTGACCGCAGTCCAAAGCCCCATTATATATTTTGTCCTTTCTGTCATAGCTTATAAAAACGGCACAAGCTGAAAAGTATGGCTGCGGTTTATTAAAACCTCCACCAGCAAGCGAATTCAATACAGAATAAATTAGCAAACTTTTCGCCCCGACAAACTAATTGTAAAACGGAACCTAGGAATAGCAACATCCGCATGGGGGTCTATCAACCTGTAACAAGCCACATTAATAACATGACATTTGGCAAAGAAGTTGCAGCTGCTTTTATCATGTGGTAAGCCACTATGGAAAACAAGCATTCCAAAAGTGTGCCAGTTATAAGACCTGACTCGTATGTTACTTTTGCAGTGCTCTGCTCCCAGCTGACACTGGTAATATCTGCAAATGGTGTTGCTAGCTCAGCAATGCCATGGGAAGGAATCCTGTCGTCTGCCTGACCCATGTGATTCCTTCTCTGCAGATGCTACCAATTCAACATGGGACCAAACAATGTGGGAGCAGGTGCCACAACACATGGGGAGAGCATGTAGTATCTAAGCGGCCCCACAGGGCACTGCGCCATCTTCGTCGTGAACAGGGAAAGACCATGTTGACTTCAAAAAATGTGGTGAAACAAACGCATTCTAAAAATTTCACATGGTGGAAGCCCCTACCTGCTAAGAGGTGAGTTGATCCTCAAGTTCAGAATGCAAAGAAAGGGAAATGTAAATAGTAAGCTGCTAACCAAATTCTGATTTAGTTTCCCCACCGCTCCATTTTATTTTTCCAACCAATACTGCAGTGCAATAAATGTTTTTAAAATGGTTTTAACAACTGCTGAGTCTGTATGCTAAACTTTGAAAAACGCTAAATTTTGTAAAGAACTGGAGAAATGATATTTTCATATCATCACATAGCAGCTGACATACCAGGTTTGATTCACAAGGGGTTCGGATTTCTCAGCAAAACGTCATAGTGGATTAAGCAAACGGATTCCTTTTAGCATTGTTTTATTCACAGAATTTAAACATAACCATACTGTAATTGGTTTTTCACAGAAGGGTAGTATCGGGGCAACAGGCACCACATACAGCTAAACAGCTAGTGTGGTGCAGCTGGAAGGAACCCTGAACACAAGAAATCCACATGGCAACATTCTGTTGCAGGTCCCACTAGCGTTTATATATCTCACATCATCTCAGTTCAGCTTATGATCTGGATCTTAGCACTGCACACTGTTTTCAAACAACTGGCAAATGATTTGATTTAATAAATCAAAATAATAATTCCACCAACACCATGTTGGCAACCCCCATATCTGCCCAAATGTTCGCAATCCCCTATTTGCCAATACTGTAGACTTCTGCCAACAAATGAATGACATTCCATTTATAAAATATGCTACCTCTGTTGGATAAAAGTGAGCATCATGAATGCTTTCAAAATGAGCATCAAAAACACTGGAAGTACTGTTTTGTATTTTATTTATGTGGGGCATAATGTTTTTTTTTGGGGGGGGGGTTGGCTAAAGACTAACAATGCTATATTTTCATAATTCTTCCCCCTGTTGGAGCAACTTCCTGATTTTTGAGCAAAGATATTCATAACTCTTTTGCATTACATCGCTACAGACAACTGGGGGACTTTTAAGAATCAACAAAATTTACATGGTATTTTCAAAGCTAGTACAGGGAAATGTAACTGAAGCTTACATGGTCTAATCAAAAATGTGTATCTCACTCTCTTTCCTCAAATAACAAAAACAGTTTAATTTCTACGGGGAGATTCAGCAGATAAACAATACCACACAAAACAGCAAGTGAGGACACAGACACCTTTTTTGGGGATAGAATAGACAAGCCCCTTAAAGTCGAATAATATGCATTGCCATATTTCTATAGCTAAAAGGTGTGTGTATTTCATCACCTGCTGAAAACACTTCTGTTTCACCAAGCATTGTCAGAGCATTAATTAGATTCACTTGTTGGTCATTTGTTCTGTATTTTATGACTTCATTTTGTTTGAATGTTTTTATTATGCCTTGCCATTATATTTTCTTATGAGTTGGTGGGTCTTAAAAATAAAATACAATAAATCTGGAGAGTCACAGGTTCCCCAGCCTTGACTGATATCATCTTGGGAATCATAGGAGCTCTGAGAGTTATAATTCAAGTGGTTTCAGACGTCAGGTTTGTTTTATGCCTGTCCACATTTTGTCATCTGCTTGTGAAGTCCACTGCAATTTCAAATTAACCCCTGAACTTTGCTGTGAATGGTTGTGAGGGCAGAGGTAGATCAATAACCCATGTGGAGAATCTACAACTGGAGATTTGGCTATGCCCACTATCAGAAATCAAGCTGTGTGAGTCAGTCTGCCATTTATCTCTAAACTACAGCTTCAGCAAAATCATGAGGCAGAGTTGTGGAAGTCACTTCAGAATGCCAATCAGATTCATTTTTGTACAGTATATTCATATTTCAATGTCCATTTGCAGATGGAAGTAGTATGACCCTGGAAGGACTCTCCCATTTGATTTTGCATATGGCATAATTTGCTTCAAAAGGAAGGGCCACTGTTTTATGAAGCAATGCCCATCCACTGACATAGCTGCTGGGGCAATTGTGACAGCATTTGAGTCATGCCGGATGAGAAAATAATTGTAATAAGGTCCTCTGCCCCAGTATTCCACAAGAAGTCATCGGAAAATATACTTCTTTGATTTAGTGCAACCAATAAAATGTTAACACAAAACTAATCTAGATGGAAATTGTGTAATGCCCAGAACAACAGCCTTTCCTCAGTGGCGTAGCATGGGTTATCAGCACCCGGGGCAAGGCAAGTAATTTGCGCCCCCTAACCCATGCATTTGCGCCCCCTAACCCGTGGATTTCCCTAACCCCCAGATGTTGCGCCCGGTGCGGCCGGCACCCCCGGCACCCCCCACGCTACGCCACTGCTTTCCTGCCATCTTAAAAGCCCTTTGTAAGAGATGCGGCCAATAAAAGCAGCGTCACTGAGCAAAGCAGATACAGTCTATAAGTGTCGCCAACTAGACATAAGCATACGTAGCTAATTGCATAATGGACAGTATCTGAACTCTGGTGGATCATTTGCAAATATATATCATCAACTGGGCTTTTGGTTCTTTCAAAAGTCATGCTATTAAGTACCTTGCATTAATTAATATCTGCTAAAGGTAAAGGGGACCCCTGACCATTAGGTCCAGTCATGGCCGACTCTGGGGTTGCGGCGCTCATCTCGCTTTATTGGCCGAGGGAGCCGGCGTACAGCTTCCGGGTCATGTGGCCAGCATGACTAAGCCACTTCTGACGAACCAGAGCAGCACACAGAAACGCCGTTTACCGTCCCACCGGAGCAGTACCTATTTATCTACTTGCACTTTGACATGCTTTCGAACTGCTAGGTTGGCAGGAGCAGGGACCGAGCAACGGGAGCTCACCCCGTCGTGGGGATTCGAACTGCCGACCTTCTGATCGGCAAGTCCTAGGCTCTGTGGTTTCACCCACAGCACCACCCGCATCCCGCATGCTATTAAGTACCTTGCATTAATTAATATCTTCTAGGATGTGGTTATATCAGTGCAACATTATAGAACCTAAAACTGCATTGATACTATTCTAGCAATGCAAGTAGCATTGCAAGCCCATGACACCTTTGGTAAAGTCTGTTCTCCAACTAGAGCGCTCACAGGCCAGTGCTTCCCAGTTGTTGGTGTTCATAATACTTTTTTTTATATTTGCCTTGAGAGAGTCTTTAAACCTCTTTTGTTGACCACCAGCATTACGCTTTCCATTTTTAAGTTTGGAATAGAGTAGTCGCTTTGGAAGATGACAATCAGGCAACCAAACAACATGACCAAACACATGGGCACAGGATGCCTGGCACATTCAATTTTTTCAGCATTCAGTATTTTTTCAGTATTTTTGTTTTCTAGGTTTACAGTATAAAATTTGTTATTACCATAGCAGACGGCAAGTGTCAATGAAACACACCTGTGAGCTCCTTTTCCCTTGTAATCTTTAAGTATTTCCAAGCTGCCTGCCTTGATTTATTTTTATACATTTATTTTTTAAAGAAAATCTGTAAAATGCACAGGCTATCACTACCATTCATTTGCAACATATGAAAGCCTAAGGCCAAGACAAGCAAATATTCATCATTCTCCTCCAATAATTCTGAAATGCTCTATGGCTTTGGATGATTATCCTTGTAAAAATGACTTTAGACTTGCTGCTGTTCTTCCGGCATCATGAATACAGGGTGCAGTGTAACATAAATGCATGCTCCAGCACAAAACAGTTCTGCTTAAGGATACCATCCAAAAGTGAACTACTCTTGTGAGCCAAAAAACATGCACCGGTCCTCTTCCAGGGCCAGTCCTATAATATATTGACCTGCTCAGAAAAACGCAGCACCACAAAAATTCCTGGCTCCCCAAATAAGCAGCAAACTGCAACAGATGGACTCATCTCTAGAACTGCACTCTGCAATTCAAATACAGATTTGGGATACACATCCGTCCATCTATAGTATTCGTTTTTTAGGTATGTTTGCAGATATTTATATGACTCATGTGTAAGAAAGGAAAAACCACGTTCCATGAAATCGTAAGCCATAGTATCATAGCCAGTTGAGAGTCCAACAACATCTGAAGGGCACAGGTTTCCCATCCCTGTGTTAGACTGATCTGTTTTGACCTGACATCACATCTGAACACATTGTTTGGTGGCAGTGAGCTCATGAACCTATGTATATGTAATGGTACCTTCTAGATCAAAAGATAATTCTCTATGAATTATTGCCTGAGCACAGCAGCTCTGCCCTGTTCCTGTCAGGTCCCAATCGTTGACACACAAAGCCACAATGGCCTTCTGGTAAGCAGGCTGGAGAGCCTACTGAAAGTCCATGCCCTTATTTGGTAAACTATTTGGAAGTATTGCTGACTCAGTTGTGGATTGTTAATTTGCTATTTGCTAGTTTGTATTTACAGGCTCCCCTTTGTCTCCCCTGCCTAACTGCCCCCCAAACTTACAGCAAAAACTGGTTGGTTGATTTCCCTGCTCAAGGAGACTTCTCAGACATGTGTTCCTCTTTCCTTGCATTTCTTCATGTGAATAAAGTCAACCTCCTTTTGTAGCTCTTCAGGAGACAGCACTCAAGATGGTCATTAACCAAAAAATCCCATTTAAAAGGTCCCTCCATGTGGAAAAGTAGCACATCTTGCCAGAAAACTGTCCCACTGAATGCCCACAAGTTTGAGACAGTTCTGGCTTTTAAAATTCTGTTGCTTTGCATTCTTCAGTTAAAGAGGCATTTCCCCTTTCCATTATTTGCCTCCCAACATGTAGTTTAGTCTGGTCACAGATACATCACAAAACTAAAACAAAAGGGGGGTGGAGAGGAAAAGCAAACACCCCCAAAGAGAGCATGGAGCTGTATAAAACACGTGCGTGCTGATTTATGTGTTTAGATGCACCATTCAAAATAATTACTATAAAGTTAAAAAGAAATACAATGCACCTCACCATAGTGGGGAAGACTGTGACCAAGTGAGCCTGCCCACTCACTCTGCTGCCCAAGTGTTAACTGCTGATAGGCAGTTTCAACCTCCAACACAGTTCTGCCTTCTTTAACCTGGACTTGAACCTCATAGCCCTTTGAATGAGATGGCACCTTCAAACGCTGTAACCTTGGCCACATGACCACTCTAATTTAGTTCCTTGACATCTTCCAGCGCCTGATATATCTCAGCATCAAAGTACTGAGATCAGTCAACCCTCAAGCTTTCTAGGCAAAGTAGGCTAGTGCAAACCTTTATTTTACACTCCAAAGACAACATTAAGAAGTCCTCAGTTTAGTATGAGCACGCTGGATTTTTTTTGAATCTCAGAAAGTCAATTGACCTTTTACATTTTCCAAATTAGCCGCAGACATCCTACTTCCTCCTTTAGTAGATTTATAGCTTGCAATTCCACATGTCCAAGTCTTGGATAATGAGCTGCTTGTGCTGGAGATGCACTGATGCTTGCTAGGTTGCCAGTTTGACATAAAAAGAGGACATTTGTGCTTATTCAGATTCTTAACAAGTTTCAAGTTCAGATTCTGATATGGATAAATTTGCTTGGGGATGAACAGCAAATAAATTGGTGGCGGGTGAGATGTAGTTGAACCAGAGAATTTAAATTTTGCCACTTTTAAGATTAAAAAACCAGCATAGCCAATATATACACACATCTCTATATTATTTGAATTCATGTGTTTTGCTTTCATGTAAATGTGAAGGTGATTTACAACAATGCAATACAAACAGCAAAAAATGGGTTTAGAAACAATAACAAAAAAACTAAATACAGGTTAACTCACAAGGCAAAGACCTAAAAATAAACCTGACTGCTTCTCTCCCTGCTTTTCATCCAGTTCTGAAAGATTTTGAAAAGAAAAATGTTTTCAATTGTTTCCAGAAAGTACAAATAGAGGGTGCCTGTCACATCTCAACAGGGATGCTGTTCCACAACAGGATGCTGTGTGAAGAGAATAAATAAAGCCAGTGATGGGGCAACACTCACATGAATTAGTTGCTCCAGCACAAAACAGTGGAAAGTTTATGAACAAGAGTTGCAATTATGAAAGAAGTCCAACCACACAACATGGGTGCTGAAAGTGTGTTGGCACAACATATTTGTTTCAGAACACAAGGGCCACAATGGTCCTGTCTCAAAAAATATCTGGGAATCCCCTAGTTTCATTCTCATCCTTGTTCCTCGTAACTTTGTGATGATCTAAGAAGTTCATTTGTGCACAGAATCAGTTAAGTCTTTTATACTGAAGCATCCCTGTTGACGCAACACAGCTGTAAGTATGAATATGACCCACTTATAAATTTCAACAAGGACTGTAACTCACAGTAGGAGATAAAGTCAATGATGTAATCAGACATAGCTGGATGCCCACCCAATTTCAAATGTTGAATGATTTGCTATTTTCAAACTAAAGGAAAACAACTTTGATTCAAATCGGGTCAAGAGTGAAGTCCTCACTGACCAGCTTAGGAAAACAGGAATATACACTATTTCTAAGTGGGAAGTACTTTAGCCTTGTACATAATGCCACAAAAATACCAGCCTGATACGAAGCTAGTGAAATATCTCCCTTATACCAAGAAGAGCAGTCTGCTTCGTTCTGTTCACTTTATTTCCATGTTAGCCCAATTGCTTGCCTGCCTGAAATTCCTGATCACGTATAAGTTGTTAAACCCAAGGTTAAACTATTTGAGATCAAGTGATTCATGACAACTAGCTGATACCATCAATTGATGTCACTTCCTGATAGGTCAACTGATGATCTAATGCTATATTAAGTTACTTATTTCATGTCCCTTCTCCATCACCTTTGTGCTCGCATGCTATTATACATTGTGGTTTGCGATAGAATTTATTACAGAACCACCATCCTCCACACTATTAAAAGTCAACATCTTTTTCAACTTTATCAACTGGAGTCACCCAACTCTAGATCAGTCCCAAACACACGTAAGTGTCCACTGTAGCTAACCATCACAATGAAGCAGTGGCTTGTTTCACACTCAGATCAATTCACAGCCGGATATTAAACATGTGGAAGAAATCACATCATCACAGGCTGAAAATTGATCTAGATTTGTCACTAGACAACCACTTGCTATGTATCAGCTGTAACAAACCTGAAGGATAGCTAGGGTTGATATTGCAAATTGGTCCATAATCCACATCTCATTAGGGTTTTTTTAAAATGGACCCCTGAAATTTATACTGATGTTCCCCATCTACTGTCAGACAAAAAATACCCCTGACATTTAATTTTCAAAAAAGGAATGGATACTTTTTTATTATCACTAGCAAAAGAACGCACAACAATCTGTTTCCGAATAATCACAGTTGCAAGGCATTTTAGAGAATCTGGCATCACATTGTGGATAATTTTAACTATGGTTTACTGAAACGAGCAAACTTCAATTCATAACTTACGAAGCACACTGGCTTATTTCAACAAATCATAATCACAGTTTTGGATTTGGAACAACACTAAACTGTGGTTAACTGAAATCTGAAGAGGAAATGTTCAATCTCCGCCTTGTGGTTGTGCTAGTGGAGGGAGCCAATGAGGATAAAGAGAAACCACAGTTTTTCATTTTGGCTGTACCAGGCAAAACTATCCTGCACAAGTTGGCTCAAATTGTAGGAACCGATAGAGGTGTTTTGACCCAACAGTTGCCACCTTTATTCTGTCCGAGTGCTTGCTATGCATGCATTCAGTACCGCTCTGAGATGACTGTTGTTGACAGAACCCTGCCCAACCAGAACCCCCAGGAAAGAGCAGTGGGACCCCATAAAGGACCCCGACACAGCTGGGGATGTAGAAGAAGCCATTCCAGACCTAAGGCATCTCAAGGCACCTAGCCTCATGGACATTTCATCTGGGCATTGGAAACTCAATAACAAAGGCAGCAGGACACTCAGTGGGAAGCCCAAGAGACAGGATAGGAGTGCTTATTTGCTACCAAGAAGCTTTCCCACTAGGGGGCTCCTTGGAAGGAAGGGTCTACTCAGGAGATTTTCAGCATCTGGACATGCGCAGATGCGATTTCCAGTATCTGCGCATGAGCAGATGCAATTTCTGGTGCCACTTGGCGAGTTCCCGCACCGAGCGGGTGGCTCGGTTCAGGGGTGGCTCGTGGGCCGGTAAAATGGTCTTCATGGACTGTCATAGGAGGTTCAGTTGTGAACAATGAGCCAGTAGATGGCCAGGAGGAGGCGACCAACCGTGAAGATATAAGCCACTCTGTTTCTCCTGAGTTCTTGCAGGGTTAACAGCTACCCCACAAGCTTCTCTGTCAAGCTGTCTCTTCATCTCAAGCAATCTTGCTCAGTTCTAGCACTAATACTGTTTGCTGGTCACAGACAGTTGTGCGCGCTCACTTGAAGCACAAACAATTTGATATCCACGTTGCTAAGTATTTATCCCACCCATCCTGCCTACAGAAACAAAAACAAAACAAAAAAGTCTAGAAAAACTGAATGATATCTGACAAAGAGAAAGATCCGAGACGCCTACATGCACAACATTTTACAAATCTATGCTTCTGGTTTTATTTCCAGTGGGGCCAAGTATATGTGATTATGTTTCCATGTTCTCAAATGCAGCCTTGGAAACTGATGCCGTCCCTCCCTCCCATTTTCCATACAAGGGCTGACCCCCGCTGACTTTACACCCAACCTATTTTGTGTTTACCATATGTAACCACTATCAGCAGGGGAGGAAATTCCAAGGCCAAGGTTTAACCTACTGCACTTGCAAGAATCCTCTCAAATAAAGAACATTCCTTTCACAGATGTTTTATGTTTAGCATTTCCCTGAAAATACTTGCCGGAGTCATGGAATTTTTCTAACCCACCAAGGAGATGTTGTGACCCTTGCTGAAATTTTAACAAGGATGGTCCATCAGGGGGATCATGATGTGTGTGTGTGTGTGTGTGTGTGAGAGAGAGAGAGAGAGAGGGGGGGGGAAGGGAGGGAGGGAGGGAGGGAGGGAGGGAGAGAAAGAGAGATCTACAAAAACAAAACACCTGCAAGCTCCCTCTTATTAATTTGAGCTGGGAATGGAAATGCAGAGAATGTGTAAGAGTTATTTATTCCCTATGAAAATATGATGAAATTGCCACTGTGTTTGGAGAAAAAGGTGTGTGTGTGTGTATGTGTGTGTGTGAGAGAGAGAGAGAGAGACAGAGAGAGAGAGAGAGAGAGACAGAGAGAGAGAGAGAGAGAGAGAGAGAGAGAGAGAGAGAGAGAGAGGAGACACTCCTCTTCAAAGGAAAATCACAAGGTGCTTTAAAATTGGCTCGTAGTGGGGGATCAATACAATCCCCAGAACAGCACACAGGGTTAGGAGAGGGGATCCCCATTCCATCCGGCAAGCTGCAATGCTTGTGCAGACTGACTGTTCGTAATAGCACAACACTGAAATCCACCCCAAGTCTTGAAAATGACATCCTTTGAGAATATGTGGTAAAACATACTCCTTTTCAGAAGCAGAGGTATGTAAATTCAGATGTTTTATGATGTGGTGGCAGCTCGGTCATATTGCATCATACGGTAAATTATGTTTCAACCAGTCACTTCCAAGTTTCCACTTGGTTCATAAATAAAGCTTTATTTTATCAGCATTCTGGTTATTATTGAGCCACTCAACGTGTCTTTTTATTTCCTGCCTACTGTGCTGCTGATGTTGTGCATTTATTAATGTGGCATTTTATAACGTTGTTGTTATATTTTAATATGCTGGGTGTGATGTATCTCTGCCCTGAGATCACATGGTAAAGGGAAGATTAGAGGTAGGGAAAAAATAAATGAATAATTTCCATTTTTTTTAAAAAAAAGGACAGGAAGGAATTTATGGTTGCGTTCACATGACATCTTATTCCAGAATCAATGGAGACTGGGGACATGTTTTCTTCCGCTATGTAGTCTACACATAATCTAAATCTATATTGAGTATTCTTGAAAATTGCTTCTTGAGAAACTGGTTTCATTCTTGAGAAACTCGCTGAGATTGATTCCACATTACTCCACAAGGCGCCCATGTGCAAAACAGATGTAAGGAGTCCTGGCAATGGGGAGGGTCTATATCAGGGGTCAGCAAACTTTTTTAGGAGGGGGCTGGTTCACCACCCCCAGACCTTGTGGCGGCCCGGACTGTGCGCATGCACGTGCACAACACACACATGGCGGAGGGGGACTTCTCTCTCTCCACCTCTCTCCCCCAGCCCCTCCCCTCCCCTCCCCCTGCTTTCCTACCTCCTCCGCCGCTCTGCCTGCGGTTGGGAGCCACCGCCAGTGCCTCTCCTTTCCGGGCCAGCTTTCCCAGCCACCAGGAGCAGGGCCAACAGGCGTGCCAAGCTCCAGCTGAAGCCCTGCGACGCACCCGTCACGATGTCCACAGCGCAGCCATGGCCGGAGAGGCCGGCGGGTGGGTAGCAAGTCTGGGCCACACCTTAGCGCGTGGGTGGCGAGGCTTCAGATTGGCTGGCACCAATCAAAGCCCAGCTCCCTTCCTCCACAGGGTGGGGAGAAGCCAGGAGAAGGGAGGGGGGAGGCGGTGCCGCGGTGTGTGTGTGTGAGGGAGGGGGGAAAATGGCGCCTGAAAAAATGGCACAGCCCAAACGATTGCTCCAATACAAGTGACGATTCCAGGACCATCCACGGGCCAGATCCAGAGGGTAATTGGGCATGATCTGGGCTGCAGGCCTTAGTTTGCCGACCCATGGTCTATATTGACAAGCTTAACTCTTGGCAGTTGAATTTTCAACGAATTGCGTTACTAGGACAGAACTTTATCTTGACTCCAAGAGTACCAACAAGTGCTCCCATGGAAAAATGATGCATGATGCTTGGAAAGAAAAGCCTACTCTGACACTGCCATGAACTGGCCCTCACCAACTGAAACCCTATACTGTTAGCCTTCCACACATGCCCTAACCCATCCATGACAGAATTTTACTACTAGTAAGAAAAATTATCACCTGATTTCTGCCTTTTCATGGTACCCTTTCATAATCTGATGTTGACTACCTTGCAGGGAAAAACTATATATGCAGCTCTGAAGTCCATGGAGGAAAAGGCATGTGTGATCACCAACCCTGACTGCTTTTAATCAGATAGTGCCAGGGTGGGAAGTGATCAAAAGGACACCTTGACCAAACTTGTGCCTCAACACATGACCCTCTACATATTTGCCCAAGTAATCTAGTTAATATTTTGTTATAAATGGAGATCAGGGCACTGTTCTGTAAGTATCTAAAAAATAAACAACCCCATTTTGGTTCAAGATATTTCCCTTTCTCCACTGACAGCAGGGGCTGAATCATTCCCCAGGCCTAAGACATATTCTGTGTTTATTATTCTGTGTTTGTATAATAACTGTTTCCTGAGGTATTTTACTATCATTTCAGCTGACTACTCTTGTGCCTAAACATCGTGTCACATATGTTTACAGCGATAAATCAACCTGAAATCTAATTCCAGGCACATTCGGGTAATGTGATTAAATGCTATGTGATGTTTATGTTTCACGGCATGCTCAAGATAAATCTGGGTGTTTTCCTCTGGAGCAGCTTCTAGATTGTATTTATCTTGAAACAAGCAACTGAAATGACAATGGTTCGTCAGATATTTAATTTTGTTTTTAATAGTTTTGTTACTGCAACTGTTGACTTTCTATTTCCTCTCTATTTGATTTAACGACTTGATCCTTATTTTTTAATGCATGGATTCGACCTGCATAAAACTAAGTCTCAACCTTGCCGTTCTGCCTAAGCTTTGCAGATACCAGAGCGTCGAGAATGGATCCCAAGTAGTGAGCTTCACCTGAGAGCCAGTGTAACGTAACAGTTAATAGCCACATCCAAACTATACATTTAAAGCAGTATCATGCCACACATAAGACTTCTCCCAAGGAATCCTGGGAAATTTACTTCGTTATAAAAACTGGGAGTTGTTAGGATATGCCCTGCTCCCCTCACAGAGCTACAATTCAGAGTTCCACAGGAAGACAGGTTGATTGTCAAATCACTCTGAAAACTGTTGCTCTATGAGGGGAACAAGGGTCTCCTAACACCTCTCGGCAACCTTAACAAATCACAGTCCCCAGGATTATTTGAGAGAAGCCATGACTATTAAAGTGATACAAGAGTGATGCAAGAGAGTTCTAAATATATGGTGTGGACGTAGACTTAGATTGCAGGACTTGGATTGAAGGGACTAAGGTTCCAATTCCTTTAAGCTCCTAGGCTGACCTTTGGTCAGTTGCTGCCTAACCTATCTCCCATCTAACCTATCCTTGTTTTGAGGATTAAAAGATGAAGGCACCATGTACAATGCCTTTCACCCAAGGAGCTCATGCAATACTGCCTTGAGATCCTTGAAGGAAAGGTTGAAAATTAATGTGCTCACGCGTTTTTTTGGTGCATGTGCAGTGTTAAAAACTCAAGGTATACAAGCTAGGCACCAAAATGGCTCCTTAAACCAAGGTTACAGTTGCCAAAATGGAATGTCTACTTGCCATTTTGGGGCAAGATGTCTCTGAGGTCTTATTTTTCAAGTGGTGCACTGACTGTGATTGATTATCAGCTAAACATATGACTAGTTCAGATGGCAACCCTGAGCTAGGTTAAGAACTTTGAGAACTTAAAGAAGAAAAGTCACTTGATCCAGAAACAGTCCACACATATATTAGTCTATTCCGACCTCTTTTTCTTAATGGTGACTATTCCTGCTCAGAAAAAGCATTTTGGTTCCTGAAATTCATCCCAGTTGTGCAGATAAAATATAACTGATAGAATTCTACAGGATGGTGTATTACTGTGTGAAAACAGTCAAGATCCAATGGTCCCTAGGCATGCACCTCCAGTTGGTTGAGCCAGGTGCAAAATTCTTGTGGCACCTGGCTAATTTCGAACAGAGAGAGAGAGAGAGAGAGAGAGAGAGAGAGAGAGAGAGAGAAAATGCTTTAAATGTGCCTTTAAGAAATGCTGTGTGTTGTGTGTTGATCACAGAAAGGGCTCACTGGGCCCTATGGAAGCCTAAATTTTGCACTGAAGCCCAACTTGCTTCTTTGAGAAATGAGGCGGAAGACACTAACCTTGATGGAGTGGAAACACAAACCATCAAGCTGCAGCATTTAAAAGGTTAGGAACAAAAATAATGTATTATCTAATGAAATATTGTCTTTTCCGTTGCTTATTCATAGATAAATATTGATCCAAACAGCTGTTGCAGAAGAAACAACTAGCTTTTTTTTTGTCATGCTGTAAAAGAAAGCCATCAAACAGTGCTTAATAGCATGCCTTTGTAAGCATTAAAAAAAATTAACGATGCAACAAAGGAAAAGAACTAAAATGACCAATGTATCTATTTCTGGCTTTCAGCAACCATCAAAAGAAAGCTCCTCCTCTCACATCCCTTTTGGCAAGCTTCTGAAAAACTGGCCTGCTTTACCGAAGAACTTACTTTATGCAAATGTGGCGATTTTAAATGCACTGTTACAGAAAACCTTGTGACCCCAGACATAGCTGTTCCTATAACACCAGTCATAATGTTGTCTCTCTATATTTGGCACATCGTTATGCATGACATGAATATGTTTTTAAAAATTGTAGCAAACTTTGTAGAAAAGGAATCTTCCCCCTCCCATGGTATTGTAAAGCAGTTGTGTTTTAAAAACAGCAACAACAACCAACATCAGTATTACCATTTAATTACAAGGGCAGACACCTCAAAATAATACTTTTGACATGTTTAGTGGCACTTCCTGGTTCAAAACAGAACATCCTTTTTTACTAGCTTGGCTAGAATCCCTGTTTTGGTTTGTAAATCTCAGAAAACCAAGTTACAGAGCAACCTTGAAAGAAGTGGGGGGAGAGATCTTTCATGAAGTATTCTCAAAGGCTAAATGGGTCAGGGAAACAAATTCCCATGTTCAGTTCCTCATTTTCTCTTGTACGGTCAGCTCTAGGGAGGAAGGTGGGAGTGGGATAGAGGAAACCACCAACACAACAATTTCTTCTTGCACTGTTCTGCTCGGCAAACCAGACTGAAGTACAGTGGTACTTCAGGTTACAGACGCTTCAGGTTACAGACTCTGCTAACCCAGAAATAGTACCTCAGGTTAAGAACTTTGCTTCAGGATAAGAACAGAAATCGTGCAGCAGTGCTTCAGGTTAAGTACAGTTTCAGGTTAAGAACGGACCTCCGGAACAAATTAAGTTCTTAACCCGAGGTACCACTGTACTTGATAAGCCACTGCTCTGTTCCAAGACTGCAATGTCGGTTTCCTCCCTCAAGGAGGCGCTGCTAGCAGAGGGACTCAGGAGCGGGGGCTGCTTCACCAGCAATAAATCACTGAGTGAAACCACCATCCCACTTTGCCCTCATACGATGGAGAGGGAGAAACAAGGTGTATCAACGAGGTACATCTTTAAACTACCCGACTGAGGAGTGTGCAGTCAGTCAAGCAGTTAAAGGAGCCCCCAGCCCAGCGCTGGCTCCCGCAAGCCGGCAGCAGGGTGGGGGCTCCGTGAAACTGCTCAGCTCCCCACAGCAAGCAGTTAAAGGAGGCCCGAGACTCCGTCCAATCAGGCATGAGCAGCAAGAAGCAAGAGCACCAGGGCTGTCTCAGCTGGGGGGGGGGGAGAGAGAGAGAACCTGCGAGCCCAGCTCTCAAGGTGAGAAGGTGAGAGCTGGGGCAGTTTCACCTGATGTCTCATGGGCAGAGGCCAATGCATCTCCCCTGCCCCAAACATTTCAGTATATCGCCAAACCACAACGTTAGACTGGCGATACACCGCCATGTTGAAAAGCTGATATTGCCCAACCCGAGGGCAGGAAACAATCAAAACAGCCACAAACAGGTAGCAGCCACATCAATTTTCATCCTTCCCCATATTTCCTCAGCCCAACTCATACAGGTGGGGGATGAGGAAAGGGAAAGGGAAAGAATGTGCGACCAAGCAGCAGCAGCAGCAACAACAACAACAATGGTGGTCATTATATCAGCATCAATGAGCATATGTTTTTAACATGTGCAGGGTTTGCTTCTCTTATACAGTTTCAGTGTTTTTGGCATATGCCTCAGCCATGGGGTGGAAGTTACCTTAAGGCTTCCCGTCGTCACAGCTGTAATTTATTATCTAAACCTTTCAAACTGGGGCTATTTTCTCCATGTCAAAAAGAAAGTTATTTGTGATACAGTGAGACAGTAATGTGTCTTTTTGTACACTGCGTGACTTACCAGAAAAATCACTTTCAAAAAAGATTTCATATCAGTCATAATAAGAATGTGGGCAACTCAAAGGGTGCTACGAGATGTGCCTAACTGCTATGTGTGTGCTTTGCTTTTGCAAAATATGGAGGCGACAGGTCGCTGCCCCAGAGAGCTCACAATCAGAAATATGGCACAAAGGAGACAACTAAGGAAGGGAAGGGAAGGTAGAGTGTCTCAGGACAGGCTGGGGAGAAGAGAAACTTGCCCCCTTGCAGTTTTACTACCCAGCAGGAGACAAGGTTAAGGAGATTGTGTCACATTACTTACCACTGCCCATCCCACATGCAAGCAATCATGCTGCCACTCTAGCCTGTTTGTCTTTTAAAGAAGTAGAACTACCCATTCTCTCATCAAAAGCTGTCATACAATATCTTGGTAAGAATATCTCCCCAAATCTGAACTTTCTTCTTCAAGCTGGCAGGAATTAAAGGGGCAAAAAGCAAAACAACCCCTAATACTGCATAGCATTTCATGCATCTTATTTGTTCAGAATACTGAAGTCCCTTATCTCTTCCAGCAGTCCAGTTGTTTACCTAACTAGTTGTGTGTGTGTTTGTGCGTCTGTGTGCATTGTGGAGGGATAGGGAGAGAGGGAACGAGAAACAAGACAGCTAAGCCTAATCATTTTTCACTTCTTAAAATAAGGGGAAAAGTACTAAAGTACAACACAGAGCTAGGAATTCACCATTATAGCAAAAGTTCAGCAAGAGATGTGCATTATTGTTACTGCCCTGCATCAAAGTCCATTATGCTAATCTGTACAAACCAATTACAGCAGCACATCACAGCCACATATTTGATTGGGCTCTTGGTTACAAGAACTGTTTGCTGGCACTAATTTGAAAAGCGCTGCTTCCCTTTTCACAAATAAATATTTCATCACCCCTTTTAGCATCCTATGGTTTTGTCAGATGTATTTGATGCAGTTTATCAATTAGTATATGGATATTTTAACCACAGAACTTTCTGAGCTAAAGTGGGTGATTTCATATTTACAGTAGACAAGATGGGGGGGGGGGGGAGAAACAGGCCCTGCAAATAAAAACTGGATCTTTTGTTTCAATTAATAAACTCAGAGGAGTGAACAGTTCATACCCCCTTTAATGATGCTTCTTTGGCTGCATTCAGATGGCACTTTATTCCAGCTTCCTAACAATCCATTACCTGTAATTTTTAACGCTTTATGTGATCTTCCATTTCTGGAAATTGAGTGGAATCTAGCAGTGGGTTAGTGCTCATTTCTGTGTTGCTTCCAAGAAAAAATCCATTTGCAATCCTGGAAACCCATAATGTTTGGGGAATTTTGCTCATGTAATTTGATTCTGGACTATGCAGTGCATATCATGGGGGGAACAGAAGCACCATGCCTGGAAAGGGTCAAATCACATTTGCTGTTGTGTCATATCATGCCCATTGATGTGAATGAATTTCAGTGCAACTTGGGTACCACAGTATAAAAGAACATTAGAAATCCAGACAGAAGTGTCATTATAACCAGGAAAACTAACACAATAAACCCCACATCTGAATGAAGTCTATGTCCTATCCAAAGCCCAGAGATTCCTATCCCTCACCTGCAGAGATTCATGTTATTCCACATTCCTGAAACTATGGGTCAAACCTTAAGTCCTAAGCATGGTGATGTTTTCTGTCTTCAATCACCATGTAGCTTCGTAAGGAAGGCAACGTGGAAATGAGTAACAATGGAGTGGAAATGTATAACAATGAAAACATGCAATTGTGTTGATGTTTTGCTGCTGTTTTTCACACACTGAAGAATGTCCCAAAGTGACTCTCAGCTTGACATTAAATTTCAGTACAATAAGATCATTAGAAAGCAATATGCTCATCCAAAAATATTTATAAAATGAGAAATCCTACACAGTCCACTTAAAGATGAGCATCAAAAAGCCAACACACACAACTTGCTTCCCTATCAAATAATACACACCTGGGTATTATTATTATTATTATTAGTCTTCATCTAGCTGTTTAGTAGCTACAAGCAAACAATGACGGCACCAGACATACTTCCCTAGGAAGCGCATTCCTCAAATGGGGAACTGCCACTGAGAAGGTGCCTTCTTGTATTACCACCCTCCCTACCCTCCTAAGAGGAGGCAGAAAGAGAAGGAGCTCTGATGACAAATGGGGAGTTTGAATGAGTTCCTATGGGAAGAGCAAGCCTTGGAGCATTGGGTTCCTAAGTGGAATAAGCCTTTAAAGGTCAAAACCAGACAGCGCAGTGTTAATACGCTCCTACTGTCTTATCGCCCATCAATTACCCATAATTTGTGTTAATACGCTCTGTCTTATTACCCATCAATGACCATATAGAGCACAAAGCAGGCATGTATCAAGACTTGATACAGGAGGAAGATTCTTTTATAAACATGTTTCGATTCAATCAAGTGAATGATACAAAAGTGACAATAGATCCATATAATCCAGGCAACCAACTGAAACAGATATTTAAGGGGGAAAACTGTGGCTTGGCATAATGGGGAGAATGTGGTGGAAATCCTATTGGACCGAATAACAGATGGAAAACAGTCAGAATAAATCATAGTTTAGAACTAAGTTAGCCGGAAGCAGATAACTTGGAAGCAACATAATTTGGGTTATTTATTTAAAATCAAATGTCATTGCAAAAACAACGCACCATCGACATAAAACAAACAAACACCTGCGTATGAACTATACTTGCATCACGCATGGAACTCATGCATCAACGACAATTGAACACATAGCAGTAAACATTTGTTAACAACATACAGTGGTACCTCGGGTTAAGTACTTAATTCGTTCTGGAGGTCCTTACTTAGCCTGAAACTGTTCTTAACCTGAAGCACCACTTTAGCTAATGGGGCCTCCTGCTGCTGCCGCGCTGCCAGAGCACGATTTCTGTTCTCATCCTGAAGCAAAGTTCTTAACCCGAGGTAATATTTCTGGGTTAGTGGAGTCTGTAACCTGAAGCGCATGTAACCCGAGGTATCACTGTACATCGGAAGCTGATTTACACAGATCCATCGAGCTCAGAATATTCTGTAGCAGCTGCCCTCTCCAACATTTCACACTGTCTCCACTACAAGAAGTTGCAATTGCTTGTATCAACTTGTAACTAAGTTTCTGGGCAACTGCTGCAAACAAACCTGTCTTAAAAGTAAAAAAAACCTATGCAAAACAAACTGCAAAAATTGACGTTTTGAAGGCCTGTAAACAGCAACAGCTTACTAAGAAATCCCTTTTTTAAAAAAAACTTTCTGGGAAAGGGAGGATATTAAACCGTGTAACAAACTTTCTCCCTTTCTGACACACAGGTTAATAAAGGCACCAGAATATTTACCATCTAAATGAATAGTGGGTGTTCCAGAAAGCATTATGTCGTAAATGCTCAAATATGTACGCTCTTGAAGATATGTTTTTTTCCTAAGCTTGGTGCACCTTAATAACGCTTTTCAAATCCAACAGGAAACCTCTAAAGAAGATTCAGCACACTTGAGTTCAATTGCGTCTAAAAACAATAGTCTTTTGGCACCATGAATACTATAATAATAGAATTTATAAGATGAAATATACTCTAGTTCACAAAAGCTTGTGTGATAATGAAATCTGTTAGCCTTTAAAGGTGCCACAAGACTCTTTATTGGTTTTGCTGCAGCAGACTAACTTGGATATCCATCTGGAAACTGTATTTAACATTTTTGCAGACAGGCCGTAAGCCAGAATTAGTGCTTCACACATGGTATTTGTTCAAATAAGCATCTTTTAGGATAATGACACCCCAGTAGTTACTGCTTTCTTAGCCAATACACTCTGGATGGGAGTCCAATCTCTGTCTACAAAGAGGGTGGGATACCATAATGCGGGCATAATATAGATCTTAAAACCTGATTTTGAATTATTGCTATAATTAGAAATGCAAATCATTCCCACAGATCACTGCTGCCTACGTTATTTGGGCAACGGTTTTTTACCCATACAAAAAATTAACTGCGGAGACTACTAGATCTCCAGCATAACAAAACATGAAGTTCAGAATTACCTATGCCAATCTGGAAGCAATAAATCTTGCACGTGATTTATGCCTCTAACACCTTACTAACAAAGACCTCCATGTCTTTAATACTGTTAAGCTATTCTATATCAGAGCTATCCTATGTGCCACTCATGTTATTCTGATTTCTTATCCTGTTTTAGCTTTGCTGTGACAAACTACTGTTTTAAACCCACCCTGGGGCCTTAGGGTGAAAGGTAGGTAATTAATAATAACAAAATATAAATAACACTGGGTTCCCTCGCTGACAAAAATAGCAGAAGCCCACAGTTTTAAAGTACTGTGAGCACTTGTAAAGTATTCTGTCGTTTTATCTTATACCTTAACATTATATACCCATGGCTCACTTCAAGTTGATTTGCTTGAAAGGCAAGTATAAAGGCTATAGGGAATTTGTTGCACCCTAGACAGCCTTGCAAAGGGACGCAGGTGGCGCTGTGGGTTAAAGCCTCAGCGCCTAGGGCTTGCCGATCGAAAGGTCGGCGGTTCGAATCCCTGCGGCGGGGTGCGCTCCCGCTGCTCGGTCCCAGCGCCTGCCAACCTAGCAGTTCGAAAGCACCTCCGGGTGCAAGTAGATAAATAGGGACCGCTTACCAGCGGGAAGGTAAACGGCGTTTCCGTGTGCGGCTCTGGCTCTGGCTCTGGCCAGAGCAGCGATGTCACGCTGGCCACGTGACCCGGAAGTGTCTCCGGACAGCGCTGGCCCCCGGCCTCTTAAGTGAGATGGGCGCACAACCCCAGAGTCTGTCAAGACTGGCCCGTACGGGCAGGGGTACCTTTACCTTTACCTTTAGACAGCCTTGCAGCTATCAGGGCAACGAGTCGGGTGGAGGACAGAATGTATGAATTGATTCCTCCAAAGATGACTTCGCTGCACCATAACTAGGTGGTGACTGGCAGGCCTGCAACAAACCCCATAAAAATGGCTTGCTAGAGGCTAGCCAGAATGAGGGGAAGAATCTGTCCTTTGATTCGGTTACTAGCAAGACTGTGATGCTATCCACGATAGATATGGATAGATACCATCCACCCGTAATACTTGGAAATGCATTACTTATTCATTTACTTTTGTATATAAATGTAACATTTTGTATTGGGAACCCATACAAGCAGTCGGACGGGAACCACAAATACTCCCTTGCTTGAGAAAAGCAGCTGTAGACCTGCAAGACCCACCCTGTAGTTATACAAAGGGTGGAACAGATCTGGATAGATTTCCTGGCATATTTCCATGTTAAAATTCCCTACATTATATTGGCAGATTCCCCTTTAAACATGTAGCACAGCTTTACACCCACCCGTTTCCCAAGATAGCTTGAACTTAAAACACAAATTTCTTTCTTCCCAACATTTGTGTTTCTTTTGATCCCTGAAATCAGGCAGGGAAGTGGTGGAAGGGGGGACAAACACGCACGCGCGCGCGCACACACACACACACACACAACCGATTCCTCATTGTTTCAGCAACATCCTAGTGTTAATCACTTTATAAACAATTTCAGTTTCCTTCCCTTCCCAAAATATATATGTGAACAGAATGGGATGATACACACGCTTTAAATAAAAGCTTCAAACAACCAAACCAAAAATACACTTTAAATAAAGGAGGCTCTTATTACTGTGCCAACTTCTGGAATACAGGACTTTAATTAATTGGATTGTTGTTTTTATTTTGATTATGTTTTTTGTGGTCTTAAATTTTGATTTTATTCTGGGAACTGCCCTGGGACCTTTGGGTATAGGGTGGTATATAAATTCAATAAATAAAATCAAAATCATCATCATCATTATCATCAAAATCAAAATCATTATCTCACTAACCTTCAATATCTTCAATATTCATTAACCAAATTTAGAATTAAGTACATTTGTGTTTTAGAGCTGGAAATGAATGTTGGCTTTTTACAAATGAGTTAACAAATGAATTAGTTTCAAATTTCCTTGTATATATGCAAACAAGGAAAGAGTATTCATGACAGCACACTGATCTATAAATAGGGCTTGTCAAGTGTATTTCTGAACGCAAATTTGAAGCAGAGCCCAAGAGAGTCAGACTCTCTCTCTCTCTCCAACTATGTAAATTTACATCTTTCTGCCAGCCATAAATTTCATAAAATAATTCAGTATAAACGGTTCCCAAGGATACGACAAGTTGTGGTAAATTGCATTGCAAAAGAACGAAACAGAAAAGTGCACTGCTACATACACACAAATAAACATTTAACCTATTTATTTGTTTTAAAAAACATCTAAAGCAACATGCAGACATAAAAAGTGTAAAATATGTAAGACAAATCGAACTAAATAAAAATTGTCAGCACAAGAAACAGGAGCACTAATCTGCCAGCCACTTAAAAAGTTTGTTGGAAAAGAAAGGTGCCAACAAGCCTTTGAAAAGATGCAGTAATAAGACCACATGAAACTCGCAGGAGAGGACATTCCAAAGCACTGGGGCCACAATGGGAAAGGCCCTGTTCCTTTAAAGGACCAATCTGATCTCCAAAGAGGTGGAATTCAAAACATTTCACTGGCAGATGTCAACTGCTGGAAAGTCCTATACAAGAGTATGAAAAATGTATTGGCTGTAGATGTGCAGGCATTAACTACTATAATAGCTTTTATACAAAATGCTATAATGTCTCACTAAACAAGTAAAAGGAAGACTGAAGAGCTGCTCCTAAGAACATATACAAAACAGGATTGTAGTGTGTTTTAATTATGTGCATTGTTTAGAATTTTAATCTCTATTGCATATACAGTCATACCTCGTGTTGTGTCCGCTTCATGCGTCTTTTTCCATTACGTCCCGCGGCAACTCGGAAGTACCGGAACGGGTTACTTCCAGGTTTCGCCGCTTGCGCCTGCGCAGAAGCGCCAAATTGCATCGTGCGCCTGCACAGACGCAGAGCTTCAAGAGCATTTCACGTTACGGACGGGACTCCGTAACGGATCCCATCCGTAACACGAGGTACCACTGTAGTTTCTAAGGCATGGGCCCAGTTCAGTCAATCGGCAACCTTCGCACAGTTGTCGGAGCTCATGAATCAGCATGCTTATGATTCATCAGAAGTTGTGTAGAGTGGATTGCATGGTTAGAGACAATAGAAGTGTAATTTTGTGTGACCATGGCAACCCTTCCCCTTTTAGTCACTACAGGGGTGCAATTTGTGATGCTCATGTATGAATGGTACCTCACCAAGGAACTAGTTCACAGGAACTCACCTTCTCATAAGCCACAATGTATTGCAAGCCTACACTCGCTCAGACAGGTGATCATATGACGCCACTGGTCACTGCAACTTCATCATGCAAATTGGTTAAATTTTATTTTGGACTGTTAACAGTAAAATAAGTATTGGGAATATTGTTCCCATACGAAATTGCTTAATTAAAGAGAGGAAAGGTCTTGAAAAGGGCCTCATTCCCAAGTTGTGCCCCAACACTAGGAAATCACCTTTTTAGGCACAGAAGCTGTTGAACTGCTGAACAATGCAAGAATTTCTACACTGTCATCAGTTCTATACAACCAATTTTCTGGGTAACTGAGGCTTTATTTGCATGTAACCCACCTGTATACATAGGGATGTAAATAAACCTTCAGTCACTCAGCAAATTGGTTATACAAGAAGACAATTATCCCAGAACATTGAGAATCATGATTAACAGTCCAAAAATACAATTAACAATCCAATTTAACCAGTGCCTGGTTCCATGGGAAGTTAGTACAGGAGAAAATTGTTTCAACCAGCCTTCCATTCAGGGAGTAAGACACATTATAGTTATCCATTCTCTTGATCAACAAAGAATCAAAGATGATGCTATTAAGACGCTTTAGGGTATAAAGATCATTTGGGATTTTCAGGCACTACACACTCTGATTTCTTCTGATTAGGAACAAACTATAGTCTGTTGCTTCAGCTGTACTGAACAACTTATCATTTGCGTAGACTATGGTCTGTCAGCAAACCAGGACTTCAAATCATAATTTGAACTGGAATTATAATCCTGATTTGCAAACACATAGCTCATTAGACTGGAATAGACCATAAGGTTATCATGTTCATTGCCTTCCCCAGGCAGCATTGTCTGTACCTAACTCACCTCCTTAATTAACACAGACCATCCATCATAATCCAAACTACAGAGCAAAACAAGAATAAACCAGGAATGTTACTTTAGGTCATTCAAGCAAACGAGCAAAGATATTTATATCTGAGAATTTGAATGCTCTAGCTTTCTTTGGACACTGGTAGTAGAAAAGGAAATGTGGAGGCTAGATGGAAAATGTGCACACATTTTTCAACAACGTTGTGCTTTGCAGGAGCGTTCCATATTGGGATTAACAGTTGCCACAGCAAAAATATTTTATTTTCTTGGAGAGGTATTTGAGGTTTTTTTAGAAAGGTTGCCTCCCACCTTCATTCAGGCAAAAAGCACACAAACTGGTTTCTTACATATCACACCACTCATTATTATTTTTAGCACTTACTTTAAAATGTATCAATTATCCAACTGCTTTTTCTCCATGTATCTTAAAAGCAATCAAAAGCTTGCCTCCCATAGAGTAGCTTTGTTCTCTTACTGACTATCCCAGCACAAACATCATCCTAAATTGGAGGGGGGGGGGAGTATACCATGTTGTTGTTTTTTTGGAATACAAAGGCATTTCCCCTCCCCTTAATTAACTTGGCTCGTTTGTGAGGATCTGTTTAGCCAATCTAATTATTTTGATTCCAATTTCCAGCCTTATCAGGGGCTCAGTGGTGCAAGAAATCAAAATGCCTGTCTTCTCCATATGTGGCAATCTAAAAAGCTAACTGCTTCTCATTTGCTGAGCCATCACTGCATGGCCCAGGGGGCCCGTCAGAATGCAATTTACGTTCAGTCTTCTAGAGCTGGCTTGAAAGGGTTTTCCCCATGTACTGAGGCTGAGCATTTCATATTATACCATTTCAGATATGCTGCTTCTTGTTGCATCATCTGTCAAACCGCAGCAAATTCAAACAAGGAGTAGTGTTCTAGTAGAGACTTAAGCAAGTTCCTCCATTTATTTATTTATTTATTTTAAAAAAGAAAGGTATCAGACACCTTTTATTTCAATATACTTTAAAAAGTCACAAAACCAACCTTGAAAAAGCCCTCTCGGTGGGACCAATTTTGTGAAACTCCGGAGCAGTAAACACACAGCAAAAAATAGCAACTGGGCAGAGGTTAATTTCACTGAGGAAAGACCCGCTGTGAATGTAGCCAGCCAGCTGTCATTTAGGCCCATGTTTATTGGTCTTCTACATCACATAACCAACCTCAGAAACTTCTGGGTTGTGCTCCATCACAGCTTCGTGTTACATGAACATATCAGTTTCTCCAAGGAAATAGAATAACACAGAAGCACTGTGGTCGGCAAAAAATATGCAAGGTATTTTACGAACTCTCGAGCAAGCCATAATGTTGGCTAATATTTAAACGCTCAGTTCAGCCAATCAAGGATTTTGGCATTTTTCTTATGAGTCAACACAGCCTCTCTTCCTCAAAATGAAAAACTATACAGCTCTTGCAAGGTCAATGCCCAACAGTATTAGTAATAAAAATAGTATCAATTAAACGCCACAAGCATAGTAAGAGTAATTTGCATGTTAGCGCAAGAGCTGCAGGCTTTTATTTTCTCCCATTTTTATTAGAAATATAATATGTTTGGCAAGCTGTCTGGCCTCCCTTATGATGATGAATGCTATAACAAACAATTTGCTGTATCTTTAGAGAAATGGTCAATTCAATTACATTACGCCAGAAGCTCTCCTATCCTTCTTTGGCAAATGTCTTTGCTGTACCCTGCTACAGACAGCCCATTTGTATTCCAGCACAGTAGGACACTTGTTTTATTGACGCATACAGCTCTACTTAGGTACTATCAACAGAACACTATTTCACTCCTCCAGCTCTCTGTTTCCTACCTGCACGTTCATACGCTTCCCCCCTCCGATTATTAGGATTTTCAGCTTTAGTGACTCCAATGCATACACATTACTAATTATGTGCCTGAAACCAAGACGCTATCAGCAAACAACAACAAAATACTTTTGCATCCAATTATGGAAGAAAGCTCTTTTGGGGAGCTGGAAGGGGGGGTGTCGGCAGTAGCAACACTTTCCAATTTAGATGATTTAAACACTGCATTTAAAGCAGGGCCTCAGATTCCGCCTTTGAGAGTACACCACTAATTGCTTCTGTTTCCCCCCTTACTGCAGGAGCTGGTTTTCCTCAAAAGGATCAGCAAAAATGAGAACAGTGAATGCGCACACATGTCAGGCCAGGCCCCATCAGTAATAAACTTATTTTCAGGTCACCTGAAAAGGATGCCCACTATTCATACCACAAGTTCCTCCTCCCTTCCTACCCTCACCCCCCAAAACTATCAGTCAAGGAATACCAGTTTAGCAACTCATTAACTACAGTCTCTCTTTTAATTTACTTTGGTTGGTGAGAAAACAGCACCTGCTCTCCACTACAAAGACTCACTGTGTGCAAGAAGGAGAATTAGCATTATGTCGACAGCTTCTGATTGGAGCCAAGCGAAATCTGGAGAAATATAAACCTATTCCATTTATCACAGGCGCAGAATCATCATAAAAAGCAACCTGCTAGTCCCCAGGAATCACTTAAAACATCCAACCTCTAAACGAGCTTGTAAAACAACAGATTGTTCTTTGAAAGGCGTCTACTTCTAAATGCTCCAGCAGTGGTCATGATCAATTATCGTATTTACAACCTTGTAAAGCAGCAGTGTCTATATATTTAAACACCTAGGCCAAACACATGGACTAGAATTCCTCCCTGCCCCCACTCAGCAAGATATACAATAAATCTAATAAGAAACAAGAGATATATTTAACCATGGCTGCAAACTTTCATCTGTTCATTAGTTACGATTCTGCTAGTTAATCTGCTTAGTGCCAATTATTATCTGTGAGGACAACCACTTAACTGGTGGCTCCAAGAATTCAGGGCACACTTTGTTTTGTTTTACTAAATATCACTCAAAAAAGACCACAGCAAACTGGTTAACAAAGCCGGTAAACCAAAGTTTGGACATAACAAAACTAAAATTGCTCTGCTGCAATTTCTCTCATCTTATTATGGCTTTATTGGTTTATTTTAAGTGGCAAATGTGTATTGCAATCAAATAAGTTAAACAAAGCAAAACTAATGTAAGTCTATACACAGTTGTATGAGAGTAGGCCTCAACGCAGATACTGTAAATTTCCAGGATTAGCTGCTCATGTATTTATTTCTTAAAACTTACAGGCAGCTTGGTTACAAAAACAAACACCCAAACAATCCTCCAAGTCCAAGCTGTTTACAAAAATGTAGTAAATGCTACATTTACTCAAGGAATACAACCAGTTGTTTTAATTCAACAGGGTAATAAACACTAATAAATTTCACAGAAAAGCGGAATTGTGCTGTACGTTAATCTCTACAGTAGGGGCAACATAGTTAGCTTCACTATAGGAAATGCAACCTTCACTCACTGCATAAATAATATGAAATCATAGCGGTTTTTGCAGTTTTCTCAGGTTCAGTAAATACTGGTGCAGCAGAATAACACTGGATATATCTTGATTACAATAAATATAGTTGGTATAGCAATCAGTGGCATAAACGCCGTAAACTGGACATGTTCATGAATGGTGTTGGTTCCCATGTCAAACCGTGCAGTTTGCCATCCTGGTTTAGAGAGTTTGTGAAAACCATAGTTTGCAGTTTGTGAGGGGAGTCCAGGAGCTCTTTCATGTAACACCAAACAATGGTTTGCAATTACATTTAATTCAACTCACTGTTATGTTATTCAGGCTATAACTTGGAAGATGGACATTTGCCCAGTGCATTGGACAGAACAGCAACAAAGTTCCATTTCATTAAACCTGAATTCACGCTATAATTCCCAATGAATAAGACTAATTGCTTTACATATTCAAGTACAATACACACTGGACATATTCCAACAAAAGTTAAGCTATTTTAAGCTCCACTGGTTTCAATTGATCATGCCCACTGCAATTATACAATAGGAAAATAATTTCAGTAATTCACTTACTCTGGGGGAGGAGGGGATGCTGTCAAATCCCCAGCTTTCCCCAATTTCACTTCAGGCCAGCTTTCTCTCTTTTGATACCCTGTTCAAAACATAAAAACAAAAGCAGATTTATTACTACTACTCAAGATTAGAACTACTCAAAATACTCTAAAAACTGAATGAACAGAAGCAAAACCATATTATCCAAGGATACCGTCAATCAAAAAAGGCTGCTCAGATTACTCTTTGCATAGATATTGTTCTTAGTTTCACATTGCTCCCCATTATTTCTGCCAAGGTAGAAAGTTGCACAGATCATGTTGGCTGTGTTCAGATGTAATGACAAACCATGGCTTACCTTTATGAGAATGAGCAGGTATGAGTCCTGACACAGGCATATACCCCTTCCTCCTCTTGCACAGAGAGGTAGGAATCACCTGGTCCCAGTTTGTGGAATCTTAGTCTCCCCTAGTTTCTCATCACTGTGCAAGAAGGGAGGGAGGGGAGTTGAAAGAATGAAAAGCCACGGTGTGCTCTCATGGCACCATGGTTTGGAGTTACACCTGGGCAAAGCAGTAGTGCCCTTTTTATTTTTAAGTGTAGAAACCGAAAGAAGCCTTGAGCACAGATATAACTTATATACTCCTTCTGGGGTAGTTTGTCCACCTTTGGTTCCCACCCTGCACTCAGCTCTCACTTGTGGCTCCTAGACACTGTCAGCATGAGACAGTGGCCATACCAAAGGAAACAGCTTCAATTGGCCAGCTAAACCAGGTCAGGGTAGTCGATGGGTCTCAAACCCTCAGTGAAGTAGGGACCTTCCTTGCATGTGAAGACAGGCTCTGGTGGATTGGGCAGATGAAGAGAAGAAGAAGAGTTTGGATTTGATATCCCGCCTTTCACTCCCTTTAAGGAGTCTCAAAGTGGCTAACATTCTCCTTTCCCTTCCTCCCCCACAACAAACACTCTGTGAGGTGAGTGGGGCTGAGAGACTTCAGAGAAGTGTGACTGGCCCAAGGTCACCCAGCAGCTGCATGTGGAGGAGTGGAGATGCGAACCCGGTTCCCCAGATTACGAGACTACCGCTCTTAACCACTACACCACACTGGCTCCCCAGAGGAGACCAATAGAGCGTCCAATGGCAAAAGAGCCAAGCACCTGTGCACACCAAACCATAGCTTATTTTAAATTATGGTTTAATGTTATGTGAAAACCAACTCACTGGCTGCAAATACAGGGCTTGGGCAAATCATTTTACTTTGGCTTCCAGCACTGCATACCATTTCTCAGTTCTAGCTGCAAATACGTAATACTGAACTTAGCAAGAGTGGGAAGCAGATTCTGATTGCATAAATCTGTATGCTCAACAACTGAAAACTTGATTATAGGATACAGAAGTTAAATGATGGTTTGTGCCCTGGTAAAAATTGGCTGGAATTAATAACATCCATGTTGCATGAATTGCTGGAATTAATAACATCTATGGTGCATTCCACTGTCCTGCAAGTGCTTTCCAAACACAAAAGAGCTGCACGAATCAAGTATTCCTGTGCAGAGGCTGCATGGATTCAATTTTATTTTGGAGAGGACAACAGTTCAGTAGTCCTGCTATGTCATCCTTCAACTACTCTACACGTTTGCTCTGAACAGCTGCTTTCCTTTCATTCTGATGACAATGGCTACTATTTATACCGGGGGCTGGGGGAGTGCTCCTGCCAATTCATCTATGACAAGCTAGTGTTTAGCTGAATCATAAGCCCTAGCTTCTCAATCCCACTCGTGGTCTGTAATGCTCCCACTGCTTCCATCAATACTTCATGGCAGGGGCTCTGAAGATGGGCAAAGGTGACTCATTGGCCCCATTCGAACATAATGCTGCGTATCATAGTGCATTAATAGCAAGCCACACAATCTTCTCCCCTCTCTTTTTCTGTAGTCATTGAATGCTTTCATATCCAGTTTCCATTAATCACAGTCTAGCATCTCGTCAGAACCCTAAACTGTGGTTTGTTATCTATGGTGTGGTTAAATAAATCTGCCTCGTAATCCATGATGGTTTGTTTCAAACTTCGTTTGTCAGATTCAGACAATATTACACTTGACCAACTACATTCTTTCTGTGGCACCCCTGTGGGCCTCAGGAGTCCAGTTATGTCACCCCTTGCCTACAGAGCTGGCAGTCCCTAACTGCTTTTCGAACTTCCTCCCTTGTGAAGTGTTCCCTCAACCTCCTCTGCTCTCCCCTCTCCTTGGGAGTCCTCCAGGCAGCCACTGCTGCCACCCTAGTCTCTGAGCTGAGAGGTGCCTCCTCACATTGCCCCAAAGGGTCCTGGGAAGCACCTCCTGGCCAGCCCCAGAGGCACCATTCACCTGGAGAGCTTGTAGCCAGAGCTGCTGCAACAAACAGTTGCACAAGCCTTTGGGAGGCAGAGACACAAGAGGAGTGAAGGAAACACAGAAGCCAGTGTTGCCCACGGCCACCATTCAAGGAACCTCAAGGTGCCACGGCACACTGACTGAAAACCATTGCCTTAAGCTTAGAGAAGTAAAGTTTAACAAACTGAAGGACACCATCCTCTTTCTACGCTCCTCCCAATGGGAACATGCAGATGGAGACAGATATACCCCTGCTTCAAGTCATTTACACACTGTCATCTGTTGTACTTTATTTACTACAAAGCTCGATGACTAAGCTTTTTGGCGATAAAATGGTGTCCGAGCACTGAACCACTGGTATATAACAAGTGGACTCTTTATTACTGCTTTTGCAATTGTTTAAGGAAAAAACTACGGTATATTGGAAAGAAACTACTTTTGCTATTTTTATGAACGTTGATTGTTTGTTTACAGATAGTTGCCTTGGTGATATTATGTTGTGTTGATTGCAGTAGTCATTGTTTCACCACCCTGTTCATTGTTTTAGTGTATGAAAAAAGTCAAGACCCAAATATCCCCAGGCATACACCTCCAGATGGTGGAGACACCAGACGCCATCCTAGCAGCTTCAGTTGGTTGCAAGTGGCCAATAGCCAGGTACAAAACCCACCTGGCGAAAAGAGCTCAAGGTGGTGTGCATGGTTTCCCCTGTCCTCGTTTCATCCTCAAAACAGCCCTGTGAATTAGGTTAGGTTGAGAGGCAAGGCGTCATGCAGTGAACTTCATGGATGAGTGAAGGTTTAAATTCTGGTCTCCCAAGTCCTAATCAAACACTCTAACCACTGCACAATACTGGCTTTCAATATGACACCACTGTAAACAAAACTCAGCTAAAATTTCTATTCAGAAGAAAGAAAACCTGTCATAAGAACTTAACCAATTTTTATTCAAGTAAAATAATCATCAGTGGAAAACATTTCAATATGCAACTTCTTTCACAAATGTTTACTGCAGAGAACTGCAGAGAACCTTGCCTCTAGAATAGTGCCTATAACCCCTTTCAGGGTGCAGGCTCCCCCGACCTGATAACCTCCAAATGTTTTGGACTACAACTCGCATCATCCCTAGCCAGCAGTGACTAACATCTGCAGGGCACCAGGTTGGCGAAGGTTGGCTTAATGCATGTATTTCCTAACCTCACATCCTTCCTTCTGAAAACATGAACATGGATACCAAAATGTCCCTCCTCACCCCACCAAAGTATGGTGAGCTGTGAAAGAATCTAGATAGACGTTAACTGGAGATCGTCCTGAAAATACTATCTGAAGAGCCAGCCAGAACCCTAAGGCATTTCATGCTGATATGTTTCTGTGCTGGGTAAGAATTTAGTTGCAGCATGCTCCAACTGCAGACTAAAATCTCCTTAAAACAATTTTCCAGTGACATTACCTGCTACTTTGGTTCAGTTCAGTTCAGTTCAATTTATTGTGTCTCGCAAACAGCCATTACACACATGAAAATAATAACATGAATATGTTTACATAAATACCAATAATTACCTAATTTGCAAATGTGTATTACATTGTATGCAATGTATTGTATGCAATGTGTATACATTGCAAATGTAATAGCAAAATCCTAACAAATACTTACAATCAACTGTATTTTGAGATGCAGTTCATATTTTATATGAGGCTGTAATGCTATACTCACTTACCAGGGAGTAAGTCCCGTTGAACTCTGTTGAAATTGAGTATAGGATTGCATTGCAAGAGTATTGTAACTGTTTTGACTTGGAATCCATTTGGTATAGGTCCACCAATGGACAGTATCTATCAGCAGAACAGCTAAGTGGGCAAACTCCCCTCCACAGGAAACTCCAGCCCCAAAATTGTCTCCCATACATTCTCCCATTTTGTCATCAGAGATACACCTTTTCGATGCAACCACTTTTAATGTTTTGTTCTTATGTAGAGAACTTTATTAGGTGGCATACGAATATTGTTAAATAATACATTAAAGCTACATTTTATTTTAGAGACACATAATTGCACACATAAACCAAAAACCCGTAACGTTGGTCTATAAAAACTACTGGGGTTTTCTTCACAATCATCTGCCTGTTGCAATGAGCTTGAATAGGGCAGAGAACCTATTTGCTCAAAGATGTACAAATAAATGGTTATGTCAACATAGCAATTATGCAACATTTTCCATCCTTAGATGTCCTAATACATAATAAAGGAAGTAATGATTAACTCAGTTTTACAGAAGCTTAGCAACATCAGTGCTATAAAGACAACATTTTGAAAAGCAGATATGTAGAACGGCTTTATGTTTGATGCAAACAGCTGAGAGGATACAGATGTCAGGACTGGGCCATACAACCATACCCAAAACATGCCTAGAGCAGAAGTTTCTGGACTATGATTCCCATAATTCCTGATCAGTAGGGCTGATGTATGTTGGAAGAAGGCTACAGGGCTTCCCAACCCTGCCCTAGAATATGTCCTTGAGCTTGAGAAACCGAAGCCTAAAGGACAGAAATGCAAAGGATACTGCTCTTTTGATCAGGCATGGGAAGAAGGCCTGGGCAGTCCAAAGGCTTCATACTTCCTGCCAATCTCAAGGGCCAGTATTTTGCCCCTCCCACCTGCCCAATTCCATTCTGAGCCTGAGCTCACACAGGCAATGCTTGACCCTCTTCTGCTTAAAACCTCAAAGCCCTTGACTGTGAGAGAGGATTATGCTTCCACTTATGCCTCTGAGTTGTGCTTCCTCTTTTTAGGGGTATGCAAGAGGGTCCCTCCTTCTCAAGAGAGAAGTGAAAGCAGTCATAAAGGCCCAGAATCAGATGTTCTCTTCTTCAGCAGTCATGTTTTTGATGGAAAAAAGGCCTTTTAAGGGATTCCAAATCATAGTACAGTTGTACCTTGGTTGACAAACGCCTTGCGACTCGAACGTTTTGGCTTCTGATCGCAGCAAACCTGGAAGTGAGTGTTCTGGTTTGCAAACATTCTTTGGAACCCAAACGTCTGACACTGCGCTTCCTTGTCTTCCGATTGGCTGCAGGAGCTTCCAATCAGAAACTGCACTTTAGTTTCCAACATTTTGGAAGTCGAACGGACTTCCGGAACAGATTCCGTTCGACTTCGGAGGTACCACTGTATTAGAATCATTGTATTGTAGAGTTGGAAGGGACTCTGAGGATCATGCAATTCAGGAATATGCAGCTGTCCAATACAAGGATCAAACATGCAACCTTGGCATTAACAGCAAAGAGGCTCACAAGGAAGACTAAATGCCACATGTGGGCTGCCCAAATTTATACATCAGAAATATGCCTGAAAATGGCCCAATGAAAAATTGCCAAAAGGGGAGCATATTTTGCAAGGAGGGAGCAATATTTACAAAAAGTGCTAGGTACCCGTATTTGAAGTCACCACCTAATTCAGCAATTCACTGACTAGCCCATTAATGAATTATGCTTCATAGTCAAACTATTTGAAACAGACACCAAGCAAAGTAATGTTGATGTTGGGCCCTACATTTTGTTTAATTCTTCATCTACTCTAATTGTATTCTAAACCAGAGAAGGGGTGTCACCCTTCATTGTATACAAATATCTGTGCAACTTCATGTTCATTAATATTCTGTAGTACCCAACTGTTATTATTACACATTATTATGCATTTTTCAGAAAGACCCAATTATCCAGACCCTAGATCCTGGGATTATTGAATTATTATTCTTTAATTCAAAATTAAAAGAACAAAGAGTAGATTAGAGTTGTAATAAAAATGAGTTTCTTGACTAAAATCCCATTCTAAAAATCTGTACAGTAAAACCTTGCAGCCCTCAAAGTCTATAAATAGTTATACCATTCTGAACCAGATTTCTTTCTCGTTATCTTCACTTTCTGGTTTAATCACCATTGTTCATCCTATTGCTCCTGAATATTAAAAGTGCATTTTAACCATACAAGCCCATCAGGTCATGGCTATTATGAAGTATGTGTGCATGTATGTATATTAGTATGCATTTATAAAGCATCCATGCCCTGCTTTTCCATTTAAATTTCAGCCAACAAAAAATATACCGAAGATGAAGCACACAGGGATATCAAGTTTAAAATAAATAAATCACAAAACTGATTTAAAATATTTATATCTCAGCTTTCCGTAAAATGCTCAATATAGCATTCCAGGAAATATAAAAACTGACAAACAGTTCAGTAGGCCAAATGCCTTTTGAAATAAGAAGGTCTTCACAAGATGGCAGGAAACCATCTCAGAGAAGGGAAGGCAAACTTATCCTGGTAGGGAGTTCCTCACCCTAGGCAGAACCACAAAGTCCCCTCCTGTACCCCAATGAATCAAACTTAAATGTTGAAGGTACATAGAAAAGACACTCTTTGGTAGATATCCCAGTCTTAAAACACCGAGGGGTTTAAATTTAAGGACCTTCACGTTGAAGCATATTTTGAGTTAGGCCAGAAGCAAACAAGGCTGTTGCAAAGGGAAGTCACATGCTCCCAGTAACTAGCTTCAACCAAATATCTAACTGCTGTGTTGTAGACTTAGCCATCAATTGTTAGGAAACTATCTGTCCAGGGACCCTGGGAGACCTCCTCTGATGATGAGGCATGGGACTCCAGAGAGAATCCCAGTACAACTGGAAGAACCTGCTAGAGTCCTAAGACATCCAGAAAGACTGTCAAGGGCACCTCACCAGCCACTCACCACCCACAATCGCTACAATAACCTCTACGGACAAGCCCTCCCTCGACCAGCTTCAAGATTAAGTCAACAGACCAGTGGAAAGCCCAGAGTCTGCTAGGAAGTTTTAGCAACAGTGGTCTCTCACAGAAAAAGGGTTTGCTCAAGAGAAGGAAGAAGTCTGAGAATATTCAGGGGTGAACAATGATGTAGCTCGTGATCAGAATGAAGGGTTGGTAGTGAGGAGATAAGCCTCATTTGTCGGGAGAACAGCTCCAGCTCCAATCCTGAGTCACAGATAACAACATGTCCTATTCCACTGCTCACATTTCCTGTTCTCTGGGCCATTTATATTGTCAACAACTAAGTTTGCTAGAGAAGCACTTGGATAAGGAGATGGAGATGTCTGTAGAGGTCAGAAGCACCAAACTGCACTTTTCGGCACATCACACTGTATCATGAAGACGAAATGTCTGCTGGCCAGAACACGCCTGCCATTTGATTGTCCCATGGCCAAAACATCTATTTGTTGCCTCTGGGGTAGGTGGACCAAATAGAGCTGGGAAGATGGTGCAAAAGTTGTAATAGTTTAGGATGACTTAATCTAGGAATTAGGTATTGGGAAATGTGAATATTCACAGGTCTGGAAAGTACACCATCGAAGATGAGAGAAGGTCATGAAACAAGTCTAATAACCAGGAAAAAACCTATTGTTTCCTTGCCATCCTGAGATTTTTGCAAAGTGAAGCTCCTGATCACAATTTTTTTTTTTTTTTTTAAATCCTGGTTCTAGGCTTATGGGTGCTCATACATGATAAAGATGTTTCCATGTAGGCTGGGGGGGAAAACCAGCAAAGGTTGGTTTTGTTAAATCTCAGCTGTGCTTTATTTGGTACCTTTCATTGTCTGAGATACTTAGAACTGCATGCCAACTGTACAATCATGCAGTGTTAGAATTTGCTTCCATTATGTAATACAACTGCTGAGCCGCAGAACATTTAAGAACTAAAGAATGAAAAGATAGCCCTAATTAAACAGTCAGTTCCACATTCCTAGGTATTCGTTGACCTAGTTTGGAACACCACACCCTACTGTGTTGTGAGGGTGGAAACAAGAGTACCTCAGAATATCTGCTGGCAAGTTGACACTTGCAATTTAATGGTTTGGCATGCTATCACAGCAACTGTTCTTTGTTCCTTAGCCAAAGTTTGGCAACACAGGCTTCACAAGCTCTACTGATATAAGCACCCCTATGCAACAAGTAGGGGTTGGCCTGGGTGAATTATCTGAGTATCTGACCATATAAAACATACCATAGATATAAAGCAAACCAGACTGTGGGTAGTGGATACTTCAAAGTTTTAAATCATGTGAATAAAAGGCAGCTACAGGTGGTGGCAGCAAGGAGAAATAAATATTTGCTAAATCTAAACTCCAGCTACAAAAGTGAGATTGGCTTGTATAAGCATACTTAAATAGAACAGGATTGTTCACCAGTATAGCTGTTGTTTCTTTGGGTGGTCCTTTCTAGAAAGGTTTCTACTTTTCAAGAGTTGCCTCGGGTATTCTTCCAAAAGTGCAAGTCCAGCAGTATGTAGACTATCGTGACCGCCATGAGGGTTTTATTTATTGTTTTGGTCCACAATATCCTGGTATGAAAATTGGGGGTGGGATGCGTGATTGCGCAGAGGACCAATTGTAAAAGCAACCACTATAATTAAGCAACCCTGATTTCCTTTTTTGTGGCTTCTATGCAGTCACACTGCGGCGCTGATAGTTTTCTCTCTCTGAGTGTCTGACTTGCCTTAAGAACTGCAATTCTGGCAGAAAGCCCCTGCAAATGTAGCCAAACTATTTACTTAGGAAACATTAACTGGGATCCCCCAAGCATCTCTATTGGGACTAGTGTTTTTCAAACATTCACAAATTATCAAAAAGTTTTAAATCAGTAAATAAAGTTGCTAAGGCAACTTGAATTGGCAATTGGAGATAATGATTCTGCATTCTGATTAAAAAAAACCCACATAACAGATCCACAACTATCCCAGGAGAACTGTGGTCTAATTATATAGACCAAGAGAATGCTATCATAAAAGCTCCACTGTAGACCTCTTTTGAGGAATTGGTTTGTGTGCAGTCCTATGTGTTTTACTAGGAAGCAAGTACTGCACTATGAAGTTCAATGCTTCGTCTTGGGTAAGCTCGCATAGGTTTGCAGGCCAAGTGCTCAATCAAACTTGCACACTAAAAGTCATTTCATGTTGAACTGTGAGAGCAGCTGTGTTCCCATCTCCCGTCCCTTAATACAGGAAGCAAATCTGGCTGGGGTTTTTTATTTCTTTTTTTTTAAAAAGAACAGGAATGCTCCTATACAAGCTAATGTTCTTGGCCGCTTTCAGTGTCTATTCCCCTTCTGCCAGCCAGGAGAAAAAGAAAAAACATGACAGGGATTTAACATTTCAAAGACTGTCTTAAAACACAGAAAAATTCTTATTTGTGTAAATAGCTAGGGAAATAGTTCTTCATTCATGCATGTCAAGGCAGGTTTCTTTTATATTCTTGCAGTCGCCATTCAGTATTTATACATCTGAATTTTGGTACCTTTTTAAAAAAAAATAATTGCAGAGTGTGCTATAGGGTAGATTTAAATAAAAAGGAATTAAATGACTAAAACAATTCAATTCTCTTGACACCTTCAAACTGTTCTATTAAATTCTGAAATCTTAAAAAGCTGAATGCTCCAAGTAGAATTAATTGTTAAAAGGTATCCTTTATTAAGCAATTATATAGTAATTATATGCTTCAGAGGAACTTCTAACATCTTGCCAATGGAACATGTGGCCACATACACAGATCGGAGTTTTCTTAACTACAAATGAAAGCCATGTTTTCACTTGCCTTATTAGGAACTTGGCTTTCATTCACATACATTTGGATTTATGGGAAATAGTGGGTGATGGGCAGAGGCTGGGTTAGCATCAGAAGGGTACTACAGAAGCCAACTTCTCCATTTGTCCTAAATCATGTTTTCTGACTTTGGCAAGAATAACTCCCAGTGAATGTTGTGCTCTGCTGATCTCAGTCAAGATATAAACTTGTATTTTCAACACTCAATATCTACCATATAGGCTAATGGAAACTTTACAGACCACATTTTCCTTCTCACAGCAAAAATGTCACCACAGATGAGATAACAATCTTAACATCGAATAAAATAAAAATAGCTTTTTTAAAAAAAGCACCCATTGTTTTCCTCCTTTGTGGAGCTGCTTCTGTCCACTCTCTGCCACTGCGATGGGTTTACTTGCCAACTTTCTAAGCGTTTTGCCACTCAATATCTTGGAATCTAATGGAGCTCATCTTCTGTTTATTCTGTTTATCTAGAAATTTTATTGGGCAAAGACCCAACCCCCACCCCAGAGCATATTTTCTGGGTGTATGCAAGGGGTTGCAAGAGAGAGGATAGGAGAGGGAAATTCCATTACACAAGTGAAAACTGTTGCACAACCGGGATACCACAACTGAGCATCATCCATTCATACTGAGAATCTAGGTCAGTCACCATTATGATCAGGCATCAGGTATTTTTATGTTGTAAATGGCCCTGTGATCTTCAAATGAAGGGTGGTATACTTACTTACTTACTGAATGAATGAATGAATAGGTAGGTAGGTAGGTAAATGGAATCTTGAAGAGTGTTTGAACTACAGTGGTACCTCGGGTTACATACACTTCAGGTTACATATGCTTCAGGTTACAGACTCCGCTAACCCAGAAATAGTACCTCGGGTTAAGAACTTTGCTTCAGGATGAGAACAGAAATTGCACGACAGCGACGCGGCGGCAGCAGGAGGCCCCATTAGCTAAAGTGGTGCTTCAGGTTAAGAACAGTTTCAGGTTAAGAACGGACCTCTGGAACCAGAGGTACCACTGTACTGGCCCAGTTCACATACAACACTAAACCATAATATAGCATCCACAAGCCCATACAAAGCATCAGCCTCGAACCCCTACTCCCACCCCACTCTCCTTCTCCCACATAGCCAGGAGTAGTTCTGATGCATTTATAGGTCCTCCCCCCCCCCAAAAAAAAGGGGTCTTAGGTAGAAACCAGGGATCCTGAATAAAACCAAAAATGGTCAGTTTAATAAGACAGCTTCATAATCTGTGGTTTGAAGCTAGTTTATTATTACACAGAACAGAGTTTGTTTTAAACCAAGAACTCTAGTTCATATGTAAAGTCAAGATACTTTAAAAGCAAAACTATAAGCTTGACATAAGTTTTTGTCTCGGCCACGCAGGAGAAAGTGAAGGGAGGAGAGCGCTTCACTTGCCTTATAGACAGGTCTGTCTATGTCACACTAAACATGTGAACACAATCATTATACCCTCTCTCAGGGAACGTATCCTGACCAATACAAAAGTTGACAACTTTCCTATCATTCCTTCACCAGTTCTCAAGATATTGACCAGATACTTCCCAATAAACTGTCTTGAGGTTTGTACAGTGGTGCCCCGCAAGACGAATGCCTCGCAAGATGAAAAACTCGCTAGACGAAAGGGTTTTCCAGTTTTCGAGGTGCTTCGCAAGACGAATTTCCCTATGGGCTTGCTTCTCAAGACGAAAACGTCTTGCGGGTTTGCTTCCTTTTTCTTAAAGCCGTTAATACCCAGGGAATCCGCGCTCCGCAAGACGAAAAAATCGCAAGACGAAGCAACTCGCGGAACGAATTAATTTCGTCTTGCGAGGCACCACTGTACACAGTTTTGACATTCTGTCTATGATCAGCAGGTACATAAATGTTAAGAAATGAAAACAAAAATAACAGAGACAAAAGAACCTACCAAAGGTCATCACTCTTCTGTGCCAACTGACTGTGTTTCAATAACTGGACAAACCTTCTGGGTTTATAAGCTTTTTTGCTTATATGGTCTTTATACCTTGCATTTCTCCTCTGAGAGCAAGTGTTCACTACCCATGATTTCAGACTAAAGGAGAGTTTGCACAACCAAGTTCTTCCTATCATTGTGACTCTGGGCATGAAAAAGGTTCAAGTCTGTGTTTTGCTGCTCCGTCACACATGTATGTAACCCTTGTGGCTTTAGGCATCAGCACTACAACAAAATTGGACTCACCTGATGAGATTCCATATTTTAATGTGAAATCTCATCTGGTAAATACGTCTAATTCTATAGTCCACCATACAAGTTGCCCAGGCTTGCGCCTCAGGCAGTCTACTTCGGTGCTGCTACCACAGTGATCTTACTTCACCCCCAGACATGCACTTCATTGTGTCTCGAGCAGGAGTGCCAACCTGAATAAAATATTGTGGGGGCCCAGGTAAGCCCCACCCCACATAATCAATCACATGACACAATGCACACACACCATTTGAATGTGAATACCTATCAACTTGGGGGAGGCAGCCCTCTCAAATATTTTATTGTGGGGGCCAAAGCCCCTACAACCCCTAGGAGTTGGCTCCTATCCTCTTGAGTCAGATGGATGCCAACAACTAAAAAGTGATAGCAAAACTTTGATAGGAAAAGTAGTCATATTAATGAAGCCTTAGTTATGGTTTTTCCTCCCCTTCTTTTTAAGAAACACTGAATAAAAGGAAAGGATAATATTATTTGAAAGTTAGCCAGATATTCATGTAGTATTTCTACATTAGATACCCTTATGCAATTTAACAATGTGCATTAGTTTCATCTTAATCATTATATTCCAAATATTTGCCAATAAACCAAGTGTTTAAGCATAGCTACATTACTAAAAAGAAAATGTCTGTCCTTTTTTCAGAGCTTATCATCTCAATTACTAATAGACAAGAAACTGAGATAGTATACTATTTCAGAAATAGCATTTGAAAATTCTTTATAAAAGCCTTGCTCCAGCAAATTCATATTTTATAAATAATATTAAATAATACTCTATAATTTACATCTAAGCTTCCTTGTAAGTCATAGTTGAATTCCACTTCTTAAAAGTAGCTGGTGCTTTAAATAGACATACACCTAAAAAGTTTTTGAGAAGGAGCTGAGACTCTGCTATGGAAAAATACCCACTATTATGAGATAGGTTCAAACAATCGTTTTCCACAAACAAAACAAAACAAAACAAAAATTGTGCTTCCCAGTGTGGATGAAAAGTAGTAAACTGGAATTGTTTTTCGTTACAGCCTTACTGAGGACTTCCAGGAGAATGGCCAGCCACAAAGGATCTGGGTATAATTTTACCTCCAAGTTTTTGGTGCATAAATCAAAACACCTGACAAAAAGGGAAATCAAAAGGTTGAAGGTTTCAGACACCGTGTGGTAATATTTGCACTATTACCCATCTCAGTTACAATGCCTGTCTTGAGACGAGGTACATTGCACCATTTGCTAGTCATACAACAAGCATTGCCACTCACCTGAGAGAGTCTGGGAATTATCTTGTGCAAGAACCTGTTATGTAATGAACAGCTGCTTCTCACTGCATCTGAATGGTAATTTAACCAGCAATTGTGAGAAACCCAGTCTCCCCACCCCCACCCTTAGTATTTGCCTATCTCTTGTGACTAAACACTGGCAGACAGAGTTCAGAACACATATGCAAGAAGCTTCACTGTGGGAAGACAATTTCATATCATCTGGATCGCAAGGAGAGTCATACCTCTTGTTACGTTTGCTTCATGATACATTTTTTCAGGTCGCGTCCCACGGCGACCCGGAAGTACCGGAAAGGTTACTTCCGGGTTTCGCCACTCGCGCATGCGCAGAAGCGGCGGATTGTGACCCGCACGTGCGCAAACACGGGTTGCGTTCCTTTCAGGTTGCAAACGGGGCTCCGGAACAGATCCCATTCATAACCAGAGGTACCACTGTAATATCGATCTGTATAGGAAGACTTAAATATACAGCTGAAAAAGGCTGCTGACCCCTGTTCAAGATGGTCAAAAGGTCAAATTCCAAGAGCTAGAAACAGGCAGTGTAATTCAAAGGCAGGCAGGTACGGAGGCCAAATTCCAAAAGGAATGGGAAGGGAATAGGAACTTAGCTGGGAAAGATCTTCTCTGACAAACTGGAGCAAGTTCTGAAGCCAGCACCAAGTTCTGAAGCCAGGGTTTTATGTGGCCCAGCATTAGTGCCCTGAGACAGCAGACTGGGGACTCAACTAAAGAAGAGCTGGCAGAACCCTTGATACATAGAGCTCAATGCGCCAGAATTATGGTTGGCATAGCCCTGGGGGGATAAGCAGTGAGACATTGGATCCCGGCTGCTAAAAGACCCCATCTGAAAACAGTCCTCCCCACACACACCCCGGGAATCACAGGTGACCTAAGCAAGCAGGCAGGTGGGGGGGGGGGGAGAATCCAAGCCAATGGCTAAATGTTTTCATCAGAAAACACAGTCATATATCGATTTGAACGTGTTTTCTGTATAAATGAAAGTTATTTTTAAAATTGCCCACATCTCTCAGTCCCTTGTGTGCATTTTAAAGAAACCTTCCGCAATCTAGTTTCTGTGATCTTAATTGATTTCAAATGCATACTTAATGGTTGAAAACAAACAAAGGAGAAGCCATATTTAGCAACAAATAAAAAAACAACAACACAGCAGCTTAGGAAGCTGACATTTACTGGGACTTGTAGCCACTGGTAGACTCATCTTCAATGAATTTCTCTAATCCCCTTTTAAAGCCGAATTGAACAATTGTGCAAGGCAAACATTTCTATATTAAGCTAGATCATATTAGCTAGGTCTACTGTGCAGGACGGCGAGCTAATTAAATCCTCAGCCATTAGGCAGTGACTGCATTTCCGATACATTTATTAATGGCTAATAATTATGTGAATGTCAATATTGTTTAGGGACGCAGGTGGCGCTGTGGGTTAAAGCCTCAGCGCCTAGGGCTTGCCGATCGAAAGGTCGGCGGTTCGAATCCCTGCGGCGGGGTGCGCTCCCGCTGCTCGGTCCCAGCGCCTGCCAACCTAGCAGTTCGAAAGCACCTCCGGGTGCAAGTAGATAAATAGGGACCGCTTACCAGCGGGAAGGTAAACGGCGTTTCCGTGTGCGGCTCTGGCTCTGGCTCTGGCCAGAGCAGCGATGTCACGCTGGCCACGTGACCCGGAAGTGTCTCCGGACAGCGCTGGCCCCCGGCCTCTTGAGTGAGATGGGCGCACAACCCCAGAGTCTGTCAAGACTGGCCCGTACGGGCAGGGGTACCTTTACCTTTACCTTTACAATATTGTTTAAAAAGTAGCTCCACCACTTTTCACCCAACCACATAAATGTATGTGATTGTAAAGCCTCTTCATTCCACCACAGCGCTCAGCATTCCTAGCATATTAGTCCTTAACAACCTCACTTTAGGGGGGGGAAAGGAGGTGCAAAGAATTCCAAGTGTGCAGGGAAATGGTTCCTTGCCCCATCTCTAGGTCAGTTTCCCTGCAAATGCCAGGAAGACTTCACACTATTGAGGAATGGAATCAGGAGGTGAAAACTTCACAGAAGCTTTCTTGAATTTCCTGGAGGTGAAGGAGTTGGTTCATAAAACCATTATTGACAGAGCAGACTGATATTCTGGTCTACCACGGTGTGTGTTAGTAGGAGAAAAATACTGAAGGCTTTGGGGGGAGCACACTATAATTTCTGAAGGAAAAGATCTGCAGCAGACTGGTGAATGTCTCTGGTAGTTCCTGTCATAGATAGATAGATAGATAGATAGATAGATAGATAGATAGATAGATAAATAGATAAATAGATAAATAGATAAATAGATAAATAGATAAATAGATAAATAGATAGATACTGTAGATAGATAGATAGATAGATAGATAGATAGATAGATAGATAGATAGATAGATAGAGGTACCTCGGGTTAAGTACTTAATTCGTTCCAGAGGTCCATTCTTAACCTGAAACTGTTCTTAACCTGAAGCACCACTTTAGCTAATGGGGCCTCTTGCTGCCGTTGCCGCTGCCGCACCACTGTTCTCATCCTGAAGCAAAGTTCTTAACCCGAGGTACTATTTCTGGGTTAGCGGAGTCTGTAACCTGAAGCGTATGTAACCCGAGGTACCACTGTAGATAGATAGACAACAGGGGGGCACAGAAACAAAGTAAAAGGCAAAAAGAAATAATGCAAGAATTTCGAACCACCAAGATTTATTACATTTCCATGTGGTTTTGGAACACTGGCTTTCTTCTCCAGGGTTAAAAATAATCAAAAATTAAACTCAACTATAGACATATAATTAAATTGTATGCCGTGTTACTTAAAATGTAGCTATTGTAGAAAACAATAGAGATGTCACCAAAACAATTGTGTATAGTGTGTCAACACAATAATAAAAACACTTTATAGGTTCATCTGTACATGTGGAAAATTAGGGCTCCACTTTGTGCAGAAGCTATCTCTCTGACTCATGGAGGGTGATGGGAACAGTCATTGCCAAGGGGGAACTATCATGCTTGTCCTTACTCTCCCCCCGCTGATTCAACACAGAAGCGTGCCTGGCGAGGGCTTGGGTCTTAAATATATCCTACAGCCTGCACGATAAGAAATCCTGGGTCGCTTCCACAGAACAGTGAGCAAAAAGAAAATAGCAGGACATCAGGGCGGCAGTGGGCATTCCCTCAGCAGCTCTAGCCAACGGGAGTGTGAGAGGTCCGGTGCAGCAGGGCCTGCAGAAGCACAGCAGCATACTTGACAGCCACCCGAGGCCTGCCAGCAATGGGACAGCCCTTCCTTAGTCGCGTAATCAGCAGCCCGCTCATTGGTAAACTCCCATTTGCGTCCTGATGCCAAGAAATGCTGAGAGACCAGTTTCTGCTGGCATTCAGCAAAAGGAAGAGTCTTGTGGCACTGACGCGTTGCTTGTGGGCTTCCCGTAGGCATCTGATTGGCCAGTGTAAGAACAGGATGCTGGGTGGCAAGGGAGGGAGGCTCTGGAAAAGGTGGCAAGTATTGCATGCCAGCGCAATACAAGAGCAAGCCAAACAGGCCTTGAGAGGAGGCAAGAATGGAAAAGGTGTGCTATGGCAGGCCAAAAACAATGACGCATGTGCCATATTTTTTTCTTAGACTGGCTTGGCCCATACAGCCAAGAAGATGCGCTACGTTGTACTGTGCTGTGCTAAAGGATGGGGATCTGGCCCATAACAGCCAACAACGTGCAACCAGCTGGATGCAAAGCAAGCAGCCTGAGGTACAGAGTCACTGCTGTGGACATGGGGGGGCCGGGAAGGGAAGGAGAAACTAGATAAGAAACAAAATCTCCTATATCTTTTTATTTTTGGTACAGGGATCATTTCTATTAAAAAAAGCCACATGGGCTGGGTTGGATCCATAGTGCAAGGGGATGAAGGAGGCTCATCTGCTCATTTTTCCCCTGATATAAATCGTGCCTTACTCCCCCATCACTACCATTACTTGATCCACCTAACAGCTGTGGAGCAACTCACGTCTGGAAAATGTCAAGAACGGGAAAGCTTTACTACCCCTTGCCCAAAGCGAGTCTTGATGTGAACTGGAAACCATCTCAATCAGGGCAGAGAAGCTTCTCCTGCCCCACTACCCGCCAATTACACCCCACAAGGAACTGTATCTTTCCTGAGTACTTTGGTACCAAGAGACAGAGCAAGCCAACAGAGTACCACTGCGTTTTGAGCTGCTGTTTGCAGCCTTTGTTGCATCCCTCCATCCCAAGAAGGGATAGAGACACAGAAAGCCAAGTGTATAGAAGCTGGGCTGAGCAGCAAGTTAGGTATCTCTTAGGCATCTCTGAAGCAGGTTCGTCTCCCCATCCCCACCTGTTGCCCAAGTGTGGCTCTTAAGACATAGGGGAGGGGTAGGGAACCTCAGACAGATATGCTAAATGCATCCCTCCTGGAATTCTCCCTAGGAAGCGCATCCTCCTAAGCCACATGTCTCACCAGCCCATTTTGAGTGCATCTGCCTGGCTGGGATATGTCCTTGAGCTCTGATAATGCCTCTGATAATTGCCCTGAAGGATGTGTGAGAGCATGTAGAAACTAATCTACTGTACTAAGGTAAAAATTGTACCTGCTGCTTTGCTGACTTTTGCCTCTAGCCCCGCCCACCCATGGCAGGCAGATGCCAGAAGAAAATATGGCCCTCATGGACTGAAAGCTTCCTCACCCTGACATAAGAAGAATGGAAGAGAAATCCACATCTTTCTCTGTTGGTGGCAGGGATGATCTGCTCTACCAGCTCCTTACTCTCTTGCAATTCACTCTCTCCTTCCCCTGTACACACACACACACAATTCTGTAGTTTCAAGAGGATAGAAGGACAGGGTGCCGGGGTCAGTTCTTGGGCTGATGTGGGAAGAGATGAGCCCAGCAACATGGTTCATTTCTCCTTCCTTCCTGCATCCCAAAGCAAAATGAAAGGGAAGGGAGTGGTAAAGATTTTTCTCTAGAGACTCTTAATTTCAGGGCTGTGGATTTGAGCCCCACATTGGGCGAAAGATTCCAGCACTGCACTAGATCAGTGGTGTCCAAACTTTTTTCAAAGAGGGCCAGATTGATGAAGCAAAGGGCCGTGAGGGCCAACCATAGTCGATGAGCTTTTTTTTTAGGATTGAACTGCCACAGGGGCCAGATTAGGCCCCCGAAACGGACTACATTGTCCTCGTGGTCCTTTCCAAATCTACGATTCTATGAGACTACATCCGCCTCTTTCCCCTTCCTTCCATTTTGTGGAAAGCTCAGACTTGCTAAGGTCACTCCCTCAACAAACCTCTCAATCCAAAAGTTCTAAGGCAGAAAATAAAAGCATTCTGCACATACTCAAGTGCATATGCTCTTTTACTTTAATTCTATACATGCCCACTGAGAAGTAAATGTGTATATAGGACCCTGGAACAACGAAAACTCTGGAGAGCCCCGGCTTCAGAATAAAGCCCTAAAACAACCGTTCTGTTCTTATTTTACTTATTTATTTTTAATAATTTATATACTGGCTATTTACAGTGGTGCCTCGCAAGACGAAATTAATCCGTTCCGTGAGGCTCTTTGTATAGCGGTTTTTTTGTCTTGCAAAGCAAGCCCATTGACAGCTTAGCAGATTAGCGCTATTAGCGGTTTAGCTGCTTTTAGCGGATCAGCTGATAAGCGGCTTAGGGCTTAGGAAAAGGGGGGGGGGAAACCCCGCAGGAACTCGCAAGACATTTTCGTCTTGTGAAGCAAGCACATAGGGAAATTCGTTTTGCGAAGCGCCTCCAAAACAGAAAACCCTTTCGTCTAGCGGGTTTTCCGTCTTGCGAGGCGTTCGTCTTGCGGGGCACCACTGTATGTATTTTCTAAGTGGTATTTAAGTTCTACTCAGGTGCTCTGCTCCAATTAGTAACTGTGGAAGGCTTGTTTCCTCCCTATCTCCCTCATGCTATCAGCTATCAGGGTGCAGTTGTCATTACATTTTAAGTGTGTGGGAGATATTAACTCCTGATTGACTTGTCATCTGTTAATTTTTATCTAATAGGGGTTGTTGTTAAACCAAAGCTAAGTGAATCTGACTTTAAAGAGTGTGACAATCTGTGCAGGAGTTTTGTTTTGCGTAACACACACAAACATTTCTATACTCCATCCGAAGGTCTGGAGAAGAAAAGAGCTGCCCTTCTCCAGGAATATAGAAGTTCCCATCCTTGTTCAAATTAACTATCTACGCACCTAGGAAGTTTAGAACACATTCATACCGGTAAAAGCAGCACACACACAAAAAAATCACCCAATGCAAAGAACAGCATGAGATAGATATGCTGCTGTTCACTTGGAACAACCAAATTCATTACTGCCAGTACTGACAACTGAGAGGTACAATAAGCTCTGAACACCCACTTACCTATCTGTTAATGCGATTCTAAAATTTGCACTCCTTTAACATCTCATTAATAACATCTTTGTTATTCTGGAAGCCTCCTGGGGATTTTAGAGGACTAAACTGCAATAAACCCAAGGTACATAAATGAAACCTATTAAGGCCTTCTCAGTCAATAAAAGCTAATTGGATCAAACAATAGCAATGAACCACGGATAACCTTTGCTTGTGAATAGCAGAGGTCATCATGGGACATGCTAACCAAACCATTGTAGGAGGGATGCAGTTTTGTACTTTCCCCAAAAGACAGAAGGCAGCAGAACGTCATATAACCACATGGCTGAAGGCAAAAATTCAACCTTAGTATCTGTTGCTAGTAGCATTAGCCCACTCACTGACCTCTTAGAGCAATTCCAAAGCAAATCAGCAAGTTTAGGTGTGAGGGCAAGATTTATAAATATTTCTATATCTAACAAAACTACAACATCGATGAAAGCTGTGAAAAGCACCTTTCAGCAAAAGTCAGATGGGTGGTGGAATCATAATCATAATCATAATTTGCTTATATGCCTACTATCTGACTGGGCTGCCCCAGCCACTCTGGGCAGCTCCCAACAAACAATACTAAAAGTACAATACAACAATTTTAAAATATGATTTTAGATGGTCAATTTGATGTGAGTTTTACCATATTTCCCTACGGCACAGTTCATCAGTAGGATACATGAGCAACATACCAACTGCAATTATAGTTAAAATCTTTGCTTAACCAGCAGGAAGCCTTTACTTTCCAGCCCCACACTTTGGAGAACAATTTTATGAGCACTTCCAACAGCAGTCACTTGTCCTGAGAAAACCCTCAGCACACAGCAGGTGGGGAACCTGTGGCACTTTAGGTGGACCCCAACTCCCATCAGTCACAGCCAGCATCAGCCATGGTCAGAGATGATGGGTGTTCTAGTCCAGCAACAGCTGGAAGGCCACCCCTGCTTCACAGCATTTTAGTAGACTCTCAATTGACTCTTATTCTTTTAAATCTATATATATCACACCCACCCACACCCCCCCCCACACACACTGCTGTTAAAATCATCATCCGGTAAATGCAGACACAGTGAAGAAACTAGAACAATTTTAAGCTGAATGCACATAGAGTCATATTCATTTAAGACACTGACTTTCAAAAAAATATTATAGGAAGCTCTTGTGGTTCCTAGAAGTCTACTGCTTGTATCTCAATGAGAACGTTAGGTGATCAGCTTTCCAAGCACTACCAGTGTACAGGTACCTCTGGTTACGAACGCTTCTGGTTACGAACACTTCAGGTAGCTGCTCCTGGTTGCAAACTTTGCCCCAGGATGTGAACAGATATCGCGCGCAGTGGGAGGCCCCATTAGCGAAAGCGCACCTCAGGATAAGAACGGTTTCAGCTTAAGAATGGACCACTGGAACGAATTAAGTTCGTAAACAGAGGTACCACTGTACAGTCAAAGGACAGCACTGGGTGTGTTCCAGGACAAACTTACAGTTCACACTGACACCCAATAACTTGGGCCACATGAACCAATGGTAAAGACGATGTAGCAATTATGGAGCAATAGGGTCAGCTAGGAAGTGCTCCCACCACATCTCATTCAAACTTCCTTCCATCTTTCTCTCTCTCCGATACTGAGCATTGAGAAAGCCAACAACAATCAGCGTCTTGGGAAACAGCAACAACTTCCGTTATCATGTTGTACTATCTTTATTTGGAGCAGGATCCTAGAACATGCTCTGCACTGCAATGGAGCTTCATGACAGACAAACTGATACAGAAACTGCCTTCCCTAAAAGGTAGAAATTTAGAATTTAAAACATTAAGACCATATGGAGTGCTAAGTTGTCAAAATACAAACGCTTTGGTAATAAAATATTTTTACAAAATTAGCACCATCTAACAGATTAATTGATATATCCACTCCTTCCCCTTAAAATAGCTGCATGCTATCACGCTGGTTATTGGAAAGCGTCAAACTTAAAAAAGAAAAAAAGCAGTCCTCGCTGCAGAAACCACCATCTGTTGACAGTACTTTGTGCCTTGGTACCCATGGAGTAACAGGACAAAACCTAATTTATGAGCACTCTGAAATGGCAGACAGCCCACAACTTCAAACTGGTGCTTTGCTAAGCAAAAAAATAGCTCCGTTCTCTGTTAGATAGTCTCATAACACAACAACCTAATAGTGTGATCCTATGCATGCTTATTCAAAAGTAAGCCCCACTGAGTTCTAACCCCTGGGTTAGAATGTAAGAAGAGCTGAATTAGGTCAATGGCCCATCTAGCGCAGCATTCTGTTCTCACAGCAGCCGACCAGATTGCCAAGGGGAAGCCTGCAAGTGACACTCTCTCCATTTGCACTTTCCAGCAACTGGCACAACTTCCCATTGTCATCAGGCAGGTGCCTTCCTGTACTCCTCTTGACCCCTGCTAAAACCTTTTCTGTGTACCCAAGCCTACTTAAGATGTGTGAAGTGTATTTTAATCTGTGATTTTAGCTTAAAACGTATACTTTCAACTGTGGGTTTTATACACTTTGCTCTTTTATAAACGTTGATCATTACTGACAATTTTAGTGTACATTTTCCGAACTTCGTAAGTCGCTTAGGAGGATTTGTTTACAGTTAAGCAGCATACAATTTTAGTCATAGAATCATAGAATCATAGAATTGGAAGAGACCACAAGGGCCATCGAGTCCAACCCCCTGCCAAGCAGGAAACACTATCAGAGCACTCCTGACATATGGTTGTCAAGCCTCTGCTTAAAGACCTCCAAAGAAGGAGACTCCACCACACTCCTTGGCAGCAAATTCCACTGTCGAACAGCTCTTACTGTCAGGAAGTTCTTCCTAATGTTTAGGTGGAATCCTATTTCTTGTAGTTTGGATCCATTGCTCCGTGTCCGCTTCTCTGGAGCAGCAGAAAACAACCTTTCTCCCTCCTCTATGTGACATCCTTTTATATATTTGAACATGGCTATCATATCACCCCTTAACCTCCTCTTCTCCAGGCTAAACATGCCCAGCTCCCTTAGCCGTTCCTCATAAGGCATCGTTTCCAGGCCTTTGACCATTTGGGTTGCCCTCCTCTGGACACGTTCCAGTTTGTCAGTGTCCTTCTTGAACTGTGGTGCCCAGAACTGGACACAGTACTCCAGGTGAGGTCTGACCAGAGCAGAATACAGTGGCACTATTACTTCCCTTGATCTAGATGCTATACTCCTATTGATGCAGCCCAGAATTGCATTGGCTTTTTTAGCTGCCACGTCACACTGTTGGCTCATGTCAAGTTTGTGGTCAACCAAGACTCCTAGATTATGGATGCTTAAGCACAACACTAGGACATTGATGTATTATGTTCCACTGAAATGCAGACAAATAAATGAGTAAATGAAAGATCTTGTTATTGCATACTATGTGTGTAAAGTCTTCCATCCATAAAGGTTAGCCTTGTGGTGCACGAGTATGAGACAGAAAGAAAAGAAGAGAGAAGGAAGAAGCCAGCAAGGCTTCTCAACAATCCTTTTTTCCTCCAGAAATAAATTTAGTCAAATAAATAAATTTAGAGGCATGCTGCCTTTTACATATGAATGGGATATTTGATATTTCTCATTATGTGTGGGTTTGCATAATAATAATAATAATAATAATAATAATAATAATAATAATAATTTATTTATACCCTGCCCATCTGGGTGGGTTTCCCCAGCCACTCTGGGCGGCTTCCAACAAAATATATAAATACGGTAGTCTGTCAAACATTAAAAGCTTCCCTAAACAGGGCTGCCTTCAGATGTCTTCTAAAAGTCTGGTAGTTGTTTTTCTCTTTGACATCTGGTGGGAGGGCGTTTCACAGGGCAGGTGCCACTACCGAGAAGGCCCTCTGCCTGGTTCCCTGTAACTTGGCTTCTCGCAGCAAGGGAACTGCCAGAAGGCCCTCGGCACTGGACCTCAGTGTCTGGGCGGAACGATGGCGGGTGAAGACGCTCCTTCAGGTATACTGGACCAAGGCCGTTTAGGGCTTTAAAGGTCAGCACCAACACTTTGAATTCTCCTTAGAAACATACTGGGAGTCAATGTAGGTCTTTCAAGACCAGTGTTATGTGGCATAAGACCGAATCTGTAAGACTTTAAAGCAGGTAGATGGCCAAACACAGATGCACAGAGACAAAGATATGAAGCTGGCATGGCTATATCTTATTCTTGGACTGTAAAGCTTGTGTACAAATGTCAGCAGGAACAGCCTAATGTTATCTTCTGTGGAGTACCTCCTCCTTGCCTGTGACAAAGGGTTATCTAAACTGGAAAATGTAAAAAAGAAAGAAAGAAATGTAGATGGCCTAAGCCTGTAATTTTATACAGAAATGGTGGAGAAACTCCCACCAACTTTAAATACATTCCTTGTTCTTCCTCTGTAGATCTGGCTTTTCCTTGCATTCAAGCTGGGAATGCGAAGGAAAATTTGCACATTGCAGACTCAAGCCATGTCTGCAAAGGGAGATTCCTCATTTGTAGAAACAGCTTGAGTTGATAAGTTGTGGCTGCAAAAGAGGAACCTGCTGAAGTGACCCCTTAGAGGTGGGCCAGTTCCCCACCCGATATATGCATTTTCTTGGAAATAAGTGTCCCCGATCTCGGTGGGACCTGCTTCTGAGGAAATCTGCACAAGACAGAATCACCAATACTAGCAGTCATTTAAAATCGTCACTTTAATAATGGCTCTTTTCAAGCTCTGGCGAGAACATAATTTTCATAGACATACTGATTTGTTCAAGTCAAACTTGGGCATTAAAAATATTGAACAAGAATTAGATAATCACTCAGCACCTTGGTTTAAAAACTTGTAACTTTTGAATAGCTGTTGGTTTCTGTGCCAAAAAAAATACTTTGCATCAAAAATTTATTAAGCTTCGGGATTTCCACTATAAAATGGATCAAATGGAAATTATGTGAATAAATGGGAACAAGATCTTAGTACAGCCATTCATTTTTATTTCTGGGAATATGTTTGTAATAATAATCTTAATATTATTATTATGTACCAACATGAGAGAAACCCATTTCAATTTAATCACCACATGATATATTATCTCAAGAAATTACATGAAATAAGTAACTGTGTACAGCAATTTGTGCTGGAAATATTAAAAAAGAACCTATTTTTCCCCCGATGTGATTTACTTGTCCAACTGCAGCAAAATTTTGGAATAGCGTCCATAAAACTGCTAAGGAAAGTACAGTACTAGCTTACTGAAGCTCCATTACTTATATTTTAAATGCTATTTATTATTTTATTTAATGCATTTACATCCTGCCTTTGAGGATAAAACTTTCACAAGCCAACTTAAGAGTAATAAATAAGGTTTATTAAACAAGGCATTAAAAGCAAAAACAGTAATTAAAATAGCAACAACTAAAACATGAAAACAAATAAAGTGAACAATAAGAAGCTGAGCAAAATAACAATATTTCAAAGAACAACCAACCGTCTTGCAACACTATATAATATATTATGATTTTGCAGACTACCAAAAGACTTTTTGTTAATTTTGCTGCAAGAATCTAACAGACCTACTGCTCTGGGAAATAATGTTAAAATCCAATTAAAAGCTACCAATGAGAGGGGCATACAAGCCTTCTGGGGAGGGGATTCCAAAGATGTGGATCCACCACCGAAAAGACCCTGCCTCAGGTATGGTTGTTGGCAGTGGGCCAGAGAGCAAGACCTTCAAGGCTAATCTCAGAGCAGGCTCATGAAGATCAAGGTGACCCTAGTGGTCCCAAACCATTCAGGATTTTAAAAGCCAAAAACAGCAATTTAAATTGCGCCCATAAATAAATAGCTAACTATTGCAGCTGGTACAGAATTGGTGCAACAGTGATTTGAATGCCTGGCCTCAAGTATCCTGGCAGCTGCATTCTGTATCAGTTCAAGTTTCTAAACTGTCTTTCATAAAGGGAGCTCCACATAGACAGCATTTCAGAAATTTGGTCTGGAGGTAACCAGGATATGTAACTGAAACCAGATCCATTTTCTCCAGAGAGGCCCACAGCTGGCAAACCACCAAAAATTTTACTATATATAATAATCACCACTAAGACAACATAACTTGCATGAGCAAGTCATTACTGTAAAATTAAAAAGTGATATTAAGAACTTAAGAAGAAAGGCAAAAGTGCAATGGCTTTGTCCAGCCTGGGCTTCCTTTATTAATTACCAGTCAATTAATGCTCTGAACTCTACAAACCTGCCAGTTTCAATTTTTACTAAAATATGGTTTTGCACATTCAATGGTTCTCTCATTGTTCTTCCCTTTTGGGATTCAATATATTTGTATGTACAATGCACTGCACTTTGGCTGATGGGTAGAACACATGTGCTAAAGGAGAATAAGCATAGTCAATAAAAATGTAATATAAAAAAAAACCTGGTCTGTAAACAGCTGCTAAGCGTGTGTGTGTGTGTGTTTTAAGTGTGTTTAAAACAAACCATTGTTAACATTAACCACAGATTGTTGGTTTGGATGACACTGCATGCTGCTGCTAGGCAAAAACAGAAGCAAAGGCTTCTCTAAACTCCTTGAAGCCACAACTATGGAGAAGAGGAGCAAGAAACATGCTGCAGCTTATTCTCGTCATGCTAAACTATGGTTTAGTGTGACAAATGAACCAGGCAATTTTTAAAATGATTGTTATTGCATATTCATATGACCTGAAAGCACAATTTATATGATGATTTATAAAAGGGCAGATAACTGCAAACCCATGTCTGTATAGACCAACTCACTCTAAGCTCTCTCGCTCTCTCTGTGTGTGTCTTTGTGTGTTTACATACATACACAAGTAGCGCAAATAAAATACATGCAAATAGTTTGCCCCCTCTGCTGCTTATGGTTTCACTCTTTATTCGGGAAGGTGACATAATGTGAAGAGTTTTATTCTACCTTCCGCTTTGTACTAGTTTTCCCCAGACACGGAATTCTACATGCAGGGAGCGTTCTAACATATAGTACAGACTCTTAGAAGTTTATTTATTTTTCTGAATGCGTAGAGGCATTCTACAAGGGTTACTCACGCCCCATCCGGAAAGCCTAAAATCAGAGGCAAAATTAATGGTGCTAATTAAACTCAAGCATGGGGTAAGGGCTTGGGTGTTTGTTTACATATATTATTTTGCATTCATTTTTCATTTACTAAACTAAGAGGCAACGCTAATCAACACTTATCTTAAAAGGCTTCCCAAACATTAATTAATTCTCTTAGTACTCCTGTAAGAAAGGTGGATAGGAAAGTAATTTAAATGCCTTTATAATTGCCAAGTTGTGAAAGCTAGCACCCTACTAATCACCTTGTTAAGATTATATGGTTCCTTTCCCACTCTTTTTACATACAGCTATTGAAATTGACTTCAGTGAAGAGAGGTGTTTTAACTCTGGAGTAGTATGAAATTATTAGCAAGCCCCATAACATAATTGCTTTGCTTTAATAAGTGTGCAGGTTGGATGGCAGGCCCCATGGCTCAGGGATAAAGCGTGTAATAAGTGCTTCATTCAATCCCTGCCATCTCAAGTAGATAGGAAAACGTTTGGATGAGACACTGGAGCTGCTGCCCACTGGTGTATATAATATTTGGCTAGATCAGGTATGTCCAACAGATAGATCGTGACCTACCGGGAGATCACTGGCTCCCCCCAAAGAAGCTCAACAACTTTGTGTTGCCCAAAAAACTCAACATTTTTGCCCTGCACCCAAAGAAAACGGGGCCTTCTTCCTCCCTAAAAAGCTCAACAACTTTGCCCTCAACCCCCAAAACAGGGCTTTCCTGAACCCCAAAAAAGGGGGTAGATCACTGCCAGTTTTTAACTCTGTGAGTAGATTGCAGTCTCTTGGGAGTTGGCCACCCCTGGGCTAGGTGAACCAACTATCTGACATATTCATACGTCTCTCTCCAATGCAGATATCTCCCTCCCCCCAAACACACCCTTTTTTGCACTTCTAGTGCTCAGCTTCCCACTAATTCTTACATGTTCACAACCTAAAGGTAATCTTGTACAAAGATCCAAAACACCTTATGTCATCTGGTGGGTTTTTGTTTCTCACACTTCAGATTTAGATGTCTGTCCAATATTTACCATCCACAGCAGCTCTGGAAATATGGGTGTCTTGGTTTATATTGGTGCGTCACCGCTTCTTTCCTTTTCATTTAGCATATGGTATGATGCGACAGCCTGTACTTTTGGGTTGTCAAAATAAAATTAAAGAAAATGCAAGTAACAATAATGTGGGCAGCTCTCCCCCCCCCCCCACTTGTTGTTCACAGTCTGCCAACACTCAACAATCATTGAAATTACGTTAGGGAGACTTTTTGGGGACGGGTAGGTAGATTAATACTTGCATTTAAAACGCGGCTATTAATGCAAGTCAAGACTGCATGGATAGCAGTCATACATGTATCTCACCCCTGAAACAAAATCAAGCCAAAGCCAACTGGAAAGTAGGAAGGACGCCAACAAATGACTAAGGTACAAAGCAGCTGCCAAACTGGCAATAAAATTAGTATATCTTTATAATAAACAACCGAGGCCCATGTTTTCACCTCAAAAACAAAATCCGCTGTGTACATTTCACTGTACACCATGAAGCTTATTGCTTTTGGCAGGACTTTGTGAATCAATGTGCTGTAGGCTACTGGAATGTGTTAAAATCAGCATAAACTCATCACAGTGCTTTTCCAAGCACAAATCTTATGTAAGAGTTGTACTTGCGCTAATCAAGATAGCACAATAGCCCTCTTTCATCAGTAGCATCACAGTGCAAAATTATTCATTTCCCAAATGCTGAGCTGTAAAATACTTGGGTTTTTTTTATGGTGAACTACACAATGTAATACTCTGCAGAGTGATGTTCTGTGGGGCAGGATTAATGAACTGCTGATAAGGCTGGATTATGAAAAGGAACAGGAGTCCATAAGTAAAAAAAATCCCCTGTAATTTGCTTCATTTCCTTCCCAAACAAAAACAAAATTAAATTAATTTTCCTTTCAAAAAAGAAAAAAAAGAAACAGAAATTTTGTGTTGTGCTGTATACTGCTTCCTGTTTTATAGGTTATTAATAGGTCTTCCTCCCACATAAATTAGCATTTGATATACCCTTTTGCAGGCTTAGACTGCTAGTATACCCTGGGGATAGCAAATGGAACTTACGTGTAGTTGCAAAAAAAATTAAGATTTACTTTTGAAATCACTTCTTCCCATGGAATCAATGTCAAATTTTAATTAACATGCCCATTAAATGAGTGGATTAAAGTACACTGGTCTGTTTATCAAGATCAGTTGGCTAATCACTCAATGTGATTCAATTACTTTGGCCACCAGCATACATTAGGACTGCCATGTCTCACACAGTAAACTGGGTAATTGTTAATTTTACATACATTAATTTAATTCTGCACAAATGCTAAGTATTTGTTGCTTAACACTGAGGCCAAGTGAAGAAGAAATGGCCCGGGTCAGGTAGTTATTAAGCTGCCGTTTGCTCATTTACAATGACAATTATGTCTTAATTTATCAAAAGTAGCAGGAACATACTCCATCTCCTATCAGGCTCTCAGCTCTGCATCAGGACAGATCTATGTATACAAGACCGAATTCTCATAAGTTTTCATACAACCCTTTTCTACCTTCTAGCTCAGCAAAGCACACGGTGACATTAGCCTGGTCACTTCCTGGAACGGAAGATGTCTGCAGCTCCATGGAAGGACCTGGCACACCAAAACCTTCCAAAGACCAAAGGCTAACTTCAACATACAGAGCACAATGTTTTGGGATCCTGGGCCTCAAGGAAACTTCAAGTCTGGGACACAGCCAGGCAAGCCACCGTGTATGGTGCGTTCTCAGATTTCAACATGGAAGAGCCTTTCATTCCAGGTAATGAGTGCTTGCATTGTCCTACGCTTCACAGAAGCATGCCTTGCCAAAACCTGGGGAAGGGGGCTACATAATACCACATGGAGTATGCCTTAGTTTTGTAGCTTCCAGGAGTGAACATGAATGCTATGGAGCTGTAGCTAAATGGGAAGGCTTTGAGCACTGTTCTCCTTGTTTGCTTAGCTTCCTTGAAAAATATTTCTTGCTACTCAAAGGGTCAGCTTCAGACTTAAATGGACCCTCAGAAACCTGCCTGCTGCTGGGCCCCTCTCCTACTCAGTGAGGCTCTGAGTGTAAGCATTTCTGGTGGTGGCAGAGGTGCGCGTACCTTTTAATTCTCCAAAATGTCTTGGAGCGGGACATCAGAATGGCTAGGCACACAGCTGCCCAAGGATGACAAGTGTGGACAGAGAACTCCAGAGAACTTGTTTTACTACCCAAAGCCTGGGTCTAACCTAGTTAAGAGTACATGGTAGGGCCTTAACACTGTTCACAGGTGGACAAACTAACAATGTCTGCAGGTGTACATGGTCAACTGAAGTTACTTCAAAAGGGACAAGGCAGCCTATCTACTGTAGGCCTTCAGAAGCATAGTGGAGGGCACAAAGGGATGGGGAGACAATGTCTTAGAGCCTAAAATGGTGGAAGAAATGTTTACAGTTCCCTTCTTCCCCTCGGCTGCCTGCAGAGCTAGAAATTAACCAGGCACCAGGTACATTTTGTGATTGGCACGGGTCAAATTGCGACCACATGAATGCCAGTCTGATGACGGGGGGAAGCAAAATGCCTTTTCGAGAAGGATCTGAAACATTTTCATTGAAGCTTGAACTTGTTTTATCCTGGATTGTTTATTGGATTTTTAATCGCTTTTAGATTTTTTTCTTTAAAGTATAAAGCAGTATACAGTGGTACCTCTGGTTGCGAACGGGATCCGTTCTGGAGGCCCGTTCGCAACATGAAAAGAGCGCAACCTGAAGCGCCGTATCTGCTCAGGTGCGCAGCGCAGTTTAGCGCTTCTGAGCATACGCAAGCGGCGAAACCGGGAAGTAACTCTTTCCGGTACTTCTGAGTCGCCATGGGACGTAACCTGAAAGAACGTAACATGAAGCAAATGTAGCATGAGGTATGTCTGTACAAATGAAATAATAATAATAATAATAATAATAATAATAATAATAATAATAATACCCATTGCAGGAAAAGCACCTAGACATTCCATTGTGGCGACCGTAAGTTGCCATTTGGCAATTCGATTATATATCTTGAGTTTCTAACACTGAGTGCCTTTGCCTCCAAATGCAGGCCTCTACAGAGCATTTGAGGATCACTTAGAAGATGGGACACAGTGGGAGAAAGCTGCCAAAACTGGATGTAATTCAGCTGTCCTCTGGCACTCCTTGTTAAGGAGATCTTCCTAAACCTCCAGATAGGTTTATGGGGTGGATATGTGCAGGCAGTTGTACAGAAAAGATGCAGGAAGCTTTTCTTCCATGTACTTCCGTTAACTTTCCCTAGAATTCAAGGCTACATGTGAAAATGTTGTAATACTTATGAATTAAGCTTATTAGCCATTTCTCTGTAATGTATTCAAATCAGCATACAATAAGACAAAGTAACTAATCTATTATTGCTGCTGCTGCTGATGTTGTTTTGAGAATGGCCCCTATATTCTAGGCAGCAGGGACAGTGAAGGGGCAGAATGTCTCCGTGTGTTGTTATTTACTGGGGTTTAAGGGCAGTGACATTAGGAAATGAACCTCCACAATGGTTTTTAATGGCTAGGAAACATTTCTGCCCCAATTTCAGGACCAAGTGATTTCCAGCAGAGAGCTTGGCAGAGTCTGCAACATATTTCAGCTTCTTTGTTTTGGAATGAGCTGGCAGTGGCTGACCAGGAAAGGGATTTTGAGGTTGTGGTGGGGAACAGCTGGATGAAATCCTCACCAACCAAATGATGAGAAAAAAGGTAAATTCCATCCTGGAAATGAATTTGAAATAAAACTGGTTTATGCAACCTTCTTATCAATACTTTCAACACTTCTTTCCTTTCCCAATGCCACAGAAGGCAGAATCGGGATTCAAGATAACATTAACAGATTGGGAGACTGTAGACCGTCTTTCATTCAATGTTTTTAAGCAGAGGTTGGGCGGCCATTAGTTGAGATTCCTGCATTGCAGGGGGTTGGAGTAGATGAACATCAGAGTTCCTTCCAACTTCGAAATTCTATGATTCTATAAACATGATTACCACACTCTACCCCAAACTACGCCCTACAGCACAATGTCTGTGCTGTATAGTTCATGCATGTTGCCATGTGCCAGGGGTGAACTGAAACACTTTTTATTCCATTTATTTTGGCTAAATATTAAGAAGTGTTCCAAAAATAATAATTCTTAGAGAAGTCAGATAAAGTTATAGGACCAGTGGAAACAATCCCAGGCATGCTTGGAAGTAAACCCAACTGAGCCCCCGTAGGGTTTACTCCTGAGTGAACAGCATGGAACTACTATGAGGTTTTGCTGCTATATATTTTGATATTATACATTCCCCTTAAAATTTCTGTATTCTCAGTTAAAATACAGAGATGTCTAACATTCTCCCTTTGCAGTATGTCATGGGTTTTTTTGCATTTTCAGGGTAACATAATTCAGTAGGTGACTTACAGTGGCCCTCAAAAAGAGATTTATTTATACAGGAAGATTCTTTACTGTGTTCACCGTTTTATACAAATACCGTATAACAGTTATATAATAAGCAGTTCTGAGAGAGAGAGAGAGAGAGAGAGAGAGAGAGAATACACATCCCATAGTAATATTTACCCTTCCATATATTCCTCTCAAGAACTAAAACAAAAAACATTTTGCAGAGCAGGCAATTATTACTAAAAGGGAAAAAAAATGTAGTTCCACCACAACTGTTGTTGTTGTTCTTGTTCTTGTTCAACCAAGTTGTCCAAGTAGGCCATTTGATATAAACCTATAAATTGTACCCATGGGAATTGGGTTCTTACTGTAAGGAGGTCAGCTATTTCCTTCTAACTAAAAATAGGCAAGTGAAGGAAAGACACTCAATTTACTAGCTGAAAAATAGTTTACAAAATTACTTCCATCTTGCCTCATGATAAAAAAATATGGAAAATATGAGACTGCTCACAAGTGTCAGAGGCAGATTTCTGCTCCCCCATACTTCAAATAAGGCTGGAGCACAACCAGAATGTACATTAAAATAGTAATGAAAACTACGAACAGCCAAAAAGTACAAGGGAAAATGCCAGAAAATGTATTCTTTTCCCAGGGAGAGTGGTCTTGGCAACAACAGAATTCCAATGCGGATTTTTACCACCACTCCCACAAAAATAGTGAGGCAATATGATGGGGAGTTGAAATGAGTGGGCAAAAAATGTGACTTGTTACATGTTTTATAACAATACTAGACAGAAGTTGCCACTCCAGATAGGATGGGCTACAAAATGTAGGTTGACCCTTTGTGGCAGGGTTGAGGAACCTGTGACCATTCAAATATTTCTGGGCTACAAACGCTGGCTGTGACTGATGAGAGTTGGGGGTCCGACAACATTTGGGGACCCACAAGTACCCCATCCCTGCTTTATGGGGTTCACTTTTGGCACATGAGTCTACAAGTTTTGGGAAAGAAAGGTAGCAGAATTTCAGAGGTATGTGGATTGGTCAAACAAAAGATATCACTTGAAGCCAACACAGCAATTGAAATGCAGTAATGTGGAAAATAACTGACATCTTTACATCTCAAGTACATGCAAGTGTGAAGAAAAGAGTCCAAATGGACAGTGCTCTCTAGACATTCGCTGGGAGCCACTGATTGAAATATATACTTTAGGACCCACCCTATTCTCTTGACAGTGATTTGTTTTCACCGTTTTCAGTATTTTTTATTTGTTGTAACCCGTCCTGGGACCTTCTGGGGAAGAGTAGGCAAGAAATTAACAAACAACAACTACCCTGACAGAAAGAAAACTCCTCGGGGAGGTGAGATTACAGTAGGAAAAGCAGTGGGCAGGGATGGTGGGCAAACATTCCTCCTGCCACCACGTCTCTGCCACAAATCATCTCCACTAGATACCACTTTGCAGAAAATAAATGGTGGCTGGTGGTTTGCAAACAGAAGTTACCCAGCGACATATCGTTCCAGCTTTAGAGACCAAATATGGCTGTGTTGTGTTTCTAGTCATAGAATCATAGAACTGTAGAGGATCATTTAGTCAAACCCTCTGCAATGCAGGAATATGCAGCTCTCCCATATGGTGACTGAACCTGCAACCTTGGCTTTATCAGCGCCAGCCTCCCACCAACTGAGCTATCCAGTTCTCCTATCGTCAGAGCATCACTACTGTCTTAAACAGCTGCCACACTATTACTGCAATTCTGACTATGTAATTTTGTTAACATTTCCTACCATACAAAACAGCTAATGTCAGGGCCACAACAAAGCTTCCTTATCAGATTTTAGTGGGAGGAGAGTTCTATCCTGGATCTATTTTACGCTTCCTGAAAAGGACCTTGAAGCCAACTGGAAGCCAACTGCTATCACACAGAAGGTCAAGTTAAAACCCTCCTTCCGTCAGGAGCCGGGCAAGGCCATTTTGGATTAACTGCAGTTCCTGAACCGCTTTCAAGGGAGCGCCACATAACATGCAGTGAAACAGGTGATCCTAGAAGGTTTACACAGGTGAAAATGATGGTAACAAGCTCAGCACGCCCAGACTTCGCGCGGCTCTCCGCAAGGCGCAGGAGCCCGGCGTCGGGCCCCCACGGCTTGCGGAGAGTTGCCTGTTCTGGGGGCTGGGGTCAGGGGAAACTCGAGCTTCCCCCGCCCCAGCCCCACACCTGGGGGGGGGAATAAATTTTTTCCCCTTTATTTCCCCCCCAAAAAACTAGGTACGCCTTATGGGACGGTGCGTCCTGTAGGGCGGTGCGTCCTATAGGGCGAAAAATACAGTACCATCGCGACTGGATTTAAAAATAAAAATTCATACAAAGATACGCAGTCCTGGGCCTTCGGGGTTTACTTGTAGAAGTAAACAGAAGCTCAGGAACACAGGCCCATTTCTCAAACATATACCATAATAACAGTATAAGCTCAGATGTAAGTACAGTCATACCTTGGGTTACAGGCGCTTCAAGTTGTGCGTTTTCGGGTTGCGCATCACACCGAACCCGGAAGTACCGGAACGGGTTACTTTTGGGTTTCGGCGCTCGCACATTCACAGAAGCACTAAATCGTGTTTTGCGCATGCGCAGAAGCGCCAAATTGCAACCCATGCAGACGCACGGATCACGTTCGCAACCCGTGTCCACTGTAAAGCAGAACCCCAGAATCCCCCGCATTATCCTTTGGGAACACAATTAACCCCTCTGTGATCTTGCGCTGCAAATACAATGAGCAGAAAACCACAAACATATCCACATGTAATGGTCCAAATGCTATAAAAATGGAAAGCAAATATATTTATTACAGTAAGCAAGCATAGCATGTAAATGTTTCCTCAGAAACTACAGTGAGTTTACACAAAGCAACCTAAGCCCTATTCAGGCATTCTTGATCCCTCAGACAAGAAGAGAAAGCAAGGGTGAGAGTGCCAGTTCCAACAGCCCAGCCACCTGATTTTCTAGGGTTCTGAGTCGCTCAGGAAATAAAGGCAAGATATATAAACGTATCAAAATACTGTAAACATAAACAAAAAAAAAATGGTATGCATAGCTGAGGCTTTCTTCTTCAGAAGTTATACCTTCAGCACACAGAGGGCAATGGCGACCACGACAGGGCACAGAGGTAGCTTGCCTCCACTCTTCCTCACAACATTGAGGGATTTCAATTTTGTCAGCCTGGATAGCTCAGTTTGTTATAGCATGGTGCTGAGAACGCCAAGGTTTGCAGGTTCGATCCCCGTATGGGATGGCTGCATGTTCCTGCATTGCAGGGGATTTGGCAGGGGGCCAGTCCACTGTCCCTCAGACCTTGCGGGGGCCCAGACTATATTGGGGGGGTGAGCGAATTCCTATGCCCCACAAATAACCCAGAGATGCATTTTAAATAAACACACACATTCTACTCATGCTGATTCCGACCGCTTGCTGGCCGGATTTAGAAGGCAATTGGACCATTTCCGGCCCCCAGGCCTTAGTTTGCCTACCCATGGACTAGGCAATCCTTACAGTCCCTTCCAACTCTATGATTCTCTGATCCGGGGCCAAGTGGAGAATGCCTTGGAACTCTATGGTCTCAGACGTAACTTATTCCGAGGGCACCAAGGGATTGCAATCCCAGCACAGCCCTTATTAACAACTTCAGTACAGTGGTACCTCGGATTAGACGCTTCAGGTTACAGACACTTCAGGTTACAAACTCCCCTAACCCAGAAATAGTATCTCGGGTTAAGAACTTTGCTTCAGGACGAGAACAGAAATCGTGCAGCGGTGGCACAGCGGCAGTGGGAGGCCCCATTAGCTAAAGTGGTGCTTCAGGTTAAGAACAGTTTCAGGTTAAGAAGGGACCTCCAGAACGAATTAAATTCTTAACCCGAGGTACCACTGTATTAAACTGGATTGGCTGCCACTATGATTGCCAGTGCCATGTTTATGGGATTTTCACCATAAAGATGGCATTCTACTGGTGAATATGCCTATCCTTTTCTTATGAACTGGGCACTTGGGACTTTTTTTTTTTTAACTCTCCAAAGATAAGACAAGTAGGTCTGAAGTTTAATGGAGCAGCATCAGCAAACTATTGTTTTAAGTAAGTTCACCCTTTATTTAACTTTATTTAAAGTTCAAAGGGTGCTGGGCTAGATGAGCAGTTCTTTTATTAAAACCTCTGCCAATTTAATGCTAAGAAAGATCCAGTATGTTTTCAATATTAAAGTAGACTTGTTTTCCAAGAGTGATCCAATTTGTTTCACCATTCCACTCAAATTATCATGTGCACAATATATGTTCTCATAAGGTGGAAGATCCTGAAACTTTGTGCAGTGCAATACAATGTTTGTTTACTTGGAAGCAAACAAGACTTATTTTATAGTGGAGGGGTGGGGAACCTGCTGCCCTCTAGATATTGCTGAACTCCAATGCCCATAAGTCCCAGTCTGATAACCAATGGTCAAGGATCATGGGAGTTACAGTTCAGCAACGTTTGGAGGGCCTTAGGTTTCCCATCCCTGCTCCTAGCTGAGTGAGTTGAGGATCACAATCTTTGACAATAGATTAAAAAAAATAAAAAATTCACAGTATATTTCTATTCATGTACTTCAAAATAAGTCCCATCGAATTTAATGGAGCTTGTTCTCAAACAAGTGTGCACAGGATTGCTTTCTGAGGGATACACTGGAGGTAGCAATGAGCTAAACTGACAGCTATATGGTACTATTTGATTTAAAATATTTATGGAATCATAGTATTGCTTACATACTCTGCAGTGACAAATGAAAACAAGCTCTCTTCAGCCACAGATAATCATTCAGACAAACCCAAGGTTAAAATGATACGAGACTATAAACAGTATCATTGCAGCAGCTTGGGTAAGTGAGTGGCATTTGATCAAGCCATTCACACAAAGCTCTAGTAGTGACCCAAAATAGCTAGCAAGAAGCTGAAGCTAGAAGACCACTGGGATTCACTAAACATGTAAACAAACCTCCTGCTCACTGGCTGTTTTGGAAAAACCAGCAAATTAACAACCTCAGATTTTCCTGTATGTGTTGCATAATCAAGGCCATGGTCTTGGGACACAGTATGTTTAGGATCACAAAAAGATGGATTAGAATTCCATTTTGAAAAAATGGTTTAGAGAGTCTCCTTAGGTATGGGCTAAAGGAGGGGTGTAAATCCACCATGTGCAGTCATGTGGCAATAAAGGTTTAATGCATTAACCTTGTCTCTGCTGTAGGAAAACACTTGGTTTAAGGTTAACTAATAAATGGGTCAAGGTAGGAAAGATGTGGCCTTAAATCTGGCACAGAAGTAGTTCTGCATGCATGACTTACTTTCTGTTTTTTCTTACTGGAACAGCATAGGTAGCATTTAAGAACATTATAAAGCGAAAATGCAATATACAAATCCTATTTCGCCCTCAGTATTTATTATCACAGCCATCTGGCAACAAAACAACCTTTTATCTGGCCGTTTTCTTATTGGCTTTTAGGGCAGGAGGATCTTTATCTTGTGAATTTGTAAAACCAATGTACATGCAAATATATTGTAGGAGCAGCTTCTAAAACACTTGTTTGAATATGCTGTGCTCTTTAAGCATTGTGTATGTATACAGATATGGATATACACACAACACACACATACATATGCAACTTCTTGCAGCTGTATGTCTTAAAGAAAACTTTTGAGAAGGTGGGGGAGGGGCGTGCCAGGCATTTATGTGTCTTGAGAACCCAGTATGTAATTAAGTAGGCCAAGGGGTCATTAGCTGAGCAGCACTCTGCAACAACAATTTGCCCTCACACCCAATTAAAATCAAAATATTAGGTCAGCAGCTTAGATAAAAGAATAAAACAGTTTGTGCGTATGTAGACAAGATAAAAGGGGGAGACATAGCAAATGGTGTTGGTAACATTAGCTAGACAGGGGCAATTATTAAAAAAGGGAACACTCCTAGGATGCAACAGGTTGCCTTTAAAACACCCACAAACATAAACAGGGCATTGGTTGATAACACAATGCACCCTGAATATTCCCCCTTACTGATCAAAGCGTCCAGGTTATGGACACTACTTACTACCCAAATCAATTGAGAGAGCAGATCCCCTTTGCTGGATCAAACCTGCCCCTCCCCCCTCCCACAGCAATGAACTCCACAGCTTGCTGATTCAAGCCCTGGAGATGAATGGGATTCCCTTCCCCCACGCCGAGGCTTATGCAAACTCCTATCTACACCGTTTTACAGTGGGGCGATCTCGCTTCCCCCTCCCCCCACCCACCCAACTTAAAAGACACACCCAGCACCCTAGTTTTTGCCCACCCCTCTCAACAACAACAACACCCCCAGATCGTCTGAGACACCCCCCTTCCCCCCCACACACACGGCAGGATAAAGGCGAGAGAGCAGCGAAGGCGGGCGCCTCTCTCTCTCTCCTTCCCCTCCCCCACCACAGCCAATACTTTTCGACAAATCGATCCATTCGGAGTCCAAAGCCCAGAGCCCGAGCCTCTTTTTCGAAAACAACAAACCGTTCGGGGACTTACAACAACACACACAACCAACCAAGTCACCCTGGGGTGGGGGGAAGGGGGGTGCCAAGAAACACACACACACACACACATAGCGCGGAAGAAAAACCAAAATAAATAAAAGAGGGGGGAGAGGGAAGCCAGGCACCTCCGTATGAGGCGCAAGCACACCACAATAACAACAACAACAACAACAACAACCCTCCCAAGAGCAACAATGCTGCAAAGGGTGGGGGGAGGGGTGGAAGCACGAGGAAGTTGGGAGCCACGCTAGGAAATATGGCAAACAGGCGCCGAGGTGCACATATAGATATATATATATAGACACAAATACACACACACACACACACACGAGAGAGAAGTCCCCCCCCCCCCGGGCAACTCACCTCGGTGGGCGCGCGCCGAAGGCCCCGCTCGCGCTCCGGGCAGCAACAGCGGGGAAGCCTCAACTTCTGCAAAAGCACACATAAGGCGGGCGGACTTCCTCTCTCACTTGCACTCCATGGTGGTGGTGGCGGCGGCGGCGGCGGCAGGACTGGCACTCCTCTCCGGCTCTGCCCAGGTCCCGAAAGCGTGCAGGCCGGCGACGACGACGGCGGCGGCGGCAAAGCTCCGGCAGCCCTCGCGCGCCCGGCTCTCCCCGTTTCTCCTGCTGCTGCTGCTGCTGCTGCTGCTCCACATATACACCACACACACACAAGCGCGCGCACAATACACACACACAACCGGGCAGCGGGGCCCCAGAGGAAGTTCCCGGGGAGGGAGTGGGGCGAGGGCAATGGAAAGTTTTTTTTTCTGGGTGCGGAATTGCGGTCAGGAGGTGCTGCAGCTCGCTACTTCATAAGCAGTTGTAGAGCGCTTGGGGTGGTGGGTGGGTGTGGGTGTAAGTCCTAGGAGAGGAAGGAATTTTTTTCCTTTTATTTTGATATGACCTAGGAGAGTGTTCCTCCCCAGGCACACATTCACACACACACACACACGGAGGCGAAGCAGACAAACACATGCGCGGGGGGGACAGCCCTTCGAGACAGCTCCTGGAGGGAGGTGGGGAGATCCGCATTTGGATCTCTACGCATGGGGGGGGGGCGGTGTTGTGTGCCTATATTTCTGCTCGGTCTTCGTGATTTGCAAACCTCCCCTCGGAGAGAACACCGATACCTACCTCCAAACATCCAACCAATGCCAGCACCAGCACACACACACCCCTCCCGGGATGCTTCTGTGTCCCGAAGTAACTCCTTAGTCACTTGGAGGGGATTATTGAAAAGGTTGTTTTGTTCCCCCGAAAACAAAACACACACAGCAACACCCGCCCCTCCCCCGCTCTGGCATTCGACTGAAATGTTAACCCCCTGGAGTCAGCAAAAAATGGACCAAAGGTAGAAAGAAAAGAAAAGAAAAAGCAAAGCCTACGTTTGCTTCGTGGCTGTATCCCTGTCAATTGTTTTTTGTTTTGTTTCCCCCCCCCCCCGGTCAACATTATTTTCACTGCGATCGGTTCATAGGGGGAGGGGTGGAAAGGATCATGATGCTAATGGAATTGGAACAGTTCACCAGGTTTTTAAGTCGACGAACAGAACTAAATTTAGCATCTACTTTCCGTCATTTACATAACTACAAAGAAGTAATGCACAAGACTCCCCTTTAAGCTGCCAGACGGATCCACTCTTTTTATTTATTTCTAGTTTCTCCCCCCTTTTTTGTAAAGTTATTTCCTCTTTACTGAGCCACAAAGTCCCGCACCGATTTTGTCTCATTTTAAATGTCACCTAGCAATGGAAATCAGAACACAATGAATGCTTTTGCAAATAAAATATTATATAATTGGGAGTTCACCTAATAAAGACAAGAAACAACACGTAATATATTCCCTATATACTTTCTGAGTGATTTAAAACCACTGCTTCTATGCAATCATTATACCACATTAAAATATGGACTTACACTGTCTCCATAATTGTGATTCAGCAGAATAGGTTTTATTATGTATGAGTTGCCATTCAGCCCTTTAAAGCAGATGTTGATGTTCTTTTGTATTAAATTAGCCCCCCTTTCCTTATTTTTCTCTAGGCTCCTACAGCTTCATACTGAACTATAACATTCAATCCGAAGGGGGTGGAAAAGGGAGCAGTACAAAAAGCAATGCAAGTAAATGATGCAACATTGCCCTGGTTACATGTGCCTCCCATCCCCCAACCTCTTACTGGCGAGAGTGCTCTGTTTTTTCCGCCTGCAGGGTCACATTGTGGCTGATTGATTCTCCTTTCGCCTTGCTCAGTCATTCAGATTTGGAAAGTAAATAACAAGTTGACATCATTACAGCTCTCTGCATTACTGTGACACATTCTTCTGCTACCACACACTCTAGATTAGCTGCGCAGAGAGGAAAAAAACCCTCATGCTTTAAACGTGGGATTTGTTGATTACTGTGGGAAGGCAGAGAAATTCAAAAAAACTGCTAGGATCAGAAGTGAATACAAACATATGGCTGGCGTGTGTAGATTAATGGGGGAGGGGTAATAAGGAAGGGAGGGCTAATTTTAAGGAGCTAGTATGATACAGTTATTAGAGTGTCATACTAGGCCTGGGGAGACTAACGTTCAAATCGCTGCTCATACATTAACTTTACTGGGTCACCTTGGACTGCTCACTATTTCTCAGCCTAACCTACCTCACTGGGTTGTTATGAGGATAAAACGGGAAAGCATGAAGAAGCGTGTGTGTCACTTTGAGCTCCTTGAAGGAAAGGTGAGGTATAACTGTAATGATAAAATAAACGCTGTGAGTTTCATTCACATTTACTTGGAGGCAAGTCCCGTTGCTTTCAGTGGAATTTGCTTCCAAATAAGTGTGCATAACCTTACTGATATGCAGCTCAGGCAAATATTAACCATATATCAATATTAGCATGTGTCTTAGGTGTGATGAAAGCTCCCGTATGGAACAGCCCCCTGGCTGTAGCTTTATGAACAAAATAATATACGTGCAGATGGGATCATCACACAGTTCCCTAATGGCAATTTGTATAAGCTCTGTGTATTTTAAAGGATGTGCTCTCACTGATCACCTCTAAGGTGCTAAATGGTCCCTCTGGCTCAAATGTTTCTTTCTCTGCATGACGGAAACAGCAGTATTACTCCAGGCAGATCCACACCAAACATTTAAAGTACATTCAATTAAAGCACATGACTTTCTCCCCCCCCCAAAAAAAAAAATAATAATCCTGGAACCTGTTGTTTGATTTAGGATGTAGAATCTGATACTTTTGAAAACACAATGTATATAATACTATTGCCATTTCATAGCAGCTAGCGTCACATGAACATAAATCGGGTGACTAACAGGCAGCCCAGGGATCTGATCTACCCCCTCCCCAATAATATTTCTATTGCCTGTAGCAACAACAGCAGCAGCAACAACAACATTTTAACAGTAGACATAGGACTAACATGGGTGGAGAGGCTAATTACCTTTTCCTGAGTCATCTGTACAGATCAGCTGAAGAGGAGGATGTTTGCAGATGTGCAATGTGCTTGTTAAAAATGTGGGATGTGGTCACCCATTTCTGACCACGCAACTGCTGGCATGCTGCCCTAGGAAAGTTGGCCAAGGGTGAATGTGGCTCCCAGGCCAAAAGAGGAAAAAAGGGTTAGCTGCCCTGATAGAAGCAAGCAAAGAACATTAAAATATGGGGGCACAATTCTTGGTCTTGTGCTGATTCTGCCCACTGGAGGGTCATATAGATAGGACTGCAGGTTCTTGGAGCTTGAACACAGAACAATCTAGGAGAATAGGGATGCTGTTGTCATAGATCAGTGGTAGAATACATGCTAGGGTCTGAACATCTGCAAGGAGAAGCCCATGTGCACAAGCTTTCATCTATGAAACAATTTTGGGGTGCGATAATAATGATAATTATTATTATTTATTTATACCCTGCCCACTCTGGGCGGCTCCCAACATAAATAAAAGCACAATAAAACATCAAACATTAAAAATCTCCTTATACAGGGCTGCCTTCAGATGTCTTCTAAAAGTCAGATAGTTGTTTATTTCCTTGATATCTGATGGGAGGGCATTCCACAAGGTGGGCGCCACTACCGAGAAGGCCCTTATGAAAATGTAGAATCAGGAGCAGAGGTGGAGCCCCACAGGCCTGCTCTACTAGCAGTTCCCCTCCACATGTTACACACATGAAAGCAGTTTCTGTTATTTGGACATCAGTAGGGCTGCATTCCAGAAAAGGACCGTGCTGAAGCAGAAACCCCTGATGGGATTGCCCTGTCCCATGTGATGCAGTTATTCAGATAATATGAGGCAGCATGGGAGTGAGCTGCCCTGGCAAACGTATGAACCAAGCCCGTGTTTATTCCAGGCTTCTAAAATGACTGCTTAAAAAGAATGCTTCCAATGATGGCAGTAATACCCGATCACAGCCCCCAGGCTGAAAACCTGTGAGGGCTTTTGACATATGGTTGGCAGCAACACGAATCCATAACATATGGTGTCAGCGGTGGAATCTGTGACACCCACATTATTTAAAATTAGATCCTTCAAAACCTTAAAGCGTCTCTTTGTGTGCTTAAGTAGAAACATGATCATAGCTCTGCGTACATGGCATTCACAGAGACTTTTTAATTTTTTTAAAGTGAATTAACTTATCACTTGAAAACGTGTGCTATGGGTTACAGGAAGTTATAAGCAGAGAAGGGGACAACATGCTTCGGCACGGCAAACTGCATTTACCAAAGAGCACAGAGGAATGCAAAGAAACAGCAGCTTGTGAACTTACTGCCAATAACAAATTGTCATGACATAACACAGAGGCAGCCAATAATGTCTGAAGCCAAACCTGTCAGGGCTTGTTATTTTTGAAAGACTCAGTACCTATATGGTTAAATTAGCAGGCACATTAGGGAGGACTTCAAAAAGATGGCTGTCTAGGAGACGCATGGGAATAGCCTAATCTCCTATTATCTTTCCCAACCTTATGTTTCTAATATATACATTAAAGTAAATACTGCACCAATGCCCTTTTGCCAGACTAACAGCCGACCAACCACTGGAGATTTCTTTCAAAGTGAGTTTCTCGTAGGCAGGAGAGCCTAGAAACAAGAAAGAAACATATGCTGTGATCACATTATAAGTATCTCATTTTTAACGTTCCTGTTTTATTAAGTAATAGAGACAGATAAAACAAAAATTCAGGAAACCCTTGATTAAAAAACCCGAGGTAGCAGAAAATGATTGAATCGCTTTCATTCTAGGGGTGATTTGAAGTGTGCTATGCTAAATAAGCCCCATGATTCCAGCCTCCTTAGATATGTATAAATTCTGTCTTATGCAATCAGCTCTACATAACCAGACAAATTCACCCTTGCAGAGTGTTATTATTACTGATTTTCCGCCATTCATAAGCTTATATGTATTTAAAGGGCAATACAATAGTGTTCATTAGTGGCCACACAGGCCATGATTGAAAGCCCTGAGCTAAGCATATGATTCCTCACCCCCAGAGAGTTTAATATTTCAGAAGGTACCCTCAAACAACTCTCAGAAGACATGATTTAACTGACTCTTAAATTCCACAAGTTTTTTTTTAAAAAAGTTTCTGGAGATTTGGCACAAGGATAAGTCAGCCCAGATTGCTAAATTTGCTAGAGCATGGTGCTGATAATGCCAAGGTTACAGGTTCGATACCCGTATGGGACAACTGCGTATTCCTGCATTGCTGGGGGTTGAACTATATGATCCTCAGGTCCCTTCCAACTGTACAATTCTATGATTTGTAGGGCAATGGGGAATTACACCTCTTGTGTACATCGTTCCCTCCCTCCCAATTCCCCACCCCCTTTTTAAAGCACTGTGTCAAAACTCTATTTTTAAATCTCAGGAAATTGGAATAGATAGGTGTTTCTAGAAAACCTTCAAAGAGAGAAACTGTCAGGGGGAAATGTGATTTTTCTGCACCCTTCGGGAGTGTAGCTATATGCTTATCCTAAGATAACAAGGAGTCACCTCCATCCTACAAAACGCCTCTCTAGAGGGTCAGGGGCCTTTACTGAACCATGTGGAATAGGGTGTGGAGGCTTGGATCCTGACATAAGTCAACTTATGTCAGGATCCAAGTTTCTGGAAGGAATGTTTCCCTGCCCTTCCTCCTCCATAAGCCTCCCTTCAGAGATACCATTCCACATTGTTCAGCATGGAGGTCTTCTGACCTTTTCCTTGTTTTTTCTGAAGTTACAGGTAGAAGGGGGGAATGGAAACTTTACTTCCACAAATTTCTGAATTCTAATCTTAGGATCCAAGTCATAGTGAATATTGCTGGTTTAGGGGATTGACTGATGAAAGTCACTGGGAAAAGAGGGGACAGGGAGGGCTGTGGTCCATGGTCACAAAGTACCCCAGAACTGAAAGGGAGGCTGCAGAAAAACCTAGGCTGTCACTAACTATAGGCTATGCATGTGCAGTTGTGGTTGAATTGACTTCAAGTCTCTCTGGTCCAAATCCAACATTTTATCCACTATGCCTGTTCAAATCTCAAAGGTACCTGCATCTCCTCAGGTTCATTTCCTTTAGATGCTCCTCTTGTTATTAAAGATTTGATCTAGTTGTTAAAGCATCCTCAGAGGTGCAACTAAAACAGCCATTTTAGAACTGAAATCTAGGTGCAATTTTTATGAAAGCGAAGGAACTAAGAAGGAGGGTGACAATTATAGTTCCAATCAAGTCATCCAACTCAAATTTGGGGGGAAATCTAACAAGATAATTGTTATTGCTCATAAATGGATTTGTGTGGGAGACTTGCATTCACAGCTTCATTTTAATAAACTACCTTTCTCAACTCTCTTCTTTGCTTTTCAACATTCACAACACTTTTTTAAAAAACCTTACATTAACAAAGAACCACAAACATCACTAATGATAATAATAAACAGATACGTGCTTGGCTTAGTTCCATCCAACACCTACCCAAAATCAATAGGTTCCTTTCTTTTTAATTTTATTTCAAAGGCAAAGAATCCTCAGAGTTTTAAAAGAAAGTTAACAAAGTCAGAGATGCAAGAGAACCTAAAACTCATTTAGTCCAATGTCTTTTCTTAAGAAATATGAAGCATTCCTGAAAAATTCCTGTCTAATCTTTCCTTCAAGGGCAAAGATTTCACAATCCCCTCAGTCTGCCTGCCCTGCTGACATCTTGTCTGTTAGTTAGGAAGTATTGCCTAACATCAAGCCTTGTTTAAACCAATATTTCAAAAAATTTCATTAAATCCTACTTCCTCCCAAACTTGAACAGATGAAGCTGACTTATTCAATGTCAAACCATTGGCCCATCTCGCTTCCTACTGTTTGCTATGAGTTCAAGCTATTCTGTGAGGTCCTTCTCAGGCTTTTAATGGGAGGTGCCCAAGTCTAAATCTGGCCACTCACAACAGTTATAGTGCTTGTAACTGAAGTTGACCACAAGGAGTAATGAAAAGCGAAATCGAGTCCCAAAGAGACAAAACTTAATAAAACGATAAAGGCCACTGTATCTTAAAGAACCTATCTGCTGTGTGCCAGGACCTGGCAGAGGGAATGGTGCTGTTGGATGAGGTCATTGGCTAGGAGACCAGGGCTAGTACATGACTACGCTATCACAGCCAATCAGCATTCACACTCAGAATATGCAATTATGCCATCTCCTTCAGGACACAGGACAGGACTCATCTGGGAATGCTGCATGCACCACCCCCGGTTCTATAGTCAATTGTCATGTTTGGTGGAAAGGAAGGAAGGAAGAGGGGAAATGTGACTCATGCATGGGAATTTATTGGTGTTACCCACTGATCTTTTATAAGCTGACCAAAATTAGAGGATCGCAACTAAGAAGAGAAGAGTTTGGATTTGATATCCCGCTTTATCACTACCCTAAGGAGTCTCAAAGCGGCTAACATTCTCCTTTCCCTTCCTCCCCCACAGCAAACACTCTGTGAGGTGAGTGGGGCTGAGAGACTTCAGAGAAGTGTGACTGGCCCAAGGTCACCCAGCAGCTGCATGTGGAGGAGCGGGGACGCGAACCCGGTTCACCAGATTACGAGACTACCGCTCTTAACCACTACACCACACTGGCTCTCAGTGGTACCTCGGGTTAAGAACTTAATTCATTCTGCAGGTCCGTTCTTAACCTGAAACTGTTCTTAACCTGAAGCACCACTTTAGCTAATAGGGGCCTCCCGTTGCCGCTGCGCCCCCGCACGATTTCTGTTCCCATCCTGAAGCAAAGTTCTTAACCCAAAGTACTATTTCTGGGTTAGCAGAGTCTGTAACCTGAAGTATCTGTAACCCGAGGTCCCACTGTAGTTAGTCGCTAAAGATCACAGTTTGAAATAATCAAGTGTTAGAACACTGCACTTATTCTCTATGCTTCAACCGTGCACAACGTCCATAATTTTAATTCCAGAAAATATTAGGCCCATTTAAATGTTTCATTCATATCAAGGTTGCCACAGAAAAACCACTTCAATATAGGCAGGTCCCCATGTGGGTCTTACAACATCGGAATATGCTCCCCCTGTGTACCATTTGAAATACATGGCAGGAAACGAGGCAAAAACTCTCAGGGAAGCATGGGTCACATGATTATTATACAATGCACCCAACCTATGTGAAGATGTTTCAAGACTGAGCCCTAACTGTACTCAAGTGATGTTTGCCAATAGCCACTGAGATTGGCCCCTTGGTTCCATTTGATAAGTGCCACTATGTTGAATCAGCTCATAGCTGCAAACCATTTTTGGTGTGGCTTCTCAGGTAGTTAAAGGAATTTCAAGCTGCCTCAAACCGTGAGGAGTTGCATTTGCAGCGTTGCAACTGCACACTTCTTGCAACATGGGAGACTTGTGTTTAAAGCAGCAACTACACCACTGTTTTGTGTAGGAACTGGCTCTTGGCAGGCCTGGAGTCAGCAGCTGACACACTGGAATATTTGCAAACTCCTTTCTAGCACCACTCGGATCCCCAGAGCCACTTGGACCTCAGGGGACTACATTACTACTTCAGCCACCAGACTCATCTATATGACTGTGAGCTTCCCAGCAATGGCACTGTAATGGGCTGGGAGCCAAGAGGCCAGTAGATGTGTTAGATAAAATATGGCAGCCACCAGGCACCAATCAGAACAGAGTAGTTGCTTGGCTTCCAGCCTATTATAGCACTGTTGCTGGGCAAACTTACCCACCAGCAGGAGTGTAAATGCAAGCACACACAAGTACATAATTGTACTGAAGAAGCATATAAAAAGTGAATAAATCATAACAGAAAGAGGACAATCAGTGATGCACAATGGGACAACTTACTGGAACCTTGAATCCTTAACATATGTGACATTGTACTTTATTCTTTGATAAATCAGGTTAACAGGAGACTACAGGAATGCAATACAAATCCCTTCTTGTTCAAGCACCAAACGTATCAGAAGTACACTATGATGGGGAAAAATAAATTGTATCAGTTAATCCAGAGGAAGCTTGGACAGCACTTTGGAAAAGCAGTGTGTTGTGGAAAATATTACAATGTTGAAGAAATAGTTTTAATAAACAAATGGGCTGCAAAACTGGAATGATCTGTGATCTGGCAAAAGCTCCCTTTTTTTTTTTCTTTTTTAAGCCATCCATCCTTGTTAGCCACAAACGTTATGGGAATAACATGGTGCAAATGTGCTTCTGAGTGTCTTTCCAGTTGCCTTTACCTAAGCAGAATAATATTAACAATAAATCCGTCGTCTTCATACAAATGCTGTGTTCCATCATAGATTTATTCCGTCGACAAGAAGTAAGAGCTATGAATTAGTCACAAAGTGTTCTGCACTTGTTCAAAGGAGAGAAGAAGAAAGCTCTGACAATGCAGGTGACTACGTTATCAGAAGTTTGTTATACCGGCCTGTCCCAAAGCAAAGCCCATACACTTCCCATAGCTGTTGGTTGGCTGCTTTGGGGGCAGCCTAATGAGATCAGAAGCCCATCAAACTGAAAACAAACAGTGTTGTTCTGTGCAGCCACTTTTAACATCCTTTCATAGGAGGTCAAATGTTTTATGTTGAATTTTTCACTGGAGAAATTATGTAGAACAAAACAAAGGACATGGTAAAGTGTTGATCTGCAATTTCTGGAGTACAGAGGTTTTTCCAGTTTTGAGGAACACACACATGAGTTTGCCTGGTAGCTGTCGGTGCTTTATAAATGGAGTCAGGTCAGATTCGGCACTGCAGAATAATCTAATGTAACATTGTAACATATCACACATGACTATGTATTAGCCTCTGCATATAGAAATGGCAGGAGAGAGCAGCTTTTCTCTCCCAGGGACTGATGTGCCTTGTATCCCAGCCAATCCTAAAAAAACCTCTGAGTAACATTTTAACTTTGTACTAAAGAGTTCCCTTTGCTGGCAAGATGACATGCTAAACAATATCTGTACATGCCCTTCTTTAACTCAAAATCATGCAGGGAGCTTCCATGTTAAATGATGGGTAGATTTGAAGATGACCAAACTTAATACTCCATTTCTATGGCTCAGGAAAGGTACCAGATACGTACCAGATTACACAGATCTGAAAGTAGCCGAAGTAAAACATATTCTTATAAACCCATTCTCTGTTAAATAGCAGCTGCACAAAAGACCAGTACAGTGGTACCATGGTTCTCATTTAATCCGTTCCGAAGTCTGTTCCAAAACCAAAGCGTTCCAAAACCAAGGAGCGCTTTCCCCATAGAAAGTAATGCAAAACAGATTAATCCGTTCCAGACTTAAAAACAACCCTAAAACAGCAATTTAACATGAATTTTACTATCTAACGAGACCACTGATCCATAAAATGAAAGCAAGACAGTATTGTAGATGATAAAAATTAACATTATTATTTATATTATGATGGTCATTATTTGGATGGGGGATTTTATCCATTTCCGCAGTCACACAATCAATCAATCAATCAATCAATCAATCAATCAATCAGTAGCTGAACTGGGTTCCACACAGTCACACACAAAAAAACTAACCGAAAAAGCCTCAAAAACAAAAATGCAAATTAAATAGCAAAAACAAAAGCACCAAACAATCCATTCTGGAAGTCCGTTTGACTTCCTAAATGTTCGAAAACCAAGGCGCAGCTTCTGATTGGTGCAAGTGCCCGTGAAACGTTCAAAAACAGGAACACTTACTTCCAGGTTTTCGGCATTTGAGAACCAAGGCATTTGAGAACCAAGGCGTTTGAGAATGAAGGTACCACTGTAGTTAACTCCATGCATTTTATAAGTTTTCTTTCATATTTAACCCAATTGACTTCCTTTTGATTAAACATGCACAGGACTGGCCTTTTAACACACCTTTGGGGAGTAAGCCTCATCATTGGGCTGGAGTGGAGGGGCATATGATTGTGCTTTTAATCTCTCATCTTGGGGATTTATTTCTCCCCTCCCAAAAAAATAATAATCAAATAATCCAGTTAAATCCTATGCAAGTTAAGCACAAATAAGGCTCCATGTGCTCAGTTAGGGTTGCTCCGAAATACAATGGCTAAAATATTTCACTTGTACCCATTCTACAAACTGTATTCACACTTTTACCTGGAAATAAACTCAGCAGAACCCAACGGGACTTGATTCTGAACAAGCATGCATAGTATTGCTCTGTTAGATTTAACCAATGCCAAAGTTATAACTTAACAATGCTTCAGATCTTAATCCAGGAATAGAGAATATGTGAAGGACAAACACAGGTTGTGTGGGCTAGCTGCCAGTTCTTTAATGGGGGTGCCAGTTTAGATTCAGCATTGCATGACCTTGAAAATATTTGATGTCAATATGAAGACATGAAAATTAATCTATGGTGTTGGTGATCATGGGAACACTGTTCCTTATGGCTCTTCAGCCAACCATTGGCAGGCTATAAAACTACACCACAGATCTAAGATTCATTTCTAAACATTTTGCCTCTGCGAATAGCTAAAGATTGAAATTGATAAGTGAAATCACTAACCAGAGGGGAAATTAGGAACGTCTATTTGTATTTTTTTCTTGCCCATGATTGTTGTGATGAATAGAGGACAAGAATGGAAAAATAAATGAAGAACCATCTCCATTACTTTTCAGCTAAATTTTATACCATTTTCTAAGGCATAGAAAGTAGTATAAAATTTACCTGGGAGCAAAGTAAACTTCCCAAGACTTAAGTGCCTTTTTGTTTTCAGCCAACATAGCTATACATACTTAGAATTTAGGAAGAAAAGAATATGAGGATATGGAAGTGGCTATCCAAGCGATTTTAGGAGTTTCATATGACCAACTTGTAAAGAATGCTGTGGGTATGTAAATGGTTCTTGAAGCAATTTGACATGGTGGTACAGCACCGCTAAGACAATATGTCTAGTAATGACAATGTTGGTGACACGAGTCATGACACTCCATAGCTTTTGGAGACACTAAATAATGCAGAAGGATTGTTTCTATCATTTACCCTTTACACAATATGCAGTTTGAATAAATTTACTAATATAAATCATCTAATATGCATTAATCATTAAGCAAAACAATAAATTTTAATTACACTACATTGTCTTGGTATATTGTGAATACAAACAATTTGGTTAAGAACCATCATGTTGCTATTTTGCATCTGGAAATGGTTATATTCCATAACTGCCTACATAAAAGGATGCTTCTATTGAGTGACTATTAATGCTTTGTACTTAGCACAACAAAAGCATCTATCAAAATGTTATTTGTCTCTAAATTCTGGTTCTCCACAAAATCAGTTTAAGCCTTTAGTTTTTTAATGGGCATCCATTCCCCCCAGAAACAATAGCATCTCCAAGCTCTTGTTTATCAGCCATCCAGCCTTTGTTCCCTCTGGTAGCTACAACATTGGCTCCACCTAGAGAGTGGGGTCCAGCTCACTGGTGCTGAGAGCATGACTGACAGTAATTTGTCACATCAGCATACAACTGTGGCCAGAAAATGAAACAAGTACACTGTAATTGATACTACAGTTTGATCTTTGGCCAAATGTCCCACCCAAGGTTAATCATGGGCAGTGTTGAGTCCAGAAAGTTAGTAACAATGGTTGGATTTCAGGGTAGTTATTCTTCCTGGAATTCCACCCTGACTTTTGAATCTAGAGCAGTAGTTTCCAATTAGCAGGTTGACCCCCTATTTTTCAAAAGCCAAGCCATGAACCCCCTACTTTTGAAAATGTTGATATCTCTGTGGTAGTTTTTGATATGTGGATGGTACTATCATACCCTCCAACCAGGATGCATGTCTTCCAAGCCACACTTCCACGAGAGTCATGTGACCTGTGCTCTCGCCAAAAAGAGAATGTCCCAGACAGTTGTCGGGTATGTGGACCAGCAATTGGGAACCACTGATCTAGGGTACCAGACAGCATCCTAGGGCCCAATACAACACTGTAAAGCATTGCAATACGTGCCTTTTTACATGGTCTAATGAACTGCCAGTTTGTCGAGGCTTCTTGAATATGTGGTTTCCACTTATCAGTCTCCTCAGAATCATCAGCTAGGGAATATTTCTTTGGCTGTTGCTCTATCTCATCTGGAATGTTTATTTTTGTATGTGTCGGGCTCTAGTTGTTCCCCTGGTATGACAGGATGCTGTAAATGTTGTACTACTGCAGTGGTACCTCACCAGGTAATCGGTAAAAAATTACTACGAAGAAATGAGGACACTTCACTTTTACAGTCTGCACCCCTGTGGCAGAAGACACCAAAGAAATCTGTAAGTTACAATATATTCTGCTTTCTGCACCACAGTGACTCAGGTTTTGCTATTTCCAGATACTTCTTTCCCCATATTGCTTTTTGAAATGTCTTTCTGAAGACTCTGGAACAATATTTAGATCTGCTTACAAGTGAACATATTTCCCACAAATGTCAGTCTTGTGTGAATGCCTATTTGGATATTTAGATGACTTACATCAACTTGCATGTTTAATTTAAGGTGGGTGTACTGATGATTATTGTATCAATAATAATAATAATAATAAGAATAATAAGAATAATAAGAATAATAAGAATAAGAATAATAATTTATTATTTATACCCCGCCCATCTGGCTGGGCCTCCCCAGCCACTCTGGGCGGCTTACATAAAAACCAATGTGAGTTGATGCTGTTGTTGTCCCCCCATCCTTAATTTTTTGTTTCCTTTTTCTTCTTCATCAAATCTGCTATTTAAAATCAATTCAAAAATATTTAGATATGCTAATATAGTCTAACAATCAAAAGCATCTAGAGGTTCAAAATAACTCGAGGTATCATAAGCCTGTAAAGAGTTTATAACCCCTCTGCTAATTGGGGTACTAAACATTGCTTCTTTGGCCATTTGGCAACTAATGCCACTTGTTCAGAGTTTGTTAAATAACACCTCTGAACCATCCTCTGTTCCTATTTTGGCCTGCCATATAGGGTGGCTTAACACAATTGGTGCCCCAGGATCTACACCCACTATTGTTTGTAGGCCTGTGTCAACTGGTGTAAAAAGTGCTTGTAGTGTTTGCTGAGCATCCAACAGCTCCTTTGTGAAATTATTTTTGTTGCGATATGAACCATGAAAACAGCTGATCTAATTTTCCATCATACTTCCCTAGGGACAAAGCTGAGGGTTCCCTCACCATAAATGTAAACTTGCTGCAAGTGCCCTGACTCTGAATGAACCTTTAACTCTTTAACACAAGGGATCCAGGAAGGCCTACCTGGTTTGCTGAGGATTTCCAAAGAAACAAAGATAACCGCGTTATAGGTTTGGGAGGTCGGTGGGTCCCTTCCAAACTGGACATCCTGCACATGTGGGGTAGAATCAATCAGCGGAAACCAGCCAAACCTCTTCCTTTGTTAAAGTAATAGTCTTGGCTGGCCAGCTAATTACTGTGTTTAATAATGATGATGATAACAACAACAACAACAAATTTATTATTCATATGCCCCCCCCCCATCTGACTGGGTTGCCCCAGCCTCTATGAGGCTTCTAGCAAAATACAAAACCACCACAAAAAACATTTAAAATCTATCTATACAGGGTTGCCTTCAGATGTCTTCTAAAAGTCATGTAGTTGTTTATCTGTTTGACATCTGATGGGAGGGCTTCCATAAGGTAGGTTTCACTTCAAGAAGGCCCTCAGAGCAGGACCTCAGTGTTCGGACTGAACTATTGGGGATGGAGATGCTCCTTCAGGATTTAGAAGTCCAAAAATGTTGCCATAGAAACAAATGGGTTGTCCTTTTCCCACTTCACCTGGCTGAATGCCACACTATCCTACAATGAATAGGCCAAAGTGAGCTGTGAATGTGAGAGTTGTATGAGTTGGGCTGATGCTGGAAGCTGGGACCACAGATACATGCTTCCCTGGGGGCTCCCCTTGAAATACAAATGGGGGCAGCAAGGATAAGCTGGAGTGTTAGTGCTGGGAACAGAACACTTACAAAAAGAAAGAAAGAAAAGGGGTTATCGAAAAAGGGAAACAAATTTAGTAATTTGAGAGGAGATAAGATGTTGCAATGGATGGCACTTGAGGTTTATGTCCTTGCTGTGTTTCCTGGTTCAGTTTTCAGTTGTTGTGCTTCCCTCAATGTGCAGAATTTGATAGCACGTTTTCCAACTGCAGGTATGAGCACATCTGCAGTGTTGCCCAGAGGTCAGTCTCGGCCGTATTATATAGCAGACAACTTCACTGATGGCTAAGAGCAGCTTTGGACATTAAGGAAGCACTGAAAACAGATGCATGAGTGAGTTATTGCAAATCTCTGCTGCCTGGACACCAGATACAGTTACAGACAGTTCCTGCATTTCATTGCGAATGTAATTCACGTTCAAATGTTACACTGGAAATGTGATCACAGAGGTTGCTCACACACCCACGCTTTCCTGTAACAGTTGAAGCAGGGACAGGGAACCCGCCACCCTCCAGATGTTTCTGAACTACAACTCCCATCATTCCAAACGATTGGCAATGTTGGCTGGGGGTGATGGGAATATCTGAGAAGTAGCATTAAATATTTGACCTGTTCCATAAATGCTGGGTAAGAAAGAACATAGGCTTCCTTGCAACTTATCTCAGTAATTAAGGTTAAATCAAGGTTTCTGTGGGTATGGTGATAAGTGAAATATACTCGGAGTCGAGAGTGGATTTCATGCTCTTTATTCAGCTCATAGTGGTGAGGAGGAAAATGAAAGTTCCCCCAAAGTATCTGCTCTATATACATTATTTACACAGTGGGCTGCACGTGATTGGCTAATTCCGGAATTCTCCTGTAGGCCAATCAGGTTGTGGATTCACTTCCATATGGAGCTGGATTGGGTGGCTCCTGCAGACCAATCATACTGCTGCATTGTTCTAGAACCAATCAGACTGCTGCATTCTGAATCCTATTGTTCTAGGATCAATCAGACTGCTGCATTCTGAATCCTATTGTTCTAGAACCAATCAGACTGCTGCAGTTTGGATCCTATTCAACTCAGTACATAACAATAAGTATTTTGTGTTTTCATTTTGTATTTTTATGCTGTGGCCTGTAGCTGAAAGGCGATATGTAAATTTAATAAATAATAATAACAGTAAGAAATACCAATCCTTAATTACCACAGAATTACACTCTCTCTCCCACCCCACTTTTTGTCTCCCATGTACATTGCCTATTCTTCCTTCATGGGGTTTACATATTGTTAAGGCTTTCTTTGGTGCCAACTGTCTATTCTTAACATGTTTGATCAGGGAAGCCGCCGCCTCTTCCCTGCCCCACTGAAGCATCGCTTACTAGGGTTGTCGCTGACTGCGGCAGCTTCCAGCGAGATCCCGCAAGCGGCCACAAGATCTCATGAGATTTTGTCAAAAGCCACTGCAGCCACTACATGGGGTGCTTCCCTGTGGCATTCTGCCATCCAAGGTGGATGTCTCAGTCTACCACATGGGCCCTGAGTTTGATGTTAACCTCAACTGAGAACTTTTTAACAGGTTTCCATACCTATTTAACCAGCATACCTCTGCTAGCGTTGCTATTAACCATAATTAAAATTGGTACAAAACAATCTGGGCCTTAATCATGATTAAAACTGGAGAAGAGAGGGTCTGGAAGAGGGGGGCATGTCACCTCATGGCTTATCCCCAATCCCTGAACTGTTCTCTATTCGTCAAAGCACAACTGTTGCAGAAGCACGGTTGGGTATGACAAGAGAGAGGTTTCTCTCAGGGGCCTCATCCAGAGTATCGCCCCATGAAGAAGAGATGACTTTTCCCCTTTCTGTTCTTAGCTGGTTACTTACTATGCTGGCAGGTTTTTGTTATGATCTTGTTTTGTTTGCTGACCATGGATCTCTTTTACAGGATGCTTCAAAACACTGTTTTAAGACATTGTGACCTTTAACCAGTGCTTTTTTTCTCTCTAAAAAAATGTTTAGGGGTATTCTCATTTTGACTCAAGAAAATCACCATTTTATAGTTCAAATTGGGAAAAATAAATACAGTAAATGGGCAAAAGTAATAAAGACCATGTATTACACCAGGAAAGGAAAGGAAGCTGCCATCGGAGGTAGTAACAATGAAACTGACCAATCACCGTGCTAGATTCCAACTCCTACTTCACACATTAAACGCTCACTTCCATCTGAGACTCAGGAAACACCCTGACAGGAAATGAGGCTGCCATCGGGGGTAGCAATGGAATGGACAATTCACCATGCTAGAGAAGAAACTAATTTTTTAATTATTTTTTTTTAGTTTCTTCTCGCATTAGATTCACAAAATGTTTATGTGTATGCGTACCCCTGCATCCCCCCAGAAAAAAAGCACTGCATTTAACTGTTGTAAGCATTCCTTAGTGGTGCTCAGGGTTTAAATGCTGGAAAGAATGAATGAAAACTGGTTGACCACCTTGTGACATAGGATGTTGGACTAGATAGGTCTTTAGCTAGTTTCAGAAGGGTTCTTATGTTCTCAAAGACAACATTAAGAAATAAAGGCCTTTTGGTGCAATTCCTACTGCATTTCTTGCACTGTTGAAATTCCATTACTCTTCCACACTTCTAATAATGTTAATAATTTCAAAAGGTATGAGAAATTGCTTATTTCTCTTTTGTACCCAGCTCCTGACATTTTACACATCTCAAATTAGCCTCCTTACAGTGCTTAGTTTCACTTTTTAACAGCAGTCTGTGCAATACCCTCCTAGGGAAGTATGCCTGAGGGGGCAACAAAAGGAACAGTTTCTAATTTCTATAATTTTATGATTCATGCCCACATACTAGCAGAGCTAGGAAGCTATGGATCACCTTTAAGGCATCCACATTTCCACTTATGTAATTATAACACAGCTTGCTGTATGACAGAGAAGAGTCACGGCAAACTCAATTAATAATTAGTTTCTATAGATACATTCGTTACGATCAGTGGGAATTTTGTGTGTGAGAAAAAGGGTCCTACACACCATAATTATGAGGAATAATTCTGAAGTACAGCAAAATCTATGAAGAATAAATGTGAAGTTGTCAAAGCCTTTTCTGTATATTGCAGTAACATGCTTCAGAGCATGCAAGCATTTTTAAAAATATATTTCTGTGAACATATTAAGACAACTTATCAAGGGGCACCAGATACCACATGAAGTGGACCCATATGTGTGTGTGTGTGTGTGTGTATCCCCTCAGTTATCCTTTAGATTTGATTTGTTTCCATATAAAGAAAAAATAGAAGCTCTGAAGTATTCACAGCCTCTGAAAACCATAGTACTGTAGTATTAAAAGGAGAGTCTAATAGCACTAATACAAGAGTGTTAAAGAAGATGCCCTGCATTTGCCCTGCATTCGCCTCACTTTTGTTGTTTTTATTTCATTTTACATTCTGCATCTCCAAGTAAACTCTCCATTTCAGCCAAACACAGGCTGCCAAGGTGACGTACACCAATTAAACACAGATGGAAAAACCAACGAGTTAAAAATTGCCATAAAAGTTTGAAGGTTGGACAGATTGCTTTGATAATGTCTGGGTCACCTAAGAAAAATACTACACCACTTTTCTTTCTCTTTTCGTCTCTGATGCATAACTGTTGACAATCCAGTGCACAGATAACTTCTCTTAAAATCAATGGTGCTTAAGTGTACACAACTCTAGAGAGACCTATCCAGTTTGTTTGAGGATTACACTGTTAAAAAGTGGGTCAGGAAGTGAAGGGGTGCTATATACCTGAAGGAGCGTCTCCACCCCCATTGTTCAGCGCCGAGGGCCTTCTGATGGTTCCCTCACTGAGAGAAGTGAGGCTACAGGGAACCAGGCAGAGGGCCTTCTCAGTAGTGGTGCCCACCCTGTGGAATGCCCTCCCATCAGATGTCAAGGAAATAAACAACTATCTGACTTTTAGAAGGCAGCCCTGTACAGGGAAGTTTTTAATGTTTGATGTATCGTGTTTTTAATATTCTATTGGGAGCCGCCCAGAGTGGCTGGGGAAACCCAGCCAGATGGGCAGGGTATAAATAATAAATTATTGTTGTTATTGTTGTTGTTGTTGTTGTTGTTGTTGTTGTTGTTGTTGTTACTGTTATATACCATAAGCCCAGATGCACTTGACAATAGATAGATAGATAGATAGATAGATAGATAGACAGACAGACAGACAGACAGACAGACAGGGGACTGGTGTCCAGGAAAAAGACTTTGGCAATCCCACCCGCCATTGTACCCAATGTGTTTCGACTATATGCGATTTTGGCTTTAACTGTGATCCCTGGAATGTAACCCCTATAAAGTTGCAGGCTTACTGTACATTGTTACTACAGGAACCCAGCAAGCCATTTTGGGTGGGGATCACATTATTGCTTTCAGTACCTAATATGGTTTTCTGTTGAGTTTGTCCAAATATCAGAGATCTCTTACTTTATTATGTAATGTTGTAAACCAGGGTTGCGTTGGGTCCTTCTTCATCTGGCCCTCAGGACTCACCATACTCATAACCAGCCCTGCTCTGCACCCTCCTCAAGTGTTTTTGCCTGGCTGGAATGTGTCCCTGATGCCTTTTGCCCACTTTCCCCATCAGGCTCAACCCACCACTGCTATATGGTCCCTTCAAGGTTGCCCAGGAAGAAATGTGCCCTTGGCCTCAGAGAGGATCCCAACCTTTGGTGTAAGTCAGTGGTTCCCAAATCCACCCAACCCACCCCCCGCCCATGAACCACTTGAAGATTGCTGAGGTTTTTGGAGGATCACTAAATGAATTTGTTTTGCCTGTTGTAGCAGCCTTAATGCACTGTAATAGATGCTGCATGCTTTTTAAGTGTTATCTCTATCACTTGTTTATTTCTTATATTGTATAAGAGAGGGATAGCACAATGGGAAAACACAGGATCTGCAGGCAATAGGTGCCAAGTTGAATTTCTAGCACCTCCGCTAAAAAGATAAAAAGAAACTGCTAGAGATGACTCTGGGCACTTCCACATGGCAGTATAAAAGGTAAAGGACCCCTGGATGGTTAAATCCAGTCAAAGGCGACTATGGGGTTGCGGTGCTCATCTCGCTTTCAGGCTGAGGGTGCCAGCGTTTGACCACAGACAGCTTTCCTGTCATGTGGTCAGCATGACTAAACTGCTTCTGGCACAACGGAACACCATGATGGAAACCAGAGCGCACAGAAATGCCGTTTACCTTCCCGCCGGAGTGGTACCTATTTATCTACTTGCACTAGTGTGCTTTCGAACTGCTAGGTTGGCAGGAGCTGAGACACAGCAACGGGAGCTCACCCCATCGCACGGATTCAAACCACTGACCTTCCAATCAGCAAGCCTAAGAGGCTCAGTGGTTTAGACCACAGTGCCACTTGCTCCCTCAGTAGTGTGGTGTAGACTTGGCGTTTTACATGCATGCAAGTTTTGCACAGCATCTGCGCCATGAAGTTCTTATTACTTTTCAGTTGCTTTCCTAATGATCTCGAATGTGGAATTTCACCTTTGGTGCCTGTGCAGCAGAAGCAGTCTGCAATAGTCACTCAAAACGGCTTCCTGTACAAGCATCTTGTGGCGAACTGTCCCCAGATCTGCCGCCAGCTGGCAGAGAGCAGTTCCCAAGTGCTAAAATGTAATGCTGGAGCCTTTCCAATATTCAGCTAAAAACATAAACACAGCATTATAATATGGCAACAAAACAAAAAAGGTGTAAGTGGTGTTGTCATATCAGTTCAAGAATAAAAGCAAAAAAAAAAAAAAATATTTTGAGTTTACTTATAAAGGCCATGACTCATTTGCCCAAACTTCACAGGTCACAACCCACAGGTTGAGAACTTGCTCTATGAATAAGTTAAAGAGCACAGATTCCAATACAGTGGAACCTTGGTTTTCGAACATAACGCGTTCCAGAAGACCATTCGAGTTCTGAAAGTCTTGAAAACCAAAAACTCAATACAGAAACCTCAAAATGGAAAATTAATACAAAAAAACTCAATACGGAAGCCGCATTTGAAAATAGAAGCATTTACTTCTGGGTTTACAGCATTCGAGTTCTGAATCATTTGTCAACGGAGACATTCAAAAACTGAGGTTCCACTGTACCAATTTACTGGGGACTTTACTTTCAACATCCCTCCATTAGAGAACTGTCCATTTATCCGTGCTCTCTGCTTTGATTTAAGCACAGGATTTATTGAACTACCATTTCCACTGGGAGCAGGGGAGTGGGAGGCAAAGTTCATCTGCATCTAAGCCTGAGACAGTATCCTGAAACACTCAGAATAAAATAAAAGATGCCTCTGCATCATTTGAACAAAGTCAACAGAAGCCTAAGGAAATCAATAATATGTTCCCTTACTCATCTATCCAAAATGACTCACTGGCTCAACAACAAAAACCAGGAAGGAAGGATGTCTCAGTTCTTCAACTTTTTATTCCACCTTTCATAGCACTGTTTCACAAGCTAGGAAAGTAGAACAATAAAGAATGGAGGTGTTACCAAGTTCTCTCCCCGCCTGCCTCTGTATTACTGTACAGTACAAAGGAAAGTGATGTAGGGAGCACACTCTCTAATGCTCATATTATCCAGCCATACAAAATATCTGTGGGTGAGTTTTTCACAACTTTACTTCACCGAAGACGCTGCTATTTTTTTACGTGTGTGTTGCCTTTAATGTGACAATTTTTCATCACATATGCAATTTTATCTATTCATTTATTAAATGTGTATCTCCCAAAGGAGCCCAGTGGCAAATCCCCCAAAATGATAAAACAGGCATTGACCATTGATAAAATCTCCCATGGTTCTTTTGATATAATTTGTTCAGTTTTTAAAATATTTTATTTCCCCAAATGTAGTTTATGGTGACAGCTTCTCATTTTCTCCTCTACTTGTTTTTTCCCCTGTGATGTTTCCTGCTTGGCAGGGGGTTGGACTAGGTGGCCCTTGTGGTCTCTTCCAACTCTATGATTCTATGATAGCTATTACAGTTTTGGAATCCCCCATGTTTTGAAGGAAGCAGTACTGATGCTTTCTAGAATGTTTTCTGTACAAAATACGGTAAATACCCAGGGCAACCTTTTCTATATTGCCTGATCCAATCACAGGTCAACGAAGTGAATACAAGGCCATCTATAATATGAGGGCCATATCATGGGGAACCTGTGGCTCTCCAGATGTTATTGGATTCCCAGCCAGCATGGCCAATAGTCAGGGAAGCTGTAGTTTAGAAACATCTGAACGTCCTCATCTTTGTTCTAGAAGATAGGCCTAGTAAATGAATTTGGGAATCATGGATATACATCTAACTAGTTATTTCCCCCCCTTCCATTCTCATTGGTGTGAATGGACAGGATAGAACAGAATACCATAATAATATGGAAGATAGCTAAAAAGAACATCCACATTCAGAGGCAGTATATTTTAGTACAACCTCCGGAATGAATTAAGTTCGTAACTAGAGATACCACTGTATACAAGACGTTGGGGACAGACAGTGAAGAAGATTGTTGCTTTCATATGCTGCTTATGGACAGTGCTTTTCTTCTAGAAAAAAAGCTAAAAAATATTTTGGATGCATTATCTCACTAGGCTCTGAAAATAAACTTTTCAGGTATGCTAGCATTTCCCCAAATTACAGGATGGGTGTAAAGGGTCTGTGCCTTGGTTTAGAGAATGAATTGTGAGTACCCTGATCAAATCTCATGCCAGCCATGAACTCGGGGTACTCCACAATTCATTCTCTAAACCAAGGCAGAGTTTTACTGACTCTTATTTAAAGCTGAGGTTCTCAGCTTTCCCTTCTGAAGTTGTCATCTAAAATATCTGCTAAGACTTTCCCCCACACAACAAACTGCAATTACATGGGTCGGGGGGAGACAGGGAGTGAAAAATAATTTACTAATAATGCAGTCTCTCTTGCTCTTGTACACTGGTAAGCTCCCTACCCTTCTTTTAACCTCTGGTATACACAGTGCTCATCTTTTATATCTCAATTAATTTTTCGTTTCCCGCCCCTTCGAGCTTTGCTCTCAATTAAACAACAGAGCAAACCTGTATTTTGCTGTGTCACATATCTTCTTCTTGAGAACATGTTTTTGCACTCTACCTTTACTCTCCCCCCCCCACCTCACGCTCTCTGTTTCTTTGGTATTGATTGTACCCAGAATGAAGCGTCTGAAAGCAGCCTGTGTTCATTCACATTTGAGAACTGAACAGACAAAGGTGTATTTTTCTGACTGAGTACACCTGGGGTCTGAGGTGATAATGGCAGCTTTCTGTAGCCGACATGTGCCAGGTGTTTGCCCTTTACTGTAATGTAAATTGAACCAGTTCTGTGAAAATGTCACATAGTTTGATATATTATTACAGCAATTTTGTGCATTCATTTCCCCTGTATATCACAACAGTTTGAGACATTTAAATAATAATAGCCCAACACCACAGCAGAATTTTCAGGCTATGCACTGATGGGTTAGAAAAGGACATTAAACAAAATTTTGATCCTGCGTATGTGAAAATATACATGGCAAAACTCCATTCCCTTCTGCGTCCCTTTGTTCGAATTTTTGGCCATTGGCCTCAGTAGAGTCAATGAATTCATTCACCTAGGCTCATCAATCTAGGAAGAAAGCAAATCATTCAGGAAGAAGGCAGGAATTGCCATCTGTCTATAATTTTTAGGGACCGTTCCTATTTCAAATGGAAAACTTAACCTGGACAGAGTTGTCTGCAATGTTCTGAAAGCAGAATTGTGTGTCTCAACCAACTTCAGCCAATCTGGCTTTTCATTTCAAAAAAATGTTATGGGGGAAATGCTTTTGAAAGCAGAAGATAGCAATATTCGTAGAAATGTAATGCAGAAGTGTGCAGCAGCAGAAGAAACAAAATGGAGAAACACTCTGGCACATTGACTCTTCTGCTTTCTCCCTATTCTATAATATAATTCATTATGACGGACTAGTGGTATGTGGATTCAAATACCAGATTAGTCATCATTTCCCCTGGTGATTTTAGGCATGCTTTTTTGTCTCTTATCTGTGAAATAGGAATGATACTGGCCTACAACGTAGAATCAGCCCTAAGCCTTGGAGAGAGAATAAAATAAAATATATGAGTTATCCAGGCCTGTTGAGAAAGCAAAGCTTGCCCTTTTTGAATTAAGTTCTTGTATTCCTTTATTTCCTTGTTGCATTTTGTGAGTATGTACACACAGCTAATTTATGACCTTTCGTTTGCCTGATGTTTGCAAAACATGCTAGCATTGTTTCTTTATCTTCTCATTGTTTCCCTTTTCTGCATCTTATTTAATAAAATCCTTTCTTTTTACTATCTTTTGCTACATTCTAAATTGCTTTGAGACTCTTTTTAAAGTATAAAATGATATACAAGTTTAATAAATAGTCAAACCTCGGTTGTTGAACGTAATCCGTTCCAGAAGCCCGTTCGACAACTGAGATGTGGCTTCCAGTTGGTTGCAAGAGCTTCCTGACTCAAGCAGAAGCTGTGTTGGACGTTCGGCTTCTGAAAAACATTTGAAAACCGGAGCATTTACTTTCGGATTTTCAGCGTTCAGGAGCCAAAACGTTCCAAAATGGAGCTGTTCAGGAATCGAGGTTTGACTGTAAAATAAAATCACTCTGCTAATATTGATGTTTGGTGTAATTTCTCCCCCATTTCTGGTTCTTAGCTGCCCTACTTTCCCCCTCTCTTTCTCTCTCAATTTTGACTGCTATGTAACTATCTTTATATTACTGCCTCAATAGTTTTTCTAGAGCCAGTTTCAACTTCTGACATGTTTTGGCCTATTTTATGTACATGCAGATAGCACCATCAATATTTATTTCAACATCACCGAAATCAAGGCCTACACATAGTAATCAAAGCATGCATAATATCAATCATCAGGTAATCTAATGATCAACTTGGTGGGAAAACAAACAAAACAAAAGGCTGAGACTGCAAAGGTCTCTGCACAGACAAACTTCTGTAGTAAAAAACCCCCGGCTTATTAACTACGGATGAGTCACTTTCTCAAGACAGACTTTTTCTTGTATGGTTAAAGGCCTTCTCGCATGCCATTTATTCTCTCGTGCAACTCAACATCCAGAATTCAAATAATAATTTTATACACAGCCAAGGAACCTGGAAATCTGCCTTATGTTGAGTCAGACCATTGGTCCATCTCACATAACGTTATCTACCCATTGACTGGCAGCAGTTCTCCAGGACTTCATCAGTTCTTCTTGGATGGAAATCCAGGGATTGGACCCGGGACATTTTTCATGCAAAACATGGGCTCTACCACTGAGCTATTACCCTTTCTCAAAGGACCTTGGGCATGCTGGTGGGATTTCTGATTATGGTTGCTTTGAACAACAGACCGGGCTTCCAAGCTCAATCACAAATTGCTTTTGAAAGGTCCCCTCCAGTTGCTATTTAGCATAATGGGGTAGATCAATGGTTCCCAGTTGGTGGTCTGCAGACCTCAGGAGCTCTGTGGCACCATTTGCATAACAAAAAACTACCATAGATATATATATAAAATTCTAAAGTAGGGGATCCATGGCTTGGCTTTTGAAAAACAGGGGGTTCACAGTGCTTAGCTAATTGGGAGCTAGATGATTGGGGTAGATAATTTTGTGTTTGAGGAACACAAAAGCCCAATCTTTGTCAACCTGGAGCCTTCCACGTATTTTGAACTACAACTTCTATCAGCATTGGCCAGTACACACTGAGCGAGTCTGATGGCATACCCATCAATTGTACTGGTAAAACTGGAACATCCTGGTTTAGAGCATGGCAACCATTTTGGGTACCTTGCTCTTGGCCCATGATCTCATGCAGTGTTCCAAAATGCACATGTTTTAGTGTTGTTTCTTCAAAAAGCACTTTTTCTGGGTCCATGGTCTCACCCAAGAGTACAGACCTGGAAGATGGTGTCTTGGTTTTGGACCACATAGAGTTGGAGGATATGTGATGGGAACTGTGGTCTAAAACATCTGGAAGTCTCCAGGTTGGTGAAGACTGCAATAGCCCTATGTGGATATTATAGCTTCCAAGGAAATCAGGGTTCCAGATCTTGTGTGAGCCTTCATGCACATCAGCCTGCTCTCTACAGATGATCATACTAGAGGAACATCTTCATGTGTCACTGTGGGTGAGGTGGGCCTCTCCTTGTATTCATCAAAACAGGAACTATCCTGCCCACACAGGGCTAATCTCAAAGCTCGTCGCAGGCATTTCACTTGCATTTTACTATTAATAAATGTGAGGGCCTGCTAAGTTCTGTCATTTACAGCACTGTAACTATCAGAGGCAAAGCAGCTGTTCTCCACATTCCTGGAAGTCAGGTCAGCAGCTGAATCTGAGGCAGCTGAAGTGAAGCCTAACTTTAAAATATAACTGCTCAAAAACTCAATGCATCATAAAATTTATATTTCAACTTCCAGGACGGAAATATATTCACCCAGATTATACATTTCTAGACACGTTAAAAACCATTGTTAATCATGATCAGAATATTTAGTGCAAGTATTTCCCAGTAAGCCTCCCTTATGTTTCTTCAAATTAATTTTATTACATTTGTACCACAAAAGGAAACTGACTCCATAATTCCCAGAGTCCCCTGGGAAAGAGGGGTTGTTAAATCACTGGGAACTGTAGCTCAGTGAGGGGAACAGGGGTCTCCTAAACATGCTCAAAACCCTTCACAAACTGCAGTTCCCAGAATTCTTTGGGGGGAAATAATGGATGTTAAAAGTGGTAAAATAACACTCTGAATGTGTGGTGTGGATGTGGCCCATGTTTGTTCTCTTATGGTTAATTACTAGAGGTCTGCATTGGTTCAGAGTACCCTGAATAATTAGGTGAAGGGGGTGACTCAGGACAGAATCTTAGAAAACTGTGTTAGATCCAACTGTTAACAAGGCAGATCAGGGATTTCAAAACCTCCAAGTTGCTCTGTTTTACCTTGGTCTTTCCAAAACATTAAGTGCTCAGCCTTCCCCCTCCCACATTTCTGAGAAACAAAGCCAAGCTGACTTGGGAAATGCCCAAAATTTGAGAGGGAAGAGGGAGGGAGGGGATGGAATATTTTTTTTCTAGAAGACAGGCCTAGCTTTTCATCACAGTGAATTAATTTCTCAATGCACTTCAATCGCAGGACTTTGGGGTAGGAATAAACAAGAGCTATTATTCACATGGGTCACCATTCCCCTCCCCAAATTTTGGCTCTGAGAACGGGGGGGGGGGGGGGTAAGTGGCGAAGTTAAACTATTGAGGTGGCCTAATTCTTGTCCAATCATTATTTTTCCAAACAAACAATTACAAACCATAGCTCTCTGTTTTCTTCAGGGAGGGTACTGCCAGGAATAGGGGAGTGGTAAAAATAAAAAAAACCTGTGATATCACAGTATTTACAGAAAAGGTAACATAATTAAGTGTGAGAACCCTAGGACCTATTTGTCTCAAATTTGGAAGGTTTCTTATCCAGGGACCAGTGGTGTACACACTGCAACTGGTAGGACAGGGAGGAAAAGGAACCCGAACAGTAGATGGAGCCAGAACCAACTAAAGCTAGTTTGTCCCATCTTCCTCCCTGCTGAGTTCTACAAGGGAAAACACTGAGAATTAGGAGGAAGAGCAGGCTGGAAGCCACTGCCACATTCTGGACTGGATTTAGTGAAGAAGGTGAGCGGGTGGGAGCTGGCAGAAGGTCCATTGTGGTTGGTGGGACAGTGCCCCATTTGCCTTAACACATCAGCCTCCCTTGCCAGAAGCACTTTCCCACTCATGTCTCCAGTTTTCAAACTGATGCAAAATCAGAGCTGTCTTGTCACAAAAGACCCAGGGGAGGGAACAGGATCTCTGTTTTCCACACAAAAATGTAAAGTATTCCCTTGCACCTATATTTCTGAAACGTGACAGGTTTGATCCCCTCAGAAAAGGTGACCATGCCTGCAGTTTGCATCCAACTCTGGCAGAAAATAAAAAAGTTACATGAGTAACTTTAACATATGGCAGCCTTAATCTACTCTGGAGAAGTGCCTTTATCCCTTCCATTTTTCCATGGAAGGGAAAAAAAGTTATATCTGTTTTTAGATTCCCAGTTTTAGTCAATGGATGCAAACCAGAGCTTTGGGTTTATAGATTCAGAATCAGACCCAAATAATGAATTGAATTGGAACGACACAGAGCAGATTCGAAACAGATCAGGCTGCTTCCAATTGCTACAGCTACAAGGCAAAACTTGTTGTCACTGCACACCCCTAATAATTACTTTTCAACATGTTCATTCTGATGGTGCTGACAGAATCCTTGGAGAAGTGAGGTTGACCACATGTGCTCTTGATCCTCGACGTTCCTGACTGCTTAAGGCAGTCAGAGGGGGTCTGGCTGAAACATGTGACAAAGATAAATGTTGTCTCGAGAAAAGGTGTGGTTCCAGGAAGTTTAAAAGCAGTGAGACCTTTCTGAGAGCAAAACTGGACATGGCGTTAATTACACAATGGCAAGCACCATGTTTAGATTTTAATGTTTATTTGACTCTGTAAGTTTTAGAATCAGGACCATGGATCATGAGAAAGCGCCTTAACCCTTCTCCGCAACACTGTGGTCCCACTGAAAATTACCTTCCAAAGCTGCTATTCAGTTTCCATTCGGGGGGGGGGGGATGCAGATAGGGAGAGAGATTCCTGCCTGAGAAAAAAAAGGGCTTAAGAAGGGGTTACACACAACAGATTGTAGCCTCCAAAGCTGTGTTTCGTATAAATATAAAAGGTGGAAAAAAAATACTAACTAATGTATTTTGATCCTCGTTCAATGAGAAAACTTTGGGTGTGTGTAAAACTTCTGGGGTTATTTGGAACTGCAGGCAACGCAGGAAAACTCTGCAGAAAAATCCCATCTAATGTTGTTAGCACAAGGTAGGGTGGGAGTTGCAGGACCATGGATAGGGCTGCTTCTAGCCTCTACCCCTTTGTGGAAAACAAGAGTCTTAAAGGGCCAACGCTCTGAACCCAATATGGGTCCTCCTCCTGCGTTTCATCGCCTCCTGTCTGGTGCATTCACTGTGCCGATGAGGTGTTATGGGAGGCATTTTGCTCTACAGGCCCTGGTGGCATGGGAAGTTCTTCCTGTCTGACAGCCTTAGGCACAATGGTCTCCTGATCCCCAAACAGCCAGCTCAGAGCCCTGAGCCTGGGCTGAAACTGGCACTTCCACAGTCTCCAACTCTGTGTCTGGGTTGCTGTTAGATTCAGAGGTCATGATATTAACTCTGCATCACGAGTGGGGGTGGGGGGACTTTTTATTGGCATGCTGTTTTCATTTTCAGTGTCACCCATACAGCAAAAATAATAGTAAAACATGTATATAGAGGTTGATATTCTAGTATATATTTGGCAAGCGGAAGAGGCAAGCGGAAGAGCCAAGGGCTGCCTAAATGTGTTCCAAAATTGCAACTTGAAGAAAACAAGGAAATAGAGGAAGAGGATGGCTTTTTTTTCTGTCGTACTTCAGTCACCTCAGTTTAATATTTCCCAATCTGCTGCAAAATGAATTAGGAGTACATTCTAAAAGCAATTAATTAAAGGTGAAAACAGACGTGATAAAAAAGGAAAGTGGTTGGAAGGGGAGATGACGTTTCAAACTTGTAAGATCTGGGGCACAGAGAAAAACTGTTGAATGATGCCGCCTTTTCAAAGTCAAATATTGCGAAACCCAACAGAGACACAGGCCATGCTTGAACTTGCCACATTTTGCCTCTGCTCTTCTTTGGTCTGGAGCCTATAAAGTCTGGCAGGAACAGATGATGATTTTCATCTACCCTTCTTCATAGTGCAGCAATGTGAAAATAAAGTGGTGAAATCACAGCATGCGGGAACTTTATCGCCTCAAAAATGAAATGTGAATTGGCACTCAGAATGTGTCAGTCTATAAACTGGTATAAACTCTTGACTGTTACATGCAATATTTGGTTTAGAAACATTTTCACATCACATCCCCGTTTCTTAGAAAATGAGAATAGGCTCCAGATCAGGAAAGCCAGACTTTTCTCAGTGTTAGCAAGAGAACCTTTAATTAATGGTTAACTTAAAGGCAAAGGTAAAGGGACCCCTGACCATTAGGTTCAGTCGTTGTTGGCTATTTGCAGTATGGTAGTGCTACAGAGAGCTTGCTGGGGAGACCATGCATTAAAAAGAAAGGGACTCAAAAATAACTTAAACAAGGTTTTAATTACAAAAAACAAAAACTCCTTATACACTAAATACATTAACAACAAACCAGACCCAACCACCAACCCAACCCCCAGGGTAATGGGAGAGCTAGGTGGTGCTCCTTATATACTACATGCAAATGCTGACACCCCTTAATCAATGCAACTCAGCAGCACCTGCTATGTTTCACAGCTGTAAAGCTGGGTCTCGTTATCTTGCTCTGGCCCTTGCTCTGGCCCCTTAAAGACATACACATTAGGTGGAACAATGATGAACCTTTACATTTAAAGTAACCATTCAACAGTCGTGGCCGACTCTGGTGTTGTGGTGCTCATCTCGCTTTATTGGCCGAGGGAGCCACCGTAATAATAATATAATAATTTATTATTTATACCCCGCCCATCTGGCTGAGTTTCCCCAGCCACTCTGCTTCCGGGTCATGTGGCCAGAATGACTAAGCTGCTTCTGGCAAACCAGAGCAGTGCATGGAAATGCCATTTACCTTCTTGCCGGAGCGGTACTTATTTATCTACTTGCACTTTGACGTGCTTTCGAACTGCTAGGTTGGCAGGAGCTGGGACCGAACAATGGGAGCTCACCCCATTGCGGGGATTTGAACTGCCGACCTTCTGATCGGCAAGACCTAGGCTCTGTGGTTTAACCCACAGCGCCATCCACATTCCAGTAATGGTTAACATAGGCCAGTCTTATTGCTGCTTTCCCTTCCTACAGCAGAGAGGTCAACGATCTTCCTAAAGGGCCTACAGTCCCGTCTCTGTGGCAATTCCATCCTGTTCTCAAAAGAGGAAGAATGCCCTGGGTAATTCAATCCCTCCGTGAACCTAGATTTCCAATTTGCATAGCACCAAGGTCAACCTAATAGACATATTAGATTAATGATAAAAGTGTTCACTGAATTTCAAGTGCTATAGAAGTTTCTATTTTTAAAAAAGAACAGTTTTTTCCCTAGATGAATGCAGAAGTTATTAAACATAGTGTGATATAAAGCTGCTGAACAGCTTGAAGGAGATTAGCAGCTGAGAGGCTCCTGAACTATGGTATTGAAGATGAAGCATCGGTTGTTTGAAGATGAGAACCATAAAATGTAGAGTCGTGGGGGGGGGGGGCTTAAGTTTATTCTATAACTTACAGGTCCTCAGGGCTGGCTAGAAGCAAGAGCCTTTGACCCAAGCGGACGAATACTGCATTTGTATGGGGGTCTAATTGGGACTGCTGAGCAGCAAAGGGCTATTGGTGTTGCAGAGCCCATACCGTTCCTTGGTTTAACAAGTAGATTCAGGCTGTAAGTTCAGGTGGTAGAATATTTGCTCTGAAAGTCACCGAATGCTATTAAGTTGCATACCTCTGCCTAGCAAGCATCAGTAAAGGTGGCGATGCCTGTTGTCTTTGTGAGAGCTGCACCATCAAGAAGGCTGATCACCGAAGAATTGATGCTTTTGAATTATGGTGCTGGAGGAGACTCTTGAGAGTCCCATGGACTGCAAGAAGATCAAACCTATCCATTCTGAAGGAAATCAGCCCTGAGTGCTCACTGGAAGGACAGATCCTGAAGCTGAGGCTCCAGTACTTTGGCCACCTCATGAGAAGAGAAGACTCCCTGGAAAAGACCCTGATGTTGGGAAAGACTGAGGGCACAAGGAGAAGGGGATGACAGAGGACGAGATGGTTGTACAGTGTTCTCGAAGCTACCAGCATGAGTTTGACCAAACTGCGGGAGGCAGTGGAAGACAGGAGTGCCTGGAGTGCTCTGGTCCATGGGGTCATGAAGAGTCGGACACGATTAAACAACAACAACAAAGGTGGTGATGAACAAGTACTTAGCCACCTCCATTACATCCTCAAAGAGCCATTGAGCAGAGTTGTTTCAGGTAGGCTGGAGGCTGGTTGTACCAGAAGTGGTGGATGGGCATCTAGAGCACCTTTCTAAAACTTCCCTAAATAGGGCTGCCTTTGGATGTCTTCTAAAAGTCAGATAGTTGTTCATTTCCTTGACATCTGATGGGAGGGCGTTTCACAGGGTGGGTGCCACTACCGAGAAGGCCCTCTGCCTGGTTCCCTGTAACCTCACTTCTCGCAGTGAGGGAACTGCCAGAAGGCCCCTGGAGCTTGCTCCTACAGGAGGCAGCAATGGGCTCCAACCTAGAAGGTTTCAGAAGAGGATTAGACAAATTCATTGAGGAGAGGGCTACTGAAATCTCTGCCTCTACAGTTGGAAGCAGTAATGCTTCTGAATACCCGTTGCTGGAAACCACAGGAGGGGAGAATGCTCTTGTGGTCAACTCCTGCTTGCGGGTTTCCCACAGGCAACTGGTTGGGCACTGTGAGAACAGGATGCTGGAGAAGATGGACCAGTGGCCTGATCCAGCAGACTCTTCTTGTTATATGAGGGATGGCTGGTAGGGATGAGCAGGGATGGAACCTTCTTGGTGGCTGCAACTGGGCTATAGAACTTCCTTTCCATGGAAGGATGGGGGAAAGAGAGGTGATTTTCATCCATGTGCCCTTCCCCTTGGCAACTTGAGTCCCTGTTCCAAATCTCCTTTGCACAGTTGGAAGACTCTTCCAAACAGCACTGGAGGTAATGGAGGAGTCTCCAGGGGGAAGGGGGAATTGGCAAAAATGGCCTCTTCCCACCTCTGTTGACAGAAGCCTCTATTGGAACCAAGCCCCTTCCATAGGCAGAAAAGCGCTGTTGAACTAACTCATTAAAGTCAAAATCCAAAGCAGACTTACTTAGGACCTTAGTAGGGTTTATTTCTGAGCAAGCAACAATAGTAAGATTGGATTGCTTATCTTCCTCTAATGGGAGAACTGCCAGTTGCTGTATTGCCTTAAATACCAAAATGTTCTCCAGTATCAGTCTGTTTTAAAGATTTGGATGCAAAATTTAAAAGCTTTCTAAGAGAGCAGTGAAATGTCTTGTGACATTATAGTTGCACAACTGTGAATCCAGATTCTCAACAGGGAAGAGCAACTCCCTAATTGAAAAGTTTCACATATATTTATGCAGGAACAATGATGATGAAATAAAATCTTGGCTTGCAACAGCGTGTTAGAAACTGGCTTTTCAGTCAGAACTAGCAGATGTCTTGAGACTCAATTGAAAAAATATTTTGTAAAATTAGATCTGTCCTCGATTATGTTCCCATGAGAAAAGTTAAAAGAAGAGGAAATTATGTAATTGTGCACACTTGTGCACTCTTCTATCAGTGACTTCCTAGGTACTAATTCTGAACATTCCTGTTTTCTTGCCATTAGCCATTTAGGCATATTCCTTGAAAGAGCAATGGCCTTAATTTGAATTATAACATGTAGACCTTTATATTAATTTTTTTGGTTCACATAAAACAATAATCACAAAAAGTATAATTACAGAATCAATGTTATATATACACACACTACATAGATACACATGCACACAAATATATGTCTGTGTGTCTATATCTATACACACACAAATCCAAATACACACACGTATGTAGGAATGTATAACTTCCTGTGTTCTTACATTAATGCCACTCACTTAACACCTTCATTCTGGTATCATTATACCTACATTGGTTCCTCTGTTTTGCTCTGATGTAACTGCTACTCATTCTAGTAACTAGGCCATCAGAAGGCTCCACAACCATTGCCAGAACAGAACCCAATAAATTCTAAAGTTTAACTTCCTACAACTGCCATAAACACCAAACCATAATTCCAAGGAAAATAAGTAATTTAGGACCAAAGTTATATTATATCTGAAGGAGTATCTCCACCTCCCTTCAGATATCAAGAAGATAAAGAATTACACAACTTTCAGAAGAAATCTGAAGGCAGCCCTGTATTGGGAAGTTTTATTATGTTTTTATATATGCTGTAAACCGCTGGGGTATAAATAATATTAATAATAATCTTGGGTTGTATTGAACGTAGCATTGAGAACTTCTCCCCTTCTCCTCTTCCCACGTGCCCTCTAAATCTTTTGTGATATTCCCTTCATCCCCGCAGAGCAGATTTGGGGGCAGTGTGGGGCGAGGAGCAAGGAAAAATCCCATGGTGTTAGAGCTAATTCTTGCACTAGCACAAATATTTAGATTAATACCGCCCATTAAATGTTTGGTTGCATTTAATGTGGTGGTTGAGGTTTTTTTAAAAATAGCAGGTGGAGTGGAAATGAACAGGACTGGGAATGTGATGTGTGAGGACAGGAATTTACCCCCCCCCCCTTTGCCACAGTCCTAATGAAATCCCTTCCCAGCTGCTGTTTGCCACAGAAGTGGTTGCTATTGGTGCCACACACATTAAACTTGGTCATGCATTTAATGTCATGTGCTGTCTGGCCCTTAGCTGAGTTTATTCCATCTTCCCATACCCTCACTTTAGCTCTAGTTCAAATACCATGTGTGGGGTGCTTATTTTACATGATAGGGCTGAAAGAGGCATTAGTTAAAATTCCACTCAAATACTTCCTGGGGTTAGAAACAGAACAAAGCAACAGAAGATGTCAGATAGTATTGGGAAGGGACCTCGTCTTTTTAAAAGTGAGCATTGCAAAAATAGATATGGTAATCAAACATCTTCCATAGACCGTGACTTCTGTAAACAGAAGTTTAAAAAATTATTCCATTGGAAACTAAGGACAGAAAACAACATCTGAATTACATCACATCCACTTTAGGTGCATTATTTAATCCTTGCATGGTGGATCTTTAAGGTTTATGTTTTAACAAGTGTTTTGGTTATGCCCATGACAAAATCATGCCTTATTACTTGACAAAATGTATCTGTGCCTGTTGCTTTATATCATTATAAAACAAAAGGCACAGATACATTTTTATCTGTTTACCATTGTTCCTCAAACTTTGTGAGTGTATGTCTACTTTTCATTTTCAATGAAGTAATGTCATTGGAATAATCCTAGGATTGCTTGCTTTAGAATTCAGCAGTTCTGGTACCCGAGTGCAGGGCCTGGGACTTCGGTAGAAGTACAGCCAGCAGTAAAAAGCTCGCAGTTTGATCATGTTGTTAGTGTTGACCAGCAGAGGGAAACGGGATGAAAATGGGCTCTATATTTGTTAGTCTTTAAGGCAGGCATGTCCAAAGTCCGTTTTGGGGGCCTAATCCGACCAGGTGGTCGGTTTAATCTGACCCCTATGGCAGTTTATTTCCTGGGGTAAAATTCTTAAAAACTTCAACAACTTCAATCCTAAAAGCTCAACAACTCCAACCCCCCCCCCCGCCAAAGTTCAACAACTTCAACAACTTTGGTCAGCCCCCACAGCCCTTCACTTCATCAGATCTGGCCCTCTTTGAAAAAAGTTTGGACACCACTGCTTTAAGGCGTTCCTTTTTGTTGTTTGCTCCAATGGTCACACATCTACCATACTGGAAAATGTGCCTTTTTTCCTACACAGATTCTGACAGATTCAGCACTTGTATTAAAGTACCAAAGCACTTCATCTCCTTTATAAATCCTGCCCGATAGCTCCCCTACAGAATGGTTTTACAGCATGGTGTTATACAATAAAACAGCCGATTGCACTATATGGGAGTGTTCTGACAATAAAATTGGAACTCTTGAATGTTTGTCCTTTCGAAGGTTACCTTGGGCTCTGGAGAAATGTCCCCGTTGCAATCAAATAATAGTTTCTGCTGCTTTCAGGAAATTAGCACAACTCTTGTTGGGGGGGGGGAGACACAGTTTAAGAGAACACTCACTTATGGTATCATGTGCTAAGCCACTCATGATGTGATAATGTCCTAGGGCAGGGTTTCTTAAACTGCATCACAGCGAGCCTCTATAAATTAACAGGGCAAAGGTCTCCATTTTTTTCAAGTGTGACTAAGGAGGAAAAGAGCTCAAAGGAAAAAGGGGAAGGGGAACCAGTCACATGCAACTGACCGTCAGGTGGTGACTTCCATGTATGAATGAGCTACAGATAGCAAAGGCTGATCTTTCCAGTCACTCGGACACATCCAGGGTCCAGTTATCAAAATCTAGTGATGACAACTCGTATAGCATGCGTGGCATGTGTAAACTGGGGCACTCCAAATAGCAATACCGATTGTAGATTAGTTCAGGGGCATGAAAGGAGGGCACTGTCTCCTGCTGCCATCTCAGAAGTACAGTGGACACTTGGGTTGCAAATGTGATCTGTGAGGGAGACAAGTTCGCAACCCACAGCATCCACAACCCACAGTGTCGCATCTGCACATGTGCGGGTTGCAATTCAGTGCTTCTGCGCATGTGCAAAGTGCAATTTAGTGCTTCTGCGCATGTGGGAGCGCCAAAACCCGGAAGTAACCTGTTCCAGTACTTCCGGGTTTCAGCGTGTCCATAACCCGAAAATGCGTAACCTGAAGCGTCTGTAACCTGAGGTATGACTGTATTCAGTCAAACATACTACAGTACAAGGTTTATTAACAAGGAAGTCCCACTGTCTGCAGTGGGGCTTCCTTCCTAGTACGCATGTTTTAGAGGACAAGCTTAGTGCGGCTTTTCTAAAAATGAAAATGCTGGATTGGCCTGATGTCATTACTGAGAGATAAGATAATGCTGTTTATTGTTGACAAATGCCCAATAAGTTCTGGTGTAGACATAATGTTACCTGATTTCTGGAACTGGGGTTTGTATGAGAGCCACCAAGTGAGAGGATTATGGTTCTGCATAATGATTCCCTTGCTGCGTCAGTGTGTTGTCTGGTAAACAATTATTTTTCTTATTAGTATTCATAAATTGCTAATTTTAACTTTAAAAGCCCACTGAAGAAAGAACTCCACTGCTATAAAAATATAATTGGAGAACTGAAATGATTTTTTTTATTGTTAATTAAAAAAGTAAGCAAAAGACCAAGTAAAATGTTTTCCAAAGACATCCAGTAACCAAATATTCCACCTAAAACTAAATATTTTTATATTGCCTATTATTATTATTTTTTTAAAAAGAGCATGCAGAAATTTGCAAACAAACAAATCTGTTTTTAGTTAAAATAAAGTTGGTTGGGAAATGTTCAACTGGCTCTTAAACAGACACAGTGTGTTGTTTCAAATGTTTAGCAAAACTTATTCACAGTTATGTTTCGTTTCGCCAACTTTGTTGTAGGAGGAAAAAAAATGATTCTTTTAGTTACATAACGCAAATAGAAGAAAGTTACGGAGTGCTAATATCTTCCTGCGCAAACTAAGTGTACCGAACAGGCTGTAATTGTAAAGCAACAGGGGTGCTCTGCAAGGAGAAACAGAGTGTAGTTTTATAAAATCAAAAGTCTCCATTACTAAGAATATATACCTGGAAGGAAGGAAGGGCTTACTTCTGAATAAACATTGTTAGGACTGGGCAACAAATATGGATACAGCTGCCAACTGCTATACTATGTATGAATGAATTCATGTGTCCTTTGCATCTACACACCATATATTTTCCCAAACCATCCTGGGAAATCTGGTTTACCCATAACAGAGCTACAATTCCCAGCACATCTAACAAATTACAGTTCTCAGGATTCTGTGGGGGAGTTCCATCTTAAATTATTAGGTACACTTAAATTACATTCGCTCTTAAATTATTAGGTACACTAAATAGTAATAGGAAATTAGAATCTTTAATGAACATTATTACAATTGCAGATAATCTAAGATAAAATACATTGTTCCTTAGCCTTCGCTGCCAACAATGGCCCAATTAACTACAAAATGCAGGGGTTTTGCTCCAAAAGCTTGTGGGGGGAGAGAACTGTAAAAACTTTGGCACAGGTTTGGAGAGGATCACAAGTTTTGGGGTTTGTAGTTAATTTTCCTCCCACCAACCAAGAGTTCAAAATGTGTTTTCTGTAATAAGCTACTTTAAGAAGAAGGGTCAGCCCCTATTTTACCAGTACCAGCCAATCCCAAAAGAGATTAAAAATTCTCATAAACGGGTATTTTATATCCCTTGCCTGAGGACCTTTCCAACTCTGCAGTTCTATGATTCCTATTCGGTAGGCAATTCAAGCAAAGCGGGGAAGCCCCACAATGGGTTTCCTTGACCTTTTCACCCAGTCCTCTGTCTAAACAGAGGACAAAGGTCAAGAATCAGCATCTAGCTGATCGTCATCTCCCTCCTTCCTCTTACAACTTCAGGCTTTCAGTGTACCAAGTTTGGGGGTGGTGGGATATTAACCTAAGTGGCCAAAAGCAGATGTCTGTGTAGCTTACAATGGAGAAGCAGAGAGCGAGGAAGTGGGGAAAGGTGTCAAAGTTATCCTTTCATTTATTACTCAGCTATGAACAGGAGACAAAGCTGAATAGCCTCAGCTGCAATATATGAATCAGGGTTCTAATGAGCTGTTCCTATGCCTTTGCAGCATTAATGTTTTTACTGTTTGCGTTACCATGTTTATATTTTGGTTGTGCATGGCCCTCAGTTCCTTTTGAAGGAAGGGTGATTTACAAAGCATTTTAAACAAACAAACAAATTAAATATAGTGGCGCAGAAGAGAAAGAAATTTGAAAACACCCAACGGTGATCAGATGTATTTTTATTTTTATTTTATTTTTGCGATCGGTGCTGATGACTGGACTGTGTTCATCTTGGCCAGCGGTGCTCAAAGAGCATGGCGCACCACAGTGGTGGGGCAAGAGAGGATGACAAGTGTGGGGGAAAGATTCAAAGAAATATTTCAATGTATAGTATAAAAAGGTAAAAAGGTAAAGGACCCCTGACAGTTAAGTCCAGTCGTGAATGACTCTGGGGTTGCGACGTTCATCTCGCTTTACTGGCCTAGGGAGCTGACGTTTGTCCACAGTCAGTTTTTGCAGGTCATGTGGCCAGCATGACTAAGCCTCTTCTGGCGAACCAGAGCAACGCATGGAAACGCCGTTTACCTTCCCACCGAAGTGGTACCTATTTATCTACTTGCACTTTGACATGCTTTTGAACTGCTAGGTGGGCAGGAGCTGGGACTGAGCAATGGGAGCTCACCCCGATTCGAACCGCCGACCTTCCGATCGGCAAGCCCAAGGCTCAGTGGTTTAGACCACAGCGCCACCTGTGTCCCCAATGTAGTATAGTATAGCATTAAAAAATTGTGGAATATGGATATTTTTAAAACATCAAGCAATGCTAGCATTTGCTTTTTGTTGTTTCCCAGTGCATTTCTTATCAATAAAAAAATCAGTGTGGCACAAGCAAATTTATATTCTGAAAGTGTGCCCCAGGAAAAAAAGGTTGAGAACCACTGATTCTTGGTGCCTAACCAATTAAGGGTTCAGTAGGAGAGAAGTTGCATTAACCATGTTAACTTCTGTTAAGACCTGCAACAGAATGTTGCAGTGTTTCCCAGCCCCTTAAGAATAGTTTTGTCCAGGGCACCAACTAACAGAGAACAAGAGGGTTTTTTGGACCATTGAGGACCTCTTGATACTGAGGAAGGTGGAAAGGAAGAAAGACTCCTACCCATTGTTTTTGTTTCCTACCCCTCTGAAGACCTTGGACTGCTGCTTTATATAGCCCCCTTCATGTGCTACCGTACTTACATGATGAAACAATGCAGGAGTTAAGGGGGCTATAGTGTGTCATCTGTTTAAGGTGGGAAAGCTTGCAGAAACAGACTTCCCCAGGTACGTGAACCCAGTGGGATCAGGGCTTTAGGATCTAGGGAGGTCTCTGCAAAGAAGCTCCTTTACTCCAGAGGTCCAATCTAACATGGGGACAGGACAAGGGGGAGCCATGCATTGTCAGGGGAAGGAGTAGGGTTGTGGCTTCACATCCCCTTTCTGTCTGCATTGCTCCATCCACAAAATTAAAGCATTAAGGGAGCTTATAGGGGGTTGGGCTGGCTGCCAGTCCTATACCTGATCATTTATTGCTATATCACTGGAGTAGTTACAGTTTACCTCCCATAGCTACACTTCTTAGCATCCTTAAGGAACTACATTTTTGAAGATTCTTTGGGGAAAGTCATGTGCATTTTATGTGCTTTAGAGGTATAATGTGGACTTGCCCTCCACTCTACAAATCTGCCAAACATCAGGTTCCTTGGTCATTTCCCCCTTCTGCTCCCAGGGCAGCCATGGAAAGATCCAGGAGTTAAATGTGATTGGGACTAGTTACAGATAGGTAGCCGTGTTGGTCTGCCATAGTCAAAACAAAATAAAAAAAATTCCTTCCAGTAGCACCTTAAAGACCAACTAAGTTAGTTCTTGGTATGAGCTTTCGTGTGCATGCTCACTTTGGTATCTGAAGAAGTGTGCATGCACATGAAAGCTCATACCAAGAACTAACTTAGTTGGTCTTTAAGGTGCTACTGGAAGGAATTTTTTTATTTTGTTGTGATTGGGACTGTACAGTATTGGGTTGGGACTATTTTTAAACCTTCTAAGTTATAAGCCTCTACATTTCTGCATACCTTGGGCATCCCCCAAGTACTGAAACCACTACTGAACGTTTTTGGCAGACCCAATTTCACTTCTAATTTGATAGCCATTCAACCATCCGTTATGTAACAGACATTATGATAAATATTGTTACCTACTGTATCCAGAGGTTCTTGGGTGTGATAAAGATTGAGTAAATAAATAAAATAAACATTTGCTTATTCTGAAATCAGCACTGCTCTGTCTTGTGAAGCGTGTCGTAAAAAAGAACCCCAGTGGTTGGGATCCACACATGGAGTTCTTGTGCTGCTGAGGCAATATTTTCTTGTTTGTTTTTTTCAGAAGTGAAATTACCTCTATTTTTCACATAGGTATAAATATTATGCTCTTATCTCCCACAGGCATTGCCCAATTTTTGCCCACAGTGTTGAACTGGGTGGGTCGTGACAAGTTGGGTAGTGTCTGCAAAGTCACATTGAGCAGTAACAGTGATGACACATAGATGAGTTTTGGGTTAATGAGGATGTTGGCTGTACCTCAAAAAGTATTTCATAACTCTCGTTTATTTAAAATAATTCCCTTCTCTGCCTAGTATATCATGTTTGTTTTATTACGGTAGGAAAGGTGGGCTGTGGAATTACAATTCTTTTGACACTAAACCACTGAAGGTCAATTTATGGTTGAAATACATTTGATATTTGCTATGTACAAATAATTTTCTGTTTATTCTTTCTAGTGAAGTATTGATCTTTTTTGCTTCTAATACTTGGGGCTATAAAGTTTGTTTTCTAAAGGGCACATGCAAGTTTGTTTGTTTATTATAACACACACACACAAACACATTCATGCCTAAGTTATGTTGCTGGTTCATCAATGCCAATTTCAAGTTAAGCCAAAGGCAGCCATTGGCTTTGGCCTGTACTTCACTGAGACTCAAAAAACTTTGCTTGGAAATTGCTCGTGGTACTTAAGTGAGCATTGTCCCCATCTTTTCAGCCTTGTGAAATATTTTGTGGAAGCAGTGGGAATAAAGGCGAAGGACATTTCCTGGATAGCAGTATGGGGATTATGAGCAAACTGGGGCTATCATTCCTGTTGATGCAATGGGATCAGCAGTGATGCTTCTTTTCCTAGGGTGCTTCTTATAACCGGGATGTCTAAGAATATGGGGAATTTGATATGGCATATACATGAGATCTGGGTTTTTAGATTCAATATAACATCAGTGGTACACTGGAGGCATTAACACCTGACCACAACTACTTCCTAGTCATAGTTTTTTTTTAGAAAGGTATTTACTACTGTGGTACAAGGAAATTCCATACTAGTATTGTAATGCAAACGCCATATAACCCCAAGGGAAATTCAATTTGCCAGAGGAGTTTAAGATAAAAAAACACCAGCTAAAGAAGGGTAGGTGTTACTCTCTGAATTTAGTTTTTCCTGTGTAACCAGCTCTTGTACAGCAGAGCACAAGAAGCTAAGGAATGGTTTGCACCATTTTCCATGTTAAGCATACATAGAAGTGAACATAAGACATGCTTTCATAACGCGTCACCAAACCCTTGGAGGGAAAGGATGATTTGCTGGCAGTCCCCACTATGGGGATCTCTGTGGGTTTGGCAGTGGGTGAGAATGAGCTGTATGTTCGCAGGGTCCATACTCGTGATCAAAGACTTATGCCTGGGTTTCCAATCACACAGAGGGCAGATCCTCACAAAGCATTTAAAGCACATGACTTTCCTGAGAACTGTCGTTTCCGCCTCACAGAGCTACCATTCCCAGCACCCTTGAAAAACTACAGTTCCTAAGATTCTTGGAGTGGGGTGGGGAGACAAGCTTTAAATGTGCATTGAAGAAACTTGTAACTGTTTAGTGTAAATCTGCCTGGCAGTTGTACACTGAACGTGGGGAGGCTGGGGTGTGCCACATGGGCACATGGAGATTTAGGACAAGGCTAGTGGTTATGATCTCCTCTTAAAAAGGTAAAGGGACCCCTGACCATTAGGTCCAGTAGTGGGCGACTCTGGGGTTGCGGTGCTCATCTCGCTTTATTGGCCAAGGGAGCCGGCATACAGCTTCTGGGTCATGTGGTCAGCATGACTAAGCCGCTTCTGGTGAACCAGAGCAACGCATGGAAACGCCGTTTACCTTCCCGCTGGAGCGGTTCCTATTTATCTACTTGCACTTTGAGGTGCTTTGGAACTGCTAGGTTGGCAGGAGCAGGGACCAAGCAACAGGAGTTTACCCCGTTGCGGGGATTCGAACCACTGACCTTCTGATCGACAAGTCCTAGGCTCTGTGGTTTAACCCACAGCGCCACCCGCATCCCAATGATCTACTCTTACATATACATATTTTATATTTAAGATGATTGGGGTTACATCTTTATCCTGTCCTTCCTCCCAGAAATTTAAGATGATCAACATGAGAGCTATCCCATTTTGTGAGATGCAAAGTGGATCACAACTTTCAGTGCACACCCACTGCTGGTGTTTGAAGTGGAGTACCCATGATGTTAGCAGCAATCAATATGTACCTTTGGTTTCTTGAGAAATAATGCTATTTAATGAGTTTCCCCTGAAACCAGCTTGCATCTGATTTGAAAACATAAGCCACAGTTAAGCTGAGGTGTGTACACTTAAGAAAGCCATTGCACACGTGCAGATGACAACGTCATTGAATAGGCGGTGTTGGGATGGTGCAACTGTAGGGGAAACAAATCAGGTAATTCACACTGGACATCTCTGCCCTCCCTCCCGGTGTGCACAGCAACATGCAAATGTGACTCTAAATGTGGTGGTGGAGGGGGAAGCCTCAATGAGTTTTAAGAAGCTAAAGCATGGGTAGGCAAACTAAGGCTCGTGAGCCGCATCCGGCCCAATCACCTTCTAAATCCGGCCTGCAGATGGTCTGGGAATCAGCATGTTTTTACATGAGTAGAATGTGTCCTTTTATTTAAAATGCATCTCTAGGTTATTTGTGGGGCCTGCCTGGTGTTTTTACATGAGTAGAATGTGTGCTTTTATTTAAAATGCATCTCTGGGTTATTTGTGGGGCATAGGAATTCGCTCACCCCCCCCCCCAAAAAAAAATAGTCCGCCCCCTCAAAGTCTGAGGGGCAGTGGACTGGCCCCTGCTGAAAAAGTTTGCTGACCCCTGGCCTAAATCTACTCTGAAGGAGCCATTGCTGGGTCTCTAACATATCTCTAAAGAACAGTATAAGCATTTCCACATACTTTGAGGCAAACAGGGATGTTTTTCCAGACTTCCTCTTTCTGCAAAATTCCAGACAACCTCGCAATGATGGGGACTCATGCTGATGGCTATATTATTATTATTATTATCATTATTATTATTATTTCTGCTACTACACTTGGAAGCTGGCAACCTCCTCTCTTTCCTGTGGTTAGCAAGCGCCCATTCCAAAAACCAGCAGCCCAAACGATTACAGTTTGAACCCATTCCCTTGTTGCATTGGGCACGTTACAGACCCTGCCCTGGGGAAACACATTCTCTAACATGCCGTGTTCTCTCTTGCGGTTTAAATCGCGGATCGCACAGAGCACCCTGTGTGTGTTGTGTGTGAAAGAGAGCGAGCGCACAGACCTACATAAATTCCCCTCCTCCAGCATCACTTCAGCCTCAGCAGAGCGAACAGAGTGCGCGGCTACTCGAAAGTGCTTGGTAATTCTTCCCCTACTCCGGGAGCTGGCGTTGACCTCTTAACAAAGAACAGGTTCAATCTGCTTCCCCTCCTCCACCCCGGGAGACTGATGAGGGTCACATGACCTTTCTAGACAGCACAGAATTGGGATGGTAATGTGTGCTGGTGGGGGAAGGGAGCCGGCAGCCCGCACACTGCCGCGCTGTGCTCGAGCCTCGGCGGGGGAGATGCATGCCACAGACTTATTAAGATGCAAATGCCAAATATAATTTTTTTACCAGACTGTACGAAATTTACAGTTTCCTTTCTAGCTCTGGCAGAGAGACAACGTGAATACACATTAGGGTTGTTGGTGCTATTTTTTTTTTTAAAAAAAATTCTCTTTTTTGGTGGTGCATTGGTTTTTTTAAAAAACAGCAAACGAAACGTAGGCGATGGTTCTTAAGGGCTTATGTGAAAATAGGAAGAGGAAGGATGTGTGCAAAAGAAATCTTAAAAGAATCTTCTAGCAGAAAGAGAACATCTTGCAGTAAATATTAGGACACGGGGGAGGGGTTTTCTTCTTCTTCTATAGATACAGGACGCAGGCAGAGATTACTCCCCGCCCCCCCGCCCCCCATATTGTGCAACTGCCTACTTCACTAGCCTTGCCATATAGGGTCAGCGATGGAACAATTACGATTTTTTATTATTATCCTGCAAATTGCCACTTTAGGATTCAGGGAAATCAGCTAAAGTTGAAAACTAAGTGAACATTATAAAAACCAGAAGAGAAAAACACATTGCTTACAACTTCAAAATCCCATTTTCAAGTGGCTGTAACAAGTATTTTTTTAAACAACAACAACAACAACAGGCAGCTCCTGATTATTATCAGAGGACTGAGGCACATTTTGTTTTTAAGGTCACACCCATATGGGTTTTGCCCACCGTCGCTTATTATTTTAAATTCATTTTTTAAAATTGGAAATGTTGATTTATTAATTTAATGTGTTTATATCCCTCCATTTAGAGTCAAAAATCTGTTCCCATTGTCTTTTAGGCGAGGGCATACCAAGTATTTAGAAATTTGCAAACGTAAAAATAGAAAGCTTCTGTCAGATGGAAGCCACCAAGCCAAGTGGCTCTGTAGAAAACAAGGCAGGAACAAACTATCCCGGAGGGCAAAAATACATTAAGAATGGACACCTCAGTGCAATCCAGGTCACTAAAGTAACTGGTGCAATTATGGAGCCAAAATGATAGCGGATACCTGAAGGAATGTGTCTTCCCATATCCACCTGCCTGTGGACACCCTTCTCCAGGTAGCCCCTTCATTAAGCAGGGGGAAACATCAGTTTGCGGTCCTCATTCTGCCCACCAGGCCTCCCTATTTGGCTCCTAGAGCCATTTCAGCCAAGTCATGGCCACCTGCCCTATATCTGATATCCTATATGACATCAGATATGGGGCACATAAAGACCAGGCTCATCCAAAATGGGTTTGCAGGTATCATCACTCAGCAGGTATCTTCACACGGGAAGCTCTATGCTCAGGGTATTGCTAGATCCAGCGACCACCTGATTGTCGGGTTCTGCCAAGCACTTTGCCAGGGGTTTGGCAAAAGCTCATTGTTGGGTTTTTCAAAGTGCTCCGCAAGACTCAGGCAGCCACAGAAGGTCACCTGGCATCACTGTGATGGGCAACTCTGCCCACCTGTCAAATGTTGTCCATGGTGGGAGGATGAGGTAACCATTTGGCCTGCTGGCCGGATCTAATTCACCACTCTTCCTTTGAAGTATACAATAGACATTGTAGTATGCAAGGGCAGACTTTAGGCTTTTGCTTCCCACCCCCCTCTTACTATAACCCAAGATCTACCAATTGGAGCCAGATAATAATATTTTTATTATTTATACAGATAAATAAATTATTTAATATTTATTGTTTATACCCCGCCCATCTGGCTGGGTTTCCCCAGCAAATGGTGGCTGGGTGTCATAAGTCCCACAGAGGTGCTTTGGAGAGATATTGAGGAGAAATAGGAGCTGCTCAGGGAGTTGGACCTAGGCAACCCTGAGGAGCATATGTGGGAGGTAGAATTGGGACCCTGAGTCTGGGGAGGCGAGCTGGAGAATGGAGAAGCTAGATTCAGGGGAGGGTTCCAGACAAGTTGAAAGAGGAGTGTTTTTCTCCTGCAATACCAGACACCTCTAGTCAGATTCTTCCTGCTAGTGAGGTGCCTTTTCTGGAGGAGGCAATTGAGAGCAAGGGCTCATCTAGACTTCTGCTTGTTCCAACACTTCCCCCTGGGAAAACCCGAACTTTGCTGCTGAATTGGAGCAAATGTCAACCAGGATTTCTGCAGTTTGACATCTGCTCTGATTCATGTCCATGTTTTCTAGGCAAAGGGGACAACCAGAAGTGTGGAGGAGAGCCCTAAGTTGAATACTGAGCTGCAGCCGACCTTGGCTCTTTCTCCAAGGCCTTGCAGATGCCAATCCTGGCACAAACAAACTTCACAATCCTAAACCACTTGAAAGAATGCCCATTTGCTTGCCCCGTCCCAGCCCTCCAGATGCTTGCCATGCCCACTGCTGATCTTCAGAAGGAACATGCGGGGGATGTGTTGCTTTTTGGATAGGTGTTGTAACTTGCACTAGCCATGTATCTATACCTGCACCTCACCTTATCTGCTGCACCTTGCAGTCTGTGCCTTGCCTATGCACTGATTGATGGACTAAAGTCTTTGGCAGAAGCCAAACTGGGAATCTGAGTTCTTCATGCAGCAGTGAGGGCCAGGACAATGGGGTGGAGTCAGATGCAAAACAGTGGCTTGCAGGGTGGAACTAATTACCTACTGCACTACATGAACTATTGGCTCATACGACAGGCACCCACAAGTACAAATCTACATCTAATTATTACTTATCAAAGATTCTATCAGCCTAATTTAAGAGGGTAGAGAGGCCTATTTGTTGTCACTGTTAGACAATTGGGGTATCAGAAATCCTTGCTGACCTCCTTCAAATTACCCAGTGACCTCTGAGTAGATCACAATCTACCTTCACCTTTCCCCAAAATTACAGGTGCCTCTTCATATATGACACACCGTCTCTTGTATTTTTTTAAAAAGTAAGACGAACTGTACAGTAAAAAGAAAGCAGCAACCATAAAGTTTTCATAAACCAAGATAATCTAATTACAATTCAAATGGTTAAATGGTAGAAATTCAAATTAAAACTATTGCAAAAGTCAGAATCATTACTACATGTTTTTCAGATTTTAATTTCTACAGTAGGCCTAATCCATTGCGTTTCTGGAGGAGTATTATTAAATCTCTGGTCTGAAAAGAAATTTGTGATTTAATTGGCATAGTGATGAGAAAATAAGACCTAATCACAGAGCATATCCAAATGGAAAAAAAAAAAACTGCTGCAGCTGCTTGGGTGGATTACAAGCACTACTAATACTCTCATTTGAAACTGATGCTACAAAGTAAAATACAAATGAAAAAGTATTTTTTAAAACTCCTGTGTGTGTTCAAATAAAGTGTGATTCTCCTTTATCACATACTAATTTCTAGAACTCATTTTCATTAGTTATCATGGATGGACTTTGGTGCAACACAGCTGAGGGCAGCCTACTATGTAATGCACTTGGATAACTGTTTAGACAATAAACACCACCACATTGCTTAAGAAGCGCATAATTTGCTGCCTTTCCTTTAAAATGCACAGAGGTCTGAACTCATTCTTTTCCTGCTTGCCACTGCCATGCATTCTAAAGTGGAAACATACAAATAATATGCATGTACATACTTCACAACTGATGTGTGTGTTTTACATTTTGGAAGTAGAAAACACGGCATGAACAATGAACTAAGCTGAAATGCTGGAATTTAATCTCTTCCAATGTGTTTTATCTCACTCAGATACTACAGTAGCACACCAAAACACAATTTTTTATTTACCATAGCCTTGGCCTTGGCCTGGAGCAAGATGGGGACTCTGAAATCTAATTTCATGGCAAGTAGAGTGTAAACACAAGACAAAGTAAGATAATATAATCAGAAAATTGTGGAGTTGGAAGGAATCCCAAGAGTCATATAGTCTTAACCCCCTGCAATTCGGGAATCACAACTAAAGGATCTCTGTCCAATGGCCAAGCACCTTATGCTTTAAGACCTCCGATGAACAAGATCCACTTTCAGAGGGAGTCCGTTCCACTATGAAACAACTCTTACTGTTAGAATTTTTTTCTTAATATTTATTTGGAATCTCCTTTCTTGTACCTTGAATCCATTGGTTCAGGTCCTACTCTCCAGAGCAGGAGAAAACAAGCTTGCGCCATCTTCCATGTGATGGGAAAAGCTTGCTTTCTCCTGCTCCAGAGGGTAGGAGCCAAACAGATCAGGAATAGTAGATTGAACAGTACAGAGCAAACACAAGTGACCCTCTAGTTTTTGACAATTGGCTTCATGCATTTTACATCCTATTAGCCCTCAAAGTCTTACGCTAGGACAAACAATTCTGAGAGGTGTGAAGTGCAAATTCCATTGAGTAAAGACTGCAGAGAGAATGCATTTTCTGTCTATAACATTTTTTTCTTTTAAGGAAACATCAGGAAGGGTACAAAATAGAAAGTGCCAACTTGCAGTTATATCTACGGTGGTACCTCGGGTTAAGAGCTTAATTCATTCTGGAGGTCCGTTCTTAACCTGAAACTGCTCTTAACATGAGGTACCACTTTAGCTAATGGGGCCTCTCGCTGCCGCTATGCAGCTGCCGCTTGATTTCTGTTCTCATCCTGAAGCAAAGTTCTTAACCTGAGGTAATATTTCTGGGTTAGTGGAGTCTGTAACCTGAAGCGTCTGTAACCAGAGGTAACACTGTACATCAGATTATTCTGTAACTATGCGTATGTGTTCTTGGTCCCCCCCCTCTCCCCCCCCCCATTTTCATGTGGACCTTCAATGCCTTGCTGCAGTTGATAAGTGACACATTCTCCGGCTGAAAATCTCCCAACAGCAAAACCTTAAAGTTGGCAGTAACAGCTTTTTGAAGCGTATCTCAAGTTCTTGTTTTATTAGTCATTTCTAATAGCAGTAGGGCAAAGGGGTTTGGTAACTGGACTCAGAAGCACTGCTAAGCGCCTTCCTTTCTCGAGGGGAATTCCACCACGAAGGAAATCAGATAGAAAAGGCACTGTTGTCCATTTAAGAGTGCAGGGAGATTTAGGGTCTGTTTTGGAACATTTTTTGGGGGGAGGGCGCCTGTCTGGTCACAGAAGTATCTGGGTGTACAGTGACACCTATCATGCAATAACCAGTTGTGTGCACCTGCCACCCTTCATATGATTTAGCTGTTAGTATATGTTGAGCAGCCTTAGGGAGAAGCAATTCTGAATGGCGTCTTGGAAGAGATGGGGGCAGACGCACACAATTGGCTTTTTACAGGCCCAAGCAACCACAGTTCATATGCGTTACAAGCATTTTTACCACAGCTATCAAAAACCCACAAAACAGCAACATTTCTTCTCTTTTTTAAAATGATGAATCTCTGACTAGGAAATCAAAAGGCTGAGCAGAACAGGGTATATTTTGGCAGTGGAAGAAATATATCATAGAGTCATAGTTGGAAGGGACCCTGAGGGTCCTCTAGTTCTGTAATGCAGGAATCCTGCCCATAAGCATCCCTGGGTAGGCTTAAATAAATAAATAAATAAATAAATAATTATTTATACCCTGCCCATCTGGCTGGGTTTCCGCAGCCTCTCTGGGCAGCTCCCAACAGAACATTAAAAACACAATAGAGCATCAAACATTAAAAACTTCCCTAAACAGGGCTGCCTTCAAATGTCTTCTAAAAGTCAGATAGTTGTTTATTTCCTTGACATCAGATGGGAGGGCGTTCCATAGGGTGGGTGCCACTACCGAGAAGGCCCTCTGCCTGGTTCCCTGTAACTTCACTTCTCACAGTGAGGGAACTGCCAGAAGGCCCCTGGTGCTGGACCTCAGTGTCTGGGCTGAATGATGGAGGTGGAGACGCTCCTTTAGGTATACTGGGCTGAGGCCATTTAGGGCTTTAATGGTTAGCACCAACACTTTGAATTGTGCTCTTAAACCACCAACCTTTTGGTTAACAGCCAGACACACTGACCTACGGCGCCACAGGAGAGCAAGAATATGTCAGCGGTAGTATGCTTGTGCTGGGAATCACAAGCTGTTACAGAACAGATGCTGTTGTATTCAGAGTCTTGCTTGCGGATCAGATTGGCCACTGGGAGATCAGGATGCTGGACTAGAGGAGACCTTGGTCTGATCCAGCAAAACACTAATGTTCTCATGTGCATGTGAACACTACTCTGCAGGAGTGCAAAATCTGAATAGATTTTATGTATCATTTTAAAAAAACCTCTTACAAACATTCCTTCGCATGCTGATGCTGACATCTCGGTAACTATCAACGTTTACCAGCAGCATGGGGGTGGCGGCAGAGAGACAGCTGCCCCCCCCATCAAGTAAATAAATAAATAAAAATTCTAAAGTAACTGAGCTATTGAGTGACAGATAACACAGTTCTGCCCCAGCCCCAACATAACACCTGCTTGCCTTAAAATAAACCCTGGCTACGCCCATGACCAGTAGTATCTGTAATTTTCAGGACAGGGATTATCAACATTTATATATGGAAGTTGACATCACCATATACTCGATTATTTCCTGTAACAGAAAGCCACACATAGCACGTTGGCTCCAGGGGTTCCTTGCATGAATGAAAAGGAACTCTGCTTCCTCAGGGATCCATGGTTACCACAGTCTATATACCTGGAGAGCTGCCTTATACCAAATCAAATCATTGATCCATATAGCTCAGTATTATCTACACTGCTGGTGGGCAACCTGTGACCCCAATCTCATTTTATGTGGCACCAACTGGCTGCCTCCAAGTTGCTCCATTTCCCCATCCCATCAGAATTCATTCCTCCTTCATTTCCTCCACTTCTTTCTATGTAGTTTTACAACAATGGGATGGTGCAGTATTTTAAAACCTAAGGGAGCTTCTCTTCTTCTGCTTTGAAAACTGGTCTTTATTGTGGATTAGCTAATCCATAATACTTTCATCTCTGTCTCCTCCCATCATTGGCTCTGCCTCTACCCACTGTTGGCATTGTAGGCCTCAAAAGCTTGCAGCCCTGTGGGCATCTGGCCCCCAACAGAAAGAAAGCTGTTTTCTCCTAGTCTACATTGGCAGGAGAAGGTTCAGGCAGGAGTCTTTCTTGTCCCAACTTGGAGATGCTGAATTTTAATATGGCTCCTTCTTCATGCAATGCATGGGCTCCTGCCGCTCCCGTCTCCATTGTTATTTGAATTTATATACCGCCCTATATTGCATGCTATCCCTGAGGGTTTCGATCAGATTTCAAGGGGATTCTAGAGGTGCTGCATGGCAGCATCCAGTGTGAAAATCCTGTTCCGTAACCAGACCACTAGTTGCAGTTTTATCAATTCAACTCTTATCAGATGAGCATGCATGCATGTTCAGCCTTGTATTCTTTTCTTAACTGAAAGCCTTTGGAAGGCACAAGCCAAACTGTGAATCCCCATCCTTGCATTCCATTTGCAGTGAAAAAATAAACCTGCATTCTTCTTTTTATTCTTTCGCTGAGTATTCAGGACGCCGTCCCTTCATAGCTAGCAGAAATGTTGACCTACTTCTTAGGAGGCACGGACAAAGCAAACCATTTTGTTCTACATGGAAAAATAATTTTCTACCACATACACCTACCACAGTTATTTGTATTTTCCTCCAAAGCAGAATACACCTTAAAAGACCTTCCAGACTGGAATACCTGTCCCTCAGAATTGGAGTTCACGTCTCCCTAAACTTTCAAATGTTTACGAGACCTGTGGGTGTGTTCAAACAAGCAGGCTTTCAGAATAAATTAAGTGGTGACTTGGCAAGCTAAGTAAGTAGGGGAAATAAATACTAAGCTGAGCTTGTGTGCTATTACTCTGGTAGAAAACAGAAACAGTAGCTTGTCATTTGCTGCTTTACTACATTTGAACTTCATTTGACTGACTGACAGACTGGAAAATGCTTAGGCTTGAGGACAAAAATTACCTTCTCAGGTTTCCTTCTGTGTCATTTAATATAGTGCACAGTCTCAATTTTCATCGTTTTCATCGTTTCAATTTTTCTTTCACTCTGTCTGCTCTCTGTCCATATTTGGCAGCCTAAGGAAGACACACGTACTTAGAAGATAAGAAGATCTTGTGATGCTACGAAGTGTAGGAAACTGGAAAGTGTAGGAAGAAGAAGAAGAAGAGTTTGGATTTGATATCCCGCCTTTCACTCCCTTTAAGGAGTCTCAAAGCGGTAAACTAGAAAGTGTAGGAAGCCACTGCAAGCAAAATACTATGGCAAGAGCCGAGAGGTTCCCCTCTCCTTTCAGTGGTGGTGAAGAGTGCAAGAAATTGCAAACAGAGACCAAAAACCTGTCAGGATCTAATAAGCAACATCATTCCCATAGATAGAGCAGCCATGGGGTTCTACTTTAGAGAGGACAGCCCTCTCTTTGAAGGCGAGTCCAGTCCAAGTCCAATTTTAAATAGATTTAAAAAAAAACTATGACAAGGGCACCTGTTCACAGTATTCTCCACTTTGTCTACTTAAATAATAATAATAATAATAATTTTTATTTATACCCTGCCCTCCCCAGCCAAGGCCGGGCTCAGGGCGGCTAACAAGCAATAATAAAAGCAAGTTGAATGATTACAACTTAAAAACAAAATTAAAATACAACATCAAAATATTGAAACATTAAAATATTAAAATGTAGCCTCATTGCAGGAGGAGAAAGGAAAAGAAAAAAGAAAGAGAGGGAGGGAGGGAATCAAACTGGCTCCAAGCCAAAGGCCAGGCGGAACAGCTCTGTCTTACAGGCCCTGCGGAAAGAAATCAGATCCTGCAGGGCCCTGGTCTCATGAGGCAGAGCGTTCCACCAAGCCGGAGCCAGAGTTGAAAAGGCCCTGGCTCTGGTTGAAGCCAATCTAACTTCCTTTGGGCCTGGGACCACTAGGGTGTTGCTATTATAGCAATCAGGTCTTAAAGAGTACCTGTACATATAATAAAATATGCAAATGTGTGTTCTCTTTGCTGCCATTGTGTAAGTCCCTACGCACAGGCTAGTTCATGCACTCTCCTGGTCCTTCAACGTGACTGTATAGTAGGGGAGCAGACAATGATGACAACATTGAGCCCCTGGTCCTCAGCGCTGCCCCCTTCATTGTCACCACTGGTGCTACTGCTTTAAGGCTATCTTGTATGTTTCATGATGGCAACGCTCAATAATTCTTCATGTGGAAGGGCCCAAAAAGGAGTGCATCTGTGGTCACTGGGCAACCACCAGAGTTTCCCACATTGTGTTTCGTTTAAACAGAAAGCAACTGGGGACATTTGCATGGTTGCCTAGCAATCACCCACTGCAATTCTCTCTATCCACCCCGCTGCTCCCCTTCCTCATTACAACTTACTGAGCTAAGCTAACATTAAGCTGGCTGGCTGGAAAGTCAGAGAGATCTGTATATGCTGTCTTCACTGAACATATACCACGTTCCTAAGCCCCCTGTGCAAATATTTCTGTTTTGTCAGATGTATAGTTTAATGTCTGCAGGAGATCATTTTTTTTTCATCTGTTTACAAAAAGGAGGCATCTGGTGGCTAGGTCAAAGAAATTCTCCTTCCCCACCTGTGTTTGAAACCCCAGAGGAATGTATATGCTACATATTGTAAATCTTTCCTGTCACAGCTCTTTCTAGCTGGCTGGGTTTTGTGGGAGGCTCATCTTTCTGCTGCATGTTTGTTACCTTACATGGTCAAAAGAGGGGATTCCCTCTCCACATGACAGAAGCTTCTATGGATGACAGTGATTCTTTTTTTTTCGTGCATAGTTGAATCTATGGCCAAGCCAGCAGCAATCTCTGTACTTACTACTCCTACAGTAGGTCACAGGGATTATTTCAAATGTGCAACATTTTCATTAGTGAAAATCTTTCCAGTGCAACTCCTCCTCCTCCTCCCACCCCCCCCCAAAATTCTAATGAAATGAAATGCTCAGGCTAGCAGGCATATGGAGGATAAAAAATAGATACGAGCACATAGGCAAAAGAATCCAGACTGGAAAATGTGTGCAACATGGAATTGACTCCAACGGTACTGTTAAAATGCAGGAAGCAATGTGTTACATTAGCTCCCTTGATAAGGCACTCTTAATTATGATGTCTGTGAATTTATTCTTAAAATATGTTGTGATCACATCCCTTAAAGGTAAAGGTAAAGGTACCCCTGCCCGTACGGGCCAGTCTTGACAGACTCTGGGGTTGTGCACCCATCTCACTTAAGAGGCCAGGGGCCAGCGCTGTCCGGAGACACTTCCAGGTCACGTGGCCAGCGTGACATCGCTGCTCTGGCCAGAGCCAGAGCCAGAGCCAGAGCCGCACACGGAAACGCCGTTTACCTTCCCGCTGGTAAGCGGTCCCTATTTATCTACTTGCACCCGGAGGTGCTTTCGAGCTGCTAGGTTGGCAGGCGCTGGGACCGAGCAGCGGGAGCGCACCCCGCCGCAGGGATTCGAACCGCCGACCTTTCGATCGGCAAGCCCTAGGCGCTGAGGCTTTAACCCACAGCGCCACCTAAGTACATCAATGGCAGTTTATGTGAGCAGAGGTACTTAGTAAATTCATGTTTTAACAGTTGTCTACATATCACGGTATTGTGTGGATCCCATTGCATACTCATGCAGTCCAATCCTAAACATGTCTGCTCAGAAGTAAGCCCCACTGAGTTCAATGAGACTTAGTCCCAGATAAAGTGTAGGAATGCAATCTTATGAATTGATTGGTGGGCTGTTAATAAGTTATCTGTAAAGAAACCCTTGCCTAGAGGCTGTTAATTCCATGTAAACTAGCTGAACAAATCACTAAGAGATAACTGCAATGTTGATATGAATCAATGATTTCTTTGGTGATTTACTCATTTGCCATGTGCGCTGTAAAAACAGATACATGTCCTGCCGTTTATTGGATTATAAAAACAGAAATTGTAAGGACATACATACAGTACACATAAACAGAAAAAAGCAACACAACTTGATTTATTTGGTCAGATTCTGGGTCCATTTCCCTTGTTTTTCTTTAAAAAAAACCTGAATGCAAGACACGCTACCATGCTTTTTATGGATAAAAATGGTATATATTTGGGATATAAAGATAGATAAATTTATCAGAGCTGTGGTGCTATCCATTTTCCTTTACACATTATTTTGTACCAGGCAGGTAGCAAAGTGATTCAGATGGGATACTGAGTTTACAGCATGTATGTTTATTTTGAATTTTCTCCCTAGTAGGTGTGTTTAGGATTGCACCACATACACATATTGCTGCCCAAGTGCCTTTCTAACTTGAACACAAACTGAGTTTTAACTTTGAATTATTATCTCATAAGCTTCGGCCACATTATTTCAGTGGCAATCTACGCAGCTGTTTCCAAACTCCACATTTCAAATTAGCTGTTTGATGGAAGGTTGGAAAGTTCAGCTGAGAAACAATTTGTTGAAACCCGGTAGTCACAAATAACCCCATTTAAATTACTAGGTTAACCACACCTAATGCTTTCATGGACAGATATTCATGTGTTTAGCATCATGCTGCCTGTTTCCTCAGTTCAGGGCAGTTGGCACTTATTTTATTTATTTGTTGATGAGGATTTTACCTTGCCCTTCCTCCCATGGGAGCTCAGGGCAGCTTACAACGATAAAACATATAACATACAACCTTTGAAACACAGTGCAAACCATAACAACTATTTAAAAGAGCAGCAAAGCAGCTAAACAGATCATAGGGTGCTTAACACAAGCTGTGTTGTCAATTGTCATCCAAAGGCCCGAGTAAACAAATGATAAATGACTGGACTAGATAACCCTCATGGTCCCTTCCAAGTCTACAATTCTATAATTCATCTTTGGGGGCAACCTGAATGCTGCCTAACACTTCCACATGTGGGATGCTGCCACAGAAAATGTTTTCTCTTGGGTTCCCTTCCTCCTCACCTCAGCCAATGGTGGAATAGACTTCAGTTTGATTGGTATTAGGAGAAATGCTCTACTAGATATCTGGGTCTTGGACCATTTAGGGCTTTATACACCGAGTGCAAAACCTTCAGTTGGATCCAATAAGTATCCTGGCTGCCAGAGCACATCTTTCAGAATTGGAGCGATGTGATGTCACCATGCTGTGCTTTCCCAAAGTTGAGCCAGAGCATTCTGCACCAGCTGCACCTTCCAGATTGCTCTCAAGGGAAGTCCCACAAACCATAATCTGTCAGGGGTATTTCCAGGCCAGGGCATGGGCTACTGAGGCTAAACCATCTCAATCCAGGAACACTTGAGTCTCCAGTGGCAACTTAAAATCTAGGAGCTATGATGCATCTACTCCTTTAGGGGCAGTGCTACCCCTGTTAGAACAATCTTCATCTTGTCGGGATTCAGTTTCAGTATTCCAGCAGTATTCCAGCTTGACATCATCTCTAGGCACCACTCCAGTTCCTGCACAGCCTTTCTCAGATGGAATAAAGTGATAGAGCTGGGCAACATCCACATATTGGTGACACCACACCACAAAACTCCCTATGGCTTCATGTACATATTTAGCATGGGAGATATGGTGGACCCTGTGGGAGCTTCATAGCTCAACTGCCATGAGCGGTAGTCTCCCAGTTCTGTTTTCTGGTGATGACCCTGCAGGCAGGAATGGCACCATCTTAAGATGCTCCCTCCTTTTCATCCCACTCAGCTGCCCCAGGAGGAGACTATGGTCAGTCAAAACCACTAAGAGATGAAGGAGAAAGTAGTACTCCTCTCTCACTCTTTTGATACAGGTTATCAACCAAGACCACTTTGGTCCCACAACCAGGTGAAAAGTTAGGTTGAAACTGGTCTCAATAATCTGGACTCTTACATAGGAGATGGAGACTTCACTCCTTCCTGGCTCTCAGCCAGGCCTTGATCTGGACAGCCTATGATGAGCTTCCGCCTCCTTCCAAATAGGCTCATGTGCAGCTAGATGGACGCTTTGCTGACAGCTGTGAAGTGGCTTCTTGTGTTGCCACCTCTTCTGCTCCTGGGGGAGATATGGTTGGGTGTGACAGAGTTCTGGGAGTAGGGGAAGGGATATTCAGAGCAAACTGCTTTTCACAGTTACTGGTGGTATGAAGATCTGCTTTTGAGACCTGTTCCCCCTCTTCCTAGACTGAGGAGACCTTAGACATGACATGTGGGAAGGGTGAACCCTGAGACAGGCCCTAGTCACAATATCCTTAAAGAGCAAGAATTCTGAAGTTGATCAACGTAACCAGGAACACTGTTATTGGCATCAATAAAACAATAAATGAAACATAGTGGATAAAATATAATAGATGTTTTCTATTTGACAAGGGCATTGGGCAGAGCAATGAATATGAATTTTACCTTTGTTAGACAGCCTAGTTTCGGCACGCACTCGTACTCCCTTCTATACAGTGCTTTTTTTCTAAAAAAAATGTTTACGGGTACTCTCATTTACTTACTCATATTGAAATACTGCCCCTCAATGAGGCCAAACTTCACAAAATGTTCTGGGGTATGCATACCCTTGTGTACCCCAGAAAAGAGCACTGCTTCTATAACCTCTGTCTTGGTAAGCAAGAGGCATTATCAGAATTTAGGGACACATTCCACCAGGCAAAAATATTCAAGGGTGTGAAGATGAGTTGGTGACCAATGTGGTCTGAGGAGAGAGGGTGTGGCCTGTGGAGGGTCCTGAGGGGCCAGACAGAGTGCCCCCCAAGTCTGAGGTCCCCCATCCCTGTTTTAGGATATGACTAGCCAAAAATGCCAATCATGCATACAGCTGCATACGTATTACAGCTTGACTCTAAATCTGTTAGTTTTTGGATAGTCAATGGTCAAATATTTCGCTGAGGTAGACTGACTGACGACATTTTAATAATGAATTCTAAGAACTCTTGTACAAAGGAAATGGGCCATTTTAAAATAGAATGCACATTTTGGTCAATGTGGCTTTTTCATTCAGCTTTGAGCTGTAGGATATGCACTTCTGAAAATGCCTTTGAGGCCACAAAACGGTGTACAGCTATGCAGCATCAAAGCCTAAAACCGCAGTTTTGTGATTACTAACAAAACTTGGCATAGAGCTACATGTCATTTACACAAATGTATCTTCCAAAGCCCGTGCCTGATGAGCAAGTAGTGTGTGTGTGTGTGTGTGTGTGTGTGTGTGTGTGTGTGTATATGTATAAAAGAGAGAGAGAGAGATGGGGGAGTGGGATATAGAAAGTTGTAGAAGGGGCATTGCACAGTCTTTCTTGCTCTTACCAAATCTCCCCTTCACACGGCTCCCCCAAGCAACTTCCTCCGACTACAACATATTTGGACCCTCATTTGGGGGCGGGGAAATGGTTAACAATTTGGGATGGCAGCAGCTTTCCTCCCATGGCAGGTAACAACATGGGTGGGAATTTTCATCAGGGCTGCAATATATTGTAATATATGTAATATAAGGGGTGGTTTAACCCTGAGGAACACAAATGATTGACCTGGAATAGATGTGTACAAAAGATGGATGTATGACTCACTTTGAAACAGATTGAGGTGGATCAGCACACACGGCTGCAACTCCTGTGCGTAATTGATGGGCCTGGAGCCAGGCTTCCTTTTCTCAGGAACAATGTCAGGAGTTCAGAGTGGGAGAGAAAACGGGCAGGGCCAACCTCAGATGTACAGACTAAGCCAGAAGCGCTTGCACAAGAGGAGCCCATTGTGCCAGTACATCCCTGGCCCAAGGCAGTCTCACGATTTACCTCTGACACAGTTCAGAAGCCCTAACAGAACCACAGTCTTCCTCACTCCACCAGAGTCCATGACTGCTGGGTCTCTTCAAAAGGGGAAGGCAGAGCTAGTTGCTGAGAGAGAAACAACACTGCTGTTTAAGGTTGCCCCCAAGACTGAGGGGGCCCAGCGCATGTCCTGCACGTGTGATAACATGCACGCATCACACGAGTGACATGCACCATGCGTCTCACAGATGTGATGTGCATTGTTTGGAGGAGACTGAGCACTGAAGCTGTGACGCATGCACAACAATGAGGGGGCCCAGTCCCCTTCCCACAAATATTGAGGGGGGTCGAAGTCACCTCAGCCTCCTAGGGTTGGCGCTCTAGAGTTGGGTTAGGCAGCAACCATAGTGTAGTCATGCCATTGGAAAATCATTATTTTGGACATTATAGTCATTTCAAACCAGGAAGTACTGGGAAGGATTAGTGTATAAGGAGATGAAGGGGAACACATAGAATCATAGAATGGTAGACTTGAGAGGGACCATGAGGATTGACTTGCCCAACCGCCTGCAATGCATGTAGCTTGTTCCCGACAGCCAAACCACAGTAACTTCTGAATTGAGCTATTGTTTTTTTGCTGTGCTTAACAACTACCCAAACGGTGTCACGCAAAAATGCCCAGATGGTTTGGTTATGAGGAGCGACCCACCCAGATCACTGTATTTTGTCAGCCAGGTTGCAATTTTAGATAGTTCCACAGTGCTCTTTCATTATGACAACAGCCCCTTAAAGGGCCAGCACACACATACAACATGAACAAGAGAAAAGGTTCTACTTTACTGTAGGCTACTTCTTTTTTTCCCTTGTTAACCACATACTTCATCTCTCAACCCACTACCCCCACTCTGAACAGTGAAACAGAAACCTTACGCTTAGGCATTTCCCACAAAGTTAACACGCACACACCCAAACCCTGAAAGCTGATTTACTGTTCATGTGTGAACAAATAAAACCCCCAGAAATCTGTTGTTTTAAGCTGAGTGCACACAGCTTGTCCCTGCAGCTGTGTGGCACGCAGATGAGGTCATCCGTATTACAGAGCCAACAATGTCTGTAGGCCTGCCGCCCAAAGCCTCCAGACAGCATGAAACAGGAAGGCGAAGAATGTGTGGAAGACAGAGCAAGCCGTATTTTGCTCAGGAGAGAATTCTGGCGATTGTGAGGCCAGAGATTCTCATCTTGATTCCTACCATGACAACGAATTCAGCCTGTAAACACTGAGGAAAACTTCACATGTTATGGTTTCTTTGGGCGTGCTTGGAAAATGTTTTATGTGTACACTATATATGGTATGAACACGCCAAATACATATTTGAACTTGTGGATCATGTAGGTGCTTGTAGGTGTGGCTCCAGCAGCACCAATTGGATTTACTCAGTGCATTACACTGCATATTAATTAGCCCCTCTGCATGACTCACAAAAGAGGATACAATTTTTCATTTGCTGAATTTTTTGTATAGATGCAAATTTCATTTCATGATATTTTTAGGGTTGCCATACATCCAGATTTTCCCGGACATGCCCAGGAATACTGCAGTTGGCAGCAGTGTCCAGTCAAAAATCGGGGAAATGTTGTGGAAAATTCAGACACTGCAGCTCATGTCAGCAGGGCTGTTTTTGCCCTTTCTCCATAAAAATAGCTCAAAAACGGCTCAACAACTTTGAGCAAAACTAAAAAAAAGAGAAAAAGCTCAACTTCTCTGTCCGGATTTTCACTGTTTGAAATATGTCAGCCCTCATTTATATCCAACCTTTCCTCTTCCAAGAAACTCAAGGTGGCATTGTAGGGTTGTTATAACACACACACATGCAATATGGATGTACTAATGATGGATTATTTGTGATTCCTGTGTTGCAAGGGGGTTAGACACTAGATGATCCTCAGGGTCTTTCTCAACTCTATGATTCTATGATTTGTATTTGTAACCACTCTGAGACAAGGAAGGGGAAACTATGACACTTCTAGAGGTACTATTTCTTCCTTGTTTATAAAGAATAAACACTACAGTGGTACCTCAGGTTACATACGCTTCAGGTTACATACGCTTCAGGTTACATACGCTTCAGGTTACAGACTCCGCTAACCCAGAAATAGTGCTTCAGGTTAAGAACTTTGCTTCAGGATGAGAACAGAAATCGTGCGGCGGCAGTGGGAGGCCCCATTAGCTAAAGTGGTGCTTCAGGTTAAGAACAGTTTCGGGTTAAGAACAGACCTCCGAATTTAGTTCTTATCCCGAGGTACCACTGTATTCACAAAAGGGTGGTCCTGTGTTTTGCCGAGATGAGAGAAGACAACTTATCTGTCATATTCGTTCCCCTCTCAGCGGAAGTGATGAGTTTTGCTTTCTAATGTCTGGGAATGTGAAGCGACTACATATCCTTGCATCAAAGAATTGCCAGTTGTGAAAGTTGGGGGTTTCAGTTGCTATGTCAGAAATGTGCATGCATTTTAATTTACAGTAAAGCAGTAAACATATGCATGATTTTCCATTCGCTGGTGACTGAAATGTGCACACACACTGCTATCTACTCTTTGAGAATAAAAATCAAATTTATACTTACTTCTTCCCCTAAAGCTAGGAGTAGATAACAATTACAATTACACACACAGAGGTTTCTTGCCTCAGACGAAGGGTGTACATAACTTCTGATGCTTATTAAAAATATCCAAGGAATTTTAGACATTTTTAAAGCTATATTATTCATAGCATCTAATAATGCAGAATGTAGAATGGATTTAAAATGAGAATGTTGGAATGAAAGCTATGTGTCAGACAGGTATTGTACTATTTTATTTTACATTTGCAACAAAAGGGATCAAGAAATAAAACCTCTTCATTAGAAATGTCATTTTGACATAGTAATTTTTTGGTACTGAAAAACTGAACATAATTTTGCTTCTTATTTTTCTACAGACATCTTTTACATATAATTTGTCATCTATGCGTTTCAGAAAACGCTTTACACTACAGCTGAGGTTTGTGATTAAGGTGCTCAAGGAGAGGGTGTTATATTGCCTGGCAAGTTCCAATCTAAGAGGAACACCACAACTAACTGAATTTGATCACTTATTCCAAAAGCAAACTAATGAATCATCTTGCTTTATCAGTTTTCCAATGAAGCATGGCTCTGTCTAGGGACGTGCAGGATTGTGACATTTGTTAGAAGAGGAGGTGGCGGTGGCGGTGGCGGTACAGAGTGCTGCATTTGGTGGATAATAGAATCATGGGACGCGGGTGGCGCTGTGGGTTAAACCACAGAGCCTAGGACTTGCCGATCAGAAGGTCGGTGGTTTGAATCCCCGCGACGGGGTGAGCTCCTGTTGCTCGGTCCCTGCTCCTGCCAACCTAGCAGTCTGAAAGCACGTCAAAGTGCAAGTAGATAAATAGGTACCGCTCCGGTGGGAAGGTAAACGGCGTTTCCGTGCGCTGCTCTGGTTCACCAGAAGCGGCTTAGTCATGCTGGCCACATAACCCAGAAGCTGTACGCCGGCTCCCTCGGCCAGTAAAGCGAGATGAGCGCCGCAACCCCAGAGTCAGCCACAACGGGACCTGATGGTCAGGGATCCTTTTACCTTTACCAAGAATCATGAAACACGGGAAGCAGCCGTTTACAGAGTCAGACCATTGGTCCATGTAGCTCCATATTGTCTACACTGATTGGCAGCAGTTCTCCAGGATTTCAGACAGAGCGTTCTTCCCAGTCCTAACCTGGACATGCTGGGGATTGGATCTGGGGCCTTTTGCCTGTGAAGCAGGTCGTCTACCACCAAGCAATGTGGGGCATGTGACCTAAGGAAATAGGATTGGTTAAGAGGCATGGCTTACAGCACTCCATGGGCACAGACATGTGGCAGTCCATTGTGAACATGGTACTCTTATGCACACATGCTTTGCACAGCTGCACAAAATGTGGTCCTGCTCAAAAAGCCACCCCATATTGTTTCCCCCCACCTTTTGTGGGAAATTCGGTAAGTTAACCCCCCCCTGTGGAATTCCAGATAAAAGGGGGAGATGGGATGGCATTTTGTTGATATCACATAAAGGTAAAGGACCCCTGGACAGTTAAGTCCAGTCAGAGGTGCCTATGGGGTTGCGGCGCTCATCTCGCTTTCAGGCTGAGGGAGCCAGCGTCTGTCCACAGACAGCTTTCTGGGTCATGTGGCCAGCATAACTAAACTGCTTCTGGTGCAGTGGGACAGGGTAACAGAAATCAGAGTGCATGGAAATGCCATTTACCTTCCTGCCACAGCGGTACCGATTTTACTACTTGCACTGGTGTGCTTTCGAACTGCTAGGATGGTAGAAGCTGGGACAGAGCAACAGGAACTCACCCTGTTGCGGGGATTCAAACCGCCGACCTTCTGACTGGCAAGCCCAAGAGGCTCAGTGGTTTAGTCCACAGCACCACCCGCGTCATATGAACACTGTTAAAAAATAAAAAAAATCCTTCCAGTAGCACCTTAAAGACCAACTAAGTTAGTTCTTGGTATGAGCTTTCGTGTGCATATATCTGAAGAAGTGTGCATGCACACGAAAGCTCATACCAAGAACTAACTTAGTTGGTCTTTAAGGTGCTACTGGAAGGAATTTCTTTATTTTGTTTTGACTATGGCAGACCAACACGGCTACCTATCTGTAACTGGAACTGTTAAAAAAAATTGCACGCATGTGCAGCATTCACGTCACAAGACATTGCTATATGGAAGCTGTCTGCATTGGAGGATGAAGACCACGTGGTGGTGACATACCTCACACCTGTCCTGTTTTTATGATTTTGGAATTATAGAAGGCACCCCAGTCTCTGATTCCATCCTGGGATGTCCTGGGATTTCAGTCTAGGGGACCAAAAGAGCGCAGACATGTGTCTTTTGGTTTCACACCTCACTGTCTGGCTGCCGCCGCCAACCACCACCCACACAAGGAGAGCAGCAGCTTCCAGTAGTACAGTGCCACTTCTGGAAGCACATCACTACGGCCCTCTTCATACGTGCGTAGCAGTGGCAGACTCTGGGAGTGGGCAGGTGAGTGGGCAGCCGTGCACAGTGGCACATGCACACACTCACGAGCCGGTACGGTGGCGGCAGGGGAGACGAGCGGTCAAGCGGCAGTGGCAATATGGTGTCTGTGTCTCTGTCTCTCTGTGTGTAGGGATATCCCACTTGGCTTTTGGAAAATGTTGGAGTGTATGTAGTGATAAAATGCTGAAGTGTAGGAGTTTGTTACAACGGCCGCTATAGGAGAGTCCCCAAATGCAAGCAGGCATGCTGAACCTATATAAATCCCAGAGTGTAGCAGTTTATAGCATACCATCCATTTTATTAAGCTCAGCTGACAGTTATACAACAGTGATCTGGCAACAGACGATGTAGTGCTCAGCAAGCTGCTCTTCGGCTGGAGACACGCAGGGACACAGCCCTGATCAGCCATGAAGTTGACTGGGTCACCTTGGACCAGTTACTTTCTGAGCCTAGCCTAATGCACGGGGTTGCCATGATGATAAAGTGGGGTAACCTATAACCTTGTGTAGCATTGCTTCCCTGCACTTGGGGGAAGACAAGAGATACTAAGATGAATATTAAAGCACCGTTCTGTGTACCGTCTACCTTTTCAGACGCTGGTGAAGTCCATTCTGAGCTATTTCTAGCAGATTATGGGATAATTATGTAACTGTATAACATAATGCAAAGAACAGACACCTCTGCGTCTTACAATTGCAGAGGAAATGCTCTTGGCCAGGTAAATGGATGAATGCAGGTCCTGAAGGTCCTACACTTGCTCCCTGTACGTTTCAGAGCACAATTCAAAGCGTTGGTGCTGACCTTTAAAGCATGAAACAGCCTTGGCCCACTATACCTGAAGGAGCGTCTCCACTCCCATCGGTCAGCTCGGACACTCAGGTCCAGCGCCGAGGGCCTTCTGGCGGTTCCCTCACTGCAAGAAGTGAGGTTGCAGGGAACCAGGCAGAGGGCCTTCTTGGTAGTGGTGCCCGCCCTGTGGAATGTCCTCCCATCAGATGTCAAGGAAATAAACAACTATCTGACTTTTAGAAGACATCTAAAGGCAGCCCTGTTTAGGGAAGTTTTTAATCTTTGATGTTTTATTCTGTCTAATATTCTGTTGGGAGCCGCCCAGAGTGGCTGGGGAAACTCAGCCAGATGGATGGGGTATAAATAATAAATAATAATAATAATAATAATCATTATTATTATGCTATGTACCCCAAGCTTACTATATTAGGAAACACCACTGTATGGGTTCTGGGTCCACTAACAACTTATAGCAGGTATCTTCATCTTTTTAAGACCCAGGACTTAGTTATAACTGAAACATACATTTGGAGACCCATTTCTTAATTACAATATATTTGCATGGTGGTAGTGCTCCTTTTGCGACCTACCTTACATCAGACTGTGATACACTAATGGGACCTGACCCATCAACCGAAGACCAGTGACCTAGAAGAATGAAGAACGGCTTGACATATCTTAATCTCAAAAGCCCTTAAGACAAACTTGTGCAGCAACTTGTAGGCCTTTGGATCTGCCTAGATGCTGTGACCTTAGGGCAAGTCCTCAAATAACCAAACTTTTTAATACTAAGGGAATCTCTCTAAATTGCAAACTGTCATTATAACCACCATTGCAGATAACATGGTCAAGTCTTTGCTGTGAACAAAGTATCAGAGCTGTGCTGTTCAATTATACCGCTGGGACCAAAAAAAAGAAGAAGGGGGGGGGAGGCATGATTTATGACAATCACAAGACGAAGATAAATACCTCTGGAAACGACACAGGCTTCCGATTACTTGCTTATCTATTTGGCAAGAAGGACACCTCTAAACACCAGATAAAGAAATTGCAACTATGGAACTATAGAAATGCAATTATTGCATTTCAAAACCTTCCAAGGATTGTCAGGACTGGGTAAGATGTGGCATGTGAATTCTAGTTTTAGATTCCTCCTCTTCCTGTTTCTTCAAAATCTTTGATCGGGTGATTGCAACAGCCTGTTAGTCCTCATTCAGGCATTCATATGGATCAAGGTGTTAAGTTTTTTTAAGGAGGTTTTTAAAAATAAAAATTCATCTGATAAATAACTATTTCTGACACTGCATCTGTTAATTTACCCTACAGCAGAGCCCATTTCAGAAGAGCATCTGTTGTTTGTGTTTCTCCACATATCACCAACTGCAAGTTAGAGCCTTCAGTCAGACTGTAGCTCATTGATGTCTACGGCACTGAAAGACGACGAGGCTCTGGACAGAAAAGAGAGCAAGAGTGAACAAACGAGAACAGTGTAGACTAATGTCACATAAAGTTCTTTTGCATTGGGAAACATCTTGATAGGAAACTTTGAGAACCATATGCTGCATCCTGCCAGAGATTCAGTTGGCTGGATTTAGTGGCAAGCTCAAGAAGGAAAGAGGTTTCACTCTAGCACAAGCGTTTTCTTTAGGAAATATAAATGATAATTTAGCTCCAGGATAAGATACTGGTTTAAAAGCTGAAGAGGAACTTTCCATTTTGGGACTAGACTAGAAGTGGAAGAAGCCAGAAGGAAAGGATGGGCCTGCAAATTATCTGAGCAAAAGCATGATTCCAGTGCTGTGTTTGAGGTGGTAACAAGAAAGTGGGGAAAGGGGACCTCAGCGAGGGTTTGCCTGCATAGATGTTCTTAACACCTGGTAACTCATTTCAAAGGTGCTTGCTGCACACACTGACCAACACACATATAATGGTAGCATGCTATACTCCATAAACATAGTAAACTGCCCCTTCAGATGTGGATGGGGGCTGCCTGTTGTAACACTTACCGTATTTTTTGCTCTATAAGACACACCCGACCGCACCTAGTTTTTAGAGAAGGAAAGCAAGAAAAAAAAAAATATTCTGAATCAAATGCTGTTGAAGAGGCTTTGCGTGGCTATCCCTGAAGCCAGAACAGCAAGAGAAACTGCTGTTCTGGCTTCAGCGATAGCTGCACAGCCTGCATTCGTTCCATAAGACACACACGCATTTCCCCTTAATTTTTAGGAGGGAAAAAGTGCGTCTTATAGAGCAAAAAATACGGTACATTGATAAACGCTTTCCAGGCAATAGCATCACGTCTAAACTGTATCTCAGTCTAGGGCTCATCCCTACTTTTGCTTTACCATCACCTTGGTTGTTTTCTGTACCGATTAATCACCCTGTTTCCGAGAGCATTTCTCCTTTGCCTTGTAAAAAGACTCACCTGCTACATAGGATCTTATCAGATGTGTGGAAAAAATCCGAAAAGACTTTGCTTAACCAAGCTTCAGTTTAGTAAGGTTGGATTTTCGTAAGCCACAGTCATGGAACAACAAGAAACCTCTTTCTCAACACACTTAAAAGCTATTCTGTCAGCAAAGATACACCAGTAGACCAGCTAAAAAGGGATGGTGGTCAGGACATGGGGTGATCTGAGGGACTGTAGGATATGTCCTAAATGGATTTGCCCTACCCGGACACTCCCATCAATGGTTCAACTTTCAAGACTTGGTGCAAGAAATTTCCCTCCCGCTGATTTTCCTCCCAATTGTTCCTTTGCAACTGCAGTTTACATGCTGCATACCTGGTGTCAGGTGCGGGAGCAGGTGGACTTGGCTAGGGATTTAAAGCCTAATTTTACCTGCAGGATGGAGTTTTCTCATGTCTGTTTAGGATTGTTTTGCCCAGTGATTAGCCTGGTTAAACATACTAAATTAAAAACTCCCCCTCCTTCAAAATGCCACTGTTGTATAGGTAGCTCTCTAACTACACAGACCTCCAGTTTTAATGTTGTAAATTTCTTTTTATGCTGTAGACTGTATGATTTTTAGAGGAAAGTTTTCCTTTTATTTTCTGTCATCCATTGTAAAGGCCTTTGGCTATATACAATAAAAAATGACTTGAAGACCTTTGCTTTAACTTTGAAAATACTATCCAAATTAAATAAGTTCAGTAAAGTTTTTTTTAAAAAAATACTATGCTTTAAAACAATGTCAGTAACATGAATAGAGCAAGAATGGAATGAGCAATGTGTGATTTTACTCAGAGTATTGAAAACATGGTTAAAGTTTCGGTGGGAACTTATTTAGAAGATCTAAACTGAACTGGATGACCCACTGTAAAAACTTGATTCCAAGTCTAGGTTTCCTGAGTGATATTTGTTATATTAGAACAACAATTTCATTTTAAAAATACTCCGTTCTATTAAATTGTTACCATACTGTCTATTTTCTTGAGAAATAGACCTCACAGCACCCAGACAGAAAAACTGCAATACAGTACTTTGTGTAGAGTGTTCTCTGGGGAAATGTAGAGTCATTTGTTGCACTTAATGGGCACAACCTCAAATCTCTTATTTTGCTTAATGTAAATTTCTTGCTAGTAATTCTGGAAGGGAATGAGCAAGGCCCAATTCTTCTTCATCAGAGCATGCTGGACATATGGCATGTGGATATCTGGCTGGTTGGCAGGCCTAGGAGGAAGGGGGAGACGTATCTGAAATGATAAATACTGTTCTGGGTGCTTTTAGAAGAAGAGCAGGGTATTATTAAGTTATATCATTTATTACAAATATCCAGTGGAAAGAAAGCAAATCAAAACAATGTGGGGAAGGATTCTACCCCTCCGTTTCCTATTCACATCTAGGACACAAAAATGGAAAGAATAAGCGCTATGGAGAAGGAACATAGAAATGGACAGGAATATAACTGATGTGTAAAGGGATGGATTAAATCACGAGAAAAAATGGATTGTTACAGATTAAGTGAAGGGTACAGGATTGACTAGGGACATGGGTGGCGCTGTGGTGTAAACCACTGAGCTTTGGGCTTACCGATCAGAAGGTCGGCAGTTTAAATCCCTGCGACGGGGTGAGCTCCTGTTGTTCATTCCCAGCTCCTGCCAACTTAGCAGTTCGAAAGCATATCCAAGTGCAAGTAGATAAACAGGTTCTGCTCCAGTGGGAAGGTAAACGGTGTTTCTGTGCGCTGCTCTGGTTTCACCAGAACTGGCTTAGTCATGCTGGCCACATGACCTGGAAAAACTGTGGACAAACGTTGGCTCCCTCGGCCAATAAATTGAGATGAGCGCCGCAACCCCAGAGTCATTCGTGACAGGACCTAACAGTCAGGGTACCTTTACCTTTTCCTTTAACAACTCTCAGGGCTGACTTAACTGTCAGGGGTCCTTAACTTTTACCTTTTACAGGATTGACTACTGGTGTAACCAAAAATAAGGGGAAGACTTGAAGGATAATCATGGTTACAGGCAGGAGTGAAAACTTGAACAAAATATTGGGGGGTCCCAGGTAAGCCCTGCCCCGCAGAGTCAATTACAATATGCGGTGCACCACACCATTTCAATGGCAGGGCCCATCAACTTTGGCTCAAATATTTTATTGGGGTCAAGAAGGGCTCCTATTGTTACAAGGACAGTAGGGATGGTGGGCAGTTGAGGAACTTACCCATGTGCCCTACAGAGATGAGGAAAGGGAGCAACTGCTAGGAGCAGAGCTGTGGTAGCAGTGTATAAGGAGAGGCTCCAGCTCCCATCAGCCCATGCCAGCAAGGATAATGGTCGGGGGTGATGGGAGCTGGAGTCCAGCAGCATCTAGAGAGCACCACATTGGCCCTCCCCAATATAAAGGTTTGGGAGAGGGACATGCCACTTTTCTGAGACTATGCACTCAACACAGTCTCCCCAGGAACTTTTCTGTCTTGTCCTTATATTGCACTGACACAGGCCCCAGCCTTCCTCCAGTTTAACTTTTCTCGTGGTCCTAGTGCATGGTTTTTGTTTGGCCTTGGACCTGGCCAGCCAAGACCCTATGCAGCTTTTCACATTAGTTCCAAACAACATTAAAAAACATCCTACCTGCTCCCCAAGGGGCTTAAGACTTTGTTCTTCCCTCCCCCATTTTATCCCAATATCTATACTATTTTATATTAACACATTTTTTCTTTTCTGTTCCCCATTCAGTCCACCAGGCTCCATTAATTACATTAACTGGAGCAGCTTTCGTCAACCTGGTGCCCCTTTGCACCAAAGTTTGTTGGGAGCTGTAGTCCAAACCACCTGGAGGGCACCAGGTTGGCAAAGACTACTCTAGAGTTGTCAGGGCTACACAGTAGAACACCTTATCTCTCAACACAGAGAACAAATGGGGGGAATGGGACTGTTTTGAAAGTGTATCATTGCAGTTGGCTACTTAAAAGAGGGGATTATTTGTTGCAACTAACCTCTAATAAGCTGAATTGGTATAAATGCCTGCTTCACAGGGCACCATGAAGGGAGTGGGGCAGAAAAAGGATCAGATGCATTGCCTCCAACATCCCACTGATCAAAAATCAGGATGCTTGCTTTTATTGTTCCTGAGCTCTGGTGTGAGCCAGATAACTCAGACCAGAGCATGAGACCAAAAACCAAGTGCCTTTTGGTATGATGTTCTGCTGCAAGCCAGCTGACTTGGGCCAGAGCACCGGATCAAAAACCAGAACATTCTGGAATCCAAACAGAAGCTAGGATATTCCGCTCAAATTGGGACGGTTGAGGGGTATGCAATTGAAATATGAATGCTGACTCAGGACCTGTTTTTGAATCTTGGCCTTGGAGTTAAGAGCCTGTGGGCTCTGCTTCAAGCTGGGTTAGCAGTGATCTCTGAAACCCACTTTGAAAGCCATGACAAGTTATTGAGATCTAGAAGCTTAAGGCAAATACCAAAAACAATTAGATGTCACTCCCGCCCCTTGTCTACCATCAATTCAAAAGCCACATTCTAAGTACTTTTACTGTAATGCAGTTGGGAAGATCCTTGAAGTGGTTTTTACTTTTTCAGAGCAACACAGATACAAGCATTTGAATTTCAGGGAAATCCCCCCCTTTGATCTTGCTCTTTACTTTTCTGAGAAATCAAGAAAAAGCTTTGCACAGAAGAAAAGGTTCATGAAGTAGCACCAACAAATCACATAAATCTGCCTAGGTCAAGATTTAGAGAAGAGTTGGTCAAATCTAAAAGGGAGTTATGAGTCAAGCACTGGCTCTATAGTTTGAGAAAACTGCATGCATTTTAAACACTTGCTGTGGAGTTATGCTTTGGACTGTTCTCAGTAACCGAAATGAGGCTGGACTACCATATATCTGTGGTGTGTGCTGTGGCTGACTCCTGTAGAGACATTTATGCAAAATTCCCACCTCCCATACATAGATTAACAGAGAACTAATGCTTTAATACTGTGCTTTTTGGTAATTAACAATGCAGCCTTGAAACCCGCCAGAGAAAAATGCACCTTAAGCAAATTGGTTATGGATTTTATTTAGGAAAATTGTACAATATTTTTGCTAGTTCTGTGTATTGGTAATCAAGGCACCTAAGCCCTGCTCCTGACCTATAAGATGCCTGCTTAGTGTGCATGCATAACACACCCACCCACACCCATTCTGGGCTTCTGTGATATCACTAAGAACCACCCCCTACCCACTGGCGGAAGAAGAGGAGTGCAGGGGGAGCGCACCGCCCCCGGCAGCGTGTTCCCGGTGGGGTGCCATCGCGGCTGCTCCCCCACTCGCACTGGGCATCACACCCTCAGGTGGCGTGCCATGCCCCAGGATGCACCCAACGCCCCTGTGGGCAGCGCTTCCTGCCCCAGGGACATGTGCCAGCCCCGCCCCCGACTGCTCTCTGCCCCCAGAGCTGGAGCATGAAGCTCTTTCACTGCCCCTACCCTGTCATACCCAAATTTGCAGCTCGAAGGCTACAAACATGCTAAGTGGCTGAGTTATATGTGTGATGCCAAAAAATGGAAAGTGGTCATGGCAGAAGGATTAGTAAATGTTTTTTTACACTGAAGCACATACAGTGGTACCTCGGGTTACAGACACTTCAGGTTACAGACTCCACTAACCCAGAAATAGTACATCGGGTTAAGAACTTTGCTTCAGGATGAGAACAGAAATCACGTGGCAGCGGGAGGCCCCATTAGGTAAAGTGGTACCTCAGGTTAAGTACAGTTTCAGGTTAAGAACGGACCTCCAGAACGAATTAAATTCTTAACCCGAGGTACCACTGTAAAAGAATTCCAGTTCTTCCCACAAAATCCATGAACTGAAGGAGAAAAAGGAAGACCATGACTATGGACTGCAGATCATATGTACTCACAGCTATTTCACTTTTCTGATTTTGAGTCCTTATACAGTCCAAACAGGACAGTCCTCAAATAAGGAGGAATTTATAGAAGGTTTATGAAACAAAAACTTTAGGGGGAAGGGAAAACTTCAGAGGGGATCTCCCAAAATAATATGAGGAATGAGGACTCAGCTCTGCAGTGGCAAAGGAAAAGGTGAGAATTATAGAATGGAGAAGGGGGGGGGAATCCAGAAACCCGGGGCAAAGTGGGCAACAGAATGGTTCCAGCCAGCCATGAGTTGAACCATCCTATCCTATAACATTTTGTTAGAGGCTCCACTTGTTACATATAAATATAGATAACCATACAGCTTGTAAACGCACTGAACATCTCCTTGTAGAGCTGCTAAAAAGCTTGACCAAACAATTTTCTTTGCTTAGCACAGCTGGATGTTGATATTGCCTGTATCATATGAATAAGTTTAACAAACATGGTTTCAGGTTTGTAGATATCAAGGAGCAGTTAGGCCCAAAGTTTAGCCCTGCTTGAAAACTGCAGTAGTTTTCAAGTTTCAGTCAATTGTTTTTTTAAAAGAAGCAAAAAAACAGCTTACAAATGTCATTGTTTATGACTCTGGCAAGACTTTCAAGTACTAAAATCATTGCAGCAGAAATTTTATTTTTACAATTTACAGCTGTTCCCTTTCGGGCAAAGTAAACCAAGAAGAAACAAATTAAACACTCTCTCTGTTTGGAAGAAACAAGTCAACTGTCCAAGGCTCTCTTTATGCGTCTACAATCGAGGATAGAGTCCAAACATATTTTAGTTTCAACACACCCTTCTCATATGATCTGCCGCCAGAACATTTCAAAAAGATTTTATATTATCCCACACCTACTGCTTGTGGACTCCTGTTCAGTGATGAAATAGTTGAGGACTCTCAAAGGACAGCGAATGCCTGACTGGTTTCCTTCTACAATTTGAACAGGTATCAATATTTTGTAGAACAAATAAATGGAAAAGTGATGCAGGGTGGGGTGGGGAGAGCGGTAATTAAACATTAGAAATGTTTGCTGCCTGCCAAAATGGCTGTTTGCACCTTAGAAACTAGGTGGAATATATCAGTGGTGTTAAATGGGCCTCTTGGACTAAGTTTTTTACTATCATTTTCTTAAGCCAAACTGCGTGAAAAAGTAGATACACCAAACCCTGGCAAATTTTCTTCATTTTCGTTTGCTAGAGTTGCTTTAGTGTTGACATTTCTAAGCATGGGTAGCTGGATTATCAACCTCTATTTTTATCTGAGACACCCCTTAGAAATAATTTTAAGAAAAACAAATATCCACACACACACAATCACACCTTATTGGGGAAGGAAGCAACTGCACTTGAGTACACGGGCTTCACTCTTGCCCTGTCTCCGAGTCTGTCATCTAATCCCTCCCACCAGTGGCAAAGCGTGGGTTGCCAGTGCCCGGGGCCATGCGGAGGGAGTGGGTGGGAGGGAAACAGACAGAGTACACACATGCACATTTAACTGCCAAATGGCGTCTGAGTCACCCAGGAGAATGCAGCTGCAGAGACAAGAAAAGGAGAGTCGTTCCATTGTCTGGAGAGGTCACTTTCTGGTTCACATGGAGAAGCAGTTTCCAGTTTCCAGTGACGGAAGTGCACAGCTGTATTGAGGCAGCACTGGGTGTTGAAATTTTGTGACCCAAACAATTCTGTCCCTGGGGCAACCACTCTGTGGCCCTCCCCATGGTATGCCACTGCCTCCAACACATCATTTTTCAAACAAGAACTTGGCATCCACCCATCCATCCATGTGCTCTTCGTATGAACCAATGCTTGTCTGGATATTGTATACAGGACCACAGCAACTGCTGTGATGTTGGAGGCTACTGCACACAAATGAAGCCATGTAAACATAGCCTGGCTGCAAGCCCAATGATAACCCACATGCTCACAAGGTCATTGTGAAGTGGGATCTGGCTCTTATCACCAACCACTAAGAAAAGAGATAGCCATGTGCCTCCCTTTTTGTGGGGAGAGAAGGGAACAGTTTCCATATTACAAATATTGTTCCCCAAACACACAAACTCTCCTGCATGAGCATCAAGTAATTTTAAAGCCCGATATAATGGTCTTTAAAAATTGCTCTTGCCTTCTATCTTTTACACATGCTCCCCAAACACAGGAGCCCTTGGAAGTGGGATGTGAGAAATCAGCACAAAGGCTAAGAATAAGGTATTTTCAGAGTTTCAGAATTATATGGAAACTGGAAAGCTTAGATACCCTTTCTGAGACTGAAACTTGAAAATAAACACAGATCCTACAGTGAAAGAAGTTAATGCCTAATATAAACAGTCAAGAACCGTATCAGTTTATAATTGAGACAACTGCTCTCATAATGACCTTCCTTGGCCAGACTCAGTCATTTCCCCCCTCCATTTAACAGGTTTTTGGTCTGTTTAAAAAACATAGTTATTGCTACACCAGATTAACCACAGTGGCGAGATGGCTGCAAGAGGTATGTTTCCAAGATGATCTTATTTCATGTAGTTTGAAAATACTGTCCTACCCAGTGCAGTACCTCCTATTTCCTCTACATGCGGTCCTCTGATGATAAAAAACGTGATCAGTCTGGAGTTTGCATTTCATTTGGCGCACCAACAGAACACACCTTGTTTAAGTCAACAGCTCCTCCACCAGCCCAGGCAGGAACCTTGAAGCGCTTTAGAGTGAAGTGGGCTGAGGTTGTAGTGGCCTCTAGTGGCAAGTATCTTGATCCATGAGCTTTTAACACCAACAAATAAAAACAGCAACTTTTTTGGGGGGTGGGGAGAAAATCTTTCAATAAGATTTGAAAAGTGCTCAAGTGGACAGTAATTTTCCTTTTCTCTTTCAAAGGGAATCTGGGCAATTCAGTGTATTACACATGAAATGAGTAAACTGAAGGTTCTCTCTCTCTCTCTCTCTCTCTCTGTGTGTGTGTATAAAAGAGAGAGAGAGAGAGAGAGAGAGAGAGAGGTGTGTGTGTGTGTTCTGCATTAAACCAATCTCTTGAATTTTTAAAAAATGAATATTAATATATTCAGGTGGCATATAAATAATAAAATAATTCTTCTTATATCTAAAAAACACATGTATAAGATAAAATACAATGGGTTTAACAGCTAGAAAACTAGAAATCCCTTAATATTACTATTCAGTTAAGAGTTCTGCAAACTATAATTCTTGTTTCAGGTTTTTTCATACGTATACTCCTCTTTCGTTGCACCTGCTGCTAGCAAAATTCTAGGTACATGAAAAAGCCTGGCCTCTCTCTGTGTTAAAATTATTATGTAATTTGTAGTTCATTCCATACATTTGAAGAGGAAGCATATATCTTCCTCATCTAAACTTCTCAGCCCCACTAGCAGGAATGCCAACAAAAACAACCCTAACTCTCCTTCATACAATGTCAGCTAACTAGTGTGAAAATCTCAATTTAAGGAAAAAAAATTCCTTCCAGTAGCACCTTAAAGACCAACTAAGTTAGTTCTTGGTATGAGCTTTTGTGTGCATGCACACTTCTTCAGATACACAGTTTAAGGAGATTGCTATACCCGAATCACAGGAAGAGGGTATCTCTCAAAAAGTTGCCCTATAACATAGATATTAATATGCCTATCACATCACGAATGGCCTTGTTTTTTTTAGCATATTTCTATTTTCTTCATGGTAGTCTACTTCAAAACTCAGTGTAGCTTTTATTTTCAACATACAATACAAAACTGATATTTTAGAGAACTTACCTTTTTAAATTTGGGTGTTTAGGATAATGGTTATGTTTCATTCCCCTCCACTTCCTGCCAATGACATGAGTCTGATGGTCATGTCATTCAGTACATGGTACACAGCCATGAACATTGTTTCCACATATGAATTTATGTGGGCCATCAAGCATGTGGGAGCTGGTAGTTCTTAGGTCCCATTTCAACTACCGGTATACATGTAAAAGCTTTCCACTTTAAACAGTCATGGCTTCCCCTAAAGAAGCCTAGGATGTGTAGTTTGTTATGAGTCCTGAGAGTTGTTAAAGGAAAAGGTACAGGTACTCCTGACTGTTAGGTCTAGTCACGGACGACTCTGGGGTTGCACGATCATCTTGCTCTATAGGCCGAAGGAGCCGGCGTTTGTCCACAGACAGCTTCCAGGTCATGTGGCCAGCATGACTAAGCTGCTTCTGGCAAACCAGAGCAGAGTACGGAAACGCCATTTACCTTCCCACTGGAGTGGTACCTATTTATCTACTTGCACTTTGATATGCTTTCGAACTGCTAGGTGGGCAGGAGCTGGGACCAAACAATGGGAGCTCACCCCGTTGTGGGGATTCGAACCACGACCTCCTGATCGGCAAGCCCTAGGCTCAGTGGTTTAGACCTATTAGACCTATTAGACACCTATTCCTCTTGAAGAACTATAGTTCCCAAAGTGGTTTAACAACCAATTATCCTTCCCATGGAACTGACCAAGTGGCACTACTATGACTCCTTTGCCAAGTTAAACAAACCAGGGTCATTTGGAGAAGCTGTCCCGGTTTCTGTTTTGATCCTGGAATGTCCCGCTTTTCCTTAGGATGTCCCTATTGGAGAAATGTTGAAGGATATGGAGTTATCCGACCACCTAGCCATCTGAAGGCAATCCTGTATAGGGGAGGGTTTTTTTTTTTTTTTAAAAAAAAAGTTTAATGTTTTATTATGTTTTTAGATATGTTGGAAGCTGCCCAGTGTAGCTGGGGCGACCCAGTAAGATATGTGGGGTATGAATAGTAAAATTATCATTATGGAATAAGGCATCCCATCTGAGAAATGTTGGGGGGGTATGCAATTCTGGAACCTGTTTTTGTTGCCAGATGTATGCTGCTTGTAGTGCCCCCTCTGTCTGTCTTCCTTCAGATGCTCATATTATAGACTATTTTTACTTTTCACTTATTAGTTCACAGATGAACATTCTGACTAGATTTTTTTTCAGTCGCAGCATTCCTACTAGCTTCTAGCTGCTCCACAAGTTTGCCCACAGGGAAAAGAAATTATTGAGCTCTCATTTTGACAGGGCTGTAGTTTAGACATGACAAAACAGTGGATGCAAACCATGACAAGCTATACAGGGAACAGTGAAAACTTTTTTTAAAAAAAAATAACTACTTGTTTTAGAACTGTTTCAGTAACAAACATACTGACAGGCATGTAGAATATAAACAAAGTAATACATCTCCCCCCACCCCAAACTAACAATACACCTCCTAAATATACACAGGGAGAAACCTTCCTAGGTTACCAATATCGAAAACATATATTAACAAGGAGAAGTAGAACCTGGGCCTTGCATTAATTGGATTGTTCCAGCTTCAGTAGATCACTTGATATTTCAGTTTTTCACATGTTTAAGGTCAGTCTGTTTTCAAACCTCTTACAAAACGTCACAATTTTCCTACACCAACCATGCTGAAAGCTTAAACCCTTCCCCCCTCCCCGCTTACCCACCAACATGTATCGGGTACAACATTATTCCAGGAGAATTTTACCGTCTTTTACAGTATTATGCTTCAGTGTTCATGACTCTTTTATACACACACACACAAACACAACCCATATTTAACTGCATTTCTATAACAACCATTTAAATTAAAGACCTTCCTTATAAATTGCACAAACAGCACAAACAGTAATCTCTCACTGCTTTACTTTGTTGCAGGCAAAATAAAACCCTAGAACAGTGTGGCAGGAAAATGAGGAGAATGCTTTGCTAATTCCAAGAAGGTATGTATGAATGAATAATTATACTCATTATGGAAATGAAACAAAACTTTTGTCCAGAACTGTAAATGGGGCTCTTCTCATTATGACATGAGATCATTCTAGTTTACAGAGAAAAGAGATTTCTAGAAACCACTTCCATGAAGACTTGCTGCTACCTAGATACTCTTGGAGGAGCAACCAAGAGGTAAAAAAAATGTATAAACTAACAGCCCTTAATTTCACTGCCAGATAGGCTGTAGGCCGTTCTCTTGAATGATGGTTCTTTAAAATATTCTCATTCTCTAATATTGTAATAGCTAGGCTACATTCATCATGCAAAACGCAAGAATAATGGGAACACTTCAAGCTGATTGTCTGGCCGTTTAACTGCATTTGCTATCATTTACAACCAACTAAAAAAGCTGTTTTAATTTTATGCATCGGAAACTAGAATGCATAAAGATTCCCTGTAAGGATCCAAGGTTGGGATTGGGGAATGGAAGGAAAAAATCAGTCTGGGTTGCGTTAAAAATTGAAAAATGTCACATGTCGAAGAGAAGTCTCACCTGCAGATTTTTACACAAGCTCTTAGTTTTGCAAAGCTACTACAAATTTTTAATACAGTGGTACCTTGGGTTACATATGCTTCAGGTTACAGGCTCCGCTAACCCAGAAATAGTGCTTCAGGTTAAGAACTTTGCTTCAGGATGAAGGGGTGTCCACATTCATGGTTTTTCAGTCCTGTTTTGGACTTTCCAAGGACTGAAAAACTTCACAGTTAAAGGAGGAAAGGTCCAGGTGGGGAGGACATGGTGTAGATGCCCCTACATTAATGGTGAGACAGGCAGGGGCAAATCCACATTTGCTCCAATGTGGAAAAGTCCGACGTTTCCCCCACCCATAATTCATGAAAGAAATGGCAATGTGCTGATTGATTGTTGCTTTTTTGCACTCATCAGGGCGTTATGATTCAAATAGATAGGAATGTGCTTGGGTCATATGCCAAGTCTGCTGCATGGCTGGGACTCGAGGAAAGGAAACTGGCTGTAGTTTTGAGCACAGTTATTCTGCCAGCATTATCACTGAAAATTATTATTTATAAAATCATTATTTATACTGCCCTTCATCTAAGGATCACAGGGTGGTTTACAGAATACAATGGATGTGATTCACCTGCATTCAAAACGACACAGTTGCAGCCTTGGAATGCATCTTGGCATACACACAGACCTTTGAACAAGTAATAACTAATCAAATAAAGCCCAAGGACCTCAAAGTCTTTTTTTTTTAAAACAAACAAACAAACAAACAATTTTACTCTTTAGGAACCTAAAGTTTTACTGTATCCTTTTATTTATTTCATGGAATTTGTTTACCGCCTACAGTGGAACCTTGGTTTTTGAGCATCTTGGAAGCTGAAAGATTCAGAACCCAAACGCCAAAAACCCAGAAGTGAATCCTTCCGTTTTCGAACGCGCCTCAGAAGTCAAATGGCTTCTGAAGCGCATTTCTCCATTTTCTCCATTGAAATTGCCGACCAGCCATGCGCCTCTGTTGAACGTTTCGGAAGTTGAATGATCTGCCAGAACAGATTGCGTTCGACAACCAAGGTTCCACTGTATTTGTAAAAACCTTTAAGTAGCTTACATCAAATACCGTATTTTTTGCACCATAACACTCACTTTTTTCCTCCTAGAAAGTAAGGGGAAATGTCTGTGCGTGTTATGGAGGGAATGCCTACGGGTGGCATGCCTACGGATTTTCCTCCTCTAAAAACTACTTGCCTGTTATGGTCGGGTGCGTGTTATAGAGCGAAAAATACGGTATATAAAATGATCAATGAGCTATTAAAATGATCAATAAAAGCCTGAATTAAAAAAAAAACAGTTCATGTACAGTGATGGCCAAACTTGGCCCTCCAGCTGTTTTGGGACTACAGTTCCCATCATCCCTGACCACTGGTCCTGCTAGCTAGGGATGATGGGAGTTGTAGTCCCAAAACAGCTGGAGGGCCAAGTTTGGCCATCACTGAGTATGAGAATTTAAGAGTAAGGCTAATCCCTCTTTTGACCCACTCTGTTTCATTGTTGAAAAGCAGCACACAATTATTTGTCAAAATCTCTTTTGTGTAATGTGAGAGAAACATTGCTGGATCAGGGCAGAGGATCACCTAGTCTAGTATTCTGTTCTCTCCAGGTGTTCTTACCATAGACCCACAAGATACCTATGGGAAGACCACTAACAGGACCCGAGTGGAGCAGCACTCTCTCCACTCATGATTCTTAGCAACTGGTATTCATGTTTCCATTTTTTCATGGGTCTGTCAACCATTGATCCAGTCACATTTGGAGCATGGCAGAGCAAGTCAAGCCAAGGTAGGGAGAGAGAGAGAGAGAGAGAGAGAGAGAGAGAGAGGAAAGTTCTCTAGCCACCAACAAGGCAAATAATTCTGCCATAAAATACATATTATAAAAAAGACGTCCCCTTCTGTAATAAAATTCTAAAGACTGGGGATGTGGATTATGGTATTGGCTGATTAATGAAAGCCAAACATTATTACCATTAAAAAAATAACACAGTCACTTGCTCACACCTGGTTATATCCTTGTGATGGCTCATTTGTTCAAAACTGAAAACTGGAAGCTGTGGAGCTATTGCCTTAACTTGGGTATTAAAATTTCAAGCCTTGGGATTCAGATATCTTTAATGTAATCCGTAGAAGCAGTAGCCCATGCAGAAGAGCCTTCCAGCATAGTCAGCACTAACAAAATAAGGTATATAAAGTACACCTTTTCAGCTTTGTGGAAAGGTTTAATGTGGAATATCTAGCAATATTTTGTAGCAAAAAGTTAAGTAGGTTCAGGCATGTTAACAAGTGGCCAGCTGCAATACGAACGATGTTATCGGCATCACTGAGGAGGCCTGTATAAAGTTCTATCCGGGGGGAATAGGGATGATGACTAATAACAGAGTAATTGGAAAATGTCAGCATTAGTGCAGCAATACGTGACAAGGAAGAAGAATAAATGATCAGAAATCACAATGGCAAAACAACTGATTAAACAACTGTGCTAAGGAAAAACAGGATCTCCAGAGACATTGAAGAAGCAGACAACTTAATTAAAATCCAAGTATTCACCAGTGTGATTGGGGGGTGGGAATCCCTATTTTAAAAAACAACAAGACAATTCGACAGGGAAGCTGGTCTCAGCCGTCAAACAACCAAAACCTAAAAACAAAATGGTAATTGTGCTACGTCACAGGCCTTCAATTGAGGTCAATTAGGTTAGCAGGTGTAAGAGACAGGGCCTTTTCCTGTAGTGACCGTGCATTTATTTATTTATTGCATTTATGTCTCACTTTTCCTCCAAGTACCTCAAGGTGGCATACATGTTTGGAGTGGGGAAGATTGGCTCATAGCACAGCTGACATTTGGACTAGTGACTTTCTAATGGAAGTCTCTGCATTCGCTTCACCACATTAGGCCACGTTATCTTGCATTACTAAGAACAAGACTCCGGAAGCCCACCTGCAGCAAGGCATAGTAAGCCTACTACATTTAGTGCCTGGTCTCCTTACATTTTGCACTGCGCACAACCTGTTTTTACAAGGCGATGAAACAATTGGGGTCACAGATGATAGGGCTTGTGGATTTCAACAACAGGCCCCACTGCTCCCCCCTCCAACCCACTTCAAACAGTGGTTGAAGTTTTTTTTTATTTAAAAAAATGCAGTTCAGGCTGCTTCTTAATTTTCCGGAACTTGTGATGTCTACGACTGCAGTGAACAACAGGAAAGAGAGTGGAGGTGCCTTGGGCTTCCTTATGTTATTGATTCCTATAAGAAATGTTAACACCGGCGTGTTCTGCTTAGTTAACTGCTATGTGATGGATGTCCTTAGGCTTTGTTGACCTATAAAGAACCATGGGCTCTTCAGTATGTAGGATAGTCTTAGCTTTCCTTAAGGTTGGTCCTTTTCTCTTAACCCAGAGGTGTGTTTTTGTATACTCTGTTACATTCAGACCTTTTAAAAAGCCACAAGAGCCTTGACATTTACCATCACTGTTAGAGGCAGTCAGCCACCCACAGATCCTTTAGCTGGCTTGCTAGAGTTACAGAACAAACTACTGTTTATTAGGAAACACAGACCTTCGAAGCTGCCTTGGTCTGTGTCTAGTGCTCTTGCCTTGTTCTCTTTCTCATTAGGCCACCAAAAGTCCACCACAGGGCCTACCACTTTCCTCCCTCCCAGCTGCATACGAATCAATATGGTTATCCTGACCCAACAACCTAGCTTCCCTCACACATACAAACAAGCCACACTGTAATCCACTGAATGGAGCCCACCAAACTCTGGACCCCCTAATCTCTCGCAATGTCAATAAAAATAAACACATAAACAAAGGAACTACAAGTGTGATGCTGACACAGCTCCATACACTAACACTGTGCAACAGAATGAAAGAACAATACCCCCCATCTCCCTCTCTCTTTCTCTTCCCCACAACCCCAAGATGTCTACAACAAAAGTGTCTCTCACTACATCTAAAGGAACTGTGAAAAACACCCTATGAATTGTTTACTTGTTTTTTTTTGTAACACAAGAACATCTTTAATAAAAACAAAAAAATAATTTTTTAAAAACCAGGGCATACCACTTTACTAAGTTACAGGGAGTGATAGGTTTCCAGCAGTGCTACTTTTCTAAGAAAAAGAGTCACCGGAACTCACCATGAACACTTCCCTCGCTCTCTTAGAATGGCAATGGCGCCCACCTGAGAGGTGCTGGAACTGATTTCCGGTGAGTTCTGGCTGAAAAAAAGCCCTGGTTTTCAGCTGCATGACCATGCCATAAGGCCTGTATCAGCTTATGGCAGTCCTACAATACCAATATATTTCTTTCTTGTTTTATTTGGATTCAATTATATGATGCCAGGGTGTACTTAAGGCCATTTCCCCAGCCCACGTTTGGCCTGTCTAAGTCTGCCCCAAAGCACCCCACTGTCCAGAAGAGCTTTCCCCTAGCTACACATCAGCACAGGCCAGGTGTGAATGGCAGGCCTCAGCCAATTGTGCATGCGTCACTTTAATCTTATGGGGAAGAGCTACTGAATGGAGAGCCAGGCAAAGTATGAGAAATGTATCCCTTTCTAACACAGACCTACTTCATAAGCGCACTTCACATTTTGCAGTAGAGATGCTTTAAATGTCATTAATTATCACCTTTCATGAACCACACTCTTCCCAGACATTGAGGTACTTTACTAGCATATTTGAAATATAAGAAGTGGTGCAAACGCAGTTCTCCCCCCTTGCTGTTGTTGAGTAATTAGCAGGCAGGTAATGAATTCTCCTTTATGTCTGCAAGCTGATGGACTCCTAATTTCAGGGTCTCAGAACAAACCGATTGCATTATGGTGTTGTGTCACATCTAATTCCAAGAGCCAGAGGGGAAATAAGCACGTTTATTATTGATTGGCAGAATAAGAGAAATTCATTATCTCATTTTCCGCAAGTGATGTGATTTTCTCTTGGCACTTTAAAGGGGAGATTGCCCATGCAGAAAGGAAGCTTAGAAATCACATAGAATTTGAAATGAGTGTATTTTACTAGATCTGGATTTCAGGGCAATGATTAAGAGAATTGGCACATTATCAACACAGACATACACACAGAGAGAGCTAGCAACAAGTGTACAGGAATTAATGGGTAAAGGTAAAGGTACCACTGCCCATACGGGCCAGTCGTGTCCGACTCTAGGGTTGTGCGCCCATCTCACTTAAGAGGCCTGGGGCCAGCGCTGTCCGGAGACACATCCGGGTCACGTGGCCAGCGTGATGAAGCTGCTCTGGCGAGCCAGCACCAGCGCAGCACACGGAAACGCCGTTTACCTTCCCGCTATAAAGCGGTACCTCTTTATCTACTTTACTTAGGGGTGCTTTCGAACTGCTAGGTGGGCAGGAGCTGGGACCGAAAGATGGGAGCTCACCCCGCCGCGGGGATTCGAACCGCCGACCATACGATCGGCAAGTCCTAGGCACTGAGGTTTTACCCACAGCGCCACCCGCGTCCCTACAGGAATTAATAGCAGCTGACATTAAAGTGGGGGAGGGGGAGAAATTGCGCACCTATAAGAAACATTTAAAGACTGACACAATATATAGGTTTTTGCGTGCTAGTCCTAGAAGCCAGAAAATCAAGATAGCTGAATTGTCCCCTGGTCCTTTGCATGTCCATTCAGAAACAGACCAGACTGACTTCAGTCAGAGATATCCCCAAGTACAGTGGTGCCCCGCAAGATGAATGCCTTGCAAGACGAAAAACTCGCTAGACGAAAGAGTTTTCCGTCTTTTGAGGTGCTTCGCAAGACGAATTTCCCTATGGGCTTGCTTCACAAGACGAAACGTCTTGCGAGTTCTTGCGAGTTTTTTCCCTTCCCCCCCCTTTTCTAAGCCGCTAAGCCGCTAATAGCCGCTAAGCCGCTAATAGCGCTAATCCGCTAAGCCGCTAATAGCCATGCTTCGCAAGACGAAAAAACCGCAAGACGAAGAGACTCGCGAAACGGATTAATTTCGTCTTGTGAGGCACCACTGTAAGTATATATCGATTGTGGTCTGTTTATCCAGTAGAGCATCAATGAAGGAGAGAGGTCAGGGCTGATGTGCAGGCTATTTAAACCCACCCAACTCCTCCTGACCTCTTCATCCAGTAGTCCCCCACCCTATTAACACTGCAAGCCAAGGCCCTTCTTCTGGGGAGCCAAGTAGGGATTTTTGGCTCATCAGCTGACTGGCTTGGTTGGTGGGGTTACTTATTTCTTTTTATTTTGCCTACTCTGCACTGATGTAGTAGTGCTTTCCTTCTAGAAAGTGCTGGTACTCTAGGCGGTTGCCCTGGGTGCAAAATTTCCTCAGGGTCAGGAAAAACAAATAGATGTGAAACAATTAGATGTTTTACTAGAATTTCATTAAGCTCTTGGTTTATACAGTGGTTATTACATGATGTATGATAGTTCAATGACTTGCTGCAACACCATACCTTTTTCTGTACTCTCAGTACCTGACTGTGCATGCCTATTTTCACCACAGGGTCATATCACCCAACATTCTGCTGGGACACGGGCTCATGCCTCCTTTTCCAAGCCCAGGACACATTTTTGCAGCTTAGGGAAGGTGGTGCAATGCTCTAACAGTCCAAGAGCTCTCCCACCACCTCCCAAAGTCCACTCAGCTCTGGGAAGGAGACAGCAAAGCTCTAGGATCTTGTCAGCCTTGTGTCTTCCTCCTAAGCCCAGGAAGCAGGGAAATGTTGAATGGTTTATTTAAATATTAAGGTTCGTTATTGTTTCACAAGATGTGTATCTCTTTAAAGGCCAGAGTAAATATCATGACCTAGTTTTACAGCTGTGAAGCAGCATAGCAGGTGCTGTTAAGTTGTGTTAATTAAGCTGTGTCAGCAATTGGGTATAGTATATAAAGAGCAGTGCGTCCCTCTCATAGTACCCTGGTGAATGGGTCATACTTATAGATTGAATGTAAGAGGAGTTTTTGTTATTAAAGCCAAGCAAAATATATTTTTTGCGTTTCTTCATTGTTTCCTGAACATGTGGTCTCCCCAGCACGCTTTCTGCAGTGCAATTAATCTGCTAAATACGCAACAGGAAGGAGGTGCGATGATCTGGTGGGGTCCAAGAGCCCTTCTGCCTTCTTCCCCCTCCCCAAAGATGGAGGTACTGAGTACTGTTGCGTATTACCAGGGGAAAAAAGCACTGGGTGGTGGGTGTATTTAATTTGTGTGTGTGTGGGGGGGGGGTGAGTGGGTGTGCCAGTTGTTAAATAAGTTAATTGGCCACACTGGCGACAGTTAAGGTTTGCTGAGCACCCTTAGTCACCTTTAACGGGGAAGGATGTAGACCTGAGACCTGCCTTCAGGGCTGTGTGACTTGATGGCATGGTTAGGGAGGACCTGTAACACCTGCCTGGACTTGTGAGGCCTGGGGTGGGGGTGGAGTGGAACAGGAAGACCACCCAACTCACCTGCAAGGATGGGGCTTATGCAAGGGCCAGAGGATGAGCTACCCTGGTCCTTTCTGGGTTTACTCGCCCACAGCTTGGTTCTTGGTTAGATCTTGCACCGTGGTCTCTGTGGTTCAGTTTGGGGTTCAAATATCTAAATTAATGTGGCCCAATTCACCCAGCTTTGGTGTGTGTGTGTGTGTGTGTGTGTGTGTGTGTCTATTTCCCTGTCTGGTCAGTCACGAGGAGCTATAATAATTTTCTCCACAATTCAAGATATAACCAGGAACCTCTTTTAAATTGATAAAAAGTATTAATAGGACTAGATGGTACAGTCACCAGGCCTGTTTGCCTTAAGTCCTGCTTTATTCAGTGTTGGGGGCATGCACAGGGGAATGAGATGAATTATTAAGATCTGTGCTGTATTCCACTGCTAAAAATAGCTCTTTTGCAGGAGGCTGCCATGCCCCTAGAGCTTCTGCTGCAAGGGAACTCGCTTAGGCAGAAGTATTTGTTCAGCCCAATTGTTCCAAGTTTCCCTTGCATTCAAAGGCATGGCAGCAGAATCAATATTTACACAGTCCTGAAAATGTGTGTGGTTTGGTGGAAGCAGGAAGACAGAAGGAACACAGGTGAAATGCCTATACTTCAAAATCACAGGAAAACGCCAGCTTGGTTCTAGTTTCAAATGATTCCGAAGTATATGGTTAAAGTTTATTCCCATAGCTGACTTGACAGTCTAAAAGCTAGTGAAACAGATAACTGAGCATAGGTGACATTTATGCACAAATATTTGCTTTCTCTTCAGTCTGGGAAACTCTTAGATGCTTCCTTCTCCAGTATTTCCCCCATATCATGAGAATGCAGGAGGCACTGCTGTATAGGAACTAACAAGCTTTTATTAAGTTTTCTGCATGGTAGCTGATCATGTTAGTAGCATGTAGTAAGGAAGGTATCAGTTCAACATGCAGCTTGCTAAACTGTTCCTCCAGAAAAATACAGCACAACTGATATACTTTATGCTTCTGTAATGCATAAAGGGCAAAGATAGTGGCTGATGGGACTGAGGAATGACTGGATTACAGTTCTGTTAAGACCTAATAATTTAATTGCTTTTCAAACCAAAACATACAGATCCACATTTACCACTTCTGCCATTTTAGCATGTATGTAGAGCAATCTTAGAAATACACTTTTATCATATGTACTTTGACCTCCGAATGACTTTAATTCCATACCATTTCTGTACAGTGCTTTAACAATAGTGTGCCCCCATCAGTAATCTGGCTGTCACGTTCTGCACCAGCTGGTGCTTCTGAACTAGACCCAAAGGCAGCCCCACCAAAATGCATTACAGTAATCCAGCAATAAAGTTATCAACACATGGGCTACAATCCTCAGGCTATCACTGCCCAGGAACAACCACAGCTGGTGAACTGCACTCCTGGTCACAAAGGATGCAACCTAAAGCCATTTCCAGAAATCTAACGGAATTTAGTGGAAGTTTGGCAATATTTCCTGGTTAACTGAAGTGTAGAACTGTGCCTTGCTTATGTAGCCCAAAAATTCATTCCAGCATCTGAACGTCTGGCATACTTATTGCATATATAGATGATAGATAGATAGATAGATAATCCTGAACCCTTGGCCTACCTGCCAGCAAGTCAGTATGCCAAGTTCAGGGGTCAATCCACACATCCAAAGGTCAGGAAAAACAGTCCAGGGTTAGTATAAGTAGCCAAGTCCTGCAATCAGGATACAGTCCAGAATCAGACATGAAGCACAGTCCCACAGAGGTGCAACAACATCCAAGCCAAAGTCCATCAATATGGGCAGCTAAACAGACATAGCACCTCAGCTTTGCTGCCCTTTTGTACTTTGCCAGCTGATTGCAGCATCTGTGCTTGATGAGGCATGTGATACTCACCTGCTCCAAGCCTCCTCCAGCTGAGGAATCACACCCCTCATCCCAGAGCTAGCGAACCCCACCTGGCCAGCTAGGGAGCTGGGCTCTGGGCCCTTGCCTGCCTCAACCTCCTAGAGTAGCCCTCCTGCTGCTCACTATGCCAGCAGTGTTTGTGGAGATAGGGGCCCTTCTGGTTCTGGTGATGGGTCCCCCTGCTCTGGTTCCTGTGCATTGATGCCCATCCCCTCACCATCCTCCTCCACTCTGTGAGTACTTCCTTCCCTTTCTCCTGCTTGCCCTGGTGTGCCCCAGCTACACCCCTCACAAGGATCATCTTCCCCCACCCCGTTGTTCTGTCAGTTCTGTCAGAAGACAGAACTGGGGTAGAGACATTGAATTGCTGTTAGACATGGAAAACATTGAAGTTGGACCCGAAGCCCTCTAAATACATTTTATCAATAACTGCTAGCTTTTGAGGCAGTGTATTACAGAAGACAGCATCTTAAAAAGTAGAGACATCACCTTGCCAACAAAGGTCCGTATAGTAAAAGCTATGGTTTTCCCAGTAGTGATGTATGGAAGCGAGAGCTGGACCATAAAGAAGGCAGATCACCGAAGAATTGATTCCTTTGAATTATGGTGCTGGAGGAGACTCTTGAGAGTCCCATGGACTGCAAGAAGAACAAACCGATCCATTCTTAAGGAAATCAGCCCTGAGTGCTCACTGGAAGGACAGATCGTGAAGCTGAGGCTCCAATACTTTGGCCACCTCATGAGAAGAGAAGACTCCCTGGAAAAGACCCTGATGTTGGGAAAGATGGAGGGCACAAGGAGAAGGGGACGACAGAGGACGAGATGGTTGGATAGTGTCTTCGAAGCTACAAACATGAGTCTGACCAAACTGCGGGAGGCAGTGGAAGACAGGAGGGCCTGGCGTGCTCTGGTCCATGGGGTCACGAAGAGTCGGACACGACTAAACGACTAAACAACAACAACAACAATTACAGAAGAACATTAATTTGAAAGTGGGTAAGTATACTGATTATCTGGGTTTAGCCTACTGTTCTCGGTGAATAATTAAGGAAGAGAAAGATTTACTATGGACATTTCAAGACAAACAAAACATAAGCCTGATCAATATCCTAAACTGCTGTACAACCATGGAAATTAATTGATCAGACATTTCCTGCCTACTGCAATGTTTTCATATGGGGTTGTAGATGGGTTTGTCTGTAACATGAATTGCTTGTGGCTTATTTGCTCATAGGGGAAGCCAATAGCTATCACGGTCAAAGGCTCCTTTCCAAACAAATCCAGAACTGTCAGCCACAAGTGCTTCAGAGTAGCTTTAAACATTTTGTTTTAAGCTTTGCTTTAGTCTCCTACATAGGTGGCCAACATTGTCCTGTTGTGTTCCTCCCAGCCCCCAAGACAGGGTCAGGCAAGGTGTGTGTGATCCTCTCAGGAAATGTGCACTGTTCATAAACTGCTGCCTTTCGTAGTCCAGATCATTTGGTTCTGTATATCCTAGTCCATATATAAATGAGATGGAGTATCTAGACAGATAGATATCTAGACAGATAGATAAGAATTCAATGCTGATCTCACCACATTGAACTGGGCATGGTATTGCTTAACCTCTGCTTGAGCTGGTCCCCATGTATTTTTTTTTTTAATGCCAGATGTCCTTTCCATCCTCTAAAGCCTAATGTTATGTGGCTTCCACGATAACATTAAGTTGAAGCAGAAATACCTGCTGCAGTTCTGTTTTACTTTCTTACACTTCACAAAAATAAATAATGCAGAATATATTGAAATATCTTTTGTTGTTTTCATTGCAACCCATTTGCTTGCAGAAGTCTTTAAACCTGTCATCATCTGGAAAGGAATAAAATACGGTTTATGTGAAGTTAGCATAAAAAGAAATATCAGTTGTTGTTGTTTTCTTCTCAATTACAATGGCAGATGGAACTTTTTTAAAAAAATTACTGCACAGAACTAAAAATTGAACGTGCTAGTTTTCCAAATGAAGCCATTCATCTCCTTGCAGCTGCCTACAGGAAAAATCAAAAGTGTTATTCATCTCTTGTAACCTGAGGTGGTTTTGCCCTGTGGAAATAAAGTAGTTGTTGTAGGGAGAGTGATAATCTCTCTGCTGCTGTTGCTCAGTCACATACATAGCAGATAAACTATAATGCCTGAATTTAAGGCAAAAGCGTTTTCTTAAATCAGTTCATAGATGAAACCAAGTTTCAAACAAAACATGATGAAAGTCCAAGCTGCAACGTGAGCATAATATCGATAAAAGCAGTTACTTAATTATCCCTTCCTTCTCTCTTTTTTCCACAAAGCTTTATTTGTTAACATTACGGTAAATATTTTTTTGGGTAGAGTTCTTTTTTTATAACTGGGGTTAATGTGGGAAGTCAGGGTGGCACACCTGGCATTTCATTGGCATATTTTTGTATCTCAACCTGTGCTTTTTTATGTCATGAACTTCTGTTCTCATCCTCCAGCCAGGAGTGCATGAGATGGATAGGATCACAAACATATTTCTTTCTTCTTAGTAGAATGCGGCCAGTCACCACATTGCCTATATGTAGCCAGAGAGCCTAGGCCATGGGTAGGCAAACTAAGGCCCAGGGGCTGGATCCGGCCCATCCGCCTTCTAAATCTGGCCTGCAGACGGTCTGGGAATCAGCATATTTTTATATGAGTAGAATGTTTCCTTTTATTTAAACTGCATCTCTGGGTTATTTGTGGGACATAGGAATGTGTTCATTTCCCCACCTTCAAATTATACTCTGGCCCCCCACAAGGTCTGAGGGACAGTGGACCGGCCCCCTGCTAAAAAAGTCTGCTGACCCCTGGCCTAGGCATTGCACAAGTCAGTGGTCACCTCACAGTCAATGCCTGCAAAAAGCAGGTTACTTTCTTGAAACCTGCTTTTTGAGGGCATCAGTTGCATGTGACCCATTTTTCTGACTAGGAGTTTTGCGTTTTGCCCTTACTCATTACTTCATGTCCTCCAGCTGTGGTATTATTTCTGATATTGTTGAGCATGCTTTCAAGCCTAAATGATTGAATGGTGGCAATGGCACACCAGGAGGAGGAATTTATGGAAGATTCTGGATATCTTATGGAAGGTCATTAGAAAGGGGGTGAGATAAACCTCAGAATCAAAAGTTCAAGACCCTGAATGCAGCCCCCAAAATGTGCTCCCTGGTTTCAAAAAAGGTTATTAACCCGGCACTTCTTCATTTGTTAGGTTATTTGGGGGCAAATCTGCAAGCGTGGTAAAGGGGATCACTCCAGAAGCTGTGGTATCTAATGAAGTTTGGTCAAGAGTGGTTTAAGCAGGCCTAAATGTCTGCTTCAAGGGAAGAAATGTCTTTGTCTGCAGCCAGGAGATAAAGTGATGGGCAGAGCACTATTGAGAACGGTGTCCACTCTGCCCCCAGATCAGACGACACCCGGGAGTAGAGCTGTGGCTGGGTGCGAGGAAGCTGCCTCAGCAGCTCCCTCGCAGGCAGGAGCCAGGCTCCTGTGGGAGCCTGTTGTGGGGGCGCCTGGTCGCACCCCCTCCAAAACATGTGCCCAGGGCACGGCCCCCTCAGCCCCCTCTCACTACGCCACTGGTTGGTGCCCATTGGGACTAGCAGGCAAGAAGACCAACAATAGGTGGAGCCAGAGCCAATGGCAGTTTCCATCCTCTTCCCTGTTGAGTTGTACAAGGGCAAAACTGAGGCCAAAGAGGAAGAAGCTGTTAGGTGGTGCCACTCCCAGGATGAATTGCAGTTAAGAAGGTGGCTGAGGACAAACTGAGGTTGGAGGGGCAGTGCCTTATTTGCTCTAATGGGCCAGCCTCCACTGACGGCACATATGATTGATGGCACAAGTTAGAGGAGGAGTCATAGGTAGTTGAGCAGATCCAATGAACAGGATCCGGTGATGGGAAAGATTCTCTGCCTGTCACCCTGGAGAACCACTTCTAGTCAGAGAAGGTCCTACTAGATCAGTGGTTCTCAACCTGTGGGTCCCCAGATGTTGTTGGACTACAACTCCCATCATCCCTGAACTCTGGCCTTGCTAGCTAGGGGTGATGGGAGTTGTAGTTCAACAACATCTGGGGACCCACAGATAGAGAAAGGCTGTATTAGATGGACAAAGAGCTTGCCCTGGCATAAGCATCCTATGTAAGCCTTACTAAAAATGAAATAAAATATGTGACTTTCGGGTGTGGGTGGGTGTGGAATTCCAACCACCTCAATGCATTTTGACTCAAAACACTTTTGGGAAAATTGTGGGATAACCATAGGAGCCGAATAACAAATGTCTGCTTGAAACAAAAGCCGTATCTTTAAAGCACGTAAAAACGTGCATTGTGGTCTCCAGCTGATATTTATATATTTTAAGTTAATTAATTTAATTAGCATATATGCTTACCACTCCCAGGGTGGTTCGTGATAAACCACAAAGAATGATAAAGCAACACAATATGGTAAAACAAATCAATCATTATAAAACCAGCAATAAAACAGCAGTTCATGGATGGATCATCAGAGCGGGGGGGGGGGGGACACAGACACCCCAGGAGACTCCCATGTAATCACAGCTGGTCATCCAAATGAGTCCCTTCTTGTGAAGAGAAAATTAATATTAATTAGAAAGCTGTCAAAAAGTCACTTGGGTAAAATGTTTGTCTAACTGATTGAGACATAAGTATATTTTCAGACAGTAAACAAATGGGGCTGCTGGGCTCCACTCCATCCGTCCTGCAAGAAGTGGAAAAGTCTGAAGGTCACATAGAAGCATCTTAATGCATTCAGTCCCTTAGAAGCCCCCCCCCCAATATCACTTGATATGCAAAGGTCAGGGATGGAGCTCATGAGGGCATTGTGGGGTGGGGGACATTGGAGGTGGGTTAGGTGACCCCTCAGTACTCACGTTTACATCCCCTGCTCTAGCATTTAGTTTGATTTGCTTGGGTTTCCTTTTGGGAATACAATTGTTGCATGCCACCCCAATCTCAGAGCTATATGAGATTCCAGGGGTTCCAGACGTTCACTCAGGGTTGCGTTTCCTGGGAATGAAGAACAAGTCTTTAGGATATATGGTTTATTTACACATATATACAACCGGAGGCTACAGTGGAGAGGCTCACAGCATTCAAACTCTGAGAAGATCTTGCTTCTCCTATAGCCAGAGACTTGGATTCCAACAGAAATCAAGCATGTCTCTACAACACAGGCTTCCACGACTCACTGTATTGTTGCTCGCTTGCAGTCATACGTATAAGCTACTGATCACAAGTTGGCAAACCTCAGTGTGGCTTTAGGTGGGTGGTAAGGAACCCAAACCCATTTACCTTGTTTGTTTTTAGAAATGCTTACAGATTTATCCTCCAATCTAATGAGTTCCAAATTTCATTCTCAGTCATAAATAAGAAGAAAATAAAAGTCATTTTACAAAACTGAGAAACTGCAGACAAATTTTTTTTTTAAGTATTTACCATTTATTGGTGACAAACACTAAGTTTTACTTACATTCCATGGGGAGAAAAAATTCCAGTATAAACAATGAACTGAAGCAGTACTTAATTGCAAGGCTATCGTGCTGCAAAAACTTTATTGCACACACCACTGTGTGAAATAAACACAACATCAAAAGCAACACAGTTTATATATAAACATAGGTAATTTTTTTCAGCCCTACATGGAGATGTAATTAAACAGTATAAAGCACTCAAGGAAAATCAATCTGAAACTGCAGACAAATTTAAATCAGTGCCACGTTTATAGTTTCAGCATTCAACAAAACTGCCAAAACGGCTCAAAGTCTATGATACCGTTCTTCCTTTCTTGAGTCAAAATATTTTGGAGAGTTTGGCAAATAGTGCTATAATGTTTTTCCACCCATCCAGTTACTGCTGGAATTTCTGAGTATTATCGTCCGTGTTTAGCAGCTGCTATTTTTGCAGCAGGTAATAGATATGAACCCCATAAATAATGGAAATCTCTTACTTTGTCATTTAGATAACCCAACTGTATAACTAAGGGATCCAAGAGTAGCACAGTCAGAACTATGTAGCTGATTTCAGTTAATATTTACTTCAGTATTGGCAAACTGTCTTAATGATAAAACTAACATATGAGAGAAATGCAATACATAATAATCAGAAAACAATTTTATTGAGAGGTGGGCTTTGTTTTTATATTTTTGGAATAACAGTGTAAATGATCATATTTTTCTTTTCAATCTATTTGCCACACTTTAGAGGTTTTTTTTCTTTTCTTTTTTGCTATGTTGCTCATCTCCTCCTTCAGATGTCATTTCCCATTTTCTTTTTCCTCCCTCCCCAAATCCTTTCCTACTTAACACTTTCTTTTTTCTTGACAAGCAAGCATGTTCGATGTATAGCGGTATTAGCTACCGTGTAATAATACAACGATAGTAAAATTATTTTAAACAAAAAGAAAAGAAAAAGCCGAGAGAGGAAAAGCCTTCGGCCATCTCATGCTTAAGACAAAGCAGTGGTAATTTTTAGGACCCTTCACACTTCTGAAAATTTCCATAACTCCCCCTCCAGATTACAGTGGTACCTCAGGTTAAGTATTCAATTCGTTCTGGAGGTCCGTACTTAACCTGAAAGTGTTCTAAACCTGAAGCACCACTTCAGCTAATGGGGCCTCCCGCTGTTGCCGCGCCACCTCCGCGTGATTTCTGTTCTCATCCTGAAACAAAGTTCTTAACCTGAGGTACTATTTCTGGGTTAGCAGAATCTGTAACCTGAAGCGTCTGTAACCCGAGGTACCACTGTATATGGGAAATAAAGGTCCCTTGAAATTGGAGCAGATGGATATTTAGTCTAGCTTGACTTTATGCATGTAAAGTACATGCTCAGCAAATGAGCAACAGCTCATGCCTATGGCCTATCCTAAACATGTATGCAGATTGCAGTAATCTGGTAGGTAAAACTGGGCAATACATATGCAAATTACTGCCATCCATCACTGCAGAACTGGATTTCCCAGTTTTGGGACATGCTGTGTATATCCTAATGCTCTTTTTATGCCAGGAACAATAACTCTTAATGACGATGAAACCTTTAATATGTGTCTTATGTCTGTTACGTTTTATATTTCATTGTCTTGGCATAATAGGGATTGGATTTATACTTAACCTCTATGTAATTGTGAATGTAAAAGAGGAATGACAAAGACTGACTTTGGATGGCCATGTGACTTATATGCAGTATTTCAAGTTATTTTCTAAAATAGTTCAAACAAAAATGTGTTTGCTCAAGGGCGCTGAAGTTTCTTATGAGTTTATAAACTGTTTTCCTCCTCAGAGGGAGAAATAGATGAATACATGAGCGGCATCAATAATTAAAAGTACTGATCTGACACTTTAAAAACATTTTGTTCTCTGTGTGTCTTGCTATTAAATATAAATAATAGTCATTTTATTTTCTTTGATGATGAAGAGAAGAGCTGGCTCCAGCCTTAGTAATACTAAGAACAGACCCACTGAAATGAAATGGACTTCTATCTGTTGCATTAAACAGTTTTCAATCAAATAAGATAGCTAGGGCTGTTTAAAAACAAAACAAAACACCACTGAGAGGCCACATAGCAGCATGGCCAAGACCTCTAAAGCCTATGCGCAGAGCATGCAACATGTACATCAGGCAGTCTCATCTTGTCCCCTCCCTGGTTGGCTGCAAACATGCTCCCAGGTGCTGCATTGCATGGCTGGTGGGAGCAGAACTATTTCCAGATTTCTTGGCCCCCAGAAGTCTCTGGGTGCCTGCATTCTCCACCAGCTGAAGGTTCCAAACAGTCTTCAAAGGGAGCCCCAGACAGAGAGCATCTCTGTAGTCATGCAGGAGGAGAAAGGAGGATCCTTGCTATAGGAATGGAGTGAAGAAGTGTTTGCTGTCTGCGACATTTTAGCTTCTCCCGTGACAAACGCATTCCTTAAATGTGCCCACAGGCCACGTGCTTGTGACAGCTGGGTGGTCACTAACGTAATTTCTGTTTTGCCTTTCCCCAGGGACAGGGTGTCCCATTTTGCCTCAACTTTTTGAGATTTCATCAGCAACCAGTGCTGCCGGTACTGCTTCTCCATTGGTGGTGGAGGTGGCAGAGCAGACAGCTTCGTCAAGGAGGGTGGTGCCTCTTGGGCTTCTGCCGTTTGAGGCAAGTGCCTCACCTTACCTCATCAGTGGGCTGGGCCTGACTTTCCCTCGTTGAATGAAAGCAGGATCCAGAACCACAAGTAAGTGCAGGTTTTAATTTGATAAGTGGGGTTATCCCTGTGTGCCTAATTAAAACCTGAATCCTGTTGCTTCTAATACATAACTTTCTCTCTCTTTCTATATTTGTAGCTTTTTATACCTAACATGGGGGTCATGGAATTTAAGCCATAGTGCAGGGTTGGGAAATTGGATCTTATTCCAATCCCCGGGCCCCTCCCCCAGTTGTGTTCTTCACTGAATATAATGAAACATCTGGAAATAAAAGAAACAGGTTTGTACTTAATATAATAGGTAGGTTGATATAAATTAAAAATTACCGTCTGCCCACAATACTTCCCCTGATACAGATTATGTTTCAGGCAATAAGATCCGAGAATAATAATGTGCGATAAAAGGAATGACAGATTGAAGCTACACCAAAGGAGTATTATTGGAGTCTTTCACTATCGACATGAATTCTGAACATGATAAATGTTGCATGAATGGCAGTTACACTTTGCAAGGCATCATGAGACTGTGAATGAATTTTACAAAACCAGGCACATTCAATGAATGCAATTTATTCCAATCAATTTTTCTCATACCTACTGTTATCTATATTTTGCATTTTGTTTACATCTGTTCAAACACCATAGAGAAAATGTCTTTATATTAATTTACACACAGCAGCAGGATAGACGGCGATCACTGCAACACTCATAACTACTTCAGAACACCACTACTCAACTGCAAACTTAATCCAGCAATATTCACAGCTTGCAGACATTTCAAAAGCAATTAGCATCAGCAAATGTAATCAGCAGGTATGTGCAACTGGTGCACATCAATAAACCATATGCTAATCAATTTAGGCTGCAATCTTATACACCTTTACCTAGGAGTAACATTGAGCACAACAGGATTTACCGTACTTTTGAATAGTCAAACATAGGATTGCAATGTCAGGGCCACCCCAATTGCTGCCAAGCAGTAGCAAATTGGTTCCAGGTGCTTACCCAGAGTTGAGTTTCCTTCTGGAAAATTGAGGCACAGTGGAGTCTGCAGGGTCTTTCTTAAATATGGTTGGTTTACACATATTTAGAGCCGAGTTTAGAAGTAGAGAGAGTTCGCAGCATTCACATCATTCTCAAGAGGGGCTTGTCTTTCCCAGCAGGACTACATTGGAGTCAGAGGCATTTTAAGTGTATCTGTGTAACAGCCTGTTCCGGCCAGCCACCATGGCTGCTGTCCTGCCATCCCTGCCTGACATTCTGCCCAGTTCCTTCTCCTCCTTCCCGGCTGTACTTGCAGAAAACAACTCCTCCCCTTCTGTGTCCACCAGCCCACCAAGAAGTTCTGCTCACCTCCCTTATTCCCCAAGTCCCATATAAAAAGGACAGCATGACCCCACAACTCCCGTTGGCCCAGACTCCAAGGATCTTCCTTTGATGTATTCCTTTGATTAGCCCCTTCATTCTCCTTAACTGCTTCTTCCCAGGTGATACCCTGGGCTGGAAAAGAAGCTTAGCCTGCCTTTTCTTTTTACACTGTTAAATCCAGGTGAGCCAGTTAGCTCACCTTAAGTCTCAAAACACTGATTAAACCCCAGCTCCCAGGAATCTAGTGGGGGGTCAGGCCACCCACAAACCCATAAGAATATATACTTAATGAATTCCAAAGTTGTTATCTGAGCAGGTTGGTATATCTATGGGCAGATACAGATAAATAATCCCCCCCCATGCAAAAAGTTATCTACATTATCTTCACCAAAGCCTGCTTGTATTTTCTCATAGCAATATAGAAGTTTACGAGATTACTGCAGCAGAAGTATCGTACATGAGGAGGCAGTGGCACTGATTTGACAGGAACAGAGTGGGGTGAGTTCTGGGAAGTTCTGGGTTGGCAGAGTTGGTTGGTACCCAGCAGATGTATGTGCACCTGCTGTTTGCCAATCCCACCAACCCGGATCTCCCTCTACTTCACTGTAAGAATGCATAGATTAAGAGCATCATACAATGATACCCAAGAGCTCCATTTTTAAAAATGTGGTATAAGTAGTTAAAGTTGTACAATGGCTCTCAAAATTCTCTAGTGGTCTTGGCAAGGTTCCATTGTATTTCAGAATTCCAGATTAAACATGGTTGAAGCATGCCACATTGAATTTGTCCATTTACCTACTGCATGATATAACCATGGATGAACTTAGCCGTGAACCCTGTGATTTATCCTTTGGCTGATTCAAACGAATCTTTGAGTAAGTAGGAATTCCACTTTAAGGAATGTAACGCTGGAACTCATGACTGTAGAAGAACCAGTTCTACTTTGAAGCTGTCAGCTGGCAAAGAGCTGTGATTCAAGTTAAGCCACTATAATTGTAGAGTACATGTTAGCAGAAGTCAAATGTAAGGGCTTTCAGATTTGCACCTCTATCTTGGCACATTTGGCTTTGTTAGTTAATTATGAAAGGTTTATATATATATAAGCAATTTTCACAGTTCTTAATTCCATGACCTTGAAGAGGTGCTATCAAGTGACAACTCAAAGAATCATTATGATAATAGGTGAGACTGAGAAGAAAATAAATTATTCAGTGGGGAAAGTAGTTACTTTTTGGTTCAGATTGCATTGCATTTCCTTATTCTGAGTGTTGAAGAGAAATGGATGCAGCTAAACTACCTGCATAAGAGCTTTACTAATGAAACTTAAGGGCCAAACTAGACGTTAGCTCAGCATTTGCCAACCTAAAGCCCTCTACAGTTTTGGACTAAGCATCATGCCCTAAGCATCAGCCCTAAGCATCATGACTGTGCTAGCTAGGAGTAGTGGGAGTTGTAGTCCAAAACATCAGGCAGGCACCAGGCCAGAGAAAACTGCATTACCCAAATATTGTTACAAAAGTTGGTTGCTTCTCCCTCTCTCTGCCGAGAAGTAGGCAATAGTCCAAAGAGGTTCCAGGCACTCGCCCAGGGTTCTTTGGAGAATTGAGACATGGCAGAGACAGTCCTGGCTTTAAGAAACATGTTTTATTCACCTATTTACACCTTCAGTCTGCAAGGAGAGAGTCCAGCATGGTCATTTCAAGAGGGGCTTGTCCCCTACAGCAGTGCAGTCCTGAAGTCCAAGGCATCTCTCCCCGCCAGCCTTCAGCCAACCTACCCAAGATGGATCCCAGTCTTCTTCCTCCCACTTCTCCTTCCTAGCAAACCTTGCTAAAAACTCTCTTTTCCTGTCACTTCAAACCCACACCCTATCACCATGGCAACATCTGTCCAGGCCCAGGCTCTCAGATGAGCCAACAACTTCCTTTGTCCTGGGAGGTCACCTCTATCCCAGTTGAGGCCCTGGCTCAGAAAAGAATCTTAACCTGTACTTTTCCACTGACCTCCATCGTCCCTTCAATACACTAAATAATCAAAATCCTACCATTTATTGATTTCTAGGGGTTTTTTTTGGGGGGGGGCGTTCCTCAATCTATAGCAATGCACAACAGACAGCCGCCCATCTAAATTGTTCTTAATGACAGGCATGGGGAGATAATTATCAGGAAGGCATAAGAAGGGTAGGGGAAGCATGAACAGAACCTGCCCCCTGCCCGCTCCACAAAAAAAATATCTGCGGCTAGAAGCCTTAGGAGAAAAATCCCCCCTGGAGCCAGTGGGGTTCCTTCCCCACCAAGCTGCAGGCCAAATTTCCAGCAAACATCTAGTCTGGAAGATCAGAATAGACATGATTTCCCCAGGGGAACGAATGGCCCCACCTCAGTAAAAAGTAATGTCTAGGTCGAAGTGTCTTTCCCACTTGTAAGGGAAGGCAATTAGGCATTGTTTACACATTAAATGAAAAGTGATCCTGTGTTTAGCTTGAATGTATGTTAGGTCAAATTTCATGATATGTACTTAGTAGAATCACACTATGGATATGATATTTATTCCTTATTTTTGTGGAGCCAATTTAATCAAGCAGTTTCCGCCTTGCCCTGTGTTTACCGCATGTGCAAATCACGAGGTTGCAGCTTTATTGAGTAGAGTCTAGGGGCCAAGTCTCCATTTAGGGGAGTTCAGAGAATGTCATTAGTTTCCTCCTCTATAAGCCATTTTCTGTACATAAGTTTCTAATCTCCAGCTCAGAAAAAAAGCCAATAAAATATGTGTCAGATGACTGTTGAACTGAAATGGTACGTGGGAGAAAAACATGTTTTGTTTTCCACTTTCTTTTTAAAATGTTGTGTAGGAGGAATATATTATATACTAATTTCCCCCTCAAGTGCCAGCTACTCACAAGAGATTTAAGAATTGAACATGCTTCTTAGCAGCTATTCAGCAGAGATGAGTTGAAGAGATGAGTGAAATCATCCTTTTAGTACCCACACATTGGGGAGTGTTTAGATCTTGGTATAGTTTAGTCCATTACAGAGCATTTCTATCTTCCAATTAAGCCTGCTTGGATTTAGGGACCGGATTGCTATTAAATTCCCTGGTACAAAACAGTGTGGGCTTTGAATGGTGAAGCATTCATGTTTCACCTGTTTCATAACCATTATGCCCCCAGCACACTGCCACACAAGAAATGAGAATTGATGGCGTTGTGCATTATAGCAGGGAAAAAAGGCCAGCTGTATAAAAATCCTCTGTTTGCTCAGAAGTTGGTCCCACCGTCAACACAAGAGGTGGCAAAATTATACACATGCCCACTGGAGTCAATTGAGAGCTCTAGATAACTGTCCCTCATCATATCCCACTCTGCTTCCCAAACCCACAATGGAGAAGAAGATTACAACTATCTTAGCAGCAAATCACTGCACACCATCTTATATAAAACCTTAAATAACTTAGAACCAGGATACCCCCAAAAAGTACCTCTCTCTCATGAGCAATCTGCTGATGAGGCCTTCATGGTTGTGACACAAGCTGTGGAACTGTGGTTGGCAGCCACTTAAGAGAGGGTCTTTTCTGCAGTGTCACCCTTTCCTTTGAGACTTGGTACCAGTGGTTGGCCAGGTTGGGCACATGATAGGGACCCCAGGGATTCAGAAACCCCTCACTGGACTGACATGAGTACATTGCCACTTACTGCTTTCATTGCTGAGCTCCTGGATAGCCCTGGTACCTGCTTGTATCATATGCATCCAAGATGGCAGCCATCATTTTATACTGATGAGGAAACAGGAAACACATAGCAACAGAAAATTCCAGCTTAGTCCAAACATAAGCAGCAAGGACGGCATCACTAGGTGATTAAAATATGAAACAATATTTTATGCAAATAGCCATCATTTCATCTATAATCCTTGCTATCATTTTCTCTTGGTCTTTACAGTCCTTCCTCCAAATATGGTTGAGTCAGCTGATGACTCTGGGCTTGGAAGGCCCATTCCATAAAAATACCATGTCCATGGATGCATTTTACCACAGCTACCTGGCAAACATCCCAAGGAGCCTTGTGACATGAAATTTATGCTATTTAAGCATACAGCTTATGAACTTTAATGGTAAAATTTAAGGCCAACCAAATGCTTTTGGTCAATTATTAAAAACAGCCCTCTATCATAAACAAACAGCATTTATGTGAACTTGTAATATTAAAACATGCTGTTTGTTATTTTGAGGGCCTTGGTCTCTGTTCCTTCTGCAACAAGTAATAACTAAAAGGCTTGTTTCCATTTTCAGTTAACGTTTTTCATAAGCTTTCCATTTGGACACTGATTCCTGTGGTATTAGGGAAGGGAATCAGAGGACTCCCCCCATATGGTCACAGGACCATGATTCCCCCTCACATGTTGCAGGATCTTGTTGCGTGTTGAGTCCCACAATGCCACCCACCAAAAAATTCACACTTCACACATGATTTTTTGTTTAAGGTTTTTGGCATAATTTTGGCCACAACTTTATTAAAATACAAAAAATGTGAGTGGTTGCTTAGGCATTGGTTATGACTATCTGTCCTTGCCCTCAGGGACAGAGCTGGCCTTCCGGACACCAGCGGAAGCCAGCTGGCCTTCCGGACACCAGCGGAAGCCAGCATGGGAAACAAGTATTGGGTGAGAAAATGAGGCTGGGACACAGACCATCACCTCTCACCCTCATGTTCCGGTGGGGCTTGCACGGCCCAAGTCCGACTCCGGGGACAAGGACGAAAAGAATGGCAAGCCCCTGGATTCCTTTAACGGAATTCCCTTCGCATCATTTGGAGGGATAGGCACTTACCCCTCCAAGCACCAATTTAACCAATGCCTAACCGCCAACCTTACAAGTTGTGACGATTTGCTACGCAGTAGGCAAAAACCAAATGGCACCAGCCAATCAGCCAGATGGCAAAATTCCTACCAGGCCCCCGCACCAAGGCGAACGACCCCATGACAGGCATAGCAAGGTCAAGCGATATGAAAAAACCACCCTATAAAAGGGAGGGAGGGCGGGTGATCCGGTGCAAAATGGCCAAGAGGACGTCCTACGTCTGGCCCCTGTATTTAAAGACTCTGACCCCTCCTCCAAATTGGCAACAATCAAAACTCCCCAGCAACCCAAAGTTAACCACTTAAAGGCTTGGGTCCCTCACCAAATTTGCCTAGTCACTGCAGGGTGGCCTGTTTCCCCAACCGCAACACGTGCTCTCTGTTATGGAGAACACGCTTTGCGTGTTGAGTCCCACAATGCCACCCACCAAAAAATTCACACTTCACACATGATTTTTTGTTTAAGGTTTTTGGCATAATTTTGGCCACAACTTTATTAAAATACAAAAAATGTGAGTGGTTGCTTAGGCATTGGTTATGACTATCTGTCCTTGCCCTCAGGGACAGAGCTGGCCTTCCGGACACCAGCGGAAGCCAGCTGGCCTTCCGGACACCAGCGGAAGCCAGCATGGGAAACAAGTATTGGGTGAGAAAATGAGGCTGGGACACAGACCATCACCTCTCACCCTCATGTTCCGGTGGGGCTTGCACGGCCCAAGTCCGACTCCGGGGACAAGGACGAAAAGAATGGCAAGCCCCTGGATTCCTTTAACGGAATTCCCTTCGCATCATTTGGAGGGATAGGCACTTACCCCTCCAAGCACCAATTTAACCAATGCCTAACCGCCATGGAGCCCTCAGCTCACCGCCAAACCACTCACAGACCCAACCAAGACCTCAGCTTGGTCACCACCGCACCTATCCAAGCCTCATTCCCTGAAGCAAAAAGGTGCACGCCATCAGCTCTGAAAAAAGGATGGCGTCTGAAAAAGAATCTTGGGGTGGGAAATCACATCTCCACCCAGCTCCAAAACCTTTTTGGAGACCGCAGAATTGATGCGCTTTCTGGCCCTTTCAGTGGCGGCTGGGCAACGACTGCCCCTCCAAAGGCGGCGTTGCAAAAGCTTTGACCAGAAAATTCTCGCTGTTGGCACCATTGCCCGCAGCGTCTCCAGGTCACCCAAAATTGCAGCACGTAGCGACAAACAGTCCATGGCCACCAGGTCGTTCTCACCCAGTTGCACCACAATAGCAGCTGGCGGCCCCTCCAGGAGCAACTGCCTCCGGATACTTGGCAGGAACTCTGACCAGCGCATTCCCCGTCTGGACAGCCAAGACAACCGAATGTGTGGAGGAAGGCTGAGATCTGGACCCATTCCAGATTGCCGTGCTGCGACGCCAGCCCAATGGACGATACTGTGCCCCACCATCCAAATGCGGACCACCGCTAGACCTGATAAAATGAACAAAAGCAGTGTAAGATACCAATTGTCAGTGAACATATCCTTTGAACGCATTTGATTTCCAGCGACCCAAATCCTTTATTCTGGCGGCTGACAAGCCCCAATGGGCTGCTGTCGTGGCCGCCCCTATCCTAAATGAATGGGGGGCAAAATCTTGGGCTGTGCCGCCACAAGCCAGAATCGCCTTACGCATCACCTTTGCAAACTGGTGTCTTGACAGGGGCAACCCATTTTCATGCCTTAGCAGGGGCCCATCCCCTTGGGCACGTACCGCCAGGTACTTATTAACATATTTTACCGGGCAGGGGCCTTCTTCCCCCGTAGCAGGGAGACGAATAAGGGCCCCCTTACCCCTCTGATCCGTCTTTGAATGCTTGATTGTGATTCGCAATTCAACCGGCGGTAACCGCACATCGTGTATGAAAAGGCCCCTAGAACTACCATCTCTGTGATTTTCCACCACGAGCTCACCCACTCTTAATGCTCCAAAAAATGCAATAGAAAAGGCAGCCGAAAAAAGGCGAGCCTCATACCCCGACCAACACACCACCCGCAACGTCCTGCGCATTTAACATGCTTTCTGGCCTGCTCAGTGGTAGTTTGTCTAGGCATTGGTTCCCGACTAGCTGCACCTGACCTTAGCAGGGCAGCACTGACGACTGGGCCCCACCATATCGTCAGTACAAATAAACAGCGTGGGGGAGCAATGAAACAGGATCAGACTCAAGCTCACCCCCAAATGCTCCCAGGGACTCTTGTGTGGCCCTACCCCTCGAAAGGGGTCGACAAAAGCATAGCGAATCCTTGGATTCCCTTAATGGAATATCTTTGCACATTGGAGGGGACAGGTGCTCCAACCCCCCCTCCAGACCACCTTGAACCAATGCCTTAAATTATTATGAGTCCAGGGAGAGCTGCCATCAACTCAATCCAAGCCCTCTTGCATGCAGGAATGCAAACTTATGCTGGATGAAGACAGCAAACATTCTCGCCCAGCTGTACCACCAGCACTGCGGGAGGACCTGCACAGGTCACCCTCGACCACACCAAAGGAAGGATCTCCTCCCAAAGCATTCCCCATCAGGACATCCAGTAAATGTTCACATGGGCAGGAAGACTGAGATGGCGCCCCAGTCCAAACTCGTCAACATGCTTGCCAGCCTAGTGTACGATGCTGTGACCCAAATGTGCACAGCTGCTCCTATGGAAAAAGGAAATAACAGACAAGCATCAGCACAGACATCATTTGACACTTCTCGATATAACCCTTGTCAGCATAAGACTTCCAATGACCCGTATTCACAATCCTGTCTACTGACAGGCCCCCAGTCTGCAGCCTTTGCAGCAGTCCTATTCGGAAGGAATGAGGCATGTTCAGCGGTAAGCAAGCCGCAGACCGTAATAACTGGTGCACGACGTAAGCACATTGATGCCTGGCTAACGGGAACCCATTTTCATGCACTAGGAGCGGGCCAGCCCCCAGGGAATGAAAAGCCAAATATTCTGTTATCCATAACCGGGCAAGGGCCCTCCTCACCTGATTGTGGTACTCCTGCCCACTAAGTCTGTTTTTTGAGTTCCCGATTCTAAAGACAAGCTCCAAAGGATAAGGAAAAGTCCTGAAGCAATAAGCCTCCAGACTCTCAGCCCCATGCTGGCACCAACAACCATTTTCCTAACCCTCAGTGCGAAAATGCAATGGACTACTGAAAGTAATCTCGCCTTGATCTTTAACCAGCAGACAAGTTTTAACTTGTTGCAGATACTACATAGGTAAAATTGACCAACTTCCTGCCCGCTGTCCTATGAGGTTGGAGCCTATTCCAACCTTCCAAGGCCCTGCGCACTACAAACTTTATACAAGGGTCTCTGAAAATTAAAGCTTCAGTGTAACAGACATTGCAGCGGACTGAATTCTGATAGTTATAACAGCACGCCCAATCTGCAGCAGGTGTATCAAATACTGTAGGATCTGCTCAGAGGATGGGGGCTAATTCATCTGAATGGCTGAGGACTGCCAGCTTAAGGCTAAGAAATCCATCCAGGCCATCCCATAAGAGCTAAAAGCAGAAGGGGAAATGGAAGCTGCTGCTCTCTGTAAATACTAATTGTTGTCAAAATGCCACAGGTGGTCTGGAAAAGTCTGGCAACAGCTGAGTCTGGAGCCCAGGATCTGAAGTGCTTCATCTGAAAATGGGATAGAGTGTCAGCAACATCATTAGAGGACCCCGTAATTTAAAGTGTAGAAAGCACAATATTAAACCTTAAGCAGCGCAGCTCGAAAGCGTGAGCGGAGGGGCGGAGAATCTGCCGGAGCGTGAGGACTGTTTTGCCAAGACGCTCACCACTACCTGGTTATCAGACCAAAAGCAGATCAGATGGTCACTGAACTCCTCGGGCCACATGTGAACTGCTACTACAATGGGGAAAAACTCAAGAAAAGTTATGTCACATGATTGCCTCACCACACCGGGCTTGAGGCCATAGCTTTGCACACCAGCGGCCCTTGAAATAAAACCAAAGGGCAAAGATCCAGGAGCACCAGCATGAACCTGAAAATCCCTGTGCGGGTTCAAGGTATCCGCCAAGGCGAACTACTATTGCATACATTCAGGAATTGCTACCATCGCCTGAAATCTGCCTTCACCACACTTGGTAGGCATACACAAAGGTAAGGGGACCTCAGGGCCGCAGGCAGCCTGGCCTAGTGGGAAGATTAATTAAGTGACCCAGCAAGATCAGATCTGATGAAGCATCACTTGCTACAGAGGAAGTATTACAAAATAACTTCCTTCAAGGCAGACAGCTTCTCCATAGGCAAGTGGTTTGTTTTAGCAACGATATCCACTGGATCCCTAAATAAAATGGGAATATGGGCAAAAGGTATTGAGCTATTGCTTGCCAGCTTCCAGCGCTTGAGCAGGGGGCATCTTGTGCTGCCATCATGATATGTAAATTTACAGGGCCGACGCTGGCCAGAACCCCTAAAGAAGTCCTGACAAAGCTGCCGCGGAGCCAGCTTCCTTTTCTGACACACACTCTGTGCAATGCAACTACACACTCCGTACAATGCAAAAAACACGCTCTGTGCAATGCAACTACGCACTCCGTGCAATGCACACACAAACCCTCCGTGCAATGCAACTACATACTCCGTTCAATGCAACTACACACCGTGCAATGCAACTACACACTCCCTGCAATGCAAAAAACACGCTCTGTGCAATGCAAATACACATTCCGTGCAATGCACACACAAACTCTCTGTGCAATGCAACTACGCACTTCGTTCAATGGAACTACACTCCATGCAATGCAACTACACACTCCGTGCACTGCACACACCCTCCGTTCAATGCAACTACACACTCCGAGCAATGCACACACACTCCTTGCAATGCAAAAACAGACTCTGTGCAATGCAACTACACCCTCCATGCAATGCACACACATTCCGTGCAATGCAACTACACACTCCCTGCAATGCAAAAACACGCTCTGTGCAATGCAAATACACATTCCGTGCAATGCACACACAAACCCACTGTGCAATGCAACTACGCACTCCGTTCAATGCAACTACACTCCATGCAATGCAACTACACACTCCGTGCAATGCACACACACTCCTTGCAATGCAAAAACAGACTCTGTGCAATGCAACTACACCCTCCACGCAATGCACACACCTTCCGTGCAATGCAACAACACACTCCGTGCAATGCAACAATACACTCTGTGCAATGCAAACACACCCTCCGTGCAATGCACACACCCTCCGTGCAATACAATGCAATTGCAGCCCGTGCAGCACCGTGCCCTGCAACGCACAGAGCAAACTGCAATGCGGGCACGCAAAGGTGCTTTCTCCCACTTGCATATTGCAAATGTGGTGCCCATTACATCCCTTGCAGTGAGGCAACCACCAAAAGGACCTAAGTGTCCATGGAGAGTAATGGGGGAGCATGCAGCTGTCCCATACAGGGACCAATCCTGCAACCTAGGTATTACCAGCACTATGCACTGACCCAGTGAAACCAATGCTTATAGACCACATGGGGACACTATTCAGGCCGGAAACGCTTCCAGGCCATCAAATTCTAGGGCAAAGCCCTAGGATCACCTGCTAGGCCAGGCATAAATGTTTCCAGTGAAATAGGAGAGTTGAGGTAGCCCACAGCTTGTCCAGGTACCCCTGCTTGCCCTTTTGGAGGGAAGCACCCCTTCAAGAAAACCGAAAGTTCTTTTATCACAAATGGGCAGAACTACCCAGCAACAGAATAGCCTAAAAGGAGCAGTTAGTTTTGTTTTATTATAACAATGGCTAAGAGGGGGATATGAACCCTGTCTCCCAGGTCCTAGTCTTACACTTTAGCCAGTAGGCCACAATGGCTCGTCTCTAAAATGGCAGTTGCCACTATCAGGGCAAAACAAACTTAAAGAAAATAAACTTGTTCAGAAATGGCATAGTTCAAGAGCATATACAGAGTGCTCATAGTCCTTGGAGGCACAGAGAGCCTCTGGGGCCCTCTGTCTGCCTCAGATATACATTAGGAGCAACTGGGCCTGCAAGCAGATACATTCCTATAGCGAGAATGAGTCACGTGGCAGAGACTTAACAAGTAACTGCTACCTGTAGCAGACTTAGGCTTGGAAGTTAATGTGCAGGCCGAATAGGCCTCCCTGTTTCTGCTCTTGAGAATCTTAGTCTCATAGCAATATTAAAGGAAGCCAAATTAGTGCTTCCACCCAAGGCTAGCTTAAAATTTGGCCAACAGGGCTGCACACACTCAAATTAAAGCCAACCTTTGGGGATACTGTAAACGAAAGTGATTCCAGCTAGGCTGGGAACAGCCCTGACTAGCCCCACAATTAAACAGGCAAAATGGGGGAAACCTTTTGCGAAAGAAAGCCCCTAACGGGGGCTCTTTCCCTATTGGGAAAGGCAAGCCACGGCTATAGGGAGAATCTTCCCACAGGGCAGGGTAAGGGGTGGGGTGGGAAATCGAACAGGAAAAAGGGGGGAATTAAATTATTTAATGGGACTAGAGAGGATTAAAAAGAAATAAAGAAATGTAACCAGACAATGAGAAGATTGTCCAAGTGCTCCATGTGATCCGGTGCAAAATGGCCAAGAGGACGTCCTACGTCTGGCCCCTGTATTTAAAGACTCTGACCCCTCCTCCAAATTGGCAACAATCAAAACTCCCCAGCAACCCAAAGTTAACCACTTAAAGGCTTGGGTTCCTCACCAAATTTGCCTAGTCACTGCAGGGTGGCCTGTTTCCCCAACCGCAACACGTGCTCTCTGTTATGGAGAACACGCTATGTGGATCCATTGGTGTGCCCCTATACTCTTCACCTGGGAATGGGGTCATGAAAAGGGTCTCTCCTGTTGATAGTAGGTGTTCCTTCAAGTATTTGGACTTATGGTTGTTTAGGGCTTTATATGTCATCACCAACATCTTGAATTGGGTTAGTAAACACATAGGTAACCAGGGCAAATCCCTCAGGACTGGTGTTATATGGCGCTATGGTCTAACCTACTGAGCTTCTTGGGCTTGCTGATCGGAAGGTCAGTAGTTCAAATCCACGTGACACATTGAGCTCCCTTTGCTCTGTCCCAGCTTCTGCCAACCTAGCAGTTTGAAAGCACACCAGTGCAAGCAGATAAATAGGTACCACCGGTGCTTTTTCTTCTTTAAAAATATGTTTAGGGGTGCTCTCGTTTTCCTACTCATATTGAAAAACTGCCCCTCAATGAGGCCAAAAGTAGATTCACAAAATGTTTAGGGGTATGTGTACTCCTGCGTCTCCCCAGGAAAAAAGCACTGGGTACCACTGCAGCGGGAAGGAAAGCGGCGTTTCTAGACGCTCTGGCTTCCGTCACGGTGTTCCGTTGCACCAGAAGCGGTTTAGTTATGTTGGTCACATGACCTGGAAAGCTGTCTGTGGGCAAATGCCTGCTCCCTCGGCCTGAAAGCGAGATGAGCACCTCAACCCCATAGTCGCCTTTGACTGGACTTAACCGTCCAGTGGTCCTTTACCTTTTACCAGTTAATACCCTGCAGACATATTCTTCACTGGCTGCAATTTCTGAACTGTCTTCAAGGACAGTTCCATAAAGAGCTCATTATAGTAATCAATTCTGGATATTATCAGAGCGTACATTACAGTGGCAAAGCAATCTGTGCCCGTGAGCAGCTGTAGCTGGCACAGCCGCCTAAGTAAGCAAACTAAGAAAAATGTCACACCTAGGTAACAATGTACCAGGCTTAGAAATGAATGTGTAATATATTGTGACAGCGTTTTTATTTCTTCCTCATTAACCATGTAGATGTGTCTGTGGGAGACAGGATAAATAATCAGTGGTAGTCCCTGCTGTTCTAATTAGTCAATAACAAAGTAAGACACAGAGTTCTTCGTAACATTAATTATTCTTTAGCTGTTGGTTAAACAGGATTCGTTCTATGACATTGGATAATGGAACAATCTGTACAGACAAATGCCCCCAAATCCCGGAGATTTGGTTTGTACTCTGAATAATATAAAAATGATCTGAATAATCTATTGCTGAACTCTAAAGCAGAGATCATACCTTGTACTGGTTGGAAGTACGCTAAGCATATTTATAACTGCATACGGTTAAAACAGAATGTTCCAAAATCTCCCCAGACACTTCAGAATTAATTACAGCTGGAAGTTTGAATGGAGCTGACTTTCCTTTTTCTAATGCACAGCTCAGCATCAAAAGGTGGCAGGATGCTAAGTTTATCCCTCATTTATCTTTCTGTCCTGGCTGTCTTTCTGTGGTAGCTGTGCCCCCCCCCCCCATGTAACAACTGTGAGGCAGAAAGTACACAATGTTGCTGATAAAAATAACTGGAATTTCTGGGTTATTGAAAACAAGGCTGGGAGAAAAAAGCCAAATTTTCACCATGTTGAGTCATGCCTGATCAATGCGAAGACATAATTCTCAGATTTTAAAAACAATCCCAAATATTTCAAGCCTGGAGGGAGCCTCTAACAAATAAGAATGCATTTAACGCCTGCTAAATAAGGCCAGCACCAGGACATAAGATTTCTTTATGGTTAGGAAGTGTTAAGTTTCTTGCTATCTAATGCTACACATACACACCAGGCATGCCTACTCTAGGGGGCTGAGGTGTCCCTAGATATTTGTTTGAAGGGAGCCTGGCCCTCTCAAAGTTGAAGGGGCCAGGGGTGGGTCGCAGCTTCAGAGGAGGAGGGAGAGTTAGAGGGCTGGACCCACTGCCAACAATGCAGGCATGAACAGACCCAGACCCTACCACAACCATGGGAGATCACACTTGCAAGCTCAGTCTTCTTGCTTGGGAAGGAACCCTGCAAATGACAGGCCCCAATCCTTTAAAAGTAGAGCAGGAGAGGTGTGTCAAGTTTTGTTACAGCATCTCTGCTTGTGTCTAGCTATGTATCCTAGACTCTGTGTGCCCTCTGAACCTTTTAAGCTGTATCCTGAGCTGATGCAAAGATCAGGTACTGCATTCTTCAATAAGACATTTGACATTTTCCAATCTGAGAATTCAAGGGTGGTAGACAGGACACCTTCCTCACATGCTTTAGGAAAGTTTATACAGTGGTACCTCGGGTTACATATGCTTCAGGTTACATACGCTTCAGGTTACACACTCTGCTAACCTAGAAATAGTGCTTCAGGTTAAGAACTTTGCTTCAGGATAAGAACAGAAATTGAGCTCCGGTGGCGCGGCGGCAACAGGAGGCTCCATTAGCTAAAGTGGTGCTTCAGGTTAAGAACAGTTAAGTACGGACCTCCGGAATGAATTAAGTACTTAACCCAAGGTACCACTGTACATTCATTCTCCCCACTTAAAATGAAAATGAACGAAATATTTTTAAAGCAGCAAAACTGAAAGGGGATGAGTTCAATGAGTGTCCATGGGAAAAAACATCCATATTAAAGCTCCACCATGTTGTAAACACAACAGCTGGGTTTTTTTTTAAAAAAAGCTCTCATCTTGCAATAGTAGAAATAGATCTGTTTGCAAAGTAGAGAAACTGCCGCTGTCACTCTCACGGGGGAACCTCTGTATACATTCCACATGGCCAAGGGTGTGTGTGCATATGTTTCACATGACATGTTGCACCAGGAAACAGCAAACACAGGAACTGATTGTGAGAATCTCTCCTATGCTACCAAGTCCTTGAGACTTTTGGGTTTTAAGAAATGCCATTTTTAACCAAAACAGCAAACCTTGCAGTTATGACGTACTTCAAGTTATTGCACTGATTGAAAGAGAAAGCCTGATTGCACCCCGAATGGGTGGACAACAGCTGCACATAGTCATCTCTTGTGTTACAAACCAGAATGAGTTGATGTTAGGAAAGGATAAAAATTCTGCAAATTGTTGCTGGACTACAGTAATGTACAAGAGCAATGACCTCTCACATTAAAGGCTGATCTTTCAGAGTTCTCTTTCAGTGCAAATATAATCCTGTAATAAGGAGCAATGCCAAATGAGAAATGGTCAAAGAAAGGAGTGTTTGGAAAATTCACGGTTATTCTTGATGAGAGAGGAAAGCAGAAAGATACAATATGATGGGCTGTCAGCTTATTGCTACTTGCAGCTCAAAACAGAGACTCTCTCTTTTTTTTACCTTGATAAACTGTTAGAATAGGTCAGTCAGCTGCTCCCTGTAGTACCACCAGGAGCTTAAATGTCAGTGATTAAGCGTTTCCATGGAGATCTATCCGAGTTCCACAAATGGCCCATTATTTACGCCCACACTTCTCAGGATAAGTGATAATGACAGTGTGTTTTGTTGTGCCCTATGATATCTGAAGCTGGTGGTGCAGATGGACTATGAAATGCAATATCAGAGGACAGGGTCAGCTCTCTAAAAAGCAAAGCGAGTCTGCTGTTTGATTTGTGGTTTCCTGAAAAGGTGGCCATGTTTGTAGCTGTCGATTTCTCAGATAGGCAGCTCCCAAATTCAGGGATGAATCACAGCAACAGAGCATTAAAACACACACACACAATTGTTTCAAAACAAACTGGTAATGACGCATCTGCTGCATGGCTTGTAGGCTGCAAATACATAGGACAGGGGTTGCCAACAGGGCACCCATGGGTGAAATTGTGCTCTTGATGTCTTTCCCAGGCACCTACAAAGCCTCTGAGCCCCCTTCACTTTTCCCTTAGTCATGAAGTCGTGAGGGCTGTTATCCTTTTCTCCCCCGAAAAGTATGTTGAACTGATGAAGGAAGTCGGGAAGATGATGCTCTGGAACCCTGAACAGGAGCATTCCATTCCAAAGATATTTTTGAGTGGGACAGGCATGCTGCAACAATGACACCTGCTTTTAAACTGCCATTGTATATCCAGATACACACCTCAGAATTGCAGCCCAAACAAGCATACTATATGCTTGGGGCAGGAGATGTGGAGAATATTTACAGTTCTTCCCTAACTTCAACTATAGCAACTGGCAATTCTTTTTGTCGTTTTCAGTTTAGCCTTTAAATCCAGGTCTTTCCTTCTTTGTTTCTTTTTTACCTCACAGCTTGGCTAGAGCTGTGTTCTCTGATTCAATTCCTAGAATGGCCACTCTGTATGTGGCATTTCTGGGAATGATATCTCCCTGCGATAAACTCTGATATTTTGTGTTCTGCTGAAGTGAAATCCTTCCAGGAAGCCTGTCTTAACTCTCAGAAGATCCGTCCATCAAACATTCACGACCCTTTCGTATATCTGATCTGCTGAAGTTGTTTGTTTATAGTGCCGGAAGAGAGAGAAACCTCACGGGTGAAGGCAGCCCCCGCTGAATGTAGTCATATTGAGTTCTTCTCATCCAGAGGAGCCGAGAAGGCCAGATGCAATCAATGCTGCCCTTGGCATATCTGCTGCGGGATCATCTTCAAGGTATGTGGGCTCATTTTAATCTGGTCTTGAACGAATGCCAGGCAGAGTTGCTCTCAAAACAGTTGTTAAATTAATTACTTTTCCACTGCCTGTAAGATGAACCTGATCATACGTGTAACAAGGTTAACATCACCGTTGGTTGATAAGGTAGGTGGGAGGAACGAGCTCTACTAGTTCCCTAGCTCAAGGGCAAAGTACTAATAATCTATGGTCAGGATAATGGCACAGGTGCCATCTTCTCAAGCTGATTGTCCTGAACCGTGGGGTACCTGGCGGCAAACCCCGGTGGGGTGCACAAATCCCATGGCAAATGCTAGTGCATAATCTGGCAAGCCAATGAGTCCAAAGTCTAGCCAGGCCAGGTTTCCACCTCTGCAGCTGGGGAAACCCAGCCAGATGGGCGGAGTATAAATAATAAATTATTATTATTATTACCTAGGGGTCAGGGCACCTGGAGGTCAGCCCCACACAAGCACAGTCCCAATGAGATCTCAGGACCATCTAAGCTGTGGTCCAACCACTGTGGGAAGGTGATCAGAAACAGCATCTCTGCTCTGCTTCCTTTTTGTACTTGGCATAATAATAATAATAAATTATTATTATTATTATACCCCACCCATCTGGCTGGGTTTCTGCAGCCACTCTGGGCTGCTCCCAACAGAACATTAAAAACACGATAAAAGATCAAACATTAAAGGCTTCCCTAAACAGGGCTGCTTTCAGGTATCTTCTGAAAGTCAGATAGTTGTTTATTTCCTTGACATCTGATGGGAGGGCGTTCCACAGGGCGGACGCCACTACTGAGAAGGCCCTCTGCCTGGTTCCCTGTAGCTTCACTTCTCGCAGTGAGGAAACTGCCAGACGGCCCTTGGAGCTGGACCTCAGTGTCTGGGCAGAATGATGGGGGGTGGAGACGCTCCTTCAAGTATACTGGGCTGAGGCATACTGATTGCAGCATCTAGGCTTGACAAGGCATGTGACCCTCACCTGCTCTGAGCCTTTTCCAGCTGAGAGCTCACAACCTCCTCTCAGAGCTAGCAAGCCCCACCTGGCCAGCTAAGGAGCTGGGCTGCGGGCTCTTGCCTACCTCAGCTTCCTAGAGCTTACCTCCCACTGCTCCCTATGCCTCAGTGCCCACCGTGTTCATGGAGACAGGGCCCCCTCTGGCTCTGGTGATGGGTCCTGCTGCTCTGGTTCTTGGGCATTGACCCCCACCTCCTTGCCATCCTACATCACCCTGTGAGTACTTCCTGCCACACCAATCCTCTTCCTCGTCGTCCTGACAATTCATGACATTGAGGGGGCCCTGACATGACATCATGATGTCCGGACATCATCTGTGCAACATTGCGCAATGTCATGAGGAGCCAGGCAGCATGAATGCAATATATGCCATGGTATAATATGAAGAAGTAAGGGGGGAAAGTTACAGAGTCATAAATCTCAGGTATTTTCTTCACTATGGTAAGAGTTTGAATTCCTGCGGTGTTGATTATGTGAGAGAAGCAATGGCAAGGAGACTGAAGAACAATAGCAAGTCTGTTTTCTGAGAGCAAATGTCTAGCACCTGGCTGAACTACAGTTCTAGGACTTGCTTCTGAGAAGCAGAAGAGCAACACCTGAGTGAAAATTAAGTTGACTGAGGCCATCCTCTAAAACTAAGGGAAAATGCAGCTTGGTCAAAGCTTCTAATTTACCACTGGCAAACGCTTTACAGTAGGAGCTTGACGTAATGGAAGCAGCTTGCATTACATCACCACAATGTAAGATCAGTGCCCTATTAACAGGAGACATGTCAGGCAGATCTTGATGGAGGTGACTTCCTTAGGTTTGGTGTTGAGGTGCAACTTTAAATTTGCTTATTCTGAGTGTCAAGAATTTAGCAATGAGACTTTGGCATGCTAACTGATTCTGTGACCCTTGAAGTGTCTGCGTCCAACTACTTAGAGCGACAAGACTGAGCAGTAGCAGGTCTCTGATGCCCTAAGATCTCTGGGGCTGCATGGGCATGACACTGGCTGACATTGAGCAACCTGTGACCAAGCCTGATCACAGGAGAACAAAGAATACACTCAAACCTATCCAGAAACAACAGAGGAATATAACCAAGCTTCTATCATAATTTATTTTTGTATTTCTGTACAGAAAAAGAACCCAGTTTTAGCGGCAGACAAAGTGCCTAGGAGCGTATTGGTTGTTTTTCTTCATTAAATGCTATTTATCTTCAGTATTGATTGGACAGGATAATAGCAAGACAGACAGACGTGAGTGATACAAGAAAGATATTTCCCCTCTTGAGAATATGCTTGATACGGGAGGGCCATTAAGATATTTCTGTTATCTCTACCTCTTTGATATGAGGAGCTGTCCAATAGCAGGGTCCTTTTTACAAGCTGCTAATTTTCTGCCTTTGAAACCTTAAGTGCTGTAATTTTTCTTTCCTCTAATGATTTTTGAAAAAGACCATGGCTTCTTACAGGATTGGTAAATACTCATGCATCTCTGTGCTTGACTGTAATGATGGGACTGTTAAAAATATTGAAATTTTGCTGATTGCTTCAGAGAACACACAGAGCTTTTTTGGGAGGGGACGATAAGAAAAGAAAATACAATACAAAGCAGCTGGGATACTGCCTTGAAAAATAAATATGTGAGCGCCCATTAAATGAATACTGTACTTGCATATTGATGAGAAGGCTGTTGTCAATTTGATCAATCTTAGTTTCTCATTTTCACTGTCTTTCAGACACCCTGTAACGTCAAACTTGAGTTGTTGTGTGAGTGCGAAATAGATTTTTCATGTAATTTATTTTAGCACATGCAAAAATCAAAGAAGTTATATGGATGAATAACATGGGAAAATGCCTCTCACTTTTAAAGAGCATATCCTTTATTCAAATGCAGGTTCCAAGGCGAAGGTACAGAAGATCAGCTTATTACAGCCAAATACAACTGCTCCCATATTTATTTTAGCCACTGCACAAGAATGCTGAATTACCAATCATTACTCCGAATCTGGGTCTAAGCCCGCTAACAAGAAAAACAATCAGCAAGCCTTAAAAATGTTTAATTGGATTCCATTGTTGGCTGAAGGTATACAGTTAGTTTACAGAACTGATAAAGTGGAGGCAGGGAAAGTCTTGCTACAAGGCCCATCCTACATCAATGAGCTCCCTCCTAGTGGTGGTGGATTTACCTGAGGGTAACAGCAGCATCTGCAGCAGGCATCAGCACTCTTTTAATCTGGAAGCTTCCATTTTAAGTCTGTAAACTTCCATTTTAAGATTTCACAATGCCTTGGAAAGAATCTGTGTCAGGGCCATTGTGAGGAATTAAAATGGTGGTTCTCTGACCCACACTGGGTACTACTCAGAGCTGATGGGGGGGGGGGGTTTACACATAGAATACCAAAACAATATGAAAGCATGACATTGTCTTACTGCAAAACAAAATAAAACAAAAAAACCCCACTGTCTCCATAAACCATTTTCAGATTCTTGAAGGATGATAGAAATTCAAAAAATAAATAGGCTTCTGAAAGGTTCACCTTTTGGCCTTGTGAGTGGGACATTTCTTCCTTCCATGGTTAACACACCCTGGTTCAATGCAAGGATTGCTAGGAAAAGAGCAAGAGTATTGGGGAAGGAGCAGAGAAGGGTCAAAAGCCCCCCAAGAAAAGCCGAATGTGGTAGGAACAAAGCCAGAGGTCAGACTGTGGCTTGTTTGTTCTGCAGAAGAAGAATGGAAAAGGTGCATGAAAAAAGCACCTACCTTAACATGAAGGTGTTCTGTCTCAGTGACATATAAGAGTTACTAAGTTCTTCTTGGGTCTAGGTTTGTGGGACAGTAGCAGTCACACACTTTGCTTTATGTGTGTGTGCAACTATGATTTGTCTTGACTAGCATCAAACTGCAGCTTCAGTTATTTTTTATCTGGCTGCTTCCCACCAGACGAGTGTTATAAAAAAGTCATTGTTTTTTGGAGGAAGCTAGGAATATTGTGAACAGCTGCTTGAAATTTAATAGGAGCTTGCAGGTGACAGTCATGGAACTTCGTTCTGTGAAGTTACCAAGACTGAACACAGACAGAGAAATCTAATGCTTCACTGGAAATGTTTTCCATAATCAGACTCTTGCCTTTTCTTTCTTGAAGTAAACGCATTCATAACTTATCCATCACTGCAAGGTGAGCAAAGCTTCCCCGCTTTTGAAAGGGTATGAAGTAGATTGATGATAGAATATCGGGATTTGAATCCAAACTGTACCACACAGTGTCCTCAGATCCATCAATCCATTTAGTCACTATGCTATACTTTATATTGCAGTTTTAAGATGGCGGTGAATTGTTCTTCTGTGTTTGCCTTACCGGTTTTCTTAGCTCTGCTCCCTGTGGCCATTTCATCACATGGCAGCTGACTCTACTATTTCTCATGCTGAACTATTGGTGTGCATGTTATAAACTAGATTTGGCTTCAGATTTGTACTGACACGACAAGCCACAGTTTGTCTTAAATCATAGTTTAATCATGATGATGCCTCTCTGCTGCTGCATGGGTTCTTACATGAAACACCCCACCCCATTCCTGTACTGCTCAGCCCTGGGCCTCTCTTGGATGTCATTGGGTTCTACTATACTGAGAGAGTGAGGAAATCTTCCACTTTATGCATGCCATGCATTATTTTATACATCTCTGTCATGTCCGTCCCCCCACTTGCCATTTTCCTCAAAAGCCTCAAATGTTGAAACCATTCCTCCTAGGGGAGTTGCTCCAGCCCCTTGGCCATTTTGGTTTCCCTTTTCTGAAATTTTCTAGAGTACTATGGTGTCCAAGTGGCCATGGCACTGGGATTCTTGTTCCTTGCCACAAGTAGTGAGTACAAGGGTGTATGGAATGTAACTCCAGTCCTATGTGCAGATATCTGGTGGACAACCTTAGCATAATCAGACCCTTCAAGTGTCCTTATATTCCAGGATTTACAGTTTCTGATTTGATCCCAGAATGTCCCACTTTTCCTTAAGGTGTCCCTATTTTCATCGGACAAATATTGGAGGGTATGAAGTTATGTGACCCCCTGAGCCAAGGGGATAAGTAACTATAGAATCTTTAGAAGATATCTGAAGGCAGCCCTGTATAGGGAAGCTTTTTTTTTTTTTTTTTTTAAATGTTCAATGTTTTATTATTTTAATACATGCATTGGAAGCTGCCCAGAGTGTCTGGGGCAACCCAGGCAGATGGGTAGGGTATTATATTCTTCTTCTTGTTCTTCTTATTATGGAATAGGTTGTCCCTATTTTTATCGGAGAAATGTTGGAGGGTATGAGTGTTACATTATCCTAATAACGGACCGGGAGTGGCGGTTCTTTTAGGCTCTAGAATGAATCAAATTACAAAGTGTATTCAATGACTCAATTAGGTTAGAGGTTAGGCAGCTTTTAAAAATGGCATTTGAGTCTTCCGGAGCTCCCAGCCTGGTGTGCATACCTGATGTGAGTACCTCATCATCCATTTAAATCGAGGTCAGCAAAGTTTTGCTGTGTGTGCTACACTTCTTCTTTTCACATTCTGCCAGGTCAATATGGGGGCTTCTGGAGTCAAGAGGCTAGTGGCATATTTAACAGGGTTATGAATCTGAGGTTCTAAATAAGACTGCTGTTTATTTGGATAATTATTTTTAAAACGTGCTCAGGTTTTTTGATCAGTCTGTGGTGATAACCCAGTTCAGGAATGGGCCTCAGGAAACAATCCTGCAACCATTAGATAGTTGACTCTCTTAATGGAAATCCAGATACTGATAACTGCAAGTGAAATGGAGTATAGTTTCACAGACTGTAATATTTTTGAGTGGGGAAAAACAGACACACACCCCTTTTATTTTAACTTCAAAAGCCACTGTGTTTCACTTGGGTCCTTGGAACCATCCTAAAGGAACAGACTCTTCTGTGCTTGAGTAATATTTATGGATTTGGAACTGATTAACAGCAAGTCAGCAAAACTAAATGCAGCAACAAAGCTGTCCCGGGGTTTTTATTTTGCAGGGGTGGACAAATAATATTGCTTACAATGCTGGGTGCATCGTTGAATACTGGTAAGCAGTGATCTCATTTCTAGGGATATACTGTACATTCCTTTGCTTGGCTGTTGGCTCTAAAGTAAAGGTAAAGGTAAAGGTACCCCTGCCCGTACGGGCCAGTCTTGACAGACTCTGGGGTTGTGCGCCCATCTCACTTAAGAGGCCAGGAGCCAGCGCTGTCCGGAGACACTTCCGGGTCACGTGGCCAGCGTGACATCGCTGCTCTGGCCAGAGCCAGAGCCAGAGCCAGAGCCAGAGCCAGAGCCAGAGCCAGAGCCAGAGCCAGAGCCAGAGCCAGAGCCGCACACGGAAACGCCGTTTACCTTCCCGCTGGTAAGCGGTCCCTATTTATCTACTTGCACCCGGAGGTGCTTTCGAACTGCTAGGTTGGCAGGCACTGGGACCGAGCAGCGGGAGCGCACCCCGCCGCAGGGATTCGAACCGCCGACCTTTCGATCGGCAAGCCCTAGGCGCTAAGGCTTTAACCCACAGCGCCACCTGCGTCCCTGGCTCTAAAGTAGATGGGGGATTTAACAGCTGTTCTCATTTCCTGAAAAACAAAAGTGCATTGGATTCATTTACTCTTAAGCTTCAGTGCCTAAAGGTGTACCCAGTTGGATACACTGTTTGCAAATGAACAAAATTCAGCATGGCTGCCTGCATACCCTCCAACACTTTGAAGCCAACATCTTTGACACCATCTTCTTGGATGCCATCTTCCCAATCTTTTCTTTGCCACAGATGGACATCTGTCTTAAACCTCACAGCCCCTTATTTCTAAAGTTGCTGGGCCCAGAGAGGTGACTCTCTCGTGCAACCCGCATCCTTGATCGTTTAAAACTCAAATGCACTGTGGCAGGCAAATCTTAAAAATAACATGGTGAATATCAATGTCCTGCTTAGGAACTGGCACTAGTTCTACACCTGGGCAGTGAGCCATGTCCAGTGTTTGGTATTCAAAGTATGGATCCCATCCAGGAGAATGTAATTTACTCTGTGTCTGCTGAATTACCTTACATAAGCACACCCTTCGCCTTCTGAAGGGATTTATTTTTGTTTTAATCTTCCATTGAGCAAACAAATGACCTTTGAAAGGATCTGGGGGAAAGTTTGACTTCGAAGGTATGCTGGGACTAAGCTGGAGGAATTTCTGGAATGGAGATCTTGCTAAGTGATTGAAGAGAGAGTAAGAAAAGAGGTTTGTGTTTCTTCACTGAAATGTTGAGGAGCAGTTTGCAGAGAAGGCCCCTCTTCTTGTCTGGCGGTGCCATTTCATATTATATTGTGTTACAGTCCTTTTCAGAGACTGATGCCGGCAAACTAGGCAGAAGTATCATGTGGAAAGTGGCATATATGTTACCATGTGTGTATGATTCGGATACCACACAAAGGATGTTCTGAATTACATCCATGTGGTAAACCATAAAGTGTAGGGCTGTGCTACTCTGATGGTGCAGAAACGAGGCATCCACAGTTGAGGAGATACTGCTGAAAACAAAATGAATGTTTGGAAATAATAATAATAATAATAATAATAATAATAATGATGATGATGATGATGATGCAGTGGTACCTCAGGTTAAACCACAGAGCCTAGGACTTGCTGATCAGAAGGTCGGCGGTTTGAATCCCCTTGAAGGGGTGAGCTCCCGTTGCTCGGTCCCTGCTCCTGCCAACCTAGCAGTTTGAAAGCACGTCAAAGTGCAAGTAGATAAATAGGTACCGCTCCGGCGGGAAGGTAAACACCGCTTTCATGCGCTGCTCTGGTTCGCCAGAAGTGGCTTAGTCATGCTGGCCACATGACCTGGAAGCTGTACGCCGGCTCCCTTGGCCAATAAAGTGAGATGAGCACCGCAACCCCAGAGTCGGTCACGACTGGACCTAATGGTCAGGGGTCCCCTTACCTACCTCGGGTTAAGAACTTAATTCATTCTGGAGGTCCGTTCTTAACCTGAAAGTGTTCTTAACCTGAGGTACCACTTTAGCTAATGGGGCCTCCCGCTGCAGCAGCACTGGTGTCGCACAATTTCTGTTCTCATCCTGAAGCCAAGTTTTTAACCTGAGGTCCCAGCGCCTGCCAACCTAGCAGTTCGAAAGCACCTCCGGGTGCAAGTAGATAAATAGGGACCGCTTACCAGCGGGAAGGTAAACGGCGTTTCCGTGTGCGGCTCTGGCTCTGGCTCTGGCCAGAGCAGCGATGTCACGCTGGCCACGTGACCCGGAAGTGTCTCCGGACAGCGCTGGCTCCTGGCCTCTTAAGTGAGATGGGCGCACAACCCCAGAGTCTGTCAAGACTGGCCCGTACGGGCAGGGGTACCTTTACCTTTACCTTACTATTTCTGGGTTAGCAGAGTCTGTAACCTGAAGCATCTGTAACCCAAGTTACCATTGTATAATAATTGTTGTCTGTTGTTGTTGTTGCAGTTTTGCTCTTAGCCCAAAAGTCCCCTTCAGAATTATGTATGTTTTCATTTTGTATGGAGCTGTTTGCCCTACCCCCACACATCTTGAATACAGTGCATTGTAGTGCCATCTAGTGCTGAAAGATATTATTCTGTAGAAGGCGAAATAGAAGGTGTGAGGGAGTATGACATAAAATGGGAGATTATATAATACAAAGCAAAATTCTCTCCCGACTTGGCAGAAGACTACCTTCACTAGACATCTTTTCCTGTCACTTCAGTAATTCACCTCTGTGTTACATTTGGCTGTTCTGTTCTTTTCTTTTCTAGATGTTGTCATTCAATAATGGCACTTGCACACCTGTCCTTTATATGGATACCCTCCAGGAAATAAAACATGGCTTATATTGGCATAGTTATGATCTTGTGGGCATCATCATTTCTATTGTAAAATCTGACCACTAAAATGTGGTGATGAAACGACATTAGGCAGTAGAAGTTCAAATAAAAAAAAGTTATATACCATCTCAGCTTCTAAGATTGGTGGCTAGGACTAGGATGTGGGTGGTACTGTGGTCTAAACCACTGAGCCTCTTGGGCATGCTAATTAGAAGGTCAGTGGTTCAAATCCACATGACGGTGAGCTCTTGTTGTTCTGTCCCAGCTCCTGCCAAACTAGCAGTTTGAAAGCACGCCAGTGCAAGTAGATAAACAGGTACCAATGCAGCGGGAAGGTAAACGGCATTTCCGTATGCTCTGGTTTCCATCACGATGTCCTGTTGCGCCAGAAGTGGTTTAGTCATGCTGGCCACATGACCTTGGAAAGTTATCTGTGAACAAATGCTGGCTCTCTTGGCCTGAAAGCGAGATGAGGGCCGCAGCCCATAGTCACCTCCGACTGGACTTAACTGCCCAGGGGTCCTTTACCTTTTAATGGTTCTCTCAATGACCCCAAGGATGCAATGGCCACCAAGGGTGATACAGGGCAGAGCCTTCTTGGTGGCAGCACCCTGGTTTTGGAATTCCCTCTCAAAGGAGATCTGCTTATCCATCATGCTTTGTTTCCTTTAGGTGACAATGTTGTCTGGGCCTCTGGCACATAGTGGGACCTTGAATGTCTGAATGTTCTCTGCACACTATGCTCTATCTTATTGGTTGTTTTTTTAGTCTGTTTTAATTGTTGTTTTCATGCCGTTTTTAGCTGTATGATTGTTGTTAGCTGCTCTGAGCTCCTTCAGGAGGGAGGGTGGGGTGTTAGTATTATTTTAGTACCATACTATACATTTCTTGTTACTTTTAGCCAGGGTTTTTTCTAGTTCCAGAGCCTCTCAGGTGGGTGCCATTGCCATTATAAGAGAACAAAGAAGGCTTTCATGGTGAGTTCTGGCACCCCCTTTTTTTTAGAAATATAGCCTTCTTTAAGCTGACAAAACAGGATGCTACTACCCATATAACTGCTAGAAAATTAAGTAAGGAAGTAAGTACTTGAGAACAAGGACATTTAAATGTGGCAAGCTAAACAGTCACCCATATTATTAAGTACCCATATTATGGATAATTAAGTTGCCACCAAGAATAGTTTGTTATATTACAACTTAGATTTTATTAGACAATGTTTTTTCCCAATGTATATCCTGCAATTTATATTGGTTTTCCTTTTTTTCTTTTTCCTTTGGTACCAGTATAGTTTTGGTTGAATGTATCTAATTTATTTTACAGAGTATCAGACAGGAAAAATAAAAACCCCAAGATAAACACCATCAATTCTATTTATATTCCATGCCACACATTCAACACTAGATGGCATTGTTAAGCTAAGCCAGTTTCTTTCTAAACCCTTGGTGGAGTGTTTGCCCGGATTATTTTCTTTCCTAGGTCGTTCTTGTGGCATTTGATATTGTATTGTGGCGTATTGATATTGTATTCCCTGTAAACAAGAGTTGCCTGATATAATGATGGCTTCTGCCCTTGAACCCACCTGCACCTCTTCTGTAAATATCAGCTGAGCCGCCAATTCCTTCCAACATCTTGGTTATACAAAATACATGAATCATCCTCAGTATTTTCAACAACTGGCTAAGTAAAACAGAGAGAGCAAAGCCACAAACTGCTCTATGGCATCCTGCCCTTGACTGGCCCTTCTCTGAAGGTTGCAAAGTAGAAAGGTCTTCTTGACTGTATTTCCATGCAAGACCGTATCAAAGACTGTTGTTGTTGTTGTTTCAACTTATATTTTACTTTTTCATTAAAATTGTATGCCCAGAAAAGAACAGAAAACACAGACAAGTGCTCACTAAAATAAATAAAAACCTAACAAACATAAAAACCAGTAAAAAGGGCAGGATCAGCAAATTATTAGGCATAAAAAGCCCAACTATACTAATAAGTTATCAGAGTTCACCTGAACTCATGGGAAAAAATGGAACCTGGTGGATCTAAATAAGAATGGCATTCCAAAGTTTTGGTGAAAAAGCAGTGTGTGTCCCTTAGTTCACCAGCTGAATCTCTAATGGTAGTGGAATGGAGAGCCTTTGACACCGATTAAGTCTTGAGAAAGTTGATAAAGGAGGAGGCACTTAGTGAGATATCCTGACCCCAAGCAGTTTCAAAGCCCCAGTAAGCCATCCCAGGTGCCATATGATTGCAGGGTCCAGGCCATATTCATAATTCATCCTGTAGGAAACAGAACCATTTCAATAGCATTGCGGACTGTGATAAACATTCCTGCTGATGGAGTAATATCATATTGGATTTACTTATATGGTGACAGAGCCATTATAAAATACATCTGGAGTAACAGACCCCAAACAGCATGGGGTATAGCATGCAGTATAATGCAGACAAAACATACAAAACTTTGCATCCATCCCAAACACACTCAGAGATCATTTGAACTCTCCTCTTTATTACCAAACTTCTTTAAAAAGGGCTCTCCTTTTTGTAATAAAGTTGCCCAGCTCTTTCCCTTTATGCCTAATTCTATCATGGCACCCATCAGTCAGTCAGGTAAATGTTTTAACAGTCAGAGCGTCAAATACTTCCTAACCCCATTCAGTTTTTTGCAGTAACACACAACATAACATAGAGATTCTTGACAGCCCTTTCCAATGGAGCCCAGTTAACTCAAGCCTCCATTTATGCTTCTGGCAGAGAATTACAGCATGCCAGCATAAAATATTTTCAAAATTTAGGAGGGCTAAGTAATTTAAGTGCCTGGCGTGCTCTGGTCCATGGGGTCACGAAGAATCGGACACGACTAAACGACTAAACAACAACAAGTAATTTTAACTCCTTATTCATCTGATAGTATTTCCAATTATCCAAACAGGGATAGTAGGCAAGTTACCCAATAACTTGGGATGGGGTCTCACTCCCTCTGAAGGAGCAGGCAGGTAGCTTGGGGTTTTTCCTGGATATGTCTCTGTCACTCGAAACTCAATTGTCCCCTGTGACTAGCAATGCTTCTTCTCAGCTTTGGAAAGGAGGTGGGAGGGCTCTGGGACACTGACAGAAGCCTGACAGCTTCTTCCCACAGCCTGGTGCCAGTGGCGTAGCGTGGGGGGTGCAGGGGGGCCGGCCACACCAGGCGCAACATCTGGGGGTTAGGGTTAGGGGGCGCAAATCCACAGGTTAGGGGGCGCAAATTACTTGCCTTGCCCCAGGTGCTGACAACCCACACTACGCCACTGCCTGGTGCCTTGCTTAGTTGGGTTTGGGAAGGAAGCGCAAAGGTTGGGGGGGGGGGAGGACACAAATTTTTGGCCTTGCCCAGAGCGTCATAGTACCCAAGTCTGCCACTGCCCGAGGAATGCTCTACCAATGGAGATTCACAGGTTTCTTTTGTTTTAGTCTTTGAAAATGTATTCTAGTCTTTAAAAACTAGTTTGCTAAAAACTTTTCTATTCCACCAAGCTTATACAGGCAATTAAGCATAACCTGTACATTAACCTGTAACAGTAGATCTCTGGCATACTTTTTTTTGGGGGGGGGCATATTTTTGTATGTAGTTGTAAACCACTTTGATCTTTTCAATGAATGGTGGTATACAAACATTTTTATAAATAAAATAAATACAGAAACCCAAACATACCAGGGAACAAGATCAAGAAGGAAGAGGCTTTTAACTATTGAAAAACCCACCTCCTCAGTTCTTTGCCTGATGCGTGCTTTAGATTTCTCGTTTATCTTTCCACACAAAAAAATCTAAAAAAACTGCATCTGTAAAAAATGAATCGATCAGCTGTGTAGATTTCCTAAAATGGATACAAAGCCAATAATTGAGACTAGTGTCCTAGGCATGAGCTTGGAGGGAGCTCAAAGAGACTTCAAGGTTTAGAAATGTTCTCAGTACACGTTTAGGGAACCCCAAAAATATTATCCAAAAACTCTATTGTGTCCTCTCCAGAGTGCTATCAATGCTCCTTGCTCAAATAAGAATGCCAAGCAACAGTTGGGCTACAGTTTTAGCTCTATAGACCTGCACGGGGTCTGGAACCAACTGTTCAGATGCTTTTTTACTGATGCTGCGGTCAGAGGTGGAGCTAGTTGCTCCATCACCCGGAGCGGTACACATACTGTGCACCTAGAGTTGGGGCCATGGGGGCGGGGTGAGCATCCCATGGGGGTGAGATGCCCATGGGGGGAGGAACAAGCCGCCCATGGAGGGCTGCTTCCTCGGTGTGGGGGGGGGAGGGAGTCGCCAGCAGCCTTCTTTTGCCAGCAGCCTTCCTTCCTTCCCCCTTCCTTTTGACAGCTCAGGGGAGGCTCCCCCCCCCCAGGAAGCAGCCCGGGAGTAGGGGGCAATGGTGCGCCATGTGCCTGTGACTCCCAAGCCTCCCCTGAGCTGTCAAAACAAAGAGGGAAGGCTCGAGGTAGGCTTGGGAGTCGTGGGTGGGCGGCCTGCCAAATGTCACCCCCCTCAGTGATGACACCCGGGTCGGACTGCCCCCACCGCCCCCCTTCCTCCGCCCCTGGCTGAGGTACAAAGATAATTGAGAGAACAAAGCTTGATTTTTCATCAGCAAGCAATAAAATGTGATAAATATGTTACACAGACTGGCAAATGTTAGAATTAATAAGCTGAAATGTTGACGAATTACTGTTTGCATCCTTGACATATAATAATTGCTTCATTTGTCATGGAAATCTGGGGAACTTAAAATAGCGAGCACTTGCAATGGATTTCTCTTTCTCTCTGCAAATTGCAACTCATTCCACACCCAAGAGATCCAGGATGAATGTCTTTTCTATCAGCCGCAGGCAATAACTTATAGCATTTAAGGCCCCCCCCCCCACCTGAATTCTCAACATTTAAAGTAAGAGTTTAATCAAATTATTTCTGTTATTACTTCCAGAAGAAACCATGCAGTTGTTCAGCAGATAATCAGTCACTGCTATTGACACAGCTCTATTTTCTTCAGCAATCTGTACCTGCCCACTTGGCAGTCTTAATTTGTCAATATGAGAAATTCACTTTTCTGCAGAGAGGAACACTATTGAGTGGCTGGATATGTGCAACTTTAAATGGAAATGGCACCACAAATTGCTTAAACTATAAATACCGTCTCGAGATAACAGCTTTTCTTTATTCTGGAGAAGATGAAATGCCTTCCCATTCATTGGCTACCACTCTCTTCCATGTGTTCAACAATTGAATGCCAAGAGGAGGAGCATCACAGAAGCATCAGGCTCCGCCTCCAATCTCTGTGCATTTTCTGGAAGAGGAAGGGGGCTGCTTCAGGCAGCAAATGCTGGGGGGTTGGAAAGAGACCAATGTGTGGCATGCAGACTTCCCATCACCTTCTAAGCTATCCTGTGGTGAAAGGTAATCTTCTTCTTTGGCGATCACTCGTAGCCATGGTTTTAACAATGAGTCCGTAAATGACTGTGGAGGCCAGTTCTGGATCCACACGTCCTTCCACAGTGGGGACATTGCCAGCATCCAACTGTTAGGCCAGTCAGCTTCTGCACGTGGAACAGGGAATGCATCTAGTCCTTCACCTCAGGAAACAAAATGTCTTGGGCTGGCTATGTGACTGTACATATGGAGGGCCCTGTTCAGGCATTGGATGAACCTAGGTCGACTACCCACCACAGAACAAGAAAACAGCACCATAACTTATGAAAAGTATATAAGTGCAATTCATGGGTAATACCAAAGGGTCTACTTTGAATGCAATATCCAATTCTGGTTTGGAGGGCAAGTATGAATGATAGTGCTCAGCAGCCAGTATTTCTGATATTTTGAACCACCATGAGTTTATACTGAATTGTATTAATGTTTTGATGATGATGATAACTGTGATTGTTGTTATTGTTGGAATGCATCTGTCTTTGGAGATAATGAAGGAGTGCACCATGGGGGGGTGTGTGAAGTCAAGCTGTTAGACCGATGTGGGAGAGACATGTTTTGTTGCAGCTGGGGCAGACGAGGGCGTCCAGATGTGCTGCTTCAGATGCACCATGGCATTTCTTCTCTCTATGGTCTTCTCAGTGGTTATTTCTCCTCTGGTCACTGCTGTGGATTTTGTTGTCTTTCTTTCTTTCTTTCTTTCTTTCTTTCTTTCTTTCTTTCTTTCTTTCTTTCTTTCTTTTATAATAACTAAAATAAAATAAAGTGACCTCAGTTCAACCCAACCTCTGTGTCTGTCTCTTCATTTGGCTATCAGGTCCCAATTAAATGACTCTTTTTACTGTTGGTAGAAGTGATCAGGGCAAAGTGTACCTGCCCTATCGACAGGCACATACTTTCCAAACATTTCTCCAATGAAAATAGGGATGTCCCATTCCATAATGATAATTTTACTATTTATACCCCACACATCTTACTGGGTTGTCCCAGCCACTCAGGGCAGCTTCCAACATATATAAAAACATAATAAAACATTAAAACTTTTTTTAAAAAAAAACCTTCCCTACACAGGATTGCCTTCAGATAGCTCAGGTATCGGATAACTCCATACCTTCCAACATTTCTCCAATGAAAATAGGGGCATCCTAAGGAAAAGTGAGGGACGCGGGTGGCGCTGTGGGTTAAACCACAGAGCCTAGGACTTGCTGATCAGAAGATTGGCGGTTTGAATCCCCGCGACGGGGTGAGCTCCCATTGCTCGGTCCCTGCTCCTGCCAACCTAGCAGTTTGAAAGCACGTCAAAGTGCAAGTAGATAAATAGGTACCACTCCGACGGGAAGGTAAAAGGCATTTCCGTGTGCTGCTCTGGTTCACCAGAAGCGGCTTAGTCATGCTGGCCACATAACCCGGAAGCTGTACACCGGCTCCCTCGGCTAATAAAGCGAGATGAGTGCCACAACCCCAGAGTCGGTCATGACTGGACCTAATGGTCAGGGGTCCCTTTACCTTTACCTTTTAAGGAAAAGTTGGACATTCTGGGATCAAATCAGAAACTGGGACAGAGCCTCTAAATCAGGGATGTCCCTGGAAAAGAAGGACACTTGAAGGGTCTGTCAGCATCTCGTTGGCCACTGCAAGGAACAGGATGCTGGAGGAGATAGGCTTCTGGTCTGACCCACCAGGATTCTTCTCATGTCCTTAATTCAGTGGCAGAGCACATGCTTAGAATGTAGAAGGGCCCAGTTTCAATCCAAGGCACTTCCAGTTAAAGGACCAGGATGATCAAGCCTTAAAACACTGCAGAACTGTTTCCCTGACAAGGTAGACAGCATTCGGCTACTACTGCTTGATAGATAGACCAATAGCCTGACTTGGAATTGTACAGTTCCATATGTTCAAACTATCTGCTTTTACTGCTTTTTTCCTTTGCTAGTGCTCTGTTTGGATTTATGCAGCATTATCGCAGAAATCTCTCTAGTCTGTTATTTCGATCCTGAAAGTTAACAAAGAAGAAGAAGAAGATGGCCCTGGGCTGAGATAATGGTTGTGGAATGATCACTGGAAAAGCACTGCTTTGAGCATTCCTTGGCAAGAAAAGACTCTGAATAAGAACTGAAGAACTGTAGGGGGAAATGCCATCCAACTGACTCATGGGAAGTGCCTGATGATCATAAAAAGCCGTGGTGTGTGGGGATCAATTCCTAAGCAAACTAGAAGAGGAAGACAACTGCAGCAGATGCCCTTGTCACATGTTCTGGCTTTTGTGAGCTCTGAACCCTTTGGCACTTTCCCAGGTGATTGATATATTACTTGGCCATTAAGTAATTTTCATAGTAACTCTTTAAGTCTTCATGATATTGGTGCAAGTCCCTCCACTGTACCCCAAATGCACAAATAGTTACATTCATGCCTCCTTATCTATACTACCAAATCAGAACACATAAGACAATAGCTCATATGTGAACTAGGGTCAATTTATGCTGAAGTTGTAAACCACTGTGTGTGTGTGTGTGTGTGTGTGTGTACACACACACACAGTGCTTTCTCCCACTAAAAATAATGTTTAGTGGTACTCTCATTTTCCTACTCATATTGAAATACTGCCCCCCAATGAGGCCAAACTTAGATTCACAAAATGTTTAGGGGTATGCATCCCCCTGCATCCCCCCAGAAAAAGCACTGTATATATCTTATAGAAAAGTGGTATATAACTATTTTAAATACAAACACAAAATACAAATAGCTTCAGCCTAATCCCCCCCTCCATAAAATTGCTTTTTCTAAGTAGGTTTTTCATTTTCATTTTAGACCTCTCATTCTCATATATGTTCAGAAACCGCTGCAAATGTATTTCTCAAAATCAAAATTCATGAAAAATTCATTTACTGGAGATGTAGCCAATATTAGTCATACTTAGAATAGATACTCTGAAATGAATGGATATGACTATCCTAGACCCATTAATTTCAACGAGTCTAGTCTGCATATAATTTAGTGGGAAACGAGGGTATAATCCTACACACACACACATACACCTGCCAGCAAAGCTGTGTGGAGCACCCCTGCTGCTCATAATGCCCATGGTGGAAGGTAGGTGGGGAACAGGATTATTGGACCCAATCCAGGTTGATTGCTGCAACAGGTCCAGGCTCAGCACAGTGGCCCAACCCAAATTGGGTCGATGGTGCTACGCAGTTGGCAGTGAGACTGTCTTAGGATCCAGGGCATCTTGGCTCAGCCATGCTTCCTTCCTGCGCTCAGAATGCCTCGTTTGGAGGATTTTCACTGCCTCCCATTCACCCACATGATCAGTGGATGGCAGGCAGCTGGCTTAGCTGGGAGAGCTGAACAGAAGAACACCTCTGCTCATTCCAATGCCTGCCCCCTCTGCCTGGTGTAAGGGGAGTTCATGTTGCTCTGTACAGCAATAAATCCAGCAGCTACAAAGTCAGACCAAAAATGTTTTAAATAGATATTAAAAAACAACCGAGCGTCAATGGCAGCGAAGGCCTTGGAGGAGAAATGAGTTATGAATTCTTCTTTTATACATTATCCCCATACATTCTCTTTCCCATCTTACCATTGTGTCAGTCTCAATGGAATTTCATGATCTTTGACAGACAGGAGATAGGGGGGAAAAGGTCATTAAATGTCTATGAAATAAAATGTACAACGTGTGAGTTGAATGAAAAGAGGAATATTTAACATCTATGGATGTGGAAATGCAAATTCCGTTCTCAATTGCTCTGGTGACTGAAATGGCATTCAGTACTATTACATCCAATTTTTCATAGCTCAGAACTAGAATTACAGAGCGATTGTGGAAGAATTCAGCAAGGAGCAATAAAGTTAATGAGATATCCAGTGAGTTAAAAAGCAAAGATAAACAGCTGCTAATTTACCGAATTCGATGAAGCAAAAACCAAGGTTAAAATGCATTCCTAAAATTATTTCAGAAGAACAAATAGAACAGATGTAATTACATCTCATTTACGTGCAAATTAAGGTTACTGTGTGCATGCAGATTGTATAGAGGCATATAGATTTAAACTAAGGTGTGGGTGAAAGGCAAGGCAGTGGCAAACAGACTTGGAGGAAAATAAGAACAAGAATGCAATGCTGACATTTCAAAACCTTGACATTTACCATAAGATTTTGGCCATAAGATTTCAAACTGTAGTACTAGAGGGAATCCTGGTGGGATTGCTGTCAATCTGGGATGTGAAAAAAAGAGAACGATGACTTCATGTTCCACCTTTTCAGCTGTTGTTCACTAAATGCACTGTAAAGTTTGAGTCAAACAGAGAGTGTGCCGGGGTGTCTTGAGTTGTGTGCAGTGATGGGGGTGAAATCTGATTCAGTTTGCATCTTAATATCAACCTGAGGGTAGCCTGCAAAAAAAAAAAAGGGGGGGGGCTGAGAATAGTCTTATTGTTATATTGCAAAGAAGTGAGGAATACCAGGGCAGTAATTGATAGTGTTGCAGATCCAAGTTCCAGCTCCAACCACAATATAGCTATTTCTTTGCAGATTTGATGAATACATCTTAATTGAAACACCCCACAGTACGTCTGCAGGTGGGACACTCCACATTGATACTCCTTACAAAGGAGAATTCTCTGCGTTTGACCTCTCCCACTAAACATATAAAAAGCAGAACTTTTATGGGTAGTGAGGTGTCTCCTGCATGTAGGACCATCTGGTGATATTTTAAGGTGTTTCATAACCAGCTACAACTTTTGTGTGTGGATAAAGATGCTCCTCTCTGATTCAGCTCCATCTTAGATACAATGGAAGGGCAGAATCCTTCTTTGTCAATGTCACCTTACAAGTGCTTGTTGTGTAGGTTTGTACGATTTGGAAGGGACTTACAGGTCATCCATTGCAACACCTACTTAATAGAAGAAATTCAAAGGTATAGCATACCCAAAAGATGACTGATCACCCTCTGCTTGAAAAACAGCAACAAGGAAGAGCGCACCACCCCTCTAGGTAATTGGGTCTACCATTGAACTGTTCTTACAGAGCCACCATTTCCCCCTTTATGATGATTGTTTTAATGACATTCTTGCTAAGCCACACCATTTGGCACCAATAAGGCATATAAATATTTTAAATAACACACCAAAATGTATATTGCAGCAAAGGCCTCCTTCTGATTGGCTTAATGGAATGAAAGCAGTCTTTGATTTAATTCAGGTTTTGTTACATTTGGTTTAGGCGAACTCTGCTGTCGTATCTGTGGATATATTGGTGAGAAATTTCAAGAGGATTCAAAAGCTGGTCTCAAGATAAGAGCATGTCAAATGCTCTTATGAACAACCAGATAAATATTTTTGCCACATACAATCCTAATCCTTAGAAGCGAAGAAGCAATGTTGTTTGATACAAGTTGGAGGGAAAAGATTTGATCCATCCTCTTCAGGTTCTAATACTGGGATTTTGGATAAAGTGAATGAGTTTCATCTTGTGAAAAATAAAAGTAGATTTTATTGAGTGGAGGAAAAGTTTTATAACAGAGCTGCATTAAGAGTTGTCAACTTTTCACTCTTAACTTTGTATAAAAAGGTAGATGCTTTAGATAACAAGAGCCTCTTACTTTTATGAAAGGAGAGATTACTGAGGAATGGGGCCACATTCCTGACCCTGCTCCTCGTGTTGGGCATCCTGCTGGCCCCATCTCTTATCTCCACACATTAGTCCACCCACCATTAAGAAGCTGCTCATGTGTTTGGTTCTATGTGACTGAGACATGGGCACAATGTAATCACATGACCTTTTCTCTTTCCTTTTAAAGAGCAAGAAGATAACCCCATATGGGAAATTTATAGTTTAGATCAGGGGTAGTCAACCTGGTCCCTACCGCCCACTAGTGGGCGTTTTAGGATTCAAGGTGGGTGGTGGGGGTTCTACTGCACAAGCTGAACCCTCCTTCCATCTAGCACTGGTGGGCGGTAAGGAAATTTTACCATCAAGAAAGATGCATTTGTGGGCAGTAGGTATAAAAAGGTTGACTACCCCTGATTTAGATGGTAAAACTGGAATGTTAGTAGCATGGATAACAGTTACATCTAAGTTTGGAAACTTTTTCACATGTGATTCTCAAAGATTACCCATGCTATTTATTCGTTTATTTTCAAATGCAGGAGTGAATACTAAGAACATAAGTACATAAGACAAGCCCTGCTGGTTCAGGCCAAAGGCCCATATCAGCTGGCACTCAGTTTTCACAGTGGCCAATCTGCAGGGGCAGCATGACCCATTTCGCTGCTTGAGGCGAAACAGGAAGTGCCACATTGCCTTGCTGCTGATTCCACTCCCATACCTGCTGCTGCCACCACACGCCCTGCTGCATCAATTGCTGGCAGAGAAATGGTGGCACCATCTCTCTCTCTCTCTCTCTCTCTCTCTCTCTCTCTCCACACACACACAAACATTTTGAGGAATTGAACCTTTACTACACGTTAGCTTGTTTTTGTAACTTTAGTACAGTGGTACCTTGGGTTAAGTACTTAATTCGTTCTGGAGGTTCGTTCTTAACCTGAAACTGTGCTTAACCTGAGGTACCACTTTAACTAATGGGGCCTCCCGCCACCGTGCGGTTTCTGTTCTCATCCTGAAGCAAAGTTCTTAACCTGAGGTATTATTTCTGGGTTAACGGAGTCTGTAACCTGAAGCATATGTAACCTGAGGCATCAGTAACCACTGTATGTGATAAATACGCTGCAGGTTTGTTTGATTGTCTACTTACGCGATTTATTTCTTGTGAAAATTTCCCAGTTGTTCTGTTTATTCTTTTCAGTTTATTCCATTCTGCTTGCTGCCTGTTTTCTGTGAGGAGTGGATGTGACCGTGTACTTGATACGTGACGCTACTATTGTGTGTGTAAGGGAGAATTAAACAGAATCCTTTTAAAAACCATATCAAAAAATGTCTCCTTTGAAATGGCAAAACGAAGAAAGCATTCCGGATAGATAATGGCATTGAGGGGAGGGATCAGGGATAGAGAGCTTCTAATGGGGAAAGGAAGCCTTCAGTCTGTGCAGTGTGAGCTCTTGCTGGCACTCCAGCATTGTAATTAGGTCTTTTTGTAATTATTCTGGAATCCCTCATGGGGTCCTTATATCAAAGAGAACTCATGTGTTTCTGCAAGTGCTTTCTCACTCATGGAAACACAATGGAAACACTGCCACCTGGCGTCTCAGTTGACATAACAGTCTAGCTGCTTTTGTATCATCATCATCATCATCATCATCAAATAAAATAATAGTGTACATTATTTGCTCTAATGTAAAATAACACATATTTTCACAGCTTTCCCCAAACTCTTAGGTTCTGCATCGTATTTGAGCTTTCTGGAACTCTGGTGGAATACTGCGCAAGTTTAGTGCTCATTTCCATATTATTTGCAAATTGATTTTTCTGGAAGCAAATAACACAGAAACGAGCTCTAAACTTGTGCGATATTCCACTATAGTTCCATAACGGTTAGGGAAAAGTCAGGGAACTGGAATGAACTGCCTTGTGAATGCAGCCCTAATTTCTTTCTACATTACCAAATACAGTCACAATCAAATACAGAGTGAAGCACGTTTGATCATATTCATTTCAGTGGACTTAAGAATGCAGCTGCAGTTTGGGGTTTTCTTTGGGAGTCAATTTCTGCTGCATTTATTCAGACAGTGTTGCCACATCCCTTTCTTCAACTCATGGATACTCTTACTAAGCAAACACTTGCTATAGTTATTTTCTTTTTAACTTTTTTTCAAATTCCATAGACACCTCCTTGAATAAGGCTTATAGGTCTTCTGGGGATCTTTCCAATTTACCTGACAGGAAATCTTTCAGCATGGTGATTTTTTTTTCCTGAGCAAACACTATCTGCACTCCTGAATCTGAGCTGGGATTTATGTTGTGCAATTTACTTTTGGGTTTAACTCTTTGATTATTCCGCAAGGTTCCTCACCCTTGCCTTCCTGTTATTGATTTTGGTTGAGCACAGTTTCATTGTGAGGAAACCTTTAATATATCCACCAAAGTTTGCAGTTGCAGCTTTCAGTTGTTACAGAGTGTTTTATCACGTACTATTGTGTACCAAGTATTAGCCTATCTGGAGGACAGGACGCACCTGTGAAGAAATCACAAATTGGTCGCTGCAGAGCTTCTAATGATGCATTTTCTGGTTAATCTTTAGGATTGTGATTGGGCATATGGGAAGAGGTGGTCTTTCAGGATAGGGGAAGCAGAGGATAACACACACAACCTTGAGCTCCTGAGTGGAAAAGCAAGATACAAAGATATGTTGCACAGCGCTTCGTTAACCTATGAAATATAGGGTGGCGTTTTGGTGAGGATAACAATATGTGAAAACAGTGAAGAACACAGCAAGTCCCAAGTCAGGCCCACTGGTCCATGTAGCTCAGTACACTGATGTCAGGAAATGGTCTGGATCTGAAGATTGGGGAATGCAGTCGCAGGCAGATCAGCTTCTCTCAGAAGATGAGGGGAAATATTTGTGCCCCCCAACTCCAGTGTTTTCAGAAGCAGAGAAAGAGGCAGACACAGACACAGAAGCTGAACAGCTTAGAGAGGAGTTACCTAGCTACGAGATAATGGCAAGGGAATCAGAAGGGAGGGGACGGCTAGGAGAGATGTCAATCAAGAGTGTGGGGGACCCCTCCCCCACAATGGAATGAATCAGAGAACAAAGGAGGCAGAAGGAGGGGAGGAACTTCCCGTTGGTGCCTTTCTTGCTGCAGAAATCAGAAGGAGGGTTTAGAGTAGGCAACTACCCTCCTTGCGGGGGGCTGTATATTGTGCTTGCAACACAATGCTATAATAAAAGGACTATAAATATACCAACTGCTCGTTAATTCTTACCTGTGAAGTTACCGAAGGGAGGGGGAGGACTTGCCACGCTTGACAACTGACCAGCCGTGGTCTCCTGGGTTCTGGACAGAAGTCAATCCCAGTCCTACTGAGGATTGAGTCTGGGATCTTCTGCTGTGTGGAACAGCCCCTATCTCCATCACCCAAATGCATCTTCTTCCACCCCTTTGCTTCTTCCCACCTCAGTTTTGGTTTCTGCTTTCTTTGCCCCTCCTTTGCACCCTCATGTAAACTATCTCTGCACCTGCCTCATCCATTCCACATTTCCTTATGTATCTCTTCCCCACTTTCTCTCCTGGTTCCTCAATCTCATGTCTCTAGGTGTATCTCTTTCTCTCCCTTCTCCTATTTCTCCTAGCAAAAAGTCTGTTATGTGAGTCCAACAGTTTTATTTTTACTGGCAATTGACATGGGTGAATTAGGCATCCACTGTACATGAATATTTGTTTCCTAGCCCCCCTTTTTTTGGGGGGGGGAGCATGATTATTGCTTCCCTTGTCCTCCGATTTTTGTGATTTTGCAAACCTCAGAGTTCAGCTAAGCATGCTTGCATACCCTTCAACTGCCCTGGAAAACACAGGACATTCCATTTTCCCCTGTGAGAGTATGGCAACCATTTTGGGCCCCTTGCTTGCTGACCGTTCTGGGCTGAGACCTTGCCCCGTAAAGCATTTTTTGGGGGGTCCGCAAACCGGTGCGGGTTGCATGAGTCACATGGGATTCAGTGTCCCAGATTTAGGCTGTGTTGTGTTGGAGGGTATGTATCTGTTATCTCCTTTTTGTGGGCGGCTGCTGCTGCTTTAGCTCCATAAGCTTTGGTGCACCATAAACATTGGGGTGGGGGTGGGAAAGAGCGAGCGACTGAAACGGTAATGAAAAAATAAAATTATGCAGGGACCTAGTATCAAGTTTAAAGCTCACAAATTCCAAAGGGCCAAGGCTAAGCTCACTGTTAGTTCTGAGGAAACTAGACAGGTCTGAAGACAGCCTGAGAGGCACTAGAGTGGTCTTTGAGAGAATTGTGGTTAAAGTCCTGTTGGTAGTCAGATAAACACAAGTGGGAGGTCTTGTTCATGTGTGCATGGATGGCTTTGAATTCTGGCCGCCTAAGGGATTCTAGCAAAAGTATGCAATGACACTGAAAACAGGCTTCCTGTTTTGAACATTCTCACCTCAGTAGTAGGACAAGAATTACATATTCATATATAAACATTAATGAGGAAAAGAAACATAAGGAAGGTGGGCTGGATTTGTCAGCATGTCTTTAAAGTTCATTTTTATGATAAATATTTAATTTTTTGTGTAGGATTGCCTGGCTGACATCTGTCTAGTTCAGAATATTCTGGGACTGAAGAATATTATTTCGTGGGCTGACATCCTGATTTAGAAAGCGGAGGTCACAAGTTTCAAGTAATTTTTTCTGGTTGTATAGACCATTAATTTTAATAAGCCTTGTATTGGCTTTGTCAGGGACCGGGCAAATGTATTTGCTTACATGTACTCTTTCTGTTTTCCCTTAAAGAAATTTGAGATTAATTTCCCCCTTGTAAAATTAATTGCATGAGGTATTTATTGAATTTTCACAGGGTGAAACTTCCCTGGAATTATACTGTTCTTGAGTTATATTGGACAGGATTAATCCAGCAGCACAAAACATGATACTGGTGGAGAAGAACATCACATCAACATAATGATGTCCCTGCATCTGCAGGATGCTACAGACAGCAAAATCTTTAAGCAGGTGGGAAATTGCAGGGGAAAGTGGCAGAAAAAGGAGCAGGGACATAGTGAGGGAGGAGAGGAGTTTAGGAGGGATCATATGCTTTCTCAGGGTTTGCAGATATCCTGTGATGGCATAGCTATCCTTGCAAAACAGGTGCAAGGTTAGGACGCAAGATATAGCTAATCATATCCCAGTAACATGCAGGTGAGATTATTACAATGTGCTGTATCTGCAATTGCTTTTGAAGACTGTTATACACCTTGGCTGCCATATTCTGTACCAGGTGAACTTGATGCAGTTGATGAATCTGTTGTTCAGGACATATTATTCCTGTCTTAAAATACTTCCACTGGCTTCCAGTTTGTTTCTGGGTACAATTCAAAGAACTGGCTCTGACTTATAAAGTTCTAAACAACTGCAACCAGGGCATGGGGAATTTTGCCTGCCCACCCTCTGAGGCCCACCTTTAGAGGTGGGTGGTGACCAGGGATAGGGCCTTGTAAGTTGTGGTGCCTTGGTTGTGGAACATCTCCCCCAGACAGCTTAATCCTCCAGCGCCAAGTAAAAAAATAGTTTCATTTGCTCAACCAATTTTATATTATGCTTCTACTGCTTTTTTGGGTCTATTCGTTTATTTGAAGAGTTTTAACTTGTTTTGTTTTTCTGGTGGAATTTGCATTTTATGGGTTGGATCTAGACAGGCAGTGCAATCAAAACTATTGGAAGCCATCACATTTTATGGCCAAGGTAAAATATGCCAATGTACCTGAACCTGGCCACCATTTTGCCAGTTCTTAGGTCATGTTGCTAGGTCATGTGACTGAGCTGAACAGACCTTGGAATAAGGGTAAGCCTCCCCCTGCTAGGGCTTACCCCAACCTCAACTCAGCCATATTCAGCTGAACTCTGATTAAATCCCAACTGACCTTGGATGGAGAACTTCAACTTTTGTATTTCCAGCTGAGCTGGTATGTTGAACTTCAGCCAATGTAGCCACAGCTGAGTGCAAGCTTACTTGGAAATCCAGCTATTCCAGACACCAAACCCTGGCAGATCTAGGGTGCAGATTGCTCCCTCAGTTAGTTGAAATCATTGGGACTTGGGTCTTAAGTTGAACTAACCACCTGGATCCAATGCTGTGTTTAAATGTATTAATTATGCGAATCACATTGAAGGCTTATTGCATGGAATGGTGAGATACAAATATTTTAAGTAGGTTAATAAATAAGTTAAAACATGCCCACTGAAGTCAGTGGGCAACCCTCAACCATTGATACCTGTCACCTCCTTTTGCCCAGCTCAGTTGCATAACTCCTGTGATGTGTGAAACGATCACTTGCTTTCCCTGTCCCATCCCAACCCCACGGGAACTTCACTTGTCTGTTGTCACATCCTGGATCACAACTATCGTATGATGCTGGTTTCAGTCTTGGATGTCAATGGAATTATTGAAGATAAATCAAGTTATTACCATCTCAGTATCTCATCTCTAGTTTGGCCAAAGTTAATTCTTACTCATGTTCACATTTGCAATGGAAAGGAATTATTCCAAGCAAACGACACCGCTATGGTATTTGTGATGTTAAGGTAGTTTCGACCTGCCTAGAGCTGTCAGAATCCGAGCCAAAGAAAGCAACTATATGGGGAACAAAGCACTTTTTGAGAAGGTGTCGTTTTCATGGCGGCACTTCTGAAAAAAACAACACATTAATTGGACACTGCAAAGCTAGACTAAATTAGACCCAGCAGCTGTGTTTTGGTTTGCAGACAGGTGTGCCTACAGGACTATATTCTCCCACTGAGCCTCTTCATTTGTCAACAGGCAAAATGCTGAAGGTATAGATAAATGCACATACTTTGGTGAACATCTTTTAGGCTGCTCCTTCCCCGGTTTATGACTGTAAGGCAAAGTGTTATTGCAAGGCAAACCTGGGTTCTATGTACGTAATTTATGACGTAGTTTGGAATTGCTGTGGTTGGCATTATTGCGAGTCTGCAAATAATTTCTGGGCTTCTGATTCCCCCCCCCCCTGGCAGTTTGCTAAATAAGTTTGGCTGGGAGAATGCTAAGCTGTTTGCTCAAAAGCACCATCCTCACGGGTGCATCAAAAATAAAAATAAAATAAAAATAATAGTAGTTATTATTTGGTTTTTGGTTTGTTTCTGTTTGGTTATGTATTTTGTATTCTTATTTTGTATTTTTCTGTTGTGAACCAGCCTGGGATCTTTGAATAAAGGACAGTATACAAATTAAAAGACAGACAGACAAACAGATAGAAAATTAGTAAGGTAGTTCTATCAACCACATCTCTGGGACAGGCAACTTTTGTTTTGATCCCTGAGGAGGCGAATTGAAGCCAACAAGTCAATACCAGAAACAGGGGGACTCTAAGTCACTGACACTTGTATGGGAAAGAGATAACAGCAAATTTTGGAATTCTAGGAGGGAGGGAAGGAATATGGTCTGAACACCAGGTTCCTGGTGATTATTGGGACTAGTGGTTGTGAACAGGGTTAGCCATTCACTATATTTGTTCTAGTCTCTACCCTTCTTCAGGTGTTCCTCGTGTGAAGAGAAAACTGCTGCAGGGCCATACACTTAGCCCCACCCCAAAGTCACACTGAATATACATAAGTCTATTTTGCATAACTCTCTCCACCTTGGAAACCTGATGCGATATAATGCAAGATGTGTGTACTTCAGGTAGGTGTATAGAAATGGAATTTTTGTCATGCAGGGCAAGAGACATTCCCTCATCTACAGTATGTTTTCTTTTTGATTGAATTTTTTTTACTGCATATTTATTAAAGAAATTAAAAATAAGAAATAAAAACACAAAAAGGGGAAAGCAAAACAACAATAAACAAGGAGAGAATTGTCAGCCCACATCCACAACAGACATCAATAGATCCATCTTAATTTACACATACAGGTTGATATATTCCATCCAAAAATGTCCAAATAGGTATTATTGAAGCTGATGTTTATAGAAAGTATGTGGCAAGGGCATTAACTTCTTCAGGCTGTTGTGTTATAGATGGAGAGTATTTATACTTCCAGGCTCAAAGTATCAGTCGCTTGGCGACCATAAGGGCTTGTAAAAACCCATTTTTGTTGTCCCTCTTCTATGCTGAATTTCTCCCTTCTATGTATTTATTAAAGGTGCAGAGATGCCTTATTGTCCTTTGCACATGGTCACCTTAAAATTTACCCATGTATTTGAAATATAATTAAGTTTTCCTCTCTTTCTGCTAATAAATAGATTTGACTTCCATGCACACTTTTCTCACCAAAGTAAGTTTAAGGCTTGCAAAATAAACATGTCAAGGATTACGGTGCTATTACTTTAATGGGTTCTTCTGTCATGAACCTGCTGGTTTTCTGACTTCCCGGCTAAAATCTTGGTGTGAATATTGATTTGGGGCTGGTGATTATTGTAAATATTCCTTGGAAATGATTATTTAAACCTCAACCAGAATTCCTTTTAAATGATCTTTTTTATGCACTGTTAATTACTCCACATTACCAGTATGTGGCAGTGTTTTCTGTAGAAAAACAACCAATGACCTTCATAAAGCCTGATATTCAGGAAAGGTGGCTTATAGTTTCAGAGTTTCTAGCATTAGAGACTAGTTTCATATTATTGAACATCCATCTTTGTACTCCAGATTTTTCACTGGCTTGTTTGGGGACTGTATAAGTGTTGTTTCTGTTAGAATTACTTTCTATATTGAGCTCAGAAATACCTTTTCCATCTATCAGCAAGAACATGAGAATGCTATGATGTAAAACTTTCTAAATTATTATCCATTTCAAAATGGGTGGTGAGAAGAGAATTTCTAATATCAAAATGCAAAATGAAACCATGGCTAATGGTTGCTAAAAAGATAGTTCAAAAGGATACGTTTGTTTGCTTAGTGTGTGACTAATTCTATTATTTGTGGCTTCAAAAGGTCAAGCGTACTTCTGTGAGAAACTCAAATAATCATTCCTCTTAGGATTGCAAAAAATGTGAAAACTGTACATTTGACTTGCTTCCAAAACTGTGTTCTGTTAACCATGTAGTTTAATCCCTTTCACTGCAATGAAGGTATACATAGATACTTATAAATGTGCTGTTATGTTTTATTGGGTGTTTCCCTGACTACTTTATTTACAGAAGGATTGAACTAGTATCTGCTGTCTAGAGCTGCAGTCCCAAGGTTGCTTGCTTATAAGTGAGCAGGGTTTTATAAGACATTCCTGAGCTCCAGCTAGCCTGGGAAATCACATTGTGATTCAGACATTATTCCAAATAATGACTAACGAAGTTTAATTGTGGGTTTTTGTAATGTTTCTGTTGACAAACCATAGTCACGTCTTTGCAATCACCCTTCAAAGCTGCTGTGCATTTGAGACAGGTATGTTGAGCAGGAAAGCAAAAGCAGAGAAGCAGTTCTGAAACATGCCTTGCCAGTACATTTTATGGCTCATTTTATGGTTTGGTTCATAAGCTACGTTCAGTACAGTCTATGGTTTCAGGTGTCATGCAAACCGTGGTTCATAGCTATGCAAACAAGCAACAAATCTTAGACATATACATTATGTACCTTCTTCTCCTGTCATGAGTGATGGTTCCCTTTTCTGGTCTGAGGCAAACCATAGGTTGCCATTTCATGTAGATTGGCAAAATATAGCTTGCATTTGTTCTGAAAATCAGAACTCAACAATAGAATGAAACCATAGTTAGGGCATAGAAGGGATGTGGGTGGCGCTGTGGGTTAAACCACAGAGCCTAGGACTTGCTGATCAGAAGGTCGGTGGTTCGAATCCCCGCGACGGGGTAAGCTCCTGTTGCTCGGTCCCTGCTCCTGCCAACCTAGCAGTTCGAAAGCACGTCAAAGTGCAAGTAGATAAATAGGTACCGCTCCGGCGGGAAGGTAAACGGTGTTTCCATGCACTGCTCTGGTTCACCAGAAGTGGCTTAGTCATGCTGGCCACATGACCCGGAAGCTGTACACCGGCTCCCTCAGCCAATAAAGCGAGATGAGCGCTGCAACCCCAGAGTCGGTCACGAATGGACCTAATGGTCAGGGGTCCCTTTACCTTTTTATAGTTAGGACAAGCACAAACCATAGTTGCTGGTTCATAAAAAATAGGAAACGGGGAAGGATTTAGGGAATCACTGTGGGGTTGGGCAGTGAAAAGAACAAATGCATGAACCAGAGGCTGTTTTTGCAGTCTCATACCACTGAAACAACAGGTTGGCATTTTCTCTCTATGATCTCCTTCCTGGAAGGGGGTGGATGCAGAATACCATTTACCTGGAGGCGAGAGGTAACCTTTCACCATATACATATGCACACTAGTTAAATGCTCACTTTTTTACATCTTCATATGATTTACTTTCTTTATCTCTACCATTTCCTAGGGGTAAAGCGGTAGAGGAATATTCCTCATGTGCCATGTTTCTTTTTAGATTATAAGGACTGTGCCATTTTAATTTTTGTAAAATGGCTTGGCTGCAATCCTAACCTCACTTACCCAAGAGTAAGGAAGCAATAGGACTTCCTTTTGTCTTATTATGTCCCTATTATGTCTTTTTAGCTAAACAACATATCAAACTGGTGATCTAGAACATCTTCTTGCCAAACGGCATTCTCCTATTTCTTGATAATTCTAGCTGCATTCTGAGGACTGGTAATGTTTTTCTCATTATTTGCCATGATGCTACAGGTCACTGGTTATATGCATAGTTACATGTACTGTAGTAAGTTGTCACTTGGTTAATTTCCATCTGTATTCATTCAGAGTATAAAACAGATGTGTAGTGACTGAAAATGATTACACCGAGCTATTTCACTTGTTAAATGTCAACAAATACAGTTTTTGTCAGTTTATGTACTTAAGACAGGGAGCTACAGCCAATCCCATCTCTCTGTGTAAATGTTTGCTACATGCACACATAATACGCATGTGAAATATTCTTAAGTGAACTGCACTCTGTACATGCCCAGATGATTTCTGCCCTTTAGTATTACTACTGATTTCCCAAGATGGAGCTCTCTCATTGAAAAGAAATTCCCAGACTTCAGTCATGGCTCAAATCAAGCCTTTCAAGTAATTTCCCTTGGAATTGAGGGGACTTGTACCTAAATGAATGTACAACCAAGGATTGAGTGCAAGTAGTGTTCCCTCTTTATTATAGCCTGATCCTGCACACATCTAAGTTCAATCAAAATCAATAGACTTATTTCCATGTAAATGTATTTTAGGGCCGGGTTGGGTGTTCCTGCTCCTTGGAGGACAACATTTTATGTGGGAATCCAATTTTACTGGCGTAGAACAGCCAGCCTTTTGTCTGAACAACCAAGCTCCCACTTAAAAGGAATTCAAAGCAAGACTGATGATCTTGGTAACTATGACCTTTCTAACACAACCAACTGCATAATCTCTGTAACTACTCACTTTCAAATGAATAAGGGCTTTATGTCCTTTCTGCAGCTTTTTAATCTAAGGAAAGCAGAATTCATAGATTTTTTTTTAAAAAATGTGATCATGTTATACAAACATATGTTGATAATATTACTAGACATTAAAGTGAACAATGGAAAGTTGGAGAATTTTTAAACTTTTTTTAAAATAAAAAAATACATTTTAAAGTGAATTGGCATATATAATACCTGGTCACAGATTGCAAATATAAAAAGTACTGAATCTTGTCAAAGTCATTTATTGTTTCTTTCTAGACTTGGCTCTGCCAGAAAGTAAATGTGGAAATCCTTCTGTGAATCTATCCCCCCCCCCCATTATTGCCCACCAGCAAAGCTTTATTTTTATTTATTTCTTGCAACTGAATGACACTCTCAGTGCAATCTTGTGCATATCCCCACTAAGCCCCTTTGAACTCAACGAGTCTCACAGAATCGTATCGTCATGCTGTAGATGCCACAGTGTGTTGAAATTCCATATGTTTGCTCTGTGTTGGTGCTTCAATCCAAAAGGACAATAATAAATTCATCTTTTAGTCACAGGAGCGCCAACAAGTCCTGAAGCAGAGCCCAAGTTGTGTCAGTTCCTGATGGGTTTCATGCAAATCAGTAAAATAAAAATATGCATTAACTATTAAAGTGAACACATTGATCTAGGGAGGTACTGGTGAGCAGCGCTCCCCAACCCCAGGGGTTATGCAAGGGTATGCAGTATCATTGTAAGAGGGTTCCAGGAACAGTAAAGTGACCCTGACGTTCTAGGTGCATGCTTGCTACTGAAGACTGCTCATTTTAGGTTTCGGCAGAACAGTATGCTGTTTTATTATACAGCGGTACCTTGGGTTACAGACGCTTCAGGTTACAGACTCCGCTAACCCAGAAATAGTACCTCAGGTTAAGAACTTTGCTTCAGGATGAGAACAGAAATCGCATGGCGGTGGAGCGGCGGCAGCAGGAGGCCCCATTAGCTAAAGTGGTACCTCAGGTTAAGAACAGTTTCAGGTTAAGAATGGACCTCCAGAACGAATTAAGTTCTTAACCCGAGGCACCACAGTATTTTATTATATTTTGGCAGGCCATAAGCTGTCTTTCTTATGTTTCCCTTTATATTCTTATTTAATTAATTTGGAACCTGGAACTTAATTGGATTCTTGCTCCACCCAAGTAATAATAATAATAATAATAAAATTGCACACAAAAGCTTATACCGAGAACAAACATAGTTGGTCTCTAAGGTGCTACTGGACAATTTTATATATATATATATATATATATGTATATATAATCTCGACTGCTTCAGACCAACACAGCTACCTACCTGACTCTAGAACAGGGCCTTTTTTTGGTGGGGAGAGGGGGGTACTCAAGGATACACAGTACTGGCACCTCTTTTTGTTGTTGTAAAATAATGTGACACTGACTGTAACAACATCATGGTGAGCACCTATTTCTCTAGGGGGGAAAGCACTGCTTGTGAGGCTGGTCATCTGTAGTGGATAGCATGGCTTGGCTGGATACCTTTCTTGATTTGCTGATGCTAGGGGTATCTGCTGGTAACGGAGAAAGAGGATTAAGAATTAAGGTGGCAATGAGATCAGCACGGTGCAGGCTCAGCAGCAGGAATAGTGGACTGTCGCTGTGCCTGCACCATACTGACCTCTCCCTTGCTCACTCCCGCTCTTGTTAACTGGCAGTGATACCTCGGGTTACATGCACTTCAGGTTACATACGCTTCAGGTTACAGACTCCGCTAACCCAGAAATAGTGCTTCAGGTTAATAACTTTGCTTCAGGATGAGAACAGAAATCGTGCTCCAGCGACGCAGGAGGCCCCATTAGCTAAAGTTGTGCTTCAGGTTAAGAACAGTTCCAGGTTAAGAACGGACCTCCGGAATGAATTAAGTACTTAACCCGAGGTACCACTGTATTTGGAAGCCAGGTAAGCAGTGCTGCCCCAAACAAGTGACCACTACTGGTAATTGATCCAGACTTGTATAGGGATACCGAATACATTCACCCAATTTTAAAAAGCAGCATTTTTGACAGTTCTACACCTATAGGAAGAGGTAACATGGTTGTTTGGGGCTTCATTGATCATTGTTTTGATGTTGTCATCTTCCTGGAAATGGGCTTTCAAATTTGCTGGGAGGCTACAGTATGTCAAAGCCAGTAATAAGCATTTTCTGGTCTACATTTCATGGTCATACAAACTATGGTTTACGGGTACTAGGCAAATGTATGGGCTCTCAAGGAGGATCTCCCAGCTGCTTTCCTCCTCCCCAGTCTTCTTTTACTCAACTACATGGCGACTGGAGGCCGAAAAAATGGCACTCCTCTGGAATCTGTGGTTGTTATATGTAACCTCATGGTAAGGCTGAGTCTCCCAGGGGTCTAAAGTATCAGAGTTTAACAGAGCTAAGAGGGAAGTAGCATTTAACTTACATTTCTTACTGATAATATATAATCTGGAGCCAAAATATTCTGCCCTATGAGAAAAACTTTCTTACCTTTTAAAGGTTATATTCACAACATTATGGTTTAAATTAGGCTGCAGTATCTCTCCCCCTGTCATCTCACATGGTGTTGCTATTGAGGTAAAGCTAAACAACAGCAGCAGCAACAAAAGTGGGATGAAAAACAAGGCATGAAGCCAGTTTACAGTTAGTCGGGTTAGTTTGTTGACAAAACATAGGGGGTTCTTGTGACAGTGAGCCAGAACAGGGGGGAAGAATTTGTTAGTTTTTGCTAATTTCCAGAAAAAAATATAAAAGAATGAATAACTTTTTTGAGGAGCAGAATAGGCCCATTGGGGGCTGTGATGATTCTTCACATCTTTTGAATTAGCCTGTTGGGTCCAAATTCTCCAGTAAATGAAATGCTAGTTTATAAGTAATCTGCCTATTTCAGTGCAATAGGTCCCACTGAAATTACTGGAATTTACTTTTGAGTGGAGATGTATTGGTGTGCCCTGCATATAAAACCACAGTAGCAATACCACAGGACCTATGCTGCATGTACTATTGGTGTATCAGGCAAAGGTAGATATAACTTACGGCACAATCCTAAGCATGTTTATTCAGAAATCCTACCGAATTCAAAAGTGCTTTCTCCCAGGTCAGTAGGGTTAGGACTTTGGTATTAGTTGTAGTCCAGCAGTGAATGTGACTCACAGGTTGGGTATATATGGGGTGGTTTTAGATCTTAACTGAAAGCAAAACATGGACACAATACTTAAAGCATTAGCGTGACCAGCTATTTTACTGATTCAACCAATAAAACACTTTTTTCTTAGCATACCAGTACAGAGGCTTAAAAAGCCAATATACAAACCCTTGAACACACACACGCTACAGAATGGAATGGAATTGTTTCACTCCCCAAGTGGCCTATAGATGAGATTCATGTACACACCTTTGTGAATTGGAGGTGGGAGCAGAAAACCCCTGTGTGCATACTGAACAGGGCAGATGCCACTTTAGAACCCAGAACCAAACATGGTTTATCAGAGTCGTAACTGGTGGGTGGGTAGCCAGGTGCTTTGCCCCAGGTGAAGTCTCCAGAGGGGTGCCATTGAGGCTCTGAGCCTGTGTGTGTGTTGTGTGTTTACGTAAATGCATGCGGGTGTGCGGGTGTGCCAAACTGGGTCTTTGACCTGGGTGAAATAAAGTCTAGTTTCGCCTCTGGGTTTATATTGATTACTTGAATATCTGTTAACACTAGTGATTTGAGCACTCTGAAGCCCAATCCCATGCACTTTTACTTGGAGATATGTCCCACTAGTGAATTGATGCAATGCATATTTGTTCAAAATTAACAGGCCGAGTTCAATGGGATTTACTCTTAAATAAATTGACAAAAGAGGGTAGCCACTGTGGGACTTATTTCTGAGTAAAGTTACATAGGATTGGGCTGCAAATTTCTTGTGTCATGCTTATCTTCATGGAATGGAATGTGTGCTTAGCTGCATATTTAATACAAGTTAAATTCTTTAAATTCCCTGGCATTTACCTCTTAAGTACCTTTAATCTTAAGTACATCTAATGGAGGTTGGCAATGGAGTCCCCTGCTAATATATTATAGAAATGAGTCTAATGGGGACAGATCAGTTAGATATAAACAGAGTATGTTAGGTAGAAGTGATACACTTTGCAACACTTTGTTTCATTTATTTCTTTTTGTTTCTCTTAATAACATGCATCTCTATTGAAAAGAAACATACTGATGTAGCATATGCACTCTTCAGGTTTTCCTTCCATGAAGAGGCAAGGGTGGTAAAATGGGGGCAGTGGGACTATGCTTTTAGTCAGACCCCCCCAAAGTCTCATGGTTCCTTCTGCCCATGCCATGTTGGGACCCTGTTTTATGCATGGATACTGATGGCATGGTTTAGGAACCCTCATCTCCCAGGCTTCTAAATTGTCTGGAGCATCTACACTGCTACGGCAGAGGTGTATGCCCACTGGGTGGTTATGCCCATTGGGTGGGGGTGGGTGGGAATAGCAAGGCATATGCCTTTGGGAAGTGTTGCTAAATGTGCACTTCCACAGCCCCCTTACACTTTGCATGAAAGTAATGCCTGAAGAAGGCTAAAGTCAGTCAAACGTATATTATAAACAGTGTGAGTATAAGGACATTGTGATGGAAATCTGAACTCAGAAAGCCTGTCACTTTTAAGACTCCAATATCCTCCAATAACACCTTCCTTTCTTCAGATATAGAATCATAGTAGAGTTGGAAGGGACTCTGTGTCCAACACTGTGCAATGCTGGAATCTCAACTAAACCTCAGCTTAAAAGCATCCAAGGAATTAGAGTCCAGCACCTCCCGAGGCAGACGGTTCCACGGTCAATCAGCTCTTCCCGATGTTAAGTTGGAATCTCCTTTCTTGTGACTTGAAGCCATTGGTTCAGGTCCTACGCTCCAGAGCAAGAGAAAACAAGCTTGCTCCGTCTTCATGTGACAGCCCTTAAGATATTTGAAGATACCTATTACTGGTATATCTCCTCTCAGTTTCCTCTTTTCCAGGCTGAACATACCTGACTCCCTCAACTGTTCCTCATAAGGCTTGGTTGCCAAACCCTTGATCATCTTGGTTTACATGTCTACATGCAGGCTCACACCCCAGTCAATTGCCCTTTGGCTGCCACTCAAGAGCTTTCTGATTAAGATAGCAGACAATATTGAAATTTCCTTTTATGCTTTGTCACTTCCCAACTATTGTAAGAGTCTGCTGGAAACAGCAAAGTGACCCTGACTTTCTAGGTGCATGCTTGCTACAGAAGACTGCTTATTTTGGGTTTTGGCAGAACAGTAAGCTGTTTTATTATATTTAAGCTGCCTTTCTTATGTTTCCCTTTATATTCTTATTTAATTAATAAAACTTAATTTGGAACCTGGAGCTTGATTGGATTCTTGCTCCACCTGCAATATAGTTCCCTTCAGGGCTTTTTTTCAGGGGGCATACAATACCGGCACCTCTTTTTGTTGTTAAAACGTGTGGCACTTACTGTAACAACTTCATGGTGAATATGGTGGGTGGAAAGCTGTGCTTTTCTACAGGCTTTCAGTTAAAAGGGGAAGATGGGCTGATGCTTGAGTGGTATGGACTGAGAACTTAGCTGGTAGTTGTGTTCCTGGGTTATTAACAATAAGTCATGGGGTGCTCACAAGCTGGATATAGGCTGTCTAGCTGTATATCCACCCTGGTGTGTGTGTGTGTGTGTGTGTGTGTGTGTGTGTGAGAGAGAGAGAGAGAGAGAGAGAGAGAGAAAATTATATCAGAAGTTTGAAGACTGTGTGACTCCAAGAATTAAGGCTTTCACGGAATTGTAGAGTTGGAGGGGACAATGAAGATCATCTAGTCCAACACCTATGTCTTGAGAGGAGTTGAGAAATGGAATGTTAGGGTTTGCAAAACAAATTGGGGGGTGATGGGGAGGTCTTGGATATTGCTTCAAGTCTCATATGGAAGTACTCACTCTTATTCTATTTGGTTTACTTGCATCCCTACCTTTTCAAACGCTTGTTTTTATATTTGTTTTTAATGTTTGTTTTTGGAAGTTGCTTTGAGTTCCTTTTTTTTCGGGGGAGGGGGGAGACTAATAATACTAATATATAATACATAATACTTTGAGGATTCAATCTACAGTGGTACCTCGGGTTACATACGCTTCAGGTTACATATGCTTCAGGTTACATACGCTTCAGGTTACAGACTCCGCTAACCCAGAAATTGTACCTCGGGTTAAGAACTTTGCTTCAGGATGAGAACAGAAATGGTGCAGCGGCAGCGCGGCAGCAGCAGGAGGCCCCATTAGCTAAAGTAGTGCTTCAGATTAAGAACAGTTTCAGGTTAAAAAAGGACCTCCGGAACAAATTAAGTACTTAACCTGAGGTACCACTGTACATGCTACAGTTAGAAATGTATGCTCACACCAAGGCATATTTTCATAATACATATAGCCCAGCATGTACATGTCAGGGCCAGCCTGGTCTCTAGCTAGCAACAGCCTTAGACACATCCAGTCTCCAGATTCCTGCTGATGACTGAAGTGCAGCTGAGAGAGGTTACTTGAACAAGCACGGGCAGATGGCCAGGCTTCTCCTGTTTATGCCAGGCCTTGCCAATCCAGAGGCTTCATACTGCCTGCCAATTGCCTGGTCTCGTCTTGCACGTCCCTTATTCCCTTCTGCACTCGAAGAGTGTTATAAGCTGGATAAGCAAACACACTAACTTCCAGGTAGCTTTAGGCTGCAATCCTACACCCTGTTACCCAAGCCTCATTGAACTCAATGGATCTTATAGAATTGCTCTGTTACTAGGTTAGGATACCAGCACTAGGCTGCGAAGAATCTCTGCTACAGTACTTTCAATTTACAGAGTTTGTTGTCGTGTGAATGCCAGTTATAATAGCTAAAAATAAAAAACAAAGTAGTTCTTATCCATAACTTCAGCAAACTTTTAACAGCTCAAGATGTTTGGCATTTTAAAATGTTGCAGTTTTTACCTAAGGGCACTGGACTTAATGATTTCAAAACTTCATGTTTAAACAACGCACTGAGGTTTTCTACAAGCTTCACCTGCTACATTCAGCATGAAATTGGAATAAGCACAGCTATTTGGAAACAAGTCTCACTTTAAACAGAAAGGCTTAGTTCCAAATAAATATGTTAAAGATTAGGTTGCCAAGCTATTATCTCTTGACACTTTTTTTTTTTTTACAGCCTTAGGAAAAGTAAGGTTTGTAGTTCAGTTGTGCCAAGCTATGGTAGCTGGGGGTGCAAGAAGGGCTGAAGTTTCTGCTGTTGCCACAACATGAAATCACTGCCAAATTCCAGGCAAAGCCACTGGCAAGACTCAGTGCAGAACCATGCAAAAATTCCGGGAACCTTGGGAGCTGGAAAGACCTTTTAGGATGGTGCTGCATAAACAGAACGTTCTTGCCAAGGTTTCTTCCAATCTTCTAGTGATATTGCCAAGATGCAAATTTATGTTCATCTTTGATCTGGGATGTCAGAGCTGCCCTCTTGTTGCAGCATTGCCCCAATTGATACATATGTCCTCTTTTCTGTTTTGATGGCAGTTCAAAGGGGGGGAAAAAGCAAATGCCCCTTTGCTGAATTTCTAAAGCAAAATGATATGTTTAGTTAAAAAACAACAACCCATGAAATATTCCAGCAACCAAAGAAATATGAAATTTGAACAAAGAAAATGCAAGAGGACCTACAAGAATTGAAAAATGTCTGTTCTTATGTCACTAGGCTTAGTGTGCTTGTGACTATAAGCAGTGTTTATATGCACACCAGCTAATTTTATAGGAGAACATATTTGTCTGCTCTTACGATATGCGTAAAGAGTAAAACAGTTTTAAATAAAGAGGTAACACCACAGCTCTAAATATTCTGCTTCCATAACTGTCTTCTCTAAGAATTTGTGAACATTTATAAATATATTAAGTGGCTGTATCTGAACTTTGCCTTGGGCTGCAGCTTCAGTTTCAATAACTCCTGTTTTTCCATTGTCAGGTTTGGAAATTCCTTCAGGGCCAGAATGTTACATTTGAGTAAAGAGTCAAGATGCAAGATGAAAAGAGTTTGTGCCAGTATTAAGACTGGTGCTTTTAAAGTCAGCACCTAAATTAAAGGTGTCCTCTTAAGGCGCAGCCTTAAAGTCTGTGTCTGGGTACAGTGGACATTGTCCTGACGTGGGGCAATTGTCCCTCTCTCTGATTAGTTCTCTGCCCCAGACCATAGGAGGCAACTCCTAGGGGCCGAGATCCCATTGCCCCCTCATAAAATATTTGAGGGGGCCAGGCCACCTCAAAGTTACTGGGTATTACCATTCAAATGGGGTGTGTGTGCCATGTTATGTGATCGATTATGTAGCATGGGGCTTACCTGCCCCCCTATATTTTTTTCAAGATGGCACCCCTGCCCCCGACAAGACCAGCCCTACCATTAGGTAGGAGACGGTGGATGCCTCAGGTTGCTTGTTTAGAGCAGGGATCAGCAAACTTTTTCAGCAGGGGGCCGGTGCACTGTCCCTCAGACCTTGTGGGGGGCCGGACTATATTTTGAAAAAATAATGAACGAATTCCTATGCCCCACAAATAACCCAGAGATGCATTTTAAATAAAAGGACACATTCTACTCATGTAAAAACACACTGATTCCCAGACCATCCACGGGCTGGATTTAGAAGGTTATTGGGCTGGATCCAGCCCCCGGGCCTTAGTTCGCCTGCCCATGGTTCAGAATGTCAGTAAAGGGATGCTGATAAATAATAATTATAATTGTTCTTTATTTTTACTGTTGGGGAGGGGAGGTACTTGTGGGATTTCGTGTCTCAGGCTTCAAAATAACTCAATACTTGTGGGTTTGTGTCATAGCTGTCAACGTTTCCCCTTTTTAAAGGGAAATTCCCTTATTCCGAATAGGATTCCTCGGAAGAAAAGGGAAAAGTTGACAGCTATGGTTTGTGTGTGTGTGTGTGTGTGTGGGGATCATTTGGCGCTCCACCTCAGGCAGCCCAACTTCCCCTCAGGCCCTCATCCCTTCGAGCCTTTGCCCCTTTGCCCGCGCGCTGCACTTGGCAAAGGTGCTCCGTCAGGTGTTTTGCGCGCGACAGATGCACGCCTGCCTGGAGAGGGGCGCCCTCTTCGCGGGAGCTTCGCAACGCTTCAGCCCATGCCGTGTGCAGCACGGCAGAAAGTTCTTCACCCGAAGCCTCCCGCCTTTTCGACAACGCCAAGCCCCCTCCCCGCCCGCCCCACAACCCATTCCCTCGCTTCAGCAGCACCGCCGCTCGCGCGACCTGCCCGCGGTCAGACACCCCGCCCCCTCCCGCCGCGCTGCCACTCAGGCCTCCCGCAGCCAATCGCGCCGCCTTCTGTCACCCCTCTCCCCACCCCCTCCTGGGAGTGAGGGGAGGGCGGTGAGCTCGGCGGAGTCTGGCGGGGGGTTGAAGAGAGTTGGATGGTTGAACTTTTTCTCTCGCGCCCCCCCTCCCCTCCTCGCCGAGTTTGCTCCGCGCGCCGAGGCTGCCTCGTCTCGCCTCCTTTCGCCTCAGTAGCGCGCGCCGAGAGCGTCCTGAAGGCGGCTGCTGTCGGGGCTTCGCTGCTCCTCCTGCTCCCGCGCTTCCTTCTCGCCGGCGCGCGTTATACACAAAGCCATGGGGTTTCAGGAGCCCGGCGTGCCTTTGACCCTTCTCCTCTGGATTACGGCTTCTTCCTGGGGCTGCCTGCCCGGAGTGGCGGCCGGCGGCGCTGCTGCTGCCTCCGCAGCCGCCGCAGGAGAGGCGGCTCGCAGGCAGGACGACTCCTTCTCGGCGGCCAGCGTCTACGGAGCGAGGTGCACCTCCAGGTGCCTCAGTCTGCAGATCACGCGCATCTCCGCCTTCTTCAAGCATTTCCAGGTACGGGCGGCGGCGGCGGCGGCGGAGGGAAAGCGCGAAGCTTCCCGGGCGGGAGGGCAGGGCGAAGCCTCTCTCCCTCCGCAGAGACTTGGTTCGCACCTGGCTCGCTCCAACGCGCGCGCTCCTCTCCGTGGGAAGGAAGCGCGAGGCTGGGCGGCTTCAGCCGAGAGAGAGGGCGCGGGAGGAAGGGGACGAGGGGACGTGAGGGGTCGCGGGCGGCACCTGCGCGCAAGGCTGAGGAGCCTCCTTCGCGCTTTACGCGAGTCCCGTGGAACGCGGCGGGATTTGCTCCCCGGGAGACACGCGTAAAGCTGGAGGAGGTGGGGGGGGGGCTCGGGAGGCGTTAAGCGCAGTGAGCGGAGAGCGGCAGTTGCCCCCCCCCCCGATTACTTATTTACACAAACCCAAGGGTCACACACACACACACACACACACACACACACACGTCTCTGTGATTCTAAGGGAGAAGTGGATTCGTGTTTGAATTGACCATAGAACCAGAAGGTGGTCAGTTACTCCGGATCAAGCCACGCAGATCTTGAAGTGGGGCAACAGGGGTGCCTGGTCTAGCAGGGCGATCGCCGAACCTCTGAAAGCAGATTATTTACTCTTTAACAGTCACTCGCAACCCCACTAGCAACACACACAATTAAAAAAACCCACAAATAAATAAGGGCTGACGTCCCCTTTCCTTTCCGCGATGCCTGTTCACGTGTGGGACATATTTCCCATCTAAGTTACAGTAATTATTATTTTATCCGAATGCTCAAAGAGGTCTCTATTCTTTCTAGTGAGTGCGAGTAACTAGAGAGAGGTGGTTATTCTGGATTCACCAACCCATGATAAAAGTTTGTGATTTCCAGTAAGCTTCCTTCTTACTGGAAAGCGTTAAGGCATGCCTATATTGCTTGACTCCTGAAATTGCTGAAAAGGTAGAAGAAGGTACACAGGGGAACCCCTCCCTTGCCCAGTAAAACATTCAGTTCATTCTTACTGGTCCCTTTCAGTACAAGCCTGCAAGTGTCTGCATGAGAGAGAGTCCTGGTAGATGCTGAAGTTGTTCTTACACTTCGCTGTGGTTAAATGCAGCCCTGCATTCTACAGTTGTGTCTTTGCAATTCGGCTCGCAACCGGTTTGCTAGTTTGATTGGCCAAGAACAGTTTAGCTCACAAGCTGCTTGATTCTTTTCAGAGTTCAGGCTGCCTGACTCTACTGAAATCACGGGCTTTAGATGTTCCAGCCTGCCTAACGCTGCATAGGGTTGGGCTGTAAGTTCAGAAAACAGGGCACTTTGAAAAAAGGTGGCCCCTGAAGGTAGGGAGGAAAGAAGTTAATTTCTTATGTGGCTCTCTGCAGGTGTCCCATTTACTTTGCATTTCTTTCTCTGGCAGTTATTTTGATAGCACAGTGTGTGTAATGTAGCTTCTGTGCTTCCTGCCAAAGGCAATGTGCTGGAGCAATTCTCCCTGATCACTCACGTGCCGATCATGTTTTGATTTTGCCTGGAAAAAGAAGCAGGAGACGATAATGGCTCAATTTTCCACCAGTGCTTTTCAGTCCAAAAGCAGCTGAATGGGTGGTGGTGATGTGATAATCAATAACTGTGTTTTCTGTTACCTACCCTAAGCATTTTTGCAGCATATAGTATCTTGTTTCTTATGTATGCACTCCTTTAAAAAGTAGGCAGATTTGATGGTACTGTGTTTTAGGTTGACATTCTGAAAGTATGAAGTGGTAAGATGATGGGACCATAAGTTACTTTATATTCAGAATACATGTGTGTTGGGGAATAGTTTTTCCTTCAGTAAAGCTTTTCTTGATTTTCATTGTTTCAGAAATTCATTTATATAAATGTCCATTGTCAGACCAGAAGAAAAAATATACAACAAAACATCCCTCTATGCTGCCTCTTAGAAAATGGATGTTACATGCAGCCATGGTTTTATTGTGTAGAATTACAAAAACCTCGTACAGAATAGGTACTGGTTTCCTGAGTGAGGGGGTTATTCTTGTAGCCTTCTGATCAGGCTTTTTTTTAATCAATAGAAAAAATAAATCCAGGCTTTTCCTGCCATCACTTTCTATGCTTAAACTACAGTTACTCTAAAAATCCAGATGAGCACAACCTCTGATCATGTGGGGCTAAAAGTACAAGCCTTTATCTTGGCACCTACTCAGAAGTAAGTCTCATTATGCCCAATGAGGCTTCCTCTTATGTAATAGACTACAGGACTGTTGCCTAATTGTATTTTTTTTCCAGTCCAAAGCTTGCTATCTAAATGCACATCTGCATCTCATAATTATATTCCTTGGACCTTTGAATCTTTCTTCTTGTATGGGTATGCAGGAATCTATTAGTGTTGTTTAGTTCTTCTTTACTTCCTGGCAATTCACACCATGGAACAGAATCACCCAGGTATCTGTTCTGCCAGTGCAGCTTGCATGAGTAGTTCTGGGATAACCAAGGCAGGGATAAAGGGCACCTTGTTTAACAAGGAGGCTATTTGTGTGCATCTCTTGCTTATTGCAAAGCGTTCAATCAACAGCGTGGGAAGCTGCAGGGTGGGAGGGATGCAGTGTGTCCCCTAAGGCTACAATCCTATGACCAGTTAAGTGTGCTTAAGCCTTGTTGAAATAAATAGGATGTAGGTGTGTTACAGGGTACAGAGTTGTAGTCTAGCTGTAGAGGGCACCTGCTGTTACATTTATACAGATGTGGCCTCTCCAGATTCTACAACAGAACGTAGCATATCTTGTGCCACAGAATTCTACTTTCATCAATTTGAGTAGATTTTATTTGAAAAATAAGAGCAAGCTGGCTACTGGTAAATCCAATATGGACATATTTATCATATCCATAAGTTCTTCTTCATTTTAAAATTCAGCACATATTGCTGACACAATGACTCAGGAACTCTGATAAATTAAAAGACTCTTGATACATCACGGTTGCTTGGTTTTTAAACAAACCCACTTTAAATACTTTCTCTGTTCACATGTGCTGGTATCCACTTTGTGGGGAGGAGAGTGTAATAACTGGAGTAGGCAGAGATAAGTTCCTGTGCTCATTTTGAAGGGTTTGGAGGAAAGCTATTGTATATAAAAAGATGATTAAGCTTTGCTAACTGGTGGTGGGGAACATCAACATTTGTAGAGTATTTCTCGATGAGCTAAGCTCTCACATTAAATACATGCATAATGCACAACACAATGTATATATGATTACTTATATTCCATGAAGTAGGCAAGAATTACAATACAGACTAGTCAGCAAAGATATGGCATGAGAATACTCTCACTACCTGTGACAAAATCCTGCTGACTCAATGGGAGATCGTACTAAGCAAATGTATACTGTATAGGATTGACTGCACCTGTTTGTATGGTGCACTCTGTAGCACACTTCTAAAGGTTGAAGTAGACTTTGGTCCATTAAAGTTTATGGCATAGTGAGTTTTTTTAGGCTATAAAATGCTACAAGACCTTATGGTTCTTACTAAATAATGGTTATGAAAGGTGTTATTCATCTACTTTTGCATTCCCGCCCCCCTTTGCATTCTTGGGAGAGATAGCCAATGTTAGTCCTACTCAGAGGAGATGTAATGAAATCAATGGGTCTGCTTCTATTACTCTTAGTTTTCATTCACTTTCATGTTTTCACTTATTCTTTACTTGGTTGTTGAGACCTAGAAAAAGAAGAAGATCTGAACCATGAACTGAATGAATTATAATAATTTCCCAGCATCCCATTTGCAAGTGAAAACTAACACATTCACTTTTTAGACAAGCTCTTCACTTGAATGCACAATGTATGTATGATGATTCCAAAGCACAGAAAAGCAAGACAAATCAAAGCAAATCCAGACTAGATGATGAAAAAGTAAAGAGATAGAGCTTGATTGTCATCCTCACTATTATCCTATGGGGCACTTGGACTTCACATTCAAGGAACAATCTGTGGTAGGGCAAGAACATTTCATCTGTCTTTGAAAATGCCTACTTTTGTAGGCAATGTATTATTCTTCACCCAGGTGAACCAGAAAGAAGAAGAATCAAAAGTGCACTCTGTTGTTTCAAGAATGCAGGGTGTATAGAGCATGCGCGCGCACCCCCCACACACTGTAACCCATCTGCATTCATGATTAGTATAGTTAAGTATTGATTAGATAAAGATACACTGGATAAAAATCCAACCCAAAAACTGCCTGCTATGAACATGTCTTTTCTTCAGGAGATATATCAAAAGCTGGAAATTGTTGAACCCAGTTAATTATCCTGAAAGGGGATTAGTTACCCCCACTTTTTTTTTTACTGTTGTCAGTTGGTTGTAACTCTTTTTGTTTTACAGTTTCACTGGCTAAAGGAAGCAATTTACACCAGCCAGTTCTTAGTGAAAGGCCTTTTTATGTGCGTGCTTTCTTGGCATGATTTCTTTCTGAAGTAAAAACTGCTGACAGAATGCACATTGCCAAACAATAGTGATTACATTTTAATTAGCTGGGGTGAAATAAGCTGCAAATTACTCAGTTAGGACTTAATAACTGGCTGGTGTCCCCCCCCCCCATGCAAATCAATTGCAAATCAGTGGCTTTAATCCTAACCTGTGAAAGAAAAATTCAATCCATCTAAATTATAGGGGATTAAATACTTCTAAAACTTGAAGCAGTGGTAACATACAAAAGGCAAAGTGATCTTGTTAATAAAGGTTAAACTTTCTGTTCTCTTTTAATTGAGAAAAGAGAGGAAGTGAAGAGGGATATGGCAAACATAACATTGTCCTTACTACTTGGGATATACAGGTGATGTCCAGGTCAAGCAGGTGTGGTCAGCATTGTTCTGTCATGAAAACAAAGGTAACTTTGCACTGTTACTTTACCATAGCCAATTCAGAAGGACATTTAAAGTGTAAATGATGCTGCAGTACAATAATCCATTACCTGTCTTCAGACTTTAAAAGAAGTGAATGCTGCTATAGCTTGAACAGCAGGACCAACTGTCTTATAGCAAGAAATACAAGACTTGCATGTTTCGTCCTAAGAGATCTCTGATTCATCTGCACCAGTCTTTGATTTACTGTATGGAGACATTGCTTTGAAGGCAGTTACTAAGCTGGTCTCAAGAAGTAAAGTAGGTTAAATGGTGCTTTTTACTGGGCCACAATCTGTAGGGAATAGTATACAAGCTTTGGAGTTTTGTCAGAGCTGGTTTTTTAAAAATAGTTCCATACATACACACTTTTTCTCTACATAAAATGCTCCGGAGGAATGAGATTGAACTGTTTGTGTGTTCTGTAATTGGTAAAAAAGGATAGTTCAACTTGTAGTAAAATACCCCTGTGTACTTGTGAATAGCAATAGATGTGTGGCGCTGCAGGGCAGAGTATGGCAGATTACAGTTAGGAGAAAACATAGCCAAATCTTTGTCGCGTGAAGACGGAACTAGGTCGTGTTCTCTTGTATTAGACATCCACATTGTGCACATGATTTCAGAAACTTCTGTGCACCTTGCATGGTCCAGTTGTTGCTCACATTCAGTTAGCTAGTTGGCATTGGGCCAAGGAGAATTGGGTAATTTTCCCTCTCAGTCCTGAAGCTCACTAGGAAATCTGAGGCCCAACCTGTGGAAGAAGGTTGTTGTGAGGCTAAAGTGGGATAATAATCTCCATGTGTGCCACTTTGAGCTCCTTGGAGGAAGATCAGGAGTTGAGATATATCTACAAGACAAATACAAGGCTATTAAGAACACAGCCATAGCCATAGTTTTCAGCCATAGTTGTTGAAATTGAGTCTCTTCTAAGATGTGAATGGCTCGTACTCTTCTTTAGGGGATGAGATAAAACCAGGGGTCAGCAAGCTTTCTGGGCATGGGCTGGATCACTCCTGCGGAGATCCTCTGTGGGCTGGACCGGCGCAGCACGATGCTGGAAGTCGCATCTACACATGAAATTGCTTCTGCGCGTGCCCAGATACCGAAAATCACGGCTGCGCAGACGCAATTTCCGGCATCTAGGCATGCACAGAAGCAATTTCCAGAGCTGCAGAAGAGAGTCCCCGCACTGCGCTGTGCCAGTTTAGTGCAGCGTACAGGGACTCACCAAGCAGGCTGCTCAATCTGGGGGCGGCTCATGGACCAGCTAAGCGACCCTCATGGTTGCCGACCTCTGGATAAAACCTCTTAATCCCTGCTTAGCTGTGAACCATACTGTAATGTTTCTTGTGTCTAATGACTCCATATATCATTTTTGTATCATACACTTCATAATTTGCTATAATCTTGGGAGCATGGCAATGAAATTCTAATTTGGATTGAGCTGCCTGGTTCTCTGTCATGCATGAAAACTGCACCAACCGTAGAGAAGCTTAAATACACAAGGTACTTTAACACAACAGAACTTTCTGGTTTTGTGGTTGGATGTTGTGTCTTTGTGGTGGTGGTGTTGCTGCTGCTGCTGTTCTACAGCACTTTTAGCTTTTGGGGAAAATATTATAGAAATATCTTAATAAATTAAATAAAAGAGAGGTGTGTGGGTGTGTTTCTTAACTTGTAACAACTCGTTAATGTTTTCCTGTGTAATCTCTCCAAGTAGGCCCAAGACAGTAAAAAAAAAGCCTCAAAGGGAAGCAATGAAAAGGAAAATGGACAATCAACATGCCTGTATTTCATGCTTAATGTTTTTGCTGCTTTTGTAAATGTAGTCACTCTGGCAAGAATGAAACTATTTCACTTCCTGCCATGTATAGATCTCTGTAACTGTGTAACTGTGATATTCTTTGTGGTATCCATATGTAACTTAACCAGTGTCATGGATAGTTCTGTTGGTAGAGAATCAGACTTAATCTCAGGGCCATAGCTTTGAACCACAAATTGGGCAAAGATCCCTGCATTGCAGGGGGTTGGACTAGATGACTCTTGTGGTCCCTTCCAACCCTACAATTCTAGGAAAATTTACTACACTTGTTCTAGATCAGGGACGGGCAGCCTGTGGCCTTCTGGATGTTGCTAAACTATAAATCACACCATCCCTGAGCATTGGCTATGCTGGCTGAGGCTGATAGTAATTGGAGCCCAACAACAGCCCAGCAACAGCTGGAGGGCCATAGGTTCTCCATCCCTGTTTTAGACAAATGGAAAAGTCTGTGTGTCTGTCTAGAAGAGATGCCTCTGGAGAACCTTCAGATTTCAGTGCATTAGGCTTTTATATGAATCTCTAGAGCCATGTAGTCTGCAGAGCATTGCTTATAATGTGAAAAAATAGGAAAGACAGTATTCTTAGCCCATATGCACAGGTGTGATCCAGTTCCTATTCCTGTGTTCTTTATTCCATTAGAGGAAAACCAGACTTTTTGAGAGTGGCAAAGTGCAGATGGATAGACACAGGCAGAAGAATGCTACCTAATAAATTACATTGTGTGTTATGTTGATTAAGTGCTAGGCATGCAGATGCTTCCATATAGAGTTTAGTTGTGTAGGTGGATTTCAAGGTTCTGGAGATAATCCAAAATAGATTTCTAAGATGAAACCTTGGATATTTAAACTTGTTTGTTTAGGACAGACATCAGGGAATCCCTGACTGACTAATGTGAATTTGCTTCTTAGTATTTTTTGGAAATTCCATACCTCCCTTGAATCTCATTTGTGTGTTATTTTTTTTCATTTTGTGTTGATGCTCATTGGGAGTCTGTGTAAGCTTTTACAAGAATGATCTTGGAAAAAGCAAACTTACAGAAGATAATAATTTCACTTGCAAGTGAACCTTGATGCCCCATTCCAAAATGTATGCATGTATTTATGTTTATTTCAACAACTTATATACCCCTTAATATCGTAGTTTCTAAGTGGTGTACAATATATTCTACAAAAGAGACACCCTAGATAAAATCAGTCAAAATGAATCATAAATCAGAATAACATGTAAAGTGCCTGCTAATATTTATTTCAACAATGCATTGTGACTAAGGCTTCACTTTTTCAAACAAATTTTAGGACCCAGAGTGGAATCTGGACCTGCACAGTACTATATCAGAATATGTACTTAAATTCTCCCATGTTTATGTGAATTTGGGTGAAGAACTGGGAGTGGTCAAGCTGTAGAGGAAGAACTTCCCTTTACAGCTTGTCCCTGATCACTGGTCCTGTTAGCTAGGGATCATGGGAGTTGCAGGCCAAAACATCTGGAGGGCTGCAGGTTGGGGATGCCTGCTGTAAATAGTTAACAAACAAGTATGCACTTTCTTAGACTTAAAGTGCTTCTGAACAGGATTTTCCCTATTGTATAAGTTTTTTAAAGTTCTCATAAAACGAGGGAGAGTGCCATTTCTATGATATCATTTATCTGAATTCTATTTTTCTTCTTCTATTTTTCTTCTGAAAGGCAGTTTTCCTAAAAAAAGATAACAACTTTGGTCAGCCCTCATAGCCCTTCACTTCATCAAATCTGGCCCTCTTTGAAAAAAGTTTGGACACCACTGACTTAAGGGTTTGGAAGGGCCTTAAAAAGGTGCTAAATGAACGGTGAATGATATTGAATGTCACAATTGCATTGTGGTATAATTCTACATCTAATATGCATATGCTAATTGAAAAATAGTAATTTATTTATTTATCTGGAACACTTGTACCTTACTCTTCCACCAAAAAGGTCTCCCAGAGTGGCTTAAAGGTAAAGTTAAAGGGACCCCTGACCTTAGGTCCAGTCGTGGACGACTCTGGGGTAGCAGCTCTCATCATGCTTTACTGGCCGAGGGAGCCAGCGTACAGTTTCTGGGTCATGTGGCCAGCATGACTAAGCCACTTCTGATGAACCAGAGCAGCGCATGGAAACACCTTGAGTGGTACCTATTTATCTACAGTGGTACCTCAGGTTATATACGCTTCAGGTTACAGACTCTGCTAACCCAGAAATAGTGCTTCAGGTTAAGAACTTTGCTTCGAGATGAGAACAGAAATTGTGCTCTAGCGGCATGGCAGCAGCAGCAGGCCCCATTAGCTAAAGTGGTGCTTCAGGTTAAGAACAGTTTCAGGTTAAGAATGGACCTCCGGAATGAATTAAGTATTTAACCTGAGGTACCACTGTACTTGCACTTTGATGTGCTTTTGAACTGCTAGGTGGGCAGGAGCTGGGACTGAACAATGGGAGCTCACCCCTTCGCGGGGATTCAAACTGCTGACCTTCTGATCAGCAAGCCCTAGGCTCTGTGGTTCAGACCACAGCACCACCTGCGTCCCTCCCAAAGTGGTTTACATACAATCAAATAGGATAAGACAGGTCCCTGCCCACAGCCGAACAATTTTAAAATCCACGGCACACAAGGCAAAGGGACAGGGAGGGAATGGGGGGGGGGGAATGTCACAATTTTCCTTGCCCTGATTTCCTGTTGTTGAGCATGGATGTCTGGAGTATGTCCTGTGTGATGAATCTGTCAAGGAAGCTAGGACCATCTGTCAAGGAAGCTAGGGAGAAGGACCATTCAAGAATTATTCAGCCACTTAAGTTCTAAGCTTGCATTCTGAAGTGGTACCACCAAGCACCTATAGTAACTTTATTGCCAGGAAATGTAAGAATGGAGGGACACTGTTAGATTGACATTTTATTGGGCATTAATAGTTCTTATATAAACCAATTCCTCCAAGACACTTTCTGATAATTATACCATGTGTTTTTAATTTGGTTCATCCACCAAAAAATAGCCTTAAATGCATGAAATGCATCAGTATTGTTCATCATTTGTATGTGCAATAAATATCTCTACCTAACTTTGTGCTTTAGCTCAAGATTTAGATGCTCTACCTTTTCCATTTGCAGTGATCAATTTTGTCAATTTTGTCAAATACCATCAAATCATCACATGCCTGCAAAAAGCATACTTCATGATCTTGCAATTTAAATCTTTGTCCTTGGGCACTGTGATGAAACAAAATAGATGAGAAGAAGGTTGCTTCTTGTTCAAAAGGATTTTCTTCCATATTCCCGAAGATAGATTTTCTGTCATTCTTGGTTATGAAAAGAAAGGTATTGGAAAAGAACTTGAATGAATTTTTAAACTACTTGCACATTGCCCGGAGGCCTGTAGATATACCACGTATGCATCTGTGGGCAGTAACACTGTTGTGGATTTGGCTGGCTTCATCATGGTGAATGAGTGTCTAGGGCCTTTGTTTTCTCAGGGTTATGTTTTTAATGACTGTGGATGGTCCCCTGAATGGGCAATTCATTTTACAGGATTAGGGTCTCAGACCAGTGCTTTCCAGAGTTTGTGCATGAGTGAGCTGAGTGTGTCTGGCTGGAGCTAGCTGAAAGTGAGAGAGACCTGCACAAGTTGCTTTCTGGTGTTTGCATATAAAAGTATACAATTTGGGATTTGCAACAATATTCCTCTTGCATAACAGAAGTGTTCTTGAAACAGAAACCTATAACAGGGCAGGGAGGAGAAAGATTTTAGGAGGGGGAAAATGTACACATTTGCTTCTTCCCACACTTCTGAAGTCTTTCCTGTTGTTCTATGTCAGGGATGAGGATGTTGGATTTCACTTGCATCAGCCCACAGACAGTGGCACAGACAGAGCTTCATGCTCTGGCACTGGGGGGGGCAAAGAGCAGGTGGGGGCATGGCTGGCGCGCATCCCGGGGGCGTGGGGTGCCACCTGCAGGGGCGTGACACATGTCCTGGGGGCATGACACATGTCCTGGGGGCGTGACGTGCCATCTGCAGGGGCGTGGTGCCTAGCAGGGGGGGGGGAGCTGTGATGGCACCCCACCGGGATTGCGCTGCTGGGGGCAGTGCTCTCCCTCCGCACTCCTCTTCCTCCGCCAATGCCCATAGATAGCATGACCAATGGTCATGAATGATTGTAGTCCAGTAATATCTGAAGGACAACAGATTTCCCATCCTTGTGCTAACTACTGCTAAAGTGCTCAGATTCAGGGGCAGAAAACTTAATAGCTATATAAAGAGATAGGAGTTCCCTGAATTTGCAGAAGCCAGTACTTTTTCTGACAGTGGCCCATTTCACAGCCAAAGTGATACGCATACCAACTTTGATATTAGAAGGAATGTGGGGGCACAACACTTGCTTGCATGTCCCATAGCTGTATCTCAGATATATATTTGGTGTTCATTTGAAAGTCTCATTCCTCATTTTGAAAGAAGTGGAAAAAGACTTACATGGGTGGTTAAAGTTTGATTAAACCACAGAGACCTCAGAAAGAAAAATAATGGCATGAGTGATAATTCGCCTGTAAATCTTACTCCCATTTTGGCCATACATACTAAATAATTTGGGGGGGGGCACTAGGGGGCGCATCAGAAGATGGCTGACAATAACATCTCTCTGACCCACACGAGGTAATTTGGAGGCTGTGATGGGAGTAAATAGCCTCCCTACCCCCCCAGGATTGTGGGGTGGGACTGCCCTTGCCTGCTGTGCCCTATACCACTCCTGAATTTGTGGGGATGGGGGCACTAGGCACAATGCCCTCCTGTGGGATTTCGGTGCTCCTGGACGCCGTCTCTGATCCGCGCCACTAGCTGCAAGAACTTCAAAAGAAACAATTTGGATGAAGCGAATGCACATATTTCAAGGAAGAAGGGGGAGTAAAGACTGCTAACAGAAGAGATCTCTGATAAAACAAGCAGAGTCGAAGGAGCAAGTATAAATCACGAGAAGATACGCAAAGACTTGGTATGGCTAAGGGACTGATGGGGGAGGGGGAAAAAAACCTTACTTTCTTTCTTATATGTGATTAAACAAGAACCCCCCCCCACAAGTCAGAAATGTCATTTTAAAGACTTAAGCTGTGGATTTAAGCCTGTGTGGAGATAAACTTTCGAACCAAAGCATGTTTTGAGAAGAGCGTGGAATGTATAAGGGCTTTGGAATGACACAGTTAAAAGTGCTGTCGCCATATTGGGAAGTGCTGTCGGAGGACTTAAGTCTGAGAGGAGAAATAGAGAAATAGAGCTGTTTTTATATTGTGGGTGAAACTCCTCAGTGGGACTTAAGAACGACAGTTCTGTAATAAATGATGGAAAGAGCGCTGTTATCTATGAAGGCGATGATATATGGAAACCATCTTGATTCGAGGATTGGAAGAACGGAAAAATTCACACAGGATTATTATTGGTGTTTATCGGCTTAAGGAGACTATCAGAAGAGATCATAAAGAAAAAAGAGAAAATATATGAACAAGAGGTGATGTGGAAACAGCAAGATAAGACTGGATAGAATTATGAACTTTGTTTGGACTGATTTGGACATTAACGCAGTAGCAAGAAGATGATCAGAATCCCCCTTCGGATTTTGAAATATGGGTCCCCTCAACAAAATTTAAAATTCGGCTTTGTAATTCGGAATTTATGTAATGTGATTTGATTTGATTTGATTGGCCGGTTAATAAAAATTATTTTAAAAAAATAATAATTTTGCAGGCAAGCAACTTTTGTAGGCTGTTTTAATTTAGGGGTGCCAACGAATAAAATATTGGGAGAGTAGGTTAGCCCCACCCCACAAGATGCAGCACATGCACACCATTTGAATGGCAATGCCCATCAACTTGGGTGGGGCAGCCCCCCCAATATTTTATTGGGGGAAGCTGAAGGAACCTTGGCCCCTAGAAGTTGGCTCCTATGACCTCCTGCCAGTTTTCATTTTTTGCACTTTACATTAAAAGTTAAAATGCACCCATATTGTGAACAGAAATATTTTCAGAAGGAGAGGGGATAGAAAATGGGAAATTTACTCAAAATGTAGCAAAAAGCTAGTCTTCTATTACATTGCTTATAATACTAAGAATTAGAAGACAGCAATGACAGATTCTGAAAGGAAAGAGTTCTACTTTGCCATAGCAAAAGTCTTGCCGCCTTACAACTTGATGCATTAGAGACTGCAGTCCTAACCCCACTTTCCTGGGAGTATGTCCATTGAATTCAGCAGGGTTCCTTTTAAGTAGACATTTTTAGAACTTAAGCCTGTCTGTGGTATTTATGAAGAACCCATTCCCTGATTCTTCCTAGTATTCCAAAGAAGCCTGAATAATTGCAGTCACACCTATCCCAAACATTGGGATTTGAAAGAAATGGCTGCAAATATTGGACTGTGTGCAGAGGTTATGTTCTGACTGAGGCTATAATCCTATGAACCCTTACCCAGGATTTTGAACACTGTGGGACTTGTGTTGGAGGAAATATGTATAGACATGTATCTGGCATATGAGCGCACACAGTTAGCAGGTCTACAGTTGGCCCGCCACTTACACAAGAGTTTGACTCCAAAGGTCCGTGTACAAAGGTAAAATCATGCAAAGTCAGGAACCCCTGGAAGCACTTGCCTGTGAGGTTCAGACCTGCTTACTGGGTTCTGGGAAGTTTGCAAGAGGGCGCTGGGACCCTCCGAGAGCATGGCAAGCAAGGAAAACCTGGGTGTGCAGGTGGAAGAAAAACAAGTAAACAGAGAACAGGGAATGGCAGATTTCCCCTGCTCTCCATTTGTTTATTTATTTTCTCCCTGCAAAAGTTTGCATTCACATATGGAAAGGGAATGCCAGTTGTGGGCCCACTGTAGCATTTTAGTTTAGCAATTTATAAGCAGATGACTTTGCTACATATATTGTTTGTGTTTTGAAATTGTGTTTGAAGCCTCTAGTGTGGTAGCTTTCAAGGCAAGAAGAAGCAGCCTCTGCATTTGGGATATTTATCATGATAGAATGTTCCAGGTGACCAACATATTCCAAAAGCAGGAGTACTTCATCTGATTTAGTGAAAAGAGGCCACCGAGCTGTAAAACTATGCAGCTAGTTGCTACTAATCTGCAGCTGCAATCATTGTTCTCTTCTGTCATTCCTTTATAGGAAGAATAAAGGATTGAAAGCAGTCCATGAGATATTAGTTTAACATTACTACTGGCTAGGTTTTGGAAAAGGAAATAATAAATTCTTGGCTGGCACGGGGACTGCTAAAGTACTTCTGTTAACTGTATGTTATTTATGACATCCTCCTAAACTTTTATGTCTTCTGTTCCTGTCCATTCACAAGCGTTTGCATGAGTCTTATGTTTCACATTTATTTATATGTATGCTTTAGTATATTTAAGATAACTTTATGGGTAGTTGCTGCCAACCAAAGAGCATTAGATTTTAAGATGACACGGTTTTAAGGGCTGAAGATGTAATGTGCTAATGAGGATAAATGTTTATGTTTCTAAATATTTTGGAAGAATCTCCACCTTTAATGTATTTGGAAAGGTATTTATTTGGCCATCCTGACTAGTGTAAGGCATGGTAATGACTCAAGAAGCACCTTTCAAAAGCACCACATGGGATAGTGCACACAATGTCAAGAGCTACAGCACCCTGTCTCTTATCAGTTACGCTTCAAAAAAAGATAAAAAAGATCAAAGGAACTGGGTGGATGAACATATGAATTTTGCCTGCTAGTGCATGTTATTTTACATCTGCTGTGAGGTATATGTCCAGAATTGTATGTATCATTTTTTAAAATAAATAAAATAAAAGCTATATACTAATTATTAGGACTTCACACAACCCTGCCAGTCTACTCTCTGGTTCCAATCTGCAGACCCCAGTCAAGATGAACTGCCCTGGGCCAACTAGGGACCACCCTCTGCACCTTGGATATAGTCCCAAATTACTTTGTGGGCAGGGACCTATGTTTAATAAGGGGGGAAAACCCTAATTAAACACACAACCATGATGGAGTGGGAAAGGAGACATCATTCCTCTCCCTTGACTGAGCAGGGGGTTCTATTCTCCAGGATGTTCATCACAAGTGGCTTATATGTGGGGAATAACCTTGCGAGTGAGCACCCTTGTTGGTCAAGTCAGCAAGGGAAGTTGGCATCACAAAAAATTCTTAGAAAGTCACCAACCTAACCAGAAATGGAAACAAATTCTTGTTTTGTTTTCAGAGTGGGAAAGAGGTACTATGGGAATGCACAGGAAATATTGGCCTAGCCTGAGAAGGAGATATGTCACTAATACTTCTACTTTTTTTTCTCTCCCCCAGAATAATGGTTCCTTAGTCTGGTGCCAGAATCACAAACAGTGTTCAAAGGTATGAAACTTCCTCTCTCTCTCTCAAAGATATAGTACAAAAATGTTATCCATCATTGTACTTTATTGTTTATGGATTGCTATACATTTCATTTTGTTCTAAGCACTACAATGCATTTATTTCCATTTTCTTCGCATACAACAAAACTCTTAAAATGTTGTTAACAATGAATATATGCACTTGCTGTATATTAAAACTTTGTGGTAGCTTCTTCTTCTTCTTCTTCTTCTTCTTCTTCTTCTTCTTCTTCTTCTTCTTCTTCTTCTTCTTCTTCTTCTTCTTCTTCTTCTATTCTGCCCTGTAAGAACTTTCCTGCAGAGGCATAGCAAGCCCAGGTGGTACCCGGTGCGAAAAAATTTTTGGTCACCCTCTCCCCCCCCATCGACAGCTTGGGGTAGGCTTGGAAGTCGTGGGTGGGTGCAAAATGTCTGCCCCCTTTCCTACGCCTCTGCGCCCCACCCCCACAACTCTAAAGTAACCCAAGCCATCGGGGAAGTGGGGAGCTATGCCGCTTTGCTGGGGCGCTGGCAAAGCTGTGAAGCTTGTCCTCTCGGGAGCCACGACTCCTATCCGTCTGTCCTCCTCCCTCCCTCCCCAGTTCACTGTAAAGTGGCAAAGTAGGAGCCGCTTACAGTGAGCCAGGGAGGGAGGGAGGCTGGGAGGGGGGCCCATGGCTCGTTGTAAGCGGCTCACGCTTTGCCGCTCAGCAAGCCAGGGAGGGAGGGATGGGGAGCTGTGGCTCCTGTCCACCCCTCCCTGGCTCACTGTAAAGCGGCAAAGCAGGAGCTGCTTATGGTGAGCCAGGGAAGAGGGATCCCACCGTGGTCTGTATGGTGCTCCAACGGCACCGGTGGCAAACCTCTATGTACAGTGCATGTGTGGCGTCACTACATACAGCACATGCGTGCGACACTGCACATGCATTGTACGTAGCTGTTTGCCGCCAGCGCCACTCAAACGCTGTACGGACAGTGGCGGGAACTTCTGCTCGTGGCTACAGCCATGAATGGAGGATCCTTCACATGCGGCTGGGGCGGCAGGGCAAGCACCCCATGTGGTGTCTTCTTGTCACCCTCCCAGACGTGGAACTCGGGGTGAATCACCCCCTTGCCCCCACCTTGTGACGCAACTGCTTCCCTGTTCCATTTACTTCAATTAAACATCTTGGCTCTCTTCTGTTTGTAATTAATGGGCAATATCCAGTGTTAGTCATACTCAGAGTAGACCCATTAATATAACAGAGCTCAATAGCTTGATTTCACATTTCATACTAAGCCCAAACTATAGTTTAGTGCAAAAAGGCTGGCTCTTGAGGAGGAGATAGCAGCCCCTTTGGCCAATGTTTTGCTTGGCGTGACATCTGAACCCAATTACAAATGATGGTTAAGGAGGAAATAGCCTTGGACAACACACCAAACCAAACCATGACTTAGCTGCTGCTTGGAGCTCAAAAGGCCAGGGAGAAGCAAAGCTCCAGGAGCTATCTTATTTGTGCTGAACAGTAAGACAACATGCAAACCAAGTCATTGAGCATATTCTGAGTATGACTTAGTAGTTGGATACCACCCTGTGGGGTTTTACAGTTGCTTTATTAGAGCTGGATTGTGCCAGTTAATTTTACATGACCTAAAATGTACTTAATATTTATTCTACAAGCAATTCTTGTTCAAGAAAGGAGAAGTGCTTTTCCCTGAGATTATATATTTTATGCTATTCAGTAATTTAATTTCTTTGGGGCTTTCAGCTGGTCTTACTGTTGTCTTTGTGTGTGTGTGTTGATTCTTTGACCCTTGAAAGATTAGAGTGCAAGTGAGCTAATAAGTATTTGATTCTATTGGAAAAGCATCTTGCTAAGTTGCCTGGAGAGAAGCAACAATTATTATTCAGCTTTAGAGGGTCAGAGTGGAACCACAGGGCTTAGCCACTGACTGCTCTTTTCATTCCCATACAATGCGGATAGCGTCTATTCCCTGCTTTAGAATTTTACCTTCTAAACTATTAAACCAGTGTTGTAGAAAAATGGTAGGTAAAACAGTATTTAGCCAAAATTTCCATGATTTCATAATGGTACAAGGACATGCACTGTAATATGCTGAGATCTATATTTAATACGTAGTTGACTTTCTGTAGAATTTATATTAAGTGGGGACCAAAATCCCAGAAGCTCTGAGGTGCTGTAAGGAGTGATATTCAGTGAAGAACTGCCCTGTTTTATGAATTGAGACATTCCATTTGAAACAAAAAGGTACATGGATTTCTCAACAACAGTGAATCTCAATAAGCTGGTGTGTGTGTCTGTGCGTGCAACTGAAATACCTTTTCTGTGATGTTTTCTTTGTGAGTTCCTGACCAGCAGGAAGACTTCAGATTAGACTTCTATGAGTGCTAACTGGAGGAGAAGTTGGGAGAAGGGCTATTTGTTTTGATTAGAAGAGGAACTGGTTTAACGGAATAGCTACTATACAAGCAAGAATGCAAGTATAGTAATTCTATCTAACCCGCTAAATCATATAATCCTGTAAATACAATTCAGCAGTGGACAGCTGGGTGGCATGACTGTGTTCACCTGTCTTCTGGAAGATTTTGCTGCTAATAGGGAGGTAGAGGAGGAGGGGCGAGGTTGGTGTGGTGCAAATGCACTTGTGGGATCAGTGGATTGGCTACACAGTCCATTTGCACTGTGCTGTTCTGTTGCTCCTGCTGTTGCACTTGTATTGCACCGACCTTGTTCCTTCCACCACCTAGTGAGCAGCAGTGACATGACTGACTGGAGGTCAGGTGAACACCGCTTCCTCACCAAGCTGTCTGCTACTAGTATTGATTGAATAAATAATATATTTGCTTAACCTTTAAAGTAAGCCTCCTTGTTTATCTGTCTTACGCCTGTTACTGTTTATGTGTCATTTGGGAAATACGATATTACCAGAAATGGCTGGTAGCAGAAGAAATTAGAGGATTAAGGAAGCAGTTATAGTCCTCATGTAAGATGGATGTTGGTAAGAGTCCTCCACATAAAGGGTCAGTTAGGGAGGTAATCCTCCAAATTTCACAATTACTTAATTTAGTTTGGGATTAGTTGTCATGTCCTTTATAGAATTTCTGTACAGATACAGGATTTCTTTTAAGAAATAATGTTTAACTCTGGTGTCTCCTCCATTGCTTGAGTGATGCAGTTGTGCTGTGAAATAAGGAACATCCATCAAGCTATTTCCCATGTGATGTTCACAAGCGACTCTTTAAATTAGGACTACTAAACTTCATAAAAACCAACAAAGGGCAACAAAGCCTGTCACTGTCTCATGACTGCTGTTGGTAATTAATGTTGACATGAATAGGTTGTTATGACCCAAACCTGAAAACAAAACCATAATGAAACAATGAAAACGATTTCATACAGTCATCTGTTCTTCAATATTGTTTTGTTCTGCATATTCTCTGTCACTCCACCCCCTCTATCTTTCTCTCCCTCTCTCTGACACACCCACACACTCACTTTCTCTCTTTAGGTTAAATTGCCACAAAATTGGTTAAAATGTGAGCGGCAGACTACATTAAATGTAAGCATATTCATTGCCCCTGAATTCATCATTTTTCATTCAGAAATAGCCAGCACTGAATGCCCAATCAGGATTGGTACTTGTTTGTGTATGGGGTGTGTGTAGGAGAGCTTGAGCCCTTTACCCTCTTCTGTGCTATACAGTATATTTATTTATATGGGTTGGTATCTAGTTACAGATAGGTAGCCGTGTTGGTCTGCCATAGTCAAAACAAAATAAAAAAATTCCTTCCAGTAGCACCTTAAAGACCAACTAGGTTAGTACTTGGTATGAGCTTTCGTGTGCATGCACACTTCTTCAGATACACTGAAACAGAAGTCACCAGACCCTTCTATATAGTGAGAAGATGGGGAGGGGTATTACTCAGAAGGGTGGTGGGATTGGGTGATTGGCAGGTAGCTGTGATGAGCCTGTTGACGACTCTTAACGACTGCAATAGGTCTTACAGGAAAAAGCAAGGGGTGAGAAGGTGAAAAATGGCTTTGTCATGTATAATGAGATAAGAATCCAATGTCTTTGTTCAGACCAGGTCTCTCCATGGTTTTAAGTTTGGTAATAAGTTGCAATTCAGCAGCTTCTCTTTCCAGTCTATTTCTATTTCCAGCTTCTCTTTCCAGTCTATTATGCCATCAAATTCCAACAGTGTCCTTCAGCTCTCTATATTGAACAAACAGGCCAAACCTTACGCCAAAGAATAAACGGACATAAATCCGACATCAGGAACCACAAGACAGAGAAACCAGTAGGAGAACACTTCAATCTCCCAGGACATTCTATACAAGATCTCAAAGTAGCTGTTCTATTACAAAGGAATTTCAGAAATAGAATTGCAACTTATTACCAAACTTAAAACCATGGAGAGACCTGGTCTGAACAAAGACATTGGATTCTTATCTCATTATACATGACAAAGCCATTTTTCACCTTCTCACCCCTTGCTTTTTCCTGTAAGACCTATTGCAGTCTTTAAGAGTCGTCAACAGGCTCATCACAGCTATCTGCCAATCACCCAATCCCACCACCCTTCTGAGTAATACCCCTCCCCACCTTCTCACTATATAGAAGGGTCTGGTGACTTCTGTTTCAGTGTATCTGAAGAAGTGTGCATGCACACGAAAGCTCATACCAAGTACTAACCTAGTTGGTCTTTAAGGTGCTACTGGAAGGAATTTTTTAATTTTGTTTTGGTTGGTATCTAGTTAGGAAATAACAAGAATGCTGGTTTCTGGCAATTGCTAGCTCTTGTGGCACACGTGTTTCATGGTTAATCACGGAATAGGACTTCTAGTGGCTCTCAAATTTTTTTTTGGCCATTTTATCAAGGTACCTCTCCATGCCTCTCTGTGCAGCGAGTGTATTGTTAGGCACTGGTGGGATGATTTTTCTTTTTCTTTTTAATAATGAGCGATTCGATCACTTAACGATGACCATGTGAACATACTTAGTGAACATCCTTACAAGTAAAAAAAGATTACTGACAAATATCTGTGTAGTGCCAACTCTGTCCTGGAAAGGAACCATTGCTAGGGGTGGGGTGAACAGTACACCTTAAACAACATAGCCATAGAGCTGTTGCCAAAAGAAGTTGTTATGTGGTGAGTGATTTGTGGCTGAAACAAATAGAACAATGTATGGTGGGGTTGTCCTACATAATGTTGTGCATCTCGGACCTGGAATGTGTTTCTGGTGCCTAATTTGAGAATCTGAAGATTTGCAGTATCACAGTTCTTAATGCAGCAAGGTTAATGCAGTAGGTTCACGTGGTATGGCTGGGTTTGCTTGCCATGGGGAAGTCCAGTTTTAGTATAATTTATTGGCCAAGAAAGGATAAGGAGGCAATAGCTGTAGAGAGGGGCAGCATGGTAGAAGACACAGAAGAGAGTAGGAAGCAAATGGTCATGTAAATCTATCCATTAAACTCGACTTCAACATGAATTTTGGTTCTAAGATATTCATTTATTCAGATTCTGCATTGGAGGAGAAAAGTGGCGACTGACTCATGCTATGGTCCATGTGAGGCTATGCTATTCTGCTATTTTTTGTGAATTGCTTTGAGGTTTTTCACAATCAAGCAGTGTATAAATTTTAGGAAATAAATATATAATGTGCATTGAAGCTCCATTTTTCCTTCTGTTATGTTGGTTCCAGACTTTTGGCAAGTCTTAGTTAAGGCAGTTAACAATGCCTAGGGGGAAAAAGAAGGTCAGAATTTAACTTCTGTACCAGTATGGTCTACTATTTCAGGTTTCCCAAATTTTCCCCATTAACAGCAAATATCAGAACCCTGAAGTTGTTGCTGTTGGATTGTTTGTGGATTATGGTAGGCTGCTGAATGTTCTCAAGGATATCTGTATCTTGTCTAATGAAACATCAACTGAAAAAGAGTTAATTAAATCTAAACTTTATTCCATTGAGTCTTGTCTTTGATTTTTCTTCTTCGTTGAATCCGGCCTTTCATTCACAATTATGTACCGCCGTTGATTTAATCTTCTTGTCATCACCTTCAAAGATCTGCATAACCATCATCCCTCCTTAATTATCCATTGCCTGACAAGTGTCAAGTTGTGCTGATTCTGTCCACTCCATTAATACATCTAAGTGTGCATCCCTGTTTGTCAGTTTCTAATAAGATACCTTTGTCCTGCATGGTTGTCTACAGGCTTCTGTACACAAGCACATTTGGATCCCCCAAAGCCCCCTATATGTTAACAGAAGAAATCACGTCTTCCTCAGTACAATAAGCTGGTTATATATAAACTTCATATAATTTCATGCTGTTGTAATTTGCAATCAGTGTAACAACATGGGTGGGAACGACCCCAACTGCTTTTAAATACTTCTGATTAATTGTTATTAAATAGTATTCATTACTACTAAGGGGTGGTTCATAGTGGGCTAACTTTCTTATTTTAGCACTAGCAAGGGTTGCTCATTCCTTTCAGCAACGTAATTTATGAGCCTATAGTTTAGAATTGCAGCTGCAAGAACTTTCTCTGGCACTTTGAAATGTGCATAGGAGACAGAAGTAGCTGAGAACTGTAAACTTCCAGCTCATATATTAAGTTGATCATATGAATAAATGACTTCTGTGAAGGCAACAGGCTACCGCAAGAAGGCCACCCTACTGTGTGAAACAGGCCATTATAGCGAATAAACACTGATGATATGTTTCTGATGGGATGAATTACTTCAAACATAATTAAGTGTGCAAGCATTTTATGAGAAAGGAAATTCTACTTTGAGGTAATTTTTGAATACTGATAATTCTACACCTTTGAATTCTAGTACTGCAGTTTGAGCACAGTTGAAAACTAAGTGACCAGAGAGCATAATTTAGGGATGCCTATTCAGTGGCATTTACAAGGGCTGGAAATAAGTGGTGATACATCATGACGCACCATGAATCTCAATCTGGTATTCTTTTCCTTTTTCTTCTCTGTGCCGACAATACATTGACAATAGTCATTGATTGATTGACCCAATGGCAAGGCCAAAAGGCCATCTGAAGTCTTCAGAACAGAGAGGATTTTGTGAAAGAAAAGCTAACTAAGGATACAAACACAGCAGCCAGATAAACATCATGTTTCAGGGAAAAAAAACCAATTTATTTGTAGAATAGCTCACACTCCAAAATGCTGCTGTGAGCTGTTCTTCAGGCTTCCTACTGGGTTCTTCCCAGAGAGAATGCAGGTGGAAAGATGAGTTAATGATCTAAACAATTAGAGATTTGCTGCACCCTTCCATCTGTCAAAGTCCGCTGAAATAAAAGTGCACAGTTTTCATTTGTGCCTCCAGCATCAAACTCAGCCTGAAATCATGTTGTGATTTGCCCTGCCCCATGGTACTGTCATTCTTATGGTAAGTGTTCTATGTTTTCATGCTGGGAGACTTCTATCAAACATATTAGTGTGCATTTGAGGACTAATGGGAACATTTCATTACAAAAAATACAAATATAATTCTACGAGCAGCCCTTTCTTTTGGAAAGTATGCTGAGTTGCTGTTGTATGGTTTATAAAATTGCATCACAGCTCTAAAATTTTAAAAAAATAATGCAAGGTTGTGACTTTATAGTAGAGCAATGGTTTTAAGTATTACCTGTGAGAAAGTGGGATAAGTTACTTTTGAAATCAGGCTTTATACCAACAGAGAAGAAAGAGAATGGCTTCCTCTACTGGTGTATCTTAATAAAAATAAAAATGCTGATTTATTTAAAAATGTGGCATATTCACAAAATATGTATGAAAATTATGGTAATATGGATGATATTTGAAGTTAGGGCACATTTTACTTAGAATATCTTGGGGTATATTTGCTTAGAATGTGTTTTAGCTTTAAAAATATACCTAAGAAAGCATGTTGCTTACCTTTCCCATACACGCGATGACCTTAAATCAGGCACGTCCAAAGTCTATTTCGGGGGCCTAATCTGGCCCATTGGTCAATTTGATCTGGCCCCCGTGGCAGTAAATGTCCTGGTATAAAATCCTAAAAAAGCTCAACAACTTTGGTATGTCCTGACACATGTTCACTTCATCAAATCTGGCCCTCTTTGAAAAAAGTTTGGGCACCCCTGCATAAAGGAAAACTGCATTCTACAAGCCTATCTTCACTTGTCACTGCTCATGCAATTTGCTATATATAGGGATTTCTTATCTGTAAGAGTTAAAATGTTTTGGGGTGCTTATAAATTACAAAGTAGCAGAGCTGGATTTATAATGCAGCAAATGATATAGATCCTGTGCATATTTCTACTAGCAAAATGGCCACATGCACACAGTAGTTGACTCATTCAACTGTTGCTACCAAGTGTCATGGATTGGCTGGATGCAGAGGAGTGGAGGGAAGCACCAGTTGAGGAACCCCCAAGAAGGCTCAGAGCCAGGAGATTGGTGGTATGATGATAATGAATGATCAGAGGAAGAAGAGGGAGCAGATGGTGAGGAGGAGGTGCTGGAAGCTGAAGAGGCAACATGGTTTAGTGAGCAGGAAGAGTCTGTGGCAGAGAGCAGACCAGAAGCAGAGGCAGAAGAGGAGGCTGGAGAGGAGGGAGGCCAAGAGGCAGTGATGAATCAGGTTAGTGTCCCTCTGGCAGTGGCGAGGACTGTGTGGGTGTGGTGGAGTCTGTTCATCCTATGTGCCTTGCCCTGCCCCAGGCACCATGGAAACTTACTCCATCATTGCCCTAGTCTAGAATGATGGGAGCAATGGTCCAATAGCATCCGGAGCTGCAGAAGTTTCCTATTCCTGCCTTACATTTGACAAAACACATTACAGAATTCCTTTTGTACAAGTAGCCAGAGTTTAGAATCCTGTCCATATCAATAAGTATTAAGATTCCTGCATTTTTCTTCAAGAATCTCTCCACTTTGGAAACAATTGCTAACAAAGAAGTTACCATTAAGCCCCTTCAATGGATGGCTGACTTCAAAAGTGGAAGCATGCATCCTGTTGATGTGATTAGAACACTTGTTTGCTTAACAGTTTCAAACCCTTCTGCCTTGTGCCTATCTATCAAAAGACAATAGCTGGCCATGTTGAAAAACAGCTGCTTTAAACTACCCTTTAAAAGCTGCTCTTTCCCAGTTCTAAATGCTCTTTATGTTTCAGACGTTATTTTCTTTTGCATTAAAAACGCCTTGTTAAATGCAGATGCAATCTATGCTTTCAAGTGTACTTTCTTGCAGTAAATACACAGGAACTTGCTTCAGATGTATTGAAGGATAGGGTGTTTTTACATTACGATGTGTCTGTCAGAACTGAGCTAGTTGTATGTAATTCCCTTTATACTTGCAGTTTCTGTAACCATTGAGGGGAGAAGGGGCCATTTATCATTAAGAAGGATTTGCATTTCATGTTTAGTGACACCCTGCATTTACTCACTGATACAAATTTCCACTAAGATTATATTTTGCAGAGGAAACCACTGGGTGTCTTGCTTCTCTCTTCTACTGAATTATTTGTCCCTGTTTTGATCACTGTATTCTTGGTCTGTAACCGATTTGTTGAACTTAACTTGCCAAAGATAAAGTATTCATTGCTGAGTACTGCTTTTCCCTCGCTCCAAAGGACACAGAATCATTGCTAACGTCTGAATTGTGCCACTGTTGAGGACTAGTAATGTAAACCTCGTAGCTTTTTCCTAATGAAACATCTGAGGCTTAGTTTTACATCTCCAGCTATAGTATATGTGTGTCTGCTCAATAAAGGGATGTGGGGAAAAGTGGTGTACCAAGGCTTTTAAAAAAGCACACACAAAAAGATACTTATTAAGGCTGGCATTTTGAAGCAGTAAATGCTCCTTTAATGTGGCTTTATCTGCTTCAGTGAGCACTGTGTTGAGAATCTGGGATATTCACACTGCAGATTCTAACCAAGCCCCTTTTCCATTCTTTTGAGCAATTTGGGCACAAAAACAATCATTTCCTAGAACTTTTAGCAAAAGCAACTGAACTATGCTGGCTAATCAGCTGTAAATCTTTGCCATCTATAAAGCAGTTGATTAAGTGCCATGTAACAGTAGTTCAATCAGTGCCGAAGCAGAGTTGATCAAACAGATTTAAAGACAGACAGTGCTTTGAGACAGTAGACAAATTAACAGTCAAGTCTATTTCAAAGTAAGTAACAGATTTACTGCGTAAAACTTTTAAACAGCATTCCCATGTCTCTAGTTGCACAGTTTTCCCTAACCTTTGTATGTCTTGCTCTCCGTAATTGGGATTGGAGAAAAGGTATGAAATAAATGGCTCTAGGACTTACAGATGTAAAACTTGCAGAAATTTTGAAGCCATGTAAAAGCAGTGTGTGTGTGTGTGTGTGTGTGTGTGTGTGTGTTTCATCCCTAGGGAAAAAGTGGAAATTTGGGAAAGCATTGAAATATTTTGTTTTGTTTGTCAAACATTTTCATATCACAGGAGAAGTAGGATGTATAACTTTGAAGACTGTCTTCAGAGGGGTAGCCATATTAGACTAGTTTTTGTTGCAAGGGACTAACAACTTCATTATGGCACAAGCATTCTTGAACTACAGCCCACTTCCTCAGATTCATGAAACAAGCCACACTGAACACTGAGTCTCACTTTTGAGGAAACATGGATAATATTGTTATTCGATTTCATCTAGTGGACCAAAATTCTAGTATTATGAGAGAGAAATTTCTCTTTGTTGTTGTTTAGTCATTTAGTTGTGTCCGACTCTTTGTGACCCCCTGGACCAGAGCATGCCAGGCACTCCTGTCTTCCACTGCCTCCCGCAGTTTGGTCAAACTCATGCTGGTGGCTTCGAGAACACTATCCAACCATCTCGTCCTCTGTCATCCCCTTCTCCTTGTGCCTGCCATCTTTCCCAACATCAGGGTCTTTTCCAGGGAGTCTTCTCTTCTCATGAGGTGGCCAAAGTATTGGAGCCTCAGCTTCACAATCTGTCCTTCCAGTGAGCACTCAGGGCTGATTTCCTTAAGAATGGAGAGGTTTGATCTTCTTGCAGTCCATGGGACTCTCAAGAGTCTCCTCCAGCACCATAATTCAAAAGCATCAATTCTTTGGCGATCAGCCGTCTTGATGGTCCAGCTTTCACTTCCATACATCACTACTGGGAAAACCATGGCTTTTACTATACGGACCTTTGTTGGCAAGGTGATGTCTCTACTTTTTATGATGCTGTCTAGGTTTGTCATTGCTTTTCTCCCAAGAAGCAGGCGTCTTTTAATTTCGTGGCTGCTGTCACCATCTACAGTAATCATGGAGCCCAAGAAAGTAAAATCTCTCACTGCCTCCATTTCTTCCCTTTCTATTTGCCAGGAGGTGATGGGACCAGTGGCCATGATCTTTGTTTTTTTGATGTTGTGCTTCAGACCATATTTTGTGCTCTCCTCTTTCACACTCAATAAAAGGTTCTTTAATTCCTCCTCACTTTCTGCCATCAAGGTTGTGTCATCTGCATATCTGAGGTTGTTGATATTTCTTACGGCAATCTTAATTCCGGCATGGGATTCATCCAGCCCAGCCTTTCGCATGATGAATTCTGTATATAAGTTAAATAAGCAGGGAGACAATATACAGCCTTGTCGTACTCCTTTCCCAATTTTGAACCAATCAGTTGTTCCATATCCAGTTCTAACTGTAGCTTCTTGTCCCACATAGAGATTTCTCAGGAGACAGATGAGGTGGTCAGGCACTCCCATTTCTTTTAGAACTTGCCATAGTTTGCTGTGGTCGACACAGTCAAAGGCTTTTGCATAGTCAATGAAGCAGAAGTAAATGTCTTTCTGGAACTCTCTAGCTTTCTCCATAATCCAGCACATGTTTGCAATTTGGTCTCTGGTTCCTCTGCCTCTTCTAAATCCAGCTTGCACTTCTGGGAGTTCTCGATCCACATACTGCTTGAGCCTTCCTTGTAGAATTTTCAGCATAACCTTGCTAGCGTGTGAAATGAGTGCAATTGTGCGGTAGTTGGAGCATTCTTTGGCACTGCCCTTCTTTGGGATTGGGATGTAGACTGATCTTCTCCAATCCTCTGGCCACTGCTGAGTTTTCCAAACTTGTTGGCATATTGAGTGTAGCACCTTAACAGCATCATCTTTTAAAATTTTAAATAGTTCAGCTGGAATACCATCACTTCCACTGGCCTTGTTATTTGCAGTGCTGTCTAAGGCCCATTTGACTTCACTCTCCAGGATGTCTGGCTCAAGGTCAGCAACCACTCTACCTGGGGTGTACGAGCCATCCATATCTTTCTGGTATAATTCCTCTGTGTATTCTTGCCACCTCTTCTTGATGTCTTCTGCTTCTGTTAGGTCCTTACCACTTTTGTCCTTTATTATGGTAATCTTTGTACGAAATGTTCCTTTCATATCTCCAATTTTCTTGAACAGATCTCTGGTTCTTCCCATTCTTGTTTTCCTCTATTTCTTTGCATTGCTCGTTTAAGAAGGCCTTCTTGTCTCTCCTTGCTATTTTTTGGAAATCTGCATTCAGTTTCCTGTATCTTTCACTATCTCCCTCGCATTTTGCTTGCCTTCTCTCCCCCGCTATTTGTAAGCCCCTTCATGGATCACTGCCTTGCCGTGGCGAAGGGGCTTGAATAACTCAGAGAAGCTATGAACTATGCCGAGCAGGGCACCCAAGATGAACAGGTCATAGTGGAGAGTTTTGACAAACGTGATCCACCTGGAGGAGGAACCGGCAAGCCACTCCAGTATCCCTGCCAAGAAAACTCCATGGACAAATTTCTCTTAATGATGAATAATTTCATAAACTCATATTATGTCCCAGTTGCCTTTCACCTAAATACATAAGTCCTAATACCTTAGCTTTTCCTTATAATCTGGTACTTCATGAAAGTTTTAGATACTTTTCTACACCTTTTCCAGCTCTACAAATAACCTTTTTTTGAGGTTGAGTTGAGCAAGAACTGTATGCAGTATTTTACATGTAGTTGCCCCATACATTTGTATAAAGGCTTTATAATACCAAAAGACTTAATTTAAATACTTTTTAACATGTCCTTTTCACCATTACTATATTTGGTTGATATTTTTATTGAAAATTTCACCTTGATATCTTTTCTGATTATTACTATAATTTCAGACCTCATTAGTTTATAGGTGAAATTAGAAACCCATCTCCTGCCATGTCTATCACTTTATATTTACCTAACAATGAACTTTTTTTCAGCATATTGTTGCCTGTTGAGCCCAGATTGGAGAAATCCTTTGGAGTTATTTGATTTTTCCATTTTTTAAAACCATATTGAATATTTTGGTGCTGTCCACCAACTTTGCTACCTTTGATTCAGACCTACTTATAAATACATGAAATAGAACATTTATTCCAAGTACAGGGAGGGGACCTCACTACCTTTTTGTTTAAATTGTGAAAATTGTTGTTTTACTCCTACCCTTTACATCATGTTTTTTAATCACTTACTGATCTAGAAGAAACCCAGTCCCCATCATTTGGTATATAATTCTCTTGAAATTTCAAACTAGCCCACAGGTTCACTATTTTGCTCCTTTCTATCTTTTTGTCAGAGAAAAACAAGTCAAAACAAATGCAGAATTTATTATGGAACCTTTACCATGTTTGTCTCTTCTCCAGTCATTACCTGGAAAATATATACTCTTTTGCTTGCCTCTCTATCCTTAGATTTACTCCTGCAGGGCAAACTGCAACTTTGCTGAGGGGTGGAAGCAGGAAAGGAAGTATCTTGAACAGGGAAGCTGTATATTTACAGGATTAAACCCCCTTCCTTCATAATTGGGTCATAATCAACTTGGCAACCCCCACAGTTGCTTTTAAGGGGGAAAAGGTGGGATTCCAGATCATGGATCATCTGAATTTCAGTTGGTTTGGTCCTAATATTGGAGGGGGAGAATGAGTGGACAGCCTTTCTTATCAGCCCCCCAAAGAGAGACTCTCCCAAACTTCTGTTTCTTGAATCACTTGTTTTGATCAGGTTACTGGTTTTGTGTATTCAGGGGGTTGACATTTACAGTTAAATCTAAGTTTTGTTTCATTGCAAAAGCATCTCATTAAAAGAGCTTCTGGTTTTGGTTTTGGCTTGACTACCTCCTTCCAAGAAGTAAAGATACAAGGGGCAATATAAAACCTTTTACGCAAGAGTCAAGCTACTCACTGTTCATTAAGGTTAGTCATTAATGCAAATACTGATTTTACAGGACTTGATGGATGAATAAGACCATACAGATTATCATTTCACCATGTGCTTTTCCATAGACCTGCATTTCATATGTGGCAAAGTACTATATTTTTCCCTCTTGGGAAGATGATATAGATGACCAACTACTCTGGAATGAGACAGTGCTCTCTGCTGGCTTGTTGCCATCTGTATGGGCTCAGTGTCTTAAGAGACACATACCCATCACTTCTCCCCTTAAAATATGGGTCTTGATCCAGTGCTTCTCTATGAGTTAGATATTTTTGTTCTTGGGTGGCAAAAGTGCTGATTTTGAGTTTGGCTGTGCTCAGCAGGAAAGGAGCTGTCCGCTTAACGGTTGTTAATATTTGTTTGGTTCTGGACTATACTGCTGTCTGATATCTGTAACTCTCATTATTCACTCACTGGGTGGCAGTTACGGATGTAATGTTCATTAAAAGCATTTGCTGAGAAAAAATTTAGGCAGGGTCAGAAGTTGATGCTTGAAAACTTGCACAAGATGGACAGCTGACACCTACTATTTAAGCCTCTGAAAACAAATATCCATCCATTTTCAGCTATCTGCGAGGAAATTACAGATTTGCTAAGTATTTCTTAAATTACAGCTGGCAACTAATTGGGAGGTGGACATTTCCTCCCCATTGGTGGTGTTCTGTTGTAGAGTAAACTTCAAGTTTGTTTACATTTTATGGTATCCTTATTTTGGTTAAGTATATCTGCATGACACTGGCATTGGGTAACTGAATAATATCACTGTGGTTGCTAGACATTCTCTAACTGAAGTTATTAATATCTTTTTTAAGATCTGAAAATCAGTATTTTTTAAATACCCCCACTTGTAAAATTTGCTATAGAGATGTGAATTTAACACTGAAAAGATGAAGAAATGTTATGAACTAGAACCACATCCCCACATGGCACAACACTGTGTAACCTGAACATAAAGTTTTATTCCTTGTAATGTTTCATCCTTAGCAACAGTAAAGACCTAAGCTTTATGTGGGATCATATAATTTATCTACTCTGAGCATCCTCCTGTGTAAGCATTGGTTGTAAACTTTTGGTACTTTCGGTCATTGCCTCTGCACAGATGGGATTCTCAGGACAAATTGGCTATTGTGGTTGCTTATTTTGTTTATGAATTGCTTACCATGAGGTTTCTTGAAGTTATTTGCGATAAAAATGACATATAAAACTGTTACATATATAAAAACAGTTAAATACAATTGCATATAAAAACAATTGCAAGAATGGTAAATATAAAAACACTTTAAAACAGCAATACATACATAAAATCAATCCAGATCCAGGACGGATACCAACTGCAATAAATATTTTAGATGTGTTGGTAGAAGGCAATTCTAGCTAGTGAGGTTACCTGGGCCTAGAGTGACAGAGATGGATCTAAGAGCACCCCCGGTTTATAAACTTGCTCCTTCAGGGGGAATACAACCTTATCCAAAGCAGGCAGTTGACCAATTGCCTGGACCCACCTCCAGCTTGCCAGGATTGAGTGTCGATTTGTTGGCCCTCATCCAGCCCACACCCAAGTCCAGGCTCCAGTCCAGGGCTTGCACAGTCTCTGCTGATTCAAAGAAATAGAGCCAGATATCAGTGGCGTACTAATCACACCTCACCCTAAATCTAATGAGTGCTCTCAATGGCCTCATGTAGATGTTAAATAGAGGCATCTTGTGGTGCAGTTGCCAGGGGGCAACACTTAATCACCCAGTGCTATTATCTGAAACCAACCCTGGATATTGGACTTTTCTAAAGGCAGGCTGAACTTCAGGAGGACCACCAAGAATGCCCCATCAGAAGATCTGGATGATCTGGTGGAGCACGGCCCTTAAGTACTTTAGGCTCAAGTTGTTTAGGGTTTTTCAAACTAGCACAAGAGCCTTAAACTTGGCCTGGTACCAAAGTGGCAAATGTTGTAAAGAATACAAGAAGACCTTTATATAAAATGATAAATAGTAGTGTAACATTTGTATCCTACTTTCCCCATTAAGGAATTTAGGGGAGTGTATCCCCATTTTATCCTCCCACAAGTCTGTGGGGTAGGAGAAGGTGAGCATGAAGTACTTAGCCAAGGTTATCCTTGTATCTTTTCTGTGACAACAAGATCTGTAACACCAATAATAATAATAATAATAATAAATTTATTTATACCCTGCCCATCTGGCTGGGTTTCCCCAGCCACTCTGGGTGGCTCCCAGCTGAATATTAAAAACACAATACAGCATTAAACATTAAAAACTTCCCTAAACAGGGCTGCCTTCAGATGTCTTCTAAAAGTAAGGTAAGTCTAGTTGCTTATTTCCTTGACATCTGATGGGAAGGCATTCCACAGGGCAGGCGCCACTGCCAAGAAGATTCCCTGTAACCTCACTTCTCGCAGTGAGGGAACCACCAGAAGGCCCTCGGTGCTGGACCTCAGTGTCCGGGCTGAACAGTGAGGGTGGAGATGCTCCTTCAGGTATACAGGACTGAGGCGGTAACTTATACATACGAGATCAGTATTTTAGACAAACTATACAGTTAGCATATACTGAAGAATCAGATTGTTTCCAGCATTATCTCAGATAAAACTGAAAGATACACACAGCTTTGTGAAGTGTTAAATTCTGAGTTTCACAATTTCTTTTAAAAGAAAAAAGCAACATTTGTATTTAGTTTCGATGGGTGAACAATTTCAGCTTGTTGGACATAGAGCTGTTTAACACCTTAAATAGAAACCAGGATGAAACTTGTGTCACTTGGAACAAGAAGCTTAGTGTGTTTGGACATCTGTCATGGCAAAGTCAAGACTATAAAGTTGTCAGACCTTCTTTGACCTTTTTGCTCCTTTATTTATTCTGATGATTTCGGTTTAGCACCTATTTTCACACTTGATATTTAAATTGCTACATGATATACTGCTTTGTTTGATAAGAAGGCATCCTAATTGTTGTTTACTATCTGGAACAATTAATCCATTTTTATTTACTTAAAAGTCACAGACCTTTTAAAAGTATATGTGTTTAATGCCTGCTTTCTTACTTCTTCAAATACAAATGATTCTCATGGTTGGGAAATTTTAGGGTCATGGTCAGTCCTTTTTCATGACCTCATTGAAGCAGAACATTATGTGCATCAGCAGTTACATGAGCTTCACTGTTGTACCCAATTTGCACATTGAGTTATATTCTATCAAGCTTGTGGATAACATGATACTGTGTCCTTGTTTGATTATGGATCACAGTTACTGTGAATGCTGCAAGAACAGTAAATAGAGCCTGGAAGAGCTGTCAAGTCCCCACTCCCCCTTGCCATGACTTTTCAAGGCAATGTCATGTAATTTTATCTTTGCCTTGTAGTAAGAAAAGATTTAACTGTGTTACATTGAGCTTTTATCGCTCACAACCTAAAAATGCCACTTGCTGTATACAATACAAGTGAAAAGACACTTGCTACATTCTTAAGAACTTTAAAGAAAATAAAATCAATGGATGCCCCTTCTTTGTTCGTGGTAATGGACAGCATTAACCCAGTTACTTGTTTCTTAATGCTGCTTGAAGCATTAGCATTCAGAGTCTTTGGGGATCCCTATTTGGCTGAACATTAAATAATTTTAGTTTGGACTTGTCTATATTTGCCGTTTGAAATATTCTAAAGTTCAGATATCCACAATTTATGTAGCAGGGATCTGTTGTTAGCAATTTTCTATACACATATGGCTGTTCTCCAGAAGTCTTTTGATCTTGTGGCGCAAGGCAAAACTCATGCCATCTGAATTGTCTGATTAATTTTCTGTTAGCTCATGTCAGCATTTTTCATGCCATCATTAAAAGTACTTACAGTATTTCATATTTTGTTGATTAAAGGTATATCAACACTATAAGTAATACTCTCATCCACAGCGAATGGTTGATCATGCTCATGCTCAGAAGCTACTTGGAGAGGTGTATGTGCAGTATTCACAACATTTCTTTTCACATATTTGCCTCCCTATGTGATTAAAAATGTGCATTTGAGGAATATCTCTTGGAGAGAGATGTACAGAATGCTATTGAGCTTGTCAGATTTGAAGTCCAAGGCCCGATTTGTTCTCCAGTTAACTTATTCATACATAGCACCTTTTTCTGAGCCTTCTGGGCCAAGGTCCATATGCATGGTAACCTTTTAAGGGGAAGTGATGTGTGTAAGTTGAATTATAACAGATCAGAAGTGATGATGTGATGTGTGTGCTCTATGTGGAGGTGATCATGGGCCTTGGAGGTGGAACATTTCCTTAACATGCGATGCCGTATGAATGGTAAATGAGTGTGCCTTTCATCCATGTTTTTGACTCAGAATGCTAGCCCAGTGAGCACATAAACTGGACCTTGGAGTTGTGTTTCAACTTACAGTAGAAATTATTGATTTGTATTATTCAGAAGATATTTGGAGAAGTTCAGTGGCGGAGCACATGCTTTTCATGCCAAAGATCCCATATTCAATCCCCAGCATCTCCAGGTAGAGATTGGAAAGACTCTTGCCTAACACAAGAGCCGCCACTACCAGTCAATGCAGTCAATGTGGACAATGTTGAGCTGGATGGGACCCACTGTCTGACTCAGTAGAAGGTGCCGTCCTTTGTTCCTGGCCCCATTTTTACATGTTTGGCTAGAATACTGAATTTTCATAAAATAGCATAATTAATAGCGCATGCTTACGTTAGCATGATAATATCTGCCCACAGTAATATCTGATGGTAAGAATATGACTCTGCTTTTAAAAAGGATCTGCAGAGATGTAAAATTTTCCAGTTGTTCAGTATGTTCCAATAATTGAACCTAGGGAATGCAATTTCCATGGGTTTTGTTCTCACTTGTGCTTCTGGATTAGTACCAGGTAAAATCCGTTAGGAAAGTGTTAGGTCCATGCCATACTCTCTTAGGGGCAAGAAAGGGTAACCATTTTATTATGTCCTGCTTGGTCCCCTGTTCCCATCTTTGCTTTTTCCATATGAGATCAACTGTTTGAATCTAGCTTCACTTTTGTCTTCCTATTTTAACATTTTCTGGCTTGCAAATGTTCTTTTTTCAACATTTACTCAATAGAACAAAAGGATCTGCCATTTAGAAGATACTCTCATTTCTATATTTAAACTTTCAGTCATGGGGGGGGGGGGAGAGGTGAAATAGGTGTGTAACTTTGAAAAGTACTACTTTGGTTTGTGTTCTGTGACTCAACTGTTTTTAAAATGCCCTCCCCCATCCACCCAAATAACTACTCCTTTGCTGAAAACATGTGTGCTCCTGATGAATGTCCCAACTGTAATACCCACATATTTTCTCTCTGCTTCAGAGAAACCCATACGTCTTCCATTTGCAAGTTTGTAAATTTAAAATTAGGCTGAAACAAACAGAAATGTAAAGAAAGTATAATTTATTTGCCCCTGACCACCTGGAACAGCAATTGTGCTGATAAAGGGACTCAAAGGATTCATGAAATAAAATCCCTAAATGCCAAATGCTTTAAAGCTTTGCTTTTTTTCTTCTTGTTGCAAATCTTTCATTGTAGTCAGTGTGAGTTCTTAGTGTGAAAAGGAAGTTATGACCTGGCAAACATTTACTGCTCTGTAGATATTCTCATGGAAGCTTTCCACAAATCCAAGCAAGGTGAAATTATTTAAGTAAGAAATTGAACTGGATTAGAAGGCTATAAAAATCAGGGCATATTACTCCTGAGATGATATTGTGTTTCATGTGTTTCATGTTTTATTTTCCAATTTGGCTAAGGGATACTGACTTTCAAGAATCTGAACATTATATTTGGTAACGTCGTGTGTGGGAAGCAGTGGTGTTTTTCTAGAAAAAGAGGTGTTGGAACTGACCATGAGCATCTCCCTTGTTCTCTTAGAATGACAATGGTGCCCACCTGAGAGGTGCCAGAACTGAGTTCATATGAGTTCTCCCTGAATAAAAGCCCTGGTGGGAAATATTTCAGAACAGAAGTTAAACACATGGTGCACCTATATTATAAGGAGTCTGTGCTCTGGCTTTACATGCTTGTGTAAGGTGCAAGATCTGCCTAATAAACAGGTAAGGCAAAGTAGAGTTCAAAGGTGGAGAGGAAGTTCATCTAGTGGAAGGAAGAACTGGGAAAACTGAAACTGGTTCTCACCTCAACCGAGGGCAGGAGGGCTCAGAGAAGCTCTTGAAAGACTTCTCTATGAGGGGACATCATAGCTTGGATTCAGCATCAGGAAGGTTGAAACAAGTCTTGTGGAAGTTTCCTAGTGAGAATAAGAGGAGTTTGATTTTTGATTCTAGTGTTGCACTAGAAGCAAGGCTTGGCTGCTGCTAAGGAAAATCAAGGAGTGGCAGTTTCCATCAGCAGAAGTTTGTGAGGCAGGTGGTACTGTTGCTGTTTACCCAGCCAGGGATGGGGTGAGGCAGCAGCAAGGCCAGGGGAGCTATGGTTGGCGTCAGTGGTTGGCCTGCAGGTATGTGCACACTTGTGGGGAAGCCATCAAAATAGAACTCTCCCAACCTCCATGTGCTGTGTCCTGGTGAGTGGCAGTGCTACTGCCCATAGGAGGACACCATTGCCACTCCCTCATACCCCACTGATTCCCCACATGTCCCTCTTTCTTCATTTGTATTTCTAAACATTCAATTTCCCACCTTCATCTACCCTTTATGGCTTGGTGGGCCTCCCCCTCCTAAAATTATGACAGTGATAGTTAAAAAATGTTATGGCAGTACATGTTATTAGGCTTATTAGTAATGGTTCTCTCAGCTTGCTCTGGTGTTACAATGCTTTGGGGTGTGTGTATGTTGGTGTTGTTTTTTAATGAAAACACAAATTATCCCATCCACCTTTTTCTTAATTCTTTCCCTCCCCTGTGCTCAAAGCACATAGCAAGATGGCAGCCAAGTGATAGATAAAATGCTTATGTTTTCTTTGCTAAAATCCCTGTGGTGCAAATCTGGATTTTGCTTTTTTTATTTGGAATGGGACTTGGAAGCTTTCAGACAACTGATAAATTTTGGACACAAATTTTCTAAGAATGGAAATTGGATATACTATTCCATGAATAACAGGAAATGTGCAGCCAGCAGAAGAGCATTAGAATAGATCTTTCTTTGTGGTGGGTGGCTTTTTATTTATTTTTCCAAATATTAGTGCCAAGCAGAAGTTTGTATGACTCTTACAATTCCAAAAGATGCTTAATGCTGGTATAAGTTTCTCTAAGCTGTGTTGGCTTTGCTGTGCATAAAAACCTTCTGATTATTAGCTTCAAGCTAACTTGGATGAGGTGAATCTGTCAATTTTGGTTTCTCATTTTACAATCTTAAATTTAGTTCTTCATATTTCCACAGCAGTTTGTGATTTTTTTTTAAAAAAAATAAAACCCCTCATAAAAACTTGGGATTTTAGTGCAAATTTCCCCCAATAGAATATATAGTGTACATTTTTGTATGCATTTTTGCCTTTATATAATTTCTGCAAAGCAATTTCCATAATAAAATGCATTTTTGTATGTTAACTGTGGTTTAAGTGTGCATAAAATGCATGTATTAGCAAAGCATTACATTTTTGAGCACATTACTTGCCGGGAAAACTGCGCTGCAAAATCCAGGAAAATTCCAATTTTAAAAGATCAATGTGTTTTAGTTTGTGTATTGCAGTGATGACTAAACATAGCCCTCCAGCTGTTTTGGGACTACAACTCCCATCATCCCTAGCTAACAGGACCAGTGGTCAGGGATGATGGGAATTGTAGTCGCAAAACAGCTGGAGGGCCAAGTTTGGTCATCACTGGTGTATTGGTTCGAAAGGTGCAAATTAGGTAGTTTCTCATTGAAATGCAAATAAAATCAAATTTGTCCCCCATTCCTAGTGAAAACACCCCGATTTGCAATATTAAAGTTTTGACTTGGTCTCCCACTTTCATTCCTGCTTTGTTGTAATAAGCAGAGCAGCTCTATGGACCTGGAACAGTGGAGAGGGAAGATATTTGCTGTGTCTTCTTGATCCTCCAAAAGGGCTTTGGCAGTAGAAAATGAATTTAGTTTTTTGTGCAACTTGTTCATCAGTTGTCAGCATCAGTGACTGGAGAAGCCCCCTGTACAGTTGGCCAGTAGGGAAACAGATGTGAAAATACAGCCTCCTACCTAATATACTGTATTTTTCGCTCCATAAGACACACCTGACCATAAGACGCACCTAGTTTTTAGAGGAGAAAAACAGGGAAAAAAATATTCAGAACGAAACAGTGGATGTATGATTTTTGTGGCCACAGACATGTGATTTGACGGTGAGTTTGGCGTAGCCCAATGCAAATATCCTGAGAATCCATGTGGATCCGTGCTTTGTAAACATGTTTTTGTGCCATTGCGGCCCTACGAAACAGTGGGTGCATGATTTTTTTGGTGCAGGCTGTAGCCATGAACATGCTATGTGATTTGATGGTGAATTTGGGGTGATTCAATGCAAAAATCCTGAGGATCCATGGGCTTTTACCTCCCCCCTCCCAGGCAGCCTCGTCCCTTATCTCCCTCCTGATTACTTGCTGATCAGCTGCTTCCTTTCAACACCCACTTCCCTCTTGTTTGCCTTAGTGTCTTTTCCTTAGCTGAAGCAGTTTTTTGCTCCTCCTTTTCTTCTAATTTCTCTCCTTGTTGCTTGTTTTAGTATTCCTGTCTCCTCTCCTTGCAAGTTCGCTGTCTTTACCTCTCCCCCTCCCCAGGCAGCCTCCTTTACTAGTAGCCTTATCTCTCTCCTGATCACTTGCCGATCAGCGGCTTTGTTTCAACATCCATTTCCCTCTTTCAAAAAAAGAAAAAAAGGGGGAAAAATCATAATCTGCTTTTCGCTCCTGGGCAATTCGGCTCCAGGGACCACACATTCACTCCATGAGACACACAGACATTTTAGGAAGAAAAAAGTGCGTCTTATGGAGTGAAAAATACGGTACTTTGAAAAAAAATGTGTTTTGCTACATATGCTTGTTGAAAAGTCACACATACAGTAGATAATATGTCTGTGGTGTTGTTCACTGCTTTTTTCCTGATATACTGAAGTTAATAACTAGGACATTGCATGGGGCAATAGGGGATTAGTGTGTCTGTGATTGTAAGTATACAGTAGAGGTAAACGAAAGATGTTGAAAGGGGAGTTTTAAAGAGGCTGAACTGGAGCACACTCTGAAAAACTGGAACACGATGTCATGAATCTTGATTCTTACCTCTTCCCTTCCTCTTTTGACATTACTTTAATGAGCTTTTTAAAAGGCCATTTCTTAATTCTTGTAGCCACTGTTATAACACTCCTTGTTATACAAGCTAAATTGTCCTGAAGCCATGGCTGACCATTTGCTACCTGCCCTATAGGTCTGTGGGTATTGTGATCTTTGGGGTGTGAGTGTATGTGTGCAAAATGCATACATGTGAAGACAGTATTGCTTCTCCTAATGCTTTCTGGGGAGGACTGTTTGGGCACACATGTTTCAGTATGTGTGTCATGCAAAAATGGACCTCAGGCTTCTTGTAGGAACGTAGGTAGCTGCCTTATGAGTCAGACATCTGTTTTGTCTACCTCAGTAATGTTTGTAGTGAAGACTTCATACTTTGTCAGTTTCTTTCCAGCTTTTCAGGAAGTAGTCTTTTTTCCTAGAAGGACACCTTTCCATTTGTTCTAGAACTGGGCTGCAGCCTGAAAAGATACCTTTAATGGAAATACATTGGCATTGCATTCACACGTAGAGCTAACCTAATACAATAGTACCTTTTGGTTAAGAACTTAATTCGTTCCGGAGGTCCATACTTAACATGAAACTGTTCTTAACCTGAAGCACCACTTTAGCTAATGGGGCCTCCTGCTGCTGCTGCACCTCTGCTGTGCAATTTCTGCTCTCATTCTGAAGCAAAGTTCTTAACCCTAGGTACTGTTTCTGGGTTAATGGAGTCTGTAACCTGAAGTGTCTGTAACCCAAGGTACCACTGTTTAATTGGATTTAATCTTTATACTTAAAAGAGAACTTTCTAAAGGGCTGAGCATACGGTTGGCAACATCCCTTGTGCTGCACTTCCCAAGCACTTGACAGTCAAGTCGAGTGATGATGACTTCATGTGATTGACAGGTGGGTTGACCCAGGCTTGGGGTCCCTTTCAACTCTATGGTTCTATGATTCCATTGTTCACTGAAGACCTGTACACCTGTGAAAGTGGGGGGGGGGGACATTAATGGTGGAAGATTTCTTAAGCAGGAATGAAGCATATAGCTCAAAGCATGACAACTTTCTGATAAATCTCTGTTTTATGTACTGTGACCATTTTTAATTCTAGAGCAGTCAGTAGAAGTTTTAGTACATTCTTTTGGGAGCCACAGTTATGCTCTATGAAATATCCACTTGTTAACAAATGCCGGAGGTTAAATTTACAATCCCACAGTGGAGTGCATAGGCCAAGTGCCATTTAAATTCAGCATGCATAATAATTTATGGTTTTAAATTGAATTTATTCTAACATTTCTGGAGAGTAGAATTTCATTCCACTAATATTGATTCTATTGCATTTGTTAACAAAAGGCTGTGAAATTCAGAATCCAATACCTGTTGTTTGATTTAAGGTTGTAAGCACACCTACCTGGACAAATATGTTATGGAAGGATTAGAGAGCACATCAGTCAATATGCTAAAGAGGAATTTAATTGTCTCTCCGAAATAAGAACAGAGCAGACACAGGAAATTTCTGACTCCTTTCAGTTTCAGCTAAGTCCAGTTGCATTGTAAGCCTCACTGAAGTAAGCTTACTTCTGAGCAAACTTTTGTATGTCCTACAATCATGCAAACTTACATGTAATCAGGTCAACTTAATCTAATGAGTTCCATGTAAACATGCATAAAAAGGTAAAGGACCCCTGACAGTTAAGTCCAGTCGCAAATGACTCTGGGGTTGCGGTGCTCATCTCACTTTACTGGCCGAGGGAGCTGACGTTTGTCTGCAGTTTTTTCGGGTCATGTGGCCAGCATGACTAAGCCGCTTTGAATCCTGCCATGTAAAATTTAGTGTATCATGTCAGTATATTGATCAAAAAGCCACAGTTCCATAATACAACAAGGCGCTGCAGTGTTAAAGTCCAGACAGAAGGTTAATATGTAGTGAAACTAACCCTGTGGTTTGTATTGTGTTGGATTCCAGCTAATTACATTTAGTTATATCTTAAATTGTGATTGTTTAAAACAACAAATTTATGGTTTGTTGTACATATAACATCCCTGCCAGTGTATTTTTTTTTAATGTCAAGAACACACAAGATATTGAGTAGATATTTGGAGATAACTTAAGCAAAAGTGATACCATCTAATTGACACACATGAATTCTCTGCTCTAGATTAATCCCTAACTTCTTGCTGATTGTACAACTATTTTAATAGTTTTTCAGTAGCTGAAAGAACATGAAAACTAATACTTTGTGTGTTCAACAGGTCTTGGATTTCTTAAGTGCAAAACATGTTTCACATGCTTCAGTCTATTGACCATAGACCTTTTTTGAATTACAAATTATTTGCAGCTTGAAAGGCTGTTGTTTGTGAAACACAGGCAGGGAATGCTAATTTGAATCTGTGTAAGCAGCTCACTACTGCAGATAGCGTTGCCTGTTTTTACTTCACCAGTTTGTTATAAAATGTATATATGCACATGAAAAGTATGCGCTGTAGATTGAGACAGCCTTATATCTTGTTAAAGAACTAAAGCAGAAATTAGATTCTGTTTTCACTGTAGCTCAAACAGTGCTTAGCTAATCAACTGGCTTGTATGCAAATGTGCCTAGAAATAATTTCCTTGTGCAAAGAAAAGTAAAGGAGCTTACTTTCTTTATTCTTATGCAAATAAGTGGGCTGCTGTTACACAGGCCATCCTGTAACTACTTTGAGGAGACTGATAAATCTATTACAGTAGCTGTCAACAACAGTATCTGCAACAGGCACAGTTCAGCCAGGCGAGTAACAACTCTGTTGCTGTACAGTTGCTATTGTCTCTTCAGAGCATGCACCATGCTCTTCCAGTTAGAGATGGTACCCCATCTTGTTTCTATGAGCTTGCATGTCACTTGTGAATTTTGTCCCTCTGTAGAATCTTGTGTCTAGGGAAAAAGGCATCTTCAGATGTTCTGTTACAAAATGTTTGCTTCTGCTGTAGTCATGTTTTTGGTACAATCGTTACCCTTACCTGGTGGTTCAAAATGTGGTTTGCTTTTCCTGCACATGCATGCTTATACCGTACATGGTCTATCATATTCCTGCATTATCATGCTAATAAAGAAGTAAAATAAATAATATGGGGTGGGATTTAGATTTAGATTATCTAAATCTAGATGATTAGAACCATGTCAGAACATTTTGAAAAAGGAACAGCAAGAGAGAAATGGGGTGGAAAATTTTGGATCCCCCCCCACTCCAGTGTATTGATAGATTCAGGTTGTGTAGATCCAAGTGAAAATTATCTTCCATTTGCATTGAAGCTGTGGTAGAACCATATGGATCCACATGGTTTCCAAAATCTGGTTGAGTGATTTGGAGTCCTAACAGAGTGGCTTCTGACAGTTGGAGAGAAGCTGGTTAGTTAGTGTTCAGTGAAAATGTTCATGCAGAAGGGTCTTTGGATTCAAGCCCTTCTCCTCTTCAGTTCTTTGTGACTTGTTATTCTCTGAAACTGTTAGCATGCTACACCAAACTATGTGATCCCATGATCCCATGTACTCCTGGATAAGATATTGCAGCTGCTTTCCTCCTGTCCTTCTGTGTGCTGTGCTGTGAGCTAAATTATAGTTTAGCTTAGCATGTCATCCAGACCTGGCCTCATGGTTTGTACCACTCCAACAAAGCTTGAGCTGTGAACCAAGAGCCTTGGTTTTTCGCTTAGCAGTACATGTGAACTCTGCGCATGTTTCTATTTTAATGAAATTGCTGCAACTGACCCCGAGCTCATGATATAGTGACGGTTGTCAACATAAATGAATAAGTCACATGGTCATTGAGGATGTGGTTTGTTTTGGCTCTGTATGCATGATGTGACCATCTGTTTACAGTTTTAGGCTTTTTGCACATTATTGGAAAAATGTTTTAAATATAGGGTTTTAATCTGGTCTGGTTAAAAGCATGGCTTTGCAAGTAACGTTTTATTTACCACTTGTGGGCAGCCAATGCTTACAGTAAGTGGAAACACCTCTTGTTATTATGTCAGTTGGAGAACTGTTTTAAACAGCTGGGCAGAAATGTTTAAACCAGGGGGTTCTCAAACTATGGCCGCAAGCTTCATTCATATGGTCTGTGGCATACCTGTTAATGAAAATCAATTCATTAATATATTGAATTCCCCTCCAATAAAATAAGAAATAAAAGAGGCAATAAAATTACAATTAAAAAGTCATAGAATGCCCACTACAATTGCTATGATAGGCCATGGACAGCCAAGACACTTAGAATTTTTAAAGTGGTGCATGGGGGGAAAAGGTTTGGGGACCACTCGTCTAAATCATTAAAATAAAAAAGCCTGAAAGTTACTCTGCAGAGCTTATATTTCTAGCAATATTTAGGAAAGATTGTGCTTTTGAATGGAACATGAGAGATGATAGAACTTCTGAAATATTACATTGGAACCCCCCCCCCCCCAATACACACACTACATGGAATCCCACCTTAAATTCTATTCACTATGCTGAAAATAACAAGATGTTTGTTACAGTTTGGTTTCATGCGAAATGACATTTATAGACGGCATGGCATGAATAGTTTGGAAAATTAGCTTAATTCTGCAAAGAGATTTATTAAATTATAAGGCAAAAATATGAGCAATGGAAGCATTCCATAATCTGATAGATATATTACATTTTAAGGAGAGATTGCTTGTTACTTTTATAAAAGATAGGTTTATAACCTGAAAGAAGGGAGGACAGTCTTATTTCTATAAATATAAACTTAATATTTATGAAAATAAGATTTACCCTCCCTTTTAATGCTTAGCATATTTTCATCCGTGCCTTGGCCAGCAAAGTAATTGTAGAAGCATACAACACAGTCAAGGGTTTTGTTTGTATTCCTGCGTGGAAAAATATTGGCCTCTTAGATTTTTCTCTGTGATAAATTTGTCCTAATGTCTTTGAAACTTGGCAGTTTGTATAAGTAAGTACAAACATTGTAGCCTGTAAAGTTGAGCATCATTCTTTTGGGTTAGCGGTAACAGAATTAGTTATGGATATTATATCTCATGACTCTTCCATGGTATCCTTTTGAGTGGTTTTTGAAATGTTTTTAGCAATTATTCTTATGGATTGTAACTCCTATTTAGATAATTCTAGCTTCCTAATGTGAGTATTTTTTCTGACAAATCTTATTTCCAACTATAATGGGTAAGAGCTGTTAATTTTTTTTAATAAAAATAATACACTGGGTTGTAGTATATTTAAGGAGATGCACAGGTTTTTAAAAGAGCCTAGAGAGAATAAGCATTAACTGTTGAATAATTATTAGTGTATTCAGTTTCTTCTCCCTGAATATTTGCTAACGAGACTTGGTGCCCAAGTTTGAACAAGGCTTAAACTTGGCTGTTTATAGAGCAGATTCGAAGTTGGCTATTGCTGCTGTTGCCATTGTTACTGTAACTTTCCAAGCTTGGTCTTACTGCAGCAAGCATCAGTGCTCTGTCCCTCTCTCCCTTTAATCTTTCATGGTCTACAAAATGCTTTTGGTTAGTGAATCTTAATTGGCCACTAGAGTTAAGATTCTGTGATTTTTGTGTGTGTGGTTAATTGTAGGACTTATTCCCAATGCTAAGCTCAAAGTCAAATGCATGGCTTTTCTCACAGGCTAATATTAAACGAACAGCTCTGGACCTGATGGGCAGGCTAGTCAATGCCTACAGATGCCTTTGACATATTCATTGACTGTTGCTGAATACAGAAATTGTCCATAGCCGTTTGTTTTGGGAGTAAATTTAGGAGAAACCAAGAAGTTCTGGATTTTTTCACCCTGTTTTTTTTACAATACTTGATACATCTGACAGTGGGCAGGTTTGCACATAACGCTAATCCTAAGGAATGATAGAAGTTTGTCAGCTTGGCTGGAATTAAGATTTCGCCCCGCATCCCTAAGAACTGGTATAATTTGGTGAGGCAGGCTGAGAACTAGAAGAGGTTCCAGAAGGCAGAGAAGGGAAAGGAAGGGAAGGAAGACCAGTCAAATGGTGGGGCAGAGTAGCAATAGCAGGGACACCAACTATAGGGGGCTCTGGGTACCTGAACACCCACAAATTTTTTTATTGCGGGTGCTCAGCACCCACACTTCAGGGCCCCCAAGGTCTCACAAGGCTTTGGAACCTGATTTCCAGTGCACCGGAAGTCAGGTTCTGAGGCGGGGTGGTGGTGGTGCATGACGTCATGACATCACATGCACTGGGCACCCATAACCGGGGGCTCAAGTTGGCTCCCCTGAGCAGTAGTCTTAAAGCAAACACCAGAGGAAGCAATTAGTGGCGAATACCTATTTGGCCATAGAATCATAGAACTGCAGAGTTTGAAGGGATCCCGAGGGTCATCTAGTCCAGCTCTGCCACGACAGATGGCTTATATTAATTTATATGTTTAATTTAAGAAATACTGCTTATTATTGAATTCTTAATGTGAGGTGATGGTTTATTGTTGTTATTATTTTATTTCTTTTTTTATAAAAATATATAATATTTTTATTTAATTCTTTATTAAAGTTGGGAATAAAAAAATTAGAAACATTGAGAACCACCTTGTGAGGGCTTTCCTTAAAAGGCAGCTTAAACGTTTTCCCAGTAAATGAACTCCTGATAATATTCTGAGGAATCTCAGGGGTTGTTGCTGCGGGAAAACAGATGGAAAGCAGTATTAATATGAACTGTAATCGTCTTCCCCTACAGCCCTTTTCTGCCATTTCCTCTATAATGTAGTAGCCACAATGCAGTACTCTGCTTTCCTACACTGCAAATGTCAGAAAATGTCATTTTGAAAACCCAAAGAGTTCACAGCATGGTTCTTGTCCATACCAGCATTGCTCCAGTTTTTGGGAGGGCCAGTATTGGTGTGACAAGAAGCTACATTGTGGCCTCCTCCCACATGATCTATGGCTTTTGATCTTGCCTTCATAGCAGTGGAAAAACCTGCTATGCAGTGCCTGCCAAACCATGGAAGTAACATGAGTCAGGGACCTTAGTAAAGGGCTGTGTGATTTTAACCGTGATCCTTCTAAGCAAGAACCATATCAACCCTTAAAGTAAGGAACAGAAATATAGCAACGTTTGTAGTGCTAACTGTGTTTAAAATGCAACTAGCTGAAATAGTTTCACAGTAGACTCTAATAATTAGGGCCTAATTGATTTGTGCACCCCAAGGGAGAACCTAAATTGATCTGTACTTCACTTATATTGGTATAATGGGAACAGAATAGGCCTAATTTCTTTAGTGAGGAAGATCATTATTAAGAACCTTGCATCGCTTTCCTTGTTTATGCTTTCTCTTTCCCACCGCCATCCCAGCTTGGTGAAGTACAGATGCCTGGTGCCGGAATGTGGTAACCTGGCCATCAAATGGGCCTCACAAAGAAAGCCCTTTCAGGTCTTTCAGTGAAACAACTACTGCATCTTATTATAGCGTGAAATTAGAAGTGAAAAGCCCTACAGTTTTTTTGCTATTTAGTAATGCGGAATATGTCGCCATGGATGGCAATGGTAGTGCTAGAAAGAGAAGCCAGAAGCCAAAAAGAGAAACCTAGTAGCAGTTCAGACAAAGACGGTCCCTTCTCTCCCTGTTTCTGACTGTTCGGTGGTCTGTAAAACTCAAGTTCTGTAGTAGAAACTGAGCAAAAATATTTTGTTGCATCTCCTTCAATAAGGTGCACAAATGTGAGCTTGCAGTAGAGGGTAAGAAGAGGAATAATCTGATAGCAGTTCAATTCTAATAACTAAAATATAGGTTGGCTGCATTTTTACAAGTTACGCAACCACTTTTATAAAAAACGGAGATTTGATGTTCTAATGCTATAACTAGATGGGGTTTTCAAGAAGGCAGAATGAAGTTATCTGAAGCCACCTTGTAACAGCTAGAAATGGAAAACTTGCCAAGTCACTATCCTTCCATAGTTTTAAAGTACCATTTTCATTTCCAAAAAAAAAAGCTAAATAAATTTGTTTTCTGTGCGCTTTTTGTACAATGCCAATAATGTTCCCTGAGGACTTAATTAAATGTAGTAAAGTAATTGTAACTTTAAATAACTGAATTATGTGGTAACTGAAGCCTTTTGGAAGTTGGTGGAGGGGGGGAGAGATTATTGTGGTATCTTATTATGTTTGTTTTGCAGATCACGAAAAATAACCTCAAATGTTTTAAATATATACTTAATAAAAATACTGACTAAAACAGATTTAGGACATAAGCTCTCTCTTGCACAGATCGTGTGGAAAGGCATTCTAAGGTTTGTGGTATCACACTGCTGGCTATGTCTTTTGGTTTTGCCTGTTAGCAGAGTAAAGAAAGAGATTTCAGAGAAATCTGAATAAAGAAAATAGATTTCAGAGAGGAATGAAACTGAGATAACTGAACAAGAGCCTGGTATAGCTTAGCTATAGCTTAGCTAACCTGTGTGGTGATTGGATTAAGTGTGAAGAGACTTGGGTTCAAATTCCCACTCAGCCATTTATTTATTTATTTATTTATTTATTTATTTATTTATTTATTTCTAACTAAATTTATATAGCTGCCCCCCCTAAGACATTATATGATTGGCCCAAGAAACAATCTCCCAGGATGATCTTGGTGCAGTCACACTATCTCCTCCTAAGCTGCCTCACAAGATTGCTGTGAGAATAAACTAGGAGATGAGCACTATGAATTCTTCCTTGAAGACCTTAGAGACAGGGCCAGCCCGCCCATGAGGTAAGGTGAGGTGATTGTTTCAGGCAGCAGGTTCCACAGGGGCAGGAGACCCTGATGTAAATTATTTATTTCCTCCTCTTCCTGATGTAGAACTTCACTCTCAACTTCTTCCCTGGTTGGGAGCAGGCTCCGTTTTGCAATTCACCTGAGGTGCCAACATATCTTCGGCCGGCCTTACTGTGAGGAAATATGACATGCAAATAAATTATGTGCAAGCAAGAAGAGCCATGGAATTTGTATAAAGTGTATTATTTATAGGAAGTTGTAGCCCCTCCGCTTGTGAAAAATAGCATTTTAAATTATTGTTCCTTAATCAATGCTTGCTTTTTGCTTTGATATGCACCGGGGCATGCCTTCTATGGATATCAACAACTTGACAGGCAATAAAAACAGTAGATAGTGGATTATAGCAAATGCAATAAAAGGTTTCTTTCCAACTAGCTTACCATCAAGACTCTCACTCTGCGTCCTTTTTGTGTTTATGTGAATACTTGCATTTATATATATATATATATATATATATATATATATATATATATATATATAAACTAACCCACGAATAAAAGCAATGTAAATCTAATCATATGTCTCACCCTTCAAATTTAATGACCATTGCAAATCCAAGGCCTGGATTTCTTTCAAAAGTGGCATTTCAGTCATCAAATGGTTTCAAGCAGCATTGCCTGTTTTCCCAGTATACATGACAGTGTTGCCAAGTAAACCTTAGCTGGAACTAATTGACTTAAGACTCTAGGCTTTGGTTATAAAATTTCCCCTTCCCACCAAAGGGTGGTGCTCACTAACCAAAAGTCGTTTAAACACAGTCAGATCAGATTTGCACCCACTAACTGTTATTTCACTTCATTGACTCCCCCCCCCCCCGTTACCCAATTACAGCTGTTAGAGTTTGCTATTTCCTTAAAAACATATTCAAAATGGATGCTTGAAAAATCTGGAAAACAGTCTCACAGATCTCCTACTTTGAGCTTTATCAGAGGCTTCATAATCACCACATGGTTTTTACAGAGAAAAATGTTAAGGTGATGTGGTTATAATCAGGAAGGATTTTCTTTTCCCTCCAGGAAGGGTTCACAATCATTTGTTAATGTTATTAAGGAACAATTGGAGTTGCAGAGGAACTCGTAATGGGAAAGTATCTCCAAAAGTTTGTATCATGTACTCGTGACTACTACAAGTGTTTTGTATTAGAAGGTGCAAAATATCTAGATGGGAAAACTAATGGCCCTCTATATGTTTTTGGACTACAAATCTACAACCAATGGCAATGCTGGCCAGTGCTAATGGAGTTGGAGTCCAACAAGATCTGGAGGGCCACAGTTTCTTCACTGCTGATCAAGAAAACTCTGTTCTGATCCTGGAAACAATGATAAATTTAAGTTGAACCACAGGTAACTTGGGCTTTTGCTGCAAGAGTAGGTGAAAGAAAAAGCAGTCTCTGACCTAAGGGTCAAAAGCTGCTGGGAGCTTGCACTTCCTTTTTCATCCTCAGCTGCTAGGTAGCCTGAAAAATTAGAGAAGGAACCTTTGACAGATCAGAAAGGTGAGCAGGGACAGTTCAGAGTAGGAATATCAGAAAAGCCCTGCTGGATCAGACCAAAGACCTATCTAGTTCTGTATCCTTTTCTTGCAGCAACCAACCCAATGCCTATGTCATGCCTTTTAGTATTGTGTGACTGGAAAAATTGCTTCCATCTCCTCTCCCATTTCAGATCAGGACAAATGGGCTCTATTGCAAACTGGTAGCCTTGGGTGAAATAAATGGGTTTTTACACATGGAACACTTGTTTCCTGTATAAATGGAATATGTGACTGAGGCGGAACTTTTATAGAAGAAAGTACAATTTGATATCATGGGTAGGCAAAGTACTATCATACTATTTCATCTGTTAATACTCTGTAGAAATGATTTTCTCTATCTTCCTCTGATGTCTCTAAGCTCTGTAGAATAATCAAGTGCAATGGAGCTATAATTGGAACCCTTGTTAAGCAAGCATGTTAATGGAACGTGGGCATAAGAAACAGATGCTACTATAGAGGAAGAGTATTGGAAATGTTAATCTAATAATGGTTCAGAATAACTTCGGTTATGTGACAGATGTAATGTAAAGTATTCTGAATGTGCTGCTAGTTCCCTTTAATATGAAAAGAATGTTGACAGCACATTCACAGTGCTGAGCTCCTTTTAGATTACATCTATCTTTAGTCTTTGCTCGGTAGCTATGGAACATGCCTTGTCTTCCTGATAAACTCTGTTCAAAATTTCTTTTATTGATGCTTCCAATAAACAGGCCTGTTTTGTAGGCTGAACAAGTTGAGACATATATATATTCCTGACAGTTTATTTATTAATTTTCCCTTCTTTTTAGTGTCTGGAGCCCTGCAAAGAATCCTGGGACTTGAAGAAAAACCATTGCCAAAGTTTCTGTGAGGTATGCCATTTCTAAAGATCTCTTTTTAAAATTCCGTCCTGTATATTTCATTCACACTATTAAATGAGTTTGTTTGATGACAGCGAACTAACAAATAGGATATGTTCTCTATTTCCAGTAGCTGAACAGGACTACAACTGATCGATGACCATTTTGAAATGGTCTTCAGAGTCTTTGAAATAATTACTGTCGTATCCTTCTATGTTTTCTATCAAGTTGTTATGTGTCAATTAGCTTTTCTTTCTTGGGCTGCTGTCTTATATGTACAATTGCTGTACACATGAGTTATCAGTGTCCTTTTTCCTTTCGTTGCTGCAACAGCAAGATGTCTTCCACATTTGTTTGTTTATTTAAATGCTTAAAGTAACCTACTAACTTTTGACTGACCAATTCAAATGTGCACACAGTCATGTGATACAGTCATCCATATAGCACATGGGAAATTGTTTGCAAGCAACTGTACCTCAAATTCACTTGCAGGTGTTGAAGTCCTACGTTATGGTTATGTTGGAAGTTGGCTTACTGATATGGAAGCTGTCCACATGCAAGAGGACTTCAGCATGAGTGTACTTTCAAACAAATGGCTTTTCATGTGCTTTTTGAGGTGGCCTAGGCCTGTGAGGAGGGTTGTGCAGTGTCAGAAGCATCTAGACTCCAGGAATTGGCTACAATGCACATCTTTCTACTTCTCCTTAGCACAGTTTCATTCAGTGGTAAATGCAAAATACATGTCAGTTATTGATGATACACATATGTAAGTTGTCATCCTTCTTAACAAAAGCGGTGATTATGTGGGCACAGATCTTTTCCTAAGAGAAATCTCTGAGACATGAACAACTGTGTTTGGCCTGTATTAGAGCTATAGTACTATGTGAAAAAACCATCCCAAAATAGGTATTATGGATATGGCCTTCTTATCATGTGAGCACAGTACTTGTTCATGGGAAACAAGCTGTAATGTCATAAGCTCACCAGCTCTATATTCCTCTTAAACTGGTTGCACAAGTCCACTCCCATAACATTGTTTACCTTGAGGCATTATGCCAGGTTCCACTGTGGAACCTAATTATAGTCAACATTGTTCACCAGTACTGTAGTTAAATATGATTTCAGCATGTCTCTGTTGAACTATATTACATTATTGGGCTGAACACAGCATGAATTTGCAATGGCTTAGTTGCTGTTGTTTTTGCTTTTGTCCCTTGGGTTTAAGGAAATGGCACTGAGCTTTATTTTATACATTTGTGCTCCACTTTTTCCATAGTTCAAGGTGGTTAACAAAGCACTACAAAAATGCATATAAAAATAGGGGAATAATAATATTAAAACTCTTAAAGTAATATATAAAACCAGATCCATAAGACCAACTAAAATTCCAACAAATTTTGCAAGCTTGATGTTTACAACTTCATCAAGTTTTAGGTTTATTTGACATACACTGTAAATTGTTTTTAAATTATGGCAGCTCATTTTTAACAGGGCCTAATGCACAGCTTTTAGTAGCAACAACCAAGCTACATTGACTCGGTTTCATTTAAACTAAGTGGGATCTTGCGTTCTTTAACTCCCTTTTTATCAGTGTAAACAATAACAGATAGGTTTTTAAAAAAGAATTCTTCCTAGCTGCTTCTTGTGTCTTAGCTTCTGCATGAAAATTATGTAGCTGAAGTGCATAGCAATAGAGGCATCTGCCACATGTGTCTTGATTATCATACTTCAGTAGAAGGGAATTAAAAAGCACTTTGCTTGTGTCTTAGCTTGGGTAAAAAGTGAATGAGGTGCATAACTGTACATTGGCAGGGATAGTGCAGAAGATTCTTTGAGATTGGTGGTTTATATTGTAAACTACATTGGTTAGATTCAATCCCAGACATCCAGTTGGCTATCACATATCGTATATAGATCACCCTGCTGGACATATCTAATGTTTATGTAAAATGTGGATCCTATTTCTGTCCACTGCATGATAAGGAACATCATGCTATATTTCTGGTAAAATCTGAAGCAGGAATATAGTAGACTTTGGAACTATAAGACAGAAATAAGTTACACTAGGTTTTTAATTTAAGGGCAGATGTTTGTATTTATTTTTAAGTACACTTGCACTTACAGGATAAGAGGAATCTTAAATTTTTTCTTTATTGATTCAGATGTCTGGATGTGCACCAGTAAGGGAGGTTTGTTGTGTAGAAAGTGGGCTTCAGATTTTGTAACTTGGAAATTACATATATGTCTTTAAAAAACAAAATAAAGTATCAACACACCCCTTCTGGAATCCTATCACAAGAATAATGATGAGCTTGACAAGGATGAGCTATAATATGAAGTTGTTATGTTTGTGAGATGTTTATTGAGTAAAAGGAGTTGGCTGACTGGGAGAATAAACACTTCCCACTTGTAGTTAGGATCTGCTAATATCCCTGTTTAATTAGTGATTTTGAGTTTGAAACTAAGCTTGAAACTTAAAAGGCTGGAAGTAAAAAGTTGCATATTTAACATTTCACTGAAAAAATAAGTTGTGAACTAGGGTGAAAAACAGAAGCTTCAAAGGCATATTATGCCTCAAGGGACTAGAAAAGATTTTTAATTAAGTAGCTGAAAATTTGTGATGTTTTATATAGGCACATACCCAGACATGTACACCTGCCCATTTCTGATCACAGACATAAATCAGAAAAGCAGGTGCATTTTGTTGCTATTAACCTCTGCCCTTGTCAGCTACATTCACAAATCACAATCTCCTTACCCAGCATTATATTTGAAAGCAACCATTTATCTTTGATCATGGTTCCAAAAGAGAGAATAAGTTAAGCAAGCTTAGAGTTCTTCCCCAGACTCTGTTCTCCATGGATGATCATTCTAGACTTTCTAGCTCTGCCAGGCACTGTAGCCCATGGCTGCCATAGAAAGGCAACCAGACTGCAATCTCTGATGATATATGGTGAAATAGTGATTCAATAAATGCAGCTCCTTATCTCTCCATACCATCAGAATGGAGGCATTCTGAGCTCTACTGTAAGAACAAATGCTGTACATTTATTGTTGATGAGTGATATTTCACTAAAGCACAAAATGTGTTGTATAAAGTGGGTGTGAGTGTGAATGTAAGAAATGATGGGATAGAATGTGCAAAACAGCAAACACTGAACTAAAGCCACATTATGTACAAAGCATCTGTATCACAAACTTGATTGCTGCTTTTTCACAGGGAAGAGCTGCAGTGGATGAGGGTTGGAACATAGAAAGGATTTTTCATCCTTTTCTTACTCATTTCTGGTCCTCCCCCTCTTTGGAGTTTCAAAGACATGTTTGTGACAGGAGCCACAGTGAGTGGGTAGCAGGAAGTGGCTTAGGGGGCAGACCAGATCAAGGATTAAGCACTTTCTGTTCCTTCTGCTATTTTTCTGCTCCTGAAGCTCCCTTTTCATAGGAAAAGCAGTTGGATTTTTGCTTCTTGTATATGAATGCGACACAAAGCTTTGGCCTAAGAAGAATGAAATAAATTTGCATATACTCATTTGCAAATACAGTAGTTTGTAATGTAGCCATCAGTTCTGCAGTGATTTGTGGCTATGGAAAGCTTTATATGGAAGACCTGGCAGAGGCAAATGATTTAATTTAGTAAGGGATGATGATACAGCTTCAGAGACATCACTATTCTGTATTTTGCCGCTATTGTTCAGAAGCTATAAATCTATATGAATTCTCAAGGCTAGACCTGTAATTGGTAGCAGTTGGTTGGGGGTGGGGTGGGGCCAGTGGTGCTCACCTGACCTCCCATGCCACTGCTTACCAGAAGATGTAGGGGGAGGCAGCAAGGATGTTGATGTGGTATATTTGCACTGGTGGTGGTGCCATATTAGCTCCACTGTTGTATTTGCCCCATGCCAACCTTGTTGCTGCCACTCCTCCTATGCCTTCTGCCAAGCAGCAGAAATGCAAGCAAAAGCAGGCCAGGAGACCTCTGCTGGACAGCTACTGCCTGTAATCTGAATGATCTTTTCAGCAACATCTTGGAAATATTTCAGTAATATTTGATATTCCTGCTGAAGGCTTTGTACAATTTTCTTGTCTTCCCTTTAGCCTCTTTTCCCCAAGAAGAACTACGAATGCTTAACTAGCTGTGAATTCCTCAAATACATCTTGTCGGTGAAGCAAGGAGACTGTCCAGCACCTGAGAAGGCCAGCGGCTTTGCGGCTGCCTGTGTGGAAAGCTGTGAGGCTGACAGCGAATGCTCTGGCGTGAAAAAATGCTGTTCCAATGGATGTGGACATACGTGCCAAGTACCAAAAAACTTATACAAAGGTAGAGATTGTTTGTAGGCATTTATTTTGGAGCCCTTGGCAAATAAAAGTAGTCTATTGCATATTGTAGCAGGAGTGCAAAGTGTATTGGAGAATGGGAAAAGGGTTGGGGGAAATGAAATAGAGGTTCATAATTCTTCCAGCCCCATAGGTCTGCCTACAGAATACAATTTAGTACGTGGGTTTTCATACTCCCTGTCCCATCTAAGCACTTCCGGGGCATCAATCCCCCCCCCTTCTCTGTTGCTGGATGCATGATTAGTCATTGTGTGCAAACTCGGAGGGTTAAATCAGGGACTGACACAAAAGTCCAAATGAGGTTTTAAAAAAGAAGTTGAAGAGTGAACATTAGTTTGTGTTAACAAGGGTTAACATTGGTGGGGTCATTATGACACTCTATTAAAGCTAGCAAGGCTAGTTCATGCATGTGGTGGTAGGAGCTGGAGAAAGAGAGTGTGAAAGCAGCTATTCTAGATCATTTGACAGTAGTTAAGGGGTGGATGTGGTTACTTCTGCACCTCCCCAAAAAACAACTGAAGAGTTTTAAAAGTGCTTAGTGGAATAGAAGTGTGATGGCTTCCAATGTTCAGTTGAGCCTTGTTCATGTTTTGTCAAAAGGTTTCTTCAGGCTAATGCTGGAATTACTTTATACCAGAGGTTTTCAACCTTTTTGAGTCCACGACTTCCCTGACCAACTACATTCTTTCTGTGGCACCCCTGTGGGGATCAGGAGCCCAATTATGTCACCTCTTCCCTGCAGAGCTGGCAGCCTCTCACCCTTTTTCGAACACCTGCCCTTGTGGAGTGTTCCCTCAGACTCCTCTCTGCTCCCCTTTCGTTGTGAGTCCTCCGGGCAGCTGCTGCTGCTGCCCCTGGTCTCTGAGCTTCCCCCACCCCAAAAGAGGTGCCTCCCAGAGGCACCATTTGCCTGTGGAGCTTATAGCCAGGGCTGCTGCAATAAACAGGTGTGCAAGCGTTTGGGAGGCAGAGATGCAAAAGGGCATCACAGAAGGGAGGGAAAGAAAGAGGGACACAAGCTAGTTTTGCCCACAGCATCCCTGACCATCATTCAAGGCACCCCAGGGTGCCATGGCACACTGGTTGAAAACCACTGCTTTATACCTTCTAACATTTTTGGTGAAAACAGTTGTGTTTTCTTCCTCATAAATACCTTCAAAGTCAGATTTTACATGACTGCACTTCTTGCTTTTAAGTTTATTGCATCAGAAGATTATAGTTCCCATGATTTCTTACAGGAAGTTGTAGCAGACAAACTTTCTTAAGAACAATGTTATGCTCTGAAAAATTGTACTGTAGAAGAAATTTGTATTGTTATAGAAAAAATACAATACAGGAATGATACATCACTATTACTTTAGTTAGGTTAAGATAAAAAATAGAACCCCCCCAAGAAAAATACTTTTTAAAATTTCAGTTGATTAAAGCTGAATGAATTAATTTGGATTTAAAAGCAGAAAGATATTTTAAATGAATAATTCACTTATTTCACTAGATTTAATGGACATGGGATTAGACCCTCTGTAATAATGAAAAATGATTAACCTTGGTTGACTTTCTTCTCCATTCCCACCTTAGTGACTCTTAGATATATCCTCACAGGAAAGGGATGGCAGGACAGACAGTATTGGTAACACCCACTTATTGGGTGTTGCATGTTTGAATGCACTCCTACATTTATTTTAAAAATCCTGACTCTAATCGGAGTTGTTGCTTGTAGGTGATTACATGATTAGCTCTTCTGCAAGAAACTGGAACATGCTGGAAGTGTGCTGGAATTTTTTTAGGGTGGGGAGAGGGGCAGAGGTAAGCTGTGCTTGAGAAAAACAATTCATACACTACAACAAATGCCCTTAATTTAGTGAGTATTGACATACATGGGGAAATGCTGATGATCGGAGATGAATTTTGAGCAGCCCCATACAGAATCCATTGCAGGAATGCAAGCTGAGGCTCATCAGTGTATGTACAGTAGTGGACCAGTATTCCAGTCCAGAAACAGATGTTATCTGTCTTGTGCTCCGAGCTCCAAGAGCTATCCCCCATGGTAATAAAGACACAGTGGAGACAGAATTTACTTTTAATGGTAATGGGCAAATATTGGCCACAACTTTATTAAATACACAAGTGTGACTGCTATTGGTTTCGGCATTGGTATCAAAACTGTAACTGGCTCCTGCCCCACCTTGCAGGAAGCCTGGAAGGGTAAACTACCAGCAAGGGGAGCTCCATCAATGTATATTGACTGGTGCTCACCTCTGGGGTTCCCAGGGGTCCTGGCATGGCCCTAGCCCCTCTCTGGGCTTCAGACGAGATCCAGACCCCCGGATTCCGTTAATGGAATACCCTATTAATTGGAGGGGCAGGTGAAGGCTGCACCTCCCCTCCCCACATTCCCCTAAACCAATGCCTAACCTCCAAACTTTAAAAAGTTGTGACGATTGCTAAGAGGTAGGCAAAAACCAAGTGGCCACAGCCAATCTGCCACATTGGAAAAAATTCCTACCCGGCCCCCGTTCCAAAACAGGTGACCAACCAAAGTCCAAAGCAAGGCATCACTGGCTGGAGCAGGGCAAGCCCCGCCCACAAGCCAATTGGGGAAGAGTTTCAGGGCCGAGCACAACATGGACCCTCTGTTAGGAGGATCCAACTTGCCAGCCATAGCTGGTAAAGATATTCCTAGCCGCTGAGGCCACCCGGGCCTCTAGTGACAGAGATTGAGGAGCACCCCACCAAAATATGAACCTGCTCCTTCAGGGGGAGTATGACCTCTTCCAAAGCAGGCATTTGACCATTTATCCAGGCTTGAGAGCCGCCCATTCACAGGACCATCTTTGGGGAGTTATAGTAATGAATGTTGGCAATCACATTTTGATTATCAATTTGATTATCTCGATGTTGACACACACTGGGTGTGAAGGCTAACTTTCACCATACTTCAGATATTTACTGTAATTTACAAAGGCATTACAATTCTTGGTAATATGTGCTGTGGCTAAAAGGAGATTTATTTATTTGTCATTGGAGAACCTGACTTAACTGCTCTTAATGCATCAAATCTACATTTGTTCTTATAATTTACTGAGGAGCACTGGTGTGTTGAACTTGATTTGTGTTCCATGTGCTGCTACTCAAGCTGCCACACAGGTTTGTAGGATCTAAATTTAGAATCTAAGCTAGTAAGCCTTTGATGTTCTTTTGAATACTGCCTACTGTGGAAGTTCAGCCCAACCTGTCACCATTTAATGCTAAGTCTACATGGTGGACAACAGCATTTCCACAACGGCAGCTCTGCATGTAAAAAAATAAAATAAATAATGGCAGGGGGGAGAGAAGAAATAAAACTTGTCTGGTATTAACCCAGTAAAAGGCCAAGAGGTACACATTTTTCCAAAAGCCAAGAAATCTGGAGTTCAGAGGACTAATTTGTGCTTCAATGATGGATACAAATCTTTTTATCTAATAAAAAGCACATTTCTAAATGACTGCAAATGTACATCTGGACTTGAAATTGATTATTCTGGTTGTATTGGAATATTCCAAAATGCACTTGTGCTATGTTCTGCTTACACTCATGAGAACCATCTGAACACAATTACAGCCACCAGGGGGGCTAAGTTAGTTCCAATCAAGTGAATCCAACAAACCCTAATGTAAAACAGATGGAAGGTTTCTCAGCATGCAGATTGGAGGGTTATTATACATAATAATTAAGCATGGATTTTCAAATGCATAAAGCTGAAATATCATTCTTAGCAATATTAGTTACAGTGTACGAAGACTGGTGGCTATCTAGTGATATCCAGAAATAAATGTATGAGCTTTTGATGATATGCTTTATTCCTGGCAATTTTAGGTCTCTCTCTCTCTCTCTCTCTCTCTCTCTCTCTCTCGTGTGTAATACATTGGAACACTTAGAGAAAGGGTCTGTTTTTCGATCTCTAGGAAAGGTGGTTTGTTTATCCATAGAAGTGTAGAAGTTGAAACAATAAACCTCAGATTTTGCCAAAGTCATAAACTAAGCTGGGAATTTATGTAAATCTCAAACAATCCTTTAAATCTGCAGTCACTTCAAAAAATGGAATTGGAGGGGAGAGAGAAATTCCAGCTTGACCTCTCTGGAAGCAGAACTGCCTATTATGATAAATGTGGAGCAGCTGCTAAAACCAGTACAGTGGTACCTCAGGTTAAGAACTTAATTTGTTCTGGAGGTCCATTCTTAACCTGAAACTGTTCTTAACCTGAGGTACCACTTTAGCTAATGGGGCCTCCTGCTGCCACCGCACGATTTCTGTTCTCATCCTGAAGCAAATTTCTTAACCCGAGGTACTATTTCTGGGGTAGTGGAGTCTGTAACCTGAAGCGTCTGTAACCTGAAGCATCCGTAACCCGAGGTACCACTGTAACTGTTAAGGTATTCTCATTTTTTTGCAAGATGTAAGTACACTTACCTGTGAACTTGCAGCACAGTGTTGTGCCCTTCCTCACAAGTGGCAGTCAATCATGTGGAAAGTGGGCAGGGAACCATATTACATGTGGGATAAGGGTGTGCAAAGGATGATGATGAGAATTTTATGACAAACATAGGGCAGTCAGTGAAAACAGTAATCTTGTTTCAATTACAGTTTTCACTGATTGGGCTTCTATGTTTGCTGTAATGAATGCGCAGTCCATTTTGGAACTCCATACTCTGAAGTCAAGGCTGAGCCTTTAGTTTTCTCTAAAGATGATGTGTCATTTAACAATATTACATAGAAATTTGTTAAGACTTGTGGGGCTCTTAATATGTGAGTTCTGCCACCGCCCCCCATTTAACCTGTATATTAGATTATCACACAGATGTTGGCTTTATTCCACCCCAATGCCTTGAAAACCCTTGTATAGTACCATATTCTGAAGATAATTCCCAATGTGAAACAGTATGTAATAGCTAGCAGCTGCTTTCCTAGTATGGTGATGACTTTTGCAACCACCACGATCACAGAAATGGCTGCTTGCTGTTATAAATGGCTGCTTCTGCAAAGAGCTAGTTCAGTCTTGACTTTCTTTGCAGGAAGGATCACCTGGAGGAATTAAATAGCTGGTTTCATTTTGTAAACTCACCAGTACTACTAATCAAACAAATGTAATGGAATAGGGGTCACCAATGGGAAGATTTTGATTTTTCAACAAATTCTGGGGGTGCCATCCCTGTTTGGTCACTACTTTTCTCTCCCCTGGCTCAGCCCCACCACTCCAAGACACAGGAAGAGAAACTGTGTGTGCACAGTTCACTGCTTCCCAAGCCATCTGGGTAAAAGTTGGATTCAGTAGAATTAATCTGAGCCTTGAAATCACAGAGTGCTACAAGAGGAAGTGGGAAAGAGCATTTCTCTTAAAGCTTCCTCCTTAAGCTCTACATACTTCGGGGGGGGGGAGCAGGCGGGGACAGGTAACCACCTTGGCCACCTCATGACTGTGTGAAGTAGCTCAGAGGCTTTGAGGACACTAATGGAAGCTCTTGAAGATGTCATTGCAACCACAGGCACTGTTTGCAACTCTTGGGATGGCTTGTGGTTGAATAGTGTGACTCATCAATATGCTTCTGTCCTGATTCAGTCACTGGAGAAGAACAGTAAGATAATGAAGAGAGGTCTCTTTGGGCTATAAATTTAGTGGTAGTAAATATATAGTTGATCCACAAATTTACTTACACACAGCTTCTTTGCATGCATCACTTATGCTTCAGGTGTCCCTTTGAAACCCAGAAAAGAATTAAAATTCAGTGAACTTCAATCTGGACAGCTGGAAGTGAAGTGGTCTTCAAAATTCAATATCTCTATTGAGCCTGTGCTTTATGTGGTGCAAAGGAGATGGAACTATGGGATTCATCCTAGCGAGGATGATGCTACCAGTTGGCAAACTGTAGCTCAGGTTAGTCCTTTCTACATAAATCTGCATTATTTTCATGCCATTCATCCTGAGTATCAGACATTGAAATATTTTTGGCTGGTCTTGGTGGCCAGCTATGAATTTGTTGTCCTAGAGACTCACTTCTTCCAAAGTGCAGCCTTTAATCTAGACTTTTGCTGCACCAAGAAGTGAAGCGAGGTCCATAAAAATTGCTGCTCCTCTTTCTAGGGTTAAGCGTAGATGACTGATTCTGCCAATTTAAAAAGAAACCCCTGGTCCCCTTAAGCTCAGAGCAAGGCAGGAGTCAGTGGTTTGCCTTGACTTTGTGCTTTCTGGGGACTCAGAAGACTCACCAGGTGCAGGGGCAAGCCATGGAACTCCTGACTTCAGCTCCAAGGTGGGGAAACATTGGCTTGCTCTGTGCCTGTTAGGTGTCAAATATCAGACACAGAGGGAAGCCTGCAGCTGGAGACAGGAGCTGGAGGCTTGGTATGTCTGACAACCACAGAGCCAATAAAAATTCCAGACTTCTGCTGAGCTTTTGGGCTTTGAGGGGTGGAGGTCATCTCCAGTTCTGTTTCACGGCTCTGGGGTTGGGAGAGAGCTTTTCTTACTTGCCAAAAACAAGTATAGCAAAAACCTTGATCCTGGTATTCATTCATAGATGCATTGTTCAATGTTGTGTTGCTTGGGCTTGCATACAGAGGCATATCTTTGTTAATCTGTTGCATCAAATATTGGGATAAGTTCCATTTTACAATTGATGGACTGAAGGTAGCATAGAGAAAAAACTTTTTTCATCTACTATACAGGGAAACTCTAAAAGAAGCTAAGTTAAATTCCCATCTATGGCAAATAAATGTTCTTGGTGTTGCGTCTGGTTGCCATCCGTCCAGAATTTCCCGGACACAGCTGGTATTTAGCCCTTATTAACAACGTCTGGGCAGAAATCGCTTACATGTCTGGGAAAATCTGGCCATATGGCAGCCCATGTTGGTAGTATAGATTTTGGTGACTTTCATTTAAAATAGCTCAAAAACACAATTTTAAAAAAAAGATTTCACAAAAAAAGCTCTCAACTGATTTTTTGTCTGGATTTTCACTTTTTGAAATATGGCAACCCTAGTGTTGCATTACCTAAGGAACACATTCCATGAAGGGAGTGAAATACAGCTAGTCATACAAAATGGTGTGGTGTGAAATTACTAATGAAGATCCAACCTACATCTGTGGTTCACAAGTTCATTTGGTTGAGATAGCTCAGTGGTAGTTCACTTGCTCTACATGCAGACTGTCCCAGATTCAGTCTGTAGAAACTTTAGTTAAATTAAGGCCCTGATTCAACTAAATCATTGCACTAATGGGAGCCAGAGCAGCAAGTCCTTCTAGCACAATAGGGCTCCCTCCCTCTTTCCTGCTATGCCTCCCCAAATTGGCACTGCAAGGTCAGGAGAACCTTCAGAACAGCACACGTGTGGGGGGTGGGGTGGAGGAGAATGGAAATTGGTCCATGTGGCAAGCATGTGCTGACAGTGATCTCCTTAGTGCTACTTTGAATTCCACCCTTTATCAGGTAGCACAGGAAAGACTCAATAAACAAAGAGTTGCTTGACATAAGGCTATTTTCTGTGCACCTAAGGATATGAAGAAGATCTGACCCAATGCTTCCGCCTTCCTGAATAAACAAAGTATAAGCGAATACAGGATTCACTCAGTCAGAGTAAATGAAGTCTCTGTGTTAACCTGGTTTCCTACTGCAGACTACAGAGGAGAGAATACAACTGTCCGACATCAGGCCAAGCAGGTGGTACCAATTCCGAGTGGCTGCCATTAACGTGCATGGAACTAGAGGCTTCACAGCTCCTAGCAAACACTTCCGCTCTTCAAAAGGTTGGTGCCAACGTTGTGCATATCACATCTGTCTTTCCCTGGAATGCAACCCAACCCTCTACATTTCTGTGGTTGCAACTTCCCAACAGGTGATTCTTCATTCATTGAATCATTGCCTTTATGAATGGCTTCAAGGTAGTTTATCATTTTCTTTTTAAAGGTGCCATTGATCCTTCAAGCAATGCTGTAACGAATAGGCCTCCCATTTCAGTTTCTTTGAACATTATCATTAGTAATAACAACTGAGATTTCTTTATGTATTTGTGCAACATGGAACATCAAATGTGAAAATAATCTGAGACTGTTTATCTGCTGGCCCGGTCAGCGTCTAATACAGTTTGGCTTATATTTGAGCTTTACTAGTGATTCTGACTTCTTGCCATTTTAAGAAAACAGTTTTTGAACATTTAGAATTTCATTTCCGTCTCTTATTTGCTTCTGATATGCTGTTACTAGGATGCAGCATTTCTATCTCATTGTATGTTGCTTTTATTTTCCAAACACGTTTCATGACATAATCAACAAACAATTGCTCTGGAAAAAAATTAAGACATACTTTCTTTAGTGTGTGTAAATTCTGGTTTTCTTTTCTTTTAAATTAGGAACATTTAATAATCCACTAAACTTTAAAAACACTAGAGTTACTGGATTAGTCTAGTCCTTAACAAGAGCCATTCAGCTTCCTCTGGTTCATGAGTAAGTTCCAAAAGGAAAAGTCCCAATGTCTCTCTGCAAATAATACCTTAATGCTTATAAAAATGTATATATAATCCAAAAATACACTAAAAAGACCTGTTTCATTTATGGTGTACTGCTACAAACGTTCTGATAGGGTAATAGTGCTATTATGTGAAACCCTTATTACATTCAATTCGGTGCTACATTAAACTCAAACTGTTGTGTGACTGTGTTGGTGGTCCAACAGTATATTTTCTGAGTCCATGGCCAATTCACTCAACATATTTAAAGTGTTTTTAACACAAACATTATTAAAATCCTTCAAACAACAAGCAATAATTATTGGACAAAGTTGCGATTACTTCCTCAGTTATAGTATCTTAGAGTGGCTCCATTCTTACAATTGATAGTGATTAGTTGTTATTAATTTTTAACTCTCAAAGGAGGCAATTTTTTATATGCTTTGAAATAATGATGACCTTTAGGGTGTGTTTGTATGCGCCAGTGTGTGTGTGTGTGTGTGTGTGTGTGTGTGTATTTTATATATATATATAAAATGCCAGCCAGCCAAGGTACCACAAAAAGTTTATAATTTGGTTAATATGTGTATTAAAATTTTTTGGTGTCAATACTAATTGAAGGCTGACATTTTATAATCTATTTCCTCTTTCAAAACTGCAAAATGATATATTTTTTGAAAACCTGAAAGCATAATCCTGCTGTCCCATAGTAGATTTCTTTTCATGTAGCGAATATCACATTCTGAAAAGCATGTGAGAACCTATCAATAGACACTAGGAAGTGTTAATAGGTTTCTCATTCCTTTGGTGTTAGCAGGCTCTGTTGTCACAGAATGGGATGCAATACAAATGAACAGATTCCTTTCCTGCTGCCTCAATCAGGATAAAATTTAGGTGAAGTTTAGTGGGAGTAATAAAGGCTTGCACTGTCAGCAAAATTTGTTGTTACCGTGTTCCTTTAATGATTCCCACACCATCTTGTTTGCTTTTTAAAATGGCCTAAGGAAGATTAAATAGTCTCTTTTTTAAAAAACTTGTTAAAACAAATGAATTTATTCAGCCATATACCTTAACAAGAACATATATGCTGAAGTATCAGCATGGAATAGAATCCCAAATCAACAATGTTTGCATAATTACTGGGGATGTGCAATCTGAAACAAAGATGAAAGATCCCATTCATATTTCATTTAATAAATATGAGTGCTTTGTTTGAAGAGAACACCTTCACACATATAGTGGTATTTGAAAAGGTTTCCTTGGAAAATGGATCAGTAAACAATTGGGGGCCCCTCCCCAAGAGGTTCACAAAATACATGTTGGTGTCAAGTGAGTGGCAGGGGACCCCTATTCCTTCCTCCATTGTCGTCAAACACAGGAGTTATTAATTCCCAAATAGGGCTTAAATACCTCTTAGTCAACTGGAGTACTAAGCATCGCTAAATAACATATTTGATGAAAAGGAATCTGAATTCTACAACTGCAACAAACAATTGCTTTTTACTTGTTCATCTCATTCACAGGTACATTAATTTAGCCAGTTTTGTAATACAGCTTTTAGATCTACAAGAGTTATATTTAGTAGGACTGACAGAGATAAACTTGTGTATTCTATCATAAGTTGCTTTCAACATAGGCTTTATATACTGATACCAACTTGAGTCAGGCCAGGACTTGTTTTTCTAGTTTAATAACAGCTTGAAACTCATCAAATAAGAGAAAGAAACAGGGTTGTGTTTTAGTTTACATTTTGTTTAATCTTTACTAAATGATACAGCTGCTCTTAATGACAGTTGACAGGCACAGACTATCAGTATTGTGTGTGAGCAACATAGCGCTTCATTCTCATGCATACAGGTGTATGTAGGCTACCAGTGTGTGTTGGTATTTATTGCATATATATTGTACTTTGAGAAGTAGTAGTAGTAGCAGCTGTGTTTTTGCAAACCCATCTCCTTTGCACATGTGATAGCTTATAGAGCTGGTTATACATATTTTTGCATTATGCTTTTTAAAAAGCACCTTAATAGAAAAATACATAATTGAAGAATTATAGCAGAACTATATATTGCTCTAATATGAGCTTAATTTTCAGAAATTGCAGGTTCAAGGGCTCCAGCAGTTGAAAGTCACAAGCCCTATCAAAGTTTCAGGATTTATATATTATTTTTTTCTAAATTAAGACACAAAGAGGTATAACATGTAGGAAGGGCTGTTCATTGGTTTGCTTCATTAAGGTTAACCTGATCTTTCATAAAAATGTTATTGACAGCTTTTTCATTGTCACTGAAATACTTGATGTTTTTCTTCATAGGTGAAGGTGAACTTGGCAAATTTAAACAAAATGAATCTTAGCAGTTCATTTCTTATACAATATGGTTAAGAGGTTCAGAAATTCATTACAATACTTTTTATGCAATGCTAGTATGCTTTTTGTTGTTGTTGCTAAATTTGTATTTTATGGTCTTGGGTGCAATCTAGAGTTAAGCATGCTTGACTCCCATGGCAGTCATTGGGGTTCAAGCTCTTAACTGTGTACTTAAGCACCATTGACTGAAACCTAATGGAATCTAAGCATTCTTAAATTTCTGGATAACACTGCATTGCTCTTATCTCAAGAACCATAGGTGCAGCAGAAGGCAGTGAACACTCTACTGTTCTTGAGGTTAACAGTATCCAGTTGACATTGATATATTTGCATGTATTTCTTCTTGAATGAAATATGTTGTCCCTCACATTTTGGATGCAATCTGTTTTGGGTTATATCTGAATCTGTACAGGAGTTCTGGATCAGGATATTTATGTCTATATACTCAAGTAGCAACCACCTCTTCATTCTGTTTCAATTGATGCAAGAGGGAAGACATCTTCTTACAGCTGACACAAAAAGCTCCTAGAAGAGTTACTTTACATCTACCTGTCTCAGATTTTTATTTACTTATCCCACATTACTTTCAAAGCGGCATACATGGTGTGTCTTCCCCTCACCCCATTCGCATCTAGTGAATTGCCTTTAGTCACTGCTTTTGAGAACAGCTTTCAGCTACCTGGAAATAAATCTGGGAATACAACACTTGTTGAAGAATGATGAGAAACATAATGGATAGAATGAAGAGGAAGATGTGTGTGCTTTAATGCTTGTTGAGACAGCACAATTTTTGTACATGGTTTTTGGGACTTGAGCAGTGGCGTAGCATGGGTTGTCAGCACCCGGGTCAAGGCAAGTAATTTGCGCCCCCTAACCCATGGATATGCGCCCCCTAACCCGTGGATTTGCGCCCCCTAACCCTAACACCCAGATGTTGCGCCCGGTGCGGCCGGCCCCCCCTGCACCCCCCACTCTATGCCACTGGACTTGAGTACTGACTTGAGTAAAAAGCTGGTGGGGATGTCGAAAAAACAATCCCATCCCAGAAATCAGGCATGAGTTTTGCCATTTGGCAAGATGACTTTTATAATAAGAAAAGGACACGCGCCACTGAGAGTTGAGTACATACCTGCAGATTAGTTGTAAGATTGAATGTGACCTTAAATCTGTTTAGTGTTCTCTGCACTATGTTGAACGCCTGTACAATGCCATGGAAGCAGAACCAAAATTATGTCCTATCAACAAACAGATACGTATTCTTGTCCAAAAGTTGGAAACAGATTTTCTTCACTAAGGTGAATGGTGTTAGCATTTCCTACAAAATCAGGAGTAAGTGAAGCGGGCAGTATTGTTTTCACAGGACATAAATGCCCATGCTGTATTGTGATTTCATGCATACACATACACAGAGTGTTTGTAAAAGCAGAACAGACTCCCACTGGTAGCAATAAAATTCTCTCTGCTGTTCCTTTGGGGCCAATGAATTTTTTTTATATTGTTGCACAGCAGGTTTGTATGTGCCAATTCCAGTGGGCAAAGCATATCCCTTTGTATATGCCATGAAGCTGTTTAATAATTGGAAACTTGTCTGTGGTTCAGGTTCAATGGTCCTTTAAAGAGTTACATTTTTTTTTAAAGAGAGAGCCGTGGGTGATCCCACCTTAAATTAGAAGAGAAAAGCACTCTCATCTAAAGTGTAAAAGGATTTTGAATTTATAGCTAAACCTGAAGTTACACACACAGTTGAAAATGAGTTTTCCAGATTCTTATGTACTTTCCCCCTATGGCACACATTGTGGAATGAATTCATTTATTCTCTTTCTTTTCTCTCACCATTTAAGTATGCTCACCAGTTAAATATGCAACACTAATGTTCATCCAGATGTGATACATTTTCAATGGTAATTTTAGTGGCCTTGGGCAGGTCATGGATTCTCAGGGCAGCCTGGGCCAGGAACCAGGGGTGACTCTGCTTTATATCATCTTCTTCCTCAACCTGGTTGGCAATACATGTCAAGACCTCACATCTGGATGTCAAATCTACCTAATCCTCTATGACTTCTCACCTATTGCCTGTGTTGAGAGTTCAGTTTAAGCTATCAGGCAAATTGCCACAGCTCTGTCCACCCACTGTGGAGACCTACTCAGGAATTATTGCAAGCAAACTGAACTACAACCTATACTTACCTGACCAAATGGGGGTAATGTTGGCTCATTATCTCTATAGCCAGGGCAACTCCACCATAGTTGTGGCCCACTGAGACATTATCAGATGGTTTTATTTGGTTACTTACTAGACACTCTTAGCAAATGAGAAGGTAAAACATCCCTGGATGGGGTTTCCCTAACACTGACTACATCTGGCTGTGTAGGCTACTTAGTCTGCACTATTGTCTCTGTCAGTTGTTTGCAACTAGAGGATTAGCATAGACTAAAACACCTTGCATGCCTGCACCTATTCATGCAGAGATCACTCCTTCCTCACCCTAACTGAACCCACTGGGTTGTGTACTACTGTACCAGCACCAGTCTTCAAATTTACACCAAGAGGAATCCCAACAGTAAAATTTGGGGTCAGGGCTATCCCTTGGATAGTATTTTTTTTTGCTAAATAATCAGTATCCAACTGTTGATCTTTAATAAAACTAAAACTAAACCATGGCTCAAGAAAAACCCTGTAGGCAGAGTTTGGCTTTGCTTTTGGAAAGGCTCTTCTTTGTCTAGACTGATCAGCTTTAATTTGCAAACCACACTGCCATCGGCTTCTGTTTGAAGGAGAAGTTTCCATAGACTTGGTGGAGCTGTGTTCAAACTTGAAATGTAGGTTGGAAAAGGAACTGGAATCATGATTTAAAGTTGTAACGAAGCTTTCTGATTAAGGACAGAAACAAATACCTCATGGGCATAGTTTGTTCGGTGCTTGTTAGCCAATTGCTGTATTTGCAGTGTTTTGCAAGTGTGATGTTAATCTTGACTCAGAGGCTATTGCTTTCTGGGAGTGAAAGGTGTTATATCTGTCACATTGTTGAGTCCAAGCCTTGTTCACAATAAGGATAGCTCAGTGAGCTAAACCAAAACCCATCTGTTTATTGTTTGCCTTGACTACATAACTGACCACCAAGGACTGAATTACAAAAAGGCAAATTTCCATCTGTGAGCACCCAAACATATTCAGTATAGTTCCTTCACATACAATAGGTATGCTGAATAGCCTCATAACTTGATGGTAACGTAACATGCAACAGTAGCATTCAAACTAATATTGTGCATGCTTTTCATCTTCTAATGACAGGGCTTTACCTCACACAAATATGCCCATCTATATTGGATTTAGAGATGGTGAATGAAGTGACAAATTTGTGGACTGGAAAGCTGATACATTATTACAGAATGTCAAGACTGTAAGATTAGGTATTCTAGTTTTATAGAAGGTACAGTCTACCAACAATTACACATGACAGACTCTAGTACTGTCTTGGCACAGGTGAAACAGGTGTTGGCAACTTGAATAAAATATTAGTGGGGGCAGGCAAGCCCCACTCCAAATAATCAATTACAAGATACGGCACACGCACACCATTTGAATGGCAATATCCATCAATTGGGGGGGGGCTGTCCCCCTCAAATTTTTTTGGGGGGGCAAAGGGACCTCAGGCCCTAAGGAGTTGGCTTCTATGGAAATGTCTAACCACACTGCTGTTGCCAGATCAATAAACCTCTTATCAGTGCAGTCCTTTCCTAATGGTGGGCATGGTATTGGCTATTTCAGAAGTCATTCTGTGCCTTGCCTTGCTTGCCTTCCCTCTATGCTTTCTGCAGGCTATGTGAGAGAAAAACAAAGCAGGATGTGCTGGGAAAATCAAAAGGCATATACCCATTTTACCCTTCAACAGAAGTGCAGGCAAATGAAAGGAAACTAGAGGTAAGACAACAATTGCCTGTCTCCTCTTTCCAAAACATAGCAGTTTGCCTGAGGAAAAAAAGAGAATACTATCGTAAGACAGCTAAACTGTTCTGAGAAGTAAGCATTTCCCCCCATCATGCAAGTAATGTTTACATTGCTCAGAAGTGTTGAGCAAAACACAGCAATAAATTTGCTGTGTTTACAGCCCAGGACTTTGACTGGTATGTGTCAAGATGGAAGCACATACAATTCAAATTTCTCCCATGATAATTATTTCATATCTACTAATCCCTAAATAGGAAGTCCTGTCTTCCTTAACTGTAGTTGTGTCAGTTTGTATACCACAAATGAGAGGATTTTTCAGTGAACTCGTAATCTTGGAGTTTATTTGATGAACTTAATGTGTCTGGCCATGGACAGTGCATTTGGCATCTTATTTACCGTTACAAAAACAATTAAGTGAACTGTGCATGAAATGAGCAAATGTCAATGTCTATTTTTAAATGTTCAGTTAAATACAATAACTTTTCTTCTGGCTTGAATTGGGTTCATTTGGCTTACACTTTTGAGAAAAGGTTCACTTTCAATTCTATTTTTAATAACTCTGCAGAAAACTGTTAATATCTGCTACAGTGATGGTTCACTCAGTGCCAAGTAGTAGCTCAAAAAGAAGGATGTATACTCTCTCTCTCTCTCTCTCTCTCTCTCTCTCTGTGTGTGTGTGTGTGTGAATTACCGTATTTTTCGCCCCATAGGACGCACTTTTCCCCCTCCAAAAATGAAGGGGAAATGTGTGTGTGTCCTATGGGGTGAATGCAGGCTTTCGCTGAAGCCTGGAGAGTGAGAGGAGTCGGTGCGCACCAATGCCTCTAGCTCTCCAGGCTTCAGGAAGCTCTCCGCAAGCCTTGCAAGCCCGGCGGGAGGTCCCGCAGGCTCACAAGGCTTGCGGGCAGCAGCCTGCTGCCCGAAGCACGGGGTGCCCTCTGGAGGGCGCCCCCTGCTTTGGGCGGGTGTCCGCAAGCCTTGCACGCCCGGCAGGAGGTCCCGCCGGGCACGCGAGGCTTGGGCGGCAGCCTGCCGCCCGAAGCACAGGGCGCCCTCCAGAGGGCTCCCTGTATTTCGGGCAGGTATCTGCAAGCCTTGCGTGCCCGGTGGGAGGCTTGGGGCAGCAGCCTGCAGCCCGAAGCAGGGGCGCCCTCTGGAGGGCGCCCCGTGCTTCAGGCAAGTGTGCGCAAGGCTTGGGGCTGCAGCCGCGGCTGGGGGGGGATAATTTTTTTTTATTCATCCCCCCCCAAAAAACGAGGTGCGTCCTATGGGCCGGTGCACCCTATAGGACGAAAGATACAGTATATGCAGCATGTTTTATCATTCTTCTGTACATTTGTTTCCTATTGTTTAACATTGTTTCTAATTTTCTGGGACACATTTTTATGAGTAAGATTGATGATATAAAGGTTGGGATATAAATGAATAATAATAATAAAACATCAGTATCAAAAGATTTCTTCTAGTAAATGCATTTTTAAACAATGTGGCATTCTACTGTTACCATAATATTAGTATAAACACTGCTTTGGAGCCACTATCTTCCTTTGATTTTGACAAAAGGTGCAAAGGGTGGATTCTTCTTCTATTAAAGGTAGATAAATATTCAGCACCTTCAAAAGAAAACCATTCCCATGCTTCCTTGCCATTAAACTCGTTTCTAAAAAAGTTCACCTCTCACAAATATTTTCTTCTGTTGTGTACAGTAGCTATTCTTTTCTCTTTTTTATCTCTAGCATAATACATCACTGAAATTTTAAAATACTGGAGAGTGTGCTAATGTCACTTCATTTAGGCTAAAGAAACGAGTCCTAGAGAATTTGAGTTCTCTTTGTATTTTCAAAGCAAATGCATTTTTTGTATAGTGAATATGCAGTGGGGGAGCTTCATGCTCCGGCACTGGGGGGGGGGGCATGGCACGGCACACCACCTACAGGGGTGTGACGCGTGTCCTGGGGGCATGGCACGCCACCTGTGGGGGCGTGACACCCAGCGCGGGCAGGGGGCGCAGCCATGATGGCACCCCACCGGGATCACGCTGCCAGAGGCGGTGCGCTCCCCCTGCACCCCTCTTCCTCCGCCAGTGTGAACATGTTGATGTCATAGTGAATATGACATTCAAAATGAAGTGTGGTTTGCAAAATACTATAGCAGATTTTCAGTATGGCATAGTAGACATGTGGTTTCTCTCGCAGCTGGGGCAACCAAACCGGATAGGAAGGGTACAAATAAAATAATAATAATAACAACAACAAGTCTATCAATAGCTATACCCTTCTTGCCTTCTCAAGATAAAGCTACTATATCATATGCTAAATTACAACTGCTAGTTCAATCTGGGGGATTAAATTTTCTGAATCTAATACTGCATCATTGGGCATTTGTCATTCCTTAAGCAGTGAGGGGCTGAAGTCGAACTGATGCTAACAATCCTAAACTAGGCTAGTTTTTGTTGAGTGGCTAGATTGCATTAACCTCATGTTATCTGGCTAAGGCAGATAGGCCACTTATTACTGTGGCTAGTATAGATATCTTTTTACAGAAGGAGTAGCAAAATCCTACAATTTGGGTATGCTCCCTAAAGCACCCCCTCCTTGTGCCATGGACTGGCTGGATGCAGAAGAGTGGTGGGAGGCAGCAGCTGGTGAACCCTCAAGGGAATGCCATGGGAAAGAAGGTGCAGAGCTAGGGACAATGCGTGGTCAGAGGAAGAAGCAGCAGACTTGGGAGAGGAGGATGTGTTGAAAGCAGAAGAGGTAACAGGGTTTAGTGAGCAGGAAGAGGCTGTGGCAGAGGGCAGTTCAAACTTTGAGGCTGAAGCAGAGGCTGGAGAGGAGAGGGGCCAGGAGGCAGAGTTGAAATAGGCTGCTGAAGAATCCAGGGAGTCTCTCCCTCCTGCTGCGACTAGATCCCCTGCCTGCTGGTCTGCCAGAGAAATGAACAGAGCAGAGAAGAGATTGGTTGTGCACAGACACAGTTTGTGACTGTTTGGGAAAGACCCTGGAAAGGAGGAGCCTTAGAGAGTGGTGCGAAGGCAGGGACCTTCATCCTCACAACTGCCTCACTGGGACAAGCCCTACTGGGATGAGTTGCTAGGATCACTAGACCCGTGCTGTTTGGGCTTATTTGAATAAAGAGTTAACTTCACTGACGCCATGTTTTTTTTAATTGCTGACCTACCCTTGACTCCAGCTCTGATACCCTGTGAGACCTACTAGTTTGGTCTGCAGTGCAAGGGTGAATTCTCTGGCAGTAGGGGCTATGAAATTGCAGTGCAAATTGTGCTGCATGTAAGTTGCATTACTAGACAGAGGGCATTCTAGGTAATGGCGCCCGCCCTGTGGAACACCCTCCCATCAAATGTCAAGGAAATAAGCAGCTATCCTATTTTTAAAAGACATCTGAAGGCAGCCCTGTTTAGGGAAGTTTTTAATATTTAATGCTGTATTGTTTTTAACACTTGACTGGGAGCCACACAGAATGGCTGGGGAAACTTAGCCAGATGGGCGGTGTATGAATGAATGAATGAATGAATGAATAAATAAATAAATAAATAAATAAATAATAGATTAGGCTAATCTGAGCCTAAATGCTAGTTGCACAAAAATAATCAGAAAGTGATCTTTGAACTATCAGCTTTGACCTAACAGCAAAAATGTGTATTCCGCAAATGGATAATTCTGGCATCTTAAACTTTATTTTCAAATGAATATTTCATTGAGTTTTCAGTTTATATCAATACAGCACACATCAGAAGCAGCAAAAAAACCAGGTTGTAGTTGCGCTGCCTGATACTCACATATCTTGTAGCTTGGTATGCACATTTGGATGTTTACATATGTGCAAAGCAACACAAATTGCCGTCTTAACTTTACTTCTCCCCCACCAGACCCATCAGCTCCACCTGCGCCATCTAATCTCCGAATTGCCAACTCAACAGTGAACAGTGATGGAAGTGTAAGTGTCAAGATTATTTGGGATCTTCCAGAGGAACCTGACATTCCAGTCCATCACTACAAAGTCTTCTGGAGTTGGACAGTCAACAGCAAGTCTTTTGTACCAGCTAAAAAGAAGAGAAGGAAGACTACAGATGGGGTAATTAAATTTAAAAATGTGACACTGTTAACTTTGACTTAAGTCAAAGATACTTAACACCTTGACTTAAGATGATACTTAAAAGGAAAGAGAGAGAATATTAAGGTGTTGGCTATAATCAAAGGGGAACATAAAAACTTTAAAGAAGGCTATTTATTTTTTTTGTGTGTGGAAAATAATAAAACAATGTTTGATTTCAAACCTTTGGCAACTTGTGGTTCATTCACTGAAGTAGCACACACTAAGCCCCCTTCCTATATAACTGTAATTTACTGTGTTCAGACATTTCCATAGTTGCCGCACAGAAACCTGTGTAGGCTACCTTTGACTACATTCACATTATAGTAATAGAAAAAGCAATATAATAGTTTAAGGTAGTATCTGGTGCCATTTAAACCAAAGCTGATTGTTTTTAGTGTGAGAATAACAATAAAGAACACTATAGTCTTGTATCACCCCCAAAACACATTTGGGCAACGACTTTCATATGCTCCACTGATTTGGGTTTTTAAAACTAAAACTACAACAAGGGCAAAAGGCAAAAAAATGGTAAGAGACAGTGTGGGTATGTCCCACTACTTTGCTGAACACAGATGAATTCATGATTCACTGGGACTGTCTGTGCCCTGCTGCAACTAAGCCCATAGGGTGCACTAACTGATTGGCAACTAGTCTTCAGTCTGCATACCTGTAAAGAAAGATTTGACACCCCAGCACATACGGATACATGCTGTAGTAAGCTAATTGTTGCCAAATCTGATACAGCTCAAGTACAATAGTGTCAAATGTACTACAGTGTGATGTAGCCAAATGTTGCTAACTCAACAAAAGAAACGAAGGAAGAGGAGATGGTTCTAATTGCTCCAGCTCTGAGTGCTAAAATCTAAGTACATTCCGATCCGGTTTTTTAAAAAAATCAAAATCTCAGCTTTTACAAATTTTTATTTGGCAAGTCCCCTTGTTGGATCAATGCAATGGCCAGCTTTGTGACTGGTAAATGTTTCCTAACCGTCATACACAAAGCAATAAAATGTACCTATATTGTTGGCAAAATGGTTGCTTTATTGAATTTAAGTTGGCGTAGAAGACAGCAACAGTTTATCTACCTTCACCTGTTCATTTGATAGAACACACAACTTCTAATGTGATTGTGTTTTAGGAAATCCATCACTGAACTGTGCATATATTTTATTTTTTAATTGTAGTCCCAGAATTATGTAGTTCTCGAAGGCCTACAGCCAAACAGTAACTTCATGGTGGAACTGCAGGCAGTTACATACTGGGGTCAAGTACGCCTGAAAAGTGCCAAAGTGTCTCTTTACTTCAGTTCTACTCAGACAGCTGTTAACAGTAAGTGCCGTTTTTAGAAAGGAACCTAACATCTCATAACATTTGCTTAAGGAGATATCTGTCTATACGAATGTTCTAGGTGACACCTTTGCTACATGTCCAATTCATAGTTTATGCTCTCTGCTCTCCCACTTCATTAGCAATCTACTTGCAGCACAACGTTCTTGTGTGTAGAGAATAGTTTGACTGATATAGCTTGAAAATTGCCTCCTCCTTTCATTCAGGGATGTGTGAGTCCAGAGGTGCATTGAAAATGAGTGCCACAGAGGTTAGTGCTGAATATGGTAGCATTTGAAAGAGACTAAAAAACAGATCCTTTGTTTCTTCTGAATTGGGTGCCCTTAGACACTCACCCAGACATGTGGGAGTTGCTGCTTCTTGTCCATGAGTACTTCCCACATGGCTGGGACCATATTTAAGTGACTAACTACATGGGCAGAACCCAGTCATGTTACACAGTCAGAACCTTCTCCCACGGCAGTGCTGATTCTGTGGTAAAGTCTGGAATCTGATCTGCCTGTGTGGTTCTTCTAGATTCTTTGGAGTTCCAGCAAGAATCTCTGAGTTGGGTAAAAATTACGTGTGTTATACGTCTAGCTCACGTTATGTGTCTGGCTCATAGATTATATGTTGTCCAGTGTTAGCTAAATGGAAGGCACTAAGAAGTACTTACACATGGGAATATGTGAACTATTATTCTCTTTTTATAGTTTGTGGTTGTCCCGTGAGAGCCAGTATTAGTCTTCAGTTCCTATAGCATGTACACATGCGGAGCCAATTTAAATGCTGCAAGGAGGCAGGAGATAATTAATAATTATCTATAGTGTACAGACAGCAAAAGCATGAGCATAGCTGTTATGTATTATGAGAGACACTGTGAGGACACATGTTATACAAAGAGTTTCATAATGCTAATTTGTATAATTTATGAAGCAGCCCTGAGTGACGTATGGCAGGAAGACATGTGTCTTGTCTCCCAGTCAATATATTGAGGACATTCTTTTGTAAAGCACCAGTCTCAGTTCTATTTATTTATTGAGGGATTTCAGGAAATACATTATGTAAGGTTCATCTAGTTTCCCTACGCACATTAGAAGTGATGGAGAAAAAGAGTAGTTGTTACATTTTTACTTTTTGATGGTTAGCTTCCATTCTCTGCTGCATATCATATTCAATTTGCAGTGTACGAAATCTTTGCCAGTCTAGTTTCAGTTACCCTAATCTGCTCATGTGAATCTTGTGGTTTCAGCAGTTTATATTCACTCGCTCTTTCCGTTACCAAAGCTAGTTTTAAATTCACACCTTCAGCTACTTTGGGACTTTTAATATTTTCTTGACTTTCCTTCTTCCTCTTTTGTAGATCATATTTCTGTGAAATGTGTTATCTGTCCCATCATCCCCCCCCAATTGATTTTTATATTTTGTATTGGCAGTTCAGAAGCAGTCACAGATCACTTTACCTATTGTTGCCTACGCATGACTTGCAAAGGTCTAATCTTTGTAGTCCTGACACTAATAGTGTGTTTTATATTGCAAACAGCCCTGTGAAGGCAGTATAGAATTATTATTATTATTATTATTATTATTATTATTATTATTATTAAACAACTTTTGTGTGACACAATCTTGGCAGGTGGTGGTACTGATGGGTTTAAGGTGACCTTCTTTGTAAAGCTTCATTTTAATAGTTAGCTCATGAGAAACTGCCATGTCCACTGTCCTAGATTAGCTTAACTAGGAATTCTTTTTGTAACTCCTTTAAAGGGATTCTACCTTAAAATGTGTTCGTGAAACACATTCTCCTATGTAACACATTCTCCTATGTAACACATTCTCCTATGTAATCTATAGAACTGATAAGAGTTATCACTACAACTCACTTTAAAAACACTGCTTTAGGGCTATCTAATATTTCCTGTTTCTTCAGCAAATAGCAGAGAATGTAGTTATGTGAAGTCTGCTGTCCTTTTCACCTTTGAGGTCCCCCCCCCACATATTCTGTTCTAGTTTAGTTAATTTATATTTTTTGGGTTGGCTCTTGTATATACAAGTTATCGTTTTACTAACTACTGCTTTGGTTGGCTTTATATAAGGCCTAAGGGACGCAGGTGGCGCTGTGGGTTAAAGCCTCGGCGGTTCGAATCCCTGCGGCGGGGTGCGCTCCCGCTGCTCGGTCCCAGCGCCTGCCAACCTAGCAGTTCGAAAGCACCTCCGGGTGCAAGTAGATAAATAGGGGCCGCTTACCAGCGGGAAGGTAAACGGCGTTTCCGTGTGCGGCTCTGGCTCTGGCTCTGGCTCTGGCCAGAGCAGCGATGTCACGCTGGCCACGTGACCCGGAAGTGTCTCCGGACAGCGCTGGCCCCTGGCCTCTTAAGTGAGATGGGCGCACAACCCCAGAGTCTGTCAAGACTGGCCCGTACGGGCAGGGGTACCTTTACCTTTACCTTTATATAAGGCCTAGCCAAATATTGCATTTATTTGAATGTTCAACTATCTGAATAATATGAATTCATAATGGCTGCAATTCATTGATTCACTTTGGCTATGAATATATTTCATGATCTTCCAAGGGAATTTTTGGCTTCTTTGAGAAAGAAGCAGAAAATAAGTTAATCTTAGAGAGAGAAAAAAGTGTAGGTATTTGGATTTATTTTTTCCAGTTCATTATTTATGTGAAAAGGGAGGACTGGCAATAAATAATAGCACTGTTTGATCATAGTCTTGTGTGTTTATATTTAATCTACATTTGTAGAGATTCCTCCCCAAAATATTGGGTCTGAAGTGTGGGCATGCCCCGCCCCAAATGTGCATGTTCTCAGGCATACTCCAACTATGTATTTATGTGGCTGAACAGCTTTTAAATGTGGTTTCATGTAGTTTTCAGTTGTGGCTCATGCTAGATCTTGACCTCTTCAAATATGATAAGCCCTGAATGGGAACAAAGCTGTAAAAAAAAAGGTTAAATCCAGATGCTTAAGAAAGGGGCAATTTCTGATTCTTAGGATATAGCAACACCACATTTTTATACCATTTTTAACCACAACTCTCTACATCATTCCTCTTCCCCAAGGAACTCGGGAATTGTAATTTAATGGGATGTCTTACTGTATGTGTACTTTTCTTTTTTTAAAAACCCTACATTTATGGAATAATTTGCAATATCCTGTGAATTCAGTGGAATCAAAGCAATGTCCTTCACCAATGAAAACACAGATTTCCCACTGATGTTTGTTTTGCAGAAGAACAGGTATCTATAGTTGAGAAAGCAACTGATGCTGCCCCATCCTTTAAAGGAAGAAGACCCACTCGTCTTCTTGAAATCGGAGTGCCTTTTTATCAAGATGATCAACTTCAGGTGAAAGTGTATTGGAAGAAAACAGAAGGTGGGTAAAAATCTATTTGAAATCCAGATAGGTTCATGGTGACCCAACTACAGAAGGACTTCTGCTAGTTGTACAAAGTTTGATTAGCATTTTAGGAGAAGGATAATAAAATCTTCTGGGAATTTGTGATGAGAGCAGTTGTGGACTAAATATACTTTTTGTTACAAGTGAAGAAATTGAAATACAAGTCACAGAACCACATTTTAAACACAGTACCCTTTTGAATTAGTTATATTTGCATTGTCCCCACCATTTCAGTGGGCTGGGTACTTATCCAGCTCTCAAACCTACCATATTTTCCAGCAGTTTAGTGCAAATGTTGTATTGAGACCAATCACAGGACCTTTTGTGGAAACCCCTTCGCAGCTTACAACAAAGCTTTGTCCTGCCTCACCAGAAAGAAAGATTCTATGTTTTGATGTGATTCTTTACAGAGTTAACTAGGGTATATGTTTAGTTGTAAAACTCACAATAGAAAATTAAGCGTTGTAGCCAACTAAGTTCTACTCAGAGTAAACCCACTAAAATGAATGAACCTCGGTTAGTCATGTCCATTAACTTCAATGGATTTTCGTTGAGTAGGACTGGCATTGGATAGAATCCAATACATTTCTATCAAAATACAGTATAATTGGAGGCTACATATTTAATGTGCTTCCTCCTTGAATACTATCTGTACTATTGAATATGCACTATAGAAGCGAAAGCTGTTATAAAGTGATGCAAACTAAAATGCAGATTTAATTAAGCAGTAGAACAATTCTACTCAGTGATTGAATTATAGAAGCGTTTTAAAACTAAGTTGTGGATTTAGCAAAGCAGTGCCAGATTTAGGGTGATGCGGGTGGTTCCTGCACATAGGGCACTGAGCTGAGGGGCGTATAATAATAATAATAATAATAATAATAATAATAATAATAATAATATATTAATATACCTATATTCATATAAGTACAAAAAATACTATGAAAATAAGAAATATGAGGTGGGGCATATTTTGTCATCACCCAGGGTGCATATTACCAAAGTCTGCCCCTGAACCAAGCCAAAGTGGACCAGCACTGTGTTCCTTGGCTTTCATTCATTCTTACTGTTTACATGCTTTGATAAGTGCTGTTCATCTGGCTGGTACCTGGCTCTTGGCACTTAGAAAACAAGATATTTTAAGATTAAGGTGGCTGAATTGGAGAAATATGATAACGTGCTAAGCATACACCTCTGTCTGTTGTGTGGGAGATTTTATAACTTGGAAACATAATGGTGGGTTTGCGATGCTTGTCTTGACTTGCCTGTTTGCTTAAAATGCATTTCACAACGATGAATTTTGCCATCTTCCTAGCTTTAAAAATATATATTTTATATTTCCCTAAAAATAAAATAAAAACTTAATTAGAATATTATTCCTTATTCCTGTCATTTTAGATTTATCAGTTTGTGATGTTTGAAGAGCAAGGCTATTTTCCCTTGGTATAATCTTCCTTTTTATGTGACTTCGCTGAGCACATTGTAATAGACAACATCCTCTTTTCTTTTTTTAAAGAAACTTTCCCCCCCTTATATGAGCTGTAAGTGACTAATGTTGTTGCTATTCACATACAGGGATCTAGGAGTATGTCACTTATTCAGGCCACCCAGCAAGTTAATTATTGAGCTGGGATTTAAATCTCTGGAAACCAGGTTCACATATATAGTGCTCTATCCAGTATGCCACACTGCCTGAAAGCATTTGTGGAATGCAAAGAATGCAGTATCTGGAATAGTTTGTTAAAATCTTAATCACATTTTAAAATGAAATTAAGCCTGAAATACTGTTTTTATGATAGCAATAATACATTCACTTTGGGATGCGTATTAACATGAATAGACACATGCCTGAGGTAGTATAAAAAGTTTAGGAAATATTCATGATTTTCTTAGGTATAATTGTCACTGAAGTATATAGCAGTTAGGTGAGGACAATGGGTTTCTGTTTTGGAAAAATAAAAGATGTCTTTCATTTGCTCCTTTTGACACAGAGCCGGGATTAGAGAAATGCTGTAGATCCCACAAACAGCCTGAATTCAACCCTTGTCAATGAGGGGTGGGGGGTGGGGGGGTGCTTGCGGCTACATTTTTTTGGCCATTTTAGCTGTGTGAAATTAGAAATTATGTGCTATTTATGTAACACAGGGGAACTTACTCAAATGCTTTTAACTCTTTGGCACTGGGAGCTGACAACTCTGGGACTATGTTGCCAGGAACAGATGCATACTCAACTCTCAGCCTGAGATGATTAACTGCATGTGACAATTAGGGTCATGTGCAGTACTGAAATTGCTAAAATTAAAGTTTCTCATGTCACCCTCTCCACTCCACTGTTTGATGAATATAGAATTGGGAGTTTCGCATTTGTATGAGAAGCCTCTAAGTCCTTTCGGTGTCAATATCCGCAAGCTTTGAAAGTAAAACGTTTCTTCCCCTAATTTTTAAAGGCTTTAATCAGTTCGTACTTACTGCAATAATTGTGATTACTTTGCCATTTAAAGTAAGAAGCTTTCTCACCCTTGGCCCTCTGGTGCTGGGCTGGTGCTGGGCTAGGTAGAAGGAAGTGGCATGAGAAATCTAGTGTTTATGAAAGCCATGAGATTTTGGAGGCAGTCTGGAGAATTGGGTAGCTATTGGGGATGCACAAGCAAAAAAAAAAAAAGGATCAAGTATTTGCGCGTCGAGGTCCCCAAGACACCCCCCCCAAAGAAAAACACAATTGACACTTAATTTTTGTTTAAGGTTTTTGGCATAATTTTGGCCACAACTTTATTCAAATTACAGCAATGTGAGTGGTTGCTTAGGCATTGGTAGCACTAACTGACCCCGCACAGGGACAGCTCTGACATTCGCACCCCCCGCGAAGTCAGCAAGGGTAAGTCACCTGGGGAGAAAGACGGGACTAGGAACCATGCCTCACCTCTCCCCAGAATGCTCCCAGGGGCTTGCGTGGCCCTAGCCCCTTGCCAGGGGGTTTCGGACAAAAGCATGGGGAGCCCCTGGGTTCCTTTAACGGAAAACCCTTGAAGCAGCAGCAGCATTTTGGAGGGGCAGGCACAGCAGAATCCATACCCCTCCACCAGCAGCAGCATTTTGGAGGGGCAGGCACAGCCGAATCCATACCCCTCCACCAACCAATTCCAAGACCAATGCCTAACCGCAAACCTTACAAGTTGTGACGATTTGCTATGCAGTAGGCAAAAACCAAGTGGCACACACTAATCAGCCAAATGGACAAAATTCCTACCAGGCCCCTGCCCCAAAGCAGACGACCCCATGACAGGCATAGCAAGGTCAAGCAAACAGCCTAAAATTAGGGAAGGGAGGGCGGGTGATCCGAAGTAAGCAGCGAAAAGAGGAAGTTCCTCGCTGTGAGCACTGTATTTAACAAATAGGGCTGTCAATCAACAAATGGCAACATCTAGATTTCCCCAGTAACAGCCCGCCCCTGCTTAAAGGATGGCCAAACCATTTGCCTAGTAACAGTGAGGTGTCTTGTCAGCCCCGCCCGCAACCTGTGCTCTCCATGAGGGAGAACACACTTTCTGAAAGGCCAGTTCTGATGTGCACAAAAAACTTGAAGGTACTTGTGGATCTCCAATTCTGCTTCTTTCACTTCACTCTTTGATTGTTTCCTGAGAGCCCAGCAACTTATGTGCAGCAGCAGGGATGGTGGCGAGAGCACTCCCAGAATATTTTTGGTCATTTTGCCATAAGGACTCTGAGACTAGTAGCCACAGCCCCTGTGGGAGGAGACACATGCTGAGGTTATGGGAGTATCTGCTGCTGCTACCACTCTCTTTTTCTGCCCTGCTCACCTTGATGCTGCTCTCAAGTATTCAGTAGGGATGTTCAGTTTTGTGAGTACTTATATTCAAACACGCTAGGAGCTATTTGGCTCCCCCCCACCCCATTCACCACAAGGTTAGCCAAGTTACGTCAAATGTGGGATGCATATCTTAGTTTTGTGCTGATTATTTTATTATTCTTTGGGTTATTCACTGTTTTCCCCAAAGGCTGCACATGGAGTGTCTGGGGCAACACAATTACCTTTTAATGATAAGTGTTGCTCACACTTAATAACTGTGTACTATACTCAGGCACACCCTGGGTGATTTGTTATATATGAGTATCTCAGAATGACTACAGTTTCTCGGTGTAGCATACAATGTCTGCTCTTCCCATCTGAATACTTGTAGTGGTTGGATGGTAAACTTTATCTCTGGGTTTTTAATGAAGCAAAATCCACCATAGATCAGCACTGTACCAAACCATCATGCATACATGTAGAGAATCTCCTGTCCTACATTCAACTTGTCCAGTATTATTTTCAGCAAATGGAAAGTGTGCTAGCTAATAAATAAACCTTGGTTCAACAGTAAGGACTGCACTGGAAATATATAATAAGCTAGAGAGCAAGCATTGCTTGTTGATTGATGTGCACGATTTACACATGGCTTTCATTGATGTGGCAGATTCCAAACCACAGTGGAACAAGCAGTACTTAGTCTGTTTACTAAGAACCTGTTCATGGGCAGCTGTGCCTGTGTCATAGGCAGCTTTCTTATACTGAATAAGACAAAATAGATAATCTAATGCTGTCTTGAGCTTAGCTCACCCCATCATTTTGCAACTGAAGTCTACCTTAATATGGCCTATAGTGCAACAAGTTGAATTTGATGCTTGGCCACACATGCAGAACATGCACAAATCACTGTGCCATCTAAGAATAGAAACACCTAGAGGTCATCATGGGCAGGCTGTTTTTATGGTCACCTCATGTAGAAGTAATTGTGATAACAGGACCTAATACAGAAATGATTATGTTTGTGAAATCTTGCATTGAAATAAATGTCCAACTAACAATAATAAAAAACATTGAAAAACAGGAACAAAGTATTACACCTTTGCTTTATTGGTTAATTTTTTTTGAGCTTTTGGTACACATATATAGGGTGTGTACCAGCACAAAATGAGGGTGCCAGTATAAAATAGCGGCAAAAAAGAGGTAGACATTTAAAAAATGGGTGTTAGTATTCCATACCAGTGAGTGTCATCACAAGAAAGTTCTCTCTCTCTCTCTCTCTCTCTCTCTCTCTCTCTCTCTCCTATTTCATGCAGCTGATACTGATCTTAATTAAAGTATTCCCTTAAGCAAGGATTGCTGACTCAGGCCTTCTTAAGGTTTTTGCTTTTGTAGAATCAATAGGAATGCTCATTCATTCATATTGTTCTCCACTAGTAAAGGTAAAGGTACCCCTGCCTGTACGGGCCAGTCGTGTCTGACTCTAGGGTTGCGTGCTCATCTCGCTCTAGAGGCCAGGAGCCAGCGCTGTCCGAAGACACTTCCAGGTCACGTGGCTGGCGTGATGAAGCTGCAGCTGGCGAGCCAGTACCAGCACAGCACACGGAAACGCCGTTTACCTTTCCGCTATAAAGTGGTCCCTATTTATCTACTTGCACTTAAGAGTGCTTTCGAACTGCTAGGTGGGCAGGAGCTGGGACCGAATGACGGGAGCTCACCCCGCCACGGGGATTCGAACCGCCGACCATACGATCGGCAAGTCCTAGGCACTGAGGTTTTACCCACAGCGCCACCCGCGTCCTCATTGTTCTCCACTAATGAGATATAAAAGCAGTATTCTTTTTAGAATGTCCTCCACACCAAGAAATTGAAATATGTTTCTTTCTTGGGTATAACATGGGTGCATGCAACCTTTCAACGAGAACATAAAGCAAACGGTTCCTTCTCACTATCCGTTTAGATCTTGTGTGGAGCTGCATCACAATGTTCTGAATGTATAACAAGTTAGAAAGTTTGCACAGACTCCCTTTGATCATTCACCAAATATTTTGCAAGAGAAGGCTATTCTGTCTTCTGTGGAAATAACAACTGATTCTTACATTTCTGCTATATTATATATTGGCTTAGTTGTATCCTTTTTACTTGGTTATATTTTCCTTTTTTTGTACTTGAGATTGTGAAATACTTATGAATGATGAGGGACTGGCAGTGATTTTTTAAAAGTTGCAAGTTATTTTAACGTGTAAATAGTATTTTCCTATTTTGTTCCATTAAGATGCCAGCAGCAGGAGCAGATATCATGTCCAATGGTTCCCAGAGTCTTGTTTGCACAATGATACAAAAGGGTCTGAAAAATCCAGTGGTATAACGTATGTAAGTAGAACTTTAGTAATCAAAAATTGAAAATAGAAAGAGGGGTATCTTAATAAAGAACATATGGGGGTATGGAAACTATCTTTATAAAAAATCCATTGCATCCAATTCTTCTCACTGTTTTCAGAGGAGCCACAACAGAGGAAACCTACTTCTTCTGTTATCCCATTTATCATCCTATACCTATTCCCTTTCATATCTAGCACAGACTCCTTGTCCTTACCTTTTGAAACCTCACACTATCTTATGGTCCTTATTTCTCATTATGTTCCCATCCATGAAATCCTCCATCTCTAGCACCTGAGCCAGGCAAAGATCTCCTGCTACATTAAATGACTCTGCTGTTCTTCCTTGCTGCTTTTATGTCTGAACGTCCCCCCTAATAGATGATGCCTCCTCAGCCCTCCCATCTTCAAAGCACACATCAAAAGCTATCTATTCTGTGTCGCATGTGACTTATATCCTACATCTTTATTCCCAACTGTAAGCAAGCTGTAAGAAAATGTAATTGCATTCTTCCCCTCCTGTCCATTTGGCCTATGTAAGGTTAGTAGTGGTGTGTTGTAGTGGTTGCATGGAAACTCCTTCCTGACACTGGCTTTACTGCTGCTTACCTGGGCAGGGAGCAGGACTGCATAGCTGTACTGGTGCATTCACATAGCCCTGATCTCACTACACCCCCACCGTGCCCCAGCCATTTCCAGGTAAGCATTAGTGATGCTGTGTTGGGATGGCAGCTCCGCCACACATGCTACTACTGTGTAAGACATCAGAAAGAACAAGAGTTGCTGATTTGTGATGGCTCCCATAAATTCTGGATGGTCAAGTAGTTTGAGGACTACTCTTCCACTTTGTGTCCTTTGGTTTCAGAGTGCTGCGATGCCATCAAGTAGCTTGGATTTGAATTCTACCATTATGCTGATGACACATAGGCATAACTTTCATTTCCATAACCAGATGCTAGGTGGGTGGTGTAAACTCTGAACTGGGGTTTGGAGATAGTTCATGTCTGGACGATGGTAAGCATACGTTGACTAGGATAGGATAGCAGAAGATGACTTAACTGCGTGATAAGGAAACTAGTCATTTAATTTTTGTAATCTTGTTTTCTAAATCAAAATGACTGGCATAGATAGCTTGATATAGGGGTGGAAGTAAACATTTAATCTGAAGCCAGATACCTCAAATGAAAGTTAATAAACTGATTTATATGTAAACTATCTTTTTGTAGGAAAACTATATAATTCTTCAAGACCTGTTATTTTCCTGCAAATACAAAGTTACAGTCCAGCCAGCAAGATCCAAAGGCCAATTAAAGGCTGAAAGTATTTTCTTTACTACTCCACCTTGTTCTGATCTTAAAGGAAAGAAGCACAAGCACATCAATTGCCCCACTGAAGGAGGTAAGCAGAGATCTGGAAAACTGGCAGAATTTTTATTATTATTATGCATTGCATTTGTATCACTCCCAATACCCACAGATCTCAGGACGGCTCACAACATAAAATCACAATATACACAATCTGGTATCTCTTGAAAAGATTAGAATAAAATAAAATTGTGAGAGAGTTCATTGTAAATAGGCGTGTTGGCAAGTCAAAGCAGGTGGAACTCTGGGGTGGTGGAGAGTCCTGCAAGCAGTCAGTTCAGAATCCTGACGAGAATGAACTGTCCCTTACCTATAGCCCTCTAGGGAGGGATGCAGGGAGGAAAAGTGAGAATCAGTAAAATAGGGGCAGAATAAGTGAAAGAATTCTGTGTGTCTATATTTTTTATGTGTCTATGTTTTTAAGCTTGAAAGAAATGCTAATAATGCTAATTTCTTCTTGTTGTGGTGGTGATTTTTGCAGTTCCAGTTGTCCCCAAAGTATTGGCCAAGCCCGAGAATCTTTCTGCCTCTTTCATTGTCCAGGACATCAACATTACTGGACACTTTTCCTGGAAAATATCAAAAGTAAATCTTCACCAACCCATGACAGGGTTCCAAGTCACTTGGGCAGAGGTTACAACTGAGAGCAGACAAAACAGCTTGCCCAACAGCATTATTTCCCAGTCACAAATACTGCCAGTAGTAAGTATCTGTGTTGTGGGATAGGAGGGAAGACTTGAGGGGACAATAACATATGCACCATTGTAATGAACATCTTTGGTTTTTTTAAAAATAATTTTTATTAACAGGCCAATCAAATCACATTAATTCCAAATTATACAGCCAAATTTTTAATTTTTTTGTTGGGGGTACCCATACTTCAAGCTCCGAAAGGGGTCCAAACATCACTCTTGCTGCTGCTTTGATTAAACAGTTCTATCCAGTTCTGTCCAGATAGTCTTTTTGTTATTTTCTTCATCCTCTTGTTGTTATCATATATTCCTTTCTTTGGGATCTCTGATAATCTTCACAAGCGGGTGAAAGACAGTAATGCCCAACAAAACAGCTTGCCCAACAGCATTATTTCCCAGTCACAAATACTAACAGTAGTAAGTATCTGCTACTTCTGTGTGGTGGGATAGGAGGGAAGATTTGAGGGGACAATAACATATGCACCATTGTAATGAACATCTTTGATCTAGCTAATGCTTTTTTTTAATTACTGTTCCTATTTTCTTTTAAGGATCATTATGTTCTGACAGTTCCCAACCTGAGGCCATCGACCCTCTACCGTTTAGAAGTACAAGTTCTGACAACAGGTGGAGAGGGACCAGCTACAATAAAATCATTCCGAACACCTGACTTGCTGATGTCTCCACACAGTGAGTATTGACAATTTATGGGGAAGTATTTTGAAAGATGTCCAGGTAGTATATCTGTTTACTAGAAGATTATTTGTCCTTCTGAAGTACAGATCACACCTGGCAGGTACTTTGATGCCCATACAAACCTTGATGGAATGCCCACTCGAGGGTATTTTTGTTTGTTTCATTTAAACATGGTGGAACCAAACCCTGTTGCCAGAATTCACCATACACCGTGGCCTTGATTCAGTGGCTCAGGTTTGTGCACCAGACTTCTAAGAAGCAAGAAAACTATTGGTGCCTGCAATGAGCAGCTTACATGTGTGCCAGCCTTCTACCGCCCAGAACGACCCCCCCTGCTTATTTAATCTTCAGAGTGATGCAAAAGAAAATATTTTTTCTTCTACCAACATTAATACAGATTTGTACCAGTCATAGTTGATTTATAATGTTTTCCTTTATAGGACCTCATCTGAAGCAACACCACTCACATCATTATAAGCCACCACCTGAAAAGTACTAAGTTGCATTGGATTTTTAACTAACTGGAAAGGAACATAAAAGAGCTCTTGTGAAAATATCAGAAAAACACATCTATACTGGACTATGAAATGGCCTGTGCTTTCAGTGGATGCTCATCATTTGAAAAAATGTTTTATGAACTCCAGGATGAAGTATGCCAGGCAAGGATCACGGTATTCACGTAAATAGAAACATCCTACATCTATGAAAATTTAAAGAGTATATGAATATAGTGATTTGCCAGCATCATAGCGTACACTGTTTGACATTCACACACTTCTCAGTCTTTTACTGTCTATGTGCATGGTGGTTTTTTTGTATTATAGAGAGTTTTAAATGTATAGATGTAAACAAACATTTATCTGTTATCAATTTACTATATCTCTGATCCTGTAACTATTTGTCAAGAGAAACAGAATCTGTTGACAGGGCGGTCTCCAGTTACAATGCAAGCACAACCACTTTTAGCTGCACAGTATAAATTCCCTTCCCACTTCTATTTCTGTGGGCCAGAGTAACTGTTTAGATGGCTACCACCCACAAATCCCATATTTTGATTGGTTTAATGAAGACCCTTGATGCACTGTGGCAGATGGGGAACTCCCCCCCCCCAGCTAAAGTGTTATCATTCATTTGTAAATGCTGCCAATCCCAGATCATCTTGGCAGAAAGGTGTGTGCATTAGGAGAAACATACAAGAGGTTTGTTGGCATCCATCTGTCCCAAGAGACAATGGCAGGAGTTTCTGGAAGGAGGCGTACAAGGTGCCATCCAAACATCTTAGGGACTCTCCTCCAGATTTGTGTAGGGTTTGCTCCTTAGCCTTTTCTTCTCCCAAAGATAACCTGCAAGGCAGTGGAGGTTTAAAATCAGAGTTTTCCTTTTCCTAGATAGCCTACCTTCCCAGGTTGATTATCCCCATTTGCCCCTCACTTCCATCTACAACATGTGCAGAAACTGCCTTTTTGACCATTAGATCCATTATTGATCTCATCTGCTCTATCCACTGGAGCCTCTCTCTGCATGCGGGGGCAATCCCTAACTGACAGAGGCTTTGAGACCCATTGGCTACCATCACCTGGTTTAGCTGGCTAGTTGAAGCCATTTTTCGGGTGTGGCTGCTATCACATGCTGACAGCTTTTAGGAGCCACAGGTAAGAGCTGAGTGCAGAGTGAGGACCAAGGTGGACAAACTACCCCAGAAGGAGCACAACGTGTCCCACACCTAGAGGTACTACACCTCCCCCAAACAAGAGGTTTACTATCTAAATAATAGTGGATTTTGTGTGCATGCACAAGAATGCTTGTTGCAATCTGTTCTCTTGCCATAAATCAGAGAAAGGAAAACTCTGTTCAGACCGAAGGAAATATTCTTACATGGGGAGCTTTCCAGGCCACCTGGCAGATAGACTAGATGAAAAAAGTGGACTAGGCAACTCGTACCTTTGTACAGTAGGCTACATTCCTGTTACGAAAAAGTCAGACATCCATTCCGCCAATCTCTCCATCTCTCAGGCAAGCAAGAGACATTATTACAGTTCAAGAACACATTCCAGCCAGGCAAATGCATTTGAGGAGGGTGCAGAGCAAGGACAATGAGGGGTGTTAACTTTGGGAAGATTTGTGACTTATTGAGAGTTCTGAGGACTGGATAGAGAGGCCTGAGGTTTCCCACCTCTAATGTAAATGAACATGGAAGCACATACAGAGAGAACTTCATGTAGAAATTCCAGTACACATGATCCTCAGGATGAAGCTGTTAGAATTACATGTGTTCTTAAATATTCAAATATTGATGTCATTTTATTGAACTAAGCAACACCTCTGAGGATTTTGAATATATTTTTTTAAAGGAAACCTCCTTTACTGTGTTATGAAGCACCACAGCCAAACTTTATTAGCCTAAATAATTTCCACATGTTTTCAGCAAAATAGTACAGGGTGACGCCTTCAGATTTACAGTTAATCATTTTTCTCTTGCCCATTTTGCTTTGTAAGCACAAATTAACATGCTTGATAGAAAGTTTCTAGATATCCTGCATGTTAATTAATGCACAGTTCTGATTTTGGTGATAAGCACTAGAAGACATTTTCCTTCATATTTTTATGTTTTAACTTCTAAAAAAAAATCTAAGCACACATGGGTTGTTGTTTTTTAAAGTCTTCATTAGCCCTTCATTTTAAGCTTTGTATTCATAGAGAAGAATAAAAATCTAGGAAAAGGGAAAGGAACCATGGATGGTTAAGTCCAGTCAAACTTGATTATGGGGTGTCGCTTTCCAGTACTTAGAAATCAAGAATATCTGAACTACATCTGAAAGTAGTTCCCACAATTTAGGCTTGCCATACGTCAGGAAAATTCCTGACATGTCCTGGTTTTGGGGTGTAAAAATGGTGTTAGGGGGAAATTTTGTGGGTGCCAGGAATGTTACTTTTTGAAATATGGCAACCCTACATAATTGCCAGGGGATCCGAAAGTGGATTAAGTTCATGGGAGGGTGTAGAATTCTGAACAATACCTAGTTCATCTTCATGTTCATTCCCTCATCCCACCCTCAGCAGCAGGCTTGGATTTTTAGCTTTCATTTTCTTTTCTTTTTTTAAAGTAAGCCACTCTATAAAGAAAGCTAGAAAACAAAGTGTGGAGGCAACATTTTAAGGCTTACTAGGCAGATGTCCTTGAATTATTCCATAGGCATTTATGGGCTTGAGCAACAACTCTGTACTTGTTGTTGCAAATACAATTCATTGTTTCAGAGAGGTTACATGTGTTCATCACTTCACCACAGTATCAAGAGAAGACTTTAACACCTATGAAGCAGCCATTACATTTCAAGCATTGCAATCATATATACCTTTTGTGCCATTTCATATCACCTGGATGGTGAACACAGTTATATGGAGACAGCTTCCAAATATTGAGGGACTGAGAACAGCTTGTATGCATTCAGTTTTCATGTAATGCTTTTTCTTTCTGTTCAATAGATAGAACAAAAACCCACATATATGTTGAGTTCTAATCTCTTCAGTTTGGATTTTAGCCCTAAACTATGGTAGAGTGTTGGACGTGAATGTGGCCAATGCTGTTCAATAGCATTGGTTTTTGTAATCAGTTGCAAGTAATCAAGTTAATCACATGTATCAGTGAACATCCATGAGCATGGAGAGTAAAACTTCAGCTGATATCTGTGTAGTTCTGAAGACAGTTAAATAGATACTTAAATGGCATTGAAATCACTGAGTTATATCATTATGCCAGGGCTTGTCCGTGTAGGGATGAGTTTAGCTACAAGAATATCATCAGCCTTCAACCAGATCTTGAATAATATACGATCAGGGCCCAAATAGTTTTATTCCAATGTATTGCCCTTGACAAAAAAGGTGATATACCAGTAAATACTAACTTATTTATTTTCAGAATACATATCCTTTTCCTTAATCCTTTTGTTGTGGCTGTTAAGTGTTCTTAAACCTTTGATTGATACCTGTGGACATGCAAGTTGCTATAAATGTCATATACACTTGCACATTGTAACCAGGAATATGATGCTTATATGTTGTTGCATGTTTTTTTATTATAAAAAAATTAAAACTTTATTTAAATTAGTAAATTAATACCTACAGATGTTGATGGCTCTATATGGTTTGCATGCCAAAACTCATAATTCAGTTATAGGCATGAAGTCTATAGCTGTATTACCTCTCTTGAATATATTGGTAAGGTACAATTTGAAAAGTAATTAATAGAGGTTCTATATGTAAAAATATTTTTCCGTTTTATGTAATTATATTGTAGTGTGGAGATAACAAAACTACTTATCTGTTAACTAAATTGGCTGTAGAAATCATGTTTTTACAACAGTCATTTAAAAGTCAGTATTTATTTATATATGTTTTACAAAAGATGGTTCATTTGTGTGTGTCAATGTTACTTAGAATAATCCTTGTAAAAACATTTTGTAAAAAAATGTAAATAGGCTGCTGTTTCCTCATTATTTTAATGTTTAGATTTTGTACATAAGTTTAAGTAATAAACTACCCTTCTATATAGAAATTTAGTCTCACATAATTGTTAATTCATTGATTCAAAGTGCCTTCCTATAACCACAGTTCTCTATAGAGAGTGGTTGCGATTCTAACCTAAGCATGAGGCTGGTCATTCATAGCCCTGTTTTATACTCTAGTCTAATGCATCTAGGGTAGAGAGGGATGACTAAATTCAGCATACCCACACCCTGCTCTAAACAACTGTCCAACACTAGGCAGAAGGCATTCTTGCTCTCACTTGGCTTGCTGTTTTCTTAAAGAAACTTGAAAGGTGGTGTGCATGGGCTACACACATTTGCTTCTCAGGAAACTCCCGCTAACCAGTTTGCAATTTATGTTTCTTCCACACCAGTTTATGTTTCTTCTATTGTATGGTTACCAGATTTTTTTCAATGAATCCAGGGACACTTTTTTTTTAAATTACATGCTTTGTTATCCATAATTACATCTATACATCAGTTGTTTTGCTGTCTTGAGAAGTCCGGAGGAGGAGGGAAACCTGGGGGGTGGAGTTGGAAGCAGAGGTTGAGAATATGACTGTGGGATGATCACAGAATCACAGATTTGGAAAGGGCCTCTGAGGGGCATCTAGGTCAACCTCCTACAATGGAGGCACCTCAACTCAAGCAGCCTCAGTTTAAAAGAACATAAGCCTTCCCTGCTCCATTTACAGCTATTGTGACCCAGAAGGTACCCTCCCCAAGCCCCATCCCACCAATCTCTCCCTTTTTATCAAAGGGAAGGGGAGGGAGGCAAGCAAGCAGAGGTATTTTTAAAGGCTCCTTTAAATTTTTTAAGGTTCATTTTTAATAAGGAGGGAACAGGAAAGCTGTTAAGGGGGAACCAACATAACCCCCCCCCAATAAACATCAAACATTTCTCCCCTTTTATTTTTTGCTAGTGGGGGTGGGTGCAAAGAAAGAAAAATGAAGAAGCAGCACATACATGCAGCACATAATGATGTATAAGGTTGGGGAACCAAATGTGTGAAAAGACTAAGGGAGAATTGGGAAGAGTTTATGAGTAAGGAGGAAAAAATGGGGAGACAGACAGTAACACAGAGAGAAGGGAGGGAGGGAAGGCAGTCCAATGTAGCTCACAAACACGCAAAATGGAACAAAAGAGGCAAGACAACCCCCCCCCCCGCTTAACTTTGAAGCAACAGCCTCTGTCTGCTTTTTGCCGGCAGAATTCCCCCCTCACCCCGGAATGTCCCCAGATTTAATGTAATGTCCACAGATTAATCATATGCCTGGGGACTTCCAGAGATGGAACATGGCGGGCACATGCAGGCACAGTGGCAGCCTCAGCAAAACCCCTCTGCACCTCCGGCTCCAGAGGAGGCACTCTCTGGAGTTGTATCAGATGACGGCTCTGGGCTCTGGGGAGGGTCTCCTCACGAGCCAGAGGTGCAGCGGGGTTTTGCTGAGGCTGCCACTGAGCCTGCATGTGCCCACCATGTTGCATCTCTGGAAGTCCCCAGGCATATCATTAATCTGTGGACATTACATTAAATCTGGGGACATTCCGGGGTGAGGGGGGAATTCTGCCTGGGGACAGATTGGTGGATCCAGGGACTGTCACTGGGAACCGGGGACGTCTGGTAACCATATTCTATTGCCTCTGTTATTAAAGTTCTCAATGCTAAGATAATTTTTCAGGTCCTTTATGGAGCTGCTATTTGAATCAAGGCGGCGTCTTTGGATTTAAATGGTGTTTCTTACAAGCGCTTTTATTCCTGTACCTGTTTCTAATGCAGCTATGCTATTGGAAACAGAGGGGACTAACCCTTTGAAGCAAGAGACAGGCAGGCAGTCCTGCTTAAAATTTATACCTTTAGGATGGCAGCAGGGCTGTTGTTGTGACTTCTTGATGGCAGTGATTGTAGTGTTTGGACAAAACATGTCACCCCTAAAACTTGTAGCATTGGAATTCCACCCTCCCTTGTTCTTCAGTTGGGAATATCACTCAGCATCAACTTTGGTAAAGCAAAGATTATGGATATTTTCCTGGACCGTTTTGCTCATTCTTTTCTGGACTGTTTTGCTTGCCTGCCTTGTACCTTAGTCATTTCTAACATTGATCCTTTTCAGTTAGCTGCTTGTTTTAGGGATTTGCATGTAGTTAAATAGCAAAAAGCTTTTATTGTGGACAGATTTAAGTTATTGCCTTCTCAAAATTGCTTTTTAGTAGATATGCTGGTGTTCTTTTCTCCTTGTAAGATCCAGGAGGTAGAATCTGTGTTATATGTTCTGTTTCCTAATTTTTAGGCTGGAACTCATCTTCCAATGATTGTCCTTTCACTGGCCAAACTATCAGGAAGGTCAGGTCAATTGTATTTTAAATACTTGCTGGGAAATAAAATCCCATAGGTGTCATTGATAGGGGCCATTTTTTTTTTTACCAGCTGCTGTGAAAGCAGGAGGCAATTACCCATCTCAAGTTGGAAGTCTATTTTTGGGAGGGGGAGCCTACGTATAGCAAATACAATACTATGTGGCACCAAACCAAATTGAATCTGATTTAGTGATGGTTTATTGCTCTTCAAATATGCTACCGGTATTACACTATTCAAGGTGCATGTTTGGCAAAGGGGGAGGAATGTCTATGTCTTTTGTTTACAGGTGATATAATTTTATTACCTGGAATGAACCCAATCTCCTCAAGAAAGGCCTGAAGCCAAAATACTGGCTTTTCTCCAATGACAATACCACATAAGCAAAATCAAAGGAACCAGACTGTGGATTGCAGACAGATATGAGCTTTGGAAAATGTATAACTGCAGGTGATGCGACAGAGAATTAATCTTGCCAGTAAGACACTGGATTTCCCCACCTTTGTCCCTGCTGTCAAGGTAACACTTCTTGGTGTCTTCTTAACATTTGGGGCTGGTTTGTAGCCATCATTCTTGAAACTGCAGAAGTAAAAGCTAATAATAGGATACCTTCCCAAAGACAACACATTCTACTTTCCCATAAATTCTGGAGGAGATACATTTATTTTAGCCGTATGCAGATTGAAAAGGGCATAGTGAAAGTCCATTGGAGAGATTAAATATTTTACTATGCATGTAGGTTTCAATGAGGGCATAACTTGCTGGTAGTAAGGTGGGGGGAGGATGGAATCTATGTACTAAAATATTTGTTTCTGGCTTAATTTTTACACTCAAAAGGGAAAGGAGCAGATCCCCAATGGTAGGGTCTAATTTAGGTTGAAGAGAAGACTCCCTGGAAAAGACCCTGATGTTGGGAAAGATTGAGGGCATAAGGAAAAGGGGGTGACAGAGGACGAGATGGTTGGACAGTGTTCTCAAAGCTACCAACATGAGGTTGACCAAACTGCGGGAGGCAGTGGAAGACAGGAGTGCCTGGCGTGCTCTGGTCCATGGGGTCACGAAGAGTCGGACACGACTAAACAACAGCAACAATGAACTGCATCTCTTTTCTAATAGAGAATGATATTCTTTGCAAAGTCTAGTAGCCAGTTTGCTGCCTCTTTGGACTTGAAATCATGTTATGCAATCATCAGGGTCAGTGGCATAGCGTGGGTTGTCAGCACCCGGGGCAAGGCAAGTAATTTGCGCCCCCTAACCCGTGGATTTGCACCCCCTAACCCGTGGATTTGCCCTAACCCCAGATGTTGCGCCCGGTGCGGCCGGCCCCCCCTGCACCCCCCATGCTACGCCACTGATCAGGGTGACTAAAGTCAATCACCTTCTGGGGTCATGATCAACACAAAATGAACAGTATGATTCGCTGAAAAGAAGCTAAGTGGGCTGAACCTAACTGGAAGAGAAAATAGGTTAACAGCAATTAAAGTTTGCAAAAAAAGATATATATACCCACATACTTGGGAGTAGATCTCACTGAACTGTTCTGAATAACTGCATTCAGAGCTGCAGGTTAGATCTGACTTTCTGCTTAAGTACTTCAGCTCTGAGATCATTTTAACTGTTGAAAGCAGAATGTGACATCTTAAACCAATATAGGTTGTGATATCTGCACACCTGCTTTATGAATTTGTCTCTGCCAGAAAGCCATAGAAAAACAAAGGACAGACCACTCCTAGTTTTAATAACCTTGGCTGTGATTAATTAGATACTTTCCCAATGGTAAAGGCCTACTTGATTACTCTTGAGATTTTTACTTTATTTTGCCCATGTCAAATATGCATCATCTTTTGAAATACTTGGCTGCAGTGATCTCAAGAAGTAGCGTAATTTATACGTTGTTCGGTGCAGCTGCTTATTAGTTCCATCAGACTACTTTGTAACTTGCCCAGATATATTGCTTCAAACGTGTTTGCCAAATACTTTTGCTAAAAAAAAAGTTGAATTGTCACCTATAGCTTGGCAAATTCTGCAAGGCGTACAAATTATGCTAGAGTTACATGACCTAGATTGTGGAAGAACCCACTTTCAGTTAGTTGCCTTAAACAGATGTGAATGAATAGCAGAGATGGTCCGATAACTGGATAGCCAGAAAGAGCAATTTAAGTTCCCTATGTCTGGATAATATCATGCAGCACAAAGCTGACACTACTTTAAATCTTTGCTGTATGTTTGTCCCTCAGGAACTACAAATGTGTATCCATTTCATACCTTTATTGGGGGGGGGTATCTCACTTGAATGATTTGCATTTTGTTTTCATATGTAGTCTCAGCAGTGCGAAAAGAGACTTTTGTTTCAGAGTTTTCTGATAATAATTATCCTAAAGTCAGCTAGCGAATGTAGCAATACATGTGCAGGCTAAATACGAAATACTACTTAAAAGAGAGGCCATTTTAGATCCTATTTGGTTTATTTTGCCTTTGGATTCTTTCTCTTCCTGAAATCCAAGCTAAGACTTCAGCTTAAGTTTCTGTTCTTGGGGCTACTAGAGCATTTTTAATATATTTTTTTACAGGCATGGTTTCTTGAAGCCTTTATTTGATTATTTAAGACAGTATATTTTTTCATAGATATTTTTTGTCAGAATTCTTTGAGGGTCTTTATTTTTCTATGCTTGCTTATCTCTATAGCTGTAAAATTATTTCTCACCCACAAAGTTACCATATTTGTGATGGGGAAAAAAACTACTTGCAAAATAAAATCTCTGCATTTAAAATCTACGTTTGGTTATGGGATAATTAAACACCCATTTTGACATTAACTGGCTAATAAAAACCTCATGTGAAAAAATGTGTCTGAATGCCATGGGTAATTTAGTTAGACAAATCAAATCTTACAGAAGTCAAAACAATTGCCTTCGCACAAAGATTAAGGGTTATTTTGCTCCCAACATGAACTCGAACAATGACAAAGTTAGCAGGGATTTGTTCTCTCTGAATGCAGGCTGAAACAGTATTTGTGCCCCTCTGTAATTTTCAGTGCATGTGCTCCTGGAAATCCTGATCTTCAAGGTACACCACAGGATTAATTAATTTAAATGTGGCTTGCTACAGTTCAGATTTTAGGCTATTCTGTCAGTGGGGCTCTCACCCCACACTGAAACTATGCAATACAATATGGAGTGAAAGGGCAATAGAAAGCTTGGATAGAAATTCCAGACCTTGTTGGCCAACTTTGTTGGCCTAGCATTGAAGCTGCTTTAGGTCTATATACCACTGGAACAGGGATTTGCTTTCATCAGCAAAAAAAATTCCATATTTGGGGGGATTTTCTCTCTAGTGCAGTAAGAGTTACAGTAGGAGCAATCCCATCTCTCATCATCTGTCAGATAGAACTTGATAACTTGATTTGCAGTGAAATCCTTTTAACTGATATGAAAATGTTATGTTAGACTTCCCTGATGCTCAGATAGCGGGCGAAATTATTCCACAATAAGCAGTTGATTTTATCATCACATAATAAACTATACCTGACATATTCCAAGAATGACTTGTTTTTTTATCTCATTGAAATAGAAGCCCCACTTGTTTAAAATGGCAATAATATGTGTGAGAGAGGTCTGCATTTCCTTTGAAGACATATATTCTCCGTGTGTGTTTTTCTATACAGAAAGGAATGTGGTAATAATATAATTTTTTAAAAGCATTACTGAGCCTCAAATCCTGTTTATGGATTTTTGCCATTGGTGTCTTGCTACTACAGAAACCACTTTATTGCTGAAGCACTGGTTCATATTATCTTGATCCTTATGTTGTCAAACGGGCAGCATTTACACCCAAAAGGGAGGTGTCAGCAATCTAAGGGAGAGATCCAAGGTTTGCAGAAGTTCAACAACAACAAAATCTTTGGAAAGTAGGAAAAAATCTAAAAGAGGCAGCGGCGGGGCGGTCTATAAATGCAAGGATTGGTTAATGGTGGTTTTAAAATTTAAATTACCTTAATAAGCTGCTGTTAGAATGAAATTACAGTTCCGTAGCCTGCTAGTTTAGATTCACTCCTTAAACACAGCCATACTTTTTTGGAAGTGGTTTCAGTACTTCCCAAAGATACTAAATTAGAACAGCAGCAACCATGGAGATGGGTGTCCATTAACTGAACATGGCCCACTCACCCCTTCACAAAATTTGAAGACATGATGAGTTAGTCATCTGTAGGATTACCCCATGATAACTTAAACATAACTACTCATATACATGGAAAGTGGTGTGTGAGTGTCTGTATCTAACATAAGACTCCAAGAGCAGGTTCTTCCATATTTGTTTTCTCCTTGCAAGCCCACGCAAACACACTGATTATAAATATTTTAGAAAGCATCTGTCAGTGTCAATGCAATGGACTGCCTTAACAACCTTTGGGATATATCAGCTATTAGTGCTTCTAGAGCCCTTCCAGTCGGGATTCAGGCCTCATCATGGGACTGAAACTGCCTTGGTCGCACTGGTTGATGATCTCCGGCGGGCTAGGGACAAAGGTGAGAGCTGTTTCCTAGTTCTGCTGGATCTCTCAGCGGCGTTTGATACCATCGACCATAACATCCTTCTGGACCGTCTTGAGGGGCTGGGAGCTGGGGGCACTGTCATACAGTGGTTCCGCTCCTTCCTCCTGGGCTGTGTTCAGAAAGTGGTGGTGGGGGATGAGTGTTCAGACCCCTGGGCTCTCACTTGTGGGGTGCCTCAGGGTTCTGTCCTCTCCCCCATGCTTTTCAACATTTACATGCAGCCACTGGGAGAGATCATCAGAAGGTTTGGGCTGGGTGTTCATCAGTATGCAGATGATACCCAGCTCTACCTCTCTTTTAAATCAGAACCAGTGAAGGCGGTGAAGGTCCTGTGTGAGTGTCTGGAAGCGGTTGGAGGATGGATGGTGGCTAACAGATTGAGGTTGAATCCTGACAAGACAGAAGTACTGTTTTTGGGGGACAGGAGGCGGGCAGGTGTGGAGGATTCCCTGGTCCTGAATGGGGTAACTGTGCCCCTGAAGGACCAGGTGCGCAGCCTGGGAGTCATTTTGGACTCACAGCTGTCCATGGAGGCACAGGTCAAATCTGTATCCAGGGCAGCTGTTTACCAGCTCCATCTGGTACGTAGGCTGAGACCCTATCTGCCTGCAGACTGTCTCGCCAGAGTGGTACATGCTCTGGTTATCTCCCGCTTGGACTACTGCAATGCGCTCTACGTGGGGCTACCTTTGAAGGTGACCCGGAAACTACAACTAATCCAGAATGCGGCAGCTAGACTGGTGACTGGGAGCGGCCGCCGAGACCATATAACACCGGTCTTGAAAGACCTACATTGGCTCCCAGTACGTTTCCGAGCACAATTCAAAATGTTGGTGCTGACCTTTAAAGCCCTAAATGGCCTCGGTCCAGTATATCTGAAGGAGCGTCTCCTCCCCCATCGTTCTGCCCGGACACTGAGGTCCAGCTCCAAGGGCCTTCTGGCGGTTCCCTCACTGCGAGAGGCCAAGTTACAGGGAACCAGGCAGAGGGCCTTCTCGGTAGTGGCGCCCACCCTGTGGAATGCCCTTCCATCAGATGTCAAAGCGATAAACAACTACCTGACATTCAGAAGACATCTGAAGGCAGCCCTGTTCAGGGAAGTTTTTAATATGTGACATTTTAGTGTATTTTTTATCTTTGTTGGAAGCCGCCCAGAGTGGCTGGGGAAACCCAGCCAGATGGGCGGGGTACAAATAATAAATTATTATTATTATTATTATTATTATTATTATTATTATTATACACCTTGAAGCAATGAGTGAGCTCTTTATAGGAGGAAACTAACCCTACTGAAGTCAAGCTTCTAGCCATTATAGTTACTAATCCAATCAGATATGCTCAGGGCAGAGGAACTTTCCTCTTTGTTCTGAAGGCCTAGCCAAGCTGTCAGCACACCTGCCAAGTCAAGTCAAGGGTTCAAAGTCCGGGGGTCAATCCATGCAAGCAAAGTCCAAAGGTCAGGAAACATAGTCCAGTGTCAATCCAAGTAAGCCAAGTCTGAAGTCCAAGTCTGAAGTACAGAGTCAAACCCAAAGAACAGCTCCATAGAGGTCCAGGAGCATCCAAGCCAAACTCCATCAACATGGATAGTTAAGCAGACACAGCACCTCAGCCCTGCTTCCCTTAGATACTTTGCATGCTGATTGCAGCATCTGGGCTTGATGAGACATGTGGCCCTCACCTGTTCTGAGCCTACTGCAGCTGAGGAATCACATACTTTCTCCCAGAGCCTGCAAACCCCACTAGCTAAGGAGCAGAGCTGTGGGCCCTTACCCACCTCAGCATCCTAGAACGCTCCTCCCGATGCTCCCTACACCTCAGCGCCGGCTGTGTTCGTGCTTCCTGTGCATTGAGCCCCATGGCCTTGCCATGCTCTGTCACTCTGTCATTCTGTGAATACTTCCTTCCCCATCCCCTGCTTGCCTTGGAACTTAATTCAGGAATTCTGAATTCAGGAATTCTGAATTCTGGGGTTCTTGCATTCATTGTCACCTCTCGCCACATGAAATGCTTTTCTTCATCTGCACTACAGAGAATGGGTCAGAGAAGAATAATTTGCCAGGACCAGTAATCAGCTTCCATGATGAGGCTGTCAGGAGTTCAGCCTACACTTGAGTAGGACCCTGGCAGAGACACATGCCCGACTAGCATGTTCTCTCCCTCCTGGTCGATCATTTGGGAGCTTCATAAACTTTCTTCTGCCCGAACATCACAGTGACCGATGCCAACCGACACTGGCACACTTAGGGATCCGCAGAGTTTGCGCATCATGCATAACAGACTTCAGCAACTCAGCATTTTGACTAATCTACTTTATTTACATATAAACACACACGGAGTACTGCAATATGGCTCCCTCTCTCTCTAGCATCAAACAGCAAAGAAAAAAAGACCAAAGGACAATAGTCCCACTTCACGGAACACAGTAACACAAACATTCTGTCTCCACCACATCCCACTCTGTGGAGTCAAAACATACACCGTCATGTGATAGATAAAAATCCCATGACTGCAATCATAGATCAGGAACTCTAACAGAGGCATGCATGCATGCAGATACTCTTAGTCATTTTTACAATGCTAAAAATAATTGCACACTTATTTAGGAAAATCACTGTTCAATTCTTCTGCCAAGGCTGAGCTTCGAGATTTAAATGGATTAAACATTTCTTTCAGATTCAAAATGTGATTTTATGGCCCGCAGGACTTAAACCACATACACTATAGAATAATTCAACTGATTTCAATAGCATGACTCCAAAGTAAGCAGCCTAAAGTTTGTAGCTTAACCCCTTTTTAGGAGCATGGCTTTACAGTTAGATACTAAACATTTTTGCTTGGGAATAAATTTCATTGGGTGGTATTCAATACCTGTCTTACTCTAAGTAGACCCATTGAAGTTAATGGAAAGGGCTAACTTAATGTCATTAATTTCAATGGGTCTACCTTGAGTAGGACTTTGGTTTTTTTTTTTTTAAAAAAAACTAATTCCATTGGTATCAGAAATATTGATCAGCAATTTAAATAATACGCCATTTATAAGTCATTTGAACCTTGAAATGGATGTGTGATTAGAAGAACCTATGAGAGATGGAAATCAGAAATAGGTTACACTGAATGAAGGAAATGTCCTTTAGTCCCATCAGAAATGTTAATCAGAACGCATCTGCATCCAAGCAGGTTAAAATTGAAATGTCCCCATGCTTCAGCTTAGGGCTTTAAATGTATGCAGTTAGTGCTTGTTATGTCACCATAGTAGAATGGTGGGCACCTCAGTATTGCTCGTGATTCCATTGAATATCAAACACAGTCAAGTATATACAAACATAAAGTATAACTGTAACTGAGGACTGAGCCTGGCAATTGTCTATGAGGTCGTGGAAAATTCCTAGTGAAATTCTAAAGCCTGCAGGTGGTAGATTCAAGACGAAATCGCAAAAGAGCACTATCACTTAAGAACATATGTTGTGCTTTACTTCTTGCTCATAATCACCAGAGAGGCAGAGGTGCATCTGAGGAATACATGTGGTCTGAAACATAGACCACATTGTGTCTGTGTCTGTGTGTTTGAGAGAGTCAGTCAGTCCTACTGTCAGGGACTCAGCGGGAGCGCAGGGAGGAGAGGAGATGGAAAGCGAGGGGGAGCAATCCGAGGGCAGCGTAGGAGAATATGACAGCAGCTCGATAGATTCCATGAGCCTCTCCAGCGAATCGGAAGATTCACAGAAGGGGGCGCCGATGGGCAGGACAAGGGGCGACCCAAGGGGGACACCCCAGAAGCAAGGGGCCAGCGGGGACTCCCAGAGCAGCAGTTGCAAATCAGGACCAGCTTCCCCACCAGAGCGTAGTGGGGGGGAGGAGTTCCAGGTGTCAGAGCCCACACATGCACCACCAGCGAGAGAAGATGAGTCAGGGTGGACCACGCCTCCATCAGAGAGCGAGTTAACGGTTAAGAGGAAAGTTGCAGGCTGGGCGCGCGCGCCAAGTTCAAAGGTACAGGCGAGCGGCACAGAAGGTAGCCCGGATAGGGAACCAGGTCCTAAAGCCCGCCGGAAGGAGGGGCAAGAATCGTCAGGGTCAGCGTCAGAGGAGTCCAGGAAGGATGAGACCCTAGCGGGCAGGAGGGCCCAGAGGAGAAAGGAATTTAGGAAGAGGTGGACCAAAGCGAGAGTCTTAAACTGGTGTGGAGGGGGAGGAGACTCAGACAGGACTTCGCCGGTCTAAGGTCGGGACGTAGAGCTGCACGCTGCGGCTTTAAAATGGAGACTGAATCTCAATAAAGACTTTTGTACATAACTACAGCCTAGCGTTGGTCCTCTGTGAGCTGGGACCTGGAGGCAGCTCTGACACCTACATATTTTCTTCCTTCTCTAAGCGGTGCCCATGGGATTATCTCTTATTCCAAGACCTTGCTGTTTCGTGGTACAAAGCAGATGTTCTTTACTTTAAAACCCATAGGTTTAATAAAGTCCCACATTTTTGAAATGTTGACGTTGCATCAGCTCATCCCAAAGCCCACTTAGAGTGGGGGATGACAGAATATTACATGCTTACCTCGAGGGACCGCCCTGGTGCAAAAAACAGTGATTCCATTGGTTGTTGATAGCAATTAGTACCATTGCAGGTTTCTGTAGAGGGGGAAAGGTTCACAGAAAGGATCAAATACTTCTTCTTAGATATATTCAAGATTAAATTCCAGAAAACCAATGCATTTTTAGAACATGTGTCATAATAACCTGAAACATAGTTACCTCTGGGGGAAAATCACAAATCAAGCTAACAAACTTTTCATAAAAGAATGGAAATGGTTTCTTGAATATTTACAAGCAAACTGTAAACAGATAAGAACATTGGCAGGATTATTGTAATATCCTGCAGTTTGATAAGAGTATATATTTAAAATAGACGAATAAATGAACAAATTATGATCAAGGTGTCTTCCCTGCCAGGATTCTATGTTTCTGGGGGTTTTCCTGTTGTTATTCTGTCTCTCACAGCTACAATAAACCTACCATTAAAATTATGGACTAGTCATTTCTTCGTCAGAGGGCAAATGGGCAAATTTAGCACGGGATCAAATGCTCCCCCCCCCACTGTATAACCACCCTGGCTGTGAACAGTAGGAAGTCGCATAAAGTCTATTGTGATTTATGATCCTGAAATCAGAATCCCAATTTGATACAGTGGTACCTCGGGTTAAGTACTTAATTCGTTCCGGGGGTCCGTTCTTAACCTGAAACTGTTCTTAACCTGAAGCACCACTTTAGCTAATGGGGCCTCCTGCTGCTGCTGCGCCGCCGGAGCCCGATTTCTGTTCTTATCCTGAAGCAAAGTTCTTAACCTGTAGCACTATTCCTGGGTTAGCGGAGTGTGTAACCTGAAGCGCATGTAACCTGAAGCGTATGTAACCCAAGGTACCACTGTAACTAGAATTTCCCACAAGCTGGACGTATGGTTAAGGGAGCATACTATCATGCACCATGGAAAGGTAGAGTTCTGTACTTTGAAAAATGAAGGCTTCCTTTATGCTAAATATCAGTCTGCCTGGTTCCTCCCCCCGCATTGTCACAATTTACAAATAAAAAATCTAGAGAATAAACAGTTTGATACTATCACCAAGCAATCCCAGTACTCTCTTATCAGGTGCTATATTAAACAGCTAGCACAGAATTTAAATAAGCTTCAGTAGTTTTGAACTTGTATAAAACCTGAGCTTTTGAAAAATCACCTATTATTACAAAGCATTGCACTGTGAATTGTGCTTCTAAAATGGATGTAAATTGCATTGTTGTAATCAATTTTCTGTCATTAAGGAAAGTACCGTAGATGTTTAAGCATAAGGCACTAATCACATCTCAGTGCACGTCAAAACCACCAACTTCATATACACCTATGGTATAGTTTGATCCTCTAGAGAATAACATTTCCCTTTTTCTCCAATAACGTCCCATTTGACTTCAAATCTCTGTCTACCTTCCCCTCTTGAACTAGTGCTTTGACATTTCGGCAGGAAAATTACTGCTGGTAATCTGAGGAGGGAATGCTTAATAAACAGTATTTGAAGAACCTGCAGTCTTTCTCCTTGAGGAGAGCTTCTCACATGACCATTCTCTGTTAGGAATGGCCTAGGTGAATTGCACAATTTTACTGCTTTAGGTTGGGTGCATAGCTGTATTTATGATACAGGATGCCAATACCCCAAGTCCTACTTCCAACTGCATTCCCAGCAACCACATAGAATGCCAAGGATAGGAAGAAATTTGAGCATATTAAGATACAAGACTGAACGTGAGACTACTAGCACCACACACAATCTTCTGTTAGTTTTAATTCAGCAATGAAAGTCTACTACTGCACTCATGTGGAGTTACATCTCACAGTTCTAATTGTATGTTTGGTAGAAAGGGGAAATAGTGTAGAAAATGAGGCCCAAATCCAGACTTAGTGCCCTCCTTTTCTATCCATTTACCTTTGATGACTGCTGAGAAGGCTTCATTAGAAGCCATTTAGAGCAGCTGTTCCCTGCTAGTCAGGGGAAGAAGGAGACAATGCAACTGAATCCAGGCAGGCAGTTGGACTAAGACTAGTTCCTTTCTAACAGCAGATAAAGTTCCTCACAGTTCTAATCTGACACGGGTGGAATTTACACCCATATAAAAATGCTATGAAAAAGCTTTTTTTAAAAAAAGTTTTGAAAAATATATTGAATTTGCCATAGCTCACTGTCGCCATCTAGTGTCACATTTGTACATTTCACATTGTTGTTGTTGTTGTTTAGTCGTTTAGTCGTGTCCGACTCTTCGTGACCCCATGGACCAGAGAACGCCAGGCACTCCTGTCCTCCACTGCTCCCCGCAGCTTGGTCAGACTCATGCTGGTAACCTCGAAAACACTATCCAACCATCTCGTCCTCTGTCGCCCCCTTCTCCTTGTGCCCTCCATCTTTCCCAACATCAGGGTCTTCTCCAGGGAGTCTTCTCTTCTCATGAGGTGGCCAAAGTACTGGAGCCTCAGCTTCACAATCTGTCCTTCCAGTGAGCACTCAGGGCTGATTTCCTTCAGAATGGAGAGGTTTGATCTTCTTGCAGTCCATGGGACTCTCAAGAGTCTCCTCCAGCACCATAATTCAAAAGCATCAATTCTTCGGCGATCAGCCTTCTTTATGGTCCAGCTCTCACTTCCATACATCACTACTGGGAAAACCATAGCTTTAACTATACGGACCTTTGTTGGCAAGGTGATGTCTCTACTTCTCAAGATGCTGTCTAGGCTTGTCATTGCCCTTCTCCCAAGAAGCAGGCGTCTTTTAATTTCGTGGCTGCTGTCACCATCTGCAGTGATCATGGAGCCCAAGAAAGTAAAATCTCTCACTGCCTCCATTTCTTCCCCTTCTATTTGCCAGGAGGTGATGGGACCAGTAGCCATGATCTTCGTTTTTTTGATGTTGAGCTTCAGACCATATTTTGCACTCTCCTCTTTCACCCTCAATAAAAGGTTCTTTAATTCCTCCTCACTTTCTGCCATCAAGGTTGTGTCATCTGCATATCTGAGGTTGTTGATATTTCTTCCGGCAATCTTAATTCCAGCTAGGGATTCATCCAGCCTGAGTCCAGGAAGCCACTAGACGTGCAAGCAAGTTGTTTGAGACTTTCTCTCCCTCTCTCTATGCATTGCAGGTATGTTCTACACCTGGTGACCATGTCCACCCTGAAATGTTTGGGATTCAAGTATTCTATTGTAATATTTTTTGGCATTCTGGGAAGCTTCATAGTTCACCTTTGGGGCATCTATTTCCTGTCACAATCTTTTTGTAGCTGACACCACATGAAATTTTAAACTTAGCTTCTCCTCAAAAAGATCTGGTAGGTTTCTCGCCCAAATTTCCAGTGCATTGCACTTCAAAGAAATACTTCCCCTTAGCAGAACATGAAAGTATGTCAAAGGTACATAAATTCAAGGCCGATTAATTAGCTGACTCATTTCAAGGGCAGAACAGAAAGCTGTTCCTACCTGTTGTCAAACTGAAAGGACAGCTTTGGCAGCCTGACCCAACAGAGACCCTATTTTCGTACTTAACCTGTGATTTCTTGGGCATCACATGTACCATAATCTTGTTTCTTTTGACATTTTTTCACACCCACTAATCCTATCCACCCTGTGACATGCAAGCCTTTCTAATATGCAACAGTGCACAAGAATATGAGAGCTTTCGGTTTCAGCTACTTAGATTTGCCATTGTAGTTCAGTCATTGGCACCAAGACTTGGCATATGGGATAGCTGAAGGTGGAGAAAAACACACCCGTCAAAGAGTTGTGCATGTTTTTAAAAATCTGGTCTTTTAGATGTCAAAGCTTTACAAGACCCCTATTGAAGACTTTGGACCACTCTTTCCAAATGGAGGCCTAGACAGTAGATAGTCCAGTGGTCTAACTCAGGAGCAGGGTCAAATGTTCAGTGATCTGCTGGAAAACATAGATGCCACTGCAGACCTACCTGTTGTAAGTAAAGGTAAAGGTAAAGGTAAAGGGACCCCTGACCATTAGGTCCAGTCATGACCAACTCTGGGGTTGTGGCGCTCATCTCGCTTTATTGGCTGAGGGAGCCGGCGTATAGCTTCCGGGTCATGTGGCCAGAATGACTAAGCCACTTCTGGCAAACCAGAGTGGCACACGGAAGCGCCGTTTACCTTCCCGCCGGAGTGGTACCTATTTATCTACTTGCACTTTGACATGCTTTCGAACTGCTAGGTGGGCAGGAGCAGGGACCGAACAATGGGAGCTCACTCCGTCGCAGGGATTCGAACCGCTGACCTTCTGATCGGCAAGTCCTAGGCTCAGTGGTTTAACCCACAGCGCCACCTGCATCCCTTTTGTTGTAAGCAGGTGAGACTTAATGCATTATTTCTCTTCCAGCTTTATGTACCATTTCCTTCTTTGAAATTCTTCCTAGGTTCCGAACTACTTTATTATACTCTGTGGGCTAACATTTCACCTAGCATGTCACATTGTTCCATATATGTCTACTATCCATTGGACCCACCAAGCTCTCTGTTTGGGCAGTTTCTTTGAAGGTTTGGCATTTTGGGAAGTCTATATTGACCTATTACTGCTACCACGCGAATGACTGATTGTTTCCAGAAAGAAAGGCGGGGGGAGGGGGGGATGGAACATAAAGCAGAATCATTAAGCCTTCTAGACATGAAGCACGTTCCAAACGGTGGACTTGTTTTCATAAATTAGCTAAATGGCTTCCAGAGAATTATGTACTCACCTAAAAAAATGTGTTTGGGCCACACTCATAAAGAAATAAAGATGAAAAGAATCTCTGAGTACTTCCAAATGGAGCCTATTGGTTTCAATTAAATAGAGAGCGAGAGAGCGAGAGTGGTCACCTGGACAATGTCTGTAGAAACGAGAAAGTGACAAAGTATAACGAACTTACTATAAAATTTAACCACTTTTGATCCCTAGCATTTTTGAAAACAGTAACATGCCACGTACTGAATGCTGAAAGAAATTCTTTAAAAGTAGCGTATGATAATGAAGTCATGGATTACCCTTTAGTCCCCAAAACTTACCAAAGCAAAGTTGACAGTGCAATATGTCTACTCAGAAGTATGGATGGGAGAGAAATCTGCTTTGCATTGCATTTTAATGCAAACCTACCTAATTTGTGTTGGTATTTTGTTAAAAGGGGAAATACTTAGTATGGTAAAATCAAATGGGAATTCCCTGGATGTCTAGATCCAGGTTTGGTGCAAGTACTCTTTGATGAGAGCCCCAACAGACATTTAAAATCACAAACTACCAGGTTCAAATGCTCATACATTTTTCGAGTGTTTTCTGAACTTTCTTCCAAGTTGCGCTAAATATTAAATATAACTGCCACCAAATGATTTAATCTGGTTGAACAAATACGTGCAACACCAGAGATATATTTCTTAGCTTAATCAACGCTAGAAGGCAGTAATGACCCAATATCTTTTCCAGGCATGTAGCCTTACTTCAGGAGAGAAGAAACTTTGGGATGTTTACACACATTCTTTTGAGAACATTCTTAGTGACAGATGCTGTACCATTGGACATAGCATGTGGCACAGCTCACTTAGTGGCTGAACAGAGTTAGGTTGTTTTACTGAAGCCAAGTGGAAGAGACCATAGTTTATTGCTGAAGTGCATATTTTGCATGCCAAAGATCCTATTTTAGTTCCTGGCATCTCCAGCTAAAGGATCTCAGGTAGCAGTACTTGTAAAGAATTATGTCTCTGGGGCCTTGAAAGGGCTGCCAATCACTGTATACAGTGTAGACCACTGGTCTGAAGTCAGCTTCTATGTATTCAAGCAGAGCAATGGGCAAAATACTGCAGAAATTACTGCTGGAAGGAGATTCAACAGTAAAGAAAGCTGAACAAGTAGTATATTATTCCAAGCACAACTCAAATTTTTTTAAAACAAAGGGCTTGGAGTCTATTTTCTCTCTACTAAGTTTTTTAGCAGCATCATAATAAACATTTCATTTGTCTACCGCTTTATATTTTAAAGAAAAAATCTCAATGCGGTGTACAACACATTAACCATCGAATAAAGCAGTCCAGAATAAAATGTTACTGAAGAAAGTCAAATATAAAGTATACATTCAAAGTTACATAATTAACAGGAAACTAAAATATTATCTTAAATATTTCAAAAATAAAACATTACAAAGGTTAGCTACAAAAGACACATTTTATGCAGCAAAGTTGACAAAGAATTCCAATATTTCAAAAGAAATCCTTTCTAAAGGAAGCCAAATATAAAATGCACGTTTAAAACCACATAACTGACAAAAGAATAAAATATTATCCTAAGCATACAGCGTATCTGCTACTGACATTCCTGCCAATGGTGGTTTGTGGTGGCCAGTGGCTGTTGAAGCTCAGGCTCAATATGACCTAAGAGACAGCCAAAATGGCATAAGAGACTCCACTACTAGTATTGTACTAGATAGTACACTAATCTCTGTAGTTGCTCACTTGGCTCTAGCTCAGTTGGTAGAGGATGGGGCTCATCTCAGAGTTGTGGGTTTGAGCCCCACACTGGGCAAAAGGTTCCTACATTGCAGGGGCTTGGATTAGATGACCCTTCAAACTCTACAGTTCTAAAATTCTCTGGTGTCTGTGCTGGTCCTACAATAAAAACTGCACAATCATTAGAGTCCTTTTTAAAAGAGATTTTTTAAACCCCCCGCAGCAATGGTCAGTGAGCTAGATTAACTCCATATCCCAGCTAAATTTGGATTCAGTGAGGGTCAAAAATCCATAGGAATGTGAAAGGTACATTGGTAGAAAGCTAGGAAGAAAATGATAAGCACTTGGTGGTTGGTGTGAGAAAAAAGAAGAGGGGTTGCTTTGGCCGGTTTCTGTGTCTTTCTTAATAATAATAATAATAATAATTAATAATTTATTTGTACCCTGCCCATCTGGCTGGGTTTCCCCAGCCACTCTGGGCGGCTTCCAACAAAGATTAAAAATACATTGAAATGTCACACGTTAAAAACTTCCTAAACAGGGCTGCAATGGTGCAAGCACACAGCCCCACATGCTACAGATTACAGTAGTCTAGCCTAGATGAGAATAGAACATGGATGACAGTGACCATGCCTTGTCTGTCCAGAAAGCGTTGCAGCTGCCCCTTCTCTGATTCATGGAAGTGTCACATAAGAAAAATAATATTATATTATGCCCCAGCAAACTAATGTATCATTTTAAGCTATGCAACTGTTACTGATGTGAACATTCTGCGTGGGACCACAACAATAATTCATACACGATCAGTCTCTCGGCAGGATTCATTAGAGGAAACAACCTGATTGCTGTGATTGATCTTAGCCATGAGTTTGAACAAAGGAAGGATCAACACAGTACATTATAAATGAGTATAAAATGTGTGTAAAATATGCCAAAGTGCATGATTTAAATGAACTGACACAGCAGTGTATCAGCCTTGAAAATACACAACCACAAACCCTCTCCTACTTCTGTGGTGTAGGAGGTCTTTTGCAAAGCTTCTGACAAATATTATTGCTGAGAATCGACTTCCTTTATTAAAGTGAAGAGATAAATGATCTCTAATTTGATCTCAGGGAGGAAACCTTTCACACATTCATTTTAGAACCCAAAGCTCCAGGGAATTGTTGATGTCATGGCAAACAGCCTTAGGCTGCAGGCCGAAAGTGCAAAGTGCCAACTATAGACAAGGTAGCTGCGTACATAAAGATGTTAAGGCTGCATTGCTGTACAGTGGTACCTCGAGTTAAGTATTTAATTCGTTCCAGAGGTCCATTCTTAACCTGAAACTGTTCTTAACCTGAAGCACCACTTTAGCTAATGGGGCCTCCCGCTGCCACCACGCCGCCGGAGCACAATTTCTGTTCTCATCCTGAAGCAAAGTTCTTAACCCGAGGTACTATTTCTGGGTTAGCGGAGTCTGTAACCTGAAGCATATGTAACCTGAAGCGTATGTAACCTGAGATACCACTGTACACACTTACTCTATGTAAGTTCCACCGAATTCAGTGGGACATATTTCTGAATGCACAGGATTGTGCTATCATTTGCTTTGGCTGGGGGAGGTCTTACTCTATGTATCAAAAACAACCAGTGCTCCAAGGGAGGGAGAAATGGCCAGCCTCCTTTATATATTGTGTGAAGGCCCTCTTTCTAGAAGGTTCCAGGGAAAAGCTACAATTTGACCCAAATGGGATAGAACTAAAAGGTGTCACAAGTTTGTGGCCTTCATTAAGGGCCCTCCTATATCTCCCACTTCAGTAATTTGAACTCTGAAGGCAACAACCCATCAAATCCATTCATGTCATTGGTCTTACTTTCAGAACCATGGTGTTGGGAGTCCTGAAGTGGACATGAAATGGGCTCTCTGGCAACACAGTCAAAACCAACCAGCACTGAATGAGACTGCACTCACAAGACAATACAGGGAGATGGGAGTGTTGCCTGCTGGCCTTGAAGCAATGATGTGATACGTTCCACTTCAGTAAGATCTTGAAGCCTAAGTCTTTTGGCAGGTACTCTGCCAATTCATGCAAGACTGATCAGAAGGAGCATAATATAACAGACCAGTAAATGCATACAAGAGTCAATAAACACTGGACCTGGCCTTCACTCAGCTGAAAAAGAACTTTTAAAAGTAATATATATATATATATATATATATATATATATATATATGGTAAATATGAGGCATAGAATGATTAAGAATACAGTTTCAATTTAACATATTTTCTTCTATGAAATCGAGGCCATTTTGCTTACCATAGAAGGCAAGACACGTAGCCAAATAGACTGATAGACAAAGCTGACACAAAGTTAAATGATTTGTAACTTCTGGCAAAACACTATAAAACACTGTCTAGACCCGTCCTTTGAAAAACCTTCCCTGTATAAAATAGGTGTGTTTTCTCTCATTACTTGAAGCAATATTTACGGGCATGCTCATCAAGCTGTTCACTAAAATCTACACGTACTGAGTTAGTGACAAATCACAATGTTAGCATATTTCATAAATGTATGACATCCTAAATTATTGCATTATTGTTTCTCTGGTTAATAAAAGTGCACTTCAGACATTCAGTAGGAGTGCGAGGAATTACACAGGGGAAGGGGTCAGCAATTTATGGGATTTTGTGCTACCCAGATGTCAGGAACCGGCGCTGGAGGAAGGGGAAAAATCTGAACAGTTGGAGACAGGGGAAGAGGTGCAGGACCCATCGGAAGTGCCGGAAAAGCCTGTTCCTGAGAGGGCCAGGCTGGTAGAATCCCCTCTGTCCTTTCCCCCACTGACTCCAAGGACCAGGCGGGGCTTGAAGAGCCAGGTAAAGGCCTGGGAAGGGGATGCCAACTACCTAGTCACCTGGTGTGTGTGTGTGTGTGTGTGCGCGTGTGCGCGCTCAGTGCACCTTAGGAGCTACTGTATGTGCTTTGTCAATAAAAAATTAAACTACTGGCCGTCTGACTGCCTTGGGCTGGGTGTGCTCAGGACACCTAATACAGGTATTGCCCTAATATTGATTATGGAAGAAAGTGGATCTCTTTTATATAACTCACTAAAACCCTATTTGTCAGGAATGTGGTAGGTTTAACCCACTCTTGGAAGGCTTATGTGCCTACAAGTTTATTCTGCTTTTGCCAACAGGGTAAAATGTCTTAGCCATTTTTAGAATCCCCATAAGAGTGAATGGGGATCACAAAGCTTTGTTTTATACAGAGCAGTTCTCAACCAAAATCACAGATCGAAGCACAGGACATTTTAGATATAGATAAAACACACCGACTGACACCTACCATTTCCTACAACATTGGAAAATGCCCTGTATGCTCTTAACACTTGGTGTGGTGTCCTGGTTACAGTGCTGGTATAGGATTGCAAATCCCTGCTGAGTTTTGAAGTTTACTGGGGGATCTTGGGCCAGTCACTCTCTCTCAGCCTAACCTACATCACAGGTGATATGAGAATAAAGAAGTACTGAGATGGTAACAAGGTAACTCACTGAACTGACTGGGATTTACTTCCGAATAGACATAGATAGGAATGCATTGCTTGCCACAAAAGTCGCTTATGTGCACTGAAATCACTGTACAGCAGTGAAACATGTTTTAAAAGAAATTTTATAGCAAAATATCTGCTAAATATCAGCTAAAACAAAATGAATTTTAGTTGTACGGTTTCTCAAATTTTCATCTCAATAAGGATTAATTTGGGATTGCCCTCCCTCCTCCTATGTCCAGATGGTATGCTGAGACAATAGCAATAAAGTTCATTTTGAGAAGATTAATCAGATCTAATGGATCGAGATACTAATACTAATACTGTTTTAATGTTTAATTTCAACCCCCTCCGCCCAGCCAGATTTATAAGCATGATGTCGTTCCTCAACATGTAGGTCATCTAATGGTTTCAGATTTTCTTGGGACTAAAGCTGATGGTACTAAAAATATGTACAGTACATCCACAATCAGAAACCTCAATTTAATTATAATTGCTCTTTTCTCATAAAAATAAATACATTGTATTGCATATATAAATTATGTTTGCTCAGAAAACTGGTTAGGAGCTTAAAGTAAACCATGTAATGATTTTGGACCTTGCCTTGAAAGCCAGAAAATATTGCTGGTATCATTTTGTTTTTGTTGTAAATTTGAGCATTTGTGATGTGGAGGATCACTTAATGAATCTTTAACAAAACTCTTGTAGTGTGTCTTGATGTTTAATGGCAAAGAGTAGTTTGTTGTTTTACTTAATATATCCAGAATATGATGTCGTGTCCCTTAAATGCTTTGCCTTTGATGACTTCATTTATTGGTCAGCTGTTACTGAGGGCTTGATCCTGGATGAAGACTCTAGGCTTGCATCATCAAGCCTTGCGTGACCAGGAAGAGGGATGCTGATTTCTTGCAGCTTCAACCATCTTCACAGTACTCTACAGTTTTAGCATACGTTTAAAGGCCAAAGGAGGGTGGGGGGAAAGCCATAGCTTCAAATTCTGAACAGTCACTGTTAGTCAGTGTAGACAGAATTAGATGGTCTAACTCAGTATCAGGCATCTTCCAGTTCTCACTTTGTTTCAGGGCCCACATTGGTGCATCAGATCAAGCCTCTATTCACTTTGGATCACTTCAGGATAAGTGTGTGCATCCTCCTATTGAATTTTATTGGAAAACCTAAATGGCCATAACTTTGATTTTTCACCTACATGCATGAAACCTGCAGACATAATAGCTCCATCAGATGGGAATAATTCTGCCAAAATTTTGACTGATAGATAGAGGGTGTTTTGTACTTGGTCACCTTTAAAGTTTGCTTACCTCAATATATTTTCAAATGTAAAATGGCCATTGTACTTCCAGTTTCTTTTAAATAAGTATGAAATTACAGACATCTGGAGAAACATTGATAACACAGGCAAATGAAAAAACCTGCCAACACCACCATCATATTAGATATTGTTTTGGGACAAAATAAGAAGGAAATTTGTTGCACCAGTTCTGCGGCTGGCATAGATTTATTCTTATTTTTGGGGGGTGGGGGATCCATTGCCTCCTTTGCTATTCCTGCTCCCCACCCAATAAAAGTTCCAGGGTCAGAGGGCAAATGGTCATGGAGGTTTCTGTGACCACAAGGAGATATCTGAGGACAGTTCTTCCTCCCCTTTAGGCCTGTAGAGAGGAAAATGTCCACAATATTTTATGCCTCCTGAGACACCTTTAAACTCTTCCCATGTGGAAGTGACTCCCATTTTTCTAGTGCTGTGTGAACAAAACTTTATTTACCACTAACTTTTACTGGATAGTGCATACAACTGAGCTGTAAACTTGGCCTTTTTTCATATCTTGGGTGAAGTTGGGTAATGGGATCCTCTTAGACGAGGGTCCTGCTTGTGCACGGGTCGCGGTCCACCCCCCACCTGGCAGGGGCCGGGCTTTGCCCTAACCCTGCTGGGATGGCCCCATGATCATGCCAGGCTCTTGCAGCCAATGGTTTTTGGGTGGGCGGGCTGCATGTCGTGAGACTAGTGCTTGCTTCTAGCAGATGAACACCCACCCACCTGCCCTGTAGTTGGATTTTCCTTTGGCCTTGCTTTGGACTTTGGTTGCTCGTCTGTTTTGGAACAGGGGCTGGGTAGGAATTTTATTCCATTTGGAAGATTTGCAGTGGCCACTTGGGTTTTGCCTACCTCTTAGCAATCGTCACAACTTTGTAAGGTCTGGCGGTTAGGCATTGGTTTAGTGATGTGGGGGAGAGGGGAGGTGCGGCCATCACCTGCCCCTCCATGAATAAGGGTATTCCGTTAAAAGAATCCAGGGGTCTGGATCTAGTCCGAAGTCCAAGGGGGGCTAGGGCCATGCCAGAACCCAGCGGGAACCCCGGGGTCAGCTTCAGTTGGTCGCTATCGACAGAGCTCCCTCTTTTGGTGGTTTACCCTGCAGGGGGGGCAGGAGTTCGATATGGTCTGTTGCCAGTGCCTAAGCCAATACCGCTCACATTGCTGTAATCAATAAAGTTGTGGCCAAAATTTGTCCAGTAACATTTAAACTAAAATTACGTTTCAGTGTGAATTTATTTCCTTGGGGGTGGCTTGGGACCTTGATGTGCAAAAAGTATGTAGAAACATCCGTAGTCAAGGAAGCTAAGGTAAACTGGGCTGTGATTTATATCTGCTGTTTCTATTGCATGCAGTTGATGAAAAAAATAGTTTTAGCAAAGTCTACATGAACTGATTTTACACAACTGTTTGTACCTTAAATATACTTGCAAAACTTAAAATATACCTGAGAGTTTAGAGGAAAAAATAGATCATCTCATTATCTGTATCTGTGTAAACTGTATTTCAGCTCTACATTTCCCAGCTTGGGATAATTATGCTCTCAATAGTTTATCCATTTTCATTTAAACTTAAACTTACATTATTACTTATTTCCCACTGAGGGATTTAGGATTGCTGCCTTGGGAATTATATGTATGTGGGTTAATACTTAAAGTAGATGAGAACTTAATAAGCCAAGAAACCTGAAATATTTAGATAGGAATTAAATTGATTAGCTGTCCAAAGATAATTAGCTGTTGATAGATGTTCTAGGATTATTTCACAATGTGTGGAGACTCTAGGACTTCAGCATTCCTTGGCAGATAGACTTTATTTTTTTTAGTAAGGCTGCAATCTTCACTACGTCTACTGTTGAATTCAGTGGGAATTACTTGCAGGTAGGTGGGGTCAGGATTATAGCCTTAACTACCAACTCATTGTTGCTCTATCTAGCGGAGTAGGAGAAAATTTCATGTCTCCTCTCATGTTATTTATATTGTTATAAAGCCAGTGTCTTTGAAGAGACAGTTTTCCCAGTTCCTTTTTTTAAAAGAAAAACCACACATTCCAAAGAAAATGCTGTGGGAGAGCCAAATGTCACCTGCCCTGATAAAATAGCCACTACAGAAATCTAGATTTCTTTCTTCCAGCTTGAACGTCAGTTTCTGGAGAAGGGCATTTCCCTCTATTAGCTGGGAAGACTCACTTTCTTCAGTGGCCCAAATTTTACCTCACCCCTTCAGCCTGGTAGGAGGCAGTGTGGCAGAAAATAAGTTTTCCATCATGACCTTGCGAATTTTCTGTTAGAAATGTCGCTTCTGGGCTTAAATCCAGCTGCTCTTTGTGGTAACTTTTTATTTTATTTGAAAGAAAGCACTTTCTAAAGATGGAACGCCCTCCCATCAGATGTCAAGGAGATAAACAGCTATATGACATCTGAAGGCAGCCCTTTATAGGGAAGTTTTTAATGTTTTACTGTGTTTTTATTTTCTCTTGGAAACCTCCCAGAGTGGTTGGGGCAACCCAGTCAGATGGGCAGGGTACAATTATTATTATTATTATTTCCCTGAAGAGAGTTTATACTGTGGCTGTATCATCAGAGAGTAGAAATGATATGTTAGAATAATGAATGGTGTTTATTCAAATGTGCAGAGTTCACCAAATGTCTGCATTCTCTCCCCCTTTGATTACTTACAAATAATGTAATTTATAAAAGATATATATATATATATATATATATATATATATGTATATTCTATAAAAATAAGAAAGAGATGGGTGCTATTGAATTTTTTTAAAAAAACCCCACACATTTTGAAAACTTCCAACTGACGCATAGGGCTTCTTTGCTTTTGTTTTTGTTAGAAAAAAATGAGAGTTGGCGTGTGCAAAGATAATCTTTAGTTAAAATTGCATGATGGTACAACAGCTTGCTAATATAATCTTTCACTGATTAAAATTATTAACATCTCCACTTCAGACAAGCAAATCATAGACTCTGCAATATTCTTATCACAAATACCGATAATTCAATTCATGTCTCATCCTATCTGATGATTAAACACCACATCCCATTTTGGCATCCTCTCAATAGCTTGTACAGCATTAACTAGCCTATAAAGTTGGATCTGAATTGCATAAGGTCATAGTGCTCAGTCACATTAAAAAGACATTGATTTTGGTGTGTGCATGTGTAGAGCTAAAAAGATAACCCTGTGCATATATATTCAGAAGCAATCTCATTATTTTCAAAGGTGCTTACTGGGGGTAAGTTTCTTTATGTCTCTTTGAGTTGCCTGTAGCAAGAACAAAATGACTAATAGATTTAATAAATAGTAATAATAAGTGCACATCAGAAAAATGTTTCAAAACAATGATTCATTATCCCAACACCCATGCATGAAATTTAAACAGACTACAATATTGTACTGGAACTTTCAGTTGTTTGTGAATTTTTGGATGGGGTTAGTAAATGGGACAGCTTGAAGTAATATCAGTAACTCCATGACGTGCATGTTCTTGTTCCAGACTGCCCACTGGCAACATGGACAGTCTGGAACAAGAACATTCTGGTCCTTGACATCTGGCAGACAACAGACATTACACCACCAATTTACATCTTAGACTCCGATTCTGTCAGAACTGCATATTTTTACCCTTTGCAAAAATGAATCACCCAGGACAGCTCTATCTTTATGCTGCAACCATGACGGCTGTATATTCTGCACAGATATCATGCTTGTGTTTCTGTGTGAGATGTCGGTTTATACCAATGTGCAACGGGCTATATCAAATGAAGTCATCTCAATAGTGCAAGGACTTCCGCTTTCACAGCAGAAATTCCTCTCCATCTCCTTCCCCTGAACTCTACCTCAAATCTACTCCAAACCCTCTGGAGCATACTGAGAAGTATGGGGAGGCATGGAGACAGGAAAGGGAGTTCCATTGTACAAGTGGAAGTCCTTGCTCTAGCAGGACAGCTTTGTTGGCTACACACTAATATGTCTTCAGATATACATAGACTTAGAAAACTTGGCTCAGTCAAAGGGTATGTGTCAGGAGTAGGAAGCCCATGGATCTCCAGATGTTGTTGGACTCTACCTCCTATCAGTTAAAGTCCAGCAACATCTGAAGGACCTTACCCTGGTCCCCCACACTTTGCAAGCTTATAGTGGGAAGCACAGCTGAAATGTAGGTGTGTGCATGCAGCAGTTATTTATGTTTAGAATCAAGAAGATTTAGGCTCCAAATCATACTAAGATCCGAAGTTCTCTTGGCTAATTACTGTCTCAAAGCCTAACCCATGGATAGGCAAACTAAGGTCCGGGGGCTGGATCCTGCCCAATTGCCTTCTGAATCCAGCCTGCGGACGGTCTGGGAATCAGTGTGTTTGTACATGAATAGAATGTGTGCTTTTTATTTAAAATGCATCTCTGGGTTATTGTGGGGCATAGGAATTCATTCATCCTCCACAGAAAATATAGTTCGGCCCCCACAAAGTCTGAGGGACAGTGGACCGGCCCCCTGCTGAAAAAGTTTGCTGACCCCTGGCCTAACCTATGTCACAAGGATGTTGTAAGGATAAAGCAGGGTTGGGAATAAGAACCATGTACACTTCCCCTAGTGCACTAGGGAAAGTGTAGTATAATAAAATGTAATAAACAAATAAAAGCAATCTGATATTTATTAAAGGCCAATCTCTGCAAAGACTACTAGGAAAAGCTCTATTTTTACTCACTGAATAAAGTCAAACAAGAAATTTTATAGGGTGTAAAAGCCATCTGCTGATTTCTCTTCAGCAGCCTGAAAATAAAGATTAAAGCTTGGAGATAGACGTCATTTGCTTCTTTACACTTGTTGGAGGGAAATGAAGCCTAATTGTCATGTTACTAATTGATGTGATAAAGGTACCATGAAATGAGTTTCATATGGGAAATATTTTTAATGTGTCTTATGAGGTGAAGAATGATATATGTACCACACAAGAGAAAAAATGTTCATACTCAAAGTTGTCTGAAATTAAGTAAATAAAAGGCTCTTTTCAGAGGATTCCTGATTATTTGAGGAAAGTTTTCTGAATGTAGAACAGTAAATGGCAAGGGGATTTTCAGATTACATGTGAATGTTTGAAGACCAGCCATGTGTAGTTTCATTCCCCTTCCTTCCACGCCGTCATATAACATATGAATATGGACATGCTTAGGCCCAGACAAAAAGGGGCTGAAATTGAACTTTCAGTTATTTCGAGCCTTGAAACTGGTTTGTGAAGCTTTGGAAGTGAGACCTGAAAAATAATTCAAATGTTTTTAGTGGAAAGGTTGGTGTTCACTTATCATAGTGATAAGTGGCAGAGGCCAACAGGTGTGAAAAAGTGGATACTACCACCCACTGCTGCGATAGGCACCCTGTAAACCAAAATTATCTAGCCAATTTCAGCTCCCTTATCCCCACACGTTTGCTACCTGAAAATGGAATGGTGAATTTTGGAGACCCCTTTCTTTCAGTATCAGATATATATGAAAGCATATATCTGGTGGTGATTTGCCCCATTTAAACCTAATGTGAGAATTAACTGGAGAGCTAATTTTGTGTTTTGTGGATATGGTAGCTTGCCCCTGAACCTATAGCTTGCTTGCATCCACCAACGGGTGTTATGCTTATTTGCTCTATGGATGAAAGCTAGATGTTCCATTCAGCCATGCTACCTCACAATAATTACTGTTACTTAAATGTTCTTGAATTGGATCCAGATGGCCAATCTAAAGGAAGACACTAGACATCATGTAAAGTGACACAGCTCTGCAGCATGAAGCCCAAACACCATCTTTTTGTGCTTGTCGGTTTCTTCTGACCTGGAAAGCAGGAAAATAATTGAGATTCCCTGGATGATGTGTCCTTGCCCCTGTTGCTGCAATTCTTCAACCTCTGGTGGCTACAAATCAGATTGCGAGTACATTATTGATGAGGCATCTGATAATATTTCATTTGCAGGTTGTGTTGTTTCTGTGGCATTGGAAGGAAAACCTGGCTCCCATATCTCAGCCCTGTCAGCGACTGGAGAAACTTCTGTAGCCTTTAGTTATTGTTATTCATAAACTGACTCATACCGTTATCATAAAACGAATACGTGCCCAAGGTAACTAAATCTACACTTCCCAACCATGCGGAAGGAAAAGCATTTATTACTTGATGTGATTGCACATGTGAGCTGTGATCCTGTGTGTGTGTGTGTGTGTGTGCACCTACTTATTCTGAGAATTTTCATGTTAAATGAATTTCCCAGGCAGCCTCTGATTTTCTTTTTAAATAATCTCAAAATATTTTGATATTTCCTGCACTAGCTTAAAAAAAAAGCATAAATATGCTGATATTGGCCAGCCTGTTTGTTTCCTCCCAGAGATGTGGACATAAATTGTGGCAATTCACAAAGCCCAAATCTCCTGGGTTTAACATGACCTGACTGTCCCTTGGGATAAGGTGAAGAGAATAACATCCAAATGCAGTCATGGTTGGATTTTTGGAACAGCTTATCCTTTGAATAAATAAATTCAAAATATTTAATAAGTGCTCCTGTAATCATTGAAAGTGCTACAGCAAGGAGTCTGCTCTTCCTGCCTGTCCCAGAAAAGAAATCAGGCAATTCAAACATTCCAAAGAATGCTCAATTAGGTGCACAGATTTTAAAAGAGTGTTTGACAGAGCCACTGCTCCTGCTTCCATGTTGTCCCACCCAAACAGGTAAGGCTAGGGTGCATCTTTTGTGGTCATGCATCATGGGGTTCTGGGCCAGACTGCTCAAGGCATTTTGCTGCCTGAAGCAAAGGACAAGATGGCACTGCCTACCATTCCATGTATCAAAGCTGACCAGAATGACAGTTAATTCATACTTACTGGGACACTGTCTTTGACTGAACCAGAGAGCAGCAGGCTGGCTTAGGAAGCACAATGCAGGCCATTGTCTACATACAAGTTCTGTCTTCAAACATCTTCCTGCTGTTCTCCACTCACCAACATCTGCCACCTGAAGCAGCAGTCTCACTTTTCTTAATGGTAGGGTCAGCCATAGTGGCATCTGTGGTCAAGCCAACACTCTGATCTGTGGCTGAAAAATCCCGTCTGAGGAGGCCACCTTGTGGGGTCTCTACTGTTGGTATGATTGGGAACTGTTGGTTACCAATCTGTTGATATGGTTGGTAATGCTACCTGTTACTCTGTTACTTTTCACAAGTCGGGACTTGTGAAAAGAGTAACAGAGGGAAAATCAGGGGGTTGAAGGCATGATAGAGTCCCAATCTGAGTTGAGCCATTTGTGAAGGGAACTTTATCCAACACAAAATGGGTGAAGGGAACTTTATCCAACACATTTCAAGCTGCCTCTCTTTAGTGAAATTACGGGAGAGTGAGGAGAAAGCTAAATACTGGAAGGTGCCACGTCTTACATTATGTCTTCTGCATGATGGTAAGCTTCAGGCATAGCTTTGTAGTGATTGGTACACATTACCTAAAGGTGCCGTAGGTCCTGTAAATTTACCCTATGGCTATTTGGGAGATGGAATTCGGAAAGCAAAGCTCTTGGGAAGAAGTAAACTATGAACCAGGAAAATGTCAGTGACAATATATCAGCCAGCTTTCCTCTTCCTCCCTCTCCCCTTCCCCCTCATTTGCTGTGATTTAAAATGAGTAGTGATTAGCACAGTGACCCTGAAAGGTGATTACTCTGAAGAGGCCATAAACTACATTGTTTAAACACATGGCGTGATATATGCTTGAGCCAAGACCCACCTTTTAGTGTTGGGAAAGGAGCAAACCTAAGAGACACATGACTTTATTTTAGCACTCTTACTAATTGCCAGATTGGCTGGCACTGGTGTGCGAATGTGCCTGAGACAGGTCCCAGCACTTTAACGCTATAAAAAGAGGAAAACACAGGAGACATGGCCAGGTGTTTGTTACTTGCATTGGGTGGAATGAACTGTGCATCTCACTTCACTGCCTGCTTGCAATCGCTGTCTCATCTCCTTCCACTTGATAGTGTGTGCTCCTGTCAGTTTTCTCGCTCTTGTTTTTATAATCCCGTTTTATATTGTGTGTATTGATTTCAATTATGCAGTCACCAAGTCATAGCTTGTAAAGCTTTAAATAGTATTTTAGGTGTTCCTGATGAATAATCACATGTGAAAAATGGAAGCCAAGAGGGAAACTGGAACTCTGGAACCAATACCATAATGACTTACATTTGCCAGCTTGGCTTCATTGGCATCCAACCTCATTTTACAAGCTAGTAATATTTGAAAAGCTTCTGGTCATAACAAGTTTCTGTATGTTTCTGTTGAGTAATCTAGTCCTGGGACTCTAAATCTGACTTTCTGCCTCAAGGGTGCTGAACGCCACTAGTGGTGAAGTAATATTCAACTGCCAGTTGAATCATGTGATGTGGAAGGCACATCACTTGTCTTTCACCTTAGGCAGCAAAATGTCGTGGCAAGTCTGGTTGATTATATAAGAACACACAAAAGTCATTTTTAAATGTGAGTAATGGAACAAGAAACAAGTAATGGAAGAAGAAACTTCCACTACAGTTTTAAGCTAGCTTTGCTCCTGAATTATGTTGGTGTGTGTGTGTGTGTCTATCTACTCATTGGTGAGAGAACCCCTAGCAGAGATTTAAAGTCACAAAATCTGCAGCAAAGTAAATCATGGAAATATAGGCCGTTAGACCTTTAAAATATGCCTTTCTAAGTGACTTCCAAAATCTCCCTCTTTCCCTAGCATAGGAAAATACTTCAAAGATCAGGTTCATGTTCTTTTTCATACATCAGTCAGGAAGGTTGCACAGGCAATAAAACATAGCTTAGTTACAAAGTGGTGGAAGTTCCTAGATAATTATTTGTATAGGAACACAAGAGAGGCTTGTAAGAGCCATGCGGTTGAGCTGGAGCAACTAGTTCAAACCTTTTCACACACTGAGCTTCTCAGGAACACTGGGGAGGGGGGACAATAGGCTTGATTACCTATTTGCTCACAAGGTAAGGGGAAATGATATAGCTAAGCCTGGCAGGACAGTTTACTCTACTGTGTTAACTCTTTCATGCATTAATTAGACTTAAGCACATTGGTTATGTGAGGTTGGTCATCCCACAAATTACACACTTCCTCAATACTTGGCTATAACTGAGGGTTATTGTATGGGTTGGAAGGGAAATGAACATTCTTGATTTATTTTATCCACAGTGCCAGAGATAGAGGACACGAATATTTTAGTGCTGAATCATCAAATATGAATGAAAGAAATGTCTGAATGAAGAAAAAAAAAGAAACTTGGAAGAATATTGTGCTTTTCTGTCTGTTTTTTACCTACAGACCTAGATAGGTATTGCTCTGCTGGCGAAGAATAAAGAAAGTCTCAGGTATCTGTGAAATCACCATAGGTTAAAATGGAATTTTCCAATTTTTTGGTTTGCTCATGCTGGTGCATTATTATTATTACTATCATTTTTATTATGATGCTTCCTCTGTGCAAAGCCTTCAGAAATAATTCTGTCCTTTAGCAGTACAGAAAATACGAACATATTTAATGGTTTTGATGAATAGGGTTGATTTGCTGAAAGAAAGTTTCCTGTAAACCTTGGCAGGTTCCTGCGTTCTGTGGATGGTACTTTCCAGACCAATATTCTTTGTAGGTGGAAGGTGGGAGGCAAAAAATCAAAACCACAGTCTTTCAAGATGGAGGGAAAGTCCACATCCTGTAATACCATGAAGATGAATAGCAACCTAATGATCAGGAGAAATGCTTTGATCTTTTTGCATATAAGAATAGTAGCATAAACCACTTCCTGTACTAATAATACAGTCTGTGTGTTGCCAGAGCCAATAAAGAGGAAAATGATTACGGAGCCAAAATATTTAAGGAAGCAGACTTAAAGGAGACAGCTACGATTTAAGCTGGATTTAGTAAAATATGACACGATGCTAGAAGTTGAAATCACTACTAAATAATTTATTTCATTCGAATATATATATATATTCATCAGTAAACATATACATTTTGGCAAGGCAGTTTCCCACAATATAATGCACTAATATACCATGGAGGCTGGTCAACTAGCCTAAGTAATGTAAACATCACCATATCAAAATTTGAGATACACTTATTTAACTTGTGCACATTCAACTTTACGTACATGGCAATCTATTTTAAAAAATAAAAAGGGGACAGAAGGAGGTGCGGTTCTGGGAAAAATGACTTTGGCGATCCCACCCGCCATTGAACTCAATGAGTTTTGACTACATGCGATTTTGGCCCTAGGTGCGATTCCTGGAATGTAAACGCACATAAGTTGTGGGCTTATTGTATACAGCCAGCAAGATTAGGTCACTAAACCTACAGTCCTTACACAGAGGTAAGTTTCTTTGCGCTCAATAACTCACTCATCTGAGTGGGCATGTATAGGACCTCCACTGTTGCTTTTCTTGCAGAGGTCAATCTAGCAAATGGCATAATCCTATATGTGAAGATATGCCAGCATGGGGTTCAGGGATTCAGCACAAGCCCTGGCCTGGGGCGGGGCCTGAAGCCTCATAAGGACCGCTGGACTCTGCTGCCCAGGAGGACTCTCCTGCGTGGGTGTCTGAGGGCCCTGCTCCTTCCTGCCACTTACCACCTGGCCCAGGGCAGGGCCTGACGGGCCTCACTAGGACAGTTGCTGTTACTGCTGGAGGGGTGCAGAGTGCTTTTAAAATGTTTTAAAAAATTTTATTTTGAATTTTTTGTATGTGGGGTGGGGTGGGGTGGGGTGGATGTTTATTGGGCCTGGGAATTTGTTTGATTTTATGTTTTTGTAATTTTTTATAATTTTTATTGTTTTTTGTTTGTATTGTTTTATTTGTGTTGTTGCTTTGTTGTTGTTGTTTTTTAAAGGGGTTATTTTGTTCTTAAGGGGAGGGGTCAGGGCTGCCGGGGAGTGGGCCCCAGCCCACAAAATGGCTGGGGCATGTTCCACAGGGGGGGATGCACTGGGACAACCGATCTCAGTGATCACGGGTAGGAGGAGGAGTTACGCCAAGACCAGACCATGTCATTACAGAGGAGGCAGGTTTAGTCGTTGTCTGAGGACTATCCCTGCCTCCGGGTCTGGTCCTGACCGGATGAATACTAGAATCAGCAAGGGATACCCACATGACCTGAAAGTGTTGCTGTGCAATGCCAGGTCAATGATTCATAAGACCACTGCCATCCATGACTTGATCATGGATGGAGGACTTGACCTGGCATGTGTAACAGAGACTTGGTTGGATGAAGCAGATGGGCCTGTCCTTGCCGCTGCTTGTCCACCAGGTTTCTCTTACGCACAGCAACCCAGGTCATGTGGGCGGGGAGGGGGGGTTGCAGTGATTTTTAGGAAGTCATTAGTTTGCACCAGGCGTCCTATTGGGAAGACCCAGTTTTCTGAGTGCATGTTCTGGAAGTTGGGCAATAGGGGCAGTACAGGATTCCTTTTGGTGTACCGACCTCCCCGCTGCACCAAGGATTCCCTGCCTGAGCTGCTTCAGGTCGTGGCGGATGTTCTCCTGGAGACACCTAGCTTGGTCGTCCTAGGGGATTTTAACATCCATGCCGACACGACCTTACAAGGGGCCGCTCGGGACTTCGTGGAAAGCATGGCCTCCATGGGGCTGTCCCTGAATAAGTCTGGCCCAACCCATAGCCGCGGACATGCCTTGGACCTGGTGTTTACCTCTATGGATGTTGGTGATCTGACACTAAGTAAAAGTGAAACGAAAGAAGTGCCATGGTCAGATCACTTCCTGGTGCAACTGGACTTCTCTGCGACCCATCCCCTCTGCAGGGAGGTGGGACCGATTCGGATGGTCCGCCCCCGCCACTTAATGGATCCAAATGGTTTCCAGAGAGTGGTAGGGGATGCTTTATCCCATGTTGATGGCCTTTCAGCCGATTCCCTGGTGGCCCGCTGGAATGCTGAGTTAACCAGGGCTATTGACTGTTTGGCTCCGAAGCGCCCTCTCCGATTGCATGGAGCCCGGAGAGCCCCGTGGTTTTCCACGGATCTGAGGGCAATGAAACAATCGTTGAGACGGCTAGAGCGCCGGTGGCGGATAACCCATTCTGAATCTGACCGGACACAGGTTAGAGCTCAACGTCGAGCCTACCAAGTGGCGATAGCGACGGCGAAGAAGACTTTCTTCACCGCCTCTATTGCATCTGCAGAAAACAGCAGCAGGAGACTCTTTCAGGTGGTTCACAATTTAGCGGAACCACCTGTAACATCGGGGCCCAGTACGGGCCACATGTTCTCCTGCAATGATTTTGCAAATTTTTTTGCAGATAAAATCGCTCAGATTCGGGAAGAAGTAGACTCCACCGTGGGAGCAGGGCCGGGGCGGGAGAGTGCTAGAGTCCTGTCTGGTCAAGTTGTGTGGGATCAATTCCAATCTGTTACCTCCGAGGATGTGGACAGGCTGCTTGGACGAGTGAAGCCAACCACCTGTCTCCTGGATCCTTGCCCATCCTGGCTTATAAAAGCTAGCCGGGAAGGACTGGGCGATGGGCTTCGTGGGGTGGTGAATGCTTCCCTCCGTGAGGGAGCCTTCCCAGACCCGCTGAAAGAGGCGGTTATTAAACCGCTTCTTAAAAAACCATCTCTAGATGCGGCCACGATGGCCAATTATCGCCCAGTCTCAAACCTTCCATTCTTGGGCAAGGTGATTGAGCGAGTGGTTGCTGAACAACTCCAGGCACGCCTGGAAGAAGCGGACCATTTGGATCCCTTCCAGTCGGGATTCAGGCCTCATCATGGGACTGAAACTGCCTTGGTCGCACTGGTTGATGACCTCCGGCGGGCTAGGGACAAAGGTGAGAGCTGTTTCCTAGTTCTGCTGGATCTCTCAGCGGCGTTTGATACCATCGACCATGACATCCTTCTGGACCGTCTTGAGGGGCTGGGAGCTGGGGGCACTGTCATACAGTGGTTCCGCTCCTTCCTCCTGGGCCGTGTTCAGAAAGTGGTGGTGGGGGATGAGTGTTCAGACCCCTGGGCTCTCACTTGTGGGGTGCCTCAGGGTTCTGTCCTCTCCCCCATGCTTTTCAACATCTACATGCAGCCGCTGGGAGGGATCATCAGGAGGTTTGGGCTGGGTGTTCATCAGTATGCAGATGATACCCAGCTCTACCTCTCTTTTAAATCAGAACCAGTGAAGGCGGTGAAGGTCCTGTGTGAGTGCCTGGAGGCGGTTGGAGGATGGATGGCGGCTAACAGATTGAGGTTGAATCCTGACAAGACAGAAGTACTGTTTTTGGGGGACAGGAGGCGGGCAGGTGTGGAGGATTCCCTGGTCCTGAATGGGGTAACTGTGCCCCTGAAGGACCAGGTGCGCAGCCTGGGAGTCATTTTGGACTCACAGCTGTCCATGGAGGCACAGGTCAAATCTGTATCCAGGGCAGCTGTTTACCAGCTCCATCTGGTACGTAGGCTGAGACCCTATTTGCCTGCAGACTGTCTCGCCAGAGTGGTACATGCTCTGGTTATCTCCCGCTTGGACTACTGCAATGCGCTCTACGTGGGGCTACCTTTGAAGGTGACCCGGAAACTACAACTAATCCAGAATGCGGCAGCTAGACTGGTGACTGGGAGCGGCCGCCGAGACCATATAACACCGGTCTTGAAAGACCTACATTGGCTCCCAGTACGTTTCCGAGCACAATTCAAAGTGTTGGTGCTGACCTTTAAAGCCCTAAATGGCCTCGGTCCAGTATATCTGAAGGAGCGTCTCCTCCCCCATCGGTCTGCCCGGACACTGAGGTCCAGCTCCGAGGGCCTTCTGGCGGTTCCCTCACTGCGAGAGGCCAAGTTGCAGGGAACCAGGCAGAGGGCCTTCTCGGTGGTGGCGCCCGCCCTGTGGAATGCCCTCCCATCGGATGTCAAGGCGATGGACAACTACCTGACATTCAGAAAACATCTGAAGGCAGCCCTGTTCAGGGAAGTTTTTAATATGTGATATTTTAGTGTATTTTTCATCTCTGTTGGAAGCCGCCCAGAGTGGCTGGGGAAACCCAGCCAGATGGGCGGGGTACAAATAATAAATTATTATTATTATTATTATTATTATTATTTTAAGGAAGCTCCAAATACAGTGGTACCATGATAAATGCAATGGAACACCTTCAGATACACTGGCAGAATGGTGAACCAACAGAGCTGCTCTATTGGCAAAGATACGAATGAAACAGGGTGTGTGGGAACTGGGCAGCACAGGAGAGGAGCATACAAACACTGTATTCTACACTTCTTCAATCCATGCTTGGACTTCAATGGAACGGGGGTGGGGATTGAAAATATGGTCACCCCTAACTCAGGGGAGGGCATCATATAGCAAGATATAAAGGATATAACTAAAGCATACCTGAAGAATTTCAGGATGGCAGCAGATGAGGTCATGTGCAGTAAACAGGATTCAAGCATGAATGAGAATACTTATTTTCAGTGCTTTTTTGGGGGGGGGGTACAGGGGTATGCATACCCCTAAACATTTTGTGAATCTATGTTTGGTCTCATTGAGAGGCAGTATTTCAATATGAGTAGGAAAATGAGAGTACCCCATAGCATTTTTTTTTTTAGGAAAAAAAGCACTGCTTATTTTATAATATAATTTCATCTACCTGTCCTCCCCACCCTGCCAGCATAAAAACATCGACCCTGTCTTTTTTTGAGGTGTGACTAATTCTTTCATAGTGCTCCTTGGCAATATGGGGAGTATTTTAGGGGTTCTATTTAAGTTTATTCAAAACAGCTTTTGAGCAAGAATATCAAGGTTTGAGGGACGCAGGTGGCGCTGTGGGTTAAAGCCTCAGCGCCTAGGACTTGCCGATCGAAAGGTCGGCGGTTCGAATCCCTGCGGCGGGGTGAGCTCCCGCTGCTCGGTCCCAGCGCCTGCCAACCTAGCAGTTCGAAAGCACCTCCGGGTGCAAGTAGATAAATAGGGACCGCTTACCAGCGGGAAGGTAAACGGCGTTTCCGTGTGCGGCTCTGGCTCTGGCCGGAGCAGCGATGTCACGCTGGCCACGTGACCTGGAAGTGTCTCCGGACAGCGCTGGCCCCTGGCCTCTTAAGTGAGATGGGCGCACAACCCCAGAGTCTGGCAAGACTGGCCCGTACGGGCAGGGGTACCTTTACCTTTACCTTTATCAAGGTTTGGGAAGCATGTGTCATGCAACACTTCTTGATTAAATGTTTTAAAAATAGTCACTCCGTCGTTAATTAAAATTTACTGACAAGCATTGGTTCATACCAGTGCAGTGCTTTGAAGAGCACAGTAAATTAAATTTTTTTTTTAAAAAAGAGATGCCACATCAAATGTAAAAAATTGTTCATTATGTTCACTTCCAGAAACACGTGTCTTAATGGAAAGCACATGCCCTGTTCATTTTGCTTATCAAAATGTCACAGTCAAGTGTAATGTAGATAAACCATTAAGAAGTCCATCCATTTGGGATAAATTGAAAGAAACATATCTGGGCCTCCTGCAACTGTTGTTGTTGTTGTTTAGTCGTTTAGTCGTGTCCAACTCTTCGTGACCCCATGGACCAGAGCATGCCAGGCACTCCTGTCTTCCACTGCCTCCCGCAGTTTGGTCAGACTCATGTTTGTAGCTTCGAGAACACTGTCCAACCATCTCGTCCTCTGTCGTCCCCTTCTCCTTGTGCCCTCCATCTTTCCCAACATCAGGGTCTTTTCCAGGGAGTCTTCTCTTCTCATGAGGTGGCCAAAGTATTGGAGCCTCAGCTTCACGATCTGTCCTTCCAGTGAGCACTCAGGGCTGATTTCCTTCAGAATGGATACGTTTGATCTTCTTGCAGTCCATGGGACTCTCAAGAGTCTCCTCCAGCACCATAATTCAAAAGCATCAATTCTTCGGCGATCAGCCTTCTTGATGGTCCAGCTCTCACTTCCATACATCACTACTGGGAAAACCATGGCTTTAACTATACGGACCCTGCAACTGTGATGTAGATTTATTTGTGCTGTGATCCTAAGTGCAGTTGGAAATAAGTTCTACTGAAACCATCCCAACAATTGTGACCAAATGGACAAGTTGACAATGAAAAATAATTATCAGCTGGGGTAGCACTTGTGGCAAATAGTACTTTCTGCTGAGCAGTCATGTATCCTGTGCTCAAGGCCTAACTACATGGGACTTTAATGATACAACCAACAATAAAATCATGTCTTTTAAAAGACTAAATACTACTGTGTGCATAATTGTTAGTCAAAGCGCCAATGGGAGCTTTCCCCCTAATGCTAGTTGCTGCTGCTGCAAAGGAGCAGACTGTGACTGGGAAGACAAGGCTTTAATCTCCCTCATAAGTAAGGCATTTGCAGATGACAGCCTTGTGAATAAGAATTGGGGGTGGAAGTTGCAGGTGTGGGGAAAGAGGTAATGCACACCACCCCTACCTCATCTCTGAAGCGTACAGCAATGTTCACATGAGACTTGAAATATGGGGTGGGGAAATTGATCTCGCTGTGTTTTGAGCCACTGATGTGTACATAGCTGAAAGCCAGATTTGCGCAAGGGACGTTGGCAACCTATCTCTGTGAAGCCAATTCCTAGGTGGCCTGGTACAGTGGTGCCTTGGTTTACAAACTTAATCCGTTCCGGAAGTCCGTTCTTAAACCAAAGTGTTCTTAAACCAAGGCATGCTTTCCCATAGCAGCGGGGGACTCAATTTACAAATGGAACACACTCAACAGGAAGAGAAACATGTTCTTATTCCAAGACAAAGTTCACAAACCAAAACACCTACTTCTGGGTTTGCAGTGTTCTTAATCCAAGTTGTTCATAAACTATAAAGGTAAAGGTAAAGGGACCCCTGACCATTAGGTCCAGTCGTGGCCGACTCTGGGGTTGCGGCGCTCATCTCGCTTTACTGGCCGAGGGAGTCGGCTTACAGCTTCCGGGTCATGTGGCCAGCATGACTAAGCCGCTTCTGGTGAAACCAGAGCAGTGCACGGAAACGCCGTTTACCTTCCCACCGGAGCGGTACCTATTTATCTACTTGCACTTAGATGTGCTTTTGAACTGCTAGGTTGGCAGGAACTGGGACCGAGCAACAGGAGCTCACCCCGTCACAGGGATTCGAACCGCCAACCTTCTGATCAGCAAGTCCTAGGCTCTGTGGTTTAACCCACAGCGCCAAAGTAAGCTGTTCTTAAACCAAGGTACCACTGTAATTTAACTAGATTGCATGATTGTAATTAGTCAAAATGTAAGGGGACCTCATTGATACAAATAACCGACGCACAAGATACTATCCATGCGGTTCATTAAAGCCATGAAGGTGCCTGTGCGCCTGAACTGGGCTTCTTTAGATACTGCCAAAATCCTTCCCTTTTCTGGTTCCCATTCACTTGACCACCCAAGAGAGAAAGCAACTCATCCAACCTATGCATTTTAGAAAATAACAATTACACAACAAAGTAGGGCATTTTCAAAATAGAGTGACATATTGAATTTCTGCATAACTAATGCACAACATGGAACAAGAACCCTTTAATCAGACTTTTGTCCATACAGCGGAACTATTGGATCATTGCTTTCTTTCACTGAACATACCGTACCTAAGGGTGTGGTTTGTTTGCACCAGCTGTTGTGCATCAGATTTCCCAGAACATGCCCCAGACAGTTGGGTAAATCTGCAGCACCTCATTGTGTTTGCTGTCCCTGATGGGTGGCTCCTCTCTGGGTTTTATTTCAAGTAAGTTAATATCATGATAAGTGGTACCAATTTCCCTAACTGTTCTACACAATGTTGGAGACTAATCACATTTTGCTGGTTGGAAACACATGCTGATGGTCTTACCCACAAGTAATTTTACTTGCAAATAGGCTTTCCAGCAGGTAATTTACTTATCAACAGGCACACTGACTTACAAGAAGTCCTAGACATGTTTATTCACAAGACCCATTGATTTCAATTGAGTTTTATTCCCAGGTTAGGGTGCATAGGACCCCAGCAGGTAGCCAACTGGCTGTTAAGTTTCATCTCTGAACTTTGTACATCCAAAGAGAAGCCCAATGTATAAAGTGCAGTCCAAAAGCAAGTGATGGGCAAATTGAAATACAACTTCTGTTTCATTTAAAACACGATTCTTTTTTTAAAAAACCATAGAGGGAAGAATCACCTGGATTTTTTTCTTGAGAATTCCCAGTACATATTCTACTAAGGGCAAAAACGGAAAATGTTCTGTACTGGGCTTAACAAGGAGTTAACAGGGCATGATATAAGAAGTACAGGCCAGTAGCTGCAGCATCTGGGAAAGCTCCAAATGGAGAATTTTTCTGTTTTCTTCTCAGGATTTAATGACATGGCAAGGCCTAGAAGGGGACAACTTACTCCAACAAAATCCCTGGGTTAGATTTCCTTTCTCCTTGAGGGATGGAAGGCTTTAAAGGGACTTCAGAGCTCTTCCTTGGAGCTCCAGTCCTTCTCCTTTCCAACAAGTCCTTCCAGGCATGTTGACTGGGTGACCTGGGGATCTGGTTAACTGACATGGAGGGGCTTGGTTTCTAAATGGTGAAGCCTCAGAGGGTTAAGACTCTGGTAGTCCTGACTTTAAGGTCTCAGGCTCCAGAGCCCCTGACCTACTAGGTTTGGGTGGTGATAACAATGGGGCCTGGGTGGTCCTCTGATGGCTATGCACTGCCTTCATGGTCAGAGGCACTATCCTTCTGAAAATCAGTTGCTGAAAAATGCAGGAAGAGAGAGTTCTCTTGTGCTCAGGATCTGCCTGTGGGTTCTCACAGGCACCTGGTTGGCCACTGTGAGAATAGGATGCTGGATAAAGATGGGCCATTGGCCTTTTCCAGAAGGCTCTTCTTATGTCCTTGTGGTGCTAACAGACTTGATAGGTCCTTGAGACCTCTCAGAGCTGGCTGCCCTGCCATCTGCCAGAAGTGCTGCTGCGCTGGTGGATCTGGACCAGCTTCTCATTCTCCATGTTATAGCCCAGGCTGCTGCTCTGGGCAGCAGTACTGATGCAGAGTAATGGGTACCTGTCTTTCAGTGATATTCCCCATATTGAAAACAAGTGACAAGGACAAAAGGCCTGACCTTCTCCGGTGTCTGTAAACTGCAGCTTGATGTGCAGAAATCAGCAGGTGATTAACATGGTCCTCTGCCACCCTCTGTGTGTGAAGCTGCCATTAAAGGTGCAGCTACAATGGCTGATTGAAACCCCTAATGAATCTCAACGTGCACCTGAATCTAAAAATAAACAGGAGTCTTGCCATTTCCCCCTGATGTCTTAATTAAAATAACAGGAGAGAAATCTCATTACATACATACATACATCCCAAGCTAAGCTGATTGGAGTTACAGCAGGGAACAGGTCCTGTTAAAATTTGTGTGATTTGGGCTTCTATCTAGGCATAATCTTCAATGAGGCTTGCAAACGAACCCGTTTAATATTCCTCCCACTGGCATACTTTCTTTAAAATATCTGTTGCCACTGTCAAAGTATTATGGTAAACCATTTTGCCCGTCCTAGTCAGGAAATCTTAACAATGCACTGACAGCATTTTTAAGTGCGTTGGACTTTTCCCAAAGTTGTGGTCTCCAGATATATTTGGTAGAATTTACCCAGCTGCTACCTAGGTATTTAATGTATCCCTGTCTGCAGTATTTAATAAGGTAATTATAACCACTAATGATTACTCCTCTTTAACCACCCAAGAAGGGGAAAAGAGCCCTTGATGTGACCAAGACTGTAGCCATTCCTTTACTTTGCATAAGGAGGAAATTGCCCAACAGCCATGCAAATCACTGCAGTGCTTTCTGTCAGAAACTACATCTATTTGATTGCTGTACGTTGTTGTCAGGACAGAAACAGCTGTTCAGTAAATGAGGCAGTGCTGAAAAGAGGGTCAATTAATTTGATGTATTTCTTTATCAGGGCTTTTTCCACCAACTTCAGGGCAAGATAGCGGTTCTATGGTTTTCTGTGAAGTTCATTCCAAAATGAACCCACCCCTCCCCCCTCTCTGCATGTGCATTATAGCAGAATCAAGTATTTCATCTGATTTCCTGTCTATTGAACCTAGGAAAGCAAGCTAGCCCACAGCAAGAACTTTCCATTACCTCTCCATTGGGAATGTTCAGGAGGAAGTTGTTGTTTAAATAGGAGAGAGCAGTCAGGTGAAAAAGGAGCCAGGACTCCTGTGCCCTTAATAATTGTGTGGAAGAGGGAAGGTCAACAGGTGTAGCATGCATGACAAACTGCACCTGCTGACATTTACTCTTCCACAAAGATATTACAGGTGTAGGAGTACCTTTAAAGAATCACAAAAGCTGAATGAATGGCGTATTCTAGCTATTCTTCTACAGTGTACTCTATCAGTTGTTCAGGACAAGGAAGTACCTTGATTTTAAAAAAAGGGATGTAGGGTCTGTTCCAAAAAGGCTGTTAGGGCACTCTTATTCAAGTCTACTCAGAAATAAGTAGTTGAACAGAAAATAACATAGCGAAATTGACTTGTGAGGTGCTGTGTTGTTCGATAAGAGATTGAGTGTTGGGGGAGGAGGGAGGCTCGTTTAATTTCATTGTACACAGGTTGTACAATGACAATAAAGGTATTATTATTAAATAAGTCCCATGGAATTCAATAGACCTCCCTGCAGAGAAGTGGATATAGGGCAGTAGCCTGAAAGAACAAATGGACATAGATGTGCTCTAAATAGGGAGTGGGGAACATTTGCCCCCCATGATGTTGCAGAACTACAGCTCCCATCAACCCTAGCAAGAACAGAAAATGACCAAAATGATAATAGTTGTAGTTCATCAATGTCTAAAGAGCCAAAGCTTCCTCACACCTGCACTAAGTAGACAAAGTTATTAATGACTAGTTGACCATCAAGCTGGAATGGGTACCAAAAAGAATAACAGTACAGTCATTTGTATATCTACTCAGATGTCACACCCATTGTGTTCAATCGGTTTCATTCAAAGTACATGGATATAAGATTGCTGCCTAAAATGATGAAGGTTAGAGTAAAACAGTTCTTCCATTTTATGTTTGGAAATGGGGCTTCTTAGCTAAGGCAGAATAATCAACATAGTGCCCTCTGTAAGTTGTTGGAATGTAGCTCCCAGCATCTTTCATCATTGGCCATCCTAACTTTGGCTGATGGGAAGTTGGCATTCAATGGCATCTGGGATGAACAACATAGGCTACCCCAGTACTAAGACAGCAGGGCATAAAGGGGTTTATGAAGATGAAGATAATGGGTGGAGAGAGATATCATTTTGTTTTTTCACTTTTTGTAATATTCAGGGTCACTCTGAAGAAGTTTGGCAGTAGGCTCAGGAGAAACAAAAGGAAATAACTAACAAATGTATTCTGGAACATACTTTATTTCATTAATACTGGCACATAGTTGAGGAAACACAGCAAGGATTGCTTGCTTAACTCTATCTAAAATCTTCTAAAACTAGGGAACAGCTTTGAATTTGATCTCTTGATAAAGTGTGCATTGGAGCTTTGGAATAATGGCATTATTTATGGCTGTTTAATTTCCCCCAAAAGATTGAAAGGCTTTGCTGTCTAGAATTCTTGCCCATAGTCTTGGAAAAATTACAAAGTTGGACTAAATCTCCAAATGATCTCACATAGCCCTGTTTACCCATGCCAAAGCATTGTTAGAAACCCAAAAAATCCCCTCAGTGTTCACATCTAAAAACCATGTATTTCAGAAACCCACCCTAGACTTGCAGAAATTTTAGGATTGCAAACTATTTTCTTACAGCTTAGGAGGTAATGTCCTAGCAAGCCACAAATAAAAATGGGATTTAAAATATTTTTAATGGGCTGTCTGGCAATCCCTTAGAAGACAACAACACACCACTTAAACATCACAGAATCATAGGATTGTAGAGTTGGAAGGGATCCTGAGGGTCATCTAGCCCAACCCCCTCTGGTGCAGGAACCTCAACTAAAGCATCCATGACAGATGGCCATCCAACCTCTGCTTAAAAACCTCCAGTGAAGGAGAACCCACAACCTCCCTATGGAAACCGTTCAAATGTCTTACTGTTCATGCAGTATCAGCCCTTGCCACATTCCAAAACACATAGAAATCTTCAAGAATAAATTATTTGATATGGCCTGCACATCTCCTGTTCAAAGTAGGGAGGAAAGGAAATCAAGATGGTGGTGTATGGAAAGACATTAATTCATTAAGTTGCTATTTTTCAAACTAACCTTTCAACGTGACTTACATTAAAAGAAGCACAATAAGACACTGTATTAAAAACACAAAGCATTAAAATACAAAGCAGCATAAATTGTAGAGGCCATCATCAAATACATTCTGAGATGGGTGAAGAAATAAATAAAATGTCATTAAAAAATTGAAGGAACAGAGCTCACCAGTCTTTCCCAGGGAGAAAATTCCACAAGTGTGGTGCCACCAATGAGAAAATATATTAATCAAATCTTTTCTGTTTTCTCTTGAAAAGAGATTCTATCAAACTTTTGCCAGACAAATATTTTCCACAATTTGATATTGCCAATGACTTAATGAACTATGGTTTAATCAAGTAGGGATGAGCTGTCTTCAACATTGTTCTAATTAAGCAATTCTTCCACTTGTTCCGGTTTCTCCCGCTGATTAAAAGGCAAAAGAGTTAATTTGATTTTGAAACCTTCATGTGATTTTCTGGAGCATGGCTCATGCACAGTTTAATTGCTCCTAAATCTATTTCACTAATATTTGTTCTTACTATTTTCAGAAGAGTAATAGTTGCAGGAAAAATTTAGTGCCTAAGAAAATAAAGAACAAGGTAGCAAATTTAGGGAATATGTAGAAGCAAATTTAGCAAAGCACTAAAAGCAAAAGGTCTTGAATGTAAATTCTGACGCCAATGTAGAAAGTAATAAAACAGTTCCAAAAATACTCGAGCTTTAAGGAGTCTCTAAAAGAAGTAGTTCTATGATTCACACATAGTTAACTAATTGAATTAATTACTACAATATATATTGATGGCCACTAAATTAACGAAATTCACAAAGGCTATGAATGGCTACTAATCATGATGACTATTCACTTCCTCCTGGATCAGAGACAGTATGCCTCTGAATCAGGGGTAGGCAATCTAAGGCCTGGGGGCCGAATCCAGCCCAATCGCCTTCTCAATCTGGCCTGCAGACAGTCAGGAAATCAGCGTGTTTTTACATGAGTAGAATGTGTCCTTTTATTTAAAATGCATCTCTGGGTTATTTGTGGGGCCTGCCTGGTGTTTTTACATGAGTAGAAAGTGTGCTTTTATTTAAAATGCATCTCTGGGTTATTTGTGGGGCATAGGAATTTGTTCACCCCCCAAATTTTTTTTTATAGTTCGGCCCACCACATGGTCTGAGGGATGGTGGACTGGCCCACAGCTGAAAAAGGTTGCTGACCCCTGCTCTGAATACTAGTTTCTTCAAAGACAGCAAAAGAGGACTTGTGTCCCGCATATAGATTTCCCAAGGATATCTGGTTGGTCAATGTGAGAAACAGGATGCTGAACTCCATAGGTCTGGTTCAGCAGCACTTTTTTATGTTCTTAACCAATTACAATGTGTCTATGTGACTGGTCGGAAGTGTCTAGAAGGCACTCATGTATCTTAACTTCGGAAATAGATAGTAAACTGAAGAATGGGGATTAGAGGGGCACTGGATATAGAACGATAGTTCCAAGGTGCTGAATCTCACACATTGTGTCAAATCACAGAGTTCATGTTGGCCTGTGGAGTTATAGTGTATGTTGGTGGATGAAAGAGTAAGTATTGGACTGAAGCTGTTCTTAGCCAAAAAACTCCCCACAGTCAGATAGGAAAGATGTTGATTCAGGGGTGTGCTGTCGCTTTCCTGCAGGAATTCAGTGAGGGTGATTAGCAAAACCATTACTACGTTTGAATTCAATATCTTAAATAAGGATCTCTGCCTTTTGAGCCAGGAAAATGAAGAACAGTGGCTACTTTCATAGGCACCACTCATGATACCTAACCAAAGACAATAGAAAATTCAGGTAGATTTTGGTTAGTTCTGACACCTTGTGCTAATGTCAAAAGTGCACAGCAAAGAGAAAATTAGTAAACAACATCATTTTCATTGTTGCCTTAAGAAAAATACTTCTTAATACTTCTTAATTGTTTTAACATTGCCTGACTTCCATATTGGATTCTTGTCTCATTACACATGCTAAAGCTATTTTTGTTTATCTGCAAAGTATACCTTGCTTTTTCCTGTAGGACTAATTGCAGTCATCAGCAGGTTTACCATACTCATCGAGTAAATCACCCATCTCCTACTACCCTCCTGAGAAAAACCCCACCCCACCCTCCCACTGTATATAAGGATCTGCTGTTTCAGTGTATCTGAAGAAGTGTGCATGCACACGAAAGCTTATACCCAGAACAAACTTAGTTGGTCTCTAAGGAGCTAAGGGACGCGGGTGGCGCTGTGGTGTAAACCACTGAGCCTTGGGCTTGCCAATTGGAAGGTACGAATCGTCGGCGGTTTGAATCCCCACGATGGAGTGAGCTCCCGTTGTTCGGTCCCAGCCCCTGCCAACCTAGCAGTTTGAAAGCATGTCAAGGTGAAAGTAGATAAATAGGTACCACTGCAGTGGGAAGGTAAATGGTGTTTCCATGTGCTGCTCTGGTTCTGCCAGAAGCGGCTTAGTCATGCTGGCCACATGACCCGGAAAAACTGTCTGCGGACAAACACCGGCTCCCTCGGCGAGTAAAGCAAGATGAACGCCACAACCCCAGAGTTGTTTGTGACTGGACTTAACTGTCAGGGGTCCTTTACCTTTGAGATGCTACTGGACATTTTTTAAATTTTAGTTTGGAAGTACATCTAATATTGGCATTTGGAGACCTTTTCCTTACCAGGAAAAATAATACTAGAACACATTCTACTTTATTAGAGTATAATATAATATAGTAGTATAATATTGTTTCCTCTTCATTAATCTTTAGTTTTTAAACTTTCAGAAAATTAGGTAATTTTTCAGCACGTGAAGCTTAATGTATATAAAAAGGGTTGTATATACACAACAAAAGAAGGTTATCTCTCATGGAAGTTTCTGTAATGTAAAACAGATGTGTTCAAATCTCTCTTTATCCAGTAAATTCCTATAGGATTTTTAAAGTATATATCCTTAATACTGTGCATTAAAGTGTATGTTGTATTACACAGTATGTTGCCTTTCCTGTACCATTCTTTCAAAACAAAACAAAACAAAACAAAAACCTCCCTCTTAAATTACTAGGTTTCATAAGAATTTTGGGTGTGTGCAAAAATTGATTCCTATTTGTTTATCTTAGAAATGAATGCAAAATGTGCTAGTATTACATTCAAGCAATATTTCAGTATATGGTTTCTAATGTAAAATGTTCATATTTGGGGGGCTCATTCAATTATTGCCAAATTCTGGAGCAGAATCCTATGATTAGGATAATCTTGGGTGTCAGTCTTCCTGGAATCCTGAAATGGTTTTATTGGCTTCTTTAAACACTGTAGGAAGGGAAGAAGGTTAAATAGTTGCTTAATGTTCGCTGTGGCTATTCCCCCTCCCAGAAACAAATGAATGCATTCTCCTCTAGCCATCAGGCTTTATTAAATGCTTTATTAAATGTTAAATGCTGTAGATTCGATACTATAGAATCCTCAGCTCATGTCTGTCTACCCTCTGCTTGAAGACCTCCAGTGAGAGGCATTCCATCATCCCTGTAGGTTTGATCCCATTGCTGAACTGCTCTTAATGTCAAAGAAATTATTTGAATGTTCAACTGCCTGCAACACCCGCCTTCCAGGTGTTAGTTATATATGCAGGAAATCCAGAGCCAGAGCATGCATGTTGTTCAGCTGTTGCTTGAAGACCTCAAATGAGAGGCAGCTCACCAACCCTCTAGGTTTGTTTCTATTATTGCGATCAAGAAGATTCTTCTAATGTTCGTTCAACTGCCCAGAACACACCACTTCCAGGTGCTTCATCTACACCTGCATATTTTTCCATGGATGTACTAGGGCAGGAATATAGCTCATCAGATGGCACTCCAATTCCCATAAGTTCTGACAAGCATGGCCAATGGCCATACATGGTGGGAGTTGTCATCCAAAGCATCTGAAAGGGATCAAGTTGGAGAAGGTTGCCCCAGCATATGTGTTTAGGAATGCATCCTAAATTATTTTATGACCCAATTTGTCTTTCTTTGAATCTCTGTGTTCTGCAATGTGTTCTGTGTTCCAAAATGAGGAAATTACTGAAATGGATATGATGTTGCAAGTTACTTCTTTTTGGAAAGACTTGGGACTGAAATCAATAGGAAGTTCCATGAGTAATGGGTTGTTTTTCAGTCGACTGTGTGTGGGCTTATGATGAAATTGTTGGTATTATGGGAGGAGATAGACAAGCAGTGTCGCAATGTTTTCAGGTCAAGCATATAACATTTATACTCATTAGGAAATATGGCAATGATTTAAGAGAGAAACTTCCTGTTAAATCGTCAATTAGTATAGAGAGCTCTAGAGATTTTATAATCAGGGTATATTTGTTGCTGTTTAATTAATCTGATTCAGCTTGTCATTTATGAAGAAGTAGGAGACAGATTTAGCTTACCCAATAATACAAGAAGAATGAAATTTCCCCATTAGATTTATTTCACTTGATTTAAAGGTTGTTTTTTTAAAAATAGACTAACTTCCCACAGGGTCTATATTGGCATAGTTTTTGGACACATCCAATCATTCAACAACTTGGAAATTATTATTGCATTGAAAGATGTAATAACACTTTATGGGTAATTTTGTTATGTTACCTTAAGGCTTATTGTTGTGTTTGGAATGGACTTAGAAGTGGGAATTAATCTTCTGACTACTGCAAAATGGTGCATTTCAAGCCGCTGGAGAAAAACAGACATTTCTTTAGCTTCAGAACAGTACGTGATGATGTGGGCTAAGACTATTGCTTAAGTTGTTTAAGGTGGCTCACCTGTTGAAGGGCCCTAATGGACCACAAATTGAGAGGAGAAAAAAATGGTGTTATTCATATGTTTTGGAGCAGGCAGTTTCAAGGTTCTCCATTTCTCTCTTCTTTTGACTATGTTGTAGATGTGAAGACTGTGCGTATGGATCAAAAGGAGGGGATACTGTATTCTGCTTTGCCCTACAGATGACCTGTAGTTCCAGAGGTTGTCCCATCAGCTTCATCCAACATCCAGTCATCAGAGATTATGGGAGTTGCAGTCCAAGAACATCTGGGAGTCCACATTTCCTATTCCTGCCCTCCAGGAGTCTCCATCCCATACCCCATTTACAGACACTGCATCTGCATATAGGTGTTATTAAGGGTCTAGTAATACTGTGCTTGTCACACAAGAAGTGTGTGTCTAGAGTAATGTGAATTGGTTTTTGAAAGCTTTAAAAATAATTTCAATTTAGGGGTTACTTCATTATCAGAGTATAACGCATTTAACTTTAATTTGTCAAAGGATGTTATTTTAATGGTTATCTGAAAATAGTAAGTGTGTGGTAATGAACTCAATAGGTATAACTTCTGAGTCGCAGGTCACAAAGGTTTCCAGCACTCAGAAGAAAAAAAATAATAGTTGTGATTTGGCAGCTATTCAACACCTCTTGCCTTGCCTCAGGACTAACAATGTACGAAGCACAAAATGTTCTACTGATGCCAGGAAGCGCTTATCTTACACAAAGCTTGCCACTGTGGGCGTGGAAATTTCAAAATTCAAAAGAGATAAAGATGTACAGATGTGCAGGCACAATGTATCAGTGGGATCCAATCTATTTCAGTTTGCATTACAGACCAAATTTAATAATACAAATTGTTTAACATTTGTATAGTATTTCAAATAACTTCACACGCATTCTCTTTGTGATCTTTCAATCTTTACAACAGTCATGCAAGGTAAGGCCCCACCACACCTTACATTTAGAGAACTATTAGACCACATGGCTTCCCCCATAAATCCTGGGAGCTGTTGTAAGTTAATTATAAATAAATAAAATAAATAAATCTCCTTCATGGAGATTGCCGTGTGTGAAGGGGCTTGAATCCCATGGACTGCATGAAGACCAAACCTATCCATTCTTAAGGAAATCAGCCCTTAGTGCTCACTGGAAGGACAGATCCTGAAGCTGAGGCTCCAATACTTTGGCCACCTCATGAGAAGAGAAGACTCCCTGGAAAAGACCCTGATGTTGCGAAAGATTGAGGGCACAAGGAGAAGGGGACGACAGAGGACAAGATGGTTGGGCAGTGTTCTCAAAGCTATGAACATGAGTTTGACCAAACTGCGGGAGGCAGTGGAAGACAGGAGTGCCTGGCATGCTCTGGTCCATGGGGTCACGAAGAGTCAGACGCAACTAAATGACTAAACAACTAACTAACTAACTAACTAACTAAATAAATAAATACATAAATACCCAGCCACTCTGGGCGGCTCCCAACAGATTAAAAACAGAGGAAAACATCAAATATTAAAAATATTAAGGGTCCTGAGAGTTGTTAGGTGACCTCCTAACATAACTATGAATCCTGGAGTAGCTTAACAGTCAACTCCTCTTCCCAGGGAACTCTGGCATAGAAGCCAACAGGCATAGACTAGTCAGATATTCATATACCTTGTGTGGACATTGAGAGCCACACAACGTTGGGGTGGGGCTAAGGGCACAGCCCTATTGTCTTTTCAACATGTGGAGCCTAGTTCCCATGATGGGTTCCTTGAGTCCCAGTTAGACTACCCTTTGACCTTGCACACCACAATGAAACTCCACTTGTAAATTGAACTTCACCAGAAAATAAATAGGACCCACTGTTGTAGGTCCAGGGGCAGTGAGCCCACTGCTGATGGGGTCAAGACATGAAAGAGGAAATAATCACATGACATGCATCTTGGGATTAAACAGGCTGCAACTTTTTTTATTATTACAGATTCAGGTTTTGGCTTAGGCATTTGGGTATGTATCTTGAATTACCCTGCCCGACTGCTGAATGATTGAATTGCTAGGATCAATCCTGTGTTAAGGATCGGCCCCTGACATATAGCAAGTAAGGTAATCCCCTAGGTTCACCACCATGGGGGAATGCTATGGCCCATCATCCCCCAACTGGGTGTCTGGACAAAAGCACAGCCCCCTGGACCCCTTTAATGGGGTCCTGCTCAACAAAACTTGAGGCCTGTTTAATCCCAAAATGTATGTTGTGTGATTATTTAATCTTTCATTTCTTGACCCCTCCCTGGCAGCAGTCTCACTGTGCCTGGACCCCTTTAATGGGGTACTGAGATGTCCTGGAGTAGGGGAGCTCCCAATCGACCCTTACACTAAGGTCTAACCCAATGCCTGAACTGCCACCTGAGTTGGCATAAAATGGAATAATCCAAGTAATATAATCAGTTTTTGGTCGGGGACTCATCGTAGTCCTTTTCTTTGGCCGTGTAGTAATCTTATGAAAATAAATCTATTTACATTGTTGAAGGGTCATTTGCGCTGGAAAAGGGTAGGAAGGAGCTCAGAGTATAACAGTTATTTCATACAAGAGGATCTTTTTATTGTCGGCCAGCTTAAACTCTTCAAGCTCCTCAAACAAAACATGAAAACTGTATCAAAGCCAGGAGTAGATTCAGTGAATTTCTCAGCCATTATGCTTCTCTCTTAGTGTAAGGGCGAGAAAATAATAGATAAAATGTTGTTTTTGGAGCACCCTCTCATGGTTACAGCCCTTGTTTCCTGTAATAAGAAACTGGAGAGGAGGGGGGATCAGCAAAAGGCTATCCTTCATGAAAGACTTGAATGGAGTCTTTCTCCAGAAGCTTTTGTTTAATGTTTCCTGAAATAACCAATAATATCATTTTATTCATTGTATTTTTTTAGGTACATTATACCTAAAATTACACTGAATGTAAGAATTCTGAAAAATAGCTCAATGTGTGATTTTAGTGTGAAACAAACTGTAATTTTGACATTTTGCAGACATTAATGGCAAAGAGAGAATTTAGTTCTCCAATCCAATTAATACTGCTTTGAGTTGGGAAGTAGGGCTAAGCTATATGCCCTTTCTAATTCCTGAATCTAGCATGGATTCAATTCCTGGAATAGCCAGAATAAGTTTCATGGTGAGATTATGGCCCTCTAAGTATGGGTCATTAAGGTAACAAAGGACTGCAAGTGAGTAGGCCCAGCTCCCTCAACTCACTGGTAGTTAGAAAGACAAAGCTTATAGGAGAGTTGAATTATATGAGGTAGAAGCAAGGATTCAGGCTGGGCAGCTGTGAGGCAGAACCATGCCTGATTTCTACTGGAATCCAAGGCTGTGACTATGGGAGAAGCAATACCATATGGGGGTGGGGTGGGGGTTAATGCTGTGAACTCCATCATCATGGGCTCAGGCTGTATATATGTGTAAATAAACCATAAATCATAAAGACACCACAGTTTCCCCTGTCACTCACTCCGAAGGAAAATGAACCCATGGTGAGCACCTGGAACTGCTCAGAGATTGGGGTGGGGTGGAACAATATATTGTTTTATTTTATTTTTTTTAAAATGTGACCACCAGGAACTACAGATTTGAAAAGGCTCCACTATCCTTTTAATGTTCCCTCATTTATAATGCTTTACATTACCAAAGCAATATAACTCTACAAGCCGATGAGCTATAGAGATGAGCTAAATCTTCTTACATGGGCCTGAAATAAATGACAGATTGACAAGAATATGAAATGGTTCTTTAATGAACTCTTGAAACTCAGTTCAACGGAGACCTTCAGGCGACTGACATATACATCCCTTTTATGCTGTCTGAGCAATTACAGTGGATTTGTGACTGATAACTGACTGCCGTGGATTAAATTCCCAGCCAGTAATGTGGTCAGACTTCAAATTTGCCCTTGTTGAATCAATTCCACATCACTTTCCTCTGCTGTTGTTTTCCTTCCTTCCTTGAGTAGCGGGTTAAGGGCCGGATTTATGAAAGAATCAGACATGCTTTGCATACCATTAATGCTGCAAATTGCACCAGCATGACAATATCATAATATTACAACCACCTGGCTTGCTCTTGTTTCATTTTGTTTACAGTTAGGTTGTTATTGCCTAAGTTTTCTCATTTTTTTGTTTTGAAAATGCATGGAGAGAAACATAAGAATTGTCTGCTATTATGATTATGTGTAATGTTGAAACAGACCAATGCAGCTATGAATTGTATGAACAGAGAAGAAAGCTTTTAGAAATTGGATTTTGTGTTTTATACTGTTTTTATACTGAGCACCACTTCAATGGCTTCTGACCTTGAAGCAGTTTATATATTTGTTAAATGAATAAGCAAAATAAGATTCTGAGTGACTTAGAGGAAGACAGTGGAATTGTCTTATACCTTTATGCTCTAATAGGTCTGCCCCTTTAATAACATGGGAGCCACAATTTGGACCAACTGTAGTTCCCAAGCACTCTTAAAAGATATCCTTATTTAGAATATATTGCAGTTGTGTAGTACTATGAAGGAAAATCACTTAGGTGACTCAATGCTGCTATCGTGTCTGAATGTAAAGGGAAGAATTTAAGGGACCAGACCCGGTTATTTAAGAATCCAAATAATTTCCACATCACAACCCATCTGCATTGTAAAAATCCATTGTACAAGAGAACAACATTTCTTGTCTTTCAACTTAAATCCTTAGCATTTCTGAAAAGTGACAACATCGTCCTTTCTTCCCCACCTCCCTTCTAATATCATGACACCTAAACCTCACTTCCTTTCACTAAGCATCATCAAACTCCCTTCCACACATGATGTCATTCTGCAAAATTGTGTGCTCCAGCTGACAGTAAAATAACTAATGCTGGTGGAAACATATAATCTGCAATAACTCTTCTCCCCTAACTGAACTCACCTTCTCCAACTACAGCTGCAGCTATGGGTTGTATGCACAACACAAGTGATGCGTCTATGTTAATTAGGAAGCATGGGACTAATGAGGAGGTATGGCCCTGTCATATCTAACTTGACCCATATTTTAGAGGCTGTTACCATGGGGTAAATGTTTTTGTAGAGCATGTCCCCTTTTACACGTCTATGAGACCTTACTTTGCTTATTTTTTAAGGATGCAGTGGTATCTCAAAGATGGCAGTTTAGCCAATGCACTCCCTATTCGCATTGACATCTTAGTTGTACAGTGAAGGCAGATAGTCTTTCCCCTCTCCCTTTCATTCTTGATCATATAAATGAGTACACTGCTCAGCAGCACAGCAATAAATTCAACCTTATTAGTGCTGGCTTGGCCGTTGATATCCCAGGCCTCAGGGATTTATTTTATTGAGCAAATCTCTGCCTGCATAAATCCTTAGTCAGACATTTAAACTAAAACCCTCCCTTCAAGTTGTAATAATGCGGATAGTTTATTGAATGGCAAAAATGTCAAGTCTATAGAAAATACATTTGTGCCTTAGATTAGGGGAGGGGGATGTTTACTGTGCAAAGTAATGACATCCTATCCAGCTTGTGGGGATCTGTGGCCTTTAGTGTCTTGCCTGTACCATAGCTTTTAATCAAGAAGCATTTCTCTATGTACCTTAGCAGTACGTTATTGCCATATTTATCTCAGATAATGAAAAAAAGAGAAAGTAAATAAGCAGGGGCTGCTTTACATGGTACATTTCCCCCTCTGTGCAAACAGTGCCACCTTATTTAGACTTGTGTTGGAGTAGATAAATATAATAACTTATGAACTATGCAATGATAGAGATGGAAACCCCACCTTATGGCTTGGCTTGAGTCATGTGTTCCATTTGTTCATGTAAATGCATTAGCAGGGCCAATATAGACTGTTGATGAATGTGTGTATAAATTTCAGCCAGCCCCAAGGAATAGCTTTCATTAGTCTAGCTTCTCTTGGTAACAAATTGTTATGGCTTTCAGGATATCATAGGGTTTTCATCAGCCAGAATTTGAAGCAAAGTTTGATACCTGTGTATCCCATACACTTAACCTCAGCATCCTATGCCTCTTTGTTTTTAGAAGTAAGAGGATGATCCAAATGCAATGGCAGATGGTGAGGTAGGGTGGTGGCCTAACCTCCTCACTGGTGCTTAAAGAGAGGGGGGACAGGAGATGCGGCAGGGAGGTAAGTGCAATGCGAACACCAGCAGGACTGCCAGATTCACTTTGCTGAAGTGTTTGCACCATGCCAACCTCCTTGTTGCCTCAACCTTCCTACTTTCTCTCCTCATAAACAGCAGTGACTCAGTGTTTAGAGGCCACGTAAACATCCCACCATACCATGTGGTACTGTCCAAATCCTTGGCAATGGCAATGGAGAGGCTTAATAGAGCAGGAGATCTACAACCTTGCTGCTCACAGGGTGGAAGGTGGGCCTCCTAAAAAAACTCCTTGTTCACAGCAGCACCTCCCTAGCTGGCACACAAAAAGACCCAGGTTTGGTCCATTGCTGTTATGTGACAGCTGTTGGGTTTCCTAAACCCAGCACCTCCCCAAAATGTTTAGATCTGAGGAGAGCTGTGTGGAGGGACACCTTCATCTCTTCTAGACTCCCTTTAGAACTATGGATTGGAGGGTTGGATTGTTCTGCCCATCTCATTGAGCTCAACAAAAAATACTCCTTGGTTCTTGTGTTCAGGATTGCAGCCTTAACAGAGAAAAGGGAGTTGAAGCTCCAAAAGTTTGTTATATTTTTTGGCAACATACTTTGATCTTTGTTCTTTGAAATGGATCTCTAATATATTTTATTAGAAGGTACTAACAAAAAGCAGGGGTTTTTTATTTGAAAAACAAACTAACTTTTAAAGAAACCATTGGATTGTGTTTTTAATTTCTCATGTCCCATGGAGGAGTTACTGTATTATAGTAACTTCCTGACAATAAGAGCTGTTTGACAGTGGAATTTGCTGCCAAGGAGTGTGGTGGAGTCTCCTTCTTTGGAGGTCTTTAAGCAGAGGCTTGACAACCATATGTCAGGAGTGCTCTGATGGTGTTTCCTGCTTGGCAGGGGGTTGGACTCGATGGCCCTTGTGGTCTCTTCCAACTCTATGATTCTATGATTCTATATGCAGTTTCTTCAGAGTTTCAGTAGACGTAATATGCTTTTCAGTGATCAAAAATGTGGGAATGTTCAGGGATGCATTAGAGGATATTGTCTGATTATATCCTTATCCAACTTGTGTTAACAAGTTTCCCAATTTCCGCAGAGTAAAACATTCCCCTTTATTTTAAGTTTGCAATGGCAGCGTTTGCTCAGGCTCGCTAAAGCCTCTATAATAACTATTCTGGTAATTTCCCCTTATTCCCTCATAAAATAGAAGGGACGACAAAGTATAAAAAGAGTTTACTCACATTCTGTTCACAATCAGATCCCAGAAGCCAGACCTAAGCTTAATGAAGTAACATACACTTGGAATCTATCTCTTAAGAAGACAGTCCCTTTGTCCTCTCTTGGCTGGGAGCCAAGAGGGCATCTTTAGCTCAGTAGATGTTGCTTCTTCGATGCATGTGGTGAAAAAGAGAAGGAAGAGAGAGATGGCTGCCCTGCCCTGTGCTTTTATCATTACCTGCACAGGTGAGGCCACACCCACCTCTAGTCACATGTAGAGGAAGTGTGTCCCAGCCCAGAGGGAAATAGGAAGTTTACCTGCTGGCTGGACAAACATCCCTCCCCATGTGTAAACATGTACACTCTTGGAATGTTGTACTTGACTGCTCTTGTGTTTCACATCCCACAAAAAATTGCTGAAAATTTGATTGCATTTTGCTAAGTCACAAATCAAAAACTCCAAAGGCACATTCCAGTCATTTTACATACCAAAGGATAACCATGGTTCTAATTATGTTACTCGGCCTTCTCTGTGCCTAGTATCCAAGGTATGCCTCATTGGTCCTCATTAGAAGCGCATTTTAGTGATCTTTTTTCATTCTCTGAAATGAATGTTTTACATTATGGCGAATCCAAGAATTCTGAAAGAGGCATTAGTGCTGCATGGATTAAGCAAAAATATGAAAGGTTCTCATACATAATTATAAGGCGGCATATTTCCGAGACACAGTTGAACACTGGAGCACTTTCACACAAGATCAGACAAGTTTGTTAAATCAGTTTATTTTTCTGTGAACTTAAATCATCCCTTGGGCTGTTCTGGCAGTAGCTGGTTTATTTTCACCCTTGAAGTTTAAGCCCTTCTATTTCTATGACATTTGAAAGCGGCTAAGGAAACTGAATAGATCATATGGCCCAGAAAAGGATACTGAACTTCTTATAGCAAATCAGTAATAACAATAACAAGCAGGGGTCCATCATGTGTCACTATCTACGTAAACAGTAGACATGAATTTATCTTGGTCTATTTTTTTCTGAAACTGGAAATGAGGTCACGATCTCATGTGATGTAATCCTCTTTCAGACACATATTTTCATTGTGGTCCTTGCCTTATGAGTGATTTTCCTCATAAGTATCAGCTGGGGGATCTTGAGAAAAAGCCTTTTTCATATCATTTCATAAAACAACATTTTCTTTCCCATTTACGGTGGATTATTTCCTGACATTTTTTATATAGTTTGGTATGAACAGATGGGGAAAAGGCAGTGTCTATGAAGACAGTTCCCAAACTTTTTCCGAAAACTATTCAGGTAGCTTTGCTTAGAAAGTACATCTGGGAATGGGAATATCCAGCAGTTTATTTAGAGCTGTATCCTTACCAATGAGTTCCTGACCAGACATAAAACTTTAGGTTTCCACATCTATATTGTGAGAGCCATCTGGGGAGGAATTAGGAAAAAGAAAACTGACAACTGGTTCTCATTAGAGATATGAACTAATTTAAACAAACAGCAGCTTCGTTAACTACAACTTTAAGCAAGAAACAAAAATTTAACACCTAACCCGTTAAATTGCATCTTATTATGTAAATAAGTTTGACATAAGAGTTATTCCACCAGGCCTTTGGTCAGGGCGCAGCCTGACTCCCTCCTCTGGCAACCTGCACAGAATCTTGCTTAATCAGTTGCCATTATTTTGATTTTAACTGATTTTTATAATGAAATATTTTTAGAATGTGCGATTATCTGATTGGTTGTTTGATTGTTTGATTGTTGTTAGCCGCCCTGAGCCCGGCTTCGGCTGGGGAGGGCGGGATATAAATAAAATTTATTATTATTATTATTATAAAGAATAGTATACTTGTTTTGTCTTTAGAGGAAGGTTGTGTACATATTATCGACTTAAAATGCAGCTAATTCATTCTTTTCCTTAATTTGTATTGAAGCTGGTTTGGGGAGAAATGCACCAAAGTATAGTAGTCAAACTTCGGTTGTCGAATGTAATCCGTTCCAGAAGCTCGTTCGGCTTCTGAAATGTTTGAGAACCGAGGCACGGCTTCCGATTGCTTGCAAGAGCTTCCTGCACTCAAGCCACGTCGGACGTTCAGCTTCCGAAAAACGTTCGAAGACCAGAGCATTTACTTCCAAGTTTTTGGCATTCGGGAGCCGAAACGTTTGAAAATGGAGACGTTCAGGAGCCGAGGCTTGACTGTATTTCAAAATGAATTATTGGATACATGCAGTAGATACGGATTGTGGCAAATATCATGTGTATGCTACTTCCCAAACCAGTGGTGGGAGCACATTGGATGCAGAGTAAACAGGAGTATGTGCACAGCCAAACTCTCCTAGTCCTGCAACATATAGCCTAAATGAGGGAACATTTTTCAGCCCGAAGGACGGATCCGGAAATACCATCAGTGGGCCATTTTCCACAGGTAAGTTGGGCATCAAGTGGTTCAAAGTTCAGGCTGAGAGCAAGCATAGACTTATCTCTGATCATAGTGCTTTAGTCTCAGAATGCTAACATCAGAGATAAGTCTTTGCGCTTTAAAAGGCAGCAGGTAGAGGCTGTTAGCACTGATTAGTATTTGATTGTGAAAGACAGCAACAGAGATTTCTCTCCAGTGTTATTGCTGTGATCACAGATTTCTGCTAGGAGAGGAGCCTCTGCCCATTGCCATTTAAAGAGCAAGCAGAGAGAGGCTTATCTTTGATCTTAGCACTTTGGTGCTTAGTGATAAGATGGAAATAAGAGATCCCTTATCATGCATCATAGTACTTGACACTTCGATCAGAGATAACAGAGATAGCATGCCTTATTACATCAGGTGACTGACAGCTGAGCATGGCTTTGCCAAAATGGCTTTGTGGACCAAATACAGGAGCCTGGTGACCCATGGGTCCAGAGGTTTCACACCATTGGCATAAACTACTGGATGAATAAGTGATAAGAAAAATAAGCAATTAAGAAATGAATGGTGGTAGCAGAAGTTAAGGGATAAGTAGAGCAGGCCATTATATAGTGCTATTGGTGGGATTATAAGAACCATTCAGCGACTTTCCATTCATCTGTGGACCTAGTTCTACTATATGACGTGCCAGTATAAGATGATCACTTTAGCCTATTCACAGACCTCTGGTGTGTAGAGTATAAGGAGAACAGAGACAGAATTCATATGAGATCAATGTCTAATTTCCATCTTTTGGGTCAATTCTTTTATAAGGTATTTGCATATTATTCATGTGGGATGAGGGTTTGCATGCTTACATTTTATACAGAGGAGAAGACACAACTATGTTGTGTGAGTAAGACAGCCTTTGTTGCCATAGCTTTCTCTAGACTTGAGCAGCCAGCTAAACTCATTCTGTTTGTCACCTTGATAGGGAATTGGCTTTTGTTTCAGCACATCAGCATTCTTCCTGATTTTAGAACATTCAGCACGGTGTTGTTGTTTTTAATGAAGCAAAACAAAAACATTAATAAAATGAGGGCACAGCTGGCTGGACTAATTCTATCAAATCTATTCCCCAAAGGTATAATGAATAATATTCTTTAAAAAGGCTTGCATCCTTATGAAAAAGATATTTGAAAGTCCTTTGCAGGCCAGTTCTGGTTGTGGGCATGAAAGTCTGCAGGGAGCCTTTTCTACTTGTGGAGTTCAGAATTCCAGTTTCGCAGTTTCTAAATCATGAAGGGTGCCTTCATAAGGAGAAGAGGCTTCCTGTTTCAGAGTTTGCTCTCCAACTCATGGAGTATAAAGGGCATAGAAGCATAGGACCTTAGTGCAGGCATAGGCACACTCAGCCCTCCAGATGTTTTGGGACTACAATTTCCACAATCCCTGACCACTGGTCCTGCTAGCTAGGGATCATGGGAGTTGCAGTCCCAAAACATCTGGAGGGCCTAGTTTGCCAATGCCTGGTTTAGTGCATTCATCCCTGCTCACTCTGCTTTCATGTAGCCTTTGCATTCAGGCAATAAGCCAAAGGTAAGTAAGGAGCCCAATGAGCCTATAACTCAACGGAGAAAGGAGGGGTTGCTTTTCCAAGACATGGGAGCTAAGCTTCAGCAGGGGCTTATAGGAGCAGTTCTGAGATAACTAGTGAGGATCCTGTTGTATTGATGTTTACTGGCTATGTTTCCCCACTCTTCATTTTCCTAATAATTGTCTCTCTCTGTGTGTTTGTGTCCCCCCCTCCCCTGTATATTAAAAATACTTGACCCAAACTTTTATGTTGCTTTGCAATGCAATTGATACTTTCCAGGCAGGTGAGGAAAAAAACTTCAGGCAACCAATTTCCAATAGGATGCAACAAATACTCAGGGCTCCTGGAAGCTTTTCGTTTTACACTGATATCACCTTTAGGATTCAAGACTTTTTACTACCTGTACATAATTGAGAACCACTGAGCTGTTAATGAATTCCTCAAGAGTTTCTGTTGTTCCATCGCCCTCTTCTAATGGTTGTAAAACACGTAATATCACAAAAGCAATGATGTTAATCCCAGGTTGGAACTTCTCATTTTAGCATACACATGGCTGCCACTAAAAACAGCAGCTTTGCCTCTCTTATTCTTTTTCCTCCTCTAACACTCCCACAGTAATGTGCAGCAACAGAGTCTGCGTGACATGACATAATTGAAACCTGGGTTTCCTCGCCCTTGGGTAGGGCACATGCCCTGTTAGGGAGGTTGATGTACGTGAGTTTTTGCCTGTGCTTTTCCCCACTATGCACATTCATTTCTGGACAAGGTATAACCTAGGAAACAGCCCTCCGATTTAAATATTTTAGACATTGCTGGAGCTTGGAGTTTTGTGGAAATAATTCATGTTAACAAAAGGCACCAGGTAGTTTCTTGGCCATAGCTACATTAACTTTCCATCTGCTTATGTGAGGAGTTATCTTAGCTTTTGTTAGCAAAGTCATTTGAAAAACAGAAAGTCCAAACTGCACAAAAACAGTGCATAACTTGGGAAGGAAGGAAAAGAGAGGTTTTGTTCTTCTTAGTTCAGGCCTTGAAAAAAAACAGTGAGATATTCAAAGGAGAAAAACTCCTTTGAAACTACTCAACCAATCAGGGCAGAGCCTACCTTAGTGTGGATCAATCCATTCTACCTGGTTGCTAAGCCCTCTTGGCAAGTTGACTTCAACATTTAACAGAATTAACACTTAAGTTACAAACTCAATGATCTCTGGTATTACACTTTGAACAGTTTTCATGTCAATGGCTGTTCACTTTTGGGATTACTGCTTTTGTTTTTGTTTTTAATATTTTATTTTCTGTTTTTCCATTTTATAACATTCAACAATGAATATAAATCTACACAAATCAAATAATGTTTCCTGTGACTTCCCTCCCTCTCCTTCTGTGGTTTCTTATTTGTCTGTCATTTTCTTACTGCATGTCCAAATTTATCCTTTTTACAAATTTATCCTTTATAATTCCTTTAACTTTTTTATTGCTTGTGTTTATATAAATCCTGCTTACATTTGCTTACAATTTGTTTTAATATATTCAATAAATTTTCCCCATTCTGTTACAAAAAGACTATTGTCTTAATGTCTTGATTTTCCGGTAAGTTTCGCCATCTCTGCATATTCCATCAGTTTTAATTGCCAGTTGTCTCTTTTTGGGGCCAATTCCTCTTTCCAGTTTTGGGCATATATCATTCGGGCAGATGTGGTTGCATACATAAATATTTTTTCTGTTCTTTCAACACATCTTCTCTGAGTATACTTCTTCTGAGTATACCTAGAAGAAAAGCTTCTGGGTTTTTTCCAACATCTCCCCCCAATTCATTGTGGATCATTTCCCAGAAGGCTTTTGCAATCTTACAGGACCACCACATATGAAAAAAGGTACCTTCTTTCTCTTTACATTTCCACCAAATGTTGGATTCAGACATACATTTTAGCTAGCTTACTAGGCATCAAGTACCATCTTTTTAAAAACAGAGGAATTCCTGCTTTCACAGATTATACTTCACAATTACCTTTGTCTTGACTTTTGCTGGGTTCAGCATCTTGACTCATCTTGGCTTCTTGCTGATTTTACAAAAGTGGAGCCTCAGCACCTCCTGGGTAGATTTAAGTACCATTGAGTTAGCTGTCTTCTCTTAGCAAATATTAATTTATCTGCAAAATGGAGGTGAACTTTTCGAGCTGCTCAAATACAGTATGTTTCAAAGGAATAATGACTAATATGTAATATATTGTGTAATACACTTTAAACATCATGTGTGTGTGTGTTGGGGGCATGGGTGGCACTATAATCTAAACCACTGGGCTTGCTGATTGGAAGGTCGGCGGTTCGAATCCCCGCGACGGGGTGAGCTCCCATTGCTCAGTCCCTGCTCCTGCCAACCTAGCAGTTTGAAAGCACGTCAGAGTGCAAGTAGATAAATAGGTACTGCTCCAGTGGGAAGGTAAATGGCATTTCTGTGCACTGCTCTGGTTTCGCCAGAAGCGGCTTAGTCATGCTGGCCACATGACCCGGAAAAACTGTCTGCGGACAAACGCTGGCTCCCTTGGCCTGTAAAGCTAGATAAGTGCTGCAACCCCAGAGTCGTTCGTGACTGGACTTAACTTTCAGGGCTCCTTTCCAGTGTCCCCCCCTGCCACCCCTTTGCCTCCTAGCACTACCCCCGCCCAAGGTAATCCCACTGCCCCCCAGGAGGTACCCACCACTTTGTGAACAACTGCTCTAGATTGTTTTTGAATATTGGGGTGAAAACAGCAGAATTTCCTTATCCCACCCCTTCCCTCTTCAGCCTGACATATCAGATTTTTGTGAAATATGCCATATGGGCTATTACGCTGCTTTTCAACATGCCAGAAATCACCAGAGAGGAACCTCTGGTATTCATGGCAAGGAAGTCATCCAGGCAGCCGTGCTTGTTAGCCAGCGCTGTGTCTACTGCTCCCCTGCACCACCACAACGTGGGTGTTCTACTCATCAAACTCTAGATGTTGATTCCATTGGTTTGATTCATCATCCAGCTTTTCTTTTTCTTTTTGGGAGTGTTGGTGGTGTTCGACATATTAGTGCTTTATAGATTCTGGGTAGGGGAAATTTGCTCAAGGAGTCGCAAGTCAATTTTGTTACTACTAGTGGGATTTTCCAAGAAACTGTCTTCAGATCTGAAAACGAGAAGAAATTTTGCAAAAAATATAGCCTCAGTGCATGATAAAACCATTCTTCTTTGGTTTACAAAGTCATCATAAGATGGTACATCTGTTAAATATCATGAAGATGTTTAAGACTGAGAGTATAGTTATTTCCAAGCTAATTTTCCATAAAGGCTTTTTCATTTGTTTTTATTGTTACTCAGACATGGACTTTCTGTAAATAACAGAAGCTTTATAGATTTTGTGTTTGTTTGCCTATGGCTACAAGAACTGAAAAGTGCTTCTATTTACTTGCTACTATAAATCAGGCAAGAAGCTTTCTACCAGAGCAATTCTAAGGATGTCGAGAAACATCAGTGGAAGAGCAACAAGCATCCTAAGTCCTGCTGAGCTGCTGCCAGGCAGCACAGGATGTATTCTGTATGGCATTCCGCCCTCTTTCCTATCCAACAACCTTTTAAACTTTTCCCTCCTTCTATTGGTTTGAATGGGGAGGGGGAAGTATGCCATCACCAAAGCTATTTGTCTTTCTTGTTGTGGATGTTAGTGAAACAGGAGGGCTTTAGATCCAATCCCTTCACATGCCCATGGCAGCTCCCATTTCAGCGTCAACTGCGGTCACACAATGGCAGAGTGATAATAATAAAACTACTTGGAGATCTACATTGGAGATCTCCTTTCCTGACTGTGGACCTCACCATCTGTTCATGAAGAGGGAGGTGCACAGGATCCAGTTGCCCCTCAGTCCTTCCTGGGAGCATAGTATTGCTTCCTAAGGCCAGCATAGCCTTTGCTTAGTAATATGGAAGTGATAGTGTCTGTTCCAAAATATGGAATCTCCATACCCTCCAACAGTTTTGCCCCCAAAATTGGACATCAGCATGGGGCATGCTTTCTAGTCTGGTGCTCGGGTGAATGTCAGGATGGTTGCTTCAAAGTGCTTTCTAATCCAGCACTTTGTTAATGAATATCGCCAGAGCACCGAACCAAAAACCAGGACATTCCAGGATCCAAACCGAAGGTGCGATTAGCTTTTGCAACCCAGAATGCCCTGCTTAAACTGGGGCACTTTGAAGGTATGGAATCTCTAAGGGTTCTTCCCAATGGTCTTTTTATTGAGCATTCATCCTCATTTGCTTTCACAAGGCTTACATGAAGCTTAGGTAGTTTCTGGTTATTATTGTGCTGGTTTACTTTCGGTGTATTTATGCATCCTTTTCACACATTTCAAAGCATTTTCCAATCGCCTTCCTAATCACAAAAACTCAATTTATTTTAAAAAGTGGATTTTTGTGTGTGTTAACACAACAGAGGACTCTAAGCAACTTTAATGATGCAATCCGAAATTTCCCAATATGCGTTTGGATCCTTCCTGCAAAGTACTAACAGTTTGAAGGCACCCCAAGTCAACAGTCTTTTAAAAAAACTTAATTAAAATAAGATTTTATGGCTGTGTGCTGTGCTAAAATTGGAAAAATAAAACAATCCCACCAACAAAAGAAAACAGAAAAGCATTAATAAGAGCAAACAAAACTAGGTAGCTGAATTAACAGCCGCTCAGAAGGGATGAATTTTGAATCTCCTTTGGACAATCTGTAAAAAGGAGAGCTGCAGAATTCAGAGCTGGGCAAAGTTTATTAAATAGCCTAGGAACAAATGATGTAAAGGCCTGATACTCTTCATTTCACACTAGGCTGGCACCTGCATATACGCCTGCACAGAAGATCAAAAGTGTGTGGGCAACAAGATAAATAGAGGAACTCTCTAAGCGAAAGAAAAACTTGGCTACTGTTGATCCTGAGGTAGACTAGTTTATGCTTAGTCCAGGGCATTCTGACATCCTAGTCTGGATCATGTAATGTGCCATAAACACTGTACAATTCTATCCACACTTATCTGAGAGAAGTTCCACTGAATTCAATGGGGTCTGCTTTTGAGTAGATGTGTGTAGTCAGTTATTAAAAGAATTGAACTGTTAAATAGGAGAACATATTTGCCCATTTGGGTCCTGAAACCCAATTAAAGAAATTTTGTGTCTGCCTTATTTCTGAAACCAGTCTTCTCTTCTGATCTCCATTGCTGTGCCCAGATGCTCTGACAAGCAAAGCACCATCATGAATAGCAGTTAGTAGATATGCAATAGGTTTCCTCACCTAGCTGCTGTTGGACTCCATCTACAAGAACAGCATGGCCAATGGTCAGGAATGATGGGATTTGGAGTCCAACATCTTCTGGAGGCCACCAGGTTGGAAAAGGCAGTACCAGAGCAGCCATCATAGTTGATAAAATTGAAAAGGTCAGCGAAGGCAAGTTGAAGAAGGCAAAACCCACATGATTTTATGTACATAAACCAGTTATGTCATCCCGGAATAATTTGTACCCAGCTGTGAAGCAAAATTACTGTAAGCAGCCAAAGCTCATCAGACCAGGTTTAAGGGTGGGAGTGGTGGGAGTTTGGACACAATCCCCAAATGATGCAGAGGAGGTGGAAAGAGAGGCAGAAAATGCGGAGAAAAATCACAACTTCCAAGCCATGGGTAGACAAAGAATATATTTCCCAAATGGCCACTTTGGTGTCAGTGTGAGATTAACATCCTGTGCCAAAACCCAATTAGTTTTCCTTCCAGCCCACCAAAAGGGCTCAAACCTTCCCAAATTAGCCCTCCCACATTGCCACAGGCTTATGCACCAACTGAAGCCAAAAAGGCATTTAAATTTTCTTTAATGATGCCTCCTCCTTAGCAGCTGAGTCATTCGTCTCTTGCTTTTTATTGCCCTACACTATACCATTGCCCTTTCCAATAATAATTTTAATGCTCCCAAGCCCCATCTTGCTTTTCAAAATGGGCATGAATCAGCCTTGGACTTGTATGGGATGAAGCTGTGCCTGTAGAGGCTGCCTTTAAACTGGTGTTAGGTTTAGTATTTTGGCTATATGTGAGGCAATAGATGCCATGAAGCGTTACAGAAATATTGCATCTGATATATAATGAACTCCTGGCTCACGAGCTAAGTGCACACACCTCACAAAAAGACTTGAGTTCTCGGCTAAGGCCTCCCAAGGAAAATCACCTTAAGCCAGATTAAATGGATCTTTACCAAAATCAGAGAAATGAAACTGTTGTGTACATCAGTTAGTATGTTTTGGGGCAAACAGGCTGAAATAGCTCCTCAAACCCTTGTTCAGGGGTCCCTCTGACCTGACATTTGAGTTGTGGGGAGGCTACAGAATAACATTTGGGGGGTGTTGCTCTGGCCCTGTGGAACACCCTCCCATCAGATGTCAAGGAAATAAACAACTGACTTTTAGAAGACACCTGAAGGCAGATCTGTATAGGAATTTTTTTAAATGTCTGGTGTTTCACAGTTTTTATATTTGCGTGTCGAGGTCCCCAGGGCCACCCCAATAACTCACACATCACACAGAATTTTTGTTTCAGGTTTTTGGCATAATTTTGGCCACAACTTTATTAAAATACAAACATGTGAGTGGTTGCTTAGGCATTGGTTGCGACTATCTGTCCCCACCGTGGGGGACAGACTGACATTCCGCTCGCCTGCAAAAGTCAGAAAAGTGGAATCCACTTGGGGGTAGCAACGGAGCAGGGAACCTGCCCTCAGCCCTCCCCAAATGCAGCCAGGAGCTCCTGCAGTGGCCCGAGCCCCCTTGACAGAGTGGACAAGCAATAGTTAGCCCCCGATTCTTTTAACGGAATCCCTTGCAGCAGCAGCATTAGAGGGGCAGGCACAGCCAATCCATGCCCCTCAACCAACCAAACCATAAACCAATGCCTAACCGCAACCTTACAAGTTGTGACGATTTGCCCCCCCCCCCGAATTTGGGTTGTTCACTTTGACCTTGCTATGCCTGTCATGGGGTCGTCTGCTCTTGGGGTAGGGGCCCAGTAGGAATTTTGTCCATCTGGCTGATTGGCTGGGGCCATTTGGTTTTTGCCTACTGCGTAGCAAATCGTCACAACTCTAATGCTGCTGCAAGGGATTCCATTAAAGGAATACAGGGACTCACTATTGCTTTTGTCCACCCTGTCAAGGGGATCGGGCCATGCAAGAGCTCCTGGTTGCATTTGGGGAGGGCTGAGGGCAGGTTCCCTGCTCTGTCACTACCCCCAAGTGTATTCCCCTTTTCTGACTTTCGCATCGTGCGGAATGTCAGTCTGTCCCCCATGGGGGGGGGGGGCAGATAGTTGCAACCAATGCCTAAGCAACCACTCACAAGTTTGTATTTTAATAAAGTTGTGGCCAAAATTATACCAAAAACCTTAAACAAAAATTCTGTGTGATGTGTGAGTTATTGGGGTAGCCCTGGGGACCTCGACACGCAACAGCCATATTCTGCCCCATATACAGGCATGTTATGTGAAAAAAAGAAGTTTCATTTGGGCTTTCCCCAAATTTCAGACTATTTGATAAATTGATTTGCGTTACACTTATACAACTATCACCAACTGCAACCAAATATAGTTATATCTAAAGCAAGAAAATACTTATTTGTAAGGAAAGATTTGTCTGCAAATATGTGCTTCCTTTTTAAGGCAACGTAAACCTGACACAATTTCAGCAGGTTTCCCCCAAATGCTGCCTCCATAAGCCAAGGTGAATTGTAAGTCAGGTTCTGCAGAAATTGCATGGACATCTTGTAAAACTTAATCTCGGGAAAGTAGATTCTCCCGTAGAAGTTGAATTATAATTAAAATAAAATGAATTTACATTTATGTCTTGAAAGCAAAGGTCATAATAATGCTGTACAAGTCCAATAAAAATATTGTATGGGAACAATACTCTGCAAAAAATCTACTTTTTTAATAACTTATCGAAGAGGAAAGAGTGCAAATGGTTAGTCACATTATCATTTTCAGATTGTTCTTGCATGAAAAGGGCTGTTAGAATTTTAGAAAACACTTTAAGAAACCACCCAAGAAATGTAACCAATGTCCTTATTAGTTCCATGTGTAACTATGAAGGAATCATTAATAAAATTGCAATCAGTTGATTTTATATGAGACCACAGATTATATGTGGGGTTTCTAGTTACTATTTTGGAAGAATCTTTATATGGTTCAGCCTTGATTGCTTAATAAGCCACTAATTTTTCAGCTAACAAAAGTAAACAAGAACTATCTGAAAGAAAAACAGAGTTACAGTGTTTGGGGATGGGAATCAGATACTAGTGAAGTTTCAAAGCTCTGAAACTTGTATTTAGCACAAAAGCACTCAACCAAAGGCAAATATTCACATACGACTTTGGGATTTCAACCATATGAAGTAGTTTAATTCTGATTTCAGAACTCAAGCACATTTGTCCATTTTGAAAGCTATTTTTAAAAGGCACACCACAAAGGTATGATTCAAATGTTTGGGCAGTGCACGTGGTGCGGTCCTCATGTCATCAGGCAAGGCATATATGGTATAGCCCTACATCACCCTGGAACCCATGAATTTACTTATTTGAACGAGAAAATTCCACTACATGTGGAATGCCTCAGGAAAAATACTTCCAGGCCTTATCTTCTTCCTGATATATAAGCATTTGGACAGGAGAACTTTGCTATGAAACAACCCACCACCTGTATTTTGAGATAGAGATGCCATGAAATACGTGGATTTCCTATGTGAAAATGTGAATATGGAAGTGGTCCTGGCCTATGTGAGGACACCACCCTATTAGAAACAGCACATTTCAATCTACTCTTAGGTAGAGGGCTGTATTCAATAGCTGTGAGAACCGAAGGTGCTTGCACAACCTATCTCTATATCCCCTTCCTCTCTGCAGTCCTTACAACCCCTAAAATCATCTCTGGGTGATTTTGGGGTCCCCTCTTGAACCTTATGAGTGGGAGGCAGAATTATCAGAAATTGGACAGAGGAACATGATTCAAGTGCACTCTGAGGGAGCGTAGAACCATCCAGTTTTAGATAATTCCTCTTTCCCTTTGGAGTCCTGTACAACACAGCTCACACTGCTCAAAAGACCCCCCCCATTCCCCCCCCCCCCATAGAGGCTTTCTGGGGGCAAGGTTGCAAAAAGGAAGGAGGGAAAAGAAAGATATAATTATATAATAATAATTTATTATTTGTACCCCACCCATCTGGCTAGGTTTCCTCAGCCACTCTGGGCGGCTTCCAACAAAGACCAAACATACACTAAAATGTCACACATTAAAAACTTCCCTGAACAGGACTGCCTTCAGGTGTCTTCTGAATGTCAGGTAGTTGTTTATCTCTCTGACATCTGATGGGAGGGCGTTCCACAGGGCGGGCGCCACCACCGAGAAGGCCCTCTGCCTGGTTCCCTGTAGCTTTGCTTCTCACAATGAGAGAACCGCCAGAAGGCCCTCGGCACTGGACCTCAGCATCTGGGCAGAATGATGGGGGTGGAGACGCTCCTTCAGGTATACTGGGCCAAGGCCGTTTGTGCAAGCTGCCTTCTACGTTTGCAAAGCTTATTCATTGCAGGGCAATAGTTATAAAAATGTTTCAGACATCTGCTGAAACCTGAACCTTCAGAGGCCCTTAACCTTAGTAGATTTTCTGGGGGCTCATGCAAATAGGAAGCTGCCTTCACTGGCATTTGGTTGGCCACTGTGAGAACAGAATGCTGGATTTGATGGGCCATTGGCTTCATCTAGTAGGCTCTTATGTTCTTACCAAGTCAGACAATTGGTCCACCTAGCTTACAATTGGTGACATTATCTGGCAGTGGCTTTTCAAGGTCTCAGACAGTAAAGTCTTCCCCAGTCGTTCCTGGAGATGCCACCTGGAATGCTCCACATCCAATAATGTGTTCCACCAATGAACTGTGGCTCTTCACTTATGATTCTGCCATGATATCCTAGATCTAGTGTGGACAGCTCTGTGCTTCCCATCTTAGAGGAAAGAGGAATGAAAACTGTTAAAAATTAAAAAAGACAAATAAATTCATTCTAATTTGAAGAGCTATTTAGCTATGAAAACCAACAGTCTTGTTTGAAATACTTTGCATTACTTGAATACCAGACTCAATACTTGGTTTGGATGCACAACATGAGAGGCCACTGCAGGGTGTGCCATGGCAGAGGAAGAGGTTCTAGGAAAGAGACACCAGTGGGTATCATTTAACTCAACTGGCAGAAAGCAGGATTTCAATGTAGACGGAAGAGACTGTCAAGCAAAACTGTGGCTCAGCTACACACTTCAACATTCCAAAGTGATCTTCATGCTCCTTCCAGCTGTCATAATGCCAAAGACTTGCACTTTGTTGTGGAAGTGTGCTCTAATCCTTCTCAAAACCGCCTTTCCTTTCACAGTGCCAGTATGCCAGGTATTTGTTCCCATATATTTCAAACATCTTTCAGTGGACTAAAAAAAATGTGGACATACTCAGAATATGGAAAGACTGTCAAATTATATTCATTAGTCTATGGTGAAAACAGGCAAAAACTGAGTCTGAGAAACGCTTTATTAAAAAAACCACAACCCTACTGTTATATACTCAATTTCTACTTACAGTATTTTTGAAAAGTCTAGATTAATTAGAAAAAGCTGTGTTAAATACAAGTTTAAGACATTTTGTGGAACTCCTACATGTATGTTAATTGCCAATTTGACATGGTTTTTTGATCTGTTGTTTCAGTTATTTGCCATCTGATCTTTAATATGCACAATTCTGTATGTGTAACAGTTCTATCATTGCTTTTTCTAACTTGTGGAATACTTGCAGAGTTGGACACCTCCTCCCTGCTACTTTTGCTTCTATAGCACACTTTCAGGAGTTCATAGTATTTCTAAAAATGTGACTCAAGGGAAATACTTCCTGGAAACACTGTTCTCTCTCATTATAAAATGTGATGGAAAGATTATTCTCTCTTGGGAGTGTTTGTGAAAGTGCTACTAAGAAGAATTAGGAGAGAGACATTTTCTAATTATGTTTCTTGTGTGCATAATCCAGAGCTTGGAAAGTTCATTTTAAAAAGGAATTAGATCCAGTTCAGTCCCGTCCCTCCAAAAAAGAACTATTTCCACTCCAGTTCAATTCACATGGGTAGTCCAATTGCACTAGTGGGAATCCTTGAAGTGACTTCCGCTTGTGCAATAACTTATTTAAATACAACCCACTGATTCAAAGTTAAACAGTATTTGAATCAGTGGGTTGTATTTAAATAAGCAGTATTCTGACACATAATCCCTGCGGCGGGGTGCGCTCCCGCTGCTCGGTCCCAGCGCCTGCCAACCTAGCAGTTCGAAAGCACCTCCGGGTGCAAGTAGATAAATAGGGACCGCTTACCAGCGGGAAGGTAAACGGCGTTTCCATGTGCGGCTCTGGCTCGCCAGAGCAGCGATGTCACGCTGGCCACGTGACCCGGAAGTGTCTCCGGACAGCACTGGCCCCTGGCCTCTTAAGTGAGATGGGCGCACAACCCCAGAGTCTGTCAAGACTGGCCCGTACAGGCAGGGGTACCTTTACCTTTACCTTTATTCTGACACAGGCACATAAACTGGATCTAGGTGGGATGTTCCTTTTTGTCCATCATAGGGGAATGTACTATATCCCAGGGCTGGGCACCAGCCAAAAGAAATGACTTGTATATGTGTTCAGAGCTGTTCCCGGGTCTTCCCAGTTTGACTCAATATTCAAAACTGAATTAGATCGGTTAAAACTGAAGTTCTAATACCTATCTCTATTTACTATAACAGGAAATCTAAAAACAGCTATAATACACCCCCTTCTTCCAGAACTGGATGCAATTTGCAGGCATAGACATCCCTGCAGAGTGGATCAAATCAGCCAACTTGAAAGCAGACACATTTAGGGATTTTTTGTGCAGTAATTTAAACGGCGTTTCCGTGTGCGACTCTGGCTCGCCAGAGCAGCGATGTCACGCTGGCCACGTGACCCGGAAGTGTCTCCGGACAGCGCTGGCCCCTGGCCTCTTAAGTGAGATGGGCGCACAACCCCAGAGTCTGTCAAGACTGGCCCGTACGGGCAGGGGTACCTTTACCTTTACCTTTAATTTATAAGGTTTGATTTTTTTTTTAAAGGAGAGCTCTATAACGTTTTCATTTTCTTCCAGAACTGGATGCAATTTGCAGATATGGCCACCCCTCTGAAGGAAAGAAGCATGCCAAATTTCAGAATGGATAGTTTTGGGGTAGCTACTATAGGAAACTTAGGGGCAGGGGGTAGAAAAAAGGGTATGGGTCCCCAGAAAAATGGGGTGGGTGAAATGTCACCACTAATAAATAACTCTGTCGCCCTGAGGGCCGTTGATGGCTTCTGCTCCCTACTGATATTGGGAGAGGATACCATCCCTTGTCTCTGTGAAAGATAGAGAACTCTGTTGACTTGCATGGGAGAAGAGTCTGGAGGACAAAAGACTGCAAAAGACCGTGGATCTCCAGGAAAGACTGAGATTGGGGAAAAAATACCATCCTCTCAGAAAGGGCCCTGTTACTCCAAGGGTTATTGGTGCAGGTGGCTTCTGCCTTTTGCAGATTTTTGGAATACAGTGGTACCTCGGGTTAAGTACTTAATTCGTTCCGGAGGTCCGTTCTTAACCTGAAACTGTTCTAAACCTGAAGCACCACTTTAGCTAATGGGGCCTCCTGCTGCCGCTCTGCCACCGCTGCACGATTTCTGTTCTTATCCTGAAGCAAAGTTCTTAACTCAAGGTACTATTTCTGGGTTAGCGGAGTCTGTAACCTGAAGGGTATGTAACCCAAGGTACCACTGTACAATGAAGATCACTCCAGTGACTTGCACAAGGGAAGGAATTGTCAAAGAATTCCTTCCTAGGAATGGCGGTGCTCCCAATTAAGGGTTCCACCCACTTCCTCCCTAGTCACCCATGTCACTACCACATCTTGTAACCTGATCTCATAACCACTGTGCTGTCAACTTATCAGCTCTTCTTGACCTTGGACTGAGCAGATGGCTGGTTTCTAGAGACAGTGAATCTGTTAACCCTCCCTCTCCTAGTGCATCTTCTCCTAGTTGTTCCCCATCTGGTATTTCCCAGCTTCTGCCTATGTCCCTCTGCAAACCACTGTTCCAAATCTATACTGTCCTCCTGCTCCTGGGAAGATTCAGGATCCTCCTCAGGAGCAGGAGGAGAGGGAGGCTCCCGCCATTCCTCCTAAGTGCAGCCCTCCTCAGCACGGTCCCTGACAGGAATTGCTTTACGTGAGAGCGAGGGGACAGTTTTAAATCCTTTATTCAAATCACTCTATTGGAGTGCCCTGGGGAAATAATTCAGTGTGATACAAAGCTAGACCTGTCAATCAAAATGAAACTCCCCCACCTCTCCTCCTTCCCATCTTAAACTTTGTTCGCTTCTCTATTCTAATTGGTCTCATTTCTTGGATTGGCTGGGTGAAATGGTTGTGTATGTTTTGTACAGCTAAGGCCAAAAAAGCTCAGGGAGTCCCTGAACTACCACGATCCACTTCGTTCATGGTACCACCCAACTTGGAAACATAAGAACCTACCCAAATCATTCTGATTCTCTTTGTAATTTGGAGTATATCCCTAAAACGTATGGATCTCTACTGTGTGTGTTGTGGTTTTCCTGACATTGGTAAACCAGAGGTAGGATGTGCTTGTGTGGTCTTATGTAAGCATTATAACCTTTGTTTGTGTCCTAGAGCTAAATGCCATCTTATGAGTATGCTTAATAGACACTATTGTACTGCAGAGTCCCATATTTTTTCTGCATTATCATGTATTTTCTCAGTATGATATATATATGGAATGTCTGGATGTATGAACCATCACTATAGCTAACTCACAATTATTGCGTGACAGTGATCGGAATCTTAAGGAAGCTTTCTTATTTTCTATTACAGTCCCAGTTCGGTATGTTTCTGGTTTAATTTTAGTGTTTTTCTACTGAACAAATCTGTTGAGACTAATACAAATGCATGTAACAGTTCAGAATTAATACTAATTATATCAAATCATTTTTTCATGAGTAAGTTTTGAAACTTGCACTCAAAAATACAGGTTCAGTCTTATTAATAATTTTAAAAAAATCTTATTTCATAAAGAGCCCCATGAATCAAATAATTTAAAATGATTCTCAGGTCATATTTAGTTTGAAAAATTAATAAGGCGACATTATCCACATATAAAATAGACTATGAACTGTAATTCTGACTGCAGAAAAATGGAATTCTTTGAATTTAAAGTATATGCCATTAAAAAATAATAATCAACTCACCAGACGCATTTGACTCTACATCGATATAAGTGTGTATTATTTTATCTCAGCAGGCTCAAGAAGCCCATAAAAAAAGATATTAAACTTTAAAACTGTTTTTGGAAACCTGTAATTAATGACTGATTCTGAGCTGTTAGGAAGAAAATATGGTTTTGTAGACTAATTTGGATACCTGCTCCAGAAGGGACTTGCTCCATTTTATTCATTGTACAGCCCACTGTACTATTAAGCACCAGACAAATAACGGCAACAATGGTAGTAATATCAGACCAGCTCACACTTATCAGAATATCCCCTCCATTTGTGGTGGTGAATGCAAATATTTACAAGCAAGGATCATGCGTATATGAAGAATGAACTGCATCACATGCTACATTCCAAATGTGATGGGTGCCTGCAAATGTCTACACTTTTCTGCCATGTATATGGTGGGGAGGCCCTTTTCTAGTATGTGTATGAACCATCCAACACTAGCCTATTACGCAACCTCTAGGATATCTGTATGCCTTGAACCGGGGAAGGGAAACTTGTAGCCCTCCAGATGTTGTTGGATTCCAGTTCCCATGACCCCTAACCAGTATGGCAAATGGTCAGGGATGACACGGAGATGTTGTAGTCCCACAACATCTAGAGGGTCTCAGGTTCCCCATCCCCTAACACTGATAATAGATAAGTAATCAGCTATTTGATTTGTCTAATTCCAGCTTGGAGGACCTTCAGCTATTTGGGCAAAAGTCTGTTTACAAACTGAGGATTTCCTTCCCCTGCTTTAAAGAAACAGATGATGGAGCTCCTAGCCTGTCCGGAAGTTACTGCATCACAGATGTGGGTGATGCAGCCCAGATGTTGTAGCTCAGCAATGTGAGTAAAGCACACTTAATATGTTTAGGGCAACTTTCTTCTTTATTAAAAGCTCTTTATGAAATGGGTACCTGGGTTCAGTCTGGGCTCAAGTAGCCCAAGAAGCAGGGGCTACACAGCCACAAAATAAATTTACTTCTGAGCCATGTCACTGAGTTCAACAGGATTACCCATGAAAGATCTTTACAGCTGCAGTACTTAACTTGATGTATATTGGTTTTTAGTATTACATTATGGGCCTTTGAGGAAAACACCATCAGTATCTATCAAAATCACCTAAGGTCAACAGAAACAAGTTTCACTTTGTTTTCCTTTTCATTTCCAAGGCTATTTGGAATTTGATCATGCCAGGTGAATGAATGCTACGTACAGGAAAGAGCAACAACAGATTGGATCCAACGATCCTTCTGAAGTATCAGAGTTTCCCCCAGGTGCTTTTGACTCAAGTGTTTCCAACTTGGGGGGGGGGGGGGGGAGAGAATATGGATTTAAAATGAGATTTAAGTTAATCAGTTTCAAACTGAATGGTTGCATTATTTCCAAACCAATCTGGTGGGTTGAACACATTCCAAACCCACTTCATACAACACAGTGCCTAATATTTCTGCTGGTTGTTGGAGATAATTGTTTAAAACTTCAGAAACAGATGCTAGTACTGGATCTGCTAATGTCTCCTGTGGTTCTGCCTCCATCATAAGAGCCAACTTAGGGGCTGTGGGGGCTTCAGCTCCCACAATGAAATATTTGAGGAGGCCAAGCCCCCACAAAGTTGACGGGCATTCCCATTCAAATGGTGTGTGTGCACTGTGTCATGTGATCGATTATGTGGGGTGAGACACCACAATATCTTATTCAAGTTGGCACGCCTGGCCTCCATTGTTAATGGAGATGGGGGAGAAATCAATAACAGACAAAAGTACAGTAGTGTGGAGCATATCCACTGAGCTCCAATGGGGTCCAAAGAATAAAGACTTATCCTCCAGTCAAGGGATGGATTGGGGAGTCTATAAAGCAGTTGATCTTGTTGCCAGGGCCACACACCAAGATGGTGCTTTTCCCTAACCTTTAAGAGTTGCCAGTTCACAATCTGGACAGCATTACCCTGTCTCCATATGGACAACTGCAACAGAGGATGGGTCTGTGGAGGGAACATAGCTCAGTGGTACATCACATGTGTTACATGCAAAAAGGTCCTTTTTTAGTCCCTGGCATCTCCTTGTAGGTCTGGGAAATCCTAGAAAGCTGCCGTCGCCAATCATTGTTGCTAATATTGGGGTACACAGACCAATTGTCTGAATCAAGGTACTTTCCCCTGTTTGTCTGCATATTGCCATTCCACTTCCCACTACTCCATTTCCACTGCTGCTGCAGCAATATCCTTCCAGTTTATAAATCTTATTTTTTTTTGTGTGTGGGAAAGAATTAAGATATGGGTTCCTCACATCCTTTTGGACTTCAAAGCTTCCTTGTTGTTGCTGGGCTGCTCCTGGATAGGAACTTAATGTTGTAAATGGGTCAATGAGATGTCCTAAATGGATTTTTGGCAACCAAGGTTTTTAAAGAAACTTGTTACATATTTTCCAGAATTTATTTTATCCAGTTTCTCATGTTACATGTATTTCCTCCACCATGCTATCAGCTAGGATTGCCATCTTACATCACAAACTTTGTGCCAAACCCTCTAAGTCTTCCATCAAAGGCAGTTAGGTCTTCTCCCCCATCTGCTTCCTTTGTGTCCTTTCATCCTCTCCTTCCCTCATCCACTGTGCAGTACACGTGAAAGGTAAGACATCTCCCCTGCCATTATGCTATCTAGTTTTCTCTATTTTATTTTCTTCTCTATGGGCACCTACAAACTGTTGCTATTTGGGGGCAGAATTAAATCACATTCCTGCGAATTCAGGTTGCCCTAACTTGCTTTCTCATGAGATCAGATTTTTGCTATAGGTGGTGGGGAAATTCACTGAAAAGCCTGTTCTGATGCAGGGTTACTGAACATCCTTGCAAACAAATCATAATGAATTCTTATCAAATGGCCCATGTAGTCTTGCATCTCCCCAAACAAATTAGGATTAATGTTCAATAAACAGGTCATTTGGAAGCTCCCTATCTCTTTTTCTTTTTCTTCATGAAGGGATATTTGGGATTGGGGCAGGATTTTTCTTTGATGGGATTATGCTTGAAACTTGCATCCATAGTTGTGCGGTAATAGTGTCATAAAACCAACATGAATGCAAAAATCTATATAAAAAAGAATAAGTATGGAAAGGGAGGCTGCTGGCTAATGAAACCATCCACAGGAAATCTAGTCAATTCATGCAACTCTTTTTGATGTGTTAAACCTGATAGCAATTGGCTTTTTCGGTAGCTTTTGGAATGCTTTAACCAGACAAATGCTTCACCGTTTGTCCAGATCACAACTGCGACGTACTGAATTTGCAAATCATCAAACTGGTTCTTCTAGATGCTTCTGTGTTTTGCTGATCCTGGACCAGTTTCTCAGTCACTGAACCTTATGTGAACTGAGTTCCTTTACAGTCGCATGACATTCCTGAAAAAGAAAACAGGGTGAGTTACTTTGATAGATGGATCCCCAAATTTCAGTGAAATGGATCTCAGCCCTTATTTTCTTTGGTACTTAGCTGCGACAATTCTTTCCTGGTTTTTTTCTCCTTCCCCACCCAATCTCTCCTTAGGATGTGTTGATCATGTTATTGCTGCTATTCATGTGCCCGCAAACTATTTTTAAAAAAGTTGTATTATGGTAATGCATCTGCATCTGGGAAAGGGTGAGGCAAGCACAAAACCCCTTGAGCAATTATTCTGTGATGGTGCACAGAGTTTCTTTCCACTTTAATTGCATTGCTCACCGCATGTGTCTGGCTGTCTCCTTTAAACATTACTCCTTTTTTTTTTAGTTTAGCATTTTTGGACCCCAACTACTCGCCTAAGCTGAGGTTTGCCTTAGCATCAGGGGCTTCAGTGCTATGTGGTGTGGATCATGTTGCACTTGGGGGGATAGAGAAATATAAAAATTAGCAACAAATCTGAAAGCACTTACTCATGATGAAAAATGTGTCTTGTATAGAAATATTTGTGGAGGGGATGTAACGCAGGGAGTGTATTAAGATTCAAAGATATCGGAGATGTGGGTTTTTATAGTTTTAATTTCATTTGCTTTTAATCTACTATCAAGTATCCTGACTGCATATTTTTATAGTGAGCAACACCAGTTTGAAATATGCTATCTACACTGAGCAACAGAAAGGACAGATAGGGTCTGATCATGTAAAAAACAACAACACCAAGGTAGAGGTATCTATTTATTGCTAAGCATTGCCGGACAGCTAGATTTGCTGGCATGCTAATCTGAAGCTGAGCACTATAGTCAACCCACAGTCTAGAACTTGTTGCCAGAAGGCTCCCCACTCCAACCATCTCATAACCTCTAAATTCCCTCTCCTCCCTCTTGATGGCTGTTTTCTGAAGGGCTTCCTCCTGATTTTGGCCAGCTAGATCATGTAGCATACAATGTTCCTGTTCTTGGAAGAGGGAAAGGAAAGACGGCAGAGCAGTCATCTACACAATTTTTGCAACCGCCCCTGCTTCCTCTATCACGGCTGTATTGAAGTATGATATATCTGGAAACATGTGAATAATAGCAGCTAAAGACACAATTTGACAGTCTCTGTCTTTGTCTTATGCTGTGATTTCCAAGTTCATTTATCATCCCTGGGTTGTTATTTCTGCTCCACCACTTGCTACTACCTTTATCAATTCCCTCATTTCAAATCATCAAATAAAGTTTATGAACTGAGTTGCTGGTTTGGTGATTGTGGCTCTTCCTAACAAAGTAAATTACCTAGTTAGGAGTGTGCAATGTTTAGTGTATGATCCTCTCTAAATTCATAGCCAGCATCTATGGGAAAGCATATATTAATTCCTGTTTATGAGAAAGTTTGGTACATTACATTGTTGCGATAACAGGCTACACCAAATATTTTCATGTTTTGCAATCCTGTTGAGTCCCATGGTTCATTCTAGCTCTTGTTTCTGTTTGCCACTTCTGTACTTTTTCTGTTGTGAACTGCTCTGGGATCTTCAGATGAAGGGCAGTACAGTATACTAATTTTAACACAACAACAACAATACTATTGGTTAGGACTTCTTTCTTCTTTCTCCTACCTCCATTACTCACAGAGTGGTCACAGCTGATCAGAGACTATGCAGTGAAAATGGTGACGCCATGGTGCTACAAGCCAGTCAGCTTTGTCATCGAGGGCAAGCAAAGTCAACTTAGAGTGAAGGTACTTTTTTTCTTCATTACTTACATGAATGATCTAAGTCAATCAGGAATCGAGAGAGATTATAGTAGTACATTCTTAACCAGATTTGGCAACCTGCTGGTACTGTTAAGGGATGGAAATTAGAGTGCAGACACCACTTTCTGAATGGATTGAGTTTTATCAAAATTGTAAATAATTGTTCAAGTCTGTGTGAATTCTTGACCTTGGCAAAAAGGTTAATGAAAAACAGCAGATACCAATTCATGCCTAGTTGATCATCACCTTCATTTTGAAAAGCCTTTTCAAACATCAAAACTCTAAAGTCTTCTGCACACCTGCTAAGAGTGTTTTAAATCAACAATGACCATCATCTCATTATCTGAGAAGAGGCTTTTAACTCTTCCCAAACCTGATTGTAAGTACACATAATTGAAGCTTTTTTTCCTGGCTTTTATTGCAAGATAACTCTCTAAGCAAATATGGAAACCCTGAAGAAACAGAGATCAGAAAGCCCTTTTAAGAATCAACATCCCATTATCTGGCTGGAAAGAGAAGTGCTTCAGATTCACCTACAGATCAGATCATGTATGCCCATGCTATGCAGTGTTCTCAAAAGAGTAGATGGGAAAATGCAGATATTTGATGCGAGAGAAATCTGAAACTTCAATAGCTATCTTATCCCACTTTTAGGTTGATCTCTCTCCTACCATCTCCCTCTCATTTTATGATTTTTTTTATTGATGGAGAATGCTCAGAAACTTTGCCAGGAGCTTGTTCCTTATAAGGGACACCAGTTTGACTATATGCCCTTTGAAGTCAATTTCAGTTTTCAATGGACTTTAATGTCAAATGATTCATTCTTGGAGTCAGAGTGAACCATTCTTCTCTACTGCTTGCCATGATGGGGGAGGCAGTGAGTTCAGGATGAACAAGCACATCAGCAGAGCCAATCTGGTCCTCCTATCGATGGACCTGTACAGCCCTGACCTAACCACTTCTTCTCCTGGTGAGTGGCAGCAACACTGCTGCTGGGAGGCTATTGCTCAGCTCTGTCCTTACCTGATGTCATTAATTCCTTCACAGCTTTACAGCTAAGATCAAATGTAGAATTATCTTGCCATCATTCCTTGTTCTTCTCATTCATGCCTATCTTCATAATTTCAGAATGATAGATCTGAGGCTGATCAATGGAAACAGATGGGTCAGCACTGCGATTTCCCTATGAAGTATTCTTGTTTGAGTCCTCTGTCATTAATATCTTTTGTATATTTGTTGCTTTCCATGTGCATTTTTAAAACCAGGATACGGTAACAGCACCATCAGCTCCTAGTCCCAGTCTGTGGCTGAAAGCCATGAACACCAGTATATTGAGAAAACTTTTGATTAGTTTCCATGCTTGCTTCAAAACGTTAAGGGAGCCAAATCAAACTGCTCAAGGGTGACCTCTGCTCTGACCATTTCTGTTTAGAGGGGGATTCATGGTGTTATAGTTTAGAAATAACAACTTTGCACATGATTGGCCACTAAAGTATTTAAGGTGGCAGTATGGCACAAACAGAAGACAGAAATCATATGCTGTCATTTCCAAACCTTGCTAGAGCCATGCTTTTTTAATCATAAAAATGAAGCAAGTGAAAGCCATGATGAAGTAAAAGGTAAGTGAGGCCTATGCGGGGAAAAGGGTTCAATCGGCTATTCCTAAAAGCATTTCAAAATGGCAGGATCAAAAAGGGTTAGCTAAGCTATTAATCTCAGTTCAAAGAGCCATCAAGTAAACTCCCCACTGTGCTCAGAACTAGATTGAATCCTTATGAACATACCAACCTGTTGGCTCTGGACCTTGTAGAGCAAGGAAAAACAATTGGGAGGCGAGGGATTTTATTGTTCTTTCGACCAAGTTCCATGCCTGTTGGCTTTATCAGTCTGTCAATAATATTTTTTAAAAAATCCAGTTTACTTAGCTAAATTGTTATTCTTCTCACTGTATAGGACCCCCCCCCCAGCCCAGAAATGTGCTTCACCAAGAAATGTGCTTGCTTGTTATTTCTCTTTGTATGTGTTCTGAATATAGTAGATATTTCAATTTGCGGGGTCAACAATATTACACTTAGTGCCTTTTTCATCCGCACTCAGAATGTTCCATGTAAGTATCTCAGTAATTTTCACAACAATCTTGTGTGATAGGCCAAGATATTTTATCCATATATGAGGAGCAGAAACTTATCTAAGGCCACCCAGTGATTTTGTGGCTATGTTGTGATTTGAAGAGGGGACTTCAAGCATCTTGCTCGTTCTCTTAACTACATTGGTATTTTCTGAAAATTGAAACTAAATATAGATGGGGCAGGAAAAGAACTGAATAATACTTGGCTTCTGTGAGGACTAACTGTTGAGGAATGTGATAAGATGAGAATGGGCCATCTTTCAATTTCATGTTGTGAATGGTGACGAGAGATTTCTCCCAATCTCAATTTGGCATGGCTTTGTTCTTTCCAAACTTTTCTAGACAATTCTTCAGAAATGAATGGGTTTCCATCCCCCATGAAATTTTGAAAGGATCTGACCCACTCCTTACTTACTACACTTACCCTGTAGCCAGATTACAAACTCTATTTTTTGAGCTCCCACCATCCCCCTCTCTTTATCAAAAAACTTGTCTTCCAACAGCCATAATAAAAAATTAAGAATGACAACGCATAAAACAAAAGAAGGCACCAGAAATAGTGAGTGCTTTGTTTATATAATCAGCTGATCTGAGAGAACATTATGGTCTAATCATGTGCCATGAGAGCCGATATAGTTTTAATAATATTTATGAACATTAACTCCTTAATATCACAAAATCTGTATCAGTTAACAAAAAATATATTTTACCAAATCACATTCCTTATTTGCTTAAATTTGCAGCATCAAACTGAAAGAGTGTGGTACATTTTGATCTGATTCACATGCACTGTAAATTATTTCCAAAGGCTGTTGCTTTTTCAAAGAGCAACAGTCTTTGGAAATGATTTAAGTATTGTACAAATGGTTCATAGAGAATGACAGAACAATTATTTTTATCACATGCACAAATCCATTGTGTTTTCAGAACATGTGAAGAATATGTGCTCTAACTGGATAAAAGCGGAGCATGAACACACACACACACACACGCTATTGTTCAAAGGGCAATCAATACCAACAATTCCATCAGTAATTTTGAAAACGCTCATGCAAGCAATGAGTACCAGAAATTTGATCAGACTGAATTCAAACCACTCTTAAACATTTGCCAGTAACTGAAACTGAAACCAAACAATGTGTTTTGAGGTTTATAGAAACAACAACAAAGTATTTTTTTTTTAAAAAAAATGATTTTGAAATTCTCAATTGCAGACAAAGCTGACATGTGATGGTTCAATGGAAACAGAAATAGCTATGCTAAACTATCCATGGACAAGCATATATTGGGCATAGTCCAGCCAATATTTAACTCTCATTGAGTTCAGCGAGAGAGTTGAAACACATGCTTAAATGTCTCCCACAATGGAAAAGAACTTAAGTTAGCTAGATTATGGTCTTCATTTTCTAGACTGGATTTCAAGTATATGTGGCCAAAGAAAATAGCTAATGTGAGTACCCCATTTTTCACCAAATCACACATCTGATCATTTGCGGAATAAAATAGGCAGATGGTCGACAGATTCATTTCTCTTGGACTGGATCTGGACCAAGTAAGCCACATGTAGGTCTTATTGAAATCAATGTGAAAAGTTAGTCATTACTCGCTGAGCTCCCATTAATCAGAATGGGACTTAGCGTGGCTACTTTGATTTGGTTCCTACTCACTTGAGGAGCAGTTGGTGGGCAGGGAGGCTGCTGCACACCTGGTCTCCTGTTATCGGCATCAATGTGCTTCTCCAGAAGGGAAGAGGCAGTAGTGAGGATGGCACAACAGAGAGCCAATCAGGGGCTCCCAACACTGCACCTGCATTGCACCAAATTCCTCACCACCTTGCTCCTCTCAAAGTGATGTAGTTTATGGGAAGCCAGGTTGTGGTGCAGCTACTTCCTGCCCGGCTGCCCTTCACCCACTGATTCCCCTCCCCTCATTTCTAACTGTAGCATAAAGTGTGCCAATCGCCAGCTGCAATCCTGCATACAGTTATACTCTCCATATGTGACAAGTTTGCCCACCACCACTCCCCGGGCTTTGAATTTTCTTCCCTTGGGGGCAGTAGTGGAGGAAGGGGGGGTGCGAGGGGTGCGGTCTGACCTGGGTGTCATCACTGAGGGGGGTGACAAAATGACAAAAAAGAGTTGTTGTTTTTTTAATTTAAAAACGGGCTCATTAAACTTTTTAGTTCAGTCAACAAATGTAATGAAACATGGCTGGCACTGGGCGCCACACCGCAGGGCCTGCAGCGTGCCTGAGCCATGTGTCTCTCCTGGGAGTGACGTGGTGGCTTGGGCTCCTGCAGGTTCCGCGCTGCCTGAAATGGCAGCGTGGGACATACACCTGCCCTCCGCCTCTCCCTCAGCCACCCTACAGTTGAGGGGGAGGTGGTGGAGAGTCTCCATTCAGCGCCCCCTGCTCCCATGGACAGCTTGCCCTGCCCATGGCTGCAGGATGCGTGGGCCGCACCCAACACCCGAGCGGCTAGCTACGCCACTGCTTGGGGGTTCCCCAGCTGGTTCCTCCCACCATTCCTCTGCGTCCAACCAGTCCATGACGATGCATTATTTTAAAACATTGATTCCAAGGAATTTAAAGATGGACAGCAAAAAACAATGTATTTTAGCTTACCAGAACTTAAAATGGTTCCAGAACAGCACATTGTGTTTGTGTATTGTGAACAGATGTGAAAGAAGTGAGAGCCAAAGAAAAGCATGAAATTAAACTTAAATGCAAATGGCAGTATTTGAAAACAAAAGTACATACCCACTTCTTTTTCAAAAAAAGTTCCCTAATAGTCCTTAGTACTCACTTTAATTTTGTCTCCAGCTGCCAAGATAATATTGGACATGAAAACTGCTACCCATCCCTGTTAATCTAGAAATGAAACACCTATCGCTATTGTTTCCAAATTATATTAATGACTTCCATCTGATTTGCTTTTTTAAATCTAAATATACAATGACGTTGGCAAGTAGTTATGTTCTCCTATTCCACCCAGTGAAATGAACACATTCTTAGATTAACAGAAAAATAAACCCAAGAAGCAAGTCGCTATTCCCCCTCTAATATTTTCCCTCACCAGATTGTTGCAATTTGATATTTTCTCAAAGCAGAAAGCAGTTCACAAAATTAAAAAAAGGGGAGACTTAATCATTTTACCTTCTCCTTGACACTTGTCACTCTGCAACTGAAGTAACGTAAAGTAGTGGCGTTTGTCCTCAGGTTTTCCTGGACATGTTTGTCACCATAGCAGCAAAACAGACCTTTTTCTTTTTTCTTTTAACAAAAGCAGATGCAAAGTCTGCAAATCCCTGGTCTCTTCAGACCACCAGAATGCTTTGAGGTGTATTCATATAAGTCCCACCATTTAAAAGGAATGCAAATGAAATGCCTCTCTGATTTGGATTGTTAGGCGAATTGCATCTCTGCTCCCCCTGTACCTTAGCTTATATTTCCTTTGAGTGCCGGCAGATTACAGGTGGCTTTCTTTTTAATTTTTGTTTTATGTTTCTAGGGCAGACAATGGAGTCTTGTTATAGTTAAGTAGCTGCCAGTGAGAAAAAGGGTTCGGCTTTATGTGGAGCATTGCTGTGCTGTAATGAGACCCAAAGACAATATTGGCAAGCATCAGTAGCACGCTTCATTTTTAACTGTCTACACACCCAGCTGGAAGTTAAATAGGAAAGTCAAAAGATTAGATATCATAGCAGGGTGGGTTAGGACAGTGACTTTCAAATTTGCTACCATCACTTTCCACAGATATTTGACTCCTGAAGTTTCCTGTGAGTTGCAAAGACTGGTGGACCATGTTGCAGAGTCCTATATCAATTTCTTATTCTGGGCATGCCTCCAAAGTTGTTCTGGTTTCTCCCCACATTTTTTGTTAATTCCATTTCCCCAGTTGTCACATTCAAGGATCATTGGAAGGGGCAATAAAGGTTACTGGCCCCAGTCATAAAAGAGGATTGTGGTTCAATGGAAGAGCATGGGCTTTAGATGCAGGAAAATCCAGATTTAATCTCTAGCATTTCTAGTTATAACTTCTACTCAGAGTAAAGGTAAAGGTAAAGATAAAGATAAAGGGACCCCTGACCATTAGGTCCAGTCATGACCGACTCTGGGGTTGAGGCGCTCATCTCGCTTTATTGGCCGAGGGAGCCGGCGTACAGCTTCCAGGTCATGTGGCCAGCATGACTAAGCCGCTTCTGGTGAACCAGAGCAGCGCACGGAAACAGCGTTTACCTTCCCGCTGGAGCGGTACCTATTTATCTACTTGCACTTTGATGTGCTTTCAAACTGCTAGGTTGGCAGGAGCAGGGACCGAGCAACGGGAGCTCACCCCGTCGCGGGGATTCGAACCGCCAACCTTCTGATCGGCAAGTCCTAGGCTCTGTGGTTTAACCCACAGCACCACCTGCGTCCCTCTACTCAGAGTAGTTCCATTTAAATCAGTGGTCCTAACTTAGTCATGTTTATTAATGTGAATTTCTATGGGTCTATTCTGAGTAAAACTTACTTGGATACCATCCACTGGGAGCTTGTGCCAGTCAGTTGGTAATATCAAGCTAGATAGTCATTAGTAACGTCATCCTCCCTGGGTGTGTCTAATCGTCTTCACTACATATTCTGAGAGAGAATTCCACAGCTATATGTTGTGTGAAGTACTTTATTTTGTCTTTCCTCATCTGTATTCATTGAATGGCTCAAAATGAGCAAAACGAAACCCAACAACTCTAACCACGTGCTGAATGTTGTTTAAGTTCTCCCTTCATCTAGGCTCAGAAATGCCTCTCCAAGCAAAGTCGAAGGGCAGAGCCACACCATACATTTGAAGTACGCAACATTTCCTCACCCCCCCCCCCCCGAACATCCTGTAGCATGTTAAGCAGATTGGGATATGTTGTTCTGGGCAAGGGGAACCTACAATGCGTAGAATCTTTTGGGGGAAAGTCATGTGCTTTCAATGGGTGGGGAATTTGCTTTAAATGTACAATGTGCATCTGGTCTAAGAGACTGTCTCATTCCTGCATCCTCCTGTTTTCAGGGGGAAGCACGTTGATCTGGAATGCAGGAAATTTGGTGAAAGAAATCGCCATTGATTCTATGGAGCTTTAGGATGATTGGTTTCTGAGCAGAACACAAAGTATCCGAAGCGTCTTTTGAGGATCTTCCTTTCTGACTTTTGTACTGTGTATAATTATTAAATTATATTGGTATTACTTTTGTCCCAAATGCATTGCTTCACTGTTGCATCTAGGAATGAGAGTAAATGGGGGACGATACCTATTTGTTGATTACCATGATAACTGTGTATAGAGAGAGAAACAACAGCACATTTGTTTGAGAGCTGTATAGCAACTTCCATACCTAAATGTAAATTCCATGCACTTTAGATGAGGGTTAAAAAGGAATCAAATCCTTAATGGCAGGGTTAACTGCATGCTAATAAAATTCACCTAGGGGATATATTACTTAAGCTTTTCTTTCTGCTGGAAAAGTACAAGTGAGTGAAGATACCACATTCAGGAAATAAGATTGTCCTCTGCATAGCAAGGGCAACTATGTTTGAAGGGTATCACTAACATCAAAAGCCCTCTCTGGGGTGAAAATGAAGCCCTCCCAATAGGTCTGACCTCGATATCCATTCCAAACAAATATAGCATTCCTTTCCAGTAGTAGTGATGGGCTTGTCAAAAGAATTCTCTGTTAGATAGATAAACAACTGGTGGCTTCTGCAGCTCCACAGATGCATTCCGACTCCCTGCTAGTTAATGGGCCTCCACCACAAGATGATGCATGAGAAACCAGACCAAGAGAACAGCTTGGGTCAACATCGTACCATTGACACTTTCGGTTTAGAATGTGGAACATGTGCTGCTCTATAAAAGTTGTGCGTAGAATTTTACATGACAACACTGCAAATGCCACCACAGGCTATGCAATGCGATCAAACTATCCAACCTTTAAACGTTGTGGTTTCAGAAATTTACTACATATCCCATTATTTGTCTCATATATATATATATATATATATATATATATATATATATATCTTATTTCTTAGTCAACCTTCATCAGAAGATTCCAGGATGGGATGCAAACTGTGAAGACAACTAATCACACAATTTAAGAATAAAGAGTATAAACCAATAAGCCACAATATTAAAAAGCAGAGTGAAAACATGCAATGTTCTTAGAGGAAGTGAGAAGGCAATCCTGACTAAAACATTATCTAAAATGCTGGGGCCAATAGGAAGGTCTCTGAAAATATTGTAATTAATATTGAAGCCAATCATATCTCTTTGGGGAGGGCATTCCAAAGTAGAGGTGCCACCACAGAAATCTTAGGATTTAAGCATCTATTTAAAATGCTTTCCGTAACAGACATGCTATCTTATGTCTGTTTGTTAACTAATTAGAAAAGTGATTCCATCTTTATTCCATCCAGTTGTGCTTTCGGGCATAACACATTACTCTCAGCATGTAAATTCTATACATTTTTTGGTTTCTTCAGACATGATATAAGAATTTAATCGCCTTATCTAAGCATGTCGGCAATGAGGTTAGTGGCTTCAGTTCCCCCAGTGCATAAATAAAGAAAAGTCAGATTATGTTGAGAAGCTTTTCCAAGTTTAGGGCATGAGATAAACTTCGCGATGGAGAGAGAGAGAGATCTCAGCTGGGATTTCTAAAATGGCATTAGCCCTTACTAATAAAACACAGATAATTAGCCAAAATAATGATAAAACCCCAGCAGATTTATTTTCTCACATGCTTTCCTTTTTATTGTGAGCCTTGTGGTATTACTTGGCAACCTTCAAGAAGAGTAATGGCCACACTGTTAACACATGCCCAGTCATGCTATGCAAACCCAGAGTACATTAATCTACTGACCCATGTTCTTAGAAGTTTCTACTTCACTTAATTTATGAAAGTCTAGACCCAGAATCCTGCTATTCTGCCTTTGACTGAATACTGTACATATCACTGATCTCCATGTATGGTTTATTACATCTAAGGTATAGTAAAATCATCGATCATCTACGACCTGCTGGTCACTAGGCAGGTATTTTTGTTTTAGATTTATGAGAAAGTGTATAAAGAAAATGTCCTAAAAGAATAAAGATATCTATTAAAATCTTACAGCCGGCACCATCTGGTATAGCCATCACTAGTGTTTTACGGCTTGCATTTGCTTGAAGTTAAAGTTTATAGCGTCCAATGTGTGGTAAAAGAATTGTGTCACTTCTCACCCAGTTGTTGTCGTACTATATATAGAGGGTGTGTTGCATCCATCATCACTGTGGCGACCACTTCTCAAAATATATATCTGGGATCTGTGATTTGCCTGAAGGTACAAAGGTGCTGAAGAGTGAATGAAAACAGATACACTCTAAAATTTTACTAGCCGGCTCTGCCTGAGCTCAGAAACAGGGTGTTTTCTCCTGGTCCTTTTTCTTGAGCTACATAGCCAAAGTGCTTGGCACAAGGTTAGGAAGGACAAGGGGCGCCCCTCAGATGCAAGATATTGGGGACCACCAGATAAAGGTTATCACAATTCAAAATTCTCAAATCAACAGTTCCTTGATTTTAAGAGCATATTGTGTGGTTGAAAACCTAAGCCCACTATCTTAATAGGACTTTATAGAGTTGTATCCAGATGTAATCATGCTTTGAGTAGACCAACTGGAAAAAAGCAACTTAAATTTGAAGGATTGCCATGCCCACTTGTCCGCTTTGATCTGTGGAACTGGCACTTTTATCAGTGCCATGTTCAGTTTGCCCTTGCAATACTTCATTGTGGCAGCACCTCTGGAACTCCCTGCCCATTGGTATTATACAGGCACCTCAGATGAACTTTTAGTGCTTGCTGAAAACTTTTGCTTCAGGCAAGTCTAACTAGGCACACAATCTTAATGATTTAAAGTGCACAATTTTTTAGCATGCTATTTTACTATGTAGAATGATTTTCAAATTGGTGATTGTATTTCTTTTTTTGATTTTAAAAGACTATTAATTTGTTTTTAGTGTTTGCTTTTGTTGGTATTTTAAAGGAATGCTTTAGACCAATGGTGGCCAAACTTGGCCCTCCAGCTGTTTTGGGACTACAACTCCCATCATCCCTAGCTAACAGGACAAGTGGTCAGGGATGATGGGAATTGTAGTCCCAAAACAGCTGGAGGGCCGAGTTTGGCCACCATTACGTTAGACTGTAAACTGCCTAGAGGGGCTCTTGAAATGCTTGTTTGTTTCCTGTCATAGGCTCCTTTGGGAGGAAGAGCAGGATATCAGTGGAATAACCAACCAACCAATAACCAACCAGGACGACTGGTGGTAGATAGCGCTGGGGACGGAAGGAGGGGGCAGCCTAGCTAGATCAAGCCTTCATGTGATATTTGCCTGCTTTTCTCACTTGCCCAGAGCCCTTCCCACAGGTCAGTTGATGGTGGTCAGTAAATACATAACAAGTAATCAGGATCCATCCCACAGGACAATTAATGCTGAATGGCCTTCTGGAAGCCAGAAGGGGGAAGTCTCCAACTGAAGCTGGCAAGTGGTCTTCTCCTTCACCAATCTCTTTCCCAGAATCCTCTTCAAACAATTGGTGAAAGATGACTCTGTGAAAGGGCACAGGAGTGGGGAAGGAAAGTCCAACTGAAGCAGATTCAGAGGTGTTTCCACCTGCTTCCTGTGCTCAGGATCCTTTCCACAGGGCAGATGGTGGTAGAAATACATGATACTGTGCACATGCGTGGCACCATCAACTTGCATGTGCCAACATTACAGAGAAAGGGATTATGAGGGCGGGAAGCACATTTTCTCTGAGACCTTTGAAAAGCAGCTTGCGAATACCAAGCTGATGATAACTAAGCAAGCCAAGGGAGCTTTCGCATCTCTAGCTGTCAAAGCCTGTCTGCTTCAGTGATGCTCGGAAGCAGGTGTGGGGAATCTTTGGCCCTCCAGATGTTGTTGAACTGTAGCACCCATCTGGAGGGCCACTCCTGTTCTGGAGGTTTCTGGCACCAGTTCTTTACTGGGGAGTTGTTGATACCTTGTTTCCAGCTGGCTTTGTCTCTTATTTGTTGCCGTTCTTGTTAAATCTCCTCTCTCTTCCACAGTGGTTCTGGCTCTGGTCATCATCACCTCCTGCTGCCCATTAAGTCACTGTGTGTCTCCACTTTCAACTGGCAAAGGCGGGAAACAGGAAAACACACACTCTGGTCATAAATTTCTGAGCCAAGCACTTATCTCCAAATATCGGTGTGTTGCTCTGCTTATATTAAAATCACATTGCAGTGCCCCACCCTTAACAACTTTACTTGGAAGCAAATTCTATATGAATGCTTGCAATTAAGTGTGCTTACGATCATGACTGAAGTCATATTTTATGGAATAGCAGTTCTGGGATCAGAATTGGCCCATGAGCCAGTGAATATAATTACTAATACAAGCACACAAGTGCTTTCCCTGTGTGTCTATAAGGTCCGGCATGTGGAACTATTTATTATCTCTCCAGCGATTTTGGAAATTATCTGGCATCACATTGGTTCCACTTTGACTTTATGACTGCAGTTTGTCCAACTGTGTGAAAAACACATTATTTATGACAATGCAGTGTGAAGGCATGGCGTTTTAAAACAGTATCCTTGTTAGAATGCGGATGCTTGCTTCCTGCTTGCTGTTTGGAAATGTTTGCAAAATGTGGACCGTTGCTCTTTTCACACTATGATATTCTGCTTTCTCCCGCCTTTAATCTGAAGCTGCTTGAAGTTTTAGATTAGGAGTGGGAGGTTTGGGGTTATTTTAAATGATGTGGGGGAAAAAAATCTCATTATGCTGCCAGAGAAAAAGACTATTACTGAAAATTAATGATAATGAACCAAAAGCATTAAGCTATCAGCTGTCGGAACAGCTAAGCTACTGACACATTTTAACATCAAAGCTGAGACTAAATTATGCCTATTATTGCTAGGTAATAAAGTGATATATTCTGTACATCTGCCTTAGCTGAAGAATTATGCACCCCCAACTTTATCTGTTCTCAGCATGTCACTGGGATGTGCTAGAACAATCTGACTAGTTTAAAATTCACATAACTCTTTCCCTGCTAAATATATCAAACTTGTAAGGAAGGTGCATATATTAAATGCTCTTGCAGAAGTAATTATTATCCAGATTAATCTACTTTTGTCCACAATGACAGGGCAAGGTGCCCAAACCTTTGTGTGGCTGTCCACAGAAGGCATTACTCAAAGTCAGGGATACTGAATTTAAAAAACCCCACCCACCTCTATGCTATTCTGTATTTTATCTATATATCTTAGGTGTTTATATATCGGCAAGGCAAATAAAAGCAAAATTAAAATGCATGCAACAAAGCAAGCCAATCATTAAAAATGTAGAAGTAGAATAAAAGAAGGCGACAAAGCTAAAGCTGACAATACCTGAATCAGATTAAAAAGCCTGGGAAAGTAAAAAGAATAAGAAATTTCCTGGTGCCAAATGAACAGAGCCAGAGTCCCACCATTGAGAAGGTCCTTTTCCTAGTAGCCATCAATCATACCTCACCCAAATAAGAATCTCATAAGGTTTGGGTAGGTCCATTTGGGACCAAGCAACCCCTCTGGCATTACGTTGAAACTCTGAGTTGTGAAGTTAGAGTTGTTTTTCTCATTTATTACACTAGAGAAGGACTTCTCCAATTATGGCGCTTCTTCTCTGCATGCTTTTCAAGTGCCCTTTGTTCAGAGAGAAATCTTACATAGATTCATCCCTAGCACCCCCTCACCATCTGCATGACATTATGGGTGAAAGAACTCAACCAATTATCAGGTGCTAAAGTACTTCGGTGCCCATATAGCCAGAAGGGAAGCTGATAATTGGTAGCATCTAGTCATATTGTGCATCCTCATTTAAAAATCTAGAGAAGCAGGGGAATGGCGAAATTCTCTATAAAACACCAGGTTGGAATTTTTCCTTTGCAATTAGGCTGCAGTCAGGGCAAAAAGTGTCTGCCCCATCATTGATGGAAATATCAATATTATCTTTCCTTAGAAATTGTTATGGTCAAAAACTCTTGACGTTTTTTTGGTACCACAAAATAACGTAAATCCACTCCACTTCCCAGTGGGGAGGAGTTGTGGTGGACCGCGTGACCACCCACTCCCCTCTGGGGCAGGGGACGAAGTCCCGCGTCACCCGGAGGTTCCCAGCCATGTCATTGTCCAGCCAGCCAGTCCGCTGGCTGGGAGGGGTGTGGCCGGACCCCATTTAAACTGAGGCGTGAGCCAGAGAGCTTCCTCCTCAATTTCCTGCCTGCCCCCCCCCAATTTTCAGGTTTCAACATTGGTCTTGCTATGGACTTTGGTTGGTTGCCATTGAGGGGCCTGGTAGGAATTTTTCCACTTGGCAAATTGGCATGGGCCATTGGGTTTTCATCTACCTCGTAGCAATCATCACAACTTTGTAAAGTTTAGCAGTTAAGCGTTGGTTGATCTTATGATGGGGGAGGTGAGGTGTGGCCATCACCTGCCCCTCCAAGCTTCAGGGTATTCTGTTAAAGGAATCCAGGGGTGTGGATCTTGTCCAAAGCCCAGGGCTGGGCTAGGGCCATGCCACAACCCCGTCAGCCACCCAGGGGGAGCTCGAGTTGGTTTGCATCAATGGGGCTCCCCCTACCGGTGGTTAACCCTTACAGGACTCCCTGCAAGATGGGCAGGAGTCAGATATAGTTGGGTCAATTCCAGTGCCTAAGCCAATACCACTCACATTCTGTAACCAATAAAGTTGTGGCCTAAATTTGCCCAATAACCATTGTGTCTTATTCATCAATGCGGGGGTGGTTTTTGGGTCTCAACACACAGTAAACATCTTTCCTTAGTCCTTGAGAATTTCCTGTGCTAAGCAATGTTGCTTAACGTAGGTGACATTGTCCTGTTCTGGAAAATAGTTACTTGTGAGTATGGGAATGTTTCTTTTGAACCTTTTGGAAAAGTTAAGCGCGGTTCCATACTTTTATATGCAGCGGGGTGGGGACATGTCGTCTATGCAATGCATGAAAGAGACAGATCTAGGTTGCATTTAGGAACTCCAGCATCAAAGACAATGTTCTTATTTTGTGCTCATATGCATCTCTTTCCTGACTTCCTGACGAATTCTATTAGTGCTGGGCATTCAGTTTTAAAGGGTGCCTTAAAAGCACGGTTCCTCAGGTGAGCCAAGCCTGGATACCAACAGTCACAAGGAAATTATACTGGGCCTTTTTATAACAAGAAAAGGGCATACTCATTCATGCATTAAAAGTACCTGTCATCTTGTACTATGTCTTTTTAATGTACTCTTGCTGTGATATAAAGGATCCTATTGAATTCATACTCACACACAAAGATATACTTGTGACTCTAGCAAAATAAGCTGTTCAGTTTTCTTCCCTGACACAATATATACCAAAATATATAACAAAATTTGTCTTTTGTTTCCCTGTGTTTAAGAGGAAAGTCAAAAACAGGCACCTCCTCCCTTCCATGGGAGTTACGTTCCACATAAAGAAATCACGTAAAGTGGGGAGCTTCCTCTAATCACCCTTTAAATGCCCTCTCTGCCACACTCTATTCAAATCCATACCAAAAATACTATATCCAAAAATATCCACAACTAGAATTGAAGCTCATGGGGGGCTGGAGGAGCACGGAGGATGTGCAGAAAAGCAGGGGCTGCGCTACCCCAGATGCCAGCTGTTAGGCAGGGAGATTGAGCAGTGTAAACAAAGCCCCGTTGAACTTCTGGTCTCTTTGGGGCTTCCTCTGCCCCTCACTGACTTACTCTATGGGCTCTTGGGAGGGCTTCCTCATGAGTCACAAGAATTCCCCAGCTCTCTTCCGCCATTTCTGGGTTTGAATTGAATTCTTTATTTCCTGGTAACATGCATGAGTCGATCGCATGTAAGTTGGGGGGGGGGATGCCTGTAATCTGCAAAGTTAACTTCACCAACTTTGCTCATTGAAAACGGAGACATTGCTTAGTTTACATTTTTATCCATATATTTTGTAAAACTCTGTGTTTGCTAGTGATTTGGAACTCTAACAGGAGATGGTGTCAGATATGTGGGCTGGGAGGACTTGGCAGGTGGCTGTACTGCACAGGTGGAAATATTTTGTATACTGAGTAGAACATAGTGGAGGAAGCTGTAGGGTCTGTTTCCCCATTACTCTGCAATTTAAAACACACAAACAATTTTGCATTGCTTTTGAACATATGTCTCAGTCAAATATGTTCTTTTGTTGTTGTTGCATTTTTTTTTAGCCTAAAGTACATTTTTAATACACATTTTTTGTACAGGTTTTGAGTCCTGAAATGTATTTCCAGAAAACTGAAGGACCACCACATTCCGCCCATGTGTTAGCCTGGGAAGCTCACATTAGGTTGGTTCATTTGTGGACTGGACAAAGAAGATGAGCTTCCACAGCACAGATGCAAGCCTGAAAAATACATGGTTTATCAACACGTGAATGAACCTTGTACCCACATGGTCTCTTTTAATCTCTTCTGAGATCACATATCCAGCTTCAGAGCTTCTCTCGTGCTTGCTTAAACCAGTTCATCATGACACCCAACCCAGGAGACATGCTTTAAACACTTTAAACAATCCAGGATCTAAAACCAAGATCAGGTTCTAGGAAAAAGATTTTATGCTTTTTTTTTTTTTTGTAAAACGCAGATGTCAGAGCTGCCCAAGGTCCCAGCTCACAAAGGACCAACGCCAGTTCTTACTATATACAAAAGTCTTTATTAAGGTTCAGTTTCGATTTCAAAGCCGTGGTGCGCAGCTCTACGTCTTAACTCTAGACCGCTGAAGTTCCGTCTGAATCTCCTCCCCCCAGACACCAGTTCAAGACCCTAGCCTTGCTCCACCTCCTCCTCTGCTCCTTTCTCCTCTGGGTCCGTCTGCCCGCTGGGCTGTCGCCCTTTCTGGACTCTTCTGATGCTGATTCCCCGGATTCTTCCCCCTGCTTCTGGCGTGCTTTAGGACCTGGCTCCCAATCCGAGCTCCCTGCTGTCCCGCGCGCCTGTACATTTGAACCTGGCGCGCGCGCCCAGCCGGCAACCTTCCTCCTGACCGTCACACTGCTCCTGTCACTGCTTCCCCCTTGGGGGGGCTAGCTGGGTCTGACTCCCCCCCCCCCCGTTCCCTCACTCAGCGATAGGGGCGTGGTCAGCCCTGACTCATCTTCTCTCCCCACTGGAGGGGAAGCCGGCCCTGACACGTGGGACTCTTCCCCCCCGCTACGCTCTGGTGGGGAAGCTGGTCCCGATCTCCAGCTGCTGCTTTGGGAGTCGCCGCTGGCCCCTTGCTTCTGGTGCGTCCCTCCCGGGACCCCCCTTGCCCTGGCCATCAGTGCCCCCTTCTGGGAATCTTCCGAATCGCTGGAGAAGCTCATGGAATCTCTCGGCCCACTGTCATATTCTCCTACGCTGCCCTCGGATTGTTCCCCTTCGCTCTCCGCCTCCTCTCTCCCCTGTGCCTCTGCTCCCGAACCCCTGACATCCGATAATAAAACATTTAAACTTACTCATTCTCTGAGAGTATTCTTCTTATTTCTGTTATCTTTATGTTCCCATAAAACCCTCCCATCATCCCATCAACTCTCTCACATACTCACACCTATCAGGAGTACAGTAATAACTCTCAATTCCAAGCGCCAAATGCAGCACTCCAGGTCTGTCTGTCTGGCCCAGGAATCTCCTCAGGTGATGGCCCTTCCTGAGATGCACTGTTCACTGACTCTATTTGAAACCCCCAGGGGTTTTTTGCCTGGCTGGAATGTGTCCTTCAACTCTGGCCTCTAGAAAGTTGTCTGGATGGGAATGCATCTGAAAAAGAGTCTTGATGTGAAGAAAGGTTCCCATCTGTTTTCAAGAAAGCTTTGGCCATCATAAGTTTGTTGGTTTTTAAGGAAGAACAAGATGGCTGCTATTTTGAAAATATATGTCTACATGTATAATGAAATAGTAAGCCTTGAAGGTGTCAGGGATCTCAGTCTCTTCTTCCTGGAAGACACTAATTTAGATCCTTCTCACCCAAACCCTTATTTGCTTTTTGAAAGACTGCAGGACCTTTAACAAAGCAATTGTGGTGCTTATATATTTGTTCATGTGGAGATCAACATATACTGCTGGGAGTATGGAAGGTCTGGCTGTTGTTCACCTGTGGTTCTTATAAAGTGTTATGGCCTGTGAAAGACTTGCTGTAGGGCCCGTACCTTTCATGTGTTAACAGCCAGCATGTTTTTCTGTTTGCTTAAAACTCACACACACACCATAAAATGAAACAGTGTATTAAATACAAGAGGTAAAACAAGTCCCCAATGTAGGAAATTGCTTTTACATATGGCCTATAACAAAAATAGCATGTATTGGGCAGCTGAGGAGATGTAGCAAATTCTCTAATTATTATTTTGATTTTAACATAGCAGTTGTGATGGGACAGTATCTTCCCCTGCACCGAGAGCAGCAAGTTAGTTTAGGCCACGGGTTAAGGATAGGTTGTGTGGCTCACACAGTTCTATTCTCCACAGAGGGTTCTAACCAGAGGCTGCCACCCCTGTCTTCAGCAACTACTGCCTGAGGCACCTCTGCCTAATGGTAGGGCTGGCCCTGTTAGTTTAATAACCTTCAATTTCAGCACGGATTTATACAAGGAGTTCTCTTTTCACTCCTCAGATGCTGTAAACTGGGAGAGGTTTTTGTCTGCATGTTGGCTTTCTGCTGCAATCTTCTTTGCTTTCAAGTTGCTTTTGCAGCAGATGTTTCCTGAATTAATCATTTGTTACATGAGGGACTTTCTTCCACAGAGACATCAGATAACACCCCTTCTCTAAGGCCATTAGTTTTCTTTGGCAGCCATACCTATACTACATGCAGTGTATCATTTACTCACCATTGTGTCCGTAAATTGTAACATCAGGAACATTTTGATCCTGTGAATTTTGCTTTTATGCAGCTTTCTTTTACAATATTCATTCACTCATTATTCTGCTATCAGGGAAGAATGGATCCCCCTCAACAGAACCTATTAGTTGTTCAAGTTCAGAAGGTTGCTCTGTCCCACTATGCATAAAAACCACAAGGAAAATGCCTTGTCCTATACAAAAGAGAACGCCTTCTAAAGTCATTCCACTAATTGCTTTCCTCAACATAGCTTTAGCTTAATCCGAAGCTTACCAAGTGTACCATGAAGGTTGCCTCATAGGGTAAGCTGAAATAAAATCTAGAGCATGGCAGTATTACTCCCATTATTTTTCTCACCATGTTACAAAACTGTGGCATGGAAGTACATTGAAAACTGGATTGCCCTTTCCAATTTGGCAGTTTATGAAGAATTTACATCTTTGAATTTTATAGGTAGCCAAAATGTGGAAATTTATAGGTAGCTGTAATGGTTCTAGGGGTTGCTCGTGCATAAATCGGCACCACGCTTGGCTGAATTACCTGGGTGAACCACTCACCCATGGCTGTCTCAATCGCTGGCAGAATCCGTCAGTGGGCGTTTCTTGAACTTCTTCCAGCAAAGAAGCTCATTGACACCTAGTCTCCACCTACTCTCCCTGCGCGGAAGCCTTCTGCGCAGGGAGGGTGTGGGCAGCGGAGGACCCATGCTCTCCCCGCTGGTCTCTAGCGAGGAGTCATGGAGCCACCTCGCCGATTCCCCCATCTGCCCCCCTTCTCCACTAGTGTTACGCTGATTTCCTTCCCCAGAAGATGGGCTGCTTCTCTCCCTCCTGGTACGCTCTCCGGAATCCCTCTGGAGCCCTCCCTCTCCCTCAGGCTCTGGTGGCAGTTCCCTGACAGTAGCCAAAATGTGGAAATTTTCCATATAATTCTTCTGTGGGCACTTTTCCCTTTGTCGATAACACTATACAACAAAAGTGAATTCCTGAGTTGAAGAATGCCAGTGCCTCTTCTGTGTCTCTGTTTTGCTGCATGGGTTCCATGTGAGAGAGGCCAGTAATCATTTAAAAATTGGAGGTGTTTTGGTCTCATGGTTTTTCTGTTAAAAATGGTCATATAAAACCCATCCTTAGATGCAGATCATAAAAGTGCAGCACTTACAAAGGGCTCTGAGACAAGTGTGAATGTGGACCTGAGGATGACTCTGCTTGATCCCCTTCCCTTTCTTTGTCCACCTTCATTATGCCTCTGTCAAGCCCTCAGGATTTTCCCCAGGCCACACCCATCACTAGCCCTGCTCTGTGGCCTTCTCAGGTCCTTTTGCCTGGCTGGATTGTGTCCTTGTGAACATTCTTCCTGTTTGTTGGATGGAGAAGTGTGAGTGGGCATAGAAATATTTAACCAGGCAGAGGGCCTTCTCAGTAGTGGCACTAACCCTGTGGAATACCCTCCCATCTCCTGTCAAGTATATTACATTCAGGAGACATCTGAAGGTAGCCCTGTACAGGGAGGCTTTTTAAGGTTAAATGTTTTACTATGTTTTTATGTATGCTGAAAGCCACCCAGAGTGGCTGGGGTAACCCCAGTAAGACGGGTGCGGTACAAATTATTATTATTATTATTATTATTATTATTATTATTAACTTTTGTATAGCTGGAAGGTAGCCTACTGCACACGTATATCTATTGCTCTACCTAATCTTGCCTGCAGCTCCGCTCACCCCTTGGAAGTTTCCCCATGAGGCAGTGTGGGCCTTGAGCTGAGAAAGGTTACCCTCAGTTCGAAATAATTCATTGATGAAAGTGGATTCTGTTTTATTCAATATTTGAATGCCCCAAACAAATGAAAGCACTATAGTGAATCAGGCAGTTCCTTGAGTCACATAAAGATTCGGGGCATGTCCCTATTTAATTTTTTTACAAGAGTTTGGGAATCCTAGTGGGCATGCAATTGAGCAGAAGTCATTCTTGGGCAGGTGAGAACAGATGGGAAAGAGAAAGTGACGAAAGAATGGACAGAATCTGGCATTGATTAGTATTTTCTTTCATAGGTGGGATGAACAGAAAGGAATACTTATTAAATTCATAAGTTGAACAAAAGCCAAGTTTGGGCTGCAAACACTAAAGGGCATGACCAGAATACACAATAATCGTGGTAAACGGCATTTCCGTGTGCTGCGCTGGCTCGCCAGATGCAGCTTTGTCACGCTGGCCACGTGACCCGGAAGTGTCTCCGGACAGCGCTGGCCCCTGGCCTCTTAAGTGAGATGGGCGCACAACCCCAGAGTCTGTCAAGACTGGCCCGTACGGGCAGGGGTACCTTTACCTTTACCTTTATTGTGATGCAACAGAACAAGTCTGAGTAAGAAACAGTGAAATGACACTCAGTGTTTTTATCCATAGTAAGGTCACGTTGACTAGTACATAATGATAACTAATTGGCTAGACAGGGTAATAAAGATTCCATAGTGGTTTAGTAGCTGAGGTTTCTGAGAACTTTTCAAAGGCAGCATGTTGCAGTAATCTTAATGGCATGTAAGTAAGGCATGAGCAACTGTGGCCAGATCAGACATCTTCAGGAACAGGAGATCCAACTCTACCCCATATCATGGAAAGAGAAGCAGAAGATTAAGGTCCATAGGCCTGGATGAAGAAGAACTTCGACTGGTGACTAAGAAACAGATAGTGATGGCACCAGACCATTAGATTATGACAGGACCTAGATGATTATTTTAGAGTATTACGGTAAATCCTAAACATTAATGTGGACAGCAAAATAAATTACACTAATTTGGTATGGTGGGTGAGGGTTCAAGGTGGGCTTCTGGTGAGGAGACTGAAACCACTTTCTCTTCCTTTGGCCCTCCTGCTGCACCACTGTGAACAAAGCCATAGTTTCATCCAAACCTGGGACAAAGCCAGAGTTTAGCATTGAATTGCAATGATGTGACCAAGAAGTAAAGCAGTGAGCTGGAGAGAGAATCAGAGCAACATCTGTGAGTAATGTTTGATTTCTGTTCTAATCCAAGGCTGTGGGCTATGGGAGAAACAAGACCTTTTGGGGGGTGTTAATGCTGTGAACCCCTCCATTGTAGGCTCAGGTTGTATATATGTGTAAATAAATCATACATCATAATGACAACACAGTCTCTGTGTTATTCCAAATGGAAACACGAACCCTGAGAAGTGCCTTGGACTTCTGGAATCAAGCACCACCCAGCGATTGGGGTGGCATTCGGCAATAAGTATACAAGACAGAACTGGAACATGGAAGAGATCTGAAGAACTCTCTATGTCCAGAATGGAAATTTCACTAGCTTCAATTCCTTTAGGGAACACTTCTGTTTTAATTTTTATTCCAGGATTATTAAGTACACTGGACCTTTCTTGGTTTGATCTATGGCTCAAGTTTTCATAGTGAATGTGACTCCTTTGATGAAATTCTTCTTTGCCTTCTAAATAAAGATTATTACAGCTTGAGGTCAATTCAGGTTGCACTTCTGTTTAAAGGACTGCTGCTTCAGGGGATCATTTGGGAAGAGAATATTTTTGCAAGACATAAATCAACTCTCCTTAATTTAACTTTTAAGAAAAAAACACACAAAAAAAAACTTTTGGACGATGGCTCCTATAAATCTGAATGTGATTTTATTCTTGCCCTTTGGCTAATATTTAATATTGAATAGATTTATCTAGGTTTCACTGCAGGTTAAGGCCACTGCAGATTAAGTTAGAGGCCCCAGGACAGTCTGGCCTTTTGAGTAATGCCATCATATTTTGCTCTGTAAGGCGACATACACACATATATACAAATGAAATATGGACTGCAGAATATTCCAAGTCAAACTCAATCACGTAGTATCTCTGTATAGAGCTGCAAGCAGTTAGCATTCTTGCTTACCAATGATGCGAGTAAGCTGGATCTAAAGTGATATAGGCAGCATTCTGTTCACGCATGGGTGTGTTCCAGTTTTCCCTCCTGTGCCAACTCCAAAGTAGCACCCTATATACAACAAATATCTTTTGCAAGAATCAAGTATTCCCCCCTCCTCCATAGACATGTGGAAGCATTTTCCACAGAGGTAGAAAACAGGATTGAAGCCAGTCCTAAGCCAGTAATGTTTTCTTGCATTGTGCACCAGTATGTAACCTGATCATTATTTATGATTCACAACATTTTCTTATATTATTGTCATGAAGTGGAAGGACATTCGAAAACCTTGCAAAAGAAAACCCAGCTCCTATATTCCAGTTCAGCTGTACTGAGCATGTGCACTGCAGGGAAGGGCCATTGCTGAGTAGATAGATAGATGATAGATAGATAGATAGATAGATAGATAGATAGATAGATGATAGATAGATAGATAGATGATAGATAGATAGATAGATAACCATTGTAGATTTCTGTATGCTTCTTGAGATGTTTGTTAGTTTGAACTACTGCCAAGGACACATGTGGATAAATGCAACATGTAATTCAATATTAATTGACTGCCCTGACTAGTGGTTTTATATGTGGCTTTTGTTTGTGTTTGTTTTAAATACGGCATTCTTTTGATTAATGGGATATTTCCTTGATTTCTAGGTAAACCACTTTGTGGCCATCTATGGTGAATATTGAAAATAAATATCATCTTCTGTCTGCTGTGGAAAAGCATTTCCTTGCTCCCTTTTTCAGATTTTGTATATATCATCACAAAGCAGTTTGTGCCACCAACTACTGCTGTTTAACGTCACTGTTACATACAATGGAAATCCCAAAGCAAAGACAAGTGCAGGGCCTTCTATGACGGAAGCCAGAGTGCACGGAAATGCCATTTACCTTCCTGCTGCAGAGGTACCTATTTGTCTACTTGCACTGGTATGCTTTCAGTCTGCTAGGTTTGTAGAAGCACTTTGTTGTTTTTGTTTTTAATCTATCGGCTAATGCACCAATATCATGTTGCAGACTATTTTAGCAAAACAGCAACCTCACCCTGTCACTGAGGAAGAAACTACATTCTGTCTTGACTGAGTAAAGTTTCCTCTCTCTATTTGGCAAAGCCTAATTGAAATTTCAGGCTTGTAATGAAATACACTCATGAAAGCTTTTATTGTATAACAGGAAATTCACTTGCAAGTTTTGAGTGCTGTATACTTGCTTTCTCCTGAAAACGTTTAACCAAAGAGCAGAAGAGTTGACTAAGTCCTAGCTGGTCAGTTTGGTTTTTGACACTGAACATTTGCATGTAACTGGATCAGACAGAGAGATATGTTTAAAGGCAGCTGATTTCTGTCCACAAAAAAAAGCAATAGCACTGGTTGGAACAGGCATACTTCTTCTGTAAATCTGTCAGAGGTCATCATCATACAGAAGAAAATTCTAGATAAATTCCCTTTAGACACATGGAAGTTAGCATTAAGAATGATAATGGTATTTTCTTAACAAAGAAAATAAACCAGTGACTAAATTGGAACGAACCATCAGCAAAAGGCCTTGGGATCTTGAAACAGCTTCAGCCAAAGTTTCATGAATGACTGGCTGAATATTAGTAAAATAATGGTTTTTATAAGCAGACCCCATTTAGTGTCACTCATGACTGGAAAATAGCAGAAACCTAAGAGGAACATTTTAACAGCAGGAAAAGTATCAGTGTTATTTTAAAACTGGAGCTGGGGGAGTCAGGGCAAAATTTCCTGCCAAGAAAGCATAATGCTTTGGAGACCTTTGTAAGTCTCAAAGGAATTGTTAAAAAATTAAAAGGGTAACTAGAGATTTAAAAAAAGAAACAATGAGAATGAGAATTCTTAAAACATGGTTTGATGTGTCCTGGATGTCAAGGTTTATTATGCTATCAAGATAAAATCATGTAGAAGTCTGCAAGATAAAATGCAAATAAAAATTAGTTAAAATAGTCCCCTCCTCAGCTGAAGGATGTGTGGTTCACTTCATGAAGGACCTTCCAGTACTGCTTACCAGTTGCCTGGTGTCTTTTTGGGCTCCTCTTTTCCACTTGATACCACAGTGAATGCTTAGTGAGGGTTGTGTTGTCAGAGAAGGCATCCTATGTGTCCTCTCCTATATGAATGTTTCTGCATTACAAGTACATGCTATATGTATGACAACCATACGTCAAGTTGTTAATACAAGTCTGTACTTCATCTTAGCCACTCTTGCCCTTGGTTGTGTCTCCTGTTTTATGCCCCAGCTTCCTGCAATGTCCTTTTACTATATCCAGTTTGCCTCTTTCCCCTGAAGTCTGCTTTGAAATCTCCAAGCTCTCATCCTTTGCTGCCCTACTCTTCTCCCTGAGGTGCTGTGATTCTGGCATGGTAGAGGTTTGAATCAGAAGATCTTTGGTGCTCCTTTCAACTCTGTTACTGTATGAGACCTGTTTTTATTCTGCATGCAAGTAGCGTTCAATCATGTTTGCCTCCCATGTGAAGTGATATGGCCTAGACACAGGACTACCAACTCATTGAAAAACCCATTTCCACTGAGCCAACCAAAGATCTATGAATGAACTCGTTTGGAACAAACACAAACAAACAAACCAAAGCAAAGTAGGGCTGGTCCAAGACATTTTGCTACCTGATGGTGCCCTCTCCTTCCACATGCACAAGCTAACTAGACTTGTAGTTACATCAACATTGGAAATGGGAAAGAATCCTCCACTCCATATGAAGAAAGCAGGCTAGTTTAGGGGAATGTTAGTCCCCAAGAATCTGTCACCTGAGGGAGTTGTTTCACTCTGCCCAGTGATAGGGCTGGTCCTGAAGGAAAGATATGTCTCTCTCTGTTTTAATTTCTAGCTGGAGGTAATTTGTAAATAACTCCGTTAATATTTTAAAGCCATGCACTGCATTCTCCACACACACTGGAGTTGGCAAATGGGTGAAAGGAATTGCTTTAGAGATGTGGAAAGTACATTATTCCCTCTGACAGAATTTGTATCTAATAAAATAACAAATCCTCAAAATAAAAATATTCTCACTCTGGAAATGGTCTTGTTTTATTTCTGATCCGGCCTCATCTGGCTTCGTTGTTCAGTCCCTCAGGAATAGCAAACCACTGAAACTGAAATATAAAAAATATATATGGGAGAGATGAATCCATTAAACAATCTAGGAATGCTGGATTTAATATATGGAACAAATGTATACAGCAAAACTGGCACCATGTGTCACACCCTTTGTGAGTTGAAAAGTTGAGCTCGTACTGTAATGCAATTTTTGTGATGACCAAATAAACAAAATGTGACAGTCAGACAAGAGTAAGCTAAAATAGAGCAGACAAGGAGGACCCTTGCACCCAGATGAAGGAGGATGGAATCTAGGACACAAACTAACCCTTCAAGAGCAAAAATCCTTCCATCTGTGCTGGCTGAGCTCTGGCTGGAGAGAATTGGAATAGGAAGTGGCTCTCTTTTCTTAACCATACCACTGCTCCCATATCTATGCAACTTGGCAATAAAAGGCTGCAAGTGTCAAGTGTTCCTCCTAACAATCTTTCTTCCCTTCCCCTTCTCTTCAGTGTCATCTGTCCACCCTTTTAGTAATATCACTGCCTGATATGCTCTGGTATCAGATATTGGTTGTGTACGCACTATAACTTCACACATTCAAAACACAAGGTTGCTGAGAATTGTAACTGTGAGGCGTAAACTACAGTGCCCAGAATTCTTGGGGGTGGGGATGACGATTGTGCTTGGAATGTGCTTTTAAGGTACAGTGTGTGTGCACTAAAAAGGGTGGTCTTATGGCTTCTTTGACTGCTATTGGTTTAGCCACCAGATGTACAATAGAAGCTAAACTCCCTCAGGGCGAGCCCACAAAATGAGTATTCAGGGCAGCATTCCCCAAACTAATGTTGTCATGATGCTTTGGACCTTTAATAATAATAATAATAATAAGAAGAAGAAGAATAAAAAATTTTATTTATATCCCGCCCTCCCCAGCCGAAGCTGGGCTCAGGGCGGCTAACAACAATCAAGATAATCCAATGATTCTAAAAACATTTCATTATAAAAATTAATTAAAATCAAATTTATGGCAACCAATAAGCAAAATTCTGTGCAGATTGCCAGAGGAGGGGGGCCAGGCTGCGCCCTGACCAAAGGCCTGGTGGAACAGCTCTGTTTTGCAGGCCCTGCGGAAAGATGTCAAGTCCCGCAGGGCCCTGGTCTCTTGTGACAGAGTGTTCCACCAGATTGGAGCCGCGGCCAAAAAGGCCCTGGCTCTAGTTGAGGCCAGCCTAACCTCTCTGTGGCCTGGGATCTTCAAGATGTTTTTATTTGCAGACCGTAAGTTCCTCTGTGGGACATACCAGGAGAGGCGGTCCCATAGGTACGAGGGTCCTAGGCTGTATAGGGCTTTAAAGGTTAAAACCAGCACCTTAAACCTGATCCTGTACTCCACCGGGAGCCAGTGCAGCTGGTATAGTACCGGATGAATGTGATCTCGCAGCGAAGACCCCATAAGGAGTCTCGCCGCGGCATTCTGCACCCGCTGGAGTTTCTGGGTCAGTCTCAAGGGTAGCCCCATGTAGAGCGAGTTACAATAATCCAGTCTGGAGGTGACCGTCGCGTGGATCACAGTGGCTAGGTCAGGGCGAGAGAGATAAGGAGCCAACTGCTTAGCTTGGCGGAGATGAAAAAATGCTGCCTTTGTTATAACTGTAATCTGCGCCTCCATAGAGAGGGAGGTATTGAAGATTACACCCAAACTCTTAACAGACGGTGCTGGCACTAATTGCACCCCCGCAAGAGATGGGAGTTGCCCCCTCAATCCCATATCGCCCCGTCCCAGCCAGAGGACCTCTGTCTTCGAAGGATTTAACTTCAACAGGCTCCCACATAACCATCCAGCCACAGCTTCCAGACATCTGGTCAGTGTGTCTGGGGCCGAGTCAGGATGGCCATCCATCAACAGATAGAGTTGGATGTCATCGGCATACTGATGGCAACCCAGCCCAAAACTGGACAAGCTGGGCGAGGGGGCGCATAAAGATGTTAAAAAGCATCGGGGAGAGAATCGCACCCTGAGGCACTCCACACACCCATCATCCCCTGCTAGTGCTGGCTGGAGTTAATGGGAGTCGTGCTGTGGTCTAAACCACTGAACCTCCTGGGCTTGCCGATCAGAAGGTTGGTGGTTAGAATCCCCATGATGGGGTGAGCTCCCGTTACTCTGTCTCAGCAACATCCTCCAGCAACTTCTGATGAATTAAGCCTTCTTTTCTATGGCCGTACCATAGCCATGGACTTTAAAATTGCAGTTTTATGGGGCTCCTGATACTATGAGCATTTATTCATACAAATAATTATTAAGTGACTAGGTAAAGTAAAGGTAAAGGTACCCCTGCCCGTACGGGCCAGTCTTGACAGACTCTGGGGTTGTGCGTCCATCTCACTTAAGAGGCCAGGGGCCAGCGCTGTCCGGAGACACTTCCGGGTCACGTGGCCAGCGTGACATCACTGCTCTGGCCAGAGCCAGAGCCAGAGCCGCACACGGAAATGCCGTTTACCTTCCCGCTGGTAAGCGGTCCCTATTTATCTACTTGCACCCGGAGGTGCTTTCGAACTGCTAGGTTGGCAGGCATTAAGTGACTAGTTCTAGTTAATTAGAAGGAACACTCGTGCTTGGCTACTGTGTGACCTCAGACATAAACTATGCTGGTGAGGAAGTCATCCAAAATGGGTAATGCAAAATTAAAAGGCAACAGCAATACACCTTCCAGAAGAAAAGGGCATTTATCATTTCAGATAGTGTAACACATGTCTCTGTTTAAAAAAGCAGGCCTGTTTTATTGATAGGTATTCTACTGCACACTTTTACAGACTTGAGGAGATTGTTCTCCGAATACTGGATCTGTCTACAAACGTAAGGGCCTTGTCATGGTCTGGTTTCATGTGATGAAAATTGACTTGTGTATGGAATGGAAACCAGCTGTCTTTTGACATGCCTGGATAAGAAAGGCGCATAAGCGTCAAATTCAAAAGGATGGAAAATCAGATCGGAAGCAAAGACACCCAAGAATGAAAAGCAAAAAAGAGAGAGAAGAAACAAAGAATTCTTTCTTTCTTTCTTTCTTTCTTTCTTTCTTTCTTTCTTTCGAAGAGCAGTCAATTTAAGAGACCAAACCTGGTAGAAAGATTGTATCTATTAAAAATATAACTTGAGGACCTGCACCAATCTCTCAACCAACAACTGTAGGCAGGTGTAGCCAGTGCAGGCAGAGAGGGAAGTCCTCCTGTCCTCTGCAAAGGACCAAACCACCCCAGAATAGCTTTGTCACACAAGCTGGCATGATGGGCGACCATGTTTTCACCTGTTCTTAATGAGGAGCACAGGAGATGCTTGACTTGATTAGTGCTAGCCACCTCCACTGTTCAGCAGGTGGTACCTGCCAAGCTGCCAGAGCACCAGACCAAGCAGCCCACCCTCAGCCTGTCGCCAATAGGAGGCAGTTAGAGAAATGCCCCCACCTCCCCGTGCCTCAGGATGCTTACCCCGAGTCCTCCAAGCCATTTACCTGTCCTCCCTAAAGGCCAATTAACTCCAAACAGTCAAATGGAAAACCCAGACCCACAGTAAGTCAATCAAAATTAAGAGGTGAAAAAGGCTGCACCAAGGACCACCCGAGTCCCAGAAAGAGATTGTCAGCGTCCACAGTGCCCTAATGCTGGGAGGCTGCGATGTTGCAGGGAATTAAGAGGAAGTGTTTCAGAGAGGCATTGTCTTTTATAGCACACATCTGGAGAGACTTCCAAGAAAGAAGGATCGATTATTAAACCAATCTGGGAATTGTAGCTCTGTGAGGGGAATAGCGGTCTTCTCACAACTTTCAGCACTCTTAACCGTTCCTGGGATTCTTTGGGAGAAGCCATGTATGAACCTGCTGTAGATGTCTTGTGCAGTTAAGGCTCTATGCATGATTTTCAGTGTATGCATGGTTTTCCTGCGTCCCCATGCAAATTATTAAGGTCACCAGATTTTTTTCAATCAATCTGGGGACACTATAAATAAATAAATAAATAAATAAATAAATAAATAAATAAATAAATACTACACGTTCAGGACATTGATGCTGCAGCGATGGCAGTGGCGGTGGCAGCGGGGTGGCCACATTTCCCCTTCCTCCGAGGCTTCTATCTCCTTTCTCCCTGAGCCTGGGCAGCCCCTGAGTTGTTGGTTCTTCGGTGGTGGTGGTGGTGGTGGGGAAATGGTGAGTGGTGGGTCAGGCATGGAAGGCGGAGAAGGAGGGCCGAGAGTGGCAGTGGTGAGGCTCGGGCAGCACAATGCCTCCCTTCCCATTGGAGCAGCCCCAATCCCATTCCTACTTGCGTGCAAGCAGAAGAGGGCAAGGATCCCTCAGTTGGGAAGGGAGGCCTCCTGTTGCCTAACTGAGACATCCCTGCCTCCTCCAATAGGCAGCATGAAGCCTCCCTTCACAGCTTAGTTGCTGGAGTCAGGGAAGGTGGAGGCAGCCCAGAAGCTGCATCTTAGAGCCTCTGCACGACCATCATATGGGGACTTCCGAGCAGCTCCTGAAGCCAGCCAGAGCCAACTGCTCTGGGCTGCTGAGACTGCCGCCGCTGCGTTTCCCAAGAACATTAGATGAAATCTGGCCACATTCCGGGGATGGGATTTGTCAGGGGATGTATTCACAAATCCGGGGACTGTTCCCGGGAAACGGGGACGTCTGGTAACCCTAAATTAACATCCCTCTAGTGCTCAGCAGCTCGAGATCCATGCTACAAAAGACACGAAGGATGCTTCTAGACTCCAGAGCTGCAAGGAGGGGCCATGGTCGGAGGAAGCCTCCCACAAGCTGGGATCCTCAGTGGCGCCCCCTGGAGACTTCATCCAGGACTGTGACCCCAGCTAGCCTCTGTTAGCTACAATCATGTTGTAAGCCAAGAAGTCAATGTTTTTGGCTCCTTTGTCAAGCAGCCTGGGGTTAGAGAGACATAATCTGCGAGAAACAGCATCTTCTTTTCTCCAATGTCCTTTCAGATACTAGCTCTTCTAATTGCATGCAAATGTGCTCATTGTTCACAAGAACCCTGTGGACTCAAAAATTCATTGGGAAGCAGAGTAAATTTCTGGAATGATAACAGCCAGTGCTTTTTTTTTCCTGGGGGGACGCAGGGGTACGCATACCGTTAAACATTTTGTGAATCTAAGTTTGGTCTCAATGAGGGGCAGTATTTCAATATGAGTAGGAAAATGAGAGGACCCTTAAACATATTTTTTTAAAGAAAAAAGCACTGATGACAGCCATGATTTTGTCACTATTGACCACCATGAAATCACCCTCTTCTTCCCAGTCTTACATGCTCAGAGATGCGAGACAGAACATCTTCTGTCTTTTTTCCAGTATTTTCTCCGAAAACAACTGGAAACTGTGGCTCTATTAAACACAGATGTCAGGGTGCCAAGGCAAGGGAGCTGTCTGAAAACTGGCTCGAACAATTTTCCTTTTTTTGAGCTCATACAGTTTGAAACAATGTTCAGTACAATGCTGCTGTAATAAATCTCCGGTTGTGAAGTTTATGGCCTCTTATTTGAGTTTTAGTCATTTTCTGCTGTTTAATCTTACTCTTGTTTTGAAAAGAATTGACAGCATTGCACATCCGCCCAGAAGAAAGAGCCAAACCCCAGAGGCTCCATGCTGTTTGACTACAACAGACAAAATAATGGACTCTTGGCCACAGTGTCAACCATAATTTGTATGAAGGCTTACGTGGTTTCACACAAACAGGTAAATAGTCTGTGTTATGGATACTGTCTGTCATTTGACTGAAAATGCAATCTTTATATAGGCAGTATTGCCAGAGGCAAAGTCTTCTATTGCAATAATCAGATAGTCTCCCCCTCATCCTTCTATGACTGAACTCTATGAAAAATGATAACTCTTTTATTGCTATGTGGCTGCATTAAAGATTAGAATCTATAGGAGGCCTGTGCTGGTCTGCAGCCAGAATATTATAAACAGAACCAAGAGAATTGTCAATATTTATTTTATATTAATTCATACTGAGAAACCAACGGGCACTGTTAGAACTTGGTGGTACTTCATAGGTTTAGTTATGACCAAGTTCCAAACCTCTAGTTGCTGAGTTCCGTCTTGAAAGATGTACAATCTGATAATCTTCTATTTGTGTTAATGCCACATGTTTAAGGAATGCTGATTTTAAAATACAGCTTGCTTTTCCCATTAATAATAATAATAATGAAAATTTTAGGCTTGCTTCAGAGTGGCTACTGATGGATGCTGAGAATTGTAGTACACTACTTTATAGTGTCTACTGATCTTAATCCATAATTGTGGTGGCAGCCCTGGGTGGTAATCAACTTTTACTCAGTAGACCCATTGGAATTAATGAACATGATTAAGATAGGCCCATGAATTTCTACTCTGAGTAAAACTTAATTGAATACCATCATCTTTGTTTATTGCAATGTATAATTTCAGGCCTTCTTTCCAGGCAGAACTCACCGGAACTCAGTTCCAGCACCTCTCAGATGGGCTCCATTGCCATTCTAAGAGAACGAGGGAGGTCTTCATGGTGAGTTCTGGCACCTCTTTTTCTAGAAAAATAGCACTGTATAATTGTAACAGTCTGCAGCAACATATAGGGAAGCAGGAGTACCTCAATCTACATCCTTCTCCCTCTCCACTCACGCTCACAAAAGAGGGGGAAGGCCATGAGGTTCAATCTTTTGGAAGCCCCTAATAATAAAAGCTCAGCTCCCCTTCCTGTCTGTCAATGTGCAAAACACTTTCCTTTAAAAAAAGAAATCTCTCTGCACTGGGTCCAGAAAAGTCTGGTTATGGCTCTGTTTCAGTTATTCCTTGAGCAGACTGGAGAGCAAGCCAGAAAAGGAACACTTTGAATGTTGTTAACTGAGAACTGACTATGTCTAATAGTTGAGGGAGAATGTGTTATGATGTTTTTGTCTGATATCAGTGTGCTGTGGTATGATGAACCATATGGTGCTCTGTAGTTCATCCTTGAAAATATCATAATTATAAACATCAGTGAAGTTCCAGTAACCCCTCCCCCAAAATGACTTTTCATACATCTATTTAGAAATGCATTCAAGTTATTCTTGCCAACATTTCCTTTAATTAAACAGAAAAAGCATGCCAAGACCACCCACGCTGATCACCTTAAGAATATGGAATTTACCTCAAAAGCAGGCAGCTCAATCAGCAAATAAATAAATAAATAAATAAATAAATAAATAAATAAATAAATAAATAAATAAATAAATGATTTTGATTTACAACCCCCCTTTTTGTTTATTAAGGTGCAAGTCATCTATGTACCTAAGAGAAAGCATTTCCCATGAACGAAACTTAACGGTTGAACTTCTAGTTAAACATAACTGCTGAGTAGTGGGTTCTTGTTTAAAACTGGTTTGCTTCAAGCAATCGGTTTCCTTGAGTCTTTTCTTGAGTTCAGAGAACAGATTTTCTTCCAGCTAGGAGCAGGTATAGGAGAAAACAATGTTATCTGGAACAGAACATTTTTAGCATCTATTCTCTCAAAAGTAGAAAATCAAAGATTCTTTTTCAGTCTGTGATAGTTGCAGTAAATCACTTAATTCCACAGTGCTTAGTCCTTTGATATCTGCAGGGCATTTTCGGTGGTTTTGAATCTGTTTTCTGCAAGTCACACAGCAATTGTGCTGGTCTCTGATCAACCAAATCCCCCCACCAGTGTATGCAGATTAGGGGAATCATAGTATCAGTGCAGGTGGCACAGCCACACAAAGGAGTACAGTCATACCTACTCTTGCGAACGTTTCATGTTGCATTTTTTCGAGTTAAGAATGCAGCAAACCCGGAAGTGTTTACTTTCGGGTTTTGCCCCATGTGCACACGCAGAAACATTCTGCGTGGTTCACACATGCGCAGAGGTGTTCTGCGTGGTTCGCGCATGCGCAGAAGTGCTCTAGCGCACTTCACACATGCACAGAAGCGCCACTCTGGTTATGGACTTTTTGGGGTGCGAACGGCACCCTGGAAAGGATCATGTCTGCAACCAGAGGTACCACTGTATTCCCAGAAATCTGAACACAACGCCTCCTGTTTTCTCTACTCTTGAACCAGAAATTTCTAAAGAATGAACATGTCCTACAATTGCAGTTCTGAATACTTGCTGTTATTCAGCACCACTGCTCCATTTGCACTAAGGTGCTTTCTTTCAGTTATTGGCTATATAGGAGCAGTGCCGTAGCCATGGGTGTGTGTGTGTGGGTTAGCTAGGGGTCCCCCCCCGGGTGAAGCCTACAGAGGGGTGCCATTGAGGCCCCCAGCCAGTGTGTGTATGCAAATGTGCATGGGTTTTGTGTGCCAAACTGGGTCTTTGACCCGGGTGAAATGAAGCCTAGTTCTGCCCTGGGAAGAGATTACACCTCTTTCCTTCCAGATTTCAGTGGTGTGTGCTTGCTGGCTTGTTGGCACAGTCTTCCAATACAGTTAATGCCATATAGCTCACTATGTTCTTCATAGCTAGATGTCATCCGTGGCTGGAAAAGGAGGGATATAAATGCAATAAATAAGTAAATTCCTCTTGCTATGTGTTGGAACATTTTTAAAGAACAAACAGATAAGCAGGGCAGTTATTATATGAGATTTTCAAGAAGTGCCTCAATACTTTGGCATATTTATCAACATTGGATTCACCTTGTTGCTGTCGCTGTACATATTTAAAAATTGCCTTGTAATTTGGGGTACTAGTTTCAGGGTCATACATTAAATGGAGGCCATCCTAAAGGTCTTATAATGAGGAGCACAAATAGATTTGTTTCATACATTGTCTGAGGTAAATGTAAGTTGAGTATACCAATTCTATTTTTTGAAGACAAAGAGGCACTGTGAAGGAGAACACTCAAATATCTCACTGCCCAGACTTAGGTGGTGCAACCAATTAATCATGGGAATAAGGGGGGAGGCATTCAAACTGGCTAAACTACAATCCAATTGTCCAAATAAGACACCGAACTGGCAATGTGTCTGCTTCTTTCATGCACGTTTGTGGTCACTGCTGATGTATTTGCTTGCAGGGAATGTCATAACTGTGCAATGAGGCACATTACCAGTTACTATCAAAGGGAAATCAATTGATTCCAGAGGGGATCCACAGAATCACTGGACAGAGCCAGAGACTCTTAAGATGTGGTTTTGTATGTTATGACAAATATTTTCCTTGATTATCATATTTAAGCTATTAGGCAAAGTCTAACATGGATGTATTTGCAATAAATTCTGGACACAGCAGGCCTGATCTCTCTCCCTTTTCTAAAGACCACCATTGTTTCAGGATTATTGCTTGATTAAAGTGTCTGCCTGATACTGAGGGTTCCAACAGATAAACGCAGGCCAAGTATTTAATCAACAAACTGCATCATATTTACATCCGTCCCATATTCTTATCTCTACTTGCTGAAAATAACAGATGCAGGCTCAGTAGAAGTCAGAAAGGAAGAAATCCACAGAGAAATACATTAGCAGAATAACTTTCTGAATGCATAATCCAACACTCAGTTATACATGCTCAGATGTTCAGTTCCTTTAGTCACTGTTTTTGTAGTTCTGTTTTACTCCTTGGTGGTAACCAGTGATGTCTCCTCTGCTGTTAGCAGTTATTCATCATAGAATCATATAACTGTAGAGTTGGAAGGGATCAAGAGGATCATCTAGTCCAACCCCCTGCGATGGAGGAATCTCAGCTAAAGCATCCATGACTGGTGGCCATCCAACCTCTGCTTAGAAACCTCCAAGAAAGGAGAGTCCACTATCTCCCAAGGGAGTCAGTACCACTGTCAAACAGCTCTTACTGTCAGATCATTCATCATGATCAGAGTCACCATTCTTGTAACATGAATCCCTTGATTAGAGTCCTATCCTCCAGAGCAGGGGGTAGGAGTGGCACTGTGGTCTAAACAACTAAGCCTCTTGGGCTTGCCGATCAGAAGGTCAGCGGTATGAATCCCCGCGACGGAGTGAGCTCCCGTTGTTCTGCTCCAGCTCCTGCGTTGTTCTGCTCAAGTTCGAAAGTACGCTAGTGCAAGTAGATAAATAGGTACCGCTGCGGCGGGAAGGTAAACAGCGTTTCTGTTTGCTCTGGTTTCTGTCACAGTGTTCCGTTGCATCAGAAGCGGTTTAGTCCTGCTGGCCACATGACCTGGAAAGCTGTCTGTGGACAATGCCGGCTTCCTCGGCCTGAAAATGAGATGAGCACCGCAACCCCACAGTCTAGTTTGACTGGATTTAACCGTCTAGGGGTCCTTTACCTTTTACCTTTACCTCCAGAGCAGGGTTTTATCCAGTACACTCTCTCCTTGCAGATCCCTATACTACTTCTCACACTCCTCTGTCTACTACACTGGAGCAGATTTTGTGTGCATGTAGGGGCTTCAGGGGGAGTTAGAAAAAAATACCCTGCCTCCCCTTTCAGCTGGTGGAAGCCTCTGCTGGATCAAAGGGCCTTCCATCAGTGGAGGAAGACCACTGAATTCAAGCCACAATTTCCTCATCTGTTGCATGTGTATGTTAGAATAAGGTCCCTTAATTGGCTTCATAGCATGTTTAGCATGAAGGTTAATCTAACGCTGATTTCATTTGTATGCACTTGCGGGGAAAACCCTTGATCCAATGCAGAAATCATTATGACTGCTCAGCTGTGTTCAACTAAATATGAAAAGAGAGTTTGATGGCACAGAAGTCTTGATCAAAGCTACCAGCAGTCACCTGAGAGTCAAATGGTCTGTCTTCTTTATGAAATGTGATCAGATATGTGAGCTGCAGGTTTTCCAGCTTGTTGACAGATGTGTTGGACAGCTTTTGAGAACAAGCAGACAGCGAGAGTTAATTTGTAAAGAAGAGCCGTAGAAACTAGGCAACTCTAAAAACATTGAAAAGGGGGACATTATCTTCCATAGAAGAAAGTTTAAAGCTGAAAAATCTGGAAAGATATTTTTCGACAAGTTACCAAGGAAATAACAGGAGTTATAGTACAATGGGAACAGATAATAATTTTGCTAGGTTATCTAATGCTTGTAATCATTCACATACAGAGATGGTATATTATTTAATTTAGCAGAAAAATGGTCTAAAACAAAATGCTGAGAGATGGAACCACTATTGCCTTCCTTTGCCGTGGCTATCATAAGTATGGGAGAATTGAAAATATTGAAAATGACCTCTATCCATTTTGAACTATGCCTTGGTCTCAAGGAATGAAATCTGACAATGATATTTTCCCTTCCCCCCTCCTGTTCTTTTTATATTATACCTATTAAAGAATTGCAGTCTACTCATTGTAATGATATGATATTTTTGAAGAAAAAAATACAGATGAAAAGGGGGAACATCAGGGTAAAGAACAGGATCTGAAACAAATTTGTCAAATTTTCTAGTTTTCTTGCAAAATCCCAAATTTGTATTTTCTCTATGACGCCCCCTTCCAATTATAAAATAAAATAGCATGAAACAAAAGTTACAGGTAATATCCAACGCCAGACATGCCAGAATGGATGCAGATTAGATTTAAGTCCATTTATTTCAGTGAATCTACTCAGGGTGTGACTAAGGTTAGGTATTATCCAGCATGTGTGTGAAATTTGTATAAGTTTTGCTGAATAGTGAGCCTGCTCTAATGAAAGTTTATGGATAATAAGAAATACCAGATATTCAGAACTATAAATGTTGGATTGTATAACCTTCCGTGTATGTCTGACAGATTACCAAGCACCCATGTTCTAATGCTTCCCACATCTAATTGGAGCTAATTACTTGCACTTTAACACCTCTTTAACAGTTTAACATCTTTAACTTCTAATTAACACTTATTTACAGTCTCCAGGCTCTTTTTCCTAGCCATTTTATCCTGTGAAGTGACAGAAAGGAAAGACAAATTCATACCTAACTAAATCCGAACAAACTGTCTTCCATGTGCAGAGCAACTTGAGGAGGTGAAGTCCTACCAGTATGGGAGTAATCTTTCTTTGATGGAGGCTCCTTTCTTTTCCAGGGGGAATCTAACTGCTAATGCATACGTTCCCAGTGGATCCCAGAAAAACTGTTTTGAGAAGGAAGAGGATCATATTATTCCTTTGATAATATGAACTGAGCACTGAAATTAAATGGCTGTACAGGCATTAGAAATGTTAAGTGCTCTGGCAGAATGATGCCCCAAAGCACATTGGCTAAACCCAAATTGTTATATAGGTTATTATAAAATTCCTTGCCCTTTATTGTTTCTGCAACATGATTTATAATGGCAGTTTAATTAGAATTTAATGCTGTTGTTGTTTTTCATTTCTAGGAAAATAGTGCAAGTGTTTAAAATGTTTTCTATTATAGCTGACTTCAAATTACATAGACAATTTCTTTGTAAAAGAGATGAATATAAATACCTTTTTATGGCGTTTCAAATACAATGGGTGCCCCCCCAGCTACAACCTTTTGCTTTTACGTCAGGAAATACAGGGCCAAACTAGATGAGCCTTTATAGATCGGTAATCGGTGATCCCTGGCATACCTGGTGTAGCAATGTCAGGATTCCTTCAATGGAAAGTATGTGATCTGTCACCTTATTTTGCATAGGCTTCAAGTTAATTTAAAAATCAATTAGTCTAATTTATTATATATGACTGCATTTTCTACTTAGATTTATGAAGACATTTCATATCTTACAAAAAAGCTATAGGCTATTTGATACATTTACCAAACTATGGATCAGTATTAGTCAGAGAGGATATATTTCTTGTATTATATGTACAAAATACTGTGACGTTTCAAAATACTTTTAAATAATTCTGAATGTATCTTTTAAGCCCATTCTCCAAGGGTTAAGCATCTCTAAATAAGGCCTAGGGCTAAATTTTCTGAGTCAATACTTACTGATCCATAGTTTGGTAAATGTTTCAAATGACCTTGCCACATGTGGCGTTTGCCTTTGCTGCATCCCATCGTGGAATGGCAACATCATGAGGCTGGAGGAGGAACATGTTTCTATGGCAGGAGCTCCTGAGAAACATGAATTGTGTCATGTGACCCTGACAAGGCTCTTCGTTTTCAGGGGATGAGACTGAGAATTCAGAGTGGGAGGAGTTTCCCTCAGCACACGAGTTCTAAAATGTTCAGTAAAGACAAAAGGTCCTTTAAAGAATGTAATAATTCTAGCCTGTCTTTCAATCGAAACCTTCAGCCAGCAGATTTCCCAAGCTGTCTCAAGGAGAAGCATAGGGGATAGAGGGATAAGTCACTTCCTGTCCACATCTGTTTTACATGTTTATTAATAAGTCTGCTCCAGTTTGCTTCCATATTAATCTTTCCTTAAAAAAATCTACATTACAATTTTATCACAAAATACAGATCTATTTTATATCAGTCTTCTCCTTCTCCTTCTCCTTTTTCTTTGAGTTTCTATGTTGTCCTGCACCCAGAGGTCTCAGGATATCTTAATCTTAAAATATGTATGTTAACACAGTGGGATTTGTGTTTGTGCATTTCGCCGAGAGCTGCAAAATTTGGAGAAAAGTGCAACATCTGACGGATAATGATATTCCGATCGACACATTAGCCTGGGATGTGAACATCAGGTCAGTCCACAATGGAATTCACAGAAATCAAATTCCTCGATTCCTTTCTCTCTTTTTGAAAAGTCAAATAGAAGGAGCAGGTGTCAGCCTCCTAACTCGATGGACAATGAGCCTCAAATTGATACTCTGAAATCCCTAGATTCAATGATTTTGACTGAAATCTTTGAACAGCACTTTTCAGCAATTGATTGTTTTACGTTTCAAGCTATAGCCTAAAAATAATATTTACTGTGTTTCTTTTGTCAGCATTTTAGTTCCAAAACAAGACTCTTGACCTTAGTGTGTTTTTTAATTTCCTGCCTTTGATCCCCAGTGCCATTGGGCTTGTGTTAGAATTAACTGCTCTGAACTCTATGTATTTGTGAAATATTTCCTCCCACCTCTCTCTAAAGTATCTTTGATTAGCTGCTTTTGGAAGCTGCCTTATATGAAGTCTGGTTTATCCATTTGGCTCAATATTGTTTACACTGATGAGCAACAGTTCATCAGGGTTTCAGAGAAAGGACATTCCCAGCTCTGCCTGGATATTTGGGGACTGAACCTGCATGCAAACTAGTGCTGTCAAAAACCTGTCTTTCAGATTCTTAAAAAAAAAAGAATAAAACATATTTCTTTGCAAAAGGGGCTTCCGTTTTTATGCTTTTTCTTAGAGTACCTGAATAGTTCTTTGGAATATTGATGGATGTAGGATTTTGTGTTCACCTTTTCATGGCAAGTTTGGTGTACTTGATTTTAAATAAAATTTAAATATATTGGTGACAATAGAATTTTTTGTAAAGAATTGGAAAAACAAAATAATAACAAGGCACTGAGGGTAAAGCAACAAAACAAGAAACAGTAGAATGAGAATAACCGAAAGTATATTTTACTTATTCTATCTTTTATCTTTTATCTTTTGTTCTTTTTCTTTTCTTTTCTTTTTCTTTGTAAGATATGTGTATGTAGGTTGTATATATTATATTATTGTGCACTGATGTGTTGGTTGATGTTGAGTGTTCAATAAAGTTCTATTTTAATAATAATAAAAAAAGATCTTAAATAAACTCATTTTAATGTACAACAAAGAATTGCAAAAATCTATATAAAACAGTGCAAAAAAATTAGACACCACACAAAAAGGTTTGATATAAAAGGCATTCAGCAAACTCAAAACTTAATAGTATCTTTCTGCAGCATTTACCTAAATCCTGCTGGAAACCCTCAAAATCAATATGTAAGCTTCTTGCTCAAGTACACTATGTATGTTAAATGTATTATACAAAATCTTCAAGAGTACATGTAGAAGATGCAGCACAATTTGGGATGGAGACCATCATTACCAGTGCCAACATTTTACTACATTGAAGGTTTCTTTTCAATATTTAAGTTTGCAGTCAGGTAATTAAACACATCCATGCAAATGATTATTTTCTATAGAGCACAGTCAAATAATCGTTTCATTGTATAGTGGGAGATCTCACAATCTTATGAGCAGTGGCTGATGTAGGTTACTTCTCATTTGCTGTTTTAGTCTTTCTTTTCCCATCTGCCTATAATTAGAAAATGTACATAAAAAAGCTCCATATAGTATGGATGCAAATACATTTCTTCTACATGGAGAAAAGCTCCTGGATTAAGATTTTGGGGAGCTGCTTTTGTGATTGTATCCCCTGCCAGTCCTATTCACCATCAATGAGATGCAGGCAAATAGCCTGAATGGTCTCCGTCTCTCTTGCTTTCCTGTTATATTTCAGTGTGCTGAAATATTTCGTGTCTTCATTGGACTTTTTAAAGAGGCAACTGCCATATAGCTATGCTCTGAGCACCGCACAAGCCAACCTCAGGGGGGGGGGGGATGTTGGAAAGGTCATTTCCACAGCCAACTGCCTTCAGTCATGTTGCATTGGCCTATATGATAAAAAGCACAATAAATTAATCCCAGCTTTGCTAGCAGCGGTCTCTCTTTGGCTTTGGCTGCAAGACAGATGATGCAATGCGAAAATAATAATAGAACTCATTCTGAAGTTTATTGAAGCCCTTTCTTGCATTGGGATTTTCCAGGAAGGTTTGGAGAAGACCTCTTTTGAACTCAGTCCAGCCTATACAGATGGCCGTTAAGCTAGAAACATTAACATTTGAATGTTGGGTGGATGCACATTTTTACCATGTGCTAAGGAGTGTAGACTATATTCATGCACATGGCAGCACCAAGATTCTAAGGGGCCTCCCAAAACACAAATCACTCTCCCAGATGTAAATTCAAGCAGTAGAGGACTCACAATCCACAGCTGCGGGAAGGGGGGGGGGGTGCTCTATGTTATGGGTAATAGGGACTGTGGAAGTGCCTTTCCTGGATTTTCCTGGACCACGTTCAAGGAGTGACTGTTGTTTGTTGCTCAGATGTCTTATCTGATTTGGTTTTTTCTGGGGTGACTCCAATGAGCTGGAATGGAGCGGCAGAGATCAGTGAATCAGCCTCATCAGGAATAAGGTGGAAATTGTATCCCCAATGTACTGATATCCCTTATGACAAGTATTGGCAGATGCCTTCTTTTCAGAGGCGTTCTCCATTAATTTAGGAGCTTAGCTGGGTTTATTCACTTTCCCATTCCAGAGGCCTGTAGATTCAATTTTTGTGGATATGGTCCAAATCTGCCTTTCAGTCTGTGGTTCTGCAGTAATGGCCTGTGGGGTGGCACTGCTCATCTGGCTACCCAACACCATGCACCATTGCTGGTGACACACAGGCAGAAGGGAAGGCAGCAAGGAACTTCATGAAGTGCAGGTGCATCAGCAGAGCCAATCTGACACTCCTGCAGTCCACCTGCACCACACCAGACTCCCCGCAGCCTTGGGTCTTCTAGCCCAACCCCCTGCAATGCAGGATATATATTTTTTGCCCAACCCCACAACCCTGAGATTAAGAGTCCCTTGCTCTACAGACAGAGCTATCAAACCACTCAAGTGGTTTGGGGCTTCATGTTTGGGTTTGCGCCTTTCCTGGACAACATTGCTTCTGCAACTCCTTTAACTTTGACCCTCAGGCATGGCCAGACTTGGCCCTCCAGCTGTTTTGGGACTACAACTCCCATCATCCCTAGCTAACAGGACCAGTGGGCAGGAATGATAGGAATTGTAGTCTCAAAACAGCTGGAGGGCAAGTTTGGCTATGCCTGCTCTAACGGAACACAAGTTCATCTGTAACATTTACCTATGGCTTGGTCCTGACTTTGAGATAAGTCCTTAAAAGCACTGCTGTGTATTCTACTGATTTTCTTTGTACACACACAGTACAAAGGATAACACCCACACTCAATTGTCCATTTTAGAAAAGGTTCTCTAGTGCTCTTTTAGCAGAAATTGATTTAAGATGAAGAACCTAATCTGAAGTTACAGCTAATGGTCTTTGGCTTGTGCATTAATAAATCTGAAATATCTTTGCATCTGAACAACTGAATCATTCTTATGACTTCATAAGGGAACCCTCCCCAAATAAGATATGGAGATCTTTGCATTTACAGACGGTGATTCATCTCACAATCCTATTTGACTTCAGAGGTAAGTCCACTATAACAGACATCCTATGGTTTTTATTGAAGCTGATAACTGATAGCCAATGTAACTTGGAACTTCCAATTTATTCAGTGCATTCTCACCCAAGAATACACGTTTTGAAGAGTCAGGAAACACATCTTAAAGCAACTTGAAATGTAAGCCATATTTCAGGATCTTCCAGTTTTCCATTTAGTTTGCCAAGTCTTCTGTTTCACAACTAACCAAGACAAACACTCATTCCTTCCAAATTGAGCAACTTATAGATAGAAAGGAATTCCTCCCTCATCCCATAAATAACCTGGTTCTGGAAAAAAAAAATGATGGAAGAGGAAGTCTTGACAAGTTGATATTGGTTCTGACCTCAAAAAAATAATGGAAGCCAAAGCCTTGACATGATGGTGGTGGTTCTGTTTTCAGTTTTTAAAAGATTTCAACATTTAGGCTTTAAAGTAAGACACATAAAGGAGATGTTGTTGTTTAGTCATTTAGTTGTGTCCGACTCTTTGTGACCCCATTGACCAGAGCACGTCAGGCACTCCTGTCTTCCACTGCCTCCCGCAGTTTGGTCAAACTCATGCTGGTAGCTTCGAGAACACTATCCAACCATCTCGTCCTCTGTTGTCCCCTTCTCCTTGTGCCCTCCATCTTTCCCAACATCAGGGTCTTTTCCAGTGAGTCTTCTCTTCTCATGAGGTGGCCAAAGTATTGGAGACTCAGCTTCAGGATCTGTCCTTCCAGTAAGCACTCAGGGCTGAGTTCCTTAAGAATGGAGAGGTTTGATCTTCTTGCAGTCCATGGGACTCTCAAGAGTCTCATCCAGCACCATAATTCAAAAGCATCAATTCTTCAGCGATCAGCCTTCTTTATGGTCCAGCTCTCACATCCATACATCACTACTGGGAAAACCATAGCTTTAACTATATGGACCTTTGTTGGCAAGGTGATGTCTCTTCTTTTTAATATGTTGTCTAGGTTTCTCATTGCTTTTCTCCCAAGAAGCTGGTGTCTTTTAATTTCGTGGCTGCTGTCACCATCTGCACCATCTGCAGTGATCATGGAGCCCAAGAAAGTAAAATCTCTCACTGCCTCCATTTCTTCCCCTCCTATTTGCCAGGAGGTGATGGGAACAGTGGCCATGATCTTTGTTTTTTTGATGTTGAGCTTCAAACCACATTTTGCTCTCTCTTCTTTCACCCTCAATAAAAGGTTCTTTAATTCCTCCTCACTTTCTGCCATCAAGGTTGTGTCATCTGCATATCTGAGGTTGTTGATATTTCTTCCGGCAATCTTAATTCTGGCATGGGATTCATCCATCCCAGCCTTTCGCATGATGAATTCTGCATATAAGTTAAATAAGTAGGGAAACAATATACAGCCTTGTTGTACTCCTTTCCGACAAGGCTGTATATTGTCTCCCTGCTTATAGTCTGTCTTATTATACATTTCCACTACACTTAGTGACTAGTGGCAGTTGGTGCCCTTTCAGACTGGTTGGGTGGAAGACAGGGAGGCCAAAAAGTATGAATTTATTCACAGGAATTCTTTCTGATTGGCTGGAAAATGCAGAGACTTTTGTAGAGCAGTGTGTGTACCTTTTCATATTGGCATAAGGTATTCAGATAATTGATTTGACCTATCACACTTATACTTTAAGCTTCCTTTGACTATATTTCAATTTCCCGCAGAGAACATTATTCAGTTTGGCAGTATAGTGGACAGCAAAAATTCTGGGCTGTAAACCACCTCAGTGTTTAAATGTTGTGATTGCCATTTTCTGACTCTGCTTATAACTTATTTCTGCATTAGCCCACCATTTAAAACTTGGGTAACCAAAAGCATATGTTGGGATATTCGGTATTTTTTTTCTGGCAGCCGTTATTATAGTCACTAACCTTTGTAAAACTGCATTATATAAAGGTTAGCTTTTATGCTCTGTAGGACACTTAAAAGACAACAGATTTGCTTGGATTATGCAATTTTCCAAGCAGACAGCTTAGTTTCTGCTTTTGGTCCAAATACACACTTGGGGTGCTGCTACAAGCAGCCATTCTCAATCTGATTGATGATTTTCAGATCCTAATGAGACCTCCTGAGTGCGGTATGACCTAAAAGCTCAAGGCTAATGGAATTGTAACAGCCATGTATAAAAATAATGTTCAATCTAGTAGGTGCCAGGACTTTAGTGAAACAATGCGTACTTGGAATAGAAAGTATATTGCATATATAGAGCCAAAAAAGTAAGAGCAAAAGAATCATAAAGCTACTAACAAGGAAAAGGAAAATTCTTAAAAGATGCTATGGCAGTGCCATGTGAATAATTGTCAGGCAAGAAACTTCAAGATGACAGAACTGAATGTAGCTATTCCTATGAAGTTGAAAAGCAGATGGTCACCACTTTTAAAAAATGAGCTGTTCTATTAATTTGATGTAAAGCAGACCCATTGCTAAGAGGAGACACCTTGTAAATGGCTTTGCCCCCTGATGGAATATGATACATTCCAGATTTGGCTCCGGTTTCTTAGCTTGCCTTTTTGTTTCCTGTTAGAGCTGTTTCATGGGATCATCTTTGTGGACAGCATTTGGACACAATGTTTGACACAAGTATTCCATGCGTCATGGCTGTCCAATTATCTGCCCAAGAGCATGACACATTACATTAGAATGAACAAATGACACTGTACTTCTGATATGGAAAAAATGTAAATGTTTGGCTCTTCATATTTTATGCTGTTTTTATTTTTGTCACACTGTAACACTGATCCATATGCTTATGAACAGTCAAGTCTGTGTCTGTATAGCTTCAGTTAGAAAAATCAGCAATACTAATGATTTGGGAGTAGAAGGGAAATCTATACCGAGTTTTCTGTTCTTCCTGCTGAACTGCTGATTGGCACTATTACTGGTTATTTGACTGTGTTATAGAACTTGATCAGGCCACATATGACACCAGGTACTTTAGGCTCTCCTCATTCCTATGCAGGCAGCATTTTGATTTTCAGGTAGGCAGCAAAAACAGAGGTTGAGCAACTGCACAGTGGATTAAATGGCAGCTGGAGTGTTGAGGCTGAAAGCTGGAAACCCTAGTTCAAATCCTTGTTTAAGCCCTTTCTCAATCATTATCTTCTGCATGAACTCAGTTATGTGGAGGAAGAGAATAGTCACCCCATGAAACCATGGCTTAGGTTGTGTGTTGATGGCTTAGGTTGTGTGTTAAGATGACAAGTTTCTCTCTGCCAGTCTGCACCATAGGAGGGGAGCCACAGAGGTACTGTGCTACTGCTGTTGGTTGTGGGGCTCCTAATGGGTAGAAATCTATTGTCAGTACTTATCCCAGCACCAGCACCAGCAGCAAGCGGTGAAGTGGGGTGTTTGTGGGTGGGGTGGAAGGCTGGCAGCTTCAATCTGCTGGATCCAAAGCCAAAGTCAGTGGGACTGACTATTAGGCTCCTCAGCTATGCTAGCCTGGAGTTGGCATAGCAATAAAGAAAAATACTTGTGAGTCTCACCTTTGTCCCTGGTTGGTATAAGCTGGCAGGCAAGCAGCTGTTTATCCACCACATTGCTCCTCACTGGCCTCTCATTTGAAATGCTGTAACCCTATAAATCTGAGCTGAGATGTTTCAAATTGCACTGGGGTAGCTGTAAGTAAATTGCTATCTTCAGCTAGGACTACCTCAAAGGGCTGTTTCAAAGACAATATAGAAGGCATGATGAGCTGCTTGGGAGAAGGGAAAGGGAATTAATTGGATAATGTATATAATGGGCAAATATGGGAAAAGCACACACAAATATCTATCAGGAATTTTTGTGTGTCCCCCTCTTTTTTATATAAAACTATTACCCATTTTCCTCTGTGAGTTCACACTTCTCTTGCAGACACATTAATGGATTGGTTAATTAATTGAGTGTCCCACGCACTGAAGGCAGGATCAGTGCCAGGTTCCATTGCCAATGTACAGTATGAAAAGCATCTAAGTGCTGCCCTTCATTCTAAAATCTCATGGAATTTCCCGGAAATGACTGGCAGAATCCGAGACCAGGGAGAAGAGATAGTGGAAGAAGATTGGAAGAAATTTAAAGATTATCTACAGAAATATTGTAAAATTAAGGAATGTTAGAAAGATGTTGGAATGAAGTTACATGGCTTTAGCAGAAATGCTATAAAGAATTAAGTACAATAGATTGTAAATGGATTAAAGGAAAAAAATAATGTTAGAATTTGTTAAGTTAAATGATAGGACAGAAAACTGAGGAAGATGGAAAGGATTTGCTGAAACAATTAATTGAAGTGGAATACAAAAAAAGGGAGGTGTGAGGAGGTTGCTGAAACAAGTAAATGAAAGTTAACAACATTGAAAGTATTGGATGTGTTTTTTAAATTGTTTTTGTTTTACTTTTGTTATGTATATGAAGTATTTTTGTCTTTGTATTGTATTGTATTGTATGGTTTTGTTATGTTTAATTCTTTTTCTTTTCTTTCTGTAACTTTTAAAACTCATGAAATTTCCATTAAACATCTGTCTACAATTATGGCCACATAGGACATATATTTTAGACAGCTTTAACCAGTAATCTTTTAAAATAATCATTAAACCTTTCAACCTTGTTGGTTTAAAAATGGCACCATAGGTTTGGCTAGCCACTCTAGATTCTGTACTATAGGCTACACAAACCTCAGACCATTTACTGTGAATTTGGTGGGCTAGTGGCATTGAATAACAACTATTAGTAAATGGTGCTAGAAATAAGATAGGAAAAAAGAAGTGCTTCTGTGAAATGTTTCAGAAGCTGTAAGTACTCAACAATAAGAAGCATAGATTATTATGAAAAGGGGAGAGAAAACGGTATCAGCTCATTCTGAGATTCTGGGATATTGCCACGTTATCCAGATCTTGAGCTAGGAACCTAAGATTCCCCATCAAGTTGCAGAAAATAATAGTTTTGCACATTCAGCTGTGAATGGCAGGCAATATTAGGTGTCTGGATTGATCAGGCCAGGTGTAAATTCTAGGTCTACCTTCTGCTTACTGCATTAAAGGGCTCAGGCTCAAACCACTAAACAGGGCCAATAACTGGACCTAAAGAATGTTGTAGGGATAAGCCCTTTCCATCACACCTCCATTGTTGCCACTGTTATCATCTTCCAAATCTTGGGGGCTGAACTTCTGCAGTGGGCAGTCTTCTTCCATTCTGTAGGCTCCCTGTACAGTGATCTTCCAGGTTCTAAACAACACATGAGGTCTGCACAAGTAGAAAAAGCTGTCATCTGGAGAAGTTCTTTTCCTAACACATGAAAGGCCATGAAACCACTGATGAGGACACAATGGACGGTGCAGAGTCAACAGGTTTGTCCCCACTCTCCCCCGCTTTAACACCTGAAGAAGGTTGTTATTGTGTAACCAAGTCTTATCGCCTCCATTGTGCTGTGTGACATCATAGCAGTCACTTTCATGAGTCGTAAACATATGGTCCCACAAAATGGAGAAATCCTGACTACAGAAATGATTGAGAAAATGCACAAAACAGTAGAAAGTTGGGATATTTTGCAGACTCCTTCCTCAAACCTCATGAAAATTCACTTTGGCATTAAAATATACTTAGCTGGTCTAGATTTTGGTACAATTACTCACTGCCCATCTCATGTCTGAGAGGTGTCAAGATGAACTCTTCAAAAATGTTCATAGTCAGGGGCCATATCTGCTGATTAAATGAAAGCGCCTTTACAACTCAGTTCTTTTTCTACACTGGAAATCTGCCATTTCTAAAACTTTTCAGTTTGAAATTATGACTGGCCACTTTCCAGGACCTGCAAATAATATTCCCTTTATAATTATTTCAAATTAAGCAATTTAACCAGCTTTGTTTTTAAGCAATGGTTTATTCATTATTATTTTTCTTCCTGCGTCTGGCATTTCTGAAGAATAGTAGGGGGAAATTGCAAAACAGGAACAAATAATCTGGGTCAGACCATGCACTCTTCAAGCATTTTGTTTAATTAAAACAGTTAAAAGGTATGTTCTATACAAATGCTGTTATTGTATGAGGGGGGGGGGGAACTAGAAGCAATAAAATCCTAGTTATATTGAAACACACTGAAAATTTGCAAATCTGTGCCAGCTGTCTACTTATGCTTTTGTAATTAGACGAATTTTATAAGATCTGGCCCAGGAACAATTCTCTGTAACCTTCTCAGATGTCTCCCAGGAAGTGTAAATGGCAACATTCAGATAATCAAAATAAGCCATTTGAAAACCACTGCGTGACAGTAAAACAGTGTTGGGTAGGTGTTATTTGATAGTTATTAAACCAGGGAAAGATACTAGAAAGCTTTCCTTCCTTCCAAGGAATAAAGCTTTTGAAATGTCAGCAGAACATAAGATGTTGAATGTCAAGAAGCAATGTCAGCTTTCTTCAGATAAGGTCAGCTTGTCATTTTTTGTAGGTCTTCAGCTTGAACATGGCTCCAGCAACGGTACAAAGCTCTGTGTTTCAGACCTATGATTGCATCTTCTGTTATTCTGTTATAATATTCACAGGATTTCTCTGGTGCATATGGGATCAGTTTTGGAGATTATCATGGGGGCACATTTACTCAAAGGGCTGGATTTGGAATTGATTGATGTCATGACTAGGGACAAATCCACCCATTTCATTTGCTCTCAGTTTCTCATTTTTCCAATCTTACATTCGGGGCCTTATCCAACATTGCAGCTCCACTGGCACAAGGGATTTCCATGCATGCAACAGAACGGCCTCTCCTCCTTTTCCCTGCAGGACCCCTGTATACTCTCAAAATCATTTTAGGGGTTTGTGGTGGGGAGGAAAGGAAGTCGAAATCCTCTTTTGCTAGCATTCGATACTGTCTCAGTTCTTCACCTCCCTGCAACAATTTCTATGTGTCTTTAAAAAATCCTCATGCAAATTTATCAGCATTTTACTGTATTTTCCTAATGTTTGTATGCAATTTTGCCTAATATATACATTTTTTTCAAGCATTTCCCTTTTATATCCTGCATTTTAATGTTATTTTCACTAATATATGCATTTTTATGTGCATTTCGCCATAATACAAGCATTTCTGTTTATACATATTGTTTGACTGGTGAACTCCATCGCAAAATTTGGAGAAGTGTGGATTTCAAAGAATAGGTGTTTTGGTTCTCATATTGATTCAGGAAGTGCAAATTAGGTAGTGCCTCATTAAATTGCAGACAAAACTTATTTTCTCCACCATGTCTAGTTATGACTAAATTTTAAGTCCCATTGATTTTAGTGGGACTACTTTAAGCATGACTTAAGTCTGGCTCTAACTCACAGAATTTACCTCAGAATTAGAATCCAGATTATTTTCTGGGGTAAGTAGGATGTGATCGAAATCTTCCATTCTGTACAGCTATGTCTCCATGTAAATTATATGTATAGTATTTATAAATAGTATTTTAGTATTAGTATTAGTATACCACCCTACATCCGTAGATCTCAGGGAGGGTCACAGTATACAACACCAAGTGTTCTTTTTTGAAGAAATGTTTGATTGCCAGCTCAGAAATAAATCCTATCAAGTCATGGAACAGAGAACAGTTTTGCTTATTTTTTATGCCAAGTGTGGGTAAAATGCTTAAATCCTGTTTTCTTAGAGCTAGTCCCCTTTACTTTAGCAGTATTACTTGTTTTAAGCAACAACTGGACCTAATGGTCGGGGGTCCCTTTACCTTTACCTTTATAGAAGGAGGAGGAGAAATATATGAAGCCAGTGTTGTAGTGTGTGGGGTGTGTGTGTGCCACAGAAGTGGTTGCTTGCTGATCAGAAGGTCAGCAGTTCGAATCCCCGCAACGGAGTGAGCTCCCGTTGCTCGGTCCCAGCTCCTGCCTACATAGCAGTTTGAAAGCACATCAAGTGCAAGTAGATAAATAGTTACAACTCCAGCGGGAAGGTAAACGGCGTTTCCATGCGCTGCTCTGGTTGGCCAGAAGCGGCTTAGTCATGCTGGCCACATGACCTGGAAGCTGTATGCAGGCTCCCTCAGCCAATAAAGCGAGATGAGCGCTGCAACCCTAGAGTAATCCGTGAATGGACCTAATGGTCAGGGGTCCCTTTATCTTTACAAAAATTCAACATGCAGTGCTAGCTCAATACAGCTGTGTGCTGATGTCACTGGGCTCCGCTGAAAACAGCTTCTCCATGAAAACCAGGAAGAGACCACTCCAGACAACGGAACAATTATTTTCTTATTTCTGGGTGGCATGGAAGCCATTAGGCATTGAGTGTACATGCATGCTCTATCCGTTTCCCTCCCACTCCCACCCCTCTGTGTACTGGCAGCCTGTGCTTTGCCACAGTGTGCAGCCTTCAAGAAATGAAAGCCTGGGGGGTTATCAGGTATGCTTCCTGCAGCTTTTGCCTCACAGAAAACCACTGTGATTTGAATATGCCGAATGACAGAAAAGCTAAAGCACAGAATGAACTCAGGCTTGCTAGAGAGGTTAAAAGCAACAAAAAAGGCTTTTATGGGTATGTTCGTAGCAAAAGGAAGAACAAAGAAACAGTGGGTTCACTTAGAGGAGAAGATGGTGAAATGCAAACAGGGGACACAGAAAGGGTTGAACTCCTCAATGCCTTCTTTGCCTCAGTCTTCTCCGATAAAGAAAACAATGCCTGACCTGAAGAATTTGGAGCAAATGATTCAGCAGAGGAAATACAGCCCAGAATAACTAAGGAGATAGTACAAGAATACTTGGCTAGTTTAGATGTATTCAGGTCTCCAGGGCCAGATGAACTGCATCCAAGAGTATTAAAAGAACTGGCAGATGTGATCTCAGAACCACTGGCAGTCATCTTTGAGAATTCCTGGAGAACAGGTGAAGTCCCGGCAGACTGGGGGAGGGCAAATGTTGTCCCTATTTTGAAAAAGGGGGAAAGAGAGGACCCAAATAATTACCGCCCAGTCAGTCTGACATCAATACCAGGGAAGATTCTGGAGCAGATCATTAAGCAAACAGTCTGTGAGCACCTAGAAAGGAATGCTGTGATCACCAATAGTCAGCATGGATTTCTGAAAAATAAGTCATTTCAGACTAACCTGATCTCATTAAGCAAACAGTCTGTGAGCACCTAGAAAGGAATGCTGTGATCACCAATAGTCAGCATGGATTTCTGAAAAATAAGTCATTTCAGACTAACCTGATCTCGTTTTTTGACAGAATTAGAAGCTTGGTAGATGAAGGGAACGCAGTGGATGTAGCCTACCTTGATCTCAGCAAGGCATTTGACAAGGTGCCCCATGATATTCTTGTAAAGAAGCTGGTAAAATGCGGTCTTGACTATGCTACCACTCAGTGGATTTGTAACTGGCTGACTGACGGAACCCAAAGGGTGCTCATCAATGGTTCCTCTTCATCCTGGAGAAGAGTGACTAGTGGGGTGCCACAGGGTTCTGTCTTGGGCCCGGTCTTATTCAACATCTTTATCAACGACTTGAATGATGGACTCAAGAGCATCCTGATTAAATTTGCAGATGACACCAAACTGGGAGGGGTGGCTAACACCCCAGAGGACAGGATCACACTTCAAAACGACCTTGACAGATTAGAGAACTGGGCCAAAACAAACAAGATGAATTTTAACAGGGAGAAATGTAAAGTATTGCACTTGGGCAAAAAAAAAAATGAGAGGCACAAATACAAGATGGGTGACACCTGGCTTGAGACCAGTACATGTGAAAAGGATCTAGGAGTCTTGGTTGAGCACAAACTTGACATGAGCCAACAGTGTGATGCAGCAGCTCAAAAAGCCAATGCAATTCTGGGCTGCATCAATAGGAGTATAGCATCTAGATCAAGGGAAGTAATAGTGCCACTGTATTCTGCTCTGGTCAGACTTCACCTGGAGTACTGTGTCCAGTTCTGGGCACCACAGTTCAAGAAGGACACTGACAAACTGGAACGTGTCCAGAGGAGGGCAACCAAAATGTTCAAAGGCCTCGAAACGATGCCTTATGAGGAACGGCTAAGGGAGCTGGGCATGTTTAGCCTGGAGAAGAGGAGGTTAAGGGGTGATATGATAGCCATGTTCAAATATAAAAAATATAAAAGGATGTCAAATAGAGGAGGGAGAAAGGTTGTTTTCTGCTGCTCCAGAGAAGCGGACACGGAGCAATGGATCCAAACTACAAGAAAGAAGATTCCACCTAAACATTAGGAAGAACTTCCTGACAGTAAGAGCTGTTCGACAGTGGAATTTGCTGCCAAGGAGTGTGGTGGAGTCTCCTTCTTTGGAGGTCTTTAAGCAGAGGCTTGACAACCATATGTCAGGAGTGCTCTGATGGTGTTTCCTGCTTGGCAGGGGGTTGGACTCGATGGCCCTTGTGGTCTCTTCCAACTCTATGATTCTATGATTCTATGACCTGAGAAGGCATCCTGAAATAAATAAAATGCCATTCAAGCCAGTTCCTATATTGCATCTAGCATTCTTGAGAACCTGAAGTGATGTTTCTGGAAAACCCACATGAAGTAGAAACAGATGAGGCTCTGCAGACTTTTTAGAGCTTCCTGCAGCAAAAGAGCTCTTTTTGTCTCCCTCATTGTTCTCCATCAAGTGTAAACAATGATCTTGTCAATCAAATATGTTTGCACCACTCAGGGCTGACACTGTATGCAGAAATACAGTGCCATTTCACATCAGAATGTCAGCTTCTTCTAACTCAAATGACTGCTGTCTGCATTGTCTCCCAGATCTCCACGTGGGTGCATACGTGTGTTTGCAAAAGCTTGACCTTGCTTAGGCAAATACATCACTTTTGATTCATCCTTGTAACAGTTAGTTACTTGTCCACAAAAGTCTACCCTGTCAGCACATGTCTTGGTTTGTAAACTTGGATAAGTGTTGCAAAAGACAAAGACAATTTCTGCTCAAGTATGTTTGCTTTTGGGATTTAAGGGCCTAGTTTGGTTCATTTGGGTTTAATGTTTTCAAACATACACGCACAGCCCTAAATAAATCTGTGACCTGACAGACCAGAAGAGAAAGAAAGCAAAGACAAGCCCGTCACTGGCACTCTGCAGTTTTGTTTTCCAGTTCATAAGATTTTTCTTTTTAAAAAACCTGTTACGTGTGTCCTGTTGTGATTAGGAAAACCCTTCAAAGAAAAGGGCTTGCTATATCAACATTCATAACACAAAAGAACACATAAAACCTCACACACCTAATTCTTCGCTAACAACTAGTGTGATCTGTTCCAGGTTCAGGAGCCATTTGTTGAAAAAAGAGAGTTAATTAAAAAAAAAGGAGGGGCTAAATAAAATTCCAAATCTTTCTGAGAGCTTAAAAAAGTGGCATCAACAATGCAGACAAAGAACAAAGTATTTGAAATGCTTTGTTTGATGTTTTGCCAACTGGCTTATAAGTTTAACACTTCCATTTTATGGTTGCCATTTCATTATTTGAAAAAGTTGCATGGATTTCAAGGAGCCCTGAACCCCCCCCCCCCCAAAAAAAAAAGAATCTATTTTGATGTGGTCTGCTCAGCAAAAGACTTTTTCTGCAGGATGAATGGATCATTTGATTGTTTAATTCTAAACTTCATGAAATGAAATGTTTTAAGTAACAGCAAGTTAGGAAATAAGACTAATTAGATTTCCTTTTCCTTTCTTTTTGATTGTCCCTTCATAATGTGTAATCTGAAGCGTATGTGAACCATTAAGCACCCACTTTAAAAGAATAAAACTCATTTGCTCCAACCTACCAAAAAAAGAACCTATTAACAAATAACAATGGCTTTGTGCTGTAGAAAATTGAAATGTGCCTAGTCATAATTTAACCCACTGAAAGAGTAATGTGGAGCTGAGCTAACCCAAGAGCTTGCATTTGAAAACATTTTTTCACCCCTTGAAAAGAGCCCCGTGTTTTCAACAATTCTGGAGGGAAAATGGAAAAGGCACAACAGCATTCACAGAGGGAGGAAACTCAACACTGTTGCCAAGACAACAACAGCATCTAAATATTTGTCTATCCACACTGTATTGCTGGGACTTAAAGTCATAGGTTGACGTGCATCTGATATCTCCAGTGCTAATTTGCCCTCACTGAAGTCACTAGACAATGAAATCTGGTTGCTTCTTCCATATTGTGTTTATAAAATCATAGAATTGTCGAGTTGGAAGGGAGCTTGGGGGTCATTTAGTCCAACCCCCTGCAAAGTTTACTAGGGATGCACATTGAATTTGGCCTAAGTTTAAGATTCAGACTGTCCTGGGCTTTGGCCAAACTGGGTTGAGGCAGCCCCAGATCTCCCTCGGTTAGGTCAGACCACCTGGAATAACTCAGGAGCTGTCAAAAGGTGAGGCTAGTACCTCCTTTATCCTCCCAAGTAAGCATGTGCAGTAGCAGCTGGCCGAGTGTTTATTATAATGATTTTTATTCCCTAGTTTCTGTGTTTATTGCATGGTTGAAGCTTATTCAGTATTTTGTACCCCACCCTGGTATTTTATGGATGAAGGGCAGGTTTTAGATATCTTTAATAAATATAATATATGTTAAAAAAAATAGTACTCAGTTGAACTTGTGTTGCTAAAATATCTCTCCTACCCTGAAACTATTACAAAAATACTTAGGTCAAAGTAAGGGCTTCGGGATGTCTCTCTTAATCGTGCCTCAAACTGTTTCTTCAGGGGTATGGTAAATGGCTTATAACCCAAGATAAATGACTTCAGTTGATCAGACATTTTCTCCATGAAAAGCAGAAAGGTTGCCCCAATACATACTTGATTTAAAGAAAGATGAAATACAGATACAGAAAAATTCTCCAGTTAATAGATTAAAAGTGACTATTAGGGAATGACCAGTGCAAGAGGAAGGGGTAGCAAAAGAGGATAAGACAGAAAAAGAAGCGGCGAAGAAGGCTCATTTTAAAGTAAATAAATAAATTGGTGTGGCACTTGGAACTGAATGGTTGCAACAGATTTACATTATACAAAATTGAAATCTGTTGCCAAATAAATCGCAGTCCAAGTGGGACAACTGACTCTGAAAATAATGTTTCAGCCGATTTTTCTCAAATAACAGATGAAGCAAAGGCATCTGAATGAAATGCAGTAATAAATAAAAAAGTGAAGCACCACCCATAGCAAGGTTCAAAAACTGGGCTGTCGCCCTCCCTTTTGGACAGCCCTGAAAAGCCACTGGCCATCACAAAAATCTCTCCATTTATTCTCCAGTATAAAATGGTAGTCTTGGTTCACGATCTGATTTGGAAAATCTTGGGCAGGTGTGGGGAAGCCTGCTAGCTTTACTCGGTTTTATCTGCAGAGCTATCAGTTGAAGCTGTTAACCGATCAATCAGTGGGAGCCCATTTTAATTGAGAGTTACTGAACATCATCCTTTTCGTGCGTATTTAGATTCTGTACATTACTTTCATACAAAATGAGAAAGACAGAATTAATATTCCTTCGCTCCCTTCTAATACAGGCAGTTAATATTGTTAATTAAATTGTAAGTTATTCAAGTCCTACCTTCAATATCTCAGAAAGACTGTCTGTATCAGAATTTTTAAATATATTTAAAACAGCAGTGATTACTCAACTAAAATTTTTTAATTACTTGACAGCCCAGATAAGAACTAACGTAACATTTGCTAAAACACACATTAAAATAAGTCCAGGAAATTCATTCCAAAAAAAGTTTTCATTGTCAGTCAATGAAAGAATCATTGATGCACCAGTCAAAATGTAGTTAGTTGTACAACTTAATCAAATAAATTGGTTAAACAATTTTTGTCTGATGTATTTTAAGACGAAATGCTCTAAAACAATTAAACTAGTGTAGCTAGCAAGAACCCTGCAGACAATTGAGTGTGCCTTTTTCACTCCATTTGGCTTCCTGGTCTGCCCAACATACATGAAGCTCTACTGCCGTCTGTTTCTGTCATTTTTATATCTTCTCAATTATATAACTGATCTCATTAACTTGTAAACTTCAAGGGCGACAGAAGTTCATGTATGGTTGAGGCCAGTATGATGAGAACATCTGACAATCAAGTAATGTAATTCCTGCTCCAGTTCCTGAATCTTCCTGGAAGTTGAAGACTGGGGCACACTGGGAAATTATGCATGGGTCTCAGCCGGCAGACAGTCGTTCACTGCAGGATTTGAAAAGGCAAAAACATAAAAATAAAAGTTGAAGCACTGAGTCTAAACACTACAAAGTCTTGTTTATGAATAAGAGTGTGGAAGAGGTATGTTTTTTCCCCTTAAGCAAGTTTTCATTACAATACAAATACATCTATTTTTGAGAAAAAACATTTCACATATGTAATTTAAAAAGGAGGATTCTAATAAGGCAACACATTTTGTTCTATGGAACTGGTAATGCACATTCTTAATATGCGGAGCCGCAGCGTTAGTCTAAGTAGTCAATCAAAGCATTACATTAAAAAGGAATGCTTTTGCCTGGTGCCTGGAAACATGCAATGACAGTGCCAGATGAGCCTCTTCAGGGAGAGCATTCCACAAGTGGGAAGCAACCACTGAAAAGACCTGTTCTCATGATGTCACCCTCCGGACCTCAGATGATGATCGCAGGGTTCAGGTTCTGCGTCAGTTTTATATCTGTTAAATAGAAATGTTGGCATGGATCCTAAACAGGGAGGAGGATGGAGACAAAACCAGTTGGTTCTGTTTGCCATTGGCTCTGGTTCTGACTTCCACCTTACCTGTACCAATGAATTCCAGCAACCATTGACAGAAGATGTTTAGGAAGCAAGGTTAAAATCAAGCTACAAGATCCGTGCTACTTTGGAGCCATTCAACCATTCGAACTCCCCCCACAGATATCAGTCTACAGTCTACGTTGAACAAAGAAGTCTTTATATTGCTACATGTAGCCCATATTTTTATAGAAACAATGTCAGTCTGCTTTTTCTGGCTTATATGTTGCTTTCCTCCACCCTCGCCATCTGGCCACAGATTATTTTTGGATGAGCAGAATGAATGTACAAGCAAAAGTTACACTTTATCCCCATGACGCCTCCTAAAAGAATGGTTTGTTTGTTTTTTGTTTCCCCCCACCCCAGCATAAATGATTCCCAACTGCCAGGTAAAAAGGCAAATGAAATGGCTTTCACCTGTAGGTTGGGTTTATAAATCCATTTTGAGAATGTATGACATTAGGCTCTCACTAATTCTCACAGAAGCTGTCCAAAGCATTTTTAAAGAGGGCATAATGTCCATTTATAAATTACAAGTTTGGAATAAGATACTTGGCAAAGCATGCCTTTCTGCATGTTGTCATGTCACTCCATTATTTTCAGGGTATTTTTTTTTTTTAAAGAGCAAAAGCAAACAGACAAGAATGAATTAGGAATAAGAGAAAACTATTGTATTCACAGTCACAATAGCTTTGGTGATTTCATCAGGCTGAATGTTCACACGCGAGAACAAAGTTCACACAGGAGAGCAAAGTTTTAATCCCCCCATGTGTCTCAATGTGTTAAAAGTTATACAGTGGTACCTCGGCTTACAGACGCTCCAGGTTACAGACACTTCAGGTTACAGACTCCACTAACCCAGAAATAGTACCTCGGGTTAAGAACTTTGCTTCAGGATGAGAACAGAAATTGTGCAGTGGCGGCGTGGCGGCAGCAGGAGGCCCCATTAGCTAAAGTGGTACCTCAGGTTAAGAACAGTTTCAGGTTAAGAATGGACCTCCAGAATTAATTAAGTTGTTAACCCGAGGTACCACTGTATGTATGTATGTATGTATGTATGTATAGAATAAATAGAGATGGAAGTGTGGGCATGTATGAAGTACATGATATCAGAGAGTTTTCATTTTATTTTAACAGAACTGTTGATCATTCTTGGTCAAGACATCTTAGAAAAGGGACACTGTTTCGCATCTCCTTGGGTGACTTCCATAGGAGATCCTGCATTGTCTAGTTCTGACCAAGAATAATCCGATAAGCTACAGAAGAGTGATGCCCATTGATTTGGTCTACTCTGAGGAGGAATAGAGTTGAATGCCACCCATTTCACTTGGTTTTACAGCAAATACCCAGAGATATGAATACAAGGCGAATCTTAAGGTAAAGGTAAAGGTACCCCTGCCCGTACGGGCCAGTCTTGACAGACTCTGGGGTTGTGCGCCCATCTCACTTAAGAAGCCAGGGGCCAGCGCTGTCCGGAGACACTTCCGGGTCACGTGGCCAGCGTGACATCGCTGCTCTGGCGAGCCAGAGCCGCACACGGAAACGCCGTTTACCTTCCCGCTGGTAAGCGGTCCCTATTTATCTACTTGCACCCGGAGGTGCTTTCGAACTGCTAGGTTGGCAGGCGCTGGGACCGAGCAGCGGGAGCGCACCCCACCGCAGGGATTCGAACCGCCGACCTTTCGATCGGCAAGTCCTAGGCGCTGAGGCTTTAACCCACAGCGCCACCTGCGTCCCTGGCAAGGCGAATCTTACCCCCCCTTAAATTTATTTAATGCATATAAGTGACAATCTATCATTTGCCATTTGGCTTTTTGAGTAATCCTTTTTATGTAGATTATTTTGTGCTTTTTGATGGTGGCACAACTGTTGATAATTCATATGAAATGTTATGCTGCCTGGGGTATGGCAGTCCTTTGAGCCAGGAAAGAAGGAATCGTGTTCCTTGACTAGCATAGCAAAATACCTTAAACCAGCCTGCATAACTGTCTACCATCTAACAAGACTTTGTAGCTGACGGTCTATTGCATTAGTGCAGTAGCGTCCTGGATAAATTCTGATTTTGAGCTCAGCTCGACAGTATTCACTAGCAAAGCATCCATGTTTCAAAGCTGCCCCCCTCCCATTAAAAAGTAGCGCTAGCAGATCATTTTAACCAGGTATGAAATCATGTTATTTTTGAGAGGTTTTATAGATTAAGTGATCCCATCAACAGTTTTTTTTTTTTTTAAGGAATAGACGATTTGCTATGCTTACCAAAGATAAGTGGGGCTGAAAAAGAAAATTAATGTTATCGTTTAGATTCTGCAAACTCAGAATGATTCACAACCTCCTATAAAGATTACATTACAGATACTTGTTCAGGATCAAAATAACTTTTGATCCTGAACAGATGAAGAAAATGAAGACTTGAAAAGTCACATCTTCCAAAAGAACTGGAGCAAAATTTACATCCACAGTCTTAAAAACCGTGCATAACCTGAGGCTCTAATTAGTATAACAAACTAGAGCTGTAATGCTGCAGAATGCTGCTCTGAAGATGTCATTTTGGCAAGATCTCTTGCTTATACATCTTGTGGTTCCTTGCATGAAAGAGGTGAAGCTTCCTGGCTTAAGGTTTTCTTAGGTCCTTATAAGAAACAGTAATGATCTGGGCCCTGAACCAGTGAAGGCTCCAGCATGTTTCTGCTCTGCATTCTCTTCTGTTGCTTGGCAGAACAAGAAGCAAACGAATACATCCGTTAGCCACATATACACAAAAAGGAATAAGGGACTTAAAACCATCCAAGTGTGAAAACTAAACAACATTTCAAAAAGGCCTGTTCCAGACATCTCCAGACGTTGTGGGTGGATGAACAAAGACCTGTGCCAAAACTTTAATTGTCAGGCAAGCATAATTATTGGGGGGGGGGATAACTTCCTCTGCCCTAACGATTCCAGGTGAACCAGAGGTCTATTACAGGCCACTGAGTTGTTCAAAGACTATTTCAAGAAGTATAACAACAGAAACCAATGGAAGCAATTAAGTAACTCCCATGCAAACTCCCATGCAGGGACTGAAAAATCAAAATGCCCATGAAATTGTTCCTATTGTCACAAGAAACTGCCACAAGAAATATTTCGGAAAGAGCCCCTTACATATTTAAAGGGACTTTTCACTATGAACTTTAAATAGAGTCAGCTTTTCATCAGCTCGATCCAATCCAGTATATTTAAATGGCTGTAACCTTTTACATTTACAAATGCACTTGTTGACCATCTGAACATGCTAGGGTTTGTTTTGGATGATTGCATTAGCCATGTCATAGCCTCTTGTAATTTTTTTTCCTAATAAAGCTTGTATTTTGCTTTGTGCAAATAAACTTGATTCCTCCAGACTAATATTTGATTAATATTATCAAATTTCATCAGATGCACAAATGTCAACAGTCAATGCAAAGCTTTACAATAGGATGTTCATAAGGTTGAAATCCTCAGAAACTATGGCTGAAATCCTCAGACAAATTGCTTCAGAATAGCGTCATTAAAGGTAAAGGTAAAGGTACCCCTGCCCGTACGGGCCAGTCTTGACAGACTCTGGGGTTGTGCGCCCATCTCACTTAAGAGGCCAGGGGCCAGCGCTGTCCGGAGACACTTCCGGGTCACGTGGCCAGCGTGACATCGCTGCTCTGGTGAGCCAGAGCCGCACACGGAAACGCCGTTTACCTTCCCGCTGGTAAGCGGTCCCTATTTATCTACTTGCACCCGGAGGTGCTTTCGAACTGCTAGGTTGGCAGGCGCTGGGACCGAGCAGCGGGAGCGCACCCCGCCGCAGGAATTCGTCATTACTTTTAGGCAAAATAAGCGGCCCATCTCTTAAATAGGGGAGTTTGAAAGTTACATTGTGGCTATGCAGTTGAGATATGAGCCTACCACTGACAGCAGGAGAGACCCTGCCTCACCACATGGGGTTCCATGCTGGAGGCTTTTGCCAGATGTTTGGGTGTTGCAGATGGAGCCATCAGTGGAGGAGTCCTGCTCCAATCGCTGCTGCTTCCTTTCCTCTCCTTCCTTCTTTCCCTGCTTGGTGAACGTTGAGTCACTAGCCTACCATCACCAGCAAGAAAGAGCCCACAAGAGAGAGCCCAAGAGGCAGACAAGAGGGAAAATTGGTCCAATGCAGTCTCCAGCTGGGAACTATGTAACTCAGTTCTTCAACACTCATGGGGGGGGGGGGGTAGTGGGCTGTCTCTTGCTGGCAGTGGTAGGCCAGCATCTCTACTTTCTCCCAGTAGTGAAAGAAGGAAGGAGGAAAGGGGTGGCGACATCCCAATAGTAAAAGTAGTTAGATCCAATGACAGGCAGTCAACTAATTCTAGTTTTGTCCCTATCCTCATCCCTTCCAAGGGCAACACTGAGACCAAGGAAGAGGAAGCTGAAAGGCAATCCCATCCCAAGGACTGGTTATAAGAAAGAAGGTAGGCATGTTGGGGGCTGGTTGAGGTTGTTGGGCGGTTCCCCCTTAGCCCTAATGGACTAGCCTCCACTGTTAATTGATTTAATGTGTGGACGCGGGTGGCGCTGTGGTCTAAACCACGAGCCTAGGGCTTGCTGATCAGAAGGTCGGTGGTTCGAATCCCCATGATGGGGTGAGCTCCCATTGTTCGGTCCCAGCTCCTGCCAACCTAGCAGTTTGGAAGCACGTCAAAGTGCAAGTAGATAAATAGGTACTGCTCCGGTGGGAAGGTAAACAGTGTTTCTGTGTGCCGCTCTGGTTCGCCAGAAGCGGCTTAGTCATGCTGGCCACATGACCCGGAAGCTGTCTGCGGACAAACGCCGCAGCTCCCTCGGCCTATAGAGTGAGATGAGCGAGCAACCCCAGAGTCATCCATGACTGGACCTAATGGTCAGGGATACCTTTACCTTTACCTTTATGGAACACTATGGACTTCAGTGGAAGACATACTTTGCAGGATTCAATTCACCATAGCCCTTTCAAAGGTGCTGAAAAAGACCTCTGCCTGAGGCCCTGGAGAACCACTTCAGTCAGAATAAACAATAATGGGCTCGGTGGACCCATGGGCCTAGCACAGGTTAATGGGTTCATATAAGCAGGAGAGGATGCAAACATTCTGCCTGTAATGTTACATCAGTGATGCCTCATTAACAGAAATAAGTTAATCCATAGACATGTAAACTGTTGTTGTTGTTTAGTTGTTTAGTCGTGTCCGACTCTTCGTGACCCCATGGACCAAAGCACGGCAGGGACTTCTGTCTTCCACTGCCTCCCGCAGTTTGGTCAAACTCATGCTGGTAGCTTCGAGAACACTATCCAACCATCTCGTCCTCTGTTGTCCCCTTCTCCCTGTGCCCTCCATCTTTCCCAACATCAGGGTCTTTTCCAGGGAGTCTTCTCTTCTCATGAGGTGGCCAAAGTATTGGAGTCTCAGCTTCACAATCTGTCCTTCCAGTGAGCACTCAGGGCTGATTTCCTTAAGAATGGAGAGGTTTGATCTTCTTGCAGTCCATGGGACTCTCAAGAGTCTCCTCCAGCACCATAATTCAAAACTAGGCCTTAGTTAAAAGAAAAGAAAAGTCTTCTTCCAGGTGTTGCAGGGCTACAACTCCCCATCATTCTTCTCTGTTGGCTGTGCTGGCTGGGGCTGATGGGAGTTGGAGTCCAGGGACCACAAGTTCCCAATACTTGCTTTAAAAATTAACGACAGAATCGGCTGCCTAGGAAAGCTGTTGAAACACTTTCCGTGATGAAGGGATATCAGTAAAAAGCTAGGGCAGACATCCTTCATGTTCAGAATGCTGGACCAGTAGCAACCTTTGGACTAGAAATATTGTGGGGAGCTTTCCAGAATATTATTCTTCATCTCCATGAGTCTGAAGTATGCACGCTGGTTCCCCCTTCTTTTTTTCTTTTTTTATAGAAACAGCCCATATCCTAGGAAATAGTATTCATGGCTAGAAAATTATATCATCTACTTAAAACCCCCCACAAACAACAAGAACGTGAACTCATTCAGGAAGGTGTCACATTCCCTTCACTTTGTCATACAAAGCAGAAAGGCACATGTTGATGGCCTTATTGCTTTCTCCTTCCATGCTGCCTATATGGATAGCATAATCTTTTAGATTGAATCCATGCAATATATGATGCCATAAAACCTGATATGGAAGATCATCCTTTTATCCTTCATAATCTTTCCCCTCTCCCCCAATTCATAAAGCTTTGCTTTCTGACCCCTGAATAGCTTCTGTACGAGACCATGTTATGCTGCTGGGTTCCTGATTGTCTGAGAAACACTGCATAACAGCCAGTTATGGATGCAATCAACTGTAATTTCACTTATCTCTTGAGATTAGCATTTGGAGGTTTGCTAATGCAAATGAAATGCATGCACTGTTTTGCATTTAAACCATTTTATGAGCATTATGTCTCCAAAAAGCCCCATTCTACAGTTATGGCATACAATAGCATTTTATTTTTATTTGCATCTGCTTCATCCCAATGCGATAAGAAATAAATGCTGGCTTTTACTGACTTATTTTACAAGAATATTACAGACTTCAGGAAGAAAACAATATAGAGGACATTCATAATATTAACAGTTCATGGCCTCAGAGAAGCATGGAAGAGTTGTTTTACAGGCTTATGCAGGGATGGAGTGGAAGGCTGTGTCTCATTTTTGACTGCTACCATTACCCATTAAGCTTCAATGACAGAAACTGTAGCACAAGTTCTGCTTTGCTGTGTTTTTTTCCGTATTACATTTTATAACTTTTCCCAATATGTGATTTCCACCACTAAGAAATTGCCACCGCTGCAAGATTTATGTCATTGCATAACTTGCCAAGTGCTCCTTTTAAAGCCAATCAATTTTCGTTTTTTCCTCAGATCATTAAATATATATATAGCGCTGTTTGAAGTCTTCTGCAGGAACAAATGAACCAAACCTTAGAAGCTGCCTTTTATTGTTAGTCCAGCAAGCCACTATTGTCTATATTTTTGCTCTCCAGAGTTTCACACAGGAGTCTTTCCCCAATGGTTGAACCGGGATCACTTTGGACACAAAGCATGCATACCACTGATGTACAATCTCTTCCTACAAGTCTGTATCTGTCAAGGCCCCTCAGGCTTATACACACCAGGAGCAAGAAGGTAGACCACAATCCACCAATGGGCTAATGGGCATGGCCAATTTCTGATAGGTTCCCAAGTGCCGGACTCTTGTAAAGAATGTTGGACTAGATCAGCTTGGTGCCCTCCAGATGTTTTGGACTACAACTCCCATCCGTAACCTATGTACAGTTCTGTACATCTATACCTCTGCACAGTCACAGAGATGAATTTTGAAACTCTCCCCATCCCTAGAAATTTCTCCATGGATGTTGAAGTTCTAAATTACCTGGTTTTGTTTCTGAAGTAGAACTGGTGAATGAGGAATTCTTCATTATTCTGAGTTTTGTAAAATTTTGTGTCTGGATTTTGTACAAAGACCTTTGCCCCTACAGCCAGGAATAAAGCGAAGGGCACACATGGTGGGTTAATTAAAGAGCCACAGCTTTTACCCAACTTATCGAGACTTATATTTTATACGGCCAATGTATTTAAACTGGCTTACACTCTGGTGCCAATTTACCCAATTCGCTCAATAAAATTGTGTAGGATAGTGGATTCCACCGTGGGTTGGATGGCTCACATAAATAAAAATAAATTAGTTGGAAATGAGAGTTTTCATAGCTTAAACCTGTGTGTTTGGCATCTGTATGGAATAATTGTGGTTCAGATAGGAGATACACACACACACACACACACACACACACACACACTGATAAATGAATTTGAGTCCAGGATCAAAGCATACAGGTAAAGATGACACTAATCCCTTTTGTACTGTATCATGTTTCATTCTATCTTATCAACAGACTGCTTCTGAGATCACAAATTCCACCTGACTTGCTCATGCTTCCACCATCTTTGCCCATGAAAATTTTGCTGTGTTGCTATGGTGGGGCGTGTAATGACACCTAGCGGTCAGAAAAATTCACTACACATGCACAATCCCTTTGGTTCCCTTTCAGGGTGTCCTTCCTCAAATATTTTATGTGATGCGAACCTAATGAATATTGCTGCTTTTCAAGCCAACCTCTAAACTTTCGTAGAGTCTACAGCTTGAGTCTCAGATGATTTGAGATGACTAAAATGAAAGCAGACTTTCAAAAGCTTCTGAAACAGTCTTTCAAGCCAGTGAGCCAGTGAGCATATAGTTTGGAGAGTGAGGACTATCAACAGTCATATTCATGCATCAACACAAATGAAGGATGCCAATCATTTGCCTGTGAAAGTTACAAAATATGAAGGACAGAAGGGGGAAAGACAGTTCTCTGGCTCTTCTAGTGCTGAGGAAATGGACCAACCCATATTGGGACTTCAGAGAAGTGGCAGAGAAAAACGTTTCAGAGTTGGGGATCTGACTGGATAAATGTGAAAGCAGAGCAGCAGCAAAGGGACAATGTGTCTGAGAGGGGAATGAAACAGTTAAAGGCAAGGAGAAGCACCAAGGAGAATAAGAACAACCAAGTCTGAAGAGAAAACTCCGGGAGAAGTAGTAAAGGGTGGGGAAAATGATTAATTGCAGAAAGTCAATGCACCCATATATTTATTTGTAAATTGCTTGTAATAATTTAACCTGTAATTGATGGAGTGATCTAGTTTTTATTTCCTTGCTGATATATTGTTGGTACTGCCTTGCATGCGAAACGGATCCATGAATTATGTTAGCTTGTTATTAGCTTGAATTCTGTTGGCTTATTATGCTTTTATTTCTTATAGGATAGCAAAGTGGTTTTTGTTGTATGCTTTTCTCATTTCTACGGATTGCATACTGCTGTTGAGTACAGTATTCTTTGGATACTGAAACTTTTTGGGGAGGGGGTCCTCACCCATTTTAGGTGCAATAAAAAGTGAGAATTGGGGGAGCTTACTTGAAAAACCACCTTACTCTGCAAAATCTAGATCCTTTCTCCCTCTCTCTGCGAAGGGTGTGACAAACAATGTTTGCGTTTCTCAGCTTCTGTAATATAAGTTGTTTTCATATTGCAATCTTTAATATAATTGTATGTTGCCTTGGGTATTTTGTCAGCTGAAATGCGGCCTATACATTTTAATGTAAATAAAGGAATTTGGTTGACAGGGTTAGTGAACTAGTGACTCACAAACAGGATTCCCACCAGAACTTGTCACAGATCATCAGGAACCAGAACTACCATCCAATGTATTTCCAACACCATCTTATTATCTTAAGTACCACATTCATCCATATGAACCTACATGGGCATTGAGATTAGCATTTGAAACTCTCCTCTGGTCCATCAATAGCAAAGATTAGATTCATTCCCAGACACCTAGTTGTGGCACCAAAAAATAGTATTGTGGCACTGACAACACACAACAGCTGAAAGATACATTATGTTCCTGGATCTTTAGACAATCAGAGTTTCTGGAATGAGTGAATGGATGGATGGATGGATGGATGGATGACAAGGCCAGCAGAATGAAAAGGCCTCTGCATTAGGTGTTCATTTTGCATTGTTTTAAAACTTACCTTCAGCTTATTTTCACTGTATGTACTGCTTTTTAAACTATTTTAGCTGTTTTCATTGTGTGTTTGTAAAGCACCTCAAGATGTATGTAAAAGGCGACTCATAAATAAATAACCAATTTTAATCTAGAGGACAAATTAATGAAACAACAGAAGGTTACTAATTATGTTTTGAAGTGAAATATCACTTTTTCTAAATTAGCAATTAGCCAAGCCAAGCAGCAGCAAAGCAAAAATAGCCTAGAAAACAATTCAAATTAAAATATAGATAAAAACATGAGAGAGATTTTAGCATTTAAACTGCAGGCTTGAGCCAAGATTGTCTACAGCTAACAAATGTACAGAGAGGTTTCCTCAAACTTGATTTGGATTCATAAGCTGACAACGAAACTCTCTATTTTATCACATCGCCTTCTGGGCAGCCTGCTGGAAGCTGCAGGCCTGTGATGAGCAAGGACCAAAGGCAGAAGCAGCTTGCTGGGGACAGATAGCTGCTGCTCTAGCTTCTCAGCAAGTAGGCCCCTGTTGTTTACTAGGAGGGAGAAAGGGAGGCCCAAGGTGGTTGTGGGGTTGGCAAGGGGAAAATTCATCAACAGAGACAATGTGGTGTTCCTGCCAATGCATTTGCACTGCACTGGCCAACTCACCACCTCTCCCCTCTCACTCCTTGTAAGCAATAGTGACCCATTTGCTAGGAAGCTAGAGTAGTAGCTCTGTCCCTCCCAGTGGGTCATTCCTGGCCAGAGGCAAAAGTGGGGTGGGAAGCAAACCTGCGGAGAGCAAGAATTTCACCTTTATACAGTTGGCTGCATTCCAGACATGCAAGTGCCTTACGCACAGACATCTTTCTGTCTTCCATGCAGTCCAGGAAGAGGCATTATCCCATTTCAAGAAGCCATCCCTGCCAGGAAAATCACTCATTGTGATTGTGAGCAGGAGGGGCACATCTAGCTTTGTCACCTGACGCAGGATGTGTCACCCTGCTGCTGCCGCCACTGCTACCAGCACTGCCATACCTGCCACCCCCTGCATCACCCGTTCTGCCACTGTGTGTCCTGCCACATCTGCTGCTGGTGGAGAAGTAGCGCTGGCACCAGGGTGAATTTGGGGTGAGATCACACCAATTTTGGGTGAGGTCTTGCCCCAAATAGATATGGTATTGCCTGAAATGGATGCCGACGCCACTTCTAAGCCCCCTATAAGAATAGAAAGGCATTCAGTGCATGTCTAATGTTTCAAGTACAAAGCTGGGCCCACATCAAACAATGGTTGAAGAATTGGCTGTATAAATATAGTGTTTGTTTCTATTAAAGTCTATTATTCACGTTCAGTGTTGTGGTTCTATGCCAGGGGTCAGCAAAGTTTTTGTGGCTTGGGCCGGTTCACGGCCCCGCAGACGCCGTGGTGGGCTAGAGTGTGCGCGCATGCACAGATGTGCAAACGCTATTTCCGGTGCTCCTTCTGGCGCGGCGGAGGCGTGCACAGCTTCCTATTGGCTGCAGGAGCTTCCTGCAGCCAATGGGAAGCTGGCCAGTGTTGCGGAAGGCAGTCCCCGCTCTGCTCCACGCTGGTTTATTGTGGTGCATGGGAGCTGCCCGAGTGGGTGGCGAGGGTCCCTGAGTGGGCGGCAGGGGTCCATGGGCCAGTTAAACAACCCCCATGGGTTGCTTGTGGCTGGCCCATGGGCCTTAGGTTGCCGGCCCCTGATCTATGCCATAGCAGCAGATTGGCAGGGGGATGGACTTCCCATCCAAGTCTATGACTCAGTTATTCTTATTGCTGCAGCTCTCTGGAATAATCTCTTAGCACCATATGATAATGAGTTTTCCAAGTGACACACACTATGGCCCAGTCTGCCCATAATGGTACGCCAAACTATTGCAGAGTGAATGAGGAAATGTGCGAGATCTCCCCTAGACAGATCACAAGGGGTAATCCAATGACAAACTTTGGTTGGAGCTCATAGTTTGTTGGGAGTGAGCAGGAGCAGCAGGACCAAAGGAGGAGCTCATGTTTGCTCCTTAGCACTAAACCATGGTTTGGCTTAGTGTGGCATGCAGACCAGGTCAGTGATCAACAATGGTGATCTAAGTGATGTTGCCAAAGTTATTTTCAGCCATTTCAACTCAGTGTATTTTGGGAAGTGACTCAAAAGAAGTTTCCAGGTCTTTTGTATTTCCTTCAAGTCCTCCATGCTTCAATCTAGCTCTCCTTTCCTCATTAGGCACACCATTTATTTTAAAAATAGACTAAAATATACCCTTGCTCTTCTGGATATATTGGGCTGAATTAATATCATGACATGAATCCATAAGCACCTTTGCTTCTGACAACTTCACAGAACATAGCAAGGCAGAAGAGCAGTGGGGCGTATGATATTTTATCTTTGTAAGTTTGATTGAATGCTATGGGGAATGAGGTTGATTTAATTTTATTTGTAAATGGAAAGGCATGTTTATTGAGGAAAGTGGGTAGGTTGACTGACGGGGCGCTAAGAATATGAGGTTCACAAGACTCCAATTAGTGTAATCCATATATGTGTTCAAAAGAAAAGGGCCTTTTGAAAATGTCAGTCTTGTTTGTTCTGGAGTGAAATTTAATTTGCTATGCACAAAGGAATGTAAATTTTATTCCAGTGTGAGCCTGACATTGTTTTAGAGTTTTGGAATCAAGGTATATAAAAAGAGGCAGTGAAACATCCAGTGTGTGACAGTTTTAGACCAGATGTATATTTTATGTGTGAGAAGTTCAGTAGCTCGGAGCTGAAACTGCTTTGTTTATGTGAAATGCAAGTCGGAGGACAATCTTTCACTTTGTGACTGTTTTATGTTAGGAGAGGGGATTACACTTTCTTCAGGTTTAGAATGATAATGATTCAGCTGAGAAAATTATATTGCTGATTATTATTTCTTTATTTAAGGTTGTGGAACACTTGAACGAGTGCCTAGAAGTGGTTTTGGGATGGATGAGGGCAAACAAACTGAAGCTTAATCCAGGCAAGATGGGGGTACTGGTGGTAGGGAAGCTGAGTGATCTAGATAAAGAATTACAACTGGTCGTGGAAGACATATCACATGCAGTAAGAATTAATTGGGCATTTTTCCTTTCAGAGCTCCTTTAATTTCCATGTCAAGAAAGTGCTTCATTTCTTCTGTGTTCTGTGTTTTTCTAGGGGAGAGATGGGGTGTGTGGGTGTGTGTGTGGGTGTGTGAAATGTGGCTCTTCAACTTCCCTACCCAGCCCTCAAAACTCTTCCTAGACACCACTTCTCCACTGGCTTTGCTCCATATCCTCCTTGGTTTTTGCTGGGCTGGAATGGGTTGTTGAACTGTGATTATGTCCCTTGCTTTACTGGATGGAGCTGTGGTTGTGTGGAAACCTCTGGCCCGTGGCTGCTTAAATGTAGCCTACAGTACAAAGGCTACATCCATTGCTCTGCCCAGTTTTTGCCTCTGCTTCTGCCTAGTCCTTGTATCTGGCTTAGCTGACCACTGGCACATGGGCCCCTGGAAGTCACAAACATAATAGATATTGTCATGGACTGGCTGGATGCTGAGGAGTGGTGAGAGACACCAGCTGGGGAACCCCAATGGCACCCCCAGGGGAAGAAGGCTCAGAGCCAGGGGATTGGTTGTGAGACAATGATGAGTAGTCAGAGGGAAAAGATGGTGCAGAGTCGGAGGAGGAGTCAGAAGCTGAAGAGGCAACAGGGATTAGTGAGCAGGGAGAGACTGTGGCAGATAGTAGTCAAGAATCAGATGCAGAAGCAGAGGCTGGAGAGGAACAGGGCAAAGAGGCAGAGATGAGGGAGGTTGCTGAAGAAGCCAGAGGGTCTCCCCCTCCTGTTGTGATCAGGTCTGCTGGTCTCCTAGAACATGAAGAAGATGGAGCAAAGAGGCTGCTGGGGAAGGAGGCAAGACCTACTGAGAAGAGTTGCTGTGATCGCTAGGCCTGTGGTGTTTTGACTTCTTTGAATAAAGATTTAACTTCACTGACACCAGGTGTTCTATTGCTAACCCGCTCCTGACTCCCACACCTGACAGATATCTAGTTCTGAATGAGTATTTGCAACTTTGCCATCTTGACACAGAAACAAAATGTGCATCCGCATCAACACAATTGATTAGATACTTCTTGTTCACAGCACCAAAGGCATCTCCAGATTTGGGGAGCTCTCAGGCCAGCTGGCTCCATGCCTCCCTCTTTAAATGGGACCTCCTTCTCCTTACCACAGTCACCACTGTCCATTCACTCACCTTTGCCCTCTGTACTCAATCAAGGAAACGACTCATGCTATTGTCCCAGTTTGCAAGCTCAGAGAGGGAAAGTAAATAGGCAGTGATAGCAAATAGGAGCAGCAGCAGGAAAAAGGGATGCTAGGAGTTGGCGAGGACCACCTGCTGGGATATGGGTCTCAGCAGATGCCCAACAATGACCACTGCTGGCACAGGCTCTGCATGGCATTCTTGTGCTCATGGCTGTATCTGGATCAAGCCTTCTGTTTTCATGTTTTTCTCATCGGCAAGCACCCAGATGTTTATGTTTCTTTCAAATTGAAGATTTGGCCGGATGTAGCATTTCAAAATAGGAATTAAACTGGATTTCGAGGACTTCCTCAAGATTAGCCAGGATATGCCTGACATTGGGGAATATGGGAGGGGTGGGACAGAAATGTTAATATCTATAATGTGCAGTAGGGAAATCACTGGCTGCAATCCAGAGGCATATTTTAAGGGTTAGCAAGGGCCTGCGGATATGTCATGACACCTTTTGCCATTTTTCTTCATGAGACCTCCCTTCTCTGTATTTCAAAATTGGATTTCTATACACTGTGTATTGCAGGGCTGGGGGCTGGGGAGGACTGCTGTCAGACATCCTTGACATACAAAGCCATTTGGGGCACATGGAGTTGATCACACAGCCTTTTGTTTTCTTCATCTATAGAGATTCCAACAAGATTTTAAAGAATGTTTTCATGTGTGACAGTTCTCTGCTTTTGCTTAAAGACAAATGCACACCAGCAGAGAGATCCACAATATTTCCACTCCAAACACCAGGCCCTCAGGGTCCATGGGGTGACTCAAAATAATTTTAAAAGAACAATGACTCATTGTTCTTTTCATATTAATAACTACAAGCAAACTATAGGCTTATACGCAAACATCCTTGATGTAGTTGTTGATAAATTACCAAGGCTCTCACAGTCTGGAATGATGGCAGGAGGCAGACATGGGATTACTAAAGGGCCACATCTTTATTAATTCCAGGGATCCACAATGAACAGCAAAATGTGAACCATGAACACAAATTGAATGATGCAGATCTCTCTAGCATAAAGTAAGAACTAGGCCAGTTAAGCCTCCCCCTTTCTACTTCACGTGGGTATCATCACCCAGCTTGGATCAGTCTGAACCAAAGGCTTGCCAAGGGAATCCCTGCCAATACCAGTCTCTGCACTTTTTGGTCAACTTTAGATGAGATTATATCACCAGGGCCCAAGGGTACCCTCCCCCATACTTCCCTAAGCCAATTAGAAATGAGAAGTTGGGAGAAAAGCAGCTCCTCATCCTCACAGCATCCAGTTCTATGGGAGTAGGAGGTCCAATGTTTGGTCCAAGTCAAGTCCAAGCAGAGAGCAGGACTTTGGACAGCTCCAGGGTGAGGTGGGCTGTGGGCTGAAGCATTCTTCTGCTACAGAAGATGTTCTATCTGTAGGGAGTTAGAGGTTGAGTCAGCACTAACCTAACTGGCACAAAAATGTATTTCTCCTCAATCTGGAATGTAGTTTATCCTTGCCTTCAACATGTTGCTATCTGTTTACAGCAGCGGTTCTCAACCTGTGGGTCCCCAGATGTTGTTGGACTACAACTCCCATCATCCCTCAGCTCTGGCCTTGCTAGCTAGAGGTGATGGGAGTTGTAGTTCAACAACATCTGGGACCCCACAGGTTGAGAAAGGCTGGTCTACAGGGTTTTGCAAACTTGGGTCTCCAGCTGTTTTGGGGGACTACAACTCCCACCATCCCAAGCTAGCAGGACCAGTGGTTCAGGATATTGAGAATTGTGGTAAAAAAACAAACATCTGGACACCCAAGTTTGGGCAACCCTGGTCTAGAATGATTCTAGACTGAAAGACTCAGAAGATGAGCATGACAGGCAGGCAGGAAGCGACTAGTAGCAGCTGAAAAGAAGAAGTCACTAGAGCATTCAACATTTTTGTTGATGCTGTGGCTGTTGTGGAAATGCAAGAGCTTAGTAACATGGGGAGCTGCCTGTCAAGTCTTCGCTCCATCTAGCTCTGTATATAGACAATACTGACAGCAGCTTTATTATTTATTAAACTTTTATATCGGTCTTCATGCTCAGGGTGGCTCACATGAAAATACAGGATAGAAAACATATAATAAAAACAAGAACAAACCAATAACCCCACCCCCCTTTTAAGGTTTTCAGTTGGAATCTTTCCAAACTCTACCTAGAGCTGCCCAGGGATAGAACCTGTAACTTTTTGTGTTCTTTCTCATTGAGCTACAACCCTTTTACCCTTGTCACTCTGTAGACAAAATTCTATCACTGCCACTAAGGGGCATGCTCCTTCCCCATGCCTTATAAACTGATGTCCTGAGGAAGTGGGTGGGGATGCAGAAAGTGCAGCTGGGCAGAGAGCTGGATGCTCACCCTTTCACCCATGTAATGCACAGCACTTTGTAGCGTAAGCTGATACCCTTTTCCTAGATTTAAACTACCACAGAGTAGGGAGCCTATAGCCCTCCAGATGTTCAGCTTGCCATGCTGGCTGGGGCTGATGCGAACTGGGAGTCCAATAACATGTGGAGGGCCAAAGGTTCTCCATCACTCCTGCAACAAATTGCAGCATAATATGGATGCCATGTGCAAATGGTGCTTGTTAAAGTGCCCTTAGCAAGTGTAACATACATGATTGTGAATGTACATCCTCATGAGTCCTTGCATGCATACATAACAGAAAAGCTGTCTGTGAGTGAATGAACACTAACACACACACACAAACCCAACCCCCTGTAGCTTTGTTTATTCAAGCACCTCATTAAAATATACACTATTCTGAAAGCTGAAAAACCCAAGTTCTCTCACTGGATGGGAGCAGGAAATTTAGTTTTCCAGTGACCCACCGCAGGGATGTTGCTGTTCTGCATCAGCACCTCCCTATTTGAATGATCTGGGTTAGGATCTAATGAAAAACAAAAGGCTGATCATCCATCTTCTTGAAATGTGATGGATGAAAGAATGACAAATTGAACAGAGACAGTTGGAGGTTCTTTATATCATTCTTGGCTGCACATTTGATCAGCTTGCCAAGTTGCAAAAGGGAAACAAAATATTTTCCTGCCAATGCTAAACTGCTTAAGTGTGTCCAGAGACAGAAAATACGAGACGTAGCAAAATGAATATCAGAATATTGTTCAAGATTGAGTGGACTGTTCAGAATCTTAATGGTGCATAATTTTTGGAAGCTTAATTTGAGTATAAATCATATCGCCACATTGTTACTTACGTATCAGAATAATTTGGAGGAAGAGTTAACCAATGCTGTGAATTCTAATGCTCTGCATATCAGTGTAATGTCTTCATACAATGCTGGAAAGAGGCTATTTTAGAAAAGAATTGCTGGCACTTAAGACAACATTACTGAGGGATCATAAATCCTATTGCTCAGGGATAAAAAAGTCATACATTATGTGGACATTAGTGAGTGTGATTGTATTTAATAACCATTTCATTAGATCTTGCACAATTGGGCTCTGAATAGTAATGTGAAGTGCCTACCAAATGCTATCCTTTGCATTACTTGAAACTCTTGGTGCCACTTTTGTTACTGAAGACATTGGTTCAGTGGGCACATGCACTATGTGTATGCCCTGGAATTATGTGATACTGTTAGGTTCACTCAAGAGGACACTGTGCAATGAGAATAGATTCTTTGCAAGTACACAAAGGAATCAACCCTTCACATAGATTGGTTGTCCACATTGGAAAAAAAAACCCCATTGTGCTGGCACTAATCATTGCACTAGCACAAACATTTAATTGAATGCTGCCATTTAAGCAGAATGTGGGAGGAGATACCTAGACCTATAAAAGAGACTCCCCATTTTTATCCTTATAACAACTCTGTGGTGTAGGTTGGGCTCAGAGACAGTGACTGGTCCAAGGTCATCCAGTGAGCTCCATGGATGAGTGTGGATTTGACTCCTGGTCTCCCAGGTCCTAGGCCAACACTCCAACCATTGCCCCACACCAGTCCAGCACATCGTTACCAGGCAGCACACCATCATTAAAATGCATAGCCAAAGAGAGTGCAATCTTTCCACCATGTACCTTAACAGTTTAGCTCCCCAAAGCAATGCCTTTTATTAGGACAGAATGCTTGTTTACTAGGATTTCTTTTTCCACCACTCATAAGCACTTTCTAGCCAATTTAGGCAGCTCATATTGCTCACCCTTTCTGAAATGCAATAGCTTGTCAGCAGAAGCTTGAACTTGCTCCAAAATCTAATGGCCCCATTTTTTAGTTCCATCATGTTTTGTCACCAAGCCATTGCAATAGGTGGAAAGTCACAAAAAAATGTCAGAGTGGCTATTATATGAGTGAAAGCAATCCAATTTTAACCTTATATTAGGAGTTTATATATTGTTTGATGTCAATGCCAATGTAGTTAACGGTTCCACTCCCCCTTACATTTTTCCAGACTTTTTCTTGAAATGAGTCTTGACTGGACCCAGATGTTCTCCTCCTCAAGGATTTACCATACCTATTTGCCACCATGAGGGATTGTCAACATGTCTGAAAAACCAACTGGCACAGCTCTTTGATAAATGATACTGTCATAGAGTTACATAAGACAGTTCCATCGGGTGACAACAAGGATGACTTCACACCCACTTCAGTATGTAAATGGAATATGACCTGCAGATTACTCTGGACTTATAAGAAGCATCCACTCAGATCCACTCGCCATCACTATATGCATTATCATTTTCTATTTTAGCTACACATTTTCAGCCAGGTTCAGGTTATTTATTTTATTACATTGTTATCTTCCCTTTCCTCTTAGAAGCTCATGGTTAGCACGTATGGGGGGGTGGGGTGTCATCCCATTTTATCCTTACATAGGTTTGCCTGAGAAGCAGTGATTGTCTGAAGAGTTCTCAAGCTGAAAGAGGATTTCATGACCAGGCCTCCCACTCTGAGTCCAACACCCAATCGACTACATCAGGAATAGCCAATGTGGTGATGTCTACAGTATATGTTGTTGGGCTTCAGCTTACATCTGCACCATCTGATGGTCAGAGATGATGGGAGTTGTAGACCAACAACATCTGGAATTGTCTACCCTATATCATATTTGGGCTGGGGAACCCATGACCATCCAGATGTTGTGGACTCAAGCTCTCATCATTCGCTCTTAGGCCTTTTCTCTAAGCTCAAGTGAACTGTAGTTATGAGGGGAGTTGTAGTCTAGCACCACCTGGAGGGCTATAGGTTCCTCAGGCCTATTCTATTTCATCTTGGGTCTGCCCAGATTGAATTCTGGCTTCAAGTTGCACTGTACTACAGTACAGGTCCTCTGATTCAATTAGAATCCTGTGGGTGAGAGGGAAAGAGGTGGACTCTTCAGATTCACTTTGTTGCCCGTGAAACTCAAAGACATTACAAAACATTTTGCAATTCAATATTCTTTCACAAACTGTAGTTTGAGCTTGCATGTGGCTCATACTTGTTTAAAGTGATAAAAGCTTTCATCCCATTTCCTGAAGATGAAGCTCAGAAAACTGGGCTGATAATTAATATACAAGGAACTTGAATACTGGACTCATTAGGCCATCTTTGAATCTGAGGGGAGTTTCAAAAGCGGTTTGTGAAATGGCTTCCTTTACTGCTATTCAAAGGAAGGAAGGAAGAAAAATCCTGTTTAAGCTGTACAAGATCTTAGCTAGACATATAGTAGTTCTTCAAATCCCTGGTTGCTCTGTTGAAATTGAAGGTTAGTTTGAAATGGAACAAGAAGTGATTTGTTAAACTATAGCGTGTACACACACATACACACACTAGAGAAGCTTCCAAAGCCAATGAAAAAGGCAATTAAATATAATAGAGCTTATTCTAGAAGTCGATGATGTATACTGTGTGCTATGACGGCTCTTCTGCAGTACAAAATTACGAAAGTGGAGCATATCAAAGCAAAAAAAAGAACGAAAGAAAAAGAACTGCAATGAAAGAAAAATAAAATAAAAATCAACACACTAACAATGCCTCTGATCTGCTTGGAATAGGAACTTTTATTATATAGTTGTATACATGATTTGTATTTTATTTTCACTAAGTACGTTTATTTTTATGATTACAGAATCTGAATAGAGTGAGATTGTTTTATCCCTTTTGGCAGAGGTGAAATGCAAACCAGACGCCATATTGTAAACTTAAGAGGGATTTGAAGCACAGTATTTCTGTTGATGCAGCTTTTGCGAGTAAGGTTATATGATACTGGCATTTCGTGTGGAGTATAAATAAGTTGTGTGTGCGCACACATGCATACACACACACACTCTGTTCAATTCAATATTAAATTCACATTTGGGTTTGCTGTTTCCTTTGACCTACATATTTGTAACTGTATTTAATGTTCACAAGGGACACTAGCTGGAAAGAAGAATTGTGTCAGCTTCCACCACGCACAGTTCTATTTCCCCCCATAAATCTTGAGCTGTGGAAGTCCAAAAATTCTGCTTCTGGGTCCATTGTCTCTTCACAAACGTCTTTCTAGAAATGCCTTTGCTTCAAGAACCAAACTTTAGGACAACAGCTGCCTCCAGGGAGGGATATCAGATTGTCGCCTTGACATTGAAGTGTTGGACTAGACTAGAGTCATTCACCTGTGGTGGGAAAGTCTATTATTATTATTATTATTATTATTATTATTATTATTATTATACTGCCCTATACCTGGAGGTCTCAGTGTGGTTCACAGAATACAATCAAAATATAAAATGACAAAATACATAATCAGAATAAGAACAACCCAATAAAGCCCCCCAACCCCACATTTTAAAAGGGCACCTTCCCTTGCTTGTCTTCCTAGATATGGAGAGTTTTCCTAGGGGAATTATGAAAGCAACCAACAAAGGACCTTGATTTGTTTATTCCATCCCCCAAATCACCTTTCTGTGATGCACTCAAGATGATAAATACTGAAATATTTTATGAAATAGTATTTTAAAATAAGCAATAACCCACAAGTACTCATAGATGTTGCTCTCATTAAAGGTTATTCTACTTCAGTTCATCCAAACCCCCAAACCAGTTATATTAATAATCTGCCACTGGAATAAGTTATTATAAGATTTTTGCTTGACTCCAAAATGTCAGTAATATGGAAGCCAGACTTGGCAAAGAAAGTCAAAGCATGGATATCAGAAAAGCCCTACCCAATGCTCATTTTATGCAATCTGTTGCAGTCCTGTTTGCACCTATGGTGCAGAGAGTGGCCACCCCTCCATTCCATTGTTCCCTTTGTGACAGTTCTTTAATTTCTAAGGCTACATTCACAGCATACATACATTTAAAGCACTAGTTACAGATAGGTAGCCGTGTTGGTCTGCCATAGTCAAAAAAAAATAAAAAAATTCCTTCCAGTAGCACCTTAAAGACCAACTAAGTTAGTTCTTGGTATGAGCTTTCGTGTGCATGCACACTTCTTCAGATACTTCAGATAATCTGAAGAAGTGTGCATGCACACGAAAGCTCATACCAAGAACTAACTTAGTTGGTCTTTAAGGTGCTACTGGAAGGAATTTTTTTATTTTATTTAAAGCACTGTAATAAAACTTTAAATGGTCGTGGCTTCCTCCAAATAATTGTAAAGGGTGCTGAGAATTGCTAGGCGAGCCCTGTTCCTCTCACAAAGCTACAATTCCCAGAGTTTCCTGTGAAGAGAGATGGATTGTTTAGCCCCTCTGGTTTAACAATAAAATATTAGTGAAAGAAAGAAAGAAAGTAAACCATTATAGTTCATATTTCCTAAAGTTAATATTTATATTTGACACAGTAGAGTTATTACAAACTAAGGCTAGTGAATCTCACTGCTGAGGAACACAGTGCTCTTTTGGTTTCCATGTGTGCTGGAATTTTTGCAATGCTGAATTGGGTAGGGGAGTTATGATATGTTTGGTTTTTTTCTGAATAAATGTCATTTTATTACTTTGTTGTTGTTGTTGTTTAGTCGTTTAGTCGTGTCCGACTCTTCGTGACCCCATGGACCAGAGAACGCCAGGCACTCCTGTCCTCCACTGCCCCCCGCAGCTTGGTCAGACTCATGCTGGTAACCTCGAAAACACTATCCAACCATCTCGTCCTCTGTCGCCCCCTTCTCCTTGTGCCCTCCATCTTTCCCAACATCAGGGTCTTCTCCAGGGAGTCTTCTCTTCTCATGAGGTGGCCAAAGTACTGGAGCCTCAGCTTCACAATCTGTCCTTCCAGTGAGCACTCAGGGCTGATTTCCTTCAGAATGGAGAGGTTTGATCTTCTTGCAGTCCATGGGACTCTCAAGAGTCTCCTCCAGCACCATAATTCAAAAGCATCAATTCTTCAGCGATCAGCCTTCTTTATGGTCCAGCTCTCACTTCCATACATCACTACTGGGAAAACCATAGCTTTAACTATACGGACCTTTGTTGGCAAGGTGATGTCTCTACTTCTCAAGATGCTGTCTAGGCCTGTCATTGCCCTTCTCCCAAGAAGCAGGCGTCTTTTAATTTCGTGGCTGCTGTCACCATCTGCAGTGATCATGGAGCCCAAGAAAGTAAAATCTCTCACTGCCTCCATTTCTTCCCCTTCTATTTGCCAGGAGGTGATGGGACCAGTGGCCATGATCTTCGTTTTTTTGATGTTGAGCTTCAGACCATATTTTGCACTCTCCTCTTTCACCCTCAATAAAAGGTTCTTTAATTCCTCCTCACTTTCTGCCATCAAGGTTGTGTCATCTGCATATCTGAGGTTGTTGATATTTCTTACGGCAATCTTAATTCCGGCTAGGGATTCATCCAGCCCAGCCTTTCGCATGATGAATTCTGCATATAAGTTAAATAAGCAGGGAGACAAAATGCAGCCTTGTCGTACTCCTTTCCCAATTTTGAACCAGCCAGTTGTTCCATATCCAGTTCTAACTGTAGCTTCTTGTCCCACATAGAGATTTCTCAGGAGACAGATGAGGTGATCAGGCACTCCCATTTCTTTAAGAACTTGCCATAGTTTGCCATGGTCGACACAGTCAAAGGCTTTTGCATAGTCAATGAAGCAGAAGTAAATGTCTTTCTGGAACTCTCTAGCTTTCTCCATAATCCAGCGCATGTTTGCAATTTGGTCTCTGGTTCCTCTGCCTCTTCTAAATCCAACTTGCACTTCTGGGAGTTCTCAGTCCACATACTGCTTGAGCCTTCCTTGTAGAATTTTAAGCATAACCTTGCTAGCGTGAGAAATTAGTGCAATTGTGCGATAGTTGGAGCATTCTTTGGCACTGCCCTTCTTTGGGATTGGGATGTAGACTGATCTTCTCCAATCTTCTGGCCACTGCTGAGTTTTCCAAACTTGCTGGCATATTGAGTGTAGCACCTTAACAGCATCATCTTTTAAAATTTTAAATAGTTCAGCTGCCCATCTGGTGATGTCCATGTGTAGAGTCGTCTCTTGTGTTGTTGGAAAAGCGTGTTTGTGATGACCAGCTTGTTCTCTTGACAGAACTCTATTTTTATTTTTATTTTATTTTTATTTTTATTTTATTACTACAAATTGCTAATGACCTTCCAATTTCTTCTTGTTTTTAAAGGCAGCTCAAAGAGACTACAGATGTCAAACTTCTACAGTGTTCAAAAAAAAGGGCAGTTGTGCACGAAATTATTTGTGTCAGATCATTTGACCTTGAAACTAATGAGAATTTGAGTGGCAGGTTCAACACACACTAATACAGGCATTCCTCTTAAACCTGAAACCCTTTTCAAAATTCTCACAATGGCTACTCTACGCTGCTCACCACAAGATTGTTTAAATCCTCCTGCTGATAAGTTCAAAAACTTCAATTGCCTTTATGGCAAATATATCCTCTGGGGCTGTAATGAGATTAGGAGCAAATTAGAAGGTTAACTTTTAGTCTTGTTGAGTAGCTTGAACTCCCATTTTGCAATTTGCTAACTTGAAACTATCCATCAGAGATTTCTAACTGAGATTAAAACAACCTTTTAGTGTTTATGAAGAATCAACCATCCTTTCTTCTTCTTCCTTAATGCCTTTCTGTTAAAGATCCTGATAGGAAGCATTAATCCAGAAAAATAAAATGGCGGAATTTAGAAAAAAAACAAGTCAACACAGTCTATTTTGTGGCAACCACTGAGATTTCTGGATTTCTATATGAAAAGTGCCATCCTTTAAACATAGTAGCAAGTGAGATATTAGAATGAATATTCAACAAGATAATCAATATCTGAAGCAAGAATAGAATAGTCCTGGCCAGGAAAAAGTACAGCTCCACAATTAGTTGAACAGCTAAGTACAATAAATTGGATTTGTTTCTTATATTTATGACAGATGTGCATATTCAGGTTTTTTTAAAGCTCATCTGGCCCCCAAATAACTTGACGAAATAATTTATTATATTGCAAAGAATGTTGTGGTTGCTGGAACTTCACAAGCTGCATTGAGCTGTCAATAAAAATTTTCCCCAGTGGTTGCAACACAAAAATATATTGGTGGGTCTCATGACACACAAAGTGCATTTCTGGAGAGGCAAGTGTATAAAAGGGGCCTTTCCTTCAAATAACCATACAAGACTTGCAATGTTGGAGGTCCCTGCCCTGGCCCATTCCTATCCATGCAGGTGTTTTCCCCCCAGCAGAAACCAGTGGGCTGTTACATAACTAGTATACTTTGTGAGCCATTAGAAATGGATAAAAAAGTTATCACCAACTGAGAGAAACTGAGAAATACGTTTCCATCAGCATGGATGCTGCAATAATAATAATAATAATAATAATAATAATAATAATAATAGCAGCATCCATGCTGATGGAAATGTACTTCTCATTTTCTCTCACTTGGTGATATTATTATTATTATTATTATTATTAATAATAATAATAATAATAATACACCACCTATCTGGATAGGTTTCCCCAGCCACTCTGGGTGGCTCCCAACAGAATTAAAAGCACAATAAAACATAAAACATTAAAAACATTTAAAGTCAGATAGTTGTTCATTTCCTTGACATCTGATGTGAGAGCGTTCCACAGGGCAGGCGCCACTACCGAGAAGGCCCTTTCCCTGGTTCCCTGTAACCTCACTTCTTGCAGGGAGGGAACCGCCAGAAGGCCCTTGGAGCTGGACCTCAGCTGAATCATGGGGGCAGAGTCGCTCCTTAAGAATAATGGGCCGAGGCTGTTTAGGGCTTTAAAGGTCAGCTACTACTCTACGCACACTTCACACTTTTAAAAAAGAAAACATGTGGGTTATTGCAATATTTGAATAGGACTTATTCCATGAAAATTCAGGAATTATAACCTCTGAAGTCTGTTTATTGAAGGGAATCTCATCTGGCCCCAGCATAGGTCACATTAGTAGGGCATTTTACACATGCCATTTTATTGGGAATAGCAACAGTGGTTTTGCAATTCCCCCTCCATATTATTCAACTCAGCTGCTTTTTTCCTTGGGGTCAAAGAGTTAGGAGTCCTTCTGAGTCTTGTCCCCAACCTTCAGTTCCAATAGGGCCAATTGCTGATATCAAGCCTAACTTTAACATTGTGAGAAGACATTTAAATGTTAAACTATCATGTTTTTGAATCCACTTGGTTTGTATTAGGAAAAATACTGAACGTTTACTTCTAACTGAAGCCCATGAGGTGCAATTGCTTAAGAAATGTTTATGCATCCTGTGAAGTTTTTCCATTATGACAATTGGCAGTGGAACCTAGCCTTTATATGGGTCACTAGTAGGGTTGCCATATTTCACAAAGTGAAAATCCATTAAGTTTTTGAGCTATTTTTAAGGAAATTCGCCAAAATATGGACTTCTGACATGGGTTGCCATACGTCTGGATTTTCCCAGACATTTCATTGATTTCTGCCCAAACACTGTTTCTCGCTGCTGTTTTCCAGATATATCTGGGAAATTCCAGACGTATGGCAGCCCTAGTTACTAGAATAGGTCTGTGCACTGGATTTGGTCAAGGCCCAAATTCTGAGCCAAATTAGGCCTTTTCGGAGGGTTCTGGGCATCATTAGTGATCGCTGAATTAGAAATTGTCTCTCACTTAGATATGGATTTAATAAGAAATCTTGCAAGATCTTCCATAGTGGCTATATATTTTGTTCCTTAATTTTTGGAAAAAGGAAGGAAACACAGATGTGGAATAAAACAAGGTTACAGCAAAGACACTGAACTGCAGTTCTCCATGATGCTTCAACTTCTAGCAGTTTAATGTTCCTAAGAGACCACCACCAAGTGCTATCAATTATATCTGCCCTTCTCAAGCTTAAGGTTAAGTGACTACAGTAACTGAGAATCAAAGATCTTTCAATTTGCTTCCATTCTTTCCACCCTCTCCAGTTCTGTACCATTACTTATCATCAGCAGATATATGCCTCATGTCTTGGCATCTACATTTTGCAACCTTAAAATCGGATGCAATGGCTATTAATCCTTACACCACAGAGGAAACCTTTCTGCAAAATATAGCATTAAGCATTAGCAAAGAATTGTGAACATTTTCTTAAGTCAATTTTCTTAAGTCAGTTGTATAATTTTCTTTGGTTAATTTACATGGGAATATAATTTAAAGGGAATGTGGTACAAAATGGTAGCGGGATTTCATGGAAATATGGAGTTTCTTTTCTTACAGTAATGTGGTGTAAATAATTTAATATTCCAAATATAAAAACTTACGCATCTGCTACTTTAAATGGAACTGACAGCATAAGACTCAGGCTCCAGTATTCAGCTTGGACAATATTAATAATCTCAATGGAAAAATGAAACTGTAATTCAAAGTTAAACCTCCAAAGGGGTGAGATGGAATGGGAGATTCTTTGCACAAATTCTTTCACCCCATGAAAAGCCTCTTCCGCTCCCACCACTTTGGTTATCTTTACTTGGGGGGGGGGTGATGAAAGTGGGTGCCTGTGTCTACCTGCTTTAAAGAAGCCACTGTTGCTTTAAGGGGGGGGGGCATCCACAGCTCCCAGCAATTCTGCTAATGTTAAGAGAGTCTGCTCCGGCACAGTTCAAATGACTAAAACGTGCTGATAGTTTTTATTATTATTATTAGACTGGGCACACATGTTTGTGGGGTCAAGGATTTAAGCATATTACAATTCCAGATCAATAAAACACTTGATGCATTTCTATGCTTGGGGTGTTAATTCCATCGAGGAGGGAACAGTGAATTTACTGACACAATAATATAAAGATTATTTCTGAGGCAGCTATAGGGAATTATGGATTAGCCACATGGTTTTGTTGATAATGCTCTTCCTAACTTGGCAGTAATTCACTATCTAATGTCAAGGGATGTGGTTGCCGCAGCAGCAGCCTAAAATATAATTGCTTTGAGGGAGATGCATGTGGTTAACTAGGAGGCAACATGTCTGAATGTTACAAGTTGGTGTAGTACATCTGAAAACCTCCCCGAATGGGTAAGAGTTCAGCTGACTCCTGTCCAATTTCTCAGGCTGCATCAGCGGCTAATGATAGGTGACTCCCTTCTTTTTATGAAAGATAAGAACATAATAATAGCCTGCTGAATCAGACCGAAGGCCCATCTAGTCCAGCATCCTGTTCTCACAGCGGCCAACCAAATGCTACTGGAGAAACCCCCTCTGTGGTTTCCAGCAATTGTTATTTAGAAGCATACTTAGCAAGTAGCCATCATGGCTTAACTAGATGGGCCTTCGGTCTGATTCAGCAGGCTATTCTTATGTTCTTATCTCCTATAAGAAGCTGGGAGTCTAATTCTTTTTTAATGCCGTCTAGATTGGTGGCTATCAAACCTATCCATTCTTAAGGAAATCAGCCCTGAGTGCTCACTGGAAGGACAGATCCTGAAGCTGAGACTCCAATACTTTGGCCGCCACATGAGAAGAGAAGACTCCCAAGAAAAGACCCTGATGTTGGGAAAGATTGAGGGCACAAGGAGAAGGGGACGACAGAGGATGAGATGGTTGGATAGTGTTCTCGAAGCTACCAGCATGAATTTGACCAAACTGCGGGAGGCAGTGGAAGACAGGAGTGCCTGACATGCTCTGGTCAATGGGGTCACAAAGAGTCGGACACGACTAAATGACTAAACAACAACAACAGATTGTGGAAATCACTGCCTCCGGTGGGAACAAGTTCCATAGTTTGCACTACGTTAAGAAGTGCTTTCTTTTACCTGTTGGCGAATTTTCATGAGATTCCTTTTATATATATCCCAAACTGATGTTGCCATTGGAGATTGGAAAAATAGAAAGAAATCAATTTTTGCCCATTCATACAGAATCCAAGTGATCCTACGTTTATAATCTCTGTTGCATAGCTGTCAACTTTCCTTTTTCTTGTGAGGAATCCTATTCGGAATAAGGGAATTTCCCTTAAAAAGGGGGAAACATTGACAGCTTATGCTCTGTTTCTGATTTCCCGGCTTTCCAATATCAGCTATATTCACCGAAATACGAACATCCTTCAGCTGTTTCCATCCTTTATCTTAAGCCTTACTTAAGCCTTCCTAACCTAACATTTTAAATCTTTCCCCAGTCAAGCTGTAGATGCAGATCAGACTCAAATATTTTCCATCACACCTGAGGATAAATGTAAACATAGCAGGAGAATCTTCCTTAAAATCAGTCATTCCTGCTGGTTTCACAGGAGTCGATGTCCCGGTACAACAGCAGTTATAGTAATTAGACATGACAAGACATTTTCTACATACTGTTTTGTCTAATGATCTGTCAGAGGGTGTAGTTTTCATGACTTTTAATTACCACACCACCCACAGTTAGAACATGCTCACCCACCTCTTCTGTTTGAGAACTAATCCATCTTTTCATCAAATATATGGCTATTAAAGCAGCAGGTTCCTGTCTGGACTTGCCCTTCTGAAAGTACAGCAGAGAGGGAGAGAAAGAGACAGTGTGTCTTCATTGAAGGAGGCATCTTATTACACTTATGAAGAGTTTGAACTTTGAATGGAATCTATGTAGGTCAATGAGCATTCTTATTACTTCTTTCAAATTCAGTGGAACTGAAATAATGACCTAGCCATTAACTCACCTGGGAACTTCAATGGACAATTAGTGGGCAGTTTAAAAAGGTGGAAAGACTTATGAGGTGCATAACGGTGGGTCAGTAGATGAAAATATAATGAACTATACCATTGTTTCCAGGTTTAAGCTTTGTAGTCTATATTGGAAAGAATGAAAGGGACACACACTTTAGAACTGGAAAGTTGTATAAGGCCTTCTCCTGGTTACGATCTGGCAACCTTTCAGCCTGATTCTGTTCAGCTTTACTTGGAAGTAAGAAGTTAGCATGCACAGGTAACAAACCTATTATACATTTTGCAAAAAGGTAATAATAATAATAATAATAATAATAATAATAATAATAATAATGCTGCCCCTGGCATGTAAGTAGGATCTTTACTGCCAATATCTCAAAGCTTTTGGAGAGGAGGATGTAATTGGTTTCCTACTATTAATTCAAGTAAAAATAGAACAATGAATATATTCCCCATTATTAGGTACACAAAATGTAAGAAGGATAATAGCAGAATAATAATAATCTAAAACAAAAGTTAGATATGTGCAGGATTCTCCTGTGGCTAAGCAGAGCACATATAGTAACAATCCCAAAGGAGGTATGCTTTTCAGAGTGCTTTCGCCCAATGTTCATGCTGTTTTTAAAGTCTACCGTATTTTCCTCATGGGTATGTGAGGTAAAAGTTAAAATGCTCTTTTGTGGGGATTCTGGCTAAATCTCTATTGGACCACAAAACTCCCTTGGGAGCTATGTGTTCATCACTACACTTCACTTCACAAACACAAACTTCACTTCACAAACAACTCCAATAGCTGTACTTTCAAGTCTGGACAACAGGAGAAAATGTTTCTTCCCAAAAGCTTCAGCTGCTAAGTTCTGCACATTACAACTCTTTTTAAAGGAACAGGACAGGAGGACGCCAAGCTGCTTTGGTAACACTACTTGGAAAGTTTGCTGTGAATATTAAGTAAAATACCCCTTCAATACATTGGAAAGCACTGAAGTGACCATACCAGCTATTTACTCATTTGGATGAGAAAATATTTCATGATACTACACCTACCGGCTTTCAATCACTGCCTCTCACTATAATATCATATCAAGAGATTTTTGTTCCATTTAGTTTTATTTATATACCACTATTCTTCTGCCATGGAATCCCATGTGTTCATGAAACTAGAACTCAGGGGCATTTAATGAAGCAGAATGTTGGAAGATTCAGAACAGCCAAAGAAAGTTAAACTCTGCATAGCTAAACGCTGGAATTTATTCCCATAAGAAGTACTGATGGCCACCATCTTTGATGGTTTTAAAAGAGGATAAGACAAATTCATTGAGGGTGGTGCTATCAATGGCTATTAGACATAATAGCTATGTCCTATCTCCACTCTCCTACCTCCAATGCTAATTGCTGGGCATCAAAAGTGTGGGTGGTGCTGTTATGCCCATTTTATTGTGGGTTCTGTTCCATTAGCCTATGTTCCTAAGGTGGCACACATGTGGTTCCTATATTCACACATGGACCAAACCCCAGACATACTTAGCTTCAGCAAGGCTGCCATATGTCCGGACCTTAATGGGATTTCAAAGGCGGAATTGACGTCTGTGGGGAATTTCTGAAATATTCATCTTAGGCAAGCCAATCCAAAAATTGTAAAAAAATTGTAAAAAAAGAGAAGCTCAACAACTCAACAACTTGTCCTGGTTTTTACTTTTTGAAATATGGCAACCCTACCTCATGTATCATGGGATCATTTGTGCAGTCCTCTCATTAGTTATTTGATGGAAAGACTGTGGTACCTCGGGTTACAAACACCTCGGGTTACAAACACTTCAGGTTACAGACTCTGCTAACCCGGAAGTAGTACCTCGGGTTAAGAACTTTACCTCAGGATGAGAACAGAAACTGTGCGCCGGCGGCATGGCGGCAGCAGGAGGCCCCATTAGCTAAATTGGTACGTCAGGTTAAGAACGGTTTCAGGTTAAGAACAGACCTGCAGAACGAATTAAATTCGTAACCAGAGGTACCACTGTACATGCATTTCATGCATGTTTCATTTGTAAATTGCTTTGAGCATTATGGGAAAGTGACATACAAATATTTTAAATTTTAAAAAGTATCATTATAAAATAACTCTATACTAGAACAACATAATGATTCACTTCACCTTCACTATAATAAAAAACATGAAATGGCAAAGAAAGACAAAATAATTATTTATGCAACAATATTTCATTTGTCCTCCCTCCACCCAATTCCTGCACAATAACAGCACATCATAATTTCTCCTGAATAAAGCAAACCCAGAATTCCTGCCAACACCAACTGTAACATATGTTGTTGTAGCATATCTCTTTTCTTATTTTTTACATCTTGGTAATGATAGTTAATAAAGCAGAAAGTGCAGAAGGTATAGAGGTTTGTGACACATCAACTTAACTCTAGAAACATGTCATGGCAGAATTGTAATCTGGATGAAGTTGTATAGCTTCTTTAAGTAGCTCATTTCCTCCTTCATCCACCAGTTCCAATTCTATTTTTCTGCCTTTATGCCCCAGCATGAAATGAGCAGTTGGGAATAATTAAATTCCTTTTGCATCTCCGTGAGCAGAACTCGTTGAAAGCACCCTGGGAACCCAGAACTTACGTTTTGCTCCCTCCCCACATCGTATCACATTATTGTCATCTGCACAGAGAAAAACAATAAATTTCCCTAGTAGATATTTGATTATCTATGCACGTCTGTATGCATAATTCTCAGATACAACAACGAGAGCAACTAACTTTGTTAGTTTGATGGATGTCCTCAAAATTCCCATACCAAATAAAAGTAATGTTCCTGTTTGTTTTGTTTCTTGGGAAACATGAATTGAGTTATCTCTAAAACTTTCTCTCAAGATTTAACCGTCCTTTGAGGCAATCAGTATACTGCAGCCATCTTTAATGTATGTAAACTTGGCTACAAGAGATTACCTCAGAACTTGCAGATTTTTCTCATCACAAACACTTAGGAGATACTTGTTAGAATTGCGGAAAATGCATTCACAAACTCAAGGACATAGTAATAATAATAATAATAATAATAATAATAATAATAATAATAATATTTAAATCTCACCCATCTGGCTGGGTTTCCTAGCACCTGCTGATGTGCTATGCCATAGTTAATTATGGGGTTAACCAAGTGCTTCAATCTTTCATGTTTTTAACTGTTCGCCTAATGGAATTAAGCTATTCCAAGGAGTTGCAAATCTCTAACTAGTTTGTTATAGCATATTATATGTTTAAATTGTTTAAAAACAACACTGCTTTGTTTGTGTTAGGATGTGGTTCATTAAATTGTGGACAGAAACGATGCCAGCCTGGCAAAGTTTCTGTATACAATAATCATCTATCTCCCCCCCCCCCCCAGATTCTACCTGACTATATTTCTGCACCTGAACACCATTTCTCACCGTTTCTGGCATTTGTCACATATTTCTAAAGATACAAAGTTATTTTGGCTTTTTGGAGCACATTAAAGCAAATCCCTGGATGTGTGGGAACTGAATAGGTTCTCAAAGAAAACAAACAAAAAAGTGCATAGAGACAAGGAGGACTATGGACCCACACACTGGAGCTGCCAAAAAATAAAGCCTTCTATGAAGGATTAAAGTATGAATATGACAAGGGCGATGGTGACAGTCCTGACTGCTGGACTGTATAAATGTCTTTTTCCAGTTTCTTCAATGGACATCACTTCCTTTCAGATGCTTTAGATATTAGAATGAGGTAGGGGTAGGGGGTGGACTGGGAGAAAGACAGGGAGAGGGGATGCATATTTGAGTTGTCACATTTCCTTGCTGCCCTTGCAGCATGAAAAGACAAAAAGCTTCATTGCAGCGCAAACCATGCTGTCATTGTTCCATAAAGGACGACAGAATGAAAGTTAACTAATGTTTAAAATGAAGCACAATGAAAGGAAGGATCAGGCAGTGATTGGAATTACGGTTCTTTCCTTTTTTATGAGCTTTGCACTGTTTATATGGGCAGCGCTCCCAAGTCTCCCTTTATTATGGTTCAAAGCTGACACTAGAGGATTTCTTAGGATAAATTGACAGGACTATGAGTGGGCTGGCTTTCTTCTCTTCAGCAACACATGTATCACTTCCTGTGAGTTTTGCACATCGAAACCAAGGTCTTAGGGCCATTGCTTAGGAATGATTTCCGACTTTCTTTATTCATAAAGGGAACAATCCTGTGTTTCCCCACAGGCTGTCTATAGCAACTAAATCACCACCCACCAATCATAAGCACCGTTTGATTTGCTGTTTCACAGCTTTGCTGGCTCCTAAACTTTGCCTGTCATCTGAAATTATATTTTCTCGCCTACAGTCCAATATTGCTCTACATTCTGTTCAAGTATTCCCTGCAAGTTCCCTGATCTTTCCTTATGTTATTTCCCAAATAACTGTAACAAACTTTTCTAAACTCTTCTGCTCCTTCCAATTTCCTCCTCCTGTGTACTTGAGGGAGAAAAGGGTAAGCACCCTCACCTTCTCATGACTGTGGGGAGAGATCAGAGGCTTGTGGGCATTGCAAAGGACCTCAAGACACCATTACGTCCATGTTGGTGACCCCTGGATTGGTCAGGATAAAATCAGCTTTGTGTGTTTGTGGCTGCATTTGACTGTAGAGTTATTCAGAATCCATTCTTCAATGTGGCTATGAAGGAGGAAACAGAAGAGCCTATGCTTGGCAGGGGGTTGGACTCGATGGCCTTGTGGTCTCTTCCAACTCTATGATTCTATGATTCTATGGGCACAGTCTCCCTGAGCTCCCCATTGACATTTATGGGACTGTTTCAACCAAAAGCCAAGCTAGACATGATGGTGCAGTCTTTGTTATATAAATGGCAGTGGTGGGGAAACCCAAGCAGCCTTCATACCAAAAGAGCGGGAAAAGGAAGTTTATTTCTATCTCTGCTGTGGCTCTGCAAATGGAAGTTTTTCCTGAAATGCAAATGGCAACCTAGGAAATGCATATTATTATTATTTTTTGCTGAAACTGTAGTAGAAAGAGAAAGAGTTAAACTCCTTGTCCCCCACCCCTAGCCATGAATACTCATAGTTTTCCTATTCTTTTTTCTTCTTCTTCTAGCAATGTGTTTTAACTTTGGGGTTGCGGTGAGCTTTGTTTTCTTCTTGTATTTATGTTGCTTTTGATGTTATGCTTTATTTTATATATTTATATTTTATAAAGTTTCCATACTTATCTGTTGCAAGCCGCCCAGAAAACTTTATGTTATGGGGTGCTGTGCAAGCATCATCCACATAATCAATAAATAAAAATGTGGGCATTTTCACTTTCACCTGCACTCCATCTGAGCTTCTGGCACTCAGGAATGCAACAGCAGCCTGACAAAAAGGTGGACAGGCTGTAAAGTTTTTAATTATTATTATTGCCCTTCTCTCTAGTAATCCTAGAAAGCGGATATTCTTCATCTGAGCAACATAGGTCATTTGGTCAGGTCACTGCCTGTGATATATTAAACCACTATTTTTCCAACTAACCTGCTTAACAAGGTTAACTGAAATGTGGTAGGGAAAGTTGGACACATGGCATTTATTATTCTGTTTAGAAATCAAGACTTTTTGGCTGAAGGACACCTCCTGTACATAAACACACGAAAATGCTGTTTTGACTAGAACTTGGCATCTCAATTCTACAAGACCATCAACCCTCTTGAGAGATTTAGTAGCCTCCTCCTGTATTTCAACTGACTCATCTGGGAAAGTGCCAGTGTGAAAAACAGATTATATATTCACCATAGCAATGAAATTGTCAGCATGCCCCAAGTCATTGGTGCATTGTTGAATCTTAGTGGTTTGGCTCTGCTGTGGACACATTTTGTTGGGATTAATTGCGTTACCAATGGCTTTATGGATGGTGACACTAGTGAGCATTCCCACTTACACTTTTGTATCACGGGGTAAATGCCTATCCTACATCGCTTCTATAGCAGGAATGAGGGGCCTTTTGGAATCCCAGTTCTCATCAGTCCTAGCCAACATAGCCAATGGGACAATGGGAGTTCAGAAAGATCTGCATTAGGTTTAAGTTTAGGGGGAAATATCAGATCACCGAACTAAAACCCCTTTTTCTGTTTCAGATCACCATCAGTCCATAGGCTAGCAAGAACCAAATGAAGTTTACCAAAGTGCCTAGGTCAACCATTCCGCTATTGACTTTCTATGACACCTGCGGAAGTTAGCATAACTTAAAAGGCTTTTTTTTGGGGGGGGTTCTGTTGGAATATACTGTTTTTATTATTGTATGGTCTTTTGGAAGATCATGACTAATTTGTATTCTAAAAAAAGCTTGTTAAACCTGCTTCAAATCCCCCCCATTTAATGACTCAAGCTTAGACATGGACACATTGTGTTATAAAAAGTTGCAATTACTAATTTTTTATCTCTCAATATCAGCGCTAGTAAATATGGATGGGCAAGTGGTGACCAGGGAGTTGCAATTTGTCACAGTTCCCTGGCACACACACATTTACAGATATGCTTCTTCTCTTCACACAGTTTACTAACAAAAATGCATCTGTTGAGTACAGTGTGTATCAGATCTCGATCTACACGTTTTCTTCAACATTTTTATATACTGAATTTGCTCACCCATTTTGTGTATTGCAGAAGGAAGACTAAACCTTAATTCTGCAAAGCAGCTTTTGAACCATTCATTATTTCCTTGCCAGATACTAGCAGTACCTGGGTGTGGTGGTTGAAAACACACACAGAGAGTTTTGTGAATAGGTATTTGTGATAAATCCTGAATTAATAAACGAACATTTGTGCATGTTTCCTGTTTCTGCCAAAAATCACAGCTGGCCGAAGAAAAAGTGGTTTGAGTACCAATGTTCCTTCTAGTGGAATATTTCTATTTTTAGCCCAGAGAGTTTTCTCTTCTAAGCCTGTGTACACACTCCTGCCTTTGAAGCACTGTGGATTGGCGTTTTCTAAAAGCACTTTTGTAGGCATTACTTTGCAAGTGTCTATACTTGTGCACAGTGAAGGCTGATGTCCATTGAAATTGGTGGGGCTACGAGGTCACAGAGGTTTGGCCAATGAGGTCACAGAGGCCAAATTGCTCTGATTTATTCCCCATCCTATGATTTTTCAATGGGGCATCATGATTGTAAACCTGGCTACACACATACCCTACCCCACATCAAATTCAGGACAGGCAGGCTGGAGAAATACTTTTTATTACAGTATTAACCTTCTTTAATTAACATTATTATTATTATTATTGTTGTTGTTGTTGTTGTTGTTGTTGTTGTTGTTGTTATTTAGAAGACATCTGAAGGCAGCCCTGTTTAGGGAAGTTTTTAATGACTGATGTTTTAATGTATTTTTAATCTCTGTTGGAAGCCTTCTAGAGTGGCTGGGGAAACCAGATGGGTGGGGTACAAATAAAAAATAATAATAATCACTACTACTACTACTACTACTACTACTACTTATTGAGTTTGTATCCATTCCACTTTTCCTTCAAAGAGCTCAGTGTGGTATTCATGGACCTCCTCTTCCCCATGTTATCCTCACAACAACCCTGTCAGATAGGTTAGGCTGAGAGGCAGTGACTGGTCCAAGGTCACCCAGTGAACTTTATGGCAGAGTGGTGATTTTAATTTTGATCTCCCGGCTCCTAGTCCACTTAATATCCCCCCATTTTATTCCACTTCCTGCAAAGAAGATGTAGAAGTGAATAAACTGGAGCAGGGCAGGGTAATCTTTTCCTATATGTCTAGAAATTGTGTGTACATGGCTTAGACTGATTGTGTACAGTATACAGAGAAACCCAAGGCAAATCTGATTGACACATTTTCTCCATGGAATGGAGAAAACACAATCATTTTCACTGTTGGGTGAAGATGTGTCTGTACACACAGTGCTAGCAGCAGTCAACGTTTTAAAGTTGGTAGACAGCGGTAGTGCTTGTATTAACTCTGAGTAGGATGAAAGAGTATACTGTCAGAGAAATTACACACAGATGAAATATGGGTAAGAGAGAGAAAATTCCCACTGTTGATATCAAACGATTCCAAGTTATTTTCCACAAGTCTTCCCCTTCAATTATTAGACATAATATTTCCAAGCCAAAGAGCTTTCTACAAAGTCTTTGTATGTTTAACCAAGTCAGAGAATCAGCTCTGCTGCTTCATCAACACCTTTCTCCTACTGCAACTATTTTCCCACTCCCTCCACCACAGAACAGAAAAGGGAGTCCCTCTATCGCTTTCCCTAAGTGAGGTAATTCATGAAATCTGGTAGCAGTGGGCTTTCAATGCCAGCTACAGAGTGCTGCTTCTGTTTTAATTAAGTAGTGAATGAAAAATAAAGAAATGGAAACAAAAGAAGGGGAATGCCCGGAGCTTCTCCTTGTCTCAAAGAACCCCCTCCCTTTCTTGGGTGGTCCATAAGACCAGGTGTTTCTGGGAATTTTTTTGAGATGGGACTGCCTTACACCACCTTGCCTTGCAGCCTCCATATAAAGGCTCCCAGTTTCCCTTGCTTGGCATTTGCTGGCATGTTCCTAACCTGACTATCAAGAGCATGACCCTTCTATAGTGGAAATCCCATTTCCCCACTCTCTGGGACTCACCTGCTGCCAGTTTCCCAGGCTCTTTCAGCTGGCTCCGCCCCTTGCTTTTAGTGCATGAGAGGTTGGCCCACCAAGCTGGGGTGAATCAGTGCTTGTCCTCAGGAGAAATGGGTGTAGTTGCCACAGTTGTTGCTTTTTTACTTCTTTGTAAGTTCCAGAATGTCAGTAGTGTGGGAGTGGGCTTCAGGGACTGTTCAGTGCCATCTTGCAATGACTGCTTCAGCAATGCACTCACAAATTCTTTCTTCTGTTCTCAAGCCTTCATCCAGGCTTTGTCCTTTCCCTTTCCCTTTCCCTCAGTCTTGAGTCCCTGTGCATTTTACTGATACCACCTCCTTTTCCTTATTTTGTCTCCTTGGACTAGGCTCCCTCATTCCCAGTTTATTTGAAGCAGCAATGGGTAGCCAAATGCACTTAGCTTATGCACAGGAAAGTAGCACCTTCTATTTCTTTGCACTTGAACTGTTCAAAAGCCACCTACATATCTCCAACATTTCTCCAGTGAAAATAGGGATGTCCCATCCCATAATGATTATTTTATTATTTATGCCCCACACATCTTCCTGGGTTGCCCCAGCCACTCTGTGCAGCTTCCAACACATATAAAAACAAAATAAAACATTAAACATTAAAATAAACTTTCCTATACAGGTTTGCCTTGAGATGGCTTAGGGGTCGGATAACTTCATACCCTCCAACATTTGCCCAGTGAAAATAGGGTCATCCCAAGGAAAAGTGGGACATTCTGGGATCAAATCAGGGACACCCCTGGAAAATAGGGGCACTTGGAGGGTTTGCACCTAAGGGATGAAAAGTATTGCACATATATGCTTTTTAATAATAATAATAATAATAATAATAATAATAATACACTGCATGGTGATATTTAAAAAAAAAAAAAACTAGCATGAATGCTGAACACGTAAATATAAGTAGTTTTGCTAGGCAACAATTTGCCATAATTGGCAACTTCTAAGCAAAACAACTACAAATGAACTTTAGTTCAAATGTGACTTGTTCCAGTTTAGTGGAAACAGTTCAGTATAAATGAAATGTTATTTCTGAAATGTATGAATCACTACTGTTTTTAACAAAAGTTAATAACTCCATGGATTGACTTGTTAGTCTTGGATCAGGATTCAAATATGAGATTTAAATCTGCAAATGAACCATGAAGCTTAATCAGGTTTCCTTAGGTCTGTCATCTTCTTCCAACCTAACTTATCTTGCAGGGTTGTTACACAGATAAAATAGTGTGTGGAGAAACCCATATACACCATCTTGCATCCCTTGGAGTAAGCTTGTTATACAAAAGTGATTTCTTTCAGTGGATCTACTCTAAGTAAAACTTAGTTGAATAAAACCCATGTGCAGGAACATGCATGCATGGAGGCCCCTATTTAGATCTCTGAACAATTAGGGTGAAGATCTGAAGGGGGCTTTTAAGTGTGTTCAGGTGAATGCACTTAGAATCATAGAATCATAGAATCATAGAGTTGGAAGAGGTCACAAGGGCCATCGAGTCCAACCCCTGCCAAGCAGGAAACACCATCAGAGCACTCCTGACATATGGTTGTCAAGCCTCTGCTTAAAGACCTCCAAAGAAGGAGACTCCACCACACTCCTTGGCAGCAAATTCCACTGTTGAACAGCTCTTACTGTCAGGAAGTCCTTCCTAATGTTTAGGTGGAATCTTTTTTCTTAGAAATCTCCTCACAGCAGCAAACCATCTTACAAGCATTCCTGATCATGAAGAGATTTCTAAGCAAGTTCAACAGAACATGCTTAGGAAGATCCTTCAAATGTTTGCACTAAAGACATGAGGACCTAACTAGGAGCTCACATGTTTTCAGGCTGAAGCTTAATTTCTCCCAGGACAGGTAACCAGGGACATTGGCTCTGTTTACTGATAGCCATCAAAGATAAAACAAAACGAAAACAACACAAAGTGGCAACAGAAAAGTTCACTGTTCCTTTATTGTAATAACAAGACATGCCCTTTCTGTTCTGAACCTGTCACACTCATTGCTTTTCCAGGATGTTACCTGCTGAGGGGCAATGCTGTGTAAATCAACAAGGTTAGCCGCCCCGACAGGCTATCATTCACAGGCCTCACTCAAACCCACTGACTTTTATAAGACAAGGCAATGGCTCAGCAGGGGAAAACAGACAAATGAGAGAATGTGGGGTCAAATATTTATAGCTGAGCACAACAGGTCTGAACTCCCATGGCAAAATGGAACATGGTGGTAAAGAAAACATAATATGGAGAAATGTGTAAACATAACACCATTCAGTCCAGAGATCAATTGAACACAGTATCAAATGGCAAAATTAGCAATGCTAATGGTGGCTAGTATGAAAGACACAGTGTCTATTGCCTTTAGAGCTTTGTCGTTTAAAGAAATTGGCCTTAAACTCGACAGGATCTTCTACGACAACTTCTCGGCATCAGGAACTGGCTTGTATTCTACCATTCAAACATATGAATGGCTATTCATTGAAGAAGAAGAAAACTGTCATAGAGGAATTTACAATGGGCATGCACAGCAATCTGTGTGAAACTGGCCAAGTTACAAGTCACATTATATTTGCAGCAAACTGCATTTTATACGTTGGAGATTATATACTGCATTTGTGTTTGTGTGAGTGTGTGTTTTCCTACAGATTTGCACCCTTAGTACAACAAATAGTGTTTGAGAACAGGAAAGAAACCTTGATTTAATTGGGATTGGTCAGACTGGAGGGGAAACTCTTCCAAACTCTTGTTCCTAGGCACCTGATTCTGAGAGGAAGATACTACCAGTACAAGAGGCGGTTGTGGAGAGGAGTAACAATTAACCCACAAAAACCCAGCTCATACTTCTAGGCCAACTGAGCTAATGGATAAAATGGTTGACAAAGATTCTATGTTGAAGTAGTTGATAAACCATCCAGAAATCTTTCTCGCTGACTAGGGAAGGCCTTCTGGAGGTATTTGTTGACTCTTGTGGTGTCTGCAAATGATGAAGGACATAAAAAGTTATTCTATCCTGGCACTTTTTTTTTATTAGGTTAGTAGGGTTTTCACTCTTTTGGCTGTTGGCAGGCCTAAGCCATGGCTATTAACTTGTGATATTTGAAAGAGCCTTTTTGGATATGTTTTCAAACAGGAAATTTCTGTTGCCAGCTTCCCTTTGTTATCATCACCTTGGTCTTTATCAGTTAATTGGAGCCATTCTTCTATAACTTATTCTTCCTAGACAGTGTCTCATTATTTCAGACAATTAGCTGAAGCACCTGGTAAAACCTGTCCCATTTCTGAGAAAAAATGTTCTCTTTCACAACATGGCTCTTTTTTTTTTAAGATGGATGAAACTTGGTTCAGGCTTTTACGAGGAGACTAATGATGGGAAACAAAAGACAAGTAGCAAGGTTTTTTAAAATTCATATTAAAGATAATATTTGCACATGATGTGAAAGCAGATGTGTAAGTGAGTCACCTATTATAGTTCTATAAACTGAGTGAAAAGGGGGATTCGTGTATCTTCCCTATAGGAGATGCATGATTTTCTGTAGGGAATTGATGTGGGAGCTACTACTTCATAAGAGTGGGGGAAATGATGTTTCCATAGTGCATGTAAAGTCACACAAAGATACCAAGAAACATAAATGAAGGGGGATCTGCAAACTGATTCCCAAGGTTGACTTGGGTTGTCAGAGCTGGGAGAAGCAAGCAAATCTAGGAAGGAATAATGCACCCCCATCCTGTGAGGCTTCCTCCAGGCTGATCTCCCCTGATTCGTTGAACAGCTCTCTCTGCAAACTGTTTTGAGGGTTCCTCTTTTCACCATGCTCTGTGATTTGGATCTATCCCTACCACAGTAGCCAAAGATGAGGCTAGTCAGTTCAAATAACTGTGTGAAATTTAGCATCACTAGTTCTTTGGGGTTCACACCAGCTCTGCTTTGCACCCCAAGTGTTTGGGAAAGTGTCCTTGAACTGTGAAAACACCTCTTCCTTGTCCGTTTGGAGGAGAAAGAAGGATATGTGAGTGTGTGTCAAACTAGCTTACTGCACAAAAGTGAAATGTACATTCGTTGCTTTCTTCCCTTTTGCCTCTGTTGGCCCCCACCACTGTTGTGTGGCCCTCGGAAGGTTGCACAGAAGGCAATGTGGCCCTCAAGCCCAACCACTCTCTAGCTAATATCATAGTGCATCACATGAAAATACTAAATTACAGTGCTAGAAATAAAGTGAGCGTTTTATTTCAAAAATGTAATGTATATATTCATATTAAATGTATTGTTTTAAAATCCACATGGTTGGCCTGAATAGCTCCCCCCCCTCCATAAAACACATGCAAAGAAGTATGCAAATAATAATTATAATTTTCCTTTCAACAGAGTTATCTGCTCAACTTCAGAATGACATTTGAAGATGACACTTTATTCATCGCTGCCACTATTGCACACTAATTAAACTAACTGAGGACCTCTATAACTCTACACTGAATTCAACAGGAATGACTCCCCTTGATTATTAATGATCTTTTCATTTTCAAGGAAAAGAACAAAGTTATCATCAGGAAAAAACTAGTGATTAATTGCAAGTCGATTTGCCCAGAAGCAACAGAAAAACAATAAAAGGCACCTTTGCCAGATAGCAGCAAAGCTATTCTTTTAATGGTGTCAGGAAAACAGTGAAATGAAGACTTCTGGGGCTACAGATCCTCAAATGTCCATCATTCTACTCAGTATATTATTTTTTATGCTTATATTCTAGACCTTTCACATTTACATGTATTTTGGCATTTCTGTTATACTGTGATACTATTTCTCCAAAAATGAACTATTTAAATTCACTGCTGCTCTTCTAGGGTACAAATGGTTTTTTGTCCACGAACAGCCAGCAGAACTGCAGACAGATTGGACATTGGAAGTAATTACATAATTTCTGAAATTCAGTTTTGCGGGAGGAATACAGAAAGGGCAGCCACATTAATTCCTACTTTTTAAAAGACCAACTCCATAATAAGGTACATTGTACACGGAGAATGACCACAACCCAACATAAAAGTAAGAATGTTTAAGCCCATTGTAATGAATAGACTCAAGCCTGCTTAACCCTGTATTAGACTGTGGCAAGTCCAACGCTCTGTCTCTTTTCAGTTTCCAGCTTCAGCACAGACCAAAACAAATGCTAGATCTTGGCCTATTGTTCTCCTTCCTACAAAATGACATGGTCTCCAGACAAGTTTGGAGAGCTAGGGGAAAACCTACCCGGTCATTCTGGAAGCTAGTTATTCTTATGGCAATATGGCCAACTAATGTAGATTGGGTGCTTGGCTTGGGCTATAAATTTAACAAAGAGATGATTTGACCACTTCAGCAGTCCTTTCCTCTACAAACTGCAGCCTTACAAGGGCACAGGCTTGGTTAGGACCCACAAGGCATTAGCCAAACTAATGCCCTAATCCTATAGCGCTATGAATTTAAGGTGTGATTTTATAGAAAACTTATTATAACCACTTGGGAACCTATGAAAGTCTACGTGGTCTAAAAACTTTAGGATACAAGTTCAGCCTAAAGATTGACCCAAAGTATGGTAATCTTCATTTTATAATGGATCCCTCCAGATAGGAAGATGATCAGATATTCAGTACTGAGGTGATGATCTTCACAATTATCTGCATTGATAAATAATCAAGATCATAATTTGAGCTTCAGCAGGACAGAAATGGCGAGATTTCTTACTGGATCATAGGACATACCACACAGGAGCTGTCATTCATATCCTAAGATCCTACAGATTTTCTTTTTTAAATGTTGAATGTATATAAATATATGTGAAGAAAACACTGAAAAATGGCATTCTAACCCATATAATGCAGATGTAAACATTGTAAGGCATACACTAAATCAAACCCCACTGCTTTACTGTACAGTGGTACCTCGCGTTAAGTACTTAATTCGTTCCGGAGGTCTGTTCTCAACCTGAAACTGTTCTTAACCTGAAGCATCACTTTAGCTAATGGGGGCTGCCGCGCCGCTGGAGCACAATTTCTGTTCTCATCCTGAAGCAAAGTTCTTAATCCGAGGTACAGTGGTGCCCCGCAAGACGAATGCCTCGCTAGACGAAAAATGCGCAAGACGAAAGGGTTTTTCATTTCTTGAGTTGCTTCGCAAGACGATTTTCCCTATGGGCTTGCTTCGCAAGACGAAAACGTCTTGCGGGTTTGCTTCCTTTTTCTTAAAGCCGTTAATACCCGGGGAATCCGCGCTCCGCAAGACGAAAAAATCGCAAGACGAAGCAACTCGCAGAACGAATTAATTTTGTCTTGCGAGGCACCACTGTACTATTTCTGGGTTAGCAGAGTCTGTAACCTTAAGCGTATGTAACCTGAAGCATATGTAACCCGAGGTACTACTGTATTATAGACAAAAGAGGGACACAAATATGGATACAAAGTGATCTCTCTCTCTCTCTCTCTCTCTCTCTCTCTCTCTCTCTCTCTCAACAAATTTAGTAAGGCCAAAGGGAATATGCCTGCAAGATATAAATCCTGCTTGCTACTTTGTTAGAATATACTGGTAGTTTGAAGTTCTAAAACTAGCACAAACCCATTGCTTCCAGTCCGTGAATTATGTTCACTGTTTAGCGCTTTTGTATCCCACCCCTCCTCCACACAACTCAGGGCTGTATACTTTAGGGTAATCTCCGCTGCTGAATCTCATTTTATCCCCACAACAAACCTATGAGGTAGGTTGACAGTAAGTTGCCCAAAGCTACCTAATGAGCTTCTTAGCTGAGGAGGAATTTAAATCCGGATTACTGAAGTCAAAGTTTAGCAGTCTATCATCTATATCACATTCTCTTGCAACATGTGACTTTGTAAAATTCTTCTGTCAGCTACTCAGCAGAAGCATGCTACAAGTGCTTTTTACCTGCATTTCCCATATCGTATTGATCTCTTCAAAATGTTGTCATACGGTGCTATATTTTAAGTGAAAATGCTTCATCCCTCTTCACCCAAAGGAGACTGATAGTGAAAGGCAAAACTTCATCATCACTTCATAAAGATTTGGACTATAGGTTAGCACAAGAGTCTGAAAAGTGTTTGATTCCATTGAAATAAATACAAAATCCTTAGCATGAAATAAAACCTAGCTAGATTACTCATTCCTAGGCCGCTTCTCATGATGAACCAGTAATAAAACTCGAATCTTCCCCTCATAAGAAATCAATAGAGTAGATATTTACCTAGAAGGCTTAATTTTTATATAATACAGTTTAATTTATTTTGTTTCTGTCATGTTTCAATTAAAGTGTTTATCCATTATTATTTATTTTGGTTTAATTATTCCCTTACTCAATTTAAGGTTCGTTAAGGAGTCACATCTAGTGCACTTAAAGTGGGGTTATGGACTTTTAAGAGGTTGTTCACTGGAGATTTTCAGTAAGAGGTTTTCAAGTTGCCACGTAACACTTTCTAATTCTCTCAAACAGTTGGGGATTTCTGATAAGAAAAGATAAACTGGGAATGCAGCAGCTTTAGAAAACTATGATTTGTGTGACAGATCTAGTAGGGCAAACATGATTCTCACATCTTCAGAATACTAAATTGCTGGAACTGAAAGGCTTTGAGATCAAGAAAATCCTAGTCCTAGCTCAAGGAGGGATATTATCATGTAACACATAAGGTGTGTTCAAGTGCTTACCTGAACATGTGAATGTGAATCAGGGGCGCACGCAGAACATCCTGGTGCACATCATCCTATGTGCTCAGTCTCCTGCAGGAGAAATTCTGCAGGAGACTGACCCACATCTGTCTATGCAATCTGAGAATCTGATAAAGTGTAATCCCTAGTTGTGTGAGATGTTCCTCTCACATTTAAGCAGATATGAATGGGGACGCAGAAACTTAGCAAGAGATAGCTACCTTATTCCGAGTCAGACTACTAATCTAGCTCAGGATTGTCCACAGTGATGGTTATCCAGGGTTTCAGTTTTTCTGGAGATACTGAACCTCAAACCTGAGGCCTTTTGCATGAAAAGCAGTTGCTTGAAAAGCAGTTCTTCTGCATGCAAAGCAGCTGCCAAGCTGTTGCCAAACATATTGCTCTGCTTTCCTTTGAACCACATCTGTAAGGCCGAGAGAGGGAGGTCTTGTCATCTGGGCAGCCCAGGACCTTCATACACGCTGTCCATGCTTGTGCCTGGGGTAGGTCCCTTCTGTGCTACTAACACAGCAGTTTGACTTCACCCCTGGAAGCACACTCCATTGTCTCTTGAGACAGACGGATTCCAACACCTGTAATTTCTAATGGGTGTTATTGTAAATCACCTTGAGGTGTTTTCATAATTGGCACCATATACATAGGTAAACTAATTAATTAAATAATAGATGTGATAGCCAAAAGGTATAATCTTCATGCTCAGGAAAAGTTCACACCGTTTTAGCGGAAGTCGAAATAAGCAGGGGATGGATTTTGACACTGAAGCTAAGAGGAATGCGTCAAAAAATGGTTTCCCCCTTACAAAACATGGTTGACTTCATTCTTTTAGGCTGTTGCTGTTCACATATCAGGATAAGACTGATGGCCTTTTCCCATCCCGATGTTCTACCTGCTCAGGTGATCTAGCATCCTCCTGAAAACAGTACAGCCACACAGTCAAGAAACAAGATTGATTCATGCTTCTCTCCAAATAGATCACAACACAGAATAGAGAGTAGAAAGGTGAATGGCCTCTGAGCGTCTCTTCACTACAGCTAGCAGTATAAAGTTGTGAAACATAAAAGAACTGAGAGTCAACCCTCAGTCTACACTTCTGTGTTATATTATAAAGGCATATTGCATAACCTGGAGAAAATTGCACTGCTTGGTCCCAGCATTCTTTTATTGTACTACACTGCCCTCTGCAGGAGAAATCCAGAATATGTGTCACTGAAAATACATCCGTTTCATAAGTGCCATCCTGAAATGTTTAATGCTACTCAGTTTGTGATAAAATTATTTTTATCATATATGTGCCAGCATTTCATTTTAACTTCATTGCATTTATTTATTGCATGTTACTAAATCACATGCATAAATCAAATGATAATAGCATGTGTATGTTTATATAAAATTGATAGGTCTGGATTGTGTGTGTGTGTGTTACCTGTGCTGGGAAATGCAAAATCGCTATACTCAGGTAGAAAATAAAATATTTTAATCACCACTGTATTTCTTTTGTTTCTGCAAAAATAACCTAGAATTAATTAAATTATTATTGTATTTGTACAAATATCTTATAATGGCATATTTCCCCTCGGAGTTACACGATTTAAAAATAAACAAAGAACAAGCAATACAATTAACCATTTACCAGTTCTCACCAAACTGAAGAATCTGTGCCACTATGAATTTTGATATTTCAAATGCTTAACTGCAGATAAGGGCTCACATGATGGTTGAAACCAGGAACGGGGAGCCTAGCCTGTCCCAATGATCCATGGTGCCATCTTGTTTATATAAACTATTCCCACCTGTCACCCAGATGACATCACCTAATGCCACCTGTCAATAACCACGGAGACCCCCTGTGGAACTTGATGATCTGCACCTCACTGCAGCACTTACCAGGCTACTTCACGCCTAGTTTAAACACTTGTCTCTGTCATTTAGCATTCTATGTGGAGAATGAATGAATATCTATATCTATATCTATATCTATATCTATATCTATATCTATATCTATATCTATATCTATATCTATATCTATATCTATATATCTATATCTATCTATCATCTATCTATATCTGCATGCAGTGCTTTTTTCTGGGGGGGGGGACGCAGGGGTCTGCATACCCCTAAGCATTTTGTGAATCTAAGTTTGACCTGATTAAGGGGCAATATTTCAATATGAGTAGGAAAATGAGAGTACCACTAAACATTTTTTTATAGACAAAAAGCATATATATGCATTCTGTCATGTGAGGCCCTACCACCAACTTTTATTTTTTTATAAATTTTTATTGACTTTTCACATTTTATAAAGACAAACACATACACACAGACAAAGACAACACATATGAAGTTTCATATCCTTACTTTCCTAACCCCAGTTCTTGACCTCCCCCCACCCCCCTTCATACATCCTAATTCAATTAAATTAGCTCAGCAAGTTCATATCTCTCATCCTTTACATATTATTATTGTATATATATATATTTTTAAAGAAATACTTAATTCCTTTTACTTGGCCAAATTCCAGTTTTCTTATAAATATTAAATCCTTTTCTAAGGTCGACTCGAATTCCTTCCACGAATTTCCCTTCTATCTTAAAAATAGATCATAATAATCAAACACAAAAGTCATAAACATTTTTTTAAAAATTCTTTTTCTCCCCCCCCCGCCCCGGTTTCTGTCCCTTCCCAATGTCCCCATGTCCACAAAAACAGTCTTTAGCCTGGATTCCTCACATCTGAGGCCTTTAAGTCTCTGTCAGTCTCTCTCTGCCGATTTTGTTGGTAGCCCTCTTTGTTGGTCCTCGGGTCTCGAAGGAGTTCTAGCTCAGTCTCATCAAATTTTCTTCCATCCAAAGTACTTGGTACCAGCTGCTGCGAAAGGTCAGCTAATCCATACTCAAAGAGGAAGCCCCAATCATATTTCTTGTTTCTTTTAAATTCAAATATTCCAAGTGTTCCTTTTTTAGGGGCTTCCTCCCTCCTCTTTCGCATCTTTCGCAGATTTGTAATCCAAGGGTCTTCTTCTTTGTGTTCTGACAATGTAGGCTTGTGGTTGGTACTCTCCATCTGTACTGGCCCTTGTTCACTCTCCCCCTGTTCCGAAGTTATCTCTTCCAATTCAGCTGCAGATTTTTTCCCAGTCAAGTCCATTGTGCCTTCAGCAGAGTCACTTATTTTAGAGTTCAAGGTTATAAGTTGTTTACTCATAACCGTAGTCTGCTCCTGCAACTTTCCCACAAGAAAGAACATTCTTTCTATCTCTGCCTGTAATTTTCCATCTGTAGCCATTGTAGTGTTTCAATGTTTCCCCTAGGGGGATTCTGGTTACTTATTAGTCTTTTCCCACTAGTCCGTTACCTTGTTATTTCCCTACTTTGTTTCCAACCACTTTAGTTCAAATATAACAAATTTAGCCCAGAAAGGTGTTAAATAATAAAGTTTTTAACTTTCACTGCCCATTTGACAGCTCCTTTGACAGCTGTCAAACTCCTTGTTCCTTTTTCTCCAGCTTACATAGAGGACACTCCCGGGTCTGGGGGGGTTTAAACAAAAGCTTCTAAAGTTCCACTCTTACTCTCCAGCACAAATCTTCTTCTGTCAAATTCATGAAAAATTTATCTTTTAAAAAACACCAAAAAGAAAAAACTCTCCACCTTAGTTCTCCGATCCTTGCTTTAAATTTTCTGTAAGCAGGGGGGGTGCGGAATTCCCTTTAGCACATCCCCCGGTCGTGCCGAATTCAAGGATAGAAATTTTAAAGTCCAAGTTCCAATCTACTCACGGATTAATTAAAGTCCGAATTTCAGGGAAGAAAGTCAGCGGTCTCCGGCCATGGCTCGCGGCTTCGCTCCACTGCAGTAGCGGTCTACTCACAGCACCACGCCACTCTCCGTACCCTCTCCGTAGCCTTTAAAAAGGCTCTTCGTGGGTCGGGGGGGCGCTTTAGGTGCCCGCCAAGTCACCAAGTCCGCAGGCTTCCGCGCCTGCGGTTTCTGAGGGTCCCCGCGTCGCCGTCGCGGTAGAACCCTTCTCCAGTGGAGCCGATTCCCTCCGGAGCTCGGAGGGAATCCGCCATTAACCAGATCGCGCTAACCCGGAAGTCCCTACCACCAACTTTTAAACCTGCCAATAACTGTTATATGTGCAGGAATTAGAAGCAGTGGAAAGCTTCAATTGCTGCCCCCCCCCCCGTTAAAACTGTGTTGAAAACACAGGAGCAAGCGAGGCCTTTTTTGTTTTCTGTTTTCTGGCCACCTGCAGTCAGACATAGCTTTCCTGCTTCATCTGTGATACCAAGCCTCCAGTATTACGTGTTCTTGTGCTGCACCGTTCCTCTCAAAGGTTCCCAGGGTGGCTAACTATCGAAACAAAAGTACAGTCTTAAAAAGTAACTGTTAAAAACCCGGATCCACGATAAAATACAATTGGACAGCCAGAGGCAAAGTAGCAACCACTCTCCCTAGGTCCCAAACATCTGTGAAAACAGATAAGTGGATGTAACCACTTGGCTGGCTGCATAGGATCATGTCAAGCGGTGAGGAGAATTTTACCACACAGTTGGACACAAAGTGAGGGAAGAAAGTGACAAGGTTCTCTCCACACTGGTCTTCAGCCAGTGTTCGGTGGTGTTTGTTATTAAATCAATGCTTTCTTCACAGCCCTGATTTTAAAACATGAATCACAACGCCATTTGTGATGGAACAATAATTAGGAATGGAATAACAAAACAATGGGGGGGGGGGAATCAATCAATCTTGGCTTTGTTTTTGTGGAGATCAGACCCATTGCCCTCTCTCAAAGAGTTCCATGTCCCTTAAGAGTTCTTTTGTTCACGTATGTTGTACGTACACTGGTTCATTTAAAGGTTTTTGCTGTATTGAAAGTGTAGGCTTTAATTAGAAATTAAAACTGTTCTCAGCCCTAATACTGATCATTCTTGTTGTCTCAGGGCACAGTGTTCACCCTGTGCCACCACTGGGATCCTGGCACATGAATATATTCCTTTCTGCCTCAGGACATCCAGACCTCAGCTGTGAGGGTCTTTCTGTATCTTTCTGTTTCTATCTTCCTTCCCTCCTTGTTGCCTGTAGGCTCTAGCATACCAAATCAGCATTTAAAAACACTTACATCTAATCAGAATCTGAGAGGAGATAGGAGCTTTCCCCAGGGTTTTAATTTGTCTGTTAAATAACAACATGCTTGGCAGCAGAAATGTACCCTTTTAATCTAAGTTTCCCTTGGTACCATGGGAAGTGTTAAAATTAGATTTTTTACATTTACAAAGCCAACAGGCCTTGACTTCAAACTTGCGAATAAGTGGTAATTAGCATGACGCCTAGCTGAATTCCTGGGAGGATGCTATTATTTTAATTTACTGTTCTAATTTTAAAGTTATTATTTGAACTCCCATATCAAGGCGCTGTAAACAATTAATTTGGAAACTTGCCTTTCAACTACAATGGTACCTTGGTTTATGAACTTAATCCATTCTGGAAGTCCGTTCTTAAAGCACAGCATTCTTAAACCAAGGCGTACTTTCCCATAGCAGCGGGGCACTCAATTTACTAATGGAACACACTCAACATGTTCTGCTTCCAAGGCAAAGTTCACAAATCAAAACATCTACTTTTGGGTTTGCAGCATTCTTAATCCAAGTTGTTCATAAACTAAGCTGTTCTTAAACCAAGGTAGGTACCACTGTACTTGACTGGTGCTCATGTGCAGACTGGATTTGGCTGATAGGCAGGAAGCTCTGCTGTCTCCTTCCTTGTGGTCTTTACATTAGATTTCATAGAATCATAGAATTGTAGAGATGGAAGGTATGTGTGGGTCATCTAGTCCAACCCCCTGCAGTGCAGGAATCCTGGCCATAGTTGTCCCTGGCTGGGCTCGAACCACCAACCTCCTGATTAACAGCCAGACACACTACCAGCCCTATCTGGTATGATCTGGCCTTCTGCAGGCAGCAATTTCTGGGCATCATTGCAGTGCAATAAATTGTCAATTGCTGTCAATGATTGAGTAAGTTATTATACAGTATCTTAACCCACCATGGAGGTGAAATTTGATTCCCTCCCCCAGGCCCCCAAATATCTTGGGCTGTCATACTAAAAGTATTTAATTTCACAAAATGTAATTATGTAACAGTCTGCTAAAAGTTTATTACAGCAGGCAACACCCCCCACGACGTCTACGTGATTGTGGGATGGAGAGATGTTTGCACTGTGGGGCATCTGTTTTTTCTTCCCCTCTCCAGGCTCATGCAGACCCCCAAAATCTGCTCCATAGGCTCTTCTCCCAACACTCAGGTTTTAGGTTTAAGTTGCACACTTGCACTATGTTGGACGTCACAAGGAGAGTGTAAGAAACTTCCAGGAGAGATGTTTGAAAATAACGCCAGTAAATATTGAACTACAAGAGACAATATATTTCAGGTAAAAGGCAATGTCATAAACTTTGGCAGGTAAACTGTAAGAGCAAACAGCGGCTGGATGCTCAGAGATGACAAAGAAAACAGTAAATGCACTTCCAAAAATGATGGGGAAATAAGATAAATTTAACCTGTGTCAAGAGAACCAGCCATCATGGGGAAAAGAATAGAGTTGTAAATCTGCTGCATGAATGTTGAGGAACACATGAGTATAATGTTGTTCTAATCCTATGGTTCTGCTAACCTGGCAGGTGCTATGCCACAGGTACATCAGAATTTTGTAGTCACACAAACCCAGCAGCAAAGTTTTTTTTAAAAAAAACGGGATAGGAATATAGTAGTTAAAACAAGAGCTAATGTAACAGCATCATGCTAACTGTGCCACCGTCTGCCAATTACATAATTATGCATAATTATTAATTAATAAATTAATTAAATTTGTATACCAATCTTCATCCGAAGATCCTAGGGCAATTCACAACAGAACAATACAACATGAGTATACAAAACACATTATAAAACGAAAAAACGAAAACAAACCAATAAACCCCTTCCCACAAACACATTTTAAAAGCCACAGTGTTAATCAGCCTGGTTGAAGAGAAATATTTTTACCTGGTGTCTAAAGATATGTACGCAGGACACGGGTGGTGCTGTGGGTTAAACCACAGAGTCTAGGACTTGCTGATCAGAAGGTCGGCGGTTCGAATCCCCGTGACGGGGTGAGCTCCTTTTGCTCGGTCCCAGCTCCTGCCAACCTAGCAGTTCGAAAGCATGTCAAAGTGCAAGTAGATAAATACTTGCCTACCTCCGGCAGGAAGGTAAACGGCATTTCCATGCGCTGCTCTGGTTCGCCAGAAACGGCTTAGTCATGCTGGCCACATGACCCGGAAGCTGTACGCTGGCTCCCTCAGCCAATAAAGCGAGATGAGTGCCGCAACCCCAGAGTCGGGCACGACTGGATCTAATGGTCAGGGGTCCCTTTACCTTTACCTTAAAGATATGTAACAGAGGCACCAGGCGAACCTCCCTAGGGACAGCATTCCGCAAATGGGGAGCCACCACAGAAAAGGCCCGTTCTTGTGTTGCCCCTCCAGGCCTCTCGTGGAGGAGGCACATGAAGAAGGGCCTCAGCTGATGAGTGCAGGGTCTGGGTCGGTTCATATGGGTAGAGGTGGTCCTTGAGGTATCGCAGTCCTGAGATCACAGCCAACAATTTGAATTGGGCCTGGAAACTACCCACCCCTCAGACAGCCGCTCCAGATGGATAATGGTGGATGGTATTGAAAGCCATTGAGAGGTCAAGGAGAATTAGCAGGGAAATCTCCTAGGTGCTGCCCATTTGACCTCCTAGGCTACTGACCAGGTCTAGGTTCAATCAGCTTCCACTCATAATAGGTTACGGTAGGATGTATCATTCAGGAATGCCTGAAATGGCATTGCCACCACATTTCAAGGAAAGGAAGAATATAGGTCTAAAGTTGTCATATTTATCATGATCTGAAGTTGCAAACAAGGCTTTTTCCATATTCTCTTTGGGCTCATCCAGGCTTGCCCTTCTCTTACTGCTTTCCCCCTCAAAACCCACTCTTTACTGCTGAATCAGTGCAAATGTCAATTGGATTTTCTCTAGATTGACATTTGCTCAGATTTATCACTAAAGAGTGGGGTTTGAGAGAGAAAGCAGTGAGACAAGGGCAAAACTGCTTGGACCCCATGCCCAGAAAGTGTGGGACAACTGCCTGGACCCCTGCTTTCTAGCCAAGGGACGAGCACAAATCTGGATGAGCTTGTCCATGCAGAAGAATGATTGGCACAAATAATGGGAAAATACCCAGTGCAGTTTTTCTAGAAAAAGAGGTGCTGGAACTCACCATGAGCATGTCCCTCATTCTTTTATAATGGCAATGGCCACCCCCAAGAAGTGCTGGGTTCCTGTGAGTTCCACCTGAAAAAAAGCCCAGGAAATATCAATACACAAAGCCATCTCTAATTTGCAGAGGATAGTATGGGCTTCATTTGTGTAGAGCTCTAAATTGATAGTAGAGCCCTCGTATCCAGTGCCTGCCCAAGCAAAAAGAACCTAGTTAACTACATTTTAAAAGAAAAATATTCTTTCAGATATTGTAAGCTGGAAAAAAAATGCCTTGTTACCATCTAGAGCCAGGTGGATTAAGTGGTCTGAAAAACAATCCATCATCTTTTGCCATAAGCTTATTGTTATACTATCTCATTACCTGCCATCCTGATACTGAAACAGTGGAATAATACTGAGATGGTTTTGCTGCTTAGTTGCTTATGAAACCTCAAAGGTGAAACCTGATCTAAAAATACTTCTCTCCCTGTAAACACACATTAAAATGTCAAAGGCCTTCCAGTATAATCTGCCATTTTATAGCAGTTTTTAAGTGCGGGAAACGATGCTCGGCTAGTTTTGGCAGACATTTGCATTAAGTTCATGGGACCTAAATAAGCTTAGTGCTGTAATATTTGGCCGCCAAAAGCAATGCCAAGCAGATTTTTTTTTTTTATTCCAACTTAATTCCCAAGCTCTCATTCCCGCCAGGAAGTGTTAACTATAGAAACTAGGAGTGAAATAATGGCACTGTAAAATATACCATATGTGCAGACACTAATCTCTACTGTTTGAATTATGAAAATATTTCTTTGCTGACAAGTATGGAAGGCACAAAATGAGTAGTAGTAAAATCCCATAAATAAATAAAACTAATCAAATCCTTATATTGCAATGGCTCACCTCTCCAAAAGGGTATGGGAGAATGTGATGCTAATGACCGATACCAAGGTAAAGGTTTGAAAGGCTTGCGTGTTGAGCACTCTGCTTTATGGAAGTCAACCGTGAGCAACTTATACCTGGCAGGAGTGACACCTCCATGTCTTCCACATGCACAGAATCAGGAAGATTTGAGGCATCACATGGCAGGACAGAGTCTCAAACAAAGATGTGCTCTCCCAAGCCCACATCCTCAGCATGTTCACAATCCTGTCTCAGCGATGTTTACACTGGCTTGGTCATGTTCACAGAATGGAAGATGGTAGGATCCCCAAGGATGCACTGGACAGGGAGCTGGCTTCAAGCACCAGGCGCTTTGGCCACTTTTTATTTTAAAGTTGCTGAACTAGTAATGGGAGAAATTATTTCATTTCAGAACATAGGCTGGAGGCCACACGTAGAAAGCGTGAAGAACCATAGCAGCAGATTCAGAGGAATCCTGAAATTCAGACCCAACTACCTTCCAACCTTCCCTGTCACAAAACAGATTAAAACATTGGTTTTGCATTTCAGAGACCGAGAAGGCAGTGTATTGCCAAGTGGGAACCGTGCTTTGCCAGATCTACCGTGTGCTAGATCACTGTGATGGTGATGATGATTTAAATTCAGTTACTTGGCCAGGATCATTAGATTTGTTAGAATTGTACAAAGGTGCCCAGTGGTTTAGCTAAATAAGTAGTAAATTATGATGCCTTAAATCTCGAGACTGTTGGCTCCATTTTGGACCTTGTTAGCGATGCCTTAAGAACAAATTGTAACTGACACAAATAGGCACTTGCTGTGTACAAGACCAAGGCATATTGGCATTAGATCTCTATTTTTCTCTATTTCTTGTCAGTCAAATACAGAAAACAATAAGGAGCAGGACCCTCAAACTTCCACCTTTCCTACACATAACACAGTAGTAAATCCCACTTTCCACAGTTTTGATAGTACTGCCACATCTTTTAGAACTGCTATGCCTTCAAAAGATGTTTGGCAGGCAGAAATCTTATATATGATGAGTTCCCTATAATGTGTTTCTCCAAGGAAGTTCCCATGTTGAATGGAGCCCGGTTTTTTGGAAGGTGGGGAGAGAGGCAAGGAAGGTTAAAAAATAATAATGTAATATTCTCTTTAGCATCTGTGCAGTATATTTAAAATGGCAAAATACGCATTCCCAACTATATTGTTTATGCTGCTCACGGGAATAGTTTAGTTTTGCTCTTGTAGTTTATGATTTTTAAAGTGGTACATTCTGCTCCTGAGCAATTACTTGGAAGTAAACACCATTGTGGGTAATAGCTTTCAGAATAAAGTGTTAGAGCCTCTGAGGTGCATGCAGTCCTTTACACACTTACCTAGTAGGAAGTCCCACTGAACTCCAGAGCACTTCTGAGTAGACCTGTCTAGATTGTACTGCATGTGGCTCATAATATCTGTGGCTGCTCAGGTGTGAAGCTGTCTAAGTGGACCTTTTTTTTCCCTTTCAGAGGAAGCTATCCAAGAATAAATTAAGATGGATTTTAACTTTGGTCACCTCCAAGGAATGTTGGGATGCAAATGTGATAATTCCCACTCACCTCCTCCCAATGGGTGGGAGGAGTTTGCGACACCATGCGGGGCTTGCCTGGCTGGGTGCCACCCACCTGGTAACAGGGTGTAATTGGCCCACCCCTGCCAGGCAGGCCAATGGGCTGCAGGCAGGGGTGTGGCCTGGGACAGGTACTGGGGCTGATCCTTCGACCAATGATCATTCTTCTTCCTTCTTTTTCAGGCTCACCCACCCAACCCTCCCTAAATAATAAATTTGGCTTTGTTGTCACCTTTTTATTCTTTTGCATCTTAACCTTTTGAGTTCCAGGTCAGCGGGCGCTGCTATGGTTATAAGATGGTTGCTGTATTCAGAAGTGGGAAGGAATTTTTCCTGCATTGGCAGGTTTTGCCTTCCCCGTAGCAATTCGTCACAACTTTGGTGGTTTTTAGGGCCTTGTTAGGGATCCTTTAGTCTATCTTCGAGTTTGGGGGGAGAGCATCTTATGCACCCCCATGCGGCAGCGTCTGCAGGGCCCGATAAAGGGTGATTGCGGGATTCACTGGCCCTAGAGCGGTGGCAAGTAGGGCAAACTCCCAACTTAGGTGCAGTGCGTGGGCATGCTGTGTAAGTTCTCGCTTTGCAGTTCCCTCACACGGCACCTGTTTGACCCTGTACATCCTCAGCCCCGGTGAGCTGAGAGGGATACCTTCCAAGGCCAAGACCAAGGCTAAGGCCAAGTTTCCTACATCTGAAGTTCAATAAAGTTGTGGCCTAATGTGAACCCATACCTTGGTGTCTAGTCTCTTTCTTTGGGGGGCGGGGAGGCTCCAAGGACAGGGTTTAGCGCGTGGGCTCACAAATAAAATGTATAGCTATAGCAGATGAGACAAGTGAATGTAGAAAGATGCTGAAACACATCCCAATAAAATCCCACAAAAGTGCCTGTTAATAAACATACAAGTACAGTGGTGCCCTGCAAGACGAATGCCTCGCAAGACGAAAACCTGCTAGACGAAAGGGTTTTCCATTTTGGAGGCGCTTCGCAAGACGAATTTCCCTATGGGCTTGCTTCGCAAGACGAAAATGTCTTGCGAGTTTTTCCGACTTTTTTCCCCTTCCCCCCCCCTTTTGCTAAGCCGCTAAGCCACTTATCCGCTAAGACGCTAAGCCGCTAAAAGCCGCTAAGCCGCTAATAGCGCTAAGCCGCTAAGCCGCTAATGGGCTTGCTTTGCAAGACGAAAAAACCGCTAGACGAAGAGACTCGCGGAATGGATTCTTTTTATCTTGCGGGGCACCACTGTATTCATTTCTATCAGGATTCAAAATCATTAAAATCAGCTACCTTTTATCAATGACATGTACTTGCAAATTAATGAGAGCATATCTGCGTGCATACATACCTGTCTGCATGATACTAGTATATGGATTACAATAGACTGTGTTCACCTAAATAAAATCACATAGTGTTGGGTATTTCTTATAAGAATTCTTTGTTTATGCGCAGAAAAATATTCTATTCTGATTCCCTATGAAATGATAACATTTAGGGCCATTGCAGGTGTGTATGCAACACACTGTAAAAATACTAGATGGTAAAAGTTCTGTGGCAAAACATTGTACAATAGCCCAACACAGAATACAGGCTGAAGTTTCGGGGGTAAAGAAAGCCTGTTTGCTAGGAAGCAAATTTAGCAATTTGTTGCAGCTTCAAGATTGTTGATTTTAAAAAACAAAACCCAAAACAGTTGCCTGATTGCTTTGCTATTTTTTTATTTGGTGTTCTAGGGTATTCATGACCTCTCTTACTGCATGAATAGGTCTCACACGTTCAGAATGAATGGTTGATAATGGATATGGCGATAGGTGTCTAGGCAAGGCAATGCAATCAATAACAAAACACCCAAGGGACCATGTGATGGAAGATGAGATGGAAGGTATTCAGCGAACACTGATGAAAAAGTGTGTCACTTAAAAAACAAAACTGAGATGCCCAACTTTTTAAGGACCATGGATTTTTGAGTAAGTTCCAAGGTTGCCACCTCCTCTGCTCAGTTCCGTCTCCCTTGTTCTGAATCAGCACTCCTTCCCATCCATGTGACCATTAAAACTTTGATCTGGGTAAAAGTCATCTCTAGTAGAGTTAATATGCGCCATGAAAAGTGCATAGAGTTGAAAGTGGGAAGGACTGTCAGTCTTTCAACTTCTTCCGTAGTCTCTGTGTACTTTTCAAGGCAGAAAAAGAGAACCACATCAATGATCAGCAAAAGGGTGGGGTCACAAGTTTTGTGGGCACCAGGGAAATAGTTGGCAGCCCCACAGAGGGAGAGTTAAACAAAACAAGTGCCTCAGAATTCTGCTCCCCTGCCCCCGCAAAAAAGACCTTTATTTGAAATATTGGTCCAGCCTTATCAGGCATATTTGCAGCATTTTGTGTTTTAATGGCTCTACCACGCACAACCCTACTTTGAAGTCAGTCCCAATCAGTTCAGTTAGATTTCCAGCACAATCCTATGCGTGTCTACTCAGAAGAGAGTCTCCTTGATTCACTCCAGTTATTTTTGAGTGGGATGGGATTCTGCATGGATTGGACTGTCGGGCTTTGATCCTATACAAACTTATCTTGCAGTAAATCTAACTGAATTCTATAAACCTTACTTCTAAAGGGCTTTAATTTCCTTTTGTATCTGCAAATTCTTTGGGTTTCCTCTAAGCTTCTTTTCTTTGTCTTTTAGTTGTTCCAAAATTTTATCTTTTTTCTCATTCTGTGTCTTTTTCCTAATTGAATTTTGTTGAATGAGGAATCCTCTCATTACTGCTTTGCTGGCATCCACAATAACCCTAGTTTCCATTCCCTGGTTGACATTAAGTTCAAAATAAACCTTCAGGGCTTTTTGGGCTTTATTTACAATTGGAGTACTCCTCAACAAATCATCATTCATTCTCCATCTGAAGGAACTGTAATGGGAATTGGGGTTGCTTGTGCGTAAGCCGCAAACTGCTCCAGGCTGGGTTGTCAGGCTAAACCTTTCCCTGGCTGGACAGCCCTTACACCGTGGCTGTCTCAATCACTGGCAGAATCCGTCAGTGGGCGTTCCCTGAACTTCTTCCAACATAAAAGTTCTTTGACCCCAAGTCTCCGCCTAGCCTCCCTGCGCGGAAGCTTTCTGTGCAGAGTGGGCGTCCCTAGCGGAGGTCCGGTGCTCTCCCCGCTGGTCTCGGTGGAAGAGTCTTGGAGCCCTCCCTCCGAAGCCCTCTCAGACTCCCCTTTCTTCCTGGCGTAACACTGATTTCCTTCCCCAGAGGACGTGCTCTCTCTCCCCCTGCTGGTTCCCTCTCCTGCGTCATTGCGGAGCCTTACCTCCACTCTTGGCTCTGATGGCAGTTCCCTGACAGGAACCTTGTAAGAACATTTTCAGTTCTACAAAAACTGCATTATGGTCAGAGCAAGTTTAAGGGCAAATTTCAGTTTTTAGCACTTTAGGAACCAAGAATCTGGATATCTATAGGTGGTCGATTCTCAAAAATGATTGGTTTGCCTCTGAGAAAAAGTAAAGTATTTTTCAGTTGGATTTCTAACTCTCCATATGTCTGACAAATCAAATTTGTCAGTTATATATATATATAAAAACCTTAGGTAATATAAACATTACTTCTGAATAGATATGTATAGGATTCCAGCCTATTTCCCCACCACCATTTGCAACTTGATTTCCACCCCCAGCCACATTTCATATTTTATTCAATTACCCTAGCCTAGCCGTTAATTGACTCTTTCATGTAAATTCTATGGAAGAAAAGAAAAAAAGCTGGCTCAATATGCTGGATGGGTGGTATTGAGTAACCTGTGTGGGTCATGCTTAGTTTTATACGGTAATGCAATTGTCTTGTATTTTTAGAACTTCTTCAGAGTATGCTGAAGGCAAGAAAATTAGTCTCAATAGGTTTATTAGAAGCGCTTATGTTTTAATGCATCAACGGAGTAGAAATTCAGGGCTTTGAAGGAAAGCTATTGGCAGGCTCTTATCAATGCTTGCCAAGTTTTTCTTTTTGCTGTTTCCTAGATGTTCCTTGAAATTGATCACTATTTGGAAATCCTGGAATGTTGTCCCGATGCTGTTTACTGAACATTTTTCTTCTCAATAGACAATAGCTAGCTTTTTGTGTGTGCTCAAGGTGTTTCAAATACATAATCATCTTGCAATCATAGAATCATAGACTTGTGGAATTGGAAGGTACCCCAAGGGTTATCTACCGGTAATTCAGCTCCCTGCAATGCAAGAATCTTAACTAAAGCATCCATGACAGATGACCAGTCAACCTCTACTTAAAAACCTCCAAGGACGGAGAGTCCACAACCTCCTGAGGGAGACTTTTCTACTGTTGAACAACTCTGTCAGAAAGTTCTTCCTAATGTTTAGTCCAAATCTCCTGACTAAACATCAGAACAATCCTAAGTAAAGAACAATCTGCCACCTCCAAAACCTTCCTAGTATGGGAGGCCAGGTTCCCCCACCCACACCGCTTACCTTTTAAAGAAAGGTTACATTGGCTTCAGGCTGGCACACTCAAAGAGCCCAGTACAGTTGAGGAGCAAAGGTTTGGTGGATCCAGAAAACTCTAGAACATTCCAGATTTGGCTGTGCCATGGAAGCACTGGTGGAACTATATTTTTGCCCACAGAGTTTTCATGAGAGTATTTGGAGCCTTCAAAATGACTGCTCCCTGCTGGTGGAGATGTCCCTTTGCTTCTTCATAGCTCCCCTCAGCCGACATTTGGCATGGATAGGATTGCTCTGAGAGAAAATTGTCTTGTTTAGAAATGGTGTTTTGCCAGGCAATATTGTGCTTTTGGCTGCCCTGAGTCACAGTTCAAGAGAAGTCTGCCGTTGTGGTCAAGTGATCTTTGACCTTTCTTACTCAAAAATATTTTGTTTGACTAACTTCTCTGACTGAATTCATTGGCAGAAGCTGCACTCTAGACAAGTAAATAAATATCTTTTTGAAGATGGGAATTCTCTCTTTGATGGGTATTTCAAGGAAACAAAATTAGTCCTGATCTTTGTGGTTCTGTTTTTTGTTTCATTTCGTTTATCACCTTTCATTTTGCCATGATTTACTAAGTAAATGTTGCAGTAAATCCATCCTCGTGCATTCCAAGGACAGATGGTGGACATAGTTTCTGGATTTATGATGATTTGTATGATCAAAGTATTTAGCTTCCATTTTCTAAACAAGAGCTTGAGATGCTTACTAGGAAGCAATGGGTATTCAAATGCTGGATTTGCTGGATTAGATGAAAAACCTTCAGATTCAAATGTTTCAGTTTCTCTTTCAAGTCCAATGTTCTATTTTATGTTGAAGCTGTTTTTTTTAATTTTTTAAAATTTTATTCAATAAATGTGAGCATACTGCAGTACCACAGAGTTGTTGTCAGATGTCTACATTAGTTTTCAGTTTTCTTTATTAAAATATTCTGACAGTTTGAATTCCGCCCCCACTGCACCCCCTGTATCAATGAACTTAAAATTTGTATTTCCGTACCTTGTCAAAATATTGAAGATATCAGTCAGAGTACTTCTGGAGTGAATGCAGACTGACAGAATGAAATTTTGTCTTGATTAATCTTTTTAAAAAATTGTTCTTTGCTACATTTTTGCAACAAACTGTGGCCTAGTTCACTAAACTGTGATTTAACATTATGAGGACAAGATGTGGTTAGTGCCCCCGCCCCTCAATATGAGCACAAAGAGGCACTTGGAAACTTTCACTTCCAATTTAGACTAATAGAAGCTTATTATAACATCTCAAGTGGGGGTTTATATTAGCAAGGGCTGGTGAAAACTAGTCAGCTTCATAAACTATGGTTTGATGTTGGGTTGCTTCCACCAGCCGTAGTTAAGACTAACTGCAGTTTTTCTGGATCTAGATATCACAACAAGCTGCAGTTAGTTTAAAATGTAAACAAAAGCTTCCAAGCTCTGCTAGAGTAGACAGTATGGCTGCCTTTGGTTTGCTGTGGCTTGGTCCTGTAATGCTAAACCATGGTTTTACCGTTACATGCAACTGCAGTATCCATATACAAGTCTTAGGCTTGCTGAAGCTCTTCCCTTCAGGAAAACAAGAGTGGATAAACTTTTTCAGCTTGAGGGCTACATTCCATTCTAGGAGGTCACATGCCAGAGTCTGAGGACACATTCAAACCAGGCACAAACACTCAAGGAGGGTACAGGACACTTATGTACATTTTTAGATGTATGGTCCTTCTTTGGGATGGATAAGCACACATGTATTGTATTTTGTATATTGTAAATTTGTGGTTATTTTTATTGATTATAATTTAGTAATGATTTATTGTAATGGTTGAGAGTGAATTTCTGTTAAATTATTATTTGCTGTTATTTTGGGAGTTAATTTAATTGTGTACTATTATATTCTAATGGACTATTGGATATTATTTTATTTGATATAAGTAGTTTATTTTATTATTATCACTTATCTGTACTGTATTGGATTGTTATAAGATGATTTACCTTTCTTGTATATTCTGTTGTTCACCTATACACAAATTGTCTTCTATATAGCATTTTCAATTCTACAGTTCTACGATTCTTTTATTATAGAAAGGTGGTATACAAATTAAAAGTGAAATGACAATGAAATGAAACTCTACAATCCTACAATCTACAATCCTGATTAATCCTGATTAATGTTGCTGCTATTGGTTCCTCTCTTCCAGGACACCACAAAAGTATTCTCAATATTTCACTTTGCAGTGGAGAGAAAGACTATTGTAGGGACACGCTTGTATCCAGCAAAGCTACCTTGTTGTTATAGGGACTTTTGCCTGCAGAACTGGGCTTCCTCTCTTTGCATGTCCTTCCCCAATCTCCCCCTGAATTGCTCCAGAGGGTTGAGGGAACCCCAGAACAGATTCTTTTGAGGGGAACAGGGAGGTGCATGAGGGAGAGGAGAGGGCAAGGGAGCCTCCTACAGGCAAAAATTATTACGCTAATGGGACGACTGTTGGACACAGCTCTATGTCCCCACCATGGCATTTCCCTCAGCTGTAATGTGAGAGAGCCAGAATAGGTTTGTGTTGTCCTGTAAAAGCAGGCAGAAGAATCTGTACTCTCAGTCAGGACAGTAGTGGCTTCAGATGTGTGTTTATCCACCCCGAGGCAGGACTGTACAGCTAAAAATATAATGTGCAAACTGAACCTTATTGACAGGTTAGCCTTTGGATATTTTTCTTGGTCTTTTTCTAACTACGGTCCGATTTACTCAGTTTGTTCGTTGACAATTCCTTTTATCTTCTTAGCTTAATAGGCTGCAGTTTGCATGCAGAGCACATCAAGTTTTAATTTGTTCCCTGTGATATTTCTGCAGTCTTTGCTTTTTTGTTTTAAAATAGGCATTTCCAATTCCTTTTTTTGGGTCTTCTTTTGTTCCCCCCTTCTGTCCACATAAAATATTCATATTATTCCATTACCTCTCTCTTACATATTGCTTTACTTGCTTGTTACATGGTTAATTTAGTCTGCAGTCTGTCTCAAGAATCATGCCTATTAACTTATAAATTATAATTTCATAAGTGTTGCTTTTCGCCCTGACTGAATATACTGCTGTTAAACGTGAAGGGGGGTGGGTGGGCAGGAGGTGATGGACTTTATCATTTCAAACTGCAGGTGGAGGAAATGAATGTTTGCATCTTCCAATTCACCACATTTTCTAAAGAAGTGGTACAGCCCAGCAACAGACACTTTTTTTGCATGGGGACTGACTGCTTGTCTGGGTTTAATTCTAGATTTCCATAGTGCATTATTGTACAACTCTGTTTAGAAAAGAGCATGCTTCCAAGTAATTGTAACTAATTAATGTCATATAAATATTTCATCTTAATTAAGCTAGGAAAATGGTGGAAACAAGCAGTGGTATTTTCTGCTCCCTGATCTCAACTGTGTTTACATGGAAGCGAGTAATGGTTCGTTTCCTTTTGGAAGCTGATCTTTCTTGGGTTATTTTACAAAAATGATAAGCGATATCAGAATTCCTTTTTTTAAAAAAAATCAACATCTGTGCTTATTTACAATGTTGCAAAATTTTTGGAAGGGTATGCTTGCTCATTACTTCAAGATGAAGTGCTTCCTGTGAATTTGGGGCACATTTTATTTTTTGATTGATTAACATTTATACGCTGCCTTCTTTCTGTAATGGAACCCAAGGCAGAGCACCTGAAGGTGCTGTCAATGGTTGTCAGCCATGCAGACCATGACTAGACCCAGACCCTTAGCTTCAGCTGGGTGTTAGCTTTGTTAGTTTCTGTTTGCCACTGAGCAGCTGCTTAGAGTCACAGGACTCTGTTTACATTCCAGAGGCAGTCCAGGCTGTTGGAAGTCTCATGGGAGAAGGGAGACGGATGTGACATTAGTGGGTTTTCTGTTCCTTTGTTCCTTTGTTGCTCAGTTGCTCTCTGCTTTCATAGAGAGAGGATGTATATTTCTTTGCTGTCTGTGTAGTAAGAAATAAAGCATAGCGATGTAGCCATAAATCTCATCACTTCTGCTGCTTTGAAACTCTGCTGAATGGGGGAACATGCCTGAGGCCTTATCAGAGGCTCAGGTCGCTAATTATTCATCGGAGGGCGATTCTGAAGGACTCGGCGGGAAGATGAGCTTTATCAGCTTGGCCGAGTGGAGATTCCAACAACCTTCACATACCCTCAGATCCTGATATCATATAGAATGTAATGGATCATGTCAGGATAAAGTCTGTAGGTTGGGACTCTTTGGGCTCCCCCCCTTTAAATGCCTTAGCCCCATCTGTACCCTTTTAACAGAGATGCTGACAAAGCTTGCCTCTCTTGGGCCTGGATATCAGCTTTGGGGTCTTAGGCCCAAGCATTGCTGAAGTTAAACAGGTCTAGTGTGGTCAATGTCTGGATGAAAGACTGCCTGGGAACCACATAGGCAACCCCCACAGGATTCCAGGTTGGAAGAAAGGTAGGCTACAAGATGTACTAAATAAATACATGCAGAATGGTCTTGTGATTCCCCAAACTCGAGTACTGTGTCTAGTTCTGCACATCACAGCTTAAGAAGGATGTTGACAAGCTGGAATGTATGCCAAGGATGGTGACCAAGATGAGAAACAGTCTGGAAACCAAGCCTTATGAGGAATGGTTGAGGAAGTTAGGGATGTTTATCCTGGAGAAGACAAGACTGAAAGCCATCTTCAAATATCTGAAGGGCAGAGAGAGCAAGCTTGTTTTCTGCTGCTCCAGTGGGTAGGATCCGAACCAATGGATTCAAATTACAAGAAAGGAGATTCCAAATAAACATCAGGATGGTAAGATGGTAAGAGCTGGACTACCTCGGAAGGTGGTGGAGTCTCCTTCACTGGAAGCATCTAAACAGAAGTGGGACGGCCATTTGCCAGGGATTCCTACATTCATCACCATTGCCTTTGACTTTATTTATGCTGGTGAGACTTGGAGAGTCATGATGTGGTTGAGCACCCACACTTGCCTAATGTTGTTAGTGTAATTCCAGACAATTAATCTTGAAAACACAGTGCAGCCCCAAATGATTAATTTCTGCATTTGTTTTATATTACTTTTGGATTTAAAAAAAATGTGCAGAAGACAGAGCGGTAAGTGGATTACATTGGGAAAATTATATATTTTTTAAAGCTTATTATTCTAGTGGATTTTGGTAATACAAGCAGCAGCTTTCGCTACAGGAAATATAAAGATATACTTAATTAGATTTACATATCTTTTGTAGACTACTAAATTCTCTGAGCTAATGGTATCTGGAGACTTAGAGAGAAGCGTAAACCAAACGCTGCCTCCCTCTCCCCCTTCCTCCCCTCTCCCATCACAGTTTATATTTTTTGCCTTAATCCAAGTTTCTTTGCTGGTAATTTGAACTCACATGAATTAGAATAGGGAATGCCAACCTTTTCATCCATCTTTTTAATCTAATGAAAAAGTACACATGCACCATTTTTTTTATATTGTAAGTTTATGTTGAGAAACATCTATGGGAATAGGGCAGTATACAAATTTAATTAATTAATTAATAGCAATACTAATAGAAATACAGTGGTACCTCGGGTTACATATGCTTCAGGTTACAGACTCCGTTAACCCAGAAATATTGCTTCAGGTTAAGAACTTTGCTTCAGGATGAGAACAGAAATTGTGCTCCGGTGGCGCGGCAACAGCAGGAGGCCCCATTAGCTAAAGTGGTGCTTCAGGTTAAGAACAGTTTCAGGTTAAGTACGGATCTCCGGAACAAATTAAGTACTTAACCCGAAGTACCACTGTAGTACTGCAAGCAAATATAGATGCTCCAACAACCTTATACTGCATATTCCTAATTCTGGAATATGCAATGACTTTATGGAGACCTACAATACTTTTGCTCAGACATTTCAGGAAATTTTCACATTTTTTTTGATGAATGTGTTGTTTTTGAACTTTCTGCTATTTTGAGTTTATCTGACCCTGCCCCCACAAAATACTCCATTTCTAGCTCTTTCTGGCCAGCCATTCAATTTTTGTTCTAAGCTAAAGTAGCGGATCTTGTGCCTTAATGAAGGCCATTCTGTGACTCCTCCTCTTATCCTAATATTTTCTGATGTGAAATGCATGATGCTTTGTCATCGCACAAATGAGTTTTCCCACTGCCACTCCACACAATTTGCTGTCCCATCTTGCTGGGTGGGAATTGAAATATGACAGCGTAACACCATGCAGTTTGTATTGGTAATCACTATCAGTAGGAAGAGAGAGGTACTTCTGGTAGCTGCCCAAAGTCTACTTCCAGCCTGTGACTTCATTTTATTTGCTGTGATCCAACTAATGTTGACTATATGTTGGCTGCTTTTCATTCTTATGAATGGACAGCCAGTACCTGCACACAAGGACATTTCACTATTGACACAGCTGAAAAGGTTAGATGTTCCATGCTGCAATGAAAATGTGAATCAAGCCTCAAATCTAGATCAGTCTTCTCAATCTGGAACCATAAAGATAAAATTCTCATCAACCCCAGAGCTAATGGCCACTGCATATGTTGTTGTTGTTTAGTCGTTTAGTCGTGTCCGACTCTTCGTGACCCCATGGACCAGAGCACGCCAGGCACTCCTGTCTTCTACTGCCTCCCGCAGTTTGGTCAGGGTCATGTTTGTAGCTTCGAGAACACTATCCAACCATCTCGTCCACTGCATATGGAGGGCACCATATTGGGGAAGGCTGATGTAGGTGGTATCTAAAATGCAGAAACCCTAAGCTGCCTTGCAAAGATCAATACATAAAGATAGAAGTGAACCTCATTGTCTTCAGATAAGTGTCACTAAGCTCACTAGGACTTGCTTCTGAGTAAACATGCTTAGTGTCTCACTGCACTGCCAGTTCATTATAATTTTGTACAAGATGCTGATGGTAGCATTTTTTAATTCAAAGAAACATTATCATGAAAATAGGGCCATGGATGAGAAGCCACATCTCTCTATAGATGTGACATTCAGCACCCTAATATGTATCTTTACTTGGAAGTAAGTCCCATTGCATTCAGTGGGGCTTACTCCCAGGAAATTTTATATGTGATTGCAGCTTTAAAGGTAAAGGTAAAGGTACCCCTGCCCGTACGGGCCAGTCTTGACAGACTCTGGGGTTGTGCACCCATCTCACTTAAGAGGCCAGGGGCCAGCGCTGTCCGGAGACACTTCCGGGTCACGTGGCCAGCGTGACATCGCTGCTCTGGCGAGCCAGAGTCGCACACGGAAACGCCGTTTACCTTCCCGCTGGTCAGCGGTCCCTATTTATCTACTTGCACCCGGAGGTGCTTTCGAACTGCTAGGTTGGCAGGCGCTGGGACCGAGCAGCGGGAGCGCACCCCGCCGCAGGGATTCGAACCGCCGACCTTTCGATCGGCAAGCCCTAGGCGCTGAGGCTTTAACCCACAGCGCCACCTGCGTCCCTGATTGCAGCTTTAGTTGTTCAATATAAATGCTTAAAAGGAATTGAATGACCAGATGAATTACTGGAGTAGCTAGGGATTGTAAGCATTTTAGCCAGCACCAATCGCTCCGAAATATTGTGGGTAATGACAGCAAGTATTTACATATTTTTTTGGTTTAAGACACCTGCTTGAATAAGCAGCTAAGTGGTTGGAGGTATGAGTAAGAACTGCTTTAGTCTTACAGTAGAATAAGAAAGTAAATTGTCAGAGTGAATTTTAAAGATAGAAAATAAAGTTACAGTTAGAGAAGTAGGAAAAAAGTAACACTTTGTTAAATTGTATTTCAAAGCACCTTTGACAAGAGCCTCAAAGGTATTAATGCAAGTTTCCAATTATTTTTGGAAGCTGAACTTAATTGTATCTTTTTAAAGATTAAAAATGCCCTGATGATTCTAAGCCTTATGTCACACACCAGAGTGGAAAATTCTTTTTTTTTGGGGGGGGTGGGGGGGTTGAAAAATATTTCACAATCCTTTCTAAACTTTCTTTCCAGAGCAAAAATGAATCACCTCAGCTTCTTCTTTGCAGCTTGTCAGTTTCTAGAGATATACCACTTGGGGGCAGCATATGCTCTTTCCAAACATGGCAAGAAATTACTTGAGTTTTTGAAGGCCTTTGCAGGAGCTTCTTCAGGATCTGTGACTGCCACTGTTCTTTTAACAGTGCCAGAAAATATAGAGGTAATTGAAAAAGAACCTGCAAATCTTTAAAAGATAGCTTAAATCTACTCATTTGGGATGCTATCAACTAAAATCATAATAATATGACCAGTATCTTGCACACCTACAGTGCAGCTACACGCTTTTGCCAGCATATTCCAAATTAAACATTTTGGAGCAGTGATAGATTTATGAAAACATACTCTTATCTTTTACTGTCACCCTTTTGCCTACATTGTGTGTTGCAAGATTATATGTGGGGAAATGGGCAGTGACGGCGAATAATTTTTTTTGACCTATATAATTACTTTTCTAATTCTTACTCGGTTACTTTGTAGTATGTATGCAGAAGTAAGTATTTGTGACGAGCGGTCATGTAGTTAGAAATGACAGTCTCTCCCCCCCCCCCCCCGCCTTTTAAAAAATTACTATAGCCTGTTTAATTTTGTGTCAAAGGCAAAATAGGCTGACATAGCTAGTGGAATTGGCAATGGCCAATGTAGGCGCAATCTGTTTGTAAAAATAATGAAAACATTATTAGTAATTAGTAATTGTAATTGCTTATTCCTGGTAATTAATGATTTGTTATTTTCAGTTTTCCTAATTGGTAGCTAGAGATAACTAAGAAAGCAAAGCTATCTATGACATATATCTTTTGATTATGATGAATATATATATATATATATATATATATATATATATATAAAATCATCATCATCAAAAGATCTCAGGGTGGATCACAGATCTTCACGGTGGTGTGAAGGTACTCAAAGAAGCCAGGAAGATTAGAAGCAGGAATGTGCAAAACCTCTCACTTCATTTCTGCAGATTCTTCTCATTTTCTGCCCCACAACCTTGCATATACAGTGGTACCTCGGGTTCAGAACTTAATTCGTTCTGGAGGTCCATTCTTAACCTGAAACTGTTCTTAACCTGAGGTACCACTTTAGCTAATGGGGCCTCCCGCTGCAGCAGCGCCGCCGCCACACAATTTATGTTCTCATCCTGAAGCAAAGTTCTTAACCCGAGGTACTATTTCTGGGTTAGCGGAGTCTGTTACCTGAAGCATATGTAACCTGAAGCGTCTGTAACCCGAGGTACCACTGTACTTGGAAGCCAGCAGGGATGGAGAGCCTGTGGCTCATCCAATATTGTTGTATTGTGGCTCCTTTTGGGTCTGATGGGAGATGTAGTCCAACTGCATCTTTAGAACCTAAGGTACCCCACTCTTGCTCTAGTGTGAACCACCAGCTGGTCCTGCAAATTGATGGAGATGATGGAGAGAAATCAACCTGCAACTGTATGGATGATGCCAGTGATCGTAGCTAGCCAACTGCTCGCTTGCACACTGTGGTGTTCCATTGACCACCACACAATGCTTGTAGTAAGGGCAGACATTGTCCTTCTCACTCAAATGCTCAGTAGCAAAGCTGCTTAACATGCTGCCCCTTGTGTATATCTTTCCCTTAAAGAACTGCGGGAAATTGCGTTTAGGCATGCCAACATGGACTCTGCCTGATAAGCTCAATGGGACGCACATCTAAAGGAACATTTCGATTCACATCCTGATAATGCGACTTCTCAGTGTAAATCTACCCTAACAATCCACCAACCCCTGGAACAGAATATAAATCTGAATGAATCTGACATGAAGTGGGTTCATGATAATTATCTGCACTAGTGGAACTTCAGTATCTGCTTCAGAAATCAGAACTGCTAAATACAGCATCTATAATTAGAAGTGTATTTTTTAACAACACAGCAATTCAGTGACTCTGTGGAACGTGCTGCTTGTAGTACGTGCTAACAATGTTTGTGACTCCGCAGTTCAAGGCAAATGCCATTTTCTTTAAATTGCAGTACAACGAAGTTTCTGTTCTTCCCCTTTCAGTTATCTCAATGCTACTGCTGCTGGTTCTCGCTGAAGCCCAACAGCAGTTTATATCTGATCAGGAGTCATCTGTTGAACCTGCCATTTGATCTAAAAAACACACTACCACCCTTGGTTCTCTGTATCATATTTTCCCCAGGCCATTGCCACTACCCTTGGTCACACCCTTTCAAAGGCTTTTGCAAGTGGTGGGAAATCACTACTGTTTAACTAATTTTCTCTTAAATTTCCACTGCCGTGGGTATTGCCCATATGCTACCTGCAGCTGTTTAAGCTGTTTTTGCATTTTAATGAGCATTCATCTTAGTAAATTACAACTCCTAGTCTGTGGCATTAAAAATAACTGAAAATTGTCACCCACAGCTTTCTGTGATTTAAATCTGCATGATTCTTTCAGTCTATTCAACGATGTTCTTTGCTTGTGAAGGATCCGATAAGAGTTTCTCATTCAGTACGTGGTCTTTTGGCTGACTAGAATTTCAGGTGTCACTAAACATTTTATTAAAACAAAGGTAGTGATTTGTAGGTAAGCATAAATGAAATTGTGTCTGTTTGCAGATTAATTTGATCATGAGAGTCCTAGGAAATGTGGATTCAATGGTAATAAAAACAAATACAAAAACTGCCTAATCTTCCCCACTCAACTAGCTTATGATGGTACAAATGTTTTTATTTCAGAAATATGTTTTGCTTTGTAGGGTTTGTAAGAAATGAATAGAAAAATAGCATTGTACATAACTATATTTTTTAGGGGGGGGGGACTTTTTCAGGAGTGTACCAAAAATACCTATGAATTTGCAGAAGATCCTAGAAAACTGCACTTTGGACCACTAACAGCAAGCTATGACAAAACTTAGGTGGGTATTTCTTTTTACAAATATCCTCTTAAATTTGGTTTCATGTAAAGCCCCAGAGAAATGCTACTGAGAGCATTCTGTGTGGATGGCGTCTTGTAATAACTGTGGAGAAACAGCGCTTTCCATCCTTCCTAAATTATTTAGATGGTGTTTAATTATTAAGGCTGACTAATGTTTATCATTCTATTTTTCTGTAGGGGCTGCATTGATTCAATTCTTCCTCCTAATGCTCATGAGATAGCAGAAAATCGGCTCTTTGTATCAGTCACTAGTGCTAAAAATGGAAAAAAATCATTTGCTTTCAAATTTTGCCTCCAGGGAGGATCTTGTTAAGGTAGGAGAGCTGCAGATCACGTCTATAAATGGAAATGAACGACTGTCTCCAGGGTCTATGTGTTTGGTTTTTTATTAACTGTGTCCTGAGAACTCGCCATTCAGTTCAGTTGAGAAACTATGTTGCTTCAAGAAGGACTGTTGACCTGTTTAAAGTAAGAACTGCATGATCTAATGCTTCTGCAATGCCCACAATTGGCCCTATTTTATTCCTTTAAAAATAATGATTCCCCCTGTGATTTTGTAAGTGCGTAAAAGAACTGGTTCTTATGTCAGAACAAAATGCTAACAAAAGGCCAAGACAGGGCTTGATAATCATTCCAAGAAAGCAAGAGACATCTACCGTATTTTTCGCTCTATAAGACGCACCAGACCATAAGACGCACCTAGTTTTTGGAGGAGAAAAACAAGAAAAAAATATTCTGAATCTCAGAAGCCAGAACAACAAGAGGGATCGCTGCGCAGCGAAAGCAACGATCCCTCTTGCTGTTCTGGCTTCTGGGATAGCTGTGCAGCTTGCATTTGCTCCATAAGACGCACACATATTTCCCCTTACTTTTTAGGAGGGAAAAGTGAGTCTTATAGAACAAAAAATATGGTATATGTATCACAATGCTCATCCAGCTTGTAGGATGTCCCTATTTTCATCAAAGAAATGTTGGAGGGCATGGAATAGGATTTCCTCACTGCTATTTTTCTAGAAAAAAGAGATGTCACGAACACACCATGAGTGCCTCCCTCTTTCTCTTAGAATGGCAATGGCACCTACCTGAGAGGTGCCAGAACTGAGTTCTGGTGATTTCCCACTGAAAAAAAGCCCTGGATGTCCCTATTTTTGCAAGAGAAATGCTGAAGGGAATGGAATAGGATGTTCCTATTTTCATTTGACAAATGTTGGAGGGTATTAAAAAAATTGTCCAGTAGCACCTTAGAGACCAACTAAGTTTGTTCTGGGTATAAGCTTTCGTGTGCATGCACACTTCTTCAGATACATTGAAACAGAAGTCACCAGACCCTTATATGCGTCAGACCAACATAGCTACCTACCTGAATCTAGAATCGTTGGAGGGTATGTTCTTCTTCCCGATTTAGTTAGGAAAAATATATAGACTACTTAATCAGAAGAGATGCCCCTTTAGCCATAGCATAACTCTTGACACCCCTGTAGCTAACCTGGCTTGCTAATCTTCAGATATGGATGGTATTTTTAAAGTGGGATTTTGTTGCAATGGTCCTCTGCAAGGCTGGAGTGCTCTGCTGAATGATGGTTTAGAGGATGAGAAAGACAGACCTTTATTCATTTACCCATCCACTTATACTTTGTGTGGTTGATGAAGCAACACCAGGCCCTCTAAAATGAATGAGCACAGCATAGTTACATAGATTTAGATACCTGAATTTACTTGCAGGTGTATATTCCATTAAGCTTAGTCTTCATGCTTCATGTGCCTCTTTTAAGTGGATTTTAACTACACCCTATTTCACAATATCGCTCCTGCTTGTAATATATGTGTGTGGATTACGAGAAATAATGTCTCAAAATCCAATAGCCTATGAATTATTAAGGAGTGCGTTTGAGGGTCTGGTGCAGCAAGAGAAAGCAGAGTAAATGTTATTTCTGGGGGGATGAGGGAGCATCTTAAATGGAGAGTTAAGCTATCCCTGCTACTGTTGCAGCCACAAATAGGGAGTTTTGAAACACCCAAGGCTGCTTTTCCCTTCTTGGGGGGTCACCCTGTCTAGTTTCAGCTGGATCCCTGCTGGCTCATTAATGCTCACCATCCCTTCCTGAAGACTTTTGAAACTTCTCCTCCTGCAGCTTTGGATCTTTAAACCTGCAGGAGGACTCTTTTCTCATTCCGCTCTGGAAGTTTTGTCCTTGATCACATGGACGTCAAGAAGCCACAGATTGTAAACAAAGAGAAGAGGCATTGGGGAGTTGTTAAGCAATCCTGATGTAGGAAATTCTGCCATTCAGCTTAGCTTATGGTGATGTGTGTGGGATAGACTGTTGCCTGTCTTGCTTATATACTGCTCCACTTAAGGCTATCTATCGAACTTTAAAGTCAAAATAACAATAAAATAAATATAAATACGACCACCATCTCTGGGCTCCGACCTCTGATTTGGACCTGTCTGTCAGTTCTAATTTTTGGCTGCCTAGGAAGTCAGTTATCTTGCTAAACTCATTATGCTTTATTGGCACTGTTGGCAACCAAATCATAAAAGCTCTTGTTACTCTCTGATGGCTCCGAGTGAATCATTCACACAGCTTGCAGCACTCAATAGGTAATAAACACTTTCAGGGGCACCTTAAGAATGGCGTTGAGAGGATGGAGAAGGGAAAGTGGGGTAAAGAAGCAAGGTGTTCTTCACACAAAAAAAGGTTCATTTGGAAGTGCAGCAAAATCTTGTATCTGATTTTCATCTCCAAAGGGAAATTTTGAAGTTTAGTGACAGCAGATCCTAGATTCATGTAATTTCAAATAAACAGTTGACTGCATGGCATGCACTTGGATGATAGATCAACAGAAGACAAGCACAAGTAGAAAAATGAGACAGAGGTTGATAGAATGTATCTGGATGGTTTTTGTTTCCCACTTCAATCAATCTGGCCCTGCCCCTCTGCTTTTTTGTTTTGTTCCTTGGCATGTGTGCAAGTATTCCTCTGCTTGGAGATGCACGTTTCTTTAGAAGATCCTAGAAATGTGCAATAATCAATGTTATCATTCTCAGTTATCATCATGCTTTTCAGGTGGGGGAGATGGGCATCATGGAATATCCATTTCAATTATTCTCATTTTTTTCTTTCACTTTTTTAAAAATACTGAGATATTGTGCAAGAGTGATATCTACCTATCTGATTAAGGCTTGCACAAGAGGGATGGAGAGGTCTTCACAAGACCTCTGTATCAAAATACTTTTTGAGCCCCATGCATGTATTTTGATTGGTGTCTTAGCTAATCCCTCACTTCTACTATGTGAAGCTCTTAAGAGCACAGCTCGGCCTAACTGGATTGCTGAAATTAGAACATGCCTTAGCAAGTTGCCACTGGTGGAAATAGACGTTTGTATTGTTTGGGCTGCAAGAAATAAAATGGCTGCAGGGAGTTTGGGTAGAAGTAGGAGTGTAGTATAAAACACCACCCACTGGAAACATCACTATACAAAGACAATGTGCTAATGAGCTTCCACCCCAACACTGACCTCAGATTTTATAACAGGTTATTTTTACTTACTGAATTTTCTGCAATAAGGGAAATCTGGAATTTTTTTTTTGTTATGCTGGCATTTTGATGTTGTTGTGGTGTTGTCACTGCAAAAAACAAGAGGCAGTACCAGTTATTCCTTATTAGTATTGTTTTATTTATTAGATTTGTATACAAAGAACTTGCATATGTGAGGCAGTACTGATTCTACCATGAACTTCCATTTGGAAGTCCCTTCAGTCACTCAGATGCTGGCACAAGGAAGATGCAAGGCTTTAGCAAATGGGAGGAAACCTGATCATGACTTGGTGTGTGGTGTTCTGAACTGTCTATATACACAGAACTGAAGTGAAATAAATCCAAAGGGTACCTAAAGCCATGAGCTGGATCCAAAAAGATCAAGAGTTTGGGCAGAAAACAATGTCTTCATCTTTGAAATATTGTTGCTATATTTGCACTCTGTATGTTCATGGCATTACAAATTTGATGTTAATTTGAAGCCAAGACGTTGCACTCACTCAAAACAACACCAGTGATTAAGGGCTGACTTTGTCTTATTAGGAACAGACTGTTCTGATTAGAAATAACAGCGACAATTAAAAAACCTAGGAGTCTAGTTATATTATAATGAAGGTTTGCCAGTGTGGTACCTATGATGCTTCTAATCTTCTGAGTCCCTGCCCACCTCACTGCTCCTTTTGTTATTAGGTGGCAAGGATGGTTAGGATTTTTTTATCCCCCATTTGAAAATACATAGAGCTGAAAGAGACACTCAGAAGACTGATTATGTTTCTACTTCCTCTTTCAACTCAGTGTGCTTTTCAAGGCTCAGACTGGGACCTGAGCTGCTAAATTGACAGCAGAGAGTTGGGGGGTGGAGGAGACACAATCTGAGATGCTGTAGGAAGGGAAATGGTCTGACTGTGGGGAGGAAGAAAGAGGAAAGAATGACTCCACCAGTCAGGAGAAAGAATGGAATACCAGATAGATAGATAGATAGATAGATAGATAGATAGATAGATAGATAGATTGATAGATGATAGATGATAGATGATAGATGATAGATGATAGATGATAGATAGATAGATAGATAGATGATAGATAGATAGATAGATAGATAGATAGATAGATGATAGATAGATTGCTAGATAGATAGATGATAGACAGACAGATGAGAGATGATAGATAGATGATAGATGATAGATAGATGATAGATGATAGATAGATAGATATAGATAGATGATAGATAGATATAGATAGATATAGACCGATGAGAGAGAGATTAAATCCATTAAAATGTGTGGGGTTTTTTTTGTTTTTTTGTTTTTGAAATTGCCTCTTTTTGCACAGATTTCACCTGCTCATCCATCATCAAATAACAGATCACATCTGCCCCCATTGACATTACTCTAAAAAGTGTAGAATTGATGCTTTCTACCAGTGCCATAGTGTAAAAACATGGATGTGAAACATGGACCTTTATAAATCAGAATTTTTACGTATGGCCTCCTGAAAACAGTCATCAGATTATAGTTCACCTCTGTCTCCACATTTATATTCTTGGTGGTTTTGTTGTCCTCCTATGTAAAACTCATGATATATGAAGATCAGTGCTTTTTTTTTTTTGGTGCTGACAAGAAGCACACCTGTGACATTTTCTTGTACTGTGTACCAGTGTAAGCTTTGATCTGATGGTGGGGAACACTTTCTAAAATCATGCAAATTTAAGAGGATCCATTTTAATCCACCAGACCCAGCTGTTACCAAGATTCCATGGTCAAGCAAATTGTGTGTTGCAAAGTGGGGGTGGGACTGAAAGAGGGAGAAGTGGCCAGGGAGAGGGGCCTAAGAGCCAACCAGAGGGGGCGGTTCTCATGGCATTCTCTTAAACATAACAAATCTTCCCATGGACCTCCAAAGGTTAGAAATCCAGGTCCAGATTCGTTTACAGTCATGACACTGGCAGATACTGATCAATTCATTAATGAGCAGGCAAATGAGGACTGTTCTGCTTTGGTGATCACTCATTGTCAGGGGTCAGGCTGGGGAGTACTACTCTGATGAGGAGTGACAGGAGCCCCTCTCTCTCCCTGCTCAGAACAAGGATCATGGGGCTCCACTTGAGCAGTACTGACCTGGTCACAGTTCGGAAGACGGGAGTTGGACAGACTCGGGAAGCGAACAACAAGAAGAGACAGAACAGGAGGAGAGAGAGTTAGCTGAATCTCCCTCGCTGGAAAGTATACAGCCTCTTAGTCCCAGGGCTAGAAGATTGGATAAGGTAACTTCTCAGAAGGCTACTTGTTTGAGAGATCGGGTAAAAAGGAGATGGGAAGACGGAAGTGACTAGAGGGAAGTGGGAGGCAGCGGTGGACCATATGCCCTTCCATGAACATGGTCATAATTGTGTGTCCATAAGTGCTTCAAAGCATCTATGGTTGGATGAGTGCAGTTGTAAATTCACAGCCCTTAGTCTTCTACTCTTAGGGTTGCTGGATTATTTTTTTTGTAATGATAACCAACATCCGTAGTATACAATCCTTAAAGTTGAAACCACCCCCATCTTTCTGGAAGGCCTGATTTTACTGTCATGCTGTTACTATGGTCACCCACTTTACTTTTAGAGGGAAATATGTGATAAAGCCCATTTGCCATGACTTGAGCTACTTGGAAGAAGGACCAGATAAATGATAATAAAACAGTAAGTGTTGGATACCGCCCTTCAAGAAAACTTACTATAGTTAAGGATATGTTACCTCAAAGGAAAACTAACTCAGACAAAAGAAATGGTCACGATCCTTCATTTGTCTTTTTCCTTAGAGAACTTCACAAGACTCCACCAGGCTCTTTTCCCACTAAGCCAGGAGAAGATGGTATCGCTATACCAGGAAGGATATGATGATGCCATACATTTTTTTTACTAAAGGAAAATTGGTTTGAATAGATTATGTGTGTCGGAAATTAACAAAGTCTGATGGCTGTCAGAGCAAAGCTACAAACGCTCCAACAGAGCCCAAGGGATTGCTGTCACAATTTCTGTTTATCTAAAATGAATGCCATAGGAATTGCATCTGTCGCTGTCAAACAAGTGTTTATACATAGGTGTATTGGATGGAATTTGTAAACAGGTTTGGATGCAATGGAATTGTGCTTGCATAGTAAGAGAATCTGTTTAATAGGGCAGTAAGAAAGAAAGAAAATCAAAGGGTTTTTATTTTTCTTGCCATGGAAATGCTCAAAAATGATTTGCTGACATTAATTAGATTTTAAATATATGTTCAGTTTGTGGCTGGAAAATATACACTTTCTACACAGAGCTGCAAACTCACGTTCTTTGCAAGTAATCCCATTAATTGACTTAATCATTTTCATTTTTATTGTTTTTTTCCTTGTGTACTCTGAAGCATGAACTCTAATTATAAAGAGGCAGTGGGATACAAAACAGCTTAATTGCATATCTTTTAATTGTTATGCATATGGATTTTGCTATTAGTACATCTTGTTCTTCAAATAAACTGCATAACTTTCTGCATTTGGATTTGCGTAGTGCAGTGCTTCAAATGACTAATCCTTGCTTTCTGTTACGTATAATTCTTTGCAGAAAAAAGGTGGCAGTTAAATTTATTTATATTTGCTAGTTAAATTTATTTATATTTGCTGACAAAGTTCCCCCAAAGGAGGGAATTTGACCAAACTGAAGTAGGAGTCATGCAGGGCTTAAGTTTCCAGTGGCAATTGTTCTCCCAGTATAATGTCAGAAGACCCGGCTTCCTGTGGTTAGCAGGGAGGGAGCCAATCAGCCTTCATGGTTGAGTGAGGCTGCCATTTTGTGACCCAGGTAGTCCTCAGGACCTGTCTCAGTGTGTTCATTGCTTCTGACCATCACATCTTTGGGGCACAACAGGAATGATTTTGCTCAGATTTATTGGATTATGAATAAGTTTCCGAGCACAATTCAAAGTGTTGGCACTGACCTTTAAAGCCCTAAACAGCCTTGATCCAGTATACCTGAAGGAGCATCTCAACCCCCATCGTTCAGCCCTGACACTGAGGTCCAGCTCTGAGGGCCTTCTGGTGGTTCCCTCACTGCGAGAAGCCAAGTTACAGGGAACCAGGCAGAGGGCCTTCTCGGAGTGGCACCTGCCCTATGGAGTGTCAAAGAGAAAACAACTACCAGACTTTTGGAAGACATCTGAAGGCAGCCCTGTTTAGGGAAGCTTTTAATGTTTGATGCATTGCTGTATTTTAATATTTTGTTGGAAGCTGCCCAGAGTGGCTGGGAAAACCCAGCCAGAATGTGCTCTGTCAATCATTCAGTTGTTTCCAATAGCTGGTTTGAATTTAAAGAACTCAATACAACTATGTTGTTTACACACTTTGGAGAATAATATGTACATCCAATGAGTAGAGCTGTGGACTGTTTTTCACTTTACATTGTAGTTTGGGTCCAGGGTTGTGTTCTCTCTCTCTCTCTCTCTCTCTCTCTCTCTCTCACACACACACACACACACACACGCTAGAGAGAGAGAGAGAGAGAGAGAGATTTCTTTTATAAATATGTATGTTAATTTCCCCCACAATTTAGCATTTTGGGAATGATAGAAATGGGACTTACTTTAGGAATATTTCGTTCCTTTCATCTCCCTGTTGTTTGCTCTGCTTCTCTTGAATGCTTGTTTAATTTCTAAAATTAATTCTAGAATTGATGCATGCATTTTTATTTTTTATTTTTGCTTAAGCTTCACCTCTTTCTTCCTGATCAAAATTCTTTGGGGTAGTGTTTTACTCAAGTTGTGATGTACCGATAAAACACCACACAAAATCTTATCATCAGATTTGGTGCAGTGTTTTAAACATGCATGGAAGGGCACATGCACAAAAAAATATACTGATGCCCATAGAAGGATTGATGAAACATTGTAAAACAGCAGTGTGCATTGATGATTAAGAGAAAAGGAGATAGACTAAGCTAGAGCAATTTCTATAGTAAGAGTATTCAGTCCCCACCCCCTAAAAAAAAAACAAGGCAAGTTTTTTTGGGGAGGGATATTTAAAGTTATTGTTGGAAGTGGTGAATTGTTTCCATGGTAGCTTTTCCCACTCCCCACACACCATTTTTTTTGTAGTAACTGCAAAACTAACTGCAGGTTTCCCCTGAATGCCACCTTGACCTGGAGTGACACTGCATTAAGAAGTTGCATCGTTCTTGGGGCAGGAAGGCCCCAAACTCTTATCGCTTTGGTTGTCGCTTTTTCCTCTGCCTTTTCCAGATCTGTGCTATATATGTTTGAAATGAAACAACCCGTGCTGTATCCTGCATTCTTAAAATGGCTGAAATGAAAACTGGTACAAAGAGAATTTTATTTGATGTAAAGGGCAAATTAATGAAATGGACTTTCTGAGGTGTGGCAGCGGTGATGTATAAAACTATGACAACTTGTGTTGAATAAGCAGTCAATAATGCCTCATGCTGCTTTGTTCTTTCAGATTTCTATTATGTAGTTGACAGTTCCATAGTTTCTAAAGAATAGTCCTAATGTGGTAGGTCATGACTTCAGTGCAAGACATTCCTTTTAAGCAGCTTGGCCTCCTTTTTAAAAAGGGTATAAAGACCTTGATTTTGACCTGATTTTCAATAGGCAGATAGCAGTGTAGGAAGATCATTGAGGTCATGCATCCTCAGTGACCTCTATTACTGAAAAGGTGACTACTGCAGTCCGAAAACAATGCTCTTCCAAGACTAGGGCATTCATTTCAAGATGGACTGCATGGAAACACTCACACCTGATTATTCACTGTCAAACTGCATGCAGTCTCTCATTGCTGAGAACTGATCTCATCAGGCTTTTTGTGTGCATTACCAAATTCACTTGAAAGAGTAAATAACAGATGGCTATTAACTGAGTATTTTTTAAAAAAATAATAATAATCCTCCAGTGATTTTATACATTTGGTACAATACCTGCTCAGTACAAAGCTTCCTGAATCCCTTCTTTTCTAGGCTGAAAAATTCCAGTTCTTTCAGCCACCTCTTTGAATTGTAGCTGCATTTTAGGTAATCACAAGAAAAGTCTTGCTGGATCAGACCAAATGCCTTTTTTTGTCCAGTTTCACACAATAACCAACCAGATGCCCCTTTTCAGGAGCTCACAAGCAGGGTGCTAATTAACTTTGTGCATGCAATTTGTACATGTTTACCTGAAAGTAACATACCCTCCAACATTTCTCTGATAAAAATAGGGATGTCCTACTCTATCATCCTCATCACCATCATCATATTTATACCCTGCCCAGCCAATGGGATGCCCCCAGCCAATTTGGGTGGCTTCCAGCATATATGAAAACATAATAAAACATTAAACATTTAAAAACTTCCCTATACAGGGCTGGCTTCAGTTGTCTTCTAAAGGTTGTATATTCTCTTATCTCCTTGGCTCCATACGCTTACCGCCTCTTTAGCTGGTAAGGGAGAAGACATTCACAACTTGTCTATAAATGGAATTGCCCATGACATGCAAAAACCTTTTCATGTAATGAAACTTCTTAGTGTAATGAACCCTATTTTTTGTTCAGTAACTGAACAGAATTTCAGTCCGTTTCACAAAGAAACCATGTTTCTCCACTTAACAACAGTCTTAGAAATGAAAACAAGAGGATGGATTTTCCTGACTACTTCATGAAAAGAATATTGTTTCTCAGCTTGCTGTGGTTCCTAAGAGCTAAGAGGTGGATGGGGGTATTTCTCCACTTGTGAAATAGATGACTTGTTTATTTCATAATCAGAACAATGCAGCTACCTCTTTCTCATCGAAGCATTTTGAGATATCAGGAAGAACACATGAAATTCCAGTTTGTTTTGTGACAAGAATGAGGAGCAAACAAAATTTGTAAAAATGCATGCAACTTATAGAGAAGATGGAGAATTGCAGATGCATTTTCAGAAGAACATCTATGCCCTGTTCCTGGTGACAAATCACTTGAAATGTGATTGTAAAACATCTGTGAATCAGTTTAAATAACTGATGGAAGCACATTTAAAACCACTGTCTTTCACACATGCACACCAGCCATGAGATTGTGGCTCCACATATTTCTCCCTTTTCTTCCTAATGTAACACTAATGTCTCAACAAATGAAACTGATCTGTAGAAAATGTAACTTGAAAAAAAAGAGATTGCACATACTTTTGTAAACCAAGAAATCTTTAATAAAAAATATTTAAATAACAACAACAATGCTGTAAGTGGCATCTGTGAGATCAGTCTTGCTCTATTTGATGAGACAGGTCAAAATCCAAAGAGACGACAAGCAAATCTAGTGGCAGCTTGGATGAAACTTTTTGTAATCATTCAAGATTGGCAGTCAATTGGAGCATCAAATTTAGTTTTTGTGCAAAGCATAATGTTGCATTTATGCATCATTTTGGCAATAAATCAGATTGTTAAACTAAAATACGGCAAGTAATCTCTTGCTCTCGAATTGCAGGCCCTCTAATGTCTATTGTTTGCCAGAGTAGGGAGAATATAGTTATGGAGGTGGAAAAATAGAAAACAAAAACATGTTCTTAATTTGTTTCCTCTAGCTGGTTTTGCTGAAATCCTGAAACTTTTACTGGGAAATTAAATTGCATAGATATTTCCCCCCTCAGTGTGCAAATAGGCCTGGATTAAATGTATAGAAAGGCCTACTCCTAGAATAAGCAGCCAAATCACAGTCTATTTTTTCCATGAATCATGTGCTTTTAGGCCTATTCGGGGGATGTGTTCATGCAAGCTTATTGGAAGATAAATTCTGTGAACATTTTTAATGACTCTGAATCTGCAATCTTGCAAAAATGAAGAATTTTTTTAAAAAAGTTTTTTTCAAAAAGCATCTCTACCTGACCCATTTCAATTTTACTATCTTATTCTTTGTAAGACATTCAAATTCCTATAAATGAACAAAGCAGTTGCAGAGATTGATCCATAGGTGCTGCTGTTTTAGACAATTAAGTGCCATGTTTGAAAGGATCTGGGTCTGGTGTCCACCAGTGATTGCCTGCCTACCCTGGTGTGCCCTACAAAGCATACCAGGAGGTAGACACCAATGAGTGGCAGCAGGAAGCAGTGGAGATTGCCAATAAATTGGCTTACACAATTGCAGCCAATACAACTAAATATCTAAAGGACTGTTACATGGAGGACGGAACAAGTTGCTTTCTCCTGCTCTGGAGGCCATGGCCCAAACCATTGGATTCAAGTTAAAAGAAATGAGATTTTGACTAAACATCAGGAATAACTTTCTGACAGTAAGCTGTTTGACAGTGGAATGGACTTCCTCAGTAGGTGGTAGATTCTCCTTAATGGAGATTTTCAGCAGAGGTTTGATGGCCACCTCTCATGTATGATCTCCTAATGCATTTCCTGGCTAGTTACCTTCCATTTGCTTGTTCAGAGACCAGAACAATCTTGGAAACCATGTGCAGTTTCTGAGTCACAGGAAGCTCATAGGTTTTTAAGGAAGCTCTGCTTTAAAAATAATAATTAAGCAGGATGAATAAATATTTGATTTTACATCCCTTTCTTTGATGAGCATTTAAAACCCTGTGTGTCACCTTTCATCTTCCAGTCATTAATCAAGGAAGAATGTTACTTGTTGCCAGCATGTTTTCTTGTCCTGGAGGAAGATGTATGCTAGCATTTTGCATAAACATATCTGAGTCTGACTCAGCAAGATGTTGGCCTCACATGCAAACAAAATCTTTAAAAAGAAAAGCAAAAACAGTAATATACCACTTATGAGGAGAAGTGTCAGGCAAATTGAAAGATTTCTGGCCAAGTTTCAGGCCTTGTCACTATCTCCTGTCAGGTTGAACCTTCCTGCTTTGAAGTGCAAAATATATTTTCTGTCACCATTTTCTGTTGTCAGAAGCTTCAGAACTCACAGTAAGGTTCCCTCCCCAAGCTTCCAGAAGACCTCTTTCATGTAGCATAGTAGGTGACCAGCCATGTTTGTCTTGTCAAATTTGTGGATGAGACACTTGGAATATGAATGAGTGTCTTGCAGAACAAAATTAACCTCCCTCAGTTTGTGAGTATATAGCTATAAAGCAAAACTGGCAAATAATTTTCCTTCATGCCAGATGTACTTAAGCTATTGTCAGTCAACTGAAGCCAAGCACAAATGATTCACAACCTAGGAACCAACTAGAGAGTTGAGGACCATTTAAAGTTCAAGGATGGATTTGAATAGAATGCCGCTGAAATTACTCCAGGCTCAATTTCAATATTTGCTTTGACACGAAACACAACCTTCAGATGGAGTTATTCCTGTGCAAAAGGATAACAGTGTTGTTACTTGTTGCTTTGTATGAAAATTATGTCAGTGCTGCAGATATGCACTGTAGCATGAATCTTTAGGGCCTAATGGCTAACCTACACCTGCAGTAGAAAAATAGGATTTTCCTGGACTGTGTTGTTCAGTCTACAGATGGGGCGGAGGTATAATGTGTCTGAATACTCCTTCACACACACACACAGAAAGATTTACTCCATAGTATATTTACTAGCCTGCATAAACTAGCCTGCTTTGACAGAAAACTCAGAAAGACCAGAGTCTGGTGATGCAGTGCAATGGGATTCCACCAGAGTAGAAGAGGTTGCAAAGTGCTGAGCTGGAAAGCTCACTCTGATTAGATAGAGCAGGTGGAGACAGCACTTTGGGAGTGAAAAGAAAAGCAGTTGAGAGTCTAGGTTAGGGTTGCCATATTTCCAAAATTGTTGAACTTTTAAAAGACAAAGTTGTTGAACCATGATTTTTCGATTGACCTGCCTAAGATCCAGGACAAAGCACTGCCTTTCTGAAATCCCGCCCCCCAGACATCAATTCCACCTTTGAAATTCCGGTAATATCCAGGAAAATCTGGACATATGGCAGGTTCTTTGTGTTCAGCTGGATAGGGATATATCTCCTGAGTGCTGTGTGTAAGATCCACTTTGTGGAAAATATCTGTAGCCAGAGAAGGAAGTCCCTGAACTTAGTTTGAAAGACAGTGATTAGTGTCTTTTGGGAGTCAGCGCAGTAGCTAGCAGTTCGGGTGCCCTGGGTGGCGCAAATGCCCTGAACCAGGGAGTGGGGCAAGCCACCCTTGAGGCAGGGCAAGAGGGGAAGAGCACGCTGTGTGGAACTCCCATGGAGTCCGCAAGCCCCATGTTGCTGTTTTGGGCAGCGCTGAGCCTACAGGTGCCCGAGGCACCACATCACTCCACAGGAAAGATGTGTGGCTCGGGCGCACTGCAGGCCAGGCCCTGCGGGCACCCCCCTCAGTGAGTGATGACACCCTGGGTGGCCTGTACCCCGCACACCCCCATTCGTACACCACTGTGGGGAGTACAGTGGTACAGTGGCACCTCAGGTTAAGAACTTAATTCATTCTGGAGGTCCATTCTTAACCTGAAACTGTTCTTAATCTGAGGTACCACTTTAGCTAATGGGGCCTCCCGTGGCAGCCCCACGATTTCTGTTCTCATCCTGAAGCAAAGTTCTTAACCCGAGGTACTATTTCTGGGTTAGCAGAGTCTGTAACCTGAAGTGTCTGTAACCTGAAGAGTCTGTAACCCGAGGTACCACTGTACCTTGGTTTAAGAACAGCTTAGTTTATGAACAACTTGGATTAAGAACGTTGCAAACCTGGAAGTAGGTGTTTTGGTTTGTGAACTTTGCTTGGAAGCAGAACATGTTCCACTTCCTGTTGAGTGTGTTCCATTTGTAAATTGAGTCCCCCACTGCTATGGGAAAGCACACCTTGGTTTCAGAACACTTTGCTTTAAGAATGGACTTCCAGAACAGATTAAGTTCGCAAGCCAAGCTATCGCTGTATACAGACAAGAGAAAAACCGGAAAGTTGAATTGGGGACAGGAGAAGTAGAGTTCTTTGGTAACACTCTACTTGGGTCTCAGTTCAGTAAGGAGGGGATCGAACAAAAAGAAGAATCCCATACCAGTTGGAGGGGTGTGGTGATCCCCTGGTCTGATATCTGTAACATCCACTAAATTGTGTGTGTATACATATTATTTAGGAACGTGGGTGGCGCTGTGGGTTAAACCACAGAGCCTAGGACTCGCCGATCAGAAGGTCGGCGGTTCAAATCCCCGTGACGGGGTGAGCTCCCATTGCTCGGTCCCTGCTCCTGCCAATCTAGCAGTTCGAAAGCACCTCAAAGTGCAAGTAGATAAATAGGTACCGCTCCGGCGGGAAGGTAAACAGCATTTCTGTGCGCTGCTCTGGTTCACCAGAAGCGGCTTAGTCATGCTGGCCACATGACCCAGCAGCTGTACGCCAGCTCCCTCGGCCAATAAAATGAGATGAGCACCGCAACCCCAGAGTTGGCCACGACTGGACCTAATGACCAGGGGTCCCTTTACCTTTTACATATTAAAGTAAAGGTAAAGTTACCCCTGCCCTTATGGGCCAGTCGTGTCCGACTCTAGGGTTGTGCGCCCATCTCACTTAAGAAGCCGGGGGCCAGTGCTGTCCGGAGACACTTCCGGGTCACGTGGCCAGCATGACGAAGCTGCTCTGGCGAGCCAGCACCAGCGCAGCACACGGAAACGCCGTTTACCTTCCCGCTATAAAGCGGTACCTATTTATCTACTTGCACTTAAGAGTGCTTTCGAACTGCTAGATGGGCAGGAGCTGGGACCGAAAGACGGGAGCTCACCCCGCCGTGGGGATTCGAACCACCGACCATGCGATCGGCAAGTCCTAGGCATATTATTTTACATATTATTTACACACAAACAAACAAACACACACAGTTTCTTGCAAGTTTTCTATCTCCTGACACATCTTTTGTTTTACCAACTTTCTTCTGTAAATTAAGACTTTTTTTTCCTGTTTAACTTCCTTAAGTCTCCAAGTAACAGAGCTTTTTTTAGAAAAAGAAGAAAAGAAAAAGAAAAAAAAGCCAGTAGTTAAGAGGAGGCACCATCTCACCTCCATATACTAGCCAGAGAGCTATATAGCCTAGAATCCTTCTCCCAAAGATGCTAGCAATCCAGTATGACTGCTTTGTTTAAGTGTGTCTTGAAAGTGAAAGATTTGTGCAAAGGTGAGAAGTAGGGCTAGTAAATAGCCACCTCATTTGAAGCAACAAGATCAGATTTAAAGCAGCAGTAACATTTAAAATGACAGTAGTCATTTTAATAGCAATAGCAATCTAATTAGTAGGGTGATGCAGAGGATATCTGATCTCATCTGAGGCCCAATTCATCTCTGCCTGCATTAAAGTCCTTAGGAAAATCTCATTGTTTGCATCCTTCATAAATTGTTCTGTATTTGTGGAAGCATAACATTAATTAATATACAGCAAGAAATGAAAAAATCAAGTGTTTGAGTAGCAAAAGCATATTAAGTGCCTCTGTGTGTGTGTTTGTCCATCACTCTGCACAGAATTAGAGAAAATTGGAAAAATATTTCTAAATATGCAGCTGTAACTTAACTTATCTTGAATAACTTAACACAGGCTTATCAAGCTGGATAATTTATCATATGAATTTTGAATTGCCCAATAAAGGAGACAGAATAACAGTCAACATCATTTTTTCCTCATCTTATCCCTTTCCTATCCCTTATAAAAATAACCATATTTCTCTGTTAGCCTAAGGCTTCTTCTCGCATACACAGACCATTTTTCTTTTTACCACCGGCAAGCTGATGAAGAACATCTTCATTCTTTCTATTAAAAGAGGAACAGATGAAACATTTTTTAAAAAAATAAAAATAAAATAAAATTGCATCTAAAAACCCTTATGTGTGTCTCCAAGGCTCTATATTTCTTTCAATCAACATAACACTTCAAGTACTGGCCCAATTTCTAAAAAATTTTACAATAACTTGTGACTGATTCATAAACAAAAACAGTGATTCACTTGATGAAAAGTGGGGGAAAGGGATGAGACTTAGAAGGAGGAATCTTGGTGTTTTGAATAGGGTTCTTTCCCTGCTCCTGCCATGCCTGGGGGAAATGGGGGGGGGAGCATAGCTTTAGTGCTGTTAACCTATCACCTTTCTTCTGCACTAAATTCAGCTTAAAATAAATGAGGCCTTGAAAACTAGTATCATCCTTTCATGCATTCAGCTCTATAAATATGTCCTCAGCTACAAAATCACAGATGTTCAGGAGTACCAATTGAATATCTAGTTTCTGTCTGTGTAAGGAAGCCAAGACGAAGCTAAGAAACAGATGGTCCAAAAGCGAATGTAATTCAGATTCTTTAACATGTGTGTCAGAGTTAAGTAAATTGCAAATAGCTTGGCTCTCTCTTTTTCCTTGAGTGTATATAAGCTCATGTAAACAGCAAACTTGTTGCAATGGTTTAGTCACAGGAGTAATGCATTGGTTCTCTCGCCGTCACTAAATTAATTCTGTTTCAAGCGCACCAGACTCATGTGAATTTGTTACCAGAGTCCTTCAGTGATGCAAAAGCTGAGCTGGATTGCATGAGAGTGTGGTTTTAAATGTTTAAATGCAAATGAAACCTACATCACTAACAAAGGAGTATTTATTGCAGCAATTCAAGGTTTAAAATTATCTCCAATGACTGCTTCAGAACTGCAGTGACCCAGAACTGGATTCAAATATCGCCTGAACAGAATTCAAAGATGCAATGGAGGAAGGTGTAATACTACAGTGGGTAATGTGTGATTCATCCTGTTATTTTGTGCAGGTACGATATATTGTCAGCTGAATCCATGATGCTGCCCAGGTGCAGCCCTGGAAACCTACAACCCCTTATGGGTGCACCTGATCTTAAGGAGCTGTTCATGATCAAGCAAATGAATATCAACCTATACTCTTCCTTTGCTTCAAACTTTCACTTCCCTGATATCACAATTCCTTTTGTTTATCTTTTACGGATGCTGTTACTTTATCTACTATCTCCTCTTCACCCATATTTTCTATTGTAGTGCTGTGTGGCAGAGAGACCTTTGTACAGTGGTACCTCAGGTTACAGACTCCGCTAACCCAGAAATAGTACCTTGGGTTAAGAACTTTGCTTCAGAATGAGAACAGAAATCATGCTCCGGTGGCGCGGCAGCAGCAAGAGGCCCCATTAGCTAAAGTGGTGCTTCAGGTTAAGAACAGTTTCAGGTTAAGACCGGACCTCCTGAACGAATTAAGTACTTAACCTGAGGTACCACTGTATTGTCATTCCTCAAAGGATTCCCATGGCAGTTTCAAAAGATGGACATGTCAGAGTAATGCGTTGGCCTAGTGACTATTTGGCACTTTATTTAACCCCAAGGGGATTATTTTCATTGACAAACCAGTGATCTTTGTTTTGCATCATAGGATAAGTTGTTTTCTCAGAAAACAGAGGTTTTTAATGTATATTTTATAATGAAATACCTCTTTAATAATCTAATCCAAAGGACCACCTTAGACTTCTACACAGGTGTAGCTTTTTGGTTTTCTCATTCTGGTTTCTGTAAGCATCTTCAGACCACATGTCTTAATGTGGCAACAGATGACTTGAACATACATTAAGCAGTATAGAGATTTATCCCCCCCCCCACTTCTACCTTTAGAAAAGTCTTCGGTTTCTTGAGTTAATGAGGAGTAGCCCGGTGAAATGCAAGGTCTTTGGAATAGTGAATGAAAAGGAGATTTCCATTCATTGCACCCAAAATGATGCACCTGACCAGTGATGACACCTGGCATAATGATGCATCAGCAGTTTAATACTCCCAAGTGAATATCCCCAAAGGGTGGCAGATGGTGCCTAAACTAGCTGTCAGATTCCAGTAAATAGAGGTCAGAACAACATCTGCCTTGGCTACTATGCTCTTGTTGACACACAATGAAGATTGTTTAAGTTTTCTGTTCATTCTGTAAGATGCTGTCTTGTGATGCAGATCAAAATCATTCATTGCGAGTGACTACTTCCTCGCCCAAATTGTGATTGTCATTGAGCATATGGCTTTTAAATGATAGAGTTGTGAATGCTGTTGGGATGTGCCGTGTCAAATAATCCAGTGCCTTCCTGTTAGTTCTCCTTAGCATCACCAGGGCTTTTTTTCAGGGGTAACTCATAGGAACTCAGTTCTGGCACCTCTCAGGTGGGCACCATTATAAGAGAACAAGGGTGACATCTATGGTGAGTTCCGGCACCCCTTTTTCTAGAAAACTAGCACTGAGCATCGCAAAGGAAATTCCAAAAGGGTGTTAATAATCAATGAATTTTTTTCTTATGTATAGAAGAGCCAAGATATCCAGTTAGATGTGTCAGCCAATGAAAACTTTTACAAATCATTATATAATTGATATTATAATCCAGCACACATACAAAGAGTGTAGGGACATAGAAAGCTATATTATATTGTGTCAGAATGGTGATCCATCTTGCTTCCCTAGTTAACAGCAGCTTTCCAGGATTTCCCTCAGAAGTCTTTTCTGGTCCTGCCTGGAGATACCGGGGCTTAACATGGTACCTTTAGCATTTAAATCATGTGCTGTAGCACTAAATATATGTAACTGGACAAATCTGTGGTCCTTGTTGGAATTAAGACTGGGCTAAGACATTTTGCTCACTGGAAGGACAGATCCTGAAGCTAAGGCTCAAATACTTTGTCCACCTCATGAGAAGAGAAGCCTCTCTGGAAAAAAAACTCTGGCGTTGGGTAAGACTGAGGGCACAAGGAGAAGGGGATGATAGAGGACAAGATATAGAAGTGACCAACTTGAATTTGATGAAACTCCGGGAGGCAGTGGAAGACAGGAGTGCCTGGCGTGCTCTGGTCCATGGGGTCACGAAGAGTCGGACATGACTAATCAACTAAACAACAACAAGAAGAAGGCATTTTGGGCCAGAGGCAGAGAAAATGCCCTCTCTGCAATTCCACAGACAGAAGAAAACCAGCAGAATTTTACTTTATGACTGTTAATGGCATGACAGCATCCTTCACTGCACCTGAAAGCAACACACTAGCACAAAGAGAGAGTGAGGGAGGCCATTGGGCTCACAGAGCTCTGCCCTTCAACATCTCACCAGTACTCCCTGCTCTCCAGTATCTGTCATTGAGGCAGCCACTGTTGATTTTGCAGAGTCCCGAGCACAGCGGAAGGATGAGGAGTACGTGCCACATACTTTACTTTCCCTTACTTTATTTACACTTCAATGCTAAGAGCTTACAATCAAGCATCTTGCTTCTGCAAGGAGCAGAGAGGCATCCTCTCCCTCTGAAGCACGGAGAGAACTGTGAAAAACAGGAAACCAGTGTACGTCACATCCAGTCTCTTTTCCCGTGGGAAAGCCCAACAGCACGCTGACTGTGGAATGTAAACACCTGTCTTGTGACAAGCACTTCGCTGCACAGTGAAGAGAGCAGAAACCAACATCCTCCCCCTTTCTGTGAACACCACTGGGCAGCGTGTTCGTACAATATCAGTACAAACCCAACTTCTGCACATAGGTACAGTGTTGATCCCTTGATACAATCTTGGACAATACATCAGCAGGAATTTCATTACCTGGCATATAGGACACCGTTACGAGTCCCTTCTGAATACGTTCCCTAGCATGTTGCAACTTCAATTGCAAGTGCTTCGTGCTTTGCTTACAACCTTCAGAATTCAGCAAAGCCAAACATGCTTTGTTGTCCTGGTAAACCTGGATTGGACATTTGACAGGAATTTTCATGTCTTTGCACAATTGTAACAACCATTCACAATCTTTGAGTGAATAAGACAGTGCATTCAGTTCAGCTTCACAAGTACTTAAGCTAACTGTTGTTTGCTTCTTGCATGACCAATCAAATAGACCCTGATTGTACATATAGCAAACTCCAGACGTACTTTTCCTGTCTGTAGTGTCACTTCCAAAACTTGCATCTGCAAATATCTCAAGACCACCAGACTTCTGATTGTTAAATCTCAGTCTGTAATGCATAGTGCCTTTCAAATAGCGTGCTATGCGTTTCAGAGCTTTCCAATCCTTAACAGTAGGATTGTTGACTTGTCTGCTTAGCAAATTACAGCTAACAGCAATGTCTGGTCTTGAACATCTGGCAATGAAGTTTAGCTTGCCTAGCACACTTCTGTACAGTGTAGTGTCAGAAAATGCTTCTTCAGTGTCATCTACCTGATAACCTGTTGTCATCGGTGTGTCTACAGGGTTAGCATCCATCAGGTTTAGTTTGTTTAATACATCAGCAATTTTCTGTGACTGGTGTACTAGAATGTTACCATCTTGATCTCTTTCTATTTCCAGAGATAGGTAGTTGTTTACCTCACCAAGATCTTTCATGTCAAAGTGCTCTTTCAGTTGAGCTAGGGCGTTATTGTACATTGTGGCATCATCCCAAAAGAATAAAAGATCATCAACATAAAACAAGCAATACAATTTCTTTTGCCCCTCCTCTTTGACAAATACACATGGATCAGCTTTTCCTTGCTTAAAACCTAGAGAAAACAATACCTCTGTGAGTTTTGTGTGCCAACACCGTGCACTTTGTTTGAGACCATAAAGGGACTTTTTCAGAGCACAAACAAATCCCTGTTTTACCTGTACGCCATCAGGTGGAAGCATATAAAGAGATTCACCTAGAGATCCGTACAGAAAAGCTGTATTCACATCGTGGTGACTAATGTGTAAATTCTCCTCTGCAGCTAGCTTGAGCATAAGCCTAATGCTCTCATACCTCACTGTGGGTGAGTAGGTCTCATGATAGTCTTCACCTGGTACCTGTGCAAAACCTCTGGCTACCAATCTGGCTTTGTGTCTGACTATCTTGCCATTTTGATCAGTCTTCGCTTTGAAGACCCATTTGCTTCCAAGCAGTTTCATTCCTGGAACTACTGGAACAAGCTCCCATGTTTTGTTCCTTTCTAAGGAATCAAGCTCAGCCTTCATGGCATTTAACCATGGCTCAGCTTCCTTTGAATCCAAATCCTGGATTTCTTGGAAACCTGAAGTTTCAAATACCTTCTTGGAGCTTTTAACAGCTGTTACTGCTATCTTAGCAAACTCATCAGCAAATCTCTTTGGAGGTCTACCTTTTGTGGCTCTTTGTGACCTACGAATTAGCCTTAAGTCTTCAACACTTTCCTCTTCCTTTTTAGGAGAAAAATGACCTATTGTGAACAATGGTTCTTCCAATTCTTGATCAGAGCTTTCAGAGGGTCGCATAGAGGCTTTCGCACTCTTGAAATCCTCTGAATCACCCGATTCAGTTTCAGACTCAGAATCAGAACCTTCATCAGTGGGTGTGGGTTGCTGTGGCTGCTTTTGACTATCCTCAGTCTCATCACTGTCATCAGGATAACATTGGAAAATTCCCACATTCTCCCCCCACTTGGCATTGTACTCAACACTTCTTGTGAGCTTAATTGTCTTAGAGTCAGTCATCATTATTCTGTAAGAACCTTTCTGATAACCTAGAAAGATACCATGCAATCCACGCTTGTCTAACTTGGAGCTTTGTGGTGAGTGAACCCACATGTCAGAACCAAAAATTTTCATGTGTTTGATGTATGGCTTCTTGCCAAACATCTTCTCATAGGGGGTACAACCAATCGCTGAAGATAACCTGTGATTATAACTGTAAGTAAAACACGAAAGAGATTCGGCCCAATAACTCTCTGGAAGATTGGCATCATGCAGCAAGGTTTTTAACCCTTGAAGCAATGTTTGATTTGCCCTCTCGCAAAGTCCATTCTGCCATGGCGAGCGAGGACTAGACAAATCGTGTTGAATTCCTTTCTCAGACAGAAAAGCTTCAAACTGCTGAGAAGTGAATTCCCCCCCGCGATCAGTGAAAAGAATTTTTATCTTCTTACCATGCACATTTTCCAACCAAGCACAGAATTCCTTGAACCTTGGAAAAGCCTCTGATTTCTGCTTGAGATTGTACACATAAATATACCTGGAAAATGCATCAATGAGAACCATGAAGTACCTGTTTCCACCCAAAGAGGGCGATAGTGGACCAACCAAATCAGCATGAACAACCTGGTATGGTTCTGTAGCTTGCCTACTAGACACCTTACCTTTCGCAGCCATTTTCACCTTGTTTGCTGCGCATGCCTTGCACTTCATGTGGTACCTGCAGGGTTTAACAGTCATACCTTCAACCAAGGCAGGCATTTTAGATACTGCCTCAAAATGCAAATGACCAAATTTTCGATGAAAATCGTGAATACATTCTGCATGCAAACTTTTGTTAGAACCTCCAATGCAACAAGTTTCATCCTGCACATCATCATCAAAATACAAAACATACAAACGATCAACATATTCAGCATGCAATACATAATCATTTTTCTTTGTGATGATGCACTTTTTGTTCTTAAAGGAAACGTCAATTTTGCGCTCATTCAGCTGTCCAACGCTGAGCCGATTATGTTTGGCATCTGGTACGTAAAGCACATCTTTTATCGATAAGTCCAAACTGTGAAGAACAACAGTTCCGTAGCCTTTACTGGGGATTGTGTGGTCATCCGCCTGGTGAATTGCACCTTCCTGCGGTGTAAAAGACACGAACAGTCGCTTATCGTTGCACATGTGGTGCGTTGCAGCCGAATCAACAACGAAGAAAGATCTAGACATCTTCTGGACCTTTGCAACCTCTGGAGTGAAGCGTGAGACCATTGCCTTGTGCTGCGTTGTCCTGGACACCGGACCTTTGCCTTTGCTCTGGCCTCTTCCACGCGATGAGCTTCTGCTGCGCTGCTCTGTCTTGGCCCTGGGATATTTGCATTCCCTCTTCATATGGCCTAGACGTCCACACGAGTAGCATTTCACTGCCTTCAAAGCTTTGGCGCCATCTGGTGGTTCCACTGCACTCTGGGATGACGTCTGTGAAGACTCCCCCTTACCCATGCAGCTATCACCCTGGCGGTCTGCTTCATTCTGAATCATGGCAGTATCACAGGCTACTGTGAGTTGAGCATTTGGCTGATTGGCATCAGATTCCCCACTTGCATCAGCCAGCCTTCTGCAGCTAGCCATCATGACTCTGGCATTAGCCTTCTGCGTCATCTCTGCTGCTTTAAATCAAGCTGCTTTATACCAGCTGCGTCACTGCTGCTTCAAACCTCATTCCAAAAGCAATTTTAAAAGGTACTTTCGGTTTCCCCCAAGCCTAGGAGCTTGTGCCTTTGAGCCTTTGCCTGTGCCCGGCAAACGGCTCTAAAAGTTCAAAGTCCAGCCATAAAGCCACTAATTAGGAGCTGGCAGGCTGCCCGGAGCATGAGCACATACCTCTCATCAATCAATTTGACGTGCAGAGATATCGTCCAATCCGTCTTTCTGTTCCTCTGCATTCCGATCCTTCGACCCCTGAATTCCATTCTCAAGATGACTGCGTTTTTCTGGGCCCCATAACCAGGAATGTTGATTTTGCAGAGTCCCGAGCACAGCGGAAGGATGAGGAGTACGTGCCACATACTTTCCTTTCCTTTACTTTATTTACACTTCAATGCTAAGAGCTTACAATCAAGCATCTTGCTTCTGCAAGGAGCAGAGAGGCATCCTCTCCCTCTGAAGCACGGAGAGAACTGTGAAAAACAGGAAACCAGTGTACGTCACATCCAGTCTCCTTTCCCGTGGGAAAGCGCAACAGCACGCTGACTGTGGAATGTAAACACCTGTCTTGTGACAAGCACTTCGCTGCACAGTGAAGAGAGCAGAAACCAACAGCCACCTCAATATGCAGAATGATATGGTCAGCCCTGCTAGGGAGCAGCTTCACACAAATGCAGTGCTCATAGAGTTCATTTTTCTGGCAGTTACCATGCCACTCAAGCTATGAACTGGGCTTTAAAGTGGTGTTGTCTAAGCTGGCGGACACCTCAATATAATTTCCAGTAGATGGGCACTTGGCACCCATTTTATGTGAACACATGGCAACTGGTGTCTTCCCTCTATAGCAGCAATTAATCAACCTCCAAAGTATTAAATGAGCAGCCATTTTATTCACTAATTGAATGTTTTGAACAATTTCCCCTGCCCAGAAGTGACACAATATCATTATATTTTTCTTCATTGTAAAATGCTTTTCAGCCATGGAAAGCACCGAGCATCTGTTTCTGTGGGAAAGTTCCATACTAATCTCCAGTTAATTGCACATCAAATATTTATTTCTCATCCAATTAATGAAGCAGGCTTGCAGTGAGGAGGGAAAAGTCATTGGCAAACACCTATAAATATATATTGGCGTGTATAACATTTTTTTGGCAGGAATCCTTTAAGGCGGAATTGTAGCGTTTCACTGGGGATAGTGTAATTCTTTAATTGCAACTTTATTTTGGGTTTCTTGATTATAATAAAGAAAACAATCACTTTTCTCTAATTATTTTCATGACATGTCATGGGTGAAATATAACTTTCAAGGATTAAAGAGATTTTGGAATGCAGTCGGTGGGCCAGTGGGGTTAGGAATGATCTGTGGTGCAAATAGTATATTGGATGGGTTTGATTTTTGTTTTGAACCTAACAAAAAATTATCTTGGGAAGGCTTAAGAACAGTCTGTTTCTTTCTTCATACTAAGCTGCCCAACTGATTGCTATGGCAGGAATGTGCTTGTGTGGTCCTATCAATCATTTGCCTTCTTTTATTTCACAATTATGTGTATCTCCGGAAAATATATTTGAGCCGAACTAGATATTATCCTCTCATCTCTTACTTATATGTCAATAGGCCAGACACATAAACAAGTATGGCTGGCCCCAACTTGTCTTGAATGCCTCTTGGTAGAACAAAAGGCTATGGACATAGGACCCATTTGCTCTATAAAACAGTAATGTGCCATTTTGAACAGTCAAAACCCAAAACAGTCAAAACCCCAAACCCAAAATTCTGGGAACAGTAGCTTGCTAAGGGTACTGAGATGTTGGAAGACACATATTCACATGAGAGCTAAAAATTCCAGAGTGGTTTAACAGATTATTCCTCTGCCTCTGCCTCCCTTGCATTTAGTATGGAAATGTTGCTCATGTCAATATCTTTCCTGAAACTCTGTGTATTCTTCAGCCAATAAAACCTTTCTTTTTTTAAAAAAAGCTGCACTGATTTAATATCTGAACAGTAGCCATGAGGCTAGAAATATGAATTTTCCTGCAAAGGGACAGATGATTTTCAGTTTCCCATTGTAACATATGACACGTGTCCTGACTTCTAAGAGGGAGAAAACGCTTAAGCTTATCAGGCTTTTAGAGGTTTGGAACTTTTATGTTGAAAGGGTACCCCCAGGTCATCTTTGGCAGTCTATTAGTTTTCATTTTTCTTTTCCTGTACAGGAGAGATAATGGTAAGTAAAGCATTTGGCATTACTCACCAAAGTAGGCCTAATATAATGGTCTCAATAAAAACCTGAGGCATGAAGCTGTGGCTTCCCTAACTGAATATTATAACTGTCCTAAAGCTACCTCAGTGAAGCCTGCAGAATACAGAAAAAGCCTACAGGAAGAAAAATGCATGTGGAATGGAGAGCACAAGTATATCGCAGGCTGTTAGTATCTGTATACGGAATGCACAGAGCAACTCTGTTTCTCCTTAGCTGAAGAGAGGTTAATATGTGAATCCTTTTCAGAGATGCTTTCCCTGAACCTTGCTTCCTTTGTAGTCCGTTGTCATGGTGATGTACTTATGAGATCTGTGCCTAATCTTACTCAGATACATGAAAACTCACTCTCGTAAAGCAGGCATTCAAGGGAACATAAAGGATATAAAGAGCAAATCAAGGCAGGCAAATAATTATATAATTACCTTTAGAAACAAAAGTGGTAGAAATCCATGAAGTACGGAAATGTTTTCATTTTAAGAGAGCTTCTGTTTTTAATCCAAAAGTGGTTTGGCGCATTTCTCTAGGATTTATTTGCCTTTCGGTTTTAAAAAACATTCTTTTTGGTACAAAACCTATCTTTTTAAGGACAGCCTTGTTTGTTTATTTGAATGGAGAAATGAAAGGTCTAATTGTAGAATGTATTTTCAGAAGCTTTTGAAAATATTTTTAAATTTATATTTAATATTGAATAAATATTTAAAATATTCTGGACAGAAGCTCATATAAGACAGTATAGGAAACTTTCTATCCTTAACCATACAAGTCCTTGTCAGTGGCAGATTTAGGGCAGTGCGAGTGGTGTAGCAGCACTGGGTGAGCAGCCATGGGGGCACCTTCTCAAAGCCCAGTATGTATTTGCCTGGCTTTGGGAAGGAGACATGAGGGCTCTGACAGGGTCCTAAAGTTCTCCTTCCTGCTTCCCAAAGCTGGGCAAGAGCTTACCAGGCTTTGATAAGGAGTAGGGAGGGCTCTAGGGCCCTGTCAAAGCCTTGCACCTCCTCCCCAAAGCTCACCAACTTTTTTTACAAGCCTTAAGCCAGCATTGCGAGGGCTGCAGGGAGGGTGTCAAAGTTGGCCTTGCCCAACATTTCTCCCTATTCCTTGTGTCTGGCCTCTTCTAAGACAGTGGAAACCGAACCATTAAGATGAATAGAACATCAACCTCAGTCACCCTCCCACTTCTCTTCCTTCTTACTTTCATCCAGTCCCAGGGGTGGAATTGGCTGTCACTTTCATCCTCCTTATCATTAGGGTTGCCACCGTATGACTCTACAGGGAGGAGAATGGGGTCAAAATGAGAATTATTTGAGCGTTTCTGTCACTAGCTCTGGCACCCCGCACTGTTGACCTCCCTCTCTTCTGCCCTTCAATTCCCAGTGTGTACTGGGCAGCACTGTGTTGTGGGCCAAACTACAACGTATATTAAATGTGTGATGTGTGAAAGAAGTGGGATGGGCTTCTTCTCACCATGCAATAGTCTTGATAAAAATCCCCCCATTGGATCCAGATTATTGCTATCAACCTATGATTTTAAAATCCCACAAAAGGGGGGTTCAGATTAACCCCTTCATACATTTGAAGTATGTGTATGGGGGCTGTGGGGCTATGTGAGCAAGTCTCCATCCCCTGCTGGTGAGATGTCCATTGACCCTGTAACCCACCAATTGTAAATTTGACTAGTGGTGCATGCTCTGGTTATCTCTCGCTTGGATTACTGCAATGCGCTCTATGTGGGGCTACCTTTGAAGGTGACTCAGAAACTACAACTAAGAGAACAAGGGAGTGGCCGCCGAGACCATATAACACCAGTCTTGAAAGTCCTACACTGGCTCCCAGTATGTTTCCGAGCACAATTCAAAGTGTTGGTGCTGACCTTTAAAGCCCTAAACAGCCTCGGCCCAGTATACTTGAAGGAGCGTCTCCACCTCCATCATTCTGCCCAGACACTGAGGTCTAGCGCCGAGGGCCTTCTGGCGGTTCCCTCGCTGTGAGAAGCCAAGTTACAGGGAACCAGGTAGAGGGTCTTCTCTGTAGTGGCACCCGCCCTGTGGAATGCCCTCCCACCAAATGTCAAAGGGAAAGATAACTACAAAACTTTTAGAAGACATCTGAAGGCAGCCCTGTTTAGGGAAGCTTTTAATGTTTAATAGGTTATTGTATTTTAGTGTTTTGTTGGAAGCCACCCAGAGAGCGGAAACCCAGCCAGATGGGTGGGGTATAAATAAATTATTATTATTATTATTATTATTATTATTATTATTATTATTATTATTAGACTAGTGTGATAAGGGACCCCATGAACATACTGCATGCATGCTGATGTACACATGTAGAGCTCTTTCACATGAGGAGAATCCTGGGTCAATCTGGATCCCGTTCATGAGAAAGAGGTCTCTATCTATATATGTTGGTATGAGCATAGGGACTCTTCTCATGCTTGCTGAACAAAACCTGGTTGTAATAGGGGCACAGCTAATGTACAGTAATAGAGGTTGGGGCTGATGTGCTTCCCCTTGCAATGCACATGGGTTTTTTCTTTGAGCAGCCATAAATAAGGCAAGGAGTTAAATAAAGCCACCAGACATGTAGCTTGAGTGAATCCTGCTATTAGAGCAATAATAAATGCTGTAAGAAGAAAATGGGATACTTGAATATCATTTTATATGGAAATGTGGTACAAAGAAGAGAGGTTGAATTTTAAAGCCCAATTTAAAATGGAAGCAATCTGGATTAGCAAGAACAATGTAAACTTTCCCCTTATTTATTCTATGGTTTTGCATGCCTGGAAGAATCCATGCACTGAAATTTATCAGCTCACGCTTAGCCTATTCTCCCTACTTGTTGATAGTGAAGAATGAAAGAAAATGGAAGTTTTCAGGCTTCACAGAGCTCTTCGGGCAGTAGACAAATTTAGGAATAAAAAACAGAAGATTCAGCCCCCTAACTAAAAAGCACCCAGCCCACACACAACCAGTGAAATAACCTCAAGCATGCTTCTGTTTTCTTACTCATAGCATGCATAACAATAGCAACAGTGCAGACAACAGAGAACAAGAATCTGAGCTAGCAGTGATGTGTATTACATGGAGATTAGATGTACCAAAACAGCAGATAAGATCCTTGTCAGAAAAGTTGCGCATGGAACCAAAACCGTGGCCCTCTTCAGGCATTCCCTGTCACATAGTTACCACTGCATGCTGGGGACATACTCTCTGGCCCCACCACTCAGTGGCATTGCAGTTCCTCCCCCCATTGTATTCGGCATGTTGAGGACTGGACTTATTTTCTAGATGTGTAGGCTGTTTGTAAATCATGCAGTGAATCCTACATGGGTACAGCAACATCTCCAGAACATGAATCCACTACAAATGGGTGGAGAGCTGTGGGGCCACAGAGTTCACCCCTCCATGTGAACAATGCCTGGGGTAACAATGCCTGAATAAGGCTCTTCCTTTTGGGGGAGTTCTGCAAAACTAGGAACCTGCAGTTCACTATGCCAAACTAATTTATTTTTAATGCACACGCCCAGTATGATAAACTGTAAAAGAAGACAGGCCATTACTTCATTGATTTGTCCTTTTCTTCTTTGACAGCTGAATCCCCCTGCTTTGTTGTACCAATCTGTGGATGCCCGACTCTTCCACCACCTTCTTTTGTTACATGAGTTGGCGTTCTGTTTACAGTTACATAACTAGAAAGGGGATGGAGGTGAATGCACCACTCCTGATAATGCGGAATCTCAAAGTTCGGGAAAATTACATTGTGTTTTGAAACAAACGCGAAAAAGCAGAGAGCTTTTCACTACAAAGGAGAATCACAGGTGGCTAATACTGGGCTTTTTCCAGGCAAAATCAATCACTTTGAAGTCCCATTGATTTTAATTGAAGAGCTTTAAGCACATGCTTAACTCTCTCTACTAAAATCAATGGGACTTGAAATTGCTTAACTTTGCCGAAGATCATATGCACTCAAGATTGCTTCCATAGCTGTGCAGGAGTCTCCAGCCCTATCCATGTCTATTCAGAAGAAAGTTCAATTAAGATAAGTGGGACTTACTTCTGAGCATACATGATCAATCTGGAGGTGGGAAAACAGTGCGACAGAAATGGGAACAAATAGGATTCGAAAATGGAAATGGTTTTTGGTTGCTAGTAGCTGAGAACTCCAATCTCCATTTTATTGTTTCTTTAATATTGATGTTTTAAATCAGGGCTGGGGAACCTCAGTCCCAGAACCAACTGTAGTCCTCTGGACTCTCTATCTGCCCCTTTGGACTCTCCCCAAGCCACTCACCACGTTGGTGGTGCTTCAAACTCTCCTCAAATGTTTTTGCCTGGCTGCAATGTGTCCTCAGACTCTCAAAATGCCTGGAGGGAGGATAAAGCAGGGTGTGTTTGTAGAAACTAGCCTATTGTACATAAGTGAAATTTAGCTTCATTGCTCCATCCACTTTTGTCTTTGGCCCCACCCGACACTGACATGTGTCCCCACCCCCCACTCTCAAATATTGTCCAGAAAGGAATGGGATTGTTGGACTGAAAAAAGGCAAGCTCAAGATTTTGGATATTGGGGGGAAAGCTTATAATGAATATCCTGGAGCTTGCTCATACATGCTGATTCACTTGGAACAAATTGCACGAGAACACACTGCGTTGATGTATAATCACTCTAGGCAGCATGAATCATCATAAAGGAACTATGGCATGGAATATTAGCTGATACCCCCTTCTGCTAACATGCAATGACACCTGACTTTATTGCAGGCTGTCTTTTATCCTTGCTTCTGTTGTGGCATTCACTGAATTTTGCCATGGGAAAAGCCCCGGCCGAAAAGGAAACACTAAGTAGACCTACAGGAGTTTAGATTTCTGAAACCAGCGCTGGGCAAAATTTCCACATGTAGTGACTCTGCAAAAGATAGGCATAGGCAGTGCTTTTTCCCCTTAAACACTGTTTAGGATGCTCTCATTTTGACTCAAGAAAATCACCATTTTATAGTACACATTGGGAAAAATAAATACAGTAAATTGACAAAAAGACAAAGATTCATTATATGTTTAGGGTATGCATCCCCCTGTATCCCCCCAGGAAAAAACAACACTGGGCATAGGGCAGTGCATTGCAACCAGAACTCATTCTAATTCAGATATCACTGACACAAAAGCAAACAAACCATTTGAGAACATAAGAGTTGACCTTAAATTAGACTGGGAGTTGTCATTTTTACACACACACCCCTTTAAAAAGTCATGCTAATTTTATGTATGAAAACAGAGCAGAAGAAATCATGCATAATATACCCTTGCATTAAAATCTTTATTTAAAATTCACACAGATATATTTCTGCTCCCTGAATCATCTACCATGTAAGGACCCATCTTGTTCTAGAGGACAATGTGGATTACAGAGGGAATTAATAAAAGAGCCTCTGTTAATAATAGTTTTACACTAATATAATAAATTCACTGGGCCAAATCATGCTCTCAGTTGCACAGTATAGTATAAAGCCATGAAAATGAAATGTGCAGTTAAAACAGCAGCAAAGGGAAGACATGGTCTTACTATATAATATATCAAAGAAAAATTCTTTTTATACTATATAATGCATTCTGAATTCTAGAGATACTGGTAAGTAGAAGTACCAGCAAAAGTGAGCACACTGCTCAGGGATCACAAGCAGGCAAACTTAAGTCTGGAGAGCAATCTTGGCCTCCCCCTTTCCCTGCTCCAAGAGCCAGGAACTTAGCCAGAAAGGAAGGGAAAGTGTGGGCATGCCGCGGTTTCCAGTAGTGTTCCATTTTTTTTGCATTGCCCTTGGACTATGTGTCATTTCTACCAGGAAGGCCTTTGGAGGGCCTCCTCCTTGGGAGAAATGATGTGCATAGTTGCCAGCTTTCTGCTGAGGATCTTCATCCCAGTGGCAGTAAAGATCAAAGACTTGGATACACCTCTTGCCTTCCTTTACCCTGCCTAAGGTGTGTTTCTCAGCCTTGGGAAAATGGGAAGGCACCAGCAACGGCTCGCTTTACAAGCGCTCAGTGTGATCTTGCTAAGCCTTCATTTGGAATGCTCACAAAAGCTCCACAGACCATTTGGGGGTCAAACAGTAGGATGCTTATGCATTCTTATTAGGAGCTTAGAGCTACGCATAACCACTGGCGTGTTGCTGTAAAAGAAAATCTGTTTGTTGATGTTTTTAGTATCTCCTCCTTTCCTCCACAAGTCCCCAGGCCACTGGCAATTACCATAGTATGCATTCATCATGGCAACTTTCTTTATAGTGAGGGGAAGGAAGACTGAGGGCTGTATTCACCAAGGTTACAATTCTATACACACTTACTTGGAGTAAGTCCTATTGAATTCAATAACACTTACTTCTGTGTAGATATATGCCTTCTTTCTGCTTCTTCTTTGGCTATTACTCGTAGCCGAGTAAGATTGTCTTCCATAAACACGGTTTTAACAATGAGTTCATAAGTGACTGTGGAGGCCAATTCTAGATCCACACATCCTTCCACAGTGGGGACATTGGTTTCTGGGTGGGAGTTGATCACGGTGTGGATTTGCCAAGCATGCCTTCCTCTTAGAATGTTTCTCCCTTGCGTCCTGAGTTCGAGTGTCTTCAAAGCCCATCACACCTTTGGTAAAAGCTGTTCTCCAACTGGAGCGCTTGCAGGCCAGTGTTTCCCAGTTGTCAGTGTTTATACTGACCCAAGGTTACCCAGTGATATATGCACACACATCACATTTCCAGTAGCTTAAAAAATCAATTTGCCTATCTTGTCATAACCAAGAGAAGCATCTACACCTTGTTTCCAACAACCATGTTTCTGTGTATTTGGGATGTTGAAACATAAGAACTGTAATATGCACATGTGTAGTGTAGACACAGCCAGTGTGGTGTAGTGGTTCAAATGCTCGACTAGAACATGGGAGACCAGAGTTCAAATCCCCACTCAGTCAGGAAACACACTGGGTATCCTTGGGTCAGTCACTCTCAGCCTAGCTTTTGCACTACAGAGTTGTTGTGAGGATAAAATGGATAGGAGGAGAAGCATGTATACCACCTTGAGTTCCCTTGGAGGAGAGGTGGGATATAAATGTAATTAATATTTCTTTTTTATGTTTTACTACCTTAAGCATTAGGGACGTGGGTGGCACTGTGGGTTAAACCACAGAGCTTAGGACTTGCCAATCAGAAGGTCGGCAGTTTGAATCCCCGTGATGGGGTGAGCTCCTTTTGCTCGGTCCCTGCTCCTGCCAACCTAGCAGTTCGAAAGCACATCAAAGTGCAAGTAGATAAATAGGTACCACTCCGGTGGGAAGGTAAACGGCGTTTCCGTGTGGTGCTCTGGTTCACCAGAAGAGGCTTAGTCATGCTGGCCACATGACCTGGAAGCTGTATGCTGGCTCCCTCGGCCAATAAAGCGAGATGAGCGCCGCAACCCCAGAGTCGGCCATGAGTGAACCTAATGGTCAGGGGTCCCTTTACCTTACCTTAAGCATTATAGGGATGGTAGTGCTCTTAAATCCACCCAGAGTTAGGAAAAGTATTACATAGGCAGAGCTGGACCCACCAAATGAGTGGATGTTGGAAGGTGTGTGTGTGTGGGGGGGGGGAGTTACTAGCTGCCACTGATGATTTAAACAAGAACATTCCCTGTTCTAAAACCAACAAACAAAAACCCCTCTCATTCTTGAAGTGGAAACTGCCTTGTGAAAAATAAAAAGGCATGGTTTTTACAAAAAGCTAGAGCAAAATTTGTAAAATCTGTGCTCCAGCTTCGGTCTTGGTACTCATGGCCCAACCCTGACACAGCCTTAGGGAATATGGAAGAGAGATAACTGCATTCAGCCTCCAGTTTTTTCAACTAAACCTCAGCCAAACCACCCCATTTCACACACACCCTGTATAATAATGGTTATGTTTGAACTACAGATTGTACTTCAATCTCTTATGCTTTTGTGCAGGATTTATTTGCAGAATAAAATATAATAGAAAATATATCTAATTCCTTGAGGAATCAGATCTATGTGCCCATTTTTAGCTCGTGAAAGATAAGGGAGATAATTTATTCCACACTGCTGCTTTTAACAATATTAATGGCTTTAATAATTCTGTCAAGCAGAAGAATTTGAAACTATATCTTGAAAATACAGAAAGTCACAGAGTTCTTTTTTCAAAGGAAAAGTAAAGACGTGTACTAGTAAAAACAGAAAACAGGCATCTGCTGATAATATATATGTGTGAGTGTGCTTGGGTGCTCTGAATTATCAGTAATCCTCATAGCAGAATTTTTCTTAATTAGGGATGTACCAGATTCTGGGAGTTTAAAATGAAGCACTTTCCAGTGAAAAAGGAGAAATAGCGGATAGTTCAGATTAATAAAGATGCCCTAAATATTTAAGTTGTTCTTTAGTCTACTGCCAGAGTGAAAAATGTTCTGTTGGATCTGACTTCACCATCTCGCTGGCCTCAGTGGAAATGGGTTGTGACCTCCAACCTGTTCTTTTGATTTCCTGTTCTAGCTGCAGAGTGTTCAGGATGAAGTGTAAATAAATTGGTGCACCAGAGCAAAGTTATACCAGCATTGAAGGACATTATGATGGTATTGCAGATACCTTTGCTAGTTGAAATGATTAAAATACAGGATTATATGCGTGTAGGATTATATGCAAGTTTAATTAAACCAATACCCGGTATACAAAAAAACCCAACCCTTTAAATTCTTTTACTAGGAGTAAAAGAATGTAATAAATTACTGCAAGTAGATTTTTATATTGCACCAATTTTGTGCTTAACTTCAAACCTGTGAATAACTGAACTGAACTATTCTTTAAATATAGGAAGAGGCCTTCATTAGAGCCAGTGGAAATTACGTTCACAACTACTGAATGATAACTGTAGCAGCAGGTCTACCAGGCTTGCATGTTGAAAACACTGTTTTATGGAAGGGAGTCATGGGCAACTTACAACTGCTGGAGTGATGCCTCAACACATTCCACATGCTCTGCATCAGGGAGACTTTGGGCATCATATGGCACGACATAGTTTCAAACAAAGTTGTGTTCTCCCAAGCCCATATTCCCAGCACGTTCACATTCCTGTCTCAGCAACATCTACTCTGGCTTGGTCATGTCCACAGAATGGAAGATGGCAAGATCCTCAAGGACATGGTCTCTGGGAAGCTGGCTTCAGGCACCATGCCTGTTGGCAGACCAACTCTGAGTTACAAAGATGTCTGACATCTGTTGTGTATCCATAGCAGTGACCAGAGGAGGAATGACTGTGAGAGGAGCACAGAGAGAAGAAATGCTATGGTGCATCTGCAGCAACACAACCTTCATCTGCCCCAGCTGCAACAAAACATGTCTATCCCATATCAGTCTCTACAGCCACAGCAGATGCTGCAACTTTCTAAGAGTTTGACCTCACCATCAAAAGCACACTCTTCCATTGTCTCCTGAGACAGGTGGATGCCAAAAACAGTAACCCCTTTTCTCCATGGTTGTGTTTCCTGAGTCTTCTTTTGGTGTGTTTTTGTGAGAACATTTAAAAAATGCAAGATGAGAACTCTCAATATTGCTTATATGATATTTGTTGGGAAGAGATCTCATTCAGCTTGAAGTTGTGGAAATAAAAACTAGTTTGAGAGTTAACCTCATGCATTATAAATATAACCATGGAAATGTGGTATTTTAATGTGTTGAGATGAGTTTTAGTTGCTGAAGTATTATGATCATCTTTTATGGTCTCTGAATGATGCCTTCATGATGGCTGAATCAATTTTTATGTACAGTATCTTTAACTGCCTTCATATACAAAAATGAATTACAATGTGTCAAAGAGATCGTTTCAAACAGAAAAGCAAATAGAAAAGCACTCCTCTCAACTCCCTCAAGTAAGCAGTTCTATGCCCACCTATCAATCAAGATACCACATTTTATTTGTGTGGAGCTGGTTTCATGACATCAGGGATGGGGTGTGGGCAGCAGTCTGAGGAAGGCCAAGAAATGGGAACCAGGAACAAGCCAGAATGTGGAAGAACAAGACAGGCTGAGTGGGAAAGCAAGCTGGAAATCAGGATCCAGATCGATGCCTGGTTGACAATCTTGCCAGAAGTCAGGATGGAAGGCTTAAACCAGGAGTCAGAATTTTGTTACTGTTGTTGTGGATGGAATGGGAGGATATGTAAACTGCTTCAAGATTTCTGTTGAAATTTGAAGTGGCATACAAGTGTTGTTGCTGTTGCTGTTTTATTTTTTTAAGCAGCCCATGAGTCAGAATCAAGGAGTAAGTCAAAAGTCAGAAACAAAGCACATACAAGGACATGCCTGAGCTCAGAGAGACCTCCGGGTATAGGGCAGTATATAAATTCTAATAATAATAATAATAATAATAATAATAATAATAATAATAGTTGGTTAAGTATAGTTCAATTGGAAAAGGAAGCCCCTTATAGTCTTTTCTGCCCCAGTTTTTTTTAGAAGAGGAAATGTCCCTGTTTAGAAACATTAGTGGGAAGTGCTAATTCATTCTCCATGGTAGCATTCCAAATTCCACAATTTTGATTAGTCCAGCTCCACTGAGACAAGACTTTAGGCAGATTATTTTAAATTTCTGAGAGGTTTTCAAAATTTCCAACAACACAACGGTATCTAATAACATTTCCAAATGCCCCACATGCCTTCATCAATACAATAAAAGCCCACCCCACCCCCCAATCAGCAGGGAAGTATTCAAATAATTCAGACAGTCAGACATTTGTATAAATGTGAATGTTATTCCTATAGGGTTCCATTGATGTGAAGCTCCATGGGACTCTGTATGAAAAGTCAAGCAAGGATTTGGCTAACTGAGCTTTCTGACAATGAAGGCATATATAGGGGGGCTTCTTACAGCTAGATTTAGAACTCGTGTCTTTCAGGAATATAAATAGCACTTGAGCCGGCATTTCCAGTTCTTCTGTGGAACTTGAAAAAAGGAATTAAAACGATTCTACATGTTTCAGTGAATCTCTTGATGCCTACAGGTCACAGCAGTAATCCTCCTGTCAGATTATGATGCACTAATTATTCTGCTTTCTAGGCTCTATTTATCATTGGGAAATAGCGCTCCAGGCACAGAAGACCATAAAATAGTCTTTTCAGCATGGCTTATAGATTAAATGTATCGCAAATGTTATTTCTAATGGCAGCTGCTGAACAACTCCATAGGGGAGGAGAAGTGCTGGGTTAAATTTATGCCAGAGGGTTAGCATGTAAATCCTAATGCTTCTGAGGACTGTGGCTTGAGCTTCTGTGTTGCTAATTGAACTGTGCAGCTCTGCCAGCAGATGAGTTTGCAAATATTTGCCCTTCTGGGCAGCAAGGCAAATTTTTCAGGTTGGGAGGGACAATGGCAGAGTTGCAATCTTGTACTGTGGCGCCATCATCTCATTTAAAAAGACACACTGGAGCAAAAAGCATTTAGACACCAACCATTTTAATCACTTGGTTGATTATTCCTTTTTGGAGTGAACTAGAGGCCATTTCGACGTGCTGGCACTGTGGGTAAAACCTCAGCGCCTAGGACTTGCCGATCGCATGGTCGGCGGTTCGAATATAATAATATAATAATAATTTATTATTTATACCCCGCCCATCTGGCTGAGTTTCCCCAGCCACTCTGGGCGGCTCCCAATCAGTGTTTAAAACAGTACAGCATTACATATTAAAAACTTCCCTGAACAGGGCTGCCTTAAGATGTCTTCTGAATGTCAGGTAATTCTTTATCTCTTTGACATCTGATGGGAGGGCGTTCCACAGGGCGGGTGCCACTACCGAGAAGGCCCTCTGTCTGGTTCCCTGTAGCCTCACTTCTCGCAATGAGGGAACCGCCAGAAGGCCCTTGGCGCTGGATCTCAGTGTCCTGGCTGAACGATGGGGGTGGAGATGCTCCTTCAGGTATACAGGACCGAGGCTGTTTAGGGCTTTAAAGGTCAGCACCAACACTTTGAATCGTGCTCGGAAACGTACTGGGAGCCAGTGCAGATCTCTCAGAACCGGTGTTATGTGGTCCCAGCGGCCACTCCCAGTCACCAGTCTAGCTGCCGCATTCTGGATTAATTGCAGTTTCCGGGTCACCTTCAAAGGTAGCCCCACGTAGAGCGCGTTGCAGTAGTCCAAGCGTGAGATAACCAGAGCATGCACCACTCTGGCGAGACAGTCCGCGGGGAGGTAGGGTCTTAGCCTGCGTACCAGGTGGAGCTGGTAGACAGCTGCCCTGGACACAGAGTTAACCTGCGCCTCCATGGACAGCTGTGAGTCCAAAATGACTCCCAGGCTGCGCACCTGGTCCTTCAGGGGCACAGTTACCCCATTCAGGACCAGGGAATCCTCCACACCTGCCCGCCTCCTGTCCCCCAAAAACAGTACTTCTGTCTTGTCAGGATTCAACCTCAATCTGTTAGCCGCCATCCAACCTCCAACTGCCTCCAGGCACTCACACAGGACCTTCACGGCCTTCACTGGTTCTGATTTAAAGGAGAGGTAGAGCTGGGTGTCATCTGCATACTGATGAACACCCAGTCCAAACCCCCTGATGATCTCTCCCAGCGGCTTCATATAGATGTTAAAAAGCATGGGGGAGAGGACGGAACCCTGAGGTACCCCACAAGTGAGGGCCCAAGGGTCTGAACACTCATCCCCCACCACCACTTTCTGAACACGGCCCAGGAGGAAGGAGCGAAACCACTGTATAACAGTGCCCCCAGCTCCCAGCCCCTCTAGACGGTCCAGAAGGATGTTATGGTTGATGGTGTCAAAGGCCGCTGAGAGATCCAGCAGAACTAGGAAACAGCTCTCACCTTTGTCCCTAGCCCGCCGGAGATCATCAACCAGCGCGACCAAGGCGGTTTCAGTCCCATGGTGAGGCCTGAATCCCGATTGGAAGGGATCCAAATGGTCCGTTTCCTCCAGGCGTGCTTGGAGTTGTTCAGCAACCACCCGCTCAATCACCTTGCCCAAGAATGGCAGATTTGAGACTGGGCGATAGTTGGCCAAATTGGCCGGGTCTAAAGATGTTTTTTTAAGAAGCGGTTTAATGACCGCCTCTTTCAGCGGGTCTGGGAAGGCTCCCTCACAGAGGGAAGCATTCACCACCCCGCAAAGCCCATCGCCCAGCCCTTCCCGGCTCGCTTTTATCAGCCAGGATGGGCAAGGATCAAGGAGACAGGTGGTCGGTTTCACTCATCCAAGCAGCCTGTCCACATCCTCGGAGGTAACAGATTGGAATTGATCCCATATAACAGGACCAGACAGAACTCTAGCACTCTCCCGCCCTGGCCCTGCTCCCACTGTGGAGTCTACCTCCTTCTGAATCTGAGCGATTTTATCTGCAAAAAACTTTGCAAAAGCATTGCAGGAGATCTTGGGGTCCCTACCAGGCCCCGGTGGTACAGGTGGTTCCGATAAACTGCGAACCACCTGAAAAAGTCTCCTGCTGCTGTTTTCTGCAGATGCAATGGAGGCGGCGAAGAAGGCCCTCTTCGCCGTCGCCATTGCCACTTGGTAGGCTCGACGTTGAGCTCTAACCCGTGTCCGGTCTGATTCAGAATGAGTTTTCCGCCACCGGCGCTCTAGCCGTCTCAACGATTGTTTCATCACCCTCAGCTCCGGGGAAAACCACGGGGCTGTCCGGGCTCCATGCAATCGGAGAGGGCGCTTCGGAGCCAGATAGTCAATAGCCCTGGTTAACTCCGCATTCCAGCGTGCCACCAGGGAATCAGCTGAAAGGCCATCAACTTGGGATAAAGCATCCCCTACCACTCTCTGGAAGCCAATTGGATCCATTAAGTGGCGGGGGCGGACCATCCGAATCGGTCCCACCTCCCTGCGGAGGGGAAGGGTTGCGGAGAAGTCCAGTTGCACCAGGAAGTGATCTGACCATGGCACTTCTTTTGTTTCGCTTTTAGTTAATGTCAGATCACCAACATCCGTAGAGGTAAACACCAAGTCTAAGGCATGTCCGTGGCTATAAGTTGGGCCAGACTTATTCAGGGACAGCCCCATGGAGGCCATGCTTTCCACGAAGTCCCGAGCGGCCCCTTGTAAGGTCGTGTCGGCATGGATGTTAAAATCCCCCAGGACAACCAAGCTAGGTGTCTCCAGGAGCATATCCGCCACGACCTGAAGCAGCTCGGGCAGGGAATCCTTGGTGCAGTGGGGAGGCCGGTACACCAGTAGGAATCCTGTACTGCCCCTATTGCCCAACTTCCAGAACATGCACTCAGAAAACTGGGTCTTCCCAATAGGACGCCTGGTGCAGACTAATGACTTCCTAAAAATCACTGCAACCCCCCCTCCCCGCCCACATGACCTGGGTTGCTGTGCGTAAGAGAAACCTGGTGGGCAGGCAGCGGCAAGGACAGGCCCATCTGCCTCATCCAACCAGGTCTCTGTCACACATGGCAGGTCAAATCCTCCATCCACAATCAGGTCGTGGATGGCAGTGGTTTTATTCATCATTGACCTGGCATTGCACAGCAACACTTTCAGGTCATGTGGGTTTCCCTTGCTGATTACTGTATCCTTCCGGTCAGGACCAGACCTGGAGGCAGGGATAGTCCTCAAACAACGACTAAACCTGCCTCCTCGGTAATGACATGGTCTGGTCTTAGCATAACTCCTCCTCCTGCCCGTGATCACTGAGATCGGGTGTCCCAATACATCTCCCCCTGTGGAACCTGCCCCACCCAATCTATTGGCTGAGGCCCACTCCCAGGCAGCCATGACCCTTCCCCTTAAAAGGCAAAATACAAACTATATAATAATTTAACAGAATAATAATAATAATAAAACAAAACAGAACAAAACAAAACAAAACAAAGCAAGGAACAATAGTGCTGACTCAGTGCTTATCCCACCCCAAGCAAAAATAAAATAATGAAATAATATAATATTATAAAAAACAACAACCACCATTTAAAGTGCTGCAAATTAAAAGCGATTAAAACAGCACCTGCCAACCTAGCAGTTCAAAAGCACCTCCAGGTGCAAGTAGATAAATAGGGACCACTTACCAGCGGGAAGGTAAACAGCGTTCCGTGTGCTGCGCTGGCTCACCAGATGCAGCTTGTCACGCTGGCCACGTGACCCGGAAGTGTCTGCGGACAGCGCTGGCTCCTATAGAGTGAGATGAGCGCACAACCCTAGAGTCTGGCAAGACTGGCCCGAACGGGCCCGAACGGGCAGGAGTACCTTTACCTTTAGAGGCCATTTCACAACGAGGCCTTTTGCATATGCTAAGATGTTGGTGAAGTGCAGCGCACACTGCAGCAAATGCCTAGGAAAGGGTAATCTGATTACTTTTTCATGTGCTCATTTATGTTATAGGTCTGGTAGTCCAAGTACAGTACATAGTCCAGTGATCGTATATGCATCTAATCACATCACCAGTTGTAGTGTGATTTTTTTAGGTGGGATATGTTAGGTAGGTAAAAGATAAAGGACCTCTGGATGGTTAAGTCCAGTCAAAGGCAACCATGGGGTCTGGCGCTCATCTCACTTTTCAGGCCGAGGGAGCTGGCATTTGTCCACAGACAGCTTTCTGGGTCATGGCCAGCATGACTAAACCACTTCTCATGCAACAGGACACTGTGATGGAAGTCAGAACGCACAGAAATGCCGTTTACCTTCCTGCCACAGTGGTACCTATTTATCTACTTGCACTGATCTGCTTTCGAACTGTTAGGCTGGCAGAAGCTGAGACAGAGCAATAGGACTCACCTCATCGCATGGATTCGAACTGCCGACCTTCTGATAGGCAAGCCCAAGAAGCTCAGTGGCTTAGACCACAGCACCACCAATTGTCAAGCTGCCAGAAAAGCCCTGTCATCTTTTGGTTCAACACAGTAAGGAGAAACAGGCATGGCTTAACAGTAATTCACTGTAATGCCCAGTAACCAAGGAGACAGCTCACGACACATCCATCACCTAAGCAAGTCAGTTGCAGAAGCTAAACTTCCATCCTCTCTTGCCCCTTATTTATATCTCCCTCCATGCATTTTTTTTTGTTTTTTGGCTGTGACTCAGCTTTTCTTAACTGCTCTAGCCTTTTCTCAACTCTTCTTTCCTGTGTTGAGAGTGGTGGAGGGGAATGAGATGAATTAGGACTGTATTGCAGGGCAGGAGACATATCCCCTGCTCCTTGTCTGTCAGCATCTGTGGCAACCTCAAGTCTCTCCCCTTCATTAAGGGGTGTTTCTCCCCTCCATTAAGTTTGTCCCAATGGAAGAGTAATGAAATCCCCTCTATACAAGATTGGATCCAAAAGCTGACAGAATATGCCAAATTAGATGGTTTATCAGAAAAAAAATAAAGAATAAATCAAAACAGGAATTTGTTTCTAAATGGGAGGTTTTCAAAGAATATCTGAAAAATAAATATAGTAGTTTAAATTCTGTTGCAGCATTTGAGGAACTTCAGTAATAGTTGCTAGGTAGATAGAAGAAATTAGATTTATTGAGAATAAGTTTAATTATGAAAAAAATGTGTACTGGCAATAAGTAATATGAATTTGAAATATGGAATAGACGGGACGTTGGGTCTTTAGTGTTAAGACCAATAGATGTTTTACTGTTTGCCAAGAAAATTATGTGTCTATGGTTATTTTTGTAATTTGTGTGTAATTTGGTATTTGTTTGTGTGTGTTTTTTTCTTGTTGTATAAATAAATAAATAAATAAATAAAAGTTTGTCCCAATAAGTGGTGAAAAAAGACAAGTTAACATAATTTTAAAAGATTTTAAAGTTTCAACTATAGCAGATTAAGGAATAAGAAAAAACACGGAAGAATAAACAACACTTTCTGACTATCTCTTTCTGACTGGCTCCCTAAATTTCTGTCTTCCTGTCAGTGATACCTTTTTCCCAATTCTTTGCCTTCTCTGTTCTTGAAAAGATAAGCAACTTCATTCTCTCAGCACAGAACATGTAAACCCCTGTTTGGTTCCTCATTTTCTATCTTATTATTGTTGTTGCTGTGAATTAATTTATTAAATTTCTATAGTGCCTTTCATCTGAGGGTCACAGAGCAGTTGTGATAAAAGCACAAATATACATAACATAGTAACAAACAAAAACAGTACTGCCCCAACAAAGTTTAAAAGACCATAATTATTAAATTTGTCAAAATGTCTGGGAGAAGAGGAATATCTTTGTCTGGTGCCTAAAGATATGTAACAAATGCTGAAGTGAGCAACCTGGCTGCTGAAGTTTACAAACCGTCTTCGGAGGCAGCCTCACACATAAAGTATTGCAGTAATCTAACCTAGAGCATAGATGACAGAAGTTAGGTCATTTCTGTCCAGGTAGGAGCACAGATGGGCCACCAGCTGAAGCTGATGGAAGGCACTCTCCGCCACTGAGGCCACCTGAGCCTCAAGCGACAGCCATGGGTCCAGAAGTATCCTCAAGTTAAATACCTGCTTCTTCAGAAGGAGTTTAACGCCATCAAGAGTTTAACACCATCAAGAGTAGGCAACCTCACATCCATCTGTTCTAGGGAACCACCCACTAACAGTGCCTCAGTCCTATCTGGATTGAGCTTCAGTTTGTTGGCTCTCATCCAGTCCATCATCGAGGCATGACAACGGTCCAGCATTTCCACTGTTATACCTGCAGATGTAAGGAGGAGTAGAACTGTGTGTCATCAGCATATTGCTGACAACAGTGTACTCCAAAACCTATATGAATATGCGAATATGTCCATATTGTTGAAGTCCTACACACCACAACTAAGGCTCACTTGCCATTATGAAAGAAATATATTTTGAACTGGGCTCCTACGGATGGAAAAAAATATAACCTTAGGTGTGTTGACATGGAGAAAGATGTGAAAGAAAGTGAGATTTGCATTATTAATCTTTAAATTTATATTAATGTTCTAAATCAAGTTTGTTAATGGACTATACTTGTGTGTTAGTATTCCTAAAGCAACCCACTTGTCCATGATTGTAATGATCAACTTCGTGTATCTCATGTTTGTCAAACATTGTTGCCATTAAAGACTTCAACAGCTATGAACAAAATAATTAAACATTTTACCCTTCAGTTGGTTTTCAGTAACAAAATTGCGATACCCATAAATACGATAATAATCCAGAAATCCCTTGCTACAAATTAAGCTCAGCTGCTAATGAAAATCATTAGAGCAGTGCATTATTTGTGTTATGAGATGCTGAAAAATTAAGCCTACATTTCAGAGACATTTAAAAGCAATATGCTAATTTCTTAACTTAGTTTTAAAACTTGTTGCTAAAGAAACACACTTTCTGCATATAAAAGGATCAGATTCCACCAACCACTGCTACAAGTTGACATTAGATGCTCATGCACACTCCTTTTGTTTCATTCACATTTGTTTTTTACCCTAAGGAAGCACCATCTGTTACTCATGCCATACTGAAAAATAGCTAAATTAGTACTGCAATATAGGAATTTTACTGTGTATTCTATTGTACAATATCTCTCCATCTATCTTCACAATTACTCCTTGAAACTCACCTTTGTTATCAGGGTTGTATTCCACAAGTCTGTATGAGTATGCAGTGTTGCCTTTATTAAGAATTATCTACCCCCAAGATTGATCGATTTCAAAATTTGAAGTTACCAGTCTCTATGGCAAAAGAATGTGCCATGGAAGTGTTGGGGAAACATCAAATGTTCAGAATTTTAAAAAAAACCTGTGCTCTACACATGATTCTCTAGGTTGGTCCAGTCAATGCCCAGCTTAGCTGATTTCAGAATACTCTTAAACATTATACAAATTTCCCTTTCCCCTAATACATGCATTTTTGTACACAGTTTTTGAGGGGGAGGGAGCTGGAGCAGCGTTCAAAACTCCCATTGTTCTAGGCGTGTTTTGCGACAAGGAATTTCATTAGCATGAGCAGTTTCTGAGCTCTGAACGCAGTACTGCACCTAAGATTTCAGATTAAAACTGCAGAGTGGAAGGGGGAAAGGACCTTTTTCTGCCTCCCCACTTCTAGCCACTCTCTGAAGACTGGAGAAGAGAGCCTCTTAAGAATATTAGGGGGGGGCGGGCAGAGGGAGCATGACTTTGTTTTTCTGCAGTCTTCAGATGAGGACTAGGCCATGTGAAAAATGAATATAATATTTTAGCTGCAGTTCATTCATTTTCAGCTTTGTATTCTTGTTATTAAAAAAGTGTGCCTAGACATTCCATTGTTGCAGAACATAACCTAGGTTTAAGGTGCCATTTAGCTCCTAGCTTTCATAGCTCAATTTCTAACACTGAGCTGGAGAACTGGATTGCAAAATTCAGAGAAGGGCAAATTGTGATGGGTAGGTGCATTTTGGTTCACATATTGTTCCAGTACATGCAAACAAGGTAGGCTCACATTAAAATTCAAATTGAATTTCTCCTCCAATCCTATGCTATAAGACATTAGAATAATAGAACTGGAGAATTGGAAGGGACTGTGAGGGTCATCTAATACACCCCCTGCAATGCACAAATGTTTTGCCCAGTGTGGGGCTCAAACAGATGACTCTGAGCTTATGAGTCTCATACTCTGCCAGCTAAGCTATCAGACAGGTTATTCATAGTTAAAAGTGAAGCGTTGTCAACTTGCTCATGAGTTTCCAGCTTTCAAGTTCATTGGTTTCAGGTTTTGTTAAGGACACGATGAAATCTGTAAAAGATTTCCATATGCAAAAAGCTGAACAATACCCCCTACACACACACACACACACACACACACACACACACACACACATTTTATTCCAAGTATTTATTAGAACTTATTTTCAACCTTGTATATAACCTTAGAATGCAACACAAATCACTCAATATTAAATCATAAATTGAATGGCTCTGAAACCCAAAGGATACATGCTGGGCATTTACACTGATATATGCATTAGTGATATAACAGGGAAACTAGTCTTGAACTGATTCTGACACTCATCAGGGGAAATGACATTCAGTTAAAATACAGTCCCAAAGTTGGGAGAGACATGTAAAATGTACAAAAGGTTCTGTGAATCAGCGAAAGAGCTGCTTACCCATAATTTTGCTCCTTCATCAATATTTATGAAGTGAGATTATAGTTATTCTCTAGTAACATAATTGTCATTTAAGACTAATCTCCTCTTTAAAGATGTAAAATATGTGTAACAGCCGAGGTCTGCAGCATTTAATTGCACATAATGTGCTTAACGCAAGGAGAGTCGGGACAACTAGCCATTCACCTGCCTTCAAATTGGATTGTTTTTCAAAAATCACCTGCTGCTACTGTACCTGGGTAGAGATGGTTTGAAGTGCCTTGTTCACAAATGTTCTATTGACAGGGGAAAGTGCATTTCATAGGAACCCCTGAATCTCGGCTGTTGGCAATCATTGGAAGCAGTACTTACATGCCTAGACCAACTCTTTCAGGTGTGGGTAACCTTTGGTCCTCCAGATATTTGCTGAACTTCAACTCCCATCTGCCTCAGCAAGCATGGCTATTCATCGTACTTCAGCAACATTTGGAGGGTGCAAGGTCTCCCACACCTGAACTCTTCATGTGCCAGTTCATTCGTTCTTTTTTTAAAGGTTTGTTGCTAATGTGCTTCAGGAGTGTTGTTCGGTAGTTTATTCAAACAGAGGTTAGTGCTAATGGGACAGGAAGCAAACTCCTAGAAGTACATGAGTTGTCAGGCGATTGAGTGATAATTTATTTTCTAGGAATGATTTGTAATCACTGGCCAGTACAGACAGCTTGCTTGTTATGCCCTCACTTTCCAACTCAAGGTCCTTAGCCACCTGGTCAGTAGTTAGTTAACCTCTCTGTTGAGAGATCTTTGCTGCCAACACGTTGAACAGAAAGCTTGGTTTTTCTTTTGATTTAGCAGTAAGTATGTGCGGCTCTGGCTCACCAGAGCAGCGATGTCACGCTGGCCACGTGACCCGGAAGTGTCTCCGGACAGCGCTGGCCCCTGGCCTCTTAAGTGAGATGGGCGCACAACCCCAGAGTCTGTCAAGACTGGCCCGTACGGGCAGGGGTACCTTTACCTTTACCTTTTTATAAGATTTTTAAATATTTTACTCATAATAATCTTCCATAAGAGTTATAAAAGCTTTGCAGAGTTTCTGATGCCTTTATGACAAGAATGGTTTTATTTAATACTGAGTTTCATTAGTAATATACATATAGTCAATTCAGGGCAAAGGTACAGTTTAAATACAGAAACAGAGAAAAATGCTGAAAGTAGTTCTACTCTTGTGGCTTCATAACCTCCTGTAAATCTGCCATTAGGTTGTTAAAGGAATAGGATGCACTGATGGTAAGGCACTGCTCCAATAATAATAATAATAATAATAATAATAATAATAATAATTAAAAAGTTGGTGGGTCTCATGCATGATTGCATCAAAATTATTTTTCTAATTGGCATATTTGCTTTTGCACATTGGTGAAATACTACAAAAATCTGAAAATATTGGTAAAACTCTACATCGAGGGTGGGAATCTTTTTTAAACCAAAAGCAATCTTCCCTTCCGGTCAACCATTGGGGGATGGCAATGGTGTGTGGGGTTAAAGGCAAAAATGAGTGGAACAATGAATGTGAATGTCATCTCTGTACAGTAGGCTAGTTTCTGCCCAGACTCACACATCCCTATATATCCTCCATCCAGGAAAACAAGCAGCATTATCAGAGTTCAAGGATGCACCCTAGTCCAGTACAAACACACAAGGAGGTTACAAAGTAGGACAGTATCAGGAGCGATCCAGCAGTAAATCACACAGAGTATGTGAAGCAGAAAAACAGGATCTTGCGGACATATCAGCATTATCTTTTGGATTGGATCCCCCAGTGAACGTTTCACCACCACCAACAGAAGAAGAGCAAACATTGGGTGCAGTTTGAGGAACATCAGCGTAATCACACGATGGCGTTGCAGGTTTCGAGCTGGAATGTTAATGGATTAAATTTCCCTGAAAAAAGGTGGAGAGTCTTTCATTTATTGAAAAAAGAGCATTTGGACTTGATTTGTTTGCAAGAAACACATGTGATAAGGCTACACAGGAAGATATTGAGTAATAAAAGATTGGGCCAAGAATTTATCTCATCAGATAAAGTTAAAAAAAGAGGAGTGGTCCTTTATGCAAAGGAGAGTTTATCACCGAAATTCATATTTAAAGATGACCAAGGAAGATTTGTTGTAATTGAAATTCAATCACAAGGAGAGAAATTCTTGATTGTAGGTATTTACGCGCCAAATGAAGGAAAATCGGAGTTTTTAAAAAAGCTACATGAGACTCTGATGGATTATATGGACTATAATATGATCTTGATGGGAGATATGAATGGAGTGGTGTCTACAAATATGGACAAGGCACAGAGACAGGTAGTCACCAAAGATGGTAGACTACCAAAAACTTTTTTTGACATGACTGAAAATATGGACTTAGTTGACATTTGGAGAGTGAAGAACCCTCTGGGTAGAGAGGGAACTTTCTTCTCTGAGGCTAAAATGACATGGACAAGAATTGACCAAATTTGGGTAACCAGGGGATTGGCTCCGAAGATCAGCAAAGTGGAGATCTGCCCTAAAACTCGTTCTGACCATAATGCTGTGAAGACGGAAATGAAATTAATGCTAACTGGTTCCTTTAGATGGAGGATGAATGATACTTTGTTTAGGAATGAAGAGGTGACCAAGAAGGCCCAAAAAACTCTAAGAGACTATTTTGAAATAAATATGAATACTACAGTGGAAAAAAGAGTAATTTGGGACGCAAGCAAAGCGGTTATGAGAGGATTCCTAATACAACAGAATGCAATTAAGAAGAGAACTCAGAATGAAAAATAGGATAAAATCCTGGGGAAAATAAAGGAAGGAGAGAAGAAACTGAGAGCAAAACCAAAGTCACAGGAGATTCTGAAAGAGATAAAGTTATACCAAGTACAATATACGAAGCTGATGAATCAGGAAATAAAATGGAAGATTAAACAGATGAGACAAAAGTCATTTGAATTGGCAAATAAGTGTGGAAAATTGTTGGCCTGGCAAATGAAAAAAAGACAAAAACTGAATACTATCACGAATTTGAAAGTGGAAGGAAAGAATATACAGAACCCAGTGGAGATCAGGAAGTGTTTCCAGAGGTATTTTAAACAACTTTATACACAGGAGAAGCAGAAAGAAAAGGACATTGATCGATTTTTGAAAATAAATGGACTACACAAAATCTCTCAGGAAAAACAGTTAATGTTGAATTACAAAATAATGGATCATGAGGTGGAAGGGGCCATCCAGAACATGCAATTAGGTAAATCTCCAGGACCAGATGGTTTGACTTCAAGATATTACAGATCTCTGAAAGAATGGTTAATACAACCATTGAAGGAAGTCTGCAATGAAATATTGGAAGGGAGAAAGGCACCAGAGTCGTGGAAGGAAGTTTACATTACACTTATACCGAAAACAGAGACTGAAAAGACACAGCTCAAGAATTAACGCCCCATATCGTTGCTTAATGTGGATTACAAAATTTTTGCAGATATTTTGGCTAAAAGATTAAAAAAGGTGTTAGTAGAAGAAATTCATAAAGACCAAGCGGGCTTTCTCCTGGGCAGACACTTGTCTGACAACACAAGGAATATAATTAATATTCTAGAAAAACTACAAGTGAATATCAATACTAAGGCAGTCTTGATATTTGTGGACGCAGAGAAAGCCTTTGACAACATTTCTTGGAGTTTTATGAAGAAGAATCTACAGGGGATGGGGGTAGGTCAAGGTTTTGAAAATGGTATAGGTGCAATTTACTCAGAACAAAAGGCAAAATTAATTGTGAACAATGTAGTGACAAAAGAGTTTAAGATTGAGAAAGGGACACGACAAGGTTGCCCAATTTCTCCATTGCTCTTTATATCGGTCCTTGAGGTTTTGTTAAATATGATTAGAAAGGATCAAGAGGTTAAAGTTTTTAACGTGTGATATTTTATTGTATTTTTGCTTTCTATGGAAGCCGCCCAGAGTGGCTGGGGAGGCACAGCCAGATGGGCGGGGTATAAATAATAAATTATTATTATTATTATTATTATTATTATTATTATTATTAAAGGTATACAAGTGGGAGCTAAACAGTACAAACTGAAAGCATTTGCTGATGACTTAGTATTGACTTTACAGGAGCCAAAATCTAGTACTAAAAGGGTATCGGAACTGATTCGAGAATTTGGACAGGTAGCAGGTTTTAAGTTGAACAAGATGAAAACTAAGGTTTTAGAGAAAAATTTAACTATGAATGAGAGAGAGAAGTTTCAGGAGGAGACAGGATTAACATTGGTTAAGAAAGTGAAATATTTAGGGGTTAATATGACTGCCAAAAATGTGAATTTATTTAAGGATAGTTATGAAAAATGTTGGATTGAAGTGAAAAAGGATTTAGAAATATGGACAAATTTGAAGTTATCATTGTTAGGCCGAATTGCTGTGATAAAAATGAATGTGCTGTTTCACACATTGCAAATTTTGGATAAGATGGATTGTTTCAAGAAGTGGCAGAAATATATTTCCAGATTTGTTTGGCAGGGCAAGAAGCCTCAAATAAAATTTAAGATATTAACTGATGCCAAAGAAAGATGTGGATTTGCCCTGCCAGACCTTAAACTGTTCTATGAATCAGCTGCTTTTTGCTGGCTGAGAGAATGGCTGCTTCTTGAAAACACTGAGGTGTTGGATCTAGAAGGTTTCAATAATGCTTTTGGCTGGCATGCATATTTGTGGTATGATAAAATAAAAGCACATAAAGCTTTTAAAAATCATATTGTTAGAAAAGCATTGTTTAATGTTTGGATAAGATATAAGGATTTGTTAGAAAAGAAAACCCCAAGATGGTTGTCACCAATGGAAGCGAAGGCACAGAAAAAACTCAATATGGAAGCCAAATGGCCGAAATATTGGGAAATTTTGGAACAAGATGGAGACAGAATAAAATTGCAGAGTTTTGAAAAATTGAAAAATAAAGTGCGAGATTGGCTCCATTATTATCAAATAATGGAGGCATACAATTTGGACAAAAAAGTTGGTTTCCAGGTGGAAAAATCAAAATTGGAAACAGAATTGTTAGATTCAAAAATCAAGAATTTGTCAAGAATGTATAACTTGCTGTTGAAATGGAACACTCAGGATGAAATGGTGAAATCTGATATGATTAAATGGGCACAAGATGTTGGACATAACATAATGATGGCTGACTGGGAACAGTTATGGACCACAGGTATGAAATTTACGGCATGTAATGCCCTAAGAGAAAACTTAATGAAAATGATTTATAGGTGGTACATGACACCAGTCAAGCTTGCAAAAATTTACCATCTGCCCGATAATAAATGTTGGAAATGTAATGAGATTGAAGGTACATTCTTTCACCTTTGGTGGACATGCCCAAGGATTAAGACATTCTGGGAGATGATTTATAACGAAATGAAAAAGGTATTTAAATATACCTTCCTGAAGAAACCAGAGGCCTTTCTCCTGGGCATGGTCGGCCAATTGGTGCCAAAGAAGGATAGAACTTTTTTCATGTATGCAACAACACCAGCAAGAGTACTCATCGCGAAGTATTGGAAGACACAAGATTTACCCACCCGGGAAGAATGGCAGATGAAGTTGATGGACTATATGGAACTGGCGGAAATGACTGGCAGAATCCGAGACCAGGGAGAAGAGTCGGTGGAAGAAGACTGGAAAAAGTTTAAAGATTATTTACAGAAATATTGTAAAATTAATAAATGTTAGAAAAAAGTTGGAATGAAGTTATATGGCATTAGTAGAAATGTTATAAGGAATTAAGTATAAACAGATTAATAGAGTATTCAAGGAAAAATAAGGTTAGAATGTACCAAGATAATTATAGGATAGAAAACAGAGGAAGATGGAAAGGAATTGCTGAAACAATTAACAGAAGTGGAATACAAAAAGGGAGGTGTGAGGAGGTCGCGGAAATAAGTGAATGAAAGATAAGATACTGAAATTATTTGATGTGTTTTAAACTGTTTTTGTTTTGCCTTGTTAGTTTAATGTGTCAGTGTTATGTAGTGTTTTTGTATTGTATTGTATTCTTCTTTTTCTTTTTTTTGGTAGTGTTTAAATTGTTGGAAAAGTAACAAATATTATTTTTTAAAAAAAGAAAAACAGGATCTTGCGTGGCGATTCCTGCCCCCCCCCCCCAGTTGTATAGAAATAAAGACATGGGACACCAGAATTTAAGGTTAATGGGCGAAAAATGGCCACAACTTTATTGATTGCAGGTAAGAGCGGTATTGGCTTTAGGCATTGGTCCTATCAAACTATCCGGTATGAGACCGGGAGGGGTTAACTCCAACAGGGGGAGCCCCTGAGATGCACATCCCTAGGTGCTCCCTGAGGGGTCACCGCTCGGGAGCGCACTTTAGGCCCTAGCCTCCATAGGTTTCGGATGAGGCAATGCCCCCCGGAATCCTTTATCGGACTACCCCTCAACATCTGGGGGAGGAGATGGCACTCCTCCCCCCAACTCATCAGCATAATAATACCCCTACCAATGCCTAACTGCCACACGAGCCCAAGTTCACCGCCAATACGCTCAAACCTGTAACCAATCCCTAATCCCTGTGAAGATGCCAGCAAGCCATATATCATTACCAGCATTGGAAAGATGCATGCCATCCTTGCGGTAGAGGGCCTCCTTGCTAAACTGAATGTTGGGGTGGTCAATGACCCTCCCCCCCCCCAGAGCTGCCACCCTACGCGCCACTGCACGCTCCAGGATCTTCCTGGCTCTATTCACAGCCACAGGGTTTTTGCTGCAGCTGGATCAAAGAAGAAAAGGGGCGTTCTCGGGCCGCGCCGTCCTTAAATGACCCAAGCCTCTGCAGCCAGCTGATTGGCTGGCCCAGGGAATGACGCGGCCCAAGGATTCCCTAGATAGTGTGGAGCTGCAGCCAGCCCCGCGCAAATGATGGTGGGCGTGAGCCCGCAACCCCCCCTCCTGATGTCGGGAGTGGCTTTCTCAGGAGTGCCAGGGCTGATGAGTACAGCAACCCTTCTCAGTAGGTCTTGCTCCTATGAGACAGTTGTGGAGACCTTCCACAGTTGTCATAAGTCTTCTCTTCTCCTGGGTCCTTCCCAAGCAATCTGAGACTACACTGGTGCAGCTCCTCCTGCTTCATTCCTCTTCTGGTTCTTGGAGATCAGTGGAGAGGAGAGTTGTCGCAATAGTAGGGAGAGACACCCTGGCTTCTTCACGAGCTGGACTCCCTCTTCTCCTGCTTCTGGAGGTGTGGCTGAGAAGGGACTGTGGCCTGAACCAGGTAGAGAAGGTTGCATTTGACCCACGGCTTTATGTCTGCTTGTGAGAGCAGGGTTTGGAGCACTGGCCAACTTGGTGAAATATTGCTTAAACTGTTGGAATCTTCCCTGGTTGTGTGTTGGGAACATCCAGCTACTGCAACGTATCCTTTCCTACCCCCAGCAACAGCCCAACTGAACAATGTTACTTTTATCATCTTGATAAGAGGTTTTTTGAAAGCTTAGAATCTATTCCATGATATATGTAAATGGACATGATTAAAGGACCATTTGAATGCTGTGTTCTTGCTAACTTTGGCAAATTTTCCCTAATGTTTGCAAAAAAACCCAACCCAACCAACAATTACAGATTTTTGGCAAGGGCTGGGGGTGATAGGGCTGTATTGCACATAAATAAATGGGGACTCCCTTCAAAGTGCCTGAAATTGTTTTGTTGCTTTGTTTTGTCTTGCTAGAAGGCACAATATGAACTTATGGCTGAACCCTATCATATAGAAATTGCTTTGAAATGCAGAAAAAAGCATACAGCCCAGAATATGTCACTAAAACAAGAAATCGCTGTTAATGTTGTTGGGGGTGGTGGTGGTGGGTTTTTTTGTTTGTTTTGTTTAACAGGTGTGCTATTTCTGTGCAAATAAAGCCATCAGATGTGAATGCCTGCATTTCTGGCCTCTTTTTATTCTCTCAGTTACCTCTGTTGCTGTCATGCTATCATATCTGCATTGACATTGGTGACATTACATGCAATCTGTGCTTTGGTGTGTGAGAGAAATCAAGGACAGAATTGCAAATTAAAATCATTTCAAGGAAAACAAGTGTGGGGCGGTTTATGCTGGAAGTGGTACATCTGCCGCACTTGCATGTTAAAAATAAACACACTGTGCTGCAGTTCAAAATAAACCAGGCTGCTAAAACATTTAATTGCAGAAAGATTCTGCATGTGAATGCTCAGCCATCTGCACTAATGTAGGTTACAACAGAAACTTGTTTAAGCAAATTCTCCCAAGGGGCCTTTTCAGGTTCTTTTGAAACCTTGTTTTCCTCCCTGCTCTGCCAAATTTTAATTGTAGGAGACTAATCCCCTCCCCACCTTTACATGAGCCTGATCTGTTGAGTTGCATGTGCCTATTCTGGAGCTGATGAGCATGCAGCCAAAAGATCCCAAAATACAGAGAATCAGGGCTGACTAAATAGCAGAGCAAAGCATTGGTGTAAGGCAGGAATTGAGAACTTGTGATTCTCCAGATGTCATTATACTCCAGCTTCCATCAATATAGCCAATTATCAGGGATAATCGGGACGCAGGTGGCGCTGTGGGTTAAAGCCTCAGCGCCTAGGACTTGCCGATCGAAAGGTCGGCGGTTCGAATCCCTGTGGCGGGGTGCGCTCCCGCTGCTCGGTCCCAGCGCCTGCCAACCTAGCAGTTCGAAAGCACCTCCGGGTGCAAGTAGATAAATAGGGACCGCTTACCAGCGGGAAGGTAAACGGCGTTTCCGTGTGCGGCTATGGCTCGCCAGAGCAGCGATGTCACGCTGGCCACATGACCCGGAAGTGTCTCCGGACAGCGCTGGCCCCTGGCTTCTTAAGTGAGATGGGCGCACAACCCCAGAGTCTGTCAAGACTGGCCCGTACGGGCAGGGGTACCTTTACCTTTACCTTTTAAGATCTGGGGAATCACAATTTCTCATCCTTAGCACCACTGGATAGCTCAGCTGGTTAGAGTATGGTGCTGATAATGCCAAAGTTGCAGGTTTGAACCCCATACAGGAGCGCTATATATTCCTGCAGTGCAGGGGGTTGGACTAGATGATCTGCAGGGTCCTTTTCAACTCTATGATTCTGTGGTATAAGGGAAGAGGGTTAGATTGTTGATGTTCAGCTTTTTCTTTGATTGGTCTATGGGAGTCTGTCCATGCAAGGAGGGAAGGGGAAGCACTAGGAAGAAGTTTAAAAATATAGAATGCCACTTTAAAATTTAGAAAACTGCAAAGCATGGGGAAGAGGAAATTTAGTTTACTCATCACTCATGTGTCAACACGCGGGTCAGGAAGTTAATCTTTAACGGAGCTGTCTGGGTGGTATAGTACTCTGTTAAATTGCTTTGTCACTTGCACAAGTTGCTGTACAGAGCTTGAAGAAAAGATTGAAAAATAGCATATAGAAAAGTTTCAGTACTTAGAGGCAACCAAATACCTGACTGTGAAGTAATGTTGCCAGGTTACAACCTGAGTTCCAGTATCAGGAGAATATTTTAACACAACAGCATTGCCACAGAAATGTCACAATGCTGGAAAGAATGTCAGCTGTTGGTTGAGCTCCACAAATTGTAACCTAACATCATAATTTAAAGGCATGAGGAGCTAAGGGAGCATATAAAAACAGTAGATGTCTTTATCCTCTCAGAAAGCTTGGGCATGGCTATGACACATGAAACTTCAAAATTTACCACAGATGCTCTGCTAGTTCCAAGTGTCAAAATTGCACATGGCTTTTCAGACATCATGACTTTTCAGACATTGTGTTATGTAATGTGCTATTTCTTTCCCACTGCCCTATTCATGTCTTTGTGATTTTAATAGGAAGCATTTTTATTATTGATTTTTTATGGATAATGTAGACCAATAGTTAAGCTAGTCTCTGAATGGATGGACTAAGGACCATTTTATTAATCACCACCTAACTGCAGTAGACCAGCAGAGTAAAAGATTACATTATCCCAATATTGTCAGGCTATGATTATGATATGCATTTCAATGGTAGCACATTTATTTTCTATATGGCTTACGTGATGGAAGCTCAAAATTAAGTTATATCTAAAAATTAACTTTAGAAGATTGTCTTGGAGGCTTGAGGCCCCACAATCCTAATCTAGATAACACGTCATTCCAAGTTCATGTGGGGAAACTTCTGTAAGTGGATCCTCCATTGTTTTGCTCTAACATTGCACAGGAACTAGACACTAACCTTATCTCTGAAGGGATAGAAGAGACATAGGGACACCACCCGTTCTGGTGAAAGGCCAACTCCATCATGGTCATCTGGCAGCAGCCTTTTCATCTGGCTATATAGCAGAGGGAGAAAATGGAAATTTCCAAAACAAACAAACCACCCAGACACTTTGTTTATTTGCAATTAATGGACATGAATTGCTGGTGTCTGAGAAAGAGAGATGCAATGCAATGCATTGAAGCCAATTAATAATTTCCCCAGCCCTTGCCACAGGTTTGTGGTTGTTGGTTGGGTTGTTTTTTTTTTGTTTTTTTTTTGCAAACATTAGGCATAATTTCCTCCATAAAAGAAGAAAAGAAAAATGCCTCATATTTATAGTCATTAAATGTTATCACCGGGAGAACCAAACTAAGGGTTTCCAAAAGTAACCATTATGATCAAGAAATAATTGTTTCATTTTCTTTGGACAGAGTATCCTATTGTTTCAGCTTTAAAACAACAATGGTGCTTAATCTTGACTATTTGTACTTCTTTGTATTTATTTCTGAAGGTATAATCCCAGTATATAATGTATGCTAATTAAACAATTTGGATGTAGCTGGTGTTTTTCATTCACTTCCAGTGGAATGGGGATTTTGTCATATAAATGCAATCTCCTTTTCCCATACAGTCGTATCTTGGTTTTCGAACAGATTAGTTCACAAACAACTTGGAACTTGAATGCCGCAAACCCAGAAGTAGGTGTTCTGGTTTGCGAACTTTGCCTCAGAAGCCGAACGTCCAGCATGGCTTCAGCAGATTCTGATTGGCTGCAGGACGCTCCTGCAGCCAATTGGAGCCCGCACCTTGGTTTCTGAATGTTTCGGAAGTCGAACAAACTTCCGGAATGCATTCTGTTCAAAAACTAAGGTACAACTGTATAGGTTGTGTGAAAAGAATGGCCACAATTAATCTGATTCAAGTTACTTCTCATTTTATTTAAAGACATTAAGGAGTCCTGCTCTTTATTAGATTGCCTTAAAAAAGGTGTGTGTAGTATATATGTTGGTGTATACTAGTACATGTGAGTAGGATAACAATTTGTATTTTGGAGGTAGAGTATGAGGCATGTTTTCAATTATTCTTATAGTTTTATTTCCTTAAACATTGTTCAATATAGCTAATGACAGTGTGTTTATTATTTATGTATTTTTAAAAAAACTTTATGTCCCCTACAAGAATAAAGTGTTTCATTGTCCAGTGACATATGAGAATTTAAGAAGCTTGGCAAAACAACAAAGAAGAGTCAGAAAGTAGTGGTTTCATATATACAGTAATAGTTCCTTGTATGTCTATAGAAGTATTGGGTGTGCTGGACAGAATCTGATAAGTGGTCCCTGTAGAGTTCCTCTTTTGATAATCAAAGCATTTGAAAGGAACAGAAATACCACAGAGTGCATTAAAACACTCTCTCTAGAGACACAGACAGCCAAAGCCTGAAAGCTTCTAGGTGGTTCAGTTCTAACTTCTTTGAAGATGTACCACAAAGTCTTGGACTCTGCAGAAAGAGGTTATTACACCATGAAGCCTAAGTTGCTCCAGCTCCACAGCTCATACTTTTTTGCCATTACGTCCAGTTCACATGCTTCCTACTTGTCCCACCCAACCCACCTCCCTTCCTCAGTGCTTACATTCTGGTTTAATGAATCCCTGTTTAACATCTGAAATGGAAAGCAGAACCTGGTTAGAAAACCAGAGCCCTCCTATGATACAGACATATCAGTAAATCATGGTTTAATAAAACCAGACTGAAGTGTTGAGGAAGTGGGGAGGTGAAAGGGAGGGTAAAGAAGAACGCAGTTCTGTTTTGGAATATGGTTGCCGTCTTCTCTGTGGCAATGGAATGCTTGTCATGGGTGAGAACTGGACCCTGAGGGAAAGCATTACAGTTGAGAAATTAAGATGACTTGTGCAGAAGGTCTTATTAAAACTCACGAGTGTCGTCTTTTGGACAAAATAGCCTATATCTTGACACACAGTATATTTGCTGACTGAATTTGTTCTTCATAGTTTATGTCCATAATCTGTGCCCAGATAAGCATGGTTTAGGATTGATTTCCTGTAGCTCAAGCATAGCAAGTGAGATAAATTTGGACATGCTGCCATGCACCCAGGAGTGACCATTCCAACTGAGTGGTTTTGTGAAGCCTTTCATTGAGTAGTAAATGGTATATTTCAAACCAAAGACCCCCTTTCTAAGCACTGAGAGTTTGTTTCTTCTCTTGGGCAATTTCTGTTCACATTATAAGCATACCTACGGAGCAACAATGTTGTAGACTAGATTGGCCTCTGAGTGCAGATATATAATAGAGGGAAATCCAAGGGCAAATAGTTAGTTCTTTTGCATCAGCTTGAAGTGGGAGGAAGGGTATGTAATTTCACAGAACTGTGTCTGGCAGATCATTTGATCTCGAACACTCAGATGTAATTGGCAGACTGACTGATCAGTTTTCAGTGCATTACAGAACTGTAAACTTGGATTGAATGAATGTACAGTACATTTGAAAAAAGGGAGCTACAGCTAATGCTCCCTAAAACATGTTTGCTTTCTTCACACATTATATTTTTAGGCTTAAACATAAGCATGTAATGTGCGACTAGGACCTCAGCTTCTCAGGTTAATATAAAAGATGGCCACCAGCTGGAATGCCAGAGTAATCTGACAGAAATTGCCAGAGTTCACTTATTCATGCCACATTCAGAATGGAAATCAATCCAGCAAATACGATCAGTATTCATTGTTGTTTTCAGTACACAAATGATATGCAATTGATGATGCTTCCCCTTCCCATTTTCATTGTGCTTCCTTTGCATTGCATTACATGGTGTGGAGTAACATAATAAGAATTTAATTAATTATGTAAAAAAAATCCACCTCAGCAGGCAGCAAGACAAATAGTCAGAAACCAAACTGCAGGAGTAGGGAAACCACTGCACGAGATGAACCTGGGTCCGAATGGAAATCGGTGTCTACCGACAATCCGAGGCACCAGTGATACTGTTCACTGCTTTAGTCAAGTAAACCTGATGTCTGATACAGTGGTACCTCAGTTCTTGGACGTCTCCATTGATGAACTTTTTGGAACCCAAATGCCGAAAACCTGGAAGTTAATCCTCCTGTTTTGGAATGCACCTCAGAAGTCAAATGGCTTCTGCTGCTTGTTTTTCAATTTTCTCAATTGAATTTGCAGACATTGGTTTTTGAACATTTCAGAACTTGAACAGTGTTCCAGAATGGATTACGTTTGAGAACCAAGGTACCACTGTACTTTGTAGCAATATTTCTCTCTCTCTTTTTCTCTCTCTCCCTATGAACTTTCATCAACCACTTCTTTACACATAGACTTTCTTAATGATCATACCTTTTTTATTTATAAGCATTTATTGTCCTGGCTTTCAGTTCCCTGAAAGGCTTCCATGTCTGTGCTGGAGGGCATTCTTAACTTAGTGTAACCCCATCTCATCAGGGTTGTTTAAGAATTTATCATCTCTGTACATTTTGCTGGGAAAAGATCGGGTTCACACCTCCCAAACTAATGCGTGGATTGGAACTTGGTTTTTTCTACTAACTTTTGCACCCCCCAAATGTTGCAGCATCATTTTCTGCACAGACATAAATTCAGGTTCTGTTTGAAAAAGAATATTTTGACAGGGGAAAAAACCACGTGTTTAGATGCAAATTTAAATGTGTGATTTTGTGCATTAAAATGGCAGGACAATGCAAAAATGGGACAGAATGGATTTATGGGTGAACTCATACAAAAATGATGCAGACCAGATATAGATTAAACCACCCCAATCAGAATGAGGGTGATTACGATTACAATCTGTGAGTGAACTGCATAGTAATAAATCAGACTATCAGCTTTGATTCATTTATTAGATAAGAGGCAAGAGGTGGCTATATACCAGCACTGATTCCCCAGAAACAATGCTGTTTATGTGCTGTACATGCACACAATTTCTGCTCCATCGATGATGATGGTATGATGGTAATAATAATAATAATAATAATAATAATAATAATAATAATGCATATTACTAAAATGGCAATATGAAGGGGCCAGAATGCAATTTGCAAACGTACTCTGAGAAATTGTCTAAAGCCCTAATCCAACTAAGGGCTAAAACGTAAGGAGAAGCAGGCTCTAGCTTAACTGAATGGGAAATCGCATGTGCTAATGGGTGTCACCCATAAGGTTCACCTTGCCAATTTAGCTGCTGGAGCTGTGCTTTTGCAGTCACATAATAAAAGCTGGATTCTCACAAATCACCTGAGCAAGAGATGAAGTGGATGCCTGGATTCAGTTCCGCACCCATCCTTCCCCACCTGTCTGCTGATCAGTGGGAAGCTACCTTCTTTTACTTGACTTTATCCACAGTGCTCTGTCTCTGCAGCTTAGGCCTTAACAGGACCATTAAAACAGGACCACTGACCTTCAGGAACTGCTTTTTAATATCATGGTTCAAGATAGGAACTGGGGCAGTAGCTGTACTGTGGTGGTTAATGTGGCCCTCATTTACAGGAGCCAGGAAGGATGAACGAAGGATAAATTGTTAGGATGCTTCCAAACACATTCCATCATTCCCACAGTTGTTGGCCTGTCTCTCCCGTAGTTTCCTCAGGCTGTAGCTGAAAAAAGTATTTTTTTCCTTTTACACTTTTTGGGTGTTTTCCCATCAAATAATGTAGACACCATGTCAGAGATGTCAAAGTGGAGGAGTCCCAGTTTTACTGCAGAAAATACTTTTGATGACTTATTTCCTGTCAAAGATGTATTGCAGGGCTCAAAATGGTTTCCTGAAGTAAATGGCATAGATATGACAGTTAAGGCTCTGTCAATATGCACAAGCAATATCCTGTTTGCTGTACTCCATGCCAAAGATTAAGCAATATGGTCTTAGCAGGAAGCAACTAGATTACATGATGTCTAGTATTATTGTTGTTATCATTATTTATTAGACATATTAGTTGCTTGTTACACAAGGTCTCCAAGGAACAGACAGCATATTTATGAATATAAAAGAAACATGCATTATAAGAATAACAAATTCACACAAAACACATACATTTTTTTTAAAAAAATAAATACACAAAATATCCATCCATGTACCCTGAGAGCAGGAAGCTGTGGCAACATACTAACAGAAAACCTCACTATCATAGCCATCAAAAAGCCAGGGGGAAGGAAGCAAGTTTTTATCTATTGGCAAAAATATGTCAGCAAAGGTGCCAGGCACTCAGAGACCATTCTGGAAAGAGGGAGCCACAACTGAAAAGGCCCTCTCCTCTCCTTTCCTCTCCAAGAGTGATGCATGGTTAAAAATGGCTTTCCCATTGAAGAACTGAACTTATTCACTAACAACTCACACACCCATATATGTTCATGCATACAACCAAATCTGATTCTCAGTTCTCAAAAAAAAAAAAAAAGCTGTGTACAGTGGTACCTCAGGTTAAGTACTTAATTCATTCCAGAGGTCCGTACTTAACCTGAAACTGTTCTTAACCTGAAGCACCACTTTAGCTAATGGGGCCTCCTGCTGCCGCCGCACCACCGGAGCACGATTTCTGTTCTCATCCTGAAGCAAAGTTCTTAACCTGAAGCACTATTTCTGGGTTAGCGGAGTCTGTAACCTGAAGTGTATGTAACCTGAACCTGAGGTGCCACTATATTTCAGACGCTGAAATAATGACTAGCATTACACAGCAGATGTCTCATCTGGCTTTTGGCCCTACAACTCAATTTAGTTGAAGCATAAGGAGAATTTGTATCATTTTAGGATCATGTTCACCCCTGCCTGTTCATGCCATTTACTTAATTAACAAAACAAGAAATGTAAAGGGGTGCATAACTTTTTCAGTTTTGGTATCCACCTTCTGGAAGTCCTGCTGTATGAGATGCCCAGTGATGCTTCCACTTACTTATTTGAGCAACCGATTAAAATGCTTTTATTCAGGATGGCTTCCGGAAACCAGAATTCAAATCTGATAGTTGTGAGTTTGATTTTCAATGTGACTGTTAATACTACTGCTGTAATTGTTGTTTTATGTATTTATTTATGTACAATTTTATATCCCTCCCTATTAGCATAGATTTCAGGGCAGCTAAGGACCATAAACTCAGTTAATGTAATAAAACCTAAAATAAATAGCAGTACCCTAATTAAAACAATAGAATTAGAAAATCCAAAAAGTCTGTTTTTTAAAAAACAAACACATCACTACAAAGATGGTATTAAACTGTCAGTTTTAATTGTGTGTTTTACAACCAGTACATTCCTTTTAACATTTATTTAAGAGAGATGGGTAGCAGCACTTGTTTTGCATACAAAATGTCTGACGTTTAGTCATCAGCGTCTCTGGGTAGAGCTATGAAAGATGGATTTGGAATTGAGAGCACTATATCACAGTGGTTCCGGTCCTACCTATGGGACTGAGTCCAGAGGGAACGCTTTTCAGACACCTGGCAGTTACTGTGTGGGGTGCTGAAGGGCACTATTCTATCCTTGATGCTATTTAATGGAGCCACAGGGAGTGGTCAATAGGCATATTGGGACAAGCTGCCATTAGTATGATGATGACACTCAGCTCTATTTCTCCATAACATCCAAATCAGGAGAAGTCATCTGGGCCTTGGGTCAATGTTGAGACACAATGGTGGGTGCATGAAGGAAAAGAAATTCCTGATTTTAACTCTTTTATTGATAATTTTAATGTTGATATTTTTTCTTGTACCCTGCACAGAGGTTCTCACTTCAGTGAAGTGGTATATAGATTTTGTTAAATAAATAAAAATAAAATAAATGATATAAAATAAGATATCAGAGCATTTACTCCTTTTCAGCTGAGCTAATATGAGGGCATCTGGTAGCCAATGTAGGATGATCTTCTGTGTATGGCTTGGGCATAGCCAGAGAAAATGGAAACGACAGATATGTGATAGGCAAACCAAAATTTTGAAAGATAAATGGTTTCAGAGAAAACCTGGTACTTCTGATTTTTCCTGGCACCTTCTGATTTAGTGCAGCACAAAGTAAAACCAACTATGGGAAAATATGCCATAACTTCTCAACCGCCTTTTCCTGTAAGTGCTTCCAGATAGGAGGTAATGGACCATTTCCCTAAGTAGCTGAGATGCTCACCCACAGAGGGACGCTACCTTATAAACATTTATACCAAGCAAATGGCTGCCAGAATCATTCATGTACACAGCTTATTCCAGCTTGGTCATAAATGCCCCAAGTGGTAGTGCTTTCAGCATTTGCTTTGTATTAATTATTCCATAGTTTAATTCAGTTTTTTTCAAAGACAGTCTTGTGGTCAGGAAGCTTTTTCTTAAGTGAAAGTCATTGCAAGCCAAGAATGAATAAAGCGTGTAAAGCCAAGTACGTGAATAACAATGCCACTTAAATTATTTACAAATGGCACTCATGTAAAGAAGTCTCTGCATTGTTTCATTTTTTAATTTACAAGGGTTTCACTTATGTGGGTCTATAACTTTGTTTATGGAAGATTTGTAGTTGTTTTTTTAAAAAATAAAACCTTTTAATAATCTGAGTGTCTGGAGGTGGTTGGAGGATAGATGGCGGCTAACAGATTGAGGTTGAATCCTGACAAGACAGAAGTACTGTTTTGGGGGGACAGGAGGCAGGCAGGTGTGGGGGACTCCCTGGTCCTGAATGGAGTAACTGTGCCCCTGAAGGACCAGGTGCGCAGCCTGGGAGTCATTCTGCACTCACAGCTGTCCATGGAGGCGCAGGTCAATTCTGTGTCCAGGGCAGCTGTTAATCAGCTCCATCTGGTACACAGGCTGAGACCCTACCTGCCCGTGAACTGTTTTGCTAGAGTGGTGCATGAGCTAGTTATCTCTCACTTGTACTACTGCATTGTGCTCTATGTGGGGCTACCTTTGAAGGTGACCCGGAAACTACAACTAATCCAGAATGTGGCAGCTAGACTGGTGACAAGGAGCGGCCGCCGAGACCACATAACACTGGTCTTGAAAGACCTACACTGGCTCCCAGTATGTTTCCAAGCACAATTCAAAGTGTTGGTGCTGACCTTTAAAGTCTTAAACGGCCTCAGTCCAGTATACCTGAAGGAGCGTCTCCACCTCCATCGTTCTGCCTGGACACTGAGGTCCAGCGCCGAGGACCTTCTGGCGGTTCCCTTGCTGCGAGAAGCCAAATTACAGGGAACCAGGCAGAGGGCCTTCTCGGTAGTGGCACCCGCCCTGTGAAACGCTCTCCCACCAGATGTCAAAGAGAAAAACAACTACCCTATTTTTAGAAGACATCTGAAGGCAGCCCTGTTTAGGAAAGCTTTTAATGTTTAATAGATTATTGTATTTTAATGTTCTGTTAAAAGCCACCCAGAGTGGCTGGGAAAACCCAGCCAGATGGGCAGGGTATAAATAATAAATTATTATTATTATTATTATTATTATTATTATTATTATTATTAACTGCTAATTAAATTGTGTGATAACTTATGAATATGGAAAATCCTAAAATGCTACTGATGGCAAAACTTAACTTTTTGGGGGAGGAGAATTTGTCTCAAAATGAACTTGTCTCAGAACAAGTTCATTACAGAACTAATAAACCTGAGTCTAGGCTGTACTCGCAAGATTGAAAGTTTCCCCAATGGGACATCCTTGTGGAATAGACATATATACACTGTAAATGTAAGAATGGCATGTAGACCAGAAGTCTCCATGTGTTCAATGTGACTTCCATCAAGTCAGTCAATGTAGGGTTGCAGCCTTAGCATTTCATACATATTGATCTATTTATCTAGGTATAATGAGCATTCAGTAATGCGATATACAGTGGTACCTCAGGTTAAGTACTTAATTCGTTCCGGAGGTCTGTTCTTAACCTGAAACTGTACTTAACCTGAAGCACCACTTTAGCTAATGGGGCCTTCCGCTGCCGCCGCACAATTTCTGTTCTCATCCTGAAGCAAAGTTCTTGACCCGAGGTAATATTTCTGGGTTGGTGGAGTCTGTAACCTGAAGCGCATGTAACCTGAAGTGTATGTAACCCGAGGTACCACTGTAATGTGGGGTATCCTTTTCCAGACGATGGGCAACTTTCCATGGACAGAGACAAGAATGAGCAGAGCAATGGATGCGGTTTTTACCTTTGTACCATAGACTGCATTCCAGCCATGCATGAATGGGAGGTTTCCCTTAGCAAGTCTCTGAAATAACACAGAGACCTGAGAGAAAAATCCTGATGACACTTTACTGCACAAACTGAACAAAAATGGCAAATAATTTGGGGAGGAATAGGGAGGCCTACAAACCAAATATATGGAAAGAAATTCCCTCAGAACTATATAACCAATCATAGTGAAGAACATGCCACTTAGCCTGGTTGCTAGGCCAAATCCCCACTGCACCCCCATTAGCTGACTAACAACAGAATTAACCCTTAAGTAACAAACTGAATGATCCCTGGTATTGCATCTCTGACAGTTTACACACACACACCTCTCACCATCCAGGCAAGCAAGAGGTATGATCACTTTTGAAGGATACATCCCAGGCTGGCAAAAGCACTCGATGACAGGGTGGAGCCAGACTGGTGAAGGGTATGTGGCTTAAGGAGATTTCTGTGGGCCAAATAAAGAGCCCTGGAGGTCTGCATTCGGCCCCTAAGCCTGAGGTTTCCCACCCACTGCCTTACCTGTAGACTGAAGTGGTACATCCCAGGTTTACCACCTCACAGCCAACTCATCTCAGTGAAATAAATCTGAAATGTCTACCCCTTTTGTTTTGAAGTAAATAGAGAATGCATATATTATTTGGGCCCATTCGACTTGAGCCTCTCATTTGACAACAAAACGCCCCCCCCCAAGATTCTCAATGATACGCTTTCTGTCGACATGCAAAGCAACAGGTGAGGAAACATCTGCTGAGAAGTCAAAGATGTGCACAGATGTGTAACCCTTTCCCCATTCCACTTTTTTCTGTAACTCCTCTCCCAAGTCACAAGTAGGAAGAGGGGCTGTGGTGGTGGGAAGCTGTAGAGAAAAAGCAGTGACTCGGTTTATTTCCAGTCCTATGTCACTTTTACATATGTTCACTGATGATAAATCCATTCTGTCACATTCACACATTAATCTTCAATTGTTTAAACCTTGCACAAAAACTTGCATTTAAATACATGTTCTAAGTCTGGATAGTGTTCTAGTCATTTGAATCCATAGTGTGTTGTATTGCCTAGTGGTTGAAAGACCTCCAACTCTTACCTAAGAGTTTCATGCCTTCCAACCTCTAGCTAATATTACACAATTTACACACACTTTTCTTCTTAGGTACCATGACACCTGCTTTTGTGTTTAAAGATGTATTTGTGTCTCAAATTCACATTTCTAAAAGTTTCTCTCAAAATGCTCATTTCAAAACAATCATACTGGAATTTGCAAAGATCTCATTCCTCAAGCATCTCCAGTCAAAGCATGAACTAATTAGATGGGATTTCCACCCCATCCCAAAAGAGTTTACTTTTCTTTCTTACATTCTACATCTAACACAGCAGGGCCCATGTGGACTGTGGAAATGCAATATTCTTGCCATGTAACGCTCAGCTTTCCAAATGTGTCCTGGCAGCTGACTCATTATTAAAAACTACGGCCACAAACAAGGCTTGATCTGCCTGATGTCAAGCTGTTTCATAGCTGCAGCCTTTATTGGATCTCATCAGATATTCCCAAATAAGATCCACATGCACACTATCTTTAGCTGGAGGGCAGGCCTTTGTATTCTCCACCAGTGGGCAATAATGGGCTTACTATACCTATCCTGGGATCAGAAACACTAAATATGTAGCAGCATGGGTGAGAAAAGACAGGAATCTCTGCTGTAGGTGCCTTTGCAGTCTCATAACTTATTGGCTCTATGAGCTGCTACCTAGATGAGTCACTTCCCTGTACTAGGCTGTCTACTTAGAGACAGACTCTCTCTCACACACAGTCTAATAGTACATTGCACTAATATGTATCTGTTCCTTCCGAAAAGCTCTTCTCACCTTCAAAAGAAAAGAAAAGAAAAAAAAGAAAAAAAGAAAAGAAAAGAGGCCAGTATCTGAATGCTTTGATTGTTAGCATGAATAGCCTTTCTAGGGATTAATTACGCGACAAGATCCGCCAGGCTTTGCAGCAGGGCTAAGAGCTCTGAGCCAAAGATAGTTGCAGAGGTGTGAAATGAAATATTAAACCTGAATAATGCAAAAGGGTGTTGCATTAGAAGGCGAGGAATTGAAATTCAGCTTTGATTGTATTGTGGATCTGAACACAGGGAGAAAACCATCGAAATAAAGAAGCACTTTGAGAGGACTGATTGTAATCAGGCAGAAGCCAGCTCTCTCTCTATCCACTCTACTCTGTAAATGTTCCTCTGTCTGTTTTCACAGGAGCAAGATCAGACCGGTTTACAGCAAGTGATGTAGTCTGGCAGTGGAATAGAGAAAGAAATAATACATATCGTTGAGCACCACCCCAATCTCTGAGCGGTGAGAGATTCCAGGAGTTCCTGGCGCTTACCTAGGGATCATGTTTCCTTTTGGAATGTGACACGGAGGAGACTGTGGTGTCTTTATGATATATGGTTTATTTACTACCAGAGCCTGCAAAGGAAGGGCTCACAGCATTGACACTGCACAAGGGTCTTGTTTCTCTCATAGCCACAGCCTTGGATTCAAAATGAAAAATGAGAGAAAGAAATCAAACTTTGCTCTGACTCTCTCTCTCTCTCTAGCTTGCTCACTTCTAGGTCACATCACTGTATTCTCAACTCCCAGCAATGTTTTTGTCTTTCTAACGAACCATGTCAACCCATTTGCCATTTCACACAGAGCCCCTTTCCTTTGTTTTCCTTAATGGGCCATCATCTCAACAGAGGAAGCTAGCCTGGCTTATATTTGAACACTTGCTGGATCCAGGGGTTAGAAGAGTCTCTGCATACACCCTACTCCCCTCACTCCCCCAGCTCATAACAATATCTCTAGGGCTGTGCAGAAGCTGAGAAGCAATGTAAGCAGGGAGGAGAGGGTGAGGGTAATGGATCCATATACTGCCTCCCAAGGGCCATTTGAATAGCCCAGAAGTTTCATTTTCAGTACAGATCTGGAGGAAGAGTGAGAGTTGTTTTATGATGTCACACAGATCTGGATTGTTCCTATTTCTGCTTCCAAGCTCAGGATGCCACCCAGTGTCAGTCCAAGACATTTTGCTACCTGAAGCAGGGTTTGAATCCAGGTACTGACTTCATCTTCCGAATCTCATGATGGTACCTGAAGCAAGTTGCTTCTCTTTGCTGTCCCTAGTGCCACTTCATGGATACATTTTGCTGGAGAGGCAGCTAAATCCATTTCAGAGGATCTGGCTGGATTGATTTCTTATGCAGCAAGAATTAATTTGAGTAAGGAAATATGAAGAAGAAATTATATTGGGTAACTAACAGGTATGATCAGATTTTTAAATATTGAATCGACTGTATAATGTTTTGTCCCTTTTTATATCTCTTGCACAGATTAATTGAACTGTTTTCATTGATTACAAATCTGGATTGAAAACCAACCATATATGTGTGTGTGTGTGTGTGTGTGTGTGTGTATAATCTTTATTCAAATATTCATGTGGACTTCTGATTAAAATTATATGACCTGAATTCTATTCATTCATCTAGTTGTTAAGGATTGGAATGGTCGGCAAAAATGAGGCCAAAGCTGAAATGGGATTTGAAGTTAGATGTGCTAGGTCCATCTATCATTATCATAGGTAACATGTTGTTGTGGTTCGAGGACCCGATCCCTCCAAAGTGGAATGAATACACAAGGACACGTGATATAAGGTTAATGGGCAAGAAAAGGCCACAACTTTATTGATTACAGCAAGTGAAAAGGTATTGGCTTAGGCATTGGATTACGCCAGCTGACTCCACCCCCTCAGAGAGGGATGAGTCTGAAACAAGGGGGTTTATTCACCAGTAGGTGGAGCCTGTTGATGCTAATCCAACTATAGGCTCTCCCCTGATGTCACCGAGGGTCGTGCCATGGCCTCCCGCCAAGCAGGCATCGGACAGAATACACGACCGCCAGATTCCTTTAACGGAATACCCAAAAACTGAAGGCATAGGCGATGGCCACACCTAGCCCTTCGACACCACAATACATTATTCCAATGCCTAACCTACCCACCAATACCACGAAAGTTGTGACGATTGCTACGAGGTAGGCGAAAAAACCAAATGGGAAAATTCCTACCAGGCCCCCCAGACAACCAGGGCGACCAACCTAAGGTCCATAGCAAGGCCAAGGAAAACTAAGACCCTGAGCTCAAAGGGAGTGGAGGGTGGGTGAATTGCGACGGGACGACGAAGAGTGAGGCTGAGGAGGGGCTGGCGCCACAGTATTAAGGCTGCTGAACACGCCCCCTCGGAGGCACCTGGTTGGGTGCTTGCCGATGGGCGTGGGCGCCAGCCCAGGTGAGTGGGTGGCAGGGGGCTAACGCTCCCTGCTAGAGGGTGGTTCGGGCTCCCGCCCACAACCACTCTCCTCTCTTCCAGGAGGAGAGTCTTTACTTTTACCCACCAATTTGCATATCCTTTTATGGTTGAAAACACTTTTATGGTTGAAAACACTCAGATATGAATTATCTGAGCTTTCACCAAGGAGAGCACACTGGGCAATATGTTCACCATAAAAAATGATGAGTAAAATCTGTATCATGCCTAGGTGACTTTGCCACATAAAAAATGAATTTGAGCTTTGGTCCTGGCAGGGTTTGGGTTTAGATCTTTGTTTTGTTTTTAGTTCCCAGAGCTTTGTGGAGTGAATCACACATAGCATCCTTCAAATGGAAGATGCCCAAGTCATTCTGGTGCCTGATCTAACAAACAATCTCCTCCATGATGATAAACATATAACTACACTAAAAAAAAATTGACAATTCACTGCCATTTAATGGTAACCCAGAAGCTGCCACCTGAGGCAGACCACTTCACCTAACTGATGCTAAGCCTGGCTCAATATACAAAGGCTGGGGGAAAGGTATGCTCCTATGTGGATCCTAAAATTGTAAGCGTTAACAATTTCAAAGCAATAGAAATCCCTTTCCCCATTCTGCAGTTAGCAACAGGCACTTGACACATCAACCTAGCTGCCTTGGGGGCAAGACTTGAATGATCACCCTTCATGTCCAATAGCTGCCATCACTCTGTTGTATGAGCCTGCTATGCTAGCTCTGTCCTCTGTGCCCTGCTGAGAGCAAAGAAAGCAAGTTCTCATCTCTGTGCTGGAGCCTCATTTGATCTGATGCATCGCGGCACACGACTCTCAGTATTAAGAGAAATGCAGCTTTGAAATAAAGATGTTTGATCACCTGCTAAATATGTTTGCCTTTGCATCTGTGCCTCCAGAATTGAAAGTAGGTGATACCGAGATTATCCTCAGTGTCTCTAACAGTAAGCACATTTTGTGGGCTAAATCTCATTTGCATTCTAGTGATTTCTGCACATTACAATGAGCCTCACTACAGGAGAGCCAAAATCCCAAGCTTGGTAATAAGCAAAAATGCATTGCCATACCAATAAAATATATTTTGACAGTTTTTTGGAAATGTTCCAGTCATCAAAACCGGCTCTGCCGTTGTAGCTGAGGAGAGGTTTTTGTTTTTGTTTTGGTACTTATTGTCCAATGGAACCAAGGAAAGGATGATATTTGTGGCCACTGTCAAACTTTGTGTCTGAACAAACAACACATACAGCCATGGAAAACTTGAAGCCGGGAAGGATATCAAACTCATGATTTAAGTGGCTGAAGCCAAGCCTGCCTCCTATCAACTCTAGAAGATCTGAAAACCTGTCCAGGCCAAGGTGACACTATTACTTATGGAATTATACTGTGGGTATACAGTAGTTAATCATCTGAGCTCATGCTTGATTATATCACACCCAAACAAAAAAATAAGAAAGATGATGTACATTAAAACTTGTAGGAAATGCTACAACTTTTCTTCCTGACTAAACTATAATAGTTACTTTTTTAGAATTCATTTGCAAATGAAATATATACTGGTGATAACATCTGTTGTTGTTGTGCTTCAAAGGAATGGTGTAGATGGACCCTGACAGATGCGGTTCATAATCCAGTCTGTTGTCAGACATCACAGGATCCAAACCCCCACGGTAGGTTGCCAGGAATAGATAAGACAAAGGAAAGTTGTTACCAATGCTTTTTATTCAATACTCACAGGGAGAGGCTTAGAAATGCAGCCTCTTGGAGTATTGGTGTTGCTCCGAGTGAAGCCCCACCCCCTCCGTCTCTCCCATTATGCATCATCACTACGGTAGCTGAGCTGTGCCTTCTGCCTCGGAGCTCTCTGCTCTCCTATTTTTGATGCCCGCTGGGTTCTGGGAGAGGGCGGGTCTGGAATGCTTTCTAAAGACACTGAGTCTGTCAGCTGTCTCTCCACTGATGCTGTTTCTTCTTCTTCCTCCTCCTCTCCCATTATTTCCCAGTTTTCCTCCTCATCTGCCTCTGAGCTGTGACCTCCCTCAAACCCCTGTTGTAGTTCTGAACTGTTTCCTCCTTCTCTGGAAGGGTCAGGCTGGAGAGGCGGTCTCCACCAGTCCTCATCTGCCCAGTCCCTGACATCTATGTAGCAATGCAGCCTGGTCTGGACTGGAAAACAGGAACAGCAGATGAGGCAGGGAGGTGTGCCTATCTTCCGTACATGGCATGGATTCTTCTTCCCTCATCTGAATACCCTGATGTCCCATAGAGGAGGCAGATGCAGCTGGTGTCCAGTTTTCCAGCACATATTTATATGGGGGCTTGATATTGGTCAAAGACAATTTACCCCAGAGCTTTTAGATGGTGCAGAGAGCGCACAGGAATAAGAGAGAGTATGGGGAGAGAATAAGAGTAGAGCAGCCACCTGAGGGCCCTCTCCACTGCCACACAATATTAAGTGCGCAAACTTGTGTGCCAATCCAGAGAGATGCCTAGTCTTCAATATGCCTCGTGACCCTGTCTATCTCTCTTTTTACATTTTGGGCTTCTGCTTACTCCTTTATTTCTTCCATTCAGGGCAGTGCTAGTGTTTTCTGGATCCTGAGCAGCTTTGCTAAGAAAGGCCCTCTCAACTGTTTGGGAGTGGGTGGGCTGCCGTCAGATAAAGGAGGGAAGGATATGCAGAACACTTTATCATTTCTTGACCTGTGGCTCTTTTCAGCTCAAGGAACTCTAAAAAGGCAAGAATGACTGGCCACACAATTCTGCCATAAATTCCAGGGATAAATTGCCACTACAGTTTGCTACTGTTTGTGCTGAAGCAACTGAATGACTTCATCAAAATATACATTTATCTGAACAAATCACCTGTTTCTTTCTATGTTCCTTTCACTTGGGAGACCTAAATTATGGAATATTATTTTTGTTGAACTTGTGGCTACAGTGCATATTTATATATGCACAACCAAGACAGTATTCCAGTCACCAAATTCCTGACAAAGTGACCTTAATGTTCTTTTACAACTAATCTGTTTCCTGCTCATCCATTTCCGATTTCAAGTGATAACATTTCCATTTTGGTTGAATAATGGCTATTCTTAACACATTTTATGAAATGGAGTGAAAATACTATACTTGGAGGAAAAGGAGGAGGAGAAACCCTTTCCTGGTGTTATATATATATATACACACACACACACACAGAGAGAGAGAGAGAGAGAGAGAGAGAGAGAGAGAGAGAGATTATTTTATACATTTGCAAGCCATTTATCAAGTCCATGCTATTAGTACGCATAATGGCAAAAAACAGACATATTCACATTTTTAAAGCCATTTTAACAGCTTTTTACATTATGCTGTCTCCAAAAGGGTCTGTTAACATTGGCACTTTAATTGGCACTTGAGTCATTTCCTGTATATACAGATGTATTATTTCCCCAAGTCTTTCTCTTTGGACACCTCCATCAAGTATATTTTAAAACCATCCTTTTCTCCGTTCTCTTCCTGTAGCACCTTTCCTGTTCATTGTCATGCTGCTTTGTACAGCATGAGTAATAGAGGCTGTGTTTTACTAAACTTATTTCTTGTTAAGTGTGTTAAGTGACTTAAACTTCTAAAATACTTATTTTCAGGTTAACAGGGCAACCATAGATAAGTGAGGTGGAAGAGGGCATTTTTGGTGGTGGTATCCCAGCTTTGGAATAGACTCCACAGAGAGCCTCACCTTGATACCAGGTATCACTTGATAGCTTTTTGCCCCCTCATCCTTTTTAACTGGATTTTAAACTAACTATGGGATGCTATGTCTTGGGGTTATTTGAACCTGAGATGTAAACTATTTCTGTTACAAGAAAAGCTTGGTGCCTTTTATTGTTGATTTTAATTACCATGTAAGTCATTTGTATTATTGTCTTGTTTGTAAACCATCCAGGTAACACACACACACACACACACACACACACACACACACACACACACACACAAACACACAGACGTAATTGAAATACTGGTTAACTACGCTACAATGCTGAAAAGGTAAAAATTGGTTAAAACTATAAAATCAGACTTTGATTAAAATTGCCCACTGGAATAAAAAAAGTCTTCAGTATTTGGTTGGGAGTGATATAAATATGAAGAAGAAGAAGAAGAAGAAGAAGAAGAAGAAGAAGAAGAAGAAGAAGAAGAAGAAATATTCATTGAATTAAATGGGGCTTGTTCACAGTGTTCACCCTGATCTCTGAGCAGTGTAAGATTCCAGGGGTTCCAGAAAATATATATATCAAAGTTCTTAAGCTTGCAGTGTAGTTGCACATCTCTTTACCTTTGAGAACTGATCTTTCTCCTAGGTTAAGAGGATGAAGGAGTGTCATAAACTGTAATTTTATGCCTGCCTGCTCAGAGGTAAGTCCCATTGAATTCAGTAGGACTTCTAGGATTACATCTTAGTATGCTTATCAGCAGTGCTTTTTTCACAGGCATACACATACCTAAACATTTTGTGAATCTTTGTACTTTTGTCCATTTACTGTACTTATTTCTCCTGATTTGAACTATAAAATGGTGATTTTCTTGAGTCAAAATGCAAGTACCCTAAACATTTTTTTAAAGAAAAAAGCACTGCTTATCAGAATGCTGAAATAATGTCTGATACTTAGATTTGTTTAAGAAGCCAGTGGTTCTGAAATTAAGAAAGGGACTATTAGTGGCAAAATGCTTGACTTTGTTTCAAGCAACCTTCTAAACGGCCCACTGGTGAAACCTTTGATTCTGCTCATATGCTCCAGGAGCTGGCTGTTACTTCCTTAAAGCAGAAGATGTAATATAGTTATCTCTCAAGAGATCAATCCTCCTTCTATTACACCTGATCATGATCCCACTAAAAATCAATGAGTGCCCAGGGAGTGTGAAATAATCTGCAGAATCTGAAACAATTAGATATACTATTTATCAGTCATGCAGAACAGAATAATAAATATATTGGAGATGGAGGGGGAAGCAGACGGTTTTTAACTTGGCAGCTGTATTCTTACCCTTTGGCATCCTGCAAGCATGCAGAAGAGCAAGATGTAACACTGAAAGGCTGAACGATTTTTTAAAAACAACAACAAAAGTGATCCAATTACATAAAATGAGCAGGATCATCTCACAAATCTATGTGGCCTGTCAGAGATCATTGACTAATGAGTAATAAATAATGAGTCTGTAAAAAAATCAAAAAAAAATCTATGTGAGCTTACACAATCATGGTCAGCAATCAGGTTTGTTTTGCAGAAAGGCTACTTCCTCTCAATGAGGGACTCATGTAGGAGGGGAAGAGGGCAAGGCAGTATTTTGCCAGATAAAATAAGCAGGGAATTTCAAGCTTAGAATGGCCATATTAAACTCTTAATTACGACTGCCATATCATTGTCAACATCCCTTTGAATATGAAACTCCAGTGGCTCAGTGCTTGTCAGCTTGGAAGTGATACAGCTTGGAAGTGATACAGGAGTACCCTCAAACTAGCTCAATTTCAAGGTACAGTGGTACCTCGGGTTAAGTACTTAATTCGTTCTGGAGGTCCGTACTTAACCTGAAACTGTTCTTAACCTAAAGCACCACTTTAGCTAATGGGGCCTCCTGCTGCTGCTGCGCCGTCGGAGCTCGATTTCTGTTCTTATCCTGAAGCAAAGTTCTTAACCTGAAGCACTATTTCTGGATTAGTGGAGTCTGTAACCTGAAGCGTATGTAACCTGAAGCATATGTAACCCGAGGTACCACTGTACTCTTATACAGTCTTTGGTTATCAGCTGTGGAATATTGTGAAATATCAACTCCTACTGCTTTATTTCGACCTCCCTCCGGCGACTCCCGGGAGGAAAAACACTCGAGGTCCGTTCCGGCGATTTTTCTCAGGCTGTGAGAAAAACACACCAACTGCTTCTCTTCTCCCTGCTCCCTGCATATCCCCAGGGAGGGGAATCAGACTCAGACAGAAATGTAACTACATTGCTTTTATTCCTGTCTTTCACTTCAGTACAGAGAAAACATGTCTGCTCTCACCAACAAACAGAGAGAAACTCCAAACTCCACCCATGTACATCCTGTACAGGTCATATGACACACACACTGAGCTAACATCCGGTGCTCAGTACAGAATGGACTGCCCCTTTGTTTCCATGGCAACAGTCACATACTTCCTGTTTGGCTTTGCAGCCACAAGCAGCTGAGTGGGCTGCTGGAGCCTTTGCTTGCTGCAGCATTGCTGCTTTAGAATAACATACTCCCCCTAAAGTATCAATGCGTGCTGCGAGCAAAGCGTCATCCAGAGAAGAAAACAAACAGTTGTTATACTTATAACACTCCCCTGTTGTTTCAGTTCCACCCTTGGAACTACCCGCCACTGGTTTTACCAATGTACCTCTCTGGTTGTGTGACTTCCAAGGAATGAGTGCTTCTGCATTACCTTGGTTAGCAACTCTCTGTTGTGCCTTTGTCTCCGACTCAGACACAGCTTCAATTTGACCTTGGTCGTTTACAACAGCAACACATGCAATAGCTTGGTTGGCAAACTCTTTTGAATACCTCTTGGGTGGTACACCCTTCATTGCTCTCTCAGACCTACGTAAGAGGTGCTGCTGTTCCTTGCTTTCTGGTTCAGCCTCTGAACTCTCTGGAGAACCAGTACTAAGCTTAATCAGTGGTTCATCCTCCTCTTCTGAGGGTCTAGTCATTGTGTGAGATTTCTTCTCAATGACTGTGACAACAGAGCTGTCTGAGCTATCGCTGTCATCATCAGTACTACTGAATTCAATAAGATCAAACTCATCATCATCATCATCATCAGAATCATCATCATCTCCTGTGGGAAATGTGTGAACAATCACTCTCTCCTGTTCAGGAGCACTCTCTAGGAATTTTGTGAGAATCACCTTACCAGATTCAGACAAAATTACTCTGTAGAGACCCTTTTCATAACCCACAAAAATGCCTCTGGCATTCTTTACTCCACCCGGAGCTTCTGTTCTCACATGAGACCCAAAAACCTTGAAATGGGCAACAGAAGGTTTTCTGTGGAACAGTTTCTCAAAAGGAGAACTTCCCAATTCATTTGAAAACTTTCTCAACCACGTGTAACAATATGACATTAGCGACTCAGCCCAGTACTCATGTGGCAGATGTGAACTAAGCAATTGCGCTTCCATTCCCTTTTGCAATTCTTTGTTCACCCTAACACAAACACATCTGTTCCAAGCTTCTTCGGAAGCTGCAATTTTGTGTCTTATCCCTTTCTTCTTCAGGAACCTCTGGAAATCCTGTAAGAGAAAAATTGGCTTCTCATCTGTGCAAAGACAATCTATGTCAGCATCATGCATATTTTTAACCTTGTCACAAAACTCTTTAAACCTTTCTAAGGCTTCTTTCGGTCTCTCCAAAAGATAAATCCAGACAAAACCTGTAAAAGAATCAACACATATTAGGTAATACTTTGCATTGCCTCTAGATGGTGCTAAAGGACCAATCACATCAGCATACACCCGCTGAAATGCCCTGTCGACCCTTGAGGTGACCTGCTTGGCGTTCTTCTCAGCTACACCTGCAAAAGAAATCATGTTAGAATCACAAGAATTACATTCCATGTAATCACTTTGATCAAAAGTCAACAAATACAGTCCATCTTTCTCTTCGGCAGAAAGATACAACTCCCCATCTTTGTAGATCTCACAGTTCTGATCATCATAGGACAGTTTTAGTCCCTTCTTGGCAATCTGCGAAACGCTGAGCAGATTGTACTTCAACTCTGGAACCAAATAAACATTGTTTATAGTCAAGTTCAGACTTTTAAGATACACAGTCCCAATTCCGGTGGCTTCCAGCTCTTGACCGTTGGCTTGTTGTACAACGAAGCTTTGCTTCTTAAACGACGAAAACAAATCCCTGCGATGGGTCATGTGAACCGTCGCTCCCGTGTCTAAAATGAAGGAATTCCCCACTTGTGGTATGGCTTTTAGGGACATCAAAGCCTTTGCAGGCTTCGCCTGTGACTTGGCATGACTTCTGCCTGACGCCTCAGACTTCGTGGAGCTTCCCTTGGCTCCTTTGTTCTGACGTGGCTTTCTGCAGTTCCGCTGAAGATGCCCAGTCTGTCCACAATTGTGGCATCGGACAACGTTCAAAGCTACAGCGTCTCCTCCAGTAGCTACAGCAGTGGGGGTGTCTGAACTCCGTTCTTGTCTCCCCCTGTCCTTGACTTCCAGGGCGGCAAGTCTGTCATGTTCGTTCAGAACCACGGCAAAGACCCTGTCCGACGTTAGATCAACTGCTGGGAGAGACCCCAGCTGACTGGCAACCGTTTTGTAAGTCCGATTCAGGCTGTTGATCACCATGAAGCAAAACACTTCCTCCTGCAGACGGAAATTGCGTTCCACCATCTGCTGATGCAGAAATTTCATTTCCGTCAGGTGCGCTTGAACATCTCCATCAGGCGCAAGCCTCAGGTTAGTCAGCTTTTCAAAATACAGCAACGCTGAAGAACCTGCATCTCTCTGATGTGTCCTTCTCAGCGTGTCCCAAACATCTTTCGCGTGCTCTAAATCTTGTATATGAACAAGCTGAGAGTCTGACACGCACAGAATTATAGCAGTTCTGGCCTTCACATTCTGTGACTCCCAAGCACGCGTTGGTGCTGCAGGGATGGGGTTCTCAATCACCTCAAACAGTCTCTGATTCTGCAGCAAGGCCTTCATCTTAATAGACCAAGATGCATAATTGTCACTGGTCAAGAGGGGTGGAGAAGGCAGGCTTCCCTTCTTGACATCCATTTTGAGTCCTTGCATTGACTCTCAAACACAAGCCTCTAAAATCCAATAGCTGGCTTGTTTACACTCTGTGCACCTGGCAGCAATAACACTGGCTGCTTGGAAAGTCCCTTTCCAACAGTTCCTTTCTAAGGGCCTAGTCAAAACACGAGCTGTTTTTGCCTCCCTGGGCATAGCCTGACTTCCAGCCCTTATCTTGCGTTGCTAAGCAACCACATTCCTTTCCTTGGACAGGAAAAACCACAGGAATGTTTGGAATGCAGACTCTTCTCTCTCGGAGCTGTTTTTCCCAAACGTTGCTCCCATGAAGCAGAGAATTAATCAATCTGCATTCACACTTTTAAGCCCGAAAATCTCATACCTGGGCTCCGTAGCTTGGCTTTCAGCTTCTTCTGGTCAGCTTCTAGCTGCAGAGAATCAGCATCCATCTCAGGCTTCCATGGAGAGGGATGAATACAGTCTCCTTGATGCAGAGGTCGATGGATCGAAACCATCCTCTGCTACCAATGTCATAATTCAGCCGGTGCCTGGAGAGATAGGCACATACCTCTGACCGGCCCTGAATTCTTTCGACCTCCCTCCGGCGACTCCCGGGAGGAAAAACACTCGAGGTCCGTTCCGGCGATTTTTCTCAGGCTGTGAGAAAAACACACCAACTGCTTCTCTTCTCCCTGCTCCCTGCATATCCCCAGGGAGGGGAATCAGACTCAGACAGAAATGTAACTACATTGCTTTTATTCCTGTCTTTCACTTCAGTACAGAGAAAACATGTCTGCTCTCACCAACAAACAGAGAGAAACTCCAAACTCCACCCATGTACATCCTGTACAGGTCATATGACACACACACTGAGCTAACATCCGGTGCTCAGTACAGAATGGACTGCCCCTTTGTTTCCATGGCAACAGTCACATACTTCCTGTTTGGCTTTGCAGCCACAAGCAGCTGAGTGGGCTGCTGGAGCCTTTGCTTGCTGCAGCATTGCTGCTTTATTGGTGCTGAAAAAAACTCCAACATGTTAAAACTTCTTTCAGGGGTTTTTGTTAAGACCCTGTCCTGCCCCAAATGTAAGCAGGAGCCTATGGACCACAACAGACTTCATCAGGCAAGGTGCAGTTCTACCTTCACTATCACAGATAGATGGAAATGTTCTACCTTCGCTGTTCTACCTTCACTATTGCTTCTCAATGCCAGTTTCTGGAAACTGTGAGCAGAGAGACTGTTATTGTGCTTAGGTCTTCCTTGAGGGCTTCCCACAGGCAACCAGCTGGCCACTGTGAGAACAAGATGCTAGACTAGACGGGTCACTTGCCTGATTCAGAAGGCTCTTTCAATGATCCCGGGACCTTTAATAGGTTCAAACAGACTTGTTGCAACCAAATCTAGAACTTAGCAGAAGCCTTTGTTCTGCTGACTGCTCCTTCAAGGCTACAACACTTTCCAGAAGAGTAAAAAGTCATGGAATACTAGGCTCCAGGCCACAGAGCTACATCTCCTCTAGGTCAGGTCCTGACTCATCTGATAAAGAGGCACTGGGGAGTGTGAGTGTGGCGTTCGTATGGAGCCCCCGGTTGTCTCACAGACTATTGACCCGTACACCACAAATCCACTGCCACCAACCAAGTAAGTCACTTAGTCTCAGTCGTGTTCTTAAGTTATCAAAGAAGAGTGTAGTTAATTGAAGACACAAATAAACCTTAACTGCATTCAAAACGTTGTTACTCTTTACCTTCTTAGTCTTATTTTTATCCTGTCTCTGGCTCTTCTACCTCCCCTCACACAAGAACCAACTGCACTAACTGTCCCTCTAATTCCAACTGTCTGCCAACTGCTTTCCCAACTGCCTTTTCCCAGCCAACCAACTAACTAAAAACCAATCAACCCAAACCTCAGGCTAAGCCCTTTTATAAACAGATAGGCTCCGCCTCTGGCTTTTCTATTGGTCTACCTATTAACTCTTTCTCTCCCCCTGTACAGACATTTTAAAAAAGAATAGGCAAACGCCACAGTGAGACTTCTATATATAATCAAGGGTGTCAATTCCTGACAGGGAGCGCTGTCTTTTGAAAGACAAATCAGGAGGCTCTGCCTTAATGACATTATGAGTGACAAGTTCTTTATTAGGCTCAGTGTAAGTACCTGGGTCTCAGTTCACTACCTTGTCCGCTGACATTAAGGTGGGTACCATGATAGCTGTTTCCTCCTTCTCTTCAAGAGAGTACAGTGGTATCTCTGGTTACGTACTTAATTCGTTCTGGAGGTCCATTCTTAACCTGAACCTGTTCTTCACCTAAAGCACTACTTTAGCTAATGGGGCCTCCTGTTGCTGCCGCGCCACCAGAGCACAATTTCTGTTCTCATCCTGAAGCAAAGTTCTTAATTGGAGGTACTATTTCTGGGTTAGTGGAGTCTGTAACCTGAAGCGTATGTAACTCGAGGTACCACTGTACTGGTCGCATGACAGCCCCTCCCTTTACAATATGAGATGTGGGTTCTGCCTTCACATGCCAGGATCTATACTTAGATGGTTGGGGAAAGAACTGCCTATGGTGCAATTCCTTGTTACAAGAGACTGCCAAGCTCTTTCACAGTGAGAAATAAATTGAATTTCTATATAAGTGTTCTGTGATGAGGAGGAATAATAATAATAAAAAGTGAGTCTCACACCCTGGCACATAACAGTAAGTAGCAAAGTGATTTCAGGGAGTTCAAAGGCAGCTTTTGTAAAAGGTGTTTCACAAACACCAAGTAGCTTTTTATTTCCAGCAGAAGGTTTTAATGCTTTTTGTATTGCTGAGATATATACAACAAAATGCAATAATTCTCATGGAGGTGGCTGGCGGTAACTGGTTATCACAGTAACACTTTGTAGGCTATACCAGTTACTCTAAAATTCCCTGGCGCCAATAAAATGTTGTTTTAGTGTAGCATACACACATTTTCGGGGACACATTAAAGGTCTTTGGGGAGATCCAGATCACTCTCCTCTGGATTGCTTTGAGGCAAAGCTACTGACTTGGGTGGCTTTAAAAGAGGATTAGACAAATTCATGGAGGATAAAGCTATCACTAGTTACCAGCCATGATGCCTATGATCTGCCTCTACAGCTGGAGGCTATAATACATCTGAATACCAGTTGCTGGGAACCGCAGGTGGAAAGACTGCTGTTGTGTTTGGGTCCTGGTTGCATGTTTCACACAGGCAATGTCAGGAGCTCGGCCTACACTCGAATAGGACCCTGGCAGAGACACATGCCCGACTGGCATGTTCTCTCCCTCCTGGTCTTTCGTTTGGGAGCTTCAAAAGTTTTCTTCAGTCCGAACATCACAGCGACCGATGCCAACCGACACCGGCATACTTAGGAATCCACAGAGTTTGCGCATCATGTGCATGACAGACCTCAGCAACTCAGCATTTTGGCTAATCTGCTTTATTTACATATAAACACACATGGAACACTACAACATGGCTCCCTCTCTCTCTAGCATCAGAGAGCAAAGAGAAAAAGAACAAAGGACAATAGTCCCACTTCACGGAACACAGTAACACAAACATCCTGTCTTTGTCACATCCCACTCTGTGGAGTCAAAACATACACCCTCATGTGATAGACAAAACTCCCATGACTGCAATCATAGATCAGGAATTCTAACAGGCATCTAGTTGGCCACTGTGAGAACAGGATGCTGGACTAGATGAGTCATTGGTCTGTTGCAGCAGGCTGGTCTTACATTCTTAAAGCAATTAGAAATTATGATCATGGATCTTCTTTGCTTTGTCTAGTTTAGCCATGAGTTATTAGCACTGTAAATGTGCCCTTTGTAGATGACCACTTGTTGGGTAATATGCACATCAGATCCTATGTTTGGCCCAGAACATTTCCATATTTCCATTTCCATATTTCCTTGCCCCTAGTCTGTACTGTACTCTGTGGGAGGAGCACACTGGAATCCTACAATTGCAGAGCTGAAAGGGACCCCAAGGGACATTTAGTTCAACCTCTTGCTGTGCAGCAATTTCAACTAAAATATCCATGGCAGATGGACATCCAACCTCTGCTTAAAAACCTCCAGTGAAGGTCCACTTCCTCCAGAGGGAGTCCATTCCACTGTTGAACAGCTCTAATGGTCAGAAAGTTCTTCCTGATGTTTAGTCAGATTCTCCTTTCTTGTAACTTGAATCCATTGGTTTGGGTCCTACCCTCTGGAACAGGAGAAAACACACTTGCTCTGTCTTCGTTGTGACAGCCCTTTAGATATGTGAAAGAAATGGAATCATTACTTGCCAGAGCTCAGTTAGAGAACCCCTGAGCTTTCATGGGAGCTCTGCAAGTAGCAGCAGGATAAACCGCTGAGGCAACCCACTTACATACAATCAAGAGGGTCACAAAAAGGGCATAGCATATTTCAGGGAGAAAGGAAGCAAACACTATACCACTTGTTAGATTTCTGACCAGAATTCCCACCCTAAACCTATTTTTCTCAGAGTTAACTCTCATTGATTTTGATGGGGTTAACTTTCAAATAAGCACACTTAAGATTGCAGCTGGTGCTTCTTCTCCAAATAACCACAATGGACTTGCAATGGACTTGTGGTATCGGCAGTTTGCTTCTTCTTAGTGGTGCCTGTTGGAGAGATGAGCTGCTAATCAATTCCTATTATTGGAATAAATACCTATAGTGACCAAGTGGCCAAATTGCTATGCCCTGCACAGCAGATCTTCCTGTTAATCCTCCTGCACATCCACCACCGGGCTGTCTTTTCAGGCATGTGGTCTATGCCAACCTTCTGTAACCTGGTGCCTTCTAGATGCTTTCTAGATGCACAACTCCCATCGGTCCCAGGAGGAGTTACAGGCTGAAACACCTGGGGGCACTGGGTTGAAGAAGGCTGTTCTAGTTTGATGTCTTCCTTGACAGCAGAAGCCATTACATGATAAATCCATAGGTAGACCCCTTCATCCAGGGTCTTACTAGGATCATCATACCATCGCCTTTTAGTCTCTCTGTGTGCATATAACAAAAGAGACAGGAATGCCTGCACAGGAAGAACACGTTTTTGAATTCTAACTTGAATGAACTGCATTGCAATGCTTAAAGCCTCATGCCAATTTTTCAGAATATAAATAGATGTTTCCACTTTTGCAAACTGAAAGAAAAGGTTTTTTTCCCCCAAACACAGAGAAAGAGAAATCAATGTTCTCCAGTTATTATCACTTTTAACATTTTGCAGGCTCCCACCTAGCATGTTAACATTTTTGTATATTTCAATCAGCAGTCTCTTCACCTTTAATTAAAGTAGGTATTGCAAAAGATCTGACCCCTTTGCCATTGAGCCTTTTAATCTTATTCTATGTCTTTTCTACTGAAGTGCGATGATTAATACTGTTACAGAAGTTATGCCAGCATGAGTTCTCAGATCTTCTAATAACCCTCTAAGCATGAATATGCTTCCTTTTATAATCCATCAAATCCAGAATTTTAACGAATGTCTCGCCTTATTCAAAGCCTTTCTTCTTGCTTTGACTACTGTGCAACAAATTTTCCCTTTGCTAGGAGGGCACTAGAGGGTTGCTTTTCTTCCCAGCTGGTATAGAAACGTTGGTTGAGGGGGGGGGGGGGCGGGAATCAACAAAAGCTTCTATGCCATCAGCAGCAATTCCTACAAATCCACAATGGTGATAGAAGGTGACATTTACCTAACTGAATACATTGATTAAAAAAAATCAAAATCATCCCCTCTCTCCCACAACAGACATCTTTAACAAGATTAGAAATATGAAAAAAGAAGAAAGCCATTAACAATTCTACTCAAAACAGCATTCCCTTTTGGGCTGGGTTTTACCATTTCTTGCCTAGTGAAACACCGCTAATGACCTGAGCAGCAGAAGGCTTCATGGAGGGGTGATGGATGCAGCATAGTTGTAGAAAATTAGATGATGAATCAGTCATTGCTGAGTAAAAGTCAGATCTCTGAGCAGTGTGAGATTCCAGGGGTCCCAAGCACTTAGAGCTGCCCCTAGGTCCCAGCTCACAGAGGACCAACGCGAGGCTGTCGTTATGTACAAAAGTCTTTATTGAGGTTCAGTTTCCATTTCAAAGCCGCAGCGCGCAGCTCTACGTCTTAAACCCTAGACCGGCGAAGTCCCGTCTGAATCTCCTCCCCTCTGGCACCAGTTTAAGATCCTAGCCCTGCTCCACCTTTTCCGCTGCTTTCTCCTCCTCTGGGTCCTCCTGCCCGCTGGGGCATCCCCCTTTCTGGACTCTTCTGACGCTGAGTCGCTTAACTCCTCCCCCTGCCTCCGGCGGGCTTTAGGACCCGGATCCCAATCCTCATTCTCTGCTGTCCCGCGCTCCTGTACATTTGAACTTGCCTCTCGTGCCAACCCAGTGACCTTCCTCCTGACCGTTACACTACTTCTGTCACTGCCTCCCTCTTCCGGGATACTGGCCGGATCTGACCTCCCCTCCGTTGTCTGACTCTCCGATGGAGGTGTGGTCAGCCCTGCCTTATCTTCTCTCCCTGGTGGGGAATGCACTGGCCCCGATCCTTGGGACTCTTCCCCCCCACTCTGCTCTGGTGGGGAAGCTGGTCCTGATTTCCAACTACTGCTCTGGGAGTCCCTGCTGCCCCCTTGCTCCTGGGGCATTCCCCTTGGGAACCCCCTACCCCTGGCCACTGGCGCACCCTTCTGTGAATCTTCCGATTCGCTGGAGAGGCTCATGGAATCCCTCGGTCCACTGTCCTCTTCTCCTACGCTCCCCTCGGATTCTTCCCCTTCGCTCTCCATCTCCTCTCTTCCCTGTGCCTCTGCTCCTGAGCCCCTGACACCATTTCTTGCCTAGTGAAACACCGCTAATGACCTGAGCAGCAGAAGGCTTCATGGAGGGGTGATGGATGCAGCATAGTTGTAGAAAATTAGATGATGAATCCGTCATTGCTGAGTAAAAGTCAGATCTCTGAGCAGTGTGAGATTCCAGGGGTCCCAAGCACTTACCCAGGGTTCGTGTTTTCCTTTGGAACTGAGCCAGAGTGGAGACTGTTGATATATTTATGATATATGGCTTATTTACGGAACCTGAGCCTATGATGGAGGAGTTCACAGCATTAACACCCCAAAAGGGTCTTGTTTCTCCCATTGCCAATGCCTTGGATTAGAACAGATCATCCACTATCTCTCTCCAGCTTGCTGCTTTTCTCCTGGTCCACATCACTGCTACTCCCAACTCTAAACTCGGGCTTTGTTCTTCTACCTAACTGCAAGCTGGTGGAAGTTAGCAGAAATGAATGGGAAGACTAGGTCAGAGGGACAGAGATCATTAGAAACTTGAAGTTGAAGCATTTTGGACCCACTGTCTACTTACACCACAATTCTATACTTCAGGATGAGGAACTTGTAGCCTTCCAGATATTGTTGGATTCCATCATCCCTAACCAACATGACCAATGATCAGACATGATGGGAGCTGGAGTCTAGTAACATCTGGAGAAGGTGGGTGGGATGCAGCCTTTAGATACTGGAAGTAAGTCCTTTTACATTCATTGGAGTTTACTTTTGAGCAGACATTGACTAATATTGCAGAACTAGTAAAAGACTCTTATTTGAACTCTCTGGCGAAGAACAGAATTTATATTCTTTAATTTATTGTAAGTCGCTGGCTTTGTGCAAATGGCAGGCTGAGCCATAGGAATAACAGAAGGCTCCAGATATGCATTCCTGGATGGAACTGCATCAATAGCACCCACACACACTTTTACTCCTGTGAGCTGAAATGTTTGAAAGCGTTCTGACAACAAAGGGCACTGTTTCCTAGGCGAGAGTGAAGAATACAGGGAGGGACAAAGGCTGTCATTTTAAGATGCAGAGACTGAACTTGAGATTAACCCCAAGATGAAGGCAAATAAAACTGATGCACTGTTTGAATGAGTTTAAAATACAAGACAATACGTTAAGTTTGCTGTCAGAACAAAATGAAAGCATGTAGAAGGGCAGAGAAATGAAAAGCAATCAGAAAGCAATGAAAGCCAACCAAAAGCAATTATGAGCCACCATTCAATAATTAAGATGCGTATTTTCAGGCTTCTGTCTGTGAGCTTCGTAATTATGACAAGAGCAATAAAGCATCACATCTCTGGAGCCTTTAGGAACAGCAGTGCAAATCTGCAAGCCATGCAAATGACGCCTGCAATACAATCAAGTTAGTCCAAACCACTGCTGTCATCAAAGGAACATAGATTTCAATTGGTAGCAGAGCTTAAAAACCAATAACATTTCCTTGATGAGGACTGAGGTTTTCCACATGGTCTAATTATACTATATATGACTGAGAATGAGATCTACCTCCCTTTGGGTTAGATTAGATCTTAAGAGGTTGAGGTGCGGGGTAGTTATTCATTCATTCAGTCATTCATTCATTATTAAATTTATATGACCATCCATTAACATACGTTCCCTTGAGTTCAGTGTTTAGAGTGTGTTTGTAAGTCACTTTGGGTCACTTTTGTGAAGAAAGCAAATCACAACAACCATAATAAATACCTGTCAGACCACTTTCCCCTGTTCAGACCAATATGATATTTAAGATATTCTGAGATTTCTTTTGAATTTTATTTTTTTATTAAAGTTCTTATGTTACATCGGTAAACATTATCATATCACACCACAAGGCTTATTATACTATAATTTTCAACATGTATACAAAGTTTATATACTAAAAGAAAAAGAAAAAAAGAAAAAACAAGGGCAAAAAACTATTTCAAAATCATATATAGCAACACTTTCAACTTCCTGTTTATCCCATTGTATATTCCTTTTTTCAAATGAATGTACTCTTATTATTGTATATTTCTTTACATTTTATCTAATACATTCCTATATCAATATGTACCCTTGGTCTTATTTCTCAACTCAGTCTCTCCCCAATGTCAATCGAATGCTAGCATAGATAGCGAACCTTTACTGTATTTTTGAACATATGTCTTATATCTATCCCACTTTTCCATAAATTTTTGTTTTGAATTGCCTCTTGGGCTATTTGTCAACTGAGCCATTTCAGCAAATTCTTGTAGCTTGTTATGCCAATCCGTTATTGTCGGGGCTTCTTCTTCCTTCCACCCCTTTGCCACCAAAGTCTGAGCTGCAGCTGTTGCATATAAAAATACATCGCTAACAGCATTTGGGATGTCCCTGCCAACAATACTTAACAGAAACAGATTATCTATTAAGATATTCTGAGATTTCAGGGGACATAAAATCACAAAATTATAAAGTTGGGAAGGACTCCAAGGGTCATCCAGCCCTAATTCCTGCAATGCAGGAAACACAGCTAAAGAATCCCTGGCCATCCAACCTCTGTTTAGAAACCTCCAGTGTAGTCTGTTTTGCTGTCGAACAGCTCTTACTGTCAGAACTAGAACACAGAATTAGTGATGGTTGAGCTTCCTTCAGACTGATTTGGAATGGTGATATGTTAAACAAATTGATTTGGGATTGATTCGGATAAGTCCTGGATAACACCTGGAATGTATGATATCCTACCATGAGCTGCTTATTCGGGATTCTGGCAACAGCTACAAAATGTTAAGGTTTAAAAGCTATGTTTGATTATTGTGTCAACAAAGGTCTTATCCCCTACTATGATCCAGTGGTTTGTCAAAATTCTAAAGTGATACAGCACAGAGAAGGTCATGAAAACCTCCATTTATCAGACTGAAGATGGAGAAATCTTGTTATAAACAAAGTTGAGCGTCATCTGTATCTCAAGGGCATTGCTTTCCCCCCTTTCTTTTCAAAGTTTCAATAGTTATCCATAACTTAAATGGAGACAATGCAACTGTCACTCCAGTCTCTACAATATCATGATTTGCAACAAAAATTAACTTTGATTAATATATCACAGCATGAAGCTTATCAATCTTTAGCTTATGGAAGAATATTATCACAGGTAGTAATGACCACTTAACAATGACAAACTTCATTTACCACCTATGATATATGGTTCCATTAAGCTGAAGATACATTGTGAGGCCTTTTGTGAACTTAATTTCAAATGACAGGCATTTAATGTATTGTTATTTCTGTCTTGGCTGCTTCAGAAAAAAGTTCACCTTGCTAAATCATGCACAATTATTTTTAAAAAGAGAGCCCCATTTTTTAAAAAATGAAACAATCAAAATCAAAGCCTATCATAGCTAACTATGTATTTTTGTCTTCTTAGATAATGAAATACAAGCTTGGAAATTGTATTTACTGTATGTTAATCTATATTTTTATGATGTAGCATAGATTCTTTGTGGCATGTAGTGTTTAGGAAGTTGGATGTTCCTTGTTAAGATCACTGGCTGGCTATCCCACAACCACCGCCTGCCTTCTTGTTGTCGCCACCACTCCACCAGCCGCTCATCACAGCAGATTCTGCCACTGTAGCCTCCACTGCCCCTGCCACTCTCCTCCGCCACCCGCTCACCTGCTCACCTCTGTGGCATCAGATGCTGTCACCCTCCCTTCCCCCTTCCCCTTGTGTCACCAATGTGCTTCCAGAAGCAGGCGCAATACTTCTGAGGCTTCCAGAAGTGTGGTACTAGCTTCAGGGAGTATGGAGGTGGGAGCCATGGCAGTGACAGCGGAAACCATAGTGGTGGCAGCATGGAGAAGGATGAGGAGAAGAAGGTGGAGGAAGCCAAAATGGGACATCCGTGATTGGGATCAGAAGCCAGGGTGGCTTCTGACTATCTGGGATGTCCTGCTCAAAACAGGACATTTGGGTGGCATGTCTTCTGCATGTAACCAACCACATGCTTTATTATTGAGTTATTGCCCCTGCAGTAATAATAATAAAGATTATAATTGCTATTAATAATGACAATTTATAAGTGGAAGGAAAATAATAGGCTAACTGGTACTGTTGAAATAATGTCTGATTTCATATAAAGAGACTGATAATATTTAAATTATGACCAGTTTGTGAGGGGAATAGTAAACCAATATTATGATCTGAAATGCTGGAATGTGTAAAGAGTTCTAATTCTTCCCCCTCCCCCCATTGTATTTTATTAAGTTTCAGCATTTTATACATATATAATAAAAACACAATTTTGTTGTTTCTCTTATTTTTGTCAACTTCCCACCCCGTTTTCCATGGAGTTGTTGTTTTTTTCCATTCTGCTGCACCCTACCTTCAGTCATAACCATAACCATAATATTATGGGCTGGGCAGATCTAAATATGGACCATAAAGAAGGCTGATTGTCAAAGAATTTATGCTTTTGAATTATGGTGCTGGAGGAGACTCTTGAGAGTCCCATGGACTGCAAGAAGATCAAACCTATCCATTCTTAAGGAAATCAGCCCTGAGTGCTCACTGGAAGGACAGATCCTGAAGCTGAGGCTCCAATACTTTGGCCACCTCATGAGAAGAGAAGACTTCCTGGAAAACACCCTGATGTTGGTAAAGATGGAGGGCACAAGGAGGCACAAGGAGAAGGGGACGACAGAGGATGAGATGGTTGGATAGTGTCCTCGAAGCTACCAGCATGAGTTTGACTAAACTGCGGGAGGCAGTGGAAGACAGAAGTGCCTGGCGTGCATGACTATAATCAAAGAAGGCTGAATCTTGGCCCATCTCTGTCCACAGCATGTATTTAAATTCAGGGGATTGACATAGGGAAGTGAGGGAGGGGATGGGAAGATGGCCCAGCCCAGTCAATCATCACTATGATGTGGGGAGGGAAAAACACAACTTGTTGCCTACTTAATTTCAGCTATGTTGGCCAGTTGGTTGGGTGTAGGCCCAGGAGGGGTCTCTCTCCCACTATGAATACCCACATCTTACCATTTGAGAATGATGGTGTGGACAGTTAAAAGTGAAAATGGAGAAAGTTAAATCAAACATGTCTCTTTGATTCATTTATCCCGAAGAGGGTGACCTTGTTTGACAGGGTTGTCAGGACCCGAGTGCATTCAAGCATGGGAAGTCTTAACTTACACAGAACTCATGAGACAGGTTCAAACATTATGGACTCCTTGTGGAGAGCACTTGCACTAGCGAGTGGATGCTGAGGTTTGAATTAATGCAGCAAGAGGACCAATGTGGAGTCCTGCCAGATAAAGTGATTTTCATTAGCCTCCGACTCAAGACTACGATGTATGAGACAATTCTCAAAGCACATCAGAATAATTCTGATTGTGGAGCCAGCTGATTCTTGTATGTTCCTAGACAGCCAAAGGGTACACCAATTTCCTGCAATATATGAGGCATTATTTAATTATGAACATTTATTAATCATACTATATGTTGAAAAATCTGATAGCAATACACCAAAGTAAACAATCCCCATGGTATGTGTGCGAGCGCTCTCTCTCTCTCTCTCATGAGTCTGTAGTGGTTGGAGAAGCCACCCCATGGCACTCTCCCAAAATCTAAATGGCTCACTCAAAATACACAAATACAGCTTGCAATAAAGTTGTGGCTGATTTTAATCCATTTCCTATTGTAGCATGAATATTGCTCTCCTACTCTGACTCAGTTCTGGCTGTTGGCGCAAGTGAAAACCCAAATGAGCAAAGATCTAGCTGCTGATGGCACAGCTTTGTTCTTTAATACCTCACATGACCATCACTCCCTTTAGCTGATCATCTTTGCAAAGCAATTCATATGCAGGAACCTTCTTTTGTCCACCAATTGCTGGATTGCAATGATTCTCAACTAACTGTAGACTAATGCTAATAAATTTTGTTGTAGGCCTTTCTAAGAAAATGGACTTAATACTATTCTCAATAAAATATCATATTTGAACTGGTTTACACAGCATTTCCTGCATGCAAATTTCCAGCCTAATATGGTTGGATTATTATTATTATTATTATTATTATTATTATTATTATTATTATCATTTCCCTTCAAAGGTAGGATCATATCAGAATATTAGCTACTGTAAATAAAGGACAGCATACCTTCTACAGGCAGTTCTCAGTACTTGTAAGAAGATTAGGTTCTTTTGTAAAGCATTTCATTAACAAGTCCTCAGAGAATAAAGAGCAAAGATCAGAGTGATTGGAACATCAAAGGAATCTTAAATACCTGGGAAAAAAAGTTATATTCAAACTCTCTCAAATAAATAACTTGGAGTGGTAATCACTTAAGCATCTCCCCCTTCTATTTAATAAGTCTTTTCTGATGTTATAAAACTATCCTTTTCAGTCAGCTGTGATGTCACAGTGAAAGCATAAAAAATCCCTGAAACCCCGTGAACAAAATCTACAGCTATAAATTATGCATTACATTACAAGGCTATGGCCATGGGAGAGGAGGGAATCATTGAACCGATGATTATTAAAGCAACTTGTTTCAGGGTTATTATTTTTTTTAACCCATAATTTATTGAAGATATGACTATTCAATACAATATTCAAGATATTCAGCACCGCATTAAAAATATTTTTAAAAATCAATATATCCAGCACTGTATCAAAGATAAAAACTCTTCAAAGACACATTTCAACAGAATCAGAATATATATTAAATATGCACCGGTTGTAATGTTCCAACAAGTAGAGTTCACATGGTATTTGTATACATCATATCCCGTATAACAGGGGAGGAGAAACCTTTCTAGCCCAAGGGTCATATCCCACCATGGAAACATTCTACAGGTCACATGCCAGTGGTGGGCAGAGCCAGAGGCAAAAGTGGGTGGAGTAATGGATGTGATCCTAATCCTTTGTATAGCAGGTTACAATCTCTTTCCCTTTCTCGGAGAACCACAGAGCCTAGGACTTGCCGATCAGAAGGTTGGCGGTTCAAATCCCCATGACGGGGTGAGCTCCTGTTGCTTGGTCCCTGCTCCTGCCAACCTAGCAGTTTGAAAGCACATCAAAGTACAAGTAGATAAATAGGTACCGCTCTGTCAGGAAGGTAAACGGCGTTTCCGTACGCTGCTCTGGTTCACCAGAAGTGGCTTAGTCATGCTGGCCACATGACCCGGAAAAACTGTCTGTGAACAAACGCCAGCTCCCTTGGCCAATAAAGCGAGATGAGCGCCACAACCCCAGAGTCGGCCACAACTGGACCTAATGATCAAGGGTCCCATTACCATTATCTTATACCCATTCAACAGAGCAAGAGGCATTATCACATTTCAAAGAGGCACTCAGAAAGCTGGTGGGTGAAGGGTGTGGTTTAGTGAGGGTGTGTGAGCCTAGGGGCGGCATTCAGCTCCTGGGTTTGAGATTCTCCACACCTGTCATTGTAATACAGGATATCAGGCAGAATTCATCTATGAGAAGTTGTTCGGCTTCCTTTCCATTTCTTGCCAAATTCATTTAGTGGGGTTATATTAGTCGTCACAATATTATTCAGCTATCATGCAGGTGGCGCTGTGGGTTAAAGCCTCAGCGCCTAGGGCTTGCCGATCGAAAGGTCGGCGGTTCGAATCCCTGCGGCGGGGTGCGCTCCCGCTGCTCGGTCCCAGCGCCTGCCAACCTAGCAGTTCGAAAGCACCTCCGGGTGCAAGTAGATAAATAGGGACCGCTTACCAGCGGGAAGGTAAACGGCGTTTCCGTGTGCGGCTCTGGCTCTGGCTCTGGCTCTGGCCAGAGCAGCGATGTCACACTGGCCACGTGACCCGGAAGTGTCTGCGGACAGCGCTGGCCCCCGGCCTCTTAAGTGAGATGGGCGCACAACCCCAGAGTCTGTCAAGACTGGCCCGTACGGGCAGGGGTACCTTTACCTTTTTATCATCATCATCTCAGTAAATCTTAGAAGGATAGTTTAAGGTAGGCCAGTATATTATCTCCATGAGGCATGTGGAAGACTCTGTCGGAGAGATCCTAACTTGGATTCTGACAAGCCTAAGTGAATCAGGGACTTTGGAGTCCTCAGCTCACATCATTAACCACCACATCTATTGAAATCTTAGCACACATCATGATTAATCAAACTGGATACAGTTCATTATATCTGCCTAGATTTACTTATTTAGTTCTTCTGCGTGCTTCTCTCTCTCTCTCTCTCTCTCTCTCTCACTCACACACACACACACACACACACACACAAACACCCCTGGCAGGCAAGGAACAAGTCTAATAAAAGAAAGGTCTGTGAAGGAGCCCTGTCTGAAACTCAATACTGACAAATGGCCAAACTCAGTGAAATAGAAAACACATAACACTGGTGCTTTACAGCTTGCACTGAGCCAATTTTAAAATTTTTGTATGAATTTATAAGGCCAATAACAAGATGGGTCCAGGATTCCTTAAAGATCCCTTACATCCTTATCCAATTATTTTGAAGGAGTCTTTCTTAGTGGTTCCCCAAAGCTCAGATAAACAGTTCATATCCACCATGCATTGTAGGCCCAGTTCTGTGGACCTCCCTCTCAGTTGCGATCAAATGGGTCTTCCTTCCTTTTGAACTTCAGGTGCCTGACAAAAACCTTTCTATTCTAGCAGGCATTTTAAGGAAGCTTCCTGTTTCCATTGTTCATTTCAACTGATTTGCTGATCCACTGTTTGCTTTTTAGCATTTTTATGTATACAGCTTGGAAATTTTGATAAATAAACAGTAAATAAATATTTTTTTTTCTGTCTTAACAAGTCCTGAGATTTGCAGGCTTGCTCTGTTGCTATAAACAGATTAAAAATAAATAAATGCCACACCCCCGTGAAATATTATTTGGCTTAAAAAAACCAACACCATTCCTTGCCGCTCATAGTTTTTTCTAGCTGAATAACTCTCCAGTTTTGTATGTGATAATCCAGGTCTTACACTGCAATGGAAACAAGAAATAGGCTAGTCTTAATAATTAAAAGAATCAAACCTCAGAATGGAAGAGCAAAGGTTTCATCACCAGGAAAACCACGGCCTCTTGAGTTATTCATGAAAGAGTATGGAACATGATTGTCACACTATGGTCAAATGGCTTGGCTTTGCCTGTCTCCCTGCCAGAGGCAGTTTTGCCCTCGGGGACACTGAGAGCATTGCCTTCCTCCGTAATAAAACCTTAATAAAACACAGTAGAAATTCAAGTATGTTTGACCCATGGGGTAATTGGAGACCTCGTTTACAAAAGTTGGCTGATCGGTACAGTGTTTCATGTGAAGGATTCAAATGGGGCAGCTGCTGCTTTGTAACACAGGGAGGGGGGAGAGTGCTTCAAAAAGAGCAACTGTAGCTCAGAAAACTAATAGGCTTGGAAGGGCACTAAGGAGGTACTTTGAAAACCTACCTTGAATCAATATTTCATGCACTCACCATTTAAGTCTTTTGTTCCACAGACTTTTGCTCATAGCACAAGTACCGAGGGAAGAAATGTCAGCATTCCCTTGAGCATCTAATGTCCAGATCCTAGGGATGGCGGAGAGATTAGATTCAGTTCACATTTAAAGGCAAACTCTCAGGATTCAGTTTCTGACACAATACACAAACTGGAACACAGGTATCCTTCAAAATTCGCACTTCTCCAAAGTTTACAATGCAATTCTCTAGACAAGTAATGCATACAAAAGTGCATCTACTAGGGTATTCTCTAGAGTGTGCCAGCAGTAAATCACACCGCTCAAATTGGAGTTAACTCTTTATTAACAAAAACATGATCTTCATAGACTTGGCTGAGTATCAGGTCTATTGAGCACAGCAGCTTATCCTTGATACATCTTACTCCATGAATCAGATGCAAAGACTGAAAGTTCCCAGCTCCCCACAGTTGTCTATGTCCTCTCCTCTCCAGGGAAATGGAAATGGTGAAATTGCTGTAATTTGCAAGTTCATCAGCTGTCATGAATGGAAATCACACAGTCAAATATGGGTGTTATTCATTACCTTATTTTAAGTTCACAAATGTTATTTAAATCATTATGTTATTGTTTCTAACATTTCCCTTCCACTGAAATGTCCTGAAACTGATTATGTACTGTAGTTAAGTATGCAATTATGTTAGTTTTAGCCACAGGTGCGTGAGATGAACAAGGTCAGTTTAATGGAAGACAAACCACAGTGGAAAGGAACCAGCTTACTCACCAAACCTTTATTAAGGATTACAAATATAGGCCATCATAAAACATCAATATGTACAATTTAAAAATATGTACAAGAAGGAACCAGCTCTGACTGAGGTAAACCCAGGATGGGATGAAAATCCCTGCTTCCTTACATTGTTGGCCCCAGTGTAACATGGCCTGTGGTTACGGATGATGGGAGTTGTGATCACACGATATCTGGAGAACCAAAGGTTCCCTACCCTTGAGTTGGTTAGTATCACTGCCAAAATAAAAGGGACTTAAACATTTTCAAAAGGAAATGTTTAATAAAATCTAAAACAACAACAACAATGCAATGCAGAGAATATCCATTTTGGTTTTCTGCAGTCTGCTTCAAACATTTAAGGGTGACTTGAACCTGTGTAGAAATTTCCTTGTTTTGTTTCATTTTGTTTCCAAATCATGGCCTCTCATTCAAATCCTAAATAGCTTCCTGTTGGCACTGGCTTTACACAAGTACTGCCAGAAATGCTTTCTTTTGCATCCACATTAATAATATTTTAAACTCTTCCCTTCATGCTGTCATCTGGATCTTTAAATGAGGTTCCAAAGTGGACCATTGTCCACTTACTGTGTTCTCTTTCTCCAACTGTTTTTCCAAGTAACCTAGCAAAGAACTGTTCAGAATAAATGAATCTGCCAAGTGTTGGCAGTTTGCAGTTACAGGGGTTATAAAAGGAACATTTCAAGCTTGAACTTGGATTGTGTGAACCTCCCTCCCCGCCTCCACTTTCTGACACTGTCTATCACAGCGGAGTTCACATGGTTCCTGACTAGGTCAGAGAGCTGTTCACAGTAGTCTGAGTGAAAAATATTCCCAAGATTACGTTAACAAATGGTTTCTTTTGTTTTAGGAGTGGCACCTAACCCATGGGCTCCATTATCAGCCTTCTCTTGGCTATGTGTGGAAGTAATTAATTTCTCTTCAGGGCCTCTTGTTGAGAGAAATGTTCTGCTGAGGATGCTTTGGTTTCAGGGCTGGGTTTCCAGGGTTTGATCACTGTGCAAAATGAATAGACTATAATTTGAGCAGAAGACAGACAAATAAAAACTGTTCCATCTATTAGTTCCCAGTTGTTGCGCCAGCGTCAATTATATATTGATTGATTGGAGAGGCTTCAATTTCTCACAGTCTACTTCATTCTAACTCACCCTTGAGATTCTGATAGGCTTTACTGAAGGGGAAAAGGATGGCAACCGCAGCATGTTATTATCTGTCAACCCTATCTGCACACTGTAATCCAGCTATTTTAGTGAGGTGCTGTCAGGAAATCTGAAGAAAGGTTCCAAAAAAGTTTCACAGCACACAGAGTTGCGTATGTATACTCTTCAGTTTTAAAATAAATTGGCAATTTCTACCAAGGTGATCTTACGAAACCATAAAACCCTGAGCACTTCAGCTTGGAGCACATTATACAACTTCAAGACACATGCATAGTTTTGCATATTTACTTACTTCATTCTGCTTCAGTGAGCCGTGGGGAGGAACTGTAGCCATACCCATTGTGAAAGGACAGCACAGCCCTACCATTAGGCAGAGTGCTGAATCTGCTCAGGATGGGTGGATATGCCAGTTCTGGTTTGTCTCAGTTTCTCAATTTTATAATCTTAAATTCAATTCTCCACAGTTCCACATCAGTGCATAAAAAAAAGTCCTCCTGAAAAGTTATCAGCATTCTTGCAAGAATTTCTCTGACACATTTTTATATGCAATTTTGAGTGATATACAGATTTTTGCAAATCCATTCTCCCCAACATAATGAACTTTTAATGTTTTTTTTCACTAGTAAGGTAAAGGTAAAGAACCCCTGGATGAGTATTAACATCTTAGCTCACAGTGTTCGTCTGGAGATATGCATTGCAAAATTCAGAGGATAAATGTAAGTTATTATTGCATTTTTACTGCTGGGGATGGGGATGGTAGCATTATCTGCCTCATGTGTCAAATAACTTGGCTAGCTTAATGAGACTTAGTTCTCAGTAAATGTGCATAGGATTGTGCTGCAAGTCCTATTGGTTTCAAAGAAATGCAGATCTAGTTGTCAAGCGAGTAGTGAAAAACAACAAACCTGTGTTTGGGATCCCACTGCAGGGGGGATCTTATGTGACAGTATGAATCACCAAACAAATAAATTTAATGCACATTGAAAATGGTGGTGTCAGGAAAAAGCTAGACTAGAATCATTCTTTCTCCCAGTCAGCTACTTTTCTATGCTGGAAGGGTTTGTGTCATTATTTGTTTGTTTGTTTGTTACTGGATGGAGGGATGTTAAATAATATCAGTTCCCAGCTGTAGTTCCATGTGGTATAGCCCTGACACTGGTTCACCTTCTTGGTGAGGACCAGGCCTTAGTTCCGCTGAATTGTGCCTTTTGCCTTATAATACAATGATTAGGACAATTCCATGGCAGACAAAAAAAATAGCGGCTGAATTGAGCACCTGAGAACCACATCTTTCATTTCCAGTTCTTAAAGCTTTTTCTGACTTGATTCATTTCCGAAGGCAGGCATTAGCTCTACATTGTTTATACCTGAACCCCAAGAACAAGGTGCCTCTGAGCACATTTTGAGCCTAGGAATATACTTCCATTACCAAAATGGAACTGGGCTGCCAGTCCTTTCACATGAAGTCTACTTCTGGCTAGCTTTCTTCATTTCAACAACCTGATTTAGGCGGGGGAAACCATTTTGGGTCTCAGAAACCCATTGTGACCTATTGCAAATCACCCAGAACTCTACCAGTAGATTCTCACTTTCCGCTATTTATTTGCTTGGGTGCAACACACTAAGCTGATGTTTTCAGTCGGCTAATCACAACAACTGCAAGATTTCTTTGCAGAGTAGCAACAGCTCATTAAGAAACATCAAGAGATACATAGTACTAAAATTATATAATGTATGGAGAAGTACAGCCTAAAAGCTAAAGATTATCTTGCCAAAGGCTGCATTTCTTCTGTGTGTGATCACACAGATTTCAATGGTTTACCATAGAAGGGGAAAGGAACACAAACACTGCCCTCAAAATTCAGAACAGTGCTGCCAGCACTGCTGTTATCTGGAGACTGGAGTTCACATTGTAATAGCAGCGGTTCATGTTAAAATAGCTTGACACCACTCTGACAGACTGGAAAGGGGACTTTAACAGGGGTAAACGGTGCTGCGGAAAAGCGAGGGTTGCATGTGGGGAATGCTCATTAAGATGCCAAGAAGGGGATGAGAAATAAGAGCCGCATGTTTTTTATTTTTATTTTTTTTAAAAAACCCCACAAACCTAAGGCTTCATAACCAACCTCTGCCCTCTCTTTGATTTACAAATGCAGTGAGTATTCGGCAACCAGCAATGACCTCATTTTAAAACGATCTTAGTTTAGCAAAAAAAAAAAAAAAAAAAAAGGTTTAAGAAATAGAGTTGGAAAGTATTCAATAAGGGGAGCCTGATTGGATACTAAGAGTGATATATGTTGGCACGGGTGTAAATTCTACTCTAATGTCTGGTAGAACCTCAGCTGGGTTTAGTAAGATACATATGAATATTTTATTGGATTATTGTAATTGGAAACTCATAAAAAATATTTTCAAAAAGAGAAAAAGAAAAGGAAGATACATACGAAGATGTTGGGCCGTATGCATCTAAATTGTTGTGCTAATAGAAGCCAGCATAATGATTCCCACTAGTGCAATGAAATGTCCCCCCCTTTCCCCCCACTACACGCTCCCCAAATCTGCCCCAGAGGGGTGGGGCAACTCCCAGAAAAGCATGTGTGGAAAGCAGCAGGGAAATCATTCCATTGGGCAACAAGAAATGCTTGGATTGAGAGAACGATCTCCTTAGTGCTACGCTGAATACAATCCACTGGCATATTAGGGATGGGTGTCCAATGGCTCTAACCTTGGGATGAGTAGTTATGCCAATTTAAGTTTCTCTTGGTTTCTTCTTTTCCCAGTCTTAAATTCAGTCTGACAAAGTTTGCAAGTGGGTGGACAGAAATGTGTAAGAAAATTTGCATGCATTAAAAAAAGTCCTCATGGAGATTTATCGGCCTTTTAGTACACACTTCTCCTACTATACACATTTTTTTGCAAAGCATTTCCCCCTAATTCATTTTTGTATGTTGTTTTAAATAACGTAGGCACATATATGCAAACTTTGCCATAGTATGTGCATGTCTGTTCACTCTTCTTCGTTGGAGAGCTGCACTGTAAAATTTGGAGAAGTGCAATTCACATATTATTTCGGAGAGTGAAAATTAGGCCAGCTTTTCTTAATTAAAATGAATTTCTTCCCCATCGCTACTTGAAACCCAGTGAAGTGTAGACTCAGACAAACAGTACTCCAGGGTTTCTACTGCTGACATAGGATCAGATGTAAATGAAATATAGCAAGCATCATCTGCATATTGATTAATCTACGATATTCCACTGCAGGCCATCCACCAGGGTGACCAATAATGATGTTGGTTCCAAAACCAAACTGAAAAGGATCTAGATAAGTTTCACCACCTCTGCCCACCTACCAAGCCCTTGCGGGAATGTTAAGAATGGTAAAGGTAAAGGTAAAGGTAAAGGTAAAGGTAAAGGTAAAGGTAAAGGTAAAGGTACCCCTGCCCGTACGGGCCAGTCTTGACAGACTCTAGGGTTGTGCGCTCATCTCACTCTAGAGGCCAGGAGCCAGCGCTGTCCGCACACACTTCCAGGTCACGTGGCCAGCGTGACAAGCTGCATCTGGCGAGCCAGCGCAGCACACGGAACGCCGTTTACCTTCCTGCTGGTAAGCGGTCCCTATTTATCTACTTGCACCCAGGGGTGCTTTCGAACTGCTTGGTTGGCAGGTGCTGGGACTGAGCGACAGGAGCGCACCCCGCCACGGGGGTTCGAACCGCCGACCATGCGATCGGCAAGTCCTAGGCGCTGAGGCTTTTACCCACAGTGCCACCCGCGTCCCTATTAAGAATGGAAAGGAAGGATATACTGGTATACTGGTTAAGAATGGTAAGGAAGGATATACTGAATAAGTATTATCCTTTGCAAACTAGCTTCCAGCTATATTGAGGGGAATTTGCTCTGCTGCATCAGTCACTAGCGTGAGTGCGGGAAGGATAATACTTATCCAGGATAATGCTTATTCAGAAAGACACGAGAGTCTTTCTGAGTAAAGTAACAAAAAGTTTACTCCCATTTCAATTCACAATATGATCCCTGAAAGGCAGGCTTTACTTGGTAGTTACATAAACAAACTGTGAGTTCATCTCATATGGAGACTGAACTCATGTGCTGCTAGCTGAGAGCCAGCAGACAGCAAATTTACATAAAGATAACAAAATGGCTGCAGAAGAGCAGCATGGCAGTCAAAGAAGAGAAAGCAAGAGCAGTATCAAGACGAACAAGACTGAGAGAATGGCTGCATGACTTGGCTCTTTTATGTAGTCAGCCAGGGCCACGCCCATCTCCCAGGTCACATGAAGTGGGAGGAAGTTCTAGACCAGTGGAACATGAAGTTATACTGACTGGATGACCCCCTGCCTGTGCCCACTCTAGGGAAATCAGGAATGTTGCATTTGACTGCACCAATGGATTACATCCCACAGCCCTCGTATGATGCTAGGCCCAGTACATAGTGGAGCATCCCAGATGGTGGTCAGGCTGCCACCACAGTCATTGCTGTTTCTGTGGCTGCTGCTCACAGAGACAGAAAAGAAGGCTCCAACATGAGAGAGAAGCTGTGCTATTGGCACTGCTAATGGCGAGCCCCACCCCTGAGAAATTGTTTGGGATTCCCCCCTGGAAAAATCAAGTGAACTGGTTGCTTCCCAGTTCTCAGCCCACAAATCGGGTGGATATGTTTGGGAGGCCATTTCCACACAGCTCTAAAATGCACTCACTGGAGCAAACTTACAGCCGATATGTTGTCCCCTTTTGAGAAGCGATCTTGTTCATCAGTACCCATCTCTTTAAGTATATGTATTAACCTTTGCTCATGAATTGATGGCTCCACTTTGATGCTAGAAAGCCCTTTATTATCTGCTTCTTCCAAGCAGAAGGTCTCAGAAAAGCTTCTGACCACTGTAGTGCAGTGTTGCAAGTAATGTTATAAGATCAACCTATCTAATGTCACACTGAGCTGTAGAGAACAGGATGGGAAGTGTTAGAGCCATTACCAGTGAATCCACCCTTTTAAGTGCTGTGTTACTTGTGTAAGGCTGCCAAAAAACTAAGAAATCTCTGTAATGCAGTTGGGAACTTTGCCCCCTGTGCATTCAGCATTGCCCCTTAATTTTTTTTAAAGGATATGAGCTGGATAGGGTATTGCCATGCATGGAATTTCAGAGTGGTGAGATGGCCATGGGTGAGTAGAACAGGCAGCTACATAAAGCTGGTAAGGAGAGATGTGCCAAGAGAATTTGACAACGTGCTTCACAATTGGTGCAATTTTGTCTGTATGGATGTACAGAATCAAGATTGTGCTACTTTCTCTGAGTTCAGTCACACACACATGCACAAAATACTGGGGTAAATTTAAAAGCCATTGAATATACTTTGCACATCATATTAAACTCTTGTCGAAATCCTTGGGGGGTGACTTCCATCATATTTTTAAGTATGTTTTTCTACCTGTGCTTTTCTTGCTGCTATATGGAAAAGTACATGAATCCAACCTTTGATGAGTTTGTAAGTAAACTTCCTTTAAACTTATCAAACTGTGTGATCTCATCACTGCAAAGGGGGTAGAAAGAGGAAGTCGCTGACATACAACAGGATATTAAAAAGATCTAACAGTCTATATTCAGTTTGCTGCATGTTTCTGTGTTTTCAAACCTCTGCTCTCTCTTACCAGAGAGAGAGAGAGAGAGAGAGAGAGAGAGAGAGTGTATATATATATATATATATATATATATATATATATATATATATAATGTGCAAATAAATCCACATAAAACACTAAATTTTATTCACTAGCCCTGATTTCTCCTCACACCCAAAAAGGAGGACTGCTAATTGAAGGCTTAGTCTACAAGTGACTGGCACAACTGTGACACCTAAGTAAGCCCAGGACATTTAACATTGGCACAACAGAAGCCCAAGGATACCTGTAAGAGATGTTGCTTTCTGCTTTTTGGTGTCTAAGATCAGGAAACCAGCAATAGTGAATGAAACCTAAATCCAGCAGTACCTCTCGGACAAGGAAGCCTTGGGTAAAGGGCTGGAAAAGAGCAAACTGCATTGCCATAGTGGTAAATGTGAGTTCTCGCTCTCCTTTATCTCTTAGAGGACAAGTTCCGTCTGACATTTGAAGAGCCACCCTCCTAGCATCCAAATGGTCACATCATCCTCTTGGGATTTTAAATGTCATGTAGATGCCACTAACTGTTATTTTCAGTTTTCAACAAAAATGACAGGTTTTGTGGCAGCACCAGCTACAGTGGTCAGCTATGCAGTGGAATATTTTCCCCCACTTTGACCGTTGATGACAAGACTGAAACAAGAGACAAAACTATACTTAAAAAGTAAACAAAGCATGGTGCTCCGTTGTGTGGTTAAATTTTACTGGGGTCCAATATCAAGAGCTGATGTCAATTTAAAGGGAGCATCAGAAACTAGGAGACTATTCAAAAGTATGGGCATATAGAAATCAGAGAATTGAGGAATGTAAAGGGCATCGACAGAATCATGGAGTTAAAGGGAACGAAAAGGTGAGTCAGAACAACTCCCAGAGAAAAAAGCAACAATTCTCAACAAACAGTCCTCCCACCCCACCCTCAATAAATCAACTCCAACAGTAAACAACAAAGAGATAGCAAATACTCTGCAGAAAGTACAAGTTGCTCCAGGTGATCAACACAAAGAAGCCAAGAAACAGGATAAAACAAACATCTCCATTTTATAGAACAGCATGGCCAGTACTAATATTCTCCTCCAAGAGAAATCAGCTCCATTCTCAAAGTCATCAAACAACATCAATGCCAGAATTCATAAAGAGCAACCGTCTCAGAGCACCACTGCCATGTGTCCTTTATAAAAGATGGGAGTAGGAGCATGTGAGTGCCACTGTTTTTTATGGAACCATCCTGGCTTCTGGTCAGCCTATGCTGATTTCTAGCCACATTGTTCCATGTCAAGTTGCGTCCTTCACCTTGGACGAAATCCAGCTCAATTTGGCTTTCTGAGTATTTCCCCCAAACAAAAACTAGAAGCAACTTTGCTCGACCCTAAAAGAGGCAGAAGCCCACCCAAGGCTTCTCATGAGGCTGAGATTGGCCTGTAGGCTTGGGGATGCAGGTTGCCTATAAATGGTGGCTTCTCCCCCAAACTCTTCTCCCTTGTGCATCTCATCCCCTGACTCTTTGGGTTTTGCTGAATAGGATTTTTGGAGCACACCTTTCCCCCTCTTTCTTCACAGTGCTCTTAATTCAGTTGTATTCTGGTGGGCTTGGGTTTCGATCTGGCTGTTTGCTTATTGGTATTTAGTGTAGGCAGCTAAGTGGTTTACAGCATGGCCTCTGAGGCATGCTGGGTGGAGGGCACCTCACTAACCATCCCTACCATGGGTGGCTTCTAGCTTGCAGCTTGGTTCAGTGTCTTTGGGGCCTGGCATATGCCACAGCATGAGCGGCTAGCACTGGTCAGGTCACACACAGATAGTTTCCCACTAGGAGAAAAGGGCATTTGCTTTCCATCATGCCAGCCTAGACGATGAAGGGTTGTTTTTCCTTAGGGTGGTTGGGCTCTTTTCAGCAGGCAGGAGATTTGTTTTTACGTGTCCACAGTTGTTGAGTGAGATGGGAACAAGTTATTCCTTGTTATTTTAATACATATAAACTGATACTGATTCCTGTTGTTCAGTCTTCACGCTGGATGTGGAGCAAATCAGGGCCAGCCTGCTCATGAGGCAGGTAGAGGTGCTTGCTTCAGAGTGGCAGGCTCTGGAAAGCTGGAAAAGGCAGAAGATGCTGGCCTCCAGGAGCCTGACATTCCCTATCTAACCTCTAACCCAGCACCCTTAACAAACTACAATTCCCCAGAAGGCCAGTGCTGTCTTGAGCCACCATTGACGCTAAGCAACTGTTCGGGCAAATATCAATATGGGATTGCCTTTTCTTACAGCTATCACAGGCTGAGGTGATCAAACAAGCCAGCCAGTTGCTGGCTTTCAAAGAAATGCTAAAAACAAGTTTTGCTTTTGCATTCTGCTTGACGCATCTGCTTTATGATGTGCTGATTAGAATGACTTTGTTTTTGTTGTTTACAGTTTTTTTTGCTTGAACCCGAGTTCCTTAAGTAACCTCCTTATCCTACCCTTATAGTCCTCTCATTGCGTTTTAAATACCGAGGACACTTTTTGCCTGGTTATTATGGACAGACACTGATGTATAATTCATACTGGAAGCTAGTTACAATGTGACAGATTGTCATTATGCAGCAGCCCCAGGAAGCGCAAACATATATCTAAGGAAGTTCAGTCAGACTTCACAGATTTGTTCTGAAAACAAAAGCTCATCAACAGATATGAGGATGTGCCAAAGTGTGGTCAATGGTCACTAGAGAAGCACTTGAGCACAACTGTTTTATTATAAGATATGCAGCGTATTATTATTATTATTAATAATAATAATAATAATAATAATAATAAATTTTATTTATATCCCGCCCTCCCCAGCCGAAGCCGGGCTCAGGGTGGCTAACAACAATCAAACAATCAAACAATCAGATAATCGCACATCCTAAAAATATTTCATTATAAAAATCAATTAAAATCAAATTAATGGCAACTGATTAAGCAAGATTCTGTGCAGGTTGCCAGAGGAGGGAGTCAGGCTGCGCCCTGACCAAAGGCCTGGTGGAACAACTCTGTCTTGCAGGCCCTGCGGAAGGATGTCAGGTCCCGCAGGGCCCTAGTCTCTTGTGACAGAGCGTTCCACCAGATTGGAGCCGCAGCCGAGAAGGCCCTGGCTCTAGTTGAGGCCAGCCTAAACTCTCTGAGGCCTGGGACCTTAAAGGAATGAGTGTGCAGATGGGCACCCAAAACATTTAATTTAAGTGTAGCATTATGTCCTGGCCTCTCTCAGCACTTCTTCAGAGCTTATTAAACAGCTCATTCACTTCTTATGCCATAGGTATGGCTTTATGCGGTTAAGTAAATATGAATAAAACCTACTGTCATGGCTTCAGGCCAGACAGGTCCTCAGGTTCAGAGACTCTGACAACAGAAGCTCCATGGAAGAGGTGGATCTACTCCAGGTTACATCTCCGAATGGAGCCCGCATCTGCTCCTCTGAATCCAAAGATCTACCTCTGCTACTAGCCTCTGATGACTGATCTGTAGTCTCCTTGGAGAATCAGGCAGGCCAAATTGTTCTGTGCCCAAATAACATTCTATTTCCTCTTCCTATCTCAAGGCTCCTTTCCCTTGTGTCTGATGATTCATGCCTATCTTTTCTAGCCTGAAGCAATTCCTAGTTTGATATTTCATCTACATTTGGCACACAATGATTTCTGCCTGCCTTGCAAATCTGGAATAGAACCCATCTGGTGAGCTACAACACTTGGTGTACTTATGAAGGAGCTTCGGCTGGTGGTATAATTGTGCACTGGGCATGAGAAAGTTTTTCAGCGCGTGATTTAGGGTGGTGTGGGTGGTTCCTTGACACAGGGTTCTGGACTGAGGGAGCACAAAATTGGGGAAAATAACCAAAGTCTGCCCCAGGGTCTGTAATGAGTTTAGTAGTGACATGTAGTCATTTCCCAACATCATAACTTACTGACTAGTGTCTTTGATATATGGGCAACACAGGGTCTCATCAAGAACAATTGTATGATTGGTAGGTGGTGGTAGTGTTGCTAGGGCTTTGGTGGGAATGGCTATCTTCATTGGTCTGTTGGCTCTCTTTCTACTACCATTCTGCTTTGAACATTGCTTCTGGGAGAGCATAGAATACTGACTAGTTAAGCCAATCTGAAATCCAGTGTACCACCATCTTTTTTAGGATGGGTCAGAAGACTGGCCTGCTGTCTCTTAATTCCTAGATACATGAGTGGAAGTGTGAATTAATCTAGGTTAATGCTTTGAAGATATTTCAGCTGAATTTAACAGATAGAGATCAGTTCTTTAAAAATAAGTTGATAGGGCAAGCTACACACGTTCACCACAAATGTTCTAATATTACAAAAACAAAACAAAACAAATCCACTTTGATATGATGTATATTATCTTTAGAATCTTTCTTCTTCACAAGGAGACCTAATGTTGCCTCTATAATAGGTAAAGAAATTGATTCCCCCCCCCCCCGCAGACCACAGTGACCTTCATTTGTACAAGGGTTTATCAACACTTTTCTATTAGAAAATGTTAGACACGGGACTTTTAGGCAACTACCTTATGCTGGAAGGAAGGGTAAACCTCAGATAAACAAAGACATTTCCCCCTTACAGATGTTCATGCCACTTAAATTACTGAAATATGCATAATTGTATCAGAAAATTCATCATCACTATAATAGCAACTGTAATTGACCTTCCTCTAGCTCTAGCCCATTGTAACAGCTCTGTTATTAATCAAATGGAAATAAAAGTGAAATGTATCACCAACATGTCTATCTCCCTCTCCAAAAGAACCCAAAACAGGTAGCAGTAAAGAGAGAAACTTGCTATTTTTAATGTGGCCCTCTAGGTATATTTATCTGGCCCTCAGGACTTTCCTCAGGCCACACCTCCTCTTCAGCCACACTCTCTTTCCCCAGATCACACTCCTCACTTGTTATACTTTATATCCTCTTTTACTGTTGTTTTTTGTGTGGCTGGAAAAAAAAATACCCCTGGAGTCTTTTTGTCTGAATGGATGATAGTGTGTAAGTTTATGTAAAAACTAGACTGCTGCAAAGAGGTAAAATTGACTCTCTTTTTTCCTCTGTCCCTTTTGCTTCTGGCCCTGCCCACCATTGCATGAGCCCCCAGAAAAATGGTTCCCCATCATTAAACACGAAACCAACCCTATGTGCAACCATGTGGGTGGAATTCTGCATTTGAATAAGCATCACTTCCTGCACTTTGGATGCATTTTAAGCATACCAATGCAAATCTTCTTTTTTTGAAAGGGTTATGTTTTGGTCTAGTTAGCATCTTCCAGGTTTGCAATGGAAGGTCTTCATCCCACCCAGCCCCACCCCAATTTATATACTGCCAATGAAACTGTCGGAAAAACTGATCAGTTGTCTGCTCTGAATGAGTAGGTATAAAGCCTTTGGATCCAGGTCTGTTCCTGGAGGCCCAAGAGACCTCAGTGACTAGTAAAGAGTATTGAATTGTTCATTGTAGACATTCACTCCTAATTAAGGTAGGATGTATGGCCATACTCAGGTGACTAACACTGCAGGTGGGGTCTCAATCTTTGATTATAAATGCAAAAGTGTAACAACATAAACAAATAACTTTGGTTTAAGAAAAACCTGAGCATTTGAGTGTGTTTTCCAAGCACCCTTATTTCCCACTTAAACTGCATGAAAGGATTTAAGTTGAGCACCCATATGTTACATAAAATGTACATTGAAATATCCTGCAGGGAAAGAAACGTGACTTTTAAAAAAAAGTGTTACATCTTCAGTCATTTAAACTAGTTTTACACGGTTTGATTTATAACTATGAATTACTGTTGCTCTGTGGGCTAAGAAAAGCATTAGATGTATCAAGCAATTGCTTTTTATGTTCCCCCATTTGTAATGTCAGCTTTGACGAAAAGACTACAGAACGCTCTGGAAGTGAGGTATTTCTTTGGGTTGCCTTATGCTCAGAGATGAAAAATAATTCAAGAATACGCTCAGAGAGCCAAAAATCTACAGAAGCTAACAGCTGGCACAAATGTCACTGGTTCATTTCGTAGAGCTAAGCCGATTGGGCAAATTGCTACATCTTGATTCTGTTTTGCCTTTTCACAATTGCAGACAGTCAAATAAATCAAACATGGAGTTACAGCAATGACACGTTATCCTTCCTTCCATATTATCAGAGGATAATGTTGCTGTGTTACACTAATGCAATGCAGCCTGTCATTCATGGCTGTTGCATGTAAATCTTGCCAAAGAATGGTTTGTCACGGAACTGTGAACACACTGTATGAAAACAAGAGCAAGTTCTAGGTCTCGTCCCATCCCCCTCACTGACATGCTGTCGTAATATTTGTTAATCTTATCCTACTGACTTGAGTAGCAAATCTTACAAGTCTTTCATTGCTTGTGTTTGCTGCAGTGCCAAACATTTGCATCTCTAGATATTATATCTCATATAAATAAATAGATTGAAGGCATAAAGTTATGCACCTTAGCTTAAAGGAAAGCAGCATTGCTCCAGATTTTGAGCTACATTTTCTGTTGCTTCTTTCCTGCCCGCAGCTCTTGAAAAGGGCCGAGGAGAACAAGCAATTGGTCCTTTGTAAAGCAAGACATACAGAGAGCAATCTAAACCTGTGTGGATTGATGAGCAGAGTTTGGAATAGGCAGGTCTCTGGATGAGCCTGAGCTCAGTTGGATCTATGCTGGCTGAAGTGCCTCATCCTGGCTGGGTGGGGTAAATCCTGAGAAAGGAGCATGGCTGGAAACTTACCCCATTCCAAACTCTGCTCAATTCAGGGATGTGACTAGCAGTACTGGCAAAGGGTGGTGTATGCCAAATGCTATTTTGAATTTTGTTATTGCTGGTTGAGCCAGTCCGAATCTGGCAAAGAAATATCAGCATTCTTGAACAGAGTTAAATAGGGGGAAATTATACTGTCATAATTTGCCCCAGTATAAATTATGCTGGCTACCTAGAGTCTGGATTGCTCTCATGGGCACCAGATATCTGAGCAACCACATCATTATGCAGGATTCAAACCAGTTTAGAACCTAGAATGTCCCCTATTTGGACCACCTTATAAAGTATAAAGGTAAAGGTAAAGGTACCCCTGCCCATACGGGCCAGTCGTGTCCGACTCTAGGGTTGTGCGCCCATCTCACTTAAGAGGCCGGGGGCCAGCGCTGTCCGGAGACACTTCCGGGTCACGTGGCCAGCGTGATGAAGCTGCTCTGGCGAGCCAGCACCAGCGCAGCACACGGAAACGCTGTTTATCTTCCCGCTATAAAGCGGTACCTATTTATCTACTTGCACCCGGGGGTGCTTTCGAACTGCTAGGTGGGCAGGAGCTGGGACCGAAAGACGGGAGCTCAACCCGCCGCGGGGATTCGAACCGCCGACCATACGATCGGCAAGTCCTAGGCACTGAGGTTTTACCCACAGCGCCACCCGCGTCCCTATAAAAGTATAAAGTATACAGCTCAATAAACGTTGCACTTTTAAGACTCCTTGCAATGCCTTTCTACTAGAAACTATAAATCATCTCAAGCTCTGGTGCTGAAAGCTAGTAACAGGTAGTGCTAAGGACAGCTGAACCCTCACTCAGGTCAAACCCTGATGGGATTCCCCCAGTGGATGTGAGTTTTTGTATTGCTCTGAGCCAGCCCCACGGTAGTTAGAAAAAGAGTACCACAATAAAGATTAATATTCCTGATGATACCATACATTAGTGCTTACTGAAGAGAAAATATAGTTACTGATTCTCCGCTCCTGCCCCCACAACACATGAATTTTCTTAGGACCCACCTTAGAAAATGACCTTTACAAAACATATAATACCAGCTATCATGAATATCATGAACGCTGTTCCTGACCTTCAGTTTCAAGGTATCTCCTACCAACCATCAGAAATACCATTTCAGAGGTCCATTGAACATGCCCTGACATTTCCAAAAGACACAAGTTGCTCCAACAAACAAGAAGCTGGGCTAGATGAAGAGTTAATTTATTTTAAGGTCTTAATTGCCCACAGTTAGGTTTAAATCATTGTCCTTCCTCCCATCTGTGGAAGGAATAGCTTGCCTTGCACATGTTGCAAGAAGGAAATTCAAAGTGATCGATACAAGAGTAAATTAGAGTGCTGCCCTTAATTGCAATGCAAGCAAATCATGTTTTCAGGAGCTCTGAATCCTGTCAATGTTGGAGCTGCTGGAATGGGCGAAGCACCATCTACTCAACTCTGCATCAGTGTCTGAAGAAAAGGGAAGTGCCACAGGCCTAGAGAAGCCCATTTATAAACTAAGGAAGTCATGGTTCTTTGAAGGAGCTGCAAAAAATGGTGGCGGAGGTTAGTCGTTTCAGCAGAAAAGATTTTCCATTTGTATCTACAGCAGGGATAGGGAACCTGTGTCATTGTTGTGGGAGTCCAATGACCATCGTCCTCAGTCAACATGGCCAATCAGTCAATATGATTGTTGTTGTTACTGAGCAACATCTGGTGGTCCACAGATTGGGATGAATGGTAGTGATGAATGGATCAACCTATTACTGTTCCTTTTCAGTCCTGAATATGCTGAACCATTGGTTCATTGTCCCCATTTTTGTGGAGTTTTTTAAAGGTGCATGGAAAAATTGCATTTAAATTGTACACACTTGAATTGTGTAAATTGCTCATGTAAATTGTATGCATTCTTCCCTTAAAATATGGGTTTTTGCATGCTTTATCATATAACTCCCCCAAAATTAAGCATTTTTGTATTCATTTACCCCCCTTTAAAATACGATTTTTATTTGCACTTTTAAAAAAATAACTGAAAGCATATCACAAAATCTGGAAAAGTATGGTATTCAGCTGATTGCTTTGATCCACACACAGGAGCTAATTGCCCGGGGGGTGGGGGCAGTCTGCAATGCTAGCTTCCCAGAAATGTGACACAGCAGGAGAGAGGAAGGTGCAAGGAGCATGGGTGCAATGGCAGGAGATTGGCTCTGCTAATGTTTCTGGGTTGCCCTGATCTCCCCCTCCCCCTCTTGGTAAGATATTGTGCTATCCCTGCCGGCAACCTTGCATTGCAACATCACCCCACCAGGTTTTAAATACAGGATTGGTGAATTAGGCCAGTTCACTTTAAAATACAGACCTAATGAATTTATCCTCCAAAACTGAAAGCCATGAATAGTCATGAGAACCTGCTGGTATAGTATTAGTGAAACTAAGCAAGCGTCGCCTTGAGCAGCACGTTAGAAGAGCTGCTCTAAACTATCTAAAATGGAAGGAGGAGATGAGTACAATAAAAGCAACACACAATAACATAGGTTAACAATCCAGGTGGGCCTCTAGCAACCTATCGCTGTCTCCCAAGCAACATAACAGAAAGTGTATTCAGACAGAGGCTCAATAGAAAGCATGTTGTTACTGTTTTAATCTCTTGAGTTTGACCTTCCCTTGATGGTATCAGGATTCAGCACTGTGATCATGGGATGTTGTGTATCCACCCTCAGGATATTTTGTTTAACTTCAACAGGGATTTCAGAGTACTTGGTAAATTCTGCATTGCAAACTCCAGCTCCACATATCCCTGAATGTGGATATTTCAGGGGGGGGAAAGGCTGCTGCTTAGAAGCAAATGGAGGAAATGACCCTTTGCAATCATTTGAAGGGGGAAATGCCTGTCAGACTAGAAATTACAGGTGAGGCTGATGTGAAAATGTCTTGCTGGAATACGGAAAGACATCAAGGTTGTCATCCCTACTGTTGCAAACACTGACACATGAACTTCAATCATGAGAGGTGGGCTGGACCTAATTTCTATCTGACTTGAAAAATTGAACATGAAAGATGATACATGAAGGTGATTTCTACAAAGTCACAGCAGAGTCTCTGCCTGGTCATTTCCCATTTATTGGGTAACTCTAGGAACGATCCTTAAAAGAATGACAGAGTGGACACTGGCAGCTTTAGCAAATCCTTTAACAGACACTTTTGATTTAGAAAGTACTCTTCTCTGAAGGGTACTTGACAGCCCCTGGCATGGCATTCTTGGATTTAGACTGTCAAAGCAGCAGCTCAGATGGTTTGCTTGTTGTGTGTCATGCCGCCTCAAATATTTTATGTATGCTACTTAAGAAAAACAACCACACACACACACATAAAAGGAATGAAACAACTGGAGAACTGTTTCCCCACACAACTTCAGGGCAAATCCTTTGATATAGAATTCACTTAGCAGCTCTGAAGTTTGCATGGCAATTAATGCAGGGGGGGGGAAGTGGTGGAAAGGGGAAGGGACAACAGAAAATATCTCATTGGAAAAAGGATCAATAATTGTAAACCTTGGTGCCAAGAACAAGGAAAAGATTAATGGCTTAAGGTCCCTGCTTTTGGGCGAATTAACAAGTTGAAAGAACATGGTTCAAGCAAGTAGGAAATAAATAAATAACATGGCTCTCTGATTTACCTTCGTGCCTATTGGGCAGTCCCTTTCAAAGACAAGATCTCTTCCCTCAAAGGAGCAATTCTGTTTTGGAGATGTCACACTCTTCCAGCAAACTCCAATACAGCATTGCTGGGAAAATACAACTTCCCTTCCCCAAAGTATCAGAGCCATTGGCCATAGTCACATGTTCTATGGATGTGTAGATACCACAGAGTGAGTTAGTGAATGAATTAAAGTTCAGCATAGGGGCAACAGCCTTAAAGTGCAGTCTGCAGCCCCACATGGGCCCCAGCTTTCCAAATTCAGCTTCAGAGGCAATTTCTTCTGCAAAGCATTTTCTGGAACTACTGCAGACCTGCTTTTGGTTAGGCCAAATAATTAAGTAACTTCGTCCTGCTTAGATCAGATGTGCTATGAAGAGTGGCCATGTTTATGCAGGCACTTCATCCATCAGAACACATGCAAGAGCAGGCATGTGATGAATGCGTGTAGCCCACCAAAAGTATCAGGATCCTGCTAACCAGCAATTTAGCGAGGGAGTCCTCACGAATGAAGTTGCTGATTGACAGGGTTTCATCTTCCATTAAGGAGCTATTTATGTACAGTCTCAGCTGCTTGGCTGGGATGGGGAAGTGTCAGAGCTGGATTTTGGTTTGATGAGGCCCTAAGCTACTGAAGATAATGGGGCCCTTTATATGTCCAGCTGTGTCAACAAATTGTCACTGTTTTTTGTGTTGAATATATGCTATATGGTAATTTATGGACCTAAAAGGTATCTAAAGCCATTTGCACATAACAAAATAGGTATTTTATCAAAGTAATTGTTGAACTGAAATACAATTAAGAAGTAGTATATTAATAGTGGGGGGAAATGGGGGGGGCAAGAGAGTGGGGCCATAAGCTATAGGTTGTTTAGCTTATACGTAAATTTGGCACTGGGAATTGTACATAGAACCCCCACTTCTTGACACAATACCCCATGCAGTTCAGGAAAAGTGGACCAAAGTCGACTCTTGCATGAGCACAGCCGCTAAATGGAGCTACTGTCAAATAGAACACTGCTGACATTAAATAAACCTTAAGTACTTGTAGGATTAAGGGAATGCAAAATTAAATCGATGATGTGCTTTTACATGACTAAAACTCTTACCGCTTAGTAATGGGAGCCCTGAGTGACACTGATGATTAGGTCTGTGTCTGCAAGAGAGATGATATTAAACAGAAGAAGTTGTTTTAAAGATGTACAAAGCTCTGAGTGCTGCTCACACATAATTCTCCCTGAGGTTATTCAGAAACAGTGATAAGAACAACCCTGTTGGATTAAGCCAAAGATCAATATAGTCCTGCATCTGATTCTTACAGTGGTCAGCCGGATGGCTATGGGAAGCTCACAAGCAGGATCTGAGTGCAACAACACTCTGTCCAGCTGTAATGCTCAGCAGCTGGTCTTGAGAAGCAAACTACTTTTGACATTGGAGGTAGAACATAGCCATCATGCTTTGCAGTTCCATGAAGATGCCTTATCCTCTTTTGAAGCCATTCAAAATGGTGGCCATTCCTACCTCCTATGGGGATGAATTCTCATAGGCTGTGCAAAAGGTGAGTGGGGTCATATTCATCCCTTGCCCTTGTGGGGCTTGAGCTCCCAAGTCTGAGCTTTCCAACCATAAAAAGGTAAAGGTAAAGGAATTCCTGTTGGAATTCAGGCTCGGTCAGAGGTATGTGCCTATCTCTCCAGGCACCGGCTGAATTCTTTTGACCTCCCTCCGGCGACTCCCGGCAGGAAAAATACACGAGGTCCGTTCCGGCGATTTTCCTCAGGCTGTGAGAAAAACACACCAACTGCTTCTCCTCCTCCCTGCTCCCTGCATATCCCCAGGGAGGGGAATCAGACTCAGACAGAAATGTATCTTACATGCTTTTATTCCTGTCTTTAGCAGTCATACAGTGAAAGATGTCCGCTCTCTTCAACAAACAGAGAGAAACTCCAAACTCCACCCATGTACATCCTGTACAGGTCATATGACACACACACTGAGCTAACATCCGGTGCTCAATACAGAATGGACTGCCCCTTTGTTTCCATGGCAACAGTCACATACTTGCTGTCTGGCTTTGCAGCCACAAGCAGCTGACTGAGCTGCTAGAGCCTTTGCTTGCTGCAGCATTGCTGCTTTAGAATAACACCCCTGACCCTTAGGTCCAGTCGTGGATGACTCTGGGGTTGCGGTGCTCATCTCGCTTTATTGGCCGAGGAAGCCGGCGTACAGCTTCCTGGTCATGTGGCCAGCATGACTAAGCCACTTCTGGCGAACCAGAGCAGCGCACGGAAACGCCGTTTACCTTCCCGCCAGAGTGGTACCTATTTATCTACTTGCACTTTGATGTGCTTTTGACTGCTAGGTTGGCAGGAGCAGGGACCGAGCAACGGGAGCTCACCCCGTCGCGGGGATTCGAACCGCTGACCTTCTGATCGGCAAGTCCTAGGCTCTGTGGTTTAACCCACAGTGCCACCCGCATCCCTTTTCCAACCTTACACTGTATGAATTGAGCTAGTGCTGCAGTGTGTGTCTAGGGCATGGCTGTGTGTCCTGGTTCCTCTCCTTGGTTGCTTGGTTGGTCTTTCCCTCGCTGGGTGAGCCCTGAATCTTCACCACACAAGAGGTGCGTGTGCTCTGTGCAGGCTCCTTGCTCGGGGAGCTATGCGAGTACTATGTTGTGGTGTCTTCTCCCTTTGACCCATTGGGTGTGTTCTGCTCACAGAACAGCAGTTGAAAGGAGCATAAGTGAAATTAAACCTTCTACCTGCCTGAGAACTAGCAGTAGGGGAGTCATTGCTAACTGTGGCCCTGATGAAGTGGCATCTTCTGGCATGTTATGGGGGGTGGAGGTGCAGGGGTGAACATTTCCTCATCACAGTGACTTCATTGGCTCTCTCCATGCATGGGTTACATCGCTGGCTCAGTCTCTGATTGGAGGGATATGCTTGTGATTTATATACAATATATGTCTTTCATGATTGTATCTTTTTATCCTCCTAGGCTGAAAGCAGCAAATACAGAAGCTAGTCCACTGGTGCGGTCAGGTCCCGGCATAATCTTCCAAACGTCACTCAGCAAAGAGCCATTTATTAGTGCTTTCCCCAAATTAAACATATTTTAAGTAGCTTTTCTACAGGCGGAGTCAGCTTTTGGACGATGCAGGATGGTTGTTTTTACTGAAAAGCTTGCTATAGAGTCTCTTAATTGATGGCTGCTGACATTCAGCATCATGATAGTATCCTAAAAATCCTTTAAAGTCTTCATTAAGGTTCATTGTGCTTGAGTTATAAATAAATTCCAGGGACTGTCATGATTAAAATGCCTTGCTTAATCAATCTAGGCCTGTTTACCGCTTCTCATTTAGAGATTGATTTCACTGAGGTTAGTCATGCAGCCTAAAAAGTGCACATTTAAGTAGAGCTAGGATGCTAACTTCAGCCCAGGGGTTTGATCTGCCCCACCCCAGCAAAATTTTCAGCTCCCAAACCAATACTCCATTGGTGTTGATTCTGAAAGCTGGGGCAAAAAAAAAAGGGGGGATTAGTAGATTGTACTGGGGTGGGCCCAGTGGTTTAAACCTCTTGGCCCATCCCACTGTCCTGATGGGGATGGAAATCAGTCAGCAGGCTTGGGGCCAGCTCACTCATGAGTCCTGCTGAAGAAGTTGCCTCGGGTGACAGGCTGGGAACAGTTGGGGGGGCAGATCCAGGAGCCTCAACAGCTCCCTGCCTGCCAAGTCTCGCCTGCTCCTCCTTGGCTCTGAAGATCACGCCACACACTGCCACCTGGAAACAAGCCTTTTAAGTCCAGATTTTTGGAACAGATCTTTGTTGGATTGAAATTTGTTTTTATATATGTCATGGCTTTTAATTATTTTTATATATGCAGTTGTTTTACACGTGTTGTTATTGCATTGTGGAATCATTTTGAGATTCTTCACAGGAGGTGCAAATGAAATAATTGTAACAATAATGAATAATACAACTGGATGGTAGAAAAATGGGGATTGTGAGGGGACGAGAGGGAGAGGGTATACTAGATAGGTACTGTAATGCAGGCAGGAAGGTATTTTATCTAAAATCCAGCTATTCTGGAGTGCCTTCTAATTGACATGTTTAAGGTGTGTGTGTGTGTCATTTATAATTCTTCAATGATGGCCTCTTCAAAAAACAAATCAACTGCTTTTGTATGTGCATTATTGCAGCATATTATTGCCAATAAAATTTTATTGCATATTTCAACACATCCAGAAAAGACAAGAGAAAGGATTCCTAGAGCACCCATGCAATATCTAGCAGCACAGCCTAAATATAACCTTGCAAATAGGTTGTGAAAAATCCGCAAACAGCATTCATGGGGCTGTTTGATGGTGCTGACATAAAGAGAGTATGATGTGTCCCTGGGGTATATATTTTTTATCAATTATTTGGTAGGAGACATGAAATCATTGCTTACACCGTTTGCAGCTGACACATTTCACAAACGTGAGTCTCTTCCAGTTCACCAAGCCCTTTTTTTTTGTCAGAAATCTGTCATACGCCAGTCTGTTTCTTTCTATCCACTGTCTTCATCCATGGTGGTGGGAGGCCTGTTAAGTCTGATCTAACTACCATGGCAGACTAGTCACTGGGACCATCTCTTTCCCATGTCAAAAGAATGTCAGTGTTTTAAAACACTATCCTGAAGTGAAATTCTTGCTACACCAGCTCCATTTGAGGGTTGACCTTTAATGCAGCTACTACTTCCTGAAACTTCAGCAGCAACCTTGCCAAGTGAGGCCAGGTGGATAGCAGTGGAATTCAAGTAACTACTGAGATATTGGTATGTTTGGCCTTCATATTTATGTCTAATACCAAATTTACATTCATTCAAGATGTTGGGTTGCAAGAAAAATATTTAAAACCCTTCAGGGTTGGTTGGTAGGTATGTGAAGAAACCACCTTCTTGACCACTGGACCCATTACTGGTATCATCTGCTCAATCTGCCAGAGCCTGTCTTTGCATGCAGGGGAAGTCCATAACTCACCGAGGGCTTTGAGACCCATTGGCTACTCTCATCCGGCTTACGGTAGCCGTCCAGTCAAAGCCATTTCCCAGGGTTTGGCTACTGTTGCATGCTGACAGCTTCTAGGGACCCACATGTGAGAGCTGAGTGCAGGGTGAGAACAAAAGGTGGACAAATACCAGAGGTACAACCTGCACATACATTCCTATTTTACTTACATACTTAAACACTTTTTAGTTGCCCTATCACCAAAGTTCTCAAATGTCCTCATCTTGTAGGGCTGAAGAACTTCAGACCCAGGGGCCAAGTGAGGCCCTTCAGGCTTCTCACTCTGGTCCTTGGGACTCTTCCTTTGCCATGCTCCCTCTCCAGGCTACACCTCTCACCAGTCCTACTCAGTTTTTCCTGCATGCTTTTGCCTGGCTGCAATGTATCCTCAAACTGTGATGCCTTCATCCATTGCTTGCCTGGATGGAGAGGAGGGTAGGTATCAGTCTCTGGTTTTTGCATGGCTGGAATGTAGCCTACTGTACAAAGCTAAGTGTCACATCTGTTGCTCCATCCATCTATGCCTCTGACTCCATTCGCAACTGGCATGCACTCCTAGAAGCTTCCCCACAAAGGAATTGTCCCCCTCAGGCTGAGAAAGCTTCCACACCTGTCCTACAGCTCTTTCGAAGCCACTAATAACTAACATTTCTGATTGTGAGAGAGAAAAGTATTGGGGTGTGGGGGTGTGCCTCAAATTGAGAGCTCTGACAACCAGTTTTGAGTAGTTACTCTTTGTTCCCCTGTGGTTTTTTTCCTTAGGTAAATAAATGAGAGGTAAAATTACACCACTCTGAAGGACCTGATGAAGCCCTAGGAAAGATAGGGTGGACAGATGGCCAAATGTCAAAGAAAAGTTGATACTCTGCAGTCCCTTTTTTCTTGAGGAGGGCACAGGGAGCTGCAGATATCAATTCATTCATTTCAACAGTCCCACCATCCAGTCCTCATCCTTCTCACAGCAATCTAGAGCAGTTATCAGACCTTCTTCCAAGCCTTAGTTCTGTCAGGGTCTCTAATTTCCCTTCTTTTCCCCACTTCTCTTCCCTTCAGAAGGGAAACTTCTTTTTCCAGACCTGAAACCCAGCTCACAGATGGGCCTGTTTTTAGACGCAGTTCCTAGACTCAGGAATCCCATTACAAAACAACCCTGAATTTTAAGAGGACTTCCATAGTTATTTCAGACACACCAAATTTCACAAAAACACATTACTGTAGAAGAATCAAAGTTTCGTCTGAAAAACTGCCGGTCTCTCAAGTTTGGCATTGACAGAATGTTTCTGACTATTCTTATTTACACCCTGAGGTACTAAGTAAGGTGAAAGAAAAAGAAGGAGATATCCACATACTCTAGTGAAAGCTGCAGGATGCCAGGATTAAAACATTATATTTCACAAGGCAACTATTTACCTGGACACTTTTCTACATTGTTGTTAGGAGATATGGTGGCATGTTCTTTTTGCACTAAGCTCTTTTTTGTCCTGCAGAGAAAAGGCATATTTAGCCACTGTCTCACCAGGCAGATTACACTCACAAATACATTTTTAAGGCCAGATGCGCTAGCAGATCGGGCATCTGGGGGAGCTGTGTCTTTCTGAGATGCACACATGGGCTTGTGGGAGGCAGACAGAGAATATCTTATCACTGATCCATTGCCAGGATACTTCGCTATAATTTAAAAATGTTAAAAGCATTGAAGATTTTCTCCATTTACTGAGGGGAAGGAAATCTCTATTGCTTCACCCTGCCACTGAGTTAATTTAAGTAGTTTAGGTGACTTTTAAAATAAAACTCTTATTTTTTTATACCACAGTCCAACACAGAATTCAATGAGCCTAAGTTCACAGACATTAATGGCCTTACATGTATTGCATTCTGGTGTTAGAGGGTTAGGGCAGTGCATTTTTATTTAGTGTGGTTGATAATTTTTGTTTTCTGACAGTATCACATTGCTGGGAATTCTGATAGAATCTACTCATACTTGTACCACCCAGTCTCATGTGTTTGTCAGAATGTAGTTACATATCTCATTTCACATTTCCTGAATGTTCTTGTGTAAACCCTAGTACTCAAACATCTAGAGGGGGGAATCTGGCACCCAGGGATCTGGGGGAATCCCTGTCCCCCCCTAACCCATAACACTAGGATTCTGCGTTGCTAAATCACCATTTGAAGTTTTAATCCTTAAAATAGCATAAGTGTATTTTTGTTGGTATTACAGATTAGCTTCCTATAGCGAAAGGGGTGTCGTGATTAAACTTACCATTTGCAGTATCAACAGCTGTAATATTTAACAGAAACTGTGTGATGACTTCCTAAGGCTGCGGTGGTATACCAATTCACATTAAATGCATTAGAAATTACATTTCAAAGGAAATATGCTTATTACATTTACAAAGGAATATGTGGAGGTTACATTTCAAAGAAATGTGCATGCTACATTTACATTTACAGTATGAAGGAATATGAAGAAGTTACATTTTGAAGAAATATGCTTAGGGTTGGGTAATAAGGGTTACACTTTTTAAAAAAGAACGAGTCAGCCTACCATGTAACCAAGCGCTGTTATGAGAAAAATGAGAGCCATGTTTAAGAGCTACTGTTTGGGATTTGGGATTACAGTGACAGAGGTAATTGACACTTGATGGTGCTGTAGGTCTGTGCACTCTCGTTTTATCCATCTCTTCCCAAGTTACCATATTTAGAAGCAGGTTGTAAATTATCCCTGACAAAAACAGATCTTAAAAGCTCAGACCATTAGATCAGGAGTCTGTGTCCCTAGAATGGAGCCAGCAGCAGCAGCAAGACAAGTGTTTCTGATGCCAAATGCCCAGTGAGCTGAAGGCTTCTTAAGAAGGAGTGTCTTTAACCACTTTTTGATACCACTGTCATAAAACAGAACATTTGGGAAGCAAAAAACAATGTTGTCTACTCTACAGTCATCAAAATTCACAAGCATTTATTCATTTGATTCAGGCACAGAATTTTCAGCTCACAATATTGGTTGAAAATCTGATGCTAATGACATTCCACAATGTATGGCTCAGGTTATGCCTCACAATATTTTCCTCAACCAACCATAAATATGGTTGTGTGAGTAACCCTCCTCACAAAATTCACTGGGAAATTTGCAAGTGTAGATTTTCTTGGGAAAGCAAAACTTTGATTTGGCTAAATCTGTACGGATTTGGCTGAATAGGTCTTTTTGGCTTTTGATCCTAATTTAAAGTGCAGCATAGCTGGGTGGGAAGGAGGAGGCTGCTGGTTCCTCATCCCCAAATGAAAAATCTTATTTTCTGATTGGATGTTTTGAAGTTAGGAAAGAAAGAACCTTCCCCCACATACTTCTTTACCCCAAGTGAAGTGGTTAAGGGGTCTTTATTGCTTTGAATTGGTTGTTGTTTAGTCATTTAGTCATGTCCGACTCTTCATGACCCCATGGACCAGAGCATGCCAGGCCCTCCTGTCTTCCACTGTCTCCCGCAGTTTGCTCAAACTCATGCTGGTAGCTTTGAGAACACTGTCCAACCATCTCGTCCTCTGTCGTCCCCTTTTCCTTGTGCCCTCAATCTTTCCCAACATCAGGGTCTTTTCCAGGGAGTCATCTCTTCTCATGAGGTGGCCAAAGTATTGGAGCCTCAGCTTCAGAATCTGTCCTTCCAGTGAGCACTTCCAGTGAGCACTTTGAATTGGTAGAGAAGCTGAAAGCAGTGCAACAGCTGCTGCAAGGCAGTTCAGCTGTGCCAAGTGGCATACAAGAGGACAATGGACACAGGCAACCAGGGACTGTGATCCAAGTGGAGGACTGTGTGTGGCTTTCGACCCACGATCTTTCTTGGAAAGGGTGGTGCCAAAAGTTGGACTTGAAGTGTATTGATCCCTTCAAGGTGGAGTAACAGATCAACCCAGTGGAATTCCACCTATATCTGCTGCCCTCCATGAAGAGCCATCAAGTAATTTGAGCCTATTCCAAAATTTCAAGCAGAAGTTGCTACAACCCACCCTGACAGCATCATCCAGTTGAATGTTAGGTTATTGGGAAATACTGACATTGCATTTCACATGGCTCCTGGTACCTTAAGATGATCCATGGGGTAACATGAGCCATAGGAATTATAATCCCCACAGCTTCTGGCAGGTAACTAGTAGGGGTATCACAAACCTCAGAAACTATTTCCACCCCTGACAGCCCTGTATCTTGCGTTCCCACTCAGGACTGATTCAAAGCTGCTGAAGAACAAATGGCTCACACAGATCTGAGCTACATAGATCAATTTGTTTGCCATATATGCCATCCTAAAAAAAATAAATAAATCAGGATGAGCCTTGAATAAAGTATTAGGGATGACATAGGTGAAACACATTTCCAAACCCAGGTAAGCACTGCCCTTCTAGAACCTTTTTGTTCTTCCGTTTGAGAAAGTTGGGCCTGCATAACAGTTTTGCTAAGATCGTTGCCCCTCCCACAAGAACATAATGAGAGCCCTGCTGAATCACTCCAGTGGCCCATCTAGTCCACCCCAGTGGCAAACCAGTTGCTTGTGGGAAGCAGGACATGAGCACAACAACGCTCCCCCCTTTTGTGGTTTCCAGCATCGGGTACTCAAGAAATATATTGCCTTCAACAGTAGAGGTAGAACATAGCCACCATTGTTGATTGCCTTGCCCCAAACATCAAAAAGTTTCACATTATGATGAATTGCACTGCATTGATGATCCCCTATAAAGTACTACTGAAGTCATAGTTCCCAAAGTGTTCAGTTTAAAGATTTAACATAGTGACAGAACTGTTAGAAATGCAAACTCAAGTGAAGCTGAGGAAACAGCTACTCCAGTGCAGAACTGTAACAGCTTTTATGCTTAATCAATTCTATTGAGCCAAGAACAATATTTTACAAGACGTCTCTTTTCTATAACAAAGGGACATTAACTCTGAGAATGGCATTGATTAGTGATGAGCTGACATGTAAATTCCTGACTGAAAGGGCATATTATGATAATAGGCACATGGTTATAAGTGTAAAGACATTATAAGGCTGCTGCTTGACAGTTATTTTCCGTTTCATTACAAACACAGCACCTAGGCCCACTCATTGTAACGCTACTTAGGCACTTGACGACTGAGGGGCATGCAAACATGTTTGGTAGAACACATCTAATTTATTATAACTGGACACTCACAAGATTCTAGTAACAGGAGATATATCCAAAACTAGATCATGCTTAGCAGTTAGTTTGTTTCCTGCATTTCTATATTCTATATTTATAAATAAATACATTGTACAGTACTTCTGCTAGTTTGGACAAGGAGAAGTAAACTACTGTTGTTAGGACAGCTTCTAAGCCCATTTTCATGTAAAAAGCAATATTGTTGTAAAGTACATCATAAAAGGGATGCAGTCGGTGGTTTGAATCCCCATGACAATGGGTGAGTTCCCATTGCTCGGTCCCAGCTCCTGCCCACCTAGCAGTTCGAAAGCACGAAGTGCAAGTAGATAAATAGGTACCGCTCCGGCGGGAAGGTAAACGGCATTTCCGTGCGCTGCTCTGGTTCGCCAGAAGCGGCTTCATCATGCTGGCCACATGACCTGGAAGCTGTATGCCAGCTCCCTCGGCCAGTAAAGCGAGATGAGCGCCGCAACCCCAGAGTCGGCCACGACTGGACCTAATGGTCAGGGGTCCCTTTACCCTTTACATCATAAAAGTATCTCTCAATGAAATAGTATTTCATTGGTATATTTCTTTTTGAGTTCTATGCCCCATTTCTTTCCTGTCCACCTTCCCATGACACAGAAGAATCTTGCTCAATTTTCTAAGCCCTGTGTATAGTTCTTTCAGAATTTATCCTTCAAAATAGTATTCCTTTTAGCTAGCAAACATAAGTTTAGGTCACCAACGGTCTCTAGAGCTAATAATTTTCCTCCTTGTGACCACCTATTCAATTAAAAATAGTTACTGGATGTGTTTGAGTTGCAACTATTATAGCCAGTCTATTTTCAGTTGTCAAATGATGGAGAAAATGGATTCCATACAAACCTGAATTATGTCGGAAGTTAAATTTGAGGGAAAGGTGGTTTATCTCTGGTTGTGTTCCTGTATTCATCCACCAAGTGTTATGGTGTTCGACTAGCTTGTGTGTTTTTAAAATGTGTCCTGCTTTTCCTTTAAAAAAGTTATAATCCAATAGTGTTCAAATAACAGTAAAATATAAGTTTATTAAAACAGAAACACAAGGAATATTGCAGCATCAACATAACAGCTTTAAAAAGGGCTGGAGATAAAAAGAAAGGCCTTTGCCATACGGTTGAAAGCCATTACAAGGGGGATAAGATGATCCACCCTCAAGAGGAAGTTCCAGAGTCTATGCACATTAAGACTACAGAAATCATGATGCATTGGGACTGTGAGCAAAATAAGCATGCATTCAAACATCTTGGGCCTTTAACTGAAACAAGCAAGCAACGCTAACAGCAGAAACATGAAGGGCAAATGGATTTTTAACAGGAAAAAAAGGTCTCTTGAACAGTAAGAGCTGTTTGACAGTGGAATTTGCTGCCAAGGAGTGTGGTGGAGTCTCCTTCTTTGGAGGTCTTTAAGCAGAGGCTTGACAACCATATGTCAGGAGTGCTCTGATGGTGTTTCCTGCTTGGCAGGGGGTTGGACTCGATGGCCCTTGTGGTCTCTTCCAACTCTATGATTCTATGATTCTATGACTGAGGAAATGTTCTTGATGATGGAATTCCTCCTAGGGGCTTTGCATATCACTAGTTGACAAGTTGCCATGAACTCCCAAGCGCTCAGGCATGAGGAAGTGATGCACCCCACCCTGATGCTCCCTGATCATAGAACCCAATGGCCAAGTCACGAGAGATGCTCTGAATTTGAACCAGGGGAATGGTGGAAAGAGCACTTTTAAAGTTCCATTTCTGTAAGTCGGCTTGAGATGAAAAATGTGTTTTTAACTTGCAGCAACAGCTTTTCACAAGCTGTTCCTCCCTAGATATTGTCAGCTTGATGAATCATGACATTTGTGTCATGCCTGGTTACATTAGTCGAAAGGCAGGATGTTTGTGTATGTGTGTCTAAGGGAAGGGGTTAGCTTCTGTTATGTGACTGTTCATTGGATTTGAACAGGAAGACCTCAAGCCCACAAAACATGTGCTGTCAACCAAAGAGCCTGCTGGAATGATCCAACGTAGCTACAAAATCTTTTGAAGGAACAGCACAAAGGGTCACTTTAATGTGATGGGAATGACAAGCTCTTTATTTTTATTTATAAACTTAAATAGCAGGAGGTGTAAAGAACACTTTGTACATTATAATTTTTTCTTTGTCTTACTTTGAATCATTCATGTGTTTGGTCGTATTCCTGTTCTTGTTGCACAGTGGGGTATGGTGTTACCTGATACTGGGTTTGTATAAAACGCCACACAAATTGTTACAGCAGTCACCTCTTGGGAAACATTTGCCAGCTTCAATGGAAAATAATGTTTTTGGTATGGATTCTTATTTGCTTGTTAGCATGAGATCAGAACATTTAAAAATAATGAACCACAAGTTTGAGTTTTACTTAGTGTTCATGCAATTTATGGGTGCTTTTTAAATCTTATTTTTGTGTGATGACCATTCTAGGGTCCTTGTACATTACATGTTCAAAAAGTGACTGATAGATGGCAGGTAAATTATTCTACAAAGGATACATGGAGTAACTTACAAAGGATTCAGATATGTCTTCTGGCATTCAAGATGGTTCACCTTTATCCATCTGATCCTTTATGCTCTGCCTCAATTATTTTTATGTAAATCCAGGAGATATTCCCTTCCTAAACCAACATGCAAACCAAACACAGCTCTTCTTAAGAATGTGCACTTCCCTGAATTTTGTGATGCAATTCTCCAAAATGCATTCTGTTAGAGGGAAATTGCATGTAAAAATGCACATAATAGGCAAAGTTGCATCCAAAAATGTGTGTGTTATGAAAAAGGCACCCAAAAATTGTACAAATTTTCATATAGATCTTTCCCTACTAATCTGCAAACCCATGTAGAAAGGGGATGAACCAATCTTAAGGTTAGGATAAAAGAAAGAGGAACTGAATTTGACAGATTTATCAACACCTGCTAGGTACCACCCAACATCACCCGTTACTCAGACTGGAGGACAGTTTCACATATAATTATCAAGTCATCCCTTCTTCCACAGGGTCCCATCCCAAATATTTCTCTCTGCCATCCAGGAGCAACTTGAATACTGGGCTCTTGGCAGGAAAGAGGTGAACTAGTAGCATACAGTGGCTTCACGTTTTTAATAATGGCCAGCAGACATGTCTATGATGAAAGGGCTCTGGTGAAGAAAGCTGATCTCCTTCCATGATCATGCCTCAAATCTCATTGTCAGAAGACATTTTCAAACGGGAAAAATGGCAATGTGCATATGTGTATGAATCTCATTATTTCATTTTTTTTAACTAGAAGAACTTAGAGGTCTTCATCTTATACATCTCCAAACTTAATTTCACATTATGCAGGCACGTTTTCAAAATCTTTGTATGGAAAATGCTTAGGAAATGACCACAGTTTATACTGGAAGACTCCTTGGGTGATAAAAGTATGCATGAGAGGGGTGTAGAAAAGCTTGGGCTAGTCCCCACCCACAACACACACACACACCAGATGTGTCTGCCTGCTGATACAATTTACATCCTTATAGTATAAGAAAGTGACTTGTGTCAAACAAAGCAGCTGATTCTTCCCCTGGAGTTCATGCAACTCATCTCTTTTTCAGATTCCACAGCCCCTTTCCTACTGCTTCCCTGTTGTTCTCCTTGACACCACAGCTGAGACAGAGTAGTTGTTTGGAATACATCTATAACAATATATTACAGATATCTAAGATTGCACATTTCATCTACCAGTGCTGAGAACTGGAAGGGAGAAATGTAAGTAGATGATGAAAGGGATGGAAAAGTGGTGGATCTTAAATTAAGCCTGTTTGCTGCACTGTTACCAGTTCAATATGTTTTCTCCTGAACAGATGTGGCTACTATTAAAAACCCTTAAAGAGCATATAGCAATCTTGTCAAAATGACACTGGGAACTGTGTCTCTCATTTTTTTGGATATATATGTGCATGTGTGTGTATGCCTGTGTGAAGCAGCCTTCAGCTATAGGCAGCAGAAGCAAATTGAGTGCTTTCTTCCTAGTGCCCCAGCTTAAGTGTATTTCAGAGTTTAATTAAAGCATCATAAGTGGGGATGCATATATTAATTAAGAATATTTACTAATGGTATAGAGTAAGTTGAACATGATCTCCTGATTAAGGACAACAGTGTTGCTGGGGTGGGTTTTTATTTTTACGTAATTGCCTATGTAAGGCGGATACACATTTTATTTTGCCAGTGTTGATGTTTCTCAGTTGCTGCTTTTCCTGCCTTTGATTTACTGCTTGTTTTTGAAACCAGCTGACTTCATTTGGAGAGAAGATTGTCTGGTGAACAATGATCAAAGTGTAAATTTATGCAAATGCAATGCTTCACCTTAATTACCTTGATAGCACTTGTCAGCAGCCTTTTCCAAGGTTTCCCTGATTAGCAAGCTATCACAAATAATTATTATTTCATCTGCAATTAAAATGATGCTGCAAACTGGCTTGTTGCCCAGCCACAGTATTGCATCCCCACCCTCAGCCGGCTCCTCTGGAGTTATGCCACATTGCACATCATAAATTAGCAGTCTGATTTCGTTCCATCATTCTACATAAATCCCTGAACTTTATTATCCTATAAGGCAGGTCCTCTTCCTCACCTTCTAGAGATGAAGATGACTACATAAAAACATTAAATATAGCCCCAGATGGAGTGCTAAGTGTTGTTTTTTGCATATTACTTCCACTGTCTCTCAGAATAAAATTATTTTCTTCTACTGGTGTAGAATGCTTTATTGTTATTATTTCTCAAAAACACATGCATAAGTTTGAGCTTTGTGTGCATTAAAATGTAAAAAGCCACAAAAAACCAGGATTTTAAGGTTCTATTTTGTTTCAAAATGTACACTGAGCAAAGTTCTCTAATAGTGAAGACCTTTTTGGGTCTGAAAAAGACAATCCTTGTGACCCCATAAGTCACCCAAGCTCAACTGTCATTGGACTACAATTCCACCATCCCCGACTACTGGTTGTGCTGGCTGGGGCTGATGAAAGATGGAGTCCAACAAGATCTGGAGTAGGGCTTGCTTTGTTTCTCATTCTTCCCATCTTAAATTCAGTTCTCCACAATTCTGATGCAATTTGTGAATTTTTGTAATAGTAAAAAAACTCCTCTTGAATACTAGTGCAAATATATGTAATTTTGATTATATACACATTTTTGCAAGCAGTTTCCCCTATTAGAATGCATTTTTATGTTATTTTCACTAAAATTTGCATTTTTATGCACCCATTACTCTAATACATGCATTTTTGTAAATACTGGTTCGTTGGACAGCTGCATCACAAAATTCAGATAAGTGTGAATTTTGAAGAATGGTTATGTTTTGGTTATCATATTTTTTTCAGAAAGTGAGGATCTGAAAACTGCAGCTTTCAAATGTGAACTGAACCATCTCTCTCCCATCCCTAATTTGGAGAGCAACACCTTCTTCATGCCTCAATCATATAGAAAGCAACATGAGAAAAGTCTTTGTTTTTTCTCTACATCAGGCTAGTAGGCAATCCTATGCGTATCTACATGGAAGGCGGTCCTAGAGAGTGCAATAGGATTTTCTTCTAGGTTTAGGACTGCAGCTTTAGAAAGACAGGCAGTCACAACAGTAGAACTTGGGGACATCTGACAAAATTGAGATACAGGAGATTCATGACAGATGAAAGAAAGCACTCTTTCAGGCAGCATGTATGGCCCCCAACTTAGAAAAAAAATGGGGGTAAGAAACTCCAGGCTTTGTAAAATAGCATATATGTGAGCCCAACATGTTTCAGATAATGTATAACCAGACTATATCTCACACTATTTTATACCTATTATCCTTTTTCTTATTTATCTTATATGTACATTTATAATGCTCTTCATAAAACAATTTTCTAAAATGCATTGAGATCACAAAAAATGCTATTTTGTAGCATCTGGAATTTCTTCCTTCTCCCCAACCTCTGGTGCCACTAGCCTGATTTAATAGTTTGTTTCCCACATGCTTAGATGACTTCAAAAGCAATGAGAGAGATTCATGGAGGTAAAGTCTATCAATGGCTTCTATCCACGATGGCTATATGCTGCCTAATGGTTCCAGGCAGCAGGCTTCTTCTGACTCCCAGTTTCTGGGGAGAAATGATGGTAGAGGACTATTGCCTTCATGTCCTGTTTGTGGGGATCTCAGAGCTATCTGATTGACCACTGTGATAGAGGGCAGAGGTAGGTGGGCATTTCATTTTCTCCATCAAGTATCTTCTTATGTTCTTAGATGAGTGAAATAGACTCCTGGAAAGGGTGGGCCTTAGAAAGGTCTTTGGCTTCTCACAAGTTCTGTTTTTGTCGGTAGCAGTCTTTTGTTTTTCTTATACAGTCATATATTGGATCCCGAATGCCTTGGCCCCTGAACAAATCAGCTCCCGAACAATCAAAACCTGGAAGTGAGTGTTCCGGTTTTCAAACGTTCTTTCGGAAGCCGAATGTCCAACGGGGCTTCCGCGGCTTCCAATTGGCTGCAGGAGCTTCCTGCAGCCAATCAGAAGCCGTTCTTTGGTTTCTGAATGTTTTGGAAGTCAAACGGACTTCCAGAATGGATTCCGTTCGACTTCCAAGGTACGACTATATATCATATGGCCAGTAATTTCTCTTCGCTTCATAGTATAATTAATTTCCCATATCCTTCTATTGTCATCTTTGGACATTAGCTTAATGACCTTTCTAGCAGCACTTTCCACTGGTCTTAGTTACATGCTTAGGCTTTTCTAATTAATACCCAAGAAGGATGGGAAGTGGACAGCTTCCCCAATGCTTCCCCACTGAGCTGTTTGCCTATGAACACAATAATAATTTATGCATATAACTAGTACATAACGATTCAGTCAGTGAAGACAAAATTAGAACTCAGATATCCAGAAATAGCCATCTGTCACAAACAGCACATTGCAAGCCATATAAATTATGCTAATCCCAAACACCCTCCTGCAGAATCCATGATATTCCAGCATTTTATATTGTGAACACCAGGATATTCCAACTAGCATACAAACAGAGCCAAACATAATTATAATTAATAAAGTTTTTATCATGCATGATCAGGAATTAAAACAGACTCCATAAAGGCATGCATAATAACAGAACACAGAAAAAATCCACAGCTAACTTCCTATAGTGCAGTTGCCTTTCTAAAGGTTGCTGGGCAAAACTATACAAACCAGAACACAAGCTGTCCTTTTTGGCTTCTGCCTTGGGCATACATGATAATGTGCCACCCTAACACATTGTGAATGCAAATACACCATTGGTTCAGGACCATTACAAACAACCTCTCTCACTCTCCGCAACCCACCCTCTGCCCACATCCCACAATAACTCTTGCTCTCCTCCTCATGGACTCACCCACACAAACTCCTGCTCAGACTCTCTCTCCTCCCACCCTCCTTCCATGAAGTTTTGAGGATGAGGAGGAGCTCAAATACATGAAAAAATGTCTGGTTTGAAGTCCAAACAGGACAGGGGACACTCCCCCTCCAAAAAAGGACGATCACTTTTTTCTAGGTATGGGTGGCAACCCTAATGACGACTGCAGCGAGGAAGCCTCCTGCACTTGTGGAGGCTCCCACATGTTTTGGAATCCTGGAAACCCCCATGGAAGGTGATTAACCTTTGAACATGCAAAAAGTGACAGAGATGGGGGTAGAGCTGGCCCACTTACACGGCTGTCCCCTGGGCAATGCATTGAACCCTACAATGTGTGCCTGATGAGGGCATGTATCCACACACATGCACGTTCCACGTTCCACATAAGAGATTCTCACATGAAGATAGTGGGGACATCAACCATTAGATCCACAGCTTGCTCCTCTGCTAAAACAGCCAAATTTCACAATATTGTGTCATATGCAAGTTGGGGCTTGGGTAGAAATGAATTAATTTCATTTTGGTGTTTAAAAATTTGAAAGGCAAATGTCAGGTCTTATATCAAAAGCCCTGTCACAAAATATATTTGTATGTCAATTAACTACCTAGGCAAAGGGAACTTGATTGTGCATAAATTTAGGACCTGCCAACCATTATAGCCATCATTAAAATATAAGGCATCTGCAGAGAATATTTGTCAATAGAAGAAACCATAAAAGGGCTGTCTCAATGGTTTAACATTTGTGAAGTAGTAATAAACGGCACATTACAGACTAGTAAATTCTGAAAACAAAATGCAAACCTAAGACATAAAAATACTGTTAATATCAGCAACTCTGAAAAATTAGAACACAAAATAGATTAAAAACTTCATTTAGAAAAATTAATGAATGTATGCATAACGTTAAAGCAGAGACGGATGGTAAGATCAGGCTGATTCACATTTAAGTGAACTGGTCTAGCAGAAAAGATTAATAAAAGTACAAAAGCCTACAACATCTTGATCACACTGGCCATTAAATTTATCCTCCTGTAATGTTGCTGCCAATTCCAAGAAGAGCATTAGGACTCATTTGTTCCATTTAAATTTGAAAAGGCAGTGTCATTTAGAGTAAGACTGAATCCTGTAAATCAATTACTTCCAAAAGAATTCAGGGAAGAAATATGCATAACTTTAATTAATGTCATGATCAAGTCAAAGTTAAGCACTTTTTAGGTACCATAGATTTCTCACTGACATCAACAGGGCATAAAAGTGCTTAACTTTCGGCATGGCTATGCAAACTCTATCTGTGGATGGTGGTGCAGATGCAAACCCTGCCTACAACCACTTCATACATGTCGTTCTACATGCTTAGTCCCCAACCAGCAGTTTGTTGAGCAAGGAAGGTCTTCAGGGGGGTTGTACACACATTCACCAAATGTGTGTAGTACCCCCTGAATGACTGAGGTCCCTGTTAAAGCAAGGCCCTTGATTTGTGTGAGGCACTCTACAAATGTTCCAGCAAACGTAAGTAGAAGCCCCATGAGGGATGGTGACGCCACAATGTATGGCTGATGTGTCAAAGTAAGGGTAGCAAAAACACAGCTAGGAAGATCAAATCATATATATGACTACCACTCTTCTTTGGAAATAAAACCAAGGTCCAGACTTTAACATTCAAAAGCTTTACTTGCAGAAACATATAGATGAAATTAAACAGGTCTGGTCCTGACCGGACATGCAACTTTGCTTTCTTTCAGCAGAGAAGAAGCACTCCAACACTCTATTCAACTTAGCAGTGTTCACAGTGGATTCTAAAACACACTCATCTTGCTTCACATAAAATGGATTCTCTCCTCCCATGTTATCAACGTTATCCAATCACATGAGGACTACTAGAGAACTCTCTAGAACTCAGTTACCAACCTATCAAATTCAAACACATAGTAATGCATACAAGCATTTACAATTTTAGTTAATTAAATTACTATACTTAACATGATGGACATTGTTTAAGTTTTTGAGGCATAGGTTTGGCCAGCCTGATGCCATTGCAGCTGAGTAGTAAGAAAAATAAAGTGAAATGGATCAGCTTGTATCACCACATGGTATGTTTTGTCCTTAATTACAACACTCACTTCTCCCTAGAGGGGCCTCTTAATTAGCGATTGGGGTTTCAAAAATTATACAACATTCCCGCACCAGGGCATATTTTATAATTAGATGATGATGATGATGATGATGACGACGACGATAAGAAAGAATCTCCTAAGATGCTGATATGGCAATCTATCCTTGCATGGGAAAATTTACAAGAATAGATAAAAGGGGGAAAGGGTGGAGAAGGAAGCTGCAAGTGATTTTGATCGCGAAGAAAAAATGCTATGTGATGAGATGTCTTTGAACATTACCAAGGACAATGGTTATGTTAATTTGTCTGTGCCAGAAAATGGAATTATTTACAGCCTTGGGCTACTGGTTTATGTTCATGTTGTTGCTTCTGAGATTGCTTGAATGAGACAATCAAACAACTTCATAGAGCTGATAACAGAAAGATTTATACCGCTGCAGTAGAAACATAAAGGGGGGAAGGCGTCTGTTATTTTGTGATGGAAAACATAAGGAGATGTAGTAAGTGTGGGGAAGTGGGGAAGAAGACAACTGGCATTAAGTCTTAAGGGCAAGTAATTGAACTTCCTTAATTAAGAATGAGGCATATGATAAGTCACATTGAATTGACTGAGGAACATGAATGGACTGAAAAGGTACCACCATATCAGTTTTGAGCTTTCACTCCTACTTTGTTTTATGATGCCATCAGCAGGCAAGGGGACATCTGTGTGTGTCTATATGAGAAACTCAAATGTTTAAAACCCAGCCTTGACCTTGCACTATATAAATTAATGGGGAGGCCCATGCATTAGGGAAGTGATGGCCAAAGGAGATGAGAATAAAATTGCCCTTGGCCACAACACTTCCTAACTTTCTATCATCTTCATATGGGCTTTTCTTCTCAGGGATCATTTTCAGTCCGTGTCGGGAGTTCTAAATATTGACATAAATGTAACCGCTTGGAGAAAATGTCTCTGAAACATGACAGGATTATGATGCTGGTTTTTAAAATCATGGGTTTTTAAACATGGGTGTTATAAAGAAAGTGAACATGGAAAAGAAATTGGAACTCACAAGGAATTGCAGGCAAAGGAAGAGAGAGGAATGGATTCTATAGATTTCCTTTTTTTCTCTCCACTCCCTCCCCAAGCGAATTGCTCATTAAAGAGAATAGTTAGGTAAAGGTTTGGGGTTTTTTTAACCCTTCCGCTGAGGGAAATGTTACCCCAAAATTCTTAACTGAGAACTTTCAGCTCAAATTTGAGTGTGGCTGGATGTGAGAGTGGATGGCCAAAAAAAGAGTGAAATTACTCCAGCTGCTGCAAAACACTGCAACTAGACTCTTGATGCAGGCAGACAGTGGCCAACACATAACTCTCGTGTTCAAAAACTTGCACTGGCTGGCCATATGCTACTGAACTAGATTCAGGTTCTTATATTAATTTTCAGCCCCTTAACAAATACCTCAGGACCTCCTGATCCTTTATATCCTTGATTGGTCATTGGTGTCCGCCATGGCTGAGGTATATGCCTCAAATTCACAAGGATATGTTGAGGTCAGACAGGCCTCCTCCCTGTTGAACTTCTAGAGCTCATTACAGGTTCTTCTTCTTCTTCTTCTTCTTCTTCTTCTTCTTCTTCTTCTTCTTCTTCTTCTTCTTCTTCTTCTTCCTCCTCTTCCTCTTCTTCTTCTTCTTCTTCTTCTTCTTCTTCTTCTTCTTCTTCTTCTTCCAGCAGGTTGTTTAATTGAAATTTGATTTTATATATTTAACTAATTTTTAGTCATATTGTATTTAGTCTCCTATAGACTGCTTAGAGGCAACTATCATAAAGCAGTAAACAAATTGTTGAAGTAATACTAATGATAATAAATAACATCAAATGACTCAAAGCTGTACCCATTCCATCATTCACTGTAGCCAAACTTTCTGACTCTGGATCTTCTTATCATCACTTGCAAGCAGCTTATTTCTCTTGGTGTGAGCTTGATTTCCCCTGCCTTTCTTTCATCAACCACAAGGCAGCTTCCAGACATCTTCAACTCACACAGGGACATGTAAGTGTTGTCCCATGTTCTAAATGCTAGCATATTTCTTCCTCTCACGGAACATTGACTTCTTTTTATTGAATCTGAAGAAACCTTGATACAACTTTGGTGTGTACAAGAAATACATGGTATCCAGAAGGCTGCTTCATACATTTTTAATTTTTACTATTCCACTAGGACAGCTTGCAAGCATACGCTACAACTGCTCATAAAACTTAACTTTCCCTTTCCAAGATTAATATTAATGAAAGGTCAATGGACAAAATTCTCGTATCTACAACTATGATAAATAGGCAATTTTCTAGCAAAGAAAAGGAATCTCAACTAGTTCTCAGGCATATGTGGGGGGATGACTCTGCAGAAAGTAGAGTGTTTACATGACAGAAATATGACTGAAATTTTTGGTATTATGATGTTAGATATTGATACAGTAGGAATATCACTACAAATGCCTTTATGTTGTTGTTGTTGTTGTTTTGTCGTTTAGTCATGTCCGACTCTTTGTGACCCCATGGACCAGAGCACGCCAGGCACTTCTGTCTTCCACTGCCTCCCGCAGTTTGCTCAAACTCATGTTGGTAGCTTCGAGAACACTATCCAACCATCTTATCCTCTGTTGTCCCCTTCTCCTTGTGCCCTCCATCTTTCCCAACATCAGGGTCTTTTCCAGGGAGTCTTCTCTTCTCATGAGGTGGCCAAAGTATTGGAGCCTCAGCTTCACGATCTGTCCTTCCAGTGATCACTCAGGGCTGATTTCCTTAAGAATGGATAGATTCAATCTTCTTGCAGTCCATGGGACTCTCAAGAGTCTCCTCCAGCACCATAATTCAAAAGCATCAATTCTTCGGCGATTAGCCTTCTTTATGGTCCAGCTTTCACTTCCATACATCACTACTGGGAAAACCATAGCTTTTACTATACGGACCTTTGTTGGCAAGGTGATGTCTCTACTTTTTAAGATGCTGTCCCCTTCATGGATCACTGCCTCCCCTTCATGGATCACTGCCGTGCCGTGGCAAAAGGGCTTGAATAACTCAGAGAAGCTATGAACTATGCCGAGCAGGGCACCCAAGATGAACAGGTCATAGTGGAGAGTTTTGACCAAACGTGATCCACCTGGAGGAGGAACCAGCAAGCCATTCCAGTATCCCTGCCAAGAAAACTCTATGGACAAAGACAACAAATGCCTTTATAGTCATGGAAAACAAAGGTTTTACTCAGTGCTTTTTTTCCTTAAAAATGTTTAGGGGTACTCTCATTTTCCTACTCATATTGAAACACTGCCCCTCAATGAGGGCAAACTTAGATTCACAAAATGTTTAGGGGGATGCGTATTGAATGTTTTACTGAATGTTCCATCAGTTTGCTTTTCAACACAAAGGCAGCAATATCAGTGTGAGGGATTCCTCATCTTAAAAAAAACACACACCCTCCTTAACCATACATTTTGGTGGCTATTTGCAGATATCACTCCTTCCCACTGGATTTTGCAGTGCTATTTTTTTCTTTGTTTCAATAGCAAGCACAGCTAATCAGGGGCTATGACTTTAACATGATGCTATCAAAATGTGACCTAAGCTATCAGATTTGGTTATGTGCATCTCCTCTTTTCTCACCCCTGTCCCACTCAGAGGTGGGGCAAAGTCCACCCTGTTTCAGATTTTCTGCCAGACGAAAGCCTCCCTGGTGTTGACATGTTCTGCCAGCATCTTTTGGCAGATCCACCAGCAGATCTCTACCATGTAATTGCACTCTTAAAGTATTTATACTACCCCATGTTTTGGGGACGGGGGACTGAAAACATTTGGTTTTATGATGTGATAAACTTTTTTAACAGAGGACGAGATGGTTGGACAGTGTTCTCGAAGCTACCAGCATGAGTTTGACTAAACTGTGGGAGGTAGTGGAAGACAGAAGTGCCTGGCATGCTCTGGTCCATGGGGTCACGACTAAACGACTAAACAACAACAACCTTTTTAAAATACTTAAACACTTCCCTGCAAGTATTTTTCCTTCCTCACAAATAATAAAATGACGTGTCTCAAAGATTCAAGCAGGTTTGACTTCTGCAACATAAACATTCAATCTCAAGGAATGCATTTCTCTAACTTAACAAGGGTGGGGGAGATGCCTGAAATGATTTTGCTCCCCCTATGCCAAAGGAGTGAAAATAACATAAGAAAGTGATTGCCAAGGCTCCATGCTGCTCTCCGATACTGTTGGCTCCAGCTGGTGCAGTGACGTAACTTGGGCTGTTGTGCCATTCTAAGACTCACCCCTCAACCTCATCACCTTCACAGCAGCAGCTGATGTTGCTTTGAATATTTTACTGTGGCCTGCAATTTACTAAGCTCTAATGGCTCACATGACTCCATTTGGAGAAAAATCCATATTGGGAGGGAGAGAAAGCTTTGCATTCATGCCTTGCTGAATATTTCCTTTTCAGCCATGCCATGGACTGAGGGGCAGCCTTCAAATCATGAATTTGAACAAAAGACTGCTCTCCAGTGGTCATAAGAACATGCTCTATTATAGTACAGAACAGTCAACTGGAAATCAATCTGGCAGGGTACTTATTGTTAAGGAAATCAAAACAAGTGAAGTAATAAAAGTCTAGGGACAATTTCTCTTGAGACTTTGCTAGTGGAAATGACAGGTGTTTGGGGATAACTATTCTATTGGCCCCCTTCATGGATCACTGCCTTGCCGTGGCGAAGGGGCTTGAAGAACTCAGAGAAGCTATGAACTATGCCGAGCAGGGCACCCAAGATGAACAGGTCATAGTGGAGAGTTTTGACCAAACGTGATCCACCTGGAGGAGGAACCGGCAAGCCACTCCAGTATCCCTGCCAAGAAAACTCCATGGACAAAGACAACAGGCATATAAAAGTTATGACACTGGAAGATGAGCCCCTCAGGTCGGAAGGCGTCCAACATGCTACTGGGGAAGAGCGGAGGGCAAGTACAAGTAGATCCAGAGCTGATGAAGCGGCTGGGCCAAAGCCGAAAGGACGCTCAGTTGCGGATATGCCTGGAAGCGAAAGGAAAGTCCAATGCTGTAAAGAAAAATATTGCATAGGAACCTGGAATGTAAGAACCATGAACATGGGTAAGTTGGAGGTGGTCAAAAATGAGATGGCAAGAATAAATATTGACATCCTGGGCATCAGTGAACTAAAATGGACGGGAATGGGTGAATTCAGTTCGGATGACCATCATATCTACTACTGTGGGCAAGAAACCCGTAAAAGAAATGGAGTGGCCCTCATAGTCAACAAAAGAGTGGCAAAAGCTGTACTGGGATGCAATCTCAAAAATGATAGAATGATCTCGATACGAATCCAAGGCAGACCTTTTAACATCACAGTAATCCAAGTTTATGCACCAACTACTGGTGCTGAAGAAACTGAAATTGACCAATTCTATGAAGACTTACAACACCTTATAGAAGTGACACCAAAGAAGGATGTTCTTCTCATTATAGGGGATTGGAATGCTAAAGTAGGGAGTCAAGAGATAAAAGGAACAACTGGCAAGTTTGGCCTTGGAGATCAAAACGAAGCAGGGCAAAGGCTAATAGAGTTCTGTCAAGAGAACAAGCTGGTCATCACAAACACGCTTTTCCAACAACACAAGAGACGACTCTACACATGGACATCACCAGATGGGCAGCATCGAAATCAGATTGATTATATTCTCTGCAGCCAAAGATGGAGAAGCTCGATACAGTCAGCAAAAACAAGACCTGGAGCTGACTGTGGCTCAGATCATCAGCTTCTTATAGCAAAATTCAAGCTTAAACTGAAGAAAGTAGGAAAAACCACTGGGCCGGTAAGATACAATCTAAGTCAAATCCCTTATGAATACACAGTGGAAGTGAGGAACAGGTTTAAGGATTTAGATTTGGTGGACAGAGTGCCTGAAGAACTATGGATGGAGGCTCGTAACATTATACAGGAGGCAGCAACGAAAACCATCCCAATGAAAAGGAAATGCAAGAAAGCAAAGTGGCTGTCCAATGAGGCCTTACAAATAGCGGGGGAGAGAAGACAAGCAAAATGCAAGGGAGATCGTGAAACATACAGGAAATTGAATGCAGATTTCCAAAGAATAGCAAGGAGAGACAAGAAGACCTTCTTAAACAAGCAATGCAAAGAAATAGAGGAAAGCAATAGAATGGGAAGAACCAGAGATCTGTTCAAGAAAATTGGAGATATGAAAGGAACATTTCATACAAAGATTTCCATAATAAAGGACAAAAGTGGAAAGGACCTAACAGAAGCAGAAGACATCAAGAAGAGGTGGCAAGAATACACAGAGGAATTATACCAGAAAGAAACGGATGTCTCATGTACCCCAGGTAGTGTGGTTGCTGACCTTGAGCCAGACATCCTGGAGAGTGAAGTCAAATGGGCCTTAGAAAGCACTGCAAATAACAAGGCCAGTGGAAGTGATGGTATTCCAGCTGAACTATTTAAAATTTTAAAAGATGATGCTGTTAAGGTGCTACACTCAATATGCCAGCAAGTTTGGAAAACTCAGCAGTGGCCAGAAGATTGGAGAAGATCAGTCTACATCCCAATCCCAAAGAAGGGCAGTGCCAAAGAATGCTCCAACTATCGCACAATTGCACTAATTTCTCACGCTAGCAAGGTTATGCTTAAAATTCTACAAGGAAGGCTCAAGCAGTATGTGGACCGAGAACTCGCAGAAGTGCAAGCTGGATTTAGAAGAGGCAGAGGAACCAGAGACCAAATTGCAAACATGCGCTGGATTATGGAGAAAGCTAGAGAGTTCCAGAAAGACATTTACTTCTGCTTCATTGACTATGCAAAAGCCTTTGACTGTGTCGACCATGGCAAACTATGGCAAGTTCTTAAAGAAATGGGAGTGCCTGATCACCTCATCTGTCTCCTGAGAAATCTCTATGTGGGACAAGAAGCTACAGTTAGAACTGGATATGGAACAACTGACTGGTTCAAAATTGGGAAAGGAGTACGACAAGGCTGCATTTTGTCTCCCTGCTTATTTAACTTATATGCAGAATTCATCATGCGAAAGGCTGGGCTGGATGAATCCCTAGCCGGAATTAAGATTGCCGGAAGAAATATCAACAACCTCAGATATGCAGATGGCACAACCTTGATGGCAGAAAGTGAGGAGGAATTAAAGAACCTTTTATTGAGGGTGAAAGAGGAGAGTGCAAAATATGGTCTGAAGCTCAACATCAAAAAAACGAAGATCATGGCTACTGGTCCCATCACCTCCTGGCAAATAGAGGGGGAAGAAATGGAGGCAGTGGGAGATTTTACTTTCTTGGGCTCCATGATCACTGCAGATGGTGACAGCAGCCACGAAATTAAAAGACGCCTGCTTCTTGGGAGAAGGGCAATGACAGGCCTAGACAGCATCTTGAGAAGTAGAGACATCACCTTGCCAACAAAGGTCCGTATAGTTAAAGCTATGGTTTTCCCAGTAGTGATGTATGGAAGTGAGAGCTGGACCATAAAGAAGGCTGATCGCCGAAGAATTGATGCTTTTGAATTATGGTGCTGGAGGAGACTCTTGAGAGTCCCATGGACTGCAAGAAGATCAAACCTCTCTATTCTGAAGGAAATCAGCCCTGAGTGCTCACTGGAAGGACAGATTGTGAAGCTGAGGCTCCAGTACTTTGGCCACCTCATGAGAAGAGAAGACTCCCTGGAGAAGACCCTGATGTTGGGAAAGATGGAGGGCACAAGGAGAAGGGGGCGACAGAGGACGAGATGGTTGGATAGTGTTTTCGAGGTTACCAGCATGAGTCTGACCAAGCTGCGGGGGGCAGTGGAGGACAGGAGTGCCTGGCGTTCTCTGGTCCATGGGGTCACGAAGAGTCGGACACGACTAAACGACTAAACAACAATTCTATTGGCATCTAAGCCATTACAGTATGTTCACTGGCCAGAGCAAAACTTAACCATAAGTACCTAGGAACAGCCTAGGTGACCTAGTTTGTCATAGAGACAGCAATATGTGTGATCAATAACCACACTTTTGCTGGTGGATGACTAGTATTGGCAACCCCAACTCTACAGAGATGGGGTGCCATGTTCAGGAATAATGACTGAATTGGGATCTATTCTGTCCTTCTTGCTTTATTTATATGAAGACACATTTCTGCAAGAATGAGTAGCCTCACATTCAGGAGGTCAGAGGGGATATCATTGTTCTTTTTTCAAAGTGTGGTTGAAAGGCAGCTATAATTTAGGGGGCAGTGTTGCTGAAGTGTCCAGTTAAATGCTTTATGGTGTCCCGGTGTTTGGTACATTTCTTTTATCAGTATGTTAACAATACACACATTTCAATTCATGCTTCATCTTTTTTTTTAATCACCATTACCTCTAGAAGGAAAATGCCACATAAGTGATAGTTGGGAGGCATGACTATCTCAGTGTGCTCCCAAAAGATGAAGGTGGTTTGGAAATAAGAAAAGAACTAAGAAACAGCAAGAGCAAATTCCAATAATAGCAAGCCTTGAAGTTTCTATGAATCTTTCAAGGACTTTGGATGCTGTTTTTCTCTTCTTTAATAAACTGTCCTTCTGCATTTTCCATCTTGAATCTCTTTATAAAGGACAGTTTCCCAACACCCCATAATACTCTTGTGTGACCAAACAACTCAAATGTCTCATGTAGTTGAGAGGGTGCTGAACCTGTCTTTCATTTGGCACAGGAGACAGATATAGCTCCATCTCTGTTGTCTACTGAGTATGCCTTTTAAAATGTTTCACTTATAAATGAATAGCTCTAGCCTTCTTGAAGTATTCCAAACTGGCAACAAAAAACAAGTGTGGGGGACAAGTGTGAGCTCCACTGCCCCAACCATTTCTGTTTCAACACCTTCCAGCTCACTGAAGGTGACTATCCACAATGTGCTGCCTTTTTTAAATCTGTGGAGGCTCCTCATGTGTTTCAGACCCGGGAGATATCAGGGTTCCAGAGCACGTGGTGAGGTTCCACAGATGCAAAAGACTTGTCACACACACACACACACACACACAGCCACATTCCACAAGTTAGTTGAAAACAGCAGTGGTGGTGGGTAGCTAGTACGCTCACTACTTTAGAACAACTGGGGTAAAGAAATGTGGTGCCACAGTTGGGGATACAGTAGCTAATATGGCTTTCCCCTCTGTAGTCTTGACATTGGCTGACTTATCCCTCCTGTGACCCTTGGCAGGTACCCAATGATGCCGACCTCTCACCCTGTCTCTGACATTGAAACAGGGAGGGCTGTTTACTGGGCAGATTACTGGGCAAAACCACTGACAGCTCTGATATGATATAGGGGAGGAGGCTTCTTGCTTTCCACCCTGGTGTTGCAGTGGTGAAGGCAGGGAGTGACCTCTCAGGTGGGCGCCATTGTCATTATAAGAGAACAAGGAAGGTGGTTCATGGTGAGTTCTGGCACCTCTTTTTCTAGAAAAATAGCACTGGTGGTCACTATTGGATTGACAGGCCTCCCGAGCCAACATGGAGTCTCCAAGTTTGTCTGCCTTCCTCCAGGTGACAGGTGGAGGGTTTGAATTGCCAGCTGGGTGACAGAGCTTTTGGTTGTTGTTGTTGGTGATGATGATGATGATAATGACGGTGCAGGCAGCTTGTAAGCTGCAAATTATTGCACTGAATCTCTGGGGGTCTATACTTGCCCCCTCCCAATTAACCTTCAGGATGCAGTAGTGTGAGGAAATGTACAGGAAGAAAAAGAACTGGGTTGGGTTCAAGAGGAGGAGGGGGTTATGAGTACCTGGAGATCTACATTTGGCCCTCAATTCAGAGTTTCAGAGGCTCCAGAGCTCACTGGGAAGTGGGCTGAGGGTGCAGGAAGTACTCTAGTCTGTATTATGTTTCAGATCAATTTGCCACTAATTTTTTTAACCCCTCATACCGTAGATTCTGGCTTTTAAGATGACTTTTTAACCCCGAAAAGAGGTTAACAAGTCGGGGATCATCTTATACGCCGGACACAGCTTTCTCCCGGCACAGAGCCTGCCCACTACTGCTTCGGAAGCTGCTGAAGCTACCGCCACCACAGCTGCCAATTTGGGGGGTTGTCTAATACGCCCAGTAGCCTAATATGCCAGAATCTACGGTAATTGTGTGATAGTGAAGGAATTCACAATATAGTCAGCCTTGATGATCCATGTCATTTTTTTTTTTTTAGGTTCCTCTTATTTCATCTCATCCTGCCACAAAAGCAGTTGTGTTGAGCATGCATTAAGAAATGCATCTTTTTTCCTGTGGAAATGGTTACCCATTCACCCTGCTCTTTTTCACCATTCTCAGCAATGCAACCCAATCTTAACATTTGTTGTTGTTGTTTAGTCATTTAGTCATGTCCGACTCTTCGTGACCCCATGGACCAGAGCACGCCAGGCACTCCTGTCTTCCACTGCCTCCCACAGTTTGGTCAAACTCATGCTGGTAGCTTTGAGAACACTGTCCAACCATCTCATCCTCTGTTGTCCCCTTCTCCTTGTGCCCTCCATCTTCCCCAACATCAGGGTCTTTTCCAGGGAGTCTTCTCTTCTCATGAGGTGGCCAAAGTATTGGAGTCTCAGCTTCACGATCTGTCCTTCCAGTGAGCATTCAGGGCTTATTTCCTTAAGAATGGATAGGTTTGATCTTCTTGCAGTCCATGGGACTCTCAAGAGTCTCCTCCAGCACCATAATTCAAAAGCATCAATCCTTCGGCGATCAGTCTTCTTTATGGTCCAGCTCTCACTTCCATACATCACTACTGGGAAAACCATAGCTTTAAGTATACGGACCTTTGTTGGCAAGGTGATGTCTCTGCTTTTTAAGATGGTGTCTTGGTTTGTCATTGCTTTTCTCCCAAGAAGCAGGCGTCTCTTAATTTTGTGGCTGCTGTCACCATCTGCAGTGATCATGGAGCCCAAGAAAGTAAAATCTCTCACTGCCTCCATTTCTTCCCCTTCTATTTGCCAGGAGGTGATGGGAGGAGTGGCCATGATCTTCTTTTTTTTGATGTTGAGCTTCAAACCATATTTTGCGCTCTCCTCTTTCACCCTCATTAAAAGGTTCTTTAATTCCTCCTCACTTTCTGCCATCAATGTTGTGTCATCTGCATATCTGAGGTTGTTGATATTTCTTCCAGCAATCTTAATTCCGGCTAGGAATTCATCCAGCTCAGCCTTTCGCATGATGAATTCTGCATATAAGTTAAATAAGCAGGGAGACAAAATACAGCCTTGTCGTACTCCTTTCCCAATTTTGAACCAATCAGTTGTTCCATATCCAGTTCTAACTGTAGCTTCTTGTCCCACATAGAGATTTCTCAGGAGACAGATGAGGTGATCAGGCACTCCCATTTCCTTAAGAACTTGCCATAGTTGCTGTGGTCGACACAGTCGAAGGCTTTTGCATAGCCAATGAAGCAGAAGTAGATGTCTTTCTGGAACTCTCTAGCTTTCTCCATAATCCAGCGCATGTTTGCAGTTGCAGAAGTAGATGTCTTTCTGGAACTCTCTAGCTTTCTCCATAATCCAGCGCATGTTTGCAATTTGGTCTCTGGTTCCTCTGCCTCTTCTAAATCCAGCTTGCACTTCTGGGAGTTCTCGGTCCACATACAAGGGGAGAGAATTTTCCAGATAAAAAATGGCGGTGTTACAGCTGAGAAGGAGAAATCTGAGTGTTCATTTTTTAGGAATTCACAAAGTTCACCTTGTTGCTTGTTGGGTAACAACTCTAGAAAAGACATGACAGCATCAAGGTAACAAAGACTACTAACAGTTGGAAATGACAAAGGCTACTCGTTGCTTTTGTTTCATTTTAAAGATGCTCTGCTACCAGCTGTGAAGGATGACCTCCTAAGAGCAGTGTGAAAGATTTGTCTGCTGTGTATGTGTGCAGAAAATAATAATAATTTAATGCAGGTCACGCGGGAAGACAAGAAGGGGAAACTATTGAACTGTTGTGATTCCGAGCGTGTTTATCTGGCCATAAGTTTTATTTATTTCAACAGAACTTACTTAGAGGCAAGTATTCTTAAGGACAAAAAGCCGAAGACAAAAGAACATTTTGTTACTTATTTCAATCCCACTCTTCCCTGCAAAGAAAGGTCATACACTGAAAGCACATCCAATACACATTTAAAGCATATGTTAAAGGTAGTGGTAATTGTAGTTCTATGAGGGGGAAACTAAAGTTCCCAGGATTCTTTGGGTGTGCTTTCAATACATTTTAAAACAATACATTTTAAAATAAAAGAAAATATATTTAAAGCATTTTTAAACAATTAAGAACATCTAAAAACAAATTCAGACAAAAAGCCATCTTAAGAAATACCTAATCTCATAAAACAATAGAGCTATCAAAACACACCGATATTTTAACAAGAGAAGGGGAATGTGAGGTATTAAAAAGCAAAGAGAAAAAGAAATTGAGTCAATCACACCTGTAGGTTCCTTTTCATACTCCAGAACAAAGGTACAGGAACAGAGGGAGACATAGTCAAAACAAAATAAAAAAATTCCTTCCAGTAGCACCTTAAAGACCAACTAAGTTAGTTCTTGGTATGAGCTTTTGTGTGCATGCACACTTCTTCAGATACCTTCTTCAGGGGGAGACATAGTAACTATATATTTTTAGGAAAGCATTTGCTGTGTTCCCATGATACTCTTAATCTCTGCGTCATGGATTCAAGCCCCACATTGGGCAAAAAGATTCCTCCATTGCAGGGGTTGGACTAGATGACCCTCAGGGTCCCTTCCAATTCTATGATCCTATGAAGGAGACTCCACCACCTGTCTTGGGAGCCCATTCCTGTAGCTATGTCTCTGGAAAACTATCATTTCATTTAAAACAGGGCTAGGGATGGGAAAAAGTCAAAGAGGGGTAGTGGAGTGAATCTCTACCCATCCACATTCAAAAACTACTCCAAGCAAAACAAAGAACAGCATATGCAATCCTTAGGAGGCAGGATAGCAAACTTGTAGGCTTCTGTTTGTTCAAAGTGGCATGCTTGGAGTTTATTACTATTCATCTCTTGCTCTTCAAGTGCTGTGCTCAACAACTAGGTATGAAGGTGATAATTACCTCCCTGTTGCAGGCAGAAGCTGATTTGCATATCTACCCAAGGGAAGCAGGATGGCTCTAAATGTGTATCAGAAACACTCCCTTATTTGGAATCTGGTGTATTCCTCCCCGCCACACAAAGAGAAAGTGGTAAAATAAAGGCAAAAGGCTGGTTCAATAGTAATCACTTTATACTCTCTTGTTTATCCCTTATGCAACAGGTATAAAGGCCATGCTTTGCATCAAGCTGATATATTGAAGGTTTCTGAATGCTTCTTACTGTGTTAATATTAAATCAGTAGTAGTAGATTAAGCTTCTCCCTGTGCAATCCTATGCGTTGTCAGCTCAGAAATAAGTCCCATTGCATTTAATGGGGTTTACTCCCAGGTTACCATCTAAATTCTTTGCTGGCTTGTTTATGGGTGTTGAAGCACAGCAGTCTATGTCTCTGTTTTCATAAGCTAGAGATAGATGAGAGGACCATTCAAAACATATGAAAAGTTGCACTCCTGTATCCAGGCAACCTGACTTATGCCCAGTCATGGAGAATATTGTGTATCCTTAAGGATTCACAAATCGTAAGAGGGGGCCCAAGCAGCCACAGTCTTGTTCTTTTGCTTTACTGCGCATGGCGTAAAGAATGCACAGCAGCAATACTCGAGTTGTGGGAGTAGTTATGTCATGGGGAAACCAGCTTTAGTGACATCTTCATAGAAAATAGCTTTATGAATCCATGCAAGCTAGTCAAAAAGAGCAACATGACAAATATTTCAGAAATCAAAAGATTTGCTTTTGTTAATTCAACATCTATAAATTCCATATAGAGGGGAAAATACAATGAAATTATGCAAAGAGATGGCACATCATGGGCCATATTTTTCTATCCAGAAACTATAGAAAACTATTGCACCTTTTCCCTAATGTCATATATCTATCATCTCTCTCTCTCTCTCTCTCTCTCTCTCTCTCTCTCACACACACACACACACACACACTCGCTCTCATCTATCTATCATCTATCTATCATCTATCTATCTATCTATCTATCTATCTATCTATCATCTATCTATCTATCTATCTATCATCTATCTCTATCATCTATCTATCTATCTATCTATCTATCTATCATCTATCTATCTATCTATCTATATCTATCTATCTATCTATCTATCTATCTATCTATCTATCTATCATCTATCTATCTATCTATCTATCTATCTATCTATCTATCTATCTATCATCTATCTCTATCTATCTATCATCTATCATCTATCTATCTATCTAATCTAATCTATCTATCATCTATCTATCTGCCTATCATCTATCTGGGTTGGGAGGGTGACTCTGCAGTACCGCCCCCCACCCCGCCCAACACCAGCTATTCCTGATGCAATGTAATGGGAAAAGGGTACTTTTCTCTTCTGCTGATGACCAGACAAAGACGTTGCATGAAAAGCATAAATTGTTCATCAGAAACCTAAATAATTCTAACTGGTGAGAGTCTACTCATCATTAATGAATCAGCACAGACCACGGCTCTTGGCTCAGCCTTTCCCAGTACACCTTACCTTAGATATTCTCTCAAATGGATAGTTAGTTATAGGCTTCACCTTGTTTGTGAAAAAGCATGACGTGTGGAGAATGGGCCCTGACAGCTTTATTACAAAGGCTACTGACTTGCAATAATGTGCTTATGTTGCATGAACGCGAGTCCAGCATGTCCGGAAACTCACAGACCTGATTGCCAGCATGACCAAAATAAGGCCAATGGGCAGGTACAGATGTCTTGCAATATCAACATGGAAATTGACCAGCCAAGGTACAGAATTTGCTCGGTCACCCTTACCATGATAATGAAAAACTAATGAGATTTTAATTGCTCATCAAAATAAATTATTCCCCTCCAGCCAGAGCAGCTTTTTCAGGACTGATATACAGTAAACTATGTTAGCAATAAATTCACAACTACATATTGGAATGTCAGAAGGATGCTTGAGTCCCGATACCAAGCTAGAACTGACCTTAAAGTAATCTTGCCTGACCTCTGCAATGAAACATATTCCTCCCTACCCAGGAGATTGATGGTAAGCTACTCTTTCTAATCCTGGTTCTTCCATCTATAGACACACTGCAGCCTCCATTGTGTTAACAGCAACACAGCTGCCTGTTTCAAGTATAGTGTTGTTATAAAAACAGGGTGGAATTCAACTAATATTGACTCAGTGTAGTCTCACTGGAATTAATGGATCCAATTTAGTCTTGGTCCTTAATTTTGGTGTCTCTACTCTGAGTAGGCCTAGTATTGAATTCCACACACTATATATACCAGTAGATTTTGCACAGAACACCATTCTGGCCTATTTCTCTGCCTGTTAGAAATGCCTGAGGAAGTACATTAACATCAAGGACCTTACGATTAGAGAAACCAGATGTTTCTCCTCTATTGGGAACACTCCAGAAATGCATCTTAGCGCCAAGAAATGAAGTTTGTTGCCTGAGGTGAGGTGCACAAATATTTAGCTTATTTGACTGAATGTACTTATTAAACTTGCCTTGCTCTATAATTGTAGTCATTTCATGGATCGAGGACAACGTGAATGCCACCAAAACAGAAACTTTTGTTTCATGTGTGCCACCAATGTGGAGGACACCTACCAGTAATTGAATGAACAGAAATAACTCTTTGCTCTGGCAGAATAACTCTGTGTTCATTTTACTCTAATGCATTTTCTTCTCAGGTTAGATCCAGACTCCATCATGGTTAGAATAGACCCACTGAAACCAGTGGATGTGACAGGTATCTGGATCAACCTGTTTTCTTTATAGGCTTTTTCTATATAGCACTTCAAGAAGAGTTATAGCTGATTTTGCTTAAATATATGTCAAATCAAATGTGTGGGTTCTGACTTGGGAAAAGAATGAAATTCTGAGTGAATAGAAAAAGCATTTCAATTGGACTAGTGAATTTTCTCAGAAGACTCCCTCCCATTCTAAGCAAGAGGCTACGGATGAACTATCTTCAACTCTTTAATAAGCCAGAATAGCTGATGGTAAGTCACTGCTCATTAAACTAATTTACTTCACAATTTTGGGATAAACTGCCTATCAGAACCTTGAGTGAAGGATGGTTTAAAATGCAATGGATAAATGTGAGCAGGTCCAATGATGCCGTTAATATGTGAAGTGGATTGCCATCATATAACAAGGGACAAGTGTTCTGTGATGTTGGAATTCTTGGATTGTATCTTCAGTATTGAGTTTATCTTGAGAGATGCCACCTTAAAAAATGAATAGTCAAAACCAGCCAAATGTTACTTTTCTCCTACTATTTTATCATTTGATTACAGTGGTTGTTGAAGAATGGGGAGGGGAGGAAACTGAAATGTACCTTGAGCCTTAAGTAAACAAGTGAAGAGACTGATGCCACACTAGACTTTATCTGCAAGGTATCTATTTGTCAGGGTGTGTGTTTTGACAGCCACATATATCCATTTGCTTAAGTTCTTTTATGTGCCCCTGTGAAAGGACAGTACATCTTAATTTGTTAAACTGAGGGAATTAATGAGAGCTGAGATAGTTACTCAACAGCCATGAAGACTTGACGGACTGTTCGTATTTTTAACTCGTGTCACGTAATTGCAATAAGTCATTTGCTTGTATATTACCTTTCTGCAGAATAGTTATTTAGGAAGTTGTTTCTTGTTCTATTCACCAAACACAAAGTTTGGGAATTGCTGCATGTATCTATGCTGCACAATTGAACTTCTCCTCAGTGGGTTAGGCCGAGAGGCCCAAGATAGATCTATGTTTAATCATTGTCAATGTTTAATCATTGTCAATGATCAAATGACAGCTATCAAATGATAACTTGCCCATGATTAGCTGCAACTGAGGTCAAGCTCTAACATCAACACAGCCAGCAGAGGAGGAAGTAAAATCTTCCCTTGCCCACCCACAACCAGCACTCCCCTCCAGCTGGAAGATAGTACATGTGAAAAGGATCTAGGAGTCTTGGTTGACCACAAACTTGACATGAGCCAACAGTGTGACGCGGCAGCTAAAAAAGCCAATGCAATTCTGGGCTGCATCAATAGGAGTATAGCATCTAGATCAAGGGAAGTAATAGTGCCACTGTATTCTGCTCTGGTCAGACCTCACCTGGAGTACTGTGTCCAGTTCTGGGCACCACAGTTCAAGAAGGACACTGGCAAACTGGAACGTGTCCAGAGGAGGGCAACCAAAATGGTCAAAGGCCTGGAAATGATGCCTTATGAGGAAGGGCTAAGGGAGCTGGCCATGTTTAGCCTGGAGAAGAGGAGGTTGAGGGGTGATATGATAGCCATGTTCAAATATATAAAAGGATGTCACATAGAGGAGAGAGAAAGGTTGTTTTCTGCTGTTCCAGAGAAGCGGACACGGAGCAATGGATCCAAACTACAAGAAAGAAGATTCCACCTAAACATTAGGAAGAACTTCCTGACAGTAAGAGCTGTTTGACAGTGGAATTTGCTGCCAAGGAGTGTGGTGGAGTCTCCTTCTTTGGAGGTCTTTAAGCAGAGGCTTGACAACCATATGTCAGGAGTGCTCTGATGGTGTTTCCTGCTTGGCAGGGGGTTGGACTCGATGGCCCTTGTGGTCTCTTCCAACTCTGGAAGCCATTTCTGGAGATGGTTTAGGTCAGGGGTGGCCAATTCCCAAGAGACTGCAATCTACTAACAGGATTAAAAACTCCCTTTAGGGAGGAGGAAAGCCACGTTTTTAAGGGTTTTGGGGGAGAAACAGCCACTCACCAACAAATCACTGGGGAAACAAACATCCTCACTGAATAAACTCCATCTTCTGTTCTGCAGGTTGTGCAACACTGGAGGGCTGGGCCAGGTGGCGGGGTCGGATTCAATTTTGCCAACTCTAAGGAAAGGGAGCCAGCGATCGACCGCAATCTACCAAAACCTCCCAGGGATCTATCAGTAGATCACAATCAACCTGTCGGACATCCCTGGTTTAGGTGACTTCTGGAATTTAGCGTTTACTTCCGAGTGTGACACAATTTGTTCTGGGTGACCTCTTCTGCTGACAATAGCTAAAGCAGCTTCCTGGCTTTCTTGGGAGCTAAACTCAGATGGTTCCCCCACTTCTGTAAACTAAAAACTTGATGAATAAACTCTGTAATATGTTTAGTCTGCTTAGTAAAGTGAGTCTGCTATGCACTAAGGCTGCATTAAATGTTATCCCATTTCAATTTTGGAGCTGAAAGAAACATCAACAAAAAATCCTATTGCGAGAATATTCTCATTGACTGATCCTGTTCACAGCTACCGTTTACTTTATCTGTTGTCAAATGTGAGGAAAGCTGAAAGAGCTTTGATAAGATTATCAAATTTCTCCTGGGCTTTTGAGCATCTCCATTTGATTGGCTTTCCAACTATCCACAACTACAATGATATCAAAATTAAAGGAGAAAAGTTCGTGCTGACAACCTTGTCCATCTTGGGCCCATTAATGAACTGGTTTAGAGATAAACAATGTGGTGGGATTTTTTCTTTTCAAGGTCTGTTTTCAATCTTATTGTTACAAGCCACTGCAGTCTCGGCCGAGCCATGCATGAGATTCCCCGGGCTTAGCATTCAACCAGGGTGTTTTCAGGGAGAAATAAGGCATGGGGGAGTCAGCAATGTCTTTGAAATATGATTTATTAACACATCTGTACAATCTGAGTGTAGATGAAGGAAGTGCAACATTCCCATCTCAGGAGCGGCTTAGCCTTCCCTGCCACCTGGCATTGCATTCAAAGCCATCCTACTCACTATCTCCTTGTTTCTGCTTCTCACCTCCACAGCAGCCCATGGAATTCTGCCCCAGCCTTCCCAACAAACCTTTAGATTTGAAAAGGACTTTTTCCCCCTGTGACATCATGCCCCCTTGTCATCTTGGCAACCTGCCAACTCTCCTGTTTCTGTCCATTGCTCAGAGCAGGTTGACAGTTCTTTTGCATTGCCAATGGCCCTTAATGGCTCAGTGCTTGGTTCCCCATTGTTCCTTAATGGCTCTGCACTTAGCTAACTTGCTCAGGCTGGTTTTCATAAGCTAAACCAAGAATTTATTATCTGGCATAGTTCTGCAGCTTGTATTTTCCCTTCATATCTCAAATATTATCTAAATGCTACCATTTATTAGTTTCAAATATTCACTCTGGTACCCCAGTTATAACATTAGAGTTCTAAAAATGAATGTGCATATGTTTTTATGTTCTTTGAGAGTAGCCTAAAAGGAATTTCACATACATTATTTGATGCAGTATTGACCCAAAGTATTGGCTCATATTTAGGATGTTAAGCATCAACAGAGTTGTATAACTGCCTCTCCAGTTTCATCACAATATAGAAATATTTCAGTGTCAATTGATGAGAAGTAGGCTTCACACTGCTATTAAAATGCTATAGTAACATTCCGTGGCATTTGGGAGAATTAAAAGGGGAAGATAGTATCCATGAAGAGCCACGTGAAGTCCTGAATTTAATGTTCCCCATCCTCAAAATGTCCCCTTGATTATTGAAAATATCTGCAGTAGGAGAGCATTTTCTCTCTTTACTAAATCATAGTGGTCCTTATGACAAATTAGTATGCCTACATTGTTGTACTGCACTGCAATTGAAAACCAAGGCCAATAGTGGCTTTCTGAAAGCCATCCCAAAACTTCATGGCTGACATGAGTGTTGAATCAAGGATATCTAAACTTGCATCTCACAATTGTAGATGTTACATCTAAACAAGCTCACCTCTTACCTTTTCTCTTCATCTCTGCCTCTGCCAACAACAATAATAATATTTTTGTGTTGAGTCTCTTCTTTCTTCAATTTCTCTAAATTCTATGCAATGCTGCTGTTGAGTCATAAGGTGTTATAAAAGGAGATCCAGTGAACTATCTTCTTCTGATAGAAGGAAGAATCATTGAAGTAGCCATGTTAAGGCACTGCCAGCATTTAAACTCCATGTACAGTGTGTCAGACGTCACCACACTAAGAGCACCACATTTATCACATTTAAAGGCAAGCTTTCAGAATAATTGGATACCTCTCATTCCCTTTTTAGTCACAAAGTTTTTCATACCTCTTCTCATTTACTAAGGAAATTCTGTTTTCCCCCCAGTGTGATTTTTGCTCCCAACAAGTATTTGGTTTAGTAAGAATGTTATTTTATAGTAGTTCATTTATTTTTAAAATGTATTTATTCAATAAATGAAATAAGATATAACAGAATGCACAAAAGAAAAATACAGTCCTTTGCATGCACCTGGGCTGAAATTCACAAATTGCAAAACAAATATTAATAAATTAAAGCCTTAAAGGTAAGTCAGAAGTATTCTGTCGAGTTGGAAAATCAATGAGAATTCACAGGTAAACTTTTATCTTTCTTACCTGGTTATTTGGAGGTCTTTTGGAAAAGCAAATGTAACATGCAAATTGTGCGGTATGGAGAGACGGTTATGAGTTCCAGATGTTGGCATATTGTACTGGAATAATGTGAACAATTGTTCAGCATTTACATGAAATATAAAGTATTGCAAAGTAGTGAGAATATATATATATTCATTTGGCCTCTGCTGAATCTGGGCTTATAGGTAAATTTCTCTGCATCCATGCAGGAACTACCTTTGTTTACACCTTCTAAATATTTCCAATGTTTCACTATTAGCTTTCTTGTAGCTATGGTATCTTATAGGTTCTTTACTTAACTACAAGCTGTGGGATTGCCCCAAATGCTCCAAAGAGCCGAGGATCGTGTTATGATCAGATTTATTTCTGCAAAGAGTGTTTCCTCAACTTGAGTCTGACACTCCCATCATAGGGGATTCCCCTCCCCCAACCACCACCACCCATTCTGAGATTTCAGGAGGATTCGTAGTATGACATTCATTTAAAATGTGCATCTTTTTGCAATATTGTGAGCTTTATTGTGTAGGTGATCGCTACATATTCATAAAGTAAAGCGATTTATTCCATCAAGTCATAACAGTGCAGCCTTAACTCTTGAATTGAAACTGGTGGACTTGGCCTTTTTGGTTTTTTACGAAAGCTAATAAATAAATAAATATGGCATTTTAAACTTTGCCTTTTTGATATACCCTTTAAACCAGTGTGATGCGCTTTGTTTCCTGTCACCTTGATTCTTCTTGTTTCGATTGACCTTTTGCTAATAATTTCACATATATTCACCGGCATGATAACACATGGAAGAATGTATTTTGTTTGTGAAAAGGAAATTACTAGATAGTGGAAGGGTAGCTCACTATACTTGTAAACAGAGTCAGCCCAAGACATTTTGCTCCCTGAGGCAAAGCAACAACTACAACCTTCCCCAGCCAGTTATGGTCCATGGTAGTACCCAGTGCACCTGAGACAGAATAATCCACAAGTGTGTTTCCACGTCTATGGCATTAAAAATATACTGATAATACAGTAACTATCTAACCATTTGCTAGCTTTTCATGACTGGAAATCATCAGCCTGAGGCAGTTGCCTCACTCTGTCTAACTTCAGAGTAAACCCTACTCAGAAATCACCCCTACAACCTATGTCATCATTGCAGAATTCATAATCATAATATAGGCCTATATGGAATCTTTCTCCAGGTTTATAGATCATGTGTAAGAGTAGACCCATTAAAACAGTGGTTTTCAACCTTTTCGAATCCAGAGTGCCTTTGACCAACCACATTCTTTCTGCAGCTCCTCTGTACCTTCACCATCAAGGTGAAGGCCACATGAAGCTGGAAATCCTCAAAGTGCCTCCAGCAGTAAAAATAACAGCAATAATTAGTTAAACAACTACGATATTTGCTGCCCTTGCATGAAACTCAAAATCATTTGCCTGTGCTAGCCTTCCTACTCTGCTGAATGGTTAGGCTAACTTTTCCACCATTTTGATGATACTAAAATAAAATAAAATATTCATTTTTAGAAGAGACTTGCTGCGACTGCTTCTATTCACAACAGAAAGCCTTCCCTGAGATCTTCAGAAATGTCACCATTCCCATGGTGATGCCCCCCAAAGCCACCACCCAGGTTTGTCCTCACCCTTCACCCCCGGTAATCCACCCCATAGTGATTATCAAGTAAAATATCAGTATTTGAAAAGTGTTGATTCAGCTTTAACCAAAACAGAGGTCTTCTCTAGACCATGTGCTGTCTGAGCATTCAACCTGATTTGCTTGCACAAAGTTACACAGTTTAGACTATGGACAGTCTTTATTGAGCATTCATTCACTGAGCGTTGTGGGTAGGTTATAGGACAATGAGAACCCTGATATGCTTGTGTGGTGTTTATACATCTTCCTGTTCATCCAACACCTTTCAGTACATTTCCCCACCCCTTTCCTAATTGCATGCATTTGGGTGTCCTTGTGAACCTCTTGCATCTTAGCCTGTGTCCTGTGAATGATGAGGGATAATCAGATGACCCTCCTTGAAATAACATGTATGGGCATTATAGACTGTGTGGACTACCTGCCTTTTCATATACCTCCTGGTAGGTGCCTACACATCTTCATATTTGTCTGGTGTGCAAAGGTGTGCTTAGGACTCTTCTACGCAAATTGTCTGATTGGGCCAGGTCAGCACCTCACATGGGGAGGGCTTCTTGAATGTAGGTTAATATGCAAGTAAAGGCCATTCAAATGTAGTCTGAACAGAAAATAGTGTGGCTGTGGTTCACCGCAATGGGGTCCTGCTACTGCCTTTATGTGTCCCATGGTGCGTGGCGGGTGGTGGTGGTCAGGTATCATCTGTATCCCCCTGTAAATGGGAAAACTCATGCAACAAAGCAACTGGGTGGAATTCAGTAGCAGCAGCAGCAGCTACCAGATGCTCCTAACAATTTTTCTTAATGAAAGAAACCTGCCCTTGAACATGTCTGTCTCCAGTTCATTTCTCAGATGTCTTTTACTTTCATTTACCTCCTTCCCCATTGTTCCTTGTGTACAGCTGTTTAAGCTATTTTTAGATACAGATAGAGATTGTCTGCAGCCCTGAGTAAATGAATCTGTCACATTGAAAACCAGCAGTTGCAGACATACAATGGCGAGTGAATTCTGGGGCATTTCAGGGTATGTCATCATTAGCTCATTGTGTTTGTTTGTGTGTGTGTGTGTGTGTGTGTGTGTGTGTGAGAGAGAGAGAGAGAGAGAGAGAGAGAGAGAGAAATTTGTGAAAATATTGCATCCTGCCCTGGATATTGTTTCATACTACTAATTTTCCTCAATTGTAGTTTTACCTCCTGGTTTGTTAGTGTACAATGTTAGCACTAACTTTCCTGTGATATTTTCAGAATACTAGTTATTTGCAAAGAAAGGTAATATTTGAGGGATTATAAACCACTGTCTTCCCACTTCATTATCTAGCACCCTATCTGCACAGTATATGATGTTCATAACCTTTCCTCCAAGCAGGAAAGTTACCATGTGGTTAACGTCCCCAATCACAAACATTCCATATAGCTCTGGCACCGGGGGGTGGGGGTGGGGGTGGAGAGCAGGCGGGGGCAGGGCTGGCACATGTCCTGGGGGCGTGGTACTCCGCTTGCAGGGGTGTGGCGCCCAGCATGGGTGGGGGAAAGCCGCAATGGCACCCCACCAGGATCGTGCTGCCGGGGGCGGTGCACTCCCCCTGCACTCCTCTTCCTCAGCCAGTGCATATAGCTAATAAATTTTCCATGGCCAGAACCCCTCAAACTCTTTCTCACCTTTGGGATGTAATGATATCTGTTCCTCAACCACACACACACACGCACAATGGTACCTTGGTTTAAGAACAGCTTAGTTTATGAACAACTTGGATTAAGAACGCTGCAAACCCGGAAGTAGGTGTTTTGGTTTGTGAACTTTGCCTTGAAATAAGAACAGCTTCCTGTTGAGTGTGTTCCATTTGTAAACTGAGTTCCCCGATGCTATGGGAAAGCATGCCTTGGTTTAAGAACGCTTTGGTTTAAGAATGGACTTCCGGAACGGATTGGGTTCGTAAACAAAGGTACCACTGTATGTGTAGATAAATAGATAGATAGATAGATAGATAGATAGAGGGGTGTGTGTGTGTGTGTGTGTGTGTGTGTATATATATATATATATATATATATATATATATATATATGGCTTTTTTGAGTCAAAACTCACTCGTCAGAATCAGTTCTGGCACCTCTCAGGTGGGCACCATTGCCATTATAAGAGAACAAGGATGCGTTCCAGTCTTTTTCTAGGGCTTTTATTTTCAAAGTGGTTTTATTTAAATGATGTGAAGTTCAGATATTGTGGTTTTTCCAATTACCTGTTGAGAATCACAAGAGTTGTGATGCCTTGTTGCTGAGGTTCTCTCGTGCAAGGGGTGAGTTAGCTAATTTGACTGTATTCATGGGAGATTGCCACCGGGATGTCACGGATGATCTATTGGTTTTATTTGGAGCTTGGAGAAGTGGTATATTTGGGACGTAGCAGCATGAATATTTAATTTCTAATATTCCTGTTTTATGACAAAGTTATTTGAGTTTCGATAAAATTGTAATATAGTTCAGTACTGTAATGGGGATGGTTTAATACAAGCTATTTTTACACATTAAATTTAGAGAACTCTAATGGCATTATAATGGGGAGAGAACAGACTGAATTTTCCCATCAAGCAGGGTAGAATGCTGGTCTTTTAATTTCATGGAAATGGAACAAAGAGGACTTTGCTTTCCCTTCCACTTACAAAAACACATATTTATATTCCATTGTCACTGTGGAGAAGAACAGTTGTATGCCTTTGAACACTTGTGGTGGGAAGTTCAATCTCCTCTCCAGCGTGGCATAATCAAACCAACACAAATTAATATTGACAGCCAATGTGGCATATCAGTTAGAGTGTTGGACTAGGACCTGGGAAACCAGGGTTCAAATCCCCATTTGGCCATGAAGCTCACTGGATGAAGCAAGTCCAATTAGTGTGATTAACTTCTGAGGGAACATACCTAGGATTCAAATTTAACATAAATTGCAGCAAAGTGTGCATGGGCTTTCCAGTTTGGCTTGCAAGTGGTTTGCCCAAGCTGTGCCCACTTGCTATACATCTGACATCATTTACAATCAGTTGTAAGGGTTTTCAAAATGTTGTACAAGTGGCTTTGCAAGCCCCACCAATCAACAGGGCTTACATAGCACCATGAATGGGGTCATTGTGACATCACAATTAGAACGGGGGAGATAAAGATCTATCCCACCAGTCAGATCTAGTTCCCCACCCCTGGCATAGCTGGTAGCACCATTTACACACCATATTAACTTCTGGCAGGCTTATGTGTAGATGGTGCTATGTTATGCACAATTCAGTCCAAAAAGCATATCATATTGGGCCAGATTCAACTAATGGGTCTCACTAGTGGAAGCCCAAGCAAGGACTTCTGCTGGAACAGTGGGGCTTTCTCCCCCGTGACACCCCCCATTGCTTTGGTAGGGGAAGATGGGGCATCCTTCTGAATGTTGGGAAGGAGGCAGGGGAAATTGTTCCACCAGGGAAGCAGAAATGATGCTCCTTCGCACTATGCTGAATTCCTCCTGTTGTGTATATTATACACAATGCAGCTCATAATGCACCACTAACAGGAAGCAGGAGTTAAATAAATAATGTGGATTGCATCAAAGTGTGTACAGATCAGCAGATGGCAGGGCCAGCTCCAGGTCTGCTAAGACCTGATTTTGCCAGGAAGCTGAGATCAGAAGGAGATGATTCTGTTACTGTTTGGGTGTGGCGATGGTGTGGTGATGGAGCTACAAGCAAAGCCTATCGGTTATATTCAGAGAACTAAAGTTTGAAGGGTTGGATAAGCAGTTGTGATTTCAAGAATACCTACATATTATTATGTTTGATGCAGATATCCCCTTCCCCATCCACCATGTGTTTCTGGCAATGGAACTGATAAAAGTGTCATGGGTTCCAGTACAAAATGGCTGCCATGGGCAGAGAGAGAGAGAGGGAGGGAGGGAGGGAGGGAGGGAGGCTGTATCTAGACATGTCAAAGAAGCATTTGAGTTTAAAGCCTTGTAAATTTAAACAGGGAAAACAGGTAGAGAAAAATGGGACTACACGTCATCATCTGGTGGCACAATATTATATCGCACATACAATACATATAAATTGTTGGTTTTTTAACCAGTCTAGCTGAGTCCAGAGAAAGAGAAAGAGAGGGAGGGAGGCCAGTACTTTGTATCAGTGAGTATTGTCACAAAAAGGCCCTTGTTTTCTCAGACTAAGTCATACTCAGAGCAAACCTTCTGAAATAAGTGGACTTAATATAGTCATTTATTTCAGTAGGTTCACTCTGAGTAAGACTAAGTCAAAGACAACCCAGTTTTAATATACTGAATACTTGGCATTAAGTCAGGGAAGGCTGATAGCTCTTCAGATATCATTAGATTTCAAGTCCTATAAGTCCCAGACAGCATGGGAGTTGGAGTCCAGCAACATCTGGAGGGCACAGGTTAGTCAGCCCTGTGTTAGGTCCTGTTGATAGCAGCTTTACCTGGCTGTGTAGAAAACAGGACAGGATATAGGCTATCAAGGTACATCCTGAAGATCGACACCAAAATAAAATATACTGTGAGGCATCTGATCATAGCCTGCATTTTTAATCAAGGCTTATATTTTGATCAAGGTTGTATCTTAAAAATGAGCTTAAATCCACAAATGTTTCTTTCGAGGCAGGAAACCAGCAGGCAGCTGGCAAGCTCTTCGGCAGAGGGGCCCTCTGGTTTATTGCGGTCATAAAAAGGTTGAGAGAGAGGTCGCTGACCTTGCATGTTGCAGAGTACAACTAAGCTGTAAAAGCGTTAAATTAAGAAGTAGGCAAATAGTAAGGTTTTACCATTTGGCCTCTCATCATACAAAGAGTCATTTGCCTAAAGGTCAAAAAGGCTAAGCATCTGGCTGGCAGAAAGGGAGGGAGTATTTTGGGAAGCCTTTTTTACAAAAGTTGTTTTTTTCTGAAACTGAGATCCTTTTACTCTGCAAAGATTTCTTTTCCTTTTAAAAGGTTATTTATGTTATATATTAAATATATTGGCTTAAATGTAATTATGCAAAGGATTTAGAAAGTAAGAAATGTTGGATTCTTATTTCATATAGTTGTAAGAGACCACAGGGGCCATCAGCCCAGCCCCCTACCAGACAGGAAACACCATCAGAGCACTCCAGACATATGGTTGTCAGGCCTTTGTTTAAAGACCTCCAAAAGAAGGAGATCTTTCAGTGATGATGTGAACCCAAGATCTCTGACATCTGTTTAAAATAAAATTAGCCACCATCTGTTTTAGCCATCTGCTCTATTTTAGAATTAAGGGGGCAAAGGTGATCTGGTAATTAAGGTGCCTTGTAGAGGTTAATGGCTACTTGTTTCCCAATTATAAATAGAAAAATATATAGCTTTTTGTTTCCCATAAAAGGCAATAGGAAATGGGTGTATCTTTTATGATTGGTTCTAGCAAACAGCCAATAGGAATTTCAACCAGGCTGATTGGACAGAGGCAGCCAAAGGAGGAGCAAGGGGGCTGGGTTAAGGAAATATAAGTGCTGGCCATAATGGCAGGAGGCAGGCCAGAGCTTGGTAACCATATACCACTGTGCCTCTCATTTATTTGTCCGACAAATAAATTATTATTTTAATTTCTCTATTGCTGCGTTGAATATTTCATTCCAGCTAAGCGTTAACCACAAGCAGGGTGCTACAACTGCTATCCTAGGGACAGGCTGGCTCCAATCATCACGTTATGCCAGTCTCCTATTAAATTTGCCTTGAACAATTAGGTTTTTTGTTCCATAGAAACGGCACCATAATTTGCTTTCTTTATTTTGAGCTCAATCGAGGATTAAGAATAGTAGCAGAATACCAGAACTGAAGGGAAACAAAGATGTGCTTGCTCTAATTTGTATGAAATAATCATTAAAGCCTCTTTGGAGCAGGTGGGGGGATCATCAACTCAAACTTACAGTCCAATGCATATATTAGCAATGGCTAGTTATTAATCTTATAACCTTTTCTAATTAACAGTGTAAACTCTAAAATGAATACAAATGGAGACTATCCAAGGACAAAATCTACTTTAGGCAAGCCTCTGTTTGGAAACATTTATTTCACTTATCTCTAAATAATAGCTTTCAAAGAGGGGAAAGCCTGATTGCAAAAGAGCAAAGGCTGTAAACCTAACCCCATATACCTGGGAATAAGTCCCACTGAATTCCAATAGGACTTCTCAGTAGACATGGTTAGGATTGTGCTATAGCCTTAAAACTTGTTTCAAGGATTGCTTGTCAAATCTGAATTTTTTGGTTTAACGATAGATGTTTCAAACACACAAAGTCAAGAAACAAATCATTAAGGTTTCTTAGAATGGAGGTAACTGGCAGACCTAGCTAGCAACTGTGGTATACCCATACCAGGCCCTCTTTTTTTTTGGGGGGGGGTCTTGATATTATTGCTGAGCAGTGGCATAGCATGGGGCAGAGCCACAGGGGCAGTTGTCATGGGTGCAAAATTGTTAGGGGCACAAAAATTAAACTCCTGGTACTGCCTCAATATGAGACGCGGGTGGCGCTGTGGGTTAAACCACAGAGCCTAGGACTTGCCAATCAGAAGGTCAGTGGTTCGAATCCCTGTGATGGGGTGAGCTCCCGTTGCTCAGTCCCAGCTCCTGCCAACCTAGCGGTTCAAAAGCACGTCAAAGTGCAAGTAGATAAATAGGTACCGCTCCAGCGGGAAGGTAAACGGTGTTTCCGTGCGCTGCTCTGGTTCGCCAGAAGCGCCTTCGTCATGCTGGCCACATGACCCGGAAGCTGTACGCCGGCTGCTTCGGCCAATAAAGCAAGATGAGCACCGCAACCCCAGAGTCGGTTACGACTGGACCTAATGGTCAGGGGTCCCTTTACCTTTACCTTTACTGCCTCAATACAGCTGTGCACTTCCATTGCCAAGCTCCATTGAAAATGGCTTCTCAATGTGAACTAAGACGTGACCTCTCCAGACAACAGAAAGACTCTTCTTTTGTTATCTCTGCAGCTGCGATCTCCTAAGTGATGCAGAAAATGTTTGGCAGTTGAATGTGCATGTGTACTCTGTTTTCCTCTCTCCACTCAGCCCCGGGCAGTGGCAACACAGGCTACGCCACTGCTACTAAGTAACAGCAGGTTGTTAGGCCAGTACAGTTTGATTTCCTCTAGAGATGAATGGACCAATTAAAGCCCAGTCTGTTCTGTTTCTGAGTGACATTTCAATGCGAAATCCTCAACAACCAGCCCAAAAACACACATTTTTAAAAAATGAAATAGAACAAGGGTTAATGCCACCACTGTTTTACAAGGAAAGCTCCCTTTATCTTCTAACAAGTGATTAGCAATGCCAGAACTGGGACTTACTCATTTTATGATCCAAAATTTGAAATTGCACATGTAGACTTCAGTGAATGGGGGGGAGGGGGGTTCCAGCGCCAGAAACTGTGTGTGTACACCTGTTCACATTCCTGATCCCATCTCAGATGTGTCCATGGAACCTGCTTCCATTTGTGCATCATATTTGCTGCTTGGCTAAAAAAATGTGGTTTGTGGGAGATAAACACTTTGAGGCATTTGTGACATGCAAAATATTATGTCAACCCTAATTGATTCAAGTAAATTGTAGTCAATTGGGGAGAGGGTCACAGCTGATTCATCAGTGTGTGGCTTTGGAAAACACAGGCTTTCAGTATAATAAACCTCAGGTTTGGTACAGGGAGTTGATTAAAAGCAATTATCTGCTTTATATACTATCAGCGATAAGGGGTGATAATGAAAATGACATCGTCAGAAGACAGTTATGCTGAATAAAAATTATCCCACTTCCTTATATACATTGTTAATCTCAATGGATGCAAAGGGAAATTTCGCTTTGTGCCAAAATGTCATCTAAGTGCAACTTGAATGGAGTAGCTGTATTTGTCTATTGCAGGAAAATAAGGAGTCTTGTGGCTCTTTAAGTAAAAAAGAAAGAAATAACATTTCCATGCTTGTTCCAGATTAGATTTCATACATCACAAACATCACCATTTCTCACACTGATCACTTCTGAAAGGCTGAAACAAAATTAACATAGGATATTTTAATGTACTGTTCCAGAATCCAAGCAGTGGGTGGCACTGTGGAATGCTTACACAAGGGATTATACACTCAGAATTCTGTTACCCACCCACAGTCAGGCTGATACCATCAATAATATGGTGGGCGGTTTTGTGGCACAGGGTCACTCTTTTACTGAATCAGATGGAAGGAATGGCTCACAACTCTTAAACTATGTCTAGGAAACATTTATCTATTGCACTTGTGTCTTGATGGCTACTGCAGAGATGTGGCTGGCTACTGTAGAAAACTGAATGATGACCTGGATGGTCAGATCCAAAATGGCTGATCTTCAGTTCTTAATAACTGCAACAGGTATGTGGAAACTTAGTTTTATTAAGCAGCTACCACATACCAGGGTTCCTCCTAATAAGTGAATGCTGGAAAATCTCTCTCACTTGAAAGCTTCTAGTATAAATATGTGTAAATAAATCATATTTCAAAGACACTGCAGACTCCACCATGCCTCATTTCCCCCAAAGGAACACAGACCTTGGTTGAGTGCCGAGACCCCTCAGAATCTTGTGTACCGCTTGGCAGAGATTGGAGTGTTCATATGTTTTGTTCTGGAAGAATACCTGGGAGAACTGTACTTACAGAGAAGTTTCTGAAAAAGAAGAGTTTCCCATCAATATGCCAGAAACAAACAATATAACCAGTGTGACGTCCTTCGAATATGTTAGTTGATGCTTGCCCCCAGGGGAAAGTATGCAAACCTTTCATTCTGGGTGTCATGGCAACTAGAGGTGCAAAATCAATTACAGATTCAGCTCAAAGGATCGGGTTGTCATGTGGCATTTTTAAGAACACTGGGATGGCTTCTCAGATGTAGCCATAGATGTTAAATTGAGGCTGGTGTTTCTTGTTTTCTTTGGGTGTTCCAGGTGGGCCTTAGAACTCCCCTCTCTCTTTAACACTATATCACGTCACTCAGGAAATCATGTTAATTCTTTATGTTAAGAATGCTGCACAGTTAGTGGTAGCGGCTAAGATGCTACTTGCTACAGAGTCTGTGCAATTATATGGGGGAACTATCTGGTGAATCACTGGGACACGGGTAGCGCTGTGGGTTAAACCACAGAGCCTAAGGCTTGCTGATCAAAAGGTCGGCGGTTCGAATCCCCGCAATGGGGTGAGCTCCTGTTGCTCGGTCCCTGCTCCTGCTAACCTAGCAGTTCGAAAGCATGTCAAAGTGCAAGTAGATAAATAGGTACCGCTCCGGCGGGAAGGTAAACGGCGTTTCTGTGCACTGCTCTGGTTCGCCAGAAGTGGCTTAGTCATGCTGGCGACATGACCTGGAAGCTGTACGCCGGCTCCCTCGGCCAATAAAGTGAGAGGAGCGCCGCAACCTCAGAATTGGTCACGACTGGACCTAATGGTTAGGGGTCCCTTTACCTTTACCTATCTGGTGAATCACAAGCACCAGTCCATTGGTGCCAAACTCCCCCTTCCAGCTGCATTCTGCCAGCTGCAAGTGAAGTGGCTCCCAGGTAAGGCAAAGCCACAACACTAGCTTCCTGTCAGTTGGGTCCCAATGCAGTGCAGAGGTTGGCACAGTGCAAATAAACCAATGGAGTCACCACATGTGCACCACATCGACTTCCCCATCTTCCCTCCCTGCCCCACTCTTCTCAGTAAGCAGTAGTAACCCACCTGTTGGGAAGTTAACAAAGTGGCTCCAGCAGAGCAAGAGAACCTTTCAAGGAACACCCCAATCCTCATTATTGTTCCCATCACTGAGGAAAACAATGTGCATATTGTTGCTAAAGGAAATGAATGCATTGATAATAGAACAAAGGCATTTATTTTTTGCAAAATGCCCCGGACTTCTAGAACATGGGGGGGAGACCTTTCTTTTATGCCCTGCTTACCACCCGCTCCTTTTGTAAGAAATACCTGTTTTCAGATACATTAACTCTGCAACTTTTCTGGTCAATCAAACTGACAATGACAAAAATAACCTCTCATTTCAAGCATACAAAGTCATATCAATCAACTTCATTTTTTTCCATGGTTCTCTAAGAATTTGAATCCTGCCGACATGAACACAAAAGCTATTTCTAGGGCACTCTGATTACAGAGAACTCAACATTTTTGACATGCTGAGCACAAAGTTGAGGGAATAAATCCTCTTCAAATGCTTGCCGAATCTTTGCAATCCATATGCATTTAAAGATATTGAACAATTTATTGACAGCCACTGCATCAGGGCTGACAGTTTTAAGGACATAATTCCAAACATATAAAAGACGACTTCTCCAGGAACAACTGTGGAAGAATTACAAATTGAAGAGAAAGCTCTGCACTGGCGTGTTTAAACATTTCTAGAAAGCTGAATTGTTTGAGGTGAAATATGACTGGAATGCTTTCATTGTTACTGCAGTTCTGTGGGGCACACCAACTTTTCCTCTGCTCGCAACTCAGGTTTTTTCCAAGAGACTCACATTGGCACGTTTTACAATATGTGTCTGCTTGAGAATCAACAGTGCTGCCCCAATACATTTGACTGCCTGAAGCAACACATCAAATTGCTAACGGGCAGAGGTGTCTCTTTGCCAGCTTTTCCAACTAAGCCGACCTTCTGCCAGCCGCTGCCAATGGAGTGGCACAAGAATTACTTCATTGGTGCCAATGTTTGATGGCAAGGGATTTGATCTGGGGCATCAAGTCCAGCCTAGCCCATTCATCTGCTTACTGTCTTCTCACACCTTCCACCCTGGACACCATCTGCAGTGGCGGACCTTGGAGTCTCAAAATTCAGCGCCCTCCCCACCTGTTGCTTTCCATTCTTAATTATAGTTGTGGTGTCTCCTGCAGGGACCCTGAAGCTCTGCACCCAGTCCTACAGAACCAGTCACAATCCCCTAAATCTGCCTCTGACCTTCTGTGGCATCACCACTCCATACAGGCCTGTCAGTGGAAAGGAAATGTTTGGAATGTATTCAAAAGCTGGTTCCAGCCCCCATATTGTGAAGATGACCACTAATGTAATATACATGTAATCAATTCTATCGGAACCTTTCTCTCTCCCTTTCGGAGATGGAGGAAAGCTTTACTAACTACATAGCAAGGTTTCCAGTTTCCACATTCTAGGAAGCATTTCATTTTTGCAAGAGAGAGCTTGTGACCAATTGCCTGATTCTATGTGCTCTATGATGAGGCCATGGTACGAAAAAAAAGGACAATTGTTTCTGTATGCATGGCGGCTGGATCCTTCTGCTGGGATCAGGGTGCTGGCAGCTTCACAGTTTGACACATTTACTACAATTAATTTCAATTAGGAGCAGCAAATGTAAATGAATGTTGAAACACAGTCAACATACCCATGTGCTGTGTCTCTCATCATTAGACATGATTTTCATTCGAGGCAATTAGTAGAACTTGTAGACAGTGAATTATCTCTTCTAAACAATCAGAGACATTGGGTAAGCTTCATGGTATGACAATCTTTAAATAAATTAATATGCTGCTAAACTTTATAATGAAACTTGATGTGCCCATGTTATTATTGTTAAGATAATTAGTAATGCATAAGAAAGAGGGAACTTCAACTTTCCTTCTGTGTCCATGTTCTCCATTTCAGAGCTTATGAAAAAGTGATTACGCACACACACATTTTGAGCATATTATTTCAAGGCTCCCATCTTGCAGGTTCTCCATCTGCATTTACTATCTTTAGGATTGATTAGTGAGGAAAGCTGCCAGTTTATGTGGTTAATTAGGGCTAAATGGTCCTTCCAGCATCATTTATCTGGGTCAGGTTGCAACCTCAAAGCCACAGTGCTATCCCTTGTTAAATTCACTGTCCTCTGCAATGAAAATAATGCAGGCAATGTAAAAATACGACACGTGATGTTATTGCTCCTCTGTGCCAGCTTTTCGAATTATGCAGGGTGTCCCCCCTTCCCTGGTGAATGTAAGTTATGTGCCAGAACTGACTTCAGCTTATAAATATAGATGAACTCTTGACACAATAGACACTAATGTGGACTAATATAAATAGAATTTCATTCTAGTTCTTTTTTTTAATAAATGAAATGGATTTTACCTCTTCTTGAGTAAATTCAGGGGAAAGGCTCTACAGTGATTACAATACAAACTCTTGTTTAATCCAGCTATCCCAGCTAAAATCATGGTCTGTATTCACATAATTTAAAAAAAGATGTCACAGGAAAGCTTTATTTATTTTTGCAAGGGTTATACCTCACCTTTCTGAGCATAAGTCCTCCCAGAATAGTCTCAACTGCAGTTTTTTTAAAAAAAACCAACCAACCAATACACCTATAAATATATAGACCAGTTAAATATCAGATTACACAAAAGCAGCAATCATTTGGGGGGAAGGATATGTCATCATGAACCATTATGAACCATAGCATTGTCTTAACAATGTACAATGTTTGTGTGGCCATTATAAATTAGCCATTTTCTATATCACGGGTGGCCAATGTGTGGGGGGTGTGTGTGTGGGGGTGTGGTTGTGGTTCCAGATCTACTGCTACTCTAGCATGCACTCAATTAACTTATGCAATCCATTGTGTCTTGAACTGGTTGTACCTCTAGCCTAGGGAGAAGACAAACAGTAGACTTGTGCAAGGATTTTTTTTTTTCTTGGAGTGCTACACATTTTTCATAATATTCATTTTGTTATTAATTTACTAAAGCCTCATTTATTTTATTATTCATTTATTCATTCATTCATTCACTGACACTGCATTCATTCTGGTACTTCCATTTGTCTTACTTTCACAGTTTTCTGGCTGTCATGTGTAACAGTGTTGGCAAAAGAAGGCAATGTATTACCTTATTTATTTATTTAGACATATATATACCATTTAATTGCAGTCATCTCGAAGCAAAGTAGCAGCTCCAGTCTATAACTGGATGGTGGATTCTCAAACAGCACAGTTTTTCTCCCGAAAGCCCCAGAAATGGTGTTTGCCAGAAAAAAAATGATAGTTTGTTATCTGATCAATATTTCCAAGTACCCTATGCCACAGAATACCACTAGGTGTGAGGCATTTCAGATCAAAAACGGCAGCCACCACAAAAATGGTGACTGCTAGTGGGACTAACATATTTCCTCAACAAAATGCCACAGAACAATGAAAGGCCCATTTTTACTATGGGGGAAGAGGATGGCAGCCACCAGAAATGGATGCCAAAGTTAGAAATGGCTACCCAAGTTAGTATTATTACTGCTACCGAAATAAGGGAAGTCCTTCAATTCTTAAATTGTATGACTGGAAATCCTTGACAGAAGTCCCATATTATTCCTTAATTCTTCCCTGCATTCATTTTGGAATGGACAGAAATGAAACTGTGAGCACATCTATACAAAGGTGTGCAATACCTTAGAGTAGATACTGTAGGCAGTACAGGTTTCACTTTACATCATAGCTCTAGATCAGGGGTCAGCAACTTTTTTCAGCCATGGGCCAGTCCACCATCCCTCAGACCATGTGGTGGGCCGGACTATATTTTGAAAAAAATAATGAAAGAATTCCTATGCCCCACAAATAAACCAGAGATGAATTTTAAATAAAAGCACACATTCTACTCATGTAAAAACACACTGATTCCCAGACTATCCGTGGGCTGGATTGAGAAGGTGATTGGGCCGGATCCGGCCCCTGGGCCTTAGGTTGCCTACCCCTGCTCTAGATCTTCTGCAGGGGATGCCATGAATGTGACACTCTCACTGCCTATGACATCAGTGCCACATGGTGTTCATGGATGGCGTTTACATGTTTTAAGAGATCAGGATGCTAGCCAGCTATAGCCTTATATCCTTGAAATGTAGAAAAATGTTCTGGATCTTACTTCTCATGCTTAATTACCAAATTCTATAAATATTCTATTGTAATGCGCTAACAAACATCGTCTTCATTTTCTTGGCAGTTCTTCAATGATCCTCCATAATGTTCTCAGTAACATGGAAGGCAACAACAAGCATAACAAACCGCAAGCAAGAGTTGTGAATTTGTGGCTTGTACAAGAAGATAATGAAGAGTTGTGCCTGGGATGTCACAGCAGATACTACTTGCATCTCTCTCCTCACCCTGCTCTTCTGCTTTGCTTTTTCAATAAATCTAGATAGCTTGGCTTATATTTTATTCTAAGTTGTCTCTCTTCATTCATATAAATATATGTTTTCTTCCTTGTTTGTTCAGGTCTTTGGCCATTTTGGGGGGTATTTTTATCTTCCTGGTGTTGATGTCCTTATCTTTCCACCATAAAGTCAAATATGCTTTATTTTCATGGAACAAGGATTTATTCTGATGGTGGCAAATGCTCATCTTAGCAAGTTTCTAACTGTGTACAGTATATAGAAGAATGTCTTTTCATTTTTTATTTCACCCTTTGTTTTCCTAGGGTGATTTGTTTCGAGCTGGCACTCTTTTTTCTTACTCTCCTTTTGAAAGCACTTTTTTGTGTACAGATAGAGTACTGATTGGCAGTGCCATCCCTTAGACTGTTTGCAAGGAAGGAGGCAGATAGTTGGGGGGTGGGAGCCTGACTGAGGGTGAACTGGTGTTAGTGGGGTAGCAACTGCTTATAAGACTTCTTTGGGCAAGGGGTGGCATTGCTAGAAACACCTCTCCTATTATGTTGCTTTAACAATTTTCTCTAAGTCCTGACTTGCTCCCTGGATCTCAGTGACAAACAGTGCTTTTTTTTCTGTGGGGACGCAGGGGTATGCACACCCCTGAACATTTTGTGAATCTTTGTACTTTTCTCTATTGACTGTATTTATTTTTCCCAATTTGAAATATAAAATAGTGATTTTCTTGAGTCAAAATGAGAGTAGCTCTAAACATCTTTTTTAAAAGCACTGGTGACAAATATGCTGTTTCCTTTACCTCTGAAAATACTAAAATAAAACTGAAGACCAACCTAGCACCACATCCTGTTCTTATACTAGTCAGCCAGCTACCAATAGGGAGCCCAGCAGCAGCACTCTACCCAATTGTGATTTCCAGCAACTGGTATTCAGAAACATTCTGCCTCCAACAGTGGATGCAGAAAATAGCCATTATGGCTAGTAGCCAGCTTTATCCTCCATGGATTTGTATAACAACAACAACAACAACAACAACAACAACAACAACAACAACAATTTCTTATTTATACCCTGCTTCCCCAGCTGCTCTGGGAAGCTTCCAACAAAATATTAAAATACAGTAACGCATCAAACATTAAAAGCTTCCCTAAACAGGGCTGCCTTCAGATGTCTTCTAAAAGTCTGGTAGTTGTTGTTCTCTTTGACATCTGATGGGAGGGCGTTCCACAGGGAGGATGCCAATACCTACAAGGTCCTCTGCCTGGTTCCATGTAACTTGGCTTCTCACGGTGAGGGAACCGCCAGAAGGCCCTCTGCGCTGGACCTCAGTGTCAGGGTAGAACGATGGGGGTGCTCTTTTAAAACGAAGTAGCAAATAATTAAATAAATACAGGGGTTGGATTTGGCAATGCGAAACTGACACTCAGGTTTTTTGTATCTGGAGCTACTTACTCATATCAGACAGTCAGCTATATAAATTATATCTTGGTGATAGTTTCAGTCAGGTTTCATCACTTTCCCCTTACAATAAGCTATTCCTTCCTTGAGGCCTCCTTTCTAAGCAATGCATAGAGTGCTTTTTCTGATAGTAATCCTGATTTTGACTCCCCCTCCACTTAGTCCTGCAGAGTAGACTGACTCAGGCATCGCACTGAAGCAGCAATTCTAGAAGTGGAAATCTTTTATGTTTCTGAATCCCTGCTTACAACATAACGTCTAAATTGCAGGCACCTGGATCTTCTTACAGACCACTCAAGATCTATTGATCTGTTCACTTTGCACCTCTTGTTTTGACCTCAGAGTGGCTCATTACATTCATAAAGAACAACAGATCCGTTAAAAATCCTGACATTTAAAAAATAAAACCATCAAAGAAACAGAGGTGCCAGGGCAAATTGGATCAAGAAGTTAGACATTCTGATTGTTAAGCGGTACAGATAAATAAATGCCTGAAACAAATAAATAAGGTGTTTTCTTTGCACCATTTCCTGATTTTAATTCCCAGAAGTTGCTCTTTGCTCTGTCAAGCCCAGCTCTACTATAAAGGGAAAAGTGAGGCAGCCACTTCAGGCATCGGATACGAGAGGGTTGAGAGCAGCAGCAAGGGGTTTGAGGACAAAGATTGGTTTGCCAATGCAGCCTAATCTGAACTAGCCTACCAACCTCAGGTACAATGGACATTCTCCTGACACCAGTGTTGAATTTGATTGAAGTGAAATTCCACTCTTGGTATAGGTAGCTTTTATACATGTGCCCTAAGGGGGCTAGATCTTGTTTTTTAGGCAGGTGATCTATTGAGAAAAGCATATAGCCTCCTTGTGGGTATATCTGTTTCTGTTCTGCATGAGGCAAAATTAATATGGATCATTACTTTCAGTTGTGAAAAGTACAGAGGAAAGGTTTTTTTAGAAACCAGGGTGCTCGAACCTCAGTCTGCACCACACTGCCTCTCCTATGCCTTGTGCTTTTACCTTAGGTTTTTTTTTTTAAAAAAAAAACAACCCAACCCTATTAATTGCAAACCACAGACACACACACTCCCAACAACAACAAACCCACCCCCACAAAACAGACGACAAATACAAAGAAAAATGGCTGTTTGATTTGTGATTGCTGATTGTCTGGGGTAGCAATAAAGTGGAAAGCAAAATATGCTATAAGTCAAGTATGTGCTTATTTGCTTGACATATCAAAAATTTAATGCCACAGATTTAACAGAAATATATGAGACCAATTTAGCCAGCCCTAAAGAGGAAAAGACGCACTAAAATATTGTAAAACAAATCCTGTTGTACTATGTCAAGTGAAAATAAATATTCAATCTTAGACTCACTTTCTTGGGAGCAAATTCCGTTGAATCCAATGGACGTTCCTTCTGAGTAGACATGATTAAGATTCAGTATTAACTGCTCACTAAAATTCAGTTGAAATGTTTGTTTTTGATGGCTTGAAGTTATTATATGGTGGCATCAATCTAAGGTACACCCCCACATACTTGAGCAAAGATTGGAGAGAGAGACTGATTGGGTTGGCGCCATCGCTGAATGGCGGACTCCCTCCGAGCTCCAGAGGGAGCCTGCTCGGCAGGGGCTGGGTTCTACCGCGCCGGTGACGCGGGGACCCTCAAAAACCATGGGCGCTGAAACCCATGGGCATGGTGACTCGGCGGGCACCGTTGCGTCCCCCCTGACCCGCGAAGGAGCCTTTTTAAAGGCTGCGGAGCGGGTGACGGGGGGGGTGGTGCTGTGAGTCCTCCGCTTACCCTGCCGAGCGAAGCCGCATGCCATTCGACGGAGAGCGCTGACTTCTTCCATTGAAAATTTGGACTTTAAAAGAATAACCCGTGAGTAATTGGAACTTGGATTAAAAAAGGGGGGAAATTCTTTTTAAATTCGGAGCGAGCGGGGGAGGTGCAAAAAGGAAGTCAGCCTCCCCCCTGTTGTAGAGGAGCTAAAGCAAAGGATTTGACAACTAAGATCGAGTGCAACCTTTTTTTGACAAAATTATTAACTTCGCGATGGAAAATTATAAGACTGGGCTGGAGGAGAAAAGTGGAATGTGAATTAAAAGGCAACCCCCCCCCCCCCGGAAACCCCGGGAGCGATCCGTAAGAGCGCCGGGAGAGGAGAAATAGAGGTTTTGACAGCTGTCAAAGGAGCTGTCAAAGCGGAAGAACAAAAAGAGAACTTTGTTACGAGGACTTTGCTGGTCACATTTGTTACAAATTGGATATAAATTGTTTAAAACAAGGAATAATAAGTTACTTTGACTGTTGGGTGTGATCGGGAAGGAAACTGAGTTACTATAATCCCTCTAGAGGAGCTGTGGGACACTACAAGTATTGTTGGCATCGAATTTGAATAGGACTTTTTATCTCCTGGGAAACTGCAGAAATGGAACACTATTTTGTCTACAGAGGTCTACACACTAAAGGAGACAATAGAAGAATGGAAGGGACTTGACGTAATGTTTTGTTCCTGAATAACAAAGCCTCTGCAGAGGAATTAGAAGCTTTTTGGAATTAGAACATTTGTGCAGGAGAGCAGAAAAAAAAAAAAGAGGAGGAGAGAGAACAACAAGAACAACAAGAATAACAAGAACTGGACAAAGTTGGAAGATAGACTCCTTCCAAGATTGGACATGTGAAATCAAAGATGACCAAAAGACGGCAAAGACTAATAAAAAGACGGCAAAGCGGACTGGTGAAGGACTGTGGTTTAGATGTGGGAGCTCCAGGATGACAGTAGATATTGACGGACATTGGGAACGCAACCGGGAAAGGGGGGAGGGAAATTTGGAATCCAAAGGGTGTTAAATTACATTTTATTTTTTTTTCTATTTTTCTGTTTATTTTAATCTGTATTGCATATTAAAGAGGGGAATTCGTGGAAGGGAACAGGTCGATTTTAGGGAATGGGAAAATATTTTTTAAATTGGGTCAATGATAAATAATTTTAAAATTTGGGGTAAGAATTTGTTGAATCTATTTGAAAGAATTGGAATACAAGAGGGGGAGGGGAGGGGAAGTCCTGGAAGGATGCCAATGAAAATTAGGTTTTAAATTTGGATGTTTTTCTTTTTCTGTTATATTTGAAAAATTTTAATAAATATTTTTATTTAAAAAAAAAAGGAAGTTGTAATGTACTGAATCAAAGACACAGAATTCTGAGTTTTATACTTGACTTTCAAGAAGGTACATTGATGGGCTCTAAGCACATGCATTGTTTTTCTCACTCCTTTTTAAGTGCAAGTTCAACAGATGCTGATTTAAAGTATAGTCCACTGTCTGTCAGATGTTTTAATGCTTCCCCATGCTCACAACTTGTATATTTATATAAAACATGCCTGTTTCATAAAATGAAGCATTTGCATGCACAGGCACAGCAGAAGAACCAGAAGAACCAGTAAAAAAACCATTAAAAAATTGATGATTGTTCAGTGAGGTTGATTCTGGATTAAGGACCGTCCTATAGCATGCATTAAATAGGTGTGACACACCAGGATCATCACAGTGGGGATTGCTATGGCCCATCAACCCCTGTGTGGGCATCCAGACAGAAGCTTATTCCTTCTAGACCCATTTAGCAGGATAACCCATTCTTTGTGGGATTTGAGGTTTCTGAGTCCCTCCCCATTGCCTTGTCTAAATCCATCCCAATGCTTTATCTGCCAACCGGGCTGCCAAGACCTCATGTGCTCATTATTTATGTCCTGGATGGGAAATCTCCAGTCAGGTTCGTTCTCAAAGTTCATTCACAAAGACACCACCACCATCTCCTGCGATTGGCTAAAGCTGCATGGTGGCCCCATAATCCCTAGGGCCAGCATAGGAGGGCAAGATACCCCACCAACCATTTTAATCCCTTGCCCTGCCCTGGTGGCAAGTCTCACCATACCACAATAGCCATTTCCTCGAGAGAAGGTAAGCGGTCTTTCAAATTTATATAGTAGTTTCTGGGTGCTCAAACCAATTCACAGATATTGTCTTAGTCATCCTTACAACAATATCACTGTGTTCTGCTGTGTGAGGGCCTCCAGTATCTATTGCCTTATTAGGAGGTCTTTTCTGTGAAATATAGGAATCAGGCCTTTAGGGTTGTGGCACCTACCCCTTGGAATTCCTTCCCATTCAATATTAGACAGGCATCATCTCAGTTTTCTTTTCAGCGTCTAATGAAGACTTTTATCTTCCATCATTAAATCAAATTATCATAGTGGATGACATCTATATTTTACTTTACCACAAGCGTAGAGACTTTGAGCCCTAAAATAGAAATGTGAAATGAGTCCTTGGGTTTTGTCACAGCACATCTAGTCGATGGCTGAAAACATAAATCTCCCTTTCTATGATAAGAATAAAAAATTAAAATAGTCAGCTAAGGAACAAAATGTCTGTTTGCATGGATGAATGGATGGCATCACTACTACTCATGTTTATAATTAATGTTAACAGCTAATGTAAATTTGAAAAGATCTTAATTTACTACTGGCCAAACTCTATTCTGTCTGAAATAACTCATCTTAGTGCCCCAATTAAAATGTTGGCATACTGAATGATTAGAATGACCTTAAAAACAAATTGCTTGACCTACATAATTGCAGCCCTTCTTTAAAATTCTGTCAATAATATCTTCTATAATGATTTCAAAGGCACACGAGCTAGTATAATTTCTTAGATCCTTAAGCAGCTAAGCACAACAAATTTACTCTATGCTAGTGCCACTGAAGTTAATAATACTATGATTATTCGAATACAGTGGTACCTCGGGTTACATATGCTTCAGGATACATACGCTTCAGGTTACAGACTCCGCTAATCCAGAAATAGTACCTTGGGTTAAGAACTTTGCTTCAGGATGAGAACAGAAATCGTGCAGTGATGGTGCAGTGGCAGCAGGAGGCCCCATTAGCTAAAGTGGTGCTTCAGGTTAAGAACAGTTTCAGGTTAAGAACGGACCTCTGGAACGAATTAAGTACTTAACCCGAGGTACCACTGTAGTGGGTTGAGTCCTTTCTGTTCCACCATGCCAGGTTATGCCAATACATTCTGGTGTGTTTATCTTCTCCATAAACAGTATTTTGAACACATCATACTGGGAAAGTCCCCGATTTCTTATTCAGAGATATAGCACATTTATTTGTCAAGTTGTTGCCACTTACATTCTTCATGATGTATCTGACAGTCTTGTTAGTGCAAAGAGTTATGTCTTCCTCTTCTCTCCCTGTGTAATCCGAAATCTCTTCTGGGAGTTCCCTCAACACTCTGGAGCAGATTGTGGGCAGTGGGGAGAGCTCATGGGGCATGTGGAGAGAGAAAAGGAAGAGGAAGTCCCATTGGGTAGACAGAAGTCCCTGCAGTAAAGGGACAACTCTGTTGGACAAAAACCCATTGTTTATTTCAATTGCAACATGACCAAAATGCAGAAGAGATTATCCATTTCTCCAGTGAATACTCATGCAAGCAGAATGAGTTGATCCTATGAAAGGCCTCATGCCCTGATGGTCCTTTAATTCTACAAGCATTAATTTCCCCATTTGAGCTCTCCACTTCAAAAGGATGGCCAGAGAAACACTGACTGTGGAGCTAAAGGCCACATTGAGGGGTGCACATGCACAGGGACAACTGGAAACCATGTTCCTTTATCATTGTGCAGCAGATACTGAAGCTTCCAAGACCTAACCCTCAGGGATAGCATTGCTATGCCTAGACAAGAGGCATCTCTTTGTGAATCTCTTTGTGCTGCTGGCTACAAATCCCATCATCCCTGACCCTGGCCATGTTTCCAGTGGAAGTACAACAACGTTGGGTGGATTACAGGTTCCTTGTCTCTGCTAGGGTTTAAGAAGAAGAGGAGTTTGGACTTGATATCCTGCCTTTCATTCCCCTTAAGGAGTCTCAAAGCAGCTAACAATCTCCTTTTCCCCCCTCCCCCACAACAAACACTTTGTGAGGTGAGTGAGGCTGAGAGACTTCAGAGAAGTGTGACTAGCCCAAGGTCACCCAGCATTTAAGAGTCTGACTATAAAATTTAAGGTATGGATGTTCAATCAGCTTAGTCCAAATTACTTCACAGGAAACTGATAAGAATGGATACAGCCAGAAAACAAAACTGGAGAAGGAAAGTCTAGGACAACTTGTGTTATGTTTTCATTCATTAGGATGTCAAATACTATTACTGTTCCAATTTTATATAGTGAAGGCCCGATGAGTGTATTTCCACTCTTCCCCTCAGGCAATGGTATTTGTGGGGGAACGCTTTAACAAATTATGCATATTTCTTCATATTATTTCTTATGAAGATGAACAGTCAACTGAAGTTGCTTTTTTTAATATAATTTGGTTGTTGATACATTGAGGTTTTGTGCCTGGAAGTAAAAGAACTATCCAGGATATATATGCATCTATCTATCTATCATCTATCTATCTATCTATCTATCTATCTATCTATCTATCTATCATCTATCTATCTATCTATCTATCTATCTATGGTATAGAACCCTTGTATATTCCAGCAATTGTTGATTTAAACAGTGAAGTGGGGGAAACGAAATATAATTCGCTGCTTGCACAGTTCACATGAAAGCAGTTGTTTGGTCTTTGGGGAAACACTTTTGTCATTGTCATGAATTTCCTGAGAGGGCAGGATGCCATCGAGCTTCCAGGGACGCCTGCTCATGACAGCATCTCATTGAAAGATAATCAAAGAGGGTTGCTGTTCAGCTGCATAAATCTCAGCGCCTCAGAAAGGATCACCATTCATTTTTAGCAATCATCAGAATGAAGACGGCTGGAACACTGAGATGGTCCTTCGGCAAAGTAATATGTCTCTTAAAAGCCCAGTGAATGATGAGATGACAATGAATTGCTGCACTTTTCATATGTAGCTGACAGAGGGGTGCTATGGCCTGGATTTCCTATTCCTAACCATCTCTTCAGAGCTTAAACACTTACATGGACAAGGGCATTTATCAAATGTTCCCAACATGTTATCTAAGATCGACTCTTGCAGACTCTTGCCAAGTAGCAATAGATTGTGTTCGTTTTCTTAGCCTCTATTACAATTCTTCCTTTTCTAAAAATGAAAAGAAACTGCTGAAGACATAAATATTTGCATATCAAAAACCCTTAGAATAATCATTTTATTCATATCAAACCAGGCAACACATATGCAAACATACACATCCTTTTAAAAATTTGGATTTATTCAACAGTGGCGAAGCATGAAACCAGTTATCATTATTCTATTTGACTAATTAATATTTATTTCTTCCCTTCATCTTTCCATGTTGAATATGTCACCACAGCACAAATCCACACCACTTGCTCTTTAAAATATTGATATTGTGTTTTGCATTTGCTTTATTGTCTAGTTCTTCGTAATACTTGTATTATATTGGTATGTCGGTGCAAGGGAGGGCATTAGACATAGAATGTTTTGAATTATTTGAGTGTATGGAAGAAAAATCATTCCAATTGTTACGGCAAAATCTGAGTGCGAGGCTGCTCTGCCACCCAGCTCATCGGACTAAGTCCGTGGGTCCCTGCAGAGGAAAATGAGCTCAGCCGTAGACAGGAGCAAACTGCAGAAGATCCAAGTTTATTGCGCAACAGGTTCAAGGCGAGATTGAACAGTGAGAAAGGGGTGACATGAGTTTTTGAAACTCCCTCCATGTCCCAGAATACAGTGCAAAACACGTCATGAATACATTAAAGAGAGGTTTGGTTACACAGATTACATCATGAATATATTAAAGGGAGGTTGGGTTACACAGATTAACATATGGAGGAGGGAGGGGGGAATATGCAGAGTTGGAGATATGCGCAGATAAGCACTTCCTGTGTATTGGGGATGAGAAGACAATGGTCCAGTCTGCCACCTGACATTGCCTGGAGGAAAGGCTGATCAGAGCGATTTGACAGGATTAGGGTCTTGACCCCTTGAGGGATTATGGAGGACAGGGGAGGGGTGATGGAGTCCTAGAGAAATTGAACAAATATATTGTAGCGAAGAAGGTGAAGAAGACATGCCCCCCCCTTCCGTAACAGAATAAAATGGCAATTAAATTTATTTTATAAGTTTGCATTTCACAAGGTGAGAAAAAAAGTATTTATAATAGCAATGAAGAAGAAATTGAGGTTTCTGATGAATATTATTTAGTCACTTTGAGTGATATCTAACTAAGTCGTACTTGCAATAGCTTGAATCAATTGATTTCAATGGCCGTGCTGTATGGCTAAGTTTGGTTCTCACCCATTATCTATTTGCTTACAAAGTTCTACATCGAAAAAGAAATGTCACTTGGTTGGCTGCATAAGCTCATTGCAGAAGTGGTTGCAGACCTCTACAGAAAAAAGCAACTGCATCCAAATTCCCATGACCATGATAACCTTTTAGAAGAAGCAGGACTCCTCAGCCTATAGTATTATTATTATTATTATTATTATTATTATTATTATTATTACCCCCACCCATTTGGCTGGGTTTCCCCAGCCACTCTGGGTGGCTCCCAACCGAATATTAAAAACATGATACAGCATTAAACATTAAAAACTTCCCTAAACAGGGCTGCCTTCAGATGTCTTTGAAAACTAAGAGAGTTGTTTATTTCCTTGACTTCTGATGGGAGGGCATTCCACAGGGTGGGCACAACTACCGAGAAGTCCATCTGCCTGGTTCCCTGTAACCTCACTTCACACAGTGAGGGAACCACTAGAAGGCCCTTGGAGCTGGACCTCAGTGTCTGAAGGATGGGGGTGGAGATGCTCCTTCAGGTATACAGGACCGAAGTCTTTTAGGGCTTTAAAGGTCAGCAGTATCATGGTTCTCTCAGCATAACAAGAATTTCTTTCTTCTTGGCTTAGAATCTCTAGCATGGAGCTGGGAAGACTATTCAGGACAGGGTTCTGCAGAGGCCTTTGAAAACAATGCTTAAGAAATGCTATTCCATGTAGGATGTCAGGAAGACCACAGGGAGAATCCACAAAACGTTTGTTTTTTGCTTCAAGAAGTGCAAGTGGGTTTTCCAAAGAATACAGCTTTTGTTGTTGTCTACTTTTGTTGGTTGTAAGCACAATAAGCTAAGAAGGTGCACAATGCCTTCTTTACCTACTGCATCTACAGACATATAACAGCAGGAAAGCACTTACAATTCTGGCAAGAAGAGAAAACAAACATCAAGGCTCCATGTAGTCAATGGATCCTGTGATTAAATAAAGCATTCAAGCAAGCCGAATGGTTGTCACCTATGTTTCAATAGCAATATATAAAAAGACTGCATTGGTTATCCCAGAATTATTTTGTGATATTATACATACCTGCCTGGTATGCATCTGGAACAACAAGGGTTTAGGTCAGAGCTTTCCAAACTTTTCATGTTGGTGCCACACTTTTTAGACATGCATAATTTTGCGACACAGTAATTCAGTTTTCCTAGCAAACCAGAGGTTAAACAAACCCCTTTCCAGCCCCAGGAGGAGTGCGGGGAGTATTTGTACAAGACACTTATACCCTGTAGCTGACACACTAATGTGTCATGACACACAGTTTGGAAAGCTTTGGTTTAGGTTAAGGCAGTGGTTCTCAAAAGTGTGACACACCACACTGATGTGGTGGGAGAGGATGACAAGTGTGGTGGGATGATTCAAGGACAATCAAAGAAACATTTAAACATTCCAGTATAGTATAGTATAGTAAGTATAGTATGGTATGGTACACAGGTGGCGCTGTGGTCTAAACCACTGAGCCTCTTGGGCTTGCTGATTAGAAGGTCGGCAGTTCGAATCCACGCAACAGGGTGAGCTCCCGTTGCTCTGTCCCAACCTAGCAGTTCGAAAGCATACCAGTGCAAGTAGATAAATAGGTACTGCTGTGGCAGGAAGGTAATTGGCATTTCCAAGTGCTCTGGTTTCCGTCACGGTGTTCCATTGTGCCTGAAGCAGTTTAATCATTCTGGCCACATGACCCAGAAAGCTGTCTATGGACAAACACTGGCTCCCTCGGCCTGAAAGCAGAAATAAGTGCTGCCCTTGACAGTCGCCTTTGACTGGACTTAACCGTCCAGGGGTCCTTTACTGGTATGGTATGGTAGAGAGGGGGGGGCAGTATCCATGAATTCTACAATTCTCCATATTGTTTTGAACAGGGATTTTCAACACTGACAAAACATGCAAGATCAGAAAAAAGAAAGGTTTCTTTGTGTTGATGAAGAAATGAGAATATGTTTGTCTCAAATCAGACCAAATATACATGAGATTAAACAGCAAAAGTCAGCTCTTCGAGCTTGTATACATACTTAAGGTATAAATGTAAGACTCATTTATAATTATATTTTGGGAATGATTCATGTTCTCATGTAGCTGCATTGCTTTCTGTTTTTTTATGGATGTCCCATGAGAAAACTATAAAGTAGTTGTGTGCACAGTAGAAAAAAAAGCTTGCGAACCACTGGGTTAAAGGTTAAGGGATACTACACAAGGGCAAAAATGCACTGGGTTTTCGACAAGCAACATGGCCTCTGTACATAACACTGTTTACTAGAAGCCTAAAGGCACAGATTTGTAGCCAGAGTAGGCACAAGACACAAGTATGTGGGGATGAACTAGGCCCATGGTTTATTAAATACAGATCTCAGCAAAGGTTTAGGCTATGAAGGAGCAGCAGTGACTCTGCTCAACTTGGATGAGCCACTTACCTGCATCAAACCCCTTACCAGCCTCACTTTCTTAGGCCGTTTTGCTCTCTTTTGCAACCACTTTCTCAGCTATTACTTCCTTTCTTTTCTCCTATCCTCTCCCATCCTTTATCTTGGATAAGAACAACTCATCCAATAGCAACCTGTTGGTCTACCATGATATTTCTCTGTAAACTATTAAGAGAGGCTTCATAATCACAGCATCTGTCAAATTATTATGATATGGCCATTATTTAATTTCAACAAAATGAGCAGTTTTACGTTTAGTCTTTTAAAATAAGTGCTTATTAATTTTGCCTTTCCCTTAGGCTGAATTCCTAGGTGCACTTATTTGGGAGCATGTTCCACTGAACTCCATAGCACTTACTTCTGAGTAGCTATGCACTGGCCATGTCCTGAGAATTTCATTTCCAAAAGCCACTGAATATGACCCAATAGTTTGAATAATTTACATTAGTTAGGTAAGAGATTTACAAATAGCTATGCGTTTTGGCACTCTGCACTACAAAATAATTAAAATGCCTCATGTTGTAACATAAAGTGCTTCAGTATTATTATAACGCTGTTCAGAGATGATTGTGAATAATTAATATTATCAGCCATTCTCCAACAGCGCCAATCATCTAATGAGATATTATTCATCCTAGTCATATGTTGATGCTTTCCCCTATTTTGTTTTCAAACTGTGAAGGAAGTATGTATGTTCATTTTCAAGTTACAAAGCCAACCCTAAAATTAGGTAGAATGAGGTGGCCACCTTGGGGGCAAATCCTGGGTGGTGGGGATTGGGCGCAGGAGACAGGTCTATGTGTGCCACACAGCCTGCCCTGCTCACCCTAAACTGTCCTGTTGCCTTGAAGTTCAGTGAAGGATGCTCTCCACTTTCACCACTGTGGAAATAAAATTCTGCTGCCTGTGTAATCAGGAATTAGGGACACGAAGCATCTTGTCCATTGCCTCAGGTAAAAATGTTTTCTGGCAAGCCCTTGTCTTTATATAAGATGCCATTGGGTAGTGTGACACAGAAGTTAGTAGAAGAGATATGGTAACAAGGGAATGGGAATCTGGGTGCTCACCTATGAACATCCCTTCAAGTAATTTGGCCACCACAAAGACAGTTGCACTGATCCTTTGAACCTAATGCTTGATAATAACATGTCCATTGCAGTTGATGGTCCTTAAAGGGGGCTGTGGAGAAAATGCTGTTGCACACAGGTCCTGCTTTTCAGGCTTCCCAAAGGCGTCTGGTTGGCTACAGTGAAAACAGGATGCTCGACTAAATGGGCCATGGGCCTGATTCCGCAGGCTCTTCTGATGCTTTTATATACTTGCCCAATCTTCCAGTCTCAAGATGTCCATGTAGGTAGTACAACTGCAGTGACGTCTGAACATTCCCTTTGTTCCTAACATGCCAATGTCTTTGTCACCTGAAACCCTGAAGAGCAATAATGGGTGTAAACCACTTTGTGCCATGTATATCTGTAGCATGTGGGATGAGCTGTGTTGAAAAAGCTGTGCCGCAAAGTACACTTTCAAAAGAGGTGCTCAAGACAACACTCCCTCCCACTTGTTGGACATGACAGTTGTGTGGAGCTGTCCACACTAGCCCACAACGTCACAATGATAATGACATTGGTGGTCATGTCTGACAGTACTGTAAGAAGAGTTCTTACATGTGTACATCTGTTTGCACACATAGTGCAAACATGTAGGGCCTCGTCCTGCTAGCATTGAACATGTAGTTGCGGAAGGTGCAGCTAGCAAATATCAGCATTTGGGGGCATCCACCCTCACACTTTCTATAAACACATGAAGGGGAAATACAGATGTGTCCCAAACCTAGCTTAAATGGAGGGGTGGGGCGGTATTCAACTAGATACTTAAAATAAAAGCAATGTCTCTGTGAAGTTAGTAACCTACAAGTGTTCTGAAACTAAACTATAATATGTTTGCAGAACATGGTATCATTTAGAGCAGGGTTCGGCGTCTGCACAGACACAATTTCTGGCACCGCAGAAGCGAGTCCCCGCCCTGCGCTGCACCAATTTAGCACAGCGTGCGGGGACTCGCTGAACAGGCGGCTCAGATTGGGGGTGGCTCATGGGCGTTAAACGACCCCTGTGGGCTGCTTGTGGCCCATGTGCCTTAGGTTGTCGACCCCTGATTTAGAGCTTGCAGCATCATTGTGCATTTTTTCCCCTGAGGGCCCATCAAAAGTGTATACATTTTCAGAGTAAGAGGGGGTTTATCAGCATCTTCCTTTAATTGCCCCCACCTTCCCCTCAACCAATGTCTTGGTCATTTTAATAGGGTGGAAGCAGCTGTGCCCTGCAGCGAGTCAGCCAGGCTGCCATATATTCCTATAAGAACTTGTTGGGAATGATGCTATATCATGACATGACACCAAAGCATTGTGGATAAGAAAAGATGGTGTCCCCACTGTGTTAATAATGATGCTGCTGCTTGCGCCATTCTTGGAAACCTGCTTTTCTCTGAAAACATATACACTTTCATCAGTCCCTCTGCAAGCATCCTTGAAAATGCATGGCCTGTTTATGGAACTGTGAATCTGAGAGAGCAATCTTTGCACAGCACTAGTATCACTGCACATCACTGACTATTTGAGCAAAACCACCGAGGAGGCTCAGGAAAGGCCATATCCTTACATTTTTTTAGGTCATAGTATGATCTGCTCCCCACCCTCATCTTGTTTATCCCTAAAGCATCGGTGTGATTGTACATTAGCGATGTCATGCTTCTGGCAATTTCTTGTTTTCTCTTGACTCATGGTCACAATAGCAAAACTGGAGGAAGGAAGAACAACAGGGCTGAAGCCAGGGCTTCCACAACGTATTTTCCAGGGAAAGCTGGTTCGGAACCGCGACCAGTGACTTGCTGTGCTTGCTCACTGCCTGTTGAATGACTCGAATGATTTCATGGAAATGACTCTCAGTTTCTGGTGTCAGTGGGTTTTTTTCTTCTGGGTCCTTGGAAAGTTCAAAAAGCAACGGTGGGTCATGGTACGTGACTGATTTTCCATAGCAAAAACACACGTGATCATCATGGCAGCCATTGGAATCTCCTGGACTGAAATTTGGAGTGAAAAAAAATGCTTTCCAGATAGATGTACCTGTAAGAATGGAGGAGGGGGAAAGAGAAATAACCATAGAAGATACGTCACAAAGTTATATTCAGAAATGTGAACTATCAGAAATGAAAGAACACACACAGTAGCCATTTATAAAATTCTCTGGTGTGTGCATCTTTCACACAAACAAACAACGATTTTCAACGTGAAGCTATGATTTGGTTATCACCAGTTCTTGAAAATACTCAAGGGATGTGAGTGTTTGGCAGATTTTCAGTTTGACACAGGAAAGCAAGCTGTGCGGACTATCCATTCAACCTCCCCTTCAAACCTCTTTGTGTGTTTTCGCCCTCACAACCTGTGAGAACAGGATACTGAACTAGACAGGCATTTGGTCTGAACAAGCAAGACTCTTCTTATGCTCTTATCTGCTCCCACAACACTACTCAGAAAGCACAGAAACATCTCTGTGAGAAAATATCTCTACAGGACTGCTCAATCCTTTGAATGTGCATAGAATCTCCTTTCCACTGAACACACAGATGTCATATCCTGAGAGAACATTGTCATTGGGGATGGCAGGGGTAGGAAACAAATGGAAAGGAAAACATTACAACCGTTTTTCTGCAGCTTAGATTTTTATCTGAGCCAATGAAGAATGAATCTGAGACCAGCGATTCCTCAGATCCTCTTGGACACTTTGAACCCCTTTCCCCAACCCAACCATTGATCAGTCCTCCAAGACCCCTCTCCCTGCCTCCCAACACCATTGATAGGATGGTGTTCTGACCATCAAGGGGGGGGGGGAAGAGAGAGATCGATCAAGATCTCTTTTCTCTTCTTTCCTGCTTCTGACACTTGGTAGCTGCCAGGAGTCCTCTAAAATGCTCATTTCCCCAAGAGCTACTGACACTTCTGCCAGGATTGTACGTGTGAACAGCAGGCACCAGCAGTGAAGAAGGTGAGTGGGGCTGTGGTTTCATAAAACTGTTGTTTCTTTAAAAGGGGGGGGGGAGAGAAAGTACATGATCAAACTGGGGGGGGGAACATTTTCCCCAAAACTTCTTACTCCACTTCTATTGCAAGAGATCTCCCTCACCAGCTTGTAATCTCAAACTCTATTGCACTTAATCCTATCTGTCCTCCATGGTGTCTTCATAGGAATAGCATGTCTACTATTCACATTTATGAATATCACATTTTAATCACAGCTTCTCCAATCTCCCCAAGTAACTGTTTTTGTGTTTCAAGATCTCCAAAGAGTAAGGTTACTTGTGTAAATTATACAGATAAGAATCCTGCATTATACTGCTAGCACCACAGATAATGCATGCTTATTATCTGCTAAGCATCTATAGTGTTAATATTTTTCTTCTAAATGGTCTTGTCCAAAAATTATGATTCACTATGCAACACACAAAATGGGAGAGAAAAGGAAATAGGAAATTGGGAGTTCAATTGGGAGTTTCCTTCAGGTGCTCCGACCACTTGAGAGGATCTAGATGGTGACTAGAAAGAGAGTGATTACATTCCATTTATGAAACTTCGTCCCCAAATAAGTGTGCCTGGGCATCAACATTACTATCTTTTTAGCATAAGGTAAATATGGTTTTGACTTTCCAGTTAATCTATGGTTATTTTAATATGTTTTTGTTGTACCTGAGGCATTTTAGATGGATTTTTGTGTTTTGTATGTTTATATCAAAAATGAAAACCAATGCATTGTTTAAGCTGTGCCTTCAACTATTTATACAACTGGGAACATCACAACACCACGTCTCCACCTTTCCCAACAGATGAAGTGGATTAAGCTGGATCTGGTATTAACATTAGACTTGCAAACTGCCTTCTTCTTTTTTAATCAAATGAAAACATGAGCTCCGAATACTGGCAGTGAATATATTTCAAGAGTTAATTTCACATGAGACATTTTTCTATCATACATCATTGCTCTCAATATAAGCTATGGGAAAGTTATTCAGTGACAAGCTGACAGAGCTTGGAAATTTCTCGTTGACTCGCTCTGCACTTACACTCAATAATCAAGGTCTTGTGGGTGAGAGGGCTACAGGAGATGAGGGAACAAAAGCCCTGGGCGCAGCTCGGATATCTGAAAATGCAGAGGATCTCTGAGACTGAATTGCCTGCGCAGACAATAAATCACACTTTTAAAATCCTAAGGGGCATTAACAAGGTTTCACTTGTTGCCTTGCTGGAACAAATGTAAGCAGCATTCTCTTCTGCACTACTATTCTGAAAAAGCATACCAGGCCATCAAGATAGACTATTTCCCACATATTAATTCATCTTCTTTCTTTGTTCAAGAGACTTTCAGAATAACAGGAGGCAGAGGAAATAAATGTCTATGGAGAAAAGTGTATTTTAGGTGCTGCTTTGTGCCTTTAAAACTGAGCTAAGAAGGAAAACTGGGTAATTTTTGTATTCAGGCCCATGCAGACACTGAGAAGTTGGTACTAAGGCAAAGCAGACAGTGGTCCAGAAACAGTGACCCTCACATGCAATGCAGCACCAAATAAATGATTGGGATTGTAAACTTCAAAAACAACGCTCACTTATTAGATGGTTAAGTGGAGAAGGTAGACCCTAAATCCTTAAACAGGACTGCCAGTATGGTCAGCTTTGACAATAGCAGTCATCTTAGGAAAGGGGTGGGGAACTGATAGTGCCTTGGGGCCAATGCAGCACTGGTGCCTCTCCAACCAGCTAAACAGCACCAGCCCCTTTTTCTGCCCCTGTGCAGATTTTAGTCTTGGGGTGTGTGGTGGGGAGAAGCCATATAGGAAGGTGTGGGGAAATTTTGGAGTTGGGGTCACATCTGGGAAGGGAAGGGTTAATGTCCCCCATTAAACCCTCCACTAGAAACATTCTCCCACTGTAATTAAGTTCGACAAATAGAAGGGGAAGAAATGGAGGCAGAGAGAGATTTTACTTCCTTGGGCTCCATGATCACTGCAGATGGTGACAGCAGTCACGAAATTAAAATACGCCTGGTAAAAATGACAATGACAAACCTAGAAAAAAGCAATGACAAACCTAGACGGCATCTTAAAAAGCAGAGACATCACCTTGCCAACAAAGGTCCGTATCGTTAAAGCTATGGTTTTCCTAGTAGTGATGTATGGAAGTGAGAGATGGACCATAAAGAAGGCTGATCGCCGAAGAATTGATGCTTTTGAATTATGGTGCTGGAGGAGACTCTTGAGAGTCCCATGGACTGCAAGAAGATCAAACCTCTCCATTCTTAAGGAAATCAGCCCTGAGTACTCACTGAAAGGTCAGATCCTGAAGCTGAGGCTCCAGTACTTTGGCCACCTCATGAGAAGAGAAGACTCCCTGGAAAAGACCCTGATCTTGGGAAAGATGGAGGGCACAAGGAGAAGGGGACGACAGAGGACGAGATGGTTGTACAGTGTTCTCGAAGCTACCAGCATGAGTTTGACCAAACTGTGGGAGGCAGTGGAAGACAGGAGTGCCTGGCGTGCTCTGGTCCATGGGGTCATGAAGAGTTGGACACGACTAAACAACAACAAATTAGGTTCGAAAACAGCCTATTTACAAATAAAAGGCAACCCCCTTCTCCCGTTCTTATCATCCTATGCCAAATAAGCCTGTTCCTTTTCAAGGAGCCGATTCTGAAGGCTCAGTCCTGTGTTACCCCCTTTATGGCAACTCAAAAGGTATGAGTGGGGTGGGTGGGTGCTGGAGAATCCTTCACTGCATGGCAATTCATGCTGCTTCTCAACCTGCCATTTGTACAGTACTTGCTATAAACCATTAAAACATCTAGATGGTCAATGACAGAGATATGGCAATGCATTGAAAAGTACTGTTGTGTTGGACAAGCAGTGTTATTCTGAGTTTTCTCTTCTCCAGAGTTCGAACTGTCTTCAAAATCCAGACAGTTATAAAGCAGGCTGAGCATGCCTGTAAGTGGAGTCAAAGGAAGCAGCAAATAATCTATAAAGCTTCATAAGGGATTCAAGAGGGAAGGTAAGAAGCATGCTAAAAGCCCAACTGGTTTAGGAAGGAGCTGCAGCAAAACAGCGTAAGACCTGGACAAGGAGTGTGAGGGGGAAATAAACTTCAGCTCCACAGCAATGTCATAATGCTCCACTGCATTATGTGACTGTGAAATGCTGCTGTGATGCTTGACAATAGCAACAGAGCATTAATAGATGTCTTTCTTGTCATTATAGAAAAGTAAAATGCATTAGCTGGATGCTACTTTAGTGGAATGACCAATATAATACGCTGTCAGACACAAAGAGCTGTCAGAATTGTAATCTGTAAATTTGATGAACTGTTATAAGGCCGGTCATTAAAAGGAACGCTGCTCTCTGTACGTCTCCCAGCTGGTATATAATCTCATTGTGTCAGAAGATCATTGCAAGGATTGAATTAATCTTCCAGCAATTAATAATCCCTTTGTTCTGGTAAATTCCTGTTAAGAGTGAGGCTTCATTAGATACTGGAATTGTTCAATGCCATTATTTAATGAAATCTGCAATCGTAAATGAAGAATCAAACTATTTTAGCACATAGACTTCCTTCCTAGTGTGCCATTGGAGTCTGCAAAAAAGAAATAGAAAAAGTCTCTGTTTTGAAAATGGGATCAGGTGCATCAGGGCATCCCTGGCTTTCAGTAGGTTGTTCCATAAGAGTCTTAAACCAGCATGTTAAATTGAAGACTTTGGGGCCGAAGGCCCATGACACAAATTTGCATATACAACATACAGTAAAGTACCGTATTTTTTGCCCTATAGGATGCACTTTTTCCCCTCCAAAAATGAAGGGGAAATGTGTGTGCATCCTATGGGGCGAATGCAGGCTTTCGCTGAAGCCTGGAGAGTGAGAGGGGTCGGTGCGCACCGACCCCTCTCGCTCTCCAGGCTTCAGGAGAGCCGCAGCGCCAGCCCCACAAGGTCGGGGGACAGTGGGGAGGCGGAACGCCACCATCCCGCTGTCTCCCGATGTGGTTTGGAGGCTGACGGTGGGGAGACGCGTGCTTCTCCCCGCTGCCAGCCCCGCAAGCTCCGGGGACAGCAGGGAGGCGCAGCGCGTCTTCCCGCTGTCCCCGGACCTGGTCTGCAGGCGGGCGGCGGGGAGAAGAGCGCTTCTCCCTGCTGCCGGCCCCACATGTGCCTGGGGGAGAAATAATTTTTTTTCTTTATTTCCCCCCCAAAAAACTTGGTGCGTCCTATGGGCCGGTGCGTCCTATGGGGCGAAAAATACGGGTAGTTCCATTAGTGCAAGGATTATGGATGTGCTAAAGAGTGTCCTTTCCTCTCCTCTCCCTGAAGGCGTCATCTAGTGGGGCGGGGGACCATGCCTCCCAATTTTCAAGGAGGGGACCAGCGCCCCCATAAAATTTCATGGCGGTTGTGCATATGACATGTCAGGAGGCAAGGCGTGTGTACAGCCCCGACCCCCTCAATTGTGGGTGCAAGCTGGTACACTTGTTTCCCTGTGTGCTCCCTAAAAGTTTTCTGTGCTTTTCCCAGAGGAAATTTGGGGAGGGCGCAGGGCTGCACAGAGAGAAGAAAGGGAGGGGAAGCTCTATTGCACAAATGGAAATCCTTGTACAAATGGAACTACTTCATTGAGCACCACCTTAAATGAATAGGTGCAAACTGACTACACAATCCTAGCCACATTACTCAGAAATAAGTCCTATTCAGTTCAAGACTTAGGCAGACTTTCAGGAAAGAAAAAACAAAACAAAACCAAGCTTGCTCTAACCTATGGGATGTCAGCAACATTTTCTGGGTCTATCCTATCCACTTCTCTCTTCACTCATTAATAGTATTCACCCATTATATTCAGCATGGGACGCAGGTGGCGCTGTGGGTTAAAGCCTCAGCGCCTAGGACTTGCCGATCGAAAGGTCGGCGGTTCGAATCCCTGCGGCGGGGTGCGCTCCCGCTGCTCGGTCCCAGCGCCTGCCAACCTAGCAGTTCGAAAGCACCTCCGGGTGCAAGTAGATAAATAGGGACCGCTTACCAGCGGGAAGGTAAACGGTGTTTCCGTGTGCGGCTCTGGCTCTGGCTCTGGCCAGAGCAGCGATGTCACGCTAGCCACGTGACCCGGAAGTGTCTCCGGACAGCGCTGGCCCCCGGCCTCTTAAGTGAGATGGGCGCACAACCCCAGAGTCTGTCAAGACTGGCCCGTACGGGCAGGGGTACCTTTACCTTTACCTTTATTATATTCAGCATCCAAAGATCAGCAAATGGAAAGCAGGAAAATGCCTTGCATTTGCTTGTTTGAAGTCAACGATGGTAATAAACAGCATTAGCGTGGAGAAAAAATACATTTATTTGAGGTCTGCTAATTTTTTTAATATAACTGGCATCCACATAATTAAACTGCAATTTAATTATTTTTAGGTAGGCTACTTTCCTGAAACAGAGGGAAGATGACCAGCAGTCAAATAAGACCAGAATGCATCAGGATATAAATAAGTCTTCCTCAAAGCTGAACAATTGCAATGCCTCTGATAACACAGAGCAAAGTCAATAAACTATCATATGACGGCTTTTCATGCTTGTCAAGAGAAACACATTTCCACAGAAAATAGCGTGAGAAGAAGTATGCATCAGTTGATTAGAGGAAATTTTTCTTAGACTCCATCTCAGCAGTTTGACAATATCTGCTTAACTAGAAATGCTCTCCTCCCCTTTGACAGTTATGTAATTTCACAGTTACCAAGTCAAATATCCAAAATGTGTCACACAAATTCCTCCATGGGTGCTTAACGGTGGCCATTAAATGGAAAAATTAAAAAGCATAATAAGGAATCTTAGCTGAGCTGCACTCCCATTTGCTTTGCCTCCTTTAACTGTTCTGACAGTCAGGGTCATGCTTGGGTTTTCTGATACTTATGCTAACTTTTCTGTTTTCTAGACAAGTTTAGGCTGAGGTCAAGGCCCAAAGCACAGATGGGTAACCTGTGGTCCCCCAGATGTTGTTGTACTACAACTCCCATAATCCCTGACTCTTTGCCATGCTGACTGGAGCTGATGGGAGCTGGATTGCAACATTTGGAGGGCTACGGGTCCTCATCTCTCATGCAGAGGAAAACTAAAACTGTGGGGTCAAGGAAAGAATTCAAAAAGAAAAGAAAACAAGAGAAGAACATGTTTCTAAGAAAAATATTGACCAGACATGCCTGTGGAGGTGGAACAAAAGCTTTGGAACTCGTTTATCTCAAAATAGCCCATGGGATAACCAGACATTCAGAAATAAGAAACTTCCAATTATATAAGGTTACACTGGCATAGCTCTTCACATAACAAACACACACACACACACACACACACAGAGAGAGAGAGAGAGAGAGAGAGAGAGAGAGAGAGAGAGTGTCTTTTAAGTTCAGCGCCAAACCTTCAACCATTAAATCTCTTGGTTGACGAAAGCCTTACGAGTCTAACGTTTTGACTCCCAAAAGCCACAAACCTGGAAGTGAGTGTTCTGGTTTGTGAACGTTCTTTGGAACCCGAATGTCTGGCGTGGCTTCCATGGCTTCCTATGGGCTGCAGGAGCTTCCAATTGGGAGCCTCCGAAGCCAATCAGAAGCCACACCATGGTTTCTGAACGTTTTGGAAGTCGAACGCACTTCCAGAACGGATTCTGTTCGACTTCCGAGGTACGACTGTATTCAATTTAAAGTACAATAAAAATCAATTGTAGAACGAGTGGTGCCCAGGTGACTCAAGCAACTGAAGGCAAACACAGCAGGCACCCAAAGACTCATTTGTTTCTTGGTATGGCTGTGGTAAAGGGATATTACACAATCTCTAAGTTTCTTCATTCCATGGTTTACTAACTATGCTGTTGAATGTGTATCCAGACATTCTGTAATTCAGTCAATCTTCTCTTTTAAACAATAATATTGCACTAAATAAGTTTATATAAGCATTTATGTCCATGATTTCCCTAATATATGAATATTATTTGAAGCCATGAAAGATGCTTTAATTTTTGAACATGAGACCATTAGGAGGCAAGGCAGGTGCTCTGCCATTCAGCTACAGCCTCTCCCTAACTTTTTACTATTTACCCACCCCAATAGGTTAAATGAATTGCCTGGCATTAAATGCTACTGTCCCTTTTGCAATTCTTAAGCAGCATTCAACTAAGTGTTACTCAGAGTAGACCCACTGACATGAATGGACCTAACTTAGTCATGTTTGTTAATTTCAATGGGTCTATACTGATTGAAATTTAGTTGAACTTGACACTCTCAACATAACCCACACCAAAAATTAAAATTTGCATGCAAGAATCCATTCCTTGGACAGCCTTCTCTGCCCCCATTCTCCGCCGTCTGTTATGTTCTACTAGTTTATTAAAACTATGCATGTAAATAAAATACACTATACATTTTTTAAGGGTTACAGAACTGGAGCACACTATTATTTCCTTGGTAAATCCCACCTGCAGTTCTCACACTACATTGCCTAGTCCTCTGCCTTGATGGATGGAGATTTCTAATAAAGCTTTCAGGTTACTATATTTCTTTTCCTTTTATTGTGGAAGACAGTGGTGCTTACATTTTATTGGCAGAGTTCTTTCATTTCACTTTAATCTCATAAATGCTCAAAGTGGACTTGCTCATCTCCATGAATTCCTGCAGCACTTTTAGGAAAAACCCACCCGGCCAATATAGCAACTAAAAGCCATTTGGTTAATTTAGTATCTCGTAAGTTCCAAATTAGTAGATTTGAGAACCAAGGCTTCGGAAGAATTTATAGGTTTAACTAAAACCCTGTTTAATTCAACTGTTAGACCATGGAGAAGATATTCATCTATAGTAACTCCATCCTCTGTTCACAAAAGTGGATTGTGCACAAAACTATTTTTTGAAGCAGGGGTGGCTGAATTGAACAATTTTATTTTTTCATCTTTCTAAATCTAGATTTGGTTCTCCACATTTTTTTGCAGCAATTTATTCTTTTGTTTTAAAATATACATCAAAATTCATCAGCATGTAAATTTCTCCTAACATTCATGTACATTTTGTGGCAGTTATGACAACCTGGTGGAAATAGAACAATTTTTCCAAAATCAACAGCTACATAGAACTTGTTTTTATATAGAAAAGTATTTAGGTATTAGATAAGGTTTTATAGAAAAAATATTAAATATATTTTGGAAAAGTGCACCGGATCTACTGCACTTTAAGTTTAAAAATGGTACTAATAGAGTTTATTCAGATAATTAGGGAAGAACTGTGCACAGAGCAATATGTCAGGTTAAACATATCTGTACTGGGAAAGAGGAACGAGTGGGAGATTTCTACTTGTAAATATCTGCATCTCAAATGCCTGAACTGAACTCTGCTGTTAATAAGGCGCTTGTATTCAACATACCAGCATATTGTTCCTGGGGAACTCAGAGAGGAAAGTGGTATATAAATTGTTCAAGTAATAATGTAACAATGATATAATTATTAGTGTAAAATAAATAATTTACACAGTTATTAATTATGTTTGTTGTCCCTTCTGGTTTGCAATAAACACCTGTGAATGACTTACTTTATTTTAAACTCTATTACGTAAATCCATAATTCAACAGGCTGGAAGTAGAAATAAATAAAAAAGATTTCACAAATATATTTTACAGTGCCAATGTTTTTCTTTTTTAAAAAATGAATTAGCCTCCTTAAAACATCTGTGTTGATATATGATAATTCAGACCTGTCAACATTTCTCTCTCCTCACAGACATTCCTAATTTAGCTCTGGATGGTTTTAGCTCAGGATGGTTTTAATTCAAACTGATGCTAGAAACAGTATTTAGTTCTAACGCACTTCCCCACTGCGTTAAACTTTAATCAATTAATTATGCTGTTTTAATTCAGAACCCATTCAGTGCCTCAGTAAATATCACCAATAAATGAATTTTAAAGCACTGCTGTGTGGCTGTCATCAAGAACCCTGCCAGGTTCTATAGTATGTTCCACTTTGTTTCTCCAATGTGTTAGATCCTCTTCATATTATTGAGGTACATCTCCACCTTCATTATTCTTACTTGTTTCTAATTGTTGAGAAATAGCATGGCACAGTGGGAGTATCTCAGGCCATTTCCAGACTACCCATATTTTAAATTATAGATATGCTTTCTTGGCCATGTGAAACAGACACTGGGAAGTCTGAACACCTTCCTGGTTAGCTTCTCCAGGCCAGCTGCAAAGTCAGCCTGTAGCTACCCAGGAGAAAAACATCTCCTGGAAGCTCCTTAGAGTATATCCAGATGGCAACTTTGAAGGGGAATGTGAATTTACACAGTCTGGAGTATCATTATACTATTGCTATACTATACTAAGTGAAACATGCCTGCATTTTGTAGGTACCGGTACTTCCAGGAAGTACACAGCCAGATGGCCTATGCATAGGCTACCATACAGGAACAACTCATGCCAACAGAAATTTTCTGCTACAAAACTTAAAAGCCAAGTGTTCTGTTGTTCTTACCCACACAGAAGATCCAGAAGTGGAATGGAAAGTCCATAGTCTTTTCCCTTTCCTTTCCTGTCTTCACCTGCTAGCTTATCTCTGGCTACATGTGGAGCCCTAACCGACACCCGAAAACCGAATAAGCTCTATAGTTTGTGTGCTTCATCCCCAGTGGCCCAGCATCAGTGTAACAAGAATCCTGTTTATCTAAACAGCAGAGGGTTAACATGCAATTCCACTAGTTTAGGTTGTACTATAGTATATCGTGAGCTAGGGGAGTGAGAAGTTGCTTCTCTAAAAGAGATTAATGAAAACTGAAAGAAAAAGAGAGAGAGGCAATATCCATTCTGAGAAGCCTGTTGCTCCGTTCTGCTGTGTTGTGTAGTAATGTAAGCATAATAAATACATTTGACATTTCACATATGAAACTACTGTAGCATTCATTTGCCAGATGACAGGTAGTACAATTAACAACCTTTTGGTATATCATATGCTTAGAACTTCATCTATTTTTTGTGAATCAAATGTACTGCTTCCTTATTTCTTACTCCTGCATTTGAAGGACCAAAATATTAGATAAAATTCAAGGAAGCAAAAGTATGCTCTACTAACTGTGTTTTTCCTATCAAGATGAAAAGTCAGCCGGAAGGACTGAACTGGACTAGACAGAAATGGGAATTTATCAGCTTGCTGCAACTAGTACCACTAGCAGATAACATGCCTAGCTATAGTGTACGGGCTGAATATTTCTTGGCCACACTGGCATGTGTATGTCTCTATACAATCTATACAGATTGAGGCCAAGGTACTTGAAGGACTCTCTCCCCTTCAAGGAATCTGTCATTTAAGATCAGCTGTTGTGCCCCTCTCATGTGTGCCTTTGCTTTGTAAGGCACAGTTGGTGGCAATGCATGAGAAGTCTTTCTTTGTGGTGGCACCTGGTATGTCAGGTGTCACTAATTGTTTTGGACCAGTGAGAATATTTCAAGTTTTGGCAGAAGGTTGTGAGGGAGGGAGTCCCAAAATGGGGCCATGCAGTGTGTGGCCTAAGCTAAGGCTGCTATGAGGGCATGGTATAACCCAAAACTGCTGCCAGGGAGAACATGGCATAACACAAAATTAGAGAGACAACCAAACCTGACAACCATCTGTTTACCATAGGATGTCAGCTAGGTCCTGATTGTGGAAATCACATAATATTGATTACACAGAGGGAGAGAGATGGCGTTGCTATCTAATAACAACAGGGAGCATTCCTCAGTTGTGTTGGCATCCATCTGTCTTGAGAGACAATGGAGTGTGCCTCCAGGGGAGAAGTCAAACCGCTGCATTAGCAGCAACCAAGTGACCTCCCTGGGGCACAAGTCTGAGCAGTGTGTATGGAGTATGGTCCTGGGCTTTCCATATGGCTTCACTGATGTGGTTCCACTTTGGTTGGAATGTCCACTTTCTTTCCTATCCCCCTGAGCCCCTTCTGCACACTCCATATTTTAATTGATTGTTTGATTGATTGAATGAATGAATTTATATACCGCACTATACCTGGAGGTCTCAGGGAGGTTCATAGCAGCTCCATAACATGACCCCTCCTCCAAAACAGGGGAAGGAAAAGAAATTGAAGTCCCACTGTGCACAGCATTGCATACAATCCGTGCTATTTTTCTAGAAAAAGAAGTGCAAGAACTCACCATGAATACCTCCCTTGTTGTCTTATACAGTGGTCACTAGGGTTGTGAATGTGATCCATGCGGGATGCACGTTTGCAACCCGCAGTGTTCACAACCCGCATCTGCGCATCTGCACAGGTGCGGGTTGCGACTCGGGGTTTCTGCGCATGCTCAAAGCGCGATTTAGAGCTTCTGCGCATGCACGACTGCCAAAAGCCAGAAGTAACCTGTTCTTTCGTATCAGTAACCTGATATTTCGGCGGTCCGTAACCCGAAAAGACGCAACCTGAAGCGGCTTTAACCCGAGGTATGACTGTAATGGCAGTGGCGCCCACCTGAGAGTTCTGCGAGTCGCAGCTGAAAAAAAGCCCTGGATACAACCCAATCCTATTCAAACAAGCTTTTGATTCTGTTACTGCTTAATGTACTGGCTGTGAATGCTGCAATTTGTGTTCCTGTGTTCCACTGCTGTTCTTCGTTTGATAATTTGTGTTTTATTGGGTGGAATTAGGGTTGTTTTTACATTTCCATTTATGCCATTTTGAGCAACTCCTTTCTGGAAGGGGAACACAGAGTATAATTCTTTTAAATAAATCACACACACACACACACACACACACACACACAGCTTTGAGACTGAGTAGGAATTTGAACCAAGGTTTCCCAATCCTGTTTTGGCACTAATGATTACATTATGCTGGATTTTTCAAAAGGATATAAGCATGTGCTATAAAAGAGAAATATATTTATTTCTTCTTAATAAAACAGAAGTTTGTAGTATAGAAAAGGAATCTTGATAGGTAACATAAACCCAGATATACTGTTGTTGATGAATCAATTGTCTTGGCATTTATCAGCATTACAATAATGCTTTTCTTATGAATACTAAACCAATGTTAGACTTATTAAATCTTTTTGATGCATAGTTCCAAAGAATATTTACAAGACACAAAGGAATTATTGGGTATATCTGTTTATGTTAACTTTGTTTGTCTTCAGTGAGAAAAAAATACTTTAGAAAATGAGATTCAGCGGCCATACACATTAGTATAGACTCATTTGCTCCAATATGACTACAACTCTGTAAATGGCCATTAAACGATCCCCTGAGTTTGAGTGATGCAAATGTCCCACGTAACCACAGATCTGCTCCTTATCGGGTGACTGCTCTCCTTGTAATGAAGTTGTCAAAGCAATACATTTTTAATAACTCTGATTCATAGGCCAATAAAGTTCCAGAGCTTTTGCTCATGGTATTTTAAAACCCTACTCCTTTATTTTAATTTTTCCAACCATAACATAAAAATCGCATCTGAGAACAGGGAAATGCAGACCTTGAAAAGGATCGGGTACAAAAAAAGGCTGAAAAAATAGGAATGGGGGAATTACCACATACAGTTTCTCCTTTCATTGAGGCACTAGGAAGAAGAAAAAGCTATATATGACATTACACTCCACACTGAGTGTACATGAATATCTTTACTTCTACCTAGTCCACACACAATCTGGACCTGTTGCACATTTTATGCCCCTGAATACCATGTTAAAAAAAAAGTTTTGTTCCAAAAATAAAATGTCAGTGCAGATTGATTCCCAGTGGGTCTATTTGAAAATAGATGGAGCAGTATATCCAGACTGCCCATTGGCATTGTGGGTGGGTGTAAACCACAGTGCCAGTTACCACTTCCTTCACCATTCATCTGGGGGACATGCAGGGAGGAAGTGGTATGGAGAACTTAATCAAAGGGAGGGTTTTCATATGCGTATCAAGTAACCACAGCCATCGTTGTAGATGGCAGGATCTAAAACCAGTCTAGATTAAAAACAGCATGTTGAAGATCTGCAGGCACAATTCCATACTAAGAAAAACTATTTCTTTGCGCTGCAAATGGAAAGAGGCACACAGCCTCGGGCACCCTATATTATACCACAAGAGGAAAAGATTGTCTGAGTTTCTGATACACGATGAGCACAGCATATACAACAATGGCGCAATCTGCACTGAAGAGAGAACAATGCAAATGGGGGAAGCATTCTCATCTTAGAACAAGTTGAATCATTCAGGCAGATCTGCGCTAACAACTTATTATTGTATTCCTTATTTGGTAGCCCCAGCACTGTTCTAATAGGAACTCTGAAATTCTCCCGCTGTGGCTCTGAACTGTTACAGCCTAAAGCATCTGTGTCATCCAGGCGGGGTGGGTTGGGGAAGAAGATGGTGCAGAAATTAGCAACCTCCTATGCATGGTGAACATGAGTGTAGCCTAAGGAACATGTGTTCTCAGTACCCTGTGAAAGGAATCCTGAGCAAGCTTGGTATGACACACATACTGTGATTACTAGATATGATAAATGACCATGCCTAAAAGCAAGATCTGGTGGAAGATGTATTTGTTGTCTGTCACTTTTGAAAGCTTACCATAACATTATGAAATTTGATGTAATATATGGAAGTCGTAAGTTGCCCAGAAAGTCCACTGTGTTCACAGTTAACTTAAAAAAAAATGAAACTTAGGGGGGGGGATAGATAAATTAAAAGTTACATTTCAAGGGAGAATGAGGAGGGTCAAATGTTTCCAGGATGCTTGGATAATTTTCAAAACCATTATCATATACAGAATGCATACCACACATTTGGTAAGTTACAAAAAAACAAAACCTGAAGGCTGAAATTCTATACACGTTTATCTGGGAAAGTCCTGTTCAATGGGTCTTTTTAAAATAATAATAATAATAATAATAATAATAATAATAATAATAATTACTACTATATATTACTATATATTATAGTTATCCTTCATTTGATATGCTGCCTGTTAGCCACTTGGGGCACAATTTTTTAGGGACATAACATACAAATAAACAGATGGTGCTGAAATAAACAGATGATGATGACTGAAACTTGTACATCACAAAAGTTAAGGATATGTGTTTCTAAACATACTTTAGCTGGACGTAACATCTTCTGATATCAGTGTAAGGTTTACTTTGATGTAAATGTGTTTAGAGGTGGGGGCAAAAGTAGATGAGATGCTAAATGTATGGCCCCTAACAAAAACCACCAGAAAGGCAATGTATTGATGTTCAGTTTTTAAAGAGAGTGAGGTTGGGAGAAGGAAGTGCATGGCTGCCATTTTGACAGCAACAACAGATTTGGTACCATATCTATTCAGTGCCTTTACTTGCTAGCAATGCATTTCCTTGACCAAAATTTTATGCTGCGATTTTCTTATTATTTACCAACAACATTTGGCAGCATGAGAGTGGTATTGTACAGAGGAGCTGAAAAGCTGGAAAGGCAGAGAGATGACAACAAAACCATCACAAAGAGCAATTCTGTGAATGCCCAGCCTGATAAAATCAACCACACATCAGAATAAGAGAGCTAAAGAACTGCAGAGATATTTTCTTTGTATAACTGTAATGTGCTGGAAGGAGATAAGCCCACATGGAGGACCTTTTGGTATCTTGAGAATGTTCTCTGTGAACATTTTTCTATTGTGTCCACAGGGGAAATGGTTTTTTTTTTTTAAAAAAAAAATGAAGATCGGTACTGGACAAGAGACCAGTCGCTCAAGTTCTCTCTGGAGGCTAGCAGCTTGAAAGAGGCATGAACAATGCTTGCCTCTGCTCCCCAGATAAAGCAATGTGAAAATATCAGGGCTGCAATCGGCCAGGCATCTATCTGTTACACAGTGTGAAGAAGCTCAAGCAGACGATGCAACAGGAGTGAAGAATAGCAGGTTCTGCACTTGGGAACATGCTGGAAGGAAATCTGCTATGTCTTTCCAAAAGACCTGAGACGAGGCCAAGGAAAGGCTCTTTTCCCCACTGTGGCTTTTCAAAGGAAGCATCTCATTCTTCCTAGAAACATATTACTGAACTCAGAAGGATGTCTGAAGAACCCTCTCTCTCTCTCACGCAGCAAATGGTACTTATGGTGAAACCATTCAGAGGAATCAAAAAGGGAAGTGGAGGAGAATGATTGAATCCTGGATCTGTTTGTTGTGTTCTTTTTGAGAGGCTAAATCTCTACCCCTACACATACCCTGCCATCATTTCCCTCTTCCTAGGTCCCTGTACTTCTCTCTCCCAGTCTCTGTGAACTTGTGAGAACTGGTGACCTGGCTCTGCCTACTGACAAGTTTGGATTTGGAGTGAGATGTCATTAGCATGCTTGTTGATATTCATGACATCTCACTTCCAAGCTTGCACAACTCTCTCACTCCTTTTCATGCAACACATGTGTGGCTATAGAAGTGCTAAGCAGATGCCTAGGATCAATAATGCATTTATTTATTCAGTTTTTAAACCACACTTCAACTTCTAAGATTCCTGGGTAGTTTACAAAATACAGTTAATACTATACATCCATTTATTTTTTTAAAAAAAGTTTAAACCTTTATCATTACTGTAAAGCAGTGTCTAAACCACTACAGCAGAAGGCAACATAGATATATCTGACCTAAAATACTTCCAAAGGGTGGAGTGAAGAGATATGTCTTAAGGTACCATTGAACACTCAGTAGTGAGGGTGACAACCAAACTTCCAAGAGGAGAGAATCCCACAGGTGTCAAGAAGACCCTAACTGGCATAAGGGGGAATGTAACTCAATCTAGAACTGGCCATCTCCCTCATCCCTGGTCCATCTAATCCACCATCCTGTTCTCACAGGGGCCAGTCAGATGCTTATGAAAATATGCAAAGAGTATGGAAAGACAGCGCTGAGTGTCATCCACATATTGGGGACACCATGTTCCAAATTCCCTGGCTGACGTCTCTCTGCAGCTTTATATAGATGCTAAAATGCAATAAACTGGAGAGGGAGTGATTAACCCAGACAACAGTAGATAATTCAATGGACCTGGAAAGTAGTATTCTGGGTGGGCTTCAGCCCCCCATAAAGATCAAATTTGCAGCATGAGCATCATGTTAGAACTGGTCTTAATGTTGGAAGTCAACAGTTTTTAAACACCAGCTGCAGTTTCCCCTGAGCAGAAGTAGGGTTGCCACAATTATCCACTCCCTAGCAATATCCAGATGATTATTGAAATGCATTGTACATAGGATGGCCATTCGAGACTTATGTACAATGCAGTCAAACCACCAACTGGATGAGAATATGGTGCCAGCACTTTCGCTTAAGCAGTAATTAGAATATATTTCATTATTATTATTATTATCATTATTTTCTAGACACAATTCAGTGTGGTAGCTTTGACTGCCAAGCCCTTCCTTCCTTCCTTCCTTCCTTTTATAGCTCACCCTCCTTCACAAAGAAATCTAGGGCAGCAAAACACAAGTGATAAAACAATAAGAAACAACTTAAAAATAATTACAATACAGATGCAGAATTGGTAAGAACTTGAATTAAAAGGCTTGTTGTGTGAGAAAGGTCTTCAGTAAACACCAGAAATACAACGGAGGATTCCAAAGGCTGGTGCCACAACACTAAAGGCACGATTCCTACATTGTGCAGAATGGACATCTTCATCTCCTCAACCGCAGTGATGGATTGAGTACATAAGTGGAGTGATTATCTTTCAAATATCCTGATCCCAAGCTGTACAGTCGTACCTCCACTTATGTATCTCTCCAGTGAGGGGATACGTAAAGCAGCAAACCTTGGGATATGTAAGCAGCAAACCCGGAAGTATATTTCCGGGTTTTTGCCGCTCACGCATGTGCAGAAGTGGTCCCTCCGGTTGAAGAAACTTTGGGATTCCACCAGAGCTCCAGAACGGATCCCACCCGCAACTGGAGGTACCACTGTATAGGGGTTTATATGGCAAAAATAGCACATTGAACTAAGCCCTTTAGCTAATTGGCATGCAGTGCAATTATTTCAATAGTGGGTTGATGTGTTGGTGATATCCTGACCCAACAAGCAGTCAAGCCATCATATTTGCACCAGTTGCAACTTCCAGACTAACCTCAAGGGCGTCCCAACATAGAACACATTGCAATAATCCAGCCTGGATGCTATACCAGTTCAGAAACAGCTGCAGCTGTCTTACCATCCGAAGCTGGTGGAAGGCATTCCTAATATGTGGCTTGGGTATGTGAAGGATCACTTGCCCTCATGCAAACCTGTCCACCTCTTATGATAAATCTTCTCAGGATCTTCTGAGGATCCTCCCACCTTTGGTGGTTAGGCAGATGGTGACTGAATATAGACCTTTCAGAGTTGTGGAACCCAGGGATCTAATTCTCTGCCCAGGAACATCCAGCTGGTGCTCAGCATGTTGGCTGCCAGCTAAAATTAAATCACATTCTCTTTTAATGCATGATATTTTATATGCTGCCTTGTGCTTTGATTGCTCTTACTGTTGTTATTGTCATTGTAGTCTTCTGCATTTATGGCTCTTGTTTTGCTGCTCTGCTGTTTTTGCTTTTATCTCATTGTAATTTAGTTTTTAACTATGATTTTACCCTTTTTTATTTGCTGCTGCTGCTGCTGTTTTGTTTTGTTGTTAGCCATGGAAGCCTCTGGGTTGAAAGGCAGAGGTCAAAATAAACCAGACTAAAAAGTATATCACACCTAGCGGGCCTTTAGGGATATACTAGAAAGGAACCAAAATTTCCAGGTGGAGAAGGCCTCTTCATTGCTGAGGTAGCATAGGGCAGCTTCCCATATTCCCATGTAACAGACTCTGCCCAAAGTTTTAAAATTTATTCTGATACTAGAGGCTTTAGCACAGTGACAATGTTAAACTTTGTTATACCGCATGAAATTAATTATCCAATACCAAATTGTTTCCTTTATAGAAACTGGCTTTTTCACTAAGATAAAAGAATAGCAGAGATAAAGGAAATAAGGAGAAGGGTTAGGCACTTCAAGCAATTTATTTGTAACCATAGCCCAAGGCCTTCCTTCTCTCCTGCCCACAATTCTTTTCAAGTTGCAATAAAAATTGCATAAAATATTTAAAATGGGATCAGACGATTTTACTTACTGTTTTCTGGATGCCAGCGCACTGCATTTAAATATGCATTACAGTAATGGAAGAGAAATTCATGCTTGGATCGGAGAGCAATACCTCGAAGCAAGGGCATCAGATCATGTCCATCAATAATTCTGAATGAGAAAGCATTTCAAAATCAGGGAGCAGAACCCATAAGCTGCCTGCCTGAAAAGGAGTTCTAACTATGCAATTCCATTTCTTAACAAATACTTTTCACAGATACCACTGCAGCAAGAGTGTTATGACCAGTTATCACATTACATTAAAGCAAACCTGAGTTTCATGCACCAAGTTAGGTCACCTCCAGTCTATCAGGATTATGTAATTCAGATGCAAACAAGAACTCTCAGTTTGCACATTTCAAGAGGATTAAACAAGTCCACTTTTAAAAAATAAGCAAAAAAACTCCAGACATTTTCCAGTTTGTAAAGTGAAAGGGAAATGTAGTCAAAAGTGTGGGGTCGATGAATGACTAATGGGAAGATGTCAGCAGTCCCCCCCCCCATTTTTTTATTGGCTTTCCAAATTTATAACAAACAAATAAAACGAAAACATCAAATACAAACAAACAAACAAACAAACAAACATTTATCTTAACTATAATATTCCACTTTTGTTAACATTGTTAAGTGACTTCCTCGAATCCCCCCAGCTGAGTTTCCATATCAATCATTATAGCAGTTTTCCAAAACTATTTTCACATAAAATTTACTTAGGCAATTAACATCTTTCTTTATTTTCATATTGACTTCTATCCTTAATATTATACAATTTCACATATTTAAATCCTAGGCAAATCTATTACTCACAAGTATTTCTATTTAAAGATGCCAGCAGTTCTGGAGGGAAATTCCCCCCCCCCCAAGTCCCCCTATTATCAGTGCAAATGTCCCTGCTCATGTCCTTATCTATTGCTTTTTTTATAATGATATACATAAGATTTTTATTGAACCATTTTTATGGAAATTCCCAGATGCATTTTGTGGGTTTTTGTTGTTGTTGTTCCTTTCACATCAGAACATATTCATTTCTTCCAGGATAGCTAAATATTTTGCTGCTGCATGTAAAAAAAACCCCCCACCAAGGACTAATTTTAGCAAACTTGCAATTTTGTTTTATATTCCTGGCATTCTATAGTATAATACAGTTATTAGCCATTTTATTGTTGTGGCTCTCTATTTTGTTTTGCTTGGTATTGTTTATGCATTTATACAAACCTTCTTTGTATAAAGACTGATAATAAAGAGATTGATTGATAGGAAGATGTGAAAACATCCCACAAGCAAATCAAGATGAATGCATAACCATCTCTCAAACAAATGAGAATGAATGCTCAATAAAGTCCAAATATAATCTAACCCCTCTGTAAGAAAATCAGGATGGCTGCTCAATAAATAGGTAGCTGGGAGGTATCTTATAATTTGTAGGGACTGTTAGCCAAGCCTGACTCTTTTTGATCAGTATAATTCATGTGTTTCCAGAGATGCATCTGTCCCATTCATAGGATACATTTGAGGTGTACATTTTAAAATATTGGCTATGTCTTCCCTTCATATTCCTGATTATAGGGCTCATTTTGTCTTTTTTAAAAAAAACCCATACACATGCATAAGCCCCATGCAATTCATAACATAACAAATTGCTTCATGCATTCAATAAGAGAGTACAGCATTCAATTTGTTGGCAGAGAAGGTAGGAGTCGAAGTTATAAGCTAACCAAACATGTTTCCATTCATTAAATTCTCAAATATCTCATATTTACTCACAGGGCGGAAATGAAGCTACAGTTTTGGCATGGTGCGAATCACAACATTTACAACTGTTTACAGAGAATTAACTCAATCTGGAGCATGTTTTGATTGAAGCGTATTGTATATTAAAAGTCTGAAGATGCTCTGAAGCATATTGGATGCAAATTGTGCTCTCAGGGCTTGCACCCCAGGACCAGTGTAATAGATTTCATACATATATGTGGTGTTGGCTTCAGGTTTGGGTAACCTTGGCCAAATTCCCCCAGTGGGCCAAGATCATCCCACTGTCACTGACGGTTGCCCATTTGATAGCACAGTTGCCCAGAGAAGAGCAAGAGGAGCCTTCTCAATCTCCTTACTTTTGCAATGACCGCTCCCCACATTAAATGGAGGGCTCCCTTTGTGTTCCTGGACCCTAAATGGCACCATTAGCACAGGCTTGGCTTCGCCTTCCCTCAGGTGGGACACCTGGAGGTCTCTGCCTACCTCAGTCAGCTGCCCAGTCCCGCCTGGGGAGGCATTGCCAAGGTGATCAGGCCAGGTAGGGGGAGGGACCACCTGCCCACACAATAGAGGGAGGATCTTACCTGGGAATCGTCAGTTGGCTCCAGAGCTTCTCCCACTCTACCCACCCTCAGTTAAGACTTCTTTTGCAGGTACCTTTTCTCCACAGGTACGCGGGCACTGCTACATCAAGGTCGCTGTTGAAGGGCCAGAAAGGAATTATCCTGCATTGGCAGGTTTGCCTTTCCCGTAGCAAAACGTCACAACTTTGGCAGTATCAGGCCTTGGGCGGAATCTTTTAGTCTATCTTCCCTGAATGGGGGGGGGGCATGCAGCAGTGACCCATGCCCCCCTGCTCTTTGCGGCGGCGATACCAGGGTTCCCAATTAAAGGGGTTGTTTGAGGGGAGGCTTTGGCCGTAAGCCTAGAGGTCGTCATTGCTCTCCCCTGTGACGGCAGCGTAATGGGGGCGGGCTCTCTCTGCTTGAACATATGTTCTCCAGAGCCAGCCCACCCCCCCCACTGGATAACCCTGATGTTCCCCAGATCCCTGGAGGGGGACTGGGAGGGATAAAACGCCCAATGCCTGAGCCAAGGTCTACCCACATCTGAAACATAATAAAGTTGTGGCCAATTTTAATCCCATAGCACGTTGTCTTGAGCCGTTAATACACACAGGGGCCGCCCAGGGTTTGGGGGACTCCGCCTGTCCATGCAAATGAAGGTTCTGAGAGTTGGCAGTGGGCTTCCTGCATGGGTGTGGGCCTTTTCAGGTGTCCACATTGAGACGACTGGACAAATGGAAGCATGACAGAATTACTATTTATATTGGATGTCCCAAGGCAATGATGGATCTAATCTTTCACATCCTGTACCCTTCCAGTCCTGTCTTTTCCCACAGGCATTTGATAAATCAGTTGTACCAGAGTGTCTCTTGACTGCAGTTCTGCTGAAATGCCACTGTCTGGTCTGTCAGCTGGTGCTATGTATATGTGTGTGTTGCATAAAAGTAAAAGTGACCTTGCCTTTTTTGCCCTCAGTATAGTTTGATACCCTAGCAAAATGGGATGGACTAGGTTGCTTGAAAGCTAATTGGCTGCTGAAGTGGGCATCTTATACTGTAATTGGTTGCATGGCAAGCAGCCTTTGGAGCAGTCACATTTGAGAGGGGGATGAAGAAGGACTGCCAATGCTTGGATAATTTGTCTGGAATCATTAAAACTGTGTTATAGATAAATCAGCACTGAAAGAAGTAAACCATCACAAAGGATTGTACTCTGCAATGATCAGGTGCTTAAGCATTAGGAAGAATTCTCTATGTGGTTTAGGTAAAGGTAAAGGGACCCCTGACCATTAGGTCCAGTCGTGGCCAACTCTGGGGTTGCGGCGCTCATCTCGCTTTATTGGCTGAGGGAGCCGGCGTACAGCTTCCAGGTCATGTGGCCAGCATGACTAAGCCGCTTTTGGCGAACCAGAGCAGTGCACGGAAACACCATTTACCTTCCCGCCAGAGCGGTGCCTATTTATCTACTTGCACTTTGACGTGCTTTTGAACTGCTAGGTCGGCAGGTTTAGCACAGTCTATATTATCAAATAATAGAATTGTAGAATCAGAAGGGACCCAATGGTCATCTAGTCCAACCCATTGCAATGCTGGATGGAATCAATATTTCAATCTGTTAAATGGGAAGAAGAGGGGTGATTCAAAGCCTATTATCTCAAAAAGCAATGGGAGAAAACGCTCAGAATGCTTGGTTGAACACGTCACCAACAGTAGGTGAGAATGCAAGTTAGTGACTGGCAAAAAGGGAAATGAGCAAGTGTAAAAAATGGCCATAACCAATTTAACATAAACCCTGAAAATATCACATAGTGGTGCATCAACCCACTTCTTCACTGTGAGCTAGTGACTTTAAGAATACTGTGTTCAAGTCCATAATGGATTTCCATATCCCCTGTGTGTGTGTTTTATGCTTCATTTAGTCATTATATTTATTATCTCACTTTTTAGCCAAGATTTCAGACAAAACAGCTTGCAATTATAATCCACAAACAGGAGCACTATATGTTAAAAGAATATGAATTTTGTGTGGCAGCTTATTCTAGTTTCTGGCAATATGGTCCAGATTCCAGGCTGTGCCCTCTAGACAGAGGAAGCAAAAGAGCTGCAGGTGGACTTAGGGGCAGCTGGTGGTACAGATACAGTCTAGGAGCAGCCTGCCATGCATCAGGTTGAAATGGTCTGATTCAGGTGATACCATGAAGGGAGATTAATTGGTGCCTGAATAGTGGAGCACTCTCAGAGCAGTTATGTTAGCCCTGAAGGGGAGCATCATATGGACTCTGCTTCAGGCAGCTCAATTATTAGAGCCAGGACCAATGGCAGCCCAAAGAAATGGTCCCTTAATTCTGTAGGATTCTGTTCACATAGAATAGAATAGTACATGAATCTTTAGCACCATGTTCTAGAAACTAAAAGGGCATTAAAGTAATATGAAGATTGATTCTTAATATGCAAACATGCATAGAATTGTAATCTCCTATATTTTGGGGCTGATCCTACTACATTATAGAAAAACTAGGCTTATCCAGCTTAGTGGGCATGCTTAACTCCCAGTGGCTCTGGTAGAACAAGGAAGCCTAACTTTCGCTGAGTGGCATCCTTCACCTATATTACTATACTCCTAAGTAAAAGAGAACTAAAGTCAGTGTACTGAAAGAAGCAAAGATCAACAGTGTTGAAGCAATGATTCTTCAACATCAACTTTGTTGGACTGGTCATGTTGTTCAGATGCCTGATTATCATCTTCCAAAGCAACTACTCTATTCCCAACTTAAGAATAGAAAGAGAAATACTGGTGGACAACTAAGAGGTTTAAAGACGCTCTCAAGGCAAATCTTAAAAAATGCAGTATAAACACAGAGAATTGGGAAGCACTGGCCTGCAAGAGCTCCAACTGGAGAATAGCCTCTACCAAAGGTGCCATGGACTTTGATGAAGCATGAACTCAGGACGAAAGGGATGAAAACATCAAAACTGTGTTCATGGAAGACAATCTTACGTGGCTACAAGTGAATGCTAAAGAAAATACTCCTAAGATGTGTTGAGTACTGACATTTTGTAAATCAGAAATAAATGTATAATCTTTTAAACAAAATATTTGAGTTAATAGGAACTGTATTGTCAATTATTTGGCAGGGGACTTCAAAAATAGAATGCGCCAGATATGTGCAGATTTCCATTTCTCATCAGTGGTATTCACCTAAGACCCATTGAAATTATTCAATATTACTAAGTCAGGTCTAAGAATTTATAAAGTTTACTTAGTTGAATAGTACCCAATAAGTTTTAGGCCCAATTATGTCCATGTTAGGCAGGACAATGGGTTCATCACAAGAGCAAACTAACTTTTAAAACACATTTTTTCTCACTTTTCACCTACAACCATAAGAGCTACATTTCTACCCTCTTGACAAAGCTTTCATTGCTGGGATTCCCAGGACTCTGCCATGAACTATTAGAGCCCTAACCAAATGTTGCCTATCTGTGCACTGGTAATTGGAGAAATGACTGAACCCGAAAAACAGCCTAGAGCAGCATATGGCAAGTCTGCTTTGAAAAAGCTTGCTAGCTGAAGCAAAGAGTAGAAAAGATATTCTGAATTTAGATCAGGGGGTTGGGGTGACTTTTAAATTTGCATGATGTAAATGAACACCAGTTGTCAGGCTAGTATTACTTTAGATCTGCAGGGGAAAAGTTCACAGCTGGTGATTTATTGAGTGTATATAAGAAAGAGCAGAATGATGCTGGCGTCACGCCCAAGCATCTATGACTTGATCAAAAGGAACGTGTAAGGTAGGTATAGAGTACTGTCAGGAAGGAAAACCCATCTTCTTCAGCCACGAAGAGAAAAAGTAATTAAAACACTCCTACTGATGCTATTACGGAACTCAAAGATCAAAGCACCTGAAGGGCTTATGGAGAACCTTAAAGTTCAGCTATTTAGCATGCTGTGGAAATGACAAATCATTGCAGTCGGCAAGAACAGCTTTAAAAATAGTGTTACGTATGATATGGTCATAGCAAAGTTAAAGGCAGGTCTAATGCAGCATGTTCTCATTTGATGTCCTGTACAAAAGGTTCAGGTAACATTATGGCATACCTAACCTTATTGCGTTTTATCTTCACATCAGCCCTATAACATAGTTTGGCCTGAGACAGTGACTTGTTCAATGTTTACTCCTTCTATTTAATGATTAAAGATGAATTTTCAAACACAACCTAAGCACTTGATGAGAGCAAAATCAAGCAAATGGTCTGCATGAAAGAGCCACCAGAGAGAATACAGTACAGATAGAAGCTTCATGTCAACCTTATTTTTCAATGTTCGCAAAATCATCAAATGATGCCCTGGAAGAGACCCTGATGTTGGGAAAGATTGAGGGCACAAGGAGAAGGGGAAGACAGAGGACGAGATGGCTGGACAGTGTTATTGAAGCTACTAACATGTGTTTGACCAAACTGCGGGAGGCAGTGGAAGACAGGAGTGTCTGGTGTGCTCTGGTCCATAGGGTCATGAGGAGTCGGACACAACTAAACAACAACAACAACAACAACCAGTGGTAGACCTGCATGTGTGATACAGAATCAGGAAGCATTTGAACCTAAACCACTAAAATTAAACCCAACACCCTAGGCATTACATCATGTATTAAGAGTATGCACTACAACATGCTTATTGACAGAGCAATCGTATGCATGACTGCTCAGATCTGAGTCCCAAAGAGCTCAATGGGGCTTCTTCCCATGTAAGTGGATATAGGATTGCAGCTTAAATATACTAATAATGCAGCAGTAGATAACCTTTCACTCTAGAATAGCCCTGCAGCATTCAAAATGACTTCAGTGGGGAAAAGCTGGGTTAATTAGATGAGTGACTGCCCCTTTAGGAAAATCCAACTACTACTACTACCACCACCAATAAAATAAAATATGGAAACTGGCTTTCCTTTACTCATCATAGCCCCAGTGAGGAAACTATAGTTATAATGAAGTAATGACTTGACTGCTACATTGTGCAAATACTAGTAAAAGACATAAGAAAGTAAAATGTATATACAATTTCCATAGAAATTCAACACATCATAGAGAAAGGTAAACTGCAATCCTTGCTAAATGTGCAGGAAGTTATATAGAGAATTTCAGCAATACCTGCTTGCTGAAGCCCAGAAAAAGTTTTACTGTCTGATTGCATTTATTTGTTTAATAAAATTTATAGGCAGCTTGACTGTAACACCCCCCCCCCAAAAAAAAAAACCCTTTGAAACAGTTATGCTGACCTATGTGCATAGAACATCCCACAGGGCCATTCAGACGGCTTTACGAATATGGAGATATTCACACATTATATATGACCACTTGCCTCACAGGATACATCAGCTCCTGTTAGTAGTGAGACATCTAAGGTGAGCAATTGATTTGGGGTCATTTTAAGTAAAACAATTATTATGGAGCTGAAACAACGAAGTTCAGAATGAGACAATGGAGAAGGTTTCGAAACAATGTGAAGAAAGAAGTGGCAACTATGAACCAGTTATTATTTGAAGAAATGCCTGACACATACTGGTTTAAGACATGATAAATAATACTGAGAACAAGTTATTCTTAGGACTGTTGAAAGTGCCTTCAAAGGCAGCAGAGGTTTGTTATTTTTGGATGTTATGTCTTTTATGACAAATGAAACAACATTCCATACCTGTCACTGGGCAGCGATGCTCCAGCAAGTTTAACTATTGTGGGGAATATATCCATATTACTTGTGGGCTCATCAATATGTGTGCCAGGCTTAAACACTCCAGGCCAGCGGAGAAGACCAGGTACTCGAATCCCTCCTTCCCAACTTGTAGACTTTCCACCTAGAGAAAAAGGATCACAAAAATTAGGGAAGGGCAACTTGAAGACATCCAGATGTTATAGGACTCCAACTCCCATCATACTCAGATTGCATGGCCAATGGTCAGGGGTGAGGGGAGTTGTAGTCCAACATCTGGCAGGCCACAGGTTCTCCATCCCTGTAATAGTCCAATCAAACAATTTGCCAGATTGATCCATTAACCTTGTTATCAACTCAAATGGTGCCCCATTTGTTAACTTTGTAGGCAGCCTACCTTTAGCACAACTGGGAGCCTCGCCAGTTTAAGGACAGGATTATGAAACACTGTTTAGACCAAGGAAGTAAGTCTTGCTGTTGTTGCTGTCTTTGGGCTTTTACAGTAAAATGTTTGATGTCTTACTCTTGTCTCAATTATTAGATACAGCGCCATGATTAATCATGGAGCAGATCTTTTAAAAAACAGCATTGTTTTTAATAAAAGTCCTTGGAAACTTGAAGATGCAAGCACCACCTTAAAGAGACATTCTCTCCCCCCCCCCCACACACACAAAGGAAGAAAATGTTTCCTATACACCGCCTAATAACAAAGGATGTACACTTTTGGCTTCACAGTGATTATTTTTGCTTGCATAAATTTAATCAACAGACAAATCAGCCCAAACTCACATGAATAATAAATTCATGATTTATTAAATCAGGTCGCACTCTTATACATCTCTTCTGAAAAGATAACACATGCAGCTTGCCCAATCTGCAAGTGGGCACAAAAGATGGTAGTCAACTAAGTTTTATTTAGTGTGGACCCACTGATATTGTAATAATTGTAGTGGAGAGCTGAAATTTCAAGGGAAAACTAGGATTCTGGTTTTTGAATTGTTTCCTAATTGATAAATCTTTCTCAGACTAGCCATAGTGAGACATACCAGAAGCAAGGAAGCAATGGCAAGATTATGTCCTTTAAAAAGTGGAAGTTTTGCCCAACTGAAGAATTATTATTTTTTAATGTATAAACTCCAGCTTATTTTGCATCTCTCCCAAAAGGGCCACAAAATGCTTATTTAACTTAAATACTGTTGTGAACTGAATTGTCCGTGACCTCACACAAAAATAATCCTAGGGTTGTGATGCTATTAGCTCACCAAAAATTACCTCTCTATGTGCTGCAGCACTGAAAATGTTGGGAAACATTAGAGTGGATTGCAAAAATAAAGCAGCGAGTATTGTAATTGCATTCTATAAATCTATGCTGTAGCAACACTTGGAACACTGAACTGTGTGCAGTTGCGGCCACCCGCTTTTCTTTTCTTTTTTAAGGATATAATAGAATGAGAAGATGATTATTGTGGGGAGGAGACAGAGATCTTTTCCTGCCAAGAAATTGTGGCTCTTTAGAATAAAGATCACCATGAGGCGAAGCAAGCTCAATATGTTTTGCTAACTGCACTGAAGGAAAAGATGGAGTCTGCCCTCTCCCACACGCTACATAAATAAGCCAATTGGACTGTTAATTGAACCTTGATTCAGCATTGATGAGGGGACAGTGTTCTCCAAGACAGCTCAGTGAGCAAACAACTCAGGGGCGGCAAGGCAGCTCTGTTCTTCAACACTTCATGGCTGCTGCCCGCTTCCCAGTATCTGCCCCCTGAGGTGGCTGATTCACTCTGCCAAATGGTAAGCCGGTGCCCTGTGCAGAGATGGTATTTGATGGCTGTGTATCTTTCTTTCCCCTTCCTTCCTCTGGAAAACCTTCTCCAGGGTGTTGCCCCCCATCCACATTCAAGCAGGAGGTAGCTGCCAGGGAAGGGTACCCCATCAACAGCATTGCTGTGCTTATCAGGAGAGAGGGTGAGACTGTAATACAAGAAAAGCATTGCCTGAAATAGGGAGAAGGCATCTTGCTCTAGTTGTCTACTGACACAAGAACCCTTTGTCCAGTTTTTAGTGATTCCCACCTCCCACTGCAGCTCTGTAGGATGCACTGCTGGGTGGGTGAGGAACTGACCTTGGAGAGCATCAGGGACTGGGCAGAGAGGAATGGTGGAGACTGCCTCTCCATCCTAACTCCTCCAGGGAGGAGGAAGAGAAAGACAGTATAGATTTACAACAGGAGGTTGAGGGAGGTAGCAGCTCAGAGGCAGATGAGGGGAAAAGCTGGGAAATCATGGGACAGCTCGAACAACAACCAGCTGACATGTTGTTATTAGAAGCATTCCAGACCCTCCATCTCCCAGAACCTGGCAAGCCTTAAAAGTAAGAGAGCAAAGAACTCAAAGTCTGAGGGCATGTAGCAGCACTTGTAGAGGAGACGATGAGAATGATGAACGAGGAAGTGGGAGAGATGGCGGGCGGTGGAGATTCACTCGGAACAACACCATTATCCAAGAGGCTGGGTTCTATAGCCTCTTTCTGTAAAGATTGAAATGAAAAAGGATGGTAAAAAAGTTTTCCTTGTCTTTATAATTTCCTGGGCAACCAGCCAGGAGCTGCTGACAGCATCCTGACAAAGAGATGGGGGGGGGGGGTTGGGGGGGAGGTATAGGGTGCTTTAGAGGAGATGACGACAATAAAGGCATAGTTGCATGAGCTGCCTTCTGCCAATTAACCCACAGGCAATATACTAGAGATTTGTTAAAATTATGGATGGTTTGGAAAGAGTAAACACAACTTAACCCATGTTGAAAGGGGATTAGAAAGAACTCTGTCCATGTTTACAGAGCTACTATACCTCTTAATTCCATATGTTAGTGTCAGACTCTGACCTTCCAAATCCTACTTATATGTACTCAAATGTATGCACCATTGATTTCAATAGGACTTACTCTCAGGAACATGAGTACAGTCATACCTCATGTTACGTTTGCTTCAGGTTGAGCATTTTCAGGTTGCGTCCTACAGCGACCCGGAAGTACTGGAAAGGGTTACTTCCGGGTTTTGCCACTCGCGCATGCGTGCAAAATGATGTCACGCGCATGTGCAGAAGCGGCGAATCGTGACCCGTGAACACACGTGGGCGCAGGTTGCATTCTGCTCATCTTGCGAACGGGCCTCCAGAACAGATCCTGTTCACAACCAGAGGTACCACTGTATAGGATTGCAGCCTAAATGGACCTTTGGTCTGAACCAGTAAGGCAGTTAATTAATTGTCTCCAAAAACACTGGCAAATGCATTTTGCACACTTAACATTATTTAATGCTTCTCCTTCTTCATCTGGCATGTGACTGCAGTCAACAGCTTTGTTTGCTGCCTTTCTGTACCTTACCAAACATTCCTTGAGCATGTCACCTTCAGTGTCAACACTCCATGAGGGATGAAGGGAGAAAGAAGCAAAACTGAAAATCCCCACTTCATGAGTGAGAATGAATAGCAAGCATGCTTTTGTGAGGCAGACAACAGCACAGTATGAGAATGTAGAATGAACATGGAATATGCATTATTTCAAAGACCCCAAAAATATATATATTATCTGTTTGGAATGTGTTGGCCAGAAAAAATCTGAACAGAATTTCACGAAAGGCAACCAAAGAACTGGTAGAAATATCTATTATTTCAGGAAATGAAAAGGCTTATTTGTGCCATATTTTTCAGCAAGTGATAGCAACAATAGGTGTATCCTCTTGACAGTATAATATGAATTAAATTTAAAATCAATATGCTAGTAGTTTGTGTTTCTTTTTCTGCGGCTGAATGTGAGGTTAGGAATGCAATATTCTTCAGTGAATTAAAATGTTGGATCAAGGGCAGTCTTTCATTTCATGTCAATATAGCAATTATCACAAGTGGAAACAGCTGAGAAGTTTAGGAGTTAAAACCACACTAAGAAAAAGTTCAAAGCAATGCTCAACTACTCTATTATCTAGCCCAGTAGAAATGAACAGGGAAATTCAAAAGAATAAATCAGGGCCGATGAAGTCCATACGTTATTTCTTTTCAGCTGTGTTGTTATATTTTGATCACAAATAGTATACTGTGTGCAGTTTGAACTATGTTAAGGATCAAACCCATAAAAATGGCTTAAAAAATCTAAACTCATTTTAAAAGGAAAAAAAAATCCCAATGTGAAAATATCAGCTGCTTTCAATCTCTCTTAGTGGACAGTGAAAGCACTGAATATTTAGTAGTTTCCATTTGAATTTCAGTGTGAACCTTCCTGTTTGATAAGGGAGAAGCTATGCAAGCCGTATCAGAATCAAGCTGTGCATTATTTTTTTTTGCCAAAGTCCTGAAGACCAATCATAGCTCAGACAAAAATGTTCAAAGGTTGGTTCCAAGGGTTGAATCCAACTAAATCATTGTGTGCATTGAGCAACTTCCACAAGCACTACAGAATTTCCCTCCCCTCACACCACCCCAGCCTCCCCCCCCCCCACTTGCAACTGCTCAGATCTGCTCTGGGCTTTCCCCCAAGTATCTGGAGGATATTTGGGAGTAGTGGAGGTTCACAGGAAGAGGAGAGGGAGGGGACATTTCATTGTGCTTGAAGAAGTTGTCCCATGTGCACCATGATTTAGCTCAGGCTTCCTTAACCTTGGCCCTCCAGATGTTTTTGGCCTACGACTCCCATGATCCCTAGCTAGCAGGACCAGTGGTCAGGGATGATGGGAACTATAGTCTCAAAACATCTGGAGGGCCGAGGTTGAGGAAGCCTAATTTAGCTGAACACAACCCTGTTGCTCTGGGAACTGTGGAATCCTGAGATAGTCCAAAGCCCACAGCATAAATAAGCTGCCATGTTTTCAGGACAAATGAGCTATGTAATTCCAGAGTTTTTCTGGCAGAGTTTAGACACTCTGTAACACGCCTCAGCCCAGCCTTAGTGTCAGGGTAAGGCAAAACTGTTAGCAGGGCCAGGTTTACATAATACATAAATATGATATCTGTCATAATTTTAGTTCCATGGTTTGGAGATTTTATCGCTGTGCTGTCTGAAGGTATATAATGCTTTAAATGGCTGCTGGTGCAATTGTGTGTTTATGTGTGTTGTACTGTAGATGGTGACCCTTATTGTTCTGCTGAGTTTTATAGTTTTAATATGTTGCGAGTTGCACTGGCAGGGTCAGATGTGAAAGACAGCACACTAATGTTGAAATGCATAAATCTACCCTGAGCATGGCCTGAGAAGCTCATGGAATGCCAAACTGCTTTGCTCACTAGTCTCAGGAATGCCCTTGAGCTGTGTCAGGGTGGCCCAAGACATATTGTTGCCTGAGGCAAAAAGCAAGATCGTTTCCCCGCATTCCACATGCAAAAGCCCACTGGAGTGGTAGTGAAATATTACTTCAGCACTGGTGACATGAGAGGGCTCTTTGGTGTGCTTGGGACAACAGCCTAGCAAGTATGGATCATTTAACATCCCCAGCTCTTTCCTCCAACAGACTGGAATGACAGGGGAGCTTCTTGTGCTCCCCAGCATCTGACACCGTTTCACCTGATGGGAGGGTCACCCCTGAGCTATGTCAGGAAATTCATGAAACCCTGAGGTCCTGCCATTGGAGCTTTTGAACACTTAATTCTAGTATACAGAACGTGAAAGAGAATGCAAGGCATTCAAAAGAATACAGGGACACGGACAGCTGGAGTTGCTCTTCAGTCACAAAGTAAGGGAAAATAAAATGTAAAATACTGTTTTAACTAAGCTCTAACGATCTGATCAGGTTCAATGGACCTTGATTGGATTCAACAGAATGGAAATAAAATTGACAATAATTGTGTTTATGACCAGGTTATGTCTAAATAACCTCTGACTCAACTAACATAGAGATACTTCAGATATCCGGTCTCATGAGCAAGTACTAGAATAACCATGAAAGAGAACAAAGATGATAATGGCATGATATTCACAGCAGCAATAAAAACGGCACTTGCAACAGCAGCAGCATTGAAACTAAACTAACCAGACTTTGAAAGAGACACTGAGCAGACTAGAGAGTATTCAAGGTATCCCAAATGTGCAAAACAGAAATTCAAGATGAACAAACACAGAAGGAATTCATTTTTAAGTAATGTCCATAAGTTCTTGTTTTGCTGGGCTTTGGACCTCTGCTGATGTTATTATATTAAAAAGGTAAAGGTACCCCTATTAACCATGTATAAATTACATTTTTAATTGCACGCCCCCTTGGACCCTTTGGGAGCCAAATGGCAAGATATAATGATTTTACAAATAAATAAATTCAGCTGAAAATATTCTGTTGAGACTATCCTCACAACCAGAGTTTTCAGTCCACACAGCTGATGCCATTTTGTTTTATCCGATTCCTGCTAGCTTCAGCCAGGCACTTTATTTCCAAAAGCTCTTATGCTTCATTATTTGTTCTGATCTGGCTGTGCATGATGATAAATGATTGAGTTCAAATTGTGAAGATACACTGAGAGCTTTCAAGTTAGGCCAGTGCCAATTACTGTTGAGCAGATAGTGGCATCTCCGATGAGAGGGTTAATTGGTTGGATTGTTCTTCACATGTTCATATATGGAAGATACATTATTGAGAATCCTCATCGCAAACACTATATTTATAGAAAATTATGCTACAATTTCTGTTTAGACAAACCGATAACCACATGGTTCAACTCACGAACAATACATATGCAATATTTTATTTTATTTTCTCTTCTGGTTTTCTATAGTCCAGAGTAGAAAATGTTTGATATGTTGGACCTTAGGCCTTAATAATCGTTATTTCCAAAGGAAAACATATCAGTATAAACTTGGGCATACTTAGTTAAACATTTAACTACACGCAGAGACCTTTCTGAAATCAATCTTCTTAATCTAAACATTGAAGATCAAATTACATTTTGATATTGAGCAAACGGTACAAGACAAAGGAAAAGGTAAATATGGTTCTGAATATTTAAACAGAAATGTGTGGTGAGAGACTATTCCCAGGATTGGTGAACATCATTCAAAGCAAAGAAAATAGAATGAGTAGCTAAACGGCTCCCAGCAGTCTTCCTCATCCTAACATGACCAAGAAAAATAACTCAGAATGGGACAGAATGGGATAAATTGCTGGTTTATGTGATCATCAGCTGAGGCCCTCCTACATGTCCCTCCTTCACAAGAGTTCTGGAGGATGGAAACACAAGAATGAGCCTTTTCTGTGGTGCCTCCTCACTTACGGAATGCTCTCCTCAGGGTGACTCATCTGGCACCATCTTAGGTGCCAGGCAAAAACATTCTTCTTCTCACAGGCCTTTAGCTAATTAAATGATCTATGCTTTTTTAAACTGCTGGGAGTGTGTGTGTTTCGTTTGTTACTATGTTATGTATTTTTCTGTCTTTATATTGAAAACTGCTGTGTGATCCTTGAATGAAGGGTGGTAGATAATTTTAATAAATAATAATATAGGAGCAGATTTATAGTCACCAGGGGCAAAGCCCCAACCGAATAGTGTGCAATCCTTTACATTCTCCTGTAAAAGAAATGGGTGGCAATCATATCTTCATGGAAAAGTAAAGTCATGGACTTTACATGACTGCAAAACCTGCCCTCTATGCCTGACTCTGGGTGGCCAGAAAATTTACAGAAGAATAGATGCCTGTGGATGATAGAGGTCAGGAGTTCCAATGACTGTGGGTGCCCTGGGCTGTGCGTGCCATACAGCGTGCATTGCCCTGGCACCAAAATTTGTGGGTGCCCGGCCCCTTCATGGGGAATTTTGCAGGTGCTCAGGGCCCCAGGGAGTTGGCATCTATGATAGAGGTGATGAAGCTATGGGCCTCCATATGTTTGTTGGACTCAATGCACATCAGCCCCAGCCAGCAAGGCCAATCAATGATCAGGGATAGTGGGGCTTTGGGATGGATTCAATTAAACAGTTGCACTAGCAGGAGTCAGCACAATGAGCTCCACTAGTTCAATGGAGCTTCCCTGCCTTCCCCACCCCACCCCACCCCAAATAATCTCTCGAGTGTTGAGGGAACCCCCAGAACAGCACAAGGGGAGAGGTGAGTGGAGATTGTTTCATCATGATAATGTGGTGCTGAATTCCACTCTAGTCATCCAACAACACATTGGGCATATTACTTCCAGTAACAGAGGCAATAAAAGGTAAAGGTAAAGGTACCCCTGCCCGTACGGGCCAGTCTTGACAGACTCTGGGGTTGTGCGCCCATCTCACTTAAGAGGCCAAGGGCCAGCGCTGTCCGGAGACACTTCCGGGTCACGTGGCCAGCGTGACATCGCTGCTCTGGCAAGCCAGAGCTGCACACGGAAACGCCGTTTACCTTCCCGCTGGTAAGCAGTCCCTATTTATCTACTTGCACCCGGAGGTGCTTTCGAACTGCTAGGTTGGCAGGCGCTGGGACCGAGCAGCGGGAGCGCACCCCGCCGCAGGGATTCGAACCGCCGACCTTTCGATCGGCAAGTCCTAGGCGCTGAGGCTTTAACCCACAGCGCCACCTGCGTCCCACAACAGAGGCAATATGACCCTCTAATTACCAGATGCCAGAAACCTGACTGGGAGAATGCTTTGAGTTAATGTGCTGATTGTGGGCTTCCGTTAGTCATATGGTTGTCCACTGTGAGACCATCATGCTGGAAAAGACAGGCATTTGTTCTGATCTATCATGGGCCTTCTTATGTTATTCTGGCGGCTGTTATCACGATATCCAAAATTCTATAGGGCTATCTCATTTGTTGTTAGAGGAGCAAAGCTAGTATAGAAAGGAATAATGTAATTCATCCAACTCATGTTCTTATTTATTTATAGACATTAACAGAGCAGTGCTGTTTCCACAGGGAAACAGCAACCGTGTCACTATGGTAACATACAAATCCACACTTAAGAGATGGGACCCTCTGTTTTACTTTTCTAGCAGCAATTAGTAATTTTATTCAAACATTTGGATCACATTTTCCAAAATGTCCTTTTTAATTACCTAATCATACAAACTTTGGATCATATGGAGTTACACAGCCATTCATTTGTTTAATTTTTTAAATAAAATTAAATTCCAAAAATACTCTATAAACAGGCACAACCAGATTTTTATATAGCTTTCTAAACTTTCTCTCGAGCTTGGGAAGCTCATTAAACTAATTAGGTACTCAATTCAGATGCTGATGTAGTTTTACTTCTTCTGATAAGAAAGAAAAAACAAGCCTTACATTAATTTATGAATTTTAAAGTATGACATGTTACAGTAAAAAAATAACGTAAGAAGTGAAAAGGGAATTTATAGTAGTGGATGAACGTGTGTGGTTTACTGTGATTTTTGTATGCTTCTTAAATATCAAATAGCCATGCTGTATACAGTTCCGGTTGTGTCGCTTCTAAAAGGATAAGTTGGAAAATGTTCAGAAAAGGATGGTCAAAATTATCAAGGTGCTGAAGCAACTCCCCTATGAAGATTGCAGTGTTTGGAACTTTTTAGTTCGAGAAAAAGAGAGTAAGAGTTGACAAAATAGAAGTTAATAAAATTATGCCTGACATGGAGAAGGTGGATAGAGAAAAATGTTTGTCCTTCTTTCATAACACTAGAGCTCGTGGGCATCCAAGGAAGTGGAATGTTGGAAGACTCAAGACAGGTAAAAGAAAGTACCATATTTTTTGCTCTATAAGACGCACCAGACCACAAGACGTACCTAGTTTTTGGAGGAGCAAAACAAGAAAAAAAATATTCTGAATCTCAGAAGCCAGAACAGCAAGAGGGATTGCTGCGCAGTGAAAGCAGCGATCCCTCTTGCTCTTCTGGCTTCTGGGATAGCTGCGCAGCCTGCATTCGCTCCATAAGACGCACACACATTTCCCCTTTTTAGGAGGGAAAAAAATGAGTCTTATAGAGCAAAAAATATGGTACTTCTTTATGTAGCACATAGTTAAAGTATGGAACTCATTCCTATAGAAAGCAGTGATTGCCATCAACCTAGATGGTCTTAAAGAAGTTTTAGACAAATACATGGAGGAGAGGGCTATCAAAGGCTACTAGCCATGATGACTATGTCCTGCCTCCCTGGTTGGAGGCAGTAATGCTTTTGAGTACCAATTGCCGGAAATCACAGGAGGGGGGAGTGCCCTTTTGCTTGAATCCTGCTTGCAGGTTTCCCAAGCTGCATGTGGTTTGCCATTGTGAGAACAGGATGCTGGACTTGATGGGCTACTGGCTGGCCTAAGTCCTCTCAAGTCAAGAGTTTTTGTTACTGATGATGTTTTTTGCAATGTGAGTCTGTTTCATTATGCAAATTCATGCTATTATCTTGATCAGCCTTTCCCAACTGTGAGTCTCCAGATCCTGTTGGACTATAACTCCTATCATCCCTAGCCAGTAGAGGCAGTAGTCAGGAATAATGGGAGTTGTAGTCCAACAACATCTAGGGGCCTGAAGTTAGGAAAAGGCTGTTCTTTGGGCAGTTCTTTGGGCAGCCGGTCTCATTAGGCAGGGCATTCTCCCCAAATAACGCAGAATTTGCATCACTATTTCCTTCCTGTAGAATGAGTTGGATGGATAAGTGAGACACAAACAAATAAAGCTAAACTTCTAACCCCACTCATATGGTTATAAGCCCCATTGAATTTAATAGGATTTCTTTCTGAGTGGAGGTCATTAGGAATACACCGTAAGAGAGCATGTGCTTATTCTGAGAGAAAGTAAATCTAATGGGTGTCTTTTTAGGATTTTATGCATGTTAATAGAAGCTACACAATAAGATTACTAGACGCTGGGTTAAAATAAACAACATTGTATAAAATTTATCACTTGAATATCAGTGATAAATGTGTTACTTAAACGCACATACTTAATATATGTTCTTCAAGTTTTACAACTATTACTTATATGTCTGTGACATACCAAAAGCAATAAAATTCAGTCTTATATTAAATGTATATTCACTTTCATGAGAAAAATATAGAGTATTTGAGTATGGTTATAATCCTCGAAAGATTCCACCAACAGTGTCTCCAAAATTTTTTACATATCACTTGGGAAGACAGGCGAACTAATGCCAGTATACTGGAAGAAGCAAAGATAACCAGTGTCAAAGCAATGTTTCTTCAACATCAACTTTGTTGGACTGGTCATGATTTGGATGCCTGATTATTGTCTTCCAAAGCAACTACTCCATTATGAACTTAAAAATGGAAAGCGTAATGGCCAACAACAGAGTTTTAAAAACTCTATCAAGGCAAATCTAAAAAAATGTAGTATAAACACTGACAATTGGGAAACACTGGCCTGCAAGCACTCCAACTGCAGAATAGCCTTTACCAAAGGTGTCATGGAGTTTGAAGACGCTCAAACTAAGGACAAAAGGGAGAAACGTGCTAAGAGGAAAGCACGTTTGGCAAACCCTGACCATGATCAACTCCCGCCCAGAAACCCATGTCCCCACTGTAGAAGGATATATGGGTCCAAAATTGGCCTCCACAGTCACCTATGGACACACCATTAAGACTGTGTTCATGGAAGACAATCTTACTCAGCTACGAGTGATCACCAAAGAAGAAGGAGGAGGTTATAATCGTACATTTCCCCCCCCCCCAGCTCTTGTAAAACACAATAGTAAGAACAGTAAATGGCTCATACCTTTATATATTCCATTGTAACCACCCTGGACTTCTCCGTTGGCTGATATTTCTTCCACATGTGCCCCATGATCAGATGTGAAGTACACAAGAGTCTGCTCACGTAGGTGCCATTGATCTAATGCATGGAGAATCTGCCCTTTAAAAATATAAGGAAAAGGAGGGGGGATGATAAAAAACTTATCAAATCCCTCTGTCAGTGGAAGAACATAACCATCATCGCTAGTAGCCATGGAAAACCTGAAATTTAATGAATTTGTCTAATACACTTTTAAAGCCATCCAAGTTGATAACATCTTAGAATCATGGAATCAGAGTTGGAAGGGAGCCTAATGATAATCTAGTCCAACCCCCTACAATGCAGGAATATGCAGCTGTCCCTTATGGGGATTGAACCTGCAACCTTGGTGCTATCAGTACCACGCTGTAACCAACTGAGCGAATCCCATAGTTTAGCCATGCACTACCTTCTTTTGTTAGTCCTGAATCTTTTCAACATTCAGCGTCATTGGGTGACCCTGGATTCTAGTATCCTGAAAGAGGTAATAAAATCTCAGGAAATTTGGAGATGGGTGGATTCAGTATCTGGTGTCTGGTTTTGGGGCCTCAGCATTTGATCAAACATCCCAGTCCCAAACACCAGCCCAAACACCATCTCGGGATAAAGCTCCATAATTTAGATGACAATGTTTAAGATGACAGAATGTAGATGAAGGCTTTTGTAATAAGCTGATTAGAAATAAAATGGCCAAAAAGATACCCCATGAAGTAAACAAGTGCTATATATCTGAGAAGACATTTGAACCTTGCTGTAAAGCCTGTATTCTAGGCACTACAACATGTAGCCAGAAAATAAAGATATTATGTTATATAAGTATCTGATGGAGAGAGCAGCCTTTTTATGCACCTGCTCTCTCCAGCCAGTAGTTACACTACTTCTAATACATGGGGGGAGAGAATCAAATCTATTTAATTTTTAGTCTTTCCTGTAATCTATGTTTAGGCTACAACCCCATTACTTGGGAATAACCCCCAAGGAAGACATTGAGACTTAATTTTAAATAGATATACAGTCGTACCTTGGAAGCCGAATGGAATCCGTTCCGGAAATTCATTCGATTTCCAAAACATTCGAAAACCAAAGCGTGGCTTCTGATTGGCTGCAGGAAGCTCCTGCAGCCAATCAGAATGTGCAGAAGCCCCATCAGATGTTCGGCTTCCAAAAGAACGTTCAAAAACCTGAACAGTCACTTCCAGGATTTGATTGTTCAGGAGCCAAATCGTTCGAGAACTAGGCTGTTCGACTTCCAAAGTACAACTTTATATAGTATTTCATTGTGTGTGTATCTTTTTGCATGCCCAAACAAGATCCTTCCCTTTTTTTTTATGCATTCACCGCTACATTCACAATTCTATTAATTGTTTCAACTTAAACATAGTGCATCTTCAGACTTCTCAGGATTCATGATGACATTTCCATTTGCACTCCATTTCAAGCCAGTTCCCAACCAACTTCAGAGCCCAGCGTTCTTCCTCACAGAAGAATGCAGACCTAATAGCTATTTCGCTTTTTATTCTGCCAGGCAGTTCCTTGTCACATAGACTTGTTACATTTCTCTCAATTCACCTATTTCCTTGTTTTGTGGAACTATGCATCTCCGGTGGAGACCGGTAACACTTATCTTACCATAGATTTTATTTTTAAAAAAACAAGCAAACAAAAACCAAGTACTCCATAGATGAGCAATAAGCAACACTTTCCACATCAGCTTTTTCATATATATCTATTTTAACGCGAAAAGAGAAACACTCTGTAGCTGGTTGATATGGATCCACAAGAGCTAGATGGATCTCTCTGTAATTGATCAGGCAGATTTGATGTCTGGAAGTGTATCTTGCTCCCATTAGTGTTCAGTCAAATTCAGGCTTGTATGCATTAGACCTGTCGTTTATATGTATGGAATTTACCTATTTATTTAGGTTTTTATTCTGCTCTGGTTTCTTACAATTGGTTTTAATGTTTATACTATTGTGTAAGTCACTTTGGGTTACTTTGTGGAAAAGGCGACAAATAAATACAATAAATAACAAATAATAATCCAGGTGCTGACAAAAAGGTGTAGGATGAAATTCCTTCCCTGAATGGAGATCATTACATCTCCTTAGCAGTGATGCTGTTGCCAATACAGTGGTACCTCGGGTTAAGTACTTAATTTGTTCTGGAGGTCCGTACTTAACCTGAAACTGTTCTTAATCTGAAGCACCACTTTAGCTAATGGAACCTCCTGCTGCTGCCGCACCGCCAGAGCACAATTTCTGTTCTCATCCTGAAGCAAAGTTCTTAACCTGAAGCAATATTTCTGGGTCAGCGGAGTCTGTAACCTGAAGCGTATGTAACCTGAAGCGTATGTAACCTGAGGTACCACTGTATTGGCTTGGCCATAACATACTAGTAGGGATGGGAGAAACTGTCAATTTTGGTTTCTCTTTGTTCTCATTCTTCGAATCTTAAATTCAGTTCTCCACATTTGCATATCTTATTCTTTTCTAAGTCCTTATGAACATTCATCAGCATTTTAGCACAATTTTGTGCTAAAATGCTGGTGAATATTCATGAGGACTATTTTTTCAGAAAGTGTGAATTAGGCAGATTTACCCTGAGGTACAAACTGACACAAATTTTTTCCACATCTCTACATTCTAGATATGTTACAGATGCGGAAAGAATATATTGGTGAAGTATGACCTGTTCCGGACCTCAGTATTTCATGAAAAACAATCAAAGGGGAATTTATTGGCTTCTATATTTGTTTTACCAATGGCCCCAGTAACACAAGAAAGAAGCAAGTGAACTGGTTATGATGCAGTAGAGTGAAGAATAAAAAAACAAAACCTGATAAAATGACAAGTTATTTTTAGAAGCAATCATTTCTCATCTGTATTTGACATGTGACGACATTCAAAACTGCACATTTTGTTGCTCCTCAGAAATAGGTGTCATGAAAATAAGATAGAACTTGCCTCTCTATTTCCTTTGTGAAGACTGGGATGGATGAATGAAGGACAAATAAGGCAATGTCTGCGTCTTTTAAGTGAAAATAAATCTAATGGGTGTTTTTATGATCATACTATATACAATGAGCTCAGAAGTATTGAGAGGTGACAGGTGGAATGAGCAACATTATAGAAATGTAATACATGAGCCAGTATGATAAATGCATTACACACACACACACACACACACACACACAAGGAATGCCCTTTAAGTGCTTTTACAACTCTTACTTACATGGCTGTGACACAATACCAGTAACAATATTCATAGTCCTATTGTAAATGTTTTATGTTCACTTAAAAATAAAAATAAAGTCATTTTACAACATTTACAATTGTGTAGATTTTAATGTATTTTGTTCATATGGCTCTTTCTCAAGAATAAATAGTTAAGGAAGCTCTCTGTCAGTGATAGCACAATCGTTGTATAATAACCTATACAGGTTACTAAGAAGTAATTCCCACTGACTTCAGTTGGGCTTGCCCCCGGGGGAGTGGGCGTGGATTGTTTGCAGTCTAAGAGAAATTCTCACATTTCAAATCACAAAGGCATTGCTTCCTGAAAAAGTACAGTCACATACTCTTCCTGTCACTATGAAGATGTCAAAATAGGTTTGAAGCGGGTACAACCCAGAACTTTCTCTCCAAAGCCTGGTACTTCACTTCCACCTGCTGAAATAAAGAGGACTATAGTTTTGCCCAACAAGGGAGAGAAAAGAGGCTATCGTGCATGGGGAAAAACATATGGGAAAAGCTATGGCCAGCGGCAGCTGGTGTTTGTTGAAACTAGTAGGGTAGAAGGCAGATAGCCCAACAAAACACACACAAAAAACCAGTTTCAGCAAGGAAAAATAGCAGAAATGGGTTCAACACAGAAGCTAAAACCAAAAAGCTCATGTAGCAGAGCCTTTCATAACTTTCATATTGCTGTTCTCAAGCCTCTTCCCACTCAGTGTCTTCCCCTGTTCACTCTGCTCAAACCTCTGTCATTGTTTAAAATTGCCACTTATTTCTGCTCAATTTCCCCAATCCCTGCTTTAGTCAAACGTCTATTGATGTTTAAAGCTGCCACTTTCTTTTCAATTTCCTCCACCTGTTTTAATCAAACTTCTGCCATTGTTTTAAACCAGCACTTTCCCCTCTATGTTTCTCCCTCCTCACTCCCATACCATGACCACTAGTGTTGTGCAGTCTGCCTTCTCTTTTGCTCCCTTATTCTACCCTGACTTCATGCAAATTCAGGATTGTGGTGCAGTATAACAAATTGTCCAATGAGAGCTGTTCAATGACAGCTTTACATCTTTCCATTTTATGGTGGCAGTGGTGGTGGGGACCATCAAGGATATATTTATGAATATATATGATACTGACATAAAATGCTCGCCCCTGTCTTTTCTTGTATTTCATCTTGTTTTTCCTCCCTTGTTTTTATTAGATTAACACTTTTTTAGTTACAAATGCTATCTACGTTCTAAAGTATAAAACTTAAAATGAATATAGATAAGACCAAATGCAAATTTGAAGGAATAAGTGTTAGATGTGGCAGTTGTGTTATTCCATCAGTGAATAGCACTTATTCTTCAGCAAAAATTCTGCAAACAAAAAAGTTGCAAATCTCTCTCCCCCTCCTCACACACACACCCTATGTGAGCAAGGCACACATCATGAAGGACACTGAGTAAACAAGTTGTGACGTTGAGATTTTCCTTTGAGTAGTTAGCCCATGATTTAAATATCTCAAACTGGAGCACATTCTACTAAATTATGGTTCTATTAATTAGTAGATATATTAGTGGAGTGGGTTGGTTATTTAAAAGTTTGACTTTGATGTCAGTAATAGAAGTAAGCGTTAAAGTCCACTTACATCCCTTCTCAAAACGCTGAAGGAGAAAATATCATTCCTGCAGTCTCTTTAAACCCTACTTCACATTTGCTTAAATTATGACGAGGTGGCAGACCTGCAGGTGCTGTTTCATGAAAAGTCTCTTTGTGCCTGAATTTCATTAATTTTTAGAGTGAAGAACTGTGACATAATAGAACCTAAAGAGGCCTCTGGGATGGCTTGGAGAATGTTTCACTTTTACATTATTATCCAAGGACAAAATGTAATACACTCAAAAATACACCTAGAAAAATAGATACATTCAAAGATTGGACTGGAGGAAGAAAACACCACAGAGTCCGACATTCTGCTGCAAGCCCAGATCATCTAACCACTGGCCCTTCTCACAACAATCTATATCAAAGATGTTGGCACAAAGGTAGAGCGGGTGCAATTTAGAAAGGTGCCCATAGGCCAAGTTACTCTATGGCCTCATTCTGAGATAATGATAAACTATGATCTAACCTTAATGGATTGTGAGTGAGCTTCAGATTCTTGCACTCACACCTACTCTCTCCACCTCTGGTGCAGCTCTAAGTGGGAGCTCAGAATGTTTTGCTGCAATCTTCAGTTCACATTAGCTTAGGGTTTGTACATAGTGCTAAACTATGACTAGTTTAAAATAGATTCTATTGATACAAGCTAGCTTCATATAAACCGTAGTTTAAAGTTGGCTTCCTTCAACCATAGGTAAGAGTAACCATAGTTTGTCCAGATTCTGATATAATGCTACGAAAGCCCTGCTCTAAAACTATTACAATAAAATAGTTTTAAAACAACAATTGAACAATAACTACATTAGTCTTCTTAACACAGTGCTTAAGTGCAAAGTGCACAGTTTTCTTTGTGGGCAAAATGATTAATGCATTTAGGATTCCTTCCAGTAGCACCTTAGAGACCAACTAAGTTTGTTATTGGTATGAGCTTTGGTTTCTAAGGTGCTACTGGAAGGAATTTTTTTATTTTGTTTCGACTATGGCAGACCAACACAACCACCTACCTGCATTTAGGACTAGAACGATGGAAGGCACCACATCGAGCTGCATGAAATGGAAGTCCATGGTATCTGAAGAAGTGTGCATGCACACAAAAGCTCATACCAATAACAAACTTAATTGGTCTCTAAGGTGCTACTGGAAGGTATTTTTTATTTTGTTTTGACTATGGCAGACCAACACAACTACCTACCTGCATTTAGGATTCTTTGTGTGTCAAATCAATGAACAACAGAGTTGAAAGAGATCCTGAGGATCATCTAGTCCAACCTCCTGTAGCGCAGGAAAATGCAGCTTCCACATATGGGGATCGAACCTGCAACCTTGACATTATCAGCACCATGTTCTGACCAATTGAGCTATTCTGTTGGCCCATTTAAATCCTTACTATCATTATGCACTTTGTGGAACTGCCTAGAGATTGGGGCGTTCCTGGAAAATAACTACCCACAGACCTAAGACTATGACACAGAGACAGGATGGGGAAGGGGAGGAAAGGCTACCTTTCTAAATGGCACCTCTATCTGCATGCTAAGAATAAGAAAGGCAAAATTCCTTAAGCCCAGCACTGATACAGAAGAACTACTGATGCTTAAATACTTGATTTTCATGCAAGAACTTTCTAGCTAAAAATGTGTTGAGGCATCAGCTGCTGTAAACAAAAACTTAACATATTCAGATGTATGCACTTGAAGTAGAGAGGAAAGATGAATATGTGCCAAAGATGAGGAACCTCTGGCCCCCAAGATGTTGTAGGAATGAAACTTCTAGCATCCCTGACCACTGGAGCTGTTGTGGAGTCCTGGAGTCCAACAACATCTGGAAGGCATGTTCCTCATCCCTGATATATACAGATGAGTTCAGTCCTGTGCATATGGAAGGAGGAAAGATATACCAAGCAAAGTTAAAATACCAGAGCTTGGAATTATGGCCAGTAAGGTTTTACAATGCACCATAGCACTGGAAGTTGATGAGAAGCACATACTAAAATTATTTCTTCTTCAATGCTATTTGATGCACATAAGCTCTAGTACTGATCCCCTCCAGTGGAAAGCTTTGCGGTTTCATCTACTCTGAAGTATCTCTTGAAGAATCAAGAGGAATTACAGGGGGGAAGATGGACAGTGCTTTTGAAAGGAAAGTACAGTGAAGAAATGCCCTTGAGTATGGCAATCTCCTTATGAGATTGGAAGACGGCAGGATAATTGCAACACAGAGGCAGCTCACTGAGACTTTTCTCAAGGGAGACACTGGCTCCAATAGCAGAACCAGTATCATGGATCTCCTTTTCTGCAACTGGACCAATGGCTTCAAGTGACAAGAAAGGAGATTCCGACTAAACATCAGGAGGAACTTTCTGACAGTAAGAGATGTTGGAAAGTGGAACTGTGAGAGGTGGTGGACTCTCCTTCCTTGGAGATTTTTATGGTTTTTAAGCTGAGGATGGATGGCCATCTGTCATGTATGATCTACTTGACCCTTGGGGTCCCTTCCAACTCCACAGTTCTGTGATTCAGCACAATTTCTTGTAAACTGGCAGTGTTTTAGCAGGCCAAAGTTTACACCACTCTTCCCCTCACTGTCCTCTTGAGAAGGCACATAAAGGCTCCCCTACACATAAGTCAAAATTAGTTGTTCTTAAGATTTGCCCCCAAAGACATGACCTTCCCAGCTTAGGTTGTCCATTTCTTCCATGATTAGAACCTGTCAAGGAACAGAAACCCCAACTACAACACAAACCTCTGGAAGATACAACCCTTTCTTCGGTGGTTGCTTTTCAGGTTTCTAAATCATAAATGTCAGCATCTTTACATGCAAATCACTGATAAACAGAAGAAATCAGTTTAGCAAAGCTTCCTCTGCCTCCAGCCTGTATAATTCTGTATAAAAATCAATGGAGAAAGTGCTGGCTGTTCCTGTGTTTTCATGAATGTGTCATAGCTCCTTGCGTATTTGAGCCGGGATGGGGAACCTATTAGCTTCCAGGTGGACTACAACTCTATCATACCTGGTTATGGTGAGAAAGGTGAATTCAAGAAGATCTTACATTAATTTCTTGTTAAGTCACAACAACACTGAGCCTACTGACATAATTAAGGCATCCTGTGCACGTCACAGTTATTTATTTAGGAGGTCATCTATTACGATCCTTATTTATCTCAAAGCAAGCAGCATGCACTGAGCAGACCTCCATAGTCTAATATGTGGTCTTATATGTGGCCTAATACACAGTGGCACCCAAGCTGACTATCAATATGCAACAGAAAACACCCACAGGGGATGTTCACCGATGAGGATACCCACAGTATTACAAGATAATACAGAGATGGGGAAGCAGGTTGAATATTTATTGTTGCAATCGCTGTGTAATGCATAGTTGTTGTGTGTATATCTAGAAATAAGATTCTGTTTTGAATATGCAAACAACTTATCCAATATTTATACAATTTATGGAATCTTGCTGCTAGTTTACATCCCACCTCCCTATTTCTCCTTATCACTTTCGTTACCATCAATGTGTAACTCTGGTGAAGAAACTGTGGCCAGCTTTTGTGTTTCCCTCCCGTAATTTGCCCTTTTGTTCACAAAGGTGCCGGCACTGTTGCATCTCTGCCTTGCACTACACTGCCCTATTAGCTTTGTATATCTTAATGCTGTTAAGACACTTGAAGCTTGTTCTGTACTTGCCATCTGTATACAATGCAAGCTGTGAATGAATCTCTTTGCAGACATTGTTAAGAAGAAGAAGAAAACGGAGCCTAATTATGAATTCCCCTCTCGGGAGTCTCACATTGCTGAAGGTAAACTTTGCTCTCTGTCTTTCTGGTTGACATTTGGATTTAGGAAGCAGCAAGAAGCAGCAATAGATTTAGCTGCATTCAGTTTCTTATCTGCCAAAGCACTCCAACATATGTGCTAAAGGATTTGGTTGTAGTAGTGATGGTGACACTCCAGCAGATATTGGCCAAGCTTCTCTACCATCACAGAGGGCAGCCAATATGATCTAGGGAAGAAGGAGTAGGAAAGAAATGGACTTCATAAAGAAGACAGCAGAAGTCTAGGTAGGCAGAAGCATGCCTTCCACATATTTTCCAGATAGAAATAGGGAGATGCTCGTTGTACCACATTTATCCGTATACCAAGAGTCACTTTGCATACTCCAACTGCTCCAGATTGCTCCCAGGAGATCTTTCAGGACAACATAACTCACCTTAGGGGAGCATGGCAGCTACTGCTATGTGGATGTTGGGTTAGTATGTGTGTTGGCAGGTGACAACATCAGGATTGTGCGGAAAAATAACAGAAAGATGCTGCCATTGCTGAAGTAGCAGCGAACCAACAACAACAACATATTATTTATACCCTGCCCATCTGGCTGGGCTTCCCCAGCCACTCTGGGCGGCTTCCAACAAAATATTAAAATACAGCAATGCATCAAACATTAAAAGCTTCCCTAAACAGGGCTGCCTTCAGATGTCTTCTAAAAGTCTGGTAGCTGTTGTTCTCTTTGACATCTGGTGGGACGGCGTTCCACAGGGCGGGTGCCTCTACCAAGAAGGCCCTCTGCCTGGTTCCCTGTAATTTGGCTTCTTGCAGTGAGAGAACCGCCAGAAGGCCCTCGGCGCTGGACCTCAGTGTCCGGGTGGAACGATGGGGGGTGGAGACGCTCCTTCAGATATACTGGAACGAGGCTGTTTGGGGCTTTAAAGGTCAGCACCAACACTTTGAATTGTGCTCAGAAACATACTGGGAACCAATGTATGTCTTTCAAGACCGGTGTTATGTGGTCTCGGCGGCCACTCCCAGTCACCAGTCTAGCTGCCGCATTCTGGATTAGTTGTAATAATAATAATAATAATTTATTATTTATACCCTACCCATCTGGCTGGGCTTCCCCAGCCACTCTGGGTCACCTTCAAAGGTAGCCCCATGTAGAGCACATTGCAGTAGTCCAAGCAAGAGATAACCAGAGCATTCACCACTCTGGCGAGGCAGTCCACAGGCAGATAGGGTCTCAGCCTGTGTACCAGATGGAGCTGGTAAAAAACTGCCCTGGACACAGAATTGACCTGCACTTCCATAGACAGTTGTGAGTCCTAAATGACTCCCAGGCTGTGCACCTGGTTCTTCAGGGGCACAGTTACCCCATTCAGGACCACGGAATCCTCTACACCTCTACACCTCTGCTCCTCTGATCTCAGTTTTCTATCCCCCCCCCCCTTTCAAACATATGTGAAGCTGCTAAACTCTGTCTGAAACATCAACTCTGACTGACAGCACCGGCTGATCAAGTTCTGCCCCAGCCCTCCCACAAAATATCTTTTGAAATAGTGATGCTGGAGATTTGAACCTGTGACCTTCTGTATGCAAAGCACATACTTCTCCATAGAGCTAAGTAGCATACTTTCATCCTCTAATGACAAGGGATTTGGCAGCTATATGTGTGTTGCTTCTTGCAAACTATCCACAAAAAGCTGCTCGTGTATTGCTTTATCTTCCTCGCCAATCCTTGACAGAAATAGACCTTGCACAATCTTGGACATATTTTTTGGAAGGTCACATTACTTGGTTGTCACACCGCTGACTTTATTGCTGTACCTCGAAGCCAAATATGCACCACTCATGCCTCATGCATTTCAAAGCTCTCTTAAAGGAATGCTGTGCATTTTACAAGACAGCCAGATTTGAGATGGGAAAAGTCATCCCAAATCACTGGTATTATATTAGTTTTATGTGATCTGATCATTTTGCTTTAAGGCATATAGTTCAAATACATCTTACTCTTTTCCCCAATAAACATCTATGCATGAACAGATTGATTACTAAAGTTGGTTCTCTGTACAGGGCACAATTTCCTCAGATGGGCAATGAGTAGCCTACAGGATGTACCATAGAACACATATGTGTTCTCCACAATCTGAAGAATCCTTGTGTGCTGACTGAAAGGGGAAAGAGCTTTTCTGAGTAAAAATCCTCAGCAATGGGAATGGAGCAATCGGAATCTAATTTTCCAGAGATGGCAACAATTAATTCTACAGAAATCAGCAAAAACCAATATTTGCAAAAATTCGTCCAATACACGTATTATTGTTTTCCTAGTTCAACATATATGTACTTCCAATTCATGCTAACAGAATCAGATTTAGAAATGGAGGCAGTGAGAGATTTTACTTTCTTGGACTCCATGATCACTGCAGATGGAGACAGCAGCCACAAAATTAAAAGACGCCTGCTTCTTGGGAGAAAAGCAATGACAAACCTAGACAGCATCTTAAAAAGCAGAGACATCACCTTGCTAACAAAGGTCTGTATAGTAAAAGCTATGGTTTTCCCAGCAGTGATGTATGGAAGTGTGAGCTGGACCATAAAGAAGGCTGATCGCTGAAGAATTGATGCTTTTGAATTATGGTGCTGGAGGAGACTCTTGAGAGTCCCATGGACTGCAAGAAGATCAAACCTCTCCATTCTTTATTTATTTATTTATTTTAAAATTACTTGTTTTACAGAAGTATGTGTAATGTCTCTCGTATTTTTTCCATGTAACATTTTTACAAAACAGTTTCATTTGTTGAGGCATTGGGGGGGGAAGGGGGGGAAGATGGGCAGGGGTGGGGTCGGGTGGCGATGTTTCTAGTTTGCTTAATGTATGTAGGATTTGGTGTCAGCGTTGCTCGTGCAGGTTCTCTGCTGTTCATTTGTATTTCTTTGGTGGTGAGAGAGGTTGGGGTTGGCCTAGGGTGTGGTTGTTTGTTTGTGATTGGCTGTTGTGATCTTTTTTTCGTGTGTGAGTGGGGTGGGTGGGTGGGTGTTTTGGATCAGGTTAGCCATATTGATTTGTATGCTGTTGGTGGGTTATTATCATTGTCTTGTGGGGCTGTGTATGTGATAAAGGGGAGCCATTCTGAAGGAAATCAGCCCTGAGTGCTCACTGGAAGGACAGATCGTGAAGCTGAGGCTCCAATACTTTGGCCACCTCATGAGAAGAGAAGACTCCCTGGAAAAGACCCTGATGTTGGGAAAGATGGAGGACACAAGGAGAAGGGGATGACAGAGGCCAAGATGATTGGACAGTGTTCTTGAAGCTACGAACATGAGTTTGACCAAACTGCGGGAGGCAGTGGAAGACAGGAGTGCCTGGCATGCTCTGGTCCATGGGGTCATGAAGAGTCGGACATGACTAAATGATTAAACAACAAAACCTGCCGAGTACAGAGTCTCACGGGTGCCACAATTATGATGTAGAAGGGAAGGTGGGGGTGGGCACCAAATTTGACTGTTGCACAGGGCACTGCTGAAATTTGAGCTATGAACATCTGAAAATAATGCTGGGGAGAAATGTAAGAGCAATGAGTTTTCAGAACACATCCTCCCCACCCTCATGAAGCACATAATGTTTTTCCAGGAAATGCTCACTGAACCATTCAGTACAGTCCAAAGAGGCATCAGGTTCTGGAAGCGTGCACAGGACTGCAAAGGTTCTGTATTTTTTTTTAAAAAAAGACCCATACTTTTACATTATTGATGCAGCAAAGTGAAGATTCAGTTTGTCCACTGTTTACAGATTAACTCAATTAACAAAAGCAAAGCTGTGTCAAGAAAGAATCTTAAATACATTCCTCCACCCCCAAGCTCCGGTTCTTACAAAACAGCTTTGATGTTTTTGGCAGTATCATAATAGCTTGCTTTGATTCCCTTTACATGTCCTTAAAAAAAACCTCCAACTTTTAAAAGCAAATGTATGAATATATTTGTTAGGACATTATCACTGATGCAACCTGTCAGGAAAAAATAGCCTTGTATATCAAACTAGTTGACAGGCAAATTCTAACTTCAAGTTTCTGACGTTCAGAACTAAGATATCATTGGCTGTCCAAAGTTTATCCTTTTCTGCTGACTTGGATGCATGATGAATAAAGTCCTTAATGGTCTACAAGAATAGCTTTTGTTTCCCATGAAAGGGATTCCTCCAATTCACTCTTTCTGTATGTGGAACCATTGTTTATGTTCACTGTTAAGTTGATGCTGTGGAAAGGACTATCTCATGACTGTATGATCCCTATAATTCTTTAAATGTATGTGGGTGTTGTTGTTTGGAAAAAATCATTTAAAAAATGTAACTGTCAAATATCTTATGGTGTAAAGGTTCAAATGCTTTAAATAAAACAACAGGCCACAAATATTCAGAGGACCAATACCATATTGCACAACCCAGAGGTGTAACTGCCATTGAAACAGTAGAAACACCTGTAACACTGTCATATCTGCAAGCCTATCTGTCTATGACTTGCAGATTACATATCAGGTGGACAGCTGGCCTTCACAACGGATTGTACGTGCTTTACTGTTTTAGGTGGTTGATGGTACATCGGACCTGTAGCTGTGCACTGCTTCTGACCCCAGTACAAAAATCAGCATTCACAACATTTACAGATTGCACTCACTTGAATTTGGCCATTGCTATTCTTTGGGAAAAACTGAGCATGCTTGAGCAAAGGCGTTCAAGCTGACAGCTTTGGAATGGATACCACTGGGGCTGTCACAGACTTTAGCATTTTTAGAATAGATTATCACCATCAGAGACTGCTTAATCCTCTAGTTTCTCTCAGGGAATGAAAAGGAGGGAAAATGTATACCAGCAGAACAATGTCATGAGTGCTGCTACATAGTACACAAGTACGCTCATTTCTACCCATAGAAATGTGGGTTTTTAAAGAAACAGATCTACAATCAATGAAGGTTTTAACCAAATATTAATGCAATGATGAATGACGGTATTGAGCAATAGTTATATTCAAGTTACTTGCTCTTCAGCAGTCTTACAAGCAGGGCCAGATTTAGGTTTGATGAGGCCCTAAGCTACTGAAGGTAAGGTAAAGGTAAAGTGACCCCTGACCATTAGGTCCAGTCGTGGCAAACTCTGGGGTTGCAGCGCTCATCTTGTTTTATTGGCCGAAGGAGCCGGCATACAGCTTCTGGGTCATGTGGCCAGCATGACTAAGCCGCTTCTGACGAACCAGAGCAGTGCACAGAAATACCGTTTACCTTCCCGCCAGAGCGGTACCTATTTATCTACTTGCACTTTGACGTGCTTTTGAACTGCTAGGTTGGCAGAAGCAGGGATCGAGCAATGGGAGCTCACCCCGTTGTGGGGTTTCGAACCGCCGACCTTCTAATCGGAAAGTCCTAGGCTCTGTGGTTTAGCTCACAGCGCCACCCGCATCCCATACTGAAGGTAATGGGGCCCTTTATATGTCCAGCTGTCCTTGGTCAACAACAAATTGTTGCTGTTTTTTGTGTTGAATATATGAAATATGGTAATTTATGGACCTAATATATATAGCCATTTGCACATGCAGAATGTAGGCACCTTATATATAGAAATGAGCAAACCACTGATATTTTAGAGAGCAGGCAAGCAGTGGGGGCATTACTTACATCATAGGAGCCAACACAACACAAAACACTGTTGCTGTATGTAGGTTTTATTTTATTTGTTTTTTTATCTTATTTTGGAAATGTACATCCAGGTTTTTTTTTACTTTGATTTTTTTTGCGGGGGGGGGGGCAAGAGAGTGGGGCCCTAAGCTACAGCTTGTTTAGCTTATACGTAAATCCGGCACTGCTTACAAGAGTCATTGTTTGATGACTGTAGCCTCACTTTTCAAACTATTTCAAATAGCAATTCATAAATGCCTTAACAGTCAGGGAGTGGGAACATCCATCATAGCTTTGGATATGTTGGTTTATTCCCTTCCAATTTATTGGTCATCTCATCACTCACTGGCTGTTTTCAATTGTATCAAAAAGTCTGAGCGTGTCTCTTGATTTGATAAATGACTATGCAAACAAAAAAGTGCCTCCCATTGTTTTCTGAACAATACAACTATTTGTTGGATTTGTTCAAGATTAATTGCTACCACAGTACTCAGTGATGTTATCAAATCTGCCCAGTATACATTTTTTACTATCACACATGCTACAGAGGAATTTCAAAATAAAAATAAAAATCAGTAAGCCTGAATGTTCGTGAGTGATATATTTCCACAATGAACTGGTATCATTACAATTTCTATGCAAAAACTGTAACTTGATTTTACAATGAAATGAAAGACTGCACACAGGTCCCTGTATTCAAAACCTTGCAGTATAGTTATGGGTTTACTTGAAAAACTGGATAATAAGTGCCACTGCTTTCCTGACTAAAAGAGAATGATCACCATAAACATATGAGGAGAAGATTTACGGTACTAGCCAACTAAATCCTGGAGAAACTATTGGTAAAATTGGTAAAATTACTGAATTCTGAGTGGTAGACCACAATCTCCTGTGTTTCAATAAAGATTACACAGTAATTTTGGGTAGAGCATCAATCCTCGTCATCTCCTATGCTCCCGTGTCTTCCTACATTCCTATATTAATACTAGTTGCCATGAGAAAACTACATTCTTGGGGGGGTGGGACCCATCACTGTAGCCTTGTATCACTCTTGCAATTCATAAGCGGACGTTTGGTGCTAAATTTGGACTAGAAATGTGAATGAGGTTGAACTCTGTACACTCGCAATCAGAGCGTGCGGTTTCAATGTTCCTTATAAAGCAGGCATCTACTGCAGAGGTGAAAGTCAGTTTGCGGTAATTTAATAAATATGGCATTGTTTACTGAAAATAATTTTGTACTTTGCTTTATTGAACCAGAAATGAGTTGGAGGTGAACGGGTGGGAGGAATGAAAGGTGAATATTATCTTTTAGTGTTGCTGCTCTTCAGCTTGATTGTTTCAAGCACGAACTTGTTTTCACAGATGATTACCTCTAGAAATGGAGAGTCGTTCCAATACGCTGACAAATAAATCAGGACCCTTTGCAGAAACGGGTAGATTAGCACTCCTCGGAAGCCTGGGCATTGCGAGACTTGGTGCCCTGAGCAATTTCTTGCTCTTTCTTGTTTGTCTTATGCCATCTTTGTGAAAAGTCACCACTTTGTATGTTAGAATGCAAAATAATAACTAGCATAAACTAATGGATACAGTCTAGCAGAAGGAGAAGCACACTTAGCTGCCATTGATTTCAAAAGGGAACCAAGGCTGACAGTAGGTTTATATGCTGCAAGTGCCAGCAGAGACCTGTGCAGTCTCTACCAGCTGGCTGCCGGTGCTTCATTTGTATGTGTGAAAAAGGATAAAGTTGGGAAGGCTGTAACAAATAGACCTTTTAGTGTGCAGGACAGGAACTTTGGAACTTCCTGCCTATTGACATCAGGCAGGGGCCTTTTCTGTACCTGCTTAAGATTTTTGTTCAAGCGAGCCTGTTCAGACAAGTTCAGAAGCTGTCCTGTGTTTCTATCTGGTTTTTAGTTTATTATTGATTTTATTTATTTTTCTAATATTCTGAATACTTGTTTTAACTGCTTTTTACTGATAATTTTATTGTTTTACTCTTTTCGTAAAAGCACTCTGATGTTTTACTACAACCAAGGGCTGTATATATGTTGTGAAATAAATACTGCTTGGAGAATTCTGACATATTAAGCAGTTTAGCAATGCTTTCAGATAAATAAATAAAAAAGCTACATATATTTCTAAAAGGCAATTAACTTGGGTGATGTAAAACCACATAACATACCTACACTCCAGTCCATTTCTTCCAGGGCATCTCCATATAATCCGTGTTTGCTTTTTCCTCTGAAAGCTTGGGATGCATAAAGAGCTGTATGGACCTGAGTGTAAGCCACAAAAAGAAGAAATGGTGCATTGGTGTTCCTGAAACAGAAAAAGAGAGAGGAGAGAATATAATATGCAGTGAATTGCAATGCAAGGCATACATAAAAACCATTGCCACCCTTATACAAATAAAAAACAGCTTTTGGAGTTTTTCTCTTTGTCACCTCCTCTAGAGCAAACTTCTTGGGTCATTCTGGTTCCACCATTCATATATGTTTGAGGTCATTTCTCTGTGACTTGACTCCCATTTATTTATTAATTTATATCCAACCTTTCCTCCCAAAGGAATCCAAAACAACAAGTTCCGTGCAGCAAAATAAATGGCTTTCTCATTGTAAAACCATGTCCTCTAAAGTGTCAGGAGTGAGAACAATGATTCGTAACATATCCCCTCACTCACACCAAGGATCAAGACCTGAATTTCTCACACTAGCCACCAGTGGAAGGGTTTCTTGCCTTGAGATGCAGGGCATACATTTTAAAAATAAGTACATTTTATTAATTGATAAAGATTCGAATCCTATACCCATAAGGCTTAGTGAAACCTGTTTCTGAGTAGACCTGTGTCAGATTGCACTATAAATCATAATAAACACAATACACAAACAATTACATATTGCATAATTTGCCTTGTACAAAAAAATCATTTTATACACATTATCCAGACAGCGATGTTCCTGCCATCTTCCTTCCCATGCAAGAAGTTGTGACTGGGAATGGAAATGCTTAACTCTTGTCATCTACCACATAGTAATGAATCAAACAGAGATCTTGAGAGCCCAAAGCTAAAATTGCAAGACAGCAATCCCATTTCCCATGTAGTAGGACCAAATAACTAAGGCAGGTTGATTAAAAACAGTAGCAAAGGAGAACTTATATCTCTTGCAACAGGCATCTAATGGGAACATAGGATTAGAGCGATAAATACAGGACAGGTACAAGTCACCACTTCTATTACAAATACCCATTTTCAGGAGATAACAACCCCAGAAGCAATATAAAGGATGCCACTACAACACAGAGTTCTTACTCCAAGAACAGGTATCTAATCAATGGTTCATACCAATGAATTTAAAATCATTCACTGCTTTTGCTTTTTCAGTCTACCAGCAATGATTGACAGCTAGCTTTCAGGTAAAGAATCTCACCTATTAATATCCTTTAGATTAGAAAATCAGAGATGGCTATTTTTCTTACACCAAACCCTGGTGGGGATCATAACTGATTACCTCTTCTGTAACCTTGAAAATAGAATGGCACACCGGCTTGTAAGTGGGAGGGAGATTTGACAATAACAGTTAAAGTCCTGTTTTATTAACTGAAGCACTTCAGCAAACAGCTCCTTTGAAAATTTATTGCCATTCCCTTCTACACAATTTACCAAGACCTTCCTTTCTCAACACACCTTAAGTTTTATTCATTGAGGGGACAATAAAGTAAACTCTGAGCTTGAATAAAGAAAACATCATACACATTCATATGGCCATGAAACCTTGTTTAACATATGAATAATTCTTCTTCATGGTGGTTAAATATATTCCTCTCTCTGTGTGTGTCACAGTTTTTGAGATAAAAAGAACCTGAGTAACCCCCCCCCATCCTCTTTTCTCATGTATGTCTTGTTTTAAGGAAAGGAAAGAAGCATCAATAAGCTTGAAATGGAGTGGCCTCCATTAGCAATTGTTTACATTTACACCATACCTTTAAAGCACATTTAAAGTGCATTGCTTCCCTTAAAGAATCCCGAGAACTGTGTTTGTTAAGGGTTCTGAGAATTGTACCATTCTGGTGTCCAACATGGCTCCTATTATTACCGTCCCAAAGCCTGAATGGAGGAAAGGAGCCTTCAAGCTGCTATTTCAGCAAGTAGACCAGTAAGAGAATTGGCAGCATAGGTTTGTTTCTTCAGCTGTTGCAGCAAGTAGCTGTAGTTACTCTCCCTCATACTGCTTATGCCTAGTGAGTGCCAGGCCTGTTGAAACTGGCGCCAGGCTTCCTTGAACCAAATAAAGGTGGCGTTACAACAGAGATTAGCAACAATTCTTCTGTTGAGACCTGCATTCCCTCAGGCATAATCTGCCAGGAGCCATATTGGTATCCTTATTAATATTACATTTCAATCTAGCATACTTCCTAAGGACACCAGACTGGTGAACAAAACAATACAAATAGAAATAAAATAAGAACAGGTAAAAAAAAAAAAATCCTGTTAATTTTTCTCAAAAAGTCCAAAATCTGCAGATACATTCTGAATTCCACCTTAAATTGAACTTAAGGGTCAAACTTTAAAGTTTGACCATTTCCCTTTTGATAAAATGTGAATTGGATTAAAATGCCTCATGATAAATACTTGGAGGCCTTGCAAGGGATGGAAGTAAGTACCTGGAAAAAATGGATTTTGGGCCCACTGGTTATGGGTTAATGCAGATTTGTAGACTTATGGAATACCTCTACCATGCCAACTGGAGGGTACCATAGGATGCTGTTGGTACACCTTCTCCGTGCTTGGGCTCCTCCTCTTCCTTACTGCTCCCCCTTCTCTTTATTTCTTTGCAAATGGGCTCAGTTGTCACCATGTCACATAGTAAGAAAATACATGGGGATCCTACTGCTCTCTCTGTTTCTTTCTCTCACTGGTAGAGGGCAGGTGAATAGGCAGAAATAGCAAAGCAGAAGAACAGCAGGCCAGGATATGGGACTTGCCAGGTTCCATTAATGCCCTCTCTGCATACCTATGTACTCATTTTGCATTCTTTAATTATGGAATTGCTTGTTATATACTATTATTTTTAAAAGCTCATACCTCAAAAAGAAACACTTTATGGCCTTCTCACTAGTAAACTACATATACTTGTAAGCAGTACTATTTTTCTAGAAAAAGAGGCACCGGAACTCAAAATGGACGCCTCCCTTGTTCTCCTACAACGGCAATGGCGCCCACCTGAGAGGAGTTCTGGCAGGTTCCAGCTGAAAAAATGCCCTGCTTGTAACTATAAAACTGAAAAGTGTGCCATTTAAACAAAATATTATTTAAGCCAAAGAGAGTTTGATGTTGGTACAGCTCCCATTTTATAGCTTTAAGTGTGTCATATCAAAATGGCATTTAAAAGCAGGACTAAATTTAAACATGAGTGTAAAATAAAAACCTGAAGTGTCAGGAACAAATAAAGGCTGAGTTTTACTATCTTGTTCAAATATAGAATAGAAATGAGAAGAGCTTGGCTTCCATTCAAAGGTTAAGATTTATATATTTTTAAACAAAATAATTGTATGTCTCAGTTATCTATTCCTATGCAGAGTCATTTTTCTATGCCCTCAAACAGCTACATACATTTTTGACATTTACTTTTTCATCCCTATTTCACAGCATTAAATCTTCAGATATACAGCATCAGAGAATGATATATGCTTTGCTATCCATGAGACTATAAACAGGCTTTGTCAGTCTCAAGCAAATGTCCAACTTTTCTTCTTCTTGCAAATGCACACACACTCCATTCTCTATCATCCCAAATATAAAACAAATATTTTACTCATAATTCTTGTGGGCTACCCCACAGACAGTTTTCTAAGCTTTTGCCACACAAAATTTCAGAGAAATCAGAAGCTTCACCAATTTTTAAAAGAAAAGTGCTTAAGAAGCATTCTTTTTTTCTATTTAGAGTTAGGTGAATGTGATTTTGTTTCTTTTTCTCCAACAGTAGTGGCTCGACATCCCAGTGCAGAAATGCACTGAGAAAACAATAGCTTCTAGACTAATTCGAAAGAAGTAAATTCCCTTTAAATGTGGTAACATCTCCTAAAGACTGCTCTAGCAAAGCATGAGTGTCAAATGCACTGACTATAGTGTTAATTAAAATAATTAACACATGAGGGCTGCTGTCTTTACACCATTAACCACTTGTAAATTGAAATTAATGTGCTATATAGATGGAAAATAGGGCGCTGTGAGTAAAAGCCTCAGTGCCTAGGACTTGCTGATCGAAAGGTCGGCAGTTCGAATCCCCGCGGTGGGGTGCGCTCCCGTCGTTCGGTCCCAGCGCCTGCCAACCTAGCAGTTCGAAAGCACCTCCGGGTGCAAGTAGACAAATAGGGACCGCTTACCAGCAGGAAGGTAAACGGCGTTCCGTGTGCTGCGCTGGCTCGCCAGGTGCAGCTTGTCACTCTGGCCACATGACCTGGAAGTGTCTGCGGACAGCTCTGGCTCCCGGCCTATAGAGTGAGATGAGCGCACAACCCTAGAGTCTGGCAAGACTGGCCCGAACGGGCAGGGGTACCTTTACCTTTACCTTTATAGATGGAAAATAATAAGTTCTGTTGGATATAACTGGGACTCATGTATATCTCCTTTGTCTTCCTTTTTAGAGAGGTGCTCACTTTAGCAAAATGCATCTTCACCATGCTAGTTTCTAGCAGCCAGCCCAGCTTGGGGCCATACCTGGAGTATATGCTTTGCATGCAGAAGACCCCCCAGGTTCAATGCCTAGCAAAACAGGTGATACAAACGACCAGCCATGGTGCATGAGGCTGGGTGCAGCAGTGCTGCTGCTTCCAGGACTGGAGTGGCAAGTCAGGATGGCGAAGACATAGGAGATTTAGGTTGATGACTGTGGACACATATTTGTAGGTAGAAGACATGTAGAAGACACCTCCCAGAAACCCAGATCTGGGAAGTCAAATCTCAGAAGTCCTTTCCTCTAATTGCAGATGTGTGAGGGTTGACTGTGGTTCTGCAGTACAGAGGGGAAAGTACTCTGCACATGCTCAGAGGCACCTCATTGGTTTTTTTTCAGTGCCAGAGACAACACCTAGATATCAAACACAACTTCCAGGGTGGAATGCTATTCCAAATTATAGTTTTCTGGCAGAGTAGAGTGCAACACTTACTTCCTAGACAAGGCATAGGCAAACTCAGCCCTCCAGATGTTTCAGGACTACAACTCCCATCACTGGTCCTCCCGACCACTGGTTCTGTTAGCTAGAGATGATGGGAGTTGTAGTCTCCAAACATCTGGAGGGCCAAGTTTGCCTACGTCTGTCCTAGACCTCTTTTCCTTGCATAAATAAAATGACAAGCCTACTGGGGACCCACACCTGTATATCTAAACAGGGGGTTGCTCCTCCTCAGGATATCTCCCTTCATATTGCATTCCCATGAAATTTTGGAGGAAGTCTGGGTTGGCCCTGAAAGTCAAATTAACATTAGCGACACTTCCAATTATGAAAGGAAGAGTGAGCACAAGAGACCACATGATCCTTACCCACCCTCCTGAGCCACTGCCAACCTGGTGCTCTCCTCACCACTTCACTAAACCATCCTGGTCCTGGCAAGCAGCAGAACCTCCACAGCTGTGAGGGTAGCACCCACCCAGCCCCCAACTCATGCACTGTGACTACAAAAGACCTCTGCTGGAGAACATGGACAGCTGCTGACAGTCAAGATTGGACAATATTTGGCTAGGTGGACAAATAGATTAGCATACAATACATCTTTCTATATTATATAGAGCAAGCTGCAAAATTTGTGAGTCACCACCATTAACACTAACTACCAGCCATGTGCTGAGGCCTGCATTTGTGGTGTTACACAGACAGCAGATCCAGGAGATTTTCTATGTCCCTGGTAAGCTGATGGCCGCCATTTGACTTCATGACAACAAGCTGAGCAGTGATCCTGAGCTGTAGAATGTGTAGGCAGGGCCTAGAGATCAGAGCAGGAATTCAAGGAAAGGACTGGGACTTTGGACAGTAGTTTGTAGGCAGGATGGGGAGAGAAGAGCAAGAATTCATGCAAGGAGCTGAACCTCAGAGATTTCTGAATGAACACAGATGAAGTTCTGGGCTGAATTAGAGGGTGTCTACAAATATATGGCTCTTTCCTGTCTTCACGCTCAATTTGTTACCTTTCAACAATAATGCCACAAAGGGATGGGAAATGAGTAGTGCTTTGTTCACCTGCCAAATCACAGGCACCTCTGTAAACAAGCCATCACTCTGAAATTCAAACACTTTAAAAATGAACACCCTTACCTTCCTATGAATCTTTTGGCTTCCTCTGTGAATCTCTGAGTGAGGTTCTCATAGTTCCAGGGTTGCTGGATAATACTGTGATTTCGCATCAAGAAGCAGTTAAGATTCCGGAAGTTATAAAAGAAGAGCAGCAAAACTCCAACTATCACTGCAGCTATTAAGAAGAAGTAGCCCAGTACTCTGCGGGGAACACTGACAAGGCCAATGTAATTCAGAACCGCCAAAGAGATCAGAACAATTGCCGTGGTCTTGAGTGCTGCACGAGTGTGCATCTTCAGTCCAGCACTAAACACGCTTCCGTGACCAGGTTTACAGTCCCTAAGATTGTTCACAGGCACCCCGTAGAAGTAATCAAATCCATGATTTAAAGGGTGGTGGCAGAAGTCATCACTGCTGTTGCAGTTAATCCCAAGATGCCATTTTCCTAAATGCAGGGGAAAGACACATATTTCAAACAGGTATTTAAATAAAATGTAGACTTTTATATTTTCCACTGTATGTATATATCTATACAACTGGTACACCTCCTTCCTCTTTTGTGCAAATTTTGTGCAATTTTTCCCTCGGTCCAGTATACCTGAAGGAGCGTCTCCACCCCCATCGTTCTGCCCGGACACTGAGGTCCAGCAGTTCCCTCACTGTGACAAGCCAAGTTACAGGGAACCAGGCAGAGGGCCTTCTCAGTAGTGGCACCCGCCCTGTGGAACGCCCTCCCAAAGATGTCAAACTACCAAACTTTTAGAAGACATCTGAAGGCAGGTCTCTTTAGGGAAGCTTTTAATGTTTAACAGACTACTGTATTTTAATACTTTGTTGGAAGCTGCCCAGAGTGGCTGGGGAAACCCAGCCAGATGGGTGGGGTATAAATAAATAAATAAATAAATAAATAAATAATGCATCTTTTGTGCAAGTTTTCATCACTCTACTGGACATTGCACAGCTGCTATGCTCCGGTCCTGCTTCCTGGCTTCCCACAGGCATCTGGTTTGCCACTGTGAGAACAGGTTGATGAGCTAGATCGCTTTGGCCTGATTCAGCAGGGCTCTTCTCACGCTCCTGTTCTTTGTTCTTATTCTTCAGAGAATGTTCCGTTTCTTACGATTAATTTGGAATTTCACAGGGTGTCAGGCAGAGCGGTAAGGCCTCATATCATCAAAGTGCAGCGCTATATCAACATTACATTTCAAGTTAAAATGACTGCTTTTGTGCGAGTAAATTTAAAGCCGGCTAGATGGCAAGGTGAGTTGTAAGCTGCTTCCATGAATAAGTTAATTGAAGTGAATGTAGATGACTGTAATAATGAAATTAACAGAGCTTTCAAGATCCGTACTATAGTTTTCCCATCAAGGAAGCACACATGATTTAATAACCCAAGGACAACTCGAGCATTACATCTGTTTAGCTTCCAGAGAGTAAATTAGAATATTCTGGGGAAAATTCGACTTGCAGTACAGCACCCTACAGAACATCATAGGGCAGTTATCAAAAATAAGCATTTCCTGCTGTTTCCCTTATACAATGGAATGCCCTTCCATCTTCCATATGTGATACATTTGGGTTCTATGGGCTGCAATCAAGCTGTGTGTATATGTGTATATTACAATTAGTTGCTTCAGAAATCTTGTAAAGGCATACATTTTGCCCAGGCTTTCGCTGACCCACTAGATCAGACCCTGTGTATGCATTATATTTCTTTGTTTTTATACTACTGTTTTACTGCTTTTATGCTGCACATTTGTTTTAATGATATTGGGTTTTTCATGTTGCATACTGAGTAGGGATTTTAAAACATTGAGCAGTTTGTAAATGCTTTAGAAATGATTCATAAATAAAATAGGATAAATTACAGATATTTATCTAATAATGTAGCATGAAACAACCATTCTTTTAATCTTGCTATTATTATTCTCTGGTTCTTCTGTTTTATTTTTATGTGAGCGATCAATGATTTATTGTTGTCATGTTGACTGAGAGGTATGTTAGCCAGGCTAAAGGACTACTGTTTGGAGAGCAATGTATAAACTCTTCAAATGAAAAAAAAAAGCAAACAAATAATATGGGATCTTGAAACAGTGACTCAAGATTAGGGCTACAAACATATGGATCAAATACCTTTATATCTGCAACGCTCCCCCCCCCTTTTTTTTATTCCATGACCATAATATCCATGGAAACTGCAGAATGTGTTCAGCATCTCGTTTTCAGGAATTGCACTTTTGAATTGACAAGCGAATGCAAAGGCTATCAATTGTTTTCAGTGAACATTCTCATTTTTAAATTTGTGCCTAGTTTCCTCAAAAGCATTTGGAAATGCAGATGCCATTATTTTGTTTTTATTTTTACCCTTATGGTGGAAAGTAAATAAGGTTGGATAAGTTAGGCCAGTACTTTTGGTTGCTAATGTATCTGAGGCTACAAAAGGGGGCACAGCCACTAGGTGGGTTTGTCGTCCCCCTGAATGTTCTGTTTCCCGTTAAGCTTAGTTTTGGCTTAGATATTCCTGATCACTGATCACAGTGGGGTGTGATGCTTCTTATCTTCTTTTCAGATGAACTATAACCATCTCACAGATCTAATGCTGCCATTTCCTGTTTAGGCAAGGTGTGGGGCTGCTGTTACTACTAATGGCTAAGGTAAAGGTAAAGGACCCCTGACAGTTAAGTCCAGTCAGGAATGACACTGGGGTTGCGTGCTCATCTCACTCTATATGCCGAGGGAGTCGGCCTTTATCAACAGACAGTTTTTCCGGGTCATGTAGCCAGCATGACTAAGCCGCTTCTGGCAAAACCAGAGCAGTGCATGGAAATGCCGTTTACCTTCCCGCCGGAGCGGTACCTATTTATCTACTTGCACTTTTTTTGGCGTGCTTTCAAACTGCTAGGTTGACAGGAGCTGGGACTGAGCAATGGGAGCTCACCCCGGCATGGGGATTCAAACCGCTGACCTTCTGATCGGCAAGCCCAAGAGGCTCAGTGGTTTAGACCACAGTGCCACCCGCGTCCCTACACTAATGGCTAACCTCACCCCAAAGAATTGTCTCCTGCATTGAAAAGTCATTTTCAAAAAAAGAGTTATTTCAGAAAGTCTCAGTGACTGTATTTTATTGTTTGGAATTGCTGTAGGCATTTCCAGTTTTTTTTCTTTCTTAATTGCTTCATTTACTTAGTTGATAGCCCATCTTTAACATGTAGATTGCTTTGAGGGACAAGTCTGGGTCAGAAAAGCAGGATATAAATTTCTTAAGACCAATAGATAAAGGAAGCATGTTAATCAGCCATACCTATGAGAGCTGTAGAATAACCCCTCTGCTGGAGAAGTTTAGCAAATGTTATTTCTTCCATAGGGAGTCCACCAGAAGAAGCAGAAAACAAGAAGACCCCAACTTTGTGCAGGCTAGCCATTCCTGAAGGAATCAAAAATTAATTTCAAATAGGAGGTAAACCAGTTTTCATTAGCACATACTTTAAGTGATATATAACGCTGGTCATCGTCAGATAAGGAGACGCACTGAAACCAATGAATGCATGTCTAAGGTAAAAATAAAGGACCCCTGAATGGTTAAGTCCAGGCAAAGAGCCCTGCAGATCCCCCAAGGGACTGATCATCAGACTCCACAGCTATGCCAGCCTAGAGCTGGTGTGGTGGACAAGTTAAGATGCCCTTGCCTTCTGTGTTGGCCAAGTCCCAGCAGTACAAGGGGTGCAGTGGTGGGTCTTCTGCTTTGTTCCTCTCCATGCCTACTTTGAATTGCTGTGCTCAGATATCTAACAATGGCGTAAAAACATCCTTTACCTGATCTGACAGAATAGCGGCCTGTCAAGAAAGATGCCCTGCTTGGGGTGCATAGTGGTGCGGCTGCTATGTGTTGAGTCAGTGTTGTTCCTTCTTTAGATAACTTGTCAATGTTAGGAGTCCTGGAAGGAAAAAAGAAGAAGACAAATTCAAGGGCATGTATTCTGAACATGTAAACACGAGTGAGTTCAGACTATTTAAAGTTCTCATTATGGCTTATAGTGCATGAGTTGGTGTCATACAAATCCAACATGAAGCCAAATTTTATGGTGAATTGAGTGCACCTTTGATCATTGGAGTTAATGCAATTAGGTGTATCTACATTTGTCTAGGGTTGCAGCCAGAGTTATAGGTGGAATCTACACACATATAAAAAACACTGTGAAAATGCTTTTTTTAAAAAAAAAAAAAAACATTTTGAATTTGGCATAGCTCACTGTCTCCATCTAGTTTCACATTTGTATATTGAACTTTACAACACACTTTTTAATTTTTTTATTTGCGGCTTTATAGCTGAGTCCATAGTCCTTTTTTCTTTTAACTTTTCAATCATCAAATCAAAATCAATACACTAAGAACCAACATGTCTGTGTTTTAATCTTGCAATCTGATGCATGAAGTGAGTCTAAATTTTAAGGGTTATATGTTCTGAAACAAACTGTAACTCATATTTCCCAATCCATTGTATTTCTTCATTCTAGTCTACGCTCAAATATTTGGGAGAGAAAGATGTATTTTCACGATAGTTTTGTTCCCTCAGTCTATATCTCTGTGTGCTTTGACTACTGTAATGTACATGGGGTTATCTTTGAGGACTGTTTGGAATTTCTGCATTTAGTTCAAAATCCAGCTGCTAGATTGAATATGGAAACAATATATTGCCAGAACGTAAACAGCTGCACTGCCTTCCAATCCATTTCTGGGCATGATTCAAACTCCTAATGCTTAGAAATGTTGGTGTGAATTTTTATCTGTTTTAGAATTTTAACTCTTGCACGTTTTAATGTATTGTAAATTTTCCCTGGTTTTATCTTTTTGTCAACTGCTTTGAGCTTTTGGGTTGTTGTTTTTTTTTTTTAACAATCAAGCAGTGTATAAATTTTTATGAACAAATAAATAAAACCATGCTTACTTTTGAAGTCTAAAACAGCTTGGGGACTGGGTACCTGACAGATCACCTCCAACACAAGCCTGCCTATGCACTGAGATAATATTTTATGGCCTTTCCTCTGGAGAGATAGGTAGCATTGGGAGAATGGACCTTCTCAGCTGTCTTATAAGATGTGCTCACCAGGGAAGCTCACCTGGGGCCTACTCTCATGCATTTTGCAGCTAGGTAAAGCAGCTTTTTAATTGACTACATACGCTCCAACATTTCTCCAATGAAAATTGGGATTTCGTATTCCATTATTATTATTATTATTATTATTATTATTATTCCCCACCCATCTGACTGGGTTGGCACAACCATTCTGGGCAGCTTCCTACATATAAAAACATAATAGAACATTAAACTTTAAACAAACTTCCCTATACAGGGCTGTCTTCAGATTATCTTCTAAAGGTTGTATAGTTACTTATCTCCTTGGCTCAGGGGTCACATAACTCCATACCCTCCAACATTTCTCCGACATTTCTAAGGAAAGGCGGGACATTCTAGGATCAAATCAGAAACCAGGGTGGGTTTTATAAATTCAGGACTGTCCCTGGGATATAGGGACACTTGGAGGGTCTGTTACTACACCTTTAAAAAAAGATTGTGCTATTTTCTGCTTCTTAGGTAGCTGCCCTTTGGATTTTTACTGTTGTTTTCTTATCAGTAGTGGCACAAGTGGGGGGAAAGAGACATAAAGCCATCCCCTTGAGACCAGTTTCACTAATCCTTACTTGGATTAGGATGGGACTAACACCACCAATCCAGCACTTGCATGAATCAACCAAACCATGGGACATGTTTCTATTTCCTAATACAATTGTGGTTGTGATCTTCCACAAGCTCTCTGCCCAGAACAATCTCTTTCAAAGCTAAAGCCAAATGTACATATATATCATCAAGTGTGTTGGCAAACCTTGAAGTTGTGTTTCCATAGCATCCCAGGTCTCCAATGCCAAGATCATCAGCCATGAATAATACAATATTGGGCTTTGAAATCCTTTCGTTAATAGCATTGCTTACAGGCCACAGATAAAGCATCACAGGAAGAAGGATCATCATTCTGCTGCTTTAGGGCAAGGATGCTTCAAAAAGTTACCTGTTTGATAAAAGAAATTTGTTTCATACATTTGTTGTTTATATAAAACAATATAAAATGTTGCTTTATATTTATTTTCATAATCGGCATAATGATTGACCTTGCCATTACAATGAGAACACCATAAAAAGGAAACACAGTTCTAGCAATTACTCGTGTTATTAAAGTTTAGAAGCAGCCTGCTGAGTCCGACCTTTCGCATTTTAAAACATTTTAATATATTTCCTTTCATAGTTTCGCTGAAAGAGAAAAGCTGAAATGTAGCAAACAAAAGAAGTCAATCTTTCATATATTAGATGACGTTCAAGGACTTTTGAATATTTTTTTCCAAAATGTTCTTTCTTGGCAAAAAAAAAAATTCTGTGGAATTACCATCTGACATAAAGTAGTATTAAGGTATATTCACATTTTCCATCTAGGCGAAGGTGAGGACATGATTTTAGGATACCTAAAGAACCCAATAGTTGTTTATGCTGGTGAAACTGAAAGTCTGTTTAAGGAAGCTGAGAAGGCTGCTCCACTTCCCTGTGGGACGGTGTTGCAGGCAGGCCACATGCTCTCCCTGTGCACAGTGGGGGCTTGGAAGTGCTCCCGTATCATAGAGGGGTGCCGGCCATGTCCCGGCCCCCGGCTGACCAATCCGGTTGGCCAGGGTGGGAGTGGCTTACAGCATTTAAGCAGCCATGTGGCCGGGGAATTTCCTCTTGGTTCCTGCTTCCGTATCAACCACCCTCCCACCCTCTTTTCATGCGTTTGACACCTTGGCCTTGCTATGCAGTGGCGTAGCGTAGGTTGTCAGCACCCGGGGCAAGGCAAGTAATTTGCGCCCCCTAAACCGTGGATTTGCGCCCCCTAACCCGTGGATTTGCGCCCCCTAACCCGTGGATTTGCCCTAACCCCAGATGTTGCGCCCAGTGCGGCCGGCCCCCCCTGCACCCCCCATGCTACGCCACTGTTGCTATGGACCTCGGTTGGCCACCTGTTGAGGAGGCCTGGTAGGAATTTTTCCACTTGGCAAATTGGCACCAGCCATTTGGTTTTCGCCTACCTTGTAGCAATTGTCACAACTTTGTAAGGTTTGGCGGTTTAGGAACTGGTAAAACCTGGTTCATGGGAGGGGGGTTGTGGCCATCGCCTGCCCCTCCTCTTTAAGGGTATTCCGTTAAAGGGATCCGCAGATGTGGCTCTCATCCGAAGCCCTGGTATGGGCTAGGGCCATGCCACGACCCCAGCGGGGACCCTGGAGGAGCTCTCAGTTGATGAACATCAACAAAGCTCCCCCTACTGGTGTTTGACCCTTACTGGACTACCTGCATGGTGGGCAGGAGTCAGATATAGTCGGTTCAATTCCAATGCCTAAGCCAATACCACTCACATTCTGTAACCAATAAAGTTGTGGCCTTAATTCACCCATTAACCTAAAATACTGGTGTCCATGTGTTTTATTATTCAGCAGATGGGGGGAGGTCTCGGGGCCTTGACACGCAAGGCATTGCCCAAGCCCAAAGTAGTGCACTCCAAACTAGTGAACAAACAGCTTCTTGAGAGCTCCATAAAATTGTGAAACCCCAAACACAGGAGCGGGATATGAAGACCTAAACAGACCATTCTCTTGGAGTGGAAGAGTAGGGAGCACACGGCAGTCGAAAAAACTTACACTGTGCACCGAACTTGTACTAAAGATGTGATCGGGGTCACATATGTGAGACATACAGAGGGCTTGCAAAATTAAACAGAGAGGCATCAAGGGGGAAAAAACCTACATGTGTCAGCTTCCATGTGAACTGGGCTCCACTTACAGTATATAGCGTTTCAGATCACATGAAAGTTTATGTGCCTACAGCTGTATGCTTGTGCTTTGAGCCCCAAAACCCATCCCCGATGAAATAAAGACATAGTGAAGACAGAATTTAGTTTAAATGATAATGGGCATATTTTGGCCACAACTTTATTAAAATATACAAATGTGACTGGTATTGGCTTAGGCATTGGTATCAAACTATATCTGGCTCTTGCCCCACCCTGCAGGAGGCCTGGTAAGGTAAACAACCAGCAGGGGGATCTCCGTCAGTGTATATTGACTGGTGCTCACCCCTGGGGGTCCTGGCATGATCCTAGCCCCTCTCCGGGCTTTGGACGAGATCCAGACCCCCAGATTCCTTAACAGAATATCCTATTCATTGGAGGGGCAGGTGATGGCCACACCTCCCCTCCCCACATTCCCCTAAACCAATGCCTAACCACCAAACCTTACAACGTTGTGACAATTGCTAAGAGGTAGGCAAAAACCAAGTGGCCACAGCCAATCTGCCACTTTGGAAAAAATTCCTACCCAGCCCCCATTCCAAAATAGGCGACCAACTGAAGTCCAAAGCAAGGCCAAACACGACCTAATTAATGGGTGCTTGGCAGCATGAAGCAAAAGGTGGTCCCTATGTCACACTGACAAATAAATACCCCCAACCTTGCCACGCTGCTGATTGGCTGAAGGCCACTGGCATAACTGTGGCACCACCGATTTCGAGTGGAGCAAGCCCCACCCACAAGCCGGTTAGGGAAGAGTTTCAGGGCCGAGCACAACATGGACCCTCTGTTAGGAGGATCCAACTTGCAGATTTTCCCTAGTCAAACATCCATGCATAAATTCAGGCTGAAGCAAGGGAGGCACACGATAGATGGATAACATAATAAACAAACACCTGAAGGGGGTTCAAGTTTGGGTGTGTGTTTGTGCCTGAAGAAAGGGGATGAAAAGTTTGAAATGCTCTTGGCAGTGAATGTCGATTCAGCAAGAAGCAATTGCTTCATCTCCCTTTTCATTTCATATTTTCTGGGGAAGAAAACTGCAGTCCTGAAGACCAGCCAGATCTTTTGAAGAGTACAGTTTGCACAGTACTGCACAATGTTCCATAACAATAAACCAATGTGCATACTTGATGACAGCAAAGAATGCCTCTGTTTGAGAAGCACAATATTCCTCATAGGTGTCACTGTGTCAGCCTCAAGGAAAAGGGCTTGCCAGTCTAATTAAAAATAATTGACGTCTGCCACACTCTAAGCAAAATGAAACATTCACAAGCAAGCAAAAGCATTAGCTGCTATCTTATCCTGTAACAAAACCGACTAAGTGTTCAGCTTTACTTTTAGTGTAAAACTTTCACCAGAAGCAATGCCCTTTTCTGGTGGTGGACAGGATTCCCAGTTTTAATAAAATGTTATGGGGGGGGGGGGAAGGAGAATGCTACAGCTGAAGGCAGACTATGCTGCTGTTTCACACATGTGTCAGCGCATGGGATATCTATTCTTTGTAGTACTATCCCACCATTCAGGTTTAGGCGTGCATGAACACATAGAAGGGATGATTGTGTGGGTCTTTTTTCATGCAATATGGACCCTGCAGAGAAGGGATGCAGGGAAGGAAGTTGCCAATCAATTGGGAAAGAGCCATATGGTCTGTCCTGTTCATGTGGTTGCATAACATTATTCACACAGCATTCCTGCAAAGCAGGATCATATTATTCAAATATGGTTCCCATGATATTCAATATTTTTCTAAAGCTTTTCGTTGTTATGCAAAGCTTGAGTTTTCTCCAAGCCTGTTGCTATCTCTCCCTTGTGTGTAGATGTTGGCTTGATAAGGATCAGTACTCAGAGAATGGGTCTGCTATTAGTATAAAGGATATTGATATCCCAAACAGATTTATGAGCCCAGGGATAAGGGCAGGAGCGATCAATGTTATTGCAACCTGTTGAATATGCTTTTGACATCGGAGATAGTAAACCTGCTTTCAAACGAATCTGTATAGTCCCAGCATCAGTTACTGAAATACTCCCATTGATAGAAACCACCCTTGAGCCAACAGAGCACAAACAATACAAGATGCTACACGGGAAATGTTATGTTCAAACAGTCTGGGAATGAACAGTATAAACCTATAATACAAAACCTTTCTCCCCTTCTCCTGTGCCTAAGAATGCTCAGAGATTGATTCCATCACACCACACTATATTATTTTTTCCTTTACAATGATCTCTCTAATATTTGCTATCTTCCCACTCCCCTCTGGTCTTCTACACAATAAATTGACACTTCATTAGTATCTGCAATCCTGTACACATACTTTCACAGGCTGAGAAAGTAGTAAGCTCAGTCTTCTCACCTATTAGCTGCTTGTCATCACTTGATCATTCCAGAAACACATAGCAGATGCAGCCCACTTTGTTTTGAAGAACCTTCAAATCCATTTTCACCCCCTAACACATTTTTCAAAGCAATGAATAACTGCCTGATTTTTACAATGTTTCTTTAATTCAATATTCCGCAAAAGTGTTTTAGATGTGTTGCTCCTGGCTTCCTTGTTTAGCATGTAAGATGTTATTACTAAGAGAATCAATATTCAGAGGAATACATCAACATATAAATACAGAAGGAACCGTGAGAAATTAATTGGTTCAAGGAGTTATCAAGAGTATCTAGGAAAGGCAAGTATTAAACTTGTCAGATTTGACAAAATAAAATATTCCATACTATACTAGGAACGCCTATAACTAACAATCACATATAATTAATTTTTGAATTTAAAAATGTACATGGAGTGACATGGAGTGAATAAGAATTGGGCCACACACCCAACAATGGCCATTTGTGTGTTTGAACAAATATGCTTATTATGTTCTGCCCATTGGGACATGTGAAGCTAGGTTCTGGGTATCCTGTTATTTCGGTAGTTCATTTTATTATTTTTGTGGGGTGGTGAAGAAAGCAATTAGAAGACTGTCTCCCATACATGATCTGTGGCAGGATCCCTGAGACATCTGGCCGTGCTGTAACTCAAAGTCACCTCAGATGCCAATCACAAGACACAGATAGCATCATGGGGCAGGATGTAGGAGGGACCATTCTCTCACTGGTCTACTCCTTCAAGATTCACATGTGGCTTCAACCAATGTCATCACCATAATACAAACACAGCTTTTTTCTTTTCCTGATAGAGAAGGTGAGGCAAGGAAGAAGGGCTACCCCTATGCTATTCATATAATCAGTTATCAGAAATCAATATATTCATATATGCTCACACATAATCAGGGCTTACAGTATTTTATAATGCATTTTGAATCAAAGAGAAGCTGTGCCTTAGCTAACTGCATACTGCTTGAAACAGCAAAATTAGGAGCCGACCTTTCCCCTACAAACATCTGTGTACCCTGGACAAGGGGAAGACGTGAATCAGAGATTCTGGTACAAAATCCCCTCAGATACAGGCTAAATTAATCCACAGAACAGGAAGAGCAAAACCACAAAATCTCCAAACCCCCTGTCCTGTCATAACTAGGGGAGAGGTTAGACAGAGCGTCACTGCAAGCATCGGAAAGCAGAACTAGAACTCAGTGTTTGACCAGTGCTTGACCAGGAGCTGGAAGCATGGCAAGAAGCTTGCTAATTGGCTAATTTTTGCTGACAATATCGTGACCGTCTCATGGTTGTCTCATGATCTATGATTTGCTGTGATCTACTCAGGTATAAAGACCTCTGGATTTCTGTCAATCGGGGTCCCAGTTCCTTTTGGAAGAGATTCCAAACTGGGTCCTTATTGCCTGGCAATAAACTTCACCTTCTATTCTCCATTGCTGAGTCTGCCTGATTCTTATTTAGCACCCAGTGAGTACCTGTTGACGTTCACTTGCTTCAAAGGAATTGGGGCAAAACCATGTCAGAGGGGAGTGATGTGAGCATCTCCTTCCACAGGAGGCCACACTGAGGTAAGCCTTGACCTATAAACATTATACTCAGGGAAGCATGGAGCACACTGCAATATAAGGTAACACATGTAGAAATAATTCGGGTGAGTGTACATTTGTGTATGTGTTTTAATCCATTCCACAAAACAAATGAGCATCAGCAATTTTTCAAAATACCTGTACATTGTCACTTCTCTCTGAACTGAGCCGAAAAGATCAGACCAGCCAGTGTCAGGGATAGCTGTTGGACTACAATTCCCATCAACACCAGCCAGCATGGCCAAAGGTCATGGAAAGTGGGAATTGTAGTCTAACATCTGGAGAGCAGCATGTTGTCCACCCCTAGTGTATGTGAACACTTCAGTAAGTCTTGGCTGAGAAGGAGCCGGTTTCATTCACTTTGTGGCTCTGGTGAGCATAGAATATAGGGATTGTAAACATTCAATCCTTCAGAATTCTAGAATAGGAGCTGATCAATCCTACCTTTAGAAGACTCTGTCCATATCCGGCATGTCATCCAGTCCTAAAAATACTACAGGCAGGACAGAGTTTAAATTCTGGATATAGCCAATCTCTGAGCTTATCCTCACAGTCTCTACCCTTGTAAGAGACTGCCTGCTGCTCTCTTCTCCAATGTAATTTCCTCAGCATCTGGCTGAAATTAATAAGCTCCTTATTCTGGCCCTGCCCTATTCCTCCGGGCTGTTGTCCACCTCTCACTCATGACAGTCTGGTTCCAGTGTCTGAATATAAGGTTTGGAAACTAGCCTTGAGAATCCTAAGAGTGCTTATGTCAGGCTTGTGACTGCTAAATGACAGAATTCCATGATAAAAGAAGAATCTTATGAAAATACTAAATTACTCTTAGGGAAAAGGAGAAGAATCCATGATGGAGAAGTCAAATGAAATTCCATGCACCTACTGAACTTCCAGGCTATATGGAATGTCTTAGATCTGATTTACAGTTGTACAACAACACTGTGGTATCAAGAGAGACAAGAGTGAACATTTATTATATAAATAAATCAACAAATGCTCATTTAATCAGATATATGGAGCAGCCTCAGATTTTATATCTTCCCCAACCTTGTTTGAACTAAAACTGCCACCATCCCTGTCTATTGCTTTTGCTGGGTGAGGCTGATGGAAGTTGTCTAAAGTACATTGAGAGCACCAGCTTGGGAAAGGCAGATTTACATGAATAACAAGGGACTCATACTACTTTGACGTCCTGGGAATTTTAATGTCTTAAACAACTTCGCCAAAGTAGATGGGCGTATAGTCAAAGCAATGGCATCAATTGGCTTGCATAATTCTACAATAATACAGAATATTGTAATCTGTCTAGACATTTAATGTTTGCATGCTTCCATTAAAGGAGATGCATCATTAATTCAAGACACAAGTGGATATGTTTTGCTGGTTCACCACTTTGATTCAAAATGCAAAAGAAACAAAACCAACAAAAACCTGTTTGCGGAAAACACCAAATACATTAATCCAAGTATGTTTATTTGCAGTGCAAATTAGTCCTGGGTTGAAAAACTGGAGACTCAACCTCTGCCTTCCACAAGCAAAGAATCATTTGTTGTGTTGCCCAAATAAAATGTGAATTTGATATTCATCAAAGCACAATTTAATTAAAAGTCCTGTTAATATCCTGGTACTACAAACAAAGCTACCAAAAGAATGTTTCAGTAGACAGTATGAAGCCCAATTAACATAGACACTATTAATTACCTGTGAACTACAGCAATAATTACATATATACATTAGGAAAGAGATTGTGGCTGTTTTATATAATGGAAAATATCCAAGGAAGAAATCGTTGTCAGCTTTTAAACCAATCTTTAATTAAACAAATTTTAAACTACCTAAGACATACATATTTCAACTTGCCAATTGCAAAGAGCTCAACAAAACTGTAGGTAGAAAGAATTTCAAAACAACACCACCAATAACAACACATTTAATTTCTTAGTCACTTGTTACAAAATTTTAAGAGCATGAAGTATAACAGATATAAGGAATATTTAAAGGTTATGAAGCAGAATTGTAAATCTCTATTATTGTTGTTGTTATTATTTTCATGTGTATAATGACTATCTGCTAAAACACGATAAACTGACTTGACCTGTCCTGCCAATATTGCTCAACTACAACTCCCATAGTCCCAGCAAGCGTAGCTAATGGCTAGGAATGTTGGGAGTTGAAATTCAGCAATATTGTAAAATTGTTCTATTACCTAGGACTTGCCTGGATATTTAAACTAGGGATTTGGTACCCCCTCTGCCCAACCCACCCCCAACCCTCAGATGGCAGCATTGCTTTTTGGAAATTAAGTTTGAAAGCAGTGATCCTTGTTGGTTGTGACTAACTTAAGCCCCTTGAGATTAGAATAAACACACTGGGCTGAATCCAATCATGACTGACAAGACCCACTGCTTTCAGTGGATCTACGCTGGGCGTGAATGGACCCAACCCATTTAAGATCACAATCCTATACATGCCTGCTCAGATGTAAATCCTCTTGAATTCAGTGTGGCTTTCTCTGGAGATAAGTACAGGCGTGCCGTCCCCGTCCCCCCCACTTACACACAACCGACTTGCGTATGACTACATATATGTGCTGTGCCATTAAATAATTTAATCAATGGTGGGAGAGAGCTGAAGAGTCCTCATGGCTCATGAGTAGACCCTCCATGGAGCCCAAAGAGGACATCAGTGAGGGTGAAGGGAGCTCCAAAGAGACTAGAAGCACAGTGGGGCTTTACTTAGGCTGCTCGGCCTCTCTGCCTAACAGCAGCCCCCCACTTTCCCATGCATCCTCCAGCCTTCTGCCAGCCTCAGAGCTTCAATTCTAGTTGCAGATATTAATGGATGCTGTATTTTTGCTATGGATTGAAGGTAGAACAACAGCTGGGGTGTTTAAAGCATGTTTAGAGTGTCCTCCCCACATTCTGCAATTTTACTTATGAGCACAGGGGCCTGGAACGTAACCCCCGTGTAACTTGGGGGGGGGTGTGTGCCTGTATATGCAGGATTGCCACCTAAATGAACTCCATATTCCCAAGTTATAGAACCATAGCTGTCAACCTTCCCTTTTTTTGAGGGAAATTCCCTTATTCCAGCGCTGTTTCCCGCTGCTATCCCGGATTGTTAGATATCCCGTAGACTGTCCCCGGGACAGGTGAGGCTGCTGATTTCTTATTTTCAAGGCTGCTGATCCCTTATTTTCAAATCTGAAAGTTGACAGCTATGTATAGAACACTGGAGAAAAAATGAATTCATAGGCTTACTCTCTTATTTATGAATAATAAAACGACTGAATATGTTTAACTAGGCAAACTATTAAGTAAATAAAAATGAAAACATAATAGGATTAGGAAAAGAAACCCAAGAATTAAAGTATTAAGGTCTTTAAGATAATAAATAAGTTCCATAAGTAAAGCATCAGAAGAAAGGCCAAATAGGTCTTACAAAGCCTGAAAGAAATAAGCCATAATAAAACATATTAAAAACAAAACAAAATCAATTCTATCTAGAAATGAACAATATCTTTATGGTATTAAGATTTACATATTTCTTTGGAAGATTCAAGAGCGAAAATGCATTGCTTCACTTCTCTCATTAAGAGGTTTGACAGAGTCAACAGACAGTTTTATCAGTTCTTTATGACACAAATAGATCTTTACGTATATTGAAATGATAGTTCAGAAATAGTAAGAGGGAAAATTGGCTATGGTGCCACTGTGAATGAATGTATGTTTGAGAGAGGGATTAATTGGAAGCCAGCCACAGGCAGCAAAATATTGGGGTGGTGGGTAGGGTGGCATCCTCATTGAAAATTTGGGGGGCACTCGGCTCCTCACCCCCCCCCATGGCACCTATTTTGATTAGTGTCATTCTAGATACATCCTAGAGCTGTTGTTGCTGTTGGTTTTACTACTACTATAACAACAACAACAACAACAACAACAACAACAACAACAACAACAACAACAACAACAAGAAGGTTAACCAATTTTTGTAATTTTATGTTGTGAACCACCCTGGGATCTATGGGTATAGGGTGGCATACAAATTTAATAAATAATAATCAAAATAAAAAATAATAATAAACAAAACCAAGTAATATACAGTGGTACCTTGGGTTACATACGCTTCAGGTTACATATGCTTCAGGTTACAGACTCTGCTAACCCAGAAATAGTGCTTCAGGTTAAGAACTTTGCTTCAGGATAAGAACAGAAATCGTGTTCCGGCAGCGCGGCGGCAGCAGGAGGCCCCATTAGCTAAAGTGGTGCTTCAGGTTAAGAACAGTTTCAGGTTAAGAACGGACCTCCGGAACAAATTAAGTACTTAACCCGAGGTACCACTGTAGTCCCATTCTGAAAATACCTACATGCATTATTATGTCATTTTTGTGTCTAAGATCTTGATTACATCATGGGAGTCACTCTACTTGAAGTGGCAAAATGTTGGTTCCACTTTTCCCTAAAGATGATAAAATACACTGTGCTTTCTTTTAGAACTTCTTTCTCCATTTTGATGAAAGATATATGAAAGTATTTTTGGTATTTTTGCATGTGTACTAAAACATCCTCTCTCTTTTTATCTATTTATCTTTTCCTCTTCTGCTCTATTAACACATTTTATGGACAATTTCTCAGTACAGTTACTTACAGTATCTTGCTTTAACTGTAAGAGAAAGAACAGTCCAAATTCCAAAACCATGCACATAATGTAACAGTGTTAAGTCTGTTTTTTATTTCCAGTTCTTGACCAGACAGCCTTGGGTAGGTCAAATTACACATTAACTTTGTTATATAACATATGTCGTCAAGGAACATTACATATTTCACAACTTAAAGCTTGTGACACAGCGTATCTTAAGAAAGCACATTACAACCTACTAGCTTTCACTCTGAGGAAAATCAATCTCCAGGTAAAAATTACAAATTTCTTGAATTTAACTTTTCCTCCCCCCTTTTTTGAGCATACAATGGTATAAATGCTGGAAAGAAATCAGTGTCTCACAGCAGGCAAAGGCTGTTCTTAGGAATCCCACTGCTTTTTCCATACCATCAGACTAAAAAGTTATGAAAGGGTTTTCTGCCTTTTGTAACACAAAACACACAACAAACCCAATAATGTTTTGTATTGGAATTTTCTCCAGTTACCTTATTTTGCTCTAGAACAACCAACTTGATCATGCATAATTCTGCACAAGAATGGGCTGTTAGAATCTCTTTTTATTTGGGAAAGTTACTTTGACGATCAATGCTTTTTATGATGTGACTTTTTGAAGGGAACATGGGAATTATTTCCACTTTGACACGTTACCATTAGAAAACCTTTGAAATAATTATTCTTTATTTGTTGCCCTTCACCATAAGGTTCCAGGGCAAGCCTAGGTAACTTAAAAAGTAACTTACCAATCATCATCATCATCATCGACCCTCAGATTCTAACTGCCAAAACTGAGTTTCACCACAAAATTAATGTAAAATGAAATTTTACAGGGCACATATCAGAGGCAATGCGTCTCTGAATGCCAGTCATTGAAATGAGTACAGTTAGGACCTGCTTTTAAGCTTCTTATAGGCTTATGGTTGGCCACTGTAACAGAGTGTTGAATTAGAAGGATCATTGCATGATCCAGCAAGCTCTTCCTACATTCTTAAATTGTTGTTTTTTTACAGTTCTCCAAACTGTTTCCATTGTCCCTTAAAGAATAAAAAGTCCAGAAACATGATTAAAATGGAAATAAAGTTATCATGTTCAAAGTTTTAATTGTTTCTTTAAAACATTTGTATTTTGCCTTGCCACAAATGGTACCCAAGACAGCAACAGAACACCCCCCCCCAATATTTTAGCAGTATCAAAAAAAAAAAAAACTTAAACCAATCCATCAAGGCCCCATTAGTTAACAATTAGCCAAATTTGGCCTGAAAATGCAGCAGGTTGTAGCTTATTGACAGTTATCTCTTCACCACCCTCTTCTAAAGGCCTAATAAATTTTTATAGGACCATTCACCTTTCATGCTGGGCAGCATCGAGGCTGGGCATCAAGGCCCTTGCGGTAATTCGGCTCAGGGGCGGGGGATTGATGCCCCCCTCGCAGCAACTCCCAGCCGTGTCATGCCCACCCGGCCAATCTATGCTGGCTTGGGGCATAACCAGGAGGGCTTCCCTCTCTTGCCTCCTCACCAAATCTCCCAAGCCACCCACCCTCTTTTTAAGCTTTGGTATGACACAACCTTGCTATGGAAAAATGTCAGCTGCCTTATTGGTGGGGCCGGGTAGGAATTTTCCCACTTGGCGAATTGGCACTGGCCATTGGTTTTCGCCTACCTAGCAATCATCACAACTTTGTAAGGTTAGGCATTGGGTAAGCCTTTGTTTAAGGGAGGGGAGGTTGTAGCCTCTGCCTGCACCTCACCGATAAGGGTATCCTGTCAAAGGGATCTGGGTGTGTGGATCCTGTCCAAAGCCCGAAGACGGGCTAGGGCCATGCCATGACCCCAACAGGAACCCCTTGGGGTGCCCCTTTGATGTAAGTCATAGGGCTCACCCTTCTGGCCGTTTACCCTTAGTTCAATTCCCTGCAGATGGGCAAGAGTCAAGATATAGCCTGGCTTCACCCAATGCCTAAGCCATACCACTCACATCTGTAACCAATAAAGTTGTGGCCTGTTTTAGACCATTAACCTAAATACGCATGTCTGTGTTATTAATCAATAGGGAACTGTGGGGCACAGGACCTTGGCACGCAACCTTATCTTATTGTTGGATGGAGAGAAAGAAGGTGCCTTTGGTACATCTCTAGGAAGTAACTTCCATCCAGACACTGAGAAGGCTGTATCACTATCCCCCTCACTTTTGGCTACCCCCCTCACTTTTGATGTCAGGTGAATATTTTTTAAAGGCCTCCAGTGACAACTTTAACACACCAGTAGATTTATATGGTGATTCTTCAAGCACCTGGGCCCACTCTGCTTAGGGTAGGCATCAATTGAAATGTGCCTGGAAACAAATTTATACCCAATTCAGATCTCTGAGCACTATTGCAATATGTTCAAAGCAATGATTTCTCTCTGTTGTACCCTGGCTGCCACATTCTGGACCAGGTGTGGGGAACTGTAGAAGCTTTGAAGGCAGACTCACAGAAAGCATGTTATTGTATTCTAACCGAGAGTTACTAAGGCATGGATGACTATTTTCTTTTCCCAGAAGAGGACACAGCTGGTGAATCAACAAAAGCTGATTAAAATCACACCTGGTCACGGAGGCCACCTGAACAACATGGAGCAGGGTCCAGAAGCACTCCCAAACTACAAAACCCAATCCTTAAAGGGAAGAGCAAAACCCATCCAGAAGTGAAAACAAAAATCCAGAACTGTTGAACTACTTACCACCAACGCCTCTGTCTTGTTTGGGTTATGCTTCAGTTTATTTTCTCACCCAGTTCATTACTGACTCCAAATACCTGCTCAGAATGTCAGCTGCTATGCCTGGATTAGATGAAAAAGATTAACAGAGCATGGTGTTATTAGCATACTGATGACACTTCAGAATCCCACACACTTCTCCAAGCAGTTTCATATAGATGCTAAACAGCTTTGGAGACAGGATGGGAAATTGTGGCATTCCATATACCAATTGCCATGGGGTATAGGAGAAGTTTCTGAGATGATAATTTGAAAACTTCCCAACAGATGGAACTACTGGAATGTACTCAGTGCTTTTCTTCTAGACATTTTTCTATGGGTTTTTATTATTATTAATGTCCAATTTAAAATAATAAACAAAACAAAAATCTAGAGATACTATTTATTACCCCAAACCTGATTTTTCACAAGCTGAAGTCTTTTACTATAATTACTCTTATTTAATTTTAGATAACTGTCTACAAATACAATTATCTAGGTGGCCTACAAAAGGATGGATTCATGATCTTTCATGGAACCTGTTCCCAAACTGTATCTGATTTGATCTGATCTGACCTAGGATTTGCAAGTTACCTGTAGGATTAGAACTAAGTGAAAGCAGGAAAAAAATAGTTTGTAAACATAAAAGCAGTGATGAATTGTATCATACATTTTTGCTTTGTAGACATCTTATGCTTGTCTATTCAAAGGTGAGTACAACAGAGTTCCATAGGACTTATTCTTAGACAATTAAGTATAAGAATAAAGCTGTAATCAATAACAAAATGCAATGTTTGCACAAATTCTATAAGCCATATTTTTTATACCAGTGGCTTTGGTTAGAAATGATAGTGAAGGCTGGTGCTTCTACAGACCGAGAGAAGTGGTTTCCCCCCCTGCAAAGTATCAGGACACTAGTCCAAAAAGGAAGCTTACACTCAGTGGCCTATACTTGCCTCAATTTAGCTGAGCCCTCTCTTTGAATTCTCATTGTTGCCTTGTCTGCTTAATGTTTGTCTCAGACTTTGATTCTAAGGTTCTGAACAGATTCTGACACACATGGCTTTTTCACTCATGGAACTGGTGTTATGGAACGTGTTCCCTGCTGAAATATGGGGGATCCCATCTGTAGTTGTACTCTAACAGCTTTTGAAGATGTATCTGTTTACACATGCATTTCATGATCTCACAACCCAGGTCTCCTGTTTTAATTACAGTGTTGTTTTAATGAGTCTACATTACACAGGACTTAGGATGGCCCTGAGGAAATGAAATACAGGCTGTGCTACATCTGCACCCCTCCCTTTGTCCCGAGCGCCAACAGATTTGGAAATCTTACATAAGACTCCAGTAAGAAAGCTGAAAATACTCCCAGTTTATTCAGAAGCTGAGATGTGCTACAACTCCCATAGAGCCACCTGTGTCCACCTAGGAGTAAATATGGCAAAAGCTTAGATTCTACTGTAATCTCCAGACGTTGTCTTTTTCTGTGGAGAGACATCACCTGCACCTACAGGATAGTAATATAAATTTGCTTTTGAGCATGAAGCTAAGAACTTTCATGGAAATTTCAGGTATGGGAAAATACTGTCAGCTGGACGCTGAGGGGTATGGATAAAGGAAATAATACTTTATCTTGAAAGTTCCTGTGTTCGCCTTGACAGCTGTATCCTACTTTTGCTTATGTGCTCGAGTACTTATGGTGACTTTATTCAGAGCCTTAAGGTAGGATTGTCAAGCTTTTCTTCTTTTACAGAGACTTCATGAATTTAAGAAGAGCATGTTGGGCAAAAATTCAGCTAGTTGCTCCTACAAGTTGCACCTGCTGAATTTGTGTCACGCAGCAATTAACCTTGGCCAGAAAGGCATTTGAAATAATCCAATTGGGGGCATTTCTCCAATGATTTTAACCTCATGAATTGTACCAGATTACATGTGTTTCCCCCTCACATTAGTGAGTGACAAGAGAAGTCACACATTGAAATTTTACCTTCTGTTCAATTTTTCTTTGGGGAAATTTCCAATGATAAGTACCTTTTAAAGCAAAATATTGTTGTTTTTATTTTATAAAAGCCTTTTATAATGCAGGCTAAAAAGCCATTCAAAAAAGCACATACTTTCTGCATGTATGGGCAAGAATTCCACCACTGCAGGCTGAACAATCTCTTGCTTTTTAAAAAGGTTACATTAATACAGTAGTACCTTGGATCCTGAACACTCTGGAACTCTGACGTTTTGGCTCCTGAACGCCGCAAACCCAGAAGTGATTGTTCTGGTTTGCAAATGTTCTTTTGTAACCCAAACATCTGATGGGGCTTCCACAGCTTCTGATTGGCTGCAGGAGCTTCCTGCAGCCAATCAGAAGCCACAATTTGGTTTTGGAAGTTGAACAGACTTCCGGAACGGATTCCGTTCAACTTCCAAGGTACGACTGTACAAAGTTACTAAATGTCTATAAATATCAATTCATTATCTTCTGATGCACCCTCCCTCTCAGCCTGCAGGTTGTCACCCAGGGTCCAACATACCCTTGGGTCACTCACAAAAGTCTCACAAGAATAGTTCATGAGAGCAGTGGCTATCACCTTAGGCTCTCACTCTAGACTTGCTTTTTATGGGCAGGCCCAAGGTGGATAGTACTTTGGTTGTCCACAGCTGTGTCCAATTCAGCTGCACTTTCCACACCCAGTTCCAGGTACAACAGGCTTGTTGAATTTCCCAGGGGATCCAAAGGATGGGAAGAGGGTCCCCTTCCACTCACAGTGAAGGAGTTTAAGGGAGGTCCAGAGTACTGTCTCACAGTGTATAGGACCAAGAGACATGGAGGGTGAGGGAGCTGCTCCAGTGACCTGAAACACCTATGCTATGTTTGTCTTTCTGCCAGAGAACATGCAACAGCACACTTGCAGCAAGTGCAAGCTGGTTGTCTTGCTGGAAGAGAAGGTACAGCAACTAGAGGCCTGCCTAGTCACACTTGGAGCTACAGGACAACATGCAGCGTTACTCAAGAGCTGAGCTGACTGTGATGGAACAACACCACAGATGGGGTGCCCCCTAGGGAGGAGGAGGGAAATTGCAAGAGACTAACCTCACTGGAGGAATGTGATGCACAGAAGGACAGTCATGAGCCACACTTTGTCTTTGGAGTTGCAAAATCACTTCCATATCCTAGCTCCTCTGGCCCAGAATCAGTGTCCGAGGTGAGAGCATGTAAGATGAAACTGTCCAGCTCCTTTGTTATTTTTGCTGTTGCTTGGAGGTCTAATGTTACCTTTATATTACTGAAATATCTTTGAATGTTGTTATGTGTGTGGCTATTATGTTCTAGTCTTAATATTGCTCTTCTGTCTTTTGTAAGCCATTTTGAGCACTGTTCTTTTGTGGAAAGATGGCATACAGATAAAACGATTAGTAACCTTCCTAGCTAAACATAACCATCTGCTTATATTCTCAGTTAATCAATAATAACATACAACTTACATTTTTGTTGTGCATTAATCTGGGTCTGCCTGTAGTGTTTTGTACCACAGTTAATCATAGCCCACGGTGAGTGAACTAAGGTTTATTATTGGATGGTATTTTAAATATATGGTGGCAGTGGAGAAATAGTATTGAATATAATAAGCAATACATAATGGTAGCTATAATAATCTTCCACATTTGGTAGCAGCATTAGTGGGATAATAAAGGGGATTGTTTACATCACATAACTTTACAAGTTGAAAGAAATAAAGAAAGGAGGCAAAGAAATGGGTTTCCTGCTTCCCCACCCCCTAAGCCACCTTTCTGACATAAAATTGTAGAGTTGGAAGCGATTCCAAGGGTCATCTAGTCCAACCCCCTGCAGTGCAGGAAACTCATTGAAAGCATCAGTTTCAGCTCAAAGCTGATCAGGGTTCCTGAACTTAGTCCGAATAATAATAATAATAATAATAATAATAATAATAATAATAATTTTATTTATACCCCGCCCTCCCCAGCCAAGACCAGGCTCAGGGCAGCTAACACTGAATAAAATACCATAAAAACATTACACACACACACATATATATATTATTTAAATATAAGTTTGAATACAGTTTAAAATGCAGCTTCATTTTAGTGGTAGCCTATAGATCAAAGCCATAAGGGGAGAAAACATCAAATATTCACCGGGGCCAACTATCCATGCTGATCCTACATGGGCCAGCAAAAAGAGCCGAGGGAGAATTTATATACAAATCCCATATAAGGGGTTCTATCAAAAATAAAGAAAAGAGAGGGGGGTTAGACTGAGTCCAGCCCAAAGGCCAGGTGGAACAGCTCCATCTTGCAGGCCCTGCGGAAAGATGTCAAATCCCACAGGCCCTGAACTCCTACGGTAGGGCGTTCCACTAGGCCGGGGCCAAAGCTGAAAAAGCCCTGGCCCTGGTTGAGGCCAATCTAACCTCCTTGGGGCTCAGGACTTCCAAAGTGTTGTTATTTATGGACATTAAGGTCCTCCGCTGGGCATACCAGGAGAGGCGGTCCCGTAGGTACGAGGGTCCTAGGTCCTATGGATACCAGATATAAAAACAAAACAAAGAAACAAGAGAGTCATATAAAACCTCCCCACAGCTTCATTTATGACTGATTCACAGAAATAATGACCCCATTCAAGATCACATAGAATCATAGCAAGACACATAGAATCATGGCAAGGTAATAGTACACAGCTGGCAACCTGGTTTCATAAAGTGTTTCTGTATTGCAGTGTCACCATACCATGGCATAATCACATTTGGGGTGTATGTATATTATACAATTTTGATAATGATTTATAATCACTTTCTATTATTTCCCTCTGATATTTTGAGATTTCATACGCAAATCCTTTCTTTTTATCATTTTTAAATGTTTCACATAATTGAAAATATTGTAACCAATCTGTTACCTCATCTTTTATTTCATTATATTGTTTTAATTTTAATTTTAATTTATTATCCATTTCCATCAACAGCTCTCTATATGTTCCCCAGTTGGGTTTCATATTTACTTTTTTCAATGCTATTGCTTCCAGTAGTGAAAGCCACAATGGTGTTTTTTGTTCTAGTAGATATTTATATTTTCCCCAAACTTTAAAGATTGTCTTTCTTATTATATGATTCTGGAAGCTTCTGTGTACCTCGGCCTTCTGATACCACAGATATGCATGCCATCCAAATCTATTGTCATGTCCTTCTAAATCTAGTAAATCTACATTCTTCAATGTTATCCAATCCCTTACCCAGCACAGACAAGAGGCTTCATAGTATAGTTTTATATCTGGTAGCGAGAAGCCTCCTCTTTCTTTAAGATCCATTAATAACTTATATTTTATTCTTGGCTTCTTGCCTCTCTAGATAAATCTTGAAATGTCTCTCTGCCAATCCTTAAAACAATTTGTGTTACTTATCACTGGGATTGATTGAAATAAAAATAACATTTTTGGCAATACATTCATCTTAATCTGGCAGATGTATTCAAACCACCTTTACTCTGGTAAACAGTTTTTGAATTGTGACAAAACCCTGAAAAAAAATCTTTTTAACCAAAGTCAACAGCTGGACAAAACAATTGTGCATTGTAAATTATAGGAGGTGATGCCTCTTCTCAAACTGCTTCTCTGTAAAAAACAACATCTACCTCCTGCCTAAAATGAACCACCAAGATTTTACTGCTGCTGCTGTTGACAGATCACATGCATCAGTAACAATTTCTGACAAGAAAATAACTTTAACAACAGTATGAGAGACATAGATTTGATGTGTAAAACATTCTCTAGCATGGATAGACAGTAACTGGGAAAGCATGATGTTTTTGTTGGTTATATAGCTTCTGAAGGAATAGGATGTCTGCCAGAAAATGTCTGGTAACACTGATAGAAGAGCCTGTTTTTAGGTTTGAAATTTCCTTTTCAAAATATCTTATTTTCCTATTTTCTAAGCAGTTCACAATATAAGAAAGGATAATCATAATACAGGAAGTTGGCCTCGGGATGTTGGTCTTCCTACTTCATTAGAACATATATCAATATTAATGCTGAACATGTTGCTATTTAATTCATCTTTTTAAAATTACATTAAGCTAATTTGTTTCTGCTCCAGACAAGGGCAAAGTTGTTAGGCTAAAATGTTCTATTGAAAACTATTATGTTAGAATGTGAAAGAAAGCTGTCAAATATAGTTGTTAAACACAACACTAATTTGTTACAGCTTCTGGTAAGGACTGGTTTAAATGGCATGTCTAACATTTATGAAATAATTATACAACAAATCATTATTGTAGCAGCTCTGGGTATGAGAGAGATAGCTACATCATGATATTGATGATAAATTCATCAATCATATTTGATGCTTAAACAAATTGTTTTATATTTCACATTAAGTGCTTGGTTAACTATGATCACTTTTAACAAGGGGCAATATTCAATTAATAATGTTAATGACCATGGTAGTTAGCCATCAGCATTTGCAACATCAGCAGAGCCTATGTCATGAACAATAGCAATTTGTTGAAGTATGAGCACTTGGTAAAGAGAATGTCCAGCTTCTGCTGGAAGCCTCTAGTCTCAGACGTTTGTCTTCCTTAAGGAGCTTTGGATCTGCTCCAAAGAGGAAACTACCACTTGATATGCCATAATTCTAGGCTTGTTCACGTGTTACACTGAACACAGGTCCAAACTGCCTCTACACACCCAAAAACCTGTGTTGGCCCAGCAGTACATACAGAAGTTCTTGAAAGTTTGTCCACCTTTGGCTCCTCAACATGCACTCAGTTCTCACCTTTGGCTCCTAGAAGCTGTCAGCATGTGACAGCAGCCACACCCTGGGAATGGCTTTGACTGGATAGCCAATAAGTCTCAAACTCTCAGTGAGTTAAGAACTTCCTCTGTCTGTGAAGACAGTAGAAGACTAACAGTGCCTCCAACAGCAAGAAGGCAGTTGATGCATGTGCTGTAAAGGGAAATGAGGAGCAGCTGGGGCTTGTAAACCTGGGAAGGTAGCCCATGTTGGGATACTGCCAGGGAGACAAAGGCCATCATGCAGCCTACACATTGTCTCCAGACGATCTCTCGATCTCCCGTAGAACAGTATCAGTCAATTAGCAACACGAGCCTCAGACACATTCCAAGACTCATGCACGCCCTTTTCAGCAGACTCCGCAACAGAAGATGCACCCAGAAGAGCATATTTACAGCTTTATTCAACGTTGGTCAGAACAAAGGAAAAACATGACCGCTTGCCTTCATGTCAAGGAGACAGCCAGAGACAAAAGCTATATACAAAACGGAAACTCCCTGTGAGCAGGAAGTACGCACGCTTGTGACACATAACAGCCTGTTCCCTTTTTAAGGAGGAACGGAAATATCCTAACATCCCAGGAAAAGGAAAGCTCTGATTCTAAACCTCCATTGCCTTGAGGCTATAGTCTTTCATGAGAAAGGCTTTGGGAGTAAACCCAAGGAAAAATTTGTACCCACTGCCTTGTGGGGCATACTTGGAAGAAGAAAAAGCAAAGGAGTAAACCCTACACAAGAGTGGGTGGTGTCTTGTATGCCTCTTTCTGGCAACTCCTTCACCCAACCTGGTGCCAAATGTATTGGTCTGCTTTCCTTTGGACCACATCAGTGAAGCCAGAAAAGGGTATTGTCATCTGGGCAGTCCAGGAGCTCCATACACATTGCCCTGCAGCAAAAGCAACATGGGAGGCAGCAGTTATGAGTTATGGGTCTCTGCAGCCATGGTGGGTGCTGTGATTCTCCAGCGGTTTGACTTTGCCCCCAGAAGCACACTCCATTTGTCTTTTGAGACAGATTGATACCCACATCTATTTTGTGTTCTCATTTTGTATTTTTGTGTTGCGATCATCATCACCATCAAAATCTTAAAGAGGACCTCTTCCCAAATAAATCTGCATCTCTGCTCCATTAAATAGTGTAAGATGACATTGTTCCCTTATGTCACCTTCACCCTGTGTCATCTTCATTGTCTTTATCGTCTGTTAGACAGATGCACGTTCAGCGCATGTTGTACTGCAGAGAAAGCTCCCATCATTGACTATGCGGGTCAATTGACCATGCTAATCAAGTTGAGTCCAACCACTAGAGAGCACCATGTTGTGTACCCATGTCCTATTGTGATGAAAAAACAGCTATGGGGATTTCTAGGGAATGGCTCTCTAGTAAAGTCTACCAAGTTTAGTATCTTAGAATCTTTAGAAGGCTTCTTCAGACTGTAATTTTAACTAGGCGTATGGCCTCATTGGGCATAGTAGGAACACATAATATTGTACTGCAAGACATCTTTATTTAGCTAAATTAATAGGCATGGAAGATTATGTTATTCCTGGTGTTGTTTTTCCTCTCCTTGTCCTCTGATTTAATTATCTCCCTTGATTATTTTGATTTTATTAGAAGCATTTTTTGGAATATTTTTTTAAAAAAGAAAATTTTCCATTTCTTCCAAAACTGCCTGCCTAGTGGGTTTTTTGGCCATTGAAAGGTGGTATTTAAATGCCAAGTAGGATTTCAATCCTCTTACTGCAGGAAAATGCCAATCAACACAGTGGGACTTACTTCCAAGTAAACATGCATAGGATCAGGTTGCACATTACATGCTGAAAGCTGATGAGATAAAATTTAAATGCTTTAAAGCAAGATACTTCTAAAGCATTGCACATATGGGGCAAAATATAAATGAGTTTCCAGATGTGACCTGCCAATAGAGAATAAATACAAGATTATATTTCTGTAGCTCATGTCCATCTATCTCACTGAGCACACAACAGGTAAAGGGGTATGGCTCATTAGCTATAGCTCATTAGATGTTATTCTACTTCTCTCCCTACACCGAATGTTCCCACAACTGTTATTGAAACAGGTCATGCCTCATTATATCCTAAGGAAAAGTTTTCTGTATTCGTGCCATGCTATCAAGTTGTAGGCATCGCTCCGATAAAAGCTAGATGACATATTCGGAATTGCTTGGACATAAAAGAATTTTCTAGTGATAACCTCCAGGTCTGGGGCTCATTTGCTGGGCAGCTGCATTTACTTCACCCTGAGGGCTGTTTCCTGTGAAAGCAGCAAATACTAAACATGCTTTCACTGGTGCCATAAAGGGAAGACCTGGGTAGAAGATGTCCTGGGCCTCACTCAGCAGAATGAGGAGAGCCCCAAAACAAAGCATTTTGAAGAACAAAAAAGTAACATACGTTACCACTTAGAGACACCCCTATCTTACTCCCTGCCCAGTAAAACCATTAAATCCAGAATCTGAAATGACAGAACAGCACACAGCACACTTTGAAGCTTCATTGATGTAATTATCTTACCTCTTTGGTGAAAACAGCCCCACACAGCCAACCTGAACTAGTGGAAACCAATTTAATTTCTCCTTCTCTCTCTGTGGCAAGCCATGCCCATACTCAAAGCAATGACTGGCATTCTTCCAGAGGAAAACAAACACATTTTAAAACATTTCCCTCTGAAAGACGAAAGCAAGAAGAATACAGTGGTTAAAGTCCACAGTCCAATTTGACTGTTCCACAAATGAAGCTAGTAGTTACCTATAAATGTTACTACTATGCAACAGCAGGCACTCGTGATTTTTTGTTTCCTGGAGGCAGCAATTGCCCATAAATATGTCCCTTGTTCTCTGGATCAAAGCCAAGATCCAAAACATATAATTATTATGTAGCAAACACTCAATAAGATATTTTGGTGAGGGAGAGGGTGCTACATTATAACCTATTATATTCCATCTCTATTTAACAGAATGATGCAGAAAGGAGTTGTTTCCCCAAGCAATTTTATAAAGAAGACATCTTCTAAAAGGACGGACTGCATGTAGAGAATTCATTCACATGCATTTAATTTTCTACCTGCATCGTTTTCAGCCAATCCTTTGCCACATTCAAGCCATACATTTAAAGCACCATGATACCACATAAAGTCCTGATAGAAATAAATCTGGGAGCTGTTGTTTGTCAAGAATGCTGAGAGTTGTTAGGAGACCCTAAAAGACCTGCAATTCCCAGAGTGGTTTAACCATCAATCCCTCTTCATAGTGAATTCTGGGACTTGTAGCTCTGGGAGGGCAACAGGAGGTCTCCTAACAACCCTCATCACTCCTAACAAACTAGAGTTCATATGTTTTTTGGGGGGAAAGCTATGGCTAAATGGTATCATGGTGCTTTAAATGCACTCATGAGTTCCACCCAAGGAGCTCATGAGTTCCGCCCATTTTATTATCACAATGTAATCACAATTATCGAGGGACGCAGGTGGCGCTGTGGGTTAAAGCCTCAGCGCCTAGGACTTGCCGATTGAAAGGTCGGCGGTTCGAATCCCTGCGGTGGGGTGCGCTCCCGCTGCTCGGTCCCAGCGCCTGCCAACCTAGCAGTTCGAAAGCACCTCCGGGTGCAAGTAGATAAATAGGGACCGCTTACCAGCGGGAAGGTAAACGGCGTTTCCGTGTGCGGCTCTGGCTCGCCAGAGCAGCGATGTCACGCTGGCCACGTGACCCGGAAGTGTCTCCGGACAGCGCTGGCCCCTGGCCTCTTAAGTGAGATGGGCGCACAACCCCAGAGTCTGTCAAGACTGGCCCGTACGGGCAGGGGTACCTTTACCTTTAATCACAATTATCACAGTAACCAGGGGTTGCCAGTGAGGTACTTGCAGGCACTCAAATACCCACAGAAGTCTTCCCTGCTTCTTGAGGGGTCCTCTCCCACCAATAAAATCAGACTTGAACAAATATTCCATTGGAGGCTGAATAGGTTGCAGTGTGTCCTTGGTTGTAGTGGGGTGTGGTGTTCATCATGGCAGTTTCTTCAGTATGCCATGGTGCCCCAAGGAACCCAGAAGCTGACAACTGCTGTCCAATCCATCACACAATGTGCCTCTCAAAATAAAAGACCATCCTCCTGTAAAGGTAGATGTGGTGTTGGGGTGTGTGTGTGTGTGTGTGTACACAAATCCAAGGTTTAAGTTCCTGATCAGCTCTAAAACTCACTGGGTAGCTTAGAGTTCATTCAGAAGGGAGCATCACTGAAGAGACTTACTGACGAGGTTTTTTTTAGGAATGCAGCCTTAAGAGTTCATTTCACAGTCTTCCAACCTATCTCAGTATTTAGCTGTTGTGTGGATAAATGAAACACCCCTTTATAAATTACTCGGTAATTACCGAGTAACTGCGCTGCCCGGGGCAGTAACTTACTCGGGGGCAAAGATGGGATTCAGACAATAGTGAGATAATGAAATGAAGGGGTGGGGGTGGGGAGCTGCTGGCTGTGTGTGAGAAATTAGGCAACTTTATTTTTGAGCAGACTGCGTGTTTGTTCCTAAGGACACATGCCTGTGTTCAACTCAGTTCCTGAGAAGTGTATTTAGGGCTGCAACCTTGGAAGTCTTTTATCGTTAATTTCTGATATGCAAAATTGAAATCTTAAGCTTGCTGACCTGGGTTTACTGCTAAACTGACATGTATAAGAAAGCACATAGTTCAAACCACCTTAGCACTCCTGGTTAGAGCTCCACCTGCCCACACTTAAGCAGCCGCGGCTCTCACCTTTTGCATAATACTACTTTTGGAACACGCTGCCTTCACGCTGACCTGAAAACACCCCGAAGTTAAGCGCTATTGTACCTTAGCGCTGCGTTCCCAAATTCATTTACTTGGGATTAAAACCTGTGGGACCTAAAACGCCGCTTACTACTTCCCTGTATCCATGCCCTAGCGTCGACCTGTTATGACTCTTTGGGGTGCTTCTGGTTTATACGACGCAACTCCATTTGAGGCGTGCATTGTGCATTTGTGCATTGTGTGTCGATGGCGAAGCCCCCCCTTTCCCCCTCCTCCAGTGCAGCATTTATTCATTTATTTATCTATCCCCCTCCCCCGCAGCCTCGCCTCCCGAAGGCGCGTTTGCAGCAGCGGCCGCCGAAATGCTAATGGTCCCCATCCTGTGCGCACGCGCGCAGCGAAACCGGACGCCCTTCCAGTTCCTCCCCATCTTGAAATTGCCACCGCGACGCTTAAGCTCCTCGTCTCGGAAAAAGCCGAGCCGCCGGGCAGCGCAGGCACGCATGCGCAGCAAGCCAGCAAACCACCGCTCGGCGTTCCCTTGTCCCCCCCGCTCCCTCCCCAACAATCTGCGGGACGCGAGTGGAACCGCCAGAGGCGCACGCGCACTTCAGAGCCTCTCCGGCCGCCCATCTCCTCGCCGCAGCGCTCCGCCCCCTTTCCCTGGCGCTCTCTTTTATCGCGCTTTCTCTCTCTGCTGTTGGCGGGGGTCGCTGTTGCAGCGCTATGGCCTCGCCCGCTTGCCCTCCTCCTCCTCCTCCGACGTCGCCTCAGCCCGTCACTCACCTCATCTTTGACATGGACGGTCTCCTCCTGGGTGTGTAGCGCGCCGCCCTCCTCTCCCTTTCCCCCTCCACTCTTGCTGCCGGGTATAGTAATAGTAACTGGGACTTAAGCAGTGCGCGCTTCCTCTCGCCGCCGCCGCCGCGGGGCTTGTGGAGAGCTCGGGCGCGTGGCTTTCGGGCTGCCCTTGGCGGCGGGGTCACGGAGCAAAAGTGCAAAGAAGGGCGGCGATATCCCTCCTCATGTGGTGCTTCAGTTCCCCACCCCGCACCCACTTCCCATTTCTTTGGCGCTGGTCTGAAAATGCAGATGAGTAGTGTGTGGACATGCTCACTCTCTCCCCCCCCCCCCCCGCGCGTGCCCAAGTCCAGGAATTTTAATGAATTTGCCCAGGCTGTCGTCGTCCTACTGCATTTATTTAGGGGCTGTGCAAATGCGTCTTGTGCGCGCGCCTATCTAGAGCGTGACTTCCGCAAACAGGAAATCAAAGGAAGGGCAGGTTTTGGAGAACGGTGCTAACGGGGGGGGGGTGGATGGGGATCGCGATAACCCGGTTTGGTCACTTGGGGTGCTTCTTGCATGGTTTTATTTATTTGGGTGGGATTCGGTCACGTGTCCACAAAAGCAGCTTGCACGATTGAGCTGGAATGAAAGGGAGCTGCTCTCTCTTTCCTGCTCCTCGCCTCCCTCTCCAAATCGATCTTTTTATAGCAAAGAAAGGTGATGGGGGTGGGTGGGGAGATAGCACGGGATAACAGTGATTCATGAAGCAGTGCCCTCTCACCTTCCTGCAGACCCTCAGAATGGAGGCTCAACAAAGAGCTGATTTAACGCAAGGTTTGACAAATTAATAAATGCATGATAAACTGGATCCGGAAAGGTGTCACATAATACTTGTTCTGCATTTATAAGAAATCGGCCTTTTAGTGTGTCCGCTCTCACACTTTGGAACTCACTTCCTATTGACCTCAGGCAGCTGCCTTCACTATACTCTTTTCGGCACCTGCTAAAACATCATTGATTATATAGGCCTACTCATAAATGTAGATTGTTGACAAGTGTTTTAATTTGTTTTTAGCTTATTTTCTTTATTTTCTTTTGAATGTTTTTAACTCTTTTTATTGATAATTTTATTCCTTTTGTAAGCTCTTTTGATTTTTTTTAAACAATCTAGCAGCATCTAAATTTTATGAAATAAAATAATAAATAAATGAGTCATCTGGAGGCGACTTTAGACTTTAAATATGGTAGTTTTAGTTCTGCTGAAACGAACAAGACTTTTGATAGCAATTACGTGTCTAGGATTGCAATTCTAAAGGGATACTGTAATCCTATACTGTATTCACTTGTTCACATAAGGTTGTGAAGTAGGCAGCAATGGCAGCTTGTTTCCTGTTATTTGATTATAGAGTTGTAAACAGAAGGATAGTCTTGCATTTGTTTGGTATTGATCACAATGAGAGCGCTTGCTTGAAAAATTTGCAGTTGCGATTAAATGGCCTTCAGGATTGCAATGCTAACCAAGGCATTGGTTCACATTGGGAATAGAATATTAGTGTAATTGTTTGCTGGATGGGACTCCTGTAGTAAGTATGTTGTGCCCATAGAATACACTGAAAACAAGTTTCTCCCCATATATACTTAACATGGAAATATTAGCAAAGCTGTTTGCGGAAGATAGAAATTTTGTATGGCCGATACTTGTCAGTATGTTATTACCCTGTTATTTAGGTAATTTATTGACCCGCTCTAACTTAAGTGGGGTAGCAGCAGTATTGCAACAAAGGAATATTTATTGTACTTGATCATTCATAATTACTACAAGATTTTTACACATTGCATCTGGTTTGAAGGCTGCAGCACATGGTTTACAGATATGGCTTAAAGTTCTCTAAAGTGGTAAATTATAGGGCTAATTCTTGCTGTCCTTTGAAAGACCAGCTGCATTTGGAGCCGGTTTTCCCTTTTGTACATTCTACAATGTATGTTTGTTTTGTGCTTGAGGATATCACCTCAAGTCCAAATAAAAAGCCTTGGGTAAACCCATGTTGGGTGTATAATTACTAGTGATTTGTGAGTACTATTGAAAGACACACATAAATTAATTGGATTGTAATGGGAAACAGTTTTTATTAATTGAATTAAATAGGCAAGGTATTAATTACACAATATTTGCCCAAACAATTTAGGCCATTGATGGAGCTCTTGCCCCTGTGGCCTGGCTGTCCCACCAAAAATGGCCTCCAGGGGCTGGCACAGAGCTGAGCTGCTCCTGTTGACAAGCCTGCTAACATTCTGTGAACATATGACAGCCACCCAGCAATGCTACCTGTCTGACATTTTCCCCACTATCAAAGCAACAACAGGTCAGCTAGCTGTCCTAACTTCTATATGCCACAAGTGATATTTCCTGCCTTTTAATCAGCTCCCTGGCTCTTCATCCACCACCAGCGCATCTGCCAAGTTGTGATGAATTATTAGGCAACCAAGTGCAACTGAGTCCTCCTTGGCCCTGGGAAAGGTGAAAATGTGATGTGTCCAGTGCTAATTAGCTGGTTGATTTTTTTTAAAAAAATCCTTCCAGGTTCCAAATGATATGTCATCTTCATTGCCAGGGATACAAACACAAGGTGGGTGCAAAACTTAAGACAGTAGAAGCGAACAAACAACTTGAAATCTCCCCCTCCTCCTCAGATTTTAATAGCAAAGAGAGTGTCTGTTATTGCCAGACTCTTGCTATAATATAATAATACTCAGTTAAAGTTGTACAAAAAGTGTAGTACTGTACCACCTAAGAATGTCCACAAAATTGACAGCGTTGGACCTCAAATATTGCCCCCTCCCCTGCAAAAGTTTTAAAGGTTAATGTATAATGCCCAAGCCATTCAGCTTCCAGGGGAGAGGCTTCTTCTCATCCCCTGTATCTCAAGCAATCCCATACCACATGGTCAACTGTTCCTTCCAACTCACAGATGTCACAAGAAAAGTGTCAATCTATCTGACATTGAATAAATTACTCCAAAAATGTACAGTGCCATGCCAAAATCCTAAACAGGCCCACTTGTTTCATTTTTAGCTGCTGGTTAAATATCCAGAAAACTCCCCAAAGAAAATTACCTCTCACTTGTGAGATCTGCTTTCCATAATTTTTGATCATCATTCATCCGCTTGACCCAACATTTTACTTTCAGAGAGGACAAAGGCAACAAAGTGTCAAGTCTTTATACCCCAAAGAGTCCTTGGCTATCTGATCTGCTATCTCATTACTAGCAAATGCTACGTGAGTTAGACTTTAACAGAAGTTTAACAGACTCAAAGACCCATTAACTGTAATTCTGAATTCGGCAACCATATTTCCTTTCCCAGATTGCACTTGCATCCCATACTCCTAGTCTCAATCGCCAACAACCAAGACAAGGTGGGACAAGCCCAGTGCCCCACTGGGTCTCACATCCTTAGATTACTAAAAGCCAACTTTTTCTTTGAAAGGTAATATTGTGTTTCAGAATCTTCCCCCCCAAAAAACGTAACAAATTATATTTTATAACCATCACCCTCACCATTGCTATTGAAACTCGATTTGATAGTTGAATCCTAAACATTGGGACATAGAAAAGCTATACTCACCTGTGCATGCCATGGCTTCCAGGACCCATCTGTATATGTTAAACACCATTCATCTCACCAGGAAAAAATATTCTTTATGGTTATTCTTGGACCCTACTGGTCTACAATAACTTTTTACTTCTCAACTCTCAACTCAAATCAAAATCACCCATTCCCACCCATAAAACAAACAACCAGGCATTTGATGAGAAATCTGATTTAGCACCACATTATATCATACCTATACCACAGTCTTTGTATGAATAGCATTAAGTTTCCACAATAAGGACCCTGAGGCAGATACATGTGCCTGACAGCAGTACTCCTTAATAGATTGAAATATACTCAGAGTCGCAAAGTGATTTCATGCTCTTTATTCAGCTCATAGTGGTGAGGAGGAATGAATGGATGTCCCCTCAAAGTATCTGCTTTATATACATTATTTACACAGTGGGCTGCACATGATTGGCTAATTCCGGAATTCTACTGTAAGCCAATCAGGTTGTGGATTCACTTCTATCTGGAGCATGATTGGGTAGTTCCTGCCAACCAATTATACTGCTGCATTGTTCTAGGACCAATCAGACTGCTGCATTCTGAATCCTATTGTTCTAGGACCAATCAGACTGCTGCCTTTTGGATCCTATTGTTCTAGGACCAATCAGACTGCTGCAGTTTGGATCCTATTCAACTCGGTACATAACATAGATATAATAAATGCACACTAGAACATCAGTAGTGTTTTCCTATCCACCATCATGTACTACCTGAAAAGCTCTTCATTGGATTCGGTAACACTTTACATCTATTTATTGTATACAAAATATGCTGTTTCCAAGTGTGTGTGTGTATGAGACTTAGAAATTTGTAACTTGAGACTATATGTATCTGTTTTCCAAAAAAGATTCAATGTAATCCCCTCAGGTAATTTCCCTAGAATGTATTCCCTAGAAAACACCATACCCACAGTTTTGCACAGATATAATTAGAATCCCACAACCCTCTCAATTTCTCCTAACTTACTTAAATCTTCAATTTAATTTCCTCTTGGCCACTTTATCCATCTTGCTATGAACACATTCCTACTGAGTGTGTATGCAGATATTCGTGCATTCTAACAGCCACCAGCACCTCAGTTTTCTCTACATTCTCTATATGCAGTTTCTTATCCTCAGTAATCAAAGCTAAAATACTGGATAACATTCAGTTTCCTTATCTGCCTGTAAAGCAACACAGTTGGTGTATCTATAAAGAGGTTTCCACAAACTTGCCTCCAGCTATATTGTTTAGCCTTCATGAGAACACTTTTAACTATAGCTGTTTGTCATTGGTATTCCATTAAAACTTCCCCTCCAACATATGCCTGACCTTTTAGAAGGCTGCTTTGTGCTCCTTACTGCATTAATCTGTCCACCATGGAATTGTATTCCAGTTACTTCTCCTATTCAGGAGTAGCCTGAAAAGATGCTTCTAGTATACCTTGTACCAATGTTTTCAGAAATCTGCTCAGGACCTTGAAACTCAACTCAAGACCCAACATTGTCCGGTTATTTATGCCTAAATGGTTCTGAACCAGCCTTCTTAAAAATCCACATAGAAACCATGTCTATGCCAATCCTGAATCCCAAACAATGATCATTATTCATATTGGTTTCCTCCACAACTTCCCAAACACACTGAGCCACAATAAACCTTGACACTTTCCTACTCATTCAGTGTATGAATTAACACGGGCTTCCTCAACCTCAGCCCTCCAGATGTTTTGAGACTACAATTCCCATCATCCCTGACCACTGGTCCTGCTAGCTAGGGATCATGGGAGTTGTAGGCCAAAAACATCTGGAGGGCCGAGGTTGAGGAAGCCTGAATTAACACAAAGTTAGGTTGAAATAGTGTTCTTTCTTCCTTCTGTTTGGGGGGTTCTATATTTGAGGAACTGATTTACTGTACTAGTTTTTCCATTTTTATGTACCAAAAATACATTATAAACATAATTAAACCAATATTTATGATGGAGAAATGAGAGTGTTCATAACTGGGGATAGAATGTACCACATGATTCCAAATACACAGACACAATGGGATGCTGTGATGATGACTTAAATATATATCTAAGCAGGTACTAAATAACATATGGATTATTTCAGCCTCTGTTTTGAGCTCTTTGACAACTTCAACCAAGTATCTATTTGTAAGTAGGTAAGATAAGGATTTGATGTTTCTGCAAAATGCGGCGCATCCTGGACTATTCCAGTGTTGTGAAAACCTGTTCGGATGTTCGGATGTTACAGAGAGCTGGTTTCTAGTGAATCTTGTATTAGTGCAAGTGTTGCAGCATATTCTTCAATAAAGAATGTACATTTAACGAAAATATTTGCATACATTAATTAAACAATATGTGCAATGGTTAAAAACAACAACCCCTTTGTTTAAATCCAATGTTGAAGAGAGTGCTATATTGTCAGAGAATGAGATATGCTTTTCACAGATGTTTCCCTTGTGGTTGTGGGAGTGCAGTTTGGATAAATTAGTTATTTAATTTCCTAATATCACTTAATCTTTCTTACTGAATTTATACACACCCAGTGCTTCTCAACTATGATGCTGATTGAAAAGTCCATGTTTTCCATCTTCTCAGTAGCCAGTGTTTGCCTCCCTTTCCCTTTTCTTCAAGCTCAGTCTGCTAGGGGTTCCATAACTGTTTGGCATTTGGTTGCTCTCTGTATTTAAGCTAGCATCTCTCTTTTTCATTCAAACTGATTTCTGATCTTTCCATACTTTTGGACTTGTTTTCCAGACTTGGTGCTGCTCTGTGTTTACACGGACTTCTTTTCATTATAGGGTTTTCTTCCTGAACATCCTGGATAAATATTACATTTCTTATTCTTTGGATACAGGAGAAAAATGTTGCGACCACATTCAAATAAGGAAAAGTCAGATTTCTCTCTTTCTCCCTCCCTCCCTTAGATGAGGCACACTACCCCTAAGATATCGGATTGCACCCTTCTCATTATAATCAATAAGAAGGAACACTGGATTAAATGATTAAAAATCCTTAAACTTTTAGAGCTAAGAAAACATGCTACATCAGCTTCCCACTTTTTGTAAGATTATTAGTGTTTTATTACAAGTGGAAACCTGAATAGTTCTATAATTGCAGAACAAGTCTATCTGAATTCTAATATGCTGTTTTAAAATTCTGTTCAAAGTCTAATTTCTATAATGCATATGCAACAAGATTTAGCTAGGCAGCTTAAAAGCAGAGCACACTTTGCTGTGTAGCACAACGCCAGGGGAGTAGGAATAACTGAATTAAAATTTTGATGTACTGCTGAATAATTTTAAAGAAGAGAAGCTGATCTTTATGTATGTGTGGGCAAGGGAGAAGGGGCGGAAGAAGGAAGGCAAACATTTCCATTCTTAGTAAATACTTGTAGCATAGGTGGTAAGTTACATTTACAAGAGCAGCCCCCAACCGAGGAAAAAATTGTTAGGCTGTACTACAATTAAATTTAACAGCATATCTGTATGTTCACTTTTACTCTGTGGGCTGGCTGGATAAAATGGAATCCCAAGTAAGTGCTGGAGCTTTCCAAAGTTTGCAGCAACATATTTTTGTATAGCACTTGGAGTTTATGGAGTCTCTGGCTAATCTAGACGTTTGAATGGGTCTGTGAAACTGACATTGAAGATTTGGATAGAAAGTAGTATGATGAAATTAGCACTTGCTATATGTGTCTGGCTGCAGAGACCAACATAATGATGCACAGCAACTGCTCTTCTTCAAAATCCCTAAGTGAATGGAAATCTAAATTTCATTTTTTTAATGTTATGAAACATGCTGTCATTCAATCCCATGAAAAATTGGAGGGAATAGTTCTGTCAGTGGTATCAGTGTCAAGCGTCTAGTGGTGAGTAAGTACTAATTATATTTGTTTAGCTATAAACCTCAGCAAAATAGGAAGCAAAATAAACAAACCGGAGTTGAGTCTCAAATTTAGGTCTTAATTTCCTGGCTGTCAGTGTAAATTAAGAAGCACAAAACGTAATATAATGAAAACTATCAAAACATAAAAAACATGCAAAGTTCTTCCTGCAACTAAACTCTGGCAAGTATTTTTCATGGGGACCTTTGTAAAGTGGACACAATAATATAATATAATGGATAACATCTTGTGTGCCAGTTTTACAAAAGGCACAACGATGCTGTTCCAAGGGTAATTTCGTATAGTGGCTATCCAAAAAGCAGAGGGCATGACATTAAATGTTGGTTCTGTGAACACCTTTCTATGTAGAGCTAGAGTAATCAGAACCAGTTTTCTGCTGTCCCTAGTTAATGCATGCATACAAACTAGAGAATCTTGAGGAATGAATAATGAGAAAACCAATTTAGTGCAGGGATAGACAACATGGTCCCTCCAGATGTTGGAATCCCAGTTACTGTCAGCCATAGCTAGCATAAAAAATGGTCAGGGATGATGGGAGTTAGACTCCAGCAACATCTGGAAGGCACCACATTGGCTACCCTAATCTAGCATAAAGACTCACTTAAGTTCTTTAAAGTATTTAGTGTGAACTAGAGACACTGTGAGGAGATGTTATATATTTATTAGTAGTTTTACTGTCTGGCAGTGGTGACTGAAAATTGTTTTGAATGGAGCTATATGCCCTGCCAATGTGCGGAGACCTATCTGTAAAGTGACAGTCTCTGGCAGCATCAATAGTAAATCATTTTTGGAGCCCTGATGATGACAGGTGGGACCATTTGCTTTTAATGTATATTTGAACAATACAAAAGAAAGGTAATTTTGCAAACACGTTACTTTAGCAGGACCCCAAAAGCTTCAGGTAATGTCTGACTAAATCATACTGTGAATATACTTATTAAAATCAAAGTTAGTCATGGGTCACTTATCCATTGATTTTAGTAGGTCAAGTGAGTATAACTTAGTTGGCCAATCTCTAATGAAGCTGATAAAAGGATTGTAGCAGGAGTAATAGAGCACCTGATCAAGTTCTTCTAGTTTCCTGCTTAGAGCTACTTATTCTTAATTGATGTGTCTTTAATGAGCATCAGGAACTCCCCAAGTTCCTTGCCTTCTCAAATTAAAGAAGACCATACCTATTTCTAAGCCCTCTGCATGTTCTGATGGGCATTGCAGAATAGAGGAGTTAGCTTTAAACAATCAGCTGGTAAACCAAGTCAACATTTCTGTACTCCCTAGGGTGGAGAAGAAATTCTGGGCATTAAGAGCTGCTTTGCTTATTGAGCTATTGTGTCTTTTGGTGAAATGTGTAAGTGCTCTATGGTTAAGCTTAGATCTCAGCCTGGCCTTCAAGTTATTAGCTCACTTTTGTTGCCATAGATAATACAAAAAGAACCAGAATGGGAAAAAATTACAGCAGTCTTGTTTACAGAAATAGCTCTCTTCTGCATGTATACTTAATTTGAATTATCCATTTTCTTTTTTCTTTTATCAATACACTTACCCTACTTGACTCAAACGAATAAATTTCATTAGGCCTCTTACTTCTATGGAACTTGTGCTGGAGGCTGTTTAAAAAGGAAATGGATAGCAGTCTTATTGTGTATCGAGTTAGTATGCGTTTCTATGTGGGAGTTTGGTTCCTAGGTGAATTTTCTCCTGCAGCATAGCAAATAGTACCAATTCAGTTTAAGTTCACCTTTCTGTGTAAATTCCTCTTTATTATGCAATTAATCTTGTTAAGCTTTAAAGTAGCAGTCTTCATAAATTGTGTTCCTCATTGTCCTGTACAGGTGGCTGAATAACATAACTGTGTCCCTTTTCCTTATCTTGGAGTGAGGACCTTCTGATCCGCAGGCCAATGTGATGTGCCATATTTTTTGTTTTCAAGGCCTCTTTGCTCTTCTGCCAAGGGCAGGATTCTTTCCAGATCTAGAGCAATAAGCACACCATTGGATGAAGAATAAGTAATGCTTTATTTGCATAAGGTTAACAGATAGCAGCGGGCATACAAAACACAAGTTATAGCATACCAGACAGAAGTCACACACAATCTCCCCTTCAGCTGCCCGGAGCTCCAGCTAGAGCAGTGAGAGAGACCCCAGCCAACAGTCTCACAGCATCTGGTACCTCCATCTGTGAAGAAGCTCTCTGAGCCCCTTCGGCCTACAGCTTTTATAGCCCACTTTAATCTGATTGGTTGCACCTGGTTAGCAGGCATCATTCATGATCAGCCCAGGACAAGGGATGTGACTCAAGAGGAATGCGGAGCAGCTGAGTGTCTCCAACTCAATTCACTACACCTGGGTATCCTCCCCATTAGCCAATCAGCACTTAGAACACAGGGGACCCAGGAAACTCCTGACACAGGTGTGTGAAAAACAAATTATACTACAGTGGTACCTCGGGTTACCTACGCTTCAGGTTACAGACTTCGCTAACTCAGTACCTTGGGTTAAGAACTTTGCTTCAGGATGAGAACAGAAATCGTGCTCCGGTGGCGCGGCAGCAGCAGGAGGCCCCATTAGCTAAAGTGGTGCTTCAGGTTAAGAACAGTTTTAGGTTAAGAACGGACCTCCGGAACTAATTAAGTATTTAACCCGAGGTACCACTGTATCTTAAACCTTAAACCAGGGATGTAAAAGGGAAAGAGACATGTCATCTAACTCCTCAAAATTACAATGGTCTTCCGTGTTTCCTCTACATTTGCTATCTCGAAACAGTTCGTATTTCTCTAATTGTAAGGGATTCCCTTACTTGAAAAAACAGCCAGATTATGCTATGTAGCCTTAATTTTTCTGAAGAGCAACCAGGTAGTTCTGTATCAGAAGTAGAGATGGGAAGACCTGGAAAAACGCCAGAATTCCCCCCCCCCCCAATTTTTCTGGTTTCCCCCCAAGCCTTCCCATCTCTAATCAGAAGATAGTTCTGGTATTTTCCATAAGCATGGGAAATGGAGTTAGTTGACTTTCTGCACTTGTAGCAGAAAATTCAGAGTTACTTTTTAAGCAATGACTGACAAAAACAAAACAAAATGATCAAAAACGTTAGCAGTTCATCCGTCCATGCTGACCTATTTATCAGAGAATGATAGTCCTGGCATGCTGCTTGCCTTGCTGATAACCCTGGGCAAGTGACTTGCTGGAATGGATACAGTGTTTAATGTTCTGAAGAGGCAAACCTTTGTTGCTAATGAGTAACAGCAGCACAACTTGAAATCCCTGATAGCAGTTGGCCCTGCGGCAATGGGGATATATGTAGGGACAAGTAATGTCCAAAGCGGTCCTGGCTTCCGCTGAAATAAAGTGTCAGCCATTGAAAGGGTCGTGACTGCATCAATTTAAGGGGTTTGTAAATCATAGTTTCGCTTTCCTCTGATTTGATTTTGGACTAAGAGGCATATTTCTATACTTCGTGAAGATTTGACAGATTGCCTTACCTGTTTGTTTTTTTAAAGAAATCCGTTGAAGAGTATAGATTTGCAAAGAGACTGTAGTCAGCAGGTGAAAAGAATCAAACAGTAGAAAATGCTGTAATGTAGTATTAAAGCAAATGAAAGGGAATGAACCTAAGCCCCAATCAATAAATAATCTGACCCTCCTCAGTTATGCACTCATGGGCTCTCTTTTTGCTGTAGTTTTTACATTTTGATTTAATCTGAATACATCTCTGAGGGACTTTTCACACATTGCTTTTTTCTTTCTGGTGATTTTAAGCTTACTTTCACCATGACAATCAAAGGCATTAAAACTGACAGTGAAGTTTAACTTGTCCTAACTACAAACATCGACCCTGTACTTAACAAAGTTCTTTGTAACTGAATAAGCCCTTGATTTTCTCTTGGTGTTTACAAATGATGCAATTAAACAGCATAGGTAATTATTTTCAGGTGAGGCATTTTCATTTAATATGATCCAGAATGGGCTATTCAGTCCTTTCACACACACCTTTTCCATCCATAATCATAATTATCTGCCCCTTTACTGTACAGAAAATGCTGTGCATTGCATGTTTCCATAGTTCTCCACCTTGCCATTATGCATATATCTCAGGAAGTAAATAATAAAGTTGCTAATGGCCACCCAGCTATGTTTGCCCACATTGCCACTATTTTTTACACTTTAGCCCTAAGTTGTAGGTATAGCCATCTCTTTGATTTCTTCTAGCTTGTAAAGGGCAGAGCTGAGAAATTTGCTTTGTATGGAGAAGTTACAGTTGTAACTTCTCAGTGTAACACAGTTCTCAGTGGTTCTACCCTGAGAAACGCTTTCTTTTCCTAGCTTTGTGGTTCTGAAACAATACATAGAATCATACAACCATGGAATCTTGGAGTTGGAAGGGACACCAAGCATCATTTAGTTCAACCCCTGCTATTCCGGAATCTCAGCTGAAGCATCCATGACAGATGGCCATCCAATCTCTGCTTAAAAGCCTCCAAGGAAGTGGAGTCCACTATCTCTCATGACAGTCTATTCCACTGCTGAACAGCTCTTACGGTCAGAAAGTTTTTACAAATGTTTAGTCAGAATCTCCTTTCTTGCAATTTGAAGCCATTGGTTTGAGTCCTACCCTCCAGAGCAGGAGAAAACAAGCATGCTCCCTCCTCCATGTGGCAGCCCTTAAGATATTTGAAGATGGCTATCATATCTCCTCTCACTCTCTTTTCCAGGCTAAATACACCCAGCTCCTTCAAGCGCTTCTCAAAAGGCTTTGTTTCGAGACCCCTGATCATCTTGGTTGCCCTCCTCTGCACACGTTCCAGCTTGTCAACATCCTTCTTAAATTGTGGTGCCCAGAATTGGACACAGTATTCCAAGTGTGGTCTGACTAAGGCAGAATAGTGTGCTACTATTACTTTCCTTGATCTGGACACTAAGCTTCTGTTGATGCAACCTAGAATAGCATTAGCTTTTTATTTTGCTGCTGCATCACACTGTTGACTCATGTTAAGCTTGTGGTCCACCAAGACCCCTAGATCCTTTTCACATGTACTGCTAGTGCCCCCCCCAATCCTATATTTGTGCATCTGCTTCTTCCTGCCTAAGTGCAGAACCATACATTTGTCCTTATTGAAATTCATTTTGTTAGCTTGTGTCCAGTTCTCCAATTTGTTAAGGTCATTTTGGATTCTGATTCTGTCTTCTGTAGCATTAGCTACCCCTCCCAGTTTGGTGTCATCTGCAAATTTAATGAGCATCCCCTCAATTCCTTCATGCAAGTCATTTATAAAGATGTTGAACAGCATTGGACCCAGAACAGAACCCTGTGGCATCCCACTTGTCACTTTTTTCAGGATAATGAGGAACCATTAGTGAGTACTCTGGGTTTGGTCAGTCAGCCAAATTAACATTAACAATCTAGCCCACATTTTACCTATCATAGAGGCAATGTGTGAATTGCCTCTTATTATTATTCAATAAATTGGTATACTGCCCTATACCTCTAGATCTCAGGGTGGTTCATAACATAAAATTACAATATAAAAACCAAAAAAATGCATAATAAGAATAAGGACAAAGACAACCCAATTATTTCTCATTCCATAACACATTTAAAAGGGCATCATATGTTAATTAGCCAAAGACCTGGTTAAAGAGGAATGTTAGTTCTTAACTGAACTTTTCATTATCACCATGTTTAATGCATTAATGTTTTATGGTATATGTTAATTTGTTGGTTGTTTATTGAATTTTTAATTGTTCTATTTTTTTTTGCTGAATTATTATATTTTACTCTGGTACCCTAGGATGAAGAGTGGGTTAGAAATGCACCTAACAGATATTTGTGTGGGGTTTTTGTTTTTTTTAATGGACCTTTCAACCTCCATAGGTTAGGCTGAAAGTGAGAGAGGGCATTTAGTATACTACTAAATGCACAATTAGGAACAGTGACATGTGTATATCTTTTTCTAACCTTCAACCCTGAATTGTGCAGGTTGGGAATGCAAGGCCATATGACTCAATCCCACTTCCTTGTAAGAAAAGTTAAGACTAGGGCTTCTGTCTCTTAACTTTTCAGAAGTAAGAAGCTTCTGCTTTCCAAAGCACATATTTGGTAGCAAAAACTAATTGTAATGTAAACCTTGAGACAGTTTTAATACTTTAACCACTGTGTTGCATGGATAAAAAGGTTCACATCTTTTTGTCACTGTTGCAGTCTTTTTGTTTGGGTAGCTCTAATTTTAAGATGTGGTAAATTGAAAGGGGCATAGTAGTACTGCAAGAACCAAGCACATATTCTCTCCTGGCTTTAAAGGGCAAAGGTGTTCTCTCCACTGGCTCATTACAGCAAGCAGCAATAATGCTTCTGTTTCCACAGCCTTCTCAAATACCTGTCTTGGCTTGATGGGTTTGGAACTGTTGGGCTGACAGTCTGCATTGTATGGTGGGAAGGGAAGGCAGAAGTTCATGTTGACAATAGGCTAATTATCTGTGGGCAATTACATTTCATCTCATGCAAGGAGGGATTTTGAATAAATTCTTGAAACAGAATGAGTTGGGTTTAGGCTTAGCCATGCTTAGGAAAGACCCACAGAAATCAGTAGGACTTTAGTTAGTTGTGAGTAACACACTGTTAAGACCATATTCATGGAAGACAATCTTACTTGGCTACGAATGATCGCCAAAGAAGAATACAGTATGTCATAAGCCACACTGATTTCAAAGGGAATGAATTAGTGCCACACACTTTGAATTGTCCCACCAACACAAACATTTCATGTTCTCTGATTGCTATGGGGGGGGGGGGGGAGGGAGGCTTCATTTTACCAGCTCCTTCTAGCATACCTAAATAGTTGAATTCGGCCCCAAAAGTCTACTCTGTACATAACCAATCCTATAACAAAACATCTGATGATCTGAACTTGAAAAGTATCCTCTGGAGCAGGGGTGTGGAATCTCCAGCCTGAAGCCTAATTGGACCTCCCAGTCCTCACCATTTAGCCTGCAAGGCTGTTTTGGCCGAGCCACATCCATCTGTCCTGCTTATGTCACCAGTTGCTTTGCCCAAAGGGGGTTTGCACTGGCAGTCAGTGGCTCAGGACCCCCTCACCCCATATAAACCAACCAGGAATCTGCATTCATCATCTGAGGCCCTTCTTTGTGTATCTCCTCCACGTGAGGTCCAGAGGGTGGTAACACGAGAAGGGGAATGTAGAATTGTGGGATGCTTTCCCCAGTGAGGTTTGTCTGGTGCCTTCCTGATATATCTTAAGGACTTCCTGCCTGTAATGTATAAAGGTGCAGGAATCACAGTGGAAGGTTGCTGAAGTAGGAAATTATAGAGTCATGTCTTAAGTTGTTTTGAAATTTTATTTGACACACACTGAGAAATTCTGGTGATTTGAAATGTCCCCCAGAGTAGAATTAGTTCTTGACAGTAGCAGACAAGCAGAGCTCCACCAGTCTAGTAAATGCAGATAACTTCAGAAGCTATTTGTTGGGAGTATATCTGATAGAGAGTTGTTATAGTAAAGCAAAGCCATAAGGGTTATTCAGCTGGCTGGCTAAAATGAAGCTTATTGATCAGTTACACTGCCCAGTAAATTTTTCTTTGAAGGTTGTTGAATGGTACAGTGTAATGGTTTTGTCTATTGTGGCGATCCAGCTATCATCCATTGAGCCCTTAATCGGACTCCCATTGTAATAAGTACCAGTTAAATCAGATCTATGAATTGGATCCTTTCCCCCCTTTTTCTATACTAAAAAAATGCAGTGATGGCAGAATAATACACCTTTCTGAATTAACTAGCTTGTTTTAAATGCCTCCTCGTACTCTTAAAAATGCTGTTTTGCTTCTTATTACCAAGTGATAAACATCTTAATACAATAGCAGTTTATAAAGGACTTGCTGACACAACATCAAGGATAACCACATGAAACTGTCTGTATTGTAAAAGAAAAAAAAATGCCTTTAGAAGCTTTGAACAAAAATGGTGATTAAAATTATCCTTTATATAGCAGTAGGGAGAACAAAGTAGAAGGTTTTTCCATAATGTTCAGGTATTCTTTCTTTGTATTGTAGACATTTGTTCCTTAGAGTATACTAATATCATCTAGAGCTGCAGTTGGAAAAAGCCCTCACACTGAACAATTTTGTTAATGGAATTTGTTATAATTATTTTGTGCTTCAGTTTCCCATCTCTCTCTGAGAACTGCTGCCTAGAGGCCTAATTAATGGAAATAGATGGCCTATGAGACTCTCATCTTGTTAAGGTTAGGCCAGTAAAAGCTCTGCGTGCCTGTTTTTGAAGCAAAAAAAGTGCCTGCTGTTATTTTTCTTATTTCATTGAGTAATTTTTTGTACTGACTGTTCCCCTCAGGTTATGTTTGCATGCAGATACTAGAGTGGGGCCTCCTTGAAATGGTGGGTACATGCAAAATATTTCTAGAACATTCATTTGGTTTCTGCAAAGGAATGTAGTGCATAATTTGAACTTAGTTGATGGGACCTTTGATCCAACAGGGATTATTGGTAGTAGTATTCAATTTATTACCGGCCCTTCACTAGCAGGTTCCAGGGCAGGTTACCACAATTTAAAAATCAGTATTTAAAAACAGCTAAAAATAATTGCAGTCACGGGAATGGCGTAGTTCTTAAAAACGCACATGCTGGGAGTCAAAGGCCAGAATGAAGATTTATATCTTCCATCATTTGCTGAAAACTGTAGTAAAGGTGCCAGACACACCTATGAGGAAGGAATTCCACAATTTAGGAGCTTTCATAGATAATGCCCTCTTCTGAGCCACCACCCACCCTGAACCTCTAAGAACAGCAGAGCTACCAAGAAGGCCTTCTCTGCCTTCTCTTAATACCTGGTGGGGTCAGTACAGAAAGAAGTGATATTTCAAATATTTGGGGCCTAAGTTGTTTAGGGTATTAAACACTAGTGTGTTTAATGTAGCTGTATATAAGGTTGTGTGAAACAATTGCAATGGCCACTTACTCACTCACATACTCAGAAAAAAGGAAGCCCTTTGCTTCTCGTTCATTATCCAGTTTTCTCTCCTCTTATCCCATGCCTGAGTGCTAAATCTTCTTAAGAGCGTTTGGTGAAGGACTCTCTGCAAGTATATATTGTATACCACATTGTCCTTCCATACATACATGTTGACACTCAAAAGAATATCAACAAGTTAGTAATACGGGATAATTTGTTCTTCTGTTTGCGATCCATTTAAAACATGTCAAGCACATTTTAAAAGTAAGTTTTACTTAAGATAACTTCCAATCATGTAGTAAGTTAGCTGGCTAAAATCTTCCCTTTTTAAAATCACAAGTAATTTCATCTCTCTTTTAAGAATGTATGAATATCATTTATTTATTTTATATATTAAATTTGGGGGAATAGCCTTCCCAATTGGCTAACACGTTTTTTAAAAAACCAAAACATTAGAATAACAAAATTCAGCAATGTCAAATAACTTTCCTACTGCTCTTTGTTAATATTTAAGAGCCAGGTAAAAATACTTCAAATAAAGCTCATCTAAAAGGCTTGGTCAAATAAAAAGAATAAATGTCATATGGGTCTGGAAATGTATTGATATTGTTTTGTCACAAGTTCTTTTTCATCTTAGCTTGATATAATCCCTCCATTGCCTTCCCCAACAACAGTTATAATATGGGTTTTTCTCCAACCTCTGTCAAGATGAAGATAAACATTGAGTTTTTGTCCATCCACTCTATCCTCCTTTGTGCATTGTTATCCAGTGGTTCAAGTGGCTATTTGGTTGGTTTCTGGCTTTTGGTATAGAGTAAGCCTGCAATCTGTGCACATTTAACTTGTGCACATTCAGCTTTACAATAGCTCCCCAGTGTGCTTTGGGCTAGGGCAAATCAGCGCTGTAAGCCTAGCTTTTGAGACTTCTCGCAGTTCTTCTCCTTGTCTTACAGCACCACCGTCTGAATCTAAGTGTTAATATATATCTGTAAAAACTGTGGTCTTGCTTTCCTTTTTCTCACTTGGCTCTTTTTACTTCTGTGTGAAGGTGGATGAATCATTAGTTCCTATTAATCTGAAACTGGTTGTTTTGGCTTGCAGTGTGTGGGGATTGGGTAAGATGATTTTGACGTAGCCAGTTATACATGGGTAGAATGTGCTTCACATTTTATTATTTAAAACATTGTTACACTGCCCTTCATTAAAAGGATTTGAGGGTGGCAATCATTGTGCAATTAAACTATATCCTTAAAGTGATAACTAAATCAAAAGCACCACTGAGGCATTATGGATCTTTTAAAATGACTAATAATCACAGCTTAATATTGGAATCATAGAATTATAGAGTGGGAAAAGGACCGCAAGGCTGATCTAGTTCACCTCCCTGCAGTGCTAAAGAATCCATGATGACTCATCCCCCAAAACCTGAGCTGCAGATCTCATAGCAGAACTTGAAATCAGAGGCAGCTAGTAACAGAAAAGGTCTGCAATGATGAACAAGCTTAGGATCTCTCTCTGGGACCAGAGAGAGGAAAGTTCACCAAACTGCATAAAGGATTTAAGGGACTGAAGCACATGGCTTGTTTGCAATGTGTTACTTTGTTCTTTGGCTACTTTGTAACCAGTATTGTCGTTGTTAGGGGTGTGGTGGGAAATTTTTTATCCTACTGGAAATAATTTTTTTTTTTAAGAATAATTTTTTATTAACCAACCAATCACATCAAATCAAACCAAATTACATAAATTCCAAATTAAACAGCCGAATTTTAAATTTTTGTTGGGGGTACCCATATTTCAAGTTCCGAAGGGATCCAATCAACTTCTTGCTTCTTACTGCTGTTTTAATGTCCACAAATCTAACCTTATGATGTTCACAGTACTATCCAGTCCTTTCTTATTATTTTTCCACATCTCTTGTTGTTATTTTCATATATTTTTCCTTTCTCTTTGTGACCTCTGATAGTCTCCGCAAGCTGGTTAGAACAGTTTGTAATCCTGCATGGATATTATTTTTTTTATCCAGTAGCCATATCCAGACGTTTTCCATATAACATCACTTCCATACATCAAAACAGTCTTAGCGTCATTAATCTTCACCAATCTGCCTCCTTTCTCAAAACCTCTGAGGAGATTCACTAGGAATGCAGTCTGAAAACAAATCCGTTCTTCTTCCCGGCTATAAATCCTTTGGCAAGATGGCGACTCCAAATTAATTGCTGCGCCATTCCCAAAAGCTCTTATTGCTTCTCGGTCTCCATAAAGCATACTTTTGGTTAAAGTTTATCTCCACACAGACCTTAATCATCCTGCTTGGGTCAGTTCAACCGACGGTTCTAATGAGGAGGGGTTCTTGTAAATCACATAGAAGGAAAGTAAAAAAGGTTCCCCCCCCCATTCAGCCCCATTGTCAACATACCCCGCCTTTGGTGTATCTTCATCGTAAAATATTCCTGTTTCTCCAGCCCGTCGTCTTCTTTCGCAGAGGTCACTTAAATTAGCAGACTTCACTCCCCTTCTTCATTTGAAATATGTGCATTTGCTTCTTTTGTAATTAATTATTCCAAATTGCTGCAACTAGTGCGCGATCAGAGACAGCGTCCTGGAGAGCCGAGGTCCACACGGGGGCATTCTGCCTAAGGCCCTCACCCCCTTCTTTCGAATTAGGGGGTGATTTATGGGCACAGCAGGCAAGGGCAGTGTTCCCCATTTCCTTGGGGCAACAAGGGAGGCTGCCTACTCCCATAACAGCCTCTTAATTACCCCGTGTGGGTCGGAGAGATGGTATTGTCGGCCATCTTCCAATGCGCCCCCTAGTGTCCCCCTCAGAAATAAATATTTTTTGTGTGATTTTGTCCCAACCCTCAGATATAAGCTCAGTTGATAACGGTGGTGCAGATAGGCTTAAGGGTTTAAGTCAAAAGTTGAACCTTCATGATACCAGAATCATGACTATCCTTTACCAATGCCCCCTTGCAGAGATGCAAGTATCAAAAAGTTAGCCAAACACCATTGTATACAGTAAAAGTTGTTAAATGAATTAGTGTGAGTACGCTTTAAATATGTGTGATTATGCTTCATATTTTAAGGATTAACTATATAAGAATAATAATTCTCTGCATGAGCCTTCTTGGGACAACAGTTGGTGACAATACTACACTGTTTGAACAACTGAACTCTTGCAATCAGTAGTGAATTACATTTTTAATAAATCAAGCAAACTACTAGCATTTTTTTTTACACCCAACCAATAGTACATAATGTGCATACTGTAGCATCCATTTATAGCAAGTACTTATGCTGTATTGAATAATATGGCAAAAAACTTGTTTGCAGCAGCTAAAGCCTAAAAGAATAGAATACCTGCTCCCCATTAGGATGAGTTATAGATACTTTCATTGAATTATGTTAAGTGGTAATCAAAAAACTTAATTTCAAATCATTGCTTGATTAAATTAGTTGCAATCCTTAGTTGTTGGCAATCACATTATTATTTTTATTTCAGAAGAGATTTATAAAAAAAAAGTGCTGCAATATGTGTAGCTTACACCTGTCTTTTAATATATTGTTGGAGAATTTTGACTCATCATTCAAAGGTTGCTAATTATTTTGAGGTTCCATCCAGTTTAATGGGTTTAAACTACACTCCCAATATATGTGTAGCATGTGCTATAGGAACTTTGAAACAATACTCAGAATTCAGATATGCTTGTTACACTGGGGACAGTTTATCACACAACCCAACAGAGGAAATTAGTGTTAATCATTGTGCCTATTGGGTGTCTCTGGTGTAATTGTTTTAATCTAGCAGAAGATGCTTCTGAACAAATTTCCAAAATTATAGCCCATCTATTTTCAAGCCCAGATTCAGGAGATTCCCCTCCCTTTTCATTATGGGAATTTTGCTTCTATGAATAGGCCTGCATCTAGACTTAATATGAAATCTAGGTTTTATTGTCATTTCTGTGTGATCGTTATTTCTACTATATTTTGGTATATTATTGAAGGGTATAAGAATAGAAAGGAGTCATCCTCAATCTCTTGGTAGATCAGTGATTCCCTGCAACCAAGATAGAAGCAGAACTTTTTCAGCACTAAAAATAAGGATATACATCTTAATTATGTTGCCAGTTCCTTTTCACATAAGCTTGCTGAGAGCATCATGCAGTGCCAAATGAATAATAATAATAATAATAATAATAATAATAATAATAAATTTTATTTATATCCCGCCCTCCCCAGCCGAAGCCGGGCTCAGGGCGGCTAACAACATTAAAACAGTGTGACATTATAAAACATTATAAAAATGAATTAAAATCAAAATTGATGGCAACCATAAACTAAAGCTTTGTAAAGATTGCCAGAGGAGGGGGTCAGGCTGCGCCCTGACCAAATGCCAGGTGGAACAGCTCTGTCTTGCAGGCCCTGCGGAAAGATGTCAAGTCCTGCAGGACCCTTGTCTCTTGTGACAGAGCGTTCCACCAGGTTGGAGCCGCAGCCGAAAAAGCCCTGGCTCTAGTTGAGGCCAGCCTAACCTCTCTGAGGCCTGGGACCCTCAAGGTGTTTTTATTTGAAGATCGTAAGTTCCTCTGTGGGGCATACCAGGAGAGGCGGTCCCGTAGGTACGAGGGCCCTAGGCCGTATAGGGCTTTGAAGGTTAAAACCAGCACCTTAAACCTGATCCTGTACTCCACCGGGAGCCAGTGCAGCTGGTATAGCACCGGATGAATGTGATCTCTAAGCGAGGACCCCGTAAGGAGTCTCGCTGCGGCATTCTGCACCCGCTGGAGTTTCTGGGTCAGTCTCAAGGGCAGCCCCACGTAGAGCGAGTTACAATAATCCAGTCTGGAGGTGACCGTCGCGTGGATCACAGTGGCTAGGTCAGGGCGAGAGAGGTAAGGAGCCAACTGCTTAGCTTGGCGGAGATGAAAAAATGCCGCCTTTGTTGTAGCTGCAATCTGCGCCTCCATGGAGAGGGAGGTATCGAAGATTACACCCAAACTCTTAACGGACGGTGCTGGCACTAATTGCACCCCCGCAAGAGATGGGAGTTGCCCCCTCAGTCCCATGTCGTCCCGCCCCAGCCAGAGGACCTCTGTCTTCGAAGGATTTAACTTCAGCCGGCTCCCACGTAACCATCCAGCCACAGCCTCCAAGCATCTGATCAGTGTGTCTGGGGCCGAGTCCGGGTGGCCGTCCATCAACAAATAGAGTTGGGTGTCATCAGCATACTGATGGCAGCCCAGCCCAAAACTCCGGACAAGCTGGGCGAGGGGGCGCATAAAGATGTTAAAAAGCATCGGGGAGAGTATTGCACCCTGAGGCACACCACACACCAAGGAGTGGCGGGATGACAATTCCCCCCCAAGCGCCACCCTCTGTCCCCGACCAGAGAGAAACGAGCGCAGCCATTGAAGGACTGTGCCCTGGATCCCCACGTCGGCAAGGCGGTGGTCCAGGAGTTCGTGATCGACCATGTCGAAGGCTGCTGACAGGTCTAGAAGAATCAGCAGCCCCGACCCGCCTCGATCCAGCTGCCTGCGGAGATCATCTGTTAGGGCGACCAGAGCCGTCTCGGTCCCATGACCAGCGCGGAAGCCGGACTGGAATGGATCCAGAGCTGATGTTTCATCCAGAAACCTACCAAGCTGTTCAGCAACCGCTCTCTCAATCACCTTACCCAGGAATGGAAGATTCGAAACCGGGCGGTAATTGGATAGATCTAAGGGATCATCTAATGATGTTTTCTTTAAGAGCGGGCGCACCACTGCCTCCTTCAGTTCCCCTGGGAATGTCCCGGTGCCAAGGGACAGATTGATGATATCCCCCAGGGGGGCCCGCACCTCTTCTGGACACGCTCTAATCAGCCAGGACGGGCACGGGTCGAGAGGACAGGTGGTAGGCTTTCCAGCTCGGAGGAATCTGTCTACATCAGCTGGGGATATCCAGTCAAAGTGGTCCAATACTGAACCCGAGGACAGACGAGGGGCCTCCAGTTCCTTTATTGTATCCAAATTGGCAGGGAGGTCATGGCGGAGCAACAAGACCTTCTCCGCAAAAAAGCTCGCAAATGCCTCACAGCTGTGTGTCAAATTGTTATTTAAATTTGGCTGTCCTTCGACAGGGTATGAGTTTGTTTGTTTGTGTATTGCATGCATCATCAGGCTATCAGTCATAGCATCTTTTCCAGCCTAGTCACTAGAATAGTGCTGACTGAGACTTTGTGAGCTTTTGAGGAATCCATGATTCTGATCGCAAAAGTTGGAAAAGTTCAGGGAGAGGATTCAAGAATTGCTGGTTTTTCAGCTGTGATGATAGAGTGAGGCTGAACCCTTCTCTTCCTCCCTCTGCTGCAGCCTGATGTAATGTCTGCTGCCAGATGACAGCTTCTCAGCAGAGCTGATGGTAGCCCTGCACTTCTGTCTTTTCACTCCTCTATCACAATCTGATGTAATGGCTTCTGTGATATGGATCACCCTTCCATTGGGCACTAGCAAACTGACCTGCTGAAACGACCTCAAATGCTTACTGCATGAAATTACTGCAGCTAAAGTCAGGTTCATGATAAGAATGCAGATAAGAATCATGATAAGAATCTAGAAATGTTGAGTTGCGAGCCACTTGGGAGTTGGAAACTCGCATGAAGTAAACAGGTGGTGCTCATGCACTGTTTGTTGTTGCTTATTGTAGATTTTCGATAAATGGATTATAATACAGCAGAGGTGAGGAGAAGATGGGAAGGAAACAGGAAGACAAGCAAATTCAGGAACTAATACTTGTTAAAGTTATATGGCCATTGAGGGAGACAGTTTGAGAAGGGGAAGAGCCAAATGAGACTTCATCTAAGCAGGTCTTCAGCTCTACTGCAGCCAAATGGAATGACTGTTAATGGATTAGTTGGACATGCTTTTTGGGGAAACTATCTTTTTTTCTCCAAGGAAGTATAAGAAATGGTCTACATTGTCAGCATTCAAGGTGATGCTGAAAGTAATGAGATCCTTTGGCATCCAGTGATGTCATTTCATACTTCAAGAACTGGAAACTGACCACTGCCAGCTGCAGTGGTATAATTGAACCCTTACTGGTACATTAAGGCTATGTTAAAAAGAAGTCAAGAATGCTATGGCCAAATGTGCCATGATGATTGACTAATTGATAGCAATGAATCTTCATCACATGAACCAGCGGTGTCAACCTACCTTTGTATTTTTGTGTAAAAGGTAAAGGTAAAGGTACCCCTGCCCGTACGGGCCAGTCTTGACAGACTCTGGGGTTGTGCGCCCATCTCACTTAAGAGGCCAGGGGCCAGCGCTGTCCGGAGACACTTCCGGGTCACGTGGCCAGCGTGACATCGCTGCTCTGGCCAGAGCCAGAGCCGCACACGGAAACGCCGTTTACCTTCCCGCTGGTAAGCGGTCCCTATTTATCTACTTGCACCCGGAGGTGCTTTTGAACTGCTAGGTTGGCAGGCGCTGGGACCGAGCAGCGGGAGCGCACCCCGCCGCAGGGATTCGAACCGCCGACCTTTCGATCGGCAAGCCCTAGGCGCTGAGGCTTTAACCCACAGCGCCACCTGCGTCCCCATTTTTTTTTTTTTTTTTTTGTGTGTGTAGTAGGCCTCAAATTAAAAAAAAAAATTAGACCCCTTAACCTTACTGGGGAACAAGTGCTCAACAACTTTGCTTTTAAGAGCCGCAATAAAACTGTACCATAATGGCTATGTTTGCTTATCTTTTTCGAAACTAATGAATTCAGGAGAAGGTTGGTTCCTTGGGCTGAAACTTTATATGCATGAGTGTGGCCTGAAGAGGACTTACTTGCTCTTAAACCCCCTTGATTATAGGTTATAGGGTTGTAATTGAAATCTAGTCAGATGTAAATGTAACAGTGCCACTGGCAATATAATGCAGACTGTGGCATCTTTTGAAGAACTTTTAAAGTCCCGTTCAAAGGCTTGCAAAATAAATTACTTTATAGTTTAAATAGAATATGTAATGACATCCCTTGAGTACCAGATTTCCTTCTTCATTTGTTATCTTCAGTTCCAAGATAAAGATTACCTCCCAATTAAGGCATTCCTTTTCTTCCACAAATACGTTCCAAACACGTAATTGTGCATTGCAGCCCACAATAGTGTGTTTTGAAAATATGAGGGTTTGCCTTCTATAGCAGTGTGAATGTGAATTTATAATCTTGTTGCCATGTATTTAAGGTTAAAGGTTATGTGGCATCCTGATTTGGGTGGCCTGGCTGTGACCTTAAGTCAGAAGTTATTAGTTTTGCCTGTCAGAAAAGGCTTACATGATGTTCAAGATGAATTTCTTATGGCCAAGAGTTCAAGACCCTATTGTATTGTCTTTTATTCTTGCCAACGTGTTCACCAATAGGAGCGCTGTCTTTTCCCTCCAAGAATGCAACATAATTTGTAATTACGCCCCATTCTGACATCATGCCACTAATATTGTGTGTTTTTTCTTTCCTCAGATACTGAACGTCTTTATACTATTGTGTTCCAAGAAATCTGCAACCGCTTTGGAAAAACCTATACCTGGGATGTAAAATCCTTAGCAATGGGTAAAAAGACACTGGAGGGATTAACGATCATGCGAGATGCCCTGGACCTTCCAATAACCATAGAAGAACTACTGCATGAAAGTAAAACAAAGCAAGAAAAAGTGTTCCCCACAGCTGCATTGATGCCAGGTTGTATTTCCTCTAATCAAATGTGTGTATATCCAATTAAGTCTTGCAGTTTGAATTTGAATAGTTACATTCACAAAATGCTTTTCTCTGGTGCCTGGTTGTTTCCTCATCACCTTGGAAGATTGAACGTTTTTTTTTATTATTATTTCTCAAAAAACCCACTGAGGCGTCTTCTAAGAATAAATAAGATGCACTTTTCAGCAATGCCATCTGTATCTTGCATATGGGAGGGAGAGAACATGTGATATTGTTCTACTTGACAGCTTTGAATGCGTGTATGGTTAGTTGCCGTGTGTTTTTAAGCTGTTGATAGCTGTTTTCACAGGCCTCTCCACACCTTCTGTAGTGTCCCATGGATGCCAAAAACAAAGTTCCACTACCCTCTACCTATTAAAGGGAATACTGTCTTTAGGATGTGTGTCTGTGTTCATTTTCCACATTGTCAGGCATGATACCCCGTCAAGTGCTTTGGCATGTGCATTGGGAGGGGTGACTATTGTTGTACTGCTGGATCACTCTTACTCCCAAAGGAATCTGGGGTGGGGGGTGGGAGGGACCTGCAAAATAGGAAACAGCACAATAAAAGCATTCTAAAAACTTTTAACAACATGTTTTACATTCTCACAATTTATAATCTCAAAGTAACCAGGAACGGTGTCTCTTTCAGCCACCAAATGCCTGGGTGAAAAAGAATGTTTTTAAATTTGCCCTGAATGTTAACATTGAGGGGTTCAGCTCACCACAAATGGGAACCCAACAATGAGAAAGTCCTTTTAAGGGTCAGTGCCAACTGGGCAGAATACAGCGGTAACACAACAAATGTTGGCTGGGTTTTTGCAGAAGCAACAAGAGTGACTTGCATCATTCATGCTTTCTTAAAAACACAGCACAAACTTGGGGGGGGGGGAAGAACTTCAGAGAAGGAGAGTGTCTATTCTCTCTCTTTGTGCTGGGCATTGGAGAAGACAAGTGGTGTAAGTCCTCTTGCCCCTGGCTTCTGCCTCCTGCCATAATATGAGAGACCTGAGCTTTCCTTGCACAAGCTCTCTGCTTATGCCAGAAGACTTGGAAGAAGGAAGGCATCAGTAGTGAGCAAAAAGAATGCCACAGCTAGTATGCGATACTCAAGTTGCTACACCTTTGAATCCACACCATGCATTAATTAGGGGTTGAATAGCTATATTAAGCAAATAAACTACTGCTCTTTCATAAAAAATCAATTTATATATAAAATGAATGCAGATATATTAAGTGTATGTTAAGAAAATTGATGGAATGGGAGCTGCTTCTGTTCTCCCTTTCTGCATGTTTTCCAGTTCATGAAAATGTCTGCATTTGTTTCACTCAGATGTTTCCCCATTCAACTATGCACTCACATGCATAATCACATGGACAAAAATAGGCCATATAGCCTGTTTGTGGATTGACCCCTACATACAAATAATTAACTCTTGTCATATCCAAGAGCCACTCTTCATTACAGAAGAATTGGGAAATCAACAGTATGGAGCATTTATTCTTCTTAATTCCCCATTTATGCAAAGTTTCTACATGCCAGAATCTGAAAGCCAGTGCTATGGCCATTGCTTGCCTTCACTTAAAGAGTCATGCATAATAAAGTAATGTTTTTTGAAAGGTGCAAAAAAGACAATATGCAATAATATCCCTGTATTTGACTTTTTAATGGGAGTTTGTGATGATAATGACGATAATAGAAACAGAAAATACAGAATTTCTGGAATGGTTATTTAAGGCCATTGCACATTCCAAATAGTTTTAAGCTTATTTTACTTTGGTGATGGGAAACCAATATGCAACTCAGCACCTACTAGTCTGCCTCTCTCCAAAATGATGGAAACCTATGCCCCGCCCCCCCCCCCCCCCCCGTCACAGCTTGAACCTGTAATTGTTTTATAAAGTGGTGTTTGGCAAACTACGGGATATAGCAGAGAGCTATACCACAATACTGCCATCATTTCCATGTTTTCTGTTGCTGCTGTTTATTGTGTTCTTCTTCCTAAGCTAGTTAAAAATACAGTTGCTGCTTACTGGATTTTCCACTGGGAATAATGCTTTAATTTATATTGCTTGTTGAAATGTGAGTAACTTTCCAAATGGATGTGTTAATGATTTTCCAAGAACTGCTTTGTTCTACTTTGTCACACATTTTAAAAATGGTGGCTCTCTGCTTTGAGCCTGCAGTTCTAGGGATTTGCATAGAATTGTTGTAGATGAAGACTTTTATTTTTTATTTTTTACTTTAAAAGAAACAGAAGAAATAGATAATTGATTGTGTTCCTGTTGAGAATCCATCTCTGGTACATCTGTTTCTATTTAAGACCAAAACATAATAGATTCTACAGTTTTTACATTTTCTGTTATACTGATGTCTAAATCCCTGGGAGCTATTGCACCACCAAGACACAGTTTTTAATCATCTGTCTTAAGCAGCAGAAAATGACTAAGTGCCTCTTACACGATATTCTCTAGATTGCTAATTTTAGCAGCCCTATCTGATAGGAAATGAAGAGAGACAGAGACAGACAGAGAAAGTAAGTCTGATTGGTCAACAAGTAAGAACATGATGGAAGTTCAATGTTCCCATATTTTGTATAAAAAGGTAAAGGGACCCCTGACCATTAGGTCCAGTCGTGACTGACTCTGGGGTTGTGGCACTCATCTCGCTTTATTGGCTGAGGGAGCCGGCATACAGCTTCTGGGTCCTGTGGCTAGCATGACTAAGCCGCTTCTGGCGAACCAGAGCAGCGCACGGAAACGCCGTTTACCTTCCCGCCGGAGCGGTACCTTTTTATCTACTTGCACTTTGACATACTTTTGAACTGCTAGGTTGGCAGGAGCAGGGACAGAGCAATGGGAGCTCACCCAGTCGCGGGGATTCGAACCACCGACCTTCTGATCAGCAAGTCCTAGGCTCTGTGGTTTAACTCACAGCGCCACCCGCATCCCCATATTTTGTATAGGCCTTCCTATGTAGATATTGTTATTGAACTTATATCCTTCCCTTCCAAAGGAGCCCAGGGCAGCAAACACATCCATGTTTATGTTTTTAAAAAACTTAATAAAACAGTTAACAGTTTTAAAATCCTTTCATACAGTGTTGCCAGGAACAGCATTATTCAGCCACCAAATGCCTGAGTATTTGTCCTGAAATTGATAATGTTGGAGACATATGCACATCACTAGGGAGCGCATGCAGCCACCACCGAAAAGGCCCTGTCATGGGTCAGCGCCAACTGCACAGCGCCTTGTGCCACATTATCTTAACTTAATGTCTGGTCAAAAATTGTGCTAGAGACTAGCTTTTAATATGTTAAAGGCTTTGAATACCCTTTGAGGACTGCTTGCTCAGCCCAGTTGAATCATAAGTAAAGCTAGTAAATGGTGTGTTTTCAAGTGTCGGAAACAAATTACTCCTCTCAATATTATCTCCACTACTGTTTCTCTAGCCGAAAAAATCGACCCTTTACCAAAGTCAGTGCAATGCTGAATATGCCTGTAAGCAAAGTTTCATAGTGATGTTTGCTGTAGCTGGGAGAATCTGAACATTTGAAAAATTAAGCATCAAATGTTAATGCTATAGTGGCAGGATTTGGGGTCACCTGGTGGACTGAAAATACATGACTTGTACACATCTTATGCTCCATGCAATTCAAAGGTGTAAATGTGAGATATAATAAAGGGAAAATATGTGTAAACTAGTATTGTTAACATAACATCAGCTTGTAGAAATTGTTGTAGATCTTTCAGAATATGGCCTTTAAAGGTGTGCCAAATCTACTTTGTTTTTCACTGAAACTTGGAGATCCCCCAACCAGGCCCTTGTGCAAACAATATCCCTTTAAAGAAGAGGCATTATTGTAGCTCTAGTTCTCTAAGGAGATGGGGTACGGTCTGGGAAGAGTCCAAAGGGCTAATTGCAGAAGTCTGGGGTACTGCATTTGTGATCCTACCCCTTCTAGTTATAGTGTGGGATGTGATGCTAGTTTCATAGCCGCTTCCACTGATGCTCCAAACTGATAAATATAGAGCAAGCTATTCTCTTAGCTCATGTTAATCAGAAATCAGTAGGGCCAGATTTAGGTTTGATGAGGCCCTAAGCTACTAAAGGTAATAGGGCCCTTTATATGTCCAGCTGTCCTTTGTCAACAGCAAATTGTCGCTGTTTTTTTGTGTTGAATATATGCTATATGGTAATTTATGGACCTTATAGGTATCTAAATGCCATTTGCACATAACAAAATATGTATGTTATTAAAGTAATTGCTGAACGGAAATGCAATTAAGAAGAAGTATATTAATATTAAATTTTGGGGGGCACCCAAAAGAGTGGGGCCCTAAGCTATAGCTTGTTTAGCTTATACATAAATCTGGCACTGGAAATCAGAATTGCTTTTGTAAAAACAAAACAAAACCAGCTTTCCTTCTTTAAAAAACCGACTGTGTCCGTCCCCACCCCCCTGCAGTGAAATTTAAATTTAATGGAAACATGTTGAAGTCTATTTTGAATCATTGACACATTATAAAAGAAAGTTGGTCAAAAACTGGTTTTTCAAGAAAATGAAAGAGAAACCTGGAAGATCCATGTAAATAGATGAGGTCTGCAATATAATTAGTTTTGATTATTTGTGACTGCTAAGCAAACAAGGCAGCTATTGATTGTTGATCTCATGTTATGCCCAATAACTACAAGCCCTTTCTAGAAATCTCTTGGCACTTGCGTGCTCCTGGATTTGCTCAGAAATCCATGCATGTCAGAATTCAGCTGACCCGACTACCCAGATAGTGCAAAAGGTACATGGGGCCATATGATTAACGTTCTGCATTATGTTCCTAGGTAGTATACAGGATATATTTAGTTGCATACCAATATTCTAAAATTGCTACAGGAGCTAATTAGTATCCATTCTTGGTTGAAAAATAATATTGTGGGAAACTTGACTGGAATCATTTATTTAAAAGGGCATGATTTAAATCAACCCACCCTGGCATTAATCAGTTATGTTTCATCCCCAACAGCTTCACAGATACCACAGCATTTGAGAATACCTTAAATGTTTAACATAGACCCGCTTGACAAGAAAAAAGGTGAAAGGGTTTAAATAAATTCTAAGTGATGTGCAGACTGCATCATTTTTCATGTATGTATCCTGAGGCTTTATGTAGTAATTCTTTTATCCTTTCACCTGGGTTTGTGAAGTCCCAAGTGGAAAGACTGGTAAACATTTGCTAAACTATTGCTGTTTTGAATAAAAGTGATAGTTTTTCTTTCAAAATAACGGTTGGCAAGGAAGTTTAATGACCTCTGTAAAGTGTCACTGCATTAATTATAGTCTGCAGAGAGGGTGAAATGCCTCCTAAACATTCCCCTCCTCCTTTTTAAACAAAAGGGACCTGGATTTTCTACTGTCAAGACATGCAATTGGATTTAAACTTATCTTGCTGTTTTGGAGGGCCCCAGAAAGCATACTGATATGCATTGCAACATTAAAAACAAGGACAGACCAGTTGCTAGAAAAAAGCTTATAATACTAGCATTTCAATAAATTTATATGTCATATTGTTGAGTAGAAGTGGTATATGAATGTGCTGGCTGGTTGACAGACATAATGTATGAAGCAGTGAGTGATTGTAGTGGTTGTGCGAAAGTAGTGGTGAATGAGATTGTGTGAGTGGTTGTGCGAAAAGTTGGTTTGTTGGAATTTTACATTTTGTTGCTGTGTAAAGCTCTTCGACCTTATAGTGATACTGTGTTTAAGTATACGGTTATATTTCAGTTTTTATGTGAATAATTTGACACGGTTTTTATTGTACGTACTGTGTTTATATATGTATTTTATCAATTGCGAACTGCTTCAAGATTTTCAGGTAGCAAGCTGTCTGTATATGGAAATAATACATAAATGAACACACAATTTTGTGCATGCATTGCAGTGTAATACTGTGCATTCCATATCAAAAGAAAGCCCCATTGAATTGAGGAGCCCCATATGTATCCTTAATATCAGAGAATAAATGCAAATACATTGTGGAAAACAAAATATGTAAATAAGAGAATCGTTCTCACCAAAATAATTGCTGCTACTTGAGTTTTTAGCAGACTAGAAAGAGCAGAAGCACCAGGGGGAAAATAAAGTCACAAGAAAAAGTTTAATTTGAGTTATTTTATGTATTTTTCAGAGCTGTCAAATGGAAAATGCTGAATTATTCCTTTCTGAAAGCTTCTATTGTCCCATGAGAAATACTTCAATTCTGTCAGGATTTTTAAAAAAAATACATCTGTGTTCAGAGTTCTAAATTTGGCATGTGACTAATTATTGTTTAAAGTTCTTGAGGTTTATATATTTTGATCCTTTCAGCTTTATTAACTACATCAGACCTACTAAATATGCATTACATCCCTTCCTTTTATTTGTTTTTGTTTGGCCAGAAGTTCATGTATTACAACACAGTTCCTCTTAGTCTACAGATGTCTTCTCTGCATACTATCTTGATTTTATGTAGTATGATGCACTTCGAGGTTTCTATACACCTGCAGGGATGTGCAGTAGAAAACTTTCCTTTTTTACTTTCCTGTTTCATATTCAAAATTGTTTTTGCTATTTCTTTTTTTCATAAAAAAAATCCATCACCTTTTTTAAAAAGTTCAGATTCATTTCATTTGTACTGTGTATTTCTACTTGCTAAACAGAAGCTTAAATCAGCTTGTAGGGATGAAGGTTTCTGTTGCTTTAGAGGTCCTTGGGGGCATTTGCTCCACCAATTTTTGGGCTACAAACTCCCTCCCCCTGTGCAAGTTTATTGAGACAGACTCTCCATTGACTTAGACAGGGATTAACTGATGTATGAGAAATGCAGCCCACCACCAAGGACGTGTTAGGGCAACAGCATTCTTTCGAGGGGGGCACATTTTTCCACCACTAGCAGTCCTGGGGACTACAGAATTATTTTTTTAAAGCCTATGCAAGACTAGAGAGATGGAACTTCTGTGGACAAGGACTAAAATATATGGGTGATGGGTGGTGCAGCCAGTGAGGATGTAACGTCAGTGGCAGAAGATGCAGCCACATGTTTCCCCTCACACAGTTAAAATCCACACAAGGTTGTTGTCGTTTAGTTGTGTCTGACTCTTTGTGACCCCATAGACCAGAGCACACCAGGCACTCTTGTCTTCCACTGCCTCCCGCAGTTTGGTCAAACTCATGTTAGTAGCTTTGAGAACACTTTCCAACCATCTCATCCTCTGTCATCCCCTTCTCCTTGTCCTCTCAATCTTTCCCAACATCAGGGTCTTTTCCAGGGAGTCTTCTCTTATTATGAGGTGGTCAAAGTATTGGAGCCTCAGCTTCATGATCTGCCCTTCCAGTGAGCACTCAGGGCTGATTTCCTTCAGAATGGATAGGTTTGATCTTCTTGCAAGAGTTATACAGAGTTATACAGGAGGCAGCAACGAAAACCATCCCACACAAGGTACAAACACCCAAATAGCTCTATTATCAACCATTAGTCTTTTGATGAAGGCAGGAAAGAGAACTAACTAAATCAAGTTCAGAAGGTGGGGTGAACAACTCCAGTAAATCTAGCTCCTCTGTTTTTGCTCAAACAAGTGTATTTTAACACTTTCATATATATTTTTCTGTTTCACAGGTGTTGAAAAACTAATCCACCATCTACATCAACACAACATACCCATAGCTGTTGCCACCAGCTCATCTCGGGTGACATTTGAAATGAAAACAAGTCGACACAAAGACTTCTTTAATTTATTTCATCATATTGTGTTGGGAGATGACCCTGAAGTGAAGGCTGGCAAGCCAGAGCCTGATGTGTTTTTAGTCTGTGCAAAGAGATTTAACCCTCCTCCGCCTCCAGAAAAGGTAGGAATAATCATAGTAATAAAAGCGGCAGTGTATAATCCCAGGTCATGCTTTGAATTTCATTATTTATATAATATAGTAAGTTCTATGTGAAATTTGATAGCAACTATAAAAAAAACCAAGTGGGAAAGTATTGGCAAAGATTCTATTTCTTCATTGTGTATAAATGTTTGCAGTGCAAATGTGTATCGATTTGCTGCTGTACACTACAAATGAACAGGAGTGTTTTAAGTGTGTCCAATATATTTATAAATCTGGGTGCTAACTGTTTGGACACCGAGTTTTCCACCTGCAACATTTGAGCTCTTGTGTATGAGTGCAAGCAACCTCTTCTAAATGTTCAGAATAGGACATTTTGTAACACGTTTCATGATGTTTTTGTTTTGAGTGTTGAACATGACATTATTTCCGTATGTCCTGTATCTGAAACAGAGTAAAGACATTTGCCTCCTGAGCCCAGCTTTAAAGAAGCAAAATGCAAAATTGGGTTTTCAAATGGGCAACAACTTCATTAGCTGTAACTTTTTAAAGTATTTGTGATTGATTAGATGATAGATACTAAATTTCTGTTCTACAGTGTAGGTTTCAGTTGGCTGAAGGCAATATGGTGCTCTCAACATGGTGGACTCAAAAATCTAATCAGCCCCTTACCATCAGGGCCAGTAGTCAGGGATTTGGGGGGGGGGGGTTAATACAGCAGTATCTAGAGGGCACCAGGCTGGCTATCACTAATTCAAGACGCTGAACCAAGTCTCCTCACCGCTTTCTAGGCAAGTGTTGTCCCTGGTTTGGGGCGTCTTACTTATAGTTGGAACAAGGGAGCCCTATGCATGTCAACCCTGCCCCACAGTGCTTGAAACAGTATGAAGCTTAAGTCTAAAACTCATTTTACTTATTTATATAATCCCTTGAATAGATTGCTTTAGACTAGGGTTTCCCCAAACTTGGATCTCCATTTGTTTTTGGACCACAACCCCCACCATCCCTAGCTAGCAGAACCAGTGGTTAGGGATGATGAGAACAGCTGGAGACCCAAGTTTGGGAAACTCTGCATTAGACCAGAGAGCTGAACTGAACCACTGAATGCAAACTGGCACTAAATAAAGGCATGTTCTCCATTCCAAACCTTTTTATTTATATGCCTCTGGATGCATGGTTTGCAAGCTGTTTATAATGGGCTAACTTGTGCTGCCCTAATGCAACTCTCGTTAGTTGTATCCGTTAAAACTTCCTTACAAATACATTTCCCACTTTAAAATTTAAATCAAGTGCAAGGCTTGGTTTGTAATATGGAATGTTTTCCTCCAATATTTTTCACTGCCTCAGTTTCACAGGAGCTTGTCACTATTGAGTACTAAGAATTAGCAGAAGCTGGCAAATCGTAAACCTAATGCAGGGCACTTCAAGGAAGAAGCAGTTGTCTTACTTGGTAGCAGAGCAGAAATCTGCATTTTCATATGTTCCTTCACTATTTTTACCTTATTCATATTCAGCATAAAACTATACAATTTGTTGTATTCATTCCCATTTTAAAGATAAGAATTGAGGCACTTGGGCTTAAACCATGTGAATATCAGAGTTCTGGATACTCTATTCCAACCCAAAGCAACCTGTGGTATGCTGTGGATGAGCTGAAGAAAATGGCTTTTGAACCATTTTGTGTCCATTTTCAACTTAAAATCTCCCACCTCAAGCTGTTTTTTCACCTATAGGGAATTGATATGAAAACCCCATGTCTTTTCCCCTTGGAGAAAAAAACCATACCAGTTTTGAGCTGTCAGTGCAAAGTTTCTCTCCCCAGTTTGAGACTATTTCCCTTTTCCAATGCAACGCCTCATTCCACAACCAAATGCCCAACAGAAGAGTTATTCAAAGCTTTGCAGGTTATCTTTGTACCTGGCATTGACTTGTGTTTTAAAGCTTGCATTCATCATCATTGTTACTGCTCACACCTCATCCCAAAGCCCAGCAGCTCGCTTACCCAGCTTGGGAAGACAACGTGAGGGCATCGAATGTTGCCAAGGGCCACCAAAAAAGGTCTCAAGGGCCATGTGTTGGACCACCCTGATCTAAACTGACTCTGGAGGCATTTGCAATTTATTTCGATTATAAGACTTTCAGCTACAAAATTCCTCACCTCCAGCTGGCCTGCTTTTTATTTATTTGAGTGGTGGGATGAGATATTGCCTGTATTGAAAGCAATTTAACCATTGGCCTAGGTTCTGTTATATATCCACAATACGTCAGCCATTGTTAAAGCGAAAATATGGTCAACTTTGCCATTCTCTTAGGTGCTAGTGGTGATGTAAGGAAAGAGTTACAATTTGCTTATATTCTTTGGGGTGCCCCTGTCAAGGGGGGTGAATGTGCTTGCGCTCGTCTTGATAATATATCAAGCAGCTGGTAAGGGACTTGATGAAATATGAGGCAGAATACTAAATTACATTTTGTAACCCTCTTCCCCCTCTACGTGATGTGGGTGTGAAAGCATGCCGTGGTTGGTAAAAAAACATTACATTCAGATTAGCAGGTCGCTGGAGATATGCTACTAATTGTTTTAGGGAGCTCATTACATGTATTATCGCATATTATCCATAGGAAGCTGTGGAGAGAGGGTGGGGAAAGCAAAAAGAGAGAAAAAAAGAACATTATTTAATGATAAACTACTCACTGAGTTGTGTTTTTCCTCTTTCCAAGGCCCTTAGCACTTCTGGCATTGCCAGCAGAACAATCATTGAATAGTTAGGTTTAATTTACAGGAATTCTCTCATAAAATGTTTTAAGAGGTGCTCTGGGTTGTGGCAAGCAATGAATTAATCCTCTTCTTTAAAAGATTCAGGGTATTGATCTTCCCTCTATAGTTGAAGTTGCTTTTTTAATCGCCCCAGTGCTTGTCATAACTGCGCATCTCCACAGGTTTAGAACAAAGACCGACTAAAACAAGGAATTGCTCTGTAAGCGTTATTTTTATTGTTCTCTTAATTTATTATTCCAGAGGGGTCTGCAGAAAACTCAGAAAGGCCAAATGCATTTTGTTTTGTTGCCGTAGCCTTTATTTTTAGACCTTTTTAAAAAATAGTGATTTCATATTGCAAAAATTTGCTTTTAAAAGTATCCTGATATTTGGTTTTCCATGTTTCTCTCTTACTTGTCTTCAGTTTATGAGGTGCCAAGGCTATATTTATTATTATTGTTCTATATTACTGTCTCTCAGTTGGCAACAAAGCCGCATACAAGGTATAGTTTATTAACACTAACAAACTATTTATTGCGTAAAGAGGGCAAAGTATCTTATCTTATATTAGTTCAGTAGACAGCAGCCATGAATATAGTGCAATTATAAGCTGATTGTAAATTTGTAATTTATAAAGTACTGTTTGATGGCCAAATGCGTCCTAGGCTTCAGTTTCATGAAACCTGGGAAATTCTCTTTACTATGTACTGTATATATGGGAAAAGCCAGAAAATTTTCATAATGGGATTTGAATAACAACAACAACAACAACAACAACAACAACAATAATTTGAATAGTTGTAATAATAATCACTGAAGAGCCCAGAGATTTTCCTTGTTCCCATTTGTATAATAATACCTGATCCATCAAACCCTTCACCTTAATACTATTATCTGTGAAGCAGATTCAAGCAGAAATGCCATAAGTAATGTGTTTTGGGTGGCTGGTCCCCAGTTATGGAACGTCCTCCTATTCTGGGGCCTCCAAAATCCAAGCTAGAGAAACCTGCTTGTTTGGCCAGGGTTAAATCAGGGAATAAATATCATGGATTTTAAATTATATTAAACTTTATTTAGTTTTGCTGACAGTGTAGAGGTGTTGGTTTTCCCACCCGAACAATTCTTTTGTGTTAGATGAGTTCTAAATATAAAAAAATATATAACAGCACAATTTTAACCATGTCTATGCAGGGGTCACTTTACCTTTACCTTTATGCAGACCTAAATCCTATTGAATTCAATGGGGTTTAATCCAAGTAACTGGGATTAGGATTGGAGCCCCCTTCACTAACTCTAAACCCTACTTTATTCTGCTTGCATTGTTATCCATTATTCAGTTTTTGTGTTTGTATATAGATGTGTACATAAATATCTGGATCTGTATAGTTGTATATGCAAAATATTTGTACAAATCCCGAATCAAGAACTGAAGCAGGGCCACTTAGGAAAGATTTGGGGCTTATCTGAGCTGAAGTGGGATCTTGAGGCAAAGTGCTGCAGAGATTTGTATGTTTTAAAAATGCTGCGTATCGTGAGTCTGAAAAACCGAAACATTTTTTTTCAATCTTACTTTATAAGGAAAACACAGGAGTGAGGGGAGGGAATGCTTTTCAGTGACATAGCATCTAATCAAAGGGACCATATCTTGAATTTTCGCACCATAGAACTTTGGGGAAGGGATGTTAAAGTATGAACTTGTTCTTGTCTGTTCTGTGCTTTTTTTCCCTTCTTTCTAGTTCTGCTGCTCATTTGGAAAATGCTAGATCAGGCTTCCCCAACCTTGGCCCTCCAGCTGTTTTGAGACTACAATTCCCATCATTCCTGACCACTGGTCCTGGTAGCTAGGGCTCATGGAAGTTGTAGGCCAAAAAGAGCTGTAGGGCTGAAGTTGAGGAAGCCTGTGCTAGATAATCAAGTCTCCTGCCTCTGTGTCACATGCCTCTATATCTGCTTGAGTCAAATTAGCTTTGGACTTCTCCTCAACTGGCACCAAGAGTCACAACTAAGTCTAGTCCTCGCTCCCATTCTTCTGAAAATTTACAGATTATTTGCCTCTGCAGCTGTTGAGAAGAGGGTCGATTCCGAGCAGGGAGGCACCCCTGATCTTGGTTGGGAAGGATGGAGGAGATACAAGGAACAGGATCCAGGCTGGGGTTGGTTCCCAGGTCAACCCAGGGTGGGTTATCCCCACCCCACCCCCACACTGTTGGAGCCATGAGATGGATTGTTGCAGCGGGGAGCTGTGCACAGCCTATTAAATTCTGTTTCGCTCTGACTTTGGTGACTTGAAGGGTTAATTTTCTGACTTTTCCTGTTGAAGTCTGTTGTTGATTTTGTGCATAATTGAACATAACTTTGTGGCCATGATTGATTTGATTGATTTTATACTTTAGCTCCTTTTGGAGGAAGGTCAAGTTACAAAATGCCTCAACGAATATTTGCAAGACTTCTATTTGCAAATAGAAAGCCTCTACCAATTCCTAGCCCCGGCCTGTTGACTCCCTGAATTGCCTTATGTCATGCTGTGCTTTGGCGCTAACAGAAGTGCAGCTGCTACCTGCCCCAAAGACCAGCAGAATACGAAAAACACCCCTCTAAGTATCACAGAGCATGAAAGACCTCTCTCAATCAGCAAGTATATGCATGCCAGGGAATGTGGGGGCTGGGTGGGTGGCAACCAAAAAATGTTGATTATTGAAACAAGCAAAAATATATGGATTTTGGTTATGCTGGGTCGCATTTGTGTTGCGTATTTTAGATAATTTTTTCTAAAATTCTATCGAGCTGTTCCTTTCCTAGCAGAGTTGTTAAGATACACACAAGGAAGAAGAGAGACATGAAATGGTTTAAACCACCTCTTTCTAAACAATAAATGTTTTTGAGCAAGGAGAGTGTTGTTTCTCAAAACAGTTTTTAAAAGATCTAAAGTTCCTCTTTCACCCAGTTGTTAAAAACAGAAGCAATCGCTATGACTGATCCTTCGATTCACCATGCGAGACTAGTATGTGATTTTTTGGCTTTGCGTAAAGCGATTACTGGGAAAGCACTTCAGGCTCAATGTCACTCCAAGGATGAAGAAATTCATCTGTGAAAGTTTTATATTCTAATAAAAGGATTTTGGTGTTGGTACAGAACAAAACCTTGGCGTATAAGAATAGTAGCTTTAGGAGCAGAGCAGGTGCTGGAAGAACAAGGGATACCTGTACTTCAGTATAGTTGATATACATGTTCAGTATTCAAAATACTGTGCATGATGTTCTTTAATTGGTGCATGATGACCTAGGGATGGCCTGTGGGTACCTATTTCAATATATCACTTTAGCCTCAATCCTCTGTATGCTTACATAGAAGCAAGAACTTGAGTTGCTTCTGTGATGTAAGAATTGCTATCACTTGGCTTTTTCCCATACTCTGAAAGTTATCTGACACAGATTCCCTGGTTCTATTGATTTCTCTTCCAAGTAGGTATGTTTAGGATTACGTTGTTAATATGCCCTGAAAGCAGGCCTCTAAAATCAGAGTGGATGCTGTATTAGAAATTCTGAAAAATATAATTCAATTTATTTTAATATGTACCTTGTGGATTGCATTGCTTTTGTGTTTGCCATCCCCCTCAGAACTTTCCTATTATAGAAATTGCTTGTTTCAAGAAGAGAAACCTGAGTTTAGCCCCCTTAAAAGACAAGACTGGATGTACTGTTTATAGAGCAATAAATGTGCTAAAATGAACTGCAATTGTGTATGTTCTAAAATTGCTTTTTGTTTTGACAGGTTAATAAATCTCAATTGAAAGTCTGAGTGACTAGAGATATTAAAAGCTTGCATAGTCTGACAAAACAACAATGTTTGCTACTCTTTTTGTGTTTCTTAATAAATACACCACACAATAACGTTTGCATTACTATTTGCAGGGCTTCCGCCTGATTTGCAGTTTTGGTACAGAACACCAGATGACATTAATTGGCAAACTCTCTTAAAAATACTGCTGTTCTTGAACACCCAGATCACACATACTCAGTACAGATGTTCAAATGCTGACCTTCTGTTGACATTATAAGGTCTTTCCAGGATCAGTTGTGTTGTGAACTGTAAAAAAAAAATTAACTCTACCAACCTTTCAGAATTTGACATTACCTGTTCCAAAGGATTTGTTTTTGTCACTGTGTATGCATCTGTAGGAATGGAATTGTAACACATTTTGAGTGGTACAGAAGAATAGATCAGGAGTTTTTATTATTATTAAGGGGGAGATTGCACCAGTGTTATAAAGTTTGCTTCCATTTATGCTTTGCAAGAAGTTGTTTTGTTTGGGGGTGTTTTTTTAGCTACAAACACTTCATTTCCACCAGAAATAGAGCAGCTTGAAAAGGTGAAATAAGAAATGCTATATGTAAGTGGTTTATAGGGTTGTACTGGTGATGATTGCATGCTTAAATTGATTAGATTAATCCAAAGCTTAAAAAAAAATATTAAATAGTGGCGGTGACTAATTGAGAAAGAAGTACTGTTCACACAGTGCTGCATGATTGCTACTAACCTAATATAGCTTTAAAGGAAATTAACTGTGCAACTCTGTACATATCTACTCACAGTTCAATAGACTTGCTCCCAGGTGAGTGTGCATAGGATTTCACCCTTAGCCCAAGGTGTTAAACCAGTATAAGTTTTGCTGATGATTTAGGCACCTCGTATTAAAAAGTGTGATCTAATCACTTGCTTTAACAAGGCCAGTTTCTGTTGCTGCTATTATTTAGAGCATGAGTATACAATCGGTTTCCCCCAGGGGAAATCTTTCTTTGAGATGACATTGCACTGCAGAATATCTGGGGCTGGGAAATGAAACAGATTTATATGTTGGAGACAGAAGTACAGGAAATGCAAAGTTGGTGTTCAGTAAATGTTTCTCCTGTGGTTTTATATTTCCTTGCATAGTGGTACATTTATAAGAATGTGTAATTACAGGACAATGCTGCCTTGTGGTCACCTTGCTCTTAGTCATTTTTGTATCAATTCTGGCCATAGAATAAATCCTAGACAACTGATGTTGTCACTGTGGTCAAAGCTCATGTATCGTTACTATGAAGAATCTTGCTGAATTAACGTATTTTTCGCTCTATAAGATGCACTTTTTCCCTCCTTAAAAGTAAGAGGAAATGTGTGTGTGTCTTATGGAGTGAATGCAGGCTGCGCAGCTATCCCAGAAGCCAGAACAGTGAGAGGGTTCGCTGTGCAGTGATCCCTCTTGTTGTTCTGGCTTCTGGGATTCAGAATATTTTTTTCCTGTTTTCCTCCTCCAAAAACTAGGTGTGTCTTATGGTCTGCTGCATCTTAGTCTTATAGAGTGAAAAATATGGTACTTTGTAGGTAAACTGCACAGTGATACTAGGTTGTGTCATTCTTGTGGAGGACGGTAGCTTTGGTGGTGGGAAACCTCTGCTGGGTTAGCCCAAACAGTGTAAACATCCCTTCTTACACAAAGCAAACCTCAAAAAAAAGCTTCCACATGTGAATCATAGAATCATAGAGTTGGAAGGGATCCTGAGGATAATCTGCAATGCTGGAACTCCCTGCAATGCTGCAGTTGTCCCATAGGGGATTCAAACCAGCAACCTTGGTGTTATCAGCACCAAGCTCTAACCAACTGAGCTTTCCAGCTCATGCTTTGCTTTCTCCTTGAAAAAGCTTATACATAATATTATTTGCTACAAGCTTTAATTGTTTTGTTTCATGTATCGGATTAAATGCACTGCAGCCTGGAAAAGTTTGTTATAAAATGATAAAAATTCCGCCCTTAAATGCTGCTAGAATAACATTTGTTTTTTTAAAAAACAGAAACACTAGCACTGCTCTTTACCTGTATGTAATCATTTTTTGTTAGCCAAAGAATATTTCATTTACTTTGTAAATGTTTTTGAAAACAAGCCTTTTCTGCCCTTTAAGATGGCTAGACATGGTGGTAGAATTAATATATTTCAAGCTTTTGGGGAAAATCTTCCTAGTCGTCTACCTAAAGTGACTGATAATCAAGGCCTGCTTCAATATTCTCCCCTTGTGTGTTTGAAAGTTCCTATCTTTTTTATTATTGGTTAAGAATTTTCATCTTAAATTCTTTTGCACTGTTCAGTTACTTGATATCAAGGGGCATGATTTAGTTTGCTACCCAGACTCATACATGGGACTTGCATATTTGCTGCTTTTGAAGACTCCCTTTAGATTCAGAACACATGGCTATTTAATTTTGGGATTGCTATATGAGAAATGTAAAGCCTCATTGATCTCAGAACTGTTTTTGTAGTTCCAGGGAATCACGTGCCTAATTTCTTTTTTCTCATCCCCTTTTCCACAGCTATTCCTATAATGCTATTGGGAGTAAGGATATTTCCTTGGCAACCTCACGTTTTTGAGGGCTTAAAAAAATAAGGCTAGTCATGTTAATTTTTCCGTCACAGTTTGTTTTAGCAGCTTTTGCACGAACCTGTCAACTCTGATATTTGAGTTTTAATTTGCTCTTCAGAAAATAGTGTTAGTAAAACAGCCTCTCTTGCAACTTCTAATATTTATTCTACCGTTTCCTGCCCAGTTTTCTGCTTGCAATTCAAGATTGTTGAGTTAAAACTTTGTATGATAAGTAGGGTTTTAAATAATGAAAGAAATCATATGCTTTCTTTGTTGCTGGACAGCTTCTCATATTCAACAACATGTCATTTCCTTAATATGTCCTTCTTGAACCCAGACCATCTTCCTTATTGTTGAATTTTCTGGCCTTTGCTGCTACTTCAGTGAATGCTTGTCATCAAGCATCAAACATTCCTTATCTAAGCTAGCTTTTCCCCACCTATATTCGGGAAAATATCCTATCTATATTTGGCCACCATGGGTGGGCGTCCTGAAGAATGACAATGAGAATATGTCTATGTTGATTTTGTATCTCTCTGGGTAGTGTTCGACACAATTCTAGTATCTTCTGGACATAGCTGTCAACTTTTCCCTTTTCTTGCAGGGAATCCTATTCAGAATAAGGGAATTTCCCTTAAAAATAAGTGAAAAGCTATGCTTCTAGATTAAGATAGAAGCTGGGGCCACTGCACTTCACTTCCATTCCAGCCTACAGGAATATTCCTATAGGAGTCCTACTGGTCTTCTCCCACAAGATTTTGGGTGTCACAAGATTGACTTCTATCATAATCCTGTTTAGCATCTACATAAAACCAGAGATGGCGTCTTCCTAGGGATTTTAACTGAGGTACCATTTCCACACTGATAAACTCTACATGAAGATGTGGGTGTTGTGAACAGGTACCTGGAGTCACTAATGAACTGAATCATGTGACTTAATAAACTGATACTCAGTCCAAACAAGACAGAAGTGTTCTTGGTTGGGAGTATCTATGACTGCTAGATTCAGTTCTGCTTATGGCAGGTGGCAAGTGTCTTTCTTTCATTTTTCTTGTTTATGGATTGCTAACTTCCCTTGCTTGGGTAAGATGCTTCTGGGGGTAGCTTTCCAACTCAAAGCACAGCTGAACCTGTTCTTTGGAGATGACCAAACATTCACCTCTTCTCAAGAAGGATCCATCAGGTCCTCTTTTTGACAGTGACAAGCAAGATGCCTTCAAGAAGAGTGGCATGACAACAGTTCTTCCCCATAGTTTGTTTCCAGTACCTGATATTCGCATGTCTCTGAATGCTTCCATTTCACCTCAACAAATGGCATGACACCCATTGCTTTAAGAGTTAAGACCTTTTATCTCCTATTTATTTTGTCCCTTTCGGTAGCTTGCCCTTGTAAATGTTTAAGGAAACTTGTGTCCTTGATCCTGAAAGAAATGCACTTTGTGCCCTTTGTTAATGGCTCACTGACTTCAAACTGGCCGTAAAGGCAGCATAAAATAAATGCACCTATAAAAGAGAATAAGAATTTAATAATCCCCTGCAAGGAAGCAAATCTCTTTTGAGACAAGCAGCTGGGAAGGTCAATAAATAGACTTCGTAATAAGAAAACCCAAAACATTGAAGACTGAACATAATTGTCGTCTAAATGTTAGAGGAGGAAACTAATGAAAATTACACTGCTTTTTAGCACCATGACATTAAAATGATATAAGAATGAATGGAGAAATATGTGAAGGTCAGTCAATATATCTGCAGGAAATCCCATGACTTCCTTGCTGCAAATTTAGATCTAGGCTCCTGGTTCTTCAAGGCCACTTTCCTCATGCACAATAAAATCATATCTAAAAATAAATAAATAATGAAATGCCATAGCTTGGTGTAGTTATAGAAAGGCATTTTGATGCATCTGTTTCAAGGATGAGAAAATAAAATTTTAGAGGGATATAACTTTCTGTATGCACACAACTTTATGTACTTCTTAAACAATATTTCTTTCTGTGTAATATATTCTAATTATGTCTGCAGGCTTGGTGTGTCAAGCATAAGAGCTGATATACTTAGCAGTAAGCATTTTCTGAAGAGCAAGATGTGAATGATGGAGAACAACATTTGTTTATAAATCTCATACTAATATCAGCATGTATTTGTTCAATCTAATTTCCTGCAGGCATTAGAAGGATTCCTCTATGGCAGTTTTTATATGTGCCAGTTCTGTGAATGCTTCATATTTTAAGAATGTTACACTGTCGTTGAATTAGTTCCCACAAAGCAAGCAGAATGTATGAAGCAGTTGTCACCATGCAAACATCGAAAATTTATTCACCTAAACTAGTGGTACTGCCTCTAAGCCATCGCGTTCGAAGGTGCTAACAGTCTTGCAAATTCTGTAAGTGAATTTGGAACTTAAAATAATAGAAACCCAGGGGAGGGGGAAGTTCTCATAAAATGTTAATTATCAGAGGAAAATGTGCAAATTATTTTAAATCAAGTCATGTTTTGTACTGTGTACAGTCTGTCTTTTTCTGAAAGTTTCCTCCACCAAAAACCGGAAAGGGTGGGGGAGAGAGAGAATAAGAGGTTGATCATGGAGGGGGCTTACCCAAAATGCAGACTTCTGAACACACACACACACACACACACACACACTGAACAATGGGAGATGTTTCTTGTGAAAGCTTGAGGTTTTCTGGGAAAGCTGTCAATGTTCTGCTCAAAATTCCAGTGAAGCAAGAGACCAAAAAAGGAACAGTACCTTGGACAGCTCCAAAGGGCCATGCTAAGGTAGCTACAGGATATGTTTTCTCTGTGCAGAAATGGAAACTTGATGTAGGCAGACAAGACCTGGAATGTGGAAGGTTCTGTTTCCTTTGAGAAGCTTGGTTGGTTTGTTAAGGGGCCTTTGACTTCTTCTGTAATCTTTCCCTTCTTAAGGCCAGGGAGACTGAAGTACTGCATCAGCTGTGTTATCTGGCAGGGAGAGCCCTGCAGACAAGACAGTTCCCCCATCAACCCATGCTAGCAGCCTGAACCTTGTCTTGATCAGAGTTTTCAGTTCCTCACTTCAGGGTCCCTGGGTTGTGACATACGTTTTCCAGTATCTTTGTAAGTGGAACAAATGCCCTGATCTTGAGCCCAGGGAGATTTGTTAATTCTTCTTCAGGCCTTCCACACAGTCATCACAAACTGGCCTTCAAATCTTTCCTCCGTTTTAAAAGTAGCTTTTCATCTGCACTCATTTAAAGCAGCACCGTACCGCTTTAAACAGTTAAGGCTTCTCCCAAAGAATCCTGGGAACTGGTAGGTTATCAAGAGAGCTGAGAGTTGTTAGGATATCCCTATTCCCCTCACAGAGTAACAGTTATCAGAGTGGTTTAACAATCAAGTCCCCTTTCCAGAAGACGCTAGGAAATGTAGCTTTGGGAAGGGATAAGAGTAGCTATGACTGGTTCCTGCTGTTGTATCTACCACTGAGCTATATTCTTATCCCCTTTTCAATTCATTTAGGGCATACCCATTACCATTGGACCTCATTGTAGTTCTTCATGAACTGGTCATAAACACTGCCCTGCAGATGTGAATTCCAAGGAAAGAGCAATAGCAAGGCACCTTTCAGAGAAACATATCTGCCCCATATGCTCCTGAGAAACCCCTTTGTTTCCTGAAACACAGTTTGGAAAGCTACTGGCATAATTAAATGTTGACCCAAAAAGTCATAGCAATATTGCAGGGTCTCCTCACACGCAATGTCTCAAATAAATTTGAGAGTGCTGTCTTCTAAGCAATACATGCCAACCATCTGGAAGAATTGGGATAACCTCGTTTGTAATATGACCTCGTTACTTTAGAATCACATCATTTCTATCCAACTGCCACTCAAGAAATACATCCTTTCACTTGATTACATCCCAAATAGACACAATAAAGTTATCATTTCTTCTCCCTCCCTACACCTTTGTAAAAATACATTCTGTGAATTCCTCTGTACCCAAAAAAGCTGCTTATTTTCCCCTCAAAATGGAGTAGTGTTTATGCAACAGCGAATGTTGCCGAGTATTCTAATTAACAGCTCACTGAAGGGCATTCAAGACATGCAAATGTACAGATTTCTATTTCTGTGCTGCTGACTTGTTTTCTTCAAATGATGCTCACCTTAACCTTGCATCTGCGCTACTGCTTAGTTTGTTTTCATGGAGTTTTCCTATTGTATAGTGGCAGTAACTCAATATAGACATCAAAAGAACGATGTGCCTGTGTGCAGTTACCTAAATATCACCTTTATGTAAACATCTGAATATCACAGTAATCCAGCAGTTATGAAACAGTTTTACCTTTCTATGTTTACACATTATGAGTTGATTAGAGGAATTCCTCATTTTTTACTATTGAGGTGTGCATTTTGATATATTGGACTTGAGTTGCTGGCTGAAAGGATTGGCTGTATTCCTGGAGATAAGAGAGCGCAGCAGCTCCAGTGGATGGTCAAAAGGGCAGTGCCACAACAATGGTTCTGTGCAATCTATGGAGCCCCAAATGCACAACAAAAATGTCCTGATTCAGCCAGGCTACATTTTATACATACACGACGGCTATGGACATGGTATATAAAATATCCCCTGACAGTCACATAGATTTCAGCAATAACTTGACAGAGTATACGAAAGAAACAGGTTGAAGTCCTGTAGCCAGCTCAAGGTTTCCACAGCTTACTGTTCTTCAAACTTTAAGCCTTTAAGGTGAAGCCTTCACCTTCTAAGTTGACTCAAGGACTCCACTCACCCCCTTGTTCAACCTTCCACTTTGGGGTTATTTTAGTGGAGCACGCAGCTTCTTTATAGATGCTCTTGGAATCTGACAGGTCCCTTGGCAGTTCTGTGGAAATTGACATCCACCTCCAAAGTCTATAGGATTGTTCCCACAAACTCAAGAGACTGGTTCTGCCCATCTGTATATGAAGCTCTATTTCGGTTGCTCTTGCTATTCCTTCCTTCCTTCCTAATATTCAATCCCTTGTTAGAATGTTCAGGAACACACATTTTGTTTTACAGTGGTACCTCTGGTTACGTACTTAATTCGTTCCAGAAGTCCATTCTTAACCTGAAACTGTTCTTAACCTGAAGCACCGCTTTAGCTAATGGGGCCTCCTGCTGCAGCCGTGCCGCCACCGCGCAATTTCTGTTCTCATCCTGAAGCAAAGTTCTTAACCCGAGGTAATATTTCTGGGTTAGCGGAGTCTGTAACCTGAAGCATATGTAAGCTGAAGCGTATGTAACCTGAGGTACCACTGTATGTGGGTTTACAGACTCCTCTTGGACATGGAGAAAGTTCAGAAACAAACACACACACATATATATACACACACAAACCGAGAGACACACCCTTTGGGGAACCAAAATAAGCAGCATTTTTGTTCTTTTAAAACCTAATTCTTCAGACGCTTTACACAGCAGGAGCCCCAAATTGCAAATATTGTAGCTATTTAAAATTCATTTATTCGTTAGTACTTCAATAGGACTGCTGTTAAGTGGGTCACTCAAACACATTCTCCCTTTTTTCTAGATATTCTGTACATCAAAAGCAGAACTTGAATAATACTAAAGGTTTATCATGACATTACTAAAACTGTGCACTTTGAATTTCCATTTTGTATCTTCTTAAATAATGTACAAATAACTATTTTTGCACATCTTGGCAGCACACAGCTCTTTATTTTTAAATTATCTCAAAACTATCTTAACAGTAACCCAAAGCTCACTCAAATAGCATTTTAATCTATTGTCATATGTCTAGGATTACATAGCCTCCAGCTCCAAAATCATGTGTTGCATCTTTTAGGTTGAAATTTGACCAAATGGAACTGGGCCAAGCATTTTTGTAGTTGCTCTTGAGGAATGAAAAGATACCCAGGCACATGTCTGTACCTTTTGAATAGCAAAACATTGCAAGCAGTTAAAGGAACAAACTTGCATAGCTCTAGATTGAAACAGATTGTATAGGCTCATTTTGAAATTGCTGTTTCCAACGTCGTCGTCTTCTTTTTTTAAAGAATTTTATAGAGAATATTAAACTTCAAACTCCTGATTCTATTTTAGGTAGGAGTGTTCTGAACTATCTCCTCACCAAATATCAAATATAGTCTGTATGTGTGTGGGAGCTTATGGTTTTAACTAGTCATTTAATTGCCCATAGGTTACAGAGCACTGGCATTAAAAAAAATGGTTTTCATAGTGAATATGTGATAAGGAAAGGGCACTGAATAACTTTCTGCAGGAAGATTGTGACTTTGGTGTAATGGCTGGTATCCACAAACTATTTGAGGGGAGATGATCAATAGCTAGACCCACAAATGGTGGTGTATCCACAACGCATATACTGGGTGTTCTACAACTGTGCGCCCATATGAAGTCATACTGTGATGCCTTGCCTGTTGATGTACTCTTAGTTACAGGATCTAGGCAGCTGATTATTTTTGTCTTAATGGAATCCTTGATTTAAAAGGTAAAAAATGCATTTCGACCCTTCCCCTTTTACTTCTCTGGAGTTGGACCCAGCAGAAGATCCAAAAAGTGCTTTGATGACTAGATTGTAGCAGCCCACCTCACGGGGCTCAAGGTGGTATACATGGCTCTTTGTAGAATTGCAGGTGACATAGTAGTCAACTGGTAGGGTACTGCACTAGTAGAATTCACCAATTCCCCACACTTCACTATTTATACAGCTCTTGTTGTAAAGTACTTCAGTGATTAATAGAAAATGATACATACCGTACTATCAGTGTGCTATCATGGTTGGTGAACAAGCTGTATTTTTGATGTTGTGTCCCTGTCAACATATCCTTAGGTCTTCGTATCAGTATAACAAATTTATATAGGTGATGTATGAAATGTACAATTTTTACCTTTTAATCCATGAACTGCAAGGCAGATTGTGGAGTTTATCTGTGAATGGCACCAGGTGCTTTGTCAGTAGGCAGCTAAATGCTAATTTTATTCTCTTTGGACAGTGTTAAAAATTCATAAGGGATAACTTTTTATGCTAAAAGATTACACTATTTGATGCTGTTTTGAACAGGGATGGAAACAGATTATTATTATTATAGCAGCAGCAACAAGAACAAATGTGTCTGGGTGCGGCTTTTTTGTTTATTTCCATTATCACAGATGGTATAAACTTAATGAAAGAAGCTAGCAACTTTTTAAAATTCATTCCCACTGCTTGTGCCAGTGCTTAAATTCATCTTTTTCCAAAGTGTCTTTAAAACTTCTTCAGGTTTAAGACCAATTTTCAGATATGAATCAGCTGGAAGAATTTTCCCCACTGCAAAATTGCTTTGATGCAGTACTTCCAAATTATTGTCATAGCTGCATAGAGATGTTCATTGTGTCTGCACTCTTATCGAAAGCTTAATGGAATGTCTACTATACCTTCTCAGTGTTTATTGGGCCATTCATAAATGGCTTTAAAGACTTGAAGCAGAACAATCTTACTTCCTTAGTAATCTCACTCTTAATTTATTTTAATGCTTTCTAGACAAAAGCTATTCATATCCAGTATCAAGAACAATCTTAGCTTTCATAGCCATCAAACCATGTTATTGAGCTTAATATATATCAGCAGTGTAGCTCTATAGAAAGTAGCTACTAGGCTTATTGAAAAAAGCTGTATGCTCTGTACCTAATTTATGATATCAAGAGTAGTAGTAATAATAAAATGTAAAAATACATTTTTCACTTTTTGAACCAATAAGCCTGATTTCTATAGATCCACGATCCCGCAATTATTGCAGTATATAGTACAATTGCATCTTCGGCACAATTAACTTGCATGATTTCAACCTTGTGCAGTTAAAGCCAGCTGGTTGAAATTAGCAAATTAAATGCTTGCAAGGTGGGGAGCTTACAAGCTCTTTTGGGGCTGGGTTTTCCCAGCACAGAAAGAGCGTCCAAGTTTTCCTCCTTACTTACAAAGCAAGTCCTGATCAGAGTACAGGCTCTGGAATGCTCTTGTGAGATTCTGTGGGAACTCGGATGACCCTGTGAGGTCTTGTGAGAGCATCCCCAAGCCTGCTTGGTATTCCAGCTCCAGAAAATAAGGATGCTCACATGGGGGCAGTTCCAAGGGGCACTTCGAGTATATGTGTTTTGGCATATATGCACCATCCCCTTGCATAAGATGCAATCATATTGTATTCTGTATACCAAAACCATTTTCCCCACCCATTCCCTGGCTTTACATTTACATTTCTAGGCATCTCCTATTGCTTTTTTCAAATTATGAAAAATAATAGCTGTTAATTGTAGCACTCAAGCGGGGCTAGATGAAATCCAGTTAAACTATTGCAGTATTCTTTCCCTCCACAGAAGGACAGCACTGAAAGCTAAGATTATTCTTGATGCTAGATATGAATAACTTGCATAGAAAGCACTAAAATAAAATTAAGAGTCAGATTACTAAGAAAGTAAGATTACTGAGAAAGTAAGATTGTTCTGTTTAAGAGTCTCTTAAGCCATTTATGAATGTCCCAATAAACTAGACACCAACTTTTTCTCATTTTGTTTTCTGTACAGATATCCCATGCATCCCAATGCTGGAAAGAGTTAATATACAGCCTAGCAAAATATTTTTTTAAAGGAAAATAGTGTTTATAAATTGCTGTGGGGAGGAACTACCCTTGCTAGGTTTCACTAGTCATTTTCCCTTCCTTATATCCTCCTGCAGTTGTAAAATGGGAGGTACATAGCTACTAAATTAAATACCTATTTCTGAGTATGCTTTAGCTGCGTAATATATACATTCAAACTCTGTCAATGGTCAGTGATTCTCTTTAGGATTTTACTCTAATTGTCCCACAACTTTATTACAGTGGACCCTTGGGTTATGTTACCTTCGGGTAACTTAACTTTCAGGTTGCCAACATGGCACACCCGGAAGTGTATACTTCCAGGTTTCGCCCCATGCGCAGAAGCACCCTATCGCGCATGCGCAGAAGCAGCGCCTCATGTTGCAGTCTTTTCAGGGTACATAAGGACCCCCGGAATGAATTAAGTTTGTATCTGGAGGGTCCACTGTAATGTTATACTAAGATCTGTAATCAGTGGGTTTACATTCTTGCTTAATCAGTAACCCTATTGTACTGTCACATATTTTTCTTCTTTTATTTTTGTTGTCATTATTTTAGTTCTATTTCAAAATCAAATTCCATGAGACAACTGGAAATTGCAGAGTTTGGAGAAAATGAAGGATAAAGTGCGAGACTGGTTACACTACGCTCAGATTAAAGAAGTTTTTAAAAATGACAAAAAGCTAGGGTTCCAGGTGGAGAAATCGAAGTTGGAAACAGAACTGTTAGAGCCTAAGACTAAGGTATTATCAAGAATGTATAACTTGCTGCTGAAATGGAATACACAAGACGAAATGGTTAAATCGGTTATGATAAAGTGGGCTCAGGATATTGGGCATAATATCATGTTTGAGGACTGGGAAAGGTTGTGGACCACTGGGCTGAACTTCACTGCATGTAATGCTCTGAAGGAAAATGTAATGAAAATGATATATAGATGGTACATGACCCCAGTTAAACTTGCCAAAATATACCATTTGTCTGATAATAAATGTTGGAAATGTAAAGAACATGAAGGAACATTCTTTCACCTCTGGTGGACTTGCCCTAGAGTGAAGGCCTTTTGGGAAATGATATATAATGAGTTGAAAAAGGTATTTAAGTATACCTTCACTAAGAAACCAGAGGCCTTCCTTCTGGGCATTGTCGGCCAGAAGGTGTTAAAGAAGGACCGAACATTTTTTATGTATGCAACAACGGCAGCAAGGATACTCATCGCCAAGAGCTGGAAAACTCAAGATCTACCCACACTGGAAGAGTGGCAGATGCAACTGATGGACTATATGCAACTGGCCGAGATGACTGGCAGAATCCGAGACCTGGGAGAAGAGAGGGTCGAAGAAGACTGGAAGAAATTCAAGATTTATCTACAAAAGTATTGTAATTTGGTTGAAGGCTAAGAAGGATGCTAGATCATAATTAATTGCCTACCATTGAATTAGATTTGAAATTGACGATAAGTGAGATTGAGGGAAATATAAAATTTGTGGAGAATAGATCAAACTAATTGAACAAAATTTAAGAATATAAACAAGATGATAAATTGCTGGGAAAAATTTATAACGATGTAAGTGGGAGTGGGAGACGTGAGGGAGTCCAAAGAAGTTCTGGAAAATGTGTTATGATTCATGTTATATTGTTTATTATTTTTGCATTTTGTATTTTAAAAAAATCCTAATAAATATTTACAAAATCAAATTCCATGTTTTAAAAACTGGTGTGGGGTTTTGCCACTTGTCACCTGTGAGTGCCAGTGTGCCACCAGTATTTCTTGTGAAAGTTCTCAGTAAATATCTTCTCAGAATTCACAGTGCATGAGAGACTGTTTGCTCCTGCTGAGGTCCCATTTGCACAGGCTCAGTCTCTTCTACATGTCTCAAACCTCTTTAAACATGCTCTCATTTCATTGGATGCAAAATCAGACACCCACCTCCCTTCCATTCTGAGCAAAGGCTGGGTGAATCAGTGCAGCAGTGGTTTATGTAGGCAACTTTTTGCTGCTAATGAAAAAAACCACAAACAGCATTTTGTTTTCTTGACTTTCTTCTGCTCTTTTTGACTTGGCAGCTATTTTGTGTTACGCCACACCCGTAACACTTTCTAAATGTGCTCACTGCCCCAGAAAGCTTGGGGACTCCTATTTTAATCAATAGATGCTTTACTCGTTTTATAGCGCCACTAGATGTTGCATTTTCAACTGCAATAGAATCTGCTTTGGAGGTGGAAAGATTTTATCAACAAGAAAAACTCAGAACATATAGACTAGCTGAGAAAAATATATGCGGCTGCATACATACTTATAGCACTCCGTCCTGAACCCCTGGCCTACCTGGCAGCAAGTCGGTATGCTAAGTCCAAAGTTCAAAATCTGAGGTTTGATCCAAAGTCAAAAGGTCAGGGAACAAGGTTCAGAGTCAATTCAAGTAACCAAGTCTGAAGTCTAGCAGGCAGGATACAGTTCAGAGTCAAACCTGAAAAGCCTAACTTTTGTGTAGATTGAATGTTGTGGCACACAACAGGACAGGACAAATCTATGACAAAGTGTCAGGGATGGAATTAGCTGCTCAGCACACCTTCTGTCTCCTCAAAATCTGTTCCAGGAAGCATTGGAGGTGCTGCAGTGGCAGCAGGGAGAATTGGCAGAACTTGTGTCCCTCTCCATTCCAGTGACAGAAGCCTCAGTTGGAGCAAAGAACCTATGTGGGGACATATTTGATAATGATGCTTAACTGTCTTGGCTCTGTGCTTTGTTGTTATAAGAAAAAATGTTATTAGACCCAACTGTTATTCTTACAATAGACAAAGGAGTCATGTTGGATTCAGGTACAGAGAAAGAAAACAACAACAAACAAAATATATCAGTCTTTTTGAGGGGCAAAGTGGCATTCCAGCTTGCACTTTTAATAACTGCTGGAGTATTCTCATATCCTTGGATTTAATATATTAATAGGGAGGGGAAAAGGGCAGTTGGTCATCACTGTGAGTCCATTTTTTTTTTAGTGACCTCTGCAAGACTCCCATCATTTGATTCAAAATACTGCTGGGATGTTGACAATAGGTGTCAGTACCAGTAAAAACTGAAGGAAGATTAGGTACATTTATTTGTTGCAGCATTAAAGCCACCATAATTATGGGTCATTTTCCCAGCTTATTGGTAATTAAGTGTTTTAATTGCCTCCGGTTCCAAAGAATTAGTTAAGCTTTTCCATTATGCATATTGCATTCCACAGTCATTGTCGTTTTTCATACAATAAGCTTAATGACATCATAGAAGTCAATTAGATCTTTCAAGGGGATGTACTGAAGTATATTTATTTATACCGTGTGGATTAAAGAAAAAGTTTCTGAACAGCCTTGATAATGGTGTTTTGTGCAACGCAGAAGGATCTAAAGGCCAAGTATGTCAGAGTTGTTCCCTTTTCTGCTTTCTGAATGCAGTGGGAAATTGAAGAGTGTGGATTTATGTCTCAGACTAGCTAGATTGTTCACAAAGCCCACAGACAAGAGAGCTCTTCCAGAATTTTACAGCAGCTGTTCAGAGCCTAGCAATGTTGTTGGGTTCTTATTACTGGCAATACCAACAGTCAGTAGTCTCTGACTGAAAGAATATTAAGGCATTATCACAAGGAATTCTTCCATTATTTCCAGCGGTGTTGGTAGGGAGGGTTGGCATTTGTAATTCAAATTAAAACCCTACATTACCCAGAATGTATGTTAATATTTTAAAATTAATATTTGCCAGTGGCTAATTTGAGATATTTTAAAAGCATTCTTAGTATCTCTTGTGAAAATGTCTTTAATCTTCAACTTGAAATGAAAACTAAGTAAGAGAATTTAGTGAAAATGAAAAGATGCTTTGTGAAGGGAGAAGTTAAGAAGTTGAAAAGAATTCATATTAGCAGATTGTAAGGTATTGTGTCTCAGGTGTATTTTTTAAAAAGACTTCTTTAGAAATCAATTTCATTTCATTGTTGTTCGCTGATATATTGATGGACACAAGAGGCCAGGCCCTAGATGGATAAGGCACAAATAAATGTGCTGTGTGCAGTTTTGGGGCTGATAACCGCTGTTGGGATAGCTCAGTCAGTAGAGAATGAGTCTTAATCTCTGATTACTCTTAATCTCTGGGTTTTGGGTTCCAGCCCCATGTTGGACAAAAGATTATTGAATTGCAGAGTGTTGGACTAGTTGACCCTTGTGGTTCATTCCAGCCCTACAGTTATATAACTCTACAACTCTATAGCATTTATATCCATTTAGATGCATACTTTTGAAACCTGATGATTAAGAAATGTGTTGGTATGGGTCTGGCCTTTTTCTTCTGTTTCTCGTATTGTAATCTGAGCATGAGCAAAAGAAGCACTTGTCTGAGAGTGCCAAGTTATGGCAGGGAACAGGAAATGCCTGGAGAAGAGATGTGATGGTCTTGGGTTCTGCTTAGAAACAGGTGACATTAAATAATTTCCTGAGAGTTTTGTCAACTGAGACTAATAGCAAGAGCACCTAGAGCACCCTTCTGCAACATGATGTCTTCCAGATGTTTTGGACTTCAATTTCCATCCTAAGAGCATAAGAAGAACCTACTGGATCAGGCCAGTGACCTATCTAGTCCAAAAACATCCTGTTTTCACAGTGGCCAACCAGATGCTTGTAGGAAACCTGCAAGCACAAGAGCATTTTCGATAACTGGTATTCAGAGGCAGAACATAGTCCTCACCGCTAGTATCCATTGATAGCCTATTCCTCCATGAATTTTCCTAGTCCTCTTTTAAAGCCATCCAAGTTGGTGGCCATCATTGTCTCCTGTGGAAGGGGGTTCCACCATCCCTGACTATTGGACACATTGGCCGGTGGCTGAAGGGAGCTGAAATTCAAATCTCAAAGGTACCAGGCTGCGGAAGACTGGCTTAGATACTTGAGAGTTCCTGGGGAACACCTTAGCAAGACTGAACCTTGATAAGTCCATGTAAAAAGATTGGGCATTAAATGAAGTGGTTGTAAATAGCATGAGGACATCTCCATCCATATCCTTCAAACTTCATTTCTTTTATGCCTCTCTCGTTCCCCCTCAGCAGCTCCAGTTGTAGTTTCCACAGGTTTTCTAGATGTTGGGCTAAAACCATGTTTGAGCAATATGGGAGATATATATTTTATGGTCATGGCTGGGTCAGAAATTCATGCACCTTTTAAGTGAAACTCTGCCATACTATGACTTGATTAAGTAGACATAGCCACCATATGGTAACCACTGGTGGGGCAGGGGGAGCACACCGCCCCAGCACCATTGGGGAGGGGGGTACCATTGCAGCTGCCCCCCCACGGACATGCGCCGCGCACCCCCCACTGTGCCGGACCATGCAGCTTCACCACTGATAGTAACCTCACCAACTGGAGGATAAAGTATTATTTCCAAAGATGGTGAACTAAAATCCTCTTTATTCTCTATTCAGTATCTTCGGCTGTTTGGAGTGCATGCTTCTAAATTCCTTTGTGCTTCTCTGATTAGCCATCTCCTTGGTATGTTTCATTACTTAAAGCCATGTCCTTGTATTTTCAACATGTGCTCAGATTTGTATTGCCAGCCAAACTCAGAGACAAGTCAGTATTGAGTCATCCTCAAAGTTTGCATGGAAATTCATCAGTTTTGATTTGCAAAATTCTGTTTCCCCTAGTGTCGCTGCCAGGAATCACCATTATACTTTAAAATCAAATAGATTTATAGCTGCAGTTTTGTTTAACTGTATGCTGCTGTTCTCAGTTACTGAGCATATTCTACTCCTAGTTTGAACCTCTGGAAATTTTAGACCTGGGTGATAGAAGCAAAGCTTGCTTCCTTCCTCCCTCCCTCCCTCCCTCCCTCCCTCCCTCCCTCCCTTCCTTCCAACATGTTTACATGAGCACAAGCTTAAGGGCCAGATTCTAGCTGGATAGACTCTGATAGGCATCCAACTCAGAGGAATTGAATTTTGTCCAGTGCTGGCCCTGCCTTATTATGGTCTGCAAATGAACAGATTGCTGCATCCCTACAGCAGGCTGCACAATCACTGGAGCTAGGTTGTTGCAGGTTCACCTGTGATACAGCATTCATGAAAACAGAAGATTCATTGTGCCGTGGCTTTGTAGAAGCATAAGGAATCTTTTAATGGCAGGGGGCACGATTGTTCCTTCAGACATCCTATTACCCGTTTAGCAATGCCGTTCAGAAGTGTGGCTTCCCTGTTGGGGAGAATGCTTGCCCCGAATACATATGGATTCTAATCAGTGTCCCAGATGTCCTCTTCCTTTTCTCCAAGAATTTTTTATATGAATAATTAGTCACAATGGGGACAATTTACAGTCTGCAAGGAAAACACTTCTTACATTTATTCACAAAGGAGTCAATTTAAAGTCTGTGAGGGAAATGCCGTGTTTCTTAATTTTGATCCAGGACTAAAATACTTTCATGTATCAGTATTTTGCATCCTTAAGGGTACTGTTGACTGTGCCACATTAGGCTGTGGAAAGGAAAAGGCAAATAGTTATCAATGAGAACAGAACACCCTTTTAGCAATGCACAGATACAGACAAACATCCTACCAAACCACTAAATGGGCAAGCTTGAATTCTAGATGTTGGTTTGATTACTAATTTATTAAGGAATTCAGTATTTAAGGGAATATTATAAAGCTTTTAGAAACTTCCTCATTTAAGTGAAATTAATTACTGCTTAATATATTACACCTTTATGTACTGATATATTTAACACCTGACCTAATTAATTTGTTCTATAAAATCAATGTGAGGCGAACCACCAGAGTTCCTTAGATGCCTTCTGAACAAGGTTATCAATTTATCTATCATCTCATGCATTACTTGCCTTCCAAATAGGAGCTTAGAGCAGTGTACTTCGAGCTAGCCTATTTTTCTCAGCAGCCCTGCACAATAGGTAAGGCTGAGGGATGCTGACTATAGATGTTCAAAGCGCTTGTGCATGGCTCCCCCCACCCCAGTTTGCTTTCTCTTTTTGTGCTCTTTTCTTGCAAGCACTAAAACCAGAATTGGGGAACTGAAACCAATGCCCCCCCCCCAACAAAAATACATTTCAACACATGAAGAAATGGTTTCTGATAGACTTCTACATCTTATGCAAACCTTCCACAAGATGGTTGACCAAATGCATTTGTTGGTTTCTATTATTTTTTTCAAGAAATCAGAAGAAAAATAGACACTGAAATCTTGTCACATTGAGATGAAACGTCTATTAATATGGAATTTTTTGCTTCAGATTGGAGTATGCAATGGTAGCTAAACTGTTGTATTAATAAACCATAAGTGTGTAGTAAGTTTTACTGAAATATTTGCCTTGCATTTTCAATTTATAAATTCAGAGTTAGCACTTAAATTGTTTTATTCTGACCTTTTCTTTCTACACTCCTAACACATCATTTGAGACAAAGTGTAGACCAAGAGATGCTGTTCTCTTATGGTGATATAAATCTCTAATATTTACAACTTAACTGAAGCGGGAGGATATAGAACAGTGATATTTTAGTAACAAAATGAGCTCATTTAATTTTCACAATACAGGTCTGATGTGTATTTATTGCTTAATAAAGAATTGGTTCCCTATTAAAGAATAAGAATGACTGAAATAAAATGTCATCATCCCCCCTTAAAATTTGTATCTGGTTGAGAACTGAGGAATACATAAGTAAACAAATAAGAAATATTTCGGCTATAATGTTCTTGTTTTGTAATGACAACAATAATGCACAGTTCTAGCCACGGCACTGCAATAATGTTGTGTGAAATAGCTGCTTGTCTTACTGGATCAAATGTTTTTATGGTGAAATCTGTCATAATTGCCCATGAACACCATTGAGTGTGGAGGCTGCAGTCAGAGTCAGCAACGTAATTGGCACAAGAGCCTGGAGAAATGGGTCAGTGCTTCTGACTGTTAACCAGAAGGTTGGTGGTTTGAGCCCACCCAGGGATAGCTGTGGACAGGATTCCTATATTGCAGCTGGTTGGGCTAGATGACCCTTCTGTCTCTACGATTCTATGATGAACTGGCATGTAGGAGCTGGCACATTAATGAGCTTTGAAGGAAGTTGTTCACCCAAATGAGTCTGAAGGACTTTACTCGCTGCCTTTCCCTGCTTCTCCTGGATCATTGCCTGCAGCTGAGAAAAGAAGGAGAGCCTGTTGGATCGGGCCAATGGCCCATCTAGTCCTGTATCCTGTTCTAACGATGACCAGCCACATGCCTTTGAGATATCTATAAGCAGGACCTAAGCACAACATCACTATCCCCTCCTACATTTTTCAGCCACTGATATTTAGAAACATGCTGCGTCTGACCATGAAGGCAAAGCATAGCCATCATGGCTAGTAGCTAATGATAGCTTTATGCTCCGTGATTTTGTCCAATCCTCCTTTAAAGCCATCCAAGCTGATGGCCATCATCGTGACTGCATTCAGACACCATTTTCCCAATGTTTCCTTAGCGGATAATTTCCATTTTTGGAAATCTGGAAATTTTAGTGCTCATTTCCATGTTAATTGCTTCCCAAAGGAATCTGTTTGCAACCTGTTTAAGAAGGAAAATTGCAGGATGAAATTGGGGGCAGTATCTTGGCATATAGTTCTTTCCATGGGTGAATCATGGGGAAAGAAGAAGCACAAAAAGTGGTGACTTTTTGAATGATGTCCGCTTTTGTGTCATACTACGGCCACTAAACGTTAATGAAATTAAGTGTGACATTGCGGTATATTGATCAAAAAGCCACAGTTCCACAATTCAACAGGCAATTCCATAGGTTAACTATGCACTTGTGTGAAGAAGTCTCTTTTGGTGTATATGCATATGTTTAAAAATGCATTCTTAAACTACTGGTATTTTCTAAGTAAAGTATTCCCTGAAGACTCAAAAAATATGTGTATATGACATAGGAATTAAAGCCAAATAATTTCATTTGCTGTATATACGCAGAATCAATTTTCTGATTATGGTACTGTTTTCTTTCTACTTCTCAGTGTCTTGTCTTTGAAGATGCCCCCAATGGAGTCAAGGCATCACTGACAGCGGGAATGCAAGTGGTGATGATTCCAGATGAAAACCTAAACAAAGATCTTACGAAAGAAGCAACTCTAGTACTCAAGTCGATGGCTGATTTCAAACCAGAATTGTTCAGTTTACCACCATTTGATTGAGAATAGTTTAATTTTTAAAACATTTTAATTTAGCCATATTGATTTCAGGGGGAAAAGGCTTTTTAGACTATTGTAATCATATGTTCTACTGTTATTATTAGACTGCTGAAAATAAATCTCATTTATTAAAATTGCACAGATGGAAAGATTGTACACCAGACCCCTTGCCCTTGAAACTTAAAGCCACTTAGATGGGAACTCAAAAGGCCCACCCAGTACTAAACACAGGAGGTAGATTTTCAGAGGGATTGCAGCATATCAGCTGTGATCGCGAAGAAATGTATCTCACCCAGACAGCAGTTAGCCTTAGGCACAAAGCTCTCATTGGTGCCAGTCATTGGGATCTTGAAAATCCTCATAGGCCATCATGGAGTTAGGGATTGGCTGGGCAACTATTTCCATTCTGATTAGGTCTCATTGGCACTCAATTATTGGTCTAGCCCATCTGTTCAGACTCATTCTGTCCCACTGTACACATTTTGCCTGCCCTTTTTACATTAAGTGCACATTGTTCAGTGCTCTTCATCTGTAAAATATTCAGTTTGTACACATCTTTTACATAAATTATGTACTTTTGTGCACAGAAAATGCATTGCAAAATCTGGAGAAGTGCATAATCTGACTGGGCGTTCCGATCCACCCGCAAGTTCAGGTGTGTCAAGTTGGGTTGGACCATTCCAAAAAACAAAACAAGAAACCAGATCAATTACTCCCTCATCCCTAAAAGCAGTATAGAGAAAAGCAGTATATGCAGGTTCCTTTACTGTGTCTAAATGGGCCTCGAATTATGTCTTGTTTTTTTTTCTGCCTTGCTTAAAATTCCGCATTTCTATAATGTTCTGGCTTCATCTTGATTGGGGGATATTATGTACTATAAGCCCATGATACAAATTCTGTTGCAAAATTCTTACTTGCCTGGATCAAAGCCAGACAAACAGGTTGTAAGACTGCAGGCAGGACTCTGCTAATTTGAACGTTTCTTTCAAAGTAATTGTTTTAGTTGTGTGGTTATAATTCCTTTATACAGTTGCTACCAGCCCAACAGAATATTCTCTTGTCGTTGTCTTTGCTTGCACAGACTGGCCATGTTCCTTTGCTGTTCTGTTTTTATTTTCATTGTGCTTTTTCCTTCCCCAGCAGTGCCAATGGTAGAGAAAACGTCTCTTGCTAGCTTCAGGATCCCTCTGCTAAGTGCCAAAACAGTTCTACTTCTCCTCCTCCCTTTTTATCTTGATTAACCTTGTCTGGTGACTTCGTGATTGCATCATTTGTTCAGATTCAGTTTGCTGGGTGATGTTTTCATTGTTGCCTTTTCTGGTGCTTTGATCAGAACTGCACCATCCTCACATGTCTTGAGATGGCATCTGCAATGTTGCCCATGGAAAACAGAATTGTATGTACCTAGCACTGACCCGTATTCAAATTCTTTATCAGGAAAAAGCAAATAATTGGATTTAAATAAATTCTTCTGATCAAGGTGTTTGCATTTTTGTTTTTGTTTTTCTTTTCTGTAATTCCATTTCTGCTATCCCGGAGAGAATGAACAGTGAACCAGGTAGAGTGGTGAGGGCCACTTCCTGGATATCCTGCTCTGGATTTTTAAAGGTTCACCTGATACCACCCACATGTTCTCAAGCTTATTGCTAAAGAAAAGGAGGCATTTTTTTTTTTAAAGAGGGGTGAAGAATTGTGGATTTTATGATGTTACAATATTGTGCCTTATACCAAATCACAAAGTGTGATCATCTCAACTGAAAACTTATACCTAAAGTACCCTAAAGCTTATACATTTGTTTTCTCGCCTACATGATTATAGGCTACTTGGTCAGTACTATTTGGAGAGAGTCTTTAAAGACTCCCTCAAGGCAAATCTAAAAAAAAATGTACCATATTTTTCACTCTATAAAACGCACCAGACCACAAGACACACCTAGTTTTTGGAGGAGGAAAACAAGAAAAAAAATATTCTGAATTTCAGAAGCCAGAACAGCAAGAGGGATTGCAGCGCAGTGAAAGCAGCAATCCCTCCTGCTGTTCTGGCTTCTGGGATAGCTGCGCAGCCTGCATTCACTCCATAAGACGCACACAAATTTCCCCTTACTTTTTAGGAGGGAAAAAGTGAGTCTTATAGAGCAAAAAATGTGGTACTTTAAACACCGACAATTGGGAAACACTGGTCTGCAAGCACTCCAGTTGGAGGACAGCCTTTACCAAAGGTGTCATGGGCTTTGAAGAAGCACAAACTCATGATGTAAGGGAGAATCGTGCTAAGAGGAAGGCACGCTTGGCAAACCCTCACTGTGATCAACTCCCACCCAGAAACCTATGTCCCCACTGTGGAAGGACATGCGGATCCAGAATTGGCCTGCACAGTCTCTTATGGACTCACTGTTAAAACCATGTTCATGGAAGGCAATCCTACTCAGCTACGAGTGATCGCCAAGGAAGAAGAAGAAGACTATTTGGAATGGTGCACCCAATGCCACTCTGAGTCCACAGAGCTGAGATTTGTAGCACAGTGAAACTCAAGTGTTATCCATTAGACCAGTGGTTCCCAAACCTTTTAAGTGGTCTTACTAATTTTTCTGTCCGTTGCAGCAATTATAGCACACTGTGCTAGATGCTGTATAATATAACACTCTTTTTACACCCATAATATGGACCACTTGAATGAAGCTCCTGCATTAGGCTATAGTTCAGGAGAATGTATCTTGAGTGCTATTTTTATAGAAAAAGGGGTGCTGGAACTCACCATCAACACCTCCCTTGTTCTCTTATAATAGCAATGGCTGCCACCTCAGAGATGCTAGAACTGAGTTCTTGTGAGTTCCATCGGGGGGGGGGGGGGGGAGTCCTGGGTATCTTCATGTTGGAATGTTTTGTACTGCTTGATGCTTAATGGACATCAGTCCCTCAGTTTTTCAGAAATTCTTGAATTCAAATTTTCTTTTGGGCCCATTAACCATGCATTACCTAGGACAATTTGCCTTTAATGGAGCTATTTATATCACACCTTTATGTAGCTATTTATATAGCTTTACACAGCCTTCTGCATCTTAATTCCTCCAAGTCTGGTAATGGAATCCTTTGCAATGTGTGCATCCATACCGTTTTCTACTGAGGAGGGTCCTTTCAGATCTGCTAGGTGCAGGATTGGAAAGAAGGTCACCCTTGCTCCTAACTTCACATCCTGAAGGAAAAAGAAGTACTCACAGCCCTAAGAACACTCCTGTTTTTTAAACAAGGCTGCATTTAGGAAGTAGCATGCAAAACAGTGCCTTCTTTGCAGCATAGAATAAAGAAGTAAACCTGAAATGGAGAATGCAAGTTGAAAAAGTCTCAATGAAAAAGAAACATCCCTTAAATAGGTTCTATTATTTCATAGTATTATTGTACAATCTTACGGATTTCCTAAGTGCGGCCAGTCCCTTGCCAAAAGCAAGGTTTTCAGTCAGTACTGATGGGCAGCTTGGGTTCATGCTGGGCTGCAAATGAAGAATGGAAAGAATTGGGAGTACGGTCGTACCTTGGTTTTCAAACAGCTTAGTTCTCAAACGTTTTGGCTCCTGAACGCCGCAAACCTGGAAGTGACTGTTGCGGTTTGCAAACTATTTTTGGAAGCCGAATGTCCAACAGGGCTTCTGCAGCTTCTGATTGGCTGTAGGAGCTTCCTGCAGCCAATCAGAAGTCATGCTTTTGTTTCCAAACATTTGGGAAGTTGAACAGATTTCCGGAACGGATTACGTTCGGCTTCCAAGGTACGACTGTACACTCAAGAGGACTGCTAATTCTTTCCTTTGAATTTGGGTTATCTGACACCATGGTGATGTCAGGTGATTGGAGGTGAGAGGCCCGAGCCACCTACAGAAGAGGTCTGTGGTGGGGGATGAGGGCGTGAGCTCAGGATGTAGCCTGCTGGCTGTATTCTGTTCCCTACCCCTGATATAGGTGATGAAACACTGCCTCTTCTGCCCCCCGTACAAATTTGTTTTCTTATGGAATAGTGGACTTCTCTTACTGATATTAAAATACAGTGGTACCTCAGTTTAAGAACAGTCCTGTTTATGAACTATTCAGTTTATGAACTCCACAAAACTGGAAGTAGTGTTCCTGTTTGTGAACTTTACCTCAGTCTACAAACGGAAGCTGAACAGTGGAAGGGCACCGGTGGCGGGAGGCCTCATTAGGGAAAGTGTGCCTCGGTTTAAGAACAGATTTTGTTTAAGAATAGACTTCAGGAACAGATTAAATTTGTTAACCGAGGTACCACTGTAATTTTATAATCCTAATGTCCTTCTCAGCAGTAATTATCCACAATCTGATTATTCCAACAAAACAGTCTTTGAGTTCCTCAGAAGATTCTCTCTCTCTCTCTCTCTCTCTCTCTCATCCCCCGACACATCCTAATCAATTGGGAACAATTCTTGTTCACTGTATGTGACCAGCTAAGTATTGGAAGGCTGATTTCACATAGAGGGATTCTTGTTTTAGCCAGTATTAATTCAAAGAAAGCATTCCACTCAAATTTCAACTTTTTGTGTTGCCAGGCACAGGAATTGAATCACACTTTTCATCCATTAGCTAATGTCACTATCTGGAGAAAGCTTTCAAGTGTAAAACAGGTGCCTCTTGGGATCTCTTTCCTCCATAATTGCTTGAGTCCAACTGGGGACTTATTAAGTGGAACAAACTCTAATAAGCCAGAATTAATAAATTTACCATTTACTATGACTGGAATGCAACAGCCAGGGCATGTCTCATTTATGAACTTTTCCCAAATGAATGATTACAAAGGTATTGTAAATCTTTAGCAAATACATTCTCAATTTGTTAAATATTAGCTGTTACACACAAGAATTGCAAGGTCACCACCATACACTGCCTACAGTCAGTGTGTTCTGAATTGACCCTTGAAATGTATCAGTAACTTCTTTCTTCCCTAACATGATACACATGACAGTTATGAGGAAATCTCTTCTACCGTCGTACCTTGCTTTGTGGCCGGATCTGTTCCAGAACCCCATCCACAAGCCGAAAAGGACGCAGGGTAAAGCAGTGTACACTTTTGTGCATGCACGAAGCACGATTTAGCGCTTCTGCGCATGTGCAAGCGGCAAACTCGGAAGTACCTGTTCCAGTACTTCCGGGTTTGCTGCTGACGTTTGCTAGAATGGACGCTAGACAAGGCGGACGTTCGCAGAGGTATTACTGTACTTGGAGCTATCTCTTACTTTGTTCTTTATAAACTAAATATTTATATAACACCATAATCAAATTCAAAGGCAGTTTACAATATTTTATTAGGTTTTCCTTAAAGGTCATGATGTGTGGAGCACAGTTTGATTAATAATCAATCTACGGGGGAAATGGATTCATTACTTGGGCATCTGAGAATCTTCTGAATAAATTCTCAATGAACCTAACCTCCAGACCTCTCAGACACCTGATGCCTTCAGCATGCTCATTCACATAAGGGTGACAGCCTCATAAAATTAGAAATGGTGTGACTTGTGCTTATACATATGGTATAGTGTAGAGCAGAGCTGGGGAACCTGTGGCCCCCAATGTTAATTGGCATTCATCATCCATCAATGCCAGCCAACAGAGTCAATAGTGGTGATGGGAACTGTAGTTTAACAACATCTGGAGAACCACAGATCCCCCCATTCCTAGGCTAGAGAGTCATATTGGGAAAGGGGTTTCTGTCCGTTGCCTTTCAACAGAAAATCCCCCCAGAGCATTGTAGGGCTGGGAGTTCCTCTGCTCTACTTTCAGCTCTGTAAAATATTGGTGAGAATCAGCACCCAAAGAATGGCTTCTATGTGAGAAGACTAATAATATTGTTGGCCTTAAGATACAAGAGTGGGCATGCAATAGGTTAAGATGCAGCCAACACAAGACCATCCCTGACAAGCTCATAATGATTGCGATGATGATTGTGGGCTGTTCTTCTGTACTATAATCTCTTGTATCAACAGAGAAACCTAATCCTATTAAAGCCTGTGAATCCAAACCTGACCTGTGAATCCAGATGGCAAGCAAACACATTGCCCATATGTTTGATTTCACTACTTTTCCATGAAAAATCTTTCAGAGAATGAGCTGCCAGTTACAGCGAAACATTGGGGAGTTGTTCTCTAGGAAGATTCTACCTTGACACATTGAAACCTGTAATATTTCATAAACTAGCATTTACGAAAGGAGTGTCATCACCATATATATATTTTCTGCCTCCATTAAAATGTGGGGCCGGGGCCGGGGTAGACACTACTTTCTAAGTCCAGATGCTCCAAAATGTTTGCAACAAAGGAGCCACACAGCATATTAACTACAGAATCTAGTTTTCTGCATGCAATCCCATTCCTTGTGCAGGAACTTAACTAACTTCTGAGACCCTCCTGGTGGTCCCTGTGTAGGGTGAAGTATCCAGTGAGGGGTTTGGAAAAGGGCCTTTTTGGTGATGGCTCCACTTCTGTGAAATTCTCTCTCCACCGAGGTATCTCTGGACTCATATACACACACATTATATATATATATATATATATATATATATATATATATACCCATAGGAGGAGTGGGGTGTGTGTGTGAAGATTTGCTAATTGATTTATTTTCACAGATACATACAGAAGTGAGGAACTTTTCTTGAGTAGCCAGTCATTTTCACAATTCTGTTGAACTGCAATTAATGGTTTTAGGTTTTAAACTGCTGTACAACTGCCATGATATTTTATGAGGGATGGTCTATAAATACTTTTATAAATAAATGTAATGCAGCATTTTTCTGTTTGTTGGAGTTGCAGAACTGTGGTGCTTTTTAAAAGTTATACTTGATTTTCATTGTATTATATTTTTATTGATGTAAACCAATGTTGACCTTATTAGCGAAGGGCAATATATAAAACTTAGTGATTTAATTAAATAGTTTGCATACAGGGACCCTTCTAATTCTATTCTTAAATAGTGTATTACAATGGCTTTACACTGGATTAAAGCCCTGATCTTCCAGGTCTGAGTTCCATACTCCAACCATTACATCACACTGCCGCACAGTGATTGCAGAGTTTGTGTATGTTGCCCAGACAGTTTCTCTGGTTTGCAAATGTGACCTATAGGCACAGAAATGTTTCTGCCCCCTTGAGGGTGATGTGCTGAGTTTGGAAGTGGGAAAACCAGGTTAAAATCCCTTCTCTTTTATAAAGCATCGTTGGTGGCCTTGGGCATGGATCAGTTTCTTTCCACTCATGTCATTGTAGAATTGAAATGCACCTCTCTTAGTGTCTTCTTGGAGGATCAGACTGAAGCAGGGCATCAAAACGCCTCTTGAGTTGTGATGGGGATTCCCACTCCCAGCTGCTCCACCCGGAAGCGTAAGGGCTGCCAGTAAAAGCAGATGAGTCTGCCCGCCAATGTTCCGAACCAAGCTCGTCAATTGTAGGACAAGAGTTCAACAGCTAGACTCAGAATTTAATTTCGTATTTCAAAAGAAATGGCAAGGAAGGAATCCTGAAAGGAGTCATCTAAAGGTCAGAACCATATATATACTTTTACCACTGAACCATCAGTGATGAGGTGGGGGTTGAGGATCTTCTTGTTCATTCTTCGAGAGCCTGCCTTTCTGGGAAAATAGCATTTAGAAATCACAGCAGACAGTTGCCACCGCTTTCTTCCCATCCAGGCTTCACTGGCTTATATTGCTAGGTATTTGATTCAGTTATGAAGTAGAGCAGGGCTGGAAAGTAAGCAAGTTATCCCACCCCCATTCCACAACAGCCCATCTTCCACCAATACTACCCCAATCTGAAATTAAGTGCAAAAATTATGGCTTGAATTAAAATATTTTTAAAATAAAAATATTTTCTGTATCTATATACTTTGAACCATATGTTCAAAGTTGCATCATTAATGAGTTACTGTTATGGAGACTGGGAATTCTTTGGAAGTACAATATTTCTGAGCAGAATAGATGTACTAATCATTCTGGAGCATTATGGATTTGGGTTCTTTTCCCTTGGCACAGGAAGGGAGGGCTATTATGTAAAGGCATGCTTTTAGGGTGTGTGTTCAGGTTGAAATCTAATTATATGTCTCCATTTTTATTTTTATTTTTTTGGGGGGAGGGGTGTAGAAAGGTGAGTAAAAGGGAGCTTGTACAATGAGCTAAAATGCACCTGAGCTGTAATCTAAATTGCTTGTCCTGTATCATATGATAACCTTTTGGAACATGCAGGGGAATTATGTCTTCAAGTCTCTCCACTGATACCTTGGGCAATATCCAGAACACTGTCTGTGCCCATGAGCGATGTGCTGCACTGGGTTATTGACTTTCTGAAGTTTGACTGAAACAGCAGAAACTTGCAGGCTGTGACATGTAGTCATTCTTCTACATATAAACATTCCCAACAGGCTTCAAGCATGGAAGTGAGAGACAATAATTTTGGAACATGAGATGTTACTTTTACTATTTCATTTACCTTTGATTCTGTGCTGATTCAATAGGAAGGGCTATTTGCCAGTTTATGCTATTTTAACATCATCTGAATTGGTAATTTAGTGATTGCTGGTTGGTGGGTTGTGAAGTTCACATGAGACCTTTCTATTGGGACTCTAACTACCTGTTCATCAAACCTTGGTGGTCATGATGTACCTTTCTGAAGACACAGACAGATACATTGGAGGCAGCAGAAAATGTATGCAGGTAAATGACCCCCACTCCTCCAAAAAATCTCATGGAAGCTGCATAGCTGAGCACACATACTGCACCGCATTCTCATTTAAAGTTCTAAATGAACCGTCTGAGAACATCCTGTGAATTTGCTACCCTCTAGGGAGGACTTCAGGTTCCTTAGACTAATTGATGATTTATGAGACGTATGAAACATACATAGTGCATTATATCTGTGACGGATTAGCTTTTTCATCACTAATGATCCTTCTGCCTGGGCTAACAGCTGAGGTTTGTCATTGAATATATTCAGAGGAAGGGAGAAATGCAATGCAGATCATAAGGAACGAATAAGAGAGTCAGGAGAAATGTGTTCAATAAATAGGAATAACAGCTGCAAAATGAGAGAAGCAAAAACAAATGAACAAACTCCAAAATAAGTGCTGCCAACTTGTAAGAGGCGTTCTTATGAATATGGAAACAAAAACTCAAGATTGCTTGCTAATAGATGTAGAAAAAAGAAATCAAAAACAAAAGTGCATAGAATCACAAAAAAGATGGTAGCAAAACATTTTCATCAAAAGATATATGTTCTGAATGTTCTGCTTTTTATTTCAATCATTATACTTCGCATAGTCAAAATAGTTAAGACAATAAATTCTTAGCAGACTTATCTCTGACAACTTAGTCAAAGTTGTCAGCAGTGAACAACAATTTCTTGATAGCCCTATTTACCTAAAAGAAATTGAGGCCACCTTTAAAAACCTGAAACTACACAAAACTCCTTGACCTGATGGTTTTAGCTCCGGATTCTACAAAAGATTCAAGGATATATTAATGCCTTACATACTCCATCTCTTTAATGATAGATTAAAAGAAACTGAAATTCCCAGAACCTGGTTTCTCTCTAGAATAGTTACTATACTTATAAAGTCCTCAAAAAGATGTTATCCTTTCAACCATCAAGAAGGATGATTACAAGGATAATTACAAATCAGGATTACAAGATATTTACTTTTCTGCTAGCCAATTGTATAAAACACTTATTGAAGAAATTGGTTGCCCTGCATGAGGCTGGCTTTGTTTCATGCCAATACATAATGGACCCAATTAGATATTGTTAAATGTCATTGAAAATAGGAAAGGGGAAAAAAGGGTCCTCTATAACAGACATTCTCAAGGCCCTTGACTGCCTTGAGTGGAATTTTTTAGATACCAGGGTGTATTGATACCAAGAAATCTCAGTAAATTATATCGTTAAAATTACTCCCTAGTCTGGCAAACAAGATCTTAGGTGGGGTAGAATCACTTTTGCTCTCTTATCATAGTCACATTGACAATTCCTCCAAAGCTAATGTACCTATTCCAAACCCCCTTCCAGTCTGCTTTGTTTTTAAAATTGAATGGAAAATATAACAACAGACAAGCAAAACTTGTAAGAGGCCTTGAATATTGCCTTGAGAAACAGTGACTTCAGCTATCTTCATATTATAGGTCTCTGTACTCTTGAGTCACCATAAACAGAGGTTGTTCTATGGCACATACCTAAAGTTGCTTAAGTGGTTGACAACTGTGAATAAATATGAGCTTGTAAAACTTTATATTTTAGTAAGCATGGAAGAAACAATGGCCCTTCAAGATCAATAGGACAGAGAGAATGGAGTGGTATGCTTACAAATCGTGTTTCCATGATGACGATTGTGCTGTTATCTACCTACATGAATGTGGGTGCCTCCATTAGCTCTTATTGTTGGTTAAGATTCCTTGTCCTCATGTTATTTTGCTTTGTTTTTATTTGGAAGGCTCTGTGAAATAATTTTAAGGGTGCGCTTCAAAGGCCAATATGAGTCATCTCCACCTTCTTATACACAATCATGTGAACTTATCAGCACCCATGCTTGAGCACAGAAGCCAAGTAACCTCTCCCTTGTCTTGCCAATAAAATCACAGGTACATGATATCAAGAGGTTTCATCAAGGACACTTTGCAGGATTTCAGAGAAGATTTTCTCTTCTACTTTTCATCAGGACCCCGAAGGTGTTGGCTAAACTAAAACAAATAGTGACTCTACAGCATATAGGATTCTCAAGATCTCCAAGTCTACCTCACGGGTTATCTCACACAAATGTAATTTGCCACATCCACATTTATGTTGGGGTGGTGGTGGTGGAAATGATGTTGCTCAGTTTATTAGCCGTCACATCATCTGATGCTTTTTCATAACTTACAATATGGAAGACGAGGGAAGGAATAGTGAAGAGAGCGTTCAAGAGATTTTGCAACTTCTGGAGCAGAATTTATTTTTGTCTTTATTTGCAGGTGCAGGAGGCCCCCCTCTTCATAACTGGAAAAATGGTGTGAAATCAGAAGATCAGCGGTTCGCATCCCCACAACAGGGTGAGCTCCCATTGCTTGGTCCCAGCTCCTGCCCACCTAGCAGTTCAAAAGCACGTCAAAGTCCAAGTAGATAAATAGGTACCACTCTGGTGGGAAGGTAAATGGCGTTTCTGTGCGCTGCTCTGGTTCGCCAGAAGCGGCTTAGTCATGCTGGCCACATGACCCGGAAGCTGCCTGCGGACAAACGCCGGCCCCCTTGGCCTATAGAGTGAGATGAGTACCACAACCCCAGCGTCGTCCGCAACTGGACCTAACGGTCAGGGGTACCTTTACCTTTACCTTTAAGCCTGCTTCACATGTTAGGGTTCTTCTATGAACATTTGAAAAATGTGTGGACTACAGCAATGTTCTTGCCATCTTCTGATCGAAACATACATCTGCAGTGCGTGCCTATACATTTGATGGGTTCCACATGAAGTGGGTGAAAGGATGCACCTGCTATTGGTTATGGGTGAAGAAAGAAGATGTCCTGGGAAGTAATTATTGGCTCTCTAGTCAAGATAAGGAGAGGGCTTTCTCTTTAGTATGTGGCCTGCATTTAGTGAAGGGGTATGGTGCCTAAAGAATGTCCTGTATCCATGGTAAATATATAGTTCAAATATAACTTGGGGTAACAGACCCTTTGTTGGTTCATTATAGAAAGGAGATAATTACCATGCTTGTCATATCTCAGCAAATTCATGGGATGTCTGATTCTGCAGTTTGTAACTTAAGGCATGACAGTGTGGGCTGGCGGAGCTGATTACTGGGGAATTTATACTAGTGATTTCCTTTTTTCCTCTTCTTGCTAAGATACTAATTTGGAAGGATTAAAAATAGCCATTTTCTTCGCATGCATTGTCTTTCCATTTTGGTATCCTTGAGAGAGGATTCCCCTTTTTGCTTGAACCTTTTCAAGTAGCAAAGATTTCGCCTCCTCCTTTTGCTAATTAACAACTGGTAATGACGGTGCAACACATGTACACATTAGCATTTCTAGCCTACTTTTTCCTCCTCATTATTAAAAAAATAAAAATAAAAGGAGGTATCTTAAGTTAATTGAATGTTTACACTGTATTTTGGACATGTTAAGTACTTAAGAAGTGCTAAGTATTATTTTCCTTTGATCACAGCTACTTGATTTCTTTTCTTTCTGTGACTACAACTTTGCATGTGTGTCTACTAGTAGATGTGTGGAGAACAAAAGAACAAGAGAAGGTCCAACGAACAAGAAATTCAGGGCTCCAGAAATTTAATTTCTCACTTGCTAGCCCTTCAGGTATACTTTGCCATATTGTGACAAATCTAATTTACAGTATTCATAATTTTTATCATGTACACCCTCCAAAGATCTCAAGGTGGCATAGGTGATTCACTCCAACCCCTTTCATTTTTTTTCTTATAATTTTTTTTCTTATAATTTTTCTTATAATTTTTTTTGAGGTTTTTAAAATTAGAAGAAAATGAAAGATTTATGAAAATAAATTATGAAAGTGAAGAGGGGGAGAGAAGCAACCAGAATAAAAGCCTTATGAAGCATTAGTGCAGACATGGAACATGATGAGAGCATAAACATTGTTGTGGTTTCACAAATTCTACGTATTTGAAAAAGAAAATGCCACAGTCATTACCAATACACCGAGTGCATGGTGGAGCAAACAAAAATGTTGATCTTAATTCCCTTGCTTTTGTATCATATGTACCTCATATGAATAGAGATATAGTAAGAATAAAATCTGATAACAAACAGAAAATAAAAAAGCATGGGTGTTTTGTATCTTGGTGATGATCTTTTCATATAACCCATACTGTAGCATGTGGAGGGCATACCATCCATCCATTTGCGTTCTTAGTCATAAACTCTCATCCCTTGTCATTTTATCCTGACAACAGTTTATTGAGATAGGTTAGGTTAAGTGACAGTGGGCATCACAGCTGATTGTCAGGAGTGGTTGGTGGTGCAGCAGCCTCCTGCGCATGCTCTCAGTCCAACAGTCAGCTGTGGAAGTGAACCAAACAAACAGGAGAATGCTGGGCTGGGAGCTGTACTGGAGGGGACACACTCAACTAGCAGTAGTATAAAGGTATGGAGGGCAGAGCATTCAGTATGGGTTCCAAGCAGGAAGAGAGCAAAGGGCAGGGAAGGAACAACAGAAGAATGGGTAAAGAGGTAGGCTATGGGCAAGACTTGCTGCAGTGGGAGAGGAAGAAAAAGGCAGCAATTCCGGTGCTAGCTACCTCAGTGGCAAATCAAGGAGGGAAAGGGTTAACTGAAGAAAGAGCAAGGTCACTTAGCATCTGGTGAGGTCACTTCACATCTAATAGTAGGCATCAGGCTCATCATTTAAGCTCATAACCAGCTAGAACAATTTTTTGGAAGGGTGCTGTGATGTTAACATAAGAGAGTGCTGGAGGTGAAATAGTTAAACAGGTTACCCAATCAGAACCCAGGGAGGTGGAGTCAGAGGAACTATAAAATCAGCTCCGGAAGGGGTGAAGGGGGAGTTCATTGGGTGTTTGGTTGGAGTGGGAGTGAATTGGGATAAAGTCTGTGGGTAAGTTGAGTTAGTGTAGCGAAATAAGCTGAGTCAGGAACAGTTTGGGGCAAGGAAGACAAGTAAATATCTGAGAGGTGGTTTAGTGAGTGAGAGCAGGAAGTTATAGGTCTGGATAGGCACCCTATGATTGTAATTGACTGATACCGTTTATGAAACCACACGCTTGTTAAACTGCAATAAATAAACCGAAGTTTATGTTCCAATTTAACCCTGACTGAACTCAGTATTGTACCAGGTAGGGCCTGGGTGGTGGCAGCGAGAAATAAAGTGGTGGCACAGGGATCAATAGACGGTGAAACACCCGGGGACCCTGTGTGATCGACACAGGTGCTACCAGTAGATGCTATTGTTTTAAATAAGAAGAGAGGATGAAGTAATCACACTCAAAACCCAACATGACGGTTTCTGAGAAGGTTCAGATAATAAGTCTTTATGCCTCATTTTGAAATGGTTCATATAGTTGTTATTGTATACTGTACAGAGGTTTGTTCACAGTGCAGCTGTAACCTTCCTTAAAAGCCCCAACTTTCCCCTTATTTCCTCCTTGACTAAAATTCAGATAGCTCAATCATTTCCCTGAGGTGTTCATCCAATATGGTTGTTTCCCTATCTCAATTTACTGTGGAAACCAGGCTTCTTGTTGTTTCTTTTTATTTTCTAAAATAAGCATGCCCTCCAAATACATAAATCATGCCAGTGGTTCTCTTCTCTGTAATATCTTGTCAGAGCAGAGGAACAGAGAAGTATATTCCAAAGATGGAAGCAAAAGTCCTTTTTGAAATGCTCAAATTTCCATTGGCATCAGTTTATGCTGTGTGTAACCAAGTGTTTTTATGTTTCTACTTCTGGAGTGTGTGAGAAAAATACTGCTATTCCTTCCAGTTTTGAGTACATCCATATTTATCAGATCTGTGCCTTCCTTTATGTAGCATGTTATTTTTGAGAAGCACATCATTGTTTTTCTTTACTTGTTCATTTTCTGTTGAAGAACAGAATTCCATCAAGATCCTAATTGGCTCATGATTCTTGCTTGTTAATAAACCCAAATCTTCCTGTATTCTGAAGTTCCAAAAGCTTCTTTTTTCCCATCTGACATAACTTTTTTCTCTTTCTATGGTATGGTGATAGTGCGTAAACAAGGCCTTCTGAGGACCTCTTCATTGTTCTCCCAGGAGTTTCTCACAATGGTTACACAAATAAAATCTCATCTGTCCCTGAGCATGCAGACCTCTTCACTTTATTAATAATACCTTTCTATTTACTGCTGATCAAATTGGCTTATACTCAATAGGATGCCTTTCTCTTCTTTGTATGTGCTAAAGTGTTTTTAGACATTTCCCAGCAACAATGGGAGAATCTAAATATAATGTTGTGGTGATGCACTCCACTTCCCAAACTCAATACTGTATAAGTGTTCCATCAATTGCAGAGTTTTGTTCTTTGTCTTTATTTTCTATTTCTGTTTTGATTTCTTTTTTAGATTCTAAACTACTTTGGAAGGGATTCTACAGAATTTGATTATGGATTTCCCCAGTAAATCCGTTCTGTGATAGTTTATGATACATGTACACTTTGACTCAAGTGGCAATGTCTATGCCCATAGTAGGAGTGTGGTCACCAAAATACACATTTTTCTAACTCCCCAAATATGCATTTTTGTCTGTTATTTTCACCAAAGTATTCAGTTTTAATGTAGACTTTCCCCTAATATACACATTTTTGGTACACATTATTTGGAGAACAGCACCACAAACTCAGAGAAAAGTGAATTTCAAAGGATAGCTGTGTGCCAGTTTACATATTGTTTTAGAAAGTGTGAATTAGGATGTTTCAAATTAAAATGTGAACCAAACAAAATTCCTCTCCTATTTCTCATTGTTAGTGTTGTGCTTGTTATACTCTAGACTGCATCCTTTGTTTTAGCATTATTTCTTCCAAGAGCATTATTTCTTCCAAGCAGTTCCATAAAATGCAAAGCAAGTTATTGGAGCTGTAATATGCTTTAAGGTCATGCCATTGCCCAGGGCAATGTTTAAAGAGATTTCACTCTATGGGTCAGCTTGCATATAACTTTCAAGTGCATTCTAGGACACAATTTCTCCAGGGTAAACATCTTTATGATTTGTGTCTACATTACAGTGCTTCTTATATCAAGTGCTTTGGCAATTTAATTTTCTGATGTACATCATTCAGTCAGCGACAAACAGCAGAGGGAGAGCAGTGGATGATATTCAGATGCATATGAATAGATAAGTTTTTTTGTGTTGTTTAATTAGTCTTTGTCAGAAGTTCAGCAAATTAAAATTAAACTGTGATCTTGAAAGCACTGTAGGCTGGAACTAAACATGATGGTATACAAGCATCTGGCACCAAAAATAGCAGCTGTGTGTTTGGTTTCCCCATTCTTCCATAATGTCTGGTACACATACTCATGTTCAGATGTCATAACATTGTGTGCTGTGCCACATTCTTTTAGTAGCCAATGATTTAAAATGGGCTGGAGAAGCACACAAACAAAGATAATTTGTATTAGAGAAAATGATTGAGGAGACACAGCTTATGTTTTCATCACCAGCTGCGTGTAGATGTAATATCTAATTCGGCCTTCAAAATCTAAGCAAATCACAAATCTGGGATTCTGTTTTGTCTTTGCACATACATGTGCTTTTCACTCTTCTTTCCTTGTTAAAATAAAAGGAAGAAATCTTACCCAAATGTCCGTAGAATGTCTGTGAAAGAATGTTCAATAGACTTTATTTATGTATAAGAAATATTTGTATGTTGCTATTTATAGAAATGTATCACAACAATAGAACTTTAAACCTTACATTAAAGAAGTTTAAACTAGACATCAGTAAACTATTGTGGAAAGGTGTATTCTTAATTGCCTGCCTAGGCCTGGCAGAATAGAAAGGTTTCCTGCATTGGCAGAAAAGAAATGTTTTCAGCAGGTGTTTAAGGGCAGTCCCAGATAGAGCACATCACAACAGTCTAGCTTTTAAGTTATCAACATCTATACCACAGCAGTTAGGCTATCCCTGTTCTGGAATGGCCACAGTTGGTGAACCAGATGGATACCAGATTTCTACATCTGTCTGATGATAATTTGTTGTGGAGTCCAATGGGCATTCCATCATTCTCATTTATATATATATATATAAAATCTGTATTTAATTCTTTCTGAATGATGATAGTGACACTTAAACAGTTTCTCTCTATTGGTTTTTAAGTATGTAACTTCTGGAAGATCACGTCTCAAAGTGGGACAAATGGTACCAAAATACAATAGCTTCTTTTCTTTTCTCAGTCCATAGAATACTAGGGTTCTTCAGCCTCAAGCAAAATTTAAAACTATTTCAGAATTGAAGAGAAAACATCTATGTTCACCTTTACTAATCCTTCACAACATCTGTTTAGTTGAACAGTAAGCCTGACCTATAAGGGAAACTTAGTAACACCTTTCTTGTTAAAGCATGGATTTTGGTTCAAATAAAACCTTTAAAACTTCTTGCACTTCCAGAAAAAGGTTTGTTATGTGTTTTATTGCCTGTAAAAGGCCAAGGAAGAGTAGAAGAAATAAAAATAAATGTGAAAAAGGGACCATTCTTTCTTCTGCTTTATCAGAGTGGCCCATTAGCTCACTCTGTTTTGACAGCTGAAAATGGGGGGTGATTTTTTACGGGTAAGGGAGGCCACTTTGCTCCAAAAGCAGATCAGCAGGGATGCTTACGCTACAAAATAGAGGCTCTAAAATGTTAGCTGCTACTTCTGTTACTATTAACATCCACCATCAATGGCGGATGAAGACAGTAAAAAGATTCATTGAGAAATGTTGTTTCCCAAAGCAAAAATGTCAGAAATTGGGTAGGCAATCCTTTAGACTCTAAAGCAAAGTTCAAAATGCATGAAACAGACAGGAATGTATAATATCTGAGGCACTGAGAAAAAATTGTTTGGCTGTTTCTGTATCTTATCTGATACTTTGAGTATTCTTTTAATAATAGATTCTGCAGCCAGCAGTGGTACTTTTTAACTATGGTGATGTTTGCAATTGATGTCATATTATGCTCAGTCATGAAGACAACTGCCAATGTAGAAATGAAATACAGAGCACAATTCAGATGGTTCAGGTGCTGTTTATTTACTTTGAAGAGTTAGGCACACATTTATATTTCTCCCATTGAAACCAGCAAAACTTTAAAAGAGGTTAACTTTGGTTGGATTTAGCCCTCATTGGTCTATTTAGCCAAATACAGTCTATACTTACTAGGAGTGGATCTCTGGGGTTTCAGGCATGGGGCATCTCTCTGGAGATGTTAGGGGTTGAAACTGGGACCTTCTGCATGCAAAGCAAATGTTCTACCACTGAGCTACAACAGTTTCCTTATGAGAGATAATCCATTACTTGCTTGCACAATCACTACATGTAGTGATGTGTGAAATCTGCATAAAGGGAAAAGCACTTTTGCATTACTATAGTTAAATAAAACATTAAAACTATTCAGATACAAGGCAGGTGTTATCTCATCATGAGCCACTGCTTCAGAAATGACTCGCACACAAATCAATGAATTTGATGTGCACATTTCAGCAACATGCAGAATAGGTCACAAGGTTTAAAGGGGAACCTAAGAAGAAATGGAGGCAGTGAGAGATTTTACTTTCTTGGGCTCCATGATCACTGCAGGTGGTGACAGCAGTCACAAAATTAAAAGACACCTGCTTCTTGGGAGAAAAGCAATGACAAAGCTAGACAGCATCTTAAAAAGCAGAGACATCACCTTGCCAAGAAAGATCCGTATAGTTAAAGCTATGGTTTTCCCAGTAGTGATGTATGGAAGTGAGAGCTGAACCATCAAGAAGTCTGATCACCGAAGAATTGATGCTTTTGAATTATGGTGCTGGAGGAGACTCTTGAGAGTCCCATGGACTGCAAGAAGATCAAACCTATCCATTCTTAAGGAAATCAGTCCTGAGTGCTCACTGGAAGGACAGATCCTGAAGCTGAGACTCCAATACTTTGGCCACCTCATGAGAAGAGAAGACTCCCTGGAAAAGACCCTGATGTTGGGAAAGATTGAGGGAGAAGGGGATGACAGAGGACGAGATGGTTGGACAGTGTTCTCGAAGCTACGAACATGAGTGACCAAACTGTGGGAGGCAGTGGAAGACAGGAGTGCCTGGCGTGCTCTGGTCCATGGGGTCACAAAGAGTCAGACACGACTAAACAACAACAAAAGTGATACATCAGATATAGAGAAAAAGGCTGAGTGCGTTGGTTTTCTCCACAGCCTAACAATATTTAAACTACAGTGTTGTTGCTATAGTAATGGAAACAGCAGTGGCCCTTTTTCATTTCAGATTTGGCACTGTGTTGTTTTCTTCTGGCTGGGCAATATGAAAAATGATTTTGGCAACAGATTGCAGCATGCACACCCAGTATGTTTGCCTACAGTTCTAATCTTCCACACAAGAAAATGAGGAGGAGTTTCACATAGCAATGAAGCATGTCACCATCTCCTTCCCATTCTGTGGCCATGACAAGTGTGCAGTGGTGCCCTAGGCTTTCCCACACCAATGTTCTGCTCCACCCCACATTTACTCCTTCTCCAAGTGACAGTTGCGTGTGGATGGAGGCTTGAATACAAGGAAGTTGCAGGAAGAAGTGGACCTTGGCTTGCAGTATCTAACCATAGGTATAATTGAACCCATAAGCTGCCATCTCTGGAAGAGGGGCAATTTTATCAGTCTGGCCAAGAGTTGCAACATGTTTTCAGACCTTGGAATCCACAGGAATTTCCTAACTTGGAGCAGAGGCACATTTAGGGGAGTGCAACCAATTCACCCATAGTGGGTGCCGAGTTGAGAAAGTGCCACAGGGGGCACTACAACAATGATGTAGAATGGAAGGCAAGAGGTGAGGGGCCACCAAATTTTGGCTTCACATGGAGCACCGCTGGAACTGGAGAGCCCAAAGTCCGCCACAGCTTAGGTTCTCAAAAGGAGATGGTACTGGGAAGCAGCAAGGTCCTGGGGGGCACTTCCACTTTACAGCTTAGTATTCTGTTGTCACTGGCATGGATCCAAAAAATATTGGAGATCAAATGGAAATAATTCAAGGAGATCGAAGATGGGAATGCTATTTCAGTCTTTCCCTCACACTATGGCTCTATAGCATTGCTAGCAGCGGGGATGGAATGTTGGACTAGATCAGCCTTTCTCAACCTGTGGGTCCCTGGATGTTGTTGAACTACAACTCCCATAACCCCTAGCTAGCAAGGCCAGAGCTCAGGGATGATGGGAGTTGTAGTCCAACAACATCTGGGGACCCACAGGTTGAGAACCGCTGGACTAGATGATGCTTGAGGTCCCTTTCTTCTCTACTATAAATCTATACTCTAAACTGAAGATTGAGCTATTTGGAAGTGCCTATGCAGGTGTCTTTACAGCATTAAGGGACTGTTTGGCCATTTGACTATTCTGCAATGCCTTGCATTTGTAAATAAAGTAACACCTCATTTATCTGGACCACAACTATATTCCTTTTATGTACCAGATGTGGGCTTATGTACACCTACTTCTGTTTAGCTCTGTAGTTTTTATGTCCTTATGCACTGTTGACATACTTGGGTACTGAAATTAGAGATTCTGCTCTACTGTTTTTATTGTCCTACCATTTTATTTTATATTTGTAGATTAAATAGAGATGGAGGGAACACTGCATCAGAATACAGCAAGGCTGAGCTAACCCGTAATTTTAACTTTATGGAAGGGGAAAAAATGTTTCATAAACAAGGAATGCAGGTCCTCATTTTCATTATTTACCAGAAGCAAGTTTCAGTGGTAAACAAGCTGTGTGCATCCCATGTGTGACTTCCCTCAAATAATCCTGGGAACTATAGCTCTGTGAGAGGTAAACTATAGTTCCCAGGATTTTTCTTTAAATGTGCTATTTATATATTATCCTAGGCTGCATTATAAGAAAGGGAGGGGTATGAACTTTATTATTATTAATAAGAAATAATAATAACTGAATAATTAATGCATTGTGTGTACATAGCCATAGTCTATCATGTTAGCCTGTATGTTGTTTAGTCGTGTCCGACTCTTCGTGACCCCATGGACCAGAGCACGCCAGGCACTCCTGTCTTCCACTGTCTCCCGCAGTTTGGTCACACTCATACTGGTAGCTTCGAGAACACTATCCAACCATCTCGTCCTCTGTCATCCCCTTCTCCTTGTGCCCTCAATCTTTCCCAACATCAGGGTCTTTTCCAGGGAGTCTTCTCTTCTCATGAGGTGGCCAAAGTATTGGAGTCTCAGCTTCAGGATCTGTCCTTCCAGTGAGCACCTTCCAGGCCTGATTTCCTGTATAGTTAGCCTGTATAGTAGCACATAAAACACTGGGCTGGATCCAGAAATTAGTCACACTTCGGTCCCCTTGAAATAAATTAGTCATGTCTAATGTACAGATCATTTATTACAGTGGGGACTTGATGCAGTTAATGGACAGAGCAATCCACAGGTCCTGGAACAGAGATTATGTGGTAGAGAAAATTTCCACTTCCTATAGTCTGCTGGTTTTTAGTCCCCCACGTCTCTTTCTTGCCAAGGTCGTTTAAGGTGTACTGAGTTTGGGAGTGGCCTTTTATTTCTTTGGAATGTGGAGGAAGAAAGAGGTGCAGGATTCTCTGGATCCATGGCCTCCTCTAGAATTGTCCCATTTCAGGGTCCACCACAGTCCGTGTTTCCCTTCATGGGAGAACAACAGTGGTGGAGATTTCTGCTGCCTGTCATGAGCCAGGAGTCAGCTTCACCTGCTGAACAGCATCCTGAAGGGGAAGAAGGTGGAGTGACCCTGCCTGCAGCTGTCCGGCATTCAAGGACACAGAGGAGAAGGAGCTGATGAGAACCACCCGGCTCCAGCCTCCTCAAGAAGAGCTTCCAGCAGTAGCCAAATAACAAGGCTTGTAGTTCCTGGCGCTACCTTGCTGCTTCCTACTCGTCTTGATCCCATGATCATTGGATTCCCTGACCCTTGGACCATCTGACCACATGGATTGCTGTTCACCTGACCCTAGGACAGGACCTGACTTCGGATGCAGACCCTGCCTCTAGGCAAATACACCTCAGAGACTGGTTGGCTGGACTCCCACTCCACTGAGCTCTGCACATTGTGGCTCAGCAATGAGACTATGACACTGCCCCTCCAGGGCAGTGTTAGCTGCCTTTGTTGTGTTGTTATTTTATTGTGTTATTTTTATGTTAGCTGCCTTTGTTGTAAACCGCCCTGCAGTTATTTCACAGGACGGTATATAATTCATCTAAATAAATGAATATACAAAGAGGTTCTATTTTTAGCCATCATGGCCAAGACTCCTGAGTTCTATGAGCATAAGAGTATACTTTTGCTGGTGTTCTGAACATAGAGTAATCCAATAACATTCATTTACGCTAAGTTCTAGTGTTTCAAGACAGGAAAGAGAGAAAATATTTTCTCTCTGTTGTAAATAGAGCAATTTGCTGGTTTGCAATCAGCTTCATTGTGATCTGGGGCTTGGTACTTCCTGCAACATGAATGAATTTCACTTGAATTACATACACAATATGACACATGGGTGTCATTGCCTAAGGATAATTTAGAACATGTGAACTGCACAACATAATATTAGGTGACGAGCAGAAGAGAAGCAGTGCGTATAGAGATTATACACTAGACCAAAATATCCAGAGCAGGGATATCATGGATATTTTCCTTTTTTTCTTTTAATCCTTTTTTTTTTTTACCCTTTCCCACTTAGAAATTAGGCAACATTTCAGCTAAAAATCCAGTTTGTTTCCTTATGTGTTTTTTTTTTTTTTTAAAAAAAAAAATTGTTCTGGAGTTTTGACTTTTGTGGAGAGGATAAAATAACCTAATTCAGTGTAGAAGCAAGTGGCTGGTCCCAAGAGACTGTGATAAGATTATATCCTGCCTTGCTGGAAACATACTGATCCCAATCCAAAGAATGGAATTCCTACTGAAGTCTGTGAAAGAATATAGTTGCAAGTAACATTCATTTCAATATTTCATATGATTTCGATGGAACATTATGTTGCTTAATACTGCAGCCAAAGTGTAAATGACTTCCACAAGAAGATTTCCAAAGACTTGGGCTGCATTCAGATAGCATTTCATACCATTTTCCTGCTATCTCCTTGCTTGATAATGTCAACATTTTATGTTATTCTTCACACAACATAAAAGCTACTTCTGGAAAACTGGTGGAATCTAGCGGAAGCTTAGCATTCATTTCTGTGTTATTTGCTTCCAGAAAAAATCCATTTGCAGCCCCATTAACCCAGAAAATTGCAGGAGTTTTGCATTGTAATTTCAATTGATGAAATTTGGGGTGGTATCCCGGCATACAGTTCCTTCCCACTATTTAAAATTTAGCACAACATGGCAGTATATCGATCAAAAAGCCACAGTCCCACAAATAATGCAATGTAAAAGGAATGTGGGATAGATGCGCTAGCATTATAACTGGGAGAACTGATACAGTAATCCTCAAATCTGAATGTACCCTCAGATTTCAATTCCATACCAATGGCAACTCTCTAACTAAGGTGAAAGAATAAGAGGCATTATTGATGGATTACATATTTCTGTTCAGAAAAGCAAAACTCAGCACAGGGATGGACCATGGATATGACACCCTGTCCAAGGTCGAAATTTGACGTGCCCCCCAATAATTTCTGGTTTTTATGCTATGCTTCATGTTTTTAAGATTCTGTAAGCCACAGAGAGATGCTTTACATAGCACACAATAAATAAACTAAATACATAATTGAAGACATAGTGATTGTGTAGTTATGTGTTAAAACCCCCAACACCATAAAGAAGAATGTTAAATTTCCCAAAATGTACAGTAGCTGTAATCTCATATTCCTTGTTTTCAAAGTATGAATGGAGGCACAATTAACTCCCTTTGGTGTACACATGCAGAGGTACTTGTGGGGCAGCAGCGGCAGGATTTGAATAACTGTCCTACGCTTGCTTTTTACATCCGTATCCAGGCTTCTCCCATGAATTCAAGAAGTAACACAAGCTCCAATGTGAAAAAGGCAATAAGGTTAATGAATGTAGATTTTGCTGCCTTTGAAAGCAGGAGTGAATTGGACCTATCAAGGCTTCTGTGTGTAAATTACCCTCATGCATATTCAGTATAGTTGCAAAGACTAGCCATGGTTTCTCACAAATTGTGTTAAGAATAGATGCCTGAATAGCTTGACACAACTTCAAACTATGTATAAATTGCATATTCAAATCCATAATCTGATTCACTTAATTTAAGTGGGGTTTTTTAAGTGTTGGGTTGTGCATGTGCTTCCCTTTTTATGCTACCTATTAATAATGTCATTTGAACTACTGTTATTAAGATGTTACTCTACACTGCAGAATCTACAGGCTAAATAAGAAATTGGTAGGTGAAATAATTACTAATTTTAGTCTTCAGACTGACATGACTAATTTTAAACTGGTAATCAAATTCTAAAAATTTCTACAAATTATATAGCTAGTACATTTAATGGGGTAAATGCCCTTCCTTGGGTGGGGAATGTATTATAGGGCTTTAAACAAAAAAATGTTCCCTTTCTGTACTAAATAGGTGGAAGGAAGTTGCTACCATTGTTAAATTTTCAGTTTGTGACTATGTCGTTTGCAAACTTACTGTGTGGTTTATGGGATTTTTCTCAGTTTCTATGAGACAAGGCATGTGATGATTTTTAGTGACAATTCAGTATATTCAAGTACATGTGGAACTGAAATTGTGGTGCAGATCATCACTGAGGTTTATTTGGATAAAAGGTAGTCATTTTTCTCGGGAGATAATCCCTGCCAATGAGGAATCATGTAGCCAGCATGTCGTGTGGCCACACAACCAATTATATTTGGATATTTGATGACTTCTCTGATGGCAGATGTGTTCAGTTATCTGCCCATACACAGTGTGGGGAAGAAAAAGCATATCCCAGATACCAGTATAACCAAGCCAACATTCCCTGTTTCATTGAGCACTGTGTTTGAGCTCTGTTAAAACTGGAGAAATGTTTCCTCTTCCACAAACATTTTCATACTTTGAGTAATTGCAGAGAAGTGGGATGCTTGATAGGAGTTTGTAAAAATGTCAGCAAACATCAGGCCCCCATTCGGGCTCTCCTTTATGCCCCAACTAGAGCTATTTGACTTATTACCACAAGTTCTTTCAGGAAGTAATCTGTTGTTTTGCCAGAGCAAAATGATTACATGCAACGCATATTCATTTCATTTACTAAGCAATTTAGCACAGCTCTGGTTAAAGAGTTTTTCCTATTCAGACCAAATTTAATCTTGTACTTCTATGCAAGTTTAATCACACATCAGTTACTTTGAGCTGCCGTCCTCTTTTAATGAATATCAAACACCTTTTAGACACTGAGTGCTACTACCTAAAAATGAAACTGTTCTCTCCCACCTCCCCTGGCATTTTCCTTTGGATGATACCTTTTATTATCATCCCTGAAAAATGCTTCCAAAAAACAAAATAAAAAATCAACCTTCAATAATTAGTTCTCCCTTTAACTAAAATTGATTCAGATTTGACTCTGCTATTCACTTTGACTCTTTTCAGGCAGCTCTTATGAGAGTGAAGAGGGGAGTGGGGAGAACCTGAGCATAGAATACATTTAATTTTCTTTTTATCAGCATGAGAACAGACCTCAGCGCAGTGCAGAGCATATGGAAGGCACGTAGTTTGATGGCTCTGGGTCGGAGGACATTTTAAAAGTATGTTATGACAGACATGCAAAAATAGACTGCTCTAAATGCAGCCCTTCGAATGGCCTCTGTGCTACAACTGACATAAGGGAGGCCTTTCTTTAATTGCTATCCATCACGCCACCATTGATTAAGCAGTTTATTTTTCATCCTATGGGAGCACATAGATGAACATTTGCATTTTAATGCCTGCAGGAAACAATCATGAATGTAACTAGTTACCTGGAGACATGCACACATTTGGTGTGACACTACTTCACATGCATTAATTGGGAAAGCTCCTGCCTAGAAATGTTCTTGTATCAATCGAAGGTAAGCAGTGATGAACATTGCTGACTTGTGTCCCGGGCATAGGGGCAGTGGCCGGTTTCCCTTTTGCATTGCAATTAAAGCTCCCCGGAATAATTTGCCAGAAATCTCAGCGCTGTCAAGCTACATCCTTCTAGACATTCATCTGCTTGGGGAAATGAAGGGCGAGGGGTGGGGGGGTGGAGAAGCCCTTCTAATCCAAAGCCAAATACAGAGAAAGGAGGTAGTTTTACTGTCTATCAAAAGAACCAAGATAGTTTGGGAATTAGAGAGGTTTTTTTAAAAAAAAAAAATCTTGTCTATTTTGTGAATTCTTCATCAAAATAGCACCATTTAGCACTGGGAGCTGCTGTACTGGTTAGGAAACACATGTGTTCCTAGGAAATCTAGCCTATGGTGCATTTGGATGTGATGTATACACAGACTTGGTTCTTCTGGAGACCTTTTGCGGCAGGTACCTCAGAGTGATTTCTGCCCTCAGGTTGCATAAAGGAGAGAGTAATGTTTTTCTCTGACAAAAGCATTTTGCTCTGGCGAATTACCTTTCTTTGTTGTATTTTGCTAAATGCCCCATTTCTCCTTTCCGCGAACCTTTCATATGACCTGGTTCTTAGTAAACAGAAGAGTAGAATGATTTATTTTAGCCCTATTTAGGAGTTCAAATTCCCCATGTGATTGGTATTGTGTGCAAAGATAATCATGCCAGCTCCACTTTTCTGTCAGCAGTCCCCTCGTCCCCCATGAGATGGAGGGCTAAATGTAGAGCTAGGCCCCTTTTTGTACGCCTCACATGATTTATAAACACTGATATGTTTCCGGGGTTTTCAATTGTATATGAAGGCTCCATGAAGAGAAAAAGCTCTCTTCTCAACACATGGAGACCAGAGGGCTTATCACTGCACTCCTCTTAATGCTTGAAGCTGAATACCTGAAGAGGATTATCATTGTAATCAGGGCATAAAGCTTTAATTGTATTCACCAGGCCAGGCAAGGGTAACTGGATCTGGTGGGCAGGCTGGGCCCAGATTTCCCTACCTCCACCTTGTGAGTCAGGTTTGACAAGTGGATAGGGCTGCCCACCTGTAGGTCCCCCGATTTTACAATAATGGCAGACAACCCATTTTCATCTGCACAATTTGACATTAAACTGTGTGGAATGAATAGCACTTTGAAGCCCCAGCAACCAAATTGCCGGGGCTTCAAAGCACTGCATAGGTACTTATCAGCTGATTGCTGGGGTGCGCAAAGAGGACAGAGAGCTATGCATAGGAATGTGCAGGTGTAACTCCTTTTTTTGGCTCAAACACATCTTTATCTGCCTGGTATCCTAATATCTCAGGCATAGGGCATGTGGGCAAGGCTTGGCCAAAATAACCTCTTTGGCCAAATTGGGAGACATTTTGTTAGCTGGCTTTCTGCAAAAGTTGTTGCCTGTGTTTAATCTTTGAAAGCTTTGATTCAAAATTGTAGCATATCAGGGTCTAACCTCTTGACAACACCATTAGAGAGGTGAACTTAGAATGGACATGGTCTGAAGCATCTCTGACATATATTTGCAAAACACTTATTTAAGAAAAAGCTGATTCTTCACATTTTCCCATCAAGCAAACTCGATGTGAAAAAGACTTTGTTCTTCTTTGTTTATTACTCTGAATGAGGTAATTGGTGTGACCTTCTTGGAGTTGTGGTTAGGCAGCATCAAGCATACTTCAGAATATTTATGCTTTGTGACACTTAAAATACAAGGCTACGACTTGAGGAAGCAGCAGACTCACATGCAATTGGTACCTTTTATGAGTAAGATTGAAAGGGATGTGTGAAATGTGGGGGAAAGTAATCATTTTTATCTGTCAGGAAAGAGACAGTTAACAAAATCATATCAGGATTCCTAGTCCCCCCCTCTATTACATGAGAAAGAGTAAATTGTTATTTCAAAGCTTTTTCTTGAAAAGGCCAAGCTAAACAACAACAACAACAAAACAAAACACCAACCCCTGCTTGATTTTAAATATTTCTATTCAAATAGAAAGACTTGAACTTTTGGCTTTGTTATTGTCATTGGGTATGAGGGGGGCATTTCTATCCCTCCTCCCAATGTATTTTCTACAGCCTTCTCAGCCATTTTAATAGGTTTGGCTAGGGGTGGGCCATGAACATGGCTGCTTCTAGATACATGAACTAGGGGATAGAGATAAAATGGTAGGATTAGCGGAAGTGCAGATTAAAATAAGGCTCTGCCCAGTTCCCTGGATCAGGAATCTTGGAGATGCACAGAAGCTGTTGCTTCAACAAGAAGCTTCTCAGACTGGGAGTTAAGTATAGAATCTGATGGCTCCACCCCTTCCTTCTTGGCTCTTGGCCAGGATCTGGGCAGGTACTTCCATGTTCTTCTCTCTCCTCCTGAGGAGCCAGACATGCAGCTGGTCACTTCAGCAGTGGTGCTGAAGCTCCTGCCCCACTTGTCTCCTCCTTTGCTCCTGTGTGCCTGGGGAGACAAGGGGAGCAGTGTATGGGCCAGTAATGGGTAGCTGGTGTGGTAAGGCCCAATGCTAGGAGGGGTGCCTGTCTTTTCAGGGTCACTGGCAATGTAGAGATGTGTTGCAGTGTCCTCTTCGCTCTGCTTCTCCCCCGCCTCCAATGAGATCTCAGGTTCCCAATGTGGGAAGGACTAAATTATAATTTCTAACCAGCTTTTATATACAGTATTTCTCTTGTGGAATGAGGAATGCCTACTTTCATTGCAGCTTCACACATAGAAGTGGAAATTTATGCCTTACTCGCTTGCATACCTTTAAATGGCCACAAACGACATGTCTGGGGCCCACAACCTCTAGGGCCTGCCTAAAGGACAACATCTGCTTTGAATTTTGGTTGTTTGAGCTCCCTAAGTTCAAATCTGAGACAGGTTCAGGCAGAGTCTCATGCCATCTCTATCCCTAACCAATTTAGGCTGTAACCACACATATGCTTAAAGAGCCACCTCTTCGCCTCTTCTGATTTTCAGACAACCCAACTGACCCCTACTTCTATTTTCCTGCATATTTATTGCTTTGCCCCACAGAAAAGCAAACCATCGATGCCCTTTGAAGTCTGCTTTTCACGATCCTTCAGGGTACTGAGGGAGAGGTGCGTGTTAAAAAGCAAACTATCTAATTTTCCACTTGTCTGCTAAAAGGTTCACACAGTGCTGACTTAGCAGCCATTAGCAAACCAAGATCACAATTTAACATAAGGACCCCTATTCAAAGAGTGACTGACAAAAGTGATTCTCCCTCCACCAACCCCATTTTTCAAAGAACTAAAGAGTATCTTGAGGAGAGAAATAATTCAAGCTTAGGTTACAATGGATGCATTTCAAAAGTAGTGCTTTGTATGATGAGAGAACAGCAGAATTATTTTTCATTAGGTCTCAGGTCTGATCCATCATTTTCATTTGCCCCATAATAGTGGGAGAAGGTTCTCATAGGCCACTGCTTTAGATTTCTCCTTTTTCTTTCACTACATAAATTCTCAACTGAAACAGCAGCAATAGGACAGATATAACACACAAACACACAAGCGCAATCCTATGTTTGCGGTAAGACTTATTCCATAGTAGATGTGTTTTAAAACTGCACCCAAAGTTTAAAAGTGGCATTCATAATAAACTTTCATTTTGAAGTGAAACTGTTGTTTCTTTGTTTACCAGATTAATAACCTGCTTTTAAAGAGACAACCTTAATACAACGGCTTGCAAATATATATTGAAACATAACCAATAACATATTTAATTCAAAGCATCTAGTTCATGATGATTCTAACAGCTGGGACAACAAATAGCTCAAAAATTCATTCATCCAGTTCATTTTGTAAATCACTAGCTTTGAGTATTCAAAGCATTTTACAACCATTTTTATTAGCAGTGTTTCTTAATAAACACTTTAAATTATATATATTTAAACTGAAAACCCTCCACTGAAGTGAGAATGCACAATAAGCTCTATATCCTGCCTTTGCAAACATAACTTTATCAAATTTTGAGCATTTAAAGAACCAGATCCAAATATAAGTTAGAATAACTTCAAAATTCAAAGTCACCAAATTTGTTCAGGGAAGGAGAAATTTTCAACAATTTTTCATGGATGAGGCTCATCATCGGCAAGGGAACGGCTGCAGTTTCTTTTACCCCAAGGCCTTTGTCTATTTTTTGTTGCTGTTGCTACTTCAGATTTGTGCTATTCCAGGACATGGCGGTAGTAGGAGTGGTGGAGGAGGAAGAGGTAGTTTTTACCACCACCACCCCAATACACACTTCCCCCCAAAAAGTGATAGAGAATTATTGGATAAAATGCTTCAAAGTGGCTGGTTCTTTCTAGCAGGGCTGAGGGAAAAAAATTAAAATCTCAAAGCATTTTTCAGTGAAGAAAAAAAAAAGACTTCTGAGAAGTTTTAGCTCATTTCTACTTATAAATCTAGGAGTGCTAAAAAAGAAAGAATGATTCAGCACCGGCAAGCTGTGAGAGAGAGGCGCGTGCACACACACACACACACACTGACCTGTTTAATGTCTCCTTGCTTAGATAATTAGAAAATTGCCACTGGAATATTAAATAGCCAATGTTCCACCATTACCACTTAGTCAACAGTTAATCTCACCATTAGTTTCTAAAAGGGATAGTTCTTCACATCAATTTAGCCTGTACTTTGGTGCAGGGTTGGGAAGGAAATAATCTTAGCTGATACAGTATTCTTAAGTGGCAAGCCTCAGCATTTGAAGTGTTACTTAAAGAACACCTCTTTGTTCCATTAAGTGTCTTGCGCTGCCATAGCTGCTCCACAATTAGTCTGGCACTGCCCTTGGTCCCCCCCCCTTTTTAGTGTATTGTTAGATGATGTTAATGTGGGATGGCTTCATCGTTGCCCCATCTTCAAGTGGTTTGTGAAAGGATTGAGGCGAACAGTGCTGCCAGTGGGACTTTGTCTGTGCTTTTGCACCACTGAAATACCCCCAACTGGCACACTATGCAGTCTTTGGAACCATATAAGCTCAGACCCTTTTGCATTTCTTTGCATGTAACCGGTTGAAAAGACTCAATATTGTGTTTCTCTTCAGAAATGTGGGCTAGTCCTATGATTTCAAATGGCTGTCATACCATCATGTCCTGTTTTTGTGCTATCCATTTTAACTGGCAGATGTTGCATCTAACGGGGCTCCGCCTTGCAATTATTTCAGGGTTCTTTTCCTTTGATTCCATTGCTGCCCTTGCTTAAGGTCTCAGGGTTGACAACTTTATGGTGAAATGGATCCTTATTCCCCAAAGGTGTGGTCAATTTCTAGAGGGTATTTTTCTTCTTGTTCTTGTTTAGTCATTTGGTCATGTCCGACTCTTCGTGACCCCATGGACCAGAGCACACCAGGCACTCCTGTCTTCCACTGCCTCCTGCAGTTTGGTCAAACTCATACTGGTAGCTTCGAGAACACTGTCCAGCCATCTCATCCTCTGTCGTCCCCTTCTCCTTGTGCCCTCCATCTTTCCCAACATCAGGGTCTTTTCCAGGGAGTCATCTCTTCTCATGAGGTGGCCAATGTATTGGAGCCTCAGCTTCAGGATCTGTCCTTCCAGTGAGCACTCACTTCTAGTGAGCACTCAAGTATTTTCCTTAGCTGATACTTATTTCCAAGGCCAAGATTTGGCTTGGTTATTCTCCTAAATTGGTTTGATTCTTGTAGTAATGATAGAAAACATCTTATCCATGGTGGCGGTGGCGGTAGTAGTGCTGCTGGTGATAATGATCTTATTCTCTTTGACAAAAGGTTTTTGGCCAGTTTGTAGTGCATATATAGTTTTTTCCCCTGCTGTTGTTTCAACTGGCACCATCCTAGAACACTCATATGACAGCTCTGATAATTTGCTTTTGCCCATAGTGATTACGTATGACTCCAGATGAGAACTAATGAACATTCGTTCAGTTCCAATCATTTTTGTTTCCAAAGGTGACAGCATGTGTGCTGTGCACACCTTGTTGAATCTAAAGATATTTTAAAGTGAGGCAAAATAGGATGCAAGAGGCTTCATGCTAAATTTCTCATTAACTGCCTGGTGTGAAAACAGCCTTAAGGATGCTTCAAAGAAGTGGATACCTCTTGGAATGCAAGCTGGGCAACAGGTTCTCCTAAGTTCCACCATCTATCACAATCCATGTCTAGCAGATGATAGATTGCTCTCACCCAAAGGGCTCCTGTTCCTGATTAAATGTGTGATGTGCATGTTTCAACAGCATGTAATTGTTCAGGAAGGAGCTTAGGAACTGACTCGGGGTTTCCACCATCTCCTGCCTCCATTCTCATTCTGCTCAAAAAAACATAAACAGACTCTGGATGTGGTTTCAAAGCTTCCTGTTCCATCTTTAGGCCTCCAGTGGCCTCCTTTCAAGTGTATTATAGTATATTACTCAATGGAGGCAACTGTCACAGAATTACAATTACACAGAGTTTGCATTCTAGTACAAGGCGACAAGCTATCCATCAGAAGTCAAAGGTTACTTGATTTATTCCACCATCAGACATGCCCTCATTAAAAGCCACTTTGCTTTCCAGGTGCCTTTCTCCATCAGACTGAAACTCAGCAGCGTGGAGGTGAAAGCAAGTTAAAAAGGAAACCTTTATGCAAATGCCACATTTTACTTGCAAATTATTAAGGACAATTATCTATCATGTGTCAGGAAAAAAGGAGATTACTTATGCAGAAAAAGCAAATAATGAATAATTACTATATCCAACTATCATGAGAAATGCTAAGAATTATTTCTCTATAAAATGGATTCCAGGCTTTCTCCCCGTTCTTATCTAAAAATCCAAAGGTGCCAATCAAAACAACACATTCCATGTCTTTTTTGGAATACCCCAATAATAGCTTGGACATTAAAGACAGTGAAGGGAAATTGACTTTCTTGTATTTCAAGCATATTTAACCTTGCTTTCCCAGCACAGGTTCAAAATAGTGATTTTAAGTACCGTATTTTTTGCTCTATAGGACGCACCGGACCATAGGATGCACCTTGTTTTAGAGTGGGAGAACAAGGGGGGAAACTCTTCACCTCTCTGCGCAGTGCCTCCTGCCGCTTCGCTGAAGGGGCGCTGTGCAGAGAGGGGGAGATTTTTTTTCTTGTTCTCCCCCTCTAAAACAAGGTGCGTCCTATGGTACAGTGCGTCCTATAGAGCAAAAAATATGATACCCTGCAAACTGCATGTCCCATGGCTCCTTAAGTCTGGGGTGCTGCTGCTCATCCTCATGACAGCATCCTGCAGGAAAGGACAAATGGAACATGTTTGACATCCTTACCAAATACTCAGGTGCCATGGAAAACTCTGTGTCCCAGGGTCCCAGGCACCCTGAGATGCTGCAAATTCCAGTATTCCTTGACCCTGAAGGTAGTGGAACTGCTACAGACAGGCCTGTCCATCCCTGCAGCCACCAACCAACTGTAGCAGATGAACTGGCAAGTAAGGTGGATCAATGTGAGCTCTTTACAAGACAGGCCTGAGCTTCAGGTTGTCACAAATTCTCCAGTTCACCATGACAAGCCTCCAGTTTTGATCTTCGTTGCCACTTGTTGGTAGTTGGCTAGAGTTATGACTCTCTGTTGCTGATTGATGAACAAAAGAATAGTTATTCTGTACAGCGTTACACGATTGGCATCTTTTACTTAACCAGTTTGAAACATGGAGCCCCAAAGGCCCTCGACACAGTGACTAATTTTTACACTGTACTATTGTGATGAATATCATGGTTAAGGATCCTTTAGGGTGGCAAATATACTGTTAAGCTCAGGAATGGTATGCTTAGTGCAAACAGGAGCCAAGTATCTCTTACTGTCAACATAATCAATTCCAGTCTAGACGATGACGCATCTCCCACCTATACTGATCTTTGAATCTAGTTTCAGAACTGCACCTTTGCTTCCAGTAGAAGGCTTAGTTTTACCTTGTTCTTTGTTTGGAGGTGGATCATGCTATTAGACTTGGAGGATTACTGTCAGAAGCAGACAGTGGTACAAGGCGAGGAAGATTAGGTAGCAAACGGTTTATTTCACTTTTTGACATTTTCTGAGAGGGAAGCTGTGAACTGCTAGTGTTAGGTGATGTTAAATCACTCTCAGTAACACAAAGCTTACTTCTGTCTTTTGTTAAAAAAAGACTTGTCTTTCAGAACCTCTCATCCTCTTTTGCATAAATCAACATGCATAATTATCATCAGTGGCACCTAATGACTGATTGTGCGCTTTCCCCTGATTCCAGAAAAGATGCTTCATTTTAAAGGTAAAGGGTAAAGAAACCCCTGACAATTAAGTCCAGTCGCGAACGACTCTCGGGTTGTGGCGCTTATTTCGCTTTACTGGCCAAGGGAGCCGGCGTTTGTCTGCTTCTGCAGACAGTTTTTCTGGGTCATGTGGCCAGAATGACTAAGCTGCTTCTGGGAAAACCAGAGCAGCGCACGGAAACACCATTTACCTTCCCGCCAGAGCTGTACCTATTTATCTACTTGCACTGCGTACTTTCAAACTGCTAGGTTGGCAGGAGCTGGGACAGAGGAATGGGAGCTCACCCCATTGTGGGGATTTGAACCGCTGACCTTTCGATCGGCAAGCCCAAGAGGCTCAGTGGTTTAACCCACAGCACCACCTGCGTCCCTTATGAATCATTTTAGATCAAGTTTAAAGTTGTAACGGTTCTCACTGTAAATCCATATTATGTGTCCAACATGTTTTCCTCATTGCATTACAATAAATGGTCAGTGATAAAGATAACCTTAAGTGGAAATACTTATTAAACTATGGATTCCCCACCCCTTCCTAGTACAGCGTCCTTTCAAATGCAATATTTTCTCTGGATTTATGCTATGATTGTTTTAAGTAATAGCCGAAGCTGTTTAAATAGGATTTCTTGTGTCTGCATGTTTTGCCATTTCACATGCAAACAGTAATGGTTATTGACACGTGGAGATGTTTTTAACCCACAGAAAGTGGGAGCCTCATTGGGTTTATGACAGAGATTTCTGCCTCTTAGAAGACTATGTGATAGAATTATGTTAATAAAGCTTGGAGACAAAGAAAGAAAGAAAAAAGGGAAATCCATTCCTAGTCATACATGCTGGATATCCTACTGGGTTGTACTAGATAGGATTTTTAGAGCTTGTCACTAAGTAATCCTATCAGTCTGCTTCCCTAGGAGCATGACAGAGCACTCTAATGTTCAATTGCCATTCACTCGGCATGTGGCTAAGGAACCTGAATGTAGGCAGCAGTAGAATTAAAATGTCAGTCTTGAAACCTCTATGTGTGTCAATAGACACAGAATAAAATCCCCCAGAATCATCGTGATGACTCTCGCATCATTCCATGCTTTCAGCAGAGAATGCATGAAATACTATCCGCCAGTTGCTTCACATGTCTTGTAAAGACCCATCTTTCCCTGACTCATAAAATTGGACCTCAGTATTACTGGATTTTTGTTTTTATAGCACAAATTTGTTGTTTTTGAATGCTGTATTTTTGTACACCAGGTTGAGATTTTTTATTTATGTGTGTACTGCGTTTATACCCAACCTTTGCACTTCTGCCTGCTGTGCTTTCAGCAGCTGTGCTTTCAGCAGGGTGTTCTGCATTACAGTGGTACCTTGGGTTATGTCCTTAATTCGTTCCAGAGGTCTGTTCTTAACCTGAAACTGTTCTTAACCTGAAGCACCACTTTAGCTAATAGGGCCTTCCGCTGCTGCCATGCCGCTGGAGCATGATTTCTGTTCTCATCCTGAAGCAAAGTTCTTAACCCGAGGACTGAGATAAATTGTATCTGCTGTGCCCGTATTTTATACAGTTTCTATATGATGTTTGTTTGTTAATGTGTGGTGTGCTATGCCTAATAAAGGATTTTGAATTGAACCCGAGGTACTATTTCTGGGTTAGCGGAGTCTGTAACCTGAAGCATATGAAACCTGAAGTGTATGTAACCCGAGGTACCACTGTACGGTATGGTGGCAATCTGTACTTAAGTTGTTTGAGTGTGTTTTTTAAGATATTTTTATTGGGTCTAATAATACACAAGAATTAACAGAACTTATTTTGGGGGAAAACAGTTTTGGAGTTTGATAATATTCACTTCAAATTTATGTTTTCCATAACCTCGGCCACATGAAATGATTAGGAAATGTATTGATGGGAGTTATGATGTGACCCTGCAGCTGAGCAAATCTCACTGACCGTTGTGACTAGCCAAATGGACAATCATTACATAAAGGAGTGAAAATCCTGGCAGTTTTCCAGGCACCACACAGCTTGATAATGCATAAGTTGCAGAAATATGCAGTGCTGTGCATTCACAGGAGCCGTGACAACAACCATGTTCCAATGTATGTATTTTACCATTGATTTTGCGTTAGGGAAAATGATAGCAAACACAATGCATTTCACAATATATTCCAGCTTGAACATGAGATATAAAATAGGTTAGTAGAGACAGTTGCTGTCTTGATTTTAAAAAATAAACTGCAATGTTGATGGAATATAAAGGTCAGAACTGCACCGTCTGCCATCCTACACAACTTCTGAAACCTACATTTCTTGGTGCTGCAACACAAAGGAATGTGCAGGCAACTTTAAATGACCTTTACAGGTGGACATCAAAGGAGTAAAGGGATTCCTAAAGGAGGATGGTGAGATTACAGGTAAGCTGAACAATTTCTATCTGTATTTGCTACAGAAGGAGTAGTGGGCATGAGTGAGTGGGATGGAACCTGCCATTATGCCACTAAATGCCAATTCCTAGGGAGCAAAAGCAGGAGAGGGCTGTCATCTGTATGCCTTGTTTGTGGGCTTGCTATGGTATTTGGTTGAGCAGCATGGCCAGTAACTATTACTATTACCGATACCTATTTTTTTCAGATGGACATTGAAGAAACTGAATCTAATAGAGGTGGTAAGGCATGAAGTTATAGTTAAGAAATCACTTAATACTTGAGTGCTTAAAGAACTCAGAAGTGAAGTACTGTTGCCACTAAAATTTATCTCTTTAACAGAGTACAAAGTAGCAAACATAGCTCTGGAATCAGCAGGAGGAAGTTAGAGGCCATTTAGCTAAATGTGTGTTTCAGGTAACTTGTTAGAAAATATTAATAAAGATGGAATTATTGGGCATATTTAGCTTATATCCAGGGCTGAATGTGAATCCAGTGTCAAAAGCAAGTTCTGCTTGCAGCAGGACCTGGCTGCAATGGGAGGCTCCCAAGAGAAGCCGGTGTGGTGTAGTGGTTAAGAGGGGTAGACTCATAATCTGGTGAACCGGGTTCGCATCTCCGCTCCTCCACATGCAGCTGCTGGGTGACCTTGGACTAGTCACACTTCTCTGAAGTCTCTCAGCCCCACTCACCTCAGAGTGTTTGTTGTGGGGGAGGAAGGGAAAGGAGAATGTTGGCCGCTTTGAGACTCCTTCGGGTAGTGATAAAGCGGGATATCAAATACAAGAGAAACCATAAATGGCAAGGTTCCTAGTTGGTGCCTAATTTAAAAGTCACTGAACGTAAACCCTGCTTACAGAAGAATAATTGGGAGTGCACTGTAAAGCTCCTGATTGTTTCTTTGCAGCTATGGCTGTACCTGGTTATATAGGCAGAAACAATATGCCCCTGAATATCAGTTGCTTAGGGAGGTTTATGGCTTCCATTCTATGCTTGTGGACTTCTCAAAGGCATCTGAATGGACCAGGTAGTTTTCATTCTAATCTATATACTAAGGACTTCTGGACTGTTTAATCTCCTTGTTTGCCTTTAAGATTGGAGCTCTTTTTTTAAAAAAAAAAATTATCATTTGTTTTAAAGGTTTAAACGCTATTTTCCCCCAAAGCAGAAAAGAATACAATATAGCAAAGCAATCTCTGACACCCGCCTTTACTAATAGCAACATTTAAAAAACTAACACAAATCTACTAACGTCATTATTTTTTTAAAAAATCAACACTTTTTGGAAACAGCTGCCAACATGAAAACAGCATTAAAAAATAAAGCAAAAAATAAGCCGGCAAAGAAAAGATCCAGCCAAGTTTTGCTTGCTGCCTTAAAACAATAGAGCAGGGATGGGAAACATGTGGCCCTCCCTTTGTTGTCGGCCTATAACTCCCATCAGCCCCTGGGTGACATGGCCAGTGGTCAGGGAGGATGGGAGCAGCATCTGGAGAGTCACAGCATACTAATCTCTTCAGTAGAGTATTCTGGCCTGATGGAACTCGGTTGGTAGAATGTTCATATCGTGCTCAATCCAACAAGAAAACCTGCAGATGATCCAGATATCAAAGTAAATGGTTTTCCTCAGATCAGCCTTCATCTTGGGCACCCTTCACCAACCTGGAAGTCTCTAGATGTTTTGGGCTACATCTCCCATCAGCCCCAGCCAGCAAAGGCTGATCTTGGGAAACAACTTTCCTTTCTACTGGCTGCACTGCTGTTGATTCTCAGGAGGCCAACACATCTGTGATGATTGGAAGAAGGACTTCTTGTGTACTACTGCTAGACTCTGCAAGCAATTTAAGTCATCACAGTGAGTTCTCCGACCAAACGTGCGTCCATCTAGTGACACTCCTACATGCACTGGGAAATATCTCCTTTTAATAATCTGAGAACTAAGTGGCTAACAATTCACTGCTCCTTTGCAGCATCTAAAATCAGCTGCCTGAGGTGGTGGCCTCACTCTGCCTCATGGTAGAGCTGGACCTGAGGGTCAGTATAGTATTTCCCACTGAACTTTCCAAGAGCAATGCAAGGTGCACTTTTCATCAAAGTATTCAAGGCTAGCTAAGGTGGAGCTAGTTAGTTTTATCAGCTGTGGCAATTTTCAGTGCTCAGATATACTTCATATAGGATCTTTTTTTTAAAGTAATAGTAATAAGTATGAGATGTTTGTTTCATTTGTTGTTTATATGGTTGTATATGGTGGCGTTGCTTTCACAAGCATGTGAAAAGATGATATACAAATTGATTTCATAAAATCAATTGAGGTTTGACAGAAGGGGACTCAAAGACGCTCATAGTATGCTTCACTATGTCACCAGAAAGAACTAAGCTAAAGAAGACTCTACAATAGGGATGGAGAGCATCAGCTCTGCATGCAGAAGACACCAGGTTCAATCCCTGGCATCTCCAGGTGGTGCTGGGAAACCCTAGAGAGATGTTGCCAGGCCTTGTAAACAGTACGGAGCTGAATGGAACATTGGTTTATGGAACAGTGTCCTCTTTTCCTATGAGGTTAGGTTCATTATCTCATTTCAATCCACCTCTCAGGCATCAAAGCAGCTTACAGGAAGATTGATATGGCCATCAGATGTTGTACACATGGGGAGAAAATGGCAGCCCTCTTGATCTCTGCTCATTAGGCTTTCATATTGTCACTAATCTCTTCAGCCTTCTATACTTAATTGAGACAATCACTCACTCCAATAAGCAAGGCATATGTCTCATTCCCATGCCCCCTTAGCAGGTATCTGTGACAACTCTTGTTCCAGTAAATGATGCTGCAATTAGAACACTGCTGAGGAACTAGTTGTGGCTGAAGACCTTTGGACAAGTAGAGCTCAGGCCACACAGCAGAGAGGTTGGACATCAACAGCTGTGATTTCTGAGGGTTTCAAAATGTGCAGACGCTTTCATGAGTACAGGAGGATTCCCTGCTGCAGACAATAACCCTGTAACACCTAGTGAACAACGGAGATGGGTAGGGTGGGTTTATTATCTCCTCACAAGCCCTGTTGAAATTGAATAGGTTCAAATGAGTCCAAGTTCAGTTCTTTCAAGATGTGCTCCTCTAAATTGAAGTGTTCCACACCCAAGGGAATGTCAAGATTATTTCACCTGCTTTATTTACTAGATTATTTATTCCACAACATTCATCCACCTCTTGACTGTAAAAGAAACCTCTCAAAGAGGTTTACAAAAAGATCAGACTTGAAAATTATAACCATCTTTTAAAACATACAAAAGTTAAAATACTAAAACAGATCTTCTTTAGACTAAGCTAAGCCGAAATCCCTGAAACTGAATCCAGGATTTTTCTCTGGTCTCTTAGAAATGGCTTTACTGGAGCCCTCCCAAGTCTCTCTCAAAATGAAATGCCCTTTATAACATACCTAGGACAGGTTGTTGGATTCCAGCTCACATCAGCCCCAGCCAGCATGGCCAATAGTCAGGGATGGTGGCAGTGGTAGTTCAACAACATCTGGAAGATACCAGGTTAGCCATTCCTAGAGTAGATTGTCTTCTGGTCTGAAATGGGTTGGGCAGCAGTGGCAAGGATTCTCTTCTAAGACTGTGTGATTTAATGGTCGTTCCTGGAAAGGGGCACCAATAGCTCTTAAATAAAATGCTCTTCATAATTAATTTATTAGTAGTAGTATTAATTAGCATTATTATTTAATTTATATACTGCTTAATGCCAAAATAAGCTTCTAAGCAGTTTGCAAGTGTGGCCTTAAATGTACCTTCCTATTACTCTGAGACTATACCATTAATGTCATTTCATTGTTAGGGATGATGAGGAAGCCAAGCCAATATTCAAAGGAGCTGCCTGTCTGTAGGCTAAGGGCGTAGGGGGAAAACAACTGGCTTCACACAAGCATCTTATGGACCACTGCAATAGAATGTTGAACTAGATGGGCCACTGTCCTGCTACAGCAGGCTCTTATTATGTTACTGCCTTACTGCTGTTACTAGGACTGCTTAGAACCTTATTTTGGCAGTAAGCAGTATATAAATTAAATAATGCCAACTAACAACAATAGTTAATAACTAACTATTATTAACAATAACAAAAATTTTATTAGAGATATATTCTCTAGAAGAGAAACTGTTTTATGGATCAAGAACGTATCAAAACCAGTCCAGATGGCTTTTTGTGTGCCTTCTATCTGCATTTCCTGTTTGTCTTCTCAAGCCGCGGTAGTATTCCATTTAAAGAAAATGACAGGGCAGCCTACAAATGATAAGCGTTTTGAGGCAAACTATCAAGACATACCTACTGATTTTCCTGTCATATAAGCAGCATTTGCTTAATACTAATAAACTGATTTATCTGATCAGGCTCCAAGTTCCACCAAGTGGAATGTTAACAGCATGCCTGTGGTTTGCTCCTGTTTATGAGAGAGCAGCAGGTGTTTCTAATCCGGTTCATTATTACATCCCGTACAACCTCCTCAGACCTCCTATGTGATTGCAAAAAACACACACAAAACACACACACACACACACACACACACACAAAACAGGTTACAGAGTGTACTGAAAACTTTTCAATGTTATCCTATTTGGCACTCCATGTGGATTAATACAAAAGGTTGCCCTTGTCAGACTTCAGCAGCACAATGTACCACAGTGTGTTAGGGAACGGAATATATTGAACACCCTGGTGCATGATTTCCCCCTTCTCATCACAGCAAAAGCCGCAAATTCTATTGTTTAATCAGCGGGACAGGTATAATAGCTTTAAATGATGCAGAATCATCCCCTTGTATATCTAACGTTGAAGCTGGGGATGTATCCAAGTGGCAATTTTAGGATTTTGATCTCAAACCCCAATTCATGTTCCCTGGTGTTCAAAGCTCTCTGAATTGCTACTTTTCGCTGAGCCTGTGGTTAGAGCCTAGTTGACAAAAGTTTTGGCTTCAACTTCTAGACACTAAAAACGCTTAGGAATATTTGGGTCTGAAATACTGATCTGCATTCATTTGCTGTTCCTAGGTTGTTGTTTCTGGGTTTTTGTTTTTGTGGTGGGTTTTTTTTTTTTTTGGATTATTGAAATCTCCAAGCAGAGCAGGGATAAATAAAAACTTGTGATGTTCTAGCAAGGTTGAGCACTTGCTCATTTGTTCAGATGACTCTTTGTTGAGGTGCTTTGTATAAAGGATGTTTGTCCTCTCCTTAGGATTCCTAGTAGCAAAGGCTTCTCACTGGGGGGGGGGGGAATTGTCTTAGTGGCTAAAGTTCACACCATATTTTGTATCTCTGCCTTGACATGGCTAGGAGGTGGGGGGAGGAGAGGGGAAACATTCACTTATTAGGAGTCAAATATAAATGCCAACATTCTCTCCCAGGAGGGTTTTTATCTTCTCAGAGGAGGAAAGATATATATGGCTCTGTTTCCCATTGTTTAGATGGTGGGATGCCTAGGTGGAACGGGGAGAGGAACCGATGGTAATGAACCCTTGGAGGAACTAGTCTGGAGGTTAAGGAGCTCTGTATGGTTGTGAAAAATGCACATGAGGTTTTAAGTATGTATTTTTGTATATGCTAGGTTGAAACTTCTGTATCCTTACAATTCTGTTGTGCATGAGAGGAATTTATGTTGTGCATGAGAGGAAAAGCTGGAACAGAGAAGTGGGGTTTGGTCTGATGAGTGAATTATCTTTGCACTATACCAATTTTGGACCTGATCTTTGGAATCCATTTCTCAAGCCTCGCCCCCCTCCCCCCCCCGTGTTTCATAGCAGTTATGCCAAAATGTATAGGTGCAAGTTAGCAGTAAGCATCCCAGAAGTCTGCAGTCTCAAACACCCCTTGGCCACTTTGAAAGTTAGGCAAGCACAACAAAAACCATGCAACCCATCCTTGAAAATTTCATTATATTTTTTCCTTATGAATTGATGGCAAATGGTTGTGTTAAGTACTACTACTGATGATGATGATGATGATGATCTTTTCAGCACAGTACTAAATCCATGATACTTTCAATGCATCTGACACCAAGTTGCTTGTTCAAATGGGTAATATACGTATGCTTGCTTTGTTCTAATGATACTTCAGTTTGACGGAGAAGTTTGGTTGTGCTTGCAGTTCAATGTGTAACTACCTAATTTTTAAACTAGCTGTCCTTGAAAATTTACACTTCTTTGAATTTTTTTTCATAAAGTTCTCAAATCAAACAATATGTACAAAATGCATGTGTTAGGGGGAAATATGCAAAAAATGCATATATTGCTGAAAATAATATACAGAAATGCAACAAATCTTCCACATGAATGAATGCAAAAATATATTAGGAAAAATGCTTGCAAAAATGTATACATTACTCAAAATAGCATAAATGTGTAGATTAGGAGAAATTCACACTAAAATGCTGACAAAGGTTCTTGAAGATATTTTTAAAATTGAAAATTGCTGTGGAAATGTGGAGAATTGAATTTAAGATTGGAAAAATGACCTCAACCCTAATCATGGCATTTCCATTTCCATTCACAATATTTACATTGTTGATACAGCAATACAACCAGAAGTGAAAGATGCATGTGAGAAAGTAATGATTTATGTAGCCTTTAAAAAATCAAAGCCTGTGTTACATTTTTACTACAAGAGAAACACAAATGAATAATTAAAGGAAATTGATAATATTGAATGAATTGACACACACCAAACTAAGCAAAAAAACTTAATTGTCAGCTGGATTTCCATTCACTGCTTTGGAAAGGGAAGGGGAAATTAAAGACTGTAGTTAATCTTTTATAAACTCAGCAGCCCAAAATTGTGCTTTGTAACATTGAGAACCTTGTTATTTGAAGGTATTCATGAGCTGTTTTTTTTTAAAATGCACCCTAGAAAGACACACAAAAAAATCCATTCACCATCAATTCAATTAACTGCTTTAAATGCTTGTTGCTTGGAAACAATGTTTGATTATGGTTCATTCCTAAAATACCTAACATATGTGACAATATTCTGATGCTGCCTATCTTGTAAATGTGGTCTTGCCAAAAATACTTTCTTTTGAGATTTGAGCTGGTACTATGTAGATTTTCTTAGATGTACACCTTTAATACCCATCATTAAAGTGTGAGGTAAACATTTATGGGTTAGATTTTCTTTTGTATTGACAAACAGTTCCTTCTTTTTAAAATATTTAAACAATAGAAATATATTTACAATTGAATTGGGTATATAGAAATATTATCATTTATTTGTCAGGATTTATAGCCTGCTATTCAGCATGTTCCCAGGGTGGTGTCATGGGCCCCACTGTTCAAAACTGACAATTGGCCTGACTATGTCTCCCCTATCTCTGGCACATTCTGTTCCATCTCGACAAATCCAGCAGGGGTTTTTTTTGTTTGTAGTTTTTTGGCCCTGTGGCAGAATGATAAACTTATTGACCCTGAAGTAACAAAAATAAAAAGCTGACAACAAAGCCATGACTATGTTATAGTTAAGATATTCTGAGGAATCAGAAAGACTTGCAGTTAACCTTGTTAAGAAGAAAGGGTTAAGAATAAGCTAACCAATTGGACCTGTTCCCAGAATAGAAAGTCAAAGGAAGCAAAGAGCAGTATAAGTGGGAGATGAGGGATGGAAGATAGATGACAATTGGAACTGTCAAAATGGAGGAGACATCAGGCTTTGCTTTGAGCATAGGCTGGTTGGACTAATGGAAAAACGGACTGTATATGTATTGTTCTGATTTTGGGGGTGTCAGTCTGGATGAAACCTTGTTTCCACTTCCAAAGCTGGGATCTTGGTTCTGTGAGGGTGAAATCTAAAAGGAGCAGCTTGCCAAAGCAATTCCTCTTTCAGGTTAATGGCATGGGCTGGCTACTTAAGTAGGATGATTTAGCATAACCCAATAAGTTGTTCTGTCCCATAGAACAAATGGGTGGGCCTTTCCCTCACGCCTCTCACCCAGCTGCTACATAGGAGAACAACAGCAGATATATGTGCGAGTGAGCTGGAAGTAGCTGAAGACACAGACACATGCTCTGCTCTGTGCTGACCTTTTGGGTTCTCCTGGAAATCTAAGAAGAAGCAGGATCTATGGAGCTTTTGATGCTGTAGGCCCTTCCATCCTGTTGCCAAGTTGTGTATATGTGTAAATAAAGCCATTTATCTGAAAGACACCACAGTATCTTCTGACCTTCATTCTAAGGAAACCAAACCTGGAAAAAAATGCATGGAACCCCTGGTATCTCTTACTGCTCAGAGACTTGTGTGGCATGTAGCAGGATCTTTCAGATCTATTAGAGGGGTTCTGGGTAAGAGCATGTGAATTACAAGAAGAATAGATTCAAATATTTTTGAACACCTGTGAATTATTTTCAGTTTTGTTTTGGCACTGAAGCACAGCATATCCATATGCCTGTAGGCATGTATGAATATATATATATATATATATATATATATATATATATATATATATGTGTGTGTGTGTGTGTGTGTGTGTGTGTGTATGTGTGTATGTATGCATATATGTATGTAAAGTTAAAGGGACCCCTGACCGTTAGGTCCAGTCACGGACAACTCTGGGGTTGCGGCACTCATCTCACTTTACTGGCCAAGGGAGCCAGCGTACAGCTTCTGGGTCATGTGGGCAGCATGACTAAGCCGCTTTTAGCGAAACCAGAGCAGCGCACGGAAACGCTGTTTACCTTCCCGCTGGAGAGGTTCCTGTTTATCTACTTGCACTTTGATGTGCTTTTGAACTGCTAGGTTGGCAGGAGCATGGACCGATCAATGGGACTTCACCCCGTCGCGGGGATTCATACTGCCGACCTTCTGATCCGCAAGCCCTAGGCTCTGTGGTTTAGACCACATCGCCACCTGCATCCCATATGTGTGTGTGTGTGTGTGTGTGTATGAATGAAATAAGGGTTTGTTAAGATCTTTTATTTTCATCCTGCCTCTCACTTTCTAAAATTTATCTGTGGATGAAACCTCATGGAGAAGTGTCCTGTGTCTTCACAGCTTCTCATGGGCAAAAGGTTGCATAGACTCTGGGCTCCTGAGGGTCTTTTCGTTCTCAATTTCAGCTTACCTCGGATCAGATCAGATTGGATTGAAGTCCTGAAAGCAGAATACGAAGAATGATGCTGCAGTGACCAAGAAGAAAAATGTCTGTGTATGTGAATAGTTTAACTCTGAATGTAAAAACTGACAGAACAATGACTGGAAAAACCCATTAAAATCACCACAACCAGGTTCACCGATTCCAAACACAAGTGACAAAGGTGCCAACCTGCAGAAAATCTTGGAGGTGGCCACCCCTAATTATTTTATTGGGGCAAAGGGCCCAGGGCCCAGAGAGGTAGTAACTATGGTGCAAAGTTACTTCTACAAACTGTCAAGCCATATATTTGGATCTATATGATTAAACCTCTGTCACACTATGGTTGTAGTAGAAATGGAAACGTTTTGGTGCAAAGGTGAAACACAAATGCTTTGTTACATAGTATTTTAGTGAAAGATACTAGGAGCAGTATGAGATTTACTTTTAGTCCGTTAACTTCAAAGTTAGATGAAAGGATAGAAAACAAGTATTAATCTGTTTTTGCAGTCTTCTTCTCTGCCAGGTTGTGTCTTTTGGGTGTCATTTATAAAGCAAGGAAGACAGTGAAAAATGAAAACTTTACAATTGGTCCTTCCTGACCCTCTTGAATGCTATTATTTCTGTCTTGGAATGATCCACTATGTATCTGCTGAAAGATGATCTTGAGCTGAAAAGTAGGAAAAGAATGAAATTTCAGGAATGGCTGAAGATGAATCTGAATTCTAGCTGTTTTATCATAATGCAACACATGTTCAGGAGTATGGGCAAGGTGACCATTGCAGCAGCCATAACAGGAGCATTCTTCAGGTTTTGAAGGTAGCAAAAATGGAGGCACATGGCTTACAGACTATTTTATTTCCCTATGAAAAGCACCTCACTTGGGGTAATTTTTCACACTACCATGAAACAGCATTGGGGCAGATGTTAAGGCAATGGGGTCAGAGACAATACAACCCCCATTGCCATAACAACCGGAAGAACCTTCTCTTGCCTGTGTGCATTTCGTTCTGAAAGAATGTGGATGAGCTTCACAGAAAGGATTTTTCACTTAGCAGTGCTCAAGGTTAGTCTTAATGGAGTCTCAAAAGTTTTCACTGATGCAGAATCAGTACAGTAATTTCTTTTGGCTAATGAAACTAAGGAAATGGAAACCTTCACCTCATGCATCAGTGAGGAAAAAGGAAATAACAATTAGAGTTCTGCAGAGCAGAAGACACTTGTTATCTGTCTAGTTGGTAAGTACTTTGGATTCTGCCAGATATGCCATTATTTCTGAAGGAAGGGGAACAATGTTTTATCTGCCCTTATTTTTGGTAGAACATCTCAGTATTGATCATATATGAACTCATTTTCTCACTGTGGATACATATAGTCAAAATCCATATAGCTGTGGTATGACAAGGTTAAAGTGCATAAGGCTTTTAAAAATCATATTGTCAGAAGAACATTGTTTAATGTCTGAACAAGATATAAAGACTTACTTGAAAATAAAACCCCAAGGTGGTTATCACCTCAATATGGAGGCCAATTGGCCAAAATATTGGGAGATTTTGGAACAGGAAGGTGACAAATTGAAATTGCAGAGTTTCGAGAAATTAAAGGATAAAGTGCGAGATTGGCTTCATTATTTTCAAATAAGGGAGGCTTATAATCTAGATAAAAAAAATTGGTTTCCAGGTGTAAAAATCAAAACTAGAAACAGAATTGTTAGAATCCAAAGCTAAGACACTATCAAAAATGTATAATCTTCTGCTGAAATGGAACACTGAAGATGAAATGGTAAAATCTGCTATGATAAAATGGGCACAAGATATCGGCCATAACATTATGTTTGCTGACTGGGAACAGTTGTGGACCACAGGTATGAAATTCACGGCATGTAATGCCTTAAGAGAGAATATTATGAAAATGATATACAGGTGGTACATGACCCCAGTCAAGCTTGCAAAAATCTATCATCTGCCCGATAATAAATGTTGGAAATGTAAAGAGACTGAAGGTACATTCTTTCACCTCTGGTGGACGTGCCCAAAGATTAAGGCTTTCTGGGAAATGATCTATAATGAATTGAAAAAGGTATTTAAATATACCTTCTTGAAGAAACCAGAGGCCTTTCTCTTGGGTATGGTCGGCCAAGGGGTGTTAAAGAAGGACAGAACTTTTTTTATGTATGCTACAGCAGCAGCAAGAATACTCATCGCAAAGCATTGGAAGACACAAGATCTACCCACCTTGGAAGAATGGCAGATGCAAGTAATGGACTATATGGAATTGGATGAAATGACTGGCAGAATCCGAGACCAGGGAGAAGAGTCGGTGGAAGAAGATTGGAAGAAATTCAAAATCTACCTACAGAAACACTGCAAAATTATTGAATGTTAATGACGTTGGAATGAAATGAAGTGGTTCTAGTAATAGGGTAAAATAAGAATAGGCAAGAAGGGATGGATTTTGGTTGAAAATTTGAAGTTAAAATATGTGATGATAAATAATTAAGGGTAAAATATGAGGTTATGAATTTGTTGAATAAATATTTAAATAGAATACAAAAAGGGAGGTGTGAGGAAGTCACGAAAATAAGTAAATGAATGTAAGATATTATAAAAGAGGGATATTTTAGATTTTATTTTATTTTCTTTTTATGTTGAATTTTGGTTTTTGTATTTTTGTATTTTTTTTGTGTGTGTGTCATTATTTTGTAACTCTTTTTTGTTAAAAATTTAATAAATATTATTAAAAAATAATAATAGTCAAAATCCATATAGAAGTGGGAGGTGTTAGGAGGCTTGAGGAAACCATGAGCTTTTTAGATGAGTGAAAAAATCTTTAAGGGGGGAACTAAGAGGAGACATCCCCCAACACAGCCCAATAAACATTGTGCATGTTCAGTGGATATGGAATACTGAATGTTTGCAGAGTGGGATGACAGAAAATTGGGGGGAGGGGAAATTTAATGGAACATCTTGGAGAGTAATGGCTGCTGCCTTGGAACCCTAAACAGAATTTCACGCCTCAACATTTTGTTGCACATCCCAATGGTTTTTTATTCATATATGGACTCAGGAACAGGAATTTTCCAATTATGAGATTCTGGGGTTTTTTGGCCATTTTGTCTGCTAAAAGTACAATATCTGGCAACATTTTCTCAACCTGGGAAATATTTGTTTTGGACTGCACAAAACTGGGAGGAGGGGGGGGGACGAAACATGATATAAATAACCAGTTTTAGGGAGCAAGTAGTGTGAACTGCACTGTAACAAGTACTACTTATATGAATTATACTGTGAATTTTAAAATGGAAAATAATTGGTGTACGGTTGAAGTGTTGGGAGATTATGCAAAAGTCACAATACATTACCTCCAGTATCAGAGAGATGGTGTCTCAGAATACCAGTTGCTGAGAATCACAGGTGAGGGAGACTAAGAGAGTGCTGTTGCACCCAGAGCCTGCTTGTGGGCCCTCCATAGCCTTTTGGTTGGCCAATGTGGGAACAAGTTGCTGGGCTTGATGGGCATTTGGTGTGATCTAGCAGAGCTCTTCTTAGATTCTTATGTTCACCGTATGACTGGCTTTGCATATCATAAATACGACAGGGAAACACAAGGAGCTTGTTCTGAATGCACTTTACGTGCCCTGCTTGATAAGATGTGCAAGCTGTGTTCCCATTCAGTACCTGTGAACCCTGTAATATTGTTCCTGTAAATGCCACCGGAAGGATGGCCAGGACAAATCCAGGTTGCTTGACTTCCTGTGAACCTGGTTCATTATAGCACCTGAGCCTACCTGCTAAATCTTTTATTTAAGGGGTTTCTGATAAATGTAAAACTTAGATCAGGGTCTCTGAAGGCAAACGCCTGAATTAGAAATTGAAGGAAAAGGCACATGCAGTGGGACTGGGAATACTTTAGTAAGTTTGACCAAAATGAATGGCTAGTTTGATCAGTTATGGGCAGCCATGAAGGGCTGTCATAGAATACTTGTGAGTGCTACAGAGTCATTTCTGAAGAAAACTTGCGGTAATTGACTCACTGATTTGTACGGATGGGAGAATCTGTCATTTTCGGTTTCACTTGGTTTCCCATTTCTCTACTCTTAAGTTCATTTCTTCATATTTTCACAATAGTTTCCTTTTTTTCTTGTTTTGAAAACCTCATGAAAATTCATTAGCCTTTAAGTTCTATTTTTTCCTAATATGCATATTTTTGTATGCATTTTTGCATAATATATACATTTTTTGCAAGCAATTTCCTATAATATAATAAAGTTTTGGATGTTATTTTCACCAATATGTGCATTTTTAGGCACACATTACTTAGCATATACATTTTTGTCCACATTGCTTGAGAGAAGAACTGCATTGCAAAATTCAGAAAGTGTGAATTTTGAAGGGCAACTGTGTTTTGATGTGTCTATTGTTTCACAAACCATAAATTAGGTAGATTCCCTACTGATGTAGCCAGCGGAGGAAAGGAAAGAACTTGCAGTAAATATAGCACAACAGAATATTGTCATGTATGAGTTGGGTGCAGTCACCTGAGGACACAGACTAAATGCATAGCAAAGCTCAAGAGAAAGGGACTCCCTTGGAGAAACCTTGTAACTCCCATTGTGGTCCTTCCTTCATACATACAGTTGGTTTCGTTACCTTATGAGGGGATAGCAGCTGGAATGAACATGCTAGCTCCACCCCCACTGCTGTTCTGCTCAGCTTCTAACTCATGAAAGATGAACCTCTGCAGGCAGGAGGTTTTGTATCCACAGGTCACCCTTCAGTTTCTGATTTTCCAGGGTCTGCAATGCATGGGGAGTCTCCATAGTTACATAAAGCTGCTCCTTGCAGATGGCCCCCTTCCACAAGAAACAGTGGCACTGGATGGAGTTTGTGCACCCAGCCCCACTGACCACCTTGTGGTTTAATTAACCTTTCAGTGTCACACCAAAGAAGGGTTTCCATTTGCTACTTTTTAAGTATCCATTCAAGTTGTCTGATCCAGATGCTATTAACACCCCTTCCAAGTAAGTCCATTGGATTTTGAAACATAATCTGCACCCTTACAGAAGAGCAAAGCATCTTAGGGGGAGAAAATCATCTGAAGGACAAGCATTTCAATGCTTAATGGGTAATAAGCATTATTCAGTCTCTCTCTTCCCTTAAGGACATGGAGAGCCCTTTGCTTGTCTGGTTGTACATTTCTCTGAAGTATGCAATTTATGGAATGAATGTCAGATCTAATGACTACAAACCTAAGCAAACATGATGGAAAAGGGCAACCAAGAGGTTATCTGAGAAGTGAACGATCAAGGCTAAGCAGCAAAGACTGTATTTTAATATATGGTGCTTAGTTGCAATATATACTTGAAACATCTTTCTGCCAGTAACAAGTCACTAGGTTAGTGGCAGGTCATAAGGAAATGATGCACATAATGCTAAAGCTATCAGTGACTGTTACCCATGATGGCTGTGCTTCGTCTCCATGGTTGGAAGTGTACACTTCTGAATACCAGTTGCTGGAAACTGCAGGGGAGGAGAGCTTTGTTATGCTCAGGTCTTGCTTGTGGGTTTCCCACAGGCATCATGCTGGCCATAGTGAGAGCAAGACTCTGGACTAGATGGGCCATTAGCCTGACCCAGTAGGCTCTTCTTATGTTCCTCTGTTAGTTTTTAGTTGATCTCTCCCGTCACCCTTTTTTCCCAAGCACCTATGTCTACATCTGAAAAGTTATTTATAATTAATTGATGACATAACAGGATTTATGCTTCTGAAAAAATATTTGGGCAGAGTTTTGTATTGGTTCCAAAATCAGAATGACATTTGTTTGAGTGATATTGGTCCTATTGCATTGGTACTTTATGAAGCAACACTGGTTGTGGTGAAGCAAGACATCAACGCATTCCTGAATGCGTTTTCTCTGGTTTCCTTTGTAATAAGTTTGCTCATCTTTCCTGGTGGGCTGCATTGAGGCTAGGCATCCAGGTTCCTGTCGTGATCTGGCAGGGATGGGAATTGATGCCCCCCTTGTTGCCGTCCTGGCAACATCACCAGCGCTGGGTGGGGCTCCACCCAGGCGAGGCCCCACTGACCAATCAATGCCGGTTGGTAGCATGGCTGTGAGAGATTTAAACCATGGTGCAGCCGGAGAGCCCTCCTTTCTCACGCTTTGCCAGATCTCCCAACCCACCCACCCTCTTTTTCTCCTTTGCTTTGAAATGACTTTGCTATGAACAAACATCATACTGACATATTGTTCGTGCTGGGTAGGCATTTCTCCCATTTGGCAAATTGGCACCAGCCATTTGGTTTTGTCTACCTTGTAGCAATCATCACAACTTTGTGAGTTTAGGCACAAAGCCTTTGTTTGGATGGAGGGAAGTTTGCAGCCTCCACCTGCCCCTCCTCATTAAGGGTATTCTGTTAAAGGGATCTGGGGGTGTGGATTCTGTCCGATGCCCAGACATAGGCTAGGGCCATGCCACAACCCCAACAGGGATCCCTCGGGGTGGGGGGCTGATTTGATTTAAGTCATATTGGTGATTTACCCTTAGATGGACTCCCTGCAGGTGGGCAGGAGTTGAGATACAGCCTGGTTTCACTCAATGCCTAAGCCAAACAGCTCACATCTATAACCAATAAAGCTGTGGCCTATTTGAACCCATAAACCTAAATACTCGTGTTCGTGTGTTTATTATCCACTAGGGAACTGCAGGTCACAAGGCCTTGGCACACAACTTTAAAGCAATGCAAAATAAGTCAGACATATAAGCCCATGCTATCAAAAATGATGAGTATTTTACACTAAGACTGGTATTAGCCTTTAATTTATGAAGTTACATCTAGAAATTAAATATAAAAATGGCTTGTATTTATTTAAATGACATTTGTGTTACTTTTTAGGATCACAGAACCCCTCAAAGCAGCTGTTAATAGAAGAATCACGGACAAAACCGATAAAGCAATGTGTACTAACTCCATGGTTAAAATCAATGCATAATTTAAAATTCTTTAAATGTAAAAGCAAATGTAGCAACAGATGGTAACATCCTCATAAAATCACCAAACCAGCTCCACCAGTTCCCAACACAAGACCAGTATCCACATTAACAGGCAGTCCCAATGTGCCTTATCTAAAGCAGATATAAAAAGAAATATCTTTAGGACTTGCTCAAAAGAAATCCCAGAGCAAGCTACATTCTTGAGGAAATAAGTTCCATATTCTCTTTAGCAGGAAATATTTTGAGCTAAGGAACTAGCCTATATTAGAAGTTTTTTGGTTTTTTGGTATAGATTTCACAGATAAATCTCTCTCTCTCTCTCTCTCTCTCTCTCTCTCTCTCTCTGTGTGTGTGTGTGTGTGTGTGTGTGTAAAGGAAGAAACCCTAGGCCAGCTAGTAGCTATGATCTGTAAGGAAGCCAAGTATTTATCACTGCAGATGGGGGGGCACCTCTTATACAGAACTATATTAAAAATTGATTGAAGTATATATTGGAGGCTTTACTGCTCCTTAGAGAGAATACCTAAAGCAGGTTTTAAAATGGTTTGTTGCATAATTGAGAACTTACCTAGCAATCTTCAGGGTTGGTTTGTTCTTTTAAGATGTCAAATGGCAGAAACCTGAGTGCTAAACCCAGATGCCCCACTATTGAGGAGACTGTTTCGCTTCCACAGTTAGTAGGGACTAGAGATTGCGTTGTTATTTTTGTATGAAATACTGTGCATACAACCCAGCCAGCATGAAATGTCTTCCAATGTCTTCCGATGAAAAATGGTTAGTCAGCCAAATTATTATGCTATACATGCATACGTGCATGCCCCATAATGATTTAGAAAATATCCAACATGGCTCACATAATCTTCAAATGCAAACTATGATTTAAAGCAGGGTTGAAGCATTACCAAAGCACCTCATTATAGCAGGGTTTTTTTTCCCAGACGGAACTTGCTGGAACCTCTCAGGTAGGTGCCATTGTAAGAGAACAAGGGAGGTGTCCATGGTGAGCTGCTATTATTGTTGTTGTTGTTGTTATTATTATTATTATTATTAGTAGTAGTAGTAGTAGTAGTAGTATACCACCCTATACCCACAAGTCTCAGGGCAGCTCACAATATAAAATCAGAATATAAAACTACAAAACACACAATCAAAATAAAAACAAACCCAATAACCCCCCCATGGCATTTGCCTCCTAGGTGGGTCATAAGGAAAGGGTTAAAATGAGTGTGATGTGATTGGCCAGTGGAAACTGATAGGAGGAGTTAGGGTTAGAGGGAGAGTTGTGTGAAAGTTCGTTGAGAGTTGGAAGTTGAAGAAGGAAGAGGGAGGAATAGTCTGTGGGTTGGTCGAGTTGTGTGGTGAAAGAGTGAGAGGAACTATTAGGTGGAGTCAGATAGATAGATAGTTGGGATAATCAGTTTGAAGTTGTTAGGAACGAATAGGACAGTTAAGGAACTAAGAATAAGAAACTGCCAAGAAAAAATAACTGAAACCATAAGCTTGTTCATGCCTATAAAATAAACTTGATTATTTGTTAATGTTAACAACTGTCTGGACTCCGTATGTACCCGTAAGAAAAGGGTTGGTGGCAGCGAAGAAAGCAACTACAGTGGTGGCACAGGGTCAATAGACCGTCAAACGTCCTGGGGCCCTGTGTGATCGCCAAACACATTTTAAAAGGGCATATGATATCAACCAACCAAAGGCCTGGTTAAAGAGGAATGTTTTTGCCTAAAGATGTACAGTGAAGCTGCCAGGCAAACGACCCTGCAGAGAACATCCCACAGTTGAGGAGCCATGCAGAAAAGGCCCGTTCTCATGTGACACCCTCCAGACCTCTCATGGAGTTCTGGCAACTCTTTTTCTAGAAGAATTGACTTGCGAGGTGGTGTGTTGTTCAATAAGAGATTGAGTGTTCGGGTGGGTGGGGAGGTAAGGTAAAGGTAAAGGTACCCCTGCCCGTATGGGCCAGTCTTGACAGACTCTGGGGTTGTGCGCCCATCTCACTTAAGAGGCCAGGGGCCAGCGCTGTCCGGAGACACTTCCGGGTCACGTGGCCAGCGTGACATCGCTGCTCTGGCGAGCCAGAGCCGCACATGGAAACGCCGTTTACCTTCCCGCTGGTAAGCGGTCCCTATTTATCTACTTGCACCCGGAGGTGCTTTCGAACTGCTAGGTTGGCAGGCGCTGGGACCGAGCAGCGGGAGCGCACCCCGCCGCAGGGATTCGAACCGCCGACCTTTCGATCGGCAAGTCCTGGGCGCTGAGGCTTTAACCCACAGCGCCACCTGCGTCCCTGGGGGTGGGGAGGTAGGCTCGTTTAATTTCATTGTACACAGCTTGTACAATGACAATAAAAGTATTATTATTATTATTATTATTATTATTAAGAATAGCACTGCATTATAGTATCATTAAACTATAACCCAATCAACTAAAATAGATTTCAAAAGTGCACTGGAGTAGGTATTTTCAAATAAAAAGAAAAAGGGTTCTGCATAATGTGGAGGAAGTGGACAGAGGGAAGTGTTTTCTCCTTTCATAATACTAGAAGCCAGGTCATCCTACGAAGCTGAATACTGGAAGATTCAGTCCATATAAAAGGAGGTGGTACTTCACACAGTGCATAGTTAAACTATGCAATCCACACTCACGAGATGTAATGATAGCCACCAATTTGGACGGCTTCAAAAGAGCATTAGACAACTCCCTGAGAATAAGGGTACCGGTGGCTTGTAGCTAAAATAGCTATGTTTTACATCCCTGGTCCTGGGATGCTTTAGACCTCTCCTGGCCCAAATCAGCATCAATTAGGCCTTGAAGCAAATTAGCAATCAATGTGCTTACTTCTTCCAGAGAAATCAATGGAACTTAAATGTACCTACCCATCTTTGCAATAGTGATTGTCAAAATGCTGGCAAATATTTTCAAATGGTTTTCAAAGCTAGAACATTTTATGTGAATATTACAGAGCAGAGTAAATTTTGTGCAGCCCCCCCCCCCCCCGGTCTTAATGTATTCTCCCTTTCTCTAAAATGGATCTTCCTTCACACTGGGAGCGGAAGGCAAAAAGGAGAGATAAGAGAGGGGGAGCCTTTTTTCTTGTTGACAGTATTATACAGTACTGTATTTCACCAGCTAGCTGGTTGTCATGCAGCAGTGTTATTGTTTTTTAAAATCAAAAAGCAAAAGCAAGGGGGAAAGGGCTAGCTCTATAAAAAGATGTCCCCATATAAATAAGGCTGGTGACTAATACTTAAAAGTACATAGAAAATGAAATGAATGGAAAACAAACAATTGCTATTACATAAAAGGTTGACATTATTACCCATGGCAACGTATTAGTGCCAAGCATAAAAGATTCCAGAACTGCTTGACATCTTCTCTATATCTGTCTTGTTCCTAAAACTTGTTGGCTTTCCTTTCACAATTTGGTTTTGAACATAAGCACTAGTTTTGATAATGGTTACAGTCTTGTAAGCATTTCCTTTGAATCTATGGTGTGGATATGACTGGGCCTACCAGATGCCAGTCTGGAGATCTTACCTGCAGCATTAAATGAATTTTGAGAGAACTAATGGCAAGAAAAGAAAGAATTAAGCAGCCTTCCTTCTCTTCTATGCCCTGTTGCAGTCTCAGGCTGTTCTTTGCTATTCGTTTTAAGCCCTCAGATCATGGGGATATTAGGCATACAGTACATCTCTAATGTGATGTTTGTTTGCCTCATATGCCCATGTGATATACATATACATACACACATGCATTTTCTATTATACATATACAAGCAAAATTAAAACAGAAACATATAATCGCCTTTGACTTCCCTCCTCCCCACTCTGGATCTTAATATAAAGATTTTTCCTTCTGCATCTCTTTCATAACTCTATTCTTATAAATTCTTTATCATTCCATAGTTCAAATTTTTGCTAAAAGTTTTCTGTCAATTCTACCAATGTGTGTAATTGTTTACAATAGTTTTTCAAATACAGTCGTACCACGGGTTAAGTACTTAATTCGTTCCGGAGGTCCGTTCTTAAGCTGAAACTGTTCTTAACCTGAGGTACCACTTTAGCTAATGGGGCCTCCTGCTGCCACCGTGCCAACAGAGCACGATTTCTGTTCTCATCCTGAAGCAAAGTTCTTAACCCGAGGTAATATTTCTGGGTTAGCAGAGTCTGTAATCTGAAGCATATGTAACCTGAAGCGTATGTAATCCGAGGTACCACTGTAGATTAGAAACTTTCCCCATTCTTTATTAAAGACCGTCTCTTCCTGGTTTCTAATTCTTCCTGTAAATTTTGTCATCTCACAGCATAGTTCATCAATTTTATCTGCCACTTTTCCTTGGTCGGGGTTGTACCATCTTTCCATTTCTGGGCTAACAGAATCCACACAGCGTACATGAATAGTTTCATCTGGTCCTTTGGGCCTATAATACCTAAAAGAAAAGCTTCTGGTTTCTTAGGAAAATTTATTTTCAACATTTTTTTCAATTCATTTCCCAGAAATCTTTTATTATCTTACATGACCACCATATGTGATAAAAAGTACCCTGTACCTTTACATTTCCAGCATGTTTTAGACTTCGATTTATACATTTTAGCTAATTTAAAAGGTAAAAGGTAAAGGTACCCCTGCCCGTACGGGCCAGTCTTGACAGACTCTGGGGTTGTGCGCCCATCTCACTCAAGAGGCCAGGGGCCAGCGCTGTCCGGAGACACTTCCGGGTCACGTGGCCAGCGTGACATCGCTGCTCTGGCGAGCCAGAGCCGCACACGGAAACGCCGTTTACCTTCCCGCTGGTAAGCGGTCCCTATTTATCTACTTGCACCCAGAGGTGCTTTCGAACTGCTAGGTTGGCAGGCGCTGGGACCGAGCAGCGGGAGCGCACCCCGCCGCAGGGATTCGAACCGCCGACCTTTCGATCGGCAAGTCCTAGGCGCTGAGGCTTTAACCCACAGCACCACCTGCGTCTTTAGCTAATTTACTAGGAGTTAAATACCAACAATACATCATTTCATATAGTTCTCCTTCAAAGTAAAACAAGCTGTAAATTTTAATCCTGTTGTCCATAGTCTCTCCTAGGCTGCTAATTCAATATTATAACCAAAATCCTTCTCCCGGTGGATCATAACCGATTTGAGCTGTTCGTCTTTTGTTTGCCAGTCTAATAAAAGTTTATACATTTTAGAAATTAACTTTTCTAACAAATCCCTTTCAAACTGGGAGGTTTCATTTAAAAACCCTTCTTTTGTCCAACTTAAACACTTCATTCAGTTGGTGATATTGTAACCCATCAGTTACCAATTCCCTTATATCTTCAGACCTCCTTAATTTTAAATCTTAATCTGCTTCTATTAATAATTCTTAATATGTTGCCCAGTCATTTCTCATACCCCCCCCCCCCCCGATATTGCTTCAAGTGGAGAGAGCCACCAGGTATTTTGTGTTTCTTTTTTTTTTTTTTTTTTTTGGTATTTATCCCATACTTCATACACCAGTTTCCTTTTAACATAATTCAAAAAAGCTTTATGAACTTTAACCTTGTCATAGCACAAATAGGCATGCCAGCCAAATCTGTTATTGTGTTCTTCAAGATCTAATATGGAACCGTTTTCCAATGACATCCATTCCTTTAACCAGCAAAGACAAGATGCCTCAAAATATAATTTCAGATCTGGTAAGGAGAATCCACCTCTTTCGCATCTGTCAATAATTTACATTTTATTCTTGGTTTCTTCGCCTGCCAGATAAATCTAGTGATATCTTTCTGCCATTCTTCAAAGCATCTTGTATTGCTGATACAAGTGCTGTTTGAAACAGAAATAACATTTTGGTAGCATATTCATTTTTATCACAGATATTCTCCCCATCAGTGGCAAGTTCATCCTTCCCCAAATTTCTAGGTTCTTCTTAAGCTCTCTCCAAACTTTTACATAATTATCTTTAAAAATATTTATATTCCTCGAAGTTAACCACACTCCTAAAAATTTGATTTTCTTTTCAATCACTAACCCCTGTTCATAATTGTAGGTCATTTTTTATCTAGTCTTAATACTTATCACCATAATTTTTTGTCATATTTTCCACCACATTTTTTGTCATATTTTCACCATAATTTTTGCCTTATTTTGTAAAGTTTGAAACCTGCTTACCTCTACAAAGTCAAAAAATTGTTCTAAAATCCTTGGTATACTGACCACAGGTTCATGGTCTTTTCTCAATTGTTTGCTTTCAGCTGTGTTTTCTTTACCGATTCCTCAAGCCCCTGTGATTTCATCTTCAACTCTTGTATTGATTTTTCTAATTCTGAGGTCTTGGTTGTTAATTATTTCAGCTGTCCTGATAGAACTTCCACCTGTTTGATATTCTGCTCTATTTTTTCTTCTACCCTTTTGGCACTGGTTTTTACCTGCTTTTAAACATTCATGATGGGTTCTGCTATGTCTACTTTACCTTCTCCCTCCAGAAGAGAACCCCTCCTTTTCTGAGATTGGGATACAGTGGTACCTTGGGTTACAGACGCTTCAGGTTACAAACACTTCAGGTTACAGACTCCACTAACTCAGAAATAGTACCTCGGGTTAAGAACTTTGCTTCAGGATGAGAACAGAAATCGCACGGGGGCAGCAGCAGCGGGAGGCCCCATTAGCTAAAGTGGTACCTCAGGTTAAGAACAGGTTCAGGTTAAGAACGGACCACTGAAACGAATTAAGTTCTTAAACCAAGGTAACACTGTATAGTTGTTGGCATATTCCCATGTGCTTTGGGCACCCCATCATGCTAGAAGAAGTCAGGGGCATGCGGGCAACCGTCACCTACTGTGAATTTGTCACATGTTTGAAGGGGCTCTGAACAAGTAATGACTTAATGTACATAGATCCTGCAAACAAGCAGGATTCTTTGTCCCAGGATTCCATCTCACATAAAAGACATGTATGTTGGCATGCATGTAGAGCCTGTTGTGTGCCAAATGAACAGATGGTGGAATAGCAGCCACAGAGAATGTCATCAGACAATGTGGGGATAGCTCACAAGGTCCTGGGACTGACTGAATGTGTGAGGAAGCTCAGCTGAACCCCCAACAGCAGGAATGGTGAACCTCAGGCCAGGGGGTCACATATGGTCAGCCAGACCTCCTGTTTGGCTCTTGGGACTCTTTCTAGGACACGTCCCTCACCAGCCCTATACTGCATCCACCTTGAGTGTTTTTGCCCAGCTGGGATGTGTATTGAATTCTGGCAATTCTTCTTGCTTGTCTGGATGAAGGATAGAAGGCTGTGCTAGTGGGAAGAAACTAGTCTACTGCAGAAAGGTAAAATTTGCATTTGTTATTCTTTCTGCTTTTGGCTCTGGCCCTGCCTACCAGTGGCATATGATCCCCGACAGATTACTTGTGAGAGAATGTGGCCGTCAGTCTGAAAAAAACGTTTCCTTCCCCTACTCTACAGTTAGGTAAAGGTAAAGGGACCCCTGACCATTAGGTCATGTCATGACTGACTCTGGGGTTGTGGCGCTCATCTCACTTTATTGGCAGAGGGAGCTGGCGTACAGCTTCTGGGTCATGTGACCAGCATGACTAAGCCACTTCTGGCGAACCAGGGCAGCGCACAGAAACACTGTTTACCTTCCTGCCGGAGCGGTACCTATTTATCTACTTGCACTGTGTGCTTTCAAACTGCTAGGTTGGCAGGAGCTAGGACAGAGCAACGGGAGCTCATCCCGTCGCAGGGATTCGAAAAGCCGACATTCTGATTGGCAAGTCCTAGGCTCTGTGGTTTAACCCACAGCGCCACCCACATCCTTCCTACAGTTATGTACCAGACTGGTAATACATATTCCAATGCAGCGGTAAGGAATGTTCCCTCAGCAGTAATCTGTCAGGAGTCATATGCTGACAGCAGGACAGGCCCAGAGTTGTGTGGCTGTGACAACACATCCACTCTCTCTGTCTCCTCACCCACTCAGCAGGCTGCCAGAGGAGAGGCAGATTGCTCTTGTTAGGGGTCTGAATTGGTTACTGGAAGAGGTTTTACCCCCCTTTCAATCTTACAACACCCCATCCATTTTGGCTTACTGAATTTCCCACCCATCTTAACTCCATCCAGTTCCCCCCATCCATATGAAGCTCAGACAAAGACCACAGGTTCCTCTTAATGGGTGCATTAAGAGGATTTTCATGTACCCATGCTACTGCCCTTACGGTATAACCAGAGTCTGGTATGGGTTTAATGTGGCCACCCTTGCACCATTTCTGAAGCTCTCATCTGGAGCAATCAAGTTAAATGTTTTAGATTGAGCTACACAATGTGAATTTTTCGCAGGCAGCTTGCATCCCAAAATATACTTCTGCTGCTGTTTTGCAGCCTTCAGAAATGTTTTTATTCACATAGCTGAGTGAATATGTTTACTTATACTTGCGGAGAGCCATAGTAGGTATGGGGATAATATATTAAAAAGTAGCAGAAGCAGATGCAGAGCTGGCATGGCTTATTATGTTTCCTGCAATTATATGTGATGGCTCTGCAACATGATTATATCTGGTTGTCCTCTTCTGAGTTACTTTGGTTTGCATAATTTTATTTGTCTCCCAGTTCCAAAGGTTGCTATCAGATTACAGTACATCCCACGAGCATCTTGTAATTAATTTATCATAAAACCAAAGACTTTCCACAAGCATCTGATTTCCAAAGTGGATCATGCAGCGCTTATACGGAAGTAAAAGGGTGGAATGAAGAGCAACGAATCCCTGATTTTCCTCCTGCTCTTGTTTGTTGGCAGTCTTATTTTTGCCACTATTAAAATTATTCAGGTGAATGCTCTTCAGATTACATATGAGGTAATGGTCTATTTCTATTCGATGTCACTTTGGCATGTGTATTCTAGTGAGTCTATCCTGTCCTGTTTCTACCTTAATTTGTTATGTGAAATAATATTTTTTTTTTTTAAAAAAAAACCCCACAGAAATGGAATTTAAATAAACATTTAAATTGCATGCACAAGTATTTTGAAATGCATTTGTGTGTATGCACCAAGAGCACCCAGGAAGTGTGGAAGATGGTGGACATAACTGAACTGTCATTCACACATTCATCTAGGAAGTGTGGATCAGACTACGTAGTAACAGAACTTACAACGATAGAGTTCTTCAAGCATCTATTGTTATATAGGGACCAAAATCTGAGGTGATGAGCTATCCAAAACATATCCTGAGAGCTATTTCTTGCTTATTGACCTCACTGTCCTCCAGCATTAGGACAGGGTAAACATGGATGCTTTATGGTAGGGATGGTGAATTCTGTGTGCCTCCAGATGTTGTGCTCCAACTCCCATCAGCCCCAGCCAACATGTGGCTAGTGGTCAAGGATGAGGGGAGTTGAAGTGCAACAACATATGACATGGGCAAGAGTTTCTCCATTTCTGCTTGGTGACCCTCAAATTTATCATTTCCCTTTGAAGATGAATTTTCAATATTATTTTCTGATCTTTATCAAATGTATGAGAAGATATTCAAGTTGACTTTGCTAACATGGGAGTGATGTAATAAAGGGCTATTGTCAGGTCCTGTCTCATGCACAGACTGTTTGCCTCATATTATTTGTGTAAGGAATGCACTTCTGTCTCAGTACTGTTTTAATATTGGCAGTGAATAAAATTGCTTCATACTGAAAGACAATAGCAGTTCACTTACACTCTACAAATAATATATTCATCCCCCAGTCCCTAGTTTAAACTGGAGATAATTTCCTGTTGATTACAAAAACAAATAGCCCAAAAAGTTGTTATCTCATTTCCTGGTGCTAAATCATACAGGCAGCTAATAAATCTCTGTTCTGTGTTAAATGGAACAGGATTATTTATGAAGCAACAGAAGTTGGACTTTTCTTCTAATAATTGCCAGTTCTGAAACTCCTCTGGTATGGAAGAAGGAATGAATAGAGCTGTGCTTTTTGTGATATGAGCATTCATATGGTGATATATGTGAGTGCTGCTGGATTTTGTAAAAATGACAGGTGCCGAGATTTAAGTCGCCTTAGACATCATGTCCTCTGACCCAGGCGATATGATGGAAATGGCTGTAGACTATCAGTGATGCTAAAAAGCATCCAGCGTTTGTGCAAAGGCACTTGCTTTACTTCACACATCCCGGAGTTGGTCAGACATGCAACAGCACATTCAGTTTGTAACTTAAAGGTTAATTCAGTTGTCAGTAAGTGAACCTGCCAGGATGGGGTGATAGAGGTGCTGCTTGAGAGTCAGTGTGATGTAGTGGTTAAGAGCAGTAGTCTCGTAATCCGGTGAACTGGGTTCGCGTCTCCGCTCCTCCACATGCAGCTGCTGGGTGACCTTGGGCCAGTCGCACTTCTCTGAAGTCCCTCAGCCCCACTCACCTCACAGAGTGTTTGTTGTGGGAGAGGAAGGGAAAGGAGAATGTTAGCCGCTTTGAGACTCCTTAGGGTAGTGATAAAGCAGGATATCAAATCCAAACTCCTCCTCCTCCTCCTCCTCCTCTTCTTCTTTTTCTTCTTCGAGGTTGGTAAAATGACATGACCCTTAGCAAGATAGCATATGCTCTGCCTGTGTAGCTGCAAGGAAGTCTTCCTCTGGATGTTTGATTGAATCTAATCTTGTTTTCAACAAGACCTGCCCCTCAAAGATAACCACATATGTTTCTTTCAGCTCAAGTTATATACTATGTTGTTTTTGTTCAGTAAAGTGTTATCGGTGTCAAGGGAGTGGCTCGTTTCACTAACTCAGCTTGCTACCAGGTAGTGAGTTTCTTGAATGAAAACAAAACCAAGGAATATTTGGTGAAAGGCAGACCAAAATAGGCACCTTTCTTTACTTCCGCTGTGCAGCAGGACAGCACCTCAAGTGAAAACCCAAAGGTACTGCCCTGAACAAGGAAATTAACAAGTTTTTTGGTATACATTTCCATAACTAGCAAATAATTAACAAACTGTACCAAAGCCTGGGACATCCTGAGACATTGTATTTGTTATAAATACAGTACTTGTTATAAAGCAGCTTAACCTCTGCTACATATCTGCTTCTGCCAAATTTACCTATGCACATAGCACATATGGATCAAGCTGCATATAGATCAAGTTGACTGGGCAAGTAAACAACCTTCAGTCAGTCAGTTTTATTGCACATAGCCAAAGGCTGCTGCAATGTACACAGAATCATTCAACAGTTAAAAGGAAATATGCTGGATTAATACAAAAAACTTAAAACATTTATATTATCCAAACATTACCTACTCTAAACAGAGCTATAGAAGTACCTTAATATACAGGTCAAGACGTTAAACAATAAAATTAATAGGCTAAAATCACCACATGGCCACTAATATATTAAAAATAATGTTAATTAATACAATGTACAATTATATTTGGAGTTTAGTGATAAAGACTATAGCTTGATGTAGGTAGGGTCAAATAAATTCATCTCCTTTACAGTTGGTGCCTATGTTGGCTATATAATTTGCTCTAATTTTCCTAGCGGCAGTTGCAAAGAGTGCTACACACCAGGTCACATACTTATCTATGTCTGTGAGGAGATATAAAATGATGTCAGAGGGGTTCTGGCCAGGGGACCTTGTCATTATAGGTGCTAAAAATCATTCTCTTGCTTCATTATATAAGGGGCAGTGCAATATATAATGCATAAGGTCCTTTACTTCAGGACATCCACTAATGCAAACACGTTCATTTGTTGGTATGCCTCTGTGTCTCCCATCTCTATAAGCAGAGTTTATTGTATTTAATCGTAACTCTGTGAAAGCTTTCTGTAAAAAAGTTGTACAAAAGTCAGTTCATTAAAATAAGGCGGTTCCCTCACTGCGAGAGGCCAGGTTACAGGGAACCAGGCAGAGGGCCTTCTCGGTAGTGGCGCCCGCCCTGTGGAACGCCCTCCCATCAGATATCAAAGCGATAAACATCTACCTGACATTCAGAAGATATCTGAAGGCAGCCCTGTTCAGGGAAGTTTTTAATATGTGACATTTTAGTGTATCTTTCATCTTTGTTGGAAGCCGCCCAGAGTGGCTGGGGAAACCCAGCCAGATGGGCGGGGTACAAATAAATTATTATTATTATTATTATTATTATTATTATTATTATTATTATTATTATTAAATGGGGCGCATGTAGATGTGTACATAGAGTTTAGGTCGTTTTTAATTGTCACTGCCCTTATGGTTCGTTTTAAAATATTTTTCTGGGAATATAAGGGAAGTTCTTTGATCTCGGTCACTGAGAGATCATATTTGCCCATCAGATGGGCAGCGTGATGTACCCAGTTTTTAAGGGGTAATCCATTCAAGAGCTCAATCAGGCATTTTTTTGGTAGCCTAGTGTTGTCCATCTGTTGAATTCTAAACCAGTACAGAGGATTCTTTTATCTATTTGGCTCTCTATACTCAATATGCGAGTTTCCAACCTGATCATGGCAGATTGCACATCTTTGGGTAAACCTAAAAGGACTCTTAAAAAATAATTCTGTGGGGGTTCCAAACCAGAGACCTTTGAGGTACCCCAAACCTCTGCACCATATAAAATCTGGACCATTGATTTTGCATTATACACAGATAGAGCTGGGTTAACCAGATTTCCACCTTTACAAACAACAAATTTCAAAATAGCTTTTGCTGATTTAAAGGCTTGCAATTTAATATTTGATAGCTGTATATTCCAAGATGCCATTTCTGAATAAACCAATCCCAGATATGTAAACGTATTTACTTGGTTTATGATGTGTTCATCCAGGTGCCAAACATGCTTTTTAGGGCACTTCCCAAATACAATGACCTGTGTCTTATCGTAGCTTATAAAGCATTCCTCATGCAATATGAACTTAATTTCACAAGCAGCTGCCTCAGGCCCACCTGGGTTCTAGATACAAGTACTAGGTCATCAGCACACATTAAGACTGAGAGTTTTTGGTCGAGATTTGTGACAGGGACAAACTGTAGGCCTTCCAGTTCTTTAACCATGTTATTAATATAAAAATTAAACAAGAAAGGCACCAAAATGCATCCCTGTTTGACTCCAGTAATGGTCTTAATTCTAGTAGTAAGATGGCCGGCCAGATCCACCTTTACTTGTATCGATGTGTCAGTATACAATGTTTTGATGAGAAATAATAGACGACGGTCTATATTTGTCTTTTCCAATTTCTGCCACAATGCGTGTCTTGGGACCGTATCAAAAGCTGACTTTAGATTGTTAAAAGGGACATATAGTTTTTGCTTCAAATTATGGATGTATTTACATAGCAGAAAGTTCAATTCAAAGCACTGGTCCAATGTGGATTTCCCTCTTTGGAAACATTCCTGGACTACAGTCCTGGTATCTGCAGAGCTCCAAAGCCTGCTTGCTAAATCATCACCATCTTTGAACCCCAACCTTCAGTCAGTACAGTAAACAAAAGCAAGCAAACTTTGGTTCTAAATTAATCCAGCTGATATAAGATATTGCTTCAGAAGGTGGGGTTCTTCTCTGCAGCTTCACAGGTATGTAGACAGTGAAGAGTGGCAGGCTCTGCCCATCAGACACTTTTGCCATGTTGGCTTCTACTCCCCCCACCTCAGCAACTGCCAGCACAACTGGGGAGGGGGGGGGGCATGTCCTAAAGACCCTGGCTGCAACCAATACTGATACCTTTGTTAAACCTACTAATAATGAATAATTCCAATATACATAGATTTAGCTCCATTTTGGTTTCTAGACATACACCCCAGTCCTGAGGTGTGCAAGACCATAGCACTCTTGTAGATCCTCTGCCTGATCTCTGGGTGGCAAGAGGTTTTTTCCTACTGAATTCAAGTGCCACCAGAGTGGGAAGAAGATATTTATACAAAGTGCAGCCACAGATGAGTGGCTTGATGCTGGGGTTTTCTTGGACAGTGTGTGTTGAGAGACTTCTAATGCACACATTCTGAGCACTCCATGGTACATGCAGTTGAGACAATTTGCATATGGAAACCTGCAACGAAGAAATAATAATTGGTTGCCTTTTCTTAAATGCATGTCATCCAGAATACATGACCAAAGTGTGTGGGATAGCAAATCGCTAAGACATAATATTTTATTTATTATAAAAAATAATTAGAAATATTTCTATACTACATCTTGTTAAAAGTCAAGATGGTGTATAGCAAAACAATTCACAACTAGATAAAAATTCAATAAAAACAATTAAAAATTCAGAATTACAATTTTCAGTAGTATTGAATTTTACAATGCAAGGCTAGGCAAGTTGCTCACAAGTAAGACCCACTGAGTTGAATGGAACTTATTTTCAGGAAGTATACCTATAGACCCCAAGTGTCTATTTCAAATATCCCCCCCAAAGGGATATTTTATTTATTTTTAAAAATATATAGGTTCAGCATTTCATGGACTTAAATCACAGAGTTGTCATTCACTGTATTCTGGGAAGGAGGAATTATACATGTCCTTTTATGTTTAAAATAATTGTTCACTTTTTAACTATAGGGTTCCTACAAATAGATTTTCTTTTGCCCATTCCCCAGTGAAAGACAGATACAGTGTTCTCCTTTTCCTTGAATACAGAATGCACAAATAACCAGACCACTGGAAAGATTTATGATTAAAATATAAATTTTTCATAATGCTTGATAATCTCTCCACTGAACCTCTTCTCCCAAGAGAGTAAGGTATCACGCTGAGATAAGTGGTCTGCTTACTTTTGTAACAATGGCATATAGCCAGTGGCTAACCCTTACAATTCCTTTACCCCAGCTCATTTTGAAACTTTCAGCCAGTTTTGGAAGAGGGTGGATATCTATAGCATCCAGCATGGAAGAGAGAGAAATGCACTATGGCCACAGCACACACTCAGTTACATCTGGGTTCTGCTTGTTAGAAGAGGCCATCTGCCTGCCTCTGGAACCCAGCTAGAACTCAGGGAGACACTGAATGAGTCTTCTACCTCTTCCATGCAGGATACTGTCTAGCGGTTGCCCCTGGTGCATGTGCTCCTTCTTGTCCCTCCCCCCTTAATCTGAGCCTGGAAATATGGCCAAACATTAGTATTTATCAAATTCAAAAACTTAGAGCAGCACTAAGGGATTGGTAATGCATGCAAAACAACAAAGATATCCAGAAGTACAAAATTCCCCACTTTCTGCAAAGTTGAGATGGATCATTTTTTCTCTCAGCCTCACAGTTAATCCAATGGTGCAGTTAGCTGTGTGTTCCACACAGAGGCAAATCTTTGTAGAGCACTGCAATACAGTGGTACCTCTGGTTAAGAACTTAATTCGTTCTTAACCTGAAACTGTTCTTAACCTGAAGCAACACTTTAGCTAATGGGGCCTCCCGCTGCCGCCACGCCGCTGCCACACCGCCGCCATGCAATTTCTGTTCTCGTCCTGAAGCAAAGTTCTTAACCCGAGGTACTATTTCTGGGTTAGCAGAGTCTGTAACCTGAAGCGTCTGTAACCCAAGGTACCACTGTATTTACTGCTTCAGCAGCTGGGTGCATTGCAGTCCTCCTACCAGATGGTGGCAGTGAAAGAGTTCCTTTTGCCTTCTGCAGCTTTAGTGAATAGGAAGTTCAATCCAAGATGCTGATTCAACAAACAACTTTCCTTCCCTAGGAGTTATTTCAGACACAGGAGCAGGGACGGACTTCAGTCTTTCAAATTTCAGCGGTGCCCTGTGCAAGGCCCAAATTTGGTGCCCTCAACTCTCACCTTCCCTTCTGCTGAATTCAATATGTCATAGTTGCAACACCTTGCATGATTAAGGAGTACAGGAGCAGGCCAAGAAGTTCAGAAGTGGACAGAAGTGATGATGCCCCAATAAGTTTTGCCACCCCTCCTGGCAAGCTTCAAAGATGAGGCATGGTACACATACTTGTGAGACTCTCTTGCATTGCTAGAGTGTTGGGCTTGCAAACATACATTTTGTTAGGAAGGTAGATCTGCTCCCTTTTGCATGAGAGGACTCTCATCTCTGCCACTGGTCTTCCCATTCCCAAAACTGACTTGGGTGAAGAGGAAGGAGCATTGGTGTGGAGAGCTTTAGCAGTGAAAGAGATATTATTTTCATAGCCTAAACATGCCTGGATTCTTACAAGCATGCCTAGAAGGTTCCATTGCCACCAGGGAGTACAGGAAATCATATAATGCCCTTTTTCTGCTTACCCTGATGGGAATGATAAGTAAGTCTCAGCATTTTTCTTTTGAGAAAATGGCTTTTTATAATTTCCACTCGAAAAGACAGAAGTATGTCATAGATAGCCATAGAATGCCGAGATGCTTAGAATACTCCCAAGTAGCTCTCTCACTTGCATTTCATTTCTTCGCTGGTCAAAAATAGCAAAAAGAACATTTATTGACGCAACATTGCAGAGAATATTTGTGCATTTGTGAAGCTCTTTGATAGCTTTTTCTCTTTTTTTGGAAAAGGTGTTGTAAGGGCACCTTACAATACACAGGTTTTTTATGCTAGAAAGCAAGGACACTGCAATGAAAAGAAACTGTAAATGAGGTCAGCTTTCAGATAATGTTTTCAAGACCTTTCTTAGTTCTTCCAACCTTATTTAGAATTTGCTCACTGTGTGCATCTTGAACTGCTGAGTTTAAAGAAAATTCAACGTAATATAGTAGATGCTCCACTGTGGGAATCTACGGAACTGTGCTGCTTTTTGACTTTTTTTTTACTTCAGTAATATAATATTTGAGAACAAAGGTCTCTGCTTCAGAGAGATGATAAAAAAAAAACCCTCAAGAGCCATATGAAACACAAATTGGCTAAAATGGAAAGCAAATAAATATATATTGGTGCATTACCAATGCCAAAAAAAGCACAGGAGTCCAATATGGGGCAACTTTCCTGCTCAAACCCCACTGGTGGCTGAAAGATAACTGTTCCTGGCAAGCTTGAGATTATTACCTGTGAGAATATGTGATTGTCTTAAAATGTATTCAACGGTTTTAAATAGGTTTATTCTATTTTTAATTGTATTGTTTTGGTGTTTTCCACCTTGGGTTCCTTTGGGAAGGAAGGGCTAGAAATACAATAAATAAATATATTATAAAATAAAATAAATGCTAAATTTCACAAGACACAATGCCCGATGACAATAAATTTTGAACATTGCATTTTGGGGACTCTAACATGGTAACCAGTTGCCTGCCATGCTGCTCCACCAATCAGCATGGGGAGAGCAGAGAGCGGTACTAGTGGGTGTTGCTTCTGACTGGACAGGGTCCCATCACCAGCACCATGCTGAGGGCCTGCTAAAATCTTCTGGAATTCATGATTCCAGCTGTGTCTGTCATCATATGTAGTTCAACTTTCATCTCCCATAGCACATGGTATAATACCCGAAGGATTAAAGTTAGTCCATTAGCAATGTTTCTTATTTGTCTCTCTTTTTGCTCCCAAATTGGACAAAGGCAAGTTTAAACCACACGTAAACAGAAACAGATGGGGCGAGATCTGCTATGACCTCTGAGTGGAATCTCTCGCACACCAACAAAACAATAGAAATGATATCCTCTTTGCGTCAAGCAATGTTCGCTGCCACAAACTGTGCTGCACATTCGGATCTTTTCATTCTTTAATGACAATTTCCCAGCTGACAATCTTTTTCTCGGATGACAAACTGTTTCAGCTGGCTTCTCAACCAATAAAATAATGGTGCAATTCCTTTACAGAAACAATATAGCCACAATGTGTGCCTGCAATTCTCTCTCTCTTTTTTAAAAAAAGAGGAAAGGAGAGAGACTGATTCAGTTAGTGAAGCATAAAAGAAGGAAAAACAATGGCAGAACACATGCAGAAAGAGCCTGAAAGGAAACAGTAGTGTTATAGTTTGAGGGTGCTAGACACCCCACATTCCTGGATTGAGCAAATGTTAGAATTTAATGAATGCTCAGAGGGTGAAAACTAAATGTCAGTCACTGGATTAAAATATAAGCCAGGCCAGCTTCCTGTGTCAGGAAATTGCCTGGGAGGGGAGCCATTAAGAAAGAGCAAGGGAAGGTAATGAGCCATTTGGAAAGCCAAAGAGAGGGGGCTCTCTGCAAGACAGCAAATGGAAGGGGGCCCTCCCTCAACTCAGAGTTTAGTTTGGAAGACAAAGCAAAGCTTAAAAGTGGGGTTTTAAAGTTGGTTGTGAGGTGACCTAGGGAGAAAGGTTGCAGTCTGTAAAAGTCAGCAAGCTGCAGAGAGTCAGAACCATGGTTGGTGTTTGTTTGAATCCAAGGCTTCAGCTATGGAAAAAGCAAGACCTTCTTGGGGTGTCAATGCTGTGACCCCCTCCATCATAGGCTCAGCTTGTATATACAGTGGAACTTCAGTTTTCGAACGTCTCAGCTGGTGAACATTTCGGAAGCCGTACACCGAAAACCCGGAAGTGAATGCTTCCGTTTTCAAACGTGCCTTGGAAGTCAAACAGCTTCCAAGACGCCGTTCTTAATTTTCACCATAGACTTTGCCGATAGCCCTTTGATCCTTGATTTTTAACGTTTCGGAAGTTGAATGGTCTTCCAGAATGGATAACGTTAGAAAACCGAGGCTCCACTGTATGCCATAAAGATACCACAGTCTCTGCTGTGCCTCATTCCCAAAAGGAAACATAGACCCTGCGTAAGTGCACCTGGAACTCCTGGAAAAATCTTGCTCAAGGGGCTGGATTCTGCACCACTCACTCAGGGAGTCAGTTTAACCCCTAATGCTTAGTCGACCACACAACAGTGGGACCTTTCTTGGCTACTTCCTGGAGGGGCCCCAGCAGCTGGGCTGGGAGGGGGGAGGAGAGAGAGCATTGGACAGCAGCTGTGCTCTCAGATCACTGATCCATGTTCCATGCTTAGGGAACCCCACAAAAATTCCTGTAGCCAATAAATTTGTTGCCTCTCTTCACCCATTTCTGCTCTGTGGCACCCATTATTCTGTTCCTGAGGTCACAGCATCTTGTGTGGGGTGCAGAATAAAAGCTGTAACTATTGTCACAACATTGAAATGTTTACATAGATGCTTAACAGTTTCAAGACCTAAAGTTTAGTCATAAACAGTAAACTAATGCAAACTTGTCTTATTAATAAATATACAATAAAACACTCCACTGATACTTCATAATAATGTCCAACAATAAAATAATCAGATAAAAGCAAAAGCAATACATCTCCAAAACTAAATCTTGATCCTAGCAGCAAGCCCTGCAACCTGCTTAAATGCGCCGCAGCTTGAGAATATGTATATATACATATTGTACTGTATCCATTTGGAATGAATTGCTTGCTTTTAACTTAGCATCACATAGACATCCATTAAAAATTCCATACAAAGTTTATCAGCATGTTATTGTTAAGTTTGCAAATGGCAATCTTATAATTTGCATGACAATGGCACTGTGCATCTGCATTTGTTCAAAACAAGAATTTACTTCATTTCAGATGGTGAAGCATTTGAAACTTGTCAAAGTTTCTATTCATTGACATCAGAAGTGTGTGCGAGTGCACATATTTAAATTTTGTGTTTCACATTGCTCAGAGATCCTGTGTTAAAGTTTGGTTGTCAAACTATTCTCTGTCTTGTAGTGGGCTTATAGGCATATGTTTCTGTGGTGGTGATGGCTTTCTTTCTAGGATAAATTTCAACCAAAGTCTTATCCAGAAGTATCTCAAACAGTACAGCACTGACACATTTATAGCGATCTTGACTAGCACTGGATTTCTTGTGACCTGTGCATTTTGTCTAGATAAGAATGGAATTGCCCTGTTGTGAAAATCCCAATCATCACAGTGGGCAAGCATGGAACTTCTTAGTATCTTCAGTATCTATGCTTCCTGGTTTGCTATGGCATATGTTTCCCTTGAACTCAGGGGTGTGGTATCTTTCTAAGCTCAAGGGCTGAGTTTCCTTCTCAGTAATCTTCTGAGAGTCATATGCAAGTGGTAGGCAGGGCCAGAGAGGAAGTGAGTGGAGCTGCAAGTGTAGATGTTACCTTTGTTTAGTAGGCTAGTTTCTACACACCCCTCTCTTCTTGTCATCCAGACAAGCAAAAGGCATTATCCAAGATCAAGGACATATTTCAGCCAGGAAGGCAAACATGTTTGGGGTATGAAGTAGGGTGAGTGATAATGTATAGCCTGGTTAGAGCAGTGTGGCTTAGGGAAGAGGCCCATGTGCCTGATAGAAATAATTGGAATTGGCTCCAGGATTTGGGGTTGCCTACTCCTGCATGTAAAACAGGAGTCTTCCTTCTTGTTTATATGTGTAGAAGCTGATTTTTACAGCTGCACAAACTGGGGAGGAAATGGAAGGGTTTATTGCTTTGGTGATATATCAGCCTCATATAGCCAACATGCTTAACTTGAATTGATGCATGAAGGGGTTAAGACTATAGAGTAAGCTGTGCTGCCAGGCTTAAGTAGGTGGCACCCCCTCACCTTGGGAGGAAAGGTTACCAAACACTTTGCTCTTCCTCTTTTCCATCATGTAACCAACCAGTTAAGATATCTAGGCTGGTTGCTTCGAGACCAGACCATGTGGTTTCAGCAAGCCATCTTTGTGTTTCTACAAATAATTTCTACAAATTTCTACAAATAATTTAGAAACACTTGCCAGTTTTGAAACTGTTGTCCTTGCTGCTCTGTGAGAAAGCACACAAATCTGACCTTTGAAGAGTTTGTAAGTAAACCACTTACCAAACTTAGGGTCCCTTTCTATGCTAAGGAAAAGTGGAAAATTTTGAAGCGAATATTTTGAAGCGAAATTTTTGAAGAGAATATTTTAAAGGTCTAGGTAAAGGTAAAGGGACCCCTGACCATTAGGTCCAGTCGTGACCGACTCTGGGGTTGTGGCGCTCATCTCGCTTTATTGGCCGAGGGAGCCGGCGTACATCTTCTGGGTCATGTGGCCAGCATGACTAAGCCGCTTCTGGCAAACCAGAGCAGTGCAAGGAAATGCCGTTTACCTTCCTGCCGGATCGGTACCTATTTATCTACTTGCACTTTGACGTGCTTTTGAACTGCTAGGTGGGCAGGAGCAGGGACCGAGCAACGGGAGCTCACCTCGTCGTGGGGATTCGAACCGCTGACCTTCTGATCGGCAAGTCCTAGGCTCTGTGGTTTAACCCACAGCACCACCCGCGTCCCTTTTAAAGGTCTAGTGGACTATATTTCCATGCTTTACTTTGCTGCATGTTTTGTGATTTTAAATCTTTGCTGGGGCTCTCTCACCAAAGAGTATGTGCCCCAGGAATTCTCCTTTTATTCTTTTAACCAAATTACCCCAAAACACCAACAAAAGTGACAGACAAATCCTCTCTCTCTCTCTCTCTCTCTCTCTCTCTCTCTCTCTCATTGTGTGTGTGTGTCTGTGTGTGAAGGAAAACACCAGATAGCCCAGATTCTTCATTCCTTTTCCTAGAGAGTGTGCTTTAGAAATTGCTCAAATGGAAGTTGTTTACTATGTGTCACAGCAGTGCTATATTTAACCTGGGGTGGCTGGCTTTTGTTTTGTTGTCAAATAAAAATCGAAGACATGAAAGCTTAGAAAAGTGGGCAGAATCTTGTTAAAAAGTGTCCACCACAGTGGCAGATGCAGAGGTGGAGAAAGGTCTAGGTGGCTTACTTGTTTATATACACAAGGCCATTAAATGTCCAGGGAACAAAAGGCTTTCCTTTTCTCTCTCTCTCCCCCCCATCACTCTCTGAAGCATTGCAGGGCAGCATTACATTAAATTAGCTTCTGTGTACATATTCTTCTGGGGACTAATCAAACAGAGCCCATGTCTCTAGGATCAAACAACTAATCTTTGCAGCTTTGTCAGACTGCTGACTCTCCCATCAATCACACCACAGACTTCGGAAAAGTGTGAGATTCTGCTGAATAGCAATCTGTTCTGGACTGCGATGAACCTCTTTTGCTAGCAAACCTACAGTAGGAATACAGGAGACACACCCTAAAATGTTGCTTGCATGCAGCTGCTGAACGTGATGAGTGCAAAACAAAACCGGGGACAGGGGCGTTAGATATTTTAGAAAAGTAGAAAATGCTAATCATTTTTTTATTCTTTTTCTGAAACCGAAGTAATTGACTACTGGAACTGCTTGTGTTGTGAGTATTGATCAGTGACAGTTAGAGGCGTTCTTCACTATCACTCGTCCTGTGAGGCCTAATTAACAAAGGCTGGCTTGCTGAATTAGATAAAGCTCAGTGTTCGCTGAAATTAATGTGATGCTGTCTGAGCATCCTTCACCTAATAGGGGAAAATCAAGTTTAAGTGGAGGAAAAGAGGAAAGTCCTGTTAAGAGCTAAAACAATTGTGACTAGAATGGAAGTGGATTAATACAAGAACTTTGCATGGGCAAACTTTTTTTTTTTTTTTAAAAAAGAGGAATGTGGGATGCTCTGTTTTGTCTCCTGATACTTCTAATGATGCCTTTATTATTAGGAAGTAGGAAGACATCCTTTCTACTCTTCTAAACTAGCTTCTTCGTGCAAATGCATCTTTTCTATGTTGAACCTTTGCAGTATGTTTACGGATACAAGTTAAAGGGAGTAGAAGAGAGAATTGGCATTCTCTGCACCATCTTGCATTATGCAGTGGATAGACCAGGCCACCTGGCTGCAAATTTGTAACTGTGCTTTCAATGCATTAAAGGTCTACTTTGTGCATTGCTAGTGGGATATGAAGATAAAAGAACTTTGACATTAAGGATCAGCAGTGATGTAGGGATGGGAAAAATAAGTTTATTTCCAGTCCTTGTCCCTTTTGCCTGAAGTCACCCAGAAATCCGTTTCATCTCATTTCTTCAAACAAATTTAATCTGCACCAAAAATAGCATGTAAATGCATGTTTCTAAATGCGTAGATGCATTTATTTATTTATTTATTTAGAGCTAGGAACTGCAACAGTACTTTTAGGAAGTGCCAAAGCCAGTATTCCATTCCACACATTGCTTTGGGAGGTACAGATCAGGTCAGCTGGTCTGAGGTCATGGAGCTCCATCAAGTTTGCAGAAGTTCAAATATGAGGTTGCTCACAGTTATTACACTGGGAGTGTAAATCGGAATTCTAATTTCATACACAAATCAAAACTGATATCTTCTCAGTATGGCAACAAATATATATATATATATATATATATATAATAACACCATATGCCACAGCTAAAAAAAACCCAAAAACCCAACAAGACAAAATTAAGTAATAAGCATTGAGAGAAAGAATTAACGATAATGAGTCATGAAAATAGCACTCCTATACAAGTTGTTCTATAATCATCATTTGGTTATGTAAAATACCTACTAAGTGTTTTTTGGTCCTTAATTATTTGAATATCACCTTGTTTGAAATATTTCTCACAGTTCAGATTCTGATTTGTTTAAGGGGTGGAATTCTATCATTGGCTGCAGCAATGACACATTGGCTGTCACAAGATGTGGAGATGGTGGATTAATGTATCATGACTGTTATACTCCCTCCTAGATCTGAGATAACATGAATTCTAGTTGCTGGGGAACAACAGTAGAAGAGGGCTATATTGCACTCTATATTGCTGGACTAGATAGATCAAGTGAGGAACTTTATTTCCAATCTAGGAGGGCTACATTTCCTTCTGGGCAATATTCTGAGGTGGGTGGTGGGTGAGGCCAGAGCCACAAGCAGAGCAGCAAGTGAAAATTTTACCTTGATGGAATAGGCTAGTTTCTCTGCACACTCGCCCATCCCTCTTATCTGTCATCCATCCAAAAAGCAAGAGGTGTTATAATAGTTTAGGGATCCATTCCAAAAACACTTAGGGGGTAAAGCAGGGCCAATAAGGGGGAATGGCCTGAGGAGAGTCCCAAGAGTCAAATAGAGAGGCCTTTACTTTGTCCCATCTTCTTGCATTTTCATGATCACTTTATGCAATTTAGAAATAGACCACCATCTGGAGGACTGCAAGGAGATAAAACCTCAAAGTTCCTCATGTGAATGCTCAAGCTGCTGCTTGAATTATGTACAGTTGGTTCTGTGAAACACATTTCTGCATGTGGACCATCCCTTTTCTTGTACTTTTAATTTTTCCTTATATAAGTTTCCTGAATTTGTTTTTGCAGAAAGAAAGGAGCTGTTCCTTATTCAGAAGTCTTTCCCTTCAAGCAGAATAGATTATCTAGTTTATGGCCAAAACAAATCCCTAGTTATCCCAGGACAGCATTGTAAAAGGGAAAAAAAATTGCATATCATGGAACATTTGGTTCTTTTGAGAGTACCTGGTAATGAGGCAAGTTACATAGATGTTTAACTTCAGCTAATACCATGGGAGTCATTCAGGTTCTGTTCCTTGAAAAATATACTACATTGATGCATTGGCATAGGAACGATCCAGATGTCAGCTACCAAATGATCACAATTATCACATAAACTTCATTTTTGTGCGATCATTTATCAGCATTGCGTTTCTGTGGGATGCGAAGTGGGTTTTGATCAATATGAAGAGATCAGCTTGCTTAGCATTGATTGATTAAGCAAATCGTTAGGATGATGATAAGAAGTTACAGCTGACACCAATCACTCTGTAATTGCCTGATGGAGTTAAGATCTTTCTGATAGGGCCACTAACACACCACAGGACGGTAATGTATAGCTTCTGTGATCACTAGATGACATATGATTATAGAGGTTATTAAGGCATGTGTCTAGAAGGCACAAGTAAGGGGGGGGGAATGGAATGGAAGATTTTTTTTTACACACACCCTGTATGAGTGCAGGTAAAACCAAACATGTACAGCAAAAAATATTGTGGTAAAACACGCTTAGTTCACTTTTTAAAAACCATTTTCATTGGCTTTTCCTCCTTTAAAAAGGAGCCAATTACTCCTTTATTGCCACTGAGCAATAAAGAGGACATAGATTCAGACTTATTCAGCAATCTGTTGTGATATACTCTCCATTTAGGGGAAAATATTCACACTTCATTCCAGTTCACATTTTTCACAGGACCTCCTCCCCTTTGGAAAAGCAGTTTCCCTCCTAACGTAGAATGCTATCATCTTGTGCTGAATTTGGTAGCTTTTTAGGTACTGACACCTAGACAGTGGTTCATAAAAAGCACTGGTAGTTTAGGGGAAAGGCATTGTGTTTATATTCTCAAATATGAGGTTACAGTGTTCAAATGAGAATTTGATATTGGCTTTGTATTTGCTGGATGGTGTATTTCTTCCTTCATTTTGAACCAAGGCCTTCTCTACAAATTATGATGAAAAATAGAGAATTTTGGCTTCAGACCAGTAACTCTAGGTCACTGGTCAAACATCTGCTTTGCATGCAGAAGGTCCTTGGTTCAATCCCTGGATGTCAGGGACTGGCTGGATGAAGAAGAGTGGTGGGAGCTGCCCACTCAAGAGGAGGGCACAGAAGATGACGATTGAGATCCTGGATCCTGGTGGTGGGATACCGGCCACACCTCAGAGGCGGGGACAAGCTGGGAGGTCCTAGAAGCAGGAAGCATGAGGGATCATGGAGAGGCAGAAGCAGGCCAGTGGCCCAGCCCAGGCAGGGTGAGGAGGTTTCCAGTTTGGATGCAGGCTCTGATAGAGGCAACAGAGAGGGGCAGGACCCTGCATCTCCCCCACAGCACCAACAGCCTCTGAGCTGAAGGCTCTCCAACACCACTGACTCACAGAAGGATGTTACATGTAGCTGAGCAATGGGCCATATGGGCACAGAGAGAGGCTCCAGCTGCTTACCGTAGCAGAAGATTACAGGGGAGGTGCTCTGACTCAGATAGCTAGAGAGTGAAGGAGTGGCTGCACACCAGTTCAAGCAACTTCTTCATGAGGTGGGTTGCCTTGTATTTTCCCCCCTTTCCCTAATAAAGAAACTAACTGTGTTAGCCTCGCTTCTCCATCTCAGACCTGTGACTGACCTGATTATCATGTCAGGCCCTTGACACTGGCATCTCCAGGTATGGTTGGGAAAGACTTGCATTATGAAATCTTGGAGAGCTGTTGTCAATCAACATCAGTCAGTACTGAGCTAGATGGACCAATTAAGCAGTTTCTTATGTTCCATGTAGAATATTCTCTTTTTATTTATTTATTTATTTAAATTTTATTAACATATAAAACACATACATATACATTTACACAATACACATACACAACACACTACCTTAGTTTCATAACATAAAACATACGTACATTACCCTATATAATACCTACCTATACTGTACATATCAACATATCAACACACCTACCCCACATGGACACCCACCAAGTGACTTGACTTCCAGCCATTCTTGTTACGCTACTTTATTTTTCCAATTAGCTTAAATGCATTTCATTGTTTCTTTAATCTCTTCTTCTATCTTTACTGTCCTTTCACTCAATATCTGTCAGAAATTCTACTTTTCCCACATAAATTTTGATGTATTCCTTAAAGATAGCCCACTCCTTATTCACTTTTTGTACCATATCTCCTCTTATCCTTCCTGTTAGTTCGGCAATATGGAAGTATTCCATCATTTTAGATAACCAGTCTGTTTTAGTTGGGGTGCTGCTACTTTTCCAGTTTTTGGCAATCAATAACCTTGCCACCGTAGCTGCATACATAAATATTGGTCTGACCATTCTTTTTATTTCCTCTGACATGATACCTAGGAGAAAGGATTCTGGGGTTTTTTCAAATGAAAATCTAAACATCTTTTTCAGTTCGTTATAGATATTTTCCCAGAATCCCACTATCTCTTTGCACTCCCACCACATATGTAGAAAGGTTCCTGCCCCATTGTTGCATCTCCAACATACATCACTACAGTTTTTATACATTTTTGCCAGTCTGACCGGGGTCAGGTACCATCTGTATTGCATTTTCATTACATTCTCTCTTAAATTATAGCATGCCATAAATTTGATATCTCTTTTCCACAGCCTTTCCCATTGGCTCATCATAATATTTTCCCCTAAATCCTGGGTCCACTTTACCATCACTGTCTTCACTTGTTCCTTCCACATAGAATATTTTCATGTGGCGGGAGTGGATGAGACCCTTGAATGAAAATGGCATCAAAATCCATATGCGTGAACTCATGACTGTTCAAGATTTATTGGCACCTGGTGGAAAAGCCCACAAGCACTTGTTCCCACTCCCACTGCAGATATGTAACTGATGAAGCCAGACCGCTTCATCAGTTATTGCAGCTGTAGTCTGCCGCTATGCTGCTCTCAGTTACATTTACATGGAGGAATGTTTCTTCCCACACCACATGGCCTCTCCTGCTTACCAAGACCAGTGATGTTGGACTGGGTAGACTGAATTCTTTTTAGCAACTTGTGCAGTGCCCTGAGATCGAAAGGCAGGATGAAATGATTTTATAAACACATAAAGTGTCATCATGCAGATGGTGGTGGTGTCTGTTGCTTACAAACAGCTATGACTATCACAAGGGAGAACAAGATACATGTATGTATATCAATATATAAATGATTATCCATAGTAGAATGTTGGGGTTCCTCTGTGTCATATCACCCCTTCTTTTGACTTTTCCCAGAACTCTCTGTTTGGTGGTAACATGCCAAAACAGGGCTGATGGAGATATCTCCGCAGAACACCCTTATTAATGAGTGAATAAGAATGATTTGGCAGTGTCAATTCAGCAATGCATGATTTCACAGGATCAAGGCAATATTCAGATATAAACAGGAGCCCTTGTTGTAAGCATGTGAGAATGAAATTCTGGAGCCTTCCCTATGGAAATGAGAGTAGGAGGCTGGCTAGTAAACAGCCAAAGAATGCCAGCCTTGGCCTAATCTCTCCCCCTCCCCTTTATATTTTTTAGTTCAACTTAAGTTCACTGATTTGTGTGGGGAGCGGCTCAAGCCAGCAGTGACAGCCTAGCATTCTAAGAGGGGGTGCTAATACTCTTATGACACAGTGACATCCAAAGCAGTAGGAAAGTGCTTCGAGTGACAGGTGGCATTCTCTTTGTTACCCTGCCTTGCACATGTCTCTGACATCTCTTCATGGACACAGCAGGGCTTTGATTCCTCAGTGTTTTGTATTCATGCCCTTTCCACAGCGCTGCCACAGATCTCCAGAATGCTTGGAATTGCAGAAATTCAAAGCATCTAGTTACAAGGGAAAATGATAAATTGTTGATTAAAAAAAATGGATGTGGTCAGGCAGTGGAAACAATACAGCTCTCTCTTGGGTTCTGGGAAGAATGCAGAAACTCACATGGGATTTTTTATTTTATTTTTCTTAATGATTTCGGTGCTGTTGTCTTCCAGTTTTTCCGACTCTTCTAGGGACATTTTCTGCACTTAAGAGTAGTCTTCAAAAAGAAAAGAGGAGATTGTAAGGAGCAGAGGTCACAAACATACTCTTTCCCCAGCCCAGTGATATCGCTTAATACTGCAAGTGTCATTGTGCCACACTCTAGTTCAGGAGCTGGTTTTAGTATTCAGAGCGCTAATTCATTTTGTTGCTGGCAGCGCTGCATTAATGATCAAGCTACGACAATGAACACTGTCTGCATAACAAATGTGCCTTTCTCAAGCTGCAGTAAATACAAAGTGATTAACATGGAATCGCTGCTCATGCAAACTGCCTCTCTCTGCCTTTTAAAAAGATACCAGGTGCTTTTTTAAAAAAATAAAAATAAAAATTAACCCCCTGCAAATTGTCACATTTCCTTGGGAGCAGGCTGGTATTCTTCTCTTTGCTTTCCACTAAAAGAATAAAATAAATGCATCCATTATTTCAATGGAGTTACCTTCCGGTCTTCTTTCGCCGACTCTGGTATGCTCTCTTTGGAAGGCTGCCTTTACTACATTGGATGCAAATGATTATTAATACTCTGTTCCTTGCTTCTGACATTTACCAAGGCAGAATCATCAAACAGAACTAAATCACGTCATGCTCCTTCTGGCTAGCCTAATCCTGCCCTTCTATTTGAGCTAATGGGAGGATGGGGCGGAGGCGGCCGGGGGTGGGGGAGAGAAATCAGAGCAGGTCCATGTTGCCGTTTTTAAAAGCCTTTACATTTAAGGATCACCAGGTGGTGGTCATGATGGCGATGCACTTTTAGCATGCGCCAAGCAAGCTCCGATTTTGGATGCTCGGACCTGAAGGAAGCAAATATGCGGAGAGAGTCAGCCGCATTTCCCCCTTCTTTCCTCTCTTAATCATGGCATTGAAGTTCTGGGCAATGTCAGTGTATTATGAAAAGATGGGATTATGCTATTCTTAGAGGCAGAGACACTGTGACGGTTCACTTGTCAGGCAGTTTTCCATTCCACATCATTTCTAGCGAATCTTTATTGAGGAAGCCCCCCGTTTGAAACGTAAAAGAAGGCTGCGGGGAGGGGGAGGGGGAGGGGACAGTAACCCTCTATTAAGCAGTTGGATATGGCTGTCTCTCAGCCACTCTATGCTCTGAAGCAATGCTGTTCACATCCTTATTGCCATCTCATTATAATGTGCCAAAAGCTTAGTCTCTCTGCTCCAGAGCAGCCTTTTAAAGACAGAGCTTTATTGGAAGAAGCGTCATTCAAAAAAGAAAAGGGGAAGGGGGGGGGAAGCTCTAGTATTTTTCTTTTTTCTTTTCCCTTCCTTTTATTCTACTAAGGCACTGCTGAAGTGATTTATTACTTATATGTGCTTTTTAAGGTCTGGAATCTTTCCTCATTTAGACATAAATATAAGGCACTTTTTAATAAGCTGGCAATCAAGGGCTGCCTAGATGGTAGAACTCCTTTGCCTTCATCCCAGCCAGTTGAATGAAATTTCACTTAAAGATGTATTACAGTCCAAACTGTCAGCACTAAGCAAACAGCCTAAATGGAATAGATTTACCTCTAACAATGAGAGGTTCTGAATTTCTGTGAGCTTGTGCATCACACGCATCATGGACATATTTGGGGATTCCCACACCCACAATGAAGAATTGTCAAACCAAAACAAGAAGAAAGGGTGTTCAGTTCTATGGATTTGCAATCCGTGCAGTGTCTGTCAGGAAGATTCAGGGTTGATTCAAAGGCTTGTGAGAATGAAGTTTCAGCGCATGTGTGAATGAAATCATGTGGTTCAATAATCCCATAACCCTGAGCAGACATTTCATAACACATCAGTTCATGCATGCTACTTTTTAGCAACGGGTCCATTTGCTCACGCTTGACGATGGTGAGCTTTCCTCACAAAAGTGTCCCAAAGCATCCCACAAAAACAACAAAACTATAACAAACAGCTAATAAAAACCTGAAAACGCAACTATACAATATCCTTGTTGTCTCGTAGCTCAGTCGGTACAGCATGAGATTCTTTATCTCAGGGCTGTGGGTTCAAGCCCTGCATAGCGCAAAATATTCCTGAATTCCAGGGGTACCCCTTGGGGTACCCCTTGGGGTACCTTCCAACTTGGCAATTCTATATAAAAAAAGAATGGGCCCAAAATAATATGTGGGATTTTTTCCTTGGTTCAATGTGTTTTGAATTAAGCCTGAGGAAGTTCTCCACCAATTTCCTCCCCTGCTATCCATCTTTCTGAAACATCATCTTGTGAAGGGGTGAGGACCACTGGGCTGCAGGACTGCTAACAGTGGATGCCTCAACGTTTGGCCATTCCCCTGAGATGTACACCAGTTACCATTTACAATGGAAGCATTTGTGACCTGTTAATTGAGGTTGTTATGCTGACTGTGACCTTCCTGGATAGAGAAAGCCTAGGTAAAGGTAAAGGTACCCCTGCCCGTACGGGCCAGTCTTGACAGACTCTGGGGTTGTGCGCCCATCTCACTTAAGAGGCCAGGGGCCAGCGCTGTCCAGAGACACTTCCGGGTCACGTGGCCAGCATGACATCGCTGCTCTGGCCAGAGCCAGAGCCAGAGCCAGAGCCGCACACGGAAACGCCGTTTACCTTCCCGCTGGTAAGCGGTCCCTATTTATCTACTTGCACCCGGAGGTGCTTTCGAACTGCTAGGTTGGCAGGCGCTGGGACCGAGCAGCGGGAGCGCACCCCGCCGCAGGGATTCGAACCGCCAACCTTTCGATCGGCAAGCCCTAGGCACTGAGGCTTTAACCCACAGCGCCACCTGCGTCCCGTAGAGAAAGCCTAGCCATAGTTATCTGTGCTGCTCCTGGTGACTTCAAGGTTGGGTAACTGCGATGCACTTTCCATGGGGCTCTCTTTGAAGACAGTTCAGAAACTGCAGCTAGCCCAGTAAAGGGGACCATATCTTTCCTGTATTGAAACAACTCCATCCTGGGTCTCAATACCTTCCCAAGCTCAATTCAAGATGCTGATCTTCAGCTCTAAACACAGTTTAGCACCAAGATAATTGTTGGACTATGTTCTTCTGTATCAGTCTAACATATGACCCACCCTTTGAATTGTTCTGATCAATTTCAAATGGTTTTATATGTTTTATAACACATAATTCTATAATTGCATCTCTTATTGTTGTAACGCACTCTGGGACTTCATCATTTCTTTTTATGCCTCTATTGCCTAAAGGGCAGTTGCTAGCATCTGACTGGGCTGGTATCAGACTTCTCTGTGTCCTTGGCTGCTCACCAGTACCCCTTCCACCACTATCATTTGCTACCACCAGTCACTCATTTCACTTTGGGCCAGACTGACATGGGTGAGAGGCGCCGAGGTGCTGTTCAGTTCCAGTCCATAGTGCAATATCCATTCGCCACATTTGATTCCCCCAAATGCAGCGCCAAACCCAATCTGGATGTTGGCTTGTCTCCCATTCTAAAGTGCTGCTGCTGGCCATAAAAGCCCAGATGGGCAGTGGGGGATAAGGTGAGGGAGCAAAAGCGTCATGCCCTGGCTCACTGGTGACAGGGGTAGCCAGGATTGCAAACTGTGCTAACATAAGTGCTAACTGACTGGGGACCATAAATTATATGACAAAAGGGTGTGATATAACTTACATAAATAAATGAATGCTTATTTATATTAATGGGGGATCCCACAGAAACATGAAGGCCTCACATTGCCAATCCTTCTTTTTCAAGAGAAAGAAAGAGGTGGAAGATAGCGTCAAGGTGGAATGGTAGGGACGAACTGCTATGCTAATGCTGCAGACTATAGAGTTTATTCCAAACAGGACCAGAGTTTCAGAGTGGTTTGGGCCACCCTGTGTCTTGGCTTTTCAAAACAGTACACATACACAGATGTAGGTGATGAGACATTCAATGCTGGGTGTATAAATGAGCCACTGGTAGTAGTAGTAGTAGTAGTAGTAGTAATTTATTTATACCCCACCCATCTGGCTGGGTTTCCCCAGCCACTCTGGTTGACTGTGTATGTGTGTGTGTGAGAGAGATTTTTGGTGGAGGCTTATGCTCATTTTGTTCTGACTGATGAGTGCGCCTGGGTTCAGGGATGAATGTGTTTTTGCCTTTTCCTGTGGTGCTTGGCTCAGTTACCTGGGGCTGCTTGCTTTGCAGTATTCCTGCTCTCTGCTTGTGGCACGCAATAAGATAGATGGTATGGGATCCTCTTTGGTGGATGGATGGCCCTGCCTCACTGGAGGTTGGACTACACAACCTTTTAGTTTCTTCCAACTGCTCTGTGACCCCATCATGGAATAAAGAACAGATACATAAATTAGCCTTGCATACAATGCATGGATCACTAGGTGTCCAATTAGGGTAGCATGCAGCAAATTTAAAACAAAGGGAAATGTTTGGTCTGAACACACACACACACACACACACACACACACACACATTGTGAAACTTACTGCCTCAGGATATGTTGAAGATTAATAGTGTAAGATTTCAAAGGCGGTGAGGTTAAATTAACACAGAGTAGGTCCAGCCTTGGCTATTAATTAAGAAGATCACAGTCAGGTTCTTCTTATTTAACATAGCAGCTGCTCAGTTTGCTGAAAACAACGAGTTGTTGCATATTTTAGTTTTGCTATGCAGAGAGGTTATTCAGTTGAAAGCAACATTGTGGAGGGGAGTTTCATTCATGATCTTCATTAGCAGAGATGGCACTAAATTTGTCGTACACTTTGTTGTTTAGGGGCTTGCTGAGCTGTGAGAAAATGATAAGGACAATGACAGAGCATGAACTTAAAAAAAAAAAAAAAGACTGAGCAGAGCACCAGCATATTAAGTGACCTTGAACAGTTTTAACCCAAGAGTCTACAATGGTTCATGAGATGGTTTGCTGGAGGCTACCAGTATTCATTGCTGAGCACTTCTGCATCAAGGTCTAGGGAGTGGCACCCTGGTTGGGAAGCATCACAAGATGGCAGCAGAGGCACAAGTGAAGTGTTTTCTAGGGTGCCCAGTGCAGGCAGGAGCATTGATTCGCACTTGAAAGTTGCAGAGCACGGGCCTATGACATATTTTGCATATGTTACTTTATATGCATAGAGTTGTGTACATGATTTTCAGAGAGAAGCAAGCAGACTCCAACCCTTGCTCTCTGAGTTTATTCTTAGGTTAGGGATGTCAACAGGATTTTCTGAGCCCAGGATAATATGGGATATTAATTTGTCCTTGGGGGCAAATTAAGATGGTGGGGGGTTGGGTCTCTCAAAGTGCTGTGCTCTCCAGTCTGCCAGCCATCCTGTAAGCCAGATGTGGGGAGCCTATGACATGGCTGATGGCCAGGGATGATGGGAGTTGCAGGCCAGCAACATCTGGAGGGCCAAAGGTTTCCCATACCTGCTATAAGCAAATGTGTTTTTCCAAGTTTGTTTTATTAAGGGGGTGTTGGATGAGGGAATCCTTGGTCCATGGGATAGGACTCAGGTCCTAGACCCACCTTAGCTACCTCAACACCACCTCTGAGTACAGGCCTCTGATGCCATGGACTGTACCTTAGTAGGCTCTGCAAAACTTTCAGTGTCTCTGCTGAGCTAAGAGACCTTATATCTCTGCAGGCATACCAACTCTGCCCACTTCCTTCACTCTGCAGTGGGTACTGATATATTCCAGAGACGTGGTCCAAGCATTTGGAGGTTTAGTTTGATGTTATGACAAGAATAATGCTCCCTCACTCTTCACAACAACAACAACAAAAGACCCCTACCTGTTGAATTCATTGTTGCCATTCCTTGAACTTTCCCACAAAGACTCTACTAATGAACTTTGGCTTGTTTATCAAAGTTACATAGTTGCAGTGCTGTGCTCTTTGGAGAAATTTGTCCTTGCAACATAGCCCAGTTTTTTAAATACCGTACTACAACAGCTTTTGTATATCTGAAAGCTTCTCATTGAAACATCAGCCTTTGTATATAGATTATCTCAAGTGATATTTTGCTCAAAACCAGGAACAATAAATGCTACTTTCCTGATAACACATTGCTGAGATTACGGACTATAAATGTAAAACTTGGGAAGAAAGAAAAATTATCTTCAGCTTGTTTTCCTTATAAATCTTCCATTACTCACAGTGTCATAGCAGGACTGAAGTTACACTACTGGACAATGAAATGGTTTTAACACACCTCTAATTGTTCTGAGCTATGAAATCCCACAAGAACTGCAAAATATCTTGCCTGTTTGCTTAGTGGGATGAAGTTCCAAGAAGAAAAGCCTCGAGGAGTGTCAAGGCAGAAGACTGAGTGTGACCGAAATGTGAAAGAAACCAAAGCAGTGTTTTTTTGTTATGCAAGAACAAAGCAAGAAACATTCAGCAGGGAGCTCAATTTCCTGACAGTGTGCTATGAGAAGGAGTGTCCTCTTACCAAGTCTTCAAAAAAAAAAAAAAAAGAAAAGAAAAAGCCCAGCCAGCATTGTCCCTCATTAGAACTGTTTGTCAAAGAGGCTTTGATTGTTAAGTGCAAGTGACTGATAATGCAAAGTGGGGGGTGGGGTTTAAATTCAGGCATAACAGATATCCTGGCTCTTCAATTATTATTTTTAACAAATGGCTCTGGGAATGGTAATCACTTTGGTTCTATGGAGAATGCCTTAACCCTTTTCCATGCTGCTTTCCCAACATAACCTCCCACCTCCCAGGTGCTATTTGCACTGTGAATACTAGGTTGGGGAGTTGGGCTTAAGCCCCTCCACTAATGCCACTGTAGTCCTGATCCACCTGCCCCTGCAGCTCCCTTTTAAAATAAACAAGCAAAATTTATTTGCTTATTATATGATCATGCACCTCCAATGGCTTGTCTGATTTGTTCCTCCCTGTGCATGAGATCATCTTTTGTATACAGGCAATTCCATTAAAATAGCAACCTGCATACTCATTTTTTGTTTTCATATGTATAGTTAACATGCTCTATATCATTTTAAAGATAACTTTCCAAAGTTTCATTATCTGGCAACAGTTTTTCAAAATGGCATTTTGCACATGAAAAGAAGCACCAGAAGTGTGGAATGTAAAGTGATTCAAAATTTCTCCCTCTGCTTCTTTTAATGAGGTTCAGTTAAAAATTCCACATTATATTATATTGCTTTCCCACCTGGTGAACTGGGAAGAAATTTTATGTTAAGAACAAAATCAGATGAGGTTAAGACAATAAAATTTATGCTGGTTGCGTGTGTTACATTGATCACAAAATACCCACTCCCCCACGCCAAAAAATGGGAAGAAAAATCTGTATGTTTTAATTTTATTCTCTTTTTGAGGTTCTAGGTATTAAAACTGTGCTGAGATCTGCATTTTGCACACATTTCTTGTGACTAACATAACACCACAACAGTGCAATGTACATAGCATAAATGTGTGGCATTTAAATCTCCTATTTTCTTCTCAGATAAATTAATAATTATTAAGGAATCAATATTATCCACAAGGAACTGGCCTAAAACAAGCAACTGTAAATTAAACTGATAATTAAACAGCCCCAGTACATGCCCCATACATTACTGGGCTGGAGAACCACCAATGTCAAAATTCAAATTTCAAAGGTTGTGTGTGTTTCAGTTCTCACATTGTTTTGGAAACTATAAACTAAGCAAGTTTGCCTTTAGATGTGAACTAGACTGGATTTCTACACCTTCTCTAGCAAAGCCTCTGTTTTGGGTCATGCTGCATCCAACAAGATTGGGTGCAAGAATGCAATAGCTTACATTATATTCTCAATTAAGTAGGATTCTACTATATCTGCACAAATTAGGTATGAACACACAATATATCTCCAAGTGTTCTACCTATAGTGTATTCAGTAACATACAAGCTTCCTTTAGACCTTCATGCCAAATCAGTGAAGGTTGGGGTGAAGTAGCTATGCCCAGATACACTGAAAGAGGGAGCATTCCCCATCCCTTTATATACTTTTGCCCATGTGTCCATGATAAACTCCCGAAGAAGGCTAGACTCTTCCAACCATCTGAACCTGCATACAGTACATATAATGTGGGCACACATGCATTGTAACAAGTGAATGCCCTTGACAATAACACTGTTCTTCTAGCTGACAGAATTTCTTTTGATAGGTAGAATGATACTGGGGCATTATCTAGAAAATCCCTGTATGCTCCATTGCATGTGAATAAAAGCTACATGCATTCAGATCAACAAGTCTGTGTCCAGTCCTCTTCCAAGAAAATGAAGTACATGTTTACAGAAATGCACAGCAATTTGTATCAAGACAATAAGGATCCATTATGAAAGGACATGAAAGTCACACTTACTCTGCTTTTTGGTTTGGCTGCCAAGGGGAACAGTGTGCCAGGCTAGATGTATTGTTGGTTAGACCTTGGTCTCCTGCATGTAGATGATGACAAAAGGGCATGTTATAATGAAATTGGGCTGATGAGACTTTTGCTTAAATGCACAAAATCAGGGGGGAAATAAAATAAAATAACAGTTTGTCTTAAAATGGCGTCTGCACTCAACCCATCACCATACAAACCCCATCAGAAAAGAAGGGAGAAGCTCCTCTGGGTTGTCTTTAAAAAATCAGTTTCATTTTTCAGCTTGCTCATTGTTAAGTGTTTTTTTAAGGAGAAGCTCTCTGTTGCTGGCAAGGTCTCTGAAGAACTGGAGCAATGTGTGGCAATATTAAGAGAGGAGAGAGGGAGAGAAAGAGAGAGAGAGAGATGTTCTAAGTTGGTATCATCTTCATCCTGCTAGGAAGAGGACATGTGCTGCTCAGCAGTGTCAAGTTAGATGCTGCCCAGAGCACTGTGAGATGGAAATCGCAAGATGTGAAGAACTCATTGGAGAACAAGTCCTTAAAGTTCTGGCCCTCCAGCCAGCAAAGCTCTGCAAAGCCCATTAGCCTTTGTGATGCTTCACTGATTTATACTAACTGAGGATCCACTAAGGGTGAACAGGGGATAAAGCTAATGCTCTCTTTAAGCCACCAAGATCAACAGGAATCTCTTAATAATGCACAACTCTTCATCCAAGGGACTCAGAGTTCCTTTTGAAACAACTGAGCATAGCCTTCTCTCTCCTCCTGTCTTAATATAATATCCCACCCAGGATATTAATAAGACCAAGTCTGTGAGTGAACTGCTATGGAAGCAGAACTCAAGCAGTACCAGAAGCCTACAAATGAGGCAAGAGCACTGCAAAATAAAGCTGCTCTCATTTAAATTATATCTACTAGAAATATTGTGCCAGTTAGCTGGACTCAATATGCAAAATTCAGCCCAGCTTCTCCAGCTGCCCCTTCAACCCAGTCTTTCTTTGTTCCTTCAGTTCCTTGATGACTGAAAATCACTCCATCTAAAGCTCACTTGCTGATAACTCTCCTTCTCCTGCCAACAGCATAGAAACCCTTCTGTCATAGAATTGTAGAGTTGGAAGGGACTCTGAAGTCCATGTAGTCCAAGCCCCTGCAATGCACAAATCCCAACTAAGATTGGTCATCTAATCCCTGCTTAAAAACCTCCAAGGAAGGAGATTTCACCACCTCTTGAGGGAATCTGTTCCACAGCTCTTACATCAGAAAGTTATTCCTGATGATTAGTTGGAATCTCCTTTCTTGTAACTTGAATCCATTTGTTTAAGTACTACCCTCCAGAGCAGGAGAAAACAAGCTTGTTCCATCCTCCATGTGATGGACTTAAAGATATTTGAAGATGGCTATCATATCTTTTACATTCTCCTCTTTTCCAGGCTAAACATACCAAACTCCTTCAAGTGCTCCTCATAAGGCTTGGTTTCCAGACCCTTGATCATCTTGATCGCCCTCCTCTGCAAACATTTGTCAACATCCTTCTTAAATTGTGGCACCCAGAGCTGGGCCATGTATGGTCTGACAAATAGAGAATAGAGAAGTACTATGACTTCACTTGATCTGGACACTATACTGCTGTTGATGCAGCCTAGGATAGCATTAGCTTTTGTTCTTGCTGCATCACACGGTTGACTCATGTTAATCTTGTGGTCCACCAAGACCCCTAGATCCTTTTCACATGTGCTAAAGGCAAGCTGGGTTTCTTCCACCTTATATTTGTGCAGCTGGTTCTTGCTGCACAAGAACCTGACATTTGTCCCTATTAAAATTCATTTTGTTAGTTTTGGCCCAGTTCTCTAATCTGTTTAAGGTTATCTTGAATCTCGATTCTGTCTTCAGCAGCACTGACTATCCCTCCGTAGTTTGGTGTCATCTGCAAATTTGATGAGTATCCCCTCAATACCTTCATTCAATAAGTTTATAAAGATGTTGAACAACAACTGGCCCAGGATAGAACCCTGTGGCACTCCATTTGTCACTTTTTTTCCAGGAACATGAGAAGGAGGAGGAGGAAGCAGCAGCAGCAGCAGCAGCAGTGAAGGAGGAGGAGGAGTTTGGATTTGATATTCCACTTTATCACTACCCTAAGGAGTCTCAAAGTGGCTAACAATTTCCTTCCCCTTCCTCTCCCACAACAAACACTCTGAAGTGAGTGAGGCTGAGAGACTTCAGAGAAGTGTGACTAGCCCAAGGTCACCCAGCAGCTGCATGTGGAGGAGAAGGGAATCGAACCCAGTTCACTAGATTACGAGTCCACTGCTCTTAACCACTACACCACACTGGAGCCATTAGTGAGCACACTTTGGATTCAGTCAGTCAACTAACTACAAATCCTCTATACCATCTGTGTCACCCCCTGTTTCTCCTCTCCCCTGATCATTTACTAGCTTCCCTTGTTCTTCTGAGCTTAGGTCTTGTCACTTTATTCCTTCCATCCTTTAATTTCTATTTCTTTCTTTTGAGATTTTTGTCCCTTGTCCTTCCTGCCTTTCTCTGGTGTCATGTTAATAGCACATAGCAGATTGTTTCCCAGCCAAAATGACCTTTCATTTTACTCACAGAAACAACATACTTCATAACTATGTTATCTTCTTGAAAGCTTCCTCTTGAGCAAATGGAATTTTTTACAACTGTTTGATTCCATCATAGCAGTTTACCCAATGGATAAGAGATGTCTAAGGAAGGGGGCAGAAACTGCCAATAACTTGCTTACCATATTTCTGTTACTAATGTCTGTAAAAACTGTATAATGAACATGATACCAGCTAGTGAAGTGAAACCACCACCCTGGAAAATTGTATGTTTCTTTTTGTAAGAGTTCCTTTTGAAAGCCTGGAAAACACACAAAAACCGAAATGGGTGTTTGTGTATCTTTCTTTTACACTCAGGATTACGCGGAGAATTTTAACATAACAGGCCAGTGATAGACAGCATATAATAGATTAAAAATAAAACTTTAATGAAAAATAATATCATTCCATGCCAGCAAAGCAAGAATTTTGGTTCAGCTCCATGGCTCTGAAGTCTGTTAAACTTATTTCAATTGATTTGTCAATTAAATAAAATAACTTGCTATCTGTGAGACTGAATGAATAAATAAAAGGCAAAACACAAACAAACAAATAACGGGAAGGCCGAGGTAAGGTGCTTAAACAACAGTTAATGTCAGTCTATTGAGATGCAATGGTTTACTTACGGAAAAATAACTCAAATTGCAGTGATCTTTGCTATAATTTCTATAGCGTGATGTGTTATGAGAAACACGGGTTATATAACATATTACTAGGCAGGTTACATGTTATGTGAAACATGGAGCTTGACACTATTGCCCTATGTCAAGTTCTTACACTTACCACCATAATATATAGCAAAACGTACTCCATGTCTTCCTGACATCATATTGTGTGTTTCTCTGCATCTCTTTCCATATATTGCTATTTCTCTGCAATAGCAACATTGCACACCCCACCAGCCTGTCTTTGTTTGAAGGGAGTTTTAGCAAGGCCTGAGTGGACGACAAGGTCCCATTCAAGTGGTCTCATATTCCAGGGCAATGACAAAAGGTCAAGCCGCATTCCTGGCTGCTCTTTACCACACTGCTGCTTCACCCCTCCCATAATTGCCTGCCATAAAAGCCAATAGTTGAGCATGAATGCAAGCTCAAATTTATCAAGGAAATGTGCTATTCTCGTAAGTACTGTTATCACACGTTTCCCTTTGATTTGTATAAGAAACACACTGGAAATATCAATGTGCTATTAATTGCATAGATTTTGCTGACCACTCCAAGGGGCGCCTGAGGCACAAACAACACATCATTAATGGCAGCCCAAATCATTTCCTTTCTTAATAATGCAGCGTGTTTTCTCCAGTTCTACCATTCATGAAGCTTTTTTCCAGTAAATTAAGAAGTACCTGCTGAGAAGTACTGGTAAAAGAAAAGAAAAGAAAAGCAGTAATCAGAAAACAGACAATTTATAACTATATTAATATAAACCCCATGGCTTCAATCCTAAAATAAGTTGTCTGCAAAGACTCTCCTCCCTGAAAGAGAGGGGAGTGGTTGTGGACGGGAGCCCGAGCACCGCTCCTAGCAGGGGGCGTTGCCCCCTGCCTCCAGCTCACCTGGCTGGCACTCACGCCCCCCTCGGGGGCTGTCCAACCAGGTGCCATGGGGGGGCGTGTCCAGCAGCCTTTATGCTGCAGTGCCAGCCTCCCCCCCGGCCTCATTTCAATCCTAAAATAAGTTGTCTGCAACTCCTCCCCCCCCCTGCCCACATTCACAGAAACTTCCCTTGACAGTTAGGACACCCTCCTCAGCAATGTGTCATGGCGTACTGGGGTGGGGGTGGCTGGAAAATGTTTCTCCACAGCTTAGGGTTAAAACAACAATCTTGGAGATGGTTCAGACATGTGTGGAGGAAAGATGTGGTTGAATGCAGTTCTGCACTAGTGGGGGCTTATATCAAGCCTACCTAGTGATAGTGAAGGCATTTTTGCTGCCTCCATTGCATCCTCATTATGTCATCCGGCATAGCTTTTCTGGGTTGTGCAAGGCCTCTTACAATCTGATATGAAGGAGGTGGTGGAACCAAAGGTAGCTAACTGTGAATTCTTTGCAAAGCATGTTGAGGACAAAATCGCTTGCCTCCACCAGGAACTTGACTCTTCTGTTATAGCAGATGAATCTCAAGGGGGATCCAGAGCAGTGTCTGGTTTCTGGAACCAGTTCTGGCTTTGAGCTCTAAAGCATTAAACAGCTCAAGACTGCAGTACCTCAAAATCTGCATCTTTCCATATGAACTTACCTGGACCCTGCAACCATCATTCTAGGCCCTTCTTCATGTGCTACCTCAATGAGAGGTCTGGAGGGCAGCAACATGTGAACAGGCCTTTTTCACAGTGGCTGCCCATTTGTGGAATTCTCTCCCCAGAGAGGCTCATCTGGCGCCTTCATTATACACCAATAGGTGCCAAGTAAAAATGTTTTTCAGGCCTTTGGCTGATTAATATCCTATACCCTTTTAAATCTGTTTGTGTGAGGGGTTTACTGGTTTGTTTTGTTTTTGTTGTTATTATATGTTTTGTGTTTTTATCTTGTATTTCTGAATTGCCCTGAGATCTATGGATGAAGGAGATCTATGGATGAAGGAAAGTATACAAATTTAATGAATAAAAATAAATGGCAATCTGTACTACTTCAATGATTTTAATGCCATGTTTACCATGTTCATTGTCTTACTTACTTCAAAACATAGTAAGCCAGCTCTATAGTATATGGGGGTTGAGGTTGAATGGAGCTGGATTCTAGAGGGCCACAGGTCCCCCACCCCTGAGTTAAGGGATCAAATACAAACGCTTTTCTCAATTTTATTTTAGAAAATTCTTCCTGTTAATCTTTCCATGGCGGTTTTCCCCACCCGCTCTTCCAGCAAAGCTATAACTACAGACCTGCAATCAAAATAAATAAATAACGATAGACTAAATATTTCACAGCAACAGTGATCAGAAAATAAGGGAAACCAGAGAGGGGTTAGAGAGAGCACAAGCACACACTGATTGTTTTCTGACTTGCATGGAATTTCAAATGAGCCCGTGATAGTCTTCTTTGATACTGCCTTCTATAGCAGTGATGAAGAGCCACCAGCTTCTTTCTAGTTACCCCCGTGGCTTAATGAAGAGGAGAGGCAGAAATTGCATACTGCCATGCAGAATGACCTTGTCTGATAAGTCTGTTTTGCCTTCTCTGCAATAGGTGGCAAGGGCACGCAGGATACAGCAGCCTGTTTTTCCTGCACCTTAATAAGAAAAAATGACCTGTTTGTCCACCAGCTGCCTTCTTTTGTTTCAAATGCAAGTCATTTCTGGAGGATCCTTGTTCTGTGCTTCAGCGTAGAAATCAAGCAGAATCCCCTGTAGAATGGCTTGCAGCTGGCAACGTATTTCAGCTCTGCAGAAGTGGCAGGGAAATGGGCCTTCAAACTGGCACATGAATAGCATAGCATGACACAATGCCCCACTATTAGTCTAGATAATGTTGAGGTTGGAATTGAGCCAGTTCAGAAGATATAGCAGAAGTAGGGCACGTGGAGAAGATATAGCAGAAGTAGGGCATGTGAAGAATGCAACAAGTTTAGGCGATAGCAGCCAGTTTAGGTGATTGTGGCTGGACACATGGTCAAAGGTAAAATCACAGAAGAAGTTACTGGATCAAAGCTGTGTGAGCAGTCCATAAGGACAAGACAAATGGTTTGCAGGTAGGTACAGTGGTGCCCCGCAAGACGAATGCCTCGCAAGACGGAAAACCCGCTAGACGAAGAGACTCGCGGAACGGATTAATTTCGTCCTGCAAGGCACCACTGTAGTTGAACCCTACTTTGTCACTTACAAGGGAAATAAGCAGCAGGTTCTGAGGGAGATATGCCTCACTTTCTGGAAGCAGTCTAGAAGCAAATTCAGAAAGGTCCCTTCATAATAATCACAGCCACACACCCTCACAGCCATGCCACCTTCTAAGTATATATAACCTTCTAAAATTATTATTGAAGTATAATTATGAGATTATTGGATAACCAGAGATGAGTTGCAATAATTAACGTGGATCTCTGTGTGTTTCCTTTCAGATAGACCTCCTGTTTTCTGTGCATTTACATGGGCAAATGATTTGGACTGTTCAAGTATCTTCTTTCAGAGTGACTTGTGCTGTGCTTTCCTTGAGGTTCCAGTGTGTGCTACAGAACACACACACCATTCTCTTGAAACTGAAGCACCCTGTGTTTTCAGTGTTCCTAAATGCTTAGATATGGAGCATGCAGCACAACTCCTTTCCAGGGTTTCCCCCACATGCTTTCTCTAGAGTGACCCTGGGAGTCCATTCTCAGTAGCTGACTCACCTTTTACTCTGATTGGCTTTGATCAACACACATGATGTGAAGACTTATTCTCAGTGGCTAAAATGCTCCCCTTTTGTGCTGATTAGGCAGCTCTAGGAAGCTGTAGACCCTGCTTCAGAAATAGTAGTTTCAGGCTTTCTACCCAATGGCATGTAGGAAATTCTATATGCCAAAGCCAAAATATTTCCGAACATCATTAGAGGAGAAAGGCAACCATCTTCTTGCTGCTACTTATTTAAAACAAATGGCAGTGTTGTTTAAAGTTGCTTCAAGTCAAACTGGAAATTGACTGCAGAGCATTCGATATGAGGGACTGCTTCATTATTAAAAGGGCTTCATGCAAATTTAAAATTTACATAAAATCTTTCTAGTGTTCGTAGGTATACCCACATGGAAAAGCGTTGAGTGTGAATTTGCATATTGCAGATTATCGCAAAATGAGAGTGGGGCAATCAACGATTATATTAAAACTCTGCTACGCCTGCAGATTTGATATTGTCCTGTGGCTTCATTAAAGGGAAGGTAGCAGATAAAAAAGATGTTATGGTTTCCATCTGGCCTCGTATACAGCCATAATAGTCTTCCTAATGAAGGAAATAAAAGGAAAACAAAATCCTGCCCGCAATCTACTTCATTCACTAATATGAAAATGTCTCATTAAACAAATGGCTACCAAGTACAAGTGTTTCATGACCTCTAGCAAATTAATGTTAAAATAAAAAAGCACGTGAAACTGTTTTGAGGTTTGCACCGCTGTTAACATGTCCTGTTAATAGGAGTGCTGGAAATGTTAGTTTTGCAGTTAAAAATTAAGGACTTGCTTCCAGTAAACAATGCAAGGCTCATTACTTACTTAGTATCTTGTCAGCAACATTAGGGGTGGGTAACTCATTTAGCACTGAATTCTGCCTTCAAATTATAATGCAAGCTGAAGAACTGAATGAAATGTTCATATGTTTCATTTACATGCATTTTGTATAGATTTATAGAAACCTGGCAGGCATCAACCAAAGGCTATGGGTGGCAGACATTAGAGTCCATTCACTACAATTCTGTCTATGCTATTTATGTTCACCTAGTATTAATGCATACACAATATATATGACTGGTTGTAGTGTAGTCTAAGCATATTAATATTCAGAATGAGGTCCCATTGCTTACTTTTTCATATTGAAAGAGGAATAGGCAAATTCATAGAAGATAGTGGTATGTTCTTCCTCCACTGCAGAAAGCACTGTGCATGTGATACTAGTTTTTGGAAATCACAGTCAGGGGGACCACATTTGGGCTTCCCAAAGGCATCTGACGGGCAATTGTGACAACAAGATGTTGGACTGGATCGGGCCTTTGGCCTGATCCAGCAGGCCTTTTCTTGTGATCATTTATTGGTCCCTAGTAACCTTCAGTCCTAACATGCCATTTGTCCATTGTTCACAAACACTTACTAAATTAAGAGTTGCATGATGGTAGTTATCTAAAAGCATTAAGAGCCAATGACCCCAATTCAGCTAAAGTATCATCCTTACCTGAAAATGTAAATCCCACGGAACCCAATAGGACTTATTTCTGAGAAAAGATGCTTAGGATCCTTCTGACAGCACATTAAATTCAGTGGAATATGTTAGTCCTAACTAACTTAGGAGTTTGAAAGCACGTCAAAGTGCAAGTAGATAAATAGGTACTGCTCCGGCGGGAAGGTAAACAGCGTTTCTGTGCGCTGCTCTGGTTCGCCAGAAGTGGCTTAGTCATGCTGGCCACCTGACCCGGAAGCTGTATGCCGGCTCCCTCGGCCAATAAAGTGAGATGAGTGCCACAACCCCAGAGTCGGCCACGACTGGACCTAATGGTCAGGGGTCCCTTTACCTTTAACTAACTTAAATTCTATTGGCTTCAATGGGACTTACCTGTAAATAACTTCAGCTGGATTGGCGCCAATGGTTTATGATAGTTCATGATGATGTTGTAGCCAATATTAGTAGTTTTAAACCTTTTCATTATCAAGTACTAACTTTCATATACTTATATCTAAAAAAAAAATAATCAATTGAACTCAGTAGGATTTACTTCCAAGCAACTACATTGATAAATAATGATGATGATGATGATGATGATGATGATGATGATGTGGTACAGTGAACAGTTCAACAGAAATGGCAATTCCAAGATAATATATTATGTGAGCAAGTCTGTTAGTCTGTTCTGTGAAAGCTTACGCCGAACAGAGCATGGTCACCTGACTTTGCCCACTAGTTTTCAATGCAACTGTCTTACACCAACCCCTTGTCCAAGAGTAGGACTAAAACAAACTCTCCTGAAGTAAAGAGTGATCTAATACTCTGTTGACCCTACAGCAGGCATAGGCAAAGTCAGCCCTCCAGATGTTTTGGGACTACAACTCCCATCATCCCTAGCTAACAGGACCAGTGATCAGGGATGATGGGAGCTGTAGTCCCAAAACATCTGGAGGGCTGAGTTTGCCTATGCCTGCCTACACCTATAAACAAAATCAAAATGATTACTCAAGTGAATGCTAATGCCTAATGCTTAGAGCAGAAGACTAGAAATGAGAGACCTGGGTTTCAATCCACACTCACCCACTCTGCGCCGTAACTTCACAAACCCGTTGTGACCCCGCCTCCCCGGGATGGGCAGTAGGGGAGTGATGTACATTACTTGGGGCTCCTTGGAGGAAAGGTGAGATATAAATATTTATTTATAACTGGCAGTACCTGAGGGAAATAAATGCCTTGGGGAATCCTTTAGAATATCTTAAATATACAGTTACAGCACTAAATAGCTGAAATACACACAGATGGTTTTCTCTCACCAATCTTGATGCACTAATTATTATTTTTTATGTTTGCATCTCTTTTCCAAAACAAGATGTAAACCAGACCATATACAAAGAAGAGGAAGGGGAATAAAACCCCAGCAATATCAATGATTTCAACATGGCTCCAAAGAGCTTCTCTGTTCCTACAGAGACTTTACACAAGATGCTGTTTTCTATCTAAAAGAAGACATTTCATTTTTCTTGTTTTGTTTTTTTCTTACTAAACTATTGATGAACAGGCTGTTTTCTAAATAAATTCATAAGAAATGGAAGACAGAGCTCGAGGAGGTAATTACAAAAGCATGACAAGGGACAGAAATCTGCCTGCCTCTCCTGCTGCAATTATTTCTTTATTGGAAACTAGAGGCTTTGCATTGGCTGCTTCCCCCCTGTGCTTCCCAGTGAATTATTTGGAAAAAGAGCAAAATATTGGAAATTACAAGAGCTGAGACAGGAAAAAACCCCAACTCAATTTTTTGGTTTTTGGCAGAATAAATCTTTCCCTATGATTGCCAACATCGGCCGGGCAGGTGTGTGTGTGGGGGGGGGGCAGACTTTGGTAACCTTACTGTGATTTCTTGACAAGATAATATTCTTTCTATGCATTTACACACTTTAGCTTGGAGAATCAGGGGAGATAGGTGTTTGGAACGTGAACTGCAATAGACACCAAGATGGCAGTGGCTCCCGTGCTTGCATCCAGAAAGCAGTAAAATCCTCTAACATCCGAGAATCTCCCCCTCAGGCAGAGCTTGAACAGTAAACATTTAACAAACACAACTCCCATCTTGTCTTTCCTCTCCCTGTGTGTCATCTGTTTCATTTTATTGTTTGTTTAAGTTGTTTCTTTTACACAGAACTGTGGGCTAATCAAACTATCAACCTTCTGGGTATAAGCTGGATCACTGCAGGGATCCATAAGGGAGAGGTTTTGCTTTGTATTTCAATGCATTGGTAGGGAGTTCATGATGGGTTGTTGTTGTTTTTTGGTGTCTCTCTGTGTGTTTTAATCACAGCCGCCTCTGTTATCTTCTTCTACATGTGGGAATAGCAGCAGCTGGCAGGATACAGCAGCTGGCAAGGTAGGTACTCAAGGATCAAAAGAACCAGAGCCCCTGAGGAAATGATTTGCTCCACCTGCCTGAAGTTCAAGAAGATGGCCACAACTGGAAAAAAAAGAAGGAAGGATATAGACTTCCCCACCTCCCCCACCCCACAAAAGAGTGGGATGGGTGATAAGAGACATTTTTGCTTCTTCTGGGATTTTGCTTATGGGCTGAGATGGACTACTTTACCATTGTATATGGGAGTTGGGTCTTGCCATCTAGGTAATGTTGAGGAAGTCATGGACAGGCCTGAATAACGGTGGTCACAACAACTTCTCTGGTACCCTGCTGCCTCTTTGAGGGTGAATAGTACAGTGAGGAAGGGAGCCTGTGGCATTCTTTGCAAGACCACAACTCTCAGAATATTCTTAGCCTCCTCTTACACCAGAGGAGAGGGCGTAGAGCTACCCTTGGTGCCTGCTCATCATAGCATAACCGCTGCTTCTTCCCTTATGGCTGCATTCTACACATGCATCAGTCTTTCCCCAATCTTCTTTGGAGATCTCTTTTTGAGCCTCCCTTGGCTCTATCCTTGGTCCTCCCTCATTCTCTGCGGCCTTATAAAGGACTCCTCCTGTGACACTTTTCTTCCATCCCACCCTCCTGCAGGGCGCCTGAGCTTGATTCCATATAGGGTTCGTGAGTAGGAAAGCAAATAGGCTCAGCATCCCCTTCACTTTCAACACAGCTCACTAAAGTTTTCAGGAGGAAAGGTATACACTTTGGGCCCCATATAACCTACCCTTTTGATGTTGTTGTTGCTTCTGCTTCTGCTGTTGCTGTTAAGATTTCTTCACTGTGAGGTGCCAGGGTAGTTTACAACCATTTTAAAACGCAATGTTAAACTCAGCCAAAGCATTATTGGTATGATAGAACCATACTAGCAGGGAAGCCGATGATGGGTTCCAAACTTCTGGGAGTATCATGTGGGCATCATAAGAGCTCTGCAGGATGCAGAATTCAGAAGGGTCAGAGTATCCACACAAGTGAGCTTAGGAGGTCCAATAGTGCCGCATACCAGAGATCTCAAAACGAAGTTCCAGGTGTTTTTCCCTTGGCCATCCCACAAGAAAAGTAAATGTGTGCATAATCCATGGAGGCTGTACATTACTGGAAGAGTTGCAAGTCATTGTAACCAACTGCCTTACTGAATTCCATGTTGTCTTTCCATCAGTTGAAATTTAGATTGGCAACACCTCAGGGCAGACCTCGTGCTGCTCTTTAAAGTGCCATCCACATTGATGGCAGTGACAGGCAAACTCCCCTCAGTTCATTTGGACAGTTCATTTTGGTACTCAGTGAGCATTCGTAAACAAACAAACAAACAAACAAACAAACAAACCACATTTGTTTTCCAAGAGAGTTTTCTCCATGTTTGTAATGTTGGGGAGAGGCCACAGCTCAGCAATAGAATGCATGCTTTGCATACAGAAGGCCCAGGTCCAATCCTTGCCATCTGCAGCTACGGGAAATAATTAGAAAGGCCCTCAGCTTGAATGCTGGAGAGCCACTTTCAGTCAGATAGACAGCACTGGACTAGTGGTGTGATCAATCACAGCTTCTTATGTACTGCATGCATTAACGTATTGCATCCCTGGGAATTGCAGCTTGATTTCGCCAGCTCTGAATCCACCCCTTAACACCAACCATTACGGAGACCCACCTGGAAATTTAGGTGCTTCCTCTCCCTAGCCAACACTTCCAGGGACATAAGAAGGTTTTAGAGATGGAGTATGAATCAATAGTTATGCAAAGCACTTCCAAGGATCAAATAAAATTCATTGACCCAAACTGAGATGACTCTCACCAGACAAAAGACTGCTTGCTCAAGTAGTCTGATCATGTAGTCCATGGCAACCAATGAAGTTTCGCAGAGAATAATAGGTTAACTGAGGTTCATGCATTTCCTAGGGCAACTGATATGTTGAATTCTGACCATACATCTATGCATAAATAATATCATTGATGTTACTGTGTAGAACACCTTCAAGTGGGCGGGACCATAATTTGGGTAAGGATCCCTCTTAGTGCCATTGACCTATGCATACATAGAAAAATATGCTCTAGCTCAATGTGCAGAGTTCATGGTAGCAGACAGGGTTGGCCTGACACAAGATGCAGTTGAAAACACAGCTAGCCAATACTGTATACAACATCAATGTCTTACATTGAATATAAAAGATGTATAGAAAGGACTTTATAATCTGAAAATAGAGAGAATGTATGCACTTTTGTAACCCAATAAAGTCATATATATACCATATTTTTCGCTCCATAAGACACACTTTTTTCCTCTTAAAAACTAAGGGGAAAGGTCTGTGCGTCTTATGGAGCGAATGTGTGGTCCCTGGGGCTGGAGGGGGGACCCGGGCTTCCCCCGCCAGCCCCACAAGCTCTGGGAACAGCGGGAAGGCTGCGCACAGCCTGTCCGCTGCTCCCCGAGCTGCTCTTTGGGGTTTGGGGGCGGGGAAACCTGGGCTTCCCACGCCAGCCCCACAAGCTCTGGGAGCAGTGGAAAGCAAGCTCCTGAGCAGCTCTGTGGTAGCCTGCGAAGCCTCCGCAGGGCAGCGGGGAGCCTTCACCCTGCTGCCCTGCTGAGGCTTCGTGCGGCTATCCCTGGCTTTTGTGGGAGGTGGGGGAAGGGACAGAGCACTCGGCTTTGTCCCTTCCCCCACCTCCTGCAAAAGCCAGGGATAGCTGTGCTCCCTTTAAAGAGCGCATGGCTCTTGTGGGAGGTGGGGGAAGGGACAGAGCGAGGCTCTCTCACTTCCCCCACCTCCCACAAAAGCCCCCAAGAGCCACGTGGAGTGTGTGTATGGCTGAGGGAGAGGCGGAGGGCAGATGCGAGTCCCACGCTATCATTTCAGGCAGTGCAGAAACTGCAGGCGCCCAGGAGAGAGGCATGGCTCGGGCACGCTGCAGACCCTGCAGTAAGTGCCAGCCCCTGCGGTGTGGCACCCAGTGCCTGCTGTGTTACGTTACATTTGTTGACTGAACTAATAAGTTTTGTGAGCCCATTTTTTTAATTTTAATTTTTTTAAAGCTCATATTTTTGTCATTTTGTCACCCCCCTCAGTGATGACACCTGGGTCAGTCCGCACCCCCTGTACCCCACTTCCTCTGCCACTGCTCAGTGGTTTAGACCACAGCACCACCCATGTACCAGCTCGATCAGTGCTAGTTCCACAGATGAAAGCAGCTGAATGGGCATATATGGGGAAGGCGATCCTACAAGTAAACTGGTCCCAAGCTGCTAAGGGCTTTATATACAAATAGTAACAACTTGAATTGACCTGGTAGAAAATAGGCAACCAGTGCAGATCTCCAAGAAGAGGTGTTATATGCTGCAGTTAGTGGTTAAATGATTGAAATGAAACCTAGAGAAACTCTTCCCTGCCAGGAAAGTTGCATTGTTTGATATTGGTTCAGTAGTGAAATTGTTTGAAACTGGACTGGGGAGAACTGCAGCCCTCCTAATGTTGTTGTATTCCAGTTCCCATCAATCCCAGCCCACACGACCCAATGTTTAGGGGTGATGGGAGTTGGAGTCCCAGAACATCTGGTGGGCCACAGGTCCCTCACTCCTAGTTTCAAGGAATTTGATGGTGAACAAAAATGGTGGCAACCTTAGTTACTTACAAAGGGTTCTATGCCTTGCTTTGGCAAGGAAAAGTGCCCAATTTTGAGTCCTACTCAAAGGCAATAAATGCCTACAGCAAATCTCAGATGCATCACAATTCTCTGAATCACTTGGTTAAACTTATACTCTTGTTTTGGTATAATTTCTATTTAAAGGCCAGTAGAGGTCTTCTGGCCTGCTGCTTTTGTGTTGCAATTTTCTCTCTTCGCTGTGAAGCTAATGAATTTTTACATACTCAGTCAAAAGGTTTCCCAAGGTCCTCTATTATTCATTTACATTAAACGGCATGAACTTGCACTTTAATTGCAGAGCATTAAATTACAGGTTGTTGGAAGTACTTTCTGTTTTTCTTTCTTTGCCTATACTGTTGATGCTCCTCCCGTATTAATGAATTCATTTGCAGCACCATAAACAAATGTTGAGTAAGGGTAATTCTTAACTGTTCCCTCCCCCTTCCTCTAATTTTGGTTTAATATTACAATATTATTCTGGATGCAAGCATGTGTGCATGTGATCATCTCTCCTCCTCTTGATTTAAAATTCTTAGAACGAATTCTTATTTGTCAAAAACTGGCAGTGCTAGAATGTTAGGATAGTGTAGTGTAGTGGTTAAGGCTGAAGTCCTGTAGGCACTTTATGGAGGAAGGAGAGGGCATGAATCATAGTCAGTTGGCTGTTGTTCGTCTTCAGAAGTAGTACCAAGCAAATATTTTAGTTAAGAACTCTCAAATATTTCTAGATCTCCTGTTGCTGCTGCCACCACCTTTATAGCAAGGGTTGAGAAACCTTGGTACCTGGCTTAATTTCCTTAATTTTCCTAATTTAATATGGGTGGTAATAGTCCAGAGGTAGAGAAAAGGCATGGGAAGGAAAAACAGAGAGGAGCTGCTGGTCCACCTGCAAATCTGAACCTGCCTGGATATGGTCCACAAAAGATTATCCCTGAGGGAATATGGTTTCCAACAGATAAAAGGCTCTGCACCCCTGCTTGATGGGATGTTATGTGGTCAGTGTAGTTTTTTGCTTTATAAGATGGGATTCCCAACACTCCAACCCTGTGATCTTTGCTTTGCTGATAAAACACTATGGTGGTTTTCCTTTTCCTTTTTTTGCCATTTCACTGATTTATGTGGCACAAACCCAGGCCTATCACTGAATGAGAACTCAACAGGGAGCTGCAGCTAATCATGGTGCCCTGATGAGCGCATCTATTTCAAAATTGTGCTTATTATATTTACGCCCACATGAAATCACATCTTACATGCAGCCTGAGGTTGATTTCCCTTATTGCTCCTTTAAAACAACAGCAGCAGCAGACATCCTGAGTTAGGGACTGCAGGGGCTGCTTAGTTTCTTACCTTCTTCCAAAAGTTGCTCCTCTCAAGTTTGTCGTGAGTTTGAGCAGAAGCTAGGAGTTGGATATGGAGGCAGAAGAACCTCCTTATGAACAGTGCTGCAGTGAGGCTCAGTCTGTGCTAGTGGGCCACAACTCCCAAAAACAGAGACCTTGAGGCAGCTCCTTCAGATCCAAACCCCCAGCAAATGGAGCTCCAGCATGCCAGGCCCCAACTTGTTCCCAGTGGCTGCTCATTGGTGCAGGGAGTGTATCATGTGAGAGCTAACTTAACTCTTGGCTCCAGACTGCTTTTGAGGGCTACCTTGTGAAGTGGCTCAAAAAGGGGCATAGGGTCTCAATGAGGTAATCAGTGCTTGCAGGTGTACAAGGAATCAGTTTGAACTGGAAATCTGTTAGAGCACATATATAACTTCCAGTCATCTGTCCATGGTCCTGAAAGCTTTGTGTCCTGACATTCTTCTCCACCAGATTCTGGGCCAAGGATTATATATGCTTTCTCTCTCCAGATCACCCTTTTCCCTGGTTGTCTGTTGGTTCTGCCTGCCCCAAAGCAGGATGCAGCTGTTTTCACAGCCATATGGAAATTTTAGACAGACAAATGGGAGGAAGAGGAAGAGTTGAACACCCCTTCCTTCATATCACTCTCTCATCAGATGTAGTTCTCAGCGAGGATTAGGATATTGTCCCTCAGTATGTTTGCCTAGGTCTTTGCTTGAACTTATAAAGGCTCTTAGTCAATATCGCTGTTCCACTTGAGATTTGTGTGTGCATGCATATTCCAAGCAATGACCTAGTTCTTAGAGCTGTATAATTTCAAAATCATGATATTTAATTCAGAAATGTTAAAAAATTGATTATGTCTCATATTTCCTATTCATATTGAGCAGAATCTGATATGCTATTTGGCAGAATAGCAACATAATTACGGCAGGACTGTCAGCTGCTGGGGGACCCTTTCACACACATACACACACACACTGGCTGATAAAAATAGGCATGTATTTGGCTAGGCAGGCAAATTTATCCCATGGATAACCCTTAGCTGCACCACTGATTATCAGTGAGCTGAACCAAGATGCAAACTGAATCTTGCTTTTTCCCCCACCTGGAAATAACAGACTGGACTTCTTGGACAAATGTCTGCATAGAGTAATTCACAATCATATAGAGGAACCATGTGAAGATGGGAGGCAGATGGCCATGCAGATATTGTTCATGAAGCACTTGTTAATACATGCAGTTGCTTATCCAATTTGGGATGTAAACAAAGAAGCTTGTCTCCATACTTGTATGGACGCAAGATGGATTTGTATGTGGGCATGAATGCATTCTCCCACTGGACTCCCACAAAACTGACTGAATTTAGCCATTTAGAGGTGGTGTGGTGTGGTGGATATAACATTGGACACAGAAGACATTTGCTCACTTTTCTGCAGAGTTGCAAAGCTCAGGGGTTGATCCTGGACCAGTTTATGAAGCAGGCTATCCTACTTCACAAGGTTGTTATAAGAATAACTTGGGAGGGGGCTCTGAGCTCATTGCTGGAAAGATGGACTAAATATATTATAAATAAATGTCTTTGTCAATTCCTTAATGTAAATTTCTTTGAGACTATTCTTAGAAATCTAACAAAGTGAATCATTATTATTAAGGATAATTAATTAAAATGCATATGATTCAAGAGTCACTGCTGAGAATCGCCAAAATAACTGCTAATCTATATGCATATGCTCAGAAGCATTTTATTATTGTTTCTGTTCAGCACTCAGCCACTGGAAATAACACTGGTGCTCTATTTTACTGTGTTCTGCCTCCAGTTAGCTCCTACTCCTAATTCATATTCTAATAACATTATGTCTGTGATCCACAGGTTACTTTAAGGCAATCTTATTGAGATTGCATCAGGAGAGACGGAAGAATAGATACTTGCTCACCTGAAGCCTCGCAGCACAATTTGCTGTAATTGTAGATTGTAGAGAAAATTGTAGTTATCATAAGCATCTTGAACATAAGCTAGTATATCTGGAAGGCCCACATGTAAGTAAGCAAGTAAGTAGGGCTGCAACTTTAATTGGACAGCAGGACTGGCACATGACATTAGTTACAGGAGATATCACTTATTTAAATGAGACTTAGCCTGGTGCTAACCCTTTTATACTTGGAAGTGTTTCCTATTGACTATGCATAATATTGCAGCAGCAAGCCCTCCACCTTCCTCTGAATTGTGCCCATCTAAATTTATTAGTCCTTCTGGATAGGGTTTTCATGTGATCATGTGATTAATTGGTTAGAAACAATGTAATTGGCAATGACTAATTTTAAAAAGTGGCTTTTAAAAGATAAAAAGTACAGTGCAATGGGGAGTCATGCAGGATAAATGAAAGAAATCTTGCACTCATTTCTCTCTGTCTTTTGTTTTCTGTTTCACAGGTTTTTAGTTCTGGGGTGAGAAATGGTGCAATAACTCTTCTGGAAATGTATGTCCGGCCTGTAAGATTATCTGTGTCCTCAAACTGCCTCTTGTCTACTCTCTGGGCATGTGGCATTACTCTTGAACTGTCTTGCAAGGGTGTTCAGTGCTAGTCTAAGATGACCTCTTTATTTTTCATTTGTCGATAATTTGCCAATAGCTTAGCGTGCATCTGCTTAATGAGAAGTTTGAAGAAGAGCTAGATTGCCAGATGGCCAGTTTGCTTAAAAGCTGTTTCCATCTGATTAAGGCCAAGGACGGCTGGCAAAACAAAGGAGAGGATTGTTGACATTGAATGAATGGGCAGATGCCAGACGAAGAATATAAGATGCCATTTCTGAAACAAGGAGAACACTAAGGTCAAATTATGGGGGTAATCAGCACTAAAACAATGAAAGTGACAAACAAATGGCTCAATTTATGGCGGCTCTGTTTTGAGATGCTGTGAAATTGACAGTTTCCATCTTCTGACCTAGTTGGTCACTTGTACAAACAATAGGTAACGTTGTCATCTTTGAGCAAGTGGTCAGATGGCACTAATGATCAAACATTCATTTTAGCAGTTCATGGCAATCATGAAAGAGAAACAAGCAACTGAGATATTAAAAACTTCTGCTGAAAGTTTTGTGTGTTAGAAAACATGTCATTTTATTTGTTATTATATTCATTAATATCCCACTTTTCTTTCATGGAGTTCAGGGGATGTACACTCCATTTTATCCCTGCAGCAGGTCTCTTGGAAATTTGCAGTGAGTTCATTCACGAGCCATTTCATACACAAAATAAGCACATCACACATAAACGTCTCCATGTAGAGTACAGCTTTACATTTGCATTTGAGATGTGTAGGGAAGGGTGACATTCTATTTGAATGGATTGCGTCCAAAATGGGCCTTTGGCCTTTAGCATTCTATGTGGTAAGCAGGCTTTTGTAAATCCTCTGCTAATGTCTCCCCAGCTCCCCAGGGAAGGAAGTTCTGGATTTACACAGAACCATCTGGACATTATTCTGCTTTATTAGTTGTTCTGAGATGGTTCCCCAATGTTACTGCTTCAGTGGCATCTGCAGAGGCACCTTTGCACTATAGAACAACAAAGGAAGAGGGAAATAACCTGAACCTTCAATACCCCTAAGACTTTTGTGGTGTAAAAATAGGATTTCAGCAGGAAGATGGAAGATGCACCGTTTGGAAATGAAGCAGTGTGCCCTCCAACCTTTGGAAATGCAAACAACATTGCAAGTGATATGGCATACAACTGTCTTGCTAGCATTCTGAGCATAAACCATCATGAATGCACAATTCCAAGGCTGTCTGGGGATGCCCTATACCTCCTTACATATCACTAATGTTTTCTTTTGCAATGCTGTACTAATGCAGTAGCACTGGTACATCCACGTCTAAATGCATATTTGCTCCTATAACAGTCTTAGGATTTCATCAAAAGGCCATACACCTATGCTTGCTTGAGTTCCACTGAAATCAATAGGACTTTCTTCAAACAAATTTATATAAGATTGCAGCATAAGTGCCATTGACTTCAGCTGGACTAAAATGGCCTTAAATACAAGCCCTCCAGTTGTATGGTTTGCTGATTGCAACCTTAGGCAGGGGAGAGAAATGATAATGACACAGTTATTCATAGGCAAGTGCTTTTAAGATTTCAGCCCGTAGACTAAATGTTGTTGCAGAGTACTTCATAAAGTACTAATTCTCCAGTGCGGAACTATAGCAAGAACCTTTCTCCTGTTAAATTAATTGCCTGCATAATAAACACATCAAGTGAACAGAGAGGGTTGTTTTTTAATTGATTCACTTCCTGGAAGTCCAGCTATTGACAAAGGCTATTCCCAGCCAATCTATATGCTAACATTGATTTTGGTAATGATGAAAGAAATACACTTTAACAGGACGTAGTGTCATGGGTGAATTTTAATGAACCAAACAAACTGTCCTTTAGTTTTATTAAGGACAGTCATCTCCTTCTTTTCTCCCACGAGTGTTTATTAACAATATAGAAAGCATCTTCTATTATAATGTCCGACACATTTGCAAGTCTCTCTGCCAGCCTGTTTGCCTTCTCCTCCTGAACTGTTGTGCTGATGGATGTGATAGAGATGCTTTAGAAAAGCAGAGAGGGGTGGAAGGCAATTAATAATGTTTTGGGAGGCTGCAAACTTTAATTTAGGAAAAAGCTCTCAAATGTCCTTCCCTTCTAGGACCTTCCTAAGGCAACTAGGCTAGGGAAGGTTGAGATGTCCCCCACCTGTTCAAGTAATGCATTCGGGGACAGGTGCGAACACCACTCCTGCGGTCACATCTTACCTTTCATCTGCATTGTAGCATGTGTGTGGAGGGGCTCTACACCATTATCAACTCCCCACACAAGGAGGCATTCTGACTGGGTCAGGTTTCCTCTTATGTGGAGGTTCTCTACATACAATGCACCTAGAGCCCGTCCTCACATGCATGGATGGCAAGCTAATTCATGTGGCCCTGTGACCACCACTCACACATTCCTTGAACACAGATCAAGAAGGAAATGTATGAACCCTCTATCAGCGCCACCTTTCCATGCCAAGCTTGCTGTACCCCCTTTGTCCAAATTTGAATCAGGGATGCAATGATGGCTCCGTGAAGATTTCCTAGGTTCCAGCTGAATATCATGTGGGGGATTATTGGTTTGTTTTATTCTATATTTTGTGCTTTCACTTTGTATTTTTATGTGGTAAACTGGCCTGTGATCTTCAGATGAAGGGCAGTATGCAAATTTAACTAACAACAACAGCAGCATAAGCAGCCATTACTCCAATCACCATCAACTTTTCAGACCTAATTTCCAGACAACAGTGTGGTGAAAGTTCTAGGTTCAATGCTGGGCATCTCCAAGTATGAAAAGAAGAGTCAGTGTAGCTAATATTGTGCTAGCTGGCCCAGTGGTCTGACTCAGTTCAAGACAGCTTCTGATGTACCCAGAACTCATTCCCTGCTCTTCTATACCTCATCATGATGGCCATAACTACATACAATTTCCGAGGTTTGGGTGGCCAACTGCCTAGTTAACAAATAAATTACAAAGGTTAGCCAACCCTATTCTAGATTTTACAAAAATTCAGGGATCTGCTCCTCACTGCCTGCCCCTCCCCAACAAAGCTTTGTAAAAGAAAAAGAAAAAGAAAAAGAAGAAGCTAATAAACTAGCAGACTCTGAGGCTCGAAGTAAAGCTTAGGAGTGCAATTCCACACATAACAGCTGTGAAGAAGATATAAACGAGCACAGACGTCTGCAGATGGAATTTCACACATTTGTACAATGGATCAAATTGTTAACCTGCTAGATTAGGTGCAGCAAAGCAACAAAGATTTCACATTTCTAATGTGTTTATGTCTGTGGCAGATTTCTGATGTTCCTAATGTTCTAGGGTTTTAGAACCATGTCCAAAACCAGGAATTGGATACTACTTCCAATTTCTATGTGCTTTTATTTTTATTTCCCCCCCCCCAAAGCATGCTAGTTGTTGTTTTTTCCCCAGGTGCTGGGGGTTGGTTGGTTTATGATCTCTGGATGACCAGCTTGGTGGCCTTCGAGCCGAGTTTCTCCCACTGGGCTTTTACCCTTGGCTGTGAGCCTGGAGGAAAAAGTGAAGTGTGTAAAAAGGCATGGAGCTGATGCAAGAGAAATGGTGGTCTCACCCTCCTCCACATCCATCTTAAAAGTGTAATCCATGTAAAATAAGGCTGCATATACTCCATACTTTTAGAGCACCTCCTCTCAAAATCCTGAGAAGCGTAGTTTACCCCTTACAAAGCTACCATTCCCAGCACCCTTAACAAGCTTTCCCCAGCATTCTTTGGAGGGGTATGTTTTTATTTTAAATGCTTTTAAACTTATGGTGTTTATGCACCTTGAGCTGCTGACCTCGAAGTTACTTAGAGGATCAGTATGTCTAAGATACTGTAGTCTAAGTTATTGTGACTCGCCTGGTTTTCATTTGCCACTGAATTCAATAGGAAATTCAATCCTGTTTTCTAATGTTTCTTTCACACAGCAGGACCTGCTGTTTTATGGAATTGTGGCTTTTAGACCAATATACTGGCATGTCATGCTAGATTTCATTGACACCTATCAATGTCTTAACCACTTAAAATTGTCATGCAAATATTCTTTATTCTAGAACCTTAGAAAGCACATTGAAGGCAATCCACAGGCTGCTTCTCCTGGTTTCTTATTTGTTTCAGTAGGATAACTGCTAAAGGCAGTGCTTCTTTTCTAAAAAAATGTCTAGGGGTACTGTCATTTTGACTCAAGAAAATCACCATTTTATAGTTCAAATCGGGGAAAATAAATACAGTATATGGACAAAAGATTCACAAAATGTTTAGGGGTATGTGTACCCCTGTGTCCCCCCAGAAAAAAGCACTGACTAAAGGTATTCACAGGATCTGTGTGCAGTCTCAAGTACAAGGATTGGAGGTGATTAGGGTGAGATTTTCATTTGTCCAAGTCACTCTATGCCACTAACAAGGTATCTCAAGATTTCCTAGGGTCCTGACTTTCTCTGTGGACTAGGATGCCTTAAAATGCTGCATTTTTTAAAAGTAAACACTGTATTTTGGTGGGTTTTTTTGTTTTTGGTTAAAAAATGAGACTAGGGAGATGCCCTGTGCTTGATTGGGGGAAGGAGTGGAAAGGCAGGAGATCTTTGCCAAGTAATAAGTTTTAATCACAGTGAATTATTTTTCCCAGGGCACTCCAATCACAGTGATTTGGAGGAAAGGCTGTTCAGAAATGTTTAAGAGAACTCATAGGTTCATTCTACGTTGCTTTTCCTCAGTTCAGCTGTAGGGCTTTCCTGTGACTTGTTTGCTCCTATTTATTTTGTTGCAGGCTCCGCTTGTAGCATACTGGATCAAGCACTGTGGATGTATATTGAACGCTCAGCTAAAGAGAGATGTTGTCTGTTCTCACTGTGCTACTCTCAGCTGGATCCACAACTAGCCACACTGGACGAAGGTAAAAGTGTCTCTGTGAAATGTCAAGTAATGGTGGTAATCAGCATGACCTGAGAAGAAATTCAGAGTTGCTTTAAAGGGTCTGATTATCCTTTTCAGCACTGGGGGTCGAGAAAAGGATTTAGCTCTTACAGTACATCTCATTGTGCTTTATTGGGGAGAAAGGAAGAGTCAGAAATAGTGGTGGTAACTTAGAAATTCTGGCCAGTGGGAAAGCTTTTTTGAATCTCCTTGGATTCTACTTACAACGCCTGCTGAAAATAGATTTGCCCTTTTCCAGTGACAACAATAAAAGTGAGCACTAGGACTTGGTTGCGTGGAAAGGAAATCTTACACTTCCCTTTGTTTGTCAGCTCCACATTGTGCCTGATGACTCCAAGACATGACAACTGTGCATTTTATATCTACGGGATATCTTCTCTGTGAAGGGTGATTATTATGTAGCTTTTGTGGTGCTCATGACTTACTGAAGTCTTTCTCCGGAGTGAAAGAGAAATAATCATCACCCTTCACTGGAGATATTTTATTTGTTCTGTGAGAGACTGCTTCTTCATATTAAAAAAGAAAAGTCTAAAAAAGCCCACATCTTAGGTTTGGAATTAGTAAGCACATCAGCTTCAATCAGTCAAGTTTTATTTCATACTAACTAAATCTGAAATGTGAATGCTAGCCTTTCATAAGAAGATTTGCTTCTTTTAAAATCTGGACTGCTTTAGTCAGAAAGAGAGCTAAAAGGAGGAGCTGAATGATAATCAGAGAAATTTAAAAGGCTTTATACACCTGAAAATCTACTAGCCTATAGTGCATTTGGAGTTGGATCCATTATGCTCCTGCTCCCTGACATACATACCCATTAACTGGGAGTAAGTCCCAATGAATTCAGTGGAACTGAGTGCAAAAACAAAAACAAATACTTGCATATATTTCAAAGAAGGTTCAAAATGTTTTCCCTAACATGTTCTTAAAGGTAAAGGGACCCCTGACCATTAGGTCCAGTCACGGACAACTCTGGGGTTGCGGCGCTCATCTCGCCTTATTGGCCAAGGGAGCTGGTGTGCAGCTTCCGGGTCATGTGGCCAGCAGATGCGAACCAGAGCAGCGCACGGAAACGCCGTTTACCTTTCTGCCGGAGAGGTACCTATTTATCTACTTGCACTTTGACATGCTTTCGAACTGCTAGGTTGGCAGGAGCAGGGACCGAGCAAGAGGAGCTCACCCCGTCGCGGGGATTCAAACCGCTGACCTTCTGATCAGCAAGTCCTAGGCTCTGTGATTTAACCCACAGTGCCACCCACATCCCAACATGTTCTTAAAAGGGGTCAAAAGATGCAAGTCCCCTGCCCCGCCCCGTTCTCATATAGTGTGCTTCTGGCCAGCTCCAACATGACCAAATTGACATGGGAAAGGCGTAGTGCAGGAATATGAGATGAGGGGTGGAGATAGGTGGCAGAAATCACTGCAACACAATCTTTATTTCTTGTAGTCCCTCCTACATAGACCAGCTGCCAGCACAGCCCCGCAGAGGCAGGACTACAACATTTCGACCCTGCCCTTTTGCCAGTAAGAGTCAGAGAGGCTTGCAAAAACCAGTTCTTAGACAGTCCCTGCCCTCAGAAAAATAATGTGAGAAGTCATGACACAAACAGGAAAAAAATGGGAGAGAGGAGGGGAAAGGAAGCATAAACACACATTAATAAAGATACAGTTACATATATTATTAGATTATTGTTCACTAGTCTCACCTTATGTAACCTAAGCCTCCTCTTTTTCCTGGCCCTGTAGCTTGTTATCATGCCCAGGGCAGCTCATTCTCCTCCTTGCCCTCCATGTACACAATGAGGGAGCAACAGAAAGCACACACCACTTTCAGTCTACCCTTGCTGGCTTTCTCTTCCCTCACATGCTTAAGAAACCCATTGGCACTGTTCCCATCTGACGCAGCATCTTGTCCTAGCAATGTGTCAAGCCTTCCATCCTGCAACTTAAATCTTGAGCTTGAGTCCAGGTATATGAATTTCAGGAGTACACCACTCCTTGTGTTGCTGGAATCTGGCCCTCCATCTCAGAAGGGAAGAGACAGAGAGGCCCCATGAGCTAGTCAGAAACAAGCCACAAAGCGAAGTTGCTCAGTACATGAGATTGCTGAGTAATGCTGTCAGGGTAAAGTGAACTTTGCACTGCCCATCTTTTCACCAATCCCCATATGGTCTTGAAAACTCCCGTTACCGGTTTTATTTTTCATGATTGTGGGAAGCTTGGCTTTAAAAGACTTTAATGTCACCAACATTGTTTTCCCCTAGCTTGCTATGTGCATACAATGGAAAAGGCTGCATTTTATAAGTATCTTCATTCTTCAGGACTTCATTTTTTTTTTATTAAAAAAGTGAGGGAAATGTTATTTAAAAAGTGAGGGAAATAATTCAAAATGCTTTTGAATTATGGTGCTGGAGGAGACTCTTGAGAGTCCCATGGACTGCAAGAAGATCAAACCTCTCCATTCTTAAGGAAATCAGCCCTGAGTGATCACTGGAAGGACAGATCGTGAAGCTGAGGCTCCAATACTTTGGCCACCTCATGAGAAGAGAAGACTCCCTGGAAAAGATCCTGATGTTGGGAAAGATTGAGGGCACAAGGAGAAGGGGACGACAGAGGACGAGATGGTTGGACGGTGTTCTCGAAGCTACCAACATGAGTTTGACCAAACTGCGGGAGGCAGTGGAAGACAGGAGTGTCTGGCATGCTCTGGTCCATGGGGTCACAAAGAGTCGGACACGACTAAATGACTAAACAACAATGAGGGAAATGTAAAGAGCAGGAAAAAAACTTTAGATTATTGTGTGAGATAATAGAGATTGCCAGAATAAAACAAGAATGTACAAACAGCCTGATGGATCCAGCCCATCTAGTCCAGCATCTCAGTCTCCCAGTGGCCAACCAAATGCACATAGGAAACTCACCCTCTCTTGTCCAATCCAAATCTTTATTATGGTCATAGACCAGCATATCTCCCCTCCTGTAGTTCCCAGCAGCTGTTTGAGAGGCATACAGCATCTGACGGTAGAGCAATACTATAGTTAAGAGCCATTGACTGCCTTATTCTCCATGAATGTCTATTGTGAGATTTGTCCTGGACCACTTTGCTGCCCCTTTCCAAACTTCTTAAAAAATATAGTTATGGAACTTGCCTTTAAACCAGGAGATTTTCAGAACAGATTTACAATCTGAAACACCACGAGAAACTTTCTTTTGCTTCCGACTGACAAGGATTAACAGCATGCAGAGCACCCCAATCTACTTTAAGGATAAAACAAAAAGCTAATATTGATCTCATAACACTTCAGGCAGTTAGGGCCTACTGATACATTCAGAGTATTTGCTAATGTTTTGAAAACTGCAGTTAATGTGGCTACAGATGTAATAAGTTCAAAGCGTTGCTACAGTTATAAGCATGTATGCCTTAATATATATATAGATTCAGGTAGGTAGCTGTGTTGGTCTGACACAGTCGAAATAAATTTAAAAATTTTAAAATTGTCCAGTAGCACCTTAGAGGCCAACTAAGTTTGTTCTGGGTATAAGCTTTCGTGGGCATGCATGAAAACAACCCAGAACAAACTTAGTTGGTCTCTAAGGTGCTACTGGACAATATATATATATATATAGAGAGAGAGAGATGCTGCATTTTAAAGGTTGTTTAGCTGGTATCCCCCACATTAGCTCCTGACTTGTACATATATCCTGGTGACTACCACTGTAATTTTTGCTCTCATACTTCGCTCCATCTCAGTTTTTTCAGATAAATTCTGAATGGCATCTGTTGTGAAATGATGTCACAAGGAAATCAAAGGAAGCAATGCTACAAAAATATAAAGTAAGAATCAGTGATTTCTTCAGGGCAAACCACTAGGTATAGCTTTTAACTTCCCTTCAAATTATCAAATGTATGATGGCATACTTTACTTCTAATGACATTACCCAACAGAGGACATGTTGAACTTCCCTCAGGCTACACTTCTGAGAACTTGGCTGCCTAGAAATTGGTATGTTAGATATTGACGTATTAAAGAAAAATAGACATGATATGGAATATTTTGAAGCTCAGTATTAAAAAGCACTATTGGTCCACAACATTATAAAATATTACTAAGAAGAAAGATTGTGCCCATTTCTAAACTCAAATGCACAAGGGATGTCTATATAGGACTTGGATGCACTGACTCATTGATCCTGAAATGCTGCTGCCACCAGTACCCCTTCCCATTTCCTCTCCTCCCTTTGCCATTTTACTGCATTTTCTAGGAAAGAGTTGGGGAGTGGCAGAGAAGGCTTGATGGCAATGTCTCCCCTGCTTGGTATTTTCCTACAGCTTTCAGAAATTCTGCACCCCATGCTTTTTCCAAGAGAGCTTAGAAAAACCAAGCTAATTGCGCAGCAAGCCAGAGGGAGCTCAGCTTACTAGCATGAGCTATAACTCATTTACGTGTGGTCCTTTTTTCAGTTCCTAAGTCAGCCTACCCCCAACATAGCATCCATGGATGTTTTGGACTACAAGTTTGGACTGCAACTCAGCAAAGACTGAGCTGGCTAGGAATGACAACAATTGTAGTCTGAAACATCTGGAGAAATGAGGTTCAAGAAGGCTTTGTTAGGTAATCTGGGCCAGATAGAGTCATAGACTGTAATCAGCTGCTGTACACATGCTGGGTAGATAATGAAAGACCCTGGAATGTATATTTTTATGCTTAAGATTAAAATTTATAGTGTATGAGAACAGCAAATAGACAGGATATGTTTAATCAGGGGATATTTCCTTTCATATTTTTTTTTTTTGCAGCCAGAAAGAGAAATCTAGCTCATGCATCTATTATTAGGTTGTTTCAATCTGCCAGATACCATTCAGAAGTCCTACCTAGAAATTTTGAGAGAATAGGAATTCCTAATATGATTTGGTCATCTTTACAGAAATTACAGGCAAGAAGCACATATACCAATAATTCTATAACTTCCTAACCACAGGGACAGAGATATTCAGTGTAAGGGATAGCCTTAAACCAGCCATCAAATACAGTGGAAAGTAAGTAAAAATCAAACAGTATTTGAGAATAGTTAACTCTTCCAAGTATCTAGCATGGCTTTAAAACCCATAGTGGGGAAAAAACCCTCTGGGCAGAGAACCCAGAATATTGAATATCAATGTCCTTAATTTGACAAGCAAGAGTGGACTTTGCCTGGCGATAGCCCAGGGTAAGCAAAAGGTTTGAAGATAAACCTAGAAATTGCCATTGGTTAAAGGTTTTATACCACCTGCTGACATACTGATCCTGTTGGAGGAGAAACAGTAGTTCCATGGGAGAGATCCATCCATCCCTATTTCTGATGATACCATCAGCTATTCTGGTTAATGCCTGAGTATACTGTAGGCTGGTATTTACACATACACATGTCACAATTTGTGAGACCAGACAGAGCTCAATAGATGCACCTGCAGCTGTATTGCTTTTTTGGTCTCACAGGGGACACTTACCATGCACTCTGTCACAAAATGTATATCCCTCTTGAGAATCCTGAAAGATGTTTCTGTTGTCGTGTCAAGCCCCGTGATCCCTGAAAGAAGGGCATCATTGGAGCTCTGTTCCCATTTTTTATTTTTGTTTTAATCAATGTTGAAAATTAACTCCACTGTAATTCAAAAGAATGTACTCAGTGACCCGTTAGAGACTTCTTTTATCCTAAATTCTCCTTTGTAAGATAGAAAACTATGACCCAGAAGTGTATGCAGCTTAATGCCTGGCTAAAATTAATCACAATCATCTTCATTTGACAAGCAGGTGTTCTAATTAGCTGCACTTGGAAGTAAGCCTTAGACAGAGAAGTCAAAGCTGATCATATCTGCTACATGTTATTTTTCAATCCTCAATACACTATGGGCTGATTCTTATGGGGGAATGGGTGTAAGAATAGGAAAAAATAGCATTAAAGAGTAAAATCTGTGTGGAATAAAATAATACTCACTCTTACTGTGAGTTCTTCCATGTATTATCTATAGGGATTTTTAAGCGCCACATGAAGTTTATTAAAAGAATCCCTAGCAAGAAGAAAAGTGGCATGTTAGAATTAGTCTTTTGAGGAGAAAAGCCATTTGGATTAAATAGAAAACAAGTGTTCCACTGATATTTCAAACAAAAGCCTATATTCATCTGGTTCACCTTTCCACAGATGATAATCCAGTGGTCCTGTTTGCCTCTCCTATTGGTGCTTCCTATACACATACGTGTGTGTGTATGTCAGAGTTATGAATGACTCTGATGTATGTCAGTTGTTTGAGATGCTTCTGAACTTCCTTCCTGCTCTGTTGCATACTCAGAGAATTCGCTGATTCAAGGGTGGGGGACACTTTTATGTCTAGGGCAGCATTCCCTTGGGAAGTAATCTACTGGATGCTACTTGCTGGTTCTAGGTGGGGCAAAAGGGAGTGATGGTCAGGAGGCAGATCTGGTCAGAACATTGCCTTCTCTTTCTCTGTGTCAGCACTGGTGAAGGAAGGTGGGTGAGGTGGGTGCGGTCCACCCTGGGTGTCATCCCTGAGGGGGGGTGACATTGCCCCCTGGGACACCACAGGCGGTGCCCCCCTGGGATGCTCACCCCGCCCCTGTGGGCGGGTAGCCCTGCCCCCGAGTGCACAGCATGTTGCTCCCTGGCTCCGCCTCTGTGTGTCAGCACCTTTTCCTTCTGCTCCTCCCCAACATTGCTGTTCCCTGAAATTGAGACAAAGGTAGCATATCAGCCCTGATTTGTGGAAAGGATACTTGTGGAGTTTCAAGTCATTACTTGGATATCTGGTACATTTATTTCATTGTTTGGGGTGGGGAACTAAAACACTGAAAGGGTAGAACAGGCTTATTACTCTCACCCACACACAAAAGAGAAGAATGTTGGTACATTTTACCTCGTATCTCAGGTTCAAAAAATGGTAGAAGCTTGCTTTTTCTAAAATATAGCAACCTAGGAACACTAAAAAGCAGTTGCCAGGTAGTTGACCTCTCATCTACTGCACAACTCTCCATACTGGACTTTTTGGGACAATCACCCCTTGGCTTTATAGGATGAGAGACATATGAGTCTTTTCCCCTTGCTCACAGTCTGTTTGCTCCTTCCTTCACAGCATGGCCTGGTAAGTAAGACAAGATGTCTTCAGTTATAACCAGGATCTTCTGTTTTGATGAAACCAGGAAACTATGGTTACCAACCTCAGGAGAAGCCAGGAGCTTAAACTAGCTGATAATTGTAGTTTCCAGGTTCAAATGAAGTTAGAGACTTCTTGACTTGTAGCAAGCGGCCAAAGGAGAAGCAGAAGGACATTGTGCATGGGTAAAAGACTAGTTAACATTTTGGCTTATTAAAGTTAGAAATGATAATCTGAATGCAGTCTCTATTTCAGAAGAAAGAGCAAAAACTGCATTATTTAATAGTGTTAATGTTCCTTACAGAGAAGCTTGCACCACTTTGACTCATATAGCAGTTGTGAACTGGTGTATTTTTAATTATACTAAAGTACCCTAGAATGGGGCATGCTAAACATTCAAATGAATAGTAAATGTAGTTAGCCATTGATGTTAACTATCCATGGTTCCAAAGTATTCCATAACTTAGCCCTCTTTGCATATATTCTGTGCATGATTTCATAACACTACTTCTATAAAAATAAATATATTCTGCCTGCTTAACCATTTTCTTCAGACTTATTATTATTAAATTTTCTTTGTTTTTAATTTTTCGTAGGACATCATTTCATTTAAAGTACTTTATCTATAAAGAATAAATCATAGCCTCAATTAAGTTAGCCATAAATTGTAGCCTCAATTAAATAAATCCAAAGAATGGAAAACTTAATGTTGAATTATATGTACCCGTACATGGGCAGGCAATCTCTGAAGATCTGATGAAAAGAAATTATATTTAAATCTCTGTGGAAACATTGCTGTCTATGATCTTAATTTAACTAGCAGCCTAAAAGTAGCAATTTTTCATTCTTTCTCTCTAACTTAAAATGCTAAACTTGTCAGTGTGACATTTAAGAATGGATTTAGTTAAAGAGTGCTCTCTCTCTCCCCCCTCCCTCTCTCTCTCTCTCTCTCTCTCTCTCTCTCTCTCTCTCTCTCACACACACACACACACACACACACACTTATCCTTCTAGGTGGGACTATCAGAGACCAAGCAAATATTCCCATCCTACAGGGGAAGTTATAGCAAAGACCTCACATGCATTTAACAACAATGAACTTGGTGCACTCTGTCCAATAGCAGGTCAAACAACTATGGGAGGTGGGAGAACTATCTGTAGCATACTCAATAACAGTTGAATCATTAGCACAAGCTCTGTTTTAGCATTATCAAAACACTAATAATGTGAAAAGTCCTGAATATTAGAAATTAATTCTCTCCTGCTTTCAAAATTAATGTCTTAATTATCAGACTGCTCATTTATAACTTTTTTTTTTTACCACCACAGTAAAATTCCATTCATTACCACCCCTCTTAGTCCTGGCTTGTGAACAGCAGTGAAACCATAGTTTCTTAGTTTAGATGTGACAGGGAACTGTGGCTTCAGAAACCGGAATGTAAGTGTGTGTCGGAAGGGGAAGAGGTGAGTGCACAGACTCATTCCTTGACCAATAAACCATGATTTATTAGCCTAATATCATTATGTCAGAACTGGCCTTGTGTGCTTCCCTTAACAATCAATGTTGAGTAACAGCATCTACTATAAATTCTAGCTGCAGAATATCTGATTGTAAAACACCAACAGCTAGATAACTGAGTGAAAAGATTTTAAGGAAACATTAACTGTCCATTGAAAAGTACACATTCAGATTAGTTTTCAATTATGTAGTTGCCAATACAAGTTAAAAACAATTGGGGTTTTGTGCTTTTCCCCCAAAGGAAAGCTCTTTTTAAAAAAGAAGAAAAGTGCTGCATTTTGAAATCTTGTTCAATCAGCTCAAAAGAATAATAAATGTATGGGCCAATATTCCAAGGAAGTCACAGGAAAGAATGCTAAGCTGATGGCGTTTGCCCACAAAATAAACTACAGTCCTGTTCATGTGTTACTTGAGCCTAGGACTTGAGATGGTGACATTGTGGCACAGCCACTTTCAAGTCTTTCTGTGTGTAGAGACTCCACATGACTGGGACACCTGGCTGTTTTGCAGGTCTTCCAATGGCACTGAGCTCTTACAAGTCAACACAGACATGCCCTAAATAACAACAGAAACAAAAACTTATATGCCACCCAGTTGATTGCCACTCCTCACTGCACACTATATTTACAGTGAGAACACTCATGGAACATACTCTACACTGTAATATAATTAGCCAAGAAAGAAGATGTATCTGCAAGCAGTGTGATAAGTAAGTCTCTCCAACTATTGGCTTTGCTGGCTAGGCTGATTGGAGTCCAGTGACCTCTGGAGAACCACAGGTTCTCCACCCCTGCCCTTTAGCACAAGACACAGTTGTGGATTTAAAGCTATAGTGATGCATCTCAATTCATTACTTCTGCTTGTTATTCCAGTGCACTGGGAATCGTGTGGTTATATTCAGTGCAAGGACAATGTGGGAAAGGGGAAGGAAGATTTGCAAAGGGTAAAGTGCTTTCTGCATCATATACATTATCTTCTTACACTACCTTTGTCAATATCTTTTGTGCTGAGCTTTAGTTTTATAAACACTGTGCAAACCTTTCTACCTTTTCTTATTGATCCTCTTTAATTACGGCATTGCATGAAACACTGTGTCCTTCTACTTTCTATACACGCAATCCCTTCATTTGCAGCCATTAATCTGCACACTGCCAAAAATTGTTCAATTATTATTTTACTGGCTTTATCTTTTCTTGAAAAGGGGACAGAAGATCTTCAAAAGGAGATTGAGAGGAAACATACAAATAGCATATCTTTGTTAGATTCAATTTTGTCACATAACATTTCCCCTAAAGTTGCATGTTTATACATTCAATCCATGATTTTAGTTGTTTAAAAAGAAGGGGGGATACAAAGACTGAATTGTAAATTATATTTGCAATCATTGATGGTTTCTTTAACGTTTGCACTCACTTGAGTTAACTAGGCTCCCAGTTTATTGACAGTGTGACGTCAATGGGACATTGATTGTGTGGGTCAGTATTGTAATGCAACAGTCTTAAGACCGTATTCATGGAAAACAATCTTACTCAATTATAAGTGATTGCCAAAGAAGAAGAAGCAACAGCTTGACCAGCCCTGAGTAGAGATGGAGAAGTTCCAAATTTGCACTAAAATGCTGATGAAATTTCATGAAGTAGCCACTGCAGAAAAGGCTCACCCTCCAACCCTCTCGTGGTGGGAGCAGACAAAGAAGAGCCTAAGATCATGATTGCAGGGACCAGGTCAGACTAAATAGATTTTCCCATTTATTTCCATTTGAATGTTTAAGTCATTGAGTATATTCTGCATCCTTGCCAAGAATAATAATTTCACTAATGCGAAGTTTACATTTTTGCATAATATTTTCACTTCTAATAATTATTATTCTGTGTTATATACTAAAATGTTGCCTGTGGTTTTGAGGGACAGGTTGGAGGGTGTGTGTGTGTAGTACTAGTTGGTTCCATAATTGTAAGGTAAAGGTAAAGGTACCCCTGCCCGTACGGGCCAGTCTTGACAGACTCTGGGGTTGTGCGCCCATCTCACTTAAGAGGCCAGGGGCCAGCGCTGTCCGGAGACACTTCCGGGTCACATGGCCAGCGTGACATCGCTGCTCTGGCCAGAGCCAGAGCCGCACACGGAAACGCCGTTTACCTTCCCGCTGGTATGCGGTCCCTATTTATCTACTTGCACCCGGAGGTGCTTTCGAACTGCTAGGTTGGCAGGCGCTGGGACCGAGCAGCGGGAGCGCACCCCGCCGCAGGGATTCGAACCGCCGACCTTTCGATCGGCAAGCCCTAGGCGCTGAGGCTTTAACCCACAGCGCCACCTGCGTCCCTCCATAATTGTAATTCCTTCTAATTGCAAACGGTGTTGCACTTAGCAACTTGGTTCATTTTAATGCTTCCAGTGTTGCCTCCTTTTGAGACTGATTTAGTGGTAATGAAGCAATCTATATTTAGATATCTTCCACTGGATTTTTTTAATTTTCTTTTTAGCTAAATGTTAAGTACATGGGACTCAGGTAGTACATGAATTATACTGTGAACAGGCAGGGAACACACAGCATGTTTTTAAAGAAGCATCTAAGACATGAGTTATTTTTAATATGACATCTTTCACATTCAGCTTTAAACATCTCCGTGGTGCATATGAAATTAAAAAGTGCCAAAATATGGCAGATCTGTTCAGGCAGGAAAGTCACTTGGATGCCCACTTTGTTTTTACAACTTCATGGCGATGCAAGTGCTAAGGTTGATATTCATGAGGGGTTGAGAGGCCTGTAGCTCTAATGTGGAAGAAGTAAACTCATTGTAATGGAACTATATGTTTTGTATACTTTGGCCCACAGCTGTTGCATATGTACCCACCCTGCTCAGAGATGTACTACAAAATCCTATACATGCCTACTCAAAAATGGGCCACCTGATGTAATTGTGACATCAGGTGATTGACAAGTGGACAGCCCTGTCCTATTGTCAGACTTGACCCATGGGGTTGGAGAAGATAAGGATCTTGCCTACCAGTTGGATCTAGTTGTCCCCCTGCCTATTGACACCAGGAAGGTGCCTTCACTGTACCCTTTTTGGCAGCTGAATAAAACATTTTTGTCTATGCAAGCCTAATCAGATGTGTACATGCCACGTGTGTTTTATTTCTTTTTAGTTATTGTTGATTCTTTTGAATATTTTTAATTACCTGTTTTAAACTGTTTTTTTACTCAAAAGTCTTGATATTTTATTTTACATTTTGGACAATGCTTAGAGGTTTTAGAGGGAGCTAGACTGGTGACTGGGAGTGGCCGCTGAGACCACATAACACCAGTCTTGAAAGACTTACATTGGCTCCCAGTATGTTTCTGAGCACAGTTCACAGTGTTGGTGCTGACCTTTAAAGACCTAAATGTGCTGATGTTTTAATGTATTTTAAATCTTTTGTTGGAAGCCACCCAGAGTGGTTGGGGAAACCCAGCCAGATGGGTGGGGAATAAGAATAATAAGAATAAGAATAAGAATAAGAATAAGAATAAGAATAAAATTAGAGATCTGGACAATGAAGGTGAACCCTGAAGAATGGCCATGCTAGAAGTTCAAACTAACAAAACATCTCAAAAAAGAAGAAAGAAAGAAAGAAAGAAAGAAAGAAAGAAAGAAAGAAAGAAGAATAGATATAAATAGGGTGATTTGCCAGAAAATAGACACTGTTCCTGGTAAACAAGGAAAGCTGGAACATACTATTTTGTTAGCATATCTATTTGAATTGAATAATTGTACTGTTTGTAGTTCAGTGAAGACAGAAAAGCTGCTTAACTGAATAGAACAAATACAGTATATTCAACTTCTATATAACTGGGAGGGATCTCAGGATATACTACTGTAATATAACTTAATTTTACATTAATGAAAATATGTCCATTGAAGAATAAATAAATAAATATAACAAATACTGTTCAATGAATTTGATTTGGAATTTTAAGATAAAATATAACATGAATGCCAGATTTTAGAACTCACTCCCCCTCACTATTATTATTCTCTTCCGTAATAATTCCTCTTTCAACTGCGCTTTTCAAATTTAAAGCATCAGTGTAACCCAGTCCCTTCCAGTGTTGCTGTTTCAGTGTAACTAGTACTGTCTGGATATACAACAAGGTCACAGACCACACTTTTGTAATTTATCACAGAAATTATATGTACACTTGGACAGGTGATGAATGAGCTGTAGAAAAGAATTGTCTGTGGATAATTCAAACACTTGTTTCAGCCAGATATCCAATCTAGTAATTATCTTTCTTAACAGTAAATTGATTACCCATACTTCCTATCTGACAAAGGTGAATAAGCTGACCTCTTACATAACCCCGGTATTATTGTGTGATGAGGCTGTCTTCAAGTGAGACAAAAGAGGCTAAAAAGGCAACACAAAAGGATGGTTTATTGTTCTATCTTCAGTCCAAAGCAGCAAGCTGCAGAAGATCTTAGAAAGGGAAAACAAAAGAAGCAAAAACACTCAGTGAGATCCAGTTGTTGCAGCCCAATAGCACAACAGCCATTCAGCTAATGGAAGCCCCATTCTTATACAGCACAGCATCCAAATCCAATGGGAAGCTTAGGCCAGCGGAAGTGTTGTATGGCATTAACCTATTATATGCTGTTTCTGCAATGTTTTGTATTGTTATACTACTACTCCTTGCACTACCACTTGCGCAATGAAAACTTTTGGTGCCACAATTGCAAATTCCCCACTTATTGTGCCAACGTTATATTGGATCTCATCTACTATGTGCCATCTCTTCCTGAAGAATGCATTCTAGGTCTCAAATATTTAGTCATTTTCCTTGCCAATGTCCAAAGTATAAGAATAATTATTAGTAAAATAATCCTATACCCTTTTGGGGGTGTTTTTGGGTTATTGTTCTTATTTTGATTTTATATATTGTGATCTTTTCTGTGATCTGCACTAAGACCTCCAGGTATAGGGCGGTATATAAATTCAATCAATCAATTTGTCTATCACATTTCTCAAGAAACCAAGGCCTCTGAGCATTATTTGAGCTGCACTTTCGGTGCATATTGAATCCTTTTTCGGATGAGGACAGTGTGTGCAATTTTCTAATCAGTGTGTTTGAATTTCTAACCATAACTAAGAAAGCAAAACTGACACAACTGAGCAGAGTTTTGAAACTAAGTCTTCCTACTAGAGGCAATAGCATACCATGCAGAACTTACTTTTTTGCGTGTGCAAATGGTAAATATTTGGGAGAAATAAATGAAGTAAGCGAACCACTTGACGCAACATCACAGTTCCTAAAGGAGCAAATTTCAGATGGAATGCATAATCACTTATTCCTTGTTTTCAAAAAGGTGACAGTTTGGCAAAGATGATGTGCAATGTGGACAAATTGGAATCTAAAATTTGTGATATATATATATATATATATATATATATATATATATATATATTCCATTTCAACATTGTGGAGGCTGTCTGGGCATTTTAATTTTGCATTGCTCCAATATTGCATGCTGAGGCTTTTCCTGCTCTCTTTGAAAATAACACATAGGGGACGATTCAAAGTGTTGCATGGTCAGGGGCTTCTTGTTATCATGAACATGCCTCCCTGCTCATAAATGAGAACAAGGAAGCTCTTGTTCATTGGAACTGTTGATCCAGGGCATGGTGTGATAAGGATAGCAAAAATAGGATTGTAAAGGATTTTTCCACTCTGTGCAATAGCTGTAGAAATAATAAAAAGGAATAACAGCTGTGAATAATAACTGGGTTTTTACTGTACTTAACAAGTTATGGATATAGAACATTTCTCAAAGCGCAGCCCTAATTGAATGTGCTTTTTACATGTAAATCGCATCAGAACAGCACCCACTTTTCAGGAAGAGACAATACCAGTTGAAGTAACACAGTCTGCAAGAAGCCTGTTCACTATTATTATATGAACATTGCTCCCAGGGACACCCTGACAAGACATTTCAATTACCAATTTCAGCTGCAAGACATTTCAACTGTGGAGGCAAAGTATAGAAATATCTGCCTATTAGCACCATGGGCCCTTTCACAGATTTTCATGCTCCTTATTCTCCTTCTTTTGACCTTGGTTGACTTAAGGCAGCCAAATGAGATGATACAGGACTCTCTAGTTGAATGTGAACCACCAGTTTGCCACCTTTTCTACTGTATGTGTGGAACTAGTCCTCAGGCTTCACTTCCAGGACATGATGGTGTCATTAAGATATATAAGCTATATTAACTTCCCTACAATATTCCTTACAATGCTTGGAAAGAACTCTGGTCTTCAAAAAACTGGCTGCTTATAAGGGCTTAAGTACCTACTCACAAGAAGATTCGTTCACAGTTAGGTGCTCCAGCCTGCTGTTTTAAGCAGCAAGTTGATCACTAATTTTAAGTAAATCAACTCAAGAGGAAATGAAAAAGTTCAAAAGAAACTCTATATTATTTCTTGAATCCCACAGATAAGCCCTGATGGCCAAGTCATAGGACTACCATTGTGTTCCTGACTATACACATTATGTTGTATTGCATTTTAGCCCCCTTTTCAAGTTGGGTCAACTTTAGCATATCAGCCCATGAACTGCATTGATCTGCAGATATACCCTAATCCAGTGTCACAAAGAAGACACCTATTACATTTACACTAAATGTATGCAGCAGAAATGAGCCTTAACCATATGTCAGCAGGAGGATGTCCTCCTTTACAAAGGACACTCACCTATTTGAACTGATGTCCAATCTAAGTAAAGTTTACAGTTTTCCACCAGTAGTTAGCACCTGAACAACACACTGAGCAGGCACATGGGATCAATCATCAGTATGATAATGTATTAAATTTCCACTTAAGTTATAGTAGTATTTTCTAAATTGGCATCTCTGTGCATAAAAGAATATGCAAATCTTATGCAAATGTGCACTGTCTTTTGTCCTCTTTTTTTTTTGCATAATGCGCAAGTGGCCACCCTAGTCTTGAAAAGCGGCCATACTAAAAGAAAAACAATCATTTACAAAGGGCACCCAGATCATTTCCAGATCTGGTAATGAGGAAGGGAAGGCTAAGAAGGTGATATCAGAAGCCTGAACACTAAAGAACAAGCTTTTGCCTCTCGCTGTGCGCTGGAATAGTCACACTGCAGCATGCAACATTTGAAAATCTTTGGTTCTTAGATCACCATAGCGGGAGGTTTACTTAAGGAAGTACAAATGCTTAGTAGCAAACAGCAACTTGAGATCCAGCTTCTTGTTGGAACTCTGGCTTGAGCTCGCCAGATTCTGACATCACTTGACAGCTCGCACTTGAAGTTTATCCCACCAACTGTCCCTCTGCCTTAAGCTACACGCACGTCCAAAATTCAACTCACAAACAGAACAGGCAAATCATTTTTTATTTAGATCAGGTTTTCTTTTGTGACAGCAGCTCTTTTGAAGGCTGGAATTGAAAAACTGAGTGCTTCATTTCAGGAAACAGGTTGTACAACGGACCTTAAAAAATATACCCACCCCCCTTGTGCTTTTTAGCTGCCACATTGCATTACCAGGAAAAAAAGTGCCAAGGATAGAAAAAGCAGAAGATGAAAAAACTGAGTTGTATGGGAGCCTTTGCTTGTGTGTGGACTGAGTAAAATGAAGAAACGTCAACAGAATCCTAAACACACCGACAAGTGGATATGTTTGTTTTTGGTCCTTTCACATGTTTTTAGTCCTAGTTTCATTCCATTCTAGTTCCATATTAATCTGGTGGTTAACCCCCCCCCAAAAAAAACACACCCTTTGAAATACATGTTTAACTATGGGGTTGGTGGAAACAGTTATAGCTGAACCATTTCAGCCCTGAAATGGCATAGTTTGTGAGTCAAAATAGTGCTGAAATGAATGGATTCCTCCCCCACCCCCCGAGCATACCTGAAATGCTTGGAAGACATTTATCTTTGATCTGACGGCCGCAGAGCAAAGAACAAAACAAAAACCCATCACTTTCTTTTGCACAGAAAGGGTATACTTAGATGGTAGCATTATAGCAGTATTTTTACATTTATTTTTCCTACTGGGTTTTCATACAATCGTAGAGCCATAGAATTGTAGAGTTGGAAGGAACCATGAGAACCAACTTGTCCAACCCCCTGCAATGCAGGAAACTTTTACCCCAAGTGAGCCCCAAACCCACAACCCTGGGATCAAGTCTACTGACTGAGCAATCATGGCCTCTTCCCACTACTTGTTTTTATTCCACTTATTTCCCATGAGATTTGTGGTTATTTTCATTCACAGCAGCAGGCATGCACCCCCCATGGTGGAATTTGGCTCTCCTTTTTCCTCCCATCCATGTTCTCTGCAATCTTCCCACCACCTTCACTGTTGCTAATATGCATGCTGGCTTTGAGCCATTGGAAGACAATGTTATTCCGAGCATGAACTCTTTGAAAAATTTCAAAGTCAAGGCAGTATGCAGAAAGGTTTTTCAAGTGTGAAATGATCCTGTTGCACAATGGATACCATACTTTTGATTCATTTGCTATTGCTATATCTGGAGATATATGTCGTACTTTTGAGTGTGGTTTTCTACCAGCTACATTGGTACCTGGGCTCTCTTCAGAAGCAGCTCCAAAGACAGTTCCTGGTGATGGGCCTAAATCTACACCCATCACCACAATCAATGGTTATTACTGACTAGGAAGAGGGCCAGCAGAAGTGTTTTAACACAACAGTAGTGAGAAACTTCCATCCAATGCTCTATCCATGGTCCTGAACAACTCTACCTATCATTATCCCAATTCTTCATTATGTGTTAAATTCAGCCCTTGCTCACCAAGACTCTGCCCAAGTTTTCTTTCAGTTTACCTTCCAAAGCCTGAACTTGATGACACTGCCACTACACCACCCAGTGAATAGGCATCACAACTGTAATTCATCATGGGAGCTCAAAGTCTAGCCAGAAGAGGACTGGAGTACTGGAGTTAATGGACTCTGGAATCTCCATTTCAAATATCAGCTTAGCTTTAATTGGGTAGCTTTTGGCAAACCAGTATACTCTCAGCTTCCTCAGCTGTGATATAAGTCCCTTTCAGGTCTCTGATTCTGTATCCAGTAAGACTTAGAATCTAGTAGAAAAAAATGTTGAACCGATCAGACCAGGATTTTTTGTAAGATAATGATCTTAGCTAGCTATTTACATGTCTAAAGAGATTTCCCTCATACAGACAAATTGGGGTAGCCCTCATCCCCCATCTCACCTAGTTGGAGTGACATTACCTTGTATGGTAGACTAAAACTAGCTAAACTTGTGTGCATATGTTTTCACTAATGCTGGAACCTGGAAACATAGAGACTTGTATTGTCTGTGCTTGTCCCAAAGTTGTGGCTTGGGGCTTCCCTGGAAATCTGATGGGGAGACAAGAACCATCGGTATGTTAATGCTGTGAGCCCCTCCATCCTATGCTCACATTGTAAATAGGGTAAGGAGATAATGCTTTATTCGGCTATAAGCCCACAAGGTAAAACAAATCAATAGATAAAATAGCATTTTACAATCTAAAATATCAACTAAAATATTTCAACGCATAATCTCTTTCACATTATTTACAATCTCAAAATGTACCGTGTTATGGCCTTGAAAATCAAGATGGTGCATAGAGTTTACTGGATTTTTAATAGTCATGCAGCATTCCATGAAGTCTTTTATATGAAAGAACTGAAATCAGGAATCTAGCAACCTGTAATGTTCTATAAGAGTCAATGTCCTGGAGTAGATAAGCTAGATGTAATTCAGGTGGTTTAGCAGCAATTTCCAGAATGATTGAACTCAGGATCCTTGATCGGGGAACAATGTATAAGGGGCAATTAAACAAGATATGATAGAGGGATTCTATTGATTTGTTGTCACATGCGCATAAAACTGAGGTTTTGCCATTAGAAAATCTATTGCTCAGAACATTTGAGGGGAACACATTAAATCTGGCTCTAACAAATGCGAATCTATGCGACGCAGCCGATAAAGTAGACAGATATCGAGGTATCTGGGACATAGGTGTAATGCCCTGATTTATCGGGGAACATGTACCTCCACCTGTAGTAAGATTTTGTTGCAAATCTACCTCCTCCAATCTTTGTTTGATGACCTTTTTAGCTGTAATTAGATCTAAATTAAGTATATCGGAAGGAGAGATTCCATAAGACAACAGTTTGGAATGGATTTTTGTTGCCCATGGGTTGGTGAATTCATCTCTCCAAAGGCACTGAATAAGATGGTAGTTTGGCAATTTATGCCAAAGGGACAGCCAATAATTAAAGGCATGTCTCCACATCAGAATCTCTAGGGAGGGGATCTTAAGTTCTAGGCGAATGGCAGAGTTGCTTACACAGGAGGGTAGTTTCAAAAGGCGTCTTAGAAAAAGATTTTGTAATGTCACCAGAGGCAAGAGGTTTACAAAGGCGCCCCATAAGGGGACCGCATAGGCCATAGTTGCAACCACTTTTGCACTATAAACTTTTAAGGCGGATGGAACATGCATAGCCCCCTCAGTAAAGAAGAAGCGTAATAGAGCATAGATAAGGGCTTTAACCTTATTTTGTAAATATGTGATATGCGCTTTCCATCCCGTATTATACTGGAAGTAAATTCCTAGATATTGAAATTTGTAAACTTGTTCAATTGGCTTCCCCTCGAGTTCCCATCTATACAGTTTACGACTCCTGGAAAAAATTAGGACTTTAGATTTGGAATGGTTAATAGTAAGTAAATTTGTTTGGCAGTATAACGCAAAAATCTTAAGGGCCCTCCTCAAACCGATTCGAGAATAAGAGAGGATCACCGCATCGTCAGCGTACAATAATAAGGGGCAGCGATAGTCTGCAAGCCTGGGTGCATGAATGGAGGTTTGGGCCTCAGCTAGGGGCGTTCTCATGTCACTAATATAGAGGTTAAAAAGATAGGGGGCAAGGATGCACCCTTGTCGTACCCCCTTATTTATTGGTACAGAGTTTGTGAGATCGCCCTCAGGTGTTAACCTCACCCTAGCGGCCGTCCCTTCATGTAATTTAATCATAAGCCACAACAGCCTTTTATCTATGCCCCACTTTGCCAGTTTTTCCCATAACAGCTCTCTAGAGATACTGTCAAAAGCCGCCTTCAGGTCTATAAAAGCGGCACATAGAAGACCATGAGTAGGGGAAGAATACTTCCGCGCCAAATGATATAGAATTATAGCATGGTCAATAGAAGCACGATTTGGTCTAAACCCGATCTGTTCATGGCCTATCAGATTAGAATCTTCGGCCCATTGGATTAGTCTGGTTAGCAGGAAGCGAGTATAGATTTTCCCAATGATTGATAATAAACTGATGTTACGATAGTTTCCTGGGTCCTCTGGTGGTCCTTTTTTATATATAGGAATTATGATGGACTCCTTCCATGATCTAGGTATCTGGCCCGTGGCATTGATTGCATCGAAGATTTTTGCCAGAATTTTAGCCCACCATGTTGGGTGTTGTTTAATAGCTTCCGCCGGGATCAGATCGGGCCCTGGGGCTTTATCAGTTTTCAGTTTAGCAATTAAATCTACTATTTCCTCCGGGTCAGTATCTGGCCATATGGGCAAGTGACTTGAAAGAGTATCAGATTGAGTGTTGCAGATATCTGTCTGGGAGAAATATTTTCTTAGAAATTGTTCCCATGTCGGGGCTGGGATAACCGTCAATGGGTATTTCCTCGATCTTTTGTTGATTAAATTCCAAAAACTGCGAGAGCTGCGAGGCTTAGAGGCAGCAATCAGCGCTTGCCAGCGTCTTAGCTGCCACTCGTGCTTGGCTGACTTCTGTGCCTGTTTGTAAGCAATTTTGGCCTGCAAGTACTCTGGGGGGAGAGTTTCAGCTCCAGAAGATTTATATCTGTTGTAGATACAACAGAGAGAGAGTCTAGCTTGCTTACATTTGGCATCAAACCAAGGTGCACCGAACCTGGGTTGGTCTCGGTTAACCAGGTGAGCCGGCATCGTAAAGAAGCTAGTTAAATCTGCAGAGAAGTGGGAGAACCACTCCAGTATCTTATTTGGTTCAGACAACTCCGCCAATGAAACAATAAGGGATTCGGAGATATTCCTCTGGAAGAATTCTGCATATTTTTGGGCCTGTTTCATAGACCATTTAATGCCTCTTACTTGAGCTGTGGCATTTAAACCTACTTGAGTTGAGTGTGTACCGCTAACCGGGTGCCAGTCAAGCGATAGCTTGGCAGCTAGAGGTAGGTGGTCACTGGAATGTATATTATCTACTCTGAAATAACAGAAGTTTGAAAATAGGTCTTCTGAAACTAGAAGATAATCTAGGACACTATTTGATGATGTGCCCAAGTGAGTGAATTCACCTGGCACGTCTGGAGGGCAGTTGCCATTTAAAATGTTCAAATTCATACGAATGGCCAACTGATAAAGAAGGACTCCCGCCTCATTCACTCTGATGTCCTTAGATCTTCTTGATGTAAAAGAGATTAAATCAGATTTTGGGTAGGGGGGAGATACCCACCACTTGGCCTTAATTATCCCATCCCAGTTGGCGGCTGTACGTGCATTAAAGTCACCACCCATTATCGATGGAATATTAGGGTACATAGCATAGCATGCCAATAAATGATCTTCCAGAGAATCCCATCTATAATGGAGGTCTGATATAAGACCACCTGGAGGAAGATAAACATTGGTGATTAATAGTGAGAATTTTTCACTTGAAATCAGACCAGTAAAAGCAAAAGGAGGAAAAGTCTGCACTAGCAAGAGTTTAGCTCTCATTTTAAGCGATATGGCGATTGCAAGACCGCCTCTGGACCGGCCACCTTTCTGGGAGGGAATAGCTGGAAGTGATATCAGTTCAAAGCCATTTATATCTATTTTATCTTCTTCCCATGTTTCTTGCAAAAGGATTATCTGAAAAGAGTTTATATAGGACAGAAATTCGGGATCTAATCTTTTCCTTTTCCAGCCAGCAATGTTCCAACTTAGGACTGCTAGCTGGGGACTTCTGTGTTGTTCTTTTAACAGTCAAAACGGAGGGGGGGCAGACTCTCTGTTAGAGACAGAAGATGAAACAAAAAAGTCAGTTATTTTACTTTGCGAAGATGGTAACTGTGAGGAGCCCTCCAAATTAAAGTTTTTAACAATTTGGTTCGACTGTTGGCACGCCGTGGATGATCCACTGAAAGTAGATCCCTGAACAGGAAGTCTCTTCATTTCGAAATTCTTGGTACAACTTGACAGAGAAATACCCAGGGAGGGAGAAATTGAGTCCGTCGGAGGAAACCCTCTCGCAGATTTATCACCCGACATTTGGATGATTTTATTGATGCGTCCCATCGGGTCTTCAATCGTTTCCGACGGCGGGTCCCGAGGTGTAACATTCGCAGTTTCCTTTGAGGAAGGTAATTGAGGGGGCATCACGGGGGCGGGAATTGCGGAAGGCTCTCTCAGGGGCATCACTTGTGGACTACTTCTATATCTGGTCGAAACTGGAGAAGATTCTAACTCTGGCATAGATGAGTGAGTTAAAGAGGGATTTGGGTCAAGCAGGGAAATCAGAATTTCGTCCTTAGGTATGTTGGTCGATGAATATAGATGAAGGTTCAGTGAGGATGGCAGAGCCTGGTCGTCTCGTGATGTAGCGCACGGGGCAGAAACAACTTGAAGATTTGAGTCTTGTCGGATGGTTTTTGTTTTCAGAGTGGGGCTGAGCTGAAGAAGGTCAACCACTTCTGTCCTGTGGGCCCAGGTGGGATTATTTGAGACATCGTTAGTATCTTCCCCTCTATGTTGGACTTGCAAAAGCTGAGATTTAAGCGTGTCAAATCTTTGCATCATCGCCGACTGTTCTTTTGGAGGGAGGGCTCTGAATGAATCAATAAGTTCCCTTTCGTCAAGGGCAGTCTGCAGATTCTCGACCTCATATATGGCTGTTTGAGGGGGTATCGAGATTGGTCGAGGATGGCACGCTGCAGAGTCATCGCGGTGGGGCCTGACAGTATTTTGAAGTAAGGCAGAGTCTCTTGTCCTAACGTCCTCACCGCCAGGACACCTATTTAGAAGGGGTTTGATCTTGGTGTCTGTAAAAACCCTCGTTGCTACGATGTCGGCCATGGACAAAAGCGTTTTCCTCCTAACAATAATAGATGGTATCTTTTCAGAGTGGAACGCAAGTATCACCTTCAAGAAGTTAGTCTGCCGGGGAAGGGGCATCACAGCATATAGGTCAATCTGATGTTTCTTAATTTTTAAAAGTTTGCTTAAACTGTCTTTAGCCCCTTCTAGCGTTGACCATCTTCCTATTTCCGACCTAACAGAAAGGCAACTTTTTTTGGGTTGCAGAGTTAATATCTGATTGTTCAATTGGGAATTTAAGATATATTTAATTTTAGTCTCCTTTGTTTTATCTGAATTGGGGTGAGGCAGTAAGTTTTTGACCTCACAAACTGAGGATTGTGTTGTTGATTCAAGTTTTTCAATTTTCAGCAGGATATTGGATAATTGTGAAGATACCTCGTCCAGCCTTTTAAAAATACAGTGAAGGGTCTTAATTACTAAGTGTAACTGCTCACAACCGGGGAACTCCCCCATGTCAGATGCCAAACCATCTTCCTGTGCTGAGAGTTTTTCTTTCGTATTCTCCTTTACAGGCTTTACTTTTGAAGCATTTTGAGTCATCGAAATTGGAGTAGCTTCTAAATCAATTAGAGGTAGGAAGCGATTTTGGGTTTCCACTGCAAAGCACTGCTCGGCATGGTCACTCCCTCCTCTATTCCGGTGAGGCACCAACCTTGATAGTTTTGGTTTAGGGGATGATAGGGGCTCGTCAAAGTCTCTCAAGCGTTTTTTCTGCCCCATACTTTCCTCAGGCCAGGGATTATACGATTCTTAAAATAACATAACACTTGACACACAATTAAAATAATGTCTCACTCTTTTAGCAGCTGAGGCCGGCTCGCTGATAAGAAAGAAACAAAGAGCAGGCTGCAGCAGTCTGGAGCAGGGCCAAATCTCTCAGAGAGTTTCCATAGCATGCGGCTGCAGCAATTATAAAATACTTCAAAAACTGACTGGGTCAGTTAAGATAAAATATAAAAGATTAAAAGAAGATTAAAAGAAGTCCGAAGAGCACCGGTAAGCGCGTCTTACCTCGGCGCCATGTAAATAGGGTAAATAAATTCATATATCCAAAAGTCACCACAGTTTCCATTGTCCTTCATTCCAAGGAATCCAAACCACGGGTAAGCGCTAGAACTGCTGGAATCTCTCACTGCTCAGATATCGAGTGCAGCAATAAAATAGTATATATATTATATAAATACCAGGTTTGCAGCCGTCTGCATAGCAGGTTGATAGTAAGCTCCATGGAAGTTCTGTTGAATCGTATTTAGAAACACAGATACAAATGAGAAGCTTCTCTGTTGCAGTCAGGACCACAGAGAAAGATTGTGATGGGAAGGCATTCTGCTGAGAACAAAGAGTTGAGAGTTCAGAACAGATGCTCTGTCTCATTAGTGCTGTGATTTTCAATTTGGACCTCAATGGCGATGCTAAAATGGAGAGGAAGATCCAACAGAACAACCTGCTTTGTAATAAGGCACTCTGACTTATTGGATGGCTGTTCAGAACATATTTGAAGACTCAATGCAATTATTCCACTTCATAATCCGTGCAGGGGATCACATTTGTTTCAAAGTGGCACTGCACAATAATATAAACCCAGCTCCCTTCCCGTTGTGATAGCTTTTCGGAGGCAGGGGAAGGGGAAAAAAGATATTTTACACTAGCATTCTGAGGTTGCATGGAGAACTGTGGTGTGTGCTCATCTGAAGGGCTTCTTTCACTCACCACCCATTTCCTACATGGAAAGCTTTCTATGACTGGACATCAGGCTTCTTAATACTAGTTGTTGGAAACCTATTTCACTCAGGTGCTGCTTGCAGACTTCCCACAAGCATCTGGGTGGCTACTGTGAGAAGAGGATGCAGGAAAATACACTCATGTACATCAGCTGCCATTGGGGTATCTCTCTTGTGCTGATGGAGATTTCTGCCACCTGCTATTACCTCATCCTTCTTCAGGGTTAGGTTCCCCTGGCATATGAATGGAGGAGATGGGTGATAAGTAGCAGTGATAGCAGCCAGCATGTGATATGTGATGGAGAACCATTGCCAATTTGGGGAAAATAATAATAACAATTATTATTATTATTATTATTATTATTATTATTATTATTATTATTGTTTTGTTGTTGTTGTTGTTGTTGTTGTTGTTGTTGTTGTTGTTGTTGTTATTATTATTATTATTATTATTATTATTATTATTATTATTATTATTATTATTTTGTACCCCGCCAATCTGGCTGGGTTTCCCCAGCCACTCTGGGAGGCTTCCAACAAAGATGAAAAATACACTAAAATGTCACATATTAAAAACTTCCCTGAACAGGGCTGCCTTCAGATGTCTTCTGAATGTCAGGTAGTTGTTTATCACTTTGACATCTGACGGGAGGTTTGCTCATGAAGAATTTGTGTCCATCTGGAATTGGGGCTATTCGAAATCAAGCAGGTGTGCTTGCATATTTAACCACTCCATCCTAAATGTTCAGAATGAATAGAATCATTATTGTCTCATAGCCAGGAAGAATGGCAATATGAGGGGAAAGTGGTTAGTCATTGCATAGGCTTTAAGGAAGTGGTATCCTCCCCCCATATTGCATCAGTCAATTTCCCCCTTTCTGTCTGTAGGTCTCTGTGATACCTGGTACGTGACACACACACCTGCCAAGAAATTGGCATGTTGCATTTATTTAAGGCATATAAAGCCACATTGCATTTGCAAAGGTAATATTGCATTTACTGTGAATTGTTTGAAAAGCTAGAAGCCAGGTTCCCAGTGCCAATTAAAAATGAAGGATAGCCTCGTATTTCCGCTTGCAAACATCCAGAGACATCAACTACTTTTAGGGAAAGAGAAAATACTTTTCAGTGAGCCCCTAGCCACTGGGGGAAGGTGAAAAAAACCACCAGAGTAAGTTTTACTTAATATATTAAACACAGTGAATCAGATTGTATATGACACCTATCCTGCGTGACAAATGGGTTTATAAAGTATTACTCACATAGCATAATGGTAATTTGTCTGCTAGGTAGCTGGAACATATGCATTACATTTTTGCTTAACAGTTATAATTCATCATTTCAATACACAAAATACTAGGAAATACCTCTTTTCTCAACAGGGGATAAATAGGATGTCAACACTCAAGTTACAATGGTTTCCCCAAAGCAGCATCAGTAATTTATTCTTGTGTTTGCCCATAAGTAGCAAAAGAGATGGTAGCTGTGGGACTGCAGCATTTAGGAGCAATATATCAAGACCTGCATCTGAATCATCATTTTTACAATATGGTAGCATCACGCTGATCAGAGCAGCTGTCTCATTTTGTGAAATAAAGTTAGCACACTTCTCTCAAAGGGTAAAAGCAACATTTTCTTCTAAATACGGTACCTCAATTGAAATAAATATCATTACTATATTAAAACTGCCATTAACACCCCTCCCTCAAATTGATCATCCCTCCCATCTTTCTTGCCCTATTTCCCAAAATGTTCAGGATTTCTGCTCTACTATCTTAAATATGGTGTCCCAGTGAACATGAAAATACTAAATAAAACAACACCTTATAGATACAATATTACAAAAATGTTCAAGGGTGTTCTACATTTTGGCCTATTTTGCCCCTCATAGTAATGTGCTTGCAGTTAAAGACAGGTTGCTCTGGGTCCATGGAAAAATGTACCCATTCTCACCCCACCATCGCTGGGCACTGGACATTATGGCTTCCATGTGGTGGCTACCAAAACATACTAACATGTGGTGACAGCTATGTGTATCCTCTTAATTGTTTGGAAAGTTCCCATACTGGTGTCACAAACCAATAGCTAGACTTAAAGGAAACACTGATTCACGGAAAGCCACTTCAGATTACAGAATATTGGTGCTCTATTATGTCATAGTTCTCAAAAGTGTATTATTCTGATGACCCATCAGCTTCAAATCCAATCAGATGGATGATGTCCACAATTCAATTTGTTTTGCTTGACTTGCTTTCATTTCCTGTTGAATTAGCATCTTGACTGAACCATGCAATACTTTCAACAGCCAACATTTCATAGCTTTGTTCCGTAGGGCAGATTCTTACAAGAGATTCAGCTGATGTTCATCTACTTCCAGAAAGAATGCTGCAATCTGTGGTGGATTTGGGGTCAGGGATTTCCCCCCTGGCTTTTTCCTTTTTGCATAAGGGTTCTCCCCAAAAATAATTAGGATAGACTGCTACCAGGGAGGCAGAAGTTCCTGACCCACCATAAGCTGTCCTGAATATTGTGGTGTTTCTGAACCTGACTAGCAAAGACCCGTCCCTTCAGCCCAGCTCTAGAAAAAATAAATGGATAGAGGGAATCATTGAATTTACTTTCCCAATGTCCTGTGCACACAAATCTTAACAAAACTTTATGAAATATCCTCAGAACAGATGGTATCGTTATTACTATTTACATGTCCTTCATCAGCAGGTCCCAGGGTGGGTTACAACAATTTAAAATTCAGAATTAAAAACAGTTAAATTACAAACACAGGAATCTGTGGGTTCTGAAAACACATCATCTCAAGTGCCCAAAATCAGGGCAAAGAGATATGTCTTCAGCATTTGCTGAAAGCAGTATAATGTCAGATGCATGTATACGGGGAGGGAGCTTAACAATCATGCAGTCTTCACACACGGGGAAGTTTTTAGTGAGGAATTTAGTGAGGAAATGGAACACACTAATTGCACCAGAGATTATGAAATAAAAAGACCCCAATCAAACTTAGCTAGTTACACACTGCCGACCTGAGCTGAATTCTGGGTTTCAGAGCCTATACAGAGTTCTGCAAGGTTCTAGAAAGATAGCGTGAAGCCTCATATTTTTACGTGAATCTGAGACTTTTTTTAAAAGCCCCTTCATGGTGATAAATTGGTGTATGGACCAAAAGTGAGGAAAGCTCCATTTCTAAGGTCAGTGCTCTAGAAATTTATTTTGAGGCCATTTTCACGTCCTTAACATCTCTAAACTTATATGTCAAAAGAGCTAGCCAGTTCTCAACAGTTCTATAGCACAGGTGCTTCCATAGGAAACACCATGCTCCTCATACTTTGTGTAGGTGGACAACAGTGTTGAACATCCTAACACCACAACCACATATAAGCTACATAAATGATATGATCAATATGATGATATATTAGTCAGTTTGCTTTATTGTCACTAGACGCACTCTTGATAAATATTTGACGCTGCTCCAAAGGAAGTCTCAGTTAAAACATGCAGCTAAAAATCAATGCCCCTTTCTTTTTCGAACATGAAGACACATGAAAGAGTTAACTGTAGAAATCCACATTCTATACACAAATAAATTCCCAAGTAAAGAACTTTGTGCCTGTTAGAAAATGTATAGCATTAGCTGTGCTGAATAGTTATGATGTAAAACTTTAAGGCACTGATAAAATTTATCATGGGATGTAAATGAAGTTAATGAACCATTATTGCAGGGAGAAAAGTGCTTGAATATCTTAGCAGGAAGAAATATAAAACCAGTGTTAAGAAGAACCATGGCAAAATGAAAGATTTTTTTTAAAAAATCTATGATTGATTGTTCAGAGCTATCATTCTTCTTGCAGCTCTGAGGAGTGGCTTATTTTTATGCGTGGTGCATTTAGATCCAATACATGAGTTAAGTGGAAAGGTGGATTTGTGCTGGATGAGGGCGTTTCACTCCCTGTGTGAGAGAAATGGGTATGCAGGACATTCTGCATTCCAGGGAACAAAGGTGATACAACATAAAACTTATTGGTGAAAGCAGAGACAAAATAGCAAAGAATCAAAGGGGGGGGGAATGGAGACAGCTGAAAATTCATATTTAAATTTGAGCCAAATTCCAAACATATGATGTCCAGCTATGAAAAGAGACTGAGTCTTCATATTAACATTACTGATCAAGGATAAAAGCCAGAAAACTGAATGGAGGTGTTGACTTTTGAGTGGTTAAATACTCTTGCAGTGTTGGAAGAGTTGCAAGCACTCTTTAAATACCAGAGACACAGTGAATAGTTTTAAGAGAGAATGCACAGTAGATTTAGGAATTTGCCAGTGGAAAGTACATGCTAGATTTAGGACAGCAAAATGCAAATAGCTTTGTATGGTTCTACAACAGTTTAGGCCAGGCTTGGTCAACTTGTTGAGCTCCAGAAGTTAAGATTAAAACTATGGAGGGGCAGGGGAGAGATTTAGTTCAGTTTAAAGGCAAACCCACCCAATTCACAATTTTTGAAACAAGGCACATACTGAAACACAGCCACCCTTCAAATTTCACACTTTCTTGAATTTTGCAACGTAGTTCTCCAGACAAGTAAAGGGCACAAAAATGCATATTCTAGGGGAAAGTGTGCATAAAAATGCATTTATTGGGGAAAACAGCATACAAAAATGCATCCTATTAGGGGGGAAATACTTTGTAAAAACAACAACATGTGTGCATTAGGCAATAGTGCTTATGGAAATGTGTATATTAAGAGAAATTCAGACTAAAATACTGGTGAATTTTCATGAGGACTTTTGGAAGAATTCCCAAACTGATGTGGAAATGTAGAAAACTAATCTGAAAACTGGTGGTGGGGAATCCTATTCTAAAAAAACAAACTATAAAACATATCAAGCAGGCACAGGAACTTTGTCCTCCTTTTCGTTTAGGAAGGAGACAGGAAGAACAGGAAGCTGCCTTATACTTAGACCATTTGTTCACCTAGCACAGGGTTATCCACACTGACTGGCCTTGGCTCTCCAGGGTTTCAGGCAGAGGACATCTCTAGTCCTCCCTAGAGACCACACTGAACCAGGTACCTTCTGCATGCAACTGAACTCTAGCCATTTCCCTTCAGATTAGCATCCTTCTGACTGGTGGAAATCAATGCCCACTTACAGTTAGGCCCTTTTCTTCCATGCTCTTACATTAGTTTGCCAATATCAACTATGTTAAAATTATTTTATCCATTGGCTTGTGACCATATTCATACACGTACCAATGCTAGTAGTATAGGGCAGTCCTGGGTAGTGGCTGCTTACCTGCTTGGGACAAGGTGGTGGCAAGGTCAGTGCCATGTGGTTCCACTGGTGGGGCTGCTGATGCCAATCTGGCACCAATCTGATGTCGGGTGGGTGATTCTGCTGCTCTGCCCCACCACACACACCGTGAACATTAACATTCTTAATCAGAACAGTTTTGCATATTTACTTTTCCGTTGTTCTTCCCATAGGCTTCAGAATGCCCTGCATTTCACTGCACTTTCATCTTACGCCATCTCTATCTTGCTATTGCAGTATTTCATTTACCGCTGCAGCACATTCCATAAAGCTTTCAAATTCTGTTGCAGTTCATTGTTGTGTCTATCGGCTCTCATCCTGGTTAAAATTAAGTAATTATAGCAGGCTCTCTTAGCCAGGGGAATAGTGTTTATTGCACCTGTTTCATCTATTCAGGCCTTTATTTACAGGACCCAAGAGACCTTTTATTTGTTGTGCAATTCCAGCCCATAAATTAAATCTATTGTACCAGAATGCTGCTGATGGCAAGCTATTAGCCACTAAAGTAAGAACAGGTAAATTCTTAACCATCATTTCCTTTCTTTCAAATGAGTACTAATTAGTTGGCTGCGGGAAATTAATAATCCTTCCATTTCCCCTTTCCTCTAACTAGATACACATGAAAGGACTTTATAATTCTCCCACCTTGAAAGTCTGCTGGTGGTAGTTTAATCTCCCCCAAATTAGCAAAAATCAAAGACTAATTTAGGATTTGGTGTGATTTAACTAGAGACCTCTATTGGATGCTTGTTTTAAAGAGAACATTTAAGCATTTACCTGATACAAATTCAGAATGAAACACTCATTTCCGGGAACTAATGACAAACAAGATTGTTGGACTAAAACATTATAGAGAAAATGGTGGGGAAGACAGCATGGGAAGATGAGAGAGGGAACTTGGGTTTATGTAACTTCATTAAGAATCTTCAGTAACATTTGTGGAGAAAAGATTGTAAAACACAGTCCCTGACCATTGACCATGTTGGCAAAAACGGATAAGAATTCGTCCAACTGAATCTGGAGGGAGACCAGTTCTACACACCTGCAACAAAATGTTGCATAAGCCAATTGGGGGGAACATCCTGAATGGGTATGAGCATAGATTCCTGTACATCCCCCCCCCGCCACCCGATGAGACTGAGTTAAAATTGCTTGTGTGACAAAATATGACAGATCAGTAAATACTCTATTATCCTATTGTCAGGTGGTTTTGGCAAACAGGGTCTCTGCGCTCTCTCTCTCTCTCGCTCTCTCTCTCTCGCTCTCCCCCCCCCCCGCATACAAGGACAATTACTGTATAAGGCAATAATTATTCCTTTCTTTAGACCCCTTATGTGGGTATTAGTGTTAGAACTGCAACACACAGCTGCCATAGGAAGCTATTGGAGGGCACAGTAAAAAAAAATCCATGAACAAACAAAGACACAATTTTTCTCTGTGTATACTTCTTGGAGAAGTTGGGGAAAGAGGTATACAGTGGTACCTCGGGTTACATACGCTTCAGGTTACATACACTTCAGGTTACAGACTCCTCTAACCCAGAAATAGTGCTTCAGGTTAAGAACTTTGCTTCAGGATGAGAACAGAAATTGTGCTCTGGCGGCGTGGCAGCAGCTGGCGGCCCCATTAGCTAAAGTGGTGTTTCAGGTTAAGAACAGTTTCAGGTTAAGTATGGACCCTTGGAATGAATTAAGTACTTAACCCGAGGTACCACTGTAATTATATCCTGTTCCTCACCAGGCCAAAAATCTATTTTCACCACTCAACCAAAGGGGATTCCTTAAGACCTCTTGCTAATAGTTAATTCTATATTGGTCACTTCCAAGACCAATAACCTACCTCTATGGACCTGCTGTGGGTGGTTCTCTGCTGAAACATGTAAGTTTGTAAGCCTATATGCCTGGAATAGGATGTCCACAACAACCTAAGTGTTTATATATTTTTCATCTAATATAAAGTCCCTCTGAACCCCCCAAAAACAACACTTCTGTTTTCAGTTATAGAGGGTATTCAGGTCAAGAGCATTCCATGTTCCTGAATGGGTGAATAGGTGGTCAGGTTCACTTCTACTAGCTATGTCCCCCAACACTCTGCATGCTAGCCACCCCCCCCCCCAATATGTCTTCACATCAGTGTGAAAAGTCCCTCCATATGTATTGATGGACAAGTGTATGGAATCCTCCATGCCCATGCACATATGGTTGTTTCACACTGATGCCTGTTGCGCAATTGGCAGAGGAACATAGGAAGGTTCCTCCTACTGAAGCAGGCCATTGGTCCATCCAACTGACTATTTTCTACATTGACTGGAAGCACCTCTCCAGGATTTCAGAAATGATTCTTTCCCAGCCCTACCTGAAGATGCCAAGTATCAACTTTAAGCCTTCTGATGCTCTACCGCTTGAGCCACTATGGCCTTTCTGGGCACGACTGGTGTTCATATTGGTGTCAAGGGGTGAGATATGCAATATTGGGGCAGGGTTCAGAGGTGCAATCCTACTGGCCCTTCCACATATACAAGCAATGTGTGGAGGGGTCTCGAGGGGCCCATCCAGTGATCTCTTTCTCTCTCTTGATCTCTCTCTCGATCTCTCTTATCCTGCCCTTATAAAATAAACACGGGACCAGAGGAGGCAATGGGTTGAAGTATTTCAGATTTTGGGGTGTCAGTAACTACTTAAGAGTATATGTGCCTTTATACGTAATACTTTCTAACATATTCAAGTGCCCTTAAATGGGACCTTCAGTTTAATGTTAGCTATTCTCGCTACACAACCCAGTGTTATAATTGATTTTTACATTTCAATGTGAAAAGGCCGTCTCTAGCAGCACTATAAATCCAAATTCCATGTGAAGTTATTGGTTTAAAATTAGCTTTCTGGTGTAAATGTTAACTTAGCCTGAACCAACTCAGCTTACGGAAACTGACATGTTCATAGTGTTTTGACCAAAATATCTCAACTCATTGTGTGACACTGTTTTTGTGGAGGGTTTATTTATTATTTTTTGCAATGAAAGGCATTCTATATTTATCAAGTAGCTGAGAGAAGGAATATGCACAGAAGGGGAAGATTTCTAAGAATGAGTGACACTTCATGGGGTGCCCATGTCACCAGTCATTCTTGTAATGGTTTCCTAATAAAAGAAAGTATTTTGAGACATGCCAAGTGAATTTCAAGGGTGGGGTTTTTTTTGCAAGTTATGCCAAAAAAGTGGATTTTCTTTCTTTGGATGCTTTCCTGCTCTCTTTTTGTAACTTGCTGACTGATGAGGTGCTACCAGGGGGTCTTAACAGGTGCAAAGGGTAGTACATTATGCAGCTACCCTTTATTGCATTTCCAATGTTCATACCATATATATCTCCCTTTAACTGAATTCTAAGTTCAAGACCATATTGCAGATCACCACAGTCTACTTGCAGGGCATCTTTCTGCAAAATGCGACAGCACTAAAAAACTATTATACCATCAGCTCTGGCAGATGGCTGTGGGCATGCCGAGTGAGGTATACTGCTGCTGTTGCCATCTTTTGTAATGTAATTTCTATAGCACTGACAGAGTTGTAAGTATATAATACCTGTCAAAGAACAACTTAAGGAAGCAAAAAAGACAAAAAGAGAGGCCCATAGAGATTTGGGTTGATACCTTTGCCTGAGAAAAAGAAGAGGGATAGTATTAGATTTGCATATGTTCATTATTCTTAAACAGTGGCAGGGGGAGAGAGGTGGGGGCAAATTTAAGATTGCTCTTGGTCTAATATTTAGGCTGCTATAAGAAAGGCCTGTTCAAAGGGAAACAGATCAAGTTTCTTTTAAAACTAAATGACATTCCACACACACACATGTATACCTCACACAGCCTTTTCGCCTTGGTGCCTTCCAGACATTTTGAAATGCAACTCCCATCATTCCTGACCATTGGCCATGCTGTCTGAGGCTGAAGAGAGTTGTAGTCCAAGCTGAAGGACGCATTTGGCAGACATCCACTCTCCCCACCTTCTATAATTTCCTGTTCACCAAAAAACATTGATCTGAAGCATGGATAAAGCCCAAGATAAGCAAAGGCGAGAGAGGGCCAATAGCACATGGCAGCTATGATAGTTGAATATCATGTTGTACACAAGCAGAAACAGTTTCCCCTCTTCAAAGTGATGTGCTGATGTATTGTGGGAACATAGCCTCTGATGATTCTGGCTCCAAGACCAAGCTTTTTCAATATATATGCTGTAAACCAGCTGCTGATTAAATCACCCTCAGTGCCACAGTGTCTCATGGGAAATTGGTAGTGTAGACATGCCACTATTGTCTGCTTACCCAAATGTCTTAGATAGCCTCAGGCATAAGAATTAATGAGGCTGTTTTATACTTCTAAGGGATATGGTGACCCCCCCCTCCCTGCTCTCGCTCTCTTCGTTTTGAAATAGCTTTGTCTACTGTCATTACAAATCACAGTCAACAAAGCAGAGAAGAAAAACAGATCTATATTTTTCAAGATGGTTTGGCATTAGCTAGTATTTTCAGCTCTTTGTTCTGTCTATGCACCTCATTAGTAAGCCCCTTCATTTTCTTGCATTCCCTGCAAAAGAAAAGGACAACATTGCTTTAATAACAGAGTAAAATGTTAAGCCACATAAAGTGTTGGTTTTCAGATGCCACTTATTGGAAGCTTTTATTTTACCACTACTGTTAAGTTTCAGATCAGATGATGTGTAGAAGTCAATTAACAGAACTAAATTGGCACGCTGAGGCTATGGATTGATGGGGGCCTATGAAAAGTTTGGCACACAGTGAAGCAGTAATATGATTGTTTCAGGTTACCACACAGCTCAGTGAATCATATTATATCGCACTGCATATAACATAGAGCATTATGAAATCTCCAAAACCTGATTTTTTGAATTCAGCTTGTGCCCCGTTACAAATTCATTACAAAAGAGAGAAAGAAGGTTGCGGAAAACCTGAATGAATTCTTTGTGTCTGCCTTTTCTGTGGAAAGTACATGGCAGATCCCTACATCTGTATTAACTTTCTCAGAAAGAGAATTTGAAGAACTGAGACAAATAGTGGTGATGAGAGATGACGCTCTCCGAGCTATTGGCAAATTAAAAAGAAACAAATCACCGGGTCCAGATGACATGCACCCGGGAGTTCTTATAAAGAACTCAAATGTGAAATTGCTGCTCTTCTAGTAGAAATTAAATATGTAACTCCCCCCCCCTTAGTTTCTCTACTTGAGGAAACACTATTTTAAATACGGAGGGGGTGGGTTACAGGCTGTATAGTGTAATGTCTATTCCAGGAAACTGGTGGAAAACATTATTAAAAATTAAATTACCAAAAGTATAGAAAGGACAAGTGTTGCTGTAGAAGAACTAGCATCGCTTCTGAAAAGGTAAGTCCTGTCTAACTAACCTTTTAAAGTTCTTTGAGAGTGTCAAAGAACTCACTACAGAGAAATGTAACAAGTGGAGTTCCCAAGGAACTGCACTTTTCAACTTGTTCATAAATTATCCAGAGTAAGGGGTGAGCAGTGAGGTGGCAGGTTTGTTCAGAAACAATAAGGAGAGAGAGAGAGAGAGAGAGAGAGAGAGAGAGAGAGAGAGAGAGATTGTGAGCAACTGCATAAATATTTCTCCAAACTGGGTAAATGGGCATTAAAATGGCAAAGGGAATCAAATGAAAAGTGATGTATGCTGTATCAAAAAAGGTATGATACCAAGGTCTAAACTTGCAGGAACTTGCTAGGAAATAGATCCTCCAGTTATGGTGGGTAGCTCTATGATGATGTCAACCCAGGGTATGCCATTTGTGAAAACAGCGAATTTCATAGTTGGGATCACTAGAAAAGTGGCACGGCCATCCAGTTCTGGTCACCACTCTAAAAAAATGCCTTTGTGTTCTGATTGCAGGTTTCCCATAGGCATCCGGTTGGCCAGCTCCATATTTGATCTGATCCTTCTGGGCTTCCCTTGTGTCATTATTGTCATAACTATTTACAGTGGTACCTCAGGTTAAGTACTTAATTCGTTCTGGAGGTCTGTTCTTAGCCTGAAACTGTTCTTAACCTGAAGCACCACTTTAGCTAATGGGGCCTCCTGCTGCCGCCGCGATACCAGAGCACGATTTCTGTTCTCATCCTGAAGCAAAGTTCTTAACCCGATGTACTATTTCTGGGTTAGTGGAGTCTGTAACTTGAAGCGTATGTAACCTGAAGCGTCTGTAACCCGAGGTACCACTGTATTGATAATTTCAATGCTATCTTTCTCACTGGGGGAAAAAATGAGTGGGTAAACACATTATCTTCAGAGTGTGATGAAATTACAGAGAAAATGATGGGAGAGAAAATTAGGAGTGAATAAAGATTTTGATGGGGCACCTGTATTTTCAATGGTAGGTAGATCAGTACTCCTGTCACCTTCACCACAGAACAGCTTTTGTATTTGTAATGAGTCTTAGATGAATTCAGTGTATCATTATTTTCCCCAACATGGAGTCTGAGCTATATAGATATAAAAAAAATGCTAAAGTTTTCATGTCGAAATGCAATTTAAAACCCTTTGGCCAATTTAAATGAATACCAGTCAAAAGTCCTGCACACACCGCACAACTTGTGGCCCATCAAACATATGAAGCAATCCTTCATGCACAATATGGAAAGCAAACATATGTACATATGAGAAATATGCATATGTACAGGGCTTTTTTTTTAGCCGGAACTCACTAGAACTCTGTTCTAGTACGTCTCTGGTGGGTGCCATTGCCATTCTAAGAGAATGAGGGAGGTGTTCATGGTGAGCTCTGGCACCTCTTTTACTACTACTACTACTACTACTACTAATAATAATAATAATAATTTATTATTTATACCCCACCCATCTCACTGGATTTCCCCCGCCACTCTGGGCAGCTTCCAACCGAATATTAAAAACAGTACAGCATCAGACATTAAAAACTTCCCTAAACAGGGCCGCCTTCAGTTGTCTTTTAAAAGTAAAATAGTATTGCAAGGAGCAGAATTGTATAATTAGAATATGCAGATTAGAAATTTTAGGCTTCTGTTTTTGAATCTGGTGACAGCCAGAGTTATTGGAGCAACAGAAGTAGCTGCCTCGAGGTTCACACTGAAGTTCAAATTCCAAACTCAAAATGAGATTGCATGCCTCAACTCAGGCAATTGACCTCAGCTTCATGCCCAATCTACTTTAAATTACCAAAGCAATTGACTAATAAAGTGGCAGGCTGAATGCTGCTTTCTCCCTTCTCCCCTAATAAATGCTCCCTAACCTAAAAGGTGGTTGTATACTAGCTAAGCATAAGTTTTGCATTTCACCAGAAACCCTTTGGTAAAATGCCAGAGCTCTTCCAGTAATTGTCAGAAAGCTAGATAGCATCCACTGTATTGCATGGATGGACTGTGAAATTTACTGAAGCCCAAATGAGGGGTGAGGCAAATTTATGCAAAAATGCATTTGCCTTCTCAGTACATCCACACCCACACACCCACACCTACACACCAATGCCACAGAGATGACACTGTCTGTGCAGTTTCCATGCAAACATCAATGGCTTTGATAAACTATTAAGTTTGCTTATAGGCATGACTCAAGGAGATGGCTGTAATTTATGAAGCTTAAAAGAGACTGTGCCCAACGTACTCAAAAGAATGTCTCCTTCTAGATGAGCCTCAACAGCAATGAAGTCCATGCTTTGCATTGGGCAGGTCTGCAAAGGACAATGTTCACTGAGGCTAGAACAAAATTACGGAATGTGTTGCTGAAAGGAAGGCTTCAGATGCCATACCCCTCTATGACTTTTAATAAGATAGTGAAGACCTATTGATTCTTCCAGGTATTTGGAGGGCTCTGATTAGCAGAACTGACTGGACAGTGTTCAATATATGGATTTTGGCTGTTGTTTTTATCTCGATTTGACTGTAGTCCATTTTTAATTGCTGTGTGCTTCCGTGTTGTTGTTTTAATGGCTTTAGCTGTCAGCTACCTTGGGTATTTTGGTTGAAGGATGGGATATTAAACATTCAAAGTAACTACATCTGCCTAAAGACAGGCCTTAAAATTTTGATCTTCCTTACTACTGTTTAGGGAAGTTTTTAAGGGTTGATGTTTTTATTATGTTTTTAGATATGCTGCAAGCTGCCCAGAGTGGCTGGGGAAACCCAGCCAGATGCGTGGCGTATTATTATTATTATTATTATTATTAATAATAATAATAATAACTGCTATCAGATTATTTTTCATTGTATAGAATTGTCTCAAAGACTATGCTACATAACTCTACCAAACTTTGGAGAGTGGTTTACCTTAGAGGCCATAAAATGGCAACCACACCTCACATTATTTCCCCCGAAGTGTAATGTCATCATGTTTTGCATTTCCCTGCTCCTACTTATTGTTGTTGTTCACTAATTTATTAAATTTCTATACTGCCCCTCATCCAAAGATCACAGGGTGGTTTACAACATAAAAACATAAAAACAAGCAACAACCACAACACCCCACAATTTAAAAAAAAAAAAAAAAACTGAGGAAAGGGGAAATGGCCATAATTTAGTGGCAGAACAATTGATCTGCATGAAGAAGGTAATCTTTGCTGCAAACATGCCTTCAAGCAGCCTCAGTACTTTTTTTCTTAACATTCTAGCTTTGGTAGCTTTATTGCAGAATCACTGATAAGAGTAAGCTAGGTGTTGTTTTCCTTGGACTTACCCTTTCCCCCGGTTCATGAGCTAACATGTAAAAGGTAAAGGTACCCCTGCCCGTACGGGCCAGTCTTGACAGACTCTGGGGTTGTGCGCCCATCTCACTTAAGAGGCCAGGGGCCAGCGCTGTCCGGAGACACTTCCGGGTCACGTGGCCAGTGTGACATCGCTGCTCTGGCGAGCCAGAGCCGCACACGGAAACGCCGTTTACCTTCCCGCTGGTAAGCGGTCCCTATTTATCTACTTGCACCTGGAGGTGCTTTCGAACTGCTAGGTTGGCAGGTGCTGGGACCGAGCAGCGGGAGCGCACCCCGCCGCAGGGATCAGGGATTCCATCAGAAAAAGTCAATTTAATGATTAGTGTTTAGATGTCCCCATTCTTTCAGTGACAAGTCTGGAAAGTCTCAAAAGGCTCTTCTCTAAAGTGAACAAAGATTAGACATTACCGGTGCAAGTCCATAGTGAGCTTGTCCTCTTACTGATGTCTGATTACCACTTAACGTGTTTCACACCATTAGTTGCCTAGGATTTAGTGATCATTAGTGGGCTTGAAAATGAACAAGATAAAAAGAAGTTTCATGTTCAATTCCAAGGATGGTTTACTTTTTCCATGCAGCATCATTTACAGCCAAAGAGGGTGTGATGTTGATTAAAATTTAGCTTTACGCATTTCTTTGAAAAAACAAATCACTCCAAGGATGGTGTTGTGTAGAATTTGACTGTTGCCCCATATTATCTTACACTGCAAAGGATATTTGCATTTCTTACATCAGTGATGTCCTTTGTACTAAAATAAACTTGCACACTTTCCTTTTGGGACAAAAAGATGCCATAAGGATGTGTAGATGGCTTACAGCTGTAATAAAATGCAGGCTAAAATGCCACCAACAAGAACCCCAGATATATATGCTGAAAAATACGGGAAGTCAAAATGCCCCTGCCTTTTCACCCAGCTGCTGCCCCCAAACTGGTGGGAGTTGCATATAAATGCTTTCCTTGTGCTTCCAAGGAATCTTGAAAGCAGAGAACAGCGTACAGACTAGCTCCAACTTGCTTTTCCTTACAGCCAATCCCATGCCTCTATGATCATTTTGGGGTCTGGGGAGAAAAAGGAGGAGCTTACCACTCTGCACTAATTGATGGAATCCACAGAAGAGAAGAGCGCTCTTGTGCTTGGGTCCTGCAGGCATCTGGTTGGCCAATATGAGAATAGGATGCTGGACTAGGTGGGTCATTGGCCTGATGCAGCAGATGATGTTCACATGTAGCCCTTAAAGCCATCATGATATCTCGACTTTCTTGAGCTCATGCAAGGGCTGCCGCTCAGTAGTGGAACACACTTTGCAGGAGATCCTGGGTTCAATCCCTCCCATATCCAGGTAGGGGTGAGAAAGACTCCCGTCTCAGACCCCAGAGAGCTGCTAGTGGTCAGTGTGGACAATTCTGAACCAATGTTCTGACTCAGTATAAAACACTCTCCAAATATAGCTTTTCCCTGAGCCTGGATTAGAGCTTCATTCTTTCTCTGTACGCAGAAGGAGTTCAGAAAGAGAAGGAGCAACTCCCCCCCCCCCCAAAAAAAAACCCTTCTGCCCCAAAGCCCTTGGGTCAATTGTCGGCCTGGGATCTTTCTAAACTGCTCTAAAGACTATCACTGCTGCCCATCTGCTTGGCTTGCAAAGTACCCAGATGGGTGGTGACTGGCCTCAGATATTTTCCTTCCATTTAATGTCCCTCTGTGCTTTCTTTTATGAAAATATCGTCCATGGTTCCCTACTTGCATTTACATAATATTAGTGTATGTTGCTTCTCCCCCTGCCACCTTTTTACAAAGGAAGGTTATCAGTTTCCTCATCTTGTAAGTAGGGAAATCTGGGCAGGGAATAAAATAGCCTGGCTCTGGTTAAACAGAAAGTCAATATTAGCAGTAGGGTGCTGCTCCCTCCATCCTGCATAATTTCAGTTCAATCATATATATTAACAATGCCTTGGGAATCTGATAGTTCTGTTTTTACAATAGATTTTTTTTTTTTAGGAATAGGGCATAAGATCTATTGTTAAAATTGCTACTAGTAATACATATAGTTTTCCTGAAAGACTTTAAAAGCACCTTTGAGCCTCTTTCATGCCATTTGTGTGTGCTTGTGGTTGTTATTATTGTGGGGCTGAAAGCAGGAATGAGCAATTTTCAAATTTGAATACATGCTTTTGCCAGTGTACTATTGCAGACAAATGACAGACATGGAATGTGCAAACACACACACACACAATCCCTGTTCGTCATGTGTGAGAAAGCATCTTTGCATGGCTTAAGTATTCAGATTAATAGTGTAGTAGATGCTATTGGACTAACTATACTTCTTGGTCCTGCTGAGCAACAACCAAGGGCAAAACACAGCAACCACGTTTAATGTTAGACTAAGTTACCCAATGGCCACTTCTCTATTGAAATGTGGCTTTTGGGAGGGGGTGATGTGCTGCTGAGCAGAGTGCCAAACCCATCAGCCAACATTAATGTGGGCAACACATTTTCCTATTATGCGAGCTTTCAGCAGCAGTAGCAGCAACAGCAAAAACACTCTATTGGAGCTCCCATTGGGCTGGGCAGTTTCTACAGTAGATCCAGTAGGGACAACAATCCATCACCACTGTATATAGGAAACCAGGGTGTTGGTGTGATTTGTTCGAGGGATCTGGGGAATGATTGTTCAGTAATTGGAAGGTGTTGCAGAAAGGTCTGACATGTTAGGATTACTGCAGGGTACTTCTGCTTCTTTATTAATATTGTCAGTCCTCTAGAGGAAAACTGTGAAACATTTTAGGAGACAAGTTAATGTGTTGGGATTAATACAACCCCCCCTCCCTCTGGTAGTATAGGAAGAAAGCGTATGCTTCAGATCTCAGCTGTCATGCAGGGCGTATGTGTCTTCTTCTGCCCCTCTACAGTTGTGCAATGAAAGGAAGATCCCATGCACAATTTTCCTGTAAAAGGTGCCATTTTTCAGAAGGTGGCTGAGGTCAATTGCAAAAGCTTTAAGCTGATTATTCCCATAAGCACTCTAAATGCTTCTTCTTATTAAAGGGACCTGAAAGCAAAAGATAATTCATGCCCTTATGAAACATGTTAACATGCTGCTTTGTCATTTGATCAATATGTGTGGCTTGCTGAGAAGCAAGGTACTGAGGATTCCCCAGGAAAGAAGGTGGGAGGGAAGTGAAACTAATTATGAAAATGCAATGAATGAAATATTAATGTGGGCAGCTAAATTGCCACTTTGAACTTTAGATCAAGAGCCACCCTCTGTGTTATAGCTAACACCTACCTCTATGGTAGTCTTGAGGATGGATCAAGCCAAACAGAACCTACAAGGAGTATAAGGCAGCCCAGCAGTAATTCAATAAAATTTCTAAATTTGCTTCATGCTTTGCAGTGAACACTCAAGAAAGGAGTATTGCCAAGCACTGTCAGGCATTATATCTGCCTCGGGGGCTGCATTTGGTTTGATTTACTTTCATGTTTATTTAGAAGCAAAAGGGAACCCTGTCCAGCACAGTGGTACCTTGGTCCTTGAATGTAATCCATTCCAGAAGTCTGTTTGACTTCCGAAATGTTCGAAAACCAAGGCGTGGCTTCCAATTGGCTCAGGCGCCCTGAAAACAATAGCTGACAACCGCATCGGATGTTCGGCTTCCAAAAAACATTCGATAAATTGAATAATTACTTCTGGGTTTCCGGCGTTCGGGAACCGATTTGTTCATCAGCTAAGCAGAGGCCTATGAAAAGCCTACAACCAAGTCCTGAATGCAACAATGTTCTCCCCAGGTATTCAGAGCTGTGGTGGTATTCCCAGTGGTATTTAGAGCTGTGGTGCCTCTGAATTTATCTATATATTTATTTGCAAACATTTTAATCCCACCAACATTAAGAAGGAATATCTTGGCAGTGGACAGCATAAAAACAACCATAATATGACTTTCAAAAGTAAGAACAAAATACATCACTCATCAGTAGGTTTGTGCCAACCTGCTCCATAATGTTTATTAGTCATTGCTTGCTTTCATGTCTCTGAAGTGATGGTGATGATTTTGACTATTTTAGGTATTTTGGATTTAAGCAGAAAGGTGGGCTATAAATATTAACAACAACATTTCACCACCATCTTCAAAGATGCTTGCCACTATTGTGTTCTCTTGCCACAATACTCAGACTGGCTCGGAAGAGAAACAAGAAGCCATTGCTTCCACTCCAAAGCATCTAGACTAGAGGATGTGGCCTTTCTGTACTCCCCCAGATCAAGTGATATGCATCCAGTTCATCAATTGCTCCATCCAAACTGTAGGATGCAGTAGGAGCTAGTCACAGAACAGGGCAATGGCATACTGCTGAGGCACCAGAACTCTCTGTGTGCATCCTAGCTAGCACTGTGAGCTTCTACTGAAGAGATGCCTTGTGCTCTGCTGAAGAGGAACAGACAATAAGGCTAGTGAACAAGGTAAGAATTATTGGAACAATTTACTAGAAATATAAGTTGTTTTTCGAGCCTTTATTAAATGACTTCATGTTCATGGTTGTTATTTTTCTTTTGTAAATACAATAGCTGGTTTGAATACAACCAATAGTTGGTTTATGTGTTGATGCTCACCCCTTACTGTCTTTTGATTTATCTGCAAAATCATGCATTTTTGCAGAGGGTACTACCACTCTTTAGTCCGGTTAGGGATGGCAACAGTTTACTTTTAGTAGATTGATGGTGAGTCTGGATCCAGTGGATAGGCTGAACCATTTGACATGAAGTGACTCTAGCTTACTCAGTGACCTCTAGAATCTGCAGTTTTGTGTTTGTCCCAGGGACCATCATGGATGTTTTATTTTTTAACCACTGATTAGCCTATTGGCTTCAAAGAAAAAGTGGTCTAGGGAAAATGCTTCCAGATTGGAGGATATATTACTTTTAACATGGAAGTTATAATTCACCAAAGAACCTGAAGAACTAATGAATAATTGGGGAGTGAATTTGATGATCAACCAGTTGTTGTTGTTGTTTAGTCATTTAGTCGGGTCCGACTCTTCGTGACCCCTGGACCAGAGCACGCCAGGCACCCCTGTCTTCCACTGCCTCCCGCAGCTTGGTCAGACTCATGTTTGTCACTTCAAGAACACTGTCCAACCATTTCGTCCTCTGTCGTCCCCTTCTCCTTGTGCCCTCCATCTTTCCCAGCATCAGGGTCTTTTCCAGGGAGTCTTCTCTTCTCATGAGGTGGCCAAAGTATTGGAGCCTCAGCTTCAACCAGTAGTGTCTATTAACAATGCAAGATTCAATGAACTGCATATGAACAAGAACTAATTTATACTTGGTTCAGGATAGCAAGCCAGAAATTGTCACCTCTGATCCTGGAAATAGGAACATGGAATAGTAGCAGTGCTTTTGACATGCCCTTTGAAGTAATTGAGACAATATATATCTATATATCTATACATAATTGCCATGAGATGATACTGAAACTCTTTTAATTTTCTCCAAAAGGTAGAAAGCTTCAACTAGTCTTAAAGTTATATTGCATACCATAGCACTGAGACATATCCCTGAAAGTATTAGCTATAATTAATTCGTTAGTTTCATAAAGTCTGAAAACTGAGTTAAGGAGCAGAAACCTATCTGTGATAAAGGTTATCCACTTGTATTTGAAGATAATTTTCACTTCCTAATTTTACTTTGTACAGCATCATTATAATATGAGCTACTGAGCAAAACCTTCTATTAAAGATAATGTTTGATGGGGACAGATGCCACAATGTCTCCTCTGCAAATTTCTTTTATAATTGTTGAGCAGGGTTTGGTAATTAAATCTTGAACTTAGGATTCTCAATTTTTAATATGTTTATTAAAAGAAAAGGTTGGCGAATTACAGAGAAGAAGAATTAACCATTTCCTTTTAATGCTAATTGTGCTCCCTCATAACTCTTTTAAACATTCCAGACAGATAGATCTCACAGGATCAAAACATCACTGAGAGAATGGTTACCTGTTGAAAGGTAAATTTGAGAACTACCTCAGTTTAGCGGTTTGCTTTTGATTCAAAGTATAAATAAGTGGATGTGCTCAGATGGGCATTGCCTCCCCCTTTTTCACCCCAGTGCTTAACTTAAGTGAACTATGGGACTTATATCCTGGGACACCCACACCCACAAGTCCCTAAAGAAGCATGTGCTAATAAAAAATGCACATCTGGCCAATACCATGCCTCTACACCTATATCCTTCTTTTTCTCTGTGTACTCTAGGATAGGAACTCTGTTATTCTGTTGAGGGGCTGCAAAATCTGCAGATGCTTCCATCCGGTGTTGGCCACAAGAACCAATTGCTGCCAGTGCCTAACTATAAAACACTGCCACGTAATAGCACTGAAAATGTCATGACTTTGAACTTGATTGGGTGATATTCTGCCTTATACGGCTTCACTTGGGAAGAGCTCAGTCTTCTTTAAACAGGGTTCAAATCTCTCATTGGATTTGCTCATCTAACCATTAAGCTTTCAGTTTCTCCTTGATAGAGAGAGGTCAGAGAGGGTTTAAGGAAGAAGTGCTCGAGCCAGCCCAAGCCCAACAGCAGTTCCTGACCTTGTTTTGGGGAGGGGAACATAGGAAGCTACCTTATACTGAGCCAGACAATTGTCCCATCTAGCTCATGGCTGTATACAGATGGCCACCAGGGTTTCAGCTAGGGGATACTCCCAGCCCAACTTGGAGAAGCTTGGGGTTGAATTTGGGATAAACTTGTGTATGTGAGGCAAATGTTCTCCCACTGATCTATGACCCTTCCCAGAGATTGAGGCAGTTATTTCTGGACCCCGTAGGGGGTCCTCACTCTAGCTGCTGTGATCTATGCTGTGATCTGTCAAGAGGCAAATGAAACAAAGAATGCAGGAGAACATGGATGTTTAAGCTTGACAAGGCAGGGAAGAAAAGTGCAGTATGTGAGAGACTGATATGGGACCTAGTAAGTCTGGATAAATAAGACTATTTTCTTTTTTTTAAGAATAATTTTTATTAACCAATCACATCAAATCAAAGCAAATTACATAAATTCCAAATTACACAGCCAAATTTTAAATTTTTGTTGGGGGTACCCATATTTCAAGTTCTGAAGGGATCCAATCAACTTCTTGCTTCTTACTGCTGTTTTAATGTCCACAAATCTAACCTTATGATGTTCACAGTACTATCCAGTCCTTTCTTATTATTTTTCCACATCTCTTGTTGTTATTTTCATATATTTTTCCTTTCTCTTTGTGACCTCTGACAGTCTCCGCAAGCTGGTTAGAACAGTTTGTAATCCTGTGTGGTTATTATTATTTTTTTATCCAGTAGCCATATCCAGACGTTTTCCATATAAGATCACTTCCATACATCAAAACAGTCTTAGCGTCATTAATCTTCACCAATCTGCCTTCTTTCTCAAAACCTCTGAGGAGATTCACTAGGAATGCAGTCTGAAAACCAAGTCCATTCTTCCTCCCGGCTATAAATCCTTCAGCAAGATGGCGACTCCGAATTAATTGCTGCGCCATTCCCAAAAGCTCTTCTTGCTTCTCGGTCTCCATAAAGCATACTTTTGGTTAAAGTTTATCTCCACACAGACCTTAATCATCCTGCTTGGGTCAGTTCAACCGACAGTTCTAATGAGGAGGGGTTCTTGTAAATCACATAGAAGGAAAGTAAAAAAGGTCCCCCCCCCCCATTCAGCCCCGTTGTCAACATACCCCGCCTTTGGTGTATCTTCATCATAAAATATTCCTGTTTCTCCAGCCCGTCGTCTTCTTTCACAGAGGTCACTTAAATTAGCAGACTTCACTCCCCCTCTTCACTTGAAATATGTGCATTTGCTTCTTTTGTAATTAATTATTCCAAATTGCTGCAACTAGTGCGCGATCAGAGACAGCGTCCAGGAGAGCCGAGGGTCACACAGGGGCATTCTGCCTAGGGCCCTCACCCCCTTCTTTCGAATTAGGGGGTGTAAATAAGACCATTTTCAGTTTGGGTCAGCTTCACATGTGTTCGTTCATAACTCCATCCCATCCCATCCCATCTCCAAATCTTTCTGCAATTTCTTTTCAAATAAACTATGGCAATTTGCATTCTTTAACATTTCTTCACAAAATACACCTCCACATATTCTCCTAAAATACACATTTTTCTATGCATTTAACTCAATACACACAGTTCATATGTATTTTAATATGTATCACAAAATTCCAAGAAATGTTAAAACAGGGATAATGGTGTTCCAGTCTGTGCATTAGTCAAGGAGCTGTGAGTTGTGTAGGCTCACTTAAAAATGGAGGCTGGACTAAATCCTTGAGCAACCCTTGGTCTGAGTATGGATTGTAACATCTTTTAAGACATTACTAGAATAATCTTGAGGGTCATGGGTGGTGCTGTGGGTTAAACCACAGAGCCTAGGACTTGCTGATCAGAAGTTCGGGGGTTTGAATCCCTGCCATGCAGTGAGCTCCCTTTGCTTGGTCCCTGCTCCTGCCAACCTAGCAGTTCGAAAGCACATAAAAGTGCAAGTAGATAAATAGGTACCACTCCAGCGGGAAGGTAAATGGCGTTTCCGGTTCGCCAGAAGTGCCTTAGTCATGCTGGCCACATGACCTGGAAGCTGTACGCCAGCTCCCTCAGCCAATAAAGTGAGATGAGCGCCGCAACCCCAGAGTCATCTGCAACTGGACCTAATGGTCAGGGGTCCCTTTACCTTTACCTTAGAATAATCTAGACACATATCTCAGAAACTTTGTTGTACTATGTTGTATTATGTTAACAAAACCTTTAAACAGAACATACCTAATAAGCGTGGGGTTGTAATATTCAGATTATTTACCAAATCTGTCATAATCTGTTCTGATGTTCACCTCACTGTGAAAAAACAACAACAGAGTAATGTTCTCAGTGTTTGCTATAGGAAACCAAACTGTTTCTTTGCAATTAAAATGGTCAGCCCTCCACATTATTTTATGCAGGTTCATTAGCATAATGAACAGTCAATTCCTGACATTGTATACTAACTAGATGAGGCACTTGTAAATGCTACAGGCTGACCTGCTCCGCCTTTGAATACCCACTGTGAGGAACACTCTAGCAGGAATATGTGATCTGAAAAATGCTGAACACAATTTGCACAGAGGCATGTTTCAGGTGAAATAGGAAAGAATAGAGCCAAAGTACAGTGGACCTAAATATGTGCATTTCTCTGCTTAATGCTATCTTTATCCACCTGAACTAAACTAGCCCCTAGTGACCCTTATTGCTAGGCTCAATAAAAACATGGGGTGGATAGGTCTGCATATGTTACTGCTTCACACACTTCTCCATACCAGCTGGGGGTATTGAATGGATCCTTTATAAACACCATGTCTAGTACATTTTGAGTGAGCTATAAAAGAAAAAGAGGGGGAATTATGAGGAATATATTTTTCAGTGCTTATCCCCCACCCCTCCACCAAATGATCCAGAAAACCATCTAGGTGCAATTTTGATCCTATGAGATCTTCGTTGTTGTTTAGTCGTTTAGTCGTCTCCGACTCTTCGTGACCCCATGGACCAGAGCACGCCAGGCACTCCTGTCTTCCACTGCCTCCTGCAGTTTGGTCAAACTCATGCTGGTAGCTTCGAGAACACTGTCCAACCAACTCGTCCTCTGTCATCCCCTTCTCCGTGTGCCCTCAATCTTTCCCAACATCAGGGTCTTTCCCAGGGAGTCTTCTCTTCTCATGAGGTGGCCAAAGTACTGGAACCTCAGCTTCAGGATCTGTCCTTCCAGTGTGCACTCAGGGCTGATTTCCTTAAGAATGGATAGGTTTGATCCTCTTGCAGTCCATGGGACTCTCAAGAGTCTCCTCCAGCACCATAATTCAAAAATGAGATCTTCACTGAAAGTTAAATTCTAGAACTACTTCCATTTAGCTGTTTGCTTTTGATTCAACTCATGGCTACAACACCCCCCCCCCCCAAGCACCACCTTCTGGAGTTTGCTGTCCGGATAGGTGCAGAATAATTACAAAGCAGGGCCTCCAACTCCCAGCCTGACTGGTCACTCCAGAAGGACGTCATGGTTGATGGCACTGGCAGCCTTCAAATTGTTGAAGTATCAAAAGGGGGCACACTCCCTTCACCTTTTTCCCAGCACATACAAGGCAATCAAGGCAGTCTCAGTGCTGAAACCAGGCTGAAACCCAGATTGAAATGGATCTAGAATCTCCTACTCAACCAAGAATGTCTGCAGTTGGCCAGTGACCACCCACTCAAGAACATTGTCAAAGAAGGGGATATTTGTAATTGGCTTATTCTTAATTCAGATCTTCCCAAGAGCTGTTCAGTCTCTCCCAAACTGCTCCACTCCTTATTCAGAAGTCTAAAATATAAATGAAAATGGTGTCAGTTTATGCATGTATTCAGTTGTTTAAGATATAGCTGCACAAAGCTATATCTGTACGCAGGTGAAAAAGTAAGAGGGAAAATTAACCATTTTATTTCTTCACATATATGAAGCCTTTCTCTCTAGGCAAGATTATACCAGTTGGATAATCCAAACCCTGAAACCTCCAGTCTCACTTCTGAAAGTCAGAAGCTCATGCTTGAAAATCAGCTCCACTCGCATAACCGTGGCGAGAGGGAACCCCTTTTTGTATGGTTATGAAGCAAAAGTATCTGAGAGGTCTATCCATTTATATGTCAAAAATAATTTCAACAGCATGAGAACATTCAAGTAACTTTGAGGCTTATTTGAGCTTTCTACTACTATAGCTATATTGCAAAGTGGTTTGTGAAGGCTTTTCGCTTGAAAGCAGAGATATAAATACTTGAATGAATGAATGAATAAAATAAAATAAATAAAGATGAAAAGAAGGTATTTAGAACAGACTGAAGAACACAGAAGCTTGCAACAATTGTTCCTGTGTCCACTCTGTTTTCTCTTACTCAGTGTGTATAGTGAATTAAGCATGAAAGGATGGGTAAATTGAAATATGGTTTTTTCCCATCTTGTTCTTTGCTTTACAACCTGTAAAATATAACTAAACAGTTGTTTTAAAAAATCTGAAATCCAAACTGTTGCATGTTCATTACATCTCTAGTCATCTTTTCTTTGCACAGTTTTAAGGCAGGAAAAGGGTTTGGAAATGGATTTATTATTTGTTTTTAAGTAGTCAGAATTGAATATATTCTCGAAGCTACAAACATGAGCCTGACCAAACTGTGGGAGGCAGTGGAAGACAGGAGTGCCTGGCATGCTCTGGTCCATGGGGTCACGAAGAGTCGGACATGACTAAACGACAAAACAACAACAGTCAGAACTGAATATAGACCAGGAGGGAAGCAATATCATGGATGGGAATGCACAAGTAAATTCCATTTCCCCCCTTCCCTCCATGCACGTTCCAGGGAAACTTCATTATTGAATTATCTATAGAAGCTATCAATCATCAACTGCAACTGTATATAATTGTGTTATAAGATGTAATAGAGAACAAAAAGTCCATTGACTAAAGGAAAACTGATTTAACAAAGATTTCTATCAAGGTGTCTAAGCATTTCATTTAATACTAAGAGCAAGGGAATGGCGTGGTCCATATTTTACTGTCATCTATCTCTGTCCTCAAATTTCTCTAGCTTTCTTCTCCTGCAAAAGAGACTTTCATTTTTTTCACTCCATTGATGCAGCACACCCACTTCTACCCAGGCCAGCTCCACTCCTCTACCTTTGGAGCACCACATTTGGGGAGCTTACACTAGCAAGCATAGAGCCAGCTCCACTCTTATTGGTATGATCAGCAGGCAGAAAGAGGTGTTACACACAGTAACCATTTGCATCCCTTCAGGGTCAGCTAGTGCGAGGCTGGCCTAGCCAGGAGAGCTGAGTGGACTGGCACCTCTGTCCAATACAGTGGTACCTCTGGTTATGTACTTAATTTGTTCCGGAGGTCCGTTCTTAACCTGAAACCGTTCTTAACCTGAGGCACCACTTTAGCTAATGGGGCCTCCCACTACTGCCGTGCCGCCAGCGTGTGATTTCTGTTCTCATCCTGAAGTAAAGTTCTTAACCTGAAGTACTACTTCTGGGTTAGCGGAGTCTGTAACCTGAGGTGTTTGTAACCCGAGGTACCACTGTACACACACACACACACACACACAGAGAGAGAGAGAGAGAGAGAGAGAGAGAGAGAGAGAGAGAGAGAGAGACTGTAAAACAATTAACTACTGAAAATCTAGGGCAGGACACCCTGAAAGCTTTTGAGCGTTATTTAAGGAAACCACTGAAATTGTTGGGGGTTTTTTAAAGGAAAAACCCAAAGTTGTTGAGGTTTTACAAAAACACACCAAAAAGGCCTTCCCCTTTTCAATTGATTTGCCTAAGATCCAGGACAAAGGGCCACCTTTTGAAATCCCGCCCCCCCCCGGACATCAATTCCACCTTTGAAATCCTGGTAATGTCTGGGAAAATCCAGACATAGGGCAGCTCTAGAAAATCCCCAGGATGGAATTTTTAGGAACATTTCTTCATTAACGTTTGAATTTTCCAAAATAAAGTTGGTGGCTAGCATTTTAGCATTAAAAAATATCGTTGCTAGCACTTATGCACACATCCTCTTCAGCTCCTGGCAATTATTTGCAATATGTACCTGCCAGCTTGTATTTTTTAGTGATAACCCAATTAAGGAACACATTGCTCTTCTCTAATTGCAGTCCTTTCCTTTGGAAATGCTGAGTAGTGAATTTGGTTTCCATTTTCTCTCTCTCTCCCTCTCTCATTTTTATTTTTTCAAACCATAGCTATGGTTGTCACTGCTAATAAAACAACAGGTGAGACTTTGCACCGGCTGCTGTGACTTACACAGTAATGACCTAAATTCTTTCCAAAGTGATACATTAATCCAGTAATACTATTCTATACTCCATCCCATCATGAGTAAGGCATAGCCAAAGGAGAGAAAATGTATGTGTTGCACAGTGATCTAACAAACTAATTGGATTATCAGGGATGAGAGGATCTAATACCTGCTCCCTTGGCTTATCCAAGTATGTGCAATAAAGACCTTGTAAGGATGGACAAACTGCTGTGAGAGAATGCATTCAAGAGCCAATTAAGACATGCAGCTTAAGAACATGAGTTTATACCTGGTCACACTACAGTACTTGTTTGTCTAACTCAGCCATAAAATGATGCAAGCAACACAGCACAGTCCACTTGCAACAGCACAAATCTGTCCATATATTACGATGGAAGCCAAACCTTAACTCTTGAAGACCTGGTGGTGTCAAAAAATAAAGATCACTAGGGGGAGTGAATTCTATAACCAGGGTGCTATTTTTGGCAGTCAATACACCATATTGATATTAATTCTGCTGCTCTGCTCTCAGCATGAATTCAACTGAAGATCCCAACAGAGCTGCTTAAAAGCTTAGCACATAGTGTTTTAATTCATTGGAGAGGTAATTAGTTGTAGCCTCTAGGTGGTTAAATACAGTACAGTACTACGATGACTGGGGCAGTGGTAATGCTAAAATTAATTGCGTCATTGGGTCTGTAAATATCTGTTTTCTTATGCCATTAGATGTGAGTTAACATTATATACCACTCTTGGGTTTTCTGGTTGTCTGAAAATATCCTCAGAGTACACCCCATAAGAGTAAAGGGAATTAAGGACTCGCTGTCCATAAGGACTTTATGAACAAAAGTGAATGTTTTTGTGTGGATAGTGTCATGATATGGTTTAGTCACTAGATGGCACTGGACATACTTGTACTTGTGTGGAGTCCTGAGTTTCTGGTGTCTGTTCTCATCATGTATGAAATATCCCATAAAAGTTACCTGCAGGGTTGGGGAACCTCTGGACAGGTATTATTGGACTCCCATCATCCCCAGACAGCACTACCAATGGTCAGAATTACGGTTTCTGTATTCCAACAAATATCAGGAGAGTCACAGATTTCCCATGCCTGCTGTATAGCTCTCATGACATGGTACCCAAAGTCAAGTTTTAAACTCACAAATCCTTTTTTAAAAAAACAACAACAAAGAAAATGGCACAGCTCTTTGCACCAGGATCCTTTAGTTTTAATAATCCAGCAGCATGACCTGAATTGAAGGGAAAATCTGCTTGGTTTTGGCTGGCTACCAAGCTCCACCAGGAGGAAAGAAGAGTGCAAGTAAGCTCACTCCTTCATGCTATGTATGCTAGATTCCTGTTTCGTCCCCAAGAGGAATGTCAGTAATGAGAGGACTTGCTTCTATCAAAGAGCTAAGAAGCCTTGAGAAACTGCTGATTCATTTGTTAAGGCCTTGCATGAACATGTCAACTTTACATTTAACTGTAGCATATTATTTATGACTGCTGGTTTTAGCTAGCATTATTTTTATTTATTTATTGTGTTTATATATTCTCTTTCCTCCGGAAAGAACCTAGGACAGTGCTCAGCATGCTAACAATACAGCCATTTTCACATTATAGCTAAAACTTGGCATTTAAAATCATCTCATCTCTGAGTTCTGGAAGACTTGCTCCCTGCCTCCCTGGCCTTTTCCCACATGGCCTAGGAAGAAGGGGCCCTGACTGACTCCAGTTACAAAAGCTGAGGCTGCTGAACAGACTCTTTGGATGGGTACCATTTAGAAGAAGAAGGGTTTGGATTTCATATCTCGCTTTATCACTACCCGAAGGAGTCTCAAAGCGGCTAACATTCTCCTTTCCCTTCCTCCCCCAAACAAACACTCTGTGAGGTGAGTGAGGCTGAGAGACTTCAAAGAAGTGTGACTAGCCCAAGGTCACCCAGCAGCTGCATGTGGAGGAGTGGGGACGTGAACCCGGTTCTCCAGATTACGAATCTACTGCTCTTAACCACTACACCACACTGGACTGTTGTTGCTGTTTTTGATTCCCCCCCCCCCATATCTTTAGTTTAGATGTTATTAAGATTTATTTGGAAATTGTTTCAACTTGGTTGTGTGCTTTTTAATTACTGTTTATGGCTACTTTTGTTATGTTTGTAATTATGTATTTTTACATGTTGTAAGGCACCTTAAGCAAGGTTTTAACTATTAAAAGTCAGCATACAAATAAAATTCTGTATGTATGTATGTATGTATGTATGTATGCATTATATATGTATGTATCTATGTAAAACTGAAGCCGTATAACTGCTATATTCAAGGAAGCTCAGCATTTCCTCGAAGTTGTGGCCATAGAAAGGTGCAGCAAATGCTCTAGGAATTCATTCAAGGTACATTTTTTTCTGTCCTCTCAGCCATTCACCACTTTCTCTTACTTTTTTTGTCCAGTTCTATGTGTGGTCTTCAATGTTGATCAGAGTTGTATTGCCAGGAGGGTTAGCTTTCCTAACCCGGCTCTTTTGGCATCCTTCCACGTTATTTTGATTGCTATTAGAATAATAATTTTATATTTTAATAAGTTGGCACATTGCTAAAATGATCTAATTTCATCTCAAGCACCCAGATTATGGTAATTAAACTGCATTTGTGTTGTCATCGTTAAAGATCAATAGTGGACTTAATTGCTAAATTTATTAACAGAAAACATTAGGAGATTTTAAATGAATGTTAAGTAATGCAAATCAATCTAAATTAGTTTTGCTCATTCAAGGAAACTGCAGCTCCATTTTTAAATCATGAGTTCAAGAATAGGATCATGTACTCAGGAATAGGATCTCCACCCCCTATTTTGTTGATAGTGTAATTTCAGGAGATCACTTGTTTACGTGTTCATCCACAAAAGTACATGTTGATGTACATTTGGGCTTTTTCAGCTGGAACTCACTGGAACTGAGTTCCGGCACCTCTGTGGTGAGTTCCTCTTTAGCATTTCATCCCTTTCTTGGGGCTGCAAGGCTGGTGGCATGGTGCTTGTAGATGTGCAATGGAGGTCACAATGACAGTGCCAAAAGCAACTGCTGTTGCCCCCTTTGGTGCTCCCTAAAAAAAGAGTTGTCCCTCCAAAACAGGTGGGAGTTCCTGCACTTCTTTTTCTGGAAAAAAAGCACTGCTTAGAGACATACATTTTGTTTACAGCAAACCCTTTTCTGCAGCAATTTTTTTAAAATGTTTGGATCATCGTCTCCACAAAGTGTTTCAGGAAACCTTGATTTGACTCATGCTACCTCAAATAGATCCTTCTTCACCTCTGACGAGCTGAAAATAGCTCCAAGGCACGTTCACTTAAAACATATATTCAAATTTGCTCCCTGCTTAGTGGCAGAAGAGACAACAATGAAAAAATCATTGCGACTTGAATCTTTTGAACAAAGACTACTATAACGCAGGACAAGGACTTATGTGTTAGCTCCCACCTTCATGCACCAGAGTAATGATACATCAAGATAACATTTCCTTCCAGACTATGCAAAGCTAGCACACAGACATTCTGTCATGGTAAAATCATGCCCCTTTCTTTTAAACAACAGACATTTGAAACAGACAGTGCTCAGGGCCTGTGCCTTCTTTCAAATATGAATCTTTCACAGTACCATCAGACGTTCAGTGCATTCATTATTGAAGCAATGATAGTGTGTTGCTATAATGGCAATACCCACATTCTCCAATTATATATTTAAACATGTTTAAAATGGCTTCTCTTTTACCAGTAAGTGGTAGCTTTAAATTGCTTACTTAAATTATACACAAGAGAAATTGTCTTCAAATATCTTCATGCAAGCACCTCAACTGTTTTTGAAGCATGTAAATTTATTTAAATTTAATCAAGTAAGGCATAAACTGTCTGCATACTATTCAACTAAAGCTGCTCTAATTAAAATCCATCTATAATTTGTAATTTGGAAAGTATTTTTGTGCCATACTTCTAAGGAGTATAGTAGCAGATTTATAAGAAAATGCTATTTTCTGTTTTGAACCTACTAATATAATGTTTTTGTTTTTTTCAATTTCAATGGTACAATTAGGTAATTCTAGATAGGTATAGTCTTATGGAGGATCACTCTGCAGATGGTAATGTGCTTTAACTTCACTTACTTCAAAATATGGTGTTTAATATGCTTCTTTAAGCCTATAATGCTAATGTATTGCTTTGCAAAAATGTATTTAATTGCATTACTTTATTATTCTATAGCCACATCAGCAGTCCAGGGGGCACTTGTGGTTTTGTAAGGCCATTGGTAATTAGCGCTCAGGCTCAGAATGCCACATAAGAAGCAAATGAAGTCATCATCTCCATCTGTGATCTCTTTCTACTAGTTTTAGAATATGTCCGGAACTCAAGGATCCAAAATAATGATAGTCAGCAGTTAGAAATTTTAAAGACACTGCTAGGGAAGAAGGAGAATTTAATTCACTCTGCATTTTAAAGCAAAAAATAATAATTGGCAGTTCCTGGACTTATATGTGGAAGGGAACACAGTTAACAATCCGATTATGCACTTTCCTGAATTTTGCGAAGTAGTTGTGCTTGAAAAAAAAAAGCATATTAGAATTCGTATTTTATGGTTCATGCTGGGCCTCCATATTTTGTTCAACTTGCATCGGCCCCAGCTGGCATGATCAATCATCTGGAATGATGGGAGTTGTAGTCTCGCAAATCTGGATGATCAGAAGTTCCTCAACCCTGCAGTAGTTGTACCACGACCCCTACTGCAGACATCATCTAGGACTGACACAAAATCTTAGGAGCTAGCTAGATCAGAAGGGCCAGTAGCACAAGCTACAGAGGTGTTGTACCTGGGCCCCAACAGAAACTGAGCATGTTGGCTAAGAACACACCAAACTCAAGCCTGTATTCACCTGAGGGGCTGGCTTTATGACTCCTAGCATTTCACACTCTACAGAGCCGCCTAGCCAACACAGACAATAGACACAGTGAGAAATAACAGAAATAAGTGTGCAAAGGCTCCAGCCCACATGACTGCTCCATTAAGGTGTTCTATTCTGCTGGAAAGGTGGAGAGCCTGAGAGGACTAGATAGGCCCCAAATATGAAAAGTTCACATGGCAGCACACACATTACAATGCCTGCTGGCATCTGTTCATGGTCCTGAAATGCTTCATATTGTTTTGTATGGTTTAAGTTTGTGGGGCTCACAGAGAGCAGAATATAACCAGAAGAACTAACTATTGCTAAACTACCAGCTACTGTTATCCCTAGGCTGCTTTCACCATGCAAATAAAATTGAAAACTCACTAAACAAAAACTGCAGGAGGGTAATACCAACATATCAAGAAAGCTTAATAAACTGCTGTAAATGTTACCATGAATAATCAGATTTCTATTACTTGTGACTGGTTTTTAAGCTTTCTCCAATTTGAAATGATTGCATATTGGGATCAGTAATAGAAGGATTTTTCAAGTGGAAAATTAGCCAATTTTGTTTTTTTTAAAAAAACCAAACTGAGCAAGCAAGATTGAAAGCAGAATGGAATTATTAAGTGTAAAGCAGTGACTTTTAAACTGTGGTCTGTAGACAACAGCCCACAAGCAAGATTGAAAGCAGAATTAGTGATGGCTGAACTGATTGTGTTATAATTTGAAACTGGGTAGCCAAATTACGAATCCAGTGTTATGAAAGTTATAAATACTGGTGAAAGTTCTGTTTTAATCTTGCAAAGCATTTTCTTTTCATATGCATTTCATTCATGTACATCGTAGAAATACGTTATGTGAAACATGACAGTATTTTATAAACCCCATGTGTCATCAGTGTGATTAGTTGTTGTATGGTTTCAGATCCAAACTTTGAAATTGATTGGTTCCTTTGACAAAGAGTAACTTAATGGTTAAAATAAAATTCTGATGACATGCACACAGTGGGGATATCCATTTTATTTGGTAACTAAGGGGCTAGAGTAGGCAACATCTGAGCATGCACAAAATGTAGCAGAGTTTAACTGCTTAGTTATGCCAAGCGGGTAGATGCAGAAAAGAGAAATTTGCTTGCAATAAACATTGGCTTTAATTATGAAAATGTTACACAGTTTTATTGAAACAATCAGGATAAAGGCAGGTTTTGTTATACATTTGGGAGTTTTGACCAGGTGAGATATGGACTGATTAATTAGGAGTTTCAGCAGCACTACTAAGCAGAATAGAATGATTAAGTAAAAAGTAGGGATTCTTAAATGACACAACTATTGCACTCATGACTTGCTTATGGGCTTCCCTTTGCCATCTAGTTAGCCACTGTGCAACAGAATGCAGGACTAGGATCATTAGGCACGAGTGATCATGCTCTTCTGAAGTTTACTATACAGCGGAAAGGAGCAGCCAAGCATACTAGGACTCAATTTCTTGACTTTAAGAAAGCCGACTTCATAAAACTTAGGGAAGTGCTGGGTGAGATCCCATGGACAGTAATACTAAAAGGAAAGGGAGTTCATGATGGCTGGGAGTTTGTTAAGAGGGAGATAGTAAAAGCACAACTTCAGGCAATACCAATGAGACGGAAACATGGAAGGTGCCTAAAGAAGCCAGGGTGGCTATCTAAAGAACTTTTAACTGAGTTAAGATTAAAAAAGGATGTGTACAAAAAATGGAAAAGGGGGGAAACTACCAGAGGAATTCAAACAAATAGCCAGCACGTGTAGACACAAAGTCAGAAAAGCTAAAGCACAGAATGAACTCAGGCTTACTAGAGAGGTTAAAAGCAACAAAAAAGGCTTTTATGGGTATGTTCGTAGCAAAAGGAAGAACAAAGAAACAGTGGGGTCACTCAGAGGAGAAGATGGTGAAATGCAAACAGGGGACACAGAAAGGGCTGAACTCCTCAATGCCTTCTTTGCCTCAGTCTTCTCCGATAAAGAAAACAATGCCCGACCTGAAGAATTTGGAGCAAATGATTCAGCAGAGGAAACACAGCCCAGAATAACTAAGGAGATAGTACAAGAATACTTGGCTAGTTTAGATGTATTCAAGTCTCCAGGGCCAGATGAACTGCATCCAAGAGTATTAAAAGAACTGGCAGATGTGATCTCAGAACCACTGGCAGTCATCTTTGAGAATTCCTGGAGAACAGGCGAAGTCCCGGCAGACTGGAGGAGGGCAAATGTTGTCCCTATTTTCAAAAAGGGGAAAAGAGAGGACCCAAATAATTACCGCCCAGTCAGTCTGACATCAATACCAGGGAAGATTCTGGAGCAGATCATTAAGCAAACAGTCTGTGAGCACCTAGAAAGGAATACTGTGATCACCAATAGTCAGCATGGATTTCTGAAAAATAAGTCATGTCAGACTAACCTGATCTCGTTTTTTGACAGAATTACAAGCCTGGTAGATGAAGGGAACACAGTGGATGTAAGCCTACCTTGATTTCAGCAAGGCATTTGACAAGGTGCCCCATGATATTCTTGTAAAGAAGCTGGTAAAATGCGGACTTGACTATGCTACCACTCAGTGGATTTGTAACTGGCTGGCTGACCAAACCCAAAGGGTGCTCATCAATGGTTCCTCTTCATCCTGGAAAAGAGTGACTAGTGGGGTGCCACAGGGTTCTGTCTTGGGCCCGGTCTTATTCAACATCTTTATCAACAACTTGGATGATGGACTCAAGGGCATCCTGATCAAATTTGCAGATGACACCAAACTGGGAGGGGTGGCTAACACCCCAGAGGACAGGATCACACTTCAAAATGACCTTGACAGATTAGAGAACTGGGCCAAAACAAACAAGATGAATTTTAATAGGGAGAAATGTAAAGTATTGCACTTGGGCAAAAAAAACAAGAAAAAAAAAACGAGAGGCACAAATACAAGATGGGTGACACCTGGCTTGAGAGCAGTACATGTGAAAAGGATCTAGGAGTCTTGGTTGACCACAAACTTGACATGAGCCAACAGTGTGACGCGGCAGCTCAAAAAGCCAATGCAATTCTGGGCTGCATCAATAGGAGTATAGCATCTAGATCAAGGGAAGTAATAGTGCCACTGTATTCTGCTCTGGTCAGACCTCACCTGGAGTACTGTGTCCAGTTCTGGGCACCACAGTTCAAGAAGGACACTGGCAAACTGGAACGTGTCCAGAGGAGGGCAACCAAAATGGTCAAAGGCCTGGAAACGATGCCTTATGAGGAACGGCTAAGGGAGCTGGGCATGTTTAGGAGTGCTCTGATGGTGTTTCCTGCTTGGCAGGGTGTTGGACTCGTTGGCCCTTGTGGTCTCTTCCAACTCTATGATTCTATGATTCTATGATTCTATGATTCTATGTTTAGCCTGGAGAAGAGGAGGTTAAGGGGTGATATGATAGCCATGTTCAAATATATAAAAGGATGTCACATAGAGGAGGGAGAAAGGTTGTTTTCTGCTGCTCCAGAGAAGCGGACACAGAGCAATGGATCCAAACTACAAGAAAGAAGATTCCACCTAAACATTAGGAAGAACTTCCTGACAGTAAGAGCTGTTTGACAGTGGAATTTGCTGCCAAGGAGTGTGGTGGAGTCTCCTTCTTTGGAGGTTTTTAAGCAGAGGCTTGACAACCATATGTCAGGAGTGCTCTGATGGTGTTTCCTGCTTGGCAGGGGGTTGGACTCGATGGCCCTTGTGGTCTCTTCCAACTCTATGATTCTATGATTCTATTCTATGATTCTAATCCTAGTAAGATGATAGACTTTTGCTACCTTCGAGTCCAGGAAAGAAATTCTCCTAGTTGCATTCTTTCGAGAATCTTTCTCAAATACTTGCTCAGTTCCAATCTGGTCCCTGAAGTGCCTATTGCTTTTCATGTTAAATTTAGTTTAGCTCCTTTGCTCAGAACAGCTTCTACCTTGTTGCATTTTCAGAGTATATTACAGCTAATTTCTGCTTTTATTATTGCTATTGGTACCGTGGGTTGAGGGGCAAATAGTTGTAATAGCACTCCTTACGTTAAGTAAGGGCTGCTTATTCTGCTATGTAGAAGTTGAATATGAGGTCACTGATACATCATTAAAGATATTGTGCTGGGTGTTAAAATTAGTTATTGAGCCACCTGCAGGCTACTGCTATCTATTTTAAAGGTAAATGGACACAGACTGACAATTGTATACATTCATATATCACACCAGAGCTGGGTCAATACCTCAAGGATATAGGCTCTATTATATGTGAAGAATAATTAGAATGTACTGAAGGTGAAAATGGTTATAGTTTTATGACAAATAATCATGTTAATCTTACTTTCAGGGAAATTGTTGCAAGAGCTATGCTGAGGAGACAGTCTAAATAACCACATGTTTGGGTAACATAAGAAGTGTGATTTATTTCTGATGTTTTCAGCTACATGGATAGAAGGTTGATTTAAATGTGTTATACAGCTGTCTACTTCATATGCCTAGAACTGACAGTTCAACTAACAGATTGCACTTTAAACATGCATATCTTTTTTAATTAAGTATTTTGCATACCCTATTCCCCCCAAAGTGCTGATGTAAGGTTGCAACTGATGTTAAGTCTCTGCTGCTAACAGTTGTGATAAGATATTCCAAAACAGCTAACAAGAAAACCGTGATAGTGTGTCAACACAACAACACCTATAGCAAACCTTTCAGTATAGGTTTCCAGACAACTTTTATGACAAAAAAAAAAGGGATATAGATTTTACCCTGCTATAAAGAATTTATAGGATTGACTTTTCTCCATTAAATCACTATTAGGTTTAAAAGCATTTGTCAAGATAGCATATTTTCCAATCATTTTTTATGCTGTCAGTTATTAAACGATAGTTGCTATATGTCAGAGGTGGGGAACATATAGCCTTCGAAACATTGTTGGCTTAAGGGTTCCATCAACCCTTTAAATGTATGGGCATACAATTATGGAGGAAAGATTCACCTGCTGACCCTCAGTCTGTTAAGAACGTAAGAGAAACCTTTTGTTCAGTGGGTTGATTGATAGAGGATGCACACCCTACGACTGCACCAAAACCTACTGACATCTGTAATCAATAAAGTTATGGCCTGCTTAATCCCCAAATGTTTGCACCGTGTTTACTGCAACTTCACCAAGCATTGATCCCACCATCTGCAGCTTCGCTGCACCTGGACCCGCAAGGAGGCTATTTCTACAATATGCTGGTCCTAGGCCATTTAGAGCTTTAAAAGATCAAGTCCATCCCTTTAAGCTGAGCTGGTAAAGCTGTTACAGGAGAAAAAGCTCCAAATCTCTCCCCTGCTTCAAATGATTATATCTGCCAAAGACACTTTCCTTCCATAACAACAAGGCAGATGAACCATATAGACATGAGTGTAACAATAGGAAGATAATGGATTAAAAAAAAGCAAAGGGAGACATTTTCTCAAGTTTATACCTCTTAAGCTGCTTAATTTTCATGAGTGAAACAAGGTGTTAAGATTGTTGCCCTGTATTCAGGACATGGCCCTGAACTTCACCCACTTCCTTTCTCACAGACATAGCCCTTCTGGAATACCATAAAACAGGGAGAGGGAAGTTGAGTATGCCTTTGTCTCCACTTACCCTGAAGATTGCTGCAGGCTATCTTCACCCTCGAGAGAAGTCCCAGGTAGCAATGCACATTAAAGATGCTCTATTCTTTCTTATTTTAAGTGCTGAACTTGCTTAAAACTAGTAACTATGTGCGGTTAGTTAAAAATTACTGTCTGTTCTTTTTATGCAAGCTGATATTTCTCACTACTTTACCTTGACCCATTTAATAATTATCTTAAATTCGAAACCTGAAGTCGCTTCCAGAGCTTTTTCCCTCAGACTCCCCTGCCAAAATCTGCTCAAGTACCAGAAGGGAGTTAAGGGGTGTCTCTTCCCCTAGATGTCTAATATGATTTTGTGGACATTTAAAGTGGGAGATGATACTTTATCAGCATACAAGGAAAGTATATACACAAGAGTGCCTGTCTATTAATTACAGAAGCACAAACCTGGCACAAAATTAGCCTCATGTTGTCCTTTCTGCCATTCTTGGGTATGAGGCCAGCCACAACATTACATAAAATGTCATTATATACAGTGGTGCCTCACAAGACGAAAAGAATCCGTTCCATGAGTCTCTTCGTCTAGCGGTTTTTTCGTCTTGCGAAGCAAGCCCATTGACGGCTTAGCGGATTAGCGCTATTAGCGGCTTTTAGCGGCTTTTAGCGGCTTATCGGCCTAGCGGGTAAGCAGATAAACGGCTTAGCGGCTTAGAAAAAGGGGGGGGGGCCACAGGAACTCGCAAGACATTTTCGTCTTGCGAAGTAAGCCCATAGGAAATTCGTTTTGCGAAGCACCTCCAAAACGGAAAGCTCCACTGTACATACATAAAATGTCATCATATGCATAAATCCATCATTAAAAGTAAATATAAAATTCATGAACAAATTTAACTAAATCATGTGTCTAGATAGGCTTGCTGAAACACAAAAGTTTTCAGCAGGCGACTGAAATGTGGTATTTTGTAAAACAGTTCGGTATAGAAGACAGAAAAATTAAAAAAGGAAATGTGTTGTTTCACATTTGCATTGACTTAGTTTTAATTTTAACGAAGTTTTTTTGGAAAGCCTTTTTCCTTAAGCAATTAGCATTTCCCCATATCCTAAGAACAAAGAATATCACATTCCCATATCTTCATGTCAAACCAAAAATGACCCCAAAGAATTGATCTGTTAGGTGTGAGGTATAATCCTATGCATAGTTACTCAGGAGCCCAGACTTTCAAATCGGCTTCCTCTTTTCAAAGCGTGCATAGAAAATGTGGTTGGTTTTCTTTATATATTCATTCATTTATATATTAAAGCTTATTGGTTGCAATACGTACAAGAAATTTCTGACATAATGATTACCAGGATATAGTGACTTTTTTGCTTTGCAAAATAGAGAGCAAAAAAAAAGGGGGGGGGTAAAGAAATTCACCTACAGGAAATAACAAGTGACAGTGATGTTGAAGTCTCCAGCCCCCACCCTAGTTAGAATTTAAGGTGAAAACAGGCTCAATTTATAATTCCTCTGATTTACTTCAGAAGCTGCCTTTTTAAAATAATGACTGAACACAAGAAAAAATAATAATGCTCCTAGCTGCCAACTTTTGCATACTTATGCTACTGGAAGCAAGGTTAAAGATATAAATAGTGATCTTTTGCAGAATGCCAGTTCTATAAATACAGAAGAGGAGAGACAACTTTACATTTTCTCCTGTCAAGAATAGTTCTTAAATGGATGACAGTATATTAGGCAGATTTTTAAATGCAACAGCAATATGCTTGAATGGGCAACAATTTCCCTATTCTTGGGGAGATATTGAACCAAGACCCAATTATGTCATTGGGCTGTTAATAGCACCACTGTTCTCAGAATGATGTGGTCTCCTGAATTATCTTAAATGGGACAGATGATTGGTTTAATGTCCCATGCAGAGTAGCAAACAGCAGCACAATGACCAATGGGGCTGTATCACAGAAGCATTTTCATAGCCTCTTGATGGAAGTGGAACAAAGACTCAGTCATAGGATTTTGACCAGCTCACTGGCTACAGACAGAACAAAATGAAGTTGGACGTTAACAGCAAGGAAAGGCATTCCTTCCCGGCATGTCAAGCATCTGAGGATAGCATGCACAGCCCCAAAATTCAAAAGACAGCTTTTGGAAGGCTAGAATGTTTCTCTGCGGGTTCCCCCTCCCCTTCTCAACCTTCCTATTTCGGTTTGGCCAATTAGCCTTGGTGTGGTTACCTAAATTTGTATACAAGTACCATGTTTTACCATTATTCAATGCTGTGTGATTGTTGCAGAAATGGCAAAAAGCTTGACTTTTCACATGAGCACATCCAAATAGCGACAATAGTTACCATAAAGGTTTTGTATAGGGAGTTGAAGAAGAGAGGTTATTGTATTGCAGAATGGTGGGTTGTCTTAAGGAGCATAGGTAGCAATCCAACTCCAACTCCCTCAGCCTGGTGGGGCGATGCAGGGCAGCTGGGCCAGCAGCAGTCCTGTGGTTTGTAGTATAGCAACTGGGCTTGTATCGGCCCAATGCAATCATATGATGGCATGAGGGATGGACAGGATCTAATAGATTCTGGGGTAGGTCAGCCCTGCCCTCTGCACACCCCCAGAAAGCCCCATTTTAGAGCTTTCCACCAGCTGAAACTTGTGACCTGTTTAGCAGGAGGAATTCCATGCCAGTGATGCTATTGTCTCTCTGCAGGTGGCAGCCAGTGGGAGGGCGGCAGGGCTGGTGGAGAAACATCGCTGAGCTATCCAAACCCCCTGCTTCCCCAGCCCTGTGCAAATGAGCTTTGTATTGTTCTGCTAAACCACTCCTGCAAGGGCGTGAAGGTGAGCATTGGCACTAGTAAGTCAAAATATAACAGAGAGTGACAGGCAGTAGTCTTACAAAAGTAGCCATAGGAAAGGACATCAAACAGAAGGTATAGACCTGGTATATTTACACTTGCAACGACCCTGCACTGGATGTTTGGTGCCAATGGAGAGGAAGAAAGGACCAGACCTTTCTTAATTAGCACATGGTTTTTATTCTGCCCATAATTCAGTAGAAGTTCTAAACAGGGGACTTGAGTAATGGTCTTAGTTGGTTTTGAAAACACATCAAATTAAGTGGCAGGCAAGACAATCCATATACAGAACACCAGAACTGAAAAGGCCAATCACCACCCACTTTGCTCCAAGAAGGGCTTCTGATAGTGACCTTGGTAATGGGGTAGGCTTACTCACTTGGGAAAAGTTACAGATAGGTAGCCGTGTTGGTCTGCCATAGTCAAAACAAAAAAAATTCCTTCCAGTAGCACCTTAAAGACCAACTAAGTTAGTTCTTGGTATGAGCTTTCGTGTGCATGCACACGAAAGCTCATACCAAGAACTAACTTAGTTGGTCTTTAAGGTGCTACTGGAAGGAATTTTTTTTGTTTTCACTTGGGAAAAGGTACGCTGAGATCATCTGAGTTGCAAACGTTTTAACACAAAAACTTTGTGTTTCACCCAGAAATGGACAAGCAGCCAGTGCATTTGCTTAAGTATGGGAAAGAAGTGTTCCCACAGCTGGCCCCAGTTAGTCTTGCATCTGCTGAAATGGGCTCTGCTCAACAAAAGCTTGTGCCTCAATAAATCTTGACGTCATTAAGATGTCAAAGGAATCTTTTTCTGTATTTAGAGCGGAGATGTGATGCCAGGTTTGTTTGCAGTCATTTGCCTAGCAAAAAGAAAAGGAAAGAAACACTTCCTCTGAACAATCAGGTTTTTAAAAATACCCTTTTTAAAAAAGAAAAGGGAGGAAGGATTCCCTCCCCTTTCAGCCTAAAATAGCTAATATACATATGGAGCAGGTTAGCAAATGTATTTGAGGGCTAGTAACCTTTGGGGGACGCAGGTGGTGCTGTGGTCTAAACCACTAAGCCTAGGGCTTGCGGAAGGTTGGCGGTTCGAATCCCCACAATGGGGTGAGCTCCCATTGCTCGGTCCCAGCTCCTGCCCACCTAGCAATTCAAAAGCACATCAAAGTGCAAGTAGATAAATAGATACCGCTCCGGAAAGAAGATAAACGGCATTTCCGTGCACTGCTCTGGTTTCGCCAGAAATGGCTTAGTCATGCTGGCCACATGACCCGGAAAAACTGTCTGCAGACAAACACCGGCTCCTTTGGTCTGTAAAGCGAGATGAGCGCTGCAACCCCAGAGTTGTCCATAACTGGACTTAACTGTCAGGGGTCTTTTACCTTTTTTAACCTTTGGGGGCCATTGCCCATTGGAACTGGAAGGGTAAAAGGCAAGGAGATAAATAGCAAGGAGATAAATCAGCTAGGCCTTAGGCCTTGAGAACAATCCTCAAGGAATTGAAAGGACCACCATTGCTGTTCAACACCCTGCCAACCTCAGCTTGAACTAGTATGGTTAATTCTAGTTATAAAATAGACATTAACTTATAAACACATTCAAAATAGAACTAAAAAAAAAAAAAGCAACATAGCATATCATGGAATATTTGGTACACCAAGGGATAAATTCTTTGGAAATTCTTCTCCATGGACCCTCATGATGGGCCCCTGCGTCAGCCCTGGGTCCCTAGGCAGATGGCCAGCAGTGCTTTTTGCATAACCTAAATGCAGACTCCAGGCTCGTCTGGAGAAAATCTTCAGCAACAGATAAAATAATTATGTTGCAATGAAGCTGAAATTGTTGGCATATGTCTTACTTTATTTTTAAAATCTCCTCCTTTGATCCCATTAGTATAATTGGTTTGCATAATTTAAAACACATGCAGTGTTCCATTTGCTAAAAAAAATGTACTATTAATGAAAGGAATATTAATATTTGTTTAAAAAGGCTCACTGTATCCTTTTCTTGAGAGCACAGGGAAAACCTCAAGGGCCGTCTGCCGATAACTTCTCCCTCCCTCAGATGCTTAGGGGTCAAATGACCAAACCCTCCACAGATGTGGCCTCTGATCCTTCTGGACTAGTGTCATTTCTAATTACTCTAATACTCACAGGCCCCACTTCATATTTCCTGATGACATTGGCATTGCTGGATTCCTCCGCAGAGATTGTGAGAACTGCCCTAGCAAGAGGCAGTCTCTTTGGTGGTAGATCCATCATTGACTTTGATGATTTAGAACAGGAATTGGGAGCCTTTTTCAGCATGAAGACCACCTTCCCCAATAAGAAATCATTTGGAGGGCACATGCCAGTGGTGGTCAGAGCCAAAGGCAAAAATGTATCAGACTCTTCCTTAGGCATAGTAGGCAAACCTCTGCAAAGCAAAGACATACACACCTTTCTCTCCATTTAGGGAAGCAAGAGGCACCATTACTGTTCAAGAACACATTCTAGATAGGAAATAAAACAAGAACTTGAGGAGAGCACAGGGCAGGGTTGTTGAGGGGTGTGGACTGAGGAATGGGTGTGGTCTGAGGATAGGGTTGAGGGCCAGAAGAAGAAGAAGAAGAAGAAGAAGAAGAAGAAGAAGAAGAAGAAGAGGAGGAGGAGGAGGAGGAGGAGGAGGAATCCTGCTTTATCACTACCCTAAGGAGTCTAAAGTGGCTAACAATCTCCTTTCCCTTCCTCCCCCACAACAAACACTCTGTGAGGTGAGTGAGGCTGAGAGACTTCAGAGCAGTGCGACTCCTCCAAAGTCACCCAGCAGCTGCATATGTAGGAGCTGGGAAGCAAACCCGGTTCATCAGATTATGAGTCCACTGCTCTTAACCACTACACCACACTGGTTCCAGAGAGAGGGGTGGAAGGCTGCATTTGGCCCTGGTTCAGAAGAATGCATGCTGTGGGGTGCCAGCACCTGGGGCTGTGTGAAGGGGAAGGTGGGGAGAGGGGGAAACAGACAGAGTATGCATGTGCATTCAACTGCCTAAAAGAAGAGTAATTCCATTGTTTGGAGAGGTCACTTCCTGTTTTGAATGGAGAAGCTGTTTACAACAGAGCCCAGCAATGGAAATATGCAGCTGTATTGAGATAGCACCAGGTGTTGAAATTTTGCGCCCCTAACAATTTTGCGCCCAGGGCAACCATCCCTGTGCCCCTCCACCTACGCTACTGGCTCACACTGCTCTATATGATCAGCTGTCTCCAATGCCATAACAAGTATCCCCAAGGCATACAAAAATACATCAATACCTTGCATTCATATTGCAGATTTCTGACTTTGATCAAGCTCTGCTTTTCCATTGTGAGGAGTCTTGATGGGCTGTGGGAATCCCTGGCTGTCCTTAGAAAAGGTGTTCATGTAAAGAACTTAATAATACTTTCTCTATTAAAAGTTAGTTTGTGGCCTTAAATAACCATCTGCTCTTCTGTTTCACCTTCTCTAAACTCATTGCTAGCAATATATATATTGATCTAGCACTACCCATCTGCTACCATGAACGGTGTTTGAAGACGACAATTTTGTATTAAAGACCTAGTTTTGGAAATAGATTGGAGAAAAAGTAAAAGAAAAGAAAAGCTTTCTTGTACCCTGCATCAAGGTCATTTTGCAGAACTGGTTAAACCTTCTCAAGCATCTGATCAATACACAGCTGAAACTTAGCATGGGTGGGTAATTTTTTTATAACTTCAGTTGAGCTGCATCAGTTATAAATAGATGAGGATCTAGGAATCATGGGACCCTGAAAGGGGATGGGTGTAGGGGAAGAAAATTCTCATGATGAAGTAACTCTTCATTAAATTCTAAAAACACAGCTTGTGTGATTTGTGTTTTCTGCTAAGCTTGGAGAAAGATTTATTTAACGTTTCCCCTCTGAGTTCTATTTGCTTTTGGCTGGAAGGCACAGGGTCGCTACATAGTACAAACACTTCATACAATGTAGTGATTTGTGTTCTTGGTGTGGGAATGTTAAAATGACAGAGACACCAGTGCAAATATTCAGAAGCCCCCCAGTGTAAACTCATACGTTCTCTGATCAAGAGTCCCATGATGACACAGAGTTCCTCTTACCTTTTGTCAAAAGAAGAAAAGAAAGTACCAGTACTTCATGCAGCACATAGTCAAACTATGGAACTCCTCCCCCAGGAGCCAGCAACTTGGATGGCTTTAAATGAGGATTACAAAAATTCATGGAGGAGAGGGCTATTGATGGCTGATATCCATGATGGCTATGCTCTGCCTCCCTGGTCAGAGGCAGTTGTTGTTGTTGACATCTGTCTGTCTCAAAAGACAATGGAGTGCACCTTGCAGAAAGTCAAATTGCTGGAGAATCACAGAACTCACTGTGGCTGCAGAGACAAGTAGCTGCTGCCTCTTATGTTGCTTTTGCTGTGTTAACAGCAACAAAGTGACTTCTCTGGGGTGCAAGCCTGGGCAGTGTGTTTTTATCTTGCATTTTTATGCTGTAAAATGCCCTGGAATCTATGGATGACTGGCAGTATACAAATCAATCAAACAATCAAACAAACAAACAAATATTGTCCTAATATGGAATTTTTCTTACAAATCAGCACAGATCCCTTCCCTTGTTCTCCTGCTTCTAATCTTGTTTAAACCTCATCTTCTTCTTGTCCTTCCCCTTACTTACCCATTTTCTGTTTTTGACACTTCATATCTGCCCTATCCTGAACAGCTGCCATGCTTCATTCCTAACCAATGTAAGACTTGCCTTTCCACCCTTTTTTACCAAATAGGTAAACATTTGGTTCTGAACATAGGTTCTGAAACATTTGTCATTTACTTAGCAGAGCAAGACTACACAAAGGATTCTTGAAATAGATAAACAGCAATATATAATTAGAAGCAGTGCTATCTTTATTCAAGTTTCATGCCCTGTTATTCTGTTGATAATTATGACCACAACCCAGCATTTCAGTTGTGTAAGATTCAGGCTGATATATTTAAAGCATATTCAACACAGGCAGAAATTGGTGCTAGATTGTGGCCTAAACACATGTAGCTTTCTGGTTTTCAGAGTTTCCATGCTGCTGTTATGTCTGCGTTCCTCCAGAAGTGTACTATGGGTTTCAGCAACAAAAGTTCAAACCTGATTATGATGCTACATTTCTACATGATCATGAACACTCTTTGCTCCTTTCTTCTCTTATTCCTAATGCAGAAGTTATGAAACCAGCAAAGATGGCTTCCTAAAACCCACAGTGAAAATCCCAAATGCAAGACTCTACCAGTAGAGGCAAATATGAAATGAGCAGAGATTCATCCGTTCCATACTGATTGTATGGACAACAGTCCTTCTCATAATGGGTAGTGAACAAAAGTCCAACTCATATTTCCATTAATTTTTGTTTCTGGTTATAATGTGACCTTTTACAGGAAACCATGTATATAGTGACATGGATCCAAAGGGCTCAGAAGGAAATTTCAAATCTTCAATGGAGTTCCAAAAGTCCCCTTTCTGGTTGCAACCTTCCACATACAATGGGCAAACCACTCGCAAAACTCTAGTGGCTTGGGAAGGGTGGTGTGAAAAGAACACAACAGCCATGCGCCCTACAATCCCAACCCCTCATGCTGGGGCTGGGATTGAAGGGCACATGGCATCCTTCTCACACCACCCTCCCCGAGCCCCATGTGCAACCCAAGCATCAGGAAAGTACGCTCTGCTGCTGGATAACTATTCTCTTTTTAAGTGATCTGGGCATTGCTTCATTCCCACCAGATGCTTTTGCTAAGAAAAGTGATACCCTATTGCAGAAGCCTACCGAAACACCCTTCTGTAAGCAAATAGATTTGCTACCTTGGTGGTTCGGTCTTCAACTCTGTAAAGTATATTATTATTTTCAATGTCCTTTTCCCATTTTTTTTAAATGCACAATTCTTACTAGTATCATAGGCTTCACTTGATCCTTTCCTGAAAGGCAATTCACTCCAAGGACTTGCGGAAATTAAGGGCTTATTACAGTAATATCCCTGCTGATATGCACCTGATGACATATAATGCTATAGTGCTTGAAACAGTGTTCACCATTTTATAATCTTTCCTGAGAGTGGCATTGCAACGCTCAGGCCCATTCTGAAGCATTTTCATTAAGAATATCTGCAGCATGTTTCAGTCTGCAAATGGTTTTTTAATTCTTCTTCTCCCAATATTTGCAGGAAGACTGGGGGATAGGTTTGATTGACAGAGTAACCTTGAAGGCCTTTCAGAACTTGGGGGACATCCTCACCATATTTGCCCAAAGATGGTCCCCTGAAGACCCAAGGTTAGCAACTGCACACTTCTCTTTGCAGCCGCATATATCTGCTGCAGCAAAAAGAAAGCTTGTATGTTTGATCCTAGAACTTGACTTTAGAAGAGATGTATATGTAGTTATTTTATTTATGTATTTAAGCTGCTTATATACCACTTATCTACAATAGCTTCTAGGTGGTTTACAGAGACACGGTACTGAAAATAATAATGATAATAATAATAATAATAATAATAATAATAATAATAATAATTATAATTTATATTTATATTTATATTTATATTATTATAATTTATATTATAATTTATTATTATAATTATAATATTATATTATAATAATAATAATTATAATTATTATTATTATTATTATTATTATTTTTTAAAAATTGCATCCCACAATCCCAGGCTCAGAGCGGCTAACAACAAGTAAAAATAGCACAGTGTACATAAAATCACACAGTCAATTAATTAAAATACATTCAAAAATCAATTGAGAATCAAATTAATGGCAACCATTGGGTTAGAGTTTTATGAGGATTACAGAAGGAGAGAGGGGGTCAGGCTGTGCCTTGGCCAAAGACCTGGCAGAACAGCTCCATCTTGCAGGCCCTGCGGAAAGATGTCAAGTCCCGCAGCGCCCTAGTCTCTTGTGACAGAGCATTCCACCAGATCGGGGCCACGGCCAAAAAAGCCCTGGCTCTGGTCAAGGCCAGCCTAACCTCCCTGTGGCCTGGGATCTAATAATAAAATGCCCGCTAGAATAATATAAAAAAAAATTCAGTAGGTGTCAGATGTTCAATAGGAAGTTCCATAAAATTGGGCCCACTATGTTAAATGCATGATTCCTGGTGGATATAGGTTGTGCATCTGAGCCATGGGGGACCGCAAACAGTGACTCCCCTGAAGACCTTGATGATTGAACAGGAAATGCAAGGGATTAGGTGGTCCTTGAGGTACTCTGGACTCAAATTACTAAGGGCCTTGTAAATTAGTGATCATGTTAGTTGAAATCTAAATAAAATCAAACCCAAAACCTATCCTTCCCCAATCAGAGTCTTGGCTTGTTAGATCACACATGCATTCAATGATCTTTATGGGGCTACCTACACAGAGAGCCTTCATACTAGGGAGAACTTGATTGCAGCAGGAGACTCTCTCATAAGGAGAATTTGTTCCCCTGTACACACCCTTCTCATGCATGCTGAATGCATGGACAGGAGATGGGGGCATTCTGGGCATATCAACAGTGGAGGCCAGAGTCCCTTATGCATTTATTGATCACACATGGTAGGGTCTTTGGAACGCCTTATTGCGAATCGTGCAAGGCTGTTTTTCAAAAGGCAGGATAATTGCACATTCATCTCCCTTACGTGACAATGGCTTAATAGTGAAACAAATCACTACTTTATTCCCCTTCCCCCAGATCTGTGATAACTGTCCAGAAACTTGCCATACTTTATTTGTAACTCTTATCTACAGCTGCAAGTGTGCAATTTTCACTCCTCGGTACAAGAATCTGAGAAGTGATTTGTGCCCTACACCATGTAAGTAAGATGCTTGGTTTTCTCAGTCTCTGAAGTTAAATGACATTCCCCAAGTTTTACAAAAACCTGATGAAGATAACACTATGTAAATTTGAATCTTTGTCACTTCTCCTTCTAACCATCTCACTAAATGTTCAGAGAATAAAACGTCCTATATATTACTTGCTTGAAATATAAAAGGGAGATTTCTTGTTAAATTCAAATAGAAACATATTTATTGTGTTTGAAAATAGGATGCAAATTAATACATTTAGCCTATGGTGAAACATCTGATATCAAAGGACTGTGGAGTGCTCAGGCAGTAAGCAATGTTTATAACATTAGAAAGGAAAGGAAGATTGAATACTTAATGCTCCCAGCATGTAGAAAGCAAAGGCTACAGTCCTATACACACTTCCCTGGAGTAAATCTCACTGAGAACTAAATGGGTCTTACTTTTGAGTACAGCATTAATATAATTGCATTGCCAGTAATCTTAGCAGTGTGCTTACATCAACATTATAGATTCAGGCCACCTTTTCAGGCTCCAGTCTTAAATAAACTTATTTATATACCTATCTAATTCATAGATGGTAAACTAAATTAGAGCTCTCAAAAGCACACACACACACACACACACACACACACACACAAAAGATCCACAACAGATGAAATAAAGGGTTCATCCAGTTGAGCTTCCATCAGTAACTATTCAGATTTCTCTGGAAAGCTTTCAGGTAATGCACATTGGGCAGCTATGTTGATATATCTGGACTAAGACCTGGGAGACCAGGGTTCAAATCCACTTAGCCATAAAGCTCATTTTGAAGTTGCTTTTATATCCTGCCAAGTTGTAAACGGCGTTTCCGTGCGCTACTCTGGTTTCGCCAGAAGCGGCTTAGTCATGCTGGCCACATGACCCAGAAAAACTGTCTGCAGACAAATGTCCGCTCCCTCGGCCAATAAAGCGAGATGAGCACCGCAACCCCAGAGTCGTTCGCAACTGGACTTAACTGTCAGGGGTCCTTGACCTTTTAAAAGATGCATTCCATACAAAGTTTTCACTACCCTTTGATTTTAAATGCCACCAATGTACAAATTCTTTGTGGTATATTATCATTGAAGCTTACCTGCTAAAATAAATGTGTTTATGGTATTCAACCTCTGTTTTATGGATATTATAGCTGATAGCTTTCTATGTTATGGTTACCTCCAGATGATGATGATGATGATGATGATGATGATGATGATGAATAATAATAATTTATTTATATCCTGCGCATCTGGCTGGGTTTCTCCAGCCACTCTGGGCAGCTTCAAACAAAATATTAAAAATACATTTAAACACCAGTCGTTAAAAACTTTCCTAAACAGGGCTGCCTTCATGCTGTCTTCTAAAGGTCAGATAGTTGTTTATTTCCTTGACATCTGATGGGATGGTGTTCCACAGGGCGGGCTCCATAATAAAAATGAACTGAACAGAATTGTCTGTGGCCATGCATCACTAAGGTCCTACGAAGGCTGGAAAAGATAAGGAGATAAAGAGAGATCAGACTTTGAGCCCCACGTTGGGCAAAGGATTGCAGGGGGTTGGACTTGGTAAACCTCATAGTCCCTTCCAACTCTACAATTCTATGAGTCTATGAGAGTTTAAGAAGGTGAGGAGCTTAGAGTTCCTAATTGTTCCTTTGCTGGAGCAAGGCCTGATTGCACCATACATCAGCAGCAGCTCACTGGGGTTTCAGACAGGAGTTCATCTCAACTTACCTGCAGATGCCAAGAATTCCCTATCGGTGCATAGAGTAGCCCTTCTACTGGAGCAACAGGGTAGGCCTAGTACATACTCAACTCCACATGCTCCCACAGCTCAAAGGAATTATTAGGTTAGGCGACACAAGTCTATTATTTTACAGTTTCCTTCTATTCCAATTATTTCGGTGTAGCAATATTTCCCAACATTTGCATCTCCTGCAGCAAATTGTGTTGTAAACAACTGGGTTATATCAGCATATTTTAATTCACATTCTTCTCCCAGGTGAACAATGTTGCATACAGTGTTTCCATTCCTATTTAATTTTGGAATGTATTATGGAAGAATACCTAAGGTAATTACAAGTCATGATTAAGAGTCTCCAGTATGGTTCTTATTACAAACTGTTTCTACTTATTGTGGAGCAAAAGTGAATGATACCATGGAAAAGTTAAAGGACCTTTTAATTTATCATCCTAAAGGAATGTGATCAAGCTTCGGATTAAACATAGCTTCACCTTCTGTGATTTAAAAATTATATCAAGTTGATACATATATAAAAGGAGAAGGTTAGACTTTCTAATAATCAAATCTTAAATCTTAACATTCTTACAAAAGAGTAGATTGAAAATTTTGCTGGATTTTATTGGATTCAGTAGGGCTTATTCCCAGGAAAATGAGGTTTGGCTTACAACCTGAAAATCATATGCCACCTTGTGAAGGCTTTCATATGCTGAAAGGCAATTCAGATATCTCTTAAATAATAATGATAAATTGATTGTTTAATTACTATTTTAAACAATGAGGCATGTGGCAAAAGAGAAGGGCATATTTACAGTTATCTCAATGATGGGAAGATGCCTGATAACCTCTTGATGTATGAGGCTGGCCTAAATTAAATAAAACCATGCAACAGCTGGTTGATCACCAATTTCCCCCCACTATGATTTTCTTTCAGATAAGCTAGTTGCAGGCTGGTCATGGTGATGATAAATACCACCCAACTGGTATGTTCCAGTTACTATATTTGTGTGTTTTTGCCAAGCTTTTGCCAGAACCACACTACTTCAGAATTACATTTCAGAAATAGTTCTAGGTGGGTGGATAGAGATGATTTTAAACTCAACCATTATTATTTCAAATACTATTAAATAAAGCAATGTGGGAAGAGGTAAGGATGCTTCACACAATAATTTTTTCACAACACCGAGGAACACCGAACTAGGGCTAGGTCTGATTTCTGTAATTGAAGCCAAATATACGTGGGAAGAGTGGGATCTAAGCCTATCATACAAGTGGTGAGTGATGCTTTGTTTTATGAGGACCTGGGAATTAAGTCTTAATGAATATGAAATTAAAAATAGCTAGGGACCGATAAGCATTATACTCACTTATTGCTGTTAATTTTATCTTCCATGTAGCTATTCCTAGGCACACTGACGTTAAAGGCTATGCTTTAGGGAAGCAGTCAATGAAATAAAATCTAATTTATCCCAATGGCTGAAGGGACGTAGCCAACATCATTTGGATAACCAGAAGTTCAAATAATAGATTAAAGCAGCACACATGAGATTAGCCTGACCTGCAACTGTGTGGAAAACATACAGTGACTCTGGATAACTGAGACTTGAATAATGGGTGTTCCTTTGTATAGTTTAGTTTGATGGGAGACTGTAGAAACTTGTCATGTCAAGATGCTGTGGATATATGGGTATATTTTATTGAATAAGTGTGCTATCCAAATCCCACAGAACAGCTGCCAGCATACTTTTCTTTGCTATTCCTAGATAGCTATGGATGAGCTCTTTTTGGTGCTTCCTGGCATTTAGTGAGTGGGCAGCTTCTCTGGGAATGCGCACAGAGGCTTTCTGGCATCCTTAATTGCAATTTTATTTCTTTCACCGGTATAATATTGAATGGCATTATTTAAGAGCAACAATCCACAATGAGCAATCAACCTAAAAGACACTTAATCCATTTTCCCCTTAATTTCCTCGCTGTGAGAGTAAAGAGATAGCAATGTCCTGAATAGTCAATGTGTTATTGCTACCAAGGATAGAAATCCCTGAAAAGACCAATTTGTAAAACTAGCCTGTGTTTGGTGCCTGCATTCACATATGTCCCAACATTTTTCTTCTTCTCCTCTGATGGTTTATGGTATCCTCTGATCTGAATCAGTGTTAAATGCATGGCTACCCTTGTCCATGCATTCGTAACCCCAGGGTTGGATTTGCAAGGTGCTTTATTATTCTAGGGCTACCCTTAAGGTTGGTCAGGAAGCTGCTTCAAATCACGTACACGTAAAAGACAATAAATAAATATCAAAAATAAACATGCAAGTAATTTCATCACCTTGTCTCCCACACCGAGTCAAAATGTTCCCCCACCTCCAAACGAAGATGCATTGAAAAATTCAGTCTTTTTACTTCTGACATGCTGAAGTCTCTGACTCATTAATTCAAGATGCTAATCTTTCTGAGACAGTAGATGATTATTCTGTACTGTTTTGTGCTGTATTTGAATAGCTTGAATTGATTGATTAACACCCAACCCTAACTTTGTTTTGAAATTTGCTTTGTAACAGTGCATGATGCAAGGTATATTGTACGTAAAAAAGGTAAAGGCAAAGGACCCCTGGATGGTTAAGTCCTGTCAAAGGTGACTATGGGGTGCAGCGCTCATCTTGTTTCAGGCAGAGGGAGCCGGCATTTGTCCACAGATAGCTTTCTGGGTCAGGTGGCCAGTAAGACTAAACTGCTTCTGGTGCAACAAGACACTGTGACGGAAGCCAGAGTGCACAGAAACACTGTTTACCTTCCCGCCACAGCAGTACCTATATATCTACTGGCACAGCCATACTTTTGAACTGCTAGGTTGGCAGGAGCTGGGACAGAGCAATGGGAGTTTACCCTGTCGCGGAGATTTGAACCACCAACCTTCTGATTGGTACGCCCAAGTGGCTCAGTGGTTTAGACCACAGCACTACGTGCGTCCCTTTGTATGTAAGAAGTTTCAACCAACATGGTATGATTGACACTCCCCCCTCCTCTCTTAAATCCTCCAATTGGATCATTTTCCCACCCCAGGACAGAACTGGTGGGTATTGATATGCAATTGTATTTGAGGAATAAAATATTTAATTTTGTAGACATTGGTGGGATTTAGTTGCTGTGTTTTTATGAGGATTCTACAGATATGGTCAAAAGGATTCCAGTTGGGATAATTCCAAGCTTCACTGGAATAACTGAATGAAATTTCTGATATGCAGTTCAGACATTTTAAGTACTCCACAGCATTCACTTTCTTACCATACAAAAGGCATATTCCACCACTGCTTGGGGGGTGCCTCTCCCCCCAAATCATGTGAGACCCTGGCCCTAATAACAGTTCTCATGAGATTTCTGGCAATTTAACCAAGAAATCTTATTGTTCCAAGCAGAAACTTGCCACCTCATCCACACCTGCCTCTTTTTACACTTTGCTGCAGATAATCTGGCAACTTTTCATTGCCCTTTTTTTTGTTGTACTGGAAATAGCGAAAAATTCTGCCTCATTTTGTTGTCCACCATCATCAGTGGTTTCCCAACTGTGCACTATGCCAGCTGTACAAATCTTCACATCAAAAGTTAGCAGTTAGAATATTTGGACGGACTGGAGCTTGTTTTTTTTTTTTTGTTGTTTTTTAATGACAAACAGAGATGGAGACTGGAACCAGAAAAATGGTGTTCTCCACTTGAATCTGTTGCTTGTGGCAACTTCTTGACAGTTTTCTCATCTGGTCAGCACAGATTGGACAGGTGTAGCAAGGCACCATAACAAAGCATTTCATGCATTCAGATAAACATAATTACCATTCGCTTTATGTTTAGACGTTCTTGAAAGTATAGACCAGACATAAACCTCACTCAAGCCAAATCCTACTAAATATTGGACTCTTCTGCTGTCAAGGTGTAGCAATACTTCAGTCAGTGCATGCTAGCAGCTGTCTGGCACATAAATCTAAGCTTTAACACTTGGCATATATTGAAATCCATCAAGAGGTAGTTGTTGCTGCCACTGCCGCCAGAATAGAAGTATGTCATGAATTATTTTCTTATGCCTTCTTGCTGTTGTATATTATACAAAACTGTAGTATTTTAGTTGCCAAGTGATATTTTAATTACAGACAACAGAGATGATATCACTTTAATAATATATAGAATTTTTGTTGACTAAAATGCATACCACTTCTAATGGACCCTATGATCTAGTGCAAGGTTGAGGGACTTCCAGCCTGGGGACCAAATGCAGCCCTCTAAATATTTTTTACACCACATCCTCTTTCTTAGGCTGCACCCCTCAGTGGCCCAGCCTCACACCTGGAATGCTTTTGCCTCTAAATAATGTGTCCTTGAATTCTGATAATGCATCTTGCTTGCCTTAATAGGGAATAGAACGGAGCACGTGATTACATGTAACAAGGTAACCATTTCATAAGGGACGCAGGTGGCGCTGTGGGTTAAAGCCTCAGCGCCTAGGGCTTGCCGATCGAAAGGTCGGCGGTTCGAATCCCTGCGGCGGGGTGCGCTCCCGCTGCTCGGTCCCAGCGCCTGCCAACCTAGCAGTTCGAAAGCACCTCCGGGTGCAAGTAGATAAATAGGGACCGCTTACCAGCGGGAAGGTAAACGGCGTTTTCGTGTGCGGCTCTAGCTCTGGCTCTGGCTCTGGCCAGAGCAGCGATGTCACGCTGGCCATGTGACCCGGAAGTGTCTCCGGACAGCGCTGGCCCCTGGCCTCTTAAGTGAGATGGGCGCACAACCCCAGAGTCTGTCAAGACTGGCCCGTACGGGCAGGGGTACCTTTACCTTTACCTTAACCATTTCATATGTTGTTCCACCCATCAATGGCATGTGCACACAGGAAGACTCCCTGCCCCAGTTATAGTCCATTACCAGCTTCTATTTATGAGTGTTGTGTTTTGATTGGTGCTGCAATATGTTTGGGTATTTTGCATTTTGAAACATTTTGCACCATCCAAATAAATTAAGCCAAAGAAAGGGTGATATGACTCAGAGAGCATCATAGTCCATTGACTAAGCATAGCTCCAGGCGAGGTTATAACAGTTCAAACTCATAATAAGAACAAAAAGGTAACATACGTCCCCTATCTAGGCTGAGTGGAGATTCTGTATTTATAAACTGTGTAATAAATTGCAAGTCTTCACACTGTGGTAATCTGTTCAATACAGTTTAGATATCTGAAGTGGTATTATCAGCTACAAGTAACATTATTTCCTCCAGTGTGCCTTTCCAACTTTAAGATGGCCAGCTTTGATATCTTATATATGTACTGACTTTTACAGCCAGATGGGCGGAGTATAAATAAGAAAATTATTATTAATTTTATTGGTTTTCATATAAATAGAAGAACAACATAGAACTACAGTAACTTGTTCAGTGGTACATTCTTGTTGAGTTTCATACGTCATACACTATACACAAGCAATATGTTTATTTATGCATTGCCAATTCAAGTATCCTCTCCACAGAGATTATTGTGTTGTGGGTGGAAAAAAAGTATCTTCTGTCTCGTTTATAAAGGAAAAGAATGGAAGCCAAGTCTCGCCAAAGTGTCTATCTCTGAAGTGCCTTTGTTTCTGACTTTTAAAAGATGCCTTATATAGGAACACAGGAAGATGCCTTATGCTGAGTTAGATATTGTTATTGTTCCATCTAACTCAGTATTGTCTCTACCAGAGCCAGCCCACCCATGACACAGGTTGAAGCAGCTGCCTCAGTTGGTGGGAACGGAACAGGCAGCACTCCCGTGAGTGCCCTGCCCACCCCACCCCACCTCCACCACAGAAACAACATAGGTAAGGGAGGCTGTGGCAGGGACAGAACAGCACAGAGTTCCACCACCCAGGTTTGCCACCAATCTTCCCTGCCCCAAGGGGCAGAGGGCAGGAGTCAGTGGCAAAGTTCTGGGGCACCTCTGCCATCTCCCCAAGTCAGAGAGAAGGGAACGATTCTACCATCCAGCTTTGTTGCCAGATGGGAAGGAAGCTTTGGAAACTGCTTCTCCCTTGGAAAGTCTTTCTTTGAACTGCTTATCAAAAAAAGCATAATATTAGATTAGATAATAAGGAGACTAGGGTAGCTTGTAGTTAATAACTAAGCAGAGAAGACTCTATGTTTATATGCCACAGTTACTAATTTGAAGTGATGCCATTACTTCAAATCCTGAAAGGAAGTGTTGGCAATATTTTAATCACTGCATGGTGTGAGGAACCTTTGGCCCTTCAGATGTTGCTGAACTAAAATTCCCATCATCCCTGGCTATTGACCATGATTGTTGGGGCTGATGGGAGTTATTGTTCAGCAACACCCAGAGGGTCAGAGGTTACCTACACCTGCCTTAGCCCAAAATCATTCTGTGGGTGCCTTCCTGTTCTAGTTTTAATGGCTTTCAAACACAAAATATGTTTTGTGGTTGAGATGTTATCCCTAGTAGCGGACTGAGCTATGGGATTTGGGGGGGGGGGAGCCAAATCTCCTCAAAGGAGGTCAAAATAGTGGATTTAACAAAGGTTCTGGATTAATAGTGACGGCATTTTCAGTATATGGCACAGTTAAATTATCTCAGAATGTGATTTTATTATGCAAAGTATGTTGATTATGGGTCATATCATTGCAAAGATACCTGAATTGGGAGTAAAAAAATTAGAGTTGGCTTTTCCAAAGAAACGAGCCTTTAACCAAAAAAAATCCTCAGTCTTTTCATTGCCACGTAATTTAAATATTACTGACACAGATGTTTGTATATATAATTGAAACATTAATTTGGCTTTAGATTTCCCAGGAGAGTTTATAGAAGGCTCAGACACTTGAAAGAAGAGAAACTATGCTACAAAGTGATTACAAAGAAGCAGCACAAGCAATTAAACGATCTGAAACTTTGTTAAATTGTTTGTGAGTCTTTTAGATCCTTAATTGATTCCTGGCTCATTTATTAAAGAGAGGAGTGTCTCTTTCATGTTGAATAAAGGTCCTATAAAGATATAACAAAACTAATCTCTCATCACAGAAGGTTCACTTGAATGTATACAGACTTGGCATTCTTTCACTTCTCATCCTCATAATCCTATCAGATTTATTGATATTGATCAAGTATCTGTAGCTGGGAACAAGATTCATTCCTTTGGTTCTCAGTCGCACAACATCAAACCCAGAGACCTGTTGTACATTTACTCCCAAGGCAAAGATCCAGTTCATTCCTTTGGTTCTCAGTCGCACAACATCAAACCCAGAGACCTGTTGTACATTTACTCCTAAGGCAAAGGTCCAGTTCAACCAATTTAAACAGTTTTCTTTTTGTTTTAGTTGTGTTGGTGTATTGCACAATGAACAAACAGAATTTCCTGTATTTTTTCATATTGCACACAGCAATCACAATAAAGACCAGTGCAGCACCAGCCTGCCTGCCCTGCCTCCCACTTGTCTATCCATTCCCAAGAGCAAGGGCTGACAGACCAGCTGACTGGGGTCCCTCACCCACTTGCTTGTGTACTCTGAGGTCACCTCAGTTCCCCTGGCCAGCCCTAGAGGCACCATTTGTCTGGGGATCTTGTAGCCAGGGCTGCTAGAACAAACAGCTGCACAAGCCTTTGGGAGGCAGAGACCTGAGATGTCATCAGAGGAGTGAGGGAAGGAAAGAAAGAGGAACAAAGGCCAGTGTTGCCTGCGGCACCCCTGAGCATTATTCAAGGCACCTCAGGGTACCATGGCACGCTGGTTGAAAACCACTGCCTTAATATGTTATGAGCTAGGAGGGGTGTCAGAAGAAGAAATTAACATGTTTCCTTTATCCATTCAAATTGTGAATGCCTGTACTTCTTACTTATAATGTCTATGTTAATTCCCACATATTCTATTCATGAAAGAGCTGGGTTGATTAGTAAGATTGAGGGATGTTTGAGGGAGAGATGTTTTTCTCAGCTTTATTTACCAGCCATTTAAGACTTTGCATGACATAGCTAATGAGTCAGAAAGAACATTACCTTTGCATGTCATGTCTGGCATTTGAGGTTCTCAAGAGGAAACGCTGTTTATTGCTTGAAGCCATGGCCAATCAGGTAAGACTAAAAATGTCATTGGTGTTTTTCTTTTCTTTTTAAGTCATAGCTTCTTCTTCTTTTTTAAATCCACATCTCTTAGGTGCCAAGAGCAATATTTTAGCTAACTATGTGGCTGATGCCATCCATGCGTCTAGATGGGAAACTGACAACCTAATCACACATTTGACTGCATTTTGAACCTTCCTTTTTTAAACAACAACAACAACTAGGACCTCAATCTTTGAACCATGATGAGCACAGCAAGCGCCTTAGTGATGCCAGCCTATTTAATGGGTTTCAAACTGCACGCAGTGAGCATACACCAATTATGTATTTAATGTTTTCGTTTTGCCACTATCTCTCAAATCTAAGAGTTTGATCTGGTGCTTTGCTGTGTAAAAGGTACACAAAACCAGCAGCTTATTGAGCCAAACAATGCAGTTTCTGATCACTTAAAAACACATGCTAAAGGATTAATCCTGGACTCCAAAGGCTGGCACCTTTGGTTGTCTATACAGTGGTATCTCGGGTTAAGAACTTAATTCGTTCTGGAGGTCCATTCTTAACCAGAAACTGTTCTTAACCTGAAGCACCACTTTAGCTAATGAGGCCTCCCGCTGCCACCACGCTGCTGCTATGCAATTTCTGTTCTCATCCTGAAGCAAAGTTCTTAACCTGAGGTACTATTTCTGGGTTAGCGGAGTCTGTAACCTGAAGTGTCTGTACCTGAGGTACTACTGTATATTGTTAGACTCCATCTCCCATCAACCCCAGGCAGCATGGACAATAGTTGTAGTTATGGTAGTTGTAGTCCTGCAACATCTGGGGCAGAGTTTCTCCACCTCTGCTGTACATTGCGGTTGATGATGCACAACTAGCCATAGGCCCAGATATTCAAGTTGTTTCCTGATCGCTATCATGCAAGAAATGATCGTGTACATTATTGTAAATGCAATTCAAGCTGGCTGTAAATGAAATTTAGGGGTGGAATTTATTTCCCACTGTAGATCGCTTACCAAGAGGACTAATGCTATCTCAGTCCCAAAACAACATCTAAACCCAAATGGGCAAAGACAATCTATTTCTTCCATGAACCACTGATGCCTAGATGCGAATCTAGTGCAAAACCATTCATTCATTTCCGAAGCTCGAGCAATTCTGCAGATAATGCTGAAGTTATTGTGGGAAACTTCAAATAATTTAGAATTTGATGGCATTTCTGGAAGTCATTGCAGCTGAATAAATGTAAGGGTGCTAGGTTTACACAAGAGGTGGTATACGCTTGAGAATCCATGTATGTTCAAGTGAGAAGCTTTGCAGTAGGCATTTTAACAGTATGGAAAGAACAGTAAGCACAGTAATTTTCCCAGGCAGGAGCACTCAAGAGGTTTTGCCCTGTGGTTACATCTTTATGAAGGCCACAGTTGTGGCTAGAAAGGGTTTCCAAAAGCAGTTGCGGTCACATTACCTTTGTCCCTCAGGATATTTTTGGCAGTACCTTCGGGGCATAGATATCTATTTAACTTGCTACAGTGAAGAAGCCTTCCCTTGGGTCCAACGGTTTCTAATTTTGAACAGGTGGACCCATTAAAGTGAATGTGGCTTACTTGGGGAAACATATCTTGTAACATGAGGTCAGCAATCTGTGACGGGTGCAACCAATTTGGAAGAAGTTATCAATTTCCTGGAATAGGAGGGGCAGTCCTTAAACTAAAGATCTGACTATGCAGGGAGACGGATGGGCTCTTAACAGCACAGAGTACAAATTCACCCACCAGAAAAGGCTTCTGAGACTTATGTGGCTGCCAAATGTATAACTGCTTCTAGGCTGGAGGCACTTGACAGTTCAGTCCTCCATATTTGAAGCATTCTGGCAGTGAGATCGGCTTCTGAGCATATTGCATTCCTTATTCATAAGGGAGAAGTGGAGAAACTGTTGTATGCCTTGCATTAATGTATTACTAATGACACTTTGGGGAAAGGAGCACCAAGCACTGAGCAGTTACGAATGGAACCCTGTAGAATGCATGGATTATATAAAGCTTGTAAGGCAAGGCATAATGTTCTGTGAGGTTTTGTTCAATAACCCTACATGTTTCTGTGTACAAAAGTTACCCACCTTTTTCTAGGTTTCCTGTCCCCTGTGATTACATAGAAATTCTCTTTTTAAAAAAAGAGACAAAAGTGAAATGTCCTAAAAATACAGGTCTAAATAAAGGCAAATAATCATGTAATTGTACCTGGAAAGCCTCAAGACCTCTGCAAAAGCCACAGGATTTTAATCTAACTTGGACAATTTTTTTGCACTGGTAAAGGGACAATTATGTACTTGTATGTCTCCTATTGTGGTGCTGGTTTTTTAAAAGGTATTTTCCCTGAAGAAAATTAAATTCCCAAAGGCAAGTCCCCTTGTTAAGCCAAAGACAGCTGCTGTTATACAGCAACCCAGGAGAATAAAACATAGCCAGCCAGTTCAAACATTATTATAAACCATGGTTTATGTATGTAATCCAGCACCCTATTTTGCTTCCTGGATACCTCTCAGAAGTCCATATACAGGGTATAAACTTTATAAAAGCAACAGGGCTTTCCTGCTGCTGTTTTCTGTGGTAACTGTGCATAAAGGTAAAGGGACCCCTGACCGTTAGGTCCAGTTGCAGACGACTATGGGGTTGCAGTGCTCATCTCGCTTTACTGGCCGAGGGAGCCGGCGTACAGCTTCCAGGTCATGTGGCCAGCATGACTAAGCCGCTTCTGGCAAACAAGAGCAGCACACAGAAATGCTGTTTACCTTCCTGCCGGAGTGGTACCTATTTATCTACTTGCACTTCATGCTTTCAAATTGCTAGGTTGGCAGGAGCTGGGACCAAGCAACGGGATCTCACCCCGTCATGGGGATTCAAACCGCCGACCTTCTGATCAGCAAGCCCTAGGCTCTGTGGTTTAACCCACAGCATCACTCGCATCCCATTAACTGTGCATAGAAATGCACATATTGTTGAAAATGGCGTGCAAAATGCATTTGATGGGGGCAATGAGCTTTGCAAAAATGTGTATAAAGGAGAAATTCAAAATAAAATGCTGCTGGATACTCACAAGTTTATTGTTTGTTTCATGTTCTTTAAATGCACAAACTGATGGGGGGCCACCAGGTGGCGCGTTGGAAGATGGCTGACAATAACATCTCTCTGACCCATACGAGGTAATTAAGGGGCTGCTATGGGAAGTATGCAGCCTTCCCACCCCCCCAGGAGGTGGGGGGGAACTGTCTTGCCAGCGGTGTTCATAATGCACCCCCTGATCCGAGAGATGGGGGTGCCAAACACTTGGCACGAGCCCTCGGTGAAGTCAGATCTTCCTGACGCCGATTCCAATTAGCGCGTGCTGGTTGCTTCAGCTCGGAATTATAATTGGAAACATACGATTGGAAATGAAGCTGAAGCACATACATCAAGTAAAGTTCGACATATAAGACTGCTGATTAATGGATTTCTGTGACCGGGAGTGACAGATGGATAAGTAAATCTTCTGATGAATTACCACTAGGAGACTGTATGTTTGGAACGAAGGGGGGGTGGAGGAAAAAAGTCTTTTTTTCTTTGCACGATGTGATATTAATAACCCTTCACCCCAGAAAGAAATAAGATTGTCGCGTTTTTACTAATCATAAGCAGGATTTTAAGAACTGTGTGGGATGGATTACAACAGGAGAGAAGATTGGTGAATGGTGAGAAAGAGGAAAAATTTTATGACGCAGTTAAAAAATGGCGTCTCGCCAAGACAGGCTTGCCGGAGAAAGGACAGGGGGAGGAGAATCAGGATCGTTCGAAAGAGAAGGAATGTTGGAATGCAAGTTTGACCTGACAGAGCCCCCTGATTTATTTGATTTATTTGGCTAGCCTGAGAAAAAATAAAGGACAGACCGAAGATTAATTTTGTTTATGGAAGCGTTGAACAGAGGCTGTCCCTGAGCGATATGGTCTTTGAAGAGTACAAAACCCACACAGAGACGCCAGTTTTCAATCTGCTTGTGAAAATCATCAGAGATCGCAAAGAAAGGAATATATGATAACAACAAGAAGAGAAAGAAAGTAATAAAGGACTATCCGGATCGAACTGGATAGAACTGTCTAATTAAAGCAGTAAAATAAGTGATGCCTGGAGTTATCCGGAATTTTGGACTCGTGCAGAGCTTGATGTATGTGTACCCTCAACAAAATTTAAAATTTGGCTGTATAATGTGGAACTAATGTGATTTGAATAATGTGATGTGATTGGCCTGTTAATAAAAATTATTTTTTAAAAAATAAATAAATGCACAAACTGATGTGGAAATGTAGAGAACTACACTGAACCTAGCAATGGGAAAATAAACTGAGAGAATACAAAAGTGACAGATTTGCACACCCCTACACCATGATCAGCGTAACTTCTGCAGCTCCCCACACCGTGTAGAACCCTAAAAGTGATTAGGGTTTTATTGCCATGCACAGTGACAGGCAGACTGCAGTGCCTGAATGTGGCAGCAGTGTTAAGTGCATGGTCCTGCAGCCCTCACCAGTGGACCCATCCTATTCATGTAAGTACAGTGGTACCTCAGGTAACATACACTTCAGGTTACATATGCTTCAGGTTATAGACTCCGCTAACCCAGAAATAGTACCTTGGGTTAAGAACTTTGCTTCAGGATGAGAACAGAAATCGTGCTCTGGTGGTGCGGAGGCAGCAGGAGGCCCCATTAGCTAAAGTGGTGCTTCAGGTTAAGAACGGACCTCCGGAAGAAATTAAGTACTTAACCCAAGGTACCACTGTAATGTAATCACCAAATCCTCTGGCAACAAATACACTTTGTTACAAATTCTTCATTTTGTCATTCCCAAATCTCCTTCCTTTCAGCTTCAGTAGATGCCCCTGTGTTCTAGTATCATGAGAGATTTTCTGCACATTCTGCACCCACCTCCACCCTTCTTTCTCGCTTTCCCTCCTAAACTAAAAAATATTGTCAAAACCCAATTAGGGGAGTGGTCCCAACTTAAATCTGCTCTTTGTCTTTATATGTTTCCGCAGATGCCTGGCTGCTACTTTTACATGAGCTGATACAATGTGGCCAGCAATGTGTTAAAACCTTTATGACAAATATTGCGACTTAATGCAGTAGTCCAGAATTTTATATTCCCTTAATCTAAGGATCTCCTTTTCTGCTTCTGTAATCCTGCATTAATCCTTTCACAGCTAAAAGAAACACACTATTGTACTGCAGAGATCAGTGTCAGGCTCAGTTGCATTTAACATCTTTATTAATGAACTGGAAGAAAGTGTAAGCAGCACATCAACAGCAGTTGGAGACCATAATAAATTAGTTTACCGCAAAACACTACTAAAGACAAATAATGCTATTAATATAAGAAGACCTAGAAGGTAACAAACAGAAATTTAACCTGGAAAACAGGCTGTTATGCAAATAGGGGGGCATTCAGAAGAAAAATACCAGTGCTGCATTCCAAATATTCTCTTTTTGAATAGCCAGAATCAATGAGAAAGAGAACAATAGGAACCGAAGTGCTGTACCTTCTTACCCAAGAGTAAGCCCCATTTAGTGCAGTGGGATTTCTCAGTAGTTAGCTGTAGAGCTCCATTGGAAAGACACTTTTGATGCCTGTTTACTCAAAATCCTGTTTACCATGTCATTTAATGGGACTTTCTGCCATGAACAGGTGGGATGTAGAGAAATGGTGGGAGGAAGCAACTGAAGAACCACCAAGCAAAGTGTTAGAGAATGGTGAGATGATGATGAGAGAGAAGAGGAGGAGCAGGAGGTGTCAGAAGCTGAAGAGGCAACTGGGCTTCGTGAGCTGGGAAAGTCTGTGGCAGAGATCAGTCCAGAATCAGTGGCAGAAGCTGATGCAAGAGAGTGGGGTAAAGGAGACCAGGAGGCAGAGATGAGTCAGGCTGATGAAGAGTCCTGCTGTGACAATCTCCCCTTTCCCTGTCTCCCAGAACCAGAGGAGGCATAAAGAGGGTGGAGGAAAGGTTGGCATCACACAGGTGCAGTCTCCATTTGCTTGGGGGGAAACCCTGGAGAGGTGGGGACTTTCAGTCTTGGCAAAGCATCCACAGGGCAAGACCTACCAAGAATGAGCTGCTGGGCTCATTACGCCTGACACTCTGTGCGGGGTTACCTCCAACTTGAAGGGTGTGATTTACTGCGTCCTCGATTTTGTCACTTACATTCTAGTAGGCGAGTAGCAGTCTGAAAAGCATTTCCACCTGGCCAAGATCAGGCCTAGGAGGAACTATTGACACATGTATGCTGAAATATAGGGAAAGATGACTATTGAGCACTGCATACCAGACCACTCATAATCTGTTTGCAATTGTGTAATAGAATAATGTACTGCACATCTGGATTTTGACTGTGTAATATCAGTTGCTCAATAGCAGCCAACCTTATAGAACTACAAGGGCCACTACTGCTGATGTTGTGCTTCCTTTTATTGCCCTGCCTTTAATTTATTTTTGTTGATGTCATCAGTGGCACTAATGGCAGCCACACTCTTCTTCTTTCCCTCCCACTCTCGCTTGCAGGTAGAAGTGCCTTTCATGCTCTGCTGCTAGCTCTTGGTTCCTGGAGCTCCTTAGCAGTATGGATGTACTGCCCTCACATTAAGTTTTTTATATACAGTACACAACATAGCAAGAAAATAGCATTCAGTTCACAGCATCAATGATAAAGCATCATAACACATGGAAAGAACAGCTGACTCCTGTAAAGTTAATGAAGCCAGTCACATTCAGGTATCCCACTTGGACAAATATTTACTTGGAATCATCCACCATTCTTTTCATGCTTGCATAGTGGTTGGATGACAATACCTGTAACTCTGTACCTAGATATCCGTATTGGCTCCACATTAAATCACTTAATTGTCTCACCTCTCTCTGTCTTGGACCATTTGTGTGCAGGGAGGAAAAAGAAGATCCATACTAAAATTTCTCCTGAGTTTCTTACTGGACAGCAATTTGTGTGACCATTCTAGGTGTCTCCTTGATAATTTTCGGTTGCTTTGTTTACTGAGGTATCATCAGCATCTTTGCTTTCTACATTTCGGTCACCATCTTTCTCTAGTGTGTATCACTCTTCGTAAGTGATTTGTGAGTTCTGAGTTTAAATAATAATACTTAAGGCTATTTATTTTCTAATACCCAATGGCACATATGGCTTACAACATTGCATTATATTTCTATTTCATTGTGTTGACATAATTAACATTTTAATAACATTTCAATCAGGACAATCTGTCAGCGAAACACACGCTGATTTAATTTCTGCTGAATTTCTCTTAGGCTTGCTAATGTGTCATACCAGCAGTAAAACTCTGTAGTAGATTACAGGATTGTGTTATGACTGTGCTGCGGCAGAAATGACTGCATCCTTCAACTTAAGTGCAATTCTGAAAGCCTAATACTGGGGGTGGTGGGGGTAGTATGTGGGTATATATGTACACCCACACCCACACCCACCCTGATCCTCAGAACTTTTGTGTGGGTGTAAGTCCAATTTACCTCAGTGGAGCTTGCTTCTGAGTAAAAATGCATAGGAAGGCAAGTCTTCTTGAAATCAATAGGGCTTTTTGCCACACAAAAAATATGGCTTAGGTCATGGACCTAAGTGGATAGTGCATGAATCATTATGGCAGAACTCATAGCTTCAACCCTATGGCTTCCACAGCGTGCTGCGGGGGGGGGGGGGTTGACCTTTATGAAGTAGCAGATACAATCATTATCTGATACCCAAAGAAATGTCTCTCCCAATACCAGCCTGGCCATGGAGGAAGCTTTCCTTGTTGTCCTCTCACCAGGTGAAGTGCCTAGTGTGGTGACGTGTGAAAGGACCTTATCTGGGATGTAGGGATGGGCATATATGTCAATTTTGGTTTCTATCAGTTTCTCATTTTTCCAGTCTGAAATTCAGCTCTCCACATTTCCACAAGGTCATCATGAAAATGGTCAACATTTTAGTAGCAATTTTTCCTAATGTGCAGATTTCTAGCACGAAATCTTTTCCTGAGATAATGCATTTCTATATGCTGTTTTAACTAAAACAGGGCTTTTTTTCCAGCTGTAACTCACAGGGATTAAGTTCTGGCACCTCTCAGGTGGGCTCCATTGCTATTATAAGAGAACAAGGAAGGTGTTCATGGTGAGTTCTGGCACCTCTTTTTCTAGAAAAATAGCACTGCACTAAAATAGCACTGCACTAAAATATACATTTTAATGCACAACTTTACCCTGGGTAAAGCATGGTGTACACATTAGGCATTTGAAAAAAACCAAAAAAACAAAAGGACAGTTACTTTGATTCACTTCTTTCCCAGGCACCAGATAACAGACAAGTTTTCCCACAGATATTTGTGACATGAAGCTGGAAAGGAGAAATAAATTGCCAAATTTCCCCTCTGAGTTTTACTCAGAGAATTAAAGCACGAGCCACCATCACTTATGAATGCAATCAAATGCACATTTACCTATGGGGAAGTAATCCCCAGTGAGCACATTATAACTTACTTCTAAGTAAACATAATACCGACACATCCTGTCAAATTAAATGTAATTCGAAAGGTGAGCTGACAAAAAGAATAAATATAACCAAAAGAGTAAAACAAGGATGCGTCCTGGCACCTCACCTATTCAATCTATTCTTAAATCACCTGGCTCACTATCTCAAGGACGTAAATGGGCATCCTTCATCATTAGGTCACCATAAAATAAAACTGCTTCGGTACACGGATGATACTACAATCCTCTCTCAGACACAGGTCAGTCTCAGAAGTCTTTTGAAATTGTTCTCTTCCTTTGGCAGATCAACTCCCTGGGAATTAACTACGGAAAATCCAAAATCATGATTTTTTCCTCAAAGCCGTCAAATTGCCAAATGGAGACTAGACAATTACCCCATTGATCAGGTCAAATACTTCAAATACTTAGGAATATTCTACCAGCCAAATTTAAATTGGACAACACATAGATGCCAAATGATCATTCAAGCAAAATGTACCTCTTCTGCTATTCTTCATTTTTTCTTTCGTAGAGGCAACCAGCTGGAATAAAAATCTTTAATGCCAAGGCTCTCTCTCAGTTATTGTATGGCATTCCAATTTGGATACAGCCATTTAATAGAGAAGTTGAACAAATTCAAGCCACTTTACTTTGCAAGATCCTTGGTGCCCCTAAATGCATAAGCTATCTAACCTTATGCGTTGAAAGCAGCCAGCGCCTGGTGGAAACCAACACGTGGCTCATTACAATCAAGGCCTGGCTGAAAATACATTACAGAACAACATCAAATTCCTTTTTCAACTTCTATGCTTGAAGACCGTACATCAGCTGGATGGTATTATACAGTAGAGCAATTCAGGACAAAATGCACAGTTTGGGTATTGCTCTGGAGAACCTCGAAGTATGTGATGAGGGCTACATACTCTAAACAATCAAGCAGCAGCTTTATGACCATGAAAAACAGCATCTGTCTCCTTACACTCCAAGACACTGTTCTCTGGAGGCCCTAGGCATAACTACATCTTAAGGATTTTGTACCAATTACCTAAGGGACCTACTACTTCCTTCCCAATGAAGAGCTTCTATGTTCACAAGACTAAATGCTTTTCCCTCTGCAGTGATTACAGGTAGATACTTGCAAATTTTTATCAAGCCCGCCTGTGTGCCTGGAAACACGGAGTGCCAGATTCACTGGACCATATTCTTTTAGACTGCCCTTTGCACAGCAGACTGTACAACAGATGCTGAGCAAGATGCTGGACCTGCGACCCACGGCTCCGAGAGAAAGCCAAATGAGGTTCCTCCTAGCGGACAGGGACAAGGACGTTACTACCTCAGTGGCTTCCTTTTTAATCTCCATCTCACTCGAAAGGGTTCTTAATGAATCATCCCTGGAATAGACAGGGTGAAGCAGAACAAATGAGTGCCTTGTGACCCTCGACAACCTTACTCCTGTCCCTTTGAAATTTGTTCCACAGATTTGAAATGTCTTAACTTGTAATGCCAATAAAGGTATTTTTTTTTTTTTTGGTATTGTATTGTATTGTAAGTAAATATTCCTGCTACATGGTGAGTCTTTTAAAAGAGGCCCCGTGGAACATGTGTACTCTGTATCCACTCTGTATTGCATTGCTTATTTCATTGCGTTAAGTGGGACGTTATAGGTGCTTCTTCTTCTTTCTTTCTTTTTGCTTTTGAAAGGGACATCTAATGTGTTGCTCCAAAGATGTTGGACCCCCATCATATAATCCATCAGCCTAAATGGTCAGTAAAATAAGGAGGACACCATATTGACTTATGGTTATCAATGTGTTCAACCCAGGAATTTATGAACAGCAGCATTGCTAATATTCTCACTAAGGACCGAATATCATCTTCTCTCTATTTTTTCTAGAATGTCCGCCCACCTTCAAAAGTTGCATTTTGGCCTTTTCTGCTATGCACACATAGTCCCGGAGTCAAACAAGCTTATAAAAATGAAAAGAAAACCTTATGTGGGCTCTTGTCATTACTGTTGAGTCTCTAGTGCTGGAGGAAAGACATTACATAAGCACACGATTAATATTAAGGAGTTTATATTCAAATATTCTTATTTTTCTCCAAATGTTAGGTGTCATTAGTCCCCTAGAGAATTATACTTTTAGAACTCATCCTGTCTCTATTATCATCATTGCTAGTGCAAACAAGAAAAGATGCTGGTTTGTACCATTAAAGCAATTCTACTAAAATAAACAAACCATTTTGCTTTTATATAATGGTTGAGGGTAATGAGATGTCTGGGGAAAAATAATACTGACAATGAATCATAGAATCTCAGAATTATGCAGTTGGAAGGGACTCAATGGGTCATCTAGTCCAACCCCCTGCGATGCAGGAATCCTTTGCCCGATGCTGGGCTTAAACCCGCAACCCTGATATTAAGAGTCTCGTGCTCTACCAACTGAAGTGCATCTTTCATTTGGTTAATTTTGTAGAAGATAGGGAGGGGGCTACATTTTATTTATTCTGATAAATATTTCCCTTTATTCATTCAGAAAACTAAAATGTATGGCCTTGCAATTATGGAAGTCAGAGGAAATTGTATTTGCCAGCGGATATTTTGATTCATTAAACATGTCCAGTAATTAATGATTACTCTCTGGAGGGCTAACCTTTGAATGCATTCATTATTCCTTTCTTCCCATCTTTGCCTTTAGCTGTCCTAGCTTTTAGGATTGGATGTCCTTCAACTTTGGCTCCTCTGTTGCTTTCTCCCAAGAGGCTTTTCTGTAGTCGTGCTTTGATTTTCTCCAGCTCTTTAAGTCATCTGGCATATAACCCATCTATCCTTCTCCTTTTGTTCATCTGGGAACTGATGGCTCTCTACCAAAGTGTTGAATTCTCCAGAGAACCTTGCAGCCGCTCCTCTGTAAATAACTACAGTGTACAATGGTTTGCAGGCTTTTTAAAAAAAAATTCTAGAATAAGCTTGCAGTGAATTTTGTAAAGCATCTATAGGGTTTCATGCCTTCCCTAGAGTAGAAAGGCTGTAGTTGTTCAGTTGTTGTTGTTGTGTGGCTTTTTTCTGTTTTTTAATAGTAGTGTCTGACTTTCCCCAGTTGACCTTTAAAATTTATGTCAGTTTAAATAATCAACTTACATGGACTTGCTTCCGCATTGCTCTAGCTATTCAAAAGCTTGTACATGCATGCAATTTTCAAACAGAACAGATACTTTTACCACAACAGATGTGGTTTTGTTGTTGAACATGCAATTAAAAGTCTCTATCAGACAACAAATTCACACACTATGTTTGTGTGTTTTAGAGGAGGAGGGAAAAATTGGGTGTACATTTTGCTTTGTTAGAACCCTATTTTCTTATTGAATTTAGAAACTAATGAAACTTCATTAGAACACTAATAGAAACTGTCCATCTCTATTCCTGTGTGCTGGAGCATCTTCCTTGATGGTGATGCTATTCCCACACTGGTAGAGCTTTAGAACCGCTTATAGTGGAAGTCTCTGTTGTATTTTTCTTTTCAGGCAGCATTTGTTTTGTTTTATTTCTTAGGCTCTTTACTGCCTTAACATTACTATGGACTTCTCTGGATTGCACATTTTCCCTGCAGGAAATGGACTAATCTTTTCCCCTCTCAAGGTCAAATTTCTGAAGACTAACGGTGCACATTCAGAAAGGCTTTAAATTTACAAAGCGCTGCGTAAACCGTAACTAATCCTTGCCATGCCCAAGGGAGACGAGTAAATTTTCTGGAGCAGATGGTACCCATTCCTCATAGAAATGTTGATTAATAAGGAACAGGGCTTTTTGTTTTTTCTTTTGCAGAAATACCTGTAACTAGATATTTCTAACTTACCCACTTCACACCCCAGATTCAATACATGCCTACTTCTGAGGGAAATGCTACTGTTGTGGGACAAGCCCTCTGATCAACTGGAGTGAAATCACAGTTGACTGAAGATGCTGAAAGCACAGTGGGAGGAAATCGAAGGCACGGATGCTCTGAACTGCTCTCATGGCACAAAAATGTGCTGACTGTCGAAAGAAGGAATTGCTTGGTGTTGCATATTTTTCTCTGTTTTTGTGTGTGTGTCCAAAGCCTGAATCGGGTGCCTCGGGGTCTGGGACTAGCCTGATGAACTACTGTGAACTTTCTGGGCAACCCTCTCCAGGCAAGAAGGGACAAGGGATGTACAGCATTACCTTGCACATGACTAGAAGGGACTATGAAGCCTTTGCCCAGCCACCTGCTCAAATGCACTTCAGGCTCCAACTTAAGCTCAGGTCCCTCAGGCTAGAGTTGGTTATAGCTGCATGTGAACATAAGAATAAAGGAAACCGTCTCATACTGGGTTGATTGTTTGCTCTGATTGACAGCAGAACTTCATGGTCTCTAGGTGAGGTCTTTCCAATCACCTGCTACTTTCCAATCACAACTCTCCATGGAGGCGCGGACCAATTCTGTGTCCAGGGCAGCTGCCTACCAGTTGCATCTTGTACGCAAGCTGAGACCCTACCTGCCCATGGACTGTCTTGCCAGAGTGGTGCATGCTCTGGTTATCTCCCGCTTTGACTACTGCATGGGGCTACTACATGGACTACTACATGGACTACTACTGCATGGGGCTACTACATGAACTACTACATGGGGCTACCTTTGAAGGTGACTTGGAAACTACAGCTAATCCAGAATGCTGACTGGGAGTGGCTGCCGAGACCATATAATACCAGTCCTGAAAGACCTACATTAGCTCCCAGTACGTTTCCGAGCACAATTCAAAGTGTTGGTGCTGACCTTTAAAGCCCTAAACGGCCTTGGCCCAGTATACCTGAAGGAGTGTCTCCACCCCCATCGTTCAACCTGGACACTGAGGTCCAGCGCCAAGGGCCTTCTGGCGGTTCCCTCACTGCGAGAAGTGAGGTTACAGGGAACCAGGCAGAGGGCCTTCTTGGTAGTGGTGCCCGCCCTGTGGAATGCCCTCCCACCAGATGTCAAGGAAATAAACAACTATCTGACTTTTAGAAGACATCTGAAGTTAGCCCTGTTTAGGGAAGTTTTTAATGTTTGATGTTTTATTGGGTTTTTATATCTTGTTGGAAGCTGCCCAGAGTGGCTGGGGAGGCCCAGCCAGATGGGCAGGGTATAAGTAATAAATAATAATAATAATAATAATAATAATAATAATAATAATTTGATGCTTTTAACTGAAGATGCCATATCTGGGACCATCTGGAGGCAAAGCCAGTGCTTCTGTCGCTGAGCAACAGCCTCTCCTCACATCTCTCCCCAGTGTTCGCCCCAATGTTATACTTTTTACTCTGAAGAAGAAAAAGAGTGTTGTCATTAGATAAACATATCAAACTGTTATGTACTAAGCTTGGATCCTAGAACAATTGGCAAGTAGGATCCTAGAATGCAACAACTGATTGGCCTGCTGTAGCAGCCCAATCAGGCTCCAGGAAGGAAGCAGAATCAGCCAATCAGGTGGGACTCATTGTGTAAAGAATGTATATAAAAGCCTGAGGTTTGGGGGGAAACCAATCACTGTTTTACAAGCTGCAATAAACAGCATGAAATCATTGCAGGACTCTGAGTATATTTCACAAACCTTGTCAGCTAGAATGTCTAAGTCAAGAGTGGGAGACCTCAGGACCAGGATCCAAATGAGGCCCCTTAGAAGTCTCTCTCGACCACACCTCTCATTAGACCTGTTTTGCCTTTCTCTCAAGTGCCTTTGCCTGGCTGGAATGTGCCATTGAATTCTGATGGATGCCTCTTGCTTGTCTGGATTGAGAATAGAAAGAGAGAACAGGTCACCATCTCGTAGAATCCTCACCTGCTTCCACTTACATGTTCCCAATGCCTCTGGTCTATCACTACCAGACTTCCCTTTTCTTAGCTGACTCAAAATGAGAACAATCATTTTGATTCTGGTTCACATGCTACAAATTGGGTTGTTCCAATATACTGGCAGAATGGCCCCATGCTCCCAGCTGAATGTTCATCCTTTCCTCCCTGGACTAGCATCCCAGGACTCAGAAAGAACAGAATCAAGGACTGGTAAGAGTCCCCTTTCTCTTGAAATAATTTATAGAATCATAGAATTGTAGTTGGAAAGGATCCTGAGGATCGTCTAGTCAAACTCTTCGTTTCCATTCTCAGCTTTACTGTAAAAATGCCCCACGCCCTCCTCCCCTTCCTCAGAGGTTGTATTGTATTGTGCTACTGTGCCTCAACCCCTTCAACTTCTTCTCCCTCCACTTGTGGGAAGCCAGTGCTTAATCATTTAATTGCTATTTTGTTATTCTTTCATTAAAAAATTCTCAATTTCTCGAAAAAGAAATGGCAGGGTTTGAAATTGCCTTGTAAAAAACACAAAGCCACAGTATGTCATCCCATGCACCCTGCCTTTTAAACCATCTTTACACTGAGATTTCTCTCTCCCCTTCCTATAAAATCAGATTATTATTTTTTCGAAAAGCAAACACCAAAGATGCCTTATATGAAATCAGTCCCCAAGATTTATATAGTTTATAAGTTATCTCATGCTGTGCTGTTATTGTTTGTTGGCCTATCAGAGATTAACAGTGCAACCCTACGCATGTCTAATCAGAAGCAAACATCATTGAGACTTTCTCCCAAGTAAATGTGCTGATTTGAATTACTAGGACAATTTAACACATATTTCAGTTCCTTACCATCCCTAAGCAACACAAGATGCAGAATTAATCATGCGACTTCCAATATTCCCTGGTAAGCGTAGGGAGCGTTACTGGAGTGGGGAGGCCCAACTTCCCCAAGTGTTGAACATCTTCCTTTTGCACTCCCCCTGTTATAAATCTGATCAACAAAACAAAGTACTAGGTGATCACTGTGAGGTCAGCATGACTTCCCTGTGGCTTGAATAGGGTGATTGGGCTAAATCAGCTCATCCAGTGTGGTCATTAAAAACCTGTTAATAAAAGATCTGGGAACCTGCACCACAGACCTCTTCACATAATGTTGTTAAGTGCATAGGCTGCCATGTTTTTGTGTATACAAAAATTACCATGAGCCTAGCTGAAGAGAGAGTGCTGATGAAAATAATTAAGCCCATGCCTTTGATATTATCACGTTGCTTCAGGGTATTCAAATTATCTATGAATGCAAAGTATGAACCTTATTCCTTGGTGAAAATAGATTTCCTTGTCCCCAAGCTGTTGTGAAAACATCAGGACATTCTTATTTGGTGCTTGTGCAAGATGGCATGTAATAAAATAGTTTTGATGGAAGTGGAGTCAGCTCAGCCAGTAGCAAAGTACAGATCCTCCCACTATCACCAGAGCAATGCATCAGTTTGGATTGAAATATGCACAGCATCACTGCTCTCCTGAGTAATTAGAAGTACACTGTAATTGCCTATTCTGCTTTTTACAGAGTTATCAACCTGGCTCCTTAATAGAAGCTGCATAAATAATATTTCAGAAATAGCCAAAAGTGGTTCTGTGGGAAGGACTGCATATTTTGAAGATAACATGTTATGTTAGAAATTCTTCAAAGGCAGAAATTCCATCTTTCAGGAGGGCAACAATGGACATTGGTGGAACTGGAAAATTAATTATTCTACATTCCTTAAATACTGACTATGCAAGTGTTTATCTTCTGGTTCAAGTCAACGAGACCACTTTCCTTAAAAAAAATAAAAATACCACTGACTCCTACTTATTCGTACACACACACACACACACACACACACACACACCATTTTATTTGTATTCCACCTTCCCATAGTTAAAATCATTCTAAAGGTGGCTTACAACATGAAAAAATACATAATTACAAACAAAACAAAGGTAGATAAATAAAACATCAAAAAGTATGCAACCAGATTGAAACAATTTCCACATAAATCATAAGATCTAAAATAAATAACTAAATAATAATAATAATAATAATAATACTATCAAGAGCAGCAACAACCTCTCCAACAAGCCTACCCCCCCAAACAATATCCCAGCCCATGAGTCTGTTCATCAGCCTCAGCTTTTGTAGCTGGAGTCAGTCAAGGCCCCTTCCTCCTAGCCAAATTGAAAAAGTCCTACAAGGAAGGAAGCAGATCTTTCAGCCAAGGGAGGAATCCAGTGTCACATGCTTCTGATCATTCCACCAGCACAAGCATTTCTGCTTGCCAGATGAAATGATTTTCCCAAGCACCCTTCCTCACTGGATTTAGGGAGGCATGGGAAGGAGAGAGGGAAAGAGAGAGGGGCACCACATTACACTAAAGGGAGCCCTTCTGCTACTTTTCACTGTTAGTTGAATCCACTGTTATTTGACTGTCTTAACAAGTTAGTTGAATCCAGGCCTAAATAGATTTGATAAGGACTAAACCCCATTGAGCACAGTGGGATTTCCTTCCAGGTTTCTATGCATAGGGACTGTCCTGTGAAAAGCAGTAAGTGCCTGCATGCTTTTTGTGGGCCTGGTTCAGGCACTTATTTGACCTAGTGTTTCAACTGTCATAAGGGACGCAGGTGGCGCTGTGGGTTAAAGCCTCAGCGCCTAGGGCTTGCCGATCGAAAGGTCGGCGGTTCGAATCCCTGCGGCGGGGTGCGCTCCCGCTGCTCGGTCCCAGCGCCTGCCAACCTAGCAGTTCGAAAGCACCTCCGGGTGCAAGTAGATAAATAGGGACCGCTTACCAGCGGGAAGGTAAACGGCGTTTCCGTGTGCGGCTCTGGCTCTGGCTCTGGCCAGAGCAGCGATGTCACGCTGGCCACGTGACCCGGAAGTGTCTCTGGACAGCGCTGGCCCCTGGCCTCTTAAGTGAGATGGGCGCACAACCCCAGAGTCTGTCAAGACTGGCCCGTACGGGCAGGGGTACCTTTACCTTTACCTTTACCTTCAACTGTCATGCATAAAGCATCTACACAACACAGTAGCCCTCTTCTTACTCATAGAAGGTGGCTGTCTGAACTTGGGAGCCTCCTGTACTCATGGAACTTCTCCACACATTTTAGACCCTGATTTCTCAGGGTTCCAAAACAAGAACAGAAAGCTCTCTGCTTCGGATAGTTGTCTTCAACAAGCTGGAAGGCACCAGAAAATAAGATCAGAGGGTGGGGAGGAGAAGCTATCATGCCTTTTCCCACTATCCCCATCATCTGCTTATTTTGCAGTATTTGTGATGTCTGAAGACAACTAATATGCAGGTATTTCATATGGAAGCCTTATAGATAGGATGGCTAAGTATCAGTGCCTGAAGTGTTGGTTATTCTTACCTTTTTAATGAAGTCTGCTACATCTGTTTTATCACAACACAGAATGCAGAGGGTGGTCCAGAGGGAATCCCCCCCCCCCCCAGTGCATGCACAACAGTTTTCCAGTAAATAGTTTCTGAGAAAAACCTAAAGAAAACTGCAGCAGATACAAGAATGATTTATAGAAGTTTCTCTTTCATGAAGGATGAGCAGGTAGTTCGGAGAGCCATATCCTTGACTCAGAAGGAAACATGATTTCTCTTGGAGCAGAAATGATAGGTACGTAATGCCAGTTCATCACAGGACAAGCTTGTAGAGCCTTACTAATGCTGGGCCACCAGGATTTCAGAAAGCTGTTTGTATAACTGTTTAGTTAATTCTACTGTTTAATACAAAGCTTTGATTTATAAGTTCTTACTTGACACTCAAGATGAGTGTCAGTCAGGAACCGTTGCAATCCATGTTATAAACACTTACCTTAATTTAAGCAGGACTCCAGAAAACCCACAAGAACTCTCTCTAGTTCAGTAAGGAGGAAGCTATTTTTAAAAACACTTAAACACCTGTGTTTAGGTGAGCACTCTATGACTACTCTGTATCCATAAATCCAAGCATTAAAAACCACTTCTGGGAGTGAATTGTTTCCGTTCCAACTTGCTGTCTTTAACTGTACACAAACAGACCTAAGAACTCTTTAGTATGCAGTGTATTGTACATTACTACTTCCCAACTCTCAGCAGTTGGCTTCAGTGAAGACAGCAACTTTAGAGTCATTTACAGCTCTCTCGGGGACTGTTTTTAATCATGCTAGGTTGGAGTAATTTTTCGGCAATATTTCTCTTAAGCCAGTTTATCAGATGCTACGGAGAGGTGCTGCATCACTATTAGGCAGGTCATATTGTGGCAAGTGATTCCTATGGTTGGGTAGATTAAATGCTCTTTATGCTCTGAGCATAGCCTTCAATGATGAGGCAAGTGTATGAATGCATACAGATGATCCAGCTCTTCCAGGGTGATCTCTTTCATCCTACTGGAGGCCAGAAATGATTCTTGGGATGAGGTACAGATCCTTGTTGTTTACCCTAATAGCTTATATTCATAAAATCATGTAATTGTAGAGTTGGGAGGGATCCCAAGAGTCATATAGTTCAACCCCCTGAAATTCAGGAATCAGAGCCAAAGAATCCCTGACAGATGACCACTCAATCTCTGTCTAAAAACCTCCAGCGAAGGAGAGCCCACCACTTCCTGAAGGAGTCCATTCCACTATCAAACAGCTCTTAACATCAGAAAGTTCTTCCTAATGTTTGGTTGGAATCTCCTTTCATGTACAGTCATACCTTGTTTTGCGACCGGGATCCATTCTGGAGCCCTGGCTGTTAGCCGAAAAGGATGCAGGGCAAAACGTTACGTCTGCACATGTGAGCGGAGCGGTTTGCACTTCTGTTCATGCGTGAAATGTGATTAAGCGCTTCTGTGCATGTGCGAGCGGCAAAACTGGAAGTAACCCGTTCTGGTACTTCCGGGTTTGCCAAAGTGGACACTAGATGAGGCGGATGTTCGTGGAGGTATTACTGTAATTTGAATCTATTGGTGCTACCCTCTGGAGTAGCAGAAAACAAGTTTGTTCATCTTCCTTGTGACAACCCTTCAGATATTTGAATATAGCTATCCAATCCTTTCTCAGTCTCCTCTTTTCTAGGTTAAATATACCCAATGTTCCAGCTTGTCAATATCCTTATTAAACTATGGTGTCTAGAACTGGACACAGTACTCTAGGTAGGGTCTGACAAAGCAAAACAGAGTAGTCCTATTACTTCCCTTAATACGTCTGTTAATACAGCCTAGAACTGGTGCAAAAAGAAGATATATATGAATGTATATAAGAATGCATATATTATCCAAGAATTGTTTGCATTTTTTACAGAAATTCAGGAAAAAACTGGCTTCTTTTTTAAAATAAGGAGGAAAATGGGAATTAGAAAAAAATATCTGTGGATAAGCTTGACATCAAGATTTTAAGAAACTTCCAACCATATAACTTTGGATATATGAAGTAGCAACACAGATCCTTGAAGACTGAGCTGCACTTTACTGTCTCTTTTCTAGCTGGTGAAATTGTTGATGACCATTGTGATTGTAAAACCTTTTTATTGTTCTTTAGCTGTTCCAGATTATGTGGAAAAAAAGCAAAAAGTAGGGGAAAACACAACCCATTTCCCCCAGCTTTAAGTTGCATTCATCATGTTGGCAGTCAGAAAGTAAAATTTGACGCAAATTCATCATTCCTTTGGAAGCTGTGAAGAGAGGAGAGGAGTTTTAACACTGGAAAACAGGAATCTCCAAGGCACGATTCTTAAATTATTAGGCAGGGTGCTTCCTGTGGCTTCTACAGATTTGGGCCATATAGGATTAATACAGAAAACAAATAAACCTACAGTGGCTTTTAGTTCCAGTAATCACGACCAATAAGACAAAGAACTTGGTTATCTGCAGAAATATTTGTGAATTCTAAAATGGGCAGCTACAGCAGGAATTTAAATTGAATTAGTTAACAAGCTATAAAACCATAGAGTGTGAAGATACTTAGGAGCTCATATTGTCCAACTTATTGCTCAACCCAGTGTCTGAAATGCAAAATACAGTATACACAACTGCAGTATCCCTGGCAATTGACTTTCCAGGCAGAAAGTTTCCCATGAGAAAGTATAGCTCTTAGAGTCAAAAGCAAGGTTTGTCATGCAGCACTTAGACATTGAAAACCTTCAGATGACACCAGTGGAGACTTTTAAAAGCCAGATTGATCATGTTGTGTGGTTTTCATTGCATGATAATTGTAAACTGCTTTGCTATTTTTTAAAATGAAAGTGTGGTATACTTTATTTATTTATTTATTTATTTATTACCACCATCTCTTGAGGACCAAGGTAAAATCTGCAAAGATAATGTAAGAGTTGTTGGTCATGTCTGTTGGTTGGGCTTTTTTGTTAGACATAAGCTATTTATCTCTGTCCTTCCAATGCCTCACCACACCTTTTCAGTTGGAGGCTGTTGATCATTCAGACAAAACAAAAACCTATATCCTTAGCTTCCTGTCTGTTTTCTTTTCTTCCTTTGCATAGATTTTTGTAATAGCATTTGTGCTACTCATCCTTCAAGTCAATGAAGGCTAGTTTCACTTGACACAATCTCCTAGTAACAAAATTCAATATATTTTCTTACATTTTATTATTAGTTTTTAATGATTTCTTCTGTTTATGGTTACTAGTAAAACATACACGGGTCACCAAAACATGTTTAACTAACTGCTGTGAAACATTTACTTTGCTTCAAGAGTTAGGAGCTTTTACAATAAATTACTTTCAGAAGGGTCAATAAATCATTTATAAGGCAATAAACAACCTTTAAAATATCAAATGAGTTTGTAGTGGTCATTGACTGGTGAGAGCTGCTTAGTGAGCCATCCATGGGAAAATAAAATAAATGTCAACTTATATGCTGCATAAATATCAATTTTATGTTAATTCAATAATCTTTATAATTACAGATCCAATCCTGTAAGCATAATAGGGAAAAAAATTGTATATAGAGCTTTTTGATGTTTAAATGACCTATAGCTACAGTATTCCTATTTCTGCTATATCTTTAATTTGCAAATTCATTAGGAGCAGAGTTGTTATTTACTAGCAAAGCCTGGCTGCCATTAAACTTTGCTTTTTCCTCCAATTCATGTGCTTGCTTGGGCACACCATATGGATGCCTTTTCTAGCTGATTGGAATACTTAAAGTGGGACTTGTCCATTGGCTGTTAAAAAGTCGTTGATGCCTCATTCAGAGAGGGTGTTATTTCAGCAGCAGCAGCAGCAGCAGCAGCAGCAGCAGCAGCAAAGGCGGCTGCAAGTTGTCTACTCATCCCTAACGACTTTGTCAAGTCCTCAAAATTGTCTCTGAACCTAGGTTGGTCAGGATGAAGGCATACTCTGTACATCTATTGGACTCTCAGAACCTTCTCTATAAAATGCCATGTCTGGAGCTTTTGTTTTTCAGTTATGAAACTACATTTTCTGTTGCAAATCTACATTTGATGATTGCTGGCCATTTGCTGCACAAAAAATATACTATGAATTAGAAATTTGATAGCGTTCTTCCATCATTTTTGCTATAAACACAGTGATGCACAGCCTTTGTGTAAGCAAATGAACATGATTTAGCTTTTCCGCTTCTAAGGGCAAAAAATCATCAAGCAAAAATTTAGAAAACAAAGCACCATTACGTGTGCTCATCTAAATGATAATAGAGCTGACTGGAACATGTCCTTCCTTTTTTTTTTTTAAAAAAAAAAAAAGGTTTGCCTCAAATTGGATGCCAATTTCTATGGAACTATAAATAAACTAATGGGAGATTTGAGAGGGAGAAACAAACTTCCGATTGTGTATTGCTTTCTCTCTCTTTTTTTAAGGAGCAATGAGTTTTATTTCACATTTTCCTCAAAGAATGAATGACTGGTAGTGCTCTTCAGGTCTTATGCATCAAAATAACGTAAACAGGTTGTGGAGGGCAGTTGGGATAAGTATGCTGCTCTGCCCCTGTCACCATTCCAATCACCCTGAAAAGGTGCCTGAAAAGGCCTAGCATGCTTTGGTCAACCCAAGTTTGTTCCCACACCACGGTCAGGTACTCATAGGCATGGAGGAGAGATTTAAGTCCATGTGTGTTTCAAGCTGAATATCGTAAACCCACACTTTTTGAAACAATAGGCAAACCAAGACCCACCAATGTGTGAAAGGTGGGCCCAGGCGTTGAGGGGCCTGCCCAACGTGCTTGCTTTTGGTTTGATCAAGCTCACAGGCTGTTTGTCTTTCTTCAGAGGTAACATGCAGTACTGCTGGAATGCAGAAGATGTGGTGCTCTAGATGCTGGTCCTCTAGACTCTACCTATGAGCCTTGGCCAGCGTGGCCAAAGGTCAGGAAAGATGAGATCTGTAGTCCAGCAACATCTGGAGGACCACAGGTCCCCATACACTGCTAAATTGTGAGGAGTGACCCCCCCAAAAAAACCCGATCACTTAGCAGTGCTTTTTTTCTGAGGGAACGCATACCCCTAAACATTTTGTGAATGTAAGTTTGGCCTCATTGAGGGGCAGTATTTCAATATGAGTAGGAAAATGCGAGTAACCCTAAACATTTTTGTTAGAAAAAAAGGACTGCTTAATTGTGATTGTGAGGTCTGGGTAGATTGTTCTCATTGGATATTGCTTGTATTCATCTATCCAACCATCCATCCATCCATCCATCCATCCATCCATTCTTTTCTCTTTTTTGTATTTTTATAAACCCAGTCCAGTAGCTCAAGGGAGTACACAAAAATCAATCTACTTCATTAGTGCTATAAAATGGAATCATAAACGTGCGTAATAAAAGCAGGCTAAAACTAATTAAAACAGAATTAACAATAGAAACATCCCCCTTTAACTAGCCAGTAAAATCAAGTCCAAACCAAAATGTCTACCTGCTCACTGGTGCTTACACAATTGCTTCCTTGCCTGTTGTTGTTGTTGTTGTTGTTGTTGTTGTTGTTGTTGTTGTTTCTATACAGTCCTTCATCTGAAGATAACACAGCAGTTCACAAGATGTGAGCTGCTCATATGTTTAGTAACTCCATAGCTGACAAGCAGCCCCTTGGTAGATCGCTTCTGTAATAGAGAACTTGGTGGCTTCTACACAAGCAACTCATCATACTTACCTGAACTGTGTCACTCAAGATTGCTGGTGAGAGAGGCTTACTGTCTGGTTTAAAAGATACTACATATAGAAAAGACCAAAAAATCATGGAAGAGACTATTCATCTCACCTGTATTTGTAGCTGAAAAGATTTCTGGGTCGTCTGCACTCAGTCCCAGAGCCTTAAAAAAAGAAGAAGAGTGCAACAAGCAGAGTCACAAAAAAGAAGAGCTTGTTTTTGGAAGTTTTGCATTTTCATCAGGTAATGTGCATATTGGCCAGGTAATGTGCACAATTATGCTATTGTATGCGCATTTTCCCAAGTGTCTTGGGAATCTTTTGTTTAAAATTATTTAACAATCTACTCTTCACGGTTCACAATCATTAAGCGAGGGACAACAGTAACAGAAAATAAGGCTGTGTTTCATTGAAATTCAACTCAAACTAAAAACAGACAGTATGGTAAGAGCATATTATGCATAACCCCTGGAGAACATGCAAACCTCTGCCGAGATATCAACATTCCCCAAGGTTTGCTGGAAATAATGCACAATCCCTGGAGAATGTACAACAACCTGTTAACATATACAGAACTGTCTAAGTACCAGCGGCAGGGGAAAAGATTCTAAGCTTTCTCCCGCCTCCACAGGACTCACAATGCTGGAAACTGAATTGTGGCTCATAATATTGTCACCTATATTAGGAATGGGCTAAATTGGTTTGTTTTGTATTTTCATATGAACCTTGCTCATTCTTAAAAACAAACAAACATGTGAACTGAAATATAGCTGTCATTTTCAATGTACATTATTCTGAATTTTGTTTTGCTGTTCTCCAACTGAAACACGCATGCAAAAGAGCATATAATATGGGAAGATGTGCATTAAAATTAATGGCAAATGGAAAAAAATGCCCTATATTGGGCAGTATGGGCATACAAAAATCTCTCTATAATTTTTGAGAATTTTTGATGAATGGGTGAAGTCCCTGAAGATGATGGAGGATGGAGCAAGCTTGTTTTCTCCTGCTCCAGAGGCTAGTATCCAAACCAAAGTGACAAGAAAAGAGATTTTGACTAAGAGCTGGAAGAACTTTCTGACAGGAAGAGCTGTTTGACAGTGGAATTGACTCCCTTGGAAAGGGGGTGGACTCTCCTTCCTTGGAGGTTTTTGAGAAGAGGCTGGATGGCCCCGTTTCAGGGACGTTTTAGCTAAGATTCCTGCATTACCGGGGCTTGGGTTATATGACCCTCAAGGTACCTTCCAACTCTACAATTCTATGATTATATGAAATGTGCGCTCAAATTCTGAAATACTGTATATATATAGCATTATCACTTTTAAATAAATGAATAATTGATGCAGAAACTTCTAACTGGAAACTGAGAAACCAAAACTGCAGATTCATTTTCCATCATCTCTATCAGGGATGTCCAACTGGTTGACCTCGATCGACAAATTGATCCCCGAGTGCTAGTGGTCAATCACGGTCGATTGCGGGCTCATTTTCCTCCAGGGTGGGGGGAGAACATCCACCCCACCCCCTTGCAAAAAAAAAAGGAAGGCGGAGTTAACACTGTGTGGTTTATTGTTGGTGAGCGACCCCTAGCATGATGTTTCATGGTACTTCCTCTTTTCTGTTACCAAAGGGTTGTTTGGTGATCCCTATTCACCTAACCAAGCTACAGTGCTCAAAGTGGTTTAACAATCATTCTCTCTTCCTAGGGAGCTCAGGGAATGTAACTGTGTGAGGGATAGAGGGCCCACTTAACATGTCTCTGGACCCTTAAAACACTATACTTCCCAGGAAGCCATGACTGCTTAAAGTCGTATGATACTTCTTAAAATGTATTGTGCAAAGGGGGCATTAGGAAAGTGTCTCTGTCAGACAGAGATGCATTCTTTCAGATACTTGGGACGCTAACTGCATGCTTGAAAAAGCATGTTTCTCATTCATGCTTTATACATTTCCTGGAGAAAACACCTATGTGTTACCACAGTAGCTTCGGCAAAATGATTACGGCTTGAGGCAGCCTGCAGTAAGCCACGGCTGGAGGGAAAGAGTAACATTTCTTCTCCCACCTCCTTGGGTGCACACAATAAAACAACTTTGTCAAGATTAAATGCTATGTACAGAAATGGGAATGAATAGAAATGAAATGTCACAAAAATAATTTTTTGCTAGGAGGAAGGTAATTTTCTTAGGAAAGCTTTGACAAATGCAAAATACTAGCTCCAGTAGTTCATAAACAGTGCAAATGTCTTTATCGCACAAGTTATACATTGTGTTAGTTGTAAAGTTCCATTTATAGATATATCTTTAATCAATTCTTCTTTTACTAGACTTAAGTATATGACTTCCCGGAACAGATGTTTAGCTCAGTAACACCTCTGATTCTCTGCAGCCTCTTGTGCACTAATATTTTAGATAGCAAGAAAAGAAATAAATGGCTCATATCTATTCAGTTGCCAACATTGCTTCAGTCTACTGCCATTGTCCCTGTATTTTAATTCTTTAAAATCCCCCAAGTTTTTTCTCTTCGTATATTGCCTGCATACTGGAATTTGCTGTATACTTCACAGCACTGTGAAGTAGGTGAAAAGGGAGGGATCTTAGGACCAATCAATAACTCTTTTGAAAAAAGTCCTACTCAGCCCATTGGGATAGGGGATTAACAAGAACCCACACCACATATCAGGAGAGAGGGAGGGTGCAACAAAGTGATGTGCACAAGGCCTTCCCTCACCTTCACTCCAGGAGCCCTTCTCCTGAGTCATATTTGTAGAATGGGAAAGAGTAGAGGGAAATGTGCCTTTGCAACAAGAGTGGAAACACGTTTTGAAAAGCACTATGTGGCTTTCTCTGCAGCTTCCTGTCAGATGTAGGTTCCATAAGTTCTTGGGAACAAGGCCACATTTCATTGCAATGCCTCACTTCCAAGGCATTCTGGGAAGTGTGGAATTGGTGTGAGGGTCTCTCCGTCCTTTTACCTCAGCTGCTCTCCCCCAAGGCATACAGTTTTGGCCAGTGATTTCAAATAGTTGCGCCTCAAGGCCCCCCAAACCCACTCCCCAGAATAAAGACATGATGACACAGTAATTAAGGTTAATGTTAATGAACATAATTTAGGCCACAACTTTATTGATTATAGAATGTGAGCGATATTGGCTTAGGCATTGGTAAACAAGACTATATCTGACTTCCGGCCCGCTTTGCTGGAAGTCTGCTAAGGGTAAACCCCAAAGGGGGAGCCCTGCCGACGTGAACCGACTCAAGCTTCCCCTGGGTTCCCTGGGGTCATGGCATAGCCCTAGCCCATCCGGGGGCTTCGGACAAGATCCAGACCCCTGGATTCCTTTAACGGAATACCGTACAGCATGGAGGGGCAGGTGATGGCCGCACCTCCCCTCTCCCACACACCGCTATTCTGGCAAAAGGGAATGAAATGGCATCGCACCAGGGTTTAAATTATCCCAGCCACGCCCTCAAGCCTCCTGATTGGGTGCTCGGTGCTGTGACATGGCCAGGACACCTCGCCATGACATGGGACATTGTCCCACCCATGCCGATGTGGGTGGAGGTGTGCCAGGGAAGCCAGAGCACAACACGCCCCCGCTGTGAGGCGGAAGCGACTTGCCTTATACAGATAAAAATACACAGGAAAGGAAAATGGGGTGAACAATATGTTATGATTGATTTAGCATTTTCCATAGTCACAACCTGTAGTTCAATTTGATTTAATTCAGAAATATTCTTCAAGTGGGTTTTCCCATCTGAAATCTTCACAAAAGCATTCATGGAAGCATTTGTGAATATTTCTCCTCCTCCTCCTCCTCCTCCAGGTTTCCAGTGCTTCCACATATTCCAAGTTTAGTAAGCTTATCCCTGACGGAATTTTATTTTTAAAAGGACCTCAGGAAATGGCAGCACATTATGGTTTCATATCTCTCTCCACTCCATGCTCCCCATGTCCTCGCTTTTAGAAAAAATAATAATTCTAATGACTTTTTCTCCAGGATATTAGAAAAGCTTCATCTGTACTTCCTTTCTTTTTGTAATTCCATTTGAAGCCAGAAGACTTGCATTCATTTTGTAATGTCTTGAAATCATTGGTGTACTCCATTGCTTATCTGGGGGTCCCTGCCATAGCTTAATTGCTTTATTGGTTTACAGTCCCAAAGGAGACAATTCCCAGTTGTTCAATCCCAAATTTGTGTTTGCATAGAGAGATTTAATTTAAACTCGTTTTAATTGTTATGCCTATGAAGAGCTCTGCATGTTGCAAGATAAAACTCGCCAGTGCGTAAATATATGCCCATTTTGAACACATTGCCAAAAATGAAAAACAAAAAACAAAAAACTGTGTGTTTTGATAATAACCTCAAAATACAGTCAGGAGCAGCAAGCCCATTTTGGAAAAAAAAATGCTATTGACTTATGGGGGTGAGAAATCACTTTTATTATTAATGCTGTAATTGCTAACATTTCTCTTTTGTTAACAATTTGCAGATATATTGTCCTGCTCAAGGGAAGTCATAGTACCACTCTGTTCTGCCTTGGTCAGACCACACCTAAAGTATTGTGCCCAATTCTGCACAACACAATTTAAGAAGGATATTGACAAACTAGATCATGTGCAGAGGAGGGCAACCAAGATGAACAAGGGACTGAAAACCAAGCCTTATAAGGAATGGTTGAGGGAGTTGGGTATGTTTTCCCTGGATAAGAGAAGACAGAGAGGAGATAACCATCTTCAAATAGCTAAAGTGCTCTTGGTCCAGCATATGAAACCAAAAGAGTAAACTAGAATATAAGCTTTAACCCACTGCATAGATTGCACAGCACCTTCAAATACAGCTACTGTGAAGGCCCTTGTGTTCTCATTCTTTTCCCAGAATTCTTTATCAACAGGATTTATCTGACAGCCTGTTATCTGATGTAAACCCATGCAAACAATAAGCAATGGTGGCATATATACAGCATCAATGGCACTGTAGAGCCGAGGATGGTAAACAATGCCTGATATTGAGCAGAATGTCTGAGAAACAGTCTAGAGATTTCCATGCAGTGTTATACCTGCTTTCACTTCTTTCTCTTAATAAAATAAAAGGAGAAATCATTTATTTGATAGGGTGTGTCAGCTTTATTTCCCCAGATGTGTAAATGGAGTAGTTCCACCTCCCTCAGTCTTGGTTCCCAGATTTGTAGGAGTTTCATGTGCAATGTTTTTGACTGGCACGCAAGGTAGCGCTATACTGTGTACCCATTAGAGAAAGCCATGTGTGTGCTTCAAATATTTGATTCATGAGAAACAGAACATGGGGCCTGGATCCAACGAATCTGTGGCAGGACACTGCTCATATCATGCTGCAGAAGGGGTAAGACTATTATTTCTGCTTCTCGTTTCCCCCTGCAGGTTCCTGCACTCTGAATCTACTTCTTTTGGACCACCATGAAAGGTGGCATGGGGGGCATCAGAGGGAAGGAGGACCTGGCAAAAATACCACTCCCCTTCTTGCCTTTAGGATGCTCCACTAGCTCAATGAACTTTGTACAAATGGAAAGAGCCCTTCTGTTAAGAGAAAGCAAGTCTAGATCCAAGCCTAAATCTTTTAAAAGTTGCCAAAATCTGCATATAAGAAAATAAGAAATGGAAGTAAAAATGTGAGCATAATTAGGGACCAGATAGAGGAGAAACATAAAACTCAAGTGTCCAATGTGAAAATACAAAGTGAAAAGCTGAGTGTGACTGTTAGCTTACATGCACAAATGTGACTTGTGCAGGTATCTCATATTGAATGAAAAGCTAATTTTAATCACAAGATCTTTATTCAAAAAGTAAGGAAAAAATATTGGTTGAAAAATAGAAACAGGAGTCAATACCATGCAACATTACTATCAAAACTCAAATAAGCATTTATTGTATCTCCTCTTGACGTGAATAGAGGAAGCAAAAAAATCATCAAGGCAAAGCCTCCCAGAACAGTCTACATCATTCATCCTTCCTGTGAACCGGAACATGGACAGAATATTAAGAAGAAGAACACTGTCATTAATAAACAACAAGGAAAATGCATGTTTTCCAAGGCCTTTAACGCTCCCTGTTGTGCCATCAGGATACAAAGGCCGATGGGATGAGATTACATCAGAATCTATCTATGGATGCAGTGTGGAAATCATAACAGTGAACATCTGGAGGTAACTTTTCACTGTGTAACTGCTAAAGCCCTTCGGGGTGCTTTGAAAATGCACCTGCTATTAGCTAGCAAAGTGTTGAAGTGGGATTCTGGTATCACTTAAACCAAACTAGCATTGAGCACAAGCCTGTATGAATACAATGGCAATAGTATGGTAGAAACCACTTTACAGAGACCAGCTTCCATGCTGTTTGTAAACTGTATAATTGTAATTCAGCACAAGCCAATGATGCCAAGAGTTTTAAACTCGGGAACATCAATCCATAAATAAGTCTTTGGCTGGTGTTTGTTTTTAGGCCTCAAAAAGGCGAATAGTAGCTGGTGTTATGGGCAAAGTGTGTTAATTCAATTATTAATTTTACTTAGGCTGAGATGTGGTCCATTCTGACTTTACCAAAGGACAAAACTGTGTTGTTGTTGTTGTTGGTCTATCATGGGTCACCTTGCCCACAAGTCCCTCATAAAATGTTTCTCTGAAACCCTTTAGGGAAGGGAAGACTTACTTCAATGAGATTATCTGAATGGAGAATGGCTGAACCACATCCATGACTGTTTCTGACTTCTGATTATCTCCTCCCAGTTCCAAGGAGGTTAACGGAGAAGAGGTCTACAATTGCATGCAGCACATACCATTTGCATCCTTTTATTAATGGATAGGCCATGTATTTCCAATTCAATAACCCATTCCAGTGACACAGGAGAAACACAATGGCCACAAAAACAAGAGTACCTCTCATAGTTAAAGTTTGGACATGTTTTCACCAAAGTTTAATAGGCCATTGATTGTAATGATGATTTCAAGTTTGTCACTGAAACCAATATGGTGTATGAAAGTTTAACTTTGGCTGAATTGTAGTGTAATATTTTATATTTTGAAACAAATGTTTGTTGTTTCACAGTCCTCTAATGAAAATCCTTAGGGTTTTAAATATATCAGATTGATCATTGTTTAACAAAAGTATTTTCAAGAGCACTTTTGGGAAGAGCATTTTAAAAGATGCCTACATTTTCAACATCAAGATAGTTTAGGAGTGATTAACATAGTACCCACTAGAAGTTGCTGGAATCTCTGACCATTGATCATACAAGTTGGGATTGATGGAAGTTGTAATCCAATAAGACTATGTTGGCTATCTCTGATGTAGCCAGTATTCCTGTGTATTTCACATTTGTTGCTTCTTTCAGCAGCAGGGAATATAATTTCCCATTGCAATGTTGTTCAGTGTGATGTAACAAATTTAGAAAAAGCTCTGAACAGTGCTATAGTATGTTTGTATTGAAGAAATCAATGTTTTTTGGTAGAAAAGGTAATGTTTTGCTTAAGTCAACCTAAGAGACTCAGTCTTTCTGAGGATCACTGGTGAATGCTACCTCCCTCTATTCCACTCACCCAAGGGCAGGAATGCTAATAAAAAAGAAATTCAAAGAAATACATTGCAGCCTGCAGTCTTGAACATTGACAAAAGTGTTGGCTTGGAAATGCTAATATGGCACCTGATATGTTGTACTCAGAGGTTCTGAAGTAAATATACAGTTGTTTAATCAAAGCTCCAAATGTGCTCTGATGCACACAGAGAACTCTCCTGCCAAGAGGAACATTCTCATTGACTTCCTATCCTTTCACATGCACAGAACTTTACCCTTCATCCCAGTGGATAGAACAGCTGATCTTTAAGGAATCACTTGGTAGGAAGCATTTTAAGTGTTGTGAATAAGTATAAGAAAAAAATATCTCATAGACCCTGGATAGGCAAACTAAGGCCTGGGGCCGGATTCGGCCTAATCACCTTCTAAATCCAGCCCATGGACGGTCGGGGAATGAGCGTGTTTTTACATGAGTAGAATGTGTCCTTTTATTTAAAATGCATCTCTGGGTTATTTGTGGGGCATAGGAATTCATTCATTCCCCCCCAAAAAAAATATAGTCTGACCCCTCTCCCACCACAAGGTCTGAGGGACAGTGGACCAGCCCCCTGCTGAAAAAGTTTGCTGACCCCTGTCATAGACCAAATGGTAACAATCATGCTGCGAATAATTGCTGCATTGGCTGCACACTTCTGTACTATTTCCCCAAACTTGCAGTAGTTTTATTACTGCAAAACATGGCACAATACCCATTATAGCCATTGCCACACTTCTTGGCCAGTGACACAGAGCCATCCAGTTCAGAACCACCAGGTTGGATTTTGGGAAAGTTTGTATCCATTTGGGAGGCTTGAGGAGGCCTTCTACAAGGTCTTGTTTACAGTCCATTGCAGTGTTCAAATGCTTGGAATACTTCTAACTTATTTGTGGGTAAGCTAAAAACCTCATGCAGATGAGTGAATTTTTATCTTTTTCAGGATAGGTATGGAACATTCCTAAAAAGCTGTCTGGAGACCAGAGATAGAACCATCCTATGGTGATGGGAAGCAACCACAACAGCCATAGTCTTGCTGTAGCGACTGCAAGAGGCCTCTGCCTCTTCCCCTCCTCTGGAAGTTATTTTATTTCCTCCCTCCCATTGCAGCCAATGGGAATTACTTGTGCCAGGAATGGAGTAGTTTGGGACCCATTAGTGGATGTGCCATTTCAGCTGTTCCCTGCATGCCTATTACCTCTAGGACATCTGCACCCACAGTACTTTCTATGGGCACATTGGGAAAGATGACATGTGTGTTGTCCTGCTGGTGGACCTTCCACTCCAATGACAGAGTGAGCCTTGCACCACTTCCAGTGACCCTTTAGCTGGACTTTGGGTGGCATTGGAATTGTTCCCTCCATAATACATTAAGCAGCAGGTGCTTGTTCGAAATGGACACAGGATATGTGCATGGATTGAGAGGTTCAGTTCCTGGCCTGAAGCCTCCAGGGTGAAATCAATCACCTTCAGAGGAGTTGTAGCAATGAATGGTTTCACTTTCTCCTTTGTTTCCTTTCCTTTTCCCTTTTCATTCTATTTCTCTTTCACAATCCCAATCCCAATGTTTGATATGTTTGTATTCTAACCATGAGCCTTGTTCTGTAGAATAATTTGAGGCTATTATCTCTTATTTTGATACTTCTTAAACTATTGATCATGACCCAGCACCATGACCCTCTCATCTCAGATGTGTCATTATGAGAAATTGGAAAAGCACAGAAACTCCATCAATGACACACAATATGGGAAGTACTGGTTATGAGAAAATTGGCATGCGACTTACTAGATAAATGTAGCAACTCTTCTGCCACCTGGGCCCCATCTATTTCTCCCTTCTCATTTTTATAAGTTATTTTCACTGAACTGCCATCACATCTGCAACAATCCTAATTTCTTGAAATGCATTCGTAATGGAAATTCTCCATGGCTAGAGGGGAAAGGAGTATATATGGCTAGAAAAAATTATTATCAAAACAAACCTTGTGGCTGCCATTAAGGATTGCTAGTCTAGGGATGGGATGACTCAGAATTCCTCCAAGCCTGTGGCTTGGGGACAAGCTGGATACTTTAAGAGGCAGGGAGAGGCTGTTGCTTTAAGTTTGTTTCCTTTTACTTCCTTGTAGCATGCAACACATAACAATGCATGACCCCCTATCTCCTCGCATCCTGCCTTGCCAGCCACTGTGGGGCTCTGATTCAGTTGTTCCACAAAATGTGCTTTGAGATGAAAGACAAGCAACCCAAGTCAGAATTTCCTTCTCTTGCCCTGCCACCAACCAGATTTCACAGTTACCTAAAGGTCAGGAGAGAAGGGATTCTGAACAACACCTTGACAGTTATCTTCTGTTCCTTGGTTGTTTGGCAGGAAAATGGAAACTGTGCAAACAAATGCTCTGGGTGGCACAAGAGATCGTCTAGAGAGAAAGGATTTTTATTGTCAGAAATGAACAAATGAAAGAGAGATGTGCATAAAAGTGTGTATAATTCACGTTTACCCAAGGAAGATATCCACAAGCTAAATTCATTATACAATTCACTTGGTCTGCACTTGTAAACAATGAATCAGATCTGCTACATGTCAGGAATTATGCATTTTTTCATCCATTTATTAGAAATTGTTTTCATTTAATTTTTTAAAAAACAAATGTACATGGAAATCTGATCTTGCTGCAAGGAACAGCATATCCTTCTACTCTGGTGACAGAAGGGAGACAAAAGGCATTGGATGCCAGTGCTTAGAAGAAAAGCTACGGAGGCATTCTCCAGGTAAGATGTGTGATTTTGGAGGTAGAAGAGGGGTTGCTCAAGGACTTGGATTGCCTTTACTCAAGGACTAAGGATCTTTTGGAAGGGGTGACACTCAAGGACTTGTTGAGTTTTGCAGGAAGACTAAATACCTCTTCCTTGCACTATGCTTTTAGGTATAAACCAAATCATATTTTAAGTGTACAACAAAAAATGCAAAGCATGGATGGGATAAACAGATATTTACAAACATGCCTGTAATTGAAGAACGCTCGCTGTGCAATGTATGAAATAGCCTTAACTGCTCACCATCTTGGGGGGTTCACTTGCCATTCCCTCAGCTGTGTGGCTTGCCCATTGCAGCCATTTGCTTGGCCAACAAATCCTTGCAGTCCAGCTGCTCTCTGCCAGACTGCGTGGATCTGCAGAGGGCCTAATAGAGGTGGGGAAGGAGGGCATGTTTAGGCAAGGCTTCAGCCATGGCAATTTCAGGCTTGAAGTCGGCCCTGGGCAAGATACCCTGTGCAGAGGACTCAACCTGGGTCGCTGCACCACCCTGACTTTTCCACCACTGCTGCCTCACTTTCTTTCTCCTGGATGCCTTGCTATTATCCCAGTTTCTCTGCTCTCTCCCCACCAACTTACCAGGAAGTAGGCTCAACGGGAAGCACTTTCAACTAAGAAGGGGAGCCCTGTCATGAAGTAGTGATTCTGTAAGCAAGTATCACTGGGTGGGGCCCCTCAGGCAAGTGGTAACAATTAGTCCCCAAAGTGGCTGCCAGCATTCCCCAGCCCCTATAAATCTTCGAGTTAACCTGCTAAGGAAGGAGAGAACACGCTGTGTATGAGACAGATGTTTGATGTTCTGTAGCTGGTGCCAGAGATGACACAAATAAATCCTGATAACCCGTTTGGTGCCTGCGTGTGAGTGATTAGTAGCTTGGAGGGAGGACTCAGAAAGTGACCCCCTCCATGACAGGCCATTCCCATTTGGTCATCACCCTGGGCAGTCTACTCCCTCTCGGCACCTACTATATCAGGTGGCAGTGGGAAGCAGGCAGAAGGATGGACAAGTCACCTTGTGGGCAACTTTTTTTGGGGGTGCTTTCCACTGGTGGATGTAGCAGAAGTAGATGTGGCTACAGAAATCTCCACCCTCCATCCAAACAAGCAAGCAAGAGATAGCATCAAGGACATATTCCAGCCAGGTAAAATCATTAGAAGACAGTGAAGGTGTCCAGTGAGGACTTCAGTCTGGGAAGGAGACATGGCCTGGGCAGAGTCCCAGGGCAAAACTGAGGATTGGAGGGTCCCATTTGGCCCCCTGGGGTCTGGATTCCCAACATTCAAACCTGCAGTCTGGTCCCAGTGGGCCATCTGGGCTTAAGGGCTTTTGTCTCTTTTGGCTCCTGGCTCAGACCTCCTGTTGTCCTACATGGAGGTGATTCATTTTTATTTCAATTTTCTGTTAGTCTGATTTCTCCAGCCTTTCCCCTTTATATTTACTGGGTACAAGAAAACACAGTGCAGAAATCAACCAACTCCTCCTTTTGTAGCAGAACGCTATGGCTGTGATAGAGGGTCTCTATATCAATGGCCCATAAACTCTTCATTGGCGAAGTCGGGGGATGCAAATCAAGAGCTAAGACACCCAAGGTCCTGCCCTTGCTAGTGTAACAAACAGCATTCAATTAGCTTTCCTGGTTTGCTATTGGCAGCCTATGTGTTTTGCCTTATTTTAAATCCTGGACTCCCTTTACAGCAGGCATATTACTGCCACGGATCATAGTCACTGCTTGCTGTTCTCCTGGAAGAATTATACTTAAGCAGTGGTTTCAAATAAGCCACTTTCTGACTTAGATGGATTTATTCTATCAAAGCTATCCATTCTTCATCAGGGGGAGCCTCTTTTATGTCCACAAATGCTGGCAGCAAAGAAGGTCTAGAACTGCATTAAAGCTATGGGGATGTGGGCAAAGACAGCAGGAGTTTTGACAAAGGCAGCAATTCAGTTGGTTTGCTGCGGTTGAATCAATCAATTAGGGAGCAGCACACTCTCTCATCACTCCATATTACGGGAGAAGAACCAAAGAGCCTAATTCTTTTGAGGCCAACCTTCCAGAGTTGGGGGTGGGGGTGCATTCCTTTGGTAGGTATGGATGAGCTTATCTCCATTTCATATTTTTCCAACTGTCAATCTTCCACATTTCCAGATCATTTTACATTAGAAAAAGCAGTCTTCATGGGGGGGGGGAGCTACCACAATTCTATTGTGAACTTCTCCTGATATGCATATTTTTGCATGCAATTACACACACACACACACACACACACACACACATATATATAATATTCTGATGCACACTTTATCTAGCTAGCAGATGAATTTTTGTACACGTTGCTTGACTGGAGTACCTACTGCATTGAAAATTCAAAGAAGTGTGAATTTTGAAGGCTGTCTATTGCTTTGGATTGCATAGTATTTCAGAAAATGCAAATTAGGTAGGTTCACCTTTAAATGAAAATCACAGGTGCTGGGTTGACCTAAGGTTGAAGGGGCCCAGCTCATGCATGTGATGTCATATGTGTGGCATGTGACATCACACATATCTCCCAATGCTGCACAGGGTGGTGCAGCCTTCTGCTAGATGTGGGAAGGCCCAATGGGGCCCAACACAGGCCACAGAATATTGAAGGGGGCCTTCTCCTTGGAAATTGGGGGGGGGGGCTCAGCCCCCACCCCCATGGTGCCTCTGATGCAAACTGAGACTACATTTGTCCACAAAGCACTATGTTCTCACTTTAAACTGTCATGACTTCCCCCAAATAATGCTGGAAGCTGCAGTTTGGGTTAGGGTACTGAGAGTTGTTAGGAGACTCCCATTCCCCTCCCAGAGCTACCATTCCCAGAGTGGTTTAAGAATCAATCCCACCTCCCTGGCATTATAGCTGTTTAAGGACAACTGAAGACCAAGAAAAGCAATGGAGGAGAGTGTGCAGGAGAGGCTGCAAAGGTGTGTGGTCTGGGGAGAGTCCCAGGAGCTCGACAAAGTCCTGAAGGGCTGCATCCAGCTTCTGAGCCTGAAACTCTCCATTCCTGCTCTATGTTATTGATCTCAGAACAATATTTCATCCCTAGCACTTCCTTATAATTATTTCCACCACCACTTGCCTTCCCCTAAATCTCTAAAGCAGCTGCTAGGTTTTCTTCCTCCAGTCATCTCCTGTGCCTTCAGCACTTACATCAGCAGAGCACATAAGTCTTCCCTTTTGCATATCACAGTTGAATTTCTGCATGTATTTCAACTGCTGAAGGCACAGTAGTCCCGTGATTTCTTGCTAAAATCCTGTAACTTTTTATACCTCAAATGTTCTGGGTTATTTTTGTTGCACTTTAGCTCCTCCAGACATCGATGGTGTGGCAGCATTGGGGAAGCATTGCAGAAGAAACAAAAGCAGATAAACCCACCACTTACGCACTATTGTTGTTTCAAGAACATGTTGCAAAATACACGTGCAATAAAATAGCACTCTACAGGGGCCACTAATCCCTGGAGAATTATTCTTGGAATGCATTCTACATTGGATTCATGTGTTGTTCAAGATTCCCAGGGGAAATTCCCACTTTCATGCCTGCTAAACAGTTTAAAGGAAACCCTCGGTGTGTCACTTTTAAGCTGGGGTCATGAATATTGTGTGTAGTAGGTAAGGGTGTGAACTGTGAGCTAGCAGGTCCTATTCACAAATAGCCAGTATGATACTTGTAGCTGAAGTGGGGTGGGGTGGGGGGGACAATAATGGGATATATTCTGGCATCTGTATCTATTTGAATGCGTAGTGTGCATACAAACACACACACACACACACACACACACACACACACAAATGGATCTCCTGTTATCTAGTTTGGGAGGAAGAAATTACTTCACACACTGATAGTCTGCTGGCCTTGTGCGCTCATAAGAAAAACTGAACAGCAGCCACTTACATCGTGCACACACTAAACGATAGTACTTGTATTTCTCCAGATAAGAGCCTGGAGAACAAGTGGCCTGAAACCATTTGCCCTACTGAGAGGATAGCCCAATTAAGATAATGGCCAAGGTGCCCTTGCTCTGTGCTGTTTTCAATTATACATGAATAAAAAAATGTTAAATCAATATGCCAATCTGCTCTTCCAGTACCCTCTAATAATAAAAAGGCTTTGAAGGAGCCCCAAAATGTCAGTAACATGGGAGATGCATAAAATGCACTAGGGCACAATCTTGCATCCTCAGAGAGTGATGGTTGAGGCTCTATCTGGCCCCAGGATCATTTACAATGTTATTAAGACCTGTAGGGTCAATTCAAAGGGCCTTAGGAATAAGACTGCTAATATATCTAGATGATATCTTAATAGCAGCTCCATCAGAGGAACCTCCATTAGTTCACATAAAGGCCACAATTCATTTATTAAAAGCCTTGGGCTTTGTAATAAAGGAGTGGAAAAATCAATCTTTTCACTTCAAAAATCAATAGCCTACTTACATTTTTTGGGGGGTGGGGGTGGGGAAAACACTCGGACCATGACAATAATGATACCTTGGGAAAAGAAAAGAGTTAATACCAAAAGGAGGCGGGGGAGGGGGAGAGAGAAGTGTCTTCCGAGGTAAAAGACTTTCAGGTGCATTATGTGGTTAGACATTTTTCTGTCATCTCATTCCCTTTTCAACTATTTCCAGATTGTATAAAGAGCTTGTAGCTGAGCTGGCCTTCAAACGCCACACCTGTGCATTTGAGGCAGAGTGGAGGTGGCAGATTAGATTTCAGGAAGTTTAAAATATTCTGTAGTTGCATGGAAAGTGACCTAACATAATTAAAGTGAGTTCAGCATATCATGCTTCTGGGGAGGGGTCATAGCTGATGGAGCAGAGTCATAGTTGTGGATGTAGACAGTCTCAATTCAATCCCCAGTATCTCCTGGACAGCTGCTGCCAGTCATTGCAGACTACAGATAAACCAATGATCCGACTCACTATGATTTTATTATTTTATTATTTATACCTCGCCCATCTGGCTGGGTTTCCCCAGTCACTCTGGATAGCTTCCAAAACATATAAAGACAAAACAAACCGTCAAACATAAAAAACTTCCCGATACAGCGCTGCCTCTTCTACACATGTTCCAGCTTGTCAATATCCTTCTTAAATTGGGGTACCCAGAACTGGACACAGTTCTCCAGGTGTGGTTTGACCAAGGCAGAATACAATGAAACTGTTTCTTCCCTTGGCTGGGACAATTGACGTCTGTTGATACGTTTGTAAGGTAAATCTGTTTTGTCATATTCAAGTGGTGTTATCTTTTTACTTAGAATGACGAAAGCTAATTCTGGTGTTTTGAGTAGGTGTTTATCACCTATCATATGCACAAATCTACTTTCATTTGTATATGATTTGATTTAATGTGTTTCTCTGGTAACTGCATCTTCCTGATCCTTTTAAGTAACTTGAAGGTAATGAAGTGAGGGAGCCACTAGGAGGTATTGGGTGACTTCCAGTTATACTACAGAGAAAACTGAGGAAATCAAATTGCAGAATTCTATGCATAGTCATTGTATAATTCAATAACATTGCAGCAATCATTGCAACAAAGGTTTACAATGCTATGAATTATCCCCTGCTTTCTGTTGGCATTGCTTCCTAAGAATAACTTAGTTCAGGGTTTGGGCAATCTTTATCTAAGCTTTCCATAATTTATAGCTTTGTGGACCAGTTATGTCATCCTACCTTTGTAAAAACTTTGTGAATTATATATTGGTTTCAAGAATAACTGTGATATGTGATTTTTTTTTTTAAGGTTTCCCGATAATGACATTGAAGGAAAACTACTAATCTGCTAAATATTTTGAAAAGTGCTTTAGTCTGTCCATTTATTTCTTTGTTCTCTATACATTCGGACACCTCTCAAGAGATCATTGACAAACATGGTGTGAAAGTTTCATTGACATTCAGACACCATTTTGAATAAATATGGTGGACCAAAATGAGACTTTGCTCATTTTTTTGGCATAGGTTTGGCTGCCTCTTGAGATAATGTTCCTAAATATGGCATGAGAGTTCTTGAGGTGGGAGTGTTTGGACAATGGATGCCATTTTTAACAAAGGTGGCAGACTGAAACATGGCTTTCACGTGACTTTGCTATGTATGGTTTTTGGCATAGTTTTGGCCAGCTCTTAAGCTATTTCTACGAAACTTGGCAGAAGGATTCCTGAGATGGGATGAGAGTCTACTTCAATGTTTTGTTGCCAGACACCATTCTGAATCCAGATGGTGGACCAAAATGACTTTAGATTGATTTCAAGCAAATTTTAAAATATAGTTCTCCTCAAAAAGTGAGTTCTTGTCAAAAAACAATTTCACTCAGCTATTTCACATTAAACGCCCTAAACTCAGACATTTGCTATTGTCATCACAAATTATTATTTGGGGAACATGCTTATAAACATCAGATCATAACTTAAGAAGTATTAAGAGAGTCATCTGCCTTTTTGTTCAAAACTGATCAAGCTTCAGCTTGAAAACTGAAGTTTTTGCCCGCAGATGTATCTACGCCAAATTATAACTGACATTAAATGCATATTTGCATTTAATTTTTTGAAAACCACAGTTTTCAAAGATCATTGACCAACAGACAAGATAATCATGGTGGGGGGTCATGTAAGATGTGGAGGGAGTAACTTAACCCTTTAAATTCCTGCTATGATCCTTAGGTGAATCCGTCTTCTGAAGCTAGTACTATCTTCGGGGGATAAATCTCCCATTGCAAATCTCTCCCGAATGCAAATAACACTTTTAGAAGTTTTCCTAAAGATCATAGCAGTTTGCAGTTATTTTTGTGAATCAAGAAGGAGGGTTGGGAGAAGAAATGAGGGGTGGCTTCTCTGTGTTACGACTTTCCATATTTGTGTGTTATTGGAACTGTAGAGTTTGTGCATGTGTGCCTGGATTTGAGAGAAGTATTTGTCAGCTAGCCAGCTGCATGTGTTGCTGCACTTAGCAGAGAAACACTCCCGGCAGCCAGCCATAAATTCCTTTCTTTATTTCCTTCTGACAAGATTACATGCAGAATAAACAAAGCGACCTGTCTCTCATGGCGCATTGCTCTAACTACTTTCTCTTTTCCCTCTCCCTCGAGACCAACAGAGCCAACGGCTCAGCCCCTTTCCATTTTCCCCTGTGACGTGGATCCCCCTCTCTCTGAAGCACCCCTTCCTCCCCAGACTCACTATCCTCTTCTCTGTCTTCTGAGGAGGACTCAGTACTGAGCAGTGGAGATTGTTCCCTGTATCCTCTAATTCTTTCCTCCCTCACTGCCTGCAGTTCCCTGACAGTATTGAGGTTTTGCATTCCTGTTTTCCTTTAGGTTTCAACAATGCTGTGTGTGAGTTTGTGTGTTTTTGACTGCTGTGAGAACATGATGTTAGACTAAATGAGTCTTTGTTCTGATCCAGCAGGATATTCTACCTTGGTGATTATAGCATGGGCTTTCTATACAAGGATACCTGTTGTGGAATCATCTTATTAAATACAAGCAGAGGTTTCTCGTTGTTAAGGCAGATGCACTCAGTGCAGTCCCAAGCCATTTACTCCTGCTGCTTGTAGTTTCTAGTTATGTCTCCTCTGTGAGAGGAGGCTGTGGTTTGTGAGGAGAAGTTGGTGGCCCCAATAGCTAAACTCCTTAGGCTGCACCACACTTTGATTGCTAGAATATTGCCTGTGCATTTTCCTTCACAGCAAACCAATTGGCAAGAACATCCTTGTCTTCATACCTTATAAAAACAAGCACACCATAGGATCTGGAGACTTAAAAATCCTCCTCTCTATGCTTCCAACAGTGGAGGTAGAACTTAAGAGATCAGGGTTGGTAGTCATGAATGTGTTATGAATGTGTCCAATCCCTTTTGCTATATCAGCATATTAACCACTGGACTTTAGGTATTCGGTAACTAGGGTGGCGCTGTGGGTTAAACCACAGAGCCTAGGACTTGCTGATCAGAAGGTTGGCGGTTCAAAGCCCCACGACGGGGTGGGCTCCCGTTGCTCGGTCCCTGCTTCTGCCAACCTAGCAGTTCGAAAGCTTGTCAAAGTGCAAGTAGATAAATAGGTACCGCTCCGGTGGGAAGGTAAACGGTGTTTCCGTGCACTGCTCTGGTTCGCCAGAAGCGGCTTAGTCATGCTGGCCACATGACCCGGAAGCTGTACGCCAGCTTCCTCGGCCAATAAAGCGAGATGAGCGCCGCAACCCCAGAGTCAGCCACAACTAGACCTAATGGTCAGGGGTCCCTTTACCTTTAACTCCTTTTTAAACAGACATCATGCAATGTAAACATTTCCCCCCAATACAGAAGTTGTTACCTTAAATTACCAAGTGCAAAAGTCTAATTATTTGATGCCATGACAGTATTTGTCTGAGATGCATGACCTTTTGCAGAAGTTACTTCACTTCATGAGCAGGTATTACTGAGCTTATGGTAATGTACCTGTGAACACTCTATACTGTCAAGATTGTTGTTGCTGGTGACTCTGGGATAAGAACTCAGGATTAGGCATTAGAAACCATTTAAGGATGTACTAATCCACTTTGCAAATTGGAAAGTCAACATCTTATTTCTGACGAAGAGGCAGGCCAACTGTATCTTCTATTTCCTTGTGATTTCTGCACATTTAAAGCATTAACAACAACCTCGTATATTATATATTATAAAAAGGCACTAAGGTACAATGTCATCAATAGAATGTTGTATCAAATGTAAGGAGTGGGAGTTTTCAGTTGAATGTGTTTTGGTAAAAAGTGTCAGGCTGCAGAATTCTGTATTATGTGTGCAAAAAAACAGAGAATGACATTATCACATGAACTTTATCACAGAATGAGCTGACTTTTATTTGTCTTCTCTGAGTTTTAGAAAAATGCACGGTGCATTTGTTAGGAATGCCAAAGCTATTACACAGATTGAAAAATATAACAAATCCTCAATAAAAAAAAGGTCAGTTGTATTTGCTTCAAGGCTAAGAATAGCCAATGGAAGATGTTTATATGTCTACCCTGAGTTCCAGAAACATTTAGCAGAGGACGTCATAAAGAGCCATTCAGCATTTCCTAATTTCTCGTTGGAGGATATTTTGGCAGTGACATTTGAAAACATGGAAACTGTTAGTAGAATTCCAGTAGCAGTAATGACTGATTTATCTCTATAAATGTGTCCTATTTTATGCTTAAGATTAGGATGCTAAGACCCAAAGCAGATGTAGGAGAATAAACAACCACAATGATAATACTATGCAAACAGATGATAAATGTAGTTTATGAATTCTTTCTTCTTCAGGACATTAAGACAACAAGAAAAATGGGGGAACGATGGTGAAAGGGACTTTTTATCCAGATTCAGAGGCAGAATAATTCTGACTACTAGATGGTGGACCAATCCCAAGGAATGGCAATAACTTTCTTGCTCTGCTGTTAATTTCTCTAAATATCCAGGAAAAAAACACCGGACAAGGACTTTTCATACTCCCAAACAGATACCATCATATGACTGACCAGAAAACTGACTGCTGAGCACTAAAGAGCTCTGGGAGTTATTATTTTAAAAAATAAAATACAAGAGTGTATTGGAGAATGTTTTTAAAAATGAAAAGTTTCATTTAACTTACCAGTATTTAAAACACTGGAGAGGGAAATCCTCTGCTGCTGTCATTTAATTTGAGTGGGTGGAGAGATTTCTCAGAACTACAGTGATACCTCAGGTTACATACGCTTCAGGTTAGAGATTCTGCTAACCCAGAAATAGTGCTTCAGGTTAAGAACTTTGCTTCAGGATGAGAACAGAAATCGTGCAGAGATGGCGCAGCAGCAGTGGGAGGCCCCATTAGCTAAAGTGGTGCTTCAGGTTAAGAACAGTTTCAGGTTAAGTACAGACCTCCGGAACGAATTAAGTACTTAACCTGAGGTACCACTGTATTCAGGTTTCTGGTCAGCCATTCAGGCTTCTGGAAAACCTCATGAAGGTAATTTTGGAGTAGCCTTCTCTAAGCAGGCATTCTTTGAAAGAAGGAGACAGAGAAACTAGCTGAAAGTGACTGTAAATAATGGCTAAAAGCAGAAAGAGACACCACTCAGAAACTCCATAATGATTTTTTTTTGGGTAGGAACAAGAGCAAGGCCATCCCCATACACAAATGTTTCTTCGATAGTCTCCTGATGACCTTTACACAGGGATTCACCCCCCCCAGACATTCCCCCACATGAATGGTTGAGGGTGGGGAAACAGGCAAAAATATTAGCACATCGCTAATTCTGACCAGGTTGCATAAGGTATGTCTTATGAATGCCCAAGACACAACTAAAATTGTCTTAGTTCAATGCCTGAAATTGTCATCTCCACCTGTAGTTGAAAACATTAGACTTTCAACACTGGACAAAAAGGAAGGAGGTACCATTTGTAATTGTCAGACTGGAAATAAAAGACACAGGACAAAAAGTATGGAATTAAACAAGGCCACTAGCTACTACTTAAGTAAAAAAAAAGCTAAAGGACCCCTGGATAGTTATATCCAGTCCAAGGTGACTATGGGGTTGTGGCACTCATCTCGCTTTCAGGCTGAGGGAGCCAGCGTTTGTCCTCAGCCAGCTTTCCAGGTCATGAGGCCAGCATGATTAAACCGCTTCTGGCACAACAGAACACCGTAACGGAAGCCAGAGCGCACGGGAATGCTGTTTACCTTCCCACCACAGCGGTACATATTTATCTACTTCCACTGGCGTGCTTTTGAACTGCTAGGTTGGCAGAAGCTGGGACAGAGCAACAGGAGCTCACTCCGTCGTGGGGATTCGAACCGCTGACCTTCTGACTGACAAGCCCAAGAGGCTCAGTGGTTTAGACCATAGTGTCCCAGCTGTGTCCCAGCTACTACTTAAGAACCTCAAAACTCAAGAACTTACCAACTTATAAACTTGGTAGGAGAAATGAGACCAACTGTGGGAAATATGCAAATCCTTCGTCAGGCTCCTAAGCCTGGGTAAGGAAAGTTAGCTGGTTCTAATTCCAGCTCGCTCCCCTGATATTCATTAAGAGGAGAAAGGTGGTTTTACCCACTCAAAGCCCCACAACTCTTAGGTGACTGACAGAGGTTAACCTCAATTGTGAGCCAATTGCGACGCCCTCAAAGCAAATTTCTGGAATCTCAATTCAGCTGAAAAGTGCCTCTGAGTAATTAGAATTTCTGTTAGCATCTTCCCTTGCCTGCACACACCTGCCAAGTGATCAAGACCAATCAAGTCAATCAAATCAGTCTCATCATGCAACACCCACTACTAACTGCTCCTTTCCAGCAGTACAGTATGGAGCAGGTGAACAAAAATTTCTCCTGCCAGCCAAACATAGCAAGAGAAGAAAATAATTATTCTCAGCCCCAACTATGGTGACCTGTTCTATTTACACTGCATACTAGGAGGGAAGGCTGTGTGCCATATCTTGTGAAGGAGGAGGAAGCCAGCAGGAAGTCCTTCTGTATTCTCTGCCTGCTTCTCCTGTGTCTTGATCCTAGCATCCTTTTCAAACTGGAAGTGGCTTATTGCCATTCTTCTGGTTCCTCCACAAAGGTGCTCTTGAGTAGAATCCTTTCAGAGATGGAACAGGAGCTAAGTTGCCCCAGGAAATGGACAAACAAGATGGCTATTCCTTTTCCAGTGAAGGCTATTATTTATTCTGTTTTGGAATATACACTGTGACACCGAAAATTTGGATCACATTATATTAATATAAAACATCTTATATTAAAAACAACAACAACCAAGCAACCATCTGTGGCGATCACACAGGGTCCCCGGACGTTTCACGGTCTATTGACCCTGTGCCACCACTGCGGTTGCTTCCTTCGCTGCCACCACCCCGTTTCTCACGGGACACACGGAGTCCAGACAGTTGTTAACATAAACCATTAATCAAGTTTATTTTTAAATGCAGGAACAAGCGTATGGTTACAGTTTATTTTTCTCGTGTCAGTTTCCTAATCTTAGTTCCTAACAACTCCAAACTGATTATTCCAACTATCTATCTGACTCAACCTAACAATTTCTCTCACTCTCTCACAATATAACTCGACCAACCCCCTGCCTATTCCACCCTCTTCCTTCTCCAACACCCAAGCCTCATCTCCCAACTGACTAACCTCAACTCCCAACTCCCAAACCTCAACTGACTTTCAAAACCTCCCACTCTATCTTTTACTTCCCCCTTGCATTCTCACTGGCCAATCACATCACACCCATTTTAACCCTTTCCTTGTCCCATCCTAGGAGGCAATCGCCACACCATCTAAACAGAATTTCAGCAAAAGTTAGCTCCCAGAAACAAGTAAAATAGAGATCTCCATGCTTCAACATCATCCTTCAAACTTGTTGATGCATGGATTCCCATAAACTGAGTCTATAGCAAAAGAGAAATGATGGCAGTGGTGGTGTGAGTGGTGTGTTTGTAAGACATGGAGGTACCATTTCATTATTCCTTCTAACATACCAAATGCTGGACATAGTATCTTGTTAACCTGAGGTCGTCTCTCAGATTTCAGTTTCAGTAGGATTTGAATGAGGTTATTGAAAGCAGTCATTCTTAAAAGAGAAGGGCATTCCAAAATTAATCAAAAGATATGCACTCATTCTGTGTTATCGACATGTTTTTTCAGATACATTCTAATTTTAATTTTAACAGGGCCATTTCTTATTAAATGAGTTCTGTTTGGCATTGTTATATCAAAAGCAATTTCACAGGTGTTTATGCATAATATAACTTTACTGATTGAACCAATGTTAATAGCAGGGTTTCAGAAGTCTTCTGGTTTCCCTCCCAACATTCTTACCTTACTGAAAGGGAAACATAATGAACTACTTTAATAATAAAACCTTAAAATGAGGTGAACACATTAAAATTGAATTACAATAAGTACATAGGATTCACAGCCAGTCAATGAGCAACAGATCTCCAAAGGGATGATCTTACTTTCCTCTCCTTGGATCTCTGTACCTTTTAACTAATAAGGCTATATGTTTAGCAATTCGTTGTATTAGTTTTGAAAAAAACCTGTACAGGCTCTATGGGTTTTCTGAGGCATGACCTATGAACAGCAGTGTCCTTATTGCCTGGTAATCTAACATTTTCTAGCTGACTGCCCATTGCTGCATCGCTGCCTCTTACTATACATTAACAAGGGAAACGTTGCTGATTTCCACATAGTATTTATCACTCCCTGTACCTCTTAAAGCTATGTGTCTATGGACCATAGCTCCAATATTTCAAGAAATCAGAAAACTAGCATACCTGATCACATATTACCCCAAAATGGTAAAACGCTAGATTAGCAGAACACGTTCTCCCTAGATATAATCGTTGTTGAAATTTCATCCCACAAACAGATGTAGCCTTATTGCATCACCTCTATCTAATCATAGGGCTGTGACCTGAAAGCAACATTTTGGACTCATGGAGCTAATGGCAGAAGCAACAGTTTACATCTGTTGGATCCAGACTTAGTCATGCTCAGAGCAGAACATTTGAAATCAATGGGATTTAAGTCAGTCAGGACTTACAGAGCAATCATAACCATGTCTACTTAGAAGTCCTATTGAATTCAATGGGACTTACTCTTGGGTATGCTAAGTTAGGATTGCAGTCCCATTGATTGAAGAAGAAGAAGAAGAAGAAGAAGAAGAAGAAGAAGAAGAGGAGGAGGAGGAGGAGGAGGAGTTCGGATTTGATATCCTGCTTTATCACTACCCGAAGGAGTCTCAAAGTGGCTTCCTCCCCCACAACAAACACTCTGTGAGGTGAGTGGGGCTAAGAGACTTCAGAGAAGTGTGACTAGCCCAAAGTCACCCAGCAGCTGCATGTGGAGGAGTGGGGACGCGAACCCAGTTCCCCAGATTGCAAATCTACCGCTCTTAACCACTACACTACACTACACTACACTACACTACACTACACTACACTACACTACACTACACTTTACTTTAAGCATGACTAAATCTGGATGCAACCCTATGTGGGCTTCTACAATAAGAAACACTGAGTTCTGAGACTGCTTCAGCTGTGAGATCTAAATTGCCCCAATAAAATTTGACTAGAAAGCCAGGAGAAGCAGCCTCTGAATTGGCTTCCAAAGATTGTCTTCAGTTGTCGGTGGTAAAGAAGGCTATGGATGCCCTTCATTTATTTCAACAGTGCACTGCCCTGCCATCTTGAGGGCAACCTCCACCCACAATTATTAGCATGGATTGGTTTTTAATATATTTATGCCCTCAAGAGGGGCTGTAAATAAGGGTTATAAGAATCTGGTGTCAGAGGCAGTTTTAGGGAAGTGCAGTTCGGCTGCAGGGGGAACCACAACAGTGATATGGTGCAAGAGGCACAAGAGGCAGGGGGTGTTGAATTTTAGTGTTGCACCTAGTGCCGCTGAAATTTGAGATCCCAAAGTCTGCGAATGCTGGTGTTAGTGTAGGAGCACAAATATGATTTGCAGCATCCACACACTGCCTATCTCTGTAAATTGTGCTGGAGAGTTTCAAGAACACTGGTGCTTTGGGGACACCAGACTGTGGCAGAAGAACAAATGAAGGAACCTCATGTGCCATCAGTGGTCTTCTTAGGTAGCTAGCAGATGGCTGGACAGCTACCTTCTTTTCAGTATACATTGTCAATGTATTCCCATTTCTGGTATCCAGTCTAGTCACCTCATTTCACCTGCAGAAGGTGAGGTCATATTGATAAGAAACAGTTGCCCATTTCTAGATGAGAGCATATCCCTGGGCAATGAAAGCTAGTCCACTAGGTCTTTTCAGGCATTGCCTCACCAACCTCACAGCTCCACCTGCTTGTATTCTGACTTACAGGCAATCCAGGGGATATCACTGCAAGTCAGCTTCTGCTTCCTTAGTGTCAGTGTCATCCCTATAGAACTCAGGAAGGAAGAGTACAGGGACAAAAATAAAAATAGTTGACTCTGCCTTTGATGGCTTCTGCCTCCATTGGCTGTTGTTATCCCTGCCTTCTGCCCTCTCGGTGCCAATGGGCACCAGCTAACACTGTCCCTGGGTACCATGTTTTGACCCACCAGACCCAGCCACTGCCAGGCTCCTCTGTTGAGAGTTGGGTGGGCAGGAGTAGCTCCCATCCATGCATACTTTGAGACAACGTAGTCATATCTGAATGGAATATTTTTACTCTCCTATTCCAAGCAATGGGGGAAACCTTTAGTTCACCATATCCCAGCAGTGCACTGCCCTCTCCTCTAGGAATAAGAAGTTGATAGTTTACACAGAAATGTTGATTCTCTTACCTTTTCTTTTCCAAATACTTTTTATTGCTTTTTTGTAACAACAACAAATAAAACAAATACTCTTACATTCAAAAATCTGTATGTCTTCTTATTTACCCTGTGCCTTATTGATTCTCTTACTTTGAAGGAAGATACACCTTTGTGGTATTTTGTTAGTGAGTTATGCCTGTAGAGGAGCTTTGTATTTATGAAGAAATACAAAGTTTTCATGTTTTATTCTATATTATGTATATATTATGTTTCTATAGTGTCAAAAATGTAGTAAGATTTCCATTCTCACTTGGCACTAGTAACGCCAACCATACATTTGCTTCATAATCTTTTATTTTTTGTCTCAAGGAAAATAGTCTGAGGCTATGTACACCATATACCTGTAAAACACATTTGAATCACATTATTTCCCTCAAATGATAATGGGCACTACAGACCCTCCAAGTGTCCCTATTTTCCAGGGACGTCCCTCATTTAGAGAAGCCATCCCGGTTTCTGATTTGATCCCGGAATATCCCACTTTTCCTTAGGATGTCCCTATGTTCATTGGAGAAATGTTGGAAGGTATGGTAGGATGTCCCTATTTTCACTGGAAATATGTTGGAGGGTATGGAGTTATCTGACCCCCGAGACATCTGAAGGCAATGCTGTATAGGGAAGGATTTTTGCTGTTGTTTTTTTAAAAAAATGTTTACTGTTTTATTAACTTTATATATATGTTGGAAGCTGCCTACAGTGGCTGGGGCAACCCAGTAAGATGTGTGGAGGTATAAATAGTAAAACTATCATTATGGAACGGGACATCCCTATTTTCATTGAAAAAATGTTGGAGGTATGGTACTGTAGTTTATCCATCACAGAGTTACAATTACAGCAACCCCTAACAAACGCTAAATGCCCAAAATTTGCTGCAGGGGACCACGTGCTTCAGAAGTGCTTTAACACTTAAAACATATGCCACCTTATTCAAAGTGATCCACCTTATATATGACAGCCAGTGTGGTGTAGTGGTTAAGAGCAGTGGACTCATAATCTGGTGAACCGGGTTTGCGTCTCCGCTCCTCCACATGCAGCTGCTGGGTGACCTTGGGCTAGCCACACTTCTCTGAAGTCTCTCAGCTTCACTCACCTCATAGTGTTTGTTGTGGGGGAGGAAGGGAAAGGAGAATGTTAGCTGCTTTGAGACTCCTTCGGGTAGTGATAAAGCGGGATATCAAATCCAAACTCTTCTTCTTCTTATATGCCACCTTATTCAAAGTGATCTAAACATTGGATTAGAAATGGTGGTTCTTTCTTCTGTGACCTTATCAAATCACACCTCACTTCATACTCCCAAATATCTTCAGGGTACCACTGTGCCTAAGTTTCCTTGTGCTTTTCTTTTATCTAGGCCCAAAGACACCTTAAAGATCACTGCACTGAGATCACCAAGGAGCATAAACTGGATTAACAGGTGACTCTACTAGGAGCTAAGCACTTTCCTATAATAAAATACAATTCCTTACTTTCATGAAATGATTATATACTTCTAAATCTTTGGCATTATGGTTATTTCTGAGCCTCCCTATGTATCAAAAGTTGTGACATTACTTTGCAGAAGATAATGGAGATTCAATTACTTTCATAGTTTATCATCCTGAAAAAGAACATGGCCACATAGTAAAATGGATATTTTCTTTATATGTAAATCCTGCTGAATTACTTAAAATACGTAAGAAAAGTCAGGTGACTGCTCTTTTCATCTTTAAACAGAATGCCACATAATTCTTTCTCTCCTCTCCCTCTCTCTCTCTCCCCACTCCCTCCCTCTCTTTTTCATATGCTAGATTAACCCCGGTTTAATTTGGGGGGGGGAGGTGCAAATTGCAATTTGTGTATCTTTGCACGCACTGATGTACAGCACTTTTCAAATCGCATGAAAAATGCAGCACCTGCAGTTTGCTTGATAGAAAATATTTACAGTAACTATCTCTGGGGTAGAGAAGGGGAGCATAATTACACTACTGCAGATTCTCATGCTTAGTTTAGAGAAAATGCATAATATGTTAATGGAAGGGTTTTAAGTGAAGCAGAGTGAAATAACACAAATAAAAACACTTCCGTCAACTAATACCAAATGTTAATCAAGGGCATGAGCCTGCATGGGTGAAGGAAGCACTTTTGAGTCCTTTTTATTTTAATGGGAGTGAATTAGGTGCACACTTAGAAGTCCCGCTAATTTCAGTTGGAGACTTCAGTGTATCAGTTTAGCAGGATCAGGCTCAACCCAAAAGTACATAATGCATTTCAAAATCCTAACCATATGGGTAGCTATATTTCTTTCCACCAAGCCTAGTTTATCTCACAAGAGCTATGAAGTCCAGACACGATCAAGACAAAGTTAAGTCCCACTAATTTTCACTGAGTAAGGAATGTTGCAATCCTCACCGCTTATATGGTATGGGAGGAAGCCCCATTGAAGTAAAAGAGAGTAAATATGCATAGAACTGGGCAATAAAGCTCTTCTACTGAAATCAAAAAGCTAAATCATATCCATCCTTTTATATTTGATTCCTATGTTTATTTTGTAATTTAGACAACACTTAATATCACAGCTACTGCTGGAACCAACCATCCTTCCATAATTTCCTTTTTCTCTTATAGGATAGAAGTCAAGGGCTAGCAGTGTAAGACACAGGGTGGAATTCAAAATTGATATGGGTACTAGCCATAATATGGCTATAAGCCATGATGGTTTTGCTCTGCCTTGGTGGTCAGAGACAGTAAATGCTTCTGAATAGCAGTTGCTAGAAACCAACTGGAAGGAATTTGAGGTGATGGCTTGATTGCTGTCTTCCAATAGGCATCTAAGTGGCCACTGTGAGAACAGGATATGGGAAGAGATGGGCCATGGTCTGATCTAGCAGAGTTTTCTTATGCGAATACAGTTATTCCATCAGCACAAACATTCTTGTTTGTAAGACAGAGCGATCTCCCCTGTCCTCATTGCCCCCACTCATTGTTACATGGAAAACCATATATAACCAAATCAGTGCAGTTTAGAATATTTTGGTCTGCCATCTTGATTCAAATTGGTGTCCAACCATGCCCAAACATAAACAAAAAATGGTCCCGGAATCATCATACCAAATTAGGTGGTGGTATCTTCAGAAGTGTCCAAATGTAAAGAGAACAGACAGGAAGACAAAACACATTCCAACATACATTGTAGAAGTTATTGTTATTGTACCTCCCCAAGCGACAAAAGCCCCAAATAGCCTGTTTGAAATCAGATTGGTATTTGCGGTCTTTTCAGCTGCTCACACAATACGTCCTTTTTAATGTAGATGCTACAAAGCTTATAAACAAAAACTCCTTCCAGCTTAAATTGTCCTTATGAAGGAATGAAAGTAAAAGCACAGATAAACATGATTATGAATGACACCCGTTTATTTGCTGTATTTATAACAGAAATCCCATTATGCAGACACTTTGATGGATGTGATAAAAGAGAAGTTTCCTGAATACAGGCCGAAGGATTGTTTGTAAATCTGAACATTCTAAAACGTTTCTCTGTGTCTGTAGCCATTGAAATGCCTTTAACTTCAGATGAAATGGGAAAGAATAGATTTGAATCCTTTCAATGTGGTTCCTATTGAAACCAGACAGGCACTTACAATTTTGATATTTTTCTACCACTTGAAAACATTCCTGTTATGCCAAGTGTTTTCAGAAAATTAATTTGTTTCAGTGCGGATCATTTGTTCTGTATTTTACAAATTTATAATTTTGCGATGCCTTAATTATCTTATTGTACACTATCATGATATTTATTATTTATAAAAAGCCAACTCACAGAAAGTAAATAAATCTGCTATATATTTTGGAAAGTGGTTTGCCTGCCTGTTTTCTTTGCATCTGGATACCTCTTAAGAGATCATAACCAAATTTTGCATGATGGTTCCTGAGCAGATTTTTGTCTTATGTTTGGATACAATTGGATGCCATTTTGACTCAAGATACACTCTTTCAAAACTGCACTTGTTTTATCCACTGATTTCAAAACGACATGGACTTTCACCCTAAAAAATCCTGAACAACGCTGGGTACAAGGCTGCTAGTACTTTTATAAAATAAATAAAATGAATCATGCCACCAATGGGAGCAACAAACCTAGAGTGAGCAAGCACACTTTGCGTTGTTTGAAGCGTTTACCCCGCTTGTCTGTCTAAAACATCTTAATCACATAACATTGGAAACAAACCCCTGAACACCCAAGGCATGCCTTGAAGACACCTGATGAGGTAACCGTATTGAATTGAAGGATGAATCATATTAGTTCATCCCTGGAAATAAAGCACTAGAAAGACACTCCGGAAATCATGCTCATGCTAACCTGAGTACCATATATATATGCAAAGAAGAAACATCACAGATCATAAAGCAGCAAGAGCCAAAGCCAAATTAAGCAGGAAAAACCCAGAACCATGCCATAGATGCCCTGTTCCCCTTGCTCTCCTATGGTAGTGGTTAGTTAGGTGTCTCAAGCAGGGTGGTGTTCCTCACCTGCCTTCTCAATGATGAACATCACTTCCGGTACCCAAAAGGAGGAGGCGTGCAGTGCGGAGAGCTCCATGCAGCATGGATTCAATAGCAGAAGCATTGGATTGGCTCCGCCACTGCACCCATGCCATGCTGATCTCCCTGGGCCTCACCCCTCCCACTCTTGGAAACTGGCAGCAACACTCAGCATTGGAACAATGCACTGTACGACCAATCACTATTGTTTTCTGGAGTCAATGTCCGACGGGCAATGTGGTGGGTTTGGTACTTTTGAGTGGAGGCAGCTAAGCATCTTCAAGCAGCAGTGTCAATGTCTCCAGCCCACAGATACACCGTGGCCTTTCTCAAAGGAAGGTCCAGTGAAGAGAGTTGCACCATTGATTAATGATGATGATGATGCTCAAAGCATCTTCAAGTAGTTTTTGTCTTCTTTCTTCTTTGGTGATCAGTCGTAGCCGAGTAAGATTATCTTCCATAAACATGGTTTTAACAATGTGTCCATATGTGTTTGTAGCAGAGGTGGGGGGGTTTGTAGGGTTTTGTTTTTGTTGTTCTGGTTTTTATTATATATTTTGTGTTTTTATCTTGTATTTTTATTCCATGCACAGCCCTAAGATCTACGGGTGAAGGGCTGTATACAAATTTAATAATAATAATTGCAGTGTCCAGCACTTCCCCTTCCACATTTCCTTCTCCAGAACAGAAAAGCCTGAGGGAGAGTGCTAATTTTGAGATAACACAAGACCTTCTCCCCAGCTTTGGAGCTGCAGAGGCAGTAGTGATCACTGCATTGCTTCTGAGTAAATCTCTGCCCTCTGCCCACACTGCACTTTTGATATCAAGATGGATACACTATGACCTTTGATGTTGATTTAAGTGCTCTGATAATCACATATGTTCCAATGCCACACCATTTCATGCTTTAAAAGTCAGGTTCAGTTGCTTGTAAAGGGCCCAGACACAATTTCATGACCAGTATAGGTGGTATAGAGCAGTGTTTCCCAACCTTTTTTGGGCAAAGGCACACTTGTTTCATGAAAAAAATCTCGAGGCACACCACCATTAGAAAATGTTTAAAAAATTAACTCTGTGCCTATATTGACTATATATAAAGTAACTCTCTTTAATAGGAATCAAATAAACACAAAGAAAGTATTTTATAATTACTTTATTATGAAATAGTAAGTAAACAGAAATATGAAAAATTATAAAATACTTTATTCAGTGCGCAACCTGGGCCTTTTTGGCTGAACACAAAGCTGATATTCTGGCTGGAATCGAAGAAAGACACACACGTAGCTCTTCGTCAACAGCTCTCAGTCTCTCTCTGTATTTAGTTTTTATAGCAATCATGCTTGAAAAGCTCAACTCACAGAGATATGTAGTGGAAAATGGGAGCAATGTCAAAATAGCTTTATTTGCCAGAAGGGGGAACTCCTTGGCAGTTTCCAACCAAAAACTGTCCAAAGGTAGATCAGCAAATCTTAGCTTGAAACCACGATTTTGTCTCAGTTCAGTTAGTTCCTCCTGCTCCTGTAAAGTCATGTCCTTTCCACCAACTGATGCTGAGCTATAAGGGTCCCTAACCCAGTCAAGGCATTCAGTGGAGACTGAAGAGAAATAAAATGACAACTTCCCCTCGAGAGTTTTTAAATGTTTACCTATTATCTCACACAGTGCAGCAGTGTGAACACCTTGCCATTGCTTGGTGAGTGTGAACATTTCAACATTGCCACTTTCCACGTGTTGATGCCAGAGTTGCACCTTTGAACGGAATCCATTTATTTTATCTGTACTTGTAAGCAGGTTTTCATTTCGGCCTTGCATTTGTGTGTTCAGTTCATTCAGATGATGAAATATATCTGCCAGGTATGCCAGCCTTGCACACCACTCATCACTTGCAAGCAGCTTTGCGTAATCTGACCTCTTATTTGTCAGAAACACTTTAAGTTCCTCCCGCAGCTCATACACACGAACCAAGACCTTGCCACGCGACAACCACCGGACCTCCGTATGAAACAGCAAGGTTTTATGCTTCGCTCCCATCTCCTCACACAAAGCTGCAAATATGCGACTTTTCACGGGTCGTGACTTTACAAAGTTTACCATGCGCACAACATCATCCAACACATGAACTAGGTCTGCTGGTAAAGTCTTGGCTACGAGGGCCTCACGGTGCAAAAAACAATGCGTAACAATCACATCTGGATTTCTTTCCTTCACTCTGCTTACAAAGCCTTTGGTGTGCCCGACCATGGCTGCAGCTCCATCGGTGCAGACACTTGTGCAGTTTTCCCACTTAAGTCCTCCTTGTTCAAGGTATTCTGATGTGACCCGAAAAATTTCTTCTCCTGTTGCTTTTTCTGGCAATGCCTTGCAGAAAAAGAAGTTTTCTCTAATTGCATCACCATCAACAAAACGCACATTGGCCAAGAGTTGAGCATGTCCACTGATATCAGTAGACTCGTCAAGTTGTAATGCAAATTTCTCACTGCTATGGATCTTTTCCAAAACCACACTTTCAATGTCTGCAGACATGTCATTAATACGTCTGGAAATTGTGTTGTTTGAGAGAGGGACTTTGGCTATTTCCTTAGCTGCTTCAGGTCCGAGCATCTCCTCTACAATAGCTTTGCAGGCGGGAAGTATTAATGTCTCTGCCACAGTGTGCGACTTTTTTGACTTGGCTATAAGTTCAGCAACGTGATAGCTAGCTTTAAGACCTCTTTCATTTACCTTTGAGGTTTGTCTCATGAAAGTTGCCTGTTTCTCCGTGTTTTCACGCAGGCGAACAAAATAGTCCGCATTCTTGTTTTGAAGCAAAGGGTGTTTCGTTTGGAGATGGCGTTTAAGTTTGCTTGGGACCATAGCACTGTTAGCTAGCTTTTCACCACACACCACGCACAGTGGAGTTGGTTGGTTTGCATCTCCGGTGAAAGTAAATCCAAATGAAATATAGCTTTCGTTATATTGCCTTGTGCCAGAGAATTTGCTTGAGCTAACCATCTTTGCTTTCTTTTCATGCCCACTCATACTTGGGCTCTCATCTGGCTCCAAATTTTGTTCAGAGTCCAGTTCTTTTCTTTTCAAAAACTTTTCCATCACTGCAGTATCCGGCCATCCAATTGCCACTGACAAACGGATACAGACCCCTTTTTTTTACAGCACAGCTCGCACAAATGTACACGGAACACCCTTTTCGAATTAAAACACACAGTCTCACGAGAGCAAGGAGCAGCGATTTTATATTTTACGAAAAGAAGCCGCTAGTCCTCATGGTGACAGGGTGGAAAATATTTAAAAGCAGAACCACCTTGAGGAAGGTGGAGCCATATCACATCCGGGCAGGAGGCCTAAATTGGTGGAACGCTCAGGCCCCGCTTATTCAAAGAGGACACCAGGCAACGTCTCAGGGTATTAAGAACCCTGAGCTAGATTAATGTCCCCAAACGTCATGGTTTGTGCCAACCTACTGACACTCCACAAAGCTTCTTAACCATGTTCGTATGAAAAAAAGATGGGGTGCTGCGGCTCTCCCAACCCACTAACTACCAGCACGCTTCAACACAATGCCGCGCGCGGCAAGAGCCCAGGCTTTCTGATCCAAGCCGCTTTCCGTAGCGCTTCTGGGCAAAGCCGAGCACATGCTACGAAGCGCCCACACGTGTAGGAAAAGTCCTGGCTCAGCCGCGAGTTGGCGCAGGCAGATGCCGTCCTGGAGGCAAAAGCCGTCACGTGGCGTAGAGACCGGCGCGTAGCCTTGCGTGGGTGGGGCGATAAAGCGGCCAATGGCGAAGGAGGATAACCTGTACCCGATGTGGCTGAGGGGATTTTCTTCCTCCCTCCTTTAAATTTGGAACGTACGGCGCGCGCTCCCTTCACGCCTAGGGGGATTCCCCCCTCCCCTTCCCGCTCTCTCTCTCTCCCTCCCTCCTTTTCTCCACCCACACGCCTCCCTTTACGGCGCGCGCTCCCTTCACGCCTAGGGGGATTCCCCCCTCCCCTTCCCGCTCTCTCTCTCTCCCTCCCTCCTTTTCTCCACCCACACGCCTCCCTTTACGGCTGCTCTGCGCGTGCGCGTTGCTGCGACGCTCTTCCAGTCTTTCCCTGCACCGTGGGAGGTAAGTGCTGGCTCCTGACGCGGGTGCGTGCGGCGCCCCCTCCCCCCCCCGACCGCCTTCCTCCCACGGCACACCAGGCAACGTCTCGCAGCACACTAGTGTGCCGCGGAACACCGGTTGGGAAACACTGGTATAGAGTTGGGCCAATATATTTACCCCTCATCAGCAGTCTGATCCAGATGAAGTTCCAAAGCAGTTTCCAAAACCAGTCCAATATTGACAGCAATGCACTAATTCTGTCTGGAATTCAAAAGCATGAATTCCTTTGGTTGTGTTACTCTTGTCCAGAGAGAGAGAGACGCACTTGGCAGGCAAAGGGGGCAAAAAGCATGGCAAGCCACCAGCAGATCATCTAATTGCATCTCCCTCTGCCCACGATGGTATCAGAATATATATTTTTTAATCAAAAGCATCCTTAGAGCACTGGGCACAGCTATTGCATCTTTATGTAATTTGTATTGAGTTTTGTTGAGATGTAAACCTCTTACGAGATTCTTGAAATATAAAGCAGCATATAAGTTTATTAATAAATAAATATTGCAAAAAAGAGGAAAAGAATAGAGGGATTCATTCTGTTGTCTCCTAAATTTGGGCAACAAGGATTCTAGAAAAACTAAATGGCTTGGCTGCTGGCTTACTACATACTATTAATAATAATAATAATAATAATAATAATAATGATAAACTTCTTTAAAAACCTGCCTCTTTCCTTGTTCTGAAATGTGTTGTTTTGGATACGGAGCATAATCACCCTCTTTTTCTTTTTTTAATGTCCTAGAAATAAAAACAGCTAGCAACCCTGAGGAAAGTCTGCTTCACCTAGGATTGAATGAGTTTGTTGATTATAAATGGGAATGTATCAATAAATAATCCTGCCTGAAACATTGTGCCTCCTGCTTTTCAACTGTATTTGGGTAAGTTATCTCAGAAACGCAGCAGGTGCAGAGAGACTTTCTCATTTCTAGTGCTGTCATCACAAGCAGCAAATTTTATGGTTTTTGACGATTGACAAATGATGTTTTTTTATGGGATTGACGCTAAATAAGAATTTAATTTAGTGGGGCTGCCTTGTTGACTAGTGCACAGAGAGCCCAGCTCAAGGCCTGAGCTTATTTAGGACATTGTAACACACACAGAGAGAGATGTTGTAGTTTTTAAATTTATTTTTAAATGTATGTATTGTTTTCCCACATGTGCATAGTGAATATTACTGCATAGTACATATTGGGACACGGGTGGCGCTGTGGGTTAAACCGCAGAGCCTAGGGCTTGCCAATCAGAAGGTCGGTGGTTCGAATCCCCATGACGGGGTGAGCTCCCGTTGCTCAGTCCCTGCTCCTGCCAACCTAGCAGTTCGAAAGTATGTCAAAGTGCAAGTAGATAAATAGGTATCGCTCCGGCGGGAAGGTAAATGGCGTTTCCGTATGCTGCTCTGGTTCGCCAGAAGTGGCTTAGTCATGCTGGCAACATGACCCGGAAGCTGTACACCGGCTCCCTCGGCCAATAAAGCGAGTTAAGTGCTGCAACCCCAGAGTCATCCGCAACTGGACCTAGCGGTCAGGGGTCCCTTTACCTTTACAGAGTGAATGGCTATAGGGCAGAGCTGGAGTGCTCCACAGAGAGATTTCTCAAGTAACTATGTCTACCCACAATTCTCCTCCATCTAACTGTTCCACTTTGCTCATGGTTCCCCACTTCTTGCAGTTCGACAGTAACAAAAGAGTGAAAGGAGATTAAATGTGGTGGAATGTGGGACAGAGTTAGAGTGAGTGGCAGGTGGAGAGAGTTGAGAATGACAGTCTGAGAGAATGAGAGGGAATGAGGTGGAAGAGACAATGGTTGCATAGAAGAAAAGTTAACTGTTTAGGAGGTTAGGATATTGCCTCTCGGTCATGTTGATTTTTGCTTAGCCGAAGGACAGGACAAAGTTGGAATGAGCAACTGTTCAGTACGTCCTGAGGTAGCTTAGGGATGCATTCCTGAGTCCCTCCTGTAGAAGCACCCACCACTGGTGAGGAAGAGGAGTGCGGGGGGAGTGTGCCACCCCCGGCAGCACGATACTGGCAGGGTGCCATCACGGCTGCCCCACCCCTAGGACACGCACCAGACCCTGCCTGCTCTTTGCCCCCCGGTGCCGGAGCATGAAGCTCCGCCACTGGCACCCACAAGCCGCAAGTTGCAATACCAGTGTGGGAGAGCCAACTGCATATCATCTGAAAACAGAGAAGAATGAAGCAATGGTTTGGTTCAGTACAATGGTATCAATGCAAAGAGGAAACAAGGCCACTAATTTGGAAGGAGGATTTATCAAGTATAAGTGTTTTTTAAGGCATCATAATCCTAATAACTGCAGATGATTTTGGCTTTTACTTTGTTCTTATTGCCACAGCTCTCACAGATTTCATGTTGAAAGGCTTTCAATAAAAACTATACAACTTAAACAAACATATCCTCAGCCTAAATGAAGGTTAAAACCCTGTAAAAAATTTACAATTAGTGAAATGTTTTCCAAAGTTTAACAGTCATAATGTAAGTCCACCTGAGCATATAGATGATGATGATGATAACGATAACAACAACAACAACAACAACAACAACAACAACAACAACAACAACAATAATATTTGTACCCTGCCCACCTGACCGGGTTGACAAAACAGTTCATTGGTATCTGTCCTGGTAGGAAAAGGTGCAAAAGCTACACTCAGCCTTGTAACATATTCGAAGTGAGATCCTCTTTAATAGCTGAGGAGATAAATGAAACACATTTTATCACTGGATTCCGTACTCTCTATAAAATTGCCAATAAACATCCCCTCTCAGACTGAAGGTTTCGATAAAAGTGGTAGTGGGTTATTCTCAAGCTGATGTTAATATTTCCCTTCTCAATTGGGTATTGGCTGTTAGGGAAGAGATAGTAGAAGATTTCCAGTGCTCTCCAGTGCTGTCACTCTTCTTTGCCCCAAACCAAGTGATATTGGAGGATTTTTCTACATCAATATCTTTTTAACACCTTCATACCTTGTGTCTGCTGTCCTTAGCATTCACATCATGGGATATATGTATATATTTAAAATGTTTGCAAATATTGAGTGTTTGTGCCTGTTTAAAGATAAAGGCATTATGCACAGTCAGTACTGTCTGCCTTGGAAATAATCTATCTCTAATATAAGAGAGAAATGATGCAGGAATGTGTAATTAGCCTCTTCAGCAGCAGTGTGTGTTGTTGGCATCCATCTGTCTCAAGAGACAATGGAGTGTGCCTTTGAGGGTGAAATTAAGCTGCTGGAGAATCACAGGGCCGGTTGTGGCTGTAGGGACCGGTAACTCGTAACTGCTGCCTCCCACATCACATTTTTGCTTCCTTATTAACAAGTCTGGGCAGTGTGGATGGAGGTTCTGGGCTGCCCAGATAACAAGACCTCCCTCTCATCCACACTGATGTGGTCTAAAGGGAAGCAGAGCAATACATTTGGCACCAGTTTGGCTACAGGAATTGATGGAATTTGACCTACAAGAACTGGTCCAATGGTAAAAAACTTTACATTTTACATGATGTATTTGTTTTCATATTTTAATATTCTATTCTGCCTTAGGAGAAAGGTGGTATATAAATGCAAAAATTATATGTTTTAAAAGGATGACAGAACATCATTTTGAAGCCTATTTACCATTGCCAAGGTTGCCTCCACATTGTAAGCTGTTTTGTCTCTAATTGCAATTACTTGGGTGGAAGGAAGGGTGAGATCTGGCTCATCCGAGGATACAGCTGTAGTTATCTGGCAATGATTTCTGCAACCATGATAGCACCTTTTGAAGGTGGCATGTTCAGAAGAATTGTCTCTAGGTCACTTGCACTGTACCTAGGCATGTGCCAAGTCATACATATCCTCCATATTGTTTGCTATTACTCAAGAGATAATATGGCTAAATTTTTGACTATGTGAGTGACTTGCAGCAATGTGGTGGGAAATCATATGGCCCATGTGAATTTCCAGATCCATTTGACATCAGATATTGAAATGTCATTATCTATTTTATTTAACCAGAAATTCAGAATCTATCTCTGCCTAAGCTGACAACTACTTCTGGCTAGCCTTCTCTGCTTTAAAAGTAGAAAGGAGTGAAGCTTTTTCTATCAATAAAATTATTGGGAAAAGCTTCAGTATATGACATTCTCCTTCTCATTCAGTTCTTAAAGCCCAGATTTCTGAAAGACTCCTTTAATCAACGCTAGCAAGAGGAACAAAGACTTCTGATTTTAAGAATCGTTAGTGAAGTGGGTATTGACATTTTAGTATTTTGATGTGAAATGTATCCATACTCCACCTTTGTTTTGCTATTTCATATGCTTTGATTTGCTTTTGCAGGCCTGCCTGATATTGTTTCCTCCCAAACTAAAAAGCATGAAGGTTTTTTGAAAAGGTCTTCCTGCTTCCCAAAGAAACCAGCTTTTTCAAGGTTTGCTTTTCCTTTTTTCCAGAATATGGCTTCAACTGTGTTTCAGGCCAGCTTTTGGATTAATAAACAGCAGTGCTGATGTCAAAGAGCAAACAAAATGAGTGATTCAACCAAGGCTCAATGGAAGTGGAGTAATTGAGATAGAGACTTGCTTCTCTCTGTCCTTCCTAATGTCAGGAAGCCTGATAAAACAAAACATCAAACATTAAAAACTTCCCTATAGAAGGCTACCTTCAGATGTCTTCTAAAAGTTGTATAGTTATTTATCTCCTTGACATGTGATGGGAGGGAGTTCCACAGGATGGGTGCCACTGCTGAGAAGGCCCTCTGCCTGGTTCCCTGTAAATGTTGGTGAGCCACTCCCAATGAGTGTAGACAGTGCTGATGGTTCAGGCTCTGTGTAAGACAGCTCCCTGTATTCCTGTGTCATTGGCTGTCCTTCTCCTTCTCAACTCAGCGAGCACCAAGCACCAACAACCTGAACTCTAACTCCAGCACCCCTCTCTGATGCCTGGACCTATCATGCCTACACTTCTATTGGCCCCTGTAGTCCAGCTGCAGCCAATCATACTGTCTAACTGAAAAATCCAAACCTGCACCCACCAGTAGAAATATGCATATCTTTTTACCTTTCTTTTGCATGTTGAGAATTCTAACACCAACCCTGTCAGTTAAGGCCCCAAGTGACAGTCAAACTAACTTTCACCAGACCAGACAGAAAACTTCCCACATCAAACACATTACTATGTACGTTGCAATACAAATGTCAGAATGCATTACACAATGCCCATTAAACCTTAATTCAAATAAACAGGTTTTCTTCACAATGTTATTTGTACATTTAACTCTGGAAGGTTGTAGATGCCACATATCAGAGAGAAACCAGTGTCTACAAGACTGGATCAGAAAGTCATGGGTTCAAACGTTGTCTCTGCCATGACCTCATTATGTGGCCTTAGGCAAGGTACCCTTCTCCATTCTCAGTTCCCCAGTCTGCAGTACGGAGATACAGTCTTACCTCATGCTACGGACGCTTCAGGTTATGTGCTTTGGGGTTGCTGACTGTGGAAAACCTGGAAGTACCGGAATAGGTTACTTCCGGGTTTCGCCGCTTGCACATGAGCAGAAGCACCAAATCGCGCTCGTGCCTGCGCAGGTGCGACGGTTGCAGTCGTGCCTCCATCATGGATTATGTCCGCAACCTGAGATTCCACTGTAATAATACTGACTTACCATATTGGGGTTGTTGCTGTTGTCAAACGCTTTTATAGACTGCTTCACGGCATAAGGCCTTTGAAGTGGTGTACAAGATAACAAGAGAATGAAACACAAAGTCTAAAAAATAACAAAACCATCCCTCCAGACTTCCCAAACCACAAAACAATGTCCTCAGATATGAAACCATAAGTGACTGGGTTACAGTGTGGAACGTGACTGTTGATGCTGCCATTGCTGCAACACTGGTAAGAGAACGCCTGAAGTCTTGCACCCATGTGGCTTGCTCTGAGGTTCTGGCTGCAACCTCTCAAGCAACTTGGTTGCTAACCATGATGTCACAGCAAACAACAAATGTGGAAGATTTTAGTGATTTTCTTCCCTCTGTGGGAGCTACGATGCTGCTAACAGTATGTAGGAGGAGGTTTGGTTGGAGAAAGAAGTGAAAAGGCTTCAGGGCTTCCAGTGCCAAAGAGCAGACCTAAGCAATGGTGATGTGGTGCAAGAGTTGGGGAGAGGAGTGAGGATGTCATATGCCAGAGACCAGAGTAGTTGAAAGACCTTCCCGTGAATGAGGTGATAATGAGACTTTCAAGATTTATTGTTGTTTGTGACAGATTAGCATAGAGGAAGTCAAAGAATTAGGAATATAAGCATAGGAATGAAGATTCTTTCCTTGGATGGAGTCCCTACTTCATTAGCAGTTTAAATGTTAACACTCTTTCCTGGATTGTTTGCATTTCTAATTAAGGGCACCTCAGCTGGCTGATGATTTTGTGTTAAACATCTATGTGTTGAACCTATGCAATCAAAAGTAAGCACCCCAAGTTCAACAGAGTTTATTTGTTTAATTCCAGGCATAGGATTGCAGTTACGCCACATGGCTGATCAGCGATGTGAACCCAGGTATCCTCAGCCAAGTTCTAACATGTTACCACTGCACCCTCCTTTGCCAGATCCCTATTCTATGCCTGTCAGCTGACAACATCTATTGCAGCTGTTCTTTGGAAGTATCTCTCTATACTATATCTGCACTAGTCTGTCATCACACTATTTTCATTGGCTTTTAAAGGTAAAGGTGGCGATGAGGAAGGATGGTGCAGGAAGAAAAAGGAAAGGACTCTTAAGAGAAGGCCTTGGTGGAGGGAAGAAGGGTCTTTCTCTGTGTGGCAGTTTTAGTCCTCTGATAACAAGTGGAACAGAAAGAAGAAATTATGGAAGGGACAGATGGAAGTGGATGGGTTTAGAGACATTTGCAGTGCTGTGGAGGAGCAATAGGGGGCATTGTTAAAAAGAAAGGGGTTATGTCAGGGTCCTTCCCTTCTCGATGTACTCAAACATCTTGATATTTCATTCTTCTGCTGCCTCACATGAGAGACATAAAGAATGTGGAACCATCAAATATTCCATAATAGTTTCACACAATGTCTTTAATTCCTGGTACCATATGTGGTCTTCAACATGAAGTTCCAGATTCAGTGTACAGTGATAGCCTGGGTTACATATGCTTCAGGTTACATACGCTTCAGGTTACAGACTCTGCTAACCCAGAAATAGTACCTCGGGTTAAGAACTTTCCTTCAGGATGAGAACAGAAATCTTGCTCCGGTGGCGTGGCAGCAGCAGGAGGCCCCGTTAGCTAAAGTGGTGCTTCAGGTTAAGAACAGTTTCAGGTTAAGAACGGACCTCAGGAACGAATTAAGTACTTAACCCGAGGTACCACTGTAGTTATTTAGAGCAGCTATTTCATTGATGAGCAACATCCATTAATTGAACTTGCTCTTGAACACACAGTACCATATGTCATCATGGTGCATACATGCAAAGGGGGCTACAAAAGAGGGAGGCATGGAAATGAGGGTGAAGATAAAAGTGGGAGTACAAAAGGGGCTGCAAAACATGAGGGGATGGTGGCTTTGTAATTGGGCAGAAGGTGATAGTGTTGTAATATGTGGGAGGACAAAGAGGATGCTATCGTGGGGGTGATGTATGAGCATGAGAGGGTTTCAGAAAAGTAAGGGGAGATATAGGGTGAAGGTGAAACTTGGTGTTGCAAAACAGAAGAGAAAAGTGGCTTCAGAAATAGGGTTGGGAAGATGGAAAGGGGGTTTAGTAGTTGCATAGTGTGTGAAAGGGTCAATGGGGGAGAAGGGATTGCTGTGTGTAGCAAGAAGGTGGCAGGGCTCCCTTAGTATGCGTATGTACATACAGCATCCTGAACCTTTGGATTCTCCTTGGGGATGGAGCTAGATGGCTGTCCTGATGAGTAGACATATCAGGATTTGGCACAAATGAGTGGTCTTAAATCCATCTACAGTGGTACCTTGGGTTAAGTACTTAATTCATTCCGGAGGTCCATTCTTAACCTCAAACTGTTCTTAACCTGAAGCACCACTTTAGCTACTGGGGCCTCCCACTGCAGCAGCGCTGCCGGAGCACGATTTCTGTTCTCATCCTGAAACAAAGTTCTGAACCTGAAGCACTATTTCTGGGTTAGCAGAGTCTGTAACCTGAAGCGTATGTAACCTGAAGCGTATGTAACCCGAGGTACCACTGTACTCAGAATAACCCTCCCACCTGTGGTTTGATGGTCTATTGAAGTAAATCGGGTTCAAATAACCCTGATCCCAGTCCTTACTGCGACCTATCATAACCCGAGTCTTAGTTTTGATACATCATTATTATCAAAAGTATTTATATCCCACCTTTTACCTAAAGAACTCAAGGTGGCACACATGGTTCTCCCCCCGTTTAAACTCCACAACAACCCTGTGAGATAGGTTGGTTTGATATTCAAATTCAAACCAAACGTGGAGCCATTATATTGTACTAGAAAAGGCATCTGCAACTCGTATGAGGTGTGTGTGAGAGAGTGATACTCATGTGTCCATCACAGCATTTCTCAGTCATCCTATCAGGTGCAGCAATTTCCTATGATTTGTTACTATTGGAACAAGTTTGCAGGCGTTCACTGCTGGCAGTGGAAACACCATTTCAGCAGGCATTTCAGCAGGCAGTGGAAACACCATTTCAGCAGGCATGGTGGCACGAAAGGGTTAAGAGCGTGCACTGAGTAAAAGAGAAGCTAGACCAAAAAGAAGGCAGGGACTCAAGAGAGGAGGAGGAGTCTTTCTTTCTAGATACCCCCGCTTTTTTCTTTTCTTTTTTTATTCCTACATGTGTAAAATGCCCACCTGTTCAACCACTACAGCCACCCTTGATCCTTCTGTTCCAGCTGGTTCGCACTAGGCTTCGATGCTCTTTGCATGCGGTTGTAGATGTAGGTATGCTTCCTGTAGCGATGGGGCCGGCTGCGGAGATCTATTGGCTGCCGGCTTTGTAAATTCCATTCAGTTTGGTCCAATCGCGGGAGGAGACAGCCTGGCACAGCCTGGACCGCTCGCTCGCTCTTCAATCTCGCTCTGCCTCGCCGATCAGTCTCGCTCTCCCTCTCGCTGTCGCTTGTCTCCCTGCAATAGGCAAGCGGAGCTCCCACTCCCAGATCCAACGCGCTTTCTTCTTCTTCTTCCGCTGCTGCTGCCGCCGCCGCCGCCGCCGCCGATTGCAATGCATTTGCCGCTTGAATGTAGGTCATTTACAACAGAAAGCGCCGGGTTCTTTCAAACCTAGTGCTGTTGTGGTTGCTGCCGGTTTGGGGTTGTTTGTTTGTTTGTTTGGTCGCTCTCCACCACCAAGATTTTCTGCTCTCTTTTTTTTTTGCGAGGGGCTGTTGCATTCCTCTGGACTAAAGGGGGGAAAAACAACCCAAAACAAAACCGTGTTGGATTTCACACGCACACCACGCGAGCTAGCGGGTGGGGGGAGGAAAAGAAGCTGGACCCCGGCGAAGCCTGCTGTGTGCTGCGATTCTGCTGGAAGTCGCCTGGGAAGAAACAGGCTGCCAACGACCCCTAAAACACAGAGGCAGCTTCCTCCGCCGAGGTAGGTACAAACCAGAGCTCTGTCCTTTTTGCCTTTTTCTTCCCAAATTCCCCCCCCCCCACCTCTTCGTTTGCAGCTGGTACTCCAGAGGGGGGACTGGTTTGCTGCAGTCGTCTCTGCACTGTTTTCGGGGGGGGGGGGAGCATTGCCACCCTCTTATTGGGAAAAAGAGAATACTTCCCGTTTCTCAGCACTGGAGATGATTTCCTTGTCTCATGTATGTAATGCATCTCTAGATCTCTTTGCCCAGGCAGCCTCCCATGTCCCTGGACCACCGCTCTTAAGTGATGGGGGGCACTTTGCTGCAGTCAGCTCTTTAGGAAGGCTCCGGGGCTCTGTGTGAGATGTTTACAAAGTAGCTCTGCCTTTACAGGCAAATAAACAGAAGAGTGTGGCGGAGAGGGAACGGGGGGGGGGCGGCGGCTCATATCTGCAGTACACAGAGAGAGATAGAGAGAGCATTGCTACAGTTTCAGCAAACGGGGGAAGGCAGAGCTTGGGAAAGGAAACAGCACCCCGGTGCCCTGTTCTTTGCAGCGGGGGGGGGGGGGGTGTTGAGAGAGGCACGCTAAGCTTTGATTTAACCTCTCTCTCTCCCCCCCTCCATGTCTTTCCCTAAGAAGGAACGATTTTGGAGGCTCTCTGGAGGCATTAAGCAAGTCCTTTTCTTTTTCTTCATCTGCCGGAGATTGCCTGTTGTTTTTTAAACCCACGTGATTGATTTCCAGGGTGGCATTTGGGTGGGTTCTTCTCTCTTCCCCCCCCCCGCCTCTATCGGCCCTCTTTATTATTTGTTTGTATGGTGGAGGTGGGGGTATAAAGAGGGTAACATAAATCGCTTATTGTACAAAGAAGCGGGATAGGACTCCCGGGGAGGGGTGGGGGTGGGAATGAAGAGAGCAGGATTGCAGGCACGGGAGGGGATTTGTCTGTCCAGAGATTTCTGCACCTTCCTGGAAACTGGCTTGGGGGGGGGGGAGAAGCGGACGCTGCTTCATCTCTTGCCTTGAATGGTTTATCAAAGCTGCCTACTCTTGACTTTCTAGTGGAAAGTTAAGAAGCCTAGGACTGATCCTCTCCCCCCACACCCACTTCTGCCTAAATGCCCAGAATCCAGGGGCTGCCTCTGCTCATTGCTGCCTCCCCCTCCTTCTCTGCACTGCAGCTGCTTTCATTTTCCGACCCCCCCCCTCCCCGCGCGTGCTTTTCACTCTGCAGGGCGCTGTGAATGATGCTCTGTCCCTTCTGCAGCCACCCATGAAGGGGGTCAGAAGAGCGGCCGCATAACTTGTTACCCTCTCCTCTCCCCCACACCTTTTGCTTAAGCGGTTTCCTTATCCTCACCCCCACACAACCCCCCCCCCTTTCCCAGCCTGCGTGGTGGGACCTCTGTGACGTGTTTAAGATTACAAGAAAGGAAGACCCTAATTGTGGGACGAGAAGCAGAGCTTTCCTCGCATCCACCCCCTGTCAAACCACTGCAGACACGTCCAAGTCCCTGATGCAGACAGGTCTCCTCCATCTGCTGTCCCTCTTTGGCACCAAAAGGGTTCAGCTACACACACACACACACACACACACACATCCACTTTCAGCCTGTCAGGCTAACCCATCGAGTTTCTCTAACCATGAGGGATGCCAGACAGTTTTGGACATCCTCTTGCTTTCCTCTCAGTGACCAACTTTGCCGCCTCTTGGTTTGCCAGACCCATTTTTGTGGGGTTTGTTTTTTCAGGTTAACTTGCCTATCCCATTGCTTCCACAAGTTTCCCAGCCATTTGCCAGGTGATCACGGCTGCCACTGCTGCAGCCAGCCCCCAAGGGTAAAGTGAAGTGAAGTCACCAACCATGCAGGCAACCCCCCACCATCTTGCAGCAACAGTTAGCGATCCTGTTTGATAGGATCTGTGCCTCAGGGTTGACAAGAACCAGGTACAAGAAAGGAAATCCTAGAGGTCAAGAATACCCACCTAGGGGGTATATTCTCTGCTTTGAGTATCCTGTAAGTAGCTACGGTAAGAGATGGAAGAAGGAAAGTGGATTTCCTAGTCTGGCCATCATGCTCCCTAGCTGGCTTTCCGGTTAGTGGAGATTTACAGGTTGTGGTTTCCTGGTTTCCATTTTGAGTTCAGAGAGGGATGCATTGGAAAGTGGCTGCATTCAGTGACTGGTTAATTATGATCCTTACAGTTCAAAGCTATGACAGTGAGTTATTTCAAGGGAAGGAGATGGTGGTGGTAGAAATAAAGCAAAGCTAATTGTCTCAGTAGAACATTTTCCATTCTGAAAACCAGCAAGACAACCATCTCTATCAGTCCTTTTGCTTTCCATACAGGATAAAGAGAAGAAGAATAATATAACTTTATTTCTTTTCTTCTTGCGCCTTTTTTCTTTTTTTGGTAGAAAGAAGCAGGTGTTGCTCTTGCGAGAAGATTCCACAAGGTGGTGGTGTGGACACTTCTTAATGATGTGTATTTTATTTATTTTTTGAAAGAGGTTTGGTCAATTGCTTGAATGGCTTTGCTTCCATGCACTTCTCTCTGTATCTTAAAAAGACTCATTGTGTGTCTGTTTTGCAAATGACAAAAGCAGGATTGTTGTACAAATCATGGGATATATTCAGCCGGGCCTACTCTCCTTTCCGTTCATAGTATCTTCTTGGGAAAGAGAAGGGCTTAATGAGATCTCGAAGTTATATCTATTTTTATATATATGAGAATTTCAATAAGGGCAGGAACTGGTTGTGTTTGCGATGAGATGTAGCAATGGTATTAAATGATATGCAATAGAATAAACTCTCTTCAATTCTTGGTTGTGTTCAATAAATCAAGTGTTCTGGATTAAACTGTAACAGGTCTGGTGATTCAGTAACCAGAGGCAAAGACTTGATGTGGCTATTGAATCCATTACACTAGCTGTCTTTGATTTTGCTGCCAAGTTCTTGCTTTGGTGTGTGTGCGTGTGTGTGTTGTGGAGAGCATTGTGGTCCCTGAGATGTAAACAATTTCTCTTCTTGAGATACATTATTTTATTTTATTTTTAATGGAGTAAAAGAAGCAAGGAGAGAAGATATACCCTTGCTGTAACTTTCACTGAGGGAAGAGGGGAAAGGTCTTCCTCTAAGCTAAAAAAATATTTTGAATCTGTATGTTTAAGGTGGGGCATATAGGACAATATAGAGATAGTGTGGCTTGAAAGGAAAGGGCAAAAGGGCGTAGCAATTTGGCAGCATTTTCATGTGGACATAACTTGGATTGCTACTTTCTTATCGTTTTTAGGAATCTCTGCAATATGGAGCTTAGTGCAAATTTGAAACTCAGATTTATGGAAGGCCAGAAGTATTTTTCTTACGTAATACAGAGAGATATTGAGACATAAATGGTTTCCTTGCTATTTTGGGAACAGGATATGGTTGATGGTATCATTCTGTTTTATTCACTGGATGGAAACCTTTCCTTCCTATTTGAATTTATTGGTTTATAGATTATTGTTTCCAGTGACAGAGTGGCCCTTGATCTGGTATAGGAGTGTATCTTACTGGTTTTAATCATGTAAAACTCTTCATATATAAAAGTGCTGTCTATAATTACCTATCAATAATTTACACAAGCATAAGCATTTTGGTGGTATACCAATGAAATTAAAAACCAAAGAAGTTATTTAATGTTAAAATTTATTCTGAAATGATTCAGTAAAAAAATGCCTTTCCTTTCTTCATAACTATGGGGAATAAATGCAAATGTAATTTCATTTGTTCCTTGGATCATAATTGCATTGGGTCTCTCATGCTGTTTCTTTCTAGTAGTTTCTCATTAATTCTATAATACTTCCAGGCCCTAATATAGTCTAGACATATGAGGAAAATGGCTGGTTTATTACCCTACAAATACAGTTACCTTTAAATCTATGTGTTGCATGCGTCAGAATATTTCATTTCCAGAGTGAATAGGAAATGTGTTGGCAAATAAGAATAATAATTAAACTAAACTAGTGCAAATAAAAACTGACTGCCATATATGATAGGTAAAATGAAAGTAATTCCTTTTGTACATTGCGTCTATTGTCATATCAGCAGAATTAACTATTATTATTGAATTTTGACTGTATTATGAACTAAAAAAACCCCAAACCAACTCCATGTGTCCCACTTCGCTGCACAAATGCTCTCTTGAATCTGTTCACTGAACTTCATGTTCTTTAACAGCCAGTTTGTCTCCAAAAGAACAATGATAAAAGGTTTGTCAAAAATGGCTGTCTTAATACGAGGATGCCAAGCTGAGGTTCATCAGTAGTCAGCGAGATGAAGCTGTGAATCACAAGGAAGAGGCACTTGCTTGCAGTCTCCAAATGGAAATGGCTTTAAAATGTCCGTTTCTTGCATGGGGGCAGGAAAGCGTGCACTGCTGTTTTTGATGGGCCCTCAGTACAGCTGCTACTTGTCTTTTAAAGGTGAGGGTCTGTTGTCTGAGGAGTTCGAATCACCCACTGTGTGGCACAGATCCACTTGTGTGGAACAGCAGCTGTGTTTAAACCTCATAGAAGGTGCTGTCATTCTGCCATTTTATGACCTTCTGTGTAGGGGGGAAAAAACAACAACAACAGAGTGACAGGAGGCTTTTGTGTGCCCAAGGTTCATTAGCAATGCATATGCCTAAGTACCTGGAAACCTAGGAAGGAAGAAAAAAGAAATGTTATAAAACCAGGCCAAATGCACAAAACTAGCACTAAGCCATTCAGAGCCACAGTGGGGCTTTCCGTCCAACCTGCATCTGTTCTTTGTCACCATGCAGCTCAGGTGTACTGAAGCGATGTTTGTAAAGCATTTATGTTATGAGCCATTTTGATCCCCACATCTGACAGGGTTATGTATTCAGCTCTCTCACCTTTTAATGGGCCTCGTTCTGTTTGCTTTAGTAGTCTCCTGATATGAATTCCAAGGGAGGGGGAAATGCTTGTTGTCTGATAGAAATGAGATTTCATTGGCACTATTCCTGGAAATAATGGGTAGTGAAAGCCCGCTCAGTAGATCCGAAGGTGAGGAAGAAAAGCAGGAGGTGGGGGTAGGAAATGAAAATTGTGTGTGCACAATGGAAAATTCCTAAATATAACAAGTTGCCATTTATCTTTTGGAATATTAGGAACAACCATCTTGGATGTTCACAGTTTTTAAGGGTTTTTTTGGGGGGGGGGAGTTCTTCTTATTCCATCCTATCTTCACAACTCATCAGCTTAGGCTAAAATATATGACTTGCACAAAACCATATGGTGAGTTTCATGACTTACACTTCTCTCTTTCAACCTCAACATTTTGTTCAGGGGACCACGTGAATTTGTGAGGGGAATGGTTGAGAATTTTTCTAAAAGAAAATTGGTACAATTTTTTTTTTTTTTTAAAAAAAGAAATATTCAAAAGTAAGAATGGAATGCAAATTTCCCCCTCTGCAATCAGGTTTGACAATTTCTTGTTCCTAAATCACATTTACATAAATTAAAAAGTAATTTAATTTGTGATTCCAAGACTCTGAAGTGGAAGAACAGCAGGGCAGCATAAAGAAAAGAGCTATCTTCAGAACGAAGGTTTTGCCAAAAGGCCCAATTTGGAAAACATAAAGTTTGGAGTTGTGGGTTATGACCCTTGATAATCAGCTTTATTTCACCTTATCTGATCTACCTGTTCCATAACAAAAAGCATATATTGGGGGTGGCAAACCTGTGGCCCTCGGTTAATGTTGCACTACAGTAGTGGTAAGAAACGTTTTAGCTTGAGGGCTGCACTGCTACATGAGTAACCTTGGGGATGACCTGCTGGTGGTGGGTGGGGCCAGCACTGAAGTGGATTGATTAACAGTTGTGATGTTTACCTTTGTGGAGAAAACCACATTCCAGCCATGCAAAAGCCAGAGGTTTCTACAAACACATTACTCTATCCATGAAAATAAGAGGCATTATCATTGTTCATGGACACATTCTAGCCAAGCAAAAGCACTTGAGGTCATGGAGCAGGGTCATTGAAGTGTGTTGCATGGGGAGAGGTGTTACCTTGAGGAGGGTGGGGTAGAGAAGCCTGAAGCATTGCATTCAGCTCCTGTGCCTTAGGTCACCTCCTCCATCACCCCAGCTCTACACCTACCACTACCATCATCCTTGCCCATTGGTCTTGCTCGCTGTGGCTAATAGGAACTGGAGTCTAATAATATTGGCAGTGGCATAGTGGTGGTGGAGGTGCGCAGGTTCAATGAAACATTGTTCTGAACCCATGTGGGCTCAAAGTGAGGACATGGAAGGACTTCACATGTAAGACTGGCATCCAATGTCCTTTTCGGACCTTAAGTTTGGGTTGCACACACTTAGAAACATCTGCATGATAATCAGTCTTTAAGAATGATACAAAATTGTCAATGAAAATGGAGATAGGGGCTATTTAGTAAATACTGAAAGCTTCTGATAAAGCCATGAGTCCTCACCAAACTTTGGATACACATGATATGTTTTTTTGTCTTTGTATGGATCTGAAAACGATTAAAGAACAGGAAGGAGATGGCCAGAATAAATGGAAAGATATAAGCAATGGACTTCTCCAAGTATTTATGCTGGGAGGAACTGATGCTGCTTAAATTACTAATAAATGATCTGGAGTCAGGACTGAGTAATAAGGTTATTAAGTTTATGGATGCCACCCAATTATTCAGGAGGGTGAAATCCAAAGCAGGCAGAAGAATTTCAGAAGCATTTCTCCAAAACACTGAAAGGGCAACAAAATGGCAAATGATATTCATTACAAATAAGAGCAGGTGATATCATTGCTCTTGCAGCAAAGTATTCTAAGTTAATGCATTTGCTGATGAAATTTGAATTGGCTGTGATTACCCAGGACTAAAAAGATCATGGAATGTGGTGGACTGTTCACTGCAAATGTCAGCTTGGTATGCCTCAAGTGTTTCAAATTATTAGGAAATGGCCTGAAAATAAAACAGCTGGTATCATGCCTTTATATAAATTGATGGTTCAGCCATATTTGGAATGCTGGTTTGTATGACTGATAATGGAAGGAAAGCATAGGTAGGTCAGGCCAAGATTTGTAACCAAAGGATCTACTGAAAAGAGGTGGGTAGGAAGGAGGAGCAGAATGCCAGCATCGGCAGTAGATGGACCAAGGGTGCTATCGGCAGGTGTGAAGGAGTGGAAGCAGGGTAGGAAGCATGAAGTCAGGCAAGGAGTCAGCAGAGCACGAGAAGTTCTAATTCCTTTTTGGCCAGCCAAATGACTGTATGCTGCCCTAGAAATATTTATATCCTGGCAAATTACATCCTCAAAAGTGGAATCAGGTTAGACCTTGCTGTCTGAGTGAAGCAACCATCTCAGACATCAGATGCTGGGTACATTGAGTGACCATGAGGTGTTGGGAGACAGCCTACCCTGTGCCCTCTAAGCTAGGCTGCTGCTCCCTGGAATGTGCCTCATCACCAATCTCAAAACAAGATTACATTTTCAGTCTGTTGGCATCTGTATGTGAAATGGGGGTGCCATCTTGTCCTTTACCTCAGGCGAAAAAGAAAAAAAAAATGTTTTGAAGGCTCTGGGTGGAATTATGCCAAGAGATAATGCCAATGCACCAGACCTTTTTCACGGATGAAGTCTCTAGCTGGAGAGTTGTGGTAGAATCCATAACATCCTTGAAAATGTTAGCCTTGAAAGGGGTCTAAATCCAGAACTATATCATTTTCCTTCCTGCTACATTTTTGAATAATATTGAACTCATTTTTAAATGCTTTGTTCTCCCCTTAACTGTTCATTGTTGAGATAACAACCTCTGAAGTCATTTCAACCTCTTGATTTGTTTACAGATTCAGGATGTGTATCAAAGACTAAACTGAGTTGAAAGACACCTCCAAATTCTTTTCATTTATTCCTATAATTGTAGGCCATGACAGCGCTGACAGAATCAGATATTTGCACTCTCTGTAAAGGATGGCTTCATCACACTGAACACATCTGTGCACTTTAACTGTAATGTGCTCACATTCCAACCCTGTCTTTAATGTACTTGGAGTGTGATTCATTTGAGTAATGTGGTGAGATTTCCAAGGTTCCTCTCTCCCACAGTATTTTGTGAATGCTCTTCTTCTTGATGGAGATGTTAAAACTTTTAAGAGAGCTAGGCTTTGAAAATTAATGTAACTCTTATTAGAAGCACATGATAGAAAATATCACAATGAGCTGATAAAAAGACTTGGCCCAGGAAAGAGAAAAATGCACTATCACTCATTATTAAAATAAGTTGGTTTTTTAAAGGCACCAATTTATTCATGGGCAGAATGGGACTATTTTGTTGGACTCATGTAAGAAGACCATATCTGAGAGTGACTGACAGAGTAAATGGAAAAATTCGAAATTTGTAATGACACTATTAAAGTCCTGAAAAGTATAAATCTATATATTATTTAAATTAAAAGCCTGAGTGAAGTATAAATTTATAATTGTTCATTACAGATTCTGTTATATCTTGTCCAATGTGGACTACACACTTACAGCACTGTGTTTGCCCCTGGTTATAGCTTCCACATCTGCTCAGGCAGGAGCCATAGATCATTGCATTCAGAAGGTTCCATCCCTGCTATCTCTGGTTAACAGGATTAAGTATAACAGGGCTAGAAAATATCCCCATTTTGAGACCCCAGATTGCAGGTCTTTCCCCCCAAAACAGCACTGAGCTGGACATGGGTGGCCCAAATGCTTGACTCAAGGTAGATTCATATGTCACATTCTGCCAGATTTTGATAACAGGCTATGGAGCTAACTAGTTGTATCCCTTGTTAAGTTTTCTTGTACTTCATTAGTGTATGATTACATGTAACAATTAGACCTAATATCTGCTTTACCAAAGATTTTTCACTGCCTTTTATTTGTTTCACCATTCAGAAATTATTTTGTTGTTAACTTTTCAGTGTGCTATGCACTCCTTAAGGCAATGAAGATTAAAGTGAAACCCATGGTGATGGGATAGTTTTGGTTCAGCTTATTTAGGTGAATAAATCCATTCCAGAAGAGTAGCCTTATTGGATTCCCATTGGTGCCCTTGTGCTCATGGATTCCCACAGCCCCCTGGGAAGTGGTGTTAAGGGGATACAGGAGGCACCTGCCCAAATCACCCTCCCCATCTCTTCTGTCATCATTTGTCTCCTTTGGATCAAAAACCCTGCTGTGAGTGCAAGGAACCAGTTGAGTTCTACCCTCTGTCTGTTGCCCCATGTTTTAATGGTATCTTTAAGACAATACAGTGGTACCTTGGTTCTCAAACTTAATCCGTTCCGGGAGTCCGTTCGACTCCTGAAACCCTTCAAAAGCCAAGGCGCGGCTTCCGATTGGCTGCAGAAGCTTCCTGCATTCAAGCGGAAGCCATGTCGGACATCCAGCTTCTAAAAAATATTCATAAATCGGAACACTTACTTCCAGGTTTGTGGCATTCAGGAGCCGATTTGTTCGTCAACTAAGCTGTTTGATAATCAAGGCACCGCTGTACCTTTTAATGTGATACAAACTTTCATGGGCACTTTGCAAAATTTATTTATTTATTATTATTAATTTATTGTATTTATATCCCACATTTTTCTCCAGGGACCTCAGGATGGTGTACATGGTTCTCCCCTTCCTTATTTACTCCCCCAAATAACCTTGTGATGTAGGTTACATTGAGAGACAGTGACTGGCCCAAGGCAAACCAGTGAGCTTCAAGGCCTGAGTGGGGATTTCACAAATGAAGCCTCCCAATGCCTGCCTGACATTGTATCTGCAGGGCCTCACATGCTTGCTTGGTGACGGACTGCTTTTGAACGAGGAGTGTACCTGTGTATAGATGGGACAATTCAGTAGACATTGTACAGCTAATGAGGTTTTGGGTATAATATTTGCTGCTGGTCTCCTTTAGATGAAAGGAAAATAAGTAGCTTGTACTATCCCTTGGAGTGCTGAATCAGTAGAACATGGTTTAAATTATGCACAGCTGGAGAGACAAGCTGCAGCACTGGAGGCTGTAAATTAGATAATGCAACCTCTCTGCAGAAGGTATGTAGCCCAAATTTGTGTGTGCTGTGTTTGTAGACATTCATAGGGCATGCATGAAATTGGAAGGTATTATGCAGTTCTGAAGTTCAGTAATCTCTGAATAAACTTGCACTTATTCTACCCTTGCATTGTTGCTTGTATGATATTAACCAGTCTGTATCATACCAGTTTTGGAATTGGTCCACCTTCCTTCCTTGTGTGGAAAACTGTATTCTGGTAACACTAAACTGATTCCTTCACCATTGGGTTTCTTATTAGCAATATCAGCAGTCATTGGAACCCAATAGTAAATGGTGGTTGGTAAGCAGCCCTGGTTTTCTGGTGGCATCTTGCTCACCTCCCATGAAGTGTTATTAAAGATGTTACACATAAAGCCATTTGGTGACCAGACAGTGGGCTCTGTTATTCCTTTTAGAATGTATATCAGCCTTGATCTCTTTCTTTCTCCTACCCCACTGGTACCATAAGTAAATATTATACAATAGACAGAATGTTGAGTTTTGAGCATGGAACCTCCTCATCTGTATCACTTTTTGTTGGCCAATTTTGAGCCTTCTCTTTTTGGAAGGTTTTAAAACAGGTATAGGAAGGAAATCTTATTTGTCAAAATAGCTTCCTGCAAAAGAAAAATACTGGCCATGAGCTGAACACACTTAGAATCCCAGTCTTTTGGAAGGGTTCAACACTTCTTATTCTGAAAATTCATACTTCAGTGCTTCCTACTGAATCCATGATGATCAGAGTGGAGCCTTTGAGGGTTGGATTAGGGTTCCCCTTCTATATGGAAAACACTGCTTTCATGAAAAGAGGCTCCCAAAAACTAGGAGTCCAAGCTATTATCTCTTACTCTAGATTCCTATTTCTGCTTGCTACAGAAATGTATCAGTTATCATTTTCTTGCTCTTGGGCCAAATAATCAGGGGATAAAATTAACACCTACTGTGTAAATATTTTTATCTGTAATCAGACCCATTACTGAAAGAGATAAATTTAAAAGTTGATGATTCATTGTGGTTTTCCTAACCAGTGTTCCATGTAATCTTATTGCATACTCAAGGGAAACAAATGATCATATCCAATGTATTATGCACTCTAGAAAGTTTCATATAGAATGATTGCTGAGTATGTAATATTCACCAGAACTGGTAGGGTTTCATGTGATAGATTTTTGAAAATATGTCTAGCGTATTGTTAGTTTCTGCCAGGACTACTGCATTCTTGTTCTCAGCAGTGCAATGGGGGAGGGAGATGCTTAGGAATTTTTAATATTTCATTTCTGGGGATGATACAGATCTCATCTCCCCTGTCATAAAAGTACCAATCAGCTATTACTGGCTGTCATTATTTTAATATCCTTTCCTCCCGATGCAGCGTAGCATTTTGCACTGAACTCTGCTGCTTGTTTAGAAAGGAGATAGCCATGAAACAGACTGGAATTGGAATTTCTCTACCGCTGCAATGTAATACAGACACACGGAATGACTGAGATTGCATTTGAAAGCACACTTCTAGTGCAACCCAAAGCGTGTTTCCTGAGAAATAAGCCCCACTGAGATCCAAATATGCGTGTACATGGTTTATTTTAGTCTGACTTTGGAGCAGTAGTGGTTGGTTTGGTGAGGCCTTGATGCTTAAACAACCTCTTATAACTAGTGTCACTGCATCTCACAGGAAAGGACCTGGTGAAGGGTAGGTCAGCATGGCGCAAAAGCACTGGCATGATTATCAGAAAGGAAGTTGTCAAAGCTGTTTCCCAATTCCTAATTTTTACATCTGTACATCACCTTTCTTCCATTATTATTATTTCTGAAGTTATTCTGGCTCTTGTGTGTTGCTGTAAGAGAGAAACAAAATAGTAAAGATATTTTAATAGTGCTCCTAGAACCATTGCAGCCACTTGAGGGCCAAGTGACTCCAGCAACTAGAAGTGCCTACACTGAGCTTCAGGCTGGTTCATCATCTATGGCCTTTTCTGAACAGGAATAGCCTGTCTACAGTTATCTATGGTCTGGTATCTTCCTGGATGGACTACTTTAATAGCCTTTATGCTCTTGAAGATGATCCAAAGGTGCAAAATGCAGTGACCAGGGTTTTGATGGAGCAATGAGCTTGTTGCATATAATTCCTGTTCTCTGTTACGTTGGTTGCCACTTATCTTCCAGGTTCAATTTAAGGTGCTAATGTTGACATTCAAAATCCACATATATGAGGGAATGCCTTCTCTCATATCAATTTGCTTCTCATTAAGGTCAACAGATGAGCCTCTCATGTTGGTCCCTACATTAAATGAGGTGTGTACTGTAGCTTTTACAGTAGTGGCTCCATCACATCACTGAGATGATTCTTTCCCCCACTTCATATTCATTTAGACACTAGGTTAAAAACCTCATTTTGTCTTCACACCCGAAGTCATGCTAAATGGTTACTCAGTTCAGTTCAAAGTTCTGCATGTGTGCTTCTTATAAGAAACAGCTATATGTGGACATGTGTAAACATTCATGATTACTCAGAAGTGGCTGAGCCACAGCAGTGTGTTGCAAACAGTTATTCTGAGCTTGCTGTGTTTAAATGTTATGCCTAATGTGAAATGGTTGGGAAATGCTTTGGTAGAGTCGGGATGGGGTCTATTAGAAATTGCCATAATGTATATGTTCTGCTACGACGTTGACAGGAGTGCCTGAGGGTTGAGAGATCAAATTTCTCCATCTGTTAACAAGATATTTTGTATGCCAAATAGTAGGCAAACACTTGATTAGATTTAAATGTCTAATGGATTCTGCTGTCTGGGCTGGAGCTGCATGACGTCCAGAAGCAAACAGACTGATGCAATCATTTCGGCACTTATGATTCAATACCTGATATGTGTCCTGAGATATCTCAATTTTGTCTGAGCAAGTCTGTCAAACCTTTATTTTTAAATACAGACACCTCCCTGATGATATTATGAAAACATTCCCATTCAAACAAAGTGTCTCATTGGATGTATTCATATATCCTTTTTAATGCATCTTCTTTCAGCATTGAAACACTATTTTTATTTATTTCAACAATCTGCATATCGCTTAATGACAGTCATCTCTAAATATTGTACAGGAGACCCAATACAATAAGACTAAGTTACAATCAGAATTCATTTAAAAATTCTACTGGAAAAAAGTATTCAGTAAGTGCTGGAAGTTCAATATAAGAAAAGGTTCTGGGTCAGGCCGGTAGCCCATCTAGTCCAGAATCCTGTTCTCACACTGGCCAACCAGATTCCCATGGGAAACCCAGAAAGAGGTTTCCAGCACAAGAGCACCATCCCCTTCTATTGTTTATACCAACTGGAATTCAGAGGCATTATTGCCTCTAGTCCTGGAAGGAGAGAATAGCCACCATGGCTAATAACCACCAGTAGTCCTCTCCTGCATGAATACATCTAATCCACTTTTAAAACCATCTTGATTGGTGGCCACCACTGCCTCCCCTGGGAACAAGCACCCCCATACCCTGAACCTGTTCATTCAGATGGAGTGCAACACCATTCAGAACAAGCAGCTGGCCAGTTTTCCTGACACAGGAACTACCATCCCACAATGCCTCCATCTTCTGAAGGTTTGACTTTTGTATTTATCATACTCTTTATTGCCATTGCCACCGTGATGATTTAAATGTATGATGAACCATTTTGTCACAGCAGTAAATAAATGTTAGGTGCCTGGGTGTTCACAGCTTTTCAGGAACATTTTCCTGGTTTTGTTCCAGATGCTCATAGCCATCCTGGGTTCATATACACCTGGCACCATGATGGTATGAGACAGTAACCAGTGAACTGGCCTATTCAGGGGTGGCCAGGGAGATACAAGGCTCAAATACATACAGCTCAGAACTGTCCTTTCCCCGCTGAACAGATGAGGGTGGTGGTATGCATTTACCTGAGACAAATATTCACTTACATATTTTATGAGAACAGAATGAATTACATTCTTTAAGGCTCAAGCACCTGTTTTTATTTTTTTATATGAATCATAGGAATTCTGTACTGCTTCCATTTTTCATTTTAATTAAAAGTGTGTCAATGCTACATTTTTAATAATGGGTTGCAAAACTGAACAATGGACTGATGAGATGGGAGTAGGGTGCTCATGGAATACATATTTATAAAATCTCAAGTGCTGTATTCATTTTATAGTGATTAAAGGATCTATGTAATGAAGATTCATAACTTTTTTATTTTTATCTAAACTATATTAGTGTGTGCAGATATTCTGCAATTCATCTAGCCTTTAGACACCACTTTTCTAATATTCTAGTGGAGTTCTTAAAATAGAAATGGAAAAAGTTAGTCACACATATTCTGCAAAAAACCTACTACATATCAATTCTAATTTCTCATATTGAAATGACAAGCAGTGGTATTCTCAGTTCAAAGTTGGTGTTAAATAGTCACTATAATTTTTATTTTGTTGTTGCTGACATTTGTCTGTCTCAAGAGACAATGGAGTGCACCTCCGGTAGTTAAGTCAAACCGCTGTTAGCAGCACCCAAGTGACCTCCTTGCAGCACAAGCCTAGGCAATGTGTGTGGAGGTCCTGGTTTGCCCAGACGACCAGGCCCCCCTCTTAGCCTCACTAATATGGTCCAAAGAAAAACATTACAATACATCTGGCACCAGCTTGGCACCATCCGACCGTCTTAGGGACTCCACTCCAGATTTGTGTAGGGTTCTTCCAAAGATATCCTGCAAGGCAGTGGACATTTTGGATCAGCATTTTCCTTCTCCTATATGGACTACCTTCCCAGTTTGATGAGCCCCATCTTCCCCTCACTTTCGTCTCTCCTACATACGGAAACCAACCTCTTGACTGTTGGACCCACTATTGGTCTCAAAATTATTCAGGTGAGATTTATTTGTAGATTGCAGGAAATATTCTTCTGGTGGTAGGAGGGGAGGTGATCTAAACACAAGAAAATCAAAACATTTCCTGGAGTAGATACTGGCTAGTTTTGCTTTGGACACCAGCATTTTGCCTCAAAACATTAAAACAAGAGTGAGAAACACTTAACGGTTCTTGTTTTGTGAGATCTTCTGAATCAGATAAAAAGATACTTACCAGTGGAATGTGGTCATTCACCAATAAGCCATTGTGCTGTGCTGATCACAACCTTTCATTCTGCAAGTGTGGGTCTAGATTTGTGTTTGACCTGGGAGGTGCATTTTTAACCCAGGTGTTGGGAAGAAATCAGGACAAATCTTTATTGACTCCAGCAGGCAGGTTAAGTGTTGGCATGACAGTAGGGCCAGGAGCAGTTCATCATTCTACTCACTCCTTGCTGGTGGAATGGGATCCACTGGGGTTGGATTGTGCCAAACCCATTCCATGGGAGTCGCCTAGTGTTGCACCCTGTTGTGGTGCAAGCCAATCTGGCAAGGTCTCACTAGGCAACCAGGGTGAGGGTTCCAGCCAAGCTTGGACCAATCCTTCCCACAGGCTCCTCACAACATCCCCCCTTCACTAAGCTGCTGCTGCCCAATGCCATTTCCACCCCTATACATACACAGCATTAATCCACCTAACCAAAGACCGCATGCTGCACATTGACTGTAACAATAAAGATTTGATCCAATTTCAACATGAACCTGCTTTGGAACTTCACCTTCCAGCAGAGCCACTGGTGAAACTAAAGGAAGTTTGAAAAAATATAGTTTCTGAGATGGGATGCTGTTAAAAGCAGGGAAAAGCTTTTCAAACCCAACTTGGCTGTGTTCAAGCCTCTGGATGTCCTTAAGAATTTCAGTTAAAGAAACATGGGCATGCATGAGCAAGCCTTATTACTGGAATGCCATTTGTTGAAATAACTCTGGTAGCATTCTGATTCAAAATTATTGTGCTGGCTCATCTTTCTGCAGTACTGGCATAATATCCTTGCGGCACTGGTACAGTGTTATACTTTGCAGCAGTAGTTCCGGTGCATTTGTTGGAACATCCTTTCTTAGACATTTATCTGCTTTTGCAGCCATTCTTAGGCTCAAACTGAAATCCCTTTGGGGATTCCTGTACCCTTTTGAAGTCAAAGATACAAATCTACACTTCTTCACCAAAGATGGTTTGATTTGTTTCCTTATCTATGTCATTTTACGGACGTGTTCACTCACTCACATACATAGAAACATATTGCATGTTAGCCACAGGAAAAGGGCTTGGATGATGTAGATTTTCTGGTTCCCTGTTTATAGCTAGCTTGCCATGGGCACAGTAGCAATCTCTATCCCATTCTGCAGGCTATACAACAGCTTTCTCAATGGTATCACCACAGTTATAGAAGCATAGCCATCAACTTTTCCCTTTTCTTGCGAGGAATCCTATTCAGAATAAAGGAATTTCCCTTTAAAAAAGGGAAAAGTTGACAGCTATGTATAGAAGTGCATTCTGATGGAAGGAAGTTTGGCTACATTCTTACTTGCTTTTAGGTGTCAAGTAAAAAATAGTGATATATAGTGTTGGGGTCAGGTTTCCAAAATTCACCTTGTAGGATGCCCTTGACATGAGCACTCCCTCCTTTAGGTTGTCCAAGTCACCGTTGTAAAGCAGAGGTACATGAACAGTAGCCTTTCTATTCTGCTTAATACTTCTATTGCCTATTCCCCATTCTGAACAAGAACTCTGAGTGAACAAGAACTCTGAGTTACCTTGATGGTAACACAGGAGTCCATAGTGGTGGTAAGTCTTCTGTTAAACAGTTTCTCACTAAAGTGTTTTCAGTTTGGATTTTGATCTACCTACAAAGTTAACTATGCCTAGAAACCATAATGTTAATATTCTGTCTTGGAGAGGAGGGATGCTTTTGACGGTTGATGCCCTCTGTGGAGCTATCTGTAGCTGTTGGTCTGGCAATGCTTCTTTGAGGTAACATATTAAAAAGTCAAAGAACTTTGCAAGGGGTTATTTGGCTCTATTGTTTGGATTTTATACACTGTCTATCTTACATATACCCTCAAAATCTTTATTTAAAAAAATCCAGTTTTGTGTTCACTTGGCTTACCATGGCAGTCTTCTAATTAGTCCCAGAGCAAGGCATGTTTATAGCCTCAGCACTGGTTCTGTGTTTCCATATACTGCCACAAATGGAATGACCCCTGATCTTGGCATATCATCTCCAACTCACAGATATCTCTGTGTGGAATTACTGTCTCATTGTAAGTTCTCAGTCTTACATTTTTGGTTATAACCCCCACATGTTTTTCTCTCATTTTCTCTCTCTCTCTCTTGAAGGACATTTTGAGAAACTACATCCGATATCACATTTGCCTTGGCTCAAGTATCCAACTTGTTTTGCACTCCAGTCCCATTTGTTTCTAAGGGAATTGTCTATTTCTCTGGTCTGTTGATACCAAGGTACAGATGGAGAATTATTCCTGTTGGTAGCCTGCTTTTGCTACAGTTTCATTTTCTGTATACATTGCAACACTTACCTATGGCTGGACACTTTCTATATCTGTGACTGCCTCCACGCTGTGTTCACTTATCTTTATGGACTCTAGATCCAGAGATGTGTGGTGGTCACATCCTGATATGTGCGCCCATTTCTTGTTCTTCTAAATTCCTTCCCTCTGGGAATGCTCCTTCTGCAAAAGCCTGACCTTGCCATGCTTGGGTGACTTTGGGCTTCCACCTGCACTTACTGCTTCAATTGAAATTCATTTCCTCCTAAATCTTGCATTCTGCTCTCTACTATAAAAGTAAATCATTCAAGTTGATTATCGTTTCTGAAGTCAGATCATGGTCTCCCAGGAGTTATATATTTTTAAAGTTTACAATCTGAAAGTCCCAACACTATCAAATACTTAATTAGTGACCTAGGGCCTCAAAGTTTCATGGCTGGCCCACCAGTTTAAGGTTCATAAAGAATTCTATTTGTTTCCCTTCATGTTGGGCCCTGAGGTGCCACTTAAATTTGTTTAGAACTACTGAAAATTAGTCTCTCTCTCTCTCTCTCTCTCTCTCTCTCTCTCTCTCCAGGAATATCTTTTTCACCCATTAAGAACATAAGAAGAGCCCTGCTGGATTAGGCCAGTGGCCAATCTAGCCCAGGATCCTGTTATCACAGTGGCCAACCAAATGCCTACGAGAAACTTGCTTTCTCTGGTTTTTATATAGATAATGAATTTCTCCCCCCCCCCCCCCCCCAGTATTCAGCCGCATTGCCAATGAGTTTCAGCTTTGCTGGGGCCTTGAGACATTCTATCTTTTTGCCACAGTTTCCCATCCCTTGTATTTCTTTTTCATTTTTTCTGGGAGCTGGTCACTGTAGATATAAAATGATTTATTAAGGAACTACATATATGCAAAAGGTTTATGCTCTTTGAACTGCTTTCCCATTCCCTATAGCCCTGTCCTTTCTTTTTTATCCAAACCTCTTAATCCAGCTAAGGTGGATGTCCCATTTACAATTGTGTAATCACTGGTTCTCAAACAGCTTGAAAATTGCCAATTGTCTTGATGGGTCATTAATGGGTCATATTATTTTTCTCCCTCTGGTAGCAATTTTAATACAGTGTGCTAGATACCATGTTTTTTAATTGTATTGTTAATGTTTCTTATATTTCTTATATTGCATTTTACTGTATTACAATTTGTATTCCATAGAATTCAAATTATATTAAATAAAACACTGCCAAAAGATTGCATGTGGAAGGGGGAGTTAGCAGAAATTATCCCCCAACCCACCCCTGAACAGGGGAACAACTCAGAGCTATGCTTTTATCTTAAACACTAGCTTAGCACCAAATCTTAAATCTCAAAGTCACGATTCATCTGCAGCGCGTTTCTCCGTGCTGAACCAACATTACACTTCCGGCTTATAAGGTCCTTGATCTGCCAGTCAAGCTATATTGATCCGAAGGAAAAATATGTGAAAAATCTAAGGTGCTTTCCCTTAAATTAGTTTTGTTGTGTATACCGTTGCTTTGAATTGCTATGGTATCGATTGATCTTCAGGTTGTTGAAACAACAATTGCGTGTGCTGAGAGGAGTCATGAGCTAATCCTGTCAACTTGCTTCTGATACTTGTTTAGCTATTACAGGTGATACTCCTTAATTCATCTGCAGTTTTGGGCTCTGCCACTTAAGTGCCTATCTTCCCAAATTAATCAAAAAAGGAAGAAACTGTGGCAGAAACCAGGTTCAGGTTAAGCACTGAGCAATCAACACCACAGATCTGTCCTACAGTGCTGGAAATTTCACTAAGAAACTTCTAAAAGAATGAAGGGTATCCATAACAGATTTGAAAGCTACTTTAATAATTTTATATTATCTGTCCCAGAATAGGAGAACCCCAGAGGATCTTTTATTAAATAATCTTACAATACTTGCTTGTAGATGTACGAACTTTCCTCTTTTTTGTTTTGTTAACTGTAGGAAAGTATAGTAACATACTAACTACATGTGGTATTTAGTTAAGTTTGGGATATGTTTATTTTATGGCAAAATTGACCCACTAATGATTAGTTGCTCTAGTTAAGTTTAAGTAAGGAGGACTTACAACTGTTTGGTTCCGACTTGTAATTCATGTAGATTGCCTGAAGATTTGTAAGCCAACAAATACTGGTGTGTGTTTGTGTGTTAGTTAGTGGTAATATTTTTAGCATTTGCTGTGATTAGGCTAATTGCATTTCTTTCAATATTCATCAACTATAAAAACTGAAGATAATGGCTTGTTATTGGATTAATCTGCAAGGTAATAGGGTCTTGGTTGTTAATTTATTCTTGCTAAATTATTGTTTTGAGTAACCTTTTATTTTGTCTTTACTATTGATCTGCTGTGTTATATTAGTTACGTTTTTATATTGCTTGCTAAAACAATATAATCAATCGTGTGGGGTAGGGAGCTGTCCAAAGTAGTGAAGCCTAGCTACATGGAAGGGATTTTTCTCGTTTTATTGCCATTGATGTGACTCCTCAAATAGGCCTCTGAAAGGACAGGCTAATATTTAGTGTCTTAAAAACAAAACAAAACAAAACCACAGCCCCATATTAGTATATCTGGGTTGTGTTTGGCTGTTTGTGTGGATCTCGAGGGCACTTGCAGAAACTAGCTCAACATCTTTAGACGTGGGAAGCTGGTTAGAATTTTTTTAACTTGGATCGTATAGGATTTTTATTCCTCAGAGATAACTGGGATAACTATATACAAATAAGAAAATAACATCGTGGCAAACTAGCTTTCAATAGTGGAGGTTTGGAAAGCTTAAGTCAAAGGCTCCTGCAATTTATTTTATTTATTTAACAGCTAAATACATAAAATAAATTACACTGACCCTGTTGTTGACTTAGATTACTTAAATCTTATCCCAATTTAATAACTGAGGAGAAAACCTAGTCCGTTTCCCCTTGTGCACACAGCTCTGTGTGCTTTGGATTGGGGCCTGTTGCCTTCAACACATAAGTGAGCCACTAAATGCTTCATATTTATAGCCTCAGTAAACTCCGACCCTAGTTTCCTTTGTTAGTTGGCAACCCAAGATTACAACACAGTTTCCTGGTTTGAATATAACTGTAATTTCAAGAAAGCAAGGCAGCAAAGTTGAAGCTGGCACATAAAAGGAAGGGGGAACAAGTGAGAGAGAGTATGTTTGCCTGATTCTCATGTTAATAAGCCATAATTTATTAAACTATGATTGATGTATGAACTGGCCCATTGGTTTGGTTAAGCATAGTGTGCTAATCAACTTCGCTGGTTTCCTTCAAAAATGTAAAATGGACAAGAAATCTCTTCTACTTTTTAGCATTTTGTACAATTCTTAGAATATGAGAATTCAACCTCACTTTGTCACTTGACATAGAAATTTTCTTTGTGCATACATATGCTTCTTATGTATCCTTATCATGTTGAGATTGTTGAGAAGAGAGCAATTGAAACTCATGCAGATTAAGTCTAAATAAGTACTGCAAATGGTCAGCAAAGGTCAATTTGGTTAAGTAGGGATGTGCAGATTAAATAAAAGTCAGAAAGCTTAAAAATTACAAGCTGATGATCAAGAAGAGTTCAGAAAAAGCAGAAATAATATAAAACAATGACAAAGTAAGTTTTCAGAGTGTCTCAAGTTATGTATGCCTAATGACTCTCTTCAGACAAACATTGCTTGAATAAACATAAGTTATAAACTACATATAACAATTTAATTTGTTACTGTCTATAGATCTGCTTTGGACTATGTGGCTTGAATAATCTACACTGGGAACCTTAAAGCACATAGGATATAAGAACCAAGAGCTTCAGGCATACTGTCTTCCGAGGATTAAAAAACAACCTGGAAGTTAGGAACAGAATATTATGTATGATTACAAGGAAATCATTTTGGCTTAGAAGCCATATGCCTGCATGCTTATAGCATGCATGCCTTACACAAAATGCTGTAGAGAAAGGAACCTGTTGAACTCAACTTCCACCAGCATCAACTAGCATGGGCAATGGCAGGAATGGTGGGAGGACTACAGGTTCTCCCTAAACCTTAATAGTGTCCAGGTATTCTGAGAGAAAGGAAGAGTGAAATGAAATTAAAAAGCATGGTCATGATTGAGTCCTTGATAAATAACATTTGGAGGCATCTTGACCTTCATAGAAAGTTTTTTAAAATGGAGAAAAAGGTAGTGTGGGCATATTAATTTAAGATGGCGTGTTGTCATTTCTTTTACTGAAGGGCAATCTCTACCTCTTTCTGTTTCCGACAGGGGAAAAATGTGTTAACATCTAAAATGGCATCATGCTACCTCACACAGATAGAATTTGAAGGCTTCTAAAGCTGCAACGCTGTTGGTAAGCATTTTGATAGTAGTCCTCCCTAAAACCCAGTTAACATTTTAATCATTTTCACTTATTCAGGAGTCAAAGCAGATGAGACATAACTGAATATTCTACCTCTTTGATTTGGTAAAAAGCACCTCTGGATGGTGTTGAGAGTGGCAGGATCATGGTACAGAGATGTTAGGGGATTTCTGATTTTTTGGGTGTGTGTAAATAATCATGCATACTATATATCTGGCAACATTTCCCTTTGGTTATTTACACTTACTCTGTAATATAATAAAAGAAACTTTACTCAAAATCCTCTACTCGGCTCTGAACTTTTTATATCAGAGATTATGTGTCTTTGATTCTTTCTCATATGGTTTTTGGAAGGCACTATTTTCATGACTATAGTATCTGGTCATAGATGCTGCAGTGCAACACCATTGAACTGGACATTTCATGGAAGTAGTGTAGGAGTTGTAGATTAAACCACTATATAATTCAGGGCGTTGATCTCATTGTGGACTAGTTCCTTCTCTGAAGTTTTTAGGTTGTTTTATCTAAAGGATGAAAAAGGTCAAGATTTTGTGTCCTCCCCCTTATTTTCTCCTCCTCTGTTCCAATGGTTTTGTTGTTGTTATCATTTTCTTGTTTTTATGATACTGTGCAATAAAATAAAATTGAGGTAGTCCTATTCCTTGTTTCGCTAAGCTCAAACAAACAAAAAATAATGCCCATGAGAACATTTGGTATTAGTGTATTATTATGGTGGCTGTGAGTAAAGCTTTTGATTTTGATAGGTCTATATATTGGTGACACAGATGGGGGTGATATGTTCTGAGACATAGCTGCTATTATTGCTAGTGACAGGGCTTCCATTAATAGATGCAGTGGCTCAGAGGCTGTGAGCGTGAAATGAACTGATCTAAGCAGAAAAGAGAGCAAAACAAGCTGAATTGTGCATTTAAAAATTTACGGTGGGTCAGTGAGACCAGGATACAACTGTGAACTTCTTTTTTTAAGAAAGAAGCAGCAGCAATAATAAATGAGGGCATCAGGGCAAATTACAACTATTAATTGAATGCTGTTGCTTAGACATAGAATATATTTGGTTGTGGTTCCTTAAATTATAAATTAATGGCTGCCAAAGAGAACCTGCCCTATCAAGAGTGTGTAGTCTCATGAATTACTTGTAAGCTATGTAAGATAATAATCTTTTTCAATGCAAAGATGAGGCTGGGTGGGCTTATAAAAACTAGAATTATGGAGTGCTGGTATAATGTATAAATGGGGAAATCTGTGAGTCAAATCTCATCTTACCCACAAGCTCACTAGGTGGTCTTAAGACAAGGCATTATTATACTTTTTTTTTCATTTGCACCCTGTGATCATAAGATTGGTCTATCTTGGGGTGTGATTATAAGTATTACTCTCATGGCTCTCACCATGCTTGACTATTGGCTCTGGTACCTGGGTGATGAAAGTTGTAGTTTGGCAACATCTGGAGTTTCCCCCAGTTGGTATATGAAGCAGTTTGAAATATTTATCGGTGCTTTTAAGACTATTGGGTTGTCCTTTATGGTGACATTGCCTTGGTGGAAATCACTTCCACAAGCTGCTTTTTGGTGGCTCCCACTTCCAGATCTCTGTTCCAGAGGAACCCTGCCCCCCACTCTCAGAAAACGCTTTCCATGAGGTGATGGGAGGCTTAAGTCAATGTGGGAATTGGGAAAAATGGTGGTGTGATTTGAATGAATGAAAGCATTGTCTGCTAAGGTAAAGCCACATTACACATAATGATATTTTGTTTGCTTGTTGTTTTTTTAGGAGATGATGGGTTGGGGAAGGTTGGATCCAAACATGTTCTTCCACTCATGGAACAGCTATTTCCATCAGCAACAGTACACTCTCATAAACAGCAAATCCCTTTTGTGGGCGGAGGGTCTCACTCCATCCAAGTATGGATCCATCCAAGTATCCTCTCTAAACTCTAGAAATTTAATTCAAATTTCTCTGGTGGTCTATGCATCCAGACTTCTAATATCTCCATAGTTTAGTGTATCTCTGTTACTCAGAGACTTTACATTAGCCCTATTTCATTTGGAGCACATAGCAATAGTGACAGAAAATTCTAATCACTAAAGACAGTGTTATGAAACTGGTTGGTGATGGTGACTTGCAATGAATCCATTATAGGCAAATATTAAGTTTCTGTATATAGAGACCTGCATTTGCTAGATAAATGTGGCTGCCTCTTTCAGTGTCCAAAGGAATTCTAAGGCAAATGCATGAAGGCAAATGCCTTGATGCATGGAAGCAGCCTTTCATATGTGGATTCGCTTTCTACTCTGGATTGGCTTTCTAGACTTGGTTCTATGCATTGAAATGAAAATAGAAGAAAGGCTAAACACCTATATCTACCATCCAGTGTTCACAATAAGTCATAGCAGATGGGTCCTGCAGAAATGGTTTATGCAACTTTGGAAGTACTGATCACTGTTCTTTTGGCGTGAAGTTGGCTTAAATTAAGGTATATCCTCAAACAGGTTATCTAAGTTGACCTTAATGTTGTTGGAAATCACTCATGTTAGGGATGGAGGGAAAATGTGGAATATAGACATGTTTTAATGGTACCGATCAAACTGTGACAAATACTTAAGAATTAAAACTTTGCACGCTGTGACTTCCCCACCCGCAACATTGTTAAATGTTCATAACAACTCATTTATCTTCACTGAGGGCGATGATGTTTGGTGGTGGTGGGGATAATGTGAGTAATTTTAAAATTGTTCAGTTTACTTAGAGAAGTTCATAAACATTGATTTGTCACATCATGTATGACAAAATGTTTTTTGATCTCCAAACTTTGAGTGCTGCTGGAACAAAGCAGTGCAATAAAATGATTTTAACTGATGAGACATAACTGCATCAGTCTATTTCCATGCCAAATGTAAGCAATCCACCTCAATTATGCTAATTGGTGCCCTAAAAGAAAATGTTACAGCTGTTTGGTAAATCAGGAAGGTAGAGAGTTTCTTTTTCAGCAGAAAACATTCCACAGTGTTCTTGCAATATAACAGTCAAACTGTTTGTATTTACATTTTTTAAAAAATAAATCATATAATTTGGCATCTCATTCTCATCATCAAAGTTGCCTATGTTTGCATAGGTTGTGCATATTTTCAGATCCTGGTGAATCTGAAGGTCTATATTTGGTCTGTTTGAAGAATTCTGCTTCATCAGTTTTGCCTCATTTGTCCAAAACAAATGGACAGGTTGCAGTAGTAAGAAGACGACGGGAATTGTGACCAGTACTATATCTCTTAATAAAGATCTTCATGTTGTTGTTTTTGGAATTTATGTCTAACACAGGCTTTCAGACTGCTCAGGCATATCTCTACCCTCTTAATAATTTTAAATAAGTAAATGCAACACACCAATAAAATATTTATTTATATGAAAAGCACCCTCTCTATTCAGTTTTGCAATATTGATTAAAAACCTTTGGTCCCCAGCCCGCCTTTCCATCAGTGAAGGAATTGCCAGAAGTATGCCATTCCCTCTGGGAAATGCTAAATTCTAGATGGGTCCTAGAACAGTACTATCCCTGAGATTATATGGTTTCATTCCCCTCCCTCTTGTCTAAGAAGCATCAGGAATGGGAATGTGTAGGTTTTATTATCAAATGTTGTAATACATTCCTTACAGCTAACAGACATTACTGAATTTTCATTTAATGCATTTAAGTCAAATCAAATACCACATATAGGTTGTTTCTGCCATGAAATACAGTGCTAGCAATGAGATGTACAATTGAAGATAGCAAGGGAAAGCCACTCCACATGCCATCAAGTGCAGTGCAGAGTCTGGAAAGCCTATTTTACTGGATATCAAAACCTATTTTACTGGCCTATTTTACTGGATATCAAAACATTTCATTTGGGAATTAATTAACACTGGAAACACATTGTGGCAAACTCTTTAGGCAAATCTGAGCCTGGCTTGAGTTCATGCTGTCCGAAGAACACCGCCGTTAGTTGGATATCCTGCTGCTGGCAACCTATAAACACATGTGGTCACTTTCATGATCCAAATGTCTGTAGGAATTAGTTGCACTCCTAGGGGCCCTAGTAGCAAACTTGTCAGTTCTCCTGAATACAGTGTTGATGGCAGAAATAATTGTCCTCCAGCTTGACTGTGGGAAAGCATAGAGGGAAATGACCCTAACAAATGGTGATTCAGCCATTTTGTGACCAGTAACATGCTGGGATTCCAGAAATTATTGGAGCAATAACAGCTAACGAGAAGAAGACTTTCCAAGCTTTGAGGAACCTGATTAAAAATTGCACAACCGATTCTCACCCCCACCCCCATGCTGCAAAGCACACGACAGCATAGCAACTGAGAAGTAGGGAGGCAGGAGCCAAATGGGACCACCTCCCCATTGCAGGCATTTCTGTACAAATGCCACATCCTGGCTGGTCTCTTAGTTATGAAGCAGGATCTGTATGATGATGAACACAGAACACATGCTTAGCAGGCCCAGAAACCTACCAACCAGCCAACCAACCTGGAGCTAAGCCCAAATTTCTCTGAGGTTATTTTTCCTGAGAATGTTTCTGATATTTTGCTTTTTCTCACTCTCCCCGAAAGGCCACTTTGCTGAATATACAGCAACATTTTTTGTGGTGATCACAATTTCATCCCCACCCCCAATACCCCAGAAGAACACCAGGCATTGTGGCTTATGGAAAATGAGTGCCAGCATGTCAAAACATTTGCAGCAGCCAAGAAACCAAACCAAACCAAAAACAAAAAACAATGGAGGGTGGGGGACAACTAAGCCGTTCCACTGTCGGTGTTAATTTTGACCTTATTTACTGTGAGAAACTGTTGAAGAATTTATCCACACACCTCAGGACAATTGGCTGAAATGGTGCCCCAATTTCTCTGCCCAAAATAGGCTTCAAAATGTTGCAGGGTCTTCTACCATACTATTTTCCAAATGTACCTTTGCTAACTGATTAATATACTGGGGCTGTCTGTTTATGATTGCCAAGTATAATTACTTTCTCTGTCACCAATTTGTTTTGATTGTGCCATAAAAGAGCATTCTCTTGGCATTTAGAGTATGATAATTCAGGGAAAACCAATCAGAACAACCAGCACTTATCTCTGTGACTATATTGCCTTTGCATAACTTATCAGCATTCTAGCTGAGCGATGCATAACAACCGTGTTTTCTGTCCTGAATCAGACAAATTGTTCTTAGCTAGAGGTACCTAGCACAACACCTTCCCTTGGAACGTGGTTAACACTTATGTCCACACAGCACCCTATGTGCTGGTTTTGCAACCACTGCTGGACAGAGATAGCTTGCTCACTGTGATCCTTATGCAATGTGCTCTATGGGACTTCCCTTGAAGTTGATCTGGAATCTGCAACTGATGAAGAATGCTTCAGCGAGGTTGCTGAGATGTCCACATATTTTACCTGTGCTGAGGTAATTGAATTGGTTGCCAACCAGCTACCTAGTCAGGTTTACAGTACTCTTGTTAACATAAAAACCCTGAACAACTCGGGACCAGGTTACCTAAAATAATTCCTGCATAGACCTTTAATATCACTTAGATCATCTGGGGGAAATTCTACTCATGGCACTGGACCCTTCATAATATCACAGAGCATTGATCTGAAAACAGGCATTTTCTGCAGTTGCCCCTCTTCTGTGGAATACCCATCCCTCTGCCATACACAAAGTAACAGTCATGTCAGCTGCGTTCCATTGCTGACAGAGGGGGAGAGTGTGGAGAGACTGGTGGAGGTAATAAGGCAGGAATGCAGAAGGGGGAGGAGGAGCCAATTTGCAGTAGAAGCCAGAGAACAAGGAGAGTGCCGACAACAAGGAGAAGGGAAGGGGGAGTTCAAAGGAGAAGATGCAGACTGACAGCTGTAGCTCAGACTCAGAGGGAGCCCTACCGGAAATTGCCCATCCCCAGGTGTGTAGGCTTGCAAAGATTAATGAAAGGTGTGAACAGGAAAGGAAATGTAAGTGGAGCTTTAAAAGTGGGAGGAGGAAGGGGCGTACCTCAGACTCAGCAACAGCAAACTTGGAAGCTGACGCTGAGTGACTGAGCTCCAGAGTGATTTGTGTGTTTTGAGCAATTAAACCTGAGTTAATTGCTGCCAGCATTGTCTTGCTTTGGTGGGAAAGACCCAACCATAACAAATCATCAGTTGCTGCAGATGTGTTGTGAAGACTTATCTCTGCCCAAGCTTTCCTTGACCCGTATTATCAGACCTGTTTTATGTGAATCCCCTAATACCTGTTTTATTATTTTACATGGTTTTATGTTGCTGCTTTATTGGTTTCAGACTGCATTTCTTATTGATACTTCTTAACATAAATGCACTCCACTTAGATTTTTGAAATATTAAGCAATTTATAAATGCCTTTAAAGATGCTAGAAATACTTGGGACTATGGTAACCTGGGTTCAAGTTCCTACTCAGCCATGATGCGTATTGAATTATTTTGAGCTAGTTATTATCTCTCTGTTGAAGCTATTTCATAAGAATGTTATATGTTTAAAATGGGACAAACACAAATCATTTGCCCTTAGGGGAAACATGATATGCAAATATGATGAATTAAAAAGAGTAAGAGCTCCTCCAGACAAACTGTTTGTTCAGCACTCATCCTGACTTGCTTGCACAATAAATTTGGTCTTTATTAAACATTCAGATTCATTTACAGGGTAGTTATATGACAATGAATATTCATTCTGCACCCATCCTGGTTGGGATCCCATTAATTATTTCTTCATCCCACACTTTTAAATTCATTTCCCCATCACTTTCCAAACCACAAAAAGTTGCACTGGTTAACAGCCACTTAATCCACTTCAATTGAAAAAAATCTAAAGCTACAGTATGCCACTGAATCCTTCCTGAAAAATAGGAATGGTCTGGAGGCACCCTAAGTGAATAAAATTCAGAAATGTGCACACAGAGCTCCTGTGCTAAACTACCCATTTACATAGGCACCTATGTGCAAAGATTCCATTGCATAAGCATAGCTGCCCTAAACAACAAAGAGAATAGGAAAATATGCACCCATTAGAATTCTGTGTGTACGCTTGACCTCTTTGTATCAGAGCCGTATTGTGCCACTCATGCTCCTATGAGTCATGTACTTTGTTCATACCAGCTTTGGAGATTAATGTAAGTGTTATTTTTGTCCACTGCCTAGTTTCAGCCAACTGCTACGGGCTATTGGATTTAGTGACACTGAGCAATGAAGAAAATAAATATTATTGCCTAGAGCACTGTGTTACAGGGCATGCCAAGAAAAAAAAAAGTTATAAGGTTTTGTTAGATTATAAAGAATCCTAAAGGATGCTGGGAAGGGGCCAGAAACCTAAAGCACTAAATAGTATAGAAAAACGATGCCAGATCATTTCATTTTTTCTTTTTTTTAACCCACCACTTAAAATGTCCTAGTTCAGGAAGGCAGAGCGTCTGATTTTCCTCGTGAATGCATTCTGCCAGGCGTCTATTGTGGCTAGGGATGGATGGACCTCTCACTTTCAGTTCTCTGTTATCTTTTTTTTCAGTTGTGAATTCAGTTCTCCAGATTTCCACAGCAATTTGGGTTTATGATTATGATTATTTTTTAAAATGTAATGAAAATTCATCAGCATTTTAGTGTAGATTTCTCCTAATAAACACAAATTTGTATGCAGTTTTGACTAAAGTACATATTTTTGCAAGTAATTTCCCCTGATATAATGCATTATTGGTATGTTATCTTTCACTAATATATTTCTTTTTGTGCACACTTCCCCATAATATATGTGTTTTTGTAAACATCGCTTTGTTGGAGAACTGCATTGCAAAATTCAGATAGGTGTGAATTTCAAAAACGATTTCAGAAAGGGATAATTCAGTAGATTTGTCTAGTAAAGAAAATGCCACAGTCTACTGCATCTGGTCCAGCTGACTCCTTCTGAATTAGGTCCTGGAACATAATAAAACTTGAAAACAATGACACATGAAAACCAAGTAAGATGCCTAAACATGCTCAGTGTTTTATTTATATAATCAGTTGATCTCTCAGGAAATATTCATCCAGGTCTAACCTTGTGCCATCACAACAAATATATATTTTATTAGTACTTATGAACATTTAAAACTCTTTACAATCACAAAATCTATTATAAAAAATAAGTCTTTTACCAAATCACTTTGGACTGAACCTGGGACCTTCAGCTTTTCATTACTAAGGAGGGTGGTTGGCTGCAGAAGTTCTGTTAACTGGACTTCTACCAAAAGCTGTCTGTAGGATCCTTATTGTAGGAACGGTTTGTCTGGATAGCACTTGTTGAAAGTTTCAACAAATGGGAGCACATGTGTGTGTACATGTGCATAGGCACATGTGCTCGTGTTTTTTTGTGGGGAAAGAGAATATTTTCCTCCTGAATATTATTTTTGTTTTCTGACTCCTTCTTCTTCTGGAACAAAGATGCTGAATTGAGTTAAAATTCTGAAAGCTCATTGATGTGCAAAGATGTAATTAAGCACTGGAAGACATTTTTAAATTTTATGTGTTTGGCTGGATGATAGGGGCTGTCAAGCAAATCATTTTAACAGGTTTAGCTCTGTTATTACAGAAAAGCACTGAGACAGCATGTTTTCTTACTAGGGACTTGCCATGAATAATAAAATTCTGTCTTACTTCCCTTATTATCTGTTTTCCTTTCCTGTAGGGGGAATAAGACAGGATTCTAAGCCTCTGCTCATCTAATTAAATTGCATTTCTACTGTATTTTCCATTTTGTAGTGAAATATATCATACAGAAAAGACCCATTCTCATTTTGGCACCACTTCTGAAATACTGGATTTCATTCTGTAATTGATCATTTTTAGTCTTTCATCCATTCTAGATTGAAAAGGATAAAGAACCGGATCTTCTGTCACTGAAATGACAATGCCTTAATCTCCTTTCTGCTTGCTATTTGAATAGTAACCTGGGAGCTGCCTTACTGGGAAAACTATGAGTCCATTTAACTTCCTATTCTTACTCAGACTGATTGTAGAAAAGTATATGGGTATACAGAAGAGTAATAATAACTCATTCCTACCAGCCAGTTCCTGTAGTCTAAGCTTTAAGTACATTGCTATCAAGGAGATCTACACCTAATTCACAAATGACCCCATACTTGTGTGAGCTTCAGACTTTCCTAAGTAATCATTATGTGTGCTTGGAATGTACAGATCTTGAATGCAGTCTCAGAAAAGTCTGAGAGAAGGGTAAAGTGAATAAGTCAGCCTGTTTTGCTCACACAAAATCCAGTGTCAACGTCATTATCCCACGGGGTTTTGGATGGAGGCAAACTGTTTTGTATAGCATCCAAAAGTATGATAAGGGTGGTATTAACTTGGCTTGACACTGGAATGCAATACACACACACATTAGCTCATGGATCAAATGGGAATTGAGATGTGTGTGTGTGTGTGTGTGTGTGTGTGTGCGCGCACGCGCATGTGTGTGTAAATAAAAGTAAATAGCAAAGACAAACCAACCAACCAGACATTCTTAAATGAAAAATTGTAGCAGAAGTGTTAAATGAGAAGAGGACTATGCCTTGTCTGATCAGGACTCATGAGTACTGGGTCTGCCAATAGCATTTAGTGGAAGTCCCCTACCCTTATTTCCAAAGGGAATGTTGTTTTGGACTTTGAAAGTTGAGAGGTTATAGCTGTGTAAAGGACTGTGTGCATGGACAGAATCCATACAGGGGCCTTCTTGTATGGTAGACGTTACTACCTTGATTCTGCCCATAGCAGTTAAAGCACAACTGTTCACATCATTGAGCATCCCTGCTCCAATTCTTATAGTTGTGCACTGTATCCCCCCAATATCAGGACAAGTAACTCTGGGACAAATTCCACATGTTGTGTGTCCTGCTTTCTCCCAACCATCTATTCCTTTCCTTGTCCACAGCTGTTGCCCTGTGAAAAGGGAGAGGCAGACACAGGAAGCCACTGGCTCTCTGTAAGACCTCCCATTGGCAAACACAGCCTTAGAGGAAGCAAACAAAGCAAAGCTAATCTGTGTGTCATGCAAAGTCTTTGGTGAGGTTGGGGAAGGGAGATTGTTGTTGCTGTCGTTCTGCCATTTATGCATGGTAATCTAGGAAAACATGTTCTCCTGAACAAACTCAGAAGGTATAACTATCATTTAAAACAAGGCTGTGAAAAGCTCTGGAGTAGCTTAGAAATGTTTTCCCCTACTGTTAAGTAAATACAAGCAATAGAGCTGCTAGCATAATTGCAAAAGGTCAAAATTTTCATGACCTATCACAGGTGACTCTAAGGCCCTGTTCTAAAAAACAACAGATGGTAATGAAACTCTGCCTGGGATGCACTACTTCAGGCTGCAGGAAGAGCTCACATCATTAAGTAGGAAAGACTTGGAGCGGTAGAGCTCTTGCTTTGCATTCAAAAGATGTCAGGTTCAGCCACTGGTATCTCCAGGTAGGACTGTCAAAGACTCCAGTCTGAATCCCTATATTCAGGGTCAGTGTATTTGTGTACCACATTTTCTACAAATACATCTGTGCCCAAAGCATTTTACAGGATAGACAACTGAAATGCCATAACTGTGATTTGAATACAATGCAATGCAACATAAATCCATCATTTAATTCAAAACAGTGGCAAATGTTTAAATGAACATAAAACATACCAGTTGGTCAATTAGCCAATAATATTACAGTGGTACCTCAGGTTAAGAAATTAATTCGTTCTGGAGGTCTGTTCTTAACCTGAAACTGTTCTTAACCTGAAGCACCACTTTAGCTAATGGGGCCTCCCACTGCCACTGCGCCGCCAGCACACAATTTCTGTTCTCATCCTGAAGCAAAGTTCTTAACCCGAGGTACTATTTCTGGGTTAGCAAAGTCTGTAACCTGAAGTGTCTGTAACCCGAGGTACCACTGTATTATAATACCCACAGTATCCAATGCATTCCAGTGGTTCATTATGAGACCTAAGAGATCTCACTCATATGAAACTCAAGGAAAAAGACGAAAAGATAAAGCAAAATAACCACTAGGTTCTTCAGGCAGCCCACCACTACAGTAAATACCATTCTCTCACCTGGGCCTCAAATTTTGGTCCTAAAGGTGCACACTCATCCTTGTGGCAACTCCCCTATTGGCTGACTCTAGAAAGCAGAGCACCAAGAGAGGCAAGATGTCCCCATTAAAGGTTATTGTTCTAAAGAGAGCATAAAAGCCTTTGCATACTGACAGAGCCATTGACTGCTGGTTTAGACAATACTGAGCTAGAGATACTCTGGCCAAATTCTGTGCGACTGCCATAAAACTTAGGGAACAAGTTGTGCTACCAAAATGATTAAGGTTTTAAATAATAATTTTAGGTTATATTTTAGTGATCAAGATTTAATATATTTTTTTAACTGCCGCTATATCTGAATTGTCTCTGTTATACCCAATTGCAATTCAATGTATTCCTGTTGTGTTTTATGATTTTCCTGATATTGTAAGTGACCTGGAACTGGTCTGTGACTGTAATAATAAAATTCTATTCTATACTGAGCTAAAGAGACCAGTGACATAATTCAGTATCTGTGAATCCTAAGAACCCTACTCCACAATCTTCCACACAAAAGGAAGCCTTAAGATATACAGTGGTACCTCGCAAGACAAAATTAATTCGTTCTGCGAGTTTTTTCGTCTTGCGATTTTTTCGTCTTGCGAAGCACGGACTTTGGAAAAGCTTCAAAAATCACCAAAGTCTTCAAAAACCTCAAAAAAGGCTACCACACCGCGTGCTATGAGTTGCTCCTCGAAGTCAAGTCGCAACTGCACCCCCTGAATGCACGGTTTTGAGAAAAAGGAAACAAACTTGCAAGCCAAAGGAAACAAACTTGCAAGACGTTTTCATCTTGCAAAGCAAGCCCATAGGGAAATTCGTCTTGTGAACTCAAAAAACGAAAAACTCTTTCGTCTTGCAGGTTTTTCGTCTTACGAGGCATTCGTCTTGCGAGGTACCACTGTATAAACAAATAATGCCAATAATCTTGTGTGTGTGCTTGTGTGCATACGTGTTTACTGTTAGAGGAAGTCAAGTACCTCCCAGCAGATGGGAAAATTTGCTCCAATGTGCTCAGTGATCTCTTAGAGTTTAGTTTCAATGAATTTCTGTATGAGAATGTGGTTAATACAGTTTAGCTTTAGCTGGAGTCGGGGTGCTGTCCCTAGTGGAGTGGAATCACTCGTGTTTGCTTTTCCTTTGACTGAAAATGTTTATCATATTACGTTTTTGTGTATTCCATGATGCAACAATCATACAGTTCAGCCGACATTTTCCTTTAGGTTAGCTTGATACGAGTCTAAATGCTACGGAAACTTCCTGTCACTGTCCTGACATTTAACAGTGTAAGCAAAGTCCTACATTAAAATTAGGCCACTTCCTCAGGGCAAATGTGGGGGAGGGAATTATCTAGATAGAGAGTGCTGAGTGCTCACTTCTTTAAAGAACCCTGGCATGGATTTGTTGAATATTTTGGACCTTATGTGGAAAATTGCATCTTAATGAGGAACTTGAAAGGACACTTCTGTGTTGAGTACATTTTATAGCTAAAATAATGTAGCTATGACAACATGTTCCTTGACAATGGAAAAATTAACACATTTCACGTTTGCTTTAGTTATTTATTTTTTTGTAGATTTTCTTTCAGCTGTCTCATTCCGAGGTCTTGCGGTAGGGTTATACATAAAAATGTGCAGAGAAGTAGGCAGGGATAGAAATAATCAGGGAAGGTCTGTGGCTCAGTGATAGAGCACATGCTTAGATTTGGAAAAGACCCCTGTTTGGAATACTGGGGAGCTGATTCCGATCAATGGAGACTATACAGAGCAAGATGAACCAGAATAAGGCTGCTTCTGCCTATGTCCCTGTCAGGGAACTGCCATCAGCTCAGAGACAAGAGATGGAAGGGCAGTTGTGTTATAGAGAGCCTCCGAAAATCTTGCGAAGCAGTTCCTCTTCCGGCGAGGAGGAAAGCCCTACCTCCAGTGGAGAAGAAGCGCAGGGGCAAGGAGATGCTAGGGAGAGCCTTAACACTGAGCCTGAGCAAGCCGGAGAGGCGGGAAGCACGCCCTTGCCAGCGCCCATTCTGTGCAGTAGTTTTCGGCACAGGGAGGGTCGGAAAAGGCTGGGGGTGACAGGACTTTTATGCTGGGGGAGGTACACAAACCGACCACTCCCAGATTCTGCTAGCGATTGAGACAGACATGAACTTACTACTCTCTTCACTGTAAATAGTTTGCACCAAGAATAAAGCCTGTAAATGTCAGGTCAGAGTCCTGCCTGGTTACTCTCGAGCAACCACCATAGCCACTGAGAGTCCCAATTAAAATGTTAGGCAAATAGCTAAGCCTAACAAGTATAAACAAGTCATCTCAAACTGTTCTGAAAGATACTCAGATTTGAGCTTGACTCTGCATGGGGCAAGAGGTGCAGTGCATTTTCACACATGTGACTAAACCACCTTTGACCTCTTTCACTACTATTGTATGCATGTGAATGATGTTAAGAGAACTTTTTTTCAACACCACAGCTACATTTTAGTCAGCTACAGTTCTGCATTTGCTTGAAACAAGCCAGGGAAAGGGGGAGAAATGCATAAAAAGACCCTAAATTACAACCCAGTGTGCTGAAGTAGATACTCATTGGACTTCAAATATTGGACTACAGCATCCTGGAGTCAAATCTGTGCTAGTCACACTCAGCATAATGCTTCTGGGTTAAAATGGGAAGGAGACACAATATATACTGCTCTGAGCCCCTTTGAAGCAGTGATGTAAATAAATGGTCAATGCACAAAATAGTAATCAAAGCTAGTCCCCTCTGTTCAATGCCACTGAAATCTTCTCTAAGTTAAAATTTATTTTTTCACATACACAGACAGCAGATGGTTCTGCAGCTAGTTATATAGCTGCTGAGAAATGAAATGTGCAGTGTCACTGCCCAGTGGAGATAGCAGCTACTGTTTAATGGTGTGCTACTCAAGCATTTCTCATTAGCTATATGTCCCACTGGACTGATGGGCATTGGAGTATTCCTATATTCTTAAATGGCAGCATGATGTTAATCTAGCAGAAATGGATGAAGGTGATGAAATGGCAGGGGAACAAATTGAAGATTTATTTTAAAATATTGTCAGCAGCAGAGTGTATGTTAATTCTCCCTCTCCCTTCTTTGTTTATTGCACAGGTTGATTCATCATGCTGGAGTTAACTGGAAGGAGCCACCGTGCCAACGTAGCAGAGTAAATGTTGAACATCTTGCCACTTCTGATTCTTGGATTGTGATATCAGCACTGAAAGAGAAGCAGACCCAAGGGATGGGCTTTAAGCAAAAGAACTCCCTTGCTTTTTGTGCCACGGGGATCTGTCTATGGTCATTCTGCTGAGACACATACAACACTTATTTTGGGGGCTTCTTTCTGCCTTGGCAAGATTGTTTTTGCCCCTTATTTTATTTTCCTTGGCCAACTCCTCCCTCCCCCTCCCCCCACTTGCACACTCCCCTCCCTCCTCACTTTTCTGCCCTTTCCCGACTAATTTGATTCTCCATCTGGGTGTGGAAGACAGAGGCCTGCGAATGTTGATGTAAATCATGTCAAGGCCAATGGGACTCTTATGGCTGCCTTTGATCTTTACTCCTGTTTGTGTCATGTTGAATTCTAATTTCCTCTTCTGGATAACTGCTCTAGCGATACGGTTTACGCTTATCGATGGACAAGCACAATACCCAGTCGTAACCACGAATTATGGCAAAATACGTGGTGTAAGAACACCTTTGCCCAATGAAATACTTGGTCCTGTGGAGCAATACTTGGGAGTCCCTTATGCTTCTCCTCCAACTGGGGAAAGACGATTCCAGCCCCCGGAGCCTCCTTCCTCCTGGACCGGCACACGGAATGCCACACAATTTGCTGCTGTCTGCCCACAGTATCTGGATGAGAGATCACTGCTCAACGACATGCTGCCTGTTTGGTTTACTGCCAACTTGGATACTGTGATGACGTATGTTCAAGATCAAAATGAAGACTGCCTGTATCTGAATATTTATGTGCCCACTGAGGATGGTAAGTACATTATTCAGCCATAAGCTGGCCAACTAGCCTGCCTACTACAAATAAGTGAGACTAGGGTACTCGACTGTAGAACATGCTATAGTCACCTTTCAGCTTTCTCCTTGACTCTTGTTAGACAAAAATGTTATAAAACACAGTAGCTTGTTTATATTAATGCTGATGTGTGTGTCGGCTGTGCATATTTTGCTATCAGAATGCAATTCTATTTTCAGATGTATATCAATCCCCACCACAATGGTTGTTCATGGAGGAAAAGTCAATAAATAATAATAATAAGAAGAAGAAGAACATTAAACCCATTGAAATAGGAAATGAGTTGCTTTGATTATTAGTGTACTATATAGGCCCTCTGAAGAGAAAATAGGTATAGTGTATTTTATTCTGTAGAAGACTTCTGAAATGTCATTGTTTATGTAGGAACTAGTTATACTTCACATTTCTTCGAACTTGTTTGATGAAGGTGTTTGCAGTCTAAAGACCTCATCATTTTTAGATGATTCACCATTTTAATAATGCTGTATGTATATCTTTCATTCTGGCAATTAAAAATGGGTTAGTCAACAGCTATGGCACAGCAATGAGGAGTCACCATCATTTCTGCCCCACCCCCCACCTTCTGGAACATCCTTCTCTAATAATTTCTCTATTGATACCTTTTATTGCAAATCTTAATGACATACTTTTCCTGTAACAGGGACAATCTTTTAAACAACATTTTTCTGTAACATACTAACAATGTACTTTGAAAAAGACACCATCGGAGGTATTGATTTCTGGCTTGCAGGCCATGCTTTATTCGAAAAATAACTTGCTGGTTCTACTTCACAGAATAATGGAGAATTGTACTACGTAACGATGTTGGTAAACACTCCAAAGCAGACCATTTCTGTTAATGTCTAATTTTAATAACTGTATGATTTGTCCCCAGTCTTGTAACCTGTGCCAATGTAGGTATGGAAGACTGAATGCCATTAAGTGCTTCATTTTCAATAGCTAAACACTTATATATGTATTTGAGTATTCAAACTGTTGTAATTCCCTTGCTTTGACTGCTGCTTGGATCTGAGTACGTATTGTTGCTGGCTTAATCATTTTTCACTTCAGACATGGAAATGTAGAAAGTGTAGTAGATGGAATATAATATAGGACACTTAAGCCACCACAAATCATTCTCCCCCACATCAAGGGTGGAGATCCTACAGCTCTAATGGACTTCAGAATAACGTCCTTCAAGCTGCCACCTGCTTCTTCTGTCACACTGCAGCACAGCAAAAACATTTGTATCAAACTGAGATCCTCCTCTCACTTTACCTCGGAAAAAGTCAGTGCATTGATCTCCCACAGGTCATCTTGCTCGGCAATGTTTCCCCTGTGCTGGCAGTAATCTAGGATCCTGGGGTTTTCATGAGTTATGGGGAGCTCTGAGGTAAGGTATGAAACAGCCTTAGTTTAAATGACCTAGCCAAATTGCAGCTAGCTTGGTAAGAAAAACAGCAGGGAAGACTTCAGTGCAGTTTCTCTGTTCCTCTGGTTCAGAGAGAAGGCTGCAGCATAGACTTTCTGTCTCCTTTCTTTTCTTTTGCATGTTAAAACAAAGGAGATCTCACCTAGCTGTTCTTGAACATGTAGGAATTCAAATAAGTGCCAGGGTTTCTCCTTTTACTTCATTATGCAAAAAAGCTCCATGACATGGTGTACACAATGCAGGGTGCTACACTGTAGGGAGCAGTGGTCCTCTACTAATGACATTGGACTCCTACTCCCATCAACCACAGCCATCACAGCCAATGTTCAAAGAAGATGGAAATTGTAGCCCAATAATATCTGGAACGCCAAAGGTTCTCTGCTGGTGACCTGTGGAGCTCCCTGTGTGCATTTGAATGCTCATCAGAAGCACTCTTTGTAAAGCAACTCCTGGTTGATACTTCATCCTGAAGTTTCCCCCCTATGAACTCTGTGCACAGCTTTAGACCAAATTTCTTATTATTATTTGGAATGGGAAACTTTCGTATCGTTAGTGGCATATGATTTTGGAAAATATGATCTAGGACAATGCTCAATCACAACTAATCTGGAAAGCTCCTGTTTGTAGGTAACTAGAAGGAAATATTTAAAAGTGTGAGTATTGTGTGTGGGTGGGGGAGGGGATTCAATGCAAATTTTAAAAGGGATACATATCTTTTTCCTATGTTGTCCTTGCAGGAAATCTGATGGCAGATTGATTCAGTTCCTTCTTGGTAACTTGAAATCTCTGAGCTAAGCCCTTTGTAAAGTAATTAGCATGACAGTTTTGTTCCAAAGAGCAGCAAACTAATTCAAGTAACAACAGCTTGGGCATGTAACAAAAGTGTTTTAACACCAGCTGTTGTTGTTTTTCCTGAACATGTATGCCTGGGGGAAAAATATTCCTTCCAAAGCTTGCTTCATGCACTTTTAATTAAGAGGTGACCCCACAGAAATTATTGTCTCTCCCACCTTCTTCTTCCTCTTGCCATGAACAATCACTGAAATTTTTGAAAGGTTGTACTTACTCAAGAAACCAACAGAGGGCTCTTCAAGACTTTGAGATACAGGTGATCCGTGATGGGAGCTTGAGAGCTTTCCAAATCATTGGTTTCCTAGTTCTGGGAATTCCTTCTTTGTAGCAGGCAACAGCTTTTTGTTTTGTTAAGTATGGTGGAGGCAATTGGAGGTGTGCAAAAGTATTCAGAGTAGGGCAGCTGGATGTTTGATTCAGGCATATTTTAAACTAATGACTCGTCTTTAATTTATCAGGTGATATCCAGCATTAATTGTACTCAGAGTAGACTTGTTGAAACCAAGTTCATAGCTTTTAACGGGTTGACTCCGAGTTGGATAGCACCCATTCTCTCTCTTTTTGGCGTGCAGAAGGGACCATGCAGTAAGGGCACAATTTGGGGAGCAGCTTTAAGGACAGAAATTGTGGGGAAATGACAGAAGTCATTGTACAATGACAAAAGTAATTGTGTTTACTACAAATGGGTAAAAGGGGAGCGGGTGGCACTGTGGTGTAAACCACTGAGCCTTGAGCTTGCACACTGATTGCCAGACCATCCGTGGGCCGGATTGAGAAGGTGATTAGGCCGCATCCGGCCCCCAGGCCTTAGTTTGCCTACCCATGTGGTTTGCCGATCAGAAGGTTGGCGGTTTGAATCCCCGCAACGGGGTGAGCTCCTGCTGTTCGGTTCCAGCCAAGCTAGCAGTTCGAAAGCACATCAAAGTGCAAGTAGATAAATAGGTGGCGGGAAGGAAAATGGTGTTTCCATGTGCTGCTCTGGTTTTGCCAGAAGCGGCTTAGTCATGCTGGCCACATGACCCGGAATCACTGCAGACAAACGTTGGCTCCCTTGGCCATTAAAGCAAGATGAGCACCGCAACCCCAGAGTTGTTCGCCACTAAGGTCAGGGGTCCTTTACCTTTACCTTTTACAAATGGGTAATGTGCCCCATCGCCTGCCAACCTAGCAGTTCGAAAGCACCTCCGGGTGCAAGTAGATAAATAGGGACCGCTTACCAGCGGGAAGGTAAACGGCATTCCATGTGCTGTGCTGGCTCACCAGATGCAGTTTGTCACGCTGGCCACGTGACCCGGAAGTGTCTGCGGACAGCGCTGGCTCCCTGCCTCTAGAGTGAGATGAGCGCACAACCCTAGAGTCTGGCAAGACTGGCCTGTACGGGCAGGGGTACCTTTACCTTTTTTTAATGTGCCCCATCATCCATAAAGGTGTGGGAGAGGAGGGGGATATGACATGAAACAGCTTTTCTGCTCTGCAGGTTTCTCTGTTTCCTAGTCTTACACCATACTCAGTCTGGAGCTGTGTATCTTTGTTTTTTGTTTGTTTGTTTTACTTTTTTATATTTATAAAATAATGAGATGGTAAACTGTGCTTAATTTATGGGCAATAGCGTTCTGTGTGGCATGACATCCTTCTTGGTCTTTTTCTCTCCATCTGATCTTTTAAAATATATCGGGCAAAATTGGTATTGTGCATTGAATAAGCTTTGACTGTAAAATTCAGCTGGAGTGGCTTGAGAGGGATTATTCGGAGTCAGGAGAACACTACGTATAGGAGGAGAGATACCTAAAATAAGTTGAAGGATCCAAGATTTCTCACTTACTTTCTGGTCAGATACCATGACACTATGGTCAGGACTTTGGCCTGCTGTTATACAAAATGAAGAAAAGAGAGAACTGCTGGGGGAGGAAACAAGAGGACAAGTGCAACTTTTCCACTCCCAACAGCAGCTCAATATACCATTCTCGTAGATTACTGGTGATATCAGGCAATACTGCTGCTTTGGGACAGATTGTAAGTAATTCCTCGCAGATCTCTAGCCCAATGGTTGCCATTAATTTGATTTGAACTGATTTTATAATGAATTGATTTTAGAATGCTGTATTATTTTACTGTTGTTAGCCGCTCTGAGCCCGGCTTCAGCTGGGGAGGGCGGGATATAAATAAAATATTATTATTATTATTATTATTAAGTGAATATAGAAGCACTGGTGTGATCACCTCTCCTTTATCTATTCTATTCTATTCTCTTCCTCATCTCTTTCCTTGTTGTTATGCAAAATACTTTGTTGTATTTTACGGTTAATTGAAAATAGAAAAAGACCCTGCAGTCCTACTTTTGTGACTCTGGAAGCTAAGGACAAATTGACACTATTGAAGAAGACAATGACCTCCTTTTGCCTCCACAATATGCATCTGTCTATAGACCACATGTTTGGATGTTTGGCATATTGACCCAATGAGAAATCTGCTTCTTTCAACTGAGAAAATACAACTACGCATTGATAGTTATTGTATTTTCTGTCCAGTTATTCTACATGGAAGGATGCTGTCACCTTTTCATCTGCCCTTTGGATTTGGCTGCCAGAATTTTTGACCCTGTGAGACTCCTTTTTTTCCTCAGGGTGGACAGTTCTCTCTTTCCCATAATAGCCTTCTTGCTTTGGAGAGTTGCCTGAGCTTCTGTTTATAGTGTGGTGTCCTCTATATGTCACAGCAGAGTAGATTCGCCCTCCCAGATGTAATCTGCTTTATCATTTTCACCTCAGCTGACTCTGGATTTAGTGTTTCTGTACACTGCACTCTGGCAACAAAACGCTTAGTCATTTGAGCCCTGGCCCAGGCCTTCAGATGAATTATTTAACAATAGCCTCAACCTTACTTAACAATCTGTAGTGTGAAATTTCTGTAACCTAAATTGCAAAGCATAGAATAAAGGGGGTCAATAATAATAGGAATTATTAACTCATCCAGGATCACCCGACAGTGTGTTCAGATGAGTGAAAACAACTGCTTGAGGCATGGGCCTGGAGAAAAGTAGCTATTATTTTATTGTCATCCTGCTCTTTCCCTAAGGAGTTTAAACAGGTGGTCGTTGTGCTCCTCTGCCCATTTAATCCTCATGTAAGGTAAGGCTAGTGGAGAAATAGTGACCTAGTTTGAGCCAGATTAGAAACCATGTGCATTGCTCTGGCTTTCATGCTTTTTAAAATATAAGGTGCTTTTTATTCTACTTTTAAACAAACCAAAGTTAGATCTGAGGGATGGCTATTATTATTTTTTCATTTTTGTTAATTTAGTCAATGGATTTATCCATAGTTTTAACTTGATAGGTCTCCCAATGCCCAAATGCCACAAGTTCAACCTTTAGTCACCCACCGTGGATGGTTGCTTCATTGTCAAGAGAATCATCTTCATTTTATTTGGAGGGCTCCTATATTACTAGGTGCTCTGCAATAGCATTTTAGAAGCTAATTCCCTGGCCACAGGTTCATCATCTTACCCCAGTCACTACAATGTGGGAAAAGCCATAGCTCAGTGGTAGAGCACTGTATGCCTTGTATACAGATGGTCCCAGGTTCGGTCTCAGGTCTGAAACCCTGCAGAGCTACTGCCAGTCAGAATAGGCATTACTTGAGCTAGAAGGACTAATGCTATGACTCAGTATAAGGCAGATTCCTATATTCTTAACTGGAAGTTTAAGGCAGTAGGTGAAAAAGCCCCAGAGGAAACAGGAACAACAACAATGTCCCAAAATCTACAAGATCTTTAAAGTGCATATAAAAGAAAATGCAATGTTTTAAACAGCGTATGGGGGGGGGGGGAGAGAGAGAGAATAAAGGTAAGAGGAATGTTGGCTATTCAGAGAAGGGAGTTCCAAATCAGAGGAAGAACCCAAAATGAATCTCCAAAGATGCCAAGAAAAAGAAGATCTAGGCAAGAAGATTAGTTGAGCAAATCATGCATAATATTTCTCATCTTTCTCTTGTCTTGTATCGGCCGTTTCATTTCAGTCTTACGGGGATGCCTCTGCTGTATACAGCTTCTTCCTTCAGTCTCTGAACCTGTACCAAATTGGACTCCACTAAAATAAAATATAATTTAATTCCCGGCAATAGTGCTCCATACTAGCATAGAAACTCTGCACCTGCCATTATAGAGATAAGGCATGTGAGAAGGTTCTCTCAGGGATGGAGTATAATTCAGCTGTCTTGCTGAATTTGTAATAAAAAGAGGAAATGTTTTACTTATTCTTACCACATGGCTATTTTATGATGCATCCCTTTCTCTTAGGGATCAATGATACATACATATAGTTTGTGCAACATTTTTAAAAAAACTAAAAGCTGCAGAACCAGCTGGGGAAGGGGCTGCTCATTTCCCCCCCTCTTTCTCCTCCTTGCCATTTTTAACCTCTTCCTTGGGAGCAAAGCTGCAAATTCTACTGTCTTTTCCTTAATTTAAGAATTGATTTGGAGTGAGAAACAGTTCAGGAGAAAGGTGTTAAGCAGCTACTGACCCGCTCAACATTGCAGCTGACCACAGTTCCATGGAACCACACATAACATGTAATCTGGCTGCCAGCAGCAGTGGACTTTTACCTTACTTTGGCACTATCAGAAACCCTGAACAACACAGCACAGTGCATTTTAAAAGATGAATGTCTCCCTTTTTTCCATGTCTCCAGTCTGCTCAGTGACTGATGAGACGCTGATGGAGGGGAGGGCTATAGCCTTGATACTCCATGATCTGACACTTGTAGAAGACTGTTCTATCCTTCCAGACAACACAGATGAGAGTAACTAAGTCAATTGTGGGATACCACAGCTATCAGCTGGATGCTCTACCCAATAGAATCTTAAGAATACTGCTGCTCTATCCCTCCTGGTCATTGCAAAACTTATCTGTAAGATTAATTAAAATGAGCTTCAGTTCAGTTCCTTTACTACAAGGTTTTAGGAGTTAAAACACTGTATGGGGAATTTAGAGATGTCAGTTATAAGTCTGCCTTAGGTGAGCTTTTGCCATTTATTCCTTTTTAGCTCCTAGACTCTCTAGGATTAATGCTTTCAATGCAATTGAAGAGATTCGTTTATAACCACGCTCAGTTTTGCTTCTTCTTTTTAAAAGGGCTCTCAGTAAGAAACAAATCACTCTGGATATGACGACAGAGGCTAGTTTTGCAGCAACATCTAATTTTGAGGGACTCAGCAAAATCCAAAAAGCAGTGTTATTAAACCTAGGACTAGTGTTTCATTGAAACATGTAAGGGAAAGAGTGAAAAGGACGGAGTGAGACTTGGTATTGCATTTTCCCACTTGCTTGTATCTGAATAATGAAAAAAGAAATCGGCATAATAATGCAACTAATTTTTTTTTTTTAAAAAACAGCTCAGATAATACAAACTACTGGGTACCTTTTTTTTATTTTCTAAAGGAAGGTGCATGCAGCTCCATGAAAAGCTCTGTACTGTTCTCATCAGGTAGGACTTGTGCTATCAGGAGTAGATAGAGCACAACATAATTACATTTCTCAATTACTTCTGCCCATCAGGTACAAATTTCAAAATTGCTTCCCAGCCAACAAAATATCTACTCATAATAATCACATACAGAATTCTGATTTCCCCACTCCCAATCCTAAATATAATGTTGCTTTAGATAGGGGAGGGGGATTCCCCCCTTATGCTAAAAATTATTAAACGGTAGAATTTTGATTATTTGGAGTATTGAAGGGAAGATTGCAGGCTGGTGGGAAAATACAGGCTAAGCTTTGATTCCAAGCCAGGGCCTCACCTGGGATAGAGGCATCAATATGAAGAAGCTGTTGATGGCCCATCTGAGAGCCTGGGCAGACTGAGGTTGCCAGAGGTGATGGGGTGTGGGTTTGTAGCGGCAGAAAAAAGAGGGTCTTTTAGGAAAGTGTACTGGGAAGAAGGATTGGGGGGGGGGAAAGACTGGAATTCATGTTGAGCAGACTGACAGAAGACTGGCTGGGAAAGATGCCTGTAATCTTGCTACCACTCAGCAGAGAGTGGGGGGTGGCACCCAACTTCTGTAACCACATTAAAAATATGCAACAGGTTAAGGAACCATAGCACAACTGAAACTAACCAACTTTCCATTTTGTCACAAACTGTGATAATTATGTGAAGAGTTTTGGAATGACTGAATGTTCTATTCCTTGAGAGATTTCTTCCTCAAGTGACTCTGGTTGGATGCAGATAAGTTTTGCTAATGGGCAACTTACAACATTAGAAACAAATTGACATACACTGCATGTTTACAGGTGACCCAGTTTCCATATGGTGGCATGTCTGTTGCACCAAATTTATTTGTTTTTCAGTATTATTATTTTATGCTAAAACTTTTGGCCAGGTACTGTTCTCTGACATAGTAGAAATCTCTTGATGAGCCAGGAAGTCAGTGAGTTTTCTTGAGCATCTAATTGTATGCTTCGATTGTCTAGAAGAAATCTAGATGAGGATCTCCCCCCCACAACAGTTTGGAGTTCTCTTTCTGGGAAGATCCACTCACATGATTGCTGTTTAGCTGTTTTCCCCATGGTTATTTGTGTCTGTTTTCCGCATCCAAACAATGGAATTGTTTGCTGCGCACTACCATAGAGAATGATGGAAGGTGAAGCTGTTTTGGTCTCTATGCCTAATTAATACCTTTTTATTCTGCATTATTCCACTAGGTGCTGCGCTGTAGTGGCATCTAGTGTCACCATGCAGGCATTTATCAATATAAGAATGGTAGCCCAAAATGGGGACATCCCATATGTTACCATCTGAAAAGAAAGTACACTGATAAATAGAACTTGCAGTGTCTATTCAAGTAACCAACCTGATTATATAACCCATATTGATTGTATGAACTTATTCTTAGAATCCATTTTATATAGATAGAACTATAAACTAAATGGCATGTGCCAGCTGTGCATTTCAAGCATGAGCTTGAGACTTCATAATATGAGCATATAAGACACTGGAACAAGGTATATGTTGATTGGATGAGAGTTAGCCAATTTAATCCTACGTTGGTGATTTTCAAATGAGAGAGATTCAATGTCCTACCTAGCAACATAGCTTCTTCTCTGTCAGGTTTCTTCTAATGCCCCTATAAATCTCATATGCAAAGTAGCTCTGGTTACTTCTCCTGTCTGGATGGTATGGCAAACCGATCTGGATAGCAGCCATTCCATTCTTTTAGTTTATATAACATCAAAGGATTTTCCACTTTGATAATACATTAATATTCTTTTAAATATTGGTATTTATACTGGGGCTACTATGGAAGAGACAGTTCTTGCTTTTTTGTTCATTCTTGCCAAATTATTATTATTATTATTTTCTTAAGTACTGCTTAATGCCAAAATAGGTTTATGCCATTTAGAAATTATAAAAACCAATTGCAGAGACATTAAAATAATAGCCCCACCCCTTTCATATGGAGCTACAGAATTGGCAGTTACTTCCAAAGTGAATTAAGGTCTCTTATCATAGCTATCCTAATACTTGTAACTCTAACCCTCTCTCTTTTGTCAGTAAATCCTGGATGGACTGCTAAAAATATGATTAACATGGAAAGGCCAGTACTTTGAAATCTTTAAACTAGTGTGGCGCCCAAATCATGCCAAAGGTAAATTGCTTTGCATTTGAGTCTGTGGAATCAGATTAAATACATTACACTATATCATATGACTCCAGGCTGGCAGAAATAAACAATGTTGTTATGGAGACAGACCATGAAATTAGGTTTGAAGGAGAAGTCTAAAAGTGAGGGACTCTGTGAGCTAAAAATTAATATTGGCCATTCCTATTCAAATGCAGGTCTTTTGTGAGCTCCCTGGCTGAAGAAATGAACAACATCACTCAATAAAATGAATGTTAAGCTCGGAGACCCATACAAATAATGTTATTATAGTTTCCTTTTTCAAAATCATATAGCCCTCCTTTGTTTTTGAATACTGCATCAGCTTTCAGCTGTTTGCTTTGCCTTAAAAACAAACTGTGGAACAGCTAATTGATTGTTGCTGATCATTTCCCGACTAGCTACATTAGTCAATACTCTTTTTTTCTTAGCCAGTTCTGGAGCCACCACAGCTGAGGAAAAGCTGAGGTTAAGATGGCATGATAGGTGTGAGGCGAGCTGCTCTGGGAGCCGTAGATCAGGATGGCTTCTGGGCAGTTGCCCTGACCTGTTCTGACAATTCCTCTGTGGATTCCAGGGATCACCTGCTACCTGCCTCTGTTTCTCTCCAGTGGAGGCTGGTCCACCTGCCCCATAAACCTCCGTCTGCCCTCAGCCAGCCCACCTGCCTGCCTTCTTTCTTACAAACTGCCCAGAGGTGGCACTGTTTATCCTCTTTAGAAGTTGCCCTTCTAAAACCCAGGAGGCAAAAGAATGGAGACAAAAGTAGAATTAGTTAGCTCTACCAGTTAGTTGCTGGTTCACCTACTGTTGGTCTCCTTGCCCTCCACCTTACGTGTTCCAATGGGCACTAGCTACTATTAGGCAGTTCTCAAATTCTGAAAGCTTTTATCAGAAGCTTGTAATATGATGTGGGTTCTTGGTGGTTTTTCCTTCTTTTTTAATAAGCATCAAATCCCACGAGGCGCACCCAAACTGTTCAATGTGCCTAAGTAGCTCTCTCAATTCCAGCTTCAGCAAAGAAGGTAGGAAGCAAATAGGAGAGAATCTGTGAAGGAACACAGTGCATGTGAAATTATTCTAACCATCAGCCCCCATTAATAAAAGTGCCTGAAACGTAATGAGAATATGAGGCTGTACATCTTGCTACCTTTCTGCCATTTCACCCAGAATTGCATAGTTTTGCCCATTTCTCCTTCAGATATTCAGTTGTGCATGTTACATTTCATGTTGGAATAACTGATTATTTGTGTGCCTTATTTGCACCTAAAATCAAAAACGCTACACTGTGGAATTGTAGATTTGGGGGAGAAGACTGTCAATGATCGCTAGCCATTATGACTAGTTTTCACCTCCACTGTTGGAGGAAGGGTATCTCTGAATGCTAGGTGCTGGGTACCAAAGGTGAGGAGTTGCATAGTTTTGCCCATTTCTCCTTCAGATATTCAGTTGTGCATGTTACATTTCATGTTGGAATAACCGATTATTTGTGTGCCTTATTTGCACCTAAAATCAAAAACGCTACACTGTGGAATTGTAGATTTGGGGGAGAAGACTGTCAATGATCGCTAGCCATTATGACTAGTTTTCACCTCCACTGTTGGAGGAAGGGTATCTCTGAATGCTAGGTGCTGGGTACCAAAGGTGAGTACGCCATTGTGCTTAGGTCCTGCTTTGAGGCTTCCCATAAGCATCTGGTTGGCTACTGTGAAAGCAGGATGCTTGACAAGATGAGCAATTAGTCTTCTCCAGCAGGGCTTAATGAGAATGTAAGAGTCTGATTGTTCCAACCAAATTCTGTGAACCGAATACTGTATTATCCAGTCTTGCCTTATTATCCTGTTTTCATTTTAAGAACAATCACATTCTTACATCCTCTTGTCAATAAAGGTATCACAGAAATGTACTTCGAAAAGAAACCAAACAATTAAGTCTAGGTCACAGCTTCCATTAGCACCTGTCTATTTTTAACTGCTTCCAATCAATTCTTCATTTGCTTCAGAGGGGAAGAAAAGACTAGTCTGATGGTCCCAGTATCTTCTTGATTTAGATTACGCATCAATAAAACACATAGGGAGCCATCCGGCAAAAGTTATTTGTGACTCAAGTCCAATTTAAATCAATAGAACCTGTTAGTCAAGAGTGAAGCTAGATTGTGTATTTGCTTTTTGCACATGTGTTTATGTGTTGTTAAAATGGTAGCCATAGGGCTGTGATCCAGATGGGGACCGTGATATCGATAGAGCTGATTGTTATTTTTTAATCCTCCCCCCTGCTTGTTATTCTGGAGGAAAAAAAAACACTTTCCCTGAAGCTATTTGTACTATAGCATGGTGGGAAAGAATTGAACTCTGCTCATTCTGTAGTTTCATTGTGGGTTGGTTGGGACACTCTTCACACATACAGCTTCTATTTAGAATACAAAGAAATGTGTAAATACACAACTGACATAACTTGCTGTTTGGCTCTCGGTCTTATGCAGTGATCATAAATTCCTCATACATTCCAAGGATATTAATAGCAGATAGTGTGTACAACACAAAAGAAAAGACTGAGTTTCTGATTCCTGTTAAATATTGCAATAACTTTAGTTAACGTTACCTTTACCAACCTGGTATCTCCCATATTTTTTGTACTACAATGCCCATCAGCTTCTGCCAGCATTGAGGACTGATATGAGGTGTAGTCTCAAACACCTAGTGCTCAAGTAGCCAATGTGGTGTCCTCCAGATGTTGTTGGACTCCAACTTCCATCAGCTCCAGACATCAGAGACAATGGCCAAGGATGATGGGAGTTGTAGTCCAACAAATTCTGTAGGGCACCACATTGGCTACCCCTAATCTCAAGGGCACCAGGTTGGTTAAAAACAACCATAATTTGAATATGCCCCATTTGAAGAAGTACTTTTGTTTGTCCTGAATCTTCTAGTGTTCAACTTTGCTAGATAACCAAGAGTTCTAGCAGAGGCAGATATAGGACAGTGCAACCAGTTGCAGCACACTGCCAAGCCTAGGGAGTGCTGCAAGGCATCACAATTATGACGTAGTTAACTGAGCAGAACGGGAGGTGGCAAGGAGTTCCAAACTTTGGCCCCTCACAGGGTGCTGCTGAAATTTAAAAAACCAAAGTCCACCCCTGGTTTTAGGGTTATGCGTAGAGATTAGAGCCATATATTTTAGTTAGTATGACTAATTTGATATCGCTCAGTATTTCCCTTGTTCCCATGCTCATCTTCAGATAGTTCCTTTCTTGTGTTTGTGGCTTATTTGCTAAACAATGCTCACCATGCACAATTGCGCCATGTATTGATCAATAAGCTTGATTGTGGGAAAAAATGTAGGTGTGCATTAACCTGTTTCAGAAATTTAATGTGAACGCAATGAACCTGTATTGACTAGTGGCAGTGACATTGAACTAGCACCCTGCTCTCACTGATATAACATGTTTATTATACAGTATCAAAAAGACCCCTGCATGTATATGCATAACTCTTCTCTGTAAGTTTGGGAACTGTGCATTTCCAGTATTTTTTCTGTGTGCAAAAAAAGAGCCCAACATGCATAAAGTTGTACTTCTGGACCTTTTGTCAGACAGTACAGCGAGAGCAGTACTTTGGGAACTATGTGGTTACTGGAATGAAAAGGACTCTTGAAACCTCTCTTGGGATTTCAGAGTGAGTGGCCAATTCCAATTCAACTTGACATAAAATTTTAATGAGGTACCTAGCTGCAAAATGATTTCAATATTTTAAAAGTGAACAGGATTCTGAAAATGCCATTGTCTTGCTCATCTGCAGCATGACCTTGGCTTTGGAGAATGGATTTACTAGTGTTTTATTTTTCATTCTGTATTTTTCTTTCCCTCCTGTACCAGAAACTTTAATTTAATACTGTATCTCAAAAAGCATTGCAAATCAACTCTCATTTAATAGGAAGTCGATTTAAAATGTGCCATGTGCTCATTTTATACAGATGATGCTTGATTTAAGCATATCTTATTCTCCTTAATTTGGTGAGCTACCAGCAGTTTGGCTTTTCTTCTTTCTGGGTTTTTTGCTGACATATTTTTCCCTGTCAGCTTTTTTCGATTTTCAGCAAGGTTTGTTTCCCTTCTACTGCTTTACCCCTGAGTAGAAAGCAGCACTGATGCATTCATGTTCTTGACATTTCCTTTACTCTTCCTGAGATGTCTTTATAATGATATATTTTAAGAGCCTCTTAGCTGCCTTTCACATTTGGATTTAAATACATTTTCTTCCTTGCCCATTTCTGTGCATACATTATTTGCTTTTGTCTCACATACTTTTAATGATACCATCATCTTCACATTGAGCAAATTCAGATTAGCTCAATTAGACCACTGGCAACCTGGAGCTTTCCCAGGGCTGCCATATGTCCGGATTGCCTTTAAAAAAGCTCAACCATTTTGGGGTGTCCTGGTTTCTACTTTTTGAAATATGGCAACCCTTTCCTGACCTTGCCACTGCCCCACCCTGCTGAGTACAGCACTACCACCACTGGGAGGGCATCGCTGCCTCTCTGCTCTCCCTTCTGCAGGCTGATGTAAAAAACGTGACATCTCATATCTACACTCTTTCTTAATCTTTCTCAGCTTCATTTTCCACCTCTAACATAACAGCAGCACTTCTCGAAGCTTCCGGTCCAAAAGTGTGGAATTGTTGAAATCATTTTATAGAAAGGCAGGGATTGGGTCTGCCAACGTTGTTGGACTCCAACACCCATTGGACACAACAGCATGGTCCATTGTTGTGGATGATGAGAGTTATAACCCAACAGCATCTAGAGGAACACAAGTCCCCTATTCCTGCAGCAGAGGAACAGGTCATATTTTAAAATCTGGCACACATGTGTTAAGGTCGCCGTTTGTGTGTCAGTTCATGAATCCTACTTTTGATGTACAAGGGTGTTGGCTTAAGTGTGAAGTCTGACCATTTTATTTTGTTAATTAATTGCATTTTAATCTCGATTTACATAATTTGCACAATTGTTAGAGCAGGAAATGCTCTTTGGGGACATATAATGTTGGTACATCTGATCTTTATGCCATCAGTGCCAAGGAGATTACAAATGTAGCTGTCAAACTAAGCCACTGCATTTCAGTGTTTTTCCAGCTCCTCTAATACCTCTTCATATTTCCTTTGGTCAAACATGCTCAGCTTCTTTGATATTATTGCATGCCACCCCAATATCTGAGTGGTGCAAGATTCCAGATGTTCCAGGTGCTTACCCAGATTTGTGTTTCCTTTGGAGTGACATACACCGGAGAATGTGGTGTCTTTATGGTATATGGTTTATTTACACATATACAACCTGAGCCTATGATGGATAGGTTCACAGCACTACCACCCCAAGAGGCCCTTGCTTTCTCCATAGCTGCAGCCTTGAATTCAAAAAAGAGATCAGGCATCAATCTGATCCTCTCACTTCCCAGCCTGTTGCTTCCTAGTCTCCAGTTTTTCTTCCTCTTTCTAGCTTCGAGCTCCCACCACTCAACCCAACTCTCTCCTCTTTCAACTCTGGCCTTTTTCTTTCTAACTACCAGTGAGTTTGACCTTTATGTGAATATTCCTTGGTCCTTTGTGTCAAAAGATTTAGAAGTCAAAGTTCCATGCAGAAGAAATGAAAGCGTTCAGCAATAATGCTGAGGATGATCTGACAGGCAGGCCACATCTTGCTAAACACACACACACACACACACACACACACACACACACCTGGATCCCCTCCCCCATATACACTGGTATAATGGAGACAGATGACAGGCATATTTTTCTCTAACGAGAAAACACAGAGGCATAAATGAAATCTACAATTATTCATAACATTTCCTGACCACCCCAAGCCTGCATTGTTGTGCACTGCTGTTCTGTGCTGCTGTTTTGTGATTTTATTTTTATTTTGTTGTTGTTGGCATCTGTATGTCTCAAGAGACAATGGTGTGCACCTCCAGGGGGTTAAGCCAAACCTCTGCATTAGTGGGGTGCAAGACTTGACAGTGTGTATGGAGGTTCTGGGTGGTCTACATGACAAGACCTCCTTCTTGGTCTCGCTAATGTGTTCCAAAGAAAAGCAGAGCAATACATTTGACATCAGCTTGGCTGCAGAAATTGCTGGAAGGAGGCATACAATGCACCATCCAACGGTCATAGCAACTCCACTCCAGATTTGCATAGGGTTTACTCCTTAGCCGTTTCTTCTCCTAGAACTGTCCTGCAAGCCATCAGAATTTTCCTAGAAGGGCTACCTTCCCAGGTTGACGAGCCCCATCTACCCTTTACTTCCCTTTTTAGTCCATGCAGAAACTACCTTCCTGATTGTTGGACCCACTATTGGTGTCATCCACTCAATTTGCTGGAGTGTGTCTTCACTTGTAGGGGAACTCTCTAACTCACAGAGGATTTGAGACCTATCAGATACCCTCACCTGATTTAGCTGGCCAGTTGAAGCTGTTTCTTGGGGTGTGGCCACTGTCATATGCTGACAGCTTCTAGGAGTCACAGGTGAGAGCTGAGTGTAGGGCGTGGATCAAAGGTGGACAAAGCACCCCAGAAGGAGCATGATGTATCCCCCTCCCCTAATACTCCATATACCCCAGTGGACTTCTAAGCGCAAGTAATACATACATAATAAGTTTGTCAGGGAAATATTAGAAAATTCATGAATTATTCTGATTTAGGAATCTGCAATGTCAGGAGATGGCAGAAGACTGGAAAGTGGCTACTGGGCTTCTCATTTGTTCATAGCATAGCTAGGTTCTCCATTCCTGTCAGATGGCATCTCCATGGTAGGTGGTAGCTATTTTCTGGGGATTCAGCAGCCTTTTCCAAACTCATGACCTCCAGAATTTTTTGGGGGATGACAACTCCCATTAGGAATCATCACCTGGTTGCTAGAAACATTGGATTCCTGTTTTTCTATCTATTGCCACAGATCCTATTCTACAAATAAGGATATAGCATTTGAAGCCAGGAGGTATTATGATCCTGATCCTGCTTGTTTGTATGATAAACAAAATGTGTGCACCCATTTAAATTATCATATCCCAATTTAATCTTTACCATGTAGCAAATGCTTTGGATGAATACGCTTCTGCTTCTGTTGACTGAATTTCTATATTTGGATTTACTAACTATCCTTTAAGATCCAAGGTTTAAATTTGCATGCATATTACTAGTTTATAGGCCTCAGGAAAAAAAGGAGCAGTCAACTCAGATATGTTTTCATATTACTTGATTATCACCATCTGGGAAATTACTCAAATCAAATACTTTTGACAACATTGCAGATTAAACTTCAGCCCTGTCATCTTTATTGCATGAACACTTAAGCTTTATTGCACATTCATAAAATTTTGTTGTTTTTCTTCCATATTTAAAAGGCGAAAGCAACTGTCTTGTCTTGGTTAAAACAGTCTATTATATGATTATATATTTATTTGTTTTTTTCCCTGCTCCAGAAGTGTAAGAACTGCCTGATAGACTAGTGAATATAAATTTGTAAAACATCGATTTCCAGATCAGCTTGTGTCTGTTCTCCTTGCTTGCTCTCTCTTATTATTTTTTTATTACTATTACTATTCCTTTATAAATCTAATAAATAAATGAATGAAATAACTTCATTTATTCCCCATATTCTTAGTACTTTTCAGGACATACATCCTTTTTGCATATCTTTAATTTACTGACAGTGCAACCCTATACATAGACCTATTCAGAAATTAGCCCCATTGAGTTCAGTGGAATTTACTCCCAGATAACTGTGTTTAGGATTGTAGTCTGATTGTCTTTTTGCAAATACTAAGAAATAGTCTAAAAGCACATAGGCCAATAATGCTGGGACAGGAGATGCTATACTTGACATTCAACCATGTCAATTCTGACTTGCATTCTGCAGTGATGCTGTTCTGGGAATTCTGCATCATGTTATGCCCTTGAACCTTTTGTTCATTTCCTATCTACTTGCTGTTAAGCTTCACTATCACCACATGCTGGCTTCTGCTGATCCTGGCTACCTATAAATACTTCCAGATCACATTCTAGCTCTTGCTCAAACAAAAGGCAAACTCTGAGTCAGTGACTCTTGATCTCCACTCCTGTAATTTCTCCCTGCTGTTCGCCTCTTATCCCGCCTGAGCCTGATTGCTTGCTTTTGTTTCAATTCTTTAATAGCCACTGAGACATCTTTGCTGCAACTATATTGCCTCTTTCACTTTGGCACCGTTGTTATTTGTTTCCTCTTCATCTGATAACTTATCACCTTGGTCTAAACCACTGAGCCTCCTGGGCTTGCCAATTGCAAAGTCGGCAGTTTGAATCCACGTGACAGGGTGAGCTCCCGTTGCCCTGTCCCAGCTCCTGCCAACCTAGCAGTCCCAAAGCATATGAGTTCGAGTAGATAAACAGGTACTGCTGCGGCAGGAAGGTAAATGGCATTTCCGTGTGCCCTGGCGTCCTGTTGCACCAGAAGTGGTTTAGTCATGCTGGCCACATGCTGTCTGTGGACAAACATCAGCTCTCGCGGCCTGAAAGTAGAGATGAGCGCTGTACCTCATAGTCAAGTTGACTGTACTTAACCATCCAGGGGTCCTTTACCTTTTACTTTACCTGTTATAAATATTTTGTATTCCAAGTGGCTCAAGTGTCAACAGTTCTGAGAAGTGCCTTTCATTTACTCACAGCCTGGTGAGCCCATCAAAGCCCTTGGCTGATTTGTGGTATGGTGTGGCAGCTACCTTGGCCAAGAAGGATGGACAACCCTCCCATGAAATCTCAGGGGCCCTTCCCTTTTATGTGATCTAGCTTGATCTCAGGGTGGGGGAGGATCTCCCTTTAAAAAGACTGGCCACCATCTCTCCCAGTCTCCTACAGCAGGAATATATTTGTAATTGGACATGTAATCAGTTCCAGCTGTATTTTTTCAGTCATAAAATAGTCAATTGTTTATTGGAACTAAACCCTTTTTAAAAGCTTTTAATACTGGTTAACACTTGTACTTTTACACTTAAATAAGGGAATTGAAAAGAACACTGATAGTTTTGATGGTTGCAAGAAGAGTTCCATCCATGGCCTACAATTAATATCAGAGTTCATGGTAGTAAAAAGCAAGGACTTTGCCTCTAGGTTTGGGCAGAAATGTGTAGCTATAAATGAGAACTCCTTGCATTGCCTTAGCTTGTATGGTAGATTAAACTAAATACTTCCGTCAAAAGAGCTGTCAATGTGACATGTTTTAATGAGTTCTAAATGCACTTAAAGCATTTTAAATCAGAGGAGCAGTTACCATAGCAGCCACTGTGTCACATGAGAATTAAGAAACCTGTTAAGACTTTCTTTTGCTAATTTGAGATGAGGAACATTAACACACACAAAAGGCAATATTCTTGGTTTGTCATTTCCACAGTCTCTTCACTTTGTAAGATATTGGGGTATGAATATTTGCTTCATTATTTCAACACTATGTTCTGTTTGATTAACAATTTATGTGTAATGCTTTTAAAAATATAGCAATGTAAATTGATTGTCTAAATTTAGCTTCACCAGAAGAACAAAAAGACAAAACAAAAAAGAGTAGCCTGGGAGGAAAGCTTCCCTAGCATTCCTCACATATAACCACAATTGATGAATCCATTAGTTATTTGGATTTCTTAACATCCCTCTGTAGCTGGCTCAGAGGAATTAGCATAAAAAAATTATAAAGCGTGCCCAAAAGATATAAAATATATTTCTACTTTCCCTTTGCTCATTAGATTTATTTTTTAACGTTTTCCTTCCACTCCACTCTCCTTAATAGACCACATACTTTTCTGTTTCTCTTGACCTTATGAGTGCTTTTTATTCTGTGGTTCCTGTTTTTCTTTGACTCATTTCTGAAACTCACACCTCACTCTCACTTTCATTCATATGTCTGCACTTTCTGTGTATCCTTGCCACAGGGGCTTCGAGTTTTAAACCTGAAGCTGCCCTCTCTCTTAATATTCTTCCAATATCTGTTCTTCCCACTCCTCTTCCCAGTTCTCATTCACATAGTCACTGCCTCAGTTTCATCAAAACAGTCCTTTTCTCTAGTAAGTCTTAGCTCAAATAGTTTCAGCAGCTTGAAAAAGTGCCTGATTGCAAGTTGGAGTGGGAACTCAAGCTTTGAAATCATTGCTGCCCCATCAAGAGTGAGGGCAATGCTCCCCTTACTCTGAAGAAGAAGAGTTGGATTTGATATCCCACTTTATCACTACCCTAAGGAGTCTCAAGGGATGCGGGTGGCACTGTGGGTTAAACCACAGAGTCTAGGACTTGCCGATCAGAAGGTCAGTGGTTCGAATCCCCGCAACGGGGTGAGCTCCCATTGCTCAGTCCCTGCTTCTGCCAACCTAGCAGTTCGAAAGCACGTCAAAGTGCAAGTAGATAAATAGGTACCACTCCAGCGGGAAGGTAAACAGTGTTTCCGTGCGCTGCTCTGGTTCGCCAGAAGTGGCTTAGTCATGCTGGCCACATGACCTGGAAGCTGTACATCTGCTCCCTCGGCCAATAAAGCAAGATAAGCGCCACAACCCCAGAGTTGGCCACAACTGGACCTAATGGTCAGGGGTCCCTTTACCTTTAAGGAGTCTCAAAGTGGCTAACAATCTCCTTCCCCTTCCTCCCCCACAACAAACACTCTGTGAGGTGAGTGAAGCTGAGAGACTTCATAGAAGTGTGACTAGTCCAAGGTCACCCAGCAGGTGCATGTGGAGGAGCAGGGAATCGAACCCGGTTCACCAGATTACGACTCCACTGCTCTTACAGCTCACTGAATTGGCTTTGTGGCATATGATTGGCTTTGTAATGCCACTGAATGTCTATAGTTAGGAAGGAGAGGTAGGCGAAGCCAGAGTGCTGTTGTTTAAATGGTACTGAAGCAGTTGAATAAGCTGTGAATTTCAGCAAAATGTGTGTGTGTGTGTGTGTGTGTGTGTGTGTGTGTGTGTGAGAGAGAGAGAGAGAGAGAGAGAGAGAGAGATTATGGACCTTTCAGCTTCCCCCATCCCGTCCCCAGTACTAATTTAATGCTGAAAATATTCACTGGTGAATATTTGGCAGAGTACTCCTCTCTTATCTACCTGACAGATAACAAACTGTTTGTCAACACTGTATGGATTAATACTTTCTGCTCAATAACTGGAGCCTTGATTTCCATTTCACAGCAATGCAATTCTGCTAGGAACATTGGCAGGTGATACGCAACTGAGGTTTTAGTGATAGATATGCACACATATTCACCTTTATTTACCATAGAATCATAGAATCATGGAATCATAGAGTTGGAAGAGACCACAAGGGCCATCGAGTGCAACCCCCTGCCAAGCAGGAAACGCCATCAGAGCACTCCTGACATATGGTTGTCAAGCCTCTGCTTAAAGATCTCCAAAGAAGGAGACTCCACCACACTCCTTGGCAGCAAATTCCACTGTCAAACAGCTCTTACTGTCAGGAAGTTATTCCTAATGTTTAGGTGGAATCTTCTTTCTTGTAGTTTGGAGCCATTGCTCCGTGTCCGCTTCTCTGGAGCAGCAGAAAACAACCTTTCTCCCTCCTCCCTCCTCTATGTGACATCCTTTTATATATTTGAACATGGCTATCATATCACCCCTTAACCTCCTCTTCTCCAGGCTAAACATGCCCAGCTCCCTTAGCCGTTCCTCATAAGGCATCGTTTGCCCTCCTCTGGACACGTTCCAGTTTGTCAGTGTCCTTCTTGAACTGTGGTGCCCAGAACTGGACACAGTACTCCAGGTGAGGTCTGACCAGAGCAGAATACAGTGGCACTATTACTTCCCTTGATCTAGATGCTATACTCCTATTGATGCAGCCCAGAACTGCATTGGCTTTTTTAGCTGCCGTGTCACACTGTTGGCTCATGTCAAGTTTGTGGTCAACCAAGACTCCTAGATCCTTTTCACATGTACTGCTCTCAAGCCAGGTGTCACCCATCTTGTATTTGTGCCTCTCTCTTTTTTTGCCCAAGTGCAATACTTTACATTTCTCCCTGTTAAAATTCATTTTGTTTGTTTTGGCCCAGTTCTCTAATCTGTCAAGTTCATTTTGAAGTGTGATCCTGTCCTCTGGGGTGTTAGCCACCCCTCCCAGTTTGGTATCATCTGCAAATTTGATCAGGATGCCCTTGAGTCCATCATCCAAGTCGTTGATAAAGATGTTGAATAAGACCGGGCCCAAGACAGAACCCTGTGGCACCCCACTAGTCACTCTTCTCCAGGATGAAAAGGAACCATTGATGAGCACCCTTTGGGTTCAGTCAGTCAGCCAGTTACAAATCCACTGAGTGGTAGCATAGTCAAGTCCGCATTTTACCAGCTTCTTTACAAGAATATCATGGGGCACCTTGTCAAATGCCTTGCTGAAATCAAGGTAGGCTATATCCACTGCGTTCCCTTCATCCACCAGGCTTGTAATTCTGTCAAAAAACGAGATCAGGTTAGTCTGACATGACTTATTTTTCAGAAATCCATGCTGACTATTGGTGATCACAGCATTCCTTTCTAGGTGCTCACAGACTGTTTGCTTAATGATCTGTTCCAGAATCTTCCCTGGTATTGATGTCAGACTGACTGGGCAGTAATTATTTGGGTCCTCTCTTTGCCCCTTTTTGAAAATAGGGACAACATTTGCCCTCCTCCAGTCTGCCGCGACTTCGCCTGTTCTCCAGGAATTCTCAAAGATGACTTCCAGTGGTTCTGAGATCACATCTGCCAGCTCCTTTAATACTCTTGGATGCAGTTCATCTGGCCCTGGAGACTTGAATACATCTAAACTAGCCAAGTATTCTTGTACTATCTCCTTAGTTGTTTTGGGCTGTGTTTCCTCTGCTGAATCATTTGCTCCAAATTCTTCAGGTCGGGCATTGTTTTCTTTATCGGAGAAGACTGAGGCAAAGAAGGCATTGAGGAGTTCAGCCCTTTCTGTGTCCCTTGTTTGCATTTTACCATCTTCTCCTCTGAGTGACCCCACTGTTTCTTTGTTCTTCCTTTTGCTACGAACATACCCATAAAAGCCTTTTTTGTTGCTTTTAACCTCTCTAGCAAGCCTGAGTTCATTCTGTGCTTTAGCTTTTCTGACTTTGTGTCTACACGTGCTGGCTATTTGTTTGAATTCCTCTTTGGTGGTTTCCCCCCTTTTCCATTTTTTGTACACATCCTTTTTTAATCTTAACTCAGTTAAAAATTCTTTAGATAGCCACCCTGGCTTCTTTAGGCACCTTCCATGTTTCCGTCTCATTGGTATTGCCTGAAGTTGTGCTTTTACTATCTCCCTCTTAACAAACTCCCAGCCATCATGAACTCCCTTTCCTTTTAGTATTACTGTCCATGGGATCTCACCCAGCACTTCCCTAAGTTTTATGAAGTCGGCTTTCTTAAAGTCAAGAAATTGAGTCCTAGTATGCTTGGCTGCTCCTTTCTGCTGTATAGTAAACTTCAGAAGAGCATGATCACTCGTGCCTAATGATCCATCCACTTCTACCCCACTAACCAGGTCATCGACATTGGTTAGGACCAGATCTAAAATGGCTGTTCCTCTTGTTGCTTCTCCCACTTTCTGGACAACGAAGTTGTCTGCAAGGCCAGTGAGGAATCTGTTTGACCTTATGCTCTTGGCTGAGTTTGACACCCAACAAATATCCGGGTAATTGAAGTCCCCCATTACTACTATCTCTCTTCCTTTTGCATGCTTGGCCATCTGTTCCAGGAAGGCATCATCTATGTCCTCCGTTTGGCTTGGGGATCTATAGTAAACTCCCACAATGAGGTCACTGTTATTCTTCTCTCCCTTAATTTTGACCCAAATGCTCTCACTTTGGCTTTGAGGTTCTAAATCTTGGATCTCTTCACAGGTATACACAACCCTGACATATAACACCACTCCTCCTCCTTTCTTGTCTGGTCTGTTTCTCTGAAATAGATTGTATCCCTCCATTATTACATTCCAATCGTGGGACTTATCCCACCAGGTTTCAGTGATGCCTATTATGTCATATTTAGTTTGCTGTACCAAGAGCTCAAGCTCATCTTGTTTATTTCCCATGCTTTGCGCATTAGTGTACAGACATTGAAGCCCATTAATCATTCCCCCGTGTCTCTTATTTAAGGATTTTTCCCTCCCACCACTAGGTCTGTGTGCTGTTTGCTCCATTTGGTCTATGACATTTGGATGATCATCTTCATCAGTTGATAGACTCCTACCTTCAGGAGCACTGTCTCCCTCCCCCACATTAGTCAGTTTAAAGCCCTCCTGATGAGGTTTCTGAGATTTTTGGCAAAAACATTCCTCCCAACCGTTGTGAGGTGCAGCCCATCGCTTTGCAGAAGTCCATCTTCAAGAAACTGCAGTCCGTGATCTAAGAATCCAAACCGTTCCTGTTTACACCATTTGCGAAGCCAGCTGTTCACTTCCACTATTTTCCCCTCTCTCCCTGGGCCACGTCATTCAACTGGGAGGACAGATGAGATGACAATTTGTGCATTTAATTGCTTCAATTTCCTGCCCAGAGCCTCGTAGTCTCTTTTGATCTTCTGGAGGCTATTGCTTGCAGTGTCATTGGTTCCCACATGAACCAAGAGGAAGGGGTATTTGTCAGTGGGTTTTATGATTCCTTGTAGTCGTTCAGTTACATCTTGGATCTTAGCCCTGGGGAGACAGCACACTTCCCGAGACATCTTCATACCAATAGTTTTCATACCAGTCTTCATACCAATACTTTGCAGTGCATTTTCACTGAAAAACCTGTTGGCTCTTAATTTACTGCATGCTAGAAGTTAGCTTGTATTTAGGAGTCACAGAATTCCATATAAAGCATTATATGGGAAGCATTATCAACTCTGTGCCTATTTTGCCCATGGGAAAATAAATCAAGAAAGGGAGGTTAAGTGAGTCTAAACATTTTACAGTCTCATGCTGAATGGACAGCAGGGTTAGCTACACATCCTGCATCTCTTGACTTCCAATCCCTTGTGCAGCTACTACACAGATGGCTTCCTTCTGTATGTTTTTATTTTTACATGAAATAAGAAAAGAAAAAAAGGAAAAGGAAGAAACCATCCATGCTCAGATAGTCTACTACTTTCATATTGTTCCTTGATCAAGAATCATAACCTCTAAATAGACATTGAAGTATGGATGCTGTGAGTTGCCTTCAAGGCTGCTTGGACAGAGTTCTACTCTCACAATGACACACACACACACATACACATACACATACACATACACACACACACACAGAGAGAGAGAGAGAGAGAGAGAGAGAGAGAGAGAGAGATTTTCAGCAGGAGCTCACTGGAGCTCAGGTTGACATTCTAAGAAAACAAGGGAGAAGTTCATGGTGAGCTCCAGATCATCTTTTTCTAGAAAAATAGCTCTGTCTCCCTCTCCCTCTCCCCCATACACTTGAATATATTTTCAAATGGAGAGGTTATCTGATATGAGGCCGCCACATTGGCAATGGTTTTGGCAGATAGTACAGATAAGAAAAGGAAGGTCTTGGAAATGTAAATGAAAGAAACAATAGTCATGGGGGGGGGGAACAGATAGGGAGAAATCAAGAAGTAGCAATGGATGATACTGGGAAGTTTTCAGAGACAACTTGGGTGCAGATGGAGAAACATGAGTGGATCATGTTTCGTACTTAATTTCCACAAAGCAGCTTGTGTGGGAAAGATAGGCAAGCTGGGTTTTGCATACCCATCCCATGCAGTTTCTTTTTTTCAGTGTCATACTAACCATACAAAAACACAACCATGATTTAGTCATCCCTTTATCCCAGCTGTGGCTACCAAGTAAAATGAGTCCCATAGTTGCCCCAATGTATAGTCTGAAGGCACAGGAGGCCACCACCTTGCTGAAGCTAAGCAGATGAGATCTGGTCAGTGCCTGGTTGAGAGACCACCTGGGATCTACATCTATATCATCTATATTCTATGGTGGAAGAAAGGCAGGGTAATAAATGTAACAAAATGTATAAATAGTGCCTCTGGCACAGGGTAAGCCAGAGCTGGAGTATGCTGGGCACCTAATGAGAAATGTGGAGAGTATTTGGATTAAAATAACATAAAATATTTTATTGGATTTGTTTTGATTGTATACTACTCTTTGCTGGTGTTATAAGCTTTCTTGGAGGGTCCCCTAATGGAGCCCAAAGGCACAGCATAAATGCTATAAATAAGTTTTGCTATGCCCAACTTGAGATGTTGATGAGATATCCCGGAGAAGGTATCAGAAAGGCAGCGGATGTCAGATTAGGGTTAGAAAATGTATATTGGGAGAGGCCTCGGCACAAAAATGGCAGTGGAGCTGTGAGAACAAATGTGATCACATAGGAAGGAGTGCGTAGAGACCACAGAGTAGAAGACCAAAGACTGAGCCCTGTGAGACTGCTATAGGGAGATGGAGAAATGACAGCTGAGAAAGAAGGAAGAAGACGAAGAAAAATGCACTTTGATGTAAGGCATTTGCACAGAGCAAGGAATTATTGATAGCTTAGGTATATTTCTTTTCTTCTGATCCTAGCTGTGCCTTTCCTTTAAATGCAAGCCCCATTTATACCACATGCAGTGCAAGCAAGCAGGCAAGCACTTCCAGAATTTTAACAAGTGGATATAAATTAATATTGTCACACCAGTGGAAGAAAAAAATTGGAATGGAGAGCACTTGCAGCTTAGACTGATCATACAAATATTGATGGAACATAAAACCAAAAGAATGTGTTTAGTTTTACAGCCACGGTGGTACAAATATTTTTTATTGCAGGCAGATAGTATTAATTTGCATGGGGAAGGAAAGATGGGATAAATGCAGTAAATCAATGAATTGGCTTTAAAAAGATATCCATTTTCCTCCAAACAATTTGCAGCGCTTCCCATTTTCTTTTGATCACACATTTCTACTTAACTTCATAACTCCCCTCTCTATTATTCCTTCTTGCAAAACCCCATCTCTACTGTGCCGCAAGCATTAATTCCTGATTTCACTTGTCCTTTAAGTTACCTAGCTCAGTGCATAGAACATTTCATGGTCATCTAGAGTGGCTATGTTCTCTTTTAAAAATATTATTGATAGCATCTTATTATGTCACATACAGTTGAATTACTCTCAATTGCTTGAGCAATGATGGCCACCTTTGAGAATCTGCTTAAGTTGAAGGCGATGTCAAGGAGGCAGAAACATTGTTCTTCATTCTGAGGCACTTATGAAGTAGCATTTAGTTATATATCTGTTCAGCTGAAGAAAGGTGTGGCTAGAATAAAATACTATGCCCATCTCAGCAGTGCTTATAGCAGGGTTCAGGCACAATTATGCAGCACGTCTGATGTATATAGTCCAAGCGTGCTGGTATTCTAAGTCCAACAAGGTTCTAAGCCATCTATTGGGCTGATGGAGATGATTATGAAGTCAGGGTGCGCCATGCATTTTGCATAGCTGGTTTCCTAACATTTGGCACAGGCCAGCCATAGACAATAGGCTCCTGCTTTTCTAGATTCATCAGGGCACATTTTGAGGGCTAAAGAATGAAACTGGACTTTCTGCAAGTCATTTTAATGTCAGGACCCTGCAATTGCTCTAAAGGCTTGCATTACCTTCCTTCATGCATTTCCTTCTGTAGCAAAATTTTGTGAACCATCTTCTAATGCTTGTCCCATCTTATGATTTAAAGCGAATCATGAATAGAATATTAGTGGGCATCCTGACCATAGTTAAAAATGAAAAGGGAAGGGAATGGATATTCATGTTAGACAGATGAAGGAAAGTAATGGAGTACCTGCTTCCCATATTTTCAATATGATTCATTGCAACTGCATTGGGTTCTTACAGAACTGCTAGACGTTTGATTAAGACACAACATCCTTTTGGTACTTAATGAGTGTGCATTTATTTTGACTGACAACTTATGCATTGATTATTTAATTCATTCTAATGACATTAAAAAACCCCCAAAAACTTTAAAATCTGCCATTTTCTGCTTCTTTTGCACCAGTAGTTCCACTGAGAAAAATAGAACTGTGAAATGGGGTGGGGGGGGTGGGACTTGATTCAGGAATGAATTCCCTAGGGAACGTTCATTATTCCATCTTTCCAGTGAAATTGCTTTATGCCATTCTGTGACGATAACAAATGAATATGCAATATTGGAGTGCTGGTGTATATGAATACACAAGTAGCCAATCCCTCTGGTGCTCTTGCTATTTTTAAGGTATACTTTAATACTTCTGAATAAATTCCTTTGTTTTAATGTTCCAAACATCATGACAGATTGTAGCAGAACTTTTCCAAGGTGCCATGCCCAAGCAATTAGCAATGGTCTCTACAGAGAGTCTCCACAGCATGGCGGCAGTTCACACAAACCTGCAATCCCCCTGGTAGCTCCGCATACTTCTGAGAATCTTTAGTAGGAAACTGTCAGCTATTGTGACCTTGCTGAATTTGCTTTTTTTTATTCTTGGGTAGTTGTGTCTATTTTTGACTCCATTTGGGGTACTTTGGAAAAATATGTGTCTCAGAGTGCATTCTTGGCATTAGTAATAATCAGCTGATGCATATGCTAAAAGACTACATATGGAAACCTTGCCTAATGTAACACCTTATTTGCAAGGGTTGTGTCGAACTGATTACAAGACACACGGGCCTTGTGGAAGTGAATTTCTATAGGATTTGTGGGATTCCTTCTTTGATATGGACAACACACTCTTACTGCCTGACTGGCCAATTTTGATCCTACCAATGTATTTGATTCTTCTTTCCAATTTAGACCTTTATAATATAGAATCCCCCCCCCCCTTTTAGTTTATTCCTAATTGTTATATTCCTAATTGTTATACTGGCCTAGACTGTGTACATAGCCATATTTTTAGAAGGCACATCTACACACCTTTTCATCTTATTAAAAGTATGCCTTACACAGTGGGAAAGGCCATCTTCAAGTGGGTCTGGGAAAGCTATTGTTCATACTTGAACAAGTTACATCATTGGAATCATACATAATGTTCAGCTCAATGATAAAGTCAATTCAAATTGAGAAAAATACCCTTAAAATACCCTTAAAGTGGTGGTTCCAAAACATTTCTATTCCTTGATTTAATTTCATTTCCCTCCATCTTTCTTCCAAGGAAATTGGTGTATATGATTCCATTTTTTATAAAATTCTCATATCAATCTTGTGATGTAGGTTAGGCTGAGAGTAACCCCAGTGTTGCTGAGAAAGTGGTGAGATCCTTCTGAGCTGACAGTGGGATGAGGATTGGAGGCACTGAATCACAATGGCTCTGATCCTACCTCCAGGGTCATTTTCACATAATAGCACTGGGTGATTGTCTTTTAGTCACCTGGCTAAAAGCTGTGCTGTGCAGTGCCACAGTGTACTATCTTAACCCCAGTGCTGTTCAACATCTATAGGAAGTAATGGGAGCATTCATTATCATATCTGTGGCATGGTTTCATCTGTGCAATGATGATATCCAGTTCTACTTCTGTAACCTCTGAATCAGGAGAGGCAATGCAAACCCTTGCCTGGTGGTTGAACTCTGTGGTGGGCTAGATGAGAGCCAATAAACCAACTCTGAATTTTGGCAACATGAAAGCACTGTGGGGAACATTTCCCAAATCCAGATAATTGGTGAATTGCCTAATTTGGATGGGGCAAAAGAAGAGGTTTGTAGTCTGTGGGCTCCTGGGTCCATCGTTATCATTAGAAGCCCAGGTGACCTCAATGGCTAGGAGTTCCTTCTACCAGCTTGGGCTGCTAAGACAGCTACAGTCATCTCAGGACCAGGATAGCATGACCACTGTTGCCCATGTGTTTGGTAACCTTCAGGCTCTATGTGCTCTATAGGGCTGGCCTTGAGATTGGTCTAGAAGCTGTAGCTGGTATAAAATGTAACAACTCAACTACCCATTGGAGTGGAATATTGCAAAAATGTTACGCCACTGATAAGTTTAAGGTGCTGGTTTGGGGACCCAACCGATCACTGTAGACGAGGGCCTTCTGTGTGGATACCAGCTTATCAGGAGGTCTGTGCCACACAAAGTAGGAATTGGCCATTTAGTGTGGAACCTACCCTTTGGAGTTCCCCCTTCCTGAACATTAGACAGGAGTTGTCTCTGTGGTCTTTTTTGTGCCTACTGAAGATTTGTCATCCAATAAGCCTTTTAAGTTGAGATCTTTCCCAGTCTGTATCTGTAGTGGAGTGATTTTTGAGTGGTTTTCAATATGTCATTTTTGTATTATCACCTGTTGCTTGCCACCATGAGCTCCTTTGGGAGGAAGAACAGGGTACAAGTTAAATAAACATACAAACAAATATTCAGAACATTGGCCCATTCATCTCACTATTGCTTACACTGATTGGCAGTGGCTCTTAAGGGTTTCAGTTGGTAGTCTCTCCCAGCCTAACTTGGAGATTTCAAGTCCCTTCTGCATGTAAATCAGACAATCTTCCAGTGAACCACAGCTGTAGTCTTGTTAGAACTCTACAACTAACAACATAAATTTTGGTAAAAGAGTGTTTTTGTACATCTATTCTTCTCAGTAACACAACAATTTGCAATTTGAGATTCACTAAGAATGTAATTAAACTATGTTCTCAGAATGACCAACTGGACTTGTTGACAACAACCTAAGTATGCTATTCCTTTAACTCACTGACAAACTGCGATGTGTGCATTGCATTGCGACGGGTTACATCACTGGTCATGACATGATGTAACCCAACGCAGCATGATGTAAGCGTCGTGATACATTGGAGATTTAAAGAAACAGCAACGTTTCATATTTAAAATTTAGCTTGGGGAATTTCCTTCTGGCCTGTCTTTTTGACCTTAATGATGATCTTTTAAAATATATGCATTATTTGATTGTGTTATTAAAGGAATAATAAACAGTGAAGCGTAGGAAAAATATGGTACAAAATGGTGATAAGTTTGAATGTTCCTGACTTCTACGTGTATCCTAATGGTTAGCTGACTATAAGGGCAAAAATTGGGGTGTCCTGTATTAAACTGATAACTGCTTGTAGCATACTCTGGTCTGGATAGTGGCAATTATTCTTTAGGAATGGCCCAGGCTTGCAGTAGGGTGTTGGATTGTGGCAGGTTTTTATCTTAATGTGGTTTGAATTATTCACCATGCAGTTAAATATAAGTGATTGCAACTTGGTGGTGAAAAAGTACCATAAGCATGTTATTCTATGCTTCCTTCGTACATTGAATCCAATAGGACTACTGTGTATGAGATCAGACTGGAAGTGACACATCTCATCCTTTTGATCCTTGGTATGTCTATTCTGATATATTAAAAGTGACCTGAACTCATTTAGATAAGATCTTTCACTTCTTAATTAACTTTGGAGTAGCCTCTTGAGTCTAGACTTTTAGCTGAGCTACTTTTGCCCTTCTTCTTTATTCTGGGTTATACAGTTTTTCTGTCTTCCTGCTATGGCCTGTTTAAATATTCTCCATGCTGTGTCTAGAATGATTTTTCACTGCAGATTGTGTTTATGGAAGAGAGACTCAAAATAAGATAAGTGGAATCCACAGGGAGAAATTGGAGCAGTTAACATAAAAACTAATCAGATCATGACAAGAGGATTATGGACAGAAGAGTGTGTTTTAAATAGTAAAGGAGAAACCTGCAATATTGGCTTGTAGACTGGATGTTGAGCATAATGAACTGAGCACAACAGTGAAATTGTAAACCTAGGAGCCTGAGCAAAGAGGGAATACCTAAGATTTTCAAACTGATGAAAATTAATTACCCTCGGGTATAAGTAAATGGAAGATTTTCTTTCTTTGCGGTCTAAAAAGACACATTACTGTGAAGTTTTGTGGTACAATTATTTAATACTTCCCATTTCTGGACCTTGCTTTGCAAAGGATTGCACAGATTAATATTACTATGAACTAGTCTTTACAGCAGCCTTTGTTAGTTTGGTGCCCTCCAAATGTTTTGAACTACAACTCCTCACTAGTCCCAGCCGGCACAGCCCCAGTTAAAACAATGTACAGTGTACCCTGCCAAATCCATCAGTCATTTTCATGAGCAAAGCTACTGGAAAAAAGTGCTGAAGTAGTTACTGCTAGACTCATCAATAGCAGATTACTGTGGACCACAGGGGATCCTGACACAAGGTGGAAAACCCTGGGGTGATGTAAGTGAAAATATTAAAGAGGAGGAGGTTGAGGTAATGAAAATAAGACACTCAAAAGAACCTGGAAACAAAGGCAGGAAGAAAGTTAAGGGAACACATAAGAACAAAGAACCATTCTGAACTTTGCTGAAGTGTAGTGAGAAAAAGGAGATCAAAACCAAAGGATTGAGATATGTATTAAATTATGGGAGAATAGGGAAATGAATAGTGGCTGACAACTAGCAGTTAGTTAGGGATAGACAAGTCTGCCTATTCCAGGTCAATAGAACTCTTTCGGATGTGTCTGTTCTGTCTTCTTTCTCTATTAAACTGTAGTTTCAATAAAGCCACATGAAAATTCACATTCAAATCATATTTTCTAACATATATTTCGCTCAAAACGTGCATTTTGAAATGTATTTTGATAGCTTTCTGGAGGAGAATTGCATCAGGGTTCAGGATCCGTGGAAGCCAACAGTGCTATCTGAACCATGTCTACTTAGAAGTGAGTCCTGCTGAAATCAATGGGGCTTACACGCATGGGAATAATGTTAGGATTATAGCTAGAATTCTGCTCAGGATATTTGTCCAGAAGGTATGCATCAGATCAGTTCATACTAGAGGCCAAATCAAATTCTGAGGGACTAAAAATGGGATGATGTTTATGAAGAAGAAAGCCAAATTATATTTTGATCATATTACAGATTTTTGCATACAGAAAAGTCAATGTACGTAGCTTGGGGTGGGGTATCAAAGTACACTTAAGTAAGTGGGAACACAAAAACAGAAACTTTGTCTACCAATACTGTATGGAAAGAAAAATGACAAAAGCTCAGTTGTGATGGGCTTCAAGGGCCGGCCAGTACTTTGCCCACACTTTGCCATTTCAGTAGGACCCAATCCACACTACTATGTGCCAGCCAGGAATGCATTTTTAAACAAAAAATATATTCAGTAGGTTCCAAACCATAATGATGTTAGCCACCTGCATAATGTCAGCTGGTAATGGAGCCCAAAGGGCTGGAGCTGCGGCAGTAAAAGTCTGGTTTCTGGTACAAACTGAGCATACCTCTAGGGCATGTGGTATTCTCAACAGCCCCATCTGAGCAGCGCAGTTGCCAGACAGGGATACAGGTTCCTCCAGTAATCTGAGTTAACACCAAAACACAAATGGGAAGTAGAACTGCACAAAGTAGCCCTTGCCTGTGGTATCTGTGCATAGAATGGAAACATCTGAAAAGCATAGAGCAGCTTGGGCATGTGCAGCCTTCCATGCAACCTGGAATCCCAATTACTCAGGTGTCCAGATGACATACAAGGTTGAACATGTGAAGGCTTCACCCCATTTTAGCCATTCACATTCTATGAATAGACACTAGGGGCTGGTTGCGGCCTTGCTGCCTACTTGCAAGTTGGTAGTAACCATGAGCAGTATCCCTGGATATGGTTAAAAGTCTTCATATGAATACAGGTCATCATACTGTAAAAGAAATGCAACAGAGAGACTGGAAATGTTTCTTGTGGTGTGTATATAAGCTGCACAGGGAGAACCATGTTGTGTTAAAAGTCAGGTGAAGTGACATCTAATCTCTTAATCTACATTTACCGTATTTATTGCCTTTGTTGGTGTGATTTACCAGGGAACATCCTTCCACAGTCAGAAAAGCAGACAGGTCCCGGGGTCAAATGCAGCCTTCCAGGATTCTCTATGTGGCCCTTGGGACTTTCCCCAGGTGACACGCCTTCTCAGCTCTGCTTTGTGCCTCAAGTGTTTCTGCCTGGCTGAAATGTTTCCTTGAGCTCGGATAATGTCTCTTCGTTGCTTGGATGTAGAGAGGTATATGAGAGCATGTATAGAAACTAGCCTAGTGTATAAAGGTAAAAATTGCATTTATCGCCCATTTTTTGTCTCTGGCCTCCATATGCCATTGGCTTATGGCTCTGGGAAAATTATTCAGTTGGGAGGATGACCCCTTCCTCTGAAAAATATTGTCTGTTCCTAATGTATTGTAAACTGAACATCCTTTGGATTTGTGGCCCTGATGTTTTACCTCATTAGCTTTCACGATACCATCTGGTTCAACCCATGTCAACACAACTTTTTTGGCTGGTCTCTCTCTCTCTCTCTCTCTCTCTCTCTCTCTCTCTGCATATCCCACTAAATGAGAAAACTCAACATGGCAAAATTATAAGCAACAGAAGGGGGAGCCTTATAAAGAATGAATAATGTCACTCATAGTTTAGAGAAATGTCACACCAAGCTTATATGAATCAATTTTCCCCACATGCACAGAACACCATCTGTGCAAGGGATTGTACATACTGTACTACTCTCTTCACCTGCGGCTCCCCTCATAGTCAGTCAAGACTGGAAATGGGTTTTCCCCAAAGATCTTAGCCCTATGAGAGTTCCTACATGTTATGTCTCTGTGTATCCAGATCCATGGGAAATTCTTGATTCTAAATAAGAGCTGTAACTGTTTCTCACTTCTGTTTTTGCTCTCATGGTAAGTAAAATTTTGTCTATAACTATGGCAGGTATTATGTGCCTGGAACTGAATGTGTAATCCACACATAGGCCTGAATCTTTCACACTCAGATGATTCTCAGTTTGAAATTAGATGTTTTAAGTTCATTGTTGCTTATGGTGGAAATGTGTATTCAGTGAAACAAATATCCTGACTTCTCTGTGTTGCGTAATATTTTCCATGTGTGTTATCTGTGTTAATTATTTTGTTTGTATTAATAATAATTACATTAAATTCATTTCAAATACCACAGTGATTTTTGTCAGAAGACGAGCTACGTTTGGCATGTCCAAGATGTTGGGTATGCCCAGTAGGATTTTTGACTTTTCCACTCTGAACAGCAACAGACCCAAATTTCTATTTGTCATGTCACAAAAGTGTATACCTCTCCTTGGTGTACAGAATAGTTGTGTAGTTCTTTGGATCCAAACCATAATGACTTGGGAACAGAGACAATGGCACAACTTAGGCAGGCATCTGAAACAGAATTTCATATTCATTTTTCACCACTTATCCCCAATCTTTTAAAATCTTTGCTAATTAAAAAGTCTTATTTGATGAATATTGTACTATGATAGTGCACTGAAAATTGGACTGTCAACTGAATTACAAAGAATTCATGTATACGGAATGTATTTTTTTCTTATCAATTTTGAATGCAAAATAAGCAATCATTTTAAATAAAATTAATTGCATTGTCACAACATTTGATTTTTTCCTACCAGTTTTTTTCTGATTTGTTGTCTTTAGCATTTATGTTAGTGTGCAATTTGCATCCTTTTTTTCAGATTCAAATTTTGACTTTTTGTGTTACTTTTTTTTCTTTTTTCCACTTTTTGGATAGTTTTTTTCCTTTAAATTTTTGGGAACCTGCTGTTTTTGAATTCTCTTTTTTCCCTTTATTCTCCTGCTCACTCTGATCCCAGGAGCCAACACAAAGAAAAGCGCAGATGATATAACCAGTAATGATCGTGGGGAAGACGAAGGTATTTTTTGTTTTTGTTTTCCCAAAAACTGAAACGTGATATGCATGAACATTAACTTTCCCCCTCCTTTATTTAATCACACACATTTCAGTGTGCTGCTTTATTTTCTTCTTATCTGGAATCAACTTTCCTTTCCACCTGTTTTTTTCTTCTTCCAAAAATAAGACACAAATTAGCATTTAGATGACTGCAATTCCCCTTTGAGATAAGTGTACAGGTTATCTGTAAATATGTGTGAAGTGAGTAACATAAATATTATTTACAACCAAAAATGCTTCCTTATTCCCAGTCCGAATTTTTGTCTAGGAAAAGGGGGAAAATTATGGAATTGAAACCTTGCATGTGTATCTTTTCCTTTATCCTTTTTAGTAAATTCACTTTCACCTTATCTCCCTCTTTCTCTTCCCCATATAGTGGATGCAATTACTTTGTCTCCAGTTTCAGTCCCCACTCCCCTGATATTTCAAAGGAAACTGTTTAATTTCTTTTACTCTTTAAAGCTTTCTTCCTTTGCATGTATCCAGGACAACATTAACACTACCATTTACTCCCATATTGCTCCCAGAAATATGGTTTGTGTGTTTATATATTATATATAGCACACTAGTGATGCCCATCCTTTTGGGATGTCCATCACTTCCATGTTATTGTAAACATGCACGGAAGCATAATCATGTGGGTATATGTTTTATATATTTATATATATATAAAGTCTGTGAAGTGTCATGGATACAACTACTTAGGTTGTAGCAACTGCGTTATTCTGGTAGGTGTAAAGGAAGCCTAACTGTGGTGGGGACTTTAAATTTTTTTGGGGGGGGTGGTTGCAGGATTCATTTAAACCCCTGTGGATTATTGGGTGCTTGTTATGCAATGCAAGATTTTTAAAACTTTCCCCATAAGGATGTAGGCAAGTACCTTAATAATATGACATGACGATGTTTCTCTTTCTCTGTTTAATAATAAGCACATACACTATAACAATACACTATCAGCATTTGGTTATATTCAGATTAATCACAAACTCTTACGAATTTCAGAGAAAATCTTAATTCACTCCTAAACCTCTTTATTGTTCCACATTTAATAACAGCTGTAATAACAGACCACTATGCTTTGAACCCTTTTCAGGCAAAAATTACACTTAGCTTGTTTCTTAGTGTTACACATCCTGACAAAGGTTTGCATAAACAGATGAATTATCTGAGTCTGCCACTTTCATGCATTCTGGATTTCAACCTCACATCCTTGGTGTCTGGTCTTTTCTTAGCCTTATTTCACTTCTTTTCTGTGTTTTGAAATTTGACACTACTTCAACTAGCATGGTAACATTTGCCCTTTCTGTTCCCTTCAGAAATCTTTATAGTGATGGTGCGGTCACCTCTTAATCTCCTTCTTTCTCGAGAGTTTACAATTATGGTGGCTTTTCTGACCTTTTCAAGTGCAGCTGCTGAGATCTCTGCTTCCTTGTTATTGCAACTGTTCACCTTCTTTTCCATTGCTCTGCTGCTGTAATAATGCCTTTCCAAATAAAGTAATTAGACATTTAGTTCATACACAGCAAATAGATTCTGTCATGCAAGGGCTGAGCTCAGAAATTAGTTTTTCTGTAAAGTACGTCTACCCTCCCTCCCTCCCTCCCTCCCTAAGTTTGATTATTTGATTTCTATACCACTTAATATATTAAGTAACATTTTCTGTTCCTCTTATGGGGGCAGATCTGAAGGAGGCTGCCAGTTGCTGCCCCCTATGCTAGAGTCTATATCTTCCATTTATGCTAGGTAAAGGAAGGTATTATATTCCATACTGGTATCTTGAACAGCACTACAAATGTGATTCTTAGCAGAAAATATATGTTTTATTTATCTTGCCAAGGATACGTGAAAATATACTTCTTTGCAAGTCTGTTGGTTGTTAGCTAGCGCATACCTACCATAGGGGAAGACCTTCGTAATATGCTGCCCTGTGCGAGGCCATTTGATGCCATCTCCACAGCCCTCACAGGGCTGGCTTGAGCTGGGCTTTGAGAAGGAGGTGTGAGGCTCTGACAGGTTCCTAGAGCCCTCCTTCACTGCATGCCTGGTGCAACCACACCACAAACACTGCCCTAAATCCACTTCTGCTTACCATGTGTTCTAGAACCAATACAGATACATTGGCGAGTCAATATTTTTCTCCATCAACCTCTGGATTCAAATCAAGAAAATGTGGGAGTATAAAACACCACATATTGGTTTCATAACGAGAGGTAGATTGTGGACTAAAGGGAAATACTATTTCCCATTAACATAGAACTATTAATTGCCCGGCAATTTATTAAATAGAATATGCAACTATCAGACCAACTAGTTTAGGAGAGGGTGGTTGAATGGTACTGTGGCCCTACGCCCTACCTCCAAATCAAGTCACTTATAGCTATATCCCCCACTTTTATACATACCTTTGGTTGGCTAAATGGGAGACTCTTCTAATGGGTGAGCAAAATTGGCTGCTCCCAAGATACTACCATTTTGCTTCTGTTTTGCAAATCACAGTTCAGCCCCACAGATGCCTCTAAAAGTGGTTTCAGTGGCAGGGAGGCTTCTTACAATAATGGGAGGGAAAGGTTACTTATTTTTGCATCTTTCTCCTCCTCCTTTTTCTGTGAAACATTTTGGTCTTTTTAAGTATTTTTGAAGGAAGCAATGGTATGGCAAATTGGAAATGTCATTCCTAGCGGTCCTCCGTTGATTCAATTTAATTAGTTTAGACAAAGCAGAATGCAGATATGAAACTCTTTTTGTCTCCTTAATATCTGTCAAGATATTTTGCCCGAAGATTTTCCCCACCCACTTCACATCTTACTGTGAATGATAATTTTTGGTGGTGATAGTTTGTTGAATATGCTTCAAGAACTGCAACATTATCAGTTTCGGAAATTGAGGAAGACAGAAAGACATGGGACGGTGCTGCTATTTATGTTAATAAACCTATTAAAAGTTTGCTATTTTAAAATAATGTTTATGTTATAAACCACCTCATAATGACACTTTCTGTACATTACTTACTTCAACTTATGTATTTTACATGTGAGATTCCTACATAAACTTGAGGCCTAGTATTGTGTGATACATATTCCAAAAGCAACACAGCTCTGTTTCGAGTTGTGATCCAGGTGAGACTCAGCAGGTATAGCTCTCTGCCTCCACCACCATTCCAATTGTGCAATGAGAGATGCTGTCACCTGTGGTACTTTTGGCCCTTTCCGAGCCCTATCTCCTTTTTTATTCTGGTCCTAACTGAAGATAAGCAGACTAGTAGATATGGAAAAATAGATGAAGTGAGAAAATATGCAAAAATTATTAACACTTTGCGGGGGCGGGGATAAGCAACAGTTTTCCTTTAATACTTGTATTACTTTCTTGTGTTTTCCTTACTTGTGTTCTTTTTAGACATACATGATCAGAACAGCAAGAAGCCAGTGATGGTCTACATCCATGGTGGATCATATATGGAAGGTACAGGGAATATTGTTGACGGCAGCATACTGGCCAGCTATGGAAATGTCATTGTTGTAACCATCAACTACAGGCTAGGGGTTCTAGGTAAGTTCCCCCCTTTTTTCTTTCTTAAATCAATGAGCTAATAACTAATTCAGAGCCACTTCTGATTTATTTCTCTTAAAGCATTTAATGGTTGATACTTTCTATATGTTGGTTCATGCTGGAAAATCCCAGTGGGTGTAATGGAAAGATACCCTCCTCCATGCAGTGCTTTCAGAATCTCTGCTTCTAATTTGATGAATGCATTTTATAATGAACTATGCCTATTAGTCTCTTCCATCTTCTGGGAAAGAGCACTGAGGCAAAGCTTTGTATAATCAATTCGATTTCCTGTTAGTCAACTCTTGCCACATTGGTTATTGCTTGTGTGGCTGCATGAGGTTTTTCAGATAACATATATTAGATTGGAGAAACTGAATTATATTGGTAGGCGATGTTTTTTTCTTGAATGTAACCACTTCTGCTGTTGCCTAAATCACTGGCTGGGTCATGATGGTATGAATTAAAGGCAGCCAAGATATGTTTTCTTTGTGAATCAGTGACTTCCTTGCCTTGGGCTGAAAACTCTTACAAACACACTCTTATAACAACCTTCCTTGCCAATAATGAGCTGGTAACAACAAACAATGAAACTACATTTGAATATAAAATATTAAATTTGTCAACATATTAGCAGATACATGTGGATTTGGTTTTGTAATGATTTGCTGGGTGGTGAGGAATGCAAACTGTGGCTACTATTCGTTTCAAAATCTCATGCTATATAAAGAATGAGTCACCTGAAGGTCGCCATTATTTTCTCACTGGCACTTGACTGAATTATGCCTGCTTTTAAGCTTCCTCATGAAAGTTAAAGGCTTCTGGTTGTTAAATGTGGTGAAACATAGACCAGAAAATTAGTTTGCCTTATATTACTTAGCTAATAAAATAGCTATGTTTTTTATTTTAAAAAACTACCGTTAATTGTTGTCTCAATAATATATTTTTATTCCCCTGCTTTTGCAAAAACAACAACAACAAAACCATCAAGCAGGAGTGCTTTTTTAGCGTTCTGTATCGCATCTTCATTTCCTTAAATGAACCATTATTAAAGCACGGTGATTTTGTCTATCAGTAAATAAGGCACTCAACATGGAGTTGGCCATGAAAGTAGTTGGGAATGCAACTGGCGGAAGGGGCTGTGGCCAAATTGCTGACAAGAGCTAAGCATTCAAAAGCAGTAGGCCTCTTTTGTTTGGCATGCACTAGTTGATAGTTTGTTTTCAGGCTCAGTTCAAGGTGCTGGTTTTAACCTTTAAGCCCTACATGGCTTGGGACCTGGTTATTTTAAGGACCACTGTATTTTCCTCACATCTGAGCCATTGCTCCAGAACCCTTGATCCTATGAAGGATGGTGGGTAGATACTAGGATTAGAGCCTTTTCTGTTGTGGCACCCACTTTGCAGAATATCCACCTGAGATTCATCATACTCCAACACTTTAATGTTGTACATAGTTAGTTGAAACATGGCTATTTATTAAAGTGTTTGGCTAAGTGCCCTTTTGGTTTACTTCATTGAATTCCCACTTTGATCCTTACTTTTTACAAATGATTTTATCATTTCTCTAGTCTGTTACATTAATGTTGGTTCATTGTGATTCTAGTTGTGGTTTTAGGAGTCTTGCATATGTTATGAAATATTGGTTTTTTTTTAAAAAAAGCAGCTTTGAGTGGGATACAAGTTTTTTTCAAAAATAATATTAAATACATTAAATATATTTCATCCCCTATCCAATACCTACCTCTCAGAAGAATAACAGTGAAATTTTAACTATAGCCACTGAGAAGTAAGTATTGAATCCAAAGGGTTTATTCCCAGGTAAGGGGGTTAGGATCATGGTCTCGATGTGCTGGTTCTCTCATATGATATTGTGATGAAAATAGAAAAGAATAAGAATAAATGGTTCAGCTGATGCATTAATGTTGAAGGCTGTAAGGAGGAAAAACAAACTGGCATTTGTGAACCACGCTCATAGTTCCCACTTCTGTACTTTGTTTGGTTGCCTGCGGTTAGTTCTTAAGCAGTGTCTGTTGGGCTAGGCTGGCAGTGGCGATGATCTCTCTTCACACTTGCAGCTTAGTCTGACCAGTTGAGAACACCTGGGCAGTTCAGGGTTATTAGTCTGCAATCTGGCTGTACCACAATTATGCATCTTGGTCAGTCTCCACCTTTTGGCTCTCTGGCTGCCCAGCTCCTGTATGTGCCTCCTCCATTCCCCTCCTCTGCACTGCTGACATATCCAAGCATATGAGTCAGTTAAGCGCATCATTGAGGGAGGGAGGCAGCTCACCCTTGCTTTAACCTGCCTCCACTTCTTGGAAGTGATGGGTGACACATAACAGCAATTTTAAATGCCACGACCCACCTCCATGCAAAATATCCTTCTGCTACCAAGTCTGTCCTCTGTCCCTGTCCCTTCTCCCACTCAGAGGCATGAGAAAACGTAGGCTCCTTGCCGATTTTCCTGTTCATGTTCCTGATTAATAAACTGGCATCTCCTGTGCATGTTGGACATTAAAAATACCTTATGGTTGGGTTATTCTTGTTTGACAATGTCGCAGTTAATGCTAGCTGCCTTGAGCACTTCTTCGGATGTGGGAAGCAATATGCTAATTTCTTAACAAATAATAAAAAAATGTGTTTCCTTTAATACTATCAATCACGGATGTCAGAGTAACTTGTAGGTTCAGTTTCTAGCGTGGGTAGTCATTCCACAATTGTAGTGCAAACAATTATCCTAGACTCTGCCTTCAGTCTAATTTTATAATTTTCTTTGCAGGATGAATTGTTGGGGAGATAGATGTGCAGACATCTGTGCAAGCTAGCCAGGGGTTGAATAGTGGAGAATGCATATATATATATATATATATATATATATATATATATATAACTCATAGGAGACCACCTGTTTCCAAATGTGCATTCTGTTAAAAGCAGTGCCTAGCATCCATATTTTGATATTCCTTCAGATGGTCTTCCAGTTTATACCTGCTGTTCCTAGATTTCTGTAGTTATTCTAAGCATGGGGCAGAAACTCAAAGTTGTTGAGCTTTTTGCCGCTTTCCCAAAATTTCCCAGGACATATGGCAACCCTACTCTATGACTGCAGTCCTAAATGCACATATTTAATAGGGTTTACAGACAAAATGTAATTATGCAATCTAATAGTATATTACTAGTCCCAATAATACATTTCAGTATCTAATTGTACAATACACAAATATTTACAAATTTAACAGTTGCTTATTTTAATATTTCTTCTTCTTCACTTAGAACATTTAATATCAATGATGAAGCATGTGAACTATAACAATTTAAGTTTTGCTCTAAAGCCATCAGGCAAAGACGGGCAAGGGGGGTGTCACATGCAAACACTTCACTAAAATACAGCAGTTATGATTCATTTAAATTAAAAGTCTTAAAACATGTTGAATTTCTGTTATAAGCCACCTGCTAACTGAAAACAAAATTGTTGTTAAAAGCAACACATTAGGCTGTTTGCGGTTTTTTGTGTTCAGGAATGATTTTCCCTATCCCCACCCGTTTGTGACGTTTAAAATGTCATACCCATCTCTGCTCAGCAAGACTCCACCCTCCTCTTAGTCTAGAGATTATTTAATTATATCTATTCACCTGATCCATGTTCAAGCGGTTAATAAAACTCAGCAAGAAAAGATGCCTCATATATGCCTTTATTCCCAGAGAAAGCTAACTAAGCCAGTCTCAAGATTTTGCAACATTTCACTTGCACACTGAGCCTTTCTGTAGATCTGAAATTCTGATACAACTATGGAGCCTTAAATGCACCGAGAGGGCTGTATAAGGATCTGTTGAGTATATTGGCTGAGTCATACACTGAACTACACTAGAGTGACATGCATATATAACTGATACCCAGGCTGTTTGTAAAGCTTTGTTCAGATATAGGGGAAGTACTGAAGAAGGCAAAGACTGAATTGATGGCCTTTCTTTCCTTCTATACTATGAATAAAACAATCACCACTAGCTAGGTTCCATACTTTCACAAATAACAAAGCATGCACCAGAATAAGGCTGTGGGTAGTTATAGAGGTGGACTTGAAATGAGGGATGGAAGAGAAATGAGGTTTGGTTCACATTTTAATGCAAACCTGCTTAATTTGCACTTCCTGAAACAACACTTAAACTGAAACACAGCTATCTTGAGAAATGCACACTGTTTGTGGTGTATCTCCAACTAAAATGCATATATTGGGGATAAAAAGTGCATATGCACGCGACATACAAAGAATCATTATATTAGAGGGAACTGCTTGCAAAAAAAACATGTATATTAGGCAGAATTACATACAAAACTTAAGAAAAATATAAGCATATTTTCAGGATGTACCTTAGGCACAAGCTGCTAATATCCAATTCAAGTTATACTACCTGTTGTTGCATGTACTACACAGTCCCATTTAATTTATTGCTCTCTTGGATTTTGATAATAAAATTTGCTAGTTAAATTTGCTCCTTAGGAAAAAATGCAGTGCTTTCATGGGCAGAGGAATGGATTAACTAGAGACTAGCAGAGAAAGCTGAGATAAAAAGGTATTTTGATACAAATGGTTTCTTTGAAAGGTTGGGAGACATTGGTTCTTCCTCCTCCTCCCCCGCCCCCAAATTGCAGCTGCAAGTGAAAGGATTATATATACAACTGATTATTAAAGTCTTCTCAGATAAACCTTCTTTAAAGTGCCAATAAGCCCGATAAAGAATATCAGCAATTTAGTATGAAATGCTGCTCAAAGCAGCTGTACTTATCACTTCCCAAAAGGCAATGGATTAAATGTTGAAAAACTTATATATATTCAGACCTGAAAACCACCAGAAGTACACCCAAACAGCTTGGATTATATTCCAGCAGCTAATTATGGACAGCTCAAGTGGGGACCATAACCATGTGTAGATACCGGTATGTTCAGATAATCAAAGTCTCCAAAGGTGGGCACTTGGAGAAGAAATTTGTCTCACACCTTCTGAGCTTCATGCATCCATGTTTTCTGAGTGCTATGTGCATAGACCAGGCTTCCTCAGCCTCAGCCCTCCAGATGTTTTTTGCCTACAACTCCCATGATCCCTAGCTAGCAGGACCAGTGGTCAGGGATGCTGGGAATTGTAGTCTCAAAACATCTGGAGGGCCGAGGTTGAGGAAGCCTGGCATAGACTTTCTAGGCACAAATTGTATCTCTTTCTTGGGAGGGTACAGATCAGTCTGTTGGATATGGGCTCAATGCAGACAAGGCTGAAATGCACAGAAGTCAGGCTGGTCCAACTGGTTGCAATCTGGCTACCTCAAGCCGAGTGTTCATTTGTACCACTTCAATCTGTGGAATAGGCACTTGCTCATTCAAATGTTCATTCTGCACCTTTAAGGCATTGCTCTTTTAGTCTGGCAGCACCTGAAATGCCCCACCCATTGACATTAGGCAGGTGTACTGTACTGTATTCTTTTCAGCGTCTGATGAAAATGTCTCTACTTTGGTAAACTTAACCAGACATATACAGCTGACATATATTTTAATCTGATTATAAGTGTTAATAGTGTCACCTCAACATTCTATGCATCTGGATAGGCTTGTCTAAACAGAAATGTTTTTAGCAGGTGCTGAAAAGAGTACAGGGAATGCACCTGCTTGATCTCAATGGGCAGGGAGTTCCAAAGTGAAGGCGCTGCCACATTAAACAACTGAGTTATTACAAATGTGGAACATGTATTATGTAGCACCTGTAGTAGTGCCAAATCCACTGATCATCGTGGCTGGTTGGGCACATGTGGAGTAAGATGCTCTTGTAAGTACAGTGGTACCTCGGGTTACATACACTTCAGGTTACATACGCTTCAGGTTACAGACTCTGCTAACCCAGAAATAGTACCTCGGGTTAAGAACTTTGTTTCAGGATGAGAACAGAAATCGTACTCCGGCGGCACAGTGGCAGCAGGAGGCCCCATTAGCTAAAGTGGTGCTTCAGGTTAAGAACAGTTTCAGGTTAAGAACAGATCTCAGGAACGAATTAAGTACATAACCCGAGGTACCACTGTAAAGTGGTCTCAAGTTGTTAGGGTTTTATATACTAATAGTGTTGTAAGCAAGTACTTGCTCTTTCTCACGCACAGCCAAAAACCGCAAGACAGCAAGTGAAAAAGCAGTATTTATTTCTTTTCTGTGCTGAAAGGACCAGCAGGGCTTTCTTTGTCCCAAATCAAGTGGCCACTGGACAAAGCATTCCAAACAGTTTTATACATTTGGCACAAATTCCATTAAGTTACAATTTCCAATCCAATTGCTATCAAATCCAAATACTGAGTTTCCCTCACCCCATTTCCATGATTGGTCCAAATTACCAACAGTGTGAGCATGCATACTATCATCTTTAACAGAGAGCGCCGTGTGATTGGTCAATACCACACAAAGGGAGCGTCGTGAGATTGGTCACCTTTACCAAATTCTTTGGGCATGCTCAGTACACCAGGATTTTATTTCGTAATTCCACTACAAGGGTAACACCTTAAACTTGGTGCAGAAACAGATTGATGACTAGTGCAGAGGCGTTATGTGCTGACAAGGCCTCACTGCTGTCAGCAATTATGCTGCAACATCAAGAACTCTTTGTTGGAGTCTCTTCGCTGGCTGCTACACGCTCTCCCCCAAGTTGATGATAATAAAACAGTAACAACAAAACAAACAGGAGTATACAATATTCAACTGTAGGGTATCTAACCTTAAGAAACAGGGGAAATGTGCATTTCATATGAAGAGAAGAGAAGAGAAGAGAAGAGTTAGGATTTGATATCCTGCTTTATCACTACCCAAAGGAGTCTCAAAGCGGCTAACAATCTCCTTTCCCTTCCTCCCCCACAACAAACACTCTGTGAGGTGAGTGGGGCTGAGAGACTTCAAAGAACTGTGACTGGCCCAAGGTCACCCAGCAGCTGCATGTGGAGGAGCTGGGAATCAAACCCGGTTCACCAGATTACGAGTCCACTGCTCTGAACCACTACACCACACTGGCTCTCACATTTCCTATTTCCTTCTGGGAGATGAATTTAAAATTGGAGCAATGCATGCAGTTTTTAAAAGCACAGGAGGACATTTCTGGGTTGGAAGTGAAAGTGGACTTGCTCCTGCTTCTGAGAATATTCTGGTCTGCTTTTCAGTATCTTTCAAAAATGTAATCTTGCAGAAAAGAACAACTTTATAAATTATCCAGTTGTCAATTTTCCTTTCACAGTTATCTAAGCTTGAGATGACCAGAAGGCAGCTGTGTGACAGGCACTTAGAATGTATTGACCATATTGCTCTCTGTGTATGTCTTTCCTTCTTGCTTTCTGTTACTGTCCTTTTCTTTTTGGTAGAAGATATAATATCTGATAAAAGTATACATTTATAATTCAAGGGGGAGGGGGAGGAATTGTTCCAGCAGGATTTTGAAAGGCAAGGCAGAGCACAAAAATATTGTGCATGCCATGAGGCATATAAAGTAGATTGCTTGTTGGAAGTGACAAGTAGCTCATAGCAAATTTCATGTAAGCATATTTCCAGCTACAGTTTTTAAAGCTTATGTGGCAGCTGTCAGTTTCTTATTAAAGTTTTTATTTTAATCAGATGTTGCTGGGGGGCGGTGCTGGGAATTTTCACTTAGTTGCATTGTGGCATAAAAGCCCAATTCACCACAATGTACTACGCATATTCTGCTCATAAACTGGGACTTATAGCTGTCAATGGGCAAAGCCTCCCCAATTCTCAGTTTGGAATAGGATCAACTAAAATGATTTATTCCTCACTCCTGAAAACTACCCCCTCCCCCCCCAAAAAAGGTAATACTCAGAAAATAAATGGTATTATTTCGGTGCCGATTATGAAGTTTGAGCCCTATCATGCTCTCAGTGACACCATCAAAAGCATAATAGAGCCTGAATGCTTGCATAATAAGAGTTGATTGAAACTGTTGGATTCACACTAGATTTCATTCAACTGTCAAAGGAAGTGGAAAGGTTTAAAGAAAAAAAATCATTTCCATGACAAAAGCCTGGCAGAGAAATATGCAAACCAGCAAGATTTTCTGTGCACTTTTTATTGACATCACTGCAACCAGGGAAGATCCATCTTTGTAGCGGTGTCCTGCTTTCTCCAGGGAGACTCCACTGTTACCTCATCTGATGTTACATTGGTACCGAGCAAAAGACCTTCCTCCATACCACCATTCCTCCCAATACTTCTGAGTTTCCATGTGCTGCTTTTAGGCATTGTCACTGTTTCATTGGATGATTTCTAAAATCATTTTTGTGTATGAGTGTTTCCATGTGCTGCTCTGGTTCGCCAGAAGTGGCTTAGTCATGCTGGCCACATGACCCGGAAGCCATATGCCGGCTGGCCACATGACCCGGAAGCCATATGCTGGCTCCCTTGGCCAATAAAGTGAGATGAGCGCCGCAACCCCAGAGTCAGTCACGACTGGACCTAATGGTCAGAGGTCCCTTTACCTTTACCTATTTGAAGAAAAGCCTAAATGCTCAAAAGTCTGGACCAAAGCTTCCTCAGTGATTTCCCTGGCTTCATAGTATGACTGCCTCCATAAGGTTTTCATATGGTTTGAGGATGCTGCCAGTGTAATCGTTAGATTGCTGGTCTAATACTGAAGAAACCAGGGTTCAAATCTGCAATCAGCCATGAAGCTAACTGAGTGACCAATTATCTGTCAGTCTACAGGGGTGTGATAGGGTTAAAAACAGAAGGCGGAGGAAGTAATTATAAGGAAAACAGGGTATAAAGGCCATAATCAATCAATCAATCAATCAATCAATCAATCAATCAATCAATCCTCCTTGAAAGCTACTAGTTTGTATAACAGTATGTTTGTGCCAGAATTCAGCTTTTGAATATCTTTTCTGCAAATGCTCTTATCAGTGACAAGGTCAAAGAATGGAACCCAAAGCATGGATCAGATTGTTCTGTTCTGGAGCAAAGCTTGTATTTTGTGTTTTTTAATCTGGTATTTTCATGCTGTGAACTGCCCGGAGATCTATGGATGGAGGGCAGAATACAAGTTTTGATTACAACAAGAACAGCAGCAGCAACAACAACACCACCACAAACTCCATATTTCATGCTTCCAAAAGCTGTGCTTAATGCTACCATTGTCTTTTTGAGGGAAAATCAGTGGAATGGACCCCGTTCCAGTGCCATGATCCAATCCTACTGAAGATCATCCGTCCCTCCCTCCAGTTGTTTCCAGTCCCCTGAACCCGATACTCGCAATAATAAAAGGCTGGATTGGAGCCCTTCTGGCTGCTTTCCTTTCAAAATAAATGTGGCAGCATTGAGCACACTTTTAGAAAATGTGATTAATGAAGTGTGTAGTTTGGCCATTAAGGTCCGGTGGGTTGATCATATAATCGGGAATCAATCAGTGTGCATGCAACATCTAAATGAAACTCAATGTTAAATGGTGTTAGTATGTGAGTCGAATGTGTCACCAGAGGGCTAAAGAGCTAGCATAGTTTACGGAAGTTGTATGCGGCATGCTTAATCAAAGCAATCACCTCTAGAATCTTACCTGATAAAGTTAAAACACTTTAGCCCTACTTGTTTTGTTTCCCCCTCTGCCCTTGATCATGCTCTTGTAGTGGGTAAAGTGAAAGCTGTTCTGTGGTTCTAACATCAACAGACATTAAGGCATAAGGAGAACGACTCTACTGAGAGAAGCCTTGATTAATTCTATTTATTAGTGGCATGTGCCATTGATAAAACAGTGTAATTTAAACAGGCAGGCTCAGCAGGAAGTTACTATGCTCCTGGGTATAATCGCCAAATTTAAGATCTAATCAGCCTTCTGGCTGGCAAGTTGTAGTTTTCTCAAGTGAGTTTTCTCTCCAGACGAAATTGCAAGGTCAGCTTCTGCTACAGAGATATTCAAGCAATGATGCACTGACGAATGTATGATATTCTGTATATTAAGCAATTTCCCCTTGATTCAGTGAACATATAGTGATGACCTTTCTGCTATTAAAATGGGGGGGGGGCAATCCTTGTAAATTATATTTTTTCCAGATCTGCTAAGGCTAAGGAAATTCACAATCAGAAGCTTTTTTCTGTTGTGTTTATCACTTGCTGGGTCAGCAACCACAGCTGCAAATTGAATATATGTTTAAAAGTGCATTTGAATTCACATCTGCATATGACTGCTGTCTATCTTCATTGCATTGCTTTCAATATACTATGCATTCTGATTCACATTCTGGTACAAATGGCCATCATGAGTCATTCACACCCTTTTGCGCTATTTAATCTACTACTACAGGATGTTCTATTCTTCTGCCTTTTCCTTCTGCTCCGTAAATTTACTTAAAAAATGATCTGTATCATACAGAAAGCTATTTTGTACCAAAATAGCTCTTCATAATTCTACAAAATATATATTTAGTCAAATTATCGTATATTGAATATTCAGAATGGATCCAGTGAAATCCATTTATATAAGTCTAGTTTTTTCAATGGGCCTTCTTTGAGTATGATTTAGTTGGATATGACCCATAGGACCTGGAGTAAATAATCCAAACTTATTTCAACATATCTTCAGTAAAGACTTTTTATATGTCCTGGTATAAGTCTATAAATTGTTTCTCCTGAGCATATTTTGAAACACATGGAGAAAAATACATGGCGGTCTTGATTTTTCTACTCCCTATTTTGTAAAAGCATTCTCCCAAAAGCTTTTGTATGAGATCAGTGAATGTTATATGGAGTTCCAAATATTTCAGAATTGTTACACTTATCTACAATCAAGCCCATCTGGCCCATCACCTCCTGGCAAAGAGAAGGGGAAGAAATGGAGGCAGTGAGAGATTTTACTTTCTTGGGCTCCATGATCACTGCAGATGGTGACAGCAGTCACGAAATTAAAAGATACCTGCTCCTTGGGAGAAAGGCGATGGCAAACCTAGACAGTATCTTAAAAAGCAGAGACATCACCTTGCCAACAAAGGTTTGTATAGTTAAAGCCATGGTTTTCCCAGTAGTGAGGTATGGAAGTGAGAGCTGGACCATAAAGAAGGCTGATCGCCGAAGAATTGATGCTTTTGAATTATGGTGGTGGAGGAGACTTTTGAGAGTCCCATGGACTGCAAGAAGATCAAACACATCCATTCTTAAGGAAATCAGCCCTGAGTGCTCACTGGAAGGACAGATCATGAAGCTGAGGCTCCAGTACTTTGGCCACCTCATGAGAAGAGAAGACTCCCTGGAAAAGACCCTGATGTTGGGAAAGATGGAGGACACAAGGAGAAGGGGACGACAGAGGACAAGATGGTTGGACAGTGTTCTTGAAGCTACAAACATGAGTCTGACCAAACTGTGGGAGGCAGTGGAAGACAGCAGTGCCTGGCGTGCTCTGGTCCATGGGGTCACGAAGAGTCGGACACGACTAAACGACTAAACAACAACAACAACACAATCAAGTAAATTCTACTCACTGTAGACTCATTGAAATTAATATGCCTAAATTAGTTATATCCTTTAGTTTCAATGGGTCTGCTCTATCTTACATTGACTAAACATTCCAATTCGCCTTAGACTGATTCTGCATCTATACCTCATACAAGGGTTCTTGCTTGATACACTTTCTTTCAAGTATAAGCTGGCTGTTTAGAAGACCACAACAGAAAAGGCAAGATATTGTAATCATTGTTATTGATAATCCATAGTTATTTAAAACATAGCAGAATGTAAAAATGGGCATCTTGTTTCGTTTATGTCCAAGCCAAACACCTGATTAACTATCTCTTGCTGATTCTCAAAACCAACTGCTATTGATCCTTACCACCTATGATGTCCCCTCAATATATTCTCCCAAGAGACAATTATATAGCTTCTTTGTTCCCCTGAAAGTAAAGATGTAACAAACAGGATTAATGGAATCAATATTTCCAAACAAGCCAAATGAGACAATTGAAACATTAGATCTTAGACGACATTAGATCAGGACAATTTACCACAACTGTTCAAAACAAATGAAAGGTGAGACCGTGTGAAAGCACTTCTCATCTTCTCACATTTGCAAATGTTGCTGGTAAAAGGAAATTAGCTTAGCTAGCACGTGTTGATATTTCCAGGTTTTAGTTTTTATTTTTAAACCGTGTAATGCCATAAATGTTTCAAATATGGTTTCACAGGCTGGAACCCCATACCTAATATCTCCATGTGAGTAGCAGGAACCTGTGGTATGTTGTTAAGTCAGTGGTTTAACAATAATTTTCTTTTCCCATGGAACTCTGGGAGTTTTAGCTTGTAAGGGGAATAAGGGGTATTCTAAGGTTGCCAAGTTTCTTGAGGGGAAGCTATGACTGTTTGAAGTGGTACACTACCGCTTGAAATGTATAGCGCCTTAAATGGGTTTAAAATGTGGAGTGGACCTATTCAAGGTGCTCGTCGTTCAAGGTGATTCTCTTGCTGTGTTACTGTCCCCTACCACTTTGTTAAATAAATCCTGATTTGGATCCAGAGGCAGATGAGCACTTGTGCTATGGGTTCTTCAGTTGTAGCTGCATCTGCTGTGTATGCAGGAGGTTCCAGGTTCAGTTTTCAGCATACCTTTCCTCTAACCCTGGAGAGCTGCTGTCACTCAGTGAAAACAGCAATGAGCTCGATGGACCAACAGTCTGGCTCAGCATAAGGCAACTTCCTGTATTCCTATACCACCCCACTACATCACCTGTGCCTCCACAAAACTACTCTTAAGGGATGGCGGATTCTCTAGAACAGCATGTGATAGGGCACTGGGAGATGATAGGTGATACAGGACAGGGAAACTATGAGGCTGCCTTGAATGAACAGCATATTTCTGTTCATGCAAGAAATCTCTGGATCCAAGTTCATGTTTGTTGTATAATCCATGTGAAAAAGGAGAAAACCGGATAGGCAGCTTGCTTCCTGTGGATGCCCAGGACCATGACAGCCACTTCAGCACAGTGCTTTCCCACACTGTGAATAGGAACATGTATGTGAATTTTGTAACCACATAGGTGGAGAAGGTCACGAGGGCTTTTACTGCAGAATGAGAAGAAGTGTAGTTCTGGATGCATGTAAGTTTAAAATCAGGGAACAAATACATTCTGAAAAAGCCTTGTTACTGCATTAGCACTAAATTACATTGGGCCATTATTGCTTTTTTGTGGAGAGCATCATCCAAATGTAATTTATGTGATAGATAAGGTGATTCTCTTTGAAGTAAAAAAGTGTAGCCACAGAAATTGACAGGGTGTAACTATGCATTTAGTTTTCCATGCCTACTGTCTCTTCAGTGTGAGTGCTTTTCTTTGCTTCATATGTAGAACACTAACCTGGTGTTAAAGAAGGCAGTGAATCCCCTCATCATGGACAGCTCCTTATATGTGTTAGATATCAGTGTGTGAACAGGAGCCTCCAGATGGGAGTGACATGCACACGTTTAATGATCTGATATTCTTCACCAATCAAGGTACGACTGAACATTCTATTACTGGACAGCATCAAGCAAATAAGAATACTTCAATGAAGGTAATTTTAGGACTTTAGCAGAGTGGCAGTCCCTCCCACCCCTAAAAATGCATAACGCAAATTGTAATGTTGACAGTTTTCACATTAGCATTGTTATTTGTTGTACCTGATCTCCCCCACAAAGAAAAACATATTCAAACCTAATTTGAATCTTTGCAAAGCATCAATCTGATGTGCATTTTCTCCCAGTAGGGTTTGTCGGTACATAGAAGCACTGTCCAATAATTTTTAGACACATCAGTTTGTGAAGTATTTGTTTTCTTTAATTGGCTGCTGTCAGGAACAAGCCAGCAGTAAATCACATGAAGTACGTGGTGTTATCTCTTTATTAGAAAGGGGAGGGGGACAGGATCTGCACAGGAGTGCCATGCCTAATGAGCATAGCAACTCTTCTTCAGTAGGTCTTGGCCCCATGAAGCAGTTGTGGAGACTGAAGGTCTCTGTCTTCTCGCAGCTGCCTAAGCCCCCCTCCTCTCCAGGGTTTTCCCCCAAACAATCTGAGAATGTGCCTGCATGCCTGTCAATGCTCCATCCTTTTTGTGCTTCTCTTGGTTCTGGGAGACCAGGAGGGAAGGGAGCTTGTCACAGGAGTAGGATGCCTCTTCATCATCTTGCTTCATCTCTGCTTCTTGGCCTCCTTCATCCTACTCTCCTGCTGCAGCTTCTCGCTCTCGTTCTGGACCGCTCTCTGCCACAGGCTCCTCCCACTCACTAAGCCTTCTTACCTCTTCAGCTTCTGGCACCTTCTCCCATTCTTCTCCCTCTGACCACTCAATGTCACACCACCACCAATCCCCTGGCTTTGAGCCTTCTTCCCTTGCAGGTTCCCCAGCTGGTTCCTCCTACCATTCCTCTTCCTCTGTGTCCAACCAGTCCAGGACAGCTGCTTCAGTTTTGCTTTGTTTTAGAATAGTCTCTCCTCAGTTTCAGATTTTTCTGGGTTCTCCAGGGGAGGGTTGAGGCAGGGCACAATATGGCAACTGTGGTTCTCTCAGGGGTGTCTGAAAGTATATTTTCCAAGCCCCTGAACTTCTTCTCCCAGCCGTAATACTCTGGTTATGAACTTAATTTGTTCTGGAGGTCCGTTCTTAAACTGAAACCATTATTAAACTGAGGTAGCACTTTAGCTGGTGGCGCCTCCCGCTGCCACCATGCCGCTGCTGCACGATTTCTGTTCTCATCCTGGGGCAAAGTTCTTAACCCGAGGTACTACTTCCGGGTTAGCAGAGTCTGTAACTCGAAGTGTTTGTAACCTGAGGTGTTTGTAACCCGAGGTACCACTGTACTTTATTGCATTTGCATCACTGTATGTTGGGGCATTTGGTAATGAACATTGTATGCACAGACACCAGACATTCCTTGAGCACCGCTCTGACATGGCTGGATGTGAATGATACCCAAAGAAATTGTATCAGTGTAATTGCTTATGACAGCAGGGGAGTGAGCACAGAAAAGGAAGCAAATGTGACTTTTGTTGCTGGAAAAAATATCCAAAGAACAGGTGAAAGGAAAGACAGGCAGAAAAACAAAACAAAACCCAGGGTTGTAGTATTCTCCTGATGGTGATGATAATAATGGCTTGTTTTTGTATGAATTTCTGTTTAGGGTGATATCCAAGTAAGTCATACAGAGTAGACCCATTGAAATCAACAGACTTAAGAAACTTAAATTTTGTATGAATTTTCAATGGATCTACTGTTCAGTATGACAAAACATTAACTATTGCCCACAGTGCTTTATTTCACAAGAACTATAGAACTATTTACTTATTTAATTACTGACAGATTAATTTAAAGTTAACACAATGTTTCATGCAGCAGCACCTTGTTTCAATTTAGCAATGCTTGAGTAAGCACTGTAGCTAAGTACAGCATGCCTGCTTTGTTTCTGTCTGCCTTTTATTTCACCTGCCCTGTGGGTAGCTAAATACTACAATTTTAAGAGTTGATCATTTGTGAATAAATGTGGCCTGACACTGAGGTGGCACAGAAAAGACCTCTTAACTGGAGTTAAAAATAAGCTAGAGTTGTGATGGACAAAGTGGCCCACCAAACAAAAGAGCCTGGTATTGCTGTTTTACAACAATCCACTACGTTAAGGATCGCCACACCAAATAATCGAGGGCAGAAATTGCATATCTGTAAATTTCATGCCTAAATCCTAAAACAGCTGGAATCTTTAGCTCTTCTTCCTGCATCTTCACTGTCTGCTCTTTGGTTGAAGTTGGCATTCCAGTTCTTTAGCCGACATTGAGAGTTAAAAACATTTGCTTGTCATATTGTTTTGGTCAAATGAAAAATAATTGGATTTGAATGTACTGAACCCAAAATGTGCTCTTTTCAATCAATAAACAGTTAATTGATGCAGAGAATTGTCTCATTAAATCTTTGTATAATGTGCATTTTACAATCACTCACACTCAGTAGGAATAATTTTGTAAAATTCAATACCAAATCTTATTACCAATCACAATAGCCTTCTGCAAATATTTACCAGTGGGGCAGTGTGCACCAAAAAACAAACAAACACCAGGAGAGGACTGCATATCATGTTGTTCTTACATGTAAAATTTATGGTCAGAAACTGGAGTCTCATGGGCTACCAATAAACTATCATTTGTCTGTTACCTTAGAGCAGATGAAGAAGCTCTTTAACTCTGGGGAATATCTCCATAATTGGCTTCAAGAAGGAGGAAAGATTGCTGGCAATATGTCCAGAACAGTATACTGGTATGGTATGTGCTTTCACTTTCAGCCAGCTACTGGTAGGAGCAAGTGAGCAAAAGAGACGATAGAAGGGACTTGGTGCCTCTCATTGCTATCTGCCCTAAACAGACACACTTGCCATTGTAGTTTCTCACAAGTAACCTAAGTCTGGGTTTTCCAGTAAATTAATCAATTTCTACCTGATTGCTAATGATAAAGGGTTTTTTTTAAAATTAAACCTTTTAAGAAGTTTTTAAATAATTAGACATCACTATTATCTTGAAGACAGAGGCAAGAGTAATAACAGAATGGTTGCAAAAAATGAAGCAAATAACCATTTCAAACCTTCTGGAAAAGTCTAGGTGGTTAAACCAAAATAATTTTGTAAATTAAGTTTTGGATAATAAAGTCCAACAAATGAAATTCTAATTACAATTGGTGCAGAATAAGTTGCAGAATAAGTATGCAGGATTTTCCATCTCCATAGGAGTTTTTCATTAAACCAAGTGTAAAATACCATATGTCAAAATGTAAAATAAAAATTATGCACATGGGGCACAATTTATAGTCCCTTATTCTATGGCACATAAAGTTCCTTATTACAAGCAAGGATTTATCTGTATTAAATTAGTAAATTTCCATGATGGGAAATTTTCGTATTAAAATGCTGTTTAGATATTTAAGAGATTTGATACTTTTCCATTTGCCTTTTGATGTGGGAATTCTTTAATATCTATCTGCACTTACTGCATAGTACTATTTGTAGAAAATAACTTATTGGGAGTAAATCATCTCAAACAAACCCACCACAGGAAAGATGCATCCTGGTTACTGGGGGCGGGGGGAAAGGAAGGGCAAACAATGGAAACTTCAAGGAGTATTAGAAAATGCCACAGAATCAGAAAAAGTGCACTGAAGGGGAGAGGAAACAGCAGGCCTTTAGTATCCAAAGGATTCCTATTTCTTGGTGTCCAAACAACTCATTTATCAACTACAACTCTCACTTCCCTAAAAAAACACTTACAGGTGGGAGCAACCAGGCTGGCTAATTGCTTAGAAGGTTACCTGCACATTTTGCTTCATAACTTTCTTAATAGGAGAACTAGAAACCTATTTTTCTCCATCAGTGTAGAATCGACTAATCTCCTTCAGACCTGGTTACAAATGATATGAAAAGTTTCCCCAAGCCATAAAAGTATTTTGATGATCAATGTGTAAATCTAGTATAATTTCACTTGCTACTTGCATATTCTTCTAGAACTCAATAGTTCTATAGGTCAAATTTATTCACAATAGCATTTAGGTGAAATGCCCCAACACAACATTAGACTTGTTTTATTTGCATACCAGAGAGCATGTGTTACAGTGCAAGCTTTGCAAGACAAGGAAAAAGTTGACATCAAACCCAGAGGGAACAATTTATACAGCCTATTACAGGAGCTGTACCTCAAACTGAAGCACAAGGAGGAGACCTGACAACACTAATCGGCTTGAGAGTAGAAGACACTGCCTCAGTGACAGGCTTTTGACCTTTAACAAAAATCAATCTCTGTGATTATGAAAGACACTAAGCCTACTATAACAAACCCAAGTGCATGAGTAGCCTTTGCTAAAAGAGTAAGTGGTACCCTTCTCTCAAAAGAGAGTCTCCAAAACTAATGGAGAAAGGTAACCGTACTATGAGAGATTTCTCAGCTGCCGAATAAGAAATATCATGTTGCTTGTAAACGTTTGGAGATAAGGGAATAAGTTCCACTTTGACAGGAAATCATTCTTGCTAAATGAATTTCTACTATTTAATTGTTCGTAATCTCAAGAGCATGAGGCTGGGTAGAGGGAGTGTAAGAAATGTATGGAGGCTATAGCCGAACTACATTGAAACTAGCCATCAGTGATAACAGCATTTGGAATGAGGCCTGCTGTTTCAGCACAGGAAACATGATGGATTTGTGGCTTTCAAGCAATCAGACACATTCTGCCACAGACCTTTGAAATATACATCATTTCATGAACCTCCATCTCCAAATTCCCCAATCAGTAGGAAGTTTGGGGGGCAACTATTTAGTCCACTTTCTTCCTCTGGTGACTTTCACAATATGACACTGTGTTTGCTCGATCACACTTCCCAAAGGGTATTTTCTGTAATTATGAAGAATTTTAAAGAAAAATAAATAGATGAAACTTCTCATTGTTATTAGGAAAAGAGAAATGAATAAATTTAAATAGGCTATACCTGAGTAAGTTATACATGAAGTAGATCCATTATAATCAGTGGACTTAGTCATGACTAATGTTATGTATTGAAGTTCTCACCCTAGCCACCAGGAGTATTGTGTATATAGTTTTCACTCAGGTCCACGTCAGTTACTTTAGGCGGGAAACCCTGGGTTGTTGTTGCTACAATGTTGACAGCCGGCTGCCTATAAAAGCAGGCAGCTGAGCTGTTTGCGGTTCAGTTCTGGTCCAGCTTACAAATAAAGAGCTGCTTTGGAGAAATCGCTGTGTCGTCTGCTATGTCTACCCACTATTTACTAACACTATTTAATTTATTTGTAAGCTGGAACAGAACTGAACCGCAAACAGCTCAGCAGCCAGCTGTCAACACTGTAGCAACAACAACCCAGGGTTTCCCATCTAAAGTAACTGACGTGGACCTGAGTGACAACTATATACACAATACTTCTGGTGGTCAGGGTGAGAACTTCAATACATAACACCTAACATAAATACATGGATATCAATGAATGAGCTGCAGCATCATACTAGTGGGGAATACACTCCCCTCCTTCCTACGGCCCCCTGTCTATTCCACAGAATCCCATCGAACCTTCCATAGCAGATGGGGGGGTTCAGGGAAAGGGGAGCAAAGGTAAATACCATTCAAACAAGTGGACATTTATAACAAAAGTAGGGTGCCACAACTGGGTGGGGGGGAATGCAACATGTGACTTTTCTACACCATTTCACTTGAAAGCTTTAAGGGTGTTTTCTTTTTAAAATATTAATTCCAAATTTAAAATGTTTTTAATAAAAAAACTTTCTTACATTCCACATTTATCAGTTAATTTCCTGTCATTTAATTCATGTATTTTAAGAGCTTTATAGTCGTTTTATAGTGGCTTACAACAGCACAGCGAAATTGTTTTTCAAAAACGGTTTCGGTTTGTTTTGCATAATGGAACTTTATAAAAGAGGGGATTTTCTAAAATCTCTCATCATAGGAAGTCAAGTTGTTATCCTTCCCTTTATCCTTTATAATGCCGTAGCATGCTGATTTGTTGGGTTAGATAGTAGTAACAAGAAATGTAAATGAGACAAATAAGTTGCATGGAATTTATCCCATATCACTGGTATCCCATCTCTTCTTTCCATAATGAAATGGCCTCATTCTGTCAATTGCAGCTTTTCTCACCCACTGACAGATCACACTCTACATTCTATTAAAGGTTTTTTTTTTTTAAGGCTCTTGCATATGTTTTCAAAAATGTTGCATTGGGGTTTGACGTTTTCCAGTTTTTAACTCAGAAATTATACCTCATATAGGAAAATAATTTAAGTGGAAATTATTCAGCTTGTGATCTGGTTCTGAATTTACTTTCCTATACTGTATGTTTCCATTCCTTCATCCCAACTCTTTTGTACATAGGCACTGTAATATATATTTATAAATTTAGATTGACACAATATTGCCCGCCCAATGCAGTTTTTGATGACAGTGTGTATTCCACAGTGTTGTTGTACAATGGGTCCAACTCTACCTTTTTTGAGATGTGCTTTCACTGAACTTTTTATTTTATTTTGTATATTTTACAATTTGATCCTATACATATTTTCTTTGCAGCTATTCTCTCTATATTCAATTATGCTTATATGCCAATTAATGGTGCATCAGACTGCAAGATCAGATTACAAGAAATTTATATTTGTGGGATTACATTAACCACATGGATGTGTTTAAATTAATGATGGTGATATCATTTAATATTCTAGCAAATACTCAAATATCATCTTGCAGAACCTCTTGCCTAGACATGAAATTTCACAGTTTTAAACATAATAACATATTCTGAACTAGAGCTGCAGCCCAATTAGTCTATTAATCTACTGGTTGAATTTGAATATGGACAAATAACATTTCTGAACCAAGAAACGTATTTTATTTGTTTTATCTAAAATTAAACTCCAGTTTTGCTAATATGTAGATTACTATGTTTCGCTTTACATCTGTTCTGAGTTGCCCAGGGGACAATCAGGGTTGGAGACAGTCCCAAGTAATAATTACTAGATTTAAAAGTGTGTAATAAATATATTTGTCCTGGAAGCTCTGAGTGCATCCTGCAATCTGTTTTGTAAGTAGTGTGGCTAATCCAGTTATGTCTGCTTATCTCCTATACTCCATCTTTAAAATGTTTTAAATGGTTGACTAGGACAGCAACATCACACCCAGCTTTTGTTTAATGGATTATTGAAGTTAGAGGAAGCAAATGGTGCCAGCAATGTCATAAGTAAAAACCTTGTTATGTGCCTGGCTCTCCTGACATACTTTTAAACAGCCCCCTGCATTTAACTTGCAATATATCTCTTTTTTTAAAAAAAAAAAATATAGGCTTTTGTTAATAGTTTCTTTTATCGACACCATCAAATTAATTTGAATTGACCTACTTTACTCCCTACAATACGTAATAGCACCTACACATATCTCTAAGTACTTTAATTGAGTTTCTTATCTGATTTTTTTCCCCCTATGGCTTTCGCAAAAGGATTTGGGTTAGATTGTTGCATCTCTTGCCTTAGAGCACGAAGCACTGTATTGTTGCTCAGTTTCCAAGTGCCATTGTATGCAAGGATGGGAAGAAAGAGTCATTATCTCAAAAAGTACGCTGCAAGGCGGCAAGGGAGAGATTAATCTTGATTGGTTTCTCCCCACATGCCCAACACAAAATTAATTGCCACCAATTGTTCTGGTGAGCAACCTTTTTGATATATGAACTACATCAGGTCCAAAGTATTAGCAGCACTACTGTTGTTTCCACTGCTGTCTGATTGTAGCTCTCAGTGCCTTAGGGTGGTTTTCCTACTACTTTATCAGGGTAGGCAGCAGATAACAGCACATTGCTGCAAAAATATGTGGGGCTAGACCTGGCTGCAGTTGTAGGCCTCTAAAAGCTCTACAGCTTCTCTGTAGGCATGCCACATTTTTACCTCCTTTTTTTTTTTTTTTTGGCTCCTGTGCCACTCGAAGCATCCATGTCATAGGCTAGTTACCAGTGCTCTAAATAGGTCTCAGTATGAGTCATCTCCAAAAATAACACTGTAAAATGGGCTAGTCACTCACTCTCACTCCAACCTAACTTCCAGAGTTGTTGTGAGGATAAAAGGGAGAGGAGTAGAAATATGTATGCCGTCCTGAGCTCCTTGGAAGAAAGGTCGGCTATAAATGCAATAAAATAAATAAGTGAATAAAGTCAATATAGATTGAACTGTTTTACCATCATATAATTTCACCTCCAGGACTGCTGAGGGTACCTTCTGCCCTTCCATGAATTTGGGAGGATGAGTGGACTTCCCTGAAACTGGGAAGTAAATTTCCACTTATCTTTAGATAGAAGCCCAATTCTGAACCAGGTAGCCAAGCATCTGACATAACAGGGTTCTTCTTATTTTATTATTTATACCCAGCCCAACTGGCTGAGTTTCCCCAGCCACTCTGGGCAGCTCCCAACAGAGGACAAAAAACAGAATAAAACTTCAAACATTAAAAACTTCCCTAAACAGGACCACCTTCAGATGTCTTCTAAAAGTCAGATAGTTGTATATTTCCTTGACATCTGATGGGAGGGTGTTCCACAGGGCGGGTGCCACTACTGAGAAAGCCCTCTGCCTGGTTCCCTGTAACTCTGAAGGGAGGGAACCACCAGAAGGCTCTCGGTGCTGGACCTCAGTCTCTGGGCTGAACGATGTGAGTGGAGACGCTCCTTCAGGTATACTGGGCCGAGGCTGTTTAGGGCTTTAAAGGTCAGCACCAACACTTTGAATTGCGCTCAGAAATGTATTGGAAACCAATGTAGGTCTTTCAGGACCCGTGTTATATGGTCTCGGCAGCCACACCCAGTCACCAGTCTGGCTGCTGCATTCTGCATTAGTTGTAGTTTCTGGGTCACCTTCAAAAGTAGCCCCACGTAGAGCACATTGCAGTAATCCAAGCAGGAGATACCTAGAGCATGCACCACTCTGGCGAGACCATCTGTGGGCAGGTAGGGTCTCAGCCTGCGTACCAGATGGAGCTGTTAGACAGCTGTGCTGGACACAGAATTGACCTGCACCTCCATGGACAGCTGTGAGTCCATGTACTGATTTATGCTAGCAAATTGCAAACATGAACTCACAAGAGGCATTCTCAGGAGAATTTAGGAATAACATTGCTACATTCTTAACTCTAAGTCACAATGTGATTGAATAAGACAGGCAATGGGGCAAGTAGCTGAAAGCTAGTTTCAGCACATTCCATGAGAATGGAGAAAAGCTGCACTGGAGATTGGCTAAATTTAATTCCAGACCTTAAATTTCATTTTATACAGTTTAATAATGGTTTGTCTCAGTTTAATTCAGTTTACTGTCATAGGAGGTAATCCATACAATTACACTGAGTTACAATTTTCTCCAATGAGCCTATGCGGGGTGGGGGGGATCTACCCTGCTAAAAATTAAAGGACATTTTTCAGCTGTATTTGGTTAAAAATATATAAAGTAATATAGAAAGCCAGACAGGAGAAACAAAGGCAATGTGTGACTTTAATAGAGGAGAAGCGATTAAAACGATCTCACTGTCAGTTTATCTTGAGACTGCATACCAACATCCATTCTGTAATGCATTGTTACTGCATAATATTAGATCTTCTCCCAAAGGCATTAATTTTCATGCAGTAAGATCTTGCCTTTAATCCATGTTCCTATAAATGATTTTATGTCCCCTACTTTTGCTTATGACTCAGCCATCCTTGCTGCTATTCCCCCCCTTAGTTTTATTAATAGAACCAAATTGTATTCTTAATATATCATTACATAAAACCATGCCTAGCACAAAAAAACAACAACAATGGTGATGTTTGGCCAAGCTAAATGATTTTGAAATAGAAAATAAAGCTTAAATCCAACACTTTCCACACATCTGTAGTAGTACAGTTGCTGTTTTTGCCAGTGTGTTTAAGAATGAACTTGTAGCTCATTGTCTGCAGGTTTGGTCACATGTAGAGAGTGAGTGTAGGGTTTTTCTTTCCCCACAAAATTTAGGTTGTGCTCAAATTGAGAAAGGTTCTGTATGTGCAGTCACAGATGTTGTCATGTTCCTCTAGCCAGTAAACCCTGGAAACTTGAACATAGGGATAGCTCCCCCCCCCAAAAAAAAAGTGGTTCATGTATTGTGGGAATACAGGAGCATATAAGAGGGAAAATGTCTCTGCCTGAGCTATGGCAAACCTACTTATTGTGATGAAATTTTGTCAGGAGCTAATGATTGCTGTCATTGGCAGTACTTTGACTCAGTACCACAGTTCTCATCTACCATACCACAGCTTGCACTGGACAGAGGGAAATGGCCCAAGACAATGTCTCCCACACTGCTCGCACCATGCCCCACCCCTCCACACAGAAACCGAAATGATGTTTGTACACATGCCAGACAAATGAAAATATTGAGGATCCATTCTGGATCTTTCACAACAGTTGGGGTTGGTTTTATTTGTGTGTGGTTTTTTTTGCAGTTAGAAGAAAAATGTATAATACTCTAAAACACTAGCTAAATACCAATGACATTATGTGACAGTATGACAAACAATCAGAAAAAAGCAACTATACCACTACAAATTGTGCAGAAGCACTCTTGGGCATGGTTTAAGTTTTTTAAAATAGAAAAGATAATGGTGGCTAAAGGTTTACTATATGCTTGTGAAACATGGACCACTTATAAACGCCATCTCCAACTCCTCGAAAGATTCCATCAACAGTGTCTCCGAAAATTTTTACACATTACTTGGAAAAGACAGGCAAACTAATATCAGTGTACTGGAAGAAGCAAAGATCACCAGTGTCGAAGTAATGATTCTTCAACATCAACTTTGATGGACTGGTCATGTTGTGTGGATGCCTGATGATCGTCTTCCAAAGCAACTACTCTATTCAAAACTTAAAAATGGAAAGCGTAATGCTGGTGGTCAACAAAAGAGGTTTAAAGACTGTTTCAATGCAAATCTAAAAAAATGTAGTACAGTGGTACCTCTGGTTACATACTTAATCTGTTCCGGAGGTCCGTTCTTAACCTGAAACTGTTCTTAACCTGAAGCACCACTTTAGCTAATGGGGCCTCCTGCTGCTGCCATGCCGCCGCCGCACGATTTCTGTTCTCATCCTGAAGCAAAGTTCTTAACACAAGGTATTATTTCTGGGTTAGTGGAGTCTGTAACCTGAAGCATATGTAACCCGAGGTACCACTGTATAAACACCGACAACTGGGAAACACTGGCCTGCAAGCACTCCAGTTGGAGAACAGCCTTTACCAAAGGTGTGATGGGCTTTGAAGACAAACTCAGGACACAAGGGAGAAACGTGCTAAGAGGAAGGCACACTTGGCAAATCCACACTGTGATCAACTCCTGCCTAGAAACCAATGTCCCCACTGTAGAAGGACGTGTGGATCCAGAATTGGCCTCCACAGTCACCTATGGACTCAATGTTAAAACCGTGTTTATGGAACACAATCTTACTTGGCTACGAGTGATCACCAAAGAAGAAGAAGAAGAAGACGACTGCGCAAGGCTCCTGCCCTCCTCAAATTCACAGCACTTTAACTCTTAAAAAAGGAAAAACACACTTTTTCTTTTCTTTTTTTTCAAAATACCGTCTCCACAGAAGTAAGAACACAGAAATCTAATTTAGCACATAAAAGTAGCTAGTTGAATTTACATGGGTTTTGCCAAAATTGCAATGGTTTTTTTTTTTTTGGGGGGGGGGGCAAAGTGTGGGATTCTCACTCAGTCTTTCATTGGATACTGGTCAGATTTAGGTCCAGAGATGGATGGAACATTGAACTTTTTGAAATGTGTTTTCTCTTTTTGTTGCTGTCCATTTAAGTCTATAATCTTATGAATCTTAATTTCAGAGTAATCACTATTAGATTTAGCAGGACTGACTCTCAATTAAGTGTGCAGACTTTCTGCACATAGTACATACGAGCAAATAAATATCTATTTATTATAAAACTTACTAATCTGGGCAGGTATGTCAGTACCGTCATACCTCGGGTTGTGAATGGCACGTTCGCAACCCGCAGCGCTGCATCTGCACATGCGTATGATGCGATTTGGTACTTCTGCGCATGCGCGTGACATCATTTTGCGCTTCTGCACATGCGCAAGTGCCAAAACCCAGAAGTAACCCGTTCCGGTACTTCCAGGTTCGGTGCGGTCCACAACCCAAAAACATGCAACCTGCAGTGTTTGCAGTGTGGAGAGATATAAATCTATGTTCTTCTGTGCAGTTTAGAGAGGAAGATAATATTACATTTACACAGAGGTTGTATAGATTCAAAGCAACTTTAAGTGCTAGGGAGAGGAATGAAGTATCACTTGCTGGCTTCACAGTTACCTCTGTCTGCAGTGGAGACGGGCAGGGGACCGAAGAATACAGTACTGAGATTATTTATGGTAGGCTCTGAAAGGATTAGATGCCTTTGCCCTTAAAGTGTGGGTAAAACTACAAGCCACATTCATTTTGAAAGATCCTACATTTTGATCCTGGTCCATATTAGGGACATGTGCTGAAAATATGGCTATTTTCCCGACAAGGTTGTAGTAAAAAGCACCTATGAGGCAAATAGCAGCTGGGGAGGGGTGATTTTGGTCAGTGGGAAACAGTCATTGGGCCCTGATCTGTATTGGAAGTGCAGAGCCATCAACTCAAGGTCTCCTGGAAGCCATTCCTTAAAAATGAAAGTAGCTGCATTGAGCACATTTTCATTTTCTTTCTTTCTTTTTTAAAGCACCATTAATGTTGCATGTAGTCTGGTCCTAGCTTGCACTTTTTTGCTGCTGTTCCTCCTGTAAATGATACTGCTTCTTCTGTTGTTGGCTTAGCTTCAAATTCTCATTGAGGTTCTGGTTTGGAATGTTTGTTCTTATTCAGGATTTCATTCATAATTTGAACGGGCATGGGCTTTTGCAGCATAACAAGATTGCTGTCTTCAGTTCTTTGCAAGTGTGAATTCTATTAATTTTATTGAGTTCAACTCAGAAGTAGGTTTGTACAGAATTGGAGCATTCGATTCTGGTGGTCAGTAATTATCAGTAATACTGCAAAGGCTAATGGTTCATTATTTCAAACATGCTCCTTTCCCTTGTGATGAGTTCGGTATGCTAAAGTAAATACATGAGACACAAATGACATGAGGGTAGACATATCCAGATGTTTGTATTGCGCTAAGTACCCAGCTGGAGCAAGGATGTGGTTGAATGGGGGCTTGTCAGGAAGATTTGCAGCCAGGGACTGTGGAGCGTTTGCTCCAGATGGACACTGTGCAATCCAAACATCCAAATTTGTGCTATTTGTGTTTCATGTATTTACTTTTGCTTACTGCTGCCACAAGGGAAAGAAGCATTTTGATCTCTGGGCTAAAATGGGAATGACACACCACAAAGTCATGGAGTTCCCATGAAGCAACATTTGCAGCCAGGACTTGTAGGACTTCATCAAGTGAAACTTCAGCAGAAAATGATGGTAGCCCTCTGCTGCCTACTGCCGTCTCCTCCCTATAAGGAAGAGATTTTTGAGGAAAGGGGAAGGGGTTACAGGCAGTGGCGTAGTGTGGGGGGTGCAGGGGGGCCCGAACGCACCGGGCGCAACATCTGGGGGTTAGGGTTAGGGGGCGCAAATCCACGGGTTAGGGGGCGCAACTTACTTGCCTTGCCCTGGGTGCTGACAGCCCACGCTACGCCACTGGTTACAGGGAAGAGTGGAATGTAGATTGGCCTGCTCAAGTTTGTCACCAGGAAGAACGAAAAATGAGTGCTGTGCCAAAACCTGTTTCAAAACCTGTGCCAAAACCTGATTCCTCATCCAAAATATATGCTATTTCTCAGGGCACTTTAGAATTTTAGTGGGGTTGAGCTTACCTTACCACTGGGTTTTTTTAAAAAAATATTTCTTTGTCAAATCTTCTAGTGTTCTGCAGTCCTCCCAACTGCCTGTGCTTCCTGATCTGGAAGAGACCCATGTGGGAAGTTACCTCATGTTGATAGCTTTTAACTGAAGCATGGGAAACCAGGGGAGGGGCAGCCGGCCAAATACTTGAGATTATGATATACTATTTTGTTTTCAAAGCCAGCCCCACTTTAGCCTTTTTTAATGCACTAATTACTTTCTGTCTTCTTTTATAAAAGTGTTTCTACACCACCCTATCATAAAATATCAGGATGGCATGCATCTGTAAAAACACAAAACACCATTAGTGCCATTACAGTGACTGGTTAATCAATTAAACATCTGTAAACTAAGGCCTGTCTGCATAAAAAGATCTTCAAGAGATGCCTGTAGTCAAAAGGGAGGATGGCTGTCAAGTCCCTTCTAAAAGAGTGTTCCACGGCTTGGGACCAGTGACCCAGCATGCCAACATCTAGTGAAGACCCTGTCAGACCTAAGTTTTTAGTATGTTAAAAATAAAAAAGATAACTACAATTACCCAAAAGCCCAGATGAGAATGTCATGAGTTTTTCAGGAAATGCTGACACTCAAGAAGGGTACAGAGTGCAGATTATGAGAAGGATTATTTGAAGAATGAAAGAAAGGACACCCCAGACATGCTTTGGGTACCTTGAACATAGGAACCAACTCCTAGGTTCAAGGAGCTTTCAACATTTTGATCAAAACCAAATTGGGTAAATTTATACAAAATGGCAACAGAATCTCTTTACTTAACTCCTCTTGCAAAAATAAAAATAATAACTGAATGGACTCAGTAACCCAATTACAAAAATATTTGGTAACTAGTCATGAAATGGTATGAGAGTAAAGGAAATCCCATAAAATCCTGTGTCAGGGAACTGACATCGGAGCGAGAGGTGGAGGCAAGGCTCCAAAGCGATGCAAGAGAGGGGAGCAGCAGGGGGGAAGGAATTCAGCATAACACCGGTAGAGAAGGGAGGGAGATGGAGGATTCAGAGAGAGGTCTCCAAGACCCTTCACCCGAGACTAGTGGGGAGAGTACGGACACGCCTCTGCCTTCCCCTTACTTGCGCAGACGAGTTCCGCGCAGGGAAAGTAGGAGGAGACTTGGCATAAAACAGCTCTTATGCTGGAAGAGGTTCAAGAAACGCCCACTGACGGATTCTGCAAGTGACTGACCGGCCACGGAGTGTGGACTGTCAGCCAAAGCATGGTTGGCCAGACAATCTAACTAAAACTGAAGGCAACTTACGCACAAGTAACCCCTTACAACTATTACATCCTGCATCCGTTGAGACCCCAGAAATTCTCAATATGCATATTGGTACAAAAAGAGTAATTGTCATAGACAAAAAAAACTTGCTGTGATTCATATCTATGATGTGATAGTAGTATGCACAGAGAACATGTCTCAGTATGTGACACACATATTTTCAGGCAAACTAATTAACTAAATTATTATTTTCAGAAATTATCTAGACTATTGACAATGTAAGGTGCATTATCTCTTAATGTTGGTTTCATATTGCTTCTGCATTTTTTACTGTTTTACAAATGAAATAAAAATAAGAAACGTGCTTATCTCAAAGAAAAAATAGGCAGTTTCTGAAGATGGATTTTTTTTTATTCTTGCATTTCAGAAGCAGCTCTCATTGTAGTTATTCATATTGTATAACTGATGGGCTACATTTTTTGTAATATCTTTTATTTAGAGTTAATCTTAAACACTCAGAAACATAAGGTAGTGCAGGACACGCCTTTATTCTGATAAAATGCAGCATATTATTTATTACATTTCCATCCTTCTCTCTCCGCAATGAGCTAAGAACATCATACACAGGGCTGTCATAATTCCCTCTAATACAAAAATGGGATGTTCTAATGGAGATCAGTTTGGCAATGAATTGAGGCTTCCCCTCCTCAAAAAAGGTAGTTGTTTCTTCATACAGAAATATATATGTTTGCAAGACTTTTGTAAAAATAAAAATAAAAATCCTGGGTAGCTCTGTTATCCTGGATAGCTCAGATGGTTAGAGCACGGTGCTGATAATGCTAAGGTTACAGGTTCAATCCCTGTATGGGACAACTGCATATTCCTGCATTGCAGGAAGTTGGACTAGATCAGGCATGGCCAAACTTGGTCTTCCAGATGTTTTGGGACTACAATCCCCATCATCCCTGACCACTGTTCCTGTTAGCTAGGGATGATGGTAGTTGTAGTCCCAAAACATCTGGAGGGCCAAGCTTGGCCATGCCTGGACTAGATGATTCTCAGGGTACTTTCCAACTCTACAACTCTATGATTCTTTGAAATGACATAGACTGATAGGGACGTGGTCTGTGAGCTTCCAGGAGCTATTGGTTACTGACAGCCATTAAAACATTGAAAGTTCAGGGTGTCAGTTGGAAATAAAGGGAAGGGGAAAGGAATTGGGCTGCCTTCCTTGGAGGAGAGGATTAAGGTTGGATAGGTTGCATCATTAGGTTAACAGCCTCCCATCCTCATCCTATATTGAAAGAATTCATGGGGGATGAAATGAAAAGGACATTTTTTTCATTTGCCAACTCTCTAGAAGCCTCTCTTGCTCTCTAAAAATAAACACTCAGGTTCAGGGCTAGCCTTTAAAGCTGTATAGAACAGCAGTGGAAGCTTCCAGAAGGGGTGGGAAAGTAAAAAAAAAAGAAGGGCAGGGGGCTTTCTTCCTTCCAGTTTGTTGAAACCTTTTCCCAGTCTGAGAGTCCCCAACAGTATGTGGTTGATCCATTTCCAGGTTCTATTGTGCCTCAGTCAGTAATACTCCTGTCAGGGATTGGTGGAACCATGTAATGTGTTCATGACAACTCTGGAAAGTAGGTTAAACTGGCAAGAGGTCACCCAGTGGGATTTACCCCTGAGCAGGGGTGAAACATGGCTCTCTCCAGTACATGTCTCATGCTATCTACAGCAACAGATGTGGTCTCCTCTCTTTCTCCTGAGAACCATTTAAAAGTCTCTCCATTGTGAAGAATCAAAGTTCCCAGATTTCAAAGGATGCAAGGGTGGAGATGGAAGGAATATGCTGAATCTACTTTATCTTCACAAATTATCTAAAATTATGTATAGCAGATGGGTTTTTAGCTATCTAGACAGTTGCCACTTCATATTTTCAGTTCCTTTAAATACATATTATGAGACTGGATGTGTGTTGTTTTCTAATTCTGCCTATGCCTCTACTGAAATGCTTCCTCCGGTAACAATGGCATTACAACAAATGCCAGCCTTAATGAGTCCAGACTATTCCTTATCTCCTGATGTGATGGAATATGCTGGTGAATTCTATAGTAGTAATAATTTTATCTTTGTCAAGAGTTCTGAACTTCCTGCTAATGGCCTTTCTGAAACATCATAGATCTCTGAGATCCCATAATGACTTCAGAACATAATCAACACTGTCAGCTGGAGCCACTGCTCTTTTCAGTTTCAGTACAATATGCTATTTCACCCTGAAACACAGCTGATAAGAAACACACCAGCATCTGTTTTGCTCATATATGTTGTTTTTGCAAAAACGACATAATTGCTAAATGGCAGAAAGGGGAACCTGCATGATTTTACTAGCATAGCTAGCTTTGCAAATCCAAATCCTCAGGCTCATTTTCCTAATGTTATCTTTAAATTTTTTTTTTTAAAAAAATATTTCAATGATTTGAGAAGCCCAGAGGCAGGAAAAATCTCAAAAATGCCTGCTTTGTTATTGTGATGCAGTTTGATCTCTGCTGAAAGAAGCAAATTTTGCAAAGACATTTTCAGCTATAAAGAATTGCTTAAACAGACATGTCTTGCTTGAGTAACTAAACTCAAGTTGTGGGTGGAAGGAGAGAAATGTAGTCTCCTTTATGGGAGATGTAGTCTAGTAGCAAATTGAAACTTTTTTTATTGTTTGAATCAGGAAATGTAGTAACAATTATCCCAAAATCCTTATGACTGTTTGCTGGCTTTTGATGCCAGCTACTGGCATCTGAAACCAGCTACTTGGTTTCAAGATATAATAGACTGGGCCTTTGCTCAGTGATAAAGCATCTGCTTTACTTTCAGAGGTCATAATCCTCACTGCACGCACATGCTCATATATTGAGCATAGAAATCGGACTCCAGCTACAAAAGCAGAGGCTGCTGAAGAGGCCAGAGACCATCTTGGTTGTGGGTTCTGGAAGACCTGCTCCTGCTGGCCTTTTCCCACCTGACCTGGGAGGGTGGGTTACTGACTGACCCCATCTATAAAAGCTGAGGCTGCTGAACAGACTCTTGGCCTGGGGTGTTCTTTAGTGGGCAGTTGTTGTGGGGGTGTTGTTGCTATTACAGCCATACTTCATATTACGTTTGCTTCAAGTTGCACATTTTCAGGTTGCGTCCCATGGCGACCCGGAAGTACCGGAAAGGGTTACTTCCGGGTTTCGCCGCTTGCGCATGCGCAGACACACAAAATGGTGTCACGCACATGTGCAGAAGTGGCGAATCGTGACATGCGGGTTGCATTCTTTTCAGGTTGCAAATGGGCCTCCAGAATGGATCCCATTCACAACCAGAGATAGCACTATGTTTATATTATTTTTTATCATTTTGTGATTTATGTGCAAATTGTTCAGTTTTTTTGTGTACTTTTTGATGTCTTATTTATTTTAAATGACTATATTTGATTTTTTTTTGTTTCCTATTGTAAGCCAATCCTTGAGCATGGATTTAACTATGAAAAGGTGGCATACAAATAAAAAGTTATATTCTCACATACGTTTAAAAACAAAAGCCTATCAGTGAACTCTTAAGATTGAAGAAGGGAATCTCAACTTTGCTCATTTTTGGAACAATGGAACAAATGGGGATATTTCTTTAATACAGTGGTACCTTGGGTTAATACGCTTCAGGTTACAGATGCTTCAGGTTACAGACTCCACTAACCCAGAAATATTACCTTGGGTTAAGAACTTTGCTTCAGGATGAGAACAGAAATCATGCAGCGGTGGCGCAGTGGCAGCAGCAGGCCCCATTAGCTAAAGTGGTGCTTCAGGTTAAGAACAGTTTCAGGTTAAGAACGGACCTCCAAAACGGATTAAGTTCTTAACCTGAGGTACCACTGTACCTAGTTTTTCCATAAGTAATAACTGTAGTGGGATATAGTCAACAACAGGACATAAGAAATTGATTCGACTTTATCACAATATGCTAGGATGGTTATTTCAACACCTTGTTTTGTGTGAATCTGAACCCATTTTGATTTATTAAAACTTGATACCTGGCTTGCAGGTGTTTAGCATACCAATGTTTCTTCATGCCAGCTACCAGCAGATACACTGTAGCTGCTGCAGAAAGCCAGTGTCGAGAAGTGGCTTTACAAGCACCTTGGATTGCCACTGATTAAGTTTATTAATCACAATATACTGAGGACTGTATTCACTTAATCACACACTATGCTGAAAATAGTGTTGGAAAAATGTGCAGTGATTACTTGATGAGAATTCTTAAAACTCTCAGGGAAAACCATAATTAAGGCAATTAATACCTAGTGATTAGTACCCATTCTAACTCACAAACTTTGTGTACTGGAATAATCAGATAAAGAGTTTTACCATCTGGATGTACTTAACATAAATACATTATACTCTTGCAACAGAAAGGTTCTGCATCAGAACTGCTTTCTGTGGAAAAGTACAGGAAGCTCTTCAATAAACACATGAAATTTCTCTTTTTATTGGGAAAAAAACAAAATGTACTGTTACCTACATAGCTCAAATAATCCTGCTTTACAAGGAATTATGAATCCAAACAGCACTCTATACCTTTAGACTTTTTTTGCCACCCTTGCTCAGGAAATGTCTCTCTCTACACAATCCTAAACTACGCCTCTGTGTTCAGGGAATGATCACAGTGGCCCTTTCCAATTCTGTCCTCCTACATGTTCGGAAGAACTAAATGTTCTCCCCATGAGCAAGCTTTTAAAATTACTTTTTAAAGATGTACAGTGGTACCTCGGGTTACATACGCTTCAGGTTACATACGCTTCAGGTTACACACTCCGCTAACCTAGAAATAGTGCTTCAGGTTAAGAACTTTGCTTCAGGATAAGAACAGAAATAGGGCTCCAGCGGCACGGCAGCAGCAGGAGGCCTCATTAGCTAAAGTGGTGCTTCAGGTTAAGAACAGTTTCAGGTTAAGAAGGGACCTCCGGAACGAATTAAGTACTTAACCTGAGGTACCACTGTATGTGCTTATCAATGGAACTCTTCATTTTATTGTAAGCTGCTTGAGTATTCCACTTCAAATCTGGAATCCAAATCTAAACATCTGTCTGTCCGTCTGATCTCAAATGGCTTCAACACAAAAATTATCTGCACAACTCACTCACTTCAGTAGCAATTGATGAGACAAATCAGTTAGTAGATAGTGTCCAATCTAACCTGATGCTACAGTACTGCCTTGTGTAATTATCATCTGAACTTATCCCCAATACTTATTTGTATGAAGTTTATTATACTTTTAGAACAAATGATAGTGATAGGAAAAGGTAATTTAACAGCCCTTTAAAAATAATTAGAAATACTCATTCAAAATATTCCAGGAAGACAAACTGATTAAGTGGAGAGTCTTGCAGAAATGAAAACCGAAGCACAATATTTATACCTTATTATTATTCATAGGGGATTTGTGATGTCAGGAAACCCATCCTAATATCTTCTACAGGCAATGTGCAGGAAGGAATGCAAAATGATAGTGGTCCGTCCCCCCAAAAATTAGGGTAAGGAAAGGTTTCTCCCCATTAAAGGGCAAAAGAGAGAAAAATAGCTACTTTTAAAAGCATAAAAAAATCTGCAAGTCTAATTGTTGCAGCTGTGAATGATATTGAATTCTACTCCAAATGAAACTTGAGCTGAATTTCCAGGTTGCCATTGGAGCAGCTAAATTTCTAGACTAGACACTGGCTGATTTTTAGTGGATTTTAATATTCAGCATGGAAATAATTTGAAAGACAAGAGTCAGCACATTCCCAAAAGTCCATAGGCTATGCTAGGCTTTTTCACACATGCACGGAGACAGGCATGCATCCTAGGTTATTTGGAAGCTTAGAGTACATTGCTTTCAAAATCTACTGCAGCAATCTGGAACAGAACACAGAGGTTCACTTATTCCAGTGCCCTACATTTCCCAAGCTAATCTTGAATTTCAAGCATACCCTTTTCAACTGGTGGGAGTTCCATTTGTGGAACACTCTCTCGACGGAGGCTTGACTAGCACAGTCATTATCTAGCATTCATCATCAGCTTCATAAAATAAAATAAAATTCCTCTTCCTGCAGGCTTTCTGAGCCTGCTAGATGTTTTATGTGGGCTGACAGTTCAATTTTATTGAATTGTATTCTTAAACCATTTTGTGGATGTATGTGATGTTTTAACTTTTTAACCCAACCTGGGATCATACTGAAGGGTGGGATATAAATTCTTGTAATAAATATATACAAAAAACAATGACTTCTAGAATATTTGTGTACCCCAAATCACTTAAGCCCTTGTCCATGTGATTAAACCATGTTAGGGTTTGGGGGAGGGAATTGTTGACAAGGTTTTATTAAACAAGGAGGGAGAAAGAGGGAAGAAGCAATAGGAATAATTCAGATAACCCCTGTATACAATGTAATTAAATCTCTAATCAGATAAAAACTAAAAACAAGAGGGAATGGAATCCAATTAACCAATTTTCCAACAGTGAGCAATTAAATTGGTGCTGAGCTGACTGTGGTCCTAGGCTGTGAGGCAGCTTTAGGCATCGCAGGCTCTGTGACTTTGTGGAGCTGCCTCTGGGTGAATGCTGAGTGAGGACAAAAGACTCCACTGTCTTCCCTGGATGGTGCTTTTTATTCACTCACCCTGTGGTGTCTGCAGCCTTTTCCCTTCCTCAAATCTTCCGCTCTTCATCAGAATGTCACTCACGCACAACAACAACAAGCATCCTCCTCAGAATGTCAAGGCATCTTTTTGGGAGAATTCACCCCGTGAGGTTACATAAAATTGCAATGGGTTTATCGGTTACTACTGCTATATGTGCAGTTATCCATGTATAGATCTTTTCATGATCTGTAACCTGGATTAAGTTGGATTCTGATATGTGTAGAAATCAGATAGGAATACACATAGACAAAAGCCCCCTTCAGGTGTTATAATCAGTTAGATGAAGAGAGTGGGGCAATGCCCAATCCCCCCCCCCCTTTCAGCATTCCTGCATTTGGAAGCAAGCCTACTCTATGCATGTCACTCCCCACTCCACCTCATGATTTAAAATACAGCCCTGGTCATCAGCCATTCTCCTCACTTCTCTATTGAGCAATATTCAGAATAATTTAAATACCTCTGCACAGTGCTTTCCCCCCTAGAAAAATAGGTGCCGGTACTCACCATGAAGTTGTTACAGTACAGTAACTGCCACACTTTATAACAACAACAAAAAAGAGGTGCTAGTACTGCGTACCCTTGAGTACCCCCTTTAAAAAAACCCACCCACTGCTTCTGCAGCTTGTAGTCCAGGGGGAAATAAAGTGTGTATAGCAGTTGTCTCTCTTCAGACTTCTTCATGTGTAGGGGTGGGGGCAGCAGGCATCGCCCTGTTTACTTCTTCTACATTATTATGATCACTTGGAAAATAATGGGTGATAGCTATCTTCACATGTCTGAAGGGCAGTCAAATGGATGATGGGGCAAGCTTGTCTTCTGCTACTTGAGGTGGTAAGACAAGAAAGGAGATTCTGACTAAATTTTAGGAAGAACTTTCTGATGGTAAGAGTTGCTTGATGATGGAACAGACTACCTTGGATTGTGGTGAAAAACTTTGTTAGAAGTTTTTGAACAGTGGTTGGTTTCTTACAACTGTCTTAACATGGCTGCATAAAGCATGAATGCATGTTCTTTTGTATATTTGGTTGCTCCTTGCATGATTAAGTACCCTGGAAAAACTGCATTTTGCTTTTTTAATTCTATTTTGAAGTACTCACCAGTTTTCAAATCAGTTCCTCCTCTATTGAGCGATATTTAGAATAATTCAAATCCTTCTGTAGCTTGTAACACAGGTTTCAAAAGTATAAAACAGCTCACACAAAGCAACATAAGATTGGGTGGAGATTTAAAGGCAGGATATTATTTTGCTTTTCCACAGAAAGCATTAAGCTCAAAATGATTCCTCTTTCAGTCAGGCTAATGTACATCACTGTAAATAGATTTTGATATGATACCTGTCAGCTGCAGGTAGAGTAGCAAGAAATTGCTGTCTGAAAGCCTGGATAGCAATCACTAGTGACCAATGCTCTTGTTAGGTATAGGGCAACTATTCCTGTGACTTGAATTGGTTTTAACTATTCTAAATGTTGAATATTAGATTGTCGTAACATGCCATGGGAACTGCTGGTGAAGGGTAGGAAGATAGGAAGCTTATAACAACAGTTGAGACCATTGGCCTATGTTGCTCAGCATTTTCTACACTTACTGGAAGCAGGTCTCCAGGGTTTCAGGCAGAACTCTCTCCCAGTCCTACCTGGAGAGGCTGGAGATTGAACCTGAGACCTTCTGCATGCAAAGCAGATGGTCTATCACTGAGGTACAGGCCTTCCCTGCAGTTTGTGGGTAGTAGATTTATGAGTAATAAAGTTGATAATAGCTAGAATGACCAGTGCTCTCATTGACCAATGCTGGATCAACCAGTGCTATTATTAGATACAGAGGAATTTCCTATGTTCCTACAAGGTGGCCATCTTCTGTTTCTGACAGCAAAGGATGGGGTGTAAATTAAGGACTGATCGTGCTACAATGGTGCTTTAAATATATGCAGTGTTAAACATGGAATATTTCAATATATAACATATAAACCTGTGGGCTATGAATCATTTACCTTGTCTTCATGCTCGCATAAAGAATGGTATACTTCTAAGGTATTCTTTAATGAAGTGCCATGTTCATAAAAGCTGAGGAAGGATCTTAAATGGTTATATATTTTATATGCTACATCTGTCAAAAATATTTTTAACAGAGCACCCAGAATTAGAAAAGAAGGGGAGGTGTTAAAGAGAAAGTCTGTGAACCATTTACTTTAATTGGAAGCCATTTATGTAGTAACTTCTCAGAGGGGCTTGCATGCAATTCCTATTAATCATCATCACAAGAAGTCCCCGGAGTATGCAATGGGAGAAAAAAGAGAGCTAGTAACAGGGTCTCCTTTAAGGTTTATTTTTGGCTGCTGGGATTTTCATCAAAGTCATTGTTAAGGCTAGCGATCAGTCAACGTCAGGCTGAGATGGTGCCGATGACTAGGCTCAGATAGCTCCTTGTCAAGGAGGCAAATGTTTAGGATGGTACCTTTTGAATTAAGCAATTCAGTCAGGTACTCACAATAGACCTGATAAACTTCATGTACAGCTCATGGAAATGACCATAATGCCAAGAGACAGACAGAAAAGGCTGAACTTTGATGCACTGTCACACACATTTCCATAGATGACATATGGAACTCTGATAAAAGAGTTTCATGTTCCTAAAGTTGCACTTTTTAGAAAAAAAGTTTTAATATTTAACTACTAACATGAGTTTGACCAAACTGCAGGAGGCAGTGGAAGATAGGAGTGCCTGGCATGCTCTGGTCCATGGGGTCACGAAGAATCAGATATGACTAAACGACTAAACAACAACAAATTTAACTTATTTATATGATGTGTTTACCTATTTTATCTCTGCTGTGATATTTGTGTAGAGTTTCAATGTCTCTGCTCTGATGGTGAACCGATTGTTGTGGTCCATATACTGCAGGGAACAGATGAATCCAGATGTATTTTTGAAGTCTCTGGGGTGACCTCCTGCAGTTCAGGCCAGCAGCCTTGTCAAGGGCCTGGTACATTTGGAATGAGAGCATTACTCAGGTCATAGATACAATTTCTCCCAAACAACCACGGACTAACCACAAAGCCTCTTCAGCACCTTGGTATGCAGAGGAGCTGAAGGCAATACAACAGCTAGTTTAATGCCTAAAGTCAAGAGGCAGAAATCTCAGGATGTGGTTGACTGAACACAGTTAATAATCCACCATATATCTTATTCTCATGCATTGGTACCCGCGTAAATTTGCCGTACAGCACTGCTGAGGGCATTGTCTCAAAGTGGGCTCTGGAGAAAGCGGGCTCTGTTGTATATTGTTTTAAATGTTTGTTTTGCTATTGGGATTGTAGTTCCATTTGTGTTTCATAAGCTGGTCTCTGACCGTAATAAATTTCATGTTCATATCTTATTCTGTGGTTATGGTGGTGGCAATGAGGGAACAGGCGCAATGGACAGTAGAGATTTGTTCAAGATGTAGAACCAGGTAGGATATTGTTTTCTCACATATTTTGTCATTAAAATCTGTGTCCTGTTAATACTTCAAGAGAAATAGTGTGTCTCAGGGAACTCTAGCATTGGTTAGCCCATGTTCTATATGATTTTGAAAGCAGTAGTGTCAAATTAGATGCTCAATTTTATGTGGTTACAAGTTTACAGCCCAGTCGTTCACTGTTCTGTTACTGCAGCAAAGTCAGGGTTGTGGCTGTGGGGCTTCAGACATAGTTGCAAAGGAACATCTTGCTGAAGTGATGTGAGCAGCCATATCCCTCCATATACTGCTTTGTTATCTTTTTTGCGGACTGGAAGAGCATCCATAGCAGCCTTGCAGATAAACCACAGGGATAAACAAAACAGCCAGTTTACAGTTTAAGCTTGTGAGATTGTTTACTTGTCATGTTCCTTGTGAGATTGTTCTCTATTAGTTTGACTCCTTTTCTTTAGGTGAAATAATAAGTGTGTGAGCACTAGAGGTAGTAATCTTCACACCATACTTTCCCTCTTGGGAGGCCATAATAGAATATTGAGAACTTATCAATTAAACCCAGTGTGGAACACAAAACTTTCAAATGTACAATGCAATGAAAAATACAAATGCATTAGTATGGACTGCTCCTTTAAACCTGAATATTCTATTGATGAATACACACTAAACATTCAAAGCACACCTCCCCCAAATAATTCTGGGAACTGTAGCTTACTATTCACAGAACCTACAGCTTCTGGCACTCTTAACAGTTTCCAGCATTCTTCTGAAGGTGTGTGTGCTTTAAATGTATGTTTTATGCACAGCCTTGAGCTACATTCATATGCCTAAGTACTGCAAATATAAACTTGGTCCTACAATATAAACCTACAACAAGTTGATGCATGCAATTGTATCCTGCTCTCCCTCCCCCCCCAAAAAAAAATTCAGATATTTCATTTCACTTTCCATTTAGAAGCAACATTAAGATCTTCTGAGAAAATCCTTTAGTCTTTATCTTTCAAGATTATACTATACTAAAAAAAGAGGGCCTTCTCTGTGGTAGCCTCATTGCCTCAGAACTCTATCCTAATGTTCCTTTAACCTCCTCCCTGTTATCTTTTCAGGAATAGCAGAAAACTACTCTTTTTTTAGATAGCCTTGCCTTGCTCTTTTTATTGTGCAAGTTCTGCTGCTGTTTGTCGAGACAGTTTATTGAGTTCATCTGTCTGTTTTATTGGGCATTGTTTTTTATTGTTTTATCTTGTATACCTCTATGAAATTTTATGGATAGCAGTATACAAAAATCAAATAAATAATAAACAATAACTGAAAGTTATGTTCCATCTACAGAGAGGATGTTATATTCACGCTGCTGTAACTGTTAGTTACTGGGCAGAATCCATGGGAGTACAGCAAAAGAGCATTCAGCCTCACTTCATTGGAAATTCTTCTTTGTAGCTGCAAACAGAGTTACTTAAAATTCTGTCACTGAACTTTCAGCAAAAGCAGGATTGTGTTTATTCATGGAAACAAAGTATGGAAAATCAGAATTTCAAAAAATGATATGTCTGTTTTATTCTTGGGCTCCTTGAGCAGAATCTCAAAGATCTGCAGGTCTTGAATTTCAGAGGACCAAGAACCATAATTCTTAGGAAAATAGAAAGCTGGTCAATTCCTAGTCATATCATTAGTCAGCCTAGCTCTGCCATAGTAGCTGTCCAGAGTTTCAGACAGAGTCTTTCCCAAGTTGGGGATAAAAGGTAAAGGTAAAAGGTAAAAGGTAAAGGACCCCTGGATGGTTAAGTCCAGTCAAAGGTGACTATGGGGTTGCAGCGCTCATCTTGCTTTCAAGCCGAGGGAGCCGGCGTTTGTCCACAGACAGCCTTCCGGGTCATGTTGGCCAGCAGGACTAAACCACTTCTGGCACAACGGGACACTGTGACAGAAACCAGAGCACATGGAAACACTGTTTATCTTCCTGCCGCAGTGGTACCTGTTTATCTACTTGCACTGGCATGCTTTCAAACTGCTAGGTTGGCAGCAGCTGGGACACAGCAATGGGAGCTCACCCCGTCATGGGGATTCAAACCACTGACCTTCTGATTGGCAAGCCCAAGAGGCTCAGTGGTTTAGACCACAGTGCCACCCACATCCCTCAAGTTAGGGATACCAGTGACTGAGCCCAGGGCCTTTAAACTAAAAAGAATGTGTTTTCTGCAGCTGAACAAAGTCTCTTCTTGCAGCTTTGCAGAAAGATTTTGTTATTGATAACCATTCAGGACTATTATTCAATAGCTAGAGATTGATGCTACCTTTAGATGTTAAAGAATTATTTAGAGAGTGTTGGTTGGTTGTTGTTTTTAAAAGTGAAACTGAATAATAGTAGTTGATTTCTGATAACGTCACTGCAATAAAAATAGCTGATAGAAGGTCCTGATAGCCCTCGCTTTATTTTTCATTTTAAGCATCAGTGCTGTCAGTTGGCAGTTATTAAAGTGATAGCATTGCCTTGCTTGGCCAATTAAGGTGCTTTTCTCAAAAGTAACCTGTGATTTGGCAATATGATTAAATTTACATAATTCTTTCATTCAAAATGTCCCATCTCATAAGTAGGGTTGCCATAATCTGGATTTTCCTGGACATGTATGGGATTCAAAGGACAAAAATAGCATCCGGGGGGGGGGGGGATTTTTAAAAAATTGCAACATGTCCAGAAGCCTTTTTGTTTGGGGTGAAGACAGCATGTGTGCACAAGAACTGCCATTCTGGGATCACAGAAAACTGTGCTCTGGAAGCGGAAGTGTTGCTTCCTTTGCTGCTGGAGAGCAAGGCCATTGCTAGCCAAGCACATACAGGATGCGGGGTGGCAGGGGTGGGGTTATGGTGTGTGTGTGCAGTGGAGCACTTACAGAGAGGTAGGATGTGTGCCCGCCCCTGTCTCCTTGGTCCCTTGCCCCACACTTGCCTCTCCAGGTGCATAATGCTGAGGTCCTTGAACCCTGATGCCTGCTTCATGGTGAGGTAAGTGCAGGCTGAATCTCTGCCACTGCAAGTGCTGTGAGGGCTGCCACAGAGGGGGTGAGGGGCTTCCCTGCAGTAGCGTAGTTAGGAAGGTCATGGAAGGAGGACTCAAAGCTCCATCACTACCAGTCTGGTGTAGTGGTTAGGAGCAGTGGACTTGTAATCTGGTGAACTGGGTTCGCATCTCCACTCCTCCACATGCAGCTGCTGGGTGACCTTGGGCTAGTCACACTTCTCTGAAGTCTCTCAGCCTCACTCACCTCACAGAGTGTTTGTTTGGGGGAGGAAGGGAAAGGAGGTTGTTAGCCGCTTTGAGACTCCTTAGGGTAGTGATAAAGTGAGATATCAAATCCAAACTCTTCTTCGTGGAGGGTTGACTGGCTGACCACCAGTCATTTCACCTGAGGACAATTGCTATTCCTCCTCCACCAGACTAAAGCCCCTCAGGTGGCAGCTTGCACCTTTACTGCCCAGCCTGCTCTGGTGAGTAAGGGAAGGGTGGTGAGGGGCAGGAGCCGCTCCTCACCTCAGCCCACCAGGCACAGCGAAGGGACCTGCCTCACGTTCCCCACAAACACAGAGAGAGCCCTTCAGGCAGCTTCTCTGATTTTCCTCTGCTATCTCGGTATTCAGTGCTGAGGATATCCCAGAAAATTCCTTACTGCAGCATTAAGAAGTCAGAGCAGAACACCATCCTGTTGGTTTTGTTGTTGTTTGGTCAGGAGTGGATGCAGTCTTTTCTTTATTCAAAGGATTTACACCACTTCTTTAGATGATTACTTCCCAAAACAGCTAGCAAAGTCTAAACAAACAAATTTAAATCTGAACAACCCCAATAAAGCTAACATTTAACAAGATGCAGAAGTAAAAACATATGGATGAACTGAATTGCACATGAAACTAGATCTAAAAGGCTTTGTCAAATAAATACATCCATCTGGTACCAATAACCAATAATCTGCTGGTGTCAGGCAAGTCTCGCTTTGGGAACGCCATGTCAAGACTGTGGGAACATCCAAAACCCCTCACGGCACCTTCTCAAAATCAGAGAGACTTTGAGAAGGTGGCAGGGAAGGTGATCAGGGAAGGTTTTTGCACAGAAGGGTCAAGGCTTGGGTGGCTTAAGGTGGTTCTGGGGATTGTGCAAAGAATACATAAGTATCCCTTTCCTTACCTGGGCATGCTAACTCATGAGAGAGAGAGAGAGAGAGAGAGAGAGAGAGAGTTACCCCTATGCCATATTTTCAGCAACTTTGGGGTTTGTTTAAAAAAAGGCTTTCGGGGTGTCCTGGTTTTTACTTTTTGAAATTTGGCAACACTATCATAATAAAAGTTAAAGTATCCAGTCTCTCCTAGCATTTGCAGGACTTGCTCCTTGTGGCTAATACGCTATCTTCCTGAATATTCATTTTGGGTTTTTTAAAAGTAAATAGAGTATGTACAAACAGTTCATTATAATACACTTGAGAAATCTAATTAATCACCTAAGATGCTCCTTCCAGGGACACCTTTTAATTCCTTTTTCTTCCTGCTAGAGTGCTAGACTGGAGCTAATGAAACTGGGTGGCCATTATCCAAAGAATAAAAATGGGAAAATTCAAAATGGTGCAGACTAGTATTTGTAAAAAGCGTCCCAATGCAACTCCAGTAGTCCCCAGGATAATAATCTTCTTTCAAAAACAGATCTGTTCTCCAGGCATGAAAAGTCTATCTATTGGCCATGCTGACTGGGGCTTATGGGAATTGAAGTCCAGCAAGCTCTGGAGAGCCACAGGTTCCCCATAGGAAAGTCTGTCTATTGGCCATGCTGACTGGGGCTTATGGGAATTGAAGTCCAGCAAGCTCTGGAGAGCCACAGGTTCCCTGTTCCTGCATTAACTCCCCACTCTGCCCTCCTGTCGCTGGGAAGGTTTAAAGGTGACTTGCTTCTGACTTCACTCACCACTGGCATGAATATACCCAGAAGGGAATATGGACTTTTGACTGAAAACAGTTCCCATTCCTGCAGTAAAGCAAATCTAATCTGTGTGTCAGAAAGATACGATGGACGAGGGCAAGGGGACAGGTGGAGAAAATGGAAAGAAAGGGTGAAGATGAGAATTGAAGACAGAGAAGCAAAGACAGGAAATGGACATACAGGACGAGATTTTTTAAATAATAATAATAATAATAATAATTTATTATTTGTACCCCGCCCATCTGGCTGGGTTTCCCCAGCCACTCTGGGCGGCTTCCATAAAAACCAAAAATACACTAAAATATCACAGATTAAAAACTTCCCTGAACAGGGCTGCCTTAAGATGTCTTCTGAATGTCAGGTAGTTATTTATTGCTTTGACATCTGATGGGAGGGCGTTCCACAGGGCAGGCGCCACGACCGAGAAGGCCCTCTGCCTGGTTCCCTGTAGCTTTGCTTCTCGCAATGAGGGAACTGCCAGAAGGCCCTCGGCACTGGACCTCAGCGTCCGGGCAGAACGATGGAGGTGGAGACGCTCCTTCAGGTATACTGGGCCGAGGCCGTTTAGGGCTTTAAAGGTCAACACCAGCACTTTGAATTGTGCTCGGAAACGTACTGGGAGCCAATGTAGGTCTTTCAAGACCGGTGTTATGTGGTCTCGGCGGCCGCCCCCAGTCACCAGTCTAGCTGCCGCATTCTGGATTAGTTGTAGTTTCTGAGTCACCTTCAAAGGTAGCCCCACGTAGAGCGCATTGCAGTAGTCCAAGCGGGAGATAACTAGAGCATGCACCACTCTGGCGAGACAGTCCGCAGGCAGGTAGGGTCTCAGCCTGCGTACCAGGTGGAGTTGGTAGACAGCTGCCCTGGATACAGAATTGACCTGCGCCTCCATGGACAGCTGTGAGTCCAAAATGACTCCCAGGCTGCGCACCTGGTCCTTCAGGGGCACAGTTACCCCATTCAGGACCAGGGAGTCCTCCACACCAGCCCGCCCCCTGTCCCCCAAAAACAGTACTTCTGTCTTGTCAGGATTCAACCTCAATCCATTAGCCGCCATCCATCCTCCAACCGCCTCCAGGCACTCACACAGGACCTTCACCGCCTTCACTGGTTCTGATTTGAAAGAGAGGTAGAGCTGGGTATCATCTGCATATTGATGAACACCCAGTCCAAACCCCCTGATGATCTCTCCCAGCGGCTTCATATAGATGTTAAAAAGCATGGGGGAGAGGACGGAACCCTGAGGCACCCCACAAGTGAGGGCCCAGGGGTCTGAACACTCATTCCCCACCACCACTTTCTGAACACGGCCCAGGAGGAAGGAGCGAAACCACTGTATAACAGTGCCCCCAGCTCCCAGCCCCTCTAGACGGTCCAGAAGGATGTTATGGTCGATTGTATCAAAGGCCGCTGAGAGATCCAGCAGAACTAGGAAACAACTCTCACCTTTGTCCCTAGCTCGCCGGAGGTCATCAACCAGCGCGACCAAGGCAGTTTCAGTCCCATGATGAGGCCTGAATCCCGATTGGAAGGGATCCAAGTGATGCCAAGTGGAAAGATGGCATAAGCTATATAAGTGGTATATGTAGCATAACCAAAGTGTTAAAACACCATTAAGCTTTGTTGAAACCCTTTTCAATTACACCAGTACAATAACTGAGCCACCTTGCAAACTTCTTTTTATAAGAGGACAGCCCATAAATAATGTAAATAAAAGATCAAGAGGTACCCAAGCCTGGGTTTTGGCATACTGTGTCCACTTTACATAAGACGTTTTGATAAGTACAGCAATATAATTTTCCTTTTCTACACTTTTCCTTTTCTATGACTATTTTAATAAGCATAACGCAAGTAAGAAGACAAGTCTGGTTGTCTTTCAGCATGGGAAGGCAACATATTTTGTCAGTTTGTCACAGTGTGGGTCTAGCTCTGTAGGAAAGTTAAAAACCAACACCTGCTATGTCTAATTTGCCTGATTTTTCAATACCAACAATTTTTGCTAACTTCTCCACTGAGAACTAAAACTGGTATCTGACTGCAAGCTGTGAATGCAAGGAATTGCGAAAAATAAATGTCATTTTCCTTGCAGGCCAGATGCAGTCAGACGATTTGAGGTGGGGGCTCTGAGCTACCATGGCCTTTTGCAGAACGTTTATAGACCCATTCCCATTCTTTATGATCTCCTGCAAACACATACCCCTCCCAGTCCCTTTTTGTAGGGTATAATATTTGCTAAGTAAAATAGTGGAATCAACTAAGGATCTTCTGAAAGGAGACTGTGAAAGTTATTTACCAAAAAAAATCAAAAAATCCCAATGTATGGATAAACAAAACAATCATTTTTTGGTTCCTTCCATTTTCCCCCATTATTATGTTCCGTTCTCCCTGTTTTCACAATTTTCAAAATAGTTAACATGAAAATTTGTATGTACCTAATATGCACATTTCATATTCAATTTTATCCAATATACCACATTTTGTACATTAATTTCACTCTAAGGATTTTTTTGGTACACACTTTGTACTAATGTATCGTGTGTTTTTATTTGCACTTTTTGAAAGGAGACCAACATTGCTAAAATTGAACAAGTATAAAATTCAAAGGATAGCTGTGTTTCGGTTTGTATATTGCTCCAGAATGTATAAATTGAATTGTTTCCCCATTCCAACTCACAAGGAAATGTCTGTGAGGATATGTGATGATTTTTTATTTTGTAGCTCCCACAAGGTCAGAATTTATCATTTTGGGGTGTGCCCAATAGGACTTGTAAGAGGGCAAGTGGTATTAGTAGGGAAAAAGAGCATGATCCTCAGGAAAGACTAGAGTTGGGAAAATGTCACCTGTCCAACAAGGACCCTTTGTGGGACACTGATGAGGGAAAGGATCATTGGTGGGTTGAGATTTGACTCCCCCCTGCTCTCCCCTAAATGTTTTGCTTCTCTCAAACACTTGGTGTTTCCCTAGTCAGCTTGGTTTTGTTTATCGAGGGAGAGACACAGTTGTGCATTGTTTGGACAGTTAAGACTACAGAACGTCTCAGTAGCTTAGGGACTCCCTTATCTACCTCAGGATGCCTTCCTAGCAGCACAAAACAACTCATGAGAACCTTCCTCAAATCACTCTTATTTGCCTTGTAATTTAGGGTATAAAAAGAGCTGATTCAGGCCTCTGGTGCATTAGAATCCTCACTTTCTTCATGTTTCTCTGTCATTTTTCTCCTCAGGTCTTAAATATACAGTACTGTCTTTTTTTGTGAGACTTTTGTTCATTGAGGAGGAAAAAAATGTTTAACAGATTGCAACAGATTTAGGCAGGTCTGGGCAGCAGGTGTGAAGAGACATAGAACTAATACAAAACTGAAACAAATATAGCAGTGACTTAAAAGAACATTAACCTCTTTCCTTCCTCCTGGTGTTTGCTGCTGATAGATTTCACACCAGGATGTCTTAGGTCTTTGATGTGCACTATTGAGTATCACCCTTTTGTAAGATGCATGTCCCAGACTTCATCCTCATAAAATACTTGTATTATTAGAAAACCATAAGACTTTTGTTTTGTTTTCAGTAATTAAAGAAATACCTTAAGTATGGTTGATCTGTTTACTCTTGATTAGATCAGCAACCTCACCATTTTTTGTCAGTATCCTTCTTATTTTATGCTATATTTATTTCCTTAGGGCTACTTTAATGAGGGAAAAGTAATACTGTAGTCCTCTTTCTGGCAAGATATAATTTTTAGGGCAGTCTTTCCCAACCAGTTGTCTTGTGGATGTGAAACTCCCATCATCCCTGAACATTGGCCATGTTGTCAGGGGAGCTGAAGTGAATCCAGCACAGTTGGACCAGGAAGGGATGGAGGAGAGAGGGAGAGATATTAGGTTTGATTAACACTTTAGAAGCTAACTGATTTGCGCTTCCAAACTGAAACACATCTCTTCCTCTAAATTCATATGTCTCTGTATTTGCAGATGCAGTTCTCCAAACAAATGATGTGTACAAAATGGATATATTAGGAAAGAGTGTGCATAAAAACACATACATTGGAGAACATAACATAAAAATGCATTATATATTGGGGGGGGGGTTGTAAATATGGAAAATTGCTAGGCACAGCTGCATACAAAGATGCTTGTTCTACCCCACTTCCTGCCATGCCCTACTTTTCAATATTAACTTTTCGGTTTTGAATTTTATTCTGCCTCAGGAACTGAAGTGAAGGTATCAGAATATATACCTTGCCATTATTGCTTGTGAGGAGCAAAGATATTGCACTGAAAACATAGGATTTTAATACAGGTTTCTCAATAGGAACAACATGGGAACAAAATGGACAACATTCCCCCAAGTTCTAGCCAAAGGTACCACCCATCCCTAATACATTGTTGGACTTTGGCTCCCATCACTCCCAGGTGGCGTGACCAATAATCAGGGATGATGGGAATTGCAGTCCAACAATATATTTAGCTACTTCTTATCCAGAAAGTATGTTTGAAGCTACACTGATCATTTATTGGAACACTTCCATAATTTCAATGGCCATTTGGCCTCAGAAGTAAGTAATGTAATAACAGAATGAGGAAGGAATTGAGGAGACATTTCTCTAGTAATGTTCACCATTATTTTTCTTGTGGATGCATGCCTATACCTGGGTTATCTCCCTGAGTTGTCGTTTGCTTTCGGTCAATTGGTTTTTGTTTTCCCTTGAATTACTCACTTTCTTGACATGCATGTTTAATAAAGTTAATATAGTTAACATTAAAAAAAGAAAGAAATTGATGCCACACCATCATTTGGACCAAATGATGGTGGTTTTTCCCCCCTTCCTTATTTGACTTTAGTCAGCATTTCAGCTTGTTTCCTTGAGCCATCTGAGGCTATCTTATTAGAACCTATCACTTTCATTCTGTTCACTTCCTGCTGTTCATGTTGGTGGATCAGAGGTGTTTTTTCAGTTGAATTGGAGCATAGAAATCTCTTCAGGAGCCATCTCACAGGCCTGGGAGAAATCAGAAGTCATCATGCTTAGGCCTGTGCTACACAGAAGGATCAGTTTCCTGACTCTCACACACACCATTCAAAACACATTGTAGTAATTACAAGTAGAGAACTAAACCAAACAAGGTGTTTTGTGCATAGAGAAGATTGTGACAGATAGCCCAAGAAAGTGAACTGAGCCATTTATCACAGAGAGAGGATGACTGATAAAGGACACATTCCTGCCCTTGGATGCAAAAAGAGGAAAGTGTAGGTAAATAGCTGCATCCACAGTCTCAGCAGTGATTCCATCCCACTTCAGGGGCAAAGCACCCTTTGCCAGGGGATATTCACACCAGCATCAGTTGGGTACTGATTGCTGGGAGCTGCCCTGCCCTCTCATCCTTGTAGCACATTTAGCCCTAGATCAAGGCTTCCCAAACTGTGGTCCATGGACCTCCGATGGTTGGTGAGCATCGTATGGTTGTTCCACAAATAGGGCACATGCAGTTTGAATTTTACAGAATTCTATGGAATTCCAAATGCAAATACAATAAAATACAATATGAGAAATCAAAGAAGTGATCAAAATATAATTAAATATCATACAGCACCTAGCATAGCATGTTACCATTGCTACAGCAGGCGGGGGTGGGGGGACAACACCATTAAGTGCTCTGCAAGACCCTCAGCGTTTTTCAAGTGGGTGAGGGCAGGGAGTTGGGGAATCCTTAGAACATGGGAAATTGCAAGGGTGAATGTGCTAAGCTCCATCCCATCCAAAATGGGGAGTCACCTGTACTTAGAAAAGTTCCTGAGTAATATAAAACTCCAGTACACAAAGTTCCCACCCTCAGAAGCTCCAAGTGATGGAGAGGAGCTTAGCTCACTCATCCCAGCTGTTCCCTACATGATGCTGTCCATGTGCTTGTGTGCATGTGGAGTGACTGTGGTGCCTTAAGAGGGCTGTTGTAATGGTACACTGTTTGTTTCCTTTGCAATGGTTCTGAAACTTAAACAGCAACACTAGTTTAAGATTTTTCAGAAACTTCTATTTAATATATTTATTGCTGTTCCAATTTGAACTATTTGGTATTAGTAATAAAAAGAGTGAATTTGGAACACCAAGTAGCCTTCAGCTACTATGTAGTTTGGGGTACATGATTTGTTTGGCGGAAATGAAGGAGAAAACACACACACAATGTGTGTTTTTCATACTCAAAAAGCAGAAGCATAAGAGTGATATCTGCAACGGAATTTCTGCCAGACTGAAAATGGATTTGATATGGAGTCAGCCCTTGAGCTATAGTGTGAAGAAAAACAATAGGTTCTTCCGCCATGATGTAATTCTAGATAATTTTGTTTTGGAAATGGATAGTAGGGATTGTTACAGTTCTTTGTTCCTGAAATAAATCATTTTGAAAGAATGAGGATTAAAATGCATGCAAAAAATGTTCCAGAATTATAGGTTTCAACTTTCAAAAAAATATGTTTTCTTCTTAGACAAAGGCTACACTGCCAACAGCCTTTAGTTACCCTTTTCCCAGGAATTTTCACAGATTATACCATGAACTGGAGTTTGCATTACTAAGTGAGATAAAATGAAACTATAGATTTGATAATTTATTGCTTGCACAGTGAAAAAGCAGGCCTATTGACACCAGATGGCACCCACAGGCAGCTGTTGAAAGCTAAACGTCAGGAAATGTCAAAACCAGTTGAGCTTGGTACCTCCCAGCCTGATACTACCAATGTGACATAGAAGGGTACCATGGTCAATGATGCCATATCGCCATGTGAAGTCCAGGAGAACCAAGATTGTTGTATACACCCATATCTTTTGAAGCACATCAGCCAGTGACTCGAGCAAGCAAAAGTGGCTTCAGTCTCAAAACCAGGCTGGACACCAGACAAAAATTGAACTAATTTAATCAGGAAATGCTGGGCTTGAGGTTTTATTGCATGCTCAAACTTCTTACCCATGATTAGAATATTCAAAATGGGCTGGAGTTGTTTAATTTGAGGGTTCAAACAAAAATTGCTTTACTAAGAGAATACTCCAGCCTGCTTCAACACAGTTATAAAAATATCCTCCCTCAGTGAAGCATTAATTACTTTGACTGCCCAACAGACTAGCTTCCATCTGACTGCTCAAATGAGCCAGAAGGAGCAAAGGTTGAATATGCAAATGATAGGTCTCACATTTCCAAGATTTCTCTGTATCCTCAGGCTTCACAAACTGAAAGGTATCCATGGAAACCTGCTAAGAGGGAGCTGTAGATACATCCAGCACTGACTCTGTATACAAGTAGTTCAAATCAGAATAAATATAATTGATTTTATCCACAAAACCTTTTGCAGACTGATCACACTGGCCTTCTTCTAACTTCCCTCAAGGGCTAAACTATAGAAGTCCCCTCACCTTTTGGAAAAGTTTATCTGGATGACACTGCAGAGATTTGATGGTGGCAAGGCATAAGACTTATTTGCCATTAACAGTGCCTCAGAATATGTTCTAAGATGGGCTCTAGCCCATGTTTGACTGGATGTGCCATGAGATTTTCTGCACAGACAATCACTCTAGCCATTTCATCACAAATAGTTCAGCAGTAAACTGTGGTGCCAACTGGGCTGCACTAATAAAGAAAGAACAGCTGTGAACTTGTGCTTGGATTCATCACCTGACTGCAAACATCATCAGAACCACTAGTCACAGTAAAGAAAACTCATTAGAAAGCTATCTGGAGCCACCAGATTGCATATACCAATTTAAAAGGTCCCTACAGAATTCTGAGTCAAACTTTAACCAGGTAATGAACAATCCATAGCAAGAGAATTCCATCAAATTCCCTCATCCATAGCTCATCTTCCTGCCCGGTGCAGAACACATAGTTGAAAACAGGGCTGAACAAAAATGGTACGAGCCTCAAATTCACTATAACGTTAGCATAAAGTAAAATTGGGAAGGGCCATTTGTATATTTTTGAGCAAAGAAGGAAGGGTATCCCAGAGGTTCAAGGGTGCCTAGTCTTTATTGTTGCAGCATGTGTTATTCTTTTTCTTCCTCTCGCTCTCTCTTTTTAAAAAAAATTCCTTTAACTCTGCCACCTATCGTACTGACAGTGGCACACCTGCCAGAACCCGCTAGTTCTTCCAGCACCCATGTTGTTCTGGTGGCTACTGAGAGGACTGCTGCCACTATTGCCACAGGCAGGGGGGGGGGGGAAGCAATGTACCAACAGAAAATGGTAATCCCTTTGAACCTGAGGTCACTTTCATCAAGTCAGACTGTGGCAGGGGGCTGTTATATGGTCTTCCAGGGTACGGTAGCAGTGCTGGATTTACATATAAGTTAAACAAGCTATAGCTTAGGGTCCCACTCTCTTGGGCCCCCCAAAAGAATTTAAAGGAAAAAACTGGATGTACATTTCCAAAATATAAGATAAAAAGCAAATAAAATAAAACCTACATAGAGCAAGTGTTTTGTGTTGTGTAGGCTCCTATGATGTAAGTAATGGGCCTCGCCTGCTATCCTGCTCCCTAAAATATCAGTGGTTTGCTCATTTCTATATATCGGGTGCCTACATTCTGCATGTGCAAATGGCTTTAGGTCCATAAATTACCATATAGCATATATTCAACACAAAAAACAGCAACAATTTGTTGTTGACAAAGGGCAGCTGGACATATAAAGGGCCCTATTACCTTCAGTAGCTTAGGGCCTCTTCAAACCTAAATCTGGCCCTGTATGGTAGGCAGGACTAGTTAACGCCTTGGGGTCCATGGGGTCATTTGTGACCCGGAGAAATGCACCCCACAACCTATCATACTACTATAGCTGCAACTAAATTTCTCCTCCAGTAGGGGAAAGGAACTCTGTGAGCGCCAGGGAAAGCTTCTGCTCTGCAGGCGCATGTGGACTTGCACACACTAAGTTGGTGAGCCCCGCAGTACAGTTATGGAACCCCTGTGTTATTTCGAGACCACAGTAAATATTAACTTGATAGCTTAGTTTGCTGATCAATGCCAGAAGTACAACTCAACCCTCTAAAAGCAAACTGAGATGGTGAGTGCTGGGGAAAACCCTGAGGTTGCAGAAATTATTATTATTTAAATACAAATGTTTTAAAACAGAAACATAAAGGGGAAAGGCACACTCAAATCAGACCAATGAAGATTAAACACATTCTGTGGCTACAGAAAATTGAGTGTCTGTTAGAAAAGAAGGGGCTGTATTCAGGGTTTGACATGAACCCTGAACAAAAGCATTTCTGTTAGGAAGTGAGCATGCACTGCGATATTTTGTTGTAGGTCCCACTTATTTCTTAATGAATGCTTAAAAGATATGAAATAGCAAATAAAACATTGTCCAACAGAATGGTTTTCTTTTTAAAAAAGGAAATCATCCATAGTATGTTGCAGTCTCTAAGTATTTATAAATCTTCACATTTCTTAATACAAGTAGGAGGCCTTCCAGTTCTGTATGTTTAAGTTTGAAAAGAGAATCCTTGTCGTGACTCTAAAATGGTTTTTGGCCAATATTATGATCTAGTATTCAAAGCATGAAAGGATACATATTCTAATCAAGAGGAGAAATATTTGTTCATTCATTTGATGTCAGGTGAGACTGACTGCTTTTGCCTTGATGATTAGTTTTTAAATTAAGAAAACTTGCTCTTGCAGTTAATGAGGATCAGCAGAGAACTATGGAAGACGAAAAAGAGAAACCTTAATTTCTTAAACATGAGATAGTCATTGATGGTGATCTCTGTCACCTTTCAGTGTATTTGATAGGAATTGAAAATCACAAGATTAAAAATTAAGGGATCGAAGCCTGCTCCCAGTGCTAATTATAACACTATGCTAAAGTTATCTTGGGTCAATCTCTCCCAGTGCAGACATTGTTCCCATCTCTCACATGGTTTCTGGGTTCTCAGAATACATTGTTGTAACAGATTTGGCAGCCAGATTGGATCAGCTCCTCCCTTACTTGAAATGGATTCATGTAACAAAGAGAAGCTCCTTTATACAAAGAACCTTTCATTTTTTGAATTAATAAAGGTTGGATTCATCTGATCTGTTAATGATAGGTTTGGGTTGTAAAAATAAATTTAAAAATAAAATGCAAAACTTTATCACACGAAGGTTGACTCTCAATATGTATTCACAAAACCCTGGTTTCAATATCATCCTTGCAGTTGTTTTCTGTCTGTTTTCTCTGCATGCACACATGTGAAGGCAGTATGCAACAATGGGAGGGAGAAGTGCTCATATGAAATGGAACAGAGTGAATCCATTCTCTGATGAGAAAAGACTATCCATCATAGCACACATATAGTTGTACCTCAGGTTACAGATGCTTCAGGTTACAGACTCCGTTAACCCAGAAATAGCACCTCGGGTTAAGAACTTTGCTTCAGGGTGAGAACAGAAATCATGCAGTGGCAGTGCAGCGGCAGCAGGAGGCCCCATTACCTAAAGTAGTACCTCAGGTTAAGAACAGTTTCAGGTTAAGAATGGACCTCCAGAATGAATTAAGTTCTTAACCTGAGGCACCACTGTACTGGAAATCTCAAGGCCTTTGCATGTGTTTAGATATATATATATCTAAGGAAAATATCATGGTCAAAGTCCAGCAAATTAAAAAATAGGCTTAAGTGCATTTAAGTTTGTTGCCGGTGCCAGTCTTCTCGCTACCATATTTTAATTCTCAAGACAATATCTACAACTTATCGAGGTTTTGTATTTCTGTTTATTAAAACATTTGAGTACTGAGTGCAGCCACTTAAGGTTACTACCAAGAAAGTTTGTAAAAACAGCTTTTGTTGGTACAGCTCATTTTTTGGCATATTTAATGTGGGGGGAGAAGGAGAAATGGCTGCTTTTGAGGGGAAATAGTGCTCACTTGCCTGCTTTATAACTCACCTACAAAAGTTGCAAGCTACCTGAACATGTGCAGAAGGTTCTCATTAGATATTTTACACTTTCATCATTTAAATTGTGCTACTGGATAAATCTTATTAAGTCTGTTTTAATTACCAGGTCAGTGTCCATAATTCAGCTATTTCTTTGTGTTTCAGTATGTGAAAGTATTGCATGTATTACATGCAGACACTTACTTAAGAAAAGCAACTGATGAAGTCTTGATATATTGTTGTTGTTGTTTTTGTTTTACAGCTGGTATACCTCAGTTTTAATATATTTAATGCTGAAAAAATGGGGAGAGCTCTTTTCTTCTATTTTTTTCTGGTTGCGCTTGAGAAGTGGGAATGTTGGGCAAGTAGGGTGGTCTTACAGAGGACAATCTTCTGTTTGAAGCTGTCCTCTATTTGAAAGGCTGCCTGGTCCAAATCCAGTTTAAAGATAATGCGTCATAAGAAGGGAAAGCAGGGACCTTGAATTTATCCACTCACAGTAACTGCATGGACAGCACAATAAGCAGGCACACAGCTCACCTGACCATACTCTTTGCCACCGTAGTGAGACGCCCTCCCCTAATTTACATCTATATATGACCATTTGCATATGCATTTTTTCTTGCAAATCTGCATTCCTCTTTTGTCCTCTTGTTTTGCGATGCATTTCTCTCTTTTTTTGGCACTGTGCAATTGGCCATCCTATGGGCAAAGGAAGGGACGCAGGTGGCGCTGTGGGTTAAAGCCTCAGCGCCTAGGATTTGCCGATCGCATGGTCGGCGGTTCGAATCCCTGCGGCGGGGTGCGCTCCCGCTGCTCGGTCCCAGCGCCTGCCAACCTAGCAGTTCGAAAGCACCTCCGGGTGCAAGTAGATAAATAGGGACCGCTTACCAGCGGGAAGGTAAACGGCATTTCCGTGTGCGGCTCTGGCTTGCCAGAGCAGCGATGTCACGCTGGCCACGTGACCCGGAAGTGTCTCCGGACAGCGCTGGCCCCTGGCCTCTTAAGTGAGATGGGCGCACAACCCCAGAGTCTGTCAAGACTGGCCCGTACGGGCAGGGGTACTTTTACCTTTACCTTTATGGGCAAAGGACACATTGGAGGCAGTATGTAGATGGTGCGTTATAGAATAATGACAGCAGACAAGGTTGGTCCAAGCCGTTCCTCAAACTGAAGCACCCTGCTTCAGGTGGCTTGATGTAAAGAGGAGGAAATCTTTGCAACGGACCAGCTCAAACAAAATGTCAGCCAACAGTGACAGCAGGATTAGCAGGGATGACAATTGTTGCTAGGTTAATACCATATGACATTAGATTAATGGCACTGCTTGTAGGAATCTGGAGATTGGATTTCTCTGCTAAAATTTAGAAAATAAAATAAAATAAAGCTTTGAATCTCATTACAGAGGTCTGCCTCTTTTATTAATATTGCTGTTAACGACTAGAATGAGATTGCTAAGAGATAATCTTCAAAATAATTGGCATACATAGATTCTTACAAAATAAATAAATTAGGATTTTAACTAAATCCCATAGTTTTGGGGTCCTTGATCATGATTCCAAATGCAAGCAGCTTTGCTCTCCAGTATCCTGAGAAACAAGAATACCTCCTCACTAGACCCCAAAACCCTATAAGTAGCTATTGGCAGACAATGTGTTCTTGCTGATCATTTGCAAATGCTAATGGAAAACCCCTTTCAATGTAGAACTATGCTGTGTTTATAAATCTCTCAAGTGGGAGCTTGATATATTATGGATCTTTGTACAAGTGCAACATTCTTAAATAATTTGCTGAGATAAGGTCTGTGCAGTTAAAATCAAGCTTAAAGATGGGAGGCTCAAAACGGCAAATTTGGACATTGTGAGCTGTGCAGAATTGCTCCAGTCAATGTGATCTAATGTAATGTTTCAGGTGTGCTGATTTCAGCGGAACAAAGCAAATCATACACACTCAGGTAATTGATGGCATTCTGAGTTGCAAGACCACCTGCAAACATGGCACATTTCGTTTCTAAAATCTGATAACCAGATAAAAGAGGCCACGGAGGAGAGGGGGGAAGCAGTATAACATTTTGTACTTATCTTGATGCCAACAGCAAAATAGCTAATATTCACTTTTCTCATAAAATCTGTTGTACTATATTGCATTTTGTGCATTATTTCATAATTATGTATATGAATTCTTATTGTTGTCATGCATTACTGCCATTATGCTTGCTTTGTCAATTGACAATTTATTTGTTATCAATTTATTTCTGTACCTATGTGGCAACAAACTTGGATTTGCAGCCACATTTACTTAATATTCTACAGTGACCTGCAGCCAGTCTTGGCATATGGATTAACATACAAGTATGATACACTCACTATTCACAAACATTTGCTAGCCTCACCTCCTTCACACACTACATGTTAAGTATGCACTGAAAACCATGAGTACACCTAAGAAAATGTAGTGTACAATGTCAGGGAACTGCCATCAGCTCAGAGCTGAGAGGTGGAAGGGCAGTTGTGTTATAGGGAACCTCTGAAAATCTTGCGAAGGAGTTCCTCGTCTGGCGAAGAGGGAAGCCCCACCTCCAGTGGAGAGGAAGTGGTGGGAGCAGGGGATGCTAGGGAGAGCCTCAACATCGAGCCTGAGCAAACCAGAGGGGAGGGAAGTACCCCTTTGCCAGCACCCATGCTGCGCAGTAGGTTTAGGCGCAGGGAAGGGAGGAGAAGGTTGGGGGTCACGCGACTGTTATGCTGGAGGAGGTATAAGGACCGCCCACTCCCAGGTTCTGCTAGCGAGTGAGCCAGACATGAACTTGCGACGCTCTTCACTGTAAATAGTTTGCACTAATAATAAAGCCTAGGAAAGACAGGTCGGAGTCTTGCCTGTTTGCTTTCGAGCAACCACACCAGCACCTGACACACAAACTAGCAGAAAGACATTTTTTTATACTGAGATAAAAGGAATTTGGATTACCTCAGCCCCCACCCTATACAATCTAGGGGCAGCAGGAAATCCCATTATTATCTTGACTTCCAGGCTTCTATGGGGCATTTTAAAATGCTACTGACCTTTAATCAGATTTAGCAGAAATCTGTATTACCGTACTTTTTATTATTACTATTGGAGGTTATGAAAAAAGAAGAGATGATAATTCCCATATCTATGCAATCCTCTGCACCTGGGAGGGGATCACTGTGTTCTCAAAGTTTGTGTTAAATATATTTAACTACATCTGTGGCCTTTCAAAAACTTGAAGAAAGAAGGAAATATGTGTTGTGAATATGTGCATGGCCTATAGCAAATTCTGTGACTGGTGAGCTAAAATTATCCCCCCCCCCTTTCTTTTTCTTTTTTTGCCTTATAGGTTTTCTAAGCACTGGAGACCAAGCTGCAAAAGGCAATTATGGATTGCTTGACCAAATCCAAGCTTTACGATGGATTGAAGAAAATATTGGATCGTTTGGAGGAGACCCAAAAAGAGTTACTATTTTTGGATCTGGGGCAGGAGCCTCCTGTGTCAGTCTGTTGACATTGTCTCACTATTCAGAAGGTAACAATTCACCTAGCTAAATCCCAGAAATTTTAAAAGGGATAATTTAATGTGAGTTGCAAAGGTCATTTGGAGCCTCAGATAATATCCCAGTATTCCATTCTTTTTTTTTGGGGGGGGGGGAGGGAGATAACTAGATTATTTTCATGTGGCATTCAACCCAAGGAGCCGATCAGGGAGAGCAAACATTTTGCAGAAAATACAAGCATACTTCCAGAAGCATAAATAGTATTTTGTCATGTAAAAAGTTACCCTGCTAAATCAGTTTTTATGTAAAAATATAACAGGGGTGCTTTTTTTAGGGGGTGGCACTGTTAAAGCGTGTATTATTTTTGTTACGTTTGGATAAAACGGGGGGTGGGCTGCTAAATGGGAAAAAATAGTGGTGTAATTGATTTCCACAGAAACACACAGAGCGCGAACAAGACTGAGTGTATGGGGGGGGGGCTCATTTAATTTCACAGCACACAGGTGTTGTAGTGACAATAAAGGTTTATTGTTATTATTATTATTATTATTATTATTATTATTAATGCCAAGTGTATCCACATCCCCTCGCTGATAAAGATCTAGCTTGCTATGTAACTAGCTAGCTTTCCCTCTTATTTGAGAAGTCAATACATACTTTGCGAATCACAGTCAAACACAATTCATTGCTAATTATGTTACAATTTGATGGGTAGTTGTTGTTTGAAAAAAGATTGATCACATTCTGATATTTTTTTCCTGGAGCAATTATTTCTGGAGCATTCCCAAAACAAGGCGTCATGCCTGTATTGTTGGTTTTTTTAAGAGCATATAGTTTTCTCACCTGAAATTCACCTGGGAAAGACTTTTTTATCCAGCTGCTAGGCTATGCTCAAGTGAAGCAGAGCAGCTTTAGGCCAGCTTTGAGTTGCTTCACATCACTGGAGCATAGCAAAAAAAAAAAAAAAAAAGTCACACTGGGCCATTGAATCTGACCCCAAATTCCCAGTCTTTTAGGGGAGGGGAATGCAGATACATTCTAAGTTATTGATCTGGCCAGTGTTTAAATGAAGAGATGTCCATTCAAAAAAATGAGGATTATGTTTTCAGAATTAAACTCTTGGAATTCATACCTATTACATTGATTTTAGCCTCACATTTCTTCTTCTTCAAATTGCATGATGTATAGCTTCTGTGAGACGGAAGAAAACGTATGATTTTCCTCTGACCTTTCTGCTGGTGAAGCACTTATTTGTGCAAGTCATTCACAGAAAATGAAAATGATTGCTGGCGGCTGTCATTCCTGTAAAGTCCTTGGGCACCATTCAGTTCAGGGAAGTAACTGATACATAGAGATGCCAGCAAAGCTCACATAGGCACAGGTTCAGGCCCAGACAGATATGAGCTCTCAAAGAGAGGCAGCAGCAGGACTCCTGGCTTACTCCTATTGGCACCATGTGCCACATACAGAATGAGAGCCTCACATAGCCACTGGGCCCTCTCCAATCTACACAAACCCAACAAAATGACCTGTTCTAGTCTCAAGAAGGAGCCAACAGAGTAGGCATGAGTGATCATAGTTAACAACTACTGGGACCAGGTTGAAATCTTGCATGCCTTGACATCCACAACCCTGCTTCCTCACTGACAAGTGGAATGCCTTAAAGGATCAGGCCTCTTGCCTGGAACCCAGCAGTCTATCATGTCTCTGGGAATTTGTAGCAAGCATGCTGCCTGTGTCAGTGCATTGCCTCTGTGGAGGCAAGTCCATACCATTGGCACCTTACTGGAACTGTGCCACTCTAGACCTGACACAGGGGTTTCAGCCATTTCATTCTCAGATGTCTCTGACATCTGAGCCTTGGGTGCCCCCAAGCTTCAGGGGTGATGCGCAGAGAGGGTCCTTCCTTTGCTGACACCACAAGTCCCCCAGGCTCTGAAATTGCTGGAATCCAGGGTCATGACACCAAGAGAGCAGGGAGACTTGAACCCACATAGAACCATTAGATGGGGAAAGTCCACCTCTTGCCAAAAGATTCTTGGGAGAAGAAGGTTGTCTATGGGGAGGATTCAACTTCAACAGAGGTTTTCATGGATGTGGTTCAACGTTTCCCTTTTTTAAAGGGAAATTCCCTTATTCCGAATAGGATTCCTCGCAAGAAAAGGGAAAGGCTGACAGCTATGCTCCTTATGCCTCTGTTTCATCCAATGGATGGATGTATCCCTGTTAAATTGAAATCAGGATTGCAAACAGACTGTACCTGCAATTAGGGGTGGGGTGAAATCCTGCCCCTGCAGAAGGACACTCTGCAGAGGGTAGACACCCACACCCTAGCAGTTCTAGCAGGTTTTACCTCAGATGCTTTGCAGGGCTGGAAGAGATTTTCTTAGCAGCCCCAAATAAGTCATTTGACAGCCAGAGTTGGGAGAATGTAAAATGCAAGAGCAGGACTGAAAAAGGCGAAGCCGGAACAACTGCTCTTCAAGTAGGATTGGAAAAGGAATTCATTCAGCATCATTGAAGATAGCCGAACTGAGCATGACCAGTGGATGTGTTGCCCGCCCCCCGCCCAAGGCATGGGCTTTTGCTGGAAAATATGCAACAGACTGAGGCTGTGACCCAGTCACTTAGGAACAAGTTGAAATTGTCAGTGGCAATCAGCTAGGAATCATCTTAATGACAGCTCTGATGTTATACCTATTGATATAATTTTAGACAATAAACAGAAGAATTAGTATTCATTCCCCACTATTTTAAATTATTAATTTAGGCTTACTACATTTGATATTATAGTAGCATGTCACTATATTAGAAATACCCCCAGCTGATGCTGTTCTCCTCCTCCTCCTAATTACAGAACTATTTTTTGACGTTCCTGTAAGAGATTGGTTTTTTTTTTTTAAAAAAAAACCAAACCCCAAAATCACACACAGCCACCAAACTAGTTTAAATTTTAATTTGCATTTTGGTATGTTCTTTGTGCTTCTGTATGCATTGAGATACGTGTACAGTGAAAGGAGCAAACTGTAACGTTTTGCTACATGGATATGATGCAGGCTATTCTCCAGATTGTGGCTCTCATCCATATGAAAATATGTGTATGTTTACTACAATGTACTGAATATTTATGGATATTTGTGAAGCATTTCATCCCTAGACATTTGCACTGGAGTCATTGTATTCATATGTATGAATATTAAGTACTAGGAATAATTTAGCTAGCCATAGATTAGTGACAGAGGGGGAAGAGCTAAATTAAGAGCAATAATTTCTTGTGGTTTTTTCTTCTTCATGGAATGGAAATGGAATGAAACTTGCTCTTCACTAGAATGTACTTCCTGTAAGTGATGCACAAAAGGTTCTTTTGCTTGGTGGTCAATGCTGCTTGTTCATGTATTTTAATTTTTAACTTCTGCACCTGCAGGTCTGTTCCAAAAGGCAATCATACAAAGTGGAACAGCCCTGTCCAGCTGGGCAGTGAACTACCAGCCTGCCAAGTACACTGCAATTTTGGCAGAAAAAGTAGGCTGCAACACGCTGGACACTACAGACTTAGTTGAATGCTTTCGGAATAAGAACTACAAAGAACTCATTCAGCAAACTATCACACCAGCTACATACCACATTGCCTTTGGGCCTGTGATTGATGGGGATGTAATTCCAGATGATCCTCAGATCCTGATGGAGCAGGGAGAATTTCTCAACTATGACATAATGCTAGGCGTCAACCAAGGGGAAGGCTTAAAATTTGTAGATGGAATTGTAGATAATGAAGAGGGCGTTTCTCCAAACGATTTTGATTTCTCCGTATCCAATTTTGTGGACAATTTGTATGGCTATCCAGAAGGGAAAGACACACTACGAGAGACCATTAAGTTCATGTACACAGACTGGGCAGATAAGGAGAATCCCGAAACGCGAAGAAAGACCCTGGTGGCTTTGTTTACTGACCACCAGTGGGTTGCTCCAGCTGTCGCCACAGCTGACCTGCATGCCCAATATGGCTCCCCAACGTACTTCTATGCATTTTATCACCACTGCCAGAGTGAAATGAAACCCAGCTGGGCTGACTCAGCACACGGCGATGAAGTCCCTTATGTCTTCGGTATTCCTATGATTGGCCCTACGGAACTGTTCAACTGCAACTTTTCAAAGAACGATGTCATGCTCAGTGCGGTAGTTATGACGTACTGGACAAACTTCGCCAAAACTGGGTAGGTTTTGTCACTTCCTGGCTTTCCCCCTGTGCTATCTTTCCTAAATTCTAGCTATGAGTATTGGGTCTAATTAAGTACTGCAGCTTTTGGCAGCTGCTGTTTCACAGAGTGCTTCTTTGCAAGAGAATTATAGCAATATTTTCAGAATGCTGGCAGGCAAGGCTAAATTAAAGGGCTTTGGAGGTGTTGCCTGTACACACAAAAGCACAGGGAGGCAGTGGGATGATCTTTTAGGCAGTGCAAAAAAGAAGAGTCCAAAAAACAAACATTTGCGTATACAGTAATTAGGGTATTCTGATTTTATATGGGAAAGTGCGAATTTAGAACTATTATACTGTAAAATGTCCTGTGATCTTCAAATGCTGGTGGTATATAAATTTAATAAATAATAATAATAACAACAACAACTAGTTACTATAATTTAAATAGAAATATAGTACATCTCACCAAAATGTGGCTGACCTGTGTGTTTGTTCAGCCTATATCCGGGTGCTGTCTGTTGATATGCAACTTCTAGGCCCCTACTCTCCCATTATAATCAAAGTGGATTTGGATTTGGACAGCCCCTCACATAGAGGACACCTGCAAATAGAGGACAGCCCTCTGCAAAGTAGGACACACAGCCACCCTAGCCACACAGACATCCTTCTCTGATCCTGAAAACTCTCTCTGGTATAGCGTTCTTGTACATTTTTATTGTGCTGTGCAGATGGTTTTTGCCAGTAGTGAGAACTTGTCCAGTGCCAGGTTTGAAGGGACCCTGAGCAAGCTATGCACTCCATGTGCACTCCCAAAGCAACCTTACCAGGGATCAGCTGCAGCATGGAAAGGATCAGTAGCCCAGCTTGGGTAGCCTGGTAGTCCTTCTTTCAAGTGCTGAGAGAGAAGGACCAGACCAAGCAAGTGCAGCCACCACAATCAATTCCCCCAAAATGACTCTGTGACCCAGTGTAGTACACTCTGTAAACTAGTCCCAAGGGCACTAAGGTAATGAGGATGACAGTGTTTTTAGTCACTTGACTCAGCACTTTTCTTCTTAGCGTCAGGTTCTAGTTTTTTTAAAAAAATAAAGGAATGCCATGGCTGGCCTTTCAGTGCCCTGGCAAATTCCTGGCCATGACATGCTTCAACTCCAGGCCTGCCACTGTCTCCCTGTCTTGCGAGAGAGAAAAAAGTCTTCTTTATTCACTGTGCAGAATTATAAATGAGATTCAGAAAGACAGAGTCACTCACCATACAGAGGCACTTGCTGATATAAAGGACTCTAAAACAGCTTTAATCGTCATTCCTTTTAAGGAAGCTGTAGGTAAACCATAGCTCTTTGGTGGGGAAATGGTAGTTTTAAAGTGGATTCTCAGTAATTCTGTTGTGAGTAAACAAAGCACAAGTGTGTGTGTGTGTTTGTAGTGTAGATATGCCCTTCTCTTTTGAGCCAATGGGCATATTTGGAATTTTCAGAAAGCGTTGTGAAGATGTGGCATAACACAAAGTATCTGCTGTGGAGCATGGCATAGCACAAAACAGCTTTTTGTGGGGATGTGTCATAGCACAAAGTAGCACAAAGTAGCTGTTACATCTAAAAGAACAGAAAAAGACAGGAAACCAAAATGGTGTGGGAATGCCTCTCCCCTCAACCAAGAGAGAAAAGTCACCCACATTAGCCAACTCATGAGGAAAACCTCTTTGCACCTCTTCTCTATTCAGAAAGGAGGGTGGGTGTCCAGTCCTGGCATGCAATGAAATGTGGGCATGTTTAAGAGGGTGTGTTCAGTATAATAATAATAATAATAATAATAATAATAATAATAATAATATCCCTCCCTCCCCAGCCAAAGCCGGGCTCAGAAAGGAGGGTGGGTGTCCAGTCCTGGCATGCAATGAAATGTGGGCATGTTTAAGAGAGTGTGTTCAGTGTAATAATAATAATAATAATAATAATAATAATTTTTTATTTATATCCTGCCCTCCCCAGCCGAAGCCGGGCTCAGAGCGGCTAACAACAGTAAAAGTAACACAGTTTACATAAAATCACAATCAATTAATAGAAATACATTCTAAAATCAATTCAGAATCAAATCAATTCAGAATCAAATTAATGGCAACCATTTTGCTAGAGTTCTATGAGGATTACCAAAGGAGGGGGTCACACTGTGCCTTGGCCAAAGGCCTGGTGGAACAGCTCTGTCTTTCAGGCCCTGCAGAAAGACGTCAAGTCCCACAGGGCCCTAGTCTCTTGTGACAGAGGAGAGGCCAAGCCATGAACAGAACAGAAAGGGCAAACAAGCTCTCATACGTTGTGGCTTTTTGCAGGATACTTGCTGAGACATTTCACAGGCACCATAGGAATGCTGGGCACATTGCGTCCCTCAGGCACTGCACTAATGCCCCCAGTACAAACTCTGTGCTGTGCAAAGCTTCCTAGATAATCCACCTTTGCTTCATAAGTAATGATTGTTTAGTTTCCTAAAAAAAAAACAACCCCTTTTTTTTGGCTGTTGGAAACAGTTCTTTCTCTCCATTGCCTTCTCTCACTACCTGGTGTGAAAAATGATGCATTGCAGTTTCACATAAAAACAATGCTGTTATTAAGGCATGAATGTTCTTGAAAGCCATAGTCCTCAGGTTAAGGTTATAAAATACACTGAAGGAAAAGGAAAGTATGGTATAGATCAAACAAGCCCATTGTGCCTCCTCCACAGAATTACCTAGCTGCCTTTCAAAAGATATCAAGGGAACACGGGGAAAAGAGATCTCTCGAAAGAACAGTGTTTCCTTTCCTCATCCAATGAATTATATTAATGTGTAGCCCCTTAAGACAAAGAAGAAACTTCTTGTATATGTTTTGCAAAGGCAAATAAGGAAACATAACAGTGAAGGTGGACGTAAAATGCTCATTAATAAAGCTGAGGAAGTACTATTTCTTAAGGAACGTTGCAACGTTTTCCCCTCCAAAAAGCAAGCAGAGTTTGTTGTTCTGATTATTGCTTTTGAAATTTGCTTTCTCTCTCCCCCCCCTCCTCTTTTTTCTTGCCTCGGTATTGAATTAAAATAAATGTCCTTGTGGCACACTAAAGGCCCATAAATCTTTCCAATGAACATTTAATGGCAGAACTGGGCTTTTAGAACTGCAGCTTGACTGCAGTGCAGAGAACAGTATGCAGCAATATCGGAGAATTCAAAGAAATGTGTAGCATCCTCCTGACACATTTCAGGAGTAAGCAGATCTTTTAGTACTTAAGAAAGCCAGGATCACATTGTGTGATGTCTTTTCTGCAGTCACTACCCCCCCCCAAACCCAAGCAATTAATTGTATAAATCAAAGAAACTGGGAGCAAATACATCCTTCTCTGAATTGTGAGTGGACTGCCACTGCTTTCTCTGGAATTGCATAGGGGAGCCCCAAATCCTAAACTAAATTGTCACCTCTTGAAAGCCATGATAAGAACACCCCCTCTGCAGGCCACACAGGAGAGACCAAAACTGTCCAACCCAGAAGAGGTCTTCTCAATCAAGGCTTTTGAATGGAATTTGCATCATGATAGAGCCCCGCATAAAGGGAGTGTGGTGTCAAAGTCTGAATGGGGCAAACAATGCTCTTTCAGATTTCCTTTCCGATTGATATTTGCCATGGTCGATGCTTGGTGCAATGACATTATCCTTTCTGAAGATTAGAATGTAATTAAATTGCTGCTCATAACTTTGACTGCAGATAAGCATTGCTGTATGTCATCCGTGTACACTATGGCGGTGAGATCAAGTAGGGAATGAGTGAACTGTTCAACCAATGATGAACATTTGTTCATCTGGACTTCCAGTTTCTCTTCTTCTCCTTCTAGCCACACACACACACACACACACACACACACAACTGCTTCAGAGGGAAGGGGGGAGCCTTGTTGTGTGAGCCAATGCCTGTTCATGCTACAATTGGATCTCACCCTATTTTTACCCATATCTGTTCAGTCCAATGGGGCCATTCCCATGGAATTGCATGGAGGAATTAAACTTAAAGGTTTCTTCGAAAGTGGGAAATGTCTCTGCGCTGGAAAGGCTAAACAGGTCAGGAGACAAGAGACTTGAGTGTTCTTGTTTTTTTTAATAAAATAAAATTAATTTTAAATAGAGATTGTACACAACAAACATAACAATTTACCAGTATTTATTTTTATATTAAAAAAGGTTCTCTCAAACCTTCTGAACTCCCTCCTTCCTTTCATGCGTTCCGTTTCTAAATTTTATTCCTGCATCCAATGTTTATGTTATTTTACAAGTGTCATTGTATTCCTGCCAATGATTTCAACTGTTTACAGTGGTCTCTCAGATATTCCAGTCTTTCGCAAATATTTGGTCTTCCTGCTTTCTGATCCTTCCCCTCAGTCTTGCCATTTTGGCATATTCCATCAGCTTGATCTGCCACAGTACTTTTTCTTCTTTCCATCTCTGGGCTAAGAGCATCTTTGCTGCTGCCGTTGCATACATAAACAGTCCTTTACTTTCTTTTGGTAGTTCCACACTTATAATTCCTAACATAAAAGCCTCTGTTTTTTAAACAAAGGTTATCTTAAACATTTTTTTTTCCAATTCATTATATATCATTTCCCAGAATGTTATTAAAACCCCACATGGCCACCACATATGATAAAAGGTACCTTCTTTCCTTTTACATTTCCAGCACACATTTTTGCTATTTTACTAGGTGTCAAATACCAACGGTACATCATTTTCATATAATTTTCTTTCAGCGAACAGCAAGCTGTAAATTTCAAATCCTCTTTCCATAGCTTTTCCTATGATGAAAACTGTGTATTATAATCAAAATCTCTTGCCCAGTGTATTATTACAGATTTACTTTCTCCATCTTTAGTAAACCATTCTAAAACTAATTGATACATTTTCAAAAGTAATTTCACATTATTTTGCAACAGATCTTTTTCAAACCTTGATATCTCTTTACCAAAACCCTTCTATTTATCCAATTTGAAGATATCATTTAATTGATTATACTGTAACCAGTATTTTAATAGCTCTCTGGTGTCTTCGACCTTTTTCAATTTTAATTGATCTTCCACTTCTGTTAGCAGCTCTTTATAGGTTGCCCAATCACCTCTCATATTTAGTTTTTTAACAGATATTGCTTAAACTGGGTTCCTCTCTTCCCAACAATAATGATGTATTATTGTTAATAAACAGTGCTTGTAGAATCAAACATATAGGTGTTTGAAATATATAGAGAACAATTCCCAGGATGTCACAACCTTCTGTATCTGCTTATTATTTATATTACTATTATTATTATTCCTGCAGGGTGTTAACAAGTTAGGCTTCAGCATTTATCTAAGGATTACAAAAGCTCCCTCATGATCCCATCTGTCAGTATTACTCATAATTTCAAGCAGTTTTGCACAGGCCGCCTGCTCAAGAGCTAATTTCAGCAGGGTGTACATAAAATTGTACACTCTCCCGGGTCTGGATTTATACCATACTTCCTAAAGACAGCAAAAATCTTTAGGAAGGGCCATTAATCATTTTACCATGCACCCAACTGTTAATATGATTACTAGGTCGAAATGAGACTGACTATAACAAATATTCCCTATTTGGATTTGCTCTAAATTGACAATAAGCTTTTGGAACTGTGTGACCTTGAAATCCCACCTGCTCTGTTGAAAAGTGAAGTATTTTCAGTTTTGCTAACCCTTTAGTACTCATAATAATATCATAGTCATTGGAGAAAATCAGAAAATATGGAATCAATAAGAGAGAATGAATAGAATCTAAAGATGGTGTTCTGCAATTGCACTGTATATTTTGTGTTCTTTTCTTTTTTTACTAAAAACCAAACTACCCGTATTTTAAAAAATACATCTTCTTACAAAAATGATGGTCACAGTTCTACACCATTCACAAGCAAAGATGAAGATATGCAAAACTCCAGTTTAACTTGTCTTACTGAACACACTGCAGTCCAGTTCCTTAAAAGAGATTTTCCCAACCACTTGGCCTTCAGATTTTTCAGACTGTGAGGAACGCAAGAGCCTTGGTGAATGCTTGCCATGTTGCAACATTTCTGGCAAAGCAGTAACACTCTGGGTAGAGGTTAAACTAGATTCTTATAAAGAGTAATGCAGCACCCTGCACTGATAACACTAAATGTAGAATTGAAGGAGGGGATAGTGTGCCACTTCTGAAAAAACCCAGCCTATACCCCATGGTAATTAACAACTGCTGCCTTGTCACAAATACTCTCTTTGGGGGCAAGGTACATGAGAGGCAGATACAAGTGGAAACACCACTGCAGGTACCTCCTAAAGAAGACTGAATATCTAGACCAGTGTTTCCCAAACTTGGGTCTCCAGCTGTTTTTGGACTACAATTCCCATCATCCCTGACCCCTAGCTAACGCTTATCTAGACCCATTCCAATCTGGGTTCATAACTAGTTTGGGGACTGAAACTGCCATAGTCACCTCTGTCAGGAGAGGGGTGTGTGAATGCAAACCTGTTAGTCTTACTATACAGCTTTTAATACCATCCTCTTAGACCCCTCTACGGGAGATAAGTATTTGGGGTACTGTTTTGCAGTGGTTCCAATCTTCTCTCCAGAAATGGTTCCAGAAGGTAGCATTGGATAAGTGCTTCTTGGCCCCCTGGAACACTTCAACTATTGGTTGCTGCAGGGCACTATATTGTTTTCAGACCAATTTTAATATCTAGATTATGTTGTTGGGAGTCATTATTAGGAGTTTTGGAGCCAGATGTCATAAGTATGACGATGTCCTGAGCATGCCCAGCCCAAAAAGGACAAATGGTTGATAGTTTATATTCTTTATTGAGAAACCACACACATTACGGTATCTCAGAACATGAACATGACTAAGTAGATGGCATCTCTTCCCCAGGCTTGTGCTCTCGGCTGGACTGCTGGAGCAATGGCATGGCCATGCTTCCACCCTCATTTGATGCAGGCACACAAACAACCTGCAATTTCTTGTATTGCTGTGCCTGTCTCTCCAAGCCCATCCTGGTTCTGGAGTACAACGAGGAAGGTAATGGAGCAGATTCTACTGCCCCACTCTCAGACACTGTCTCTTCCTCTGCTTCTTCCTCTGCTCTTAGTTCAATCTGCCCTTCCTCTGGTCCCAGCTCCAGCCCCACATCCTGCACCTCCTCCCTCATATCCAACTGCACAGACTCTTCTCCTTCCTGCAGCCCTGGCTCCAGCTTCACAGTAGGCACAAAACTCCATATATCACTCTCCCTTTCCCCTGGATCAGCTTCCAGCCCCACAGCCTCAGCCACACACACCAGCAAGTCCTGCCAGCTGATGATATCCAACTCAATTTCTCTGTAACATCTGAATTGGGAATGGGTCTGAATGCAATAATGGGCTAGGTGAGGGCTAATCAACTGTCTGAATCCTAGCGGGTGAGTGCTTCCTGGATCTCAGAAGTCAGTATGTTGCGTGCCCGGGATGGGATCACACTCTCCCTGAAGGAGGAAATTCATAGCAAGCTTTGATCTGACTGCACACCAAGTGGAGGGCTATGTGCTTGCATTTCTCAGGGTCAGATAATGAGTGATAGCACCAATCAACTTTTGACCATCACTACTGCTAGTACAGCCCTTTTAGGGGTGTCAGATAAGAACAGCATACCGGTTGAATCGAGTGCATATTTCCATATACAGAATATGTGTGCAGAAGTCTGTTCCTGTATATGTGTCTCTTTAGCTGTACTGGAAGTTGTGCTCCTGGTATTGAAAGGATCCCTTCCTCATCATAGTTCCTGTTGCCCCCCCCCCCTATAGTATATTTAGCTTTCTCTGGTGTGCTGTCTCTAACATAGTGGTCATTGTCTGCTATGAGACTGAAATATGGTCACTTTCTCTCAAGCAGAGTCTTGAAAACTTAATGAGCTTGCAACCTGGAATGTTTAAGCAAGTATTCCAAAGGGGACTCAATATATATTTGTACTGTTTATGTTTGTAAGAAATAACTGGTGTAGCTGACTAGCCTCCCAGTAAAATCAGGAATACCTAGTCCCTCATGTTGTACACACACACACACAATCTGACATGTTTTCAATTCCTAAATAAGGAAGCAACTGTTGGGATACTGCCAGGGAGACAAAGGCCATCATGACCCCACATCGATTCCGGACAATCCATCAATCTCCTGTAGACACGCAGTATCATTCAATTAGCGACACGAGCTCCAGAAATAGCTTGCCACATTCTAGAGCTGATGCACGCTCTATCAGCAGATAATGCACAGCGAAAGATGCACACAGGAGAGCAGTATTTACAATTTTATTCAGCGTTGGTCAGAACAAAGAAAACAAGACTGCCTGCGTTGATGTCTCAGGCACAGAGAGAAAACGAAAGCATAGACACAACATAAACTTCCTGTGAACAGGAAATACGCAGACTCTGTGACTCACAAAACCTGCTCCCTTTTAAGGTGGAACAGAAATATCCTAACAGCAACATCCAGAATCTTACTTTACAATTAATACTTAGTGCATCATTTGGAGGTTCTGCACTATTCCTCTAACTGGCACAGACCTCAGACCTCCTATGCTTACAAACTGCACACTGTTTGATGGGCCCACTACAAGAACTAGGTTCTGAGGAGAGGGCAGTGCTGCAAAACCACTAAGTGTCAAAAGATATGACAGCAAAAGGCATTTTGTGTTCCAGCCTGTAACTGGAGCTAGCATATGAAATGTGACGAAGGGTAGTGGCTGTTGAAAGCGGGAAAACATTAGGAATCAAAAGCAGCTATTTACTGATGCGGTATTTCCAGTTCCGCCAGCTTTATTCTTCAGTGTGCTCACAGAAATGAGACTGAAATGCTTGCGTGCAATCCTCTCCAAACAGTACTGTTTAAAATGCCATTAAGTGAGCAGAGAAGGCACTGTATAAATGTTTGCGGCATACACTTTGATGTGCTACCCTCATCACTACATCTCAGATGGCTTTGTACATGATGGGTTAACTCCTTTTGCTTCTGTTTGGAAGCAAATTGGTAATTGCAAGCTTTCTCATAGGAGGGCATACCACTACTCTTCTTTCCAAGAGTTTTATTCCCACTTGTACCATTGGCAAGTGCATGCACACACATTATCATCATATACCTCATTGGTAGAGCATCTGCATAGCATGCAAAAGGTCTCAGAGCTGGAAAATATCCCAGGTGTGAAACTGGGCAGCCATTAACAGTCAGTGAATATAATACTGAGCTAGATGCTCCAGTCATCTGACTCAGTATAACTTGACAGCTTCCCATGTGTCTGTAGTGGAGAACTGCTTGAGAAGTCTCCCACCGACACACACAGCCAAAAGTACAAAGGCATTCACTTTAGATCTGGATGCACCGGAAACAAGCATAGGAAATGATAAAAGAATCAGCTCAAACACAGAAGATATACCCCATTTGCCTATTTGTTTGGATGGTCCGAGAGGGGCTGTTGCCCAGTGATAGAGTATAGTCATACCTTCGGGTTGCGAACGTGATCAGTGTGGAAGGCACGTTTGCAACCCACAGCGCTGTGTCTGCGCACACGCGTGATGCAATCTGGTGCTTCTGCGCATGTGCAAGCACCGAAACCTGGAAATAACCTGTTTTGGTACTTCTGGGTTTGGCCCGGTCTGCAACCTGAAAACTCGCAACCCAAGGTATGACTGTACTTGCTTTGTATGGAGGTGGCCCCAGGTATAATCCCTGAGTACTCTAGTTAGAGTTGGAAAAGACCTCTGTCCATGGTGCTGGAAAGTTGCTTCAAGTTTAGTGTAGACAGTACTGTGCTAGCTTAACAAACTTAGTCTGACTTAGTAAAGGGCAGCTTCTAGTATGCAGCAGGTCATGTAGTACAAACTTCACAGCATTCTGCAAAAACAGGGATTAAACATTAAAGGAAGCCTTTGCATACTAATGCACAGTTCCATGGCAATCAACAAAAGCTGTAGTGAGAGCAGGCAGTTAATTTTAAAGAAATGTTGTACATGTACTGAATCTTGCTGACATTTTGAACCAGAGAAGAATTTTTTTTTTTGGGGGGGGGGATAGCATTTGACTTCTAATGCAGCCAAGGATTACTAGCTGCAAAAGCTCACATTCCGAGCTAAGTGATATCAAACTTTTGTAACGTTTCTATATTACAGAAACATACCCCCCCCCCTTACCAGAAGGCTACATTTTCCTGTTACTCTCCCAAGATTGCTTGAATATTTTCCCACATGGATGATACTGAACTATAACCACTGCAAGCTATTTAATTTGATGCATTTCTTAAGACGGCATCCCTTACGTGGGGGTATACTTGTCAGAAAAAGTAAAAATTGAGGATGGTACTTGAGGATGGCACTTCGCCCCATCCTGTACCTTAGGAGCACATTTTATCTCTCCATTTCATTTCAAATTTCAGGTGGAATAAGAATCAACAAATTCCAGCTTCTTAGGTCTTAGCTTCTGCAGAATATGAGCATCAAAATGAATTAAAACAGGTTTTGACAATATTATCATTTGAGAGGTGGGATTGGTATTGTAGTACATAGATTAATGGTTTAAACAACCAGCATACCTTTCAAGATGCAAAATGCGTTGTCGTCATCATTTTTGGACTCTAGTGGATATTGGCATCTCATGTTTTGACATGAGTTCCTGGTCAAGTACCATATTGTCAAAATCATAGTTATTTAGGTCTACAGCTGGTTCTGTGCAGCTCCTGATCTAGCAAGTCTACTTTGAAGTGAAGTGAAGTCTACCTTAGCTGAATTGGGATCATATTATCCCACTGCTTACTCTTCAGGATTTACCAGATCTTCCCTTCCCTTCCCTTCCCTTCCCTTCCCTTCCCTTCCCTTCCCTTCCCTTCCCTTCCCTTCCCTTCCCTTCCCTTCCCTTCCCTTCCCTTCCCTTCCCTTCCCTTCCCTTCCCTTCCCTTCCCTTCCCTTCCCTTCCCTTCCCTATTTGTAAAACAACTAATACTGTGGCATTCTTTACAAACAAAATTAATAAGTTTTGCCGAAGATGTTGAAGTCCTGCAGAATGGCAACAATAGTGTTTTAAACATGGATATTGCAACATAAGGTTTGCTAATAATATTAAAAATAATAATGCAGTATCAAATTATTTCCTTAGAACTAAGCACACAATACGCAAAATTCATAAATTATATAAGCTAATGTTCTCCCCACATTGGGCTATTCAGAAGTTTTAATGCTGCATTGAATGGCAAGAGAATTTCCCTTTCGTTAAAAATAGTAATAATGAAAAGCTAATTCTGTCAAAGGAACAGAAGGATATTATTAAGCTTAAATAATACTTTTGCCTGCTGTAATAACCAGCAGCTCTGTTTGAACAATGAAGGAACCTTTGGAGCATTTAATTGTGCTTATGGATATTTTGAATATATTTTGAAAAGTTGTAGCATTCTGCGAAAAGCAATACTGTAATGCTCGTTTCTAAAATAAATGAATGTAACATGTTTGGAAATAAAAATGAGAAACCTTGGTGTAATGCATTCTGCACTCTGGAGCAATATTGAAAAAGCACTAATTCGTCAAACAGAACCTGAGGAAAAAATGTAGCTTGTAACAAAAGATAGAATGCTGAGCTCAGCCATTGCAGTGCAACAAAGATATTCACATATTTGTCTTATTTCGGGGAAAGAATACATAACTGCTGTTGAAGCATGAAGCAAGGCTCCGTATCTCATAAATATTATTCCCCCACCATTTCTGTTTTGAAAGCAATGTGAGTCCTTTGTTGCAGTGTCTAATAAGGATGCCTAATAATCAGAGTAATGATAATCACTCTGATGCAACAAGACGATCTCTCGGTGTGGAAACAGATTTCCACCCATGGACCTTTCCTTCTGTATGCATAAAAAGGCTACTGGCAAGAAATGGGCATTGATTGCCCATGGGTGAGCAGGCAGTGCTTTCCCTTCCCCCTGGTGCAACTGATGATCAAAGCTGACAGCAATGGCTATCTGGGTGAAACAGAGATTGCTCACTGCAGCATGCCTTCCTGTGTTTGTAGTTCCTTGATATGCACTGGCCATGTGCAGCAAAACACTGGGAACCTGCTGCATTCTCCCAGCTGTCTTTGTCACTGATTAGGCTGTTAGCAGAACTTGCAAGAGCCCATGTGGTGTAGTGGTTAAAGTACTGGACTAAGACCTGGCAGACCAGGGTTCAAATCCCCACTCTGTCACGAAGCTCAATGGGTGACCTTGGGCCAATCACAGCATCTCAGCCTAACCTACCTCACAGGGATGTTGTGGGAATTAAATGTATACCACCTTGAGCTTCTTAGAGAGAAAAAAGTACAATATGAATGCATAAATAAATAAATGCTCGCTTAGATTTTCTTCACTATTTCAATTACCCACATTTCTGTAATGCTGTTTGTTCATGGTTATGGATGAGTCCCTTCCAACTCATCCAGAACATTATTCAGACTTTTCTAGTGTCCACACTTAATATTTAACAACAGGGAAAAAAGCTGTAGGGACTTTTTAAGCATATAACTTGAACACTCAAAAACCACAATTTCCTGGCACTCACTTGCCCTCCATGCCACCTTCTCCTATTACTATGTAGGTATGTGGGGAGTAAAAAATGGCAGAAGTCTCCTTTGGAGGAAAGGATGTAGTTCAGGCCCTAGGTTTAATCCCTGGTATCTCCAGGTAGGGCTGAGAAAGACTCCTGCTGGAGAACCAGTGGTATCCAGTATTTGCAATATGAGCCACAGGGACCAGTGGTCTGGCCCACAATAAGGCAGCTTCTTATATTGTGGAAAGAAAAATCTTCATGGGGTCTCCCCTTGGTTGCACATGCCTCACAGAAGGTAGTTTTCCTTCTGAAATTCTTAGTCAAGTTTCATAACTCCTAGCAAGGAATGATGTTCTGCATGTAATTTTCAGCTGATAATGCATTTGAAGGGAGTGATCTCTGCTGTTTCACCCTCTCCACATTTTCCCATGGTAACACCTATTACTTGTGGGAGGTGGTCATGTTTTTGGAGGATAAGGGAGAAACAGAAGCATGGGGTTGGATCTGATTTGAAAAGGAGGAACCTGTTCAGGCTGGCGGGGGCAGTACTTTCTGCATAGTTCTAGTTAGAAGTGCATTGGGAAGGGAATTCAGTACAAAGGCTTAGGAGTAAAACAAATCAGATCACAATTTTGCTATCCCGTTTGCGAGAAGTGAAATCAGAAGAGCACCTATATAAGCCAATTTGCCATTTTATAGTGTTTGTCCAAATCACCCCTTTTGAAGAAACAGTCTGATCTAAACATAATACAGAAAACTAGCTCTGATTATATATATGAACTTGAAGAACCAAAACCTGGCATCAATATCCTGAAATAAACATTGTTAAAGCTTGTAGTAGTATATCCGAGCATGTAATTATTTTCCAGGTTTGGGACTGCTTTGTAATTGTTAAGTTGTGGGTGAACATATCAGACGACACAGCGATTCTTCAAACAGCTCTTGTTTATTCACAGGCCAGAACAGAACTGAACTGAAGGGTTCAGTAAGCCGGTTTATATAGAGCTCCAGTACAATGTAGCTGTAACAATTTTCTAAAACTATCCAATCACTGAACGTCACTTTTGATCTCTTATTTGCATAACTATCTACAGTATCCCCCTGCTGGCCCAGGGTGAGAACTTCAGTACATAACAGTAATATTGTTTTGTTTGTATATTTACAGGGATCCGAACCAACCTGTTCCCCAGGATACAAAGTTTATCCACACGAAACCCAATCGTTTTGAAGAAGTAGCCTGGTCTAAATATAATCCAAAGGACCAACTTTATTTACACATTGGCTTGAAACCCAGAGTCCGGGATCACTACCGAGCAACGAAAGTTGCTTTCTGGCTAGAACTTGTTCCACATTTACACAACCTGAATGAAATATTCCAGTATGTCTCCACAACAACAAAGGTGCCGCCTCCTGATATGACATCATTCCCTTACGTCACTAGGCGTTCTCCTGGCGGGAAGTTCACCACCAAGCGCCCACTGATGACACCGAGCAACAATCCGAAGCATTCGAAAGACACACAGAAAACGTCTCCAGATGATGCAAGTGTTCTGATAGAAAACAAGAGAGATTATTCCACAGAGCTGAGTGTTACCATTGCCGTAGGGGCATCTCTGTTATTCCTCAACATATTAGCATTTGCCGCGTTGTACTATAAAAAAGACAAGCGACGTCATGAGACGCACAGACGCCCCAGTCCACAGCGGAACACCACCAACGATATCGCCCACATACAGAATGAAGAGATAATGTCATTGCAGATGAAGCAGCTGGAGCACGATCACGAGTGTGAGTCACTACAGGCACACGACACCCTGAGACTCACCTGTCCACCTGATTATACCCTCACTCTTAGAAGATCTCCAGATGACATTCCACTCATGACGCCCAACACCATAACCATGATTCCAAACACATTAACAGGAATGCAGCCTTTGCATACTTTCAACACTTTCAGCGGAGGACAAAACAGTACTAATTTGCCCCATGGACATTCCACCACTAGGGTATAGCTCTGTTATTCGCCCCACCCCATGCCACCCGGAAGATTAAAAATAAGGAAAAAAAGGGGGGAAAGCAAAGAAAATAAATCATACTCTCCATCAAGCAACTTGCCTAAACAAAACAAAAAGATATAGAGAAAGAGAGAAAGGCAGACACAATTTTCTTACAGATCCTTTTCATAGGAACTCTGATATTCTATTAAAAAAAAAAGATCACCTTCTCAAACCCTGTGAAATGTGAAATGTGTACATTGCTATTAGGATACTGCTTTAATATCTCAACCACTCTGATTGAAAGTTAAGAGTTGAGGCCTGAAGAGAATGACTTAGAAAGGATATGTATTGAGTGTAACAAACAGAAGCAGAAACTTCTGGAAACACAGAGCCAGTGACTGTACAGTTTTTTAATAAATAAAATTTTAAAAAAATGTTCTATATGTGCCATACCATGAATGGCCCTTGTTATACAAAAGACATCACCATGGGCTTTTACCCATCATAAGAAGCTGTAATCCAGAATGGGGAAATAAGATTTTATTATTAAAAAAAAATAGGACTGACTATGCAGTAAATACGTATAGTTCTGTGCAAAGAGATGACTTGCCAGCCTGAACTATATTTAAGAAACTTTGTAAAAAAAAAATGTACATAGCTGTGAGTTTTAAAAAGAAGAAGCTTTTATTGGTGTTTTCAGTTTGAAAAGAGCTTTTAGAAAGATTGTGCTTTCAGTTGTGATCTATGTGTATAAACATTAATCATACCACCTCTGTTTCCTCCCAGACCAAAAGGAGGGTTTTCTTCTTAATTACTAGTGGTAAACCAACACATGAGGGTTTCTTTTTTTCTCCCTAATGTTTCATTTCTAGGAGAACATGATGTCATGCCGAGGATACAGACGACTGTGTGGCCTGCCAGATTTTCTTTTACAGGTTACACACATGCATGTTAAGGCGTTCATAGATAGGAAACAGTTGGGTTTGTTTTCCTAAAAATATATAAATATATAAATATATAAATCCTTTTTTTCCTTTCCTTTCCTATTTTTGTGTTAGCCTTCATATACCGCAACACAGAGAAACAGATTTGAAGAATTACAAAAAAGCTTGTTAAAATTGAGCTATGAGTCCATATTTTTTGTTTTGTTTTTATTTCTTTTGGGTATCCGCTATGCCATGAATCGTTGCTTTCCAAATTGTGAGTGCCCTGATGCATATTAAGAAGGCCTGCCTCTCTGGCCAGTCTTTTTCTGAGGAAGATTAGTTCTGCCTGCACCAGCTGTCTGCAGAAGAGGTTGATCTGAGAAGCAACTGCTCTGCTATTTTGAACAAGGGAAACACATGAAGTGGAAGATGGGAAAGAAATAGTTTCTATTTACTGTTCGTTTAATAAAGTATGAGGGAAGATCTGGACGGAACAGTCTATAAAGAGCTTTTGTCCCAGTAGTAATTTGTAACCAAGCCCACAGTCTTTTGTTGCACCACAGAAAGGATGGATGGCCTGGAGAGCTAGAAGAAAACCATATCAAATGTACAATAGGTGAGTCGCCTTGAAGAAGCTAGATCATTTTACTGTGCAAAAGCATCAAACCTTTTTCTTAATTCCTCGCTCTATTTCCGTTAACAGGGGAGTTTGGTATGAAAGGCAGCTGTTCCAACAAGATACTTGGCACCTCTGTATAAAGTTTTTAAAAAATATCAACTGTTATAAAGGTAGAATTGAGTTATTAATAAGTGAAGAATGGTTTATATTTTGTCTTTAGAAAACTGAAGTTAAAGTTGGTAACCAAAGATATTTGAACAGAGTTGCTCTGCACATGATCATATCTTTCCCAGGATGTATATTGTATTTTTTATTTCCCTGTGTTAAAAAGGGCACAACGCTGTATTATCATCCCCAGATAATCATATCTGACACAAGATGCCTTCTGCCTTTAGACTAGACAGCTTGCAACATACTAACTTACAGCTACTTTGACATCTTCTCATCTAGCTGTGTTATAGGCGCAGCTCCATACTGTTTCTGGCAAAGAAAGCAGGTCCTGACATTGAGAATCGCAAAAAGTGGATTGGCAATCCAGCAAATTGACTACTGTGGCCCATACTGAAGTCTTGTTGGAAATTGAAAACTTGTATATGCTTTCTGCTTCTTGGTGAGGGTTTACATGAGCTTAGAGCTCGGTTTGTCACGCAGTATTAAATGGGGATGCAGGAAAAAAACAATTGCCTTCCATGATCTTTACTGTAATCTTAATTAAAGCTGGGCCTATTCTATGCCATTCTCACAATTGACGCATTGCCTCCACTAAGACACAACAGTTCTTCACGACTTGTGGGATTAAAGAGAAAGGGATGTGATGGCATCTTAGTTGGGTATGTTTGTTATGTGAATTATGGTATTTGTTTAGTATTTCCAGTTGTCTTCTGCTAGCAACATGTACAGTACTGTGTCAGGCTTGTGACATTTGGGTAAAACCGTCTCTGTAAGTGAATGATTTTAGCTTTTAAAAACAATGACAATGACGTCACTTTAATAATCTAATACGTCTGGACAGATGTATGATTTATAAATGGAAATTTTTAGGCTCTTCATAGGATTCTATAATAATAACAACAAAGTATACTTTAAAAAAAAACTATAAAAGGAAAGAAAAAAGAACTTTCCCAGGCTTTTCTTCTTGACCTTAAGAGGCACGCAGGGTTTCTTTTTATTATTGTTTCTGCATTTTTCTTTTCTTTTTTGGTTCTGCCTTAAGTAAGGATAGAAGATATATATGGCTGGACACATATGTATAAACTTTTCAGCAGCATTTTTAATAATAAAATATCACAGTATTTTCTAATGCTTTGTGCAAAGAATTATGTGTTTATCCTTTTTGTAAAGAAAACAATCATTTTAAAAACCTGACACCTGTACTTAAGCTCTCCGGTCTCCATAGAGGCTTGTCATGTATGGCAGCGGGTTCAACTGGTATGTTGGATTTGGGTTCATATTATAATTAGCATTGCTGTAAGCCTATTGCCAAGGGAAATCCATGCCTGATGATGAAGTACCAAACAGCAAGTACTATTGCATATGAATTCCATCACTTTTCTGAAGCTGTTGTTGGTGCCAAATGGAAATGAAATGCTTGAACAGCAACATGTGCCCAAATTTTCATAATTAGCAATCAGTCCAATGAGGGTGGAGTGATGTCTTGTCTAGTTTTGTTTCTGAAGTTGACCCGTACAGTCTGCAACTCAAGTTTAAGAACATATGAAGGTGCCTTATATTGTATTAGACTGTTGGTATCTAGCTCAATATCATTTAAACTACATCTCAATAGCATCTCCAGAGTTTCAGGCTGGGGTCTTTCCCTAGCCCATTAGCAGCCCATATGACAGTGTCATTGGGACGTTCCAAACAGACCATGTCATTGGTGCTTACCTGAGGGGGGGCAAGAGGGGGGAGTTGGGTGCTGCCCCACACAGCACTGAGCTCCCTGCACCTTGCCCTGCCCCATCTCCTACTGGTAAGCACCAGTGAAATGCTGTGTTCAGAAGCTAGGAGAGCAGTGATGCCCTACCTACGCCACCACACAGCCTGCCACAGTCCTGGCCCTATCTGGAAATGCCACAGATTTAACCTGAGAACATCTGCATGGGCTTTGGTGAGACTCAAACTGGGTATCCTGCAGATAGGGATGTGGGATAAATTCAATTCAATTCAGATGTTAAGGCAATCTTAGCTAATTAGATCTTTTCAAAACCATACAGAAACTGAAACACAGCCTTCCTTCAAAATCCACATTTCTCTGGTTTTTGCAATGCAGCTTTCTAAGCAAGCATCGTGTGTTTTTAAAGTCATATTCTAGCACAAAGTGCATCTAATGACATATATCAGTGAAAATCGCTTACAAAATGCATTATATCAGGGGATATGTGCATATTAGGCAAAAATGCATACAAAAATGTATGCATTAGGAGACATTTTCATGAAAACTTTAAACCAAAGGGGATCACAAAGTGTTATGAAAATATGGATAACTGAATTTAATACTGGAAAGATGAGAAACAGAGATAAAGAGGAAACGTTATATTAGACCACGTCTTCTTGCAGATCAGGAATTAGCTGTCTGTCGCCTGTATTACTAGGCTAAAAGGCTAGACTTTCAATTAAAGCTCACTATTTCTCTAAAATATTGAAACAGCTATTATTGATAACTACAGCATATGGAAACCTTGAATGCAGCCCTAAGAATTGCAGCCTTCCTGGTGTGACCAGGAAGTGTGTCCAGTCCCAACAAACATGTTGAGAACAAATACTTAGATCACTTCTTTTGGCCTACAGTTAGCACCGTCAAGCATAGATTTCAAGTGCAGGGAAGCATTCATGCAAGCCAAATGCAAGACCTGGGAATATATTCACTATGACAAAAGCTCAAAAGATAGTGGTTCAGGTTGAGAGAAAAGATAAAATGGGAGAAGCTTGTCTCTCCGGGTAAATAAGTTCCAGTTGATTTATTTTAATGTATTGTCCCCTTCTCCCTCAAGGCTCAAGATGGTAAAAACAATGTGTGTTTGTGTGTGATTTTCATTTTACAGATACAGTGGTACTTCGGGTTAAAAACTTAATTCGTTCTGGAGGTCCGTTCTTAACCTGAAATTGATTTTAACTGAGGTACTACTTTAGCTAATGGGGCCTCCCACTGCCGCCACACCGCCGCCACACGATTTCTGTTCTCATCCTGAAGCAAAGTTCTTAACCCGAGGTGCTATTTCTGGGTTAGCGGAGTCTGTAACCTGAAGCGTCTGTAACCCAAGGTACCGTATAGCTTTTTATTTAAAGCATTTAATATTTGAAATTATTTTAAAGATTTATGCATTTTCTTAAAATACCTTCATCAAATTTGGTTTCAGTGCAATTTACATACCAGATTCCAGTCCGTACTTCAACTTTTGCAAACAAAAGAATGTAAGAAAAGTCCAACTGGATCAGGCCAATGGTCCACCTACTCCAGCATTTTGTTCTCACAGTGGCCAACCAGATGCTTACATGAAACCCACCAATAGGACCTTAACACAACAATGCTGTTCCCCCCAATTGTGATTCCTAGCAACTGACATACAGAGGTATGCTCCCTCTGAGAATGGAGGTAGAACACAGCCATTGTGGTCAGATGGCAACTTCTATCCACAGAAGGCTTTCGATTCAACAGAAAGATTCCTTTGGTAGATGAGGACACAATTGCTTTTGCTGATTCCTTGTTCTCCCAACTTCCTCCCTGCTGCATAATCCATGATATATCTGTGATCAGAAGGTGCACTTCCGTTTGCCAAAGGGGAAGCCTTGATCCATCCCCAAATAAGTGCTCTTTGGAACAAAAGTAGATTTTCTTGGAGGATCTGCTTCTGTGTTTGCATATAGAACAGGTACACTTATGCACTCCTGTGGGAAGAAAATAGATATTTACATAAAAGCAGATATTGTGAAGTTGTTCTGGAGGTTGCTCTTTGAATTATTGGGGGCTTTGCTTCATCCTGAGCAGGGACTAGTACATTCATGTGAGAAGGCTACTTTTTAAATTTTCTTTTTGGATACAGATCCCCCCTTTTTTAAAAACTATAAATCTCAAAGAAATAAATACTTTTTCCTGCACAAAATCCATTATTAACATTCCAAATTTCTTGTATCTTGCCAACAGGCTACTTGAGCAGAATCTAAGGCATAAGAGAACTGCGGAGTAATTATGAGTGGAACTGAAGGAATCTACTCACCCCTATAATTATAATCTACTCATCCCTAGAATTATAAAAGAGTCCAGATTGTCTAAACTTCAGCTATTTAAATGTTAGCCATTTAACCATTGATACAACTGTATGTGCTGAATGTTTAATCACACATTTGCATATCTGAACATTTGTGATGCTCCCCAGATCATTTCTGTGAAAAGAGGTTATACTGTATAGCCATAATTTTGTTCACAAAATCTACTAAGGGATTGGGGGGGGGGGAATTATTTGGTTTGCATTTTGATGCAAACTGACCTAATTTTCCAGTCCTGGATGTACATGCAGGTAGGAATGCACTTCTTTGAATTTTGTGACACCATTTCAATTAGGGGAAAAAAATGCACACAAGGATGTGTATTTTATGAGGGAAATGCATTTGAGGTATGCATTGAAAAGTATACAAAATGTGCATTTTAAAGGAATAATGTGTATCAAGTATGCATTAGAGCATGGGTAGGCAAACTAAGGCCCAGGGGCCAGATCCAGCCCAATCGCCTTTTAAATCTGGCCTGTGGACAGTCTGGGAATCAGCATGTTTTTACATGAGTAGAATGTGCTCTTTTGTTTAAAATGCATCTCTGTGTTATTTGTGGGGCATAGGAATTCATTCTCCCCCCCCCTTCAAAATATAGTCCGGCCCCCCACAAAGTCTGAGGGACAGTGGACCTGCCCCCTGCATTAGAGGGAAAAGTTGAAATGTGAATTTTTCACCTTTTAAAAAAATCTACAGAAGGGTATAGAAGAGAAACGACCTATCATTAAGTGCATGCAAAGTGGTCATGAAACAGAAACATCTCTACTTCCATTCTAATAATATGTGTCCATCCCTTCGACTCCAATTAAAATCTTGCACACACGACTTCAGAAAATGTCCACATCCAAACTGAAGAATCTGGTCTGTGATGGGAACTTAAGTCTTTGGAATCAGCTGCCTGAATGTTCAGTCAGGTGGCACAGTTCATATTGTAGCCCGAGTGGTACCTTTGGGGAACACAGCTCTATCTGCAAGAGTTTTTGCAGAAATCAGTTATGGGAGTAGGGATGCTAAAGTTCTGGGGCCTGGTTCTATATCAAGATTTCCCCAGTCATACTTCTGTAATTATGCACTAATGTGTGAAAGACTACTGTTAACTGGTACATCATGGATACAGTCAGCCACAGTGTGTCTAATTGTGTGACAGCATTTTGCTTAGCCTGTAACATCAAGGGAATTGCAGCTGATTATATTTGTAGTCAGCTAGTTAATGTGTAGTCATCCATATATATTTTTCTGTATACAAAGTGAATATCTCGCTGTTCATGCAGATTAAATAAGACAGTAGAGGCAAGTACATGGGAACACAGCAGCAACGGTTCTTTGGATATCACCCAGAAGTCCACCTGCCAGACACGGATCCTTTCTAAAAAGCCAACCATAAACAAAATATTTTTAACTCCTTATGCAAGCTTCAAGTAATAATTCAAGGTCTGAATTATGCTGCTTTGTAGTATAGAGATATGTGTCCCCTTTCTTTTATATTTTTAACTGACCATTATAGCTCTAAATAGGTAGCTCTTTTGGTCTGTTAGAATAAAGTGCACATGGACCACATGCTACAAACATTTTAACGCATTCTGTTCTTTTCAGAAATTATCAGACTGAGTTCAAACTTGTGCTGCTAACAGTGTTCTAACAAGAGCCCTTAAGTCATACAAAATGTATCTAAAGGGCTAAGTGCCACTTGTGGTTTTTTGTTTTATGCCATCGAGTATTGTACATAGCAAATTATTTTTGACAAATTTACAGAAAGAGTGCATATGAACTGGATAACATTATAGAGGACATCTTACAATTTCGGAAGTTTCAGTCTGGGTACATTTAGATCATATATATATATATATATATATATATATATATATATATATATATATATGAGAGACTTATTCAAGGTCTGCTATAACTAAATTATGATTGGTAGCATGAAGATAAAATATTATTGGTGATAGCTCTGTGGATTAATTCTCATGCTCAGGATCTAATCCATCACCTTTGAAGAAGGAGAGAGATTTCTTTAGAAAGAACTAAAATTACACCTTTTAAAGTTGTTTCTCATATCAAAAGGAAATGCATCAGACCTCGCTACTTTTCACCAATTCTCTTGAGCATGACATACTCAGTGATGTTCACTGACCATGTGCAAAGACATTCTGATTGCTGTGTGGGATGTGACTAGGTTAGTTGACTCACATTATTTTATTAGCTGGAGTTCTCTGGTATCTCTAATGTAATCCTGTTTGCCCCTGCAAAGGTTCTCCATTTTGCTTTTCTCACTTGATCTGGGATTATTTGCTTGTCACCTACCACTGACAATGATTATGGCACATCCACAAGACTCCACTGGTTTATAGTGTGTGGTAGAAGAATTTGGCCTAATTCAGTCACACTGACCTCAAGCAGAGAGTTTCAGAAATTTGAATTAGGGAGGGAGAGGGGAGGAACACAAGATGGAAGGGTTTAATGCAAAGGGTATAGCTCCAAGCAGCCCCATGCAGAGTGGAGGACAGCCAGACACACTTGCCCCGGGCTTCAGAGGGCTAGGTTGGCTGGGGTGCCCTTCCAGGGGCCTGTTGGACTTAAGTGGTTATGACAAGAACTTTATCCTAACAAGACTCCCATCCCAGGCCTCAGACAAACTATGCAGAAGCCTGGGTGGTCATAGTAATGCTACCATCTCCTAGAGGTGGGATCTATGCTTTTAAGGAAGATGTTCAGAAGGTTTTATGTCCACAGATGAGTGTTCCAAGAGTTATTTGGTCTTTATTTTCTCCTGCTACTCTTTTCCTCTGTTCTTACAACAGCCAGACTAGCAGAAATTAGGGCCCAGACCAATGGCACAGAAGATGCTGAAATGCATTCCTCTTCTCCAGAGCTGCAATCTGGAAAGTCGAAGTAATCACTCCTAGTCACTGAGTACATTTTTCATCTTCTGCTGCATTTCTTGGCTCTGTCTAGTCTCTCAGCATGACAGGTTTTGAGTGACTGAGGTCTGCCATACAGTGGATATTCATCTGTGGAGGTTTCATGTCCTTCATGTCTAGTTCCTCTATTTTCACCCTTTATCTTTTTCTCCCCAAGGGCAGCAGTGACAGGCATTGATCTACCTGACTTTTCTCCTTTTATCCTGCCAACTACCAAAACTTATTAGCTATAATCTCTGCCCCGTTCAGTGTTTGCTGTCTTTGGTGAGTGCAGGTGTATTTAACCCCCAGATGCCCCTACACACTCCCTAGCATCTAGCCTACTCAACCTTATCTCCTTATCTTATGCTTTTGACCATTTGATCTGTGTTACTTCTTGCTGAATGTCTCCAATATTTAGTGGATTCAGTCCTGGATAAAACAAGAGCTGGTGCTGCTGACGCTGCTCATCAACACAAGGTGAACTGGACATCTATTTGTCCTAGACAGTATTAGTAGAAATCAATTGCTTCATACTGGTAGTCATGATAGTGCCAGTGCAACTCCTGGAGAAGGTAATATTGTTCAGCTTCTAAACCTTAAGTTTCAATATCAGAAATATCTGTGTTTAGGGTGTAGGCTATGTGTAGGCTGATTTTGGTTGGTATTGCCACCATCCTCATTATGGTGATATGTAGTAGTCATGTGGTCAAATTCAAATATCCCTGCTAAATGTTGTGGACATTTGAAAAATATGCGAAGGCCATTATTTTTTGGTTCGTCTCGGGTGTCACAATGGGTTGGCCCCGGTTTTGTGTCAACATCAAATGAGCCTCACCTACTTTGGGGGCAACCAGTGACACTCCCAACAGATTTACATGGGACTTCTGATATAAATGATCATGGAAGGATAAGAAGTTGAAGGTTTCAAAAAGGTAGGTATGAGGAATGCCTGAGATAATTTTGCATGTCTTATCAAAATTCATTCATCCTACCTTGAACTTCTCTTCATGATTTGCCTGAGCAGATGCAACCGTCTTTGCATCCATGGAAGTGAAACGTAGGAGTGTACAGAATGCCTTTCCCACCCTAACTTCTGATAAAGTCCACACATTATCAACATTTTAATGGGCTCCTTTGAGATTTCTCTGATCTTTCCACCTGAAGAGGAATCTCTACATTCACTACAAATTTTGCTTTAAGACTCATGTCCATGGCAATCCTAGATCAAAGAAATAATAAATCAAACATCTACATAAGGAAGAAAAGTGTGTGTGGTGTACTACTGCAAACTGCTGCATAAGCACTTAAGAGTTAAGGGTCCTGTAGAATAACTTCTGTGGCAGTCTGGTGTCTCAAGCTGTGACCTTCTGTTGTCATTAAGTCTTAAGTTTAAAAGTAGTACTGAGTGTTGTTGTGTGATCAAGCCTTCATTGTCCTTGACATTCTTTTTCATTCCTGCCGAATACTTGGAAAACCTCAGAGAGGAGAATTATAAATGTTTGACAGAAGATTTCTAAAAACCCATATGCATATTTTGCAGGCCTTTTCTCACAACTTGTGAGCATAGGAGCCAACTCCTGGGGGTCGAGCTCCCTTCACCCCGCCTAAAATATTTGAGAGTGCTGGGCCCCCCAAAGTTGATGGGCATTGCCATTCAAATGGTGTGTGTGCGCCATGTCATGTGATTGATTATGCAGTGTGGGACTTACCCGCCCCCCCATATTTTACTCAAGTTGGCACCCCTGCTTATGAGTTTCTCCACTTTCAAAGCAAAATCCCACTTACCTTTAAAAAGGGAGATAATCTTATCAATATCAAAAAGCAGGGCCCAAGCATAGGAGAAAAGACATATATCCGGATATCTGAGGTGGGAGGGAGACCAAGTTACAATCCCATTTCGGGGGTGAGGCATTGAGTCTAAATTATAAACCATGTGTGATGAAATTTATAGAAATATATTTGTATTTATGTAGCTATTGTCCAGATCTTGCGAATGGGGTCATTCAGAAGCAGCGTTAGATCAAAACAAGCATTATGAACATTGAATTCCTGGCCCAGGCCTGTCTCTAGAGCAGAAAGAGGATGTTCATGCATTCAGCTTTAACTTTTAAGTTTCAGAAGCAGATATTTGTGCTTTTTTATATGGCTTGCTGGTCAGATGCATGGCATTTTAGTAGTAGTAGTAGTAGTAAGAACTACCTGTCCCATAGATCCATGTTCAGAGACAGAAGGAAGGGACAGCTGATAGAAGATACAAAGAAACACAATAATTAGGGGCATTGATTTCAGGTACAATAAGAACCACTGCTGCTAATTAGATTACGAGCCCAAAATATATGACACCAAATGTTTAGTTCACACACATACCCCACTGTACTGTCACATCTAGCTATATATAATGTTGTGAAATGTTGAATCTGAAAAAAATAATCTCAACCTACTTTGGAATTACTTATCTTATACAATAGGAGAGAAAAAGAAAGAAAGAAAGAAAGAAAGAAAGAAAGAAAGAAGCAATCTTATATGCAGAATGCATAGCCCTATGCAGTCGTTTTGCAGAAGCTGAAAGAAATTTCAGTAAACAAGTCCTAACAAACAAACAAACACCTATTCAGGTTAGGACAAGAAAGGTTAAGCCACCCATTTGGGCTACCACATGCAAATTTGCAAGTAAAAAAAATAGTATTAAAACAACAACAAGAACTGACAAAAATTGACACCACAATAATTGACAAACACATTGTGGCAATGGAACCTAGGAAAGAATTTCCCATTGTAGCACTTCACAGGGTAACTATATGGATAGGCTTTTGTGTTCTTGGAATCCATTTGTGTTAGGGTTCCAGAAGGTATGGAAAGCCCATGAACACTGGGGCCAGGGTTGAAGACCTGTGCAACCTCAGGGTCCTCCTCTTAAAATATGAAGTGATGCATCACGGAGAACTTTGTTTGGCACTGCATGAAACAGACACTGAAAATATGATGAAAACCTGTCAAGGGGATAGGATCAAAGGGTACAGAGAAGCATTATATCTGAATTGCTTAGAACTTATTAATGTGGTTCTGAATTTACAAGGAGCAAAGGGATGTAATTAAGGAGTAAGCTTTTTTCTACACATGATGCACCTCCATATGACACTTGCCTAAAGGGTGTTATTCTTTCAGTCTTATCCCCAATGCTATGAACACATTCCAACTGCATGCACCAGTTCTGTCAAATGTGGCCTCATCTGGTTTTTTGATAGGTGGAGGGAAGAACCTACGTGGCGCTGTTGTTGTTGATTTGCTCTGCTGTGTTCTTTTCTTATATTTTCTGCTGTTGTTTTGGTGGTTTTGCTTTCATATACATAGCACCTTGTGCTACTTTTGGAAACAAGTGATGCAAATGTTTTAAATGTTTTAATTGTAACATAAATCAGACAGAATATAGATGCTGAAGTATCTCCTGAAGCTGGATAATCCTGAAAGGGGGTGGGGATGAGGGGTGGGGGCAGCAACAAGGATACTGTAGTAAATCAAAGTGATTTCTATAGAGACAGAAAATTCATTTCCGTATCATGGCTGTGATTCAGCAAGGACAGGAAAAAAACAGAATGTAACTCAATCAAACGTGAAGATGAACCTGTATTTTCCTCCATCCCAATTAAATTAGAAGTTTGAGGACTGTGCAGAGGCATATCTGGTGTATGTGAAATTATAGAATGTGACCAATGAAGTTTTTGACTGTTTGATTTTTAAATCCATCATTCAAACCTCAGTTGCATTTGAGATGGATGTTTTTGCTTGCACTGTTGATGGTTTGACTTCCAAGAGCAATGGAGTAGAATCACCACCTTTCTGGCCTTCAGTCTGCATTTATTGCTATGGGGAGGGAACATAGTTAAATGCCAAATCACTTGGTTTGATGCTTAATATATTAAAATGGCTCTCCAAAATGCAGCTCCCTTTGCAATGCTACAGCTGATTGGAGTAGGCAGCAGTACTGGGCCAGACCTGACTCAATATAAGGCAGTGTTTAGGTGAGAAGAAAGATGGCAAAAGGAAGGCTTCAGTGCTTTCAGCTCTTTGCTCTGGAGCAACAGGTGAAGTCATACTGGTTTTGTGCTCAGGTCATGCTTGCCATAGATATCTGTTTATTATGGGAACAGGATTCTGGACCATTGGCCTGACCCAGCAGACTCTACTTTATTTTATTATGTTCTGTTTTCTGGAGGGGGACAAATTATTTTGTTGTTAGTTGGATTGGAGGGGCGTGTGTGTGTTGGAATCTAATGGAAGATCCCATTGTTCAAGTAGCTGGGCCAGGGCCACAAGGGCCCAAGTATGGGTTGTTAGTATAAGAAAGGAAGCTGCTGTGTGTCAGAAGGGAAATTGTTGGTCCCCCTCCCTCACTTGGCTGGTAGTGAGACAGACAATAGTGTGTGATAGAGCTGGGCTTGGAAGCAAGCAGAAGCCTGAGAGTGATAGCCAGGATAGATTCCTGCTTGAATTCAAGGCTATGACTATGGTAGAAGCAAAGCCTTCTGGGGTGTTAATGCTGAGAGCTCCCACATCATAGGCTCAGGTTGTATATATGCATAGATAAATCATATATTAGAAAGCCACCATAGTCTCCACTGTCCTTCATTCCAAGGAAACCAAACCCTGGGTAAATATCTGGAACTTCTGGAATCTCATACCACATGGAGATTGAGGTGATGTGCAACAATATTATCAGCTATTACATTCCCTTCTCTACAGGATAAAGCCCTAACCATTAGGAGAGTTCACTTCCTGTCTTTCATAACAAGGAAGAGTTTAGGTGAACTGATATTCTTCAGAGAGAGGAGGGAGAACCTTAGCAAGTCCAAGGAAGCCCCTTTGTACACTGCTTCTCTTCCCTTTGCCAAAGAAGAAAAATACACAGAACAAACTTTCTCCCAAGAGAACTACCAGGACATGGTACAAAACCTGACAAGACACATTGGCTGTCTTCTTTCCCCCCACTAAAACAGGTGAGTTGCTTCCAAACTCGTATTCGATTTAAAAAAGGTAAGGTGTGTACATAGTGGATAGTTGACATCAGTCACACCGTTGTAGTACTGTATAGTATAACCAGAAGTACCACAAATCAAGAGAGCATAATAAAGTAGTGCTATCTTGCTCTTCCTTGGAAATACCAGTAGTTACACTCTTTGATCAGACGTATTAAAGTGTGCCGACTTAAATGTCAGAGCTCCAGCACAGTGCCATAGAGAGAGTTGTTCAAAGGCAAGAAATGGCACTCAGGTTCTAACACAGATTGATTCCCCCCTCAATGACCTAGAAAACCTATTCCCTGCTTCTTCTTCATCCCCCTTCCTCTCCATCTTTTGTTAGTAATTAGGCAAAGGAGCTGGCATTTTTGTTTCACCTCCTCTAAGCTCTAGCCATAGAAAGAGCTGTAAAGTTCAAATTATGGTGTCCTCTCTAAGGAAAGGTATAGCATGAAATCTTTAGTGCCTCTGCATCAGGAGAACTTTCATTTAAAGGGCAGCCAGTCAGAACAAGGAGACTGGTGGGTTTTGAAATTCTCTAAAGGGTGAATCTTTAGTAGGAGGACAGTGCCTCCATTAACTATATGACGGTTGTGTCATCCCCAGATTTTTTTTTGAAAAAAGAAACAGACCAATGAAGGTCAGTCTTCTAGGATTGTGGCTGGAATCCAGAAGGTTCTCTTGTATGAGGAGAAGGAGCTTCCACTTCCACAAAGTTTTCCCTCCCAATTTCCACTGATTCTCTTCCCCTTGTGCCACATCCTATACTAGTCTGGAGGATCCCACCTCCCCAAGCCTCAGGACTGGCTTTTCAATGGGAGGCAAGAAAGCTTGTTGTACAAGCCAGGAATGCCAACTTGGTTCCGTGACTGTGGATGCCCAGGGTCCTGTGTGCCAAGCAGCATGCATGGCCCTGGCACCAAAAATTGTGGGTGCCCAGCCCATTCGTGGAGAATTTTGTGGGGGCTCAGGCACCCAGGGCCCCAGGGAGTTGGAACCTATGGCACAAGCAGAATTCTGCTCATGCTTTTATTCTGGATTCAGCCCTCCATGGTAGAGGAGGAGAGCAAGAAGATAAACACTCAACAAAACATCTGTTTGCTAAAATGCATTTGTACACACACAAATCTGGAAGGTAGAAAGCTGTACCCTGCCATGCTGCATTTGGAAGTTTCTGTTGTTGTCAAATGTTTAGGATTTGCCAGGAGAAATATTGTTTACCCTTGAAACATTGGTTTATCACAGAATCAAAGTAATATCTAGGCCAGTTTATGCAAGCAAATTGCATAATAGGGAAAAAAAATAGTTTTGAGACTTTGAAAAGATGAACAGTTGCCGTTTCCATCTACAGCAAAATGCAAAGCAGGCTTGTAGGTTTCTGGTCTGTCAAAATTAGGAATTGTGGTGGGAGCTTTAAAAGATAGTAAAATTACTCAAGAGTGGTGGTTCTCTTATCCATAGAATGAAGCTAATTTCACTTAATGTGAAAATCCAAATGGATTTTGAAATTATTATTCAGGCGAAGGGAAGCGAAAACAATTCTGGTGGTAAAGTCTGCATAATTTCTTTGGTGAAAGGGATCATTGCCATATATTCCTAAACCAACCCATTATTCATTACAACATAAAAACACAGGGTGGTATTTAGCTATGGCTTACTCAATTTCAGTGGACCTACTCTGAGTAAAACTTAGTTTGAATAGAGCCCACAGTAATTATGATATTTCATACCATGTTATCAAGTTGGCATGAACAGTGTAGAAAAATCACTTTAATACCTTTTGAGATTACTGAGCTAATTTATAATTGAAAGAGAAGTTGTGAAGCTTCTAGACTACAGTCTCTCTACCCACATATCAAGTTTCCAATCTGAATGGCCCTCCCTTTTACTTGTAGGAGCACCACTCCCTATATATACTGGCCCAGACCTTGCTGTTTCCATCACCAGGGCCTTCTTGTGGTCCCACTGATGGCTATGACTCGAAACAGAGCCTTCTCTGTTGTGGTGTCTCATTTATGCAATTCCCTCTTCTCAGAGGTGCCGCAAGTCAGTCAGTCTCATTATTGAAGTTTCATCTCCAAGGCTCCTGGGTGATATCGATATTTATATTTTGGTGGAAGCATCTCTACTGCTTTGGCCATCTCTTGATTTTATCTAATATTCATTTGCAAATTGTTTTATAGCGAGCATTTTAATTATTCAGCTATTGAATTCCAAATGGCCCTGCCATCCTAACTGGTTGAAGGGTAGAATATAAAGGAATGAAATAAATACATAAATTTGTGAATGAAAAATTTTGCCCTCAAGGGCAAAAAGTGTGATTAATGTCATGTGTAATTTAATGCTGCCCATGGAAAGTTTCCTGAAACTTTATGTTATTTCCCATAGACTTGCAGAGTGTGTGGTCTGGAGAGAAAGAGTGGCTAAGTAGAGTCCTGAAGGCCAAATGATGAGGTCTGGAGAATTGTGTTTGGCTTCCAGTCCACACCCCTGTGATAAAGGGTTGTTAGAGCCAGTGTGGTGTAGTGGTTAAGAGCGGTAGTCTCGTAATCTGGGTAACCGGGTTCGCATCTCCGCTCCTCCACATGCAGCTGCTGGGTAACCTTGGGCCAGTCACACTTCTTTGAAGTCTCTCAGCCTCACTCACCTCACAGAGTGTTTGTTGTGGGGGAGGAAGGGAAAGGAGAATGTTAGCCGTTTTGAGACTCCTTAAAGGGAGTGAAAGGCGGGATATCAAATCCAAACTATTATTATTATTATTATTATTATTATTATTATTATTATTATTATTTTGCCAGTGCCGTTCTGGAGTCTTTCTAAGCATGGGGTTGAGTGTTCCTTTGCTATATTATTCCTTTGCTGTTGTTTGGGAGGCTAGGCCTGAGAGTGCTTTGGATCAGGAATAATGCCAAGTAGGTGATGAGGCGAAATGGCTGATGTTCTCACAGCTGAAGGAAGACGTAGACTGTGAAAGGCTATAGATCTGCAGAGGAAAGCACACTTGGCATTCTATGGAGCTAGGGGATGAGTGGGTGGGTGTAAATAAATGTTTAATATATTTTCACTTCTCTTCTTTTTTAGCAAGCAAAGCCATCAGCAATATTTTATTTCATTAGGCGTTCACACATCTCATTGTTATGATAATTTCATTTTTTCCTGAGAACAAAGTAGCTGATCAATCCTAGAGAGAGAGAGAGAGAGAGAGAGAGAGAGAGAGAGAGATCATACTTCCAGTACCGCTGAAAGGTCAAAGCAGAATTGTAAGAGGCTATATTGGGAGCCACTGTGCTCTCAAAAGAGTGCAATGATATTACGGATCTGCAGACAAGTACTATACATCTAAATTGAGCCCTAAGCAGGAGATTGATTGCTCCAATGACAGCTGGCTAAAAAAAGAAGCTGTGATTTGAAAAGTGAAATATAGGAAGATTTATCTCATACTTATGCATCTCCAGCTAAAGAGAGATATACGGCATGACAAGATCCTATAACCGTCTGTAACTGGCCATGCAGAATTAGAATTAAAGTGCATTGGAGAAAGGGAGGGAGAGAGAAGCTTCCCTGAATTAATGATCATTGGAGAGGCTCAGTAGGACCTCATTTCTCTTTTTACCTATATTGCCCATTTATGTAAAATACCTTATGAATTTTACTTGGTATTAAGGACTATCATTCCAAAGAAGGCTGTTTATTCTGGCAGCACACACACACACACACACACACACACAAAAAAAATATTATAGACAGTGTCTGATTTTAAAGAAATACAGCAAGGTTTCTTTTATAATTGGCCAATCTTTTTTTAAAAAACACCTTTGAATAATGGATGAAGCTATATAATATGCCAGAAATAATTAAGGACCTATCCTAGTCATTTGAGGTATTAGTTCAATGTCAGTCACTGAATACGCACACACACACATACATTGGTTTAAACAGCCCTGTCTTTCTTGCCCTGTGGAATGCAGCTGTTAAGAACTGAAACCAAACAACAACAACAACAACAACAACAACAACAACAGGAGGAGGAGGAGGAGGAATGCCAATATTTTCAGCAGTCCTCAGCATGTTTGCTCAGGAGTAAGTCCAGCTGTGTTCAATGGGGCCTGCTCCCAGATAAGTGTGAATTTATAGCTGCAGCCTCAGTTTGTATAATAATTCAAGAGGAGCCAACATGTATCTTCCTGCAGACACATGTAACTACTGGCTGCTCTCTTCCTCCTGAAATTAGGCCTGAAAGAAGAAGTCTATTGTAGCCAGTACCATAGTTTACAATCTGTGGTTACTTGCGGTGTGCGTTGTGTGTGTGTGTGTGATACCCACAAAAGTTTCTTTGGTGTGTAAATGTTGTAAATGATGGTTGATGACCTCTGTAAAAATGAGGTTTATTTCCAGGCTCAGAATCAAAAGATATGGTTTGTGAGAACCATTTGGAGAGGTCCTTGTGGATGCTGCCATCTGTGTGTGGGTGGCAACCAAAAATCATTGGACATAATCATATACATGATTATGCCTATGCCTATGATCCCAAGTGGTGTGTTTGTTATGATGCAAGGCCAGGCCTCGTGTGGGGATTATACAGAAGGCTAGGCCATACCCATGCTTGTTTCTAAAAAAAATGTTTAGGGGTACTCTCATTTTGACTCAAGAAAATCACAATTTTTATAGTTCAAATTGGGAAAAATAAATACAATAAATGGACAAAAGTACAAAGATTCACAAAATGTTAAGGGGTATGTGCACCCTCCCAGGAAAAAAAGCACTGGCCATACCATATAAAAGACTCTGGCTGTGCTATAATCAGTAGAGATTGACAGGCAGAGCAGGTGGGGCTGCATTGCCAGCCTGACTTCAGAGCACCATGCAACACTGCTGGTTATGAGAGGCAGAGGAGCGTCAGGGAGCTCAGCATGGTGCATGCGCAGTGGCAGAGTCAGTCAAATGCTGCTGATCCTGTACCTGCACCATGCCGAGCTCCTCACTGCCACATCTTCCCATCTCAGTAGCCATAAGTGATATATGGCACTGGGAAAGGTCTGAAGGCCTGTGTGTTTGGCTGAAATCACAGTCTTCCCCATGCTCCAGGTTCCTGCTTATGAGAGGATAGTAATCATGTTCAAAGCGGGAAGGTTATGGTGTTCCCCTGTCATGTTCCCCTGAACATCACCTTCAGGTGCAGAATTTGTGAATGCTTGAATGCTGATTTCCAGAAAGTCAGACTTCACTTCTCTATATAGAGCCTCATTTCATATTATAAGAGAAGTAGAATGTATTTTGTAAACCTACCAGTAAGTACAGGGCAGTAAATAATAATAATAATAATAATAATAATAATAATAATGATAATGATGATGATGATGATGATGCAGTTCCCTTCAAAGTCTCTCAGTCCCTCCCTCCCTCCCGCTTCCTCCTTCTCTCACATTACTTTACTTTTCATAAAGTTTTCAGCACTGACGGACAGCCATCACACTCTTTTTTTAAAAAATAATATTTATTACTTTTAAATCTTACAAAAAAGAAAGAAGAGAAAGAAAACAAAAAAGAGAAAACAATACAATACAATATATAAACAATACAAAACACAACTTTAACACATTAAACTAAACACAATAAACAAAACAAAACAAAACAAAAACAATTTAAAAGTATACATCATACCTTTTCCATACTCTATCTTTCATTCCCTTGTTTCATCGACCTCCTCTCACCTCCCTCTTTGTATTCCACTTCCATTAATTGTTTCAGCAATTCCTTTCCATCTTTCTCTATTTTCTATCATATAAATGTCTTAACAGATTTTTAATCTTATTTCCATTAAAACTAGTATACTTATTTAAGCTTAACTCCTTATAACATTTCTACTAAGGCCATAAAATTTCATTCCAACATTTTTCTATCACTCATTAATTTTACAATATTTCTATATATAGACTTTAAATTTTCCAATCTCCTTCCACCATCTCCTCTCCCCGGTCTCGGACTCTGCAAGTCACTTCCATCAACTCCATACAGTCCATCAACCTGGAGATCTTATATCCGAGGCTCTTAACTCTTTTCCAAGTCCCTTCTGCAGGTCTTCTTCATATTCTTTGATGCTATAGAGCAGATCTTGGGGAAACTTCGACCTAACAATACTTTTGTTCCTTCTCGACAGGTCAGCCAAATTTCCATAGTTAAAGCTAAAATCCATGAAGTATTTCAGGACGTGTTTCAAGGTTCCTCCAAATCCAAAGGCCCCCAGAACTCCAGTCTCCTCCTGACCCAAGTCCATGTCCCAAAAGTCAGTTAATCCCTGCATGGAGGGATCTTTCCAGCTTTCCTTCTCCAGTCCTCAAAATCTGACTTTTTCTAGATTCAATCATAAAAGGCCTCAACTTATAGTCCTCAATTTGCCCCTGTAAGGCTAAGGCTCCCACTTGTATTACTTTAGGTTCGACAACAACAACTTTCTCCCTCTCCTTCTCCACATTTCGTTCTGCTAAAGTAGATTCCTGTAGCAAATCCTGAATAATTTCTGTATTGGTGCTCACTTTTTGTCCCAAGTTATCAATTTTAGTAGCCATAACATCCGTCTTCTTGTGAAGCTGTTCCAACGAATAGCTTATCTTGCATAATGCAATCACTAAGGCTTCTCCTGTCGACATTCTTAAATGGTCCAAGGTCAATCCTTGATTCTCACAGTTCTTATCCTGCAGCTGGAGATTCCCCAGCTCCACTCTTGTAACAGTTTCAAAAGCTCCCTCTAGAGGGAAACAGTCTCCACTTGTATCAATCCTTTCAAGCACAGTTCCAAAAGTAAAGTTAGTTTCAATTTTCAGTTACTTTTCCTCCTTTTTAAACACAGAAGAGGGCAATGGAAACAATATATTTCTCTTATTTAACTAACTGTCAACATACATTTTATTCACAGTCAATGAACTCTCCCAAAACGTCAATCTACTGGCAGCCCGTTTCCAGGTTCAGAGCAGTGGTAATTTAATTTTTATCACTCTCTCCTGCAGGCTTACACGATCCAAAATTTCCCCCCTCTTCTCCTGCTTCCAAGGGGTGTTTAATGATTTTAATCAATGGAAGTTTAATCCTTTACATAAGGCTTTCCAAGACCTTAGCTTGCAGCTTCTTTGCTTCAGTCTATTTACAAAAGGGGAAGGTGGACTTCCTATTTGAAACCTTCCCATTTCGGTACCAAATTAAGACGTTTGTAAATCCAATTTTCCATTCTACTCACGGGTAGTTGTTTAGAGTCAAATTGTGCACAGGAAAAAGTCAGCACTAGCCATCACACTCTTGATCAGAGTTGTCCAAACTTTTTTTAAAGAGGGCTAGATTTGATGAAGTGAACATGCATGAGGGCTGACCAAAGTTGAGCTTTTTTTAGGACTGAGGTTGTTGAACTTTTTTAAAGGATTTTTACCCCAGGAAGTAAACTGCCACAAGGGCCGGATTAAACTAACTGGTGGACCGGATTAGGCCCCCAGGCTAGACTTTGGACTGCCTTCTCTTGACATGCACATACAGCAGCGACTGCAACTGTTGAATGGACAATGTGTTCTGATTCCTTGTATACCCTCTCCTGAAAAGTAGACCACCAAGCCAGATGGATAGGACTTCATGAGTCTAAAACTTTTTGAAATTAAATTAAAATTCTGCTAATCAGGGCAATGGTTGGTGGAGCAGCAGCTAAATGGCAGTGTTAACTTATCCACAGAGTCATCTTTGTAAATTCAAGTAAGAAGAATCAGTTACTATTTTCACCACATTGTTCCTGGAAGATCAATTTATATATATATTAATTTGTTCTCAGTGGCAATATTTATTTTCTATTGTTTAATCTCTCAAGTTCCCCCCTCCAACACACACACACACACATTTTTTTCCCATTCTGCTTCTAATTAACATTTCACATCTCTTAATTTATTTCCTGGATTTCAGTAATTTAGTCCCATGAAGACTTCAAAGGGGGGGGGAGGAGAAGAAGAAAAAACCAGTGCACATTTTGAGCAGATTGCTTAATTGCTTAAGTAGTTAATTTGATATTACACAGAAGCTCATACATAGCGAGCGGTCTTTAACCTTTTAAAATTCCATCTGAAGATATCTGAAGATTAGAGCTCAGAAGTATTGAAAATCTTTTAATACCCAATTGTTTGTTGGGCTGTTATGAGATGCATTAAAAGAAAGAGGTAACTCATGTATTTATGTACTTTAGTTCCAGCTTTGTGTACTGCTAATGTGCGACAGCTCCCTAAAGGCAGTGTCTTTTCATCTAATACACTCTGAAATCATAGCTATCTATCAGCATCTTAGTTTGACAAAAGAAGAACTACTCTGCATGGCTCTTTGGAGGCAATTCATAAGCATAGCAGCACCCATTTCGTACCTTGGGGGAAGAACCTTGTCAGATGTTTAATCTAATCTGTATAACAAATTACAGGTTGCATTTTCTTTATGTTTTTCTTGCTTTCTTTCAAGCCTTTTCTCTTCATAACTTCACAGAGGCATTGGGATAAAAGTCTTCTAAAAAATTCCCACTTCCTACACAACCAAAGGAAAGACACTCTGTTTTCCTTTGTATCTGCCCAACCTTGGGCACCTCCAATGGGTCCTTTAATAGAAGAGGAATATTCTCATCGCTGGATGACAAGAAGCCCCAGACCAAATTTTCTCTTTTATCCTGACAACAACCTTACTAGATTGGGCTGAGGTCATCCAGTGAGCTTCATGGCTTGAGCTGGGATTTTAACCCTAGTCTTTCCCTTCCTAGTTCCGCTCACCACTGCAGCAGTTATCACAACAAATTATCACAGCGAGCAAAATACAAGCAAACCCACCCACCCACCCCCATTTATGCACGTTCAATGTGTGTTTACATGCATCACTCAGAACCCAGAAGTGATCCAGAAATGTCATAAAGACATCACTGAAATGTCACTAAAAGGGCGGAATGGGGTGTTTGCAGGGTTGAAGGGGAGGAGGAAGGGTGGAGATCAGCAGTGGTTTGAGGAAGGTCAAAGTGCAGAGACAGATGAACAGAAAAGTTGGGAGATGTTGGGAGAAGAGAGGGGAGCCAGCTGACACGTTATCACTGGAGAGTATTTCAGACACTCCTTCTCCTAGAACTCGTCGTTCATTGAGGGTGCAAAAGCAAAGGACTCAGAGACTATTAGGCCCTGGCAGCCACCGTAAGGGGAAGTGCTGTTGCTAAAAAGGGAGGAGCGAGGAGTGAAGAGCTCAGCTGGAACAACACAGTTATGGGAGAGTGACCGGATTTCTTTGTCTCTTACCATGATGTTTGAATAAACTCATTAATAAGAACTCTCTTTGTTTTTTCCTGCTTTGCGCTGCCACCGGGGGAGGGATAGCATTCCCCAAGCCTGACAGCAGACTTTTAAGTGGGTTTCAGTTATACATGATTTCACTGACATGTGCAGTGCCTTGGAATGTAACCCCCATGTAAAGGGAGGAGGATGTCTGTACAAAAACTCAAGACAAGTCAGCTTCAAATCATTGTTGGTTTGCTAATATTGTTTCAGTTAACAGATGCTAATCAAACAGCAACTTCTCACAATTGGGTTTGCAAGAACAGCAATATTTTGCAGACTTGAGGGAGGCAGTTTAGGTTCTTAGAGCCCAATGCTCTAATGACTAAGGTGAGTTCACCCCTATTGTGTGTGTGTGTTTATCTGCCAAATGAGGATAAATCTTCATGTATCAGACCAAGGAACCCCCAAGGGATTGCTCAGGTGGTACAACATAAGACTCTTAATCTCAGGTTCCTGGGTTCGAACCCCATGTTGGGTGAAAGATTTCTGAATTGCAAGGAATTGAACTAGCTGATCCTTGTGGTCCCTGCCAACTCTACAATACTATGATTCCATGAAGTGGCTTTAGTCCATGAAAATGTAAGCCACAAGAAATCTGTCAAAACTTAAAGATGCTACAAGACTTGGTTCTTTACGTTATACCTGTGTTTCATTCAGATTTTGTAGGTAATTTCTGCCATGCCATATACTTTTAAATAATAGATACGATGGTGCAAAATGCAGCCAATGGCATGAAGATGCATGCCAAGATTGATGTCAACATAAATGGACCAATTGGTTCCTTACTAGAGCAATAAACACAAATAGATAGAATGTTGTCTACTACTGAAGCTATGTGAAAAACAGACAATTCTCCTGATGCATCAGGATCCCCCAAATTGCTTCAAAATGCCAATTTCCCAAGAGGCATTCATTTACCAGGTGTTCAGTTGGCCTTTTTTATGAAATAAACTTTACAATATAATAATAATAAACCTTTATTGTCACTATATTGTCACTATACCACCTGTGTGCAGTGAAATTAAACGAGCTCCCCCCATACACTTGTTCACTCTCTGTGTGCTTGTCAGAAGTCAATTACACCACTATTTTTTTCCATTCAGCAGCCCAACAGCCCATGGATAAAAACTGTTCTTTAACTTGTTGATGTGGCTGACTATACTTCTGTCCAGTAGTGATGTATGGAAGTGAGAGCTGGACCATAAAGAAGGCTGATCGCCGAAGAATTGATGCTTTTGAATTATGGTGCTGGAGGAGACTCTTGAGAGTCCCATGGACTGCAAGAAGATCAAACCTCTCCATTCTGAAGGAAATCAGCCCTGAGTGCTCACTGGAAGGACAGATTGTGAAGCTGAGGCTCCAGTACTTTGGCCACCTCATGAGAAGAGAAGACTCCCTGGAAAAGACCCTGATGTTGGGAAAGATGGAGGGCACAAGGAGAAGGGGGCGACAGAGGACGAGATGGTTGGATAGTGTTTTCGAGGTTACCAGCATGAGTCTGACCAAGCTGCGGGGGGCAGTGGAGGACAGGAGTGCCTGGCGTTCCCTGGTCCATGGGGTCACGAAGAGTCGGACACGACTAAACGACTAAACAACAACATACTTCTGTATTTCCTGCCCGAAGGTAGGAGATTAAAGAAGTGCTGGCCAGGGTGTGAGTCATCCCTAAGAATTTTCCTTCCTCTCCTCCGGCAGCAGTCTCCCACGATGTCATCTAGTGAACTCCGGGGACAGCCCATGATGTCATGTGCTGTACTCACCACCCTCTGTAGGGACTTCCTGTCCGTGGCTGTCAAACTAGCGTACCACACTGTAATACAGTATGAGAGGACACTTTCTATTGTGGATTGGTAGAAGGAGATCATCAATTTTTGTTTGACATTGTTCTTTCGCAAGACCCTGAGGAAATGGAGCCTCTGTTGGGCCTTCCTAACCACCTGGGTTAGCACAAGACTCTATAGTGCTCTTGAGATAAACAGGGTATGCTTTTCATACTGTGTTGTTCAGAATACTGAATCAATTAGCCTTTTATTGTTCTTATTTTATAAGATGCATGGATTCACTTTGAGTTTGTAGTTTTACGGGAAGAGTGGCTGGGTTGTAGCTCATGGACTATGGGTGACTCCTGGGTGAGAATCTGCTAGACTTATCACAGTGTTTGGTAATTGTAGAAATGGGATGCTAGGCTGGATGGGCTTTGGGGTTGATCCAGTAGGGTTCTTGTAATGTTCTCATGGTATACTCCACCATATCTGAAGGCAGCAGGCTAGTGTAGGGGGTACAAGACTAGCAGCATGGCACATTGTACAATAGCAGGTAATGGCCATAGGGCTGTTGCCACCTCACCCAGAATCTGCCACCTGAGGTGGTTGCTTCATTCTATCTAATAGTCACTTCACATGTAGATTTTTCCAAGTTTATTGTGTGCGAATCTGGAGAAATTTCTTCTTCTTCTTCGTGTGGGTGACCTATATCAATGCTTCTAGTCAATTTCCAACATACAAAATAAAAGAATCCAGTTGAAATTCAATAAATACTATCACAGAAGAACACCAGCAACCCACCTTTCTATTATACAAAACTATATATAAAAAGTGTCCCCGTCCAAAATAAGTGAAATAGTAACCACAACAAGCAACATTAGAAATCCTCAGCAGGAAGAAGATGTTGACTCTAACACCAATGGTACCATTGTTAAAAGTAATGAAACTGCTAAAATGTATTAAAAAGCTTGGAGAAATATATTTGCCTGATGCTGAAAAGATTGTACAGAGGGTGCCGACAAGCGTCTCTGGAAGAATAAGTCTATTTCTGGCTATATATTTCTCTCCCTTCTCCTCTCAAGTACAAATGCTCTCCTGCTTCTCTTTTTGGTGAAACCATCATACAACATCCTATCTGCACCAGTATCAACTCTAACTGTGTTTAGAATGCTAGAAACCTTAGGTCTTTACCAGGCCAAAAAATCAAAGCTGAATTTCTTAAATGCATCAGGTTCAATAAAGTTTCTTCTTCCTCCTCTATTATTTTAGCTAGGTTGTGCTCTTAATTTTTAAGGTATGGGCCATTATAGGTGTGTAGTTCAACACAGGGTTTCTCCACCTTGCAAAGGGCATGGCTCAGCTGTATAGCAGTAATTGGTGAATTATATTAAAGAAGGGGTTTTCCAGCCAAATCTGGTAGTGCTTTGGCCAAAGTTATATTTTCCTTTCATTATTGCCATTCTCCCATTTAATTTACTTCTGGAATTTATTAATTTTATGTAAATGTTTGATCTCTCAATCTTTTCCAATTTTACCCACTTTAAAGATCACGTGGAAAGATGCAAACATACATTCAAACCAGCCTGTGAGCAGACTTTATGCAAAAGAGAGAGAGGCTTATGTAAATATTAGCTGATGGGTTCCAAAGGACAGGCCTTTGAAATCCTAGGGGTTTGAGGAGGGGGAGACTAGAAAATTAAGCAGCACTTGGCTAAATGTAAATATATTTCCCCCTTCCTGTGTATGGCTTTTTCAGTAATTACTTTTATGACCTTTCGGCAGCATCACACAAAAGCAAGGCCCACTTCTTAGTGCAACAAAACTGCCTTTTTTCAAAATGTTGTCATAAAAATTTCACAGCATCTTTCTCCCTCCCTCCCTCACCCTCTCTCTCTCTCTTCCAATGAATGAATTGCTTGGATTGCTTCCCATTTCAACATGACTCATGTTTTCTAATAACTTCCATGGCTTAAAAGGAATAAAGAAATAGGCTGGATCATCCCTAAGGTTTATTGTGCTGGAGCTCCAGAGACTAATTTGAGCCGAAGAGCAGAAGGGATTGGCCTTGGGATGTATTGCTCGTTTCTGGAACATGGTAAGAAATAATGAAGTACTTTGGAGATTGTGCAGAGTGCCTTTTATCTCTGACAAAGCACCCATAGCTCCTCTCTCTTTATCTGTAATAAGGGATATGGGCCTCCTTCCAGGACCAAGGTGCTAAATTCCAGTGTGCTAGTCCCGTGGGTTTCCATGAGGCAAGGTCCGAGTCCAGTCCGAGGTCGAGGGTGCAATATAGAGGCTGTCCGTCAAAGCTGAAGCTGGGTCCAAGGCAGAGAGTCGGGTGAGGTCAAGAGATCCGGCAGGAAAGGGTGCAGGCAGGAACTGGCTACCAACAACGTTGCTCCCACAACTTGGGACTGGGGCTGGCTGGCTTTTATCTGCCCCAAGGCATAGGGCAGCCCCAGTCCACAGGGGACTCTCCTTTCCTGGCCTGGAGGCGAGCACTCCGCCTCTCTGCCCTGAGCCTCTGCAGCTCAGGAGAGGCTGGAGGGTTACCGGACCGTGAGGCAACCTCAGCCTCCCCTGACAGGGCTGAGAGTGGAGCACCTGCAGGCAATGGGTCCTCCATCACCTCAGGAGCCAGAGCAGACTCAGCTGGTGCCTGCACCTGAGGATCCAGTGCTGAGAACCCTTCAGGCTCAAGCTCCAGCCCCGGCTCAGCTGGTTCTGGAGGATGGGAATCCTGTGCAGGCTGGGATTCCTCAGGTTCAGCTTCCGAGTCCGAATCCCAGGCCATCACATCCAGCCAGGTTTCACCCCTGTCATCTCATACTACAAATAACAATGCACTCAGGTCCCACTACCCAATCGTGAAGAATTAGTAACTGAACATTACTATATGCACATTAGATTCATGTTGACTGTACTGGCTACCAATTAGTTTCCAGGCCTAATTCAAAGTGCTATAAAGCATTAAACAGCCCAGGACCATAATACCTTAAGGACCACCTCTCTCCATAGACCCTGCAATCATCATCTGAGGTCGTTCTTAATATGCCTGCACTGTGAGATGTCTGGAGGGCAGCAACACAAGAACAGGCCTTTTCTGTGGAGGCTCCTCATTTGAGAAATGCTCTTCCCAGGGAGGCCTGCCTGGTGCCTTCATTACATATCTTTGTGCACCAGGCAAAACACTACTCTTCTCCTAGGCCTTTAGCTAATTTAACAATAAACAGCCTTTTAAGTTGGGATGGGGTATTGTTGTTGTTTGTTAGTTTGGTATGTATTTTTGTGTTTTTATACTGTAAACTGCCCCTTGATCCTTGGACGATATAAAAATTTAATTAATAATAATAATAATAATAATAATAATAATAATAGACATCCAAACAGCTGGATGGACCTGCATGAGGTACTGTAAACAGATAAGCAGCCTTTAAAAAGCCTTACTTTTTTGCTGGTCCACGGCAGCCATTTTATCAGAAACTATGGTGGGAGGAAGCAAGAGATTGGACAAATAAGAGAGCATTTTTCCCCTTCCTTGTCTGCCCTTTTGCAAGATACCAGAGGGGTTTCCTGGGGTTTCCCAGGGCTTTTAGTCATTTTTTTTTTGGGGGGGGGGAAGGGGAGGTCACATTAGAAACAATTAGAAATTTCCCCAGAGTCAATGGAAATCACTGACTCGTTATATGGACGCTTGCATAACAAATGATTTCCAACATTTGCATTGTGGATGGATAATGAGCTCTGTGTTTACAAGAAAATAGCACTAATAACTATATACCCCCCAGTTGCTTTATTTGCTTGTTTCCATTTCTTTAATTCTTTAATTTCTTTAATTTAATCTGCTTTCATTCCGTTGCATTTATTTACTGGCAATTTATCACGATGCACTAGATGCTGCTATAAATTGCATATTATATCATCTCAGTATTGCCAGTTAACAATTTTCATATTGCCTTTACTCTACTGTTATTTCATTGCCTTTTTCATGCCCATTTCATCTTCATCTTCATTTTCTTTTTTTCTTTTTTAAATTCTTTTTTTATTAATTTTTCATTAATAACAATCCAATGGAGGCCACATTAATACAATGCCAAATCACAATACAATCAAAAGAGCCAATTAAACAATTCCGAATTAAACATTTTTGGATGACTTCCCTGGTTCTGGCTACCAGGAGTTGATGTTATTGCTTGATCCTGCACCAATTTTCTTAATTAATCCAAGGTCCACAATTCCGATCTTAATCCTTTGTTCTAGCAGCCGCTGTGTTTAATAAATCCAAATCCATTAACTTGTATAGGGGATTTATATCCTGTAGCTGTGTGGAATATTTGTTTACCTTCTTCACTTCCTTCATGTTGTAACCAGTCAATTTTTCTTCAGCATTGCCCCTCCTTCGAAAGCTCTTTACTAGGTGTGTCACAAGTCCATTTTGCCTATCTGAAACTGAAAGCAGAAAGAAGTCCAGCTGCAACTTCTGGCTTACTTTCAGTGCTCATCTCCTTGTTTCTTCTAATGAGCTGGTGTCTCACCAAAACCATCATAAATCAGAACCAGAGCTCTCTACAAATAATCACAGTATTCCACACAGTCTATTCTTTCAAGCACTCCGTAAAGAAAATTATAAGTCCTTCTTGCATTCCTTATATAGTTGTAATCCGTTAGTAATTTCCTTCCATTAATAATTGATTCTTTTTCAGTGAAGGCTTGCCAATTCATAGCAAAAATAATGTATAAAGAGAACAAAGGCTCCCTCACTTACGTAGCATTTCAATTACGATGACGAGGGTCCTCTCCAGATCAAAACCTTGGCACTCAGTGGCTGATTCATTTCACAGGTTATCTTTCTCCTTCTTCCAAAACATGTCTGTTTCTGATGTCCATATTCAGATACATCTTAAAAGAAACAGAGATACCTCTGTTCATGGCAACCACATTGGGAGTTTCCAATACATGCAGTGCTATGCCCTCTGCGTCTCTGCCCTCGTATTCCATTGGAGCGAGAAGCAGTTATGATCCATGAGAGAAAGCTCCCCCCAACCCAGGGGTAGGGGGCTTGCAAGGATAATTACTCCCAAATTAACTGCATGGATGGCATCCACTACCATGGGATCAGCAGTTTGCCATGGTGACTGCACCGGAAGTCCCCATTTCATCTTCATTTTCTCTAATTTGTGTCCTCCTTTTCCCCAACTTTTAATATCTGATCCTGCTATCATTATTTGGCAGGAATTGGTAACAAATAATCCCGGCCAAAAATGCAAATAGATGAGAGAGAGAGAGAGAGAGAGAGAGAGAGAGAGAGGAGGAGGAGGAGGAGGAGGAGGAGGAGAACAAGAAGAAGAAGAAGAAGAAGAAGAAGAAGAAGAAGAAGAAGAAGAAGAAGAAGAAGAAGACGACGACGACAAATATGTTTGGCCATAGATGATGATCTGGCACCTAGTTGGAAAGAAAGCACAGGTACTAGATTACAAATCTATTTGTTGCTGGGGGGAAGGGGAATAACCTGTTGTGTACACCTACAGTGACGGGAGTGAGTGTCATGATGTGGTTCTGTGAAAACAGGAGGATATTAGGATTTCAGGGAAAACAGAGATTCCAGCCAAAAAACTAAGAGACTCTCCCAATTCAGATGTCCACACCTAGCTCAGGGACACGGGAATAGGTGAATCTGTAGGGTTAAGTGATTTAAGGGTCAGGGCCTGTTGCCTTTTCTGTGCATGGAGACCCCTTCACATGGATAGCACATGATGTGGTCCTTCTTATAAGCAAGGATCAGACTACATCCGAGACACAGAAGCAGATGTAGTGCTTCTTCCTCTTTTGGCTGAAAAAGCTGCTTGAAATGCTGGAGGAGAGGAAACTTCACCGCTTTGGCGGCCATTGCAGACATACACTTGAAACATTGTGAAGTGAAATCTGTTTCAGAGGGGATTTCCATCTGCTCTTGGCTCCCTTTATCTCTCTTGAATGGCTACACAATTTAAATAAGACAAGTCCAACATTTCTAGGTGGACCAGTGGGGATATTTAGCAATTCCAAAAACTGGTTGTATGAAGCATATCTAGCTGTTTCAAGATGAGTTTCAGAGTGTTCTGCCCAGCATCTCTCTTTCAAAATCTTGGTCACAGTGATTTTGGATTTACCATATTTAATAAGCATGACTCCACGCTTTCAGACCAATTCCCAGCTCATAGTTTTACATTTCACACTGTGTAAACAAGCAAAGCAACATGATCCACTCTTTCCTCTATTTTTTTCTATTGATCTCCAAGGATGATCACAACTCACAACTATAGTTGTTTTCATTATATACGCCCTAAGCATCCCTTTGATCTCCATGTCAAACAAAAGTGGATCTTCCATAGTTCAGTATTTACAATACGTGTCATTTGAAGTTAACATATTCTTATGAGTTTGGGGTGGGGGAAAGCTGTATGCCAGAACCCTTCTAACCCCTGGATCCAACAGGTGTTAAGCCAGGCTGACTTCCTAATGAGAAGATCACCTGTGTGATGGGTCATTAAAGGGAACAAAGGGTGTAGATCTGTGTGAGATTGCAAATGTGTAGGGTCCCCTCCCCCAACTTGTGGATAGTTATGTAGAAGGGCAAGGCCAGAATTGAGACCAGGGAGTTTGAAGTGATGTGAGTGGCAAGCAAAGCAGGAAACTGGGAACTGTGAGAGGCAGAGCAATGATTAATTTCTGTTTGAATCCAAGGCTGTGGCTATGGGGGAAGCAAGGCCCTCTTGGGGAGTTAATACTGTGAACCCCTCCATCATAGGCTAAGGTTACATATATATCTGTAAACAAACCATATATCATAAAGATACCACTATGCCTCATTCTGAAGGAAAAAATGAACTCCTGGCAAGGCTGGATCTCCTGAAATCTCACACTGCTCAAATATTGGGGTGGCATGCAACAATATCTTATAATCTCAACCTTCTGGCTTGCCCTTGTGGGCTTGCAGTTTGGGAGACCAGTTCTTTCCTTTGTGATGAAGGTAATTTCAGAAGACCTGGAGCACGTTGGAAGAGCCCACACTGTGGCTCATTCCTACACCAGTTTTATACTGCCTAGAAACTGAAGCAATGCTGGTATGATACACATGCCCCATGGGCTTCGTACTTTTCAGCTTGGGAAGGAACCCTTAGATTATAAATGATGTGGACAACCTTAGATGTCAGTCTAATTTCAGATACTCCAACAACGACAATGCCTCCCATAGATCTGGCAGTTGTGCTGGAGGTGAGGGGTTTTCCTGGGCTTGGGATAATTAATAATAATAATAATAATAATAATAATAATAATAATAATAATTTATTTATACCCCACCTGTCTGGCCGGGCCTCCCCAGCCACTCTGGGCAGCTTCCAACACGATATTAAAAACACAATAAAACACCGAACATTAAAAACTTCCCTAAACAGGGCTGCCTTCAGATATCTTCTAAAAGTCAGATAGTTGTTGATTTCCTTGACATCTGGTGGGAGGGAGTTCCACAGGGCAGGCACGACTACCAAGAAGGCCCTCTGCCTGGTTCCCTTGAGGCTGGACCTCAGTGTCTGGAGTTAACGCTTTTCGACTTTCCCCAGAGCCAGGAAGTAGATCACAGCTTGCCTGCTTATTTGACCAATGGCAGGTGGACTATGGCACTGCTCCCCTCCCCCAGGGCAGATCAGGCTTCATTCTGGTCCACCCCATGGGTTTTTAATCCCGGGGCCTAGTCCACCACCTAGTCCAGTTTTGAAAAAAAATTGTACATGTTTCATTTGTTGTGTAATAATGCTTACCAATGTAACATAGAGTTAAAGTCGTAGTGATTAATTTATTTTCCAAATAAACACACAAAACCAATAGCACATTCTTAAATAGCAGTAACTAATAAAGGGAAAGGTTATATATATATATATATATTAAAAATGTATGGTTTATTGTGAAAAGTATTTTTATCTACTTTAAAGATTAAAGAAAACCCAAATCATTGGAAAGATGAATAATACTTCCCTGCCTCCCTGCTCTCCGTCAGTCATTTTTAGTCAAGAGATTGAGCTCCAGTGTATGTGTGCATTTGTGTTCTTATTTACCTGGAAGCATCAAAAGCACATGCAACAAGGTCATTATGGAAGGTGGTGGTGGGGAGACTTGCAATTATTTCCCACGACTGTCATTAATTCCTAAGCAGAGCAGTCTTCCTTGAGATAAGCAAAGAGCAGCCTTTCAAAAATAGAATACTGGTGCTTCTTGTGTAATATCAAAGGATACGGGTGAGTGGGTAGTTCTGGATGTGAAAACATCAGATCCCAGGTGTCAATCAACATTTCCACGCAGACAAGCTTTGACAGTGTTACGGCTGTGGAAATAAGGAGGTCTGAAACCTAGTGGCAAATACTGAAGTAGATTTTCTTGATGCAGAACTGGATAACAATATGCTGCCAAAAAAGCAGACACATGCCTTTCAAAAAGGTAGGGTAGTCTATGGAATTCCTTCTCTGCCCTCCACCCCCAAATTAAAGTACGAATAGCTCTCTCTCATAAATGTTGATATCATGAGCCACGATTATACCATCTGTGAGTGTTTAGGGCAGTAAGGTGGGGACCTGTAGCCCTCCAGAATTTCTTAGACTACAACTCTCACCATCCCTGATCACTTGTCATACTGATCGGGGCTAATGGGACTATGAGTCCTCCACCCCAGTTTAGAGGGGGGTGTCTCTCTGTCAGCAAGCAAAACCATTACTATGCTTGAAGAGCTACTTGGCACATTTTGTTTACCCTGGAAGTATGGCACATGGGAAATGTCAATGTTTGGATTTTCTGAGGTGCTGTACACATGATGACTCTGTCCCAATACAGCTGTGAAAGTCCACCTAAATACTACAGTATTCTTTATGGATATTTTCATCCCAATTCAGGCTGTGTAACTGTGTGCAAGAATAAAGTGGGGCACATTGTTGCTATCGAGGCTGGCCCAAGACATTTTGCTGCCTGAGGCAGAGGATGAGGTAGCCTCCCGCTCCCTTCTATGTACAGAAGCCAATGGAAGACCGTCTTCTCCACACCACCAATAAGTAGCAAGTTTGCTGAAACTGTAGCTGCTTACAGGAGCAGAGCAACACAGACACCAAGCTTTGTACAGAAATGTATTTGTAGAAAGATGGGGCATATACATAAACTATGGACTCAGCTACACTCGTCAATTATATTGTTATAACTGTGTTATAAACATGTAGAGCAGTGATCCGTCGCCAATGGGGTTTTTCCATTAAGAGCATATTGTTTCTATAGTCCAGGGGTAGTCAACCTTTTTATACCTACCGCCCACTAATGCATCTTTCTTAATGGCAAAATTTCCTTACCGCCCAGCAGTACTCAATGGAAGGAGGATTCAGCTTGTACCATAATACCCCCTACCACCCACCTAGAGTCTTGAAATGCCCACTAGTGGGTGGTAGGAACCAGGTTGGCAACCCCTGCTATAGTGTTTTTAAAATCTGTATAGATCCAGCCTATGCCTACTGTGACTATGTCTGCTGGAATGCTTTGCTTGGTGAAGGTCCTTTCCCAGTGATACTATGATGACGCATTGGGAGAGCAGGCAACTAGATAAGACAGCTGGCCATCCATTTCACCAGCACAGGTCATCAAGAAGCAGCACTACAGATGTGCACTGATTTAGGATAATAAGAATGGCTGTGGGTTGGGGTGGGTAGAAGGAGGGGCTGGGAGGGGCTGGTGCAGCTGTTCTCACCTCCCCCAGTGTATACTCCCTGATGTGTCCACCTAGCTCTAATGATAGGACAGCCCTTCTTCCTCCAGAGCTTTGCCTAAAGCAAAATGGGAAGGCTGTTTTGGTTCAGTTCTAAGGCGGACAGATCCAGATTGCTAGGAGTGAAAGGGTTGACCCCTTTCCCCAGCACAATTTTTTCCCCACTGAAGAGTGGCTGCCCTTCTATTTTCTCTGCAAACGAAAAGTTAGATAATTGCATGCCTCCTGTGCAATTTTCCCGTAAATAGGCAAATACCAGCTTTCAGGAGGGGCACAATTTTTATTGGGGGCAATGCCATTGTCCTGACCTGAATCAGGGGGCCCTCATGGCAGTTACTTCTTAAAAAGTGAAGAGGTAGAAGATCCGATCACAAATTTATGCCCTTTCTCACAGGGAAGGCAATGAATGCAGGGAACAGGGTTAAATACAGTGCTACCTTGGTTTTCAAACATCTCCATTGATGAACATTTTGGAACTCGAACGCTGTAAACCCAGAAGTAAATGCTGCTGTTTTCAAACACGCCTCAAAAGTCGATTGACTTCCGCTGAGAGTATATGTTATTTTTCTCAATTTTCTCTATTAAATTTGCATACCACCCTTTGCACCTTGGTTTTCAAACGTTTCAAAACTCGAACTTTTCAAAACGTTTCAAAACTTCCAGAACAGATTATGTTCAAAAACCAACTATAGGAGTACCACTATAGTCCTTAATGCCTCAGATTATGGATTTGTACTGAAATTGTGACAAATCAATCCTAGGTTTGTTTGTTTGTTTGTTTTTTAAATAATAATAATAATAATAATGATAATAATAATAATAAATTTTATTTGTATCCCGCTCTCCCCAGCCAAAGCCAGGCTCAGAGCAGCTAACATTATATAAGTAAGACAATATGCATAATACAATATACAATATGCAAATAAAATAACATTCAACATTCATTAAAATAATATAGATTATTAAATATCAGCATTTCAAAATTAAACAGAAACCCACTCAACAATTACAATAAGTAATTTCTAAACTCCAATCAATAAAACAACAGCAAACCACAGTGCACAACATAATACAATACAAAATAAGAAGCAGAGACTGGAGGGTGGGGCAAGGCAGGTGGAAAGAGGCCTTGCCTGATGGAGTCTCCCCCCTCACAGTTCTTCCTCCAGGCACAGCTTCCTTATGAAGAATCCCAGGACCAGGGGGTGGGGCAAGGCAGGTGGAAGGAGGCCTTGCCTGATGGAGTCTCCCCCCTCACAGTTCTTCCTCCAGGCACAGCTTCCTTATGAGGAAGAATCTGTGGTCCAGAAACAGAATCTGTGGTCCAGAAACAGGGACATCAACAGTGCAATCCATGTCTACTTAGAAGTCCTAGTCATACTGATTTAAATAGGGTTTCATTCTCTGATAAGTGTGTTTATGATGGCAGCCTAAATCTGCAATACTACTCCTACATACTATGGAATAAACCCTACTGGGATTTACTTATTAGTAGACGCTGTGGGTAAAAACCTCAGTGCCTAGGACTTGCCGATCGTATGGTCGGCGGTTCAAATCCCCGCGGAGGGGTGAGCTCCCATCTTTCGGTCCCAGCTCCTGCCCACCTAGCAGTTCGAAAGCACCCCTAAGTGCAAGTAGATAAATAGGTACCGCTTTATAGCAGGAAGGTAAACGGCGTTTCTGTGTGCTGCGCTGGTGCTGGCTCGCCAGAGCAGCTTCGTCACGCTGGCCACATGACCCGGAAGTGTCTTCGGACAGTGCTGGCTCTCGTCCTCTTAAGTGAGATGAGCGCACAACCCTAGAGTCGGACACGACTGGCCATACGGGCAGGGGTACCTTTACCTTTACTTTACCTTAGGCATGGATAGTGCTGTAAGTGTGCTCCATGTATTCATTTTCTGTCATTTTTGGATTTATGGTCAGGGGACTGATTTGTGTGTTGCTTTTTTTAAAAAGAAGAGTATCAACAACCCTTTATGCAATGCTGGCTTGCATGGAAGATAGTATTTCTTCTGGGGAAACTATGTCAGGAAATTCTTACCAAATGTAATGGTGAACTTCCTGTGTAATCTCTTTATTGTTAAAGTCCTCAGGATGGCTCTAAGCTTCTTTCTATAGAATAGTCATCCTTCTCTGTTAAATTATGTAAGCAATTCCTGTTCACAGTCTATAGAACTTCGCTGACTTTATCCCAGGTAGAACTGTGAAAGAATTGCCTAGAAAGGGAAGCTTTTATAACTATTGTACTAGATCTTCCATAAAGCAAGGATAACCTCTCAAGAACTACCTCCTCCTACTGTTCCTTTCTACTTTGCCAACACCTGAAAATTACAGCGATTTACAGCCATTTTTCAGTGCACCTGTTTAGCTATATTTTGGACGATTTCTTAGAGTTGACATTCTCATTCTGTGTTTTAATCTTTCATATTCTAAAGACTATTCATCATAATTGACACATTTATCCCAATCCAGCTAGGGGGTGTGATGCTAACGGTACTTTTCCATAATGGAATCTACCAGCCAAGGCGTTTCTCATGCAGCCGCAGTGAGAGTCTCTGATCAGTGCCATACAGCTAATACAGAGAGAAGTCTTGGTTCATTATTAACTTTCCTCTCCCCTACCTAAAATCTGATCCTCTCTGTTCAGGGTTTCTAATCAAAGATATGTTAATTTTGCCATAGTTCATGTAGGTTTGACTGGTGCCAACAGTTGTCCTAGAGGATTGTCTGAATATGAGTTCACCAGTTATTGCTGGAATACAGTTCCCATCACCACAGACCAATGGCCTTCCTGTCTGGGGCTGATGGGAGCTGGAGTCCAGCAAGATCCGGAGAGTACTGCACTGACTATACTCATTCTAGTCGATAGACTTTAAAATGCTAGTTTGCATCAATGCCTTTCCCACTCCCACCCCAAGGACTGTACAAATACAACTCCAAAATATATAATTTATTAACCTTTCTACAATCCTTTCTTTTATAGCAAATGATTAGAATAATCATAATTAGTGAAGTGCAAAGCATCCCAAAATAATTTGAATAATCAATGTCTTGAAATTTGCAGCAGCCCATGAAATATATGAATAATTCAAACTTCACGCCTTGTCTCAAACTCTTCAGATTTAGATAAGATAATGGCACTCTGCTACACATAATCATCACTTCTGAAATTAGAAGTGCTCTTTGCTTTAAGTGAGTGGGTCATTGTGCTATGTTGCTCGAATCAGTAGTTTCACTGCAAAACAGGAAGCTGTTTCAGAAGGTGCTGATGCTGAGTTATAAATAGGAAGGTGTCACTTTTGTCCCATCCTGGATACTAATGCTGATAAATAAATTGCTCTTCTAGTGATAAACTTGAAAATCAGCTGTGTGGAAAATGATTTATATTTGCATAATTCAATAGTCTAAAAGCCGTTTTCTTTTATAGATGATCTGTGCTGAGAGCCAGATATGATTCACCTCCTTTTTATATTCATTGAGCCAATACAGTCCCTATACAACAAAGCACCATAATATCAGTTTAATTTTACATAAGCATCGATAGGGTTTTAATACAGCATTGACAACATTCTGTGCATTCTCTGTTAACTGAAGTGGTTCCAGCTTGGGACTGCATTAACTGGATGAATTCAGTGATGCTTCCTTAAGAGGTATCATCTATAGCATTGTAACTAGTGGTCTAATCAGGACTACACACATTTAGCAGTACAAATCTAAAAGGATTTTTTTAAAGAAAAAAAAATCAATGTTGAAGAAAATCATAAAACCTAAAAGCAAAGCATTTCAATCTATGCAAAACGATTTACAAAATAGAAGACAGGCTCAAGGATTGCTACAAATAAATAATATATTATTACATAATTGATTGGAGCAACTGAGCAGACAAATATAAGTACCCCCATCCCCTTCTCTGAAGCCCTTAGGAAAACTCCAGCATGTTGTACATTAGGGGGGGGGAAACATTCCTTTCTTTGTTCTCCCTCTGGCTGGCTTGCTTGCTTACCACTTAGCCTAGTAAGTGAGATGTAAGGGAAGTGTACTTGTTAAGTGGGTAGGAGGCAGTGGGGACTCAAGGGGATGAACTTGGATGGGCTTGAAAATAAGTGATTCTTTCTGGGGGGTTTGGGTGTAGTTTGGCTTATTGCTAAGCATGGCTTATGGAAGCTGGCACAGTAATGCCTGACACTTCGCTAATGATAAGACCTCTGACAAGAGAAATCTGTCCTTTTACCAGCATTCTGGAAGGGGAAAGGAAAAGGGGTGGCAGAGAGACAGAGCGAGAGACAGAAGGGGTGGCTCTCATCACTTTTGGCTCCACCCACCAGCAACATGTAGCTCCTTAGAGATTAGTTCCAAGGCAATGTGGCTCTTAACTGAAAAGATTTCCCCTCTACTTGCCTACATCCATATGAATCTTCCCAAGCACTGAGGTCAGCATCATGGACCTTTCTCACTCATTGGCAATGAAGTTCTCCAAGATTAGCAGACACCACAGAGGAGCTCTTCTCACTGGTTGCTCCTAATCTGTGGAAATCCCTTCCAAGGGGTGCACAGTTGATCCCATCCGTTTTGGACTTCAAAAGAGTGTTGAAGACAAATCTCTTCTGAATACCATTCAAATGAATCACCTTAAGCAGTAGGCTACTGGATTATTGGCTTTTAGACTTTTAATTCTCTTGGCTTGAACTGTTTTCTTTAAAAAATAAATAACTTTAAAAAAAATGATTTTAAGTCATGTTGTATTATTGAAATTGTTGTGTTGTGTTTCATATTTGTTGTAAGCTGCATTGAGAGGACTATGTCCTGGACCTAAATAGTCTAAGGCAGGGGTCTGTAAACTTTTTCAGCAGGGGTCCGGTCCACTGTCCCTCAGACCTTGTGGGGGGCCGGACTATATTTTGAAAAAAAAAATGAACAAATTCCTGTGCCCCACAAATAACCCAGAGATGCATTTTTAATAGAAGCACACCTTCCACTCATGTAAAAACATGCTGATTCATGGACTGTCTGTGGGCCGGATTTAGAAGGAGATTTGGCCAGATCTAGCCCCCGGGCCTTAGTTTGCCTATCCATGGTCTAAGGTGGCCTAAATATTGTTTAAAAAAAATAAAGAAGAAGAAAGATTTTTTTACAACACTTTTCTTTTGGTTCAGCATTTTTACAAAATGCTGCAGCCTCCTCAGGTGCTTGCACTTCCTGAACTAATAAAAAGCTCCACAAGAGGACTTGCCTCCGGATATCTTCTCTTAATTTAAAGAAGTTACCTGAGATCTGTGTGCTCACTGGTTTTGTTTTTAAGGAAATTTCTCCCTTTTAACTTCTTGGAAAAGTATATTTCTCTGCATTTATTTCTTTAAAAGTAAAAGAAGACTTCACTATTTTTTAAATGCTAATTTCCAGCTGCTAGGAATGTAGCAAATGAGCCTGTACTTCCCAAGCTTGAAGAGAAGTTCAGAAGGAAACATGGTCATGAGGGAGGGCTGTAAAATGAAGACAATTGAAGGGGTGGTTTGTAAAAAGAAGATGTACCTCCAGACTCTTAGCCACCTCTTAAGAAAGGTAAGCATCCCCCCCCACAAAAATCCCCTTTACACCCACTCATAAGAACTTCATAGACATTGTCTCTTCTCAGATATTTTAAAAGCGATTTCTTTTTGTGTTAACTGATGGGTAATGGAAAGGGGGGGAAATGCAGAAGAAATATTAGACAGCACTATCTGATGCAAATAACCACAGTCAATGCTTTGATTATTGAAGGGCATTACATTAGTTCTTCCATTCAATGGTTTAAGTATTAGGCACAAAATTGGAGTCAGTCATTAGTGATGAATAGGCACCAAATGACTTGAACAGGGCTAACAAAAAAGACAATTTAGAGTTTGGAAGAGAAATAATATCTGCAATCATTCCTACAGATGCAGATTTCATATTAGCATTACTGAACAATTTAAGGAAAAACTACCGTATGTATGCCCAACAGGTCAAAACATCTTATAGTCAAGTGTATTTAAGGGACGATCTTTGTGTATTTTAAAAGCTATTTCTACCAGCAAACCCCTTTCATGTTTGCTGAGCTCTGACATTTGAATGTTGCATTATTGGGTAGATTTATTATTTTAATCAAAGAAAGAAAGCATTGATCAATAAATGGAACCTTTTTGCATTAATAATAATTGATCCCATATAACAAAACGTGGATCTTCCTAGCTCTCCTAATGCTAACATTTTCTTTTGATGCATAGCAAAAAGCAAATTAAGTAATTTTGCTGCAGTTAAAATGAAGATTAAAATGGATTGGTGTATTAGGGTGTTTTGTTTGGGGTTTTTAAAAAGCCTATCTACAGTATCATTTTTGCCTATTTAAAGAACAGGGTAATGTTCTATCAGAATTGTTTGACTTTGTCCTCATTGTAGCATAGTTGAATACTACTTTAATAATAATAATAATAATAATAATAATAATAATAATAATTTATTATTTATACCCCGCCCATTTGACTGAGTTTCCCCAGCCACTCTGGGTGGCTCCCAATCAAGTGTATTAAAAACAATACATCATTAAATACATCAAGTGTATTAAAAACAATACATCATTAAATATTAAAAGCTTCCCTAAACAGGGCTGCCTTCAGATGTCTTTTAAAAATAGGATAGCTGCTTATTTCCTTTACATCTGATGGGAGGGCGTTCCACAGAGTGGGCGCCATTACTGAGAAGACCCTCTGTCTGGTTCCCTGTAACCTCACTTCTTGCAATGAGGGAACTGCCAGAAGGACCTTGGCGCTGGACCTCAGTGTCTGGGCTGAATGGGGGTGGAGACATACCTTCAGTGTCATGGTACTGCCAGAGAATGCAGGGAAGGAGCAGGAACAGGCAGAGGGAGGTGGGCAGGAAGTGGCGATTGAGGAAAGAGGGGAAAGCCAGGAGGCAGGAACACTCTCAGATGTTGAACCAGAGCCTCAGCACCACACAGGAAGTTCTGGCACAGATAGTGAGACAATGCCTATTCCGTCTGCCAGGGAAAGGAGAGAGTTAAAGAGGAGCAGGGAGAAGCATCACATGAAACTTCCCTGCCTTTTCTGTTGGAGGAGAAGCCGATGTAGGCCACTCCCAGAATCTGAACCGGAGGATTCAGATGCATGATTGTAATGCGCTGTCTGTACATATGTAAAATAAAAACTGTATATATATCTCTGAGAGAGCAGAGGTACTTATTGTGAAGAGCATTCACAAGACATCACATTCAGGTACACAGGACTGAGGCCATCTAGGGCTTTAAATGTCAGCACCAACACTTTGAATTGTGCTCGGAAATGTACTGGGAGCCAATGTAGATCTCTCAGGACCAGTGTTATATGGTCCCAGCAGCCACTCCCAGTCACCAGTCTAGCTACCGCATTCTGGATTAATTGCAGCTTCGAAGGTGGCCCCACGTGGAGCACATTGCAGTAGTCCAAGCGGGAGATAACCAGAGCACCACTCTGGCAAGACTGTCCGCGGGCAGATAGGGTCTCAGCATGTGTACTAGATGGAGCTGGTAGACAGCCGCCCTGGACACCGTTCTAAGTTGTTATTCAGAGTAGACCCACTTAAATTGATGGACCCAACTTAGGTTAATTTATTTCACTGGATCTACTCTGAGTAAAACTTAACTGAACCTCAGCTATTGAAATCTGCCTTATACCAAGTCCTTATATATTGGTCCATCGAGTTCAGTGTTATCTCTGCTAACTGGCAGTGGCTTGGCAGGATTTCAGACCAGGTACTCTCCCAGCCATACCTGGGATACTTCTGCATGCAAAGGAGATGCTCAGTCAGTGAGCTATGACCCCATCCCCAGGGAAACATCATGGTAAATATGAGATATTGTTAAGTTTATTAGCAGTTAGTAAAATATCTTTGGGTGTGCGCATTAAAAAAATAGCATATCAAACATTTGCAGGAAAACAGAGCAGCACAGTGTACTAGGCTGGTGAAACAGAACCAAGATTAGTAATTGGGGCAATCTAGCGACTATGTAGAGCCAGCAAAGTAAATTCAGCAAAAAATACTACAAATCACCAGCTTCATGCGGGGAGGGGGGGGGAATTTCCTAAAGGGGGATGACATGAGATCAAAGGAAACATTATTTGATTTGGTGGTGAAATATGACATTAGAGACATATAGTAAGGCAGCAGGGGCTACATTTTCATTATGTCTGCTTACTTGATGCCCACACAATAGTACTTTAGTTGAGTTCAACTATAGTTCATGCAGCACTGTAAAAATCACAGGGAAGAAAATCCAATCATCACAAAAGAGGAAGACTGTTAGCAGATCTGTCATTAGATATGTGAATGATGGCACAATATCCATTCGTAAACTTGAAGCACTCAGAAGCTTTTCAGTTTTTATTTCATCTTGAGTTTAAGCATTGAGTTTAAGACTCCCAGATGTGGAAGGCATTAGGACAGGTGTGGGGAACCTTTCGTCCTCCACAAGCTTCATGGGCTTTGTGAAGGAGACACCAGGGGAACATTTAGGGGACTAGCTTAGTCCCCCTGGTCTACTCACCACACACCACTGGTTTGTGCATTGTTTTGGAAAGTGCAAGAAAGATAGTTCCAACTTTCAATGTGAAGTGAATTTGATTTCCTCAGCCATCCATATCTGTCACTGATACTTTTGTCCTGATAGTGTTAAAACATACAGGAGCACTGTTAATGCAACCAGTGTGTATTCATGTTCTTTAATTAAAAAGATAATATTTATGCTACTGGAACCAATTGTATCAAGTTAATTTACAGTGAAGTTTGTAGCTGTGTTTGTACTGGATCAAGTGAACTATGAAATAACTTTTTAAGGTTATAGTACATCAGGGGTTTTTTTTATACATACCATCACAGCAGTTTAACCATCCATTGAGATCTGCTCCAGAACAATTTCTATTGCTGTGAGACTCTGCTTCTTTATTATGTAGCTGGATACAAACCGTGTGTGTACCTAATGCAGACAAAATACTGAGCAGTAGATAAATAGATATTTCACATGCCAACATTTCAGTAATGCTGGGCATGTTTCATGATCTGACGTAAGGTGAAAGTGGTGGAGGTGAGGCAGCAAATGGGGTGAAGTAGTAGATGGCCTGATTTACCTGCAGAAAGTTTCAGCTTTGATTCTTGGCATCTTTCATTAAAGCCCCTTGGGTTGATGGTCTGAGAAAGATGCCTGGCCCCACAGAGAGCTGTTCCTAGAGCAACCACCCTCCTCCCACACCTAAAGCCAAAATAACCAAATAAAAACAACAAACCAACGTAACAGAGCTGAAATATAATAAAGAAAGTCTCTAGAAGAATAAATGAACTCTCCAAGCAGAAGAGGGGGGATGGGGAGGAATGATCAAGGTGAGTGGGAGGGGTAGTTGACTGAAGGAAAGTTCAGGAACGCGGGTCAGATGGCAGAACGTAAGGCTAGAAATAAGAGCGGAATAAGAGGAAGGCAGGGAGGGAAGGAAGTTCCAAGGCAACAAGGCAATAGACACTACTCAGAAGGTAAGCAACTTGCGGCACCACGAGACAGTCCAGCAACGTCCTGTTCAGCAGCGCAAAGCAAGTGCCCCCAATCACATCACGCTGCCACTTTTATAGGCCCTGGGAATCACGCTGCTCGCTCTGATTGGCCAAAACAGCCTGGCATGATCACAGGGCCTAACGGTTAAGGCTTGGGCCACACCTAGCTACTACCCACCCTGCAGGGGTGTCCCAGGGGCCCAAGCGCAACCAGGACCCTCGTTATGGAGAATCCCACTTACCACACATTACAATATAAGGGGCCTCTCTCCCCCCACAATACCTTTAAGCACAGAGCCTAAAATTGCCTATCTGCACTACTGAAGTGCATTGATTGACCAATGAACTGGTTTATTATAAAGCAGCTTCATATATGCTCAATTAAATAAAATCTAGAACTGGGTGGAATCCAAACACTTCTTTACCAGAACTGTGGAGCAGGAATGCTGAGCTTTCAAACACCACAGGTCTTTCTTATATGCAGTTCAAGTAACTTGCAAAACACCAAATGTGAGCGAAATCTTCAACTGGGTATTTGTATTGCTGCATTCAGGACTACTTCTGCGTTTTCTTGCTGGGCAGCTTTGCTGCATTATTGTGAGATGTGGATAATGAACAGGATGCCAGGAAAAGGGGCAGCGAAAGCAGTCAAAGACACAAGGAAATGCCATGTATCTATCTCACCAATATTCCCTAGTATTCCACATAAAAACCTTTGGGTAGATTCCTTACACTTTTCCTTGCCAAAATGGGTTCCAGATAAGCAACAATCTGGAAACCTAGCCTGTATCTTACCATAGCCTGACTGCTATTTTGGCACTTGTTAGTTAGGTGGTTAATGAAATTGGCTTGGCAGTAGCCCTGCGTTGGATGCATTTCAGACATGGGAAAGCATCATCTGATATTCTGAATTGGTGGTAGCAAATCAAACAGGCATCACTGGCATGGGGGCAGCTTGCTCATTCCTGATCTCTCCTTGGTACATTAGAATATGGATGAGCTGGATTACCGATACTTTGTAGGGGATTGATATAAAACATGGACATAGTTCAGTCAATGCATGCAAGATCTTGCCTTTGGGAAGGATATCAGACTAGATTATATCTGGAACTCTTTCAATCATGTGTTTCTCAGACATTTCAGGGAATCCAAAACAAGAAAACAAGTGAAATGAGATAGCATGGGGAGCGGCTGTCCTTGAGATAATTTATCTTGAATCAATATGTGTTACATAAGATAAAATCTATAAAACATAGTTTTCTTTATCATACTCTGGCTTTTGGAAGATAAAAGAGAAAAGATGTAGCTGATGTTAGTCTTACTCAGAGTAGATCCATTGAGATTAATGAACTGAATAGCACTAATGTTGCATACATTCTACAATGTAAAACAATAATCCATATTTGGGGGGGAAACACCAGTGCTAAAGCAAGTAAGATGGATTTACAAAAGGCTAGACGGATTATAATTATTATTAATAATTATATTATATTATTGTAGCTTAAGGATGATGGAATAAAACTGTTTTTACCTGAAATCTAAACATAATTAAGGAAAGGATCTATGGAAGAAGGCTCCATAGATCATTCAAGAGTCCCACAGTTTAAAATATGTAACTCCCATCATCACTCCAGCTTTTTTACTTGACCTATAGTCAAATTATGTGGCACTGGGGCAAGGAGTGATGGACAGATATTTTCAGATGCCTGGTAGATCAACTGGCAAGGGGAAGAAGGTATGGTTTGTTTGCTTTAATATGTTTGGAAAATCTCTCTCTTTATTTGGTAGTGGTGCCCGCCCTGTGGAATGCCCTCCCATCAGATGTCAAAGAAATAAACAACTATCTGACTTTTAGAAGACTTCTGAAGGCAGCCCTGTTTAGGGAAGCTTTTAATATTTGATTAATCATTGTATTTTAATATTTTGTTGGAAGCCACCCCGAGAGGCTGGGGAAACCCAGCCAGATGGGCGGGGTATAAATAATAAATTAATATTAATTTTAAAAATACTCGGTGTATTTCAAAGCATACAGTTTAACTGGAGAGTCATTATGCCAAGGGTATTTACTATGCCACATAGTCAAGATTTGTCTTTGAAGCTGATAAGGGCAAGAATTTCCCCGAAGGAAATTTAAAAATGACTCAGTTTCTTTCAACGAGGCAGCATGAGCAGAGAAATATAGGTCAAGGGAGAAGGCTGGAGATAGTTTGGAACTATTCCCAAGGTTGTCTGACAACAGCTAACCCTTCTGGTTTCCTGCACTTGGCTTGATCCTCAAGGGCTTTGGCTTTGACTGCAACCCTAAAACAGTAATGTTCAGCCTTCTTCAATGGGTCAGCAGAAAGTCTGTGCACTGCTTAGGTCTTGCTTCAGTGAGACACAAGCCTGGCATTTTCACTGTGAAGAGCAGGGAAGGGAAGTGCTGTTCCTAGATCTTCCAACTCAGAGCTGGTTTCTGTTATATTCCAGGTGCAATCTCCGCAGTCTTTCTCGCAAGTGTACCTCATAAAGCACAATGAAATTTGTTTCCAGGATAACCTCAAACCAAACATCACAGCACTAAACATGCATATGAATGGGTGCCAAGAGTTTATGGGGACACTAATAGGTTTAGTTCTGATATGTCCATCTTTCAATACAGAACATAGATAGATTCTTTCAGCATGAAAACCTTTACACATCTTCACTAAAATGTCCTTTTCTCCAGGAACCCACTAATGCAAATTAGCATAATATATTTTACCCTGATCCTCTGATCTGTGTTAATGCTGCATTAAAACATTCCACTTCTGTGCTTGTTTCCTCAGACATGAACAAACAAAAAAGGAAAAGCAGAAAAGGTGTTTCAATAACCATCAGTAGAGGATGCCTGAAGGTGTTCAATCTAGCAAGGAAACCTAACCTAATTGCCTACATAGGGGCCGGGGAGTAGCACCTGATTCCTTTTGTGGTGGTGGTTATTGTTGTTGTTGTTGTTGTTGTTGTTATTTATTATAGCCTGCCATTCTGGTCTTGTTGGTCTTCCTGCATTTTCTTTCTTTGGCCAGCAGTCTAAGTTGGCAAAGAGGTTGACCATCCCTGGGTTTGGGATTCAGGAGGCTCCACTGTGATGGGAGACTATTAAGGGAAGTTATGAAAGTGGGGAAGGGTCATCTGTATTAGGATTCTCAAGTGGAAAGGATGGTAATGTGAGTCAGAGAACAGCAGAGACTCACAAGTATGCAATGGGAACCAATCTATGAACCTGAGAAAATGGGGACCAGTAAACAAGTCCTAGTATTAAGTAGGAATACTGCAGGATCAGGGATGTGATGGCCTTTCAGATGTTGGATTCTCTTGCAACCAGCATAGCCATATGCTATGATGTAGAAATGTGGTGAGCTGAACTTAAGATTGGGGGGGGGGGATGGAAACCGGGGAATTGACAAATTTGTCCATCCCCAGTTCAAGCAGACTGAAGAAGAACAAGAAGAAGAAGAAGAGGAGTTTGGATTTGATATCCCGCCTTTCACTCCCCTTCAGGAGTCTCAAAGCGGCTAACATTCTCCTTTCCCTTCCTCCCCCACAACAAACACTCTGTGAGGTGAGTGGGGCTGAGAGACTTCAGAGAAGTGTGACTGACCCAAGGTCACCCAGCAGCTGCATGTGGAGGAGCGGAGACGCGAACCCGGTTCCCCAGATTACGAGACTACCGCTCTTAACCACTACACCACACTGGCTCTCAGCAGGCTTCTGATTTCCATTCTTTGATGAATCCTTCTAGCAACAAATTGTTACGTTGCATGTAAAATTTTAAGATAATACAAGGGATAAACATATGCAGGAAGACTGCAGGAAGGAAACAATTGGACATGCCACATATTAGACCACAAAGTGTCTATAGAGATCACAAAGATTACGGCAGGTAGGAAAAAACAATTCCAAAAGGCCTTATTTCACTCCTGCAGTTGCTTTTCTGCTTTCTTTTCATTCCCTGATAATATCACGTCCAGCTGCCTGTGGCTCCTGTTTGTTAATCATATCGGGAACTGCCTCAGAGGCAAAAATGAGTGTTAAGAAAGAGGGAAATAACACAGAGCAGTTTCCCTTTCTGTCTTCCACCCCCTCTGAGCTGTCCTCTTGGTGAAGCTTCGACTGGGGAAAGTTTCATTTCTTTCAGAGTATGTACATCAGATAAAATTCAGTCCCTGGCAATAATGTCTGCTACCGCTTCGTTCTAAAGCCTCAGAAGAAGAAAATCTCAGTTATCTGAATGAACAGAGCTTTTGTTGTTTCTGCTTTTAAATTTGATACCTTGACTTCATGCACAGACAAGAAAAGCATGTTCCCAAGGCAGAAAGCTACTCCCCCCCCCCACCTCTCAATGAAACAAAGCAAGGCAAGGGGCAAGACACAAATGTTATGAACACTATTCAGGCTGATTTTCCCTTCTGATCCTTATCACATCACAATAAAGGTTAAGCTTTTCATCTCTTCCTGAGCTATTTATGTTGTACTTTTAAAGATCCAAATAGATACGTTCTATCCATATTTCATTCAGAACAAATTCCCCCTTGCTTTTCAGAAACTCTTCCCTCTGTGTGTATGTGTGTGTGTGTGTTTATATTCATATCTTGTACAGAAAATCCCTTAATCTTTTTTCAAGGGCATCCTAGGACAGCACTACAGATGAGCCAAAAGCTAGTTTTTTTCAAGGCAGCTGATGACTATTTGAAATTTTAAAAAAACACAACAACTACATATACACATATTTGCATATGCATATACAAATATTTGTGTTTGCTGTGTGCTTCTAAGAAATGTATGTGGAGAGAGATCTATAAGCTCCTATTTTAAACAAAAAGATAAAGCTGTGGATGAATGGTGAACTTTTGCTGCATAAACACTATACATTTGAAGTACCAGCAAACTTTAGTTTTTCCCGTTCATGCTCTAATTCATTGCCCAGAGTAAGTGCAAAGGATCTTGGGGCATAAAGGCATCACATCACAAATTCTACTTCATTAGTTGTTAGTGGAGGAAAGGGGAGGACATGATTCAGACTGCTGTTTCTGGTGGAAACCCGTCTCTTATAATGTGTAATCCAGAAGCAAGGAGTATAGTCCCCATCAGATGTTGCTGGACATCCCTGGCTATTTGCCATGTTTTGGGAGGCAGATGGGAGAAGGAGTCCATCAACATTTAGACAGCACCACATTGACTAGTTGCCATGTAGCCTATTCTCAGCATGGCTGTCCTCTTTCTTCCTCCGTGTAGTTATGGTTTGGGAGAAGCAGGATGACCTTACAAATTATTGTGTGATGTGCAGATAAGACAATAATGGTTGAGTAGGATAGTGATCATGAATCCATTAAGTCAAGGTGAGAATGGTGGAGAATCCCCTTCTCTGGTATTATAAAATACGGCTTTTCTATGGTGCTTGCTATGCAGAAGTGCCAATACAATTCTTTCTGATTTCTGTTAGGCAAATGCTTCCAAATCAGTGCAGATATTTTTATCAGCTCAGCCAACTGTCAGCTAAATAAAGTACATTATGTAATGTGATGTTAGAACACTGAAGGCAGCCAGCAGCTACATTGCTTCTGGAATTCACAGCAGATGCACAAGAGCAAAATACTGCACTTGGAATCAAGATGAAATAAGTAGAAAGGCCATTTTAATGTACTGCTCCACAAGCAATATTGACTGTATACTAAGGACAAGGGACAGGGGATCTGAGAGCCAAACACAGCACCCAAAAGCTTTCCATCTTTCCCTTTTATAACTCTGTACCCCAAGGATGCCACCACCATGCACACATTTAGAGCTGAGCAAATGTGGCTCTCCCAAACCTGATGCATGATGTATAGATGGTGTATTTGGGGAGGGGCAATTCAATGATTGTGGGAGGTGAGCAACATTTGTCCCCAAAAATTTGTGCTCGGCCCTTCCCCCCCCCCCCCCCATTGTGGGCAGTGTTGATCCCCCCCCCCCATTTTTTTTTATATAATGTTCTTCTTGTAGTGCAACAGATACCAGTAGCAGCAATGCTCTTGGTACTGACAGCAAACAGTGCTTTGTGGTGAACTGCATGCAACAGTAGGGAGAATGCAAAGAGTTAATAGCTGTAGGAAGGGCCACCCAGAAGCAGAAGTGGGGAGTCGGGGATCCTGGCTGTTATTTCTGTTCTGGATAAATGCCTGCTTGATTATAGAGGTGTGTATTAAAATAAATGAACATTAGTCTGCTGTTATTAGAAGCTAGGTGACTTTTTGTGGGCTTCTCTTGGTTCTCAGCAGCTGCCACCTTCTACCTCACAAGCTGCAGAGGGCCATGGCTCTGTGGTAAAGTATGCAAAAGGTCTCAGGTTCATTTCCTGGCTTCTCTAGGTAGGGTCAGAAGAGGCTTCTGCCTGCAATCCTAGAGAGCTGCTGCCAGTCAGAATAGACAATACTAATGGTCTGAGTATTTACTAACTGGTAAATAGCAACCTCTGTCCAGAGTGGGACATGGGTGGCGCTGTGGTCTAAACCACAGAGCTGAGGGCTTGCCAATCAGAAGGTCGGTGGTTTGAATCCCCGCGATAGGGTGAGCTCCCATTGCTTGGTCCCTGCTCCTGCCAACCTAGCAGTTTGAAAGCACGTCAAAGTGCAAGTAGATAAATAGGAACCGTTCTGGCAGGAAGGTAAACAGCATTTCTGTGCGCTGCTCTGGTTCACCAGAAGCGGCTTAGTCTTGCTGGCCACATGACCCGGAAGCTATATGCCAGCTCCCTTGGCCATTAAAGTGAGATGAGCGCCACATCCCCAGAGTCGTCCCCTCAGGGGCCCTTTACCTTTATGTCCAGAGTGTTAGCTATTTTTTTGAGTTATTTAGAGTGATGGCAGTGGTTTCACCCTCAAACTTCAGTGATGAAGCAGACTGCACACACAAGACCTGAAGACGAACCTTTACTTGTCAGGATGGCAACAATTGAGCAATTTGTATTATTCATATATACCGTGTTGGCCCGAATATAAGCCGCACCTGAATATAAGCTGCACCTTTAAAATTGGGGGGAGGGGGAGAGAAAAAGAAAAAAAATACCTGAATATAAGCCGCTTCCTTCCTCGCTGCTCCTGTATACTGGGGGGGGGGCCTACTGTGTTGCTGGCGGCCTTTCCCCTTCCTCTCTCCCTTCCCGGCCTTGGGGGAGAGGACGGGGAACTACACCTGGGGCAGGTGCAGCTTTGCCGTGCTCCTGGCACTGATTTCCCTGCCCTCCTGGCTGCATACCGTAAGGTCGTGAATATAAGCTGTGCTTTAAATTTTCATGGTTGGAATTTGGGGGGGGGGGAATGTAGCTTCTATTCGGGCCAATACGGTATTAAGTCCAATGCAATGTGTGTCTCTCCCTTGAGCCCAAGAGAGGGTTTATTCCTTTTTCTTTCAAAACTTCTTCATAGCAGTGCATAAGTTTAATCGCTTGCCTGCCCTCACAAACTCATCTGGACAGTGTCTGCTTGAAGTCTTAATGCTCCCATATTCTCTGTCAACAAAACAATGGCAAAACAACCAGCCAACTTCCAATCCCCCCCCCACTCTCTAAGAGACACACACTTTTAAAAAACAAATTAGCAAGGCAATGATTCAGCGTTTCTGTGACCTTGATTGGAGTCACCTGCTTTGCAGCTGCTGCATATGTTTTCTTTTTCCCCAGTACAATTTATTCTTTGTAAAATATGTTTTCTAGCAAATGGAGTGCAAATGCTAACACAGAGTGACATTTTGTTGTCATCGATGTAACACCTTTGACAGATGCCTGTCAAGAGCTAAGGTGGCTCCCACTTGGCCCAACTATCATGCATCTTAGCCACTTATTCCAAAGCTCTGTGACACAGTCCAGCTACTCTTAAAACACTCTTTCCCTTCAGTCTGAGCAGCAAGAGTTGTTTCAGCAGAGCTTCCTTTTCCTCAAACCCTCCATTGTCTTCCCTTCCGTCCCGGAGTTCCCTGATTTTTGCTTGAGCGAACGCATCATCTCTAGTAAGCCCTGCTAGTTCTCGTTTCCCAACCAACGCTCCCCCCCCCACACCGGTCCTCGGGAAACAGAGCAGAGCTCTCGTCTTATTATGCACCTCAGCGGCACTCGTGCACAAGCAAAGAAACACACAGGGTAGGGAACAGCTGAGGTGCATAAATTCAAGGGCTCTGCCAAAGCTTCTGTTGCTGTTTGTACTGGGAAAGAGGATTTAAGCAGTCCCTTGCATGGAAGTGAGTCAGCGGGCCAAGCCAATGTTGCAGGCTCTTCAGCTTTTGCATCACTGAAACTATGGCAGTGGTTAGAAACAAGGTACAGGCAGAGTAAATGAGAATTTAACAGGCATCAGCAAACTTTTTTCAGCAGGGGGCTGGTCCACTGTCCCTCAGACGTTGGGGGGGGGGAACTATATTTTTTGGGGGGAGGGAATGAACAAATTCCTATGCCCCACAAATAACCCAGAGATGCATTTCAAATACAAGCACGCATTCTATTTATGTAAAAACATGCTGGTTCCTCGACTGTCCACGGGCCGGATTTAGAAGGCAATTGGAAAAGAAGAGAGACAAGCCTTGGGCCTTAGTTTGCCTACCCATGATTTACAACCTGAAACAGCTATGATCATTGCAGCCTGATTCGATATAACAATGATTTGGAAATCAGACCAACCAGTTAACATTTTGCAATGGTATAAAATAGTGTGGGATACATGTCAACAAAAGTCACTTATTACAAAAGAGATTTTGAAGGCTGTGCACCAAATTCTATTAAAAATGAGCCTGCTTGAGATTTTAAATTCCAATAGTTAACAAAGTTCAAGCTTATATTTTTCTCTCTCGCTTACACAAACTTCTTATAAATAAAATAACCAACAATACCTAATAAGTATATTTCATAATGTTCTTGAGACCTTAATTGACTATTTGTATTGGAGTTTATGACATGATGCTTACATTTCTCATTTTATATGGATAAATGAAATATTTTGGTTTCTGAATGATATTTTTGGCAACAAAGTAAGAGTAGTTATAAAGGTAAAGGTAAAGGTACCCCTGCCTGTACGGGCCAGTCTTGACAGACTCTGGGGTTGTGCGCCCATCTCACTTAAGAGGCCAGGGGCCAGCGCTGTCCGGAGACACTTCCGGGTCACGTGGCTAGCGTGACATCGCTGCTCTGGCCCGAGCCAGAGCCAGAGCCAGAGCCGCACACGGAAACGTCGTTTACCTTCCCGCTGGTAAGCGGTCCCTATTTATCTACTTGCACCCGGAGGTGCTTTCGAACTGCTAGGTTGGCAGGCGCTGGGATCGAGCAGCGGGAGCGCACCCCGCCGCAGGGATTCGAACCGCCGACCTTTTGATCGGCAAGCCCTAGGCGCTGAGGCTTTAACCCACAGCGCCACCTGCGTCCCTAGAGTAGTTATAGTTGGATATATATATCTGTGGATATATTAGGGTTTAGGTCTGCTTGGCTCATTCTGTGATGCCCTTTTAGTATTAATCCTTCACATTCTGGTACATTGTAAATGGCATGAAGTCCTTCCTGTGAAATATCTTCAAGATTCCCAGACATTTAAGTGGGGACTTTTGATGAATTTGATAAAAATCTCATCTACCACAGAAGAATTAAACACACTTTATTGAAAGCACTGTAAAAAATATGACAGAAGTAATTAAATTATTGTTAAGATTCTGTAGTATATTTGTAACATGCAAATTATTTCATTTGGCTATTTCTAGAACTATAACCCAAATTTACCTCTTCCCCAGCCTACATAACAACAGCAATCACAGTCATATTAGCCTTACAATGAGATAGTGGCTATATATATATATATATATATATATATATATATATATATATATATGGTGAAGAGTACAAATACTTTATTTAGTTCTTGAAGCTATATTGGATGAAAAGAAGAGAGACAAGCCTGTTAGTTCAATGTGACCTTCTGTGCTGAGTGCTGGGATACTGTAGAATGGCGCATTTGAACTAGTCGAGATATACAGACACAAATTACTCCATTTTGTGAGCAGCACTTTCCTTGCAGCATTGCCTGCCAGAGGCTAGAACCTGATTAGCATTATCTTTTGGTGGACAAGTTAAATGCTGAGGCTGGCAATTTGGCCCTTCTGAATTACAGAGAAATTCCAACAGCAAAAAATCTGCAAGATCGTTTGCAGTTAAGAGAAATCCATTGGCATGTCAGAACAAGCCTTACAGTCTTCTAGCCCACAGTCTAAAAGTGCTTAAAAACAGAGATAAATGCTTTGCGATTTCCATTATGTGCTGGCTTTATAGAGGTTAAATATAGTGAAGAAAAAGTGCTTGTGTAGATCCATGTTCTTCAACAATAGTTTAAAGGCTTTTCCAGATAAAGCATTCCTAGCAGCCTTCAAATGTTCCCCATATAATCCATTATGTTATTCAGAGATACGCTCACCTGAATTCAAAGTCAGAAAAGAATCTGCTGCACAGTTTGAACTGCAGGAGTAGCAGCTTATAACACACATATTTCATCTTCTAAGAATGTTGGAGTTTCTGGATTCTGTAGGACAGAATTTTGTATTCTTGCTATTGCTTGCTTGCCACCAAAGGCCATTTCAGGCAGAATCAGCTCCAGCTTGGGTCCAATGCTGGTATATGATAGCTAACAGACTGGCTTAGGTCCAGCTCAGTCCCATCCTCTTCTAGCATCAAAACACCCTGTTTCAGGGAGCAGTTCTTCCAGGACTCACATCTAAGATGGTCTGTAAAATCATAAAACTGCAGAGTTGGAAAAGGCCACAAGAGCCATCTTGCAGGAAAGGTCCTAGAAGGCAGGAATCTTTCACCCAACATGGATCTTGAGCCTACGACCCTGAGATTAAGGGGCCTTATGCTCTACCAGTTGAGCTATCTGTATGATTCATAGATCCATAGATCATGAACCACAGATCATGCAAAACTTACTATTGTTATGAGTTTGAGGGTGCCTAAATTCCTGGACCCAGTAAGTGTTAAAATTTAATCAAGCCTCCTGAATTTCAGCAAGGGTTAAAATATAAGGCAGGCTAGCTTCCTCTTGGGGACGCAGGTGGCGCTGTGGGTTAAAGCCTCAGCGCCTAGGACTTGCTGATTGAAAGGTCGGCGGTTCGAATCCCTGCGGCGGGGTGCGCTCCCGCTGCTCGGTCCCAGCGCCTGCCAACCTAGCAGTTCAAAAGCACCTCCGGGTGCAAGTAGATAAATAGGGACCGCTTACCAGCGGGAAGGTAAACAGCGTTTCCGTGTGCAGCTCTGGCTCGCCAGATGCAGCTTTGTCACTCTGGCCACGTGACCCGGAAGTGTCTCCGGACAGCGCTGGCCCCTGGCTTCTTAAGTGAGATGGGCGCACAACCCCAGAGTCTGTCAAGACTGGCCCGTACGGGCAGGGGTACCTTTACCTTTACCTAGCTTCCTCTTGAGGTAATTGCCTGGGTAATGGACCATTAAGATAACAAAGGGAAGGCAAGAAGACATTATGAAAGCAGTGGAGAAGAGGCTCTGTGCCATAGGGCAAATAGGTGGGGCTCCTCTTCTCTCTCTTAGATTGCTAGTAGGACAAAACAGGAATATTGAGGTTAGAGTTGGCTGTGATGTGACTGAAAGGAAGAACATGTAGGTTGGAAAGGTAGAGAAAAGGCCATAGCTGATGTCTGCTTTGAATCAAAGGCTGCCTCTATGAGAGAAGCAGGACCTTATAGGGGTGTTAATGTGGTGAACTCCTCCAACACAGGCTGAGGTTGTATATATGTTTAAATAAACCATATATCATAAAGACACAATAGTCTCCATTGTGCCTCATTTCCAAAAGGAAACACAGACCCTAAGTGAGTGACTGGAACTCCTGCAATCTCACACCACTTGGAGATTGGTGTGGTGGGCAACCATATTAAGGAGAAGAGGCAAATGCAGTCCTTTGATAGTGACATAGCAATATCCATTGCCTTAAATAGGGAATGTATGTACAGTACAAAGCCACTTCATCAATGCCTGTTTTCTCTTTAAGGCGAACATAGATAACACCCCTCCCCCCCCCAGTGTTTCAATCTTCTGCTTAATTTAATGAAGAAGTGTTAGCTCTAACCTTTTGACACAGAATTTCCAGTTATACCTGCATGGATTTGAATGTTAGTGAATGTTACAGAATACCTTTATATCCCTGTTTTTAATGTCTGTTTTAACCTTTTAAACCACATTAACCTTTGCATTATTATTGGTGGTGTGAAACTGTACTACATTTTGGTATTCATAAATTTCTTTCCTGCTCTCACCAGGTTTAATGGCAGTCATGGGTTACCACTACCATAAAATACTTTAAAAGCTGTCCTCACCAATTGTAGTGATTTACTCATCCTAAATCTCAAGCCATGCTGACAAGCTGATGCTCATTAATGTGCTTGTGTATTTTGTCATCCTAATTTGACATGTTGGATTTTATTGACAATGTGCATGTGTGTGCGTTATGTATATATTCCTCACCAGGAAGCAATGTGATTACCAGTCTGCAGATTTCAATTGCCAGCAGCAACAAACATTCCCCCCCCCACAATTTTCATAAAAGAAAAGTGTTTAGATCTAAGCATTTAGTTGCTTCTCCATCAGAGAGCCTTGAGACATTTTGTTTGGGTATTGTTAGGATAGCTGGTAATAATTTGACAGTTACAAAATATAAATCCTTCCTTTTTGGGGAAAGGATGTGATAAACAATGCAACTTCAGGAAAACAAGACGGAATGCATTGTGTTCTAGATACACACTTTGACAGGCTCTGCTTAAAATGAATACAACTCAAGATAATTGGCAGAACTAAACAACACAAAGAGACTGATGTGGGTTAAAAATGGCCACAACGTTTCTGGATTAGAGTTTATTAGAGTTGGATGTGACATAGTGCAAGGATACAATCTTCTAGCAGCCAGCCTGCTGACCGATGTCTCCTTTGAGCCTGCATACTGGGACAACCTTAAAGATTTGGCCTGATTTTTAGAGCCATCATTCTAGGAATTGTTCCTTTGCTCCCCACCCCAGCAAAATGTGTGTGGAAGCCAGTTCTAGCCCCCCAAAGCATATGGGGCTAAGGCTATAGTGCCATTCCTTTATGGGAATTCAACAGTGGTCTATGGATCCTGCCCTGTTCTTTTCTTGAGCCACAGCCAAAATTGTGGTAGTCTGAAGTTCTATTACTGTTCACATACAACCACTGCTACTGGTGTATTGAAAACCTCACAGCAGAATGCCAATCATACTCCATCCAGGGTGGGGATGTTGGTGATGGCAATGCCAAAGCCACAGTCTACACCTGGATTTATAACACTGGTCAACAACAAATTTGTTGTCTGTGTTTTTTCAGTTGATTTAGGACAAATCTGATGTGCTGAATCCAAAAATCACATTGGTTTTGCTCAGTCAGGTCAAGTTTTTGAGCTATGGCCACATGTTGTTTTTTTACGTTTTTGTTCACATGTACGCTTGTGTGGAGCATTTTAGAAGAAGTTGGTGGGGGTAAAATGCCATGTCGAATAATTGTTTTGATTGGAAATGATTATTTAATGACAAGAAGTATTCAGGTCCGATAGTTCTAGGTGATTATGTCGAAAACGGATCAGTTTGAAGACATAAAATCTCAAAATCTTCCCTAAATTGGTGCAGCAAAGCATAAAGTTGGGTGATCAAAACTAAGTTAATGGGGCAGCCGCCTCACGAAGTATCCTGACCTTCAATCAGCACGTCATCCTGTAGCTCATTGTGATGAAATTCCAGTGCCTATCTTTGGAGAACTTCCTGACATTAGTGACGAAGATGCCTCCAGTGTTGAAGGATATGAAGAAGAAGTGGTTCTTGAAGATGATGCTCCACACCCATTTTCCCAAAAAGCGTGTTCTCCTTCATGGAGAGCACGTGTTGCGGTGGGGTCTGCTGAGCCACCCCTCTGTTACCAGGCAGGGTCTCTAAAGATGGCCTGGGGCAGTGATTGGTTCACTGGGTTGCTGGGGTAAAAGTTATGTTGCAATTTTGGTGGGAGGGGTAAAATGTTTAAATACTCTGCACGCAGCCTGGAGCTTTCTCTTTGCTGCGTGCAACGGATCACCCGCCCACCCGCCCTTGAGTAAGGGGTTGTTGCATTGACCTTGCTATGCCTGTCATGGGGTCGTCTGCTGTTGGGGCAGGGGCCTGATAGGAATTTTGTCCATCTGGCTGATTGGCTGGGCCATTTGGTTTTTGCCTACTGCGTAGCAAATCGTCACAACTTGTAAGGTTGCGGTTAGGCATTGGTTATAAATTGGTGGAGGAGGGGTTAGGATAGGCTGGGCCTGCCCCTCCATGGTTGCTGCAGAAAGGGAATTCTGTTAAAGGAATCCTGGGGCTTGCCATCTTTTCGTCCAATCCCTGGAATGGGACTAGGGCCGCAAGCCTTTGGGGAGCATGCGGATGAGAATTGAGGGTCTGTGACTCAGCTCCATTTCTCCCCGACTTGCTTTCCCCCGCACTGTCTTTCGGTGGTGCCCGGAAGTCAGTTCTGTCCCCAGGCGGGGGGACAGATAATCTTAACCAATGCCTAAACAACCACTGACGGTTTTGTATTTAAATAAAGTTGTGGCCAAAATTATGCCAAAAACCTTAAACAAAAATTAAGTGTGCGTTGTGAGTTATTTGGGGGGTGGCTTGGGGACCTCAACACGCAAGGAGTTGAATGATCTAGTTCACGACCTCAGCTTGTCAAAGGACTCTGCCGAACTGTTGGCATCCAGATTGGAGGAAAAAAACCTCCTCTCTGACAGTGCTCACATCAGCTTTTTCCGCAACAGGCATCAAGAGTACCTCCGTTTTTTCTTGGAAGAGAAGGACTTGGTGTACTGTGCAGATATTGCTCAGCTTCTGCTCAAGATTGGAGTGCCACAGTAGGAACCCAAAGATTGGAGACTGTTCATTGACAGCAGCAAGCGATCACTGAAATGTGTTCTGCTACACAACGGCAACCAGTTTGCCTCTATACCCCTGGCTCACTCGAGTACACTGAAGGAGAACTATGAAGCGGTGAAGTATGTGCTGGAGAAAATTGGTTATGATCAGCATAAGTGGTTTATTTGTGTTGACCTGAAGATGGTGAACTTTTTGTTGGGACAACAGTCTGGCTTCACCAAGTACCCATGTTTTCTGTGCATGTGGGATAGTAGGGACCGTGCTCAGCATTACACGAAGAAGGACTGGCCTGTGCGGGAGGAATTGGTGCCTTGCAAAGAAAGGAACGTCATCAACGACCCTCTGGTGGACAGAGACAGAATACTCTTCCCACCGCTGCACATCAAGCTCGGCTTAATCAAGCAGTTCACCAAGGCTCTGGACAAGGATGGTGACTGCTTCACTTACTTGTGCCAGGCTTTTCCAGGATTGACCGTGGAGAAGTTGAAAGCTGGAATCTTTGACGGTTCTCAGATCTGTCAGCTCATCAGAGATCCAGAGTTCGGAAACTCAATGAACAAAGTGGAACTGGAAGCGTGGAAGGCATTTGTTCTGGTAGTGAAGAACTTTCTTGGCAACAATAAGGCCAGAAACTACACAGAACTTGTCAACAACATGCTGACTGCTTTCAGAAACCTGGGCTGCAACATGAGCGTCAAGATGCAGTACCTATTTTCACATATAGACCGGTTTCTTGAGAACCTGGGTTCAATGAGTGACGAGCAGGGGGAGAGATTCCATCAGGACATGAAAGAGATGGAGACCAGGTATCAGGGGCACTGGGACGCAGTCATGATGGCTGACTACTGTTGGACTCTGAAGAGAGACCTCCCTGCCACTGAGCATTCCTCGAGTTCCAAGAAACGGAAGTTCAAGCCCTGAAGTTTGAAAAATGGTGAAGCAACATGCAATTTACGTGTACTTACCATCATTCAGTTTACAGTAAACCTGACCTGATGGAGAGAAACGGATGCCATTTCCTGATTCAGCAGTGCAAAAATACCCTAAATCAGTTGTAGAAATCTAGACAACATTCAAAAAGTAAAAAATTGTTGCCCAGTGTAATCCAGGAGTGAACCAAAGGGGGCATGTTCTCTCTCAGGTCCTCCCTCAACTCTAAGAGCTGATGCGATCCTGGGGTGAAACCAGCTAAGGCCAGGACATAACTAGCTGAAGTCAGTTTGCTGGGCTTCTCCATGCTGAGAGATTGGCTCCCTCTCTGAACTGTCATATGGGAGGCACAAAGGGGGCACCTTGCTTATAACAGGGGAACCATGATGTCTGGATTTATACTATGCATGTTTTAACTATTATCCCCCTCCTTAAAAAAAGAAGAAAACCCTCTCAGCATCACCACCAGGGTTGCCATTTAGATGACTCTTAACAGTTCCAGACCTTTCTTAGATATGCTGAACTTGGAATCATCACAGTGCAGAAGGGGCACGTGGAGGTTTTACTGAGCTTTTCTTGTGGCTGTGAAATTATTTCTTATTCACATTTTCTGGGAATGGAGTATACTGAGAATCCTGCTAGAGGAGTATCCTTTGTGATAAATATGCCCTTTTCTGTCAAAGAGGCAAAGACTGTTTTCACCTCCACACCACCCCACTTCGTCTCCATGAACCAGTAACCTTTTAGTATGACCAAGTCACCAATGAATTATATACATTGGGACTTCATTTGAATCTTTTAAGATGCTCTGGTTCTGACCTTTTCATGCAAGATAAGTCAAATGTGGTGACATTATCACATTGCATATTTTATTCTTTTTATATTCATCATTTGTCAGAACTCTATAGGGGGGAAATGATCGCAATGCCATTTTTACCTTCAAATGCAATAAAACATCATTGCATAAGGCTTTGCAGGTAATTTATTGTGCTCCAGCAAAGCATATTTCTACAGAAAAGAGACTCTGATAATGTGGGTTATTCATTCCCATTGGCTTCTTTTTTTATTGTCCCTTCTAATGATATTATCATTAAACACAAACGAGCCCTTCCTGCTGAATTCATTTGGATCAAATAGTAATGTTACAAATTTGTGGGGAAGGAAGAAGGTTGTATGCAAGATCCTTCTAAACACAGAATCCAGCAAGTGTTAAAATATGAGCCAAGCTAGCTTCCTATATTGAGGTAGTAGGCCATTAAAGAAAAGAAAGGAAATGGGTTCTGTGTGAGACACAAATGTGTGGGGCCCCCTCAAGTCAACTCCCTCACAGTCTTGGAATCCTGGACACTGTAATTTACCCCTCACGGAGTTACAATTCCCAGAAACCCTTAGCAAACAACAGTGACCAGAATTCTTTAAGGGAGAAAATATTACAAAAGCTGGGTGCCTGCCCCTCTCTCTGCCTAGCGGTGGCAAGAATCCGTGGGGTCCCAGGCACTCACACAGCGTCTGTGCTCCTTTGGAGAATTGAAGACACAGTGGAGACTGTTGTGACTTTAAGAAATATGGTTTATTCACCTATTTACTCCCAGAGGGAGTCCAGATCTTGCAGCATAGCCCTTTTCAGAGGTGCTGGTACCCCACAGCAGTGCAGGCAACCTTCTGCCTGCCTGCCCACCCAAGGTGGATCTCAGCTCTTCTTCCTGCTTCTCCCTGCCAGCAACCCTTGCCCACCCAACCCAGAGCAGTTACCCTGGCAACCTTCCAAATCCCCAATCTCTGGTCACACCTGGGACAAGGGGGAAGGAGTTCTCTTGTATTGTTAACGTCCCTCAATCATTCTTTTGATAGCCGTAGCTCAGCTTGTTCTGTGTAAACTAGCCCAGGAATTACTTTGCAGGTTGCATTCTCCCTTCATATCACAAATAACCAAAATCCTAGCATTTATTAATCTCTAGAGTTTAGGGGGGGGTGTCCCCCACTTAAATCTTTAACACCATGCTTTGAATGTGCTTTACAGGTATAGTGTGCAGGCAGCCAGGCCAGCTGGTGAATGTAACTCTACAGCCCTCTGCATCTGGGCCTTGGGATTCCTCCTAGCCACAATCGTTACCTGCCGTGCTCCACACCCTCCTTGGGTTTGTTTGTTTGGCTGCCATATGCTACTGAACTGTGATAATATCTATTGCTTTCCTGGTGTGTGTGTGTGTAAACCTCTGTTGTGTGGTTACTTTTCAAAAGTTACTGTGCTGCACTCCCTTTTGTCTCCATCCACCACTTGGGTGTGGTCCTCAGAAGATTGTCCATGAGAGAATGTGGTCCTCAGCTTGAGAAAGGTTCTCCTGGTACATGTAATGATGGTGATGTATATTAGATTAGGGCTGTATAATACTGAGCCACCAGTTATTTTTGAATCTGCAATTATATAAATGGAATCTTCTTGCTGGAATATAATTTATCTGGCACTTCGGGAACACAAAGTGGAATCTGATGTATAAAGGTAAAGGTAAAGGTACCCCTGCCCATACGGGCCAGTCTTGACAGACTCTGGGGTTGTGCGCCCATCTCACTTAAGAGGCCAGGGGCCAGCGCTGTCTGGAGACACTTCCGGGTCACGTGGCCAGCGTGACATCGCTGCTCTGGCGAGCCGGAGCCGCACACGGAAACGCCGTTTACCTTCCGGCTGGTAAGCGGTCCCTATTTATCTACTTGCACCCGGAGGTGCTTTCGAACTGCTAGGTTGGCAGGCGCTGGGACCGAGCAGCGGGAGCGCACCCCGCCGCAGGGATTCGAACCGCCGACCTTTCGATCGGCAAGCCCTAGGCGCTGAGGCTTTAACCCACAGTGCCACCTGCGTCACAATCTGATGTATACCTGTTTTGAAATACATTTTAAAAGACCTACGCATCAAGCAAACAAGCTATTTCTCTGAGCCTTGTAATTCACAGAGTATCAGGACTTTTGCTTTTTATTATTATCAAAAGTGGGCTGCAGCTATAAATAAGATAAGTCATCCTTGACACTTGGCATTCTATTTAGGCTTGTGTGGGCTGTGGCATTTCTCTCTGTGACTCAGAACTTTGCTATTTGTCAGCAGAATGCCTGTCGATGGAGTTAACATTTATTTCAGTGGCATGGAAGCCTGAAAATGTGCACTGATCTTTGGGTGGAGGGGCTGGTGGGTTTATTTTAAGGATCCTGTGCCAGCTTAAAAAAAATATTTTTTACAGGTGTTTTTTGGATGAACTAGGTAAAAAGGCTAAGAGCAAAATCTACGGAGAGGTTTTTTTTTGCAAGTTCCTTTATGCATACCCTGGTTTTGAAATAGCAAATAGAAAGATGTCCTTAAGGGCAGAAGGAACATGAAGATTTCCCTGGAATCTCAGCTATTCAGGGTTCCAGATCCTGAGGAAGTATTCTGGGTCCCCTTCCTACAGCCATCCATGAAGTACATTTGGGCTGGTGACCTTTATTCAGTTCCTTTTGGGCATCCATCTGGGGAGAGAGCATATGCCAGGAGTGGGTGAAGTGAGAAGCAGAAGTAGGTTGAGTGACACATGTTGCTTGTCTCCATCCAGGCAAGCAAGAGACATTAGCAGAGTTCAAGGATATGTTCTAGCCAGGCAAAAGCACCCAGTGAGGTGCTACAAGGTAGGGCTGGTGAGGGGTTTGGCCTGGGGAGAGTTCCAAGGGTCTTGGCCAGGCTTAGCTATTCATCTGAACACAAGATTTTGCAAGGCATCTCCTTAAACCTGGTGCTGATTCTGAAGTGTGCATTCCTATCCAGGTACATGACATATTACACACATAAGTAGAGCTGGACTGGAACCATAGTATTTAGGGGTCTGTAGTTTGCATTTCTGTGGCTTCCCCTGTGCTCAAACTGGGGGGAAAGCTCTTGTGACACCTAAGCCATCTTTCATCAAGCACACAGTCATTCCTTCCAAGTGCCCCAGAAAAAAATGAGATACCACGTTTCTTCATGTGAGATTGCAGTGGCCATTTTGGGTGCCATGATCTTGCTTGCTCTTGGTCTGCACTCTCACCCCCACCCAAAAAAAAAAAAAAACCACACCACTTTTTTCAGGGTGAGAGCAAGCCACAGGTAATGTGACTTGCCTAGGAGCATGTCCCAGCAGACACACATACTGATTTTGGGTCTCCAAAAGTTGGATGGTATGCAAAGTTGTGTACATAGAGTCTACTATTATGACATGAACTCCCCCCTCCCCCCTTCCTGCTGAAGATATGAAGGCAGTGATGTTGCTGTGCGATTCATCTGTAGTTAAGATAGGAAATTATGCCAACAATCCTAGGAGTTCAATGGGGCTTCTCATTGTAGGCGTTACTGTGGAAATATGTTTTCCATTATTGTGTTTATTCTTCCCATAGTATTTCCAACCATCCCATGCTGCCAGAACATTTTTAGGAGCTTCTTGCAAATGTCTTTGTGAGCTGTTCTGGGGAGGAGGAAAAAACCCAGGCCATTTAACAAAGTGTTCTTCTATTAAAGCGTTAAACAGTTGATTTAGGAAGGAGGAAATGGGAGGGGGAGAAAACCTCTTCTACATTAGAGCTTCGAAGTGTGTTCTGATGAAGATGATTCTCATTTGCAGCTGCCCTCCTTGGTGAAAAGAGCTGGCAAACAAGGCAAAGGCTCCTTGCCAGGAAAGAACAAGGAAAGGGGAGGGGAAGTGGGGCAAGATTATTTGCAGGTGTCCCTGTAGCGATTCCCGCTTGATTACATCTTAAACACTATCTGTGAAAATGGCACAGGCTTGTTCTTTCTCGGTGAGCTCCTGCTATTTTTGAAGCTGGGGAAGACGTTCACTCATGTCCACACACTCCACTAATTAGGAAAGGAGAGCATGAAGCAGGCAAAGTTATTAGCCAGGGGGAGAGGAGGGGACGGCACACAGACTGCAGTGTCCTTTTGTCATAGTTTATGACTCAGAGGGCATGTGCTACAATAGCAAGATTTCCATTTTGCTTCAGTCTCGTTGTTCACTGTTTCTTCACTTGCATACTGGCCAAGCTGTGGTTTATGCCTTTTATCCGTTGGGAGATCTCCTATGTCTTTAGCAACTGCTTGGTAGTTGGAGATTCAACAGGGCAAGCTTTTCACAGCAGTTAGAATTAGTGGTGGTTGGGTGGGATTACTGGTGGGATTTTTGCTTAGCTTTCTTTAAATAATGTAATATTAGATAACACTGAGTAAACAATTAAATAAATTTTAAAACCAAAATATTCTCTCTCTCTCTCTCTCTCTCTCTCTCTCACACACACACACACACACACACACACAGAGAGAGAGAGTGGTACCTCAGGTTACAAACACTTCGGGTTACAAACTCCACTAACCTAGAAGTAGTACCTTGGGTTAAGAACTTTGCCCCAGGATGAGAACAGAAATCGCGCGCCAGCGGCACAAGACCCCATTACTGAAAGCACACCTCAGTTTAAGAACGGTTTTGGGTTAAGAACAGACATCTGGAATGAATTAAGTTCATAACCCAAGGTACCACTGTGTGTGTGTGTGTATATATATATATATATATATATATATATATATAGTCAGCACCCACACACTTCAGAACTCCCTCAGGTGTCTTCACTGTACACTTTTTGGTGCCTGGTAAAAAATATTTTTGTTTAGGCTTACCCATCCAGCTATGCAGAATGTTGACATGTGTTTTAAGCTGGGTTTTGCTTATTTTTTCATTTTAATTATTTGTAATGCTTTAAATCATTGTTTCTAACTGTTTTCACAGATATTTTTATCGTTTTCTAAGTGTAGAGGGTTTTTTTACAATCAAGTGCTATGTAAATGTTCTGCAATTAATAAATATCCTTCCATATTCATGAATCAATATTATTTTGGTAATATACACTTAGCATATGGAGAACCTATTATGTTTTTCAATACCCATATCATACCTGTCTTTTCACATAGTAAATCAACAGGAGCTATCCACATCTGATTTCCCCTTTTCTTTGTCTTCCATCACACGGTTGAACCAATTCTTTGAGTCTATGTGTTTCTAGTTTTCCCAAACTTTTACTAGCCATTTTTAAATGAGAGGTGGTAGTTTGCCCTAATATTGAAATAGAAGATGCTTCTTCTACTTACTTATATATACACTAAATAAGGCAATCAGTATCTAATAGTGTTTACTCTGAAGGAAGCCTCATTGACATCAATGGGACTTCATCCCAAATAAATGAGTGTAGGGTTATGACCCCTCCTTTAATACATGGGGTGGATATTTTGCTGAAAGCTGCCATCTTACATCAGTATGATGAAAATATGCTCCACTAGATCAGAGGTTGCCAATTCGGGGTGTGGGTGTGTGTCTTTGGGCACACATAGAATTCTACAAATATTGAAGGCACCAGACACACTTCATCCCCTCCCTAAAGTATAAATGACCACCTACCCACTCACATATGTTTAGCAGGATGCGGGCAGCACTGTGGACTAAACCACTGAGCCTCTTGGGCTTGCCAATTGGAAAGTCAGTGGTTCAAATCCACATGGCGGTGGTTAGCTCCCGTTGCTCTGTCCTAGCTTCTGCCAACCCAGCAGTTCGAAAGCACAACATTGCAAGTAGATAAATAGGTACCACTGTGACAGGAAGGTAAACAGCATTTCTGTGCACTCTGGCTTCTGTCACGGTGTCCTGTTGTGCCAGAAGCGGTATAGTCATGCTGGCCACATGACTTGGAAAGCTGTATGTGGACAAAACCTCAGCCTGAAGCAAGATGAGCACCACACTCCATAGTCGCCTTTGACTGGACTTAACCGTCCGGGGTCCTTAACCATTACATTTTACATATATATATAACATGTTTATATACATATATGTAGCTCATAACATATACACATATGCACACACATGCATGTGGGCCTCCAGGCCTCTCTATCTGTCTACATCCCATCTCCAAATATTTGTGCCCTCCTTGAATGTTTTGGCTTGGCTCAAATTTGTCCTTGAATTCTGATAAGGCCTCTTGCTTCTGGAATGGAGGATAGACAGCTTTGTAAGACTGCTGTGGAGATTACCCTGCAGTAGAAAGGTAAAATTTTGGGAAAGATTGAGAGCACAAGGACAAGATGGTTGGACAGTGTTCTCGAAGCTACTAACATGAGTTTGACCAAACTGCGGGAGGCAGTGGAAGACAGGAGGGCCTGGCGTGCTCTGGTCCATAGGGTCACGAAGCATCGGACACGACTAAACAACTAAATAACAACAACTAGAAAGGTAAAATGAACATTCAGTGGGGCTTACTCCTAAGTGTGTATAGGATTGCACCCTAAATCTCAGAGATGAGTGACAGTTCAGCGGTACTTCCCTACTCCCATCTTCCCATTTGAAGCCCAGCCAATTAAAGTGTCTAGTGGTGGGTAGCTTATTAGGCAGTCTTTAGGCATGAGAGTGATGTGTCACAAAGGAGATCCAACAGGGGGTATGCTGTGATTCAGAGGTGATGAACTAAAACGGCAGTAATGGTAGAATGGCTGACTTCTTCCCTTAATCATAGGGCTTATCTGGAAACTTCAATCCAGATGTTATGAAGTGGAAGAAACTGTGCTTTATTTCTGACTTCAGAGTCTCTTGGTGGGGTTCCTTACAACTATGGACAGCAGAAAGAAAGCAGTTTAAATCTAAATTGTAACATCTATGCAGCCCTGCGTGGCACCCTGTCAGAAAACTCAGAATGAAGCCATAAAGCGAGTGATCCCTAATCTGGAAGAATCTGCCAGGTGAGGTACTTGTCAATATTTTTCTCTCTGGGAATTGGTCTTGTACTCTTGGAGCACAGTAGGAGGTGAGCAGTTGCAGAAAGTGGAGCAACTGACAGTCGTTTATCCAAAGCTCAGAATATGACAGAGGAATTTCTCAGAAGGGTAGAAATCAAGCTGAAAGGGATTTCTTTTAATTATTATTATCCAGAATTTGAGATCAGAATTTGGACTTCTATGGCTTTATGCTTGTCATTTTTGTCATTTGTGCAGTCACTCCCCAAACCCACCATTATCAAATGGATAATACCACTGCATGTCTGCTGAAAAATAGAGTGCCATTGCATGTCCAATGTGACAGATTAGCTTAATAGGATTGCAAAATTTAAAAAAAACAAGTTTATTGATTTAACATCCAGAAAAACTTTCTGACAGTAAGAGCTGTTCAACAATGGAATGGTCTCCTTAGAGAGGTTGTGAACTCTCCTTCCTTGGAGATTTTTAAGCAGAGATTGGATGGCCATCTGTCATGGATGCTTTATTTGAAATTCCTGCATTGCAGAGTGTCGGACTAGATGACCCTTGGGTGCATTGCAACTCTATGATTTATTTAACTGTATGTTTTTTATCTGCTCTCATTCTAAATTGTTTGGAAGTCACACACACCTTTACCAGTATCAAATATATCAACAAGGATGGTTTTAGCAGATTATTTAATATTTAATGGTTATCTGTTGGTGACCAGCCATAATCCACAGGTGTAGGGAAAGTATTTTATCTCAGCAATGGACACCTTAATGTACAGAAAAGTATTTTGGATTTATTGGGTTAGATCTAGAGATCCAGTTTTGGAAGAAGGTAAACAGAAAATTACTTTCCTCCTCCCCTCTGCCCCCTCAAAGGTTTCCCTAGTTAAAATTAATGGACCTAAGTTTGTCATGTCGATTAATTTAATGAGTCTGCTGTGAACAGAAGAAACATTGGGTGCAACCCCGTGTGTGTGTGTGTGTGTGTGTGTGTGTGTTGGGGTGCAATTCAACCTGCTCTTAATTTGAGCTTTGCATATACTGAGTTTCATTCTTTTTATCAGAAAATGCACAAGTCTACCTTTAACTGTGCCTTGGCCTCCGCCCTTTTGATGTGTGATGTCAGCTGGATTGTTTGTCGGCAAATGATGCTGGGAATGGTTTCTGTTTGCCTGAACCCAATCGATGCAAATGATGGCTCTCTTGAAACACAAAGCACGATGCCCAAGAGCCATTTCATATTAAATGGGTAGGTGCCAAGCATTCCACATGTATCCTCTATACAACTGTAAATTGCACACCGAGGAAATGTGTGTGTTTCTTTCATATGTGTACCTCCAAAGTACACGAGGCAGGGGGGCTGGGATTGGCCGTGGCTCCCTGCTGGGTGTACACTTGGTACAAAATGCACTTTTGTCATTGTGCAATATGTGAAGTAGCCCTGAAGTTCCATTCATCACGGGCTCTTGGCACATATATCAAATGCTCATTCACTGAAATGAATTAAGCGTGTGCGGTGGCAGCGCATGATAGATTTCACCCAGCGAGTTTATCTGGATTGAACTATTCTAGCTCCATACACTTCACAGCTGGGTGATCAGTGGCCAGCAGTCAGTCTGCTAATCTTCAAATCATTAATTAGCAGGATAAACCTCTTATTACTGAGCTCATTATGGGTGAAATTCTTCCCCTCTGTGCATAAGACCTTTGCAGCACTTAAGTACCTCTTGTGCATTATATTAAGGTCTTAATCACTTCTCACTTGGTGCTGAGCCTCTGCATGGGGTGAATTTCTTGGTATATAATTTATAAAACCTCTTAGATCTAAGCAGAAAAAAGGGTGGAGGGACATACAATATAGGGCAGGCAATTTACTCTGCCTTTATGCTTGGCATCAGTTTATTGTCAGAGATTACTTAGACTTAGGAAAGAAAATGCTTGAAGCAACCTATGGGTTGTGAATGCTTGAGGTCAACCATTATTGTTGCTGCATAGTTGGGCAAGTCAGCCCTTTTGGCGTTCCTGTTCTTCATTTTGACACGCAGCAACATTTCTACATTACTAGTGAATGACTGTCTTCAGGGATAGAATAGGATTGCTCTTGCTGGTGTTGGCCAACCGCCCTTCAAGAAGTAATGGCTATTTTATGCTAGAAATTAGAATTTCAACCAACATCTAAAGCAAGGATGGGAAGCCTGTGATCCTCAAGAAAGTCTTAAATTTCAGCTCTCATCATACTTGACCATTGGTCATGCTGGCTGGGGTTTATGGATGTTGGAGTCCAACCACAGCTAGAAGGTCACAGGCACTCCATCTTTGACCTAAAGCAATATTTTGAGATGAAGTAGAGGTTTCCAGTTTGGATAAAACGTCTAATAAATTTTGAAGGAAACCAAAATCATTCAGATAATACTAAAGAAATTTGTCAGGGTGTTTCTGGACATCCAAAGCAAAATTTCAAAATTTTGAGCAATGGCAATTCCAATGTATTTTTCACAGCATTTTTATATGTGTGCAGATTCCACCTTGGTGTTGCTTTTAATCAGAGCAATGATTATAGTTCCTATAATGTCCTCCAGAAATGAGACAGTACTTTAACTTGAATGATTGAAAACTCTACATGTTTCCTACAATAAAAGATGTGAAATTTCCTTTCGTCTTGCCAGTAGTAACCATCAAAGTATTTTGCATTACTTTGTACATATGAATTACTTTGCACTAAAGGTATCGCCCGCAGCACAACTCAAAAGCATCATTATCTTCTTATGTTGGAGCCTGCTCTGCTTCTATTCAACACTTTGACTGTTCCCCACTAATTGAAATGACCCCCTTAAATGTACTTTAAAAACACTGCACATAAGCATATGAATAGGGTAAGCAATTAAAACTGACTACTGCTGATAGGGTGCATGATTTGAAAGTGAAAACCAGGCAAAGTATTCTAAAATAGTTGCTGTGTTGAAGCATGCATAAACATGTTTAGAATTCTCCCCTTTCCAGATGTTCTAAAAACAGTTGTGAAGCACAAACTGTCCGTTGCAAAGCTTGACTTTTGAGCAAGCTAGAATTTTTAAATAATGCAAGAAGGTGGTTGGAAAAGTTACTGATTCATATCTAAATAGGTTAAAGAGAAATACAACAGTGTTCTTCTTTGGAAAACAGCAAAACCAAACCCTTCCACTTCCCTGCTTACTGTTTTGGTCTTCTCTGCTGCCATGGCTCCATACACTCAGTCCTCAGGCTCAGAACTTCTGAGCAGTACTAGATCTGAGGACAAAACAGGCACACTCCGCAGCTCATTGTGAGTAGAGCTATCAGCATGAGATTTCAGCAGCCAGTCAGTCTCCCAACCTTAAGGATGTGCCCTAAGGACACAGAAATGAACACTGGGCATCAAAAAAGCCCTGCAGAACTTCCACTAACCAAATCCCCACAACACCAAACCCTGCAGTCAATAGTTGCAGCCAAGGACACTGGTCATTTACCTGGCAGGTCGCAGCACGCAGGAACTGGGGCTTTAGTGTTGATCCTCCAGCAAAGCCTATAGAGCTGTGTTTCACCTTGAGGCTGGTGCTCAGTGAGTTCTGTTTTTGTTGCAATAATGTTGATTTCATTTAAGTTTTTGTGCAAAATTGTCTGCATACTCATTTACTTTATGTTATGACGAGAACCTGCTCGCCATCCGTAAATAATCAGTCTCACACCAAGATGGGTTGCAGAAATCTGGCCGCAGCTCTCTCTCGAAGCTGCTGCAGCCCCAACCTTTATTGTGTCCAAGAAAAGATACAAATTCAAGGAGAAAACTTTGCCTCAGTCAGCAGATAAAAGACAATACAATACATTAGTTTCATGTTCTCACACCAGACCACGCAGTTGATCATGTTATACTACATGGACCAATCATTGGATGGCATGAGCTGTCCACGCGCTGCTCATGCTTCCAAGCAATGCTTTCTGCTTATGAAATCATCCTTGCAATAATAAACTTTTGTCCATGCTCTTATGGACAAATGACCATATTCCCACAATGTTATGGTGTGACATACAAAAGCGAAAGTTGGTACTTACCACAATAGTTTCCTTCTCTGTAGGGAGGAAGGGGATCCTGCTTAGGTTGTCTCCACCCACCTCATCACTGACAGGAAGTAAAAAAAAAACTTTCATGAGAGAACACCTGGTGGCTGGAACAACCACCTTTCAGTTCAGCTTCCTGCCAGATCTACTGCAGGTAGCTAGCTGCTCCAGGTACAGCAAAAGAGAAAAGTTGGGAATGCCACTTTGGAAGGGATTTTCCTTTGTCCTTTCGCTGTTGTTTTTTCTTCCTGGTTCCTCTTTCTACTTCCTTCTGCTTATGGCTGCAGGATTGCTAGCTGTGGTCCTCACTCTTGCTGCTGTCCAGGGTCCTGACCTGGTTTGTCATGGTTTGCCATGAACCACCTTATTTGAGCACTAAACTCTTCTCAGCAACTGATATTGCTATGGCTCGAGACAAGGACATCCACACCTTCAGTTAGGATGCCTGCAAATGGGAAGCTTGCACACACAAAGTTATATGTGTAGAGACTTCTGTATAATTTGGAACCTTGATCACACAAGGTTCCTTAGTACATGGGAACATATGCAAGAACATTTTCCTTTTGAAAAAATCAAAATGCACATACATGGGGTGGGGGCACTAATTGGAAGGAGGTCTTCTGTTAAGGGATTCTTTCTTGACCTAATTCTCAGTAGACATTTGCAGATAATAATAATAATAATAATAATAATAATAATAATAATAATAATTTATTTATACCCCACCCACCTGGATGGGTTTCCCCAGCCACTCTGGGCAGCTTCCAACAAAATATTAAAAATACAATAAAACATCAGTCATAAAAAACTTTCCTAAGCAGGGCTGCCTTCAAATGCCTTCTAAAAGTCACGTAGTTGTTTATTTCCTTGACATCTGATTGGAGAGCATTCCACAGGGTGGGCGCCACTACCAAGAAGGCCCTCTGCCTGGTTCCCTGTAACTTCTCTTCTTCAGGTATACTGGGCTGAGGCTGTTTAGGGCTTTAAAGGCCAGCACCAACACTTTGAATTGTGCTCAGAAACGTACTGGGAGCCAGTGTAGGTTTTTCAAGACAGGTGTTATGTGGTCTTGGCAGCCGCTCCCAGTCACCAGTCTAGCTGGGGCATTCTGGATTAGTTGTAGTTTCAAAGGTGTGTACCCAAATGTATTGTTCCACCCCAACTGCTGTTTTGTATAACTAATCATGTTCAGCATCCATTGGCCCATGCTGAGGATTCATATCCCCATCTGTATCTGTATCACACTGAACTAATTTAAGAGGGCCTAGAGAAACTTTGCAATACTGCCATATAGAAAATTGTGTTCATACTAGCTGTTCCTGTGGATCATATCTTCTGTATGTATATCTTCCTTGGTGAATTAGGGTGTGAGTCTTGAATGAATGAAAGGTAACATTGTTGTCAGTGTTGGTTTCATTTGTAACAAATCATGTTCCTTTAAATTCAGTTTTGTGGTGTGGTCATAGAGACTACAGCAGATTTCGGGAACCTATGCCCCTCCAGATGTTTCTCAACTACAACTTTAATAAACCTTTGTCACTGGAGTTCAGCAACATCTGGTGGGCCAAAGGTTACCCGCTCCTGAGCTACAGGAAATTGTCCTGTATGGCAAAGGGACATAGCCAGGGCCTTTTTTCCAGTAGTAACTCAGTTCTGGCACATCTCAGGTGGGCACCATTGTCACTGTAAGAAAACAAGGGAGGCATTCATAGTGAGTTCAGCACCTTTTTAAAAAAGAAAAAGAGCACTTGTCATAGCAGGAGAAGAGACTAAAAATTACATCTAGTTCAGCTCCCTACTGCTACACAGCACATTTTCCCTCCACACTTCACCCACACAAAGCAGAGTGAGAGAGAATCAGAAAGTGGGTATATAATGACTTGAGATATAATGCTGTATATTAAAATACCACCAGCCGTCTTTTAATACAGTAATCAAATATTAACATTCCCAAAATTGAAGTCTTCTACAAAATCTGCAACAGCAAGTCAACATATTTTTCTAAACATGAAACCATGGCTCACTAATGAGTAAAAACAAAATACTGGCTGTGGTTAAATAGCATTTCCGAATTGCATGTATTCATCACTTTGTTGACAGTTGTAATAAATATAGCAATTATATGCACTTGTTTTTCCCAAAGTATAACTCTATTCCCAGAATTACTGATAATCATTGCCTACATGCAAGGCTTATACTTTTTAATAATCAGTTAAGCCTGTGTTTATTTCTGTCCCATTCAGGTGTCTTTCAAAGTATTGGTGAGAGGTCAGTTTGCTCTGACAACTTGCCTACCGTTGCCCATTATCTATGCATCAGCACAGCTCTTTGCAACCTTTCCCTCTTTGAAATAGCTCTTTCAGTCCAATTGGCTTTACTGTACTTTGTTCCTGCCAAGCCAGACAGCTCTTCTCAGGCTGCACCATGAATTCCCATTTAAATCAATAGAAGGCACAAACATCTAATGATGAAAAATGGCACATTTGCACATGCTGCCCATGAGTCAGGATGACATTTAAAAAACACCTAAGAACGGGAAAGGTAATGATAAAAATTCCATGGAATTTATAGCTTCCTATCCTGGAGCACATTTCTGTGGGTGGGGTGGGGGTAAACTTCCTTCGTCAAACTTCTGGCTAGCATCCCTTTCACTGGGAAAATTCTAACCAGAACAAAATGGGGATTTCATTGATTACCAATTGCATACCCTCTTCTTCTTTTCTGTTTGCCTGAGACCTTTGGCTCCTCCAATGACAAATGATAAAATTAAAGCTTGAGGTGAACTTCCTAAAAGAGGCATAGCTAGTAATTAAGTGCCATTCTGATGAAAAAAACACTTCTCCAAGGCCCTCAAAAAAACAAGGGGGCTGGCTCCAGACATAGGCCCCATTTACACTATAGGTTTAAAGGAGTATTATGCTATTTTAAATGGTCACATCTTCCTCAGAAGAATCTGGAAACTGTAGTTTGTTAAGGTAGCTGTGTTAGGAGGCCCCTATTCCCTTTACAGGGCTATAATCCCCAGAGTGGTTTAACAATCAACTTTTACTCTGTGGGTGAAATAGGTGCCTCCTAACCACTCTCAGCAGGGACGCGGGTGGCGCTGTGGTTTAAACCACAGAGCCTAGGACTTGCCGATCAGAAGGTCGGCGGTTCGAATCCCTGCTCTTGCCAACCTAGCAGTTCGAAAGCACGTCAAAGTGCGAATAGATAAATAGGTACCGCTCCGACGGGAAGGTAAACGGCGTTTCCATACGCTGCTCTGGTTCACCAGAAGCGGCTTAGTCATGCTGGCCACATGACCCGGAAGCTGTACGCCGGCTCCCTCGGCCAATAAAGCAAGATGAGTGCCGCAACCCCAGAGTCAGTCACTACTGGACGTAATGGTCTGGGGACCCCTTTACCCCCCTAACCACTCTCAGCACTTGAGAAATTTTGCCTCTTGCTACACCCACCACTACCATGCAGCCCATGGAAGGTTGCCCAGAAAGGGATACACCCCTTGAGCTGAAAAAGATTCTCCATCCCTGCCCTAGAGGGACTGACTGAGGAAAGAGACTGAGTTCTATTATGTATGATGTAATGCAAGTTTTTAAAATATACACTCACACATACACCCCAACCCTAACCCTCTTTATTTTGGTCTTTGACCAAACTGACAATGCTCCTAGTCTCAAATAAACCACTGCCCATTCCCAGAACTGCCTATCTCACAAAGGACTCTAGATGTCTTGCTCTAAGGATGACTGTAGGTTTCTTATCTCTTGTAGTCAATGTAGCTGGATTCATCCATGGAAAGGCAATGAATTAACTGAAGTGGAAAAACAGGGAGGAAATTATGTCACAACTCGTTTGCTTCAAGCATGCATGTTCTGAGGGACCTGACCCTGTTCGGGGGTTTTTTCCCTCCAGTTGAGGACATGGCACCACCCATATTTCATGAAACAAAAACATTACCTCTAGCAAATTTAATGTTTTCACAGTAGGAATACCTTTTGGCGCCATCAAATAAACAATACCATTAATGTAGGTCAACATTATCACTTGGCTGCTTGTATTTGTGGATGAATCTGCTTCTGGTTCATACACACAATTTTCTGTTGAAACTTTCTAGTGGCTTCTGACAATTGGTAAAATAAAAAATTAAACAGCAATAGACAGCAATAAAAAGGTTGGTAGTGAACAAATATTCCAGTAAAAAAACAACATTGATGTTAAAATTACAAACCAATAGCCATCACTAAAAACTGTCCAGCAAAATGTATTGGCTTGTTTCTAAAGTAGCACGAAAGACCTAACACTTGCACCATGGGCCTTTCTCCCCACCTCTCTGCATGCACCCTGTGCCCTCTACTCCGAAGTAGGGAGGGAACCCAGAATAGATTTGTGGGGTGTACAGGGGGAGGAGAGCAGAAATCATTGCACTGACAGGATGGTTACTTAGCACTACATTGGATACAAGCCACCATCCTGCTGCAGACTGGCCAAATCTTAAGCTCACCTATCCCCAAAAGCCTTGTAGTTGTAACAGCCACCAGGAATTTCTGCAATGGACTTGGCAAATTGGATATTGAAGTGACTCAGGATTTTTGTCCCACTCAATTGAAGAGAAGATCAACAGGATTTCAGCCTCACTCTGGTTGCTGCCAGTTATCATCTCTCTCATTTCTTTCAAGTTTTTGCAGTAGGAGTGGTAATAAGCAATATTCAATGCCAGTCATACTCAAGAGGAAACTCACTGATTTTCATGGGTTTACTCTGACGATGACTTAGTTGAATATCACTCATTAATGAAGATGATATTTCAGGTCTTCCGTGTAGCTTTTGCCAGCCTCATCAGCACATCAGAACTCAGAAGTGGAAATCAGAACTATCAAAATTTGTCTCATCTCATTCCACTCCCTCATAAGATTTTGTGGGTGGCAACAGAATTGAACAAACTAGTAGCAAACAAACAAACATTGGACAAAGATATATATATATATATATATATATATATATATATATATATATATAAGGTAAAGGTACCCCTGCTCGTACGGGCCAGTCTTGACAGACTCTGGGGTTGTGCGCCCATCTCATATATATATATATATATATATATATATATATATATATAAAGTTCAATGGAAAAAATGAAATGCATCAAGAATTCGAATGTCACAGTAGAGCAAAATATTTTTTGCAGTAGCTTGGAGAATATAAAGTGTCCATTACTTATGTGGAGTGGATTTATAGGTGGAAATTTCCTATAAGGCTTCCCAAACTTTCAGAATACTATTTTGAACTGGTAGAAATGTAGGTTTTTTGTTTTTGTTTTTTAAAAAAACAAGTTTTACCCAAACTTTCAACAGTAATCCTAATACAAAAATAGCATGGTGGCAAATAAAGCTAAGTGACATTTGTTCCATTTTACACATGTCACAGGTTTTTCAGATACTATATTGCTGGAGGTATATGAATATTTATAAAGTAAGTGTAAAATGGCAGGGGGGATGTGTGCATTTTACACAAAGCATAGTCTTACAAAACTGGTATGAAAATTTAATGTGACTGAACTAAGGATGAGCTGTTCACATTCTTTTGGATTTTGTATATCCAAGTTTGATGACTTATGGTATGAAGACCATAGGACTCCAGTAGGATGGCTTTAGAAATTGTCTGTCCTTTGAATCACAACAATGGTACAGAGATCACCCACATGCCATAACCCATATAAGTCAGTGTATTCTCAAGGGAACCTTGTACAACATTTTATACTTGTTCGTCTGTATGTGTTTTAAACTGTCTGGAAGATAATAGGATGGAATCTACAATTATGCAATCAGACATCCTTTGCACAGTAGGACTTCCTTCCCCTTACCTTACAGCCTTCCTTGTCTCAGAAATCTGCTCTTTGAGGCTTCTTCAGGTTATGGGCAAGGTTGGCTATTACCCATAGTGTGTCCTAGCTCTGCACAGAAATAGCTACATACTGCTAGGTCCCTAATATTTGTAAAATGCCCATGTGCCTCTATGGATACTGGCACACAGCTAAAAAAATGTATCTGTGAGATATTTCCCATTTATCTGTGAGATGTGCCTACATAGTTAGGAGAAAATTAGGAAAAAAGTTTAAATGACCAAGCACAATAACAATAGCTAATCACATGGGTCATTCCCACCAAACACTCCACCAGGAGGGATTGGCAGCTGATTCCACAGGGACACTCACGGATTAGGTAACTTAAAACATATTCTAGCTATGAGAGAGCTCTCACATGACTAGACAATATTTAATGACCACTGAAGATAAATGGGTACAGTATTTGTAAAACAAAATTATAGTGTGGCTGAGAGACAAAATCAGAGTACTTTTTACTGTGGGGTGCAGGTGGCGCTGTGGTATAAACCACTGAGCCTCTTTGATTTACCTATTGGAAAGTTGGTGGTTTGAATCCCGGCTTCTGCCAACCTAGCAGTTCGAAAGCATACCAGCGCAAGTAGATAAATAGGTACCACTGTGGCTGGGAGGTAAACAGCTTTTCCGTGCACTCTGGCTTCCATCACGGTGTCCCATTGTGCCAGAAGTAGTTTAGTCATGCTGGCTACATGACTTGGAAAGCTGTCTGTGGACAAACGCTGTCTCCCTTGGCCTGAAAAGCGAGATGAGTGCCACGTCCCATAGTCACCTTTGACTGGACTTAACCATCCAGGGACCCTTTACCTTTACTTTACCTTTACTTTTTCTTGTCACCTTTGAGATCTAGATTCAAGTCCTCCTTGTACTGTTCTCTCATGATTCATGTTTAACATAAAACAGCAGCAGAACAGGTCTGGTTGTAACATAGTCTCTTATGTGTGAGCTCAGGAAATATTACACACAAGAAAAGAGTTCCTCTGTGGAACCACTCCATTTACTAGGAAATACAGGGTGAGTAAAATCTTGTAGATAATTTAAAACCGAAATGAATTATGTTAAAGCTTTGGAGGCAAAGAGAGTTGTATTTCATGTTTAATGAATTCATTTGTAACTTGACAGAGGGATATTATATTTTTTAAAGGTTGTGTTGTCTCTAAGTTTTTTGAATTAAAGTATTTATTGGTACAGATACAGGAACATGAGCTTTAAAAATGTTGGGAAGGGTTGTGGTTTGGTGGCAGAGCAAATGCTTTGCCCACAGGGTCAAACCCTAGTATCGCCAAGTAGGACTGGGAATGTCCCCTTCTCTGGAACCCTGGACAGCCATTGCCAGTCACTGTGAACAATACTAAGTTAGATGGGCCAATTGCCTAATTTGATATAAGGCAGCTTCCTATGTTCCTAGAAAGTATGTTGGAGTGACTTGTTGTAGTACTTATGTGATGTATTTTACAAAACACACACAAAGAGCTATGCAATTGTGCTGCACAGGAGCCCATTTTTTAAAGCCATTGCTGTTTAATTATCTAAACATTCGTTCCGACACATTATTGTAATAGCAGACAGCAGCTCAGATCATATAATTTTGCCATTTGTATTTTGTGTATGTGTGTAATCTTCTTCCTTATGAGACATTTTGTATGAGAGGACATAACACACAACTGTGAGCAATGAAATATAATTAATGGATCATTTTTAATTACCAAGAGGCAAATTCAAGGGTTTTTATTTGAGCAAAAACTGCCATTGGTCTCCACGGGAATACTGCTTGATTATGCATGGCAACACTGATTTGTAGCAAAATATCTCAACACGCTCCTGACACAGTATTTAATCAGTCAAATGCTTGTTGAAATCAATGGAAGCATGAAGTGCTTGAAAAGGAAACGTTTTGCCACCAAATATAGACAATATTTGCTGTAGGACTCGGCAACATTGATGAAAACAGAAATGGCTTGATACAGCCTGATTGACAGTCCCTTTGACTGCCATCTTCTGCATCCAGTATGGGGGCAGGGGTGGGAAGAGCTACAATTTGCCTAACTGGTAACTTGCTATACTGTGCATCTAACCACATGATACTGTTTTTGCAAGTTGTCAGGAAAGTACTACTACTACTAATAATTATAACTTTAGTATTTGTACCCTGTCCATCTGACCGGGTTGCCTCAGCCACTCTGGACAGCTTCCAACATATATAAAAACATAATAAAAACATTACACATTAGAAAGCTTCCCTATACAGGGCTGCCTTCGGGGATGTCTTCTAAAGGCAATATAGTTACTCATCTCCTTGACATCTGATGGGAGGGTGTTCCATAGGGTGGGCACTACTACCAAGAAGGCTCTCTGCCTGATTCCCTGTCGCTTCACTTCTCACAGTGAGGGACACCAGAACATCCTCAGTGCTGCATCTCAGTGTCCACAACATTCCTATGATCCACCAAGCTTGTGACTCTTTCTAAAAAAAAGAAATGAGATATGTTTGACATGACTTGTTTTTGAGAAACTCATGCTGGGTCTTAGTAATCACAGCATCCTTTTCTGAGTGTTCACAGACTGTTTAATTATCTGTTCAGGACATTTCCTGGTATCAATACCAAGCTTACTTGTCAGTAATTACCTAGATCTTCTTCTTTTTCCCCTTTTGAAGACTGGGACAACATTTGCCTGTCTCCAGTCTACAGAGACCTCACCTATTCTATGAAAATTGTCAAAGATTACAGACAGAGACTCTGAGATTATTTCTGCAAGCTCCTTTAGTACCATTGGATACAGCTCATCAGACCCTAGAGATTTGAATTCATTAAAGTAGCTAGGTGTCCCATTGCCATCTCCTTTCCTATCTTGGACTGCAGCTCCCTCCTTGCACTGTTTATTGTGTTATCACCAGGTTGGGCACAGCTTTCCTTTTGGGTAGAAGGCAAAGTAGATGTTGAACAGTTCCACCTTCTCTTGGTCACCCATCACTTTTGCTACATGCTTGCCCAGACTTTTTCTTTTCTTGTTTATGCCTAGATCACCAAGGCACCAGGAATAATTTTATGGGTTCCTGCCTCAGCCTGTGCTGCCTTGTACAGATCCTGCTCTATATCTGACAAGTCTAAAATCCTGCCAAGGTATCTTGCCTAAGCTATGTGATTGTCTTAATCTCTCTCTCTCTCTCTCTCTCTCTCTCTCTCTCTCTCTCTGTGTGTGTGTGTGTGTGTGTGTGTGTGGTGTTACATACTTTTTAGACACAGCACACATCTTAGCTGTAAAAGTGGGGACAAGTATGGAAAGTCAGCAAATGAGAGGCAAGGCTTCCTTGATCTGCTAGATGCACACTGCACTTTTCTTTTTCGTTTCCTTGGAAACCACATTGTGAGTAAGCAGAAAACAGAGCTCACCTTGTAAAATCTTGCTAATATGATTTAAAATTGTGCTTGAGATTCCTCCCATTCAGAGTGCTTTTGAAATGGGCATAGAAACATATTCTTAAAGGTCCACACACTGAATAGCCCAATATTACCATATGTAACTTTCACAATAAATGTGTCAGAGATGGTTTCCATGAAATTAACAACAATTACAATAGCAAACCAATGAATTAGGGGTGGGAATAGATAAATTAAAACCAAAGATAATTGAAAACCAATGATAAGCCTGAAAATACCCAGAAGTTATTTCCAGCTGTTGGTTGCATGTGTTAGGCTAATGCCATTTTTATCAGTCATTTGCATATTTTAATAATTGGATGCTTACAACAGATCTGGCTGCATGGCACAACACACAAATGATTACTTTGCCATGCAGCCAGTACAATGGGTGTCTTAATAAGTTATGTGCTCATGATGAACATAAGAAAAGTCTCCTAGATCAGGCCCATTTTGTACTTGTTCTTCTCTCTGTGTTTTAAGCTGTCTAGATAGTCCAGCATCCTATTCTCACAGTGGCCAACCAGATGCCTGCAGAAAACCTGCAAAGAGCACTCTCTCTTCCTGTGGCTTCCACCAACTTGTATTCAGAAGGGTACTACCTCTGACCATGGAGGCAGAGTTTAGCCATCATGGCTAGTTACCATGCAGCCAGATCAACTTTGATTTGCATTGAGTTGAATCTTCATTTGTAACATATGCATATCCAGTGTAATTATGATCTCAAGATTTACTAAAGCTACTTTTACTTTGCAAATTTAGCATGGGCCATAATCAAAGATGGGAGCCCCAGTCTCTTCCCATAGACCTACAGCAGCATACAGTTGCATTTCCTGGAGTCTGAGTCAGAATGCCTGTGTCAGCCATGTGACACATGATTTCTATGAGCATTTTTAGGTCAGTAGGGAGAATGCATTGAAAGCAGAGAGGGTGGGATGGGAGATGAAGCAAAATTGAAACTTACATGTAGCTTAAGGAAGGTCAAGGATCAGGAGATGGGAAGGACATCTCCTTTCAATTTATTAAATTATTATTAATAATAGTACTTTGATATATTACCTGCCAATCATGCTAATGGTCCAGGTAAGATCACAACAATTTAGAATTCAACCTTAAAGCCAGTTTAGAACAAAGTACAAAAAGAAGGTGTGTTCTAGAAAGATACATCAGAGTTTCAATGGCCAGGGTAAAGAGGTGTGATCCAGCCTAAAAATAACCTTAAAGGTGCCCAGGAGGAAAGCCTCTGGACCTATTTGTCTGCAATTTGGAAAGTTTCTTCTCATGTACTGAAGTCTGGATTTCTGCCCAAATAACTGTAATTAATTAATTAAAATCCAGAACCATAGTTGCACATTATACATTGGGTGTGACATGAAGTTACGCTATAATCCTAGTATGTGTACTTATTTGCAAACAAGCCTCATTAAACATAGTGAGACTTATTCCAAGTTAGTATGCACATGATTCTGGCTGCATGTTGGCAAACCTGTTTGCACCTATTTCAAGTAACTTCCAAGTAAGCATTTAGAATTAGATTATAATCTGCACAGAAAGTTTCCAAAGCAAAGCCATGCAAAACTGGGAGATCTCCAGCATTTCTAAAACTGGTGTTTGCAAAAAAGAATAATAATAGACTGGTTAGGTTTCCTCCAAGGGTCTAAAATGTGGAAGCTGAATATATGGACCTCCAGAAATTGTTGGGCTCCCAACTCCCATCACCCCAGCCAACTGGTGAACTATCAAGTGTGATGTGATGGGAACTGGAGTATAACATCTGAAGGGCCACAGGTCCCCATCAATGGTCTAAAATAATGGATCTAAAAATCAATATTGAAATAATTTGCTTTTAAAAAGTGGCACAGTTTTTTATATTATATTGGCAGCTCAAAAGTGGGAGCAATGTGTTATTTAATTTTAAAACAAAGTATTATCTAACTGCCATTGCAGAAGTATAGATCTCCTTCTAAAGTCAGAGCTGACTTCACCCAGTATTTACTGTCATCTTCTGATAAATTTAACATGTTAGCCTGGCAACATCAATTCTCATGTGAAAAAGTATTATGGATCATTGCTTCTCATCACATGAAGCAATTACCCAGAAATGGCAGCCATGATGGAATATGATGGGATTAATTAAAGTATATGGATCTGTTGTCAAATATCCAATGTCAGCTGCTGCCTAAATTGAAAGTATAAACTTGCCCTCAAATGGGATTGGTGGTTGCTAATTATACATTATGTCAACAGGGGACCTGTTGCTTTTGGTTAATCATCTTTATTGCATCTTATTCATGTCCCAGGCAGATATGATCAAGGGCAATTGTAACTATAACAGCAACATAAGCCCCAAATCTTCATTGTGGCATTAAAAGCATTAATCAAGGGTATGATGGTTGTGGGCATGGCCACTGTGCATTAATGTTCTATCTGAAACCCCCATTAATGGCAGATCTCTGAGGATTCTTTTTTTAAAAGAGCTGAACTAGAATTAACTTGGAAACTAAGGGATGATTGATTAAACGGCATCAAGGCATAATAGCTTCAAGTACACTTGTCATATTCAATGCAAATTCTGGAAACAACAAATAGATGCTTGTCAACACTTGTCATTTCTCTGCCACCACATGATGACAAAATGCAAGGTGTTTTAGACTTCTCTTGTCAACAGGATGTAATTAACTGTGGCTACACTTAGATAGGATTTTGACTGAGGAGAGCAGCAACTCCTCTTCTCCTAGTAAGGAGTGCCTTTGTTTAGAAAGGGACATCCTTTTCCTGATACAATGGCATCAAGTTTTCTCCAGGGTTTTCAAAGCAGTCCTTCTCCAAAACAGCATCATTGGGAAAGCTACCCAAACCAGCACAACATTTTCACAATATCTGATAAACAATCTGTAATCATTATGCCTCCCCTTAAATGTGCAGTTTAGTAAGATACTGTGACACATTGTATATATCTCTCATTATCATTCTGTGTCAATAAGTGAAGGAGAAAATAAGATCTACAAATGTATTCCTTTTCGTTTCTCTTCCATGACACTGGGACTTCTGTCCTATTTGTAACTCAAACATTCATTGTGGTCACATTTGCAGTTAAGCTTGTTCAAGGATGGGGAATAGGGGGCAAAGACTAGAGGCACTTGGTGAATGCTTCTTATCTAAACAGACTTAGAAAATAATAGGAAGGTGATGTAAATATCTAGGAACTTTCTGGAACATTTGACTCATAGACAGTACATGGGCCTGAATTCTGGCATGAAGGGTCAATTGAAGTACTTCATTTGATGCACACACCTTATATAGAATCCAAACCTGATGAACTATGTAAGAAAAAGGATCTTGAGGGTGCATATGATTCTTTTGGAGTTTGACTACCAAACCCTTAAGCTATGAGCCGGAGATTATGGGATCTTGGGTGATGTTTAATCATCCCTATGAAAGAAATGCCTCTTCTTTCTTGTGTGGCTTTATTCTTTTCAATGTTTGCATGAAGTTGTGTGAAGCTGTGTGGATGTGTCTTGTGATTACAGTGGAACCTTGGGTTACGTACCGTCCTCCTTATGGTTACGAGCTCTGCTAATCCAGAATTAGATGCTCATTGTTGTGAGCGGATGTGAGTGGAAGTCGCATGCCAGCGGCGCAGCAGCAGTGGGAGGCCCCATTAGTGAAAGCGCGCCTCATGTTAAGAACAGTTTCGGGCTACGAACGGACTTCCGGAATGGATTAAGTTCTTAACCGGAGGTACCACTGTAAAATAAAGGTTGTTTCAACTACAGTGGTGCCCCGCAAGACGAATGCCTCGCAAGACGAAAAACCCGCTAGACGAAAGGGTTTTCCGTTTTGGAGGCGCTTCGCAAAACGAATTTCTCTATGGGCTTGCTTCGCAAGACGAAATGTCTTGCGAGTTTTTCTGACTTTTTCCCCCTTCCCCCCCTTTTTCTAAGCCGCTAAGCCGCTTATCTGATAAGCCGATAAGCCGATAAGCCGCTAAACGCCGCTAAACCGCTAATAGCGCTAATCCGCTAAGCCGTCAATGGGCTTGCTTCGCAAGGCGAAGAAACCGCTAGACGAAGAGAATCGCGGAACGGATTCTTTTCGTCTTGCGAGGCACCACTGTATTACCTCCTTTGTTCTGATAAATCAGCAAGTGACCAAGTTCCAAGCACCAGCAAAAAGCGATAGAGAAATTTTGAAAATGTTTCCAGCTCAAACTCGGGTACCTAACTGAAGTCTCCTAAAAGGAAGAAAGAAAATTATATCCAAAAAAATTATTAAAGGGAAGGGAGAATTTGATGAAATTCTCATGGTATGTCTCTCTCTGTGTAAAGCTTCATTCTGCTGGAAATACACATAGCATATTACATCCTTCTCTTAAAGTTTTAAACTTGCATTGATTTCAGTTGAAACCAGCATAGGATCATTTGTTTGCTTATCATATATATTTTTTGCTCATTAATTCAAAGTGAGAACGATAAAAGTGCTGCAAAGATAGAATGCATTGCACTGCTCTGTCACCATCACCTGAGATTATGTCAACTCACCGCAGCATAAAGATGTCACCTCCCCAAAAATATCTCACCGAGGCAACAATGCCTGTTTTCTAGAAATGAGACAGTTATTATTATCAAGGGTGATTACAGGGTATGATGACACTAAAGGAGAAGGGCAAATTCTTGACCCCAATCTGTCGCCTTAGTTCACCATTTACTTGTTGCAAGGTTACATAATGGGATTTTAATGAATCACTATAGTCATCTTAACACACACACACACACACACACACACACACACACACCAGGCTGCCATCAGACTTTAAGAAGATATTTGAATTCTATGCAAAACAGGAAACCCATAAATTCTATGCAACACTGAGAATTCCCTACATTATAAAAATTCATTACTCACTGACATAAATAGTGTGTGTGGAGGGGGACCCAGTGACTCATCAAAGCAGGATGTTGTTGCAAATAGATCTTATCAAACTAATCAGAGAGGCAGCAACCCAGGACTTAAGAGATGCCCACAACTTGGATAAAAATGAAATTGAAAGGGAAAATCAAGAAAGTCTAATATTCCCAGAAAGTTTGGAGGTTATTAAAAATCACAACAATAGAAGCTGTGCTAGAATATATACCTCAGATCATGAATGATACCATCAAGGTGAGGATTATGTGAATGTGGTGAATGAGCAGAATCAATGAAGCTGTTTAGAAGAAGGCTTTTTTTTCCAGAAAATGAAAGTCTTGAGTGGTACTGAGCAAGTCCAGCGAGATGCAACTTTGGGTGATGAGGCCTATGAGGGCACTATAAGCAATGGGTAATGGTGGGAGATCCATACCTCAGCCCCATAGTATGACCCTAGTGATGCTACTGTCCCGTCCCGTCCCCCCAGTTATTTGTTTTATTTTATGTGTAACAAAAGCATCATCATCATTTTTTATTTGTATGCCGCCTTTCCACAGTTAAAAAAAACAATGCTCAAGGCGGCTTACAGCATAACAAGATTTACATAATTGCAAAAGTCATAAACAATAAATAAACCACATCAAAAAAATACACAAGCAAATGGGAAACAATTTCCACATAAATCAAAATCTAAAACTGAGAATACAGCATTAATATCACAGTTTAAAATGACATAGGTAAAAAATAACAGCAATTGAAACAAGAAACAAAGACGAAACAAAATGGAGCCCTCTCTGTTCAGCGGCAGCAGCGGCAGCAGTCCTTTATAGAGCCCATCAGGCCCCACCCTAGGCCAGGTGGAGAGTGGCAGGACTGGGGCCCTCAGGCGCTGAGCAGGGGAGTCCTCCCGGTTATGCATGCAACTGAGCTGCATTCAAACAATCAATGTGACATCTAGCTTGAACCTGACACATACAGTAGCAGCTTCTCAAGCTTTTCAATGAGTTCATGTTATATCTGAACCAAGCACTTCTAGCTTCATAGTTCATGCTCCTAGTCAGTGGCCTATAGTAGCTGTTAGACTGCAGTGGTCTCTGTTTTGCTTTTCAAACTCCTCACCCTCTCAGGGACTTGAGAAGTGACAGCCTGGGAAACTTCGTGTCTGTGACCTTTCATGAGGCATTGAATGGAAAGAACAACATCTGATTTCATGTGTGCGTGCGTAATATAATATAATAATTAAAGTGACATTTAGACCCATTTATCCATAAGCTCTATCTTGGGGAACCCATTAAACATGTGACTGCCTTTTCTTCATCAAACTATATATAAATCTCAGTCCAGTAGCACACACAGCAAGTGGATTTCAGTGCCCTTTAAAAATGTTCATCTTTTTTTGGGGAAATGTATTGATCACCAACTAACCTGCCGACAAAGGCTGGCTTATAATAAAGATTACACCAAACCTCAAATTAAACTACTGGTATATTGATCGGAAAATCATTTTCATCTGCTCTTGATGCTGGAGCTGCCATTGGAATTATGATTCTTTTTAAAGCCACAGCCCAGCGGGAAAGGTCCTTTCCTGCAGCTGCTCTTGTTCCCTTCTCATTCATTTCAAGGGGGCTTGTGCAAGGGAAGTCATAGCATGACTGTGTTGCTTTTTAAAAATGGAGACAAACATTTATTTATTTATCCCATTCCCTCTTTTAAAAGGCAAAAAAAAGGTCTGTAGCTTCTTACAAAACAAAACGTGATATCGTGCACTCCTACAGGCATCTCACTCAGGAAAAAGTCCCATTAAGTTTAATGGGGCTTATTCTCAGGCCAGTGGATTTGTAGACTGAAGGTACTAGTTTACAATGAAACCTATTTTTACATTTTTGCAAAGGCAACAATAAGGACTGGGATCTGGAGGTACACTCAGTGTTGTGGGCATGACTTATGAAATATGTGACCTTTTTTCTCATTTAGCAGAAAATTCTCATGTCCATCATGAGCTGCTTGGGGGAGACCCTTCAATCTCAAAGCGGTTTGCCATTATTATTATTATTATTATTATTATTATTATTATTATTATTACCTGCATGAGGATGTGAATGGTTTGATCATGTGACATGGCAGCCACCTCGTCTTAGTTCCTTTAATTCATTGAAATGTCCTTAGAAACAGATTTAAAAAAATTATACAGGATTTTTCACGCAGCCATCCATTTTCAGTTTAGAATTGTTTCTATTTATTTTTCTCACGATGAATCAACTGCAAACTTTAGGTTCATTTTTTTTATTATTTCCTTCACAGAATCAAGGCTTACACTCTGAATAGCCAAAGAACCAGTGTGCCATTTTAATAAACATTCAATATCTACTTTTTCAAAAGTTCAGCACTGACAAAGGAAGAAGAAAGCAGGAAAATAAATGCTCTGATATACTACCCACATTTTAGATACTGTATAGATAGAACGAAAGAGATGCAGTAACTTCAATACAATACTGCAGGTCAAAAGGGATTATATATAATACACACACACATAAATCACTAATGCTTTGTGACTTTTTTTTTCCCAGAGTGACTAGTCCTGCCAGAGCTGTACTTGTTCCGTGTCTGACACCTGCAGCTCTCAAACAAACACGAAAGCAGAAATTCACCTGGAGGAAATCTTCACCTGACAATAGCCTTTCTCCAGTGTCATGTTATGGAAAGATCACAATTTCAAGTGTGTGTTACAAACTGAACTGAAGCAAGTGATCACAGCAACAGATCAGACTTCTACCCATCAAAGTAACAAATATGGAACTTGACATCAACACTTGAACTGAGGAGTGTACTGTACAATCTTATTATTTTCCCCCTTGTGAGACACTCTACTAACCTGCAAAGAAAATCCTATCAATAATTACCTTTTATTGCATAGTTTGGGTTGAAATACAGTGCCATTCTTCTGAAATGATATAAATTGACCCTTACATTGAACTTCTAACTGCATCCAGTGTTCTCAAATCAGAAAAGTGTGCAGTTAGTTAGCCCCTTTCACTATCAAGTATTTCCAAGTGGCTGATTTAGTCTCTTTATCCTCTGCTGAGACCATAGCAACACCCTGAAGGACCTTGCAGAATACATTCAGGAGTCTTGATCTAATTCATACCTTCCCAATGAGAAGCAGTGAACTGGTGGAGGGTGCTCTGGCGGTTAACATGCTGGGATTTGTCAGAAGAGACCTGAGTCTTCAGTTTTGATCAGTCACTACAATCCAGAGAGGAAGAACCTTCCAGATGTTCTTGGACTGCATAGAATCAAAGCCAGGCTGGTAGGGACCGATGGGAGTTGGAATCCAACAACTGCAGAGCCTCAGATTCCCCCATCCCTGTTATATATAGTTATCTGGAAGTAAGCTCTCTTTAACTCAGTGCTACATACATGTAATGTAGCCTTCAGCTTTCAATAAAAAAAGAACTATCAAACTTGCAAAGAAGTGTTACCATGAAGTGAGTACTCATCAAAGGGGGGAGAGTATCTTGCCTCTACTTACTGTCCTCATTCTCTGACTCAAACAATAAGAAAGCTTGAAATATTTCTTATTGCGTGTCAAGACCCTCAAGCCAATACCCCATTAGAATAAAGAAATTCACACACAGATTTTTTGTTTAAGGTTATTGGGCAAATTTGGGCCACAACTTTATTGATTACAGGAAATGTAAGTGGTATTGGCTTAGGCATTGGCAAAAGACTATAACGGACTCCTGCCCCCTTTGCAGGAAGTCAGTAAGAGTAAACCACTAAAAGAGGGAGCTGCTTTGGGGGAACCCACCTGCATCTCCCCCGGTGTTCCCAGAGGCCTGGCGTGGCCTTAGCCCCTCAAGCGGACTTCAGACAAGAACCAGGCCCCGGATTCCTTTAACAGAATACCCTTGGACAATGGAAGGGCAGGCGATGGCTGACCTCCCCTCCCCCACTCATCAATAAGCCAATGCCTAACCACCAAACCTTACAAAGTTGTGATGATTGCTAAGAAGTAGGCGAAAACCAAAAGGCTAGTGCCAATCTGCCGAATGGAAAAATTACCAAGACAGGCGACCAACCAAAGTCCAAAGCAAGGCCAGAGGACACCTAAATTAAAGGGAGGGTGGGCGGGGGTTCGGCAGCGCAAAGCAGGTGCTTGGCACATGTCACACTGCTGTTTTAATACCCCCCCCCCAATCACCCCACTCAAATTGATTGGGCAATAGTCCTGGGTAATTGTGGTGCCAACCTGGCTTGAGGGTAATGGCTCCGCCCATGCCAGGGTGGGGGGCCAGGTTGAGGGCCTGCCCGCAACCAGGAACATCTATTAAGATGATCCCACATGCCTCAAACAATAAGAAAGCTTGAAATCCTCACAGCCACTTCATTCACCTGCCAAAGCAAGGAAGACTTGTCCATTGTTCATTCTGGCAATAATGATGTCACTCTTGCTCTGGAAAGTGTTCCAGAATGGTGCTGTCTCTCCATCATATTAGGTCCACTACACCACCGAATTATAGACCACAACCTGCTCAGTGTGAGTTAGGCTTTTCTCCACTAATTCCTTATATGTAATGTGTAACCTGAGACTACACAAAACACTATAAAAAGGTAAAGGTACCCCTGCCCGTACGGGCCAGTCTTGACAGACTCTGGGGTTGTGCGCCCATCTCACTTAAGAGGCCAGGGGCCAGCGCTGTCCGGAGACACTTCCGGGTCACGTGGCCAGCGTGACATCGCTGCTCTGGCGAGCCAGAGCCGCACACGGAAACGCCGTTTACCTTCCCGCTGGTAAGCTGTCCCTATTTATCTACTTGCACCCGGAAGTGCTTTCGAACTGCTAGGTTGGCAGGCGCTGGGACCGAGCAGCGGGAGCGCACCCCACCGCAGGGATTCGAACCGCCGACCTTTCGATTGGCAAGCCCTAGGCGCTGAGGCTTTAACCCACAGCGCCACCTGCGTCCTACACAAAACACTATACTCTATGTCAAATCCTCTAGTTCTCTGTTGTATTGTGTAGGGTCACATAACAAACCATGACCATAGCATCTTGTACAGTTCGCTGCCTCCAGGATCAGCCAAAGATGTGGAGGGTAAATGGGGAAATGTACAATGTGATGATAGCAGAGCATGAAAAATCCTCCACATTAAGCAGAAGAACTCAGACTGGTGATGAGCACAATAGGCTGTTCAGTCCTAAATCCTATTCACTTCTGCAGGCCTTCTGCATCAGCCGTTAGTCACAAGACTGCACCATTATTTGCTAGCACAGTGGGCAATGGGATTGACGATACAAATTGCTGTTTTAATCATTTTGAATTTGCCTTATGATTATTTTAATAGTGAAGGTTGTTGTGAGCGCTGTAGGTTCATTGCTCAGCATCTTATGCTGTTTGTTCTGCCTGTTTAAAAATTGAAGAAAACTTTAACTGCTGTGGAAGCTGTTGTGTTGTGCTATTTTTCTCTCGCCTCCTATTATGCATTTTCCTTTTTGATAGCCTTATTGTGATATTCATTCTCTGGCGCTGGACCCTGACCTTCCCCTCTAATGAAAGATTAAAGCCTTGTAAGTTTGCATATTTCCTCTCCTCTCTGCAGTGTGAAAGATGCACAAAAGGCCTTGACTCGCCGGATAATTATTTTCATCCTTCATCGTGATTTTAAGTTTATTTGTCTTTATTATTATTTAGCACTTCTTAATTATTTAACATGCAGAGACTTATTTATTATTTAAAACTCCCCACCACCCATGGTTATTTCTCTCTAGATTTTCGTTATGTGCCAAAAGAAGTTGTGTCTTCTCATGAGTGCCAGCTCTTGCTGTTATGAGGCTGAGCAGAACATCTCCCATGGGCAAAGATCTAGCCTGTAAGACTATGTCACAACAAATGCAATCTGACCTTTACTTTCGGTCCCTATTATGATGCACAGGTTTAATTTTTCTCCTTTAATGAACACTTGTGCTTTCTTCCTGAAGCCTCCTCCTCCTTAGTCTTTGAAACATTGTAAAATTATTGTTTCTTTCTCCCTCAGTATTCCTGGGTTTTTAATTTGTCCAAAAGCCTGGTACTCTAGCCTACTGGTTTTCAACTAGGGGTTTGGGACTCACAACCAGGTTTTGACCTGCTCTAAAGTGGGTCACAACAGCAGCACTACCATCATACTACAAAATGGGTCTCCATAGGGATGTTTGGGTTAAAGGAGGGTCCTGGGTCTGGAAAAAGTTGAAGACTACTGCTCTAAGTCTTCTTTACGCTCTACCCAGTCCCACATTTAATGAAAATATGAGGGAAGAAAAGAATTGCATCAGCTATGCCTTCTTCTGTGATCCATTAGCCCACTGACCTAGTGGTAATTGAAAAGGGGTGTACATGTTTACATACATAGAGCCCCTTCACATGAGAAGGAAAAAAGAGGGCCAATGGGGGTTCAAATGATCAAATGGAGGAAATGGGCACACATACATTTGAATATGTATAGGGCTTCTTTCACACTTCTGCAGAATGGATGTCCGTGGGGATGATGCTGAGTGACATCATGGGAGGGGATATCTAGGACCAACTCTCTTGTTATTTTGCTTTTGAATGCTGCATGTTGTTATATTTATGGTATTGGCGTGTGTTTTAGCTAATCTGTTAAAATTGCTATTGCTTTGCTATGTTCTTCTGAAATTGCTATTGCTTTGCTGTGTTACGAAATTGTTGCTATTTTATTGTTTTGCCATGTTACGTAATGGTTTTTATGGTGTTTGAAATGCATCTCTGTCTCTTTGTTGTAAGCTGCTTTGAGCATAAAATGAATGAATGAAAGGTAGAGGGGTTTTTAACATCAAGGGCTGTGATCACCTGATTGCATAAGGGGGGGGGGGTGTTTGAAGAAAGGCTCCGAAGTCAGCACATTGCAATTTCAGGGTCTGGTATTAAATGGTCTGCCTGCCCATGGTGTGAGGCAATCTTTGGGGTTGCACTCACATCATGTCACAACCCAAACCCTCAGTCAGATGATATCTCTGAAAACTCCAAGCATAGATGTGATTGGTCTCTGATTTTTTTGAAGTGTGACATCACTAGAGGATTTCATCCCAGAGGGGTCCCAGAAGACAGTGAAGCCTCTACCACTGGTTTCAGAGGAGGTAGATTGCACCCTGTTCCTTTGACTCAGACTCCTCCACTCAGAGTCCTCCAGCCCCAATGGAAACTTCTTCTCTACCCACCAAGTACAGGAGACCCATTACATTTTACATAATAGAATGTATCTCCATAATTTCCAAGCAAGCTTCCTCCAGGGCAGCTTCACCCACACCCCTCTTTGTAAGACCCTAGAAAGTATCAGTCAGTGCTGGAACAACACAGTTAGCTCCCTACTACCTAAGAACTCTATTAATCTATGATCCAGTCCCATCCTGAATCTCCCACAGAGAACTCTCCATGGTGCTGACCATCATCTATCTAACCAGCACATTGGCAGAATTCCCCTAATTCCTCACTCCTCTATTTGAAACTGAAAAGGCAGACATATGTATCTAAGACCCAATTTACATGTGATGGTTCTAGCTGAGATGGTTAGGAACATAGGATAGAGACACCTGGAATGTGCTTGTAAGCATGTGAAGGAGTGAAAACTTAAGCAAAGAAGACTTCTAAAAGCCTATTTCAAGTTCTGATGACTTCACTGCACTTATTTAGGATGCATAACTGGACAAATTCATGCATTAAAATTCTCTTACATGGAATGGGACCATCACCACATCTGTGTAAAGCAGTGTTGGCCAAACTTGGGTCGCCAGCTATTTTTGGACTACAGCTCCCTTCATCACTGACCCTTGGGCCTACAAGCAAGAGATTATGGGAGCTGTAGTCCAAAAACAGCTAGAGACCCAAGTTTGGCCAACACTGATGTAAATGAACTGTGCATAAGCTGAACATTCCATTATATTAAGATGCTCTTCAGGTGATTTCTAAATACACACACACCTTGCCAATACCTGAAAGTAAGGGAATCAGAGAATGTGAGCATCTACATGATTGAAGAAGCAACTCACCAGGTGAGGCTGGACAACAGTGGCTTCTTGACAGGCAGCTGCATCTTCACCATACCAAACTCCCTGCTTCCTCCCCATCTCCCTCCCAGTAAGCAATAGCAACCCACCTGCTAGAAGCTAGCATGGCTGCTTTGTCCCACCTGCCAATTGAACATTGACATGGGGCATCTGTTGCTTCCATTATGCCATCTGTAAGATGGAGGAGAGGGAAGCATGTCACCACATGAAGATCTGGTAAGAAGTGTGAATCTGGGCCTTGTTTTCCCTTCCCAGTTGCTACAGCACTCCAAATGTTATGGTATTGCTTTGAATGGAATGGAAACAAGTTAGCCTGTTGGAAATGGAAGATGCTTATAGGATGGAACTTGTCAGTGCAGCTCTTGCTGTGAATGAAATCGATGTCTATCTCTCAGACTTTTTAGATTACTTGACTGAGGTGTTGATTAAACTAAGATGAGGACTGCAGTTGCAATTACCACCAGATGAGATTTGTTAATTGGCTTCTTTTGAATCAGATCAGGGTTTCCCTTCTGCTATCTTCTACCTTTGATGTGACTCGATATATGTGGGAAGGCGCAATGAAAATTGACTGTGGAGGGGCTGCCACTTGAAAATTCAATCTGTTTAATTCATGCACATACAACACAAATTGGAATTTAAATAAATAGTTGAAGGAAATGATAAATGCTGTTTTTAATGCCACTGGTTAGCCAAAACGATGTATAATTTGTTCACTTGCTAATGCGATTAATTGAACTGGTTCCTTAGACTCTGACAACAACAACAAAGTAATGATCAAAGATAGATGATCTCTTTAGGAAAGTGAGCAAAAGCCAATATCTAATCCTTATTTCCTTACTGCCGACTACAGAAGTGTATATCCATATTTTTGCTTGCATTTAGCACTGTTAATTTTGTTGCTATTGTATGGTTGGAAATAACAGCTTGCCGCAATCTGAAAAACAACGATACAGTCACAGGAATATAGTATAATCCAACATAAAAACACTGACTGTTGGGATTTGTTGCATGGAAGTAGCGCTGGTGACGTGAATTGAAGGTGATATTTTGCTGAGATTCCATGCTGATTACTACTGACCTCTTTACAGAATTTACTGCTGGGTTACAAACTAAGCTGCTTACCTAAGTGAAGCAAGCAGATTTTTTGCAATATTTAGTTTTTTGCTCTGTGTGATGATCCAAATCTGCTGTGGAGCCTTTGTGAGCCTCTGTTACGTAGTGTCACAATCTGCTTCAAGTGTTACTACATCCTGTGCAACGGCTGCTGAGCCATTTCTCCAAAGAAGATATCCTAATGCTGGAGAGTGAAGCATTGCAGGATGTGGGCAGGGGGCAGTGGGATTAATGTGAGAGAAACTGCAGCTACTACATGTTCCTTGTGCTGCCTCCATCTTAGTTGCAGGTGTGTAGGTGGAGAAGTCTAATAACAGCTAAATAATGATGGATGGAGCTTTGGAGCAGGTTCTTGCTGAATGGGCAGGGAGCTCTCGATGCAATGATTTCCATAGGGGTAGCCAATCCATCAATCAAGGCAATGATGGGTGGTGAATCTCTAACATAAAGCTTCATTTTTAAGACCTCACCCCACAAACATTATAAATGTAGTTCATTATAGAGGTGCTTCATCTCAATCTTGAAATGTCCTATGTAGTTTGCCATTCAAAAGTGTATGAATTAGTGATTCTCAAGGTTTTTTTGCAGGGTGTGTGTGTGTGTGGTGATATTTGCTCAGAGTTAGTGCAATGTTGAAATGCTGGGGGCAGTTTATGAACATTTCTCCCCCTATAAAATGCACCTCACTTGCTGAAATTTCAAGGGGGAGTATCACCCCAACCCCCCAAGAAGAAGGGGGTTCTGTGAAGCATATGTTGGCATCCTCTGACACACTTTAATATGAGAAATCCTTAGCATTCAGGCAGCAGCCCATATTGGTTGTGGCTCCGGCATCATTTTTGTTTTGCGGGGAAATGTGTTTTTTACTGGGTAGCAGTAACATTATCACACAGTTACTCCTGTTGGTTAGATGATGATGTCATTGAGGACAAACAAAGCCAGTTCAGAGTCAGGGTATTGCCTACTCAGGAAGGATGGCCCTCACTCTGAACAGGCTCCATTTTACTGTCTATCCCATGATAAAATCTATTTTGCTTCATGATATTAGTGTTACTATGCAGATTTTTGAAAATAACATGCAGAAGCTACAGTCAATGGGTTTGCAATCACAGAGTTTACTTACAAAATCTGCTTGCAGGAGAAATAGTGACAGTCACTACTTATGGGCTGTACAGATGCATCAGGTCAGGCACTGAGAGAGACAGCATGTTGGACTAGATAGGTCTTTGATCTGTGACCCAGCAAGGCTTTTCTCCTATTGATATGCAAGGTTATAGGGTCTTTTCTAAGAAAGGGGGAAATCCACTTTCCCTAAATCTTCTTTTTCACATTGAATTCACTAGATAACATTCACTTCAGCTCCATTAATTATATTACTGTGGAATAAGATATGCTGAAATATTTGTGGTAAAAGTGCCAGCCTTTGATTTAATAGCATTGAATGCTGGGTAATCCAATATTAATTGTTCTTAATCAGGGCAATATTGTGCAGGATGACCTTTTGAAGTATTACACCTATGGCATTAGATACCATAATGTAACCCTGGCTTTTGAATAATGTCCACTATTCAACATTATTTCAACAAACGGCTGGTTCAAGGGTTGCACAGAGCATGGGAGTGCATTTAAAACTTCACAATAAGCAGAGAAAGAGAGGCTATTTTGAATTCTTTTTCTTTAATAGAAACCCGGTAAATTGGTGGAGTCAATGGACTTTGGTAGTGCCAATAACATTTGGCAGGTGGGAATGTTCCACTTTCAAGCTGGGCAGTAATTGAACAATTACAGTGGTACCTCAGGTTAAGTACTTAATTCATTCCGGAGGTCCATACTTAACCTGAAACTGTTCTTAACCTGAAGCACCACTTTAGCTAATGGGGCCTCCTCCTGCTGCCATGCTGCTGGAGCACGATTTCTGTTCTCATCCTGAAGCAAAGTTCTTAACCTGAAGCATTATTTCTGGGTTAGCGGAGTCTGTAACCTGAAGCGTATGTAACCCGAGGTACCACTGTATTGGACAACGGATATGTTGCTGGGCATGTAAATAGAGTCATATTTTACCTGGATAGTCAAACTGCAAAAAACAACAACACTGTGCATCCAGATTTCTGATATGCTAATGATATATGTTTGGGCATCAGTAAGTCAATGCAGAAGTGCTATTAGCCATGTGTAATCCTGCATGAAAGTTTGTTTTATACAACAAGTGACATAGAATCAGAAAACCATAGTGTTAACAGGGAAGTCATCAGTCCTCTGCTCAGTACAGGATCTGCAATACAGGACACAATTACAGCATCCTTGGCAATGCAATATTCGGTGTGGAAGAATCTATGTTTTGGTTCCTCTAAATTTCTCATTTTTTTCCAATCTTAAGCACAGCACTCCACATTTACACATCGGCATTTTAGTGCAAATTTCTGCTTACACAATTTTGTGTGCAATTTCCCCTAATACGCACATTTTTGGAAATCAACATTCATTTATTTAATTCATTTTTGCGTATTATTTTCACCAACAATTGCATTGCTATACAAACTTTAGCCATTTATATGCATTTTTGTACATATTATTTGATTGGAAAGCTGCATTTCAAAATTCAGAGATGTGTAAATGTTCAAAGAGGGCTCTGTTTAACTTCTGCTTGATCTGGTGCTATTGAGGCCAGGGCTAGGAGGGGTGGGGCATGCACATCAGATCCCACATACCCAATGCCCCCTAATATTGGGAGCTGGAAATCCTATGTTCTCATAAATCACTTGAATGTGATGGAGCCAAGCTAGGGTGGTTTTCCACAGGGTAGTAGACTCTTCAGCTCTGAAAAAAAATATTCAGACGTTAGGGAAAAAAACTAGATTTTTGTTATTTTATTTTCATTTCCCCGCTTTACAAAGTCACCAGAGTTGCCATGCTGTGCACATCTCCCCCCCCCCCCAGTCCTCTGTATCTTGCAATTCTCTGTTGTTATTTTACCTCTCTGTCAGTCACACTCTGCCTTCATTCAATTAATTTTTCCTTCATTAGAATTCGAAATGCTGTTTTCAGGTGGAAGACGATTCAGAGAAAGCTGTTAGAAGCTGACAAAAAAGGGGGGTGAGATTGGTATTACTAGTGAAGCAAAGAAGATGCAGGAGAATTTGGAGTGGCAACCAAATAAGATTCTTCTTAATTTATCTAGACACCCCAATCAGAACGGTTCCTCATTTTGTTGGGTAAAGGCAGAAACAAAGATGTTAATCTGTACTTCTCAAGTACTGCCTTGATAAGGACTTGTTTTATCTAAAGAAAATCAAAGCCAGTTTAACCCAACAAGGCAATTTAGATACTTGCTATAATTCCAGTCATCTTCAGAAGCAGTAAATGGGTTCAAGTATATTGACAGTGGAATTCCATAACTTCATCCCTGCCCCTTAACAATTGAGAACCATTAATCTAGCAAATTCTGGGAGTTAACAGCACCCTGAAGAATTCCAGTAAGAAATAGAGACAAATGTAGTAGTGGGGGTAGTCAACATGGAGCCCACCAGACATTGAAAGACAGCACACAGAATGGTCACATGTGATGGGAGATAGAGTCCACCATTTGGAGGGTAAGACATTGGCTAGCCCTCTGATACGGCAATTACAAGACACAAAGAGGGATGCAGATATCTGTCTAATTGAGAGCCATGACACGTTCACTCATGCTTTCTCATAAATATGGTGCATCCTACTTCTGCATTAATTTGTGTCTTATTCTTTTTAATCTCCATGCAAATTAACAGTTGAAAGTATATTTTTTTTAACAATGCAATCTTATACATGCCTACTCAGAAGTAAGCTTTATTTCTTACGGAGAAAAAGGCCTTCAATGGCTACTAGCCATGTTCCACTTCCACTGTCAGAGCCAATATGCCTCTGAATACTGGTTTCTGAGAATCACAGCGGTGCAGAATACTGTTGTACTCAAATCTTACTTGTGGGCATCTCACAGGCATTTGGTTGGCCACTGTGAGAATAGGATGATGGACTAATGGGGTCATTGGCCTAATTCAGCAGGCTATTCCTATGTTCATAGTGTTATGAGTTGGGGGGCAGCCTAAACAGCACCCTGGGTCCCTCCCAGGCCTGGTCAGAATCTAGTAAAAGAGGCTGTGGAACCAGCCCAATCAGTTTCTTTGTTAAGGTAATGTCTTTGGCTGACTAGATGCGTACCCATAATCCGCATCTCAAATAACGAGGTCTATTGCCATAGAGACAAATGGGTGGGCCTTTTCCAACTTCACCTGGTTGGGTGGCACATCATTCTTGGATAGAGAACAATAGGCTGTGCATGAGAGTTTTTTTTTTTTCCCCAGTGGTACTGATGCTGGAAGCTGAAGACACAGGAATGTCTGCTCTGTGCTGGCTTCAAAGCTAGACTTCATTGAAATCTTAAAGAGGAAGCAAGATATGCTGAGGTGTTAATGCTGTGAGCCCCTCCATCCTATGCACAACTTGCATATATCTGTAAATAAAACCATATGTCCAAAAGACAACACAGTCTCCACGGACCTTTATTCCAATGAAACTCAACCCTGGGATAAACACAAGAATCCCTGAAGTCTCTCACTGCTCAGCGATTGGGATTGTACTTAACAATATATCCTTAAAAACCCTGTTGAATCAGACAAAAAGCACATCTAGATAAGGATCATGTTTTCACAGCTGCGGGTGGCACTGTGGGTTAAACCACAGAGCCTAGGACTTGCCAATCAGAAGGTCGGCGGTTCGAATCCCCGTGACAGGGTGAGCTCCCATTGCTCAGTCCCTGCTCCTGCCAACCTACCAGTTCAAAAGCACATCAAAGTGCAAGTAGATAAATAGGGACCACTGTGGTGGGAAGGTAAAGGGCATTTCCGTGCGCTGCTTTGGTTCGCCAGAAGCGGCTTAGTCATGCTGGCCACATGACCCGGAAGCTGTACGCTGGCTCCCTTGGCCAATAAAGCGAGATGAGCACTGCAACCCCAGAGTCGGTCACGACTGGACCTAATGGTCAGGGGTCCCTTTACCTTTACCTTTAACCAAATACTTATGGCCAGAGTGTGGAAAATTTTTGGCCTGGTGAACCAGATAATTATCTCCCCACACTCCATGTGCCAATTTTTAAAAGGTAGGAAGAAGTCTATCAATCAACTGATGTCCTAATGGCTTTCCACAGGTTTTCCTAGAGCAGACGTAAAGCCAAAGGACCTGTAATTTCCTGAGTCCACTCTGGATCCCTTAAAAATGGTGTAAAATCAGTCACTTTCTAGTCTCCAGGCACTGGGACTGATCTTAGGAACAAGTTACATATTTTTAATAGATCAACAGTCCTCTGTGGTGGTGTACATGCATTTCTGTCTAGGTAGGAACATGATCAGACATGAATAGGTCCTTAGTATAACTGGGAAATCCTGAGCAGTTCTTCCCATCTGCTGATGAGTGGCTGATGGTGACAACTCTGAAAAGCCCTGATGTATTCTTCCTTTGAATATGCAAAAAAGCCTGAACCTTTTGATATACCTCCTCCTGGTTAGAAAACTATTACATGAAAGAAAGCAAAGTGATTGCCAGAAGAAATATGATTTTGCTCTACAGAACATCACATAGAGAGGGTAATAGTGAAGGAAAATGAGAAAAGATAATAATCTTCATGAAGAAATACATCTGTCAGAGAGAAATAAGAGGGCAGGTCATGGACAGCTCTCAGCAGCTGCATGCCATCTGCATGCAGTAAATCGGTTTCTCTTTGATGGAACACACTCAGGAAGGTGAATGGTGATGGAAACTGCATAAAATGGGTTCTTACAGTCTGCATCAAAGGTGTGATCCAGGCGCTAGAATCAACCACATTTGTACATTAAAAACTTCAAGTACTTGTATGTGCAGCGTTGTGCATTATTGTTGTGTGTATGGGGGGGGGGTATTCATGCTATACTACAACAGCAATTTCTGGCTAGCAATGTGGGCTGTCACCAGAATCCATATCCCCCAGGTTTAAAGATGACAATGGTAGGGCTGGCTTTTGATATATTCCCCACAATCTGAACAACAGTAACCTTAGAGATATGCGCCCCACCCCCAGTCAAAACAACAGTCCAAACATTTTGTTACCTATATCTGTTTTTAGAGTGTTCTTGTTTTTAATTGTTTTTATCATGGTGGTTTTGTGTATATTTGTTTTTTTAGCTGTATTTTATATTCAGTTACAGGTAGGTAGCCATGTTGGTCTGCCTTAGTCGAAACAAAATAATAAAAAAAAATCCTTCCAGTAGCACCTTAGAGACAAACTAAGTTTGTTATTGGTATGAGCTTTCGTGTGTATCTGAAGAATCTGAAGGTATCTGAAGAAGTGTGCAAAGCTCATACCAATAACAAACTTAGTTGGTCTCTAAGGTGCTACTGGAAGGGTTTTTTTTTATTTTGTTTATATTCAGTGTTATTTGTACGCCACTCAGAGACCTCCTTGATCAAGTGGTTTATAAATAAATGATCCATTTCCCCAGTGGCCCACCACAGAGGCTGAAATATTTGACCGCATTTGATACTCCATTCCAAACTAGAGAAGGATCCCACTCCATAATGTAAAACATTCCCTCCATTTTTATCGTCACAAACGTATTTACAGTCAGCTGTTCTCTTTCCACCTCCAACATTTTGTGCCTTCAAAAAGCCCAAGTAGTGGAGCTTAGAAGAGCTTGCAGTGTGTGAATGTGAAGTGGCAGAAAGAGAGAAGGGAATAAGAGAGTCTTGATGCAGTTTTTCTGAGTTGTAGGTTGTGCTAAAACAACAACTTCTGGTATGTTGGTCAAAAGAGTAGGGTTTTTTTTGGGGGGGGGGCTGAGAGCAATCTCAGGGACTTCAAAAGGTGGCAGCAGAAAGTAATCATAGATTGTGACATGTTTCTGTTTGCTGCTTCTCATGGAGTAACTGATTCTATTAGTGCACTTCTCCAAAGCAAGAATACACATGTGGAGAATTTAGCAATAAACACGAATGCAATGCATCAGAGGGACTTCACATCTCCAAAGGCAAGAAGAGGCGGGCAAATTTCTCATGAAATTTCATTTGGAGGAGGGCCTTGGGAATGGTTTATTTTAGTTGTGTTCAGCTCCAATAAGTGGTCCAATATTCCCACATTGTATGAAGAAGGAAATACAAAAAATGGCCCATGTAGCACGATTATATTTGGTGACTGAATTGCAATTTAGCTTACACTAATAATAATCAGCGTCAAACCAGAATATCAATACAGTGGTACCTCGGGTTAAGTACTTAATTTGTTCCAGAGGTCCGTTCTTAACCTGAAACTGTTCTTAACCTGAAGCACCACTTTAGCTAATGGGGCCTCCTGCTGCTGCCGCGCTGCCAGAGCACGATTTCTGTTCTCATCCTGAAGCAAAGTTCTTAACCCGAAGCACTATTTCTGGATTAGTGGAGTCTGTTATCTGAAGCGTCTGTAACCTGAAGCGTATGTAACCCGAGGTACCATGGTACAGGCACAGATAGCTCAGTTGGTAGCGCATGAGACTCTTAAACTAAGGGTCATGGGTTTGAGCCCCCACGTTGAGCAAATGATTCCTGCATTGCAGGGGGTTTGGACTAGATGGCCCCTTCCAGCTCTACAATTCTGTGAATCTATCCATCTAAGAGCCAAGTAGGCCAGGATTATTATTGTCATCTAAGAAATTTAGACTGATAGAGAGCAGCTTCCCAGTAAGATTATGCTTGAAATGAGATTTGAATTTTGCACTTTCTGGCTCTTTTCTCATGTAAGATAGACTTCAAGGATACATTCTAGCCAGGAACCAGGCACTTGAAAAAAATATTGGAGGGGGCCAGTTAATCGATCACATTACATGGTAAACACACACATTCTGAATGGCAATGCTCATCAACTGGGGTGGGTGGTGGGTGACTGCCCTGAAATATTTTATTGGGACCTCAGCCACTAGGAGTTGGCTCCTATGTCTCCAAGGGTCAGACAGAGAAGCTTGAAGAGCCACACTGGGCCCCTGAGACTAAGCTGCCCTCCACCCCACTTTTACTAAAACAGTACACTAACTCCCCAGAATCATCAGAATGAATATAGAATAAAGTATGGGTTATATTCATCACAGTGTTAAAGCAAATGTTCCATCAGTGCAATGATTTATTCTTGTACAGCAAAACATTTTCTCTGTCCCCTTCCCCCTAAATCTGTTCTGAGTTTTCTCCCAATGGCCCAAAGCACAATCCCATTATGTTAGTGCTAATCCTTGTCCTAGCCCAATACTTTAGTTGAATACTGCCCCAGGTCAATATTCCTTATACTTGAAATTAATTTAACATACACACAGAGAGACTATGGATTGGTAAAAAACCCCAACAATTCCAAATAAGGGCAGAGACTGGCTCTCTATTTTACAAATCCGAATGATTACTCCTCCATGATTTTCTTGCTCTGTTTTTGATCACACTCTGTGTGTTGCACTTCAAGCTTCCTTGCACGCTTCATAACAAGATATTGTGTCTCAAGAGGATTTTGACTGATAGAACAGTAGCAGGAAAGATCAAAAGGGGGCTTCTCATTATTAATAGATCAAATGATTCTCCCTCTTTTGGGGGAAGGGAGTGCTCGTCATTATCCAAATACTTCCTCACCACCACCCTCTTATCCACTGGACCTGCCAAAATGTCCTTTCTTCAAAAAGGGGGGGAGAAGATTTTGTATACTCTGCAAATAAATGACACACACCCAGGGATTTAATTATTTTTATGTCACAGATCTCTCTCTCTCTTTCTCCCTCTCCCTCTCCCTCTCCCCCTCTCTCTTTCTCTATGTCTCTCTCTTTGTATCTGTCTCTGTCTCTCTCTCTCACACACACACTTGAATTCAAATGTATTTTGCTGCTGTGTTAAAGAATCTCTGGAGCCTCTGAATCTGAATAGCTGGTTTTAATTGCTTAGTTACTGGGATTGTTCTCTGCGTTCCATTTTACAGTGGAATTCCACCTGGGCTGAAACACATTACTCTGGCAATATACAATGTAAACAAGGCTTTTTGGGTTTTTTAATGCAGAATTGAAATTGTGGGGCATTACTGTTGAGATTGCACACACACAGAGAGAGACAGAGTCAAGGTCAACTGAACTGTGCTCCAGGGCTTAGTCACTACATTTGAGAGTTATTTCTTTGAGAGCAGGCATCTCCAAGGTATTCCTAACGGCAATTAAAAATAGAATGCTAAAAAAAAAAGTCTGCACAATGCAGGCCTGTAAAGGCCTGTCCTTCCTTAGACCAGGTATGGGATTCCTTCGGTTTTGCATAAACACATTGCAAGCATGCTCTTTCCTCCTGCAATGCACAACACAGGTCACATCCACACCGTGCATTTAAAACATATTAAAAGCTTACTTCAAAGAATGATGGGAATTATAGATCACCCCCAACAAAGTTACAGTTCCCAGTACTGATAACACATCATAATTCTTTGCAGGGTGCTATGTGCTTTAAAGTATAGTTAAAGCCATGGTTTTCCCAGTAGTGATGTATGGAAGTGAGAGCTGGACCATAAAGAAGGCTGATCGCCGAAGAATTGATGCTTTTGAATTAGGGTGCTGGAGGAGACTCTTGAGAGTCCCATGGACTGCAAGAAGATCAAACCTATCCATTCTGAAGGAAATCAGCCCTGAGTGCTCACTGGAAGGACAGATCCTGAAGCTGAGGCTCCAGTACTTTGCCCACCTCATGAGAAGAGAAGACTCCCTGGAAAAGACCCTGATGTTGGGAAAGATGGAGGGCACAAGGAGAAGGGGACAACAGAGGACGAGATGGTTGGATAGTGTTCTAGAAGCTACCAGCATGAGTTTGACCAAACTGCGGGAGGCAGTGGAAGACAGAAGTGCCTGGCGTGCTCTGGTCCATGGGGTCACGAAGAGTCAGACACAACTAAATCACTAAACAACAACACAAACTCCACACTCTCACATGAATGGAACACACAGTGAGAGCTCTTCAGTGGATCAATGGATCAAATGTTCATTCTGATGACCAGAGTGAGAGGGGCAGATTAGGCCCCTGAATTGGGGGTCAGTTATCAATAAGTTCTAGAGTTGTATGTGGTGCCACATTCTACTTGTATGATCAGTACCCCCCATGGGCTCTGGAAAAATTGGACAATATCATTAAATATATTGGTAAGAGCACACTTTAGGTAAAGGTAAAGGACCCCTGACAGTTAAGTCCAGTCGCAGACGACTCTGGGGTTGCAGCGCTCATCTCGCTTTACAGGCTGAGGGAACCAGTGTTTGTCCGCAGACAGTTTTTCCGGGTCATGTGGCCAGCATGACTAAGCCACTTCTGGCAAAATTAGAGCAGTGCACAGAAACACCGTTTACCTTCCCACTAGAGTGGTACCTATTTATCTACTTGCATTTTTGGCATGCTTTTGAACTTCTTGGTTGGCAGGAGCAGGGACCGAGCAATGGGAACTCACCCCATCGTGGGGATTTCAACTGCCAGCCTTCTGATTGGCAAGCCCAAGAAGCTCAGTGGTTTAGACCACAGCGCCACCCGCATCCTTAACAGCACACTTTAGAAGATACCTAAAAGGATGTCTTAATTATGCTGGGTTTCCCTTTCAGTTCCACATGAGAAGTACATCCCACATTATCAGTCACTCTACTGGTACTAGAAAGAACCAGTAGAAAAACTCTGATTCTTTAGTAGCCTTAACAGTAGATAATAAGCCTGCAGTCAAACTGCAGTATAGGTACATTCACTCTGTCTGTGACTGGCACACATTTTCTACTTCACTGTGCTTTCATATTTCCCTTTTTAATTTAATCTTGTTAATGCTCACATTTTAAACTCGGTATCCTCAAACCACAATTAAATGTCAAAGAGTATATTGAAGTACTCTAATACAAGAAGCTTGATTCAACACTTCTCAAATGGAGTGCACTGTTCAGAGAAAGCATTTCGCAAGCTAACTGCTGTAGTGTGACACAGAGGGGCCGCCCCAGTTCCAAGGAACTGCCAGCACAGCAGAACAAACAGGAACACTGGGTTACATCTGGAAGAGGTTCCTCAAATGAAGGAAACTCCTCTGTGTGTAACCCATTGACGGTCACTTATCAAGCACTTAAGGTATGGTGAACGATGCTTTCCACTCCTGCCCTCTCTCTGATTTGGCTTTGCAACAAAGCCATGCAGTCATGTTTTCAGTCTGTCTTTGAAAGTTTTGGTGCCTAGCAGAAGCAGGAATAGGCAGTAGAAGCAGCAAAAATGTTGAATGAGATTTACGCTCTTTCAGGAAACCTCCCTACCAACACCTGTCAAATTCAAGCTGGAAAAGTTCCTTTAAGGATGCTATATGCTGATCTGTACAAGTTCCAGGAGCCTGTCACTCTTCTTTACAGACTGAGGATGCAATGTTATGATCCCTGGGAGGGATCCAGAATATTGTGGGTTTTCCTCTCTATAGACAGGGAAGGAAGTTAACTCTTGAATAGGGAGGTCCACTCCTCCCTTACTTCAGTGGTGCATTGATGTTGGTAGGAAATGAAAATGTGCTGGGGCTAGGGACAGGCTAGGGATAGTCAATTTTAGTTTTCCCCAGATACTCAACAACCCTGTTTAGGGAAGTTTTAAATGTTTGATCTTTTATCATGTTTTTAATGTTCTATTGGGAGCCACCCAGAGTGGCTGGGGAAACCCAGCCAGATGGGTGGGGTATAAATACATTATTATTATTATTATTATTATTATTATTATTATTATTATTATTCCACTCAAGTTCAGTTTTCCACATTTCCACAGCAATTTGTGAATTTTCTTTCAACGTCCTCACAAGAAATAATCTATGTTTTAGGGCAATTTTTCCTAATGTACACATTTCTGTCTAATATACACATATTTCCCCAAAGCCGCTTCCCCATATAATATAATTTAATACATTTCATAGAATCATAGAATCATGGAATCATAGAGCTGGAAGAGACCACAAGGGCCATCAAGTCCAACCCCCTGCAAAGCAGGAAACACCATCAGAGCACTCCTGACATATGGTTGTCAAGCCTCTGCTTAAAGACCTCCAAAGAAGGAGACTCCACCACACTCCTTGGCAGCAAATTCCACTGTCAAACAGCTCTTACTGTCAGGAAGTTCTTCCTAATGTTTAGGTGGAATCTTCTTTCTTGTAGTTTGGAACCATTGCTCCGTGTCCGCTTCTCTGGAGCAGCAGAAAACAACCTTTCTCCCTCCTCTATGTGACATCCTTTTATATATTTGAACATGGCTATCATATCACCCCTTAACCTCCTCTTCTCCAGGCTAAACATGCCCAGCTCCCTTAGCCGTTCCTCATAAGGCATCGTTTCCAGGCCTTGGACCATTTTGGTTGCCCTCCTCTGGACACGTTCCAGTTTGTCAGTGTCCTTCTTGAACTGTGGTGCCCAGAACTGGACACAGTACTCCAGGTGAGGTCTGACCAGAGCAGAATACAGTGGCACTATTACTTCCCTTGATCTAGATGCTATACTCCTATTGATGCAGCCCAGAATTGCATTTATTTAACAAAACGTATATATCACATGATTGTAACAAACCTCTCATTGTTTACAAGAAATTATCAATCAAAATAGTTAAAAACAAGTAATTAAAAGCAATTACAGCAATTACAAAAACTACAAAGAGATTAAAACACATCTATGTGTCCGGATAGGCTTGCCTAAACAAAAATGTTTCAAGCAGGCACCAAAATGAGTAGTGACTGTGCCTGCCTTAAGACTTAGAATGATGTATGCTATTTTCACTAACATTAAAAACATTAAATTGATTTTTTGCCCTATTATATGCATTTTTGCACACTTAACGTGGCTGAAGACCTCCACTGCAATATTCGGAGACCTGCAAATGTTGAAAAAATTACTATGTGCTGGTGTGTGTATTTTTTTCAGAAAGTATGAATTAGGTAAGTTTGTCTTTAAATGTGAACTGAGTCAATTTTCTCCTCCCATCCCTAATTATTATTGCGGATCTGGGGAGGCCCTGGATCTGCAAGACCCACATACATCCAGTTCACTCTGTATACCTTGACAAGGGAGACAAACTGTGCTGGGGAGAGGTATTTTTCCTCCATTAGGAACTAGAGGGTTAGAAAAGTTTTGTGGAAGAGACTTCTGCTCCGACTGGTTTGATCTCTGCAGCTCCTCTGTCGCAGACTCTCCCACTGATATCTGCTAACCGAGGTTGCTATCCTATACACACAATCACCTGTGAGAAGGTCCCACTGAACCTTTGAACAGGATTGGACCTGTATTGTACCTATGTATACGACTGCACTGTAAATTCTCCCTCAATTAGAGCTTACTGCGATTACAGCCAGCAATCGCGTTCCACTGGTCTTCATCACATTGGTGCCTGTGTGCTGCATCATTATTTCAGGAACTAAATAGTAAAGCAGTCTTTTCTTTTCAGGCATAATTAACTTTTGTGCTCACTTGCTGCTTTCCTGGCGAGTGTGTGACTCTTGGGCACCTCACTGTGGTCCTCGTTTAACGTAGTTTAACAAACCTTTGAAAATCGGCATCTGTTTGAATAAACACAGAGACCAACCAGTGCCGGGTTTACGTATAAGCTAAACAAGCTATAGCTTAGCGCCCCACTCTCTTGGTGCCCCCAATAAATTTGAAGGGGAAAAAAACCACTGGATGTACATTTCCAAAATATAAGATAAAAATAAAATAAAATAAAATAAAACCTACATACAGCAACAGTGGTTTGTGTTGTGTAGGCTCCTATGATGTAAGTAATGGGTCCCGCCTGCTAGCCTGCTCCCTAAAATATCACTATCACTATTAATATACTTCTTCTTAATTGTTTTTCAGTTCAACAATTACTTTGATAAAATACATATTTTGTAATGTGCAAATGGCTTTAGAAAACTATTAGGTCCATAAATTACCATATATCATATATTCAACAACAAAAAACAGCTACAATTTGTTGTTGACAAAGGACAGCTGGACATATAAAGGGCCCCATTACCTTGAGTAGCTTAGGGCCTCATCAAACCTAAATTCGGCTCTGAGACTAACAGTCACTCTCTCTCTCTCTCTCTCTCTCACACACACACACAGGTTTTTCTTTTCCTCCACTTTTTGTCATTTATTATGTCAACTGTGGGAGCACAAGTGATGCAACTGAAAAATTCTGCATCATGTTTCATGAAACTGCCTTGGTTAAAGCTTTTTTTAGAAGAAAAAACTCTGAAATCCTCCTCTTTTTCAGAGCCTTGTGCAACCACTATGCACAATGGGTACCCAAGAAAAGACATAAAGATTGCAAAATACCCTTATTGCTAAAAAGGAACACCTGCACTCTGCATATCTGCTGATTACAGAGAAAGTCTATGGTGTTGGTATCTAATTAGTTGCAAAAGGGCACTACTCATCTTTTTTGTGCACCTGAAAGCATTTTTATTTTAGAGCAATAAACCTATGCGGATGCCCTTGTCATGTTGCAATCTCATCGCTGTATTTCTTTTGCTAGACTTCGTCTTAATTATTGATGGTCTAAAACCTAGTTCCAGCATAATCTGGGAATGGGGCTCAGGATAGATATTTGGCCTGGCAGAATAACCAAAACACATTTTCAGGGGATCTTACTGCCCCCTGGATAACTCACTAAACCCTGACAGAGCTTTCTAGCAACTGTCACCTGCTGATGCCACCACTAAGTGCAATCTAGACATCTCCCCTGCACCTTCTAATGTCAGCCAGTGACCTAAGGTCAGTAGCCTTCTGTACAGCATTTACAGAGGTGCATTCTGGGTTGGTCTTGATATTGGAACTACATTTCCCATAGTGCCACTTGACCTAGGACACTTTGGGCATGAGTCTGGGTCTTGCAAAAGCTGCCAACCGCATGGGGAATGTTTGCCAACTAGCAGTCTACCTCCCCTAAACTAAGCCTGGCTGGTTTTCAGGTATCTGGGCCAGCTGCCAAAGAAGGAATAACTCTCAGATGGGGAAAAGCCAATTTTGGTCCCCACTAAAATCTATCTGTAATAAGGATACAAAACGATAAGCGAAGTCATAAAACACTGGCATAATTCCAAAACTGCAGCAGTGCATAGCTGTAGCTCGGAATATACCAGCCAGCAATTTTGTGAGGCTTTCATGGACAAGAAGTAAAGAGTCTCTTTGAATTGCTGTCTCTTTCAATGCAAGTAGCACTATAGTAAGCTTGTTTGCTTCCAAAAAGAAAGTGGGGAACGTACTTCAATAAACTAAGCATGCCTCGACATGTGTATGGACTGTGTGAGAGAAAGAGTGTGCATGTGTGCTTCTGCATGGATGCAAATAACAACAATAACAATAACAATAATAATAATACATTATTTACACCCCGCTCATCTAGCTTATGTAAGAACACTTATGTAAGAACACTTTTCCTCTGAAAAAATCAAAATGCACATACATGGGGTGGGGGCACCAATTGGAAGGAGGTCTTTTGCTAAGGGATTCTTTCTTGACCTAAATAATTTTTAGTAGACATTTGCAGATTAATAATAATAATAATAATAATAATAATAATAATAATAATAATATATTTATACCCCGCCCACCTGGCTGGGTTTCCCCAGCCACTGTGGGCAGCTTCCAACAAAATATTAAAAATACATTAAAACATCAGTCGTTAAAAACTTCCCTAAACAGGGCTGCCTTCAGGTGTCTTCTAAACGTCAGATAGTTGTTTATCTCCTTGACATCTGCTGGGAGGGCATTCCACAGAGCTGGCGCCATTACCGAGAAGGCCCTCCGCCTGGTTCCCTCTAACCTCACCTCACTTCTCACAGTGAGGGAACCACCAGAAGGCCCTTGGCACTGGACCTCAGTGTCTGGGTTGAACGATGGGGGTGGAGACACTCCTTCAGGTATACATGCCGAGGACGTTTAGGGCTTTAAATGTCAGCACCAAGACTTTGATTTGTGCTTGGAAACGTACTCAGAAACACACACAAGTGTACGTGTGCCTCTGGGTTTTGACTATGTCTCCCTGTCCTTTTCATTCTGTATCTGACCTGGATTAGGTTGTATTCAAGTACCCTGCCGTAGACTCTTGAGTTTGTGTGAGCAATAGTTTGCAAACCTTCCAGATTGCAAGACCTGACAGCCCTTGTTTTGCAAATAAAATTAAATTGCTATGATTGGAAACTAATTTTCCTGTAGATTAGGTTGGCTGCTGGAGGTGTCACTCCTTTAGCATGCAGGATCACTGCTTTTTGTATCACTTGAGATGTATTCCTTGTATTGCCGACATGGTGAACTTTGGTTTCTGCTCTGTTTATGGTTCTAATCTGGAAATCAAACCTTGGACATTTCTGCACAGCAGTTGACAGCGAGTTGAATGCTGGTCATGCATGAAAGTTTTGTTCTGCATCCAAACAATGATGTCCTCATCAAAATGCTGCCTCATATTATTTCCCCATTTAATCTGGATTTACCATTTCCACAGAAAATCCAATAAATAAAAGAAGCAGCAGCAAACAAACAAACAAACACCTAAGGAAACTAAGCTTGCCATATGGCCTGTATTTTCTGGACATATCTGGGAAACAACTTTGCCAAATATCGGTGGGAGAATATGTGATGGAATTTTGATAAGGATGACAACCTATTATACTGAAGATCCTATGCAAATGATTTTATTTAGTTTTTATTTTTATTTATTTTTGTTTTGAAAAGGTGATGACAGGATTAACAAATCTGCTTTAAGCAAGCAGACTTTAAACACTGCACATTCCCCATTTTTCTTTTTTCCTGATGGTAAACTAATTTCTTTTATTAAAAAGTTTAGCTGGTACTGTGGAACTGACCTGCCTTCATAATAGCACTATCAACCTTCAGGAGACTGTAGCCCCGTCATTGCCAACCTGGTGCCTTCCGGATGTTAATAATAATAATAATAATAATAATAATAATAATAATAATGTATTTATACCCCGCCCTCCCCGGCCAGAGTTGGGCTCAGGGTGGCTAACACCAGTAAAATTACAATAAAAACATAATAGAAGAAAAGGGGGAAAAACAATTTAAAATATAGGTTAAAATACAATTTAAACATGGCTATGCTGGTTTGAGCTAATGGGAGTTGTAGTCCAATAGTTGTAGTTCAAACTATTGGAGGGGCACCAGGTTAGCAAAAGCTGCTATAGCCACTGCTTAAACTATTGTTCTTTTGTTCTTGCAGTGATGACAGAGTGCCTATGGCGAAATTTGAGATGTATATAGCAAAATAAAAATGAGAGGCAGGCATGAATGAATCCCCTTTTCAAGCACGATCTCCAAAGAAAATGTGTTGTTTGACTACCACCCCATTTGTCATTTCATGGAAAAACTAGAATGTGCATGGTGGTAGAATTTACCTAGTTTTCTATTGCCTTGAATTCCCTTTTTTAAATTATTAAAACTGCTGAGGGTTTTAATGCTGTTATTTTTTCTGGTTGCAGCACAGCAGTTTCCCACCTCCAATCATTGATTCACATCTCACTAAGTGTGGTGTTCCCGATATAAGGTAGCAGATTATACTCCTTACATGATTTTAAAGAGTTCTGTTTCTATTGTATGCTTTGAACACCTGCTATAATACAATTCTAGCTTTTTATTCTTCACCTCGCAGAACCGAAAATAAATAAATGAATAAAAATCACATACCACCTTCTGGAGGAAGTGACAGAGCAGAGGAGAAAATGCTGGAATATTTGCTCAGTGTTGCTTTTGTCCTTTGTGTTATCCTTAAAGCAATCTATTCAGTGCTGTCTCCTTCAACATCGTTCTGCATAATTATCCTTTCCTTGACTTTCTACCCACTTTGGAAAGCATTCTGAAAGAAAGTGAGACAAAACAAACCTCTTTACTTTAGAAGAATAAAAGCAGGAGCTTATTAAAGGTGTAACGTAATCTTTAATAAGATGTAAGTTCCTTCTTTGCTACAGAGTGAACAATTTAAATTAGGGTCAGGGGCAATTAAAAAGAACAGGAGGTAGCAAAACTTTAATTGTTTTGCTCTTTAACAATGCAATCCTATCATCATCATCATTATTATTATACCTTTTTTCAGCCGGAACTGACCAGAACTCAGTTCCAGCACCTCTTTGATGGGCACCATTGCCATTCTGAGAGAATGAGGGAGGTGTTCATGGTGATTTGCAGCACCTCTTTTTCTAGAAAAATAGCACTGATTATTATTCTTATTAATTTATTTATAGCCTGCTTTGTTGCCTGGCAGGACAACAGATGAAAACAATAACCTCTAAAAACATAGAAAAACCATACATCAAAATACAATTAACATTGATAGAACTAAATACATATATAAAATGTATTTTAAACATACCACCAATTTCAATAAAATCAGCATGGCACTCGCCCTTTAATTAAAGCAGTCAATTCCCAAAATCCTATTCAAAAAATAATGTCTTCACCTGCCAGTGGAAGGACAGCAAGGAGTGACCTAGTCTAGCTTCACCAGGGAAGGAGTCCAAAAGTCTGGGAGCAGCCAAAGAAAAGGCCCTCTTCTGCATCTCCACCAAGCATGCCTGTGAGGTTGGTGGGACCAAGAGAAGGGCTTCCCCTGAAGATCTCAAAATCTGGGCAACGTCTTATGTGGGAACACAGTCTTTCAGATAGCTTGGACCTAAGCCATACGGGGCTTTATAGGCGATAACAAGCATTTGGAACTGTGCTTGGAAACATATCAGTAGCTGTTCTAACATGAGAGTTATATGCTCCCTATAACCAGCCCTGGTCTACAATGTCGCTGCAGCTCTTTGAGTCAGTTGAAATTCCTGAGCAATTTTCAAAGGCAGCCACCCCAGAAAGAGTGTGTTACAGTAATCCAAATGGACTGTAACTAAGACATGTGTCACTGTGATGAAATTAGACACCTCAAGGGATGGGTGCAGCTGATGCACTAGCTTTAACCACGCAAAGGCACTCCTGGCCTCCACAGAGACCTGGGCATCCATTCTCAGGTCTGAGTCTAGGTCGAACTGCAAACCTCAGTCTTCAGGGGGAGTGTTAGAGCCCTTTAAGCTGAATTTCAATTCTTTGTTTTGCCTTCCGACTGACCGAGAGCACCTCTATCTTTTCTGGATTAAGTTTCAATTTGTTCAGCCTCATCCACTCCATTAGTGGTGACAGACACTACAACTGAGACAGCTTCCTTGGATTGAGAATTTTTTAGCAAAAAATCCTATGCATTTTTTATTCAGAAGCCCCACTCTGTTCAGGTAAGTACAGCCACCATCTTAATTCTCCACAATGTCCCTAAGCAACACTATGCCATGGACTTAGTATGTTGAAGATGCTCTGAAGTCTAAGAGTTGGTCTGGCTTCCTTTCCTTTCTATACTGATCTTATTTTTTCAGAACCACCATCATTTGCCATGGAAGAGTCCCTGCTCCAGTTTGCATTATGAATCAGTCCGTTACACAAACGGATTCCTTTGAAGGTTTTTGCTGGAAATATGATATATTTGGCATTATAGATTGGCCTCTTTACAAAACATGATAAAGTTATGCAGCTGCTTATCATGAAACAATGTGGCAGGTAAAAATTACCAGGCTACTTCAGATCAGGCATTAAGCATTCACTTTATTTATCCTCCCATGAAACATTAGTGGCATGGGGGGAAATTGATGAATAAGCCCTTCTTTTATTTTAATAGAGATGGATTGATAGTTGTTGTGGCTTTACCAGAGGGTCTCTTGAATTCTGACTGTAGTTGTTGAAAGGAAATAACTCTGATAAAGCACACTGACTTGCTCTTTAGCTGGACTTAGACTGGCCAACCCTTCAAATAGAGGATTTTTTCAAATAAAAGATTGTCAGATAGAAAACTTCCCTCTGTAAGGTAGGATGTATGAACACTTTCCCTATCTCCGTGGATTGAAACATTCATGTGACAAGTTCTGCATCTACAAAGTCATTTACTTCTGCCTTCCTTATATTCCACCTCCTAAATAGCTGCTCCTCAAGATCAGGAGACTATCCAGAACGGGGCTGGATCTACACTGATCTGTAAAAACGCCAAAAAAACCCATGCAATATAGCTCTCAATGCAGTTTTCCATAGACGACAGGTTGCTGCTCTACAGCGCCCTCTGGTGTCACATTTCTATAATACATTTTAATGTTATAAATGACCAGTGTAGATTTCATGCAGTGGAAAGGGCAAGGCTGTAGTTGAAAAAGAAAGGAAAATTGACAGTGCCTCTCCACTTTCCCTGTGAGCAGAAACACTTTCCTCTCACTTAACAAAAGCATTTGGACCACTGTTTATATTGTAAGAAATTAGAGCACTAATGGTCCAGTCAAGAATGTGATGTCTGTTGGAGGGCACAATGGACTATAAAGAAGTTCCATTACCTTTGCTAGACCTTTTTTTCCAGCTACAATTGCAGATTGTAGGCACTACTAGAAGTGGGCAAGAGCTTTATTTAAAATTGGCAGGGTTCATCCAGAATTAATGGGATATATTCAAGCATTTGCTTAACTCTCATATTGAAATCAATATGACTGAATCATGGGATTGTATCCAACCAAGTGCTACTCAGCACACACCCACTGAAATTATATGTACCTAAATTGGCCATATCCATTAATTTCAATAGGTCTTGACTAACTCTGGTTATTATCCATGTGGATCTGAGTGTGAATTGGCTGAAGTTAAGGACTTGTAAAGATCTTGGCGACAAAGAGTTAATCAAGTGCATAACTATAACACTGCAAAAAGTTTGCTTGGATTCAGCAGTGGCGTGTGGGGGGGAGGGGAAGAGGCAGTGACATCATTCCAGCAGTGGTGCTGCACTCATCCGGACAGTGGTTGGGTGGACTCAGGTAGGGTTGCCCCAGCATTTTGAGGGGCTGTTTAAGATACTCATTTGAGGCCCTCTTAAAGCATACAATTTCACTTATTTCTGTTTAGCCGTGTTGTTAGCCGCCCTGAGTCCGGCTTCGGCTGGGGAGGGCAGGATATAAATAAAAATACATTATTATTATTATTATTATTATTATTATTATTAATGAATCCATAATGGAAGTACGAATAAATGTATCATAACACATTCACTGTGGTCAATTCTTACAACAGCTGGAGTTAAGAATATGACTTAATACATTATATCAACACTATGTAGTTAATACAAATCAGAAACAAGCCATGACCTCCAAATGTGATGATCTAACAGAAAAGGAATAAAAAAAATCCCTAAAAAGCATGTTGTATGATAACCTTCTAGGAGAAACCTATGGTGAACTGGTGATAGCCAGATCATTGATGAATGATGGTGCAGTGGTACATTAAGAGTAAATTATGTGGTACCCTATTTAATGAAAGGAACCTTTCAACCTCTCCCAATTTTATATTCATTCAAAATCAGTGCCAATACTACCAAGCCTTCTTGTGAAATAGATGAGAGCAGATAACATTTTTCATCACTTTCAACTTTGAAAATCACCTCTCATCAGACACAAAAGCTACAGGCAGAGTGAGAATAAAGTGAAGCACAACACATAAATTGTGGTTAATATCTCGAATATTATGTTTATGAATGAATAGAAGGGCAGCCAATGCTATGTATTGTTATTGACTTTGAGTATGAAACCTAAAAACAAATCAACCAACAACCAACTGTAGATTTCAGTCAGAAAGTCAGTTAAATCAATATCCCCTTCAAAGTGCAAAGATTCATCTTTGCAGCCCTTTTCAAGATGATCACCTCCCATGTTAACCAAAGACTTAACATCAGATATGAATCCATGCTCATTCTTAAACTGCACCATTTCGTTAAATCTGACATCTTAGGCGAGCAGTTGTTCTATCTGCCATAACATTACAGAATTATTTGTGAAATTTGTCTTTTGGATCAAGAATGGGGCCATCTGATGTTTCATCTAGGGAAAGCCAGTGTTTCTTTATCACACACTGCTCTGGGAATGTTCTCTCTACTGATATCCACTACTAGACTGGATGGACCTGGCTTAATGGGGAAAGCTCCAGGTCTGCTGTTTTTTAGGGATGCACTTGTTTGCCTGAAATGCATAAGGCAGATAAGGCAGACTGAGACAGACTGACTATAAAGGTAAGCAGGTTTTCTTTACTAGATTTTGGTGTCCTTTAAAATGTGGGGCCTTGGGCGATTGCCCAGTTTGCTCCCCTAGTAGAAGCCATCACTGGTGGTAGTGATGAGATCAGGAGAGTTCCAGGTTGTTTGTGGCCTTGCAGGTGAACCTGCATCTTCAGGGCTGTTGTCCTGGGATTCCCTGACCTTGCTGCTGCTACCATGCCGCACCTCACCCCAACAAGAATAGCACCACTGCCAGGGAGATTCCACTGTCTCTGTTCCCTTTCCTCCTGAGCCACTTCTGATCAGAAAGTTTCTTGGGTGTGTAACGATATCGCAATAGTGCAATATGATACCTTCCTTCTTTAAAGGATTGCAATATTGCACCAGGAGTTTAAACGATCATAGTATTCATATATATAGAAAAGTTTTAGTCTGTTCTTTTTTCCCCTAATGCTGATATGGATTTCTTTTTTCTTATTGAAACACTTAAAGGCAGTTTCTCTGGTTTCCAAGTACTTAACTTATGATCTAGAAGTGTCAATCCTCATTTCTAAGAAAGTGTGCAAATTGCAAGTCTGGTAATTTGGAGCAATTATACGCTTTCTTAATTACTAATTTGAGTAAATCAAGATACAGTAATTTCTGCACTGTGGGTGAGAATACACTAAACTTCAACCCAGCTGTTTCTGCTACTTTATATAACATGAATATTAATGCATTTTGATAACCAGAATAATTCATTGCTTGTCACAGATTGACATTCAATTAATAAAGAGGAATCATATTTTTTCTGTCTCAGAATAGAACACCTAACAAAAAATTAATAGGAATGACTAGTAATAAGTCCTATATATTTAGAGGATGGATCAAACATGAAAATATTTGCCAGGATGCTTGCCATGCTCATTCTTAATTTGTTAATTTGTCAAATACCTGGAAGTATTTTGATAAACCTTCTCTCAAGATCCCCATTAGAGCTGGAAGAGGGAGATATTTTGGATGGAGAGATTAAAAAGAATGGCAAGGAGAAAGGGAAGGGAAAGTAGTCAAATTTTCATTTCACAACCAGATACAACAAGTCAAAGAGTAACCTTCAACCATCTAATAAATTGTATTTTTCTGAAAATTCACATGGGATTCCCTATCATTGACTCTTGCCCTCATTTCAACTTGGACCTCCTCATTGTCAAAGTTACTTAAGCATCATGCTACCTTCAAGGAAAGGGTAACAAAATTCCCATCACAAATGGAAAATAAGTGAAATCATGATAGTTACCCTATTCAGTCTTTGGTTGAGGCTGCGCTGCTTGCATCCTGTTTTGATGGGGTTGAAGAGAACTCTATCTAGATTAAAACACCACCTGTTCCCACATAAATTGATCATAGGTAACATCTACTGCGGGCCATACATGTGTGGAATTGACTTCCATTCACAAAATGGAACCTTATCTTCCTTTCCCCCCACTCAAGGCCCCAAATTTTGCATACACATGCACACAGATATTGTAATTTCCTTGAATACAGCATAGCTCAATACCTACTATTCTTCATCCAATTATTTTCAAAGTACCCCGTATTTCATTTTATGCATCTTCATTGCACACAAACTTGAGATGCTCGCACAACAGGGGGGATAGATGTTTAAATAAAAGACCTAGGACATGGAGCCTCAGAAATGGAACATCTTAGCCCCCCTTCCAAATGCTTCACCATTGCAAAAGGCACAGCTGACAGGGAGGGGCAATACTGTGCATTTGGCCTCCTGGCAGCACCATCCTGGCAACGTGGTGGTGAGGTCACAGGTGGGAGCACTGGTTTGGCTCCATTGGTGCTCCTGAGCTGTTCTGACCTCATTGCCATTCCACCTCATTTCTTTACTTCCGAGTTTGTGATGCAGCTTCTGGGTGGCCTCATCACCAGACCTTCTTGTAAATGCCAGAGACAAATGAGACTTGTGACAGAACTGGAAGGTTCTTCTGTGGCACTGCTAACCTGAAGCTATTCTCTTACTGGTCTAACAAAGTAATGACATGTTTTTTTCTTCTACAGATCCAGCTTCCAGGGGTGGGCAGGTTAATATTAAAAGCTCTCTCTCTCTCACTGATCTATTCATATGGTGCTATAATGAAAAACCATTAAGGACTGGGGAGGAATTTGGATTACTTGAAAGAAAAGCACTACAGGGCTGCAATTGCACAATATTAATTATTATCATTATATTCTCAGCTAGATAATGTAGGTTTTGAAGAGCACGTAAAATGCTCTTTGCTCCTCTTCGCTTCTGAGGCTTCAGATTCTTGTATTTTCATGGAGGTGTCTTTGTTGTTGTTGTTGTTGTTGCTGGCCACATCTTATCCATCAAGACTAAGGTTGGATGAGGATTCTGTTTTAAACAGATTTATACATAGAATTTGCCAGTTCTGGCCTAACTGAACTTTTTTAACATTGGACTGCCTCTTATAATAATTTATTATTTATACTCCGCTCATCTGACTGGGTTGCCCCAGCCACTCTGGGCGGCTTCCCCCATATATAAAAATATAGTAAAATATTAAACCTTAAAAAGCTTCCCTAAATTATTATTATTAGTAGTAGTAGGGTTAGTAGCAGTGATATTATTTATTACTCTTGTACTGAGTACCCAGTTATGTCCAAGATACTTTTGCATTAACGTTTCTTTAATTAAAAAGTGCTTGCTAGTTAAATTCAAACTTAAAAAGCTAAATTAAACATATATTATTTTTATATTATTTGGAACATTTGCTTACATCTAACCTCCCTGCAAACAAATAATAATCAACACTCAATAAATAGCTTGTGTCATCTAACCTCCCTTCAAACTGTGTGCAAACTGTCAGGGAACTGACATCAGAGCGAGAGGCGGAGGCAGGGCTCCAGAGCGATGCCGGAGAGGGGACCAGCAGGGGGGAAGGAATTCAGCGTAACACCAGTAGAGAAGAGAGGGAGATGGAGGAAGTGGAGACAGCTCTCCAAGACCCTTCACCAGAGACTAGTGGAGAGAGTGCTGACACGCCCCTGCCTTCCCCGTACTTGCGCAGACGAGTTCCGCGCAGGGAAAGTAGGAGGAGACTAGGCGTCAAACAGCTCTTATGCTGGAAGAGGTTCAAGAAACGCCCACTGACAGATTCTGCAAGTGACTGACCGGTCACGGAGTGTGAGCTGTCAGCCAAAGCATGGTTGGCCAGGCAATATAACTAAGACTGAAGGTAACTTATGCACAAGTAACCCCCTTACAACCATTACACAAACAAATTGGAATGGATGTTCAATAAGCATGTTGTCCGGATGCGACCTTGGTTCTGCAAGTTGCAACATTGCTCTGTTATTCAGGAACTCCTCTCCATTTTCCCATAGTAACATTGCCAAAGTCACATAGTAAAGCTGTTCAGTGACTTGAGAGTGCCAAACATTTCCAGTGCACTAGTTCAACATTTATAAGCACACTGGGGGTACTTAGGTTTGTCTGATAATTCAGAATCTCTATTGTCAGCCAACAGAATAGAGACTCGCACTTCGTATTGTTGATAGATTTCCCCAATAAAATCTGAGCACACTTAATTTCCCCCCAGAGGAAAGAGAGTCACTTTACAAGTTCCATACCAGAAAGTTGCACAATGCTCTTCTTCCTTTCCTCTTTTTTATCCTCATTTTGTTGCATCCCCTTGGTAGCAACAAACAAGTGACACAAAGAGAAAATACAAGCGCACCAGTTCCCTCGCAGTCCCCTGATTCTATCATCCCCATTCCCACTATCTTTTAGCACAGATTTAAAAACACATTTGTGGCTTCCCTCTCCCAAACACCTTTGTCCTTTCAAGGACTGATGGACGAAAAGAAATCTGAGAAAGTATCTCTTAAGTTCTAACATGGTTGTGTACTTTTCAGATACGCTCACCAGGGGCAGATACATAGCACCGATTCCCAGTACTCAAGGGAACACAGTACAGGCATCTTCACCCCTCTCCGATGTTAAAAATATGACACTTAATGTAACAACTTCATTTTTTTAAAAAAGCATTGCCAATTCCCCAGTTCTGGTTTGGGAGTATAGCACCTAACCCAAAGCAAGGGAAATATCCCCAGAAAAGCTGGATTTGATCCTTGGTGGAATAGCCCACCTATAAAAAGGAAAGCCAGCTACATGGAACATGTGAACTCCCTGCTGGTTGAACGACGACTGCTGTCCATTGCACAGACAGGCTGTCTGCCTACCCTGGAGACCATGTGTCTGGATATCCCAGTGACTGTATATGGTGGTGTTGATAGGGAACTCATCTGATCCAGTCAATGACAGTGATGTGGATTGCTCCAGATCTACACAAAGGAGCTTTGTATTTTTCAAATATTATAGCTTCATCTCTGGAGCAGTTGGATGACTCTTGAAGAAGAGGTGCATCTAAAAAGTAGATGTGTAATGAAAGTGATTCCAAAAACCATTGCCAGAATTGTCCTCTATAACTTGTGAAAATAGACATTCTCCAATGCTTCTCCAACTCCTATGCTTGTGAGATTTTGGCATTTGATATTTGTCACTTGGCTACAATCAAGAGATTCTCCCCTGCCCATCGCTCTTTCATTCTGATGTCAAATAAAATCTGGATTGTAGAATTTAAAGTAGAATTTGGCCAGTGTTTACTAAATTTGAAACCTTCTTCCTGGATAGTGCCTTCTCACATTCTTAGAGCTATATGGATCATTTACTGGGAGAGCCTCGGTAAAGGCAGAAAACAGAGCACAATCCAATATGTTAAATTCTCTTGAGAACGTTGAGTCTTATTTAATCCCAACTGATAGCTCAATTGGCAGAGCATATGACTCTTAATCTCAGGATCATGGGTTTGAGCACCACATTGGCTAAAAATATTCTTACATTGCAGGAGATTGGACTAGATGATCCTTGTAGTCCCTTCCTGCTCTAAAATTCTATGATTCCTGGTTAAGTATGTTTAGGATTGCAGATGTGACCAAAGATAACTGTGTGGCTATGCGCCATGGACACCACTGTCTTCATCACACTACCTTCAACTCTCTCAGAAACCATAGTTGACCAGTCCAACTGGTCTCTAGGCACTAGATCTTCTTATCTCTAGGAAACTTGAGAGAGGAAGAAATGCTATGATTGTATCTTTCTTTACCACATGAAGGCACATTTATAGTAAGGAGTAAACATAGCAGAATTGCTTCCCTTCCCCATTTCATAAAGCTCATGGATATCTCACCACGTGTTCTGTGATTCCTCTGTAGGAAATGAGAATGCAAGCTCAGTCTCCATCACAGACTTTCTTATATGAGAATAATTTCAGGAGCCAAACTTGCATACAGGGAAGCTTTAGTGAAATTGGGTATAACTTCACATTGGGAATCATAGCAATAAGATAAATGGCTGCCATGGACCTAACACATATGAATAATTCTTACAGATGTGAGTAATATCACAGGAATCAATGGGTCGTCTTATGAGTTGCAGAGAAAGAGCACTGTGTTTTGAAACCATTATAGGGGAAGCAAAAAGAACGAACATCTGTCAGTCTTGCAAACACATTTAACATCAGAGTGATTATACAGTGCTGAGCACCTTCCGTGGGTGTTAATATGCAAAATCACTGGCATTGTGGAGCTTATGATATATACCTTGCACATATGCCTTTCAGAGTGGGGTAATAAAATGTAATGTATTTGCCCTTTCATGCTTCATCACTGTTTGAACTGTTGTGATCCTTCCAAGTTTAAATATTTCCTGTCTTCTCAGAGAACAAATTCAAGGGCATCAGATTATTTGGCAGCCATTCATTTTGAAACAAAGGCGGCTGCTTGGTATCAGAAAGATGGAAGATGCAACACACACACACACACACAGAGAGAGAGAGAGAGAGAGAGAGAGAGAGAGAGGGCCTTCTTGACATTTATTGGAACATGTCAAAGCCCCTCACTGATACTCTCCTGAAAGGAATACAGCACTTTTGCACTCAATGACTCTCCCTTTAATTGAAATCAATTTGATAAAAATGCACCTCTGTTTCCTCTCACACAGTGCTTCCGCCCGATGCACACGCACACAAAAATCTAATTCTGAAAGTGAAGCAAGGCCTACTGTCAATATTATAGGCACCTCAAATCAATGCTGCTGTTTTTCTTCCATTCCAGGTGCATATGCACATGCCACAAAATATTTCCTATATACAACAAAATTAGACACAGGACTTTTTAATATATGGTCAATGGACTTTTGGTCACAGGACTTTTTAATATATTGTCAATGAAATCTTAGATTTCGGGCTGATGGAAATTGTAGTCTACACTATCTAGAGCTGGCATAGGCAAACTCAGCCTTCTAGATGTTTTGGGACTACAACTCCTATCATCCCTTGCTAATAGGACCAGTGGTCAGGGATTATGGGAGTTGTAGTCCCAAAACATCTGGAAGGCCGAGTTTGCCTATGCCTGTCTTAGATCTTCATTACAGAGTAGCTGAACAGGGTTACCATTTTGGCTCAGGGCTTGAATTGACGTGATGTTTGTCATGTTGTTTGGTTGATGCAATGCATGCAGAGCTGATTGTGGTTATATAAATAGCCAGCATGGGGGGGGGGGTGCAAGCCAGTTTGGGACCATAGCATGGGGTTGTGGGACCACTTCTGCTGTGGTCCTCAGTAACATTCGTTTGCTTATGTGGAGCATGAGTCTGCCTGGGACCCTTCTTCCTTCTCTTTTTCTCTCTTCATCTTGGAACTCTCATAAAGATGATAGCTAGGTACAGACTCAATCAATTAATGTGTTTATTAGGACCAACCAAAATGTCACAATATGTTCCTTATCTGACATTTTGGTGGGTCCTAATAAAGTTATCCACCTTCTGTGCCTTTTGGAACTCTCAGGGCTGCTTCAACTGGGCATGCTCATTTCAAGAAATTGAAGCTGGTGGTGTGGCAATCATTGGCCCTTAGGGGGACATAATTTTGTGGATTGTAGGGACAACTTTTGCTCCAGTGCTTATTTCTGGGTAAAATTTCCTGAGTGAAGTCTCTGCCACTGTAGTAAGCATCTACCACACATGCCAAGTTCAGGCTAGCATATAAATAGTTGTTCACAAGAAAATGTCTATGAATGGCAGTTCAGCAATCCCTTACAGGGGTCAGTAAGTAACTGGAGAAGAATATTTTAGACCTAGGGAGGGGAAACAGCATTAACTAGTGATATGTCACCTATTTCTATTGTGCCATGGTCAAGCGTGAAGAGTTGCAGGGAATGACTTCAATGTTGCTGTTCTGAGAAGGTGGATGGTTCTAAAGGAACTCTTATACTCAGACTTCCATGTACTTTTTAGTGCCTATTAATATCAATTGTTTCTGTGATCTGCTATGGGGGTATCTGTCCCATCACCCACAGGCAGCTGAGACAACCCACCTGTCAGTCAAATTATATCATTATGAAGTCAGGTGAATGACCGATGGATTTCGCCACCCACCTGAAAAATTTCTTTGCACAGTACTTCACATGTGTCTGACAGCTAGTTGACAGACAATTAGGAACCCCACTACAAGGGGGTTTCAGGTGTGTTGATCTGACACAGTTGTAAATAAATAAATAAAATTTAAAAAATTGTCCAGTAGCACTGAGAAGGGGGCTTGTCAGCCCTATGCTCAGAGCATAGGGCAGGCAAACTGGCTTTCTGCAAGGATCAACCATACAATCAAGTTGCTCACACAGCTGACCTCATAGGGTTGAATTCCATGCCCATCAGCTAATGGGTGTTGACTTCAGTCCTGTTTTATTCCTCTTGGGAATGCTTTTTTTTTAAAGTCATCTTTCCTGTGTGACCAGTACTGATGCCTGACTACTTGGAACATAATATGGATGGAGCTGTCATGTTCAAATGTGTATATAACAACAAAATTGCATCCCATTGAAAAGTAATTCAGGGTGGGTAGACGACATTGGGATGTTCAACCAGATGTGTATATGCATGGTACTGCTTTCAGCCAGATGTGCATGGTGTTACTTTCGGTGGTTAGGATTCAACCCCCACTGCACCAGCATGAAAGCAGGGAAGGACTGATACTTGCAGAAGCAACCCCTTGTGCTTCATGGAGGGCCTCTCTGGACGGCCTGCAATCTTAAAATTGCTCGTGCTCGAATGCAAGGCTGCTTCTATTTACTTATTTTAATGAACCATGTTTGAGGTTTGTGTTTGAAGGGGTGAAAGCAGATGTTGCCTGGAATATGGGGTGGTGGTGGGGATAATTTTGTTCACTGACAGATGGAAGAGGAAGAGAAGAACAGGTGCAGGACAGAACGAATTACCTGTGTGGGGACTGGTTTGAGAGATTTCTAGTTTACTCTGCCTTTGTTTTCATTGTTGCTCAAATAAATATTCTTGTTTGCTGTTAACTCTGGGCAATTTTCAGTGAAACCCATGAGCACTTATATTCAATTATTATTTGTTGCTGGCATCCATTTCCATAACACTTTATATTTTTAAGAAAAAAATCTCGATACAGTTTACAACCTACATTAAAACATCAAATAAAACAACCCAGAATAAAACATTACTGGAGAATGTCAAGTATACATTCAAAGCAACAAAATTAACAGGAGATTAAAATATTACCTTAAAGATTTGAAAATAAAGCAAAAGTCAAGTTAAGAATGCACATTTAACGCAGCAAAATTAACACCAAAATTTATCTTAAACATTTTTTTAAAAAATAAAACATTACTAAAGCGTCAGATATAAAATGTTCATAGCCAATGCCTACATGCACACAGTGTAATTAGCAAAGTAAAAATGTGACACTTCGGGCCCAGTAGAATATACATCCCCCATCCATGCGACTAGTCAACAACATAGTGAAGGTGAGTTGGTTGGCATCCGTCTATCTCAAGAGACAATGGAGGAGTACACCTTATTTTCTCTCCATTTGGCCCCATCTGTTGGGTAGCCAAGGCCTTTAAGCACTCAGCTATGCAACCCACCTAGAGCTCTCACAATGTCCTGCATCCTCCCATGTGATCTGGAGAGAGCTAGTTAGGAAGGCCTTGTCCTCTCCTGCTGCTGCCCAGAGCCACCACTCTGTTACACAAATGAGGTGGCTTTTTGCAATCTAGCTTCAGTTCTCCACATTCCCCAGCATATTGTAATTCATATTAGTTTCTTAAAAGTCCGAATGGAAATTTATCAACATTTTATAGTGAGAATCTCACACATCAGTATGCAATTTTGCCCTATATACATATTTTTCACAAAGCTATTTCCTCTAATATAATGCATTTTTGTATTATATCACTACTTACCACTACTATTAAAATTTGCATACCACCCTTTTTATGCACACTTTACCCTAGTATATACATTTCTGTACACATTACCTAGCCAGATAACTGCACTGAAAAAGAAAAAGAAAACTGTGAATTTTGAAGAATGGCTGTGTTTTGGTTCTCATACTGTTTTGGAAAGCGCATATGCAGCACATTCACCCTTAAATGTTTACTGGACTGAATTTATCTTCCATCTTTAATGGTGAAAAGGGTTTAGCTCATTTGCTTTAACAACAGAGATGTCTTTTCCCCCCTCCCAATTCCCTTCCTGCTTGCAAACCGTTTTGCACCCTTTTCCAGAGGGTTGTACCAAGTTATCCAAAGGGAGGCCTATTACAAAAATATCCAAGGGAAGCATGCGAGAATGTTCACAAAGCGCACCATCCATGGTGGCTTTGCACTAGTTTCAGCTGACAGCATGAAATGGTATTGAAAAACTGAACAGCTTTGTGGATGCTTCTTTGATACATGAGCAGCTGTGTCGGAGTGAAAATACTCAGGAAGATACCTGATGAGGTCTAGTGTCTGACAGCCAATAAACAAGATATATAGACATCTTTGCCTTCTTTTTTGCCATCAACTTATCCCAAATAGAGTTCAAACACAGTTCAGAATCTGGGTCAGAATGACCTAGTTCTTTTACTAGATAGCTGGGACATCTTTCTGAATGTCCTAAAATTCTCAGAAGGAACTTTTACCTATGTAAGTAACAATTTGAAATTGATTACTGTACTGTGAAATCAAGGATAGCAGTATGTATGCAACTTTCTAAAAAGGGGCCAATAGTGTTTTTGGCTGCCTGAACAGAGCAGGGATACTTTGCAAAATGACTTTCCTTTGGCTAGTAGAGAGAGAACAAAATATGCATCCTAAAAATAGCCAATTAGACAGTCACAAATAGCCAGTTAGACAATCACAAATAGCCAATTAAACAAGTCAATTAGACAAGCACATGGTAATTTATGGAAACATCTGGGGAATGTTGATGGCTTTGCAATTTAAAGGGAGGGTTCTTTATTAAGTACAGTTAAGTGTGTTACGGCCCATCAGACGAAGCTTTCCATGCAATGGAATGCTTCTGTGGTTGCAAATCACAAAATTAAAACTAAAATTTCCCATACAGTTCTATAGTAGCTTGGAGCAATATACTAGATGGTGTGCTACCTGGTATTATTATCAAACTTTCACAGGCATTTGCCCCTTCCCATCTATGAAGGCTCCAGCACAAACAACAAAGCTGGCCTACAGTTGACTCGCACACTGGGCCAACATTTTCATTGAACTATGTTACTAAGAATCCTGAGGCATGTATGACTTGTTCAAGTGCTTTAACTCTTTCTACACTGTCAACCACAACCCCAAGATCTCTTTCCTGGTCACCCATTGCCAGGTCAGACCCCATAAGCGTACGAATGAAGTTTTTTTTGCCCCAGTATGCATTACTTCATACCTGCTTACTCTGAATCACATTTACCATTTTAATGCCCGTTCACTTAGTTTGAAGAGACTGAGTCTCAAGTGATTTCAGTCTTAATAAATGTCACAACTGACCCCTGTGACAATGATAGCTGCTGCAAACATTGTGAATTAAATAGTGATTTCTCTGATGTTTTAAAGGGTATAGTTGCTTCTAAATTATTAGTAATTATCAATCTGCATGTTCACTATACCCTTACTGGCCCTAGGATTCACCTTACAAAAGAGTGCTGCACTGTTATCGTTTTGTTTCTTGTTAACAAGCTAACATTTAGTGGCAAACAAACAAACAAACCTCTCTTTATTACATCTATAATTCCAGCCCTGATTGTCTTCTTGTGTTAATATATTGCTTTGTAACTATAAATTAAAAATTCTTCCCAAATCATGCTTATATTATCAGGAAATTAATATAACAGAAAAAGCCATGATGCTCTTAGCCTTAAAACAATAATGTAATACTCTACAAAGGCAACTACCAGAAAGTAAGAAAAAACAAAAGCAAGTAAAAAAATATGCAAGTAATATCAAGGAAGTCCACATGATACCCCCAAAGCAATGGGTGATAGAGGTGAACATGGGGCTATGTGGACCAGCCCTGCCCCTACCGCTGATACATGCCATTCGGTGTGGAAAAGAGCTCTCTAAAAAGTATTGTCAGCATTCACTCTGAAAATGGATTGATTGTTAAACTACTCTGTGAGTTGTAGCTCTGGGAGTGGAATAGGAACTTCTTAACACTTAGCAAACTAAAGCTCCCACAATTTTTGGGAGGGAAGCTATGACAGTTTAAAGTAGTATCATGTTTTCTTGATTTAAGAAGGCAGGAAAGAGGCATTGTCCTCTTAATAATTAAGCACCTTCTTCCCATAGCTATTAAATTCAGCCCCTCAAAAGTGGCATCTAGAAACATGTCCAGTAAAAACTTTATAAGTGCTAAATGAGTGTTCATGTACAATTAGCAATATGGTTCCGTCATCAGTTACATGCAGGCCAATGCTGAGGGCAATTAGGGGAAGAAGAAAAGAGATAGATCCATTTCATATTATGCGCTGCCAGGATGGTCTTTGTTATTTGCAGACATTTCATCACTTATCTGGGGAAGAGATTAAGCTTTATGAGCTATATTCACACTTTTAATTAAAAAAGCATGCCCAAAATGGATGGTTGTGAAGGTCAGGCTATTCATTTTGAGTAGACTGGCAAAACAATGACATTTCGCCACCAGATTTCTAGTGCTTTAGTGATATGTTTTGTGATATTTTGACAAATTAGCTCTGGAGAGACAGCAGAACAATACCTCAGATATTGCAATTATTCATTCACCAACTGGATAAACATCAGGGTTATTAAGAAAATGACAAGTAATTATAGCAAATATTACTGATTCTGTGGGTGCAGGCATTCTCAAATTTGATTCTTTAAACACACGCCCGATGAGTCTTTCTCTGCAGTTGTGAGATAATTTGGGCAAGTGGGCACAGGGAATACAACTATATTTGGGAAATCATCATGTTATGTGTTGGGAGCTTGTATGCATTCATCATGTAGAGGGCTTATTTTCAATCCATGGTAACTTCTTGCTTGGAGAAAATAAACAGCATACCATTATCTATCATTCTGCCCTGCTTCTCCGCAAGTATAAACTATCTCCGGAATGCACCATTTGTTGAATTTCATCTGTAGCAGAGGATGGTTGGGCTGAATATTATTATGCTTGGATGACAAAAACAGAATGTTTACCTGTGAGTAAACACCATGGATGGTATTTACTTATGAGTATACATGTGTATGGGACACAGGTGGCGCTGTGGGTTAAACCACAGAGCCTAGGACTTGCCGATCAGAAGGTCAGCAGTTCGAATCCCCATGATGGGGTGAGCTCCTGTTGCTTGGTCCCTGCTCCTACCAACCTAGCAGTTCGAAAGCATGTCAAAGTGCAAGTAGATAAATAGGTACCACTCTGGCAGGAAGGTAAACAGTGTTTCTGTGCGCTGCTCTGGTTTGCCAGAAGCAGCTTAGTCATGCTGGCCACATGACCCAGAAGCTGTACACCGGCTCCCTCGGCCAATAAAGCAAGATGAGAACTGCAACCCCAGAGTCGGCCACGACTGGACCTAATGGTCAAGGGTCCCTTTACCTTTACCTTTATACATGTGTACGATTGAACTATAAGTGCATTTAGAGTGATTTGTATATGTTTCCTAAAGAAGCAGGTCATGTGGGGTTTTTTATTGTTAAAAATAAACAGAGAAATATTTTATTACATATTTTTACAAATTTGTACACACATACACACACATTTTGATTCTGGGATTTGACCCATGTGATGCCTCAAGAGGCTTGACGAAAAGTATTTGATTAACTGATCCCTAAGCTATTGTCATGTCAAGGTCTTCTCAGACCATTAGACATAAAGTTTTAAACCAATACACTATCCAATTCTCTTCTTGCCTTGTCACTTGACCCCCCCCCCCACTTTCTCCTTCACTTCCTCCCTTATCCACCTATATAAAATGTTGCTGTCACTATTTTTCCATTTTCTCGACTCTTATCTGACATCATAAGGTCCCTCCTTTTTTATTGCAAAACAACATAGAGACCTAGATTTACATCCTATGTTAGAGTAGGCATGTCGAAATTAGTGGATCTAAGGGTGCATTCAGACATGGGAATTATTGCATTAGTTTTCCTGGCTATAATGCTAGCATTTCTGTCCTTGTTTCTAATATTCCTTTTATACTTCAGTACTTGTTGCGTTATGGAAATGTGGCTTTTTGATCGATATACCACCATATCATGCTACATTTCATTCACTTGTGGAGGCACAGTGACCCAATGGCAGATGTCATTGGACATGTCACCACCCATTAAGCACATGTACACATTCCCCATGATTCCCTCATGAAAACAGCAATATGAGATGGAAATGATTAGTATACGAAGGTAAATCTCTCTGGGTCCCACTTCAGTAGCTAAAAATACTAAACCCTAAACAAGCTAAAACCAAAGGGATATAAGATTGTCACAATTAACTTGTTCCATTGGTTTAATGACAAGCCAATATTTAGACTGGGCTCAATAGTTCTAAAATCTCTCAGTGGAAAAAAATACACCCAGAGATTAACAGGACCTCAATAACCCTGATTAAAAGGTTAGTAGGGCCTCAATAATGCAAGTTTGTTGTTTCATATTTTATGTTGATCAGTAATTGTCATCCCTAATCATTACACTAAATATGTTTGGTGCTTGTAACATGGGTGTAGCTCCTCAAATAGTCCCATTCACTTCAATTAAGTTATAATTGCTATTTTTAAAAAGCAACAACAACAACTGTGTTGGACATTTTCTTTATTGTGGTGTTTTTTTAGCCAAGCTGAAAGACCCAATTAAACCCATACATAAAATCCTTAAAAACCTGCTCTCCTGCTGGTTTGTTTACACAGATGAGATGAAGAATTATAGCAATGAAAGTGCTAGTTGCATTAGAAATCCCATTTAAGATCCTGTTTATTGTGTTTCCTGAACAGGAAGCCTCTTAGCCAAATTAAATACATTTTCCCATGTGAACCTATAACAGTATGACACAAGGTGTACTTTAAAAAAAGAAAGGTTCATTGCTCAAGTCTTTGCTGATCTTTCAATGTGGCTTTATAGTTACAAGCACATTTAGATGTGATGCATGTATCAGCAGAATCAACAATAAACAAAAGTTCTTATTCCACATACCACTTAAAGGGATCCTGTGAAAAGAGTCTGAAACACTAAGGCCAACTTTAGCTGCAAAATTCATTTTGGTTTTGTCTCCTTTGCCCACATGCAAAAGAAAAAGTACACACTGTCTTGTATGGATGCACTTTGCGTTCTAAATCAGGGGATAGCTCAAAAATCCACAAATACTGTTCCATTCTGGTTTGTGCTAGCTTAGTCTCTCCTGCATTGAACAGTGGCATGATTTTGATCAGGGCTATGAGCACAGCAGACCCATATCACATGTAGTTTGTCTCTGGGAGTTCTACCCGAGATGCCCATTTTCACACACCACAGCCGGCATGGGTTGCACACAGTGCTGTTTCCATTCTGCTGCAGTTTGGTTTCTGTCAAAAAACTTTGCTGTCTGCTATGGTGATATATGCAATTAATTAAATTAATACAATGGTACCTCTGGTTATGGACTTAATTCATTCCGGAGGTCTGTTCTTAACCTGAAACCATTCTTAACCTGAGGTACCACTTTAGCTAATGGGGGCCCCCGCTGCTGCCGTGCTGCCTGTGGGCGATTTCTGTTCCCATCCTGAGGTAAAGTTCTTAACCCAAGGTACTACTTCCAGGTTAGCAGAGTCTGTAACCCAAAGTGTTTGTAACCCAAGGTGTTTGTAACCTGAGGTACCACTGTAATTATATCACTATTATGCTATTCTGGACCGTTCATTTCAATTCAAAGGAAAAACAATGCATTGGGAAGGGGGTTGTCATCAGTTGTGATTCATTTCCAAGACTGAAAACAACAACAGTGAATAATGATCACATTTGCTAGATTGATTCCCATTCTGGACATAGAACCAATGAGCAAATATCAGCAACTTCTGCTCCCATTTACATTTCCATCAGAATTCTATCCCTAGTCATGATGGAGTCTTATCTAGTATACCCAGTTGCAATATGAAGTCACTTTCCTGTGATGCTTCTGCCATGGCTTTTGGAAAGTCAAATGAATTGATGCACATGCACAGTCAAATTACAGCCTCATTCACCAAATAACCAAAACTAAAATATTTTCCCCATAATTTATTTCCCCACATCGAGGAATGATGAACACTCCTAGTCAATTAAATATGTGCACATTTTCTTTCTTCTTTCTATGAGTTAATGATGCATTTCTCCATCATTCTTCTGACATTTATCACATATACATTCTGCGTTCAATTTAGCATGGCTTTTTCAATCCCGGTCCTTGAATTGGATTGTTCTCAAAAACACAAAATTAGTTTTGGTTAATGAGGAGATCCATTTTCTTATTAATGTAAAGAAATCTGAAACATTTTTATGAGTCCACCTGCTAAAGAAAATCACATTAAAGGAAACACAGTGCCATTATGAATAGGTCTAATCTCTCTAAGTGAATCTTGATTTGAATATTTAAGAAGCTACAGAAGCCATTCTTCAAATAGCTGAAAAGTATAAACAAATGTACATAAATTACATGCAGAGACACAAAAATGTAATAACATATAGCATCATATTCTGTTGGACATTCTAAAATATATCTTCCTAGAATCTAGAGGGTTGAAAGAGTTTGGGGCATTATATGGCTTTTTAATTGCTTGCTTTGGTTTATACCTTGCACAGTAAAACTCTAGAATGGCTGCCAAAATCAACCCTCTATGCCTCTCTATGGTGAACCCCTCCTCCCTCCGCCAGACCACATCTCTCACATGTTGCATTGGGGACCTGGCTCCCCAATACTGTGCATTGCCATCATTCTGAAGTGCTCTTGTTTGACTGGAATGTGTCCTTGAACTATGACAATACCTCTTGCTTGCATAGATAGAGAAATGTTGCTTGTGGTGTGTTTGTTTGTGTGTGTTTATAGAAACAGTCGACTTTTCTGTGGCTAGAAGGACAACCCTGCAGGGAGACTCAGAGCCCTGCTCCTGCCTCTATCCACCTGGTCCAGGGCAGGGCCTGACAGTTTTTATAAGGATTGCTGCTGCTGCTCAGCAGAGACGGCTTCTTCTTTTAAATTGATTTTTTTAAAGAAATATATACTTTTAAAGCATTTTAACTGGGTTGTAAGGACATTTTGTGGGATGTGCCTAGGAGGAGGAAGAGAGCAGGGGGATGCCCAGTTACAGTGGTTCTGGGTATGGGGAGGTATGGCGCGGGGGGAGGGGCAGAATGGGTAAGGAGTAAGCAGCACAGGCAATTAGTGACTGTGACATGTGCCAGCCCCTCCTCCAACCTGGGGAATTGTGGTTGTCATATCAGCCAGCCTTCAGGTTTGCGACTGCTTCTGTTGAATGCCAGGTCAGCCCGGAATAAAATCTCCCTCATCCATGATCTGATAATGGATGAGGAGGCTGGTCTGGCATGTATCACTGAAGCCTGGGTTGGTGAACAGGGTGGAGTTGGTCTCACCCAGCTGTGCCCACCGAGGTACTCAGTGCAGCATCAGACCAGACTTGAGGGTCAGGTAGGGGGAGTTGCTGTGGTCTATAGAGATTCTCTCTCAATTTCCAGGCTCTCTGTCCAGTCGGAGGCAGGGGAATCTAGAGTGTGTGTTCCTGGCATTGGGCAATCGGGACAGATTAGGGATTCTGCTTGTTTAACGCCCGCCTCGCTGCCCAGCAGTCTCCCTGCCTGAGCTGACAGAAATGGTCTCAGAGGAGCCCCAGACTGCTGGTTTTGGGAGACTTCAACATCCATGCCGATAAAATCAATTGCATCCACCAAGACTCTCATGTTATAGCAGATAAATCTCATGGGCTGTCCAGAGCACAGTCCAGTCCTCTTCTTTGACAGCTCCTCAAATAGAGGACTGTCCTCAGTAAAGCAGAGCACATGTTCAACCTGTATTTTGCCTTTTTTAATATGGAAAGAAGGTGTGACAATATTTGTACAGTGGTACCTCGGGTTACATGTGCTTCAGGTTACAGACTCCGCTAAACCAGAAATATTACCTCGGGTTAAGAACTTTGCTTCAGGATGAGAACAGAAATTGTGCAGCGGCGGCGTGGCAGCAGCAGGAGGCCCCATTAGCTAAAGTGGTGCTTCAGGTTAAGAAAAGTTTCAGGTTAAGTACGGACCTCCAGAACGAATTAAGTACTTAACCCAAGGTACCACTGTAGTAGATATACTGAGAGATAGAGTTCATTAAATGCTGTGCAGGATTTAATCCCAAGCACGTGTATCAATTTTCTATTCAGTATTTTAATATTTTGAAATCATTCAAAATTTTGAGGTTCTAAAGCACAGACAGTATGTAACACTATTAGTCCAAACTTTGAAGTTCTGCATTTCTACTTAAATCAGAATCAAAATTATGAATTCATTTAGTCAAACATAAATCATCTCAGTACTAGTGATATTGCCCTGTGCACCATGCATCATATATGCAGAGTACTCTAGGCCAGAGATTTCCACTTACATCAAAATGTATAGCAAATGATGGCTTTAATACTGATCTCTTTGAAGTTACTGCAAAGTTCTTGTGAACTCAAATGAGAAAGACTCAAGTTTTCTAAGGAAAACTTTGCTGAAATGCAGTGTACCACAGATCTAGGCAAAACAAGAAATGAAAAAAGAATGCGTATGTAGTGGGACTGACTTGAGCAAGACTGAAAAAATATTAAATTATTTGACAGTATTAAGATGAATAAAACAAGTTCCAATCCCAGGAGCAGCAATCATGAAAAACTCATTCCCTGCTGTCCAGGGTCCTGCCTGGGAGAGGAGGATGTCTGAAAGTCTAGGCATGCTCTCTATGCCCAATAGTGGAAAGCACAAGGAGTTGCTATTCAGATCTGATGTGAATCCTTGCTCCCAATCATAGACCAGCAGAGGCTGTCATGTAGAAATTTCTTGGAGATAACGGAAGCCTGGACCTGTAATCTAAAATTAACTGTTGCTCAGGATAGACACCATTTGTAAATTAACTGTTGCTCGGAATAGACACCATTTGTGATGGACTTCAGTTGACATACAGTGTCTCAAAGAAACAGCTCAGTTTCCCTCAGATAATTTGGAAGCTGCATGAGTTGGATCAGTGGTCCAAGGGCCCCCAAACCAATAATTCAAATCAAAATATAGCTATATCTTTACTCCTGTAAAGCTGTCGCAACCACACCCCCACCCCTCCACAAAAAAGTACTGTGATTGGAGAGTGCAGGTAAAATCATTCTTGATACGTGATACATATGATATATGTTAATCACAATAGAGCTTTTCCTCCATGTCATATGCCCACACTGGTGTTTGTTCTTCCTTCACCCATCATTCCACCCTGGGGCTATGACATCATGGCAAGTTTTAGAGAGTTGTTTTCTGCCTGCAATACTTTTTGATGGCCAGATTAGCAAGATGGTAGTACAAAACACTTCAGGGGTTCTTGCTCCAACTTGGATCGTCTTGTAAAAATAATGATTGACCTCAGACAAAACCCCAACCCCAATCTGAGACAGCCCATATTGCCTCTGGATTTGCGATTCATTAATAAGCTTTTCAGTACTATTTAAAGTACAAATGTAATTTTATTCTACATTTTCTTCTGTAACACTGAGCAATGAAAAGAGGATATGCTGAGTCCACATTGCTCATAGCTGAATTATATAGACCCATGCTGGAAAATTGCTATTAAGGATACAAGGGGGGGGAAAAATACAAACATGATACTCTGGCCAATGTGGTTGCACTGGGAGGGGCTATCTTCCCTGGTTCCATAAATTGGTGATTAACATAGGCTATGTCATTCCTGCCAAAGTGATGATAACATGTAAATTGGAACATCACTTAGTGATATGCTTGGTGTGAAACCTCTGTTGTCACAGAACTTGATTAGCTAGTATTCAAGTATTGTTCTGATCAAGATAGGACTGGAGACTGTTCGCATAAATAAGGGAAACCATGCATTCACAGGAGTAAAAAAAAGAAAAGAAGGTAAAGGACCCCTGGACGGTTAAGTCCAGTCAAATGCGACTATGGGGTGCAGAGCTCATCTCGCTTTCAGGCCGAGGGAGCTGGTGTTTGTTCACAGATAGCTTTCCAGGTCATGTAGCTAGCATGACTAAACCACTTCTGGCAATATGGAACACCGTGAGGGAAGCCAGAGTGCGTGGAAATGCTGTCTACCTTCCCGCCACAACAGTACCTATATATCTACTTGTGCTGGCATGCTTTCAAACTGCTAGGTTGGCAGAAGCTGGGACAGAGCAACGGGAGCTCACGCCGTCACAGGGATTCAAACCACTGACCTTCTGATCGGCAAGCCCAAGAGGCTCAGTGTTTTAGACCACAGAGACACCTGTCACAGGAGTATGGTATTGCTGCATATGGTGTTCAAGACCAGAGATTCTTGGGAAATTTGATGTTTTTAAATTCCAAGACTAATTGACCACGTAGGACAACATTTGCATTTCTCTGAATGTCGCAAACCACTTCTTGGTGCAAATCTGTATTTCGAAAGAAAGTATATTTAAAAATATGTTTAACATACATTTAAATGTGAATTTCCATACAGATCTAAGATATTTTTTGCTGTTGTTGTTGTTTAGTCGTTTAGTCATGTCCGACTCTTCGTGACCCCATGGACCAGAGCACGCCAGGCACTCCTGTCTTCCACTGCCTCCCGCAGTTTGGTCAGACTCATGTTTGTAGCTTCGAGAACACTGTCCAACCATCTTGTCCTCTGTCGTCCCCTTCTCCTTGTGCCTTTTTTGCTGTATGACAGATTAAAAGAGGAATGTAATGGACTTATGGGTGAATATGTATGGAAGTGGCAAATGCTAAAAATACATTGATCCACTCACACAACTCAAGTTCAAGGTGGGCAGGTGGCAGGAAGTAGACTAGTAGGCTAAAGGCCATGGTTTGACAGGACAGAAGGAGAATCTGGTTGCTTTCTTCACCAAGTAGAGCCAAGGTGGGAAGCAGCAAAGGCTGGTAGGACAGCATGGCCATGTTGCATTGGGGACCTGGCTCCCCAATATTGTGCACTGCCATCACAGCCATACCAAGGAAGCCTCAAGACACTGCTTTAAATTGGGGGAAAAGGTTATAGTTATTATATATAACTTTAAAGAAAACTTGAGGATCTGCAGAGAAAACCAATTAATCTAACCAGATCCAATTCAACAAAACAAAACATAGTCTGAGCAGGAAAGTTCCCTGCTTAGGAGTGGGGAATGGGGTCATTTGCCTCCCAACTTCTGAGGCGATGAAAGTCAGTACCTGTGCTCTGCAGCAATGATTGCAATAAATGATTCCTCCTTGCTACACAAGCCATGGGTCTGTGAATCAGACAAGTTGCACTGTGACCCACTAAGTAGATACAGTGTAGGGCAATGCCAGAGTGTCCCTATGCCATGATGCCTCAGGATTAAAGGTCACCATAACTTAAGCCATCCTTCCTGCCTGGACTAAAGGCCACTGGAGGCGGTCATCGGTGACCTGGCCATCTCCTCCCAAGTATGAACAAAAGCTCAAACATACCTTCTACAGATCCTCTAGAAAAATGTCTGAACCCTTTTCGGACAGGTGAACTCCATCATCCCTAAAAAGAAAAGGAAGGTTATGGCATATCCTTTCATGGGAGATGTACACACACACACACACACACACACACACACACACACACATACAGGCTTCATACCTTCAGCTTCCTAACACCTAACAGCTTGTTTGTTTTCTACTGCATTGCCTTCTGAATTAGCTGTTGCACTGCAATCACAGCTCCCTGACCATTTCACAATATAGAATAGTCTATCACTTGTTCAGTAGTTTTTCAAATGTGAAATCAATTGTTATCAGGTGATCTATCCCATATAAATAGACAATTTGCAGTATTACTCTTGTAAACTCATTTCCATCCAAAGATTATATTTCAAGTACCTGCACTTAGTGCCACCATATTGTGATTTTGGTGATTACATCATCTGGCTATTACAAACTGACTCATTTAGAGCATATATCTGTGTGTATTTCATTTGTTTATTTTGGTGGGAAAATGGATTTCAGGCTGTATAAATGAATTTCAAAGCTAAAGGGGGGCTGCTGAGTTGTATTGATTTGACTTCACTTCTTGTGCAATGCATTAAATGTAAGCAAAGGAAGCAAATTATGCACTATAAATGACATGTCAAACAATATACTCAAACGTATCAGTCAGCAGTCCTCACTGCAGATTGCTGAATCAACAAAGAATTTTCGTACTGCCTTTCCTGTATTTACTCTATACACAAGATGTTTGTGAATAAAACATTAAATGAACAAGGACTACCATTCTGAATATGTCTGTTCCGGCCTTTCCAACCAGCTACCTTCTGGATGTTTTGGACTACAACTTCCATCAACCCTAGCCAGCTCAGGACTGATGCAAGTCAGTACCCCAAATATCTGAAGGGCAGCACTTTGAAGAAGTCTGCTCTGTATAATACAGAAAGCAGCCATACACTTTTGTCTCACATTTGTACCCGTATATCATATATATTTCTCATTGCAGGGACTTAGTGCAAGGTAGCTGGTCTCTGCAATGTACAGTGGACCTTGGTTTAAGAACAGCTTAGTTTATGAACAACTTGGATTAAGAACTCTGCAAACCTGGAAGTAGGTGCTTTGGTTTGTGAACTTTGTCTTGGAATAATAACATGTTTCGCTTCCTGTTGAGTGTGTTCCATTTGTAAATTGAGTCCCCCGCTGCTATGGGAAAGCATGCCTTGGTTTAAGAATGCTTTGGCTTAAGAATGGACTTCCGGATTAAGTTTGTAAACCAAGGTACCACTGTATATTGCAGAGACCAGCTACCTTGCACTAAGTCCCTGAAATGAGAAAGTACAATCCCTTAGCAATCTTTCCAGTGTCACCACAGCCCCAGCTTATAGAATCACACATTTGTCAAGAATGCAGATTCAGTCAGGCTTAGCAAAGGTGGGCAACAGATCTGCATAGCAGAGTAATAAAGGCTGTCGTCTTGCTGCTTGCGTTACAATCAAATCCCTTCATGCAACAGCTTGAGGAAGTAGAAAGCACTTTAGATTTCATACTCCCTCTAGACTCCAGCTTAATTTGCATCACAGACTTCAAGCATTGTCACTAGCATGTTAATGTAACCTTCAGAATAACCTCTTCGCAGCCTCTAATTTTTTTAAAAAAGAGATGCTAAATTCTTCATGCTAAGAAGAATGTCCCTTTGTCTAACAGAAGTAGTAATGTCTTCCTGTCTCATAAATGCCTAACTCGTATGGCTTTGCATTCCACAGCGAGTTATTTAAAACCTAAACTCTCGATTGCTATTTTACTGCAACTCAATGAATAAATAAAATTATAGTTGTTTGACGTATGCAAAGATACACAAACATTCCATACACGATGCTCCCTGAAAGCATGAACCATTTAATACGCAGCATTTCTTTTTAATATTCATGTAGATATGGGACTTGTGGGCAAGTCTGGCTGAATCTCCCCACCAAGTCTTCATCCAAAGAGTCGCAGATGTGGGTTTTTGCCCTGCCTAATATATGAAAAACAGTGGTACCTTGGGTTACAGACACTTCAGGTTACAGGCTCCGCTAACCTAGAAATAGTACCTCAGGTTAATAACATTGCTTCAGGATGAGAACAGAAATCGTGCTCTGGCAGCTCTGCGGCAGTGGGAGGCCCCATAAGCTAAAGTGGTACCTCAGGTTAAGAACAGTTTCAGGTTAAGAACGGACCTCCAGAACAAATTAAGTTCTTAACCCGAGGTACCACTGTAGCCTTCTGATTATGAATAGAATCTTTGTGTTGTGGATCATAGTTTGTATTACCATTAGCAACAATGGCCTTCATTTCTGATATATTCGAGCATAGCAGAAAGCTGTGCCTGAGCGTTTATGTTCCATAAAACCAAGGCAAGCACAATTCTGGTGTTATGTATATGGTATAGAAGCATATGGATGTGGCCCTTATCATATTGTCTCATGGGGAAATGGCTGCATTTTGATCTCTTATTGCCCTTCCTAGATTATGAATATTGTTGTCCATGTTTGATACATTTAGCACAGATCTGAGCATTATTTGAACTGAGGATGGCTTTACTATTGTCATGCTGTTAGGGAAATAACTTGCTCAGTTTTCAGAATCATGGGAAGTATAGCTGAAAAGGTTGCCATTTCGCTCACTTTAGAGACAGTTCAGATACATAGTGAGGCAGAGCACAGGGTCATTTATTGATCTGATTTGTGCTTTGCTAATCAACAGGTTTCCAGGCCACTAGAAAGCACAGCACTTGATGGGGGTACTATTCCAGTACAGGGGTGGTGGTGGTCATTGACATCACACTTTGACTTGGAAGGATCCTACTTAATCTCAGTTTACCTTATTATTTGGCCCACAAACAGAGCCAGTACATACCCTTAGTATATACCACACTCACATGTTTTGACAAGACATTTAGAACATGGTCATTTATAAGCACAACATCCTTCAGCTGTATGAGGTTAAAAAAGAAGATGGTAAAGGACCCCTGGACAGTTAAGTGCAGTCAAAGGTGACTGTGGGGTGCGGTGCTCATCTCACTTTTCAGGCCAAGGGAGCTGGCATTTGTCCACAGACAGCTTTCCAGGTTATGTGACCAGTAGCAGACACATTACGTTTTGGTAATTTCTTTGTGGCTTATTATTGCTTGCAGCTAATTTTGAGAAATAATTCCAAGCGAGCCATCATTATAGAAACATGTGCGCTACATCCTGGGGAATTGTACCATCCATTTAATAGCAATTGGCTTTTGTGAGATTGCAACTCCCTTTTGTTCCTGTAAACACGTTCTGCTCTAAAAAATGCAGTTCAGAAATTATGTTTCTCTAATTACATTAATGCTTCGATTCTCACACTCTTAGGCCTATGTATTAGCACTTACATAAATGGCTATTTTATGTCACATTGCCTCAGTCACTGGCCGAGTATCCACAAAGAAATTATAAACAAAGCTGCTTTTAAATACTTCACTTCCTCAGAGGTGAATTTTCAACGTCCTTCTGATAGAAAGACAGTGCATTTGATTCATTCAGTTAAATTGTCTGTTTATGCAAACATCTCCCAAAGTATTTGGTGAAAGCAACACAAGGTCATACCAAGGTCTTTTAAACTGCTGCTTCAGTGTTATTGCTGCTGTAAAATGAGCCATATTTGGACATTTCTAAAAAAAACCCACTTATGTATATATTTGGTATGTGAACTGACCAAATGATTTGGTTCAGAACCCTGCTGGACACCCCACATTAAACAATGAGAAAACAGTTTCTAATTTCCTTAATTACATCACATATACAAAAGGATGCACATGCAATCCTGCTGGCTTCATTGAACTGAATCAGAGTCTTAACCAAGAGAGCCTATTAGATTGTGCATGACATTTCAGACCTTGGCAGTAAACTGACTTAAACAATGCCATGTAATGTGGGCTTTCACTGCTATCTCTTCCTCTCATCTCTATCAAAGAACTAGTATCACTCAGTTACTGTGATTTTCTGTTACATTCTTTTGAGGAATGGTGTCTATCTCCCATCTCTCAGATGTGATTCTACTTCCCTTTTCAATTTTTTCACTGTATAGTTATACTTCAGTGTGTTTCATGCAATCAGCCTTCATTCACATGGCCGATCATAAATCTAAATAAATAAGTTAAAGAAACAGGCTGTGTATTCAAACGCCTTTTCATCTTCTGCAATTGCTTCAGGAAAGCTACAGGAATAATCAACCTACTGTCAGTAGAGCCATGCAAATTTACAATGTGGTTAATCCCAAACCTTTCATTTCATGATGACCCAACTGTTCAGTTATTCACAGTCGTAGAGTTCACTTCACTTTACTGAGTTCCCACTGGAGCAGTCAGGGACAGTTTTATGTTCAGTGAGCACAGCACACAAAATACCAGCCCGCTTTAATTAAACATAACTAGAAGGAGTTAATAATGGACAGTTACAGGTTGAGCTATGCATTAGCAAATGTATATGGGAACTAAAGCAAAAGAACCTAAACTCATGTTCCCTATTGGCACATTCAGAGTGGCCATTAAATGATGCAGGATGGAAATCTATAAGCAGTTCAATTTCCTCATGGCACTAGATTTTATTGAAGAGGCTGCAGAAAAATAAACCAGAGCTGCTTACGGTAAAAACCCTTCATGTTATTGTCAGCCCCAGAATCCCTGGCACATGTTTATAGAGGGTGTCACTTAATCCCATAGGCCAGAAGCCAGAGAATGATTTGAAGCATATCCTTGGGGATTTTGAAGATCTTTCGTTGGAAGGCAGGCCCTAAAGCTGAGTTAGTCACATGGCCATAGTATTTTGAAATGGTCATGAAGCATAGGGTTGTCTTCATCTAACTTTTGCTCAGAGTAAACCCATAGAAATTAATCAACCAAACTTAGCAATGGTCATTAATTCCAATGTGTCTACTCCCAGTGAAAGATAGTTGAACACAACCCATAGAATCCCATTTCATTGCAGCTGAACTCTTCCATGTAAGTATGTAATGAGACCCTGAGAATACAAAGAAGGAACAGGTTTGTATGAAAGTAGCCTTTCTCAACCAGGTGCGCTTCAGATGTTTTGTACTCCAACTCCCATCATCCCTGATCACTGGCCGTGCCGGGTGGGGCTGATGGAAATTGTAGTCTACAGTATCTAGAGCAGGCATAGGCAAACTCGGTCCTCCAGATGTTTTGGGACTACAACTCCCATCATACCTGACCACTGGTCCTGTTAGCTAGGGATGATGGGAGTTGTAGTCCAAAACATCTGGAGGGTCAAATTTGCCTATGCCTGATCTAGAGGTCATCAGGTTTTGAGAATAAGCATTGGATAGGGTAAGCCAGGAGTTAGGAACCTGAGGGCCTCAATATGTTGTTTGACTCCAACTCCCATCAACCTCAGCCAGCAGGCCCCCCACCAACCCACTACAGGTCATGTAGTCAAATCCCTGTTTGATGCAGGAAATCCAGAGCTAGAGCTACTCCAGTATTTGGCTGCCCAGCTTCTGCCTGAAGTCCTCCACTGAAGGAGAACCTACTTTCAAATTCCATGCAATCTTCCTGGAACTTTCCCTCTGCAAAATTAATTGAAATAAACAAGAAGTGTACAAACTCTCTTGGTGCTATTCACATTCCTGTCCATGGACGTGCACAACAACAAAAATCTCTTTCCCCCCCCCCCCATGTTTTTATAAGAAGAACTCATACCACCTAGCACCTAACTGAATGCTTCCTAGGAAACTCAAGAGGAGGACAGGGAGGAAATTGCTAGTGTGTTGACAAAGGGAAAATTTGCAATAACATGTGCATCATGCGATAACCATGACTACAAGCAATCTGCATGTGTACAATGGATGGAACATTCAGATTTAGTCCCATTCCTTCTAGCAGGCTACTTTTCATTTTTTAAAAATAATAATAATATTTATTAAAATTTTATGGGTTACAAAAAACAAAAGTAAAAGTAATAACACCATATTAAACAAAAACAAAACAACACATCACAATAAGAAAGAAAAAACACAAAACAAAAACAAAAAACACAACTAATCTTCCCAACTTAACTTTGATTTGCTTGTTTCCTTGACCTCCTCACACCTCCCTTTTATGTATTCTAATTCGATTAACTATTTCAGCAAATCCTTTCCATCTTTTCCAATTTTTGTTCTGTATTTTATCTCAATATAATGTAACTTTACTTTCCCTCCTTTCACCAATTTTTTTAACCTTATTTTAACATTAATACTAAAATACTTATATATGCTTAACTCCTTATAACATTTCTGCTAAATCCATAAAATATCAATCCACCATTTTTCTATCACTCATTAATTTTGCGATATTTCTATATATAAACTTTAAATTTTCCAATCTTCTTCCATCAACTCCTCTCCCTGGTTTCAGATTCTGCCAGTCCTTTCCGTCAATTCCATATAGTCCATCAACCTGGAGATCTTATGTCCGAGGCTCTTAACTCTTTTCCAGGTCCCTTCTGCAGATCTTCTTCATATTCTTTAATGCTAGAGAGCAAATCTCGAGAGAACTCCATCCTAACATTTCTTTTATTCCTTCTGGCAAAGCTACAGGGAACCAGGCAGAGGGCCTTCTCGGTAGTGGCGCCTGCCCTGTGGAACGCCCTTCCAGCAGATGTCAAAGCGATAAACAACTACCTGACATTCAGAAGACATCTTAAGGCAGCCCTGTTTAGGGAAGTTTTTAACGTGTGATATTTTACTGTATTTTTGGTTTTTATGGAAGCCGCCCAGAGTGGCTGGGGAGGCCCAGCCAGATGGGCGGGGTAAAAATAAATTATTATTATTATTATTATTATTATTATTATTATTATTATTATTCAGCCAAATTTCCATAGTTGAAGCTAGAGTCTATACAGTGTTTCAGGACGTATTTCAATATTCCTCCAAATCCAAAGGCCCCCAAAACTTCAATCTCCTTCAAATCCAAGTCCATGTCCCAAAGGTCAATTAATCCCTGGATAGAGAGATCTTTCCAACTTTCCTTCTTCAGTCCAAGCCGGGATCCAATCCTCAAAATCTGGCTTTTTCTAGATTCAATTTATAGTCCTCAATTTGCTTCTGTAGAAGTAAAGGATCCCGCTTGAGTTATTTTAGGTTCAAAAACAACAACTTTCTCCTTTTCCTCCACCATTTGTTCTGCCAAGGTAGGTTCCTGTGCCAGGTCCTGAATTATTTCTGTGTTGGTGCTCACTTTTTGTCTCATATTAGTCACTTTCTGTTCCAAATTATCAGTTTTAAAAGTCATGTCATCCATCTTTTTATGAATCTCTTTCAGCAAATAGTTTGTCTTACATAATGCAGTCAAAATAACTTCTCCTATCAACATTTTGAATGGTCCAAGGTCAATCTCTGGTTCTCAGAATCTTTATCTTGCAGCTGGAGACCTCCCAGTTACACTCCTATAACAATTTCAAAGGCTCCCTCTAGAGGGAAACAGTCTCCACTTGTATCAGTTCTTTCAAGCACAACTCAGGCATTAAACATAGTTTCGATTTTCAGTTACTTTTTCCTCCATTTTAAATGCAGAAGAGGATAATGGAAACAGTATCTTCTCTTATTTTAGCTAGCTGTCAAATCCGTTCTGTCAATAAACTTTCCCCAAACGTCATATGGCAGCCCTTTCCCAGGTTCAGAGCTGTGGTAATTTGATCTTCTCCTCACTCCTGCAGGCTTACTAAGTTCAAAATTTCCCCCCTCTTCACCTGCTTCCAAGGGGGTTTTTGTATTTTTAACCGATGGAGATTTAATCCTTTATCAAAAGCTTTCAAAGACTTTAGCTTGTAACGTCTTTGCTTCAGTCTATTTACAAAAGCGGAAGGTGGACTTCCTGTTTATGACCTTCCCGCTTTCGGTGCCAAATTAAGGTACTTAAAGATCCAATTTTCCGTTCTACTCACGGGTAGTTGTTTAAAATCCAATTGTCCACAGGAAAAAGTAAGCGCTCTCCAGCAACGGCAATGCGGCTTCACTCCGTGAAAGAAACAGTCGATTCAAAGCACTGCGTCGCTCACCCCACGTCGCTCCGGATCTCCAAAACAGGGTTTCCCCGTGAGTAGGGGAGGCGCAAAAGGTGCCAGCCAAATCCCAGGTTCACAGGCTTCTTCCGCCTGTGATTTCAGTGGGTCTCTGCCTTCGCCGTGGCGGTCAGACCCTATTTTCCACGGAGTAAGTTCCTCCCGATCGGAGGAGCTCAGCCATTGCCGGAGGCGCCAACCTGGAAGCTACTTTTCAGTGGAGCCAGTTCTCACATTGTTCAGAATGTCATTCAGTGATAAGTCATCAAGTCATGATATCTCAAGAGATGAGTCATGTGTGTATGACGCAGCCCTTGGGCTGATTCTGACTTTTTCAAAAACCTGTCAAGTGATTAAAATGATGGTGAAGATAAGGACTTTGTTATGAAGTTAATATGACTTGTAATTTTTTCTTAGAGGGAAACTTCCTAATAGTACTCTTGAAAGAGTCAGCCTTAACATGAGCATGAAAACGCCAGCAACCTATGGATTAAGCTTTAGCCCCTTTGCAAGAACAACTCTTAATATTAATATTCAGAAGCAGTGGGCAGAATCTAACTCAGGCTTCCTCAAACTCAGATGTTTTGATACTACAATTCCCATCATCCCTGACCACTGGTCCTGTTAGCTAGGAATCATGGGAGTCATAGACTAAAAACATCTGGAGGGCCAAGTTTGAGGAAGCCTGATCTAACTAATGCATCCCATCAGTGCAAGGATTTACCCCTTCTTCCCACATGCACCCTCTTAATCTATTCAAGGAGTTTCCCCAACCTTCAGATTTGGGGAGGGTGTGGAGTGCTTGCAGGGAGATAAGCAGGGGGAAAGTTCCACTAAGCAAGTATAAATCCCTCCGCTGATGGGATGCATTGTTTGGACACTACCCAGTATCTTTGCTTTGCCATGCTGTTCTAGATTACAACCCTATTCAGGCTTCCTGCCTGATTAAAGGTAAAGGTAAAGGGACCCCTGACCATTAGGTCCAGTCATGGCCGACTCTGGGGTTGCAGTACTCATCTCACTTTATTGGCCAAGGGAGCCAGCGTACAGCTTCTGGGTCATGTGGCCAGCATGACTAAGCCACTTCTGGTGAACCAGAGCAGCACACGGAAACGCTGTTTACCTTCCCACTGGAGCGGTACCTATTTATCTACTTGCACTTTGATGTGCTTTCGAACTGCTAGGTTGGCAGGAGCAGGGACCAAGCAACGGGAGCTCCCACCGTCGTGGGGATTCGAACCTCTGACCTTCTGATCGGCAAGTCCTAGGCTCTGTGGTTTAACCCACAGCACCACCCATGTCCCATTCCTGCCTGATTAGGGAAATGAAATTTATGTATTTGGTTGCTTATTGTATTTAAATCTTCCCCTTCCTCCTGCAGGAGCCAGGTAAACATGGCTAGAGGGTATGTTGAAAAGCACATTGCTTCAGTGTACCTATATGCAACAGCCTGTGTGCACTACACTCAGACTGTCCTGTGTTGAGCAGGAAGGAGTGAAAGGGGCTTCTAAGCACATTCAGCTGATCACACTTAGAAGCCTCTGCATTATCTGAGTTTATGACTGCACAAAGACTTCTATGCATTCAGATGAATGTGCTTATAGGCCCCCTTCAGACTTTCTCACTCAGTGTAGGAACACAGGGCATGGAGCACATAGAGATAGATGCCTTTGCACACAGGGATATTGGGGTTGCTGAGGGCACCCCTATGCCTCTTCTCATGTTTACATTCATCATTCAGAAATACTGCCTCAATAGGGATTATATCCAGTAAAGGCTGGTACACATTGGGATTGGTAGGGCAGAAGGCAGGATGACTGACAGCAGGTAAAGCCAGGGTCGATAGGAGCCAAAGCCAGAGTGAGTAATGGGTAGAACCAACTAACTGTGATTTTGTCCCTATCCTCTTTCATCCAATCACCCATGCCTGTTGTAAGTAAGGAGGCAGGCAGGAGGGGGCTGGCTGAGGGTAGACTGTGCTTGGTGGGGCAGTGCCCAATTTTCCCAAATTGACCAATCACTACTGTTGCTATCTGTTCATCTATACACCTATCTGATGTTACTCAAGAGAATCTAGATTATGATACAGCTGTGCTATTAAAGTAAGTTCATACGATGTTTGTGATGGTAGGCATTAAGATTGACTTTATAATATTTACATGCTACTGTTCTCAACAATGCCCACATAGGGAACATAGGAAGTTAATTGCCGTATTCTGAGTCAGACCACTAGTCTGTTTAGCTCAGTATTGTCTACAATAACTAGCAGCAGAACTCCTATCTGGAGTTGCTGGGGATTGAGCCTGGGACCTTTTGCAAAGCAGAGCTATGGCCCTCCTCAGATATGCTAGTAAGTGCATATATCTATATATGTAGCTACACCTACACACACACACACACACACACACACACACACACTGCCTACAACACACAGTTTTCAAATGAGACAAGGATGCCACAGTACATATTCTGCAAACAAAAATAAAGCACCTGTAGCGCATTAAGAAAAAAATATAAGTTTCAATCAGCCATCACTGCAATGGCTTTCCACTGCTGTGTTCCTGTTTGTTTGCATTTCTCACTTTTGTGTCCCTGAGACAACGCTACACTGCTATATGTCTCGCTTTGTAAAGTCGACAAGAAAGCGGGAAACGTTAAGCGTATTGTTAGCGCAAAAAGGATTTTCTGCTGTTAATTGAATATAAATTGTAATTAAGGTAAGCAAAATGAATACATTATCTTTCATTTCTAGACATGATACAAGATTAATGCCCTAAACCAGCAGCCAAGTACTTGCTGCCAGCTAGGATTACTGCTCTCTTCCCAGTGCTGCTTTGCTTGCATTCATTTGCAGTGGGCTTTTAGGTCCAGGAATTAAATTTGTCTTAAAGAGTCATAGAATCATAGAATCATAGAATCATAGAGTTGGAAGAGACCACAAGGGCCATCGAGTCCAACCCCCTGCCAAGCAGGAAACACCATCAGAGCACTCCTGACATATGGTTGTCAAGCCTCTGCTTAAAGACGTCCAAAGAAGGAGACTCCACCACACTCCTTGGCAGCAAATTCCACTGTCAAACAGCTCTTACTGTCAGGAAGTTCTTCCTAATGTTTAGGTGGAATCTTCTTTCTTGTAGTTTGGAACCATTGCTCCGTGTCCGCTTCTCTGGAGCAGCAGAAAACAACCTTTCTCCCTCCTCTATGTGACATCCTTTTATATATTTGAACATGGCTATCATATCACCCCTTAACCTCCTCTTCTCCAGGCTAAACATGCCAAGCTCCCTTAGCCGTTCCTCATAAGGCATCGTTTCCAGGCCTTGGACCATTTTGGTTGCCCTCCTCTGGACACGTTCCAGTTTGTCAGTGTCCTTCTTGAACTGTGGTGCCCAGAACTGGACACAGTACTTCATGTGAGGTCTGACCAGAGCAGAATACAGTGGCACTATTACTTCCCTTGATCTAGATGCTATACTCAGGGATGTAGGTTTGACTACCACTTCAGACAAGCATCAAAGCAACAGAAGAAGATGAATAAAAGAACAACAGTGGGGGCAGGGCAAAAACCCTTCCAGCTCTGCGCTATAAAGTAGGGATGCTTGCACACCAGCTTGCATGCCTTGAAATAAGAAAACAAAGGGGAGGACGTCAAATTTTGGCCTCATACAGGGTGCCATATCACCAAGATCCAGCAACTCCAGGGTAGAAACATGGCTCTACCCAGAGATACCATGGATTGAACCATTCACTTTCTGCCTGCAATGCGTATGCTCAATGTCATGAAGTGGCAGGATGATGGGGAGGAGGAAGAGGATCCTGGTGAGGGGTGTTGCTGGGACTGGGACATACCAGGGCAATTAAGGGATGGGGAAGGAAGTACTCACAGTGTGAAGAAGGATGGTGATGGGATGGGAGTCAATGCACAGGAACCAGAGCAGCAGGGCCCATCACCAGAACCAGAGGGGACCCTGTCTCCACAAACAAGGCTGGAATAGTGAGCAGCAGGAGGGTTTCTCTAAGATGTTGAGGCAGGCAAGGGCCCAGAGCCCAGCTCCCTAGCTGGCCAGGTTGGGCTCGCTAGCTCTGGGAGGAGGGGTGTGATTCCTCAGCTGGAGGAGGCTTGGAGCACGTGAAGGTCACATGCCTCATCAAGCCCAGATGCTGCAATCAACATGCAAAGTACAAAAGGCCAGCTGAGCTGAGATGCTGTGTCTGCTGAACATCCCATGTTGTTGGACCTTGGCTTGGATGCTCACCAACCTCTACAGGACTGTATTCTGACTGCTGGACTTCAGACTTGCCTACTTGGATTGACCCTGGATTGCTTTTCTTGGACTTTGCTTGTGTGGCTTGACCCCCCACCTTGGACTTGATATATTGACTTGCTGCCAGGTAAGCCAGGGGTTCAGGATACTTAAACACTGAGCTACAGCCCTTCTGCTATCTCAGTTTTGTAAGTATTCCTTGCACAAATACTTGCAAAACATTGGAAGATAAACGCAAAGGTTCTTACCCATCTGTTCTCCTCTCCTATCAGATCCACACACTTTCCCCCACATACAGGAGGAAAAAAAAAACAACCCTCTTGTTGTGAAAGTGCAGGTATGCAATGATGGGAGTCTGTGCTGTGTGCCCTTCTGACATGCAGGAGTTGATACATGCACATTTGGGCATGTTCAGAAATGTTTCCTTCTAAGGTTAAGAAAGTCGTAGTCCCAGAAAATGATGTTTTGATTTCTGCAGTAGGATGGACAGGTAGACTGGCTGGCTAGACTGTCACCTAGTGAGCCAGGGTTCTTCTACCTGTCACAACAGTATGAGTTTTGTTTTCATTTTGTTGTTGGTAGGAAATGTCAGAGTGGAGGGAGATAAGAAAGGAGGAGATGCAAGTCTAATTTGCATGCCTGGGTAATTCACTTATGTGGGTCTGGACTGACACAAAATAGGTTGCAAGTTTTATTTTCAGCAGGGTTTACCTTCCCAATTTCATATTTCCTTTTGCTCAGTTTGAATATTTAGACTATCCCTGCTATTAGACCTTTCCCATGTATAAGGATGGAGTAGTAGGAAACATGCCTATTATATACTGTAGAGCTCAAGTTCTTAGCATTTCCTGTGAAGCACAATCTTCTGCCACAGTGGAGGCTCTGAAGCTAGCAGGAAACCAAACAGAGAGACAAATCATGCCACCAATGAGCATTCAGAGCCAATGATAGAAACCTGTACTACCAGCCAAGAGTCTAGGGCCATAAAGGGATGACTACATGTTTCTGCTTCAACCTGCATGAGCAATAGTGATTTCCTTCTGGCTCACCCCCCTCCCCCAGTTTCTCAAGTAGAGCTTCAAGACATCTGCTTTACAAACTTGACTTAGCCATCCAGTCTCATGTGCAAAGTTAATCTAAGTTCTCAGGATAAGGTTCACCATCAGTCATTTGGCTATCTGTTTGACTCATACCTCTGTGCTGGCCCTACTATGCATGCACACAATTTTGAGCTTTGTAGAGCTGTTCTTCAGTTCTCCTTGAAGGACCACATGAAGCTGAATGTTTGCATATTCTTGGCAATATGCTTCAATGGAAGTCATGTCCCTATAGTTTTGTCAAATTACCCTTATTCCTTGGTTTCCACTTGTGTTATGGATAAAGCTGTCCTCAGTTCCATATGAAGACATTTTGTCAAGCAGGCCAATGGGCTGTGTGACTTATCAGATGCCAACTTTGTCACAGCTGACTATTTTGGCTGAATCCTCAATTGACCATAATGTGGCCCACAGGCTCTTTTCATCCGAATAGTTTCCAAGTGCCAGGTGTGGGCTGGTGTCCACCTTGGACCATAATCACACTCTCATACAGACATTTTGGCAGGCAGATAATGGAAATCCGCAGTGTGCTTATGTCCTGCTCTAGCTTCTGGCAAGGAATACAATTGCATTACCATGGCTCCATGAGGAGATGTCATGCCAATTAGCAGTGAACTGTCTTACCATCGCAGCGGGCCACAAGATGATGACCTAGAACCTGCAGTGCCTGCATAGCATTTGGACAACCTTCATAAGTGCAATTTAGCACCTGCCTCCACAGAACCTCAGAGAGCACCAGTTTCCCTTATCTCTCATATGTGAAAAGGGCAAGGAGTCAACTACCAATAATTTAACTGCAGTAGATATAGGTAATCGTATCTACTGCAGGGTGAAATCATGCTTTGCTGTAGGTTGCCCAAGGAAGGCACATCCAGACCTCTAGCCATATTTCTCTTGCAGTCTATGTGTGTTTAAAATAAATTTGCTCACCTTTGGCTATTTATACATTTATCATGCATTCCTGAAACCAAGATTGGTTTGCTTTTAGCTTGCTACACTTATGTAAGCTGCTTTTGTGAGAAAAAATGTGCAAAAGTGAGAAAAGAAAAAATAACAGAATTATGCACTAGTGCTATGAGTGTTGACCTGTGTGTGTGGGGGGGGGGAGAGATTCTTTGGTTCTCCTTCTTTTGCACACATGCATACAGGTTTACATGTGTAAATGATGCAGACAAACTGATTGCTGGATTGCGGGGGCTCAACAAGTATATCTGGTGTATATTTTATTGGGAACATATAATAGTTTGTGGTTTGGTTTATTTATTTCCCTGTTTACAGTAAATATTGATGAATGGGATAGGAGACCTGAAAAGAATGCTAATATATTTCACATATGGCAACCAATGTGCCCCTTTGGTTTTTGATAGTACATGGGAAGATGAGTCTAAAAAGCCTGGGACGTAAATTTTCACAGGCTATGGTGGCTCATTTATCAGAAGTAATGTATTTAGCATTAACTCTGGAAGTGTATACTTGATTCTGACCAAACTAAGCCTCCTAGAGCAAAATACACATCAGTCAGTCTATAGTCTTACAATTTGACAGACTTTAGGCTTATGAATACAGGTCAGTGAAATTAAAGTTACTCAAGTGTGCAAATATTTGAGGTCAAACAGCACAAAAATCATTAGGATTACCTTTCGATATTAGCAGGTGTCTAGATTGATTGATTGATTGATATGCTTTATGTCATAGTTGATATCGATTTAATTTGCAAATATGGCATTAGATACAAAATAGTTGGGTTTGGCTGCTTACCTCTTAATGAAGAATGGGCTTTCCATAGAATAAACTGCAGCCTTTTATAGCTATTGCAGTAAACAAGAATCATAGGTAAGGAGGGAGTGAAGGTTTTACCCAGATACCCAAAGAAATGCAGTGCAATAGAATTAAGGACACAGCTGAGAAACTCTTCCAGCTTTCTCCAAGAGTTATTAATCATGACCTTAATGTTTTCCAAGTTCATGCTGGGAAGACTCAACATGTGCTGGACAAGTTTTCTCTGCAGGCAAAGAGAAATGATGTATTACATGAAGAATATGAAACTAATTTTTAAGTTGATATAAAATATATTTATTTTGTCGCTAATAGGGCTGCCAGGTGTTTGCTGCCCACCTCCCCCATATAGTAAGTGGCATGGTTTCTGGCTCAACATGACCTTTGGGTTGCTCCTTTAGAGTGTTACAAGCTTGAGGACATTCCTTGACATTCCTCATGGGTGATGGGCTGTGGATGGGCTGGTTGGTAGATGAGCAACTGCAGCAACTCGTATGTGTTTGAGAGTGTTCACCAGGCATCCAAGAGAGAGATGGATTACTGGGAAGCTGAAAGGGAATGGACACAGTTCAGACACATAGCACACACGTTCTGTGGGTATTTGGTTATTTTGCTGTTTCACATTGTTTTGATTCATTGATTCTACTTGGCCTTTGATTGCACTTTTCTCTTTGAAGATGCTGTTTGCTACTTTAGAGGCTTTTGGAGTTAAGAGGGATATATAAATCAACCATAGCACAACACAACACAACATAGCATAATCCTAGCTGAATGAAGTGCCTCCTTCACTCTAGCAGCTAATTTTGCATAAAACCCATGTAATCCAAAAATCAGAAGTAGCAGTGTCCCAGTTCACTGTCCGCAAAGAAAATGGTGGAATGTTTTTAATCTCTTCTCCTGGTCTCTCTTCCCCAACAATGAATGGTGCTTCCACTGCCCAGTACATTCTTAGTTGGATTTGGGATAATATCTGGAATGGAGAACTCACAGGAACCAATTTTTTCTCTCAGCACGTGATAAATAATCGGCCATAAGTGTGAATGTGCAGTATAGGATGAAGATGATGTTTTTTTACCCAAAGTTGTATCATCATACTATCAGCTGCAGAACACTTTGAAATAACTCGGTACTTTGTTTTTTTTTTTTTTTTTTTTTTTTTTTTTTTGCTATGGCATCAAATATTACTGGGGAAATAAACCTTCCAAACTCAGCTTTTGCTCTCTTGTCTATCATAGAACATCTGGAAGTGTTGGTAGTTCATAGAGAACTTGCTCTTCTTGCTGGTTGTGGCCCATAAGGGAATAGCATTTCAATGGAAAACTGTGGACAACCTCACAGTTGAGAGCTGGAAGAACTGGATATTGCCCTATCAGAAAATGCAATATAGCAGAGCTCAATAAGATACCATGAGATATAAAATTAGTTATAAGTACTAATTTATTTTGTAGCAATACATCACATGCAGCAAAATGATTTATGCTTCCTGTATGCTTGCCATATGCTGGACTCCAGGTTTGATTCTGCATTGTTTGTTCTTCTTCTTTCATTATTCTTCATATAGCCAATAAAATACAATTTCAGATCCATAGGTGTCAACACTGGATGTTGTTATTATGCCAAATCATGTCCCTCAAAAACCACTGGGAATGAAGCAAATACCTTTCAGATCCCCTCCACCAAAAGAAATAATTAAAAAAATAGATAAAGGCGCCTAGCACAAAAACCCTTGGACCTATATCTTTCTATGATTTCGTAGGTTTCTTACCTAGAGACACCTCTCTAGAGCCAGTGTGGTGTAGTGGTTAAGAGCGGTAGTCTCGTAATCTGGGGAACCAGGTTCGCGTCTCCGCTCCTCCACATGCAGCTGCTGGGTGACCTTGGGCTAGTCACACTTCTCTGAAGTCTCTCAGCCCCACTCACCTCACAGAGTGTTTGTTGTGGGGGAGGAAGGGAAAGGAGAATGTTAGCCGCTTTGAGACTCCTTCAGGTGGTGATAAAGTGGGATATCAAATCCAAACTCTTCTTCTCTCATGTGTATTTTTGCACATAGCTTGCTAAACAAACATTAGAAGAAATTAAGTGAATTGGTTTTTTTTTTACTCCGCCAAAACTGTAAACTCTGACCTTGTAGGAAAACCACTGCAGCTATCCTTCTGCAATCTGGCCCCTCAGCTGGGGCTGCCATATTTGCACGATTCATTCAATTTTGCCAAAAATATAAATGGTTATAAATGGTCCCTTCAAAAGGGGAAAAAATGGTGCCCAGCACAGCCACCTTGGGCATATGTCCCTGTCACTTGACATGCTTTACTATGTCTGCAATTTTCATCCCATTGTTAAAAACAAAACAAAAAAGATTTTTTGTTTTTAAAATTTTTTTAAGCTTTCTCCATACTTGCAAATGGAAGAGGCATGAAGTTTTTTGTCCCCCCCCCCCAAATTGGACAGCCGCTGAAGCATTTCAGATCAAATCTGGTTGACTTCCATAGTGCCAAATCAGGGTATGAACTAAATACGGTAATCAGGGCAGACCCTTTTTTGCAGCCTGTCTGAATATGTATTTGGTGGTCACAGAGGAAGCCGAGCTTTTTAGATACACCTTTATTACATGCAAAATAAACATAAGGATTTTTATTTTATTTTTTAACCAGCCGTTGGGCAACCTTGTAACAAAGTAAGAAGATATTAAACTTGCCATTTTCACATGCATCATAGATTAACAAAGAAACAGGATGGAATGGATTTAGGAGTGAACACACATGAAGTAACATGAATCAGGAATAGAATATGTCAGCTCCTCTCTAGAGATGAAACAGTACGAAATTAATAAGCACTATGAGAAGTGTTTGACCACCAAGCTAATATATGCAAAGTGCATTGCACACTTAGGTAAAATACTTTATAAATAATGAGGCCAGGATCCAAAGATCCACTTAACTAATTCTGCCTGGACACAGATAATTTAGAGTGCAGTTTGTTTCTTGAACAGCGATTTCTATCCTCCTCTCTCTCCTATTTCCACACACACAACCCTTCATGGCACATGGCAAAATACACTTGAAAGTTTAAAGCTTGAGAAAATAGAAATGGAATGGATATTCTGTAATACATCTTTTAAAAAACCTCTTGCCATATAAAACAACCCTTCACCTCATTTCACGTAGCTCTTTGGATCCCGGCCAATCTGTGTAGGATGATTGTGATTATCAGAGGAAATGCTTATGGGAAACTGCTGCAATAACAAAGGCTAGTTTTCAATGGAGAATGTTTAGCTCTCCAGTATGGGTAATTTTGGGGAGGGTAAGTGGTTCTTTTGATAGCTTATAGTCAAAATGATTATGTGGCATTCCACTGGTGGTTAACATAGCTGTCTTATACAGAGTCAGCTGTCTTATACTGTGCAGCAAGCTCTAGATTGTCTCCACTCTCTATGCATTCTATATTGTCTCAGCAGCTCTCAAGGATTTCAGAGAGGTCTTTCCCAGCCCTACCTGGAGATAACAGGCATTGAACCTGGGGCATTTTGCCTGCAAAGCAGATGCTCTACTGCTAAGATGCTCTACTGCTGAGACCTTCCCTAGAATTACCATTGATTCCCCCCCCCCTCATATTTGGCTTTTTCTCCAGATATTATACTAGACACCAATTGTCATTAGCATGATGGTGCATTCAGAATCCTCTTTTGATGTACTGAGAGATAGATAGCTCAGTTGGTTAGAGAGTGGTGCTAATAACACCAAGGTTGCAGGTTCAATCCCTGTCTGGTTCAGTGGCATATTTCTGCATTGCAGGGGGTTGGATGATCCTCAGGGTCCCTTTCAAATCTTTGAATCTACATGCTACAATAGTATGACCATTATATTGCATGGGGCAGAAGCTACTCACCACCTTTAACAGCAGCAGTAACAAGGACAGTGGCACTTATCTTAGTGTCCACCAGCCAGTGGTTACCATTTTCCCCTTCAGAATAGTGTTTTGTATGGAGCATAGGGTGGGTGGGATGGCAGTCATCATATCTGTTGTCATCACAAGGAGAGACAATAATTAAAGTCACAAAAAATGGGGAAAGAACACTGGCCCAGTGCCAATGGGCTGTTTGTGAAAAATTAAAAAAAAATCTCTAACACCACAAACCTGCAAAATTCTCTCCAGTCCTACACCTGAAAATGTGTCTGTGATTTTGGCAAGCCACTAGCAAGATCAGTTCTATAAAAACAACACAGATATTGACATATTGATAGCTGTGGTGGTGAGTTTCTGAAAGAAACAACTTTTGGGAAGCACACCATCTTCTCTCCTCCAGGGATATTCTTTCGCTGTATATTTTCCCCCTTCCTAAATAGTTAAAATTTCAAAATTTTAAACATCTAAACTTTGGGGAAAGGGTGTATGGGAGAACAAAATTACATCCCTGTTTCTGAAGAGAAAGTGTGGTCTGTTGAATCACAATGTGGATGAAATAATGCATTATAAAATACTAGGAAATGATGGAAGGAGAACTAATGGGCGTTCTGAATACATTGTGAGCACAATCTGCATTGCAGATATCAGCAATGCATTCCCGGTGTGCGTATGTAGGACATTATGCTGGTATATATTTCCCTGCATTTTGTCATTTCTTATCCATAACTGTTCCAATAAATGCTCCTTGTGGATACCAAGCACCTTCACTATGCACCAGTGCTTGATTACCAGATGCAACCCTTAACTCAGCTTTGTGCAGTTAAATATATAATGCATGGTTTAATTTCTGGAGCAGAACTAGTAGGCATACATTTGCTTTTTAAAACAGTAGCTTTAACAAGATACAAACTAAGTTCTGTTAGGTGGGATGGGACCTCATGTCTCCCTGCTGCATCTGTCCCAATACAATTCTGAAATTTAGGGGACTGTTGGAAAGGATGTGGAGCAGGGGGCTACAGATGAAGGGGGAAGTCTGAGGAAATCAAAATGTAGCTAGCAGAAGCCATCCACTCACATCAACCCAATATTGCCAATGGGAGTATAGCATTCCCATCACTTAATAATGAAGTGTTTTTCTTATATACTGCATCAGTTTAAATTCTATTAGTTTCCTAATAAAAAGTCAGTTCCATAAGAGGCTCCATCACATCCAAGCTTCAGCAAGGATCAGAATCCATGGCTGAACTATGGAGATTTTAGAAGATGAAGACAAGAGAAGCAAATTTGATTCTCAGTAGAAGCATATTAGAGCTGCCTCTCCGTCTATCTGGAGGAATTACAGGTAGCATTATTACTTTGTTTGTGCGTTTGGAGATGGTGGAGTTGTCATGGTTGAGAACAATGTCAATATATTTGCCAAAAGTAAAATCTCTCATGAGCACACACACACACAGACACACAGAGAGAGAGACATACACGAGATACATATATGGCTGCATTGTGAAAATTGTAAATGACTGACACTTTATTGCTGGTTGGCATCCAGCAATAGGATTGGCTGGCACAGGCCCTGTGTAGCATAGCTGAGAAGTGCCAAACATGGTTTCCTCTTTTCATTCAGATCATTACATAGTAAGATTAGTGATCAAACAGAGCTAGTTTTCCTTTCCCAGAGTGGCCTTGGATAGCAAAGCCTGTAATTTCCTAACAGCTGCATAGAATTAGCTGAAAACAATCTTCTGCAGGCAGAGACAATTCAGATTATCAAGCAAACACAAACAAGCCATTTATGCAATCAAGAGCCTCATTCCCCAAGTTTATCTTGGCCATTTATATATGATGATCTACTTCAGTGTGAAGAGAAAGGTAACTAACATAGCCAAGAAAAGGCGCACGTGCTATTTTCTAATCCATGGTCACCAGTGCATTTCTAAGTGCTTGATCCTATGGACCATCGATTGCAGCAAAAAGACTTGAGCAGCTGAAACTAAAACCCTGTTTTATACATGGGAACCTAGTGCAGCCTGAAAAATTGGAGGTTTTTGCTGAATGCATGCATGTGGGCATACATACACAGAACCACTGAGAGGGGGGACAAGGGGTACTGTTGTACCAGGTTGAAAGCCAACAGGGGCTTCCACAACAGGGCCAGGAGAGCGTGGCATGACTCCATTGTTCCCCTCATGCCTAGTATTGTGTGATTGAAGAATAGGAGGATACAGCTCTTGTTGCTGCTGTCCAAGGTGCTGCATCTCCAGCCTGACTTTGCTTTGACTAGGCCAGTGTTTCACAACCTTTTCCAGACCATGGTCCCCTTTTGACCTTGTTTCCTTCCTGTGTTTCTCCATGGGCATAGCCAAGGGGGGGCAGCGGGGCAGCTCCCCCCCAAGTAAGAATCATTAATCATTACAAATCAATCCAAATCTGAGGTTCTGCCCCCCCCCCAACATGCTCACGATAACAGGACAGTTAATCTCCAATGGACATCTGGACATAAACTGTGTTTCTCTTCCTTTAATAATGGCATGATAATAAAACACACAACATATGCCACTGAAATATTGCAGCATGTGAATGGTGGATGAGGCACCATTGAAAGGTAAAAACTCCCTTAGTGATAGAGGGTTCAGCTATCAGGGTGAAATGTCTGTTCTTGGATATACTGTATTTAAAATCCAATTGCCAGGACAAAAGTTGTGTATTTAAGAATAAATGGTGTGAGTACTTTTTAAAAATCTGTCTCCTAATAGGTACAGATGAAAACAGTCACACTTTCCCCCAGCAGAAAGTGAAGCAAATAGCATCTCATTCCCACCAGGGAGACTGGAATGTTTATTCCTAGCCGTCTCCCAGTGTGAAGGAGTGCTCTGCTGTGAAATTGAGGGGAATAGTGTGTGTGTGTGTGTGTGTGTGTGTGTGTGTGTGTGTGTAACATCTGGAATACATATGGAACATCTTCCACAACCCTTTTCTGCTTTTTTCTACTAGTCCATTTTAATCCCTCCCACTCTGCTGCTCTTAAAATAACTTCCCTTTTCTATTTGACAAGAAAGAAACATGAAATTCTCCTTTCATGTCCTCACTCCATGCTTCCTGCTTTATCTGCAACACTTTAGCCTTCCCTTTCCAAGGCTTCCACTGCCACATGCCTTCACAATCCAACACCATATGAAGGGGGAAATCCCATGCACATGTAGTTTGGTCTATTTCCAGGCACATTTTTTGGATTGCCAATACAACCCTGCCCTTCCCAATCACATTCTGGTTTGGCACTTCCACAAGCTAAGGGTTGGCTCAAATGCATGGGGCCATTGATGGGCTTCTAAGGTGGCCAGGATCAACTGAAGTTATAGATGCATGATATATGGATAGACATCTGTTGCAATTTGCATGATCATAGTAGTTCTTCCCTCCCAAGTTTCCACAGCCATGCACATTTCAGCAGTTGTGTATCCAACTGGCACCTCCAAGAGATTCTGGACAGGTCAAAAAACTGCTAATGGAACAATGTATTTCCTCAGGCAAACAGCAGAGAAATCCACATATCTGAAATGGCTTTAATATTACATCCTAACTATGTCTTGGTTTATTCTGTATTAGCTGCTTTTATGAGGCAGATGTTATGTCCTAGATTCCAAGCGGGTGGGAAGATAGATATGTCCAGTTTTGCTATTTTTTTCAAGGTACTTATAAAGCAAATTTGAATTTTATAGGTGCTGAGGAATTACCTAAACAATTTTTGGTATTCCTGTCCTGTCCGTCTGTCTGTCTGTCTATCAATAATTGATCTATCTTATATGCAATTCCCTCCCCACCAATGTTTTGATTAGTTTTACTATGCAAAAATTGTTTGCACGTACCTATTTGCCAGTTGCTCAGCACCTCTGAAGACTGCACTGTGGAGCATGTCAATTCCCCATCGGTATTTCATGTAATGATCTGGCCAACCTGCTGGTTGTGCCAAGTTGGGACAACTGTTGATCTGGATGTCACATTGTGCCAGAAATCAGCATTCTGCCATTTGCCTATAAGGAGAATGACCATCACATAAAGCAGACATATCAGTCACCAATTTCTTTTCTACCCTCAAGAAATCCTGTCACCTACATACAATTCAGATTTTAAAAAGACCCCCCTCCCCTTAATGATTTTCTAGTAATGCAGGGGCTGTAAATTTTGGTGAAATCCAATCTTTGTGGATTGCCACTCAGTTTAAAAGAACATTGTCATTCAGTTCAAAAGAACCAGAATTTCATCTTTGATTTGGGAAGCCAGAGGGAAATGTCATGCTGTCATACACTGGTAGGTGATGCTGTTGTACTGTGCAATCATACCTACAGAATGCGGAGAAAGTGATTAGTTACCTGGTCACAAAGAAATTACCTCACTGTTATTAATTCCAACCTGCTCTGTGAAGCATGGCTTGAAACGGCAATCTTCTGAAAGCAGCTGAGTTTCCTACTACCCCAGTTACAGCTTACTGTATATGTTTTTTAACAACTGTTTAGAAAGTGATGGGATTTTCCTTTATTTTCAGTCTGCATGTTTTATTTTATTAAGTATAGTCAATGTACAGTGAAAGGCGCATGGGCAAGCATTAAAATCAAATAGATGTTTCTGTCTTCATTTATGCACTGCCTTATTTATTTATTTATAGATGTCTATACTGTCCTTCATCATAATCATCAAATTATGTCTAAGTGTGTTGATTTTATTAGTATTTCCTTGTGAATATTTCATATTATATTATGCAAACCATGCTTTTGTATTAAGTGGTTTATACATCATATTTATTAAATGAGAGTCAATGAATAAGATTCCAGGCAGTTTCCCAGTTATCCATAGCATAAAAACTCAATGCATGGTGTGTCCACTCATCTTTCTTGGTGGGCGGTGTTGGAGACCTCACCAGTGAACTGGCAAATAGTAGGCTGGATTGCCGAGCTGCCGGCTATTGGCCAGTGCTGGGAGCCCTTAGACGGGCTTTCCCCTGGCAGTGGTCCCAACCAGCCAAAGGAGATGATTGAGCCCCACTCCCAGGAATTGTGGCCTGCCCAGCAGTCATTCCTGCCTTTTTGGGGGGTCTTGGCACGCAATATACACTTCCTCTTCAGTTATAATACTGCTACTTCCCCTTCCCATTACACATGAGTAAGACATATTTTATAGATGGTTCAGCTTCTTCTCCCACTTTCCCTGAAAGCATTAAGCATGTAGAATCCATATTTTGACAATATTTGGATAAAAAATATATATCATCCAGGAGGAACTTTCCAGGACTGACTGTTGTGATTAGACTTATTTGCCAGGCTCATCTGGAAAGGGTCTTGGTTGTGTCAGCAGATACACTGAAAGGAATAAATTCCCAAGCTGCATGGCAGTTCATTTACTATTTATTTCCACTCTTTGGATGGCAGCCTCTCAGCAGTGATGTGTGACCTTTCCACAAAGTTGCTGTTTGTACTGGAGTTGATTTAATTGCAGAGATGAACTTTTACTTCTGAAGAGTCTTAATCCAGTCATTTGATGCATACATCGTTAGCCTTCTTGTCCTCTATCTATTACAAAAGAGCCTATTAAAGTTCAAAGCATGCCAATTTTATTTGTAATCTGGAAATACAAGGTTTTGCATAGTATAATGTAAAAAAATAAATGGTTGGGTGACATTGCCTCGATAGAATCATAACCTCCCCTATAATAAGAGAGCTTTAAAAACAACGAAAGTGACTTCTTGACACAAGAAAAGGTCATTTTTCTCTTGGTGTCTTTCACCCTTGGCACCCAAAGACAAATCCCGTAAATCCTAATCAACAAACATTTCTCTTTCCCTCCTGTGTTTTTTATGTGTTTTAAAGATCTCTCTGGCTAGAATAAATAACCTTTGTCAATAAACAGAACAATAAAGTCAGGCCCTGTTCCTAGGATATTTGTCAAGGTGGACCTCTGTTTTCTCAAAGCCAGGAGCTTAATCAATGACTATAGTCCAGAGAGTTCCTTAACTCTAAGCCAAATTTCTAGATCACATTGTATCCTTGCACTGCATCAGAGATTGTTCATGAAGATCCCTTGAGCGTCATGGGAAACACAATGGGGGTGGTGCAGTTAAGATGGGCATGTGCATGACTGGGAGCCCTATGAAAAGCGAAACCCTCAACTGCAAATTCATAGCCTGTGTGCCTGTAGTTGAATGTATGTAGGGCTCTGTTCAAATCTTTGGCTAAATAAACAGAGGTTTAAGCAGGACAAGCAGATGCAAATGCTCCCCCCCTTCTCAGCTTCAGCCTGCATATACTAAAGATATGCAAAGACATGCAAACCTTTTCCATCTCCCCTCAACCCTAGTCAGCATAGTCAATTTCAGGGATGATTTATTTATTTATTTATTTATTTAAAAGCATTTCTAAACCTCTTAATAGTTCAAAAATATATAAGTAGTACACACTATGCACATCAGAGAAACAATATCCATTGAAACAAAAATTCAACAGAAAAACAGTGAAAACAACATATATAAATTGTACACACACACGAACATACTTAAATAAAAAAAATAAGAGATTCTGGGTTTTCATACACATGGAACAGGGAGTTAAAGTCCAGCAAGTCTACAACACATTGAGCTCCTTGAATGTAAGCTGAATAGCTCAGCTGATTAGGGCATTGTTCTAATAAAACCAAGGTCACAGGTTTGATGCCCAAATGGGAGAGCTGCATATTCTTGCATTCCAAGGGGTTGGACTACATGATCCTCCGGGTCCCTTCCAACTCTACAATTCTATGAAATGGCCTTTACGAAAGGTGGTGTATAAATAAATATAAATAAATCAGAAAGATCCAGAGGCTTACTCTTGCTTTCTACAATATGATTTTAATGAAGACTTTTGAGAATCTGACTATTGTAATCTGGGGCAAGGTAGCATAAGCTCTAGCCATATTGGCCTGGTATTCACTACCACCCCAAGTCCAATCAATAACTTTTTAAAATTTGTACAGTATTTATCTGTTCCTGCAGGATATTTGATAGTGCATCAAGATGTATTCCTGAGTCATATTGCTGTCAGCGCAATGAGTCATTCATTATATCCAGTAGCTGTATTTTTGTTTTCCTTTGTCAAGTGCATAAATCTCAGCAGCAGATGGAAATTTATAGTCATGGCACTCATTGCTCAGCATTCATCAATTTCTGAACCTTATATCACTTTTTAGTCTACCCCATGGTAGGCTTCTTGCATTTTTATGTTACTCTTCCCCCTGTGAACTAACCATGAATCACATGGCCTTGATGAAGGCCATGTGACTTTAAACAATGGATGCTGGAAGATAAATCTGACATTAAAATAGTACCAATCAACAAAACAGTGAGAAAGGGGCTGTGTGATGCCAGATTTAAAATGGATGTGCTGTTACAAAACCTGACTTGTACAAAAAGCTGGAGACCAACATTAAAGCTGTAAAATGTGAAAGCTTTGAGAACAAAGTGAAAACTCACTTGAGCTAAACCAACATACCTGTCTGCTAAAGTCCACAAATTCATAAAAGTGAGTTGATGTGAAAAGCTTTCAAGGCTGTCAAGATTTTCAAGCAATGCTAGATGGGCATGTGTTCAAAAATATGGTCAAACTAATATTCACTCTACTTAGGGCTTCCTCGGATTGGAATTTTATTGCAAGTGTATTCTGCAACATGTTTTTGGCACAATAACAGAGCATTAGTGATGGATTTATTTTGCTTTAGTTTGTTTGCAATGCTATATTATTGCTGTCTGGTGGTATTATAGCACGACAAAAACAGAACAAAATAAAACAGAACATTGGTGGTATAAAAAGTTATAGGATTTCAACAGAAAGTTATGGGGGTATGCACTAACTGGGAATGAAACACTGTGACCACTTAAGAACTTTTGCATTCACAAAAAATATAGAAAGTGGGGTCACATGACCAGAAGGTTGTGGCGAGTTACAAAACCTAAGAGAGATCAAAGAGTTCACACATGTAATTCTTATTCGCGCCTTGTCATTGTTATTTCAGTTGAACCTGCCAGCCTGCACAGTATTCTTGAGATGTTCCTGGAGCCATGACAAATTCTACTTGCTTGTCAAGCAACTTTTGTCACCTCCAGAAGGACTGCATTCTCTAGAGAACACATTTGCATACTGTAAATGTAAAGATGCAGCTAAACGAGTCCTTAAACATGTCCTTATATTTAACCATAGCTCCTCATTCAAAGTTAGTTAAAAGCTGTGAAGGCATTACAATGTAGAAGGTACCGCACATACCCACACAATCTGAAAAATATAAAGTGGCACAAGCTATTTGTTTGTCAGATGGAAATCCAATTTTCTTCGTAATTCTGCATCAAGTACTTAAATAAAAATGAAGATGAATAGCTAAATAAGGTGGTGGAGAAAGAATGTTAATGAAGGTGGTGCTGCCCACCAAATGGTGGGAATGGATAAGGAAGCAAAGCCCTAAAAGGGCTATGTAGCTGGTTGCATAGATTAGTGCTACACACAACTTATCTTCCATGTCCTCAGCAGGGTTGGCAGGTGGACTTCCATTGAGCTTTGTTCTGAACCAGACACACCTGATTCAGTTTGCTTGTATCAATGACTTTGCCTATGCCTAAACATGCCACAACTCCACTGTGTCTTTCTGCCTCCCCTCCCATTGCCAGAGAATGAGGAGCATTTTCAGAGGCTATTTCCTCCCCTTCTTGCCCCAAATGAATGTACAATCATTGGAGGGGTTGGTTTTGAAATCCACACTTCCCTCAATTCCCACTTTCTAATGAATTTGTACACTAGGTGGGCTAAACACCACTGAGAGCCAGTGTGGTGTAGTGGTTAAGAGTGATAGACAGGTAATCTGGTGAACCAGTTTCGTGTCTCCGCTCCTCCACATGCAGCTGCTGGGTTATCTTGGGCTAGTAACACTTCCTTGAAGTCTCTCAGCCCCACTCACCTCAGAGTGTTTGTTGTGAGGGAAGAAGGGAAAGGAGAATGTTAGCCGCTTTGAGACTCTTTCGGGTGGTGATAAAGCGGGATATCAAATCTAAACTCCTATTCTTCTTGTCTTCATTAAAAAGCAACTTGAGTCCTCTTTTTTTTTTTTTCTTCTCTAAGCATCGCTGGCAGGGACGAGTGTGGTGCTGTGGGTTAAACCACAGAGCCTAGGACTTGCTGATCAGAAGGTCGGTGGTTCAAATCCCTGCGACGGGGTGAGCTCCCATTGCTTGGTCCCTGCTCCTGCCAACCTTGCAGTTTGAAAGCACATCAAAGTGCAAGTAGATAAATAGGTACCGCTCCGGCGGGAAGGTAAACGGCGTTTCCGTGAGCTGCTCTGGTTCGCCAGAAGTGGCTTAGTCATGCTGGCCACATGACCCAGAAGCTGTATGCCGGCTCCCTTGGCCAATAAAGCGAGATGAGCGCTGCAACCCCAGAGTCGGCCACGACTGGACCTAATGGTCAGGGGTCCCTTTACCTTTAGTTTTAAGCATCGCTGGCACTCTACACAGGTATGGGAATGTAGAGGATGTCCCCCATTATTTGAGAATGCACTCTTTCTCGTCTACTCTCTAACCTTGGACGTGGTGGTGTTATATGTTTAAACTGACATTTTGTCTGGCACAACAGGCAGATAGTGTGGGTGGGGAGGAAAAGCTGAAAGGGCTGCCTAGCAAGCACCCTGAGGCACCAACAGGAGGCAATGGTGGCCACCAGCTTGGGTGGATTTAAAAGAGGAATAGACAAATTTGTGGAGGAGAGATAGATGAATATGCTGCTCTTCCACAGATGGAGGCAGCAATGCTTCTGAATACAGTGGTACCTCGAGTTAAGAACTTAATTCGTTCCGGAGGTCCATTCTTAACCTGAAACTGTTCTTAACCCAAGGTACCACTTTAGCTAATGGGGCCTCCCACTGCCGCTGCACTGCCGCCACACGATTTCTGTTCTCATCCTGAAGCAAAGTTATTAACTCGAGGTACTATTTCTGGGTTAGCAAGGTCTGTAACCTGAAGCGTCTGTAACCTGAGGTACCACTGGAAGTGTTCTTGTGCTCAAACCCTGCTTGCTGGTTTCCCACAGGCTGGCCACTGTCGGAACTGCTAACTAGGCTTCCTCAACCTTGGCCTTCCAGATGTTTTTTGCCTACAACTCCCATGATCCCTAGCTAGCAGCACCAGTGGTCAAGGATAATGGGAATTGTAGTCTCAAAACATCTGGAGGGCAGAGGTTGAGGAAGCCTGTGCTAGACTAAAGGGCAATTGACCTGATCCAGCTGGTTCTTCCTATGTTCTTAATGTTGGGGTGCTGCAGTCACTACCCATCAATGCTGCATCTCAGGGGGTTGGGAAAAGAGCATGCCTTGGACCTTGGATGTTTCTCTTTTCTGTACACGTGATACCCAAGGAGAAGGGGAGCTGCCAGGTGCTGCCTCAGCTTACCTTTTGGTGAGCAAGCAGAAAGTGGCACCAGACAGCTAATTTATGTTCCAATGCTCAGAGATAGGATGGAAACTTGCACCTATCTGTCTCATCCAGTTAAGCATGTTCACAGGGACTGATTTAATTGATCCTGCCTCATTGTATATTCTGCATGCAAACCAATAAATAAAGTCATGGTTTTTTAAACCAGATATAGGGCTGAGTCCTATCTAGGTGTAGGGTCAAAACAGATGCTGGCTATTGTTGATTTAGGAGGCCTTTTTAGTGATTCGTGGTTTGTTATATAAGATGTACAATTAATCACAGAAGGCTGTTCTCTGTAGGCTCCATCTATAGAAGAAATACATGATGCATGCACAAAAGAGAGAGTCTTCTTTCTAGTAGTGATGCAACTCTGGAATCATCTCCCAAAGGAGGTACAATCAATGCTGTATTCTTTCTGTGGTTTCTAAGGTAAAGGTAGATGAATAATTTTTTTACAGGATGCAGTGGTACAGTTCTTGGTCACCTTCATTTGTATCTGAGAAACTGCTTGATTCAGACTCTTCCTTATAAAAATAATCAGCTTTGGATTTGTCTTTTTGGGGGGGAGGGAATCACTCACTAGGAACATAGAAAGCTGTCCAATCTTAAGTCTGACCATTGATCCATCTAACTTGGTGTTGTCAAAACAGCAGTTGTCTGTCAGGCAGGTTCTATCCTAACCCCACCTGGAGATACCAGACTTTGAATCTGAGACCTTCTATATGCAAAGAAGAATTCCCAGGTTTTTTCACCTAGAATTCATTTTGAATTCCTTCATTCATATTCAGCTTGCTGTGCAGATGTTATACAAGACATCTACAGCCAGTGGCCTGGTGGTCCATTCAGAAACTAATTTGCATGTACTGACATATCATGGCTCCACACTGCAATATTGATTGATTGTTTCAAATAATGAGCACATTGTGATTTGAGAAATATTTCTAATGACCACTCCCCAAAAAAAAATATTGGAGAAAACCATAATATACAGCCTAATTGAAGACTTCCAAAGAAGGTTTACTGTGTTTACAAGTTCTTATTTTAATCTTTCTCCAAGTGCACGGTGTCTTACAACTGTCAGTAACATTTCCTCAGTTGTTGATAATCCTCCCTTTGAAGTTTTCTGCTAGATTATAAAGAGGATAACACAATGGCTGGCTACTTTGCAATGACAGCTGGGTGAAACCATTGTAAATACTGAAGACAGCTTTCCATATGGCAAGAATTTTTGACAGCTTATATGGTAATCACCACTACGTGATAATTAAAGACCAGGGAACGTTGTTCCATTTGATTCCTTGTTTCCAAACTGAGTGGATGCCTTCACAGTAAGCTATGTCTTAACGATCAATGCAAGCCAAAATATTTCATCCTCTTATGGATTTTTTTTTTTAAAATAAAATTTTTATTAATTTCCAAATTTTTTAACATAAACAAAAACAACATAAAAACAAACACAAGAAATCATATTTTTCTTAACCTTATTTCCATAACCCTCTTTTCCCGGACTTCCCCATACCTTTCCCTTTTTGCATCCTTAATTTTAAACCATTATTCAGCAACCCTTCTTAACCAATTAAATGTAAATTCATTCTCCTTTTCAATTCCACCCTAAAATACAATTTTCCGCTGCAATTCTACGTCTTCTTTTCCCTCAGCATTTTAGCACTCCTCAATTTTATAATAGTTCTTAAGATACATCTTAAATTTCTTCCAATCTTCTTCCACAGTCTCTTTCTCTTGGTCGCGGATTCTGCCGGTCATTTCTGCCAGTCCCATAAAGTCAATCACTTTCGCCTGCCATTCCTCCAGCGTGGGTAGCTCTTGTGTCTTCCAATACTTTGCTAGAAGAATCCTTGCTGCCGTAGTAGCGTACAAAAAAAAATTCTTATCCTTCTTCGGCACCAGCTGGCCGACCATACCCAAGAGAAATGCCTCTGGTTTCTTGTTAAAGGTGCACTTAAGCACTTTCTTAATTTCATTATAAATCATTTCCCAGAAGGCCTTAATCTTTGGGCAGGTCCACCAAAGGTGGAAAAAGGTACCTTCAGTCTCTTTACATTTCCAACATTTGTTATTGGGCAGATGATAAATCTTCGCAAGCTTGACTGGGGTCATGTACCACCTGTAAATCATTTTCATAATGTTTTCTCGTAAGGCATTACATGCCGTGAATTTAATACCTGTGGTCATCCTCTTATGGATTTTGAACACCACACAGCTCAACGGTATTTTAATGAGGGACTTTTTACCTACTTCATTATTGGGACCAATGATAAGACAGACATCAAAGTTGTCTTGTCTTCATTATGTTATTGAAGAACAATTTTCAATGCTTCTTTCTGGCGCATTTCACTCATTTCTCAAGTACTATTATGGATTCTCCCAAATTCATAATTCCAAAAAGTTACCCTGTGTTTAACAATTTGACATATATAGAAATTTGTGCTGAACTACATTTTTTATGGTGTTCAGTGTTGACTGCAAAACCTGCTATTTCCAGAGGTGAAAATGTTCACTTTTCCACACCTTTAACATTTTTATAAATATTCTTTATGAATATGAAGGCCGCAGCTTTTCTAAATTAAAAAGCCCTGAAGCATTTTAGTCTTTCTTTGTAGGAGTGATGCCACAACAACAATCATTTCAAGTGTTGTCTTCATCTTTTATACTGCTGTGAACCCTATGGGGGGCATATTCAATAGTAGTAATTGAATAGAATGATACATCGAACCCAGAGCAAGGAACAAGAAAAGTGGGAGAGCAAGAATTACACCAAAACAGGAAATGAAGCAAGAATGGCCACAATCTTGTATTAGTTAGTTTGCACTCCAAGGACCTCAGGACACCCCCGGAAATAAATTCATACAGACACATATTTTAGTTTAAGGTTGATGGGCAAAATTTAGGCCACAACTTTATTGATTACACAATGCGAGCGGTATTGGCTTAGGCATTGACAAACTATAACCGACTCCTGTCCACCCCACAGGAGTGGGGTGGAAGAGTAAACCAAACGAGGGAGTTACATCAATGCAAATTGACTGTAGCTCACCCCGGGGTTCCCGTGGTCCTGGCATGGCCCTAGCCCCTCAAGTGGACTTCAGATGAGATCTAGGACCCCCAGATTCCTTTAATGGAATACCCTTTTTATGGAGGGGCAGGTGATGGCCGCACCTCGCCTCTCCTATCGACAACTAAGTCAGTTCCTAGCCGCCAAACCTTTGTGACAATTGCTGGGAGGTAGGCGAAAACCAAGGGACGCAGGTGGCGCTGTGGGTTAAAGCCTCAGCGCCTAGGGCTTGCCGATCGAAAGGTCGGCGGTTCGAATCCCTGCGGTGGGGTGCGCTCCCGCTGCTCGGTCCCAGCGCCTGCCAACCTAGCAGTTCGAAAGCACCTCCGGGTGCAAGTAGATAAATAGGGACCGCTTACCAGCGGGAAGGTAAACGGCATTTCCGTGTGTGGCTCTGGCTCGCCAGAGCAGCGATGTCACGCTGGCCACGTGACCCGGAAGTGTCTCCGGACAGCGCTGGCCCCCGGCCTCTTAAGTGAGATGGACGCACAACCCCAGAGTCTGTCAAGACTGGCCCGTACGGGCAGGGGTACCTTTACCTTTACCTTAGGCGAAAACCAAATGGCCAGTGCCAATCTGCCAAATGGACAAAATTCCTATCAGGCCCCTGCCACAAAACAGCTGACCAACCGAAGTCCCAAGCTAGGCCAAAGCACAGAAAACCAAAGAGGGTGGGTGGGGAGTTGTTCAGCAGCACAAAGCAAGTGGCTCCAACACGTCACACTGCCATTTATATATCCTCCCCCTCCCCCTCCCCGCAAATCAACCTGATTGGGTGTCGTGACTGGCACAATCATGGGGCTGCCCCAGAAACAACTGGGCTATGCCCAGCCTCCAGATGGTGTGTGGGGCCCCAAGGTCCCATGCACAAGCAGGACGCTGCTTGAAGAGGGTCCCATTTATATAGAGTTTGGTGCAGCATAGGGCAAGGATCCAGATTTCTGACAAGCTGACGGAGATGCCTCAGAATATGTCTCTCTATTCTGATAACGTTGAGAGACTTTTTAAAAAAAAAAAAACACAAAACACCTTGTTCTATATCTTTAGTTCTAGTTGGAGTCAGTATAGGAAATTGGCAGAAAGTTCAGGACTTCATAAAGGAAGTACTTCATAAAATGCTCAGTTATTTCCTGTAGAATCTCTGTACTTATATTTAAATATATAATAATATTTGGACTCAACTCCTCTTTGTAAGGGATCAGTGTTATCTTGGTTGACCTCTCGAATGCATTTCTTTAAATCAAATATCCATCAGTCTCTCTGAAATATATGATAACGTCAACATCTTACATTTCTGTTTCTAAACGTAGGGTTGACTTTGAAAATCATGATCAGTGCAGACATTCACTATATCTTATTATTTTCATGTTTTATGCAGCAAGTATTATGAATATCAAAGAAAAGTGAGAAATGATTAATTATTCACAGTAGCACTGAACAATTTTTAATGACTATTCTACCATTTCTGAAGGATGGCTAAAACATAAGAAAAAAGTCAAATATATAGGGGTGTATCTAATGTTAGTTCTATTCAAATTCGATGGAAATTAATGGCTGACTTAGGTCTACGCTGGGCAGAACTGAGCTGGATACAAACCATATTTTTGAATTATGATTGTCCCCATATTTCTCCTACATGTCAATAATAGAGAAAGATGTCTCACATCAGAATAGCATTCCACAAATGTCGTGGGTCAGCACCAGCTGGGCAGCAGTCAGAGGTGGCACCACCAGTAAGAACTTCCTTGCCAACTGTTCGGCCAAAGATGGTAGATCTTCTGTGAGTTGCTCTTTTAGTTCTATGAATTGCCCTGAGGTCTTATCACAAAGGGCGGTATATAAACCTAGTAAAATTTAAATAAATAAATAAATAAATTTAGTTACTTTGGTCAGAAGCCATTTAGGCCTTTGTACATGACTGGACCTAATGGTCAGGGGTCCCTTTACCTTGATCTTTTTACACTATCAATAGCACACTGAATCATGTTCAGTAGGTGGCTGGCAGCCAATGCAGAGCTCTGAAGTACCAATGAGCCATGGTCTCACCAAAATAAAAAAATTCCTTCCAGTAGATCTGAAGAAGTGTGCATGCACACGAAAGCTCATACCAAGAACTAACTTAGTTGGTCTTTAAGGTGCTACTGGAAGGAATTTTTTTATTTTGTTTTGACTATGGCAGACCAACACGGCTACCTATCTGTAACTGGAACCATGGTCTCACCAGGTTGTCTGACTTACCAGCTTAACAGTCACATTCTGCACTAGCTGCAGCTTCTGGATTCCATCAATGGCAGCCCGAAGTAGAGTGTACTGCAGTAGTCTAAGCAGGAGGTCACCAGAACATGGACAACTGAAGCCAGGGATTCCTGGTACAGGAATGGCCATAGCTGGTGAGCCAGCCTAATCTGGGCATAAACACTTCTAGCCACAGAAGTTGGGACTCTTGCTCAGTTGGGAGTCCTGTAGACTTCACAGCAAAAGAAAGTAGATTTGAAGCAATAGACTTCACTGGGCACAGATCTATCAAAATATGTTCCCTGATAAAAAGCTGCCATAGCAGAGACTCACTCACAACATGGCCCATATTCAGTACTATTTAAGGAATGAAAAGAAAGGAAAGGAATAAAATGAGCAGCAGTACCAGTTATACTAATGTCCCCCTAACAAAGGGAGAGTTCGAGGCTCCTGGGATGCCCAGCCCTCTGTCTAATAGCAAAGTCAGGAAGGTGACTCTCAGAAGACTAGAATTTTATTCGTACTAGCATGAAAAATCCATATAATGCCCTGTCTGTGTAAAAAAGAGCAGTAAGTTAAAAAAAGGGGGGAGCTTTTAAATGAATTACTACTAACCTGCTCACTAAAGTTCCTTTCTAGCAATTCTTTTGTCAGTTTTCCTGCTCTTCAGGTAAAAAAGAAAAGAAAGAAAAGACAGTGTGTTATACTGAAGATTGGTCCGAGGAAGATGAAGATAATGACATGGATAAACTGAATCACTCTGTCAGACACAGTGGGAGAGCTGCTTTTTGTGCCACTGATGGAATGACACAGTTTCAGAAAGAGTCCTTTTTCTTTTGCTCCAGGTTCTTCTTTTATCACTTCAAAGGGTCACAATGAGCATCAGATATAGATGGAAGATACCTTGAGTTGCAAATGACGGCACATGGAATGGGGGAGGGGGCACCATGACTGGTGACTTCAAAAAGGTGAGCCGACTCTATCCCTATCCCTGAGGAGATTGCCTTTGTTTAGTAGCTGCCCACAAAAATAAACACTTGCTCCTTTAATTGCCTTGTGAAAAGAGTTATCCCTCTTGATTGGTTAAAACCCTAAGCCCAGTTAATATTCCAGCCAGCAGTAGGGCCCTTCAGACGGATTGTGGTTGTGCGTTTTTGGGAGGGGGCAGGTATCTTCTGCAACATGGCACTGGTTCAATAACTGGTTTATAATAGACCATTCACACATCCTTCCATTTTATTATATATTTATTTTAAAAATGCAATCTGCACATTCACATCAAATATAACATGGTAGTATGCAACCTTAAAAACAGAGCAAAAACAAACTTGGGGGGGGGGGAGTCAAGCAGATAAGTAAAAACTGGCTGGCAAAGAATCTCAGATTTGAAAGGCCTTGAATGAAGATGTAAAAGCAACAACAACCAAGGCTTGAACCTCTTCCGGGAAGGTTAGGCGAACTGAAGGCATATTCTGACTTTCTTCCATCAAGGAACCCAAGGCAGTTTCTATCTCAAGGAACTCAGCATAACACTGAGTTTCCAGAGGGTTACCTCTCAAGCACTGACCCAGACCCAGACCTCCTTAGCTTCAGCAAGGTGTCGGTATCTTTTGTTCTCAGACCACACCCTGGTCTAGGTGCCACCTAGGAGAGAGGCAAGCACCAGGAGTTGAGGTGTGGGTGGGTGGGCAGGCAATATTTGGAGCTAAATTTCTGGGTATGAAGTTTTGTACCGAAACCCTTCATTACTTTTACTGCTCTACCAGATATCATGTACTGGCTGGATGCAGAAGAGTGGTGGGAGTCACCAGCTGGGAAACTCTTAAGGGAAGCCTCAAGGGAAGAAGGCTCAGAGATAGGGGGCTGGTGGTGGGCTGATGATGAGTGGTCAGAAGGAGAAGAGAGAATAGGCTTTGAGAAAGCAGTGTCAGAAGCAGAAGAGGTAACAAGGTTTAGTGAGCAGGAAGAAGCTGTGGCAGAGAGCAGTCCAGAACCAGAGGCAGAAGAGGAGGCTGAAGAGGAGGCTGGCCAAGAAGCAGAGTTGAGGCAGGCTGTGGAAGAATATAGGGAGTCTCTCCTTCCTTCTGTGACCAGCTCGCCTCCCCCAGGTTTTCCAGAACTAGAAGAGGTATGAAGAGGGTGCAGCAAAGACAGGCAAGGCAACAGAGTCTCAGATTACTTGGGAAGGACTTGGGGGAGGAGGGGACTTAGGAAACCATGAGAAAGTGGGGCCCTTCAGTTCCCCAAACTGCCTCATTGGAGCAACATCTACCAGGAAGAGTAGATGTGCTCAAAAAGGTTGGCCTTCTGTGCTGTCTTGTTTCTTTGAATGAATAGCTAACTTTACTGGTGTTGTATGAGTTATTGCAGACCTGCTCCTGACACCTGCTCCTGACCCTAAACAATTTTCAAAGGTCTGATTCATACATTATCAGCAGTGGTGTGGGAGCTACTCAGCATGGAATCACAATGAACATTAGTAATGGTGTAGCACAGTTAGAGACATCTATTAAGAATCTACAGCTTGAATGATCTAAGAAATTAGAGTCTCAATTAATGACTAATACATTACATATTTTGGAAAAGTAATTGGATAATTTGCATAATAGAGCCAAAATGAAAAAGAAGACATAGGCAGATTATGTCAATCAAAGGTTTACTCATGGTTGATGGATGCATAAAAAATCAGTCTCATTTCTATATTTCAATTGACACTGAGTTTCCTGAAAGCAATAATGATTCTGCCAATCCTTTGAGAGTGTTTCAAGGGGTTTATTTTAAGGTGACAGGCTCAGAAAAAGAAGAGAGTGTTCAAATCTAGAATGACCATGAATTTTACTCAGGGGTAGACTAGGAACTGCAATGAGGTCTTGATTTGACTTGATTCAGTGGAGAAATTAATTTGTTGGATGAAAGCTATCAGATTTGTTCCTACCTCTAAATACAATGGTTTTTTATGAGAGCGGATCTGTATAAATTCACTAGAATATAATGAGAGTTTTTTTTTTTTAAAAAAAAAAAACCCCTCAATGAGCCCACATGCAAATACTTGTAGGTGTAGATCTAATTTTGTACCAACTCTCACATTACTGTTTTTGATTAATTAGTCCTATGAGATTTGCACTTTTTAGAACAGAAACGTATTTCTGTTTGGCATAATTTGTCTGGTAATGAATTGAGAATTCTTAACCATTTGCAAAACGATATGGAAATGATCAAACCTACTAATGAGGGAAGGGCTGTTGTTAGAGGAATGCAAAAGATCATAGAAAAGAAATCAGCAGACAACTTAACATATAACTCATTTCAAATACATGAAGCTTGATCTTATCAGAACCATTTAATTTATCACTTGCACCTGTGCAAGAAAAGTCCAAAAAGCACATACACAGAAGATAGTGGGTTGTCTCCATTGCTGCTGTTCTGTTCACACAGCATGTAGGAAAAGGCTTGTAGGCATAACTTCTTCTCTAATTTGGCACAGTTTGCCTACATTAAAAGATGAAGAAAGGAAAAAACGACTTCACAATGCTATGATGGAAGATGGTTTTCTCCCCTCCCCCCAAGGACCATATGCAAATAACCTAAATTTGCTTTATGGTATACTGCCACTTTTGTATTCTAAGAAAAGGGAACAGAGAGTAAGAGAAAACAAGTGTCTGAGTGATGGGTGAGGTGAATAATTTGCTGTAACACTCCGTGAAGGAGGCTGCAGTAACTACTAAGTGAGAATTTTGTGGGTTTCCTACATGACTTTTTATGTACAGTACTGATGGGCAGGGACTGGAATTGCTCAGAGAGGCAGGCTGTCTTGCTTGCTCATTAGTTTTTATTCAGTCACTCCTGGAAGTTATTAAAGAGTGTTCAATAACCTAACATGAAACCATTTTGTGGCTTATGTCAAGATGTTCAAAGGGACTGTTATAATTTTTTTTTAGACATCAACTTGGACATCAATTCACATCTCTGCGGGGAGATGCCAGAGATTTCTGTGTATGGACATTGTAATGTGAACCTAGTTTCAGACATCACCAGACTCCCAATTGCCGGCTGCATTGGCTGAAATGAGAGTGGATTAGTTTGGAAGATTTTCAGGGGTTGTGTTTTGGCCGTCGATAATAAGATTAGTTAAAAATTATGCCTCAAGGTCACTTAAACACTGCTCCTAGAAAAGCCTGATTTGGTGATCTATATAATTTATATACCACTCAATTGTCATAAAATCTTTAGGAAATCAGATGAAAGAAAACATTATCAATAAAAGGCAGCTAGAAATCAGTATTTAAAAACATAAAAAGTGAAGAAAAATCGAGAGTAACAAAAAATGGATTAAAACACATGTCAGCATTCTGTGAGTCTGGATAGACTTGCCTAATAAAAATATTTGGAGCAAGCACTGAAAGGAGTACAGTGAAGCTGTCTGCCTGCTGTCAATAGGCAGGCACTTGGTTTCTTACAAGTGTGGAATGAGTATTGTGCATGACCTCCAACAGTGCTGGTTCTGCAGAAGTAAAGTCTTTTTTGCTCATAGCAGTCAAATGTATGGCTGATCAGTGTGTGTGTTTGGTCAGTAGTCACATCAGTGGCAAGAGGGTAAATCTAGTCAGTGGGAGCCCACAGTCCCTTCACACATTTTTTGAGGTATGAGGAAGCTTTGGAGAACTGATTACTTTGAATTTGGAAGCATAGGGCTGATGTATTTAGGACATCCAAGTTTGCAGTATCTTCAAGAACTGCACAGAATTCTTTGAATTTGGCCACGATTCAATAGTTTTCAAGTTATGATTACTTATTACGGTTGCTGAAGGACTGTGACCTGCCAATCCTAAAGCAGCAGTAAGGGTTGATAGGCAGCAAGTGTGCGTAAATGTGCTGAATTGCACATATTGGTTTGATCTAAGCTGCCCATTTCTTGGCTTTTCAAGGCAGACAAGCTCCCCCTCCCATTTTTTTTTCCAGTTTGATGTCTCCTCTCCGTTCCACCTCCTCCCCAAGCAGGCTGCATTCAACTAGGCCTTTTAATTAGCACCAAATTGAATGGTAACAAGTAGCTTGTTTGCTTCACAGACTAATTAAATTGAAAATGAATTACGCATCTTTTTCATCGAAATGCTTGATAACAGCACACTTCAAATCCTCCTGTTAGAAAAGTAGCCTGTGATGAAAATGATACCTTGAGAGTTGGTTTGGTGAAGGGTTAACATTCCTGGAAATGGGCTAAGTTCTCATGACCTGAATACTGACTTAGCCAACCTGAACACACACCCCACCTTAGATTTCCAAATTGCCATCTTGTCATTTACTATGGCTTTGTCCATTTGTCAGTGAAATTAATTTGATTCCCTATATATAGCACACGTTTCCTTGGCAACTATCTGTTATGCCCTGCAAATACAGAAGCATTTACTGCCTATTTGTGGGAGCCACAAGGCTCGTCTGCTTCCTTCTTTCCTATAAGAATTGTCATAATATTGAATGGAAAAATGCCGTGAAACCTAAAGCTGTTTCAAATAACCTTTGTTGTGTTTACTTCAAGGTAAATACTTTAGGGCGCTGATCATTTTAGTTTCTATTTGGGCAAACAGGATAGATTGTGCTAATACTGGATTGAAATAGTTGGCCTAGTAATTTATGCAAGTTTTTCCCCCTGGGGGGGCGGGTTGGGAGGGTAGAAAATCCAAAGTCTGGATTAATCTTTTTGGGGACGAGGTTTTGATGTGTTTAAGTTGATGGTATAAGAATGAAGGAGAAATTGAATTCAGTTCATATTGAGAGGTGAATCAACCTGATTCGTACGTTCCAAAATAATACATGAACCAAAACAAACATTCTTCAAAAATTGCTCTTCTCTAAATTTTGCAATGCAGTTCTCCAGCCGAATGATCTGTATGGAAATGAAAATATTTTACTAAGGTAAAGTGTGCATCAAAACAAATGCACTAGTGAAAATAACGTACAAAGATGTGTTATATTAGGAAAGCTTGCTTAACAAAAACGTGTATAATAGATACAATTGCTTACAAATTGTGTATACTAAAAGTGTGCACTAAACCTGGGAGAAGAAAGGGTTGAAGACGACTGGAAGAAATTTAAGATCTATTTACAAAAATATTGTAATTTGGTTGAATGTTAAGAAGGATGCTAGATCATAAATAATTGTCCACCACTGAATTAGATCCGAATTTGACGATAAGTGAGATTTAAGGAAAATATAAATTTTCTTGGAGAACTGCTAGACTCTATTTAAATGAGCGGATATAAGGTTGTAAACAAGATGATAATTTGCTTGAAAATTTTTTATAAAGATGTAAGTGGGAGCGGGAGACGCGAGGAAGCCCAAAGAAATGATGAAACTATGTTATGACATAAGCAATGTTGTTTATTATTTATGCATTGTATCTAAAAACTTTAATAAATATCTTTTTTAAAAAAAGTGTGCACTAAAATGCTGATACATTTTTATGAGGACTTTTAAAAATGAATCACAAGTTGAGAACTGAGTTTAAGACTAGAAAGTGAGAAACTGAGATTGACAGATTCACCCATCTCTAGGATTACCTTACCTTTATGAGGTAGCTGAGGATTTTTCTGTATGTGACAATTGTTCATGATGTCATGTTATAATGAGACATTTCAGAAGTTTATTTGGGAGACTTCTCCACCTTGTTTTTCACTTGTAAAGATGCCGCTGTCAATATTGGAAGGATGATTTAATTTTACAGATCTTCATTTGTAACATAAGGCACAAGGCTTGCAGAAGTGATTAGTAGGTTTCTTTTTCTGCAAATACCCTAACATGGGTAATCTTGGAGATGATGCAGTTGGATGAATATAGAAAAGGGAAAGGGCAATTTCCACCTATCATTTCAGTGACTAGGGAGGCACAGAGCATCATCTCCCATCATTTACACCTTGACTCATATGCTCATACTAAATTAACTCTTATGGGTAACCTAGATTTGACAACAGAGAGGCAGTCTTGTTTTGTAGAAGAATTGGGGTGATAGTGGGATTTTATGTTAGATCAGTTAATATGATTGGATAGAGAATTCTTGTTCTCTCCTCTATACAAAAATTCCCTCCATATAAACACACACACACAAACAGAGAGAGAGAGAAGCACCTTGTAGATGTTGCAGAGAAGAGTTAATGGCTTTGCCTTCACAAGAGAAAACATTCTCTTCAACTAGCTCTTTGGCTGTTGATCAATCTATGGCCTTTTAAAGGGATGTTATTTCCTTAAAAAACACCCTTTATTGTGTATTTTGAGATTTATGTTATAAATCGTCCTGTGGTCTCTTGAAGAAAGGTAGCATAGAAATTTAATAAATAAAAATTATATACCAGGTTTTTGTGTTTATAAATATTTTCAGGGAAGAACATTCTATATATGAGCTCTTACCTTCACTAGAAGACTACATGTGAAATCAGATGTTTCAACTGAAAGTATAACTAGCAACCATGTCTGTTTTTTAAAAAACCAAACCAACCAGATGTTGGAGATCGGATTTGCATCTGGACCAAAGAACATGGGATAATTCCAAAGCATTGCACCATTGTGCTATTAATATCACTCCCAACCATTAGCTGGTGGTGGGTTTGCTCTACCTCAGTGATGGAGGAAGACTTGAGGGACCAGCTGGTGAGTGGAGAGTGGAAAGTGCAGTCATGCTCAGGTCTGCTTTGCTAATGCATTTCCTGCACAGTTTCCTGCACAGCAGACCCAGCAGCCAGCAGGATTTCAGTCTCCATGCACCAGCCCTATTAAGTATTGCCGAACTGTATGGCAGCCATGACCATACAGCTATCAGATTCAATCTATCTTTAAGAAGTCCAGCACTGTCACATTTAATTTCAGGAGATGAAGCTTCTTAAAAATAAAGGGATTACTTAAAAGGAAGTTGTCAGGGAGAGTCCAAAGGGTCAAATCTTTTCAGGATGCTTGGATGGCATCTAAAACCTTTGTAAGAGAAACTTAGATAAAATTTGTACCACCAGTTAGGACAGGCACCAGTCCTATTAGAGGTCAGCATGGCTAGCGAGCAGAGTCAAAGAAGCTATAAAAAGCATGAAAACTTCCTTTAAAAATGGAAGTGTTGCCCAAATGTCAAAAAAGCAAAAAGGAGCATAATATCTGCTAAAACCAAACATCCCCAAACTCGGCCCTCCAGATGTTTTGGGACTACAATTCCCATCACACCTGTCCTATTATCTAGGGATTATGGGAGTTGTAGTCCCAAAACATCTGGAGGGCTGAGTTTGGGGGTGCCTGGCTAAAACCAATGCAAATATGACACTAAAACATACAAAGCAGGATTTAGGAGGTCTCGGTGACTGCTAAAAACATTTATTTAAATGCACCGCCAGCAGAAATCTAGTCAAGACGGTAGTTGGATTGTTGAAGGAGGGCAGGAAGATTGCAGAAAACCTGGTTTATTGGTGTTTATCTGCACTGCAGAAGATGTTCAGCAAAATATATGGAATATACTCATGAAGGAAGGAATGACCATGGATATTGGAAGGCAGAATGGCCTCCCGCTAAGGGGCTGAGGCTGCCAATGTATATCACATATCTGGGAGTAATCCCTATTGAACTCAGGGTGAGACTTCCTTCTGAACAAATATCAATAGCATTGTCTATAAGACCATATTTACTTTTTACAGTTACCTACAGCAGGAATGGGGACCCTTAGCCCTCCACATGTTGTTTGAGTCCAAGGGCAGCATTCAACTCACTCCAAGTAAACCTATTGAAATAAATAGCCCTTGGTTATGCACACGAATTTCAATGGATTCACTCAGAGTAAAATTTTGCTGAATACCAAGGCATATCTTATCACCCTTTACCTTTGGCCATGCTGGCTGGGAGTCCAATAATATCTAGAGGGTCACTCGAGGCTGTGCCCTGAGAGAGACCAAACCAGGTCTGTAGCTAGAAAAGACCTGGTCAGAAGTCCCAGGGGAGTGAGCAGTCATTGCAGAACAACCAGCCTGATGCCTTTAAAATTATTTAATTGAATTAAATATTAATAAAATAAAATTGAATGTTACACATTTCAAATAAAGCCTTAATGCTTCTGAGTATTTATCCCAGTGCTTTTCACTTATTGCTCAGATGAAATAAAAGGATCTAGTTAACTGCCTGAAAGCTTCTATTTCCACTAGTAAGTCGCTTAGAGCAGGGATGGGAAACAGATGATGTTGCCATCAGGATCATCCTTACTATTATGTAGGGTGAGGCAGCTGCCTCCTGTAACAGATGATTAGGGACAGGGAATGGACAGAGCTGTGTGTACCATGAAGCCCGCTCTATAGCCCCTAAGTTGGTTGCTGTCCTCAGGTGTGGTAAATGATAGGGATGTCAGGGAATTCTGATGAAAGTAAAAACAGGAGCGTAAATTGCTGGTGTTCACTTATTGGCCCAATGACCAATCCAGACAACGTGATTGGTATTTGTTACTGTTGTTTTTCAGACCCCAAATGATACATAATCAATTACATTTCTCCCACCCATCCATTTGGACTGCATTTCCTTTGGGGTAGAATAACACAATTTACATATTTCATTATACACATTATGTAAGTTATGCAATATTAGCAAGACAAATAACATCGTTCTTGGTGAAAGACAGCATGCAGCTGAATGGAGACAGTGCTGCATGTGATGAGTACAGGGTGGGCTGGAAAAATGGTAATGTGTTACATGTCTAGTGGAAGATATTGTCCCTTCACCTGTAGTAAGATCCAGCTGGTCAGTGTATGGATCTGGAGTCAGGACTACCATATTTCAAAAAGTGAAAATCCGGACACAAAAGTTGTTGAAAAACCTCAAAAAAAGAAGAGAGTTTTGACTGACTGACTTAATTCACCCAAAAAACCCAACACTTTCATTGCAGGCTGCCTTATGCCCAGATTTTCCCAGACATTTCAACCAATTTCTGAAAATTCTGCCCAGACGCTATTTTCGGAGGACAAATCCTGGATATGTCTGGGAAATTCCAGACGTATGGCAGCCCTATCTGGAGTAGGAGAGGCACTATCTTGTTCTTCATCTGAGGTGGCAAAATGTCTTGGGCTAGTCAGGCCCAGCAAACATTACTGAAAGACGGGGAGGGATGGTTGGAGCTGGAGTCCAGTAACATTTGGAGGAACACATCCTTGAAACTTGCTTCTACTTCTTTGTGTGTGTTTTTCCATTTGAAAGAAAAACTGTCATTCCACACAAATAAATGAATACAGTTTGGCACAGAAAACACCAGAGCACCCCCCCCCCATGGAGCACAAATCTTGTGGTGGATTTGAATAGCTGAGTTTTGAAGGCGAAAAGTAGCAGTGAGTTGGGAACAGTGCATCATCTCTCTCCTGAGGTCACCTCTTTTGTTAATTTTATTTTGGAAAATTTGTGTAAATGGGCAAGAAAAACTAAAGCAACTGAACTCTTGCAGTTAAAGGTTAGTACCCATGTATTTAAATTCCACTTGTCATTATTATCAGTAGTAATAATGTTCAGTGTAGCTGGGTTGCCACATCCTACTTAAAAAGTGTGTGAGGGAAGTAGTGAATTTCTAGGTAGGTGTGAGATCTTTTCCTGTTAGTTGGCCACCAAACAACCTCTATCAACCTCTGTGGTCCAAACTTAGCACTTAGGTAGTATTGGTGGGATTGTGGACTTGGTTAATCTCAGATATTGTTTCAAACATCAGTACTGGCTTCTATCTGCTTTATAATATGAATTTGCTCTGGAAGCATATATTTGTTTCTTGAAAAGGAATGCTATCTGTGAATACAAACTACAAACACATCAGTGTTTAGGATTGCTTGTATGATGTGAGCTTTCTTAAAATGCCCCCCCCCCATCTCGTTTTGTCCAAGGCTCTACATTTTAGTCATGAACAACAACAAAAATGAGAGTTAACACTCTCATTTCTTACTGGTAAATAGAATTTACAGTAGGCTTATAAACAAGTGGCTGGCCTCTCCATTTTCTATCACCCAAGCATTTAGAGGCAAGAAGGAAGGCAGTTTTTCACCCCCAAAAAAGGTCATAAATGAAATGGAATGCAGCAGTACTGACAACAAACACTTTAAAGATCTATTGGAGGCCTGTTAAGGGCTGTTTGCTCTTGGATGAAGGATTGCCTATTAAATCCGAGAAAGGTTGCAAGCTGAATAAACACCATCTAGTAGGGTCAGTACTCTTTAAAGTCATGTAATAGAAAGCACAAAAATGCTCTGGGTAATGTACAGTATATCTACATCAGATTGAATAGTGTGGGAGGTAACGCTAGTCTTGAATGGCACTTACAGGAATTGGTTTCTGTGGATTCTCAGTTTGATTAATATATAAAAAATAAGTTGTGGTTTGCATTAATGTTTTCAGTCTAAATAGGACAAAGCCTGCTACTGCTCTGCATCTGAAGATAAGGGTTGTATTAAGTAAACCAAGTCCAGACCAAGACAATTTGCTGCCTGAATTGGATCAAGCAAATGGCACTGCTTCCCCAGTCAAGTTCCATAGTACCTAAGGCTAGTGAAATTATTTTTTCACCCGATGCAAAATAGGGTTGCCATATTTCAAGAAAACAAAATTCCTGACACTCACAAAGTTGTTGTTGAGTTTTTTGTTTTAGTTTTAGGAAAGCGCCAAAATTGTTGAGCTTTGGGGAAACCTCCGCCCCCCAGTGATTTTTAGCTTTTGGAGCTCTTTCCGCTGCTTTTTCCATTACGTTGCCATACACCCGTGTTTTCCCTGGCATTTTGCCGATTTGGCAAAATTCCCCGACGCCATTTTTACATACCAGGACATGTCAGGAATTTTCATGACCTATGCAAAACATCCCACGAGTAACTCTCTGGCTCCCTAGTATTAAAGTGCTACAATAATAAATTAAATGACTTTCAATCTGCTGCCCTTTCATGGCTCTCACAGTTTCCTGAGGCAGTCACCTAACTCTGGCTAATGGTAGGTCTGGTCTTGGAGCAAGTTACAGGAAAACTGAAGGCAACTTGAAAGCTCAGTATGTAGTTACTCTCAAGCTTGGTAATGAGAAGCTATTCAGTGCTTCACCAGAGAACTGGATTGCTGGCACACTATACTAACTGACTTTATGTGACCATCAGTCATTGGGGGAACAGGGCAGAGAGGGGGGATTTTAAGCCTTAACTGGAGCATTGAATGCTTCTGTTTTTGTGAATTCTAAACTGTTGTTGGAAAATACTGTTTTACACTTGTAGTTTTTATTGTTGTGAGCTGCTTTAGAGGGGCTTTGCCCAGAAAAGTGGCACATGACTATTTTAAAATAAAATAAATACAGAATAACCACAAACTCTATCTCCCTCCAGATCAGCCCATCTCATCCCTTTGCTGAGAAGAAGTGGCTTTAATACTCCCACATTTACATTTTCTGTCAAAAATATAGATCCAGCATGCCTACAATTTAGGGTCAGCACCTGGTAATTCATATTGATGTGCGTGGGCCTGAATAGCTATGTACAGTGCACTGAATAAAAATAAAAAGTCTTTGGAGTGATAAATGGGCATGTAAATACACGGCTAGCTGTATACTTAGACTGTAATCTTGAATCCAGTTTACTCCAGAGTTGCACAGTTATGGTCAGCAGGGCTACTCGGGGGCAGTTAAGCTGTGGATGGCAGAAAACTGTGGAGCTAATGAATAGCCCTAATAAACATATGCATGAATTGAAGAAGAGATGCCTCTTTTTAGCAGAATGAGAGATTTCTGCATTAGTGATAGAAATTATTAATTCCCATTCTGGTGATTTATTACTATCAGAGTGGGAGTCATTCTTCTCCCATACACACAGACCTCCAAGACCCTCTCAGGGCATACAGTCTGGAAGGAATTTATGAATGCTCCCACTGCTATTCTGATTAGCACTATAAATAATACAGGATATGCAATGATAAATATTAAAAATGAGCCCAATCTGACCTTTTGAGGAACTTCTGAAAGTCAAAGTCATGCTTTGCCTCATTCATTGCCTAAGGGAAGCAAATACTGGAGTGATAAGGGCATCAACAAATAAGGTATTTTGGAATGTAATTCCTCCTTGAAGACAATGGTATGATTAGTTTACTTTCTGATCATAGATCAACCGCTTCCTGCTGCTATCTATTTCTACTGGTTTGTGTGTGTTTTTCTTATCAGTGGGCCGGAAACCTAGTGGGGAAAATGGATAGTAAATAAAATATTAATTTGCTCCTCTTTGAAGAGGGATAGATGCAAAATTAGATCATTGTGATCAATGTCAGTGTGAATTATTTTACAGTTTTGTATGCATTGTACTGTCACAACTTTATATTAACAATATTATGTGATTCAAAGACCATTTACAAAATTGTTTTAGAGAAGTGTATGCTGGTGCAAGTTCAATGGAGGCATCCAGGGCACTGTACTGGTCATAGGTTCTTTTATTGTCCAATAACTCTTATTGGACTTCTGAGTAAATATGTATAGGTTTCTACTGTAAGAATCCTAGTATTGCCAATGTGAGGGGACTTTTTTTTACTGGTCTAGTTAGCACATAAGCTTGAAGCTGTTTTCAGTGCTCCAACTCTTCAGCAGATCACATACAGAAGAAGAAGAAGAAGAGGAGGAGGAGGAGGAGTTGGATTTGATATCCCGCTTTATCACTACCTGAAGGAGTCCCAAAGCGGCTAACATTCTCCTTTCCCTTCCTCCTCCACAGCAAACACTCTGTGAGGTGAGTGGGGCTGAGAGACTTCAGAGAAGTGTGACTAGCCCAAGGTCAACCAGCAGCTGCATGTGGAGGAGCGGGGAAGCGAATCCGGTTCACCAGATTACAAGTCATACGCTCTTAACCACTATACCACACTGGTACAGTGGTACCTCGGGTTAAGTACTTAATTTGTACCAGAGGTCTGTACTTAACCTGAAACTGTTCTTAACCTGAAGCACCACTTTAGCTAATGGGGCCTCCCGCTGCCGCCGCGCCACCGGAGCATGATTTCTGTTTTTAACCTGAAGCAAAGTTCTTAACCTGAAGCACTATTTCTGGGTTAGTGGAGTGTGTAACCTGACGTGTATGTATGTAACCTGAAGCGTATGTAACCCGAGGTACTGCTGTACATTCTATATAAAGACTATTGTGTCACTCTTTGTGCATCTTTTTTTTTAAAAAAACTTACACTAAACATTCAGTTTGTACATATTTTTCACAAGTGCAATTTTGTATAGTTTAACCTAAATGCACATTTTTGTGTGCTTTTTGGTGCATTTAAGTGCAAAAATAATTAAAAACCCCATTTGAACATGTGCAAATCAAGTCAGTTTGCTGAAAAATGTAGACCGGCTAAAAGCCCTGAGCATCCCTGTTGGTAACATATTCCAGATCCAGGACATTTAGAATCACAGAAGGCACCCCAAAGGTCATGTAGTCCAACTCCCTGTGATGCAGGACTCTCAACTACACGATCATACATGACAGATGGCCATCCAAACTCTGCTTAAAAACCTCCAGGGAAGGAGAGTCCACTGCCTCTTGTGAAAGTCTGTTTCATTGTCAAACAGCTCTTCGGATGAACGTGACTGAAAATAACAAATTTATCCCTGGTACCTAGGCAGTCATATTTAGATCAACTCTCTATGCCCATGATTTTTTAATATGTCTCAGCTGCAAGTCTACCTCAAATAAGATCTACAGAAAATACTCAAGGAAATGTTACTGTCACGGCAATATAGATACACATGCATAAATTAACTCATCCCTCATGGTTTGTATAATGAGAACGGCAGTGTGAGGAACAGCAGAGAGGTTCTTTAAGGGAAAAAATCATGTGTACTTCAGCACATTTGTCACTCATAGCAGATGGGACTTTGTAACCCTGAGTGACATAATTCTCCTTAGACATTTCAAGGTCTGCCACCTCCCTTTATAGGAGCTACAAGTGACTGAGCATTGAACTTGAGGTGCAAAGGAAATAAAAGACAGGCACCAATTTCTGGGATTAATCAAACTACACCGTTAGTTTAAAAAAAAATGGTGAAAACATCCCCACTGTAAACTTTTTAGACAAATGTGGAATGGGTATTTATAACCAGTTCTACTAAGATAGACAGGCAACTGAGACAGGCACATGTCAGTCAGTGCTAAAGTCACACTGAGAAGAGGTAGTTTTGAGGTGGGATTTCCAATGGAGCTGCCTGCAACTTTCCACTATTGTAGGGTGAAATCACTCTCAGCTTTAATGCATTGGCACTACGTATTAATGCCCAGGTACAGGAATAAGGTCCTAATTCTGAATCCTAAGCCCTGCAGTAGTGTGGTGGCAGAACATAGCATTTGCTTATAAGATAGTGGACCCAGTACAGAAGCAATCGTATACATAAGCAGAGCTGGCTTGAGACATTTTGCTGTTTGGGGCATAGCAGGAAACAGTGTCCCCTTACAACTCAAGGTTCAGAGTACCCAAGGCAGTCAAGCTGTTTTGGCACCTGCACTGGAACATCTCACAGAATCTCTTCCACCCCAGCAGTAAAAATGCAATGGAAAGAAATTAAAAAATTCATAAGACTCAAAGTCAACATCCTTGGGTGGCCAACACATACTGTCGAATGGTAGGGCCAGCTCCCTACACAAGACAATGAAAGGGGCACAATGCAGCTGTCGTGAAGGCTAAATACTACTACTAACAATCTATTTAAAGTACAATACACTTTGCAGTAAGTCCGCTTACCCCCTTTTAGGGGTGTGGCGGCTTCGCAGGATGGCCAGTGCCTCCTCCCGCAACTGACAATGCAGAGCTGGGATGCCAGGCACTTGTCTTACCAGAGTGCGAGCTCCGACTCATGCTCCCAGCTTGAAATCTGGCACCATGTCAGCCTGCCAACTTGGCCAACGGCAGGCTGACACGGAGCGCTGGGTTCTGTGGAGGGAACACTCAAGCTTCCCTCTGACAGCTCCTGGTGGATTTAAACAGTCCATGCCAGCCCCCCAACACCCAGTTCTTCAGTAAGGGTCTAAACTACATTTTCTCATATATATATATATATATATATATATATAGATAGATAGATAGATAGTGTGGTACCTTGGGTTAAGAACTTAATTCGTTCCGGAGATCCGTTCTTAACCTGAAACTGTTCTTAACCTGAAGCACCACTTTAGCTAATGGGGCCTCTTGCTGCCACTGCGCCGCCACTGCACAATTTCTGTTCTCATCCTGAAGCAAAGTTCTTAACCCGAGGTAATATTTCTGCGTTAGCAGAGTCTGTAACCTGAAGCATATGTAACCTGAAGGGTATGTAACCCGAGGTGCCACTGTATATATATTATGACGTCCCACTTTTAATAGTTTCCTCCATCTGTTTATTTGCTGCTTGGAATCAGCGGCAGAGCAAGCCAATCGGATGCCCTGGGCTGTATGTGTGCCCTGCACCCAGGGGCGGGGCCAGCCACCCGTGGGGGCGGGGCCAGCTGGGGCAGGATGCTCTGCAGGGCCTCCGAGGAATCTGCCTGCCTCCTCCCACTCAGTCGCCCTACAGCTGAGGGGGGGGAGGTGGGCAGACCATTAGGGGCAGCGCCATCCAAGCCACCGTGTCACTCCCAGGAGAGACACGTGGCTCAGACACGCTGCAGGCCCCACAGTGAGTGCCACCCAGCATTTAGTCACCCCCCTCAGTGGCAACACTTTGGGCAGACTATCCCCACTGCACCCTCCTTCCTCTGCCCCTGCTTGGAATGAAGTAGTTTCACTTCATAAAGTTCACTAAATTAGTTTGAATATCTCTGAACTACACCTGAAAGTAATTCCCATAATTGCTATGTGAACTGAACTGGAATTAAATTTGTGCTGGGGAAGAACTCCAGTTCATCTTCAAGTTCATTCTCTTGCATTCATTCTTTACTGTTTAGACTCTTTGGGCCTTTAAGCTTAAAGATTATACTCGTTGGGGGGAAAATAAACAATTCACATTCCACCATGTGTGTATTTTGATGTTTTCTAAGTTTGATTTAGTAGTACACTTAAACTTCAGCACAGCAGCTTGTAACATTCTGAAGGCTGAAAAGAATTGCTGAGGATAATTTGGATGACCTCGAACTGAACATAGTTTAGTTTGTTTTGAAATGAGTTTGTTTTGTAAAGGAGCAAATGTGAAATGGAATTAATTCCTTCTTGGAGATCTTGAAGTAGAAGCAGTTCCTTTTTAGAATGACTTATCTATACCTACATCCATGTTATATTCCCCTAATGATTTTATAACATAATACCCATGTTCAAGCAAGCCACATTTCTATGGAAACAATGTTGAATATTACAAATGAATAACAGATACTGAAGCACACTTTCTGGGGAGCCAGGTACTTGCAAGTGGGGCTAACAAATTCCATCAGTGAAGGGCAACATTTCTAACACACCAATGCTGCACTTGTGTTTGTGAAGGAAAAGTTTTCCCTCACACCCTAAGGCAATCATTTTAGTCCATGAAGCATGAGATTTAATTTCCCTTATCATTAGTTTCCACAACTACAACTTTTATTTGCTGTAATAATAATTACTGTAACTTTTTAAAATGAAGCTAGCTATGATATTTGTCAAATATATTTCCTGTAATGTGGGTGAGGTTGGATAAAGAAAGCACAAGTCCGATATTTAGTTGAAAACAGATAATGATTGCTAATGATAAAATGATTTATCGCCCATCATTTCTGGGCATGGACAATCTCAAATTTCTACTCAGCTGGAGGAAGAATACACCACTTCAAATGAGGGACTGTTACAAAAGGGGAAATCCTCTATCAGGAGAGGATAGCAAAGCTCTCTCAGAAGATCCACAAATTCCTTGGCTACTAAAAACCAGATTACCAATTTTATTTTTAAAAAATAGTGAATAAGGGACAATTGAACCAACCACCCCACCCTTCTCAGATTTAGCCGGTGTACCTAAGAAAGTTGGGTTGCATCTGTTACTTCATGCAGTAGAAAAATAAATTCCTTTATTTGTTGTTTGAAGGGGGCAGGGAGTCAATATTTGTCCCAGAGGTGGAAAAATGCCTCGGACATGTCCCATTATTCTGTATGTGTTAATATAGTCGATTAAAAGTTGCCAGACAATGAAGAGGTCCGTTGACTTTGCTTTTCCTTTGGCCAGTTAAACAGCAAAAGTTAGCTTTTCTGCCAAGGCTGCATTCCAAGTTCTACACAGCCATTATTTGAGTGCCATAATTTTTACCGATTGCCAGTCCTTCCCTATCTCTAACCCAGCTGCCAGTAGTAGGAATGCAGTAGTAGGAACTAGCTAAGGGAGAAAGGAGTACAGCTTGTTTTGTTACTGCTGTAATTTGCTCAAAAATCACAGTCCAGTAAGATGTTTCTTTGGGGCAACTCCAACAGACACACATATAGGACCCCCTTATCCCACATGCCTTCCAGCAATATATCATTTCAAGCCAGAAACATGGGTCAAATGTAATGGAGATATATTTCCTGTGGTAGACCCATTCCCTTTGCTGCCGCCATGTGAAGAATCGCCATTCCCTTTCCTGTGGCTAGCAGGAACACGGAGAGGAACCATGGATGCTCATAATTGTGTGTGTGTGTGTGTTTGTGTGTGTTTGTAAGAGAGAGAGAGAGAGATTAAGCACAAAAAGTGGCTGATATAATGTGGTGCTACAGCTTAAAGATCTGGTGGGTCTGCACTGCATTTCAGTGGCTTTGAATCTCTTGAATGCTTTTGAATCATAATTCTGATGCTCTTTGTTTAATTTTCTTTGCTTTCGTATTGCTCATTATTCTGGAATGCAAGCTACATTGGGAAAACCACAGCTGTGTACATCTCCAGATAATCGCTGTCTGCATAATACATATATAATGAGATTGTGAGTCAGCTAACACCTCACCCTTTCCTTTTCACTTTGAATAATATTGTGTATCTTTACTCAAGAACAAACAAGGACATCATCAGTGTGTGTGTGTGTGTGTGTGTGGAGAGAGAGAGAGAGAGAGAGAGAGAGAGAGAGAGATATGAAAGCATCAAACAGCACTTCACACACACAAATGTTTACTGTGATAATTAACATAGTGCTAAATGAGAATGCACAAAAATATCAGGAATAAAAGCCACTATTCACAAATAGTGTTCTATTCTAAATTCTGTTCTATGTCCACACACAGAGAGCACCTACAATTGCCTTCATGAACTGTGCATTTGGGAAGTTGGCTGTCCCAGACTAATGATATGTGTCACAGGATAAAGAAGGAGATTTTGTTATATTATTTAATTTATATCTTAGTTATCTTGGAGATAACTCTGGGACTTTTTCTTTTCAGAGCATGAGCAATGACATCATCTACCAGAGCACCAGGGTAATCAACAGACTCTGCTTATCCATCCATCCATCCATCCATTAGCTATATCCATCACATTCTGTTTAACTTCAGTTATGATTTCTGTCTCTTTATTTCCTTCACACTGCAACTGCAATTTTCTCATCAAGCTGTCAGTTTTACATTAAGAACAAACACATACAATTTCAAGAAAACCCCAAACGTTTGTAAAGTGTGAGCATGTGAACAATCCTTTTTAAAGGGGGGAGGAAGATCATCATTCTGATCAGCATCATATTCAGCTGATTCTCTTTCGCCATAGAATATATTTTTTTGTTCAGGAGATCCTGAGAGATCATACTTTTCAGTTCTATTTTTGCTAGAATGGAGTGAGTGCAATTGTTTGTCTATGAATACATGAGCATTCGTTTCTATTAAACGGTGGTTTAAAGCTTTCAGTTGCATGAAATGTATTAAAAGCAAAGAGAAATGGATAACAACCAAGGGAAAACAAATTGAACTCTGCAGCTTCCTTCTGGCATTGTGTCTTTGTTGTGCCGGTTGTGGGGCTTCTGTTTGGCAGGAGGATGCAATTTCTTAAAGCAGAACAAGTACAAATAGAATGTGCAGGATACTTACGGGTATTTATTTTATCACCATTATCTATAATGGCTTGATGCATTTTTGTTTCTCTGCGTTGTTTTTCTTCTGAGTTGTAGTACAAGGCAATAAATGTCACAGTTGGTTTGAATCTGTAGTAAAGAACAAAATGTGAATATTCATGAGGAGGCAATTCCCAGGGCCTGGAGCTAAGCCATGGGACAATCTCTGCTAAAGGGACACTCCTGTTTGTATTGAGCTCATAAGAAAAGCACTGCAGGATCAGATCATCAGACCAAAGGCTTCTCTGATGCGACACCACCTTTCCCACAACAGCCTTCTTTCCTTTTGCAGCTACACCAGCAGACTTCCACTCTGCCACCTATGAGCTGATGGGCAGTAAAGAAGAAGCTAGCACACAACCAGAAACCCATTTTAAGGTTCTTGATTGTGCATTGGCTTTTGTCCAGTGTGGGTGTATTACTGTAAGATGCACTTTTTTCCTCCTAAAAAGTAAGGGGAAATGTCTTATGGAGCGAATGTGTGGTCCCTGGCAGAGGCAGAGCAGAAAACAGCACATACTAGATTCCGTAATATTCCTTTTTATTTCAGCTACACCTGGCTTATTCTCTGGTATGCAAAAAGAACCACCTTGACTGGCAACTATGGGTAATAATCATTGGATAAAGATCTCCAGAATTTATCCCACTCCCTGTAAGCTTTAAACTCCTATTGCTCAGAGGAAAAGATATGGCTGGTGGGGGGAAACAGGAAGTCAGAATCTAAAAAAACCCAAACTTTTCACACCTTATGATCAGTTCAAAATACTTTGGAAGCAAGTTCCCCCAGTACTCCACTGATGCCGGCACTCAGAGCGTCACACCTAACAAATCCCTTCGGAGGAAGTAAGGACTGCTGTGTGCACAAGGAGGCTTCTCCCCCCTGCACCCCTCCAGATGAGCTTTGAAGGGGTCATAGACACCCCCAAAGCACAGGAAAGGGGGGATCATTCCGTCTGCCAAGCTGATTTGCTTTTGCAGACAGAACAGTGGTAATAGTGTGATGCTGAATTCTTTAAGTTGTCTAAGTTTCTTGAATTTAATAAAAGAAGGTATTTGCTTAACTCAAAATTCCTTCAACTTTTGATCAACTGCATCTACCTACTCAAAGCTGTGCCTGGAAGTGTGCAACAACCCCACATAACACCTGCTATTCAGTGGGGAGAGGTGAGGTGGCGGAAGAGGGCTTTAGAACACTCTTTAGAGATCCCTCCACCCGAGGGGCTCTGTGACTTGCATGAGAGGAGCCAGCGTGGAGGGAGATCTTTCTCCCTTGCACGCTCTGTCAAATTGGGATGGGGAGCTCCCACAAGAAATATATTTGCCTCTTCCCTGAGGCTTAGCTGCCAGATGCCCATGTGTGTCTGAAGGCTCTGAGGGAGACTTTGCCCAGAAGTAGAGGAAACGGGTCTCTCTATCCCTTGGATGAGCAAGCAAGGCTGGCAGGCCACACTTTTGGGTTTTGTTTGCAAGGCAAGGCGGCGATCTTCACTTTTGATTCAGAATATTTTTTTTCTTGCTTTCCTCTTCTAAAAACTAGGTGCATCTCATGGAGCAAAAATACGGTATAAGGGGTTCACCTAATTCTCTAATCTATAATCTATTTTAGCACAGTCCCTATTTTCCAGAGACAGTCCCGGATTTACAGAAACTGTCCCAGTTTCTAATTTGATACCAGAATGTCCAGTTTTTCCTTAGGATGGCCCTATTTTCATTGAAGAGATGTTGGAGGGTATGGAATTATGCAACCCCCAGCCAAGGAGATAAGTAACTATACAACCTTTAGAAGACATATGAAGGTAGCTCTATATGGGGAAGTTTCTTAATGTTTTATTATGTTTTTATATATTTTGGAAGCTGCCCAGAGTAGAATTATTATGGAACAGGATGTTCCTATTTTCATTGGAGAAATGTTGGAGGATATATATTACTATTAGGCCAATGCATTAGGCAAACTGAAACTTCAAATTACTTTCATGTTTTTGCAGAGGATTTTTCTTTTCTTTGAAACAGAGCAAAATACTTTCTTTCCTTTTAAGTTACATCAAACTTTTAACTTTAAAAAATCACCCACAGCAATGAAATAGCAGCAATGAAAAAAACCCCACAATCATCTAGAGGTCTTCAGTGCTCTTCACGCCACATTCTAGACAGCCTCACTTCATGCAAAACTCTGGATCTAGAGAAACAAATACATAGGAAAATATAGAGATATTGTGCATATAAAAGTAGAGTTATAGAAATACAGAGCAACTGGGTGAAACAGGCTTTGTGGGTGCCCTGATTTGACTAAGGGCATTTTTCCTTTTTTTCCTTTTTTACATCACAGAAGGTTAAAATATCACCCTGAATCATCTCTATTAGGCTCATTATTTGGTCCCAGCACAGAGCCACTGCACATCCCTCATATTTGTCCAAAAGCAAATATGAGTCACTCTTAAGACATTTATTTTAAAAGAGCAAAGTATACAATTCCCCAATTAGAAATATGACAAAATGGGAGGTTCTAATTCTAACTAGTTAATATGCACAAAATAGAAAAGCTATTTCTGGCTTCTGCATGCCAGGATCTATTTCAGATTCAAGGTTCCTAAGCTAGAAGTCAAAGGAACCTTACTCTGTATTTTCACTGCATGCAACTTGCTATATGCTGATTCAATCTACTCTGGCAGAAAAAGACAGCCTGGTTTGAAGAAAATAACACACCAATAATGCCAAAAAGCTGGGTGGTTCTGTGAATCATCCTTGAGTGTAACTACTAGATGCTTTCGTGAATCTGAAACTGTTTATGGTTTGTGAAATATTACATTCTGTTTTCCTTTTCAAAATCCTTCTCACATAAAATAGCATCACCAAACTCGTTAATGTTCAAGAGAGCAAAAATGCACTGCTGATTATCTATGCATAGACAAACAGGCATTTGGAGTTGGGTCTTAAAAATATATGTGACAGGTGTTAGAAATATAAAAGTGGATTTATCAAGAGATTAAATTAATTTCCATGATTACGCACTCTGAAATGAAGTGTGTTTGTTGCCTTCTGAGAAATGCAGAATTGTATGCTGCTAAAAGCTTTTAACTTTTTTGCCTAAATATTGTCAGCATTTAAAAATGCATGCTACATTTTAATTATATTTCGCTATTACTGATGAATGAATATGCTCTTGTACGGTGGCTTATTATTATAGTTAATCACAAAACACAATAGCACTATAATAATATTCCAAATAATGAAAATAATGGCAAAATAGCAGAAATATGTGGCAAAACAGAGTCCCATACAGTGATTCAAACACTGTCTATAATTAAAATGTCTTCAAAGGGACTACATATATTTCCCTGGGGAGAGTATTTCAGAAGTGTGGGGCCACCACAGAAAAGGCTCTACCCGTGGTACTCACCAACTGGACAGCTCTCTTAATAGCTGTGGCTACATACTTTTATTTATCATTTGTCCTGTTTTTATTTTATTGTTTTTATTGCTTCTATGGCATGAAACAATGTCTAAAAACTTAATTATTGGTTTGCTGGTTTTTTGTTTGTTTGCTTCTTTGTTTGACTTCCTACCATGCAAATAAGCACCATCTCTGTTACTGCAATATAAAGCAAAAACTGATGAGCAGCAATACTGAAAAATCAGATCTGGAGTGTGCATAATCTCCAATTTAAGGCCCCTAATGTCTGTTCCTGTGGTCTGAAGGTACTTCTCAATTTATATCAGATAAGGGCTAAAACCCAGGCCCCTAGGATTTAACAGATCTGACAAATCTAGAGGCTTTGCGGTCTTATAGACCAAATTAAAGCTGACATATTGCCAGGACCAGATGGCATCCACCTGAGAGTTCTTAAATAACTCAAATGTGAAATAGCTGATCTTCTAACCAAAATATGTAACTTGTGCTTAAGATCAGTCTGCGTACCTAAGGTTGGAAAATGACCAATGCAGCAACAGTTTTTTTTAAAAAAGGAATCCAGATTGGATTCTGGAAATACTAGGTCAGTTAGCTTAACATCTGCTTGGGAAAACATGTGGAAAGCATATAAAAGAACAAGTACTGCTGAAGCAGAACCAGCATGGCTTCTGCAAGGATAATTCCTGTCTTACAGATATATTATAGTTCTTAGAAAATGTCAACAAGCATATAGGCAATGGAGATCTGGTTGACGCTGTGTGCTTAAACTTTCAAAAAAAAACTTTTGATAAAGTACATCACCAAAGACTCCTGAGAAAGCTTAGCAGTCCCAGGGTAAAAGGAGCAGCCCTCTTATGGATCAGCAGCTGGTTAAGACACAGGAGGCCAGTAATGGGAATAAATGGACAGTTGTCCCAATGGAGGCATGTAACCAGTGGAGTCCATAGCTGTCAACTTACAGATCTGAAAATAAGGGACCAGCAGCCTCAAAAATAAGGGATCAGCAGCCAAAATAAGGGATTTTAGTCCACCACCTCCTTTCCTTTCCCCCATAACAGTCAATCAAAGGAGCCTCCAAAACAAATCCAAAAGCCCCCCTTTCCCTGAGATCACCACCCACCATTGTATTCAACAGGTATGCTCAACTTCTGAGCCCCTCTGAGCCCCTCCGAGCCAAAGGCAGAAAGCCCAGCCAGCAGCCAAACGAAGCCTCAAGCAGTGGTTCCCACAGCGCAGCAACCCGGCAAAGGGGATGCAGCAAGGAAAACCACCATCACCTCTCCGCTGGGAAGCACTGAGCAAAGGCGAGTCCCCAGGCAACGTGGTCAGGCACATGGCATGCAAGCTCCACCCCCCAGTCATTCTTAGACTCCTTATTGGGTGAGCAATGCAGCCAAGCAACACAGCTGGAGCCTCCCTCTTCCCTGGCCGGCAGGGAGGGAGGGAGAGGAGCTGCTTCCTTTGAAACCCGGGACATTTAAGGGACATCATCAATAAGGGACAGCAGCAGGAAACAGTGCTGGAATAAGGGAGTTTCCCGCCAAATAAGGGACGGTTGACAGCTATGGTGGAGTCTCCAAATCATCAGTATTGAAAACTGTAATTGTGCTTTTTTACTTGCTCATAAGGGGACGCAGGTGGCGCTGTGGGTTAAAGCCTCAGCGCCTAGGACTTGCCGATTGAAAGGTCGGCAGTTCGAATCCCTGCGGCGGGGTGCGCTCCCGCTGCTCGGTCCCAGCGCCTGCCAACCTAGCAGTTCGAAAGCACCTCCGGGTGCAAGTAGATAAATAGGGACTGCTTACCAGCGGGAAGGTAAACGGCGTTTCTGTGTGCGGCTCTGGCTCGCCAGAGCAGCGATGTCACGCTGGCCACGTGACCTGGAAGTGTCTCCGGACAGCGCTGGCCCCTGGCCTCTTAAGTGAGATGGGCGCACAACCCCAGAGTCTGTCAAGACTGGCCCGTACGGGCAGGGGTACCTTTACCTTTTACCTTACTTGCTCATAAATGATCTGCAGTTGGGTGTGAGCAGTAAGGGATTGTGGGGAGCTCCAAAAGGATCTCTCCAATGTGGGTGAATAGGCAATAAAATGACAAATGCAATTCAGTCTAATCAAGTGTAATGTAAGGTGTTGTTGTTATTGTTTAGTCATTTAGTCATGTCCGACTCTTTGTGACCCCATGGACCAGAGCATGCCAGGCACTCCTGTCTTCCACTGCCTCCCGCAGTTTGGTCAAACTCATGTTACTAGCTTCGAGAACACTGTCCAACCATCTCATCCTCTGTCGTCCCCTTCTCCTTGTGCCCTCCATCTTTCCCAACATCAGGGTCTTTTCCAGGGCGTCTTCTCTTCTCATGAGGTGGCCAAAATATTGGAGCCTCAGCTTCAGGATCTGTCCTTCCAGTGAGCACTCAGGGCTGATTTCCTTAAGAATGGATACGTTTGATCTTCATGCAGTCCATGGGACTCTCAAGAGTTTCCTCCAGCACCATAATTCAAAAGCATGTAATGTAAGGTGCACTGAGGCAAAGAAAGTCCAAATTTCACACATAGATTCATGGGGCTTGAGCTGGTGGTGACTGACCAGGAATGAAACTTTGGGTCGTAGTGGATAGCTCAGTGAATTGTATCGATGAACTAACTTTCTGCCATGAACAACCAAGGTGATGTACTATTTTAAAGGACTAAAACAAGTGATATAAATTTAGCGCTATTTTTCTAGAAAACGAGGGGCCGGAACAGATAATGAACGCCTCCCTTGTTCTCTTATAATGGCAATGACATCCACCTGAGAAGTGCCGGAACTGAGTTCTGGCTGAAAAGAAGCCCTGGAAGTAACGCGCAAAGTTGGCTGGGGAAGGGGGCAGTATCACTGGAGCAGGCCCTGATGTTGTCTATGCCTCTCCCCTTAATCCTCTTCTTCCTCCTCACAATGGTGTCCATTGGCCCTGTGGGTAGGCAGAGGGAGTGGTCCAGCTGGAATTGGCCTCAATATTGTGCTCACTTGCCTCACTGGATGTTTGCTTTTTCTTACAAGGCAGATCCCTACCCAAACTGTTTAGCTTTTCTCTTAAAGGCAACACTGTTGCTTTAGTTTAGTTTCAATTTCACTTTTGGTTGTTAGAAGGTTCTAGTCCAGGCTAGATTTGGAAGAAGCCTTGCTTTGTTTCTACCAAAGCCTACCACTTTGAGTGTTCATGGAATTATTACCTGCAAAACACTATTATTCCCCTCTGTGCCTGAAGAAGTCCCTCAGCCCTCATCACGTTCAGTCCCAGTAAGCTAGATAGGATGTCTCATAAGACCATAAGTTTCCTGCTGAAACATTGGAGATCCTCAGGCTTTAGGTGCCAATGCTAAACACATTTATCTATACCCATCGACCCCAATGGGACATTCTTCTGAGTAGGCATGCATAAGATTGAAGTGTTAGTCTCTAGTTTCCATAATTCCATTCTCAATCCTTGCTTTACCATTGTCAGAACATTCCTCTGATGTCCTCTGCTAGTCATGTCAACTACAATTTTAAGAGAAAACTTACCCAGACTCGCTCCAGTGACAGATTTCATTTGTATGGGCTGCCACTGATATTTCAATATAAACTCAAGCTTAAAGCTGTGTTGTGTTTTGCTGTAAAATTGTGTTTCCCTTTAGTGATTGATTATGCTCTTTTACACCTCAGTGGATTTCTCATCTATTTTATTTTTAATTGTTTTTTAATTAAATGATATATTTTACTTCAGGCATGCAGGGGGATAATAAGAATTCAAGTGTGCTGCCAGATGTTCGGGTGGATTGCATATCAACAACATTTCCCTGCAGGAAGAGAACCAAGAAAGCTTGGGGAGTTTTAAAACAGCCTGTGCTGTCCGTAATGCCTACTTGTTTACACAGTTTTATTCTGTGTAAACAGTGGTGAAGCAGTATTTGTTTCTCTCCGTAATGGACTAGCTATTCCTATGGCATGCTGATCAATTGTTTACAACTTCAGAAATACCCCTTTGGCAGAGGGTGGAAGCTACTGGAATTGCTACTGGGGCAATTCACATAAAATACCAAAACCCAAACATGCTTCTGTACACAAATGTTCTATGAAAGCAGGAATTTTGCATGGAAAAAAAATTTCTATGATTCCTGAAGTTTATTTCATAGTACAGTGGTACCTCAGGTTACAGATGCTTCAGGTTACAGACTCTGCTAACCCAGAAATATTACCTCGGGTTAAGAACTTTGCTTCAGGATGAGAACAGAAATTGCGTGGCGGTGGCGTGGCAGCAGCGGGAGGCCCCATTAGCTAAAGTGTAGCTCAGGTAAAGAACAGTTTCAGGCTAAGAACGGAACTTCAGAACAAATTAAGTTCTTAACCCGAGGTACTGCTGTACATTTGGCGAACACTGACCTGCTACTGTACATAAGAAGCTGTGGATCATGAACCCAGTATGTTTAGAGGACAAAGGGTTGAATCCAGGGTTCTCTGTTGGTTTGTACAAGGCCTCTTGCATTGGCAAGTGGGCAAGTTTTAATGTTGTGAAACCGAGGCATCCAGTGCAACAGTTGAGCTAGTGGAAACTCATTGCACAACAGATTGTACAATACACTGTGCAACAAAGTTACCAGCAACCTGCATATGCATGATCTTGTGGAACAATGCAGCAGAACAAGTGTACCACTAAGTGACTTTAATTTCACACTACATTGGATGCAAACCGGTAACTGTGTTAAGGTAGGTTAGCCAACATGTTCTGGTGTTCTGGATTAGAACTATCTGATCCTTGGCTATCCTGACTGGGGCTGTTTTGAATTGTAGTCCAAAACATCTAGATAGTTATCCCTATATTATGACACTTCAATGACTTTCTAAGTCTTCACAAAGACAGTATCAAATGATATCATTTTGGGTTTATGGATATATAGGTGGAGATTTGGGGAAGTTTGATAGGAGCAGGGTCTCAGAACATGTGGAAAGGAGTAGAGAGGAGCTCTAGCCCAGTGACAGAATATGTCAGGCTGCAGAAATATGATATCTGTGAACTGCATAGTGAACTGACCTATTCCACACCTACAAGACTAATATGCAGATTGAAACATAATTTTTCCTTCTTAAATTTTGTAATACATTTCTTGGCTCAAACAAGATCAGATACAGCATGCTAAAATGCGTATAAAAATTGTATTTCAGAATATAAAGCATTTAGAAATGTGTGCCTCTGTATAAAACATCTTTATAAGTGCATATTTTGTGATGAAAATATACATTTCATGCAGTGTTTTTCTTTTTAAACATCTGCACATTAATGTGGATTAATATTAAAAGATCTTTGGTAGCAGAACCTCTACCTGAGAGCTGAAAAGAGCTTATTCTATATAAGGTTGATAACACTGATCTATTTAGACCACTGTTCTGATTCAGTATAAGGAAGATTTTCATATTTAGAATGGCTTTACTGCTGACATTTGCTGTGCAGTAAATTTCAAGAGCAGAAATTCATCTAGAGATATTTGCTTTGTCTACTGTGCCCAAATAGCAACTCAACGTAGTGTGATCAATGACCTGAACATATGAAACGTGATTATAATAGGCTATAGCTGGACAAAACCTACAGAGAGCCAACCTTTTAGTAAGATTGCATTGGGGAAAGTTACACAATCAAACAGGCAGGCATATTGTAAAACAGTTGTGTGCTTTTCTAATTATAGTGCTAGTCATATACAACTCATTCTGTAGTCATCAGCCTTGCAGATTTAGGAAGTGTGAATGAGGCTAAATTTGACTTTTCATTTGAAAGTATCAAATTAGTGTTAAATCTAAAGCAATTTCCATGATAGGTTAACATACTTCTTTCATTCACAGGGCAGATTGGGCAAAGAACATTAATTTTGGTTAAACATAAGAAATCAACCTGTGTATCATCACTAAGCTCTGACCAAAAATGGTGATGGAATACGGGAAAATACAGTTTATTATTGTATTATTAATGGATTTCATTATAAACCATATTTTGATGTTTTCATACTAGACAGTATATAACAATTATTATTATTTTAAAAAATAAAATAAAAATCCATTTACTGGAGCAGGTTACATAATAGGATACAACTTCAGGGTCAGACTGGCTTCCTTGTCTGAACAATAAAACATTTCTCTTTTGGTGCCAGGACTTTGCTACTGTTGAACCATCTCCAACTTGGAATGATCAAGGTCCCAGAACAGGTTCTGCAATGAAGGTGTCCTCCTATCACTAGCCTCATTTTCCCAAAATAATACGACAAGTGGGACCTGCAATAAATTGTCACAATGGAATATTTCTGTTTAGAATTCTAGCCAGCCATAACCTATTTCAGGATATTCCAATCTATTCCCATTCTCCCCTAGTTTTCCAGTACCAACAGACATTTTGCTCCTGTAGTCCTTGAGAATGCTGACTTCTGACTGGTGTGTTTTGAGGCGCCACCCACCTCTCAGAGGGGTTTCCTCCCTATTTTTTCCCCTCCTATCAAGTTGATACCTCCCTCTTTTTTCTCGGTGACCCAGGTTTGGATAGAATCCTGTCAACAGCACCAGCTGAGCATGCTCTAGCTATATCAAAAGATTTCAACCTTGCTGGATACCAGATTTTATTCAATTACACACACACACACACACACACACACACACACACACACTATGGTTAACACTGAAGTTAACTACACTTTTCATAATACACCTGCACAGTCATATTTTGCATAAGTAGCTGGAGGCTTTAAAGAAGGTGACAACATAAAGAAACTCATAAAAACAGAAAGATTAAGTTACCATAATTTAAGTTGTACAAGCATACCAACTGAAACAGTTAATAAATAACATTAATGACAACTCAGAGAAGCAGTGGATTGTGATGGAACATTTTTAATTACATACATCAAAGAAAATTCATCAAATTAAAAAGTAACCTTTTTAAAAAACACACCACACTATGATGGTTTGGAAGACTTGGGTCAAGAAACCAGCACCACTAATATCCCCCAAAATATTTTTTTTCTCAACTGTGCTTTCTTTTTGATGAATATTCTATTTCAAGGTCTGGTAGAGCAATAGTCTAAGTCCTATTGAATATGTTTACATGAGTAATAAATATTGGACTGGGGAAATAGCTGGTCTCCAAAGGACACAACACAGCTGGATGCAAATTCACCAGGTTGTAGACTCTTTAGATTGTCCTTATGTTCACATCCAAACAACTAGAGCTCCAGCCCAGTTTGAGCTACCAATTGCTCAAGCCAATTTCTTAAGCAAGGGAAGGTGTTCCAAATGTATACATTATTCTCTAGGAAATGTACAAGACCCACAGAAGCAGTCCAGGTAGTATGGGGAAATTATCTAAAAATACGAACTAAAATCATGCTGTGTTAAGCTACTATGCATAGGATTGCTGTTTTGTTCTTTAACCGTTCCTTCAAGGTTTCCTTTCTCTCTTCCAACATAATTCTTCCAGAAAACTTGTCCCTCATTTAGTATCCTCAACCAAGTTCCTATTTTTAGATCACTGAGAAGTGACTGAGAATAGATGAACATTTGTGATTTGATTTTCATCACAGAGTACTTGCCTCCAGCAAAAATGTATTTATAGAAACATTCTTACTTGGTATTTAATGCTAAACAGATTTTCCCACAGCTCTCTGCGTTTAAAGGGAATTGTCACCTAAATCATGAAAAATGGTGTTTTGTTACAGTTTGGGAAAGCACTGAAACAAAACTAACGATTGCTTATTTTTGCATTTTTTTTAAAAAAAGGATTTACGTATACATATACAATATATACATATAAAAGATCATGTACAAGTTGTTACAATAAAAACATCACTGTGCCAGCCATTTCCTCAAAAGTAAGCGGCCTAAATAGAGAAGAAAGTTCCAAAGGACTGATTGAAATAAGCTGCTGATTCTGTAGGTTCACCCTATCTGTACTTTTTATATACAGTCATGAAAACATGAAAAATAAAATTACAACATAATAAAAGAATAATCATAATAATCATAATAGAAAGTTTAAACATGGATGACATAAAATATATTCCATAATGGGGTACAAGGTTCATATTTCTAGCAAACATACCAAATATTCATGAATGCTGCCAAATAAACTCATATTTAGTGTGAATGTGCCAACCATGTGATTGTTTGGTCATAGAAATTATAAACTGTTCCCAAACTTGGACGGGTCTGTATCAAACCCTGGTGGCCTGTATTTTATTAGACAAGTGTTTCAGAAATGGGAATAAACATTACTTTTTGAAATTATTGATCCATAAAATAACAAGAAGTGTCCTTTCAGACTTGAGAGATCACTAGATGAGCAACAACTACCAGATACAGAATTAGTAGTTGAAAAGTAAGGTCAGCATTGGCAACATAAAAAAAATAAAATAATAAGAGACATAGCTTAGTGTCCAAGGTGACCTGTTTGCTAACAGTAATGTCAGCCTCCATTACACGCTGCCTCCAGAACTTGTGTACATAATTACATCCTTGCCACATATGCCAATATGTTCCTCGTACCTTACAACCCCACCAGCGTAAAGAGGAACCAGATATTACAGTATGAGCTACTTGGATTGGGGATAAAAACCAGCAGTGGATCACCTTCACAGAATTCTCCCTAATGTTAGCAGGCAGGGACCAAAATGGACAAGTGGACCAGACTGTAAGCTACTGAGAATCTTCCAGTTCACCTATAGCAGTGGTTCAAGGTTGGTGGTCCGCAGACTCTAGCAGGTCTGTGTAACCCACTCAGGGAATCTCAGGTACCATTCACATAACAAAAATGACCATAGAGATATCAAAATTTTCTAAAGTAGGACATCAATGTCTTGGCCTTTGACAAAACAGGGGGGTTGCAATACTTAGCTAATTAGGAACTACTGGACTATAGGCTCCATCTCCTAGGCCAGTTTTAAAGTTGTTAGTAGAGAGAACTGGGATTGTATTAGTAGGAAATACATCATAGAGACTTTGCCTCTCTGAGTACTTGCTACAGCTAGATGTTCATAATGCTTCAGGACTCTAGTGGCTACACCATGTACCACAGGATCATTCAAGATGATGCTAATCTGGTTGATATGTAGCCAATTTATGCCTGAATCTTCCCTTATTCACAATCCATAAAATAATTTACTGATATTCTACTTACAGACTGGTGAACTGAGGGCTTTAACAGAGATTGGGGTTCTGAGCCCGCTTTTCAAAAGCAAATGCTAGCTGTTATTTAACATTGGCTCTCTAGTGGGGAAGAATTCACATGGAAGGTTTTATCCTATGCTGACTAATCTAGGAATAAGACCAACTATGTCCAGTGAGATTTGCTTTAGAGTAATAATCTGTAGGATTGGCCTGTAAGATCTTTTTTTAAAAAAATATTTTTTTCCTGTGCTTTGAATAAGGCAAAATAAATTATTTCCCTGAGAGCAAAGCTCTTGGAAAGCTTTCTGCTCTGGTTGAGACCCCTGTGAATGGAATAAATATGTGGATTTTAAAACAGAATAAATCCATTATTTCTCCTGAATCCCCTTGCCCCCATATGGTAAATCTTACACTGTTGCAAAGGACTTGGCCTCAGCAATCTGGAACATGGGATGGTGCATGAGGGGCTGCAGATGGAAAGGGGAATAATGTACAAATATCCTTTCCTGCCTTCCATCCACAGAAGCCTCCACTGGTTTGCAGAGCCTTCCATGAATAGAGGGATAGAACTGGATACAATCCATTATTTGGACATGTTGCCTTAGCCAAGATAGCAGGAAAAGGTAGTTAATGGACCATTGCATGCCTCTCATTAGGGCAGTATGTTTTTCCATTGTCCTGATATATGAGTGCATCCATGAGTGGATGATGATGATTCAGTGTTTAAGATGCCATTTCTATTTTATTACCATAGATCTATATCTAGAACTGTAAGGTGCTCTAGTAATTTCAAATCATTTTTATACCAGTTCAGTATTGCTTCCAAATGCAAACACTTATAAAAATGACCAAAGTGTCTGAACAGTTATTTATTTCTCTAGACAACATATATCTTAGATTTCACTGCTTGCAAACTTTAACTCATTTGAACTTATTGGGTTTTTTTTTTAATGGAAAGCCCCCTTTAGCAACTGGCCAACTTGACAAGGAAGAAATCAGGGCCTTCTTCCATCTGGATACAATATAGGAAGAACAATGAAGATAAATGGCGCTGCAAGCCATCAGAGTAAATATCTGCTGTTCAAGTATGGCTTTGTCCTCCTCCGGATACTTCCCAGCCTCTGAGCTTGTGTGTCCTCTAAATTTGGTGTTGACTGATGTTCATCACAGCTGGAAAGGAGCACAGAGATAGAAAAGCCCAGAAAACCCATCAGCATATCCCTCTCTAGTGGCCCTACCAACTGTAAGCCCCTTGAGATTTGTAAGAAGTGGGAAGAGAAAAACACCAACTTGGATACTCTTGGTGATGGCTTGAGCAGGGTGAAAGGTGTTAAGCTGCTCAAAAGCTACAGAGTGAGTCTGTTGATACAGAGTGAGGCCTGCTTTGTGTGAGAGACAGAGGGAGAGTCAGTGAGTTGCCTCAGATGAGAAATGGGGTAGACAGAAAGTGGTACTTTAGTGGTAGGGAAGGTTTGAGTTCACTGGTAGGGAATTCAGGAGGGCTGGTGGGGAATTCCATTACTACTTTATATGTAGGGATGGAGGAGGAATTCAACTCAGTTCACATTTAAAGGTGAGCTTACTTAATTCACACAAGCATCTTTCAAAATTTGCATTTCTCTGAATATTTGCAGTATTGTTCTCCAGTCAAGTAAAGTGTACAAAATTCCATATATCTTACATGTTAGTGAAAATAACATACAAAATGCATTATACTAGGGGGAATTGCTTGCAAAATGTGTCTGTTTGTCAAAAGTAAATACATAAATGTGCTAGGGAAAATGCTGACAAATTTTCATGAAGATTTTCTTTTAAATGGAGAGAAACCAAAATTGATACATTTGTCCACTGTCATTTCCTTTTTTTTTAAAAAAGCCCAGTTTTGTGGTAGAACACATGTCTTGCATGAAGAAGTTTACATGTTCAATCCCTGGTATCTCTAGTTTGGGGGTAGCATAAGGGAAACAGATCAAATAGGTTATGTGAAAGACTTCTACCAGAGACTGCAGATACTTGCTATCAATCAAAATTAGCTATACTGGGCTACATGAACAAATAGTTTGATCTGGTATAAGAAAGATTTCCATGTTCCTGCAGTTCTGTTAGTATCTCTCTTATTGCTGGAGTCTTCGTCTCTGAGGGGCAACCTAATTTTAATAGCTTTCCCAGTTATCTACTTTCTCCTAACCTGGTGATAACCAAGTGTTTTGGACTATGATTCAATTTATCACTGATGGAAGCAGGGGCCGATGGGAGTTTTAGTTCAACAACACATTGAGGACATCTCATTGGCTTCTGCTATTCTAGAATTTGGGACATATGCCCAAATTGCTCCATTATTAGAAACAGTGGTGTGAATTCCTATCATTTGGTTCTTCTCTCATCAGGGGACTTATAAAACCATTTCAGTTCTCATGTGATTTGAAGGAATAACACACCCAGCACGGGCTGTCATAATGGTTCATATAGCAGCCTTGTTTGGTGAAGCTTTTGCAATTCCACAGCATCTGTAGTTGGGATTTAATGGACTTGGAATTATCTTTGTTCAGAATGAGAAGTTGGTTTCTATATTGGGCTGCACCCATTAAAGATTATGTAACACATCACTGATAACATCAGGCAATTTCTTGTCATTTTTATAATGCACTGTCAGACTTTGAGAGAAATAATGTTTAAAATGGCTTGCTTTATAATTATATCTCAGAAAAGAAAAGAAAAGAAAAGAAATTACACCATTGAGGCTGCTTACTTTACAGAGTTCATCAAGCTGCACAATCTATTGGTTCCCATGGGAAATTCAAGAAGTACTAGTGTGAAAATAAAAAAGAAAGAGCTAAGTGTTATGTTTTCTTTTACAAGTGGGTTTGCCTTTCTTAAATCCTTGATGGAGGATCTCCTTAAACCTTTTCTTTTGGCAAATAATATCAGAGAAGTGCTTTCTTTCCTGATACTACCCATTATTAGTGTTCTGCACTGGTTCGGTGTCCTTCCCAAGCCACTCAGGTGATTTTTTTCACATTCCCCAATTGGATTTTACTATTAATGAGGTATCTCAAGTTGAATCTAAATGCTGCAGTTTTAAAGCAACCTCTGCATATTTTTAAAAAGTGAAACCACCCTAACTAAGGAGATGCCCTGAGCTTAAGAGGGAAGGGGGTGGAGAGGTGGTGGTGATGACAGGCCCATGCGGCGGGGGAAGCTGGGTGCACTTGCGCCAGGACTTGGTGGGCTAAGTTGGCCAGTGGGCCCTGCCAGGGGCTTGCCAAACTTACATTACCATGCTAAGAACAAGACTCCCGCCCTGGGCCTCAGGCAATCTCTGCACAGGCCTGAGTGATGATGTGTGTATGTGTGAAGAGATCTTTCACTTTGGTGGTTTTAAATACTGCAAATTATTTCCCCAGGGCACTGCAATCGCATTGATTGGAAGTGATTTGAAATTAATATAAAGAACCAAATCCCCCCCCCACTTCTTTTCATATGCATCTATGCTGTGTATTTTGCTCCTACACCCACTCCTTTCCTTATGCAATCCAGGGGACAGATCTCTCTTCCTGGGGAAAGGGGCTGCATCCCCCAAAATCCAGGTTGGAAGGCAGACGCCCATTCCTATTACTGACCCTCATGGTGACAGGGTCCTTGCTGAGAGGGTGATGCTTTTCTCACCACAAAACCATCACATGGGGAAACTCCGCAAGTTGAGGAGGGGAGCTATGTGGCCTCAAATTCATGGAAGGGTGTAAAGGAGGCTGCAGATGATGTGTGAGAAGGGTGGAGGTTGGTTGTGTTTACGTGCTCCCCTTTGCATGGTTGCTTATCATGAATGCCCAAATACCATTGTAGAATTTGTGTTTTTCACTGTTTTTCATGACAGACTGATGGTTCCACTTTCGCGGAATTGAACTGGGTCACATGAACAACTCATATCGGAACAGAGCAGGACCTTAAGAATAAACTTAGTTGTGGTGAATGGTGAATCACACTAGGCACGCAAGCCTGCTTTCCTTTCTCTGTGTCTATCTCTCTTGCTGTCTATATGCATGCTCTTTAAATCCTTTAAAATGTTTACCGTTGCCTGAGGCATATTGAGCCTTCATCTAGAAAGAACTAAATTGACTCTCATTTGCATGTGGCAAGGTGAAAAAGAACTCAGTATTGACTTATTTTGGCAAACAACTGATGTATACAAATGGAATCTATAACAGGTATAGACATTTGTTTTCTGAACTGTTTACTGAGAGAATTCATAAAACGCTAATACTGCACAAGTCAATGAAGGATTCATTTTGCTGTTTAGCTCGGGTCTCTTTCTATTACATTGCTGAAATAAGATTGCCTAGAATCCTGTCATGCAGCTTTAAAAAGACCCAAAACTAAACCAACAAGGGGCAGGTGCTAAATCTAAAACTGAATTAACTGAATGGGGCTTCATGTCCAGATCACATGATACACTTTTTGGTTGTTTTAGTCTGTAGAATGATTAGGTGTAGGGGTTTTTTTTTTTTTGGGGGGGGGTAGAGCATCATGGTCGGAGGACCCATCCCAAGATATGCAGCATTTTTCCATTTTAGTCCTGTAAGGTCATTCAAACAACACATTGGTCCCTTCAATGTTCCCTTTGAAAGGGGGGTTGTGTATTAAAGCAATCCAGGAATTGTAGCTCAGGGAGGGGAATAGGGGTCTTCTAACAATTCTCAGAACCCTTAACAAACTACAACTTCCAGAATTATTTGGAGGACTTTAAGTCGTATTATGAATCAGCAGCTTTTTGCTGGCTGAAAGAATGGCTGCTTCTTCAGAACACAGACATTTTGGACTTAGAAGGTTTCGACAATGCTTTTGGGTGGCATGCATATCTGTGGTATGACAAGGTTAAAGTGCATAAGGCTTTTAAAAATCATATTGTCAGAAGAACATTGTTTAATGTCTGGACAAGATATAAAGACTTACTTGAAAATAAAACCCCAAGGTGGTTATCACCTATGGAAGCGAAGGCTCTGAAAAACTCAATATGGAGGTCAATTGGCCAAAATATTGGGAGATTTTGGAACAGGAAGGTGACAAATTGAAATTGCAGAGTTTCAAGAAATTAAAGGATAAAGTGAGAGATTGGCTTCATTATTTTCAAATAAGGGAGGCTTATAATCTAGATAAAATAATTGGTTTCCAGGTGGAAAAATCAAAACTAGAAACAGAATTGTTAGAATCCAAAGCTAAGACACTATCAAAAATGTATAATCTGCTGCTGAAATGGAACACTGAAGATGAAACGGTAAAATCTGCTATGATAAAATGGGCACAAGATATCGGCTATAATATTATGTTTGCTGACTGGGAACAGTTGTGGACCACAGGTATGAAATTCACGGTATGTAATGCCTTAAGAGAGAATATTATGAAAATGATATACTGGTGGTACATGACCCCAGTCAAGCTTGCAAAAATCTATCATCTGCCCGATAATAAATGTTGGAAATGTAAAGAGACTGAAGGTACATTCTTTCACCTCTGGTGGACGTGCCCAAAGATTAAGGCTTTCTGGGAAATGATCTATAATGAATTGAAAAAGGTATTTAAATATACCTTCTTGAAGAAACCAGAGGCCTTTCTCTTGGGTATGGTCGGCCAAGGGGTGTTAAAGAAGGACAGAACTTTTTTTATGTATGCTACAGCAGCAGCAAGAATACTCATCGCAAAGCATTGGAAGATACAAGACCTACCCACCTTGGAAGAATGGCAGATGCAAGTAATGGACTATATGGAATTGGCTGAAATGACTGGCAGAATCCGAGACCAGGGAGAAGAGTCGGTGGAAGAAGATTGGAAGAAATTCAAAATCTACCCACAGAAACACTGCAAAATTATTGAATGTTAATGACGTTGGAATGAAATGAAGTGGTTCTAGTAATAGGGTAAAATAAGAATAGGCAAGAAGGGATGGATTTTGGATGAAAATTTGAAGTTAAAATATGTGATGATAAATAATTAAGGGTACAATATGAGGCTATGAATTTGCTGAATAAATCTTTAAATGGAATACAAAAAAAGGGAGGTGTGAGGAAGTCACGAAAATAAGTAAATGAATGTAAGATATTATAAAAGAGGGATTTTTTAGATTTTATTTTTTCTTTTTATGTTGAATTTTGGTTTTTGTATTTTTGTATTTTTTGTGTTTTTTTTGTGTGTGTCATTATTTTGTAACTCTTTTTTGTTAAAAATTGAATAAATATTATTTAAAAAAAACCAACACAATTATTTGGAGGAAGCCATGACTGTTTAAAAAGTATGATAGCACTTTGGAGTAAGTTTGTTTCCTCCTGCTCTGAAGGGTAGAACGTGAACCAATGGCTTCAAGTTACAAGAAAGGAGATTTTGACTCAAGATCGGGAATAACTTCAGTAAGATCTGTTCAGCAGTGGAACGTACTCCCTTGGAAGGTGGTGAACGCTGCTTCATTGGAGGCTTTTAAGCAGAAATTGGATGGTCCTCTCCCATGGATGCTTTAGTTGAGATTCCAGCATTGCAGGGGGTTGGACTAGAAGACCCTTGGGGTCCCTTCCAATTCTACTATTCTATGATTCTATCAAATGTATAGTGTGAATATGGCCAAGTTCTGTGCACATCTACTTGGCCATAAGGTCCACTGTGGGGCTTTTACCCACTGCATAAAACTGTACCCTTAGAATATAGGTCTGGTTCCTACCTGTGTTTATAATATGTGATATCTGGAAAGTCTTGGCTAATGTATTAGTTCTTCAATGTGCACCAGTTGTCTCTTTGGTTTACTGGGAGCTGGGGTTATATTATCAAGAGCATCAAAGGAGGTTTGCCAACAAATGAGTCTCCAGAAAAATGGAAAGATGGTGATAAATTAATGAAAGTAAGGTATTTTTCAGTACCTCTGACAGATATCTAAGCCTTTACTTCATAGTTGCAATGCCCTACAACCCATATATGTCATACAAAAACTACGATTTATTTATTCAATTAATGTTTATACAGACTTTACCCCTAGCTTATATCTTGAAGACTTCTGTTTTGGATAGCTCAGTTTGTTAGAGTGTGGTGCTGATAATGCCAAGGTTGCAGGTTTGATCCCCATATGGGACAGCTACATCTTTCTGGATTGCAGTGGGGGACCAGATGATTCTCAGGGTCCCTTCCAACTCTACAATTCTATGTTTTAGGGAAAAGTCTCCTGGGAAAGTTTCCTGAAAAGTCATATTGAAATAAACTTGGGATGCCACATTTGCACAGTTCCCATTCATTTCAGTGGTCCTCATTTGGACAAACTTCCCAGTTAGATTAGGAACAGCAGTGTTGCAGAAAGGTCCTTGTTAGTGAAAATGAAAGAGAAACGATGCAATTTCTAACAGTCATGGCAACCAAACAGTTTTACTGATCAGTGCTTCCTTTGCTTATAAAAGAAGAATTCATTTCAAGGAACAGATTATTCATATGGTTTATGAAATGAATTCCTCATTAAAGCTGAAGGCATGCAAGTTTTGAAAGAGAGGAGGACAATGACATAAAATAAATTATCTTTATTGCCCAGAGACATCAATGATCTTGCTGTGCTATCTTGAATGTTTTGGTCCCCTGTGAGATGATTCTCCCCACTTCATAATAGTCATATATAGTCAAGTTGCTGTATTAGGAACTTATTTAGGACTGTATGACTAAGCTCACAAGTAGGCTATTTAACAAATCTGAGGTGTTGCTGCCAGCTCTTCCCAGTTCCTGTTCACTAACTGCTCATCAAAGTTCAGGGCCAGACTATGTGTGATATTCTCCTTTATGAGTTTCAGTCTGTCTTTTTCCTTTTCTTTGGTAGAATACAGCCGCATAAGTCAATTCACATGATGGGGTTGCTCTAAAATGCTCCACAGAAAGTGCTATTTTAGTATTCTATTAACTCCCACCTCACATGTTTCAATACTCCTGTAAACAAAATATGCACATACAGGGGAACTTGTGAGTGGGATTTGCTGGAGAGTGACTGCCTTCTGCTGCAGCCTTCTGTGCTGATCTTTTAGGAGAAGAAAAATGGTTGGAAAAGGTGTTAGTGCTGTGTGAACATAACGCTGCAAACAAATCTGGAAGGGTCTTTGTTGTTGTTAAATATATTTGTCCCAAAGTGGAAAATGGGTTGTATCCTACTAAAGGCATATCCACATTTCCTCTTGTCCTGCTGATTACCCTCCTCCCCGAAAACTGCACTTTAGTGCTCAGTCAGAGCAAATGGCAATCAGGTTACCACAGATTGCTGTTTGTTCCAATTTAAAGCTAAAGAGTGGGTTTTTCCTAGAAGAGGAGCAGGGCAAGGGAAAAACCACTCAGGCCTGTGCTTTCCAGGTATGGGACAAACCCTAAGTTTTCCAGTCAGTGTAAGGAGCTATGGAATATTCTCTCCCTCTCTTCCCACTCAGCCCTCTGGAGCACAAAACAAAATAATCATAGAGTTGGAAGTGACCCTGAGGATCATATCGTCCAAGCCCCCTGCAATGCAGGAATATGCAGCTATCCCATAAGGGGAGCAAACCTGCAACTCTCTAACCAGCTGAGTTATCCAATATGTTAAACAGATTTAGGTATGTTTGTAAGGGCACAGAGGAAGAGAGAGATGTTCTGTTGTGCAAGCAAAAGTCATTGTACTAAGCAGGCAACCCAGTTTTATTGTTGTACCAAATGGGTAAAGCAGGGGTGGAGAACTTGTGGGCCTCCAGATGCTGGTGGACTCCAGCTCCCATCAGCCCCAACCAGTATGGCTAGCAGTCAGGGATAGTGGGAGTTTTCCATCCCTGGTGTAAAGGTGTAAGATATCAGTGTGTTTCTACTTTGGCCAGATGCCAAGAGGCAGGCACCAACTTTTAAATAGTACCTGAAGAGGTGGGAGGAAATAAGCCAGTGCAAATTGCAGTCAGGGGCCCTAGCCAAGTCTCTTCTGCCAAACACACAGTGCCGCACGTCGTCTTCAACACTTCCCTCCTCCAGTTCACTGTGATGGCAGCACACTTGGACAATTACCCATTGTGATTAAAAGCTAGAGCTGTTCATAAAAATGGAAGATCCACCCTCCTCCACCTCTTCCCCTTTTGAGCTCAGGGTGTTTCCTCACTCAGCTTGTTTTTTTTTTTTTAAAAAAAATGCAGTTGCTAGTTAAACAATGCAGTATTTATCGGGCACCGGAATCCACATAACGATTTGGAACTTTAGGGAGCTCCTGATCTGACACAAGATGCTGATGGCACAATAAGACTCAGGAATGTATCATTGTCACCAGTGCTATTTTTCTAGAAAAAGAGGTGGCAGAACTCAGCATGAACGCCTCCCTTGTTCTCTTATAATGGCAATGGCAGACACCTGAAAGATGCTGGAAATGAGTTCTAGTGAGTTCTGGCTGGGGGGAAAAAAAAGCTCTGATTGTCACTTGAATCACTCCTTTCCAACTCATAATTTGAAAACTATACAGAGGGAGGGAGGGAGCCGCCTCAATGCCCACTTGGGCAATACTACCCTGGTTCAAATCTGCTGGGTCAACCAGAGCCAGTCTGTGCCCTTCATCACTTGCTCACCCTAAAGGCAAGCAAATGGAGCTCAGTAATGCTCACTGCTGCTTGCACAGTTCAGCATCCATCAGTGTCAAAACCCTTGAGCCAGCCAGAGATGAGAGGTAGGCAGGTTGACAGCTCATTTAGCTTCCAGATGCATGCCCCAAAGTTAATCAGGGGTGCCCAAAATTCCTAGTCAGTCCTACACAGGGCAAACAGCTCATCCTACATAGATACATGGGAGGGCAGGTAAGTTACCATGGAGAGTGCTCACGGGTGGAGTAGGCTTATAAAGGTTCACCTTATTCTCCCTGACTAACAAGATCTCTCCAATATCATGATACAACCATGGCCCATAGAAAGAAACCACCCTGCTGCTGTAAGTGGAGGAACAAATTTGCCCCTGCCCAAGCACCATGGAGAGGTGCTTAACCAAATGGATATGAATGGCACTACTTGCGATTCATAGGATTCAGTGCTTAATTTAACACTCGAACTTTGAAACCTCACACCTTTAACAGATGTTTACCAAATCAACTACAGGCATAACCTTGCAATATCCATGAATGTATGACCTATTGTAAATGGCCACAAGATGAAATTGTGTGGGAATATACTTGGTGTGCAAGGTCATGTGTTCAGTTTGTTGGCAATGCAGCTGAGTGACACTTTCAAATAAGATGCAAACTGCTGCATAACAGTTTGCAGCCCAAGGTTACTATGATTCTTTCCTTATGCCGTTCAATGCTTATAGAAATAGTTTTTTAATATATACTGTATATATATTATTGTAGCTGGTTGCAAGCTTGGGGCAAATTGCCCTGATTTCATGATGAATAGCATATTGGGGTTTTACTGGGACAGAATGTTCTGTGTGTGCTGAAAAAGTGGCACATTATCCTAAGGATCATTGTGTTGGTCTAGGATAATTGTAATCCATAAACCTTTGAGAAACACAAGTCAATTCCACTTTTAGAGCTCAATAGAAATATAGGTCTTCTATTTGTTGGTCTCCTATATATAGCATCACCTGTTTCTTATTTTTATAACCCCATTATTCTACAATATGACAGTGATGCATTACTGTATTGGTGATGAGACATTACACTGAGCAGTTCCATATATCAAATAACTTTCTCAGACATTGGGCATCTGACCTTTCCTTCTTTTTTAAAATGCCAACCAAGTCATATTATTCCATATTACTGCTACTGTTATCATTATACCTTTACCAAGATTACTATATCTAAGTTATTTGACTTGATAATTACTACGTCTAAGGTGCAGCAATAGCAGACTGTGTAGCCAGCCCCTGAAATGTATTACTGCCGAGCAAAAATTGCTATCATCTTTTCCTGCCCAAAATAATTGTTTGCGGACTGTCGGCCCAATCTTGTGCTCTCGGCTTGTACTGCCATGTTTAAATTGGCAGCCATCCAACTCCTAGGGAAATTAGACAGCTATCCATTTCTGCCTTGCATACCATTAAAAAATAATAATTTTCATATAGCACAATAACACATGAGTAACAGAGACAGACAGTGTTGTGTGGTGTGTGTGGTGGTTAGAGTGTTGAACTATGTCCTGGAAAACGAGTTTGGAGTGATACTCAGCCAGGAAGCGCAATGGGTGACCTTGGGGCTATTGCTGTCTCTCAAGCTAACCCACCTCACAGGGTTGTTGTAAAGAGGACATGTGGAAGGGAGAACCATTAAAGTAGGCTGAAATATAAATACTATGAATAAATGAATGTTTGTGTACAGGATAATGTTTTGGTGGCTCTGTTGATCCCTGTCAGCTTCCAATAATGTTATTAATTTATTAGAGCACCATCAGTGTGCATGACACTTCACAGAACAGAAGAGCAGAGGAGAAGCTTATGTTTGAAGTTCTAATGAAGGGGAAACACAAGGGGAAGGGAAGGAAGGTGGAGGCAGGGATAAACAGAGAAACAGGGGTTTGTTGCATGCATTGGTTGGAAAAGAGCATGGGCATTAGTAGGTTGAGTGGAAAAGGTGGGATTTGTGGAGGTAGTGAATGAATGAAGAGAGATGACATTATGGAAGTGGTTTAGGCATCAGTTCCACGCATATGGGGCACCAATAAAGAAAGGATGGAGTCTTTTCAGGTGACAGGAAACCTTCAGGAAACTGAAGGTGTTGAAGCTGGTAGATTAAAGAATGGGTGTGTTAGGTTATAAATTAGAGAGATAAGGAAGGGCATGGCCATAAAGGCAGCTGGCACGAAGCCAGAGTAGAGGCTGTAGGAGGAATATCATTTGGCCAAAGAGACAAGAGAGGTGAATGATTTTGGTAACAGGGTGCTGGAGAGATGGGATGATACAATGAAGCACTAGAAAGGAGAGGCTTGCAGGTAATGTAGGTGAGAGATCAAATAAACTAGAGGTTTCGCCAGAAATCTTTAAGGTATCCAAGTACAAGCTTTCACCCTTGACAAAAATCTACCAATCCTGTGTTGTTGTTGTTGTTTTAAAAAAACCTTTCTTCGCATCCTCCCATCCCCATCAAAGCCAGAGTTTTATCCCTGGTCCTCTGTGCCATTGCCTTAGTCCAGCAGAGCACAAAATCAGGCTGTCAGAGAGAGAGCCACTTTTCCAATCAAACTGCTCATTTCCTTCCCTCCTCATTGACTGTAACTTTGATGTATAACAGTGAAGAGGCAGATTAAAATAAACACTATGAAGTACCTTTGAAAATGAATAGAACAGCTCCTCATATTGCTGAAATTGGTAGTGGTATCACTGTCTTTATGCACCGAGATTTATGCTGACAATGATTTAAACCAACAGGGTTCTAAAATCATGATAATCCACTGTAATGAATTTAATTAGAACCGCACTGTAGCAATTGGCTATGACTTATAATGCCGCCTAGCAAAATAAACTACAATGGTGATTATGCTGTTGTGTGGTGTAAGATGAAAGTTAAGGGAAATGGAAGGCCATAATTGCTTTTCAGCTTTCTCCTAGCATTGTGTTGTAATGGATATAGTATCCTTATCGTACATAAATTGCAAGGTAATTATTTCAGATCTACACCATATATCCTTTTCAAGTAATGTGCAGGATAAAAATGTATTTAGGCAGTTGTCTTTTTATCTTTTGTTTGCTCCCAGTGCTTCTCAAATGATGGTTTGAGGACCACCAACAGGCCTCAGTCCATTTTCAGGTTGGCCTCAGTGTCTCCACCCATCTTGCCCCTGGTGAAAAGCTACAGCTTTTTCTTGGACTGATGCCAGAACCAGCAGCTCCCTTTATGCTGTTTGTCAAAGTTTACTGTAGCTGCCTTTCGGGATATCATCACCAAACTTGTCAGGATATTTTTAAAAAAAGTTCCTGAGGTGTGAGCAATGGCCACAATCAATGTTTGGCTTCCAGCTGCCATTTTGAATCAAGATGGCAGAATATAATGTGACTTTGGCTTGGCTTCACCTGTTTTCTGCCATAAGTTCAGCCACCTCTTGAAACATTATTCCCAAACTCGGCATTCAAGGTGGCAGTAGTGGACTTGAGTGGAGTTTGGATACTGGCTACCATTTTGAATCAGGATGGTACACCAAGATGGAACTTTGACATTACTTGTCCCATTTTTGGTGTGATAGTTTCAAATTCACAAATTACCTTAATATTGAAAAATCACTCCCTCCCCAAAAAATTTCCCAGGCAATGCCAGACACTCCCCTCTAGTAAAATTGTATAAAATTGCAATGTTGTAATAGTATATTTTTACATTGTTGTAACCTGTCATGGGATCTTATGGTGAAGGGTAGGTAAGATATCTAAAAAATACTGAATGTGTGTGTGTGTGTGTGTGTGTGTGTGTGTGTATTTAAACCTTACAAAATGATAGAATGGGACTATGATTGAGCACACAGAAACCTGACATGGAATGGTGCAATCTGTCCATAGTGTTAAAAGTAGAATACAAACAAAAAAGCAAACCTGAAAGGAGGATGTTGGAATGGTTGGTAAAGAATCCAAGAGAAATAGCTTAAGTTTAAGTCAGGAACTAGTTTTCAATATTTCTTGGATGTAACAGGCCATACTGTTTTATATAGTTACAGGAAAATCTCATTGATTTTGACTTTCCTGTTTTAGATTTTTCATGTTTTCAAAATATCCTGCATCATTTATGTCATGCCCTTCTATGCCAGCAATTGTAATTTGTAAATCACAAAGTCATGTCAGGGAATCATCTAGACACAAAGGATCCTAGCGTATGTATGTTTGTTTTGTTAACATTAAAAACTGCCACTAAGCATTCCAAGTGACAGTTCTTTGATATACCAAATGCCATTACAGGAAATCATTAAGTGCACAATTAATTGGTTCAAAAATTAATGTGATGCCAATGGTAAAAGGAAGCTTTCTTACAATTTTGTTGTCACAATAAGCATATTATTTGATAAAGGTAATTCAGTACTACAAAACTTCTATTATATCTCATTAAAACAAAATGACTTTTTAACTGAAATACTGCAATGCCAGAAACTGCAAGATTTGTCTTATGATTAACAGCATAGTTTGCTGTAGTTCTGTGACAAGAAATAGGAAAAGAATCCAGGACGTAACAGCTTAAGACATGCTTGTTTTTATGCTGTCCTGATTTTTTATATTTTGCAACTTAGATGGTTTGTTTTGGTGCTGCTGATCAAGGATTTGCTAGTGTTTTCCCATTGTCCTGCTGCTGTGCTTAATATATATCTATACTTGTTTTTAATTATGATTTGAATAAAAGAGATCTGAGGGCCATTTCTTTGGGGGGGGGGTGTGTGTGGAAGAAATAGAGTACAAGCTTCCCATTTAAAAAATGCATTGTTATAAGGTGGGTCTTCCAACATAATTATATAAGGCTCCAAATTATGATCCTATACCCATTTTACCCTGTAGTAAGCCTCACTGAAATTAATGGGCCTCACTTCTGTAAAAGATTGCATTATAAAGGTGTCCTTTCCCCATTTTCTTCTTTAAACCACTCTACGTCCGACCTCACCTGATAATTAGTTATGTGCATTCTCTTCATCAAAATAGGGTTGTGCCAGCACACTGGATGGAATTGATTTAAAAAGCATTATCTGCACCTGTGTAAATTTGTCTAGTGAAGTAATGGGTAGATGAGAGAGAAGAGAAACTAATTTTGCCAACAGTGTACTGTATATCACTTCGGTCTTTCGTCATTTGACTTCTGCTTGCTCAAATATAACTGATATACATTTAAAGCCCTTTAAAGCCCTAAACGGCCTCGGTCCAGTATACCTGAAGGAGCGTCTCCACCCCCATCATTCTGCCCGGACGCTGAGGTCTAGCGCCGAGGGCCTTCTGGCGGTTCCCTCACTGCGAGAAGTAAAGCTACAGGGAACCAGGCAGAGGGCCTTCTCGGTAGTGGCGCCCGCCCTGTGGAACGCCCTTCCAGCAGATGTCAAAGCGATTAACAACTACCTGACATTCAGAAGACATCTTAAGGCAGCCCTGTTCAGGGAAGTTTTTAACGTGTGATATTTTATTGTATTTTTGCTTTCTATGGAAGCCGCCCAGAGTGGCTGGGGAGGCCCAGCCAGATGGGCGGGGTATAAATAATAAATTATTATTATTATTATTATTATTATTATTATTATTATTATTACAAAGCTCCTCTTTACAAATTATCCCCTGTTTTGCAATACTCTTCAGATCTTATGTTACATTATGGATTCCGTGGGTGGGGCGGCGGTGGGGGGGGGGTTACTCACAAATAATAAATACAGGGATGGAAGAGGAATGACATTCACTTTTCATCATATTGGGAAATTCACACTTGGACCAAAAAAGGAAGCTATCCTTTGAAATGTGCACATCTCAAAAACAGCAGCAACAACAACCTATCCAAAAACATGGATATTTGTATTTTATTTTATTTGTTTCATAAAATTAATATGCTATATGCAATCTGTGATCTTTTTAAAAAAAATCTTTCTAATCTTAAATTCAGTTATTCACGTTTCCACATCAGGTTGTGCATGTATGTTTGTGTGTCCTCATGAAAATTCATCAGCATCTAAGTGTGAAATTTTCCTGATACACATATTTTAGTAAGCAGTTTTTGACTAATATACATGTTTTGTAAAACAACTTAGCTAACATAATGCATTGGGGTATGTTATTTTCACTGCTATATGCATTTTTATGCACATTTCCTCTGGTACATTATTTTACTGTTTGTAAATATCCTTGAGCTTTTATTACAATCAAGTATATAAATGTTAATTCAATTCATTAAACAGCACGTGTATCTCCATGCATATTACTTGACTGGAGAAAAGTGTGAATTTCATGCATATTACTTGTGAATTTTTGAAGGATGACTATGTTTCAGGTTGCATATTATTTCAAAAAGTGTGAATTATGTAGGTTTGCATACCAGGTTGAATTTCTCCCCCATCCATGCACAGAGTGTACTATGTTTTGGAATATTCTGCTGAGTGCAAAAGAGAATACAGAAATAGAAACAAAAACTTCACATTCCACAGAAATTTTACACACAAGGACCCTGCCACCTTGAACCTCTAGGCTTCATTGAATGCAGTGATTCACCCCCTTCGCCAATCAAATCAAGCTCTCCTGATTACAGTATGCAGGCGTTCTGTCCTTGCTGTGTTGTTATTCTTTAAGATGGTCACCTTCTGTGGTCATAGTTCTTCCCCCTTTTTTGTTGGTGAGCATGTTGGCTCACTAGGTAAATACATAAAACACCCACTGAGAGTGCTTGCTGTTCAGTATGGATTTATTATCTGTAAAATCCTTTCTGCAAACAATGTACTCTGCAGGATTTGTTGCCAGTGGCTTATTTCAAAACCTATTTTTGCTACTGCCTGAGGTGATTGTCTAAGGCAGATCAGAGTTCTTCATCATTTTCTTTTCTGTAATTTGTTCTGTCTTCCTTTTTCACTCGGCTACATGACATACCAATCCCTTGATATGACTGATGGAACTGGGTGTGACGTCTCACATGTCATCCTGTAATAGCTGACCGGGGAAGAAAAAAGTTGTGGCATTTTCAAAACTTTTAGGTTGTCTAAGTGGATTTGCTGAAATTCAATTTATACACCAGCACTTACACTCTCCCCCCCCCCAAAAAAAAATGTCTCTTAAGAGAGGAGGCGAATCCACATTGAGGATGAAGAGATGAAATGTCCTGGTAAAAATGTATAGCTAGATATGCCTCTTCCATAGAAATCTAAAGTAACCCAAATTGGGCAGTAACCCAAATTGGGCATTTGAGTTCTTCATTCTTTTCTGTAATTCTTGTGTCCCCTGTCTGTTATATGACATATCTCAAAATCTGGACCTTAAAGGGAAAACTGCTCCTTACATGCAAACACATAGACCGAATCCCTCATATGTATCCTTTTGTTCAATGCTGAGATGCTCTGATTCTGAGTGGAGAAGTAAAGGAAAAGAAAGACTCCTTAATCATTTCCCCTTGTATTTTTTCCACCTGAAATTTCCACCTGAAAGTAACTTTGAGCAGAAAAGTGGGATATGGGGTTAAGCACTCTCTCCACATGTCAACCTCACTCAGAATTATAGCTCCTTGAGATTGCTTTTCATTAAAAACGAAAACTGTCAAGACATTACCTTTACTTATAAGGTCTAGGTTGCATATAATGTGCTCTGATGTTGATTGCCATTCCTTTAATGCCTGTGAAACCATTCCTGCCCCCTGCCCCCAGCATGTTGTTAGTTTCTGTTTGCCACTGAGCAGCTGCTTAGAGTCACAAGGCTCTGTTTACATTCCAGAGACAGTACAGGCTGTTGGAAGTCTCACGGGAGACGGGATGTGACATTAGTGGTTTCCTGTTCCTTTGTTCCTTTGTTCCTGTTGCTCTCTGCTTTCATAGAGAGAGGATGTGTTTTCCTTTGCTGTCTGCATAGAAGATAATAAAACTCTTTAGCCATGTAGCTCATACTATCTTATCCTTCCGCATGCTGCTGGAATCTCTGCTGAATGGGGGAACGTGCCTTGGAGCCTTATCAGAGGCTCAGGTCATTAATTATCGTCGGAGGCGATTCCAAAGGACTCGGCTGGAGGAAAATGAGCTTTATCAGCTTGGCCAAGTGCAGATTCTGACACGTCACACCGCCATCTTGGAAATTTCACCAAGAGCTTTATCAGCTTGGCCAAGTGCAGATTCTGACACATGTCACACCGCCATCTTGGAAATTTCACCAAGAGCTGTTCATACAATATGTCACGATCATTACTGCCTCAAGCTTTGGAGATACTTTCAGAGCAACGCTCCCTTTCTCAGGTGGTGTCTGTGGGTAAGACTTGCAACAGAACCTGAACAGGATGAAACATCTGAATATCACAAAGTGGTCACAAAGATAAAGCGGAAATCCTTACCAGGGTTTCCATTGATTGGTAAAGAATATGAGAACTAGTTTTGCCATCCCTGTTGCATTTTAGTATGTTACACTGTCCATCCTATGGTAACTTATGCCCATGTTATCCCTTTCTTATGGCTAAAGATGGTAGATCTTACGGCATAAAACAGAGAAAACGTTTTCAGTGAAATGCAATGGGAAATAGTCATGCCAAACATATGACCCAAAGTGAGTGTGGCTCAATATTCTACCTCCTAATAAAGATATTCGGAGAGAATATCTAGCTAAATGTCAGGGTATGCTAACAGAACAGACTTCACTGTCACTGGAGTGAGTTACTTAAAAAAGGCAAGTGCTGGAATATGGCATTTTTAAACGAAGCCATCACAGCATCAGGCTACACAAACTTAATTCAGTTAATATTCCAAAGGATACATCACTCCCACAAAATGATGTGTTGCATAACCCTGAGCTCCTTCTCCTGTAGGGAGAAGACACACTGACAATGGAGTGAAAAATCATTAGGATACCTGCATTGCAGTGAGCAATTGTTGCTTCCTTGGAACTGAATGGCAGGACCCCACTTGCCACAAGGACTATATCATTCATTTCTTATGATGTATGCCAGAGTCGGTCAATTACTGCCAGAGCTCAAAGGCTGTGTTTTTTATAGAGCAAAAGATGCACTCCATTGAAAAAGTGAGGGAGGGAGAGAGAGAGAGAAAGAGAAAAGGGGAAAGCTGCAGAAAGAGAAAAAAAGGGAGAAGGCACAAGAATGCCTTATCAGCTCTTTCAACCTTAGACTAGAGAACTCACTCAATTTAGCATCCATAATATCTCCACAGTGCTATAAATAAAGATATGGGCTTGCCATGTGAGAGGCAAGAGGGGAAGGGTGAGGGAATAAGTTAACACACACAAACACAGAAAGGGTAACAAATGTTTGGTGAAACGAGCCAATTGTTTGCTTGCTCTGTCATCCAAGCCAGAAATATGTACATGTATGTGGTGTGTGTGTGCATTTAGAGCATTTGCTTTGCATGCAGAAGGTCCCAGGCTTCACCCACAATATCTCAAGGTATTTGCTGAGGGATACTTCCACTGTGAATTCCGGAGAGCCATTGCCAACCAATGTAATAAAGCCTTAGGTAGATGGACCAATGGCCTGGCTCAATTCAAGGCACCTTTTAAAGCACCCAATTAAGCACCCAATTTATAATATCTGCGAAAAGGCAAGCAGCTCTCAGTATATGCAAGAATAATTCTGCAAGAGAAATTATATGGCATTTCCCTCATCTACCCAGGTGTCTTTTCTGCATAGGAAGCACAATGCCCCTAGCAGCTTCCTTCTGTCTTAGGTTTCTAATGTAGCAGAGAGACAGAATCGCAAGCTTAAAGTGCCAACAGCCAGCAGCTTTCTAGTGGCATCATTTTGTTTTCTGCTGTTGTTGTGTAAAAAAAAACAGCAGCAAAAACCCAGCAAGGAAGATTCTCATGTCTCCCACCCCACCTGCAAATGGTTGTCTCATTTCTTATGGATTATCTAATTCTCACATCACCGCCTGCATTTTCCCCCCTTTTCACAGCTTTCTATCTTTGTGAAACATTAAGGCTGATATGCCATACATGTTCATTTTTATGCCTGTACTTGAACTACTCACTCTGTTCGGCTGCTTCGCTCTGATTTTTTTTCTTCTATACCAAGGCACCCGCTCTGCAATCCCCTGATACAGGAGGGCTGCCAAACTGCTGCAGGCTTTCTGAACATTACAGCCCTGCAAAATGTCAAATGATCTTCCAGTGAAGCTTGCTGGCTCAGTGGTATCTATTCATATGCTTGGAACATCTCCCTCTGGGCTTCCTCGAGCTTTCTCTTCTAATCCTTTCGTTCCCTCAAGAGCCCATCACTTGGCATATTGATTTCGCAACCCCCTATTAGCCAGACCAGGCATGGTATTCTCAGCTGAGCTGGTTCCACAAGCTCCTCAAGACTCCTGATGCAGCCTGTGATCCAGGAAGCAAAGCCATGCATTTGTCGCAAAAATCCTGCTTATTCTGTGTGGGGAATGGCAGGCATTTACTGCACTTTCAAAACATCTTATACAAGTTTGGATGGAACACTAATGCAAATTTGTTGATGCTACCTATAGAGATGGGGAGGGGTGGAACATAGAGACAGGGTCTTTGTTAAACATTAAGCAGAAGAAAACTAGAACAATCCACTTCAGTATTTAAATTAATTCAAATGATTAATTAATTAGTTCGACATTTACTTTGTTCTTTAATGAATAGTTTTTCACCACCTGTGTCTACGGTTTCTTGTCCCTTCTGGGCTTGATAGCTCCTCAACCCTCATGGGAAACTTCCTGTATAATTGCACAATACAATGTAACCTTTATTTGAGGATCCAACTTGATGTGCCGATCTGCCTCATTTCCCCAAAGATTGCTGCTGTTCTTTTGCCATGTGAAGCCACTGCTTTTCAACTACGACTTTCACATTCTTCCTTCCCAACATTTCTTAGTCTTTTGTTGTCTTATATTCACATCTGTTTTTGCTTAGACATTTCCTTCTGTGACCTCTTTCTCTTGTGATTTTGATCCTTACTCCTTTAATTGTTGTTGTTGTTACTATAGGTATTCTGGGTTCCTGTTCTATTTTATTTGCAAGTATAATTATTCCTTCCCAAATAAGTCTGTAATAGTTATGTTCGAGCTAAGAACCAGAAACAGAGGCAGAATGACTATCAAAGGACTGGAGTGCAATTCCAGTGACAGCTGAGATTCCTTTAAGGCAGGGAGATAGGGAGCCTCAGGTTCCAAGGAACAAATGTGGCCCTTGGGACTCTCCTAGGCCATGACCTCTCTCCTCAAGCCACACCCTTCACTGGTCCTGCTCCATGTCCTCTTCAACTGATTGCCTAGAATTTGTCTGAATGGAGGTTGTGTGTTGCTTTGTGAATGTCAAAACATTTGAGTTTTGTGTGGCCAGAATGTAACCTCCTGTAGAAAAGTGAGAGTCATATGTGTTTCTCAGCTCACTTTTCCCTCTTCCTGCCTACCCCTGGCATGTACACACACACACCAGGTTGGCTATCCTGAAGTGTGGGCTTCAGATTGAAAGAGGTTCTCCAACCCTGCCTAAAGAGACTGAGAAGCACAAGGCTTGCACCAATCAATCTAGGAGGAACTGTCAGAATTCATGGTCGATCAGAGGTATGTGCCTATCTCTCCAGGCACCGGCTGAATTCTTTCGACCTCCCTCCGGCGACTCCCGGCAGGAAAAACACACGAGGTCCGTTCCGGCGATTTTCCTCAGGCTGTGAGAAAAACACACCAACTGCTTCTCCTCCTCCCTGCTCTCCAGCATATCCCAGGGAGGGGAATCAGACACAGACAGAAATGTATCTACATGTTTTTTATTCCTGTCTTCAGCAGTCAAACAGTGAAAGATGTCTGCTCTCTTCAACAAACAGAGAGAAACTCCAAACTCCACCCATGTACATCCTGTACAGGTCATATGACACACACACTGAGCTAACATCCGGTGCTCAGTACAGAATGGACTGCCCCTTTGTTTCCATGGCAACAGTCACAAACATCCTGTCTGGCTTTGCAGCCACAAGCAGCTGACTGAGCTGCTGGAGCCTTTGCTTGCTGCAGCATTGCTGCTTTAGAATAACATACTCCCCCTAAAGTATCAATGCGTGCTGCGAGCAAAGCGTCATCCAGAGAAGAAAACAAACAGTTGTTATACTTATAACACTCCCCTGTTGTTTCAGTTCCACCCTTGGAACTACCCGCCACTGGTTTTACCAATGTACCTCTCTGGTTGTGTGACTTCAAAGGAATGAGTGCATCTGCATTACCTTGGTTAGCAACTCTCTGTTGTGCCTTTGTCTCTGACTCAGACACAGCTTCAATTTGACCTTGGTCGTTTACAACAGCAACACATGCAATAGCTTGGTTGGCAAACTTATTTGAATACCTCTTGGGTGGTACACCCTTCGTTGCTCTCTCAGACCTACGTAAGAGGTGCTGCTCTCCCTTGCTTTCTGGTTCAGCCTCTGAACTCTCTGAAGAACCAGTACTAAGCTTAATCAGTGGGTCATCCTCCTCTTCTGAGGGTCTAGTCATTACGTGAGATTTCCTCTCAATGACTGTGACAACTGAGCTGTCTGAGCTATCGCTGTCATCATCAGTACTACTGAACTCAATAAGATCAAACTCATCATCATCATCATCAGAATCATCATCATCACCTGTGGGAAATATGTGAACAATCACTCTCTCCTGTTCAGGAGCACTCTCTAGGAATTTTGTGAGAATCACCTGTCCAGATTCAGACAAAATTACTCTGTAGAGACCCTTTTCATAACCCACAAAAATGCCTCTGGCATTCTTTACTCCACCTGGAGCTTCTGTCCTCACATGAGACCCAAAAACCTTGAAATGGGCAACAGAAGGTTTTCTGTGGAACAGTTTCTCAAAAGGAGAACATCCCAAGTCTTTTGAAACCTTTCTCAACCACGTGTAACAAAATGACATTAGTGACTCAGCCCAGTACTCATGTGGCAGATGTGAACTAAGCAATTGCGCATGCATTCCCTTTTGCAATTCTTTGTTCACCCTAACACAAACACATCTGTTCCAAGCTTCTTCGGAAGCTGCAATTTTGTGTCTTATCCCTTTCTTCTTCAGGAACCTCTGGAAATCCTGTAAGAGAAAAATTGGCTTCTCATCTGTGCAAAGACAATCTATGTCAGCATCATGCATATTTTTAACCTTATCACAAAACTCTTTAAACCTTTCTAAGGCTTCTTTCGGTCTCTCCAAAAGATAAATCCAGACAAAACCTGTAAAAGAATCAACACATATTAGGTAATACTTTGCATTGCCTCTAGATGGTGCTAAAGGACCAATCACATCAGCATACACCCGCTGAAATGCCCTGTCGACCCTTGAGGTGACCTGCTTGGCGTTCTTCTTGGCTACACCTGCAAAAGAAATCATGTTAGAATCACAAGAATTACATTCCATGTAATCACTTTGATTAAAAGTCAACAAATACAGTCCATCTTTCTCTTTGGCAGAAAGATACAACTCTCCATCTTTGTAGATCTCGCAGTTCTCATCATCATAGGACAGTTTTAGTCCCTTCTTGGCGATCTGCGAAACGCTGAGCAGATTGTACTTCAACTCTGGAACCAAATAAACATTGTTTATAGTCAAGTTCAGACTTTTAAGATACACAGTCCCAATTCCGGTCGCTTCTAGCTCTTGACCGTTGGCTTGTTGTACAACGAAGCTTTGCTTCTTAAACGACAAAAACAAATCCCTGCGATGGGTCATGTGAACCGTCGCTCCCGTGTCTAAAACGAAGGAATTCCCCACTTGTGGTGTGGCTTTTAGGGACATCAAAGCCTTTGCAGGCTTCGCCTGTGACTTGGCATGACTTCTGCCTGACGCCTCAGACTTCGTGGAGCTTCCCTTGGCTCCTTTGTTCTGACGTGGCTTCTTGCAGTACCGCTGAAGATGCCCAGTCTGTCCACAATTGTGGCATCGGACAACGTTCAAAGCTACAGCGTCTCCTCCAGTAGCTACAGCAGTGGGGGTGTCTGAACTCCGTTCTTCCCTCCCCCTGTCCTTGACTTCCAGGGCGGCAAGTCTGTCATGTTCACAAAGAACCACGGCAAAGACCCTGTCCGCCGTTAGATCAGCTGCTGGGAGAGACCCCAGCTGACTGGCAACCGTTTTGTAAGTCCGATTCAGGCTGTTGATCACCATGAAGCAAAACCCTCCTGCAGACGGAAATTGCGTTCCACCATCTGCTGACGCAGAAATTTCATTTCCGTCAGGTGCGCTTGAACATCTCCATCAGGCGCAAGCCTCAGGTTAGTCAGCTTTTCAAAATACAGCAACGCTGAAGAACCTGCATCTCTCTGATGTGTCCTTCTCAGCGTGTCCCAAACATCTTTCGCGTGCTGTAAATCTTGTATATGAATAAGCTGAGAGTCTGACATGCACAGAATTATAGCGGTTCTGGCCTTCACATCCTGTGACTCCCAAACAGGCGTTGGTGCTGCAGGGATGGGGTTCTCAATCACCCCAAACAGTCTCTGATTCTGCAGCAAGGCCTTCATCTTAATAGACCAAGATGCATAATTCTCATTGGTCAGAAGGGGCGGAGAAGGCAGACCCCCCCCCTTCTTGGCATCCATTTTGAGTCCTTGCATTGACTCTCAAACACAAGCCTCTAAAATCCAATAGCTGGCTTGTTTACACTCTGTGCACCTGGCAGCTCTAACACTGGCTGCTTGGAAAGTCCCTTCCAACAGTTCCTTTGTAAGGGCCTAGTCTAAACACGAGCTGTTTTAGCCTCTCTGGGCACAGCCTGACTTCCAGCCCTTATCTTGAAACTGGCCTGCGTTGCTAAGCAACCACATTCCTTTCCTTGGACAGGAAAAACCACAGGAATGTGTGGAATGCAGACTCTTCTCTCTCGGAGCTGTTTTTCCCAAACGTTGCTCCCGTGAAGCAGAGAATTAAGCCATCTGCATACACACTCTTAAGCCCGAAAATCTCATACCTGGGCTCCGTAGCTTGGCTTTCAGCTTCTTCTGGTCAGCTTCTAGCTGCAGAGAATCAGCCTCCATCTCAGGCTTCCATGGAGAGGGATGAAAATAGCAGCTCTGCTCCTATTTCTGCAGACTTCCATGGATCGTAGAAACCATCCTCTGCTACCAATGTCAGAATTCATGGTCGATCAGAGGTATGTGCCTATCTCTCCAGGCACCGGCTGAATTCTTTCGACCTCCCTCCGGCGACTCCCGGCAGGAAAAACACACGAGGTCCGTTCCGGCGATTTTCCTCAGGCTGTGAGAAAAACACACCAACTGCTTCTCCTCCTCCCTGCTCTCCAGCATATCCCAGGGAGGGGAATCAGACACAGACAGAAATGTATCTACATGTTTTTTATTCCTGTCTTCAGCAGTCAAACAGTGAAAGATGTCTGCTCTCTTCAACAAACAGAGAGAAACTCCAAACTCCACCCATGTACATCCTGTACAGGTCATATGACACACACACTGAGCTAACATCCGGTGCTCAGTACAGAATGGACTGCCCCTTTGTTTCCATGGCAACAGTCACAAACATCCTGTCTGGCTTTGCAGCCACAAGCAGCTGACTGAGCTGCTGGAGCCTTTGCTTGCTGCAGCATTGCTGCTTTAGAATAACAGGAACTAGGGTTCTACACCCGAAGCCTGGGTGTTCAGGTCATGCAGACAGGTGAAGCTGCCAGTGTCCCATTGCGCCCTTCTTCCCAATATTCTCCTAGCCAGTGCTTTTTTTCTAAAAAAATGTTTAGGGATGCTCTCATTTTGACTCAAGAAAATCACCATTTTATAGTTCAAATTGGGAAAAATAAATACAGTAAATGGACAAAGAACATGAATTACCTCATATTACACAGCTGACATCTCACAGCAACGTCCACATTGTCATGAGGTTGTGTGCACTAACATCTTCCCTCCTATTTCCAACTCCTACTTCACACATTAAATGCTTGCTTCCGTCAGACTCGGAAAACATCATGACAGGAAATGAGGCCTCCATGGGGGGTAGCAATGGAACTGATGATTCACCATGCTAGAGAAGAAACTAAAAATTTTAATTTTTTTTAGTTTCTTCTCCCATTAGATTCACAAAATGTTTAGGGGTATGCGTACCCCTGCGTACCCCCATTTTAAAAAAAACCACTGCTCCTAGCAAACAGGCTGGTGTTGTGCATTTCAGTGAGCAATCTGGATCCGTAACTGCTAGCTACAGGATTACTTTCTGGAAGTGGGACCCAGTGAAGTGATGGGCTCCTTTCCTTCTTCTCCTCCCACCTGGTGCCACCACTCCCCGCTGAGAACACAATTATCTCCTGCCACAAGATCTCATATATATATATATATATATAACCTCTGTCATTTTTACTGATTGATTTTATTTGCTTTGCATATTCAAAAGTTGTATCTAGGTTCAGGCAGCCTCAATCGCAGAATGCTGTCATTTTTATTACAAAAATTAGGTTACAAATGCAATGATCACTTAGGCTTTCAAGAAGTAGAAACCGCAGTTTTGAAATTATTCTGGTGGTGGGTTAACTGCTACCATAATTTCAGTTCACTTTCTTAGATCTGACATTCTGACATGAGCAAAGAAATTTTTGTGCAAACAACTCAAAGGGCTTTAAAGAATCTTTGACAGAAACTGGGGGTGGAGATTTATGGATTAACATTCCCTTAAAATCACTTACTAGGAATAGAATGTTTGGGACATGGGAAATGGCAATATAACCATCTTCCATTCTGTCAATATCAGCATCTCATAATAATATCCGGGGAGAAAAAGAACAGTGTAATTACTTTCTTACATTTGGCAGAAGATAAATAGTGAGCTGTGTTTACTCAAATATGTTAATCAAGTATGGCAATTAATTTAAAATCAACTGATTATTTGCAAGTTATGGAAGAAACCATCCTTGTTAATAAATATCTTTTCACATAATTTATTTTTGCCAACTTCAATGTCTATTAAAATATTAGAGATCAATTATTAATGCACTTAGGCTTAAAAATGCATATATGGACATCAATTGCAAATGTTTCATTCAGTTTAAATGCATTGTGAATTCAATTCCATGCCTAATATTTGGCTGACATTTGGGGAACTTGACTGAAGGCTGTGCAGTGGGAATGGAAATCTTCAGGAATTTTCTCCAGATGCAACATTAACATTTTATATATTTCTTTGAAACGCCTTGCTTATAAACAGTATAGCAATGCCCAAAAAATATCCTTTCATGCAAACAAATGCTTGCACAGAATTTTTCACTGTATCCAGTGCTAGTCATAATACTCAAAGTAAACCCACTGAAATCAATATCAACTTAGATCTGACGAGTTCAGTGGGTCTACTTTGACTTCAGTGGGTCTACTTATTTTTTGCAATAAGTGAAAATACAGGTTCCTTCATGCAAATAACCATTGCTAGAATAGTGACCATTCAGTCAAAAGAGGCTTCATAATTATTTGAGGGGGTGGAGCTATTTCTCCCACACAACATGTGAAAAATAGAAACAAGAAGTTCCCAATGCATCACTTACAGTGTGTAAATAAAATTGGGTAATTCAGAACTCCAGAATTTGGGGAGAAACATGGATAAGGAGAGTTTCTCTAGAGGTTCTCAGTATCTATGGAGAGATACGGAGAGTGACAAGTTATGGCAGTATTCATGGAAGAAGTAATCCATATGGAGCAATGGAGCCCTGGTTATAGTGAATCAGGCCATTGACATGTATAGCCTAGAGTCTACCAAGGTTCAGAGTGCAATGCTGAAGAGTCTCCAGCTATGGAGTCAAACCAGGTTTACGGTCCTGAATCTTACCCTGGAGATGAGACCACTGAGCCTGTGACTGAGAGACAGGAGCACACACAGCAACCGACTACCAGCATCTAGAGGTCCACAGCCAGGGCCCACATGGGAACCTTCCACTAAACCCAAAAAAACCAGTGGCTCCCACCACACTACACCCTGCCAGTCCAGTAGTTCTCACCAGAAGAGAGTCATGGAATGGGGAATGCCCAACTTCAGGCCAGATTATTGATACTTTAAGGCTCTAAAGTTATCTGCAAGGGGACAGGTAGCCCAGGGACAAATCTCAGATCAACTTATATTGGGGTAAGTTGCTCACTTGGGTTGGATCCACACTCATCTGGTTTCTGAATATTTTGGAAGTCAAACGGACTTCCAGAATGGATTCCATTCAGCTTCCAAGGTACGACTGTATTCTGAGAGATAAATGTGTATTGTAAGAAAATATATTTAAAAATAAATAAGTATTAATTTCTATGCAGACGGGGGAAATCACAGATTGATAAATATATGTGTTGGACTAGACTTAAAAAGCAAATACATGTGAAAGTTAATGGATCGTCCTCATCCCATCCCTAGAGGAACCACAGAGGTGTTCTAAATACATATCTTCCTGTTTTCCTTTATGTCATTTTAGAGAGTTTAAGCCTATCATGAGCCAGTTGTGCAGCTACCAAGACATCATAAATATAGTTTCTGAGCCTTCTTAGTGTTTTCTCACATAACTGGCTTTCCACAGGGCAGAAACAACATGTAGAGGCTTTTCAAGTACTTACCCTGCAGCTATCAATCGCTCAGTTGGAACTGGCCCTAATACAGAATCTATCCATCATATTACAAGTCATTAAAGGTACATTCAGCACTATGCCCTACTGCTGTTCCCGAATCATCCCTCGGCAATACCGCAAAGAGTCTTTTCAATCACACAAAGAGAAAGCATCACATTTTGCCAACACGTGGTGTGTGTGCTTTGTTTTTTTTGTGGGATATGTTAATATGAAATACAGTACACATGACTGTTGCAGTAAAATTGTGTAAGCGCTGTATATCTACAACCACTTAGGTTTACAACAAAATGCATTCCTTTTTAATATCATCACGAACTCAATAGCAAAAATTGGATTTATTTTTTAAAAATGCTTTCAAAACTTTGTGCATATTCTAGCCAAAGCTCCTGTTACAAACCAATTACTATATGTGGGATGGATATGGGGATGTTTAAAGAACTCCGTGAGCAAAGGGGGAAAGATTTTGTGAACATGAGGCTTAAACACCACTAAATTGCTCTGGAGTTAGAATGGGATATGATTGTTTCCTCCAGGGAATTGAAGCACCAAATTAATATGAATGAAAATAATTCTCAAATATCAAAGTCTAATCTTCTACACTGTTGTGATTACATACTTTTTGGATTTTTGTTAATATGCCTGTGCCTGTTGAGACAAAGTGTAGTGGATTATATTTTACTCCCTGTCACTTTCAGAAGCAAATGTCTCCACACTTTGCTTACACTTATGAATGTTAAGTGCAGAAATTTGCATTGATATGAAGGCATATTTACAATATGTGTGCATGTGAGTACTCTATGTGCATGTGTGCTCTTATCATTTTAGACTGGGATGGGGCACTCAAAGAAATCCAAAGTTAAAATAACTGAACTAACAAACAGTTTATCAATAAAGGGTGGCCAACGTGGTGCCCTCCAGATATTGCTAGATCCCAACACCCATCAGCCCCAGCCAGCATAACAATGGCCAGGAATGATGGGAACTGTAGTCCAACAACATCTAGAGAGCCACTGACACACACACACACCACATCCCTGTCCTTGGGATGTCTGCCCCATCCTGCCTCATGTTGGCTATCCCTCAATTCTCTTTCCCCTTTTCTCTCTCAGCAACTCTCTCTCCACAACAAAGTTCTGCTTCAAAAATTGTCCAAGAAAACCAGTTTCCCTTTATCTTCTTTATCAGTTAGCATTTGACCATTACAACAAGCAGATTATCTGGGGTTCTAGCCCCCTTTGCTTCCCCTTTTCTAGGAACCTTGAGTGCCAGCAGAAAAGCCTATCTATACGACCCAGTCCTCCATAAAAAACAACTAAGAATCTTGTGGCACATTATTTTCTTCAACAGACCAGGGTGCTTATTCATTTGGAAATCCTCCATCAGAGGAAGAGTATATGGGTTCCTGGATGCCTCTTTTCCATGCAGGACATCATAGACAACAAAGCAGTGGAGAGCACAGAGAAAGAGGGAGAAAAAGAGAAGCATCCCAAAGGACCTCTTCCTCCATTCAAGGCCTCAACAGTGGAGAAACCTAGATACACACACACACTAGAACTCTAGACCAACCTCAGCATGCCACACTAGTGAGAACTGAACATAAGAAGCAGACAGACAACTGTAGGGTTGCCATATATCGAAAAGTGAAAATCTGGACAGAAACGTTGTTGAGCTGTGGTTGGCAACCCTAGCACAACTGATCTGTCTAGCAACAGCTCTCCAGAGTGTAGACAGAGGACATTCCCAACCCTAGGGCTGGCCCACCCATGAGACACACTGATACAGCTGCTTTGAGCAGGGGAATCCAAGGGGGTGCCATTGCCACAGGTGCCCCACCCGCTGCTGCCAGAGATGCAAGATGTCACTGGGACCCAGAAGCTGTGGCCACAACCGTACAACTCCAGTAAGTGAGACTATGGCAGGGGTAGGGAGGAGGGCAGTGAAGAGGGACATAGCTCCCCTTCTATGCGTGCTGGATTTTAAACCTGATACCTTCTGCATGAAATGGAAATGCTCTACCAGTGAGCTACAGCCCTTTCTTTCAGATTGTAGCATCTATCCCAAAGGCTTCTCTGCTTTTTTCAAGATATCAATAGTGGGAGGAGGCGAAACCTCAAAATATGTACCCCAGATCACCTCAGCAGGCCACACCAGGGACAACTGAAAGTTAGGCATGTCAAGCATGTCTCTTTAAAAAGAAAACAATAGGTTCTATTTGCTATGTCCATAGATAGACTCTGTCTGAAGCCTGATATGTGGATAGAAAGAAAGAAAATTCCCAGTGGGAAATGTCTGCCAGCTAACAGTGCATTAGCATGGTTCTTAAGGACACTTAAAGGTGAAAAGGAACTATTCATTGCTCTCAAGAAAGTATCTAATCAGCTTTGCTAGCTGTTGTAACTCTGCATTTTCACAGTTTGAGGAGGCAACAGTAAGTGTAGCTTTTAAATCAACTATGGCATTTCCCCCCTGTATCTAACAGAAACAAATAACAATGTTCTAACCATTACAGTATTCATCATAGATGTGAAGGTAATTTCTTAAGGTGATGGCTTAAAATTCAGCATAGGAGCTCTGAACTGGCATGTGAAAAGATGGTCAGCCACAGTCATCATTCTGGTGGTTTGACCTAATACCAGTGGACCATACATTTGTAGCAGCATCACAAGTTTCTGGCTGAAAAATCCCGGTTTCTTATCTTGCTGATGTTTAATATTGATCAAGGCACACACAATAACTTTGACAGTCTTCTTGAATAATTACACAGTTGTGTCTGACTTTTTCTGATTGAAATTCTGGGTAAGTGCTGTGTGCACGGAATGTGCAACACTAGAGAAAGTATCGAAACTTTAGTGTTTTTGCTCAACCCATCATCCAGCAACTTCATAAAGTATCATTTTGACAACAGGTGCATAATCCATCAATATATAAATTTCAGTTCAAGTAATCTAAATGCAACCTAGAAAATCTATGCCACACCCCAAAACTCTAGGAAAAAGCATTAAATATATCATCTCTATGTGTTGACTAGGGCTTCCATAGAACACCCAGCAGTGAGTTGATATAAAAAGTACCGTATTTTTCGCTCTATAACACGCACCTGACCATAACACGCACATCGTTTTTAGAGGAGGAAAACAAGGGAAAAAACATTCTGAATGAAACAGTGGATGTATCATTTTTGTGCTTCATGCTGTGGCCACAGACATGTGATCTGATGGTGAATTTGGGGTGACCCAATGCAAAAATCTTGAGGATCCATGTAGATCCATGCTTTGTAACCACATTTTTGCACCATTGCAGCCCCAGGCAACAGTGGGTGCGTGATTTTGGGGGGGGCAGGCTGTAGCCATGGACACGCTATGTGCTCTGATGGTGAATTTGGGCTGACCCAATGCAAAGATCCTGAGGATCCATGTGGATCCATGCTTTGTAACCACATTTTTGCACCATTGCAGCCCCAGGCAATAGTGGGTACGTGATTTTTGGGGGGCAGGCTGTAGCCATGGACATGCTATGTGCTCTGATGGTGAATTTGGGCTGACCCAATGCAAAGATCCTGAGGATCCATGTGGATCCGTGCTTTGTAACCACGTTTTAAGTGGGGAGGGAAGGAAAAATATAGAAGGGACAAGGAGCACGAGAGGGGTGTGCGGAGAAGCAGCTGGCTAAGAATGCAGGAGAGGGGTTTAAAGGGGGGGGGAAAGGAAGGCAAAAGTCCACCCACCCACTCAAGCCAGCCCCCCCTCTCTCTCTCTTATCTGCATGTTTTCCGCTGCCTGCGAGTCCCCAGACGCAGCAGCAGCAGCAGCACCGGAGCGGACACTCTGCTTTCCTCTCTACTTGCCTGGAGGGGAGGGGATTTCACTGCTCTTTGTTCCGTCTGAGCAAACAGCAACTGAAACAGAACAGGGTGGGCAGTAAGACCCTGAGGCAAAATGCAGGAAAGCAGCAGCCTTCTCTCCTCCGTGACAGCACAATATGATTTTTGCCTGATTTTTGCCATGCACTTGGGACAAACGGCTCCAGGGACCACACATTCGCTCTATAACACGCACAGACATTTCCCCTTACTTTTTAGGAGAAAAAATCTGTGTGTTATAGAGGGAAAAATACGGTATCTTACAGAAAAACCTATACACGTCTACTTCAGAAGACAGCTCAGTTGACTTCAATGGCATTTACTTCCAAATAAGTGGGCACAGGATTGTAGATTTTAGGTATTCTATGGAACTTCTTTACATTGTCAAATGGTTAGGCAACATTTCACACCAGAGGCTCACCAAGAAATTAGTGCGGACCCTTTAAGTAAGTATTTCATTTCTATTTCATCTTTTTGACAAGGAACTCAAGGTGGCATAGGTGGCATGGTTAATGGCCGAAGGTCACTAAGTGAGCTTCATGACTGAGCAGGGATTTGAACTCTGGTCTGCAAGGTTCTAGCCCAACACTCTAACCTGGAGCCAGCCCAGCCATTAGGCAGGATGAGGCCACTGCCTCAAGTGGCAGCATGCTCATGAGATCTCACCTCAAATCACTCAAGATCTTGAGGAGTATGGGAGATCTCATTCAATTTTGGGTGAGATCTCACCTCAAACTGGCACGATATTGCCTGAAATCAGTGCCAATGGTGGCAGCGCTTCTCCACCAGTGGTGGATGTAGCAAGGCGTGTGTTTACTTCAGGCCAGGAGGTAGTGGCAGAAGCAAGGTAGGTGGTGGTGGCAGTGGTGGAGCAAAGCAGCAGTCTCCCCTGCACTGATCACTATGCCAGACTGGCTCTTAATGATACCATAGAGAAGAGGCAGAATGTTCTAGCTTACAAATGGATGGACACATGAAACTTACACAGACTGGAAATAAGCTGGTATGTCTCTCCCTTGCCACAGTGGTCGAGCTCACACATTGCATGTGGAAGGTCCCACAGCCAGTTATAGGCATCTTTTTGGCAAGGCTAAAACCCTGGAAAGTCACTGCCAGTCAGTGCAGACAATGGTGAGCTAGATGAAATAAAAGTCTGGCTTTGTTAAAGACAGTGCAGGCAATATTCAGAACAAAAGCAAAACTCAGAACAGAAGGCAGCTTTCTATCTTTCATTTCCCATGCATTGTGACTGTGGCAATATTTGGAACTGCCCACTTGAAGATCTCTCTCTCTCTCTCTCTCTCTCTCTCTCTCTCTGTGTGTGTGTGTGTGTGTGTGTGTAAGAGAGGGAGGGAGGGAGGGAGGGAGGAGGGAGAGGAGCCTCAACAATTTACTTCAAGGCTTAATTGGAAAGGATTTCACATAAGGAAAAGTTTCACTTGTGTTCCTGTGTGTCTCCTGTGGCTTTATCCATTTTTTAAATACTTGGGTTTTCTTTCGTAGGTGCACTGAGAAAAGATGGCTATTCAGTAATGAGTTGCGAAATGCCCTATCCAGTAACTTACAGGAAGTGAATACTTACAGTAAAACTGACAAGATAATAGGCAGCATGCTGAGATAGACCTGTGCTGGTCACATTACAGATACAGAAATTAGCTCATTATAACAATTCAACTGTTTCTTAAAAGAAAAAAAAAAAAACCCAAAACTTTCTTCTCTACAAAGGCATGGAATTGAGGTTCAGGTATGTGCTGTGTGTTTATTAGGCCTGTCAGATGATTCATTGGTTGATTAATCAAATGCCTTTTTAACTGATGATTCAATAAATTAAGTAATTAAATTTAAAGAGATACATATGACTGAAACCTCAGTATAGTTCCCAGATTGTGTATGAATGCTTTAGTTCAAGAATTAGCCCTAGAAATTTCCCTTGCGAAACTGGAATTCAGGAGGAATAGACCACGGGAGAACCAGAACAATGCAGGAATTGGGCTGGGGAAATAATCTCTTATTAAACATATGCTGACACTTGCACTACATCCCCTCTCCTCCCCAGTCACAAAATTAGAAAATTCGTCTAGGACGGATTGAAAAATGCTATCATCTATACTATTTCTGATCACAGCTTCCTGTAGTGAGATCTAGTCTAGCACTCTTTCTTACCTACTATATGTATTTTTTTACATGTAGACCCTTGAAATCAATGGGTTCTGCTCAAGAGAAATAGATCATAGTATTGGAAGGGACCATGAAGGATCATTTAGTCCAAACCCCCTGCGATGCAGGAACATTTTGCCCAATGTGGAACTCGAACCCACAGCCCTAAGGTGAAGAATCTCATGCTCTACCAACTGAGCTATACAAATGTGGAGAATCACCTGGTTACTTTCAAGCTAAAACTGCAATCCTGGGCTCAGTTACTTGGGAGAAGGTCCATTAAACTCAATGTGACTTAATTTCAAGCAGGCATATACAGGGGATTTTGCATTGTCTAAATCAAGGTATTGGCACATTTTAAAAACCAAGACAGAAAGTAATAATGCATGAAGTTTAGCACTATGAAAGACTAGAAAGCAGTGTGCTTGATTTACATACTCTACTTATCAGTTTCCGTTAATGCAGCCATCACCATTAAACTATTAATTTTCTATTTCTTAACTCTAACAAATGATAATGCCATTCATTCATTAACACTGGAAAGTGAAAAATATTGACCCATTAAACCTTTGATGAATCCACTCTAAGAGATAATTCTTCTCTGTAAGTTTGTTCTTAATTCTAGCTTGTCTGTGTGATTGGTTTTATTTTTGGAAGGGATTTCTAGTCTTCAGTGCACACAACTAATATTCCCACTCTCCTACTCCAGAGACCAGCACTATACAACCATTCACATCAGGAACACATTGTGATGAGACAGAATATAGATACTGTATGCATGCTTTGAGTAACTCCTTTGGAAGAGAAAAGCAGGTGGTTGCATCCAACTAAACTATTCCAAGTAGACCCATTGAAATTAATGGATTAAAGCAGTGTTTCCCAACCTTGTGCCTCCAGCTGTTTTTAGACTACAATTCCCATCATCCCTTGCCACTGGTCTTGCTAGTCAGGGATGATGGGAGTTGTAGTTCAAAAACAGCTGGAGGCACAAGGTTGGGAAACACTGGATTAAAGGCAGCCATGCCCAATAATTTCAACATGCCCTCTCCAAGCAGGACTAACATAGGATCCAACCCAGAATATAAAGTTTTGCATAAATAAGTTCTAGTGGTTTTGCTAAAAGCAAATCCCATCATTGGCCACCACAGGCTGAGCCAATTCTGCATACTGTTTTCCTGCTCCAGAAAATATTACTCCAATAGATTCAAATTATTTAGGCTAGGAAAGACTAAAGTTTCATCCAAAGATTTTTCTTTAATCTTTGACCTCACCTGTAAGTCAGAACTCAACACTTAAAGCCTAAATATTCATGGAAAATAGCTTAAGGAAATTGTGTTGGTTTCTGGTAGAGCTGTCAGGTTTGAGGGGGTTCCAAGAAAAATGCCACTCCACATATTCTCACACTGATTTATCTCCATTCCATACTGCCTTCTCCAAGCATCATTTATATTGATCATTCATAATGGCTTGTGTTCATTATGCTGGTGGGGCAGTTATATGGAAACATGCTTTCAGTTCCATTTGAACCTCCCAATCTTTTGGGGCTGTCATGCTATAGGCCCTTGTCCCATAGTTTCCTGCTGTAATTCTATAAATTCTAATACTACAGATTTTCGGAGGGTTGCCCCGTTCTTGTTGCACTATGTGGAAGAGTGGCCATAATGGGGTGACACTGCTGAAACATTGCAGAACAACTAGTAAAGCACAATAGTGTGTGGTACCACTATGAAGTTTTTCCAAGCAGATGTGCTGCTGGTGGAACAAGCTCCAAAGAGTCACACTCATTGTCTTCAGGTCTCAGGATGCTTATGCACCAATGTGGGGCATGGTGTGCGAATGTGTGTGTGTGTCATTTTCTCTCTTTAAAAATGACAGATATCATGGTGGCTGCCATTGTGACAACATCAGTTGGGGCCTCTTAAGGGCTGTGCAGCCCTCAGACATTCCCCAAGCACTCTGTCTGCAATGATGTAGTTTCTTCTATCCACAGAGTGAAAAATTGGGACCCAAGCCTATATTTGCTGTTATTGCCAGATATCTGTATCTGCTATCATGGAAGATCTATCCAAAACCAAGAATGGACAATAAGCTTCCCAACAATCCAAGTTAGGGATCTACAAACTAACCCATTCTCTTCTAAATGTGAAAACAGCTGAAAGAAGCAGCCATCATTTAGCAAGCCCCCCTGTTCTGTTTGCATCTGCTTTTGTTGCAACAGGTACAAAAAACATAAACAAACAAATAAATTGGCATGAAGGATGAACATTGGCATTGCATGAGCTCTCCCAAAACCCATTAATCCAGCAATATACTCCTTTGGTGCCCTTTCTGTATTCTTCTGGTATCATTAATAAATGCAGAGTTTGTCAAGCAGGGGAGCACTGCAAGGAAAACAATTTACAAAGACCGAGTAGGTGGTACAATTTGGTCACCATAAGCTGATTGGCATTGTAGGTGGAATTCTGAGTTCTAGAAATGTGTTGGGAGCTGCTTTGTACACAACCATGGCAGATCTGTCATTTCTTTCTATCTGTCCTGCATGTTTAGGTGTGCATTTATTTTTAAAGAGCAGAATTAGCCATTCCTTTTCTGCTACAATTTAAATATGTCTTGTACCATCATCATCATCACCATCATCCTCTCTCTCCAAAATCAGTACATTTCCATGGTTTGATTATTGATGGGGGCCAAGCTACACATTTTTTTTTAAAAAAACACCCATACACCTTTTAAAATATAAAAGTGTACTTCAGATGCCAACTTTTTGTTTTGATTGCTCCATTGAATGACCTTTTAAAAAAAGTAACAAAAAGTACAAAAACAGTTCAATCTCTTCCCATCAAAACCAAACTAATCCAAACCCAGTTCTAGGCTTTCTCTGCCACTATTTCTCCAGGTGAACAAAATCCAATTTATATGCATCTCAATGTGAAACTAGCAAATTCACATTTCTCCAATCAGTATGTAAACCGAAACACATCTATCGTTTGAAATCCACACTTCTCCAAAATTTGAAATGCAGCTCTCCATTCAGCCAACATGTAGGAAAATGCATATATTGCTGCTGGAGTGGGGTGGCAGTCTGCAAATTGTTGAGGAAATGTGGAAAACTGAATTTAACGCTGAGCAATTTAGACAACTGCTCTGTAACCCCAAGTGTGCTATTTTTGTACAGCATACTGTGACTCTTCTTCCCAACTGGAAAGAGTTCAAATAATATCCCACTCCAACAAAAATGGTACGTACACCTCAATGCTGCCAATTAAAGATTGCACTCAAATTACAAGTGTCAAAATGCTGAAATACTGTCAAATAGGAAAATATCAAATACAGAAAGGGTAATATCAGATGACAGGTAGCAATTATTTAATATTCATCCCTGGAAATCAAAAGAGGTAGAAAATGTCAAGAACCACAGAATTTGACCCAAACTTAATTTGATTCTGTTTTCATAATTGCCAAAATATTTCTATTTTTGGTGTTTAGATTGCATAGATGCATAAACTCCACCAATGAAGAAATACTCTCCCAAATGTCTGTGAACTCTGCTGTTCTTGCCTGTTGGTTTTATGCTGTGTTTTGACTTTTTAAAATTTCAATAACATAAGCCTTCAAATTTTTATTGCAATTCCACACAATGCTCTATCTGCCTGGAGACAGAATTTACATTTGATGCCATTTCTTCCTGGCAGGTACAATGGCAGAATCAGAATAAAAGCAAGCTCTTTGATAAGCATGAGAACTCATTTAGATACCTGGGTGACAATTCTCATTCAGATACTCTCATAAAGACCACATTTACATGCCAGCAATAGGAGACTATAAAGAGGGGAGAAATAATAACATTAAAGAAGCTCAATGAAATATTAATGTTGCCCTGTATGCGCTCCATTATGGTGCATGCAAACTCTGTAGGTTTACAGTTTTATGGGAAGGCTCCAGGCTGTTATATTTTGATCTCACTGTTGGTTTCAGACCTTTGACTTGATGGCACCATTTCGAATTCACCGTGATGTAAAAAGCAGTGGGAGGCGGCAGATTGTATCACGATGCAATGCAAAAACAAACTTGCATAATAGAAATTATCTTCAGAGAAACAATAACTGCATGAGAAATATGCCAATTTATATTAAATTCATTGGCAGATACAAACATCAGCTTCTTGGGCAGGGTGACATGTTCTTCCTGATCCCACACAGGATGACAAGTAGATTTTGGATGCGATAAAGCAACCAGACGTACCCTTCTGATCTTGAATTTTCTGGCCTCTAAAAGCAGGGAAGTTCAAAGATCTCTAAACAGTGCAATTCTGTGCAAGTCTGCTCAGAAATAAGTCACAGTGAGGTCTATGCTTGTGTTATCCTTTGCAAGCAGACTTTGTGAGGCTGTAACATTGCTTACACCAGAGTAGGAGGGAGTGGGGTGGGCTGAGACACTGCTTTGAAATGAACCTGTGAACTGCATGTGTTTTGTTAAAAATCTTGGAAATGCCAGAACTTTAAAATAGCTGTAGCCCTGCTGCCAGAAGAAAAGTCATGGCAGTCAGCTGAAGGGAGGACCTCAGTGTTCCACATTGACAATCTTTCCCCTCCACTGATGCCCTATCTCTATCCCCATGTTGTTTGCAAAGGGTGGGAAATGCTGACTTTGTCAATTTGGTCTGGCCAGTGGATGCAATGCCCTGATCCATTTTGGAGTCATGGGGACTTGCGGTCATGGTCTGAGATGCTCCACTGCTGTGCTCTCTCTCTTGTTCCCTTCCTCGTAGGCAATGGCTAACATTTCATCACTCAACTTGTCAGCTGAATGTAGTAGGAAAATTCTAGCCCTCTTCAGTATGCAGTGTGAAGAGGACCATGGGGGACCATAGGCAAACTCTGAGAACCCCATAGACCTTCCCATCTTGAGCAAGAAAATCTTAAGAGGGATTGTAAGCATGTTCAGCTTGATTAAACACATCTACAAACCTTTTTCAAACCTTTCCAGTCAAAATGGGATGGCTGGAATAGGAGTGAGTGGAGACAGCACACACAGTGGGCACTGGAAGCAGGGCTGGTCTCTGTGTGACTCCATACCTTCTACACAATTTGAGATATATACTGTTGAGGAAAAGCACTTGAACCAGGATTTTGCTTCTTTTGTTTCATTTGTGATGCCCATTTCACACTTCTCAGCCATCACACTGGTTTCATTGAGTGACAGAAGGGCATGTACAAACTCCCCACGACTCCCTTTTCTGTAAACAGAACTTACATTCCTAAGCTCGGAAATGAAATATCAAGGAATGTCCAAACAGGTTCTTCTCACACCCTCTCCAAACTGACAGAGGATAATGATGACATCATAGCTCAGGAGGTCATGGCGGTTTCATTCAAAACATTTTTCTTTTTAAAAAAGCAATTTTCTCAACATATTTGGTATGCGCTATATGAAATATGCTATTAAATCATGTCTCTGAGTCTATGTCTGTATAACGCTAAGCCCTCAATAGGATTTCTTTATCTAGGCCTAGCAGTTCTTAGACACCAAATGACGACAACAAAGAGGTTCTACTTCAAGCATATATTAAAGGTCTGAAAGTCAACTGGGATTCTCCATTAATGTGACTGTAAGGAAATTACCAGCTAAATTCAGATTTCTGGTGTCACACACGGGTCATGAAAAGCACCTGTCATTTGATGGGGCTGGAAGTGTAAGAACTGCCTTTAGGAACATGCATTCATAAGATAGGGATCAGGGAAAATGCTAAAATCAACAGTTTTGCAGAGGCTATATACTGTATTTGAAAAGGGGGTATCAAATAGGAGAAAACTACTGTTCCTTTACTCTCTTATGAGTATAAAGAAAGTGGTTTCTCTCATCTGAAAATGCTGCATTTCATTTTTTTTTAAAAAAAAAACAATACCCTTGCTTCTTGTTGATTATTTTCACTCTTTTGGGTCTTGCAAAAGAAGCTATCAAAATACAAAAATGTTCACAAAAGTACAGAAAAAGGATGCCAAGAAAGTTTAATTAAAATGAATTCCCTTCTGTGGGGTGAAAATTGCAGCTTTCGGAAATATGTAGACATGGAATTCTTTTTTTTTTTTTTAAAAAAAAGAATAATTCTGGTAGAAAGGGCGGGGGGGGCACCAGAACAAATGAATCTTCTGCATATTCAATGCAGTCAATCTGCATGAGAATGGCTTGGCTAAGTCATATTTAAATGAATTGTTTTGCTACTTGGATTAAAAATAAAATAGGAAAAAGCAATTTGGTTTGTCTCCGATAGCTTTCTAAATTGACTACAGACAAGCTATCATGGAGCTCCATAAGGAAATTCATTGTCTTTCAGAAATAGAGGTATTTCATTCAGAGAGTGGATGATCAGTTTTGAAAGCTGAATATCCAGTCCCTACACAGAAAGCTTTTCCCCTCCTTAATGTTTTCCATTTTATGTGTTACTGTATCCGCTCCAAATTTCAACAGGGATTTACAGATGTAAGTGACCTATGCTCAGATTTGTGGTGCATGCAAATTTATTGCTGTGCACACTTGCCTCTATTTAGTACCACAGGACTTAAACTAGGAGATGTTGTTGTATTTTTATTTGTTTATTCTTTATTCACTTCAACAATCTGTATATCACTTAACCGCAGTCATCACTAAGTGGTGTACGAGACCCAATACAGTAAGGTGAAAAAATGAGTTAAAATGATAAAATCAGATTTCAATTCAAAAGCCTGCTGGAATTCTAATAATAAGTTCAGGCATTCAACAGTGTCTTGTCTGACCTCAACTGATTGGGAGTTCTCCCAAACTGATTACAAGCAGCTCCTAGTGGGTAGAAGATTTGTATCTCACCCAAGGGGCACAACTCACAGTGACTGCCCCAAATACCAAGTAAGGCAGGGATAGAAGAGATCAGATGGTCCCTGTGGTATCCTGGGCCCAAGCTAAGGACCTTGTAAATTAATGCAAGAACCTTGAACCTGACCTGGTACTCTATGGGCAGCCACTGAAAACTTTTGAGCAATGGTGTTATGTGCTGGCAATAGACTGTTCCCATCAACAATCTAGCCACTGCATTCTACACCAGCTGGAGGCTGCAGACCAGGCCAAGGGTCGCTCCACATTGCAGTAATTGAGTCTTGAGATTACCAATGCATGAAACATTGTAGGCAAACAATCCCTGTCCAAGAATGACCACAGTCAGTGTAGCAGATGTAGTTGGTAAAAAACATTCCTAGCCCCTGGGAGTACTTGAGCCTCTAGCAACAACTTCCAAAGCTGTCTCAGAGAGAGTGCAATCCTATCCAGGGCAGGCAACTGGCCAGACTCCCAGTCACAGGAACACCAGCCACAGTGCCTCCATCACCCTAGGGTTCAAGCTCAGCTTACTGGCCCACTCCCATGCCACTGCTCCACTCAGACAACAGTGCAGATCATTCACAGCTTCTCCTGACTCGGATGTTATGGAGAAGTAGAGGTGTGCCTCAAGATTCTGAATGACCACAGCCAGCAGCTTCAACTATATTTTAGACAGCATTGGGGGCAAGATTGTACTCTGTGGTACGCCATAGTGCAAAAGTTCATGGGTCCAGAGCATAATCTCCCAGTGCTACTCTCTGGACACAACTCTGTAGGTAGGAGCAGAACCACTGTAGAATAGTGTCCCCAAGACTTATCCTACAGACTCAGTCCAGCATCAAAAGCCACCAAGAGAGGCAGAGCCACACTCCTCTTGCCCTTCTTTGTATATCGGTCATCCATCTAGATAATTTGAATTCTTCAGGAACTTCTGCAATAGAACCTCAGCCACAATCTTCTCCACCACCTTACTCCAAAAGGGGGCATCTGCAACTGGACGGTCATTGTGATAATAAACTCCCATCATCTCTAAATACTGGTTTTGTGACAGCTAGAATTCAACAGCAACTGGAGGGCACCATATTGCCTACTCCTGCCTTAAACTAAGAAAAGCAGGATATATTTATTTCTCATTGTCTTTCTCACCAGGGGTGAAATGAGGCTGCTGAAGCGACATTAGAAGCAGGGATGAATATTCACAGAGATTTTTGCATTCAACTTCATTTCACTGATTTGCACTGCAGGATACAAATTCTAATATTTGTTCAGAAACACATTTGAGTTCCTTCTTTGAAAACCCCTGCCTCATTCAGTGCAGAATTTCAGCTCATGCATGTTTCTTTTTAAAACAAAAACAAACAAACAAATCCAGATGTCTGAAATAAAATGTCAATATTTAATTACATATCAGTAATTGAATATATGGAAATAAGTAAATATGAATGTTTTGGTCTCTAGATTGAGAAGTGAGTATGAGAGCAAATGAGTTACCAAAGGCAAGCCAGAGATCTCACAGCCAAGCAAATATTTGCATCTACGTTTTCCAAATCTAAATTTAATACGTTGCCATTGCCTTATGACAGCATCCTCAGCAATGTCTGCATACAGAAAACCACATGAAATAGGATGCTGCTATTCTCTCCACATCACTGTTTATCCCTCTCAGCTCATGCCATAAGCCACCTTGGTTTTCACCTATTGAAAGGCAGCATACCAATGAAATAATGATGACAATGATGATGAGCAGTGCCTTTGAACTAGGGGAAAGGGATCTTTGCACCACCCGAAGCCATCCATCCATCAATATCATAAAAGGAAATGAGTGTAGGATTATATTCTTTATGTACAAAAAAAATCAATCAAATGTTAATAACAAAAAAGCTGCAATTATGAAAGCATGTTTGTGTTAATGTCCTTAAAGCGTTTCATTTTGACTGCACTTAAATGTAAAAAAGGAGGGTGTCAATCAAATGAAATAAATATGCAAAATTAAATTAAACATTATTAATCTTCCATCTGAGTAATCAGTTTAATTTAAACCCAAATAGCAACTAGCTATGAAAACAAAAAGAAAAGTTAGCTGCATTTTTTTTAAAAAAATGCTCTTTTGAAAATAGCTTTTAAACATTTCCAGGAAATGAAAAACAAAAGAACAGAGTGCCTAAGACATGCAAACACATTCCTGAATTTCTATGTGCAATTTGGCATCATCTTTGCAAATTCCTAGAATTTTGTTTCCCTTTTTCATAGCTCCCATTGTATACAGTTGTGGGGTTTGGGTTCCCTCCCTTACTTGTGTTTTAAAAAAACAAAGCAAAACAAAAAAACAGGCTTTTATGTCACAATTTCTTTCTCAACAGCATTTCATGGTAGACACTGGGCTTTATCTTTCTGTGCCGTTGATAAGGATCCAAAATGTAACACTTGAGTCCTTAAGTTTGGTATACTCTCTGACAGTATCTGGAGAACTAAGAGCAGCCTTGTTATTGGCAATACAGCAGCAGGCTCTGTGCTGTTCGTTCTCTTTCATGATACCATTTTGATTGCTATAAAATTGCTTTAAAATGGCACCGATTTATATTGTACCAGAAGAAGAAATGCTTGAGGAAAAGGAAATTCCATCCATTAAAGTCTATTTCCTTTAACTGCTCAGCTGCAAGAAGATGCAACAGGAAAGCTTGAAATAGGCACTGCTATGCTGTAATGTGTGACAATTATGCTAAACAATTGCCATTTTCTGAATTCCTGTTTAAAAGGAAATGTTATTCTTGTGATATTCCTTTGGTTTCAGTCTACATTCCCCATTACGCTGACTTTCTCGCCAATAGTTGTCTACTTGTTTGTATACATAACACACAACCAATGCTTATGAATCCTAGATATATTAATCAACTTAAGATTTTACAAAGAGATTTTACCAAAGCTTTCCCAATGTGGCTTAAATATGAAGCTTACACATGAAATACAGATAGAAAAATAAACTCATTCATATTATAATGTTAAAGCAGCAGTTTCCAAATAGTATTCTACAGTCCAACATATTTATTTTCACTCCAATACAACCTGAGAAAAGTTCTATAGGCATTTAACAATACGACATAGCAATCTAGGAGCCAACTCCTGGGGGCCAAGGTCCTTTTGAACCCCTCAATAAAACATTTCAGGGGACCATCCCCCACAAAGTTAATGGGCATTGCCTTTCAAATGGTGTGTGTAGGCCACATCATGTGATTGATTATGGACCCCCTGGGAAACTCAACAAACCTGCCGTACCTGGAACTAGATGTGGTAAGTACAGCTGAATGGGACACAGCCATGGACAGTATCATTCACCTTGGGCCTATCCATAAAAAGCAAGTCCAGAATGAAAGTCTAGGGTGATGCTCTCTGTTTCCTGGAACTCTTCTCACTGTGAGACTTTTGAGAATGAGCTGAAAGTTTGTTTGGACCCTGGGTGAGAACTCAGAGGCTGAGAAGAAGGGTATGTCAGATGGAAAATGAATTGGTAGTAAGATATATAGATATATATAGATATAGATGATATAGATATATAGTGTTTACTTTTGCTATATTTAAGTTGTTTGTTGTTGCTTCTTAGATATATTCTTAATATGTCAAGTGGTATAGAAATAATCAATAAATCAAACAATGTGATTATCATAATTTAGGCAAAATGCCCCACAAACTGCAGACACTCACAAGGACCTCACTAAACAGATGCCTGAAAAAGCTGCATTTCAGCAATCAAAGTCAACTGCTATATTTAGTAATTTAGTTATTTTGCATTATGCAGATTAGTATTTTTAAAATGTATCAAAGCACCTGTTATGTTATTTGAATCTATTTTCTCTCTTCCCAAGCATTCATAGCTTTACTATTTAGAGACCATATCAGAGGGTTTTTATATAAAGCCTGCATCTCCTGGAAGCTAAGAATGGAAGCTTCATTCAAATTTTGACAGTATTTTCCTCTGGCTTTTTTTTTTTTAAACCTGTTAAAATGCTGCTCTTGGAACTAATTACTTGTAAGCAGTCACTATAATATGATTACATTTCCCTATTAAAACTGTAACTGGGAATTGAAATATTGGCAATGGCAAGTCATTACACCTGCTAGGTGAAATGAAACTCTGTGTGTGCGTTCTTTTCTGTTTGTATTTATCTGTAGTGTAGTTCCTCACACAGTGAAGTTAACAGTAGAAGTCCTGGGATATATGCAAGGAGTCCACTATGTTGTTCTTCCCTAGGCAAGTGTTTCTGTAATTTCTAAAGCATTCAGAATTGGCGGGAGCAGGGGCCAAAGCACGAGTTTCATCCATGTAGCCCAGGCCTTTAAAAAGTTAAGCATCATCACCATCACGAAAATGAACTACTGTATTTCAAAAAGCAATTTACAAAGCAGGGTCAGGGATTGTTACCGATGTATCATCTCCTGTTGCATTATCAAGTGGAAGAACTGAGCAGACAAATAATATTTAGCTTATTGACAATTTCAAATTAATAAGCATCTTCTTGAAGGTTCCAGACCTTGAAAGAACTGTGCTAAGGTGGCTTTCACACCCCCAAATATGTAGGGCCTTTCAGCAACAAGATACTTTGGCACTTAAAATGTTAACTTCCACAGAAGAATGTGCAGCCATCAATGCATTTTGCCAAGCTAACATGCCATGTCTTGCAGGTGACTGCAGCATCTGGAAACAGTCAGGTCATGTACTGGGAGGAGCGCAGCAAGATGAGATGCATCAGCACAACCAGAAACCTTCATCTGCCCCAGCTGCAGCAAAACATATCTATCTTGTATCAGTCTTTACAGCTGAAACAGGTGCTGTAACTCTCCGACAGTTGACTTCACTCTCGAAGGACCAGTCTACCAGATGGATGCCAACCAATAATATGCAACCCATGAGGTCTTAAAGAGCACTTAGATATAATACCTATCAACATGGTGTGTCCATGCTGTATTTTCATCTGAATGAATTTTAACAAGGAAAAACCAACAAGAACAATATGATATAGATATATTGTTTCAATATAGTGGCTACTCCTTTTTTTAAATCTAATTACCAGAATTTTTTCTGCCACAACAAAATGATTTCATGGCTGTATGATTAAGTGATCTAATAGATGTTCCAACAGCAGAAGACATCAATGTTTTACTAAGAGTGAAGGAAACCCATTTTCTGTTGCCTTTTAGTCACAGGTAAGAAGCAATAGGACACTTTATGGGGTTAAATAAACAAAGAGATTTTTTTCCAGTGTTGCACAAGCAGCAAGTAATGTCAAGGATATTTCTAATTCCCTGAACTAAATGTGGTATTTATCAAAGCTTTCTTTCTTGATAATGATGCCACCTCTTACAAGGTTAAAAATCTTTAAGCTCAATTTTACGCTTCTAGGATCTGATGTTAAGTTCCTCGGGTAGCTCTAGTGATTCTTTCATCCCATCAGTCAAATAAAGAAAATTGATTCAGACCCTGTACAGAAGCAGAAGCAAAAATATGCATGGTGTGCTAACACTGCTGCAAAATCCATATTCCGAGGTGAAGATCTATAAAATAGCTTTATAAAACAACAAAAGGGTAGAACTTAGGCTATACTGAGTCTTTGCAAAAGAAGTGCTTGCAACATGTTTTCCCCAATACGTTTTTTCCATCTCGTTCGTTAAATGTCCATTCCCCAAATAGCTGCTGATTTGGTGCCATTTCTTCAGACGTCTTCCTGATTTGAAGTAAACAAGGAATGCGTAGTAACTGTGATAAAGTCGTGAGTATCATTAGCCAATCAGACTTGGCTATGTGATGTTGCTGGGTCACTTCAGAGTAAAGGCAGTGCTTCCTGGGTCAGCAAATACTGCATTAATGTGAATATAATGTGCCATTGAATATAATGTGCACCTCAATTTTCAAAACCTTGAAACCAAAAAAGTATTTGTGGTGAATGTAAATGCACCATTGAATCTAATGTGTGTCATAATTTTTGTGACATAATTTGGCTAAAAAAGTTGCACATTACATTCAAGTAAATATGGTGCTAGCATGCTTTTGCTATAGTATATTTCCTCCCTATGACTGTGAAGAAGAGGAATTTTGACAGTTGTAAAAGTTCATGAAAAATGTCCCAATTTTGTTCAGCATTTGTAGAATATTTTGTGTAAAGAAAGGAGCATCTTTTCTACCCAGAATTCCTTGGGTCAGCTAGATCAAAAGGCTACATGTTCCATTTCGCAGTCAAAGCAACCCAAGTGTTGGTTCCAATGTCTGCCAATAAGCAACTGTTTTGGCAATATGGCCAACTGATTTCATGGAGGAAGGCCCACCAGTAATGAGCTGCTGTGCTCATTAGGCCTTACACTCAACCAAGATTGTGGAGATGGCGTTTTTGCTAATAAAGCGTTAACTCCAACTTTGGACTGTGTGATTACTGACCGGCACACTCTGTGACAGTGTAGTAAGAATGTCTGTGGGCTGAATCATATTTAATATGTGGTTGAAAATGGATGGATGGATTGATTGATATAATCACTGTGGGTGAATGAGGCATCAGGTTTTATTCTGTCACTAATGCACAAAGTCCCCTTGCCACAAAATTTCCCCATGAACTTCTTTGGAGTGGGCAGCACTGGGCAAGCAAATGGATACTCACTGTAGAAGCTCTGGAACAGGGCAACTTAACCTTACAGGACATACCGTATTTTTTGCAACATAACACTCACTTTTTTCCTCCTAGAAAGTAAGGGGAAATGTCTGTGCATGTTATGAAGCGAATGCCTGCGGGTGGCGGGAGGGATCTGCTGCAGTCGTGAGCAGAGGATCCATGGTTCCCCTCCCTTCCCTCCTCCATGGTTACAAAGCATGGATCCACATGGATCCTCAGGATTTTTGCATTGGGCTACTCCAAACTCACTGTCAGATCACATGTCTGTGGCCACAGCATGAACCACAAATATCATATATCCCCTATTTCATTTAGAATATTTTTTTTCTTGTTTTCCTCCTCTAAAAACTTCGTGTGTGTTATGGTCTGGTGCGTGTTATAGAGCGAAAAATACGGTACATCATAGGATTCTCTACATTTCTGTTAGCTCCTATAGTCTTCAATTACCATTACAGTGGTGCCTCGCAAGACGAAAAGAATCCGTTCCGCGATCCTCTTCGTCTAGCGGTTTTTTTGTCTTGCGAAGCAAGCCCATTGACAGCTTAGCGGATTAGCGCTATTAGCGGCTTAGCGGCTTTTAGCCGCTTTTAGCGGCTTAGCGGCTTATCGGATAAGCGGATAAGCGGTTTAGCGACTTAGAAAAAGGGGGGGAAGGAAAAAAAAAACGCAGGAACTCGCAAGACATTTTCGTCTTGCGAAGCAAGCCCATAGGAAATTCGTTTTGCGAAGCACCTCCAAAACGGAAAACTCTTTCGTCTAGCGAGTTTTCCGTCTTGCGAGGCATTCGTCTTGCGGGGCACTACTGTATACCACTTGAGAATGTGGTTGTTCTATTTTATTATTATTATTATTTTGCAAACCTATTTGATTTATAATTGAAATGATACTTCATAAAGAGTCATACAACAGGGATTTTGATTTAACTTTTCTCACTGTTGTGCTAAGCATAAAATTTTCATTCCCAGACTTACGAGTCTCTTGATCCCCATCCTTCGTTTGTTTTTGTTAATATTCTGAGGCTGATTTTGAATTAACCAACAAGAATGCTGGGAACGCCTGTATTAACACAAGTTACTACACTGATTTTTTAAAACAGACTTATACATTTTCCTCAAGTGGAAGAATGTGCTTAATAGAGTAGATCTCATTGCTCCCATACTGCTAGATGAAATTGCCACATTTTTTTCCTCTCTTTTAAAGAAGCACCCAGGGTGTAACACACCATGGGCTTCTGCGCTTTTCTTTTGTCTGAATGGAATATACACAGGTAATAAAAATTAGGGATAAGTTTCAGCTGAGTAGTTGTAATTAGAACGGAACGAAAAGGGGAAGTGCTTTTCAATGAAATTTTCCCAAGCCAAGAAAAGCACGTCTATTGGCCATTTATCACAGCCCCTTGTAAAAGGGGGGATAAAACGTTCATGGGAAGCAGATGTCAGTGGGTGAGAGAATCCTTTGTTGTTGCCAAGACAACTGAGTCAATGTTTTGTCATTCTCTGCTGTCCCTACAGTGCTGCGTAGAGAAACCTGGAGCATTTGCTCAGTTGCCCTGGCAATGGGAATGCACTCCCACCCTCTGTATCCCTGCCCGCAAATTGTGGACAATTTGCATTCAGTCATATCACCATATAGCCAAATCTTATTGGCTACATGTTACTGGATATTGACTACATGTTACTGGACATTGACTGAGATTAGTCAAGGCAAGATCCTAGCGAAAAGGTAGGAGGTAGCAAAAGGGGGTGGGGGGCATCAGTGGCTTCTGACAGATGGGAACCACTATGAAAAATTGTAGGATTAAATTTTGTGTGGCGGTGGTGGCGGAGCAATTTGTAAAATCTTTGCTTTCCCCTCAAAAGCTTTTCAAGACTGCAAATTTAGCACAGCCTTATCTCTCATTGCCCTTGCGAAAAAGAGGAATTGTTGCTTCCTGGATTTTGTATGTCACATTTCATACCTCTAGATATCTGCTTTCAAATCCTGAGCTATGTAGCCGTAAGAGTCAAGGGCTCTGATATAGCTGTAGAATCTTGCCTTGACTAATCTCAGCCAATGTGGGATCATATCCAGTACCATGTAGCCAATAAGATTTGAGGCAGCCCCATATGTATTAGGATCAAAAAGCAACATCCAATCAGTTTGACAGGGGCAGTTGCATGACTTTATCACCTGATTGTCTTTAAGAGTCCCAGGTGGAGATAGATGATAGATGATAGAGAGATGATAGATGATGATGATAGATGATAAATAGATAGATAGATAGATAGATGATAGATAGATGATAGAGATAGATAGATAGATGATAGAGAGATGATAGATGATGATGATAGATGATAAATAGATAGATAGATGATAGATGATAGATAGATAGATAGATAGATAGATAGATAGATGATAGATAGATGATAGAGATAGATAGATAGATAGATGATAGAGCTAGAGAGATAGATGATAGATGATAGATAGATAGATAGATAGATAGATGATAGAGATGATAGATAGATAGATCTAGATAGATAGATAGATAGATAGATAGATAGATAGATGATAGATATAGATAGATAAATAGATGATAGAGATAGAGAGATAGATGATAGATGATGATGATAGATAGATAGATAGATAGATAGACAGACAGACAGATAGATAGATGATAGATAGATAGATGATAGAGATAGATAAATAATGGTGAGGAACTGTTTAAGTGGCTACAACCTTTTTTTAAAAAAATAATATTTATTAAAAATTTTCCAGAATAAAAAGGAAAGATAGCAAGAAAAAAACAAAAAACAAATATGATTTACACTTGGTTTCAGTGGCATCTTTCCCGGACTTCCCCCCCTCCGCCTCTTGTATTCCATTTCCCATAAATTGATTCCACAGATTCTTACCCCAAATTTTAAAACCTTATTTGTAATTTTAAATAACCCATTTATTCCAAATTAATTTATCTTATTTATCTTAATGAACCATTTCTCCTTATATTTTATATAATTCCCTAAGATCGACCCCATTTCCCTTCCACGAATTCCCCTATTTTCAAACAACAAACATGAAAAAAGAAAAGAAAGAAATAATATATAATTTTACAGCCTTTGGATTCCAAATCTCCCCCCCCCCCCATTCCCCGGTTCCAATCCCCAAAGTTCATCCATTGTCTACTGCCAGCCTGGTGTCTCCACGTCTATATCTCAACTCCACTTTGCCGTCTTTGATAGCTTTTAATTTCAGAAAGTCCAATCTCGAAAAAACTCTCAGAAAAAGTCATTGTTCTTCCATCCAGACCTCTATGTTTAAGAGTCTAACTTAAATTCTATTTCTTGGTCCTTTTAAAGTCTGGATGTTCCAAATACTCCGGCTTCAAATTTGGTCCAGCTCTTATTCCTCAGGTTGCTTTTTCCTGTTCTGCTGCAGAAACCTTCTAATTCAGAAACTTCTTGTTCTCCACAGAGGCTTTTGTTATTCAGGAACATAACTTGCGTCAAGTCCCTTCCTTTCTTCAATAGATAAATCCATTGTCTCCTTTAGTATAGAAACCTCTGTAGACAAAATAATGCTTCGTTTTTGCAGCTTTCCCAAGAGATAACAGATCCTGCTCAAATTCATAGTATTTTTCCACTTGCTGCTACTGTTGCAATGTCCCAGCCTCCCTCTAGAGGGAATATGGTAACTTAATTTCTTTCAAAATCAGACCCAAAAGTCAAATAACTTGTTGCCTTTATTTCCAATAATTTATGTCCAAATTGTAACAAATCTAACCAGCAAAGCCATCGTAACAAAGTTCTCTTTTATTTTCCTGCTTTGACAGCTATTTTGACAGCTGTCAAAGTTTCTGTGTCTCTTCACCAGTCTCTCATAGCGGATCGTTCCCGGTTCCCGGGGGGGTTGCATTTTAGTTCCCACAAATCAGTCTTCTCCTCCAGCACAATTATTGTAATTTCCCTTCGTGAAGTTAAAAATTTTTTTTCAGGTAAACAAGTTCATCTCTCGATCTTAGTTGTCAAATCCTTGCGTTGAGCCATCTACAACAGGGGGGGGGGGCGGACTTCTTTTTTGCACTCCCCCCGCTCGCTCCAAATTCAAAGATCAAATTTCCCTTTTAAGTCCAATCAATTTACTCACGGGTTGTTCCTTTTAGTCCAAATCCGAAATTTTCAAAGAAGAAGTCGTTGCTCTCCGCCGAATGGCATGCGGCTTCGCTGGGCAGGGGAAGCATTGGACTCACAGCACCACACCCCCCCGTCACCCGCTCCGCAGCCTTTAAAAAGGCTCCTTCGCGGGTCGGGGGGCGCAAACGGTGCCCGCCGAGTCACCAAGTCCATGGGCATCTCCGCCCATGGTTTTTGAGGGTCCCCGCGTCGCCAGCACGGCAGGACCCGACCCCTACCCAGCCGACTCCCTCCGGAGCTCGGAGGGAGTCCGCCATTCGGCGATGGCGCCGACCCGGAAGTCTGACAACCTTTAAATATTACATATATACCACAGGACAAACGCATAGAAAAGTTGTTCTTACTATTTTGCCATGATGTGAAGGATATCAGAGGGTATTTCATATCATAAGAGGAGGTGAGGCCTGGTGACTTAGCAGTGAGTGACCAATCTTGGGTATTCCACTTCAAGTAAAGCCCAGGGAAAGACATCATAAGATAGCTTATGATTCAGGGGCCAGAAGACATGCAAACAAATACCATTTTTTCAATTAAAAAAAAAAATGCAGACTCTAGTGCCAGGACACAAAGAGCAAAGAGACTGCAGCAGATCTGAGTAAGGTCCAGACCAGACTATTTGGCAGTGACTCCACTGTTTTCTGAGAGGAAATTGGATGCTTCATGTGCCAGCTATGCCACTCCTCTTTTGATGCCTGGCCACTGTTGATGCAACATCTCATCCAGGTGAGCTCCCAGCAACCTGTATGGGACAGCTCTCTTGTTCTTGAAGACTCCTGGTCCCTGATAGCTTAGACTGCTCCCCAACATAGCTAGTGAGAGGAAGAGCTAAGCCACACAACTCTAGTGGCTGGAAGAGGACACTATGCAGGTCTGAAACCCTGGTAGTGCACCATGGCTTATTCTATTACATGACTGTAATATGTTCCTTGTTGTGTTAGTAGACTTATGAAGCAGAGGATCTTGCCTCAGTCAAAGGCCGAACTGGGGGTGGGGGGTGGGATGCTGCAGCAGCTGCCACAACTATGACATCCAATGGAAGGCGAGAGCGGGGGCGGGCACCAGATTTTGGCATTGCACAAGGCACTACTGAAATTTGAGACACCAAGGTCCGCCACTGCCTCAGTGCAGGTTATGCTCCAAGCCCCAACTCTACAATTTAATGGCATTAGCATAAAACAGCATTGAGAAGGGATTAAAGTTACATGATTCAAGTGTCATATCTCAAGACATTTTCCACTCAGTTGCCTTCATCTTTGTTTATCATGCATGCAGCATGATAGCTAAATTTCTGTAAAACATAAACTGAAAGTATGTTAATCTCCTCTATAGAATGAAATAATTTGCATTTAAAGCTATTTGCCAATAAATTAGAACCTATGGTAATCAATTGTTGTGTGTGTGTGTGTGTGTGTGTGTGTTTTAAAAAGCCTTGACAAATACTACAAATGGTTATAATCCCTTGAGGGGGAAAGCTGTAGCTAATTTCTTAGTATGATTAGCTTCATATCAGCAAGCCAGCAGGGAAATAATTATGCGTGAAATGATAAGTAGGCATTTATATTTGCTGGAGTAAGGTTTTGTCTTTAAACAAAAATAAAAAAATAAAAAAAATTGCTTCAAGCTCTGGTATGGAGTTCAATGAAGGTGGTTCACATATTGAAACATTTTTCATGCAATAAAAGAGCCAATTTTAAATGGGGGACTGTCGTAGACCAAGTCAGACCTTTAGCTAAGCATTGGCTTGCAGTGGCTCTCTAGGGATTAAGTCACGAGTCATTATCAGATCTGCCTGGAGAGCAGAAAGAAGATGAAGAGGAATTAGCTCAAAGCTAAACTGGGCAGCTCCATCCCTTTGTGATTGGTCACCTCACCATAGGTAACCTCCTCAACCCTTCTCTTGGGAAATTCCTTCAAGAAAGGGTGGTGATGATGCAAAGCTGTCATTGCTAATGGTAGAACACCATTCTCAAATCTACTTAGATATATGCCAGGGATCAAACTTAGGACCATCCACATGCAAAAGCACGTGCTGTGCCCTTAAGGAATAGTTGAATTTAAGGGACTGCACTATTGAGCTCTGTTATGATGGAAAAAAGAACAGGCAATACTGTTCTTAAGGCTATCCTAAGCCTACATGTCTTCTCTTTATTTTATTAACTGAATCATGTTCATAGCCCCATTGGCCAGCTAATGCAGATGTACAGAAAGAGACGCACACAAAAATAGTTTCATGCCAGAGACATTAGAGATTAGGTTTCATATGTCTAGTGTTCCACCAATGCGTCCCAATTCATTTCCGCATTTTCATGACCAAAATAGATTGGACAGTCTATAAGGCAGAAAGGACATTTATCACATTATGAAGTAGTAAACCAAGGGCTGCCATCTAGCGTACAATTGATAGGAAGTCACAATCAATCCCAGCTTCCACACAAGTGTATATATAACATGTGCAGAGGTTCCATGAAATCAAAATTGGTGCTTTGCTAAGAAGTCCACCATGAAGCTTATAGATAGAGAACTATGAAATGGGCTGAAACTATGAAACCTTTTGACCACGTGGCATTTTATCCTCCCACAACTCGATCACCCAAGATTTCAGGTCTAAATCTTACATTCTAGCCACTTCACAATGTTCATGCAACATCCAGCTGGGATATCAGCCCATTTTTATAAGTCCAGAAAAATCCAAGGTTACATTGGACTGGCCTGAGTTTATATCGTAATTTTCCACAGGAAAGATTTGTCATCAGGTCTTCCATTTTTTAATGGTTACTTCTTGATAGCTACATAAAAATGAACAGGTCTTCTCAGGGGTCCAGAGAAACCCAGCCCTCTTCCAGCTTTACGATGTGCACAATTAAAAGAGAAGGCCAAACACCACAGGAATGCAGCAATAGGAACTATGTGGCTGGGGGTTGTTGTGTAGCTTTGAAATATTCAGTGAGTTACAATTACTGGAAATAAAGTTGAAAATCATTAGGTCCCAATATCATTATGCTACTTAATAATATGTAAAATGAATTATTTCTGCAATGGCTCAATAATTATTTCAGAGAGAGAGAAAGAGAGCATGATCTCGCTAAAGTTTCTTTAGATGTTTCAGTTCCCACTATTTCCAAGAGGAAATTAAGCACATGCACACATCTCTGTTATTGAAAGCAGTGATGAAGTGTATTTAGGCAGGCTAGATTGTGCCCACTGCTTCTACTCTCATTGTTTCATAATTTCTTGTATCCATATAAAAAGAAGTTAGAAATCAGAGTGGGGTTGAATTATGAATCCCTTTGTTCTGCTTTGTTATAAGGAAAAAAACACAAAACCATAATTCTTCAGCTTGGAGGAGTCTAATAATAAGATAGGAAAAAGTACCAGCCGTGTAGTAATACAAATTTAAATTATGATGCCTATGGCTATGGTGCTTTCATTTGGCAATTATAATTATTGCTCAGTTTCTTGTAGTGGCTGAGCATGGAATTGTCCTTCCAAGGTACTGTCATTCCAATTTAGTTCAAAATATGCTGATGAACTTGAAGAAACAAAAGTATATTCTTGAAAGATTAATTTATAGGATAAATGAGTGTTGAATCTCTTTGTTCTCAGGCTTAGTACACTGTGCCAATTAAATTAATTAGTAATCCATGCTTATTATTAAAACTGTATAACTCCTTGGAAGATTAGCAAATGTAAAATGTAAAAAAAAAAAAAAAAAAAAAAGCATACTAGTGTAGCCTTAATTCATCTGTGCTCAGGAATGAAATGAAATAGTTAATATGATGCAGAGGAAAATAATAAACCCTATTGTATATCTCCCTTTTCCACTGCGGCAGGAAGAGTTGGATAGCCTAGAAATACCATCAGCCAGGCTCAATGGTGTAAAGGTAAAAGGTAAAGGACCCTTGGATGGTTAAATCTAGTCAAAGGCGACAATAGGGTTGCAGTGCTCATCTCGCTTCAGACTGAGGGAGCCGGCCTTTGTCCACAGACAGCTTTCCAGGTCATGTGGCCAGCAGGACTAAACCACTTCTGGTGCAACGGAACACCATGATGGAAAACAGAGTGCACCGAAATGTCATTTACCTTCCCACTGCAGTCGTACCTCTCTATCTACTTGCACTGGCATGCTTTTGAACTGCTAGGTTGGCAGGAGCTGGGACAGAGCAACGGGAGCTCACTCCATTGCGGGGATTCGAACCGCCAACCTTCTGATTGGCAAGCCCAAGAGGCTCAGTGGTTTAGACCTGGTAGGAAGTTGTATAGGTGAGGCTAGTGAGAAGACTAAAGGATCTATGTTATATCATTAAAATAAAAAAGACAGATGCTCTATCAGAGGCTATGGCAAAGTAATTTTAGATTATAGCCCCAGATGTACACTCTACTCTCTAGTTGGTTGGTTTTTGAAATAAAAGTGTAAAGAAAGATTCTTGCCAATTGGCTTCCAGAGATATATTCCAATATATAAGTGGTGGCAGGGAGGCACGTGGGCTCCACTTCAGTCAACAAAATATCTTGGGCCAATACTGGGCAGATAGCATTGTGTTATTCCATACATAAAACCTGCACAGATAGCACTGGAATGATTATGTCCTCCCCATGGATTGTCTATTTCATCTCCATTCTTTACTTGAGTTCCCTATATGCAGTTACATCACAATGACTTTTTGTTGTTGTTGTTGCACAGAATATAGATCTCAGAATCAGTCTGGGGATGTTTTCATTCTGCACAGAAGGATCCGATTTGGATTTGTGTATGTGGAACAGTTATTTGGGCCTGTCAAAACCTACTAATGTAGGGTGATAAGCTGGTTGAAACACTCAAACGTTACTAAGCAAACTATTGAAAATACCGTATGTTTCAGGTGGATACAGCATTGAATTCAAGCGACAAGTGAATGCAGATGAAACACCAGTGATAAGCACTCGAAATGCAATGTGAATGCAAGTTAAGTGATTTTCTTTCTCTTTCTTTTTTAAAGGAAATGGAATGTAATAAAGTTCTTTTCTGTCTTGCTGATCCTATTGACATCTCTTGACATTTTAAAAAAGAGGAGTGCACAAAAATCGGTATTTTTTGGCTATCAAATTTTACAAAATTGAAGAGGGCGAAAAAGTAAGATGCTTTTAGAAAGATGTTGTTTGAATAGAAGGAAGAACAAAGTCCTCTTCAGTCATTCTCAAGATGAGTTAAGTGAACACATGGGCAGCAGGAGTGAAAGTGCTAGTTCCACCCTCTATGGCTGTTAACAGTCTCCAACCATGAATTGAATGGTTTGCCATTTCAAGCAGGGAGCCTCTTGTACCTATACAGAACTACTTGTGTTTTTGCAACCCTGGAAAAATCATAGTTCTGATACACACAGAAGTTAAAAAGGCTCCTGTCAGGGGTTCAGGAGCAGAGGCACAGGGAAGAGAGGAGATGGAGAGCGAAGGGGAAGAATCCGAGGGGAGCGTAGGAGAAGAGGACAGTGGACCGAGGGATTCCATGAGCCTCTCCAGCGAATCGGAATATTTACAGAAGGGGGCGCCAGTGGCCAAGGGTAGGGGGTTCCCAAGGGGAACGCCCCAGGAGCAAGGGGGCAGCAGGGACTCCCAGAGCAGTAGTTGGAAATCAGGACCAGTTTCCCCACCAGAGTAGAGTGGGGGGGAAGAGTCCCAAGGATCGGGGCCAGTGCATTCCCCACCAGGGAGAGAAGATGAGGCAGGGCTGACCACACCTCCATCGGAGAGTCAGACAACGGAGGGGAGGTCAGATCCGGCCAGTATCCCGGAAGAGGGAAGCAGTGACAGAAGTAGTGTAACGGTCAGGAGGAAGGTCACTGGGTTGGCGCGAGAGGCAAGTTCAAATGTACAGGAGCGCGGGGCAGCAGAGAATGAAGATTGGGAACCGGGTCCTAAAGCCCGCCGGAGGGAGGGGGAGGAGCTAAGCGACTCAGCGTCGGAAGAGTCCAGAAAGGGCAATGCCCCAGCGGGCAGGAGGACCCAGAGGAGGAGAGAGCAGCGTAAAAGGTGGAGCAGGGCTAGGATCTTAAACTGGTGTCATAGGGGAGGAGACTCAGACGGTACTTCGCCGGTCTAGGCTTTAAGACGTAGAGCTGCGCGCTGCGGCTTTGAAATGGAAACTGAACCTCAATAAAGACTTTTGTACATAACGACAGCCTAGCGTTGGTCCTCTGTGAGCTGGGACCTAGAGGCAGCTCTGACAGCTCCTGATTCATACCATTGCCAGTAGCCACCCTCCAATGCATGATGGGTGACTGGGATGGCAATGGGGGCAGAACTACCATTTTCTTCCCCACTGCTCTTCTTCCAACATGTGTTACTGAACTTGCACATAGAATGCCTGCAGAGTGCTTATTTAAAATTCCATTGATCCATCATTGCCAGCAAACAATGAATAAAGCTTGTGACAAAATTAAATAGCAAAAAGTGGTTAAATTTATGAAATATAATACATTAGATCTGCAATGCAATCAAATCAAAGGAGTTCTAGAAAGTGAGCTTATTTAATAAGGAAGGATTAAATTTCTCCCACATTTACAACCATTATCTGTGGCCGCACATAAAAGGCTTGGAAGTAAATTCTTCCTTCATAGATAAATTCTTCGAGCTCCTCTACTACAAGGTTGTGGCTTGTTGCAACCAAACAGTAACCAAGAGAAGAAAGAAGTCTTCCTTATGGATCAATCCCATGAGTGCTTCAAAAATGTCTGTAACTGTTCACATGGCATGAGAAGGGTAAAATCTAATACAAAGGCTGAATGTCAATTTGCCTTGAATATGTCATAAACTATCTGAATTTACATATGGCGTGTAGCTAACCTTTCCAGACTTAGTATCTAACACAGGAAGTACCGACTTCATAACGCAGCAAATTGCTCTTCAACATTTCTTTGCATCAACAAATAAGGATTGTTTTTCCTCCACATTTTATTAGATAATCCTTGCAACAATAGATACTAATTTTGTCTCTTACCATAAAATGTTCATTTTGGCAATACTATATCTTCTGGAAGAAAGCAGCCCTTTACAACGTGACAGAGAAAAGTAATTTCTTTAACAATATATTGAAGACAAAGCCTCCGAATGTAAATACTTGGTGGTAGAGGAACAGAGGGAAGAAATTACTCGATAGGTTATTTGTCTAGTTATGTTTGTAAAAATAAGTGCTAAGTCCACATTTTCTGTGGCAGTAGACTGGAGAACTGCATTGAGCTGGTGATTTCATTTTAATGGCAGGGACACTAGACTTTACAAATAAAGATTTCCTAATGTTTGGTCCAAGTCACAACACTGATACATGCAATGGGCAGGATCTACAGAGTCCGAAATGCATGCCAGATGTTTCTGCCAGTTGTTTGCTGCAGCCCCTCATCATACATTGAATCCAATGGTGTGGGGTGATTTTTTACTCCCTTTTGAATTTCTCTCCCTTCCCTTAGTCAAGTGTTTTAACTCACAACAGTATTTTAATGCATGATTGGATTACTTCTAATGTATGCATTAAAATACTGTTGTGAGTCGAGGCCCCGCTCCCTGCTTTGTGATGAAATAAGACACATGGACACAAATATTTTAGGTTAATGGGCTAAAAAAGGCCACAACTTTATTGGTTACAGAATGTGAGTGGTATTGGCTTAGGTAATGGATCCGGACAGACTATACTTGACTCCTGCCCGCTCTGCAGGGAATCACGCAAGGGTTAACAACCTGTAGGGGGAGCTTGTTGATGCAAATCAACTGGAAGCTTTCCACTAGAGTCACCGGGGGGTCGTGCCATGGCCCTAGCCACCACAGGAACCACAACTGCTGGATTCCTTTAACAGAATACCCTTCAAGAGGAAGCACATTTTCCAATGCCTAACCGCCAAACCTTACAAAGTTGTGACGATTTGCTACAAGGTAGACAAAAAACCAACCTGCCAAGTGAAAAAAAATCCTACCAGGCCCCCTCAACAGATGGCCAACCGAGGTCCATAGCAAGGTCAGATGTTGAGCGCAAGACCTAGAGGGAGGGTGGGTGGGAGATCCGAGGAAGCTGGAGCAAACAGGAGCAGCTCGTGGGCCCACAGCCGTGTAAATGTGGCCAAACCACGCCCCCCAGCCAGCCAGGGACATAACGCGGGCCCTGGACTCCATGACGCCAGGGGTGCAGCCACGCCCGCTAAGAGCATGGGATGTGATTCCCGCTCACAACCCCTCCCCTCTGGGAAGAGGAGAGGCTTTTTTTATTGCAATTCCTTTTGGAGCCTAAATTTTGATTGAAATCAACACCTGCATTTATGTACAGAGTACTATGCAAACTGGAACACTGAGTTCTGTTCTATGAAAAGCAAAATGCCGCTTTCCTATAAAGATGAATTGAGAAGCCTATGGATGTGAGGTTTAGGAAGACTGCAGTCAGTTGCTTCTTCCAGGGAGCTGTGTGCACCAACTTTGGCCCTATCTGCATTGTACAGTGGTACCTCGGGTTACATACACTTCAGGTTACAGACGCTTCAGGTTACAGACACCGCTAACCCAGAAATAATACCTCGGGTTAAGAACTTTGGTTCAGGATGAGAACAGAAATTGTGCTCTGGCGGCACGGCAGCAGTGGGGGGGGCATTAGCTAAAGTGGTGCTTCAGGTTAAGAACAGTTTCAGGTTAAGAACGGACCTCCGGAATGAATTAAGTACTTAACCCGAGGTACCATTGTATATCTGCACTGTATATTTAAAGCAGTATTTTGCTTCCCCCCCCCCAAAGAATCCTGGGAACTGTAATTTGTTGAGGGTGCTAAGAGTTGTTGGGAGACCCTCATTCCCTCACATTTCCCAGAGTTCTCTGGGTGGGAAGAGGGTCTGGCTGTTAAACCACTCTGAAAACTGTAGCTCTTCGGATGGAAACAACAGTCTCCTGATAATTCTCAGCACCAAACAACAGTTCCCAGGATTCTTTGGGAGAACCCATGAGGATTTAAAGTGCCACAAAGCTGCTTTAAATGTATAGTGGAAATGGGGTATTCAGCTCTGTGGCTTGGATCTCTGGGATTTGTAGGCAGCACACCCACCTGATACCTCCTGGTGCTTCCCACAAATCATGATCATGACCAAAGTTGTCTGCATTGCCATGAAAATAAGTTTCCCCTCCCTTTCATTTGTGCTGCCTTATTTCACACATCTGACTCAATCTTCCGTATAGGATTCCCACCTTTTTTCTGGCAAAATACAGGACAGGACGGAGCAGTTGAAGGATGTTTTTTTCTCTCCATCTGGTGCTGAAGCGACTTCAAAGCAATCAATTACAATGTATTGCAGCCTAACAGGATGTCTCCTCTGAAATTTGCCACGCATGTGCACACATGAATTTGTAAATCTGTCTCTGCTTGGCTACCCAGAGCTTAAATGCATGAACTTTCACACACCTTTTCAAACCCATACATGGTATAGTGGTTAAGAGCAGTGGACTTGTAATTTGGTGAACAGGGTTCGCTTCCCCACTCCTCCACATGCAGCTGCTGGGTGACCTTGGGCTAGTCACACTTCTCTGAAGTCTCTCAGCCTCACACACCCCTCAGAGTGTTTGTTGTGGGGGAGGAAGGGAAAGGAGAATGTTAGCCGCTTTGAGACTCCTTAAGGGTAGTAATAAAGCAGGATATCAAGTCCAAACTCTTCTTCTTCTTCTTTGGAGAGAAAGAAATATGGGACAAAACTGTATCAATACAGGACATAGCATTTTACATTGAAATACGGGACAACCCTGTATTATTCAGGACAGATGGCAGCCCTATCCTGATGGGGGCATTCCTATCAACCTTCACTGTGCCATGGCCTGGCCATATTGCACCTGGCTGGGATGGGCCTGGCACAGTATTGAGCATCCTACCTACCTCACATTACTGAAACCAATATGCAAACCAAAACACAACTATCCTTCAACATTTGCATTTCTTCAACTAAACAAAGTTTATGAGGAAGCATTTATTGGGGAATGTGTGCACAAAAGCACATGATACTCATGGCTATCCATGGAGGCACAGGTTAATTCTGTGTCCAGGGCGGCTGTCTACCAGCTCCACCTGGTACGCAGACTGAGACCCTACCTGCCCACAGACTGTTGCGCCAGAGTGGTGCATGCATTAGTTATCTCCCGCTTGGACTACTGCAATGCTCTCTACGTGGGGCTACCTTTGAAGGTGACCCGGAAACTGCAATTAATCCAGAATATGGCAGCTAGACTGGTGACTGGGAGTGGCCACTGGGACCACATAACACCGGTCCTGAGAGATCTGCATTGGCTCCCAGTATGTTTCTGAGCACAATTCAAAGTGTTGGTGCTGACCTTTAAAGCCCTAAATGGCCTTGGTCCTGTATACCAGAAGGAGTGTCTCCACCCCCATCATTCAGTCCAGACACTGAGATCCAGCACCAAGGGCATTCTGGCAGTTCCCTCATTGCGAGAAGTGAGGTTACAGGGAACCAGACAGAGGGCCTTCTCGGTAGTGGCGCCCGCCATGTGGAATGCCCTCCCTTCAGATGTGAAGGAAATAACCAGCTATCTTACCTTTAAAAGACATCTGAAGGCAGCCCTGTTTAGGGAAGTTTTTAATATTTAATGCTGTATTGTTTTTAACACTCGATTGGGATCCACCCAGAGTGGCTGGGGAAACTCAGCCAGATGGGTGGGGTATAAAATTATTATTATTATTATTATTATTATTATTATTATTATTATTACCACCATGACATGTACGGGACCTATTTCCTTCTTTAAGGCTAGCTTTGATTACCATGGAGGCAGGGGGTAAGAAGAGAAAGTAATATGTCTCTAAGAATCAAGGCCTATGATAAAATGAAGTTGAAGAATGGATTATTCTTACTCATTTGGTAATAATACAGTGGAAGCATTTGTGACAATGCTCGCTCAAGCAAAACTCAGTATTTAGAGTTTGAAAACAGAGTCCTTTTAGCAGCTACGTGTCTTTGTGTCAAACAAGGGGCGGGGGGGGGGAGGAAACAAATACTACCCAATAGTTTAAGGTTAACAGGGCCAGGGTAGAATGAATTCATTTTTGAAAAGAGAACTTGAGTTAACACCAATCCATAGTGGAAAGAAGAAAAACAAGCTTCTTCCTTCGAACTGTAGTTCCCTGGCATTATAGTCACACATTTATCTCAGGCAGATCACAGAAAGACATAATAATCACCTCCCTCTCACTCTGTGATGTTTCTTCACTAGTTTACTGCATAAATCAATACTTCTACTGCAGCAATACGTACATGCAACTGTTCAAAGGTATAGTGAGATCCTCAAATGTTTCTGGGTCACCTTTGTGTAGAGGACAATTACAACTCTCTTTCTTAACCAGCAGCGGGGCCATCATCGATGGGACACCATGTCACCATGCTAAATGCTGGGAGGAATGAAATAAGAGTGCAGAGGAGTGGAACTAAATTTAATCTATCGAGCACAAATTTTCTTTGAAACGTTGACGATGACCCAGATATTACCACTGTCTGAAGGCACTGAGAACTAGACCAAACTGAAAAATGGTGCTGCTTCATAAAGCCATTTACACAGGACGATTTAATAGGTGGTACGACAATAAAAACCTCACAGATTACAGAATGATTTGTGAGTTCTCACAAGGAAGATATTATTCAAGAGTCTTCATCTGAGTACCCCATTCCTAGAGTTATCCCATTCATTTGTGTGTATGGCTTCATATTATTCTAATTAGCATTTCTAAAAGACTTCTGCACGACCACATTTCTCTCCTGGAATTAGTGCTTGGACAAACCTTTTGTGGTCATTTATTTCAACCATTTGAGGGGCAGGGAGCAAAGCAAACATACCTTCAAAGAGAAGTGAGTGAAGTTTGGAGAATGTTTCCCTATTTTTCAGGGGTGGGGCCTCTGCTTAGTTCATTTCGTGATATGAGATTTGTGGTGAGTCTTTATTCTCCTTAAACAGCATGAGTAGAATGTCACATTCAAGGACTGCCTCTTTCCATCTGAATCTACCCAGACCCTTCTCTCCAGGGAAGTTTGCCTGGCGCCTACATTATACATCTTTAGGTTCCAGGCAAAAACATTCCTTTTTAACCAGGCCTTTGGTTGACCCGATTGACATCCTAAAACCTTTTAAGATGTGGCTCTTTTTTTGGGGGGGGGGGGGATGTTATTGGGTTATTGTTCTTATTTTGATTTTATATATTGTGTTCTTTTCTGTGAACTGCCCTGAGACCTCCAGGTATAGGGAAGTACAGTATATAAATTAAATAGATAAAATAAAAAATCACTTGTGTCTGCTTAGCAGCACTTCCTGGGACATCCATGTGACGATGTGACATTGTGCAATCACACAGGCTGCATACACACGGCGGTGAATTCTTCATCCCTGATGTTACTTTCCATATTATATTTGAGACTTCAAAAAAAAAAAAAAAAGGCCCTTATGGAAAACTAGTGAGATATAGTAGAAGTTTAGCACTCTGTGTAAAGTAGGAGGGGGAGGGGCAATTAGTGACGGTGTCTAATGTCATCCGTTGTTTTGCCACACCACACCCACTGGTGTGAATGAAATTTAACACAACATGGCCGTATATCAGTCAAAAATCTACAGTTGCAAACACAACAGGTACTACAGCGTAAAAGGAACATTAGGGGGAAGGGAAAGGATAGAAGCGCTAGAATCAGTACTTTTCTTCTGGGAGTATTCAGGGGGTACACATACCCCTAAACATTTTGTGAAACTAAGTCACAAAATTTGGCCTCATTGAGAGGCAGAGTTTCAATATGAGTAGGAAAATGAGAATACCCCTAAACATTTATATATATATATATATATATATAAAGCACTGGCTAGAATTATGATCAGAAAAAAACAATTGTAATACTCCCCACATCTGAATGATGCCAGGAAGTGCAGCATGCAGAAAGCTTTGTGTTTCTACGAGTGCACACGGGGCTTTAAAATGCGTTTAAGAGCAGATCTGTTCTATGTTGAAAAAAGAGCAAACAATTCCTAATTTGAAAACTAGGATAGTTTTAGAAGCATCCCCAAGAAATATTATTTGCTTTACCTACAAGATTCCAATTTGGTTCCTAAATGATACATCCAACTTGTCACTTTTGATGATTATAACATTACACAACAACACCATTTTATATTCCAGATATTTAGGGCAATAATATTACTTTTATTGGACCCAGCACGCAAATAGTATCAATTTTATGGATTGTTCAGAAGTATTCAGAAATTATTAGTTTCTTTATGGCATTAGACCTTCAGTGTCCTTGCATTATTTTAGTGTGTGTATATGTGGGCATGCACATCATACATAAATGTTGTGTGCGCGCGCACACATCCACACAGAGAGAATGAAATCGCTGTAAATTATTTCATCCATCTTGGCAAAGGATTATGCTGTCATTAATATGTTGCCTACAAAAGGAGATCAAGCTGCCATAAAATGTGATTTACGTTCGGAACACTCCATCAGCAATGTTCCTCAACTTACTTAGGTGTACTGTGGGACAAAATCCAAACTTCAAGGATGTTCTTATTTTTTCCTGGTGAAAATATAAGGTGTACCGCTCCTGAAATTAATATGAAATAAATGGTACTTCAAAGAAAACATTTGAAGGTGTTTCTTAGGACATTTTAAAGCATCTGAATGTTGAGATTTTTCTTGCCTCTGTGGCCTGCCCAAGACATTTTGCTGTCCACAGCAGAACAGAAGTGGTGGTCTCATGGTGCTCCCCCAATGCAGTGGTGATGCACGGGTTGCCAGAGGCCAGGGCCACAGAGAGGGTGGGAAGAAAACTGACAGAATATGCAAATAATAATAATAATAATAATAATAATAATAATAATAATACCTTTATTGTCAATGAACAACCTGTGTACAATGAAATTAACCGAGCCTGCATAATGGCATCTGTGTCACCCAGGCGATGACAGCCGCATAGATAAGAAAAGAAGAGTTGTTCCATTGTCTGGAGAGGTCACTTCCTGGTTTGCATGGAAAAGCTGTTTTCAACGGAGCCCAGTGACGGAAGCACGTAGCTATATTGAGGCAGCACGGGGCACTGACATTTTGTGCCCTTAACAATTTTGCGCCCGGGGCAACAACCCCTGTGGCACGCTATGCCACTTACTCAATGCCTGTCAAGTTATTATGACCCTTGAGGTGGAATATTCCACAATATCCCTGGCAGTAAAAATGCAACAATAATAAGTTAACTAGTTCATCATATGCCGGCCTTTTCTATCACTCAAAATCAGGCCAACTCTCTGTGCCTAATGGGAGGGTTGGCTCTTGCTGCCTCTGTGGTGAAAGAAGGAAGGAAAGTCCTTTGTGAGCAAATGGGAAAGAGCACCCCATTTTCAAGGCTTCCATTCTAAAGCTATGTCAGTTAGACCCTGGAGATTATGGCACGCTTCCACCCTCATAAAAAACAATGAATAACAAAAACTCTGCCCCATTTTGTTGGCTGATTTGACCATTTGGGGACTCACTCACTCAAACCAAGCATACTTATAAGTGCTCCCCCCCACAAACACATTATCCCTTTTCTACAGTCTCTCATAATTCCACTCATTAATCAAGCTTTGAGGTCAACATGCAAATATTAAATCAAATAAAACAAAGCCACGACAGTCCCCCAACTCCATGTGTTGTTCTAGGTTGTTCCCAGCTTCCAATATTATTGTGGAATATCCTGAAGAGAGAACATATGTGCAACTCCTCAGCCTTTTTCATGCAAAGAGGGGCAGTCAGTAGAGAGGGATATCATGACTTCTTAAATCAGTGGATGTCTCTGCACAAAGTGGTAAATGCAAGAATGCTTCCGCATTTCAGATAAGCATGTTAGCCCATGGCAAGTGGGGACAGAGCTGGGCTGAGTTGTGTGCCATGGGCACAGTGCCAAATGTGGCCCCATTGTCTTCTCGTCTCACAAATAATAACCTTCACATGGACCCTGTGACTTACTAACATCAATATAGAGCAGCCTTTCTCAGATGTTGTTGAACTACAACTCCCATCATCCCTGACTACTGGCCCTGCTAGCTAGGGATGGTGGGAGTTGCAGGGAAACAACATCTGAGAACCCAAGGTTTAAAAAGTCTGGTACAGAGTATGACAAAATTGACTACGCATATGCTTATGTTGTTTGCATTCATATTGGGATTCAGTTGCTGGGTGTTTTGAAGTTAGCGCTGGTACTGCATGTTGAAGCTACTTTTTGTGTCATCTTATTTATATATTTATTTATTTGATTAACTTTCAGGGGCTAGGTTTCATTTTCTGACTGGCTGTTATTACATTTGCAATTTTGTGTTTCCCAGGATGATATTACTCAAAGAAGTGAAAATAAAAGAACCATGCAGAACTTGAGACTAATTTCTCTGGTGAATACTAAGGAAATTGCCCAAGAAATAAATAGGCACAGAGCAAAATTCTTTGCTTCTGCCAACTTTGAAACTGATATCAGCATGGATAACACTTGCAACGATAGTTAAAATTGAGACATTTCCTTACAGTGGAATAATGCAGAGAAGCCTATGCTGGCAATGTGAAGCTGGGCTTTACTGTGTTTTGTTCTCTGTTCACACAGGCCTAACTTTCATATACAAATGGATTTTTATTTTAGCCACTGGGTGTGGCAACATGAACAAATCTTTCAGAGGAACGCTCAGATTTTCTAGGAATAAAGGAATTTCAATATGACCTCTCATTTGAAAGAGAAAGTAGCCAAACCAACTGCTGTTATCACCTGCATTAAAGTTATTATTTTCTTATTCATGGGCTCAGAAAACACAGCAATGGACTCAATAAAGAGAAAAATCCATAGTCGCACTACAAATGAAAGCAGAGATAATAATATCCATGGACCATGGAAGTATCAAGCAACCGGAAGGGCTATACATATGACAAACAGCTTCCACGTGGTAGCCATTTTAAATTGCACCATATGACAGCTGTATCTGGATAGTGTCTGAACTGTTAATCATGAATAATTCACATTGCAGACAAGAAGCCATATGACACTTCAGTGGCACAAACCCAGTTTACCTTTGAGTTTGCAGCCCTCGTGTGAAGACAAAATTATGATGATGATGATGATGACAGCTACAACAACAATTTTACTATTTATACTTTGCCCATCTGACATTGTCACACAGGAACTTCCAGTGCTGAAGGTGCTGTGGACTGTTCCCACATTCTGCATTGCCATATGTAGTGGGAAAGTTAGACTTACAGAGTTTATGAAAAGAAAAGCTCATCTCTACAATGAGCTTCCTTTCTGAGTTCCTGCATAACCAAGCTAGGTTTTCTTGCCTCCCCAGCTGGCAACCTTAATAAGTGCTTTCTTCCAGCTTTCACAACGGGTAAATAATAATAATAATAATAATCATCATCATCATCATCATCATCATCATCATCATCTTTATTGTCATTGCCCCCTCTCGGGGACAACGAAAATTACTTGGCTGCTCCATCCACCCAGGTAGGGCACTCCACACAAAATCAGAACAACTATAAAAACACTAATTAAAACAATACAGTATAATACAGCAAGGAAGATTAGATACTTTCAAAGTCCAGGTTTCCCATTCAGGGCCGAGATCGCTCTGGAGAAGAAGCTGTTCTTGAGACGGCTCGTTCTTGTCTTCATCGTCCTGTATCTCCGTCCCGACGGCAGGAGCTCGAAGAGACAGTGACCAGGATGCGATGGATCTTTTACTATGTCCAGTGCCTTCCTATGGCACCTTGTGGCATAAATCTGCTCTAAGGTGGAGAGTGGGCAGCCAACAATGCTCTCTGCTGCCTTAACAACTCTGCACAACCCCATCCTGTCCTGGGTAGTACAGCTTCCGTACCACACACATAAGCCATAAGTGAGCACGCTCTCAATGGCACAGTGATAGAAGGCAAGCAGCAGTTTCTGCGGGAGATGGTTTTTCCTTAGGATTCTCAGAAAGTACAGTCTCTGCTGCGCCTTCTTCACAAGCCCCCTTGTGTTGACACTCCAGGACAGATCCTCTTGTAATTCAATACCCAAAAATCTGAACGTTGTTACCCTCTCCACACAGACCCCATCAATCAAAAGTGGCTGGACATTGCTCTTCTGTCTCCTGAAGTCCACCACAAGCTTCTTTGTCTTCCTTGTATTTATGAGCAAGTTGTTAGCTCTGCACCACTCTGTCAGCCGCTCCACCTCAGTCTTAAAATCAGTCTTAAAATGAGACCTGCTCTACAAACCCAGTATGTGTACCCAAGCCCCACTGTCAAGCATTCCCCTCAAATGCACACACCAGGCCTGAGGGGAAACGTCACCAATCCCTTCAGGCATAAAGCTTTGGCAGATCTCTGAAGGGTGCCCTTAACCCAATAGTGCCTCAGCTTCCCTAATAATTTCTCTCCCACTTCTATAACTGCCTTGTATTCTGTGCTCCCAACAGATTGTCATATTGTGCTGCTCTTGGGCAGCCAATCAAATTAATCCTAGCAATGCAGAATAGGGGAAAACAAGAAGGAGAAGGAGGAACCGCCCGGTTTCAAATCTTCCGTTCCTGGGTAAGGTGATTGAGAGAGCAGTTGCTGAAGAGCTTGGTGGGTTTCTGGATGAAACATCAACTCTGGATCCATTCCAGTCCGGCTTCCGCGCTGGTCATGGGACCGAGATGGCTCTGGTTGCCCTAACAGATTATCTTCGTAGACAGCTGGATCGAGGCGGGTCGGGGCTGCTGATTCTTCTAGATCTGTCAGCAGCTTTCGACATGGTCGATCACGAACTTCTGGACCACCGCCTTGCCGACGTGGGGATCCAGGGCACAGTCCTTCAATGGCTGCGCTCGTTTCTCTCTAGTCGGGGACAGAGGGTGGCGCTTGGGGGGGAATTGTCATTGCGCCATGTGATGGGACAATGAGCTACTTTTGCGTAAAAGGATTGGTCCCTCAGAGTTTGCTTAACCTAGCAAAGCTCTGCCTTGAGCGGAGCCCTTGGACATGGCTCCGTTACTCACTGGTAGAATCCGACAGTGGGCGCTTGCGGAAACGCTTCCAGCATAAAAGCTGCTTGACGGAAACGCGTCTCCTAGATTCCCTGCGTGACAGCTTCCGGCGAGGGGTGGGGGTCGCTAAAGGGAGCCTTGATACCTCCTCACTGTTCTCGCTGGAAGTGTCCCAGAGCCTCCCCTCCGACTTCCTGTCCCTGGAAGCTCCTGCTCCCCCCCTACTGGTTCCCTCTTCGGCTGCTGAATCTCTTCTATCCTCCTGGAGCCCTCCCACCACCTGTTCTTCCGATGGCAGTTCCCTGACATCCACCTCCCCTCCAGGCCCCCCTCTATCCCCTCCCGCCTCCCCTTCTACAGGCGGTGGGGCTGGAAAGCCTCGGAAGGAACTCTCCTCGTCCTCAGATGATTCAAACACTTCTAGCCACTGCCTCCCATTTCCTTCCCCGTCTTCCTCTTCTTCGTCGGAGTATGCCACCTCCTCACTCCCTGACTCTGGGAACCCTTCAAACACCCCTTCCTCATCAGTGGTACCGAAGTATTCCCTCCTAAATCGCTCCATCGGCTGCGGTTTTCTTGGGAAACGCTGATGGAACGTTTCTATCAGAACCTCGTCGTGGACTTCTTCCGCCGGTACCCACGTGTTTTCTGACTCTTCCTCCCCTTCCCATTCTACCAAGTATTCCACCCGATTCCCCTTCCACCTGGAATCAATTATTCCTGCCACTTCCATGTTGCGTTCTCTCTCTTCAATGACAGGTGTTTGGGTGACCCCCTTCTCACTTTCCCCCCACTCCCGTCCCTCTCGGTACGGTGACAGTAATGATCTGTGAAATACGGGGTGCAATTTCATGTGACTGGGCAATCTAAGTTTGAAGGCTACTGGGTTCACCTGTTGTATGACCTCAAAGGGTCCCAACCGTTTGGGTCTCAATTTCTTACACCCTCCCTTAAACGGCAGTCCTTGGGTGGATAGCCACACCCGGTTTCCCACCCTTATGGTTTCACCTTCCCTCCTATTTCTGTCTGCTTGTTTCTTATATGCTTCTTTGGCTTTCTCCAAGTTGAGTTGGAGCTGCCGGTGGATCGCTTCCATTTCTTCCACAAAGCGTTCCGCTGCTGGTACACTCCAGTCCTCCCCTCCTTCTGCTGGGAAGGCTCGAGGGTGACACCCATAATTGGCCAGAAAGGGACTCATCCCTGTGGACACGTTTTCCGCGTTGTTGTAGGCAAATTCTGCCAGAGGTAACTTATCTACCCAATCAGTTTCTCTGTCCTTTACATAACACCTCAGATATTGTTGTAAAACCCCGTTTGCCCTTTCTGCTTGCCCATTTGTTTCTGGGTGCCTGGCAGTGGAAAAAATTACCTCCACATGCAACAAGCTCATTAGTTTCCTCCAGAACCTGGAAGTAAATTGTTTCCCTCTGTCGCTCAAAACCCTCAAGGGGGCGCCATGCAACCTGAAAATATGCTTCACAAACAACCTTGCGGTTTCTTCCGCTGTGACTGCATGTGAACAAGCTATAAAGTGGCACATCTTAGTTAGTAGATCTACTACCACCATGACCGCGGTTTTCCCTTTGGATCTCGGTAGATCGGTCATAAAATCTATGGATACCATCTCCCATGGCCTTTCTGGGGTGGGTAAGGGTTCTAATAACCCTGCTGGCGCCAACCTCTCTCCCTTTGCTCTTTGGCACCTGTCGCATCTCCTGACATACTCCCGCACGTCTTCCCTCACCTTGGGCCACCAAAACTCCCTGGTAACCAACCACATGGTCTTGTGCTGTCCGAAGTGCCCCGCCGTGGGGCTGTCATGCAACTGTTTGAGCACCCGCCCTCTTAATTCCCCATCTGGTATGTAGAGTGCCCCTTTGTAATATAGTTTTCCGTTCTTTTCCTCAAAACCCCCTGTGTTCTCACCTGTCTCCCTGAGTTCCCTAAGCTTTTCTTGGGCATATTCATCGTTCTCAATACCCTCTACCAGTTCTCTTTGCCCCACCAATGCCGCCCCACAAACCCAGTGGTCCTCCGAGATGATATGTCTTTCTTCCGCCCCTCCTTCCCCCTCTAAGTACTCAAGTTTTCTGGAGAGAGCGTCTGCTCTGACATTCTCTGCCCCTGGCACGTAGCGAATTTCAAAATTGAACTTGGAGAACTCTTGCGCCCATCTTACTTGTCTCTGGTTCAATACTCGGGCTGTCCTCCAGTATTCTAGATTTTTGTGGTCTGTCCGCACTTGAACCTTGTGTTGCGCCCCAATCAACAGATGTCTCCATCTCTTGAACGCTTCATGGATGGCGAGTAATTCTCTGTCGTACACGGTATAGTTCCTCTCGGATTTGTTCAATTTCCTCGAGAAGAAGGCACACGGTCTCCATTCTGACGTATCCTGTCCCGGCTGCAGGAGTACGGCGCCCACCGCTCTGTCAGACGCGTCGGTTTCCACCCTCATCGGCTGCTGCAGATCCACGTGTAAGAGTTGTTCTTCCGAAGCAAACGCCCTCTTTAAACTTTCGAATGCTCGCTGCGCTTCTTCCGTCCAGACAAATTTCTTCTTACTGCTGAGACAATCCGTGATGGGGGCTGTTAAGTGGGCAAAGTTCTTGATGAACTTCCGATAGAAGTTTCCGAACCCCAAAAACCTTTGCACATCTTTCTTAGTTTTCGGTGGCCTCCATTCCAGTACCGCTTGCACCTTGCTAGGATCCATGGCCAGCCCCTTGTCTGACAACCGGTACCCTAGGAATTCCACCTCCCTGGTGTGAAACTGACACTTCTCCAGTTTCACCCACAGCTGGTTTTCTTGCAGTTTGCTCAGTACCTCTCGTACATCTCGCACATGCTGCTCTTCATCCTGAGTACACCAGTACATCATCTAAGAACGCAGTGCAGTTCTTGTAAAGCAATGGTCCTAGGACGTGATTCATGAATGATTGAAATACTGCCGATCCCCCCCTGGAGGCCGAAAGGCATAACGCAGTACTCAAAGGCCCCCAAGGGGGTGAACATAGTGGTTTTCCACTCATCTCCCTTTCTCATACGTATCAGGTTATACGCCCCCCTCAGGTCCAGCTTGGTAAAAATCTTCCCTTTCCTCACCCGGGTCAGAATGTCATCAATTCTGGGCATAGGGAAAGTCACGGGTTCGGACACTGCGTTTAGGGCCCGGAAGTCCACAATCAATCTTGGTTTGTCTGAATTTTTTTTGTCCACAAAGAACACTGGGCTACCCCCCACCGCTCGTGACTCTCTGATGAACCCACGCTTGAGGTTTTTGTCAATAAACTCCCTTAACTCCTGCATCTCCCTGTCTGACATTGCATACACCTTGCCCACTGGCAATTGTGCTCCTGGGAGTAAGTTGATTTGGCAGTCAAAGGGTCTGTGCGGGGGTAGTTTATCTGCTTCCCTTTCGCTGAAGACGTTGGCAAAATCTGCATATTGTCGTGGTACCCTACCTTGATCCGTTGCTTCTATCTTTGCTAACGTGGCCTGGGTACCTACTTGGCCCCCCTTTTCCGTGCAGTGTCCCATACAATGTGCTGACCCAAAGGAAACCACTCTCTGATGCCATCCCACAAGCGGATCATGCAGCGCTAGCCAGCTCATCCCCAAAATGATGGGCGCTCCTCCCAAAGTGGCTATATTAAACGCTATCAGTTCCGTGTGTCTTGCCACCCTCATTGTCATGGGGACAGTCTGCTGGTTTACTTCTCCTCCCAACAGCGCCCTCCCATCAATCGTGGTCACCTGCAGGGGATTTTTTAAAGGGATGGTTTGTATCTGGTGTGCGGCTGCAAACTCCTTACTCATAAAGTTGCAGGAGCTGCCTGAGTCTAATAGCGCCTTAACTTGTAGAGGGTGTCCGTTTGCCAGCTCTAACAACACCTCTATTACTAGCGCTGGTTTTGGCGGTTCCGGCGTGGGCACATTCACTGATCCTTGGCCTGGCTGCTGTGCCCTGATGGTCCCAGCCAGGCGTTGGCTTTTACTGACTCCTTAGCCCCCTCCGCCTCCTCCCCAACAGCTCCCGCCATTCCTTTCTCTGTGGACAAACCCTGGCAAAGTGACCTGGCTGTTGGCAGAGAAAACATTTCTTGGCGCCTTTCCCCTCCTTCTTCCGCCCTTCGCTGGGGTTTGAAACTGCGCGCGCGCGCGCTGTTCCGATTTCCATCAGCTCTGCTGGCTGGGAAGGCTGCTCTGGAATCTCTGGAATGCGGAAATCCCTCCAACGCTCCTCTTTCCCTTCAAACTTCTCCAGGGCTCTGGCTTCCTGGCGTGCTCCTATGGCCAGCGCAGATTTAGTCAAATGGTCCATAGACTCTGCCCTGGGCGCCCGGGAAAGTTCATCTTTTACTGCCGAAGATAATCCTTCTTCGAACAGCATTTGTATCGGTTCCGCAGACAAATCCCAATTTAATTTATGGATCAACATGGTGAACTCAGTCCAGTACTCACGGACAGATCGGTTCCCTTGCTTACACGCCATTAACTGTCTGCGCGCCACTCCCTGCTCAATCTCACTGGAGAACATCAGATCCATGGCGCGAAAAAACTTCCTTGTGTCCTTTAGAACCTCGTTATTGGCTGCCATCAGGGGCCTCACCCAATCTCTCGCCCCTTTTTCTAGATGGCCAATCACAAATCCCACCCTCGATTCCTCATCAGGAAAATCATCAAACTGCAGATTAAGGGCATATTGCATTTCTGTCCTAAAGGCTTGGTAGTTCCTGGGATCACCCCCAAATTTCTGCACCAGTCCCGGCACCTTCCTTGAGACTTGGGTGGCTTTTCCCTTCTCTGCATCTTGACCCCTCCTCTCCTCCAGCCTAGCTGTTTGCAGGGCTAACTGCATCTCCAACATCCTGTACCTTTCTTCCAGGCTTGGAACGGCTGCAGCTGCTCCCCCTTCTCCGGCTCCGGTTGGGTTGCTCATGATGCCTCTCCTTGCACAAGCGCTTTCAGGGACTGTCGGATTGCTGTGATGGGACAATGAGCTACTTGTGCGTAAAAGGATTGGTCCCTCAGAGTTTGCTTAACCTAGCAAAGCTCTGCCTTGAGCGGAGCCCTTGGACATGGCTCCGTTACTCACTGGTAGAATCCGACAGTGGGCGCTTGCGGAAACGTTTCCAGCATAAAAGCTGCTTGACGGAAACGCGTCTCCTAGATTCCCTGCGTGACAGCTTCCGGCGAGGGGTGGGGGTCGCTAAAGGGAGCCTTGATACCTCCTCACTGTTCTCGCTGGAAGTGTCCCAGAGCCTCCCCTCCGACTTCCTGTCCCTGGAAGCTCCTGCTCCCCCCCTACTGGTTCCCTCTTCGGCTGCTGAATCTCTTCTATCCTCCTGGAGCCCTCCCACCACCTGGTCTTCCGATGGCAGTTCCCTGACACGCCACTCCTTGGTGTGTGGAGTACCTCAGGGTGCGATACTCTCCCCGATGCTTTTCTTTTTCTTTTTTTTTTTTTTTAAGTACTTTTTATTCAAGTTTTGAAAGTACACATTTCTATACAAATATACGCTATACAGATCATCTCCCCGATGCTTTTCAACATCTTTATGTGCCCCCTCGCATCTCTCCCCGATGCTTTTCAACATCTTTATGTGCCCCCTCGCCCAGCTTGTCCGGAGCTTTGGGCTGGGTTGCCATCAGTATGCCGATGACACTCAACTCTATCTGTTGATGGATGGCCATCCTGACTTGGCCCCAGATACACTGACCAGATGTTTGGAAGCTGTGGCTGGATGGTTATGTGGGAGCCGGTTGAAGCTAAATCCTTCGAAGACAGAGGTCCTGTGGCTGGGATGGGATGATATGGGATTGGGGGGGAAACTCCCATCTCTTGCGGGGGCGCAATTAGTGCCAGCACCATCCGTTAAGAGTTTGGGTGTAATCTTCGACACCTCCCTTTCCATGGAGGCGCAGATTGCAGCTATAACAAAGGCAGCATTTTTCCATCTCCGCCAAGCTAAGCAGTTGGCTCCTTACCTCTCTCGCCCTGACCTAGCCACTATGATCCATGTGACGGTCACCTCCAGACTGGATTATTGTAACTCGCTCTACATGGGGCTGCCCTTGAGACTGACCCAGAAACTCCAGCAGGTGCAGAATGTTGCAGCAAGACTCCTTACGGGGTCTTCGCTGCAAGATCACATTCACCCGGTGCTATACCAGCTGCACTGGCTCCCGGTGGAGTACAGGATCAGGTTTAAGGTGCTGGTTTTAACCTTTAAAGCCCTATATGGCCTAGGACCCTCGTACCTACGGGACCGCCTCTCCTGGTATGCCCCACAGAGAAACTTACGGTCTTCAAATAAAAACATCTTGAAGGTCCCAGGCCACAGAGAAGTTAGGGTGGCCTCAACTAGAGCCAGGGCTTTTTCGGCTGTGGCTCCGACCTGGTGGAACACTCTGTCACAAGAGACTAGGGCCCTGCGGGACTTGACATCTTTCCGCAGGGCCTGCAAAACAGAGCTGTTCCGCCAGGCCTTTGGCCAGGGCACAGCCTGACTCCCTCCCTCGGCAATCTTCGTGGAGCTCTGGCCCAATGGTGGCCAGTGGCTTGAATTTAATTAATTTTATAATGAATGATTTTAGAGTGTTGTTTGTGCTGTACTTTTGTACTGTTTTATTGTTGTTAGCCACCCTGAGCCCGGCTTCGGCTGGGGAGGGCGGGATATAAATAAAATTTATTATTATTATTATTATTAAGGAGGAGGAGGAGGAGGAGGAGGAGAAGAAGAAGAAGAAGAAGAAGAAGAAGAAGAAGAAGAAGAAGAAGAAGAACAACAACAACAACAACAACAACAACAACAACTCCTCTAAGGCCAATCAAGGAATCCCCACCCCTGCAAGAAAACTTCCATTCAGCCCCTTCAACTGGTGAAGACCACACTGCATATAGGGAGAAATGCTGGGTGCTGAAATTTGGCAAGGAGGAATATTTTGGAGGAGGAGCCAGCTTATCAATCCAAGCTCCACCACCAATTGGCCCTCAGGTCTCCACCTGTCCATGTCCCCCAACCTCTCGTTTAGGGAGCTGCTAATGCACCAAGCATGATCTTCTGAAGGAAAGGTTGAGAGCAAATATCCCCACATTTTATTGGTGAGAAGAATGTTCTCTAGCACTGTCGCCTAGTCTAAATGTCTATGGTATTTTCTTTTCTTATTAATTGTTACAATCTGAAACATATAAGCTGAATAAAAAAAGTTGTTTCCTACCAACATTGTTTCTATTCAGCAGAGTGCACTTGGTTTGCTTCTGATTCCTGCCATACCTGTACATACACCATACCTGTACTGTTAACCAGCTGCACTGGAGGAACTGCATATTGCAACGAGTTACAAAGTGTATGCAGCAAATTGAGGATTGTTTAGATGCTTTAAAGTAGCAGTGATTGCCTTGCAGCTATGAGATGACTTGTCTTACTTATACATTTTATGACCTTTCAAGATTGCTTCTAGAATTGGATAATTAGATTAGTACAGCCATGCAAAAAGAGAATTCAAAATCATCAAACCATCCCCCAAATTCTAAGCTTTAAAATGGCATTTCTGTATTGTTGTTATTTTAATATAAAGTTCTGTCTTATACTCTTCCTTTGGGGAAAGTTTAACAGAGTTAGATTTAAGGAAAGCAAGAGCAAAAGAAAGAAAAACAGGGAGCTGAAAGCTCTGATACAGTATGTTGATTGTATTCAGGCTTCTATAATCTCTAGGCAGCAGCTGTTATGAGGGCAGTGTATATGAAATAATAAAGGTTGGGGAAATGGGAAATCAGCAAATGTATGTCAATCTAAAACCAAACAAACTTCAATAGCAGGTAGAGGAATATACAACAACAAAAGACTACAAGTGACACTAAAGTCCTGATAAGGGGAAATGAAAGTACAAAACACATGAACTCCTAAAAGTCACAATGTTTTAGAGAAACAAGCAAAACTGGTCACATCCAGGGCTTTTTCTTCAGCCGGAACTCACCAGAATTCACCAGTTCTAGCACCTCTCAGGTGGGCACCATTGCCATTGTATGAGAACAAGGGAGGCGTTCATGGTGAGTTCCAGCACCTCATTTTCTAGAAAAATAGTACAGTGGTACCTCATGTTACATACGCTTCAGGTTACAGACTCCGCTAACCCAGAAATAGTGCTTCAGGTTAATAACCTTGCTTCAGGATAAGAACAGAAATCGTGCTCCGACGGCGCGGCGGCAGCAGGAGGCCCCATTAGCTAAAGTGGTGCTTCAGGTTAAGAACAGTTTCAGGTTAAGAACGGACTTCTGGAACGAATTACAGTGGTGCCTCGCAAGACGAAAAGAATCCGTTCCATGATTCTCCTCGTCTAGCGGTTTTTTCGTCTTGCGAAGCAAGCCCATTGACGGCTTAGTGGATTAGCGCTATTAGCGGCTTAGCGGCTTTTAGCGGCTTAGCGGCTTAGCGGATAAGCGGCTTAGCGGCTTAGAAAAAGGGGGGGGGAGGAAAAAAAGTCGGAAAAATTCGCAAGACATTTTCGTCTTGCGAAGCAAGCCCATAGGAAAATCGTTTTGCGAAGCGCCTCCAAAACGGAAAACCCTTTCGTCTAGCGGGTTTTTCGTCTTGCGAGGCATTCGTCTTGCGGGGCACCACTGTAAGTACTTAACCCAAGGTACCACTGTACTAGTCACATCTAAGAAAGAACTGAAGCCATTTTAACAATGATCACCATACTTAAATTTGCTAGAGAGCACATCGCTTCAAGATCCCTCTCTGCTACTTCAAAAAATCTCATACTAAAATGAAGCCACAGATTACTTGCAAAATTAACAGCTTGAAGCCCTCTGCGACTGCCATTCTGAACTTAATTTTCAGCTCTGGGTAAGGAAAGGGATTATTCCAGCACTTCTCTTTTTAAAACCCTTCAATTAGCTCTCATGAATGGGTTGCCTCTGCTCAGTGGTCAAGTGCATGCTTTATATGTATAAGGTCCCAGCTTCAATGAGGCCTATTGAGTTCAAAGTGATTTACTTCTATGGAAATCACACTTTTCTTTTTTCACATTCGTCATACCAAATCTTTTTTAAAAAATAAAATAAAATGGAAGAGTGTGTCCTCCCTAAAAGAGGGCACGTGTTGCGGTGAGACCTGGAGACTGACCTTCTGGTTGTGGGAAGGTATATTGGTATATACCTGACTGGTAGTTCCCTCATTGCTGGGTTTAATCTGGCCAATGGGGTGCTGACTTAAGGATCAAGAGGCCTATAAACACCCATGCACGTGACCCAGAGCTTCGTCTATTTGCTCGTGCATCGGAACACCCACCCACCTTTCCTTATATTTAGGGAATTTTTTGCAATTGACCTTGCTATGCTATTGTGTGTTGTCTGTCATTGGGACAGGAGCATGGCAGGAATTTTCCCCACTTGGCTGATTGGCTGTTGCCACTTGGGTTTCGCCTGCCGCGTAGCAGATCATCACAACTTGCAAGGTTGCAGATAGGCACTGGTTCAGGTGATAGGGATGGGAGAACGCTCTCACCATCCCTATGTGAAGGGTATTCCGTTAAAGGAATCCAGGGACTCAACTTGGTTTGGTCAACCCCTGAGAGGGGGTTGTGCCCACGCCTGAGTCCAGGGGAGTATCTGGGGAGAGGACATAGTCTGTTCCCGGGCTTTCTACTTACCTCAGTTGTTCACCCTTGGCTGCCCTATAGCTCTGGGTCAGTGCTACATGCAAGGGTGCAGGGAGCTAGTTGAACCAGAGCCTATGCAACCACCCACTTTCTGTAATCAATAAAGTTGTGGCCTAATTTCTGCCAAAAACCAAAACTGAAATTTGAGTCAAATGTGTTTTTATTTAGTGGGGGAGGTCTGTGGGTCTGAACACACAACTGTATTTAGGATGAAGCAGACGAACCCATTAAGCAAAATAAAAGTATCTACACATTCCAGAAGTGTAAACATTACTGTTGATTTGATAATGAGTACAGAAAGAGAAATACTGGAAAACAAGCATGAATGGTAATATCCTCCCCATAAATTTAAAAACATAAAAAGAATAAATGCTTCCGATGTTAATAATAATAATAATAATAATAATAATAATAATAATAATAATTTATTTGTACCCCACCCACCCCAGCCACTCTGGGTGGCTTCCACAGAAACAAAAAATACACTAAAATGTCACACATTAAAAACTTCCCTGAACGGGGCTGCCTTAAGATGTCTTCTGAATGTCCGGTAGTTGTTTATCACTTTGACATCTGATGGGAGGGTGTTCCACAGGGCGGGTGCCACTACTGAGAAGGCCCTCTGCCTGGTTCCCTGTAGCTTTGCTTCTCACAATGAGGGAACCGCCAGAAGGCCCTCGGCGCTGGACCTCAGCATCCGGGCAGAACAATGGGGGTGGAGACGCTCCTTCAGGTATACTGGGCTGAGGCCGTTTAGGGCTTTAAAGGTCAACACCAACACTTTGTTGTTGTTGTTTTTTTAAAATAATATTTATTAAAGATTTTCAAATATAACAGAAAAAAAAACATCCAAATTTAAAACCTAATTTTCATTGGCATCTTTCCAGGACTTCCCCTCCCCTCCCCCTCTTGTATTCCAATTCTTTCAAATAGATTCAACAAATTCTTACCCCAAATTTTAAAATTATTTATCATTGACCCAATTTAAAAAATATTTTCCCATCCCCTAAAATCGACCTGTTCCCTTCCACGAGTTCCCCTCTTTAATATGCAATACAGATTAAAATAAAAAGAAAAATAGAAAAAAGAATAAAATGTAATTTAACACCCTTTGGATTCCAAATTTCCCTCCCCCCTTTCCCGGTTGCGTTCCCAATGTCCGTCAATATCTACTGTCATCCTGGAGCTCCCACATCTAAACCACAGTCCTTCACCAGTCCGCTTTGCCATCTTTTTATTAGTCTTTGCCGTCTTTTGGTCATCTTTGATTTCACATGTCCAATCTTGGAAGGAGTCTATCTTCCAACTTTGTCCAGTTCTTGTTATTCTTGTTGTTCTTGTTGTTCTCTCTCCTCCTCTTTTTTTTTTTTTCCTGCTCTCCTGCACAAATGTTCTAATTCCAAAAAGCTTCTAATTCCTCTGCAGAGGCTTTGTTATTCAGGAACAAAACATTACGTCAAGTCCCTTCCATTCTTCAATAGATAAATCTATTGTCTCCTTTAGTGTGTAGACCTCTGTAGACAAAATAGTGTTCTATTTCTGCAGTTTCCCAGGAGATAAAAAGTCCTATTCAAATTCGATGCCAACAATACTTGTAGTGTCCCACAGCTCCTCTAGAGGGATTATAGTAACTCATTTTCCTTCCCGATCACACCCAACAGTCAAAGTAACTTATTATTCCTTGTTTTAAACAATTTATATCCAATTTGTAACAAATGTGACCAGCAAAGTCCTCGTAACAAAGTTCTCTTTTTGTTCTTCCGCTTTGACAGCTCCTTTGACAGCTGTCAAAACCTCTATTTCTCCTCTCCCGGCGCTCTTACGGATCGCTCCCAGGGTTTCCGGGGGGGGGGGGTTGCCTTTTAATTCACATTCCACTTTTCTCCTCCAGCCCAGTCTTATAATTTTCCATCGCGAAGTTAATAATTTTATCAAAAAAAGGTTGCACTTGATCTTAGTTGTCAAATCCTTTGCTTTAGCTCCTCTACAACAGGGGGGAGGCTGACTTCCTTTTTGCACCTCCCCCGCTCGCTCCGAATTTAAAAAGAATTTTTCCCCTTTTTTAATCCAAGTTCCAATTACTCACGGGTTATTCTTTTAAAGTCCAAATTTTCAATGGAAGAAGTCAGCGCTCTCCGTCGAATGGCATGCGGCTTCGCTCGGCAGGGGAAGCGGAGGACTCACAGCACCACCACCCCCTGTCACCCGCTCCGCAGCCTTTAAAAAGGTTCCTTCGCGGGTCGGGGGGGACGCAAACGGTGCCCGCCGAGTCACCATGCCCATGGGTTTCAGCCCCCATGGTTTTTGAGGGTCCCCGTGTCGCCGGCGCGGTAGAACCCAGCCCCTGCCGAGCAGGCTCCCTCCAGAGCTTGGAGGGAGTCCGCCATTCGGCGATGGCGCCAACCCGGAAGTCCCAACTTTGAATTGTGCTCAGAAACGTACTGGGAGCCAATGTAGGTCTTTCAAGACCGGTGTTATGTGGTCTCGGCGGCCACCCCCAGTCACCAGTCTAGCTGCCACATTCTGGATTAGTTGTAGTTTCTGGGTCACCTTCAAAGGTAGCCCCACAAAGAGCGCATTGCAGTAGTTCAAGCGGGAGATAACTAGAGCATGCACCACTCTGGTGAGACAGTCCGCGGGGCAAGTAGAGTCTCAGCCTGCGTACCAGGTGGAGTTGGTAGACAGCTGCCCTGGATACAGAATTGACCTGTGCCTCCATGGACAGCTGTGAGTCCAAAATGACTCCCAGGCTGCGCACCTGGTCCTTCAGGGGCACAGTTACCCCATTCAGGACCAGGGAATCCTCCACACCAGCCTACCCCCTGTCCCCCCAAAACAGTACTTCTGTCTTGTCAGGATTCAACTTCAATCCATTAGCCACCATCCATCCTCCAACCGCCTTATTTATACCCCGCCCATCTGTCTGGGTCCCCCCAGCCACTCTGGGCAGCTTCCAACAAAACACTAAAATACAATAACCTATTAAACATTAAAAGCTTCCCTAAACAGGGCTGCCTTTAGATGTCTTCTTTTTTTAAAAAAGTCATTTTTGTTTATCTGAACCAGGAATTGCCAATGTTTTGGCCTGTGACATCTATGTGGCCCAGCCATGATGGGTACCAGTAATGGTCAAGCACAAGGAGATCTGCAGTCCACAACATCTGAATAGCACAACATGGTCTAGCCCAATCTGCACCTTCATCATGATCATTTTCAGAGTGCAATCTCATCCATGCTTACTTAGAAGTGCACTAATTTGAATCCCGTGGTACTCCTGCAAAAATATGCATTGGATCAGGCTTAATTACATTCAAACTCCAATGTACAGGAAGCAAAATGCATCAATGTTTTGCAACCTTTTCTTTTCTCTTTCTCTTTTAAACATAGATATTGAGTAGTGAAACTGCAGGACAGGCAGAAATTGCCAAATAAATAAATAAATTGATCTCCCATCATGCCCCAGCTAGGGTAGCATTGCAATGGGAAAACCGCCAGGGAAATTAAATGAAAATTAAATAAATGAAAATTGGCAACCCTAAATGAACCTCCTCTGTAAAAAATAAACAAACATAAACATACTACTTTATGAGAAGCCTCCAGTGGGTTGGTTCACATATGTGACAACGCTACAATCATCCTGATGGTTTTGCATATTTGCAAACGTGCACACAAAGTAATGGTGAATGAAACAGTCTTCTAAATGCATGGGGAAAGATAAGGAAAACACTTGGATTTCTATTTTTCTTCTTCTTTCTGAGGGCCTTTTCTTTTTTGAGCTTTATCACTTACTAGCTTAGAGAATACAATGCAATCAACAATTTCACTTGAGTATTCACACATACACAATCAAATTTCCACTTTCTTTCCAGTCAGGAAGTAGTCACAGACTGTAGCATATGGTGCAAAAATGTGATTTGTGATTATCGCACAAATACCTCAACTCAGTCTATGACCAAGCTCAGTGATGAAAGCTCTGCCAGCCAGAAGGAGCCTGATGTTGCTAAAGTCACCTTGTAAATGCTCCCTCTCTCCACAGGCAGTTGGTTACAGTTTTAGAAGTTCTGAATGGAAACAGCTAATGCAGCAGTTAAACCTATAGTATTTGGGAAATAAATGTGTATTGCTTTTGCCTTCTTTTACATTCAGAGTTAACTAATCATGCAAGGAAGTGCCATGGGGCACTAGCTCTGCCCCCCACCCCCAAATCACCATTTTGATCATCCTTCAGAAAAACCTTGCAAACACTCGTTTGAGCAACATTCACCTGTCAAGTTATTCTGTTTCCCTGAGTTCCCCTAACTATTAATTTTCTCTTTATATTTGAGTTTTCTCAAAGCCACTTCCAGAAATGTTTAGTGGCATTAGTTTAGTGCTCATCTCCAGATTATTTGCTTCCAGAAACAAATCCATTGGCAAATTACACATAAATGAGCACCAAATTTGTGCTTGTTTCCAGAAGTGGGTTTTATGACATTTGAAAGCTGAAGCATAATGCAGAAATTATCAGTTAGGGAAACATCAGGAAATGTGAAGGCAGCCTTGCAAAGTCCTCTGTTTTTCATCACTGGATCAATGTTTCAGCTTTAGACAACTTATTTGATAGTACATAGTCTAACTCCAAGCAAGTTTAATCAAAAGCAAGTTCCACAGAGCTCAATCTCATAATCCCGAGTAAGGCTGCATTCAGACGGCACTTGGCTTTCCCCCTCACATTTTCTACCTGACAAATTTCTACCTTTTATGTGATCTTTCACACAACATAAAAGCCACTTCTGGCAATGCAGTGCAATTGCCTGGAAGTTTAGTACTCATTTCTGCATTCTTTTGGGAAATAAATCCACTTGCAGACCTGCTAACTCGGAGAATTGCAAGAGTTTCGCGTTGTAATTTCAGGAGATTAAATCTGGGGCGGTATCACAGCATAATGCAGTTCTTTCCCACTATTTGAAATTTAGTGTGACGTGGAGGTACATCAACCCAAAAGCCACAGCTCCATAATACAGTAAGTAATGAAGTTTAAAAGGAACACTATAGATTGGGACAGAAGTGCTGGCATTATAACCAGCAATAAACCTCACATCTGAATGTAGCCAAACTATGCTTATGATTGTTGTTTAAGTGAAATTGATGAGTGATTGAGGCAGCAATACTACACTGTACACACTTCCCTGGGAGTGAATCCCAAATAACTCAATGAAGCTTTCTTCTGAGTAGACACATAAGTATGTATTAGATTGCGCTGTAACAAATTGTTCCCTTCTAGCTGCAAAAAATAATAATTTTTAAAAAAATTGACCAGAAGACTTTTAGATTGAATTTAAATAACAGCAGTCCTTTTAAGGATGCTGCCACTGTTTATTACTATCTTCAGGTAGCCTCAAAACCATTTGACACAATCTTTTTCACAACTTCGTGAACAACAAACCTGAGGTAAACATTGCATTTTGTTGTTATATCTTTCTAGCGCAGTATGTTATTGTGCTAGTGCTCTGATTATTTTCTCATGACAGTTTTCATCTGACTGTCTTTTCATGTAACAATTTCCAAACAAGACCTGGCGGCAATAATACAGTCATGGGTATATTCCTGTATTTGACATAGCAACGCACAAACCTAAAATGTGGCAGTCTTCAGTTTGCGTAGCATCATGGGGAGTTTGAGCCACAACTGAGGCACAGGAATTTATAACACACCCTTCTCTCTCCTTTTTTTAGGAGAGAGACCTGATTTCACAATCTGAATTCAGCCACTAAGGTCAACGGATGACCTTGAACCAGTCTTCTCTGTCAGCTAAATCTCTAGCTTGTTGTGAGGATGAAATGCAAGAGGAAAGGAAAAGGTACTTATTGTCATCGGAAGGAAGAAAAGAGTGGCTGGGGAAACCCAGCCAGATGGGAGGGGGATAAATAATTTCTTCTTCTTCTTCTTCTTCTTCTTCTTCTTCTTCTTCTTCTTCTTCTTCCTCCTCCAGTTCTCCCTTTCCCTTGGGAATTGTTCACACAATCATGTGTTGGTTTGTTGATGATATGAATCGCAGCTTTGTGGAGGCAGCTCCATTGCCAAGCAATTCAGGATGGTGGAGCAAACACTATCATGGAAATACCACCGGAAATGGCCTCCCATGGCAACCTGGTGATCACTACCTCAGTGTCCATAGGTTCTCACCATGTGGCTCATGCCCACATGTTGCGGAATAACCAAGGTGTGGTCATGAGACACATAGTGCAGCTCTGTGTCCCATACCTAGGGACTAAGCCCCATTAAATTCAGCAGAGCCTGTCATTATCTCATTGCGATGAGAACTGCTGTGTGTACATGAGAAGCTCAAATACAGTCTTGCCACACAAAACATCCTCTGCATCGCAATTAAAGCAGCTGCAATGCAATGTCTTGTTTGATCGAATTGGGCTTTAGTGTGAACATGCACAAAAGTGAAAGGTATATATATGTAGTTGTTCTTTTCTGTTATTCTCCACAGCAACAGTTTATACTGCTAATTTGTTGTGTGCCATAATGCACACCATTTCTTTGTCATATTATAAGAGCCTCTCTCCTAATAACAACTGCTTACGCAACCATTTTCAATTACCTATTTTTAAAAAGCCATTTTCACAGAAAGATTCTGTTTCCATAATGTTCAATCACCCACATCTTGGTCTCTCTCTGTTTCTCTGCAACCACTGGAAATGAATGCAAGGAGAATCTACGAGATTCAAGAAGAGATAAAGACACTCAGGCTCAGCGTGATATTCAGAATCTTTGAAACGTATTCTAAAAATAAATTTGCCAGAAATAGGTTATTTTTAAAAATGAACTGTTCTATTTCTGTCTCTAATTAAATGAATGCAATTTCACAGTAGTACTATCAATAAATTAATTCCGCACTATTCATCCATGAGAAATGCTATATAAGCTAGGGAACACAGAACACAGGAAGTTTTCTTACTCTGTGTCCATCTATTGGTCCATCTATTGTCAACGCTGACTGTTAGCCACTCTCCAGGTTTTCCCTGCTCTACCTGGGCATGCTGAAGATTGAACCCAGGACCTTCTGCATGCAAAATCAGATGCTTCTCTCACAGAGCTACAGTCTTCTCATTACTGAAGATTCTGCTTCCAAAGCCTAAGTGCTGCTCCTCACATTATGCAGTGATAAAAATGTCAAATGTACACTTGATGTGAAGCCACAGTATTCACCTGCATGTTGCATACTCATTGGGTTGGCTCAAGGCTGTATTACTTAAAACAATGTCCTAGTCCAATCAGTGTGAACAGTTCATCATGGCTACCCATTGATTCCACTGGGAACTAAGCTCAACAAAATTAGTCTGGAGACAACCCATTATGTTTATAGCATATATTAATGCCCTGATTCAGCAAAGAAGCAGGCCAGGTTTGCCCACACACAGCTAATGAGGACAGAAATAATAATAATAATAATGATAATAATAATTTATACCCCGTCCATCTGGCTGGGTTTCCCTAGCCACTCTGGGCAGCTTCCAACAAAATATTAAAATACAATAGTCCGTCAAACATTAAAAGCTTCACTAAACAGGGCTGCCTTAAGATGTCTTCTAAAAGTCTGGTAGTTGTTGTTCTTTTTGACATTTGGTGGGAGGGCGTTCCACAGGGCGGGTGCCACTACTGAGAAGGTTGTGAAAGCCCATCCTGGGCAGCTAGTTGTTTTGCATCCTTAATCATGTGCAGCTAGAACTGGATCAGAGTCAAAATGTCTTCCATTATCCATTAGAAGCCTAATATGGGAAGAAATTATAGCAAATTTCATTACTTGGGAGAGAGGCAATTCCAGGCGCAGTGGCACAAACCACTTCAGCAAGACACTAACAGGTTCATCTAATCCAATGGCTTTAAATGCATTAATACAGGACTTCCGGGTTGGCGCCATCACCAAATGGCGGACTCCCTCCGAGCTCCGGAGGGAGCCTGCTCGGCAGGGGCTGGGACCTACCGCGGCGGTGACGCAGGGACCCTCAAAAACCATGGGCGCTGAAACCCATGGACATGGTGACTCGGCTGGCACCTTTTGCGCCCCCCGACCCACGAAGGAGCCTTTTTAAAGGCTGCGGAGCGGGTGACAGGGGGTGGTGGTGCTTTGAGTCCTCCGCTTCCCCTGCCGAGTGAAGCCGCATGCCATTCGACGGAGAGCACTGACTTCTTCTATTGAAAATCTGGACTTAAAAGAATAACCCGTGAGTAATCGGAACCTGGACTAAAAAGGGGGATAATTTTTTTAAAAAAATTCAGAGCGAGCGGGGGAGGCGCAAAAAGGAAGTCAGACCCCCCCCCCCCGTTGTAGAAGAGTTAAAGCAAAGGATTTGACAACTAAGATCGAGTGCAACCCTACTTTGACAAAGTTATTAACTTCGCGAGGGAAAATTATAAGACTGAGCTGGAGGAGAAAAGTGGAATTGAATTGAATTAAAAAGCAACCCCCCCCCGAACCCTGGGAGCGATTTGTGAGAGCGCCGGGAGAAGAGAAATAGAGGTTTTGACAGCTGTCAAAGAGCTGTCAAAGCGGAATAATAAAATAGAGAACTTTGTTACGAGAACTTTGTCGGTTACATTTGTTACAAATTGGATACAAATTGTTTTAAACAAGGAATAACAAGTTATTTTGACTGGTGGACGTGATCTGGAAGGGAACCCAGTTATTGCAAACCACCTAGAGGAGCTGAGGGATATTACAAGTATTGTTGGCGTGGAATTTGACCAGAACTTTCTATCTCCTAGGAAACTGCAGAAATGGAACACTATTTTGTCTACAGAGGTCTACACACTAAAGGAGACAATAGATTTATCTGTTGAAGAATGAAAGGGACTTGACGTAATGTTTTGTTCCTGAATAACAAGCCTCCTCAGAGGAACTAGAAGCTTTTGGAATTAGAACATTTGTGCAGGAGAGCAGGAAAAAAGAAAAAAAAAAGGAGGAGTGAGATCAACAAGAACAACAAAAATTAATAAGAACTGGACAAAGCTGGAAGTGGGAACATTTGGGACATCCAGATTTGACAGGCTTAAAGAAATAAAATTGGAGTTTTTACTCCTAGATATAAAAATCTGGATGGAAGAAATGGGCTTTTTTTGAGACAGATTCCTTCCAAGATTGGACATTCGAAATTAAAGATGACTGGTAAAGGACTATGGCTTAGAGAGATGTGGGAACTCCAGGAAGACATCAGAAGTTGAGGAACATTGGGAACGCAACCGGGAAAGGAGGGAGGGAAATTCGGAATCCAAAGGGTATAAAATTATTTTTTTACCTTTTTCTATTTTAATCTGTATTGCATTTTAAAGGGGGGAACTCGCGGAAGGGAACAGGTCGATTTTAGGAGATGGGAAAATATTTTTAAAATTGGGTCAATGATAATAAGTTTAAATTTGGGATAAGAACTTGTTGAATTTATTTGTTTATTTGTAAGAATTGGAATACAAGAGGGGGAGGGGAGGGGAAGTCCCGGAAAGATGTTATTGGGAAAAAGATTTTAAAATTGGATGTTTTTTTATTATTATTATTATTTTGTTGTAATTGGAAAACCTTAATAAATATCATTTAAAAATAAATAAAAAATAAATGCATTAATACATTGCATGCTACTATCTGCATGACACTCAATATTGTTGGAATTAAAAATCCCATTCAGCACTAGTGCAGATACATGCAACATATTTATATAAATATCATTATTGATATTCCAATATTTTGCTTCCTTATCAAATTGGACACCATTATGTCAGAGTCAGAGCTGAGAGGCAAGAACAGATTATTCAGTTGTGAAGGTGGGGCAAATTTATTCAGTAGGGCCTGATGATTAATTGCTTGGAAAAAGAATAAAGGTACCATATTTTTCGTCCCATAGGTCGCACTGGCCCATAGGATGCACCTAGTTTTTTGGGGGGGAAATAAAGAAAAAAAATTTATTTCCCCCCCAGGTGCGGGGCTGGGGTGGGGGAAACCTGAGCTTCCCCCGGCCCCAGCCCCCAGAACAGGCTGCTATCCGCAAGCCGTGGGAGAGCTGCATGACTTCATGCAGCTCTCCCATGGCTTGCAGAGAGCCGCGCGAAGCCCGAAGCCTGGAGGGCGCTGAGCTCAGCGAGCCCCAAGCTTCTGTGTGCAGGCAAGCTCCGACCCCCCTCGCTCTCCAGGCCTCGCTCTCCAGACTTCATGCAGCTCTCCCATGGCTTGCAGAGAGCCGCGCGAAGCCCGAAGCCTGGGGGGCGCTGAGCTCACCGCGCCCCAGGCTTCTGGGTGCAGGCAGCTCTCCGCAAGAGATGGGAGAGCTGCGCGACTGCACGCAGCTCTCCCACAGCTTGCGGAGAGCTGCGCGAAGCCCAAAGCCTGGGGCGTGCTGAGCTCAGCGAGCCCCAAGCTTCTGTGTGCAGGCAAGCTCCGACCCCCCTCGCTCTCCAGGCTTCAGCCAAAGCCTGCATTCACCCCATAGGACGCACACACATTTCCCCTTCATTTTTGGAGGGGAAAAAGTGCGTCCTATAGGGTGAAAAATACGGTATATATTTTTCTCAAATTTATTTACCTCACTCTGGGTGGAAAACTGTCAAATTAAAATATATTTAATAAGATTCCAGAAGGGGATGTGTTATATATATATATATATATTCATGAGATAACATGTTTAAATATGATATCAGTGCTTTTTTGCTCATGGCCAAAGTGCTGAGCTAATTAAATTCTTGTCTGTCACTTTGGTTTTGTGCAGCAAGAAGACAGATCCAAATCTTTATGAGGTGGCTAATATCATAATAAATAAAATTTAACTGGCTTTAACACTGGTTATTACTTAATAATGGGAAATTGTTTATTTGGTGTTGATTTCTGGCTACCAAGGCAGCCGTTAGTCTGGAAAAGCTATTTTCCTGATTTTTATGATGTTGCAGCACCAAAAATGGTCAAAGAGGCTTACTGCAGTTTATCAGTCCACATGAACCATGTGATTTGAGCAACCATCGAAGAGCTGGTTCTATACCAACATATCAATCTGAGGAAATGCAGAAGCTGTGGTCTTCTGGAATCAGCCTCCACCCATGTTGGACAATGTTAACTATGTCTGGGTCTTCTGATCTTTCTCTGTCTGCCTTTCGAATTAACCTCAGACTGCCCTGAACTATGACATTTGCCCTTTGCTTTTACCCACAGTTCTGTTTTCTCATTAATCTGCTTTAAAACACAAACACCTCCAAAATAGGCATTCAAATATGTAACTTAAACCGTATTTTCCCTCAAAATAGTATATTTTCTCTCAAAATACTTAGTTGCAGCATTTAGAAAAATGTGAAATGTTGTAGAGAGATAATACTGTAAAGCAATCATCCAGAAATGGCTTGGGCCATTTCAGGGGAAGTTGTGAAGATCAAATTCCTTAAGCATTCCTGCTTCATGAATTCTGATATAGACTAGCCTAAGCTACACCTCTCAGCTAGTGTCTAAGAAGTCTAATGTCTTGAGATGGGGCAGAAATTCAGTTTGCTTCTCTGAATTTTGTGATGCAGTTTTGTGCGTAAAATGAATATATTAATGGAAAATGCATTATGTTGTGGGAAATAGCTTGCAGATTAGGTATTTCAGAAGGAATGTGCACAGAAATGTTGACGAAGTGTCACAAGACATTCTTGTTAAAAATATATAGGTAGGAAACCTAAGAAACTGAATTTGGCCATCTTTACTCAGAAGCTTATTATTCAGCTAAGCCCTTACTTAAAGCAGACACAAACCTCAATACAGTCAAGTGTACAGAGTGGATCTATATATGTAGGCTCCTTCCTGTATGAATAATCAGATGCATCCGTTTTCTATGTTTTTCTGTTTATTGTGGGTACAAAAGCCTATGTGCATTTCTGAGTACATGCTGGAATATGTGGAAGTTGTTGTTTATTACCCACTCTTCACCTCAAGGTCCTAGGACAGATCACAACTATTAAAAATATAGTAATAGGGCCAAGGGCAGCAGACACGACTATATCAGCCTCCCTCTGTGGATTCATTAAATCCAAGAATGTCTGGAAAGGGCTTTAATTAAAGGGGAGATTTGTGGATGTACAAATACTAGCAACTCTATGAAGAAGACCAGGATTAGATAACAAAGATAGGATTTTGAATTTAAGTCTCTTAATTTTCCAAGTGTAGTTACAGGCACCAGTGTTGCAACACAGCAAGTGTGAAGGGCTTATGGCAATAGAGTAAGTCTCTTTATTAAAAAGTCCTTTAACTAGAGGACAGAAAATTGAATTCAAGCAATGGAAGAGTAATTCTAATTCTAATGAAACATACTCAGTCAGGACTTCTAAACACTTAGATGGGGAAAGCCTTTGAATAATGATGAGCTGATTAAACACAACATGGAAGGCTGAAAGAGGAAAGGTGTAGAGAAAGGAAGAGAATGTGTTGTGTTTAAATATGCAAGACAGCCTAATTTAAAATACTAATGCTTCATATTTGTCTGCTCCACAACTGAATGCAACTTGAATACTTAAAAAGCGTCATCTTCATCATTATTGATTTGTTCACTTTAGCTGGAATATCCATTATGAATGCACATTTCAGAATTTCATAGAAATTCTTAATAAGGCCAAATCATAGAATCATATAAGTGTAGAGTTAGAAGGGACTCGGAGGATCATCTAGTTCAGGCATGGCCAAACTTGGCCCTCCAGCTGTTTTGGGACTACAACTCCCATCATCCCTAGCTAACAGGACCAGTGGTCAGGGATGATGAGAATTGTAGTCCCAAAACAGCTGGAGGGCCAAGTTTGGCCACCCCTGATCTAGTCCAACTCCCTATGATGCAGAAATTCTCAACTAAAGCATCCATGACAGATGGACATCCAACTTCTGCTTAAAAATCACCAATGAAGGAGAGTCCACAACCTCCCGAGGGAGTCTGTCCCACTGCCAAACAGGTCTTATTGTCAGAAATTTTCCTGGTGTTTTTTGTAACTTGAATCCATTGGTTTGAATCTTATCCTCCAGAACAGGAGAAAACAAGTTTGTTCTGTCCCCTCTAGATATTTGAAGACAGCTATAATATCTCCACTCGGTCTCCTCCTTTCCATACCCAACTCCCTCAATGGTTCATCATAAGGCTTGGATTCCAGACCTTTGATCATCACAGCCAACATCCTATGCACACATTCCAGCTTGTCAACATCCTTCTTAAATTGTGGCATCCAAAACTGAACACAGTATTCCAGGTGTGGTCTGACCAAGGACCAATGATTAGGACAAAGAAAGAGGTTCACAGAAGCATTCTATCTTACATAAGGGCTTCAGATGTTGACAGCTTCAATTAAATTTACTATTTCATGCTTCTATTTATGAGATGGCTTGTCCCCCAACCCTCAACACAATAGCCTGATCCAGAGTTGGGTGGTAAGATAAGCAGAAGTGGTTCATGAGTATTCCCTGCTGGTGCCGATCTTCTCCCCACCTCCCCATTTCAGTAAACAATAGTGACCTAGTGAAGTGGCTCTGTGGCATCAGATGAGCCAGTTCTGGAGACAAGATAACAAATCATAATATCAAAACGCATTTTAAATATCCAGGGTATGTGGTTGTCAGATTGTGGCAATGCTGTTGCTTCCTACCACCAGTACTATCATTGTCTACTGCTGCTGCATAGCAATGACTAATGAGCAGTATCAATAGTCAGAGGGATGATACCAAGATGACAGCTGAGACTCTCCATTTGACTATATGGAGAGGTCCTCCCTATTTTCCTTCATTGGGACCTCAAACATCAGTGGCACCAGCAGCAGACTGGCTGATAAGTTTTCCTGTGTGTTTGCAGTCTCCCCATGAATGTGAGTCCCTGCTGTGTTCAGGCTTAATCTGATATGGTTTCCCAGCATTAAGTATTCACAAAACTGGAACGCGGCTAATTTCTTCTCTACAACGATTTATGAAGGGCTGTATTAATTCCCATTGGCCATTCATATGCTTTACAATGTTTCACACATAAGATAAATGTGATCAAGTTGGGCAGCTAATGTATCATGAATTTATTATCACCAAATAACGGTATACTTTGTACCCAGTTCCAGCATGGCTAAACTCCACACAATTTGTAGCAGGCTTCTGAATAATGAAGAAACAGGAACTCAAACAATGTGAGAACAGATAAAAGGGCTGTATCTGCAATGGATATTATTAAAACATTATTCAACCAGATCCACTTATAACTTCAGATAACTTTTTTAAAGCGGGGGGTGGAAGGAAAATCAGATATAGGCACAGCAGAAAATAGGAACAGACAAGGAGATATATATGTATAAAATATGAATGAGACAGAATGCAATGATGTTTTAAGAAATTTCCCGCACATAAAACCCTAGCAGTAATGGAGGAAAAATGTACTACATTTTCTTTCTTCATTCCTCCCAACCCAACACATGAATATTACACATTTTCCATTGCTCAGAGTGTCAGGAACAGTGGGGATAAGGCATGTACTCTCGCAGTTTCACATAAGATGGAATAGATGTACAAAAGAAGCTCTGTGAAAGAGGGAAAATACATTGTGCAGCAGACTTTCTCTCAGAGAGCTCCTTCATCAAGTACACCCTAAGAAGTCTGCTGTTGCTTCATCTGCTCCACAGATGATTCAGAGCTGGAAAGCTTGTGCAGAATTTCATGCTATTCTATTACAATCTTAAATAACAATGCCATCTAGTGGATATTCCGGCTCCAAAGCTTTGTGGCTCTCTCAGCGCAAGAGGCATTTTAGGAAAATGTGCCTGTGGAGAGAACGTATCCCTCATTCCTTTAAGAAAAAATCTACTAGAGTTTTAATATCAGCCAGCGGGATAAATATCAACCTTGGGATTTGTTTTTGATACCAGAGCTCTGGCAAATGTGAGTTAATGGTAAATATTAATAAATATAATGATAAATATTAATAAATATAATGGTAAATGGTAAATATAATGGTGAACGTGTGCAGATGTCTTTACCTTAACCTTATGTAACTTCAGGATACGTGGGTTTCGCAAGTGGTCTGTCATTCAGACACAGGCTAATACAGTGGTACCTCGGGTTACAGAAGCTTCAGGTTACAGTCTCCACTAACCCAGAAATAATGCTTCAGGTTAAGAACTTTGCTTCAGGATGAGAACAGAAATTGGGCTCCAGCGGCGCAGCAGCAGCAGGAAGCCCCATTAGCTAAAGTGGTGGTTCAGGTTAAGAACAGTTTCAGGTTAAGTACAGGCCTCCGGAACAAATTAAGTACTTAACCAGAGGTACCACTGTATGTATGTATGTGTGTATATATATATATATATATATATGTGTGTGTGTGTGTGTGTGTGTGTGTGTATAATATTCGCATGTGAAAGTGTGAACACTGTGTGGATATGCGTGCCACAGCCCATCTACGAGACTGAATAATCTACTGCAATCTCAAGAGAACAATCTTAAATGCATGTCCATACCAAGGTCAAACCACTCAAGCACACAGTTCTTTCTGAGACAATTGCCCTGGAGCCAATTCATCTCTAGTCCAGAGACATTGTTGGGGTTGTTCGCTGGATAACTGTATTTATCGGTGTGATGTATAGAGACACCAACCTAATGTTCCACCACTCCTCACTCAATTATCCATCAATAAAGCTATTGCCACAAAGGTATTTACTCAGGGGCACAGGGGGTAAACCTTCCTTGATAATCCCAGTGTCTGAATTGAGAGTAAGATCTCACACACAAACAAAACAACAACGCTACATCACAGATCAGAGTCCATATTGGACAGACGTTTAAGGGAGCCACTGACAATTGAGTCCCCTCCTACCTGCATAGCTCCTCCTTGGTTTCCGATTAATAGTCATTGCAGAGCATGGTGCAAAATTGAAAGGTTTGGAATTTCTCTTGAACGCTCCTGATTATGAAGATCTCATCATAAGAGAAATCGTACTGAGATGAGATTTAATCTTTGTGTGTGTGTCTGTGTGTGTGTGTTTTAAATAGACAATTGATAAAAGAATGAATTCTAATGGGCTACAAAACATTAAAGACATGCAAGAGGATGATACATAGAGAGCTGACGAGATGTGGTTGCTTTAACCATAGGTCATAGCAATAGAATAGGATGCAGATTTATCAAACAAATGTTTTCCTGGCTCAAAGTCGACATGTGATAATCAGATGCGAAATCCTATAAACAAGACAAGATACAGAGGAAAGAAATTGTATTAACCTTATAAACTCAAACCTAATTTTCAACACAGCCAACGAAAAGAAGCCAATAGGTGCGTAAATTTCATTATCCGCCACTAAGCATATATCCATATATTTTAAAAGAAGAAATATTCTCTATATAGGAGCTAACAAATCATTTCTAGGCCTACTCTTTAAAAAGCATAAAATGCCAAACAATGGGGATGTTCTTTGGCAATACCTGACCTTCAATTGCAAAATGATGCCTGGACCTTCAGATACTTTTCTTTCTTTCTTTCTGACCCAGTTAACCAGTGGCTGCATCAAGCCCTTATGGGAGTGTCTAAACTGTGGGAGGGAGGGCTGAGGAAGATTTCTTTCACCTGAAGAAGAATCAAAGAGGGTGAGCGAGGCAGTGGCAGGACTCTTTAAAGGTTCCTACCACCACAATCCCCTTACAAGATCCCACTGGGCCATGCAAGATGCAATGCACCCTGAGATCTCATGAGAGCAGAGGCTCCTCTCCAAACTTAGCTCATCATGGCCACCTCTTCCGTAATTGGCCTCAATTAAGTAATGATCATCTAGTCCCAATTAAGTAGTGGTCTTCTTTCACAGTCTGTTTCTATATGGAGTTTTGTTTTGTTTTTTAAATGTTTTATTGCTTTGTGTTTGCCATACTGGGCTCCTTGGTGAGGAAAGGTGGGATATTAAATGAATGAATGAATGAATGAATGAGACACTTGCAGAATATGATTTGTTTTGTTTTTTTTAAATGATATTTATTAAGTTTTACAAAAGGTAACAAACTCCGAAACAACAAACATCAAAAATACAAACAATATCAAAAATCATAAGAAGAAAAAAGAAGAAAACTTAAAAAAGATTCAACATAATAATAAAAAAATTAAAAGGAAAACTCTGGTTCATTTTAGTAGTCTTCAAAACCTTATTTTCCTTGCTTCCTCCCGCCTTCCCTTCTTGTATTCCACTTTAAAAGTTTTTTCAGCAAGCTCATTCATATTCGTTTTCATCCTTTATCTTTCCCTTTATACTCTTCCTTATCTTAATCACTAGAACCCCATCATTTCATTTACACTGCCCTTAGCACTCATAGATTTTACAATGATTTTGTAGATAAACTTTGAACTTCTTCCAATCTTCTTCCACCAACTCTTCTCCTTGATCTCGGATTCTGCCGGTCATTTCTGCCAGTTCCATATAGTCTATTACTTGTATCTGCCATTCTTCCAGGGTGGGTAGATCTTGTGTCTTGCAGAATATGATTTGTTCTTAACATCTTAAGCAATTAGAGCCTGTTAGGATCTGGTATCACTTGGGAGACAATTGTGAGTCATGGTCACTTTCTTTCGGTCGTTTTCTCTACATCGGAGGTGAGGAACCTCTTCCCCAGGACTAATAAGGTCAGTCAGTGCAGCTCCCCATATAATAAGGGAACAGCAAATATCATGGGTTGTCTCTACCAGTGATTTTTCCTTGTAGTGTAATGTATAGAAAGTGGAGTTTCCACCATGCCACCTTAACTACTACAGCTGTTCATGCCACATCCTACACCATTTCAGAGGGTCTCTCAACTCTCAGGAAAAGTTTTCAGGAGACACCAGAAACTGCAATGGGTAGAGAAAAACAGGGAAAAAAAACATGTTTAGTGAGTGCGAGCATAGCAGCACTCTCTGTGTGCATTATTTAAAAAATGATTGATATGTATTCCACACACCCCCCAAGATATACATATATATTTATCCCATCTATAATATACTTGGGTGAATAATAATCTTTAATTATTATTGTGATATTATTTTATATGGTGCAACTCTCCAAAGGTGAAAAAGGTGTTGAATCCTATCAGCTGCCACATTAAATAAATTGAAGGCTAGCACTCCACCCTGTACTGGCTCATTGTCAGCTTTGCCATTCATTCTGGGCAAGGTTGCTTTATTAACAAAGTCAATTCCAAATGTTTGTACACTTCTAAAAATGATTTTGGTGAATCACCTGCTCTTTCTTTCCTAGGTCACTGTGCTTGCATTATCACATTCAATTAGATTAGAGTGCATGATAAATGGGCAAGGAACACATTTCATCAAGTTAACGTTATAATGCACGATTGGCTTAGTCAAAAGTGCAACTTCTTTTAGTATGATATGGCAGTTTAAGAAGAGCCAAGCTAGATAGCATATTTTCAAGCAAAGCGGGCGATCGTGATTAAGGCTTTCAGTAATGGGCAACCTCTCCCACCAACCTTGGCTTGTCATTTTGCTCCACTAACTGAGCTATTTTCTTAAAAGGTTGGCAAATAGCTTGGCTGTCTCCAAGCCTAGTTAGAAATCTCAGAACCTGTTGCACTTCTGATGGCAGATACCTTTGGGAGTGAAATAGATCTGAATCCCTACCCCAACCCTGAAATCATTTTTGCTCAATGTCGGGCTCAAACCCATGACCCTCAAATTAAGAGTCTAATGTTCTACCAACTGAGCTATCCTGGCAGAGGCTCAGAGGGGATGGAAGCAGACTTGAATGGACACTAAGCCAAATTTGGCAATACCCTGGACCCATCTTGATCCCAACCAAATATTGTGGTCATAGTAAAGGTAAAGGGACCCCTGACCATTAGGTCTAGTCGTGGCCGACTCTGGGGTTGCGGCGCTCATCTCTCTTTATTGGCCAAGGGAGCTGGCATACAGCTTCTGGGTCATGTGGCCAGCATGACTAAGCTGCTTCTGGCGAACCAGAGCAGCACACGGAAACGCCATTTACCTTCCCGCTGGAGTGGTACCTATTTATCTACTTGCACTTTGACGTGCTTTCGAACTGCTAGGTTGGCAGGAGCAGGGACCGAGCAATGGGAGCTCACCCCATCGTGGGGATTCAAACCGCCAACCTTCTGATCAGCAAGTCCTAGGCTCTGTGGTTTAACCCATAGCACCACCTGTGTCCCTTTTTCACCTGCGTCCCTTTTTGGTCATAGTAGATAAACTGTAATAAGTTCTGCCTTGGAAATAATCATCACGATGCCTCGGAGGTAAAGAAACACAAGCAGAGTTCTGCTCATACTGTGGCAATTTCCTACCTTCTTCCCGTTACTGCCACTTACATGCAAGAGGTATTATCACAATTCAAAGATACATTGCATCCATTCAAAAGCTCTTGAGAAGGGTATAGTGCAGAGACGGTAAGAAGTACAGCCTGAGGAGAAGGCATAATATGAGAAATAGATAAGGAAGGCCTGGAGAGCTGTATTTGGCCCTCAAGCCTGAGGTTCACTATGCCTGATTTAGGTAAATGAATAGCATTAAATGTCTATATATCCTAAATTCTTCAGTGGATTTGAACTTGAAGAAAAGAATATTCAGCACCTGGGTATCTACTTTAAAAGAAAATAGCAGTTATTATGGGACGACTAATGCATTTTTATCTGGATATCATCTTCCTAACTAGGATTTTGTGGAGTTAAGATTCCATAATGTCACTGTGCTGTTTCCAGTCTAAGAAAACGCTATGGACAGTAGGGGTTATGCCATGTATTATAAGGCTCTGAGTAAGCTGTTTTATCTCTCCATTTCATTGGCACAAGAGTAATGGACACAGAGATGTCTTCAGAGGCTAAAAAGACCTTCTTTGACGTGATTCATATTCCAGAGAGGATTTGGAAGTGAGCTTTGGGATAGGCACATGTTGCCGAAGTATATCAAAAAGAAACTAGCTTTGAAGAGAACTCGTTGAGCAGTAAAAAGATATTTCCTTGTGAAAGTTCTTATTCATGGTGACAGAGCTGATGTTTTACTTTAAGCTTAGCCCTTCAGAGACTTCCTATGATAATGCACACAAGTCTCTGCTGACAATTTGAATGTTGCTTATCTCCCCTGTACCGTATTACACTTTACTTAAAACAGAATCATATTCTACTATGCTCTAAAGAGTACTACACTAGATACACAGTGGAATATCCCATACTCTGATGTTTGCATTTTGTGCAGTGCGGGGCCCTGATTGACTCCAGTTACGAAAGCTAAGGTTGTTGAAAAGGCCAGAGCTGTCTCTTACTGCAGACCCAGATCATCAAGCCTGAGCTTCCACAACCACCATCCTCCATAAACCATCATTTGCAGGTTTGGCAGCAACAGCAGTAGATATGTTCTATGCTCATGATAATATTCTATCCTCTTGGTAATTATGCTGATAGAAATGTGTGTTCCTTTAGTAATGTTTTCTTTTTAAATCTTTGACATAATATTTTAGCTTCCTGTTAATTATGTTTCTTTGAATGTATGCTTTATATTTGACTTTCTTCTGTATTTTTTTTTGAGGGGTTGTTTTATTTGATGCTTAAATGTAGGCTGTAAATGGCTTTGAGATATTTGAGATATAAAGTGGTATAGAAATGAAATCAAAAATAACATCCATCCCCAAAGTACATCAGAAGGGAAAGTTCCTTATTTGATTTCAATAGGCCTTACTCCGAGATACGTTTTATATTAATTGAGCTTCAATGTGTTATGGAGAAGAACTAAGGAACTGACTTGTAATCTTGTAGAAACAAATATGAAGAAGAAAACTATTTTTTAAATACTGATATATTTTAAAAAGCTCTATTAATATAAAATATTTTTGCAATATATTTAAAGCAATTGTTTCTCAGCTGAATCTACATTAAAAATAAATAAATTATGGGGGCCCAGAGTTACAGTAAAGAACTCAGGTTTCCATCAATTGGAAAAAAAATAATAATCCCCATATGTGTTCTACTATAATTTCAAATATTACCTAATAGATGGGCTGTGTGAAATAGTTGTAATAGATAAGCTCCTCATAAACACATTGGCCATTTACTTAACAACTGATAAATTTGTCCCTTCATAATTATAATCTCAGTTTATCACATGGGCCATAAATGGGTGATGTTTTGTAGTAGCAGTAAATTACATTGTTAAAAAGGGAGACTTGCCAGTAAACATTTGTTTTATATTTAAAGCATATGTCTACAAGAGGAATTCTACTTTCATTTATGTTTTCTCAGCCATACACTATGGCTAGACTTTTGATTTCCATAAATTGCTGGACTGTCACTCCCATCATTCCTGACCATGAGCCATGATGGCTGGTGCTGATATGTCCAACAATCCACCCCTGGCCTCTTTCCCCTAATAATGGGAGCAACTTTGGACCTCAAGCATACTGCATGTTCCTAGGTCATGTTCTTTCCCCATTATTTCACATTGCCTGAATATTAGACTTTCTACCCAGACTCTTACCCAATTGCTTTTTCACCCCGCCTGATCACACCAAAAAATATGAAGGACTCATTAGATGCTTCCTTGTAGAACTGGGCACCCACAGCTTCTGTAGAGATTGACAGATATTCCTCAGTTTTCCTTTTCACAACACCAGCTTTATTTATGCCGCCACCACTTTACTGCATTTGTTCCTGTGGTTTTTACTTGTTGCCTACCTTGGCATTTCTCTCTCTCCCCCCCCCCTTTAAAACTCTGATTCATGAGTCAAGAGAGTTTCTATGGCAACAAACCTATTATTGTTTGGTGGTTGCATCTTGTAATCTTACCAGAACAGTAGCAATAAGATTTAATATTTAAAGCAAGAGGGGGACAACTCATTTTTGGTGTTGGAGTAATTTGTAGGAGGAGAATTTGATAAGATTGGGAAACTGATTATGCCTTAAGTATAAAAATATTTTTGATGGCAAGGGTAATAGCCCAAAAGCCTTGTCAAATATTCAAGAGAACTGCATGGCAGGAATGCAAACCAATTTTAACAAAGCAAAGGAAAACTTGATTGAATGCCAGGATTCACAGTTGGGAAGCTCTGATCTTCACTGCCCAAATCAAAATCCTCTATTTTTATTTACTCTTATCAGCAGTACTTTTTATTGCATTCAACACTATTTGCCTCCACTGCTATTAAAACACCTTAGCTTGAACTGATTCATTTTTTTCCAGGTCTGCACCACTTGCCTTGACCCCAAAATAATTACTTCAGCAAGATTGTTGTATTAATTTCTCATATGGTAAAGTCATAAAGAAGTAACTTCTACTGAATACTCTTTGGGTGGTAATGTGCAAACTAAAGATGTGAGGAATATGCCTGAGAAGGGTCTCCATTCTTACTAAAATTCCTTTAGTTTCTCCCCCAAAGGTCTTCAGAATAGGTTTCTTTTGACCAGGAACTTCCCAATGTGCCTCAAAAATTCACTATGGTAAAAATTTGGTGAGAACTTTGGTAACAAGTCTTATCAACTTTGTCTGCTTCATGGAGAGTTGATTCAACAGCTCTGGACTCCATGTAAGACACTCCCTGCTACAGTAGTAAGAGATGCATGATGTCCATAATATAGCTTGGCTAATAACTGGCGCTCACTTTTTCTGTGGGTAAGAGGTAAGGTAGGAATGTTCAGAACTTTCTAGTGTGACGCATCAATGAACTGGCTGTAAGAGTTCATTGATTTAAGAGTTAAGCAACCAAAGCAGTGTAGGTAAACTTACTTTAAATGCATGTTTATTCCAGGAAATATTGGACTTCAAGCTCATTTGGTGGCTTTGGCCACATCATTATATCCTATACTGCATTTCTAAGCATTTCTACTTTGAAGTAAGCCCCAAAGACTTCAATGGAACTCACTCACTAGTAAGTGTATAAGAGCAGTGCATCCACAGTCTAGCAGTAGAATACCAGTTGCTGTGGATCATGTCCCACTTCTCCCATAGGTATCTGGTTGGCCACAGTGAGAATGCAGGAGTAGGTTGCCATTTGGTCTGATCCAGCCGGGCTCCACTTGTGTTCACATATTCTCCTACTCCCAGGGTTTTGTGAAGATAAAAGAGACAACCTCTTGTGTGCTCCCTTTGGCCATCCAGATGTTGATGAAGTACAGCTCCCAATATCCTTGGCCATTCACCATGCCTGCAGGGGCTGACGACCATCCAGAGGACCAAAATCTGTTTTCCTTGAATGCAGATAAGACAAGCAAGTTGCTTAAATGAAGCTAAGACAAGATAAAAAGCTGCAACTTATCAGTGAGTGCCTTCTGAAATAATTCTTAAGATAAATATCTAAGAGCTGGCTAAACCACAAGAGAAGATATTGATATATTTGTTTTATTTCATTTCCCCACCTCTATGTTTTAAGTTAAGGTGGAAGGTCCATTGTCAGTGACATGGATATCTATAAAATGTTGCTGGTTCATATTAAATTTTTAACAAGATAAGTGCAATTATTTAAAATTTCATTGCAAATGGATCAGAATTCTCCACAGAAGACAAGGTTTGGAACAGTATATTGTGTGTGGTGGGTGGGGGATGGGGCGGCCGGTTTTGAATCATAAGCCAGGTTCTTACATTCAAGCTTTCATTTTCTCTTTGGGACTCTGGAAATTGCCTGTTTTCAAAATTGTCTCACATTAAGTACACCCAGAACTCATGTGTTTTTTTGTGTGTGTTTTGTTTTGTTTTTGTTTTTTTAAAAAAAATGATTTATTTTCCTTCTGGTCTCTGTGCACAAGAGAAGCATACAAAGAAAAAGATTAAAATAAAGCAAGTCCTATCCGAATGGTCCATAGGGATATAGATAGTTCAGGCTGGAAGTTATGCAAGTCTCTGACTAGACAATAAATAAGGATAAAAAAGTAGGGATGAGGGGAAAGAACGTAGTAGAATGATATACAAAGAAATACATTCAGTACTAAGGTTAAACCCATAGGGGAGAAAGGCAAGCAAACATTTCTGTTTGCTACAAGGCTCTTTCAGACTAGTAATAAAGCATGGAATTCTGGGCCCTCTTGACTGCAGAGAAAAGCTGAAGGGTTGAGTGTGCTAATAGCTGAAGGATTATTCTTTTAAAAATACATGTTATCCTGTCCCCTTCTCCTTTGGCCTGTATTTAGATACCAGAGAGTTAGTCTGGTATCCTTATGTTGTTGAGCTCATCAACACCCATTTTGGGAAAGTATTGGAGCTGAAAGTGGTGTACATGGTTCACCCCCTCCATTTTATTCATGTGACGTAGGTCGGGCTGAGAAATGTTGAGTGAAATTGAGTGAGCCTTTATCTCTGCAATCCTAGTCCAATTCCAACAATGGCCCCACTACACCACACCGGTATGCCAATGTTCTCTGCATACAGCTTTTGGGGACCATATATTGAGAAGATAGCAAGATCAAGGCAGAAAGCAAGGCCAGGCACAAGGGTGTAAAGCAAGTTTCATGTATTTAGACCCTCACCTCCTTAGGCTTCGGACAGCCCCCCCCCCCCGAATCCTTTATCGGACTACCCTTCAATATGCGGGGGAGGTGATGGCACTTCCTCCCCCCTTCCATATACATAACAATACCCATCCCTGGCTGCGCTGGCATTAAATAGTGCAGGCCACACCCCCTGGGCCAGCCAGTTGGCTGGCCAGGGGATGACGCGGCCGATTATTCCCCTAATCGCGTGGAGGCTGAAAGCCAGCCCCTGCGCGCATGGTGGGAGTGTGAAGCCCGCAACACCACCTCCTCCCTAGGTCGGAAGTGGCTTTACAAATAACAAATACCCAGGAGGCAACAGTCCAGAATTCCCCATGTCCTTAGAACTTATTTTTAAACAGTATAGCATGTGGAAGATGACAAGCAGAGCAGAAGGGTAGTAATCAAATCCCCCTAAAACAGGGTACCCTGTACTCCTTTTTTAGACTGACCTTTTTGCCTTTGAATTTGCCTGTTGAATTTCCCTTTGGCAGTTTTAACTAAAATAACCCTGGTGAATAATCTCATTCCAGTATGTGTCCTCCTGAACTCCACCTTGAAATAAAATGAGAAATTAATTTGAAATGATTCAGTACATTAAGGCTCAAAAAGAACCAACTGCAATGAAACAACTGTTAGTTTAGTCAAATCTAAGTTTAAAAGATTAAACCAAGTCAACATCTGTACTATGGAATAAACAGCTGTGAGTTTACCAGTTACAAAGCCTGGTACCCATCTTTTTGTATGTTGAGAAGGGAAAGCAGAAATATGTGACAGTCCATGACTCAAAAACTATACTAAGAGCCAAAGTGGCATAACAGTTAGAGCAGGCTTCCTCAACCTCGGCCCTCCAGATGTTTTTGGCCTACAATTCCCATTATCCCTGGCTAGCAGGACCAGTGGTCGGGGATGATGGGAATTGTAGTCTCAAAACAACTGGAGGGCTGTGTTTGAGGAAGCCTGAATTAGAATGCTGGACTATGACCTGGGCAGCCAGGGTTCAAATTCTCACTCAACCCATGAAGCTTGCTGGGTGACCTTGGGCCAGTCACCATCTTTTAGCCTATCTTACCTCACAGGGTTTTTGTAAGGATGAAATGGGGAGAAGAACCATATTTACCAGCTTGAGCGCCTTGGAAAATCAAGGTGGCATATAAATGGAATAACTAACTAACTAACTAACTAACTAACTAACTAAATAAATAAATAAATAAATAAATATTTACATGCTTTTCGTTGGTGTTGTTTTCAGTTGAATATTCTCAAATAAATCTCAAAGAGTTTGCTCACAATTTAACATTAATTTCAGCCCAATGTCTTCTTCAGATATACTATACAGATAAATATTGTTGAGCATGGATGAGGGCAGAACATGAGGAAAGAGTTCTCCAGATTTCCTGTTTAAAGGAACAAGGGACTTAATCAGCCTCAACAGAACTGTAGAAGGTCTGGAATTCTGATGGTACTCACCCAATCCTCTCTCCCAGACCCCCCAAAATCAAACCATCATATATAAAAAGTGAATAGGAGCTTGCTTATAAATTTCATATTGGAAGTATGATTTACTTCAATATATTTTAGATGACACAGGGTGCTTTTAAGTTCATGCAAACTGAAATGAGCATTTTTTAAAGAGTTGGATAAAGCAGCAGAGCCTAAGCTCCAGCTAGAACAGGGGTGTGAAACCGTAGTCTTGGAGCCAAATGAGGCCCTCCAAGCCTTTCTATCTAGCCATCAGAACTGTCACCTGACCACAAAGCCATATCCCTCATTGGGTCTGCTTTTGCATGACCAGAATGTGTCACTGAACTGTGTTAATGCCCGTTACTTGCCAGATGCGGCTAGGATGTTTAGAAACCTCTGGTGTACAAAAGTAAGGGCCGCATCCATTGCTCCACCAACTCCTGCCCCCCCCCCAGAAGGTTGTGTATGAGAGAATTTGGCAATGGTTGGTGGTGGAACAACTACACAAGGGGGTTTGTAGGATCCAAGCCCCTGTTTTCCCTTGGAGCTAGGGGAAGCCAAGTGGCGGCTCAGTGTGCAAACTCAAAGTAAGCAGTGTGAAACTGCAGAGAACAGGTGACCTTCCAAGTCTTTCCAGTTGCAATATGCATATTCCCAGCAGGGACCATGATGCCAGTCTAAGATCATTAACATGCAGTCCCAAGACACAATGGAGTTCATCCTTCTTAGTGTCAGATGGGAAACATTATCTAGTTTTAAATTAGCAACTGATAATACGCACCCATGTCATTAGTGAGATTTATACCAGATATAGTACTTCCCAATGGCTTATGTGATGAAGGTTTGAGTCAGTGGTTATTTGTGTAAGCACTGCGGTGCACATCCTGTTGCCAGCTAACACAAGACATTTGAACCAGAGTCTCCCTATCTGCATAAACAGACTAGCAATTGATTGGTATATCTGTGCCTATGATTTTGTGCACATCTGAATATGACTGCATTCTTCCTTCTTCTGGTTTGGTTTCTGTGCCCTTTCTGTCTGGGAAATGACTTGGATCAATAATGCTTACAGTCACTTGCACATTGACTTTGCATCCATCATCTTGGGCCAATATTTGAAAAAAAGTTCTGCCAAGAATCTTAGCTCATGGGACAGGTAGCTATTTGTTGTCATTGTTGTTCTCCGTGTGTGTGTGTGTGTGTGTGTGTGTGTGTGTGTGTATATATATATATATATATATATATATACACACACACACACACACATATACACACAGTGTTACCTCGGGTTACATATGCTTAAGGTTACATACACCAGGTTACAGACTCAGGTTACAGACTCAGCTAACCCAGAAATAGTGCTTCAAGTTAAGAACTTTGCTTCAGGATAAGAACAGAAATCGTGCTCCGGCAGCGTGGCGGCAGCAGGAGGCCCCATTAGCTAAAGTGGTGCTTCAGGTTAAGAACAATTTCAGGTTAAGAACGGACCTCCGGAACGAATCAAGTACTTAACCCGAGGTACCACTGTATAACCCACAATTTTTATGCAAGGCCTTAGGGTCTTAGTTTTTTTAATGTTTTTTTTTTTTGGGGGGGGGAGGCCAGGACACCAACACTATCACAACAAGATAAAATGCAGCAAGGCATTTTCCAGGCTCTCTGTTTGTGGAATGCTCTGCTCACCTGGCGCCATCTTTACATAACTTCAGATGCCAGGCAAAAAGCATTCCTTTTTAACCAGGCTTTTTGCTTTTAACTATTTATGGCCTTTTATGGCGTAGTTTATTCCACCACCTCCATCTTCTCTATGCATGTATTATTATTATTTTGTACATTGCTTTGTAAGTCGCTTTGAGTTGCCATGGCAAAAAGTGACTAATAAATTTAATAAATAATAATAACAATAGTAAGCTAACACAAAAATAGAAATAATGGTTATGTGTAACATCTTCATCCAATATAACTTTCCTCTTTAACACCTTTCCTAAGCCTTTTACTACTCCTTCTCACTCTCCTCTAATATCTCTGGCTGAAATCGTTCCTCTAACTTTTCTAGCTTTGCTCCACTCTCCCATTGCTTGAACTGACTCTCTTCCTCACTCCAAGTCTATTCATGATTCCATCAGACTCTCCTGTTGTCAATCATTTCTCCACTCAGTCTTCTGTTACAGCTGTAATCTGCATTCTTTTCCCTCAAACTATTTGGTATTTTGAGAGAGGGAGGAATATATGCATGTGCAAAGGGAAGGTATCTTTCAGGAAAACAAGCCAGGTACTTCTCTTTTATGACAGACTGTTGCTAGGCATGTGTTGATATGGTCCAGTAGTTTTCACTATTAAACTTCAAGGAAATCAGCTCCCCCCACCCCTTTCCATATACCAGTAAATGGAAAAATAACACTAAATCTTCTTGGCAATTGCTTCTCTATCTCTTGGCAGGCAGGTAGCTGCCGTTTGGACAACTTTATGTATGGTGAACCCAAGTTAATCACACAATTTGTCGAAGAAAGCTGTGTTTGTAAAGATAAACAGAGATAAATAAAACCTTTAAAGACATGTAAAGTCTTTCCTGGTGCACCATGCCTCTTACTGGTGATGTAATATAACATTATGCACTGGTATCAGCTGAATGATCAAGATAGATTTGCCTACAGATCACTTCACTCTGTCTACACTTTTTTTGCCAGTTACTTGTGGGGATCTAAACTAAGCAACACCTTCTCCCTTTAAGTAATAATATCCTTTGCTCATAACCCTCTTTCAACCCTACTATTTATCTTGTATTTGGTAAATTTAAAACGTCCAACTTCTTTGCTAGCAGTAACCCACTGCTCTACAATTGGTGGTTCAGAATTTCAAATAAATAAGCAATATATAAGCACTTTCTTCTTTTCATGGGTTTCTCATAAATCTTGTGGACTAAGGAAGCTAAGTAGGTTGTTTTATCAGTTTTAATTTTATATTTTATTTACATGTTTGAAGATGAACTCCTATGTACACACATCCCAGGGAATAAGGGTAGCTGAATTCAATGGGACTTAATTTTGAGCAGACATGATTTATTCATTTATTTTGTTTAAACCATTCCTACCCACCCCCATACTTCAGCTAAAAATGCTCCCATAATATGCTACATATGATCCATAAAAACAAGACATCTGTTCTGGTAGACATGGGAGAGAAATTTGTTCATATTTCAGTGCAGACTTACCAGAATTATGTAACCTGAACCGATCCATAAGAAGAAACACAGACGTGTACACATTTTCATTCTGATCCTTTAATAATTATTTTGTTTTATTGTAAAAGTATGCAGAAATAGGGTGAAGACTGGAAAAATGAGAAAACTAAGAGAAACAAAAATCATCGGATTCCTCTACCCCTAGTTTTGGGTGATAGCTGTTGCGTTGCAGTATAGAGATCAGTCACCTTCCTGCATATTATACTGTCTTTAAGGTGATTTCCAAGTGGCCAGCTTTTAAATACATGTATAGGATTGCATATATCATTTTTTTGCATTTCTGAATTTCTGTGTTGCCATTTTATGATTTTGACCTTGGTGGATTTTGTTTCATCTTATTCTTTTAATGTAAAATTGTGACATCTTTGTAAGTCACTCTGGGACCATTTGGTGAAAGGCAGGCTAAAAGTACTTTTAAAAAAACAAAAAACAGATAGATTGATAGATTTGGATCCAGGGTAACTTAAGACCCTTTGATTTCAATCAATCTACTCTAAACAATCTATCTAATTGTTATTGGTCCAACTCTTTGGGTAGGGGATCTTTCTAGCCATCTAAATACATGTCAAAATACAAACACATAAATCAAGGTCTACACAAAACGAGTGAATAGCATGGCAAAATGTAAATTCCCTGACCAAATATATTTTTATCTGCAATAATAATAATAATAATAATAATAATAATAATAATTTATTATTTATACCCTGCCCATCTGGCTGGGTTTCCCCAGCCACTCTGGGCAGCTTCCAACAAAACACTAAAATACAATAACCTATTAAACATTAAAAGCTTCCCTAAACAGGGCTGCCTTCAGATGTCTTCTAAAAGTTTGGTAGTTATTTTTCTCTTTGACATCTGATGGGAGGGTGTTCCACAGGGTGGGTGCCACTACCGAGAAGGCCCTCTGCCTGGTTCCCTGTAACTTGGCTTCTCGTAGCAAGGGAACCGCCAGAAGGCCCTCGGCGCTGGACCTCAGTGTCCAGGCAGAACGATGGAGGTGCTGTCTGGTGCTGCTTCTTTTGATAAATATAGAAATAGACCACTGGTTCCAATACAAGCATAACATAGTAGTGTGTTTGTTGGCACTCACCTCCTAACCTCTGAGGCAGTGCAGCTTCTTGGGAAGGAGAAGCGTAGGGTCAAGGAGGTGGGAAGGTGGGTGAAGCACAAATTCTCTCCACCTCCTTATGCCACACCCACACGGTGAACAGCAGTGATTCAGCTGTCAGGAGGTCAGGTGAGTGCTTCCACACCACCACATCATCTGCTATAGGACGTAAGTGTTTAGAGCGCCAGATGTGAACTATGGAGACCTGGGTTCACTTCCCAACTCTGCTGAAAAGCTTACTGGGTGACATTGACCCAATCACCATCTCTCAGCCTTATCTGCCTCACTGAATTGTGAAAATAAAAGTGAATAAGCCTAACCCCAAGCTCCTTCAAAACATCTGGGGGGGGGAATTAAAGCAAACATGATTAATTGATGCAACTGTTGGATATTTTCTTTTCAAAAATATCATTTTCTTTTCTATTTTGACATTCATATTCTGCCTTCTGTGATATCAAGAAATTGACAAATATAAATATAACTAATCACAAAAAATTAATAACAAACATAGCTTACAATAGACAGGACAACTGGCCTGTGTTCTCCTTATTTTCTCCCACTATAGCAACACTCTGTGCTTTCTGAACACACATTTACCTACACCTTTGTGCCATATTATTGACATTTCTATTTTGTCAGGCTTTCCTCCTAATCTTTCCTTTGGATTAAAAAAAGAGTGTGATCAAAATTAGGCTAAATGCCAATCATGGCAAAAAGCTAATTCTTACTGCTTCCCCCCTGCTCCATATTCCATGGCACGCTGACATCATCAGTTCAGTTGCTTTATTAAGAATTTCACCAACTGACTGTTATTTCCCAATATATCATGCTAGTTTGTTGTTGTGTATTATATGATTTCCTGAAGTCCAAGATAATTATGTCTGCTGCTCCACTGTTGTCAGCTTTCATTGTCATTTCTCTGGGAAAAATAATCAAATTAGTGATGCATGACCTTCTCTTAATAAATCAGATCTGACAAGCTGACAATCTTAAGCCACTCTGAACCTGACCAAATATTCCTCTTCCATGGCCCCAATCAATCTCTAATTTAGTTAGCGATAATGGAGCTCAGCTAGGTGGGTTTGTCCCCCCCCCCTTTGTAATCCCAGACACTTTGCTGCTTAACTGCTGCAGAATGTTTTGCTCAATCAGTGCCCTGCTTCTGGAGAACCTTCTTGTGGGGGGAAGAGCTGTCACCAAGAAAATGGCAGAAATGCTGACATAATAAATACATAACAGAAAGGTGAGGGGAGTTATCAGAAGCTGCAAGAGGGGAGGAAAGGGGGAAAGGAAAGATAGGAATGAACAGATATTCCTTTCTACAGTCTCAGAGGTTGTTGACCAAAGTTCTAAAATTCAGAGTGCTGAATTTCCTACGCTGGTGAGTGGCTTCAGCAGTAGCTCTGGCTCAACAGACATGATGATGTCCTCTGCACAAGTGTCCACACATTAATTTGCCTAGACATAGTTCATTTTACACATGAAGGAACAAGAGGAGAATGCATTGGACCAGACTGCATATTGCAGGGGGAATGAAGTTTACTTAGGAAATTCATTCACACTGTCTTCTAAAACTCAGACATGAAGAAGTACTTTGATTTAAATGGTATGTGCAGGAAAATGTGGTGTTTTAAATGCACTGGCCATGTTCAGAACAGATAGTGTCATGTGGGAGTGTTTCCAATTAATTTCAAGTCCTTTTTGTACCTGAGTTTAAATATAAAGATAGGCCCTAATTGCCATGGACATCAGTGGGAATTTTGAATACACAACTGAGCACTGAAATGATCTGCAATCAACTATTGTTTGCCCCTAAGACTGTGGTTCTGTACACACTTGTTGTTTAGTCATTTAGTCATATCTGACTCTTCGTGACCCCATGGACCAGAGCATGCCAGGCACTCCTGTCTTCCACTGCCTCCTGCAGTTTGGTCAAACTCATGCTGGTAGCTTCGAGAACACTATCCACCCATCTCATCCTCTGCCATCCCCTTCTCCTTGTGCCTTCCATCTTTCCCAACATCAGGGTCTTTTCCAGGGAGTCTTCTCTTATCATAAGGTGGCCAAAGTATTGGAGTCTCAGCTTCAGGATCTGTCCTTCCAGTGAGCACCCAGGGCTGATTTCCTTAAGAATGGATAGGTTTGATCTTCTTGGAGTCCATGGGACTCTCAAGAGTCTCCTCCAGCACCCAGTGGGGCTTACTTTAGAGTATATGTGTACTTGAGTGAACTGTTTGCATGTGCAGATATATGCAATACAGAATTTCTAAATCTAAATCATTATTCAGTGCAGCCTACCTTGTTAAAACACTAGTTTTCTGAGCCCATTTGTTGTATTAAGAGGCTTGATTGCATTGCCCTTTTGCTCAAGTGCAAGCTATCTCCAGTTTGGGCACATTTAATGTGCCTCAAGATTAAGTTTTCCTGTAAACACATGACATGTAACTCTTTTGTTTGTGAATGGCATATTTAATGGTTAAGAATTATCCTGAGTCCTCTTGAGAAATATGATACAACATCGCTCAAGGGCTCCTTTAAATAAAACCACAGGAAATGCCTTAAGTGGATTCATTGGTATGCCTTTATGGAAGCATCAAAGGAGAGAAGGATAGTAACTGAGTTTTCCCAACCCTTTTTCACCGAAAGAAGGTTATTTTAATTACCTCTGAGGCTTGTGTAGGCAGTATTTTAAAAATTAATGCTCTCTGACAGAATTATGAATGGGTGATAAAAATTAGGCTGCGGGCACTTTCTCAGAAGAATATCATAGCAGAGGAAGATACATTAGATGAATCTCTGGGCACAAAAATTTTCCTTGTTTTGCTTGATTTTGATGGTTGTGTATATGTGCTATGTTTTAGCAAAACAAGGAAATTTTCAAAACAAGTGGAAATCTCTCTGTGTTTCTTTTCTGCATCTCTAGTAGCACCAGGGAGTGTGGGAAATGAGGGCGTCCTCCTCATGAACAGTGCTCAGCATTTTCATGGGAATTCATCCTAGTATGTTTTTGCATGCAGTTTTGACTAAAATACACATTTTTGCAAGCAATTCCTCCTAATAGAATGCATTTTGCATGTTGTTTTCACAGAGAAATTAATTATCATACACCTTTCCCCCTGCATTTGTGTAAACACTGTTTGGTTGGTTGGAGGGCTGCATCACAAAATTCAGGTCAATGTAAACCTTAAAAGGTGGCTCTGTCTTGGTTTCCACGTTGATTTGGAAAGTGAACATTTGACAAATGAGGCTTTAAAAGCTAAACGGGTTGAATTTCTCCCCAGTCTGTAGTCAAAACTGTTGCTCAAAGAGGAACAGAAAAACATCCGGAGCTGAGAGAGGTGTTTGGCCTTGATGCAGAGGTCAAACATTTTTTCTTCTTCTGGAATATGTAAAGCATATCTGCTGGATACAGAAATTATCCTTTATGAGGGCCATAGAGAATGATTTGTTTGATCACTGAGCTTGCAGGTTACTACACAACCCCTATTATACAGTGAAGAAGTGTACACTGTGTTTTCACTTGGCCACCCTATCTTTGTAAAACATGTGTGTAGCGTTCTGAGAACTGGGCTAGAGACAATATTGAATGCAGTAAATCATCACAGCTGCCACAAGGGCAAAATGGTAGCTATGGTAACATCACATATTAGTGGCAGAGAATCGCATTCAGTGTTCCCTCCTTGTTTATTCTACAGTGAATGCTAGCCAATGTGTATGAACCTGTAAGAATAGAGAGAATTACTTGTTAAATATCCTAGGTCGCCACATACATACAACTGCAATCAGAATTTCCACATGGCACTCAACACCTTCCAGGTTCAATCCTGTAAACCAGCAGCAATTCAGAGAAAGAAAATAAAATCTGAAAAACAACGAAGAAAACCGGTTTACTGTAAACTTCGGGGCACACTTGACATTTATTACATGCAGCTGAGCCTAATTTCTAAATATTATTCCTAAAACCTGCATCATTAAAGGCATTTTGGAAACCAAAACTGGCAAAAGGGGAAAGTGACAAAGTTACAGGAAACATCAGTGTGTTTTGAGGTAGCTTTCTATACCTTTAACTCAGGCTAAGGCTTCATGTATCTTATGAGGTTGGCTGTATCCATAAAAGCCTATGCCATAATACAATTTAATCTTTAAGGAGCCACTTCTGCATAGACACTACTGAAGTGAATGGTGGGTAATATCAGTAGCTATTTTGAGTGTGTTTGGGGGTAGTTGAGGGCATATGGGGTGTTAGGGGAGGGGTAGTGCCTCTGGTAGTACCTCACATTGCTCTCCTTCTGGGGAAATTTGTCCACCTTCGGTCCCCACCCTGCATGCAGCTCACACCTGTGGCTCCTAGAAACTGTCAGTATGTGACAGTGGCCACACCCCGGGAATGGCTTTGGCTGGCTGGCTAAGCCAGATGAGGGTAGCTGAGTTACGGACTGCCCTACATGTGAAGACAGGCTCTGGTGGATTGAGTGAACAAGGCCAATAGTGGGTCCAACAGTAAAGAAGGTGGTTTCTATAGAGGGAAGTGAGGGGCAGATGGGGCTCAGCAACCTGGGAAAGTTGTCAATGTAGGAGAAGGAAGACTCTGATCCTAAACCTCTGCTGCCTTGTGGGATATATTTGGGAGGGGGGAAAAGCTAAGGAGTGAACCCTACACAAATCCAGACTGGAATCCCTAAGATGGTTGGATGGTGGTTTGTACACCTCCTTCCAGTAACTCCTGCAGCCAAGCTGGTGCCGAATGTATTGTTCTGCTTTGCTTTAGACTAGATAAGCAAAGTTGAGAGGGGGGCTCTTATCATCTGGGCAGCCAAGGACCCCCATACAAATTGCCCAGGCTTGCACACCATGGAAGATCGCTTCAGTGTTGCTAATGCAGCAGTTTGACTTCACCCCCAGAGGCACACTCCATTTCCTCTCTGTGCCATCCCCCTTTTCTTCTTGAAAAAAGATGCCTGCAGTAGTAAAGGTTTACAAGTTGCTATTTCCGACAGCCTGGTCAACAGTATTCAGTACAAACTGGGAAAATGGACAAGGTGGGCCTTTAGTTCTTGAACTGGAGGGAGAGAGTGGGGGATGAAATGGAACTCGGTTAAGAAAACATATGTACAAATTTGCTGCAGTATCTTTAATGGCATCTTCACAGTGTTTGGAAACTTAGAAGCCAAGAAACAAAGGCAAAGATAAAAAACAAAAGGGATATGATGAGAGGAAGGACTGCTGCTACATCCTTGTGGAAAGAAACGGCCTGGCACTAAACTTTCAAGGTTCAATATTGAGCACAAGCTCAAAATACAGATAGTTAGTGGGATGCTTCTTTAATATAAGGTAAAAAGAAATATGTGAGGATCATAGAGCTGGAAGGGACCATGAGGATCATCTAGTCCAACCCCCTGGAATATGAAACTGTCTTATTCAGGGATAAAACCTGCAACTTTAGCATTATCAACACCACACTCTAACCAACTGAGCTATCCAGGATGTAACTGTATGCCCTAGCCTTTGGTCCTACACATACATATCTCTTTGAGAAATTAAAATCTTATATATATATATTTACTGAAGGAAGCTTGAGAAACATGCTACCAGCAGGGGCGTAGCTAGCTGCTCCGACAACCAGAGCGGTGGGGGTGGGGCGATCCACCTACAGGGGCGCCATGGCGATCTGGGCACAGGGGTGCCGTGGTGATCTGCCCAGGGGGGCAGCATGGCGATCCACCCAGGAGGACAGCACGGCAAGATGCCCATGGAGTCCGCCTGGTGGACGCAAGCCCCACACTGCCATTTCAGGCAGCGCGGGGCCCTGAGCCACCGCGTCACTCCCAGAAGAGACGCTTGGGTTGGGCACTCTGCAGACCAGCCCCCACAGTAAGTGCCGACCCCCTCAGTGTGCCATTTTGTCACTCCTCTCAAGGATGACACCCGGGGCAGTCCGCACCCCCTTTCATACGCCCCCGGCTACCAGGTGGAAACAAAGTATTTCAGCTCTTTCTTGAAATGACTTTACAGTGGTACCTCGGGTTACATACGCTTCAGGTTACATACGCTTCAGGTTACACACTCCGCTAACCCAGAAATAGTGCTTCAGGTTAAAAACTTTGCTTCAGGATGAGAACAGAAATCATGCTCCGGTGGCGCAGCAGCAGCAGGAGGCCCCATTAGCTAAAGTGGTGCTTCAGGTTAAGAACAGTTTCAGGTTAAGAACAGACCTCCGGAATGAATTAAGTACTTAACCTGAGATACCACTGTATAGATGGCTTGAAATTGCTCCATATCCACAAGTAGTAAATTACCCTCTATTCAGGCCCACATTGTAAAAAGAAACACTTCCACTTGCCATAATGTTCCTTTTGTCTTTCTTTGAATGGCTCAGGGTTTACTTCGATATTTTACTGGTTTCATTGCAACACTCTTTTGTTCCCAAGGTGATGAGGAAAATGAGGTCTTCGAAGTTCTCTCACACATTCTACCAAATCATCTGCTATCAGAAACCTTAGGAATTTAATACAGGACATATAATTGTTGGAGACTCAATTAATCAAAGTTTAAGTCAGAAAGGAGGCACATTTTGCACAGGAATTATAGGAAGTGGTTTCAGAAAAGCTTAGTAAATTATCTGTGATTCTGGGGCTTTCAAATGATCCCTCCAAATTCTTGAAAGAACGTATGTGGAGGTTCCAGAATTGTCCAATCTCAACATGGAGGTGGAGCTAGCCCCCACAGCCTAATGCATTCCCCCCCCCCAATGTGTAGGAATGGCTTTCTGCAACCCTTTGTAAGTTCTTTGTTTCATAATAATTCATGTCTGTCAGCTCTTCAGAAAACTTAGAATGACCATATTTCCATAGTTCATCAACTAATGCAGCTTTCTCCTCCAGATCACAAGTGTCATTTTTTTTGTAGTGTCTTGTGTTGGTCAAGAGTGCCCACTATTCATCTCAGTTGAACTAACTTTATTTCCAAAATCTGCTAAGGGCTACAGTCTTACTTTTGTTTTATATAGTATTTGTTGTCCATCATTCTGGTATCATTATATGTATAACCAATATAAAAAAGGGACCACATTCCCTCAAGCATAAACACAAACAAGCCACATCTACCAAGTGTTTCTACAGCAATGATTCTGGCATAGTATTATATGCTCTTCTAGCCATAAAATCGAAGCTGCTTGTGGTGTTTCCATGCAGCTTATGCTGTGGGAAAGCATTTAGATGGGGACCATTGGTTCCGATGCCCCAGGGGTAGAATGTCCCGAACTTGAGGTTGGCATAGACTCTGGATGATATGTAGGTAATGCCTGTCTTTATAAGGAAATGGAACAGCTGTGGAAATTCTGGCAGGATGTTGTGACTGATTACGAGTGCATGTAAAGTACAGCATTAACCTATTTTCTCACTGCTACACTCCATTCATTTAATTAATGTATGAAAAAGGAAGCGGTTTCCCAAGCCCACACTGAAGTCAGAGCCCCAGATCTTTTTTCTATATGTTGAAAATGGAAAGTTTTGGCTTCCTTTTTGCAGTTCTTTCACATGTTTTATTACATAAGATAGAGGTTCCACTTTCCATTTTTGTCTTCCTGGGAACCTTCTGATCAGCAGCTCAAAGATGCTATCATACACACCATTTTTTTTAGCTGGGGAGTCAGCATAGCCTATGGGAGCTATACTCTTCCAAGCTGGTAACATGTTAGATTGTTATTTGGGGACTACCTCCTCCTTTTTCTTCCATGTCTCACATAGAAATCTCTTCTATACTTGGATGTTTAGCTTCACAGGCAATTCATGTCAAAATCCTCCTCATGTTTTAAGTTTGCACACAGCTGTTAGCTACGCTCTTCTATACTGAGAATATTTCACATGGCATTATTATGTTCTAGGTCCTTTGAGTTCTGGAAACATAAATCCCAAACTCGTGTCTTTGTTTTTGTTTTTCCTTTAGTAAAGGAAGGACTTTACTAGGAGCTCAGAAGCTTTCGAAGCCTAGGGCATGACGATGTCCATTTTATCTGGTAGCAGCTTTTTGTAATTCTTTTTTAAGAAAGCCTTACACAAAAATGGGAGCCATCAGTATGGAAAGTCTCCACCGCCATCCATCACAATCTTCCACTGGTGGTGCCTTAACTATACCTCTGATACTCCATCCCTCTTAGCTACAAATAATCTTGTGAAACACAACTACCAATTAAACTGGAATACATCTCATATCTCTGAATAAACAAGACAAAGCTGATTGTAAACTAAATGTCTAAAATTTGTTTTCAGTTTTAAAGAATAAATGGTGGGCTCAGTAGAAAAAAAAAGATTGTGGTGGCTCTAGGAGCATAGTGGGTCAAAGCTTCACACACACACCCTACATGAAAATTCAGAAGCTTATGAACTGGTTCTACGTGCTCAGAACAGAGTATGCCACTATTCAGAAATTCTGCCATGCACCAAATTTCCCTTCATGCAACTCCTTCCCTTTTGCTGATGAGACGTATGCATGAATAATGGATCTGATGGAGAGCCGCTGCATTAATACTGAAAGGAGAGTTTCATGAAGCTGACATTCACCTGCACTATTTGCACTCAATGGCGAGCCCGGAGTCGTCTGTTAGGTGCAATTTGATGAGGGGGGAAGCTCACGCGATTATTCTCAATCACCAAACTTCCTCAAACATAAGCCGTGTTCTTCATTTCCATTTGCTTCCCTTTCATCCCCTGCAAAAGATAACGACCCCAAATCTCTTTTCATTTAAATAGGCATAAATCAGTTAGAATACCTCTGACCAACATGATGTTCCTCTCACTCATTAAAAGTTAAATTACTGTGGCACCAAATCTATCCAAATGGCATGAAAGAGATGAGAGTCTGGAAACCTCTCTGGCTTCCTCTTCCATCTCTGAGAAACTACTAAGGCCTTTTTCCTACGAAAGGAAGATGAGGTGGAAAACCTTTTCCTCTCTTAACCATTCAGGAATGGCCAAGCATTTTGAAGTCTGAGGCAGAGCAGCAAATGATGCTTCATTCTCTCCTGAAGCCAAGGTCTGTAGTACCTAAGGCGGGCAAGGTTATTTTGGCACCAGAAGCAGCCTCTCCCCAAGCAGCTCTCCCCTCTCTATGGTAGTACAACTCCAGTAACAAATTAAGTAAAAAATATTTGCTGCCCTTTCACGAAAACCCAAATTAGCTGCCTGAGGCAGACACACTCAAACTGTTTCAGACTCTTCATGGAGGCTCATATAACTGTGTGTATCTCTATCACCACCACCACAAAGAAGCCCTCTTCACCTATAAAACTAGGTGTTCATATTAGTATTCTATGTGCAGATATCCCACCTCCACTTTGTGGGTTACCATTCAGTGTGGGAAGCCCATTTCTGCAGTTTGAAGTAGTTCCATTGATACACAGGTTTTACGAGTTTGTGAAAAGTAAACTTTGTTATTATTGAACCTCGACAGCCTTCATGCAGAGATGTTTAGAGGAAGCGAGGTGCATGCAGGAGGCTTGTGTATTTATTAAGGTATTATTACTATTAAGGTCTAACACCCTTCGTGCAGATATATCATTAAAGCAAACACCTTTTCCAGATTCATTGCAACTTCAAAACCAATTCAGGCAGCAGAAAAGGTGATTCAATACCAATTTGCGTGTGTTTTTTCTTTTAAAATAGCTTCCTATAGGAACAGGACACGCTGGGGGAGGAGGGGGAGAAAACTGAAAATGAAGATGGTGATGGAAAATAGAAGTGGCACTGCCAAGGGCAGATAAGGAAGCCCACCCCTTGAATATGGCACAGATGGTTCCCCCTGGATAAACTTGAGTCCATGTAATAGCATATGAATGGTACACTTCTTAATCTATATGCTAAAGCTGCATTCATGTAGAAATCGTAATTTGCTTCTTATAATTAAATATGAATTCAATTGAGCATTTTTAATCACCAGAGCACTGTTTTATAAATTATTAACAGAGGCTTTTTATCTTTTGTATTTAAAAATTCTTTGTGCCATATTTAGCATTTTTAATCTTGGAAAAGAAAACTTTGTTCTTAAACCCAACTAGCAAGACAATGGTTGTAGCACAGAGCTATACGCTTTGAACATCGGAATATAAGAAGAGCTGCTGGGTCAGACCAAAGGCCCATTTCATCCAGTATCCTTCCAGATGCTCGTGGGAAGCTCATTGCTAACAGTAGAGGTCTACTCTTCTCAATTAACTGTTGTTAGGTTGAGAAAAGTAGAATGAGGTTCTGTATAGAGTCTCCTTCCATCCCACATATTACAATTCTCTACACTGTGATCTTGGAGTAAATAACACCAAACATCTGTTTGGTAGATGCTGAATGCTCAACTCTCCTCCACACTTCCCTGCACATGTTCCTCTGATAAACTTGGTCATTTTCAACACATTACTATCTTTCAACACCTCCCTCATCTATAATATGGGAATAATAATTCTGACCAATTACACTGACCTACTTCAGTGACTTGCTGAAAGGATTACAGGGATGCATATACGTGATTTTGTTTACCCCTCTCAAGTGTTATATGTAAATGCTATTATTTGAAAGCAAAATGCCCTTTAACCTTTTTAAAAGAAGCAGGCCAGCTTTGAAATTAGAGCTGGGAATTGCTTCATGAACCATATTATCTGTTTCTCTGTATTGACAACATTTTGTTTCTTACAGCACTGTTATCTAGCTCATTCGCATTGTCCAGGTTAGTCTTAAATGACTCATTTCACTTTCTTTAATTTCCCTTGGGAAATTGTTGCACTTTCTAATAGATTTCACTCTTAAAATGTTTCCTCATATTTAATCTTAATTTTCACTGTTCATTACATCTGATTACATCTAATTATACTTCCATATATCACCCGTAACAATACCCTCATTTCCTGTTTACATTTTGGGATTGTTCCTCTTTCTTTTAGTCCTTCAGTGATCTTTTAACAAAGACATCCATAGCATGCTCTGTTTTCTTTTTAATGAAACTACATCAAAACTACAGATGTAGTTTTGATGAAACTACAACTACAGGGACGTGGGTGGCGCTGTGGGTAAAACCTCAGTGCCTAGGACTTGCCGATCCCATAGTCGGTGGTTCGAATCCCCGCGGTGGGGTGCGCTCCCGTCGTTCAGTCTCAGCGCCTGCCAACCTAGCAGTTTGAAAGCACCCCCCCCCCGGTGCAAGTAGATAAATAGGGACCGCTTACCAGTGGGAAGGTAAACGGCGTTCCGTGTGCTGTGCTGGCTCGCCAGATGCAGCTTGTCACGCTGGCCACGTGACCCGGAAGCACTGGTTCCCGGCCTATAGAGTGAGATGAGCGCACAACCCTAGAGTCTGTCAAGACTGGCCCGTACGGGCAGGGGTACCTTTACCTTTACCTTTACGTTTACCTTTACCTTTACCTTACATCACATGATATAAATTAGCCCTGCACAGTTCACTATTATTCTCCAAGCCTGCAAGGCGGTAACCATTCATATAAGACTTCCCACCCTCCTTTTCCATTTTCCATTTTCTTCTTTCCATGTAAGTATTTTCCAAAATAAATATGAATTTCTTTTCTACTTCACAGACCTCCATTGAGAGGTATCAATGGACCTAAATTAGTCAGTTTCATTAATTTTGATGAGCCTATTCTGAGTCAAATGTAACTGAATACTATCCTCTCTAATACTAAAAGTGTTAGCATGGTTACCAGCCATTGAGCATAAAGCTATCCATGTCTACTAATCATGGTGGCTAAATATGATCTCCAGGATCATAGGCAGTATGACGCTGAATATTTGTTTGTTTGTTTGTTTCATATACAAAATGAGAACACCAAATACATAATAAAACAAAAACAAGCCAATAGCCCTCTTCCCACCAACACATTTTAAGGCCATGTAATATTAATCAGCCAAAGGTCTGGTTATTGAGAAAGGTTTTTCCTTGGCGCCTAAAGATCGAGTCCCTGGATTCCTTTAACGGAATACCCTTCACATAGGGATGGCGAGAGCGTTCTCCCATCCCTATCACCTGAACCAGTGCCTATCCACAACCGTACAAGTTGTGACGATTTGCTACGCGGCAGGCGAAATCCAAGTGGCAACAGCCAATCAGCCAAGTGGGGAAAATTCCTGCCATGCCCCTGTCCTAACGACAGATGACACAAGACGGCATAGCAAGGTCATGCGCACAGCCCTAAATATAGGGAGAGGTGGGCAGGTATTCCGATGCACGCACCAAAAGAGGAAGCTCTGGGTCACATGCATAGGTATATATAGGTCCCTTGATCCCATTGGCCTGATTAAACCCAACATCAAGGGACCTGCCAATTGGGTGTTGTGGCTATTCAATCAAACCCACCCACAACACAGGGTTTGGTTGCCAGGTCTCACTGCAACATGTGCCCTCTTTAAGGGAGGACCCGATTTGTCCATCACTTCCCATGTTGTTGTTGTTTAGTCGTTTAGTCGTGTCCGACTCTTCGTGACCCCATGGACCAGTGAACGCCAGGCACTCCTGTCCTCCACTGCCCCCCGCAGCTTGGTCAGACTCATGCTGGTAACCTCGAAAACACTATCCAACCATCTTCCCATAGATGATTTCTATTTAAATTGTGCTTCTAGTGCCCTAAAATTGCCATACTTTGTTAGAACCTCACCCATCCGTTTGCACTATGTGATTATTTTTCTCATCTGTAACTTGATTATCACGTATGTGTACATGTTCAAATTGAAGATTTTATACCCCTGATTAGCAGGTGAGGAAGTATGTTGGTTTAGCTAATTCAATATACCCTTGAATATACACTTAAAAGACTATTAATTCCAATCCCTGGAGTAACCTATGGTTGAAACAAAATCAATATGATTAAGTAAATGACAGTAAACAACAGGGGACAACGCAATCAAGAAATTTATGAACCTTTAAAAACTATTAATCATTTGCCCAAGTATTTATGCTGCCGCGTCACACTAAAGTATCATATGGCTGATCAATAATTAGAGCTGCAGTTATTAATTATGAGTGCACAGTATTTTTAAGATGCTGAATCTAAGTGCAGCCACTGACACAACTGAGTTTAAATTATTGAGTTACTAAACACTCTTAAATAGGACTGGGTGGAGCGGGGGGAACTTTACCAGTAGCAAATGTTCTGTTCAGACAAATTTTGGGATGCATATATTTAATGATGGTGTTGAACTCTACACAATTCTGAGTATCACATTTTAAAGATGGATCTGTCTTAAGAGGCAATGAATGTTTGGAAGAACACGGCGTCTCCCTTCCCCATCCAGCTTCTGGTGCTGAGTATATACCTGAAGGAGCTTCTCCACCCCCATTGTTCAGCCAAGACACTGAGGTCCAGCTCCGAGGGCTTTGTGGTGGTTCCCTCACTGCGAGAAGCCAAGTTACAGGGAACCAGGCAGAGGGCCTTCTCGGTAGTGGCACCCACCCTGTGGAACGCCCTCCCACCAGATGTCAAGGAAATTAACAATTATTTGACTTTTAGAAGACATCTGAAGGCAGCCCTATTTAAGGAAGTTTTTAATGTTTGATGTTATATCATGTTTTTAATATTCTGTTGGGAGCCGACCAGAGTGGCTGGGGAAACCCAGCCAGATGAGCAGGATATAAATAAATTGTTGTTGTTGTTGTTGTTGCTGCTGCTGCTGTTGCTGTTGCTACTGTTTTCACCTTTGTGAGTGCCCAGATTCAATTTCTTGCAAAACCCATAAGGAGAACTGCAGCACTGGGTCAGATTGGGAGTATTCCAGGGGAGTCATGGGGAAGGCATGAACTAGAAGCACCAATAAAGAAACCCCTAGGATAATTTTTCAGGAAGTTCACAGAGCATCTTGGCTTTATCGGATCATAGCTACAGACATTTGGCCTCTCCAATGCTTATTGTGAGTGGAGGAAGTTTATGTTAGAATTCCTGCTCCGTGATTGGAGTCATGGGATATTTGTCTATCACATGAGGGTGTATGTTTTGACTCCACAAAGTGGGAAGTGATGGAGACAGGATGTTTGTGTTACTGTGTTCTGTGAAGTGGGACTATTGTCCTTTGTTATTTCTCTCTCTGCTGTCTGATGCTAGAGAGAGGGAGAGCCATGTTGCAGTGATCCATGTGTGTTTATATGCAAATAAAGTAGATTAGCCAAAATGCTGATTTGCTGAGGTCTGTTACGCATGATGTGCAAACTCTGCAGATTCCTAAGTGTGCCAATGTCTGTAGGCATCAGTCGCTGTGATGTTCGGGCAGAAGAAAGCTTATGAAGCTCCCGAACAATCGACCAGGAGGGAGAGAACATGCCAGTTGGGGATGTGTCTCTGCCAGGGTCCTCGAGTGTAGGATGAGCTCCTCACAGTTTTCCCATCTCCCATCAGAAAGGAAGGCTTAAGGGATTTCCCCTGGATGATAGGGAGCCTAGGCTGGGAGGAGTATAAATAAATTGTTGTTGTTGTTGTTGTTGTTGTTGTTGTTGTTGTTGTTGTTAGGTGAGAAAGGGAGACAGGTGGCTGTATCCCATAAAAGGAAACAATGTATTTCTCTTCCTTGTTAGTTTAGAATCAGGAAGCAACCCACTCCAACTTTTAATAGTGCAGGATTAGTTAATCATCCTATTGGTGGCAATAAGAACCTCTCCCTAGTCTAAAGATGGGACTGGGTTCTAGAAAGGGTGGTGTTGCCGAAACATTGGGAGCAAGGCTTTCAGCATTCCTCTGCTCCAGGTATCCCCAAACTCTGCCCTCCAGATGTTTTTGGGACTACAACTCTCATCATCCCTAGCTAAGAGGGCCAGTGGTCAGGGATGATGGGAACTGTAGTCCCAAAACATCTGGATGGTTGAGTTTGGGGATGCCTGCTCTGCTCTTTGCCAAATTTCAGCCCACAGATGTTTCTGATGCAGATCCTTCTGTTCTGTTGATAAAGTTGTGACCAGTTCATCTGACTTTTGTGTTTGAGCATTTTCATTCCCAGGTATGGTGGCAAACATTTTATAGGTTTTCCATAAAATTTACAAAAGTGAAAATCCCTCCTGAGGAATTTTTCCAGTTTTATTGAACACACATTTGCTTTAGTGTAATATTTTTCTGTTAAAATTCCTTAGGTGTTCACTCTGAGGAGACCCTCTATATTTGATTTTCAGTTTGCCAGATGCAAATATCTAGTGATCCTCTGAGGTGCATTAAGTCTCTCTCTGTCCACAATGTTTTTTAATCATATTAAAAAATGATTGACTTTCACAATTATTCAGATTTATTGGCCTCTCCAAAATTTGGTCCCAGTTTTCAGTGGCAGATGTAATACAGATGGTAAGGACTTCAAAAGTCCTTGGTATACAAGGTGTTCAATCAGGATACTTGATATACTTCCTTGACTGGTTTTGTGGGTCCTCTGAACCATGGGCATAGCCAGGGTGCAGTTACCCCCCTCCCCCAGATCAAATAAAACAATAGAAACTAACTGACTAATCATGTTTATTCTGCCCCCCTAACAAAAGTCCTGGTTACGACCATGCTCCGAACATTACAAATAGATAAAAGGCAACTCTACTTCGCAGTCCATTGGAGTCAAACAAAGGTTAAAATATGTTAATATTAAAACCAAAAACAGAATTAACATTTCAACATTGAAATCTGACCCCAAATATGTAAACAGCTGAACTCTAAAACCATTTATTTAAATTCCATCTTGAAGCCTACGGGAGGCTAATTAGATGTTCTAATTAATTATTTCTAGATGTACTTGGAGTGTGTTCTTATGAAGCCAGTGAGTTTGCTCCTAAATGGTTTTCATGGAGTAAAATGAATTAGTTTCCTAAAGCACAGGATACCAATCACTCTTGTTGTTTCAATGTCAAATGACAACAAGCCACAGTATTACAAATTGATTATTAATAGGTACCCAGTACATGTTAGCAAGCCTACATTTTTGAAGCCTACTGTTAAATCTGAGAGAAAATATAATAACTGGCAGCAGATTGCAATATATTAAGTCATTGGATATTATGAGTTCCACAATTTACATAAAATGGGCCTTTAAAAAACACACTATATCATCAATTTGAAGTTTTTAGAAGTCTGACATTGAGGACTGGATTCTCACCAGTATTATTTTCTCCTTCTAGTAATTCAGCCTTAATTCTAATAATACTAGTATCATATTTGAAAGATATGTCTATAAAGTAGATATTTCACCATTGTCAAGTACATCACAAAATAATGGTTCAGGCTGATATCTACCTATCTCTTTCCTCTTTCAGTCTACCATTGAAGGGCTGGTGTTCTTTCTTCCAGCAAGCATTTTATTGATTTTTTTGTGTGGTTGTTTTGTGTATGATTCTCTCTGATGCTGTTTTGAACATCAGCATCAACTTCCAAACGTCTGTGTAAAAAGTTTTGTTTAAAACTAACATCTAAATGGCAAAAATGTAAACATCAGACCAATTTTGAGGATGACACCATTCCAAAACCAGGGTGCCACCACAGAGAAGATCACTAGCAAATTTACTTGTCCTAGTTGTGGGACAGTGAGAAAGGAATCCTGATTCACTAAAAAGACTTCAGCCTTACTCCCTAAACAGCACGTTTAGGGTTTCAGCCAAAGCATTGTAAAGATAAATGAAGAAAAGGCTCCTTAGTCAATCAGGAACAGAAGTGGGCAGGAGAATCTAATGTTTCTTTAAGAAACACAAAAGGCCAATTCAGACGGTGTTGGTCCTAACAAAATCCTACTAGCTTATTTATACTGGAGCTTTTTTCCCTTCTTCCCAGTGATTCCTGGAGACCCCCGCCCTGCAGCTTTCTCACCCTGGTTTCCACCAGGGTAAGTGGGGGAGAAATCCTCTTCACCCTTTTTTATTTTATTTTTAAAGCCAGGGGTCTTCTAGCTGGTGTACTACAAATCAGAGTGGTAGATGAAATAGGACCTTGTGGAACACATAAGAATTATTGGGAAATAAAAGATAGCATCCTTGGTTACTGCTTGGCTTTGCAGCATGCCACTGGCCACCTGCTGACAGAAAAACAGAAGCTGAACAACAACAACAACCTATTACGTATACCCCGCCCATCTGGCCGGGCCTCCTCAGTCACTCTGGGTGGCTTCCAACAGGGCATTAAAAACACATTAAAAGATCAAACATTAAAAACTTTCCTAAATAGGGCTGCCTTCAGATGTCTTTAAAAGTCAGATAGTTGCTTATTTCATTGACACCTGGTGGTAGGGTGTTCCACAGGGTGGGAGGAGACCATGATGACAAGGTAGATAACAATAATGAAGACAATGACTGGCATCAGCTCCAGACACTGGCACTAGGCCAGTTTGCTGCTTATCTCTCCACAACCTGCTGCTGGACCCTGGACTTTGGCCCCATGATCAATCCTTTATGGAGCCACTCTATCCTTTGTGTCACCTTTCCTAATTATATACGCATCATACAGATTCAGAGGTTGGCTGTCTAACTACAAGCAGCTCATGGACATCCCATTCCATAATTATTATTTTACTATTTATGCCCCACACATCTTTTTGGGTTGCTCCAGCACTCTGGGCAGCTTCCAAAATATATAAAAAACATGTTGTTGTTGTTTATTGAATTTATACCCAGAGGTCTCGGGCTGGTTCACAGAAAAGATTATAATAAACATTAAACATTAAAAAAAACCTTCCTTATACAGGATTGCCTTCAGATGGCTTGGGGTCGGATAACTCCATATCCTCCAACATTTCTCCAACGAAAATAGGGACATCCTACCATATCTTCCAATATTTTGCCAATGAAAATAGGGACATCCTAAGGAAAATCAGGGACATTCCAGGATCAAATCAGAAACCGGGATGGGTTCTCTAAATCAGGGACATCCCTGGAAAATAGGGACACTTGGAAGGTCTGGCAGCTTGAATGACTTTAGAAAGCCTTTTCTTGCAGCAACTTACTGTGCCAAAGTAAGCTGGATGCTTATGTACCTTGGCTAGGCTTCTGTTATTGCATGTTACGATCTAGTTTTGTATCTTTTACTTGTAAAATCTGCCCTGTAACTATCACCCTCTGGATCCAAGTACTGGAGGTATGTTTGGCAATAGTTACAAGGTATTAGAGGTGTTGGTTGGCAATGCTGCAAGCTAAGGATATGCTTGCTCTTTTTGGTTTTGTTGATTAAACTGAATTGCTTTTAGTGGATGGATAGGATACTTATACTTGGTGCTATTTTTCTAGAAAAAGAGGTCCCAGAAATCACCATGAATGCCTCCCTTGTTCTCTTATAAAGGCAATGGTGCCCACTGGAGAGGTGCCGGAACTGAGTTCTGGCAAGTTCTGGCTGAAAAAAATAGCCCTGCTATTTTTCAGCAATATGCAAACTGAAATCTATGCAAATAATATTGGTTAATCGGCAGAATATTAATAAACTAAAGTCATGTCATAGGCTGATAGCCCTGTTTAATAGATGTTATCACAGAATGGGTACAGCCCAATGTGAAACAGCAAACACCTCAACCACTTTGATAAGCCAATGCAAAGAATGTTGAAAACAACTGCTGGAAGTAAAACATGTAGGAGGAAGATAATTTTTGCCCCAAATGCATGAAAGAACAAGAGGAAATTACTGACTGTGGATAAGTAGCAATATAAAAGCAAAATGCTATAATTTCATCTTTATGACATGTAAAGGGGGGGGCTAGAATTGAAAGCATTTTTCTTATGCTATTGAAATATGACTGTAGGGGTTCCTATCTATCCCTGCAATTTTTATATTTTTATTTTTTAAACTTTAAAGTACAGCTGTTATAAAATGTACACCCTGGAAAAGAGTTGCATAGCTATGATGTTTATAAATAGTGAGAAATATTATTAAAGAGCATCAGTATACAATGGAACATCGCATTGTGCACGAAGAAATTAATGGTTCTTCTTCCTCCCACCCCCCACTCCCAAAAATATATTGAGCACAAAATAAAGCTCAAATTGCAGTGGGAAGGAACAAAAGCCAAGAAGGGGATAACAATAACTTCATTTACATGAATCAAAACACAAGGCTGTAGCCAGAAAGGAGTCTTATTAGTGCAAGCACTTCCAGTTGCACAATGGAACTTCCTCTGCTCCTCTTCTTTCACACACCCCAAATCTGTTCTGGGTCCCCCCAAAAACAAACACACACACCCTCTGAAGCAGACTGGGACTGGGTAGAAGCATGGTGGAAGAGAACAGAGTGGAAAATTTCCATTGCATGAATGGGATGATGTCATTAGATACAGCCTAATTGATGGTATGCATTTATATCCTCTGAATGCAGCTATTTCTATTAAATTGAATCAACTCAAAGAAAATAGGGAGAGAGCCCTATGCACATTTAGCACCCTTCCCAGTTGCAGACATTTCTATGTTTAAGGTCAGTTCCTGAATGAAGGGGAAGCAGTGGCATAGCATGCATTGCCAGCACCCGAGGCAAGGCAAGCATTGCGCCCCCTAACCTCCTTGCTGGCATCACACAGGAGGGAACAGGTGGACTTGACTCATGGCCTCATGGAGGTTGCCCGCCAGTTACCAAGTCTGCCCTTTCAGCTCAGCGAGCTTCTGATGTGAACGGTGGCTCACACTCCTTGGCGAGCTTGGCAATATCTCAGCAGCACCCAAGCCACAGCTGCAGCAGGCCTAGGAAGAGGGAAGCAGAGAGCAGGAAGAGGCACCGAGTGCAGCTTTTCCCCGGCTGCCTCTCCTTGGCCATGCAGCACAAGGACGGGCATCAGCAAGTCCCAGGCAAGTGGGCAGCTCTCCCCTCCGTGCTCCCACCAGGGGGGTTGTGCCGCTGAGACCCCTCCCCACAGCTCTGGAAGGCAGTGGCTGGGAGCTCATCCACATGGCCTTTGTGAGGGAGCCTGTTGTGGGGGCACTGGGTTGTACCCCCTCAGAATTCTACACCCTGGGCCACGGCCCAAATTGCTCCCCCACAATATGCTACTGTGAGGAAATACTTGACGAGAGAACTTATTGAAGAGGTGTGTGTGTGTGGAGGAAGCCAGTGTGGAATTGGAGTATGCAGAGCTGCTTGTCTACTATACAGTGGAACTTCTAGTTACATACCGCTCTGGATATGTAACTTTTGGGTTACGAACACGGTAAACCCAGAAGTGTATATTTCCAGGTTTTGTCGGACGCACATGCACAGAAGCGCTCTGCATGCCACATGCGTGCATGTGCAGAAACGCTCAATCGTGCCGCACGCTTGCGCAGAAGCAGCGCCTCTGCCTATGGACTTTTCACATTGCAGACGGACCCCCGGAATGAATTTAATTCGTATCTGGAGGTTCCACTGTACTTAAATACAGCTGTTCATGTTTGAGTTTATCTGAAGTGCCTTGAGTCTGTTTCAAGAAAGGTAGAGTCATGTTTCCAGGCTCCCAGCTTATTAACACAGTAAGCATAGATAATTCAAAAGGAGGATTTATTGCAAAAACAAACAGATAGCTCCGGACGGCTCTAACTGAAGGAATGGGTTTCCCAAACCCAAAATTGACTGTGAAGGCAGTTTGAAACTGCACCAAAATCCCTATTTTTCCTTAGCTAAAATCCATTAACTTGAGCTCTGAGACAATGTATAAACAAAAACCCAGCTGTGCTCAGAGCCCTCTCCTTTATCAGTTTGTGACAGCAGGGATGACCCTGACTGCACCAGCAGAACAGAGAAGACACGTCCGTGCCTTATCTTATATGCTGACCACAAAAGACGCACAGACCGAAGTCCAGGAACAATGCCGGAAGCATGTTCCCAGAGATTATTACCTCTTCCTCCAAGATAAGAGTAGGAAGAGGAAGATCCTTTTATGGTCAGACGTACAGGAAGGAATACACTTTTATGGTTAAGAATACCAGAGCAAGAACATATGTGATGTCAACCTGCGTACATAGGCTGACGGGGTTGGATTCCTGGAGAAGGAGGGAGAGGGTGCCTGGAGGATATATATACTTCATGTAATCTCTGATTTCTTTGGACTTGCTGTGGACTTGAGCACGCAAGTGCCTTCTGCTATCCGGAGAGCAGAATAAACTCTTTCTTGGAATCAACCTCGGTGTCATTTGACTTCCTTCCTCCTGTCCCGGAGCAACGCAGACCCATAACGAAGCCTCCAGCACCATAACTCAAAATGACTCTTCTGAAGACTTCTTCCTGTGTCTGCAGAATATATTGAACTTTCGCACCTTATGTCTTTTGTTTTGCTTCCTGTCTAGAAGCGCCCCCATTCACCGGCTCCTTGGACTGATTGGATCATCTCCAACCCTTCCATTTCCGATAAACTCTCTGTGTGCCTGTTCACGCCTATTTGCTCCTTCAGAGAGCTTTGGCTGTGTTTCAGCTTGCTCTCAGCCACTGCCTCATCAGCCGGCCCATCAAGGTCAGGCAGAGCCAAAGTCTGCAGCTGCGGGCTCTCCCTGTCTGACTAACAGCAAAGTCTTGCTGTTCCTGGCTGCTTTCTGCTGTTGATTGTGAATCTTCGCTTGTAGCTGGCTCATTCCTGACAGATAGCTCTGCTGGGCAACCACACAATGCGTACAACACACATGCTGTTGAGACTGATAGGAACCAGAATGGTAATGATGGTGAGCAGACACAGCCTGGCTCTCTGCCCCTCTTCCTGTGCAGTTGCAATTACATGAGTCTAAGGTGGTATTGAGATTCTGCTTTAGATGCCAGCATTTTTCTTAAATCATTCTTCTGTAATAGGGCATTATGCAAACATTTGATGCTACAGAATTGCACAGTAATTATCTAAGTTTGAAACAAACAAACAAACAAACAATCCTTCCAGTAGCACCTTAAAGACCAACTAAGTTAGTTCTTGGTATGAGCTTTCGTGTGCATGCATTTCGTGTGCATGTGGTATCTGAAGAAGTGTGCATGCACACGAAAGCTCATACCAAGAACTAACTTAGTTGGTCTTTAAGGTGCTACTGGAAGGAATTTTTTTTATTTTGTTTTGACTATGGCAGACCAACACGGCTACCTATCTGTATCTAAGTTTGAACACTCTGCCTAGCTAAGAAGCATTGGGATATCATCCCAGTCCTGGTCTGGTCTCAATTGGCTGGGATAACCCACGTGAGTATTTACAGAGGAATGACACAGATGAGAAAATGATGGGAATGACCAGAACTGGTGGAACATGGTGTTTTACCCACTCCTGGAAATATTTCCACATTTAAAGTACTGCTTTTGACTTGATCAATGGTCTGTGGAAAATACAGAACACAACTCTAATTCTGAGTCCTCATGCAGCTTTCCCCACCCATCCCTGCAAGTTGACAGAAATATTGGCTGTATATTGTTTAAACGAAGCAATAATTAATTTTCTAGGCATCTCTTCCAAAAGAAAATGGCACTGAAAAATTGACATTTTTGATGCATAATGTTTTCTGTCCAGATATTTGAAATATCCATGATGTGCTGGGGAGTTTAATAAGAGGTAAAATCATGAAATATTATTTTGGGGATGCTATTGTTCTGAACCTCCCTCTCTTCTTTTACTGCCAAAATATTTAGAGACCTTTTGGCAGAACTGTTCCAAAGGTGATCATCACAACCAAGCTTTTTTAATGCAGTGAGAAAGCAGGTTGCAGAACATAAATATTCACAAACATATTGGAGAGAATCCCACAACATTTATTGTCCTATGATGAGAACTTTTTACCATTATGGTCAAAGCTCTGCTCTCATCCTGCCCTATATCTAGCAAGTTAATGACCAATGTTTTGCTTTGAGGTAGCTTGGCAAGACTGCAAGAAAAAAGCATCTGTCTGGATTTCTCTCTGTTTCAGAGTGATTGGCAGAATTTATCATCATTATCAACTACAAGCTCTCCCCGAGGCAGCAGATGTGACGATTGCTTGGAGTGCAAACAAGATCCCAACCTTTAAGAAGCAAAAAATACAAAATAATAATATTTGGAATAAAGAGTTGAACACAAAAGTTGACCCTAAAATATGAATCTATAGGATATATAGATAGTTAATTAGCCCCAAATGAGTTCTCTCTTGTTTTCCTATTAGTTTGTCAATCAAATGATTCCTGAACCTGAAATATTTTTTTCCCCAAGTGCTATATCAATAAAGCTCATTAAATAATATTGTAACAGCCTGCCAAGCAATGTGTTAGCTAGTGTCATTTTGGCCCCTTTGCATGATTTAAAAAACTAACCAACATATTTTAGCTTATTTATAGGCTGAATTTCTGTCCTGAGGGTGCTTAAAGTGATATGCAATAATATAAAATATACAAATTATAAACCTAAAAATAAACATCAAACTGAATAGCAAGGGAAACTGGGAACTCTCATAGAAACAGGCAAGAAAGTCAAACAATCCTATACATATAATGGAGTTGGTGAAAAATGATTTCAAAACCACCACCACCACCACCTCATGTTATTGGTCTATAATTCTACAGTGGTACCTCGGGTTAAGAACTTAATTCATTCCGGAGGTCCGTTCTTAACCTGAAACTGTTCTTAACCTGAGGTACCACCTTAGCTAATGGGGCTGCTGCGCCGCCGGAGCACAATTTCTGTTCTCATCCTGAAGCAAAGTTCTTAACCCGAGGTACTATTTCTGGGTTAGCAGAATCTGTAACCTGAAGTGCCTGTAACCCGAGGTACCACTGTATGTCTAACATGTAATTTAAAATAGAGACACAATCATCCATTAGCGAGTGACTCCTTACTCTTTGCCCAAAAGTAAACTGATCCAAATGAAGAAGTGTGCATGCACACGAAAGCTCATACCAATAACAAACTTAGTTGGTCTCTAAGGTGCTATTGGGATGTGGGTGGCTCTGTGGGTTAAACCATAGAACCTAGGACTTGCCGATCAGAAGGTCGGCGGTTCAAATCCCCACAACGGGGTGAGCTCCCGTTGCTTGGTCCCTGCTCCTGCCAACCTAGCAGTTCGAAAGCACGTCAAAGTGCAAGTAGATAAATAGGTACCACTCTGGCAGGAAAGTAAATGGCGTTTCCGTGCACTGCTCTGGTTCGCCAGAAGCGGCTTAGTCATGCTGGCCACATGACCCGGAAGCTGTACACCAGCTCCCTCGGCCAATAAAGCGAGATGAGTGCCACAATTCCAGAGTTGTCTGCAACTGGACCTAACGGTCAGGGGTCTCTTTACCTTTATAGTGGAGAGCAGGTATAATGGTTTTGAAAACATGGGTTCCATCAGCCACTTTCCCCAGTGGAGGCTTCCTTTTAAAGTGCATCTCCTACAAATCTATATCAATAATTTCTTCATATTCCAAAGGCCACTGGCTTATGATTGCTCTCACTGAATTTTCTATCTATCAGAAATGATGACTGGATCTCTGGAAAAAAGCTGGCTGCTTTTTTGCCCCTGAAATTCATAAAGTCCTGTTAATCTCTCATAAATTTTTTAATCTAAAAGGTTTCAAATCTGTATGTAAATCCTCAAAGACATTCTTCAGTGTGGTTAATTTATTCCCCATCACCTGGGAATCCAATTTCTTGGAAAGATGAACTTGTAAATTGGGGGCAGAAGAGTCCAAATGTGTCATTTCCCTATTAATTCTCTCTCTTTGGGAAAGGAGTGTTTATTTATATAGGGTGGCTGCCCATTTTGCCAATAATCTGGATTGTCCTGGAACATTACCATTATGAAATTTACTCTGGTTTAGTCTACCAGATGGGACGCAGGTGGCGCTGTGGGTTAAAGCCTCAGCGCCTAGGACTTGTCGATCGAAAGGTCGGCGGTTTGAATCCCTGCGGCGGGGTGCGCTCCCGCTGCTCGGTCCCAGCGCCTGCCAACCTAGCAGTTCGAAAGCACCTCCGGGTGCAAGTAGATAAATAGGGACCGCTTACCAGCGGGAAGGTAAACGGCGTTTCCGTGTGCGGCTCTGGCTCGCCAGAGCAGCGATGTCACGCTGGCCACGTGACCCGGAAGTGTCTCCGGACAGCGCTGGCCCCTGGCCTCTTAAGTGAGATGGGCGCACAACCCCAGAGTCTGTCAAGACTGGCCCGTACAGGCAGGGGTACCTTTACCTTTACCTTTAGTCTACCACAAGAGATCTTGGGGCTGAACTTAACAGAACATTAAAAAAAACCCTAAACAAACCAGAAATAAATAACGAATATACAACTGGAGATTTACAAAAGTAGAAATGAACCATGGTTTTTTACATTGGGGGAATGCCCTGAACACACCCCATTTTGGTACAATTTTCACTTGCCTGGGAGTGAATACAGAAAGACATGCTTGTGAGCAAACATGCATAGGATTGTGCTGTCAGTCAAATGAAGTGTCATTGAATGAAGGAGATAGTCTAATATACAAGACGATACGTTGTGAACAATGTCCTTTTCTCCATGGAAGCACTGATACAATTATGAAAGCATCTCATTGTGGCTGCTATTTTTGGCTCTTATGTACATGGAAAGCAATCATTTTCCAGTGGAAACTCAAAGCACACAATCTTGGAATGACTGTATTATCTCTCTGTCTCTTCTGCAAAAACATGATGAGCAATGATTCAGCTTAGAGAACATTGGGGGAAGAATAGACTATAGAAATAAATTATGTTTAGACTTTTAAGATGCTGTTCAGAATTTGAATTAGAATTCCAAATTTAAGGGGTGTAAGATGTAGTGGAATTATTTTTCTCTAATTCCCAGATAATATAAAAAGGCTTCCTCAATAAAAAGGCTGTAACTCTTTCATCCAAATACATTTGTCATCTTCTTTATGTGGATATTATATTGTATATATATAATATTATATATTATATTGTGGATATTATATTACCCTTAGCCATCATGACAACTAAAGGTGTGCACCTAGTATGGTTTTTCCCCAGTACAGTGGTACCTCGGGTTACAAACTTAATTCGTTCTGGAGGTCTGTTCTTAACCTGAAACCATTCTTAACCTGAGGCATGCTTTCACTAATGGGGCCTCCCAGTGCCACCACCTCCGCGCGATTTCCATTCTCATCCTGGGGCAAAGTTCGTAACCAGAGGTACTACTTCTGGGTTAGCGGAATTTGTAACCTGAAGTGTTTGTAACATGAAGCATTTGTAAACCGAGGTACCACTGCGCTCAGTTTGTTTTCGTTAATAAAGACTTAACACATTGCATTATGCATTCAGAGAAATCATTCCCCCCCCCCGCACACATGTTCCATTGTTCTTATTCCTTCCTTTTTTTCTGCTTCTTGTCATGCGGAGGCAGCAGAAGCAAAGGTCTTCCCTAGTGTGCCCTAGTGACCATTTTGTAGCAGGAGGCTTCAGTTTGCTGCAACTGCAGAGTTCTAGCTTCTCAGCGATTACGTGCATCATCTAAACCCACTAGAATTTTGCTTCCCGCACCCTCAGTTTGGGAGCTGAAATATTGTTGGTTGCCCTGATAGTCAAGAATGCTAGCCTTAGCTGGCCTGGTGCCCTCCAGATGCTTTGAACTACAAATCCCATCAGCTCCAGCAAGCTTGGTGGGGACCTGGCAGGCAGAAGCTGAAGTATACTGATGACACACAGCTCTGTTTTTCCTTTTCATCAGATGCAGATGACATACCCTTCAAGTGTCCCGATTTCCCGGGCACAGTCCCAGAATTATGAAAACCATCTCATCTTCTGATTTGATCCCAGAATGTCCCCATTTTCCCCGCCAACAGTGCCATGGAGCTTGGGAAGAAGAATGAGCCTGTGTTTGACCCGAGTGGCAGTGGCGGCAAGAGAGCACCCTGTTGCCCCTCCATGGCTGCCGCTGCCAGTCTCCTCCCTTGGGAAGCTCATAGCAGCTGATGGAAGAGGAGAGGCTGTGGCCACTGAGGCTCAGCCTCACGCGATGTGCCAGCTCAGAGGGACAAGAAAATAAATTTTGGATTAAGAGGTTTTTTTCAGGATGGTGGAGGATGTGTGTGCTGTGTCCCATTGGTACAGTGATAGTGGCATTCACTCTTCTGATGGTCACTCAGTAGACTTCATGGCTGAGTGGGGATTAGAACCCTGGCTTCCTAGGTCCTAGTCTCTAACCACTACACCACATTTTGTTGTTGTTGTTGTTTAGTCATTTAGTTGTGTCCGACTCTTCGTGACCCCATGGACCAGAGCACGCCAGGCACTCCTGTCTTCCACTACCTCCCACAGTTTGGTCAAACTCATGTTGGTAGCTTCAAGAACACTGTCGAACCATCTTGTCCTCTGTTGTCCCCTTCTCCTTGTGCCCTCAATCTTTCCCAACATTAGGGTCTTTTCCAGGGAGTCTTCTCTTCTCATGAGGTGGCCAAAGTATTGGAGCCTCAGCTTCAGGATCTGTCCTTCCAGTGAGCACCCAGGGCTGATTTCCTTAAGAATGGATAGGTTGGATATGCAGTCCATGGGACTCTTAAGAGTCTCTTCCAGCACCATAATTCAAAAGCATCAGTTCTTTGGCGACCTTCTTTATGGTCCAGCTCTCACTCTCTGAGTTATAGTTTAAAACTATAAAGCCCTAATTTATCTTGGAGCTGAGTATCTAAGGTCTACTTGCTCAAATATGAATTGTACGTTTTTTGAGATAATTAGATAACTAGTTTGAGTCCCCAATCTAGGTACCCTACCCACACATTCTGCGGCTACAAAGCCTGTTCTGTGGTGGCTTCTTGGTGCCCCCAGTCTCTAGCCACCCAGCACCTAGATTATACTTTCTGCCAAACCATGTTTCCTTCCAATTTGATAATGAAAGGTGTGGTTAAACTGAGGGTGACAACACATCCTTCAATGAACAGGAACTTGGTGTATGATAACAAATATGGCAATGGGCATGAAGTGAAGACATTGCCTCCTCCTTTCTGGTCTGTACAGCAATGTGACTTGGAAACACAGTGTCAGGAAATGACCTCACTGCATCTCAAGCCACTAATGTGTACATACCCATATTATTGAGACATTTCAAACTCGAGGAAGCTTGATCTCTGATTTATTTATGGGCAACATATCTCTATATTTTGCTTGCAGATTCTGTGAAGAAAGTGAGGCTTGGAATAATTCCATAGCACATTTGTGTCAGCTACACCCTTCCTTCCTTCCTTCCTTCCTTCCTTCCTTCCTTCCTTCCTTCCTTCCTTCCTTCCTTCTTTCCTTCCTTCCTTCCTTCCTTCCTTCCTTCCTTCCTTCCTTCCTTCATGGTTTTCAGAGTGCAATTCCCACTACAGGGTTGCCGATACATCAGTTTAAAATGTCACAATCCAAGGCTACTTTTAAAAAAGCAAACGTATTCTTGTGCTAGGAAAAGCCTCTAGAAAATAGATTCCAGGGCACATTAAGCCAAGCTAAAACTTTTAAATAAAACTCTAGGGTCATGCAGCAAATTCAGAAGCCCTTCAGTTACCCTGGTGTAATTTAAAGCCTCATTTGAAATGATGTCCAGATTTCCCATCTGAAAACTACTTTGCCCTTTGGAGAAGGAACCAATGTGGAATTGCCATTGCTGGCGCTGCCCATTAGACAGAGATATGAAGTAGCAAAATATTCAGCACATGTATTCTCTTTTCTCCAAAGGCTGCCTTACTTAAAGGAAAACATTGATTTTTGCCAAAAGATATACAGAAGGACAATCAATCAATGACAGTCTTGCAAGCAAACTAACAGCAAAACTACCCCTGGTTTCCTCAGTTCTGTTCCTTAAGGTCATGCATTTATCTTAGCAGGTTTTCTTTCCTGTATTGTTGTAAGGCCTTTTCATAATCCAAACAGGCTGCTGCTGCTGCTTCTTCTTCTTCTTCTTTAAGAAAGTAAGGAATATAAATTTTTAAAATGTTGAACTGTAATGCTTTATGTAAGGAATACTTTAAAAGTTTATCTTGTTTATTAGCAATCTAATTTTCTTACCTCTCTCCAATTCCTATACAGCATTTAATGAATGAGCCAGAATTTCCAAAGAATTTTTATGCCAATACTGTATTTGATTTTATATATTCTTCACTTTTTTGCATTTTTATAGTTGATATGAAACATGTAGTCTACTAAACCCAGAGAATGTGAGTAATTGTAACAATAAAATAAAACTGTTGAAACAACAGCGTGACTCAAAACAAGGTCAGGGTTTTGTTTTGTTTTCCTTTTCAAAGAAACATCTGGAAGATTGATTTAACACAATTTTTCCGAAGCCTACAGGACAAGGTGTCATGGAACCATCAGTGAACCACTATCATTTCTGTGACACATCATATTGTGGCTGTAAAAGTAGGTTGCATAAATATAGTCCACTTTCTGATATGGGGAGGAGAAGTTGATTAGTGACATTTGTGCAACATTGACTGATTACAAGGTATCAACTTCCTGCTTTTTCCAAATATCCAACCATTTCAATAAGGTTGTATTCTGTTTGTGATTTGAATATATTAAAAACACCTGCTTGGAGTCATTCACCAGCATCATCCAATAGAGGCAGAATGGTGTTTCATAAATATATCTTTGGATGGTCAGCTAAACACAGGGAAATTAGAGAACATTTAATTACCTAGAGTCAAATACATGAGTCTATTGTAGAATTCTTTGTGGGAGCCTGCACACAGAAGACTGATAAAGAGTGACTATGCAATTATAGTTTATCAGAGAAAAGAAGTACAGGGAGAATTTTAAATGCACTTGAAAAGAGCAAAGTGCTCTTCTTGTGAGTCCAGAATAGGACTTGGTAGATTGCTTATACAAATCACATAAAGTACCAGAGTTTTGGGGGACAAAAGAAGAGACCTGCATGCATTACTTTACCAACAAAAGCTTGAGTTAAAGCAAAGAATATGATCTCACAGAGGAAGCAGGTAGAATGGAGAGGATGTTAATGACCTTAACCGCAGGCCAAAAGAGATGTTTTTTCAAAGCTTTCCTCTGCAATTCTTAGTTTCTGTGGTGCAGAGTTAACTCTTACACTGCTGTTTGAACTATAGGTTGCACTGTGTCCAACTGAGGAGTGTGTCATACTGCTGTTCCAAGCTATTGCAATAAAGCTGTTCATCTGGTAAGCATCCATTTTGGGGCTATGTTCTTCTCTGAATTAATCTATTGCACAAAAACAAACAAAACCTCAGTTAAGGACTGGAATGGGATGTGTAGCGAGAATGAGCGAGAGGCAGAGGCCAGTTGGAATATGATAGAGAAATACTGGTATGGAGAGGAGATGAGAGAGAGATGAAAATACAGGCAGTGACAATTTAGCACACATAGCTGAAGTTACCTCACCACTTCAGTTGAATAGGCTCCATGTGTCTTTTCCATTGAACGGACAAATCTGGGACTTAGGTTCACCCATCTGCCACTGACAGTCATCCTGTTCCAAGGGAATGGTGAAGCTTGAATTTACCATGGGATACGATACCATACAATTTCAATATTGCCTAAATAATGTGTCTATTTAGTGTGTGCCCCTTAACTGCTATAGTTTCCTGGCATTTTGGAGGTTGTTTGAATATGGAAAGCCCTTAACTCAACATGTTAAACCAAAAGGTTTTCTTCTGTTAATTGAATCTCCTTGTGCACTGTACAAATTGATCACATTAAATGAAAATCAGCCAGCTGAATTCTTAAAATACTGAGAGCCCTCCTGAGGGGAGCATTATTACTGTGTCTATCATGGACTTGAGAAATAAAAATAAGGACACCTTTACAGCAGAGCCAGATGTGCTGCACAATAATTTATTGTAATGAATGCAGATGCTAATTATTAATGACATTACAAATCATTTTAGTTGCTTCTTCAATTTCCTTGATAAATAGACATAATTTGTAGGCTTGATTATGCTTACAAATTCCACCTCCCCCTTTGCATTCCGCTCACAAGAAACACAGTACATGTTTTTCGCCACCTCTTTCTCTGAACTATTTCAGGGAACAGACAGGGGGTTTTGGAATCTGGGGTGATAGAAAAGATTTGTAATTTGACCCCCAGAGGTGGAGATGGAATTGACTGAACACTGCAGCAACAGCAAACTTAGTATCCTCTACAAATGGGGGGGGGGGAGGAGGAACAGTGAAGTATTATTAGTGCTGCAGCTACAACAAGCCTACACAGCTTGACATACATGCTGAACACAGCCTATGAACCCTGTGTTGTGGCCTGACATCATCATCATCATCATCATCATCATCATCATCATCATAGTTTATTTATACCTCACCCATCTGGCTGGGTTTCCCCAGCCACTCTGAGCGGTTTCCAACAAAATATTACAAATACAATAGTCTGTTAAAAGTTTCCCTAAACAGGGCTGCCTTCAGATGTCTTCTAAAAGTCAGGTAGCTGTTTATTTCCTTGACAACTGATGGGAGGGCATTCCATAGGGTGGGCGCCACCACCGAGAAGGCCCTCTGCCTGATTCCCTGTATGCTCACTTCTCACAGGGGGGGAACCGTCAGAAGGCCCTCGGAGCCGGACCTCAGTGTCTGGGCAGAACGATGGGGGTGGAGACGCTCCTTCAGGTATACTGGGCTGAGGCCATTTAAGGCTTTAAAGGCCAGCACCAACTCTTTGAATTGTGCTTGAAAACATACTGGGAGCCAATGTAGGTATTTCAAGACCGGTGTTATGTGGTCTCGGCGGTGGCTCCCAATCACCAGTCTAGCTGCTGCATTCTGGATTAGTTGTAGTTTCTGGGCCACCTTAAAGGTAGCCCCAGGGATTCTAATTGAACTATCATACTTAAGACACTTTGTTTTGTTTTTTTAAAATAATTTTTATTGGGTTTTCACATTTTAGAAACACACACACAAATGAAAACAAAAACAAAACATGTATAATTTCATAACCTTACTTTCTTAACCCCCCTCCCTGACTTCCCCCCACCCCCCCTTCATACATCCCAAATCCAATAATTAGCTCAGCAGGTTCTTATCTCTCTTCTTTAACATATTATTGTTGTTTTTAAAATTAATTCTTATTACTTGGCCAAATTTTACTTGTCCAGTTTTCTTATAAATATTAAGTCCTTTTCTAAGGTCGACCCAAATTCCCTTCCACGAATTTCCCCCTTTTTATATTAAATGTAGGTCATGATAGCCAAACACAAAAGTCATAAAAGTTTTAAAGTTCTGTTCTCCCCTCCCTCCCTACCCCGGTTTCTGTCCCTTCCCAAATAAATGTCCACAAAACAGTTCTTAGCCTGGATTCCTCACATCAGAGGCTTTCAAATCTCTGTCAGTCTCTCTCTGCCGGTTTTGTTGGTAGCCCTCTTTGTTGGTCCTCAGTTCTCGAAGGAGCTCTGGCACAGTCTCGTCAAATTTTCTTCCATCCAAAATACTTGGTAACAACTGCTGCAACAAGTCAACTGATCTCCCATACTCAAAGAGGAAGCCCCAATCATATTTCTTATTTCTTTTAAGTTCCAGTATTCCAAGTGTTCCAGGGGCTTCCTCTTTCCACTTTCGCATCTTTCGCAGATTGGTAATCCCAAGATCTTCTTCTTTATGTTCTAGCAATGTAAGCTTCAGATTGGTACTCTCCTGTAGTTTCTTAACTCCTTCTTCCCTCTCCTCCAGTTCCAAAAATGTCTCTTCTGGTTCAGCTGCAGATTTTGTTTCAGTCAAATCCTTTATGCATTCAGCAGGGTTGCTTGTTTTAGAGTTCAAGGTTATAAATTGTTTGTTCATAACCATGCTTTGCTCTTGCAGTATTCCCACGAGAAAAAACATTCTTTCCATCTCTGCCTGTAATTTTCCATCTGTAGCCATTGTAATGTTTCAAAGTTTCCCCTAGGGGGATTCTAGTTACTTAATAGTCCTTTCCCAACAGTCTGTTGCTTTGTTATTTGTAACTACTTTGTTCCCAAGCACTTTAATTCAAATATAGCAAGTTTAGTCCAGAGAGATGTTAAACAATAAAGTTTTTAACTTTAACTGCCCGTTTGACAGCTCCTTTGACAGCTGTCAAACTCCTTGTTCCTTTTCCTCCAGCTCACACACAGGGACACTCCCGGGTCGGGGGGGAGGGTTTAGACAGAAGCTTCTAAAATTCGACTCTTACTCTCCAGCACAAATCTTCTTCTGTCAAATTCATGGAATTAATGTCTTTTAACTCGTACCGAAAAAAAAGATCTCTCCACCTTAGTTCTCTGATCCTTGCTTTAAATCTTTTGTAGGTAGAGGGGGTGCGGACTTCCCTTTAGCACATCCCCCGGTCGTACCAAATTCAAAGGTAAAAATTTTAAAGTCCAAATTCCATTCTACTCACGGGTTGTTTCAAGTTCAAATTTCAGGGGAAAAAGTCAGCGCTCTCCGGCCATGGCTCGCGGCTTCGCTCCACTGCAGTAGCGGTCTACTCACAGCACCACGCCACTCTCCGTACCCTCTCCGTAGCCTTTAAAAAGGCTCTTCGTGGGTCGGGGGGGCGCTTGAGGTGCCCACAGAGTCACCAAGTCCACAGGCTTCCGCGCCTGCGGTTTCTAAGGGTCCCCGCGTCGCCGTCGCGATGAGACCCATCTGCAGCAGAGCCGATTCCCTCCGGAGCTCGGAGGGAATCCGCCATTAGCCGATCGCGCTAACCCGGAAGTCTCCATACTTAAGACACTTTGAAGGATAGGGAATGGGTTGGCACCTCTAAGCTCTCGACACATAGATGTTCTACTCCATCTGTCCTGGTGGACCACAAGTTGTGGAATCCAGGGTTGAAGAGTGGACATAGCTAAGGCCAATTATAATCGTAGCTAAGTTATGAAATAACTATCAGCTACCAGTTCTTGTAATGTGATGTACACCACAGGTGGTCCAATGACATCTGGAGGGAATGATGTTGGCTCATACATAATACATGTAAGATTAGGGGAAAATTCAGTATTATATTTGCTGACACTACCACCATCTGTTCATCAGAACTCCCTAACAAAGTCTATGTGCACACCAACTGTGTGGACATTGGTTTTGTGCAGGCAATTTCTACTCTTCAAGGTTCCTTTTATATGTTACATTGTGCAAACAGAGCTTATGTCCAGTAGGACATATTCTGCTATAATTGGCCATGGGCAACTCTGTCAATTTTGGTTTCTCTCAGTTTTCAATTTTTCCAATTTTAAGTTTGGTTTTCCATATTTACACATCCGTTTTTGATTTTTTTAAAAATGCATAAGCATTTTTGTATGAATTGTTTCTACTACACACATGTTTGTGTTCAATTCTGTCTAACATGCACATTTTTGCAAAAAAAAATTCCCCAATATACTGCATCTTTGGATGTTATTTTCACTAATATATGCATGTTTAACCTTGTTTATGCATTCAGAAAGGTATGGCTGTGTTTCAGAAATCACAAAATAGCTTGGTTTACCTTTAAAAACAAACTGAAATGAATTTCTCCCTTATCCCTAACTATAGCATAGTTACCTGCAGATGCTAGAGCTTCTAACACTGAGGTTGGGGAGGGGGGATGTAGTACTTATGCAGGAACTTCAGAGTTGATCCAGGGAAAGAGATGTGTATTTCAGCAAATCCAGAGGCAGAGGCAAGTGGTTTCTGGTGGGTCCCTGAGCAAACCTCAGTGTATGATCCTTGTACTGAATATTCACATTAGGTGTGCTGCTAAAGTGAGGGGGGGGTTGGAATAACAGCAAGAGACAGACACAATTTCCACTTTATAACCACTAATAGAAGATGACTAGTGCTTCTACGCCCCCATTTGGTTGGTAAACCAAATGAATGTTCCAGCGTGAAGAGTGGCACTTGTCTTGCACCCTATGGTTGAAAGTATGAGGACTAGAAATGCAAATAGGTCCATCAACCATCAGTACAAAATGTTACAGAGTTTTTAAAAACAACAACAACAAACAAACAAACACCAAATACCCAGGTTTGGTTCCATGAACAATATAATGACACTAATAAAAAGTGGTTCAAATATTGCATAAGCCACATAGCAACATTTCTAATAATAAAACATGACATTCAGATTTAGCAACCTCAATATAACTCTCAGCGGTGTTTATGGCTATACCTTATCCTAAACTTTAATATTCTAAAATGTTTTCAAAAGTACTCCCTTTCTGTTTGAAATCATTGTCCACCTGCCTCCCTTTTCAATATTAGTTAATTTGGTCCTTTTACACTGCAGACCTATACATGCCTCCTCAGAAATAAGCCCCATTGAGTTCAGTGATACTGACTCAAATGAGAGTCAGTATGTAACGCTAGTTTATTGCATGTTTTTATTCTTCTACTGTAGCTTTCTATACAAAAACATGATATAATTCTGCTAGATGAATCACTAGCTTCACCCAAGGAAGACGTTCTTATCCAATTCTCTCAGTTTTGGGGATTGTTTTAATAAAAGCATTGTAACCACAGAACTGGTGGATGTGGAAATAACCCTTTTGGGACACAAGGCATGATAGATTCAAGAATTTGTTGATGAAGCTATCAGGAATTAATGCCTCAGTATAGGGCGTCAAGCGCCGTTTAAAATTTCTCACTTGTTTCATTCTGTTGTTGATTCAGTTTTTCCACAGTCCCACAGCACATGAATTAGGGCCCCTTATTTTTATTGCAACAAGTGTCAAGGAAGCAAGGCAATTATCTTTCACAATCTCTGTGATGCCCAATACATTTGGAATGTTATCTTTTGCTGTATCAAGGGTAGCCTGGGATCAGAGGAACTGAACTATGCAATATGTTTGCTTATTGTCAACGTCTTAGGAGAGGCAATAAATCTTCTTCCTTATAACATCAGCATCATACACAACTGCTCTATGATATACATAGTGGGTAAATATCAAGTTTGATTCCAAGAGAAGACATCATAAAAACCAGATGACTGAAGTACATAATTTGAGTTTAAACACAAAAACTCACATAAGAACACAAACCACAGCAAAAAAACAAAAAACCAGGGAGAGACATTGCTTTTGCATAAAGCCAATCTTCCTGGTCTTCCTATGCAATTTTCCCTGTCTGGCTATGGCATATTTATATTATTACAATTATTTTTTGATATTTTGTCTTGTATCCAGTGTAGGGCTAAGTAACTGTCCCATTGGTGCAAGGATTTTTGCTTGTGCAGTGGGGTTTTGCCCCGCTCCTCCCACTGTGCATGCCTTGTGCCCTCCCCAAAGTTACTCTGGAGAGTGTGGAGAACCCCCAAAACAACCTGGGGCGGGGTGCTTTGTGGGGGGGGGGGAGAAAGGGAAAAGTGCCACTGAGGAAGAGGCAATTCTTGCACTGACTGTTACTTAGCCCTACATTGGATGTAAGACTTTATTTACTGACATTTGGTTTCTTACCAGGTCTTCTCCGTGAGACCCAAGGACAGTTTATGACAACAATAGAAAAAATACAATATTAAAATCAGTTAAAACAATTTACTGGGTGGGTATAAAGGAAAAGGGACCCCTGACCATTAGGGCCAGTCGTGACCAACTCTGGGGTTGCGGCGCTCATCTCGCTTTATTGGCCGAGGGAGCCAGTGTACAGCTTCCGGGTCATGTGGCCAGCATGACTAAGCCACTTCTGGCAAACCAGAGCAGTGCACGGAAACGCCGTTTACCTTCCTGCCGGAGCGGTACCTATTTATCTGCTTGCACTTGACGTGCTTTCAAACTGCTAGGTTGGCAGGAGCAGGGATTGAGCAACGGGAGCTCACCCCCTCGCGGGGATTCGAACCGCCGACCTTCTAATCGTCAAGTCCTAGGCTCTGTGGTTTAACCCACAGCACCACCCGCGTCCCACTGGGTGGGTATATTGGGTGTTAAGCAGTGAAGAGTGAAGCAGTGTGTATTCAGCATACAACAAAAACTAAACAACAGGGGCTTTATACAACACACTGCCTTCACCAATTGACCTGAAGGTGGCTTGTGGCATGCTAAAACAATAAGCTACAATAAAGAGTACAAATACAAGAAAACAATCTCTATTTATTAAAAGCCCAACAGCATTCGCCAAGTGAATTACATATATTGGACAACGTTAGTTGCCCCTGCCCCAGGCTCAGACTGCAAGTGGAGTTGCTGAAGCAATGAGGACAAGAAAGTTATGACATCTACAAGTGATAGATGCTGCTTAGGAACAGAAAGGACTGCCTTTATCCTGTAGAATGCTGCCGGCCATGACAACTCCTCAGAAGGCGAAGGCAACGATTCTGTGGAAAGTCATGTGGACATTGCCTGCCATTTGTCAATAGCTTCCTGCATCACTGTAGGGTGTATTGAATGTTTCAGACAGTTCAGCTCCTGACTGATGTCAGTGAACAACAAAACAGTTCTTCACATTCAAGCATTTCTAACACACAAACACACATGTGCACCAGAGCTATATAGAAAGTATGTGAGGTTTGTGTGTTATTGTTTCATTTGTCATTATGTTATGCATTTTTGTGTTTTTATATTGTAAGCCTCCCTGAGATCCTCGGATGAAGGGCGGTTTATAAAATTTAAAAAATAAAATAAGAATGGAGCAGACTTGGTTTTCAGTGACTGGTGTGACTGGGAGCAGAGTTAGTCTGTACCCCAATTATGCACCCAACATACTGGGGACACTGTTACTTCCAAGGTAAAAGTGTTCTGCATTCCGGACACTGAGAGCCTTGGCCTTAAGCTAAAAGCATTGCGCTGAAGATGGGGTGTCAGATTGGAACTGTAGTCCCTCCTTCATCCTCTGCAGTCATCCTTCATAGGAAAATGCATTTCACATTATTTATTTGCTGCATATCTATACTACTCAATAACCAGGGTGGTTCACAATAAAGATTAAAAGAATAAAACATTGATGGCTTAAATTTAAAACTATAAAATGAGAGCAATCATTATTTGTTTGCTTGATTAGATTTATATCTTTAGGTTTATCAGAAGATATCAGGGTAATTCACGAGATCAAAATACAAAACTACAACAAGGCTAAAAGTGGCTACTAGCCACAACTGCTATGTTCTACTTCCACTGTCAAAGCCAGTATGACTCTGAATGCTATTTGTTGGGAATCAGAAGTGGGAAGAGTGTTATTACAGTCTGGTCCTGCTTGCAGATTTCCCCTAGGCATGCTGGGATAGACAGCAGAGTTCTTCTCTTTGAAGAAAACTAACAACAGGAGATGACACCAGTTTAGAAATACTAAGTACGGCCAAAAACATTTCCTAAAAAACACCCCCCCCCAAAAAAAAAAAAAAAAACTTGGAATATGTTACTGGAACCAAGCTGCATAATATCTGAGTTCACAGAAGTAATAGAAGAAGCAGACCCAAGTCATTCACCAGGATACTTGTAGAAGATTTCAGATGAAAGAAAACTTCGCTGTTGAGAACAAATGCAACACACACCACTCACAGTGCTGAAGTCCTGCAATTAAAATGCTAATTAGCACTTTTATTTATAGGAAACAAGGTTATTTGATGGTGATTATTATTTCCCTTGTTCCCTTCAGCAATATCTATTGATCAAACGCGCCAGCCAAAGCCCCCTTCCAGTTGCCTGAGGAATATTTTTTGTTCTGTTGTCTCTGGAGAAAAATCTGATATATATCACGGGGAAGACATTGAACAAATTAGGCAGCAATGATTCACAAGAAGTTTGCTTTTTTCCTCAGGAGCTAGCTCCAAAATGCAGACAAGTCCATAATCATAATTATTGGTGCACTAAACATGGTGAGACATAAATAAAAGAAAGAAAAAGAAAAAGATAAGCAATACCCATGTAAAGGGGGGAGGGAGGAAAAGTCCAGGTCCACAATCATTATTCATTTCCTTTAGCACAACACAACACAAGTTTAGGAGTTTGTCACACCCTTTCGTGAATTATTTTCAAAACACAGGTGGGTATCAATTGTGAGGCATACATTAGCTCACCCTACCTAGTTTAACTTTAACAATACGGAGCCTCAAAATGTATTCATTGGTGATTTAAGTACAAGGCAAGCCAGTGCATTTAATGGGATTCCATGTGGTGTAAATCAACATCGCTGTTTTTTGGCTTCAGTCCTATTTGCAAAGTAAAACAAAAAGCTATAGTTTGCATGCACAATTGAGCAAAGGCTGCCCAAGGCAAATTGCCTTCAGCTGTGACCCATACCACTTCACCCTCTTTCAGGCTGCAATCCTTTGCAGTCTTAATCTTATTTACTTGTTCACTTAAATGCATATAACCTGCCTTGGAGAGGGGAGGGGGGTCCTCACAAGGCAACACACACACACATGCATAAATTAAACAGCAAACAATAACAAGATTTAAATGCATGGTTTTCAACAACCAATGATGTTTAAATAGCCAGCACATAAACACAACAATATAATTTCCTCATATAATTGGAGGAAATCAGCACCAGAAATTTCTGGAGCCCAGTTAAAATCATTCCACAAAGCAGCAGATAGTCAGTTATTTTGCAAGTTCCCCTTAAAGAACTGTAGGAATGATCTCTGATCTCACATGGAATGAAGTATCATAGATGTGGGGCCACCACCAAGTAATTCCTATCCCACATGCCACCTCGCTCAGCTGCTTCAGTGAGAATCGGTTGAGCCACTGTCATGTCTAGTTGTGCCCCAAGGCTACAGCTGCTGGAATCTTTACTCAGATTTTCAAGATCAGACGTCAAGCTGTGAACTACTGGGCCACGCTGGTTGCCTTGGGCTATTGCTCTTCTATTTTATAACCTTGATCACAGAGCATTATTTGAATAATCTGAGTTCAATGGCTCCGCAGAAAAGCCTTACCTTCTTGCTAGTGTCAATTTTTTCCTTTCATGATTCTTTCTATAGTTTTTTCTTTCTTTAAAAAAAGAAACAAGCAAATATAAACAAAATCCCACCGGATTCAAGAATTGTACTAATATCAAAGAGAAGAGTTTCATCTCTGTATCTCAGTCTCCAAAAACAAACCCATGTTCATTAAGAGTAACTTGGCAAAGGACACAGTTCTTTGATTTAGGTTTCCAAAGGAAACACTACTATAAATCTAGAATGACAAAAAATAATAATAGAAGGCTCTTCACAGAAAGTATGGTATGCGCAACCAGTGCCTTTTTAAGGGGGTAATCAGGGGTATGCAGCACCTCTTTTTTCATTGTTTTAAAGTGTGGCATTTACTGATACAACTTCATGGTGAGTACCGGCACCTATTTTTCTAGGAAGAAAGCACTGCATGCAAGGAAGAGGAAAAGAAAACTATTTGATTGAAAAGGAAAATATACCACTTGCCTCTGGCAAAAGCTGTAAAATACAGTGTAAAATAGATGACTTCAACTCAGATGAGATGGTTACAGAGTCTGATTAAAACCACACAGGCTTTGTGGTGATACTAATTAGATTAAGGTCCTCCAGCCACAGTACAGAGACTTCTCAATCAATGTATTATCTGCAGAGCTCTGATGTTCCATCAGCATTTTAAGATTTTGGCTGCAATAAGAACTGTACTTCCAATAAATCTAGGAGATGAATTGATTCTTGAATAGGAAAGGCCCAGATAGTTTTATAGGAGATATATGTACTGGGTGTTGATGGGCCTGCCACCCAATCCGTCCCAGCCTCCAAGGTCTTTTCCATTATATCCTGTTCTGCTAACTGAAACTCTTAATACCTCTATCAAAAATGTTCTCTGCATGGAAATGACAACTTGATTCTAGGAGCAATTTTATCTGCTGAAGCTATTTTCCAGAATGCTGCATAAAAAGGGGCTCCCGTTCTCTTTTATAAGATAGGTCACGTTGTCCCAATGGAAGGGCCTGTATGCATGTGGTTCTGAGGAGTTTTGTAAAGCAGAGAATGCGTATTTTAGCTGTTGCAAATATGTATATTAACACAATTATCCTAATTAGGTTCATTGGGTCAATTCTTCCACCAGCTGGCTATAGCCTAAAGTGGCACAAATTACCGGTAAGCCTCTGAAGGGAAAATTCTTATCCTAGTCTCTATCTGTATTGTATTTTAAATTGCCTTTAGGTATGTTTTTATTCCTGATGGGCAGTATCCAACAAAGTAACTGTGCTAGTTGCGATGACACACTGGGAGATCTTTCTACATGTTCCAGAAGACACCTTCCAGCAGCCCCAGTGCTTTGTCCCTGTTGGAGCTGATTGACTGGGCTGAGTGGACGGTACATACTTCCTTTGACAAGTAAACTTATTACAGCAGAAGTAAATAAGTTCATTGATGAGCTCATGAAAATTCCACAGTGTCCTTCTCCTGCTCAGTTTATAAAGAGGTGTGTGAAACAAGTCACAGAGACAGCAGGGAGGGTGCATGAGAAACATGAGGCCAAGAAGCAAGTCAGCAGCTGATGTCCAAGTACACATAACAACAACAATTTATTTCTTATACCCCACCATCTCTCTCTAAGTTGTCCCAGCCACTCTGGGCAGCTTCCAGCCAATCAAACAAGACATAATGGAACTTGTTTGGATTTCTTATTAACTTTGTAATGCTGTTTTATGATTACAAGGTAACATTGTATGCTTAGTAGGATATGTTTTATGCAGTGAAACTACAGTTGTACCTTGGTTCTCAAAAGGAATCCATTCTGGAAATCTATTTGACTTCCAAAAACATTTGAAAACCAAGGCGCAGCTTCCGATTGGCTGCAGGAGCTTCCTGCACTCAATCGGAAGCCGTGGGAGTCGCATTAGACATTTGGCTTCCAAATAACGTTGACAAACTGGAACGGCATTCGGGAGCCAAAACATTCAAGTCACAAGGCGTTCCAGAACAAAGGTACGATTGTACTTTTTTATAGCATTCCCTAACATTCTCAAAAGGTAAAATAAAAATTCTTTGGTTTTTCCAAGTGCAGTTTTTGTGCTTTGTAATCAAATGTAGATTTACCAAGCTAAATGCTGTCCAGTCACAAAGCAGACTTGGATTCCTCGTAGGCAAAAACTTATTTTTAAGACCCTTCACTGAAGAAATTTGCAAAAAAATAAGTTCCACCCCCTAAAATAACATGCCCCAATGCTCCAACCCTTCTCTTTCTCCCTGTGGCAAAACACAGAGCTGCTAACTTCCTCATAGGCTCCCAAGGTTAGCCAAGGAAGGTGTTGCCCCATCAGATTTCCAAACTGCCTGTTATCAAGTCTCTTCTCAATTCCAGGGCTATGTGAAGTCATCACCCTGGGTGGTTCCACCACCAAGAACTGGCTTTGAGAAAGAACTGGCTTTCAGAAAGAACTGGCTTTCAGAAAGAACTGGCTTTCAGAAAGAACTGGCTTTGAGAAAGGAGTATGCCTTTCATTTCCCTGCCTCCCTGAAGCTAGTTTCCTGAGTTCTCTGTGATGCTGCTGAATTATAAGGATGTGGGGGGTTGGGGTGGACTGTTTTGGCCATGGCTTATTAATCAGCCGCAATAATGAAAACAGATTCTGAGTTCCTTGCTGATGATGCTTGGAACAATTATGCCCTGCTTATGTTTCTAGGACTAATTCTAAATTAAAGATCCTGCTAGTAGTATATAGAATTGATTGCTTATCTTCAAATAACTGCTTACTCAAGCCATTCAGCTCCTCACCTCATGGTCTTGCACACACCGAGAAAAAGAGGCGTAATATTTATACATTGTTGCTTTGACAAAGAGCGATATACCTGACCTATATAAAATTGAGATAAAGTTGTTTTGGGAAACAGGGGTCTGAATAGTGGAAATTCAGCACTATTGCACCATTTCTACACTTGAATACTGTACCATTAGTACAGCATGTATTCCACAATGCATTGCCTGCTGCAGCCTAATAGACAGTTGTCAGGGTTTTCCAAGAGGGAGGCATCAACACTTTTTTTTATTAAATCTACTGTCACTTCAAGCTTGAGTAGCCAGACTGACTGCATATATTTCAGTAACTCTGCAAAATGTTACTGCCTGCCCTGCTTTGTTGCAGCAAATTAAACCATGAAGAGGATTCCGATCCACAAGGAAACGACAATGGGAGGAAATATGGAGAGCACGAATATCCTTGTCTTGAGCATCTGAAGTCTCTCACAACTGCCTAACCTTTCACCATAGAACAGATCATGAAACTAGAGCAGAATTTTTCATCCTCTGCAGTTCTAGGATGCATTTATCCACTGAAACATCCTGTATTGTTATTCACAGCTACAATGGAACTGTGGCTGTCTGTCTCGTTTGAACCCCATTAAGGAAAGGGTTCTCTCTGGAAACAAGAAGAAATTCCGACGAAAGAAGAATGGCAGATGAAATTAATGGTCTATGCAGAATTGGACAGGAAGGATTCGAAACCTGCGGGACCAGAGATTTACAAAAGATTGGAAGAAGTATATGAATTATTTGAAGAGCAACTGTAATCAACAAATTACGCTAGTAGGATTACAAGAAGTTTTGTAAGGAGAACTATACGAAGTGTTACAAAGTATATAAAGATAGAGATATTGATTATGAGTTTGAAATGTAATAGGGAGGATAAGAAATGCATACTGAGAGATTAGATTGGAAAATTTTCAGACAGAATTGATGGAAGTCAAAAATTTGAATAAGATGTAAAAGTATGTTTAATTACTGTTGAAAATGATATGTTAAAAAACTAATAAAAAATTATATTTTTTAAAAAAAGGAAAGGGTTCTCTCAAAGATATTTCTCAACCGGACTTAGATCTCAATACAATATAGTAATGCTGCACACCACCCCAATCTCTGATCAATGCGAGATTCCCGGGTTCCAGTCGGTGAGCCAGGGTTTGTGTTTTATTCAAAATAAGGTACAACAGAGACTATGGTGTCTTTATGATATATGGTTTATTTACAAATACATGCAACCTACGATGGAGGCATTCACAGCATGAGCATCCCAAGAGGATATTGCTTCTCTCATTGCTGCAGCCTTGGATTCAAACAGAAATCAATCATTGCTCTGTCTCTCTCATTTTCCAGTTTGCTGCTTTGCTTCTAGCTCACATCACTGCATCTCTTTGACCTCAACTCTGGCTTGGCTTTCTAACTACCTGCATGTTGTCGTCTCGTACCTTCCTCGGTTCCCCTTAATTTCCCATCACTCGGGCAATCACCTCACCAGGAAGATAGCCTGGTTTATATTATATATTTTAACACTGGATCCAGGGGTGAGAAGGGTCTCGGGATACAGCCCACCCCAAACTCATAACAGCATCAATTATGTTAGGGATGAGAAAGCTTTAGCATTCCATTTGATTCCTGGTCATATTGGCTGGGGCTAATGGGAGTTGGAAGCCAACACCATTTTGAAAGCCTTTTCCCCATTCCTGCATTATGTACATAAAACAAACTATTTTGTTTTTTTAAGGGGGGGGGGGAGCTGGTTTTTTGATTATGTAGTTGTAGCCAACACAGTATTGATTCAATTAGAGAGGGAGCAAGAGACAGAGATTTTTCAAGGCACTTGCAAATTTACTCACACACCAAAACCACAACATTGTACATCAAGGCACTAGCTTTAACTTCCATGCAAACACCCTCTCTTGCTCGGAGCCTTTCAACCCAATCCTCTCCCTCCACAGGTCTTGAGACCGGGCTCAATGTTACATCAAACTTTTAAAAGATGCAGCTTTTTAAACTCTTAGCTATGGCAGCTAACCTTTTATATAGCTTGCTCATCTTGAGCTGCAGAGAATGGCTCTTCTCCCAGGCTTTTGGTTAATTAAACAATCTCTGGCCTTTTAAACTTTGGGTGGCTGAAGGTATTGTTTTTGTTTGCTACTATGTTATGCAGGTGTTTTTTGTGTTTTTATATTGTAAACCACCCTGTGAACCTCAGATGAAGGGCGGCATAGAAATTTAATAAATAATAATCTCTCTGTTTACATTTTACTACAAATAAATCCAGAAAGAAACCTCCCTGGAGCATCAGGCTTGTAGGCTGTTCTGCTTGTAAAAGCTAAGCATTAAGTGTCCACTGTTAGTCATACTGAGAGAGAGACCCATTAGAATTAATGAACCCAACTAATTCAGGTCCATTAATTTCAATGGGTCTACTCTTAAGGGCTACAACCCTAAATTAATGTATCCTTCACAGAGCCAAACTGTTACATTGTTTATTCAAGCTGTTTATTCCTGAATGGTAGGACTTCCTTCTTTCTCCTTTCTTGCAGATGTACAATTGCCTCACAATATTTCAGAAATGAACCACAATGCCCATAGGCCTCCAGTTTTTTCCCTTTTGCATCTGCATCCTTCACCTGTCAAATCAGGCCCTCTACACAGTGTGTCAGTATTACTTACAATATTATTTCTAATCAAATTAAACAAAATAGGGAAAACTATCACCTCCTTATTGTCTATCCTAATTGTTTATGTTTGCCCAATCTTAAAATGAGTTGGTGCTGAAAGACCAAAGGAAAATCTGTTTGCATGGAGCCAAAGGGGGGAATTGTCCCTATGAATTGTAGCTCCCTGTTGGGATGGGACCAAGACATTCCATGAAGAGGCAAGTGTGAGGCAAGGGACAAAATTATATCCACCCACTCACCCACTCTCCAGGTACAGAAGGCAACTGGACTGTCTTGCTTAAACACCGGCAACCAGACACAATCATCCATTAGCGAGTGACTCCTTACTCTTTGCCCAAAAGTAAACTGATCCAAATGAAGAAGTGTGCATGCACACGAAAGCTCATACCAATAACAAACTTAGTTGGTCTCTAAGGTGCTATTGGGATGCGGGTGGCTCTGTGGGTTAAACCATAGAACCTAGGACTTGCCGATCAGAAGGTCGGCGGTTCAAATCCCCACAACGGGGTGAGCTCCCGTTGCTTGGTCCCTGTTTCTGCCAACCTAGCCGTTCGAAAGCACGTCAAAGTGCAAAGTAGATAAATAGGCACAGCTCTGGAGAGAAGTTAAATGGCATTTCTGTGCACTGCTCTGGTTTGCCAGAAGCAGGTTTGTCATGCTGGCCACATGACCCAGAAGCTGTACACTGGCTCCCCCGGCCAATAAAACGAGATGAGCGCTGCAACCCCAGAGTCGGTCACGACTGGATCTAATGGTAAGGGGTCCCTTTACCTTTACCTTTAAGGTGCTACTGGAAGGATTTTTTAAAAAAATTGATCTAAATGAAGCTACTCTAGAACTTGTAACTGCTTAGGAAGTTATGAGGCACAAAACAATATTCTGCATACATTGTATCATTTAACCTTTGCAAATGTGAATGAAAATAAGGTGCAAAGATCAACAAGATGCAAGTTCCAATCCATTCCAGAATGGGCTTGTTCTATATATGCAGATGAATGTAAGTGTGTGAATGTATATAAACACACACCAAACAACAGCAACCTCCTTATTTATCCCATGTGCTCTTATTCTTCTGAGTTTGGATAGCAGAGCGACTTCTGGCATGAAAGCATTAATTGCTTGCCGCAGTGTCTCCAAAATGCTTTTGATTTTTGCCTTTCACACTCTTTGAATCACTGATCCTAGAGTTAATGTTTCTTTTGCATGACATAAGAATCATGAAATATGGGAACACAGATGCAGCGACAGCTGATGTACAGATAGTTCCAACCTTACCCTGATGCTTGTGCAGAAAATGTGCCACTCATTCTGTTCAGTTCTCGCTTCTCAGTCTGTTCCTGCTTCTCTGCCTTTCATGTTTCATCATCTCATTTCCCCCAGATAATATTTCAGCTATGTGATAGACAGTTGATGAAGGTTAAAATGATCATTAGATGATTTGGTTTTTGTGGCAATAGAAAATACTTTCTTTCTCTACCCGCTTGCATAACAAATATACTCCTGTTAGATGCTCGGTATTATACTGGTTGAATATTGATTTCCAAAACTCCTATAATTTACTTAGCGATATAATCAACAGACAGACAGGTTGGGGGAGGGATAGAAATTAGAAGCAATGGCATCTTTTGCTCAGGTTGGGGGAAGGATAGAAATTAGAAGCAATGGCATCTTTTGCTCAGTCCTTTCATTCTTTACAGGCATTTTAGAAAGTATGGGTTAGAATCATAAAATTGTATAGTTGGAACGGACCCTGTGGATCATCTAGTCCAGGCATAGGCAAACTCAGCCCTCCTGATGTTTTGGGACGCCAACTCCCATCATCCCTAGCTAACAGGGACCAATGGTCAGGGATGATAGGAGTTGTAGTCCCAAAACATCTGGAGGGCTGAGTTTGCCTATGCCTGATCTAGTCCAACCCCCTGCAATGCAGGAATATGCAGCTGTCCCACACAGGGATCAAACCTGCAACCTTGACATTATCAGCACCATGCTCTAACCAACTGAGCTATCCAGGCTGGTCATCCAACTAAGATTTATTTAGAGTAGTTCCACTGAAATTGATGGACCTAATTTAGTCATCCCAGTTAATTTCATGAGCTCTGTGCCTGAGTATGACTAACATTACACACAACCCTTTTTATACATCTAGTTTTAAAAAAATATGCTTGAAATTGCCCACATTCAAAGCATTATGATGCCATTTTAACAATAACAACTTTCCCCAAAGAATCCTGGGAGTTGTAATTTGTTAAAGGTGCTGAGAGCTGTTAGGAGACTCCTCTTTCCCCAGAGCTACAATTCCTAGGGTTCGGGGGGGGGGGTTGATTATTAAACTACTTTGGGAATTGTAGCTTGGGCGGGATAGAAATCTCCAAACAACTCTCAGCACCTTTCCAAACTACAGCTCCCAGATTATTAAGGGGTGAAGCTATGACTATTTAAAGCAGCACCATAGTGCTTTAAATGCATCATGTGAACGCGGTCACTGTAGTGCACATCTATGTAATTAACACTTCGGTCTGTACCTCCATCAATATTGAATTAAATTCTATAGAAATCCTGTATTCTGCTTGCCTCTGTTGTTGCTGTTTAATCTATATACAAATGTCAATCTCTCGTCATGCAGATGCAATGGTGGGATACATTTGAACCTTGCAGAAGGTTTCTTTCCAAATGAACAAACATTAAGATGCACTGGAGGGGGTTGGGGGATGGAAGAATCATACTGTTCAGAAAACAACTCTAAAAAATAAAATGTAAATGTTAAAAGTGATTACAATAAACAGCAGCTGACGTTGAGTCTGCAGAGAAATTAACAGTTCCTGCATATTTGAAAGAGCGGTTTTAAAGGTCAGTATCTCACTCTAGTGGCATTAGGCAAGTGTTTCTAAACTTACTGGTATTTTTTTCTTTTGTTCTACTTGCATTAAGGAGTATCTGCATAGTTTTGGTACCCATATAACGGCTGCAAAAGCTACTGTCCTATTTAATCCTGTGCTGAACATTTTTATGTCTTTTTATTTATGGTTCTCCATCAAGGAGAAAAGAAATTGCGTTTGAAAATTAACAAGGAGAAGACACCATATTGGGGAAGTTGTCATGGGTTGGATTTTGTTGTACTTGCCTTGCTTTTAAGGTGGTTGATGGGTTTGAGGGATGCCTTTCATTCTGCACATCATCTCATGGGTAGTTTGTATTCTGCAGCTTTCCCAGGTGCAGTAAAGGTTCTCATTTCTTTGTTTCTTTCATTTTTACTTTTAAATAAATCTGTACAATAAAAGGAAAGATTTCCTTTACAAACAAAACAAAACAAAACAAAAAATCCATGTATGTTTAAGATGTTCAGAGCAAGCTTCTCTGACTTCCTGCACCAATTAAAGCACAGGGCAAGACTTTAGGGAGCAATTCTTCCCATGGGTCTTTTTCATATTAGGACCCGTGGGTAGCTGGGAAGGAATGTTTAGTGCAAAGAAAACACACACACACCACCAGGCATAGACACCTTGCATTGCTAAGGTAAGCTCAACCCTGCTCCCCTCAAAACTCTAACGGTAATTGTAAGGTAACAGGAGGATAAGGAAGAAAACTGGAAAGTATTGTTTTTTGCAGGGGGAGAAAACTTTTGAGAAATTGGAGAACAAGTTTTGGCACAATACTGATTGGTTTGTATTATTATACTGCATGATTGCTTTTACAATTATTATTTTTCTAGTGTTAGGGATCAATCAGCCCTTCCAGTGAGCTAGTGTGGTGTAGTGGTTAAGAGCAGTAGTCTCGTAATCTGGGGAACCGGGTTCGCGTCTCCGCTCCTCCACATGCAGCTGCTGGGTGATCTTGGGCTAGTCACACTTCTTTGAAGTCTCTCAGCCCCACTCACCTCACAGAGTGTTTGTTGTGGGGGAGGAAGGGAAAGGAGAATGTTAGCCGCTTTGAGACTCCTTAGGGTAGTGATAAAGCGGGATATCAAATCCAAACTCTTCTTCTTCTTCCACAGTCCTGTGTGGGATGGGCCATTGCTGCGTTGACAGAAGGTTGATGGGGGGGTAGCTAGCAACAGGTGCAGCACTTGGGTCTGAATCAAGCCCAGTGCTTGATATATGTCCATATGCTTGCACACTCTCTCACTCTCTCTTGTATTGCTGAAAAAATGATTCTAATTTTCATATTGACCCAATCAATTATTTTTGTTCACTTTTGGGATTTCATCTCCCCCTCTCTCTCTCTCCCCCCCCCATTTTTTCCAATGATGCCTTCCCTTCTTTGGTTTCTATTCTTCTCTTCCTGGAGTGAAATACCATATTATAATTGCCTATTCTTACCATTGTGCATGTGTCCAAAAAATGGTCATGTAAAAATCCTTGGATTTTATGACCTTTTTGTTCTACATGTCTCATAGGATTAGATAGATAGATGATAGATAGATAGATAGATAGATAGATAGATAGATGATAAGATAGATGCATGATTAATTCACAGTAGGGTAAAGATCTAAATAAAAGTTTGTGTGTGTGTGTGTGTGTGTTGATTCCATCCACTTACAACTTTCATTAAAAACAGTACATTTGAAATCTAACAACCAGTGTTCCAAAGTCAGTTCCATTCATTTCAATGAACTTCAGTGCAGTAGCACAAACCCAGCTGCAGATCCATATATTTTTCATTCAAAGTAGCCTTAATAAGAACAGAAACGCCAAGAAAATGAATATAGGTTGAGCTCTCATGAATCTTTAATTGTGTATCTTACTTTCAACAGCTTAGGGGATCATTGGGTAAAAAAGGAGAGCTTGCAGAATTCGTAAACTTTCCTCTCTATCTTCCGATTTATCAGCTCCTGGTGTACAGATTTCACTGGGCGTACACTGACTGATGCTCCTGCAGTGCTAATTATGATTCATGGTGAATAAATATATGTAAAAACACACACACACAAAAATCAAGATTGCATTAAAAGTACGAGGCGAAGCAAATTCTGGACTCCAGTTAGATTTTATGGTAGCACAATGGTCAACATACCCATCTAGTAAATTATTTTGGAGCACAAGTGCCATAAAACATCATTTGTACAATGCATCTCAAGTGTTCAAAGAGCTTCATGTACTACCCAGAATTCCACACAACGGCTCTGTAAAGAAGTCAGTATTATTATTTCATATAATGGGGAGGCAGTCTGGGAGAGCCGTGGCTTTACTAATGCTACTCATAGCTGGGTCGGGATTTGAACCAGACATCGTCTGACTCAAAGTTTATACATGTGTATTTAAAGCAGTTTATTTAAAATGCTTTTAGGCTGCTTCTCTGGGCAAAGGTCCATCCAAAGTGACTTACAAGCAAAGAAAAACATAAATCCAGTGCAAAATTTTAAATAGAACAAAACTCAAATCTTTAAAAGTTAATATTGCAAAGCATCACTTCCGCGTATCCTTGGGATGTTCTCAAAACTTACAGAGTGTGGTTGTTTTTTTTTTCTTTTTCCAGGAATTCAGGAAGGAAGCTTAAAAACTACACACAAGCAGTTTTTGCAAAGCTCTCTTTAGGAGTAGAACACCATACCCTTTGCTTTTGCGAAGGGGTTAATGACTGGGGAAAGGGCCCCCCGTCAGAGCTGGCACCACATAGATGATAGATAGATAGATAGATAGATAGATAGATGATAGATAGATAGATAGATAGATAGATAGATAGATAGATGGATAGATGATAGATAGATGATTAGATAGAGAGATGATTAGATAGATGATAGAAAGATGATAGATAGATAGATGATAGATAGATGATAGATAGATAGATAGATAGATAGATAGATAGATAGATAGATAGATAGAGATGATAGATAGATAAACAGACAAATGATAGATAGATATGAGGCTTACCACAATGTCTACCCAGACATGGTGAGGATCCCTTCCAATCCTGGGGATCCTTACCCAGTGCCTGTCATGCCCAGCCAGTGATAGCCAATGCTACTTCAGAAGAAGTGCAACACTATCCAGAGCAGGTAACTTGCCAGTTTCTTGACCATGGGAACCAGTCACCCAAAGAGCCTTGTCTTCCCAGGATTTAAACACAGTTTATTGGCCCTCAACTAGTCCACCAGTCCACCTAGTCCATCAGGACACCATTCCTAGTTTTTGGGGGGGAATGGAGTGAAGACATTTAATCCTTCTGAATGTATTACTTTTGCCCTGTAACATTTGGTGCAGCCCTGCCTTTTGGCTACAAAAATGTGTTGAGTAAATGCAAATACACGCAACATTGCTGTAAGTGTGTAGATCAAATATTTAGTTGTTGGGGTTTTCTTTATTTTTTCTTAACCATATATATATATATATATATATATTACATTTGCATATGGATGAAGAAGTAATTCCCAAATTGCCCCATGTTTTGAATCTGGTAGCAAGAATTATTTCTCCATTACCTGGCATGACAAACAACAAGCTATGGTTAATAAGTAAATCAAAGCCTCTGGCAGCCCACTGCAGGGGTTGTCAACCTGGTCCCTACTGCCCACTAGTGGGCATTTCAGGATTCTAGGTGAACGGTAGGGGGTTCTACGGCACAAACTGAATCCTCCTTCCATCGAGCACTGGTGGGTGGTAAGGAAATTTTACCATCAAGAAAGATGCATTAGTGGGCAGTAGGTATAAAAAGGTTGACTACCCCTAGCCCATTGTATGGGCCCAGGCTCCAAAGTCTCCTGCTAATCTAGATATGAAGGTTCCTTAAAAAAGGATGAGGGTGATACTGGGCAAACTCTGAGTAAAAATAGCTTCCTATGAAAAGGAAGCAGGATCCCCCCCCCAAAAAAACCCTTGAGTTTCTGTTTGCTCAAGTAGGTTTCAAGGCTTTTACGAGCTCTGGAATGATTTTGTTTTAGTCAGTGCATAACATCTCAAAATAGCCACATCCTTAGTGGTTTGTAGGCTCTCCAGCCCTGGAAAAGCCCACCTTTCAAATCAAGTATCATCAGACAGATTTCAAAGATACACATCTTTCTTTCTTTTTTAAATGAAACCTTTCAGGATTGAACAAATAGTGTGATATGAATGAAGCAATATCTTACAAGTCAAAGAGAGATTGCCATAGAAAAGATCTGTGAAACCCCAATCAGAACTGGGTAAGGCCTAAGTGACCTTATGTACCAGAGCCGGGTAATCACCTCTTCCTGGGAACAAGGTTGATTAGCTTTAAAATTGAGATTCCAGGAGGGAAGATAGACAGACAATTCACTATACCTTTTCTGGAGCAGCTTGGTACATGACAAAAATGGAGTGACGGACCCCTAACTATATGTGGCAGACCACATCACCCAAAGGAATTGAAAGATACAGAGGGACTTGCTAGGTATGGTTTCCTTTTGAAATTTTACTGGCACCCTAAATGGGAGTTTGGCTCATTGTGAAAAATGGCATTAGTTCCATCAAGGAAATGCAGGGTCATTGAAGAGGAGTTTGAAGTGACTAAGACACCTTACGACATCTCCTCGTAAAATAGTCAGGAAAGGCACAAAGACAAGGCCACACTGCTGTTGATTTTCAGTCATCCTGTGGTAATTTATTATTTACAGATTGTGTAAGGTGCTTGGTATTGATTGGTTCAGGCTAGGGAAAGCAATGGCTATGAGTGAGTTTTGCTTAGGTGAGCACATTTCAGAGTTCCACACAGTATTTTATGTAATTTTTAATGATGCATCAGCAAGACCTAGATTTTTTTTCCCCCAGCAATGCCTCAGAAACCTCAGCATTATTATGTTGCCTAAAGAGCACAGTATGCTGTCCAGGAATGAGAAAGATTTATAGATAAAAGAACATTAGACCTGTCTGTGCATTGCAGAGCTGTATGTTGCTGGTCACACCTGGACAGAGATTTTCTGGGTTAGGATTTAGCTTAGACAACATTATATGGTGAGATAAATCATAAGGGCGGGGTTGGACAGGAAATCAGTAGGGAATTAAGAATGGTCTACTCTAGTAGTTTGTTTTTTAAAATTTTAGAGTGCTTTATTGTTCATTTTCATCAATATACAACACATAGTCATCTTCATCTCGATCAGTCTGATGTTCTATCAGTGTTCACAAAATATACTTAGAATTTCAACTGTGTGCTTTCTATACAAATCTATGACTTCCTGTCCTCTCCATGGTCTCCTTTTATATTAAACATCTTACTTTGATTTATCATTATTGTTTTACAGAGATTTTCTTTTCTATTTCAATAACGTTTCCCATCAAGTATATTATTTACAGAGATCATTCAAAGGCAGTTACCGTGTTTAGATCACAGCTATTCTTAAATTTATCCCATTTTAGAATGAACTCCTGTCTAGACTTATTTCTAATTCTTTCTGAGAGAGAGGCTAATTCCGCATATTCTGTCGGTTTAAGTAGGCATTCACCCTTGGTAGGAAGTTTGTCATTTTTCCTGTATGTCGTGATAAGCACTCTTGGGGCTGCAGTTGCATACAAAAATATTTCCCTTATACCCTTGGGGATTTCATCACTTGTAATACCCAGAAGGAATGCTTCAGGTTTTTTAGGGAAGTTTACCTTTAACATTATTTTTAACGCTAAATGTATATCATTCCAGAACCCTTTGACCTTCTTACATGTCCACCATATATGAAACATGGTACCTTCTGTTTCACTGTATCTCCAACAGACATCTGGTATGTTTTGTACGTTTTGGAAAGTTTATGCGGCGTCAGGTACCAACGGTATAACACTTTTTGTACGTTTTCCCTTATGGAGTAACAGGCAGTATCTCCCGTAGTTTTCAGTCTTTTTGAGCCCACGGCACCCTTGACTAACCACATTCTTTTTGTGGCTCCCCTGTGGGAGCCACTTACACTGGAGTACCATTGCAGGGTGTGTGTAAATAGGGATTCCCCTGTCCCGTCCTGCTCCTTTTGGCAGAGTTTTTTGCACACGTGCAAGTGAGAAGTGCATGTGTGGACTGCACACATATGGGGATCCCCTGTATCTGGTAAAAACTTGTGTCATTAGCAGTTTTGCCAGTGTGGTGTAGTGGTTAAGAGCAGTAGTCTCGTAATCTGGGGAACCAGGTTTGCCTCTCTGTTCCTCCACATGCAGCTGCTGGATGACCTTGGGCTAGTCACACTTCTTTGAAGTCTCTCAGCCTCACTCACCTCACAGAGTGTTTGTTGTGGGGGAGGAAGGGAAAGGAGAATGTTAGCCGCTTTGAGACTCCTTAGGGTAGTGATAAAGCGGGATATCAAATCCAAAACTCTTCTCTTCTTCTTCTATCATTTTTAAGGCTCAAAAATGTTAAGGCTTAAAATTTAAACAGTAAAGAATGCCATGAGTGTTGACACCTGCTTTGATTTATTTCACAGTTTTGTATCTTTCTTTTTTTAAAAAAAATCCTAATTTTTTATTTATTGCAAGATCTTTTGTTGGGGTGCATGCAAATAATGGCAGCAATTAAGCATATTGGTGACACTCCAAATATCCAGATAACCCCATTTGGCAGCTTCATGTAGATATTAAACAGCATGGAGGATAATATTGATCCCTATGAAATACTGCATTGAAGGCTCCACAAGGTAAAACAAAATCCTTGAAACACCACTCTCTGGAGGCAGCAATCCAAATAAAACTGGAACCATCACAAAGCAGTTCCACCCTGTTCGAATTCAGACAACCACTTCCAGTGGATGCTATGGTTGATAGTATAATGGAAAGTTGCTGAGAAATCAACAGGATCATTCTGCACCATCGTTCTCCCAACAGATGTTATCAAACAGGGCTATCAAGGCAGTTTCCATGCCAAAATTGGCCATAACCGCTGACTGAAATGGATCTAGATTCTTTTTTCTTTTCTTTTTATCATCCAAGAGAGCCTGGTTATCCTGTTGATTTTCTGACTGTGTTTTTATGTGATGGATTTGTTTTAATAATGGGTTTTTTTGTATTCTGATTTTTATTTGTAATATTGCATGGTATTTGTAAACTGCTTAGCAATACATTTTTGGGGGAAAAGGTTAAGTAGTATAAATGATCTAAATAAAGAAATAGAAGGACTTCTGATGTTTCAGTGGATCTTTGTTATGCATGCAAGTAAGATGGCTGACCAAGTGCCACAAACTGGCAAGTCACAGAGTAGATGGAGCCAATATGGTGCCCTTCAGAAGTTCTGGACTGCAGTACACACCATCACAAACCATTGGCAGTACTGGCTGGGGCTTATGGGATTTGGAGTCCAACAAGATATTGAGAGCACCACACTGACTGCCCCTCACACTGACTACACCTGTCATAGAGAGTAGAACTGCTGCCAAATTTCACCTAGCATGACATCTGAAGTGAATTTGGAAAATTCTCCCCTAGGCTGACCATAAATAGAAAAGGACAATAAACGTCAAAAGAATGTTGACATGGTTCACTAGTTTTCTCTATGTATTTGATCTTTAAAAGCTTTAAATGGAAACCAAAGCCAAATGGAAAACAAGCTCATGCACAAATCTGGAATATTACCTCCACACATAAACCATACTTGTCTTGGGTAGAACTCAACTGACAATTTCCCAAGCCCTCTTGAAAATTTGCTCTGTGGAGTTCAGAGATGCTCCAGGTGTTGGGAGATTCTGGACAGTGTGAGAGGAGGTGCAGCGGAAAGGAAGGAGATATTTGAAACTTGATTCCTCCTCCTTCAGGTTCATCCAGAGTTAGCAGAGTGGGGAGGGGAGGGAGGGGAGGGCAGGCAATCAAAATTATGGTTTTAAAAATTTGTGGAAGTTTTTTTTTCCTTTCCTGCTGTTATATTTGGAAATTTAATAAATTGTTATTTAAAAAACCCACAGAGTTAGCACAGTGGGAGCTTCCTCAAAATTGGGAGTCCCATTTGTTGACATATAAGCCCTTCCTTTCCCAGAAGGATATATCTGGACACATCCCATTAAAGTTTAAATGGTAGCAGATGTATGATTAAATGCATTACTCCTCAACATGTCTCTGATGCAGCCACATAACTTGTTCATATTCGCACAATAACGCAGGGTGAGGGAAAAGTTAAGGATGTTAATCTAGGATGAAGGTCACTCAAATTCAAATCTGCAAGGAAAAAACTGGTTATGCATCTAGTGACTTGTCATTTGTACAACCGAGGTCTCTTTGTGCCTGTTCAGTAGGTAAAAGAAGCGTTCAGGTTAATAGAAGTGGAATTAATATTTACCTGAAGTCTACTTTGCACTCTGTGCCAGAGTGATTTAGAAGGGCCTGACTGTGTGGAAATTCAGAATCCATGCACCATATTTTCACGTTCCAATTAGGAGGACAAGCTGGACAAAACAATGCTCTGTTAGGAAGGCTTGCCAAGTCACAACATATCAGTGCACTATACACGTCAATCTTGCAGCTGTGTTCCACAGATATCCTCCTGACACCTGGTAATGCTGAATTTTACGTCTTAATTACAATGTGGCTTGAACACAGAGAAGCAGCATGGTGACAAGCAAAGTGCCTTGTAGAAGCTGGTCAGGCACACAAATACCTTTACAGTAGATTGCCCAAAGTAGCCAAAAATATATCGCAATATCCTTGACATAAGAGGAAAGGCAAAAGGCCATTTGTCTTTCTGCATGCTGGCAAAGAAAATCCTTGGTATTCAATGTCAAGCACAACCTTGCTAAAAGATAATCTGATCGAATGAAACAGGACCAAATTCTTCCTATCACCAGCAATGGCATGATACACTGGAACTGTGGACCCTGCAGTGAAAAGTACACTATGGTTTAGAAACTGGGTGTATTAACATAGTATTTCTATTGTATATATCTACACACATAACTGGGTGTATTATTTTGTAGTATATATCTACACACACACACACACAGTCAGCACTCTGCAGACAGTCAGCACTCTGGCACAAATCTCTCACCCATTCAAGTGCATGCTGGTATATGTCCTTTGTGCAACAAACTGCACCTTCATAAGCTACCCTCCAGAAAGTAGGTGCATAGCAATAATCAGGAATAGTGCTACAGCATTCTTGCACAGCAAATGACCTTTACAGTAAGGAGAGCAGCGGGGGAAACCACTAGAATCTTTGGGATAGGTCCCACTTGATGGCAACGGTGCATAATGCCCACACAAATTTTGTGCTAATAAAACAGGACAAAAGCGGAACAAACTGATTATCTAGAAGTGATTCCAGAGTTAAAAAATGTCATCCCGGCAAAGTCAAACACTTATATAACCCTTGCCTAAGTAAATGTTAAGACTCATAGCAGGACGCAGAAAAACAGCAACATTATGTATTTTTATTTATTTATTCATACTAAAATATATATGTCTCGCTTGGCTTTCTAAGAGATGCTTGAAGTGGCTAACGGTGTACAAGGAACATCAAAAGAACAATGAACTGTATCAATGAAATAATAAAATAACTAGGTTAAAAACAGCTTAAATGGAAGCATGAGTCTTACAGTTAAAGCATTTGATTTTCTTCACCACAGGCCAAGAATTTGTCAGCAATCCCATTTCTATCACTCATTCTTATACAAGGACATAGGAGTTGTTGTTTTCAAAAAATGCTCCAGTAATATAGTCTTATTCAGTCCATAGTAGGATAATCTTTCTTCATATGGGCAAAATGATAATGTGTACACAAGCTGGGGGGGGGGCATTCTTCATGCTAAGGACAATTACCCTTAAAGTAGCAACACTCCAAGTCCTATCTGGAGATGGAGGGGAGAGATCCTGGGACCTTCGGCATGCAAAGTGGATTCTCTGCCACTGAGCTAAAAGGGGCCTTTATATACATATAGCTGTGCTCATGTAGGAGTCCCCTTAATACTTTCAGCTGAATGTAAGGGCGACAGTCCAGTAGGGGTGCTGCAGGGGAGATCTCACAACAGCAGCAGCATTGCCACTTGCTCAAGTGGAGTTGGGCAAAATCAGGGCAGTGTGAGTGCTGGGTTGGCTCCACTGATATGGTTGTCCCACCTTGACCTAGCTGCTACCCCGCCTCATCCTGCATTATCTTGGCAAGCAGCCAGCATGTGGCTGTCAGGAGGCTGATATTGGCCCCCCTCCACCAGCCACACCCGGTTGACTTAGCAAACACTCAGTATATTCACTTATTTATTTGAAATCCTTATCGATCACACTTCATCTGCAGAGATACCAGGGTGATAGTGATGGGAAGGAAATTTGATTTTGTTTTCATTTTAATAATGATCTAGCTATAATTCACAATCTCTAGCCAATACACGAACCGAGCCAGAGCTATGCTTCAGAATTGGCAGTTCTCTGGATTTTGTGTGATGCAGCTCTCCAACTAAAACAATGCGTACAAAAATGCACGTATGAGAGGAAACTGTACCTAATATGCATACATTCGTGAAAAGAATATGTGTATTTTGATTCGGTGTCAAAAAGATTGTAATGATGCTGTCAGCCATACCCATATTCTGCAGATGGGGTTCTGCTACAGAAAAAGCTCCATCCTTTGTTGCCACATATTGAAGTTCCCCTGGCAATGGTTATGAATAAAAGCCTCCTCTGAAGATCAGAGATGTTTGTTGTTCAGTCTACGTTGAATTGAAGTTATGAAAAGGGCTACTATAAAACTGTGCTAAAGTTACTGGGGGATTAGAAAAACCAAAACCAAAACCTAAGTTACTCTGTGACAAAATGGAAGTCTGTGCAACAAGTCTTTCGCTTAACCTTTCTTCCAGTTGCCTACCATGGACAGATTGACACTTGTCAGTTTTGATTGTTGCTTTCTCTTTCACAGCAAGGGCAAGGTTGAAGGTCTGCTACCTTATTACTCATCTTTTGGCTCAGAGATACAAAGCACCAAACCCCTCACTCACTCCTTCAACTCCATCCCCTTCTGCTTCTGAAGATAAATAGAAAATAGAGAGGACCAAGAATAGCCTTTGTGGTTCTTTCAGAGCGAAAGACAGGACACAAATGAAGACCTTACACTTTTGATTGAACTGAAAAAAGAATAGGAGAAGGTACATTTCTAGGCAAGAGGTAGATGAATAGCTTTGCAAACCCTGGAAGCCAAGCTTTAAAAATAAATTATAGAACCATTAACTTTAAATATAGATGTAAGGTATTCAGTGGGCATTGTAGGAGAAGATTTGAATAGGCAGTCATGGTGCGTGTAGTGGCCACCTATTGCAGGATAATTCTCTGAAGTGTTTTGAGGATAATGGATGTAAATTAGGGGTGGGTGGGATAAATTGTGATTGGGTGGTATAGCAGGATGTTGAATTTTTGAGATGAAACTGATTGTTTTCTTCCCAATTTCCTAGAAAATTATGTGCTTTCTTGTCACACAAAGGATTAAACCATGTGTGTGCATATGTTTATAGCAGTTTACAGTAGGATCAACAACTAACGGGGTGAGCACCACTATCAAACACTTCCTGAACAATGAAAAATTGTTTGCCAGATTTAGACTATGTTGTATGTTGGAACCTTTTAGTAAGATAGAGCGATTAGGAAGGGATATTTTAAAATGCAGAGCATGAGGCCCTGCGTCTGCTGCTGCTGGAACAAATTATAACGATTCTCAGTTCAGGTTCTTTCATCTGAATATAAATGTACCATTAGCTCTGTCATAAGAACTACTGAATGAATGTGGTTGCAGCAGTAAGATCCAAGCCGGATAGATGCAAAATTCCATCTGCTGTTTAAGTGCCCTAGCCTGGCAGAGGGTGGTGGTTTTCCTGCAAAGCATTGACATATGGCAGTGGTTACAAACAAGGCAATGTGTTGAGAGAGCAGTTAGTACTGATTTTCTTACTACTCCTACAAGTCATGTAAAAGACAGCTTCATGCTAAAATGCCCTTCGATTTACCCATCTGCTGTGTCCAAGACTTTTGAAATACAGCCATGGTCCTCTAGCCATGAATATTTGTACAATACTTAGCAGTATGGCTTTGAAACCTGTTTGATCTTTGAATATTGTTGGTTCAAACAGATAAAGACATGAATTCATATTTACATTTAAAAAACAAACAAAAAAAGCTCAGCTGTAGATGCAACATAAAGGTAAAGGTAAAGGTACCCCTGCCCGTACGGGCCAGTCTTGACAGACTCTGGGGTTGTGTGCCCATCTCACTTAAGAGGCCAGGGGCCAGCGCTGTCCGGAGACACTTCCGGGTCACGTGGCCAGCGTGACATCGCTGCTCTGGCCAGAGCCAGAGCCAGAGCCAGAGCCGCACACGGAAACGCCGTTTACCTTCCCGCTGGTAAGCGGTCCCTATTTATCTACTTGCACCCGGAGGTGCTTTCGAACTGCTAGGTTGGCAGGCGCTGGGACCGAGCAGCGGGAGCGCACCCCGCCGCAGGGATTCGAACCGCCGACCTTTCGATCAGCAAGCCCTAGGCGCTGAGGCTTTAACCCACAGCGCCACCTGCGTCCCGTAGATGCAACATACTGGCCTACAAACCTGAGCCTAAGCAAATTTCTGTGACGTTGACAAGATACATTCTATGCAAACAGGGCATTCATAACAAGAAGTATAAGAAAGTCTATGGACAAAAAGGAATTACCATAGAATTACTAAGAATTAAATACGTGTCTCTGTTTCCGTGGGAAATAGTTTTGCATGTGATTCACTGTGATGTCTCTCAGTGTTAATCATGTATGACTGTGTGAAGGTCTGACTCTGCCCACAACTTGAATGCACCCTCCCATATGGTTCCCCTTTCAGTCAATGTGGCCCTCAGTCCCAAAATGGTTTCCCAAGCCTGTTGTAAAGGGACGGTGGTCAGCTGATGTGAAGTAGACTCAGAAATAATTATTTCTGGGGAATTTCTGTATGGTTTGAACACTAAAGGAAGAGAACGCAAAATATGGTATAAAACATTGAAACAGGGATAGAAGGAAAAGTGCATTTTTCTCTGTTGTAGAGTAACGCTCAGTGAATAATATTCCAAGAGAAAACAGAAGGTTGAAATACATTTTCAGATGTGCAAGATGAATATGGTGAACATGTGTGTGTATGTACAGCCCAACATCCAATGCACATGCATTTAATATAGTAATTTGCCAGTAGTTGAAGCATAGGGCTTGCCACTGCAATCCTACTTTACTCAAATGTTGAGTGTACTCACACTAAACATTCTGAAAAGGACTTGTGTCCCTACTGAGTGCTACTCACCTCCTTTTGTGACCAATAGCCCACTGCTTTCCCTACAAAGCTGAAGAAATAGGCCAAAGGGAAAAAATAACCACCTGGATTGATGTTGTCTATATGGTTTGCCTCCTTCTTCCTCAGTCACTGCTCACAAGAGGTGTGACACAACAACACTCCCTCTTGAGCCTGACTCTTACAGACAGAGTCTTCTCCAAATTGCATTTTGTCAACCCTAAATTTAAGTGCCTGGCCAAGTTGCTGAGCTCCCTACATTTCTTAGATGGCCATCCAATCCTATACACATATTTGCTTCCATACATAGATTTAGTCTGTCCATGGCAATTGCCACCCCATCCACTGCAGTGGAATGCAATTACAAGTTATAATCTCTAGTAGAGGGAAAAATTATTGCTTGGGAAAATAATGGCTTTTTACTGGACTGATGCCTAAATGTCATTGTCAATATTTGTTTAAAATTACACAGCTAAATTAGCTTGCCAAATGAATTGGTGTAATTTACCTGCCTTATAAAACATGCTTCATAAATCACATGCTTCTAATGCAGGGATGCTCAATGCAGAGATGCTCAAACACTGTATTAACTATCATTAAATGGTTTTCTAGCTTACCATTCCTCAAAACCACACTTTATATGAATCGTTGATCATCACCACAGAAGACAGTGTCCTACAGTTGTTTCTGGACTTTCATAAGATAGAGATACATTTATATGAATAATAGCCTATTAATTTTGTTTAAAATATGAAATTATATCTAAATGAACATTTAAGAATGAAAAAAGATCCCCAGTACCCCTTAGGAAATGTAGTAGCAAATGGCTACTGAAGGAAATATTTCAAGTGCCGGAAACATACTCTGAATATGAGCTTCAGAGTACCTCTGCTTGCAATATCCTATACAAATATACAAATATTCTACCAGTTACACCATCAGGGTGAACTCCTAAGCACACTTAGTAAAAAGGAATACCCATTAAGTTCAGTAGGCCTAGCATCTTTATCATGGAACAATATCATATTATTTTCAACATTGTAGACAGATCATTTACACTGAGAACCAGCAATGGGACACATTGACAAAAAATAGTAAATATAGTTAACTATTTCACCAGAAGTAATAATCACTGCTGAGGAATCCACTTTATACTTCTGTGCTCATTTTTTCACTAAACTAGTTCAGCAGAAATGGGATTTTTCCCCCTTTATCAATTCAATTATGAAACAAGTTTGATAAAAAGTTCATGAATCCTGCCCAAAGGTATCACTTTAATGTTAGCTCCTCAAAACCATCTAGCGTATCTAAATCTTCCTGACATTTTATACCATAACCTGCAGTATATGACAAGACCTTCAAATGAGATACAATGATATATCTTTGAACTCTGTCTAGATTTTACATGAATATAGGGTAACTCTGATTAACTATGAAACATTGCTGACAGATCCCTCTAAAGCACTGAGAGAGAGTGAAAAGGAGAAGCAACAAAGCTATTGAAGAGTAACTCCCAAGGAGAAGCAGATTTAATAGACAATCTTCTAGGGCTACCTAGATATACTAAACTGCAATTTCAAACATTCCAGTAAAACATAATTCGATATAAAACCATAACTTGTCCAATTTCCCTCAAGTGGGATGGTGTTGTCACTTGCATGGCACATGTCCTTATGGATATCAGAAAAGCAAACGAGCTCTGTTAGAAAGAAGTTTGCCTGACTCATCCAAAGCTCTCAACTCTACAGCTACCAAATTGCTTTCCTGTGGTCTAGCTTGTATGGCTAGATTTGTGGAAATCTGTCATGTGGATGACTCCACTAGCACAGATGAATGCGCCAAATTCCAAACCCATCTCACCTGATTTCATCTGGTCTGTCATGAATCAGATTGGATCATGGCACCTCTTTTGAATCCACAGACCTGCAGATCGCTTTACAAGGCACTTCAATGGGCTGCAGTGTGGTCTGGTCTCTCTCTTTTACTTTTTTTTAAAAAAAAATGTACTGTTTTAATACTTTTTCAAAACCTGGAGTTCCCCCAACAACTACCTCTTGTGCATGGGGGCTGTTATTTTGGCCACATAATGAAGTTCAGCCTATTATAATTGCTCTGGGTTTGTGGGTTTTAGGTATCCTCAATTCCTGGGTCTAATAGGTGTTAGAATTTAATCAATGTTTGGTGTGTTAAAAACAAAATATGGCCAGATCCATGTATATTAGACTCATGTGTATTATCACAGACCAGGGTGTATTAAGCTGTGTGCTATACACTTCTAAATTAGCATGGGTAAAGGGTCAATTAAGTCAGGCTGATCTCCTGTATGAAGTGATAGCCTGGAGATGAGCCATTAGGAAGAGAAAAGCTTTAAATAAAGTGAGTGAGATGGCAAAGGGCAAAGGGCCCTCTCCCTCAACAGAAAAGCTAGAGATCAGAGAGGTTAAAAAGAAAGGATTGAGGTAACACAGATAGTAAAAGAGCAGGCTGGAGGGAGAGACAGAGAACACAATGACTGATACCTGTTTAAATCTAGGGCTGCAGCAATGGCAGAAGTAGGGCCCTTTTGGTATGTGATGCGGCGAACTCCTCCATCATAGGCTGGAACCACTGGAATCTTGCCCCAATCAGAGTTTGGGGTGGCGTCTCACAGTATAGGATGATGTCTGACTGTTACCATGCTTCCTCCAAGAATGTCCCAATAATGATGCTAGCAGAAATTCTAAAGCACTCTGGGAAGAGAGGGATACAGGTAAAGGTAAAGGGACCCCTGACCATTAGGTCCAGTCGTGGCCAACTCTGAGGTTGTGGCGCTCATCTCGCTTTATTGCTGGTCATGTGGCCAGCATAACTAAGCTGCTTCTGGCGAACTAGAGCAGTGCACGTAGCCAAAAGTCCACTTCTGCTGCTGCTGTGAAAGCTGCCAGTGACTTTTAAAGTGAAAGAAAGAAAGAAAGAAAGAAAGAAAGAAAGAAAGAAAGGGTCACCAAAATGCCTCCTCCCACAACTCACCACCTGCAAACAAGTTATAAATTGAGAAGAGCTGATTCATTTTCATCCTAGACCAAACATGTCACAGCAGATTTGTGAAAAGCATCTCTTGTGTGGATCTGGACCTTGCTGCTTGGGAATAGCCCTTACCCCTGTACCATTCTTTGTTAAAACCACAAGAAGACAGTGCTTGCCGTGCTGAGCAAAACTTTACAGGCACAGGTCTTATATGGCACGAATATCAGGTGTGGTGGAGGTTTCAGGTAAAAAACAGCAAGCGGGTAAGGATTATCTCCTTTTTCAGCACTACTGGCCTGTACAAATTGTTCATCTCTGAGGTGCCCAGGAAGAGACAATTCAATTACAAGCCAAATATGGACTAAGTCCCATTAACCAAAATGGGACTTCGTTCTGAAGCAGATTAGTGGTTAGATGGTAGGGGAGGAAACTGTTTTTAATGCTTAGCTTTAAAAAATGCAAGAGTTTCTTCTTTCCAATATATATGGAAAGCAACTTGACATGAACAGAAGAAGGGGTATTATCTATAACTGTATCATCTATATCCCTATATCTATATCCATAACTATATCTATACCTATATCTATATATACCATATGTAATTCATCCCCAGGAAAACCTGATCCTGGAGGTAAGTGACAAAATGACCAAAACAAACATTCTCAGTAAACTAACAAAAAGTAGGCCTATGAAACATGCCCCCCATACAACCTAAAATGGTGTTCCTGTGTGAAAGTATACAAGCACTTGATAGATTCATAGTAGTACCTAATCCTTCACTTATTTGTACCCCCCCCCCCAAGGAATCTTGATAGCCCTATCATTTGAAAGGGAAGTTTATTGTGACTTAGCAACAACCTGTGATTTATGAACTTTTCTGAATAGGATTTACAAGTTAATTGTGTACCATTAAGAAACAGCTGCTTTTACTGGGTCTATCTGAGGTCAGGGGGACTATAGAGTGTAAGTGGCTCTGTTTGCCCATCTCCAGTAAATTGCTTGCGAATGACTTCGTAAAGCAGAATTGCTTTAAAACAGACAGTTGCAATTGCTTTCCTAGAGTTGTAAGCTGTTAGCAAACCACAGAGGTTATGTAATGCATGTAAAGCAATTCCTGGGTGAACAGATATAAATTCTTGTGGCACCTTTGCAGAGCATTGAACTGTTTTTCATACTTATTGTAATCCTTTATGAAAACTACCAGGAAAACAGAGATCAGCATTACAGTCCCGAGGTTCGTTCTGCATATGCATATATTTATTTAGATTTCAAGCCCACGCTATTCTAAAAATGAAATGAAAAGAGGAAAACCAACCTCTGTGTCTCTGTGTACATTTGTGGATATATTTACATTATATTTTTGGTTTTGGTTTTGGTTATTTTTTTTAAAAAATGAAACAATAGCACAAATGTTCCTGATCCCCCCCCCCTTGCTGCTAGCACTACTGTGGAGTCTACATTATTTTCCCTGTTCCAGCTGGAGAAAACATTTTCTGTTTCCACTACCTGTTGTCTTTCCAACACTGTTAGCTTTGGCCATTAACAATTGCAAATAATGCTATGTTTATGCCCAGTGTATTTCATTATGTTTCTTCCTCCTACAGAATGCAAATGGTGGTGGTGAATATGATGGCAGTGATACATGCATACAACCCATTACTGACATTTTGAAATTGGCAGTTGGAGCAGAACCAAGTGATATTGAAAAGTTGGACCAATACAGGGGAAGAGCTGGCAGAGTCTACTCATTCTAAGATCAAAGTAGCAGATAGTTGGCTGAGAGAACAGGGCATACTTTGCCAGGTGCCAAAATGAGAACAGAGTCAATCAGTCAGTCAATCAATCAATCAATCAATCAATCAATCGTTTATTATGGATGATCCATCAATCATTCAATCAACAAAGTACAAAATATAAAATTCAAGATCACAGCCTCTGTAGAACTAATGATTGATTATTAACTATGCCACCCTAGGAACAAACAGTCACAGCAGGTTTGACAACATTCAGATATTTGCTCATCTGCTCAACAATATATTTATTAGTGCTCTCAATAAAGATACTCGAAAGGATCTCTAAGGATTGACCAGGAAACACCCTCATAAGATAACTAAGATACTATCATAGCATAAATTATATGTTCTTTAACCCATGTTAGAATCTACAGAAGAATAACATATGAGACACTGTTTCAACCCTTGAATGGTTAGAAGGACAGCACCTATCCTTGAAGGGGACTTTGGGAAACCTTCCATGTAGGATCTTAGAGAATAAAATACTAAAAGAGGCCAGCAAAACTGCTCTTCCGTTCTTAAGAAGAAAATTTAGATACTGCATACATTTATTAGAGCCAAGCCCAGTGATCATGGTCCATTAGCTGACATGTGTAGCTCCTGCAAATTTGTATCTTTTATCCTCCACTACGAGCAAATGACAAGGAGAAAAGCCAGAGATATGCCAGAGCAATTAGAAAGGCAAAGGAGCAAATTCAGAGCCAATAATGAATAGAATGTGCCAAGAAGCTTAATGAGCTAATTCATAGAATATAGAATTGTAGAGTTGGCAGTGACCCCAGGGGTCATCTGGGGTCCAACCCCCTGCGATGCAGGAGTCACAGATAAAGAATCCCCAGCAGATGGCCACCCAACCTCTGTTTAAAAGCCTCCAATGAAGGAGAGAAGTTCAGGAATCCTTACTGTACCATCTGCATTGGACTTGGCTAATTTTCTCTGCATCATACAGTTTGTAGAGTCATGAAATCAGAACTCAAGGACCATGCAGGAATCAACTTACTCTAGTCTATGGCCATCCCTGATGCAAGATTGCTTGGGCCTTCTTTTTGAAAACACCATAACTTGAATTGGAATCTGGTGAATAAGTCTGAGGAGAGTGGTCCATAATTTGGATGCTATTGCCACCACAGGAAAGTGTCTTTCTTTAGTAGCTATCCACCTGAATTCAAAAGGTGGGTTGAGCCAAAGAAGAGCCATTTTGTATATATGAACAGACGGCATGGCTGCAATTACATCTGGCTGCTATTCCCTAAATACCTAAACCATTGTGTGCTCTGGATCACAGATGAAAGTAAGTTAAATTCAATCTATTAATCTCAGGGCAGGGGAATTGACTGAATTTTGTTTGTACTAATGTGCAAGATCCCATGTGCTAACACTTTAATCCTCCATAGGCTACACAGGGTACATTAATACCAGTTATAGTGTCTCCATGTATAATTGTAGTCATTTTTTGCATGGAAAGCATATTCCTGTAGAAGTTCCTAGAAATAGGTTTTCCTTTCAGAGCCATTTCCCTCTCCCTGCTTTAATAATTTCTCTTGCTTCATACAGAGCAGTGAACAGTAAATCAAGCTGTCTCAGCGCTCAATTTCTCTCCTAGGCTATTTGACTTCCACAGCAAGCAAGAACTAATAGCAGGCTTAGGATCTCGTCTATGTATTATGAAACAGAGAATTGCACACAGAACTGCAAAACTTCGAAATATTTTGCATACACCTGCCACATGTAATGGTGCTTGATTCAAGTTTGGCATAGTTATTGTTTTAAAAGCAGGGTGACTTCTTTTGTCCAGTTAAATTCTTTTTGATTCTGTGCATCACCTCGTCAAGTGAAATGAAACTGGCTGAAAATGAATGTGAAACTCTCCATTTTCCACACCCAACATATTACAACAACTTACGTTATGCCTAAAGAACAAAACATTTAGTTATTTACTTTCATTTCTTTTTTTAAAAAGCCCATTAAACACGGATTTGAAGGATATAAGGATAAAGAGGAATATGCATGATGACAGTGAAAGGAAGTGGGTTTGTATCAAACTATTCCAATATGTATACTGAAACATATATCCATATTCATGGCACATAGTTGCAGTCTGTGAAGCAGCGTCTATGCTTTCAGCATGCAAATAAAAGTTTCTTTATTTTTTAAAAAAGTAGGCATTTTTACCCATGTTCTGTATCTTGGATTTCAAGCCAAAACCAAAAGAGAGCCAACAGTGGTTTATTATTATTTTGTTGGAAGCTGCCCAGAGTGTCTAGGGAAACCCAGTCAAATGGGTGGTGTGTTAATAATAATAATAATAATAAAAATAAAATAAAATAAAATAAAATAAAATAAAATAAAATAAAATAAAATAAAATAAAATAAAATAAAATAAAATAAAATAAAATAAATAAATAATGCAGTGGGACAGAGGCACTCACCCTCTGGTCATTTGCATTGCTACTGTTTACCAGGTGCTAGGGTGGAGTACAGTAACACTGATGCAATGAAAACATACCAGTGGGAGTACTGGATTGGCTCCACTAGTGCCTTTGCAACATGCCAACCTCACTGCTACCTTCCTCCTCTCTTCTACCTCCCAGAGAGCAGCAGTGATGTGACCAACTAGAGGTCAGGTGAATGACCACAACACTGGTCAACAGGAAAAACAACAAACGAACCAAAACTTCTTTTTTTCCAGAAAAAAAGATACTGCAGTATAATTCAAAACAATGCCTTTCAAATACATAAAGGCAAAGGACCCCTGACAGTTAAGTCCAGTTGCAAACAACTCTGGGGTTGCGGTGCTCATCTCGCTTTACTGGCTGAGGAAGCTGACATTTGTCCGCAGACAATTTTCATGGGTCATGTGGCCAGCATGACTAAGCGGTACCTATTTATCTACTTGCACTTTGACGTGCTATCAAACTGCTAGGTTGGCAGGAGCTGGGGCCAAGCAATGGGAGCTCACCCCATTGCAGGAATTCAAACCATCGACCTTCCAATCGGCAAGCCCAAGGCTCAGTGGTTTACACCACAGCGTCACCCGCGTCCCTTCAAATACATAGCTGCTTTAATTAGAATTTAATTAAGCGGTTTAGTCATTTCCTTTGTAATGAAACTCTTTCTCCTTCATATCCACCCTAATTTCCACTTCATACTCCTTTTAATAATTTTCTTTAAAGTACTGAAAAGATGTTGTGAAAAGGCTGTAGTTGTGCTTCTGTATGACAGCGTAAAGCAACAGAATGGACTTATGCCTGAATTTCCACCATAAACACAAGTTCCTTGGCATTTTCAGAGTGTGTCAGATGCTAAATTCAATTAAAACTAAACAGTTGCTTTGTAATGTAATCTGTTCTCTAATCTATTTTCTAATCAGATCAAATACAGCTTCATATAATGTAGCCATTGGCAAAATACACTGCCAGGAACCTTTATGTTCACTATCTGTTGTTTAGAAGGCACCAGATTATGATATAATTATAAGGAAGTAAATGATCATCGGGAAGTCATTAGTGGAAAGCATTTTGCAATAAGGCTCAATAATGGTAGCAGAATCTGATTGGTGTTCTATTGCACAACAAACCCTGAGGCCATGTCTGCACTGCCATGCTTCTATTACGACCCTTAACATCTTATTTATATTATTAGTTACGAAGAAGAAGGAGAGACACAGAGTGGTAGCAGCAACTTGTGTTTTGTAGTTTTTAAGTCCTGAATGTCTACAGGAATGGTTTTATACCATGATAAATTGTTTAGCCTTTAAGGTGCCACAAGAGTTATTATATTTTTTATTTATTTTTTGCTGCAAGAGGCTAAGGGTGCTTCTACCTGGGAACCTACAGATCTTTCCGGGCTTCTCTTTCTGCTTTTGTCGGAATGCAGAACAGAATCTGCACCTTTCAACATTATATTTCTTTTACATCCATGGTCTCCCATCTACACCAGTGGCTGGTGCATGTTTGAAAATGCCCATTTTGTGCATACATCCTTACCTTTTCCCATGCTTCCCACTCACTACCTGTTGCACTTCATTGAGCAAAAACACAAACCAGGGGTGATATTTGTAATTGTCCAGCAGTAGTTTAATGTACAGCTGCTCATACATTTTACGTACATCACACCTGTGGCACCTGCACTTGGTGTTTACATTTTTAAAGTGGTGGGGAGGCTCAGGAGTGGGGGGAAGGCACTGAACGCAGCTCTCCAGCCTTTCCATATGACCCTTGGGACTCTCCCCAAACCATACCACTCTGTATCCTTCTTGAAAGACCTGTTGTGAGAATGCTTTTAGCTTGCCTGGATGGAGGATAGAGAGGTGTGCATGTAGAAACTTTTGACTTTTATATGGTTTAAATGTAACCTGCTGTGCAAAGGCAAGAGTCACAACTCCAGCCACTTTTGCTTCTTCTGCAACCCACTTTGCATCTGACCCAACCTACCACAAGTATTTGCCACCCCTCCTAGAAGGCTCCTCATGAAGGAATACAGCTATCTGGCTGAAAAATGTTCCCCGTCCCTGTTTTACTAATAGTTGGGTGGGACTTGTATGCCATCAACTGGCTCATACTAGGATGTTTAGTAAGGCTCCTTCCCATTTTGCCCGGGGCAGTAGGCTGAAAGATGAACTTGGGACTGTGTGTCAAAGGATGAAGCGTGGTTTGGCCATGGTATCACAAGACCGTGGGCATCACAGGCTAGGAAAGTCTTATTCCCTTCCTTGAAGGTCACTTATATTGTGGGAGATTCTATTGGTGGCCTTTTTGTGGGAGACTGTTCAATGGCCCATGAGTCAGTGGTGGAGGAAGCCGCTCAGGCGCCTGGGGCAGTGCGCCTAGGGGCAGGGCGAACCACCCATAGGGGCAAGGGCACACCGCGGGGCCTCCAGAGTCTGCCTGCCTCCTCCCACTCAGCTGACACCCAGGGCCATCCACACTCACCACACACCCCTTCCTCCTCCCCTGCCATGAGTCACTGTGGTAAAGGCTCTTCATGGGTCTCACAACTCTGGTCAGCTGAGGCAGGTGACTCTTGAAAGTGCTCCACATCCAACCCACAGTTCTCAAGGTCCTAAGCAGATGGTCTCCAGAAAAGCCCATTACTTTCAATGGTGCTCAGGTAATCGTATTCCTACAGCTAGGTTCTCTGTGCCTTCCTGCCACAGGAGGACAAGCCTCTGTTTAGTGCCGCTACCTCCACCTGCCCAGGATAAAATCCTGAAGATCATTAAGGAAAATGTCATTTTCAAGATCTGATAAGGAGATTCCATCAGTGCTATGCATTTCAACTCCAGCATGCTTGAACACAGGGTGTGCAAACATGCCACTCCCAGATCCATTAAGTACCACGTCATTCTCTTGGTTCACCTTTCTGCCAGCTCTGTTTAACATTCTAGGGTCTAGTTCCCCCTCTCCGAACTCTGTAAGGCAACATACCCTCATGGAGATAGATGAATCTGTCAATGTAATGTTTCATATTTTTCAAGTCTCCAGTTCAGTTTTCCACATTTTCCCATCTGTTTATAATACATCCTCATTTAAATCTATCAGCATTTTAGTGCAAACTTCTCCTAATATAAACATTCTTGTGTTGTCTCCCTTTATTAGGCTATGGTGAGGTATGACTTGGTTCAGATAGAGAGGAGCCAAGATGTAGGGATTTGGGATTTCAACCCAGCAGGCTCTTCAGTTTTCATCATGATTGACCATTAGATACACTGGCTGGGACTGAAGGGAGTTGGAGGCCAGCAACATTTGGAGGGCTGGGAAGGCTTATGCTACAACCCTACAAAAATGTTGAAGGTGGAAACTGTTCTGCTTTCCTCACTACTAGTTTGCATTTCTTCAGCCGAAGCTGGGTCCAGCATGCAGTTAATTTCTGCATTTCCCAGGGAGTTGCAGGGTAGCTTATAACTTACTCATCCTTCTGGTGCCATGTAAATGATGCTTCAAAGCCTCCCACTGCCATTTGAAGATGTTAAATGTTGTAGACATAAAAATGACAAGGTTCTGTTCTCAGGTACATTAAGGTCTGGTCCGTGTGCCTCTGCTGATATATAACAAATGAATCTTGTGTAAAAAGAAAGGAGAGTTTTGATCCATTTTCTCCATCTGCAAAAGAGTGTGCATGTTAATTAGTCTCATTCCATAGAGAATTGGCATGAATTTTTCTTTGACTTACCAAGGCAGCCAGCGAAGAATTCTCGCAGGAACGCTTTGATACCAGAAGGGCATACTTGGCATGTTTGTGAAATTCCTTAAGGCCTCCTTTTTTAATTAGGTTCTGAAACTGTTCAGTCAAGGTCACAGTTGTTGCGTCCTGCTCACATTATGAGGAGACCCAGTCTGCTTTGTGATGCTACAGCTGAATGCATTACAGTGCATAATAATGGCTCTAATGAATGCACACCAAAACTATATTTTAAAACAGAGATTTAAGGTATCTGCTCACACAGTATCAAGGATGACATATTGTTCTCTGCTTTGCTTCCCACTGCCTTTGCTGTCCTCTTAACTTGGACATCTGAGATGCATTAGACACCATGAAACATGAAGGAATATGTATGCAAATATATACTGCAAGAATGGCCTTAGATTTTTTGTTCATAGTACCCCACACCCATGATAGGGTAAATTAATTACCATATTGGCCTAAATATAAGCCACACTTTTTCCCAAATTCTGACCGAGAAAACTTAAAGTGCGACTTAAATTCGCAACCTTACAAAAATGGGCTTTTACGATATCGCTGCTAAAACAGACATATGGTAAAACGGAACAACAAAAAAATGTTTTATTGCCGATTTGCGAGCTTGAGACTGTTGCACAATTAATTCCAATGTCATTCATCGCTTTCCCCGTATTTTACAGTGCGGTATTGGTTTTTTATTTGCATTTATGGTGCTACGAACAGGTGTTTAACCCACTTGCAGGTCCTCTCTAGTACCCATAAAATTTTCTTCTACATTTGCCATTTATGCCTGCAGAATTTTAAGGGAGCGCCTTATATTCGGGTGCGGCTTATATTTGGGCCAATACAGTATAATATGCATTTTACATATTACACAAGAAACTCAGTAATTTATTACTAGTAAGTTCAGCTTGTGTTCTGCAGCTATGGACACATGTTCTTAGCTGTTACTAGAAATCCGCACCAGGCTGATTCAAATGTGTGAATGAGATATGCACACAGAACAAGTCACATTCACATACACTTTTTTCCACTGACCTTTTTTTTTTGTAATCACTGCTCTTTTTTTGTAATCGCTGCTTCAGACAAACATTCCCAAGCATTCAATGCCTTGGACTTCCTGAGGTCCTCCCACACTCTTTATCTGTCCACGTCATCTGTCTTAGCAAGTGCAAAAACACCATAAGGTAAAGGTAAAGGGACCCCTGACCATTAGGTCCAGTCATGTCCGACTCTGGGGTTGTGGTGCTCATCTCGCTTTATTGGCCGAGGGAGCCGGCGTACAGCTTCCGGGTCATGTGGCCAGCATGACTAAGCCACTTCTGACGAACCAGAGCAGCGCATGGAAACGCCATTTACCTTCCCGCCGGAGCAGTACCTTTTTATCTACTTGCACCTTGTTGTGCTTTTGAACTGCTATGCTGGCAGGAGCAGGGACCGAGCAACGGGACCTTACCCCGTTGCGGTGATTCAAACCGCCAACCTTGTGATCAGCAAGTCCTAGGCTCTGTGGTTTAACCTACAGAGCCACCCGTGTCCCTTTTAAAAACACCATAACCACCATGATAATATATGCTCTATTATGAAAGGTGCACAGTAGACAACTTCTGTTACTTTCCCATGCTTACAGGAAACCCCAGCCAAGGACGTTTTGTAGAGTTTCCATGAACTGCAGGCACTTGAGAATGAGGACCACCAGAAAGATAATTTGTAGAACAAAAGAAACTCATAGACCTGCTTGGCCAGCTGAAATGAGATAAGCCTTTCAGTAACATTTGGTCTCTGAACTGCAATTTATTTTCACATTGTTGTCAGGGAATGGTAAGGAACATAAACACAGAGGACTCCCCCCCCCCCCCTGCAGCAATAGCTGCATTCTCTTCTTTGAGATGCGGTGACCAGAACAGTACACCAGTATTTCAAATATGCCCACCCGGCAGCAGATATATGCATGCATTATGATGCCAGCTGTTCATCTTCAGATCTTGTCAGCCTAACTTCTGTCCCAGTTAAAACTGTAGAAAGTATCATTTATCTGAGACAGAAGTTGGGTCGACAGGTTTATTTTTTCTAGTCCACCCCCAATCTCCTCTTTAAAAATGTGCATTGTATTGACTACTTTCCAATCCCCTGAGAAGGAGATGGATTTTTAATGAAAACGTACCTAGTTTCCTTTAAAGATTAGCCATTTAACATTTGAGATATTTAAGAAACAATGGTTCAGATGTTTGCTTCTCTCCAATATCTTCCACAGACAAGAATTCAGTGAGCCTCTCTGCAATTTCCCTGTTCTCCTCCAATAATCATTTTCACACTGCTGTCATCTCTTTCTTCTGATGTCTTTAAAGAAACATGTGCTGTTTGTTTTTATGCCTTCAGCAATCTGTTCCTCACTGTCTTTCTTTGCTTGCCCTCTCATCAACTTAACATTTGTTTGACCAGACTGAAGGTTTTGTGTTCCTTTTGTTTTTTGCTTTTGTTTTTTTTTAAATTTCTTTAAAAAATAATAGAGTAATTTTCACTGGGGGGAAAGCCTTCACCTGTTGTTGTTGTTTAGTCATTTAGTCGTGTCCGACTCTTTGTGAACCCATGGACCAGAGAACGCCAGCCACTTCTGTCCTCCACTGCCTCCCGCAGTTTGGTCAAACTCATGCTAGTAGCTTCGAGAACACTGTCCAACCATCTCGTCCTCTGTCGTCCCCTTCTCCTTGTGCCCTCAATCTTTCCCAACATCAGGGTCTTTTCCAGGGAGTCTTCTCTTCTCATGAGGTGGCCAAAGTCTTGGAGCCTCAGCTTCAGGATCTGTCCTTCCAGTGAGCACTCAGGGCTGATTTCCTTAAGAATGGATAGGTTTGATCTTCTTGCAGTCTCCTCCAGCACCATAATTCAAAAGCATCAATTCTTTGGCGATCAGCCTTCTTTATGGTCCAGCTCTCACTTCCATACATCACTATTGGGAAAACCATAGCTTTAACTACATGGACCTTTGTTGGCAAGGTGCTGTCTCTGCCTTTTAAGATGCTGCCTAGGTTTGTCATTGCTTTTCTCCCAAGGAGCAGGCGTCTTTTAATTTCGTGACTGCTGTCACCATCTGCAGTGATCATGGAACCAAAAAAAATAAAATCTCTCACTGCCTTCATTTCTTCCCCTTCTATTTGCCAGGAGGTGATGGGACCAGTGGCCATGACCTTAGTTTTTTTTTATGTTGAGCTTCAGACCATATTTTGCGCTCTCCGCATTACCCTCATTAAAAGGTTCTTTAATTCCTCCTCACTTTCTGCCATCAAGGTTGTCTCATCTGCATATCTGAGGTTGTTGATATTTCTTCCAGCAATCTTAATTCTGCTTGGGATTCATCCAGTCCAGCCTTTCGCATGATAGTTGGTGTTACTTCCTGCTATTTAACATGCTGAAATCTTTTTTGATGTTTGTACACTTTCTGTTCTGTGGCATGCATTTTTCAAAGCCTCAGTGATTATTATTTCAAATAGCCTCCCAAGTTCCCAAAAGGCATTTGACCACCCTGACTCTTGTCTTCTACTTCCATTTAAACAATCCCCTATTTTTAAAAAAGACATTCCCTCTTTTCAAATCACAGTTAGATTGGATTGCATTGGATGAGCCAGAGGTTCTTCACTCTTGCATAAATGTAAGAATCTTCACTTCGTTTCAGAATTACAACCTCTCCTCTAGAATGAACTTTGTAAATTAAAGAACCACATATCTTACAGTTTTGAAATCCAGTTTGCCAAATGAAAAGAGGTGCTATATCCTAGATATATAAACACAATCTCAGCACAAAATCAAGGCTGGTATAAGGGCATAACAGCCAATTGTCCCCCTCTCCCTTAGGTTTACAGCAATTTTCAACTTGGGGCCAGTTTAGACATCCAAATAGACAGTAAAATCAAGGAGTGGAAGAGTAAATCTCAGATTTCCAATCCCACCTGTACTGCTGGATATAAAATATTCTGTGTGATTGCGCCCACCACAAAGAGAGGGCACATGTCATGTGGGCATTGAATACATGTATTGGGTGCATTGTCAAAATGGTACAACACATTGCATGTATGGGCTGATGGGTAATTCAAGTCTTATATCGTGTTTCTATGCCTCACATAGTATAGTGTCCATATAGTATGGTGCAGTATATGGTCACTTTACATCTTCTCCTTTCTGGAGCCTACTCTTTTAATTTCTAAAGAAAAAATATTCTGCTACCTATCTCTCATTCTTCTCCTAAGTCTACCTTGCATTAATAAACAAGAATTGTGTCAAATCTGTAGTGAAATCTCAAGCCCATCTTAACCAAGAGTGGTTAAAGAAAAAGTATTTCTTTGTTGAATCTGGCTTGTAAAGGCTGGGTATCATATGCATGCAGGAGAGAAACCCCAGACACCAAACTATAAAAAGAGAAAACTTCGCAAGCTCGATGGTCTCAGTATCATTGCTACAGAGGACTCAGAAGTAAACGGAGAAACACTTGCCTACCCTTTGCATACACTGCACATGGGAAATGGGGGGGGGGGGGACTCACTAAGCAGCAACTTTGGAAGCAATTGCTCTGATAGACCACAGCAGCTATGATCAGGACAGACTTGGCTTCCATTCAGTATGTGCACAGCTGCTTGTTTGCAGGCTTGCACAAAGTGTAATTCACCAAGGGTTGGATGCAAACCAGGTATTGTGGCCTTCCAGGTGCACAACAGCCTCCCCCCTTTTTTGCAGCCCAAGGCATGCAGCAAAAACAATAAGTTTATAAAGCCTCTGTGAAATGTCATGGTTGGTAGATACATGGTTGGTAGACTCCATTCAGCTTGGTGGATTGTTGAGAAAGCGGCATATGTGGGGCACTGATGCCCTCCCAGCTTCCAAACATGGCATATCGCTGGTTCTTGCTGGGTTCAGGATTTTATTGTGCTAGCACAACAAAACAATGCAAACACAATCAATAACATAACAAAACCAGTAGACCCATGTATCACAAGAAGGACTATAAATGAGGAGCCTCCACAACTACATACAGTGTATTTCAATTTAGACCTCCAAATCTCATTTGCAATTTACTGCTATTTTGTCCCATACCTTCTTCCTAATCTTTCTTGACACCAGCAAAAAGGGGTACCTTATGAGTCACTGAAGCATTAGAGTCACTCAACAGCTACAGAGCCCTCACTGCCAAGGAGAGAATGTTTTCGTGAACAAACAGGGGGATTTAGAAAGTGTCTCCTAAGTTCTGTGTATAATGGGCAATGTAAGAAATAATGAAGATTGTCTTCTACTTGTGGTTGCCCTGAAATACAGAGTCTATCTGCATATGGGCAGGCCCAGGCAGAGGGGGGGGGGGCACATGGGCCACTTGGCCCAGGCCTCCGATTCCAAAGGGGGCCTCGGTCAGCATATTCACTATTGTATATCTATATTTTCCATTTTGTCTTTATATGCAGATACGGTTCAAGCCTTGAAATAAAATTATTTATCAGCATAGCTTTGTGAAAATTATTTATATACTTACTTATTTATTTATAAGACTTCAGTTATCCCCAGGGTAAAAAAAGGGGGGAGTACATTATCTACCTGGCCCGGGCCTCTGCCTGGCTCTGCAAGGCCCTACATATGGGATCTTATTATAACACTCATCCAGTGCAGCTGAGGGCATTGCTTGGAAACACAGCTTAATAAAGACAGATCTTAATGGAAAAGGCAATAGTTTAGACAACAAAAAGGCTTTAAAATGCTCCATTTTTGAGAACAGGAACCATGGAGACCATCTGGAAGATTTGATCACTTGTAGGTCCCATCTGGATGCTACCCAGTAGAACCATTCCCTTCATTGATGCTTGTCCATATTCAAAATCTCATTCAACTTGTGGAAATGAAAGTAATCCAGGCTACATTGAATGTTTGGTTTTCACCAGCAGCTGTTTCCCAGTTCCAGTTACTCGGTGAGGGACAATGTGTGGGGAGTTTGTCACTGTGTAGGCACTTAACAGGAGTGCTGGATTGGCTCTGCCACGCTGCACCACACCAAATTCCCTGTGCCTCACCCCCTCCCTCTGGTAAGCACCAGCGGCACACTGTGTTTGGACGTCACTGCAGTCTACTACTCCTATCCCACGAGATACAGGAGATATTTATTAGCAATCTCTATTGCCTACAGCCTTTGTTATTCTGCTCAGTGTTCACAGACTTTAGCGGGAGGCACATGACAACGCCAGCCACATGCAGAACATATTGCTTGACTCCAGTATTAAGAAGAAAAGCTAACACTTTGGCCTCCTGAAAGCCACATCGTCACAGAACATTTACTTCTTTATTTCTAGTAGGGGATAAATAAACCCAAGCCACAACCTACAACGGTTCATCAACATATGCTTCTGCTTGGAGACGGGCTTCTGCTTCCAGGAAAACAACTAAGTCATTGTCTGTGTATAATTAAAAGACATGATAGCAGTTTATTGATATGGTAGGGAGAGCCATCCCTTTTGTAGTGATGGATTACTTAACTTTATATTGCAACTCCCCTTGGCACAAGCGGGCAAGATTTATGTAGACGTGTGACTATCTCGTGCAACTCCTTCGGTGTGACAAGGTAAAGGATGACTTCTTCCATATCTGGCTCAGTTTTTTGTGTGTTTGATGGATTGAACCTTTCCAGTGGAAGCTATATCTAGTTTTATCCTTCTCAAGGTAAAGAAGTCAGAACTTTTTTGCCCTTGATGAGGCCAGTTTTCATTTGGTGAAAGGTTTGCCTTTCAAACAGTGCCACAAAGACAAAAGAGCCCTGACACAAAACCCATCCCTATGATATGTTAGACTTTATCTGGTGAGTGGAAGAGACAATAGGATGAGAATAGGAAATGGGCAGATGAATAGCTCTTGCTTTGACCAATACTGCCTGTTCTGAAGTGAAGAAGATAATTTAAATGATTCATGGGCTCATGAATAAAGCAGTAACAGATTGTGTGTGTGTGTGTGTGTGAGAGAGAGAGAGAGAGAGAGAGAGAGAGCGAGAGCGAAAGAGAATTCTCTTTTCTCACAAGTGTTCCACAGCCTGGATTATCAGACTGTGTGATGAGTGAAATAGTCTCAAGGTGGTAGTTGCTGGTGGGTGGTATGTCCTGGCAGTAATGACTTGTGGTTACTGGGATTTGTGTAAGACAGGAGGCCAACAGTGGGTGGAGCCAGAGTCAATGATAGGCAAAGCCAACTTCTCCTTGTTTTGTCTCAATCTTACTTTCTGCTGAGTTATACAATGCAAACACTGAGTCTAAGGAGGAGAAAGCTGAGAGGCAGTGCTGGTAAGAGGTATGTGTGAATCTCTGTAGATCGTGGCATAAATATAAGATTGACATAACTCTAATATGACAGAAGATCCTTCATGATGAAAACAATAGACCAATGCTGGCCTGGTAAGCCTGATCCAGTTAGACATTCTGTGCATGTTGAATCAGGCTTCCATGGTCAGATTTAGTCAATGTGGTACCCTCTAGATATTTAAGGGCTCCTACTTCCATCATCAATGACTTTTGGCCATGCTTGTGGGGCTGCTGAGACGCAAGTTCCAACAATATTTGGAAGATGCTATATTGGCAATCCTGCCTTACTGAATGGGTACTGCATGAGTAACTGAAAAGTGCACATGCAGTTCCTCAACCTGACTTGGCACACATGTAGTTTAAGAATAAAGCTGAAACCACACTGATAGCTGTTTTGGAGGGGTGGGGTGGGGGTCAGAGAGCTGGATTTAGTTCCCCAGCTCCCTTGCCCTGCTAACTGATCATCAGCATTTTAACTTAATAAAAATAAAGGGCCACCTGAGTTCAGCTTCAGAAGTTCCACATGAGCTCTGTTCAACTGTAACCTTAATATATTTGGATAAAACAACTGATATTTGAGAGAAGGAAATTGCCTGTCATGGAAACAGCCAAGTCAGATATAAGAAAGAGAGAGAAAGGCAATAGTATAAAGTAAATTAAAAACAAATTGTTGAGGGAGTAAAACAAAAAGAGTTGTCATCTCAGAATTATGAAAATGTGTGTCTAACTCTCCAAAATGCAGGCCAGAGAAATTACATTTACACCCACCTCATAGAAATGAAATTTCTCTCCAGGATTCTAAGTAATCTAGAAATGTTTGTATACCATGAGGCAAGAAGTTAAAGCTCAGGATAGAGTTATGTAAACTTACTTGATAAGAGATGAAGGGAGAGAAAAAAGACTGGAGAGTCCTTTAAAATATTTACTCTTCTGACTCTCACTGCATCCATAATACTTGCAGAAGAATACCTGAACACTAGCCCTTGGTAAGCCTACACATAGATATTATCAATAAAACATGGAGACAATTGAAAAAACAGTTGGAAAAGTCTGCAAACAACCTTTAAACCTCTGGAAGCCCTTGAAAAACCCTTTTGAAAAACCAGCAGCATTTATCAGACGCCAAATTCTGCCAAACTCCACTACAATTGCTTTCTCCCAATCTCCTTACTCAAACTCAAACTCTCCACAGGCATCAACGGTTAGTGCAAGGACTCCTGGGATTGCAAGCAATTGTCACGCATTTTTTGCCCTTTCTGGGTCCTTTTAGGGCCATTTTTGTATTTTTTAAAGTCAATTCTAGGTTTGGCAAGATGTGCAGGTGTGTGGCCATGCATCAATTGGATGTGCAGAAATTGGTCGCTGCCTGTATGCATTTTTGTGCCCTGAGGAAATGAGGAAACAATGTGGGTCAAAGAGAAGTGTGTATGTGTGTTTCACAAGTAACAGGCAAAGGAAACTATGTGCATATGTGAGAGGGTTCTACATACTGATTTGAACAAGCCAGCTTGTTCTTTGCTGGTGTACAAATGTTTCATGGGAAATGATTTGTGAATGTATACTGTTTACATAAGCTGAGCACTATTGATTTTCAACTTTGTCATGTTTATGTGACTAGGAGATATTTTATGTTTCGCAGAATTTTGATTATTTTTTACGATATATACCAACTACAGCAGTTGGTATCAAAATAAAATAATGCCTTTTCTATATATAACACCATGGGAAGGAGTGTTATTTAAGGAGGATAAGGGAATGCTACCTCTTCCAATGAACACATGTTTATACCTTGAGAGCATCTGTATCTCTCATTATTTTTCAACTCATCTGGGATGACTGCATAGGGAGAGGAGAGGGTTAGAGGGTTTCCCTCCAGGAGATTGTCTGAATCATAGATTTGGTTGCTGCCTCTGTGATGCAATTAATTCTTCTACAAATAGCTATAATGTTTAGGGGGAAATACCTCACTGTTGGGAGTGGCAGTTTCTGTCTCATAGAATCATCAAGTTTTAGAGTTAGAAGGGACACTGAGGATCATCTGGTCCAATCCTCTGCTATGCAAGAATATGCAGCTGTCCCATATGGGGATCAAACCTGCAACCTTGGCGTTATCAGCACCACACTCTAACCAACTGAGCTGTCCAGGTAGAGCTTTTCTTATCCTTGCTGTGGCTCATGAAGAGGGCTACATCTCTCCCACTATGCACTGCCATCAGAATGTAGCACCCTGCTTGTGGTTAACGCTTAGCTGGAATGAAATATTCAACGCAGCAATAGAGAAATTAAAATAATAATTTATTTGTCAGACAAATAAATATGAAGCACAGTGGTATATGGTTACCAAGCTCTGGCCTGGCCTCCTGCCATTCTGGCCAGCACTTATATTTCCTTAATCCAGCCCCCTTGCTCCTCCTGTGGCTGCCTCTATTCTTCTATCTATAAATGACAAATAAGTAGTAATATATCTTACATGTGTCTCAACAAGGAACCTTAATTACCAGCTCACCTCGCCCTATTGCCCTCCAAAACAGATGGTTAATCTTAAATTTTTATCTTAAACAGATGTCAAGGATCATCATTGAAAGATCTCCTTCCTTTGGAGGTCTCTAAACAAAAGCTTGACAACCATATGTTTGCTCTAATGATGTTTCCTGCTTGGCAGGGGGGGCTAGGCTGGTGGCTGATGGCCCCTGTGATCTCTTCCAACTATATGAAATAAGAATCTAGCATAAGGATTTAACATTTCTTAGCTTCTAATTCCTTTGCATAATTACATTTAAGCCAATATATTTAATACATAACATAGATAGCATTTTAAAAGGAAAAGAAATCTTAAAAGGATCTCAGTTTAAGAAAGAAACAACTTTAGAAAAAGACTTCCCAAAATACTCTCTTCCTTTCTGCCAGCTAGATGCTTTTCCATTGCTCTTGACCTTTGAACCTTAGGAAAATATGGCTCAAGTTTAATGGGAGGCACATGGTTTTATTTTACTATTTACCCACTCTTAATTATGTTTTTCTCTGCTTTTTTATCTTCTGTAATATGTAGGGTCAGTGTAACCTTGGCTGTCAGCCTGTAATTCCCTTTTTACGACTTTGAGAATTGTTTTCTGCTATAAATCAGGGGGCCCCCTTGTCTAGGAGGAAAAACATTGCCAAGGTTCTTAGGCAGCTGCTCTTCTGCCTGGCATGAAACATTTGAAGATCTTTAAGCTCATTTTAAAATATAGGCCCTGATCAAGCCTCAATAAAAATGCAGGCTATAATTAGATGCCTCAAGAATACAGGGGTACCTCGGGTTACAGATGCTTCAGGTTACAGACTCTGCTAACCCAGAAATAGTACCTCAGGTTAAGAACTTTGCTTCAGGATGAGAACAGAAATTGCACAGTGGCAGCAATGGGAGGCCCCATTAGCTAAAGTGGTACCTCAAGTTAAGTACAGTTTCAGGTTAAGAACGAATTACCTTCTTAACCTGAGGTACCACTGTAACAATGCCTCTCCCATGCTTCAATTTTTTTTTTAAAAAAATGTATTTTATTTTACCCATAGTAAATAAACACCTGGTTCGGCAACAGCTTTTTATAATAATAATAATATATTTTTATTTATACGCCGCCCTCCCCAGCCAAGGCCGGGCTCAGAGCGGCTTACAAGCAATAATAAAAACAAGTTGAATGATTACAACTTAAAAACAAAATTAAAATACATTAAAATATTGAAATATTAAAATATTAAAATGTAGCCTCATCGCAGGAGGAGGAGGAAAGGAAAAAAGAGAGAGAGGAAGGGAATCAAATTGGTTCCAAGCCAAAGGCCAGGCGGAACAACTTTGTCTAACAGGCCCTGCGGAAAGAAATCAGATCCTGCAGGGCCCTGGTCTCATGAGGCAGAGCGTTCCACCAGACCGGAGCCAGAGTTGAAAAGGCCCTGGCTCTGGTTGAAGCCAATCTAACTTCCTTAGGGTCTGGGACCACTAGGGTGCTATTTATGGACCTTGAGGCTCTCCGTGGGGCATTAAAAATAAAAATAAAAATCCAAAACCCATAAGATATATGATGCCATTATTAAAAAAAAAAAAATGTGGCCAAGAACCGTAGGGTCACAGTTGTTGGTTGGCTGAGTCACATCCTCTCATTATAATCAAAACCAGGGAGTGGCAGCGGGGGGGGGGGGGGGAGAGAGACTTTTTGGTTGTTAGAAAATGACAAGGTCCGATTTGAAACTTGGCAGTGTATGAGAGGTAACTTTGTAGGATGGTCCGTGATGAATATAAAGTAGAAAGTTAAGAAATTGTTTATTTTGAACAAGTTTAATGTTTGATGAGAGACTTTGTCCATTTGATATGTGCAGTGTGTTGTTGCTTTTCCTAGACATTGCTGGGCTGCCTTTGTTTCTGGAAAGATTGAGCAGTTCGTACTGTGCATGCTTTGAAAATAGGTTGTCGTTTTATGTCAAGGCGAACACCTAGAGGCCAGAAACCATCTTGGCTGTGAGTCCTTGAAGACCTGTTCCCAGCTTTCCAGGCTTTCCCCTTCACCTAGATTGAGCAGGTGGGACCCTGATTGACTCCAGCTACAAAAGCTGAACAGACTCTTGGACTGCGGTATTATTTAGGAGAGGAGTTGTTGCAAGGCTGGTGGTGTTTTTGTTTTTTTGTGTTTAAATCCTACTTTGATTTCTGTGGGAATTGTTCAGTTTCTGTATTTTTAGATGTTTTATTTATTGTTGTAGGACTTCTGTGGCAAGGTGGCATACAAATAAAATTGTATATGTATGTAGTGTGTGGTTTTGTCTAACAGTGGTGCTTGTTGTTGTTCTGTTTAAAAGACATATTTGTGGTCAGTTCGATGGGATTTCATAAGGGTTTCCCCTGCACTTGCTCAGTACAAACTTTTGAGAAAAGATTTAGTGGAGGGAATGAGGCACTGGAGGAAGTGAAAATGAGTAACAGGTGGAAAGGGCCCATTGGAAAATATCAGTGTGTGAATGTGTGGGTGATGAAAAAGGATGTGGGGGAGATGTGAGCTGAAGTATATTCATTCATTTAATTTATTTACTATTGGGCCAGCTAAGTCGCACCCCACTATTATAATGAGCAAAACTTTTAAATGCACAATAACCTTTATGTTGCCGAGCTAACAGGTTACAGCTATTTGTAGCTGTTTATAATTAGTTACAGCTATTATAATAGGGGCAGGGCTCAGCCCCTCAGTTAGACTTCACGTGGGGGGGAGAAAGTGTTAAAAAATAGTAGTTGACATTTGGGACTTTTTCAGATAATTTGTGAATAACCCTTTGACTTCTTCATCATGATCACATTATCCTGTTCAGGCAGATCACCATGTTCCCAATATTACTTTCACAATGGGAAAAATAAACTATTATCACCAGAAATATCTCATTTTCAAGATAGGGGCATATTCTCCTGTATCCCAAAATTCACTGCAATTCATTTCTGTCCATATGTTTGTTCATGAAAATGGTACTTCAGAAGGTTTGCTTACTGATACAGAATTTCTGGTAGCCAAAAATATCCATATATTAGAGCCTTATGACTCCGTGTCAGGCAGAAGCAGAATTTCGACAAATGATGTTGGCAATGGATGTACAGCGGTACTTGGTATGCACTCTGGTTGCCAATATGTGGCATTATTCATGTTATGCATATTTGGTATTTAATGTTTTTCTACTCCATCCTCTGAGAATAAGAGCTGTGTTGAAATGTAAAGACTTTTCTTTATTTGAAAGATCCCACTTTGCATGTAGACATGCTCCAAGAAACATATTTAGCTATGCCTCTTAGAGCTTCATAATTGGCAGCTGAGGCTCACAAGTTGCTGGAGCTGTTCAAAGAATATTTGGTAATTTAGCTCTTTTTCAGCTGCCAAATGACCTGAAAGCAGATTTTTATATTTCTTCACCATTTGATGTTTTTTGGTTTTCTGAGATGTTATAGCTACATTTTGTGATTAAGGGTTATACATGTACTTGGGTGTTTGGCTTAATGAATCTATGTGGTCTTCTCACTCTTTTCTTTTGATCTGGCAAACATTCCACCATTAAGCTCCAACACCTATTAATCAGAAGATGCACTAAACATTAGCATCCCAAGTGTCATGTAACTGGCAAAGCTCAAACAATGTGCCCAGCTCTATCCCCATATCATTTCCGGTTTACTGAAGCAAAATATTTTTTATGCAGAAGTCTGGAATATACTGTGAAGGTATATCCATGTGAAGCACATATAATGCCTCCCACTTTAATAGCAAATCCCTCTTACCTTCATCAGGCAGAGAAAACCAATAGCAGCCTTCCCCATGCTGCCACCACAATATGCTGTGAAAGCAGCAGTTTGCACGTGTAACTGTGTCTTCAGTTAGGTTAATTGGTCACATTTGGGTGGGAAGGTGTTGGAAGATTAACAGGTAAAGGACTAGTTTAGGTGGGATTTTGAGGGGGATAGGTGCTTCTCAAGGTTTGCCACTCAAAACCCTCGGAGGCTTTGAGATAACACCAGTGGAGATCCGGGGACCTGGGAGTGGAGATATTGGCAAAACTTTCCAAACCACCAGAAAGAGTGAGACATATAGGGAAGAGAAAGGAGTCCTGTGTAGGTGCATGCTTGCCTGATACAGAAAGCCTGTACAAACTATAATAGCCGCCCTCTGCAGAACATATCTGAAAATTAATAAAATGTGGACCTTGTTACAACTCACTTACATGTGTCTTGCCTCTATTTCCACCTCTATCCACAATGTGTGCAAGATACGGATTTATATACATTTGTGTGTATAGTCTTGAGTGAATCTGGCAAGATCTCCAGCCTCTTGCTCATTTTGTTTGTTTTCTGCACATATTCTAGCTCTACGATATCCTTTTTTGCCCCTATTTATTCTGAAAAAAGCTGAGTTTTGATGGTGGAATTAGTCTATTGCCGGCCTTGTTAAAAACAACATCACACCAATACCATTTAGAATTCTCCAAGGAAACGACAACTGGTTAGTATTTTCCAGTCCAATCTAAAACACCACCGCTTGGGAAATCATATTATATACTTATTGATATATTTTCTAAAATAAATAAATAAATTGCTTAATAGCCTATGTCCTTTGGTATCTAATTTAATTACCAGCAATTTGATTTGACATACAGAATTTATACTCTCCTAATATTTGGAACACCCTCCCTCCTTATAAGCTAAGGCTGCAAAATGAAATATGAGTTCCCTAGGCAAATAAATTAGATGAAAATCAATATGAGTAAGATCAAGATATGAAAGATGACATTTAGTAGTCAGAAGCAAATTTGCTTAACCTTATGTTGAAGTTATCAACAAATTACATCATTAGATTTGCAGAAGTGAAAAGGGATGACGTTTATCTTCTTTTAAAATGCATCTTAAGAACATGGTTGACTTACTAGATTGAGGTTAAGTAAACATCCTTAAGGTGTTATGGTATGAATACTTAAGAGAGATGCTATCCCTGTGCCAAGTATCTGCATTGTTTTCTTGAAGTTGGATGACTAAGGTGGCTCTCAAACTGGAGTTTGGGAACCATCAATGGTCGTTACACCTGGTCTCCAAAACTATAGTATAAATTAACAGAAGACAATGCTGAGGAATCAGGTATTTGTTTGAAGCTTCCACTACAATCATACCTCATGTTACGTTTGCTTCATGTTACGTTTTTTCAGGTTGCGTCCCACGGCGACCTGGAAGTACCGGAAAGGGGTACTTCCGGGTTTCGCCGCTTGCGCATGCGTGCAACCACCAAATCACGCCTCACACCTGCCCTGCGCAGATATGGCGCTTCAGGTTGTGGGCTTTTCATATTGCGAACGGGCCTCCGGAATGAATCCCGTTTGCAACCAGAGGTACCACTGTACATGTTGAAGAGGAACAGCCACTTTTCTGCATAAATGTTACAATTGGAATGGAAAAACAGCTTGCCTCTTCAACAGTGCAAAATCTTTCAGATAAGTAACATATAATTGGTTAGTCCCCCCCCCCCCGATGTAAAATAGAGCTTTTTATTCTTGGTACTTGTGTCTCTGATGGTTTCTTCTTCTTCTATATCTTTACAATAGCCATGTGAAGTAGATTTAAGTTAGAGTTGGTGACTGATCCGAGTGAGGAAGTGAGCACAAAAATGATTTATTTCTATTTTACAAACAATGAACATCGATTTTAAAATATGAAACTGCACAGGCTAAAGGGCAATTATTGTGGCCCATGAAAGCTTATATAATAATAAATGTGTCAGTCTTTAAAACACCTTAATATGTGTTTTCTGGTACCTATTTGCATGCATGTATTTTGGGGAGAAGGGGGAACTGTACCAGAGTCCCCAACCACCTTAATCCAACCTTGAACACAAGAATCACATTTTATATTGAACAGGGGAACTTTTGAATGTTTCTATTAGAGGAGAATGATTTGGCCTCTGTAATTATCTGCAGAATATATTCAGTCAACTGTAAACAATGTCATTAATGGAAAAAGGGAGGTGGTTCCTGCACAGAGAAACTGAGGGACTGAAAGAAAAGCAACAAATGGTTTTGCAACTAATCATTCATCCTTAAGGATGACTGGCTTACTGTGTTTGAGATTCCATACAGAGAGCACAGAAAGATTTTCAAAAACAAAAATGAATGAACAAACTGTGTTTCTGGCTTCTTGAAGCAGCTGCCAGTCTTTTGGTGCTAACTGAATGCTGCTTGTGAAATTTGACTGGGAAAGTGGATTTGATTGTTCTGGTGTGTCTTTCGTGGATTTATTTGTCCATTTTAATGAATATATCTGTGTCCCTTTAAATATTTGTAATCTGATTTTGTCTGCTCAGAAGTTCTTTGGGCACCTCATGCCATGCTTTAATAGGTTCTTTTCATGTGGCTGACAGGTTGAGAAATGGAATTTATTTGTGCTGTTTTCTGTTTCTTCATTTTTGGTTGATGGGAACAGAAAGGTTGCTTTCATCCATTTTCCAAAAATAGCTTTTGATCTATTCCTTTAATGGAGGGGGGGGGGGGATGCAGGGAGAGAGCCTTCTTGGTTTGTTTTTTTAAAATATGCTTAAGACACGTTAACTGAGAAATCAAAGATAGTAGAAATGATCAAGCATCCATAATGTTTATGTAGATGTAGATCAGAGTAAACAGCTGCCAGTCATCTTAATTGGCAAAGTGAACTGGACTGTTATGCTTTAATAAGGAGGACGGTGATGGACAGGTATGATTGAGCTAATGTACTTAGTGGAGGGGTCTAATTTTTTTTTAAAAAATGTTTATTCACTGCATGTGCCATTCACTAAATTGGTAACTATGGTACTGGCCTTTGCAGTGATATAAAGGTCTCTTTATTTTCACCTTCACACTAAGAGCATACTGATAATATGTTTGTTTACATAGCAATTACATAGCAATTTTATGCCTATCAGTAAGGCATAAATCTTACCTCTCCACCTTCTGAAATAAACAAATAAGCAAGGAGAAAAGAGAGGAAGGAAGACCTCTAGCTGTAGCTTATTACACTCACTCTGAGCATGGCTGCTTTAAAAGCAATCGGTATAAAATCCTTTTCTTGAATATTATACATTCATATTCCCCCAAAGGTTGACACTTCTCTCTTCTACTTGAACCACTGTGTGATGCTTGATTCAAGGACTCCAACCTCAGTGATAGTGGCTCAGAGATAAGATTCTGCTAGAAAATATGTCACTATCATAGACACATAGAATTATAGAGTTAGAAGGGACTGCAAGGGACATCTAGTACAACCCCTGCAATACAGGCATATTTTGCCCAAGGTGGGGTTCTAGGACCCTGAGATAAAGAGTCTCATAATCTACAACTGTAAAATGGCCCTAAATTCTTTTTTTAAAAAGAAAAACCTCTGGAAGTTGTTTCCTCTATGAGTATCAGCAGTCGTTGCTTGTGAATTGCCAACAGAAAAAAATTCCAGGCGTCTTAAAGATCAGAAATGGGTCGACAAAAAGAGGAGAAGAAGAAGAAGAAGAGTTTGGATTTGATATCCCGCCTTTCACTCCCTTTAAGGAGTCTCAAAGCGGCTAACATTCTCCTTTCCCTTCCTCCCCCACAACAAACACTCTGTGAGGTGAGTGAGGCTGAGAGACTCCAGAGAAGTGTGACTGGCCCAAGGTCACCCAGCAGCTGCATGTGGAGGAGCAGGGACGCGAACCCAGTTCACCAGATTACGAGACTACCGCTCTTAACCACTACACCACACTGGCTCTCAAGTACTTGAGATGAGCTTTCAAATTATTCTCTGAACCCACAACACAGTCTTTCTGATGAACCTTTGCATGTTTTAGCACTGTAAACCTGCAAGGTGAGTTTATAGCCTGGGAAATGTTATGCGAGCTTTTCTGAGAAAGGGACAGACGTGAATAACAAGAAATGTCTTATTCATGTATCTAAGGTGGCAGAGGGACGCAGGTGGCAGAGGGACGCAGGTGGCAGAGGGACGCAGGTGGCAGAGGGACGCAGGTGGCGCTGTGGGTTAAAGCCTCAGTGCCTAGGACTTGCCGATCGAAAGGTCGGCGGTTCGAATCCCTGCGGCGGGGTGCGCTCCCGCTGCTCGGTCCCAGCGCCTGCCAACCTAGCAGTTCGAAAGCACCTCCGGGTGCAAGTAGATAAATAGGGACCGCTTACCAGCGGGAAGGTAAACGGCGTTTCCGTGTGCGGCTCTGGCTCTGGCTCTGGCTCTGGCCAGAGCAGCGATGTCACGCTGGCCACGTGACCTGGAAGTGTCTCCGGACAGCGCTGGCCCCTGGCCTCTTAAGTGAGATGGGCGCACAACCCCAGAGTCTGTCAAGACTGGCCCGTATGGGCAGGGGTACCTTTACCTTTAACAGTGTAGGAACGACCATTTTAGAGATTGGACTATGCTTACCTGCTGCCAATTTTCCATTGAAAATAGATCTCTTATATAGGATTTCTTCCAAAGTTCCCTGAATTTTCCCCTATCTTATTTTTTTGGGGGGGCAATCTCTGTCCCACTTCACTCAGCCCAATGACACACCTCACCTGGCTCAAGAGGTCCTCTGACTTTCTGAAAATCCCTTTTATGGGCCACAGGGATCAGTAGACAAATCTGTCAATTTCAGTTTTTCTCAGTTTCTCTCTCCACCCCTTCCCCTTTGTTTTCTGGTTCTCTACATTCCTGCTTCAGTTTGTGATTAAAATAAAAAGTCCTCGAGAAAATTCATCAGCATTTCTAATATGTTCTCTTCTAATATATACATTTTTATGCAACTGCCTAATATCCAATAATGCACATTGTATGCTATTTTCACTGGTATATGTTTATGTATGTATGTATGTATGTATGCATGCATGCATGTATATACATGCATACACACACACACAGCCCTTAATATACACTGCCATATACAATATTCAGTTGAGAACTGCACTGCAAGATTTGTAGAATTGCAATTTTCGAAGGATGGGTGCATTTCATTTTGTGTATTGTTTCTGGAAGTGCAGAATAGGTAGGTTGCATTAAAATGTCAACTGAATTTCTCACCCATCAGAGAGCAAGGAAGACTGTAAAAATGCTTGTGCAAGTAGCCTCCTCCTTGTGCAACCTTTTTGCTTAAGCAACATTTGGATCAATCCCACTGTATTATAATAATAACAACAACAACAACAACAACAACTTTGCCTGATTTTTAAACTTTTTGAACGTAAAATGGTATGTTGTGTACTATCTCATGTGCCACTGAGCAGAGAGAGCAGCTTATAAACATATAATTTATGAACTGAGATTCATGTAAACATTAAATTATATGCTTTTTGCCCCATGTACAAGGAGCAACCAGTCTGGATGTTAGGCGCGCGCGCACGCACGCACACACACACACACACACACACACACACAGGTTAAGCATATACTTTACTGCACTGAGATAGGGAACAGAAATCTCACCACCACCACTACCATAACTCTCTTGTAAAAATATATATATTTCAGTGCACTGGATTTCCCCCTTTGACCTTTCTTGAGCAACTGCTGCTGCTTTAGTTTTTGCCTCACCACATTTTATATGCTGCTCAGTGTTCAGGATTTCTGAATGACAATTTTACTGCAGTTAGCTTTTCTCCAGTGCGCGGCTTACAAGGTAAGTGTTAAGCATTTCAAAAACCTGTCTATCCTTTTACAAGAAGGCCAGTATCACAGCAGCCATTTTCTGTTTATTAGACAGGAGGGTAAATATTCAACACAGTTCATGGGGATTTAGTTCACTGACTCCAATTAACATTAATGAGGGTTTGTGAGGTTAAATTCCTGCACATCAAACTGAAAAATTACCCTAGAGTATGAAGAGATGTGTCTTGTGTCTTAAGAGTCTCAATTTCTTCAGGCTGTGTTTTTTCAGCAGGGTATGCACAAAATAAGGATGTACATCAAGGATACTTTTTTTTTAAGCCACCAGGTGTACGGCATTGCTGAATGAATATCATCAGCACCAGTAATTGAACTTTATTTCTAATTATGCTTTTCTCCTTTTAATCCTAGCAATGACTTAAAAGCCTCATAGAAATGTAATGATGCGTAATTCATATATTCAGCCTGGAAGGACTAAATATGAGTTCCTAAGAAGTGAAAGCCCAGAGAGTTGTGTGGGCAGGTTTATTCTAATTATGGCTCCAATGTTTAGATGATTAATCCATTAGGTTGTTTTGTTTTCTTTTAAAAACTGAATTGACTGAAAATGTATCCCTATTTGAGTTTCTAAGGCTTTTTAATACAAGTATCTATAAAAATTGCTAATGGAAATTGACGTGCTGTGTAGGAGAACATGCCTCTTCTGTATGACTATGCTTACTGTGATGAAACACGGATGGGTCATATAAAGCTAACAATGAAAGGTGGAGGGCCCTCCAGAAACACATGGGAAGTGGCACTGGGAACTATGTGAGGAAAAGAATTAACCAGTGATTGACACCCTCAGCCTTCCTCAAGCAAGAGCCTGTGCTGGATTTGAGTCCTATCCTGAACAGCAAATCTGGGTCCAACCCAAAGTGTACCTCTGCCCGTTTTCGAACTATGTTCTCTCAGATGTAGATTCAGTGTTTCTGAAAGAGGAATCCACCAGTGGGCCTTGTTCTGCTTTGAGATGGTTCCCTGTGCCACAGTGTTCCCACTACCTCCTTACTTGCCAACCTTTCTCCTGGCTGGGCCAAAGACTCTTGATTCGACCAAAGGCAACACCAGCAACCTTTGCCCAGGAGACAGAGAAGTTAGTGATAAAATAATATGGGAAGTGGGGATAAGGACAAATTGGCAATGGGAAGGAAATTGTGAGTGATGTGTAAAAAAGTACTTCAGGGGGCATGTGGATATGGGAAGGGGAAAATAGAAAAGAAAAAGCCGTTTCCGCTTACAGCCTCTGGATAAGCAAATTTTGCCTAAGATGGGGGTGCTGAGTCAAAATATCTCCAGATATGTCCAAATCAGCTTGAAGAAAGCCATTGCCACAAGGAAAATGCTGTGACAAGGAATTAAGCTATTTCTATAGATAGATTAGATACCAGCAGAAAGTGATGTCAGTAATTGCCAGCTGATAATGCCAATATCTGCCTCCCTCTGCCACCATCTTTTGACCAGATCTGGCCCTTATTTATTTATTTCATCAACCTTCAATACTGTTTGATGGGGGGGGGGGGACTTCAAAGCATTCTCTGTCCTTCATTTTGGGTGGCTAGAATGTCCTTGAACTGTTATAATGGCTCTGCTTTCCCAGACAGAGAGCATGTGTTTGTGTAGCAGCTGCAAACTTTTGTGTAGCTGCCTTATTGTACAAAGGTAAGAATTGCATTCATGACTCCACCTTCCACTACCATGTGCCCCCATATAAAGTTACACATGAGGTAATGTGGCTCTTGAGATTAAAAAGCTTTCCCATCCCTTCCTTACTTTGTTCAAGCCACTCCTCCACCACTCCTCTTTCCATTGTCTTCTCCTTTTGTGGTATAGTGGTTAAGAGCAGTAGACTCGTAATCTGGTGAACCGGGTTCACGTCTCTGCTCCTCCACATGCAGCTGCTGGGTGACCTTGGGCCAGTCACACTTCTCTGAAGTCTCTCAGCCCCACTCACCTCACAGAGTGTTTGTTGTGGGGGAGGAAGGGAATGGAGAATGTTAGCCGCTTTGAGACTCCTTTGGGTAGTGATAAAGTGGGATATCAAATCCAAACTCTTCTTCTTCTTCTTTCATAGGCTCCCAATTGCGCTTCTGTATTTCAGCTGACTGTCTTGCTACCCTTCCCCGAAGCTCCCTTTTGTCCTCATATTCATGACATCCAAGCTCCTTGTCCCTTGACCCTATTTCCATCCAGCTTCCTAGCCTTCAGCTTAGCTATGGCAAATGTGTCCCCAGGGTTGCATTCTGGCTCAGGAAAATCAGCCCAGAGCCAGCTTTCGCACATGTTAGCCTAGTTCTCTAAACTCATCCCTTGTAAGGAAATAGCCTGTCAGATAAAAGTAAAATAATCAGTTCCTAAGTTTCTGGAAACATCCCCCCCCCCCCCCCCGATTGAGTTCTTTATATTGCCAGTATCCATTTATTTCTGCTAATACAACAGAATTAAACCATCTGAAACTCATAAAAGAAAAGTGTTTATAGATGCGGAATATGTCACATTTCTCTGTGCCGTTCTGCAGGAATGCTGTAACAGAAGGGTAGGATTTAACTTACTATGTCTACTATAGTTTGTCAGTGAAATGGGAAGAGAAGTGCATATATAGGCTGTTTACATGCAAAGTGGATAGCTAAATGTAAGCCAGGCAGCTAATCAAACATCTTTAAAGCCTGCATTTTATCTGATTGAGTCAACATTCATACCAGTGAGTCTGGCAGGTGAAAATTAGGGAGAATAGCTAGCTATCCCAAGAAAATTGCTTTTTCAATTCCCCATAAATTGTTGTGATCTAGAACAGCATTATAGCTAAACATCCAAGCTGAATGTAAAAGAGACTTTCTGGTTTTGAAAGAGGAAAAGAGAGGAAAAGGAAAGAAACTAGAAACAAGTGTAAGACTACCCTCACAAAATTGTTCTACACAATGACACATATGAAATAATTGATTAACACACACACACCCTTGCTAAAGCAGTCATGTGATATGAATTGTTTCCTTTTTAAACAGCATTTATGTTGCGATGCACACAAGCAAATTCTTATGCAATTCTGCTCCTAATCTGTTTAGCAGTGATACATTAATTAACGAATGAACCCTAATGCATCTTGAAGTTCCATCTATAAATACGCTTTCGGTCAGATGGCTGGACTGGCATCGACAATTATTGTCACTTTCCACATCCCAAAACAATAATACAACCCAGAGCAACCTTTGGAAAGGCTACATTCCTTATAAAGAGAGAGCACTGGAAACTTCCAGTGCTTTTTTTCCTGTCTAATAGCTGTCTAATATTTACAGGTTTAGCATGAGGCATTGGCGGCAGTAATAAACAGTGCCAGTAGTTAAAGCACTATCAGTTTCCCCAAGCATCAGTTCACAGTGATAAACTCTTTTAGCCTAAGAGCTACTTTCAACGGTTTCTTGCACTTTACAGGTGGTTTATGTCCACCAGCTTATAGCCACCAACTACCAAAGCTCATTATACCCCTTTGTATGGCACCCTCATTATATACCTTTAAGTGCCAGGTGAACACATTCCTCTTCAACCAGGCCCTTTTAACATCTTATACCCCTTTTAAATGTGTTTGTGGGAGGGAGTTATTGGTTGATGCGTTTATTTTTTGTTCTCTGACACTTTTGATAAGACTAAAAGTCAGAAAGTCAGAAACAAGAGCCCAATGTGTGAATCAGATTGTTCTGTTCTGAAATAAAGCTTGTATTTTGCTTTTTGTGTTTTTTTTTATCTTGTATTTTAATATTTGAACCACCTTGAGATCTGCAGATGAACAGCGGTATACAACTTTAATAAATAAAAATGATAAATAATAATGAAATGGAATTCGCTCTCTACAAAAGCTTTAAGAGATGAGTTCTTTGCATTGTCATTTAAACAGTAAAATGTTTAGGGCTAGAAGTGTCTGTTAATTAGGGATAAGAAATGCAAAAGAGGTGAATTTGCTCTGTAGAAGTATTTGTACAGAAAGGATCCCTTCTCCTTGGCCAACTCTGGAGTGGAGTGCAGAAGGTAGACTGGATTCTATAGTTCTTTCCAATATTGTTCAGAACTCTCCAGGTGCACCTAGTTCATACTCTAACATAGGCCAGGAAAATCCCAAGCTACCCAGAATACCATGTTGCACACTCTGAACCTCCAATACTGATAGGAGAGCATCAGGTTGCAAAAGTTTGATCTAGGTCAATTACTTATGCGGGGGGAAACACCTGATTGTTAGAGGCCCAGGGGTAGATCCAAAAACAAGGTCTCCCTTCTGCACATATGGATATACCAGGAAACTAGAAGTAACTGGGGCTGGTGTGTTTTATTCACTAAAGAATAAAATGAAAAGTCTAGTTGTTTTTATCACATAATCTACTATCTTCTAAAGTTGCAGCCTTTCAATTAAATCATATTTCTTCAACAACAAAAGCAACAACCACATTTTGCAGCACTAGCCTATGCATGTTTACTCAGAGGTAAATCTGATAACATTTCGTCCCACCTGCCTAAGCTATAAGCACACAGAACTTCAAGAGGATAAATTTATACACAATACGTACAGACTAGGAGGCAATACCAGTAGGAATTGTTTCTGTTAACCTCCCACTATCAGATGAAAATAGGGACGTGCCATTCTATAATGATAGTGGTTCGAATCCCCATGACAGGGTGAGCGCCCGTTGCTCTGTCCCAGCTCCTGCTAACCTAGCAGTTTGAAAGCATGCCAGTGCAAGTAGATAAATAGGTACCGCTGTGGTGGGAAGGTAAACGGTGTTTCGTGCGCTCTGGTTTCAATCACGGTCTTCCGTTGTGCCAGAAGCGGTTTAGTCCTGCTGGCTACATGACCCAGAAAGTTGTCTGTGGACAAACGCCAGCTCCCTCGGCCTGAAAGCAAGATGAGCATCGCACCCCATAGTCACCTTTGACTGGACTTAACCATCCAGGGATCCTTTACCCCTTTTTATCTTTTTACCTTATACTCCAAACATATTACTGGGTTGCCCTAGACACTCTGGCCCACTTCCAACTCATATAAAAACATAATAAAACATTAAACTTTTTTTAAAAAAAAATTCCTATACAGGATTGTCTTCAGATGGCTCAGGGGTTGCATAACTCCATACCCTCCAACATTTCTCCACTGAAAATAGGGACATCCTAAGAAAAAGTGGGTCATTCTGGCATCAAATCAGAAACCGGGATGGATTCTCTAAATCCACGTCCCTGGAAAATAGGAACACTTGGAGGGTCTGTCAGTGCCTTCTTTTGCTGTGCTGCCATCTTCTTCACCTACCAGACCAGTTGGAAGCAAAGGGAGAGCACAGAGCAGGTGGAGAAAGTGGGAGATATGGGTGGGCTTGTTAAAAGACTGGGGCAATCTATAATGGCGCAATCTTTGTTTATGGGCTCCTCAAAACTTTAAGAACTCTAATCCCAAACTGAAGACAAGGAGAGGAAACCAAAAGTATCAATGTATATTTTTCAATCATTTCCATTTCAGAGAGCTTTTTTGAAAGCAGGCAAAGGAAGGAAACAACAACACTGCACATAAATAAAAGCTCTTTATATTACAAAAACCAACTGGCTCCTCAATAAGTGCCTATGGCTTTACAAGTTAGCAAAAGGGGGATCTCTTTAAAGCTATCATGCAAATGGCAGGAAAAAGTAATCTTCGCACTGCTATTGAATTTACCCTTGGAGTTTCCTTAGAAACAATGCTGCGGGTTCTCGTCTATGCTGAATTGCTGTAATATGCTGCTGGTAATTAGATATTGATTAAACCTGTCAATGGATATACTTCCTAGTGTCCTTCTCCCTGCCCTGAGAAATATGTCAAGTCAGAATTAATTTTGGAACCAGCTCCAAAGATACATTTTACTCAAATAGGGTCTGTTAACAAAAGAGAAAGACCTCAATTAGAAATCAAATTTGGTGGGTAGAACTTCTCACAGTAAAGTTAGGTTAGCAAGAAACTTATTATCTGTTGCTCATTGCAAGGTGTCATTTTACATTATTACTCAATATTTATCCTTGCTCACCGGAACATTCTGTATTGTTGCCTAGCAGAGCCAGCCATCTTAGAAAGAGACTCCAGGCACTTCAGGTAAACCCAACCATGAACAACTTTATTTCGGTCTGACAGGAAGCCCACACTAGCTTCCTCCTCCCACTCATCAATCTACATCCCATATTGACCTACCCACCCCACTTCAATCATCAGAGGAAGCCCCTCTGGTTGTATCTTGTCCTGTGGAAATCCATCTTGCAACCACTATGAGGAGGACGTCTCTATGGTGGCACCCAGATTTCCCCTTGGAAATTTGGCAGCCACTATCTATTTTGTCATTTCACAGACTGCATATAAGCCCGGGCATTCCTGGCCTCCTGATGTTTTAGTACTTGTTCTTAGCAATTCATGTTTGCTATAGCTGTATTACTAAATTTTTATTATATTGTTTTATTTTGTTATGAATTACTGGAAACACATTGAAACATATTGCTGAGAGCCCTTCACAGTATGGAATAATGGGGTGGGAAAGCTTAGAAGAAGGGAGCCTTAGCAAAGAGAAATTGCTGTTTGATAGAACTGTACTCCTGAATAAGGAATTGAAAAAATTAAGTTGTGGTAACTTATTCCATTAAGGGGTAGTATTTTCTCTTTTTGAAATAAGGGCTGGTAGCATCAATGGCCCCATGCAGTCAACTTAGGGCACAATAAATTTGACCACTCCTGTTGTTTTCTTTCTCTTTATCCATTTCTTTTGATACAGTTAAAATATATTTGTATAATTAATTTGATGTGACTGAAGCAATATTTTTATCTAAGTACACAACTGATAGGAGCTTATGTATAGTCTCTAAACCACTGGATAGTGGATAGATCCTTCTCCTTTTTCCTTTTCTATGTTGGATATTCATAGATACTTTGAAAAAGAGTAATGTGCCCATGAGAGAAGAAAAAGAGTAATGTGCCCATGAGAGAAGCATGTGAAAGAGGTAATGAGGCTGCAGGTTTTCACTGGGGAATCTGGTTAGGACTGGGAATGGGTGGAGCAAGGGAGATGGGAAGGGGAGCCCAGGAACTAAAGAAAAGCATTCAGGAAAGGGGGTTAAAAACTACAAGGAAACAAATTGTAAGTATTATTGACAATATGAAAATAATCACTTTGACCATAAAAGTCATGAGCAATGTGATAAAGTGACTGAGATTGTTTAAACTGATAAAGGAGTTAAAACCAATAATAACATTATTGCAAGAAACACATAAGACAAAAGAATCTGATGGATTTTTAAACAGCACAATGTGGGGCAATAAATTCTTTGGTCCAACATTGAATAAAACAGGAAAGGTGTGGTGGTTCAAATGGATATTCAGATGTAAACTTAGACCCGAGTAAGATTTTAAAAGACAATGGAAATCTATTTTTGTAGAGACTCTGTAGGATAATAACAGGAAAATCTCCCTGGCTTCAATATACATCCCTAAAGTGGGGCAACTGGACTTCATACAGAAGTTTTTTGGAAGAAAAAAGCTTCTGGAAATTTAGGGCCAAATTTAGACTAGAAAGAAAATTAAATAAAAAAACTTCCAGCCCATTCCCAATGGTACCTGAAAAAAGCACTTACAACTCCCCAACGTCTCCTGGTTACTATGGTACCAGGTACATTAATATGGCAAAAGCATTTTCAGGCTCAGGGAACTAGAAATCAATCTGAAAGGTTTTATTTCTGTATTTTATTTTAGATTCAGAAGATAAAAAAGTTTGATATCTAAACTATGTGTGATTTTGATCCACATATGGATATGAGAACTAAAAACACTCCGACAAATATGGGAAATAAACTTGAAAATCACCATAGATAAAGACAGATGGAACTCTTATGGGATAAATTCCCTTATAAAGCCATTTCAGCAAGATTTAGCAAAGTGACCATTAAATTTATTCATAAATTGTCCTCACCTGCTTGTTGTAGGAGATGCCGGAAATATGTGAAGGTGGCAAATTTGGGAGAATCTATTTTCCTGGATATATTTTAACCGTGTTTAGACCTGTTAAGCAGTGTTACAATTCTGTTAAAACTTCCAAACGTGGCTTTTCATTATTTATGAAGGCGAAAATTCAAGCTTCGTATACAAAGACCTAATCAGGCATCTTGTGGTAGCTGTAACAATGTTGATTCCAAGGGGATGGAAAGATGCTAAGGTATTAACTCGAAACAATTGGAACAATGTAGTTCTGGAGACTACACTTCTTGGAAAATTCACACAAAGTTTGCAAGTAACTAGAGGTCAAAAAAGAGAAACTTGCCACTGACCGGTGGTTGCTTCTCCAATATATGAAACAAAGATTTTAATGGCAGGCTGGTTCCTGCTGCATTCCACTTTATATGGTAGCAGTTATTATAAGGTTTAATTGTTTCAGAGCACAGACTGTTATTACCCTGAAGTTCTTAATGTCATCCTGATGTATTTTGCCAGATTTCTCCCTCTGTAATTGGGTGTGTGTGTGTGTTTGGGAGCATCAGCGGGGGTTGAAATGTATAACTAAAAGCAATGAAAATATTTAAATAAAAAAACAAGTAATGCTGCATACACAACAACCCATTTACAGCACAAAAATGCAGTTTTTATCAATCTAGGATAGAGCCAGCTACACTCAGCATGCTGTTTTCAACACAGCTTCATTCTGCTGTCCACAAGGGTGGGTATGTACTTGATGTGTGTTTCAAAACACTCCTTGATTAGTTCATCATTGCCCTTGTGTCCCGTGCTGCAAGTGAATGAAGAAGAAAGTGGCGATTGCAATCTTGCTATGTACCCACACAATGTCATTGGGCGGGTGTGGATACACTTCCCATTGCTGGTTCCTCCTACATTTCCTCCTGTTTTCAATTGGACACTAAGGGAACCAATCAGCAATGGGTTCTTAATTGTGGAATGAAACCAGATTCTCAAGAAGTGCTTTTCAGCAGCAAGAAGTATACAGTAGATCTAGATTGTTTGCAAACAGGGGGGGGGGGGGAACACCAAATACCCAGTGTCCAATGATTCAAAAATATGCATCCTATATCAGTTCCAGTGTTGTTATTGTTTATTTTTTTGTGACTCGTTAGTCTGGAGAGAGCGCTAAACTACAAGCTTGGGTTGCGAAGCCAAACTATTACTTAGCTCAGCATGACACAGCAGCACAGTGAACCAAAAGGAGTGACGTTGATTTGCATTGAGCAATGGTTTGGCAGAGTGTGATGTGTGAATGGGGCCATGCTTCCTTGTGCCTTATAAACATGTCACTTTACTTCATTCAAGTACAGTGCTGTAGATAACTGCATGTAAATAAGAACTGGCTTTTATTACCAAGCACCAGATGTGTTTGTCTGGGCTATTTAGTTAGCACTCAGCAGTAGCAATCAAAATTTAAACTGCTAGTACAACAGTTATCATAGACCACATGTTCTGTTTAGCTTTACTCTTTCATTATGCTGATTGGAGGCCAGACCTGAGCTGTAACTTATCAACATTGCCAGAATAAAGGTAGCATGTCATAGACAAGTGCTCTGGAAAATTGCTGGTGTTATAATCTGTATTGCTGTAGTTCTTATGTCCTTTGGGTGGTTTCACAGCAGTGCCATTAACTTCCATGCTGGAGATGAATAAAAATGTTTTCCTCTCCTGGGAAAATCTAATACACAAATCCTTTCTCTACCCATCAGTGCTCCCAAATGTCTGAAGTATCCCTATTCTGAGTTATGTTTTCACATGCAATCTCTGCATTTTGATCTTGTATATGTAGCTGATGTATTTAATCCTTTGGTAAGAAAATGATGTGCAACAGAAGTCTAAGACTTTAGATTAGATACATAGAATTAGAATGCTTAAGACTAAAGGACCTCAGGCTTTTCTTCTGAGATTAAGGAACAAATACTCCATCAAAATACACACAAGCCTATCACTATCACGCTTGATGAGCATCCTAGACAGCTCCTAGTCTTGTGCTATGAAAAACAAACAAAACTTAAACCACACAAAGCATGGTAATATATACAACAGGGGATATTGGCTACGGCTAATGAGGTATCTGGCATGGATGCAAGACTTCCATTACTTAATGCAAGTCAGAAGAAAAGATGTATTCTTGTGTACTTCCACACCACCAGTCCAATATCAGTGAGACTTACTCTCAGGAGAATGTGGGTAGGATTGCACTGTAAGTGGTAGTAGCAAAGGGTAAGCCCCTCAACCCATCACTACACAAGGGTAGAAGCAAGTGGTATTAAACCCTATTTGATTTTTCATGACGAACCCCCTCCCATGAAATACTTTTGGGGAATTGAGATGTTGTATTGTATGTTAGCTCTACTCATGTTCTTAAATGGTTGCTGAGGCAGCTAGGCACACTGTCCCTGTCCTCCCCAACAAACCTTCCCACACTGAACTTAAAGGTCTATAGGGTTTCGTTGCGCTCAGCTAAACAGGGTTGCAGTTGTCTGTGTGATCAGGAACCAGGATTTCCAGTTATAGGATAGCCTATAATTAAGTTGAGCTGTCTGTGCTTATAATCCTCCTTCACATTGTTCCCTCTCAACGTGGGAAGGTGAAGCTGAAGCTTCTACCTATAGATATGCATGCTTTAGGGATGTTGGAGGAATACATTGAAAATCCTTCACCTGCCAGGTTGACCCTCATCAAACTCTTGCTACACACACACACACACACACACACACACACAAACAAACAAACACACAAACACCATCCCCACATGTTATCAAAACACACAATGTCTAAAATCAGTACCAATAAAATCCATAGAACAGGTGTTCATTACCCCCATGTTTCCTAAATCTACCGTATCTCTGAAAAATAAATAAGGCATAAAATGATCAAACTTATATTATTATTATTATTATTAATAATAATAATAATAATAATAACAACAATAATAATAATAATACCCCACCCATTTGGTTGGGTTTCCCCAGCCGCTCTGGGTGGCTCCCAGCTGAATATTAAAAACACACTACAGCATTAAACATTAAAAACTTCCCTAAAGCCTTCAGATGTCTTTTAAAAGTGAGATAGTTGCTTATTTCCTTTATATCTGATGGGAGGGTGTTCCACAGGGTGGGTGCCACTACCGAGAAGGCCCTCTGCCTTATATTGAGCGGCATCATAAGGTCAGAAAAATAGAAGTGAACTAGTGCCACACTACAAAACAACACCAACCAATTAACAGTTTAAGAACATCAAAGTGCTTTGGGAAAAACAAATACTTTCCTAACCCTTCTACATTCCAGTGGCTTCCTGCCTCTTGAAACCATTTCCTCTAAGAAATGTTGCATTGATCTCATGTTATTTATTTGGTGTGGGGGAAGCTCCTCTCCAAAATTATCCTGGTCAAAAAGATTTTATTTTTGGCCTACTCCATATTGTACTACAGATTTGGAGAAGCTACTTGTGGGAGCTGGACAATTAGGTTGGTTGGCTTTTGGTCACTTAGCAGGTGTATGTGCAAAATTTCCCACGCACAGTCTCATTTTCCACATGTTCTAATGCTCATAAGTTGCATTCCATCAAGTGGCCTCATCTTAACCCATATCATGTGTCTTGCCTCTTTATTTCTGATCTCCTAATGTGAAAGAACAAAGAACAAATGAAGAGGAGGAGTAATATGTCTATTTAATATATTTTGTATGATTCTAGGAAAATTAATTGCCAGTTATTAATTGCACATACACATGCACATCTGTGGCCATCAGAGATATTTTTCTTGCCTCACCTGCTTTCATCCTTCTCTTCCCTCTTGCCCTTTCTTTCTCTTTTATTTTCTTTCCTTGCTTCGCTGTAGATTCACACTGTTGTACAAAAAGAGGGGAAAAGGACCCTCTCCCCCACTAGTAAATAAATTATGAATAAAATACCATTTATTTTTAAATACCAGAAGGCCTGTGCAGCTAAACTGTAATCCTGCCCTGCTGCAAAGACTTTTGCTTAATGTATTTCTGCAGGTCACCAGCATGTAAGTGATAAATTGGAAAAGTTTCAAGGGACTATTGACAGTCGCTTGTGGGTGGTTTTCACACTGCTACGGTGCTGTACCTGTTTAATTTAATGGATACATCTGTTCCTTATTGGCTTATAAATTTCAAAGTCACTCTAATGTCAAACTTAGATGCAGGTTGTGTTGTAATATGACTGTGCATGACAGGTTTATGCACTGTAGCAACAGAGTTCATTTTTTCTTACTGCCCAAGGGAAGATGATGGATGCCAACAACCTCTCCATACAGTGACAGATTCTAAAAGACATCAGTCATTCAGTAGTTAACCCTATTCAGAGTGTTCCTTGCCATTTCAAGTGTAGCCATCCAAAGGATCACTTATATTCAGTGTGGTTTTGATGATAAACGTAAGAGACGGCATCTTTTAAAAACCATCATTTTCTTTTCGCGTATCTTCACATAATGGGACGACCTCAATTTATAAAATAAAAATATGCAAAAGTTATATACAGTGGGCCTGTAACATATGTGGAGGTTATGTTCCGGGGATCATGCCTAAATTCAAAACTGTGTACAGTGATACCTCAGGTTACAGACGCTTCAGGTTACATACGCTTCAGGTTACAGACTCTGCTAACCCAAAAATAGTGCTTCAGGTTAAGAACTTTGCTTCAGGATGAGAACAGAAATCGTGCTCCGGCGGTGCTGCGGCAGCAGGAGGCCCCATTAGCTAAAGTGGTGCTTCAGGTTAAGAACAGTTTCAGGTTAAGAACGGACCTCTGGAACGAATTAAGTGCTTAACCTGAGATACCACTGTATAGTCAAAACCCATTTGGTTCAATGGTGGGTGGGATTGCCAAAGTCATTTTTCCTGGAATCCTACCCTATTTCCATTTTTTAAAATATAATTTTTTATTTTATCTTTTGCCATGTGTAAAGCTGAATACACATAATTTAAATGCACACAGTTTGTGGGCTTAGTGTACAAAACAAAAGAGCTATAAGCACTTTACAACACACTATATATAATATTCATTAAAATATCAATAAAAATAAATCAACATGAAAAAATATGAAATAAAATCAGGCAAAAATTGCATGCCTCACTAGGCTTGCTGGAACGAAAAGGTACTTAGCAGGCACCAAACACAATACAGTGAAGGACCTGCCTACTATCAATGGGCAGGGAGTTCTGAACTGTAGGTGCCGCCAGACTAAACGATCAAGTTGTTGCAAGTATGGAGGAAACAATTGGACCAAATGACCCTTGTGGTCCCTTCCAATTCTATGATTCCATATGGCACTTTTAAAATGGCCAGTTCCACAAATATAAGCAGTCTAATGGGCACATCTTTCTGGCCACAAATTTAGCATTACAAAATTCTCCTTCCTCTTAATGAGTTTTATGCAATCCAGGCCATTAGTCAATGCAAGAGAACAGCATCAGTGTTTTGGAGGGAGCGTATTAGAGGAGCCATATGTTTGGCCCTCAAGAACTTACTATTCACCTGGCAATCTATGAATAAGGCACTGCCCAATTACAGGCATCCTAGCCCTACACGATAAATGGTGCATGGACTTAACAAGTAAAAGATGCTGGCATTACCTTTTTTAACAAATAAAAAGCAAACTATTTTTTTGAGGCACTAAAGACTGACGCATTCATCTTGCAGTATATGGGAGGTTACATAGGTAACAGCCTGCATCCCCCAGTGCATGGCTGGGACACATTAACAAATTTCATGCATGTAATTAAATAGATAGTTGCCTATATGAAAGGATATACTACAGTGGGATTTCTCCCCCCCCCCGCATTTTTTTATTTTAAGTTTTTAAGGTTCTATACTCACTCACTTGGGATAAAGCATCATGGAACTCAATAGCACTTATTTCTGAATACCTGTTATACGATTGCAGTGGTACCTCAGTTTAAGAACAGTCCAGTTTAAGAACAATTTGGTTTACAAACTCAGCAAAACCAGAAATAGTGTCTTGGTTCGAGAAATTTACCTCGGTCTAAGAAAGGAATCCAAACGGTGGAAGGGCCTCATTAGGGAAAGTGCACCTCAGTTTAAGAACAGTTTTGGTTTAAGAACGGACTTCCGGAATGGATTAAGTTTGTAAACCAAGGCACCACTGTACACTGTAATGCAGCAATTGCTTTTGGATGCAATGCATCCTTTTCACTGCAGAGTAGCACATATTTATAGATGGGGGGAGGGGGAATCTGCAGAAATTTAAGATAAATTTCATGTTGCTGTTTCTAATACAGTACTTCCCAACTGCTCAGAGTTATTGATTAGCCTCTGGTTACAATGGTTTGTAAACATCAAGGAAATATAGAGGATTGATTTTTCTCTATGAAATGCATCAGCTGGTGAGCGCAGATCCTGAAACTTTCAAGAGTCTCTTTATCAAGCTGCAGGCACTTCGAAGTGTTTTCATTCAAAAGGTGCTAGTAGAGTAAACCTTTAAAAAAGACCAACCAACCCCCCCCCCCCAAAGTCCTTTTTCAGTTTTTGCCCCAGGATCACGACAAAATGTAATGAATGGTGTGGATGTGAAGCCAAAACAATGACTAGGAAAAGAACTTGAAAGGTCTCTTGTGTCTACTCATTTCCCCTGCATATTCTCTAATTTCCCTATGGGTGTGGTAAAGGGTCACACAATCTAAGTTAATTATATGGACTCTTACTTTACTTGGCCGCACCCATTCATATCCTTGCCTTCCTCCAAGGAGGCCAAGGCAGCAAAACTGTCACTACTAAAACAACACAATTAACCCTTCTGAAAACAGTTTAGAAAAAATGCAATCGCTTACCCTCAAACTAATGATGTCAGGGTTGCCGGAGACTGGACTTTCAACCTTCAAATGCTTGGGGAAACAGGTGTTTAGATTTTTCCGTAAATGTTAACAGTGAGAGAGACTGACACACCTCACAAGGGAGAGCATTCCTCAAATGGGGAGCCACCACCAGTAAAATACAAATATTTAGCGATAATGGTGGAAGGTGAATCAGCTGTGGTTAAATATTAAGGGGAGGTAACTTTTTACACCTGGATTTATATCTGAGATCCTTTAATCGGAGATATATGTGGAACTGATCTTGGGGCCTCAATGATATATGTGCAACATATTGCTTTACCATTGAGCTATTGCTCCCTTCTGACTCTTTAAGAACTCATAGATGAAATTTGGTAAGCCTAAGCATATTTGATTTTAAACATAATCAGATGTTAAAGAGTTGAGATACTGTGAATCCTATCCTGTCCTTTACTGAATTATATTGGTTATATTAAGAAAATACAGATTTCACCTTAATATAGCCTCATGGTATATAGTTTTCACATATATGATTTGACTTGTCTGACCTATAAGTCAAACCCAAGAGACAGAAGCAAAGTGAAGGTTTCATTTATTTATTTTAATGATTTTGCAGTTTGAAAATGAGGCTGACTGGATAACACTGCCTGTCTCATTAAAAATCTTGCAATGTAAACAATTTCACACAGCTTGTAAACTGTGGGTTGGAATGTTGTTGTTTTTTGAGGTGATTTAAAAATAAGACCCAGTTTATAGCCTTTGGTTTATCTTTTGCAGAATTGCAATTGCATAGCACAGATTTCATCCCCGACCAAATCCTGCAGTGTCAGATGAGCATCTTACAAACACCCTAATGATTTAGTTGAAAAGCTCCCTGCTCTACAAGCTCAGCCACATCCAATCACCAACTCTGATCAAACATGCAGGTTTCAATACGCCTGACATAGACCTTGATTTCCCAGGTGACAATAGAGACACCACAAGATTTCAAATCCACAGCCATCAACATTCTAGAACTGCATGGGAATGAGCAAGTGGGTTTCCTTGCCAAAGACTCATGAATACTTCAGAGAAAAGAGTAAAAGTAGTTCCTCTTTCTTTCTCCTAGAGAAACTTGAGCAAAACGACTTGAAATAAAATGTCAAAGGCAGAAATTTTCATCATATCACTCTGCTATGGAGTAAATAAAAAGTGTATTTCCACTGGGTGTATAAGCTAATCACAAACAATTGGGCTTGTAATCAAAAGGCTTCATTTTCAATTCATCAGATACCTTCATCCAAGCAAATCTCCTTTTAGCAAGCTCAAGACACATGCAGATTCATATTGAGCCCAGCAGTAATTCATGTTTTAATAGCAATTCATACAATATGCTCTCATCAACAATGCCAAAATACATTTGCCAAAGGTGTTCAAATAAAAGTGAAAAAAAGAAGCATGGGATATTTTTCTAGAGACCATATGCTTTTAATATTAAAACAAAGGCTTTTTTCAGGACGCGTTCCCTTATAATGGAGTATTTGCAGTGCTTGGGGATGCCTTATATTTTGCTTCAACGTTTACAAGAAAAAAATAGCCTTGTGCTATATAATTTCCATTTCAGCCTTCTAGCTCTTTGCTCATATTGTGAAGCACATGTTGCTTTTATTTCTGAAGACCCTTAGTGATTTGTCTCATGAGATTATTTGTCCACAGAAACTCTGAACCGTGCCAATGGATATTTACACCTCCTCAAACTATTGCTGATTGTCTCCCTATTTGCTTGAGTAGCAGTTTGCACATCCAGCTGCTAGTCTTGGAAAGTTTGGCACTAATAGCACACAGTACTATTTAGTCCTATACAAAGGCTGTAGAGAGGTGAAACTGGCAAGCTGCAGGTTTTGTCCTCGGAGGCCAAAGAAGCCTCTTCATAGGGATGAAAATTGACATTACATTTGACTCTTCCATCAGTTTCACCTCAGCAGCTTGGGCCCTGGTAACTGTGTACCAGAGCTTCCAAGAGCAATGCTGAAAGTGGGAGGAATATTTGTCAATCTCTTCACTGTAGATGGGAAATTGATAAGGCATTGAAAACCCATTAGTTTCACCTGTACAGCTGAAATATTCCTTCAGAGTGAAGGAATAAAGAGAGGAGGAGCTTGTGCATATTTCAATCTCCCTTTTGCTTCCTTTTGCAGTTTCACATAGAAATCCCTGATTTTGTGAAAAATACTTCTAATCCCCTCTGAACACTATGTGCAAGGATTTGTGCATCCAGCCAAAGATAGCTCTGGAACTAATTTGCATAGTTCTGTTGGGATTCAGAACTTACAGGGTTAAGTTGTTCTGAGTAGTGCCTCCCATTCTGACGTGTGGAAGGAGGGAGGAGCTCTACTTGTTGTTCTCTCTTGGTCTCTGGAAGAGACGGACGCCATGAATGCTAGCAGTCCAGGAGAATCCGAGAAATGCTGAGCTGTAAATATTTGCTGCAATAAAGAACTGAAAAATTTGGACACACAGGTGCTTGGTGTGTTTGTCTGGATTTGAAGCAGGCTGCAACGGTTTTTTGTTCCGCTGTGTTTTTACTCTGCAAGGCGAAACCGGAGAGGAGAAGGTCTGCGCAGCTTGGCTAAGAAGTGTGCCGGACCGCAATACACTGGGGCTAATTGGGGCCATAAAGTAATTAGCCAATTAAGATCTTATCACAGGTTATGGAGGACCTAATTACTGCTTATAAAACTGTTGCTGAAAGTCTGCCGGTGCTTTGAAGTCAGCTTGCTCTGCTGGGAAGACGCTACCGAAGCGGAGGTCTGCGTTCTGTGTTTTGCCTGCTGCTAAGAGGCAAGAGTTGCTGAGAGCTGAGAGCTGAGAAAGCAGCTGAAAAATCGGGTGCCGGAGAGCTGACTGGTTTTACGTGAGTAGCAGCTGGGGCCCCGGGAAAGAGGAGAGAATGGCAGACAGCCAGGTCCTTGAGGACGTTCCGCTTGAAAAGCTCACTTTAAGAAGTTGGGCAACCTGGTCCAGAAGAGTAAGGGGTTGGTTTCTGGTTACTGGGCTTTGGGACGTAAGCCAGAAAGAGCCACTTCCCCTGAATCCAGGTCCTGAAGGGACAGACATTGCAGGCTTTGAGGCTGCGTTGCCTGAAGATAGCCAGCAGAGAATGCAAAGAGAGCTTGCTATGCTGAAAGCATGTGTACATGCATCACTCTTGCCTAGTTTGGAAGGCGTAAAGTCAGCAAGGGCTGCCTGGGAGGTGCTGAGAAGTTTGTGTGAAACTTCAGCAGGAGGCCAGGGCCCTGGAGAAGTCATGAAGAGCCTGGAAATGGCTGTAGCCCCAGTCCCTGAGGTGCAAGTCGGGGGGGCTGAGAGTTCCAAAGGCAAGTTTCAAAAGTTTTCCACTGTGAGTGCTGAAGTGAAATGCAGTTTCAGCGAGGGCAGGGCTGGCACAGAGGGCTCTTCCGGAAGAAGGGGGGCCAGGCCAGCTGAAAGGAGCCCTGGGCAGTATTTTTCCACTGGGGATCATCGTCAGCCAAAGTCTGGAAGGCTGCGGAGAGCTAGACGCTTCAAGGTCGGCCACCTGGACAAAGTGAAGATAAGGCCTAAAGGGTCGCGTGGGAACGCAGAGGCCAGGCAACGGAGGAGGCTACTTCTACGGAAGCTGCCAAGGTCCTGAGTAAGGGGGAGTTGGTTGCCAAGACAAACAGAGAGAACTGCTGCAGAAGCCCAAAGAGGGGGGGCAGCGAGACGTTTGTTGCTATGGCGTTGTTTGAGGACAGCTCTGAGAGAGACACTGACTTACGCTTTGTAATCGACTCAGGAGCTAACTGCAACCTGATTCCAGAGACCCCTGCAGTCGAGATGTGGAATTGCACGGCAATTCCGGCTGGGAAAACTGTTCAGTTTGCAAATGGAAAAAAGAAAAATGTGACTAACGTTGCAAATGCCTTTTTTTCTGTTTTGCAGGAGCAGATGGAAGTTTGCATTGTGCCGGGAGTGCAACACTGTATTTTATCTGTGCCTTATTTGTTGAAAAAGGGGTTTAAGGTTTGCTTTGAACACGATTTTTGTACAATCTCCAAAGGAGGGAAGCAACTGGTCAGAGTTGCAAAGGGGCAGAATGATCTCTTCATTCTTAAAACGTCTCTGGAGGGTGAGGGGAAGGTTGAGAAAGCACAAGCCCTGCGTGCTACAGTTCCCACTCATGTTTCATGTTCTTGTGCTTGGCATAAGAAGACAGCTCATGCTTGTCTTGAAGAACTACAGGTGCTACCTGAAGTTAGCGAAGGCTGTAGAATTGAGGAATGTGCAAGAGTCCTAGATTGTCAGGCTTGCAGACAGGCAAAGGTAAGAGGGTGCAGTTACCCCAGGGTGGAGAGGGTAACCACAAAACCTTTTGATCTTGTGCACATAGATCTGTTGGGTCCCATGAAGGAACCAAGTTTGGGAGGGGCCAGGTTTCTGCTGACGCTGCAGGATGATTTTTCGCAGAACACCTGGACACATGGTCTCAAATCCAAGGAAGATGCAGCACAGCTGATTAGACGTTGGATTGAGGAGGTGGAACTAAGGTTCTCCACGAAAGTGCAGGCAATCGCTAGTGACAGAGGCGCACAGTTTACTGGGTCTGCTTTGCAGAAGTTCTTTCACAAGAAAGGGATAAGTCACACAGTGACTTCTCCTCAACAGAGGGGGGTGGCAGAGCTAAGAAGTGAGGCTCTGGTTAAAGCTGCACAGGTGATGCTGTCAGATTCTGGGTTATCTCCAAGGTTTTGGATGGAGTCAGTTAAATATGTGAGCTTCACCTGGAATCGGTCCTACAATTCAGTGGTAGGAGACACACCATTTTTCATGCTTCACGGGAGGAAACCTCAGGTTCACTTCCTCCGTGCGTTTGGATCAACGGCCTCGGTGCCGGTGCCTGAAGCTTTGCGAGGGCCAGGCGGACCCAAGTTCCAGGAAATGATCTTCTGTGGGTATGAGCCAACGGCTCGTGCATGGAGGTTTGCGTACCCGTCAGGTGATCAGAGTAAGCTGCTGATCAGTAAACACGCTGAGTTCTATAAGCAGGATGAAAAGTCAAAGACTCCTGCCAGACGTGATATTCTTTCAGAATGTCTTTCTGATTCAGAGCAGGAAGGTTCTGATGAGGAGGAAGGAGAGCCAGGGGCTGAGTCTGCTGATGACGATCAGCTCACTGACCAAAGTCAGGAGCAGGATGGGGCATCTCCGCAAGTTGTAAAAAGAGAGCCCAAGAGTGAGCCTAGTTCTCCTGTGAGGGTAATGCAAAGGATTCAAAGACGCGTTAAGTCAGAGGGGGAATCCCGGGATGCAGAGGACACACCTGCTGACCACAGTGAGTCAGAGGAAGTGCCTGAGTTTGTGCCCAGGCGGTCCAGTCGCACAACGAAGGGAATTCCACCTGAGAGGTATCAGGCCACAGGTGCGTGGGTAAGTTTCGCACAGTGCGAATCTGAGAGTTGTGAGGATGTTCCACAGATGCCTAACAGGAACGCCAGGAGAGGGCGCAAGGCATTGGGGAAGGGATTGATCTCACAGAGGTCTGCAAAGGTACATCCACAGGTCTTGTCAGAATACTCGGCAAGAGGGGGTGTTGGGATTCAGAACTTACAGGGTTAAGTTGTTCTGAGTAGTGCCTCCCATTCTGACGTGTGGAAGGAGGGAGGAGCTCTACTTGTTGTTCTCTCTTGGTCTCTGGAAGAGACGGACGCCATGAATGCTAGCAGTCCAGGAGAATCCGAGAAATGCTGAGCTGTAAATATTTGCTGCAATAAAGAACTGAAAAATTTGGACACACAGGTGCTTGGTGTGTTTGTCTGGATTTGAAGCAGGCTGCAATGGTTTTTTGTTCCGCTGTGTTTTTACTCTGCAAGGCGAAACCGGAGAGGAGAAGGTCTGCGCAGCTTGGCTAAGAAGTGTGCCGGACCGCAATACACTGGGGCTAATTGGGGCCATAAAGTAATTAGCCAATTAAGATCTTATCACAAGTTCCTCCTTAAAAAACCAAGTATAGTTTCTCAAATTTTCAGGATTGTAGTTAAGCCAAAGGAAGTGTGTCTTCTCAGGCCCGTGTTGGCCTATTTATTAGATTTCTTATCTGCCCTTTACCGCAAGGTCTCGGGATGACTCAAAACATCAGAACACAATTATCAAACAATTAAAAGTTGCAACCATAAAACAAGAAAGGTTTAAAAAGCGGTTCGAAACAGTTCTATATAGAAAAAAATAAAGGCAAACCTTTTAAAACAAGTGCATGTATCAAAACGGTTACAAATAGTTCTAGTACATTGGTACCTCGGGTTACAAACGCTTCAGGTTACAAACACTTTGGGTTACAAACTCTGCTAACCCAGAAGAAGTACCTCGGGTTGAGAACTTTGCCCCAGGATGAGAACGGGAGGCTCCATTAGCGAAAGCGAGCCTCAAGTTAAGAACGGTTTCAGGTTAAGAACAGACCTTCAGACCAAATTATGTTCTTAACCCGAGGTACCACTGTACAGAGACAAGACTGGAATAAAGTCTTGTTGAAAGGAGAATCTGGCGCCAAAAAGAGGACAGCCTGTTTAATATGAATTAGTAGAGAATGCTGAAGGGGAGGTCACTTTGAAGTTTGGTCAGCTTAACCTGAGGAGCTCCAACCATATATTTTGTAATGCCTTTTAGTTGGCATACACATCCCCATTGTAAGCATGTGTAGGGTGCAGAAATGTGAAGAATTGGATTTAAGACTGGAAGGAATGAGAGTAACTAGCTTCTCATTGAGATCCAGGAGCAAGATGGAGATTAGAAAAATCTCTGTATATAAACGTGATTAGAGAATATCTTTTTCTATAATCATTTCTATAGAACAAAACTGAAGAACAAAAGGATCTTACAAAGTCACTGTTTCACTGTGTAAACAAAGTGGTTGCTTGTTTGTGGCAGCCAGGGAGGAAACCATAAAAAATCAACAAGAAGCACAAGCTTTTGAAAACAAATCTATTATCATACTTTTTTTAAAAAAAGAAATGTATAATGGTCTCTATTATTTGAGAAGCTTTCTTCCAATTACTGCTAGGAACAGGAATTCTTTTCAAGCCTTTTGAACTGTTAAGTATAGGGTGGTGCTTATTTTCTGCTAACCTTGGATTATTTGTATTTTCTGTTTACATAAATGTTTTGTTTTGAATGCTTCCACGAAGCCCACGAAACTTTTCAGTGTACTATTAAACCAGTGATTTAGCAGGGATCATTTTAACTGACTCTGAAGATTCCCCCCCCCAAAAAAAATAGGACTTAAACGAAAGCATACATGGAAGGCAGAAACACATGCAGTTTCATTTTAGATTCAAACGCACACAAGATGGGCATGGGACAGCCTTTTTGGGGCTACACCATTTATTGCTGAAGAGGGGGTTCCATTTTTGAATGCTCTGTAAAACGAGAAGTGCCATGCACATGGAAAGCTAGGGTGTCATGGAGAAATATTTTAGCTTAGCGTCTCTGACTGTAGCAAAGAGAATTGAGGCAACAACAGAAGCAACCTCAACTAACCTGCAACCCCCAGGAAAGGAGGACATGATAGAGTTAGATTGCCTATAATAAAGTGTGGGCAGTCGTGATATATTTTGTGGTTGATGCTAGACTTAGAATGTGTTCAGTGTTCAGTTTGAGGAGGGGCTATGCACCTGAATGCTAGGCATATCTTGTTGGATATACAGTATAGCAAGACAATTTATAAAGGAGTAAATTTGTTAGGATTTTCAAGTATGGTTGGGAAACTGGATATGTGATATTTGTGAATAGTGAATAATCATTTAAATTTAATCTACAGAGAAGTGCCAGGCAACAAAATATATCTGTTCAAAATGTATTTGGAACCTTTTTTTGAGCAAGAGAAAGGATAACTCTACAATAAAAGGGCAAAAGATGGGCAAACATAAAGGTAAACTTTGCAGCAATGCAGATGAGGTAGCTTTAATACGTATCAAGCCTGAAAATTCATTCTTGGAATTATGAAAGTTTAGCAAGGTCTTGAGTTATAAAATACATTAGTAAATAAAATAATACTTGACTTTTCATTTATTAGAGGGGCAATCAAAATATTGAAAGAAAACAAAAAAAATCTGGATCTAAAACACTAAAATATTTAGGTATTTGTTTTTCAAATGCTAGCAAATAACTCAAATGATTGAATTATCACACTGAAGAAGAAGAAGAAGAAGAAGAAGAAGAAGAAGAAGAAGAAGAGGAGGAGGAGGAGAAATGTTGAACTGGAAAGATGGAGATTGGTAAAGTTATTCTTTGCTAGAAAAGGATGTTAGCTGTTAAAATGCTCAGGGGGAAGGATCTGAATACGATTGGAGGACTTTCAGACTGGAGACTTTTTGGTTAAGAACTCTTGAACAACCTTGAAAAAATAATTTGGCAGCAATTTTTATGCCACATATTCACCATAAATATTTCCCAATAATATATGATTATGCCTAAAAGCTCAGTAACTATCAGAAACAATAAAATCAAAAAAGGACAAAGTGATAAAATAAATAAATTGGGGCCGGGGAATCCATGCTGGTCATATTTTTCCACCAATGCACACTAAAAACCTGGACACTAACCATATTTTGCAGGCAAAGCTACCTATGTCATACTCAAGAGCACTGGAATCAATAGACTAAAGTAATTTATGCTTATATGCTTATTGATTTCAATGGACGTACTCTGGGGATGGCTAGCACTGCATATCACCCATTGACTTCAGTGAGTTCTAGATCAGGTCCTTACATATAACATTTATCTTAGGCAGCCACCAAAGTTCAGATTTAGAAATTTGCTTTGCTTTTGAGTCTTTGCTGTTTGAATATTCTCTTATTTAATATTAGCAAGGCCATAGTTAAGAAAGGTTTAATAGCATGCTAAAAGGAAAATCAAACACAAAGGTTAAGTGGATTGATTTTTTGATTGACTTTATTAAATTTATATGCAGCCCTTCTAACCAGTAAGGCGTTCAAGGTGGTTCACATTAAAAATACAATAAATCAGCCAAGCATAAACTTTTTAAAACCATGCCATTAAAACCAATAAATCTGTGTTAACACAACAGCAAATACATTATTTGTCCAGTTCCTTCAGAAGTCCTTTGTAACAACCCCATCTTTGTTGCATATTAGACAGTAACCTCCTCAGGGCAGCATCTTCTGCTTGTGAGCTAACATACCATTTATTATGTAGGGCTAGGGTGCCTGTAATTGGACTGTGACTGATCCAGAGATTGCCAAGTGAATGGTAAGTTGTTGAGGGCCATACAACCACTATGGCTCCTCTGAGATGCTCTGTTCAAAGCACTGATCCTGTTCTAAGTAACTCTTGCATTGACTAATGGCCTGGACTAAATAAAACTCATTAGCAGAAAGGAGAATTTTGTCATGCAGGTGGGTAGATGATGCAAAAGGGAGGAGGCTAACCTTTGGTCCTCCATATGTTGCTAGACTACAAATCCCATCATTGGCCATATTGGCTGGGGCTCAAGCAGCTGTAATAATAATAATAATAATAATAATAATAATAATAATAATAATAAATTTTCATTTATACCCGCCCTCCCCAACAAAAACAGTTGATTAAAATATAAGTTAGAATACAGTTTAAAATGCAGCTTAAAATAGATGTAGAATAGATGAGAGAAGCAGCTTCAGAAACAAGGATGAGAAGTTGAAAGGGGGCATTAGTAATTGCTTGGAGTAGGAAGGAGAATGTTTTAGGGGTTGTTGTGGAGGTGGAACAGAGGTTTTGGCAAGTGGAACAAGCAGGGAGCAAAGCCTCTTTTGTGTCTCTCTGTATCTGTGCACAGGCTTTTTTGCCTTGCTTCTCTTGCAGTGGTGGCGGCTGCAGGAGTCGGGGTGGAATGGAAGGGAGAAAGACTTTCTTCCCATTGTCTCCCCCACCCGGCCGTCATTGGTATTGGTTGCAGGGGGAGTGTTGGAAGGCTTGCAGATCTGACCATGTGTGGACCTTTTCAACCTCAGACGCTGGAGGATGACAGGATCAGTGAGGAGAAGATTACTGCTTCCCCTTTCCACCTCATGCCATTGCTGCATAGCCCAAGGCCAGTCAGCTTGCCCTTCTGTGTGACTTCCTCATCTCAAACTGCTCCTCCTGTCTCTGTTCATGGTAATCAAAGACAACAACAGATTCAGAGGGTGGCTGTGGAAAAGGAAGGCAGCCAGTAGTAGTGCCGGAAAGCCTGGAGGTTCAGATCACCTGGGCTGCCCACCCACTACCTTTCATCACACTGTTGACAGTGCCTCCTGTTGGTGGCCAAGTGAACTGAAGCATGATGATACTCTTACCTGTTTATTAGATGTAATCTATGTTATAATGTCATGCTGACTGTGTTTACTGAAATCCATGGAATCAATTCTATTTACTTCAGTGAGACGACACTGAGCATGGCTATCACTATGCATCCCCTCCTCTCTCTCTCTCTCTCTCTCTCTCTCTCTCTCTCACACACACACACACACACACACACACACTCATTCATTTCCTCTCTCATTTTTTGGTATTGTATATTAAGCAGGCTTCCTCAACCTTGGTCCTCCAGATGTTTTGAGACTTCAATTCCCACCATCCCTGACCACTGATCCTGCTAGCTAGGGATCATGGGAGTTGTAGGCCAAAAACATCTGGAGGGCTGAGGTTGAGGAAGCCTGGTAGTAAGCTTCATGGCCAGTTTTTCTGCACCCTTGGTATGGACACATATGCAATCTAAAACAAAGGTTAGTACAACATTTAGTTCTCACCTATGCCAAGTTCATGCAGCTGTGGGGGAGCAGAGATAACCCAGAGCAGGAAGCAGCTGCAGAGACATTGCAATTAACAATGAAGAATGCATGTACTTATGCCAGTCCCCTCAAATGACACTTTTGTGTAACAGGGCAGAATCCTTAGTATGTAATTGAGTTGACTGTCATTGATCAACTAGCTGTGATTATATGCATGTGTGATAATTCCTGTTTAAAGGTCTTGACAGGACATTATTGGAAATTGTCATTTAAATTAAAATGCTATTAAGGAGCTGAACAGGATTCTAAAATTGCCACTTAACTTTTTTATTATTATTATTAGTATGAGATTAAAAAATGGTCACACTTCAGTTATCGTTAACTTGTTAGCATGCTCATTAAGTAATTCTATCATGAATATTCAACTAAGTTTAGCAGTAGCTGCTCTATACACAAATGAGATTCTGAATCTCACTGTTATGTTTTCAGAGCTTGACCCTAGCAGCTCAGCTCTGCCTTATGCTAAACAGTATGTATGTGGTTGGGTTGAAGTCCTGTAGTCACTTGCCTAGAATTGAGCCCCAATCAACTTAGTGGGGACTTATTTGTGGCAAATAAAGCACTGACACCAATGGCTGGGTTTAACTATGTGTCATCATTTCAATTCAATCCAATCATAAACAGAGACTGCAGAGGGAAAGCCATAGGCTGAATAACCAAAGTCCAGGGGAACACCTGCAACTGTAGAGTGACCAGCCCCATCTAGGATAAGAGGAAGCAATGCCTCCTACCCCAATCCCTAAATGTATCGCCACCCATCAGGGCCCTAAAATTCTGAGGGGTGAGACAAATTGTCCCCAAAGTTGTCCTGTATCCTGCTCCCAGGCCCTAAACCCTTGAGTGGCAGGCCTTGGGAGCTGTCAATCACTCCCAAAGATACCTACAGTGGTCACTAAGCTGGTTTACGTATTTCTCTTCCTGTACCATTGGCAGCAGTAATGGGAGAAAAATCTCAATTTCGTTCCCTTTCACCTCTCTGCCAAGAGGAACCAGAACCCAATATAGGTTGGGTCTCTCATATTTAGGCAGGGGGCACATTTCATAACACCAGTGCAAAAACCCACCTCTGTGTTCCCACAAGCGGATAATCATCAGCCCATGGCAAGGCTAATATGACTCCATTTTTTGATCCAAATGCCCTTATCAAGCAATGCAGCGGAAGTCAGTATGTAATAGAAACAAGCCAACCATTATCTTTCATGGCTGCCTCAGCAGAACTAGCTTGAGGGGTGGGTAAAAGAGGAAAAATGGACCCAAGCAAAACCTTGGCTAGAGTTACTTCAACTGTTAGAAATCCACTCCTATGATCTTCTTGTAGTTCTGTGTATGGAATGGACATCTATGATGGTTATTTATTGCTCTTATATCCCGCCTTTCCTCCAAGGAACTCAAGAAAGCATTTACGGGTCTTCACCTTTCCATTTTATCCTTTCAGCAGCCACGTAATATGGCTTATTCTGAAAACTAGTGACTGACCCAAGCCACCGATTGCACATTTATGGCCTAGCAGGAATTTGAATGCAGATCTTCCTCCCTCCCCAGTCCAAATTCAGCACTCTGATCATTGCACCACAGTGGCCCCCCACCATGTCACACATGCAGAGGCCTAACTTCAAATTTGCTCTAAGACACAGGCAATCCAATTTACTGTACTGGGACATTTCTCTGCTTTTTATACAGAATGCTGCCAACACAGCACAGCACATGGAGCTTCTTTACTTTCACTGAATAAAGTATTTCCCCCTGTAACACTTAATCTAAATCTGTACTTGTGACTCCTGAAGTCTGCTGTGTGCCAGAGGAGGACAACTATTCTTTGTCTTCCTTAAGGCCTGTTCTGCATCCTCTTAATCTTATTTTCCTCTGAATGGTATACACCTGTCACCTTCATCCCTTGCCTTCTAAATTCTGTCCCCACGCCCTGAATTATATTCTCTCAATGTATTTCTTAAGAAGTTGCAGAGATTTTTGCTGTTTGTTACACAATGTTCAGCCAGATTTATAATAATAAGAATGAGAATAAGAATCAGCATGATGTTTATTTAAAACAAAATATTCATTAAAAATACTGGCTCCTTTTGAACACCTTCATCAAATGGAATGCTATTGCATTTTCTCTGGTTTTACAACAAATTGATTTGTATCTATATCTGCTTCCCACCCTCCTTTCCTTTCTATTTGTATTATTTTCAATTTTTTAAAGTTAACTGAATTCTGGTGCATCTTAATAAAAGATTTTTAAAATGTCAAAAACAAATTGACATAAAAAATATAAATACAATTAGCAGGCTTAAATAAAAGATACATAACATAATTGCATAAAAATGAATAGCTCTGCATTGGGCAAACTACAGGTCCCAGGATGATTCTTTGCAGGAAGCAATGAATGTTAAAGTGGTATAAATCTACATTAAATACATGGTGTAGATATGACAGAAAACATGCATTGCATTGCACTGCATTACATTACGTTACATGGCAGTTCACCCATTTGCCAGTGAAATTTTTAACTTGCCTCACTCTCCTTTTCAGCTGCGTATCCCAAGGACCTGCTGCTACAGTATCTGCTGCTGCTTTTTCTTTTGCAACTAAAAAGACAAGGAAAGGAAGTGGAAGGGGGTGGAATTCCTAGAGCCTCAAATGAACAAAAAGGACACATGTCAGCCAATCAGTCCCTTTGTCCATCATAAAAAAAAAACCCCAACAACTTTTGTTTCTGGATTTTCACTTTTTGAAATATGGCAACCCAACTTCAGTGACATAGTTAGCAATGGCTCTGAGTTCAGAATAGCTACACGAAAGTTGATTTAATTTCTTCTTAACTCAGCTTGGACTCCAACAAAGCTTGCTTAAGCCCAGCCCTCTTCTATGTGAAGCCTGCAATGCAAAGGTCCCACTTGCTATTTTCAGGCATTCACCTGAATTCAGAGTTTTAAACCAGGGAAGGCGGAAGGGACAGCCACGCAAGACTCAACCCCAATGTTTTCAGGTGCTCTGGAGACCTTTGTGCAAATAGCCGGAAGGTCAGAAGAGATATTGCCAGCGTGTTTAACCAAATGCACTCAGAAACTCTCCCTGCCATTCGAAATTCTGGTGAGCCAGTGTTCTCACAGGGAGATTTCTAAGTGGGCTCAGTTGAACAGGCTGAAAAGGTCTCTTCAGACCCTCATGCTATTATCACAAAGATCTCAAAGCAGTCAGCAGAGCAAATGCTGAGCACATGCGCCCTGCCTAGTGTAACCCTTCACATGTTCAGGCAAACACATTAGCACAGAAACTGGAGTCAGAAGCACAGCAGTACTGGGTAAAAATGCGGAGAAATAAATACATTCCGGGAGGATAACAGTGTATTTTATGCACATTATTTTTATTGCTTCATAATTCTCAGGAAAATGTGGTCCTGAGAGACAATCATGTGCATTCTGAAATATAGGATATGGGTGGGGAAATGACTTCACAGATTCATTGATAAAGGAGCTCTGATAATGTTATCGCAAGAAACATTGGGATAACCCATTCTTTTTTCTTTCTTTCTTTTTTGCTTAACATAATACTGGATTAATGTTATGCACATTTTTTATTTGTCCGCATTTTTATATTTACCATATAAATTAATTTTTGGTTATACATAATTAACCAGCCCTTTAAGGATAATAATGGAGTATGGAGAATAATAGAATACTCTAAAAATGCTCTAATTGTTTTGGGTACAATATTGGGCTGAGTAGACAGTATTAAAACAAAGACATGTAATTCTAAAGAGGGGGAGTTGGGGATATAAACAGGCACTAGGAAAAAAGGTATTAATTAGTTTTAAAAGTCATTATAGACCATTTAAGGAGCCCATAATGCATGTTAGCATTAATGCTATTGGAATCGCTTTAAAAATTAATTACACAGCTTAAAAATGATGAGAGAACTAAAAGTGCTTAAAGGAAACTGTGTAGTGCTAAAAAGATAATGGTGTGACATCCAGTTGCATTTTACCACCAACAGAATTGGCTTCTACTGACTCTCCTTCTCCCTCTAGCTCCTGTGGACCCTTCCAAGGGATTTGCAGAGGAGTAGAGGGCTGCACAGTTGGGACATCCTCAATAGAAGATTTAGGGGGGGGGGACACAGGAATCAAGAGGGGGCAAAAGGAAGGGGATACCCCTTTTGTAAGCAAAGACCTACTTCTGCAGTGTTGGGTATCATCCATGGAAGTCTGGGTTGATCAAATTCAAGCAAGCCACCACAGCATTTTTGTGGTTGTGTTAGTGTACTTAGTGGACCAAGGAAGATAGTGGACGAAGGTAATGCATTTTACAGTGGTACCTCGGGTTACATACACTTCAGGTTACATACGCTTCAGGTTACAGACTACACTAACCCAGAAATAGTACCTTGGCTTAAGAACTTTGCTTCAGGATGAGAATAGAAATCATGCTTCAGTGGCGCGGCGGCAGCTGGAGGCCCCATTAGCTAAAGTGGTGTTTCAGGTTAAGAACAGTTTCAGGTTAAGAATGGACCTCCAGAATGAATTAAGTACTTAATCTGAGGTACCACTGTACTTCGAACTTGAAGAATAAGATGGACTAAATAGTTTTGGACTACTTTATTTAAATGATGGTTTTATGTCATATATGCTCACTCGACCTCTCCAGTACTGGCCCTTTTATAAATGCCACATAATGTTTATTCCACATTTGCTCAACTCTCTGGAGCACATTTGGGATGGGAGGGGGGAAACAAGGAAAGCCAAGTCCCATTTGGCCAAGTAGAAGTCTGTCAAGCATATAAGACACCACAATTGCATGTCAGCCATGTTGCTTAGGTTCATAGTTCCTATTCTTCATATTCAAGCCTGCCCTTTAGGCAACACTTACTCTCAGATCTTCAGTTTGTGAATATTTATAGGGGAGATGAGCTGCTGTTTTTTTCCCTCTCCTCAAAGACTTTTCCCTTTATTTCCATTCCCAGAACAATGTAAAGCTCTTTTAATGAAACTTCAAGGCTTCCTCATTTGATCTACTAGTTAACTTGCAGCCAGCTTGGTCAAGCTGCATTAGAGAACAGAGACAAGGGAGTCGCATTAGATTTCGACCAGAGAATGAAGATAAACGACTCAGTGTGATTCATAGGGAGTTGCTATGGGATGTGAATGTGAAATTAGGCTGGTGGTAAGAAGAGATATGGCAAACACGGTCAATACTAGAAAAATGGGAGGGAAACAAACCTTAATGCATCTTTCCCAGAAATGTACAAGATAGGCCTGCCTCCGATGTGATAAAGGTGCCATAGGCTAAAATACATGAATGCTATTGCAAACAGTTGTTTATACTTGCATGTTTCAAGGCAACTGTAGCTATCTAACTAACTATACATATGAACTTTGATGACATGGCAAAGTCTTGGGGCAGAGTTCTGTTTGGTTTAGCTCTAGTTAATTCATGTGCATGTACATTAAAAAAAATAATCTGATTTGTTTCTGAGTCTTTGCTCATTCCAGCCTATGATTTGGGTTCTGAGTGGCTCTGTATGAAGCAAATTTTCTGATCACTATTCGGTATAGTGAGGAATCTAAAAAAAGCTATAGCCTTTCGCCCTTTGGGCCAAAGTGAATGAATTTTACATAGAGAGAAGGCTTTCTGGAAAGGCATAAAGTTGCCAAATTTCAGACAGAAAGCACCAAGGTTCCCCCACTCCATAATCCCTCATGAGGGAGAGGTTTCTGTTGGTGTTAAAGTGTACTTGTATGTTATGTGAAGTAACCGTATTTTCTTTTTATTTATTTCATAAAATTTATACACTGATTGATTTTTAAAAGACCTCAGAGCTCTTTGCATGAAGATAAAACAATAAAATCATTTTTATTCTTTTGCAAATTTATTAAAGGAAAAGGGGTGAAACACAACACAATAAGGGGGGGGGAGAAAATAGAAGAGAACAAAATAAAATAATTACTTCATATTCACAATGCAATAAACATAAATACATCCATATTATTATTATTATTATTATTATAGATCATTATATGCCCTTGTCCAAAAAGTATCCAAATGAAGTTGGTGTTGATATAAAGTATATTCCAATGGTAAGGTCACTGAGGTCTTTAAACCATTACATAATAGATAGGCAATATTAATCCTTTGAAGCTCAATGTATCAGTCTCTCAGCTAACTCAGGGGTTCATAAAGTCTGTTTTTATTGTCCTACCATTAGTCCCCATCCTAAAAGAATATATAAAAGTACACTGGCATTTATTTATTTACTTATTTATTTATTTATTTTTAAAAAGCATCTGATTTTTATTTTATTTTCTAAAAAACTATACTACCACTGCAGCCACTCCAGTATTATAATGTTTGGTACTGCAGTTTCAGAGAACCAATGGCAGCTTACCTCCTTCCTGTTTGGCCGGCAGTTGCGGCCCCTCACATTCAGCTGCCATTCCCAGCAACCTGATCACACGTTGGACTGGCATTTGGGGAATTTCCTTGGCTGGCTGGGCCAGTTAAAGTTAATTGGGCCAATCAGAGGCCCTCCTTAGTGGGCAGCGCCTCACTGGCCCACTGGGTTTTGGCTGCAGGATGGGGTTAAGTTTCTATGTTGGTTTCCCATCTGGTGATGCAACTAGGAGCAGGAAGACCAACATGGTGCAGCACTTCAATCTTCTGACATACTGCCTCTCTACCTCCCTGCAAGCAACAGCAGCCTACCTGCAGGGAAGCTTGTGAAACGACTCTGCCTCACTCATTGAACTGTTTTTGCTAGCTCAGCTTTTTTTTTTTTTTTTTACATTAGGAGAAGTGATACATGGCAAAGATGCAGCAGTGAAGATACAGAATCTTTGCACAAGTTAATAGTGTTAACAATAAGTTCATTAACTGAGAGGTGCCAGAGATTCCTTATATTTGCAACTATAGTTGGCAAATGATGCCATTTGAACTGGGGCCGAAAATGTATACTGAAGGTGGCCGGGGTTGGGGTATGAGAGAAAATAATGAGCTTCCTGGCCCATTAGGTCCTTTTCACAATGCTTCCAAGGATGTGCTTTGCATTCTAAAACACCCAATGGCTACACTGTGGCACATTGCTACAAATATGCAGATTTCAAGAGTGCAGAGCACATTCCAAGATCCTGCATAGAAACGTCTTTTATGAAAGTCACATTAACTGCTTTCTAACACAAGCTATGGGACGCAGGTGGCGCTGTGGGTTAAAGCCTCAGCGCCTAGGACTTGCCGATCGAAAGGTCGGCGGTTCGAATCCCTGCAGTGGGGTGCGCTCCCGCTGCTCGGTCCCAGCGCCTGCCAACCTAGCAGTTCGAAAGCACCTCCAGGTGCAAGTAGATAAATAGGGAACGCTTACCAGCGGGAAGGTAAACGGCGTTTCCGTGTGCGGCTCTGGCTCGCCAGAGCAGCGATGTCACGCTGGCCACGTGACCCGGAAGTGTCTCCGGACAGGGCTGGCCCCTGGCCTCTTAAGTGAGATGGGCGCACAACCCCAGAGTCTGTCAAGACTGGCCCGTACGGGCAGGGGTACCTTTACCTTTTAACACAAGCTATGACATGGGGATATCCATATTCCAAATGGAAAACATATATATGTGTATGTATATATATATATATATATATATATATGTATGTATGTATGTTCCGGAGGTCCGTTCTTAACCTGAAGGTACCACTTTACCTAATGGGGCCTCCTGCTGCCGCCATGCCGTCAGCGCGTGATTTCTGTTCTCATCCTGAGGTAAAGCTCTTAACCTGAGGTACTACTTCTGGGTTAGTGGAGTCTGTAACCCGAAGTGTTTGTAACCCGAGGTGTTTGTAACCCGAGGTACCACTGTATATATATATTACCAACACATACTGTCTGTACCATGATAGATACAAATTTCTGCTAGTGGCGGGCTTAAAAGTAGCTGGCCCTTCACAACTGGATTCAAGTCGCCTCTTTTGATCAGAGCCCATCACTGATATGGCTAGACTGTTTTCATCTTACAGTGGAATCCAAGAAAATGCGTCTGAAGAAGGTGTCTTTTAAAAATATATCAGCAGGAAGTGTAACTTGTCTTAGACTTCCTTTCTTCCATATCGCATTATCTTAAGAAAATATATAAATTCTATCATGATCATCATTAAATGCAATACTGTATTGTTCTCAGAAAATATTGTTCCCTCTCTTCAGAGGGCCACATTTGCCCTTACCCCTTTCCTCAAGGAGAGATTGGCTCCCAAAGGGTGGGACCCAACTGTGTCCAGGGTTGAGGTGGATCACAATGGACCTATTGGCCAATCAGAAAGGGATTAGGAGCCTGGTTTCATAAGCCTGCTCCTCTTCTGAGCCCTTCCCCTTTGCCTTTTTGCTTCACCCTTCCTCTATGCAGTATGGGCTTTGGCTAGTTACCTGCTGAAGAGGTTAAGTAGGATTGTTTGAGGTCATGGATTCCTTTATTGTCCTTTGCCTCCCTCGTTTTACCCCACCTACTTTACACTGCTGGAATTAATTTTATTGGCCATTTGTTGCTTGGAATTGTAGCTGTTCATGGAGCACTGAGTTTAGGCAGGTTGGAAAAGGTATAGACACCCACCCACACAATGACATATGGATAAACAGTTTGTTGGACATGCAAGTGGTTTTTTGTTTGTTTTTTTGTATTTGGGCATAGCTTTCTAATCCCCTGGAATATGGTCAGCTCAACAAGAACGTGTGGTAGAAAAAGCTACAGGAAGTATTAAAATATCAATGTACAGGCAATTATCATTTTAGGCACATCCAACTGACATGTAACCATGCACACACGAATTGTGCTGACCCAGGAAGTGGCAAGAAAAAGGGGAAGAATGGGCTGAGGCGGGCTTACAGGTGCTCCACCAACATGCACGGGGGTCAGGAACACAACCCTCATGCAAAAAGATTGTTGCCTGTATTTCTTCTGAGTCAAAGCTCATAACTATAATACTACCTCTGCTTGAAGATTTTAAGTCCAAACCTTTAGCCTGGCTATTTTATGGAGTTCAGATATGGGTTGCTTCCAGAAACCTTTTGTGTACCAAGCTATGTTTAGAAGGCTGCTCTGAAATTCCAAGCTGGTCCCCCCTCTATTTTCACACATGCCTGAATCAGGATTTAAAACTATTGGCTCCAGTTGAATTTAGCCCCTACTGGCTTCCTTCCTTTAGTTCTGCTCGATTTGCACAAAAGCAGCTGGATGAAAGCCATGAATTTAAGGTAATGCTTTTTTGGCTTTTCAGCGCAACACTTACCAAGCTTAGGTCTCAGTAAAGCAAAAGAACTATTGAGGCAATGCCTGCATGGTATTGAACAGCTGAACAATCTGTTTGCAGTGAGAAAATGATGTCCCTGGTATGAATTATTTAGATGTTATTTTATAACAATTAAATAGCATTTACATATATTGTGCAAAAGTCGCTGGTATAATGCAATAGTCAGTTTAAATATTGCTGTATAAAACACATCTTAGTTAACTTTATCATAAATATTTCAACATTTCATTCAATCTCCTAAAGAAAAATAGGAACTGCTGACATTTCATTTATATTCTAAAGTGTTCCCAAATAAAACTTAAATGTTTAAATATATATCTTAGCAGGATCGTCTAATATATTTTCTAACATCTGTATATCCCAAATCACTTAAAATATAATATTTTCTTTTAAATGGGCAAGCAGCCCTGCCGTAAATCTATTATGCCCATTTCTTTTCTATACATGAAATTGTTCCATTTATTCATTCCCTTCCTATTTTAATGGGCACAACATTGCCACTAAATTTATAATGTCTGGCTGTTCCCATATTTTCCTTATTAAGTTACAGATAGGTAGCTGTGTTGGTCTGCCATAGTCAGAACAAAATAAAAAAGTTCCTTCCAGTAGCACCTTAAAGACCAACTAAGTCAGTTCTTGGTATGAGCTTTCATGTGCATGCACACTTCTTCAGATACACTGAAACATAAGTCAGCAGACCCTTCTATATAGTGAGAAGGTGGGGAGGGTTATTACACCCTTCTGAGTAATACCCCTCACCACCTTCTCACTATATAGAAGGGTCTGGTGACTTCTGTTTCAGTGTATCTGAAGAAGTGTGCATGCACACGAAAGCTCATACCAAGAACTAACTTAGTTGGTCTTTAAGGTGCTACTGGAAGGAACTTTTTTATTCTTTCCTAATTAAGTCATTATTTTCTGGTGCTTAACTGTGTTTCCATGTTTTAGCAAACAATATTCCTGTAAGAGACCAAAGGTACAAAATCTATGTTTGATACATTCTTATATTCACTTTGGGCGTAATAGCGGCTCCACATTTATCTGAGCCTGGAACATTTCCTTGGTAATTGTTAGTATCATTTACCAATAGGATTTGGCCTTCCTACACCATGTGAAAGAGCCCTCTTTCTTCATGACATACCTAACATTTTTCATGCTCCATTATTTCTATTTTGGTTTTCCAAGGGATGCAAGGCTATTTTAATCTTGTTCTCCTTATAGGTTTTTTTTTTCTATTGGAAAATGTAAAGATTTCCTAAATAGGAATTTCCACAATTCTCTTGATATCTTGCTTTCTGTGTCTTTACTTCATTCAAACCTTATAATTATATATTAGTTTTCAATGTATCAAAATAGGAATTTGATATAATTAGAAAATAACGAAACAGGATGGTTTTCTAAGATGCATATTGAACTATTTCTTAGTTACTTATCCTGTTTGTAAGTATGATTAAATGTGCTTCCTTCAGCACTTACATGAGGGTCATTTTATGAGTACCCCATTCCATAATTGTGCATGACCATGTGGAGATAAAGAAGGCTGATAGCTGAAGAATTGGTGCTTTTGAATTATGGTGCTGGAGGAGACTCTTGAGAGTCCCATGGACTGCAAGAAGATCAAACCTATCCATTCTTAAGGAAATCAGCCCTGAGTGCTCACTGGAAGGACAGATCCTGAAGCTGAGACTCCAATACTTTGGCCACCTCATGAGAAGAGAAGACTCCCTGGAAAAGACCCTGATGTTGGGAAAGATGGAGCACACAAGGAGAAGGGGACGACAGAGGACAGGACAGTTGGACAGTGTTCTCGAAGCTACCAACATGAGTTTGACCAAACTGTGGGAGGCAGTGGAAGACAGGAGTGCCTGGCGTGCTCTGGTCCATGGAGTCACAAAGAGTCTAAACGACTAAACAACAAACAATGTAGAGATAGTAATGCTGAAACATTGGCCCATGTATTGTCTTTTTGAGGTTGTTGTTGTTGTTTACAGAGACTAATGTAAAAAGTTAATCACTCTCAGCCAAGGCATTCAGCTGATCAAGATCAGCTGGTGACAGCGAAGATGGAATAAGTTCTAGCAACAGACATTAAAATAAGAGTCACACCTGTGCTGTTTGAGTTTTAGAATGGATAAGCTGGCATCCAACCGTCCCATCAGCACAAGGATTTCCTCTTGTGCAACAGGATTTGCCATCCTCACCCTATGCTTGCCTCCTGACCTCCCCAATTTTGTTCCCTGAGCTTGGGAGAACACTTAGAACAGAACAAGTAGGGAGAGGGGGTAATGTAGCATTGCACAAGGAGATATCCTTACACTGGCAGTGCCATGGATTCTCTGAATAGTTTACCAGTTTGCATACTCCACTGTGTTTACACCAGTGCTAAAGGTAAAGGTAAAGGTACCCCTGCCCGTACGGGCCAGTCTTGACAGACTCTGGGGTTGTGCGCCCATCTCACTTAAGAGGCCAGGGGCCAGCGCTGTCCGGAGACACTTCCGGGTCACGTGGCCAGCGTGACATCACTGCTCTGGCGAGCCAGAGCCGCACACAGAAACGCCGTTTACCTTCCCGCTGGTAAGCGGTCCCTATTTATCTACTTGCACCCGGAGGTGCTTTCGAACTGCTAGGTTGGCAGGCGCTGGGACCGAGCAGCGGGAGCGCACCCCGCCGCAGGGATTCGAACCGCCGACCTTTCGATCGGCAAGCCCTAGGCGCTGAGGCTTTAACCCACAGCACCACCTGCGTCCCTTACACCAGTGCTATTTTCTAGAAAAAGACATGGCGGAACTCACCATGAACCAGACCCTCAAAGTGTCCCTATTTTCTGATTTGATCCTGGAATGCCCCTTAGGACATTCCTTAGGATGTCCCTATTTAGAGAAACGTATGGAGTTATCCAACCCCCAAGCCGTCTGAAGGCAATCCTGCATTGGGATTTTTTTTTAATGTTTAATGTTTTATTATGTTTTTATACATGTTGGAAGCTGCACATAGTGGCTGAGGCAACCCAGTAAAATGTGTGTGGCATAAATAGTAAAATTTATGTAACGGGACGTCCCTATTTTTATTGGAGAAATGTTGGAGGGTATGCATGAATATCTGCCAACAGTATTCACATTACCAGAAATTGTTCTCTTAGAATGGCAACGGCACCTACCTGAGAGGTGCCAAAACTGAGGTCCGGTGAGATCCTGCTGAATTTTTATTTTAAATTAATGCTGCTTTTTAATTTAGTTTTATAATTTTTCTGTTGTGCTTAGGATTGTCCTTTTTTTACATAATTTGCAAAGGCTAGTGAGTGATGCAAATATCTATCTATCTATCTGCTCATACTATCAAATGGGCCCTTCTACTTGGAATGAATTAAGGCCACCACTAGAAATGATGTAGTCTCATCTTTAAAAAGATCACAGACACAAGGCACAAATAATTTTTGGCTCTGTCTGCCATATCCCAATCATAGCAACAGGCTGACGTAGTGAAAGTTCCATGATTGACCAAACATCTCTGGCTTCCTGATGTTCAAATTGCCACCAGCTGGAAGCACTCCAGCGTATTAATAAGTGCAATTAAGCATGCCATTGCAAATGACATATTAGAACAGTCCCTCAAGTCAATGTAGAATAGGGGGACTAATGCTGTTTTTATTTTGCAGCAACATACATTTTTCTTTTGATTATTCCATCCAATCCATCTCTCCAATCAGTCAGAATTTACTGCTAGGATTCTGTTTCATTATCTCCTGTATATCATCCAGAGCAGTAATGGATAATGCTAGTGTTCAGGCTCAGGAAATGCAAGCCTGAATGTACCAACAGAGCTTTTATCTTGTCAAAAGAGGGAAATCATAATAAACAGTTTCCCTGCAAATTATATTTTCAATAGGGATTCCCTTTTTAAAGTAAAATTCACGTCTGTTGTCTTTGTTCTACATTTTAAATCTTACGAAAGCTTTGAGATTTTCTACCCATAGATTCCCAGTCCACTGCTCAACATACCACCCCTGGCAGAGGAAGGGCCTATGATGCAAATTGTGACGTGGCTGATAAAGAAAGAATGCAGAGAAATTAGATGCACTCTGCATTTCATTGTGAAAATACCCAATTTGCTCTTCCCAAAACAATATATGAAATGCAGCTATCCATCAAAAGTTGCACTTCTCCAAATCTTACAAGGAAGTTCTTCAACCAAAAGAAACATTAAAGGAGAGTGTGCGGGGGGGGGGGGGTCAATAAATTAATATATGCTTGTGAGCTTCCATCACCGTAGTATCAGTATTGTCCTTGAAGAACTCAGGAAGAAAGAGGATTGGGACAAAACTAGAATGAGTTGGTTCTGCAGGTCATTGCCTCTGACTCCATTTAGCATTGGCCTCCCATGTCTTCTGCAGTCCCAGTTTCAATGCACATCGGTCACCACGACAGAGCAAAGGCTTTGTACACGAGAGGCCCTGGATTCTGTCAGTTTGCATTTCTTAGTGCAGAAAGTATTGATCTGATGTGTAGAGATCTTTCCTATTCTACTTAATTCAACTCTTTCTTTCTGAGTTACGCTGACTATAAAAGTAAGGCCAGAAGGAGCCTGGGTTTCACTTTTACTTTCTATATCTTTCCCCTCTGGTGTGGTGTTCTGTACATAGTATGCTTAGTGTTAAGCTTTAGACTTATTATAAGTTATTGCAAGTGTTGGTGCTATGGGTTAAACCACAGAGCCTAGAACTTGCCGATCAGAAGGTTGGCGGTTCGAATCCCCGCGACGGGGTGAGCTCCCGTTGCTTGGTCCCTGCTCCTGCCCACTAGCAGTTCAAAAGCACGTCAAAGTGCAAGTAGATAAATAGATACTGCTCCGGCAGGAAGGTAAACGGCGTTTCCGTGTGTTGCTCTGATTCGCCATGCTGGCCACATGACCCAGAAGCTGTATGCCGGCTCCCTCGGCCAATAAAGCGAGATGAGTGCCGCAACCCCAGAGTCGGCCACGACTGCACCTAATGGTCAGGGGTCCCTTTACCTTTACCTAAGTTATTGCAAGTTTACTTTAAGTCTGCTGCAACTGGATTTCTTATGGACAGTGCCAATCCTGAATGTTTTGGATTTGTGACCATTATGCTCATTTGCCTTCAGTAGCAGTAAAGCTCTGCTGGATGAAATAAAATTGCCTCTGGTCTATTTTGGGGGAATCTTGCAACATGTTTAAGTTTTACTCTCCTAACTTTGCATTGGAATCTACTCTGGATCAATAATGAGTAGAATTCCATGACAGATTCAATCCCTGGCATCACCAGTTTATAGAACCTGAGTATTCCACACCTTCATTCACCTATGCAGATCAGAATTTGGTTCAATAAATCAATATGTCCCCGTTATCTTTGTGTCTTGCCACTTTAGTTCCCAGTGTGGTCACAGTGAACAGACAGCATTGGGCTGGATAGACAAATAATCTGATATGGCGTAGCTACAGAAGCCCAGACACTCTTTGCCATTTTTTTAAACTGCATCAATCTTAATTCTTAACTAAGCCTTTAATCTTCAACATATCCAGTTGATATCATCTCTGTTTTGTGAATCAGAGCTCCTTTATTTGGTATTAAGGAAAATAGTTTTATGATCTTCTAAGCAATTTATCAGTCAAATTGGTGTTCTGTCACACATAAAGGATGGAGCTTCTGTTCTCTTTGGAGGTATGTGGAAGAGACAGCGTCAGGAGATGCAGCTTCTCACCTTTACATGGAAGGCCGTAACTGCTGTAATTCCCTATGCAATAAGAAAGGAACAGAAGCACTGTTCTCTATTTAATTTGATAGCCCTACATGGAAATGCTCAGTGACTTGTGCATAATAAAGTAGGAAAGATGGAAATGTTCCTTTAATGTCTGGTAATGTGAATACTGTTGTCAGATACTTTATGCCATGGTAAATAATCATGCCAGTGTGTTAAATATTCATCAGTGCAATAAATAAAAGTTATATAAATGAAATGAATATATTTTCTCTTTGCAATATCCTAAAGAGGCTATCAATACTTGTTTTTGTTTGAGGTATGTAGTTCATCATTACAGGTGATCTGTCGTTAAATTGCCAAAGAGCCAAAAGGTGTGACTGGTCAAATGCAATTCAATGTAAGGAAACGTAGGGTGATATATGTCAGCACAAAAAAGTCTTAATTTCACATCTGACCTCCTGGGGTCTCAACTGCCAGTTTCTGACCAGGAATAAGATTTTGAGGCCATAGTGGACAGCTTGATGAAGATGCTGACCCAGCGTTCAGCAGCTGTGGGGGGAAAGGTGGATTCCATGTTTTGGATTTTTGGATTTGATATCCCACTTTATCACTACCCGAAGGAGTCTCAAAGCGGCTCACATTCTCCTTTCCCTTCCTCCCCCACAACAAACACTCTGTGAGGTGAGTGGGGCTGAGAGACTTCAGAGAAGTGTGACTAGCCCAAGGTCACCCAGCAGCTGCATGTGGAGGAGCGGAGACGCGAACCCGGTTCCCCAGATTATGAATCTACTGCTCTTAACCACTACACCACACTGGCTCTCTCTGTTAGTGATCATTAGGAAAAGAACTGAATATAAAACTGCTCACACCATAGTGCCATTATACAAATCAATGGTGCGACCAAAGGCACTGACCCCTGGGGGCTGAGGCAGTTTTGCCCCCCAAACCAAATATTTTTGGGGAGGGGACCAGGTACCCTCAATATTCCTAGAACATTGCAGGCATGGTGTCAGGGTGTTGCACAATGTCACATTGGGACCCCCCAATCCTCTGGAGAAGCTGGTGTCTCTGGGGGCAACTGCATTCGGAGTACTGTATACAATTCTGGATGCCTCACCTCAAAAAGGATAATGCAGAGTTGGAAATGATAAAGAAAAGAGCAACCAAAATGATTAAGTCAGTGGAGCAACTCCCCGTGAGGAAATGTTGCTCCTGGGGGCTTTCTTGCTGAATGTTGAAAGATTCCAGAAAGAGAAAGTACTTATTCACACAGCATGAGGAAGTTATGACTACCAATTTGGATGGCTTTAAAAGAGGACTGGGCAAATTCATGGCAAGTCTTATCAGTGACTACTAGCTCTGCTCTGTAGTCTGAGGCAATAATTTGGGCTATGTGGGCCATTGGCCTGATCCAGAAGGCTGTTCTTATGCTATGTGTGGAGGTTAGTTAAGAAGATTTGATACCAGTTAAATCAGATTCAAAATAAATCAGGAAGTTAAAACATGAGAGCAGGGACATGTTCCATACATGTGTATGTGTGAACTTGCAAGATTTAAGGAGGAGGGATTTGGAGTAAGTAAATGTGGACAGGTGAGCAGGCAAATACACAGCAGGAAATAAAACGTTTTAAGTGCAATACACAATGTGACACTAGATGGTCATGGTGAACCTTATGGAAAATTCAATGTATTTTTAAAGACTCTCTCTCTCTCTCTCTCTCTCTCTCTCACACACACACACACACACACACACACACAAAAAAAAAAGCATTTTCAGAACAGTTTTTATATGTACGTGAATTCCACCCAAGTGGCTGGCTCAGGTGAATAGTCCAGGCCAGCCATGGCAGTATGGTAAGTGAGCATTGGAATGTAAAGGGATGGTGGGGATTGCTGAGGTGTAAAGTGATGGGGAGGAGGTTTGTTGAAGTGTAAAGGGATGGAAAAAGGGATTGTTGGTGGGTAAAGGTAAGGTAAAGGTACCCCTGCCCGTACTGGCCAGTCGTGTCCGACTCTAGGGTTGTGCACCCATCTCACTTAAGAGGCCGGGGCCAGCGCTGTCCGGAGACACTTCCGGGTCACGTGGCCAGCGTGACGAAGCTGCTTTGGCGAGCCAGCACCAGCGCAGCACAAGGAAACGCCGTTTACCTTCCCGCTAAAAAGCGGTACCTATTTATCTACTTGCACTTAAGGGTGCTTTCGAACTGCTAGGTGGGCAGGAGCTGGGACCGTAAGACGGGAGCTCACCCTGCCACGGGGATTCAAACCGCCGACCATGCGATCAGCAAGCCCTAGGCGCTGAGGTTTTACCCACAGCGCCACCCGCGTGTTGGTGGGTAGGCAGGGTTGAAATGGAAGGAACCAGGGGTGCAACCCCTCATATTTATATATATTTTAATTTGTGTGCATGTGTGTAATGGAAACGAGGAAATTATGATTGAAAACTGACATTTGATAGTGGGCTGATATCAAAAGTTGATTATTCTAATGCATTTTCTTCTTCTTCTTTTATATCAAGCCACATTATTTTATATCAAGCCAAATTATTAACAGAAAGAAGTCTCAAATTACCCTGTCAAAAATATTACGTCCTTGGAGCCCTTGAAAGTGAGGTTCCCCTGAGGGAGAATGCAGTCAGTCAAAATGCCTGCAGGGGATTTAAAAACCAATTTTCAATAATTGTTTCCTTCCCTGATTGGCATTGCCCTTTAGTTGTTGTTGTTGTTTAATTACACTACATTATGATACAAACAGGTTTGCATATCTTAACAGTTACAGTCCTAAACCAAACAGTCCTCCCACCCCACACTGTTGCTTTTGAATCTACTGAAGTGAGGTTAAGTTGTGTGTCCCTAAATACGGTAAGCCCAATCATTTATTCTAAGCTAGAGAGAAAGGGCCACCAGAAAGCTTGATGACGTTGGGAGCTGGGGGTATGGAATGGAGGAGCTAAACACACTGGAGAAGGTTGGCACAGGCGATAGCGATTGTATATTTGTCAGCCAAATATAATCCCAAGGTGCCTAAGTTATGAAGACCTAAACTTGGGGTAGTGAGCTGGTTGGACTTCAACTCCAACATACCTAACCATTGACCATGCTCATGGAACTATCAATTTGAGGAGGGCCACCTAACCCATTATTTTCTCTATGAGATCATCATCAAGTTTGTGTGTGTTTCAAGTTATGTTCAACTAATCTGCTTATCTACTCCCTAAAAGTAGTAGTGGTGGTGGTGGTGGTGGTGGTAATAGTAGTAGTACAGTGGTACCTCTGGTTACGTACTTAATTCATTCCAGAGGTCCGTTCTTAACCTGAAACTGTTCTTAACCTGAAGCACCACTTTAGCTAATGGGGCCTCCTGCTGCCGCTGCGCCGCAGGAGCATGATTTTTGTTCTCATCCTGAAGCAAAGTTCTTAACCCGAGGTACTATTGCAATAAATTAAAGTAATTTGGTTTGGTTTGTAATAATAATAATAAAAAATATATATGGGGGGGGGGGGAGGTAAAGATTGAGCCAGACTGAGTACATGGGAAAGATGACATTTTGTGTGCAAGCTGACATGAAAGTTCTATTCTACTAAGAATCGGAACATTTCCCACATTCTTTTCTTTGGCCTTGCCTGAGTATCATTTGAAAGTGATATGCTTCCACATCCTCAGTGTTCTACTTGACTTTCTTATTCCAAGGACAAAACCTACCGCTGAGAGCCTCTAATCAAATAGTTCTCAATAGATGCACTATTGTGCTGAAAACCTATTCTCAAAGAAAGATGAAGCACTTGAAGAAGAAGAAAAAAACCATTGCAGCAACTGCGTTAGCTATGTGACGTCTTGAAGTGGAAGCAGCTGTCCTCTGCAATACAAGGAAGACAGTTTAACACTGAACTTTGAAAGGTTGTTGAGACTTTTGTCAAATTTAGAGCAGTTACTTTTTATAAAATCTCCCATTGGTTTAGAATTAGGTTGGAGCTGAAACTACTCCCTCATTTTCATGTTCATTTTTCATGAGTGTGAAAAATCGTTTTCAGCCCCACCCCCCCACCAAATAGTATGTCTGAGCGGAGGTTCCAAAAGAACAGAATAAATTGTTTATGTATGCTACGACAGCTGTTCGGATATTGCTACCTCAAAGATGGATAGAGGAAGCAGTCCCGACCAAAGAGGATTGGAAAACCAAGTTCATTGACTATGCTGAAATGGCGAAATTAACTGGAAACCTCAGAAACCAAGATGATCAGAAATTTAAAAAAGAATGGGAAATGTTTATTATATGTTTACAAAAATATTGTAAACTTCTTAATACATTGGCAGGATTTTAGAAACACTTGTAATTTTAGAGATGGTACAGGAATTTTGTGGTTAAAATAGAAATTTGGAGTAGAAATGATATGCAGTTTTTTTTAAAAAAAAGAACTTTAAGGAACCAAGGGAGGGGGAAGAGGGAAGTCACGGGATTAGGATAATCTCATTTTATGAATATGTTACTGTTTTGATGCAATAGCCCCCTCTTTTTTGTTTTTGTTTTTTTGTTTGTTGTTGTTTATTTGTGATGTTTGCTACATTTGCAGAAAACCCAATAAAAATATTAGAAAAAAGAAAATATTTTCTAATTTGTTATCCATGCCTGCAATTCAGCAATGACTTCATGAGGGATCAACTGACATAAGGTCATACCTGTGTAACTGGAGACGGCACTCCCATGTTTCTTCATTCATTGTCCTTGCTCAGGACACAGCAGTGAGATAACTATGCCATGTGTTGGCACAACGCTTCATTTTTCTTTCTTTTACTGTGTAATAGCACATAACATACATTATAGAAGGCATTGCAGCTCTAAAGATCTGGAGTCCAACAACGGCAAACAAAACGACATCATACATTTTAACTGAAGAGAAATCATTTCAACATAAAAGGTGATATCCAATGTTACCCATACACAGGATACAGTACACTTATTTATGAAAGGGCTATCTAAGATATCTAGCTGTAACAGGGACACTTCTTTAAAACGTATGTTTTTACAATGTCCTATACTGGTAAATTTTTGGTAGAGGATAATAGTGGTGATCAACCCAACCGTACGGAATAATCTTAAACTTGCTGAAGAAAATATCCTTCTGAATCAGATACCTAGTACCTGGAACTTAACAAAGTGACAATATGAATGAATTCTCCACATCCTTACTAGGGCAAAAAGACAGGTATTGATGAGCCTCCGGGTTTGGGGCGGTATATAAATTCAATAAATAAATAAACTGGAAAAAATAAAAATGCATCTCCCTTCAACGAATGGATAGAAGATGTCAGGGAACTGACATCGGAGCCAGGAGTGGAGGCAGAGCTCCCAAGCGATGCCGGAGAAGGGGCAAGCAGGGAGAGAAGGAACTCATTGGCTGGGGAAGGAAATCAGCGTAACACCAGGGATAAAGGGGGGCGGTTGGGGGAATCGGAGAGGGGTCTCCAAGACTCTTCACTGGAGACCAGCAGGGAGAGCACTGGTCCTCCTCTGCCCACACCCACCCTGCGCAGAAGACTTCCGCGCAGGGAAAGTAGGCGTAGACTTGGCGTCAAAGAGCTTTTGTGCTGGAAGAAGTTTAAGAAACGCCCACTGACGGATTCTGCTAGCGACTGAACAGCCACAAAGTGAAGGGCTGTCCAGTCAGGAAAGGTTTAACCAGGCTAACTAGCCAGGCATGGTAGCAACTTATGCACGAGCAACCCCATACCTTCATTACAGAAGATTAGTGCAAACTCTCAACACAGGAACAAATCACGTATAGATGTAGATTTGCCATGAACACACACACACAAAAAATGGAATTAAATTTTTTAAACACTGCATTAGGTTAAATGTGGGTTAACTGCAAAAACAATCTTGTAATGTTTGTAAATTCTGTTTTTCATTGTATATGAATGTTATTTCTTACACACACACACAATCTTTCAAAAAAGAATATTTTTTAAAAAAAATACACAGAATACATATGAACAAACGACTGCAATATACTGAACCAGACTATTAAACTCAGTATTGTCTACACTGAGAGGCAAGGTCTAATCAGGGGTTCAGACAGAGATTTCAGAGTTGGACATACTAGGGCAGAGCTTTCCAAACTGTGTGTCATGACACATTAGTGCAGGCATCCCCAAACTCAGCCCTCCAGATGTTTTGGGACTACAACTCCCATCATCCCTAGCTAACAGGACCAGTGGTCAGGGATGATGGGAATTGTAGTCCCAAAACATCTGGAGGGCCGAGTTTGGGGATGACTGCAATAGTGTGTCAGCTACAGTGTGTAGGTGTGTCGTGTGAATGCTCCCCATGCTCCTCCTGGGGCTGGAAAGGGGTTAGTTTAACCTTCAGCTTGCTAGTGAAACTGAATTACTGTGTTGCAAAATGATGCATGTCTAAAAAGTGTGTCAGCAACACGAAAAATTCGGAAAAAATAATAGAGGATGATCATCTTTCTGCAGGTCCAATATAGCAACAAGTGACTGTAAGCATAATTCTGAAAACAAATAATATGCACATGACTCCAAAGTTTGTGAACTATTATATGATCTCCTAGAATACAATGTAAGAAAGATTTATATGACCTGAAGAGAATCCCCAAGAATACGACGTGGTGGCAAACTTTGGTGACACTCCTTCACTCAATGTCTTTTCCAGCGCCTCTGAATCATTCGCAGGAAACACTTTGAATTTTCTGACCAAAATAGGGGGATGATAGCAGTCCATTCAAAAACTCTCTTAAAAGTTTAAGAATAGCTTCTGAGCAGTTACGAGGAACCTATTAGGAATTTGGGACCTGCCTTATTGTAAGATGAAGTGAGAAACACTGTCAAGAACTTCTACTCTGATTTTTATGTTTGTGTAAATAGTGTGTATCATATAATGTGTACACTGTAAGGATATACTGTATGTTTTCTGCCATCACAAAGATCTATTCTGGTAGTTGGTGTGGTCAACATATGTGCCTTCCTTCCGTAGCAGAGGCCACAAATGTGCATCTATAGAGCCCACTGAAGACAGATGGCAGTGCAGAACCAGCCCTCCTCCGAATCTGACTTCCAATTTCATTTAGCATTCACCTCGCCATTCTAAAATCAGTTAGGATTCATAGCAAGTATGATTTGCCAGTGAAAAAAGACGTATCATCTCCTCTAATATATGCTTGGCAAACAACAGCAACCTTAATTGTTGCCAATTGATTAATTTTCTGTAGAATTTAAACATTAAACTATGACAATCTGGCATTAGGTTTTAACGGAGCATCTCACACCGCTGGTTGCATTTGAACAGCTTGGTATTCCCTTTAAAAGAGACATATGGTATTTTCAGTGGTTCTAAAATGTAATCCAGAGAAATATCAGTAAACATTCCGTGGGTACCAGAACATGCCAATTTACCGGGGAGAACATTGCAGCTCAAGCCAATCCTTGCAAAACTGGAATGCTAGCACACCTTGGCTTCTGACCCAGTAGCTGATGTCTATTACCAGCTTCTTATGGGCCACATCAGGCGATTGTGGGCCAATGTTCAGGAAAAAGCCAAACACTAAATAGCTTTTCCCTGAGATTTACAAGAGTGGTTTCTTCTTGACTTTTTCAGTGCTGCGCTATTACTCTGCCATCTCTGATCTCTTTTTCAGCGGAAAAGTACCTATTCATAGAACCGTATACATTCTATGGGGTTATTAACAATATGCACTGCGGAGGCAATTTACCACCAAAGCAAATGTTATTTACAGCATAATGGCATGTTAATGCTGAAGGCAACAAAGGCAGATTCTTTGTAAGTCTCGGAAGTAAATTTCTTGTTTATATTTGTTTGCTTATTTTTAAGATTGAGACTTGAATGCAGAATACAATTTGGACTGGAATCTGGAGTGGGTAACCTTTTCTGATGGAAGGGATACATTGATCCATAATTAACCATCAGGGGGCTGCAAGTCAGAGTTCACATACCTGAAGTGTAAAAGTGAGTGTAAACTGTTTAAAAAGAAGAAGTATATTTTAAAAACAAATCCATCTTTCTTTGAAGAAAAAGGGCAGAGTTTTTCTGGGAAGAGCACAAAATCTTGGACACCGCAGCACCACAACAGGGCAGTTATAGATGAAGCCAGGGGAGGGGCAAGCTTTTGGCAGCCACAAAAGAACTTTTTGCTTCATGGCATCATAGTGGGGTCCCTATAAGAGCAGCCATAAAAAATTAATAAATGAAATGAAATTGTGCTCCCTATGACAAATTTGGGGAGTCTTTGGGGCCATAAAAACCTCTTTGTGAGAGGATACATATATATATGGGCTGTGAATTAGTCATCCTCATTAGATAACTCAATGTGTGAGAATACATGTATAAGATTATGCAGTTAAAGAGTATCTGAGGTATCTGTGACATAATTTTTTTTGATTAAGCTCCTTTCTACTGGCGATGCAATTAACTCTAGTCTTCATGGAAGGTGTGTTAGGTATGGAACTTACCTTTCCCCCTATGGCAAAGAGTGCTTACTCACTCGTTTAAACTTCTGCATTATCTGTGTCGTTTCTTAGATAAAGATAATTTGGCTGCTATGACACATGTATCCATAACTTCACATTTAGACTATTGTAATGGGCTCTACACAGTGCTATTTTTCTAGAAAAAGAGGTTCCAGAACTCACCATGAATGCCTCTCTCTTTCTTGTGGAATGGCAATGGCACCCACCTGAGATATGCCGGAACTGATTTCTGGTGAGTTCTCCCTAAAAAGTCCTGGCTTTATGTAAGGCTTTCATTATGGCTAGTCTGGAGGCTGCAGCTGGTGCAGAATGCAATGGCCCAGATCCTGAGTAGTGCTCTCATCAGGGTGGCATCATACCAGTGCTAAGATGTGGACCAGTTTTATGAACTCATTAGCTATATACAAAGCCCAAGACAACTTCGGACCTGGTAACCTTCCTCTCCATTGCTTGGCAAAGGCATTAAGATCAACAAAAGAATCTGGTTAATTTTGCCATGGCCTGATGATTATTGGAGGTGGGCTTCTTCATTGCTGGCACCTGTGTTGTGAAATGTTCTCCCTGTCGAAATACAAAAGACCCATCAGTATTGGCATGCTACTGGCTCTTGAAAACACACCTGTTTAGCCCAGCATTTTCCTGATTTCTGGACTTGAACCTCCTGTTGTGATTGCTGCTTTAACTGACATGCTTTTTTTACAGATCTGTTTGTTTGATATGCTAATTATGCATGCTTTAATACTTTGATGCAGCTTTACATTGTATTTTAAATATGGGTAGTGTTTTTATCATGCATTTTATGCTTAGTATTTTGTTGTTAACTTTTTGTTTATTTGTTAACCACCTTATTATTTTCTTCTTGAAATATAAGTGGTATATAAATGCTAACGACAGCAGCTACAAACACTGCTTTATATGCTTAGTTAACTTTATTGCAGCATTTCAGGGCTTTGGATAAAGTGGCTGAACTTCACCCAACCCTCCACCCACAGCTCTCAGGATTGCACAGTAAATTGATAAAATTAAAACAGTTCTATGTGCAGCAAATAATTGCAGCAAAAATTGCATCAAAAAGACCTTTCCATGGGGAGATTTAGGGCTTTGTCAATGTCCTTCGAGTCTCCCACGTGATGCACACCTCCCTCCATGGTTAAAAAGTAATCATGGCAATGCTCAGTGCAATTTGTGAAAAATTGAAGAGGTTGATATGAGCACTGCAAGAGCATCAAAGGGACATGAAAACAAAATTGAATGTGTGTGGTGTCTGTCCATCAAACACTCTTTCTTGTTGTGCATTGCTTCAGAAAATGGATCCCTTGCACAATTAGATGGCCGTTTCCCACTTGTGCTGCTGCATATCCCCCCCCCCCCCAAACTAAGGAAAACCTGTCAGAGAAGCTTGCTAAATTGGGATAAACAGGAAGCATCTTGTAAGGATACACAGTTTTTCAAGGGACTACAATGAAATGCTGTCTATTCATGCATAAGTTACTGCTGGAAGTGTAAAGCTATCTGGCAAATATTTCAGCTATTGTAGTTGATAAAGGACTGAAGAACAAAAACACTGCATAGTGCTTGGGAGTGTATCTTGGGCAGGGGGAGCGGGGATAGAGGAAATGCTTTTAGTATGTGTTCTCTATGCAAACTTAAGATGGGTGCTCAGACAGAAGAGCTAAACTGTTCCGTGATGTGGTTCCTTAAGTACACACTTAACCATGGTTGAATAGATATTTTGTGGGGATATTTGGTATTCAAATTGCTTTGCGAATGTATCTGCACGGTGTTGTTGTTATTTTTAATAAAAAATGTTTTGTGAGGCTTAAAAGAAGACTAGGAAGGGATGACAACAGGACATGTGTGTTTGTGAAATTAAACAAATAGAGATATATGCATTTGAAGGTGTACGATACCTTTGAAGACAGCTGAACATTTCCAAAATTTGAAATGTGGTTTACGTGATTAGTCTGGCAAACTGACATTTGATTAAAAAAAATGTCATTTAAGTACTTGATTACAGCAATAATAAAAGCTAACCGCCTGTAATCCAATAGAAAATAATTGTAGATGAGATAAGCCATTCAAAAATACAGATGTTGCACTGAGAAAGTTTGGTGTGATCATGGCCCTGTATTAATTATTATATAACTTGCAAAATGAAAAGACAAGTGATTTTGCTGCTATCCAAAGTGTAGACATAGTGTTGAATTTATAGTATAAACATCCTGAGCCAGGCTTTAATGAGAGAGAAATCATAAAATGAATTGTTACAGCTATGTTGGTAGGTAAGAATCCATTGAGAAACTTAGCTTGTAATTGAACATTCTTTGGTTCCTACAAAAATTTCATCAGCCTACACTATTAAGGTATAGTACTATTATCCCTCTGTGTAAGTTCACTGTGAGTCCCACCAAATTATGTTTTGGGTGGATTTTAGTGACAATTATATGGAGCATATTTAATTGTAAAATCCATAAATAAACTTTTATTGGTCAACATTTATCCTTTTATCTTTAAAGTGAAACATGAGTAGAAAGGTAAACATAAAAAAATTATTCCTCCAATTCTAGTTGATTTTGGAAGTTAGAAAATATCAGGCCTAAACACACACACACAGAGCCTGACCTTCAAGGATATACCGATTCCAGCATCAAAATAATCACTAACTTCAGATTTTACTTGCATAGAGTTTTACATATTATTCCCTTCAATCATCTCGTTCCTAGGTAATGGGTGGCCTTTTCCCAGTGTCTTATTTCCAAGAACTGAATGCCTAGTATCAGCCAAACACCATCTTTAAGCATTCAGACAGCCCATCAAAGCCCAATATCAAATAGCACTGCACCAAATGACCTGTCAGAGTTCTTCTTGGAGATTCTGAAAGGTGGTGTTTGTGTTCATTACAACTGATTTAGAAGGAACAGTTCGCAGAATTTTAATGATCCAAGAACTTAATCACAAGTTTCTACAGGAGCAATTTTGTGCAGCATACCGCTCCTTCAGTCTGACAGTTTCTAGCTGAAGAAACTGGTTGCCAAATGACAGTCATTGCAATCACAACAAGCAACTACAGCTTAATGCTTTTACATGGTGTGATTTCTAAATGCTTGTCGAATTTGTCAAAATGTTATCCTCAGAAGAAAATGCATGCATGGAAAAAATAAAATAAAATCCATGTTTGTTGCATCTTTTCAGTACCCTACCAATATCTTAAAACACAGCCACTTCTTGAAATGGGCTCATGGTGATTTCATAAGCTTAATGAAATATCTTACACAAAACCACAGTCCTTGAGTTAACTACGTATAATAGCTACAAACATGGTGGAAATCCATTGGGTTATATCCAGTGGTGTTGTTCAGCTGACAGTGAGGTTTCTATCAATGGCAATGGAAGTGAAGTAATTTCCCCATCCCTCTGCAGCCAGTGTATCTCTAAATCTGATTCAGAGGACTCACCCATCTACAACATGATGTAGTATAGTTCAGTGGAGGGGGTGGAGGGGCTTCAGGTGATAGAGTAATTATAAAAAAATGCTTTCTCTCTCATTCTACTGATGGACGCCTTAACATAATAATAATAATAATATTTTTTTTATTTATACCCCGCCCTCCCCAGCCAAGGCCGGGCTCAGAGCGGCTAACAAGCAATAATAAAAACAAGATGAATGATTACAACTTAAAAACAAAAATAAAATACAACATTAAAATAATGGAACATTAAAATATTAAAATGTAGCCTCATCGCAGGAGGAGAAGGAAAAGAAAAAAGAAAGAGAGGGAGGGAGGGAATCAAATTGGCTCCAAGCCAAAGGCCAGGCGGAACAACTATGTCTTACAGGCCCTGCGGAAAGAAATCAGATCCTGCAGGGCCCTGGTCTCATGAGGCAGAGCGTTCCACCAGGCCGGAGCCAGAGTTGAAAAGGCCGTGGCTCTGGTTGAAGCCAATCTAACTTCCTTAGGGCCTGGGACTACTAGGGTGTTGCTATTTATGGACCTTGAGGCTCTCCGTGGGGCATACCAGGAGAGGTGGTCCCGTAGGTACGAGGGTCCTAGACCGTGAAGGGCTTTAAAGGTCAAAAGCAGCACCTTAAATCTGACCCTGTACTCCACCGGGAGCCAGTGCAGCTTGAAAAGCACTGGGTGAATATGCTCCCATGGCAGAGACCCCGTGAGGAGCCTCGCTGCAGCATTCTGTACCCGCTGGAGTTTCTGGGACAGCTTCTTTTAAAAAAAAAAAAAAAAAATTATTAACATTTTAAAGACTACAAAAGAAAGAGAAAGAATTAAACAATACAATACAATACAATACAATACAATACAATACAAAAACAAAAACACCACACAACACCAACCCCAAAACATTAAATTAACAAAACTAAACAAACACAATTTAAAACACATCTAATAAGTTAACTTTCTTAACTTTCATTTACTTGTTTCAACGATCTCCTCACACCTCCCTTTTTGTATTCCACTTTAATTAACTGTTTCAGCAATTCCTTTCCATCTTCCTCTGTTTTCTGTCCTGTAATTTATCTTAATTTATCTAACCTTATTTTTCCCTTTAATATATAATTGTCTTAACATATTTTAACCTTATTTTCCCTTTAATACTCTAATAATCTATTTGTACTTAATTCCTTGTAACATTTCTACTAAAGCCATATAACTCCTTTCCAACATTTTTCTAACACTCATTAATTTTACAATATTTTTATAAATAGTCTTTAAACTTTTTCCAATCTTCTTCCACCGACTCTTCTCCCTGGTCCCGGATTCTGCCAGTCATATCCGCCAATTCCCTATAGTCCTGGTGATCTTCTGTCCGATGCTCTTAACTCTTTTCCAAGTCCCTTCTGCGAGTCTTCTTCATATTTATACATGAGCTTTACTTTGTCTTCCACTGATCTTATTTTCATTTTCCTTCCTTTGAGGCTAAAGAGTAGATCTCGGGGAAACTCCCACTTAAAGATGATTTTATTCCTTCTCGACAGGGCAACCAAATCTCTGTAGTTAAATCTAAGATCCAAAAGGTATTTCAGGACGTCTTTCAAAAATTCCACTCTTGACTGTTGTTCTTCTAAGTTCCTCTGGTATTTCCAACAGCCTCTTATTTTGTTCTTCTCTTTTTTCCCTCCTCTTCCATGTCCGAAGGCCCTCACAGTTTTAATCTCTTCTTGACCCAAGTCCCGGTCCCAAAAATCATCAAATTCCTGTGTGAGGAAATCTATCAAACTTTCCTTCTCCAGTTCAGGTAGGGCTCTGATCCTCGAAATCTGATTTTCTTTGAATTCAATCATAGCAGGCATCAACTTATGGTCATCAAATTGCATCTGTAAGGCTGGGATTCTCTCTTTCTCCAATTGTGTTACTTTAGGTTCAACGGTAATAACTTTCTCCCTAGCCTTCTCCGCAGTTTGCCATGTCAAAGTAGATTCCTGTGTCAGTTTCTGAATAGTTTCTGTATTGGTGTTCACTTTTTGTCCCAAATTGTCGATTTTGGTAATTACCACATCCACCTTTTTGTGAAGCTGTTCCAATGAGTCACTTATCTTACATAATACATCCACTAAGGCCTCTTCTGTCAACATTCTTAACCGATTCAAGGTCCCCAGAATCTCACAGGTTTTTATCTTGCAGCTGGAAATTCCCCCAGCTCAACTCTTGTGACAGTTTCAAAGGCTTCCTCTAGAGGGAAACAGTTCCTCTAGAGGGAAACAGTTTCTATTTGTATTAGTCCTTTTAAACTCAATTCAAACAATAAAGTTAGTTTCAATTTTCTGTTACTTTTACTCCTTTTTAAACGCAGATGGAGACAGTGGAAACAATGTATTCCTTATTTAACTAACTGTCAGTGAACATTCTAATCACGATCAATAAGCATTCCAGAACACGTCAGTCCTATTGGCAGCCCATTTCCAGGATTGGAGCAGTGGTATATTAACTCTGTTCACTCTCTCCTGCAGGTATACTCAGTCCAAAACTTTCCCCCCTCTTCTCCTGCCACTAAGGGGGGTTTAGTATTTTTTACTGATGGAAATTTAGTCCTTTACAATAGGCTTTCCGAGACTTCAGCTTGCATCCTCATTGCTTCAATCTATTTACAAAAGGGGAAGGTGGACTTCCTGTTTTAGACCTCCCTGTTTCGGCACCAAATTAAGACATTTAAAAATCCAATTCTCCACTCCACTCACGGGTAGTTGCTTTAAGATCAAATTGTCCACAGGAAAAAGTCAGCGCTCTCCGGCTACAGCTATGCGGCTTCACTCCGTGGAAGAAGCAGTCCATTCGAAGCACCGTACTGCTCACCCCACGTCGCTCCGGATCCCCGAAACCGGGTTTCCCCACGAGTAGGGGAGGCACAAAAGGTGCCAGCCGAATCCCACGTTCACAGGCTTCACCCGCCTGTGATTTTTAGTGGGTCTCTGCCTTCGCCATGGCGGCCAGACCCAGATTTCCGCGAGGCAAATTCCTCCCGATCGGAGGAATTCAGCCATTGCCGGAGGCGCCAACCCGGAAGTCCCGAGTTTCTGGGACAGCTTCAAGGGCAGCCCCGCGTAGAGTGAATTACAGTAGTCAAGCCTGGAGATGACCGTCGCATGGACCACTGTGAAGAGAACCTGAGCTTACAGGGTTAAACAGCTCAGAGTGTACGCCCTGCCTACTATTGGGAGGGGGGAGATTCTGCGTCATATCCGAGAGTCTAAACCCTTTGTTCTTTCTACTTTCGCTTTTGAGGAGAGTGGACGTGTTTTTCACGATGCTGTTCGACAATGGATAGTCTGCTGTAAATAAAAACTGCTTTTAGCTGCTAAGATCCTGAGTGGACTTTATTTAAGCATACTGAAGAATGCACTGGAGTTTGCAGCTTTCTCTTACCGCTGCTGATCTCTGCGTGTTCCTCAGAGCCTTTGGAATGTGGCCTTTGAAGTCCGGAGTCCTGGCCGGTAGCTGCGCAGCCGAAGCGGTCTGGATGCCAGGATTTATCTGAGCAATAAATCTTCTTCAATCACTGTGGCCAGGTCGGGGCGGGAAAGGTAAGGGACCAACTGCTTGATGCGGCAAAGGTGGAAAAATGTCGCCTTGGCTGTTGATGTAACTTGCGCCTCCATGGAAAGGGAGGCATCAAGGATTACACCCAAACTCTTAACGGAAGGCAATGGCACTAATTGGGCCTCCACAAGAGAAGGGACTTGGTCCCTCATCCCCATGCCATCCCGACCTAGCCATAGGACCTCTGTCTTCAAAGGATTTAGTTTCAATCGGCTCCCACGAAACCATCCAGCCACAGCTTCCAAGCATCTGGTCAGTGTGTTCGGGGCCGAGTCGGTGTGGCCATCCATCAGCAGACATGAGCTGAGTGTCATCAGCATATTGGTGACAGCCCAACCCAAAGCTCCGGATAATCTGGGCAAGGGGGCGCATAAAGATGTTAAAAAGCATCAGGGAGAGAATTGCGCCCTGCGGCACTCCACACACCAAGGAGTGGCGCAACGACATTTCCCTCCCTAGTGCCACCCTCTGTCCCCGACCAGAGATAAAAGAGCACAACCAGTTACGGGCTATGCCCTGTATCCCCACGTCTGCGAGGAGGTGGTCCAGAAGATCATGATCGACCATGTCAAAGGCTGCTGACAAATCTAAAAGGATCAGCAGTCCTGACCCGCCTCGATCCTGTTGTCTACGGAGATCATCTGTTAGGGTAACCAGAGCTGAGCAACACCACTGGATAAATATATAAACCATTTTATTTTGATTAAAGGGCATTTAGCAAAAATGTTCAGGTGAAATGATATGAACTCAGGTACTACTACTGTACTACTATTACTATTATTACTATTGAGAAGTGGAACACCAAATGCCAGTTATTACCATTGGTCATGGTTGGGTCAGAAAACAGTCTCTGGGGGAAAGGTGAACACTGATCATAGCTATAATGTGCTGTATCTTACCGATGAATTTTGTTGATATGATGCTGCAGTATTTGATTTAAAATAGAGAGCTGGACTTGGTGCAGCATACCTTCCTCACCATTACCTGAATACATCTAGCAAATAAATACAGGAATTATCAATTACCTAAATATATGGGCTGTGGCTCAGCTAACAAAAGTAGTTGTCCCCAGAAGAAAACCCCCCAATTGTTTTCAGAATTGGGAACAGTTTGCTAGATATCTAAATAGATTAATGGACTATCAAATCTGATCTTTTTTTGTACAGTGTACTATTCGTCATTTTGTTCTGATTATTGTGGTGAATTAATTTGAACGGAGAAAAGGAATTACCTCACATTCTGAGGTAATATGAGAACTATGTCTGTGCTGTTTTACCTGCAATCCACAGAAGGCTGCCATCAGAGGTCAGCAGGTCAGCGTTGCCAGTATCTGCTAAAACCTAGGCTCCTGCTGATCTCCAGAGTCCTGTGGTCCTGCTCTTCTTCCTTGTTCTTGCTGCATATTCATCTGCCCTGTGCAAGCTGTAACAATAGCAAAGAGAAGGAGGAAGAACCTGTATTGGCCTTGGTGGGCAATGCCATGGACAGAGCACAGTGTGTTCGTGTGTGTGAATGGGTAGTGGTGATTGTGGCAAGGAGATGGGTTGACTCAAGGAGGTGGGTGGCCCCTCTGAGCGAATCTTGCCCAAGGATTACACAAAACCCAGAGCTTGCACTGCACATACATCCCCTTCTGTATTATGCTAACCACCCATGGATTTTGAAGGGAAAGTTAAGCATATTCTCTCAGTTAGTTAAAACAATTGTAGTGGTGTTTTTAATATCATCATTTAAAAGATGTATACTACCACCACACCACCCTTAACTATGATTACTATCAGGCCAGGTAACAGAACAAAAACTGGTTAAACAATCTCTTTCACTCAGTGACAATGCTCATTTCCTTTTATGCATGAGATCATTTCACAATTACTAATAGGATAAAAGTGGAGAGAGACCCTGAGTAATCAGATACAGAGGAATAATAGGAAAATAGAAGAATACAATTCAATATACAATTCAGCATATCTCCACTAGTCAGACATCTCTGGATCACAGCATGTGAGAGGAGGCTCAAAGAACAGTCACCAATAATTGCTCCTTCCTTAGCTTCCACATTTTCTCATAAAAATAAACAAGTATTCGGAACCTGTATCAGCATGCAATTAGCCTTACCAAAACCCCACTACAAATCTGAAGATATATTATTTGCAAGGAATATATTGTTGGCGCTCTCTCTCTCTCTCTCTCTCTCTCTCTCTCTCTCTCTCTCCATGCAAATGTTATGCATTCAGAATCCAATAACAGAAGTAGCACATTTTCTTGTCTGTACCTGCTCAGAGATAAATATGAATTTCCCCTTATCTTGATCTCATTTTCAGGTAGAGAAGTTACTAAATTAAACTCAGAGGTAGAACCTGCTGTGGAACGTTGGGAGATTAGAGATGTTAACCTTTGTGTCCTGCAGAAATTTTTCTGTGATAGCAAATTTTTACATTCCCTTTGAGTGCAAAGGTGCGCTTGAGATGGAATGTGTAGCATGTGCCCTTGCAAAAGGCAAGACTTAAACATGGCAGCTCACCCCTGGGATCAGGTTTCAATAGCACAACTAACTACATTGTGAAGTACATGAAGTAACAAAAAAGAGGGTAAGAGTCTCAGCATAAACAATTGCTTTCCCCTCATTGTGCATAGTGCCCTACAAGGGTATCAGGTTGGGATTGTGGAACAGGAATTACAGAAAAAACAGGCTTGGGCACTGCATCTTCTCTGGAAATTAACTTATGTTCCTTGATTTAAGAGGAAATTCAAGGAACTGTAATTAATTGTGATGAGAAAACTGCTAGATTTTACTCCACATCCTTAGAAAAGAACAGGATCAATGTCCCACCTAACCGACTGGGTTGTTTTTTAAATAATAATAATAATAATAATAATAATAATAATAATAATTTAAAAAAGAGAAGAGTTTACAATTATATATTTCTCTGTCACCTCCTCCCATACCTGTCATCCCTTTTTCTCTCCTCAAACATTTACACAATCCCTGCTGATAACATCTGACTGAAGGTTTTCTCAGAACTACCACAAACTCTAGCTGATTTGGGCTGAAATGCTGTGTCGATATGATTCAGCCTTCATATGTGAGAAGCCTGACATGGGACCCTGGGAGGCTGGGCAAAGCTATGGCAAGAGAAGCCATGGAAGTTAACCGCCAGGTATATTGCACCTGGGCTGATTCAAACAGTACATGGTGAGGAGGAGGAAAGGGTGTATGCATGTGTAGGCCTGGATGCACTGGAAGGAAATGATGCCCTTAGTCATAGAATTGTAGAGTTGGAAGGGATTATGAGGGTCCCCTAGTCAATCCCCTGAAATGCAGTGATCTTTTCGCCCAATGCAGGGCTGAAACCTACGACCCTGAGATTCTCCTACTCTAACGAGCTTTCTCAGACAAAGAGACACAACTCCCCCACATTCTTAGCAATTTTTCTTAGCAATTTTACCAGTTACCAGAATTTGTTTCTCAGAAAGGTTTCTGGATGTTTCCAAAGGCAAATGCACCTCAAATGTCACTTTACGTGAAAGCTGATGGTAATACAGATAGCAGCATATGGAGAAATAATTAACCCTATCAATTGTTCAAAATTCCACAGAAAGTTCTAGAGACATCTTCTCAGCAGCAGCCTTCAAATTCAGGAGTATTTCTCCTTGCATCATTTTTATATTACAGAGATTATTTTGACTCCATAGAAATACTTTTGTTATACACAATGCAATATGTAGGAGACTGAGCCACTCTTTTAAAGCAGAATATATACATATATTTTAAAAGTGAGTTTGTAATAGACTTTGTTCCTTCTCATACTTTTCATTTTCCCCTTAAATGGCAAAACAAATGAACAAATCAGAATTTTTGCTTTATCTGTGGTATCTATATCCATCAATCTTTATGTACACCTGATTAAGGCTGTTATATACACATTCATATTTTAAATGGGGCTTAATGGGAACTCAATGAGGCTTACTTCTGGAAATGTACAGAACTGCACTGTGAGCCACCCACAGATATGTCTGCAACATTAACGGCAAGATAATGCTGTTGACATGTTTGGCTGGTGTTTCAGTTCATCCAGTAATATTATAAATTGGAATGGTAACCAGAATTCTCTAGCATCCATTAATATTTTGATGAACTATGACCTTCCTTCTAATTTCCATGCTTGCTTTTGAACAGAGTGTTTATTCCAGCTTCCCACTATTTTCAGATATCCTGGCCGGGTAAATCACAGCCTGTATTTTGCCCTTGTGTTGTACTTAGATTAGATGTGGGGGTGGAATTCCATTACAAAAATAATGTTATTGTGCATTTTTCAATGGGACTTTAGAGAGTAAACCTGACATTTTTCAGTCTTCAGCTTTTGATGTTCATTTAAAAATGTTTATTATATATTATAGGGTGATTCTGTTTTGTTCTAGTATATCCAGTGTATATTTAAGAAGAAGAGATTAGCTGGATCTATCTAGCCCAGCAGACCGCCCACAAGCAGAAAATAATAGAATCATAGAATTGTAGAGTTGGAAGGGACAACGAGGGTAATCTAGTTCAACCACCTCCAGTGCAGGAATTTATTTTGCCTAACATGGAGCTCAAACCCATGATTAAGAGTCTCATGCTCTACCAACTGAGCTATCCCATCAAAATGAGCAATCAGCACTGTTCCACTGCTATACAACTGGTATTCAGTACTGTCTTCTACACCAGAGCTAGTACATATAGCTAGTAGCCACTATATTATTGGTCTTCCATTAATTTGTCTATCTCCGTTTTAAAGCCCATTTAAGTTGGTGGTCACCACTGTAACTTGTAGCAGTAAATGTCATAATTTAACTATGTGCTGTGCGCCAAAATCCTTTCATTTCTCTATCCTGGATCTGCCAACATTTAGCTCCAATGTATGACTCTGAGTTCTAAATATTATGAGAGAGGAAGAAAAACTACTACCTTTTTACTCTTCACACACCACACATAAATTTGTACCCCTTTATTATGTCCCTCTTAATTAGCTGACCCCCCCAGCTAAACAAACATTGCTGAAACAGCCCTGAAACAATAATACTTTTTAGACACAATATTGCACTGTAAATGGATTTGCCACAAAATAGGCAGAAAAGAGTCTTCAGTAAGGTAAAGCGGGATGGGGGACACTCCAATACTTTGTCTTAGGCTGTAATCCTATGCAAATTTAACTAGGAGTAACTCAGTAGGACGTTCACCTGAGTAATCATAGGATTTCACTGTTAAGGCTCAGTTGTGAAAATGGTGGTGTGAGCACACTCAACTCACATGCTCCAAGCCCCTACACACATTGTTCTTGTGCGCAAGAGGTGTGATCATTTTATTTGCAACATCAGACAGATTTTTAATTAGCACAACCGCAAACAGGAGAGCACACCATTAACAGTCTGAAACAAGTTGCTTCAGATAATATTCGAAATCCTTCTATTTCTCAAAGTCCACTACAAGCCAAAAGTGCACAAAGGTCACCCTTAACAGTAAAGAGGATTCTACTAGGCAGAGGTGAGGCTGTCCACCAGTATATGTACCTTAGGGAATTTTGGGGAGGACTGAAAATATTATGATGCTTTTAAAAATTCAGCAAAACAATAGAGGCAACCCTGAGCTGCGGTGGTAGTTGGTACTGAAGTAGCAGTTGCTCTCACAGGGGATCCTGCTGTTGCCATCAACAACAGTTCCTGCCAGAGCCCCAACCTTACAAAAGCCTGATCTTTGCCCTTAGGAACTAAATGGGAACAGCATTACAAATTTAGTGGCTTTGCTGCTGGACATAGTAATCCTTTGAGCCATCCTTAGTCCATGCTTCTGTTCACAATGGACTGTCTAATTTGCCTGAGCTTTGACTCCAATTTGCTGTTAACTCCATCAGTTCACAAAGGGTCCTATGGAAGGGCAATCAAAGCAAACAAATAAAATAATAAGAGTGGTATGTGTATGTATTGAACCAGGAGAAATCAGCAAGGTGGCAAACACAGCAGCAGAAGCATGGATGAATATTCAAGATGAATATTCAGCACTTTAAACTCTGCTCATGTACGCTTGAGTGTGAGATGGTGAATCCTTAAAGGCATGATTAATATTTCACAGTCCTTTCTTCTTGATCCATTGTTAATATCAAACAGTTTAGTGTCAGAGGAGGAAGATAAAAAGAAGGTTAATGTTTGGTTTTCTCACCGAGCAAGAAGTAAATGGCTCACATGTATGCATTTGTAACCTGCAGAAAGCAAGGGGTGGAGGGGTAGGGATTTTGACGTACCGGGTGGCCAAATAAAACAAATCCACCAACACACTGAAATGGAGAGCTTGTCCTAGAAGATGTAGTCAGCATAGGCATTATCACAAGACAATAGCTCTTGGAAGCCTATCTACCTATAGAGGCAGTAGCAGCCTGCCTTGTTCTCCTGGCTTCACAACACCCCACACTGCTGCTGCTTACCAGGAGCCGGAGAGTAGTAAGCTAAGGGGAGCTTTGCACAGTGTGGGTGAAGCAGCAGGAGTGTCAGACCTGCCAAGCTGTGTGTTGTGTTGCTTCTCCCCATCCTCTGGCAGTGACATGATGTTGGGAAGCAAAGAGAGCAGCCAGATCTCTCTCTCTCTCTCTCTCTCTCTCTCTCTCTCTCTCTCTCTCTCTTTCTCTCTCTCTCTCTCTCTCTCTGTGTGTGTGTGTGTGTGTGTGTGCACTCAATCGCTGACAAATCAAGAAATCAATCTTTGGGTGGGACAGAAGCGCCTATTCTCTGTCTCTTAATATTAGGCAGAAACCTTCATTACATCATCTTTGCTTAAACACCTTTTTGTTAGGAAAACCTACCCAGACATGCAATTTTATTATGTATTGTTTTTAAAGCAGTTGATTTTATCTATATTTTGATAACATTATTGCCTGCTGTTTTTAAAAGCCTGTTTTTACTGTTTCTTTTTAATTATTGGTTGATTGGTTTATCACTTATATGCCACAATGACTTCTGCATATAAACCATTCAGAGATATTTTTTGATTAAGCAGTATATAAATCTTGGTATATGTAGGAAACTAAATTGTTTTGAAACTGGTATAGGAGGCGAGAAAAATTTCTAAGAAGATGAGGGTATGGAGTTTGGTACTTTCTCTATATAGTAAGAGGTGGCCATGGATTTTTTTTTTTAAAAATTAATTCATATTCCTTTCACCCTTTTAAAAAAAGGGTGCCACCTGCCACATCACAAGTAATTCTGCAGCCTCTTGTCTTTTATGAGACAAACATAACTGTAATTGTGGTTTAAACTGCATTGAAGATATTGTACAGATTTTATATTGTCTTTTATAATTCAAATATATATATTAAAAACATATATATTTATAATGCACTGAGAGAACAATACTTGGGGCAAATTTCTGTGAGAGATGGAGATAGGTCTGGCCATGAATGTGTATTTTATCTACTGGGAGGACAAGATGCAACTGTGAAAACTGAATATTTTCTGTCTGCAGACAATCTATAAGAGAGGGGGGGCACTAGGGGCGCATTGGAAGATGGCCGACAATACCATCTCTCCGACCCACATGGGGTAATTAAGAGGCTGTTATGGGAGTGGGCAGCCTTCCTTGTTGCCCCAAGGAAATGGGGAACACTGCCCTTGCCTGCTGTGCCCATAAATCACCCCCTAATTCGAAAGAAGGGGGTGAGGGCCCTAGGCAGAATGCCCCCGTGTGGACCTCGGCTCTCCTGGACGCTGTCTCTGATCGCGCACTAGCTGCATCAATTTGGAATAATTAATTACAAAAGAAGCAAAAGCACATATTTCAAGTGAAGAAGGGGAGTGAAGTCTGCTAATTTAAGTGACCTCTGCGAAAGAAGACGACGGGTTGGAGAAACAGGAATATTTTACGATGAAGATATACCAAAGGCTGGGTATATTGACAACGGGACTGAATGGGGGGGGGACCTTTTTTACTTTCCTTCTATGTGATTTACAAGAACCCCTCCTCATTAGAATCGTCAGTTGAACTGACCCAAGCAGGATGATTAAGGTCTGTGTGGAGATAAACTTTAACCAAAAGTATGCTTTATGGAGATCGAGAAGCAATAAGAGCTTTTGGAATGGCACAGCAATTAATTCGGAGTCGCCATCTTGCCAAAGGATTTATAGCCGGTAGGAGGAATGGACTTATTTGCAGACTGCATTCCTGGTGAATCTCCTCAGAGGTTTTGAGAAAGGAGGCAGATTGGTGAAGATTAATGACACTAAGACTGTTTTTATGTATGGAAGTGATGTTATATGGAAAACGCCTGGATACGGCTACTGGATAAAAAAAAAAAAAATTATCCACACAGGATTACAAACTGTTCTAACCAGCTTGTGGAGACTATCAGAGGTCACAAAGAGAAAGGAAAAATATATTAAAATAACAACAAGAGATGTGGAAAAACAATAAGAAAGGACTGGATAGTACTGTGAACATCATAAGGTTAGATTTGTGGACATTAAAACAGCAGTAAGAAGCAAGAAGTTGATTGGATCTCCTTTGGAACTTGAAATATGGGTCCCCTAACAAAAATTTAAAAATTCGGCTGTGTAATTTGGAATTTATGTAATTTGGTTTGATTTGATGTGATTGGTCGGTTAATAAAAAATTATTCTTAAAAAAAAAAGACAATCTATAAGAGAGAATGCTGTGTCGTGCCAGGGCGATTCAGAATTTTTAGTTTTGTTTTAAGCTTTTATTCAATTAGGCTTTGTATAATTTCATTAAGAATTGCATACATTCATTTTATTCCATCCCATTTTATTTTGTTTCAATATTTGTTAAAAGAGGAACAAATTCTTCCTTTTAAAGAGGCATGCGGTGATCTGCCAGGGAAATTCAAGATTTTACATTTGTTTATGCTAGAGTTTGTCTCAGTCTGAGTTAAACTTTCTTTCATTCTGATAAACCTTTGTTTTGTAATGATCCCATCATGGCTAGGTACCAATAATATAATCTGAATCTGCTTGCTCACGGAGAATGTCCTCCCATGGGCCAGGAAATGTTGCAGCTGCACAATGGTTGAGATGTAGCAAAAAGACTTTAAAAAGCCCTTACCCACATCTTACCTGAATACAAGATTTATACATACCTGCAACATAGGATATCCATTCATGTATCTTATGAAGTGGACTGCAATTCATGAACACTGATGCCACAGTAAATTTCTTAGTCATTAAGTGCCACAATACTCTTTCTGCAAGAGACAGGCATGAATGTTGTTGTTGTTTAGTTGTTTAGTCGTTTAGTCGTGTCCGACTCTTCGTGACCCCATGGACCAGAGCACGTCAGGCACTCCTGTCTTCCACTGCCTCCCGCAGTTTGGTCAAACTCATGCTGGTAGATTCAAGAACACTGTCCAACCATCTCATCCTCTGTTGTCCCCTTCTCCTTGTGCCCTCCATCTCTCCCAACATCAGGGTCCTTTCCAGGGAGTCTTCTCTTCTCATGAGGTGGCCAAATTATTGGAGTCTCAGCTTCAGGATCTGTCCTTCCAGTGAGCACTCAGGGCTGATTTCTTTAAGAATGGATAGCTTTGATCTTCTTGCAGTCCACGGGACTCTCAAGTCTCCTCCAGCACCATAATTCAAAAGCATCAATTCTTCGGCGATCAGCCTTCTTTATGGTCCAGCTCTTACTTCCATACATCACTACTGGGAAAACTATAGCTTTAACTATACGGACCTTTGTTGGCAAGGTGATGTCTCTGCTTTTTAAGATGCTGTTAGGCATGAATAGTCCAGTGGAAACTCTTACGCTTATCGTGCTACCCCACCTCTGCCAAAATTTCCTAGAAATTAGCCCTAATGGCAACACCACCACAAAAGCAGCAGAACATGGCTTACACTACAGTGGGGGACAAACTGACACACAAAAACTGTGGGGCCACTTTCTTTCTTTTTAAATATATTTTTATTAAAGTTTTCTTGGTTTACAAAAGTATGCACAATGTCTCTTTTTCAAGTTACATTTTCTACAGATCAGTTTCATTTGTTGTGAGACATTAGCGTTACATTAGGAAGAAAAGGGGAAAGAGGTGGAGGAGGGAGTGGGGTTGGGTGGCAATGCTTCTATTCTACTTAGTGTATGTGTGGGGTTTTATGTCAGCGTCACTTGTGTGGGTTCTCTTTACTATTTGCTTATATTTCTTTGGTGGTGAGAGAGGTTGGGGATGGTCAAGGATGTGGTTGGTTGTCTTTGATTGGCTGTAGTGAAATTTGTTTTCATGTGTGAGTGGTGTGTGTGTGTGTGTGTGTGTGTGTGTGTGTGTGTGGTGTGTGTTTGGATCATGTTAGCCAGATTGATTTGTATGTTGTTGGTGGGTTCTTCTTGTTGCTTTGTTAGGCTGTGTATGTGATAAAGCATAACCATACCGGGATGAAGACGTCTTCTATTTGTCGCCATGTCAGTTTCAGTTTGTTGGTCAGTTTTTCTAATAAGGCTGTTTCCCATACTATTTGATACTCCTGACAGGGTTCTCCAGTGTCTGGCTCTTTCTAGGACTGTGCACCAGATTTGGCTGAGATCCAAATCGAGCATATTTGGAGGGTGTTGGCTTGGGTCTTGTGATGTTAACATATGAGAGTGCTGGAGGTGAAATAGCTAAACAGGTTACCCAATCAGAACCCAGGGGGTGGAGTCAGAGGGACTATAAAACCAGCTCTCGGAGGGTCAAAGGAAGGAGTTTGTTGGGTGGTTGGTTGGAGTGGGAGTGAATTGGGATAGAGTCTGTGGGTAGAGAAATAAGCTGAGTCAGGAACAGTTAGGAGCTAGGAAGATAAGTAAATATCTGAGAGGTGGTTTGGTGAGTGAGAGCAGGTAGCAGAAGTTATAGGTCTGGATAGGCACCCCATGATTGTAATTTACCAATACCGTTTATGAAACCTCACACTTGTTAAACGGCAATAAATAAACAGAAGTTTATGTTCCAATTTCACCCTGACTGGACTCAGTATTGTACCAGGTAGGGCCTGGGTGGTGGCAGCGAGAAATAAAGTGGTGGCACAGGGATCAAGAGACGGTGAAACATCCAGGGACCCTGTGTGATCGCCACAGGTCTCAAAAGAGTTGGGTGCGCACAGCCAAAGATCACTACCAATCAGGTTGGTTGGCATAGAGCAGGCATCCCCAATCTGCGGCCCTCCAGATTTGTTGGCCTACAACTCTCATGATCCCTAGCTAACAGGACCAGTGGTCAGGGATGATGGGAATTGTAGTCCAAAACATCTGGTGGGCCGAAGGTTGTGAATGCCTGGCCTAGAGTGACTTGTGGCAGTCAGGGGCATGCAGCATCAGGCAAGAAGAGGCAGGCACCATGTGTAAAAGTCATAAACCTCCCTGGCTGACAGCTGCATTTTCCTGTGAGAAAAGGTTCAATCCCTCTGCTCAACAGCGTGAGCAGCAACCAGCACTGCACAGGATAAGATTGTTCTTTGTCACAGAACGATCCAATCATGTGAGGGTGTTGCTTTCAGGAAAGAATGCAGCACCCATACCCCTTAGGATCTGATCCTGTACACTGCCATGCACCCTAACCATTTTAAGGGTTTAGAAAGCATTTTAAAAAAACAACCACCTTAGCCTTAACTTTGAATTATTTCAATGACAGATCTGGGGTGGGCAGCTCCCAGAGTGATACAGGGCAAATTTCCCTGATCTGGGGCTCACAGATCTGAACCACAGGGTGGATCAGGCATCTGTGCACAGCCCTATCACTTTTGACACACTATATATCTGACAAAGTGATCGCACTGCAATCTTGTACATGTGCATTCAAAAGTAAGCAGCATTAAGTTCAATGGGACTTATTACTAAGGAAGGATTGCAGACCTTACTTTTTGGTCTCTTTCCAGTTAAAAGGAAAAGACTTAATTTAGGCTACTGCATTTGTAAGGGAATAACACAGTCAACTGAAATAGGTGCTGCTGAGAAGAAGAAGGAGCAAACTAAACTCTTAAAATTGGTAATGTGGTAATACCTTGCTTTCAAAACATCATTGCATAATGATGTTTTGTTGTTCCACATAAATGTATCTTTTGCAGGGCTTAAGGTCTTTGCTGTAGTGCTCTTGAATATTTGTCAAGAGTTTCTCTATGAAAGACAAGGAGAAATATAAGTGCATTCCTTTTCTGTCTATACTGAAGATAAAAAGGTGCATAAGCATGGGCTTATGGCAAATTGCAAACCACTTACACTGATATTATTCAAGATTATTTTCACATTTATAATGCTTTATTTCATCGTTCCTCTCAAACGTTTTCCTGTGTAGTATCAAGAATGCAACTAGCAAGCAAGATTAAACAAACAAATCAAAAACACGTGAAAGAACTAGAAGGTAGAACTGTCTACCACAGAACTGCATCCTCATCCTGTACCACGCTCCCACCCTCCAGGCATATTCCATTCATTATTTGCAGTTTCAAGAATGCATCCAATTCACGAGTAAAATGTAATAACACCCTTCAGTTGTTCCGAAGGTTTGGGGCCTGGTCATTTCATGTCGGACTGCCTCAGATCCATGCAGACTGAGTATTTCTGAAGCAGGTTTCTTCCATTAAGATTTGTCCTTCATCTGAAGTCAATGTATTTCTTCAGCTGGTGGTTTGCCTATTACCTATCTCTGATGTAAAAGCTATGAAACAGGGTATTGAGATGGATCTCATGGTCATTTTGTGAGTTTATCACACTAGAAAGAATAATATTTCTTAGGAAATCTGGGCATATTCTACTGGAGTTCAATCTTCTTCAAGCATGGTCATTTTTAACTCATTTCTTGTGTTATATGTATATGCACTGGCTTCAAAATTTATTTGGGGAAAGGGAATGAAGCTCTTTCACTGAGCACATCATGGGGCCTGAATTCACAGTCTTGAACATAAGAAGACACCTGCTGGATCAGTTCAAATGTCAATGTTCTCCAGTATCAGGGTGCGTTGAATTTTTCAACTTTCAACTTCCAAAAATGAGGAGTGCTAAAAAGTTGTAACATGACTGTAATGGTTGTAAGGGGGTTACTTGTACGTAAATTGCCTTCGGTTTAGTTTGACTGCTTGCCCAACCATGCTTAGGCTCACAGCTCGCCCTCCGTGACCTGTTAGTCACTTGCAGAATCCGTCAGTGGGCGTTTCTTGAACCTCTTCCAGCATAAAAGCTGTTTGACACCAAGTCTCCGCCTATGTTCCCTGCGCGGAACTCGTCTGCGCAAGTAAGGGGAAGGCTGGGGCGTGCCAGCGCTCTCTCCACTAGTTTCTGGTGAAGGGTCTCGGAGCCCTGTCTCCAATTCCTCCATCTCCCTCTCTTCTCTACTGGTGTTACGCTGAATTCCTTCCCCCCTGCTGGTCCCCTCTCCGGCATCGCTCTGGAGCCCTGCCTCCGCCTCTCGCTCTGATGTCAGTTCCCTGACAATGACTTTGGAATTCAAAAGGTATTTTTGTTGAATTAATGTAATTTAATTTAGCTTCCCTTGGTAAATAAAATGTTTGTAAAACTGCAGAGGTATCAATAAAAATTATTGCTAAGTACTTGCAGTTATGTTGTTGTTATTATTATTTAGGATTACTAGACATTTTCAGAAGGTAAAATTAAAAATTTTTGATTTTCCAAAAGCCGTTTATGTGCTTCTTTACTAAACATACCTACCAAGCTGAATGTTGCCCAATTTTGCAAACCAACCAACCACAAACACAAAATAGCAGTTTTGAATTCCTCACACCCAAAAACATATTTTTAAGAACCCTCAATGAAGAAATTTGCAGAAATTAATTTTCACTCCCTAAAATAACATGCCCTACTCCAGCACCCTACCCTTTTTCCTGAGTAACTTGTATACAAAGGTCTGTTGCCTCTTATCCTGCAGGTACTATACAAGCCAACATGACTTGTGTCATAGAGAGCCTTATCTTCCGAGAATCAATAGCCTTATCTTCTACAGTTTAACAATAAGCTGCATGAAATACTAATTCCTTTTGTCTCTCCTGAATCTCTCACCACTAGCATCTTTTTCCAAGATATGTTGGTAGGCTAAAGACTTCAAATATCTCTCTGAAAGTCCACTTACCTTTTCATAAAAGCAGTAATAATAAAATTAAAAGACAATAAAATAACCATTAAAAAGAATGGGTGGCATAAAATATATTCATATTTGTACCAAACACACCAAATAATCATTAATGTTGCCAAATGAATTCATATTTAGTGGGAATGTGCCAACCATGAGATTTTTTGGTCATATAAATCACAAACAACCCCCAAGCAAAAGCAAAGTTTATTTATTTCTGAAATGTCTTGTTTGTTTTCATGCTGAGGAACTACTATAAGGATTGGGGTGGGTGGGAACTCTTCTGTATAGCTGACTCTACAGAAGGCACTTCTTCGCCAACAATAACTGATATAGAATTTTAATCACTTGTGCAGTTTACAATTAGCAAAGTTTCCCCTGGGAGATACGAAACTTTTCTGGTACAGACTGTACTTCCTCTGAGCTGATTACACTCAAGTTTACAGTTACCAATTAAAGAAACCAATTACAGTTCCATACTGTGTCAACACAGGCTGACCTAATTTGATCCTGGTTAATCAGTTACACAAACAAATTCTATTTCTAGAATAAATTGAAATTGGGTTGAAGAAAACAAAAAGTGAACTTCTATGTTTTGTCACAGAGTGTTAAAAACAAGCACATTTCAATGAATGGGATTCTGGAAAAGGCAAGTAGTTAACACTCTACCCCAAAAATGCACTTCTTCACAATCTGTAAGGACTAAATTCCTGGCAGCAAGCTTTGGGGTCATAAAACTTCACACCAGACAGCCATCTTTCTGAGCTACATTGTGTTAATATGTTTATCTGTGTGATTTATATTCACCCCTTCTAAAGTATACCACAATCACATATTGGCATGATATATCCAATCTGAAACACTTTAAAATCCCATTTCTTCCAAACATAAAGAACAACTAAAATCTAAGCAGCATATGTTCCAATAGCTCCAGTGGCTGAAGAACATATTTATGACTTTCTGCTTCCAGTAATGTTCTGAAGCTGTCTTTTCCAGTCAATGGTCAATAGGCCTTTGGGCCTATGTCAGCATTTAGTCAAATATGTGGAAGCTGTTAAGGAAGTCTTAGACTGCATACATACATATATTTAAAGTACTCCCAAATGATTATGGGCATTGTAATTTCTAAGCAACTCTTTGCAAACAACAGTGCCCAGAATTACTAAAGAATGTGCTTTAAGTGTATGGTGTGCATGTAGCCTCAGAGATTTTTTTAAATATTAGGTGGTTTTGAAAGGTTTTGAATTGATTGAATGTAACACACGTTGAAAGTGTGTTTAAAATAAACAAGAATGCCAGGTCTCTCTGTGTGAGACACTTGCAATTCCAATGTGTGCTACATTCACTCCATTTTCAGGGGGGATATGTCCCCTCCTAAACACCATAATATTTATTAAATATCGCCCATCCTTGTGCATCATTATACCATATCAGACTATTTTTCTATTTAGACTAGTATTGTCTGCTCTGCACTTTGAGCTGCTCTCCATGGGCCTTACATATCATATTCCATCTGATCTAATGAGTAGAGTCTAAAGATTGAACTTGGAACCTTCTGCATCCAAAGTAGGTGCTCTTTATTGTGATATGGTCCTTCCATTGCCATTGACACGCAGCACCATTTTGTTTTCTATGATGTCACCAGGCTGCAATGCTGGCAAAGGGCAAATCAACTCCTATAATCAGGACTCTTTGCTTTTGGCAACCTCCAGCCAAAGTGATAATTCTTTAAAACCTTGTACCTTAATGATTATAAATGGCAAGGATATAAATTATAAGTTTGGTATAATGCTCCGTTTAGTTACATTTTATACTACAAGGCAATTCTCCTGAACATAAAATAGCTTTTATCAATGAAAACTTAATACAGTTCAGCAATATATAGCTCATTTCCAATGGTTCAGGCTGAAGAAGAGGCATGTGCGACATAAATCTCACCCAGCAAAATATGGTAGAAAAAGAGACAAACAAATTTGCATGACCCCAGAGCATATCAGCTGATCAATCATGCAATGCCTTAGCTCACTGCTCTTTCCATTAATTTTCCTTCTTTATTCAGCTCTAGGATGTGAAAAATCTCTCCAGCCAAAGTTAGTAATGACAAAAGTGGAAATCATATGCACTTGTACTAGGGAGTTAGCCTCCATGAACTTAGTGAGATTTACTTCCCAGTAAATAAACAGAGAATTGGAATGAAATCAATACAAGTTTATAAGCAAAAGGCTTCAGCTATTGGGAGCTACAGAAATGTACTGGTAGTTCTCATAACAACTCTAACAACAACAAATCTAATTAATAGCTATCTCATTCCAGTGTCCTCAGCAAGACTAAACATAGTTTGATTCAGCATCTCCCTAGCACAGAGACACTTGTTCAGTATACCTGAAGGAGTGTCTCCACCCCCATCGTTCAGCCTGGACATTGAGATCCAGCTCTGAGAGTCTATTGCTGGTTCCCTCACTGCAAGAAGCAAAGTTACAGGGAACCAGGCAGAGGGCCTTCTCGGTGGTGGCGCCTGCCCTGTGGGACGCCTTCCCATCAGATGTCAAGGAAATAAACAACTAACTGACTATTAGAAGACATCTGAAGGCAGCCCTGTTTAGGGAAGTTTTAAATGTTTGATATTTTATTGTGTTTTTAATATTCTGTTGGGAGCCAGCCAGATGGGCAGGGTATAAATAAATTATTATTATTATTATTACTACTACTACTACTACTACTACTACTACTTGCATCTGAGTTCTTTGCTGTGTTGAGGAGTAGTATTGGCAGGGATCAGCTTCTCTAAACACAGCATGATTATGCTTTCTGGTCCTGTCCACTGGCTTACCAGTTTAAGAGAAATATTATTTCACCAGCCTTTTAAAATTCTCTGAGTGTCAAGGAACAAGGAGACAGGTACAATCTGGTCAACATTCATGTTTCTGAACTTCTGAATGGTTTTGGCAAAGTCCCACACCAAATATTTCCGGCTAAGCTTAGTAATCAAGAAGAAATTCACTCATGGGGGAAATTAGGGACATAGGTATAAAGTTTTACTCACTTTACATTATATATTTGATTTATTTGTTGTTTTTATGTTATACAGTGCTTAGAAATTTTCTTAAAAAAAATAAAATCTGGTAGCTTATAAATACTTTTAAATAAACAAACTACGCCTGGGTTCCTCCCCTCAGTGTCAGAAATGAGTACTGCAAGTGCTCCTTGTGGAGTTTGGAACAGACAGGGTTAAAACTCCGTGGTGCCCTGCATCTGGGAGGGGCCGGAAGCAGGGCTTTACGTCACAGGCTTTGTCTGTGAGAGTTACTTTCAGTTCTACCGAGAGACGCTGAGAGACACAGCTAAACAGACAGGCTGTGTCTGTGTGCTTTTGGAAGCACGGAGAATGCAGGAAAACTCCGATGGAGAGACTGATTTATGGCTTGTAAATAAACGCTTCTAGAGATAAGAACCGATCTGTCTTTTGGACTTGATTTATCCCTTTCTCACATGGACTCAGGACCGCTGCATTATTCTGCTAGGCCAGCTCAGAGCTTCCAGGGATACGGAGCTGAACTGGGAAGCTTGCTGGACCCAATATTCCGGACGGGGAATTTATTTTCATGCGCAAACTCCTGAGATTCAGAACTTCTTTTCCCCCCAGCTGGAGGGCTATACCCTGAAAAGGAAGGAAGACTCTCAGAAGCCCTGATGTATGCGCCAGGCACAATGAAACTTTCCCAGAGAACGTTCTACCGATTTCCCATATATTTGAAACTAACAAAATCACAGTTCTTCTTTAAGAGTAAGTTGTTAAGACACATATGTAGGTCAAAATCAGGGAGGGAACCATATAATTCTATCACTTTGTCTCCTTTCTCAAGCATCTAATTCAGCTCGATAAGTACAGGCATGCACACATGTTTCCAAAAGAAACAGCACATCATTCCTCACGGGTGGGGGGTGTTTGGCACATGACATATTTTATCCTTGAAATGATGGAAGAGAATGCAAATTTCCATAGACAAGCTATTGTTCACTTTATGCAGATCTATCACTCTTGCCTCCTTTCCATGGAGTCGCCAGTCTCCCAAAAGGCAATGCTTCATTGTATTACTACTTACCCTGACATGATGAATACCACCAAAACATTCTCACTTTTATTGTGAGGAGGAGCGATATCCCCTCATCTTAATGTCTGGGCATTTAGAATGTTTCCCAGGGATTCAGAGCAGTGCTCTGCTCTGTGTGTACCTGCCTGCAGTGATGTGGCAAACTTTGAGCTGCGGGAACTTATCATCACAGGCTACACCGCCAAAGAGTATCCAAAAATGCATGAAGCTACATTGATCTGTACTCAAAAACAGACATAGATACCAGTGCTGGATTTAAGTATAAGCTAAATGAGCTATAGCTTAGGGCCCCACTCTCTTGGGGGCACCCAAAAAATTTAAGGGGAAAAAACTGGATGTACATTTCCAAAATATAAGATAAAAAACAAATAAAATAAAACCTACATACAGCAGCAGTGTTTTGTGTTGTGTAGGTTCGTATGCTGTAAATAATGGGCCCTGTCTGCTAGCCTGCTCCCTAAAATATCACTGGTTTGCTCATTTCTATATATAGGGCGCCTACATTCTGCATGGACTAGTTGCATGGCAAATGGCTTTAGATGCCTATTAGGTCCATAAATTACCATATTGCATATATTCAACACAAAAAACAGTGACAATTTGTTGTTGACAAAGGGGAGTTGGACATATAAAGGGCCCCATTACCTTCAGTAGCTTAGGGCCTCATCAAACCTAAATCCGGCCCTGATAAACAGTACATAGCACAATTCCCAGTTGATTGGAACAGGCCACACTATGCATAGCTTCCTGTGTGTGAGCTCTATTAAACTTAGTGCTTCTGACTGGATAGGTTTAACTTGTAAAACACATTCAGATTCAGCCAACGATCTTCAGTCAGCGGAAGTGCTTTTAATTAGAAGTGCAGATCAACTTACAAAGCAGTATTACCGTTTAAAGTAGGAACCACATAAAAAAAAAGGAGAGAAGTATCCAGCCTCTGCTTTTTAAATTCATTCTTCTATGATGATGTTTCACAAATGCACTTGAAAGCCTCACTATTTCCACATTCACTTGAAAGGGCAAGCAGGGCATGTCAACAAGAAACTGAAATTGACACATTTCCCCCCATCCCTGCGAGTGCCTTCAGATATTTGATGAGGTTTCTCTTCCAGTTTTCCAGGCTGATGTCATTTGTAATATATAAAAATCAGAGTAATGCCGCTTCACTTTGAGATGACATTACCAAGCCCAGTAAATAGGCTAAACACTACAAACATGATAATTTTTTAAAAAATAAAGGTATAAAGGGTCAGTTTCAAAATTGGGTAGTTTTTCCCCCTTTATTATTTTTAAACACACAAAGAATACAAACTACTTGTCTAGAAATGAAGCTGGAGAACATCAGAGAGGCATTGTCTCTCTTGTCTTTTGGGCACCTATTGAAGATCTCCCTTTTTCTACCAGCTTTTTAAGTGCAGATCTGTATCCCAGCGTTTTTCTGTGCTGTATTTGAAATTGTTTGTATATATGGAATTGATCTTAATTATTTCTAATCACTGGTGTCCTTATTCTAAAAGGGCTTCATGATGTTTTACCAGAAGCAGTTCATAGATGAAAGCAAATAAATAAATGAAATGAAAAATTATTGAGGGGTAGCTCTGGGCTCCTTTCATGGACATTGCTACAAATGTTTGGGAGCCTCTGGCTAAGAACTGCACAGCCCAAATCATTTGTATTTTTATAATGTTAGCACAATGCATGTATGCCAAATATTAGTAACTGGAAGCTGTTTTTAAACATTAAAATATGGTATCACTTACAAAACAGGCTCAAGAAGTTCTTTATTGTTGGACACAAAAGTGCCACTGACAAATCTTCAACGATTTTTCTTCCCAAGAAAATTGCTAGTTTCTGCTGGTATATGAGGGGTCTAAACTGTTTTTGCTAATGAACGCCTCAACAATGTTATTCAGTTTAAATGGAATCGTTCTAGAACTAGTACTGCTATCATTTCAGCTTGAAGCTGTGTTGTGCTCTAGAAAGGCAAAGGGGACAATAATCTAAAGTGACACAAAAATAACCACTTAGGACAAAAGCAATTATGATTCTGAGCATGGACAAATGATATTTAGCTTATACCCTCCACTAACTGTACCACCACAGCTGTGCTATATACTCTCTAGACATTGCAGGCTATTTAGTTCTATAAACCACCATGATTGCCTGCAGTACTATAAAATAATCAGTCACAATAATAATTTACAGAAATCTTTTAGTGTTTCCATCTACTTGAACTCTTCCATTGTGCATGGCTGTCTTTCGGGAGCAGGTGATCCCTTTTCACTTCTTTTGGCACTGATTTTTTTTTTCTTTCCTCCAGCTGGTGTTCTTAAAGTCCAGTTCACAGATGGTGACACTCTTTCCCCCTGTCTATATAATTCTGCTCTTTCCCATAACCTCTCTTTCCCATAACCAAGGGCACTGCGTTCACCGGGGGGGGGGGGGAGGCAGTTGGCATGCATGTGCAAAATAGCCCATAAATGATGGATCTTGTGCTTTGTACAAAGTGTTTGTGTTGCATAGTAGAGTTGCCATAATTCTGCATCAAAATAAAGTTTCCAATTTTTTTAAAGAAAAATTATCATGAAAATTCACCTGTGCTTTACTGCAGATCTCTCCTAATAAACACATTTTTAGATGTACTTTTGACTAGGGTACACATCTTTGTGAGCAAATTTTCCAGATAGAATGTCGTTTTGTATGTTCTTTCATTCATGTATTTTTACACACAGTTTCTGTGTATAAATGTATTTTTTTAAAAAACAGTGTTTGGTTGGAAAACTGTCTGCATCACAAAATTCAGATAAGTGTAAATTTCAGCTGTGTTTCGATTCACATAGGGCCAGCTGTGTTTCGGTTCACATAGTGGTTTGAGAAGACTGAGCTGGGTAGTTTCTTATTAAAATGCAAAGAAAATTGAGTTTCTTTCCCATCCCTACATTCAAGTACAATACATGTTACCTTCTTTCTAAAGGTAAAAGTGTCATTGAGTTTAATGAGACTGACCCTCAGGTAAGTACATATTTACAGGATTGCCTTGGGCACTGGTAACTTCTTTTATTCAAATGACATAGAAACTGAAGCACCCATGTACAGATGATGAGCATTTCATGCAGGGGTTCTGTTCGCAGCCCCTGCGTGTGCCAGTGGAGTGCATATAAGTGCCCCTCACCCTGTTATACCACACTACACCTCTCCCCTGTTACGCCCTGGTGTTTGTGTGTGTTTTCTCTCTCAGTCTCTCATACACACTTATTCACATTCACACATACCAATACATGAACCCACACACCCTGGAGAATGATTTCTATGCAAAATTATAATAGGACACCTGTCATGCTTCATAACATTTATGCACAAAGAAAACTAAGTATATATTTTTTTTAAAAAACACACATTGGGTTTCAGAGTACATTGTTGTATTCATCAAATAGCAATCTAGTTGTGTATTTGGTGTGAACAGGTGTAGGTTCTTATGGATTTAATTCCCTTTTAACAGTGCTATTAAAATGCAATATAAAATTAGAAGAAAAGAAATCCACCCAGTGTTGTTAAATAGCAACAGTTGCATATGTACTAACTGGGGACCTGTTAACGAGATTATTGATCAAAGTATGTAAATAAGTAATAGAGGGAAACATCATTAAAATGCTTGCCTCCTGTTCAGACTTGGCAAACAAATGAACTGGTGCTTGCTTCAGATTGACAATCAAAAAATAGGTTTGCCCCCACAGTTCTATTCCTTTTTGCATTGCACAGTAAAACAACAACAACAAAAAACACACCACGGGATGTGTATCATACATATGGAATTCATGGGCAAAATCTGTGGAAAGAGTTCAATTTCCAATCTTGTTGTCCCAGTCCTGAAGAGATTGTCCCAACTGCAAATCCATCAGCCAGTTTGAATTTTGCCAGTTCTGTTTCCAGGTTGTTCAATATTATGCACTCTTCATTCTCACCAACAGAGCTGGATGTTCTCATGCAGGTGCATTTCGTCCTTGATTAAATGTCTTTGGAATGTACGAGGAAGTAAAGGAGAGGCTTAGAATAGCGAAAGCATGCTTGTGGTTTGTAGTTAAAAGCAACATAACAGAGGGATACAGACTTCAAGAGAAATTGTGAGAGAGTTTTAGAGAGTGAGTGAGAGTGTATAAGTGTCAGTGGAGAGAGGCAGAAGCACAAATCACTTCCACATCCAGATGTTTCTAGTTCCTAATAAAGCTGTGCACTGGATTTGGACAATGTCCCACTTTTCCTTAGGATGTCCCTATTTTCATTGGAGAAATGTTGGAGGGTATGGCGTTATCTGACGCCCAAGCCATCTGAAGGCAATCGTGTATAGCAAAGGTTTTTAAATGTTTAATGTTTTTATATATGTTGGAAGCGGCCCAGAGTGGCTGGGACAACCCAGTAAGATGTGTGGGGTATAAACAGTAACATTATCACTACGGAATGGGACGTCCCTATTTTCATTGGAGAAATGTTGGAAGAGGAGCCTTCATACATAGTTTTCAAAGGCTCTGTACTTCAGGCCCAGCATGTGGAAGACATGGATGCAGGGCTGGCAGGGGACCTAGTGGAAGGGTGAGGCATTTGGTATTAGCCCCACTCTCCCCCTCACGCAAATGTAATTGCATGAGGGAAAAGCAACTGACGGGTGCTACAGTGAATTCTACATTTCACTAGAAAGAAAGCCATGCCGGAATAATTGGTTCTTCTTTGTCTGTGCTTCAAACGTAGTTGTTTAGTGCCTTCTGAGGCTGAAATAACATGAATAATGCCCTGAAGACTTGAGAAGATTGCTTCAGGATCAGTTTTGCTTCCTCTCCTCAGGCTCTTTATTAAATGAAGCTCAAAAGGGTCTGGGCCAAGATATCTTGTTGCTATAAATCTTTTACGTTTCCACTTGGTTTAACTTGCATTGCAGAGCAGCTAAGTGGTCTCATGATGCTTGCTTGCTTGATAGCTTGACACAATTCAAGGGATTATCAATATGACTGGATTTTGAGATGCCCCCCTCATAGGTTCTTAAGCTATAAACTGGTTTATATATTTGACCTATTTCCCTGTTCTTTAGCTCATAATTATTTCATTCTTTTGTATTGTTTGCCTCAAAAAGTACATTACTCTTTCTTTAATAATAAAAATCTGAACAGCAGCTCACTAAAAGAGATTTCATTTCCAGAAGGAGAATCCAAAGATATATCATAGGATTTGGGTCCAAGAAGAAATCAGATTTCATTCAGAACTTCCTTCCCACTAAGTACATAATAAAAAATACAGTAGGGTGGTCCTGAAGAAATGAAGCTCTAGATTTATTTAATCTAAGTATAAACCAATACCAAGGTGAAATATGGCTGCATGTTATGGGGACATTCCTAAAAAGAAGTCCCACTGAATTCAATTAGATTTGCCTTTGAGTAGATACATAGGAAGTAGTGTTAAAGATCAAAGCATTTCGGTCACTTCCCCTATTGTTATCTATCACTACCATATTCCATTGTTAATGTGGATGGGTATCGTCATAAGAATATAAAAAGAGCCTGTTGGATCAAGCTTGTGGCCCATCTAGTCCAGCTTTCTGTTCTCACAGTTGCCAACCAGATGCCTTTGGGGAGCCCACAAAGAGGATCTGAGAGCAGCTTCCATCATGTTCATTCTACCACCTATGGATTCATCCTCGCCTCATTTTGATGCATGGGTGGGTCAGGCCTGACTGCCTTCATGCTTCAGCAATGGCAAGGGAATGCAAGAGCATCAAAGCCCTCTTGTAACCACAGAGAGGAACCAAAGATTTGCTGTTGTGTCCCTTGTGTACCATTGGCAGGAAGATGTGACGCCTGCAATTGTTCTAGTGAGACTTCATGTCTAATGTGAGGTTTTCACTTTAATAGAAACTTTCAAAAAGGGGGATTTCAATAGATGTCACAGAGATTTCAGATGCCTGTCCTATTTCCCCCTAGATAACAGCCTCGAGACTTGCTTTATAGGTAATGATATGATATGCTCATATTGTTAGTGCATATTATTGTATCAACAGCATCACTGAAGAAGGACAAAATAAATCATACTTGAAGCAAATGGAGATCTTTCTATTGGTCTTAATGAGTTTTAAAGTGGGCCTTTGGTCTGTAATTTCCCTCCTTTCATCCAGCTGATTAATTTGAATACACAGTGACATATGTTTAATTTTTATATAACCTTTATGATCTAATTTTGTTTCTAATGGTCAATTTCTTTCTCGCCACCCTTCAACTATCCACAATTTGCTTGCCAGCTGTACGATCCAGATGCGCTCAGGCTTTCTCTCTCTCTTTTTCTTCTGAAGTGCATATTCCAACAGTAGCATTTAGAGATGTGTATGATTTTCTGCCAGGCTCTGTAGATAGCAGGAACAGCAGATGTGGCGAAGCCTGAAGGGTCACTTTGGTATTGTTGTACTAATAAACTGTTTCACAATACTCTCTCTCTCTCTCTCTCTCTCTCTCTCTGTGTGTGTGTGTGTGTGTGTGTGTGTGTGTTTGTCGGAGTAATGGTCTTTTGTTTTTGGAGCTAGAGACTTTTAGGAAAAGTCAGTCCACTGTGGTGTAGTGGATATGCTGTGTTCGACTGAGGCCTAGATTCACATCCCTGCTCAATCATGAAGATCACTGGGGGGCAAGTCACTATCTGTCTATCAAATTTATGACACGAAGATGCTGTGAGGGCCAAAAGGGGCAAACTATGTCTACGAGCTCTTTGGGGTAATAGATGTTCTATGCACAAAGAACGTTTATATGCCAGCATGGCCAAATATAAGATCCATTTCACACTAAATATTTTAATCCCCTTTGCAGCATTTCCATGTGTGCGGTTATTTCAAAGCAGCCTGCATTTTTACAAGGTCTGATTTTATAAAAGTCAAGTTACGCCTGCCATTTTGGGGTGGAAAAAAGAGTCAACAGGTGAAATCTAAGCATCTTCCCTGTGAGCAAGGCTCATGAAACAACATAGGACTTCCTTCTGAGCAAGCATGCATAAGATTGGATTGTACAGATGGAATCTTATGACACTTCCTTGGGAGCAATTTTTACTGAATGCAGTGGATTGTATGCAACTAAATCATGCATCAGATCAGAGTAGACTGACTGAAATAAATGGATATCAGCTAGTCATGAATAATCTAAGTTCATTGATTTCAGTGGGTCTGCTCTGAGTATTAGTTAGTTGAACCCGGTGGGGGTTGTTTCTAGGTAAATGTATATTGAATTAGACTAGGAGAAACTAGGCACAAGTGTGGTGCACTGCAGGGGAAGATGTGAGATTGAAGGATTAAACTGGCTGAATCTCTGCTTAACTGTACACTCACCAGGGATTGTTGACATGTCATAATCTCTAAATCACATACCACTCCTATCTACATACACTATGGAAATCATAACTCTGCCCTATTTTATGAGGTGAAGGTGTCATCACAGGGACAGACAGCTATTGGCCTAAAAGCATCCAGGAATGTGCACATATATAGGTGAGGTCCCTCTACAGTCATTCTAATGAGTGTCTGTAGGTGGGAGAGCAGAACTGGCTGCTGTGATACTGTTCCCCTGTCACAGATTCCCTCTCGATAGCGCTTGGCTGAGCTCTTCTCCATGCCAACAAATGCTAAAATTGAGTCCCCCTTACTTTAAATGATGCGTTTGAAGGGGCTAAGGCTGGGACTGCACATTCCTTCACCATCATCCAATGCATGTACATTTTATACGAACAGGCATGTGTAATGGACCAAGTTGATTCACCGTACATACAAATATAATCACACATACAAATATAATGCAACAACACACACAACAATTTGTGTAGAGAGAAGGGTGAAAACAGCAGCCCAAGGTGGTAAGTGGTAGGAACCTTGCATCTGAGGTTCTAATGTGGCCCTCCAGGTCTCTCTATCTGGTCCTTGGGACTTTTCACATACTATGGCTCCTCCACAGACCAAACCCATGCTCCAAATGGTTGCTTAAAGTACAGCATATTTACTTGTCACCTAGAAATAGGTACTGACTAACCCCCTGTAATTTAAAGGTTCATTTGCATCATCTCTTCCGCTTCTTCTTCAGGAAGCCCACCATACTGCTTCTCACATTACTTATGAAACTGCTCTAGGTTTCAAAAACAGTTTTGCTTGGAGGCAGGAAGTGGTGGTGGTGGTAGGAGCTGATTCTAACTGAGAGACACTTTAAAGCCCCGAGCCCTGTCGAACGAGCCGTTCTATGCATCATGGTGTGATCTACAAGACTGCTCTTCAACCTTTGGCTGCTACATGGCTTTGGACCACAACTCTCATAATCCTTGTCCAGCTTCACCAATGGTCAGGAATGATAGAAGTTGTAATCCAACAACTATGATCCACAACATTATCTCCAGCACTAGAATGTCAACATAAACATTCTCTCTCTTTTCAGGAAAGTTCGGATTCACCATAACAGTACATATTGTTGTGTCTGCTTATGTAGCATGAAGTATTTCATCCATCCATGGGGATAGGTTGACCTCAAAAATCAACACCTGGATCAAGCTAGCTTGTCTTACAGAGAGCCATCTGAAAAGATTTGCTATAACATGCCAAGGACAGTTTTCTAATTAAAGTGATGGCAGCCCATGCAACACTACATGGACTCGTTTACAATTCCTTGCATTTATGTATCACCCTAACTGCAGCTTCCATGTTACAACTGCTGTTTGTGCAGTGGGAAACTGACAGGATTTCCCATATGAATGGGTATTCAAGTTCACACTAGAAAAAAGTATTTGCCTTGATGGATACACATTGTGATGGGCCATTATGTGGTTGTTCTTGTGATGGACCTAGACTAGATTCTTGCAAAATTCCATTTTTTAAAACAAAAAATGTCACAATCATTGGTTGGGGAACTAATCTCAAATTTTTGGATGTCAAGTACTAAAAATGTTGAAAATTTCAGATGCTATGCAGGTGGGTTCTTCTTTTGTTATACAGCAGCTCTTTAGTCATAAGGTATTAGAACTGAGTTACAGCAAGGGTAGTCCATACATATATGTTTGTCATTTGATGACTGCACTTGGTAATGAGGTCACAAGCAGATGTGAGAGAGCTTTAAAAAACCAAAAAACATTCACCTTCCTTCAATGTGATGCTTTTTCAGGGCAGTCATTTCACATTCTGAATATTCACAGATCCTCAGAGGAACCAAATGATTTACATCCATGTGTGAACTAGCCCTTCCTTATTTTTCAGTATTCCCATCCCAACATTCTAATAATGTGTTGCATTGCCTTAGTGTTCTGTATTCTCAAAAGCTAGGCAGGTGGTGAGTAGGGAGAGGAACTTTGAAGTTTCTGTGCAGCACTTAAGGAATTATCTACCAAGGATCTATCTGGCATTGCAGGCAGATATTTTCCTACATTGAAAGCTACAGTTCCAGTGCATTCTAGGTACGAAGCATGTCTGCTGCCACAAAAAACCCATTGGTTTCAATAGAACTTGCTGTCTAGGAATGCTCCATAGGATTGCAAGTGTGCAATCCTATAGGTGTCCTTTTTCAATTTTTCATCTTGCTACACTCTGTGATCCCAGGAACTATCTCTAGAAGGAGGATGCTAGAGCTGTTTTTTTTAAAAAAATAAATCAGATATTATGCATATTTCAGACAAGTATATATCATTTCATCTCAGATCTGCTGGCAGTTTCCCCTGGCTATTGACCACACTTACCAACTTTGCACTGTAACCTGATTTTATCTGCCATGATTACTCAAGCGTGCAACAACTTGGATCGCTGGCAATAACTTCGATAGAGCTATATCCATCAAAGAAAATTGAGGCCCAGTTCTAAAGCCCCCTATGGGCAGGCAGTGGTACCGTGACTGCAGCTGATGGAAAGTTAGTACCCTATGATCCAACGGCAGCCTCCCAGTGGCAATGCATGTGTAAATGGAATCACAATGTTTAGCTCCTTCAGCACTGCTTGGAAACTTCATGCTCCCATCGGTTTACACGTTCTTTATTTCTTCACATGCCTACATCCATGGGACTTCTTAGCATGGATAATTTTAGTGCCTTGTATCTGCCATTAGTGGACAAGAACAGCACACACTGGCACCAACTCCAGGGGGCCCTAAGTGCCCAGACACCCACAATTTTTGTGGGTGCCTGACCACCCCCAACTTCCCAGCCTTCACCCTCCCCCCCCACCACTATCATCGCACATGAAGTTAGCTTTTCCCATGCCATCTCTAGACACACTGGTGCAATTTTGACATCACTCCTCCCTCCCTCCCTTGCTCCCTCCCTCTCTCCTCTCTAGGTATTACACCCATCCATCCACACACTCACTCACTTCCCTCTCCAGATATTACACTATTTCTGCTGGCCCAGGGTTTTCAATAAATCACTTGACCAATGTACTTCAAGTTTTCCATGCCAGGGAATTGAATTTAGTTCTCCTGCATCCTGGGATATCAACTGCCTTACATTGCATTCCATTTCAATATTTCCTATTAGACAGGAGACAAGAGGCTTTGAAATGATAACCTTAGCTTTTGAGATTTGCACTGGCTGAGAATATTGTTCAGGTTTCTTCTTGCTGTTCAGACTTGCACATCTTGAAAGCAATTTCATCCAGCATTTCTTTACAAAGAGAAAAGGAGCATTTGGTCATTTATTTCCATATTGAAGAGCAATCTACAGTCCAGTGTGCTTTGCAGGTGCTCTTTTCCAAGCATGCTGAAGCTATAAAGGGATCAGATCACTCTCTTCTTTTTTTAACAAAATATTGAAACAGTTTGTTAAAAAAAAAAAAAGATTCCCCCTTCATAAATTTTGTCAAAAACTTTGTGTGTATATGGGGGGGGTGTCATCTCTCCCCTGTAGGCAGAAAGAAGATTGCTACTTGAGAGTAAATTACACAGTTCACAGAACCGTATAGAAAGAGTTCTGCAAAATGAAAATTAAAACAGTTACATTAATTGTGTCACTGTAATGGCATGCATATGTTTTCTGCCAAAGCAAACTGTTCAGAAAAGTTTGCGCTTCTTTTCTTTTCTTTTCTGGAAGCTTAGATTGGGTTCGTCAATGTGAAGAGCAGTACAGTGGTACCTCGGGTTAAGTACTTAATTTGTTCCGGAGGTCCATACTTAACCTGAAACTGTTCTTAACCTGAAGCACCACTTTAGCTAATGGGGCCTCCTGCTGCCGCTGTGTCGCCGGAGCACGATTTCTGTTCTCATCCTGAAGCAAAGTTCTTAACCTGAAGCACTATTTCTGGGTTAGCAGAGTCTGTAACCTGAAGCGTATATAACCCGAGGTACCACTGTAATGGCTAGGGAAGAAGGAGAATTTTGATTTTATTTGCATTTTAATATGGAATTATCTAATTTGCTAACAAACATGGAAATCAAAAGACAGCTATCATTTTGAATATGATAAATATTTAAGCTTTGAAAGCATGCAAAAGCAAGCATCAGATGCTAGGGCAGTGGGCACCTTTATACAATATTCCAGGCACATTCAACTCCCAAGAGACTGTGCTCTACTTCCACTATAAAAAATTGGCAGTGATCTACCCATTGGATTGACCAAAGTTGTTGAGCTTTTTTGGGGGAGGGTTTTTTGCTCAATCGATCAGGATCACACAATCCACCAGGATTGACTGGTTGGGCATGCCTGTGACGCAGCAGCTAAAAAAGCCAATGCAATTCTGGGCTGCATCAATAGGAGTATTGCATCTAGATCAAGGGATGTGTCCAGTTCTGGGCACCACAGTTCAAGAAGGACACTGACAAACTGGAACGTGTCCAGAGGAGGGCAACCAAAATGGTCAAAGGCCTGGAAACGATGCCTTATGAAGAACGGCTAAGGGAGCTGGGCATGTTTAGCCTGGAGAAGAGGAGGTTAAGGGGTGATATGATAGCCATGTTCAAATATATAAAAGGATGTCACATAGAGGAGGGAGAAAGGTTGTTTTCTGCTGCTCCAGAGAAGCGGACACGGAGCAATGGTTCCAAACTACAAGAAAAAAGATTCCACCTAAACATTAGGAAGAACTTCCTGACAGTAAGAGCTGTTTGACAGTGGAATTTGCTGCCAAGGAGTGTGGTGGAGTCTCCTTCTTTGGAGGTCTTTAAGCAGAGGCTTGACAACCATATGTCAGGAGTGCTCTGATGGTGTTTCCTGCTTGGCAGGGGGTTGGACTCAATGGCCCTTGTGGTCTCTTCCAACTCTATGATTCTATGATTCTATGTAATATTCTATAAGTTTCCTGGAGGGGAAGAGAGGCAGAGCACAATCTTCAGATCATCTCATAAGTACTTTAGATGTGTGTATCTGTGAGGGAGTCTAAAGAAGTTAAGAAGTTATGTTATGATATATGTTACATTGTTTATTATATTTGCATTTATGTTTAAAAATTTCAATAAAAATTGATTTAAAAAAAAAATAGATGTGTGTATCTGGGGTGATTTCTATGTATTCTGCATTAAAAATCCACCTAGAAATGGGATGTGGTGATCTTAGTCTTGTTCCCTTTGAGAACTGGGATGGACCAGGCTTTAATGGTTCCCTCCTTCCCCCCTCATAATCTAGAAGCAGGGAAATCAACTGCAGTGTTTTACTGGCACCTTCTCCTGGGCCAATAGAAGGTCAGTATTAGAGGCATGCGGGTGGCGCTGTGGGTAAAAGCTTCAGCGCCTAGGGCTTGCCGATCGAAAGGTCGGCGGTTCGAATCCCCGCGGCGGGGTGCGCTCCCGCTGCTCGGTCCCAGCGCCTGCCAACCTAGCAGTTCGAAAGCACCCCCGGGTGCAAGTAGATAAATAGGGACCACTTACTGGTGGGAAGGTAAACGGCGTTTCCGTGTGCTGCGCTGGCTCGCCAGATGCAGCTTTGTCACGCTGGCCACGTGACCCGGAAGTGTCTCCGGACAGCGCTGGCCCCCGGCCTCTTGAGTGAGATGGGCGCACAACCCCAGAGTCTGTCAAGACTGGCCCGTACGGGCAGGGGTACCTTTACCTTTACCTTTATTAGAGGCATGGGAACCAGCTATCTCTCTATTCATTGCCCCCGCCCAAACAATGCCATAAGGCAATCTTAACCATGAAAAGTTATTTCACCCAACTTGCTTCTGGGAGGCAGCTCTAATGGGGAGCAGAGGGAAGAAAGTTTAAGGGACCTATCTTTGGGGCTCTTCATGTGTGCTGCCATGAGCCAATTACCAAAGTCCCACTATCTATGATGTGAACAGAATGTCAAATAGAATGGCACCGGTACGGAAAAAAAGGGAGAACAGTTTTAGAACAGATGAACAGTTTTAGAAATTGTTTTGATCCAGAGTACATTAAGCACGTTGAAATCCCACTGACTCCTTCTGAAAGAGTAAGATTGCAAGCCTACGGTATCCCATTCATTCCAATGAATCTGCCCAAATTAAGAATAATTAGGACCACAACTTTCAAATGCTTACTTTTGGCTGGGTTGCGCTCCAAGCCATTACATTTATCACAGCGCCATAATTTTTTCAGCCTTTGCAGTTGGAAGCATCCCTTTTTACTTTATGGCTGTTAAGCCATGGAGTTCAAGGTTAAGTGCAAGCCACTAATATCAGGAAAAGAATAAGTAAGTGTTTCTCTCTCCTTTCTGTGAATGCTTATGCTGTATATGTGTATTGCTAAGGCAGCAGTTATTGTGGGGATATATATATATATATATATATACACATATATATATATATATCGTACTCCCCTCTGTTTAATGGTGCACTCTCTTCACAATGGCAATAAATTATTAATAATTGAAGCACAAGAGACTTGGAAATAAGCATTCATTACGGGAGAAAACTGTCAACAGTACTGGTGGAAATTGTTTCATTGTCTCATTGTCTCGGTTGCAAAATGGAATTGTGGTCTCTCTTTCACCCCTTCCTTTTCAGATTAAGTACCAACAAGTACAAAACAACCCCTATGCAGCGCCACAAATCCAACTCAATGGTGTAACGTTGGAAAATGTCATTCACTTCTCCTACCTAGGCAGCTATCTTTCCACAAGGGCCAACACTGATGCCAAAAATCCAGCATCGCCTGAGTTCTGTGAGTGCGGCTTTCTCCCGATTGAAGTGCAGAGTGTTTGAGGACCAGGACATTTGCAGGGAAACCAAAATGCTTGTTTACAAAGCTATTGTACTACCAACCTTACTATATGCTTGTGAAACATGGACCACTTATAAATGCCATCTCCAACTCCTCAAAAGATTCCATCAATGGTGTCTCCGAAAAATTTTATACATCACTTGGGAAGACAAGCGAACTAATATCAACGTACTGGAAGAAGCAAAGATCACCAGTGTTGAAGCAATGATTCTTCAACATCAACTTCCTTGGACTGGTCATGTTGTGCAGATGCCTGATGGTTGTCTTCCAAAGCAACTACTCTATTCCGAACTTTAAAATGGAAAGCGTAATGCTGGTGGTCAACAAAAGAGGTTTAAAGACTGTCTCAAGGCAAATCTTTAAAAATGTAGTATTAACCCTGACAATTGGGAAACACTGGTCTGTGAGCACTCCAGCTGGAGAACAGCTTTTATCAAAAGTCTCATGGGCTTTGAAGACACTCAAACTCAGGACACAAGGGAGAAATGTGCTAAGAGGAAGGCACACTTGGCAAATCCACACCATGATCAACTCCCCCCTGGAAACCAATGTCCCCACTGTGGAAGAACGTGTGGATTCAGAATTGGCCTCCACAGTCACTTACGGACTCATTGTTAAAACCGTGTTTATGGAAGACAATCTTACTCAGCTACAAGTGATCTCCAAAGAAGAAGAAGCAGCAGTACACAGTACTGGCACCCCCCCCCTTCAAATGTTAAAAGTGTGACACTTACTGTAACAACTACATGGTGAGTCCCGGCACCATTTTTCTTCCTTTAAAAAAACACTGCTCAAAGCCATGTATCACAATATCTGTTCAAACAATTTGCCATTGCCATGGAATGCCACAGGGAGCATGAAAGGAGTGCCCTGTTGTGACTAAACAACAATGTTGCTGGTTCAGCGCAATTCTAATTACAAAAGCAGGTGGCATGCTAGCTATTTCCTTTTCTTTTCTTTGGAAAAAAGCAAATATGTTAAGATAAGACAGTAAGCTGATCACCAAGGGGTTTGTTATCTGACAAATAGGAGTCCTCCAAGTGCTCTCAAAAACGATATCAAGTCTAAGCCCAACTTTGTTTGAAACACAGACAAAAGCTTATACTGCAAAAGAGAGGTTGTATGCTTTGAGTGATTGACTCTCCGTGGGGCTCATTAGTCAATGAGAGAAGACCTTGAAAAAAATTTACACAGACTTTAAGGGGACAGAATGGACTGTGTCAGATACTAAAATGGAGCAGAACCCTGGAGCAAGCATAAGCATAGCATGGAGTGGATTGAGAACATGCAGGAAATTGTCCAAATATGCAGCTGCAGGAGCACAAGCAGAATGTGATACAGTGGTACCTCGGGTTAAGAACTTGATTCATTCTGGAGGTCTGTTCTTAACCTGAAACTGTTCTTAACCTGAAGCACCACTTTAGCTAATGGGGCCTCCCGCTGCCACTGCGCCGCTGCCGCACGATTTCTGTTCTCATCCTGAAGCGAAGTTCTTCACCCGAGGTAATATTTCTGGGTTAGCGGAGTCTGTAACCTGAAGCGCATGTAACCTGCAGCATATGTAATCCAAGGTACCACTGTACTGGATAAGAACTGGGTCGTTGAAATTCGTCCCCCTATCCCACTTGGTTTTGCAGGTAACAATTGCTCAGAAATTCAGCAAGTCTTATTCCATTGACCTATCTCTCAGTAAACGGCAGTGATATGGGTGACAGAAGGTCAGCCGAGCACTACTACTATGCTATTGATCTTATTTGGTTCTCTTTCATGGCAAGTGAAGATTCATGGTGAGCGGATGTAAAGGAATGCAGGATTTCTGTTCTGTAGAAGAGATGTTGTTGTTGTCCCCACCTGCTTTTCCTGCTTGACAGTGCAAGTGTCATCTAAAATAATAAAACTGTAGCATGGGACTACGAGGGTCATCTAGTCCAACTCCCTGCAATGCAGGAATCTTTTGCCCAACATGGGGCTTGAACCCGTTGCTCTGAGATTAAGAATCTCATACTTTCCAACTGAGCTATCCCACCCAAATTCCTTCTTCCATGCAACTATGAAAGGAACAGGAACTCCACTCGCTTTTGAATATGATCATTTGGCATGGTGATCAATGAACAGAATTACCACCTGTTTGGCTAGCCTCGACTCTGTTCCTATCATTTTGTGCTTCTGACCTGATCAGACTATGCATGCATCAGACCTCCTCTTGCGTCAAACACCTGCTTATGTCTGAACTGCTTGTGCACTTTAAATAAATAAATAAACCCTGAGCGATCATACATAAAAAAAACCACATGTTTTATACATCTAACATGTATAAAAGAGTTAAGCCCCATGTGGTACTCTTATTTCTGCAACATCATTTTATATGTTATTAATATGTAAGTATCTTTATATAGAGGGACGCGTGTGACGCTGTGGTCTAAACCACTGAGCCTAGGGGTTGCTGATTGGAAGGTCAGTGGTTTGAATCCCCGTGATAGGGTGAGCTCCTGTTGCTCGGTCCCTGCTCCTACCAACCTAGCGGTTCGAAAGCACGTCAACGTGCAAGTAGATAAAAAGGTACCGCTCTGGCGGTAAGGTAAACGGCGTTTCTGTGTGCTGCTCCAGTTTCGCCAGAAGCAGCTTAGTCATGCTGGCCACATGACCCAGAAAAACTGTCTGCGGACAAATGTTGGCTCCCTCGGCCAGTAAAGCGAGATGAGCACCGCAACCCCAGAGTCGTTCGCGACTGGACTTAACTGTCGGGGGTCCTTTACCTTTTTTATCTTTATATAGTTAAATGCGTTCTTCTACTTATCTGCTAATGTGCTGATTAGTTCAGGAAACTTAGAGTGAATATGCGTATAATATGCATAAAATATGCAAGTATTGTTTGTGTTTTTAGCAGTAAACAAAAGAACAACAAACAAATGAAACCTCACTTCTCATCTGTGTATGATTTCCTTTTCAACAAGAAATAGTTACAATCAAAGCCTTTCCTTTCCACTGGTACCTTTTGGTCATGAATAAGACTGGATGCCCTTCAAGGGCATATCGGATAACATTTAATTAAGAGCTCTTCTGTTAGACATCAATGGTTTCTGTTGGTTCCAGCCATTTATCGTATTCTGCTAATTGAGATTATATCGTTCCATATACTTTGAGTCCCATAATTTGCTTGAATCTAAATCAGAGATAATTGGCCTGAGTAATTCCATTTTTGTGTACTAGTGTGTGAGCCCATAACTGAGCAGACTTGATTAGTATCAGGCATTAGAGCCAGCTCTTTGCCAAAGCACACTGCTTCTTTTTCCTGTGATACTTGCTGCAGGTAAGGTAGCCACTTCTTACCACTTCTGATGTCAAGTCAGAGCTGTAAAATTGGATTTCAAATATATTTCATATGCCATATATCTTCAATAACAAGAGCATTCCAACCCAGTGAAGAGTTAGGTCTACCTAACCCCTCTACAACAGAGCTCCTTGTGTGCCTAACTCTGCACGGACAGTATTTGTTTACTTTTATTTATTTTGTTCAACAATTTGTATACTTCTTCATTACAGTCATCTCTAAGTGCTGTATAGGAGAACAAATACAATAAAACTAAAAATGCAACAGAACTATAAAATCATAACTCAGTTAAAAAGATTTCTTGAAATTATAACAAAGGCCTTCAGTGTTCCACCGAATACTGAATATATAAAGTCTTTCCACCACTTTCAACATCTGCTTGGCTTCTCTCAGCAACCTAGTCACAAGAAATAAACCTAGAAATAAAAATGAACCTCAGCCAGCTTGTAGTTAAAGGTAATAATCTTCCCCAAATGGGAGAAAAATCCCCTCTCCACTAAAAAATGTCTCTGAAGGCATGGTCCCACAAACGTGGCACAGTGAAGGGTATCTTCAATACTAACAGCCCAATTGCAAGTGCAGTGTTTCAAAGTTCTGTGATGTGGCTCACTTCTTGTATTTAAAACTCTTGATATAAAGTGTTAGGGTTAATGAATGGAACAGGTGGCCACCCTAATCTCAGCCACATCTGTGATCTATTATTATTATTATTATTATTATTATTATTATTATTATTATTATCTTTGATAGATTTCTTAGAGGTGCACATGATCTCTACTGCTTATCTTCAGAGAGGCAGGTCTTCTATCTGCACACTGGCAAACAAGGAAAATGTTATTTGCATTTTAAAATGTGGCAAAGTGATCTTCCTGGATATTTAAATGTAACATATGCCATTGTCATCTGTGATTACCTCATGCATTAATCAGAGTATATATTTATATATTTATCACCTGAAATCTTGCAGATGCTACAAAATGGTTCAACCTGTAGCATGAACTGAGTTTGATGGGTAGCACGCACACACACACACACATTCTGTCATTGAGAAGCTCCTAACTGGCAACTCCATGGTATTTGCTATTCTGAGTTTATGTTGTCAGTTGATTACTTACAATTCTGTCTTGTCTATAGTCACAACAATAATAACAACTGATTCCTGCACTTAATTTTTAAATGGTGCACATATCTGGTGCAAAATTTTGTTGGTTAATTTGGTTTTGTAAGGAAAGATGTATAAAAAGGAGAATTCCCTGGATGCCTAGATTCAGATTTGGGGTAAGTTTTTTTCCCCATGAGTGAGCCCTAGCAGAGATTTAAAATCACGAAATACACAACAAAGAAAAGCATGGAAATACAGGCTGTTAGACCTTTCAAATATCCCCTTCTGAGTTGCTTCCAAAGTTCCCCACTTCCCTTAGCATAGAAAGAGACCACATGTTTGGTAAGTTAAAATGGTTTACTTACAAACTCTTCAAAGGACAGATTTATGTGCTTTTCCATACAGCAGCAAGAAAAGACAAGCAACAAAACTTAGGTTAGTTCCAAAGAGGTAAATATTTCTACATTATTTCTACATAGAAATACAAAGATGGCTTGCTTAAACCACAGGTGAAGAGTGCTGTCATACTCAGGTCCTGTTTGTGTTCTATCCACTGGCATCCAGCTGTCCGCTGTGAGAAGAGCATGCTGGACTAGATCATCTAGATGACCCTTTGGCCTAATCTGGCAGGGCTCTTCTTATGTTATGTTCCTGCTTTAGCTATACGTTCCATAGATTCTTGATAATTGCACCGTAGTGTCATGTCTTACCTGGTAGTTTTTTTCTTTCAACCTTCTCTGCTGTATAATTTTCAAAACCCAATGCCATGGACTACCATGATCTACCTGCCATGAGTAAATAACTGGATATATTTAAATTCAAATGAAAGAGATTACAGTCATGCCTCAGAGGTCGAACGGAATTCGTTCTGGAAGTCTGTTCGACTTCCAAAACATTCGGAAACCAAAGCGTGGCTTCTGATTTCTGCAGGAAGCTCCTGCATCCAATTGGAAGCCATGGAAGCCCCGTCCGACGTTCGGGTTCCAAAGAACGTTCGCAAACTGGGGCACTAACTTCCGGGTTTGCAGCATTCAGGAGCCAAAACGTCTGAGTACCAAGGCATTCAGGATCCAAGGTACAACTGTATTATTTAAGCAGCATGATGCGTCTAATGTTGAGCCTCATTAATTTCATTGTGTGAGAATGGGAGCTAAACCCTTGCTACATGTAAGTCTGAGGAAAAATCTGAGGTCTTGAAATATGTGATGTTTCAATGATTCCAGATCTGATGCACCAAGTGATCTGCCCATTCATTTCAGTGGGGTATGATTTACCCAGGTAACTTAAAGATCAGGCTGTGAAATTATTAAGTAACAACATTTCAAGTCAAGCAAATTGAACTGATTACTGCCAGCTGCTTCTTGTTGCACCTTCCTTGAAGGAAAAAAGAACAACAAAGAATAAATCTTTGCAAATCCGCCTAGGCTGTAAAAGGGGCTGAATCAGTCAAATGATTATCACTGGCAAAGAGACCAAAATGTAGTAGTAGTAGTAGTAATAATAATAATAATAATAATAATAATAATAATAATAATTTATTATTTATACCCCGCCCATAGGATAGTGATAGGAGCTGAAGCCCCAGATAAACTCCAGGGAAAAGGAGTTTTATAATTCAGCTTCAAAAGCCTCTGAGAGGTAGCTAGATGAGGTAAAAGTGCCATACCAGGAGGATAAAGATTAAATCGTCTTTAATTTGCAAGAACAAGGTGACAAGCAAGAAACTAATATAAGAGGTGCTTCTTAGAGTGGAAGAACAATACAGCTATAGCCGCGGTTATAGATAGGCACACTAAATGAGGCAGGGCGGAGTGGGGGCAGAAATTAACAAGGGCAGGAAGAAATCATTTGAAAAGGTCTAGAAGCCTTTGGAAAACAAGTTACTATGTTTAGAAACGGCACCATAGTTACAGATGCAGGAGGTAATACAGCACACTTTAGATTTCGTAGGGGTTTTTTTTAATGCACTGTCAAGGAATGCTTTAAAGCTAGAAATTGGTAACAAAAACCAGATTCTTTGCATTTATGAGATTCTCATTCACAACTCGGACTAATATTTTTAGGACCTGTAATGATACAGCCTACTTCTTTGCATGTTTTAACACAGATAAGCTCAGCAGGTTATAAATACAAGTGTGTGTGTGTGTGTGTGTGTGTGTGTGTAGGTTTGTGCTAGTTAATGAGCTGATTCATCAGCAAAACAACTGTATACCCTAGTTTTTAAAATACAGTGGTACCTCGGGTTAAGTACTTAATTCGTTCCGGAGGTCTGTTCTTAATCTGAAACTGTTCTTAACCTGAAGCACTACTTTAGCTAATGGGGCCTCCTGCTGCCGCCGTGCCACCAGAGCCCGATTTCTGTTAAGAACTTTGCTTCAGGATAAGATCAGAGGTAAAGCATATATTTTGTGTGGAGAAAGTTTCAGGTTCAATCCACAGCATTTCCAACTAGGACTGGGAAAGAGATCCCGATGCCCTGGAAAGCTACTGCCGGTAGGTACAGACAAAAACTAAGCTAGATGGGAAAGTGGCATAACTCAGAGCAAACCAACTTTATGGTTCCAATTTTTATTAGAAATGGGAAGAAATAGGAACAACTATTTTCGGAAGCTGATTTTTCTCTGCTTTGTCACTGTAATGGGAATTAAGAACATGCATCCATTTCATAATGGATGAATTTTTCAACTGAATGGGGGTTATGGCACTCAGTTTTACTCTTCAGGAAACTTAACACTAAGAGAAATGAATTGATATGGATGAGATCATTTTTATTATCTCATTTGTAAGCATTTGTCACTCATTTGGGGGTGAACGGGGTCTTATCTCCTTTAGCAGTTGCCATATTGTTTGCCCAGAATGACTTGGATAGTGCATTGTTTCATGACATATTGGGAGGAGGAATGGCAGCTATAATCTTCTTTTGAAGTAGCTAACCATGGGGGCCACCATTTCTTGTGGTATCAGCTGAAACATGACTGGAAATTGGATGGGGAGTATTTGTGGCCAGTCACATCTTGGACTGTAGCTCCCCATTCATCTGGAGGGTCACTTGTTCCCTGTCTGTAGCCTAGAATGTTCTGGAACAGTGCAACATCTGAAGCATTCTGGGAAAATTAAATGGTATTCACGTGGTTTTACATTGGAAACAGTCTCTGTTGTCTCTGCAATCACAGGCAGTATCAGAAACCAAATTAAGAAACAAAGCAAAACCTGGCACAAACCACAGTTGTATTCAAAATACTTCACCTGGACTGTGCACCTTAATATGATTTTGCCAAACAAAATTGCTGTCAGGATAAAAATGCAGCACAATCTTATTCAGAAATTTACTCAGATATAAATTCCACTTTGATCAATGGGACTTACTTCCAGACAAAGCTAGGATTCTAATATTAGATAAGGTTATATTTTAAAGCATCCTGAGGGACACAAGAGTATGGCAGGACAAAAAATTCAAAATATGAAATATCCTATTTCCTTATTGTACTTGCTAACCAGCTGTTGACCTGTCTGGCTCACAGTATCCTTTGAACCTGGATATGCAAATGTGATAATGTCTTGGATTAAGTGCTTGTCCTACAAGAGGAAAAAGTGTTTAGGAGTCAATTATTTTATTTTGGAGCAGGGCTGTAAGACCCTCTTTTGAGGATGTGTGACTCTACGAGTTTCAAAGTTACCTGGAGCATGTATAAAAATATGACTGTACAAGTAACCAGAGGAATAATTTCTCTGCTAGGAAACAAGACAAGAATAAGATAGTAGGTTATGTCAGTTCCAGAAGTTCAAACGAATGCAGAATGCGGTAGCAAACCAGACAGTTATTTTATCTGCAGTAAGTAACATTTTGTCCAGTGGCCTTCTGAGATTCATTGAAAGGATGGGGTATATTTTTTAAAAAAGTTTGTAAACATCTGGAGAACCACAGTTTCCCTATCCCTGTTGTAGCACAATCCCATACATATCTATTATGAATCATTTGGTTCAGTGAATCTTACACCCGGGTAAGTGGCTACAGGGTTGCAACCAGTCTCAGAGGAAATTGCACATGAATTGCATTACTGTTGGGACCTTTTGAGATTTCTAGGTATCCCAAATGCAAAGGATTATGGACATTTGACAACAGAGAGATTTTTTTTACAATTTTTAAAAAAATCTAATGATGAAGGTTTTCAAATGGAAGAATGGATGCCTTTTTTGGACTATTTAAAGAAATATTATAGTATGGTGAATTCACAAGCAGGATTTGAGCTATGAGCCACAGTAGTTATTGGATTATAGTACTGTGGTTCTGATTTGATACATAGAAGACAGGTGCAGCAGAAGGGGAGGGGAGGATAACTTCATGAAAAAAGGGGTGGGAAGTCAATAAAAATAAGAGAAAATACAAACTGTATATATTAAAAATGTTGAAACTTAATAAAATATAATTCAAATGATACCTTGGGTGTGCATGTTCTTATGTGTGTGCGTAATTTTTGAAGGCGTACACAGAGACTTATACTTACTACTTGTATGGAGACTTTGTTGTTCTTCTTAAAACACTGATTTGCTAAACTAGTATGAAATAGCCTTAGCATTTGTATGCATACCTCTGGGTAATGCAGCCCCTGGACTCGGGAAGATTCAATTCACAGACTCGTAAGGGAGGAAATGATGTGTATGAGCTATTCACACCCATTTTCATCTGCACGGATCTGCCCATGGGCGTGAATAGCTCATACAAACTTTGTTTGTTAACATTATTCATAGTGATAACAGTTGCAACAAATTTCAGCTCTAGCATATGAATTGCATGAACAATGCAAACAATTGTGCTTATTCAAGCAGTGCTGCTTTGGAATGGTATGCTTCTGAGCCCATTCTCTGCACAAAATGCCCTTTATCTTTCCATTCGGGCCTTCTTTATCTTTATCAGGAGCCTGCTTCAATGCAACAGTGCAGTGTTGTTATTATTTTTGCACATTCTGAGACATGGGCAGTTTCAGTTTGTGGCTTTGTTTATCCTGAATTCCTTGAGTGTCTTTCTGAGTTAAACAATTTTCTCCATCTGTATTTCAGAGCTGAGCCCTTGTTTCCTGAGTATGAGGAGACAATCAGATGCTAGGCCTGAAAATGGATACATAGCCTCTGGTGGTCTCCCCCTTATTAAAGTCTTGCACAGCTTGAGAGGCCACCTGTAGCGAGAAATTGAAGATTCCACAATGCAGTCTAGGAGACATATTGATATATGAATCACCTTCCATCTGACTCTAGTTTTTGCCTTTAGGGAGTGAAATATGAAGTTTAAGATGCTTTTAACACTGCCAAGACGGTGCTTTCAGAACCTTTCTTGCATGTACATTAAGGGAAGAGCTCCGACCAAACAAGAAGCTATTAACAATCCATCTTTCACCCCTTATTCCTCTTTCAGTTTTAAGGAGGAACTCCTGCAGATATGAGAACTGCTGCAAACATTTCTCCAGCCATACACAAATATCAGGACTATTCTACACACATTGTTTGAACAGTTATAATATAGGGTTGAGGGAAGATCCGTAGCTCAGTGGTTAAGCATATGATTTGCATTCAAAAACTCCCCGGTTCAATACCTGACATCCCCAGGTGGGGCTGGGAAAAATTACTGCCTAAAAACTCTGGCGAACCGCCGCCAGTCAGTTCAGACAGTACTGGACTTGATGGACCAGTTTTATGACTTGGTATGGTGCAGATTCCACCATCACCTCCCTACATAAATGACCCCATTTTAATTTCTGGTAAAGTCCCACATAGTGCAGCATCTTTCTGTGGCATAAATAACACTTGACCAACTATAGCTGTTGATTTCAGGGCACCTCTGGCTGCATTGTTTCTTTAAATTCTTCTTTCAATCCATCTCCACAGTTCCTCAGCTCCCTTCATGTAGACAAGTTTTTGCAGGCTGGAAGGGATACCTCCAGCTGCCTTCACCTTCCTCGTATTGATCCTCCCTTGCACAGGCTGTTGACATGTTTGCCTAATCAGATACCACTAGCCTGCTGCAGAAAGACTTGATGACAACACATATTGGCTGCCTGATCTGCTTGTCTCCTTGCGATGAAAACAACAACACTTATGCCCCGCTTCAAAGGTTGCAGTGTTGTGTAAGCTTTTTCCTATACTGAAAGCTGATTAGGAAATTTTAACATATGAAGAAGCATCTCAGAGAAAGAGAAAGGGAGAGAGAGAGAGAATCAAAATATCCATAGCTTCAGCTTTAAGAGCTAAACTGACACAGTGCCAATCCCAGAGAAGCTTCCATTACAGATAATACCTTCCGACAGACTGCAAGACTAGGCATTGAGCTGCTGACCTCTGAGGTCAGGCAGCCACTTTTACAGCTTGAGCTACAAAGTCACTTGCTGTAGATATGCACTTGGACAGAGTCCAGAGTGGCTGGAGCAGACAGCAGGTCTCCCCACCAAAACTATCTGTGCGCATATCACATTGCTGTCCTTCACACTGATCTCTTATTTGCCATGATGCCTTGCAATCTCTTGTCAAGCCTTTCAAGAGAGATGATGTGCAGTTATCTGTCTGTCTTGAATGCAGATTAATATCATCCGAGGGGACATTTTATCATGGCATTCTCTCAGTTCCTAATTCAGTGCTGTATGAACATATTACTGGCTTTGCTCAGGCAGACCAAGGTCTATCTGTCCCAACATGCCATCCAATGGTAGCCAGCCTGTTACCTCAACAACAGGGGTGGAGAACTGTCACCTTCTAGATGCTTCTTGGACCAACGCCTGACCGCAGTGCATGTGAGTCTGACATTATTTGGAGTACTACAGGTCCCCTCCCATGCTCTAGAAGTTCACCAAAAGTCAATTAATAATGACTGGCATGCCATCCCATGTTACGTATCCCCAGTACAAACTGACTCAACACAAAGTTTCTGTTTAGCTATCATGATAGATCTGCTCCTGCATGCATTTGTCCAAATACCTTTTTCATTCATTACTCTCATTTATTATTATATCCAGCCTTTCCTTCATGTCAAGGCAGCATACATGGCTCTGTCCTTACAATGTTGTTGTTTAGTCGTTTAGTCGTGTCCGACTCTTTGTGACCCCATGGACCAGAGCACGCCAGGCACTCCCGTCTTCCACTGCCTCCTGCAGTTTGGTCAAACTCATGCTGGTAGCTTCGAGAACACTGTCCAACCATCTCATCCTCTGTCGTCCCCTTCTCCTTGTGCCCTCCATCTTTCCCAACATCAGGGCCTTTTCCAGGGAGTCTTCTCTTCTCATGAGGTGGCCAAAGTATTGGAGCCTTAGCTTCAGGATCTGTCCTTCCAGTGAGCACTCAGGGCTGATTTCCTTAAGAGTGGATGGGTTTGATCTTCTTGCAGTCCATGGGACTCTCAAGAGTCTCCTCCAACATCATAATTCAAAAGCATCAATTCTTCAGCGATCAGCCTTCTTTATGGTCCAGCTCTCCCTTCCATACATCACTACTGGGAAAACAATAGCTTTAACTATATGGACCTTTGTCAGCAAGGTAATGTCTCTGCTTAAATAGGTTAGGCTGCAAGAGAGTGTTTGTCCTGAGGTCACTCAGTGTTTGTCCCAAGGTCACCCAGTGCACTTTATGACTGAGTGGGAATTTGAGCCTGGGTCTTTCTAGTCCTAGTCCAGCCCTTTAACCACTCTCACCACTCTCACCTAGTCCAGCCCTTTAACTCACTCTCACACAACTGGAAATGTGGGGAGGGGTATGTGTGTGTGTTTGTTTGTGAATGCGCACAAACACACATGCAACTTTCAACATAAAAACACATGCACAACTGGCAGGGAACTAGACTGTTCTGTCTACTCTGCAAAGATCAGTGTCCTCCATATTTTCACAATTGAGGAGGGGAAACCCTGTTTGAGGACTCTGTGCAGTGTTCAACCACTGGGACTCGTAGGGCAGGAAGCAGGGAGGCAGGTAGAGCCAAAGCCAATGACACCTATTTCTTGTTTTCTCTCCTCCCTGATCAGTTCCACAAGGGCAGGAGAGACTAAGGAGAAGGAAGCTGGCACACAGTGTGATCCCCTGGACTGGCTACAAGTGCAGTGGTACTTTGGTTTACGAACTAAATCCGTTTCGGAAGTCCGTTCTTAAACCAAAGTGTTCTTAAACCAAGGCGTGCTTTCCCATAGCAGTGGGGGAATCAATTTACAAATGAAACACACTCGACAGGAAGCGGAACATGTTCTGCTTCCAAGGCAAAGTTCACAAACCAAAGTACCTACTTCCTGGTTTGCAGCGTTCTTAATCCAATTTGTTCATAAACTAAGCTGTTCTTAAACCAAGGTACCACTGTAAGAGGGAAGACAGTGGAGTCTGGCTGAAGACAGAGTAGGGTTGATGGGGCAATGTGCCACTCGGCCAAAGGGACCACCCTCCACTGCGTCTAACATATCTGTTGGATGTTCTGAACATCTGCTTGTTTTTGAAAATCTGTTGCAGCTTCCTAGCACCCAATAAGCATTGATTTGACTAAAATGTGTGCATGTGATTTTCTTTATATAATGTGTAGCAAGGCAGCTTCCTAACCTGTTACGTACTCAAATACTTAAGGTAAAATCACAAAAAGATGATGTGTCTGAAGAGAACAAAACAGGTACAGAGAACAACAAGCTTTGTCCATTGTTTTAACCTTAGCAGTTAAGATAACTTCGTTTTGTTTCCTTCCTGGATGTTTTTGATTTTTTTACTTCTTGTATAAAAACTTTATTATTAATAATAATAATGAAACAATAAAGAAGGCTTGAAAAAGAACAACGGGCTGCTTTGTCAGCATAAGGAATTGTTGCAGTAAAAACAAAAATTAAGCACAGGAGAAACTAACAGTTCTTCTCTTTATCCTTCTTTTGCATTAAGGAACTAGGCATTTGCTCCTTGAAGAGTACTTACCTGAAACTCCTTATCCTGGAACTTGAGGGCAAGTATTGCTAGGCAAACCCACATAGATGGGTTGTCTGGTTACTTAAGTTTTACCAATAGGATTAAATCTGCTCTAAAATAGTCCAACTCTCAGTAGCTTACCATCACCTACTGAACTGAAAAGTAGGAGAGCTATTGTGTATTGTTGAATGCCACCCCAATCTCTGAGCGGTTCCAGGCACTTACCCAAGGTTTGTGCTTCCTTTTGGAAATGAAGCACAGTGAGGACTGTGGTACCTTTAGGATATATGGTTTGTTTACACATATATACAACCTGAGCCTACAGTGGAAGGGTTCACATCATAACTCCCCCAAAGGGTCTTGTTTCTCCCATAGCTGTAGCCTTGGATTCAAACAAAAAACAACCATTGCTCTGTGCCTCCAGATTTTCAGCTTGCTGCCTTTACTTCTAGGTTACATCATGACAAAACAACAAAATCATTTCCTGATAGGGCACGCAGTGCAGAACATCAGAAACACAGCTGAAGAGCCTTGGCAAGATTTGTCTCTCTGTGTGTAGGGAAGGTGGCTGTGAAACAGGTGAAAGGGCATTGCCAAATTTAAGAAGGCTTGCCTGATTTAGGATATATGGCAGAGAAACTTCCAGCTTGTCAGGAATGGAAACTGAGGTATGGGATCCTGGAAGGATGGTGACATCATGATTTTCTTAGATTCCCTAAATATTGATGACAGTGGAGAAATTCACTTCACTTCACATTAAAGATGAATCTACCAAATTCACACTTCCACAACAATATGTGAGCCAAAATGCAAATATTCTTCAGAATTTGCATTTAGCTGAATTTGGTAATGCTGTTCTCTCACTAAACAAGTTTGCCAAAATGCATATATTAGGGGAATATATGCAAAAATGCATATATTGTATATATTGAAGGTAGCATGCAGAAATGCATTGTATGGGGGGGGGGTTACTTGCAAAAATATGTACATTAGTAAGAACTGCATACAAAAATTATGTTTAGCGGGACAGATTTCCACAGAAATGCTGATGAATTTTCATGAGGACCTTTTATTCTATTTTATTTATTTTAAAAAGCTAATTGTTGTAGAAATGTGGAGGATTGAATTTAAGGTTGTGGGGGAAAGGGGAAACAGAGAACCCAAACTGACAGATCCCTCTATTCCTAGTGACAGTGAATACTCTTGTCTTCTCTCACATACAACCTTGGAAAGGTCAGGACTGTTGTACTTTATCATCCAGTATTCTGGTTTTCAAAACTTGTCTCACCCCATACTTAAATATGGGTAAAGGGGGACTTTTTAACTTCCCATTTTCAGACTATTCTCACCAATATTATATTTAATTTTTTAAAAGCTCAGCAGGTTTCAGGGAGATAATGCTTGCATGTCATTTGTCCCAAAGTATTGGCTGGCATGCCAGAATAACATGTGCAGCTACAGTAGGTGTTAGGACCTGTGCCAATCTGACACCTGCACGAAGCAGCAGACTTTCCCCCAGTGTAATTTAATAAGATGTCTTTTGTTATTAAACCCAGAATTTCAGATCGCGAGCCGTCCACCAGTGAAGTGGAAAATAGGTCCCAGAGGTTGTTCTCCTTGTCTTCTACCTGCAGTTATTTTTAAAGGATTTTAATATTTAAAAGTCTTTTGCTAATTTCAGCGTTGCCCTCTCAAACCTGCTTTGTAGTACCGTTGCCAAATTATCCCTTCAAGGCAAGTGCTGTAAATAATTTCTCAGTTCTGTTCCTAGCCACTTGCCAAGGTCATTATCTAGCCTTCCCAGAATCCCTTCATTCTGCCTTTGATTGTGTGTGATAACTATGAAACAGTTATGAGATGCAGTCACAAGCTGTGGCAGTCTTATCAAAAGCTGACGATGGTCCCAGGGCTCTGCAATGAAGCCGGTGGCTCAGCTGTTCCTGTCCCTCTAACACTTCATTTATCTTTCGATTTGGTCAATCAGCAGAACAGCGGCAGAAATAAACATAAAGCAGAGCACCTGAAGCAGGCATCATAGCCAGAGCGGAATGAGAGCCCCACCTGAAAATACAAAAACCCTATGTTTATATACTGCACCAGTGTAAACTTTATGGCACTTCGTCACTCAGTTATTGTTAACCGCCACTGAAATTTACATACTTGATTGTGTGTGTGTGTGTGTGTGTGTGTGTGTGTGTTTATAAGAGGATGTCAAACCCATCCTTCATCATATGGTACCAGGTTGCAAGACAACAAAAAAGAAAACAACACTACAATATAAGAGAGGATTTACAGGCAGAATGAAAGGTGAGTGCACTACATTGCAGACTGTCACCTGGAAGAATACTGGAGGAATAGGGTGGTGTTGTTGTTTTTTTAAAAAATGTAGCACACTTCCTTTCTGAAGATCAGAATAATAATGTATCGTATTCATGGTAGTTTTGCACTTGCAGAAAACTTATGCTCACTCAAGGTGGGACCCCTGATTTTTGCCCATCCCTACTGCAGCTTGGGCTTCTGTGAAAAACTGCTTCTGGTGGTTGGGGGAACAAGTCAGAGCTATATGTGATATAGTGCATGCTACCATGTGATGGGTAAGCACAGTCAGTGGCAATTGGGTGCCTAGCCTTGTGTGAGTAGAAGTGTTCTTTACTAGTACAAAGCTGCCAATGGATGATGATGATGATGATGATGATGGGGTGCTTGCCAAGCAAGAAAATGAGGAAAAAAGGGTGTCACTCTGCAATCTCACATTCCAATAAGTTTCTGTGTGAGGTAGATGATCTAATGACTAGCACAACTAGAGTTGGAAGTAGTTTCGGACAGGCAGATTATGGTTGTTTCCTAAAATAGATTTAATATCTCCGGTTTTCTTTGATGTCACATACCTAGATTGTCTTGGGACCCAGACTATCTTCTCCCACTTGAATTTGTCGGTTATCTGAAATCATCCTTTGAGGACCATCTCTGGGTGCACTGGAGACCAGGTAGGCACAGAGAAGGGACTTTTAAGGAGTGGCACTACATTTAGAAAACATTCTCTACAGGGAGGCTCTCCTGCAGCCAAACTTAATGGCTTTACCCTGCGAAGAGCTTTTTAAACCACTAAAGGACTTTTAATATGCCTAAGTGAGGCTCACCCTTTTTTGTTGCTTTTAGTTTTTTACTTGCTATTTTTGAAGTCTGTGTTTTGTTACATTACATTTGTCATTTAGATTCTAATTCATAAATTTGTTCCCTGCTTCCCCATTTTAAGAAGCATGCATTTAACCAGTACTCTAGACAAAGCCATTACCATGACAAGCCTTTCAAACTATCCAGGTAAAAAAAAAAAAAAAGTTCATTGGAGGCACTATGAAAAAGCCTATTAACTATCCTTTTGAGGCAGCAGGACTATTTTGTGCCTGTAAAAGCTTATCCCACAAACAGAGATTTCTATTAACCTCAGCCCAAATTGCTTGGTAATTCTCCAGGATCTTAAAGGCCTTGCTAGAAGCCTGAAATTTTACTGGTAAATTCCAATGCACAGAGGCCTCCCCACACACCTACCTACCCACTCACTTACCACCTAGCTTGCCAATCAACAAAGTTTATGAAAGCCTCTGTCTTTTGTACATATACATGTACAAACCACCTTCTTGTTCACATACCCTCCAACATTTTTCTGATGCCCTATTCCATAATTCTAATACTATTTCTACCCCACCCATCTGACTGGGTCACCCCAGCCACTCTGAGCATCTTCCAACATATATAAAAACATAATAAAACACTAAACATTGCAAAAAAAAAACCTTCCCTGACTGAACAGGGCTGTCTTCAGATGTCTTCTAAAGGTTGTATAGTTACTTATTTCCTTGGCTCAGGCATCACATAACTCCATACTCTCCAACATTTCTCCTATGAAGAAAAGGATGTCCTAAGGAAAAGCAGGACATTCCAGGACCAAATCAGAAGTTGGAACGGCTTTTGTAAATCCAGAATTGTCCTTGAAAAATAGGGACACTTGGAGAATCTGTACTCATCCTTTTATCCTTGGAAAGATGGGGGGGGGGAGTGTGAGAAATTAGCTCCACCATCTTGCTCTGCTCTACGTCTTTTGCCTGCATCTGTCTGCCAATTTTCATACCTTCTTTCTATATTGCCATGTTCTCACCAACACTTCTGTTATGGAGCCATTTTCCTTATGGATTTACCACCAGGAGCACATTGCATTATAAGCAGACCACATGTACAAAACACAAGGAGTGATACATAGTATTTGCTGGTCCATTTATGCATGGATAGGATAAGTCACCTGCCCTCCCCCCTCCCAAAAAAAGGACAACAAATGAGACAGGTCAGTGTGTGTAATTTCATGCATCTTATCATGAAGTGAATACTAGGCCACGAAAGCTTATGCCAATGAATCTATCAGTCCGTACTATAATTTGTCATTCTTTGTTGTACAGCAAACATTATTATGTTCAGAATGATGTTTTGGAAACAATGAAGCTGCTGCTTTATTCAGAAAATAAGTTGGTCTTTCCTTTCTTCTTTCTAATTTGCAGAATCAAAGCTGAGCCGAAAATAGTGTCCATGGTGGATTCCCCCCCTCGCCGCCCTTTGCAGTGCTCTGCCTACAATAAAGACCCCTGCTTTCACTATTGAGACTGAAAGAAATCTAAAAAGCTGTGGCATAGGAGATGGATGCTTCTTCCTGTTCTATTACTGATAATTGTTCTTTTTCACCTCCTTCTATCCCTTGTTTTCACATTTTCTTATTTCTTGTATCAGGAGCCAAATTAAACACTACAAGCCCTTGCACGTTACTTGATTCTTACTTGCCACAGAATATGGAAGCAAAAACCAATCAAATGCCCTCTTTCCATTATAAGGCTAACAAAAGCTAGGATTGAAGATATATTGTTCTATTTAGGGTGAGACTTCTCCCCCCGCCCCCGATGCTTAGATGTTTGGAGTGTTCTTCCTCTCTCCCTGGTCAAAAGAATAGAAGGGCTGTATGGAAATCCCCCCTTTCCCAAAGTAAGTTCTGTTTGCAGGCAGTAAAATGTGATTCGTGGAATATTTTCCAGAGGGAGGAGGTGAAATTACCCAACAGTTTTGTGAAGGCTACGAAAGAATGCATAGAAAACTTCTCCAGGGCAGAACCTATACTCCCATCCCACCAAAGAAGAATAGAACAGTGGCACACCAGATGTGACCTTTTGACCTAAATTAATACATGTGGGAGGGAATGAAGCAATATTTATGAAATATTTTGGCTGCAAGTGGCTGTGGGCACATCAATCACCAGCCATAGGAAACTGCAAAAAAAGCACATGAAACACTCTCAAATAGTGCTGTTCTGAGCACTGCTCCAGGTCAGCACTGCTCATTGAGGTTAGTGCAGGACCTCATTCGCGAAGCTGTATGCCAGCAATCCCTTATTGATTTCATTGTCAGAATGGAGCACAGCTCGATTTGAACCAAATTGCAGCTGGACCGGTTTTTGGGGTTGAGTGGGGGAATTCATCTCAGGTTGTTTACTTTGGCCAGAATCCAATGAACCATGAAACTACTTCTGTGAGCTCAAAAGGGGCTTCAGACTTATTTTCCCGTCAACAGCAGTCCTCCCCCACCATGCCATAACTGCTGTTGAAATTGAGAGGAACATCTAAAGTAGTTTGCAATATGGCATCAGGGCCAGCTATTCAAAGAAGAAAAGCAGAGCAATTCCAGTGGGCATAGGGTGGTACTGTATGCTGAGTCTGATCATTGGTGCATCAAGCTCAGTATTGTTTACACTGATTCATACTGGACCCCCCAGGGTTTCAGATCATCATAATCAAACCTTTATTGGCATCACATACAAACATTCAAAATAAATAAGCCAGTGCGATCTTGTCGCCATTTCAACAGTACAGTCATTTGCCAAAGGAAAGAAGAGGCGAGCAATCTATTTCAAGGGTTTCAGATGGGGGTAGGGACTTTCTACCCCCAACTGGAGGTGCCAAGGAGAAAATCTGGGATCTTTTGCATCCACAGTATGTACTCTGTTACCTGCTAATTTTATTTGAATCTACACAATTCATTGGAAACTAGTCTTTCATCTTTTTTCTGTCCTGTAACTTTGTACATACATGGGATCTTGTCCTCAAATGACACTTACCTATATGAACACATTGAAAAACCCGGGTGGGATGGGGGGGGTCAAGTCTATCTAGTTCTGTATCCTTTATCTCATAGCGGCAGACCAATGGGAAGCCTACAAGTCATAGCCCTCTTCTCCTTTTGTTTCCCAGTGACTGGAATTCAGGATCTGATAGGTTTCATATAGCTATCATGACTAGTACCTCTTGGCAGCCAAATCTTCATACATTTCTCTAATCCCCATATAGGGTTCTATAAGATGGTGGCCATCCCTTCTCATGATAGTGAATCTTTAAGATTGACTATGCATTGTGTGCACTATATACATATACTTTTGTCTCTCTTGAATTTCTAACCATTCAGATGAATTGGGGGACTCCATATTCTAGTGTTATAAGAGAGGGAGAAAAGCTCTCCAATTTCATCATACCATGGAACATTTTTGAAATGTCTATCAAGTTCAGATCTTTCTGAACTAAAATGCCCCAGACCTTTCCTAACAGTGGAGTTCCTTCAGCCCCCCAATAATTTTGGCTTCTTTCTTTGGAGGTGGGGAGGGAAAGCTTTTACAGCCCTATACAAATTCTAACTTCAATAACAAGAATGTCTTTGCACAGAATTTTCAGCTTTCACCTCCTATCCTTTAAATGCTGTGTAACCAGTACATAAGAAATGAAGCAAATAATCTTTCCTCCTACTATTTCATCTGCATGCAAGCAACTTATCTTGTTAAGTCACTTTGAGACCTTTTTTTGTATAAGCAACTAACAATTGTGTGTGAATACCCCCCCAAACCACCCCCAAATGAAGACACAATAGACGCAGATTTTAGTTTAAGGTTTTTGGCATTAAATTTTGGCCACAACTTTATTGATTAGAGCATGTGAGTGGTTACTTAGGCATTGGTTCCACACTACCTGAACCTGCACGGTAGCAGGAACAGGACTTACACTGGGCACCAACATATGTCAGTAAGGGAAAGCATCCTGGGGGAGCGAGAACTCCTTCCATTTCACAGCTCACCCCAGATGCTCCCAGGGGCTCTGGCATGGCCCTAGCCCCTTGACAGGATCTGGAGTAAAGCAAGGTGAGCCCCTGGATTCCTTTAATGGAATTCCCTAGCAGCAGTAATGGAGGGGCAGGCACAGCCAACCACATCCCCTCCCCAAAAGAATGAACCAAATGCCTAACCGCCAACCTTATAAAGTTGTGACGATTTGCTACACGGTAGGCAAAAACCAAGTGGCACCAGCCAATCAGCAAATGGCAAAATTCCTACCGGGCCCCTGCTGCAAAGCAGACGACCCCTAGACAAGCATAGCAAGGCCATAAGAACAACCCTAAATATAGGGAGAGGAGGGCGGGTGATCCGCTGCACATCACAAAAAAGTGAAACTCTCCAGCAATGTGTAGCAGCTTAAGTAGCCCCTCAGCAGCCAATAGCCAGCCCAACTGACCAAATTTCTGCCCCAGCAACAGAGGAGCAACCAATGGGGCATTGTGGCCATTCAAACAGTCCCGCCCCACAACAGGGAGGCAGTTTCTGGTGATCTCACCGCAACATGTGTCCTCCATGATGGAGGACCCAACATGTATTAAATAATAATAATGCAGGTAAAAATATGTTCATACTTACAGCCCACACTGAGTTCCTATGGGATTGAAGTGAACTATAAGGTGTTGCAAGAGAGTTCCATGAGCACTACCTTCAAAGTTTTGTAGCAAAGGTAGTATCTACAAACCTGGAATGATTCATGTGAGTTCAATGGGGCTTGTGACAATCATAGTGCATAAATCTGAGCTCCATGTTGTCATAAAACAAATGTCTGCCCAGTATTTGTTTTAATGGATTAATTTAATTTCATTATTCACTTGACCTTCCTGTATTTCAGTTTGAAACATATTGCTAGTGCACTACTGCCATGCAGGATTGATTAAAACACCAGAAGTTCAATATATGCCATCTTAGTTTGAAGTTAAAATTTTAGACATTGAAAACTGACATAATTTATGCATGTCGCACAAAGGAACAACTGGTAACATTGGCTGTTGTTGGAAAACAGGCATAAGAGAGAGATCCGCTTTTTAAAGAGGAATAAGAATTTTTGCCACTTTTTAAAGACTTGACAAAGCTCAGAATCTCCAAAGTATGACTTTAAAATATTACAAGATGTTTGTGTGCAGTGAGTTATATGGTGTCTAACTAAAGGAGACAGGTATTTGTTTTTGGAGCAAAACTACATAAATCCAGGAATGGCTTTGCCCCCAGCAATTTTCAAATGAGGAAACCACATTTTCCACACAGTTGCACTTCATCAGTGAGTTTCCATCTGATATGAGAAACACTTAAGAAGTTGCAAAAAAAGTGTGAGTGAGTGAAGTTAAGGTACTCTTTTAACCTCTAAGGCCTTTATTCACATTAGTTTCCTCTCATCTGTTAAGCCAGGGATAGAGAACAGACAGCTGTCCAGATATTGTTAGATTCCAACTTCCATCATCCCTAAAAAGTGTGATAAGGGTTTTAAAAAAAGGAAGCTGTAATCCAACAACATTTAAATGGCAGCAGGTTATCCATTGCTGCATTAAGCAAAGCCCAACTCCATGTTCCATTTCTGAGGGAGGTGACAGCTATGGCCATCAGTATTCATCAACGGACACATGTGCAAAGATTTAGAGAACCTTTCTTTTTTGGAAAGTCTTTTAGGACAGGATCCCTGAGGAGAAGCTCCCCCTCACCCCACCAGTCATAAAAGCCTTCTCTCTATGTAAATTTGGATTTGGTGGGAAAGAGAAACTGCACCAAGAAATGAATGCTTAGTGGTCCTCTGCTTCACGCACACTGACAAATTATTAATGATTTTCGGTATATTATTTTCTCTAATACATGCTTCCCTTAATATGCAGTGCACATTTTAAAGTATAGCTGTTCTGATTTTGTTTTTGCAGGGGTTTTTTGTTCATGTATTGTTTTGAGATATCAAAATTAGGTTGGTTCACATTATATTGGCATCAGAACCAAATTTATTTCCCATCCCAACTTGGCACATGAGTTTATTTGGGTAAGGGAAAGGGATACTCAACTGTATCAGTAGTAATACATCCTCCTGATGCATCTCTGGATCAGCCCTATGTTCCTATGATGGGCAGAAATTGAATAATAGAAGCTTATTTCATGTGCCACAGTGGCATATGAAACAAGCTGCTGTTAATGCTTTTTTATTATTAAAAAAAAAAGGAGCTTGGAGATGGTGTACTAAATATATGACTCTTGAATCTATACATGATTCTATCCACACATACCCTTCCCAGATGACAGAGAGCCTGTATGTTCTATGGCTTTGTTTCTTTAGTTATTAAAACATTTATAATGTTTGACTCTCTGTGATCTAATAACATTAAAATTCCACCTGACTAAAAATCACTCCCCAGCCTTAAATTCACAGGCAACCACTCTTACATATAGCATGGATTACTCCTCTGTAAAATGAGAATAATCTGGATTCCCCTAGCAGTATTTTCTGAAAATTAATATTATAAATGACCTTGCATAGTGCAAGTGTCATATATTTGACTCAAAATGGTAAAATGTTAACAGGTAGAAAAATGGACATGCATCCATTAAAAGCATCCATTAAGAGACTATCCTGGCTAACTCTAAAACATGGGTACCTTTCCCCAGTACTATTTATTGCAGACCAGGTCTTCTAAGCTTTCTCTAAGAATTGAAGGGAGTGATGCTGGACTTTTTATTAGAGCTGTCTTAACGCTTAAAGCAGGCATCCCCAACCTTCAGCCCTCCAGATGTTTTGGACTACAATGCCCATCATCCCTGACCACTGGTCCTGTTAGCTAGGGATCATGGGGGTTGTAGGCCAAAACATCTGGAGGGCTACAGGTTGGGGATGCCTGGCCCCATTTGAGAGATCCCTGCCAAGTCTCCACTATTCCCAGTGGGATGGAAATTGGGGGGCAATGGAAGGCTCATTTTTAATATTGATTGATTGATTGCTGTATTTGTAGTGAGTGTGAGTTTAGAAGCATGTTTGGAAGCCTTCATCAGCACTGGGAATCCTGGGGTCTATAGTTTCAATCCCTCCATGCTAAATCCATTAAGGCATATATCATCAAAAATTAAAGATGGCTTTCTCCAAATTTCCCTGCCACCATTTTATCTCACTTTAGCAACTATAGGAAAGACAGGGAGGGAAAGTGAACGTATCAGTTCACTAAATTCAAATTTTAGAAGGGGAACTTCATTTGGTAAGTAACTGGTACAGCTTTTCCAGTCTGAGAGAGTTTATTTCCAAATTTCTCCATTCCAAAATCCCTACTTTACAAACATATACAGGTAAATTTCTACATCATCTTAGCACCATCCTTGATACATTTCAGTAAGCAGCAAAGAAGGGCCAAGACTTGATTGAATCTAAGAAGCACAGAAATACAGCTTTTGGCTAAACAAAAGGGATGATTCACTCAAGATGATAAAGAAGTTTAATGTAATACCTTCAGACAATACTCTTTCAACTCTATTTCTGTAGAATTACCTTTAAAAAGGATTTCTTGCCTTGGAGTCAGATGGTAAATTATGAAGCCTTCTAAGAGATTTTGCTCAAGAAACTGTTTCATGGAGATTGTCTAGTGTGACAATTACAGCTGTTACATACAGCTGTAACAGTCTAGTGACATACTGAAATTCTGTAGCAGTAGATCATGGTATTTCAGTAGAACATGAACTGAAAGCCAATAATGTGAATCCATCAATGGAATTCTTAAATCTTGCCTCTTGACTCAGGAAAATGGCAGTGTTGACTATAACCTTCCAGATTACTGTGCTGGTTCATATTGTTTCCTGACAGCTGGTTGAATAAATAACCATCTGCTGCGAAGTGGATATTACCTTTAGAATTGCTTATGTTCCTTTGTATTTAAGAGCCTGGTGCTGAAAAGAATTTTGGAAAGGAAGATGACTTTATTAAGCGCCACCATGTACCTTGCAGACCTTCAGAGGTCTATAGATCACAGCATGGGATTGTTTGACAGCAGAAAGAGGAGGAAATGATCCCCTTAAAATGGAAAAATGGCACCCTATTTTCCAGTTTGACAACCCCACAGGCCTGGCATGTGTTCCCTCAATCCCCAAAATTGTAACATTTGCAGCAATTGACCCACAAAAATACATAAATTCAATACCTGACCTTGAAGACCTCTGGCTATGTTTCATTTGCTCTTTAATTCCTTTTATATTAGTCACAGCAGTGCATGGATAAAATAAATAAATAAATAAATAGGTAGGTAGGAAGACTCCAGATTTTGACTGCAAGTTCGAAAGCAGTAAACTTCATTACTTATGTAGGTCAGGTAAAGTGGAAATAATTATTCATTATCATTTGAATTAAGCTAATTGTGCTGATCTATCTGATATAGATAGATATAATCCTGCCAACCTAGTAGTTCAAAAGCATGTCAAAGTACAAATAGATAAATAGGTACCGCTCCAGTGGGAAGGTAAACGGCATTTCCGTGCGCTGCTCTGGTTCTCCAGAAGTGGCTTAGTCATGCTGGCCACATGAGCCGGAAGCTGTACGCCGGCTCCCTCAGCCAATAAAGTGAGATGAGTGCCGCAACCCCAGAGTCGGTCACAAGTGGGCTAACGGTCAGGGGTCCCTTTACCTTTACCTTTATCTGATATAATTTTGAATCACAGTATTCATTTTATTAAAGAATAGCAATGAAATGCTGTTCCTCCACATTAGAGGGGGGGGCAGATTTCCCTTGTCCCCTTGAGGTCATAATGGGGATATGTCATATAGGCCACATCAACTTGTAAGTTGCATGTGGCCTTCTGGGCCACTTGAGAGGGGAAGTGTCCTATCTGAGGTGTTCCCATCCACCTGTTTTGTTTGCTACATATTGAACCAACCCTCAAGTACAGTGTGTAATTCGCTGTTCACCCTTACAGGGGACAGCTAGGAATTTTGGGGTTGTGCTTCTGATTGCCTTTGGACTAATTAATTTTTCACTTCCTTTATACTGTAGATTCAGGAATGTCATGCTTACTTTGGTTGGGCCAATTGTCTTGTTAAGTAATGAAGGCGGATTTCAGAATACCCTGGTGAACACCCTGAGGGCACCTGCTTGGTGAAGTGACACTTTATTGATCACCCCTTATTGCCAACCAGCCTAAGGGCATTTTGGAAAGGGCACTTGAGGCTTTTTCCCACTTGATGCTGACTAGCAATGGTGAGGTAGAGCAAGGAAGTGCCTGTTCTGCATTTATTTAGCAATGCTGGGATAGCAAGGCAGGATTCTGCTTGAAGAAGATTAGGGTGTTGTTGTTGTTGTTTAGTCATTTAGTCGTGTCCAACTCTTCGTGACCCCATGGACCAGAGTACAACAGGCACTTCTGTCTTCCACTGCCTCCCGCAGTTTAGTCAAACTCATGCTGGTAGCTTCGAGAACACTATCCAGCCATCTCGTCCTCTGTCGTGCTTCTCCTTGTGCCCTCCATCTTTCCCAACATCAGGGTCTTTTCCAAGGAACCTTCTCTTCTCATGAGGTGGCCAAAGTATTGAAGTCTCAGATTAGGGTAGGGATAGATTATTGGCATTATTTGTTTCTCATTTTTCTGGTCTTAAATGCCGTTCTCTGCATTTCCAAATCAGTTTATAAATTCTTTAAATATATATATATATGAAACTTCACCGGCATGCTAGTGTGAAATTTTCCTTATATGCACTTCTTTTTATGCAACTTTGCCTAATATACACACCTTTGCAAGCAAATTTCCCTAACATATCACATTTCTGCATGTTGTTTTCACTAATATATTAGTTTTACATGCACTTTACCTAGTGTATGCATTTTTGAACACGCTGCATAGTTGGAGCATTGTGTTGTAAAATTCATAGAAGTGTGAATTTTGAAGTATAACAGCATTTCACTTCATCTGTTTTTTCAGGAAGTGTGAATTAAACAGATTTGCCTTTCAATGTGAAGTGAAACAAATTTATCCCCCAAGGATGGGGAGATCATGAGTTTGGTGGGGAGAGTCAATTTGATCCCATGCTGCTTCAGATGAAGTCATTGAGAGCATGATTCAGCTTGGGAGAAAAATTAACTATTTCCCCAATTTTGAACTGAGCTAAGCTCTGTGGTAAAAACTAAGATGCTAAAGCCCCCTAAGGAATTTATAAAAACCTTGATGAGTTCCATACCAATGATGCCACTAGAGTAAACATTTTAGAGAGAGTTGTATAAATGTAGGTTATCTAAGCAGAAAGTGTAAAGTAAATGAACAATAAACTTGGTAAATCTTTGAAACACAAACACACTAATTAATTAAATGGCTGCTGTAAAGAAATAGCTAATTGCCAGTTCCTGGTAGTTTCCAGTTAGCAGTGCCAGTTAATCCGTAATCCATCAAAACATGTTTACAGTTTTTCTACATCAGTAAGCAAGTGATGTTGTGTTGACAATTTAAGCAGTTGATAATATTTATGGACTTGTCTTTTGAGGGACACTCTTTGTAATGCTTGTTTCCAAATAACAGCACTTTATATTAGTTGACAGCAATTATTCTCCATTATTTAAATAACACTGAACACTCTTTGATGTCTTCAGAATTACATGGATTTTTTTTTATTTTTTTAACCCAGAAATAATCTACGTAGCTAATCCTGTTGGCCCCTTCTCCAAAAGGTTAAGTTCACACTGGCCTTCTGTAAGTGCAGCTTTTCATAAGCTAAATAGCTGCCAATGGGGAAGAGGTGAATGGGAGAAAACTCTCATATCCAGCAAGGTGGGGAGGGTGCAGTGGCAAAGTAGACTGGCAGTCACCAGGGTGCCCACAAAGGCCTTCATTGGCACCTTCAGCAGAGTCCCAAATCCCGAAGCTTTCCTTAAAAAATGAAGAAGTCTCTAGCCCTCCTAGAAAGTTAGGCAGCAAAATGTTCAGGTACCCTTCTAAGCAAATTCTGTGAAATGAAACAGCCTAAGTGAGTTGTTTGGCAATACAAAACTCTGGAGTCCTAAATAGCTGCGGTTTCCTCTTATACTTTAGTGCTTTGTTCCTACTTGTGTCCTATATTCATATGTGTGTGTGCGTGCGCACACACACATAGTTTATTGAACTTAATATAAGGTAACATAGAATCCAAAATTATCTATAACACTTGTGTCCTATTCTCCAGTCCTTGGAATCTATGTGCCTTACCCTTCTTCTCCCCTAATAACTAGGATGCATCTATTCTATGGCAGGTTCAACTGAGATCAGGTAGTACACTTGCTTAACTGATGGCCTCTAAAGTTCCAGAATAAAGGCTTTTCATCCACATAAGAGGTCCAACTTCTGACAAAAGAATTGGAAAGCCACCATGCTGCCTTAAGATGAATACAAGCTATCCCTATGATCAACAGGCATTGTTGTTAAATTTTCCATGATTTTCCAGATTGCCCTTCTCTTATTATAAAAGATAACTAACATTATGGTGTTCCAGAGGAAATGTTAAATCAAGCATTATAAGTCCTACATCATGTGCTTTTGATGTTTCACAAATTCTTATTGAGACATCCTGCAACCACTTTTTAAGCAGTCTGTGAAATTGTTTAAACTGTTTTCTCAATATATAGCCAGAAAAATATATAGCATGGGGGATACTAAGAACTGCCCTACAAAAATTTAGTAAAATGAATGTTATCATTAAAGATATATTCAGTTGATACACTGACAAAACAAATGACTTTTATTCATTAACCTTTGAACTACAATGTAAATTTCTCTTGAGCTTTTTAAGAGTTATTCTCTATTATCTTGAAATGATACTGAAAAAGCTAAAGTGCTATCAAAATGGTGAAAGATTTTCAGCCCAAGTCTATAGAGAACACACTGCAGCATGAGATAGGAGGACAATTTATTCCAAAGTACAGAGTTCCCATTAAAATGGCATTACGAGTCAAGATAAAAATGGTGAAAGGAATTCAATGCAAGTCTTTCATCTACAACACATTTTATTTATTAAAGCAAGATTAAAGGGAAAGTGTCTGTGGCAATAGCATTGAATGGTAAAAATATATATAAAATGTCAGGCTGCTTCTCTCTCCCCCCTCCCCCCGTATGATCACACAAGGCATTTCAGGTCTGTAGATATCATTCCTCAGACTGCCTACTCCAGAGAAGTACCCTTGCCAGAAATGTGAGTGATCTGTGGGATTTAAGGATGAATATAAAGTTCTGGATGGGGATTTGCTTAACATTTGAAGAACGCTATTATAGCTCATCTACACAGGACTGTCAGTGGATACCATAAATATTTCCTCAAATATCTAAAGGTATAAAAACTGGTAAAACTTCACATCATTTCAGTGGAATCAAATATTTTATTGCCATAGGAGGACTCAGCACCCTTGTAGATGAACTCCTCACCCGAGCCTTGCCTGATTTTGGCCTAATCAGAATTCCCCATTTATTTTCAATTTTTTAAATATATATATTTACTAAATTGATATATCACCCTTCATCCAAGGATCACAGAATGGTTCACACTTAACATCTCTGCCCAAAGGGAAAAAGAATATTTAATTGATCGTAAAGTTTTGAACTGTAATTAAAGATAAATTATGAATATTGATTTTTTTTATACTTGATTTGCTGTACGTATATCTGGTGGAAATGGCTTTACATGAATAATTAAGTAAAACAATGGTCATTTCCATTACAGTAGACAAATGCAAGGAAAGTAAAGATGCTACCTTAGGGTACCTGCTGACTTTTTTATGAACTGTGCATAACAAAAAAGGTAACTTTCAAATATATTGTGCAAGATGAAGGAAGATGGAAGCAAACTGGTTTGGGCTCTTACATTACAGTGATGCCCCGCAAGACGAATGCCTCGCAAGACGAAAAACCCGCTAGACGAAAGGGAGGCAATTCGCAAAACGAATTTCCCTATGGGCTTGCTTCGCAAGACGAAATGTCTTGCGAGTTTTTCTGACCTTTTTCCCCTTCCCCCCCCTTTTTCTAAGCCACTAAGCCACTTATCCGCTTCTCCCCTAAACTGATAAGCTGCTAAAAGCTGCTAAGCCGCTAATAGCGCTAATCCGCTAATCCGTCAATGGGCTTGCTTCGCAAAATGAAAAAACCGCTAGACGAAGAGAATCGCGGAATGGATTCTTTTCGTCTTGCGAGGCACCACTGTACTTGCTAGAGGAGCCAAGTCTGTTCCTCAACCTTCTCTCCCAGCCTCAGTGCTGACACTTCAGAGTATATTGCTACACCACTTATTATTTGTGTTGTTTTATAAGGGGAACTGCTTAAAATCCTGTAAGGAAACCAGGAAGCAATATATTTCCCCAAGCATGGCTTCAACATTGATGCTCCATATTTTAAGAGTCTCCATGCAGACTCCTATATTTCACAGTTATAATTTAGACCCTGAGGTGTATTTGTTTGCCACCCCCTCTATTTTTCATAAAGATTCACATTCTTTTGACTTAACTTGTCAAACATTATTTTACATTCTAAGTACTCATCCATGCTACGTGGGCAATTTACAATCAAATGGAGAGCTGTAAATCTTTACATTCCAGCCAGCTATATATAGTTTGAGCTAGGGATGAATGAATCTGTCCATTTCACTGAACCAAATTTCTCTCTCATCTCCACTTTGAGCTCCTTGCATTGCTACACCCAGACTCTTAGGAAGTTTTATCTGGATACCAAAGGAATCGTTTCTTCTCACTACACCTATCATGAAACTGATATGTGCACTGAATTCATCATACTCGTCTTACAATCAGACACACAGTATGTATCTAAATCTGATGCAGTATACAAACCATAATAGTGTCAGTGAGTGTTGCCATAACTACTCAGATTCTGGATGGTTTACAACTAAATGATTATTGGGTTTTTTTTCCTGTACAGGAAGCTTTTTTCTTTGAATTTATATTATTAGGATTAGGAGGACAAAATCTTTCACTCTGTGAGCACAGTCAAGCTGCTAGGACCTTTCAGTAGTTTGGCAAGGGGGCTGAGAGATTGCTTCTCCTCTCCAGGCTGAAGAAATGCATGTTAATTAAGACAAAATGATTGATTGTGGCACTGTGGTTTATTAGGAAACTATTTCTCTCCCAAATATTTGTCCCTCAAACTATACCCCATCCAGCAACTTACCATATTTTTCCGTCTATAAGACACTCCATGTATAAGACTATTTTTGGGACAACAACCAATCGCCAGTCCACCCTTGGCACTATCCATGTATAATTTTTGACATTATTTTTAAGGAAAAAAACCTAGTCTTATACACGGAAAAATACAGTATTTTTGAATGGAAGGGAGCAGCTGGGTGTTGAGTTGTGTAGTACACATTGTTTCTCACTAGCTGGTCTAATCTCCAAGCCCAAGACAGACGTGCAAGAAAAGTCCACACATCGTGCAAGAAAAGTCCCCTTTCACTCAGCTAAAAGGCATCCCTTCTGCAAGAAAGAGAATTATCACATAGAGCCTAGATGAAGCAGGAGCTTTGGGGGTGTACTCCCTTTCCCCCCTCAAATGAATGGGCACTGGGGGAGCCATGGAAATGCCAGTCTATTATGTACCTTTTGGCTTTTTCAGTATCAATTCCTGGCCAAAATTGCTCTCAAAGTGGTGCTGAAATGGACCAAAATAATACACAATAATCATCCTATATTCTCTGTTCTACTGGGCAATAAGAATGTGGTTTTGATAGAAAGTAGGCCAAACCTGAATTAGAATATGCAGTGGTGGCCAAACTCAGCCCTCCAGCTGTTTTGGGACTACAACTCCCATCATCCCTAGCTAACAAGACCAGTGGTCAGTGATGATGGGAAATGTAGTCCCAAAACAGCTGGAGGGCTGAGTTTGGCCACCACTGGAATATGGCCTCTTGGACTGCAGTTAAAAGAACTGTTATCCATGTGCGCACACACACACACTGTTGCAGCACTTCCCACTATTGAATGCACTTTTAGTTCCATCCCTTATGTTGCATCTCATCCCTCCAACAACATATTTGCAATATTTATTTGCAATTATTCTTTTTTTAAAAAAATAATAATAATATTTGCAATATATTTATGCCACCTGTCATAAGAATTCCAGGGGAGTTTACAGCAATAAGAATGCAAATCAATAAAACAATACAACTCTGATAAAATACATCAAGCAATATATTAGAAGAAAATGAATATAGCAGAACCATAGTAAATTAGACAGTGATCAACAAAAGCTGGAATAAACAGATCAGTTTTCAGAAGTTGTCAAAAACATAACAGACTTTGCAACAGCCATATTATCGAGGTGAGGAGGGAGAGATCCCATGTTAGGACCCAAGGCACTTTATTGCTTCCTGCTGGGGAGAAAGAAGGAGGGGAGACATTTTATACACGATAAACACACTTTGCCATGGTAAAACGTGAATTGGCTGATTGATGGGAAACACACTTTTTCATTCATGGGGGGGGGGGGAATATTGTTGCCACTTCAGGTGTGTTCCAGTAGATGTTTTTTCAGAATTTTAAATAAACAGCTGGCATTTGTTGTTTTTGGGGGATTGGTAATGAATACACACCTGCCCAGGCATATAAACAATTTTAAATCAATAAATATTTTGTACATCAAATATGAAAGCTTCTAAGGTTGACAGCCACAACCTACATTGCTGCTTCTATTATTTTCCTGTATACGAATGGCAGAGACTCACAGCACAACCCAAAGCCAAAATCCATTGGCGTGAGAGTGTTGGGATTGATGGATTTGTATTTGGCATAAATCCCTCATTCTAGTTAGGACAGAACTTAAGCTGGTGGACCTATGGCAGCCTAACTCCCCAAAAAGGAGTAGTTCAGGGGTGCCATAGGGCCAGTATGGGGCAAGGAGAGATTAGCACTTATGTTGTGACTGGTGCCCACAATACTGTCTCAAAACTGGACCCACAGGTCCAAAAAGGTTGGCATCCCCTCACCTATCTGGACAATCAGGTCTCTGTATCATGAATTTGTCCAAGAGCTCACTAGGATACCCACATTGCAAAAGACCAACATTTCTTGAAAGGTGCTATTAGTACTGTGCAGCTGGTTGGTATTCAAGAAACTAAATTTCTGCTGCCTTTGAATGAAGTCTGGCCAACTTGTCAAAAAAGGGCACATCTTAAATTGATACAGAAATGATCAATAGATGGATTCTTTCTTTTGGGGGAGATGTAGCAATCCTAGGCCAGAAAAGGGGTTGGTCCTGTAACACTACACAATAGAATTTTGAAAGCCTCTATTAACAAATAAAGATCAGCTGTGTAGGGAAAAAATTGAATGTGACTTTGCATTAGCTTTCCTCCTGCAAGATCAGAGGAAGCTAAAGAAAAGGTCAGCATTTTTAATGAAAGGTTTGTATTGTACTGGCTAAACTGATGTGACAAAGAATTCCATCCATTTGTGTATCCCACAATGGGGTAATTTTTAGCTGACTTGACAGCTAATTGGAGAGAAGACCTGGAGGAATAGCCATAGCTCCCATTTCCATCCCTAAATAAAAGAGAGAAAAAGTCCAAGGATGTTGGGTGAATTGCATAGTGAAGACTGTGAAAAATGAAATTTAAGAAAAGAGAAACTTTCTGTTGTATATTCTCTTGAAACAGATCCTTAAAAGCTGTCCTTGCTTGGATTTGAATTAGAGTTTCTGAAGCCATTGTGACTAAATTGTAAAAAAAAGAGAAAGCAAGCAAAAAACCAGCTACCTGGGATCATGGATGAATGGCTGTTGTTTTATTATTTCATGTATTTTAATGATTAATAAATAAGCCACACCAAAAGGCCAACATTTAGTATGGAGAAGGCATGCCTAACCTTTAACTGCCCATTGTTTCTCTGTTGTATCTCCTCTCTGCTAACCACTTCACCAGCTACTCAGGGTTTCAGAGGCAGGTAGGTATTCTCTCAATATGTATCCAGAACCTTACAAGGGGAAGAAAGAAGCCATGGTTGGGATTGTTGCATATATGTGCATTCAACACATAATACTGTCTTAAATCTTCTGCATTGTACTTGTAGGTTATGGAATCGACTTTTCAAATACATCCAGGACGTTGCCTTCAACTATTGTTTTAAAAAGATCAGACGGAGAATTTCTACACATAAAATGATAACTAACTGAGTCCTGGAAAAGGAATCTCAATTCAATTTCCTTCCTTTGTTCTCTCCAATAGTGGCCACTGTATCACAGGAGAATTCTTTTTTACACGTAAACCTTGGAACATTCTTCCTGCCAAACAAATACGCTTCATTTGGGAACGAGAACATAAACATGGTCAGATTTCAAAAGAAGCCCAACTATTTGTGTGTGAGGAGAGAGAGCAAGCGCTTCAGTCTTTCATCAGAACAAAAAGAAGAAGAATCTATTCTAAAGGGGCTTGTACACGGTTTGTTCCAGCAAATGCAATGTAAAGAATGCTTTCCATTGGTTTGCACAGCAAGGGAGAGTAAATGGGGGAGGAAGGAGATACAAGAATCCCAAACTGCTTGTCTAGAAAAAGACTTCATAGAGTCAGCAAAGTCTGAATTTCAATGTTTTTTGAAGGGAAGAAAGTGTCTTTTGTCCAAACTTCACACCACAGGAGTGCAAGGAGCAGAAAATAAGTTCCAAATTGAAATCTCGATATCACTGATATTTATAAAAAGGACAGTACCATAAACAATAGATTTATGACTTGGTAGATTTAGCAGCTAACAAACAAACAAGACACAGTATAAAACATAACAAGATCATGGGCAAATTTCATTTAATCTGGCTTCCATTTAGGATTCAGGTCAAACTTGTTTGATGCTTGTTTTTGTATACAAATTGTTGGCACTCATGCGATCTGTAGCCCATTTCAGTCACTGTGGCAAAAGCATAGAGGGGGGATGAGACAGTATCCATTGGCCTCTGACATTGCTGTCTCCCACATTAATTGGAAGGTCTGAAAGGGGTGCCTGTGCATATATAGATGCAGATGAAAACGTTCTCCTTTCAGACCTCCAGGCTAATGCAGTGTTGGGGTGAAGCCAATGGCGATGGTCCCACTGCCCACTCCATGCAGTTACTGTGCAGCAACTGGAAAGGATTGCTGAACTTCCTTTGGTGCTATACTTCTCAGAATTGTTTTACTTCTTCTTCACCCTTCCAATCTCCAGCCTTCTCCATCCATGCTGTCATTTTAATCATCTCATCCATGGCAATCCACACGATTTTGCTGAGGATATCATCAACATTTAGGCACATTCATTAATGAAAACAACAAAGGTTGCCAAAGCCAATTTGATGTGGGGACAGTGAGCCTGAGAATTCTTATGACTGGGAAAGTGAAATGACACTGAAAAGAAAGGTGCAAAAGGATATTGAACATCATCCAGCAGTATTGGCTAGTGTTGTGGGGCAGAGACTTGGAGCTGCTTTCTGACTTTGGTATCACTGCAGCTTACCTTCAAAGGGGTGAGACAGGATATGGAAGGAGCCAGATTGGGACTGAGTGGAGATACCACCCACCCCAAACTTCCTGCCACCCAGGCCCATCCATGTAAGCTGCAGCGATGCCTATGTCAGCTCTTTGCTACCTCAGCAGCTGCTACTGACATCAAAACAACAGGTACTCATGCTGGTAAGTATTTATTTTCTCAGAATGTTGTTTGGTTGCATTGTTGTTGTTTAGTTGTTTAGTCGTGTCTGACTCTTCGTGACCCCATGGACCAGAGCACACCAGGCACTGCTGTCTTTCACTGTCTCCCGCAGTTTGGTCAGACTCATGTTTGTAGCTTCGAGAACACTGTCCAACACTTGTCCTCTGTCGTCCCCTTCTCCTTGTGCCCTCCATCTTTCCCAACATCAGGGTCTTTTCCAGGGAGTCTTATCTTCTCATGAGGTGGCCAAAGTACTGGAGCCTCAGCTTCATGATCTGTCCTTCCAGTGAGCATTCAGGGCTGTTTTCCTTAAGAATGGAGAGGTTTGATCTTCTTGCAGTCCATGGGACTCTCAAGAGTCTCCTCCAGCACCATAATTCAAAAGCATCAATTCTTCAGCGATCAGCCTTCTTTTTGGTCCATTGACCATATGGTCCTTCTTTATGGTTGCATTGAGTGTGCTGCTTTTAAGCAAATATCAAAAGCTGAATATTTTTGGCACAGGCCTTTGTAACTAGAGCAGTGCAATCCTATAAATGTCTGAAGTAAGCTCCATTGAGCGTAGCATGGCTTCTTCCTGGGTAAATGGATATAAGATTGCAGCCAGAGCTGTATACCTTATTAGAACATTAATAAGCTACCTTATTAGAACACTAGCACCTATTCACTGCTCTCTTTATGGCATTGGTATTTTTAATTGCAGAGGGGAGTAATCTAATGTTAGTAAAATTATTCACCTTTACTTATCTAACATTATCCTATTTCTTAATGAGAAAAAAGGAGGGGGGAGAAAACGCGGAAAATGTGAAAAGATGGATAATAGCAAAATGATTGCAAGCTACTTAATTTAGATTTAAGACTTTAATTAAAAAGAGCTCATTCAAAAGATAATAATAATAATAATAATAATAATAATAATAATAATAATAATAAATAATTTGTTTCTACCCCGCCCATCTGGCTAGGTTTCCCTAGCCACTCTAGGCGGCTTCCAACAGAAGGTTAAAAATACATTAAAACATCAGTCATTAAAAACTTCCCTAAACAGGGCTGCCTTCAGATGTCTTCTAAATGTCATATAGTTGTTTATTTCATTGACATCTGATGGGAGGGCATTCCGCAGGGCTAGCACCACTACCAAGAAGCCCCTCTGCCTGGTTCCCTGTAACCTCACTTCTTGCAGTGAGGGAACCACCAGAAGGGCCTCAGCGCTGGACCTCAGTGTCCGGACTGAATGATAGGGGTAGAGATGCTCCTTCAGGTATACAAAACCGAGGCCATTTAGGGCTCTAAAGGTCAGCACCAACACTTTAAATTGTGCTCAAAAACATACTGGGAGCCAATGTAGTTCTTTCAAGATATCCATGATAATTAAAAACAAAGATTCAGATTTAATCCAATGAATCATAAAATAATATTTATTAAAGGATGATGATGATGATGATTCCAGATCAAATTCTGTTCTGGTTTAGGGATATTATTTGGAATTCAGGAGCTTCAAGGTGAACATTGCCTAACAACATGTGCCTTGAATTAGCTCCTTATGTATGCTATGTAAAAGGTTAATTAAAAGGAAATACACATCTGGCTGCAGAAAAGCTGACACTCGGTGTAACACAGGCAGATTTGCCATTTTCTTTCTAGATTAGTAACTGTCTTTTTGAACTAAATTTAATAATAATCTGCATACTTATTGGAGAAAGCCCCATCAAACCCACTGAAATTAATGGCTATAAATAAGGATTAGACAAATTCAGGTACATAAGACAAGCAATGACTATTTCCTGTAATAGCTATGCTGTGTCTCCATTGTCAGAGGCAATAATGTTTCTTAATACCTGGAACCCATAGAAGGAAAGTAATCTGATGTTCTGGTCCTGCTTGTGGATTTCCCACAGGCATCTGTTTGGCCACTGTGAGAATGGGATTCTGGACTAGATAGACCATTGGCCTGAGCTAGCAGGTTATTAATTATAGCATTATGGCCACACCCACTTTGGCTTTGTCCACTTTTGTCTTGGCCACGCCCACTGTTATCATGTGGCTCCCAGAGAGTTGACCAAGAAGAACGATGTGGCCCTCAGGTTGAAAAAGTGTTCCGACCCTTGCCATAATGAATATATCGAGTTTCATTGTGAAAGAAAACCATTCATAAGACTTAAAATAGGAAACTCTACAGTGAAAACTAGTTCTAAGTATGCATTGAATGTCCCACCCCAAATCCAGACATACAAGTTTCACAAATGTGACAGGGCTTCTCCTTAATTTCCCTCCAAGTCCAATGCCCTATTACCGAAATAAATACTGTGTGTATAAAGAATCGCAGAGAACTGTAGCCACTTAAATAATGCCTGTGCAAGGCCTATTTTGTAATTTAAATTGTATTGATCTTCAGTTTTATCTAAGTGAATCATGACACAGAATGTACGGTACATTACAATGCACCTGTTGAAAGTGTTACCTTCTGACAAAAACAACACCCTTCCTACTTATTATTGCTTGACACAGGCAATCCTTCTGCATACGACACGAAAAGTGTTAGGCTTATAATTTTGTGTTCCTGGCTGTGAGCAACTGGGCAACATTCAACCATTGGACAAATCCACAATAGCTTTGGCAGGATTAGAAAGTATGTCATCCCATAAATAATCTGACATGCCAATGTGCAGCTCCTGTTCCAGATTCTTTATTTTGTCCAAGATTTATTGATATTCCATTTTTGGTATGAGAGGCCCACACTCACAAATTATACTATCTATCTATCTATCTATCTATCTATCTATCTATCTATCTATTCTAAACATACCTTGGCAGTTAACTCCCTGCTAGTTAACCATGTGCTGTACAGCTGATTATGCATATAAGAATTGGAGACAGAGACAAATGGAAGGGATAATGAATAGGGAAAGTAGAGGGCTCTGGTTTTTTGAGGAGTTAAGTGGAGCAGGAAAATACATATCTACCAGAATCAGGTTCTACTTACACAGCATATTAAAAGTCTGGCAGTTTTAAACCTTAGAAATTATCCTCATGTCATTCTAACTTTTTCCATTTTCGACAAATCACATGTAGCAAGATTATGGGTACTTTCACACTTTGGGAGGCAACTTATGTTGAAGAAACCCATGGATGACAGATGTTGCACTTTCCCTGAAGCCTGTCAGTACAGGGACAGAATGTGCTGAATAATGTGCCCAAGGGATTGTACATGAGTGCGAGGCAGAGCGTTCTAATGTCAGAAAGAAGCGACCAATATTACCTTCACATGAATTGCCTACTGTGCTGCAATGGCACTCTTCTTTCAAATCACATTACAAAGAAAGAAAATCTCACAGCTGACAATGAATTTTCAGGTCAAATGTTTCTGTTCTGAGAAAACTTTCCCAAAGTGGACAAGTAAAGTTCATATAACATTTAAGTTATGAAATGCCTTTTCTCCCTATACCATGGTGCTGGGTATGATTAGGAGGGCAAAAACATGCTAAAATGGGTTTTAAATATCCATAATTTCAGTGGTTACAACTATGGTGACTGGTAAAATTTGAACTTGGTAGGGCTGCCATTTTTAACCTTGCTGTTTTTATCACAATAGGATTAGTACAGTACTTATATAGGAGGCTGTATCACTGCATATGTGTAGAGTGTCATTGTCTCATTCTCTCTCTTCTGCACCTCTATGAACAAGGAAAAGGCTTCTACATAAGTGGGCTCAAGTATGATTTTCAGACAGGATTGACTCCATACTTCTTATTTAGGACTTAAGCCAAACCACATGACATACGTTTTTGAACCTATATATCTGTTGCCAAAACCCCCCCTAAAGATACAAAAAAATTAAAATGTGAGAAAATCTTAATTTCAATTCCATGCCGTTTTCTTCTTCCAAAGAATCAGTGTAATTGTTCATTATCCAAAACACAATTCCTTAAAAAAACTCAAAGATTATAAGTGTCTGAAACAACAGACAAAAGATGCTTGTTTCCTTTGAGCTAGGACACATCAGAGCACAGCAGAAAATATTTGCAATGTCCCAGGCTGAAAACATGATGTATTAATCTCTGCTCATATGCAGAGTTCATTATACTAGACTAAGCATAATCAAACTCTGTTGAACCTGACCATTTGGGGGAATAATGAGAGTTGTATGTTGTATTGCATTTCCAAATGTGACTGGATGTAGGTTGAAATAGGAATGGGAAAATAGGAAAATTGTAGTTTAATTGTCAGCTGACAATTGACAATTCTTTGATCTATAGCAACTTGGTAACCGAAAGGAGAAAGCAGAAAGAAAACAACGGAGACTCCTAGAAAACTAAATACCTAATGGCTCCAATGATGTGAAGGCATTTTTTTAAAAAAAGAAACCTCTTTGGCAAGGGAAGATCTACTAGCCAAAGTCGTCAGCAAAAGACATACAGTTAGTAATAAAGAACAGGCTGTACATTCTGAGCACCACCTGAGCCCAGGAAATTGTTTTCTCTAGCAGATGTCAACTGAGCTCATAGTTCTTTCACCCAAAAGGCCATTAGTGTTTGGTTTTCTTTATTTCAGCTGCCTAAGTTAAGTGGGAAAATTCATAGAATCGTATAATTATAAAATTGTAGAGTTGGAAGTGATACTGAGGGTCACCTGGTTCAACCTCCTGCAATGCAGAAATCTCTACTAAAGCATCTGTAACAAATGACCATCCAACCTTTGCTTTAAAAAAAGCAACAAAGGTGTGTCCACTGCATTTGGAAAGCAGAAACACTCAGAGATCAGTCGGCAAATATCCATCTAAGTAAAGGTAAAGGGATCCCTGACCATTAGGTCCAGTTGTGACCGACTCTGGGGTTGTGGTGCTCATCTCACTTTATTGGCTGAGGGAGCCAGTGTACAGCTTCTGGGTCATGTGGCCAGCATGACTAAGCCACTTCTGGTGAACCAGAGCAGCACACGGAAGCGCCGTTCACCTTTCCGCCGGAGCAGTACCTATTTATCTACTTGCACTTTGAGGTGCTTTTGAACTGCTAGGTTGGCAGGAGCTCACCCTGTCGCGGGGATTTGAACTGCCGACCTTCTGATCGGCAAGTCCTAGGCTCTGTGGTTTAGCCCACAGTGCCACCCGTGTCCCTTAAATATCCATCTACCTTCTGTCTATATATAGATCTATATATAGAATCTTTGGTGGCCTAGCTCAGTGACCAGCTGTCAGATTGAGGGAGTGCAGCAGATTTACAGCAAGGAGAGGAAGAGGCAGGGGTGTAGTGTGTGGGGTACCAGGGGGGCCATGGCCTCGGGTGCACAGTTTTCGTGGAGATGCGAACCAGGTGCCTCCACGCAGGTGACCTTAGCGTGGCCCAGCCCAATGTTCCTCTCCACCCACCAAGGGCCGCTTGGCTGGGGATGGGGTCACTCCAGTGATGGCGATGGCTGGGCTGGTGTTCCCCACCAGCCTGGCACATGCCACATATGCCTGCCCTGGGCACCAACAACCAACGCTACACCACTGGGCACAGGATTGTTTCTCTGTTATCATCTGGTTTCCCAGGAGTAGGATTCTTTAGTGAGCATGGCTTGTCATTCCGCTTCAGTTTCATTCTTCAACTTGTAACTCTGATGGTGCAAACAGCTTGGGGCTGATGTCCACAGAACTCTCAGCTCAAACTCTGATGTGTCTGAAATGTGGATTGGGAAGGGAATATAAATTACTGCCTACAATCGTAAAATGGTAGAACAGTGTATATAGTATTGCTGTAGATAGGCTTTGGTAATCTTGATGCAAACCCGCGACAAGTCAATAAGGGAAAAATATAAATCTTTACTTTTCAGATTGTAGATTTAAGTCTGCTTTTTGAGCGCTTGATTGGAACTTTATCCTGGTAGAATTAATTGACAAGCAACTTGGTTCCATCTCTTCTTCCTAAGACCTTCCCTTCCCACCAGAGTTTATAACACATACTGATGTTCTGATGCTAGAAATGAATGGAACATGCATTCAAATTTATTCTAAAGCATTTAATTAATGTTACAAATGTGACACAAATGCTATGCAAATGATATGGCAGAACACCTCTGTTCACAGCCTTTAGGCAGTATCACTTTTAGCTTTCTCTACTTCTTTGAGCTTAAACTGACTTCGGAACAAAAGGAGACCATCCCACGTGCACATCATTCCAAAATGAATTTTTAAACAGCCCTTCAGATTTTGATGATTTCATAAAATAGGTATTTTTTAAAAGCCCTCAAGCAATATTTTAAAGTGCTGCTGCTTCTGCAACTCTTGAAACACTAATATTACATAAAAATAATTAGGCCATCATTTTGTTCATAACAATGTATAATTCATTCAAGACTAAACTGAACAGTTTCCCAAGATATAGAATAAAAGATGAACACTTTCAGAATAAAGTTGACTTTTTTCTATGGATGAATGTGCAGTCTGAAAACTTAGCGTGTTCTACATTCTAATTCCTCAAGGGTGTATCCAGCTAAACTACACTCAGAGTAGACCCACTGGAATTAATAAGCCTAGCTTAGTCATGCCTATTAATTTCATGTGGTCTACTCCAGGTATTTTCAACCTTTTCAGACCCAAAACCTACTTTTAACTGAAACATGAATTTGGGGATGTATTTCTTAATTTTTTACCACTTACTTACCTTGTGATAGTGCTCTTGTTATGGCACATCTGGACCAAGCCATGACACACTAGTGGGTCCCAACTCACCAGCTGAAGACCAATGTCTACTCTACTAACATTGGGTACAACACTCATTTCCCTCAGACATATTCATTATACGGTAATTTCTTTTATCAGTGATGTTGTCCAGATTCACAATTGCCTGATCTGGGGTACAAGCTTGTCTAGATTGTGAATTTAACATTTGGACATTTTTTATTTATTTCTAAAAATACTTCCACCTGATGAGCCTTTGCCAAATCAGATGGAGGGGAGTCTTTCCATCCCTACAAGTCCTTAGAATTGTGAGTGCCATGATATTTCAAATGTGTTAGGTATAATGTATCTTTAAGCAGGGGAGGGGGGAGGTGAAAACCTGTGGCCTACTCAAAGCAGCTGAACTACAACTCTCATCATCTTGGACCATTGATCATGATAGCTGGAGATGAAAGGCATTAGAGCCCAATAGCATCAAAGGGGCCACAGGTTTCCAACCCTATCTTAATTTGCTCAGGAAATGGGTAGAGAAGGAATGGTGGAGACCGCCTCCCCAGCCTGACGCTTCCAGAGAAGAAGAAGACAGTTCAGAATTACACCAGGGGTTTGAGGAAGGTCACAGGTCAGAGGAAAATGAGGGGGGGAGTTGGGAAATAATGGGAGAGGAGGAGGAGGCAGAGCTGGAGTAGCTGGCTGACATGTTATCACTAGAAAGCATTCCAGACCCACCATCTCCCAGAACCTGGTGAGCCTTAAAAGTAGGATAGCAAAGGGCTCAGAGAGAGATGGCCCTAAGCGGCAACCGTAGAAGGGGTGGTGCTGTTGATGAATGAATAAGTGGAAGAGAAGGGGGTGGAGATTTACTTGGGACAATGTCATTCTTCCAAGAGGCTGCATTCCCAAGCAGATGGTAATGACTTTTCCTTGTCTTATCCGTTCCTGGCAACCTACTGTGGGGGTTGGTTCCTCTGCCACCTGACAATTACATCAGCAATGTAGAAGCTGCTGCGAAGTCTCCTTTCTATACTAGTCAAATAATGTAGATCACATGGGAAGTCAACATCATTCACAGTTTGAAGACTAGTTTTCATGTGACAAAACTAGCCTCCTGAAGGTAAAGGCCATTCATTCTTTTTCCAAGCCTAGTGAAGTGGCAGGCAATGTGTTGGGGGGGGGGGGAAAGACCCTCCTTCCAGTGTGGCGTAGACTCGTAATCTGGTGAACCTGGTTCGCGTCTCCGCTCCTCCACATGCAGCTGCTGGGTGACCTTGGGCTAGTCACACTTCTTTGAAATCTCTCATCCCCACTCCCCTCACAGAGTATTTGTTGTGGGGAAGGAAGGGAAAGGAGAATGTTAGCCGCTTTGAGACTCCTTCGGGTAGTGATAAAGCAGGATATAAAATCCAAACTCTTCTTCTTCTTCAATGCTGACATCACTGCTGCTTAACTGGAGTAGGAGAGGGTGAGCAGTGGTGAGGTTAGGGCAGTGGCAGGTTTGCACTGTAAAGACCTCTCCAGCCCTCTCCAGCTAAGAAGCAGCTATGCTGATGTCAGGAGATTAGTGGCTTGGCTGTCCGACCCGTATTGCTCCAAGGAAAAGTGATTTCCCTTGGTTGATATTCTTGACTTCTCACTTTTAAGACTTCAGGTACCTTGAATTTAGGGTAGCAGCACAGGCCTTGATTAGTTACATGTGGCCATTCCCCATGGCTAATAGGTCTCACTTCAAATCATAGATAAATACTGGAGCTGTGTGGCTAGTAATGCTACATGCATCCCTCGACTGCAGACAGTTCATAGCTCAGTGGTTGAGGACTTAATTTGCATGCATAGGAGGGACCTGAGGAAGCAGGTCTGCTGAAATACTACTGATGGTGGCTCAGGAAGCCACACCAGTCAGCACAGATAATACTGGGCTTCAGGGACCAATGGCATGATTCACTATGGGACTGTTTCATGTTTAATACCATTTCAGAAAAGTTAAGAAATAAAAAAGCAGTACAGTATATAAATCATTTTTGTTCCTCAGTCGATCATCAACAGATGAATTGAAAGGGGTTTCTTTTTTTAAAGGGGGGTGGATTTGGGGATCATGTAGTTTATTTATTCTCCCATTCAGTTATATACTAAAAGACTATATGAAAAAGCTCCAAACTGTATTGTTACAAGAGTGCCTGTTATAAGTATTTAACCTTGAAAGAGATCCATAGAGATTAACCTCTTGAGAACCGGCTATCACATACAGCATCTTTAGCCTCAGGTTAATGAGATGAATAATTGAAGTGAGTATGCTGGGTAATGAGGTGAATTTTAACATTTAAATATCATAATCTGCTTCAGCCTGCAGTCAAACTTCTCAACAAACCTAGGAACACATTCAAGGATGCAAATTAACACAAGATTATGACAACACAGGACTGAAACAGAGCACAACTTGTTTTTTAATTGTTACTCATTCTTCCCTTTTGGTTATGTTTATCACCACCACTACCAACAACACCACCACCATCATCATTATCACTTGGTCCTGTAAATATTGTGCATGTATCTGATCAGCCCGTGTCTAATATCTTCCCAGTTTTGACAGAGATTGTACACTGTGTATTTGAAATAATCTGCAAACAAACATTAATGGTCTATTATTGATGAGGACTGCACGGCCATCTGTGCAGAATGCTGTATGGAATCCAATAACTGACAAAGAATTCCCAGAATCTTAGCTTTCATTTAAAGTTAAAGTTTTGCGTCCTCATATTTATTTCTTTAGTTTTATTTCAAATGTATATAGCCAGATGACTGTGCCTTTGAATAAACTCAAAGCAGCCAATTGAGGGGAAGGCATTAAAACAATAAACATCAAACTACAAACTCTCATGGATATTGGATAAAGATGGACTGATATTGTGTTACCAGAAGTCTCTAAACTGGTGCCTAAATGCATAATTTCACTAAGTTAAAATTAACTTTGTAAATTATTGCTGCCTTGAACAGCCTGCTGAGTATCATTTGCTTCATTATTGGAATGTTGCCTATCGTATAAAAATATTAAGTGAAAGGATGAGCATACGATTTATATTCATTTGTATATTAAACTTCATTTGTATATTAAACCTTTCATCTTTGCCTTTTTCCACCTTCTTCTCTTCAACCTGCTGTTTCCATGCAACTCAGTGTTTTCTTATGGTATCTGCCAACATGGTTAGATACTTGTCCATCTGCATTCCCTCTGCTTTATTCATATCTCCCAAAGAGTAAACAAAAATCCTTTAAGGGATTTAAAAGGAAGAAAATTGATGAAAGCTAGTATTATTAGTATTGTTAGGTATTGTTATCCAGTGCAACAGATTAACACATAATGGAAATATCTTTGGAGCTTAACAGCAGTTATTTTAAATGGTGCACTACATGTAATTCTATACAGCTTTGTCATGTGAAAAATACAAATAGCTTGCAGGATCAGGTCAGTTATCCACCTGGTCCAGCATCCTGCTCTAGCAGTGACCAACCAGATGCCTATGGAAAGCCCATATGCAGGATCTGAGCACACCCCTCCTGCAGTTTTCAGCAAGGATATTCAGAAGCATACTGCCTCCAACGTTTATTATTCCTCCAACAACTCTTACTCACCTTTTCTGTAAAATAAAAAAAGTTGCAAAGGCTGTGACCTTTTCTCACAGGCGAATTGCTCCGCCCACAGTCAATTAAAATAACAGCTGAGTAAGGGTTTTTTTTGTTTATTTTTTAAGTAGAATAATGCCTATTTGTAGTCACAGGAAGGTAATAACATCGAAATCAAGTTATTCCAAAGGCCTTTAAAAAAAGATATATATTTTTTGGACAAGGTGTTCAGTGCTGAACTCAGGAGGGTGCCTCTCTGTAGAGGGCATCCTCCAGAATTTATGCCACTAGACTTAGGGCAGGAATGGGGAACTTTTGGACCTCCATATATTGTTAAACTTAAACTCCCATCAGCATATCAATACCTACTGGGCAATGGTCATGGACTATCTGGAGTGGCAGAGGCTTCCTGCCCCTGATCTAGTGGATGAACTCCATGTCAATGTGGATACACAAAATAGGTCCCCAGAGATTAAAAGGAACTTGTGAGAGGAGGTATATAAGTGGGATATATGAGAGGGGATGATACTTAAAGGACTCTGATCTTTAGGACTGTAAAGGTAAGAACTAGTACCTTAAATTGACCTTGCAAATGAGCAACCAAGCAGTGTAAGATTGAACAGTTCTGGACTAATACGTCCTGAATGGCCACTCCTAACTAATAATCTGATGGTAACGTTTTACGCCAGTTGAAGTTTCCATCTTATTTTCAAGGACACCTCCACTTACAGCTCATGACACTGATTCAATCTTTAGGTCACTGCAGCATGAATGATTTTCAGGGTTGAGTTTTCAAGGAAAGGGCATATCAGCCATAACTAGTGAAAGGTGCTTATAGTCTCTGAGCCAGATTAAGGAGAACCCCAAAGATGTGAACCTGTGTTATCAACATAATTCACAAGTGACTGTATATTTCATGGGGAGACAATGTGGTGATCTCCATATGTTACTGGACTCCAACTTCCACCCTCAGTGAAATTATGGCCTTCCTTTGTTAGGCAGAAGAGCGTTGTTTATATGGGGGGGGAATGGCATTTAACAGGATTAACATAGTATAAGGGGGCCCATAAGGTGCCTGAGGGGGGGGGTATTGACTATGGCACCCCCAGGGTGTCTGCCTGGTAGGAATCTGTACCCTGGTCATCCAATGAGAACTTGCCTGCTTGGCTTGTGCCACAGCAAGGTTCAACTGTTATGTACTGAAGTTCTCACCCTGGGCCAGCAGGGGGATACTGTAGATAGTTCAGGTCCACATATGCAAATAAGGGATCAAAAGTGACGTTCAGTGATTGGATAGTTACAGAAAATGGTTGCTGTTGCGTTCTAGAGGAGCTCTATATAAGCAGGCTGGCTGAACCCTTCAGTTCAGTTCTGTTCTGGCCTGTGAATAAACAAGAGCTGTTTGAAGAATCGCTGTGTCGTCTGATATGTTCACCCACAACTTAACACTGGTGACGAGGATGGGATGGATGGACAACAGAGCACAGCCAGATGCAGCTACCCTCTGAGCGGAGCTGAATCACTGAGCTGAAACACCGAGCGAAATCACTGAACGTCACTTTCGATCCCTTATTTGCATATGTGGACCTGAACTATCTACAGTATCCCCCTGCTGGCCCAGGGTGAGAACTTCAGTACATAACATCAACACTGGCCAACTCCCAAGAAATTGGTTTGGGGCAGTCCAAACCTGGCAGATCCATTACATCAACATGGGACTTGTGGAATGATGAACTGATCCTGGGACCCAACGCCATGCCAACCCTTAACCTCCCTGCTGCTGTCAATAAAGTTTTGGTCTGATTTTATCCCACCACCATTGTACAGTCTGGTTATTTTGCTGCTCTCTTGGGTCACGTGCCTACCTGGGCAAATAACATTGGCTTCCCCAAAAGGACTATTTTTAACCTAAAAACTGAAGTAGAAATTATGAATAGTGGAGGTTTATATTGAATATTATAGCAATAGTTCTCCTTTTGCCTAAAATAAATAAATAAATTAAAACATGGGCATTATCAGACAGTATCTATTGAGAACTTATGCATATATTTGGTGTTATGTCATTTTTTCCTACATATAAATTTATTCAAACTCAACTTTATGGGTTGTATCCAACTGAGTTATATGTAGAATAGAACTATGTTACTTAGGTCTATTCATTTCAGTGGGTATACTTTGAGTTTGACTAATGCTGGATACAACCTTTTGCAGATGAGGGGAGAATACAGAGTGACAAAATGGCATGTTCTCATCACTTTTCAAAAAAATCAATCTTATGTTTCCTTATCTCAATGAATTTATTACTAGAACTTCCTATTATAGGGCTGAGCATCTTCTAAAAAAACCATATTCCGCCGAACAAAAGCTATCACAATACAATAGTAATAGAACAGGGTTTTTTATTTGGTTTTGCAATTGGAGGGAAGAATTTAGCTGCTTTATTGGAAGGAGAAGTCGCTTCAGGTACAATGCACTGCACACTGTGGAGACCAATTTATCTTAGAATTACACTGAAGTCAGTTGTCTCCTGCGTTGTGGGGAGCTTTACGACTGTTCTTTGTTCTTGCTGGTAATCAGCCAGAAGAACACAATTTCTGTACTACCACTGTTTTAAGGAAGGATTTGTACTGCACAGTTAGACTTGTTTCTAAATCTCAACTCCAAAAGACAATCTTCAACTACGAAGAGATGTTTTTAACATGAAGCCTGGGTCTCCTAACTTACGGCGGAATAAAAATTTCATTTGAAGTTAACAGTTCATTTTTGTCTGGGAGCGAAAGAATAACACACATCAGTTATACACCCTCCTACGAAGGCTGTAAACCTAATAAAATAATTAAGATAGCAGGACAATTCTAAAGAAAATTTGTGTTATGGTGCTACCCCATAATCATTAATTTCATCCCTCCTACAGCATGATTAATAGACAGCTGTCTAGAGCAAACTTCCTATGCATGGGGTCCAGAGGGCAAATAAGCATTTGTGACATCAGGCCTTGGGATATGTCTTGATAATTCTAAAGATAGTACCTAGCTATCCTGCATTTAAAAGAGAGAGAGATTTGCTGCTTTAATAAACTAGCTTTAGGGATTTCACTGCTCTGTTTGGTACATCTGCAACTAGAACATTTTAGCAGCTACCGTTTTGGTTGAGATCTTTAAAAAACCAAAAAGAAAAGAATTTTGTTGCATAAATTCAACTTAATGTTTGTAGCTTAAACAGTTAATAAGCTAAGAAAATGTCAGTGAATTGGATCAGTGATTAAGTAAAATTCAATTATAAAAACAAACCATTAGATCAATCTTAACAAGATATTGACACATGCATATCATTAGGAATAGTTCATTAGCTAAGGAAAGTCACTTTCATACAGTAGCTTCTCTAAGCAAATAGGAAAATGACTGGAAAACTGAAGGTTTATTCCTGTTTAGATTTAACTCATTCAGAACTTTCAAAATGCAACAGACAAAAAGGAGAAGGAACTGGGAGAGATCCGGGCCTAATTGTGCTCAGATGTTCTGCACTGCCCACATTGCTGCACAGAAGGCAGTGTGTGTGAGGGCACCCATTCACCCACAAAGAAGGTGGCGGACGGAGCTTCAACCCCAAGCCACAAATCATATCCTGTGATCCAATACGAAGATCATGAGCCCTCAGGTATTGTTGGACTCCAACTCCCATCAGCTTCAGGTAGCCTCACCTATGATCAGGCATGATGGGAAATGTAGTCCAACAAGATCTAAAGGAAATGCAATGGCTCTCTTTGGTGTACAGAAGCCTTCCACATTGCAAATCCCACTGTTAGGTGAATAGTTACCATTCACTTGAATAGGAAATGCACTGCTCTTGGAAGTATCTGTGGAGCAAGCAAAAGTTGCCATCTACCTCTGATACTGGGTGGTCCAGACTTCACTGGCAGTGACATCTCTTCAAGGGTCACAGCAATAAACAATTCTTCTCTCCACACATATCCTGCCAACCATAGTACCAGTCATCATACTTGTCATGAAAGAAGAACAGTAGTTCACACAATTAACTGTGCAACATTTAATATTCACTGCAAGACTGTTACTGAATTTAAAACTGTGGGTCAAAAAAAGTGAACACCGAAGATGACAAGTGGAATGACTTAAAATAGTAATGAAGAATGTTCTATCAACAGCTTGTAATTGTGTAACTGAGCAGTTTTATTTTTTTTTCCAGTTGACCAAGTATGGACATCATCCAGGAAGCATAACTAGGGGTCACAATGAATAAACAATTAAATGAGTGTGCTAACCTCAGTGAAACAAACAAACAAACAAACAAACAAACAAACAAACAAACAGGATTATTGCGCCTGAAAGCAAGTGAATGAATATCTTTCAAGGTGAAAATTCAGTTGCAATCAGGATATCTCCAATACTGGTCAGTTATTAATCCCAATAAAAGATACAGGAGGTGATGCAGAATAATCTTTCTCCTGAATATTTTGATGGGATTTTGTAAGCGGAACTTCCTCTTCAGCTGCAGATGGGGAATCCACTACAAATTCACAGGAACTCAAAGGGAAAAAAGGTGAAAATGTATTTTGACCAAGTTGCCCAAAATATGCTTGATTCCAGTACAAAACCCAGACACCCCATTAGATATACTTCCCTGAAATATAGGTTTGGGGAAGGCATCTGAAGAAACAAGTCAATTGTTGACTCTATGATAATCATATGCAAGTTGTTATTCATTAGCCCAATGCAGGGGAGTCTGTGACCCTCTAAGTATTGCTGGACTCAAAATTCCACCCAACCCAGTCAGTGTGACCAATGGCAAGGGATGATAGGAGTTGTAGTCCAGCAGCATCTGGGTGACCACAGGTTAATCACCTGTCAGACTCAAATACATTATTGCAGATTTTGCAGATTTATGCAGATCTAAACCCACAAATATCAATAGGCTTATGCAAACACAGTATCAAACTTAAGATCCTGTAGCATTGGCCTGTTACAGTATCATGTGGATTAGAAATCATTCATCCCAGGTAGTGTGTGTGGCTTAATTCTCTTCTCTGTTTTCCTCTGGAAACAGGGAGAAGTTTTTGACATGGTAAAAATAAGGTTGAATATTTCCATTAATGTGGGCAGACTCTAAAAGGGATGCCAGTTCCTTATCAAACCTTGGGGAAAGGGATCATGTGCACATGAATTGGGAAATATGTCAACTGAACAAAACACCCCCTGCCAAAGCAATAGAAATCTCAGGGCTTAGAGAGGGGGCACATGTTCAACTGTGTGAAACTCAAGGGACTGGGAATGAGGGGGTTCCCCTTTCAGGTGATTTCCCATTCATTCATTCATTCATTCATTCATTCCCTCTCCAGCCTGAACCAATTATCTCATTTGTCACCTTCATTTCATGTGTTTAGTTATTCTATTCGTTCTCATGCCTTCATTAATCCCTCCCTCCCACTCATTTCTCCTTGCAAAACATTTATTCCCCCATTATTATTTTTCTATAGTATTTTACATTCATTTCCTCCTTCCCCTCCTTTATCCTCCATCTCTCACATTCCTTTGTTCACCCAATTCTTTCTTTTCTTTTTTACATCCATTCTTGGTGTCTATGCCATTGTTTTGTCACTATTAACTAATATATTTCTTCACCTATTATTCCACTCCACCATTTGCTTCTTTCATTTTCCAAACTCTTTCACTCACATCTAAGCTATCCACACATCCTGTGCCTGTAATAATATTTATATAATATATCTGTAATAATACGCCATAGTATTCCAGACCTAATCAGGAGGGGCCTTTTTATAATACATTTATTTTGGCTTACCTCACATAACCACCATTTCACATAAACAACAGAATATTAAAATATTCCCACCAAGATACAATTATGTGTATCCTATCCCATCAGCTGACTATTGTATCTTCATTGTAAATAAAATATTGAAATCCTTTGCAAACCATCTTAGTGATGCATATACTTCAATCAGTGTATTGCAATGTACTTCAAAATAACTAAATGTGTTGCTGTTAGCTCTGAAGTGATGAAAATCTTTCCTTTCTTTCTTTTCTTTTTGCTATGACAACTTATTTGTTTATTCAATTATAAACATTTAAATCTTTGTTCTGCCTATTGAGTGAAAATCTGAATACACCCCCCTTTTAATATGTAATTTTCTTTTGGGATCAAACCTACTCATCTTATGTGTTATATAGAGGCAATTTGGCATTATTCTACCTGAGAAAGTTCTGATTAATACCTTTCTTTCTCATTTCAACTATTGTAACAGCTTTAGGGTGGTTGCTCCTGTTTAATCATCATCCATTTAAATTATACTCTACTTCCCCCTTAAAAATAACCTCTCTCTGAACAGTAAACATGTTTTCTTCTATCTCTTTTTGATGTATTTGACAGCGTAGGAGATCTCCATTTCAGGGCTGAAAGTGTAACAGAATTTGAATACAATATTGAGGACTGCATATTGAACCCCACATTGGGCAAAGGATTCTGGCATTGTAGTGCATTGAGCTAGATGACCCTTCCAGCTCTATGATTCTGTGATTTTAAGGATTCCTGAAAATGTTTTCCCCCTTCTACTGCTCTTGTAGGAGCCAGTGTGGTGTCGTGGTTCAGAGCGGTGGACTCATGATCTGGTGAACTGGGTTCGTTTCCCCGCTCCTCCGCGTGCAGCTGCTGGGTGACCTTGGGCCAGTCACACTTCTTTGAAGTCTCTCAGCCTCATCCACCTCACAGAGTGTTTGTTGTGGGGGAGGAAGGGAAAGGAGATTGTTAGCTGCTTTAAGACTCCTTAGGGTAGTGATAAAGCAGGATATCAACTCCAAACTCTTCTTCTTCTTCTGATTCAAAATATATCATTTCACTAATTTTGTTAGTTTAGCTTAGTAGGGTAAAGGTGAAATATGCTGGCTTTTTGTGTTACTGGAATAACAGTGCTATCCTCTGCATATCAGCTCAGAAAATGAGCTCCCCACCCCCCTTATGTCAGAGGGTTTAAAACTGCAATGTAAATTTGATATTTTGTGGAAAATTATTCCCTGTACTGTGACAGCAATGCAAAGAAATAGAGGAAAGCAATAGAATGGGAAGAACCAGAGATCTGTTCAAGAAAATTGGAGATATGAAAGGAACATTTCGTACAAAGATTTCCATAATAAAGGACAAAAGTGGAAAGGACCTAACAGAAGCAGAAGACATCAAGAAGAGGTGGCAAGAATACACAGAGGAATTATACCAGAAAGAAACGGATGTCTCATATACCCCAGGTAGTGTGGTTGCTGACCTTGAGCCAGACATCCTGGAGAGTGAAGTCAAATGGGCCTTAGAAAGCACTGCAAATAACAAGGCCAGTGGAAGTGATGGTATTCCAGCTGAACTATTTAAAATTTTAAAAGATGATGCTGTTAAGTGCTACACTCAATATGCCAGCAAGTTTGGAAAACTCAGCAGTGGCCAGAAGATTGGAGAAGATCAGTCTACATCCCAATCCCAAAGAAGGGCAGTGCCAAAGAATGCTCCAACTATCGCACAATTGCACTAATTTCTCACGCTAGCAAGGTTATGCTTAAAATTCTACAAGGAAGGCTCAAGCAGTATGTGGACCGAGAACTCCCAGAAGTGCAAGCTGGATTTAGAAGAGGCAGAGGAACCAGAGACCAAATTGCAAACATGCGCTGGATTATGGAGAAAGCTAGAGAGTTCCAGAAAGACATTTACTTCTGCTTCATTGACTATGCAAAAGCCTTTGACTGTGTCGACCATGGCAAACTATGGCAAGTTCTTAAAGAAATGGGAGTGCCTGATCACCTCATCTATCTCCTGAGAAATCTCTATGTGGGACAAGAAACTACAGTTAGAACTGGATATGGAACAACTGACTGGTTCAAAATTGGGAAAGGAGTACGACAAGGCTGCATTTTGTCTCCCTGCTTATTTAACTTATATGCAGAATTCATCATGCAAAAGGCTGGGCTGGATGAATCCCTAGCCGGAATTAAGATTGCCGGAAGAAATATCAACAACCTCAGATATGCAGATGACACAACCTTGATGGCAGAAAGTGAGGAGGAATTAAAGAACCTTTTATTGAGGGTGAAAGAGGAGAGTGCAAAATATGGTCTGAAGCTCAACATCAAAAAAACGAAGATCATGGCTACTGGTCCCATCACCTCCTGGCAAATAGAAGGGGAAGAAATGGAGGCAGTGAGAGATTTTACTTTCTTGGGCTCCATGATCACTGCAGATGGTGACAGCAGCCACGAAATTAAAAGACGCCTGCTTCTTGGGAGAAGGGCAATGACAGGCCTAGACAGCATCTTGAGAAGTAGAGACATCACCTTGCCAACAAAGGTCCGTATAGTTAAAGCTATGGTTTTCCCAGTAGTGATGTATGGAAGGGAGAGCTGGACCATAAAGAAGGCTGATCGCCGAAGAATTGATGCTTTTGAATTATGGTGCTGGAGGAGACTCTTGAGAGTCCCATGGACTTCAAGAAGATCAAACCTCTCCATTCTGAAGGAAATCAGCCCTGAGTGCTCACTGGAAGGACAGATTGTGAAGCTGAGGCTCCAGTACTTTGGCCACCTCATGAGAAGAGAAGACTCCCTGGAGAAGACCCTGATGTTGGGAAAGATGGAGGGCACAAAGAGAAGGGGGTGACAGAGGACGAGATGGTTGGATAGTGTTTTCGAGGTTACCAGCATGAGTCTGACCAAGCTGCGGGGGGCAGTGGAGGACAGGAGTGCCTGGCGTTCTCTGGTCCATGGGGTCACGAAGAGTCGGACACGACTAAACGACTAAACAACAACAACTGTGACAGCACAATCCTGTACATGCAGACATGTAAGAGTAAATTCTGGTGCTGTCGCTGAGAGTTCACCCAGAAGCTTCAGGTGGTTCAAAATTCAAAGGCTCAACTGCTTACTGAGGCGGGCCACGGCCATCATGTTCCACAGCTGCTGAAAAGAACTGTGCTGGCTGCAAATGAGGCACAATTTGAATTTTTTATCTTAAACTGATCCTGTGTTGGACTTTTAACTGTTAAATTGCTATGGAATGTTTTCTAGGAAGAGATAGATAGATAAATAGATGATAGATAGATAGATAGATAGATAGATAGATAGATAGATAGATAGATAGATAGATATAGATGGATAGATGATAGATAGATAGATAGATGATAGATAGATAGATAGATAGATAGATAGATAGATAGATAGATGATAGATAGATAGATAGATAGATGATAGATAGATAGATAGATAGATAGATAGATAGATAGATAGATAAATGTCTAATTCTTAACTTGCCCATCATTTTAACTTATCTTTAGCCCAGCTTTCCTTTCTTGGCACAATTAGCATTGGGTGGAGGAGGCAGAAGTAGATATGAGCAAGTGGTATGGAGCCTGCTTGTATGGACTCCCCATGTGTTTCTCCCACGTAGAACACTGGAAAACCAGAATTCTGGAGCAGAATTTTGATTATTGGGTGGAAATTAAATTCTTTGCCAAGGAGAGGCTTGATGCTATACCATGCAATGATAAAATTAGATAATGCTTTCAAAAGCATCTTCATAAAAAAACGCAACCCCCTCATAACTATTCCATATCTACCACATTGTTGCCATGTAAACTGGTGCTAATAAATGGTATCAACCAAACTGTTCTTAAACAAAACTCCATACATAAATAATCTGAAATGTTGAAATAATATCAGACCATTTGCATCTGACTGGCTGAGACCCCAAGTTTTCTGCTGTTCTGTTCCTTGGCCAAGAGGACAACCAGATCATCTCGAACTCAGGGAGATGATTCTTAAAATTAGAATGATATAACATAATTTATCCCTTAAAGCCATGTAGCTTTGAAGTGTTTGTGTGAACTGGCAAACAGGCTGATAACTATTGAATCACTGGTATAATGATAAAAAAGCCTGCATTTTGAATAGTAATATGGGCAAAAATCATTTGTCAATGGCAGCAGGAAATATCAATATTATTAAATCAAGTTTGTAGTATCATGTCAATTGACTCTGCTTCATAAGTAAGATAACATTTGAATGTAGTGAGCTGAAGGAGGTCAATGTCAATTGTTGGGGTCAACGCAGTGAGCTGAAGGAGGTCAATGTCAATTGTTGGAATGGCTAACCTGTAGGCAACCAGATCCTGCTGGACCACAATGCCTATCAACCTCAGACAGCTAGGCCAGAGGTGAGGGAGCTATAGTCTCATAACATCTGGAGAGCCACCGGTCAGTCACCTCCGATCTACATAGAAGCAGGTTTTCTATCCTGCAAAGGCCATGATGTTTATTCTTCTTGAATAGTGCTGTACTTGTAAAATTATATGTTGTTACAAAAGTGGGTGCCTTCCACTCTCTCTGCTGAGCAGTGGTAAAACCCCATGGGGTTCCAGGTACGTGCCCAGGGTCTGTGTTCCTTTGGAGAATTGAGACACAGCAGAGACTGTTGTAGCTTTAAGAAAGATGTTTTATTCGCCTATTTACACCTTCAGTCTGCATGGAGAGAGTTCAGCTCTTACAGCATGGTCATTTCAAGAGGGGCTTCCACCCCGCAGCAGTGCAGCCCTGGAATCCAAGGTACCTCTTCCAGTCAGCTCTGCAGCCAGCCTGCCTAAAGATGGATCCCAGACAACCTCCCTCCTTCTCCTTTCCAGAACCCCTTGCTATCAGACAGTGGTGGAGGAAGGGGGTGTGGTCAGACCCAGGTGTCATCCCTGAGGGGGATGACATCACTGCCCCACCTCCTGGGATGCTCACTGTGGGCGGTGCTGCCCCCATGTTCGCCATGTACCCCAGGGCGCTCACCGTGGGTGCTGCCGAACCTTTGCTCGCCACACTAGCCCCTGGGATGCTCGCCACGGGTAATGTTGCCCCCGTGCTTGCCGTGCCACCTCTCTGGGAGGCTTGCTGTGCCACCCCCATGGGTAGCGTTCCCTGCCCCCAGGTGCATAGTATGTGTGTCGCTCTGCTACCAGACTCTCTTTTCCTGTCACCTCAAACACACAGTTACCCTGGCAACCTTCCAACCCCCTGTCTCTGTTTACACCTCAGGACGGGGGGGGGGGGGGACACAGTTCTCTTGCATTGCCAATGGCACTCAGTGGCACTCTATTGTTTCTCAATGGCTCCAGCTTGGCCAGGTTGTTTTTTTTCATAAGCTAGCCCCAGAATTCCTCTGCAGCTTGTATTTCTCCCTTCACATCCCAAATAATCAAAATTCTACCAATTATTAATTTCTAGGGTTTAGAGGGGCTCACCCACCCAAATCTATAACACCACAACGCCAAATAAGCATCAAAAATATTTCCTACTGTATTTAAATGGATGAAAAATAACTTGAATGCTCAAAAGGAAAGGATACTAGCTAAAAATACCTTGCCTGACATGAAATAAAAAACAAAGTAATACTACAGGTTTCAAGTGGTTTTCAGATCAACTTGAATGAATCAAATGAATTAATGGTTGCGGCTATTGTTGTCAAAGAAGTGCATACCTGGAAGAAAGAGAGAGAAATACTCAGGCGTTTTAAAGGCTTTTTTATTTCTGTTTGGATGTCCTTAAACCTTTATTGCTCTTGGATGCTGTGCTAAAAATACATTCCATGGTATTACCATGGGAGTCTTGAATCCAATGATGAATTTGACATGAGCCTCTAAAAGTACTGAAGTAGCATAGCAATCTCAGCTGTTGGATGTCCTTGAACAGAGTGAGAGCTTGAAAGAAAAATAGACTGGTGGGTCTCTTACTATCAGCCTCTTAAAACAGTGTCGGACATAAGATTTAGGAACAGAACAGGTCCATCTGGTCTAGTCTCTGCCTCTGATATCAGCCTGTGGTGGAGGCTTAATAGTAAGGCATAAAATCCCCCCTCTGCTTGGAGAATTGATATTTATGCTCTAAAACGCATCTAGCCAATTCCCCGTTGACAAGGAAATGCTTGGTCATGTCCATTTGTTGTGGAAAATGGCCCGGCCAATGCTGCTTTTGCTTTAAAATGGATTTGTGGATGAAAAGAAAAGATTGGTAAGGACAGCTGAGCAAACAATTCACAAAGAGCAATTCATTTGGCCCATTGACCACACTTTCTTGTTTGCGAATTGTTTACAAATAGCAAACAAATGCCCAGAGAACAGTCTACCTGTGCACACTTGGCTGGGTTTCTGAGCAAGAAAATGCCATCCCCTCAGATGTGTATGTATGTGTGTTTTCCAGTTTGTGTTAAGTCAAATCCACTATGTTAGAGAAAAGGGACAGCTTAGAGGAGCGTTCAAGGATATGTCAACACCTGTCAATTGTCACATTTGTGAGACAGGTCTTTGGGTCACTTATGACTTTCCAACAGACACATGAATTTGTGGATAGTATGCTTTTGTGATTTCAGCATGCCTTTTGAAAGAGAACCACAATGAGTGAGGCATCTTATCCACCTTTTATATTATATTATTATATTATGTATCGCAAAAGAAAGTAGAAACGAAGAAAAACAGTAAAGTCCACTGGGAATGGAGATGGGGCTGACATATGTCAATGCTAATAAACTGCATATGGGCCATGCAAACATGACAAATAGATGCATTATTTAAGAGGCAGGCTCCCTTGCCCAGTCCAATGTGAGTCTGTGGTGGGAGGCAGATTTTGCACAGGGGTGGAAGAAGGCAGGTATCTGATAGTCTCCTGAGATGTTGCAGGATTCTTAGGCACATCATGTCAAAAATCTCACGAGAGCAGGGTTTATGAGATCTGGTTAGATTTTTTTATGAGAACAAGGAATGGGGCCTATACATAGTATCCTTCCATCACCTTTGAGGAGAGCATTTTTTGTCAGGCAGAAGGGGAAATCAAATACTACAATGCAAGGCAAGTTCTTGAGCTAAGGCACAATGTGTATTACAAAGGTGATGCAGATTCACAATCTGAAACACTAAGGCCTATGCCCACTTACCCAGAAGTCCCATTGAACTTGATGGTGCTTACTTTCAGTAGCCACGAGTAAGAGTACATTCTAATATGGTATAGGATTCGTACCCCAGCAGTACGAGAGCCCCTTCTCTTTGTTTTGATCTTTCTCCATCAATTAATAGAATCACAAAGGCTAAGCCAATTGAATGACTCTTTCTTTGAACTACCTATAAATTTGCTGATGCTGACAAAGAGCATTTGAAGGTTTGGATCAGACCATCCAATTTTTTTTAAATTGAATTATGTATTATTTACATTAAGTGTTCCATGTTCGAATACTGCTTGGTTTCAGTGAAGCTATTCTTGTTTCAGAAGTTGCTGGTCCCAGTTAATTCGTTTTACTCTGTAGAATGCTCACTTGTTTAAATGTATTGATCTACATGCTGGAACATTTCCCAGGTTTCAAAATAGGTTTAACAAATATTGTGGTGTTTAGTAGCGTTTCTTGTTGGCTTCCTCTAACCCTGAGACAGAAGTCTTTAGCTTTCTGGTTTTAGAGGCACCATCTCCCAGTCTTCTGATGTTAGTAGCATAGAATAAAAGTCATGGAGAGGCATTGCATCAAATAGCATGCAATATTGTTTCAGTGAAACATGGGCTGTAACCAACTAAACTCATGGTAGACCCATTGAAATCAATAGACTTAAGTTACTCATGTTCATTAATTTCAATAAGCCATCTGAGCCACTGGCCACTGGCCACTGCCAGTGTTAAATTGTGCAGTAACTTTGTCTGAAACTGTTGTCATTAGGATTGTCCTAGGACAGGGATCCAACATAGTGGCTTCCTAATGCTGGACTACAGCTACTATCATTCTTAACCATTGGCCATGCTAGCTGGGGGTGATGTGATATGGTGTCCAAGAACATCTGAAGGGCACCACATTGGCTATCCTGGCCCTAGAAGATGGCAGCCATCAACTCAAAAACCTAAGCTGAAAATGAGTCCAGCTTTTGTTTAGTAACTCAGAGGAAATATGTGAGCACATTCAAATCTCAAGGGCTCCAAAAAATTAAAAATGAATGGTGGGATCATTTTATTTTGATTTTACCTTGAAATTTTAAACAAAAATTATTTGTTTCAGCAGGACCTGCCCAAGTAATGAGTTTCTGTTTAAAAGGGGGGGGGATGCTAATCAATATTCAATTCTGTTTCAGTGGTTTATTCTACCCACTAATGCAGCATTTGATTAATTAATTGACCCAGTGTCAAGCAACCATAGCATTGTGAATTTGCATTGCAACTTAAACAAAATGATTTGTTCCACTGTGTCAAATTACTTTTTGCAAGGTGGCCTTCAGTTTGCTACATTTGTCAGGTTCCAGATGCAAACAACACATGCTTAGTGGGTTATTTTCAGCACTATTTAATAGCTTTTTCTGCAATTTAAAAATGTTCCTATAATGATGTTTGAATTCTGTGTATGGCTAATGCATACTTAACAAGACTTTTGATGACAGCATGTATTAATTTCATTGCACATTATTTGGACTTTTATACCTCCCCGCCCCAAAATGCAATGCAACATTTAAGTCCAAGTAGAGGTTATGACATAGACAACATGGGGCTTTCCAAATACTGTGGTTCACAGCGCCTATCATTCCTGACCATTGATTGTGTTGTCTGGGGCTGGTGAGTTTTGTGGTAGAACAATATTATATGGATGTTGGATACACCTGCCTCAAGACAAGACTCCTACAAAATCACTATATCTCCAGCTAAAAGTATTTACTGGCTATTAAAAGGTAGCTAAAAGTGCAATACTTTGAAAGAAGACTGAGATTTTCACTTACAGATAAATGTGAAGCAGATATTACAACACTCGTTTGAAAATGCAGCTGATAGAAAAAGCATTTCATGAGCCTTGGGGAAAAATGAAAGGAGAAAAAAAAGCATGCGTATCTCTAATTCTGGCATATCTGTGGTTTTGGATTATATGTTTTGCTGATCAAATCTAGAGTGCATTCACAAAATTCAGGATGTCACATGTTTTCTTCCGGATTCAGGCCATTTGCAGAAACGTTTTAATGTTAGGATCAGTTGAAGGCCTGAACATATTTCTGTATATATTATGCAGACCTTTCGCTTGAATGGTATACTCAATAGTATTACCTTGTTGGAGATTTTCCCCTATGACAGATTACTGTCTGGGGTTTCATTTAAAACTCATATAACCCCTATTTTGATACAAATGCATTGGTTTCCAGTTCATTTTTGGGCTCTATTCATGGTGCTCACATTAGTGTGTAAAGTCCTAGACAACGAGAAACCCGAATAATTGAAAGACCACATCTGGCTTAGTTTGCACTTTGACCTAAGTGCTACATCTAACCTGGGCTCTGTTGGTTTCTGCTCTCTTCACTGTGCAGCGAAAGGCTTGTCACAAGACAATGTTTACATTCCACAGACAGCATTGCTGTTGTGTTTCCCACGGGAAAGGGGAGGCTGGATGTGACGTACACTGGTTTCCTGTTTTTCACTGTTCTGTGATTCTCTCCGTGCACAGCGGAATGATGAGGAATACGTGCCCATACTCTATATTGCTTTATTTACATTTCAAAGCTGGTAGATTACAGAAAAACATTTTCCTCTGCCAGAGCAGAAAAAGGCATCCTCTCTCCTCTGAAGCACGGAGAGAATCACAGAACAGTGAAAAACAGGAAACCAGTGTACGTCACATCCAGCCTCCCCTTTCCCGTGGGAAACACAACAGCAATGCTGTCTGTGGAATGTAAACATTGTCTTGTGACAAGCCTTTCGCTGCACAGTGAAGAGAGCAGAAACCAACATCCTCCCCCTTTCTGTGAACATCACTGGGCAGCGTGTTCGTACAATATCAGTACAAACCCAACTTCTGCACATAGGTACAGTGTTGATCCCTTGATACAATCTTGGACAATACATCAGCAGGAATTTCATTAACTGGCATATAGGACACCGTTACGAGTCCCTTCTGAATACGTTCCCTAGCATGTTGCACCTTCAATTGCAAGTGCTTCGTGCTTTGCTTACAACCTTCAGAATTCAGCAAAGCCAAACATGCTTTGTTGTCCTGGTAAACCTGGATTGGACATTTGACAGGAATTTTCATGTCTTTGCACAATTGTAACAACCATTCACAATCTTTGAGTGAATAAGACAGTGCATTCAGTTCAGATTCACAAGTACTTAAGCTAACTGTTGTTTGCTTCTTGCACGACCAATCAAATAGACCCTGATTGTACATATAGCAAACTCCAGACGTACTTTTCCTGTCTGTAGTGTCACTTCCAAAACTTGCATCTGCAAATATCTCAAGACCACCAGACTTCTGATTGTTAAATCTCAGTCTGTAATGCATAGTGCCTTTCAAATAGCGCGCTATGCGTTTCAGAGCTTTCCAATCCTTAACAGTAGGATTGTTGACTTGTCTGCTTAGCAAATTACAGCTAACAGCAATGTCTGGTCTTGAACATCTGGCAATGAAGTTTAGCTTGCCTAGCACACTTCTGTACAGTGTAGTGTCAGAAAATGCTTCTTCAGTGTCATCTACCTGATAACCTGTTGTCATCGGTGTGTCTACAGGGTTAGCATCCATCAGGTTTAGTTTGTTTAATACATCAGCAATTTTCTGTGACTGGTGTACTAGAATGTTACCATCTTGATCTCTTTCTATTTCCAGAGATAGGTAGTTGTTTACCTCACCAAGATCTTTCATGTCAAAGTGCTCTTTCAGTTGAGCTAGGGTGTTATTGTACATTGTGACATCATCCCAAAAGAATAAAAGATCATCAACATAAAACAAGCAATACAGTTTCTTTTGCCCCTCCTCTTTGACAAATACACATGGATCAGCTTTCCCTTGCTTAAAACCTAGAGAAAACAATACTTCAGTGAGTTTTGTGTGCCAACACCGTGCACTTTGTTTGAGACCATAAAGGGACTTTTTCAGAGCACAAACAAATCCCTGTTTTACCTGTACGCCATCAGGTGGAAGCATATAAAGTGATTCATCTAGAGATCCGTACAGAAAAGCTGTATTTACATCGTGGTGACTAATGTGTAGATTCTCCTCTGCAGCTAGCTTGAGCATAAGCCTAATGCTCTCATACCTCACTGTGGGTGAGTAGGTCTCGTGATAGTCTTCACCTGGTACCTGTGCAAAACCTCTGGCTACCAATCTGGCTTTGTGTCTGACTATCTTGCCATTTTGATCAGTCTTCGCTTTGAAGACCCATTTGCTTCCAAGCAGTTTCATTCCTGGAACTACTGGAACAAGTTCCCATGTTTTGTTCCTTTCCAAGGAATCAAGCTCAGCCTTCATGGCATTTAACCATGGCTCAGCTTCCTTTGAATCCAAATCCTGGATTTCTTGGAAACTTGAAGGTTCAAATACCTTCTTGGAGCTTTTAACAGCTGTTACTGCTATCTTAGCAAACTCATCAGCAAATCTCTTTGGAGGTTTGCCTTTTGTGGCTCTTTGTGACCTACGAATTAGCCTTAGGTCTTCAACACTCTCCTCTTCCTTCTTAGGAGAAAAGCGACCTATTGTGAACAATGGTTCCTCCAATTCCTGATCAGAGCTTTCAGAGGGTCGCATAGAGGCTTTCGCACTCTTGAAATCCTCTGAATCACCTGATTCAGTTTCAGACTCAGAATCAGAACTTTCATCAGTGGGTGTGGGTTGCTGTGGTTGCTTTTGACTATCCTCAGTCTCATCACTGTCATCAGGATAACATTGGAAAATTCCCACATTCTCCCCCCACTTGGCATTGTACTCAACACTTCTTGTGAGCTTAATAGTCTTTGAGTCAGTCATCCTTATTCTGTAAGAACCTTTCTCATAACCTAGAAAGATACCATGCAAACCACGCTTGTCTAACTTGGAGTTTTGTGGTGAGTGAACCCACATGTCAGAACCAAAAATTTTCATGTGTTTGATGTATGGCTTCTTGCCAAACATCTTCTCATAGGGGGTACAACCAATCGCTGAAGATAACCTGCAATTATAACTGTAAGTGAAACATGAGAGAGCTTCGGCCCAATAACTCTCTGGAAGATTTGCATCATGCAGCAAGGTTTTTAACCCTTGAAGCAATGTCTGATTTGCTCGTTCTGCAAGTCCATTCTGCCATGGCGAGCGAGGACTAGACAAATCGTGTTGAATTCCTTTCTCAGACAGAAAAGCTTCAAACTGCTGATAAGTGAATTCTCCCCCGCGATCACTGAAAAGAGTCTTTACCTTCTTACCATGCACATTTTCCAACCAAGCACAGAATTCCTTGAACCTAGGAAAAGCCTCTGATTTCTGCTTGAGATTGTACACATAAATATACCTGGAAAATGCATCAATGAGAACCATGAAGTACCTATTTCCACCCAAAGAGGGCGCTAGGGGTCCAACCAAATCAGCATGAACAATTTGGTATGGTTCTGTAGCTTGCCTACTAGACACCTTACCTTTTGCAGCCATTTTCACCTTGTTTGCTGCGCATGCCTTGCACTTCATGTGGTACCTGCAGGGTTTAATAGTCATACCTTCAACCAAGGCAGGCATTTTAGATACTGCCTCAAAACCCAAATGACCAAATTTTCGATGAAAATCATGAATACATTCTGCATGCAAACATTTGTTAGAACCTGCAATGCAACAAGTGTCATCCTGCACAACATCATCATAATATAAAACATATAAACTATCAACATATTCAGCATACAATAATAATCATTTTTCTTTGTAATGATGCACCTTTTGTTCTTAAAGGAAACGTCAATGTTCCGCTCATTCAGCTGTCCAACGCTGAGCAGATTATGTTTGGCATCCGGAACATAAAGTACATTCTGTATCGATAAGTCCAAACTGTGAAGAACAACAGTTCCGTAGCCTTTACTGGGGATTGTGTGGTCATCCGCCTGGTGAATCGCACCTTCCTGTGGTGTAAAAGACACAAACAGTCGCTTATCGTTGCACATGTGATGGGTTGCAGCCGAATCAACAACGAAGAAAGATCTAGACGTCTTCTGGACCTCTGCAACTTTTGGAGTGAAGCGTGAGACCATTGCTTTGTGCTGCGTTGTCCTGGACACCGGACCTTTGCCTTTGCTTTGGCCTTTTCCACGCGATGAGCTTCCGCTGCGCTGCTCTGTCTTGGCTCTGGGATATTTGCATTCCCTCTTCATATGGCCTAGACGTCCACACGAGTAGCATTTCACTGCCTTCAAAGCTTTGGCGCCATCTGGTGGTTCCACTGCACTCTGGGATGACGTCTGTGAAGACTCCCCCTTACCCATGCAGCTATCACCCTGGCAATCTGCTTCATTCTGAATCATGGCAGTATCACAGGCTACTCTGAGCTGAGCATGTGGCTGATTGGCATCAGATTCCCCATTTGCATCAGCCAGCCTTCTGCAGCTAGCCATATTATGCAGCTTGTTAAAACAAAACATAGTAGTTCCAGCTTCTGTCCTCAAGTGAGCCTCTCTCAAAGCGTCCCAAATTTCTCTGGCTGAGGTCTTATCACGCAATAGACAGAGCTCTTCTGGGGATACTATCAATGTAAGAGTTCCCCTTGCTTTGGAATCTTTAGCTTTCCATGCATCTGTAATTGGAGCTGGGGGGGGGGTGTCTGTAATAACTTCAAACAGACCCTCTTTCCGCAGAATAGCCTCTGCATAGATAACCCAGTCCGCATAATTTTTCTTATTGAGCTTGGGAATCCCACAAGCATCCTGAAGGGCCATCATGACTCTGGCATTAGCCTTCTGCGTCATCTCTGCTGCTTTAAATCAGCTGCTTTATACAAGCTGTGTCTGTGCTGCTTCAAGCCTCATTCCAAAGGCAAGTTCAAAACAGCTTTCTCTCTGCTGCCCTAAATCATGCTGCGTCACTTCTGCAGCTGCTTCAGCCCTTTTAAAAGTTACTTTCGATTTCCCCAGCATAGCCATAGCCGCTGCCTGTTCCCGGCAAACGGACATAAAAGTTCAAAGTCCAGCCATAAAGCCATTAATTAGATGCTGGCAGGCTGCCTGGAGCAGTAGCACATACCTCATCAATCATCTTGACGCGCAGATACCGTCCGATCCGTCCTTCTGCATTCCGATCCTTTTGCCGGCATCAGATGACTGCGTCTCCTGGGCCCATAACCAAAATGTTGATTTATAGCAGTGTCCCGTGCACGTATTCCTCATCATTCCACTGTGCACGGGACACTGCTATAAATCAACAGGCTCATGGTTTGTCTCATTCCAGTTAACTAGAATCATTAGCACCATTAGCTAGAAGAGACTCTCTAGAACCATTAGCAGGAGACAAAGCTTAGTGATGGCCCATCAAGGAAACCATCAGATGATAAGACTGCCAGGAAAGCAGGGTGCTAATAGGCAAAGGCAAAGGCCAGGTTTAGAGTTTCGACTTGGAGTGATGTAGGCTGGGGGAGATCCTTGGAGTCAGTAAGCAGGGAGAAGGAGAGGCAGAACTCCATGTGAACTGGGAATGAAAGGCTGGAACTAAGAGACACAGAGGTGGCTTTTTGCTGTCCTTTAAATCCAGTGCTGTCCTTAATGGGGAAGCCAGACCCTCATATGATTTGAATGCTCTGCAATACCTCCATCTTGTATATATGTGTAAATAAAGCCATATATCATAAAGCCACCACAGTTTCTGTTGTGCCTCCTTGTCCCAAAAGAGAACACAAGCCTGCAACCCCTGGAATCTTGCACCACTCATGGAGATAGTGGTGATGTGTAACCATAATATATTCTCCTTCGCACAATCTCTTCTGAGGACAATATTTGTAGCACAATGATGAATCCATCATTACTCAGTACAGATGGATTTTGATCACTGTGGCGAACTGATCTGTCACTAGAGAAACATTATCTCCATGTGAAGAGCCTGTTTCCTTTTCCACTTGGAGGCATTTGATGTCGGCAGCAGGACAGTTGGAGCTAAGAGCAGATGTCTACAAGTAGGTGATTTAGTTGTATGAAAGAGCTAGCGCAGGTAAGTCAAAGAAATCTCGAGTGCATAGAGCCGAGTTCATTCCAGGGTTAGCCTGAGAAAGCAACAGTAAATAGTTGCCAAGCATAAGTAAACAATTCCAAATAACTGTAGTTTTCTGCCACACTGCCTGCATTCACCATATGGCAGTCCTGTGGACATGCTCCAGGAAAAACAACTTAATCATCCCAAAGCTTTCAGTAGCTTCCTCCTTGCCTCAGTAAAGAAAGGTGATTTCTATTTTTAACATCATTCACTGGCATGATTAAGCAGACTGAAATGTGTCCCCTGCATGGAATCTGTTGTTTTGGTGTTTTATTTAAATGTAAATTTATACAGAGCTGACTCATGTAAAAATGCTGCTCAAAGTAGTCCAGGACTGAATATATATATATATTTTTAAAAGGATCATAGAACATAGCAAATAATAACAATTTAAAAAGACACTGAAACTACACCAAACAACACTAAATGCATTGTGAAGTAACATCACTTATGAAGCTCCTTGGTGGTGGGAGGGGACAATGAGGTAGCTCGAAGAGGTGGGGAACTCATGGGATGAATTTTGGGAGTGGGGCTGAGGCATTTTCATGGTCCTGCCAATACAATCAGGAAAACCTCAAGAAATTGGCAATTGCACATATCAGGTGAGCCCAGGAAAATAGATATTGTTTTTACCATACTGGCAATTTCAGGTGTCTCAGATAACCATCAATTAGTACTGAAGTTGTTACCTTTGGGCTAACCTTAGGCAGCTCTGCATGCTCTGTTGCTACTGCCTCTGAATACCAACTTCTGGGAATCTCAGGTGGAGCAAGTGCTATTGCAATCAGGTTCTCTTTGGTAGGACACTGTGAGAAAGGAATGCTGGTTTAGATGAGCTTTTGGCTGATCCAGCTAAACCAGCCTTTCTCAACCTTGGGTCCCCAGATGTTGGACTACAACCCTCATCATCCCTATCTGGCAGGTCCAGTGGTGAATGATGGTGGAAGCTGCAGTCCAAGAACATCAGGAGACCGAAGGTTGAGAAAGGCTGAGCTAGTCTTCTTCTGGTTCCAGAGGTTCCATGTTACATTTGCCATCTGCTGGAAAATATGTAGTCACTTCACTAGATCTAACACACAAACTGGTTGATTTAGTAGCAAACAAACCTAAACAACAATTATGCTCATTAGTCTATGGCTCAGAACTTTTCCTCCATCTTAAGCACTGTCTTTGTCTGATCTTCTGGCTACTCTATATGGTCTTTCTTCCTTAGGCAGCCTTAGCTGGGGTGTTTTTTACCCCTTGTTACCCACACAAGGAAGGAAATTATAATTGACATTCAAAATGTAACAAAGCACTCATTCCAGTTTGTTGTGGAGATGTGCCACTACCAGCATTGGCTAAATCCTTGTCTGCCCATACACAGGAAAACATTTGGCAATAAGCAATTTTTAAGAAGATAAGCATTTGCACATGCAAGGGATGTAGGATGGAATCATTTTGTCTCTTTTGCAAACCCTTGTTTCTCCCTGAAATTTGATTTGGTCTAAAGTATGGCACAACACCAGCAAAACTATAAATTCATTTGCTTCACGTAGGACAATTTGCATTGCACTTTGCACATCCCAAAGTTCTTCATTATAAGGGCTGAAAAATGACATTTTTCTGGCTTAAAGAAAATAATTAGAAATTGCATTCAGCCTCTGCCCGCAATCATATTATTAGCATTACCTTGATATTTAGTATTTCAGTTAGCAGGAAATTTCCACTAGCAGTCTATAGTTCATGCTGTAGCACCAAGAGATGACACAGTCTTGTTATCCTGGAGATGGATCCTGTCTACAACTAATGCATTTGAAATAATATATAAGATTTTGCCCGTGATTGAAAACCGTCTTCATGGTCTAAAATTAGTGGGGAAGAATCAGGATGATTTCAAGCTTATTTTGGAGAAAGGGCAGGAGGCCAACAATTTAGAAATTAGTGCTGTGTACACACACACACACACACACACACACACACACAACCATTTTCCTTGGACTCTGCCTCATTGGCTAAGATAGTGGCTCAAGGCAGGAATGGATTTAGATGAAGAGAGGCCCTAGGTTATTCCACTTGTGAGGCCCCTCTTATATACCTGCTGGGATTGACAAGTCACCTGACTCTCACCTGAATCTCATAGCTCTCCTGTAGCTGCCTCTGATTAGTTATCATTTAACTCTTGGGGGAAATGTGCATGGAAGTTGCCGAACCAATTAAGCAACTAGAAGTATTACTGTTAATAGCACCAGTTTTCCTATAACCTGATATTGCTGGATAGTTTTGATGAACTGCAAAAGCATTTTTAGTTTGCTTTCTGTTGCCATTCTGGAACTTTTTTTTATCAGTACCACTTTGTTTTGTGTGATTCCTTGCAAATGCTTGCATATGTTGATAATATAATTCATTCCGGAGGTCTGTACTTAACCTGAAACTGTTCTTAACCTGAAGCACCACTTTAGCTAATGGGGCCTCTCACTGCCACCGTGCCGCCACCACACAATTTCTGTTCTCACCCTAAAGCAAAGTTCTTAACCCGAGGTACTATTTCTGGGTTAGCAGAGTCTGTAACCTGAAGCGTCTGTAACCCGAGGTACCACTGCAGTGGTTTTATTTATTTATTTATTTATTTATTTAAAAATAATATTTATTAAGAGTTTAAAGATTACAAAAAGAAAGAAAAAGAATTAAAAAAATCAGTATAATACAATACAAAAACAGAAACAAAAACACTACATAAAACATTGAATTAACAAAACAAAACAAGAACAATTAAAAACACTTCCAATATTTTCAAGCTTATCTTTCATTCACTTGTCTCAATGACTTCCTCACGCCTCCCTTTTTGTATTCCACTTCAATTAACTGTTTCAGCAATTCCTTTCCATCTTCCTCTGTTTTCTGTCCTGTAATTAGTCTTAACAATATTCTAACCTTGTTTTTTCCCTTTAATATATTAACAATCTATCTGTACCTAGTTCCTTATAACATTTCTGCCAAAGCCATATAACTTCATTCCACCATTTTTCTAAAGCTCAACCACTGCAGTGGTTTTACCCCCGCCTCCTTCAATCAGGCAGGGATCACTCACCCTTACAAGAAGGCATTAATCACCTCCCTGGCTCAGCAAGCAATCACCTCCCTGCCTGCTAGTTTGTACTAGCCAAGAGGGGCAAGAATCCAGAGCACTGACTGATCCAAGTAACTTGTCCACATCCTCAAGCCTTATTAACAGAAACTCATCCAAAATAACAGAACTAGGCAATGTCCTGATTCATCTGCTGTAGCAATGGAGTCAAGGTCCAGGAGGATGCAAATGAGTTAATCCTCAAAGCACTTTGCAAACAAGGCACAACAAGTTACCATCAGTTGTGCCACCTATTTCAGGACAGGTCACAAAGAACAACTCTATACCTCCCTACTACTTCAAGATGAAAACCCATATGTAACATACCCAGTTGCTAGATTTTGCACTGCCATGATGCATTTTTGTCAAAGGATGGTTTGCGCCACAAACTAGGCCCAAAATGCAAAACCTATACTCCTTCACACTCACTCCCTTTTAGTCATTTTTAACCGTTTGTCCTAGTTGCTATCTTTTGAAGTTATGTATGATATAATCGAGGACGCGGGTGGCGCTGTGGGTTAAACCACAGAGCCTAGGACTTGCCGATCAGAAGGACGACAGTTCGAATCCCCATGACGGGGTGAGCTCCCGTTGCTCGGTCCCTGCTCCTGCCAACCTAGCAGTTCGAAAGCAGGTCAAAGTGCAAGTAGATAAATAGGTACCACTCCGGCGGGAAGGTAAACAGCGTTTCTGTGCACTGCTCTGGTTTGCCAGAAGCGGCTTAGTCATGCTGGCCACATGACCCGGAAGCTGTACGCTGGCTCCCTCAGCCAATAAAGCGAGATGAGCGCTGCAACCCCAGAGTCGGCCACGACTGGACCTAATGGTCAGGGGTCCCTTTACCTTTACCTTTATGATATAATCACCTTTTAACTACTAGTTTTTATCCCTCACCTGTTTTAAGTCTTATTTGTTCAGTTTATCTGTCTTTCTTTTTTTATCTTATGCTGCTCTGTGACCAAAAGAAAGCTTGATATGGGTATTGACACTTCAGGACAGATGGTAAAAGGCCCTGCACAACCCAGAAAAGTGTTGTTGGGTGGCAAAATTAGGCTGCATTGGAGGCAGGAAAGTTTGCCTTCTTTGCTACTTTCACTGCCACTAGATAGTCTTGGGTGGAAGTCGTGACAGCAGAATGGAAATGTTGCCAATTGTGACAAATACAGGTTGCAATAGAAATTGCTGCTTTCTTACATCCATAGTCCCTCCCCAAAGCACTGTAATTGGATGTAGAAGGAGAGGCCACGTAAAGGCACCCCCAGTTGGAACTCAGGGTTGGCGAAAATGCAAGGAAGAGTGAGCTGGCTATTCCCAGCACGGATGACGCAGCCAGCTGTGACACATTGGGGAAGGCAGCATATCTTCCCCTTCTTCAGAAAACTGTTGAGGCTTGGCTGACTGGCTGCAACGCCGTACACCAGCTAACAGGTAAACGAACTTACAGAACTATGCCTTTCTGTACACACCCTTCTCGTTTTTTATTTATGGAGAATTTAAGAGAGGTTACAAAATGTCTACCATAAAAACCTGCCTTATTGGCAGTTGAACGACTCTAAAGCAGTTGTGAAGCCTTGGAGCCAGCCTTCTTCACCTTTGTCTATTTGGATGTCACAGGCTTCAAACTCCAAAGCAGTGCAAGGCCTCAGAATCGTCAACTTAGACTCTAGTAAGAACCCCTTTTTACCATTTGTTGCAATCCCAACACACAATGGTGTTAGGTTGTTCCTTTTTGTTGTGTATTTCTTTTGTTTAAAAATCCAAGACTTTGGAGTACACTTCTTGGGTTATTCCAATCACAGCTTCCTTACAATATTGTAAGAAAAGGGGGGGTCCGTGCACCTTTTACAGTCTTAATGCTTCAAAGAGAACAAAACTCTCACCTTCTTGACAGAAGCAATGTTATTAAGGTACCTCCCCACCCCCCTTTCCAAGCAATCTCTCTTGCCTTTTTCAAAAGTTTAACCTGTCAGTGTGCACTAAAGTATAACACTGCATAATTGTCCTCTGTCGGGTGTTTTCAAATTGATTTCAAAGCAGCTAAATTTCCTTTGTAAGATGTATTAGATACTGTTGCCAGTTGGCCACATACATAGTGTCAGTGGAGATGTCAAATGTTCTCCTAGGATTGTCACGTGTTCCTTTATTTTCCTCCTCTGTGTCCAATTATATTTGACATTTAATGTAAAATTCGCAGCCGGAATGTTATAATCTTTTGAGAGTTAATGTGAGATGGCGTTAGGAATTTAGATTGCAAAATGATTTTAATAGCATTTTGTACACTGCAGATACCATTTTTGCTAGAGCTCCTTTTGCAGGCTATATATTATAAAACAGGCATGCCCAACAGGTAGATCGTGATCTACCAAGTAGATCACTGGATGACTGTGGTTGATTCCCCCCCCCCCCAAAGAAACTCAACAACTTTGGCTCCCCCACAAAAAAGCTCAACATTTTTGCCCTGCTCCCCCCCCCAAAATGGGCCTTCCTCTTCCCTAAAAAAAGCTCAAAAACTTTGACCTGAACCCCCCAAAAGGGGGTAGATCGCTGCCAGGTTTTAACTCTGTGAGTAGTCTCTTGGGAGTTGGCCACCCCTGGTATAAAAGTAGTGTCTCTGGAGGAAAAAAAAGTAACATATTTTGTCTGGTTTGTTTTTTGTTGCCTTAAACATTAGTAGCCTGAATATCAAACACCATTACATTTTCACACATATTTACCCATATTTACAGGGTTAAACACAATGTTCATTTTACACTCCTATTGTAAAACAGAAAACATTTTAAATGCATTCTGTGGGATCTGGTATATTTAAAATGCAACACATTTTAAAGTTTTTTTTAATAAAAAAAACAAGACTCTGTCTCCTCCTCTTTATACTAACTGCGAGAAAACTTACTGCATTGTTGTTTTCTGCATTGTTCATTTCTGCTTAGGCTTTGCTTTGTGTGCATCCAGATATACACAATTTAAGAGGTGAATCTGCTTTGAAAGTTCAGCCACCATATTTAATTAATTATTATTATTATTTTAGGATTAAGCTCAGGGAAAATCAATTATTCCTGTTTGCAGTCAGTCAGATGTGTTCAGTAGCAACAGAGTGGCTCAAACCGAGAAATCCCTTGGATATTTCTTCCATTATTTCTTGGGCATTTTTTTTTTAACTTTAAAAAATTGTGGTTTGTAAAACTGTTGTAATAAGGTAAAGCATATGCAATCATTTGAATGTACATGCTGCATTATTATTTTTTTTTTTTTAAAAAGGCAGATAGTTCACCTGAAGTATGTGGAGACAAGACAAGACAACTAACTGATCTGGTGTTTGATTTTCTCATTAACTCATCTGTCATTCACAATCTGGGAGGAAAGTGCTTACCCTGATTGAAAAATATACAGTGTGAGCCTGTGAATTCTGATTTTCCACACATCTGCATGTGTGGGTGCAAGTATGTGCGTGTGCGCGCGCACACACACACACACACACACACACCATGTGTGTTCTGACTACAGCTGTAAGGTCTTCTGTGTTTTTAGTGTCACAAGATTCTGAGTATCGAATGATACCTTTTTCTGAGTCTCAAACTCCAAGCCCTGTTCATGTATTACTCATGTGTAGGGCATGGCCATATAGATGGTGGAATTAGGCTGTGCTTGTAACCATATCTCCACCATCTTGTCTTTCTCCTGCAATGATTGCCTGGTGAATACGAAAGCCTGTGTATGATTTACCCTATGCCCACGGTTATGATTTTGTGCAAACACAGTTCAAGGTATAAATAACTAGCTCATTTAGATACCTGCATGAAATCCTATCTTGTGAAATCCTATCTTGGAAATGTCATATGGAGGCAATGAAAGAAAGTACAGAAAACCACAGGGGCATTGATGGCTTTCTATTACGATAAAGGACGGCAGCTGATTGAACCTGCCCTCAAGATTTTTGGTAGCAAAATGTTTATTCAAATGTTCTATGGTGTTGAAAACTGGGGCTCTGATCTGAACTCAATTAAAGTTTTGGAAACTGTGAATAAGCCCCCCCCCTCCCCAAAGCTATGCTCTGTGTCTTCATGAATACCAGCAGTTTTTCTTTCATACAGAATCTGGATGGTCAAGAATTAAGGGGAGAGCAGCCTAAACTCAGTTAAAGTATACTATACACACAAAGGCTGCTATGCCTGAGTGTTTTCCTGCACTGTGCTATATGGAATCGGGTGAGAACCAACTCTGGAAAGCAGCTTCTCAATATGTTTTAGACTATTTTTATTTTCCAGAACTGAGCTCTTATTTGACCATGCAAATAATCCAACAGCAACTGCCCCGATGGAAGAACAACGTTTTCTTTCTTTTTTCTTTTGCCACCATTTTTCACAGTGAAACAAATGGCCAGAAAATGGTCTGGCTAATCAAACGTTAGGCTTTCTTGACATGTGCTGTTTTACTGATTCTAGGTCAAGTTCACACAAACAGCAACTATGGAAACTAGTTCAGGTTCTGTAGGGTTCTGGTTTTTAAAATGTTACAAATTAGAGGTTAATGGCCTATGTTAGTTTCAATGGGATGAAGCATGAATGATTAAGTCAGATGGCAAAGAAACTATATAGAAAGCATCTGTTTTAGGTCTCTCTCTTTTTCACATAAAGAAAAGGCCAAAAGTGTAATTGTATATGCGCCTACTGAGGCTGCAATTCTATAAACCAGGGATGGCTGACCTGCGACTATCCAGATCACTCCCAGCCAGCATGGTCAATAGTCCAGGAAGATGGAAGCTGCAATACAACATTTGAAGGGCCACAAATTAGCCAACCCTGCAGAGCACACTTGCACCTGTTGAACCCTGGACTCAGCTATACAGCTGCAAATAAAACGTATTGAGTGTGTTTTAAGTGCAATATACAATGTGACACTAGATGGCAATGGTGAGCCTTATGGAAAATTCAATGTATTTTTAAAAAACACTTTTTAAAAAAGCATTTGCAGAATGGTTTTTATGTTTGGGTAGATTCCACCCCTGTCAGGTTTACTCCTGGTCAGGCATTGTTAATGTCAGGTTGACTCTTTCTGGATGTGCCAAGAAGTGATGCTGCTTTTATTTAGCAGTCTGGCTTCTCTTAATTAGTGTTTGTTTCTGCTCTTTTCGTGTAGTCTATGATAGCATGATCTGACCTTTTCATTATGAAATCTCAAACAATGTTTTCACAGGAACGCGAGTGACATTTGTGTCAACTGCTGTAGATAAAAAGGAAGAGAAATGTTACTCTCTTGGTTTACATTTTGAGTTAAATGAACATTTCATAACCATCCCACGTCAATATGAGTACAATTGGACCATTTTTCCATATGAGCAGAACTTTCTTTAAATCTAATTTGAAATGGAAGCACACGGCATTATAGATTAGCACAGTCTGAGGCAGAGAAGGCTCTGCTTGTTGAATGGGGTCATCTCTATGTGCACGTCTAATATTCCAGAACCACTTCTCACTTATGCCTCCATGCTGCTGATTCAGAAATTATTTTTATCCACCATGACCCCAAAATTTATTTCCTGGAAAGAGTAACTTTCCAGGACACTGCTAGTTCAGACCCTATAAGTGTCTATGTGAAGTTAGGATTATTTGCTCTACTGTGAATCACTTTACATTCTCTTACATTGCAATGCTTTTTACCAGTTTGCAAGGAATGGATGTTAAGCTAAGCAGCCTGTAATTTTCCAGATCTCCCATAGAATGAGCGTTTGTGTGTGTTTATTTAGGTGGATTTCAGCAAGTCCTAGATATTTGTTCTCTCGGGTGCTGCTGCGGTATGATGGGGTATGGAGACCATGAGAACATTTAAGTCCTTCCAGTTCCCATTCCTGCTTTCTTTCATAGCCAGAAATTAAAGTTAAAGGAAGGTAAGGAGAAGAGAGTTTTGGGACAGTGGGGGCAGCATTTGAGGACAAGAGAGTTTGCAGTGAAAGGCAGTTAATTTTTCTTAGCCTATGGCTTGCCTCATCAAATTACCTGAGTTCTTCCAGTTTTTCTCAGACGAATTTGGACGGTGAATTTGAGTGATTTCTGTTAATCTAAGATAAATTTGAGGGAGTTTGCTCTTCTCTGGTTTTGCTTCTTTCCTATAGAAATATTCCCTTCATATGCATCTCTCTATATGTAGATCGCAGAGAGCAGGAGGGGTGTGCATTGTATGCTGTAGTAACACTAACACACACACACACACACACATTGTTTTTTGTAGTAGCATGTGTCTGTGTGTGTAGAAACTAGATAACAAAACAAGGGCTGCCTCTGTGGTGTACACCAGACTTAGCAGTTTGGAGATTATATCCTCTGGACCACTTTCCTAATATAAATAATGTTATTGATGAGTTTCAGGCAAGGCTTGACACTTTATTTTCCTTTCAGTTTTGTGTAATCACAGCTTCTGGTAGATTTTAGCTAAAAATAATTTTCTTGTGTCTTGAAGGAGGCAAGGGATTGGAGAGACTAAGGGGGATCTTTGTTGCCCGAAGCATAGACAATAGGCTGGGGAAAGTTCAAATAAAAATTGTTTTGTCAATACTTTATGAGATGAATGAATCAATACCAACTCATCTGGCCTCCTCCTACCCTGCTTTAAATGAAAAGTTAGAATTGCCTTGGATGCACTTTATGCTTTCTTCACACTATGTCAAAGAGCGAGGCATACAAAATTACTGGGGAGTGGGGAGAAATACATCTGTTACTCTTTGGCAGTTTTCAGACATCAGCTAGAGTATTCTATAAATATTTCATCTGTGGGCTGTAGGGCTTTGTGTAGTTTGGGCAATTTATATGTGCAATATAATGGGTAATAACCCAGAAAGACATTTCAGAACACACGCCGGATAATTTCCTAAGGAAAGTTCTAAAGCAATGTCTTTATATGACAATACAGTACGTTTGAATTAAAGAGACTACACCGTTTGCCAAGGCAGGAATGTTGCACACATCTGCTCTCTGTTGATGAACTAGATGGAAAGGAAGATGTGGAATATCAACTGCTGTCAAATACAAAACAGTGTTACAGATGTTGGCATTATAATGGCTTAGTCTGATGTCTTGCTAATAGGCCAGAATTATTCGGTCTGTGTTCCGTCATGTTTCATCAGTGAGAGCCAGAGGTTCTTCTGGTCACTGGGGATCTTGGAATGGGCTAAACTCTTGGTGTTTTAGCACATGCTCTGCATGCAACAGCTTCCAGGTTCAACCCCAAAAAGATTAACTAGCAGGTGATATGAAATACCTCTGCCTGAGACCCCAGGGAACCACTGGCCATCAGGGTAGGCAATATAAGACTGGATGGGGAAATAGTATGGCCTGGTATAAGGTAGTTACAGATAGGTAGCCGTGTTGGTCTGCCATAGTCAAAACAAAACAAAATTCCTTCCAGTAGCACCTTAAAGACCAACTAAGTCAGTTCTTGGTATGAGCTTTCGTGTGCATGCACACTTCTTCAGATACACTGAAACAGAAGTTTCCAGACCCTTCTATATAGTGAGAAGGTGGGGAGGGGTATTACTCAGAAGGGTGGTGGGAATGGGTGATTGGCAGATAGCTGTGATGAGCCTGTTGACGACTCTTAACGACTGCAATAGGTCTTACAGGAAAAAGCAAGGGGTGAAAAGGTGAAAAATGGCTTTGTCATGTATAATGGGATAAGAATCCAAGGTCTTTATTCAGACCAGGTTTCTCCATGGTTTTAAGTTTGGTGATAAGTTGTAATTCAGCAGCTTCTCTTTCCAGTCTATTTCTGAAATTCCTTTGTAGTAAAACAGCTACTTTGAGATCTTGTATAGAATGTCCTGGGAGATTGAAGTGTTCTCCTACTGGTTTCTCTGTCTTGTGATTCCTGATGTCCGATTTATGTCCGTTTATTCTTTGGCGTAAGGTCTGGCCTGTTTGTCCAATATAGAGAGCTGAAGGACACTGTTGGCATTTGATGGCATAAGGTAGTTTGATGGTATAAGGTAGTTCTCTATATTTCTTCAGCTTTCTCTCTTTCTCCTTCTAGCTCTTAGAATACAGTATGCAGCAGAGTTTGGAAAAGGGACTTCCCCCAACTGATACGTCTTCAACCACTGCATTTCTTAGACATGGTATAGCTCCTTGCTAGTTGTGAGGAAGTGCTCCTGCCCTGCCCCCACCCCTCTTGCAGGCCACCCAACTAACTGAATCCTTTTGCAATTTCAATTAAAAAAAATGAAACAAGGAGAGACGGGGAGCTGTGTGTGTTGCCCAGTGTTGTGTCTTTGCAAATAGAGTGTCTCTCTGGGAATCTGACAATGGGCTAATGGATTTGTTACCTGTTGATAGACTACTCCGTTATGCTTTGCTTGCATATGTGTAAATGCATTTCAAAAATTACAGTGGCAAATATGTTCCTAGTGTTCTCTCATTCAAAAGGAAACTAGACCCTTTCATGGTACTTATCTGGATTTCTTCATAATACCATGGCATGCCAACTGTTAACCTTTTAGATAACAGATACCATTACTTGTCGGCCATCAGCTAAAGTTAAATATCTATTAACAGGCAAGAGTACAAGCTGCAGAATTTGCCTTAGATCTGTACCTGTGCATTAAAAAAAGAGATACATTTCTGAGTTGCAGTCTACTGAGCTGCATTGAGAAAGTAGGTGGTGGGAAAATAGCATAAATCTCAAGGAAAGAGAGGGGTGGGGCAAATTCCTCCCCCAAGGACCCTGTTGCACCAAGGGTCATTACTGGCATGGGCTTGTCCCCATACATGGATCTGTGGGGTAAGGGTGCAGTGGAGAACTCTTTATTGAATTGCATAGAATAAGTTACAGATCTTCAAGAAAAACCCCCAAAGATTTTAGGCCTCCGCCCAAATCATCGATAAGAACCTGAGCTCCTATTTTGCTAGTGACATGGAAGAAAAGAACTCTGCATCTGACCATAGTCTGTCTTCTTCTGCAGGGTATTCAAGGAGGGTGACTCTTATTGAATAGCACATTTATATCCCACCTTTCCTTCAAGGAGTGCAAGGTAGTGTAAATGGTTCTGCTTCTCTCTTTCATCCTCAGAACAGGCCCATGAGGCCAGTTAGACAGAGAGACAGCAAGACCATAAGAGGCGGCTCATCTCATCCAATATCCTGTTTTCACAATGGCCAATCAGATGCCCACAAGTAGGACATGAGTGCAATTGCATAGGTGGGGAGAGCAAGGAAAGGCCACAGAAACCTGCTTTTCATGCAGAAGGCCCGTTTCATTCCCCAGCATCTCCAGGTAGGGCTGGGTAATATTCTTGCTTGAAATTGTGGAGCACCATTGCCCATCAGTGTAGATAATATGGAGCAAGGTGGATGAATGGTCTGTCTCAATATGAGGCAGCTTCCTACGATTCTTTTACGGGGTGTGGAAGGAGGCCAGCTAGCATGGAGCACTAAACTTCAGTCATTTGGGGAACTCAAAAATTAATCTCATTGTCGGAAAGTTTGTGTAAGTAGAGATGCGTGAAATGCATTTTATGAACAGAATTGCGGAGTATGAATCAGTCCTCCCCCCTCTCCTCTCATGGAGAGGTACACAATTGTGAATCCCAGGGAACCTGTTGTTCCTGAACAGCACTGCTATTCTAGTTTCACTAGAGACCGCATGAATGTCAAAAATTTGAGTTTATTGTCAAATTTAGTTTTCTCATCACTTCCCGAGATCCTAGGAAAATGTCAGCTAAATCCAACACAATTAGAAGTATCCTTGACTGAAAGGCCAAAGCGTTCTCCCTCAAGAAGTTATTAAAAGAACAATTTAGAGGCCGTTTTCTCAGTACCTGTGGAAAATTGATAGCTTGTGCTTCTCTTATTCTTCAACAAAATGGAAAAAGAAGTATTTGGCAAGGGCAAAGGAGAAGCTGGTGGCAGTTTCTTGTGTAACTACTGTGCAGACTGTGTTGGGGAAAACATACCCAAGCAACTTAACCCCATGTGGTTCTTCTATCTGGTGTTCTTCTTCTATCTAGTGTTCTTCGCAAGGAGCACAATGATGCGATGTTAGTGCAGTGTATGAAAAGGAATTTTAAAAAGCTTGCAAGTTCAGAGGTACAAAGTCGAGTTCTAGTTTCACAGAACTTAAAAGGCTTTTGTGAGTTTGACCTGAGGTTGAAGGTTCAGAATAGTTTAATTGAACCCTGCGGGAACTGAATAGAGTGGCATGGGGACCACAGCGACTTGCTTTCATTCTTACTTCCCTGGCTGATCTTAAAATAACATCCAGGCCACAAGAGTGGTAGAAGACAATTGCTTCTCTCCTATCTTCAAGGGAGCTGTAGAGAGCTGGTAGAGAAAATGGCTTCAGATGAGTTTCATGTTGAATATGGGTCCTGCTCCAAGCTCTCCTGTGGAACTCAAAGACTTGTAGAGCTGCTGCTTCTGTGTTCGGTCACATGGATCTTTCAGGATACCTCCTTATTACAGTTTGGTTAATGATCAGAATGTGCTGCAGCCAGTTGTTTATAGGTTCTTCACCACAAAGCAGAAGAGAGATCAGGAGAGTGGGGAATACCAGCCTCTGTGGCTGAATAAGGCCACCCAGGCCTTTCTGGGGCTCTCCCAGTCCATGCCTACTGCACACTCCATCACACTAGGAAATGGCAGTCACTTGCCCTGCTCTCTTTTGGGGGACTTTTGCCTGTATCCTTGAATTGTGACAATGCATCTTGGTTATCTGGGTGCTCTCTGTGTGTTCCTTGAAATAAACCTCTAACTGGAAGGTAGTCTCCTACAGAAAGGTGAGAGGCACATCTATTGCTCTGCCTGCTTTTGCTGGGGGGCCTGTCCATTATGGTTGTTTTTTGCTTCTTGCCCCCACCCTCCACTGACATGTGGCCCCTGGAAGATTCCCTATCATCCCTTTGTTGGTATCTGCACTCTCTGTGGCAATACTGGGATGCCTTGATTTTCTGTAATGCAAGTTCTAGTGATTGCTGTTAGAGCTACTGGATGAGTGTCACTTGAGCATATATGCACCAGATGCCACAAAGTTTTGTCCTGGGCCCATTGTTGTTCAACATCTTTGTAAATGTTTTGGATGAAGGAATTACTATGTCCAGTTCTGATTGCTACAATTTAAGAAGGATGTTGACAAGCTGGAATGTGTGCAGAGGAGGGCAACCAAGATGATCAAGGGTCTGGAAACCAAGCCTTATGGAGAATGGTTGAAGGAGCTATGTATGTTTTGTATGATAATCCTTGTTAGTGTGCTTTGTGAGCTCCTGGAGACAACTAAATGGAGACCATTGACCACTGACACATAGTACTAGCATAGGGCTTTATAGAAAATTTCATGGTGGAAATAATTTGGCTTATTGTACAACAAGCTCTACATAGACATCCTTCTATGTAATGAGATTTTAATGTGCAAAGCTCTATTTTGCCTATTGGGTCTCAGGTTCAATATTTCAGATAGTTTTTTGTGCGTGCATTTAAATGCAATTGGCAAGGGTCTAGATTAAAAGCACATTTCGCAGTCCAAATGTCATGCCCTGACCTATTTATTTATTTTCCTACAGCAGTTTGACCTTCTTTGACGGTACATGAGTATTGACATTACAACTGATGTTGATGCCTGAAATGTAGCTATCCTAAGCACATATTTCTCAACCCATCCACCCACAATTGGTAGATGGGCAAGGCGAGCACAGCAGCAGTAAATGTGTCACATTCTGAAAACGCTGGCAGAGAAGTAAGTCATGCTCTAAGGATTGTGACATATTATTAGAATGGTCATGATACTTTCAGATCCATCTTTGTACAATGACATTTGCCAATGAAAAGAAGCAAACAGAGGCATGTGGTGCCAGAGAGGATCACAAAAGTATGCTGTCCTGGTGAAATCAGTGATAGCACCAAAGCAGTATTTTCAAAACTGTCTTCTGGGAAATCCACAGCTGCTTCAGATGATAATTAGGGCCTCCTCATTACAAAGATCATAGATGATGGATAAGCTTCTTTGTATGACAGCTTTCCCATCTTGTCAACCTTTCCCTTGAGGTGTGCAATTGGAAGAGTGTTGGGTGTGTTCTGGATTGCATTCTATGGTCACAGAAGGCAATGAAGAAAATCCAGTAGCCCTGCCCAGGACAACACGTGAACTTACATGATGAAATGAACTTACATTATAAAATGCAAGTATCTGGCAGAGGACAAATTGATTTAGAAATATTGAGCAGCATATATGGTTTTTAAGGTACCCAGGAAAATACAGAGAAGTGCTGGAAGGCAAAGTGTAATGAATTTAACACCAACAAGTACTTCCAGAGAGACCTACCAGAATCTTTAATGGCTGCCTGACCAGGTCTAGCTTGTGGGAGGCAGGGGAGAGAGAGGCTATGACCTTAGTAAACCATGGGGGTGTCAGTAGCGGCTGGTTCAGCATCTCTGCTGACAGTCAGTCGGTTCCATGATCCATCTGGAAGTTGAGTCAGATGGGCCAGAAGGGGCTGTATGGGGTGAGATTGTGGGATAAACAGATATGCTTAGCCAGCCAGAGAATAAATATGCAACTGGCCGAGCATCAATGAGGGGTCCCAGGCAGGGAAACAAACAAACAGAGATGACAGATTGTGATTTACAGTGACAGAGCAGAGTAATGGGACAAGTCCAGGGCAAAACAGATACATCGGGAAGGCAGAAGGTGGACATGTTGATGAAGGAAATAAGAGTGCCAGTGAGGGTAGCAAATGAACTGCAGAAAGGAGAGGTGGTGCAGAGATAGGGAAATGGAAACCCTTGCCTAAAGGAGATAGGACACAGCAGAAGGGAAGAAAAGCTGATGTAAACCAGTGGTGAGCCAAGGTGGTATAGGTGGGGACAGATAAGGGCCCTATGCTGCAAAGAACCTGTAGTCACCTGCGGGAATACTATAACAAACAAAATAAAACAAATCCATGTACAGAGGGGATAAAATGATAAGAGCCCTAATACCCGCAGAGTAAGGGATTCCCTTTTCTGGAAAGGGACACCTTAGGTTTCTGAAGATCCTTGGAACCCTTAGGTAGAATAGGGAGGAGCACCACACATGGCTTGGAAATTCTCAGGTTCTACTTGTGGAGATAAAATGGGAAGGGGAGAACCATGCATGCCACCTTGAAGATCCTTGGAGGAAAGGGTGATATATAATTTAATGACAAACAGATATGTTCAAATGGGGTGGATGCCCACACATTTCAAATGACAACAGTGAAGTCTAGCAAGTTTGGCCAATGCCCATATGTTTCCTCTAATGCAAGACTCAGAATCCTCTCCAATGTGTATGATTGAATTCATGAAGAAAAGATCCTTCAAGGTAGGACATTTGAATATAGGTATAGCTGAAGGTAAAGTGCCTTGAACACAGCATGCTAAACACAAAGCAAAGGGGAGACCCAGGATAAGCTAAAGAAGAGAGACTTGTTTTCTTTAAGATTTGTCCAGCTGTTCTGATAACTTGTAATTTGTGGCCTACTATATACTGTGCCATCTATGGATTGGGCTGTTCATGGGTGAATCCAGCAGTAGCTGCCAGCAATTCTTTCCATGACTGAGGTGGTTAACTTGGAAAGAGTACCTTCTGGATATGCCTTACATGTTAGGTTTATGCATATGGCATAGTTAGTTGGATCAAGGCTTGATTAATAGTCATTTGATTCTAATCTGTAGAACAAATGAAGGCAATTGCCATATGTCATAAATAAATTGCGTTGAACATCTCCTCATTGATTTTGTTTCCATTTTAATTCATGTAATCCAGACAAAGGACTTTGGTTTGCTAATATTTATGAGCGGCACATCACCGGAAAGTTACTCTCATGAGAATATGTGAGAATTCTCCTATCCTTGTCTTAATGTGGAAAAGGAAGGGCAGCTCGATAATTTAAGACAGGACTAATCAAACTGCATACTACAACTCTCATCACCCTTGATCACTTGCCATTTTGTCTGGGGATGATTGGAGATGTGGTCCCTAGCATCTGGAGGGTAGCATGTTGGCTACCCCTGATTTAAAGGGCTCAGAATTTGCATAGGCAATGGGGTGAAACTTATGTTCTTAGTCCCACATTCCACACCTGCAACTGGGCTCTGACACCAAAAGTGAACTCACCTGGGAGGCCACATAGTGTCCAAAGCAAGTAATAGTACCACTCTATTCTGTAACTGCATGAAATAGGTCAGGGGCTTCCATTAGGATGGTGCAAAGCAATATCAGATGTTTGGCATCTGCATGTAAACTGACAACTTGGTCACACTCCTCTGAACTCATTCCAGCTTGTCAATATCCTTCTTAAACTGTGGTGCCCAGAAATGGGCACAGTACTCTATGTGTGGTCTGACAAAGGCAGAGTACAATGGGACTATTACAGAACCTTACATTTTAAGGTACTATTAAGTGCAGAACCTTACATTTGTTCTTGTTGGGATACTGCCAGGGAGACAAAGGCCATCATGCCCCACGTCGCCTACGGACGATGCTTCGATCTCCCGTAGATACAGTATCAGTGAATTGGCGACACGAAGCTTCAGAAATAGCTTTTCACATGTGCTGGTCCCGGGGGGAAGGTACCGTGATCGTAGTCAGAGTTCACAAGATGAGAGGCGAGGTCCGAAACTGGGAGCCGGGCAGGAACAGGAACGCTAGAAGGTCAGAAGCAGGAGGCCGGGCAGGGAACAGGAACGCTGGAAGGTCAGGAGCAGGAGGCCGGGCAGGGAACAGGAACACTGGAAGATCTGAAGCCAACAACGACGTTGCTCCCGCAACCTGGGACCGGGCTGACTGACCTTTATCTTCTTCTAAGGCCAGGGGCGGTCCCGGCCCCCAGGAGCCCCGCCTCCTCTGGCCTTAAGGCGAGCACTCTTCCTGGGAGCAACCAGTTCCCGTCGCCTCTCTGCCCTAAGCCTCTGCAGTTCAGGAGAGGCCGAAGGGTTACTGGGCCCCGGAGGAGGCTCACCTGTAGACACTGAGTCCTCAAGCACCTCTGGGGCCAGAATGGTTTCACCTGGTGCCTGCTCCTGAGGATCTGACACAGGTGCAGGCTCCTCAGAATCTAGGCCTTGCCCCAGTTCAGCCGGCCCTGGAGGCGGGGACTCCTGTGCAGGCCGGGATTCCTCTGGTTCAGCCTCTGAATCGGAATCCCAGGCCATCACATCACATTTCAGAGCTCGTGCACGCTCTATCAGCAGAGTTCGTACAGCGAAAGATGCACTCAGGAGAGCATATTTACAAGTTTATTCAGCGTTGGTCAGAACAAAGAAAAAAACATGACTGCCTGCTTCGATGTCTCAGGCACAGAGAGAGAAACAAAAGCAATAGACAAACAGAAACTTCCTGTGAGCAGGAAATATGTAGGCTGTGACTCACAACAGCCTGTCCCCTTTTAAAGGTGGAACGGAAATATCCTAACAGTTCTGTTTGAAATTCATTTTGTTAGTTTTGGCCCAGTTCTCCAATCTGTAAAGGTCATCTTGAATCCTGAGGGGAAATTTTAAGAATATCCCCCCATGCACCTTCTCTTACATATGAGCCAACAGTTGAAATGACGGTAGATGTACAGCTTTTGCCAAAGTTTTGTTTTTTTAAAAAATGATATTTATTCAAAATTTCCAGAATGTATAAATACAATAAAAAACAAAGAAAAAATACAACAGAAAAAAGATAAGAAAAAAGAAAAAAAAGAAAAATACACATCCCTTATTACATCTTTTCATTTGCCTGTTTCTTGGACCTCCTCGCACCTCCCTTTTTGTATTCTAACTTAATTTGTTGTTTCAGCAAATTCTTCCCATATTTCTCAATTTTTGTTTAAATAATTTATCTTAACAACCTATCTCATTAATTAATTCAACATATCCTTTCCATCTTTTACCATATTCTGTTATTCAATTTACCTTAATTTATTTAACCCTATCTTACCTTAAAAACCTTAAGATTCAAAGTTGAAACCATATTTATACATAACTCCTTAAATCCTTTCTACTAAAGCCAATTAGTTCCTTTCCAACATTTCCCCTGATATTTCATTAATATTACACTAATTCCATAAATGAAAAAAAAAGAAGAATTTTTTCCCTAATTATTATCCAATGTCCCTTCTTCCTGGTTTTGGGTTATGTCAATCCTTTCTATACATTCCATTCAGTCCATCAATCTGCTGATCTTATATCTGAGGCCCTTAAGTCTCTTCTATGCCCCTTCTGTGAATTTTCTTGTTCTTGTTTGTAGTTGCACTCTTCCTTGTCTTTTGTTGGTTTCTTTCTTAATTTCTTCCCTTTCTCCTTGGGGAGTGGGTCTCCGAAGAATTCCAACCGGTAATAATCTCCATTTTCCTTCCTCGAGCCAACCCATTCCCCACAGTCATCATCGTTGTATTCCAAGAAGTGGTTGTCCAAAAGGTAATTGTCAACATGTTTCATAGTTCCACCAGAGTTAAGAGCTTCCTTAACTCCAAACACTTCCAGGTACACTCCAAGTTCAATCTTCCAATGCAGCAACTTTTGCTCCTGCAGGACTTTGGATCTCTCCATTTGTGTTGCTTGGCGTGCGATCACAACCTCTTCCATCTTCCTCTGCCCTTGCACTTGCCCAATCAAACCAATTTCCTGAGTTGGTCGCTGTATAATTTCTTTATCTTTGTTTCCTGTTAATTCATATTCACTGGCTACGGCAGTCATCAAGTCCAACTTCTCATTCATCAAATTCATCCTCTCTTGCAACTGCTCCAGCAAAGCATTTGTCTTGTCAAGGGCAGACACCAAAATTTCCTCCCAACACATTTCTATTCAAGGTCAAGCGCCTGGTCCCACGATCCCAATTTCGCAGCTGTAACGTCTCCAAATAAACTGCAGCAACAGTCTGACAAGTTCCCTCTAGGGGACACAATTTCTGTTTGTATCGATCTTTAAAACGTATCCAACAAAAGAAAATTACTTTCAATTTTCAAATACTTTGTTTCTTTAAAATGCAGAAAGCAGCATTGAAGTTAATTTGTTTCTCTCTTTTTTTTGACTATCTGTCAAAGTGCTCCACTTTCAATCAACAGTTTCTGTCCTGACACCCCGTTCCCAGGTTTGAGACGATGGAAACTTATATTCCTTTACTCTCTCTCCTGCAGGCTTAAACAGTCAAATTTTTCCCCCTTTTCTCCTGCTTTCCAAGGGGGGTTTATGGGTTGTAAATGCAGGAAAATTCAATCTTTAAAAACAACTTTCCAGGCTCTTAGATTGTAAGGTTTTTGCTTCAGTCTATTTACAAAAAGTGGAAGGCGGACTTCCTGTTTAAACCTTCCCGCTTCAGTGCCTAATTCAAGAATTTCTTGATCCAATTTTCCGTTTTTACTCACGGGTACTTGTTTAGAGTCCGAATGTCAACAGGAAAAAGTCCGCGCTCTCCGGCGATGGCTGTGCGGCTTCCCTCTGTGAAAGTAGCAGTCGATTCGCTGCACCGCGCTGCTCACCCCACTTTGCTCCGGAGCCCCAAAAAGGGGTTTCCCCGCGAGTAGGGGAGGCGCTCTTGGTGCTCTGCCGAACCCCACGTTCCCAGGCTCCTCCGCCTGGGATTTCTAGCGGGTCCCCACCTTCGCCGCAGGAACTCCGCCATTCGCCGATGGCGCTAACCCGGAAGTTCTCAGCTTTTGCCAAAGTTTTTAGCAAGATACTTCAGCTCTTTGTCAAGGTCATGCAGAATTTCCAGAACCGAATTTTAAATGAAGAACAGAGCTATTTTTATAGATACAAAATATACCACAGGTTAAACAATGGTAAGATAGCAAAGATTTCTGAAGCCCTGGTTGTATTCAAAGAAAGGCTGAATAACAGACACATTTTGATAGGGATGAGAAAGGTAACATCTAAGCATGGATTGGACCTGGTCAGCATCAAGTCAAGAGGTCAAAATTACTTAGTAATCTTCTTTGATATTTGCTTTTTGTAAAAACAACAACCACTGAGAAAGTTCTATACTGAAGTCTCATTATTTTGGGTAGCAGTTAATCTAATGCCTAGCCTACAGCAATATTGCAGAAGACAGAGATTCCTTTCAGTACACAAAATGACTCGATTCTGAAGAACTGATGGGATAGATTAAAGAGTTGTGAAATACTGATCCATATTATCTTTCCTGTTTTCCTCTAAGGCCTGGATATACGTCTCAGCAAAGAGCTGCTGAACAGTCTGCTACTCACAAGATTTGGGCTACGTAGACAAGTAAAACAGGAGCCCATGCTACATTGCAGCTTCCCTTCCATGAAAAGGAAGAAAAAACTCTGCAAAGTATATTTTCTCTTATGATGGAAGGAGAGCTGCACTCCTGAGCAGACCATGCTTGGGAGAAGGAGTTGTTTATGTTGGGGGATTTTTTGGGCATAAATCTGTCCCTGTTTATCATCAGAAATGACACTCAGACCTAGTTCTTAAAAGAAAGGACCTACATGTACTATAGGCTACTCTGTGCCTGGAGTGACTTTGCCTGTTGAGAGAGTGATGAGGCAGTGTCTAGTTTCTCCACGGCACTTATACAACATACTAAATGATCAGGATTGTCCTATGGTATCTTTCTAGAGGGAGGAGGGGATGGAGCCATTATAAGTCATCATCATTGGGAATTTGGGGCCATTTTGCCCCACAAGCTTCCCACCCACCCTCGGTGTTAGAGACTCAGTGGGCTATTTGGTTGACAGGGTCAGAAATCTTTGTTTTCCCTCCAGTCTCAATTCCCCCCCCCCCAGCCTTGGTTGGCCCCCTCCACTTTTCCCTCATAGCAATGTTTTATTGTGTTAGACAATGGCAAAACATTGTCACAACCTTTGGTGGAAATAGCATTGGGCAGGATTAGCATAGCCCAAGGGAGCTGGGGGAAAGATTGGCTCAAGGCATGCCCCAAGTTTGGGTATAGCCTCTGTCTGTCTGGAATCTCCCCCCACCCCAAGATGCTCAGTGGAACCTTGGATGCTTGGCTTGTAGGGCACCACACCAGGGTCCAACACTACCCAACTCATATGATGGGGGTTTGAGGTACTTCCCAATCCTGAGAGGAATGAGGATGTGTACCTAGCCCTGCTACCATGCCAAACCTGCAGGATTGCTGTTTAATCAATAAAGTTGTGGTCTGATTTCATTCCATACTGTCGTCCAGTCTGTTACTGCATGCCCAGGTGAGATGTATCCACACCCATGGATGCCTTGTTTGTTAGGCATTGAAAGAACAGTACACTATTTTGGGGGTTCAAATTTAATCACAACTTTACTTATTGTTACAGATGTCTCTTTCTCTTTGACGATCACTCATAGCCGAGTAAGATTGTCTTCCATAAACACAGTTTTAACAATCAGTCCGTAAGTGACTGTGGAGGCCAATTCTGGATCCACACATCCTTCCACAGTGAGGACATTGGTTTCCGGGCAGGAGTTGATCATGGTGAGGATTTGCCAAGTGTGCCTTCCTCTTAGCATGTTTCTCCCTTGCGTCCTGAGTTCGAGTGCCTTCAATGCCCATGACCCTTTTGGTAAAAGCTGTTCTCCAACTGGAGCACTCACAGGCCAGTGTTTCCTAGTTGTCAGTGTTTATGCTACATATTTTTTTTATATTTGCCTTGAGACAGTCTTTAAACCTCTTTTGTTGACCACCAGCATTGCACTTTCCATTTTTAAGTTCAGAATAGAGTAGTTGCTTTGGAAGACGATCATCAGGCATCCGCACAACATGACCAGTCCAACGAAGTTGATGCTGAAGAACCATAGCAATGAAGCAATGGTTACGGATGTAAGTAGGTTTTGGCTTAGGCATTGGGCAATTAGGCAATCCAGTTTCGACCAGGCTGTCTGCTGGGTGGTTCTCTTGGGGGGGGGGTCAATCCTTCAGCCTCTTCAGTGACTGTGTCTCTGCTCTGTGTCATCTTCCTACAAGATCCAAAGTGGTTTGCATGCTGGGAGAAAGAAGCAGGCTTGTTTAAGCCCCAAGAGTGGACCAGACTGAAGTCTCAGGTAGAGTCTTCAGTCAGCCCCACCCACAGCAACTCCCACTTCTGAGTCCTCCTGCTATTGGCCGATCTGCAGGCTGGCAAATTCAAATTTCAATAACCAGTAGGTGTGGGATTATGTTACCGCTGACCAGCAGCACCTGGATTGCAATGCATTGCATGGTGGTAGGACTCTGCCATGCAGCAACCACCAACCACTCACCGCAAAGGTGAGCAAAAAATTCCACCACACTCATGAGGCACAAACTTGCACCTGTCTGGGAAACAATCTCCTGATTGAATTCCAAGCAGAACTAAAAACTAACGCAATGTTGGCTTTCTCTGACTATTTTGTGAGCAGTGCAAGGGTCTATATTGATGGTTATGGTTATAAAGCATATAGCTTAATGTTTACATGAATGTTTCTTGTGCCATTAACAAGTGAAGTTAGGGACTTTTTCTTAAAAAAAGAAGAAGCTTTATTACTACAGATTATCTAAGGATACAAGAAATGGCTGATTGCGTTAATTAAAAATATGGCAATTGCAATGTGTTGCTAAGTATTCACACAACAGGAGGTTGCTCAGTTTCCCTCAGTCAACTTTAAATGTAGTTTTAATTAAACTGCACGACTTTACATAAGAATCAGATCTTTGAATGAGAATTGGAAAGTAAATGACACACTCAGAACATTTCATCTCCCTGAGCAGCCTGAATTGGATATTCCTTTATTTTTCTCTAAATTCTATTGCAGCAGAGTCTAAACAGGCTTATAGAGAGGGACAAGATATAGATTACTAAACTGAAGAATCAAACTCTAAACTTTATTTATAGCCCTGGATAAAGTTAAAACATTTTTTTTAAGAAACAAAAACAGATGAAATATCAGTTATCCCTTACTGTATGTATGTTAGTTAGGATTTCCATTGATGCATATATTTTGCATGAAAAAGCCCTAAAAAATTATTTATAAAAATTGTAGGCTGCTTTTCACCATGGATGCAGCCCCAAAGCAGTTTCCAACACAAAATAAAGCAAAACAGCATTTGAAGCAAAATGAACACAAAAACACAAATTAGCAACAGCAATACATAATACCCCGTTTTCTCCACCGATGCTTAGGTGTTTTGTTTATGAAAATAAAAAAGGCCATGTGATCCAGCCAGTCAGGAATCACATAGCAAATGTGATGATAGCATATCACTTTGTTGTCAGTCAAGGTAGTTATTTGATGACATCAGAAAGCCAGGGGAGGTTGAACGCAATGGTTCTTTTGCCATCATTCTTTTTGAAGCCCCCACTTTCAGCTTTAATTTAAGATTGTCTTCCATGTAGGACTCACATGGTTGTTGTTTTTTGCTTAACTCATAATTGTGAAATATTGTTCCTTAAAGGTTTTACTATCCATTATAGACAAAAGACTATACTATGGAACAATATTTCACAATTATTATGTGAGTTATGTGATTTTGCCACAGCAGATAGCAAGACAAATAAGAAGGTTTTGTGCTGGAAATAAATGGCAGTGACATAGAAACAGTGCTGCATGCAAACAGGGGAGAGTGAAACACTGTCTTCCTACTCCCCTGTTTTCCATGCAGGTTAGCCTGTTTATCTATTGTGAATATTTGGAAGTTCCAGAGCACAGTCTGAAGGCACACAATAATACAGCAGCCTTGCTGAAGTAGATCTGTGTCTTGCCAGTCCCTGGAAGGGAGACTGTCCAGGAGTCTTATGAGTTCTGTCTTGCAATGAAAGGTGTAAACAACAACAGAACCAACAAGTGACATTTACAGGTGAGGAATAAAGACTCCCAGTGAGCATTTTGCCAGTTAGATATTGCTGAGCTACATAGACAAATACTCTTGACAGTATAAGACAGCTTTCTAAAGTTTTCACTATTAAAAGTTGCCATTAATGTTTTGTCCTCTGTGTCATCATTCAGAGAATGTTACTTATACACCCAGTTTTCTTAAGCTTCCCCACTCTCTGTCGGCTCAATATTAAATAGCAAGTAGAGAGATATTTAGAGTTAGGGTGACCTTCTTATGGCATGATGTGCTCTTTTTAAAGGGCAGTTCAGATTTGTTGCCAGAGTCATTATAACCACAGAACTGTCTTGGCTTTGACATCAGATACAGTGAACCATCTGACAAAACGTTTCCGCATCTGTAAGGTGAATGTACTCAAAGAGATATTTTTTAAAGTCTTTTTTCTTGGAAGCAGTAACTTCCCCAACCAAAAGAGCCATTTCTTAAAGGTTTCAACACTGGTTTTGTTTGTCATAGGCAAATGTTGGTTGTTCTTCCAAGCAATGCTCTCTTTACATTGTCATGTTTTATGTTCTATTTAAATAAAAAACCAGCCTCTGTTTTTCTCTAAAACATCACATTTAACAGTGCAGTCCTGTTCTCAATGAACTCTGTGGAGTTTACTTCTGAATAGACCTGCATAAGATTGCAGAACCTTCTGCATGTTGACTCAGAAGTAAGTTTCACTGTTAGGGCTGCCATATTTCCGGAACTGACATCCGGGATGGTGCTTTGTCCTGCAAGTCAATCAAAAAATCACGTTTCTTTGGCATTTTTTTTGAGGGGAAAAGCTTGACAGCTGTGGGCTTTGTCTAAAAAAAGCTCAGCAACTATTGGCACACAGGATTGCAACCTTACATAAACTTCTTTGGGTGTTCTTTTTTTCAGTAAATGTGCAAGCAAGGGTGCAGGGCTGAGGATAGGAATGGTGGAGAATCCTGACAGAAAGAGGAAATTGATGTTGCTTTCAGTCCACAAATGATGCATACACACACCGATTTGCTTTGCATTTCCTTTGCATTGAAATGAGTGGGGTGGAATAACATAAAGACAATGGCCCAGTTTCAAGTATTCTCTGACTGCCAGTGAAGGGCTGTTGTGCTAGCATAGCATGAATGTGGAAAATGGAAAACTTTATGTACTCATATTGGTTCCCCATGCATTTTAGAACCCTGGAACACCACGGTTCTAAAATGTATGGGGAACCTACATCTGTACAGGATGTACAGTTTCCCACTTCAGACAGTCACCCCTCCAACTTGTGAAGGGTGCCAAGAATGATGGAACCAGCATGCTCATTTCCTCTAACCCCCTATATATGTTTATATAAAACAGAATCGGAAGGCTTGTAAGGGTTATATATGATACATCTCTGACTGACACAAGAGTTACCTAAAACTCTTCCTGGCTCATGTTTTGGAAAAGTGGGTGCTGTACAGTTCTCAATGCCCAGCCCTCCAGTGAGGGAGCTGAATGAGGCTGAAAAATGCTTAAGTGTAGCTTTGTCAGGCCAACAGTGTGTGCTAAAAACATGCCGTAATCCTAAAGTAAGGTCTTTTAAGGAAATGAAGGAACATTTTCTATTCCTTCCTCCTGGCCATCTCTAGAAGGTTGAAAAGTTCTACCAAACAATAAGTAATGGGTTTGACCACTTCTGGGCGATGCAAGAAATCAGGCTTGGACCCTAAGAAAAGTTAATTGAATGAAGTTTGAGGAAGAAATTGTTGCTGCCTTCTCCTCTTCCCAGAAGCACCCCGTGTTCCAGACCACATTGTTCATGAGTCCTCTATATAGCAGTGGAGGAGAACTCTCCATCCCGTGGGCCTAATTAAGCCAGCTATCATCTCAAGGGAGGTCAAAAGTCACCACAGGAGTGAAGAGGAGATGGGAAACATTCCTTCCAGGAACTTCCTTGTGATAATTTATCTTACGATTCAGGTCAATGTAAGAAATTGCCAGTAAAAACAACATCAACTTTATCAGAAACAAGTTCAAGCTGTCACCGAGTGCTTTACAAGTTAGACAGGATGCTTATAAACTTTATAGTACGAAGCCTTTAAGGAACTATACAAATTAATCTGTACAGTTAATAGTACTGTAGTTGTGTGCATTTTTCAGCTTGCAACTCAAACTAAATAGCCTGGTGCAATTCCATTGATTCTTTGTCTATTCTTCTTTCCCTTTTTCTAAATGGAGTCTGTACTTGGTTTACATCCAAACTAATGCTGTTGGGTTGCTTCACTTAAAATGCATTAATCTTTAAAACTGATGCTGGATTCCAAAACCCCATGTCCAGCAATTAATTCAAATATGGAAACTGCAGGAATTCATTGAAGGCATGTTAGAACATTTCTCTCTATATAAAGTTAAACAGAGAACACACACACACACACTGCCTTGAACCAACAGTTTGAAGCTTAAGGCTATGATCCAATGACTTGGGAGGAAGCACCATTTAGCTCAATGGGACTTACTTCTGAGTAGACGTGCATAAGTTTATACTCCTAGTCTGTTATCTGGTTGAGGGTGGTGGTGGGGTCATGTTTCTACTTTCTGTGATCTCAGCACTGGGAATTCCCCACCCCCACCCCACCCCCCACAGCAAATTACAGTCACACGATTCAGTTTGGCCCTGACTTCCAAATAAACATGCCCAGCATTGTGCTGTAGGTATATTACAATGTGGAACAGAGACATGCACCCCTAATATGCATTTAAATTTGTGTTACATGAAAAGCAATGCAGTGCAAATGGAAGTTATTTATCATTGGATATATATCCAATTTATGTCATTTCTTCCTCAAGTTAGTGATGTGTGTTAAAGCCTCCTCCTATTGATAGATATTCTCCCCTTGGCTGGGGTGTCTCTGTTTTGTTAATTCTGTGCTGAAGCATACTATGGGCTGTTGAATCAACACATTTTGTTTAATGTGTCTATATCCCACCCAGAAAGAAAATTACAATTCCGTTTGAAAACAAAGCTGTTTACGCACCAAATATAAATAAAGCAGAGTTCTTTAAAAAATTGGAACAAATGTTATTAGAATTGGAGAATCACAAGTTGATTTTACTCGGAGACTTGAACGCAGTGCCAATACCGGAATTAGATAGAAGTATGAAAAGAAGAAAATTCAAGCAAGGGAAGTTACCAAGAACATTTAATAATCTGGTGGAAAATTTAGATCTGATTGATATCTGGAGACATAAAAATCTAATAACAAAACAATTTACACACTTTTCAGAACCGCACCAAAGCTGGGCTAGGTTGGACCAAATATGGGTTTCAAGAGAATTAACAACAAGAGCAGTGAAATGTGAAATTCAACCTAGAACCCTTTCTGATCACAGCTCAGTAACCTTGGAGTTAAAAAACAGAATACAAGGGACATACAGATGGAGAATGAACAAATTCCTTTTTGAAAATGAGGAGATAATTGAGAAGGCCAAAAGAACTTTAAAAGATTATTTTGACATGAATATGAACAAAGATACAAATATTAATACAGTCTGGGATGCCAGTAAGGCAGTGTTAAGAGGATTCCTAATTAATCAGAATAGCTACAGGAAAAAGTTAAGAGAACAAAAAAAAGAAGAAATACTTTATCAATTAAGAGAATGCGAAAGAAAACTAATAATAAACCCAAGTGAGGAACAGATCAAACAAACCTACAGAATACTTCAAACACAATATTCAATTTTAATAGGTCAAGAAGTGGAATGGAGAATCAAGGTATGGAAGCAAAAATATTTTGAATCAGCAAACAAAACTGGGAAACTATTGGCGTGGCAACTACGAAAAAGTAAAAAACAAAATGTGATCAATAAAATAAGAATAGAAGAGCAAATTGTGGAAGACCCTAAGAGAATAAAGGAAAAATTTATTAAATTTTATAAAAAAACTATATAAAAGGAAAAAAGAAGACATAACTGGAATAAAGAAGTACTTAGAAGAAAATAGAATGAAAGGGTTAACAGAAGAGGAGAAAATACAATTAAATAAACCTATAAAAACAGAAGAAATCCAGGAGGCGATAAAAAAAATGAAACTGGGAAAAGCTCCAGGGCCTGATGGCTTATCTGCTAAATATTCTAAAGTTTTAGAGGAATACCTAGCCCCAGTGCTATGTGAAGTAGCAAATAACATTTTAAGAGGAGGTAAAACACCAGACTCATGGAAGGAAGCCTATATTACATTGATATCTAAGCCAGATACAGATAAATTGGACATAAAAAATTATAGACCAATATCATTATTAAATAACGATTATAAAATATTCGCAGAAGTAATGGCCAATCATCTCAAGAAATGCTTAACAAACCTTATTCATACAGACCAAGTTGGATTTTTACCCAATAGACAATTAAAAGATAATATAAGACACATAATAAATATTATTGAATATCTAGACTGCAAGAATGATATCCCTGCGGCAATAATCTTTATTGATGCCGAAAAGGCTTTTGATAATGTATCCTGGCAATTCCTTTTGGGGTGTTTGGAAACAGTAGGGATAGAGGGCACCTTTTTGGAGGGTATAAAAGCTATCTACTCAAGCCAAAGAGCAAAATTAATCATCAGTAATGACTTAACTGACTCTTTTGAAATTTCAAAGGGCACGAGACAGGGATGCCCTCTGTCTCCTCTTCTATTTATAATGGTATTAGAAATTATTGCGAATAAGATAAGAACAACACCAGAAGTACGTGGAATTAAAATCGGGGGGAAAGAATATAAATTGAAAGCATATGCTGATGATCTGATGTTATCATTAGAAGATCCACAAAAAAGTGTACACAGGGCAATAGAATTATTAGAAGAATTTGGAAAGTTATCAGGTTTTAAGTTAAACAAATCAAAAACTAAAATGATGACTAAAAACATCGAAGAAGTTGTGAAAAATCAGTTAGAGGTACAAATTGGAATTAAGGCGGTAAAAAAAGCAAAATACTTAGGAATTTGGCTAACTATGAAGAACATAAATTTTATGGCGGATAATTATTTTGTTACTTGGAAAGAAATCAAAAAGGACCTAGATATCTGGAACAGGATGAAATTATCATGGTCAGGAAGAATGGCCGCAATTAAGATGAACATACTTCCAAAGCTGCTATTTTTGTTCCAAAATATTCTGGTGATAAGGGGAACCACAGTTTTTAAAGATTGGCAAAAAATTCTATCCAAATTCATTTGGCAGGGAAAAAGGCCTAGAATTAAATTTAAATTACTTACAGATAGAAGGGAAAGAGGAGGATTTGCGGTACCAAATTTGAAACTGTACTACGAGGCTTCATGCTTCTGTTGGATTAAAGAATGGATTGTCATAAAAAATACTGACCTGTTAGATCTAGAAGGCTTCAATACCAGATTCGGATGGCACGCATATTTGTGGCACAACAAAGTAAAAGTACACAAAGGATTCTCCAATCATATTATCAGAGGACCATTGATAGAGGTATGGGAAAGAAACAAAAATTTACTTGAAAGAAACACTCCCTGGTGGCTGTCACCAATAGATATTTTAACAACCAAAAAAGTAAATATAGAAGGTGAAAGATGGACATATGAAGACTTGTTGGTTAGAACAGAGAAAGGTTGGAAAATCAAAACTTATGAAGAATTAAGAGATAAATTAACGAGTTGGTTACAATTCCATCAAATTAACGCACTGTGGACAGAAGATAAAAAGACTGGGATGAAATATTGGAAGGAAATTCAAAACTTTTATCAAAAATGTATAACCAATTGTTTGAATGGGATACTAAGGACGAGGAGTTAAAAGAAGTTATGGTGAAATGGGCGATAGACCTGGGATATAATTTGGAATATGATAGTTGGATAAAGCTCTGGAATAAAGATATGAAGTTTACAGCGCGTGTCGCACTAAGAGAAAACATGGAAAAAATGATGTACAGATGGTACATCACCCCTGTAAAATTAGAAAAAAATTATAAGACTGGAGACAAAATGGTGCTGGAAGTGCAAAAATAAGGAAGGAAGTTTCTACCACATGTGGTGGACCTGTGAAAAAATTAAAAAGTTTTGGGAACTTGTTTATAATGAATTTTAAAAAATGTTCAAATACACTTTTGTTAAAAAACTGGAAAACTTCCTTCTGGGGATGATTGGTAATGAAATTAAGAAAGAGGACCAGACTTTATTCCAGTACGCAACAACAGCTGCTAGAATATTAATAGCACAAAATTGGAAGTCAATTAGTATCCCAACGGTAAGAGATTGGCAAAGTAAACTATTCGAATACTTAGAATTGGCAAAAATAACACAAAAAATCAGAGATCAGAAAGAAACAAAGTTTATTAAGGAATGGAATAAATTCATAACATATTTTGAAGCAGATTTTAAAAATCTAAAGATCACAGTAGGCTCAATATAACCCTCCGACGTGCAGAAGTCTAAAAGATAAACTGCGGGGAAAAATATTATATAACCCAAAACCGAGGTGGAGGGAAGTCAATTAGTTATATGTTGTTTTTTGTTCTTTGGTTTTTTTTTCCTATTTAGCTGTGTTGTTTGGTTTATTTTTTGTTTGTGATGAATTTGTCTTGTGTGTATTGGTGTGTAATGAAAATTAATAAAGAGAATGCAAAAAAAAAAAAAAATGAAAACAAAGCTGCCCCCTAGCTGTTTGTCCTATAAAAATAGCTTCTGCACCATTAACAAAGCAATCTAATGAGAATCCCACAAGGAGCCATTGATTGAGCAGAAAGGCAAACAAAAACATAAAAATAGAGTATACGGAGGCCTGAATGAAACATAAATTGTGATTATAATTTACATACTATAGTTTTACATTTTTCCTGTGTTCATCTCTTCACCCCTTGCCTACTACTCTGCAACATACAACGTTCACAATGTGGTGAGATTTAGTCAGCATATTTCTGTAATAATATCAGAAATTTAAGCCTATGATGGGAAGCCACAGTATCATGGCAGGACATAATAACATGAAAATGAAGAAGACATAATACAGGTCAGTTTAATAGATGTACAACAAGAAGGAAAAAAGTTTGCTTTTTTACTTTACTGCACAGTTTTAATAGTGCTGCATTGAAGCTTTCATTTTCACGAAAGATACCGTACTTCAACTTAGAAAAAGGATTCCATTTTTCTTCCCCATTCTTATTCTTTAGAATTTCAGTGGGTGTGAGGATAGTGTGTGTTGTTCCTGGTCCATTCAACATGTCCCCACTTTTCTGCAGTCTCCCCAGTTGCCCATGCTTCCCAATCTGAAAAAAAAGCTTCATGGGAGGAATTACCTAACAAAGTCTTCTCATAGGCTTTGATTGAAGCACAGAAAGCCTGAGAAACTAACTGATCACTGCAGTCACTGATTTTGTTTTTAAGGGAAATACTTCCATTTGATTACACACACACACACACACGCACACGCACACACACACATGCCGCCAACAACTTTCCACATTGACTTACTTAAAAGCAGTAAAGGGCTTTACGTTTTAAAATAAAATAGCAATGGACAGCTACCAGGGGAATGGTGCACTGCTTCCCAACATTCGATTGCTTACGGAAAAGCCCAGTTTGAAGATATCATTTGGTTTTCAGGAATCAAGGGCACCCAGAAAGGCCACAGGATGCAGGCCACAAGAGAGATGGTTAGTAGAATAGAAGAAAAGACAACCACAGCCTCATTGGCCACCTCAAAAGTAAGGTGAGTGCAACAAACCCCCACCTCATCACAGCCAATAAATTTCACCAAAATTTATTCTCCCTTTTGGTGACTTTCAAATACAATTTCTTTTCTCATTAATTGATGGAGAATGATTAAAATCTAGTGGGGGATTTGCATAGCTCTAGTTTTTAATTCTGGCATCAGCAAAAGAACTGTATTGGCTCTGCTGCATGCATTTTACATCACTGCAATGTAGGCTGTGTACCAACGACGATCTTTTTGGAGCAGTAGCAGCAATTTTCTTCTCACTGCTCCCATGGCCTCTATCTAGCTCTGGAAGCTGGATAATATAATGGTGAAATAAGAGAGAGACTCTCAGTACTTGAGCATTTTCCTAATTTTAGCTATTTGTCCTCATCTCATAAGGGCAGTTGGAGTGCTCAGACAACCTATTGATGTACTATCACTGTGGAGAAGGGGAGAGGGGTTATACTCACTGACCCCCATCCCCTTCCCCTGCCCTTTATATTGATTGGGTACTTTGGACACAGCCTACATGCCTACAAGCGCTACATATGGGGTTGGATCCAGAGACGACTGAATAGAACTCTGCCCAGACAGTGTGACTTTCATAGATCTATGTTCCCACTATAGCTCCCCACTATAGCTCCTCACTATAGCTCCCTGCCCTCCCCAAAAAGCGATGCTTTTGAATAGCTTGGAATGGGGCATGGGGCTTCAGTAGGATGGGAGAAATCAGAAGAATTTGACAGACATGCCTTCCCCCTCATTCAATATGCCCTATATATCCAAGCCAGTCTCTCCCCCTTGCAGTTTTGCAGGCTACAGATCATGTGGGCAGTATCTATGCACATGACTTAATTGACACATGGAATTTGGGGAATGGGTTCAGCAAGTGACATCCCAACCTCTCTCTCTCCATACATTGGTGGCATATGAGTATGGTGATGAGTTGGGAAATGAACTGGCAATGATAGCCCCCAACTTGGATGGCTTTAAAAGAGGAATGGACAAATTCATTGACACATTCATAGCTACTAGCCATGATTGCTGTGCTGTGCTTCCACAGTCAGAGTCAGTAATGCTTCTGAATACCATTTGCTGGAAACCACAGGAAGATAGAGTGCTCTTGTGTTTGGGTCTTCCTTGTGGGCTTCCTGTAGGCATCTCATTGGCCACTGTGGGAACAGGATGCTAGACTAGATGGGCTATTGTCCTAATCCAGCAGGCTTTTCTCATGTTCTTAACTAAAACAGATTGCACGCAGCTCTGAGCTCGTAGATTGCATGCAGCTCTGACTTGGGTTATATGTTTTATTTATTATACTATCACTTTTACTTCATTAAAAAAAACTTTCCAAAGAGACAAGAAATACTGGGAATCTAAAAGTAAATAACATCCTTGTTGGCATAGCAGACTTGTTAGTTTGAAAATACCTGCAGAACAAGCAAGCAGATGTACTGCATACACAATGGCTTTGTTGGTGCTGCTTATTACCCATTTATGAGGCAGATGATTTCCTATGACAATGTTTGAAATTTAGCTTCATCGTCTTGGTTAGAGCAGAGCATAATGTTGTTTGTACTGCACTTGTGTTCCTGTTGTTTCTGCAGTGTCCTCTTTTGCACTTAGATAAGGCGTGAGAGTACAAACAAACACTGGGTGGCTAGAAAGAGGACAGTGGAGATGGTCACACGCAGAATGCGTAGAGGTGGCAAATCATTGTGTTTAACTGTTAACTTCCAACTCTTACTATGCGTCTAGCAGTAAATATTTTAGAGTGATGTGATGCTGGAAGCTATTTTGTAATTAATATGGTGAAGAAAGAGATGTATCCTAAGAAAAGAGATGAGGGAAAATGCACATCTCCACAATTGTAAGCTGCTGCCTAATCCTTTTTTTTTTTTTTTTACACCTGAATAAGGCCTTCTACAAAATTGATATTTCTCTCATGCAGATTAAATATAAATTGAGAATACATGCCATATTGAAATTGGATTTTCATAGAGTATGAACATGCTAGGCACCCATCACCCTGAGTGAGTGCGCTATTAATGCACGTGCATAGGAATGGTGACCCATTTTAAGTCTGATGCCAGTTATGTCTAACACTATATGACTAGGTTTCTTTGGCATAGTGTCACTTAAGCTTTCTAATTTCTCACACACCAAATCACTTGGGTGGCTTAATTCAACTTGTGCTGCTATTTTGTTCTTGTATGTTTTAAAGTGCATGTGTGGCAAATTATGGGTATACTTGCCCAAGACCTTCAATTCTGGTCCCTGGGACTTATAGTTCTGTGACGGGAATAAGAGTCTCCTAACAACTCGCAGTACCCTTAAAAAGCTACAGTTCTCAGGTTCCTTCATGAGAAGACATGGTGGTTAAAGGGCTTTAAATGTATGCTGCAGCTGTGGCCTAAGAGGTTCTACTACATGCTACAATCTAGCCAAAAAAAACAGTCTTTTGTGATACATTCAAAGACCTCTTGAGGAAAAGGACTTGATGTTGGACTTGGACCACAAACAGTGATTCACGGTATTGAGAGGAACCCCTTTCTGAATCAACAGCCTAATGCCCTTCACTTTTCCATAAATCAGCATCTGAAGAATCAGAAGATACCACAACCAAACAACCACAACCAAACATGCCTATTGTGACAGCACAGTCTGTGACTTGCACCATGAGAGTGAAATGAAATAAATAAACCAGACCTTTATTCTTGAAAACTTTACCACTGCCACCAATTGATATCTTCCCCCCACACAGCTGCCTCCCCTAAACATATGCTTACACGCTCTGCAATGAAAGCCCAGAGAATGTGTGGGAAACAAAACCATACACCACCCCCTTGATGCATTGACTATCCCCTGGTTTAGTCAACTGAGCAGGGCTGCAGAGGCACTAGCAAACACCAGTGCTATCATAACAGATCTCTGCAATACCATTCTTGACATAAATGGTAAATATAGGTTTTCTGACAGTTGATGCTCACATGTAAATGCAGTTCTTTTAGCTACAGCCATTGCAGAACAAGGAAGGATCTAGGATCTGTGCTCGGTGGATCAGACTAGGCTGGGGTTCTTTTAGTCATTCAAACTCCAATACTCATTGGGACTGTGTGTTTCACAATCGTATCTTCAATATGACTTGGGGCAAGATAACAGTGGCGTGCCAGTTGTTTTGACTGGGCTCTGAAGTAAACAACCAGAGTACGTGGAAACACTGACAAAACTGAATAAGGATCCCAGGGTCTAGGGATGCAGCTTGGTAACTTTGTTCAGCTTTCTAGCATGACAAATGGTTTACTTCAGCTCTTTCATTTCTCAATACATTATTCATATTCATCAACAGTTCTCTTTTGCTCAGGTGTGCAGCGCTGTTGCTTGCTTTGTATGGGTGTCTCCCAATGGATCAGGTATATGGAACCCCTATTCAGATGCATAAACCTATGACAGGCTGTAATGTCTCTTGATTGCTGCTATCAAGCCATTCAATCAAAAAATGCCATCATCTAGCTCAGTCTGTTGCATATGTAATAGGGGCAACAATTGCTGCCAGGACATTTGCCTAAGAAAGAGAAATTTGGTGCATTGTGTGTTCCTTCAGAAGGGTTGAAGAAATGAAAATAATTCCACATGTTCCAGATTAGCTGTATAAAAGACCATACAAAGATTCTACATTTCAAATACAAACATAAGAAGAGTCCAGATGGATTAGACCAAAGGCGCATTAGTCTAGCATTCAGTTCTCCCAGTGGCCAACATAAGGAGAACTATAAGGGAAACTCTCTACATTTTGTTGTGACAAATTCCATAGTTCTGCTATTTACTGTGCAAGTAAGTACCAGGATGATATGATACCATCGTAACATTTTCTTCACGCTATTGCTAAATGTGTGATAAAACAAGTATCATTTACTATTTATTCAATAAATTTATTAGTCATTTTCCAGTTAAGTATATTCTCAAAGTGACTGACAGGAAAATCTCTGCTGATAGATGACGTACCGGCCATATAGTTGTTGATGATGATGATGTTCAAAATTTGCAAAGGAAGTTAACAAACTGCTAAAAATTTAAACTTTTTAGAGATTTAAATTTTAACACTACAATTCACAAAATTATTTGAAATGATTTGTATGCAAAAACATTTTCTTTTATATTTGAGAAAGATAATCAAATATGGTTGCATCACTTATTATTGCAATTTAAAATAAATTTAGCAGTTTCAGGTTTTGTGCTCTTCATTTTTTCTACAAGACATCTGTTTCAAAAATTGAAGTTAGCATTTTTTTTTGGGGGGGGGGGCTTTGCAGTGAAAGTAGTTAGTCTTGCCTAGGGCACAAAATAGCCGGGCTCTGGCACTGTCCAAGGTTATCTTCACACACAAGCAAGAATTGGTTATGATGGCTGAAAAGAAGGCAGGTGCATTAGAGCTTCGATTCAAGGCCAACATTGTTGTGCCATCCATTTTTTAAAGCAGAATCTTTCCATGGAAATGAACGCAACATTCATCTTAGAAACGGATGCTTCAGTTTGGCCCAGGGGGATGTTTAGCAGAAACCTGCTTGGTAGTAACAAGCACCTCTTTATGTGAACATAGTTTGTGTCTAAGGGGGGGAAATGCATCATTTTGTTAATATTCACAGTATAAAAGCACCATTTGCCCTGAGCTATGATATTTATGTGACACACAGAGCATACGAAATGCAATTACATTTGCTATAAATAACTCTTGGATGACATTTACACACCACTGAGTCAATTCATGGTAGCCTTCCTTGGCACTCGCTCTCCAGTACCCATTGATTTCAATGGGACTTTGGAGTATGTGAGAAGATTTATAGCGCTGTGTTTCGTCACAACACTCCACTAACAGCACAATCCTATACAGTCTTCCTCAGAAGTAAATGCCACTGAGCTCCCAACTAAGTGTGACTTACTCCCAACTAAGTGTACATAATGATTGGCTCCATAATGATATGAAATGGAAGGGTTCAACTTAACCCCCAGGAATTGCCAATTCCTCTCTCCCCAACTTTCTAACCAACTCAAATATATGAAACTACAAAGCCTGTGGAGGCCTTGGTAAAGGAAAACTACTATTACGGAAATTGCTTTTAAAAACTCCTTTGCATTTTATGGTTAAAGGAGAAAGAAGAATAGGTATTACATATGCAGAGCATGTACTGTACTTGCAAGCAAAGCAATGGAAGCAGACTATATATTTTATTACCCACCAGAACCAAAGAGGGAAAAGAGCTACCTGATTAGAAAATGACCTCTATTTAATGCTTTTACGGTTTATTTTGTCAGCAGTAGTGTTCACACTTTATTTTTCCAAGTTACTAATTTTCATCCGGGGAAAGGGAGCATTGCAGAAAAGGTTATTTAAACTTCTGTATTCATGCAGATCCACACAGGATTTAATTCTAGTTTTCACTCCTCATAGTGGTTCTCAATGCAAGTCTCCGTCTGGGACCTTGAAAGAGTATTTGTGGTTGTATCTCCTGCTAAAGGAGGAGGCATAGCTAATCTTTTGTCCAAACAAGGCACCTGTTAGAGATGTCCTGGGATAGCAAATGGTTTCTTATACAAACTAATCCAGCCACAATGACTATGTTCTGCACCCACCATGTAGACCGTAAGCCTCTGAATACCTGTTGCTGGGAAATACTGCCACACTGAAGGATGGGTGAAGCTGTCCATCCTCCTATTGAGAAATACTCAACAATATTGTCAAACATTTGCCACAAAACTCTTCTCCATGTTCTACATACTGACTGATTTCAGATGTAAGCCTTAAACACACCGTGGGATGTGCTTCTGAGCAGACTTATCTAAGCCTGAGCTGTAAAGCTGCAGCCCTGTGCACACTTGCTTCAGAGGAAGCCCTATTGAACTCAGTGAGATTTACCTCTGAGTAGACTTACATTAGGCTTGCTGTCTGACTTGAGAGTTAATTGCTCTGGATTGCACCATATTTCCATGGGAAATAGTAATCCACTGTAGGCTCTCAGACGCATTCTGCTTTGCTCTGAAATGGACTCTGATTTAAGTTGAGCTGAGCCCAGGGATTTCCCTGCTGAGGAGTCCAAATCCTGATCTTCAAGTCACATCCAGTTCTACATTCCCCTCATCCCCACCTTCTTAAATTAGGCAAGAACTGTGTTGCTGTTAAAGATTTAAAAAGAATATATGTATGAAACATTTGCACTTTCACATCCAGCCACTTCTCTCCTCAGCCATGACAAGGAACAGCCTATTTTTTTGTATGCAGCAGTCATTTTTCAAGGAATACCAGTGGACCAAAGGCATTCACCATGCTGACGCAGTGACTCACTGCAAGAGCTCACTCAGAGTACTCTAATTGGGTAGAACACTAAAGCAACTGTCTTTTATACGTTATATCCTCTAGCTTTATCCTTGTACGTTGCTATTCAATAGGGTTCGGCTATCTTGTTGGAGCATTGTGCAGGGTCTTGTGGTTCACTTTAATTAAAGCTAATCTCACAGAGCAGAGCCATTTTGGCAGCGAGGACGATAGCTCTTTCATACAAAAGATCCCTGGGAACACAGTGAGCAATCTCTGCACCATAATGGGTGAAACAGAGCTAAAATGCACTGATGCAGTACAGACTTTCTAAGCTAATGCCAATTGACTGTGCTTTGGCATATAGTCTGCACAGCTTTCCAGAAATGGGTAAACATTACAGTATTTTGCTGTGCACAATGAACTAAAATGTCAGTTGTTCTGCCTGAATGTATGTGTGTGAAAGAAGAGAGGATTTAGACCAAATAATTGACTGGAGCCTTTGAAACACAAGTGTTTCTTCATTAGGAACTCCTTTCTCCACCCCCACCCCCAATAACCTCTACATTATACATTCCTATTTATTTATGTTTGAGATTTAATTTATCCTGTCCCTATGGTCCCAATCATTTTTAGATAATAATTTTATTTAGATTATGGTCAGTGTGTGTGTAAGATTTTACTATTGATTGTTTTCCTGTTTTCAAATAGTTCAATGTTTTGTGCAGGAAAGGCTGACTTGATTTCTGGGCACATAATAGATTTTGATGGTTTAGTGATGGGATAACTATTGTAAGGAACAGTCTTACAGGAAGTAGGTTTGATGCCTGAAGAGTTGGCCATTAAACTGGGCACCGGTTTTGGACTGGGAATTACTTCCTTAGTTTCATTTTGAAAGGCTTTTTGGGATTAGGAATTGGTTATTTGAAGTGCTAACCATGGCAAAGTGCATTATCTTCTTCTGGTGAATACTAAGGTTTCCCATTATTTAAAAATTACTTTTATCACCACTGTAGAACTTGTCATGAGAATGTGGATGAGCAAATGCAGAATTGTTGTCATCCCCTGAAATAATATTTTTCCCCTAATTCTATCCAATTAGTTGATTATCCCCGCCTTGCTGTGTCATTCTCAGTATTAACTGGAGCCTCATATCCTCTGTCAATGGTTATGGTTATGGTTATGGGAAGTTGTGTGTTGAGGTCCCCAGGGCCACCCCAATAACTCACACATCACACAGAATTTTTTGTTTAAGGTTTTTGGCATAATTTTGGCCACAACTTTATTAAAATACAAAAATGTGAGTGGTTGCTTAGGCATTGGTTGTGACTATCTGCCCCCACCATGGGGGAGAGACTGACATTCTGCACGATGCGAAAGTCAGAAAAGGGGAATATACTTGGGGGTAGCGACGGAGCAGGGAACCTGCCCTCAGCCCTCCCCAAATGCAACCAGGAGCTCATTGCTATGTCCCGAGCCCCCTTGACAGAGTGGACAAGCAATAGTTAGCCCCCGATTCCTTTAATGGAATCCCTTGCAGCAGCAGCATTAGAAGGGCAGGCACAGCCAATCCATGCCCCTCAACCAACCAAACCATAAACCAATGCCTAACCACAACCTTACAAGTTGTGACGATTTGCTACGCAGTAGGCAAAAACCAAATGGCCCCAGCCAATCAGCCAGATTTACAAAATTCCTACCGGGCCCCTGCCCCAAGAGCAGATGACCCCATGACAGGCATAGCAAGGTCAAAGCGAACAACCCTAATTCTAGGGAGGGGGGACGGGCAATCCGATGCACGGTCGAAAAGAGGAAGCAAGGAGTTTTAGCATTTCTGGCTGGCAATCAACAAATGGCAACATTAACTTCTTCCCAACAACAAGGGAAGCCCTAATCGCATCAGTGGCCAATGATCAATTAGCCTGCCCCCAACTTTGGAGTGTCCTGGCGGCCCCCACCGCAACACGTGCTCTCCATGAAGGAGAACATGCTTTGTCACACTGAATCACAAACAGCTAAACAGCTGTTAAGTGTGAGTTGGAAACCAGGAATTACACCAGGCATCAGAAATGAGGAAGTGAAACTCAAGACTCAGAGGATAGGCCAAGAGTTGGAACAAGCCAAGAGCCAGAATCAGGAAAGACAACAAACATTTGCTCAAGCAAATTCCTAGTCTGAACAGGAAGTCTTGATACCCCTCCCTGTTTAGGTAAGCTAGTGACTAGGTTCAGTGTGCAGAGCCACTTCAGTACCAAGAAATCTTTCACTGCTCAGGGAGATATTGTAACCTGTAGTGTGGTGGTTGAACACATGGCATAGCTGTATATAGGGTCATGGCTTCAGAGTTCTAGACAGCAGTTCCTGAAACAGTGCAGTCCAGGTTTCCAGGCTTACACAAGTTCCCTCACATAGTGGTCTTTGGCACTCCCTACCCTTTACTTCCAAGCTCCGATTTGTCAGCTATGCTCTAAAGTTTAGAAGGAGACAGTGGTGTTGCATCTTTCACTGGGGCATGTGCGTATGTGCATGTACCAGGTGGGACCAGGGCCTGGGCGTGAATGGTAAACAAAACCCACCATGCCAGCACAACCATAGCTGCCCTAGGTGGATGGGTGTGGGACATAGAGTTTTCATGGGACTCTGCTGCACTGAGCTGTCCATGCAGAGGGGAGCCAACACGGCCCTTGGCAGAAGCATCTCCACAATGTTGGCTGGGCGACCATTTAGAGAGGGGGCTGGGGCACAGCGGCAAGGCCAGACCAGGCTTTGGGGCCAAAAAGCCCCTGGTGACAGGCAGTGCAGGAATACCTGCATGGGGGTACCTGGCTCGCAACCCGTCAATATCATGCACCCGGGGCTACACCCCCCCGGCTTTTCCCACGCTATATGAGAGACATACATGGGTGTTTTTTTAAGGCTAAGCGTATGACAACAAAAAAGCAAATACGATGTTAGTATGAAAATGTGACTTTATTTTTTTAAGTATTTAAAAGTATATTTGTTTTGTATTTTACAAGACAGCAGCACTAATCAAGATAAATGTTGTATCTCTTAAATCAGTACTCTTAGATAAAGATGAAGATTGATTGAAATCTGCATGTAGATGGATGAGAAGTTAATCCATATTTGCATAAGTTAATAGTAGTTAGGATTAATTATACACATGTATATTTGTAAATAAATGCATTTTAGCCTCCGGGGGAAATGCAAGTTTTCTAATTTTCTTGATCTAATATTCCAAAGAGATATGAATATTCTCTGTTGCTTTCAAAATTGGAGCTGTCTGTTGATCACTAGTGTCAAGTTAGCAAAATGAAAGGGGTTAAGACACTGTTGCTATCCTCAGTGGGGGAACTGAAAAGGACAAAAGATGGATTACACACCTGATTTGTTTTTTTTTTAAAAAATAATTTTTATTGGGTTTTCACATTTTAGAAACACACACACAAATGAAAACAAAAACAAAACATGTATAATTTCATAACCTTACTTTCTTAACCCCCCTCCCTGACTTCCCCCACCCCCCCTTCATACATCCCAAATCCAATAATTAGCTCAGCAGGTTCTCATCTCTCTTCTTTAACATATTATTGTTGTTTTTTAAAATTAATTCTTATTACTTGGCCAAATTTTACTTGTCCAGTTTTCTTATAAATATTAAGTCCTTTTCTAAGGTCGACCCAAATTCCCTTCCACGAATTTCCCCCTTTTTATATTAAATGTAGGTCATAATAGCCAAACACAAAAGTCATAAAAGTTTTAAAGTTCTGTTCTCCCCTCCCTCCCTACCCCAGTTTCTGTCCCTTCCCAAATAAATGTCCACAAAACAGTTCTTAGCCTGGATTCCTCACATCAGAGGCCTTCAAATCTCTGTCAGTCTCTCTCTGCCAGTTTTGTTGGTAGCCCTCTTTGTTGGTCCTCAGTTCTCGAAGGAGCTCTGGCACAGTCTCGTCAAATTTTCTTCCATCCAAAATACTTGGTAACAGCTGCTGCAACAAGTCAACTGATCTCCCATACTCAAAGAGGAAGCCCCAATCATATTTCTTATTTCTTTTAAGTTCCAGTATTCCAAGTGTTCCAGGGGCTTCCTCTTTCCACTTTCGCATCTTTCGCAGATTGGTAATCCCAAGATCTTCTTCTTTATGTTCTAACAATGTAGGCTTCAGATTGGTACTCTCCTGTAGTTTCTTAACTCCTTCTTCCCTCTCCTCCAGTTCCGAAAATGTCTCTTCTGGTTCAGCTGCAGATTTTGTTTCAGTCAAATCCTTTATGCATTCAGCAGGGTTGCTTGTTTTAGAGTTCAAGGTTATAAGTTGTTTGTTCATAGCCATGCTTTGCTCTTGCAGTATTCCCACGAGAAAAAACATTCTTTCCATCTCTGCCTGTAATTTTCCATCTGTAGCCATTGTAATGTTTCAAAGTTTCCCCTAGGGGGATTCTAGTTACTTAATAGTCCTTTCCCAACAGTCTGTTGCTTTGTTATTTGTAACTACTTTGTTCCCAAGCACTTTAATTCAAATATAGCAAGTTTAGTCCAGAGAGATGTTAAACAATAAAGTCTTTAACTTTAACTGCCCGTTTGACAGCTCCTTTGACAGCTGTCAAACTCCTTGTTCCTTTTCCTCCAGCTCACACACAGGGACACTCCCGGGGGGTGGGGTTAGACAGAAGCTTCTAAAATTCGACTCTTACTCTCCAGCACAAATCTTCTTCTGTCAAATTCATGGAATTAATGTCTTTTAACTCGTACCGGAAAAAAAAAAAAGATCTCTCCACCTTAGTTCTCCGATCCTTGCTTTAAATCTTTTGTAGGTAGAGGGGGTGCGGACTTCCCTTTGGCACATCCCCCGGTCGTACCAAATTCAAAGGTAAAAATTTTAAAGTCCAAATTCCATTCTACTCATGGGTTGTTTCAAGTCCAAATTTCAGGGAAAAAAGTCAGCGCTCTCCGGCCATGGCTCGCGGCTTCGCTCCACTGCAGTAGCGGTCTACTCACAGCACCACGCCACTCTCCGTACCCTCTCCGTAGCCTTTAAAAAGGCTCTTCGTGGGTCGGGGGCGCTTGAGGTGCCCACCGAGTCACCAAGTCCGCAGGCTTCTGCGCCTGCGGTTTCTAAGGGTCCCCGCGTCGCCGTCGCGGTGAGACCCATCTGCAGCAGAGCCGATTCCCTCCGGAGCTCGGAGGGAATCCGCCATTAGCCGATCGCGCTAACCCGGAAGTCCGGATTACACACCTGATTTGCACACCCATCCACTGCCATATGATAGGATAGAAGTGATGAACTGTCCTTTCTTTTAGATAACCTATCTGAAAATCAGTGAAAAGAGGTTTGTTTGATAAAATAGAACTTTCCCGGATTAATTGATGCCAAAGCCCAGGATGGAAGCCTGTCAACTTTGGTCTCCAGGCAACTTGCCCAATAAGACAAAAGAGGAAAATATAGGATTTCATAAGGACTGGATAGAGAAATAAGCATAAAAGCTAGAACAATACAAGAATAATAAAGCTATTCTTTGAGTTAAAATGCATAGCAGAATGGTGATGGATTTTCATGATAGCTTTTAAAAAGAAAAACAATGCAGATTAGTGCAAAAATGTGTCAAGGTAAACTCTGGACTAGAAAAAAGGGGAAATCTACTTGGGCACTAAACCTTCAAACTATAAGTTTAGGCAGTCCTTTAAATTACTTTTTAAAACTGATTGCAGAGGAATTCTAAAAAAAATTAAAAAGCAAAATGAAAAGCTGTGTACAGAATCCTCACTTGATCGTTCTGGATCCTAATGGAGAGCAACTCCTAAGGACAATGAAGATGTTTTGAGCTTGTAAACTCAACAGATTTCTGTGCTGTTTCAGTTTCCAGTTCCTGTAGATATTCACAGGAGAGTCTTAATAGGGAAAGTTCCATCAGAACTATGTTTATTGAGCTGTGGCATATTGCAAAATAGTCTCGAAAGGTAAAAATTGACAGGCAGCAGTAATCTGAATTTCTTTAGAGCTGACTTGATAATTTTGTTACCCTTTGTATTGACAACAAGATCAATAGAATGCCCTACTTAATTAAATATCCCTGAGAATGGAGATGCATATTCTATCATGCATTTTGACCTATCTTGAAATGAATACATTGTAGGATCAGCTGAAGACTCTTTTGGAGCTCTTCACATGGCAGATTTCAGAATAAACAAAATGAATTAGATGACCCTGAAACCCAGAATGATCGTATGATACATATACGGAGTTAAGACTACAACTTTATTAAATGTACAGATCTGCAATAATTTTTTTTAAAAAAAATCCATCCTATATTACAATAAATAAGCAACCTAACTTGGTGAAAGTGATATGAGGAATTCCTTTACCGGGCAACTCCACCTCACTTTGGACTGTTACCCTACCTGTAACCTTCATAGCCCATTCACCTTAAATGCAAAATGGGGGGTGGGCTTTGAGAATTACATCTCCTGCATCCCAACTGTTGATCATTCAGAGGGGTGACTATCACAAGGCCAGTCAGCAACAAGGGGGTAGGCTGGGCAAACATGCCTTCAGCATGCTGGTGCCCTTGAAAATCCTGTCAGTTGTGACAACAAATTAGCCAATCAATTACCCAACCCAGTGGACAACAGTATGAAGTAGGCAAAATAGATAGAAGATAGATAGATATAGATAGATGATAGATAGATAGATTATAGATAGATAGATAGATAGATAGATAGATAGATAGATGATAGATAGATAGATAGATGACAGATAGATAGGAGTACCTGAGTCCAATCAGAAAGCACTTTAAAATCCCTACTCAGCCCCTCCAATGTGTATGGCTAATTTGCATATCCCAGATTATCCATCCTGCAGAAATAAATGGTATAGGCAGGATGCTGTGCTACCAGAAAAGGCCCAGTCCCCATTAAGAGGCCCAATTCCCATTGGCACTAACTTTCCAAGCCAGACCAAGTGTGCCCATATCAACATGGACATACGAGTCTCAGAGTTTATCCTACTGCAAGAATAGCTCCAGCAAGCAGAGCTCACTTCTTTACACATCAGAGCTTTAAAAGTATGGAGTTCACTACCACAAGAGGTGGTGCTGGCCACCAATTTACAGCAGAATCATATATTGTACATATTTTCACAGAAATAAGTCCAGCTGAGTCCAATGAGACCTACTCCCAGCTGTGTATAGCCTATGATAGCCACTCATAGGCTACTCACCCTTTAAAGCTATCAGTCATAATGATTATTATATCCCTGGAGAGCAACAGTGGGAAGGGGCTATTGCCCTCATATCATGCTTCTGGGCTATATCCAGCTAAGTCATACCCATTGAATTCAATGGACATCACTAACACAAGTCCTTTGATTTCAACTGGTTTATTTGACTAGGACTTATTTGGATACAACACTATAGCTGCATTCCTTTGCACACTTCCATGGGAAGAAGCCCCACTGATTTCAGTGGGACATTTGAGTAGACATATCTTAGATTGCACTGAACAGTCATAAACCTGGGTACTTAACTGCAAACCTTACTAAACACATTGAGACTTTCTCCTGAGTAAGCATGCGTTAGATTTCACTGTACGTTTCTAACTAACAAGAAAACATTGCTTTAAGACAGAAAGAATAAAAGGACAACATTGGCTAATCAGAGTATTACTTTTCTGTTTCAACAATCTGAATATTGCTTCTTCCAAAATGTGTTTTTGACTTTCACACTCTAGTGCTCTTGCTCTGCATCAGAGGAGGACATTCATTGGTGATTCAACACAGAAACGACCCTGATATGTAATAGCACTCAAAATTAATGAGTCTTAAAATGCATTCTGATTCTAGCTTCATTCATTTCTATTACAATCCTGCTGTATAGGAAGAGTCCTCATTCTGCTCAAAAACAACTGGCTTGTGCACATATCTGTACAGCCCCACAAATGGCTGACATTCACAGGAGTATCTGAAATCTGGAGGGGAAAAATGAAAACTCACTACAGTGCACATCCTTCTAGTTAATCATTATTGCCAGTCTTATATTTCTGCATTTCTGCATTTCTGTATTTGATTTGGTTTAAGGACAATTAAGTATATCTGAATTTTTTTTTTAAAAAAGTTGGTGCTAGTTCATTAATGCATAATGGAATCTGCTGCAAATGTAGCTATGATGTAGGAAATGTTGGCATGTACACAGAATTGCTGTAAGAAGAGGAACATAGAGTGTATTGTTTTTATGGACAGTGTATGGCAGCATTGAGATAAATAACCCACCTAAACTGCAATCACTGCTGTCACAAGAGGCTCTATCCAGCAAGCCAGATGTTCTTTTGGCTTGATCTTCATTCTTTGTACTCTCATCATTTGTGGCCAGCGATGAAGCATCTTTCTTTCTCAAATCCTACTCGAATAAGCATTGGGAATAAGTGCTGCCAGCCCATTTCTGATCATCATCCTCACTACCACAGCTTAGGGTTCTCCCTTCGCATCTAGAAAAACTACAAACTAATTGTGTACTGGATGTTGCTGATGCTCTGCCAACATGTGCCATAGTGCCTCTGGAACTTACATAGCTCCTGGGTTGTGTCCACCATCTGCTGAAGGGCAGAAGTCCATTGCTCAAAATGTTGTGGACAAAAAGGACCTTGGAAATGCAGAAGACTTCATTCTTTTCTTTCTTAACGGTGGATCTGTCTGTGCTGTCTGATATCTTACATCTAATTTAATTTACCATCACGGTGGTAGGACATGTCATGTTCATGTCTTGGTTCCATGAATTACTAAGCAATTACCAATACTAGTTGTTCTGTTTCCCAGCTGAGCCCCCTAAATCTCAGCATTTGTGCTTCAGACTACACACTGGGTTTGCCCCACACCAGGAATGAAGACTTGACACAGAGATATGGTGAAAGGTTATATGTATTAAAATATAACAAGGAAGATTTGTGCCAAACCAAATGAAAGTGCTGGCAAGTGTGACTTATGTGGAAGAGGAGAAGTTGCCTGTCCTCTGAAGATGACCAGTGAGCCTTTCTTCTTTGGGCTGGAGCAAAACCACCCCCAACTGAAGGTAGGGAGCAACTTCATTCTGGCTCAGATTCTGTGATCTGGCTCAGTGGTGCTGTCAGGAAATGGGAGCCACAGACTAGTCAGTGGAGAAGGGGAAGACTGATTTCTCTGTCATCGTCAAAAGGACTGAAGTGAAGGAACCGAAGTGTTTGTTAAAATACAAAGGTCATTACTTGGAAGTGGCAAGGATCAGGGAGATTAAGGCCAGTGCTTTTCTTCTAGAAAAAAGGTGACAGTTCTGCAAACCTTGAGTATCCCCAGAAAAAAAAGCACTGGTTAAGACTGTATTCAGATGGCAATAGATCCCACATTTGAATGTGCCCTAAATGTGTGCATAAGATTGTATATAGGTCAGTTCACACACACACACACACACACACACACACACACACACACAGTTTACTACAATGTTCATCATCTCCAGCCAGCATGGTCAATAGTGGAAGGCTTATGTAGAGGCATGGTTTGTGAGAATCAGCACTGCCATATAGGGGAGGTTATTCATTCCCAAAATGAGATTCCTGTCACTACCACATGAGCCATGAATAGCCCTCATGTGGAGTTGCTGCATGAGGTGTTGAGCTGTGATCTCAGTGACTGCCCCCATGTGGTCCCAAGATGCCTCAGTGGGAGCTTGGCATCTGTCTGAACCAGAAACATATTGGATAATGAATAGAATTAGCCCAAAGAATGAACATGCCGCTAATAGCCGCTCTTCTCCATTACTTTTGTTAAAAATACCCATCGCAGCATCTAGCTTTCGGATTTCTCACTTAATTTTTTTTCTTCTTGCTAATTTTCTAATTTTTGACATTAGACTCATTTATTCAGTGTAATTTATTTTTTTTGTACTACAGCTTAAATTCTTGGCTTAATGAAAGAAAATTAATAAGATCAGAAACAGCTATATTATTCAATTTTTATTAAGACAAAACTTCTTGCATTAATTTATAGATGAGCTTTCATTATTACTTATGGGAACCATCAAACAGTAGATAGTCTACATTGGAGAGCTGAAATGAAAGTGCTAATAAAAGTGTGATTCAGTCATTCTGGCAACAGAAGGCAAGGTATGCTAGGTGCTTGTGTTGGGCTCCTACAGCCTTAACAAAAGAGGTGTCATCACCCACAATCCTGACAAATGCAGTGCCAGAAAGCAGCCATATGTTATCTGTATTTCCCAGTGATATGTTATCAGTGCCTGAGAACATATATTGTCCCATTTAGACATGTGTATCAGTGTATGGTAGGGACGCGGGTGGCGCTGTGGGTTAAAGCCTCAACGCCTAGGGCTTGCCGATCGAAAGGTCGGCGGTTCGAATCCCTGCGGCGGGGTGTGCTCCCGCTGCTCGGTCCCAGCGCCTGCCAACCTAGCAGTTCGAAAGCACCTCCGGGTGCAAGTAGATAAATAGGGACCGCTTACCAGCGGGAAGGTAAACGGCGTTTCCGTGTGCAGCTCTGGCTCGCCAGAGCAGCGATGTCACGCTGGCCACGTGACCCGGAAGTGTCTCCGGACAGCGCTGGCCCCTGGCCTCTTAAGTGAGATGGGTGCACAACCCCAGAGTCTGTCAAGACTGGCCCGTACGGGCAGGGGTACCTTTACCTTTACCTTTATCAGTGTATGGTATGTATTCCCCTGGAAGCTAAACTGCACATGAATCTTCCTTTTAAAGTCCAATATACCTGAAGGAATGTGCCTGGTTTAATTGTCATATTTATTATAGTTAAGTCATTGTTCCCTGCCCTCACTGAACAATATATTCATTCCTGCTCATATGTTGTTTAGGTAAATGATACAAAGAGTGAACATTCTGTAGTGATTTTAAACAGTGCAGACAGGCCCAGGAACATGCCTTCTGTTTGATCCTGATGGACTGGATTGTTGTGTACCGTAGAGATTTATTTTTTGCCTAACAGTAACTGATCGTAACTTTCTAATATCCCAAGTTTCCTAGTTTGACAGTGGATCTCCCACTCTCTCATAGATTTGTACACTTTTCTACCCATGTGGTAATTTGAAATTAATACTTAATGAATGCCCCTTCAGCAGATAATTTTAAAATCCAAGGATGAAATGCACAAAAGTATAACCTCCCCCTTAATAAGAAGCTAACTGTTATGAGATTTTTTTATGTATACAATGATGGCAATATTGCGCACAGTGGGGAGGGACGGGAGTTGGTGGAAGTGTAGATGAAAAGATGAGGCAATAGTTGAAAAGAGGTGATAGGCAGAGATGGGAAAACTTTTTCAGTTTAATGGTCACATGCTTCTGAACACCCTACCAGGCAGCAGCGGTCATTGGGGCAATGCAGGCAGGCCAACACGATTCACTTGGGTTTCCAGGGGCTTAGCACCACTGCTAGTTACCAAGAAGGGAGGTTTGGGAAGTTCAGCATGGTGCTGGCATCCCATTCTGTCCTTCATCCAGGCAAGCAAGAAGCATTATCAGAGTTCAAGAACACATTCCAGCAAGGCAAAAACACTCAATGAGGATGTAAGTCAGGGACAGTGAGGGGTGTGGCTGGGGAGAATTTCAGGGGTCAGATAGATAGGCCACATATGGTCCCCAAGCTTGAGATGCAACTGAAGGCTATTGAAGAAACTAGACAGACCTACTATATTGTGTGGGCTGTGTCATATGAGTCTGCAGTGGAAAGTGGGGATCATTTCCAAATGAGGAGGAGGAATCTTGCACCAACAGAGTGCAGGTTTTCTCCACCAAATTTTGGGCGATTCCTCTCTGTCTCACAGCATGCCCATATGACATATCTAATATATAGACTTGTATTCCATTCACACTATTGGACACAATCTTCAGAACAGGCAAAAAGGTTTCCCTCATTTTATCCATCCTTAAAACAGTAATATCAATGCCCTGTCAACTGAAGCTTTCTGTTTTTAAGCATTGTGGCATTTTGATTTCTAGATTCAGTATATATTCTTACTTCAGAATTTCATAGAACAGGGCTTATATTTTATACTTACCCAGTTTAACATCTCATATAAACACATCATACATTCAATGATTCCAATCTATCTGCATCTGATCACTTTAATGTACGGCTCAGAGAACATTTTGTTGAGTTTGTTAGATGCTGAAGCTTTTTCTCAAGCTTAAAAATATTATCAAGAAGCCATGTTACAAAATGTTTTGAGCATAATGAGAAATGCGAGAGATTTCCATATAAATTTCAGTTACAAGATGGGTTTGGTGCATTACAGAAAGCAATAAAGGAATGATTTTTGTCTCACAGTTTGAAAAGTACTAATAGAGTTTAGAATTCATTCAGTCAAAACCAAAAAGAACCCCACCAGAAACACCGGAGAGTTGAAAATTGCATCTAAACATATCCATCTGATTAGATAAACAGATGAAATAATACTTCAGAATCTTATTTGCATGATAAGTGCTCAAGAATGAGAAAAAGAGGTCAAAAAGGGGTAACTAATAATCATACTGTTTCCCATTTCCTTATTCAAACCAGTGAAGAAGAACAAGATTAAGTTATAAACAGGACAAGCTGCATTCCCCCCATTGAAATGCTATAATTCCAACATATTTATTTAAACCTTTCTCTTGAATGTGTTTCATTTTTATTTGCTACATCAGATGAACAGTTATGATGATTATACCACTCCAACACAAATGCTATATATCCATCTTTCTGATAAAATATATTAAATGGAAGAACTGTTAGCAGGTATCCCTTTAAGTACAGTATTAGTAGTTTGGGGTCCTATTGAGCTTAAACTTGACCATCCACACAAAACCTATATGGCAGATAGCTTGATATCAGTACATAAACAAACCATGGACAAATGATATTTGTTCTGTGCGAAGCTGATCTGAGTTCTCACCATTCCTCATCTGGTCATGTCTAGTCTTTGGCAAGACTTTAAAGAGTGACTATGGGCTCACCCAAATTATGCTGCTGCAGGTGCAAACTCTTATGTATCTCTCTTTCTTTTCAGAAGGGGTTTCTCATGGAGCATTAGGGTAAATTATGTGGAACTTAAGGAAAACAAACCCCCTTGGGTGTACAACACCTGTTTCCCCTTTCTTTGTTCATGGACATACCTTGAGTCTTGTAAAAGACAGACATAGGAGGTAAGAGATTTCAAGGGAGGCCTAAGCAACACAGGCTATTCTATTTTGTATGAGCTGTGGCGGACTTTGGGCTCTCAGATTTCACCAGCTTCCTGTGCACTCCCTGCGTCTCACATGCCATTCCACAACATTGTTGTGGTGCTCCCTGCAGTGGCAGCTGAACTGGTTGTACCACCCCAAAACCACATCTGGTACGAGTGAAACTTTCAATTTTGGTTTCTCTCAGTTCCGCATGTGAGGACCTAGTGTGAGCCAGTGTGGTGTAGTGCTTAGAATATGAGCCAAGAACCTGGGAGACCAGAGCCAAATCCCCACTTGGCTATAAAGCTCACTGGGTGACCTTGGGTCAGTTACTGTCTCTCAGCCTAACCTACCTCACAGGGTGGTTGTGGGGGTTAAATGAGGAAGGGGAGAATCATGCAAATCACCTTGAAATCATTGGAGAAATTGGTGGGATATAAATACAATCAATCAATCTATTTCCAATCTGAACTTCAGTTCTCCACATTTCCACAACAATTTGCATGTTTGTTTGTTTTTAGTTAGAGAAAAAGATCCTCATGAAAATTTATCTGCAAATTCATCCCAATAAACATTTTTGAATGCAATTTTGCCTCATATACACATTTTTGCAAAGCACCTTCCCCTAATATAGTGCATTTTAAAATACCATTTTCACAAATGTGTGCTTTTTTATGCACACTTTACCCTAGTATGTGCATTTTTGTACACATTACTTTGCTGGAAAACCGCATTGCAAAATTCAGACAAGTGTGACTTTTGAGGGATTGCTGTATTCTGGTTTTCATATTTTTTTTCAGAAAGTGGGAATTAGGTAGGTTTGCATTTAAATGTGAATTGAATTGAATTCCCCCACTCACCCTGTATCTGCAGTTTGAACTTTGTTGTGAACATATAGATTAATTTGGGAGAGATGGGTAATTCACAAGTCTTGGTGGAGCGATTAGTTGAGACCCCCTTTAAAAAAAAAGCAAGACTTTTGAATGAGAACAGCACCTGGGCTTTTCTGGAAGATGGCATTTTCCTTTGAGAATGGCATCTTGTGGGAATCTTAGGCACCCCAACAAAATATTTCTTGGTCAAGCCACAAGTCAGAGTGGATTCACTCTATCCAAACAGTGAAAACAATATAAAGGAACATCCAAGGCAGATGTACTATATGAGTGTAGTAGCTCTGCACCCACTGCCATTCTAGTCTCCCACTCTGGGTTTGAAAATGCACAGGGAACTCCCAGGAATGCAGACTCCCTGCTTCAGGCAGTTGCCTTCTGGCTCAGGTAGGGCAACTAGGACAGCAATCAGGGGTGGGAGGAACCAGGATATTCAAACCTGATGTCCTTCCTTCTCCTTTAAGTCATATATGGGCACCTGAATGGGATTTAGGGATTCTGGGCTGTGATAGAAGAAGTTTCTGACAGAGCTGCTCAGCAGTGGAATGGTCTCCCTCAGGAGGTAGTGGACTCTCCTTCCATGGAGGCTATTAAGCAGAAGTTGGGTGGCCACCAGTCATAGGGTTGGACTTGATGATGCTCGGGGTCCCTTCCAACTCTCCTAGTCTATGATTCAGTGATTCTATGATAAATACACAGATCTCAAGTTCAACCCAGGCTATGTCTATCCTAATACTGACATTGGGAGGGGGGAGTCTCCGTACGTAGCAAGCACTCTTAATAATAAACCAGCAAGGAAGTGACAAGGCACACACACTAGCTTCCTTGGCTGACGTTCTTGTTTCAGGTGCAATCTGTCAAAAGGGATGAAGAAAGGGAGGGGGAAATGGCACATCTGACTACTTCTTCATGACTAACAGGCAAAGGTTGACATGTTAGGTCACTGCCACAGCTTTATAGCCTCAATAGCTTAAAAACGTACTTCTTTCCCTCTCCTCCACTGCTCCAGATTCTTGTTTTGTTTTTCCCTGTGGCATACCAGCACTGCTTCACCCCTGGAGGAAATCACTCAGCCGCTATCTTGACAGTTCCCAAGGCGGGGGCGGGGGATACAATTTACAACTACTGGCAAAGTTTTTTTAAAAGAGATTTCTATTCTGCTTAGCTTAAAATAGACCTCAAACTTCCTCAAAGTTTAATCCCCCCACATAATCTGACCTCTTTAAATACAAGAGTGTTTACGACATTTGCTGTATGCCCGGTGCCCTCCAGGTGGTTTGGTCTGCAACTCCCATGAGCCACTGCCAGTTTTGCCTTGCTGGCTGCAAAGATGGGAGCTGTGGTCCAAAATATCTGGAAAATCATCAGATCAGCAAAGGCTGGAATGAAGCACTTAATGTCCCCACCTGTCTCTGAAATGCGATAAAATCCCCACTAAGGTAAACATAAGGCTATAATCAACAGAGTAATATCAAGGGAAAGGTGTTTTCAGTTACACCACCCGCTGCCTTTGGAAGAAGCTGCTGACCTGAATGGAGATGCACAAAGGGCAGAAATCTATTCAGGCAGCTGAGGCCGAAACATGTGATTGGATAGACTTGATTTTCAGATAATTTGTAAGTGGTAAATAGGTATGGTAGAAAGGTAAATGACCCCTGGATGGTTAAGTCCAGTCTAATTGGCTACGGGGTGCGGCGCTCATCTCGCTTTTCAGGCCAAGGGAGCCGACGTTTGCCCACAGACAGCTTTCTGGGTCATGTGGCCAGCATGACTAAACCGCTTCTGGCACAGGGAAATTCCATTTAGGTGGTAAATAAGGGCACCTGTGCTCATATTTTCCATCTTTTCCTATTGTGTGGCAAAAGTTTCCTAGTTGTCAGAAAAGAGTGGGATAAGTTGGTGGGCCAGTTTGTGAAGTGCAAATGTACCGGTGGGTCAGCTAAACCCTGCCCCAGAGTGGCTGAGAAAACCCAGCCAGATGGGTGGGATATAAATAAAGCAGCAGCAACAACAACAACCTCACTGTTCTTGCTTCCCCCACCCTCTCCTTACCTATAAACAGCAGTGATTCAGCTGTCAGGTGGTCAGGTGAGTGCCGCCAACACAGCACACTTTCTGCTCCTGTTGAAAATTGCATAAGCCATACTATGTGTGTATGCATATAAAATATGTCAGAGACAATCTTCAGGCATTCTTCATGGTTCCTAAGAGAACAGATGCACCATTTGCTGCCAATTTGCTCACCTGCCCCCTGTTTATATGGTTTTGTAAAGTCAGTGGGGAGGAATCAGAGCTGGACCAGTCATAAGACAGGGTGACGCCGCTGTCTCAGGTGGCAGAAGACCCCCAGGCAGCACTCCTATGGGCACTCCATCTGCCACACTGCCCCTGCCACTGGCAGATAAGTGGCACCACCATCGCTGCTGATTTTGGGTGAGATCTCACACAAAATGGGTGCAATTTACCTGAAATTTGCACCACCAGATAGGGTGTGCACAGATAGCATTGGCAGCAGCAAGTATGGTGATGGTGGGAGGGGATACATTGGCAGGTCAGGCTGGCTCTTTTTGTTTCACCTCAAGCAGCAATGTGGGGTGTGCCTGGGAGTTCCATGACACTGTTTACTTATTTGTTTCCCAGAACCATTAGTGTGGCTTCACTGGTACATTTTGTTAAGTACACTTTGCTACAGTTGGAATAGTGCTTTTTTCCATTAGAAAAGTAAAGGTATAGGCATGATTCCTAATCTAGAAGGTATTGCTACCCTTCTCCTTCTGCTCATGAGAATTAACTTGACTAGTTCAGGATGATTACTAGATATATAGCAGGTGTTTGTTAAAATACTGACATTTAACTTCACTGGCTGCATTTACATGTAAATCTAAGATGTAAATTGTGCTTTGTTTGAATGTCTGAACTTGCCCTGGACAGCTAATCATGCTTTTGTAATTTTGTGAATCCGAGCTTGCATTGACTGGGAATTGTTGTATATGCTCAAGTCTAAGATCCTGGATAATCACTGTGTTGTTTTTCTTGCCCCCCACCTCTTGCAAAGTGACAGAAGTGCAAGGTAAAGGTGGGTAGGAAATGGAAATACTACCCCATTCTCACTGGCACCTCCCCATCTTGCATGGCAACAGGCTCCTTTCCCTTTCCAATCCTTCCTTTCAAGCCAACCCAACTAGCTTCGGTGCTGATTTGAAAAGAGGGAATATTTTAAAGGAAATCCTGTCTGATTGACTACCATCTCTCCTGGACTGTACACTGAAAGTACAACTTGACTCTTAGCAGGCCAGCATGGCCATTAAACCTACAGAGAGAAAAATAAAATAACTCTACAGAGGAAACAGAAGAGTATTGACTTTTCTGTCCCGCCCCCCCCCCCCCCCAGCATTGTTATTGGGAAATTATTGCTCATTTCTGCAAAGTACTTAGAACCTATTTGACCAAACAATGACCCCAGATATCTGTCTTCGTGGTGTTATGCAGTCCCAGCATCATTGGTCCAGACATCTCTATGCATGTGTTGAATACAGACTATGGCTGAGGGTGCTAGGTAACAAAGCAGCAGTCACATCAATGTGTGTGAAATGTATGGCAAGCCATCTTTGCTTGCCAAGTAGTCTTTGGGGAAATGATTTGGGGAAACCTCCCCTACAGTGCTTTGCTAAGTCTTGAGGACACTGGTCACTATTGTGGGGGAAGGGGTGTTGGGTGACTATCCCTCAGGATCAGTGAGGGATATTTGTGTGTCGACTGGAAAAGTAGGCTTGTGACTTTTCCACTCTGCACATTCAGCATCTCCCTTGGCAAACAATGTTAAAAAATAATAAGGGGGGGGGAGTATCCTGTGGAGAAGAAAAATAGGTGTGCAGCTGAAGAAAACAATAGTTCTGAAGGGAGGGGTGGCCCTTCTCTTTGTTTTTAAGTGAGGCATTCAGATGTTGCCATCTTAACAGAGTCATTCCCTTTAGTCTACAAGAGGAAGAGTGTCCCTTCAAAGATTGCAACTGTCATCAGTTTTCTTTTTTCAAACAAATACATGTATTCTTGGGAAGGGGAGAATTCGGCTCCTGAATTGTCATAGGCACCTATGCAATCAGTCAAAATGTTTAAAATGTTTTAAATTGATTAGTTAATCAGCTAATAGTGCACATACACATCTATTGAGAACTAAGCCCTGTTGAATTCAAATGCACTTATTCCCAGGAAATGTGTATAGGATTACATCCTAATTGTTAACGGCAAGTGTCTGATAACATCCAATTTTTGTATCTATCCTTAGCTGAACTTTACAAACTTCAAAGCAAATCTATAACAGAATTAGATGGCAGGAATGTTCTGTTTTATCTGCTTGTTGTTTTTAACTTGCATGTTTGGGATGGTGTTTTTTAATCTTTATTGTAAGCCAACCCTGTCAATCTATTCTGAACAGAAGAGTAGGATACAACTATTCAAACAATTAGAAATGACACAAACCAGCAAGGGTTTCAGAAAATGTGAATTTAAGAAACACATGGATTTGAGTAAAGCTTTAAAATGTCAATGTGACCATTTCTGTACTGTTTAATGTTCAATCACTTTTGCTAAACCATGTGCAGTAACGTAATGTAGCCAATTCACATCCCTAATATGGAACCTTTGGTGGAAATTGAATGAGGTATCATCTCTGTGGTGACCCTCTGCTGAGGCTTAATAGGGCAGTCTTTAGCTTTTGTGTGGCTGGGGGGAAATGTGCTTTTCAAGGGATTGAATGTGCCTGTGAAGACTGATGGACACGTACTCATAATGCAAGAAATGGCTCAGTGATCTGCCTTAGACCAAAGATTTACCCAGCCTAGGATGACATCAGCATATAGAAACCAGATCTTTCACAAAAAAACCTTTTCTTTCCTATTGCTTTTCTGAAGCAACACAACTAATGCTTAAAATAAGAAAGTCTGTTGCAAAATTCTTTAGTAGATGTGGTTCAGGATATTTCAGATTTTTTGAGATTATGGTAATGCAGAGTTTAGATCAGGCTTCCTCAACCTCGGCCCTCCAGATGTTTTTGGCCTACAAATCCCATGATCCCTAACTAGCAGGACCAGTGGTCAGGGATGCTGGGAATTGTAGTCTCAAAACTTCTGGAGGGCCGAGGTTGAGGAAGCCTGGTTTAGATCTATATATCTAAGCAAAGAAAAATGGATGGTTAATCTTCCCCGTTTCTACAGTTTTCTTTACATCTCTACGACTACTTTAACCTATCCAGGGCTTATTTAAGCCAGAGGTGTCCTGAAGTTGTCAGATCCCATCTCCCATCAGCCTCATCCAGCAGAGCCAATGGTTGGGGATAATGGAACTGGAAGTCCAACAACATCAGGCGTTTACGTGTGTTAAGCTCTTGAATTTGTTTCCAGTGTTGCAATGCAAGCCTGGAACATGTAATTACAATTGCATATGGGAAAAAAGATTCAAAAGAGAAGGAAGGAGACCAGTCTTTCTATAGATATACAGCTTGCCATTCAAGACTCTGAAATGGAAATGACATGCTTGGAACGATTATTTCCTACTGAGATGGCTGGATGTAGTTTCCTCTGTCCAGAGCAGTAGGTCAACATGGAAGGAGGAGGAGGGACCTGAAAAATTTAAAACCATAATATCTTCCACTCCACAGTGGAGAGAAATACACTGTTGAATATACCTTTTTCTGGCCATTCAGAAAAGAAGTCAAGAAGCTAAGCCCTACAATGTTGGGTTCCACTAGAACAGATTTTGAGGGGCACTGATTGTTGCTAGGGGTACAAGGGAATGGGCAAATATCTCTCCTTCCTCCAGAACCACCATTAGTGAGCACCTCCTGTTGGAATTATGGTACTAGGAACACCAACTGGATGTTGTTCTCTGTGTTCGTCTATGACATCTCATTTGCACTTACAAGTCGGTACCTGGTTCTGTCCTCAGCACATGTGAACCAGCCTGATATCTAGGAATCAGATATGTGCTTCATATGGCCTCCATACTGCCCATATCTGCAAATGGTATATGTTCCCATAAAGCAAGATAACAAAGAATTTTTCCCAGATCATGGAGTCATTTTTACATACATTGTTGTGGACTTGCATTTTAAATGTCCTTGAAAACTGAACTGTTTGTTCAGTTAGCGGCAACCTGACACTCAGTGGGAATAGTCTGCAGCAGCAGCAGCAGGCTTTAGAGGGCTATCTTAAATTACAGATTCATTTTAGACAGAAATTTCGATCATTGCACATTATATAAAGAATAGTTGGTTTACCATAATTTCAAAAAATAAATAAATGAGGCTATAATTGTTCCAGCCATTTTGAAACAGTTCTGAAAATTGTAGCAATAGGTAGACGGTGCCACTTGAATGTCACCAGATTTGACTGGGTTTTCTTGTTGCCTGTACTTTTTATGATATTTAGGCCTCATCACTTTTTTATCAGTACATCTAAGTGCATGCCAAAAAATATAAAGTGTGAATGTAACAAATAAGTGTTTGAAAATGTGTACCTTGCACTTACTCATCAGAGAGCTGGCACTGGATGCAGCTTGGGAGGTGGGTGTGGGTGAATGTTAGGATTCTTGATCCCTATAACACCACTCAGGCAACCTCAAAACTGCAGAACAGCTCCTTACTCTAGGTTACACTTGCAGTGTGTGTGTGTTTCTCTTCAAAGGATCTGTTTTGTCCAAATGGCCAAAATACTCTGAAATTTTAGAACAAGAAAGCGGTGAATTTAAACTACAGAGTTTTGAGAAATTAAAGCCCAAAGTGCGAGATTGGCTTCATTATTACCAAATAATGGAAACTTTTAAACAAGACAGGAAAATTGGCTTCCAGGTGGAGAAATCGAAATTGGAAACAGAATTGCTAGAACCCAATACTAAGAATGTATCAAGAATGTACAATTTGTTGCTGAAGTGGAATACAATAGATGAGACAGTTAAATCAGCCATGATTAAATGGGCACAGGACGTTGGTCATGACATTATGTTTGCTGACTGGGAACAGTTATGGACCACTGGTATTAAATTTACGGCATGTAATGCCCTAAGAGAAAATATTATGAAAATGATTTACAGGTGGTACATGACCCCAGTTAAGCTTGCGAAGATTTATCATCTGCCCAATAATAAATGTTGGAAATGTAATGAGACTGAAGGTACCTTCTTTCACCTTTGGTGGACCTGCCCAAAGATTAAAGCCTTTTGGGAAATGATTTATAATGAAATTAAGAAGGTACTTAAATGTACTTTTCACAAGAAACCAGAGGCATTCCTCTTGGGCATGGTCGGCCAATTGGCATTAAGGAAGGATAGGACTTTTTTTATGTATGCCACTACAGCAGCAAGGATTCTTCTAGCAAAGTATTGGAAGACACAAGAACTCCCCACACTGGAAGAATGGCAGACGAAAGTGATTGACTTTATGGGACTGGCAGAAATGACCGGCAGAATCCGTGACCAAGAGAAGGAGACGGCGGAGGAAGACTGGAAGAAGTTCAAAGCTTATCTTAAGAACTGTTACAATACCGATGAGTGCTAAAATGTCAAGGGGAAGGAAGATGCAGAATTGCAGCTGAAAATGTTTGAAGATTTAAGGTGAAATTGAGAAAGATAATAAACTTAAATTTAATTGGCTAAAAGGGTTGCTGAAAAACTGTAAAATAAGGATGCAAAAAGGGTGAGGTATGGGGAAGTCCGAGAAAGGAGGCTTATGAAAATGAGGTTAAGAATTTATATTTGTGTGTTTCTCTGTATTGGTTGATGTTTTTATGTTGTTGTTGTTGTTTTGTCTTAAAATTGGAAAATTAATAAAAATTATTATTAAAAAAAAAACAAAGGATCTGTTTTGTTTTTACCATGTCAGCTTATATATCTCCTTCATACACTTTTTATTACTCCATTTTTAATTATTCCTAGAATATATTATTTCCAAGAGGTAGCTATCATTCTGCAAGCAACATATTACCAATAATTTTACACAGCCTTTCTATTTATTTATTTTTTAAAAAAGGCCTTTTTGTGTGCAGGAGAAGTAAAACCTTCACATTTTGCAAGATCTCTCTGTGTATTTGTATAGACCTGTAGATATTTGAAGGGGGGGGGATGGGGACTGAACTCTCTTTGGACCCCTTCCTGATAGTCTGGAATATTCCCTTTAAAATATCAAATGTGGGGTGTATTTTCACCCAGCCAGCACAGATGCTCATTTTGTAAGAGGCCCTTCTGGAGTGTCTTCTTTTTTACTTGCTCTGCCAAGTACTTACACCATTTGTTGGGATCTCTTTCACATTATGTACCACAATTGTAATAGGCTGCCATATAGACTGCAGCAGTGGAGTTCTGTATCTGGGCTCCAAAAATGATTGCAGTGGACTATTGGGGTCTGATTTGGGAGGCTTTCATGAGCTGAACAGTGACTGATCCAATGTGTGGTCAAAACGGCAGACCCTCTTGTGGCCGGAGATAACAGTTGTATCAGGAAGAGGCAGCATGTATTATGTTAGAAAGCAGAATGGATAAGAAGAGTGCCAAAACCGACTGTTAACTCCTGGGAAGCAAGAAAAGGTTTAATAAATTTGTTTTCTTCTTCCCAATTCTATGAAGAGCAAAGAAAGAAAACTCTGGTGTTTTTTCCATAAAACAAAAACATTTAAGGCCAAATTTCTGCTCACCGAGAAAACAAATTTTAAGCCACACATTTCTATTGTTGCATAAAGTTCTGTTTCTTTATCATAGTAATTGTAGGGAAGAGAGTGTGTGTGTGTGTGTGTGTGTGTGTGTGTGTGTGTGTGTAAAAATCAATGCTAAGTATGCTTTTCCCAGAAATGGGGAAATGAATAGCATTTTTGAGTCAGCAATTATTTTTGAGTCTCTTTTAATCTGGCTTTCAAAGACAGCTTCCATTGTTCTGTTCAAAGCAAAGGAAGCTCTTAACAAGCTATGTAATGTCAAACTTTACTCTCCCCCCCCCCCATATAGTAATGAGCAAGGAACCAAAATGTCCCAATGTGAGGAATTTGCTTAAGACATAAAAGCAAGCAAAATTGCCCATCATGTGCCATAGGTGTATCTAGAGGATGGATTGAAAACTGCAAGCTCTCCTAAGAAGGGCAATATGCCCCTGTGCTCTTGCTGCAGAGAAATGGATAATCTGCTACACATGTGGACTCCTTGTCAGTGAGAGCCAGAATGTAAATGCTCTTTGCAACACTACATCAAGTACACAGCTATGCTTTTTCACAGATGGTGAACATCACTGTTGCACTATGGGAAGCAGGACTGCAATGGGGGCCAAACCTGCTGACCATGCCTGACACTGAGGGAAAAGAGACGTATTTCTCATCATAGGACAATTATTTCCACCTGCCTTGCCCCATCATCTAGCCTTGAGAGCCTTCAAAAGGCAGTTGCTTCCAGAATAACTCTGATATCTGAGTCATAAAATACAGGCACCCCCCCCACTTATGCACATTCAACTCACGTGTGACCGCGTCTATGCACAGTGCCAGCAAATAAATAAATAGGATCATACTAGGCAGAGAGAAGTGGTGGGAGAGAGCTGGAAAGTCCTTGTGGCTTGTGAGGAGGCCTTCCCTGGAGTGCAACGATGTCAGCGAGGGTGGAGGAAGCCCTGAAGACACTTGAGGCTCAGTGGAGTTTGGTTTAGGCTGCTCAGCCTCCCTGCCTAACTGCTGATGTGTGGGGTGGACCCATTGCAGTGGACCCATCCTACTTTTGGATGTTGAAGTTATTACATGTTTTTTTACTTGAAATATTGTTTCGCTTTATGCTCACTTAAATTCCAATTTATGTTAAATAAACTATTAAGTGTGTGTGTGTGTGTGTGTGTGTGTGTGTGGTATTATGCTGTAGCGATACAATTATTCTTTTTATTATGCATAGTTATTGTATCACTGTATTTAGACTGATAGATACCTTCCCAAATACTTATCAACTTGGTAAAGGTAAAAGGACCCCTGACCATTAGGTCCAGTTGTGACCGACTCTGAGGTTGCGGCACTCATCTCGCTTTATTCGCCGAGGGAGCTGGCGTACAGCTTCCGGGTCATGTGGCCAGCATGACTAAGCCGCTTCTGGCGAACCAGAGCAGCGCACGAAAACGGCGTTTACCTTCCCGCCGAAGCGGTACCTATGAGTCCATAATATAGTTAAGATTGTGGGCTGTATTCCATAAGGCCATCCTCTCAGTGCAAAGACTTCCACCTGTACAACAATACTTTCCCTTCCCCTTTCCCATACCCAAACTACTCAGGACAGTTGAGGGAACCCACAGAATAGATCTGGGAAGAGGAAGTCCCCTTGGGCAGACAGAAGTCCTTGAACCAACAGGACTATTTGGTTGCATACAATAAATCCATGAATGGATTTATTTCCTTTCCCCTGCAGTGAATTGTGGGGAGGGTGCTTAATAAATGAATGCTATTGCAAAAATTGGGATTCACTATGCCATAATCTCACCATTTCTGATGATCGCAGCCACTCAGGTTACTTTTTCATGACTAGTAAATGCAAAGCCTTCCTTTTATTGGCTCGCCACTTCTGTGTGTCTCAATCCATCTCTTTTCGATTACTTTTTTATTACACATTTTCTCCACCTGTATACAAGAAATCTTCCTCGGTATACACTCTGACTTTTATCACCTATATTGCTCCTTCTAATCTCTCATTTAGATTGTGTCCTAGGCTCTTGACAGATTTTGCAATCTGTATTCTTCAGCATACATTGGATGCCTGACCTTTTCCAAGGGTTTGTTTTGTTCTTCTTTTACTTCATGGCTACTTCCTCAAATATTTCATTTATTTGCCTCGGAAATCTCATAATGTGGAAAGCTTCTGTTAGGCATGATAGAATGTTGATTCTCAGAAGGTTCGTTCCATTTTGAACCTTCAGTCATTGTATATTATTTGAGGTGTGTGTGTCTCCCCCACCTAACAGTTGAAGTTTTCTTTAAATGTGTTATTTATTTATTCTTTCTTTCTGCTGTTTTATTCCAAGGATTTTAGTTGAAGGACACATTTCTGGCTGGAAATCAAGCAACTAAAACAAAAACTCATGAAGGCCAAATGTTGAAATGTACAGTGTCAATTTTATGAGAAGCCTACCTTACTTTCTTGATCTGTGTGCACACATACCTGGAAACTGACCAGCCTGTCATTTTGCAGCTTTGTATGGAAACCAATAATTTGCAAACACATTTGCACTAGTGCAGCAAGGAAGAGCCACATGTAGGAAGATGCTTTAATGATGATGTACCTGCATATTTCCTCTGGAAGTATGCCAGCATCATTGTTTTCGGTGCCTGTTAAAACCTACATTTTGTTTAGGCAAGCCTCCCTAGACATGCAATCTTACCAAACAATTTTATTAACTATATTTGTTTTTAAAACAGATTATTCCATTTTTACGTCAACTTGTTTTTAAGGTTTGATTTTATGAGTATTTTTAAAACTGTTTTATGTAAAGGTTTAATGTAACTTGTTCCTGATGATCAAGCAGTATAGAAATCTTCCTAAATAAATAAATTTGCACTGAATTTCTGGATCCCACCTGAACAACAGATGTGTACATTCCAATTCTGCACCACAGTTATTGGATGCTACAAGTAGACCTGGGCTGGAGTCATTAATTAAGTATCCAGGTCTTTCCCTACATGAATAATATGGAAGTTACATAAAACCAGAATTTTGATTAAATTAGCAATTCCATTATCACAATTCTATATCCTGATTCACAGTCTGACAATCATATGTTAATGATTTGCCCCATAAAAAATAGAAGCTATTGCATACAAACAGAACAGCACAAAAATTATAGAGGCAGAGGAGACGTCATTTCGGAGGACAGGAGAAGTTGTTATGATATTTCAATCTCATCTTCCCACAGGATTTCTTTAAAATGATGCTCGAAAAACCTGATCCTAATTACAGATGCAAGGCACCATTAGTGTAAACTGAAATTAGAACAGTAAACCTATCTAGACAGCTGCACTCTAAGGGGTATTTGGTCTGAGTTTTGTTACAGGAAGCTCTCAGAGTTCACATCCTGTTTCACCTGGCTTAAAAGCTTCTGTATCCTGGTCATATTCCTCTAGAGAACCACTAGGGTCCAAAAATACCCTCTTGTTAAAAATATGCAGGGCATGCTTTTAGAAAAGCTCAAGCTTGCAGCTAATGGTCCATGTTCCTATTGGCCAGAAGACTGGTGAACAGTTCAAGTAAAAATATCTTGAACCACTTGAGGGACATAGGTAAAAAGTTCATATTAGGTTGTTAACGTCAAAACGCATTGGCAGATAGAAATGAAAAGTTGTGCAAGTGCAAGAAGCTGCAGACTTCAAAAATGTGTTATAAATGCATTCCTGTTACTAGCATCCTCCACCCTATCATAGTGCTGAAAGTCCATGTTTTCTTCCTAAAGACATTTACAGAGATTATCTACCTTCAAGAGAAGGGCTATTTATCAGATAGTTCCTTGAAATGAAATTTGGTTTCCATAAGCATCTACTACTGAACCCTGTTGCACAGGCAAATGGGGATAGGCTCTCCCAACAAACCTACTTAATTCACACTTTCCAAAACAATATGTGAACTGAAGCACAAACCTCCTTTGAAATGTGGATTTCTCTGAATTTTGCAATGCAATTATCCAGCAAAGTAATGTGTGCAAAAATGCCTAGACCTGGGTAAAATGTGCATTAAAATGCATTTCAGGCCAGTTTGGAGTGTAGACAAGATGGGGAAATAGAATCTCCTCCATCCCCTGCAGAAAATGGACCATCATAGGAAGTCCAATGTAACATTTTCCTGCAGGGAGGAGGGGATCCTCCGAAGGGATTTACCAAACATACTCTGATGGGTGGAACCATCTACAGACCCTGCCCCTACTGAGAAACCACCTGCTGTAGTAATCACCTATTGAAAGAAGCTTTGGCAGATGCATAGCCATTAATCTTGTAATGTCTCACAAAGGTAGATGCAGAAGGCCAGGTGGCTACGTCACATATATGTTACAGAGTTGCTGAGGTGCTGAAGGCAGTCAGAACAGAGGCATTTCTAGTGTAAGGTTACCAGATTTTTTTCAATGAGTCCAGGGACGCTTTAAATAAATAAATAAATAAATAAATAAATAAATACCACACATTCAGGACATTGATGCTGCAGAGATGGCGATGGCAGAGGGTCGGCCCACCGCCTTGACCTCAACCGCCACTTTTCTCCTTTCTCCAAGGCTTCTATCTCATTTCTCCATGAGCCTGGGCAGCCCCTGAGTTGTTGGTTCTTCAGTGGTGGTGGGGAAGGGGTGTGCAGTGGGTCAGGCATGGAAGGCAGAGAAGGAGGGCCAAGAGCGGTGGCGACGAAGCAGCGCGATGCCTCCCTTCCCATTGAAGCAGCCCCAATCCCATTCCTACTTGCGTGCAAGCAGGAGGGGGTGGGGATTCCTCAGCTGGGAAGGGAGGCTTCCCGTGGCCTAACTGAGAGATCCCTGCCCCCTCCTGCTTGCACACAAGTAGGAGTTGGGATGGAGCTGCTCCGAAAGGCTGTGTGAAGCCTCCCTTCACAGCTTAGTTGTTGGGGTCAGGGAAGGTGGAGGCAGCCTGGAAGCTGCATCTTAGAGCCCCTGCACCACCATCATATGGGGACTTCCAAACAGCTCCTGAAGCCAGCCAGAGCCAACTGCTCTGGGCTGTTGAGACTGCCACTGCTGCATTTCCTGGGGACATTAGATGGGGACATTCCGGGGATGGAATTTGTCCGGTGACTTATTCGCAAATCTGGGGACTGTCCCCAGGAAACAGGGATGTCTGGTAACCCAATTTTAGTGGAGTAAATAATGACTCAAGCTGGCAAGGCAGAACCAAAAAACCTCAAAGCACTCACTGTCTTATTTCACTCTGATAAATGCAAAGACATCTTGAAAATAATGCCTTGATATTTCACTGTTACACTATGTTTTGATGAACAACGGCACTGAAATTACGAAAAATAACTTCGCTTACAACTAACTTCTCAATTGAAAAATAAGCTTGTAACGACTGGTTATCCCACTCTCCAGTCTACATTTATTTGCTAATTGGCCAAAATGTGCAATTAGAACAATTACAGTTCATTTTAATCAACCCTTTGTTTTATTTCTAGGAAGCTTCATTTGTTATTTATGGGGTACAACAGATTTGCATGCTGTAATAACAATGGGTAATTAATAATACATTTTAACAATCTTTTCTCCAAAGGGTTCGATCTAAAATCTTAATTAAACAGAGCATAGCATTTGATTTTGTCTCACAAAAAGAAAAGAAAATATATGGAGAAACTTTTGGAGAAAGGGGAAGTCAAGGGCACAGTGATTTTTATGTTTTAATAACTTTGAGGTAAACAAAATAAAATGAAAATTGTTTCTCACTTATGCCCAGCTGCATCCCACCCCATCCAGTACAAATGAAGTTGTCTCTTTTAGCACTAGGAATAGTTTCATATTTTAGTTTGGGGCTTTTACAAGTTACACAAGTATATATGGAAAGCACTTTTGTGCAGGAATTAATGTGACTTACCTCTCCCTTCTATGTAGGCAGGCACTATCCAAATTTTGGCCATCCACATGCTTTTAGACTATAATTCCCATAATCCCTCACCACTGGCCACAATAGTTAAAACTACTGGGAGTTGGAGTCGAAAAGCATATGGAAGACCACAGGATATCCACCTTTGTGTTAATCATGTACACAAGTTTGTCACTGGTTTTGTACTTGGTAGAGAAAAATCGGGAATCTTTAGCTAGTGGCTTTTTAGCAAAAGCTAAGGACTCAGCAGGAAACACTACTTTCACACAGCCCTTTCTATATGAACTTTTCATACCAACCATTGTTTAATATACTACTTTTTTGTTCTTTGGTTTCTGTCCATAAAAATGAGAGAATAAACTGGTATGCCACTGCTTCGCACTGCTTTCTTTTTTAAAGAGCTGATTTTATAGTACCTGCTTATGACAGTGGAGCTTACATATAATATCCCTCTCATCTCTCCTTTCTAGTAGCAAGGATATTCTAAGTGAGATACCTAGCCAGAAGATCTCAATTGTTCCACTTGGTTCTGAGTTTAACACTGAATGCTGGGTGTGTATATTTTTTACACAATTTTTCAGTTCATTGAATTCACTTGTTTCTTCTCACATCATATATGTTGATAAAATGTGTCTACTGCTGGGTGCACCCTTGGTGCTGATTCAATGATATCCCACATCTTATTTCAGGAGCCCTGAACATAGCTACAGCAACTTATATGGGAGACCTTCAGTGACTTTCATAATCTCATTGATGCCATTTGACTCTGGAATTCCTCCCAAAGTTGTACGTTACTACACCCACTCCCCCAAGGAAATTAGCTGCCTATATGCTTTTATGTAAGTTGTAATAGAGAGCTATGGGGTGCATATATTTACCTTCAAATAGCCATTCTTTCTGAGTCTTAAAGAAAGTTATCCAAATCTGTCTTCCTCATCAAAGACTAATGGTGTCCTTAGGGAAGCCACTGCTGCATATTTTCTTCCCAGGTAAGGTTTCTGCTACATCTAATTCTGATATAACACATATTGATATATAACTTAAAGCATGTAGTAAAGTGTCCCTAAAAGAATTTAGCCGTGCTCTTTAACAAATTACTTGTGACACAATTTTGATGTGACACATACAAAGTTAATCTATTCCTGCAGGTTAATTTTGGAAAAGGAAAAGAAGTGAAGAATCAAAAGAAGATGATGTCTCAGAAGGTTGCGGGTGACAAAGTCATACTCAGAGTACACCCATTGAAATCAACAGACTTAAATAACTAATTAATTCTATTAAATTCAATAGGTCTACCATCACATCCAACCCACGGGATGGAATTGGATGAAGCAGGCATAGTGTTCTCTGTTGCTAATGGCTTTAGCGCATAAAATAAAGGAGTGACATTGACATTTTAATGTGTCACAATTGAATTTGCATTACTGGGAAATCTGGTAATCTCTAAAAATCAGAAGGATGGTTCATAAAAATATATGTGCCCAAAATAGATTGCTTTAGGTTATAATACATATCTGGAGAGCATGGCAATATTTTCAGTTTATGGTTGTAATGTCAGGGAACTGCCATCGGAGAGTCAGGTGGTGGAGGGGCTCACGGAGGCTAGGAGACCCTCGGATGCAGAGGAAGGAACCAGCAGGGGGAGAGAGAGAGTTCATGGAGACACTCAGTCGGAGGGATGGCTCCAGGAGACTTCCAGTGAGAACAGCGGGGAGGTCTCAGGACCTCCTCTGGGTATACCTACCCCTCGCAGGAAGCTGTCACGCCGAGAATCCCGAAGGAGAGTGTCCGTTAAGGAACCCTTATGTTGGCGCAAATTCCGGAAACGCCCACTGACAGATTCTGCCAGCGATTGAGGGAGTCATGCTTTGAGGGCTCCCGTTAAGGCAGAGCTTTGAAACCTTTGCAAAGCTCTGAGGGATTCAGCTTTTACGCACAAGCAGCTCATTATCCCATCACAGCAATCTGTCAGTCCCTGAAAGCCGCTTGTGCAAAGGAGAGGCATCATGAGTAACCCAACCGAAGCCGGAGGGGCAGGTGGAGCTGGAGCGGGTCCAAGTCTGGAGGAAAGATACAGAGCGTTGGAACACCAGCTAGCACTGCAAATGGCGCGGCTTGAGGAGAGGTGGGCTCAGGATGAAAAGGGGAAAACCACCCCCATCGCAAGGAAGGTACCAGGGTTGGTGCAAAAGTTTGGGGGTGACCCAAGAAATTACCAAGCCTTTAAGACAGAGATGCAGTACGCCCTCAATCTGCAGTTTGATGACTTTGCCGATGAGGAATCGAGAGTGGCTTTTGTGATTAGGCATCTCGAGGGAGGGGCTAGAGACTGGGTGAGGCCCCTGATGGCAGCGAATAATGACGCCTTAAAGGACTTGAGAAAGTTTTTCCTCGCGATGGACTTGATGTTTTCCAGTGAGATTGAACAGGGGGTGGTGCGCAGACAGTTGATGGCGTGTAAACAGGGGAATCAGTCCGTCCGAGAGTATTGGACACAGTTTACCATGCTGATACATAAATTGGGGTGGGACCTGTCTGCGGAGCCAATACAAATGCTGTTTGAAGAAGGGCTATCCCCAGCAGTAAAAGACGAACTTTCCCGCGCGCCCCGTCCGGAGTCTATGGATCATCTGACCAAATCCGCGCTCGCGATTGGAGCGCGCCAAGAAGCAAGGGCTCTGGAGAAGCGGGAACGGAGAGGAGAGCGTTGGAGCGATTTCCGCATTCCTGAGATGCCGGAGCAACCTTCCCCGCCTGTAGAACCGATGGAGATTGGGGCAGCGCGCGCGCGTGGAATTTCAAACACCAACGAAGGGCGGAAGGAGGGAAAAGGCGCCAAAAAATGTTTCCTCTGCCAACAGCCAGGACATTTTGCCAGAGTCTGCCCTCAAAGGAAGGGATGGCAGGAGCTGTTGGGAGTGAGGAGGAGGGGGGTAAGGAGCAGGTAAAAGCCAACGCCTGGCTGCCAGCATCAGGGCACAGCAGCCAGGCCAAGGATCAGTGAACGTGCCCAAGCCTGAACCCCCAAGAGCAGCTCTAGTCATAGAGGTGTTGCTAGAGCTACCCAATGGACATCCGCTAACGATAAAAGCTCTATTAGACTCAGGCAGCTCCTGTAATTTCATGAGTAAGGAGTTTGCAGCTGAACACCAATTACAGACGCTCCCCTTAAGTAACCCTTTGCAGGTGACAACGATTGATGGGAGGGAACTGCTGGGAGGAGAAGTGAACCAACAGACTGTTCCCATGATAATGAAGGTGGCAAGGCACACGGAAGTGATTGCGTTTCATGTGGCCACACTGGGAGGAGCGCCCATCATATTGGGAATGAGCTGGCTGGCGCTGCATGACCCGCTAGTGGGATGGCACCAGCGGATAGTCTCTTTTGGGTCAGCTCATTGCCTAGAACACTGCAAGGGAAGGGAAACTCAGGGGGGAGCCATGGCCACTCTGGCAGGGATGGAGGTGGAAAAAAAGGGGAAAATACCACAACAATACACCGACCTGGGTAATGTCTTCAGCGAGAGAGAAGCAGATAGACTGCCCCCGCACAGACCCTTTGACTGTCAAATTAACCTACTCCCAGGAGCCCAGCTGCCAGTGGGCAAACTGTACGCCATGTCTGACAGGGAGATGCAGGAGTTAAGGGAGTTCATTGACAAGAACCTGAAACGAGGTTTCATCAAGGAGTCACGAGCGGTGGGGGGTAGCCCAGTTTTCTTTGTGGACAAAAAAAACACGGATAAACCCAGGCTTGTAGTGGATTTCAGGGCTGTAAATGCAGTGTCAGAACCAGTGGCTTTCCCCATGCCCAGAATTGATGACATTTTGACACGGGTGAGGAAGGGAAAGATTTTTACCAAGCTGGACCTGAGGGGGGCGTATAACCTGATACGGATGAGAAAAGGAGATGAATGGAAAACTACCATGTTCACCCCCTTGGGGGCCTTTGAGTATCTCGTTATGCCCTTCGGATTACAGGCGGGCTCAGCCTGCTTCCAATCCTTCATGAATCACGTCCTGGGACCTTTGCTTTACAAGAACTGTGTAGCATTCTTAGATGACGTGTTGGTGTACTCAGAGAATGAGGAGCAGCATGTGCGAGATGTCAGGGAGGTACTAAGCAGGCTGCAAGCAAACCAGCTGTGGGTAAAACTGGAGAAGTGTCAGTTTCATACCAGAGAGGTGGAATTCCTGGGGTACCGTTTGTCAGACAAGGGATTGGCCATGGATCTCAGCAAGGTCCAAGCGGTACTGGAATGGAAGACACCCAGAACCAGGAAAGACGTGCAGAGGTTCCTGGGGTTTGGAAACTTCTATCGGAAGTTCATCAAAAACTTTGCCCACTTAACGGCTCCCATCACTGATTGTCTCAGTAGTAAGAAGAAATTCGCCTGGACGGAAGAGGCGCAGCAAGCGTTTGAAAGGCTAAAGAAAGCGTTCGCGTCGGAAGAACAGCTTTTGCACGTGGATCTTCAGAAGCCGATGAGGGTAGAAATGGACACATCTGATCGAGCGGTAGGGGCGGTGCTTCTCCAGCCGGGAAAAGATGCGTCGGACTGGAGACCGTGTGCCTTCTTCTTGCGGAAATTGAACAAATCCGAGAGGAATTACACCGTGTATGACCGGGAACTGCTCGCCATTCATGAAGCTTTTCGGCGGTGGCGACACCTGCTGATTGGAGCACAACACAAGGTCCAAGTGTGCACGGACCACAAAAATCTAGAATATTGGAGAACGGCCCGAGTACTGAACCAGAGACAAGTTAAATGGGCACAAGAGTTCTCCAAATTCCATTTTGAAATTTGTTACGTACCGGGCCCAGAGAACGTCAGGGCGGACGCTCTCTCTCGAAAACCAGAGTATTTAGAGGGGGAGGGAGCGCCCGAGGAAAGGCATATCATCCCCGAGGACCACTGGGTGTGTGGGGCAGCATTGGTGGGGCAAAGAGAACTGGTAGAGGGAACCGAGAACGATGAATACGCCCAAGATAAGCTCAGAGGGCTCAGGGGAGCTGGAGAGAACACAGGGGGGTTTGAGGAAAGGAACGGGGCGTTGTATTACAAGGGGGCACTGTACATACCAGAAGGGGAACTGAGGGGTAGAGTGCTCAAACAATTGCACGACAGCCCCACCGCGGGGCACTTTGGGCAACACAAAACCATGTGGTTGGTTACCAGGCAGTTCTGGTGGCCAAAGGTGAGGGAAGATGTACGGGAGTATGTAAGGGGGTGCGACCGCAAAAGGGGAGAGGCTGGCACCAGTGGGGTTACTGGAACCATTACCCACACCAGAACGGCCATGGGAGGCAGTATCCATAGATTTTATGACGGATCTGCCAAAATCCAAAGGGAAAACAGCAGTCATGGTAGTGGTAGACCTATTAACCAAGATGTGCCACTTTATAGCCTGCTCACATACGGTCACGGCAGAAGAAACCGCAAGGTTGTTTGTAAAACACATTTTTAGGTTGCATGGCGCCCCCTTGAGGGTGGTCTCAGACCGAGGGAAACAATTTACTTCCAGGTTCTGGAGGAAGCTCATGAGCTTACTGCACGTAGAGGTAAATTTCTCGACCGCCAGACATCCAGAAACCAATGGGCAGGCGGAAAGGGCAAACAGTATTCTACAACAAAACCTGAGGTGTTATGTGAATGACAGAGAGAATGATTGGGTAGAGAAATTGGCCCTGGCTGAGTTTGCCTACAATAACGCGGAGAATGTGTCCACGGGAATGAGTCCCTTTTTGGCTAATTATGGGTGCCATCCTAGGGCATTTCCAGGGGAAGGAGGGGAAAGATGGAGCATACCGGCAGCGGAACACTTTGTAGAAGAAATGGAAGCAATACATCGTCAGCTCCAAATGAATTTGGATAGGGCCAAGGAAGAATACAAGAAACAGGCAGACAGGAGCAGAAGGGAAGTAGAGACCATAAGGGTGGGGGACCGGGTGTGGTTGTCGACACAAGGGTTGCCATTCAAGGGCGGGTGTAAGAAATTGAGGCCCAAACGACTGGGACCCTTTGAGGTCATACAACAGGTAAATCCGGTGGCCTTCAAACTCAAGCTGCCAAACAACATGAAACTGCACCCAGTATTCCATAGATCATTACTGTCACCTAACCGAGAGGGTCGGAAGTTTGTGGGACGTGAGGGTGAGGTTTCCCCGGTACCGTCAGTAGAAGAGAGGGAACGCAGCAGTCACGTGGCAGAAATAGTCGATTCCAGGTGGAAAGGTAAACAGGTGGAGTATTTAGTGGCATGGGAAGGGGAACCGGAGGCAGAGAACACATGGGTACCGGCGGAAGCGGTCAATGATGAGGTTTTAGTAGAAACGTTTCATCGCAGGTTCCCAAGGAAACCTCATCCCGTGACACGGTTCTGGAAAGAACACTTCGGCACCACCGAGGAGGAAGAGGAGTTCGAAGGGTTCCCAGAATCAGAGCCGGGAAAGGGAGAAGAATCTGATGAGGAAGAGTACTCGGGGAGAAGGGACAGTAGTAGGTGGAGGGCGGTTTTCGAGTCATCCGAAGATGAGGAGGATTCTTTCAGGGGTTTTCCATCCTCACCACTCATAGAAGAGGGGGAGGGGGGTGAGGAGGGCCCTGGAGGGGAGGTGGATGTCAGGGAACTGCCATCGGAGAGTCAGGTGGTGGAGGGGCTCACGGAGGCTAGGAGACCCTCAGATGCAGAGGAAGGAACCAGCAGGGGGGGAGAGAGAGTTCATGGAGAAACTCAGTCGGAGGGATGGCTCCAGGAGACTTCCAGTGAGAACAGCGGGGAGGTCTCAGGACCTCCTCTGGGTATACCTACCCCTCGCAGGAAGCTGTCACGCCGAGAATCCCGAAGGAGAGTGTCCGTTAAGGAACTCTTATGTTGGCGCAAATTCCGGAAACGCCCACTGACAGATTCTGCCAGCGATTGAGGGAGTCATGCCTTGAGGGCTCCCGTTAAGGCAGAGCTTTGAAACCTTTCAAAGCTCTGAGGGATTCGGCTTTTACGCACAAGCAGCTCATTATCCCATCACATGTAATAACATTTAAACCCAGACATTTTCACAACAAATGAAATTGACTATTCACAACTACAGCCACTGGCATATGCGAATAGTTATCCCCCCTCCAATGCCCCCCCCAGGGGCATTCTGTTCCAGACTGATGAAGTGATAGCAAGGAAGGGAGTGGGCAGAAAACATAAAGGGGGGAAAAAAACCACTTGACCACATACTTAAAGACAAGAAGTTAATTTTTTTAAAATTCTCCACACCCAAGACTCATCCCATCTTCAAAGAATGCTTTGTCCCATATCTGCCTAACACCCTCACAGTGGAAGAAAATGCTGGACTACAAATACTTTGAGCCCAGGAGCTTTTCATGGCAATGTGTCCAAAAACCAAAGTAAATAATTCAGTCAAAAGGCCTGAGGCTGAAGCAGAAATGTTGTGGAGTCCACATGTAATGGATAAAACCAAGAAAATTTTCTTTATAAAACAAAAGAAAATACAATATGAAACAAGGATAAGAGAAGGTCTGATGGCGGACAGTTGTAAAGGTGCTGGAAGCAGGCCTGGGGTGAAACTGAAAACTTAGTAACCACAGAGTTCGAGTGTGCAGTAGGAATAACTTATAAACTCTGATCCTAAGCAATAATAGTAGACCAGAGCTAATGTAAAAGTTGGCCATTCAGAGGTGTTGTTGTTATTGTTGGCATCTGTCTATCTTGAGAGACAATGGAGTACCCTTTTGGGGTTGAAGTAAAACTGCTACATTAGTAGCATTGAAGTAATCTTCTTGGGGTGCAAGCCTGGGCAGGGTGTATGGAGGTTCTGGGCTGCCCAGACAACAAGACCCCTCTCTCAGACTTGCTGCTGTGGTACAGAGGAAAGCAGAGCAATATGTTTGGCTGCAGGAGTTGCCAAATGTAACATTACAAGGCGCCATCCAACAGTTTTGGGTACTCCACTCCAGATTTGTGTAGGGTTTACTCCTGAGCCTTTTCTTCTCCCAAAGATATCACACAGGACATCAGAGGTTTAGGATCAGAGTTTTCTTTCTCCTACAAGGGCTGCCTTCCCAGCTTGACAAACTCCATCTGCCCCTCACTTCTCTCTACAGCATGTGCAGAAACCACTTTTCAGATTATTGGACTCACTATTGGTCTCATAGGGACGCGGGTGGCCCTGTGGGTTAAACCACAGAGCCTAGGGCTTGCTGATCAGAAGGTCGGCGGTTCAAATCCCTGCAATGGGGTGAGCTCCCATTGCTTGGTCCCTGCTCCTGCCAACCTAGCAGTTCGAAAGCACGTCAAAGTGCTTCCCCGGCAGGAAGGTAAACGGCGTTTCCGTGTGCTGCTCTGCTTTGCCAGAAGCGGCTTAGTCATGCTGGCCACATGACCCGGAAGCTGTACGCCGGCTTCCTTGGCCAATAAAGCGAGATGAGCACTGCAACTCGAGAGTCGGCCACGACTGGACCTAATGGTCAGGGGTCCTTATTGGTCTCACCTTCTCAATCCAGAGTTAGCGGAGTGGTAATTGATAGCTGATAATTCTCAAAAGTTTTATGCCCAGCAACATGCAAATGATATGCTTCTCTTCATAGAGAGGGACTGTAGCCCATTGCCATTTGTGGAATTCACAAGATTCAATCTCAGCCACCTCCAGTTTAGGAGAAGTTTAGGTAGCAAAACTAGGAAAGACCTCCGCCTCTATCACCAATCAGAGTAGCCAGTTACTGGGCTAGATAGACAAATTATCTGCTTCAGGATAAGTCAGTTTCATATGTGTATCTAAGTGGACAGGAGCCCTTTGTCTAGGCAAGGTGTCAGGTCATAGCCTTTGGCAACATTTCACACATTTCTTAAGTCACTGTATTAGCACTTGTGATGCACTTGGTTTCAGTCTGGTGGGGGCAACCTCCAGACTACAACTGCCATCACCCCTAAGCAGCATGGCCAATGGCAAGAGATGATGGGAGCTGTAGTTCAGCACACTTAAGTCCTTGACCTCAACAGACCAAGCAAAAATTCAACTGCCCATAGTCCACACTGTTTATTGTTTACAGCAGCATGTTTATTAGGTAACGAGCTAAATGCTTTATAAGTCCCTGCAACGTAAATATTTTTGTCATGTATTTTAATTGCTAATATTCATGCAACCATGAAATAAATTACAGGTTGGTCTTGTGCGATTTAAACGCAGTATGGGATCTGCCACAAACAAAAGAAATGTTTCGCTGTTGGGTTTCTTTCTGCATCATTTACTCCCTGCAGTTTAGTGCAGATTAATGTGCTTAGAGACTGATTGCCATAATTACTCTGCCCTGCTGCTCCACTATATTATGCAAACAAATGCTCAAGATGGGTCAAAAGAAAGCAGGGACCAGGTTGGGGCTGTTTAGGTAGTTCATATGAAGCCATATATTAGGATGAGAAATATTGGGCCCCCACCAGAAATGTTGCTGCATTTTAAATATTATATATGAATTGGCAGAGCTGGAGGATGTGAAGAAAGTAGGGTTTAGCAGTGGGCAACCAAGGTACAGCTGGGGTGGTGGTTCCCGACAAACCATAGTTTGCAAAGGGAGAGATGGCTTAAGAATGAGTGCTCACTATCCCCCTTCCCCATTTCCCAACTGAATCCCTCTCCCATTGTAATTAGCTGTGTTTTTTCATTTATACTTATCTTACAAATTTATAAACTGAAACCACATAACTTCTGTTTTATGGGAAATAGTGCCCAAATGTGTGTGCACAAACACAGTATACAGACTAAACTTTGAAGAAGAAAAAGGCTCAAACTAGTTGAATTGTGTTGATATAAAAAGATATGAGTATGTATACAATTGAAGTGCTTCTTGAAAATGAAATATTTTGATGTTTCCACCCCTCAGTGAGTATTGCCATCCCATCCCAGTAATGCTGTCTGGCTTCTCTTGAAGAAATTGACCTTATATACATTTAATGTGTCTTCTAATCTGGATTGCTGTTTTCTATTCCCATTAGCTCCAGTTAAAATGATTCTAGTTAAGCTGATCTTGTTTTGCCTTCTGAGCCTCTTTTGGTGAAGCTGAGTGCTGAGGCGATCCACACTTTCATGTGATGCTTTCAACTTTGCTTACAATCAACACTGTAAAAGAAATTAAAGGAAAATTCATATTTTATTGGGGTGTTGGTTTTTTTTAGTATTTTTAGTTAAGATAAAAGTTAAACATTTTGAGACTTTACTTTCCCCACTGACACGGAGATTAACCATCATGTCTAAACACACAGTTCTTTTGCAATGTACCTTGCCGTGAATTGACTCCCTAACATCTACCTCCAATCATAGCTATCAACGTTTCCCTTTTTTAAAGGGAAATTCCCATATTCCGAATAGGATTCCTCACAAGAAAAGGGAAAAGTTGACAGCTATGACTTCCCATGTAAGGAAGGACTGCAGAGATACCACTTTGTGTAATTTACCCACTAGTAAAATTGCACCACCATGTTGTAATACCTGAGTGCCAGCTCACAAAAATTCAACCTTGGGGTATTGTAAAGGGAAAAGGTGCAAACCTGAGTCAGGTCTTCTCCTACTGATTAAGTTCCAATAGGCAGAAGAGTCAGCATGGGTCAGGTCTTCCATGTAAAGGTTTGTTACTCAGTTCCAGGCTTCAAATTTGAGATGTTTCATAAGTGAGTTGAGAGGGAAACAAATGAGATAAATATTAGGTTGCAATGAAATGAAAGATAAGCAACATTTTTGAAGTGGCAGGCAAGCATATTCATTGGATTTACTTCTGTCCCAGATATGAGATGAATAAGATAACATTAGCTTCTTTCCATGTCCCTCAGAATTCTCCAACTTCCCTGGTTGAGATGCTATGTCACTCTGACTCAAGAACACCTGAGCTTCCCCTGAATCACCCTAAGTCACCTTGCAATTCAGTGCAGGTGTTAGCAGAGCATCTCCCATCAAGGCGGGTTCTGCACACCTCACACCTACTTCAGAACAAAGAATGGGTCATTTTCCAGTAGTAGTGTAAGGATGAGCTCATTGGGGGAGCTAGCAATGCATGCCAGTCTACCTGAGAGACTCAACATAATGGTTTAATCGGGTCTACCACACATGCTGTGGTATCTTCCATATTAAAACTGTGGCTTGTTCAATTCTAGCTATTGGTGGTTGGTGTTATTTTATTTCCTTCCCCTTGCAATATATTGGTTTCAAAGAGACTGCATGTTGGCTGTGCATTACAAAGGCTCCATGCCAGTTCATTATTTCTATCTTTCAATCATAAAAAGGGTGGCTACTATTAATATGCTCTTCACACATACTGAATGCCAAAAATAATCCTTGTGTTAAATCAATCTCCTGTTTTATTCATAGGCTCTGGTTTCATATTATTTCTATGGATCAAGAAGAAGGAGGGAGGAGGGAGGAGGCGAACACAAGCATCTCTGGTACTCAGGGAAATAATCCAATATATAGTTTGTTGTTTGTTTTAAGACAGCTAGGATCACTCAAATTGTGTAATCCTATCCAATGAAATGGGGGAAATCTATATTCGCTAAAAATTAATAAGTTTTAAAATCAGAAAGCAACATCTTTAAATCCATATTAAGATGTTTGAACTGCACACTCTAAACCCTGTTTTGTACTGTGGTCAGGAATTGTGATTCAAGGACCCGATCCCCGCTTGGGGAATAAAGACACGTGGACACAGAATGTAAGGTTAATGGGTAAGGTAAAGGCCACAACTTTATTGATTACAGCATGTGAGAAGGTATTGGCTTAGGCATTGGACCACGGAACATTAGACTCCACCCACTCGTAGAGGGGTGAGTCTGAGGAGGGGTTAACCACCAGTAGGGGAAGCCTGTTGATGCTAATCCAACTATAGGCTCTCTTTCTGATGTCACCGAGGGTTGTGCCATGGCCCCCCGCCACACGGGCATCGGACAGGATCCACGACCGCCGGATTCCTTTAGCGGAATACCCAAAATTGTCGGGGAAGGCGATGGCCACACCTTGCCCCCCGAAACACCAACAACACGAAAGTTGTGACGATTGCTACGAGGTAGGCGAAAAAACCAAAAAGCCTAATGCCAAATGGAAAAATTCCTACCAGCCCCCCCGGACAACCAGGGCGACCAACCTAAGGTCCATAGCAAGGCCAAAAAACACCCTGAGACCCTGAGCTCTAAGGGAGTGGAGGGTGGGTGACTTGTGACGGGATGATGAAAAGTGAGGCTGGAAGGCTGGTGCCGCAGCAATTTAGGCTGCTAAACACGCCCCCTCGCAGGCACCTGGTTGGGTGCCTGCCCGTGGGCATGGGCGCCAGCCAGGTAAATGGGAGGCAGGGGGCTAACGCCCCCTGCTTGAGGTGGATTCCAGCTCCCGACCACAACCACTCCCCTCTCTTGCAGGAGGAGAGTCTTTGTGGTTCGAGGACCCGGTGACCCACGTAGTGGAATGAAAACACAAGGGCATGTGATATAAGGTTAATGGGCAAGAAAAGGCCACAACTTTATTGATTACAGCAAGTGAAAAGGTATTGGCTTAGGCATTGGATTAAGTCAGCTGACTCCACCCCCTCAGAGAGGGGTGAGTCTAAAACAGGGGGGTTTATTCACCAGTAGGTGGAGCCTGTTGATGCTAATCCAACTATAAGCTCTCCCCTGATGTCACCGAGGGTCGTGCCATGGCCTCCCGCCATGCAGGCATCGGACAGAATACAGGACCGCTGGATTCCTTTAACGGAATACCCAAAATTGAAGGCGCAGGCGATGGCCACACCTAGCCCTTCGACACACCACAACACATTATTCCAATGCCTAACCGCCACCCAAGCCCAAAAGGCTCGCCGCCAATACCCTCACAGCTGTAACCAATCCCTGATGCTGCTGCTGATGCTATTTAACCAAATGTCATTCCCTTGGTCTGAAAGATGAACCCCATCATTCCGGTACAAGGCCTGATCGCCAATCCGGATATGGTCGTGAGAAATGACTCAGCCATTCATAAAGCGCACCCAACGGGCTATTGCACGATTTAGGAGTTTCATGGATTTTTCAATGGCCATACAGTTCTGCGCACCGCACCAAACAATTCTCTTCAGGAAGGAGGACCAGAACACCGTTGTTCCAGGACACAAGGCAGCAATCTCATCCAAATCTCTTTTTATGTTCCACGACAAGTCCGCACTTCTTCTGTTAACAAGGTCATTTTCCCCTAATTGAAGGATAAGGATGTCGGGAGGGCCAAACATGGTGACTTTCTCCCTCAGCAATGGCACAAGCTCTTCCCAACGCATGCCTCATCTCGAAAAACAGGAAACTCGCACTCCAGGTGGCAACCCAAGATTAGGGGTGAGGCCGCAGCTAGCCAACACGGGTCCAATGGACTATACTGTGGCCGCAAATCCAAACACTTTTTTTTTTTTTTGAGAACGGCTGAGAATAAAGGAAAGAGAAAGACGGGTAAGTAGAGGTAATGCAGCGGAGCGCATACTAGCGAATGTAACCTTTATAAGCATCGGATTTCCACTGGCCCATTTCTTTAATCCTATCCGCCGGCAGACCCAAGCGCGCCGCTGTTGTGGTGGCGCCAATCCTGAATGAGTGTGCAGCATAATCCTGGGAAGATAAACCACAGGCATCAATAGCTTTGCCGAGTACCCTGGTGAATTGGTGTCTCAACAAAGGTGACCCATCCTCGTGAACCAGGAGCGGGCCAGGACCAGGCAGTCTGAGGTAAAGGTACCATCTAGTGTCCTTGACTGGGCATGGGCCCCGCTGCGCTGAAGCTGTAAGTTTTACGAGGGAACCCCTACCTGCCTGATCCGTTTTGGATTGACGTATCTGCACCATCGTGCTAGCTTTGGACAACTGCACGTCCTCCGTGAGGAGGCCGCGCGTTGACCCAGTTGCGTTAACCTCGGCTACTACTTCACCGACCCTCAAGGCGCCAAAAAAGGCGATCGCATATGCAGCGGAAAAAAGGTGGGCCTCAAACTTGGTCCAGCAGATTGACCTAAGCTTTGTGCATATCTGAGAGAGCAGCCCGTAAGAAATTGGCTTAGCATATGCTGCGGAAAAGAGGCGGGCCTCAAACTTGGTCCAACAGATCGACTTAAGCTTTATGCGTATTTGAGAGAGCAGCCTGTAAGAAATTGGCTTATGGCCCTCGGCTCTAGGGGGTTGCAGCTTACCCCAACCTTCAATAGCTCTGCGGATCAGGAAGTCACTGCACGGGTTGGAGGAAAACATGGCTTTACAAAAGAAGCTGATGGCGGCTACGTGTATCTTTAAAGTTTTGGGGGCCCAGCCTAAAGGAGGCTATAACGTATGCCGCAGAGAACACCTGGGCCTCGAACTTGGACCAGCAAATTGACCTAAGTTTCATATGGATTTGGGACAGCAGCTCGTAAGAAATAGGCTTGCGGCCTTTGTTACTTGGAGGCTGCAGTCAACTCCAACCTTCAATTGCCCTGCGGACCATGAAGTCACAGCATGAATAGGTGGAAAAACATGGCTCTACTAAAGAATGTGATAGCGGCTATGTGTATCCTCAAAGTTTTCGAGGCTCAACCTAGGCCATGAAGGTGTGTTAAGTATTGCAGAACGTTTTCTGTGGAGGGTGTAACATTAGTGGAAAGGGAGGATACTTTGGACCTGAACCCCATGAAATCACACCAGACCTTCTTATATGATCTAAGCGTAGAGGATGCGACAGATGCTAATAATCCCTTAATCACTTCACGTCTCCAAGGTTCTACAGGTGCTCCGGAATGGGTTCTGGCAGTGGCTGAGCCCTGGGAGCTAATGCTCCGAAGCGAGGCACCGGAGGACGAATGATCAGAGTAGGCACGACACCCTCTCGGAAAGCGATGACTGCTTAGCCAGTATGTTGACCACCGCCTAGTTATCAGTTCTGAAGCACACCCGGCGATTCTGGAACTCCTCAGTCCAAATGTGAACAGCCACAACTAAGGGGGGAAAACTCCAGAAAAGTGAGATCCCATGTGATAGCCTCGCCTTTCTACTCTGCTGGCCATTGTTGAGCACACCAGCGTCCCCTAAAGAATAAACTGAAGCCCAAGGACCCAGCGGCATCAGAGTGAACCTGGAAATCTGAGGACAGGTTGAGGATTTCCTGCCATAAGGAGACTCCATTGTAGCATTCCAGAAACATGATCCAGATCTCAAGGTCTGTCTTAACCAATTATGGGAGTCTTACCCTGTGGTGCGGTTTGTTGGTTTGTTTGTTTGTTATTTTATTTTTTAAGGTTAGGTATGCACACAGGCCCCAAGACTCATTTTGTATCATGACTTTTAAAGTTCTGATTTGTTTCTGAGTCACTTGGTGCTCTCTGCACTGAATCTGAAGGGGGATGGCACACAGACTAACTGAATGTGGATGTTCATTATGCACTGCATCATAGTATAATACAGTGATTATAAAAATATCTGCTTGAGTATACGTTTTCATCATGTATAAAACTCATAAGGAATAAACAAATAGTTCTATATTGTGATCAAGTAACTCCTAGAACAAAATTGTAAGTTTTACCTTCAGAAAACCAGTTGCTTCTAGCCAACATCCTGTTGCCAATGTAGCTAAAATTTTAGCACTTTTGATTGTTAGTTGATAACAAGATTGTTAGTATGACAAGAGATTGGTGGGATGCTCTCCTACAGATTTCCAAAACTGCTGTACTACAGACACAGCCAGGACATTCCAGACACAGCCAGGACATTCCAGAACAATTCTATCTGATACTGTAAATGTCAGGTTTCAGTTTCACTCTAGCTAGAAAGAACTGCTACATATGCAACATGTTCTAGAAGATTGCCAAAGCGTTATCCACTTCAGTGAAGCGTTATTTCTCACAAAACTAGCAGTTTGTTTACTAACTATACATGTTCCCTAATATGGTTAAAGCATTGAAATTATGCGATTCCGACTGTTGGGCTTAAAGGCTTACTAGATTCTAGGACTAAGGACTAAATCATTATTGTACTTCTTTGCAATTTTGCCCACAGATGCCCTACTCATTGGGAGAACAGGAAATGGATCTGGAACACTTCAAAGCAGTACCATTGCTCCCATGTGTCTTCCTGTTTGGGCTGTCCTTTTGTTAAAGCTGTGGTCTTGCTATTGTAGTTGATCTGGGAGAAAAAGGCAGGTTCCCCAGGAAAAAATAATTCCTGTATGAGGTTTTATGGAATGATACATTTGGTTGCCTAATAATCTCAAAAGGGGGGTGGGTCTGGGAAGGGGTGCCTCTGTCCTGGAGACCAAGCAGGGGCTAAGTGGCAGCCCTGTTGGGTTCATCCCAATTAGCTGTATGCTATAGTGTGACTCCAGAGGCGGAGCTAACTGCTCTGGCACCCAGAGTGGCACACATGGTGTGCACCCAGGGGTGGGGCTAGCTACCCGTGGGGCAAGGCGAGCGTCCTTTCCCTTACTGACTTCTGATTAGGAGAGTCCTTCATGGTTAAGGAGCCAACTACTGGGATTCTGAAACCCTCTGAGAAACCCTTCCAAAGATAGGATGCTGCACTTCCGTCCGGATGGATAGACAAGAGGTTGCGGAGAGGAGAAAGCTGAATTGGAGAAAATGCTAGACCCAGAAGGACTTTATCGATGGTTCCCTGCTGCGGGGGCTCCTCTGGAACTAGAGTGGTGGAAGCCCTGACCACCCCGAAAGGGCCGCTTCCCTTTGTAACACGCTGTGGCTGGGTGAGCCCCTGCACATCTCTCACACTCGTGCGGGTACTTACAAGACTGCTTTTTGCATTGCCCTTTATTGAATTACCAGCACACCTTACATTTTAAATCCTTTCTAAGGTCCAGCTTTCCAGTGCGATACACCTCTGATGGCTTCTTCTCGACATACGGGCTAACTGCCAGAGGCTAATAGCGGCGGCCTCCCCAGAAAGAGCGTAAGCCATTCTGACTCATCATCACTGGCTTTGTAGTAAATGTGGGATGAAAGGCTGAAAATACATATATCCACAATAAGCTCTCTATGTCCATGAGGTCTATATGCAACTTTAAACTGTGACCCCTATCTGTGTGTACTGTGGGTTAGTGATGCCTTGGATCTACATAAACATGGAACTGGTTCTGTCAATCCAAAGAAGCATTAAGCCAAATCTTATGCACATTTGCTCAAAAATGAAGCTGTGTACATGTCATACCTTTAAAGCGCCCCCACACAAAAAAGTTTATTTGATAACAGCTTGTGCAGAGCAGCCTAAGATTACATCTTACCGCATGGCAAACCTATGCTTTTTGACTCAGAAGCCAGTATCTCCAAGTTCAGCGGAACTTACTCCCAAGTCAGTGTGCACTGGACTGTAGCCTAAGAAATTGTTCTTGAACAGCAGCCCCTGTTTCTCATTCTGTATCCAAACGGCAAACATCTTTTGGAGCCAAAATGAGTTTGAGAAATAATTGTACAATAGCATGAAGGTCACCAATATCACTGAGCTTTTGAACTCTTTTGTGAGTCTAAGTAGCTCTTTTAGATCCTAGCTGACCCATGGCACGTGTGTGTGTGTCTCTCTCTGTGTGTGTCACATATCACGATCACACAGGTATTTCTCATATATGCATTTTCTGCATTCACAGACTAGCTTTTACATGTTTGTGAGAAACAGACAAGGTTTAAATTAAACCTGGAAAGTTTGTTTTCATTAGACAGAAAAAGTTAATAACAAGGAGCAGTGGTGCAGAAAAGTGGAGAGAGGGTTTTGCTGAAAATAACTTTGATGCATGGAGCAAGGTCTCTGTTTCAATCTTTTTTCTCCCTCCCACACAAGCACACCATTTTCAAATCACTGAATGGAATGAGTTATTCATATTCCTATGAAAATGTCTTCTGACATACACACAATGGCACATTTCCTAACCTTTAGCCAGCCTTTGATTGGGTGATCCCAGCCAATGCATCAAGGGAATGGTTCATCGGCAACAAAATTAAATTCTGTCATACTCGGTTGTTTGGTTCCACAATGTGATAAACTAATCAAAAACTTTATGCATTTTTATCAGAAATCAAGAAACAGTAAAATTCACAGAATCAAAGTAAATATGAAATATGAAAAGAATAGTGAAGACTTGCCAGTAATTTTCCTCTGCATCTGTTGTGTTCCTCACATAGCAGTCATTTTCCTGATGGAAAATTTTATTTTATTTTTTTAAAAAAATGAGAAATTGCTGCAAGCTGACAGAAAACAGGAATGTTTATGGAATATCTGTAAAGTTGGAAATGGAGAAAAGGTTGGCAAGGGAAATGAAATAAAGTTGGGAAATGGGGACATTCATCTTTTTGTCTCAAGAATGCCCCTGGGAGCAGTGGTGTACTTATGGTTTCTGCCACCCCATGGCAAAATAGATTTGCTACCCTTGCTCCAGTGATATATTCTACATAAGATGCTTTGGCCTTCATGCTCCATTAAAAACAGGAGAGACTGGGCTAGAGGGGTGCTTTGCTTGTTTACCCAACAGGAGTTGCCATTTAAAAAAAGGCCCAGCCGGCATTTCCAAATTTAAAAAAATGCAGTATATAATAAGATAGCTGTTAATTCTGGTGTCAAAGCAAGACACCAAATCTATATCTAGTGCACAGTAATGGTACCCTCATTTGGGCAGTGTAGTGATGGAATTTGAAGTGGGGGCAAATGCTGATACATCTCCACCCCAGTGTCCCATTTTCCATATGGGAAATAACCCATACTAACTGTGAGGCAGAGGGTCGAACAAGGCAACCTGATCTTGATTGAAACTGATCCAGCTGTAAACATGGGTGGTCCAGAAAGGGAATGAAGGAGAGTCACAGGAGACTTCGGTCATGTATTGTGGCTGCATTAAAAGCAGCATTCGGAGGAGCAGGCATGATTGTTGGGTTGGGAGTGAAGCAGGACTAAGAATCTAAGCAGGGCTTTTTTTTTTTTTTTTAGCCAGAACTCACTGGAACCCAGTTCCAGCACCTCTCAGGTGGGCACCATTGCCATTATAAGAGAACAAGGGAGGTGTTCATGGTGAGTTCCAGGAACTTTTTTTTCTAGAAAAAGAGTTAGTTCTGGATCTAAAAGGTAACGGTAAAGGGACCCCTGACCATTAGGTCCAGTCATGGACGACTCTGAGGTTGGGGCGCTCATCTCGCTTTATTGACCGAGGGAGTCAGCATACAGCTTCTGGGTCATGTGGCCAGCATGACTAAGCCGCTTCTGGCAAACCAGAGCAGCACACAGAAATGTTGTTTACCTTCCTGCCAGAGCGGTACCTATTTATCTACTTGCACTTTGACGTGCTTTCGAACTGCTAGGTTGGCAGGAGCAGGGACCGAGCAATGGGAGCTCACCCTGTTGCAGGGATTCGAACCGCCGACCTTCTGATCAGCAAGTCCTAGGCTCTGTGGTTTAAGGATAGATAAAAGGAATGCAAGTACAATGGAAGGGAATCTGATTCAAGCTAAAGACTGGAGAGAATGGTGAAAGAAACAGAAGAGAGTTAAGCCACACAAAGGAAAGGAGGACTGGACCCACAATTCTTTGTGTATTTTGGAATTAACTTGTATGCTGTTTAAAGAAAAGAAACTTTGAGATAAGCAAGATCCTGACTTTTCTCAAAAGTGAAGGATCCAGCTGGCACACTGAAATAAGAGCACACTTTGAGGCTCTGATGTTTCTCATTTATAAAGAAAAACTTTACATTAACCCTATCAGTCATGATGACTGATGCAGAATAAATGTCAGCTCCAAACAATATGCACTAAAACAGGCATAGGCAAACTCAGCCCTCCAGACGTTTTGAGACTACAATTCTCATCATCTCTGACCACTGGTCCTGTTAGCTAGGGATAATGGGAGTTGTAGTCCCAAAACATCTGGAGGGCCGAGTTTGCCTGTGCTTGCACTAAAAGGATCAAAGATATTAAAGCAGCACATACAAACTGAGAAACCATTCTCAAATCCTCTAAAATAGAAGAAGAAGGTCTCACAAGGAAAAATATATTGTGCCTCTTCAATAGGTGCAGCTGGCATGGTAAATATTCACCCATGGCACATATTGTGAAACGTCATGGCAATAGATCAGTAGCTACCTTTGACTCTTCAACGCATTTTGTGTGGCCTAAGAATTCTCTTGAAAATTGGGCAGTACAGAATGTATACTGATGAAATGAAGCCAACATCAGGTCACTGCTCGCTCTCTCTCTCTCCTTTCCACACTTCATAACAAATGGGCAAGATCTTTATGGAATACAGCAATCTAGCTTGCAAATATGAATGTAAATGCCTGTGTACCAGATGGACATTTCTGCGAAGATTCATGTACCCACCGCTGATTCAAACAATAGAAGAAAACATATGTAAAAGGCATCAGTATTTCTTCAGAGTCATTATGAAAGATCTCAGCATAGATTGCAAGGCTGGAATTTAATTGGCCTCTCTGAACAACAGCAGTGCTCAGTATTCCAGAAGTCTGGCAGGCTTGGCCTGGCATCTTTTCCCTTACCATCTGCAGCATTCTCTGCCCTGCTGTAAGAAAAACACAATTCACCTACTGAGGACATTTTCCCCCCCTTGGTTCCTTCTGCTTACTTATGGGGTGATATAATGTAGTGCCAGATCCTGGATTCCCAGCGGATGGGGGTTGCAATTTTTCAGTTTCCACTGGTACAGTGCCGAAACTTGTTTTCTGATTTCTTGAAAGACTTCTTCTCCTGAGAAAGAGACTTCATTTTTTCCCCCTGCCTTGTAGAATTTAAAAATTCTTTAGAATCTTGGTGGGTGCTCAGTTGAACTTCATAGGAACAGAACTTACCATGTTTATTTGTTCAAGGCATTTATTAACCATGTTTGACTATGATCCCTGAGCACTAGCATTCAAAATTGACATTTGTGCCAGGCAAGGCAGAAATGCTCCTGGTAAGGAGAAAATCTGGAATAGGCTAGTGAAGGAGGATAGATTTATCTACATCTAATTTCTCTGAAGAAATGTTAATTATAACATCTGACTGCAGATAGTCCTTTGGTGGCCACACAGATTATACATAGTGAAACTTGCCTTACATCAAGACATATACATCAGGACTGGATTACAGTGGATGCTCGGGTTGCAAACGTGATCCGTGCGGGATGCACATTCGCAACCCGCAGCAGCACGTCTGTGCATGCGCAGGTTGCAATTCGGCGCTTCTGTGCATGCGCAAAGCACGATTTAGCCCGTTCCGGTACTTCCGGGTTTTGGCGGGTGCGTAACGTGAAAAAACGCAACCTGAAACGGCTGTAACCTGAGGTATGACTGTATTGCAGTATGGTGTCCTTTGAGGAACCATTGGAAACCAGAGTGCAGCAGCAAGGTTTACAAATGCCCTTTAAGGGCTGCAATAGTTCCCAGGAAGTTCCCAGACACAATTCAAAGTGTCGGTGGTTGCCTTTAACCACCAGTATACCTTAGGGACCTGCTCCACATGTACCAGCTAGATCTGGCTGATAACCCCTTCTCTGTGTCCTGAATATGGTGCAAACTTGGCTGGTGGCTAAGAGAAAGGTACTCTGTGAGCTCACCTTTACTGTGGAAATTGTTGTTCCATAAGACTCCTTCACACTTCTGTCATGGATGCTTTAGTTGAGATTCCTGCATTGAAGGGGCTTGGACTATATGACCATCAGGGTCCTTTCCAACTCTGCAATTCTATGGCTCTAAATTCCTCAATTTTTCAGGAGGAACAACACCTGTTCCTCTTTATTTCATATACCTAGCATCTGGAAATGAAGGCTGGTTTCCCTAGGAGAAAGGAAGCCCTCAACTTACCAAACATTCATGCACATTTTAGACGTATGGATTGTAACCATGAGCACCATGAAATCAAAGGTTTCAACAGTATGCACATTCTCTTAGGAGAAAATCCCACTGAACACATTGGGAATTGCCGTATTTTTCCATGTATATTTCCGTGTATATTTTGGGAGACTCCAAATTAAGAAAACACCCATCAGCACTACCCGTGTATAAGATGAGCCCCAATTTTAAACCTATATTTTTGGTTTAAAAAAAACCCTAGTTTTATACACAGAAAAATACGGTATTTACAAATAAGCGCGCAGAGGGTTGCTTTCTATTAAAATCAGTGGAAACTAGCCAGGAATAAAGTACTCTGGAACAGGTCTCTAATGTTAATTGTGAGTCTCTAAAGCATAGGTATTTATTGAAAGTGAACCTTTGGGTTAAATAAATTGGGCACTCTTTGAACGGTGGTATAAACCTCTCCCAGTTATGGTCAGAATACAAATGGTGCTGTAGAAAAAGCAAATCCAGAAGCTTTCTCAAAAGCAGGGGAAAGTTGTTCGTTTTTAGCCATGGATTCTTGGAAATGCAACTTCAAACTTCTATCTATAAAAGACTGGGGGGCAAGGAGGGGAGATGAGTTTAATGTGTATCCAGCTGGCATGTGGGTTGATCCAAATCCGGTTGAAGATGGTGAAATCATTTCATTTCCCGACTCAAAACAAACTTATTTTCAGTGCTTTGAACTAATCTTTTAAAGAAAAGCTCCTAAACATGAAAAGGGTGAGTTGCAAAACATGCCTTTGGCTTATTACAAAGAGAGTTGCTAGATAAATCTTAAAGAGATTTCTCAAAAAGGGGTTTTGGACACATGCAATAAATATATGTTCAGGTGCCATGTGGAAATGTGTGCGAGATTTTCCATAGGCAAAAGAGAAGAGTATTATGCTTTGTGAAGTATAGCCATGAATCTAAAAACACAGTTGAGCCTAGCTTACATGCTTAGCTGGGGTGAAGATCCAGGAACGGGAGGTTCTGCAATTCATTCCCTTGGGAGATACATTTGGCTTATTAATATTATTATTATTGCTGGTAAATACTAATTTCCCAGAGTGCTTTTTATGGCAACTGAGACTGTTATTTTTGTCCCTTGGCATTATGGTATTAGCTGACAATTATATTGCTGAATTTTATTAATGTTTTGTTGGTTTTAATTGTATTTGAATATGTTGTGCACTGCTTTGGTGGCCCGCAAGTCATAAAGAAAAATTTAATCATAATCATCTGTGGCTTTTGATACTATTAACCATGATATCCTCCTGGAACTGCTCCATGGAATGGAAATTGGAAGTACTGTGTTATAGTGGTTCTGGTCCTCCCTATGGAGTCCAGAGATAAGCATTGGGACAGTGCTCTTCAGGCCCCTGGTGGTTATGTTACAATAGCACTAGATATTATATCATCAGATCATATCATCAGATCAGATCAAATGTATATACTGCTTGATTTTTTTTTTTTTTTTTTTAAAGTATGACCTAGTTGAGATTCCTGCATTGCAACGGTTGGACTAAATGATCCTTAGGATCCATTCGAACTCTACAATTCTATGATTCTAAACTCAAAGTGGTCTATATCCAATGCTATTTAATTAATACCTACATTAAAAAGACAATGGGAGCTCTGGAGGTAAGTTACCAACAGTATGCTGAATCAGGAGAGGCTGTGCAGTCCCTGAACCAGTGTCTGGATGCAGTGGTAGGATGGAAAAGGGAAAATAAATTGACCTTGAATCCTGGCAAAACAGAGGCACTGTGAGTGCGTGGTTCCTGTCCGTGTGTTTTATTTTTTTAGCTACTGTCAATTTAAATATTTTTTAAATATTTTAAACTTGTTTTATCGTGAATTTTAATGTTTTATTATATATTTTTGTAAACAACATAGAGGTGTGTTCCTTTTACAATCAATTAATATATACATTTTGGTTATTATTATTATAGAATCATAGAATCATAGAATCATAGAGTTGGAAGAGACCACAAGGGCCATCGAGTCCAACCCCCTGCCAAGCAGGAAACACCATCAGAGCACTCCTGACATATGGTTGTCAAGCCTCTGCTTAAAGACCTCCAAAGAAGGAGACTCCACCACACTCCTTGGCAGCAAATTCCACTGTCGAACAGCTCTTACTGTCAGGAAGTTCTTCCTAATGTTTAGGTGGAATCTTTTTTCTTGTAGTTTGGAACCATTGCTCCGTGTCCGCTTCTCTGGAGCAGCAGAAAACAACCTTTCTCCCTCCTCTATGTGACATCCTTTTATATATTTGAACATGGCTATCATATCACCCCTTAACCTCCTCTTCTCCAGGCTAAACATGCCCAGCTCCCTTAGCCGTTCTTCATAAGGCATCGTTTCCAGGCCTTTGACCATTTTGGTTGCCCTCCTCTGGACACGTTCCAGTTTGTCAGTGTCCTTCTTGAACTGTGGTGCCCAGAACTGGACACAGTACTCTAGGTGAGGTCTGACCAGAGCAGAATACAGTGGCACTATTACTTCCCTTGATCTAGATGCAATACTCCTATTGATGCAGCCCAGAATTGCATTGGCTTTTTTAGCTGCCGCGTCACACTGTTGGCTCATGTCAAGTTTGTGGTCAACCAAGACTCCTAGATCCTTTTCACATGTACTGCTCTCAAGCCAGGTGTCACCCATCTTGTATTTGTGCCTCTCATTTTTTTTGCCCAAGTGCAATACTTTACATTTCTCCCTATTAAAATTCATCTTGTTTGTTTTGGCCCAGTTCTCTAATCTGTCAAGGTTGTTTTGAAGTGTGATCCTGTCCTCTGGGGTGTTAGCCACCCCTCCCAGTTTGGTGTCATCTGCAAATTTGATCAGGATGCCCTTGGGTCCATCATCCAAGTCGTTGATAAAGATGTTGAATAAGACCGGGCCCAAGACAGAACCCTGTGGCACCCCACTAGTTACTCTTCTCCAGGATGAAGAGGAACCATTGATGAGCACCCTTTGGGTTCGGTCAGTCAGCCAGTTACAAATCCACTGAGTGGTAGCATAGTCAAGTCCGCATTTTACCAGCTTCTTTACAAGAATATCATGGGGCACCTTGTCAAATGCCTTGCTGAAATCAAGGTAGGCTACAACCACTGCGTTCCCTTCATCTACCAGGCTTGTAATTCTGTCAAAAAACGAGATCAGGTTAGTCTGACATGACTTATTTTTCAGAAATCCATGCTGACTATTGGTGATCACAGTATTCCTTTCTAGGTGCTCACAGACTGTTTGCTTAATGATCTGCTCCAGAATCTTCCCTGGTATTGATGTCAGACTGACTGGGCGGTAATTATTTGGGTCCTCTCTTTTCCCCTTTTTGAAAATAGGGACAACATTTGCCCTCCTCCAGTCTGCCGGGACTTCGCCTGTTCTCCAGGAATTCTCAAAGATCCTCCAGGAATTCTCAAAGATTCCTCATAATATAACATGCAATGTGGACATGCCACATGGAGGCCTTTATGCAGATATGTTTATCTTGCATCGTTCTTACATCTCAAAAAGGGGATGCAGTGGGAAAGACCACAATTTGATCACATAGTTCGTTGACATACCATATTCAGTAAACAGTCAATTGCCTTCTCCATGGTGGAATCTACACACATATAAAAACTGTTCTGAAAATGCTTTTTTTAAAGTGTTTTTTAAAAAAACATTGAATTTTCCATAAGGCTCACCATCATCATCTAGTGTCACATTGTATATTGCACTTAAAACACACATAAAACGTTTTATTTGTAGCTGTATAGCGGAGTCCCATCTCTCTGACGAAACCCATCACAGCTATGTGTGTATTGTACAACTGGTAGCAAAAGTCCAAAAGTCTTTGCATTCTGCAAAATGATACAAATGTTCAAGTGATTTACATTATGCAGCACTGTGGGTTATGTGCATTTAATTCTCCTCTATGTAGTTCACATTTGAGAGGAATGCAGCTGTCTTTTACTGTTCATTTTTTCAATAATCTTGTCAAGTGATAGATCTTTAATTTAAAAGACTATCCATGACAGCTGTTTGAGAATTACCTAGCTATGCTGAACTGGCAGTGAGAGGATTCACAGCAGGGGAAGAAAAATGAACACAGTTGTTGCAGTTTGAACCAGCTGTGTGGCTGAATCAACCTGGAAGAACTGACTTGTCTAAAGAATATTTGGGCACATTTCACACAAACTTTGGAAGGAGATGATTTCGCATTATCTACTTGATCCACCAGTCTCTCCTATTTAGCTTTTCTCTGATTTTTCTACAGCCAGCTAGACTTCCACAAATATGTATTTACTATTTTATTTATAAGGCATTCTATACTGCTTTTTGGCTCAAAAAAGAGACCCCCCAAAAAACAGTTTACACTCAAACCCCAGGGCACTCAAACCCCAGTAAAACAAATAATAACTGATAAAAATCAAAGCACATTAGATGCCTCTCACAGCAAAAACATCTCAATTGTCCCCCTAAAGAATGACAGAGGAGAAGGTGGTCTAACCTTTTTTGGGAGTTTCATCATCTGGGTGCTGCCTCTGAAGAGACTTTGGTCCTTCAGCACCAATTGCACCTCCCCTGATGGTATAACACCAAGCAGCCTCCAAAGATGACCACAAATGATGGGCAGGTTGACATGGGAAGAAATGATCCTTCAAATATTCTGGTCTCACAACAGTAAAGATTTTGAAACCAGCTCAGATTTGACCCCGACTATCTCTGCCTCCATGCAGCGTGCAAAGGAAAAGCCTGCAACAAAAATATGTAACTGTACAGGCATTTTTAAAACACATCCCACAACTTACGCATAGGCTGAACTTGAAAATAAAGAGTGAGATTAGGACTGCAGCCTTAAACTATGGTTGCCATATGTCTAGATTTTCCAGTGACAGAATTAGTGTCCAGGGGGAAATGTCTGGATTTTTGAAATCTTCCCACTTTTTGGCTCCAGATTTTTACTTCTTGAAATATGGCAACCCTACTTAAGCTTTCCAGAAATTTGTTTATGGCAAAGTTCATTGTGTTAAATCCAAACTTCACTGCTCCGAAGGGTTGGCACGATTCAGGAAAAGCACCGATTCCTCTAAGGATCAGTGTAGAGTTGGCAAAGAACAACAACTCTGTTTTCCCATCTCAAGCTAGTCAACAGGTTAACCCCCCCCCCCCAAAAAAAAAAAACCCTACTTGGCAAAGAAACAATTGGATGCACTTGCTTTGTTATCTACTTGACAGCAGGTGAGTAGGAGCTGGGGGAAAATGTGTCAAAGAGGGTAAATGAAGGGTAGGTTTGGTTTTTACAGTGGTACCTCAGGTTAAGTACTTAATTCGTTCCAGAGGTCTGTACTTAACCTGAAACTGTTCTTAACCTGAAGCACCACTTTAGCTAATGGGGCCTCCTTCTGCCACTGCGTCGCTGGAGCACGATTTCTGTTCTCATCCTGAAGCAAAGCTCTTAACCTGAGGTAATATTTCTGGGTTAGCAGAGTCTGTAACCTTAAGCGTATGAAACCTGAGGTACCACTGTATATCTATTCTTGGCCCCGCTTCCCAGTGGCAACACACTTGAAGTCCCAACCAGGATGCAGTGCCACCCCTCTCCTACATGTCCACTTCAGGGTGAGGGGAAATTGCATCTCTGCCTTTGTGTACAAGCAACAGAAGCATGAGATGTCACCTTTCAGCATGGAGGAAATATCTCTGAAAATCATGGCAAAGGTTTCCCCTCTCACACTACTCTAATATTATGTAATTAGCTAACTGCATCTCTTCGGGAAAATGGAAAGTTGAAGTATTGTACCACATCACTCCGCAAACAATGTCTGAGCTTGTGTGTATGCTTTTGAAAGGTCAAGCGGTGTTCCAGGTAGTAATCCGTTTCTTTTGTCAACTGCCCCTGTTTTCTGTTTTACAACACTGGCTCCTGACAGATAAAGATTATCCTTTGGAGTAAGCAATTTGGAAAAGTCTCTTCGCAAACAATATAATCGGAGTGTCAAGTCACTGCAACCGTGGTTTCTTCTAGTACTGACACATGCCCCACAGACAAGCTTTTGCTTTTATATTGCTATGCCACTTTCCCTTATTACTACTTTTTTATTCTTTGGGAAAAATAAGGAGTCCTCTAAAGCATCTTTAAAGTTACAACTGTGTCACAAGGCATAAAGTTTGGCAGGGAGATGTATGCAGGCTGACAACACAGCTGACTGTGAGAGGAGCATAAGCACGGGAGTTCAAAGCAAGAGTAGGAGACACGCAGATTGAACTGACTGTATTGTACCCAACTTTGACTGGTAGTGAATCTGAATTCCAGGGCCAGCTGACAGTCCATAGAGTTGAGGCCTATCAAATAGTCAAGTGAGGGCCAGGGTGCACATAGCAAGAACAGCCATATTCTCCCTTCACTACATGTTCTCCCTGCACTGCAATATGACTCTGAAATACCAGTTGTTGGGAATCTTGAGTGGGGAGTTGTGCTCAGGTCCTGTTTGTGCTCTTTCCCTAAGCATTTGGCTGGCAACTATGAGCACAAGATGTGGAACTAAATGGACCTTTGGTCTGGTCCATCATTGCTATTATTATGTTCTTAACCATGGGAAAATATCACACAGGACCCAAGACCAGTGGCAATGAAGTAGATGAGGGATGTATTCCATATTTGTGTTTGTGTCCGCAATTGTGTTATTTAGTTTGGAATATTTCCCTTAAAGATTTTTCAGTATGTTAACAATATAATACTTTATTAAGTGTTCTGTTTGTGCTCAATAATATCAGCATGACATATGGTTGTGCGAAAAAGTCTGGGCACTGATGATTTCTATATCTATTCCTAAAGCAGAAAGATGTACTAGTACTGTTATAAATCTCTGTATATTCACATATGGTGAACCAATGAGAGGGGAATTTTTGATCTCACAGGCACTGAGGCGTAAGTTCTGCCTTCAGGCAGGTTGCTATCACTGAAAAGTCAGGGGCCAAATTCTTGCATAATCTGCACAATGAGCCTTGCCTTCATCTAATCTTGAAATTCTCACTGTATGATGCTATGGATGTTGATTATGATGGAACTCCCATTATGTTTACTCCCAGGTAAGCATGTGTAGGATCTCATTATTACAGCATTGAACTAATACAGGGTATAGAAATGGAGGGCTGGATTTAATTAATAGGACCCATGAGCAGAAGCCTGTGCAAAGCAGGCTTTCCTCTCTGCATCCCCCACATAGGCTCAGGAGGCAGGTTGTAAGAACCCCAGGGACAGCATGGCAGGAGAAGGAGGGAGGATTGTTCTGTCTGGCAAGCAGAAACATTGATGGAATGGTTGCCTTAGCACTAAGTTGAATTCCTTCCTTAGGGAGCATTGAAGTGAATCAGGGTACAGGGCAGTATTCAGTACTAGTCTTATGGAGAGTAAATCCACTAAAGGTCATTCATTCATTTTACTAACTCAGGTTCATTAATTTCAATTGATTTACTTTTTGTAGCATTTAGTTGAAAACTATATGTATTAACTTTCATATGTAATTTATATTAATTCAAACATATGGTATGATCTCATATCAATACATAGATTGCATCAGCCAATCAGATTTTTGTTTTTTTATATTCCACTTGCCTGTTCTAAGAATAAAAATACCGGTATATAGGCCATCAGATTCCATCTGCCTCTTAGATAGCAGATAATGGAGGCCAGTGATCAGCTCAAATTGAAATTCCTGTCTTCAAAGACTCAGAACTATTTCCTCCATCCATGCCACTTGCAATTTTATTGTTCTTCATGGTGCTTCCCCCTTTTTTGTCATGGATCTTAAGAAGGTGTACAGAACATAGGGATGTTGTTGTGCTTTCAGTAGAAGTTTGAACAGCAAGATCTTCACTACAGTCATGACACCCCAATTTAATGCAAAGCATGATGGCTTCCAAAAAAGCAAAATACAATTTCCACCAATGTATACAGAAAGTTATCAAAGTGCTTGATATTTATTCATAGTAATATGGTGTGTTGCCCTTGGCCCCAAAATATACAATCTGTTGTGAAAAATAAATATGCAATGGATGGGCAAATACTCCTGACTGTAAAAGACTCGGGTTTGGAATAAATGCCTTGATATGGATTAAAATGCATTAGTTTTGACAATAAAGGTATTAGATTCCATAAAATATGTATTTGAAAGAAAACATTTTAATATAAAAATAGAAATGTATTGGTTGGAACTTGGAATAGATACGTCTATTGATTCCAGGTGAAAATGTAGATTCAGCAAAATGACACCAGTTTCGGTGAATTTATTTACAATGTATTTATTTCCCTGAAATCCCTTCCCTGAAAAACAAAATAGGCAAAAACCCAAAAACCTGAGTTAAGCATATGCAAATAAAGATTTTCATTAGTTTGGAAGTTGATTGGTTAGTGAGTTAAAGTTTTCAGAGCCTGTTATAGCAATATAATAATTAGCCATTTATCCATTAAATCTCCAGTTTGGCTTTTAGGTTAGTTATTTATGCCACACCATCAGAGTGCATGGTTTTCCAACTGCCTTAGCACTTATAAAGGTTCTGCTATTGCCCAAGGTCTGTTGCCTGAGTTGTGGATCCTGGGCCCTCCAGATGCTGTTGGAATACAGCTCACATTGTCCATGACAATGGCCCATTCTGGCTGGGGCTGATAGGAGTTGAAGTCCAATTACAGTTGGAAGACCACCAATGGCTACTTCATTTTGGCTCCTGTACCAGCTAACTAACTACTCTTGAAAGGTCATCTGTGAGTCAAAACTACATACGTGAATGTTTTTGAAATCCAAAGCAGCCTTTTATACAAGGGGTATGTGATATTCTTTGCCCACTCATGTGGGAAATAAGTGTATTCCAAAACTCACCATCTTTTGTGGCCAATTTGGGGTGGGAGATCACAGAGGGCAGAGGAGGTACTGACTATTTTTGACATTTTGAGCATCATGTGTAGTTTGAACGATGAGAGGTTTTATTAATGAAGCTTGCAGATGAAAGACGCAGATTCATTTAACTGGCGATGTTTCAGAAGAACTTTGTGGATTTGTTTGAGCCTTTGCTCTTTAAAAAGTTGATGAATACAGAAATGCTAATGCTTCCAGCTTAGATGCCAGACAGTAATGGCAAGATTTCCAGCTTGGAAGAAATCTGTTGTGGCAGGCTATGTTTTCCGAATCTACTTTTGAAAGCAAAAAAGCAGAAAGAAGGGAAATCAAATATGTGCATGGGAAATGAATAAAAAGTCAGAGTTGGAGCACAGACAGATAATGTCTGGCTCTGATCCAGGGGTCCATGTGTGCTCTGATTTTATGTGTGTGTGTGTGTGTGTGTGTGTGTGTGAGAGAGAGAGAGAGAGAGAGAGAGAGAGAGAGAGAGAGAGAGAGGAAGCATTCAGGGGAACTGAATCTGGAACTTGATGCATACAAAACATGTAGCTTCCCACTGAGCCATGGCATGGACCCTCCATTCAAGCCCAGAGACTGGCTCTCTCTCTCACTGAGTCTCCCCCCCCCCATTTACATTTAAGAATGGGGCAGAGAGAGAAGCAAAGAGATGGAAGCCAAGACTTACAAAAGGAAAGGGATTTAGGCAGTATAAAGTAAATTCATAGGGAAATAGAAGATTTCTAGCCACAACGCACATTCAGAAATACTACAATTCAGTCTCTGTCATCTTCCCACAAGACTGCAGATTCATTTACCCTCCTCCAGTAAGCTGCTCCCACATCTAAACACATGACCCTCTTCTCTGTAGTCTGAAATGGCACAACTTAGAGAAATCATTGCACCACAATATTCCTCCAGGGGTAGGTAATTTCATCTGTAACCGTTTACTCTCCACCACAAATGCCGCTTTCACAGATCTTGGCTTCCATGTCCCTGTTCTTTCCAAATAAATGTCACCATAAAGAAATCCAATCGTGCTTCTCTATGGTTCAGATGAGGGCTACACCACAGTTCAGTGAGAGAATCTATGAGTTGCCAGTAGTGGTCAGTGGAGCAGAGTGGGGTGACACTGTGCTGCTTATCTTGATTCCAAATGATGGGCTTACTGAGAGAAGGAAGCATCAGGGCAGTACAAGCACAATGACAGATAATTTGACACTTCCCCTGCTGCTCCTACACTGCACCAACCTAACCCTCTTCCTTGCAGTAACCAGCAGTGGTCCTGGCATTAGGAAGTCAGCTAACCAAGTAGTCCCCTGCCCCACCCACCAGTACTGGGTGTTGCATGTGCATATTGTCCCAGGTTCATCCTCCAGTTATTGAGATTTTATGGTACAGGGCAAAGAAAACCTCTCCGACCTTGGAGAACCATTGCCACTCAGAATAGAGGTCTGGTGAAACCCTTCTCACAACTTTCAGAAGTGTGTTCTCTGATCAAATTCCAACGCCCTCATCCTTTGTTTTTAAGCACTCCCATTCAGTATGGACTAGATCGACCTAAGCCCTCAGTCAATGAATGAAACATGCTCCACACCCATCCATATTTATTATTTTCATTTTCTTATGTATCCCATCTTTCTTCCATCATGGAACTCAATACAACATACATGTGGTTCCCAGGAGGTCTCCTATGCAGGCATTGATCTGACCCAAACCAACCTAGGTTCAGCAAACTGGTGGCCTCATGCACCTTCATCTCATCATTACTCATCCTTACCCAAAATACAAGAGGAAGAGAAACCAAACATTGCTTTAAAACAAAGCATTCTGGGTTTTCCTTACTCTTAAATTGATGGATTTGTCTGAGATTTATTTGTAGCTTTACTCACCACCGGTTTGTGTTGCTTTTCTTGCATAAGTACTCCAGTCCTAGAAATTCCACTGTAGCCCAATGTAGCTAGAGTCAAGTTGTTTTGACTTGATTACACAGGCAGAATCCTCACAAGTCTTGTTGGAATGTCTTTAAATTTTATTAACATTTCAACAGATTCCTTGAAATTCTTACGGTGGTTTGACTTAATAATGACCCCCCAGTTCTGTTGCAAATTTCAGAATTTCAAATTTTCTCTCACAGTTCAGTGTCGAAAAGCAGATGGACTGATGTTTTGATTCCATTTAAGATGGCTCAGATTATTTCATATTGTTACTGCATGCATTGAATGAGAAGCTCAGCAACTGATGCCTCACCTTTCCAACAATTTAGGAACGGTTATCTCTGGTTTATATTTGAATGAGGCTAAATCTGAAATTCTTACGTAAGCTTGGACAATGAGAGATTTGTTATGCTACGCCATCTGTCTTCGAATCCAATCAACTACTTTTTCTGCCAGACCACATTATCTTTCATGCAAAATACATTTCTACAATCATTGCTCCATTATTCATATTCCACTTTCTGACATTGGAAAAGATTATTCTAGTCAATAGCAAGTCATAAATTTGACTTTGGAGAAAGAATATGAAACAGTCAGACATACCATACTGCAACACATACCTGACCCTGTTCCATGTGTTGCCATTGCATCTGAGATTGTGTTCTTGCATTTTTAAGGACAAAATTAGATAAGGTTTGCAAATAATTACTTAAAGTAGGAGTGCATTCTTGTAGTTGTTGTTACCTTTGGATCTACACATGATCAATGCCTCCGCAAAAAGAACCACAAATGAAATCAGGTTTTGTTTTTGCATAACGTCAAAACCTTTAAAATCTACTTAGGAGTTCAACAAAAAGGTAGGACTGAGATGCTTCAAGCTGCTTGTACTAACTTGTGGGTTCCACCTGTTCAGCTCAAAGGCATTATTCAGCCACAAGAAAGCTCAAAGCTGAATTTACACTTCAGTTCCTACTTCAGTTTCATTTATTTGCTTGAGTGAGCAGAGCTCTCAGAAGGCAGAGCACGTGGGCGACAAAAAAATAATAATCAGACTGTAGTTAGCTGGAATTTTAAAGCTTGCTAGTCAGACAATTTTTCCATATTTTGAGGACATACAAACTAATATTTTTAAGAATTAATAACTAATACTAATCTCAAGCCGAATCAAGCTAGCAGGTTTAAGTAAAGTAAATAAAATGGAACTAATTTCACAGCCAGAATGCTGGTTTACAGTGTTACCTTGGGTTAAGAACTTAATTTGTTCTGGAGGTCCGTTCTTAACCTGAGGTACCACTTTTGCTAAGGGGGCCTCCCACTGCCGATGTGCCATCGCCACCTCCGCGCGATTTCTGTTCTCATCCTGAAGCAAAGTTCTTAACCCAAAGTACTATTTCTGGGTTAGAAGGTCAAATCCAGGAATCTGTACTGGTGAAATTAAGCCATGGAATGATTGAATGAATAGGAATCATGTTTATTATATCAGTTATGAGTTAGCCATATCCTGTCCTATGTTCCCATAGTTTTCTGCAGGCTGCAATAAGATAATTTATTGTTACTTTTCATTCAATCATAGCTGCTACAGTGTAAAGCATGGATGGGGATCACGTGACCATCCAGAAGTTGGACAATTATCAATACATATAATCTGAGTTCCACTATCTCCTCCTCTCTAAAAAAACTCAGTGATTATTTTCACATCTATTGACAGGGGTGGTGCTTCCATGTAAGAGTCCCCAAGTATGATTTTCAGACAACATTGATTCTATGCCTCTTATATAGAAATTAACCTAACTAAAAAAGGAAAGCTCCTCGGTGTTAGAAATGCATCTTTCTCTGGCCTTCCGGAAATAGCTCTAAACACGCTCAGAACAATTGTATGATTATCAAATAGAGCTGTTTCTGCAATAGTCCTGATTCCTTCCTTATCTGCTATAGTGGCTGTGCTAATAGATGGAATAAGAGCCTTCCTAATAGGGCTGACTTTCCAGCAGTCAGATCAGTTACATGGTTTTTTTTCTGCTTAGAAGCACGTCAGAGGGATCTCTTTTGCCACACAGCTATACTTTTCTGTTAGGGCTGGCTGAGTGGTACAGAGAGCTGATTGGCATGTGGGATGTATTAATATTAGTATTATCATCAGTGCTGTTTTTCTAGCACTCACCATGAATGCTTCCCTTATTCTCTTATAATGGCAATGGCGCCCACCTCAGAGGTGCCAGAACTGGGTTCCAGTGAGTTCCAGCTGGAAAAAAAAGCCTTGAGAATAATGATGATTAACCAACTAGAAAACTAAGGAGAAACAGTATAAGCAATCCTATTTAGATGACACATAATACAGAAATGAAGGCTGTATTACCAGGAAGGAAGTTCCATTCAAATCATCAGAAATGAGTAGACACACATAGGGTTGAGCTGTAATGTGCTGCATTTGGGTTGGTTATTTTATTTCATTTTTTTGTAAAATAACTTTTCTGCATGCAAGTCTAATGGCAGTTACAAGGCCCAATCGTTTCCCCCACTTACTTGTACATTGATACTCTATAGTTCAGAGATACAACTCTTCTTAAAGCAGCAATTTCAAAATGTGTCCTGTAACCAGTTTTTCATTCTCCTTACAATTGTACCTTTCAGGAATTGAAGCTATCATGGTGGATAGTCCAACAATAATTGGTTAAACGTCAGATACTGAAATCATGCTATTAAGCTGAACATCTATCTCCTTCTCGCCACAGTTGTTGTTCTTGGTTTTATTAGAATCCAACCCACACTTTGGAAATCATTTCAGTGCACTTGTCTCTTCTTCTTTTTCCATCCATCAGTGTTTGTGTCTCGGAAAGCTGCTGAGATTCAGAGCTATTCCTTTACTGCTGGAAGAAAAGATTATTTTGATTGCCATATATATATATATATATATATATATATATATATATATTCTTGATCTGATTATCAAGATGTAATTTATTGGAAAGTTACACGACAGCCAAGAGGTAAACTAGGGATCTCATAAGCAATGAACTCATTATCAGTTCTGGGAAACCTACCCAGAGTTTCAATTCCAATTAAAATTTATGACCATATATAGATTTAATTATTGATCTGGCATAGGCACTTTAGTGATACACACACACACACACACACTGAAGTTTCCTATGGCTTGTAGACTATTTCAAGGAAGGATGATAGAACAAGCATTTATTTTCTTATTTCATGGAATTTGATTTCTTTTTAATGCAGGAACCAGCAAAAACACACATAATGCAACATGCTCACACAAAAAATAAACTCGTTGACTACAATTGATTACGCTGCTGTCCTATGCTCATTTTCCTGCAAAAACTCAATGGGACTTGCTTCTGAATGAGATTGCCTTCTTAAGTATACCATGGATGTACTTGTGGACATCTAATTATACATAATAGGGGTGTGCATCAGATTTGGATGAATCCTCAAGGAGAAGCAAGGTGCTGTGGGGTGATTCTGGGCTTCCAGGAAGCAAAGCAGGGTATGTATGATCATTCACAAATCAAAACAGGGATCTCTAAAAAAGCCTTGTGGCATCTCTGCAATCTGGGTGGAAGGGCAGATTTGCAATATTGAAACATATGTCTCTTCCTTTAAGGAAATCACTGACGTCAGGAATGGGGGAAGCTCCTTCACAACTGACAAATCTAGCATGTAATCAGAAGGAACAATTTCACCAACACACTTCAGTCTAAGTGCTTTCCAAGAGCAAATCCTATGCCCCCAGGCTTAAGGAAACTGACAGACTGGAGAGTGGAGGGGGAGCTCCAGTGTGAATGACAGGCCAACAGGTGTAAACAGAAGGAATGATTTTATCTGGAAAAATGACTCTGTTGGAATTCTTCCCATCCCAAAATCAAATTTAAATGTATGCAGCATGAAAGTGGATGTAGATCTTCAAGTGCAAACAGGCTGTGATGGGTACAGGCAACTGATGATGGGCAGTAGTAGCATCAGGCTCAGTGCTAGATGGGGAGAGAGAAAACATGGGGAAATGGTGAGTGCTTTGGGACATGACTATAAGGAGAAGGGACACCAACACCAGAAAGCTCATTTGGCTCATCCAGATTTGCCCACTCAATGTCACAAAGCTCATGGGGTGGTAATGCGAATGGAAATTTCCCAATACATTAGAATCTTGGTAGAAAGGGCTTTATGTAGGGAGACAGCTACTCTGGGGTCCCAAATGAAGCGATCTTTCCCAAAAGGTCTAGAGATATGGGGTGGATCCCTTAGGAAGCCACTCTGGGACAGTGATTGGTTGATGTTTAATGAATTAGCTCCTTTGTTCATTGTAGATCGTTAAAATTAGCCCCAAAGTGTTGTAGCCTATTTTAACCCAGTGCATTCCTCATCCCCCCACCCTGCTATTTTGCTGCTAAAACTGGGTGGAAATAATTTGCAGTGGAATTTCATATGAGCAGAAAAATCAGTGGACACTTATTTCCCAGAACAAATTTAAACAATAGTTGTGTTAAACAGGGAGATTATCAGTTTAACTAAGATGTAATGACATCAGTGGCAGCAATCTGATTTCCCTGGAACTTTAAAACATCTTATTTATACCTTCCATGAGTATTGTGTCCTAATTCAATTCCTGGTCCTTTTCTTCCTTTATGTTTTCCACAGGTGATTCCCTCCCCCCCACACCACCAAGAACAGGAGCTCTCAGTTATATTTCAAGGGTTGTGAACTTTCTGGGTGCTCAACAGGAATTAAATTCTGAGAGAGCCATGTGTGTGTTCACGAGAGCTGCTTGTGTACTGGGGCATGTAGAATTTTCTGCCTCAGTCATCTGTATAAATTTATCTGAGCAAGGCAACTAAGTGAAACAGCTGAAGCTCTCGCTCCACTATGAATGAATGATGCTATACTTGGAGAGGCTGGCAGATTAGGAAGAAAAAATGTTGGCAACTGTTCTAGGTTTGGAATCTTTCTTTCACAGATGGATTACACTTGAATTTGGAGGTTGAGTATTTCTATTCATGAAGGGTGAGATAAAACCTACACAGTGAAATGCATGGAAAGAAAGCTATGAAGGACTGAGGAGTGAAATATGTGTTTGTTTAGGTTTATTTGAGAAAATGCACAGAACACAAGCCCACTTGATTTTTATCTTCAGCTTTGCTTCCAGCACCAACATGGCATGCTTTCTTTCTATATATATATATATATATATATATATATATGGGTTTCCCCACTTCTGTGTATCCTTCCTTTTCTCCAAGGAGCTCAAAGGGGTTTTACCCTCTCTATATTATCCTCACAACAATCCTGTGACGTCGGCCCAGCTGAGAGTTGGTGACTGGCCCAAGGTCACCCTGTAAGCATTGTGACTGAATGAGGATTTGAACAGTAGACTTCCAAGTCCTAGTCTGATACATTAACCACTATATCACAATGACTCTGAACTACTCACAGATTCATTTCTATTTATTTAAACTGGGTCTCAAAGAAGATACAACATTGTTGAGAGAAATACAAGTACATCCAGTTAAGAACATCTATAATTATATCAAGAGGAGTAACTGTGTTAGTCTCCTGCAGCAAAATATATGTACCAGAGATTTAAAGTGGGAAATAAAAGATTTTAAATAGTCTGATAACAGCGGTGGACAGGGATGGGGGGAAATTGATTCAGTTTGCATTTAAAGGTGAGCCTACCTAATTCACATTTTCTAAATCAATATGGGAACAAACACAATCATCCTTCAAAATTCACACTTTTCTGAATTTTGTGATGCTGTTATACAACCAATGTCTATAAAAATACAAAAATTGCAGAAAAGTGTGCATACAAATAAATATATCAGTGGGGGTCGAAATACAAACATACATTATATTAGGGGAAATTGCTTGCAAAAATATGTACATGCAAGTCCCATTTACCATCACACTTTCCCTGGAAATTGTTCGTTAGGCAAGGGTTTGCATAATGAGTCTACAATTTCCATTGTTTCCTATGGAAAAATTTCCAACGTTTTTCCAACCATGGAATTTTAACCCCCCAAAACAAACAAAACAAAGCCACAGGAAAACCCAGGGAAAAATCTATCAGATTTGTTTGATCACTCCCCTTCCCTTCCTTCCTCTGTTCCTCAACAAACTAGCAAAAAGCAAACAAGGAAGTAAAAACTGCTATTTGTGTATCTGACTCTGCAATGTGTATGGCAAGGTTTGGGTACTAATCCCTCATGTTCGGATAAGTGAATTTCCACATAGTGAACATTTGTAAAGAAGGGCCAGCAAGTACATTAGTCAAAAGTTCACAGCAAAATGTTTTTAGTAGGCAAAATTCATGCTAAAACAAACTTTCATGAAGAATTGTGAAGTACTGAAATTAAGGGTGGGAAATGAGAAACTGAGAAAACTGAAATTGACAGAATCTTTCATACCTAGTTGAGGTGCATGTGATGTGGCTGAGCTGCAAAGCAACCCTAGCAACTTTGTGGCTGCTTACCTAGATTGAGATGGGGCAGAACACCAATAATGTTGAAGCCACATGGTTGCATCAGCTGGAGTGCTACCACCAATTTGGCACTGTCATCAGCACAACTGCATTGTCCAGACTCACCCCAAGCCCAAGTAAGCAGCAGCAACACTGGTAGCAGGAGGGCATTGCTGCCACTGTCAGATAATTCGCAAAGTTGGTGTAAACCCAACCGTGATATGATAATATCACTCCAACCCCATTTTTTAAATCGTGAGTACCCTGATTTGCCTATGAGAAAATCACAAATTAACCACACTGTAAATTGCTTGGATTTCATAATAGGAGGGAAGGAAGATAGATAACACCCCATTCCAAAAATATTAACCATATGTAAATATCAATTTATTTATTTTTAACCACTGTCCAAAGCAAGCTTGAGCATTCGACCTCAGATGCACCAAATCAGTCCTAAAAAATAAAGCATGAAGTTTGGGGAGAGATGTCTTTGAGAAAATGCTTTCATCCCCCCTTTTCATTTAAACAATGCCCTGACTTGATGTATTAGAAGTGTTCTTATTCCAAGAACAGCCTTCTAAGGCCTTTCCCCACAAAGCAGGTGATTAATCTGAAGAGAGAATAACATATGGCTTTTCTGTTGTGGCTTTCATCCAGAAGTCACTCATCCCTTTCTTAGCTGATATTTATGGGAAGGATAAAGGATACCTTCCTAGCTGGCTATTTCTCGCCATACCCCAAAGGGAGAAATGGCAAGGCAAGGCAAGGCAAGGCAGGTAGTCAAAGATTGGTGTGTTCTCTGATCACCCCCTCTCAATGTTTGATTTATGAAAGTGTATAATGACAGTGTTTAAAAATACTTTAAAATCATCAGGACACTTTCTTGTGCGGTGTGTGTGTATTTTGAAAGAATTGATCCTTAGCTATGGCTCCCGACAGCAAGCCTTCTAAATGATATAAACATCCCTAATAACACAGTGGCTGCAAAATAGCCCCTGTTATTAGTCAAGAGCGTGATTGAAATGAAATGTAAGATTTATAATGACAAATGAAATGTAAGATTTATAATGGCATTTTCTTTTGTTGGGACGTTTCTCACGCTGAGAAATGATACCCTACTTTTAAAATAGCGGCATGTTCTCAGCCCCTCCCCTCCCGTAATGGACTTACCCATCTGTGAATAATTGTTCAGGGGAGGGAGAGACTGTGTAATAAATCAGCTACCCTCATGAGCCAGTCTTAGCAGTTAGGAGTTTTAAGCCCTGTGTGACATAATGAGCACAATGGAGTTCAAAAGTAGAAGGGGGAAATGCAGCCAGCCACTAACAATTTTCTCAGCAGAGCCGGCAGAAACGCTGAAGAGGAAGAAGGCCCCCCTAATGGTAGAGTTTAATGTGTTATCAGACCTCCAATGCTTCATGCAATGTGCTGCTGAGCTACAGTTAGGGTTGCATCATCTGTCGCCTGCGATAACAAGGGGCCAGAGAGAGCGCACGTTAATAAATATTGCCTAGGCTGGGCACATTTTGAAAATAGATTCATTGCAGGCTAATTGCTTGTAAGGTGTTTCAAATTACAATCTTTGAACAAAGAGGATCAATTTCAATTTAAAACAAAACATTAAGGAGATGAAGCCACAGCCAAGGACTGACATTCGCATTGTGAATCAAACATTCAAACGCTGTGAATTTGTTTAACTCAGAATGACTGTTTAACTTTCAGCTTTCCGCTAATGCCTGCTTATTAACAGATGGGGCTGTGCTTGCAGTAAGGAAGGCATGGCAAATATGTGAGGAAAGGCTTTTGCAGGCTGTTTTAAGTGTGGCTGGCTATGTGTTTTTGGCTTTTCATCTCCAATATATTGCTAAAGGACGGTCACCCACTTTTACTGGGGTGCGGGTAAGGACGGGGAAAATATATATTTTTTCCATTCACATTTCATGGTGAACCTACCAAATTTGCACCTGGTGAAGCAATATGTGAACTGAAACACAGCTTTCTCTGCAAATTTGCACTTCTCCAAATTTTGCAGTGCAGTTCTATGGCAAAGTTAGATGTACACAAACATATATACTGGAGTTAAGTGTGCATACAAATGCATATATTAGTAATAATAATACAAAGAATGCATTGTACAAATCTGTCAATTTCAGTTTCTCTCATTTTCTCATTTTTTTCCGGTCCTATGTTAAGGTCTTCATATTTCATCATCAGTGTTTGTGTGTGTGTGTGTGTGTGTGTGTGTGTGCATGCAAGTTTAAATCCTCATGGAAATTCTTCAGCATTTTAACGCAAAGTTCTCTTAAAATATACACATTTAAAAGTGAATTTGCCTAATATGCACTTTTTTGAAAAGTACCTCTCCCTAATATGAAGAAAGGAGAGAATGAGATATGTGACGATGCTTTAGCCACTCAGACAAAACATTATGAATATTTCCTGGCCATTTCTGGCTTTCATCCATACTTCATTAATAACCCATCTTTTAGGTACATATCTCCAAGACTAATCTCATTTCTCGAAAGCTCACTAGAGACTCTATTATTTTCCTGGCTGTGCTTTAAAATCACCTAGGTGTAATTTCTTTGTCCACATTCATAATTTAACATTTATTAAAGCAATGCAGAGTGAATTTAAAGGTGCTAATGATTAATGATATTAATATATGAAGTGCAAGGAGGGGGAAACCCCTACCTACTTAAAGTAATTACGCTCAAACAACTCAAAAGAGGGGAGGAAGCTAAAACAGCCATAGGGATTTAGCCACTGCAACTCAAATGAGAAATATGGGGTCATCTTGAGAAGAGTCGTGTGAGGAACTGAGCAGGGTGCTTTGTGCTGACCTCTGTGGCATCCTGCTTTCAGCCTGGCCAGACAGAAACAGGTCTGGGCCAAAAGTGGGTCACCACAACTCTCACGCATCTCACAGCTCAAAAAATGGTGGCCATTGTGAGTGGGAAAGTGAGGCAGGAGAAGCACCACAGAATGGAGATTAGGCAAAATGGAGAAAGGGTTTTTCAAGATCTCGCAACTCACAGAAGAAAGGTACGCGGTGGGGGATGATTTCTTATAAGAAAAGCCTCAAGGGCAGGTTCAGAAGAAACTCAGGGACTGCAGATGCAGTGAGGAACCAGAAAAATAGAAAAGTATCAACAGGGGCTGCCTGCTGAAGGGAGACCCTGTGATGAGAAAGGTCCTTGGCTCAATGGGGAAGTAAGAATCCACCAGGCAGAACCTGAAGTAAGGAACCACGCCATAGAGACCAACTGTGACAAGCTGCTTCATACATGATGACATTCCTCGATGGAGGCTGCAACTGTACATGAACTGCAGGTGTGCTTTTTATGTATAATGTTGATCCTACAGCTCTACTCAAACAAAGAACATGGCTTCAAAGTTCACTTATCCAGCAGTAAGCTCAGTGGGGCCTACTTCTGTGTAGAAACATATAGGATTGCACTATGAAGTACACTTATGACCATAGCTTCCAACATATTGGCACTTAACACTGTTAGAAAGTGGTTGCAATGTACAATGGATGCCCTAGGAAGCCACAATCAGTCACAAATTATGTGCATTGCCTATCATGAGCTATATGTCATGGAAATTCTGACATGAAGTGTGAACTGATCTTAAAGAAATATATGATTATAGATGTTGGGCTTTCGGATAAATTTTATTGACCTGCTGCATTATGAAATCCTTATTTTAGACCATTGCTGAGGGGCATTACATTCAAAAGGGGAAAAACTAACTTATCAAAAACTTGTTCTGTCAAACCATCAGCATTGATTGAAATGTTAGTTACACACAGAATAATTAATAGACATAGCTAACTTAGGTTTGTTAACTTTAATGAATATTCTATGAGTAGAAGATAATTGGATGCAACCCTCAACATTTCAACCATCACAATATAATTTTCTGAAGCTGCATACAACCCCCTATTTCCTTCTCTCTCTCTCTCTCTCTCTCTCTCTCTCTCTCTCTCGTAAGGAAATCAAGCTATTGAAGGTCCCTATGCAATAGAAGAACATGACTATTCATTTCTTTGATGATCACCCCTGTCCCCCACATGCAAAAGATTGAAATGTGTCATGTCTACCTTCTTCCCTTCCTGACCCCTCTTTTGGGGGGCAAACTACAGCTAAAATGAATGTGGTGTGTAAATCTAATCAGTGCAATGGATTGACATCTCTGTGTTACAGGCTGTCCCAACATTGCACTGATTCAGTTTGAAAGATAATTGCACGTACTCTACTGGGCACTTAGAATTATCCTCTATATTACTTGGCATGGATGTGACTTTTTATCGTGGATTATGGTTGCTCCATAAATCTGGTGTAAAAAAAGGCCAAGAGACACATTTTGACACGTTATCTTCCTTAAATTATCCTTTCCTGCTGACTCAGGATGTGGAGATGTTCTCACTCCATCTATATGCTGATAATGAACCACACTTTAAAATGTTGGCCACATTCCCTATCTCTCCCCTTCCTCCCCACATTGATATTGTAATCAAGAATCCTAAAATGAATTTAATAGAAGAGCAAAACCCATGGTAGGATTAACGATAACAGTATTTCTTCAGCATGTCTTCAGCATGTAAGTCAAATTTAATTATCATTAAAATATTCCCTCTAAACATATAGTAATGCACCAATATAAACTCCTGAGCCCCAGTAGGTTGAAGATAGATTTCATGGAACATGCTGAGTACACCATCCTGTCTCTGTGTAGGGTTCCACACAGCTCATCATATAAATCCATATACTTTAAATTAAGTTTTAGAAAACCACAGTGGAAAAAACATAAAAGATATTCAACTGTACCTAAATCTCTGAGTAAACAGCTTAAAAATCAGGCACTCTGTATGCTAAAATAAGTGATGTAGCAACTAAGAAGGAACTCAATACCTCTGGGCTAAAAGCCTAACCAGAATGCTAGACTGTATTTATCAGATCACAAATCATTTCAGCAGCAGACTGTATTATATCGATTAGCCTGGAATTGATTGCATGTTACTGCAGATTCTTAGAATGTTACTGACCAACATAAATTGACTGTGTGGACATTTAAAGAAAATAAATTTAGATGTTCTGTGCTGGTTTTTAAACGTTTGTTTGCATTATATATTCTGTATAATATGTTGCATTGTACTGCTATCTGTCAAATAAATATCAAAGAGCGGAAGGCAGGCAGGCTGGCTGCCCAGCAGGTAGGTAGGCAGACTGATATTAGCCATTGGGTGTGATACATAGTTCTCAGGGGTTCTATGGGCACCAGTGAACTGGGGAAAATAAATTCCAGAGTGCATGATGGCAGGAGTATCCATTGTCATCCAGAAGAGGATTCATGCTGTTTGTACAATATGAAGTGACAGATCAAGTGTAGAGTGTTTCCTCTAGAATTATGGGGTCTGAAGGGACCTTAAAAGTCACCCAGTTCAACCCTATGCAAATGCAAGATATCCACTGCTGCAGCATCCCTGATAGGTGTCCATCCAGCCTCTGCTTAAAGATCTCCAACAAAGGAGAATCCACCACCTTCTGAGGCAGACTTCAAACAGAAAGTCCCTCCTAATATTTAACCTAAATTTTGGTTTGTTTGTATTTGTCATTTGAACCATGGGTGGGCAAACTAAGGCCTGGGGGCCAGATCCAGCCCAATCACCTTCTAAATCCAGCCCGCGGACGGTCCAGGAATCAGTGTGTTTTTACATGAGTAGAATGTGTGCTTTTTATTTAAAATGCATCTCTGGGTTATTTGTGGGGCATAGGAATTCGTTCATTCCCCCCCCCTTATAGTCTGGCCCCCCCACAAGGTCTGAGGGATAGTTGATCGGCCCCCTGCTGAAAAAGTTTGCTGACTCCTGCTCTTGACTCATGTCTTATCCTTTAGATGAACACAGAGCAAATGTGTTCTATGAAAGCTCTCCAAATAGTTGAAAATAGCTCTCATATTGCCTCTTAATCATCTCTTCTCCAGGCTTTAAGAATGCAGGCCATTGGATAATAGGGGCCTCAGATTTTTCTGAAACAGCTTACGTTTAGCAGGATTCTACCTTTCTGTGCCAGAAAGTGCTGCCTGCTAAATTTCTGCTTGTTGTGCAGCAATTAAAAGCACAGAAGGATGCCAGAAGGAATATCGGCAATCCATTTCAGTCTCCCGTATTTTGTACAATCAGACTCTCACAAAGATGTGTGCTGAGGACTGCATAAACCAAAAATCATAAAATTATTTCCAAGTAAGTCTATCTGGGCTGAGATGTTCTAATGTTCTATCAAAATAAAAGTAAAGTACTTTAGAAATTAGTATAATGCATTTGCTGTATCTACATATCAGTTGCCAACATTATTGTTCTGTTTGTGAACAAGCAGGTTAGACTGCATTATACAAGTTAACATTTTTTTACTTTAATTATAAACAACATGAATTAATTTCTCACATTTCCTAATTACCATTTCTTACTTTAAAAATTCAGCACTTTAAAATTATACATTGTATTCAATTTTACTGACAAAGGACAAAAAAAACACATCTGGGGGAATGATAATTAGTGCTTATAATCATGACTAAACAACATACATAGTGAACAGGTCCTTGCTGGAAGAATATGTATTAGAAGTCATTAATAAAGGAGGTTTAATACATATTTTCATAATTGTGCTTGTCCTTAGAATTCTGCATCAGTGGCAGGAGCAATGTTAGTAGGAATGATTTTTAAACTAGCATGAGCATTTATTTCAAAGCATATGGATGTGTAGTTGGATGGAATTAGGTCTGAACACCTGACTTTCAGGGCCATCTGAACACTGGAAACATATTGTTCCACACATCCCAATCTTTGAGCTGTGTGAGATTCTACTTACCTGGGGATCATATTTCCTTTTGTGAATTAGGCACAGTGGAGACTGTGGTGTCTTCATGATATATGGCTTATTTATGCATATATACAACCTGAGCCTGCAATGGAAGGGTTCACAGCATCAACTCCCCAAAGAAGTCTTCTCCCATAGTCACAGCCTTGGAGTCAAACAGAAACCAAACTCTGACACTCTCTCCAGCTCGCTACTTTTATTCTAGTTCACAACACAGCCCCCAAAACTCTGCTCCAAACTGCCTTTGTCCTTCTGCAAGTCACCCATTTGCCATCTCGCACAGAGCCTCCTTTCCTTTGTCCTCATAACGGCCCATCACCCAGGTGATTACCTCATAAGGAAGCAAACCTGGGTTATATTTTAACACTTGCTGGATCCAGGGATTGAAGGGGTCTGGCACTCACAAACTCATAACAATATTAGAGGGGAAATACTGAAATTTGTGAAGGTGCTGGTCTGAGTTTGAGAGGATTTAAATAAGTAGACTGAAAGGTCCATCATCCAAATCCCTTCTGAATTGGGCCCTGAACAAATTAGAGCCTTCCTATCTCTCCACGTCACCACTCTTCTCTTTTCCAAACTCACCCTTTCGAGGAAGGAAAAGAGCAGGGGAGATTTCCGTACAGTGGTACCTCGGGTTACAGACGTTTCAGGTTACAGACTCCACTAACCCAGAAATAGTACGTTGGGTTAAGAACTTTGCTTCAGGATGAGAACAGAAATCGCGCGCTGGCGGTGCAGTGGCAGTGGGAGGCCCCGTTAGCTAAAGTGGTACCTCAGGTTAAGAACAGTTGCAGGTTAAGAACAGACCTCCAGAACGAATTAAGTTCTTAACCTGAGGTACCACTGTATTGTGAAGGTCTCAGACTGAAGGCCTTATCAGTCATTAGATGCTTGGGAAAATCTATTGCTACTAGGAACACTGGGATATGCATTGAACCAAGAAGCAATTGGAAACTACATTTGATATGCTTCTAGGTCTCTCTGTGTGTGGAATGGATTCTGCTTGCACAACAGAAATTTGCCATTGTCTCCTCCCCCTGTAAACTGCACTACCCAATCAGGCCTGTGACACTGGATACAACTTGATATTATTTCTCCAGCAATCTTCCACAATTGTTTTACTAAATAAGGATATTTTGTTTCAATATATTTTTCAACACCTGGCCCCCTTAACATAATGAAAATCAATTCTCTAAGAGATCTCCAAGACAGCAGCCTGGATGCAATACATCTGAGGCACTCTCTAGAACAGGAGTGGGGAATCAGCGAGAATGGGCCTTCCATATCTCATTGGACTCCAATTTCCATTAGCTCCAGCCAACATGATCAGTGGTAAGAGATGATGGGAGTTGCCATACAGCAAAATCCAGAGGGCAACAGGCTCCTCATCCCTGCTCTAGAAAGATCAGGAAATGGAAGAATGATCTCAGGGTCATTTGATTTAAGGCTCACATTCATCCGCGCCCCCATAAAAGACATAATATTATCTATATCTATGCCTCTTTTATGGGTGGAAAATGAACGTGAGCCTTAAACTGAATGAACCTTACATCATCTTAAGCAGCTAAAACCTATTTTGAAAATATGGATCATTAATTAAAAAAAACCTCTTGAGCTGAAATCAATAATGCTATGCATTCCAGGGCCAAGTTAGGGGAGCTGAAATCTATGCAATTAGCAGCTGTTTGAATGGCTTTACAAAAGTAAATAGAAGATGTTGAGGATCCTGGCCTTTGAGACTTTAACACTTTTGCTTGCTGTTGTAATTCTGAGATGGATTAGGCCCTCCTTACCTGCTATTTTTGTTGGTAGAAAAGCTGCCATTTGCACCATATTGAAGTTTTCCTCTAATAACAGATAGACTCCTACTGGATTGAAGCAAGAAGCAAAAGGTTAAAACTGATTGTGCTTGGGTCCCAGCTGCCATTGTGCAAAAGGTTTCTCATCTAGTTAAGCATTCAGTTCCTTCACTTTCCAGTTCTTCAATTGCTTTTCAAAACCTTTACTTGAAGAAAAAGTATCCACAAACTGCCTTCAGAGTGTATTCAAAACCCACTCCAAACTTCAAAAATTGCAAACATATGCAAAAAAATCCAGAAATAAAGAGCTGTCTTGCATCTGGGTCAAGGACTAAGCAGAAATTGTGGCAGGATAAGATCATGAGGTGTCTTGCTTCTGCTTCACTGAATGCCACGTAGATGGATCCACTGAGTCATAATAAGCTGGATTGCATATACCTCAAATCTGTTGTTATTCTTCAGGACTGTTTCTTATGTTACTTGAGATCTAGGAGTAGCTCCCAAAGAAATGAACATTAAGGTAAAGGGGGTGGAGAGGGTTTTGGCAATGCAAGGGACAGAGATGGACAAATCTGTCAATTTCTATTTTCCCAACTTTAAATTCAGCTCAGCCCACTGCAATCTCCCCAAAAAAGGTCCACTCAAAAATTCATATTTAGTTTCATGCAGATTTCTCTTAATATGCACATTGTGTGCACAATTTAGTCTGGTATAAGCATTTTTGCAAGCAATATTCTTTAACAGAATGTGTGTTTTGTACATTATTTCACTAATATTCCCATTTTTGTATGCATTCTTTAGTTGGAGATCTGCATCACAACATTCAGGGAAAATTTCACAGGGAAAATTTCAGTTCACATATTGGTTCAGGAAGTGGAAATCTGGGAAGTTTGCATTACAATTAAAATGCAAACTAAATGCATTTCTCCCTTGTCCCTAAGCAAGGGGTGGACTTTGTTTCCCTAAAGCCAAGCCAAAATTTCAGGTGCAGCACTGCAGCTGGTGGATACAAATTGTCTTTAATGTAGCTCTCATCATTGTCTGTCTTTCATAGATGCTATGAAAAGAATCTGCATCTTCAATTGCCACTATTTGCCAAACACCACTGCAGAGTCTTCTGATTGTGGCTTTTCTTGGAGCAAGTTCAACAGTTGAACAGAATGAGTCATTTAGAGGGCACTGTTAATGAACTTCCCTTTGGATGGCTTACATTCTTCTAAGATAAACAAAGCATCCAATTCCAATTCTGAAACAATAGAGCTAGAAATGGCAAAGACCTAATAATGAAAACTGCCAGAAGTCTTGCCCTTTATCTACCAAAGAACTTGCATTAAAAGAAGGGATTAGAATGTGGGGAACGTGGCCAGAAGCCCTTTTTATCTTACCCTCTTCTCTTTGCTCTTGCTTGGAAGCCAGCATTGAAGATGTATTCTCTACTATATAGGACATTAAAAAGAATCATACAATATGCTCACAGGGATTTTCAAAACATGAGAGGAAAACACTGCAAAGAGAATAATTATAGCATTTAACCTGGAGTCTGAGCTATTATAGTTGATCTCTCAATAATTTCATATCAAAGCTATTATTACATTAAGCAGCAGGGATGCTTTGATAAACTCATGCAATCAACACACACCCTGTAAGGAAAGACAGGTCGTGAACATCAATTGAAATGAGACACAAAATAGAAAGGAGATTTGGCCTTGGTAGCATGTTTTTAAACACACACACAAACATACCTCAGAATATAGGGAGAAACAAAAGCTAAAGGGCCATGAATTTAAAAAACCAGGCAGCATTTGGTGACACAAATTATTGTGCTATCATTAAATCAGCAAGCAGTGTTTCTTATGAGCTAAATATTTTAGCTCTTGGGTAAAAATAAGAGCCTAAACAAAAGCAATGCAAAGATTGCTTTACCGAGTATGGCCACATTCTAAATATTTATGATGCAGTAATTCGACACACAGGAAATAATAAAGAATATCAGTGGAGATTGTAAAACAAATCAACAAATGAGAAAACCTAGATAGCCAGGGAAGACAAAGTTCAATGTGAAAATAAATCTGAAAGGACCCTCCAAAACTGCCATGATCAAAACAACTACATAAAGTACAATGTGTTTTCTCTCTCTAGGAGATCAGCTGAAGAGGAATGACTGAAGAGGAATCACTGAAATGTTATCCTATTGTACATAAAAACTTTATTATATCTCATGCTGATGGAAGCTGAAATATTCTATGCATCTAAAGTTATCTCTGAGGATCACAAATCTAGGCGTGAGTGGATTTCCATCAGTCCATTCCTTTAATGCTTGTGTGCTTCATTCAACCCTGAGTTTCATTGCTTCTGAATTGTAAAAGCAATTCTCCAACTTCAGCCCGCGCATTCTGCCACAGCTTTTGGTTCATTTTCGCCTACAGTGCATTATGAAAGTGCACAAGCACACGGATAAAACACTGTAAAAGAGTGAGATTGTACATCTCACACTGACTTTGGTGCAGTGTTTCACAGGTGTGTGTGTGTGTGTGCTTAATTTCTAAAACACTACCTAAATATTCATATACGGTATCACAATCGTTTATACAGTTGAATCAAGGTTTCCTTTTTGTCATGCTCTGTCAAAGATTCAGAAAGCAGTTCCCAAATATGCTGAGTTTGCACTCAAACTGGTTCTCAATACATTTCTCTCTTTCTTGATTATCTTGGGGCTATGTATCAGGCATAAGGTTGATTTTTCCTATGCCGACAACTAGCATTATATCTCACCAGGACTGTAACACTCACAGTCAGATTAGCTCTGCCAGTGTGCTTGCACCATGCTACCATCCCTGCCTCCCTCTGCCCCATACCTTCCTGGTATGCAACAGCAACTCAGTTGTCTACATGTCAGATGTCATCACCTCAACACACTGTCCAATACTGGGCTATCAATTGAAACTAATCATGGTGGCTGTGTACTTCCTCCAAGACCAGTACCTACACATCTTCTAGGCTCCCGTTTACCTCCCCTTTCAAGAGGTAGTACAACATGCATTTAAAGCACGTAAGGTAAAGGTAAAGGGATCCCTGACCATTAGGTCCAGTCATGACCAGCTCTGGGGTTGCAGTGCTCATCTCGCTTTATTGGCCAAGGGAGCTGGCGTTTGTCCACAGACAGCTTCCAGGTCATGTGGCCAGCATGACTAAGCCGCTTCTGGCAAACCAGAGCAGTGCACGGAAACACCGTTTACCTTCCCGTCAGAGCGGTACCTATTTATCTACTTGTACTTCATGCTTTTGAACTGCTAGGTGGGCAGGAGCTGGGACTGAGCAACGGGAGCTCACCCCGCCGCGGGGATTCGAACCGCTGATCTTCTGATTGGCAAGCCCTAGGCTCTGTGGTTTAACCCACAGCACCACCTGCACCCCATTTAAAGCACATAAGGCCTCTCAAATTATCCTGGGAACTTATTCTTACCAGAGTAAGAGTAATTTACTCTTACCAGAGCTACAATTTCCCAACTTTTTTTGCAGGGGTGGCATGGCAAATAGGAAGAGAAGGGGGAAAGCACAGATTACTATTAATTTTTTGAAACAACACTCAACTTCAAACAAGAGAGGTTTAACTAGGAAAGCTTGAGAAAAGCAAACAAATTGAAAGCCAAGCTAAGAAGAATTTTCCCATCACTCATTTGAACTAACTGGGCAATTATTTGGCAGCAGGTTTCTAGTGTGTGTGTGTGTGTGTGTGTGTGTGTGTGTGTGTGTCAGTATTTCTGAGGATTTGTTGATCTCTCGACCAGGTGACTGGGTTAACTTGATTATTTTAGTCTATGGGTTAAATTTAATTTTTTTTTCTGTATAGACATTGCTGCAATGCAAAAGAAGGAAAAATCATTTACTTTAATGATCTTCATATCTAAGTGCAGTCTTTTTTGTGTGTATATGAAAATCCCTATGATTAAATGTGGTTGTTTTTAAAGAGCTAATCAATTTTCAAAATGTGCCCCATCAGAAGGAAATTGCTTACAATATACATAATTTCATCTTGGAAGCGAGTCCCACTGAGTTTAATAGAGCTTGCCTCCTCGTCAGTATGCTTAGGATTGCAGCTTTGTAAGTTTGCCTAATGCAGCTTATGCATTTGCTTTAGTTTAGCACAGGATCTGAGTGCATGTGTTGAGATATTTTCAAGCATGTTCCCTTCCTTTTACAGTCATAGTGGAAAATTACAAGCCACTCTTCCCCATTTAAAATGTTTCCAGGAAGCCTGCTGGAGAAAGCAACATCCTTCCCTCTTTGACTAGTCTTGCCAAGGACTATGAGAGCAGACCATGAAGGGAATGGACTATTTTCTGTATGTCCTATATTACCTGCAAGCTACATGTTTGCTGTTGAGATACATTCCACCTGATTTCACTTTATATACACATCTAATGTGAAGCTTTAACCAAAATATTATGATTTTTTTCTCTTTGAATGTTGACTTTGAAGTCACTCCCACAGTGTTCAATGGGGCTTTCACCCTTTTAAGTGTGCTTTAGGACTATGGTCTATTATTATCTTCATTTATGAATCATTTCCAGTGATATATCCTGAAATGATTAATAAGATAAAGGTACCCCTGACCATTAGGTCCAGTCGTGACCGACTCTGGGGTTGCGGTGCTCATCTTGCTTTATTGGCCGAGGGAGCCGGCGTACAGCTTCCGGGTCATGTAGCCAGCATGACTAAGCCACTTCTGGCAAACCAGAGCAGCGCACGGAAACGCCGCTTATCTTCCCGCTGAAGCGGTACCTATTTACCTACTTGCACTTTGATGTGCTTTCAAACTGCAACTGCTAGGTTGGCAGGAGCAGGGACTGAGCAATGGGAGCTCACCCCATCACGGGGATTTGAACTGCCAACCTTCCGATCGGCAAGTCCTAGGCTCTGTGGTTTAACCCACAGCGCCACCTGTGTGCCCAAAATGATTGATAGAAACATATATAAAATTAAAATAGCTATGTATATACACAGAGATATGGGGGTGGGGGTGTGGATTAAAAGAATAACAGCACATGTGTAAAATAATTTCAGATCCAGTACAGATACCAGTTGAGATAAAGATTCCCATTTATAAGACTCCCATGTATTTTGTCTGAGACGTGGAAACTATGGAGCTGTGACTTGACATCGCCCAGTGGTGGGGTGGGGTAGGAAATGGAAGCAGGGGCTTCCTATCAGCAGTGGTGCTGCATTGAGCAGAATGGAGATGAGAATGGGGGTGGGAGAGGTTGTTGAAATTCTGGATTCGGGGTGGCTTCCAGCATGTGTGAAAGACATGCCACATGTATGAAACTGCCAGCTCTCTAACCAGCGATAATGTAGATAGATCATGCTTAGCAGCCACTGAAAACCTTGTTCCCCACCTTTCATATACTGAATTGTATTTGCTGCAAGGGCAGCGGGCTTTCTCAGTAGTGACATCCTCCCTGTGGAACGCCCTTCCATCAGGTGTCAAGGAAATAAACAACTACAGTATCTGACTTTTAGAAGACATCTGAAGGCGGCCATGTTTAGGGGAGTTTTTAATGTCTGATGTTTTATTGTGCTTTTAATTCTGTTGGGAGCCGCCAAGAGTGACAAGGGAAACCCAGCCAGAGGGGCATGGTATAAATAAATTAGTAGTAGTAGTAGTAGTAGGTTACCAGATGTCCCCGTTTCCCGGGGACAGTCCCTAGATTTACAAATCAGTCCCCATACAAAATCCTATCATTCCTACTGAAGTTGAAAAGTCTCCCTGGATTCATTTTTAAAAATCTGGTAACCATATATTATAGGCCACTCTCGAAAGTAGGAATGGAATAATCTAGTTATAAATAGTTCCATTTTTTCTGTGAGTCTTCTGTGAGTCCAAACTAAACATATAAAGCAGATCTATCTATCTATCATCTATCTATCTCTATCTATCATCTATCTATCTATCTATCTATCTATCTATCTATCTATCTATCTATCTATCATCTATCTATCTATCTATCTATCTATCATCATCTATCTATCAATCATCTATCTATCTATCTATCTATCTATCTATCTATCTATCTATCTATCTATCTATCATCATCTATCTATCCATCTATGAAAAAGAACCCTCCCTTCCTCAAACTACATGTCAGGCCTTTGTTGCCATTACTGAGAAGGCCCTAAACGACTTTAAAAAAATGGATTTTCTATCTTGTTGTCTGGCTTTGCTTTTGACCAATGGCATTGTTTACCATTTCATTCTCATATTTTGCTACCTAATTTTCAGCATCTGGCTGAAACATGTCTCAAGAGTGTCCAAAATAAATGAATACGTACAGGTAAATAATGTTTTGACCTCATAAATTAACCAAAAACAGTTAAGAGTGCTGATTTCTAGGAGGTCAAGGCTACTGCAGCAATTCCCATTCCTAGCCTTTGCAATTCCATTCAGGTTCACTGTTGAGTTTGCATTGTGGAGCATGCTCATTCATCAGTACAGCTGGGTGAAAAGGGTGACCAAGTTGCTTAATAAAACTATCCTTCCATTTAGGAGCGAGAGCTCCTTTGCAATTTGCAACCTTATCACAACTCTTATTGTCGTATTGAAGCACAATCAACCCCTTACTTGATATAACTCTTGATTGCCATCTTTATAATGGCAACTAGCTGTGTGCAGTTAAAAATACTGATAACTGTGTTAATTAAAATTTTAATTGTCTTTGTATAAATTGCCAAGGGCAGAAGTAAAAAAAATAAAAATAAATCATATATAGAACTCTTATAGGTATTTCCCCCTTGTTTCCTTTCACTTTTCTTTTTCTATTTCAAACTTGTTTGGCTAAAGTTAAAGAGTACAAGAGCATCCCCTGCAGGAACTTTCCCATCCATGATTCCTTTCGCTTTTTTTTTGGAGTGGTTATTTCTTCTGCTGATTTGTATTCACTCTGCATGATGCACAGTAATTGTGTCTAGAGAATTAGAAAGGGATGGCTATTGCGGTGGTAATAGAATTACTATCAGTGTTCTAAGCTGGTAAAAGGATTCTGGGTTTCAGTCAAAGGATTTAAAAATACATGCTGAAATGTATATCTGCTTCTATTTCCTCCCTTGCACTAGTTATAGGTGTGGAAGACTGGGATTTAACACCTGCATAGGTAAGGGCTTTGCCATCCCATTTGGGTGACTGATGCCCCCCTTCTCACTGCTAGGGCCAATGCTTTAGGGATGTATACATATAACATTGAAGAAGTGCACAATCTATGTACCTGTGTACATCAGTAGTTCAACTCTACACCCAAGCAGTGACTTGCATGCCATGTTTGAGAAGGGTGAAGTCTGTGCATGCAATAACTGAACTGCACATTCCTTCACACAAACACTTGCAGAGACAGCTTGTGCCTGTGTAGTATGTGAAAAGGCCCTTGTAATGGCCCCGCTAAACTATTCAGGCACTGCCTCCTGAAGCACATCACTTCACCCTACTGCAATGCAGGGCTTGCCTTGCCAAACAGGACCTTCACACAACCTGAACTGATGTATTGAGCGCAAGGATTGAGTGGCTCCCAATCACAGGTGATCAGATTTTTGTTCAGTAAGTCTGACTGAGGATGGCCAAACTAGCTCTCAAGTAATTTAAGCAAGATTTGTTGTTCTCTCATAGTTCCAGTTTGCTCCTAATGGACAATATTGCATCTAATATATAATTTGGAAAATTGTTTGTTCACTATGCAGTTGGACACCTCCTAATGTATTGTAACCATATCTTGCATGATGGTTTCTGGGATCAAACATGAGGTTTTTAATCTATGTTTGGACAGAACCGGCACCAGTTTGAACCAAGATGGTAGACGGAACATTTCATTTTAGCCACTAATTTAAAAACTGCACTGATTTCATTTCATTTTATTTTTAGAATTCCCAAGCAACACCAAGTATAAGGCTGCTAGTTAGAGATACTAAGAGGAATGTGTTTTAATAAAAAAACAAAGTGAGGCACTGTATTAAATACTGTGTTTTGAAATTTTGCATATTACAGCTTTTATTCCTTGAGGACACTGTTAAGCAATTCTACGTGTTAGCTCTTCAGCTCCAAAAGGCTAGGGCACCCGTTCTCATTCAGTAATGAGGCATCTACAGCAGGTCTCTTCAGTTTATCCTATTAACTCAATAGCATTTCTTAAAATGCATGCAGCTCTTTGATTTTGTTTGTTTGCTTGCTAAACCTGTGACTAGTTTCATGTCCCTTTAATCAAGGCAAAAGACAGCTATCTGGGCAAACTGCAAGAAGACTGAATCTGCAAGTATTGGCAGGGTGAAGTCCCAGTGGAACAGGGACTGTTCTCAACAAGATAAGTGGATGATTCTGTCCAGCTGGAAGCAGTGGTGAACCAGCTCAGAGAGTACTTGAGAAGCCTGTGCCAGCTGCCTGGTGAGAAGATAACGAAGGAGCTGTGGGGAGGTTGTTGAGCTGATCAGCCAGCTTCTGTGCTGCACAATTTAAAAATTTAAAAAAAAACCCCACTGTGAGTGATATCTACTTGTAAGGAATAGAGATGTGGAGTCCACTGGAAGTTCTGTATTAATGTTATTGGAAAAACAAACAGATGTTTATGCCATGGTTCACCTGTAGGAAACCTGAGATCTGTTTTTATTTTACTTTCTGGATGCATTAATAGATGTGTGAGAATTATATAGCATTTTCCTTCTATAATAAATTTCCAAAGTGCTAAACAGATTCACAAAGTGTATCTCAACAAGCCTGGCCACATTCTTGTAAATCAAGACAGTGTAATCCAAGATTGATGGGAGTGGTGTACTCTGAAGCTTATAGCCATTTTCCTAAGGCCTCCTAAATGTTTTTTGCAGAGTGAGATCTATACTAGGCATTTCCTGGCTCACCGCTCATTGTCCAAACCACTGCACTAGTTTTGTTTTTTTGTTTTTTGAAGCTATTGGACTAAACTTGTAGAGCGGCCTTAATGATAGCTTTAAAAAATAGCCAAGTACATTCTGATTCTACTATCATATGAGCTGCTAGGAACCAGAGGCAGGCAGAGTGCTGTTGCTCACATGTCCAGCTTGCAGGTTTCCCAAAAGCATCTGGTCAGCCTCTGAGAACAAGATACTGGTCTAAGATGGAGCACTGGACTGATCCAGCAGGCTTGTCTTATATTCTTTGACTAAGAGCTTTTTCTGTTAAGCAAGCTACTCCCTGCCCAGTTCTAACTCAGCTACACACACACACAATGGGTTACTGTCATGTTCGTTTCTGAACCTTCTGAAGACACCTGTATGGTGGAATTTAGTTTATAAGATGTTGAACTAGATGATTCAGTGGCCTTGACCTCAGAAATGCTTCTTTTCTTACCCTCAAACCACAGCTGTTGGAAAGATACGCAAGTGAAGAGTAATTTGATTGTTTTTACAATTAAGTTTAACCTGCCTTTGCTTCATGGGCACTCTCTTGGATATCTACATTAAGCAGCTGGGAAACTGCAGGCAAAAGTGAAATTACCAAGCATTCACCAGCATCAACAGCTGAAGGCTATAAGCAAAAAAAGGAAAGCAAAATGCAAATAGTCTCTTGAGTTCTTTGCAGCCAGGCAAGTAAAAGAGATTAGTCTTTCCAAACAAGTTGAGTGGAATTGTAAAACAGACAAGCAAAAGAATGAGTCTCAAATACACAGTAAGTTCAAGATTTGTCAGGGTTTATCATGAACAACATGGGTAGTCCTGAGAGAAATACACCTGAGTGGTCATGAAAAGCAGGTCACTCATACCAAATGTACACATCTATGCATATGTACACACATACTCAGCCACAAGGGAGGAACTGTCCATGGTAATGCCCCATGTGACTATGGTGGAGATGACCAGGTCAGTTTTTCCCACCCAATCAGCAACCTGCCAGGGGATGATGGCAACTGCATCTGGAAAACCCAGGCAATTGGCTCTGTTCTGGTGTTCACATATATCGTTGGGAAATCAGATGAAATTATAAAAAGTGGTTCTCATGTGATTCAGTCTCTGCATGTGTGTGTGTGTTTCTCTTCCTCAATGTGTTCATGCTCCTTGGGTTGCGAGAGGTCAGGATCCAGCTCATATGCCAGATCCATTTCTCTGCTCCTGCCTTGTAAATCAGCTTTATATTTATCTGTATTTTAATCATGTAATATTTCAAGTCAAGCTTAAATCATATGATGCAATGGTGCCTTTTTCCAGGAAACTAAGCCATGAGTGAATGATAGGCATAATTTAATAGTAAGCCATTATTGCGTAAACTTGCCCTTAATAATGCTCATGATCATTGTTTTTATTTTATTTTATAGCACACACCAAGAGGCTACATGTTGCTGCACGGGCAGCTATAAATTTAGTACTTTGTAACCCACATAAAAGTGTTTTAAAATACCAATATAAGTTTAGTGCTTTATAATGTATTGGCTGAAATCCACAAAAAGTGTGGAACTGTGAACTGTGTGGAATCCAAAACAGTGAAAGTAGGGTAAGAACCTCACCAGGGCAGATTTGTTTGTTATGTTTCTCTTTGGAGTGACACTTCTCTCCCATAAATGACAAGCTGATGATCCATTTCTTAAAGCACACTTGACCCTTTAATAGTGGGAACTGCTGTGCTGAAAACAACCAAGCATTCTGCAGAGTGAGATATAAACAAGGCATTTTCTGGCTCATATCTCATTGTCTTAACCACGTCATTGACTTAACCACTAGGTTTGGGGGCTTTGTTTTGTTGTAAGATGAAATGTGTGGATGAACCTTAAGACAACCTTTATAAATGGTCAAATATAAGCTGACCCTGTTCAACAATCTAGCCCATGCCTAGTTCTAGCTCAGTCACACACATACACCTATTTACATGCATGGCTGTCATGCTCTCCTAAAAAAGAAAACAAACAAATAAATAAAAAATCTTCCTTCACCATCAGTTTCTGCCTTCTTGGAAAGAATTCTACTGTACTGGGAACATCCGGTGGAATAACCACAGCAATCATTGCAGACTACAGTGGTACCTCGGGATAAATACTTGATTCATTCTGGAGGTCTGTTCTTAACCTGAAACTGTTCTTAACCTGCAGCACCCCTTTGCTAATGGGGCCACTGCGCTGCCGCTGCACCGCCAAAGCACGATTTCTGTTCTCATCCTGAAGCAAAATTCTTAACCTGAAGCACTATTTCTGGGTTAGCGGAATCTGTAACCTGAAGCGTATGTAACCTGAAGCGTATGTAACCTGAGGTACCACTGTACAGAGAATACATTGTTTCTTCAAACTGATATCATGCTCAGTTTGGCTGCAGAAAGAAAGATGTGGTAAATCTCTGGAGCAGGCAGAAAAACAGTTACCCATCTACACAGACTATGAGTCTTAGAGAATACAGTATTATGATCTGCTAGGCAGTGGCGTAGCGTGGGGGGTGCAGGGGGGGCCGGCCACACCAGGCGCAACATCTGGGGGTTAGGGTTAGGGGGCGCAAATCCATGGGTTAGGGGGCGCAAATCCATGGGTTAGGGGGCACAAATTACTTGCCTTGCCCCGGGTGCTGACAACCCACGCTACGCCACTGCTGCTAGGTGTATAGGCATGTATTTCCAGATTGCTTTAGATCTGTCTGCACAGAACTACTGATTTGTTATTGTACAGTGTTGAATATCCACCCTTGTTTTCCATTTCATGTTAATTAGTTTTATGGGTTTCATGGATACTTATTACTTTTAAAATTACACAAGAAAAAAGGGGGGGTTAATAATTATAATTGGGAAAGAATTAAATGGAAAATATCTGTATATTGTTGGACTTAGGGGAGCAATATACCAAGGCTTTCAGAAGTTCATGAGATACATCCCCATTGGGAGATGAGTCTTTTCAAGTCTATTTTTAAATAATGAGGCAAGTACAGTGAGAGCAATTTCTTACACATCTATCAGATGTTAATGTTTTCGGCTGAAAGTTGAAAGCTCGTGACTCATCAGTTAAAATGCTGACACCTGTAAATTGCTCAATGAGGGCTGCATTAGCGAAGATGGCTGTAGCAGTTTTCTTTTCAGAAACTGGGAAGTTTTAAGGGCAAGTTTCCCATGATATAATAGCAGATTGAACTAACTTTGAATTTAATTGCAAGACAGTATACATGATCTATTTCTGCCATTTTAGCAAGAAGAGATCCAGCATATTTTATTAGAAATGGTTGCAATTGTCAGTGTGAACTGGGCTATGCTCTGAAATATTAACTTATTATATTTTAGCAGAAATTATTTTTCAGTACCCATATTTCCAATAGAAGGCCAATAAGAGAGCAGATGTTTAGATATGAGTCCCAAATGCTAACAGGAATAAATGTTGCAGTCCATTTTTTTCAGCTGCCTTCCTTCCACAAATTGATGTCAGTGTTTGTGGATGAGCTGTGCCAGATTTATTCTCTTCACAAGGTCTCATCCTTGAAGCTATTCCACATAGAGAAAACTCAAATACCCTAAACTGGCCTAACATCTCAGCAGAACAGCTTCTATTATTTAGGTTATAGATCAGGGCAGCTAACCCATGAATTTCCAAATATCATTGGACTGCAACTCCCATCATCCCTGGTCATTGGCCATGCTGGTTGAGGTTGATGGGAGTTATACTCCAACAACATCTGGAGCAATGCTGGTCACCCCCCCCCAATTTATATTATATTTAATATTTGGCAATGAGAGGCCTAAGCAGCTTGTTGCTCACAGTTTGAGCTTCTCTTGAACTTCTCATCACTTCCTGCCTGCTTGAATGGCCAATTGGTTTGCAAGATGTGAAAAGATCCTGAGCAATAATATAGACCTTGTCTGAAATAAAGTGAGAGCAATGAGGCAGAATGGTTGGCGCGGCTGCATTTTGAGCAGCAAACCACGCCCCCACCGAGCCTCCCAGTTGGGTGCCCAACCGGGGGCGTGACGCACCAGCCATGACGATAGGGCAGGGGGCGGAACACCCCCCTGCGTAACGCAGGAATCATCTCCCGCTCACAACACCTCCCCTCCGGAAGGAGAGGCCTTGTCAGATAGAAAAATAATTCAGAGTTCTCTACCAAGCAAACACGTGAATGTCCTCGATTCACTTGACCTGATGATGACATTTTACTTTAAAATGCTAAAAACTTTTTTTTAAGTAAGAAAAAAATAGTTGAGGTTTTTTTTAATTGTCCTAGGTATTTCTCTGTTGTCCTGGATGGCAGGAATTCCCAGACCGTCCTGGTTAGTAACTCTATCCTCCCTAGAAGTTCCCCTTTAAATATGTATAAGCTTTGTTACTTCACAGATGTGTGCAGCTCTGATACACGTTGTAGTTCCTTTTTTATTTATGCTTTTCAGGTGTATACGTTTCACTAATTTTACAATCATTTTAACATTTTGAAACTTGCCTTCCTTCCCCCTCTTTCTGCAGTTCCTTAAATTTATTTTTAATATCTTCTGCATATCCAAATTAACTTAATTTGCTCATTTATTCATCTACTTTAAATATATATTCTTATAAAACAGCATGTTATTACAATAATCCTGCCAATGTTCTTATCTGTTTACAATTTATCTATAAATATTCAGTAAACTATTTCCATTCTTTTATAAAAAGTTTGTTATCTTGATTTCTTATTCTTCCAGTAAGTTTCACCATTTCTGCGTATTCCACAACATGTTGTTGTTTCTGATTTGCCTAGACCTAATTGGCTGAAGGACATGGACAGGAAACAATGAAGCCAGCACCATTTTGAACTCTTTGAAACAATGGGCTTTCAAAATGTGTGGTCTCAAATTTAAATGGCGCCCTGTGTGATGCCAAAATTTGGTGCCCCCTGCCTCTCACACTCCATTCCATATAATAGCTGAAACCTACAGCGCTGCTGAGGCTCCATGCCCACTATGACTGAACCAGTCGTGCTCCCCTAAATTCACCTCTGATGTGATTTTGAGGGTGCTTGCTTGGTGATCCTATTTTTACTAAGCAGCCAGAAAGCATCAACGTAGGTTATCCTGTATGTTGCACTTTTTACACTGTTACTACCCACTTTCTCTTTTTAATCAGAAGCCTGTCAAAGGGTTTTCCTTTCACCATTATTCATGTGCCTCATCTGTTGGAAAATGCCCTGGGGGTGCCTGCGAGCCCCCAGAACTCTGTACACGCAGCTCTGGAAAAGACATGTTCCTTCTCTTCCAGTGCATACAGCAACATATACCAGATAGTATATGCACACTACACTTCTGGCATAATACAGCAAGAAGCTTGAAACATCGTAGAGCTAATCTGCTATTTATTTTGAGACTATCCTGTGCACCATAATTTCCTAGCTATGGTAGTTTCTGGATTCTATATACACTTGGACTGGGTGTTTTATTCCAATGCAAATGCACCTAGGATTTAAAGACGGTAAGAGGGGATTAGGAAGCCTTTACAAAAGCAGACTCCAATAAACAGGCCACTCTAAGCTATATATAAAAAATCCCTTCTCTCTCAGCTAAAAGGACCTGATAAAGAATATTAGTAAGTACTCAGATATAAGCATGGGCTGCAGTACAACCATTCTAATAATAAATATTGTTTAATAAAAATGCACACACACATATTACCAGTCACAAAAAATACTTAATTAAAAATACTCCACGGGGAGAAACTAATTTTTAACAAACAGATGACACAAAGAATTGCCATGTCATAAGATTTAAAATAGTCAGCTAGCTATTGCAACTTATGTAAAGAGAGATATCAGAAAGTTTTTGATGTGTGCATATTTTTGTAGTCAAATAAGTTCAATTGATTCCAATTGATTTTAATCTTACGGTCCAGATTCAACTAAATAGTTGTGCTAGCAGGAGCCAGAATAAGAAATCCTTTTAGTGCAATGGGACTTTCCCACCTCCCTCCAAATACCCCTAAATCAGATCGGGGGGGGGGGGGGGATCAAGCAGATCAAAAGCAGAGCACACTGGATTTGTATGGAGAAGGGAGATTGTTTGATTAGACAACCATTGCTTTGAATTCTACCTATATTTTCAAATTATGGCCAACCACACTGGAACCTCATGATGAAGGCTGAGTAACAAATATAATGAATACTCCTCCCCCTTCTCCTCCTCCTCCTACTAACAAGATCAACAACAACGTTTCCTTGGAGGTAAGTCTCGTATTCAGTGGGGCTTACCCCCTTGGTAAATGTGGTTTGTATTGTAGCCTTTCTTCTTCGTTTCTGACAGCATGTATGTTTTCTCTGTGGAATTGCAACCATAAGCTTTATGATGAATTAAAATGTTTAAATATTTTTGAAGCAAATATTTTAAAAAAGAATAAATCTAAAGAAAATTGCTTCCTACAGACTGAAATGTTGTTATAAAATAAACATACTGGTGTAGTGAGGAAATAGCACAACATTGCCACCATCCTTGCATTTTGAGCTAAAAGTCTGACAGGGGACTTTTCAAACTTAAGGAGGATTCCCAGTGTTAGAGAGGATTCTTAGACTATTTAGCTGAACACACACACACACACAACATCATTTAAGTTTCCTTCATGAAAACCCCTGGATAGATCTTCATGCAGCCTAGCAGGCTTAGTAGCTTGGGGGGGGGGAGCTCCCTTGCCTGTGAATTTCATCCATTTCTGCGGGGGGTGGCAAGTTTTAGATTTCTCAGTATAGCTAATGGAGTCAGTGGGGAAGAGACCTTCAGGTTTAACAGATCTGAATCAGACCGTGAATCGGAAATAATTTGAGTGTATACAAACATTGCTTCCCAATGCCATGGATACATATATGAGGCCTTTCTTGAACAGTTTCTTTACAACAATATTGTAAGGTGGGGTTATACTATTATAGTGGAATTCCAAGCAACCTTGTGCATGGTCTCACAAGGACTTGCAAGCCTATGAAGCAATGGCTACATCTATCATGCATCCCAGAACAGTGAGCGAGCTATGAAAACATCTTCTCATTCTATAGTCCAACGTTCCAATGCAGATTTTTCAGCAGATAGTGGTGAGGTACTTTAAAAAGCTGCTTGAAACGACATGAACTTGTAATCCATTTGTTGAAGCATTTAGTGTTTCCTCTTCCAAGCAGGTAGAGCAAAACTAAATGTTGTGCAAACAAAGTTAATCTGTATGCAGAGGATTATATTGAATGATAAAGAAGGGAATAAAAGAGCAACTCTACTGCCGGCTTGTTTGCTCAGGCATGCTGTTTTCAGCGTTTGATGTTGTACAACGTATGAAAAGGTGAGATTAAATAAAAACAGAGGATGTGCTATTAAAATAGAAGTATGAACAAGAAAAGGCAATGCATTAATTGCTGCACTGAAAAGAATGGAGAGTAGGAGGTGATACAACACTGGAGGAGAAGGAGGCCAAGGAAGAAGGGGAGCAGAGCTCACACCACCGGATTGGCACCAAATCCAGCTTCATTCGGCTCCTCCCTTCTTGCAGTTTTCGTATATTCACAACCATTCTACATGTCTGCTGAGTGGAGAGTGGAGGAGAGGGAAGTGTAGGGTCCTCTCTGACATCACAGCTGAGAGCCAAGCTCAGTTCAGCTCCTAGAATCATAGAATCATAGAATCATAGAGTTGGAAGAGACCACAAGGGCCATCGAGTCCAACCCCCTGCCAAGCAGGAAACACCATCAGAGCACTCCTGACATATGGTTGTCAAGTCTCTGCTTAAAGACCTCCAAAGAAGGAGACTCCACCACACTCCTTGGCAGCAAATTCCACTGTCGAACAGCTCTTACTGTCAGGAAGTTCTTCCTAATGTTTAGGTGGAATCTTCTTTCTTGTAGTTTGGAACCATTGCTCCGTGTCCGCTTCTCTGGAGCAGCAGAAAACAACCTTTCTCCCTCCTCTATGTGACATCCTTTTATATATTTGAACATGGCTATCATATCACCCCTTAACCTCCTCTTCTCCAGGCTAAACATGCCCAGCTCCCTTAGCCGTTCCTCATAAGGCATCGTTTCCAGGCCTTTGATCATTTTGGTTGCCCTCCTCCTTCTCTCCTTGAAGCGATAGCAACTGGCCAGGAGGGGCAAAGTCAAGCACCAGGTGTTTTGACAGTGGATTGGCTCTGTTGGTGCATCCACACAATATTATTATTCCCATTGCCTTGGCCCCAACTCCTCTCCTGTAAGAGGTAGTGAATCCACTGTCAGGAGGGCAGGTGCATGGAATTGCCCCTCCTCACTGGCTGCCCTGAACTTTTCCCATTCAAGCCAGTCATTCAAGGAGTATTGCGGCAAAACCGTGGGAGCAATCTTTTCATTGCATAAATGGGGACATTGCTAAACCACTATGCTTTTTATGGTATACTGTTTACACGATTTGTTTATTGGTGACAATTGATAAGGAAATCATCGCCAATATATAAAGAATGCCTTCAACAAAGCAGACTTGAACGTTTTAGTGATCATGTATCAGAGGAAACCTATAAAATGACCAAAGACAAATCCAACATTTTAATAACATCGGGGGTTGACTTTGATATTTGAGTGATCTAAAATGGTCTTGTTCACTTATAAATCATCTGCACATTTCTATAAGGAAAGACATAATTCATCTGATTGATGCCAATACTATATTACCTTGATTTGTAATACTGCCAAACCTAATATGGAGATAACTTGGAAAGAACTCTACATTTTATTATACACAACTGAATAGATATCTGATAACTCTAGACACAGTACCATTGGTGTAGATAGTTTTTTGTTTTTGTTTGGCTGAGATCATACTGCCAAGACATAAAAAGGTTTAGGAAATTATGAATATGATTGGATGAATTGCCAACCATACAGTATTTCAGTTTCATTTTTGAACCTTTTCCATTTAATTGGATATGACCATTCATAATTTACTGAGCTTATTTTCTGCTAACTTTACATTCTTACATTGTCTTACAGAGGGAGACAATGTGGTGCCTGCCAGATGTTGTTGGACTGCAACTTCCATCATCCCTTGGTCATGCTGGCTGGGATTCATGGGAGTTGGATCCAGCATAATCTGCAGAGAACAATGTTGGCAAAACCTGAGTTACAGAATAGCAGCCTGTTCCCATATTTTAACAAATACATAAACCTACTTTGTGGTTTAGCCATAAGTCAACCCTATCCCTCCTGTTCCATTTTATGCATCATCCCTTCCAGCAGATTGCTCTTAAGAGGAACTGGAATGAGATTTGCCTCTTTCGATATCATGACTATTGGCATTTTATTCACAGCCAGATTGATGCTATACTACAATCTTTGGAATGGATGTGAAAGATTTAAAATGCATGCTGGCCCTGATCCATCCATGGTCAATCAATGTGTGGAAGCAGGCTTGCATGCAGGGAACACCTTCATATTATGAACAAGAGACTGCTGTGAAATGGGGTTGGGGAACTAGCCAGCATTCTCCAGAACAGCTTCTATGGGCAGATGGCACCCTGATCCAGGATCTGTGAGTACAGCAGCTGACTGCTTCAGTCCCTGCATACTCATGAAACCTTTCTGCTTTCTACTTATGTAGGAAGATGTGACTTTTATTTTTAAAAAACAACCCTTTCCTCCTGCATTGATCATCTGCTTGCTCAAGGGAAGAGGAGAAATCCTCACACACTGTTGTACTCACAAGCATACAGATTTGAGGACTTTGTGTCAATGCCCGTGATTGTTTATATTAAGCATATTTACCTGTTGTTGCATCCCACTGAAATTATGACCCTCACAGTCCATTCCATCTTTACACTTCTACGATTCTAAATGTGGCTCCCGAAGACTTGCAATGCTGTTGCTGACGTGTGCATAGCACATTACTGGGAAGGTTCTAGAAGTCCAGGAATCTTCTTGTGAGATTTAGCCAAGGAATCTTCTTGTGAGATTTAGCCTTGACTTTCCTTCAATTTTCCATATAGCATGTCCTAATTCTCCAGCTATATCTTGATAGCATCACATCAAAATTCAAATAGTTTTATCTTCACAGCTGTTAAGTAGTTTCATAGACTCTTTGTTATTAATCATAAAGATGTTTAATATGTACTTAGGCTACACATAAATTGTTTTATACAATCTATAGTATACTAATGTTTCATGATAAAGATTTCTTTCTGTTTCACTTTGCTTGCCAAAGCAGTGTTTCCCAACCTTGGGCCTCCAGCTGTTTTTGGACTACAATTCCTATCATCCCTTGCCACTGGTCTTGCTAGTCAGGGATGATGGGAGTTGTAGTTCAAAAACAGCTGGAGGCCCAAGGTTGGGAAACACTGTGCCAAAGGATGACACATTGGATTTGTCACCCAACAGCACCATGAGCTTCTTTGTGAATCACTTTACTGCCTAGAAACCTACCAATGGATTGCTTAACCCTCTTCACTAGTGATGTAGAATTGCAGCCTTAAAAGCATATATCATTCTTCCACAACCAAGCACCCTTCAAACACATTTGGACTACAACTCCCATCAGCCCTTGCCAGCATGACCAATGGCCAGTGATCATGGGACAACAACTGGAGGGTGACAAGTTCCCCGTCCTTCACATACAACATTAGAAAAGAGATGTTATATTAAAGGTTTATTAAGATATGAAAACCTTTGTTCATCTCCTTACAAGTGAAAGCATTGGTGAAACATGGATTGTGTCTTAGAATCAACTACCTCAATGAGTAAGAATTGGTTCAGAGCAAACATTTTGGTCTTCCCTGACTTATGCTAGTCCTTGTTTCCTCTGGCACATGGCAAGGTACAAAAAATTCACAAATCAGTTTGAATGTGATGGAATCACACTTGCCCCAGTGCCACAATGTTGGTGTGGCATGTGTTTAATTGTCTGACGAAGTGAGGGCCACATTACTTCAGAAGTAGGCTTACCGGCAGGAAGTATTTAATCAGAAGTTATTAGATTAAGCTTTGGAAGCAGCTTCTGAATTACATGGGACTCTGATCATAATCATTTGTTCAGAAGACACATTGAGGCAATCAGTTCCCTTGAAGAAATGTAAGACTTAAAAAAGTCATTTGGTTTGAGGTGAAGGAAGCAGATTATGGCAGCAGTGGTGTGTGTGTGTGTGTGTGTGTAATGTAACTTTTCTGCTTTAATAAAATGGGATGCTATTACCATCGGCTATTGCTTTTTCATTTTTATCCTGTGGTTTCTTCATTGAAATTTCCCCAGCAAGAGGGCAAGGCAAGTAGATATCTCTGTTATCCATGAACTAACAATAATGTTCATATTATCAAAAGGGTAATGCAGGAGCAAAAAATGGGGTTATTTTCCTATCTCAGGCCATTATCTTGAGTGAGCATGAGTCACCCCAGTTAAATGTTCAGAAGTAGTGCATTTTCATCTTTGGCTTTCTCTTTTCAAACCAGCATTCAAACTCTTTATGCAGATGCTGTTCCCTTGTATTTATGCTTAAGCTTTGAAAATAACAGGCATGATCCAATAACAAAAGAACATTTAACCTCATACTGGTTTCTATGGGAGTGTTGAACAAATGCTCAGTTATCTCTTGTTAATATCAGTCAGGCTTGGAAGTGCTTAACCTTGGGAGAGATTCTGTCTGCTTTTGCTATGGTAAAAGCTGCCCAAAGGTGGGGTTTCTTCCCTTGCTGCTCTCATGGACAGTTCCCTGTAGGATACAATATGGAAGCATCCCTCCCATGTCATACAGCTTTGGGAAGGAGGATGATTTGTTGGAATAACTGTGCAGCTAGAAAGGGGTAAGCATATGTCATGACCATTATCATTTTACAGTGCCCATTGAAGCCAGCAAATTGGCTAATTTGTGGGCAGGCTGCAGTCCGACTTCCCTGCCTAGTGTGCAGGCCCATCTAGGGATCTCACCAATCAGGAAAGCCCTGAGACAATTGCCCCCTCATTGGATCCAGCCAAGGGCAGGAGGCGCAATCCCACAATGCCGCCTGACCCCGGAGCAGGTAGGTGGACCTATAGGAGTGACGGAGGGGAGGGGAGCATACAACTGGATTCTGCATGAAGACTGGCTCTGTTAGGTAAAGTCTGCTTCACATGAGGTAAGATTTTTTTTTTCTTTTTCATGGCTATGAAAAAATGTACACTATGGATGGTGGGGATATTGCCGGAAGAAATATCAACAACTTTAGATATGCAGATGACACAACTCTGATGGCAGAAAGTGAGGAGGAATTAAATAACCTTTTAATGAAGGTAAAAGAGGAGAGCGCAAAATATGGTCTGAAGCTCAACATCAAAAAAACCTAAGATCATGGCCACTGGTCCCATCACCTCCTGGCAAAAATAGAAGGGGAAGAAATGGAGGCAGTGAGAGATTTTACTTTCTTGGGCTCCATGATCACTGCAGATGGTGACAGCAGCCACGAAATTAAAAGATGCCTGCTTCTTGGGGAAAAAGGAATTACAAACCTAGACAACATCTTAAAAAGCAGAGACATCACCTTGCCAAAAAAGGTCCGTATAGTTAAAGCTATGGTTTTCCCAGTAGTGATGTATGGAAGTGAGAGCTGGACCATAAAGAAGGCTGATTGCCAAATAATTGATGCTTTTGAATTATGGTGCTGGAGGAGACTCTTGAGAGTCCCATGGACTGCAAGAAGATCAAACCTATCCATTCTTAAGGAAATCAGCCCTGAGAGCTCACTGGAAGGACATATCCTGAAGCTGAGGCTCCAATACTTTGGCCACCTCATGAGAAGAGAAGACTCCCTGGAAAAGACCCTGATGCTGGGAAAGATTGAGGGCACAAGGAGAAGGGGATGACAGACGACAAGATGGTTGGACAGTGTTCTCGAAGCTACTAACATGAGTTTGACCAAACTGCGGTTGCAGTGGAAGACAGGAGTGCCTGGCATGCTCTGGTCCATGAGGTGATTGAAGAGTCAGACATGACTAAACAACTAAACAACAAATGGGTGGGGAGGCTTTGGTCTTCCAGAAGCTGTTGGACTGCAACTCCCATCATCCCTGACCTTGCTGGTTTGGAGTTACAATCCCAAAACGTCTTAAGGGCACCTGGATGGGGAAAGCTGGCATATGCTTTTAAGGCTGCAATTCTACAACATTAGCCAAAGTTTAGCGATCCATCGCCAGGTTTACAAGCAGGAATGAGATTCACAAAGAAATTCATGGTGCTGTTGGATGACAAATCTAATGTGTCATCATTTGGCAAGCAAAGTGAAGCAGAAAGAAATCTCTGTTGTGCAACATATACATATACTATACTATACTATACTGTACTATACTATACTATACGTATACTATAGAATACATAAAACAATTTATGTGTAAGTACATAGTAAATATCTATATGACTAATAAGACAGAATTGATAAGTCTATTCAACACCTGTGAAGAAGATAACATTATTTGAATTTAGATATGATATACAGGAACCCCACACCCAGCAGAAGATTGCTGGGTTCAAACTATAATTGTATTTTCTTTAGAGTTCTTGCAGACCAAAGTTTCTTTTTCTAATCATAGTGGATAACAGTTTGCATTTACCAGTCACCACAGCCTGATGTCTCTCTCTGTATGTGTGCATATAGTTGAGGGGGAAGTCATGAATATGCAGAGTCAATTCTGTGAAACTGCTTTACACCCACATTCTAAATACATATAAATAGAAGTCTCATCCTTCTTTCGTACTGCAGAATTTGGGTTACCTTGGTAACATTTTGGCTTTTTTCTGAGCGTACATGTCCCAAATAATTCCTCCAAAGTGCACATAAATCTTTGTGTTACACACACAGCACACACACTACATGTGCCTTTTGTAATGGATGAACTACAGATGGACTGTCTCAACTAGAAAAGCATTAATTGATATTTTAATTATTCTGACATTTACAATACAAATAATTGGTTTGCAGCTACTCCAGAGTTTGGTTATCCACCATCCGTCGTCTTCTCTGTTTGTCACATGCTTAAATTAACACAGCCCTGAATTTTTACTTGAATCATCATTTAAAACAATGCTTTGAGTTAATAGATGTCCTTTTCACCTTGCCCTTCTGCTTGAGCGTATGCAGTCCCACACTTGTCTACTCAGAAGTCAGTCCCATTGAGTTCAGTGGGACTTGCTCCAAGGTAAATGTATATAGGATTGCAGCCTTTGTGTCTATTTAGCTCCCTTTACTTCTTTTTCTTTCATCTCCAGAGATATTTTTTTACCATAGAATATGAGTTAAGTATCATTTTCTCTGAGTTATGTTGCCAGCATGCAAATTGCATTTTAACAATAGAGGAAGAAAATAGGAAACTCTTGCCAGGATTCACATCCCCTCTGCAGCATCGTGATAAATTCCTTCAGCTATCTTTTGACCTTGATAATAGCATCCCACATGCAATGTAGGATGCCCTGTAGTATTAAAAGGCTGCAGGGAGGAAAGATTGGAATAAGAAAAGAAGACGCTTCAGAAATGGGAGAGAGAATATTTCTATTGTCTGCGATGTATTACTGTCTGTTTCTTGCACACAAAGAAACCGGAATGTTAATTTGCTATAATTAAGCACACAATGGGGTTAGAAGGGAGTATAAAGAACAGAATGGTATATTTCTTGATAAAAAAGAATTTCAGCTTTCAAGGTGAAAGCTTAATGGAATCTTAAACATGGAGTTCTTTGTTTTCACCGGGCCTTGTGTTTTGAGAAGTCTTAGAGGGCCCTGAGGGTCACCCGCTTCACTCTGAACCATATATGATACTTACTTATACTTTGAAATTAATTCCCTTTTTATGTATGCGCCTGTCTACAGTACCTTAGGTTAGCAAGTTTCTCAAATGTTGCTCATAAAAGGAGAAAGAGAACTCTGGCTGCAGAGCCCTATATATTTCTAGTCAAAGGGAAGTCCTCCTGAGGCCTGTGGGGGTTAGTCCCAGGTAAGTGATGGCATGCCTGCAAATTTTAGCCACTTCTGCTTAAAGGGATGAGGAAGCTATAGCCATTATTTTGAGGCCAGGGGGACAAAGCAAACTCAGATGGACTTCTGCTTGGTGAACACCTCAAAAATTTAGTACAAAGCTGAACCAGGATTTTTACTGACAAGTTCAACAAGCACTTTATTGGACCATGTTAGCTTGACCACACTCCTAGCCCTGTAACACACACACTAGTGATTATCCATTGTGTAAGGCATTTTTCTTTTATACAATGCATTTTGGCATATCCTGCGGTTTTGCAGAATGTTATCAAATAACAGCAGTATGTTGAAAAAGACTACTTGAAAATCCTAACCTAAAACTTTAAATTACTAGATTTGGACTAGATAACCCTCAGAGTCCCTTCCAGTGCTACAGTTCTATGATTCTATACTTGGGGTTCAGCTCCACTGAATTTTGTAGGATCCGCAGATGAGATTGTGCTCATAAAACATTTAGCATGCAATCCTGTGTATGTTTACTCAGAAATGTGTTCAGTGGAGCTTACTCCCATATAACTGTGCATAGGATCACAGCCCAAATGCTAGAGTTGCAGACAGATCCTACAGTAATATTATTCAGGCTCAAACAGGACACTTTTGCATAACAAAAATCTAATTTTGACTTCACATTTACATTTGCATGGATTCATCTGATACATTTAAAGTCAATTTATCAGGATTGATGCCAGAGTAGACAACTATAAAAAAGAAAATGGAGTCTGAAACACTTTCAATCTCAGAATATGTTATATGTAATCTTTCCAGGCTATCTGCCTATCACTCCTTGAATTTTAAAAGCTCCAGGTACTTTTTACATGTTCCCTACAAAGTATTAGAACTAAAATATCTAAGAATCCTGCAAAATGAAAACCTGAAAAATGAAACAATCATTCTTAATACATAATATTAGAGTTTCGAAACTTGGGAACTACTTTTAAGTTGAATTTCATGGTGTTGTCTGCTTTCTATAAGCAAACAGACAATAGCATTTGTATAATCTGAATATTCTTCTAGAATCTGGACTGTGTAAACATGCTTCTCATTAGGATTTTAGAAGCAGGTTATATAAATGCATATAAAAGTCTCTCAAATAATTACAGTGAACATATCCACTCCATGCAAATATTATCATAAAGCATGTAGTCAACAAAACAAATGTAAGAAAATGACTGAAGCAAATTGTGCAAATTGTGGGGTACAATATTGTTAGAAGCAAATCTGTTTTTCCACCAGATGTTTATATAGCAGATCCTTTCTTACAGGTTGTTGTTGTTATTTTATTAGTGATGGAAAGCATCAGTTTTATTGTTAAGACTCCAAAGGATAGAAGGTTTGCATTATCTGTCAGTGTTTGAAAAAGCAAAAAAAAAAGAAGGAAAGGGTTCTGACCTCCCTTTGTCTCTTCAGCCTGGTCCTCGGACCCTTGTCTGCATAAAAGAGTCCACGAGTATATCCTTGCAGAGTTTTATTCTTAAAAGTCTTTGTGCAAAACACGACTGAATAACTATACACACCAGCACTAACCAACCAACCAACCCAAACACCAGCCTCAGCAACAAACTAACATTTCTCATTTATATATACAACTTGGTGCAGACGGCTGAGTCATGCTGACCCAGCTTTATTCACATTAAAGAAACAGCGGCCATTTTAGCCGTGGCACCCCTTCTGTTACTTAAATGTGAAAAACTCCAACAGAAACAATACATACATGCATTATATACATAAACCCAGTTTTGTCATCAATTCATTATGGCATGTTGCTGGCAAAGGCTTGGTAAACAAATCAGCAATATTATCTTGTGACTGACAATACTCCAGTTTGATTACCCCATTCTGTACACAATCTCTAACATTTGCATGATGGATAGCAATATGTTTTGATGCGGATTTCATTATTTCCGAGCCCGCTAATGCAATGCACAATTGGCTATCTTCATACACTGGATAGGCAAATCTACTTTACAATCTAGATCTTTTAGTATCTGTATAAACCATATGATTTCATTGCATGCTAGTGACAGGCTCCCATATTCTGCCTCACAGGATGAGGTTGCAACAAATCCTTGTTTCTTTGACCTCCATCCAATTATGGAATTGGCAAACATCATAACCATTCCACTTGTAGATTTTCTAGTAGCTACACAGCTTCCCCAGTCCGCATCAACAAATACTTATAGTTTTTCATCTTGTGTACTAGATATCTTCAAACATGCATTTAATGTCCCCTTTAGATATCTGATAAGCCTTTTCAAAGCACACCAATCAGCAGTACTGGGTTTAGATACACGTTGGCTCAGAACATTTGTAGCACATGCAATGTCTGGCCTTGACCACTGGCTTAAATACAACAGTGATCCTATTTTTGAGTGATACAACTCAGGCTGATCAAATTCATCATCACACACTGTCTTTGGGAAATCTGGTGTCATAGGAGTCTGAACTGGCTTGCAGTTTTCCATGCCAAACTGCTGTATCAAATGAAGAATTTTCTCTTTCTGGCTCAATAGGAAGCTTCCATCAGCTTCCTGCCTTACTTCTACTCCCAAGTAATTGCTTACAGGCCCTAAGGCTTTAAGCTTAAACCTCTTTTCCAGTTGGCTTGTGAGCTTCTGGATCTCATCTGTGGAACTCCCTGCTACAAGCAAATCATCAACAAAGACTAAGAGCATTAGATATTTGTTGCCTGTCCCCTTGGTGTACAGGCATGGATCAGCCACACTCCTTTTAAAACCAAGTTTTACAAGAGCTTCATTTAAACACTGGTTCTAGCACCTTCCACTTTGTTTGAGACCGTAAACAGCTTTTTTCAAACGCCAGACTGCACCATTCTCCTCTTCAAACCCAGGAGGTTGTCTCATTAACACTTCATGGTCTAAATTTGCATGCAGATATGCAGCATCAACATCAAAATGGTGCACTGCTAGTTGTCTTACAGCAGCAATGGAAAGCATTAAACAAAAAGTTTCACTCTTTACAGTGGGAAAAAACAGTTCATCATAACTCTCCCCTTTAATCTGAGTGAACCCTCTGGCTACCAATCTGGCTCGAAAACATGGTTCCCCAGATGCAAGGGTTTTCCTTTTGTAAACCCTTTTGTAAACCACTCTGCCACCAGGTGGCGGCATTATGACCTCAAACACTTTGTACATTTAAAAGACTCCATTTCTTCTTTCATAGCTTGTTCCCACAAAGCACGTTCCCCAGGGGGTAAGTCTAAGACTTCATTATAACTTTGCGGTTCCACACAACTCACATTGCATACTCTCACTCCTCCTAGGGTCAAACGTTGAGGAGGTACACCCTTGTTTGAACACTGGGAGCGCCTAGGCACAAGTACTTCTTCTTCCCCCCTTATCTCTGGCTCTTCTTCCTCTTCCTCTAGAGAAGTATTATCTATTGCCACATCTTTTGGGGAAATCTGTGCCTCCTCCTCATCCTGCTCCTGTGTTGCCAATGGTTGAGAAGAAGCCTCTTCTCTTACTTGCAGGGGCAGTAGGCAATCTGGGTTGGCATGGATCGCAGTCCATCTGTCCTGGTCAGCAAAGTCTGCACTTCGTGACAGAACCACGCATCCTGGGCGTAAATTGAAACGCCACCCTTTGCCATAGGACTGATATCCCACAAACCACAGTTTCTGCGCTCTAGCGCCCCCTTTCTGGCGCTGAGCTTTGGGGATATTTACATGTGCCCAAGCACCCCAGTTATGGAGCATTGTCCACTCTGGTTCTTTCCCAAACAACACACGATAAGGAATATCTTTTATAGAGCTAGACCAGGTTCTATTAATCAAAAAGTTCGCTGTCAGAAAAGCCTCGCCCCACAGCCTACGGTTGTGACCCAATCCTGCATCCACTAGCAGGCAGTCCTTTACTGACTGTATTACAGCCCCACGTCTTTCACACAGACCATTTTCAGCAGGGCTATAAGGGTTAGTCAAACGATGGGTGATCCCCTTACGTCGCAACCATGCCCCAAATTGTTTGTTCAGAAATTCTCCGCCCCTATCTGTTTGCAACTGCACAACACGGCGAGCGAAGAGCTTTTCAGCTTGGGCAACCCATTCTCTGAATGTGGGGAAACACTCAGATTTCTGCTTTAACAAAAACAACCAACTAAAACGTGATTTATCTTTTCTTTATAATTATATTTTATTAATTTTCCATCAAAAAGCATACAATCACACCACATTACAACTTCTATTGATTTTTTCATTTTTTGACTTCCTTCAGCCTCTCTGCCAATCATCCGAATTATAACTTCTTTAATTACACATTTCCAAATTTTATTATTGCCTTTATGCCTACCCCATTTCTATTTTCCCTTTTTACAATATTTCTTATGTTGTTACAGAGCTTCTTTAAATGCCACTAACGTTATTTCATTATCACTTATACATTCCCAATACTCAACTAACTTTCCCCAGTCCTCGATGAACTTTTGATCTCGTAGATATCTGATCTTCCCAGTCAGTTTATCAAACTAAAACGTGATTTATCATCTATTACCAGAAAAGCATATCTGGTGCCCCCTTCAGTCTTCTGTGGAAAAGGACCTATCACGTCACAATGGACAAGTTCTAAAACCTCTTTAGATACTCTGTCACTTTTAGAAGCCACAGGCTTCCTCTTAGATTTGGTCATTTTACATACATTGCAATCTAGGAAACAGTTACAGCTATTTACTTTTAGGTTCTTGCACACCTTTTGCATCTCTGAAAGCACACGGAAATTGGCGTGACCCAGTTTTCTGTGCAGTTCATGTACACACCCCTTATGAACTGGCAAATTATCCTGAACCACCTGGGCTGCTTTAACAGGCTTGTCCTGCATTACATATAACCCATTTTCCAACTTTGCATGGCCACATACCTGAGTTCCATTCTTTATCAGACAACCATCCTGTGTGAAGTTAACACTATACCCTGCATTAATCAAACAGCTTACAGACAGCAAACAATAGTCCAAACTGCTGACAAACAGAGTCTCTGGTAGAGTAGTGTTCAAGCACTGCAGGAAACATGTTCCCTGGCCATCAATCTTGCTTCTACAACCATCAGCAAGATAGATTGAGTCTTTTCCATCAGCTGGCTTCGCCAGGGTCTTAAAGTCCTCCCAACTGTTGCAGATAATCCTGCTGCTGCCAGAGTCCAGCAACCATGTTCCTCGAGGTATCTTCCTCTCCTCTTGAGAAAATGCAGACACAAACTGAGCAGAACACGTGTTCTTCTTTCCTGAAGAGAACCCCTTCTGCTTATGTTTCTGCGTCGATTGCTGTCTCTGCTCCACGTTGTCTCCTGGAACTCTTGCCCTGCATTGAAGTTGGAGATGCCCGGGTTGGTTGCATCTATAGCACCTCCTCACAGCCATGGCCAAGTCCAAACCTTGGCGTTGCTCCATTGGCAGATTCTGCTCCTGGCCCCCTCGGCTGTAAGTCCTCCGTTCTTGGAGTTCAGCCTGTCTATCTGACCTTCTTTCTGCTTCTTCAGTCAATCTTCCAACCACATAATCAAGGGTCAGATCTCGGGGATGCATACTCTCCATGCTGTTAATTACGGGCAACCAGCTTTCAGGCAAACTTGAAAGGATAATGTAGGTATGATCAGTCTCATCATAACGCTTACCTCTCTGCTGTAGTTGAAGAAACAGAGAATTCAGTGTTTGAAGATGAGTTGCCAAACTCTCACCTTCTTTCATAACAGTCCTGAACAGCCTTCTGGTCAGAGAAATTATAGTTCCAACAGTTTCTCTGACATGCATCGCCCTTAATAAATTCCAGCACTCAAATGCTGTGCTGGCATTTGCTACATGCAATAACTGAGAGTTGCTCAAACACAGCATAATTTGGGCACGGGCCCTTTCATCCAGACGTTTTTTCTCAGCAGAGTCCCATCTCAAAACCTCAGTTTCAACACAGTCCCATAGTCCATCTCTCCTTAACAACTGCTGCATTTTAATTGACCAACTCAGCCAGTTGCTCTCTGAGAGAAGTTCAAAAGGGATGCCTCCCCCAATATTTACAACTTGGGAAGACTGGAAATCTGCCATCTCTGCTGGTGCTAGCTGAGCCCCTTCTGTGGGGTCTCCAGCAATCTCTCCTGACTCTCTCTTTAGAGTCCAACTGGATGGTCCTGGCTGGCACTCACCGGCTTCTAGCTGCTGCCTCTGTTGACCCTCAGGTCCCGCCTGGCTCTGCAACTTGTGTAGCCGCTCTGTGAGTCGCCTACTGTGGCCCTCTAGCAGTTCAAACTGTTCCAGTAGCCGATGCTGAGTGCTTTCCTGATCCTCAGATCCTAGCTGCTCCAGCGTCACTGCAGACAGTTACAGCTTGCCACCAACTGCTCCAACACACAGCCACTGGCTCCATACACCACCAGGACTCACCACTCCCTGCTGAGATGCTGTCAGTTGTTTTGCACTCTGCACATGCTCAGAAACACTGGGCCCATAACCTGTCAGTGTTTGTAAAAAGCAAAAAAAAAAAAAGAAGGAAAGGGTTCTGACCTCCCTTTGTCTCTTCAGCCTGGTCCTCGGACCCTTGTCTGCATAAAAGAGTCCACGAGAATATCCTTGCAGAGTTTTATTCTTAAAAGTCTTCGTGCAAAACACGACTAAATAACTATACACACCAGCCAACCAACCAACCCAAACACCAGCCTCAGCAACAAACTAACATTTCTCACTTATATATACAACTTGGTGCAGACCCAGCTTTATTCGCATTAAAGAAACAGCGGCCATTTTAGCCGTGACATTATCTTACCTGAAAGAGAAAACAGACATTGCAAGTTCACCCCTTCCTGAGGGTGAATGAGGGCATAAACCTGTAAGAAAGTAAAATGACAAGCTTGTCATGGTCCTAAAGTACCACAAGAGGTGCTTACAGGTTTGTTTAAGCAGGATGCCCCGTCACTCCTGAGGGCAGCAGGGTAGCACAGAATCAGCCTCATGGCACAAGCAACACTGTCGTCCACCATCTCACTCCTGTTCCAGACTCCCCAACATCCACCAATTGACTAATCTGCCTCATTCTGCCTAATGATAGGACTGGCCCTGCTTTTCCAAGTGTCCACGTTCACTGAAGCTCTTGTAGACAACTGTTGTCCGAGTCCATAGATTTACCTGAGAGAATCATGGTCTTAGGTTGGAACCTAGTTTGCTGATCTACTTGAAATAGTGTGTGGTCAAGCCCCAGAGCTTCTTCTGGTGAAAAGGGGAATAGAGTGAGCAATGCTGGCCATTGTGATTGAAAAAACTGGGTCAGCTAGACCAGAGATTGACCTTCTGCCATAATAATAATAATAATAATAATAATAATAATAATTTATTATTTGTACCCCGCCCATCTGGCTGGGTTTCCCCAGCCACTCTGGGCGGCTTCCACAAAGACAAAAAATACACTACGATGTCACACATTAAAAACTTCCCTGAACAGGGCTGCCTTAAGATGTCTTCTGAATGTCAGATAGTTGTTTATCTCTTTGACATCTGATGGGAGGGCGTTCCACAGGGCAGGCGCCACTACCGAGAAGGCTCTCTGCCTGGTTCCCTATAGCTTTGCTTCTCGCAATGAGGAAACCGCCAGAAGGCCCTCGGCGCTGGACCTCAGCGTCTGGGCATAACGATGGGGGTGGAGATGCTCCTTCAGGTATACTGGGCCGAGGCCGTTTAGGGCTTTAAAGGACAACACCAACACTTTGAATTGTGCTTGGAAACGTACTGGGAGCCAATGTAGGTCTTTCAAGACTGGTGTTATGTGGCCTCGGCGGCCGCCCCCAGTCACCAGTCTAGCTGCCACATTCTGGATTAGTTGTAGTTGTAGTTTCCGGGTCACCTTTAGTATTTTGTCAACAGAAAGTTACATCTTGGAATGCAGTAGTTACAGCTCCCTATTCTTCTCTACAGCCTCCAGCCCTAAATTTATATACACCAACACAAAACCCAGCCTGAGTCTGACAACAGCTGTCTGTATCTCCCTTTCTCCTTGGAAGCATCTATTTTGTCGTTAACATTATTTTCCAGATGATGTGAGCATTATACTCAGATTGAACTGCTTTATCTCTGTGAACAACACAATAATACGTGAAGGATACAGAATGGTTCACCAGTGTCAATATTACATGGGGCATTAGCAGCCATTTCATTGTCTTTTATCTTGTTTTCTACAGTTTATATAAAATCCAATTTGGATGATCCACTGTTTCAAGGAAATCATGTCTAGGCCTAATCCCCTGTATTTGGTATTGGCATTACAAATAAAGAATTGATTGTGTGACACATTAAGTCTTTTTAATGTGCATCAACATAGAAGACAGGATTCACTGTAACCTCTGGAGAATAATGTGTCTAAGCCTGTCTAAACATAAAACAAATTTATATAAATGTTTCAGAGATAAGACGTTTCATAATAGATTTAATTAAAATATCCCGCTCTCTATTTTATTTTCTGCTGACAATTAGATACATTCCCCCAAACGATGTTAATGGCTACCTGTTGTCTTTATACGTTTAGTGACAAGGCAATCAAATTGGATCCAATGAGCCTCTATGCATCAGATGAGACTGAAAAACAGGGTGCAAGAATTTCAGTAGCAGTGCAGCAGATAATGCTTCCCAATTATCATTTATTTTATAGAAGTATTTATACAGCAATCAATCTCAAGGGGGTAAACAAATTAAAATGATGAAACAGCAAAATCACAATAATATAACATAAAATGTAACTAATAACCCAAGGACGTCATTTGTGAGTATATGACATTTAACCACAATAAACCACAATAAAAGGCTTGAGTGTACAGGTATGTTTTTAACAAAAGCCATTGTTATGGGATTTTCTTTTGAGCCCCCGATAATGTGGAGGCATAGCAACATGTATCAGTGGGCCAGGAACTGTTAACTGTTACCTTGTGGTAAGCCACATAACCACAGTCTTTTAGGAAATAACCATCCCTACCTAGCCTGGCTACAGTCGCCTAAGATGCCCATTGGCTTCTCCTGGACAGGATGGAATACAAGAGTACTTCTTGTCTCAGTGTGGTTTTTTTGAGCAATAAGTACTAGTATGTCTTGTGCTTCTGGGCTTGCTTATTGGTGGTGCTATCTGACATATCCTAAGTTTCTTTCTCAGTCTTGACTTTTATAGCTTGTTCTCCATTTCGGCCTTCTGGTTTGACCTCTGATCCTGGTTGCTTTTTTGCTCCTGACTTCCATTTCCCAGATCCTGATTTGCTTACAGGAACATTGAAGCTGCTTTATATTGAGTCAGAATATTGGCCCATCTAACTCAACATTGTCTATACTGATTGGCAGTGGCTCTGCAGGATTTCAGACAGGAATTTCCCCCATACCTACTTGGAGATGCTTGAGATTGAATCTAGGATGCTCCAGCAATGAGATTATGGGACAGCCGTGACAATATGTCACCAAAGTGACTGGAGCAGGACTGCAGAACAACTCATTCACCATCCTTTCAGCCCCTACATAGTACTTCTGATATGTAACTCTACTCACCTGTCCATGAAGTAGTAAAGCGTTATAAATTGCACTAACGCTAACAGAGCAGAAAGCAGTGGCGTAGCGTGGGTTGTCAGCACCCGGGGCAAGGCAAGTAATTTGCGCCCCCTAACCCGTGGATTTGCGCCCCCTAACCCTTGGATTTGCCCTAACCCCAGATGTTGCGCCCGGTGCGGCCGGCCCCCCCTGCACCCCCCACGCTACGCCACTGGCAGAAAGACAAGCTTCAGGATTTTTTACACTGTCGCAGGGTGACCTGAGAGAACAGTTTATTATTCTCTTGTTTATTTATTGTTTATTGTTTATTTATTGCTTTATTAACAGAGTTTGTACACCATGTACGGTAATTGTAAATAAAAACCTCTAAGCAGTTTACAAAGAATATAAGATATACACACTGAAATTGTCAATAAAAGTCAAAATTAAAAACCAGTTTATAAACGGGTTATTCAGTGTTTTGCAGATAAACTGGATGTGTTGGGCTGGGTCGGGTGGGGGGAAGCAGGTGTGTCTGCTGCTTTTGCACCCAGAAGTTAACTGGTGCAAACTGTATGTTCTATGTAAAGTTGCAATCCAAATTCTCTTTGTGCCTTTCTGATTTGGCAAGGGTGTCCAGTCCAACTGGCCTCTGCCCATGGGGTTTTTTCTAGCTTTGCTCTGCCATTGTAGAGATCCCTGTTTCACCCCACAAACATGTAGGGGCAGGGGCTCCCCATCATCAGTAAACTGCAGAGCACCCCAAAACATGCTGTTCCAGGGGCTGGGGGTGGAAAGGGGCTGATTGCTGCATCAACGACAGGCTGGCATAGTACTTTGCTTGTCCCCACTACCACCTTCTGCACCCAAACCATTATGGACAATGGAGCTGTGGATACCGCAGTGGCTCTGCTGATCCATCACAGCCTGCTGCTACCTGGCCAGGGTTTGGATTGTCCTGCTGGTCTTCCAATGAACCACTTTGGTCTTAAGCCTTTGTGTGTATGTGACTGGGGTGCAGATCAGAAGCTCTGTTTACCTGGCATGTGGCTACACTACCACAGTGTAGCTCTGGGTAAGCATGGAATATTGAAGTGTTGTTGTTGCTCTGCCTACCTCTAAAGCTGGCAGTGGGAAGATGTGGCAGTTCTGTTTCAGAACCTCAAATTGCATTAAGTTTTGCTAGATGAATACATTTCCACAGCTAAGCAAACAAGGCATTTCTCTATAAAAAAAAAAGGAAACAGGATGCCCAGTTTGCTGAGACAATGCTATATCTTTAGCAGCAGCTCCTTCATCGAAGCCAAAGCAAGCCAAACACATTATGTTACATACTAAGGAGTTGGAGGGTTAGAAATCAATCTGCATTTTACAGTCAGGGTTCTGAAGCTGAAAATGACAGCTATTATGCAGATTTACATTTTATCCCAACCAGAATAAAGCCAATAGATCACTGAGTTTTTGACTGCTTGGATAATTGCAGTGTGAATGGCTGGCACAAGTTGTATTTGGGGTGGGGAGGGGTGGAGAAGCATTGCATTTGCACTTGGTAGAAAGGATGACATTGAGAAATGGGTTGGATTTCCATGTTAAGATGTGCACTTATAACATGCAAATCACTGCATGCTGGAAACAAATGTTGATATGAATGTAGTGAATGCTAGACAGAATAACTCTCTGTGCCTCTGGGGACTCTATGCCTAAAGTGAACATCCTAATGTGTTTTTGTAAGTGAAATTTTAATGTTTTTATAAATAGAGGTTCACCGTATTGGTCAAACAATGAATCTAATATATAGTGTAATAAAAGCAAACACAGTATTTCCACATTTGAAAGATCTTAATGATGGGTATAAATAGATATTATGATATCTCTCTACCTATCAGCTCCTATTCTTGCTTTTCTTAATAAAATTGTCATGGTCTGCAGATGGAGAATCCTTCTGCAACAGAAGAGGATGTGGAGCCATTCCACAGTCCTTTCCAAGTGGATCTGCTGACATCGGCACCTGCATCTGGTTCCCAGAACCCCAAGAAGACACTCTGCCACCAGATTCCAAGTGGCTGGACCACAGACCCTGCAGAGGACTAAGGAAACACCTGAAGAAATTCAAATAAGTCCCTGTAGCTGGAAGCTCCACTTCCTAGATGAAGTGACCACCAAAAAAGGCACTAACCACCTGAAGCACTGTGGGCGGGAGGTCATCTTGGAAACCTCTGCTAGTTGTTCCACGATGCTGCTGAGACAACTTGCTTTTCTCTGCCTCAGCTTTTAAGACTGCTAACCATTGTCCTGAACTATCAACTTAGCCCTTTGCCAAAGGTCCTCCTGAAGCAACAAGCCTTCCCTCCTATTCTGATGCACACACTCCGATACATACATTGTAGAGCATGGAAATTGGTTTAACGTCCACACAGGGAATGTTTCCCTATACCTTAGCACATCTACACATATTGTATGGATAATTGATTTACCGTGCCTAGAAATCCAATGTACTATATCACCTTTGCTGTATGTGAATCCTCCTTTAACACCTTTGCAATCTTATTGTGATCAGTAAAACAATCTATAATTACAGAAAAAACCTTTCAATGCATCATTAGAGCAATGCCTTTTTAATAAAGAGAATCCCGATGTACTGGTATAAATGCTATGATTGAATACCTTTAATCTCTCAGCTTCATTAGGCAGTGACAGGTTGTCACTGCTTTTTCTTATTCTGCTTGAGTTGCCAACCATTTCCTGTGGCTATTAACGATGAAACATCATTTATTACTTCATGAGAATACAAATACTTTTCCATTTCTATCTAATACATTCCCCCCCCCCCCAAGCCCATAGGATGTAAATTTAGAAAGCTGTTTGCTCTCCAGGAAACAGATCCTTATTTAGGCTACTTTGCTTTTAGCAGAAATATGTTATTCAGCTATAGAATTAATTATGGATTACTTTAGCATTGCCTTCTGTCATTCTTCTGACAACAGGAAATACCATCTTCATCCAAGTCCTTAATTATTACTATATTTTATGAGTCGGGTTGCATTTCAGATAAGGATGAACTAAAGTTACATCCTTTTGTTCAGCACTAAGTGAGCTACATTTGACTTTCTAAGTCAAGTCAAAATATGAAGGTCAGAATAAATAAGGTTGCTTGGAGGCAGATTAGTGAAGGAAGAAAGATCTGTAGTGACTCATTTCTATTCAAAGCAAGGCAACCCTTCCCACTATGACCACAATGCTATTCATTAATCACTATGGAGACTGTGTTTGTAATCAGCGTAAGATCTGACATGCAAAGAAGGCCATTTCAATTTGCTGATATTATGTATTTTTTCTATCAGGGAAGATAATGCTAGGTTTGGGGGTATGAGAAATGCAAACCATCTCCTTCGTTTCGTATCGTGGAAATTGCTAGCCCACAAAAACAAATTGTGGGTGATAAGAGCGGAAGGTAATGCTGATTGACTGGGAATGGGTTTTAACCAGTCACTTTGTAACTTAGATACCTTTCACTTCTGCCTTGAATTGCTGGATTGTAAAATGAGAAGGGAATGGACTGTCATCTGAGACAACCCTCTTAACTGAACAGGAACCTCCCACCATTTCTAATGGGTTGGACAATACAATAACAACCTTTGGCTTTCTAGATTATACAGTGACGAGTCTGAAGGCAGGAGGCAGCAAGGTGTGTCCCATAACACTAGTGTCTGGGCAAGGAATAGATCCAATGAAACAGGAATAGGCAAACTTACCCCTCCAGATGTTTTTGGCCTACAACTACCATGATCTCTAGCTAACAGGACCAGTGGTCAGGGATGATGGGAATTGTTGTCCCAAAACATCTGGAGGGCTGAGTTTGCCTATGACTGCAATAAAACATAGATACAGATGATATATATTTCCCCTCTCACAATGGATTTAGGAGATTGAATAATAGAAACATAGAATCATAGAATTGTAGAGTTGGAAGGGTCCCCAGGATCATTTAGTCCAACTCCCTGCAATGCAGGAAATTTAATTATATCATACATGACAGATTCCCATCCAAACTCAGCTTTAAAATCTCCAATGAATTAGAGTCCACTACCTCCCTAGAGAATATGTTCCACAGTCATATCTTACTATCGGAAAGTTCTTCCTGATGCTTAGTCAGAATCTCCTTCTGTGTAACTTGAATCCACTGACTTGGGTCTTGGCCTTCAGAGCAGGAGAAAACAAGCTTGCTCCATCTTCCATGTAACAGCCCTTTAGATATTTGAAGACGGTTATCATATCTCCTCTTAGACTCCTTTTGATCAGGCTTTGACATATTCAGTTCCCTCCTCATATGGCTTGGTTTCAAGACCCTTTATCTTCTTGGTTGTCCACCTCTGAACATGATCTACCTTGTCAATATACTCCTTAAATAGTGCTGCCCAGAACTGGATACAATATTCCAGTTGTGGTCTGACCAAAGCAGAATAGAGTGGTACTATTACGTCCCTTGATCAGGATGCTATACTTCTCTTGAGGCAGGCTAGAATAGTATTAGCTTTTTTTTGCCGCTGCATCGCACTGTTGATTCGTGGTCTACTAAGACTGCTAGATCCTGTGCCACCCGTCTTATATTTGTGAAGCTGATTCTACCTGTCTAAGTGCCCAATATTCCTACATACTTGGAGAACGTCCTAGATGCAAGCCATATCTATGTTTGTAAATTAAGGGAGGGGAAGTTTTTTGTTTGTTTTTTTACAAAAAGAATCTGTGCCAATGTGGTACAGTGATTAGAGTGTTGGACTGGAACCTCGGAAGCCAGGGTTCAAATTTCCACTTAGCCATGAAGCTCACTGGGCGACCTTGGGCCAGTCACAGTCACATCAACTGATCTGCCAAAAATTTCCTCTGATCCCACCCACCACCAGCATACGGCCCTCAGAATGCAGCCCTCAGTCTGAAATATTTTTTCCCCTCCTGCACTCATTGGAGGCCACAAAACTATGGCAACAGATGAGCTCTGCCTTTCTTGTTTCTTTTGGAGAAGTAAGTGCCATGGGACTTCTTCCAGTGATAAAACATTGGCAGTTATGTGCTGGAAACATTAAAGAGAACGCTGCCACTGCTACCATCCTTTGAGACGAAGGTCTTGCGCATACATTTAGGTCTCGTTAAAACATTTAACACAGCTCTCCCCACACTGTGGAATACGTTCGCCTTCTTTTGCATATAAATTTCACCAGGTATTCTTAGACAAATCCTGCAACAACCTTAACAGGAATGTAACGGCGTCCTGAGTATCAGATCCAGGAGGTTTTTAACGACACTTAGAACCAGGAATGTATTTCACTATATTAATTAATGAACCTCAGAAACACAGTCTCTGTGTCATCCTCATTGAGCTAATTATGTGCTCTTACTGTCAGCACCTGATGTAATCATTGCTCCCTGGGTTGCTGAAAATAGCAGCCCCATCTTGCCATGCAGCGGCAGAGAGTCAGTTATGCTAACCGACTCCTTAATTGTCATGTAAGACAGGAAGTTATTGCTACACAGGTAAAGGGGAATTAATTAGAATTTGATTAGCAGGATTACAAATCAGCGAGATCCTTACAATTTTTACATTAGAGGAGCTAGGATGAGCTCTCATTCATTTTCAATGAGACTGGTGCAAGTGTAGACCTTGCCATTAATTTTTTATTTTATAATCTGTTCATAAAATACTTGTATACCACAATTTCATAAATATGGAACTGTGAAATATGAAAACAGTTTACCACAAATCTCTCATCTCCCTCTCCCTCCTTCTCTCTCTCTCTCTCTCTCTCTCTCCAGTAAGGACCACATACAAATTTAAAATCACATATCATCACCTATTGCAGAAGATGTTTTTTCCATTATCTACATAAACCCCAAAGTATAGAAAAGCTTTCAGCAAATGTATTATTATTGTAAAATCTTTGTTGTAGACTCAGTGGCGGAGCAACATGCTGCAGCTTCTGGAGTGGAGAACAGGTGTGGTGGGGCTGGCGTGCATGCCAGGGGTATGGCGTGTCACCCGTGGGGGCGTGGCGCATGTCCTAGGGTGTAGCATGTCGGCTGCGGGGGCATGGCGAACGGCGCGGGGGCATGGCGCATGTCTGGGTTTGCACAGCGTGCAGCGTGTGTCCCGGGGTGTGTGTGGCCGCGATGCCACCCTTTTCCCAAATGGTGCCCGGGGTGGTGTGCTCCCCCGCCCCACTTCGTACGCCAGTATGTAGACTTCTATCACCTTCTAAATCAGCATCTCAAGGCAATTTACATATAAGAAGATTTTGAAAAGGTTTAAAATATAAAAACAACAAATGCATTAAAGACTAAAACCCAAACAAGTGGACACTCATGGTAAAGACCCATTTATCTAGTTGCTTCCAGAGCATACTGCATTCCTGAGTTTCCTTCAAGCCAACTTCATGACCAAGCCAAAGTAGGCAGGAGTTATCGTGGCTTGGAGCCCACAGCACAGCAGGATTGACAGATGGCAAACAGTTGTGATCTCCCATCAGCCTACAATGGGTATTTTGGACAGAGTGGTGCCAATGTGAAGCACTCTACCACCACATCATTACCGGTAATTCAAAAAATCACCTCCTAGGGAGTAAGTCTGAATGAACCATTGGCGTGTTTAAGATTAGACTGTACAGTGTGAATTCTTTTTTTCTTTTTTTAGCAACCTGATGTATCCAGCAGCTGTACTTGGGGATACAGTATTTCCTGACCACACCCACAATGAAATACAGATTTTACAGATTTGATCTCTTTATCTATGAGTTACATTACCCTGATACTTTAATTAAGTTGCATTCCCATGCACCACAAATGGAAGGAAGCTTGTGGAAGCTTTTTGGTCGTCTTACCCATTACAGCTCCCCGAGGCACTTCCCCTTCCAAACAGGGATGCCAACTTGAATAAAATATTTGGGGGACACCCTGTATAATTTAGCACAAGATGTGACACATACATACCATTTGAATAGCAATGCCTATCAACTTTTTGGGGTGGTGCTCCCCTCAAATATTTCATTGGGGGTGGCTAAGGAACCTCACCCCCTAGGAGTTGGCTCCTATGCTCCCAAAACTACTCCTGAAATACAATAAGGAGCTGAGAGAGAGCACGGAGGATCTGGTGTAAATTCATACAACTTGCATGCATAGGGCAATCCTACCCATTTTGTGTTACTTTTTAGCATCAACACCTTTTCTTGACTATCACAAATCTGCAGACTACCATTTGTCACTTGGATGCATATGCAAAACAGCTTGTTTGGTTTAAAAGAAGTTTCACCAATATAAGAGTTGCTCTTATCTTTATTAGCATCAATTTAACTAAAAAAGAATTGAGACATGTGAAGGCCTGTATATTCCATTCAGATCACCTACTTTCTTTGCCTGGGCAACTATTAGGGTTGGGCAGTGGAGATCAGGCTTAGGTCAACCTGGAACTGTGAGCCAGCATTGCTCTATTTATACTGTACCAAACAATTTACCCACCCCATGGCTCTGATCAGGATGGCGCACCTTGGGATCATCCTTGTGGATCACCTAACCCTGGATCCATTCCTGAATAGGTTCAGGAGTGCAGCTAATGTTTTCTAAGGACTTTAAAGACTAATTAAACATATAGCCAAGAGCAGAACAATCCCACACACTATAGAATCACTCTCTCTGCTCAGCCATTGAGCAAAAGTGTGTGTGTGTGATCCTCCACAAGTGGCTTTCCTAAAGAAAAGACACTTAGGGTGAATCACCCACACCCCATAGGGTCATCTAATAATCCCCATGCTATCCGGGAGTGAAGACATCATGCAGAAAGGAAGATATTCTTGCCCTTCCTACCTCTGCTTCCTGACAGATGTCCTGCCCACTGACAGACATGGATCACTCTAGTTTCATTCAATTCAACCCATAGCAGTCCATGGCGGTCTGAACCCCATTTGTTTGACACCTGAGTCTCTCCAAAAAGAACTGATTTGGCTCAGGACTTGGCTGAATCTGATGCACAGATTATAAACAATGGCATTTGGACACAGTGGTCCAAGATCTGTTAAAATAAGGCACACAAAGCATCTCCATAACCACACAATCATGCAGTGGATAAACAAATGGATGATATTTTGTTGTAAGAAAGTAGTATGTATTATCTTCCCTAACTGTAGAAGAATATAAAAGAATTGTCCAAATTCAATATCTTTCCCTTTAAAATAAATCTTTAGAGTCTCCCTGCCCCTCATATACACACTCTAATAACTGCTATATATATTTTATAATGGGGAGAAGAGAAAACATTCAAAATATGGGTTTATTTCACCTGGATATCCTTACTTGGTGTATAGAAATGACGTCAAACACAACATTCCTAATTAGTTTCATTAATTATAGTAGTGCCAATCAGCAATGAGGACTTTAAAATCTTGAGACTTCTAATTCCAGTGACATTTTACTCACCAAAGCACAAATCCTGCTGTAGGAGATAGATAATATTCTTTGGAGAAAGCACTTGGTCTTCACTTAATTGAAATTGTCTTCCAAACGAGAGAGAGAGCCTACATTATACAGCACAATAGCTCACCTGACTTTCTGGAAGAGTGCTGTATTACCTGAATATTATATTATATTAATGTAGCCCTATAGAGCTAATACTTATTGATCCACGGCACCTCTGTTGCTAAGAAAGAGAACTATCAGTCAGTGAGTGATGGAAGTTTGTGAAGGCATTTCGTCTCATTTATACCCTGGCTTTGATCAATTTGGAGGCAATTTAAAATTTTAGCGCTATTCTGTTATATTACTTACTAAGGCCACATCTACACCAGGCATTTAAAGCACTATTAGACCACTTTCAAAGCCATGGCTTCCCCCAAAGATTCTGTAGTTTGTTAAGAGTGCCGAGAGTTGTTAGGGGATGCATTTTTCATACAGTGCTGTGACTTGGATGTGCTTCATTAAAGCAGCAGCAGCAGCAGCAGCAGCAGAAACCCACCCATGTTATACACTCATGGGGTCTGAAAACCAAGATCTCATTCCTGATCAGTCACCTCCAGTTCAGACCCTGTAGGTGTATATTCCAAGTTCCTATATTTTGCCCCAGTTTACATCACTTTGCACTTGCTTGTGCATCTGCCATTCGCCCAGTTTGGGCAGATCCTGTTGGAGCCCTGTATTTTTGTCACCCAGAACAGTTTGGTGTCATCAGCAAACTTGGCCAGCTCATTGTGCATCCCTGTCTTGAGATCATTCATGAACAAGCTTAAAAGCATAGGTCCCAGTATGGATCCCGGTGGGACTCCACTCCTTTACATCCTTCCACTGTGAGAAGTACCCCTTTAATCCTATTCTCTGATTCCTGTTATGTACACTTGCCTGGTGGGTACTCTCCACTGAACACAGTGGGACATACTTTTGGGCATGCATAGGTTTGTTGTCTCAGTGTTGTCTTGTCAGTGTTTGTTGTCTCAGTGTTGTTCTGAAGGTACATAATAAGATTCAAAGGCTTGAGCAAAGCAATCCAGACCTTGAAAGGTTCCTGGATGGAAGACCCAGCAGATAAACCTTGGTGAGCCATTAAGTTGTTGTTGGCATCTGTCTTTCTTGGAAGGCAATGGAGGAATGTGCCTTTGGGGGTGAAGTCAAACTGCTGGAAGGCCACAGCACCTACTGTGACTGTAGAGATTGATACAGGAAAGATATGTCTTCTTGTAGCTGGGCAGATGAAGATGTCTGGTTGTGCTGCTGCACATGCTCTATGGTGTTTCTTCTCTCTGTGCTCCTCCCTGCAGTCATTCCTCCTCTGGTCACTGCTGTGGATACATGACCTGACTGTCTGTCTCCAGGTACTGCTGTCATCTGCAAGGGATTCCCACATGGCGGTGTTGATTTTGCCAGCTTTCATGCTGCATTTGTGGATATGTTTGTTTGTTTGTTTGTTTGTTTGTTTGTTGGGGCAGGAAGTTGTTACTGTTGTTGCTGTTGCTTTTTTGCATCTTTATTTTAGATCTTGTTGTGATTTATGTGACAATTGTTTAGTTTGATTGTATATTTTTCCATGCTTTATTTATTGTTTATGACTACTTTTGTTATGTTATGTATTTTGTCATGTTGTAAGCCAACTTGAGCATGGCCTCAACTGTGGAAAGATGACATACAACTAAAATTATGCATGCATGCATGCATGCATGTATGTATGTATGTATGATCTCTGTGTAAATGCAAACTGATGTGGAAAAGCTTAACATTGGAAAAATGAGAAACCAAAACAGACATCACAAGCATTTCAACTTGGAGGTTATCGCTTCAGGGACTGGTTTGAGGGATTTGATCTTTTGTTTATTTGTAACAAGCAAGCCTTCATTTCTTTCCACCTTGCATCTGCTGCATTTTGTGCCCGTCAAGGGCTCCACTTGACTTACTTGGAAGTTATAAAGATGCTGTCCAGCTGAGAACACACACTGGGTAGTTTAATGAGGATGGAACTCAGCAAGGGCACTTGAAAATCCCAGAAATGTTCTGTGGCGACAATATTTTACACGAGGCAGTCACTTTCCAAGTGCATAATGAACTTTGGAGGCATTAGAATGCCAGTGTCCTATAACTTGCTAATGGAAAGAAGAGTTTGATGTTTCAGATTTAAAAATAGCACCACAAACCGGGCCCATGTTGCAGAGGAATGAGACTTTGAACTCATCCACTTCCTCCCTCTGTGTTTTCCTCCCTTAGGCTGCCACTCTTAACCTTAACCTTGTTTTACACTTCACATGGAAGAAACTGACAAGAGCTGAGAAGAGCTTTATTTAAATTCTCTTAGAAAGGCTCTTCTCCATCCCTCTCCTCTCTTCTCATCCCCCCTTAGATATTAGTAGTTGATTTCTGCGCATGTGAGTTTTCTTCAACATGGACTTGCTCCATGAGCAAAAGTACTTCACTCTCAGATTGAGTTGCTTAGTCATGCACTGTCAGAAATTAGAGTTCTTCAAGTTTCTAAATTCAGATACAATTCTTAACCCAGTGGATTGACTGCAGAGCAGTACTACCCCTAAATACAGCCCAACTGTGTTATGTCTAATATAGTCTACAAGATATGTTTGTGATGTGTGATGTTCTGCTTTACCCAAAGCTCTTCTTTATCCATTAGGATCAACAACAAAAAGTAACCATTACAAGCTAATATACTACATACTTTTGGCATATAAAAACAATCTGATGGAATTAAAAGCAAACCATATATCTCTACATATTTCCAAAGCAAAACTATCCAAACACAAACAACATATACTGATAAAATATGAACAATATGAACAGATTATAAATCACAAAGTATCATAGGACCCCAATGTGCTTCAGCCTTGGTCTTCCTCAGCGGTCTCTGTATTATGTAGATAAAAACTGTTAGGCATAAAAGCAAGTGTGACTTTACAAACAATAAGCCAGCTTTTATATATACAAACCAAAAGTAATCACCAATTTGGATTGCTAGCAAGAATGCCACATACAAATATGTGCATGTATTGCACAGTCAAGTGGGATCTTTAAAATTGAGAGATGTCTTTCCGAATGGAGCAAGTATCTTAAGTTAGTTTGCCCGGAGAGCCATCAAACATCACTGTATGTCCCTGGACTCTGATCTGGTTCCTAATTCATTAGGTGGAGGGTGGGTCAGCATTCCTGCCTCCCTGTTGTATATTTTACTTCTATTTGCTTCCTGGCTCTGTGGCCTACAAGATAACACCAAGGTACAAGGAGCAGTATAGGTTCTGAAGTGCCTACGAGAAAGGTTATTTTCTATCAAAGATTGGAAACCTATGTCACTCCAGACACTGTCAGACTACAACTTCCATCACCTCCAGCCAGCATGGCCAATGATCAGGGATGATGGGTGTTGTAAGGGTCACAGATTGCCAACTCCTTCTTACATACTTTGGCCTTGATTTGTGGCATCCACACAATAAAAAGTTGGCATTCATGGGCCTCCTTAGCCACTGTGCAATTTTGACCAGATGCTAAGAAAGCAGTCGTGGGAGGTTCAGCATTCTCCACCCCTGAAACAATAACTTGAATCAATAATTGTGGTGGAGAGGTCACCAGTCATTATTGCATACTTCCAATAACAATTATGTATATGTGACAGCAACTGAAAATAGAGGCATCTAAAAAAGCAAATTATGATGCACAGGCTCTCTGTTTATCTTTGCTGGAGTGAACCTGATTCAAATTCAACATTCAGTGTACTTTTTTATTTTTAAAGAAATGTAACTCATTTGACAGTAGCTGTCAAGGGCCAAAGGAGTTGCTTCTTGAACTTTATTAACTTTAACGGCTTCATCAGATGGCATGCTACAAAGATGGCAACAGAGGAGGCGATAAGAGAATATTCATTTGGGGAAAGAAGAGCAGGGATGTATATATTACTTGACTTCAAAGCTTCCATCAAGAAGGAAAAACATGGCTTTAATTCAAAGTTTTCTGAGTAAGAAAGAAAAGTGTAGGGAGAAGGTAGTCTTGGGCCTTGACAAGATGCATCAGATTCTTTCACTGAAGCTAAAAACAAACAGTGTTAAAGAAGCAAATCATTTCATGCAAAATTGCTTCCAAATTGCCCTAACAATTTTGAGGCTACAATCCTATGCTCCTTGACCTCTAAATATTGTCCATGGAACAAAACTGGACTTAATTCTGATGGAATTAAAAGCAGACCATATATATCTACGTATTTCCAAAGTAAAAGAAACCAAACACAAACAGCATATACTGACAAAATATTAATAATATTAACAGAATATAAATAACAAAGTATCATAGGACCCAAATGTGTTTCAATCTTGGTCTTCCTCAGTGGTCTCTGTATTCTGTACTCTGTAGATAAAAACTGTTAGGCATAAAAGCAAGTGACTTTACAAACAATAAGCTAGCTTTTATATATACATAGGGTGATGCTGGAAATCACTTTTGTAACTTTACTGTTCCGGTTCTGTTGTATAATAATTATAACTTGAAGTCCACACAAAAGGGTTGAGTAGATTTTAAATCAGTATGTATAATTCATCCCTCTCTGCTGCTTTCAGGGTGGAGATCCTTATTGCCCATTCAGGTTGTGAAATCACAATACTACAGTGACAGTAAAAGCCACACACCAGGAAGTATTCTTTGACAGACCTTAGAGAACACTGACCACATTGTATCCACTTAGATGGAAGCAAGCAGAAGTCTTCTTCTTTGGCAATCACTCGTAGCTGAGTATGATTGTCTTCCATGAACACGGTCTTAACAGTGAGTCTGTAAGTGACTGTGGAGGCCAGTTCTGGATCCACACGTCCTTCCACAGTAGGGACAAAGGTTTCCAGGTGGGAGTTGATCAAAGTGAGATTTTGCCAAATGTGCCTTCCTCTTAGCACATTTGTCTCTTTCGTCCTGTGTTCAAGAGCCTTTGGTAAAGGCTGTTCTCCAGTTGGAGCACTCGCACTGTCTTCCCAAGTGATATGTGAAACATTTTGGAGAAACCATTGATGGAATCTTTCGAGGAGATGGAGATGGTGTTTATAAGTGAGCCATGTTTCACAAGCGTACAGTAAGGTTGGTAGTACAATAGCTTTGTAAACAAGCATTTTGGTTTCCCTGCAAATGTCTTGGTCCTCAAACTCTCTGCACTTCATTCAGGAGAAAGCTGCACTCACAGAGCTCAGGCGATGCTAGATTTTGGCATCAATGTCGGCCCTTGTGAACAGATAGCTGCCCAGGTAGGAGAAGTGATTGACATTTTCCAATGTTACACCATTAAGCGGAACTCGAGGCACTGCAGATGGGTTGTTTTGTGCTTGTTGGTGCAGCACTTTGGTTTTTTGGGATGTTGAACAATAGGCCAAGCTTTTTGTAAGCTTCTGCAAAGCAATTTAGATGGTTTGGAGGTCATCCTCTGAGTGTGCACACACTATGGTGTCATCAGAATATTGAAGCTCTATGACAGAAGTTTTGCTAACCTTGCTCTTTGCTTTCAGCCTACTCTAGTTAAAAAGCTTTCCATCTGTTCAATATATGATTTCTACCCTGGTGGGGAGTTTCCCTTTGACAATGTGTAGGATCATGGCCATGAAAATAATAAATAGAGTTGGGCTGAAAACACATCCCTGTTTAACAGCTGGTCTTCACTTTGAGAGTCATTGCTATCTGTGATTGTTGCTGTTATATTATCATGGAGGAGCCAAAGGATGTTCACAAGCTTATCTGGGCAGCTGACTTTCAGGATGACAGTCCACAGGACATTATGATTTACAGTGTCGAGGCAAGCAGAAGTACAACCATAGTGGCCCAAGAAGGCCTTAAAGTGCATTTCTCAAAGATACTTCAGGGCTAAATAATGTTTTGTCTTTTGTTTGGAAGCTCCAGCAATAATTAGGAGAGTGTTGCTCCTCTGTGCTGCGGCCTCAAGGAGTGAGTGTTCCACAATTATATGGAAAAGAAGCCAAGGGGAGAAAGGGAAGCCCCTGTAACAGAGAGGCTTTTGTTTTGAGCTAAATCTCCGTGCCCTGTCTATCTGCTGCTTGCTGTGGAAATGAATTAAGTAATTAAGTCTATTCCTTCCTGATTTTGACCTTTTCATCTAAGCTGTTTTATTATTTGTGTGTGAGCAAGCTAAGACAAGGAGAATGGCCCCTGTCCTTAATTGTGCCGGTAATGCTTTTTATCTGTAAGGTCTGCCCATCAAGGAAGATGGCTTTAACTAAGTGTAGGAATTTGGAATCCACCAATATGGCTAGCTTCTCACCTTCCAGTAGGGTTGCCTAAGATACAGGACAAAGCACCACCTTTCGGAAATTCCCACTGAACGTATGGTAGCCCTACTTCTAGGCAGTAGTGGATTGTGAGGGGGGCAGTTGTGCTTACCTGACCTCTCAGCTGCCGGGTTTCTGCTGCTTTTTGGGAATGGGGCGGGCAAGGTGGCAGGGAGGCTGGTGCTGTGATCTGGGTCTTCAATCCCTTGACTGCCTTTGCAAATCCTTCTTCACTCTCGTGTTAATATCAGCTCTTCTGCTCTTCCCAAGCAAATGCACCAAGAAAGCTGAAGCTGGGGGGGGGGTGGAGATCTCTTTCCAGGTGACAGTTGAGCAAAATGGCTGCACATAACAAAAATAAATCAGCAAACGATGTTGCACTGGGCAGCCAAGCCAGATCACCTAGAGGTAGGCCTAGCAGTGCCAAGGACTCTCCTCTTCTAGCCTCTCTTTGGCAGAAATGGTACAGGAAGGAAAGGAGGAGAAGGGAGTGAGAGATATGAGTGAATGTGAGCAAATGCATGAACAGCTAGGAGAAGGATAGCTGGTGGCCTAGTCCAGGGGTGAGCAGCACCTAGATCGGTAAAGGTAAAAAGACCCCTGACCATTAGGTCCAGCCACTGACGACTCTGAGGTTGTGGCGCTCATCTTGCTTTATTGGCTGAGGGAGCCGGCGTAAAGCTTCTGGGTCATGTGGCCAGCATGACTTAAGCCGCTTCTGGTGAACCAGAGCAGTGCACAGAAATGCCATTTACCTTCCTGCCAGAGCAGTACCTATTTATCTACTTGTACTTTGATGTGCTTTCGAACTGCTAGGTGGGCAGGAGCAGGGACCAAGCAACAGGAGCTCACCCCGTCGTGGGGATTTGAACCAACCTTCTGATCGACAAGCCCTAGGCTTTGTGGTTTAACCCACAGTGCCACCCGCGTCCCTACCTAGAGCGGTATCTCTGTGCAAGGGTTTCAGGCTTGCAATTGTTTAACAATAGCAAAAAGAAAATGCCTTTCCCCATCTATATTAATGAAAGCTAAGTAGGGGTTGAATTCAAAGTAGTGCTAAGAAGATTGCTCTGTCAACACAAGCACTGCATTAATACTTGCCTGGCTATATCCCTTCTTCTGTGGGTTCTTCAGACCTCCTGGAGCTGATTTAGAAGGCAGGCACCCGGGGGCAGGAATTAAGGGAATCTCCAATGCACCAAGGGAACTCTGTGCACTGGCTCCCACTAGTGTAGCTATTTAGTTGAATCTGGCCCTAGGACTGGACTTTGGTATGAAATGACCTTGTTCTCATTTCTGGTACTGAAAACAATTTCTTGGGCTCAGAATGTGCTCAGAGGCACACTATCCATGGGCACTAGCAATATGTCTTTTGCATCTGGCTCTCATTGGTAGCTCCTGCGGTCCTGGTGAAATAAATACAAACTAGTTCTGAGAAGCCTGAAGTCCACCCCTGGACTAGTTATTTTTTCCACCATTTCCCCAGAAGCCTACAGTGAAATTCTATATTCTAAGTTTATGAAATGTGTAAATTGCAATTTTTGTACTCAATTAACTAACAGCATACAGGGTTTTTCCCCCTTCAAGACTGGAATAAATGCAATAGAAAAAAAGTTGTTGTTTTTTTCAAAAATAACTCAGTAGGTGTTTTCAGAGAGAAAAGGTGCTATAAAAATAACTTTGATTATTTTGGTTGCTTTGCTCTTGTTTGAAGGTATTATTAATGTTCATGATATTTATGTGTTGACATCTGCACATATGGCAGGTGTTTGAAGTTTATTAAGACAGGTGCACAACACACTTTTTTTTTTTTACTATCTCCAGCTAGAGGCCTAAAGATCACAAATCATTTATTTTTAATATCATTTTAATTTATTACCAAGATGTCACCTGGATCTTTGAAACTGGAGGAAGGGGCCCCATAATTCTCTCTCTCTCTCTTTCAGAAATGGCAAAGTTCTCATACCTTCAGAGTTATGGCATCTTGTAAAATATTCAAAGTCCCAAGTTCCTTCTCTGTCATCTTCTTTTCCAGATGTTACAGATGTGTCCTGAAACTAATAGTAAAGTGGGAGTGCAACGGCAAAACTAACTTGATGGCCATCTGCTATTTGCCAATGCAGCAATACAAATGAGGTTCCTGAATACTCAACAGAGAAAAGGAAATGTAGACAAAGGTTTAAAAGCCCCAGCCTACCAGGACAATGGAAAAATATGAAGTTAATATGTCTGAGAATACCCAAAGTAAGTTATCTCCACAAATGGCCTACTCTTATTGAGGTAATCTAGGTATCTGCTAGCAATTCTTGGTGTTGTGTATGTGTGTGTGTGTGAATACACACACACACACACACACACACACACAACTTTAATAGATTAAGGATCTGAGAAAAATAATTTAATTTAATTTCCAATAATTAAAAATGCAAAGAAAAACATGTTTTGTTTTGTTTTGTTTTACATTTTGGACACTTCCCCACCTCCAAACATGTTATTGAGATTTCAACAGATAATGTTATTAATGCTACTGAAAAGTGATACTGGGGGGTGCTTTTTTTAGTTTGTAAAATCTAATTTCTGATTGAAAATCTAATTTCTAACATTCAATCAATGTGGCTGTTTCAAGGGTAAATGGAATTTCAAGAACTCTTTTGTGTTTCTCTTGTGAAAATGCGGTCGGCTAATACTCTGGAATATATTTTTGTGTAAAGTCATTAGCACACCCAGATGACCCATATATTTGCCTTTATAGAACAGGCCAGTCCCATACATACTTTCTCAGAATTAAGTCCCACTTGATTTAGTAGAGCTTATTCAAAGGTATGTATGTGCAGAATTACAGCCTAGGAATCAGTTTACACTTACCAAATGAACTACTAATTTGTGTGCCATTATTTCCACAGACAGAGGCCTTGCTCCCATAAGTGAGAACTAGGCATGGGACCTGACTGTGGACTTCTTTGTAGGATCAAGTTCATCAAGTGCCACAGGTAATATACCAAGTGTCTGTCACTAGGTTTGCAGATAGTGCAGAGCCTCAGCAATATTGGCCTTGGAGCCGGCTCTATTATTTGGCAGAGTACAAAACAATTACAACAGGTTGGAAGACAGAGCTATGTGTCATGCCCTATTCGAACGCACCCAACCTCATTCTTCTCTTTGGTATAGTGGAAGGTATTTTTCTAACTTCAGAGTTGAAGTAATATTCAGTTACCAGCCCAGTTGGCTTCTGCATGTGGAGGAATGGAAACTATCAGCTTGTCCTCAAAGAGCAGCCAGGGGAGAAGGAAGGCTAACCAGTACCCAGTGTGGGGTGTCGGGGGGCCTTGTGCATGCAAGGCAGTTACTTTGTTACTGAGCTAGGGCTCTATTCTTTTTTTACTTTCAAGTACAGTGGTATCTTGGTTCTCAAACACCTTGGGATTCAAGTGCCTTGATTCTCAAACACCCCAAACCCGGATTTAAGTGTTCCAGTTTTTGAACGTATTTTGGAAGCCAAACGTCTGATGCGGCTGTCGGCTATTGTTTCTGGGGCGTCTGCACCAATCAGAAGCTGCGCCTTGGTTTTTGAACATTTCGGAAGTCAAATGGACTTCCGGAAAGGATTAAGTTTGGTGCTTTTGTTGTTGCTATTTATTTTTTGTTTTTGAGGCTTTTTTGGTTAATTGGTTTTTGTGACTGTGTGGCATCCAGTTCAGCTACTGATTGATTGATTGATTGATTGATTGATTGATTGATTGCGTGACTGCCGAAATGGATAAAAGCCCCCCATCCAAACAATGACTATCATCAGTGCAGATAATAATAATAATAATTTTTATCATCTGCAATACTGTTTTATTCATTTTATAGTACAGTACATTGATTATTGCTTTCATTTTATGGATCAATGGTCTCGTTAGATATTAAAATTCATGTTAAATTGCAGTTTTAGGGGTTGTTTTTAAAAGTCTGGGACAGATCAATCCATTTTGCATTACTTTCTATGGGAAAGCGCTCATTGGTTTTAGAATGCTTTGGCTTTGGAACAGACTTCCAGAATGGATTAAGTTGGAGAACCAAGGTACCAGTGTAACTGAGGAGAAAGGCAGTGAACTAATGTATACTGGAAACAATGAAGCTGTGCCAGGTTGTTCTAGTTCTGATATGATAATTGTGGACTCATTACTGGAGCAGTAGTCAGAAGAAAAGCATGTAAATTGTTTGGGGCTAATAAGAGCTGCTGCATGTTTGGTTAAATGGCAAATTCTGTTAATTATGTGGAACAGAACAATGTATCTATGAACATGCATATGAACAGGCACACTGAAGAATTTATTTCTGCTTATTTCTTTTTTAACACTAACAGCACATACTGTTCTACAAGCAAAGCACTCTCATGCTTATTAATTTGAGGAGAACAGAGGACTTGAAAGAAATATTTTTAAGTCGCTGCTTTCCCGTTTTTAAAGGTCTACAAAAACAGGAGAAACCTTGTCTCTAATAACCATTGTCAGCACTACTGTGATAGTTGCTTGAAAACCAAAGGCCTAAAAATCACAGAAGTATTTTATAATTATTACTGCAACTTAGCTTTCACATAGCATCTTCTGAGTATTCAGAGAACTTCATATGCTATTTCTGTAAGCTTTACAAAAGCTTGATGTAAGGCACACCAGAAATTTTACCCCCTGTATAATTTAATCCATTTCATTTATGAAGCGCTTCACTGGAAACATCCCAAAGTTATAAAGAATACAAATTTCAATGGAAACTTCACACACACACACACACACACACACACACACACACACTTCCTGCTGCCCCTAGCAGCCATTTTGTGCTGGTAGCCATAGCACTTTTATCAATATTTGAATGCTGGTGGACTTCCTAGGAGGAATCATGGTGGCCTAGAGGTCTCCTGTCAACAGCTCATTGACAGAGATAATTATGTGGTGATTAATGATAACCAAGCCGTATATCTTGGTTATTGCATTATCTCCAGTGGAAAGGAGATAATGGTGATTAACTTCTGATGCTCTAGTTACAGATAGGTAGCCGTGTTGGTCTGCCATAGTCAAAACAAAATTAAAATTTTTTTTTCTTTCCAGTAGCACCTTAAAGACCAACTAAGCTTTCATGCATGCACACGAAAGCTCATACCAAGAACTAACTTAGTTGGTCTTTAAGGTGCTACTGGAAAGAATTTTTTTTTTAAATTTTGTTCTGATGCTCTGAAAGACTGCTTTTCCACCCCAGGGACTAAGAAACCTTTGGGGGACCCATACGGAGGAGATGAGTGACTGAGAGCAGAAGAAACACAACCTTGCCCAAACACTACTCACTCATAGCCTATTGTCTTAGCCCCCACACTATATTCACTGTTCCTGCACAAGGCCCACTGGAATTAATGGGTGCTGTGTGAGAACACAGTGTCCATAATAGGGGCAGGAGATCCTTCCAAAGGATTATACCCCAAGTAGTATCTGCATAAAGATGTTATTTTTTCTTATTTGACAACATCGTATGTAGTCACATACAGACCCCAAGTCAATTTAGAAAAGCTTGGAAAAGTTAGGGGTTTCTATTAAAAAAAATCTTTAAAAACAGTTTTCAAGTATAAATGTGGCACCTTCCACACTGCCAGAAAGTCTCATTTTGGCACATGTTATCTCTAATACTTGCTGACACCTGCACCATACACTGCAGCAGTCCTGATGAATCTGTTTACAGAGCTCTGCAGCACTCCTTTAATAACCAGTTCAAGCGAGCTGGCTTTTGGAGGCTAGAAATATACTGAGTGTTTTTGAAAGAAAGAAAGAAACCTTACTCCATATTGGAGATGAAAAGCAACTGCCTTGATACACCCCCCCCCTTAAAGCTTGGAACAACCTGTTTTCAGGGCATGCAAATGACTCACTGTACAGCAATGTTCTCATTTCTGAAAATCTACAGCAATCAGCGTGTATCTTCTGTGCTGTCTTTCTCTCTGATTCCTTTGTTAGAACAGGGATGTCTTTAGCTAGGGAAGTGGATACAGAGTCCCTGTGCCCTGCACTTTAAATTGTTAGGCAAAGATGAATCAAGTGAAGTATCACACAGGAACCCCGAATCCTCTCAGAATGAAACCATTCCATTCAGAGCCTTTCTCTATAATATGAGAGGTAAGAAGTCATTCCACAAAAGAGGCTTTTTTCCATTTAGGAAGAGTGGTTATTACTAAAGTCTCAATTTGCTGAATTTCAACAAGAGCTCCCCCCCCCACTTTATAGAAATAATATTCACTTTGCATTCAGTGCTATGATGAGGTTTCTTCAATTTCACAGAAGGTTAAACAAAAACATTGACAGAAATGCCAGAAGGAAGTCTAAGATGGCAGCAAAGCCGAGAGAGCTTAGACTACTTTCTATAGAGGAATCTACATCCATGTTAAATTCCATGTTGGCACTTCAGTTCAGATGCTGTTCACATGCCTCCTGATGCTTACAAACATTTCCATCATTTCTCTGTAAATACTGCATAGCAGAGAGTACAGATTGGCAAATCTGTCAATTTCAATTATGCATTTTTCCAGCCTGAAGTTTAGTTCTCCACATTTCTGCATCCATTGGCAAGGAAGTCCTTGTGAAAATTCACTACCACTTTTGTGCCAATTGCTCCTCATACGCACATTTTTGTAAAACATTTTCCCCTAATGGAGCACAATTTTAAATCTTATTTCAGCAATGTATGCACTACTTTGAATTCAACCCCTACTTACCTTTCATCCCTGACCACTGGTCCTGTTAACTAGGGATGATAGGAGTTGTAGTCCCAAAACAGCCGGAGGGCCAAGTTTGGCCATAACTACTATAGGATATGCATTTTTGCACATACAACTTGACTGGAGAAATGCTTTGCAAAATTCAGAAAAGTGCAAATTTTGCAGGATGGCTGTGTTTCAAATCACGCATTGTTCTGAAAAGTGCAAGTTGCATAGGTTGCTCTTTAAATGCAGTTTGAATCAATTCCCACCCCCAGTGAGAGAGATCCAACTTTCAGGAGACCATCTCTTCTTATATCAGCTCTCATGTATGAAGCAACAAATATAACAAAATCCCTTCTAGCAGAGAGAAATTTTTGGCCAACAATCATAACCTTGGTTTGAAATAAATATTAATTCTTGGCGGTACTCCAACAATAATGCTCTAATTGTAGCCTTTAAAGGCAAATTTGGTCACTCGGTCCTCCAAATCCCATTTAATTAGTACTTTAGGACTGAGTCCAAAAGGATAACTGAATGAATCAGAGTGATTGAATCACTGCATGTTCTATAGTCTTTCATCAAAGCATGGGTATTCTAAATGGAAAGGTCTCTAAAATTTCCAGGGACAGTTCCCATACTTTGATTATGCATAGCTGTATCTTAGGTGTGGGCAGTTGTGTGCATTTGTAAAGCATAATTTGAATTTATTATTATTACTATTATTATTTTTTAAATTTCCATACTGCCCTTCATCCGAAGACCACAGGGCAATTTACAATATAAAAACACAAAAATACATACCATAATAACAAAACTACACACACACGCATACCAGTTTAAAAGACCACAAATTGTTTAATTAGCCAAAGTCCTGGGAGAAGAGGAGAATTATGCATATCAAATGATATAATTTGATGCATGCATATCTACAGATTAGTTATTTCCCTGGACTAATTTGTTGGTGTATATGCTTAGTTCCTGGAAACAGTTAAAATCCTGCTGTCAAAAACTGCACTTATATTCATGTCTGTGCATTTTTTCAGATATGATTGACAAGGACTCTTAAGAAAATTGTACTTGCAAATCATATTAACTACATTACAACTGGGGCAGACTAAGTCTGCAGGGGTAAAAATTGCAGACACATCTCTTTCACTTTTCTGCCAGGAAAAAAAAATACACACACTATTCTATCATTTGTAAAAGTCATTCATTTTTAATGCAAGATGACAAACTGCATATTTATGGCATCAATGCTGATATATTAGATTAGAAAAAAGCAGGCACCAGGGTTTTTCTGTGTGCTCAATATTGTTTTTGTTTTTTCCTGGGATGGTGATGATTGGTATGAAACTTTATAGGGGAGGAAGTAGTACAATGAATCAAGTAGCTACTAAAAGAAAATGGCCAACCATATGCCCACGGGATGCATGAGAGCATGGGTCCAACAACATTCTCCCTGTCTGTGATTCCTAGCATCTGATACTCACAGGCATACTGCCTCCAACAAGGGATGTGGTATACTGACATTACCCAGAGTCATATAATAGTTAAGTTCTGGACATAGAAATTAGTGAAAGGCCATCATATTTTTAAGGCAAACAGTGGTGAAGCTGCATGCTCCAGCACCGGGGATGGGGAGCAGGTGGGGGTGTGGCTGGCATGCACCCTGGGGGCGTGGCATGTGTCCTGGGGTGTGACATGCATCCCAGGGGCGTGGTGCGCCGCCCCAGGGGCGTGGCGTGTGTCCTGGGGGCATGCCGCCTGGCACGGTCGGGGGTGCGCAGTGCATGCCCAAGAGCAGCCGTGGTGGTACCTCCTCCCCAATGGTGCCAGGGGCGGTGCACTCCCCCCGTCCCCCATTCTTCCACCAGTGAGGGCAAGTGTAGCCAGTGAGATGCTCTCAAGTCCAATGGCTCCCTTGACCATTTTTCCTAGTGTGCATAAAACCTCTGAACCACCATACTGGAAGGATTTGGTGCTGATTTGGTCAGAAAGAATCACACAATCATGCCCCACCAAACTGGTTGCACTTTTTGTTCATGTACTGCAGTCATATGGTACAGCACAATGGAGAAGTGTCTTGTATGTAACTGGCATGTATGGAGTGGACCTGAATATTCTGAAGGAGGAAGAAGAAGAAGAAGAGGAGGAGGAGAAGGAGTGGCATAGCTTTGAAAAGAGTCAGATTTGGTCAGATTTGGGAAATGAGGCTTTCAGTGGCTACGAGTTTCAGCTTCCATGCTTCAAAGGATGTATGCCCCTGAGTTCCAGAACATCTGAAAAGTACGCCTTTTCCCAATCAGTAGAAAGCCATGGTGGAAAAATCAGCTTTATTTCTTACTGCAGTAAGAACAAAGCTGTCCTAGTGGGTAATTCCAAGAGCTGGGTGGAAATACAAGAATTCAAGGCATATCTATCTATATCTATCTATCTATCATCTATCTATCTATCTATCTATCTATCTATCTATCTATCTCTATATCTATCTATCTATCTATCTATCTATCATCTATCTATCATCTGGAATATCTGGAATATCTAAATACATGTTGCCCTCATGCCCATATCATTTCTGCAATATTACTGGTTACAGCAACCCATGAATAGCCCATGGCCCTTTACCTGGCCTTCCAATTGGACACCTCATAGTTGGAGCTTTTTTCTACCTAAAACTCCCTACACCTTATCAAGATTTCTTCTTCATTCATCTTTCCAGCTGGCTCTGGTCATCTAATTGACTCTGTCCTAACCTCTCCTTGACACTTGTATGCATACCTAAACTCTGTTACTGGGGACCTACGAGTGCTATGTGCTCTATTTACTTACACTGCTTTGGTTAACTGAAAAGCAATAGAATCAGAGGAACAGAAGTACAGAGAAGAGCATACAATACAGAAAGGCACGTTCTAAATTGGGCATAGGGGTTACCTGTTTGGCTACATGGCTACAGAACCATAGAATGTCTATCTTTATGACCCTCTGCTTGCGAGCTTTCTAGAAGCCACTGCTAGAGAGAGTCTTGATCCTGTGTCCATAGACCTGTGTCCTGTTGTAGTCCAGATTTTGTATACAATATCACCCTCCTCAGATGTTATTAGTGCATGCTAAGAAAACACTTGGGGTGGGGAAAGGTGGGGAGCACACTTCCCTTCAGGATTCTACATCGCATAGGCAGCTTTCATAATACAAGAGGCTCTCTTCATGAATTAAACAAGGAAGAAGAAGAGTTTGGATTTGATATTCCGCTTTATCACTACCCGAAGGAGTCTCAAAGCGACTAACATTCTCCTTTCCCTTCCTCCCCCACAACAAACACTCTGTGAGGTGAGTGGGGCTGAAAGACTTCACAGAAGTGTGACTGGCCCAAGGTCACCCAGCAGCTGCATGTGGAGGAGCGGAGACGCGAACCCGGTTCACCAGATTACAAATCTACCGCTCCTAACCACTACACCACACTGGCTCTCACTGGAGATGAATGATGACAAGGGGCAAAGCTAACGCCTTATCTATGCTCTGCCCACATGTGTTACCTTGATGATAAAACCTGAAGAGGGCTTTGGTATGCTTAAAAAATGTCATTGCCTGTAACGGACATGGGCTTCATAGCCAGAAGGATGGCAAAATAATGCTATTTTTAAAAATCAGTATGACATATGAACCAGTGCATTCCTTTCTTTTCTTTTTCAGCATTAAGAAAAGATGAGCTGAACACGTTGCCACTTTGACTTTATAGCCAAGGGAAAGATTTCTTCAACTTCAAACTGCTATAAAAGAAAAAGCAATTTCAGCAAAACAATGAGCTTTAAATTCTCATAACAATTTAATACAGTCTCTCTTGCTTCCTCATTTTTCAACAAATTATATAGTGTGTGTGTGTGTGTGTGTGTGTGTAACAGGCAGACTAATTCTCCCTGCAGCAGTATGCAGCCCTATATAGTTCTCACCAGATCAAAATATAGAAATATAGGCTTACAAATATAGGCTTACAAATACACTGCAGAATTTTAACATGAACACAAGTCTCCGTGTTAAATGCCATACAAGTTATTTTTTTAAAAATGATTCCTCTTTGCAGCATTCCTTCAACAGTCAGAGGGAAAATACTGTTTTTCTCTCTGGAAATCTGACAACTGAGGACAGAGAATGTACAGAGAGCTTAATGCCTGATCCAGATATTATTCCCATCATTTGGAAGATAGTAATACTCTTGTATGGTGGAATATCCATGCAGGCTCATAAGGATTGAGACCTACTCACTGTAGGTGACTGGCTCAGTACAAGTGGTCAAGAATATATGCCACTGATGCAAAGACTCTCCTTAAAATTTGAATCACATAGGGCAGTATGCAGCTGAATAGTTGTGCTAGCACAACAGTTATCACTAGTACAATACGAGTTTCCCTCTCTTCCTCCCTTTCTATCCTCAAATCTGCTTTACCCTACTTATCCGCCTTTTCTTTTCTGTCTTTTACCCCCAGCTATGCTCAGGAGAAGCGTGTGGATTTGCGGCCACAGTATAGTTCATTGGGCCCGCGTACAAGCGGTGAGCTGCGGCCTTGCACACAATCTTGGCCTTCCACATGGTGTTCGAGTTTCCTGGTTTTCGACAAGAGGCATGTGTTGGGAGGAGCTTATGCCATTGCTGTGGGAGAAAGTAGCCAAGTTCGGCCCTCCCGACATCCTTGCAATTCATTTGGGGAGAATGACCTCGCTAACAGAAGGAGTGTGGACTTGTTGTGGAGCATAAAAAGAGACTTGAATGCATTTGCAGCCTTGTGTCCCAGAACAACGGTGTTCTGGTCCTCCTTCTTGAAAAGAACTGTTTGGCGCAGTACGCAAAGCTGTATGGCCATTATAAGAACCAGGAAACTCGTAAATCGGGCGGTAGCCCGTTGGGTGCGCTTTATGTATGGCCGAGTCATTTATCATGACCGTATCCGGATCGGCGACCAAGCTTCATACCGGAATGACGGCATCCACTTATCGGATCTGGGGAACGACATTTGGTTAGCTAGTGTCAGCAAAAGCATCTGGGATTGGTTGCAGCTTTGAAGGTATTGGCGGCGAGCCTTTAGCTCGGGTGGCGGTTAGGCATTGGAATAATGTGTTGTGGTGTGTCGAAGTGCTAGGTGTGGCCATCGCCTATGCCTTCAATTACTAGGGGTATTCCGTTAATGGAATTTGGCGGTCGTGTATTCCGTCCGAAGCCTGCTTGGCGGGAGGCCATGGCACGACCCTCGGTGACATCAGGGGTGAGCCTATAGTTGGATTAGCATCAACAGGTGATGAACCCCTGGTGAATAAACCCACTTGTTTCGCGATCCAATGCCTAAGCCAATACCTTTTCATTGCTGTAATCAATAAAGTTGTGGCCTTTTCTAGCCCATTAACCTTATATCACGTGTCCCTGTGTCTTCATTTTACTTCGCGGGGGTCGGGTCCTCGAACCACAAAGACTCTCCTCCCTGAAAGAGAGGGGAGTGGTTGTGGACGGGAGCCCGAGCACCGCTCCTAGCAGGGGGCGTTGCCCCCTGCCTCCAGCTCACCTGGCTGGCACTCATGCCCCCCCCGGTGGCTGTCCAACCAGGTGCCATGGGGGGGGGCGTGTCCAGCAGCCTTTATGCTGCAGTGCCAGCCTCCCCCCCGGCCTCATTTCTCTTTGTCGTCCTGGGCGAGTCACCCACCCTCCACTCCCTTTGAGTTAGGGCTTAGGTCATTGGCCTTGCTATGGACCTTAGGTTGGTCGCCCCGGTTGCCCGGGGGGCCTGGTAGGAGTTTTTCCATTTGGCATTAGGCTTTTGGTTTTTTCGCCTACCTCGTAGCAATCGTCACAACTTTTTGGTGGTATTGGTGGGTAGGTTAGGCATTGGAATAATGTGTTGTGGTGTGTCGAAGTGCTAGGTGTGGCCATCGCCTATGCCTTCAATTTCTAGGGGTATTCCGTTAATGGAATCTGGTGGTCGTGTATTCCGTCCGAAGCCTGCTTGGCGGGAGGCCATGGCACGACCCTCGGTGACATCAGGGGTGAGCCTATAGTTGGATTAGCATCAACAGGTGATGAACCCCTTGTGAATAAACCCACTTGTTTCGCGATCCAATGCCTAAGCCAATACCTTTTCATTGCTGTAATCAATAAAGTTGTGGCCTTTTCTAGCCCATTAACCTTATATCACGTGTCCCTGTGTCTTCATTTTACTTCGCGGGGATCGGGTCCTCGAACCACAATACGAGTTTCTCTCTCTTCCTCCCTTTCTATCCTCAAATCTGTTCTGAAGGTTTGTGGGCAACCCCAGGACATATTTAGGGGACACATGGTGATGACAGGGATGGAGGAGAACATTTGCCTTAGGGCTATATTGCATACAACCCATAGTGGCCATTGAAAGGCAGTGGGGATTAGGCATTCCCACAGAGTTTTAAAAATAAAAAATTGAACAGCAGACATTTGTTAATGTCACATTCTTAATTCCTGTGCACTGCAGTCTTACAATGTGATTTTTCAGGATCATATGAAAATCATTAAGAAAAGGAGATGGTAATAAAACTGACTATTCAGCTATCTTTTCTTTTGGAAAAAAAAGAGAGAGATGATGAAAGGCAGTGGACTGGGAAATAAATTGTTGTGTCTTTCTGTTCTGCCTTCCAATCTTCCTTTGCAGAGGAAGTCCTGTGAAGTACAGACTTAGGAGCATTGTGTACAATGTTATCAAATTCCCATCATATCACTAATGTTTTGCATTAGTATTCCTAATAGTCATAGAACAGACAAGTCTTATCCTATTAGTGACCTTCAAATCACATTAGGAAACACCAGCTAGCCCAACATGCTGCAAGACTAATAGAACATGAAAGGAGGTTGCTCCTACAGGAAGACTTTCGAATTCCATTAGTCCAAGGATGGCACAGTTAGAAGTTCTCTTTATGATCAGTACTGCTATAGGGTTCCAAACACTAGTGTACACTTCAGTTATAGGAAAGGGGAAATATGGAAACAATTACCCTTTGTGTTAGGTTCTCTGAATCTGTTACCCAACTTGTGCTATGTCTTAATAAGTTTCCTGCTATTTTGGTTATAGAAAATGTAGTAGAAACTTTCTCATCTCCAGCTAAGCAACTTTGACAAGAATTGCTATTGGAATTTCATTCTCCACACAAACATATTATTATTATTATTTACATTCTTGCTGATTTGTTAATGGATCCAATGAAGGTATCTTTTGAACAGCAAATAGGGATTGGTGAATCCATTTCTTTTGGTTTATCTTAGTTGCTTATTTTCAGTGGAGGGAGATCATTTCTGGAGCAATAAGCTACATATCCATGTCTTTGGGCCTGTCAACCACTCTTCTAAGCGCCAGTATCCAGACCTGTGATGAGTTATTAGAGCCCAAAAGGCAGCTTTCAATTGCTGTATCTCATTGCTGTATTTTAAAAGAGGGTTTATATGATTTCAAAAGGAATCCCCAGCTACATGATGCATTTTGGACTGGTTGAAGTTTCCAAGTTGCCTTCAAGGGCAGCCCCGTGTAGATCTTGTGCCTTTCTATTATCCAATTGTAAATTAAAGATAACAGTAGAAAAAGAGTTTGTTCAAATGCAGTTGAATAAGGAAATACTGTACTCAGAAAAATAGTCCTGCAAAACTATAGAGATTCCTTATGAGGTAAATATTACCTCAGGAAAATGGCCCTAGCTTCTGCAACTCCACTAAACTTAAGGCCCATAAAAAACAAAACAAAAAGCAGTCCTCCAAATTCACCCCCCACAATATCATATGGATAATGGATTATGATGTGAAATGGAGGAGGAGATCTTTGCAAAAGCAATATCAAACAGCCTAATTTGTCCATTATTTATTTCAATGGGATGTACTTGACAGCAGGGCTGGGGTGGTGTCCATTTAATACAGGGAGCAGGTGATTCTTACAGGCCGGTGAGTTATTTTTCATCACACATTTTATCGGGATTCACATCAGAGCTATCACAATGGTAATCCATAACACACAATGTACAGCCAGGGCTACCAATACCACCGAAGCTGCATCAATAGCTTGTTACATTTGCCTTCAATGCTCACTCAGTCGGCGAGTGTGGAAATGAGAACCGCAGGGTGAATACTAATAGCTTCTGTCAGGCCTTTCAGGACAAGTGTTTGTCCAACTGTATTGGCTCTTCATTTATTCTTGCTATCACTGCCTATTCATCTCATTCTTAGCTCTGAAGGTGAAAGCCTTGATTCCCCTTCATCAGAACTGACAGCATCACCAAAGCTTCCTCCTCATCAGGCAGGACAAAAAAAAAAGCCCTCCTTTCTTGGAGTGTTCCAATGTTGCCTCTTCAGAAAACAAAAGAGAAACAGGCCCCACTTCAGAGGCCTGACTCTTTGTCTAATGATTTTCATTAGCTAATAGGCAGTTCTTTTCCAGGCTGAATGTCTCCCTACCTCTCCCCACTCCATTGTCCCTTCTGTGAATTAGCCATGTTGTGATTGTCAGATAAATAAGTGCTTATAATGGTGTTATTTCCTCTAGAAAATTTGTGAGTACTGACACAGATGATGATACATTCCAAAGTGACACCATCTAATCTGCTCGAGTCTCCTTCAATAAACAGTTAATTAACATTTGACCTATCAAGCCTTAAATACATACAGCAGCCCATTTAGCAAATCATTTCCTGTAGGGTGGTTAAGGAGTAAGGGCCATGTCATATGAGGCACTTTGTACTTGAAAGCTACTCATAAGAAGCTTTATTTGTACTTAATCTTCCCTTGATTGATTTTGTGGTGTGGTTTTGTTTGAAAGCTAAAGTGCTGAGCTGGTGCGTGGGTTAACCCTATGTGAACTGGAGTTTCTTTATGCCAGTAAGCATATTAACCCAGTTTTATTCTAAAAGAATAACGGGAAAGAATAGGGAATTCTGAATGGGAATGACTGACTGTTGTGCTTATTTTCAGTGGAGGGAGAACATCTCTGGAGCAGTAAGCTACATATCCAATCTGTTTGTGATGCACCTACCTACTCATTGTGCAGCCCAGTCCCATACATGTTTACTTAGAAAACCCTCTCATTTCAGTAGAACTAACTCCAAAATATGATCCAATGAACTGTATGTATGGGGTTTGCATTCAGAGGAGAGAAAAGATGAATGGTGTAAGGAATGACAGGAGAAGAGGTGGAAGGTAATTTATGAAATGACAGGAGGAATAGGTATGGATAGATCAGTCTTTTTCTGGTCCATGTTAGTTTTGCATGCAATCATTCATTCATAAGTTTGTTTAACCCCTGTTCCACAGTAATCTACCACATGAAAAAAGAAGTATTTCAAAACATTTTTTTTAATCCCAGATTTAGGCATGTTTTTTGAGCCAATGACTGTATAGCAGAATTTGGATGGAGAGGTGTAAATTCTTAAGGATAATTACAACTTGATCCATATCTAAGGGCTCATCAAGACTCCTGCTTGTCCCACTGTTTTCCACTGGGAAACCTGATCTTTATCATTGGACTGGAGCAAACATCAGTTGTGTTTTGCACAGATTGAAACTTCCTCCAATTCAATGCTAAAGAGTGGTTTTTCCCTGGGAAATGGGTGGGGCATATAGAAAACTGCTCAGACCCATGTTTCTAGGCACAAGACAAGCAAAAGTATGGACGAGTTTAGGATGTGCAGATCAAGTCAGTTTGCATCAAAATTCACAAAAGAATACGGTAAGTCCCACAAGCATCCCTAAAGACTTCTAGTCTACAGTGAATCTGTTTTTGTTGTGACACTCCATTGTTAGCCCTGGGCTTCTTACACCTACAGAGGGCTGCTAGCATAGTTAGCACTGTCACAGACTCATAAAATCACAGACAAAAACAAACATGCATTAAAAGTTTAACTGGCTCTTTAGAATGCATAGCAATTGTTTTAATTGCATGGATTTGCATTTCTTGCACACATTTTTGACAGATGCTTGAGGCTGACAATATGAATGTTGATTGTTGCTTAAGATTATTTGCTGAAAGAATTTGCCATGATAGTCGTTGTTCCATTGTCGTCATCCCATCTACATGCTGTGTTTGAATGGTCTGAGCAGTAAATATTAGAAGTTTGCAGTGGCTCTGTGCTGGGCCTGAATAGGAAGGCAAATCAGGGTGATCTGGGGAGATTTCACCCCTCTTTAAGTCAAACTGTGATGTCGACAAAAAGTCCTGAGTTGTAGATGGGAAAGATATCTTCAGTGGCCAATGGGAGATGGGCAGCTGTGTCCCATAAAAAGAGATTCTAGCTTCTTCCTGTGGCAGCGTAGGATTAGCCAGATGCCACCCGAGATTGACTAACCATTTGGGGGACATCCATGATTGGTCTTTGTGTATTATTATTATTATTATTTTGCCTACAGTGTACAGTTCTGATGTGGGATGTATAAATTGGATGCCTACCTGTTGCAACTTTGAATTCTAGGTGAGCTGGCAAGCAATTAGGAGAAGCACCCTGAGATACCTCTTGGGAAGGCTTTCTGACACCCCCCCCTTGCATTGCCACCCAGTTCTTGTGGTTTGCTTGGTCCGATAGTCTTGGGACCTGAGGGCTCACCCTGATGAATGCTGGGCAGCAGGTGCAGGGTGGCCAAAGAAAGCTCTCCTTTGTGGAGGGTTGCACTGAAAGCCTTTCCTTAAATATGGTGTGTGGGTTAGAGCTAGGGTGCTGTTGCCAAAATATGGAGAGCAAAGAGTTTGGCATTCCCCTGTTCTCTGCCAAAATCCAACCTATGGGTATTCCATTCTCTTCTGTATATCATTTTGCTTTGTTAATAAAGGTTTTGGCCATTTACTCCAACTTTCTTGTTTGTGAGTCTTCATTTCAGTGGGGGGGGGGGTTAGGGAGCAGCAAATCTCTAATATCCACTGTGATAGGATTATGACAATTTATTACTTAGATTCCAAAGCATTAACCTCTCTGGAGTAGAAACATAACCCCCCCCCAGCAAATATAAACATTTACACAAAAATATTTCTAATGAAATGTAGAGAAACAGACAGCTTAACAACTCATACTTGTTTAATATTAGATTAATTGGATTAAGAAGTGAATTTGAAAATTAATGGTCTAATTCCATCTTTCATATAAAGGAGAGGGGGAAGCAGTGGTGTGACCCCCAATCATTATTCAGAAAGTGTGTCTAAACTGATATACCAATGAAAGTAAATTAAACTATGATTCTATCGGAAAATAAATATAGCAAAGATTAAAAACAAATTTGAGATTAATAACTTTACTCTCTTCTCTTTGCTAAACTGAATATATTTAATTTTGATTAATATCAGTGTTGGGATTTTATTTTATTATTTTACTTAATCACTTTTACTTACAAAGCTGATTGCTAATCTCAACTACTTCCCACATTTTTAAAAGACATTTCATTTTACTTGGGTAATCTACAACTTTTCTTGCAGCACAATGACATTTCGCCATGTTCCATATTTCATTTTTTGTTGACCTTAAATCATTTTGCAAGGTTTACGCTGAGAGATCTATCTGATTTTCCCAGGCTGGTTTATTAAAAATGATGAAGGGGACTAAACTAATGCTTATTTACATAGTCTACACATTGCCAACAGTTTCTTAGATATATGGGCTAAGTTCAAACTATTTCCACATGCCCAAGGTCCTTTAGGAGCTAGCGTACCTCAAATAGTACCCCTGTACACGCTCCACACAGCATTGCAAACCCTTTCTAAAACTGAGGTGAGATTCAAAAGAAGATTACACATGGAAGTATGATGCTATCTAATGCAAGATTGTTTCAGCTGAGATTTTTAAAGCTAAATCTTTTAAAGCTAAATCTAAAGTTGCCTGATTTACTCAGGGGTGGCTATCTAGTCTTTTATATATTGTATGTGTTCAGATTATTAATGTATTTGGATGACTTTGTATGATGCTATGATTTTGTTGTTTAAACTTATGCTAATAAAGGCCAATAACAATAATATAATGCAAGGCAGCTCACGAACTTTGGTTAGCAGGTAGGGTGTAAATACTCCTAAATAAAATAAAGACAAATAAAAATAAGATGTTCATAGAAACCAATTTTCAATGTCATGGGTATGGTACTCCAAAGCCTTGTCCATACCTAAAGCAGGCCTTTGGATTCTTAAGGTAACTTATACATGAAAACAGAATAACTATTTTTTCCTAAAGGAAATAAATGACTAGCATGTTCAGTACTGGATAGCTCAGTTGGTTAGAGCACAGCGCTAATAATGCCATGGTTGCTGGTCCAAGCCCTCTAAGGGGCAGCTGCATATTCCTGCATTGCAGGGAGTTGGACTAGATAATCCTCAGGGTCCCTTCCAAGTCTGTGATTCTATGTACCTTGTGAATCAGTACACTGATGACATGAAGCTCCATTTCGCCATAACATCTCAACCATTAGAGGCTGTAAAAGCTCTGCAATGGTGTCTGAATGCAGAGGTGAACTGGTTGAGGGCCAATAAACAATGCTTGCATCCTGGGAAAATGGAGGTTCTTTGGAGGGATGGTTCTTTTCTTCATGAAATAGCCAAGCTACCCATTCTGGATGGGGCTGCACTCCTTCTAAAAGTGGAAGGCTTGGAGGTACTCCTGGCAACATGTCTGTCACTAGAGGCCCAAGTGTCTTCTATGGCTAGGAGTGTTTTTTACCAGCTCTAGTTTTAACTAGTTACAGTAACTTGGGAGTTTTGGTGAAATGCTTCAGTGGTGGTTCACTGAGGTAAGTCCAACTAAGCTTAATTAGACTTACTCGTGTATATAGCTGACAGACTAAGAACCAGAAGTTTCAAGGTGTTTTTTCCTTGTCCTTTTTTTTCTCTTCCTTTTTTGGTTTGTGTTTTTATAAAGATTTGTTTAGTTAGTTTATAGTTTAGTTAGTTTTATTAGTTTATTAGAACGCAGGTAGAGCTGTGGTCTAAACCTCTGAGCCTATTGGGCTTGCTGATCAGAAGGTCGGTGGTTCAAATCCCCATGACAGGGTCCCAACTCCTGCCAACCCAGCAGTTCAAAAGCATGCCAGTGCAAGTAGATAAATAGGACCACTGTGGCGGGAAGGTAAATGGCATTTCCGTGCACTCTGGCACTCGTCACAGTCCTCCGTGCACCAGTAGCAGTTTAGTCATACTGGCCACATGACCCAGAAAACTGTCTGTGGACAAACGCCGGCTCCCTTGGCCTGAAAGCGAGATGAGCGCCGCAACCCCATAGTTGCCTTTGACTGGACTTAACCAACCAGGGGTCCTTTACCTTTTACCTTATTTTTTATTTTCTAAAAAGATATTGGATATTTGATATATTGGGTACTGAGCATATCTTTTTTCAAACTTTAATAAAATCAACGGAGGAAAGACAAGACAACTAGACCTACTCCTAAATAAGGGTGCATTGGATTCTGAAGCTGCCTTTTAATAAGTCAAGTGCATCTCACTCTGTACTGTCAACAGTGACTGGCAGTAGCGCTCCTCTTTTGCGTCCCTTCCTAGAAATGCAAGGATTGTATGTACATGAGTTCTGTTCAGAAGTTAGGATGCATAGATGGATTTATCCTCACCTCCTAAACATGCTAGGGTAAACTCATTCCCTCCCCTCCCCCAGAAAAAAAGAATGACAGCTGTAAACAAAGAACAGACTCATTCCTTGGCTGCTGGTGTGTTCAATTTAAACAACTGTATGTAATTTAGGGCAGAGTCAGACAGCTGTTCATATGGTTAAGTGAAGTGTACTGTAGCTCCAATATATTTTATTGCTTGGAGTGATACTGAATGGCACTATGTCCTGTCGTGGTTCACCAGCATGAAATCTTTGATGAAATATTGTCCCCTTCTGTCTTATCGTGTTGTGCAAGGCGTCTGATGGCTTACCCAGCTCTAGATCTCAAATGCCAAAGGATGTTTTCTAAGGCTCTGTATGTTTTAGGGATGGGTGGTTCTTACAAGGCTTTGTGATGTTGGATTATGACATATGAATACACAAGTAGGCACTGGACAAGCAGATGTGTGGGAAAAGCCCTGGATCTGGAGCAAACTAAATGTTCTGTGAGTCATTTTAGGGCCTCCGTTCAGTTTGAAGTTTCGCATAGTAGAGGCTTCGTGCAGCTAAGTCTGATTGTATTAAATTGCTTCCATGGTGCCAGTCTTTCTGTGGAAGGTGGCTATTTGTATCTTTGCTCCCTGTGAATATTAAAGGCCTTTATGTTATTTTGCAATTAATATAAAATTCAATAACTTGGCATTTTAATGGCCAAAATCTTGCTGACAATAATTAGTTGAGTCAAGCTATATTTTGACATCAAACCAAAAATTTGACAGACTAATATGTCCAATGGGCTTTTTATCACACAGTCCCCAGTTTTGATAAGGTCTAGAGCTCTGCCATTCAGATGTTATCCATTAGGATAGGTTTATACATCTCAAAGTATATGCTACTTCAGTTTCTTTATTGAAAGAAAGTGGAAGTCAGATAAAAGGCATTATAGCTATTAAATCTCAGGGTTTTGGCAGAAATGAAGCAGCATCATGTGAATACTAAAAGCTCTGAACAAATAACACTTCAAGGTAATTCTAGACAGAGGCCTGGGGTTGTCAGGGACTGAAAATTATAATTAGTCCAGCTAATGTGAATGATTAAATCAAAGTATCTCTGTAGTAGAATCCAGGGGGAAAAAGGTTGGGATACTCAGAAATGGAATAAAGAAGAAATGGGAGGATTTTCGCATGCTTTTGTTCCACCCTGCTAATCTTAATATTTCCTCACAACACTAATATTTGTTTTCTGTATCTTTGGAATCAGAAAATCTTTAGCAAGGTATGCATAAAGGTCCAGTGAGACTGGTCAGCAAATGTCAAGGAACTGATCCCTGTTTTACCCAAGTTCTAGATGCTGGTTGATTGCTATTTGACTTAAGGACCCACATTTCTTAAGATAGGTGAAAGGTTAGTTAGAACACAAAGGTAAGAAGACTTAAAAAACATGACAGGTGTACAGTTGTAAGGGAAAGTGTTCCAAGTTTGATCACTATCATGAAGGCAGCAGGCCAAGTAGCAAGATTTCCATCCTTTCCTACAAGGCTATATATGTGTGGTCTGCTATGGTTTGTGGATTATCCTAAACCCTGCTGTTGGTGGACATGGAGTGGTCAGATGCAGAAGAGGACAGGGCTCCTGCATCTTTAACAGTTGTGTAGAAGGTATAGGTTGCCACAGGAACAGCCATGCCATGAGGCAAAGTGAGGCGGCTGTCTCAAACAGCAAATTCTGAGGGGCTAGAAAGGTGTGCCATGTGGTCTGCCCTGGAGCCCTGCAGCTAACATGCTGCCCTCCCAGGTGGCATCTGAAGAGGTGGGAGATCCCAATCCAGCCTTCAGAAAGCTTCTACCTCATCTTCAGGTAGGCAGAAGATGCAGCTGAAAGCACTTCTTCTTTAGCTCTCTGGGAGAACTATGCAGATTTATAAACAATGAAGACTAAAGTTCAATTGACACAGTTCACAGGACACTATGCAGTCAGCATGTTAAACATAGTACTGTTATAGGATCTCCTTGAAAGAGATCAGTTTACACTGTTCTAGTCTTGGCAAGTATACACATGTTTTATGATGTGGGTAGGATAAGAGTGAGGGAGAGGGCTGTGTTTCAGCTCAAGTGAAGATGAATGAAAAACTTAAAACAAAAACATCACTTAGTTTTAGGTATGGGCAAATCTGCCAATTTTGGTTTCTCTTAGGTTCTCATTTTCCCAATCTTAAATTTTGTTCTTTACATTTCCACATCAGTTTGTGATATAAAAAGTTCTCATGAAATTTTTTAGCATTTTAGTGCAAATGTGTGTGTGTGTGTGTTTGTATGCAAGTTTGCTTAATGTACCCATTTGTGCAAAGCAGTTTCCCCTTACTTAACACATTATGTATGTTACTATTGCAAATAGATGCATTTTTATGCATTCATGTGTTAAGCCAGTTACTTTGTGTGTAACTCTTGTGAGCAACTGCAGTATAGTTTCTATAACTATAATCCTAACGAAAGCAAGTGTCTTCACTTTTACTAGTGACAAGTTTTTATTTCATCCAAACTTCAATGGACGCACCAGCCACCAATCTCCTATCAAGGCATTAAAAATGCCAGCCAAGTTGAGAAGACAGCATTATTCACCTGATCTTTCTCCTTTTGCCAAGGGAACCAGACTTGCAAACATTTTATGAGAGGCAAAACAGAAATTGGTCATAGTAAGTGGAAAGTTTTGCTGCGGATGAAGACACTTCATGTTAATCATGCTAGTAAGTTAAAGGTGGCAAAATAGCTTGTTTTCCCTCCTTGCCATCACTTTGCACAGTAAATGCATAATAATCCAAATACTTCTGTCACAAGTGGTCATATTTGGAGTCAGGCTTTTCTGCCATCAGCATGCCAGCTGCCATCACTTTTGCTTCATCTGATGGCCATCTGTACATCACCACAGTGACAAAAGTTAAAGTCACGCTAAGAGGAAGCAACATTTCATAACTGCTGTGCAAGACACAGAAAGATGCAGACCCTTCAAAGAGTAACCTTCCATGGTACAATGTTATCCTTCAGAAGTGAGTCTCCAATGATAATGGTGTTAGCTACTTCCAGATGCAAGATATCAAAGCAGAAAGAGGAGAGACATCCCAAAGATAACCTGTCCAGGACAGAAAACATCTAAAATTAAGTTTGACCTTTTGTTAACTCCCAATACCCCATTATGCCTCCATGTTTTTCTTCTGTCCTATTAAAGGTTGACGTTTCCTCCCACCACTGCTGAAATCCTGAAGCTCGTCGGGTCACTGCATTCCCTTCACAGGTAATGGCAGTCCTTTTTTCCTAAAATAAAAATATAAATGTTTAGGGAAACTCTCATTTTAACTCAAGAAAATTACCATTTTATACTTCAAATCGGGAAAAATAAATACAGTAAATGAACAAAAGTACAAAGATTCACAAAATGTTTAGGGATATGCATACCCCTGCGTCCCCCCCAGAAAAAAAGCACTGGGTAATTGCCAATTAATGCTTAATCAATACATGTGCTAGGGTTAGCCAGTAAGTCTCCATAACTAAATCTATGCTACTTGTTTGCCAGGAGGGTAAAAACATTAAGCTACTGGTGTCCAGCTCAACTACTGTTGCACGTCAAGGTCCCCAAGACACCCCCCAAAGAAAAACACAATTGACACTTAATTTTTGTTTAAGGTTTTTGGCATAATTTTGGCCACAACTTTATTCAAATTACAATTGACACTTAATTTTTGTTTAAGGTTTTTGGCATAATTTTGGCCACAACTTTATTCAAATTACAGGAAAGTGAGTGGTTGCTTAGGCATTGGTAGCACTAACTGACCCCGCACAGGGACAGCTCTGACATTCGCACCCCCCGCGAAGTCAGGAAGGGTAAGTCACCTGGGGAGAGAGACGGGACTGGGAACCATGCCTCACCTCTCCCCAGAATGCTCCCAGGGGCTTGCGTGGCCCTAGCCCCTTGCCAGGGGGTTTCGGACAAAAGCATGGGGAGCCCCTGGGTTCCTTTAAGGGAAAACCCTTGAAGCAGCAGCTGCAGCAGCATTTTGGAGGGGCAGGCACAGCCGAATCCATACCCCTCCACCAACCAATTCCAAGACCAATGCCTAACCACAAACCTTACAAGTTGTGACGATTTGCTACGCAGTAGGCAAAAACCAAGTGGCACACACTAATCAGCCAAATGGACAAAATTCCTACCAGGCCCCTGCCCCAAAGCAGACGACCCCATGACAGGCATAGCAAGGTCAAGCAAACAGCCTAAAATTAGGGAAGGGAGGGCGGGTGATCCAAAGCATGCAGCCAAAAGAGGAAGTTTGTCGCCACGTGCAGTGTATTTAACAAATAGGGCTGTCAATCAACAAATGGCAACATCTAGATTTCCCCAGTAACAGCCTGCCCCTGCTTAAAGGATGGCCAAACCATTTGCCTAGCAACAGTGAGGTGTCTCGTCAGCCCCGCCCGCAACCCATGCTCTCCATGAGGGAGAACACGCTATGCCAAATAGAGATTCTCAGCTACCCATAAGAAAAGTTGCTTGGCTTTAATAGAGCAAATCAGCAGTTAGAACAAACTTTTCTGGTATATTTCAAGCGACTGCAATACTATTTTGCAGAATACATTTTTTGTTGCTAAATCCAACTGCGTGTATTGTAGTGTTAGTGTGGTTTAATCCATAGGCATTCTGAATACCCCACTTTATTTCCTCCCTGCTTTGGGCCTTTTAGTAAATCTTTTGTAGAGTTCTGCTGAATTCAGTAGAGGATGGCAGCTAGAAACCGACTGAATTGTTCTATTGTGGGTTTAATTCTAATGGCAAAGCTGGCCCTTTAAGTTTCCTTCCCATCTGCCTCCCAAGGGGGTCATGGGGGCAGCAGGTGCCAGGATGCACAGAGAGCTAACAACCTCAAGGTGGATTGCATAGCCAGAAAGAGGTTGTGGCAAGTGTGCAATCTGTTTTGGCACAGTTCAGATGCTAGCCTCACCATGCATCCTGCTATGTCACTTGAGCCAAAAAACATCTGGTTGGCACATTGGCCACGAAACCGGGACGTAGTCCAGTAGGGTTGTCACTTCCATTAATGTTTATGTCAGCAGGAACAATCACACATTCACCCTGGGAAATTTGTTCCCCATTAAATTTTCTTAATTATTGTGGTAGGAAATGCTCGGGTAGTCTGGTAATTAGCAAGTTTAATTTTGGATGCAAGCTTCATACATTTCTTCATTTTATTAACCTCAACCCTGACCTCCTTTCTTGATGTGACTGGATAATTTACACTCACCCACTTGTTTAATTTCTGCCACTTACACAACAGCTGCTAACTATGATAGCGTGCATCGCACACCAAATTGGCTGGTCATGTTGTTAAACAATGCCAGTGTTCAAAATCTTAAATACCACCTACTCCCTCCTTCAATATATTTTTTTCTGCCCAGGAGGACTCCCCTGAGTGAGTGCTTGAGGGCCCTGCTCTTGCCACTTACCATCTGGCCTGGGGCGGGGCCTGAAGCCTCACAAGGACTGCTTGCTGCTTGCTGCCTGCTGCCCAGGAGGACTCCCCTGAGTGAGTGCTTGAGGGCCCTGCTCTTGCCACTTACCATCTGGCCTGGGGCGGGGCCTGAAGCCTCATAAGGACTGCGTGGTGCTTGCTGCCTGCTGCCCAGGAGGACTCCCCTGAGTGAGTGCTTGAGGGCCCTGCTCTTGCCACTTACCATCTGGCCTGGGGCGGGGCCTGAAGCCTCACAAGGACTGCTTGCTGCTTGCTGCCTGCTGCCCAGGAGGACTCCCCTGAGTGAGTGCTTGAGGGCCCTGCTCTTGCCACTTACCATCTGGCCTGGGGCGGGGCCTGAAGCCTCACAAGGACTGCTTGCTGCTTGCTGCCTGCTGCCCAGGAGGACTCCCCTGAGTGAGTGCTTGAGGGCCCTGCTCTTGCCACTTACCATCTGGCCTGGGGCGGGGCCTGAAGCCTCATAAGGACTGCGTGGTGCTTGCTGCCTGCTGCCCAGGAGGACTCCCCTGAGTGAGTGCTTGAGGGCCCTGCTCTTGCCACTTACCATCTGGCCTGGGGCGGGGCCTGAAGCCTCACAAGGACTGCTTGCTGCTTGCTGCCTGCTGCCCAGGAGGACTCCCCTGAGTGAGTGCTTGAGGGCCCTGCTCTTGCCACTTACCATCTGGCCTGGGGCGGGGCCTGAAGCCTCATAAGGACTGCGTGGTGCTTGCTGCCTGCTGCCCAGGAGGACTCCCCTGAGTGAGTGCTTGAGGGCCCTGCTCTTGCCACTTACCATCTGGCCTGGGGCGGGGCCTGAAGCCTCATAAGGACTGCGTGGTGCTTGCTGCCTGCTGCCCAGGAGGACTCCCCTGAGTGAGTGCTTGAGGGCCCTGCTCTTGCCACTTACCATCTGGCCTGGGGCGGGGCCTGAAGCCTCACAAGGACTGCTTGCTGCTTGCTGCCTGCTGCCCAGGAGGACTCCCCTGAGTGAGTGCTTGAGGGCCCTGCTCTTGCCACTTACCATCTGGCCTGGGGCGGGGCCTGAAGCCTCATAAGGACTGTGTGGTGCTTGCTGCCTGCTGCCCAGGAGGACTCCCCTGAGTGAGTGCTTGAGGGCCCTGCTCTTGCCACTTACCATCTGGCCTGGGGCGGGGCCTGAAGCCTCACAAGGACTGCTTGCTGCTTGCTGCCTGCTGCCCAGGAGGACTCCCCTGAGTGAGTGCTTGAGGGCCCTGCTCTTGCCACTTACCATCTGGCCTGGGGCGGGGCCTGAAGCCTCACAAGGACTGCTTGCTGCTTGCTGCCTGCTGCCCAGGAGGACTCCCCTGAGTGAGTGCTTGAGGGCCCTGCTCTTGCCACTTACCATCTGGCCTGGGGCGGGGCCTGAAGCCTCACAAGGACTGCTTGCTGCTTGCTGCCTGCTGCCCAGGAGGACTCCCCTGAGTGAGTGCTTGAGGGCCCTGCTCTTTCCACTTACCATCTGGCCTGGGGCGGGGCCTGAAGCCTCACAAGGACTGCTTGCTGCTTGCTGCCTGCTGCCCAGGAGGACTCCCCTGAGTGAGTGCTTGAGGGCCCTGCTCTTGCCACTTACCATCTGGCCTGGGGCGGGGCCTGAAGCTTCATAAGGACTGCGTGGTGCTTGCTGCCTGCTGCCCAGGAGGACTCCCCTGAGTGCCTGAGGGTCCTGCTCCTTCCTGCCACTTACCACCTGGCCCAAGGCGGGGCCTGACAGGCCTCACTAGGACAGTTGTTGTTACTGCCAGAGGGGCAGAGTGTTTTTAAAATGTTTTTAAAAAAAATTTTATATGTGGGGGGTGGGGGTGGGATGGATGTTTGGTTGGGTTTGGGGATTATTATTTTTTAATTATTTTTTTGATGTTTTGTAATTTTTACATTTTTTGTTTGTATTGTTTTATTGGTTTTGTTTGTTTAAGGTGTTATTTTGTTCTTAGGGGGAGGGTTCAGGGCTGCCGGGGAGTGGGCCCCAGCCCACAAAATGGCTGGGGCATGTTCCACAGGGGGGGATGCACTGGGACAACCGATCTCAGTGATCACGGGTAGGAGGAGGAGTTACGCTAAGACCAGACCATGTCATTACAGAGGAGGCAGGTTTAGTCGTTGTCTGAGGACTATCCCTGCCTCCGGGTCTGGTCCTGACCGGATGGATACTAGAATCAGCAAGGGATACCCACATGACCTGAAGGTGCTGCTGTGCAATGCCAGGTCAATGATTCATAAGACTACTGCCATCCATGACTTGATCATGGATGGAGGACTTGACCTGGCATGTGTAACAGAGACTTGGTTGGATGAAGCAGATGGGCCTGTCCTTGCCGCTGCTTGTCCACCAGGTTTCTCTTACGCACAGCAACCCAGGTCATGTGGGCGGGGAGGGGGGGTTGCAGTGATTTTTAGGAAGTCATTAGTTTGCACCAGGCGTCCTATTGGGAAGACCCAGTTTTCCGAGTGCATGTTCTGGAAGTTGGGCAATAGGGGCAGTACAGGATTCCTTTTGGTGTACCGACCTCCCCGCTGCACCAAGGATTCCCTGCCCGAGCTGCTTCAGGTCGTGGCGGATGTTCTCCTGGAGACACCTAGCTTGGTCGTCCTAGGGGATTTTAACATCCATGCCGACACGACCTTACAAGGGGCTGCTCGGGACTTCGTGGAAAGCATGGCCTCCATGGGGCTGTCCCTGAATAAGTCTGGCCCAACCCATAGTCGCGGACATGCCTTGGACCTGGTGTTTACCTCTATGGATGTTGGTGATCTGACACTAAGTAAAAGCGAAACGAAAGAAGTGCCATGGTCAGATCACTTCCTGGTGCAACTGGACTTCTCTGCGACCCATCCCCTCTGCAGGGAGGTGGGACCAATTCGGATGGTCCGCCCCCGCCACTTAATGGATCCAAATGGTTTCCAGAGAGTGGTAGGGGATGCTTTATCCCATGTTGATGGCCTTTCAGCCGATTCCCTGGTGGCCCGCTGGAATGTGGAGTTAACCAGGGCTATTGACTGTTTGGCTCCGAAGCGCCCTCTCCGATTGCATGGAGCCCGGACAGCCCCGTGGTTTTCCACGGATCTGAGGGCAATGAAACAATCGTTGAGACGGCTAGAGCACCGGTGGCGGATAACTCATTCCGAATCTGACCGGACACAGGTTAGAGCTCAACGTCGAGCCTACCAAGTGGCGATAGCGACGGCGAAGAAGAATTTCTTCACCGCCTCTATTGCATCTGCAGAAAACAGTAGCAGGAGACTTTTTCAGGTGGTTCACAATTTAGTGGAACCACCTGCAACATCGGGGCCCAGTACGGGCCACATGTTCTCCTGCAATGATTTTGCAAAGTTTTTTGCAGATAAAATCGCTCAGATTCGGGAAGAAGTAGACTCCACCGTGGGAGCAGGGCCGGGGCGGGAGAGTGCTAGAGTTCTGTCTAGTCAAGTTGAGTGGGATCAATTCCAATCTGTTACCTCCGAGGATGTGGACAGGCTGCTTGGACGAGTGAAGCCAACCACCTGTCTCCTGGATCCTTGCCCATCCTGGCTTATAAAAGCTAGCCGGGAAGGACTGGGCGATGGGCTTCGTGGGGTGGTGAATGCTTCCCTCCGTGAGGGAGCCTTCCCAGACCCGCTGAAAGAGGCGGTTATTAAACCGCTTCTTAAAAAACCATCTTTAGATGCGGCCACGATGGCCAACTATCGCCCAGTTTCAAATCTTCCATTCTTGGGCAAGGTGATTGAACGAGCGGTGGCCGAACAACTCCAGGCACGCCTGGAAGAAGCGGACCATTTGGATCCCTTCCAGTCGGGATTCAGGCCTCATCATGGGACTGAAACTGCCTTGGTCGCACTGGTTGATGATCTTCGGCGGGCTAGGGACAAAGGTGAGAGCTGTTTCCTAGTTCTGCTGGATCTCTCAGCGGCGTTTGATACCATCGACCATAACATCCTTCTGGACCGTCTTGAGGGGCTGGGAGCTAGGGGCACTGTCATACAGTGGTTCCGCTCCTTCCTCCTGGGCCGTGTTCAGAAAGTGGTGGTGGGGGATGAATGTTCAGACCCCTGGGCTCTCACTTGTGGGGTGCCTCAGGGTTCTGTCCTCTCCCCCATGCTTTTCAACATTTACATGCAGCCGCTGGGAGAGATCATCAGGAGGTTTGGGCTGGGTGTTCATCAGTATGCGGATGATACCCAGCTCTACCTCTCCTTTAAATCAGAACCAGTGAAGGCGGTGGAGGTCCTGTGTGAGTGTCTGGAGGCGGTTGGAGGATGGATGGCGGCTAACAGATTGAGGTTGAATCCTGACAAGACAGAAGTGCTGTTTTTGGGGGACAGGAGGCAGGCAGGTGTGGAGAATTCCCTGGTCCTGAATGGGGTAACTGTGCCCCTGAAGGACCAGGTGCGCAGCCTGGGAGTCATTTTGGACTCACAGCTGTCCATGGAGGCACAGATCAAATCTGTGTCCAGGGCAGCTGTTTACCAGCTCCATCTGGTACGTAGGCTGAGACCCTATCTGCCTGTGGACTGTCTCGCCAGAGTGGTGCATGCTCTGGTTATCTCCCGCTTGGACTACTGCAATGCACTCTACGTGGGGCTACCTTTGAAGGTGACTCGGAAACTACAACTAATCCAGAATGCGGCAGCTAGACTGGTGACTGGGAGCGGCCGCCGAGACCATATAACACCGGTCTTGAAAGACCTACATTGGCTCCCAGTACGTTTCCGAGCACAATTCAAAGTGTTGGTGCTGACCTTTAAAGCCCTAAACGGCCTCGGTCCAGTATACCTGAAGGAGCGTCTCCACCCCCATCATTCTGCCCGGACGCTGAGGTCTAGCGCCGAGGGCCTTCTGGCGGTTCCCTCACTGCGAGAAGTAAAGCTACAGGGAACCAGGCAGAGGGCCTTCTCGGTAGTGGCGCCCGCCCTGTGGAACGCCCTTCCAGCAGATGTCAAAGCGATTAACAACTACCTGACATTCAGAAGACATCTTAAGGCAGCCCTGTTCAGGGAAGTTTTTAACGTGTGATATTTTATTGTATTTTTGCTTTCTATGGAAGCCGCCCAGAGTGGCTGGGGAGGCCCAGCCAGATGGGCGGGGTATAAATAATAAATTATTATTATTATTATTATTATTATTATTATTATTTTCAAAAAAGTGTTTAAGATGCAGAAACTAATCTGGTGGAGGAGTTTCTGAATAGGGAATTAGGGAACATCTTTGTCAGATTATCCTGTTCTCCCAGGTCATTCTCAACTTCCCATCAAGTATTTTTTTTCAATTTTGTTTTGTTACATAAGTAGAGAAAGCAGTTGAAAATCTCAAAAAGGGCAAGCAGAACAAGAAAAGGGGATAAAAGAATACAATGAAAAAGAGAAGTGAACAATACAGTGATGCTACAAATATTTAACATTGCATACCTTTGGGGAGAAAGTACCTCAAAGCTAAAATTGTAAAATGTCATACAAATGTTATATGAGGATCATTTATGATTGCAGTCCTGAAATAAGTCTCTCCAAAAACTGAGCTGTGAGAGTGGAGGTTGAATGTGTCCTTCTGATCAACTAACAGTATTTTATTTATCGATTTGCCAAATAAAATGCAATACTTGAAACCAATAATTAATTTTTTAAAAATTACAGGGGGAAAAAGATCTATCAATTTGTTTCAGGTCCAGAAAGAACAAAAAAGTTTTTAACTCAATGATGGAAGCCCAGCAAAATTGTCATCACCTGCATTTCCAGGTGGAGAGAATTTCAGTGGGATGAAAATCCTCCTCTCTCACACACACAGTAATTCCAGGATCCAGATCAGTTGATATGAAAGGAGGTGCTTCAACAAATAACTGAATTTAAGGTCATGAAGAGCTCTAAAAGTCAGTAGTAACACTTTCAATTGGATCCAGTAGGCTATATTATTTACTTATTTAGATTCACCATACGATCACAAGGCAATGTGCAACCTATTAAAACAGAGCAATACAGATGTATAAAACCAACTAAAACATCAGTACAAGCTACATACAAAATAAACCTAAATGAAATATAGTGCTGAGGCAAGATGCACCTCAGTGGAGAAATGGTTCCAGATTTGGAACTGCTGGGGGGGGGGGACTATTATAGGCGCCCATGCTCATTTCTTGCGGTCTCATTGCCTCTACTTAAAGACTGGATAGATGGGTTTGGCGGAAGACATTCTGTCTGATTTGGGCAACCATTATAATAATATTATAATAATAATTTATTATTTGTACCCCGCCCACTTGGCTGGGTTTCCCCAGCCACTCTGGGCGGCTTCCATAAAAACCAAAAATACACTAAAATATCACAGATTAAAAACTTCCCTGAACAGGGCTGCCTTCAGATGTCTTCTGAATGTCAGGTAGTTATTTATTGCTTTGACATCTGATGGGAGGGCGTTCCACAGGGCAGGCGCCACTACCGAGAAGGCCCTCTGCCTGGTTCCCTGTAGCTTTGCTTCTCGCAATGAGGGAACCACCAGAAGGCCCTCGGCGCTGGACCTCAGTGTCCGGGCAGAACGATGGCGGTGGAGACGCTCCTTCATTACTACAGATTCTGCAGAACAATATATAGTGACTATGTACACAGGTCAAAAATCTGTTGATAGTCTTCTGCACTAGCAACAATCTCTGGCCCATCCTCAAGGGAAGTCCAATGCAAAGCACATTACAATAGCCTAAATGTGAAGTACCAACATTTGTCTACTAAGAGCACACCTGCCAATTTCTTAGCTCTCATTCCTGCTATTACTGCTTTCAGGTACAGGTACTGATTTAGATAACCCACGGTTTTCTTGCTAAATTATGAAAAGGAGAAATTCAGCTGTGTTGTCTCACAAACAAGAGGCCAAGAGTGGAGCTCACCAAATCCCAGTGCAGCCCAGATTCCATAATTTTCCCAGGATTCCATATATTTTCAAGAACACTTCATTATATTTGAATGTTTTGACGTGTATTTGACTTACCACCTTAGCTCAAAGTGATTCCATTATGAATTCACCACATATTTAATGAGGTCATAGAAAGACTAATTTTCCTCCAAAGTCAAACCTCGTAAGGGATGAACATCCACACAGGGCCCATGAGCTGATTAGCTAGACTATTTCTTTAACTGTGGTGGAAATGAACTCTACAATTACTTTCAGTATAAGAGATTGGTATTGTATTTTGTTCCCTCTTTGTTTCATTATCTTTTTTATATGAGTGAGTGAAGGTGTTTTATGTTGTATTGAGCATGTCAGCAACTCCACATTGAATTTTACAACAGTAGATTGGATTCTGTCTTTCCTCATAAACGCGTGTACTCACCTCTGAATCACTTGATGCCTCAGTAGATGATCATTGGAAAATGGTGAATGTTTCATCATTATGCATTGATTTGTTGAAATCAATGTATCTTACATCAGTGATTCTTAACTTTGTGAGTCCCAACCCTATCTTCTCACCTTTGTTTCAAATGTGTGATAGAAAGCAGAAAGAAGATAAGGTAAAAGCAGTAGGCACAGGGGCAGATGCAGGAGATATCTGGTAAATATGGTGAAGTGTCAGATTCAGAAAGTCCTTAGAAACTGTATCAACGGCACAAACTCTGATAATCCAGGTAGACATGTCACTGTTTTGACACTTGCCTTTTTCTTACTTCACATTGGAAAGAGAAAAGCCAATTGGGATATTGTCTACTCATGTAGTGGTCAAGGTCATGGGAAATGTACTATGAAACAGGGGCAAAACATCTGTCTTAGAGTAGTCCAAGATGCAATGTTCTCCAATGGAAATGCAAAACTAGCAACTGATTTTGTATGATTACAAACAAAAAGTTGAAGCAAATTCCATACACTGGCTAAGGTGGAAAGAAAAACAGCAGCAAGGAAAGGCTGTTATTGTGTATGACAGTAGTTGGTGCTGACCTTTAAAGCCCTAAACGGCCTCAATCCAGTATACCTGAAGGAATGTCTCCACCCCCATCGTTCATCCTGGACACTGAGGTTCAGTGCTGAGGGCCTTCTGGCGGTTCCCTCACTGCGAGAAGTGAGGTTACAGGGTTATGGTACATTTTTCAAACAAGAGGAAGTTCAGTATGGAGATAAGTTGCTTAATGCTATACCAGATATTTCAGTTTTGGAGAACACAGTACAGCACAAATTCTTTCAATGTACAGTTCAAGCCTTTTTCACCCATGCATTGGATGTCCAACAGGTAATCTGTGGTTCAAATCAAGTTATCTTGTATAATCAAGTTACACTGGTATGCTTAATGTAGCTGCTATATTTATTTACATCAAGCTTCCAAAGATTAGATCAAGTGCAGTGAGATATGTTATTTCCTCTTCTGCATTGCTTTGTCCAGCTTTACAACATCAGCATAAGACTATCTACAGTTTCAATTATTATTGCCTATAAAACTGCCAGTAGGACCATAAGAATTACAAATGACATCCCATCCTTCACCTAGTAAATCAAATCCTTTTTCACAAGATTTCATCTGGAAAGGAAATGTAATCTGTAGGACAATGAAAGCCATTTTTCTAAATTCACTTTGGATAGGAAGAGCAGGAAACTCCCAATACCCACTGAGAGGAAGCTTTTTAGAAATCAGATTAGCCCCTGTTATTTTCGCAAACCTTTTAGCTGTCTACTGAGGCAAAGTTACTAATGCATATGTTTCACTTTGATGCTATTCAGATGTTGCCCACATAGCTCAAAGGAAAACTCACGAGACAGAACTGTCTCACATCCTTTCTCTCTCACACACATCATTCTTGGACTCTCTAGGAGACCAAACTTGGATAATGGCAAATTTTATGTCCCGCATGATGGCTGCTACTGATTGGGGCTGGTAGGGTGCAAAGCAGGAGGACCAACAGTAAGTGGAGCCAGAGCCAATGACATGCAGAGCAATCCCCTCACTGGTTTGAAGAAGGCGGGAAGCTGGTGGCTGGATGAGGGCAGACCGAGGTTGGTGGGACAGTGCTCCATTTGCCGTAGTAGTAGTAGCAGTAGTAGTCATAATTTATTATTTATACCCTGCCCATCTGCCTGGGTTTCCCCAGCTACTCTGGGCAGCTCCCAACAGAATATGAAAAATAGAATCAAACATTAAAAACTTCTCTAAACAGGGCTGCCTTCAGATGTCTTCTAAAAGTCAGATAGTTGTTTATTTCCTTGACAACCAATGGGAGGACGTTCCACAGGGTGGGCGCCACTACTGAGAAGGCCCTCTGCCTGGTTCCCTGTAACCTCACTTCTCGCAGTGAGGGAACTGCCAGAAGGACCCTGAGTGTCCGGGATAAACAATGGGGGTAGAGACACTCCTTCAGGTATACTGGGCCGAGGCAGTTTAGGGCTTTAAAGGTCAGCACCAACACTTTGAATTGTGCTCGGAAACATACTGGGAGCTAATGTAGGTCTTTCAGGATTGGTATCACATGGTCTCGGCAGCCACTCCCAGTCACCAGTCTTGCTGGATTCTGGATTAGTTGTAGTTTCCGGGTCACCTTCAAAGGTAGCCGCACATAGAGTGCATTGAAGTAATCCAAGCAGGAGAAAACCAGAGCATGTACCACTCTGGCGAGACAGTCTGTGGGCAGGTAGGGTCTCAGCTGGCATACCAGATGGCGCTGGTAGACAGCTGCCCTAGATACAGAATTGATCTGCGCCTCCATGGACAGCTGTGAGTCCAAAATGACTCCTAGGCTGCACACCTTGTCCTTCAAGGGCACAGTTGCCCCATTGAGGACCAGGGAGTCCTCCACACCAGCCTGCCCCCTGTTTCCCCAAAACAGTGCTTCTGTCTTGTCAGTATTCAACCTCAATCTGTAGGTCAGCCTCAATTGTAAATGTCCCCTTGACCATAGCTAGTCACTACCAAAGCCTGTTTGAGGAAGGATTGTAGCAGTGGCGCCCTGTGTGACACCAAAATCCAGCGCACACACACACACACACACACACACACACACACCTCGCCTTCTATTCTGCATCATAGTTGTGGTGCCCCCTGCAGCGCCACTGAGGCAAGCAAGAGACAAGGGCAGAGTTCAAAGACACATTGCAGCCATGAACAAGGGGGTTCAAAGAAGTTCTACTGAGGGATGTGGCCTGGAGAGATTCCAGAGGGCCAGACAGAAAGGTCATGAGGCCACATTCAGCCACTAGGCCTGAGGCTCCTACTCCTGATGTGAAATACTACATTGACATTTTCTGTGGATTTTAAGAATTCTAAGGTGGCTCTGTATGCAGTCAAAACTTCTTGTTGCTTTGTTAATAGATGTGTACAAAGTTCACAGATACATTTTTTACAGGGTTGTGCAGTATCTGATGATCCTGCAATTGGCTTAGAAGCTGTTCAGGGCAGATTAGCATCCAGGAATTTGACGTTAAATATTTTATTTTGATTGTGTCGAGAGTTTAGCTATCAATTAGAAAAGAAGCCCCAAGGGTGTGATATGTCTTCACACACAAAACAAACAAACAAACAAACAAACAAACAAACACACACACAGAGAGAGAGAGAGAGAGAGAGAGAGAGGGAGAGAGGGAGAGAGAGAGAGAGATCAATAACACTACTGCTTTCTGTCTTAATAGGTAAGATGAAGACTTGGAAATGTCAACACGCATTACCTTTACTACTATTTGCTAATGGGGAGGGAGGGATATAAAATGGTTTTTAAGATGGGATGAAAGGGGTCACTAAAACAACAGTCCCTGCAGCTGCATAACACCATTTCACAATAAAAGGATCACTGCTGATAAAAGACTTTGCTTGTGTGTTTGTCAATAGATATATTCCTAAGTAAACTGGACCCTACAGCAATTTTCTACTTATACAAGCTAAAACGGCTAATACTGAAAGGAGAGAACTGGGCTGCTGTGAAGGTCAGAACTGATGAGAAATTTTGCCAAGCTGCAAGGCAACGTTTTTCTGCAATAAGAAAGCAATTAAGGCTAGGGAGCATCAAGATAAACAGAGTACAAGGAAGCCTATGTCATATGCATAATAGCCTATGGTGCTTTGCTCATGCACAGCACGACCAAGATGGCATTATGCAAATAGGGGAGGGGAGGGGAGGGACAGGGTGAAGCTTAGCAGGCAAATCAGATTATCCCATTCTAAGAGCCCACCTGTTACTGCCCACACTTGCTCCAGAAAGGGTACAGACTGAAAATATGCAGATATAGAGTAACAGAATATGAGAATTCCCAGACGACTTTCTGAAGGGAGGGGAAACATGCATGCATATGAACTCACATATATCCACCCTGCTGCTCAACAGTCTTCCTGCCTGAACATGTGGAAGTGTAGCACCCTGCTTGTGGTTAACGCTTAGCTGGAATGAAATATTCAATGCAGCAATAGAGAAATTAAAATAGTAATTTATTTGTCAGACAAATAAATATGAGGCACAGTGGTATATGGTTACCAAGCTCTGGCCTGGCCTCCTGCCATTCTGGCCAGCACTTATATTTCCTTAATCCAGCCCCCTTGCTCCTCCTGTGGCTGCCTCTGTCCAATCAGCCTGGTTAAAATTCCTATTGGCTGTTTGCTAGAACCAATCACAAAAGATACACCCATTTCCTCTTGCCTTTTATGGAAATCAAAAAGCTATATATTCTTCTATCTATAAATGACAAATAAGTAGTAATATATCTTACATGTGTCTCAACAAGGAATCTTAATTACCAGCTCACCTCTTGCCCTCCTTGCCCTATTGCCTTCCAAAACAGATAATTAATCTTGAATTTTTATCTTATTCATATGTCAAGGATTGAGTTCACATCAACATTGCGAGATCTCCTTCATTTGAAGGTTTCTAAACAAAAGGCCTGACAACCATATATCAGGAGTGCTCAATTGGCGTCTTCTGTCTGGCAAGGGGGGCTGGTGGCTGACTTAATTTCAGGATAGTTACAACTCTTACAACTATATGAAATAAGAATCTAGCATTTCTTAAATCCTTTGCATAATTATATTTAAGCTAATATATTTAATACATAAATAACCTTTTAAAAGGAAAAGAAATCTTAAAAGGATCTTAGTTTAAGAAAGAAACAGCTTTAGAAAAGGCTTCCCAAAAATGCTCCCTTTCTGCCAGCTCTTCTTCTCTTGTTTCTTAGCCTCAAAAATAGAAAGAAAGAAAACCTATTTTCTCCAGCCAAGTCAGTTGTCTTTTTCACTGCTCTTGACCTTCTTAACCTTAGGAAGAAGATATGGCTCATTTTACTATTTATCCACCCTTAATTTGTAGGGTCAGTGTAACCTTGGCTGTCAGCCTGTAATTCCCTTTTTACGACTTGTTTTCTGCTATATATATATATATATAAATCAGGGGGGCCCCTTGTCTAGGAGAAAAACATTGCCAAGGTTCTTCTAGGCAGCTGCTCTTCTACCTGGCATGAAACAGAACATTTTTAAGCTCATTCTTAAAATACAAGCCCTGATTAAACATATAAGCTTTAATAAAAATGCAAGCTTATGATTAGATGCCTCAGAAGTGGTTATGTTGAAGACCCTCATTTTCCTAGGGGTTTTTTTTGGGGGGGGGGCTGTTAACATATATGCTGAGGTCCCCTTATCTGGACTGGCTTGGGACTTTGGGGCTGCCATGATTCCCATGGACTTATTACTTGTGGTTGGCATCCACCGGTCTCAGAAGACAATGAAATAAAATCATGGGCAGGATTCAAGATCAAAAGCAGTGGAAGAAAAATGACAAAGTAATTGTAAGAGAGAAACTTTTTTGTAATAAATACAAATACATAAAGTAGAAAAGGTTTGAGTAAAAACACTGGGGAGGCGAGGGTGGCAAGTCAACTCATGAAATAATTATTTGATTTGTAAAAAAAATCTGAAAAAATAAAAAATTCTATATGAAAAGAAGACAATGAAAGAGGGCACCTTCAGGGTAAAGTCAAATTGTTGGAAAGTTATGGCACCTGCTTCTCTCTCTCTCTCTCTCTCTCTTTCTTTCTTTCTTTCTATAACTTTGAAATATAGGTACATTGAAGGGAGTGGCCATCCGTCATGGATGCTTTAGCTGATATTCCTGCATTGCTTGGGGTCCCTTCCAACTCTTAAATTATTTGATTCTATGGTACCACTAGTCCAAAAGCAAAGAAAATGACTTGTTTGAACTTCAGTACAAGGATAGCAATGGAGACAATATGTAATTTCAAGTACCTTCTTTTTATTATTAAATAAAAAATAGCAAAATATTATGCAACAACACTGCATCTTGTAGACTTGCAAAACAACAACAACAAAACCCAACAACAACAGCCTGTATCATGTACCATAAGAGGGATACAATAGCTACAATATGAATTTGTTTTCTTTTAACCTTAATTCACCTTGAGAGACTTTCCTTTTCCGAATGTGTGTTATTGTTTTATCTGATCCCAGGGCAACATTCTCTTCATGGCATTATTGAAATGCTGCTGTGACCTTCACAGGCAATTATATTGCACTGTATATTTTGCAACGATATGGAATGCTGACATTAAAAAATAAATAAAGGTATGAAATCCTAGCAGTGGTGGAAAAGCCATAATAACTTATATGCCAAAAATATTGTGAATGTATAAATTATGTAAACTTTTGCTTTACTTGGAGAAGACTTTAGCTGTTGATTCTGCTCTTATCTTGGCAGTATCTCAATCCTTGCATTTCAGGATCCTCTGACGACAAGCATAATGGAAATCTCTTTAGAGGTAATAGCCTAATTTTCAACAAGAGTAAAGTATACTGAAATTACAGAGAAAGATACGGAAAATAACCTAGTAATGTAATAATAATAAAAAACCCAGAGTAGAGACTATTTGAAATTGATATTTTATTTAAATATATCCCTTGACACGAAAGAAAGAAAGAAAGAAAGAAAGAAAGAAAGAACTGATCTCTACTGCTACTATTTATTTTATTGGGTCTCCAGAATAGAAACAGTGTGACAATAAACTGTCCACAATCAATTTAACCTTAGTCATAATTAACAACACAATCCTATGTTAGAAGTTTTGGGTTGGAGCTAAGCTTGAAGTATGCTGACTGATATACAGTTGAACCTTGGAAGTCGAACGGAATCCATTCCGGAAGTCCAAAACGGTCGGAAACCAAAGTGCGGCTTCCGATTGGCTGCAGGAAGGTCCTGCAGCTGATCAGAAGCCGCAGAAGCCCTGTCGGATGTTTGGCTTCCAAAAGAACTTTCAGAAACCAGAACATTCACTTCCAGGTTTCAATAGTTCGGGAGTTGATTTGTTCGGGAGCCAAGGCGTTCGAGATCCAAGGTATGACTGTACCTACATGGGAAGGGTGGATAGAGAAGAACCACAATCTTCCTAGACTATCCTTGTGCTGAACTGTTGATCTGAACACTGGTCGGTTAGAGAACTACATCGCAAATTTTGGATGAGTGTGAATGTAAAAGAATGGCTGTGTTTCAGTTCTTAAATTGTTTCAGAAAGTGCAAATTTGATAGATTTCCCTTTAAAGATGAACTGAATCAAACCTCCCTCATCCTTTGTTGCAGTTCATTCTTGGGGTTTTTCCCTTTTCCCTTTTCTCTGTGGTCTGAGCTCTCAGGACTGCAGTTCAAGTTAAGGACGAAAAACCAGGGGAAAGATAAAGGAAGAAGTCTGGGTCTTGGAGAAAAGGGAAATGTTATTTTTTAAGGGTTTGTGGTTTTTGATCTTGTCTAACAAGTGCTCCTTACCAGACACCAAGATCATAGTAGCTTTTCTATTCCTTTCATTGTTGCTAAGCTACTCTAACACCAGTGTTAGATAGTTTAACCACAGTTTAGTGAAAATGGGCATTAAAAAAAGTAAAATAAAATGATTTGGGGGGAAACCTAGTTCTTGCTGTTCCACATTTTCAATGGGAATAAAATTTGTATGAGTTAATCCCCTTTTCTATAAGGTTGTTTATCACCCTTTCAAACTACGCCAACTTTTTTTCCAAGCCTGGCTTTATAAAATGTAACTCCATAAACAAATAAAACATTACACAAGACCCTATAATGAAAAACAATTAAGGTTTGTCTCTTCAGTAACCAATTTCCTCCAACTTTAATTTATTCCTGGATGAGTCAGCAGCTAAACAGTCAACTCTGGCCATTTCTTTATACTAAACTATAAAATATTTGTTCTGATTCATTCTGTTCATTCAAGCAGCACAGTTTCTACAGTGCCTAAGAAATGTATTTTGTTTAACCCTTCCATCTCAAGGAGAGGGATATTTTAACTCTATTGAAGCAATCTGTGGTTTATCTGCGGCTTTCATAATGTTATTACTTATCATTGTTTTTAATTTTTGTTGATTTTATATGCATTTTTTAAATAAACATTTTACACTTTTTATAAATTGCTTCAAGATTAATATTTTTAGTTTAACATTTTATAAAGAAGCAATTAAAGATTCCAGGACAGGATATAAACTATATTATACACACTTATAAGCCCAAAATATTGTTTGAATAGATATTGGGAAAAGTTTTAATAGTTAAGAAATGGGTGGATAATTTGTCCTTCCAATCATCCATTCATTCTTTGTGTGTGTGTGTGTAACATCAACATTTATTTACATCTTTGTAACACCAGCTTAGGAAATTAATTATATATTTAATTTTATATGGTATTTTGCATGCTGTTGTATATTAATACATATACTGCCATTTATTTTTATTACATATTATACAGAACATAGAGATTAATACCCTGCAAGAGAGATTTGCAATAAAAAATAAAAACATTTACTATTCACTTTCTAGAAAAGCTAAGCAGCTTTCATCATACCTCCTGCAAGTCCAAAAAAGAGAGCATTTACTGAGTTCGGCTGGACATACTCTAAGGAAAGGAAGAATAGGGTTGAAGCCTGAAGGGACTGAAAGGAACTGAAAGAGAATCAGTTGTGAGTGAGGCATCAACAATTGACTTAAAACCAAAAAGCTAACACAACAGAGATTTTCTCTACTCCCTTCCCACTGTCCTCAAACTTTGTTTTAAACTGCCTGATCACTCTACCCAAATCTCCACCATTGTTTAAAACTACTGCTTTCCCCCTCTCTTTTTCCCATCCCTGCTTTACTGAAACGTCTGCTGTCATTCAAAACCATCATTTTCTCTGTGTATCCCAATCCACGTTTTGCTCAAATCACAGCTGTTGTTGAATACTATCATTTTCTTCTGCGTCTCCCCACCCCTGCTTTACTCAAACTTGCGTATCGAGGTCCCATGACCACCCTGTTCCCTAGGTGCAAACAACTAGACAACACACGGCGTATTGGTTTGGGATCAAATAAGGTCGCAACTTTATTGGTTACAGATGTGAAGGTTTGGCCATTGGCACTGTGGTAAGAAACTGCATATGTCACTCCTGCCCTTCCGCTGGGAGTGTTTCTAAGGGTGAAGCCAGAAGGGCGGGGGGGGACACACACAGCCTATGACCTACATTAAATCGGGGCATTCCCCAAGTGGTCCCTATGGGAGGAGTGGTATGGCCCTAGCCCCCGTCTGGTCATCGGACAGGAGTCACGCCTCCCAGATCCTTTTAACAGGATATCCTTACTGTCACGGTCCGGGTTATAGGCAGTTAGAGTCCCGGCTTGTACATCGGGACTGGGGTAGAGGTCGGGAAGCAGGAATCAGCAGTCCAGGGTCAGCAATCCAGGAGTCAGGAAGCCAAGAATCCGAGGGTCAGGAAACTAGGAGTCAGGAAGCTGAAGCACAGCTAGGAGCCAGAGGGAAATGCTGGTCTTATATACCCCTCCTGGTGTTTGCCACCAGGTGCTACAAGTCTTCTATCAAGCCTCACCTGTGTGGCTGCGCCTTGCCCTTCCAGGCCAAACTCAGGAAGGCCCCAGTCCTGCGAGGCCCTACCAGTCACAGGGCCTGGCTCCTGCACACACTCCTGACACTTACCTTTCTTCATCTGCCCCTTCCACAAGAGGTCCAGAGGGTGGCAACAAGAGGACAGGTCTTTTCTGCATTGGCTCCCCATTTGTGCAATAGTCTCCTTGGAGAGGCTCGCCTGGCACCATCATTATATATCTTTAGGTGCCTGGCAAAAACTTTCCTCTCTAATCAGGTCTTTGGCCTCTAACTATTTGTAGCATTTTAGAAATGGATGGTATGTTTTTAGTGTATTTCTCTTTCCTCTAGGTTTTGCTGTACGTATCTGAGGTTTATTGTCCATCTGTTTGGTTCTAAGTCACTTTGGGGTGTCCTGGGCAAGATGAAGCAACTGATAAATTTAATACAATTCTATGATTGGCATGCAGGAGATTCTGTTCTGGGAGAGAGAGATACTGAATGATCATGTATGAAGTCCTAAACTGTCCTAAAAATTCCCAAATCCAAAGAATAAGTAACATGTGCCTGGAGAGGAAAGGAAACAGTTTAATACAAAAAGTACTAGAAAAGATAAACACTACTATTGCTATAATTTTTTTATTTTTTTGCAATACATTTGCTGCCAGATAAAACTATAAGCTGGTGGTTTTAATTAAGATCTCCCAGCTGATGTTTAAGAGTTTGACTCCATTATGGATTAACATGAGAAATGCTGAGAATAAGGAAGTCTCTAGTGGATTACTTACGACTTTGAAGGTATGCAAACAAAAATGCTAATTTCTTTTTGCTTTCCTTGCCAGCAGGGTTTTGAAAAGTACCTTTTGCCTGCTTGATATGCAAGCTGTTTATGCACCACTGCCGGTTTCAAACACATGCCCAACATGGGGAAAGGGACATTCATTTGTGAATAGGGTTTTCCCTTCACTCTTTCATTTTTTTCTATGCGCTGTTATTTGATTTCATGTACAGCAGCACCACTCACTGTCCAAAGCATCAAATCGTTTCCAAAAATGAGAGTAGCTAGTCTTTGGCCTTTTGCAGCATCACATTCAACCAAGATAATGCATATGGGCGATGAATGATCCAGAGGGCATAATGCTTTCCCTTCATATTTAATTGTAATTAACTATAACCATAGTTGGCAATTCCCCACAAATACATGGTTTTAGAAAGGGTGCCAATAGCTTCTATTTAACAAAATGTTTTTATTTGTGGTATTCCTGGGGAAGGGCCAAAGTATTGGTCTAGCTTGCAGAAAACCCCAGGTTAAGTCCCTGGAATCTCCAGATAGGGGTGGAAATGTCATTTGTCTGAAATACTAGAGAGCTGCTGACAATCAGTTAAATGATGATGATGATGATGATGATGATGTTATGTATACCCCACCCATCTGGCTAGGTTGCCCCCAGCCACTCTTGGCCACTTCCAAGACATATAAAACATTTTAAAAATGTCAAACATTCAAAACTTCCTGATACAGGGCTGCTTTCAGATGTCTTCTGAAAGTCAGATAGTTGTTTATTTCACTGACTTCTGATGGGAGAGCATTCCACTGGGCAGGCGCCGGTGCTGAGAAGACCCTCTGCCTGGTTCCCTGTAACTTCACTTCTCGCAGTGAGGGAACCACCAGAAGGCCTTTAGAGCTAGACCTCAGTGTCCAGCTGAAAAATGGGATTGTGTAGACAATACAGAGCTAGATGGACCAATGGCCATGGCATATAAGGCAACTTCCTATATTCCTGCTTACTGGGAACAGGAAGAGAATGATCCATGCATGCAGCCAACAAAGCTGCATCAGGAGGAATCAGGCAGTGTTCTCATAAGACTCAGTGGAACTGTTCTCCAGGCTGTGAACTGCTGCAGTCCTGGGACACTGCAATGTGCCTGGTGATTAGAATCAGTGGCAGCCTTGTGTCCAGTTCCTATACAGAGATCTGATGGCTCTCCTCTTCCTTCTCCTCCTCTGGGCCACACTTGCAGGCTACACATGCTCTGATCATGAGTAGTCTGTACATGCTGTACTGGATATCAATGAAGCCAGTGGATCCATGTGGAGGATGGTTTCCCTTGACTAATTGTGATTAAATTATCAATATACTAATGAGATGTGATCTGCAGGTTGGCAATCTTGCACAGATATGGTCCACATAATAAAATCTGAGGAAAGGCATTGATCATTGATCTGGAGCCTGGAACCAGGATGGTGTCACCCAGTGTGGAGCGAGTGGTTATTTCCTTGCACCTCCTTAACTGATTCCTTGTATCTGACAGTACAAATGGGACACAGGTGGCGCTGTGGTCTAAACCACTGAGCCTCGTGGGCTTACTAATCAGGTTGGCAGTTCGAATCCCCATGACGGTGTGGGCTCCCGTTGCTCTGTCCCAGCTCCTGCCAACCTAGCAGTTTGAAAGCACGCCAGTGCAAGTAGATAAATAGGTACTGCTACGGCGGGAAGGTAAACGGCGTTTCTGTGTGCTCTGGTTTCCATCACGGTGTTCCGCTGTGCCAGAAGTGGTTTAGTCATGCTGGCCACATGACCCAGAAAGCTGTCTGTGGACAAACACTGGCTCCCTCGGCCTGAAAGCGAGATGAGCGCCATAACCCCATAGTCGCCTTTGACTGGACTTAACTGTCCAGGGGTCCTTTACCTTTACCTTTTAGTTTGACAGTACTCATGGACACTACTTTGGCCTTGAAGCTAAGCAGGTCTGGGTCTGGTCAGTGCTTAGTCAACAGACTGCCTGTGAACCCCATGTAAGATGCCTTGGGTTCTATCATAAAAGAAGATGGGATATAACTATGAAAATAAATAGCAATGAAGACTGATAGTCATTGATGGATTTGTCCACACAGACCCTTTAAGTTGCTGGCTATCACTACATGCAGCACTTGCAAATTCCCATAGTCTAACTATCTGCTGCATGGAGAAGTTCTTCTGCAAAGATAAGAACTCCAGAACTTCTTCAAGGTATCTGATTATCTGATTCTTGAAACACTGATTAAAACTGATCAGACATCACCTCTTCTAAACTTCATTGATGAATCATTTCAGACAGCCTCAGTATCAATAAAGAAAGAATTGAAACATGGAAATCCGCAGATACAGGAATCGTTAATGGAAGAAATGGGGATGCAGCACCGCCTGTGAATTGTTCCAAAGCATGTTGGCTTAAAGCCGGAACTGAAGGTTTTATTTGTGATTGTATAACAAAGACCACAGACACTTGTAGAAATGCCAAGAGGAATCAGGAACAACCTAGCATGTAGCAGTTGGCTGTTTTATCTCATCTAGTACAGAATATCTTGCCAGACACGACTGGGTTACAAAAAAGCACATTCATTGCCAAATAGATTTGCATGACCAACTAATTAGTTCAGAATAGCCCTCTTATTGCAACTGTAGTCCCAGTGCCTGAGAATAATGATTACACTTTGTATTAGGATAAAACTCTTGTAATAGATATGTATAGATTACAATAAATCAAATTTGGAACGGCAATCCTATACAAATTGCACTGGAGTCAATTTCACTGAACTTTCTGGGACTTACTTTTGAAAGGACATGCATTAGATTTCATTGCAATTCTAGATGACAAGAAATCCAAAAGAAGAGAGAATACATGTGCTATTGTCATTTTGATTATTTAGTGTTATTGTTTTAGTTTTGTAATCTGTCCTAGCATCAAATTTTGTGCATTGCAACATTAGTGCATATCAGCCTGGATGTCATCTATATGTCTATTTCCAAATGCAAGAAACTTCAAATGGTATATAAGTCACATTATTTTCCTCCAGTTTGTGAAAGTGTCCACAAACAGATGCAATCAGCTAATGGTATCTGCATGGCAAAATCTTAAAGAATCTTTATGAGCAGAAAAGTCTTCTCCAACCTGTTGCCCTTCAAATGCATTGGCCTAAAACTCTCATAGTTTCCGACACAAATCAAAGTGTTGGGGCTGACCTTTAAAGCCCTAAACGGCCTCGGTCCAGTATATCTGAAGGAGCGTCTCCACCCCCATCATTCAGCCCAGACACTGAGATCCAGCACCGAGGGCCTTCTGGCGGTTCCCTCATTGTGAGAAGTGAGGTTACAGGGAACCAGACAGAGGGCCTTCTCGGTAGTGGTGCCCCGCCCTGTGGAACACCCTCCCATCAGTTGTCAAGGAAATAAGCAGCTATCCTATTTTTAAAAGACATCTGAAGGCAGCCCTGTTTAGGGAAGTTTTTAATATTTAATGCTGCATTGTTTTAAACACTCGACTGGGAGCCGCCCAGAGTGGCTGGGGAAACCCAGGCAGATGGGCAGGGTATAAATAATAAATTATTATCATTATTGTTTTCATCCCTCACCATTGGCTATGCTGGCTGGAGCTGGTGGAAGCTGTAATCCAAAACTACTGGAGAGGACCATCTTGCGGGAGGCTGGATTAAGATTTATATTGAGCTGTACATCTAGATGGAATACTACTTGCACTTGCACACACACACACACACACACGAGTCTGCTCTGATTATTTCAAACTGTTTCTGCACATCATTTTTGGAGGCTAAATTGTGATATGACTTCAGAAAGATCAAGGGACCAAGAAAATTCAATATGGTGTGCATATAAATGAAGGATTTCATTCCTCTTTCACTTAGGGCTTGTTGACTTTAGCTTCACTTACATTAGACATCATAAGACCTAAGGAAGGGAAATAAGCCACTGGTTTTGTGCTGCTGCTTGGCATCAAGATTAAATAATGTTTGCTTTGAGGAAGCTGAATTGCAAAGCAAGTGCACCAGGCCAAATTTCCTATCAGTGAAGGACATGTGCATTAAGATACGTTAGTGAGTGTATGTTGGCAGCGCTTGACAAAACAAATTTACATCCTTGTTCATGCCAGTAAAACAACAACAACAACAGCCCACTGCCTGTTTACTACCTTGTAACCCCATCACTGTGTTTTTGATGTTCTTTTCAATAGACAATAAAAATAACAGTGTATATTGTGTACTTAAGCTCACTGCAAAGGCCGATGATTGAGTCACATTACTACCAACTGAAGAGCAATTTCATATGGGCAGCTATGCTACGTGTATTGCTTGAGGCAATGGAGCCCTACATTTTATCTTACGGTACCCAGTAGATGCCTTGTTTCAGCTTCTTATTATTTGCTGCTTTAGCCAGTTTACCTGACGGTATGAGCATCAGTCAAGGTGTCATACGATATTGACTGTCACTTCTCATCCTCAGAATACCCTATTAGACAGCACTGTTCCAATCATATTTGTAGCTAGGAAAGAAGAACGGCAAAAACAAACACGCTCGGAAGCTAGGCGTGTAGGGATAGCGAATTGGAATGTCATGCGTGTAGTGGCTTTTAGGTGGAGGCAAAAACCAGCTCAGGATGCAAGGTCAGTGAAGTGAAGAGACAGAAATGGAAGCCACACAAGAGGAAAAGATTGTGACCTTCTTTGTTTTAACAGGCCGAAAATGCCCACTTACAAGTCTCTGTAGGGTGAGAGAAGTACTCATTTGGTACAGTGGCCTATTTTAAGGTTTTGGTCCAAATATCAGCTCCTTTCTTAGGAAGAAAATAAATTGGAGATTCTTTAATGGATCCCACGAGATATACATTTCGATTGCAAAAAGACCAGGGGTTGTCTCCAAAACTGTGGAAGTGGGGTTCCACTAGCAGAATGGAACTTCCACTGCATCTCCTCCCCCTGTATTCCCCACAAATCCCCCAACCTTCCGAAGCTGATTTTAAGGGTGTCTAGGAAGGAGTGAGTGTTGGAAGAGATATGTGTGAAAGAAGTTCTGCTGCACGCAGACAAGACCCCTGGACCAGCACAGCTGCAGTGTTGGATATAGATCCAGGTAGCAACCATCCTGAACAGAGAGAGAAAATATGATATATATTTATGGTTTATGATATACAGTGGTACCTAGGGTTAAGTACTTAATTCGTTCCGGAGGTCCGTTCTTAACCTGAAACTGTTCTTAACCTGAAGCACCACTTTAGCTAATGGGGCCTCCTGCTGCTGCTGCGCTGCCAGAGCACGATTTCTGTTCTTATCCTGAAGCAAAGTTCTTAACCTGAAGCACTATTTCTGGGTTAGCGGAGTCTGTAACCTGAAGCATATGTAACCTGAAGCATATGTAACCCGAGGTACCACTGTATCACTAAATAATTGTTTAAGCTAACTTTGACTTCCTTAAAGTAATCAACTACACTATGAAAGTCAGGCAATGGGAGGTAATCTGTAACTGAGAAAAATGATTTTCTAAGCACAACATATATTAACTTCACCCAACTGCATGATTAAAAATGATGGCTAATTAAAGCGCCAGCATGGTTTGTGGAACGAAACATGACTCCCTTACATTAAACATGAGTGCACTGGGCTATTACATAGATATCGATTTATTGCATTAGCCGTGGCCATAGCATAATATACATAGAAATAACAAGATAAAATGGGGGTGGGGAGATAAAAATGGATGTCGTCCTGGGCGAAATACTTTGAAAGAAAAAAAAAGAAAAAAAGGGGGGTAACAAAAGTAACAGGGGATTTAAAACATCGAGTGACAGAGAGTACAAAAACAGGTTCGAGTGTGCGACGAATCAACTACATCTGTGGTATTAAAGAAGAAGTTGGTGCCGCTTTCCTCTTCATCACACTAAGCAGGAAGTTAGCTGTCATCTCAGTAATTCAACAGTCAGAATCCTGCAGAAGAAGGGACACTATCCAAGGCTGGATTGGGAGATGAAGCTTGTTCACGAGAGGAGTTAGAAACCGAGATCTTTCATCTGTCCAGTTGGGACAGAAGAGCATTACATGTTCCATAGTCTCCAGAGCCGTGTCATTGCAGGTGCATGTTCTATTTGCGATGGGAACTCTGGAGTAACGACCCGACAGAACTGCTGTAGGAAAACAGTTGAGATGGGCACAGGTAAAGGCCCTTCGCTTAGCCTCCGAAGGAATTGTGAAGCAGTATAGAGGGATCCTTTCAGGGGGTGGAATAACTAGGGCTAAGCCTGAACACGGCCCTCTAGCATGGGAAGCTGTGTTAGAGAAGTCAAGTTGTTGGAGCTTCTTTTTGATTAGAGGTAGGGCCACCGGGCTAATACACTCTAAGTTAAAAACAGTTTTGCAGTTCAAATTGAGAAGAGAGCGGAATTTGAGATTAATTGTAGTTTTCCAAGGAGAATTATGAATGTCTCTTAGGATCAGATTGGAGAAACCACCTCTAATTCGAGCATCCGAGGCTAGTAGGTGGGAGCTATAGGAAATGGCTCGACTCCATGCTCATTTTACAATTGAGGGCTGGGCAAACTCAAGTCGTAGGGCTGCACCTGAGACACATCTCGGGACGCCAGAAAGAGATCTCAGAAACATGTGAAGTGGGCGATCCAAGTTGCCTGATATTGCTGTAGTCCATACTTCGCAGCCATATAATAATTTAGGGACAACTTTGGCATTAAATATTTGAATTGCTGCTGGAAGGTGTTTGCCGCCCTTCTGGTGATAAAATCGGACAATGGCGTTAGAGGTCGTGGTAGCAGCAAGAGAAGCAGATTGTAGATGGGTGGTCCAGGAGAGATTATAGGTAAATATTAAGCCTAGGTATTCCTTTTCTAAGTAGCCACCTGTGATCTTAATCGGCTCCAGCTTGAGTTTGCGGGAACGAGTGAAGTGAAGGACTTTCGATTTTTTATAATTAATATTAAGAGCTTCCGCCTTACAATGGCGATAAATGCATTAACTGCATTTGCTAGGTCCGCAGCTGTTCTGGATAAGATGACGGCATCGTCTGCATGGAAAAGGGAAGCAACGGGGTGGCCTGCTAAGTGGGGAGGATACTTAATTGCTAGCTTCAAAGGGGAAAGAGCATCATGAAGATAAAGATTAAATAGTAAAGGGGCCAGGAGACAACCTTGTCGGACGCCCCTGGCCGTTGGAAATGGAGTGGTAAGGGAGCCGTTGGGACCAATTCGGACGCGAGCTGTGGTGTTTGAATAAAGGGAAATAATTAGGGAGAGGAGGTGAGGGTCAATTCCCAGATGGGCAAGTTTGGACCATAATCTCTGTGCCTAGGAATGGAATCAAAGGCGGCCTCCAGGTCCATGAAGGCGGCAAACAGGTGGCCTTGCCTTGGTGCAGTATATTTACTGGCAAGGTGATAAAGAGTTAGACAGTGGTCCATGGTTGATGCTGACTTCCGGAAGCCAACCTGTTCTGGCGGTAGAATGTTTCTCTCATGGACCCATGAAAGAAGTTCTTCCAGTAAAACAGCGGCAAATATTTTCCCCGGAATGGATAGCAGACTGATGGGGCGATAGTTCCTAGGGATGTTTGGCTGGCCGCCTTTGAAGATCGGAACTATTGTGGCTTCTCTCCAGGAGTCGGGGATGTCTAGGGCGGAGGAGATAGCGGTGAATACAGGAGTCAACTGTTCACTCCACCAAAGAGGATCAGTCAGGAAAAGGTCCAAATGGACCATGTCTGGGCCGGGGGCCTTGTTCTTTCGCATGGACATTATGATGTTGAAGATGCGGGTTGAGGTAAAATTTACTGGGGAGGTGGTACTATGAGAACAGGAACAGAGGTCCAACGGGGATTGAAGGTGATCTGTGAGATGATTTGGAGAAGCGAAACTGGCTGAATAATAGGCGATCCATTCGTCAGCGGAAATCAGGGTAGCTGGATTAAATGGTGCCGAGGGCCTAACTAAGCGCCAGAAGGAGTGGGAGTCATGTCTCTCTACAGCCAAACGAAGAGTGGACCAAGCCTCAAGGATGTGTTGCTGTTTCTTGCAATGAATCATGTTTCTGTATGTCCTTTTGATATCTGGAAGCTCTGCACAGGTTTGGGGGTCGTTGGAAAATTTGATGATTCTGACCATTTTCCTAATTCACCTTCTTAGGGCTTTACATTCCTTGTCAAACCAGGGTGATTCATAGAAGAAGCGTTGGTGGGTAGGCGAGGTGGTGGTTATGTAAGTTGTTGAGAAAGCATCAATTAATTTCCGATACTGGTCAGCGGGCAGAATTGAGTCAGAAAGAACTGCAGGCATATCCAATGATTTTTGTATGTCCAGGGCAAGAGAGGAGCTGAGGCTTGTCCATTTCTTTGTTTTGTATACAGGGTAGCTTTGTGCCGTGGGACTATAGTTTGAGGGGACTGAGAATGGCTCTGTTAGGTTTAACAGTAGAGTCAATGGAAGGTGGTCACCACCAAAATATTCAGCCACTTCCATTTTTGTAGAGATTGAAAATAGCTCCGGCGTCAATAAAATGTAGTCGACAACACTGGTTCCCCGGGAAGATATGCACGTTAATTGCTGTGAGGACAAGGGAGTAACGTTGCCATTTGCGATGCGAAGATCGTTTTCGATGGCCAATTGGGCCATCAGCCTCCCCGACGCATTTGTTATGGGATCAAGAGAGCATCTGTTTCCCCAAGGAGGCTGCAGGGGGTTGTCCAGGAGTGCTGCGGAAGATAATATAGCATCGTCGTTGGGACCTATTCTTGCGTTAAAGTCGCCTAAGAGGATTTGAGGAAGTCCTGGGTTAGTTGTTTGAAGATCATGGAGCCAAGACGAAAGTTCAGACCACCTTTCATTACGGTCGGAATCATTAATTGCTGGAGGCAGATATACTGTAGTTATCAACCATAGGCTTTTGGTCTTTGGAAGGTGGATCTTTATAGTGAGAAAGTAAGGGGAAGATTTGAGTTCCTCACAGATAGTGAGGGATAAACTGGTTGAAATAAGACAGGCGAGGCCAGCTTGAGGGCGACCCCTGTTAGCCAGTTTGCGAGCACAGGAGCTAAAGGAACAATAATTTGGGAGAGCGATATTTTGTTGGGACCAGGTCTCTTGGAGGCACACAATGTCAAAAGAAGAGATGAAGTTTATTGCCTCAGGATCCATTTGCTTTGTCGCCCAGCCGTTAACATTCCAGGAGACAATTTTAAGGCTCTGGGGTGGGTTGGATGCGCCTTTCAGGGGAAGAACTACTTTTGCTTGATTTGTGGGTAAGGATTGAGCCTGTTTATTTCTAATGGTGTCGAATTTCCGCGGAGATAGGGAGCCGGCTGGTGTTTGCCTCTGGTCTGATCTTTGTCAATTATTTCCCAAGGAACTTTTAGGGATTGCTCTTTTATGAGCCGGCCCATTGTTCTCCGTGCATGGCAAACTGGCCAAATGTTCTATAGTTTCGGCTGGTAAGTGTTGAGTACTGACATTAGTGGTCACCGGGCCTTTGAAGTGTGTTATCTCATTCTGTAGGTGTTCTTCCGGTGCCTGATTGTGGCCTAATTCTGCCTCGTCTAGGTACCTCAGCTTGTCCCAAGAGCCTGGTGAGTTCACCTTGGGGATGGTTCTCCTTATTGGAGGTGGTATAGTGTTCTCTTTGGTGTGCTGGGCTTCCATGATTGAAGGCAGATTAATCTCAGCCACCGTCCGAAGGTAACGTGGGCGACAGGCCGCCGGGTTTTGTTCCTGTATAGAGTTCAAATTAAAGGAAGTCTGGTCCTTTTTATGGGCGTCCACATTGATTTCCTTATTTATGTCTCTTCCAGCCAGCTTAATTCTCAGCATATCTAATCTCTCTAATATTTCAGATTGTATTAGAGATGGAAATTGGCAAAATTGCCTGATCAAGGTATTTTCTTCCGCGGAAAAGAGGTCCTTATCTTCGTTCGCTTGAAATTGCGGGTCTTGCAGGTGAGCATTTTCTCTTTTTTGTTTTTGAGGCACTTGTTTCTGGAGACCAGGCCGGGTTTTGGGAGGTTGTTTCTCCTTAATAGGGTTTGTGTGCTTAGCTTCCAGAAGGGGATTCAATGGTGCCTTGTTTTCAAAAAATCTGAGAATTTTTATCTGGGCCTTTAAGAATATATATCTTGATTTGTAAATAAACTTGGCCAGGTTCTGGTCCCTAAATGTGATCATTGCTCTCATAGAACAGCCATCATGATGTAAATAATCTACAGAAGTGATATCATTTGGCTTTACTGATCCTGGCAATATATCATTCAGAATGTTCAAGGAGCTCATTCTTCGATCTTTCCCTGTAAGATAGCCCTTTGGTTTTGGGAAGTTTGTAAATACCAATTTTTGGGGATTTAAGATCAGGTTCCAGCATCTTGCCTGAGTAAAGGCTTGCCCATCTTGTATAATGTTGTCATCGCGATTGGGCATTGCATCATCCCCATTTCTCAATTTGCTAAGCGGTTTGCTGCCTTCATTGTTAGGGACCGCTTCTCCCCCAGTATCAAGTTCACTGAGTGACCTATTGCCAGGGCTCTGGGGCGTTGCTTCCATCCTCCCATTTAGTTCTAAACTCCGGTTCGGAGATACCTCCTTAGCCATTAGCTGTGACGGTGACTTCTTTTTCCCCTTCTTACCTTTCTCTTTTTTATCTCGTGCGACAGATTTGTTTGAGTCCGATGGAAGTAGTTTAAATAATTTCTGCCATTGTTTATGTCGACTTATCTTTATTTTCCTTGTTGTTTTAATGTTCTTGGTTTTCTTTTCTCTGGCTTTTGGTCTATTTTTTTGCAATTTCTTGGTTGTTACTGCTTGTCTCATCTTCACAGGTTCATCTGGTTTATGCACTTGGGGTGCATCAGTTGCTGTTGTCTCTTTTGGTTGGGGAATAATGTTTTCCACAAGGGTCAGCAGTAACCCATTTGTTACTGTCAAATAATTTTTTATGTTGGAAAGGTCTGTATTTATGTCTTGAAGGTGGGCCTGAAAGAGGCCATCACTCAGTTCAGTTTGAGTATACTTAGAGGTGGGCGTCTGGTCTTGATGGAATGTTGTTAATTCTGCCCGAGGCCGCTGATTATTGATAACAGAAATATTTTCCTCAGGCTTCTCCGCTAGGGCTAGTTCTTGCGCCAAGCTTCTTGGAGAGTTTGTGTTTCCAGAATTTTGTTGAAGCTCTTTGGAGTAGTGTGACCAGTCAAGATAAGTAAGGGGGGAGGAGTGACTTCATCAGTAATTAGTTCAATTTGTTCACTCATGCACTCCTCCCTCTTGGGGAAATAATTTATAATTTTACTTTGTCTCTTTCCAGGTCCTGGGGGGTTGAGTGGCGGATCTGGCAAGATACCCAGCTCCTTACATATCTTTCTGGTGAGGACCATGTTGGGTAGTTGGGTAGTTGTCTTCCAATTAGAAAGCCAGTTGTCCCCAGGTGTTTCTTCCTAATTTATAGGGCCGATGGATGAGTAGGGGTGTATCTGCAGCTTTCCCCTGCTTAGCTCGTCAGGGAGCACTCAGTCTCAATATGTTTCTCTGCTTGAATATAGGTATCAGAAGGTAAAAAGCAATAAAGACGCTGAAACGCACTGGGCTATTACATCATACAGTTGTAATTTTAAAACTGTAAACCAGACATCCCTAGCCTGATGTTTTGGACTACAACTAACATTGCTCCAGTCACCATAACTAAATTTTACTCAGATTAGACCCACTGAATTAATGAACATGACTAGGTTTGGACTATTAATTTCAATGGGACTGCTTTGAGTACAATTTGAGTATCACCCCCTATCACAGTTGAAGTACACTTTCCTGCCAGGAGAAAGCAAAGCTGGGGCTGTGAATAATGTGAACAAGAACGGGCAGGATAGAAGTGCTTAGAGGGTCACATTCTGCTCCTAGGCCTGAAGTTCCCCACCTCGGCTTGGACAAAACTCTTATTAAATCAACGTTCTGTATTATAGAGAAGACATACATAGCAATACGTAGTCTGCAATCCTCACCCTAGCCATCAGCACTGAATAGAGCAAGGCAATTGTTGCCATATCCACAGACCTACCACCTGAACTGGCCAGATCAGAAGATGGGGGTAGTAGGGAAAAATCCCCTTAGCTGTGCCAGCTTCCCAGGCTGTTCCATCTAAGAGGCCTGGATTGAGCCCATTGCCACTATGTGATGTCAGCAGGACCAATTCAGGATCCAGTGGCTTCTGTTCCAGCCAAGCCCAACTGTGCCTCATTCCTAAAATGCCCCATTCCAAGAATTTCTGGGGATGCTGCCAGCAGTAACTTTCACTATTACCTCCAGTAGTATCTTCTGCCCACCATTGGGGCAGGTGCATTAAGTTTTGCTTGCCATGAAGACCCCCTGGTGATGGGGGCAAAGGGACACTTCCACTCTATTCAAACCACCTTCAGCACAGTGGATCAGGTGTTCGATTCATTCTGTCTATTGATGCCTTCCTGCATTAGTTGGCAAGCAATAAACTACTAAACATGACTCAATACTTCTGCGTTCCCAATATCATTTTGGGGGGCTATTTCAAAGACTCCAGTGTGGCACCTTTTGGTTCCATGGCATCCTATGGCAGCCAACCATTGCTTTCAATTTTTGGGAACATGATGAAGCCAGCAGGTCAGTGCAACCAGAAAGCTAAGCAGCAGCTGTTTCCTAAATGAGTACTTTTGTTTTTAGTCCTGTTTTTATTGAATGAAGTTACAGCATGAGACTAAAACACCATACAGAATGCTCATCGTTGATTTATGCAGTCAAAGGCTTATGTGGGATGCTAGGCTACAGGTGTCTGGTAATGAGTTTTTTTGCCCTTGTCAGACATGTCATAGTGTGGCCAAAACTGAAAGCAAAAGCCAGCCCACATGTCTTCATCAAGAAGGGATGCATTTTTCATTTAAACATTTTTGCTTTCAGATTTAGTTACCAGTATACCAAAATATGGGATGCGGGTGGCGCTGTGGGTAAAACCTCAGTGCCTAGGACTTGCTGATCGTAAGGTCAGCGGTTCAGATCCCTGCGGCAGGGTGAGCTCCCGTCGTTCGGTCCCAGCTCCTGCCCACCTAGCAGTTCGAAAGCACCCCTAAGTGCAAGTAGATAAATAGGTACCGCTTTATAGCGGGAAGGTAAACGGCATTTCCATGTGCAGTGCTGGTGCTGGCTCGCCAGCTGCAGCTTCGTCACACTGGCCACGTGACCCGGAAGTGTCTTCGGACGGCGCCGGCTCCCGGCCTCTTGAGCAAGATGAGCGTGCAACCCTAGAGTCGGTCACGACTGGCCCGTACGGGCAGGGGTACCTTTACCTTTTTATACCAAAATATATTGTGTAAATTCATCCTTAGTTACCTAATTTCTTATTTATGATTGCAATCTTCTGAAGAGCAAAAAAGAGGACAAATATGCCGATTTCTACTTCCATGAAAAAGAGAATGTGTCCTGGAAAAAGAGGACATATGGCAACCCTTATGCACTTAGTAATACTATGTAATATCATGTGCATAATGTTGCATTCGAGGATCCGTTGTATATAGCATTAAACCCCCTAAAATTAATGGGTGGCATCCAACATAAGTTCATTTATTTCCGTGGGTCCGCTCTGAGTATGTAGAAATATTAATGGGCAAAATGAAAAGTTATCAGAGGTGAACAGAGGAAGCTGCATTATAGTGGGAAGTAGAATTATACTGGCCTCCTTGGTTTGCGTAACCCAGTACTTTGTTAGGAAGAAGCTTCCTTGACTCTCAGGAAATGCAAAGGACTGAGCCCGAAGGCTGCATGCATAATATATGTTCTACCATTGAGCTGGGGAGATGGCTCTTTATGCACATCTTTTACATTAGAAAGGCAGCATTACTGTCACAAAACTATGACATGTATCTGCATTGACCTGGAAACAACAACAACAAAGAGATCACTGATTGGTCTGCTGAGGTCTTCAAAATTTTCAAATTATCTGTAAGGACAAAAAGTTTGAGAACCACTGGTCTAGAGAATGCTACTTTCTCAAGTGCCACGATTCTGAACATAAACAGCGCTTGCCAGTGTATAATAGACTCTGTGGGCCTTTATCTAGGTAGTTTCCTTTATAGATCATATTCCAGGGTCCAGCTGGAATAGATATGCATCTTCATTTATTATGATTTTCCAAATGTTGTACATCATCGATAGAATTCACATTACAACTCCCTTAGCCTCTCTTTCTAACTTAAGCCCATTGGAGCCAATAATGTGTGTGGTTCAATATTCACCTGAATTATTTTTTCTCCTGAGCAATCTTCACGTAACTGGATACAATTTTTAATGTTTAGTTTTAAATCAGCAAATGTAATTAAATCTATCCATGTGATTACACAATTATACTGTATAGAGCGACAATAAAATATGTGTGGGCAGCGAGCCCAAAATACAGCTAGTTGCAGTTCATTTCAAGCTTCATGGACAAAGGGAGAACAGCAAAACACGGGTTTATTTTTAAACTAATGAAGTGCCCGTTGGTATGTTTTCTTCTCCCAGATCATTAATTCAGTGAGAGGAAGTGAAGGGTCAAAAATTGGTATAACCTCATTCTCCATAACACCAGATACTATGCTTTTGAATACCAGTTCCTGGAAACTGCAGGAGGCAAAAGTGTTGCTGAGCCTGAGCTTACCAGGCTTCTCACAGGCATCTGATTGGCCACCATGAGAACTAGATGGGCCATTAGTCTGATCCAGAAGTGCTCTTCTCACTTTTATTAAATGCATCCCTGTACAAAGACTGAAAGTAGGGCCACAACTTCAGGTGTGAGCTTTCTCCCAACCCCACCTCACTGGTGACTGCTGGCTGGTGCCGAGGAAGAAGGAGGTGGTTTTGTCCCCTTCAGACCAGTCTTCCCAGTTCCATTTGCTTTGTCCTACATTCATTATTTTCAAAGTGTGTAAATTCCCTACTCACTGGTTCTATTAGTTTTTCTACTTTCTCCTGTCTAAGCTATTAGAACTCATTCATCTATGATACTATCATTCTACATCCACAGGGGAAAGCAAAAAAAGGCTGGGAATTGGGAATACCATAAAAATGGGTGCGAGATCAGTTCCTCACTAAGGACACCAATGACCCAAACCTTTACTCCACCTCAACTGCATCACCAAATTTCTCCCACAGAAATGGCCTTGTTTTTATGGGAGATCAGTGACAATGCAAATGTGTCCTGAAGATAACAGAAGAGACAGGAAAATGCACCTGAGTTGGTGAAACTAGGGAACATTATGGGAAATGAACCATTTTAGGATTAGCTCATGTATAAAATTTACCAATGATGAATATCAGCCTGTTAGCCAACCTGTAGACTTTTTTCTTTTATTAACATAACTCCCAGCAGAAAAATTGGCTTTCCAGTATGGCTCTCTCCCTTAAAACAATTCAGATTTATTCCTAGAGCCAAACCCTGCCCCTCCACATATGTTTCTATGCACTGAAAGACTGAAGTTGCTGTTAGGATTGTTCTACTCTTATGTAGGACCCTGGTAGAGACACATGCCCAACTGGCATGTTCTCTCCCTCCTGGTTGATCATTCGGGAGCTTCAAACGCTTTCTTCTGCCCAAACATCACAGTGACTGATACCAAGAAGCATCAGCACACTTAGGGATCTGCAGAGTATTGGCAGTTTGCATAACAAAACTCAGTAGCACAGCATTTTGGCTAATCTACATTTATTTACATATAATACACTTGGAGCATTCTGACTTAGCTCCTTCCTCTTTCTCATTAGACAGAAAGAACAAAGGACAATAGCCCCACTTCATGGAACACAGTAGTAAAAACATCCTGTCTCCATAACTTCCCACACTGTGGAATGAAAACATACACCATCATGTGATAGACAACAATCTCATGACTGCAAACACAGAGCAGGAATCCTAATAGTTGCATCCCCCATGAACTCAAAATCCTTCTTATTGTCGCAAATCATGGCCGTATATTCAGTCCCTACTCACATGAACCCTGCCTGTCCCCCAATCTTTAAGCACCTTTCCGCAAACTGGCATCATTCTGATGTTTTGTACTACAACTCCCATCAGCTACAGCCAGCATTGCAAATCATCAGGGATTATGGGAGTTGTAGTTTAAAACATCTAGAAGGCATCAGATTGTGGAAGTGTGCTATGCAGAACTCCATACCCTTCATTCATCTTACTTGCACCCCACGTATTATCAAACACCCTTATAATCGAATACATCACAAAATGTGTTTGAAATACAGCAAGGGCTTACCGTTGTGTCTTAAAGGGAACAATTAAATGACATTTGCTTAAGCTTCAATGTTTGTTTTGGGGTCCCCACCACAATTCACTTTTGAATCATGTCATCAGGCAAGTGAGGAGAAAAGGCAGAGTTGGAATTTTTTTCTGTTTGCTAAGTGTCATTTTAGCCACCTCCCTCCCCCAAAGTGCTGCAGAGTGGGATGGTTTTATGATTTGCTCTAGATAAATTATTCAATATCAAATATACATAGACGATGCCTGGGTCTGAAAGTTACCCCTTGGCAAACAGAATACACAGAGCAGATATTGCTTCAGATCAGAGGAAACATTTCCATCGCAAATATAATGCTCTTATTACACATGCAGAAGATCTGCCTTGGTTCATCATTCAGCCTTTTCCCTTCTTCTTCTAAGCACCAGGCCCCAAAAGCTCTATTTTTAGAACAAAATCTTTGAAAGGACCAAATGGGAGGTAATCCTTTCCCCCTTTGTTATACTTTCTACAGTGATATGCCAGGGCAGCAGACTATAGTTGAGACCACTTTCCCAAGCAAAGCAAATCTATAGCACTCTACCAGCTCTTATCCTCGCTGTCTGTATCTGCTTTCTCTCACATTTCTAGCAAGAGAGAAATTAGGTGGTGTCAAAAGTTCAACCTTGAGGAACTTGGATGCATTCATGTTTTCCCGCACCCCTGTGGAGAGCAAACTCGCTTTCCATGACAGGAGCTCAGGAGTGCCTGGTAAAGTGACAATTTGCTTGATACATTAGCAAAGACAGGGTGCATGGTTTTTCTTCATCTTCTCCAAATCTCAGCAATTGTGCCGTTGCTGAGCCTGTCCAAAAAAAGAGCACAGCTTCAAGAGGTTTCATGTGGGGATGTGTGCCTCCCCAAAAAGAGGTATGGCTAAAATATAATTTATGTGAAGGCGAGTAAAAGAGTTGAAGATTGTATCAAAAAGGAAGTGCATCTCCTAATAAAGCCCGTGAAGCATTTAACAACTATCTCTGCCAAGTGATATTTCTTAGCACAGCAGTTCCAAGTTAGAGAGGATGAGCGTTTCCCAGACAACTACATGTCAAAGACAAAGAAGGAGTTGGTACCTGCAGGCGGGGGTGGCGTGTGGTGGGTATGATCAGGGAGTTTCAGAGCAGCAGAACAGTTTGATGGGAGGGACTGAACTGGAGTGACCTAAATCCTCCAGAGGTGCCTTTCGATCCAAATGTTTTACTGGCAACTGATTGCAGCATCTGTGCCAACCTGACAACAGCATCCGACATGTGAGAGAAATCTGTTATCTGCGTGCTGCTGAATAACAGACCCTCCAATGTCCCTATTTTCCAGGAACAGTCCTATTTTACTGTATTTTTGGTATTTTACTGTATTTTTGGTTTCTATGGAAGCCGCCCAGAGTGGCTGGGGAGGCCCAGCCAGATGGGCGGGGTACAAATAATAAATTATTATTATTATTATTATTATGGATTTACAATAGCCATCCTAGTTTCTGATTAGTTCCCATAAAGTCCCGCTTTTCCTTAGGATGTCCCCATTTTCATCAGAGAAATGTTGGAGGGTATGGAGCTATGCGACTCCTGAGACAAGGAGATAAATAACTATACAACCTTTAGAAGACATCTGAAGGCAGCGCTGTATAAGGAAGTTTTTAAATGTTTAGTTCTGTTTTTATATATGTTGGAAGCTGCCCAGAGTGGCTGGGGCAACCCAGTCAGATGAATGGGGTATAAATAATAAATTATTAGTGTTGTTATTATTATTATGGACTAGGACATTCCTATTTTCACCAGAGAAATGTTGGAGGGTATGGAATAACCATGTATAAGACATTTTGCAAATTATGAAATTTTAAAGCAGAGCCGGCTCTGCCATTAGATAGGTGGTGGAAGCCTGAAAGATGGCAGCCCTGCATCAAGCCGGCCTGCCCTGCTACCTCCACCTCTGATGCAGAAGCAGTTCTGGTATCAGTGCCAATAACAGCCAAAATTGCAAACAAAATTTCATGAGATCCACTCTTTATTCAAATGAATGGTTAGCTCACCACTTATTTAATTACTTCAGGCTCAGCTTTGGAGCTCAGATACACATCTCAGAACTCAGAAACTTCATAAAGCATTCACAGCCCATATTTATTTTTCCACAAGAACCCAACCCAGTCTATGTGCCACTATTCTATAATGTGCCATGACAATGAAAGCAATATGTTAAATTAAAGGGGAGGTGAAGGTCTGCTTCTGAACCACAGAATTGTTCTTTGCATGCAGCAAAATAAGCCACTGCAACCTAGAAGACCATGAATCTATATCAAGAACTCAGATGCAATTCCAAAGGGGAATACCTAGATGACTGCCCAGGGGAGAGGTCACCAGAAGGAAACTCTGACTAATTGTCCTATGGATAAGTAATAGATGGACTTACAAGGCAATCCTATGTATGCTTATCTGTAAGCAGCATTGAATATTGTAGAGCTTATTTCTAAATAAACATGCACAGGGTGGCAGTTCCTATGCACACTTACTCAGGGTTAAACCCCAGGTGAACTTAGTGGGACTTACTTCAGAATAAACATGCATCTAATAAGGCTGTAAGTGTAAAATGTGATATATATTTATTTTGGTGCTAGGAATCTCACAAAACCGGTATATCCTGGAAAGGCCCTCAGAATATTTTTTTGGATTTTTCTTTCATGCAAAATATTCATAGAATTTGGCATATACATACAATGAATTGCATTGTTCTGATAATGCATAGATAAGTGTTCCAATGAAGAAAGTATTCACAATTTAGCAGTGCTGCATAACTGCTAATTTAGTCATATATAGTCAATGGGTTTGAGCTGCACCCCTCTTTCGAAAATAACGCTTACCATAAATAACAACAAATATTATTTATAAAGCACATAATGCTACTGTGTATATTATTGTTATTTGTTATTATGCTCTCTGTATCAATATATATATCCATGTGCCGATCAATTCATACATGCATGCACATGCACATGCACACATGTTCTGCCATTTAATAGTCTTGCAATACTGTACTGATTAAGCACATGAGTTTTTCTGTTTTATTCTCAAAGCGAACCAAGGGCTTTGGAATGAAATGGCAGCAAAAGGAAGAATACTCATTCCACATGATTACATGATAAAATCTGGCTCCTTTGTGCAATATCATCAGACCGTTTTAGCTTCTAACAGAAATGTCCCTGTTGCTCTTGGAAATACTGATTTCTCTGTTTCCATCTGTAGATAAGGAGAATGGAAGTGAAAGCTGCCTGATAGGCAAGTGACAACTGACTTATTTTCTTGAGTTCTAAATAAAAGCCTTGATCATCTCCATGCTGAAGTCTTTGCATTTCCCAACACAGCATCTTTCTTCAGCACTGATTAAACTGTGATTGTACCTGTGAATGATAAAAACTCAGGCTAATGCCACAGTCTCTTACTTTGCCTTTTATCAATGGAGACTCAGCACAGATATCACAATCTTAAGACCTAAGATGAAAGCAATTCCTTTCTCGTTCTCACCACACAGTGAAAGCGATTCTGTCTTCAGTTTTCCATGCACAGTGATTGGATGAGAATTTTCAGTGGGGTCAGTTGCCTGGTTCAGACTTTTAAAAATCTACTTTAGTCCCATTTTCCATTTGTAGCTTTTTGCCCTCCGGTACCCTAGGAGAGAGGGACGCAGGTGGCGCTGTGGGTTAAAGCCTCAGCGCCTAGGACTTGCCGATCGAAAGGTCGGCGGTTCGAATCCCTGCGGCGGGGTGCACTCCCGCTGCTCGGTCCCAGCGCCTGCCAACCTAGCAGTTCGAAAGCACCTCCGGGTGCAAGTAGATAAATAGGGACCGCTTACCAGCGGGAAGGTAAACGGCGTTTCCGTGTGCGGCTCTGGCTCTGGCCAGAGCAGCGATGTCACGCTGGCCACGTGACCTGGAAGTGTCTCCGGACAGCGCTGGCCCCTGGCCTCTTGAGTGAGATGGGCGCACAACCCCAGAGTCTGTCAAGACTGGCCCGTACGGGCAGGGGTACCTTTACCTTTTACCCTAGGAGAGGGGGGAAAGAGAAAATTAATTAAGTTGGAGAGATCCAGAAAAATGTGGTGCTACTTCCACATATGCATGGGAACCTCTAAGCTCTCCCTTTTGATGGAAGTTCCTGTGTCTCTCAAGAAGTCCTTTCCCCAGGGTTGGAGGTCTTCTGGAATTCCACCCAATGAAAGGCTAAAACCAGCCCAATCAGCCTAATGAAAGTATACCAAAGTGATCTACTACCCTTGCTTAAAAGACAGCCAAGTGTCCTTTGCACTTAACATTTAGGCTGAAGCCCCATGTACACTTTGACATAATAAGCAGTAGATAAATACTTTACATAAAACAAACGAATAAATAAATATGACATTGCACCCTAGAAATCCATGCCATAGTTTTTGGCAACACTGCCTACCTGCCTGAAACTTCCTCTTCACAGTAGTATTAAGAAATGTTTGTCCTTCATTTCAAGATAATTAAATGTCTAGTTCAAAATGAGCATTGTAAATTATAGAGCTGCACATTTTAATTGATTAATTAATGTGATTAATCAATTAAAGCTTTCATAGTCATTACAAATAACCTCCCATTATCTGATTAATGGGTGCTAGGTGCTCTTACATATTTTTGTGTGATTTGCTGAGCTATGGGCCATTTAATGGTCTCTGGGGTTGCCATGTGTCCTCTTTTTCCAGGACATGTCCTCTTTTTTATGATGAGAGTTGTCACAGAGATCCATAGAAGTAGAAGTTGGCAAATGTCCCCTCTTTTTTGCTCTTCAAAATATGGCAATCTGCTTTAGTTTTTGTTTTAGTTTTAGTTTTTGCCCAATCCTCTTTAGATAGGTGGACGCGGATGGTGCTGTGGGTTAAACCACAGTGCCTAGGGTTTACCGATCAGAAGGTCGGCGGTTCGAATCCCCATGATGGGGTGAGCTCCCATTGCTCAGTCCCTGCTCCTGCCAACCTAGCAGTTTGAAAGCACCCCAAAAAGTGCAAGTAGATTAATAGGTACCGCTCCGGCGAGCAGGTAAATGGCATTTCCATGTGCTGCTCTGGCTCGCCAGAAGCAGCTTAGTCATGCTGGCCACATGACCCGGAAGCTGTACGCCAGCTCCCTTGGCCAATAAAGCGAGATGAGCGCCGCCACCCCACAGTCGGCCACAACTGGACCTAATGATCAGGGGTCCCTTTACCTTTACCTTTAGATAGGTGCTTCCACACTTCTTCCATACTGCTCCAAATATTTCCCTGAAGAAACTCTCTCTTAATGTACTTATAGGCATGCACCCTAGGTTACAGCCTCTGTTCTCTCTTTTCTATGAGATCTTCTAATGACCTTTTATCTGCTGTGTATATGCTGTTTTCAGATTGATGGTTTTACTTCTCAGTCCTGTTGGTTTGTACGGTGTTCATTCAATTATCAACTTTTATTATTCTAAGCTCCCTTGAGGCCATTTTACAGTTAAGTGGCATGGCATACATTTTTATAAACAAATGGTACACTTCTTATTTCTACAGAAGTCATTTTCTTTTTTTAAACAAGGTACAAGCACTCCCTTTCTCTCTCCACCCCGATTTCAAGTATTTAGAAATTTTATATCTTTACCATGACAATCATATGCATGCCTGTTCTTAAGTAAGAGCCACTGAGTTCAACAGGCCTTGATCTTAGGTAGGTGTGCTGAGGTCAAAGGCTGCAATCCTTTATTCACTAACATGAGCGCAGTGAACCCCGCTGAGCTTACTGTTGAATAGACATTAATTGGATTGCACTGTTAGCTGCAAGAGGGTATTAATCTATGCACTTTCTCTTATCTGTCTTGTCTCTAGGTGTAGGTCGTTGTCCAAGGTCAAAAAGACAGTGAGATCCACATCTAAGCCAAGGAAAGTTGAGTGATTTATGCAATAATTAATTCACATTTGCTAAATATACATAGCCTACTGTCAGGGAACTGCCATTGGAGCCAGAGGGAGAGAGAGGGCTCCAGAGGGATTCCGGAGAGCGTCCTGGGATGGGGAGAAGCAGCCCATCTTCTGGGGAAGGAAATCATCGTAGCACCAGTGGAGAAGGGGGGCAGATGGGGGAATCGGTGAGGCGGTCCCATGACTCCTCGCCGGGGACCAGCGGGGAGAGCATGGGTCCTCCGCTGCCCACACCCTCCTTGCGCAGAAGGCTTCATCGCAGGGAGAGTAGGCGGAGACTAGGCGTCAAAGAGCTTCTTTGCTGGAAGAAGTTCAAGAAACGCCCACTGACGGATTCTGCCAGTGATTGAGATAGCCACGGGCGAGTGGCTGTCCGGACGGAAAAGGTTCACTCAGGCAACCCAGCCAGGTGTGGTGCCAGTTTACGCACGAGCAACCCCTAGAACCATTACACCTACATATCAGTCGGCTGAAATTGCCCAATGATTGTCCCATGTTGGGCAGTATGAGACCTATTTCAGCTTTGTAAAAGCGCAGAAAGCTGTTTTCTAATTGGTGTAATAGAAAGGAGGTGTTCACAAATTCCCTCTGCTGTTGTAAAATAATTGCCACAGAACTACTTGTGCCATCTTTAAAAAATGCCTGTAATTACCTTCTTTCCTCTGCAGGGGAGAAAGAGCAGGCACAAAAGAATATAATTAAGAAATTGCTTGTTTTACAGTTCAAGGGAAATCAGAATGATTGAGCTCCCTTATGAAGCGTTAAAGGGGGGGGATCAAAGATGAAAATATTGTGGGGGGTGGGGGGTGAATGTTTGTTTTGTCCACACATGCCGGCACTGAAACAAGAGAAACCCTTCTTCAAAGTGTAGCAAATGTTTGCTTACCTACTATATACATATGTTCTCATTTGATAAATGCCGCTTAGACTAAGAAAAATGGCAGTCGGCAGCAAATACCTCTCTGTGTGGCGCAGAAGAGAGAGAGATTGCAAAGGCAGTTTTCAAGTCCTTATCTGTAAAGGAAAAGAGATGATTGCCTTAACCTTTGTTATCAGTATGAGGCTTGCTTTAATGCTCATAAAAGCTCAAAAGGACTTAAGAAGGCAGGGCTACAGGAGCTGGATTTTTCTGGCAAGTGACTTGCTCTTGAACAGAGAAACCTCTACGAAAACATAGAGAGCACACACTTTAAATACAGTGAAACAGTGCCTCTCAGAGGTTACCTCTCACAGTATGTTGCTATCACACAGAGCATAAATTTCAGGAACGTTATGTCTGCGACAAAAGGGATGGCATCACACAACCAGGCCACAAGAGTGCATTGGAGGGGTTTTTGCTGATTCAGATCTGACCTAGAAACAACAGTAATTAGGCCTTAATCATAGAGTTGGCAGTTTGATGCTGGAAACCTCATAGCTCAGTAAAATTTCTTCATGCTTTGGGGGATAAATTGCAGCCTCATATAGCTAGCATGTGTAGCTCTAGTTAATGCATTAAGGGGTTAAGACCACAAAGTAAGCTGTTGTTGTTAAACTTGTCTAGGTCAAGAACCCTCTGGTGAAGAAGGAAGAGGAGTATCTTTGTTCACTCAGTCTACCATTACAACTCTGTGTGTAATTGAATTCTAGACCAGGAGCTCCAGGCACAAACCGTGTGTTTAGAAACTTTACCTACCATATTTTGTATCCCAAGATTTCTACCTGTGTTTTCCTTTCTGCTGTATGGAAAGATGCAGGAAAGTTTGTAAGTAAAAGGCATTTAAACTTATCACACTGTGTGGTCTGTTCACTGTAAAAGGGGGCAGAAAGGAGAAGTGCTGTAAGAGTCAAAATAAGATATTTAAAAGGTCTAACAGCCTATATTCCCTATATTTTTCAAAAGAAAAATAAAACCTACTGTTGGGGCTCTCCCTGACTGGAGAGTGTGTTTAGTTCCACATTTTATATCTAAGGCTCCAGAGAATTCTTTGTAACCAAACAAATTTATTTATAGCACATAATAACCAACACAATTCACTTTTCAGCATTAGATCTCTCATTTTCCTCTCTTTATGCTTTAATAATAATAATAATAATAATAATAATAATAGTAATTTGAACTCTGTCTCCTATCCTTGTAAAAAAATTAATGCATTGTAGCCATGTGATGGGGCTTGTAGTCACATTTTTATTTTAGTCATAGTAATTTCACAGTACTTTCCTGTCTTTTTTACCTTTGGAACAGGCATGCAAACTGAGCTGGAATAAACAGATTAAAAATACATCCCAGCCAGTCTTTCTATAGAGCTAGCAATTTTTGCCATGCATTGAGCTGAATTTGACTGTGTCAAGTAGTTTAACCCTACTTTTCTCACCAGCATCCCTTGTTGTGTCGGGGTTGGGGGGCTGGGAGCTATATGGGAGCTTAGCTACACTAACAGGCCTGGTGACGATTTTATCTTCAAGCACAATCTCCCTTCCTTCCTTCTAGCAGCTCTCAAATTGTGACGCCTTAAAAGGCTTTCAGCAAGGTGACCTCAGACTTCTTCCATGTCAGGATCACTTGGCATGAACATGTCATGTTATGTGAAGTTGCAGGATAGGTACTGACTGGAAGCAGCATGGCCACCCTAGAACTTTTGCAGGTGCGGACAATATTGAAAGTAGGGTTGCATACGACTGTCCCAATAGTATTGAAAGAACGTGATTGTACAGGTAAATGATTACCTTTACTCTCTCCAAAATGCAACTTTTGCAATCAGCAAAACGGTGCCTAAAGAATTCGCTCACATTTGGGGGCATTCTGCATCAGTTAATGAGACAAGAAAGTGCATTCAAGAATTATCAAAGGGGAGATGATATTTTAGGCAAATTCTCAAGGGAGTAGTGCAGAGTTTTCTAGTGCCTACCTTACCCAGTGGGTATCTGTCAATGTCCTTCCTTTTACTTCACAGATCAATCTAGAAATTTGCAGTCTGCAGCCTTACTGTGTGCTCATTTTCCTGAAAAGTTTATTACATCCTTAGCTAGGCTTCATTTAAGTACAGGAAGGCAGGGCTGCTGCTCACAGTGTGGTAGCTGTTTGTTGTTGTTTAAAAAGATGAAATTTTTGTTTTACCTTAGTGTGGAAATAATTTTTTTTAAGGTAAAAAGGAAGAACTTCTCTTAAAAACAAAATCATCTCACACATTTGGTAACCAAGTTGAAACTCAGGGGAAGACGTTGTGACCTAGCTCCTTACATGAGGTTTTCTCAGATGAGGAGATGGTGCAGCCAAAGCAGCTATAGAGTGCTAGAGGAATATTTACTGGAAAGAAATACAGCCCACAGACAGCCACCACCCATGGCCCCATTACAGCAACAAAGCAAAATCATCCCCAACTCCATCAACATTCTGAAGAAATTCTAAAGCAATCTGAGAATGAGACGAAAATAGAAGCCTTGTTTGCAAGACAATATCTCTTTAGAGAAGCTCAAGGACTGATTTCAGCACTAGGGTGAATGTTTAGCAAAGCCTTAATCCACTGCTTGTAACAAAGAGCTTCATCAGAAGAGTCCTCAAGAAAAAAATATGAAAATCCATCAGAGCACTTCACTGATAGTTTCAATTTAAAAGGCCACCACTTGAAACTGCATTGTCAAAGGTGAATAGACAACATGGCAAACCACTTGCAGGTAGTAATTTCTCACTGAGTTGGCTGCTACCATGTGGCTTCTCATGCCACAAGCTAGAATACTTCATGGAAACATTTAAACAACCAAATACCACTAAACTGATTCAACACATGGAGCAGCCATTAATGAAATAACACTTTTTGAGGTGGCCATTTTCTGTGAAGCACACGTGCTTTTGGACAGCTTCAATGATGAATTATTCCCCAGAAAGATGTCATTTATGTGCAGAAAAACAACCTGTCTCTGATGACACACTCCCCATTGCTCTTGCCCACTCAATATTCAGCATGGGCATATGCAAATGGGTGATTATAGCAGAGCTGGTTTTGAAAGACAAAGCAAAGTCTGATGGGCAAAAAGAGAGAGTCTCTTCCTTTCCCCTCTCCTAAATTTTACTCATTCATCTCTGCTTTCCAAGAAGAAACGACAAAGAGAAATATTTATGTGTATTTTAATTGAATTCATATTAGAGAAACTTATTAGGATGACAGATCCTTCTCAAGAAATAATTGTCAAGGGCTCTGCAATGTCACCTAGGTTGACAGTGTCCCATAATACGGCAGGTATTTGTGAGTCATCCCTGCCAGCAACCATCTGGTTAAAAAACAACAACAAGCTGTCCTTGAATGTATGCACTCCCCTCTTCCTCTCCTATTAACAATGAGTGGCCAGTGACTCCTCTAAGAGGAATGAAACACAGGCTGTTTTGTGTGTGTGAGGAAGGGAGAAAGGGTGTTTCCTTGCTAGGTTGGAGTGCATATATACCAGATATTTAATGTGCATTTAAAGCATATTTCATCCTAAAGAATCTTGAACAACAGAAGCTTTTTTAAGGTGGTGGGAATTGTAGCTCTGTGGGGGTAAACTACAGTTCCCGTGATTCTTTCGGGGGTATGTGCATTAAATGTATGGTGTGTACACAGTCCAGGTTAATTAAGTGTAAGATCATTTGATATCCCGATCAGATCTCATCCAAATACCACTTTATGGCTGCTGTGTGTGTTTCCAAGAGAAGGTTGGATTTACTGCAGCAGCAACTGCTGGGTGGCATGTTGGGGAAACAGCATCTGCCTTGAGAGAAAAAGTAATGATATGTTCAGAACATTGTTTTTACTGATATCATATTCATATATCTGGCAGAATTTGAGTTTCTGGCTGAAACAAACCTACAGCCTTAAAGGGCCTTTCAACATGAGATGTATACAGGGGGAAAGAAATGTGACAACTTGCCTTCCATTGTTATTCAGAAATGTCTTTATGGGTGATCATCCGGATACAATCAAAAAGGTGAATTACTAGCCCAGATGGTCCTCCCTGCATCTACATTCATGATGTTCACTCTACCTCCTTGACTGTACGACTGGAGAACTAGGTGCCTTCATGGTGCCATCAGCTCGTTTATGAATGTCACAGAGGCTTTCCCATAAATTTCCTGTACATTTAAAACTCTGGTACTCTAAGCAGTTGCTCCAGCAGATGTTCTGATGATTTTCCTGAAGCCTTTGCTGTGCATTGTGCTCTGAGCAATGGGACGCCTGGCATAAAAAGAGCTCAATGTCACAACTTTTTGGCACCCTCACCTGAAATGTTGCTTGCAGTTAGCACCGGGCGTGGGTGAGTGGGTGGCATTTTATTTCTAAACTTCCATTTTGCTGCACCTTCACTCAGCCTTGATAGTGTTTTGACACAGTGGTGCCAACTTGAATCAAATATTGAAGGGGGGCAGGTAAGCCCTGCCCCACATAATCGATCACATGACACAGTGCATGCACATCATTTGAAAGGAAATGTCCGTCAACTTGAGGGAGGGGGACCCTCAAATATTTTATTGGGGGGGGCAAAGACCCCTTGGCCCCTAGAAGTTGGCTCTTATGTCTGAACATGTGGGACTTACAATGTGAAGTCATGCCATCAAACACATGCCAGGCAAGATGAGTGGGTGGGGGCAGAGGTTTGGGTGGATTATATAAGCCCGGTGATTCCTTCTATACCATCCAGTTCACAATCATCTCATTGCAGTGCAGAGGGTGGCCAATACAGAGAAGGTGTAGTTGGGCAGTAGCCTTTTAAAGGTGATGGTATTGGAGTTGTGGAAGAGCTATTGGTGACTTGGTGGTGATGCAAGCAGGATACCAGACCCACAAGAGAATACTGGGGCGGGGGGCAGCTGTGCAGCTGTGAGGTGCCACATGCTTGTCTATGCACCAGCAGGGTACCACATTTTGAAAATAATAAGAAGTAAGTACACTATATTAGTACTGAATGGGGCCAGAGGAAAAAGTGGGTGGTATAATGGATGTGACACTTCCTTTTCTACACAAAGACATACCAAAGTCAGAAGGTTCTTTGCATGCATGCCTCTTTCCATCCAGGCAAGAAAGAAGGCACATTTCAGCTAGGGAAAAGCACTTGAGAAGGGTGTAGAGCAGGGTCCATGAGGGATGTGGCCTGAGGAGAGGTGGACAGTCCTGAGGGCCAGATAAAGTATTATAAAGGACCACTTTCAGTCCCTGCACCAGCCATGACTAGTTTTCTGATAAAGGAGCACCCATTAGTGAGCAGGATGTGTGTTTTCCTCTTGAAAGTTTAATTCCACGGATATGACACTCTTGTGTCTTTTGTTAGATCACTCTAGACTGGTTGTTGATAAGAAACCGTAGCTTCTGAGAGCCGGGAAAGTAATTACTGATTATTTGTTCTTCCCAAGTCATGTTTCACAGAGCTTCCTGACTTAAAACTACCTTTATAATGGTTACTGTACTTGACTTTGAACAGAGCAAAATAAATTAAACCACTGTTGGCTGTGAACTGTAATGAACTCACAACATAATCAGAATGCAGCACAGTGTGTTTGTTTGTTCTTTGTACAAAGAGGAGAAAGTAGTTTCAATCTGATGAAACCACAACCCAAGAAAGGAGGGTGTGAAAGCATATAGCATCCAGAATCCATAAGGACATAAGAAAAGCCTTTGAGGGAGACAGAAGTCTATTAAGGAAAATAAGGAATTAAGAATATGGTTTTGTTTATGTTTATGTTTATGTTGTTGTTGTTGTTTTAGTATTTTAGTTAATACTGTGTGTGTGTGTGTGTGTGTGTGTGTTAAGTTTGAAAACTAATAAAAAGCATAAAAAAAGAAAGAAAAACCTTGTTGGTTCAGGCCAAAAGCCCATCTAATAATAATAATAATTTTTATTTATACCCCACCCTCCCCAGCCAAGGCTTAGCTCAGGACGGCTAACAAGCAATAATAAAAACAAGTTGAATGAATACAACTTAAAAACAAAATTAAAATACAACATTAAAATATTGAAACATTAAAATATTAAAATGTAGCCTCATCACAGGAGGAGAAAGGAAAAGAAAAAAGAAAGAGGGGGAGGGAATCAAACTGGCTCCAAGCCAAAGGCCAGGCGGAACAACTTTGTCTAACAGGCCCTGCGGAAAGAAATCAGATCCTGCAGGGCCCTGGTCTCATGAGGCAGAGCATTCCACCAGACCGGAGCCAGAGTTGAAAAGGCCCTGGCTCTGGTTGAAGTTAATCTAACTTCCTTAGGGCCCGGGACCACTAGGGTGTTGCTATTTATGGACCTTGAGGCTCTCCGTGGGGCATACCGGGAGAGATGGTCCTGTAGGTACGCAACATCCTGTTCTAACAGTGGCTAAACAAATGCCTATGAGAAACCCACAGGCAGTTCCAGAGAGCAACAGCACTCACTCCACTTACGAAGACCAGAAACTGCTATGCAGATGCATTCTGCCTCCAGCAGTTGGGGTAAAACGTAGCCATGTTGGCTAGGAGCTTATGCACTTCTGCTTAGGCAAGGTGCTCCCCAGTTACTGACAATTCTCCTGGCGCTTGGGATACAGCATGAATGTCAAAAGTTAACAAATTATATGAGGGTTGCAGAAGGAAAACAGCAAGTAGAAATCTATCCAGCCCAAGTGGTTTATTTTATTTGGTTATGGGTTAAAGAAGCGGAATAGGTTTAAATTAGAATGGTTTTGAGAAAGCTGGCCTACTTTTCATTTTAAGGGTAATATAAATGAGTGATAATGCAGTATATTTTAAGCTAATGAAGCACTTGTCTTGGAAGAAAAACTAGAGCTATTTGAACTTATGCATTATTCCTTATGAAAACAGTAAATTTCCTACTATTTTTATTACTGAACCAATCCAAACTGCCCTTCCTTCAAGCTGCTGTTACCCACGGAGGGGGAAACAATAAAGTCAAAATAAGAGTGCTGTCATGGGCTTTCCCCCACCTTGCTGTTAATAGCATGGCCATGTGAATTATTTGAACCAGCACAGAGATGTATGGATAGACAGATCAGGCTACTGCAATGGTACCAAAAAGCTAATAATACAAATAAATTAACCTGGAATCATGTATGATGAAGGCGAAAAAATGTAGAGGAGGAGGAGGAGGAGGAGGAGGAGGAGGAGAAGAAGAAGAAGAAGAAGAAGAAGAAGAAGAAGAAGAAGAAGAAGAAGAAGAAAAGGTATACAATTTAATTAGTATCTGTGTGAAGTTTTTTCACTTTTTAAGTCTGGTTTAATTTTGAATGTGAAGGATACAGCATTTTGTTCAGGCTCAGTTTTTCCCTTTTGTCCAAAAGGTGCATATCTGAATTCATGAAGAATGACTTCCTCAACCATCCCAAGGTATATGATGCATCTCTCTTCCCCTCCAGATGTTCCTGAACTACAACTCGCACCAACCCTAGCAAGCATGGTCAATGACCATGAGTGATGGGAGCTGCAGTTCAGGAACATCTGAAGAGCCTAAGGTGCTCCATACAGTGGCCACACAGAATCCAATATTAGGTCAAGGAGTGTGGTTTGTTCTACCGGATGGCCTGGGGAAGCTTGCAAAACATGAATGACCCTATGAATAGTTTTCCATCATCTGTATTTACATAGCCCAATCCAGATCAGTGCATCTGGTGCATCTGAAGGGCTGGCATGTAGAAAACAGAACAAACTTGTTATCTGTTGGTCCAGAGAGCAGAACAGGAACCATGTACAGAAACAGCAGGCAGATTTTGGAGAAGCATTAGGAGAAACCACTAACATCATGAACTGCTTAACAGTGAAACAAATTGCCTTGAGAGGTAGTGGGCTGCCATTCATGGGGGGTATGATTTAAGCAGAGACTGGGCATCTACATGTGAGGGATGCTGCGCTTGCAGTCTGCGATTCAGGTCCTTCACTGAGCAAGGAGGCTGGACTCGATGACTTTCAAGACCCTTCCAACGCTCTGAGTTCTGCTCTACTTTCAGGTAATAGCTGATTTCACATGGATTCCCACAAAGCCCATCTTGGCAACCTACATAATCAATAGTGGAAATGTTTTTGTATCCTTGATTGTTATAATTTGTCTTGCATTACCTCTGCTTGAGTTGAAACAGTGCATTAAATCTGGAGACAAAACACTATACAAGTTCATCCTAACCTTGATCCTCATTAAGTGCTCTTATATACTTCCCAGTCATTATCTCATTTGCATCTCAAAGGTTCCACACCTTCAGTAAATGAACTGCTGCCTAGTTGTCTTTTCACATTATGCTACAACACTACATACATATTGTGGGAGCTGAGGATCACCTTAGCCTTCATCAGGACTCAACAGGTGTTTGCATCATTGGTGTTCCAGCAGATGAATCTGTCAGAAAATCTGCTAATGTAGGGTTAAAATTGTGTCATAAATCTATCTATTTTATGTTTCCTCCAGACTCTATTGTCGAAGCAGTTTAACTTGCTGTACAAATGTCATTTGTACCATAGGGAGCTTTAGACCTTTGAATGCCAAAGAACACTCCATTATTTAGTACTGGCAGTAAAATAATCTTTTCAATTGCTGTTTTCTAGGGAGAAGCATCAAAGCAGAACCTTGAAAGAGAAGATGCCATCTTTTTTTTGTCACTCAGGAAAATTGTGAGGTAAGTGACTTTTCCCTTCATCCAATGGGACTTTGATTTTTGACCATGGCTATCAAGCTGACATATGCCATCAGTGACAGGTTTCAAAAGGTTTGTTTTTTCCTTTCCATAAACCACATTTTCTAAAAAAGAGGGCAGCCTTATCTAAGCAGGTTTTTAAAGCAATGTACATTGTTGCTTCTAAGAACTGCTCAAAGAGGATGCTTTAAAGTTCTCTAATAAGTGGAAGGCCAGAATCATTTATTCATAACTGAATTAGTGCTTTGAGGTATAAGATAAAGTTTCCAACCAAATGGACCATCCAGTTAACGCTGGGGGGCTATATCTCTTTTGTTTACAATACTTTAAGAGATCCCCCTTCTCTATATATGAAACCAGCTTCTGCCAACCTAGAAGTTTGAAAGCATACCAGTGCAAGTAGATAAATAGGTACTGCTGCGGTAGGAAGGTAAACAGCGTTTCCATGATCTCTGGCACTCGTCCCATTGTGCCAGAAGCACTTTAGTCATGCTGGCCACATGACACGGAAAGCTGTCTGTGGACAAGCACTGGTTCCCTTGGCCTAAAAGCGAGATGAGCGCTGCACCCCATAGTCGCCTTTGACTGGACTTAACATGCTCTTCTAACCAGGGCCATGTGAAGGGTGATGGGAGAGGGGGGAAAGGATCAAGGGCAGCCCCCTTTAGGGAGAAAGTGGGGACTGCGTTGCATGAACTCTCTTTGGGTTGTATGAATGGGTGAGGTGGGAAACAAGTACCCCTTTCAAACCCTTTTAGGGAGGGTCTCCTCCCTGCTTCAACAGCCTCCTCCCACCCCACCAGTTCACAGGCAGGGCTTCTTTCTCAAGCCATGTGAATTGTGGGGGCTGGGAAGCATAGCAGGCAGCATCAAGGCTCCAACCCTTGGTGAGAGGTCTGGGAAAATTAGGAGGGACTGCCGCCTCTCACCCTCACTCACACTTTAGGGAAAAGGGACCCTTATCCTTCCATAGAAGGAGAACATCTGTGTTGCAATCGAAGTTGTGTGGACTGGGGGACTGGAGAGGCAACCTGTGATGGCCTGGGAATCCGATTCAGAGGCTGAACTGGAGGAATCCCAGCCTGCACAGGAGTCCCCGCCTCCAGGGCCGGCTGAGCTGGGGCAGGGCCTTGATTCTGAAGCGCCTGCACCTGTGCCGGATCCTCAGGATCCACTCTGGCTCCGGAGGTGGTTGAGGACTCAGTGCCTACAGGTGAGTCTCCCCCTGGGTCCAGTAACCCTCCAGCCTCTCCTGAGCTGCAGAGGCTCAGGGCAGAGTGGCAAAGGGAACTGGTTTCTCCCAGGAGGAGTGCTCGCCTTAAGGCCAGGAGAGGCGGGTCTCCTGGGGGCCGGGACCACCCCTGGCCTCAGAGAAGATAAAGGCCAGTCAGCCCGGTCCCAGGTTGCGGGAGCAACGTCGTTTCGGCCAGCAACCAGTCCTGTTTCCCCAGAGTTCCTGTCCTTGCCCGGCTTCTCACTGTGGGAGCCCAAAGCAACTTCTTGAGGCAACACCTGGAGGTTTGAAACAGGGATGAGTGACATTTGTGGCCTTTCAGATGTTGCCAGACTACAACTTCCATCATCCCTGTCTATTGGGCATCTGATGAGATGATGGGAGACCGACTCCAACAACATCTGGAGGACAACCTCCTTAGCTTATAGCAGCATCCTTGCAAGGATTTGAAAATGAGAAAGAACTGTCCATATATCATAACAACCTCTCAGTGATATGTGCAGTCTTAATATTTAGCACTCTCAGCCTAACCTACCACACAGGGTTGTTGAGAAATTTAATATATAATAAATACTGTGGGGGAGGTATTCATGTATTCATACAACTCAAATAGAGTTCCTGCAATGGGACAGATAAAGAGATAGGTTCTCCTCTACTTTCTCTCTAAAAAGGGCAGCCCACATTTCTTTTTCTTTCTCTCTATCACCCTTCGCAAAACCCTGGTTAGAAGTGTGTGTATCTTAAAGTATTGTATACAGAAGAGATATAGTTCCCCAGTGTTAACTGGATGATTCATTTGGTTGGAAACTTTATCTTACACCCCCAAGCACTAATTCAGTTATGAATAAAGGATTCCTGCCTTCCACTTATTGGAGAACTTTAAAGCCTCTGCTTTGAGCAGTTATTTGATTCAACAATGTACATTGCTTTGAAAACCGGGTTAGATAAAGTTCTCTTTCTTAGAAAATTCAGGTTACTGCCTCTTTAGCCTTTAGTGCATTTTTATTGGATGTTATTAAAAGTTCCTGATTCCCAAAGGAAAACAAAGACTCCCCACCTGCAAACATGCATCAAGAGAACTCCTGGGGCAGGGATTAGTCCATAATGAGATAAAGCTTACATGTAGGGTACTCACCTTCGCAAGCTGGAGTTCCACCCCTGCTGCACTGCGTTAGCTCTGCCTGTTGCCGACCTCACGCAGAGCAGTGTCTGCAGAAACCTCCACTTGTGAGCAGCTCTCAGACAAGCAGAACATTGCTTTTCAAACGCTGCTCCCAGAAATCCTTTTCAATTTGAAGTCGTGATGGGGCAGACGTCTCCACCCACCTTTGTGAGATGCATAATTGGGTTTGGAGAAACCAATTTATCTCCCAAGCTCAGTTAGACTCCTCTCTGTAATTGACTTCCTTTGGAAAGTCATGACTGACAGCACTTTCCACTTGGTTGACATGGGAGACGACATTTGGAATGGGAAAAGGGGGTAGACATCCAGGTTGCCATAAGTCTGCAGAAACCATTTTCCAAAATGTCCCCCCCCCTCCCGGCCAGCCTCCAGTGTGAACTGTGGCATCTTCATCCATGACAGTTATGTTAAACTGTATGTTTTGGGGTTTTTCAATAAAGGATGATATCATAATCACCGAATAAATAATGGATGGACTACCAAAAATTATTTTATCTCTATCTCCATGAGATTGCTCTCTATAAGATGGCATTTTACTGAATCTAGCCCAATGTGAGACCTAGGCACAGGACACTGTCAAGCATGGCATTCTCAGACCAACAATAGTCAAAATATGAATTATTATTATTATTATTATTATTATTATTATATACCTCGCCCATCCGGCTGGGCTTCCCCAGCCACTCTGGGCAGCTTCCAACAAAATATTAAAATACAGTAATGCATCAAACACTAAAAGCTTCCCTAAACAGGGCTGCCTTCAGATGTCTTCTAAAAGTCAGGTAGTAGTTCTCTTTGACATCTGGTGGGAGGGCGTTCCACAGGACGGGCGCCACTACGGAGAAGGCCCTCTGCCTGGTTCCCTGTAACTTGGCTTCTCACAGTGAGAGAACCGCCAGAAGGCTCTCGGCGCTGGACCTCAGTGTCCGGGTTGAACGATGGGGGTGGAGATGCTCCTTCAGATATACTGATATAATAAGGATGACATTGAATTGTGCCTTGCCCAGGGCTTTCTTGGGCCCTGTGCTGTTGGCAGATGTGGGAGCAAGTAATAGAGAAGGAGAAGCTGACTACAAAGCTCATTGGACTGTATCACTCAGCCTATCAATGTGTACTAAGTAGATCAGGTATATTGAAAGGCACATCCAATCCCTGACATAAGATAATCAGCCCCAAAGATGTGACTAATTGTCCTCTAACAATAGATATTTGTTGTGTAGAAACCTGCTATGGAAGGGACAGATAATTTAGTTTGCACTGAATTTACTACCTGACAAAGACATGAAATACATTTATGGTGATGTCAGAAGAGGAGAGATGCTTATTTCTGCACTGATTCTTTGTGACAAATTTATGCAATGCAGGTGCTATACTTTATTCACACTGGAGTTAAAAATAGATTTGTAGCAATTTATAAATACATGTTGAATCAGGAGGACACGGGCAACTCTGTGCAAATAAACCGGGAGGAAATAATTCCTCTGGAATGGACTGAAAAGTCATGTAACAGATCTGAGCTCCCCATCTAATGGCTTCATGAGAAGAGTTATGTGCTTCAGTGACGGATTCTTAGAGCAGGTGGATGCTTAAAACCTCAGCACTTTTCATTTTAAATGGTTCCTCTTATTGAGACAGATACAGAAATGTTTTGTAATGACATAGGAATACTCGGCACCTTCCAAATTATGTTCGCTATAAACATTGCTCAAAATATCTGCTTGCCAAAACTACATGGAATATTGTATTTTCACAGGCCTCCGAGCTAATGGGTCAACTGCAACAGTGAAGGCGGTAACCGATATGGTTATGTGAATGTCGCAGGCATCTGTTTTATTTATTTGCTTATTTACTTCCATTTATGAGTCGCTTCTCATAAACTATCTTGAAGTGATTTCACAATAAAAACATCAGCGGCAAAAACAATTGTGCCATTTCATTAAATAATAAAAAAACACCCTGTAAAAAAACACTTTCCTATGTAAAAACAATTTAAAACGATTCCAGATGAAAAAGCAACTTCAGATTCAGTGCAGGCACAGACCGGAATAAAGATCTCCACTTAAAAGGCTGGTTGAAAAAGGGAGGATCTCAATAGGTGCCCAAAGGAAAATAGAAACAGCCCCTGTGTGATAGGTACCTGGAGAGAGTTCCAAATGCTGGGTGACACAACTTATACCATAAACATGCCTCTGGATGAGAGAGTGCCTGTCGGAGGCCCTCTACTGCAATTGGGTATATAAGAGGAGAAACAATCTTTTAGGCATTTGGGTCCCAGGCTGTTCTATCCATGAAAAGAAGGTCTCAGTCTTCAGTAAGGCCTTGGGTGCTGCTGCATTGTGTCCCAGGCATCCAGGACTTGTGAAATTTGTAATCTCCACATGATCTCTTTCACCCCGCGCGCTCCTTTTCCTCGCCATGCAAATGAACTTCTTGTCCTCCTTTAGCTTACATCTCACATCCCCTTTCTCTAATGCTGATGATGCATTCTGTAGTTACCACCTGGGTCAAATAAATAAATATTGACATTTCAGTCTTTCGTTCTTTACCACTCCAAATTCCTTTTGACAGTAATTGAAATCTCCGATGTTAAGCGCATTCTTGATCAGAACTTACGTGGCATTATCCAGTAGATAATATCCAGGCTCTTTTGACTTGGAAATGGATGGATGGATACACACACACACACACACACACACACACACCGTATAAATAGTCAGGTATCCAGTGGCGGAGGAACCCTCTCCGGCACCCAGGGCGGGGCAGCCTGTACGGAGCATGCATGTGCAGCATCCGTGTGCGTGCACTCCATATGGAATGCTGCACATGCACAGTCCATATGGGATGCCACACATGCACACTCCATATGGGCTGCCGCTTGTGTGCAGTGGCTGTACAGGCTGCCACTTGCACAGCATCCATATGGGCTTTTGCTTGCATGGAGACCGTACGGGCTGTAACGCGAGCAGCATCCCATACGGAGTGTGCATGTACGGCAGCCCGTATGGACGCCATGCAAGTGGCATCCTGTATGGACTGTGCATGTGCGACATCCTGTACGGAATTGCACGAGCGGCAGCCCGTACAGGCGCTGTGCAGGAGGCAGCCCATACGGACACCCGTATGGATGGCACATGAGAGCAGCAGCCCGTCCAGACTGTGCATGCCCTTGGCCGCTCTACAACTAGGGGGAGGCAGGCGCCATCTTCTCACCCACCCAGAGTGGCACCCGGGGTGAACCACCCCCTCCACACACCCCACTTTGTACGCCCCTGCAGGTATCTTGAGAACACTCGGGAGATAACTGACAGGCAACCTGCATTGCTTACAGGTCCAAAGTCTTTGACTAAAGATAGTCCAAAGCATTCTGCTACTTGAGACAGAAAATGCCAAATGCACCCTTTCATCACAACAATAACAAGTGAAGTACTCAATCTGCCACCTGAGATTGCTCCCTTACCCTACATAATGGTGGGTTTGGAGCCACTCGTATGTGGGTTGTGGTCGTCCTTTCAGTACTCCTTAAAAGGAAGGAGAGAGAGTTATGCCAGCCTAGGCAGGATACCCCAACACTGAAAGTTGAAAGACATGGAGTGACCAATTGTGCAGCACTCACCATCTTCTACCCTTCAAAAACCTCTAGCCATCAACATACTATTGTTTTATTGTGTGGCATGAACCAGAGGCCTGGCAGCTTACGCAGCCAGCCGGGTCATTGCTTCTCTTTTCAGCAGCACGCCTAAAAAAACAATTTAAAACTTATCTTAAAATGAAAAATCCTGGTGGGCTTCCAAGGCCCACAGGGCCTGGCCTTTGTGGTGTTCACGCTGACTTGGATGGTTTCATAGGACTCTTGCTTCACTGGCACTTGGTGTCAGTGTTAGCAGGAACTACTAGCAAAAGGCTGTGGCTCCAGCAGCCCTGCAAGGCTGATGATTAACACCTTGCACCGATGCTGGGGCCACAAAGTTCCATTTCATGTAGTGTGTTTGTTTCCATGCCACAGCTTGCCTGGTCAGCCTGCTATATAAAGGACTGCAATCTATTCACCTGTTTGTGCACCATGAAGATGAAAACCAGGGGCGAGGAATCTTTTTTCAGGGTCAGCCTTTGGGGGGGTGGAGCATACCAGTGTTGAACAGAGCCACAGGTAAAAGTTGGTAGGACCAGAGATAATGCCAAGTGGAGCAATGAGTGTGAATTGTACTTTTCCAGCAATGCAAAAGGCAGACGTCTCTATATCTATGCAAACATTACAGCTAGTCAAAAGGAGGAAGGATGGAACAGGGTCAGTGAAGGATGTCCCCTAGAGAGATGGGTGTGGCTAGAGGAGGGGACCTAGGGAGAATCACAAAGGCCGAACAATTGGAGGACATTTGGCCTGAGGTTCTGCACCCCAGTGTATTACATTACTACAAATAGACGCTCACAAATTATTACAATCCTGGATTATTCACAGCCTTTTAAAAATGTACCATCAGCATGGAACTCACATTGGACCTCTGCTATTTGTCTCCACTGATCATAAAAACCCACCTTGTCACCAGACAGATAAAAACATTTTGAGCCTAAAACTACATTACCCTTCTCAGATTTCTCAGTGCGCTCCAACTAGACATAATTGTGGCCTTCACTTCATCATATATGTAGTTCTCAAGTCTGGCAGGAATACAAATTCAGAAAACAACAAGATATTATTTTCTAGGCAAATGCAGCCTAAGGACTCATCAAGAATTCACTTTTGACTTATAGTTTAACATGTAAGAAAAATGATGCCCCAAATGGGAGTTCTGGGGCACTGAAATTAACCATTCTGGGGCTATCATGTTTCCGGCCTCTTTATTCCATTTACATGTCGAATAACCGTATCTATCTACCGCAGAAACTCTGTTAGAATTATGTTTGCTCTCCCTGATTGGATTTGAAATGAAAAGTTGTCTCTCTCCATGGACTGATTCCTTTCACTGTCTAATCAACAGCATGGCCAGAATCCCAATTATAGGTTAGGGACTTGATGAATCTCCTTCAAGAATATTAATTTAATGGCTGAAATGCCAGCCAATAGAGTGAATGTATTATATTGGTCTTTGCTTCGGGGAACTGCATGCTGGTCTCTTTCTTTTAGAGTAAATCAGCCTTGAAAACAAAACTACAATGAATAAAACTATACACTCTATTCATTCTATAAAAAGGTAAATAATCAAAATGGAGAGAACGAGATCTGGGTTGTTGTTTTAAACAAAACTCAATCACATGATGATATTAAAAGCAATGGTGTGTCCTGTTTTAAATGACTCTTGAGTCTTAGGACATACCCACATATGAAAGTGTGTTAACATCTTTTCTAGATTATAGTTCTGCTCTCATTCATCTCGGAGTGTTTTTAAAAATGTTAGGGCCTGATTCATATATCATTACCAGGGATTATTATTATGAGAATGAGCAAATGGGAACCTTGGGCTCTCAGGGGTGCAATTCCCATCAGTATTGTGGCTGGGGAGGGAAGGGTTAAACTGTCTCTCCCTGTGCATTGCATTCCTGATGCAAATCCCCTCCAACTTATTATTAAGAAAAAAAGAGAAATATTACGCACTAAACATTTAAAATGCAGACAGCAAGGATTTTTGTATGATTAGCCCTCCTGACCCATCCCTTCCCCCTAGAATTTCAGAAATTGTCTGCCCTTCCTCCTGCAAATGCCCCAAAATAGCATCTGAAAATATCTCCTCACCTCTAATCTCAGAGCATGGATTGCTTGCAGCCTCAGAAGACCCAATGAATCTCCCTCCGTGCATACGTTGCCCATCATTATAAGGGATCATTTTCTATTGTCAAAAATGAGTAAATAATACTTGTAGGCAAAGTTGTTCATGTACTGCTCCAGTAATTATTATTTTTCTAAATTTTTTAGGCACATCTGCACAAAACCACTGAGTCAGGACTAAGCCTTTTCAGAATCCAAATCCTCTTGGACAAATGTCAGTGTGTATTGCAGTTGATTTCAGCAAATGTTTCTGCTTCTGTAAATCACTGCTCTAAAGTCAAAGAGCCAACCAGGAGACTGAACACTGTAAGGAGTTGATGAGTAGTTAACAGAGCAATCGAAAGCCTGGGGAAAGAAGAACCATAAGCAGATGAGGCAAACTAGGCCATCTCCTGCTCAGTGCAGAAAAATTGGCAACAGAGTACTTCCAATGGATATTCTTGTAGGCCTCCAACCAGCAGCAGTTGGCATGGTGGGCTGTTGATGCTCACCTGACCTCCTGACAGCTGAGTCTCTGCTGCTTACCAGGGCAGGGAGTGGTAAGGGTGAGGCAGTGGGGAGATTATGAAATGCTCTCCCCAAGGAGGCTCACCTGGTGCCTTCGTTACATATATTTAGGTGCCAGGGAAAAACTTTTCTCTGCATCCAGGTCTTGGGCTTATTTAACATTCCATGGCCTTGCAAATGTGTTTATGGGAGGGGGGGTTATTGGTTTGTTTTTGTTTTATTATGTATTTTGTGTTCTCGCTTTGTATTTTTTATGCTATGAACCGCCCTGTAAATAATAATAATATAGGCAATCCTGCTCCCTGCAAGCTGGCTATTTAACTGAATGCTAAAATAACTACTTGGCGATGGTCGTAAACATGTGGCTGATTCAGCTCACCTTACAGTAACACATGTGTTGATTTGATTGTCTGGCAGTGTCAAACTGAAATGCTTGCGATGATTATTTTCTGGGAAAGCACTGAAATGTGTGGACTGTAATTTGCCCCTTTCTCAAGCAATGGATGATAGATGAGTAATGTTGCATCGGGGTGAGGCACTCAACACATCACTAATGCTTTCAGAGAAAGTAACTCCACAGGCTTCCTGAGAAATCAAGAAACACCAGTGTGGCCTGGAGAAAAGTGAAACAGTGATTAGGTGAAACTCTCAGTGCAATAATTTCTGAGAAGAGATATCAAGTAACCCTGTGCATCATCTTTGGCTGCTTCTTCCCACCCTTATTATCGCTCTTTCATTTGCATGAAACAAAACATGGTGCTTCCTTCAGAGTGCTTTGATTACAAGACAAATCGAGCATGGAGAAAGATGGTTTCAGCCTGATAAAATTCTCACGAAGCTGAGGGCTCTTTATATCATAACCCATTATCACACCACACTTGAACTTTCTCATCCTGTGGCCACACCTGTTTGAGTACTTATCCATTAAGGACATCGTGGCTCCCAATAAAAATCATTGCTTCTAGCCCAAGACTTTGGCATATTGGCTTGTTAGCAAGGGACAAGAAGCTAAATGGAACGTTCTCCTCACTGACAAGTAATAAATGTGAGTGCATGGATGTAACCTTCTGTCCACTGTCATAGATTAGCTATAGGCATAGGGCTATAATCAATTAAATCTTTGCTCTAGCAGAAGGCAGTGCAATTACAGTGGTACCTCGGGTTACAGACGCTTCAGGTTACAGACTCCACCAGAAATCGTACCTCGGATTAAGAACTTTGCTCAGCGGCAGCGCAGCGGCAGCACAGCAGCAGCGGCAGCGGGAGGCCCCATTAGCTAAATTGGTGCTTCAGGTTAAGAACAGTTTCAGGTTAAGAACAGACCTCCAGAACAAATTAAGTTCTTAATACAGGTACCACTGTATTTTTGTTGGCAAGCAACTAAAATATAGTGGTACCTGTATTAAGAACTTAATTGCCAACAAAGGTCCATATAGTTAAAGCTGTGGTTTTCCCAGTAGTGATGTATGGAAGTAAAAGCTGGACCATAAAGAAGGCTGATCGCCGAAGAATTGATGCTTTTGAATTATGGTACTGGAGGAGACTCTCGAGAGTCCCATGGACTGCAAGAAGATCAAACCTATCCATTCTGAAGGAAATCAGCCCTGAGTGCTCACTGGAAGGACAGATCGTGAAGCTGAGACTCCAATACTATGGCCACCTCATGAGAAGAGAAGACTCCCTGGAAAAGACCCTGATGTTGGGAAAGATTGAGGGCACCAGGAGAAGGGGACGACAGAGGACGAGATGGATGGACAGTGTTCTCGAAGCTACCAGCATGAGTTTGACTAAACTGCGGGAGGCAGTGGAAGACAGGAGTGCCTGGCGTGCTCTGGTCCATGGGGTCACGAAGAGTTGGAAACGACTAAACAACAACACAATATTTTTGCTACTGCAACAGGACTCCCCGCCCCCGCCCCTTCATCCACCCTCCCCAAATCTGCTGCAGAGGGTCAGGAGAATCCCCCCAGAACAGCAGGTGAGGGGACGAAGTGGGAAAGTGCTATTAGGAATCGTTGCTCTGGCATGTTGCCTCCACATGGCAACAATTGTTGCAGGTCCCATTTGTCCATGAACTGTATTCAACATTGCGCTAAGGAGATTGTTCCATCAGCACAGGTTGTTGCCTTGTGGAGGGGGATTCCAGTCACTCCACTCCATTTCAGTGCTCTTCACCCTCTCTTTTATTCCCCCTCTCCAAAAAACAGGGACCACTCCAAAAACCAGTGCTCAGGGACCACTGAGCATGCATGGTCTCACTGATTTCCCCCCAAAAAACTTTTTTTTTTAAAAAAAGAAAAAGAATGTGCACGGATGGTAATGTTTTGGTTACATAAACAACAGCCCTTACAGCCTTTATGTCAGAAAGAGAGGAAATTATATAGCAAAGGCCTTTTTTTCTGCTATGCAAACTAGGGGGGGGGGGAATTCTGCTATTCAATGGGGATTAAGTTTCACTGGTGAGAATCCCATTATTTTCAACCTCTTGGAAGACATAATTTTAAAAGCACTCCCTTTTAGATGGGAACCGAGAAAAAAACATTGTGGCTGAATAGTGGAGAAGCACTTTGAATCTTTAGAATTTGAGGTGAGGAAAATAATTGAATATGAGATTCGTCATGACCAAAGGTACTATGGAAGTAACAAGATCTGTATGCTTGCTGTTCATCTGATCAGCTTGTACATTTGTTTATGGTGTTTAAGAAAATTTTAAAGGTTCAGAACACTATGTTAAATGGGGAACTCAACCTGTAAACTTGTGCTGTTGAAGAATGGGAGAAAAACAGCACAATTTGAGTGTGTGTGCATTAGCACCCAAAGTCTGCAAGTGTAAAGAACTGTCAGGAAAAGAAGGGAGACAGTGACATCAAGCGAAAGGCATTAAAAACCTACCAAACCCTCTGAAAAACCTTTGGTCTGAAAAAAAAAATGTGATGATCATTTTCCACTTAATTTGGAAAACTGCAGGCTAATACCAAAAGAATCTGGAGCTCCACAAACTCCTCTTTCTGCATCAAGGAGGATTACGTGGAAGCAACAGGGTAGGAATAACTGTGGATTAACTGCCCATTCATATAAGCAATGCATGTGGAATTAAATAAAAGGGTTACCACAACAGACCGGGAGATAAATTTTGTAACATGGAGGGAAGCCACAGATTAGGGGAACAGCTACCAGGAAGTGACTCAGCACAAGCCTTATAGAGATAGGACAGGGGGGACAGAGAGTTAAGAGTTGAAAGCAAGCCTGTTTAAATAAAGTTTTTCATTACTTCCTTACTAAACATAATTTCTGAATTGGTATATGGGTCAAACACCTGCAAGGAACACTGTTTGTGGACACACATGACAGTTACCCAGCATTCCTAACTGCGTATGCAAACAAATCCTCTATCTTTTACTTTTTTATAATAATATTTTTTATTAATTTTTCATTAATAACAATCCAATATAGGCAACATTAGTACAATACCAAATCATAATTTAATTTAAAAAGCCAATTGTCAGGTTCCAAATTAAACATTTTGGTTGACTTCCCATGTTCTGATTTTAGGAGATTTTTAGGAGATGTTGATTCCTTGTTCCTGCTCCAATCTTCTTATTTAATCCAAATAATACAGTTCCAATGTTGATCCTTTATTTTAACAGCCACTGGTGTGTTGACTTTCGTTCGTATTTAACTGTTCCATATCCTTTAATTTGCAAGAGGAGTTTATATCTGGTAACTTTCTGTGTGGAATTTTTTTAAAACAACAACAACAACAACGTTTTTTATTGCAATCAATCATTTTCGGCATTTCCCCTCTACTCCAAGGACTCAATTTTACTGTGTAGTGACCTTTCGCCATCTTGCTTTTCTTAAAACCGAAAGTGGTCTAATGTCTTGTGTCCGGCCATTACTCCAGGCAGACTTCTAGCGTTTTCTTTGAATACTTTCCCATCCGATAACAAGCCTCTATCTATTTCACACTGATGCCTTGCCTTGCCATAATTTCTTCTTCTCATATTCCAAGGCAGACATTCAGGGCTACTTTAGCTACAAGCCAGAGCTTCTTGGCCAAACATTTTCTTCCATTGTGTACCATGGCTCTTTAAGGCGATCACCTTCACCGTGGACTCAGATCCACCTCAGAGATTGAGCTCAGCAACAAAAGGGTGATGGGAGCTGAAGCCCAGGATGATCCAAAAGACACCACATTGGCTAATCCCGCTCTCATGGTTTGCTGCCGTGATGAGGAACAGTGCCTTTACAAAAAGGAAAAGTGCATATGGATGAACCATCATTTCTGAGGAAGGCATTACCTTAATCTAATTAGCAAGAACAATAATGTTAGGAGTTGACCCAAGTGGAAACTGCTTCATTATCAACCATTACGCTTCTGGACAAGTACCTTATACAAAACAACACTCAACGTACAAAGGCAAGATTCGAGCTCCAAATACTGCTATAAATCAGTGGTATCCCATGAGTTTCTAGATGGTTAATGGGGAAAGTGGCGTGAATTACTGTTTAACAGGGACATTGAATCTTCAAATGAACTGCATGCCCACATTTCTAATAGCTGAAAGCTGTAGCCAGGCGTAATAAAAATAATTGAAATGAGCTCTTGAACCTATTCGTCTAGATGTGAAGTAGCTAAAAGAACAAGAGAAGCATCTTCTTAAAAAATTGTCCGAGTGTATATGTCGTCTACATGTAGGCAATATTTGCTCCAAATGGCCTTCATTACCGCTAATAATACAGGATAAAGAGCAAAGAGTTAAACATAAAACTTGAAATAATTTTTATTACTTGGAAAGACATGCATGCACTGCACTGCTTTGACATTCCACATTATCATTGCTCAATCTGACGTTCCTTATGGGAAAACAGAATGCAGTAGTGTATACTAATTAAAAAGTATCCAACTACTGAATGTGGAGAACTTGAATCTGAGGTCGTTTCATTCTGATAAAATTTCAGTTTGAATACCCTCATATATGATGAGGCAAAGAAATAGCACTTACAGTCGTACCTTGGATCCTGAACGCCTTGGTACTTGGACATTTTGGCTCCCCAACGCCACAAACCCGGAAGTGAGTGTTCCAGTTTCCAAACGTTCTTTGGAACCCAAATGTCCGACAGGGCTTCTGCGGCTTCTGATTGGCTGCAGGAAGCCACACTTTAGTTTCCAAACATTTTGGAAGTTGAATGGACTTCCGGAACAGATGCCTTTCAACTTCCAAGGTGCGACTCTATTTTAAAAGAAGGAACCCCATTGTACAACGTAAGTCCACTCTGATGGCTAAATGTTAGATGTTATTTCAGCAGTAGCAGACATTGGTGGGGTGTGTTAACCTGAACTCCAGGGAGGAGTTATGCTTACTGACCTCCCATCACTGGCATAGCTGTGGCTTACCTAAAGGGGAAAATAGAGACATGTGCAGCATGCTGCAATTCACTGGTGGGAATGCCAGATTGTCTCTGCCAGCATGTTTGCAACTCATCAACCACACCATTGCCTTCCCCCCTTCAGGTAACCCTCCAAGATGTCAGTGATGGGAGGTTAGGTGAGTGTACCCCTCTATGCACTGCTGGCAGGAATCCTGCCCCTCTAAATGGGCCTGATTCCAAATATGGCTTTGATTCTACATAAGACTGAAACCTCAATTTCCCATTTTAAATGCAGAGAACAGAGAATGGGAAACAGCTGGACACAATCACTCTCAAAAGTAGTTACCGGTATTTGCCATATTTATTCAGCAGTGGACTTTTACTAAAGTCACATAATCAGAAGTGCTTATATGGTATACACAGAGTAAGTAAACATCTTGAACATTTTCTCCTTGAAATTGCACCAGGAAGGAGAGAGGAAATGAAACCAAAGCAAGAACAAATTTATACAATAATCCATGTTGGCTTTGTTTATTTGCAGTAAGGAAACTTTCCAGGGGAGCCACAATAGCTGGTGGCTAGAGCGTGCTGCTGTCTGAATGTCATTATACTTATTTTTAGCTATATCATGAACCTTAAATAGCTATCATGGCCTTAAAATAGGTGCCCCCCCGCCTTATGCAGCATAAGATCAAAAGTTATTTGTTTCATGCTCAAATGGGGCTGGGAAACCCTGATAACTTGCAAAGGGCAAATTCACATAGTGTCACCATAAGAGTTTCTCAATGAAATGTATAAATTGTTTTGACTAAAAGAACAAGGTTTTTTATTATGGTGAGGGTAGAAGGAAATCTAAAAGTAGCTATCAAATAAGAGGGGAAATGTCATTTTTATTTCTAAAGTAGCAATGTCCTTTTCCAGGAAAAATAAGCAGCAATAGTTCACTTGATCTCCCGAGCATTCGTTCCTAATTCACTAGAAGACCCCAGCTCGGAACGTGAATGTAGACAATTTCCTATGTGAGGCAGCACCTCCATTCAAATGTCAGATCACATAGGAACTCAAGCCTCATTTTGGCATGCAACTCGCGTATTAAAAAGACACATGAAACAGGGTGGAAGGAGTTCTGCATATTAAGCTCTGCCCCTCCCTCCCCCTTGCTATGCATGTCCTTCACCAGAAGTTATGGGACAAAGTCTGAAGCAGAGAGCCTCCTTTCCTCACAGATCACACAGGGAGGTCCACAAGTAGAGAAGGCTCCCCTCTTCGGACTTTGTCCTCCAACCTGTGGAGAGGGGTGTGCATCATCACATGTGGGGCTGGAGTGTAGAGAGCTTGTCTTCACTTGCTTTGCTTGTAGGCAGCCTTTCCAGGTGAACAGCATGTCCAGATAGGGCTCCAGTTTGCCTAATTTAACCGTCTCAGAAAGGGGAGGAGAATTGTACAGAGAATCCACATGATCAATGACCCACGTTCAGCCCACTCAGGTGTTCAGAAAGCACATGGTGGCAGGGAACAGTAGATATGAGTGCACTAGTGCCAACCTCTCAGCAACCTTGTGCTCATGTAGTCTCGTCACATATTTTAGAGCCTTGGAATATCAGAACTCTAAAATGTGTAGGGCATCTCCATTGTTATAGGAATTCTAAGGTCTCATACATAAAAATCATATGTATGTATTTGCCTTGTAGATTTATGAACATAAGTACGGTATATAAACCACATGTCTGAAATAGTACAGGAGAGGAATCCTGAAGCCATTTTGACTCTTCCAGCCACCTCAAAAATTCTCCCTATTGTCTCATTGCTCACAAATCCTGTTTTAAGGGCATATTGTGTATGAATAGGGTGAGCCTGTGACCTAGATTCAGGAATTGTATTTAGCATCTCAAAAGGAATGGCCAGACTGCCCAGGTAGAGCAATCAAGTGACCATTATCAGTATGCTGCCAGACAGGATTTGTGTTGTGGTTCGAGGACCCGACCACCGCGACGTGAAAAGAAGACACAGGGACACATGATATAAGGTTAATGGGCTAGAAAAGGCCACAACTTTATTGATTACAGCAATAAAAGGTATTGGCTTAGGCATTGGATCGCGAAACAAGTGGGTTTATTCACCAGGGGTTCATCACCTGTTGATGCTAATCCAACTATAGGCTCACCCCTGCTGTCACCGAGGGTCGTGCCATGGCCTCCCGCCAAGCAGGCATTGGACAGAATACACGACCGCCAGATTCCTTTAACGGAATACCCCTAAACATTGAAGGCATAGGCGATGGCCACACCTAGCACTTCGACACACCACAGTACATTATTCCAATGCCTAACCTACCCACCAATACCACAAAAGTTGTGACGATTGCTACGAGGTAGGCAAAAAAACCAAAAAAGCCTAATGCCAAATGGAAAAACTCCTACCAGGCCCCCCGTGCAACCGGGGCGACCAACCTAAGGTCCATAGCAAGGCCAATGACCTAAGCCCTAACTCAATGGGAGTGGAGGGTGGGTGACTCGCACAGGACGACGAAGAGAAATGAGGCCGGGGAGAGGCTGACGCTGCAGCATCAAGGCTGCTGGACACGCCCCCCCACGGCACCTGGTTGGACGGCCACTGGGGGGGGCGTGAGCGCCAGCCAGGTGAGCTGGAGGCAGGGGGCTACTCCCCCTGCTAGGGGCGGTGTTCAGGCTCCCGCCCACAACCACTCCCCTCTCTTTCAGGGAGGAGAGTCTTTGTAGACAGTCCCTTGTGATGTACCGTATTTCTGTTGTAGCCTTCTGTGATGCATGTATGATGTTTGGGGGGGGGGGGTCTCTGGCTACAGGGTGGGCAACTTCAAAAGTCTATGTAAGGGCTTGTGCACCATTGTTCTGGGTCCCTTCTGTCTTCTGTGTGTGGTTGTGAGCACCCTGTTGCAACAGTTACTAAAGATCTGGCTTACTAGCTGCCTTGCTTCTCAGTATTCTCTGCTTGGCCTCTGTTATTTTCTCATACCGATAGAGAACCTACTTAAGGACTCTATGCAGGCTCTTGGATACCCCTTAAGTGAAAAGGAGCAGAATTTTCTTATAACACCATGAGTATGGAAGCCTTTCCGCTTCACATAGTTGCCCTATAGTTGAAGGAATGACAACAAATTTAATTGACCTGCATGGATAAGGTCCAACACACGTGGCTAGTTACACGAGGTTATCTCCGTCCTCAGAGCAAAGAAAGGGAAAGGCATCCCACAATATTTAAGCATCCTTCAAAATTACTGCTGAGAAAATCGAAGCAAAATTATATACAGATTGATTGCAGTGAGCACATTCCTCCACCTCTTCCATGTCCTTTGCTCTAATTCTACCTCTAAATAAAATAAAAAGAAAAGAAAAAATAATAATCAGCATCACTGAAGATGACAACAACATATATTGATGTCCTATTGCATTCATTCACATCTGCTGTCACCTTCATACTTATATTTCCAGGCTGATGCTTATAGAACTGTGAGGGTTTATTAATATTATTATATTCTGTTCTGCACTACCACTCAGATGTGTGCAACTTTGAAATTTATTTCTTTAAGTGCAATGCCAAAAAGCTATTTCAAAAGCAGACATGTCAGAGCATATGTGCAGGGCAGCTGAGAATAGTGATGTTTTGACACTGTCTCACCTCCAGACAAAATTTTGTATTATCATCTGTTAAAATCACTCTGGGAAGTCAGTAATGGCCATTATCTATTATTAAAATAGCATTCACTAAGCCAGACCAGAGACATAATCCACATTATGGTATTATTTTTTCCAAGGGACAAGTTGAAAATACATTTCCAATTGATGACAGACGTCCTGGCAGCAATTTTCATCTCATGGTTATTTCAGTACAATATCCCAGGATGATAGAGAGTTTTATAATTAATGGCAGTTATGCTGGACATGCTCTGATAAGAAATGATGGGCTTGCCATTTACAAACATCAAATTTTACGAGCTGGAAATGAAATGCAGTCATAACAGGCCAATGGACCAAGGAGCGATATGAGCTGTAATTTCATGATAGCATATCTGGTGCTGGCAAAGCAAAAGTAATTCCCACTGGAGACTGATTTGCTGTGGGATTGGCTTAGCAGGTGAGAGGTGGGAGGAAAACGTTCAGAAACTGCTCTGTTGATTTAGAGCTTGAAAACATTGTTCATTTAAAACAAATGGACCCTTCCACAAATCCCCGCCCCCAGATTTCAGCTTTTGCAATTTGGACATTTAAGGGTGCTTTCCCCCAAGTAGGAAAATAGGAAGCTGCCTTGTACTGAATCATACCTTAGGTCTATCTACCTCAGTATCGTTCATATCAACTGGCAGTGACTATCCGGGGTTTCTGAGGGGAAACATTTCCAGCTCTAACTGGAGATGCCAGGAATGCTGCAGATATTAAATACTGTACAATTTGAAGCGACTGGAAGCATAAGAACTGATGCCTTTGGAAACGAACCATTGTCAAGGCCCACAGAAATATTATTCAAACATTTACTGGCAGAACTTCCTTTAAAACAGAATTTAAACACCAAAAATATTCATACAATATATTGTGCTGTCCAGCACAAGCACAGCATCTTACAAAATATGAAATAATCCAAACAAACAGACCTATAAGCAAAGGTCTCCCCGCCGCCGCCACCATCTTTCCAGTCTATGAGCTGTTTGCTGTCCCTTCAGGAAAGCCATTTACATGAATTGTTCTCCCTGTAGTGCTCAGAGAGATGACTCCATTTCCATCTTCACTCCATTAGGTTTGGGAGGCAGACTCAAGGCAACTCCTTTCAAAATGGAGATTGCAACCCAATACCTCTCACATAATCGAACTTTATAACCCTCACATGTGAGCTACCGGAGAACAACCATCAGTTAAAGGTAAAGGTAAAGGTACCCCTGCCCGTACGGGCCAGTCGTGACCGACTCTGGGGTTGCGCGCCCATCTCGCTTAAGAGGCCGGGGCCAGCGCTGTCCGAGGACACTTCCGGGTCACGTGGCCAGTGTGACGAAGCTGCTCTGGCGAGCCTGCACCAGCGCAGCACACGGAAACGCCATTTACTTTCCCGCTATAAAGCAGTACCTATTTATCTACTTGCACTTAAGAGTGCTTTCGAACTGCTAGGTGGGCAGGAGCTGGGACCGAACGACGGGAGCTCACCCCGCCGCGGGGATTCGAACCGCTGACCATACGATCAGCAAGTCCTAGGCGCTGAGGTTTTACCCACAGCGCCACCATCAGTTAGTTAATCATTAACTCAGCAAGAGCTCAGAGTTCTTTAGAAAACCTCTTGTGGAAATGACTCTAGTGTTAGCAATACACATTTAGCCACTTTCCATCTTAAACCTTCATCCATACATTTTTTCATTTCTCTGTGAACTAAACATTATACTTAACAAGGAATTGTACCCAGGACCTTTTGCATACAAAGCAGATGCTTTCATGCTGAGCCTTTCCTCCATTTTATTTGTATTTGCCTTCGTATATTTTATAAAATGAAACAATGACAACTTTGAGCTCAAAGAAAGTAATTCAGAAAACAACATGCATGATAAAGATCCCCTGGAGAGAATCTGCTCTCCAGTCTTCAAACAGAAATTCAATGGGACAAAATCTGTGATAGGAAATGCATTGCACATAGCTCTTTCTGGACAAAGTAGGCTGGGGGAGGGGGTCCACCTTATCAGATTGAGGGATAGGGTGGGGGGAAGGAGCAGCAATTTCTTTATCATCATCTCTGTCCTTGTACATGTATGTTGATAACCTTACAAGAACAAAATGCATCTCTGCCAAGGAAGAAAAAGATGACGAGCTGCGATGCTCCTAAATCCTCAGTGGAAGATGTGATATAACATAAAACATGAAAAGGAATATAAAATGACAGCACCCATTAAGTCAAGGAACTAGGTGGATGGTGAGAGAGGTGGATAAAGTTAAGATATTATCCTCAAAACGCTTACCAAGAGCAGGCAGATTGAGGTCAATGAAACACTGGCAATTTTCGGAGCATGCGAGTGCTTCCTTCGGAAAAACACCTCCCTATCACAGGGAAATTGAGGGAAAGAATCACCTTATGGTAAGTCCTCCATCTCAAAATTGGGTGTCTGAATTGGCCTTTATTTTAAGTGGTTGGAAGATAGCAGCCATTAACATCTGGGTTCCTCATGTGACAAAATTGCCAGGTATCCTCAGGAGGAATTGTGTAAATGAAGCTATCACAGGGTAAGTGTTTCATCAGGCATTGATGGAGAGGCACAGTGAAATGTAGGATGTACATGTGCTTGAATATGACTCCTGTACTAAAGGCAATGGAATTATAAGGACTCAGGTTACTAAGGGATGATGATAACATTTGTCAGTCAGTCCACATGGAGATGTCTCCAGGAGGAGGAGTAGCTGCGATGCAAAATGCAGTGAGAAGCACCCCTGACTGTATCCAGGCATTATCTTCTCCATGCCCCTGTGTCCCTGGGCAACTCTGAGGGCTTTGCAAACATTTGAACTGGCCCTCAGAGATATGTTTTGCCAGCATGTTTATTCCGGCCAAGAATAAAGACATGGACTCCTGTGGAGCTTTTACAATTTTGGATTATTAGACTAAGATGTAATTGCCATGAAGTAATCAATTTTTTTCCAAAGTAATGTGACAAGTGAGCCTCACCGGCATTCATTTCATCGTTTTGATTATTGTTTCATTGACAACATTTACTTTAGGACAGAGGTGGAGAACCTTTTACAGCCTCGGGGCTGCATTCCATTTGGGGCAATCTTCTTGGAGCCACACATCAGTGGTGGGTGAGACCAGTCACAAAAGTAGGTTGCAGCTTTTTACAACTCAAGCCATGCAAAAGCCAAAGGTTTCTGTAGACACATCTGTCCATCCAGACAAGCAAGAGGCATTGTGAAAGTTCAAGAGCACATTCCAGTCAGGGAAAATACTTAAGGAGGCTATAGAGGAATGCAAGGAACAGGAGAAAAGAAAGCCATACTTTCAACCTACTGGGGTGAGATATGGTACAGTGGTACCTCAGGTTACAGACGCTTCAGGTTACAGACTCCGCTAACCCAGAAATAGTACCTCGGGTTGAGAATTTTGCTTCAGGATGAGAACAGAAATCGTGCTCCGGCGGCGCGGTGGCAGCAGGAGTCCCCATTAGCTAAAGTGGTACCTCAGGTTAAGAATAGTTTCAGGTTAAGAACGGACCTCCGGAACGAATTAAGTTCTTAACCCGAGGTACCACTGTACATGGTGAATAGAACAAACAGCCCACAGAAAAGAAGAGGCCTCAGAGAAAAATTGTACCCCTTTAACCTGTGGAGTGGCCTTTCTCTTTCCATAACTGTCTCACAGCCCCTCTACTCTGTTCCTTCCCTCAGCATTTCCTAGCCTAATCTGGTGCTTCCAGATTCTGGTGCTACCTTTTCCAGATGAATCCATCTGGCATTCTGATGGTCACAAGGCCCTTTGGCTCCTCCTGACCCTTAGTCAGAGTGAAGCAGCAGGTGCTGAGGAGTGAGAAGTAGACTGAGGTGTATGTGGCATGTCCTGTGCCTCCTTATCTAGCCTGCTACCCTCAGGTGCTGTGGAAGACATTATCCCATTGGCAGTGTTGACTTTTAAGCTTCACCTACCAGACCAGTCAGACTCTGTACAGGGAAGAGATGGTGGGAGCCATTTTGTCATTTGCTTCAGGTAGCAGAAGGCTGTGGGCCAACCCTGCCCCTACATTCACTTTTCAGCCCCTAACCACCACTACTTCCTCAGTGCAGTGAAAGCTCTGCATAAAAAGCTATGTTGTTGGTGGTGGTGGTGATGGTGTTGTTGTTGCTGATGCTGTTGTAAAATATATTCCTCCTCCTTTATGGCAGGCAGATGCTTCATTAGAATCAATTCCACTCTCCTGGAGAGGATTACCTGCACAGGAAAGAAAAACCCATCTAAAAAATGGAGGAGCAATCGAGATAAAATTATGCCTGGCAGGTGCCCCTGTTTTGCTTTTGAACCTGAGCCTGGCCACTGAGAGCTCTCAAAGACGCAGCTCTTTCTTCCTCTCTTCCCAGCATGGAAGTACCCTGAAAGCTTTATTCTCAGAATTAATGAAAGGACCTGAAGGATATCCTGCTGAATCATGCACAATTAATTAGGTCAATGATATGGGTGGCTTCCCGCAAGGAACCTACTGCAGTGACATTTTTAGATAGGGCATTGCCTATCTCTTAGTCTCATTCCCAAACATTGTAAGACATGTCAAGTCATTGAATGTAATGGTATTCCCCCCCCCCCCACCGCCCATAACAGCCATGGTCTTATTTTATTTTGCTTTTTTCCGTTTGCATATATTTAAGCAAACAGATCAGTAATTGTTCCCTAGAAGGTGGAGGGGGCAATCTCATCGAACATGCTTTTCTTTTATTTTTCTTCATTGGACAACAGCTCCCTCTATTGCTCTACCTTTTTCTTATTTTCCCTCTTTCCTTTTCCCAGTTAGAGTCAGGATGTCAGCGCAGGTTACAGCTTGTGATTTTATTTGATATGTCAAAGCATTCATCTGTGAATGAAATGCAAAAATATTTCTGCTCAACACACCTTGGATCATTCTTGGGTTTTTATATGCCTATGATGGATTGATCTTATCAGCAGTCATGAACAATTGTCACTTGTGGAAAGGAGGCCATAAATATTCTTGAAACCAGCAGCCTCCGATTTGATCTCTCCTGGGTCCATTGGCCATTTCACAGGTTTATGTAGGATTGGAAAGCAGAGAGAGGAAACCATTTTCAAGCAATTGGGCTATCGCTCCCCCTCCTCTCCTATGCCAAGTTATTTATTAACTTTAGCACAGCAGGAGCCAGCTCAGCATTGCTGTTATCTCTCAAAATATAAATATCTAAACAGCCTATGGATCTCTAGAGCAAGAAGATGCATTTGTAAGCTATGCTAGTCTGTCTTTGATGGCCCTCTCTGTGGGAAAATATTCATAGAATCATAGAAATGGTAGAGGCAGATGAGACCTGAGAAATCATTCACTCTATGGAGATAGGAAAGCATATATACCCTCAAATCAATCTAGCAAAAATGATAGTAGTCATCTAAAATATGAGAAATGATATATCAACCACAATCCTAACAGCACAATCCTATGTGTGGGGATACAGTCCCAGTATCCTGGGGTTGACACCCTTGCTCTGAATGGTCTGGAAGTTTTTCACCTCGTCAGCCACTGTGCATAAAATGAAAATAATATGAATGTGACATGATTGGTGTAGAGGTGAATATGATAATTTTTATACTGTGAAAACATGGAATGATTATAAGAAAAGAAGATGGGAACCATGAAGTTGAGAGCAGAGCTGAAATGAATTCTGAAATGCTCATTTGAAAAAGCAAATATTCAAGGTTTATCATTTGAACTTCATAGGGGATTGTGTGAAAATGGTAGAGATTGGTGGAAGGGTATGTCACAAATTGAAGGTAGTGCATTTTGAATATCTGACAAAGGTTTCTGCAATTGGAGGTGTAGGGTATGGGGGTACATAAATAAGTTGCTTTTACAAGGGTGGCATGGTGTTGAACATCAGAAAAGGATAATCTGTTAATTTGGGTTTCTCCCATTTTTGCATTTTTTCCCATTTGAAATTCGCTACCTGACCACCACCACCTCCCAGGATCCATTGCCTCAGGGATAGATGAACTAATCACCCCAATTGCATCCCATTTCAGTTTCTCTGGCACTCAATTATAGGTCCATCCTGTGTCATGCAACTTTTTTCAATACTTTTTTTACTGTAAAAATTCTATTTTGTATGCGCTGCTTTGCATGCTGAAACTACATTGTGATACCTGGAGAAGTGTGCAATCCAATTGGGAGTTGTGCTTGGGTCGATCCACAGCAAAAAGCAGGCCAAACCAATTTCTCCTCCATCGTGATCATGAGATGGCCACCTCACATTGTCAGCCATTCTGTATTGTGTTCCATCTTATACTTATACCAAAAAGACGTGCTGCTGGTACATGCAGCAGCCTTTGCTATTATTGTTTTAGGGCAAACTCTAGCAAGTCCAGCTAACTTGAGGCAATCCTCACTGGGAACCGATCAGATGCAGCCAAGCTCAATTAAGCTCAGCGTGTTTAAATGGACTTGGGTTACCCCCATGGAGTGGAAGATAAAAGTTTACTGGCCAGACGTTAAGGCCTGCAACCATGGAAATAAATAAGAGCTGTCCTGGGACTCGGCTAGACTGGTAAAGAAACAGCTATTTATATGTGTTGTATGTGCAATATACAACACATATAAATGGACGGGAATGGGCGAATTCAGTTCGGATGACCATCATATCTACTACTGTGGGCAAGAATCCCATAAAAGAAATGGAGTGGCCCTCATAGTCAACAAAAGAGTGGCGAAAGCTGTACTGGGATGCAATCTCAAAAATGATAGAATGATCTCGATACGAATCCAAGGCAGACCTTTTAACATCACAGTAATCCAAGTTTATGCACCAACCACTGGTGCTGAAGAAACTGAAATTGACCAGTTCTATGAAGACTTACAACACCTTATAGAAATGACACCAAAGAAGGATGTTCTTCTCATTATAGGGGATTGGAATGCTAAAGTAGGGAGTCAAGAGATAAAAGGAACAACTGACAAGTTTGGCGTTGGAATTCAAAACGAAGCAGGGCAAAGGCTAATAGAGTTCTGCCAAGAGAACAAGCTGGTCATCACAAACACTCTTTTCCAACAACACAAGAGACGACTCTACACATGGACATCACCAGATGGGCAGCATCAAACTCAGATTGATTATATTCTCTGCAGCCAAAGATGGAGAAGCTCTATACAGTCAGCAAAAACAAGACCTGGAGCTGACTGTGGCTCCGATCATCAGCTTCTTATAGCAAAATTCAAGCTTAAACTGAAGAAAGTAGGAAAAACCACTGGGCCGGTAAGATACAATCTAAGTCAAATCCCTTATGAATACACAGTGGAAGTGAGGAACAGGTTTAAGGATTTAGATTTGGTGGACAGAGTGCCTGAAGAACTATGGATGGAGGCTCGTAACATTATACAGGAGGCAGCAACAAAAACCATCCCAACGAAAAGGAAATGCAAGAAAGCAAAGTGGCTGTCCAACGAGGCCTTACAAATAGCGGGGGAGAGAAGGCAAGCAAAATGCGAGGGAGATAGTGAAAGATACAGGAAATTGAATGCAGATTTCCAAAGAATAGCAAAGAGAGACAAGAAGGCCTTCTTAAACGAGCAATGGAAAGAAATAGAGGAAAACAATAGAATGGGGAAAAAACAGAGATCTGTTCAAGAAAATTGGAGATATGAAAGGAACATTTCGTACAAAGATTACCATAATAAAAGACAAAAGTGGAAAGGACCTAACAGAAGCAGAAGACATCAAGAAGAGGTGGCAAGAATACACAGAGGAGTTATACCAGAAAGAAATGGATGTCTCGTATACCCCGGGCAGTGTGATTGCTGACCTTGAGCCAGACATCCTGGAGAGTGAAGTCAAATGGGCCTTAGAAAGCACTGCTAATAACAAGGCCAGTGGAAGTAATGATATTCCAGCTGAACTATTTAAAATTTTAAACAATGATGCTGTCAAGGTGCTACACTCAATATGCCAGCAAATTTGGAAAACGCACCAGTGGCCAGAGGATTGGAGAAGATCAGTCTACATCCCAATCCCAAAGAAGGGCAGTGCCAAAGAATGCTCCAACTACCGCACAATTGCACTCATTCCACACGCTAGCAAGGTTATGCTTAAAATTCTACAAGGCAGGCTTAAGCAGTATGTGGACCGAGAACTCCCAGAAGTGCAAGCTGGATTTCGAAGGGGCAGAGGAACCAGAGACCAAATTGCAAACATGCGCTGGATTATGGAGAAAGCTAGAGAGTTCCAGAAAGACATCTACTTCTGCTTCATTGACTATGCAAAAGCCTTTGACTGTGTCGACTACAGCAAACTATGGCAAGTTCTTAAAGAAATGGGAGTGCCTGATCATCTCATCTGTCTCCTGAGAAATCTCTATGTGGGACAAGAAGCTACAGTTAGAACTGGATATGGAACAACTGATTGGTTCAAAATTGGGAAAGGAGTACGGCAAGGCTGTATATTGTCTCCCTGCTTATTTAACTTATATGCAGAATTCATCATGCGAAAGGCTGGGCTGGATGAATCCCAAGCCGGAATTAAGATCACCGGAAGAAATATCAACAACCTCAGATATGCAGATGACACAACCTTGATGGCAGAAAGTGAGGAGGAATTAAAGAACCTTTTAATGAGGGTGAAAGAGGAGAGCGCAAAATATGGTCTGAAGCTCAACATCAAAAAAACGAAGATCATGGCCACTGGTCCCATCACCTCTTGGCAAATAGAAGGGGAAGAAATGGAGGCAGTGAGAGATTTTACTTTTTTGGGCTCCATGATAACTGCAGATGGAGACAGCAGTCATGAAATTAAAAGACGCCTGCTCCTTGGCAGAAAGGTGATGGCAAACCTAGACAGCATCTTAAAAAGCAGAGACATCACCTTGCCAACAAAGGTCCTTATAGTTAAAGCTATGGTTTTCCCAGTAGTGATGTATGGAAGTGAGAGCTGGACCATCAAGAAGGCTGATCGCCAAAGAATTGATGCTTTTGAATTATGGTGCTGGAGGAGACTCTTGAGAGTCCCATGGACTGCAAGAACATCAAACGTATCCATTCTTAAGGAAATCAGCCCTGAGTGCTCACTGGAAGGACAGATCGTGAAGTTGAGGCTCCAATACTTTGGCCACCTCATGAGAAGAGAAGACTCCCTGGAAAAGACCCTGATGTTGGGAAAGATGGAGGGCACAAGGAGAAGGGGACGACAGAGGATGAGATGGTTGGACAGTGTTCTTGAAGCTACAAACACGAGCCTGACCAAACTGTGGGAGGCAGTAGAAGACAGGAGTGCCTGGCATGCTCTGGTCCATGGGGTCACGAAGAGTCGGACACGACTAAACGACTAAACAACAACAATGTGCAATATAACATTGTGCCAGCAGATGGCGACGTGGAGCCGCGTTTTTCTCTACCTGTTTTCCTTGTTTAAATTTACCATGCATTACTGAAACACAGATGACACAACCTTGCAGATGACACAACCTCGATGGCAGAACGTGAGGAGGAATTAAAGAACCTTTTAATGAGGGTGAAAGAGAGCGCAAAATATGGTCTGAAGCTCAACATCAAAAAAACAAAGATCATGGCCACTGGGCCCATCAGTGTTCTCAAAGCTGCAAACATGAGTCTGACCAAACTGCGGGAGGCAGTGAAAGACAGGAGTGCCTGGCGTGCTCTGGTCCATGGGGTCACGAAGAGTCGGACACGACTAAATGACTAAACAACAACAAATGAAACACTTCTTTGATGTGCCTAGATCCAGCCCTGTTTCATGTGCTTTGTTGTACTGCAAGTCATGGGTTTGTGAGCCTCAGGACTTAATGAGGAATATCTTTGCTTGTTTGGATATTAATGTCAAAAATAAACAAATGGATGTAAACATTTCCCAAACGCCTTTTTTTTTTTTTTAGAAAAGTGACAGAGAGTAAGAACAGCCTAAATTTATATATCCCATATTTCCTCCACAAAACTCAAAGCAGTATACATAGGGTCTGTAGACAGTTTCTCATGTAGACATGACCTGGTTAGCTTCAGAAAGGCTTCTGCATTGTGTCCTGGGGGCTGGGAGATTAGTGAGCAAGTAATTTTAATCCAGTTGATGAAAAGCTTTGCATCTGATGTGCTAAAAGGTGCTGGGAAATACCACTCAACTATCCTGATTTAAGCAAGACATCCCAGAATAACAGAAACCATTCCTGGCTTCTGATTGGATCCCTGAATGTCTCATTTTTCAGTCCAGCACTCTTGCACGAGTCAGCTGGCTCACACCACAACACCAGACCAAAAGACTTCATTTTTTGGCCTGCCACTCTTGCGCAAATCAGCTGCCTTACACCAGACCATAAGACATTTGCCTTTCAGATTTGCACTCTGGCATGAGCCAGCTGGCCCCAGCGAGTGCTCAGGACCAAAAAGAAAGCATCCCAGTTTGGATCACCCAGATGTTGGAGGGTATGCTAAGAAAGTTCTGTTTCTGGCACTATTTATCTGGTGTTCCATTCACATGTGGAAATCATAGCTGGATATGGCAGCCATTTTGCATGCATTTGTGGAGGAACCCAGAGGGCAGGGGTGGAAACTGAGTGGCCTTCAAGATGTTGTTGTTCTACAGTTCTCATCCTTCCTGACCATTGGCCTTGTTGGCTGGAGCTGATGGAAGTGGAATCCAACAACATCTAGAAAGCCCCAGGTTGCCATGCAGTTTGTTTTTCGATAGGGTTAGATTCAGACTGAGTCATGCTTAGAATAGACCCATTAAACTCAAGTAAGTTAATAAGTAAGCTTGTACATTTATGTATGGGAGTACAGGAGACCTAATACAATAAGACTAAAAATTTGTTTGAAAATACAGTATGAAATCAGAATTCAACATTAAAGCCTGCTGGAATAAAACAATCTCCAGTAAGCATCAGAAGTTCAGCAGGAAGGGAGTCAATCTGACATAATTGGGCCTATAATACTGAGTCCAAGGTTCTTGGTTCAAGCCATGGGAATCTGGCTTGAATCTGAGCCATGGGAGACTACTAACAGTGACTTCTCTGAGGACCTCACTGATTAAAGAGGGATATAAGGGATCAGGAAGTCTGAACCTGGCCTAGCCAGTGCAAGCTTTTGAGCAATGGGTGTCCCCATCCACAGTCTAGCTGCAACATATTGCACAAGCCAAAACCTATGGACCAGCCTCAAGGGTAGCCCCACATAGAGTTGACTGCAATAACTGAGTCTTGACATTACGGATGCGTAAATGACTATGGCCAAACTACTCCTGTCTGAGAATGGCCATAGACTGCATAACAACCATAACTAGCAAAAGGCTCTCCTAACCACATCCATGATCACCTTCACTCTCCCCAAACTGTTCTTGCAGAGGGAGGGCAGTCCCATCTAAGGTAAAGGGACCCCTGACCATTAGGTCCAGTCGTGGCCGACTCTGGGGTTGCGGTGCTCATCTCGCTTTATTGGCTGAGGGAGCCGGTGTACAGCATGACTAAGCCGCTTCTGGCGAACCAGAGCAGCACACGGAAACGCCGTTTACCTTCCCGCCATTTATCTACTTGCACTTTGACGTGCTTTCAAACTGCTAGGTGGGCAGGAGCTGGGACTGAGCAATGGGAGCTCACCCCATCACAGGGATTCGAACCACCGACCTTCTGATCAGCAAGCCCTAAGCTCTGTGGTTTAACCCACAGCGCCACCCGCGCCCCGAGTCCCATCTAGAACAGGCATTTTACTGATCCCCTGTACATGGCAACCACCAACCCACAGTGCCTCTGTTCAAGCTTAGCTTATTGGGCCTCATCCACTCTACCAATATGCACAGACAAGTTACTCTAAGGATGACTCAGTCTGGATCCAAGCCATAGTATAAAACTTTATTTTACAGCCACTTCTTCCATCTCCCCAATTACAGTATTGGAGAATATCATCCCATCTTCTCCAAGGTGATGGGGCCAGGGAGAAAAGGGAAGACATCTAATCAGTGTGGTGCATTCTATTAAATATTCAGCATTATGCTAAACATGACTCTGTAGCTCCCTTACATAATGAAGGAGGCTATTCATGCCTAAGCAGAGAAGGTATGATATAGAGGGATTTCAAATTGCTGGGCTGTGGAACCAGGAGATTTGATCTACTGAAGACCAGCCTCAGGTAATTTATTCACTTTTTATTAGCCACAGCACCAGCAGACTGTGTGTGTGGAATACATATCAGCATCTCAGAAACTCTATTCACCAAACATAATATGTAAAGGTCGTTATGAACCTGGAAAAGAGGCAGTTTAGTGCTGTATAAAAAAATATAAAAAACTCTTTTATATCTATCCTATTCATCCACTTGGGCACTCACACAGGTAATATTATTGTGTTCAGCTGGAGCTGAAGAAAAAGAAAGAAAGAAAGAAAGAAAGAAAGAAAGAAAGAAAGAAAGAAAGAAAGAAATGCACTTAGATGTGATGACATTTCTTAAAACAAGTATATGTACCCAAACCCACATTGACAGAATTGGCGTGTTTTTATCCAAGAGCTTTTTGATTAAGTTCACTGAGGATGAAAACAGGCCAATGACATAAAACACAAGTCTGGGAGCATAGATCACTGATTCTGCACTGTACAATAACAATGGGAGGCACATAGTTTTCAGAGAAGCGGCAGGCAGAGGTCCTCTGTCCACCGCTTTCCCTCCTGCAAACCCTCTGGCTCTTTGCCCTTGCTTACAGTACGTGTCAAATATGCTGTTAGGAATATGGAAAGTGCTTTATACTGAGTCAGATCGTTGTTCATCTAGCTCAGTAATGCAGACATTGACTGGCAAGGGGATTTCAGGGTTTCAGACAGGGGACATTCCTAGTCCCTGAACCTGGGACCTTCTGTATGCAAAGCAGTTGCTGTTCCACTTTGCTATGGTCCTTCCCCAAAGATGTGGGAGAAAAGCAACTTCAGGGGGAAAGTGGCAGGTAGGGTGTGGGTTAAGCACCTTCAGCTGCCACTTCTTCCCTAAAAAAAGTCTCTTCCTCAAAAAAAAAAAAAAAAAAAAAAGGTTTCATGTGCTGTTTTGCAGCCTCTGCAAAAACAGACAACAAACCACCCTGGAAACTTTCTAACACATCAAATCAGCATTCATTTTAAATACTAACATTTCTGTCAATCGTCAACTATAAAATAATGTATAAAACAAATACTACAGATTATGGGTGATGGCCAACTAACAGTATGATCCTAATCTATTCAGAAGGAAAGCCATGTTGAATTCAATGGGGCTTACTTCTAGGGTTAGGAGGGGTTAGGGTTGAGGCCTAATGCATCAAGTTAGAAGGTGACAAGACTTTTGCTCTGGCAAAGGAGAATTCTACCCTGGCTAATTCTTCCCTTCCGTATATCTGCCATTCCTGATTACTCACAGGTACGTGGGGTTAGAATCGCAGCCTACATCATAATACAAGCAGAACAAATAGACAGACTTAAGTTACTCAACTGCATCAATTTCAATGGGGCTACTCTGAATACAACTAACATTGGATAGAAGCCTATTTCATTTACACTTCATAAAGTTTATATACCACTTGATTGTAGAAAACCTATGGATTGCAAGCTATCAAATACCAACGACTTAAAGGCTGGCTTCCAGTACTCTTTTAAATCAAGTATGCAGCAGATATTTGACCTCAAAATCCATAGAAGAAAGCTTCTCTACTGTTTGTATCCTCTATACAAACATTAACTCCCAAGAATCTCTGAAATGGAGAGGCCGTGTGATAAACTGTGGCTGTGCAGGTAATTTGAAGTATTCCCTGATACAATTTGTGCCCAAACTGGCTGTTTTCCACATGCCATTATAGCAACTATTACCGAATGGGCTTCAGATATAATCCATAAGGCACAGCATGGTTCTGATACCTCTCTCTCTAGTGTATCATTTCTGGCATCATTTGGTAAACATGTGAATCTGTGCAGGAATGTATAGGAGGCACTGTCTTTCATACGCTGAAATTACAGTTGCTGCCCTGATCTATACAGCTATAGATATGTGGGTTAGCTAACAGCTGGAATCTCTCTGGGTTTTTTTAGGAACACACTCAATTGTGGCTTGTTTAAGTCCAGTACTGATGAAAGTCCCTGTAAACTAAATATTTTCCACCTGCAAAGACAAGACTCCTATCTAAATTCCACTTCGTGCACTATCCAATTCAAGCTGAGCAGTGAAAGCCTTTAAAGTGCTGGGCTATGCTGTCACTAACCACAGTGCCGACATTTAAAAGGTATTATCATTTGCTTTGGACTTTGTGCCACCCTGGTGCCTGGATTCCCCCCTAGCTTGACTGTCTGATCAGTGTGTGTTTTCCTTTAGGTTAAGAGTCTCAAAAGCTTCCTGTGATCTGATTAACAAATACAAGAGGATTTCGACTAGCAGAGCACACATGTGATCTGGGTCTGACTTGGAAAGCGATATGCAACAGGATGTGGACCAGAACAGACTTTAAAAAGATGCATTAATGATGTACATAAGAAGGCGATATTTTACTGGCTGGCGAATTCTGCACCAGCTGAAGTTTCAAAACCGTCTTCAGAGGCAGCCCTAGGTATAATGTCTTGCAGTAATCCAGCCTAGAGGTTACCAGAGCATAGATGACAAAAGTTAGGCTATCCTTGTCCAGACAGGGGTGCAGCTGGGCCACTAGCTGAAGCTGATGAAAGGGACTCCACATCACTGAGATCACCTGAGCCTCAAGTGATAGCAAAGGATGCAGAAGTACCCCCCAGCTGCATACTCACTCCTTCAGAGGGAGCATAACTGCATGAAGAGAAGCCAACTTCCCATCCATCTGGTCTCAGGAACCACCAAGTAACAATGTGCCAGTCTAATCTGGATTGGAATTCAGTTTATTGGCTCTCATCCAGTTTGTTATCAAGGCAAGACAGCGGTCCAGCACATCCACTGCCCCTACAGATGTAAAGGAGGAATAGAGCTGTGTGTCATCAGCATATTGCTGACAATGTACTCCAAAAGTCCAGATGACCCCACTCAGCATTTTCATGTAGATGATAAACAGCATGGGGAATAAATTCCAACACCAAGGAACCCCACATTGAAGGCTCCACAGGTGCAAACATCACCCTCTGGAAGACACCATCCAAGTAGAACTGGAACCACCCCTGCTGTAGAATCTCAAGAATCAGGAGCATAAGCAGTATTTGGCATAGGCCAAGTTTTCAAGGCACAGTTGAAGCCCATGCATTGTTACAGGGACTGGCATGACCGTGGGGCCACCACTCAAAAAGGTCATGTCTCTCATGCTAACCAGACTTTATGGTGCTGCAGGAAAACAAATGGGGTATGTGTATGCAGGGGAGACAAGTTAGTAGCCTTTTACCAACATCCAGGATCTCTTCCAGAATATGCAAACAGTAGGGTGATGGTGATGGTGCAGAAGACTCTGCTCCTGTCTAGAGCCAGCTCCAGGCTTGGGTGACCCATAGGAATCACGCCATCCTAGTTCCTTCATACCTGGGCACGATGGTGGTTGAGGCTGCCAACAGGGCCATAGACAGTAGTTGGGCCTCCTACAGATGTCTCCACTACTGTGGTTCCCTGTGCATACTGTGTGGTAGTACAAGACCCAACATGTGCATATTTGTTGGCATGTCTTAACATATCTACTACACCTCTACATGCATAGGTTGACTATGTTGAGAGGCATTCATGTGTATACACTTGCATGTGTATAGCCACATTGTGGATGTGCCAATGAATATGAGAACCATGTGGCAGGAAAGCCTGTCTACACAACAACACACACACACACACACACACACACACACACACACAGAGTGCATTCATGCACCACATAGTGGAGAGTATGAACATCTGTAAAGAGCTATATTATCTCTGATTCCTGGTACAAGAGTTCTGAGAGAGGACAACAAGAATCCTAAGGATCCCCAATTTAAAATCTGGTGACAATGCCAGAAGCTGAGAATTGCAGAACACGCCTACCCATCTAATCTAGTATGAAAGAGGTTTTTAATAGCAAATAGAGTAGAATTGGGCAACTCTGTCTCACTCATCATGTAAAGGAGAGTCATCAAAAGCACACTAATGGGACTGGGCTGTGGCTTAAGCCATTCCTCTAAATTTTGTCATTTATTATTGGCAATTTATAATAAAAGAGAGTGCTCTTTAAAAGTGGTTAGTGGCCGTTGTGAGGTTTTGTTTTTGCAGTGTCTGGTGCCCTCTGGTGGTTTCAGTTTGATACATTTAAAGTTGCATTCAGCTCTCTTTCTAGACAACTGAAAGCTATAGGAGAGTAGTGGAGATAACTTATCTCCTTAACTGCAAAATGAATGAGGATTATTGACAAATTCAGGGGGAGGGGATCTAAACTATGGACTAGTTCGCAAATGTTTATGCCATGGAAACAATTTAATGCCCTTCATTTGGCATGGAATTTGTATCACAGGTGTGCATTGGATTCAGACAAATCATGAATCCGAAATCAAAACAGGGTGATTCAGAAGTCATCAGAAGTGAGCCTCTGAATCAATCCAAACCAAGTCTGGTTCCCACAATGCTCCATTAATGATTCAGAGGTAAACAAGGGCATAGACAGTGTGTCCATAAAAATTGAAACAGTTACATGTACACTACTTCTGAGCAATGGCAGATTCCAAGGGTCCACTGCACACCTCAGGTGCCTTTGTAATATGTGGTGTTGCTTTCACATATGCACAGGCTAAGCATGAAATGGAAATGTGGTACCTCCCCACTTGTGGCATGCTCCCCATGAAAGAGATTGAATTTTAGGCCTAATTTCTCTGAAAACATTATCCTAATTTCATTATATCATTTCAGTGCAGATAGTTCTTCAGCTACCACATAGTTTAGGTTCGTTGGAGTGTGCTGGCTATTCAGACAAGACCAGAAGACACCAGGCATGGATTATATACAAAGCTTGTTGTGATAAAGATACAGAAATGTGATGCTTCAAAGTTATCGCCAATAGGACAAAGCTGATACTTGCAGCTGGTGAAGTAGTAAACAATAAGACAGCAAGACACCTTTGGGTATGTGGGAATCCAATTTTGGAACAGGTGGCTCTGAAACTGATGACACAGTCTGGGTCCTACCTCTTTGGCTCTCTAAACTGTGACACTACCCTCTGGTATCTGATTGGCTAAGTACCGAAATAGCCCAACCCATCCCCTGGGGGGGGGGCGTCATACCTGGTTTTGATTTTCACAGATGCTCTTGAAACTGACAGTTCATCATTCTTGACATCTGTGGCGATCACACAGGGTCCCCAGACTTTTAACGATCCCTGTGCCACCATTGTGCTCGCTTCCCTGCTGCCACCAACCAGTTACTCTCTGGTAAAACACTGAGTCCAGTCAGTAGTTGAAAGTGAACAAAACAAAAAAAACCAAGTTTATTTTACAAACATTAACAAATTTATTTTTCCCCCAGATAATATTCATGTCAGTATCTTAACTTTAGTTTCTTTGCCGGCCTATACCTTCCTATTACCTTCTGACTGATTATCTCAACTGTTTGACTGACTCCTCTTAACAAATTCTCTCACTTTCTCACACCAGACTAGCCCAACCCGCAGACTTATCTTCTCTGTCTCTTCTAACTCCAGACTGTCTTCTCAACCACCCTAACTAGCCGAGGGAGCCTGCGTACAGCTTCCGGGTCACATGGCCAGCATGACTATGCCACTTCTGGCAAACAAGAGCAGCGCACGGAAACGGCATTTACCTTCCCGCCAGAGCAGTACCTATTTATCTACTTGCACTTTGACATGCTTTCAGACTGCTATATATCTGACCACAATTTCTTACTCATACCCCTGTACAGTGGTACCTCGGGTTAAGTACTTAATTCGTTCCGGTGGTCCGTTCTTAACCTGAAACTGTTCTTAACCTGAAACACCACTTTAGCTAATGGGGCCTCCTGCTGCCACCGCCCCACCGAGCATGATTTCTGTTCTCATCCAGAAGCAAAGTTCTTAACCTGAAGCACTATTTCTGGGTTAGTGGAGTCTGTAACCTGAAGCATAAGTAACCTGAAGCATATGTAACCTGAGGTACCACTGTATTCTAACTTATCTCCTTGCCTGCAATTTCACTTCCCCATTCTTGCTGGGCATCTGTGGTCTTATCCTGACATGTGCACTTGAATGTACTTGCAATGCCAACTATCAGTGCTCCTATATTAGCTTTTGGAATCTTTCCATCAGTCATGCCCTTTCACTCAGATCTCTGTGTCCATCGTTTCACTTCTTCTTTTCAAATTCCATACTTCAGCCAACACAACAGTTTGTACCCATAAGCATCTGGTTTGTGACTTCCACTGAAAGGACTTGTAATATCAGAATATAAGAGCATCCACATATACCATAATCAGTAGGGGTCTAAGGTCCTGTACTCGCACACCCCAAGCCATAGCACTGGATTCAGAGCACAGAGAGCAAAATCATGGCTCTTTGCGGGTTCCCAGCTTCAACTGCAAGGACTGGCTGTTTTGGTTTTTTTTTTCTTATATTCAGTAACGATATTACCTCCAGACATCTAGCCATTAAACTATTTACATGAAACCACAGAAAGAGGTTGTCCAGAGGTTTGGGGTTGGGTATTACCAGTATGCTGATAATATCCAGTTTTGTTTCTCCTTTCTCCTTTCCACCTAAATCCAAGGAAGATGTCTCGATTCTAAATTTAAAGGTGACTTGCACAAAAATACCTGCACCCATCTGTCTGATATTTTACAGTGTTCATCTGAACAGAAGGTGCGAGCACACCTGCAAATTTCATCTGATTATGCTAAACGATAAAGTTTTAGACAACAAAAAGAAAAAGAAAGAAAGAAACACCCAGAACCTATTTATTTGATGATTGGTAGGCTTTATCTAACCAGGAGGGGCTAGTATGTCTGCAAATTCCATTAACTTGTAACAAAAAGCATTCCAAAGTGGAAGCTGGGCTCTGAATGTGCCATCTCATCTCTTGATTACCTGTGCAGGCATGAAAGAGAATCTCTTATAACATGCTTGCTGTTAAATATTTCGAATACTAAATACCATATACCATTAACTCCCAGCTGTCAAAGACATGCCAATCATCAAATATTGTCATATATGAAATACCATTGCATGTCAGCCATCAAGTCCCATTACATGCCAACTATTGTTAAGCATCAAAAGCTGAAAGCAAAATGCTCTCCGGTGTTAAATATAGATGTCAAATAGATTGCTTTTTGTACTTCTGCAAACTTTGGCATTTTCCTGAGCCTGCTGATACCCTTCCAGGTAGTTGAGGCTCATTTCGGCTACATACCCAATGGGACTCAAAGCCTGAGCATCAGAAACAGAAGGATTGATTAAAAGGTTTCAGCGTAGTATTTAGTGAGCAAATTTGTTCTAGCTTTCAGTCAAACATTGCACAGATACTTTTGATGACTAAAGCAGTATTTTTTCAAAAAATGAAATGGATGCTGTGATACCATGAGCCACAGAGCTGCTGCTGGTACTACGATTAAGAAAATGTTGAGTGGCAGAAGGAAGCTAAAGTCCCTGAAGCAGATGCCATCTGTCCTATAAATACTCAGACAGATGCTACTGCTGTGCCAATTGCTCATGTCTTTCCTGGTGTGTTCAAGGTTCTCCTAACTTTCCTTTGACAAATGTGAAGCTTTTGCCAATAACCTACCCTGCCAAATGACCATCTTTTATAACACGGAATCATTCCCCAGCTGCCAATTACGCTCAAAGTCATGACGCTGGCACAGTTTACCAACATATGCATTCCGGAGGATAACTTTAACAACCAGAGTGCAACTGTGCTGTTATCACAGTTGTACACATAACCCTTTATGTGTTCCTGTTAATGTGAACTATGCAGCTCAGCTAAGATGCAGCTGCCAAGGCAACAAATATTCTCTCACATGCTGGGCACAATAACCATTTGGATCACATTTTAAAAGATAAATGTTTTCCTTAGTCCAAGCTAACAGGTGTGAAAATGTCTCGGCTGGGCAGGAAAGAAGCAGTTCATAAAAACAGCCACTAGAGGCACCATGCAAATATAACAAACAAATATTTAAAATTAATAAATAAATGTGTAAAGTAATACATTCAGAAATTACGGCACGATCAAGTGCTTAGCACAAAAAAAGCTTAATCATAACAAGAGTATAGTAGCACTCTAAAGAAAAGCATGCTTGGAAACTAATCCAGAGCAAATGTATGCTTAGCACTGAGGAGATAAAAAGCAATGGGCATGATCCAGCTAAATGTAAGCATTTTTGCTCAAATGGTTTTACAGGAAAGTAAAATATATACTACTTAAACCTCCCACTTGGGTGGGGGATGAGAACTTAGTGTCTGAATCATGTTCAAGCCTTATATGGTTTATGCCCATGCTATCTAAAGGACTATATTCCCTACTACAAACCTGCTCAGGGCCCAAATCTTCAGTGAAGACTCTTCTCTCAGTCTCTCAGTGGAAGCACCAGCAGGGGAATCTGCAAAGGAACTGCCAGGGGAAGAAGGATCAGTGCCAGGTGGTGGGACAACGCTGAGTGGTCAGAGGGAGAAGAAGGGACAGAGTGGGAGGAGGATGATTCAGAAGCTGAAGAGGCAACAGGGTTTAGTGAGCAGGGAGAGACTGTGGCAGATAGTAGCCCAGAATGAGACGCAGAAGCTGAGGTTGGAGAGGAGCGGGGCCAAGAGGCAGAGATGAGGCAGGCTGTTGAACAATTGCAGGGATTTCCCTCCTCCTGTTGCAACCAGCTCCCCTCCCCTCTGTTCTCCCAGAACACATAGAGGAATGAAGAGGGCAGAGCAAAGAGAGACTATGAAGGAGTCTTAGATTGCTTGGGAAGGGCCAGGGGGAGGGGGAGTCTTAGGGAGCGGTGGGAAGGCAGGGATCTTCAGTCCTCGCAACTGCCTCATTAGGGCAAGATCTACTGGGAAGAGTTGCTGTGATCACTAGGCCTGAGCTTTTTTAAAAAAATAAAAAATAAAGAGTTAACTTCACTGACACCGCATGTTTTATTGCTATCCTACACCTTACTCCAGCTCCTGACATCCTAGTAAGGCTAGACTGGCTCTCTATTTGTCCTTCCCTCAGAAGGTGAAGGCAGTTTTATTCTGGCAGATTTTGGGGAACAGACTCATTCAAGGAAAGTGCGTTTAATGGTGTTGTGCTGTTTTTACTGGATAGGTTTACTAGATTTGTTTTATATTTTTTAAATTGTATTATAGTGCAATTATTTTTGAACTATTATCTGTTATATACTTTTAACTTTCTAAGTGAGTGCTGTATAATTGTAAATCAGAGGTGGGGAACCTGGGCTTCTCCAGCTATCACTAGAACGCAACTCCCATCATCCCCGTTGGAAACTGGAGTTCAGCAAATTTTGAGGGCCACTGGTTTCCTGCCCCTGATGTATGCGATTTCATTTGCTAACAGATCTATATTTAACTCTCTCTTTTTTAGAAATAAAAAAAAGCAGCGTGGTGCAATTCTCTCATTGACAGATAGCTAAGGTTTGAGGTTAGGTGTACAGAAAGATGCTCACCTCATCCTGAACCTGCAGTGTCATTTTCTTAATCACTGTATTTTTAATCACTTCATCCAGCCCATTAATTGACTAAAGGTTTCTATAAAATACTTTCAGCTAATCAGTTAAGGAATCATTACTGTTTTACATTTGGTGCCTGTCAAGAAGGAGAACAATGTAAATTATAGCTTAGTGAAACTTCTCCGCTTTAGGAACTTAGGAAACTTTAGGAAGTTAGGAAACTGCCATATACTGAGCTTGCATTCACATGGCAGTTTATTCCATTTTCACGACCTTTTCCTAACTGTAAATTTCCACATTTTATATGAACTTTCACATGATGTAAAAGCCACTTCTACACGCATTTCCTTATTATTTGCAAGTGGGTCTTTTCTGGAAGCAAATGACACAGAAACAAGCATTAAACCTAATTCCAGAAGTAGCTTACATCATGAGCTCAAATATAACACAGAATTCAACAGTTAGGGGAAAGTCGTGAACATGGAATAAACTATCATGTGAAGGCAGCCCAAGTCAGTGCTATTTTTCTAGATAAAGAGGTTTCAGAACTCACCATGAGCGCCTCACTTGTTTGCTTATAATGTCAATGGCACCCACCTGATAGGTGTCAGAACTGAGTTTCGGATGAAAAAAAGCCCTGCCTTTAGCCCCTCAAGCCCAGTATTGCAAACACTTAGTGACAATAACCCTCCAGAGTTTCAGACATGAATCTCTCCCCACCCACTCCCCCCTACATCAAATACAGCTTATTAGTGAAGCTAAAGTTTATTTCCTATGGCTACAAGGTGTGGAACACCAGCTTGCAAGTGAGTACAGTGGTACCTCGGGTTACATACGCTTCAGGTTACATACGCTTCAGGTTACAGACTCCGCTAACCCAGAAATATTACCTCAGGTTAAGAACTTTGCTTCAGGATGAGAACAGAAATCGTGCTCCGGCGGCATGGCAGCAGCAGGAGGCCCCATTAGCTAAAGTGGTGCTTCAGGTTAAGAACAGTTTCAGGTTAAGAACGGACCCCCGGAATGAATTAAGTACTTAACTTGAGGTACCACTGTATTTAGAAGTTTGAAGTGACTTTTTTCCCCTTCTCTTTTGACAGGGAGACAGTTGTCTAATTCTTCCAGAAGAGGGTGCTGTTCTCTTTCAGGAGGTAAGGCGTCTCCATGCTAAAGATTCTAGAAATGCAATACAGATTATGGGCACTTCTCATGGGCACTCTATCTTTAGCCATGGGATGGAAATACTGGGAAGTAAAATTACTGGGAAGGAAATGAAGCTTTTTAACCCTTTACGGTATGTGCTTGTGTTGTGGGGAATATCTGAAACAAATCCAAAGTTTCATGTATTCTGCTCTTAGAGGTGTAGGAGCTTTTTCCTCATTTCAGCTGGCCATCCTAATAGAATTATGCTGGAAATCACTTGGATTTATGTGGGGGATACTGCATTAGTTTTCCTGCTTACAATGCTGGTGCATCTTCTTTCTAGCATTCATTTCAAACTGCAGTACCTGTTGTATTATGAAACTGTGGCTTTAGCATACCGGCATGTCATGCGAAATTTCATTCACCCCAGTGAGGATGGTGTGACACTATAACAATTGTCATTGGAAAATGTTGCTACTCACCTATCCTTTCCACACAAGTGTGTACTTCAGTTTCCCAATGAAAGTAGCAGGAAAAAACCTATATGCCAGTATTTCATCCACACATTTTGTTACTTCTGCAATTTTGGGGGTTGATGGGGTTACTAATTGATTTTTTCTGGAAGTGATTAACACAAAAATGAGAGTTAAACTGCCACTATATTCCATGTTGTTTGGATGTCTGATTATCTCCTTCCAAAGCAACTACTCTATTCCAAACTTAAAAATGAAAAGTGTAATGCTGGTGGTCAACAAAAGAAGTTTAAAGACTCTCTTGAGGCAAATCTTTAAAAATGTAGTTTAAACACCTACAACTGGGAATACTGGCCTGCGAGCACTCCAGTTGGAGAACAGCCTTTACCAAAGGTGTCATGGGCTTTGAAGACACTCGAACGCAGGATGAAAGGGAGAAACATGCTAAGAGGAAGGCACATTTGGCAAACTCTCAACTTGATCAACTCTCACCCAGAAACCCATGTCCCCACTGTGGGACGATGTGTGGATCCAGAATTAGGGACTCACTGCTAAAGCTGTGTTCATGGAAGACAATCTTAGTCGGCTATGAGTGGACGCTGAAAAAGAAGAAGAAATTCCACTAAATTTGCAGGAGTTGCTTTTGTATTGTGTGAAAGCTCAAATATATTGCAAAAGCTAACAGTTAACTCAGTCTTTGTGATTTATTGTTTTTACGTGTCTGTGATTGGCATTGACATGTGCCTTGTTTAAAAAAATGGGTTCATAAATTAACTTCAGCTTGTATTTCTCAGCTGGTCCTGTGTGACAGCAAAGCATTGAAGGCTAATATACTGTGGGTAAGGCTGATAATTAACTCCCCTGAGAAAAGCATTTTCATCAAGGGATAGTGGCACTTAATTTCTAAATGAAAGAAAAATATATAATTTTCCTTCAAGAATTCCCATGTGATAAAGGCATATTCTGCTCTTGGTTCAGGAGTTAAATCAACATGAGTTCAAAAGACAAGTGAGGGGGGAAAGACCCGCTTTGTGTTTTTATTTCCTGTACCTATTTTTGGAAACATAACCCTCGTGACTTGATGTAACAGGATTTGATAGAGGATTCAGCATGACAATGTTGCAGTTGTTCTGTGTGCAGGAAAGCAAAGGGATTAATCTGAAAGCTGTACTTAAAATGAAGCCCTTATTTGGAATGCAGACACCATGTGAAATTCACGCTTGGCTTTAAGCTTCCCTGAAAAGAACACCTCTGTTTATAGGGAGGGCCTGCAACTTGGTAGGCAGGCAGGCAGGCAAGGAACGCCTTCAGTTTCCAAACAGGGTTGCTAATTGACTGGGGAGAGGGGGTGCTGAGGTACCCAGACTAGTTTTGCCTCTAGCACAATGGTGGTAAACCTTTGGCCCTCCAAGTATTGCTGGATTTCAGCTTCCATCCTATCTGATCACTGATCATGCAGACTAAGGCTGGTGGGATTCCAACAATACCTGTGGGATTCCACAGGGTCCCCCATCCTTTTTTTAAACAAATATGTAGGCACCAACACGTAGATTGTGAGCAAATCAAAAATAATTTAAAGATGGATGACCAAATTGTTTTATTTGCCTATCATGGAAATTTATCACTGAACACCAGGATTTTCATAGCACACATTGTATCTGTTTGATAGAGGAAAGGTGATTGCATGCTGAAGGAACAGAGTCATAGACTAGGCACTAGTTTGAGTTCAAAAGAGCAAGGTGGGCGGAAGTCATGCAACCACTGCTTCCAAAAATCTATCAACTATGGGGAGATAAAGCAGCTGCCAGACACCTGCTTTAGCATTTAACTCGGCAGGTGTGGTCTCAGATGGTGAAGAGTCAGCAACTTGGGAATTCCTGTTGCACCTGCAGACATCTGAGCACCAATTACATCAAACAAATTCCATGCCGTGTATGAATTGACCAACAAAAAGGGGAACCCAAAAGAGCAGCTGGAAGCAAACAGCAGAAAACACTGGGTTCAAATTTTTGTTATTGTTACCAGGTATGAATTGTATAGAACTTTCATTACTTGTTTAAACTATTGAGCAGGAGAACAATTCTTTTTCTAAATGCCACTTACATGCATTCTAAAGGAAATAAAACAATGGAAGACACACGCACACACTTCACATGGTCAAATTACAAAATTGGCCAAATCACAAAAGGCTTAAAACATTTTTTCATTGGTGATGGACATGACGGGTAGAGAGCTGCATGTTTGACTGTTTCATAGAAGAAAAAAGTGCAATGCTTCCCTAAAAAATTATATACTGCTGTTTTTATTCGTATTATTATTATCGTCCCACTTATATGCCAAAATGGCCTCTAAGCAGTTCACAGCTATAAAATGAATGTTATCTTAAATTGCAGAGAACATTAAAGTATTCAATTAAACAAACCAGGTTAAAACAGTTAAAAACATTTAAAACAATAAGATTGAAAATTTAGAACATCATTTGTGCCCCTTCAAGGAGCTCTGAGCAGAATACACAGGGTGATCTCCTTTTATCTACATAGCCATCCAGTGACTTGCAGATTTCCTTCCGATGAGGAACATGGCCTGCTCTTGCTTTGAGGGACCATCAGCAAAATGCCCTCTTGTGGAACCACTCCTCCATTAGTTGTCCCCTGGTGCCAGCCACAGACAGTAATGTGATCAGCACTGGGCACTGCAGCATCAATCTGGGGCACTGTGTGAAATGAACATGGTATTTTGTTGGCAAACATAGTAGGTCCAGCTGTGGCTCCAGAAGATGCCCAGTTGTGCCAGGTGCTGACACCAAACCTTCCAAAGAGACATGGCTGAAGTGGTACTACTCTGGCATGGATAACCACAATGTTGCACCACAATGTCATGTTTCTCACAGCATCAGCAGCAAAACCACTGCTGTTGCCTTGAAATGCAGGACGCTCTTTTATGCCAACTTGGCCTGCTACTTTACCCTAGATTGGAAGATTTGTCATCTAGTGAATTTAGACACTGTGATATTGCTCATCTGTTTAATATACAGCTTTACTCTCCAACTTCTGAAGCAAAGTTTATTTTAGTTCCAAGCTACTGCAATCTCCAAGCAGTCGTTTTAACCTTTCTTATTGCCCTTTCCAAACAATTTTTGTATCAGAGGCCTTTGAATCATGTCACCGTATCCCCTGACTGGAGAGTGCATTGGAAAATAAATCCATATAGCTATGGCAACAAGAGAAGTATCAGATTCCACACCCTGCTCCCGCTACATGCTTCTGGTGTCAGAAAATGGAAATGCCTATGAATTGTTGCTTAAGACAGTGCTGCGATTTTGATATACCCAAGCAAGCTAACAAGGGAAAGTGTCTCTTAGCTAAAAGGGATACAGTTTTGAAAAGCAATTTTGGCGCGCGCGCGCACACACACACACACACACACACACACGGGTATATTGCAGACAGAGAATTACTGAGGGGGAAATAAAAGTGACATTTAAATGTTTAGAGAAAATACCACCCCCTCATAAAAGAGGTTCTTTACTGCCGGGGTGGGGGAGGGGATACACAATATTCTTCTAAACCTGTTTATATCAAAAGGAGACCTTTTCATAACAGAGACAAGTCCTGGTCCTCCCCCATAATGTATTTACACAGTTTCAGCCCTAGCTCTCTCATGCTGACTGATTCAAAGGCTGCACCTGCACTATGCATTTGAAGCCTCATCATCCTACTTTAAAAGGTCATTGCATCCCTCAAGGAATCCTGGGAACTGTAGTTTGTGAAGGGTGCAGAGAGCTTTTAGGAGACCCCTAGTCCCTCACAGGTTGGATAGCTCTGCCAGACAGAAGCAACTACAGTGGTACCTCGGGTTAAGTACTTAATTCGTTCTGGAGGTCCGTTCTTAACCTGAAACTGTTCTTAACCTGAAGCACCACTTTAGCTGATGGGGCCTCCTGCTGCCACCAGAGCACAATTTCTGTTCTCATCCTGAAGCAAAGTTCTTAACCTGAAGCACTATTTCTGGATTAGCGGAGTCTGTAACCTGAAGCATATGTAACCTGAAGCATATGTAACCCGAGGTACCACTGTAGACACATTGTTTGGAAGGGATATCCCCATCTTACCCCTTCACAGGTTCAGGGCTGCCTTCCTCACGTGTCTGCCCTACCCCCCTCAAGAGGCACCCGACTCTCTGATTCTCTGAGACTTCTGAGCTTTCAGAAGGAGTCTGGAAGCTTGCAGCATCCCCTCAGCCCCACCCTTTCCCAGCTGCCATCTTCAGCAAAGAAGCTTTTGTGTATACAGCAGTGTTTGTGAAGGTCCCCACATGTTCTGGAGTGCTGCATAACTGTTTTTCCAAACTGTGCGGAATCCTATGTGGGAAGGCCTTCCTGACCCTGATAGGGATGTTTGCATTGTGCAAGTGGCTGCCAGAGGGCATGATAAGATGGAATGTGGATTACTGGGGGTGCAGATCCTTGCTGAGGCACACTGGTATTGATGCAACATGCAAGCAACATTTCTGAAGGGGGAAGTCTTCAGTGTCTTGACTGCTGGCATTGCCCCTGAGAGCAGGGCTGAGTTGTGCTTTCCATTCAGTCATTGAAAGTTCAGTTTATGTGCTGTGTTAATGTTATTCGGTGGAAAGGCTACACTACAAGTTTGTTAGTTGCCTTGTTTGTTTGTTTGTTGGAGGGAAAGAGGTGTAATCATAATGGAACATCTGTTGAGCAGTTAGGGACCATAGTGAAAGTGATATGCATATTGCTCCATGGACCATGATGCTATTTAAATGGTAATACAGAGTCCACAATCACTAGGCAGAATTACAGAAACCAAGTCATCTATCTCCTGATCAGTTCTTAAAAATTAATGGACCATGAAAGCTTGGAACACTTGCTGATTAAAGAAAATTGATCAAGAAATTCCCTCCCTTTTGTTAAATGACCACTGTGCTCTGTATATAATTACCCTTTGGTAGGCCATCCCTTCCTTTACCGCTTGAACAACTGATAGTTTTTTTAAAAAAAATAAAATAAATCTGCAGTCTCTGTAGCAAGCATGAACGAGAAGACGATCATATTCTCTGGCATGCTCCTCAATAACCTCACATATGTGGCTAGCTCATGTAACCTAGGCTGATGTAACAATCTGGTATGTATTGCGGCAAACTGCTTCCATTATCTTTCGCCAGGTTTGGCTGCCAACTCGACTGGATTTGTTGAAACAACGTGCTTTTCCCAAGCCATGCTCATTCTTTCTCTTAGCAACACAAAAGCTTCTGACGTCAGTGTGCTTATTTTGGAAAACTATCCTCCCTCTTCACTGTAGTGTTAGAGCACTTGGCATCCCCAAGGGCTCAGAAGTTGAACGCCTTCAACTTGCAAATTAATTGACTAGGTGGAGAATCCACCCTGAGACAAAGCAAGGAGTTGATCCAGTTTCAAATTACGGTAAGTTTGGGAATCAAACCTAACCTTAGATTGCTTGGGTTGTGCCTACTCCAGCATTACACACAAAGAGAGAGGCAATGCATTCATTTTTCCATAATATTTTTTTGTGTTACCAGCAACTTTCACCACTTGTAAATAGTTTATTGTAAATAGTATATAGTATATTGAAACTAGTTCTAATCAGTGCTGAGAACCCAATGAAGATAATGGTCAATGGGATCAAAATTGATTGATCAGAAGTAATTCAAAATAATTTGATCAGGTTCTTTGCAAGTGAGCATGTTCTTATGCATGCAGAGGTCCAATGAAGCATTGGAACTCACAGGAGGGATTTCATACTCCCTAATCCCAAATGGAGGTGTCTTATGATCCCTAGTCATGTGTTCAAAATAAGGCTTAAATAAGTAAGCAAAGAGGGGACAGCATGCATGTCTGTCTGCCACCACTTTCCATGTGTTCAGGAGTGACTGTGTACAACACAGGGTTCACTGCATGAGTACAGGAGGCTTCCCCTGCTACAGACAGTGCTTTGAATACATGTAGGGTAACATGGATGCTTCCTTTCCCCCTCCTTGCATATTTATTTAAGTCAGGGATGGGAAACAGGATCTTGCCAATGAGCTGGATTCTGAGCTCCAGATGAGCCGCTTCAAAAGGTGGGAATAGCTGTCCATCTGTGAGTCAGCAATCAGCTAACATCACAATAACAAGTGACACAACTTTAAAGGAAAGAATAGAAAATGCGCTTAAGTGTTTTCTTCTTTTTGCAGCCATGGCTTGAACACATTCCAAGCTGCAAAGGAAAAATGTTCCCTTGCAAACATAGCTAATTTAAGTCACACCTGCAAAGGGACTTTTTTCTGTTGCAGCCCAGTTTGAGTTCAAGATGTAGCAAAGGGGGAAATGTTCCTTTGTGGGCATAGTTAACTCAGGCTGTGAAAACTAAGGTTGGCAAAAAAGAAAAAAGATGCCAAATTCAAAGGAAGAACAAGGAGTGCACTTAGAGTGTGCACCTGATGTTTTTTTGTTTGCAGCTGTGATATACAATTTCTTCTGCTTGACATTGTGATGTTGGATAAAGTAGGTGTCTATGTTGCATGTGCAGCTGCTTAGAGGTGAGACAAGCCGGTGTGCACAGTATCAGGGGCGGGGCTAATCATTGTGAAACAATGAATAATACTGATGTGGTAGTAAGTCCCATGCTTCCATGGCACAAAGTCCGATTCTACTCAGGATGATAGGATGATAGGATTTCATTGTAAAAACTAGTACTTTTTTAAATATTGCAAGAGTTTTGTGTTAAATGACAAGGCACCCCCTTATATAACAAATGACAACAGAATACTTAATTCCCAAGATCCCCTATGCCACAAGGCAAGAGCATGAGCACAGGACGACACAGTTAGAAGCGTCATAAGTTAGACCATGGGCAGAATCGAACTAAACAGTTCCACCACTGCAAGGACTTTCAGCTGTGCAGAGGAACTTCCATGCCCTCTCTTGTCCATGTGTCCCCATATGACCCATAAATCTGTTTTAGAGTTTTCCCAAATCCTCCTAAGTAGATGCACAAAGCATGTGAGAGAGGAAAGGGGCAAGGAAGTTCCATTGGGAAGCTAAAAGTCATTGCACTAGCAGAACTGTTTACTTCAATACTGCCCTATGTACCTACCTAGTGAATCAGGAGGAGAGACATACAGATGTTATTAATACAGTGCATATTAAATAGTTTACTGAAAAGCAGGGTTGCCCATTTGCAACAGGAGAAAATGTTTTTTTAAAAAACAAACAAACAAACAAACAAACCCATGAAAGGACTTTAAACATATTTGATAGGTGACATTTTCATGTTTATTTATTTTATTAAAATTTGCAAATCATGAGTAAAGTGTCATAATATTTCTACAACTTTGCATTTAGGTGTGTATGTGGCTTTTTGTTTTGTGGTTTTTTTTAAAAAAACAGCTTTGCTTTGCTCTAAGAGTGGCAAATTGTGTGATATATAAATTTGAATTCTTCAGTATAACTGAAGGCGGGAACTTCTGCCTTCCAACTTGAATGAATTTGAATGCAAAATAAAAAAATAAAATTGAGCTGTCTCTTGATTTCTTATTATGATTACCCAGAGCATCTGTGCAGTTTTTGTTAACTGTCCTGCAGTCTAATTAACGCCTCGTAAACTGCTGTTACATGGCAGGAAACTCAGGTTTATTATGGAGCACAGATTTGACAGTGAATCACAGCAAGCTCTTTACTTGCATAATTCACAATTACAAGCACTTGTTTGGCACATGCACACTTTGATATTTTTGCATGTATGTTTCAAGTAGTATAGGAATATACCTAAAAGGCGTAAGGGGCAAAGAAGCCCTTATTCTGCTTTTAACCTAAAGAATGAATCTAGTCATTAACAGTGCAATTATAGGCATGTCTACTCAGAAGTAAGTCCTGCTGAGACTTAGTTCCAAGTAAACATGTCTAAGATTGCAGTCTAATGGGCAGTTTCAGTGCAATCCTAAGCATGTCCATTAGGAGTATTTCCTATTGAATTCCAGGTGAGTGGGGAGAGTATTGCAGCCTTATGTTCCCATCAGTAGATACTAGTCATGATCATGAATGTTATCTCCAGACGTGGGAGTTGCTCTGGTCTAAATCACTGAGTCTCTTGGGCTTGCCAATTGGAAGGTCGGCGGTTCAAATCCCTGTGATGGTGTGAGCTACCATTACTCTGTCCCAGCTCCTGCCAACCTAGCAGTTCCAAAGCACGCAAATGCAAGTAGATAAATAGGTACCACTGCAGCAGGAAGGTAAACAGCATTTCCATGACTTCCATTGCAGTGTTCTATTGTGCCAGACGCAGGTGGCGCTGTGGGTTAAAGCCTCAGCGCCTAGGACTTGCCGATCGAAAGGTCGGCGGTTCGAATCCCTGCGGCGGGGTACGCTCCCGCTGCTTGGTCCCAGCGCCTGCCAACCTAGCAGTTTGAAAGCACCTCCGGGTGCAAGTAGATAAATAGGGACCGCTTACCAGCGGGAAGGTAAACGGCGTTTCCGTGTGCGGCTCTGGCTCGCCAGAGCAGTGATGTCACGCTGGCCACGTGACCCGGAAGTGTCTCCGGACAGCGCTGGCCCCTGGCCTCTTGAGTGAGATGGGCGCACAACCCCAGAGTCTGTCAAGACTGGCCCGTATGGGCAGGGGTACCTTTACCTTTACCTTTACCTTATTGTGCCAGAAGCAGTTCAGTCATGCTGGCCACACAACCCAGAAAGCTGTCTGTGAACAAATGCTGGCTCCCTCGGCCTGAAAGTGAGATGAGTGCTGCAACCCCATAGTCGCCTTTGTCTGGACGTAACCCTCCAGGGGTCCTTGACCTTTGACCTTTACTAGTCATGATCATTGGATATTATCTCCAGGATCAGAGGCAACATACCTCTGAATATCAGCTTCTGGGGAGCAGCAGAGGCAGAGAGATACTGCTTTCCTGTCTGGCTTGTGTGCTTGCCAGTGGTTGTTCTGGAAAACACAATGTATTAGATGATACTTTTTAAAAAATTATGTACACACTTGTATCTCACTTTAGAAGGGGTGTCTTTTTAAACCAATGAACTATGTCAGGGGTGGCCAACTCCCAAGAGAATGCGATCTACTCACAGAGTTAAAAACTGGCAATAATTTATCTATCATCTATTATTATTATTATTATTATTATTATTATTATTATTATTCCCCCTTTTGGGGGGTTCAGGTCAAACTTGTGGAGCTTTTTTTAGGAAGGAAAACCCTGTGTTTTTTTTAGGGAGGAGGGAAGCCCCATTTTGGGGGGTGCAGGACAAAGTAGTTGAGCCAGTGATCTACCAGTGATCTACCACAGACGTTCAGTGATCTACCAGTAGATCACGATCTACCTGTTGGACGTGCCTGAACTATGTGAGCCCCAATATTTCTGATGATAATAACCATTCAACAACAGTGTCATAAAATCAAGTCACCTGTAACTGCAAAAAAGCAAGCAAGAGCAGTTCAAAACCTAGCACAAAGACTTCGGTGGAAAATACTACTAGTAAAGTAAAACCAGCAGTCTTGTAAAACCCAGCAACTGATGATGCAAACTAGGATGGAGAGGCAGTGGTGAGATCAGTGCAGTACAAAAAGGTTTGCCCTACACTTGCTGCTGCTCACTCTTCCCATTTTCATTCCCATTCCCAGCCAGAGGGAAGTCAGGGAACTGTGCAGCGCGATCATACCACCTGCTAATGCCTAGCACAACTCTTTAATTAAAAGTAGATTAAAATGCAGGCATTTTCAAAGCCTTTTTGCAACAGATAAGAACCTGCACCAGGCCAATGGCACATCCAGTGGCCACCTGGATGCCTATGCGAAACTGAGCAGGACCTGAGCACAAGAGCCCTCTCCCGTCGTGCATTTTCCAGCATATGGTATTCCGCAGCATTACTGCCTCCAACCATGCCCGCAGAGGATAGACTTCATGTCTAGTAGCCCTTGATGACCTTATCCTCCATTAAATTCCTCATTCTTCTTTTAAAGATGGCCAAGTTGGGAGCCATCACTGCCCCCTGTGAGAACAAGTTCCATTGTTTATGTGCTGCATGCATTATAATATTCTCAATAATAATAAAGAAGGGGCTCTTGAGATGGAGACGCAAAGAGATGGGGCCACCACTGAAGATGTCTCTTTGGCTCACCTATCCATTAGATCTTGATGGAAAACCAATGGTCTGATCAACAGGATTCTTCTTATGTTATATTCTTCTGAACCTTAGGTGCTTACCTGCAGTGACCATGGGACCCTAATTTGCATTGCAGGGGACGGGCGTGGTACCATAACCAGTGAGGCAGCAGCTATAAAAATGTGTTATATGCAGTTTGATGTATGGCTTAAATAAGGAATATGTAAATCCTAGCTAAATTAAATGCCGTACATCAACACATAGGCTGCTGTGCCAAATTAGAACAGCTCATTTTTCCTCCCCTCTGAGACAGCTTGTGGCTGTAATTCAGACAGATGTATGAACACAATGCATGCAAGCAAAAGTGTATGAGATGATGTACAGATGTCGTTGCAAATTGGTCTAATCCTGTGTTTCCCATCCCCATTAAAAATTATCAGTTATATCAGTGATAAATTGCTTGCACATTTCTATTGGTTGTGACAACACAGTTTCGATTTTGCCTTTATCTTCCGTATATGTTGTAGATATACATTTAAAAACAGCTGCCTGACCTCTTATGCCCCGCACTTAAATTTGCTGATATTAACTTGGAGTTGAGTGCAGTTTCTGTAGTGGGAGGATTGCCAACTGAACATATTTTCTTTTAGGGGCAGGGGGAGATTTGAGTTCAGGCTGGAAATACCCAGGTGGCTGTGCATTTTTGGATGGAAAGGTGTTTCTCAGGAAAAGAAACCTACATAAGGGAAAACACCTGACCTATATATCCTGTGCTCCATTCTCTTCCAACTTGCATAGCATACTTATTTCCAGTGAGAGAGCCATGTGGCAGACACATTCCTGCTCAGTAAAACTAGGCAGCTTGTAAGATTTATTTTTGATTATTATTATTTTTTTTAAAAAAGGATAAAGACCATTTTACTCTGCATAGGCATATATTTATTCACAAATTTCATTATTATTATTAGTAGTATTTTGTAGGCAAGCTTTGGCACTATACTTGCAAGACTTCAGAACTCATGCAGACAGAGGCTACATACACACCTAACAGTTAAAGCACATTGAAAGCACATAATTCCCACCCCCTCCAAGAATCCTGGGAACTGCAAGTTTGCCCCTCACAGAGCTATAATCCCCAGCACCCTTAACAAACTACAGTTCCCAGGATCCTTTGCAGGGGAAGTCATGTGCTTTAAATGTGGTTTAAAGATGCCATGTGCGTGCGGGCTTAGATTCTGAACCTGCGTAGAAGATCACACACTACTGTGGGATACACTGGGACCATTGAGTAAGGATTATTTATGTCCCTATCAATTTAGGCTAGCCCTAGGCTGGGTAGTGACCCTGTGGCCCTTCATGTATCAGGGACTGGCAGGTTAGTGTGCATCAGGGGCAGGGGGCTGGAGTCTTGGGACTTGGGACTTGGGAGAGGGGGTAAAGTGGTTTGTGGGGGCCTGTACCAGGCAGAAGGCAAGAATCAGAGGCAGGGAAAGTTTCAGAGCTGATAGGTGGAGCAGAGCATGGGTCAGAAGAAGAGGAGGAGGAAGAAGCAGGTCAGGGAACTGAAGGGACAGGTGCTTGCCCACCCTCTCCTGCAACACTGTCTTCCAGAACCGGGGGGGGGGAGGGGTTGAAACAGGGTGCACAGAGGATGTTTCCACACAGGCTACATGCGTACAGCAGCCTGTCGGGAGAAGGTACATAAACGGGTGGAGGTCCTTTTAAACATTTTTTTAATTCATTATATATCATTTCCCTTTTTTATCTTCTGCATTCCCACCACATATGATAAAAAGTACCTTATTTTTCTTTACATTTCCTATATTTGACCCAATTTTATACATTTTTGCTATTTGTACTGGTGTGATATACCATCTGTACATCATTTTCATATAATTTTCTTTTAAAAGAGAACAATCTGTAAATTTCAAATCTACTTTCCACAATTTTTCCCAGTCCTCAAATTGTATATTATGTCCTATATCTTGTGCCCATTTGATCATGACTGATTTGACCTCCTCATCTTTTGTTTCCCATTCTAGCAGAACACTATATGCTTTCTTCAGCAGCTTCACTGGGAATAGTTGCCTAGCCATTAGATTGGGGTGCGTAGATATCCAGAGCTGTAGAAGCGACTGCAAGTGTTATCTTTGACAATAAATACTTAACTCTCTGCCATGTGCGTTTCTCAGCTGGGAAGCCCCCTTGACACCAAGCGTTGTTGGACTCCCTACTCTCATCATCCCCATGGTGAATGGTCTAAAAAGGTGAGAGCTGTGGTCCAGCTCAGCAGGTGTTAGCTCTATGGTTGAAGGTGGCATGATAGTACAGTGGTACCTCGGGTTAAATACTTAATTCGTTCCGGGGGTCCATACTTAACCTGAAACTGTACTTAACCTGAAGCACCACTTTAGTCTGTAATCTGAAGCGTATGTAACCTGAAGCGTATGTAACCCGAGGTACCACTGTACAAACTAATGTATGGTCACAGATAACTGGTGAAAGGAGTGACACCATGTGTGTCCCCCTTCCCACCCCAAACTGTAATACTGTATATAATAGGGCAAAGTATGTGATGATGTCACTGCAGTGTACTCTACCTCGTCCCTGCTCTTCTTCGTTGGTTGTTGCTTTCTGGAGCAAAGAAGGAAACTCCCTGTGTGAGTATGACATATCTTGTCCCCTGCCTTACTGAATGTTATATGTGAGGGTAAGAGGAGGAGGAGGAGGAGAGTTGGTATTTGCTTTGGTTTATTTAACAGAATTTATATTCTAGTAAAGGGTAAAGGGACCCCTGACCATTAGGTCCAGTCGTGGCCGACTGGAGTTGCGGCACTCATCTTGCTTTACAGGCCAAGGGAGCCGGTGGACAGTTTCCAGGTCATGTGGCCAGCATGACTAAGCCGCTTCTGGCGAACCAGAGCAGCACACAGAAATGCCCTTTCCCACTGGAGCGGTACCTATTTATCTACTTGCACTTCATGCTTTCGAACTGCTAGGTTTGCAGGAGCAGGGACTGAGCAATGGGAGCTCACGCCGTCATGGGGATTCAAACTGCCAACTTCGAACTTCTGATCGGCAAGCCCTAGGCTCTGTGGTTTAACCCACAGCGCCACCCACATCCCAATTTATATTCTACTTGATTGTAATAAAACCTCAAAGTGGCTTATAAAAAGTAAAACATTAAAATTAGTATTAAAAGACAGCTAATCTTGAAGCTTTGCAGAGGGCTGGAAGGGACAAGAGAAGGAGAGGGAGCTCTCCTGCATACATGGAAGTCTGTTGCTCTAGCAGAGCTGCAGCCCATAGAACTTGAGAACCAGCCTAATTATATTATTCTGTCATGTTCTGTTGGCATCTCTATCTGTCTCTTTGTGTGTGTGCGTGCATGTGTGTGTGGAGAGAGAGACAGAGAGAGAGAGAGAGAGAGAGAGAGAGAGCACCTGTATGTATTTAGTAAGCAATGTGAGATGCAAATCTGAATCCCAATAGAGTTCAGGCAGTACTCAAGTGTTCTTCTGGTAAAAGTCCAGCTAAAATAAAAGGCATGTCGGAGGAAGGGAAGGAAGGAGAGGGAAAGGGAGAGGGAGAGGGAGAAGGATAGAAACAAGGTCAAGATGATTATCGAACAGAGAAAGACAAATCCTATACAATGTACTCTTTTATTTCCCTCATATTTTCTTCCTGCTTATAGGAGGTTAATGTTATACACCCCAATGCATCCAAGCAGGGAGAAGTTTGACAGGTTCTGGCATTTAACCTGGCTTTAGTTTCTTTCAGAATGAGGATGCCAGAGGTTTATTGATGTTTTGTAATACAGAGGTACCTCTGGTTACATACTTAATTCATTCCGGAGGTCCATTCTTAACCTGAAACTGTTCTTAACCTGAAGCACCACTTTAGCTAATGGGGCCTCCTGCTGCTGTGCCACCGGAGCACAATTTCTGTTCTCATCCTGAAGCAAAGTTCTTAATCCGAGGAATATTTCTGGGTTAGGAGAGTCTGTAACCTGAAGCGTATGTAACCTGAAGCGTATGTAACCCAAGGTACCACTGTATTTGTATTTCCAAATAGGCAAGTGGTGATACAGCACTGAACGCCTCAACTGATCCCCCAAAGTCAGCTGTTTCCTTATCAGACCTTCAGAGGGAAGGGATAATCAGCAACTACAGATTCTTTCAGAGAGCACCTTTATGTGTATTTTCAATAAGTCCATTGACACTTCTGTTTGTCCTGTGATTTCAAGTCATGGGGCTGAGAAGCCCTTTTTTCTGTCCTGCCACTTCCCCCAGGAAAACCTGCTGTTTACTGTTTCTGAATCAGAGCAAATGTGAATCGGGCTTTCCGTGGGTTGACATTTGTGCTGATTCAGCAGTAAACAGCAAGTTTTCCTCTTAGATGTCACAAACAGAAGTTTGGATGGGTGTTTCTCTACCAGTTTGCCCCTGGCTTGCCTCATCCTTCTGGCAACTGTCATCTTGGCCTTCAGCCATTTTAGCTCTTATTCAGACACATCACCTTAACGTCATGGGTTAACAGTGTCTCCTCAAGTCTTTAAGAGATATTGCCTTGAGGCTACACACACGGATAACTCTACTCACAGAACCCTGATAGGAGACCCATAAGAATGTGTGCTGTGAACATACGCCACTTAAGTCATGCTTTGTAATAGTGGAAATTGCAGACTAAGTCTGAACCTGGAAGAAAGCAGAAGGAATGCAACGTAATTCGGGCAATCCTTCTGGGCTCAAACATGCAGCACATCCCACAGCGTCTTCATCCCAAACCCACAAGTCCTTTCCCCATGACTTTGTTCAAGAATGCATTTGGCGTTACGGTGCTGCCAATGTAAAATTCTTTATCTTTGATCTCGATGGAAAATAAATCAGCCATGTGGAAAACATACCATCCAGCTGCTGCAAGCTTGCTGATCATAAGTACTATGAAACGTGGTCCCTGGGAGATTCAGTTTGGATCTGTCTAGCATAATGGAAAGGATGCATCTTTTAGGACTGCATTTTTCCATGTTCTCTGCTTTTTTTATTTTACTCTGAGTTGGAAAAACCGGTTTCTCTTCCTTGAGAAAGGGTGGGGCTAGAGGGAAAACACAGGGAAAGACTGAAAAAACGTCCTAAGATTCAACTTGTATCTGTGTTTTGTTTTTGTTTTTTTTAAAAAACTGGTCTCTTTCTTGGTCTTTCTGTGCTCTCTCTGCTTCATTCTGTAATTTGGATTCTAAGCCACTCTATGTAAAAAAAGCTCTGTGTTCTCTATTCACTATAACGAGAAATAAATAGAGAAATAAAATTGTAACTTTCCCCCCTGGTCAAAGTGCATGAAATTTGCAGGCATAGGAGCCCAATTACAGGCAGGCAAACACATCTGGGAGTTGTTGTGCCGGGCTTCTCTAATGTTTGATTTTTCAAAAATAAAAAGTCTACAGCTTTTTCATCATCTTCCCAAATTGGATGCAGTTTGCAGCCACAGGTAGCTTTTATGGGAGCATGAAGCCTGCCAGATTTCAGAAGGATAGCTACGGGGTGTCTAAAATACTAGGAATTACTGAACCTACCGTAGTGTTTTGTGAGTAATCAGTCTGAAAACTGTTGGCATGAGAGAGGTGTCCCTGGTATAAAAACCCTGCAGACAGGTGCATCCAAGGGCTTTGGTGAGGGAAGTAAAAATGATTCACTTTCCTCCATACCCCATATTAGAGCCATACTTTTATTTTGTTCACTAAAACTCCAAAATCCATTATTAGTTTTGCATTATTTGTTTATTCGTTTTTAAAAAACAATTAGAATTAGAAAGAGAGATGCAAAGAATATTATTTAGAAGTGTGGAGGAGATTTGTCTCTTGCTGTTTGATAGGTTAAAATGTTTTATTGGTAGGTTGATAGGTTAAAATGTTTTATTGGTTTTTTTTTAAAAAAAGAACTTTACAGCTTCACACTAGCCTTTCTGGTGCCTTTTGTGTGCTTTGATAGGCCCCACTACATGAGGCTGTCAAAGATTTTGCCTGCAAAGTTGTAAATTGCTTTGGTGTGTCTTTCTTTTCTTTTTTTTCTAGAGTGGTATATGACAGACAAAGTAACCTTCAATGAAGCTTTTAAATCTTTTTTAAAACAACAAAAACAACTGTTGACTGCTGTGCTCAAACAACAACCAAAATCTGGCACTTTTCAGTGTTCTCCAGGCAATATTTTGCACAGACTCCCTTCTTGAAAAGCCCATGGGCAGGGTGGAGACAGGGACTCAAGGATAAGAGCTGCAGAGTGCCTGCTTGTTGGGAATGGCTAGATGACACCTGAACAAAAGCCTTCCTTTTTGGAGGGAGAAAACATTGCAGCATTTTGTTGGAGATGCCACTTGTATGATTTGACTTCTGAGCTGGCAGACAGAAGCCTCAAACGTCTGTGATTTGAACCCAGTATAATGAGCTGTGCTCTAAAAGAGTCTAGAGCAGGGTTTCCCAAACTTGGGTCTCAATCTGTTTTTGAAGTACAGTTCCCATCATCCCTGTCCACTGGTCCTGCTATCTAGGGATGATGAGAGTTACAGTCCAAAGACAGCTGGAGACCCATGTTTGGGAAACCCTGGTCTACAAACTTTCCTGGTTACTATATTTGATCACACGTTTATTTATTGGCCAGGTGTGACTGTGACTGCTGGAACCCACCTGTCTAGGCACCATTATTTATTTTTTATTTATTCAATGTGTATACTGTCCTTCATCTGAAGATCCCAGGATGGTTCACAACGTACTATGAGAACATCCAGTGCTTTTACTTAACGATGTTGTTTGCTAAAATAGCAGCTGGAACATGTTGCAGAATTGCATGGAATCTGTGAATTAAAATTACATTAGTGTAATTTTACTATTAGAGTTCCTTCAGTATAGCTCACATCACAGCTGCTCCAGAGATGCCACTGATCTACATTCTTGCTACACTGGAAAAAATTGTGTAATAACTGAAACTATCAAGCTTTTAAAAAGAAAAGGGGGGGGGGACCAATCCAAGTCCACAACAGAGATTGCTATTTGTGGCAATTATTTTGTCCCTCTACTAAGAAAAAAATATCTACACCAAATGTTCACTTCTAATATCCTTGGCTTCTCTAAACTAAGGTTCAAATGAGCTCAGATGAATATCTTAAAGTGCATGTATGCCTTTAGGCATTTGATGAAGTAATCCATGTGGATTGCCAAATTGTCATATATGGAACTAATCAGACAGGTTGTTGCCAGTTTGAAATGCTGAATTCGTTTGACTTTGTCTTCACAAGCAGGAGGTGATTATTTTTTAGTTGCCTGATCTCAAATATGCATCTATATCCCCATTCTTCTGAAAATGTAACAAGATGTTATGATTTCAGGCCAACACATTTAAAGAAAGCAAACATTTATTTATTTTTTAGTTACAAATGTTATTGTTTTTCATATTCATAAAAACAGTTAAATTTTTCCCCCAAATATACATACAATATAAACAACAACATAACAACCTTGTTTCACACTCCCTAGCTTTCCCCAAGAGCTAGTGAGACAGGAAGGATGGGGGGAAAAGAATGAAGGAAGCAAAATATAAAGCTGCTTCAGGCATAATGTTAATTCATGGCTTAGTTTTGCATTCAGAAGTAGTCAGGCCAGGGGCCTCTAGTTTGCCTATTATTCCATCCTTCCTATTGTTAATTATTGTTGTGGTTGTTATTTATTAAATTTGCATACTGCCCTTCATCCATAGATCTCAGGGCGGTCCACAACATAAAAATACAATATGTTCATGCAGTAGAATTGGAGGCATTTTTTGTGTGATTCCCCCTCTTGTTATTTATTTCTTTCAAATATTTATCCTTCCACCATTTTTGCTCACATAGCTGTAGGTGGCATTTTTACACACACTTTTCCTTAGTATATGGATTTTTGTAGACCAACACACACACATCCACGCGTGCACACACACACACACATTGGTTCTCAAACTTAATCCGTTCCGGAAGTCTGTTCCAAAACCAAAGCATTCCAAAACCAAGACTCCCATAGAAAGTAATGCAAAATGGATTAATCCATTACAGACTTTTAACAACAACCCCTAGAACAGCAATTTAACATGAATTTCACTATCTAACGAGACCACTGATCCATAAAATGAAAGCAATAAACAATGTACAGCAGTCACACAATCAGTAGCTGAACAGAGTTCCACACAGTCACAAAAACAAAACAAAAAGAGCTGCAAAAACAGAAACACAAAATAAATTGCAGAAACAGACAGACCTCAGCATACCACTCAAAACGCAAGTACTGAAAATGGAAGTGTAACACTCAAAACAGAGCATGTTTGGCTTCCAAAAAAAGTTCGCAAACCAGAACACTTACTTCTGGGTTTGCAGTGTTTGGGTTCCAAGTTGTTTGAGTACCAAGGCGTTTGAAAACCAAGGTACCACTGTACACACAAGTTTTTACTGGATTGGAGTAAAGGTAAAGGTAAAGGTACCCCTGCCCATACGGGCCAGTCTTGACAGACTCTGGGGTTGTGCGCCCATCTCACTTAAGAGGCCAGGGGCCAGCGCTGTCCGGAGACACTTCCGGGTCACGTGGCCAGCGTGACATCGCTGCTCTGGCGAGCCAGAGCCGCACACGGAAACGCCGTTTACCTTCCCGCTGGTAAGCGGTCCCTATTTATCTACTTGCACCCGGAGGTGCTTTCGAACTGCTAGGTTGGCAGGCGCTGGGACCGAGCAGCGGGAGCGCACCCCGCCGCAGGGATTCGAACCACCGACCTTTCGATCGGCAAGTCCTAGGCGCTGAGGCTTTAACCCACAGCGTGTAGATTTTGAAAGAAGGCTGTGCTTTGGTTCTCATATTGTTTTGGAAACTGTGGGAATACAATCTGAAGTGAGTTTTCACCACATCCCTACTTGTAAGTAAGTGGTATACGATTGCAGCCTGAGAGTGCATTCTTATGCATGTTTACCAAATAAATCTGATGGCTTTCAAGGAGTTTTAGTCACAAGCGTGTGTGGGATTGAAGCCTCCCTCCCTCTTTCTCTTTATAGATGTGAAAAGAAAAACCTAAATGTTTTCAGATGTTGACATTGTATGACTTAAAGGAGATAAAAATATTCAGTAGGAAACACACTTTGTGAATAATAAACAAAATACTAAACAGATCTTTCCCCCAAAAAAATTGCCTACAACAGAGTGTGTGAGCAATAACTGTTTTAGCATTAGGGTTTTACATTATTGTACTTACAGCATGTGGATTATAGTTCTTTCTAGAGACCCTTAAAATCCTATTGAGATGAGGATATCTTTAATCATGTAAGTAATCCACAGCTTAGAGCCTCTGTTGATGTGCATTGCTATGAAAGACAACAACAGTAGTGAAACAGCTCCTGTGGTCTCTGGTGTCATCAGTGACTTTAGAGGCAAAATCCATTTGGAACCATTAAAGATTAATTTTCAGAATTGGAAATGCATCCTGGCAGGCATGTGCAGAGGCATTTTCCTTGCACTGGGCTGTTATATTACACTATTGCTATTGTCTTAAACCGCTGCTTCAGTATATTAAATTTAACACCACACTCCCTCTCGGCTATTGCCGCCCCATTTAGTTTGCCAGCTCTGCAAATTTCTATGGTGGTGGGAGGGGGTAATTTTGATTTGGAGGCAACTCTAAAAAGGCACACGAATGGTCACTAAAGTTGTGGATACAGCAATAGCATTCCCTTGTTGGCCTTTCATCCAGAAGCCCCATCGTTCCTTGTCTCTTCTCTCCCTTCTGCTGAGAACTCTGTCCCTAGACCCTGTGTTGTTATGTACTGAAGTTCTCACCCTGGGCCAGCAGGGGGATACTGTACATTTTCACTCAGGTCCACATATGCAAATAAGGGATTGAAAGTGACGTTCAGTGATTGGATAGTTACAGAAAGATTGTTACTGTTGTCTTGTAGTTGAGCTCTATATAAGCAGGTTGGCTGAACCCTTCAGTTCAGTTCTATTCTGGCCTGTGAATATTGTTTATCTGTTTATTGTTGAGCTGTCTGAAGAATCGCTGTGTCGTCTGATATGTTCACCCACAACTTAAAATGTGTGAAGGTTCCTGCCCCCATCTTATTCTTATTCTCCTTCCTTCCTTCCTTCCTTCCTTCCTTCCTTCCTTCCTTTCCACTACCCATAATTTCATGGCCCTAGTTTTCTGGCAACTATCTACTCTGTTTCATTTTGTTTAAACCCTAACAGCTAGCCTTCCTGCCTGGCTCACCTTGCCTGTTTCTTCTCCTCTTATCTCACTGGCTTTCACTACTTCTGCCCTAAAATCACATATGAGCTGTTTTTTGCAGTTACTGACCTTTCGCTTCTTCAACTCCTCCTTATCTGTCCATCTGCTCCCCAGGGCCCTTTTTTGTGTCTCATGCACCTAATCTCCCTTTATCTTACTCCATGGTCTGTGTTCCTTCACCCCCCCTTCCTTTCTTTCCTGCCTCTGCAGCTCAGCACTATGCTTCTTAGCTTTTTTTTTTACCTGTTCCAATCTTTTTACCTTCAACTTTCCAACCTCCAGGCTGTCCACATACCACCCAGCTGCTCCTTTCCGAGGTGCACATATGAAATTTTAATCCCAGACAAACTGATGATTTCCTTTAGTGAAGCCCGAGTGCAGAGATCCTGTCAGCCGTGTCCCAGCATCTGAGCTAGAATGTTCATAAGCATTCTCTGATATCACAGTAGTTTAGCCAATGGGGGCTTTTTTAAATCAATCAACCAACCAATCAATCAATCTCCATGTACAACACAGCATAATTAATTCAGTTTGCAACTTCTTTTGTAGATTGGATCAGATACTGTCCAACAACAACAACAACAACAACAACAACAACAACAACAACAACAAAATTTATACACCGCCCATCTGGCTGGGCTTCCCCAGCCACTCTGGGGGGCTTCCAACAAAATATTAAAATACAGTAATGCATCAAACATTAAAAGCTTCCCTAAACAACATTCCACATCATCTCATACCAGCCTAACGTACTGTATTCAAATTTCATATACATATTGGAATGTCATTTATGTCAAGATGAACCTAGTAGTCTCATTCATTTCCATGCAACACTCTTAAGTGGCAAGTCATTCTGAATTCTGGTTTATATCATTAGTTGCCTCAATTAATTTATTGGTGGGGGAATAGTGTACTTATAGTGACTTTTCTATTACACATACAACTCTTTAAAGCTCTTTTTAAAAAGTGTTTCTTCCCTTTCGGCTCTCTATCTTATTCACTAAATGAGTATTGGTATAGGGTGATAAAGAGGGATTTACTATTTGAAACAGCTCTCTTTTTCCCCCTCCTCAAAAAAGGCCATCTGGTATCTTATCACTGTAATGCATGCACATACGCGGCAAAGTATCTATTATAACGATAAACTGCTAGGGAGGTTTTCCATCCTCTTAATCCAGATGGTTTGTAATAACTTAGATCCACAACATTTTATATGGCCCTTTAGCTGTAAGGCTGAATTCATTACAATTATATCTCTCTCTCTCACACACACACACACACACACTGCTTTCCTTGTAACAACATATTTTCACTTCAGTCTTATTTTTCTGATACTCTAAATCAGCCTTCACCAACCTGATGCCCTCAAGCTGTTTTAGACAACAACTCCCATCTTCCCAAGCCAGCACAGACATAAATATAGAGCTGAGCTGGAACTTTATTGAAGAATTTCCCACATGAAACATGGAGGTTCAGGGTGAAAGGTTTCTCAGAACTGTATCCCCTCTCAGGTTTTGCCTGCCTACCTGTTTTCATGAGCCTCACAGCAGAGGTGATGGGGCTCATCACTGCCTTGTTAACTTTTTCTCTTGAAGGCTTCATGTACAGGAGTGAGAGCAAGAACCATTGCTGCCCTCACTCTGACTTGGCTTCTTAATTCTGCCCCTATTCCCCTCCCCACTACCTAAATCACCAAATATCTCCACACCCACCCACCCCTCAGCTTCAATGTCTGTGAGCAGAGCAGTGAAACTGCAGAGGCAGACAGGGATTGCAGCTTCACTCTGCAGTAGATTCTGTAAACCTCTAAATAATAATGTCCTGTCTGAGCTGACAGAGCTGGTCTGAGAGGCAGTGTTGAGGACTCCTGAACTGTTGGTTTTGGGGGACATCAACATCCATGACTAGACAACTGGCTTGGGTGGCTCAGGACTTAATGGCTGTTCCAACATGTAATTGGCTCAATGCATGTGACAAGTCCCACTCTGGACCTTGTTTTCTCAACAGGGCAGGAAGAAGGTGATCTGAAATTGGGGGATATTGACATCAGTCGGTTCCAGGAGCTTGTGCTAAGTCATAGCTTGACTTAGTGTTACAAGTTAGCCAGGAAGCCAAGTATACAAGAGTAGTTATATGGGTCTGTATACCATGCATGCATGCCAAAGGCACAAATAAATCTTGTTTCATTTAAGAAAGTCAGTACCAGGACAATTATCTTTACAGAAATGTTTGACACCTCTGCTGATGCATTGTACCTGTTAATAGGACCTGTCATGTTGTAAATTTTACACAGCTTTGCACTCCCTGTTAGTGTTTAAGCAAATAGATGACTGACTGACTTTCCTATTTAAAGATCCCAAACTGAATAGCCACAAAAAGGTATTAGGCCTAGAGATGGGCAAGCACAGCTGTAGATCCCTTTTGTGATCCCATAGCCAGGATTGTTCTACGGATAATCACACCCCCCCTTTTTTTAAAGCATTCTGACCTGGCTTTGCCAAGTGCCACAATACAGCACCATCACTCCTGACATTCTGGCTTCCCTGAATGGAGGCCAGTCAGGGACTAATGCGATTACATGTCCAGGATCCTTTTAAGAGGAAAATGGTTTAGAAACCTGCAATTGGATTGAACCCATAATCCCTTGAAAGCAAGGTGGTTTTTCAAATCCCGATGCTGAACTAATGTGTCTAGGAGCCTTTTATAGGAAAGGCCGCAGAGGCCACAAAACCTGGTAAGGAGCTGTTTCTTTATTTTGCTTACAAGGCTGTAATATATTTTAGTGCTTATCTGTTGGGCATAAACTACGCTGGTATTCACCTCAGGCATCTTGGGGGGGGGGGGTTGAAGGAAAGAAACCATGCTGGTGCAGTCTGTGTGCTATCTGTGGAGAACCTAAATGGTTTGTGTTCCTTAAAATCTATCTTCCTCCTCTGCATTTCAGCAGTATTAGAAAGCAGCCACAGGCAAAGGTCTTGATAGGAAGAACCCCCTTCCATCCCGCTGTGTGTTTGCAATGCAGCCTGGCCTCAATTACATGCATTGGAAGACTGTTTTATTTTCTCTGCATGAAGACACAAAATATTGAGACCTGTTTTCTGAAGCCTGCTCAGCTTAACCAAGCCACTTTCACATGAAGGAGTAGCTTACTTGAACTGGATTTTGCCTCTTCTCTTACTGGGCTCGCTCCTGTGCTTTAACAATAGTCTTTTTCTTTTTCTTTAAAGAAGTTTTTCCTGGCAAGGAGACAACTGGGAGCGAAAAGTTCACTTGCAAATAAAAATAAACAAACACGGAGCCAATATATTACATATGTTTGCTGGCTGCTCCTTCAAGTGAGACATTTTTGTCTGGTGGCTCACCAAATAATCATTCCAGGTGGCTTTTCTGGATCTGGGGTGAGGAACCTTCAACCTGGGGCACAAATGTGACTCTTAGGGTTAGAGATATCTGGCACTGATTTACACTGTCCTCCAGTTCTTTTGCGAGGATGGATGGAATATGGCCTTGAACTGTAACATTGCCCTCTTGACTACCTGGATGGTGAGATATACATATAGAAAGCTCTGGCTTTTTCATGGTTGGACTATAATCTGCTAAACAAATACAAGAGTCATATCAATTGCACAACCCACCACTGGCATTATTTATTGCATAAAATTTATATACCGTTTGATTGCATGTGGCAGCAGAGGGTTGCCCATGAGGAAATGCGCCCTGTGGAATGAAGTGTTCCACACCCCTAAGTCTCAAAGATGTCACCACCAAATATTCCTCCTAACCATGTGAGATGCACTGATGGAATGAGGGCGGGGGAAGCTGCCATTCCATGTGATACCAGTGACGAGCCACACAGAGCAGCCACCATGTGGGCACAATTTATTTTTATTCATTAAATGTCATGTGACATCCAACTAGTGACCATGTTGGGTGAACGGAGCCTTCAAATACCACAGGATAAATTATACAGAAGTATGTGGCCAAGTCCAGGACTCATAAGGATTTTCAAGTTCATAAAGTTGGTGTGTTTACAATCATACGAAGGTTGTTGTTTTTTCCAACTCAAAGGATTAGATCTTATTTCAGCTTGAGACTAGAGTCAGCCGGTAGCCTTCAGGAATGTAGTCAAATACCTCAGAAGCCTGGTCATGTTCGCTTGCTAGGCCCCTTAACAAAAGCTATCTCAATCTTATTCTGTGTGATGTAATCAATATGGTGTTTCACTATAGTCTGTGGTCATGCTGAGTATCACGGCATTTTAAAAAAGCATTCCATAGTACTTGACTCAATAATATAGTTGCTAGCCCAACTGGCATGTGACCAAAACACTGGAGCTATTTTTACCCACTGCCCACACACATTCCGCTTACAGTGTCAGTCAGGTTTAGGGAACTTGTCGCTTCTTGTTTTGGATATCTCGTAGGGTGCAATTCTTTGTTGTATGAGAAAACACCCACATGATTCCTACTGCAGTAATGGCTGGCTTTCAGCTGTGGTGGGTGGGAGTGGAGTGATCTGTATAATTTGATCCAAAAAAACTGCTTTGCCTTGAAACCTCCTGCAAACCAGGTTTGCTGCTGCCACAATCGCTGAGCATCAGCCAGGGGGATAGCCAGAGACCTGCTGTGTAGCAGCCAAGACAGGGGTGCTATTCTGTCAGCACTGTTTAGGGCAGGCATAGGCAAACTCGGCCCTCCAGAGGTTTTGAGACTACAAATCCCATCATCCCTGACCACTAGTCCTGTTAGCTAGGGATGGTGGGAGCTGTAGTCCCAAAACATCTGGAGGGCCGAGTTTGCCTATGCCTGGTTTAGGGTATGACTACAAATGATCATAAGCCCCTCACATTGGTGTGTGTTCTTATGTGTCAGCAGCAACAACACAAGGTGCTGTTGGCCCTTCAGAAGTCATGGACTTGTACACTGTCACCACAGCTGGGCCTTGCCATGGAGCTCTTTTCTTCTGAGTAAGGACATCCTCATTCCTTTGTTTTTCATGATCACTGGCAGTGTAAAGTACTGAAATCAGATTTAAAGGCATAATATTTTTTCTGGACCACCAATTTGGCAACCATATTTATGGACAATTTAACATGTCTCAAATAAAATTTACATATGGACGGGCTACAGTGAGGAATGGCCTATACACTCTTTAGTGGCTGTCTTTTAAAATAGTATAGTATAAGGCTGTAAATACCTTGTTGGCTTGCACATGTCCACTAGGTATTCAATCAGTGATTATAATGGCAAAGATCCCTAACCTATCATCTCTTATTGATCACCAGTTTCCATAGCACTCTATTTGCTTCTCATTGGTTGCATCCAAATACTTCCCAACAACCTTCACAAACTACAGTTCCGAGGTTTTTTTGGGGAAAGCTGTGACTCTTAAATTTCCACAAGAATTCTTTAAATCAGGCTTCCTCAACCTCGGCCCTCCATATGTTTTTGGCCTACAACTCCCATGATCCCTAGCTATCAGGACCAGTGGTCAGGGATGCTGGGAATTTTAGTCTCAAAACATCTGGAGGGCCTAGGTTGATGAAGCCTGATTTAAATGTATGTGATGGATGTGCCCTTCATTGATGGCCTGCAATCCTTCATGTGAAAATCATACGATGATTTCAGTTTTTTTCTACAAGTATTACTGTAGTACACTAAGGCTGCAACCCTGTATATGTTTTCCTGAAAGTAAGGCTAATTGAACACAATGGTGTTTAATTCTAAGTAGACATGCCCATCATACTAACTAAGTAGGTGTGGTTGGGAAATCAATGAAGGGCAGGGATGAATTTGCAAAAGGAAGGCATATCATGAAGCAAATGATCAATAGCTTGAAAAAAATGTAACCAGGAGAAATGGCAAGGCCCACTTTCCCCAAATCATCTCTTTTAAATTTTATACCTTGAGAGTCTGCTCTAAAGGTACTCTGCTCTTAACCACCTGAGCTATCACAATCTTCAGGAAAATAATGTATGGTAATTGCTGGCAAGAGTAGCCAAGTTCACTTGCAGGGTTTTTCACATGCCAACCCAAGTGTAGTTGATAATAAGACAGAAGAATGCTTGAGGGACAACAGTGTTTTGGAAAGCCAACAATTATCCAATGGCAGCTTAAAGTTATTATGATCTGACAGACACTTGCCAAGGGCAGTGCATGCTAAAAATATACCCTGCACACATTCCTGGGTTTTACTACCAGGACGTTATGATGAACATAGACTGCAGCCCAACTTCAGAGTATCTTAAAATTATTACTTCTAATCACATACGCACACTTAAGCTGTGCAGTAGTTCCTGCCACCTTCATTTCCTCCCTTTGCATTCAAGGATAGCTTTAGTCTGATTGTGTTGATTGGAGCCTATTGATTCACAGAGTCTTGGGTGTTGCTGATGTTTTAAAGGAAATCCCTTGGTTCCAGCATGCAAATGGATCTCCCTGCTACCCCACATTCATTAAGTACATACCGTATTGTCAGAGCATTCCATGGTAGATCTTCTGCATATCCTTTCAGGGAATCTCATCTCCTGGAATTAGTTTAGCAGTCACATGCTCAGATGGCTCAGATCTTCCACACGATGTATGTGTGTGAAAAGACACACTACAGGTATGCTGGATAGAGTACCCACAGCTAGGGGGATCAATCTGAATTAGTTTGCACTTGAAGGTGAAGCTAACAAATGAGCACTTTTTGAAACAATGAACAAACACAGCCCTACTTTGAGATTTGCACGTCTCTGAATTTTGCAGTGCGAGTTCTGCCAAGTAACATACACAAAAATGCAAATACCAGGCTAAAGTGTGCATAAAATACATATCTTTATAAATATAATCTACAAAAATGCATTATATTAGGCAAAATTGCATTGCAAAATATGTATATTAGGAGAAATTCACACTAAAATACCGGTGGATTTTCATGTGAACTTTTAAAAACAATATTCACCAACCAATATGGAAAAATGGAAAAAATTAACTTAAGACTAGAAAACTGAGAAAATGAGAGGCACCAAAATAGATTGATTCACCCATCCCTATCCGCAGCACACCTTGAAGTTTTGTATATACAAACCTTGTGGACATTAGCCCAGGCATTGACAATATGTGGCAGGATGCACCTGAAGAGCTGATTCTCCTGGCTCCTATCCCTTCATTTCCAGCTTTAGGATACTGCTTGTGATGGGCTATCTAAGTTTCCCCACAGCATGGGTACCTCTCCCCTGGGATGCACAAGACATACAGTTTGGGATGCACAGCTGAGGGACTGTTTTGTGAATCAGAAAAGACTTCATTCAAATCTGTCGTTGACCATAAGCTACTGCTTACCTTACAAGTTTGGCATATGGATTGTTGAGACAATGGCCAAAAATGTTCATTTACCCACCACTTTATGAACCCCTCCTTTCTTTCTGCCACACACCAGTTTTGTCACAGAGACTCTGACTCGCATAAAGCTTGGGTACCTTGGAATTTGCTGCAACATCTGAACCAAGGAACTCTGGTTTAGTGTCAGGAATAAACCAGATAGTAAATCAGATTGTGGTTTATGAAGCTATGGACGAATGCCCAAATTCAGTCAACGCATAAGAAGAGGGTGGTAATCTAAAGTGTTATTTAAATGTGAAATATTAGATATATATTTTTAGAATGAATACTGCACCACATTGTGTTTATTGTGAAGCCAAAATTATTACAAGGTTTTGCTTTCATTGTCAACATCCATATCTTCCTCTTTAACAAATGCATTTCCTGAGCACAACTGAATCAGAAAGCCATTTCTAATAAATATTCATGATAGCCTCTCACTACCACAAGTACCTGTGTAGCAACAGCCAAGAGGGTGAAGAATGAGATGCTGAAAAGTGATCAACAAATGCGCTCTCAGTAGCAAAGGAAGAAGGCTGCAAAATCAATTCAGCTGTAGAGCCAAGATGAGATGGCTCAGCAAAAGCAAAGTGCTCAGGATTGTTTTGGGAAATCATTACTGCAGCTTGTTTTGGAATCTAAAATACACAAGCTTAAAATGCCATAATAGAAATAATATTCTCTTTCAGCAGTTCCAGAAGAAAAAAGTGTCCTCACTGTGAGATACTCAAGAGGCATAATGAACAATTTAAGACAGAAACACTCACCGGGGGTGGGGGTGGGTGATGACACATTTCAAAGATAAATACAAACAATCTAACACTTCTCATGAAGCAAGTGATATACGGGAGAACAATCATATACCAATGAACTCTGAAGTTCATTAGCATTTACTCTTGAGTAAGGGGGAGCTCCCGTTGCTCGGTCCCTGCTCCTGCCAATCTAGCAGTTTAAAAGCATGTCAAAGTGCAAGTAGATAAATAGGTACCACTCTGGCAGGAAGGTAAACGGTGTTTCCATGCGCTGCTCTGGTTCGCCAGAAGCAGCTTAGTCATGTTGGCCACATGACCCAGAAGCTGTACGCCGGCTCCCTCGGCCAGTAAAGCCAGATGAGCGCCACAACCCCAGAGTTGTCCGTGACTGGACTTAACGGTCAGGGGTCCCTTTACCTTTACGGATGTTTAGCAGGCTTTCCAAAGCTGTGGTCCACAAATGTCAGTCAGGTGATCTGTAAATATATAATAAAAATCATACACCAACTAACAGAGAACATGACAATTGTGAAAAAAGCAAAAAAAAAAAAAAAAAAAGGGGTCTGCCAAGACCCTTAATAATTTTGGTGTATAGGATTCCACAGTGCTATTCTTCTAGAAAACAAGGTACCAGAACTCACCATGAATGCCTCCCTTGTTCTCTTATGATGGCAATGGCATCCACCTGAGAGTTGCTGGAACTGAGTTCTGGTGAGTTCTTGCTAAAAAAGAAGCCCTGGGATTCCAGCCTAAAAGGTTTAATCCTAGATGGGAGTTGGGGAGAAGTACATTGAATAGCTAAGGGTCTAGAGATTCATAAAGGAAGATCCAGGTAAAAGGTGATTTGATATTTAGATAGATAAATTAAACAAATAATTGTATCCAGTATAAGTCATACTTACAGTGGACCTCAGCTGGTGATATTCATTAATTAAATGAGTCTACTCTGAGTATGGCCAACAGATAACAACCCACAGCTTATCTGTAAAAAAAAACCATATGAAGTCCATTCTATAATAGTTGAACCCTTTCTATGATGCGGGTGGCGCTGTGGGTTAAACCACAGAGCCTAGGGCTTGCCAATTAGAAGGTTGGCAGTTCAAATCCCTGCAATGGGGTGAGCTCCCTTTGCTTGGTCCCTGTTCCTGCCAACCTAGCAGTTCAAAAGCACATCAAAGTGCAAGTAGATAAATAGGTACCGCTCCGGCAGGAAGGTAAACGGCATTTCCGTGTGCTGCTCTGGTTCGCCAGAAGCGGCTTAGTCATGCTGGCCACATGACCCAGAAGCTGTCTGCGGTCAAACACCGGCTCCCTCGGCCAATAAAGCGAGATGAGCGCGCAACCCCAGAGTCGGCCACGACTGGACCTAATGGTCAGGGGTCCCTTTACCTTTACCTGTATGAGCTGAATAGAGAAACAGGAAAAACACTGGCAACAAGCAAATTCCAGCCATTAAGAATCAAGTGTGCTTTTCTTTGTTTGGTCTTATTCTGATTTGTGTTTCCCAGTCACTTTAGAGGCATGAGAAAAACAAGAAATGCGAATTTTACCTTTTTAGTGGTACCTAGTTTTTGCACACACCCCTCTCTATCCTCCATCTGGGCAAGCAATAAGCAGTAAGGAAACATTCTAACCAAGGAAAAATATCCCAGAAGGGTGGAAAGTAGGACTGGTGAGGAGTATGGCCTGAGAAGAGTCCTGAGGGCCAGAAAGAGATGCTGTGGACAGGCACATTTGGTCCCCAGGCCTGAGGATCCCCATCCCCATGCAAAGTGTGATAGAACAGTGGTAGCTTTTAGATGGATTTGTGTCTATCTGATAATTTACTTTGGGGTGTGGGAGAAATGATCTGGCAAGCCAAGGATGTCCCAGCTTCTCAGCTGGGCGGCACGAGCCTTTGATCTTAGATGACAGCAGGTAGCATTGCCCATCACTATGCCTTCTTCCAAGACCCAGCAATTCCCAAAGAGAATCTATTTAACGATGCAACTGCAATGAGCTGCTTTAGAACACACTTGTACTGTGTCGGAATGAGGACGGTAATTACCTTCAGCTATCTAAGGAGGGTGACACTGACACAAAACAAAAGTAAATATTTAATACTGAAAGGAGTGCATAAATGTTAAGGACTAAGAACATTTCTAGATCTGCAAGGGCAATTAACTTTTGGCCTGTTTAGATGTTGCTGGAACTGTCTACATTAATAGCCTGATTTATAGAGGATGCCTTGTAAGCTTTTGCGCTAATGCCTCTTTGATTGTACAATTGTTGGAACTATGTACGCTTGCCAGAACAATAACATTTGAAGGGCTGGGTTTTAAAGTTCACAAAAATGCAAGTGCAGAATTCGTCTCTTGTGCAACTCAGAAAGGATTCTCCATATTCTGCATGACTGACCCAGAAATGCTTTTCTTTTGCTAGGGTAGGATGTTTCTGTTCTAAGTGATTGTCCTGGAGTCAAACCTTGATTCTAAACTACAACTTAATTAACCACGATCTTAAAAAGAACCTGTTTTGCCAGCGCTTTAAGCATGACTCAGTGTCATTGTGAGCAAAGGATGCTTTGTTCAATGTAGAAACATGAAAGGGACTGACTATATCATTAGAATACGCCATATTATGTAGATTTACTTCTAGAACTTATACGTCCACCAAATGGTGGAAATGTGAGCATAATCTTACCATAGGAAGGATATCGCTGGGAAGTCAAGTTGCAGTCAACATTCCTCTTTGTAACCAGTACTGACCCATCATCCTTCCTCTTAATGCTTTATATGCCAATCCTTTGAGATCCCATACTCCTTCCATTTCTCCTTTGCTACTTCCCTCTCTTTCCAGATTTATCTTCTCTGTTCCTTTAGACCAGGGGCAGGCAGGAAACTTTGTTCAGCCCAATAGCCACAGTCCATCTTACACAACCATCTAAGGACAGTGGGGAAAGCTTGCAACAAAGGTGAGTGGAGCAGTGAGTGCAACTCTTATCTTTGCACAGTCAGCTATATTCCAGATGTGCAAAAGTCAAAGATTTCTATACACACCTCTCTCCATCCAGACAAGCAAAAAGCACTGTCAGAGTCCAAGGACACATTCCAGTCAGGCCAAAACGCTTAAGGAGAGTGTGGAACAGGACTTGTGATGGATTAGGTAGAGTCTCAAGGGTCAGATAGAAAGGGCTGAAGGGGCACAATCTGCCCACAAGCTAGAAGTTCCTCATACCTGTCTTATATCTCTGTCACCTCCTCTCTTTCATCAGCCTCCAGTTATTCATATCCCACCTTTCTGTCTCTTACCCTTCTGATTCCTCTGCACTGCCTTTCCTCCCTGCTTTCTCTTACCACCTTAGCTTGGCATCTTTACTTCTGTGCCAATTTGTCCAGTCTAAATTCATCCCTCTGCCTCTTGGCATCCCTGTCTTCAATCCTGCTCAGCTGTTGCCACAGAGTTTAAAGATTTGTAATCATGCAAATGGGACTGTATAAGAAGGTTGTTGTTGGCATCTGTCTGTCTCAGGAGCAGTGCACCTTTAAGGGGTGAAGTCAAACTGTCAGAAGGTTGAAGCACCAGCTGTGGCTGAGGAGAAAGCTATGGGAGAGAGATGTTTTGTTGCAGCTGGGGCAGATGGAGGCAGCTAGTTGTGTTGATGCAGATGCACCATGGTGTTTCTTCTCTCTGTGCCCCTCACAGTAGTTATTCCTCTTCTGCTCACTGTTATGGACCTGACTGCCATTGGTACAAATACTTGCAGGCCTACTTATTCTGTCAGCTACACTATTTTTTAACCACTGCAGTTCTTAATAGGGGAAGTTGAGGACGTTATTCTTGGATGTTAAATGTTCCCTCCGGACTATTAAGTCTCCCTTCCTTTCAGATTTTTTATATCATAGCTTTTCTCTTGTTGGGCTGTGAGACCCCACATGCAGAACTCCATCTGTGGGGTTCACCTAGTGCTTACCTAGGGCCTTAAGGTTTTTTTAAGTACTTTTGAGTAATCACCTTCTGCTGTTGTTTTATGCTGTTTGTTTTGCTGATGGCTGCACATTGTTTTAATACATTGCACACTGCCTTGCAATAGATAATAAAGGACAGTATAGGAGTTTTTTTCGAATAAAGATTGCTCCAACCTGTGCTTGCAAAGTGGTTCAGTAGAAGAGGGCATGCAGTAATACAGGCATACAGAACATTATCTAGATATGAGTTCTCAACTCAATCTACAAACCCATCAAAAAACAATTCTTACTAGACTAGCTAATTCTAAAAAAAAGTCAATGCATACTGAGTTGACAAGTAATTGAAGAAGTTGCCTGTGCCCGCATATCTCATGAATATTATATCGTTCAAAGTATTAGTCCTTTCACCCTAATTCACACACTAACAAAATTTATACAATAAATACTAAAATGAGGAAATAGTCACAAGAAATGTTATAAAATTTATATTCATTTTTGTCATCGTTAAGGCGGTTTTAAAGCAAAATGAACATTAAATTAGAAAATAAAACATGATTAATTGAAATCATATGTAAACTCTGGACTAGCACAATTGCCATCTGCAGAAGAAACTCTGACTCATTAATCTCGTGCGTATGTTTGAACAAGGTCCAGAGTCTAGTGGTTGTGTTTATATGATAAATTGGATGGTAAACTTGACATAACTCATGAATCACAGAAGTCAAACAATGCAGAGTCACAAATAGAAACACCATACAGTCCGCTCCCCATCCTTCTTCCTTATATATATATGAAAAGAAACTTCACCATGGTCCCCACGTTGTACAATCATGTGAACCTCATTGATTTCCAAACAAATAACAGCCTGTTTGACAATGAGTTCAAATGTCAAGACAGGTCCATTGGCCTTGATGCTTCACTGTTCAACTAGGCACACAGTCAGAAAAGGATAATTCAGTTATTCCCTCATATACATCTTTATTAAGAAACTGAGATGACATTCCTCTCCCATTTTCAGTAAGAAAGCAAATGTAACTTTTACTTACTCTGGAGAGTAGCAATATGGTTGGTGTAGGTCAATAAGCAGATAAGTTTTGAATAATGTACCCCTGTTCTTAAGGTATTTGAATTGGATGCAATCAGAAAATGTATGATATTGAAAACTAATGTAATGCCTTTGAAAATGACAGGCAGGAATCCAGGAGCTAGGGAGGCTCACAACTAGGAATGGAAGGATCTGCCAATTTCCATTCTCCAGTTTCTAATTTTTCCCAATCTTAAATTTAGTTCTTCACATTTCTACAGCAACTTGCCATTTTAAAAAAAGGAATGAACATTCACCAGCACTTTAGTTTGACTTTCTCCTAATAAACCCAGTTTTGTATGCAGTTTTAACCAATATGCATATTTTTGCTAGCAATTTTCCTGAGACTACAAGCATTTTTGTATGCTCTCTTGAGTGATTTGTTTATGCATGCTTTCTGCTAATACAGTGGTACCTCGGGTTAAGTACTTAATTTGTTCCGGAGGTCCGTTCTTAACCTGAAACTGTTCTTAACTTGAAGCACCACTTTAGCTAACAGGGCCTTCCGCTGCTGCTGTGATGCCGGAGCATGATTTCTGTTCTCATCCTGAAGCAAAGTTCTTAACCTGAGGTACTATTTCTGGGTTAGCAGAGTCTGTAACCTGAAGCATATGTAACCCGAGGTACCACTGTACATGCATTTTGTAAATACTGGTTTGAAAACTGCATTGCAAAATTCAGATTAAGTCAAGTTTTAGAGGATGACTGCTTTGATTTTCATAGTGTTTTGGAAGGTGTGAATTGGGCAGTTACCTATAAATGTGAACTGCATTGAATTTCTCCCCATTGAATTTCTCCCCATCTTCACATAACACAGTATCTAAGTTTGTGATAGACATCAGCCATTGTCAGTGGCACAGTTCTCAGCATTGACAGGTGTGCCCACCCTCACTAGGCAAATCTAGTGGTGACAGAACTGTCCCACCCTCCACAGCTCACTTTGGACAGATGGATGGCTCCTATGGTATCAATGATTCCATTCAAAGGAAGAATTGGGAGCACACTCTAAGAGCATTCTCCCAATTGTTCCTTTCTTCCTTTGCAGTCATGGCTTGAATTCAAGTTTCCACTCCACAAATTCCTGCCAAAAGCAAAATATAACTCTTGCTTTCAGCAGGCTCCACCCAGGAGCTGCTAAGTGGAGTCGATCTCGATGGGACTTGCAGCTGGCACAGAAATAAAAAAGATGCAGAACCTCCTGCATAGAACCAATCCCGGCAATGCTTGCATTTGGCACCAAATTCAAAAGGTGCTGAATGCAAACCCTATGCTCCAAATGATGTCATATAATGCCAGCTGTGGGGCAGACGGATGTGGTGAGGGAAATTGTCTTATGGGCCAAACTAGGACCACTGGCAGGCTTTATTCAACCCATGGTCTGGAGGTTCCCACTTCCTAGTTTATGGCTACCATTTGCATGTTTAAATGCAAGGCTGAGTTATGTATTTTATAAAAATGCAGCCCAAAGTTCATGTTTTACCTGGAGGTACGACTGACCCACTGAACTCAGAGGAAAATACTCTTAAGCAAACATGCATAGAACTGCAGTTGTGCAGCCCAGTTCTGTGTTTGTTTATATAGAAGTAAGCTCCACTTTGTTCAGGAAAGCTTACTCTCAAGTATGTACTTAACAGAATTGCAGTGCTAGCCTTGCAGTTAATTATTTACTTGGGACAACTAGCAATTCCTTCTGGGCAACTAGCCTGCTATGCCTGCTGCACAAGCTTCTGTAAGCTGTGACACATGTGCAGATGATCTGGTCTATGGGAACCAGCATATTATCATTCTTATTTGTCTGATGAAAAAAGATATTGTAACAGGATGCTGTTAGGACACCACATGGAGACTGAAGGCTCTTCTATTGATTCATTGCAACTATTTGGGCTTCTGCCTCCAGTTCAGTGGAATGCAAATGTGTCACAGAAGGAGGCTTGTTAAAACATGAGTCATATTGGAAAACCATTACGTATGAAAAAGAAAAAAAACGATTTTGAAAATTTCCAGCCAGAAAAGTCAGACTGATAAAAGCAAATAATATTTTATTGCCTTTATATAAATGACAGCAATGAAATACACAGCGCACAATCTATCCAAAATAAAGCAATTTTAAAATTATGACAATAGAAAATATTTAAGCAGGTGGTTAAGTCTGCTAGTTTAATTCAGTGGCAGTTAATAGTACTACACTTTGGCCTGGCTTGCCCGTAGCAATTGACATTCTTGAGCAGTGCTCTTCCTGTTGACTTCAGCTAAGTGTGATTTCACACATGCAGAAAAGCTTTTGCATACTGAATGTTTACAATAGGGCTAGTTGCAGTTTTTTTATTAGATCATGGCATCTCAGGCAGTAGGTCTCCCTAGTGGTCTTGGGAGCAATTGTACAGTTGTTCACACAAATGCCCCAGATATCCAATGATATGGTTGTAGTGGGTACAAGCAGACCCAGCCAAATCAGTAGTAGTGAACAAATAACTGAAATAATTCCTCTAAGATCTTATATGGCAAGAAAGGAGTCTGTGATACAGAAATGGTGTCGGTCAACACTGCCTCCAGTCAAACTGGCTGGATGATTACATGAACTGTTAATGTGTCTTAGAGCCCACCACCCCGCAAAGTGCCATTTTTAATTTCACTTGGTATGACATCAAGAAAAATCAGCGGAACACATTTTGTTTCGTAACTGGCTGAGCCCCACCTAAACTGGAAGCAGACCATAACAACCTCTAAGCCATTTTCCAACTCAAACTAAAGTTTTCAATCCAACACATCAGAAGCCAGCAGAGACACCCACTTTATTCTGTCTTGTCTGGTATTTTACATACTGAGATTACAGGGTGAAACACAGAATGTATATATGGATGAGTAAAGGGAAACTAGGAGTTACCTAAGTAAATTAAACAGAAGTTATGTTACCAGAATAAAACCTTGTTGAAGAATGAAACATAGCACATCTTATTCTTTTATTTATGCTTGGATTTAAAATGGTTATGTTATTTGCCTATTTAACTGTGATGTAATTCAGGCACCACTTCCTGAAAACTTGTTTGCTGCAATCCTGGCTTCATCCTATTAGTTTCACTGTATGTAGAATGACCTTTGCTCATTAGGTACAATCAATTACTAGGGTGAGAGGCATCTTTAAATATTTATGAACATTTGCATTATCAAGATTACTGCTCCTCATGAAAACTGCATTAGCACACAGCAACGTATAAGATTATACACACACACACACACACTGTATAATACTCAACAAATCAAGATTCCCCCACCATACTTTTGCAATATGGAAATTTGGATGGAGCTTAGGGCTTACCTTTTGTTCTAGGTTTCAAATCTATATTAGGGGCATGCATAGGTTGAGCAAATAGGACTGAGCAAACCTGTATGCAGGTTTTCAGACCTAACCTTCAACCCCTTACTTCAAGCTTTGGAAAACGTGGTGCTGTGTTTTTAAATTTCATTTTAAATAGCTTCATTTCCTCCCATTGCACTATTTTTGTTGCTCCCTGCACATTTGAACATTCTATCACTATCCCTCCCCAAAAGCGCACATTGACAAATCTGTGGCTATTAGTCAAGAAAAATCATCCATAGTTAGCCAGTGGCCTTGATTCAAACATTTACTGCTAATAGCCCCAATTAACAATAATTCACTGGATGGCAGCTGTAATTCGGGCCTAATCCTCATGACCATTTTCTTACAAGGTGAGCAAATTGCCTGGTGAAATTGCCCCTATTAAACAGCAGGCAAATTTATATATAATCTATTTATAAACCCCTTTTTATTATGCCAGGCTTCCAGCATTGAAGCTGGTTTGAGCAGTGGAAACACCCAATGGACATCGAGAAAAATGGCTTTGAGGGTCAAAATGCAGAGCTAAAATAATTGTGCTTTAAAACCTTCCATGGGTGTAGCCGGGTTTTAAGTTGGGGGACGAAGATCCTCAGTTAGTTTAAGTACTTTTATTGATTTACTTGATGGGGGGGGGGGGACAACTGCCCCGCCTGCCTCTCTTGGCTCCGCCCACGCACACCTCTTTGTCCAATAGCCACTGAGGTAATGAGGTCTCCCACTCTCAGACGGGGGCGGGAGGATTGCCTTGAAGACCAATCAAAGAAAATGCAACTGGCGGCGTCTAAACCTAAGGGGAAGAGAAGCGCGCGCTTCTCAGGAATTCTCACAGCTCCTCCAAAGCACCAAGAAAGGTGCACGAAAAGGGCCGGGGTGTGCGGGGGGGGCACCCCTCGCCCTTCAGCTTCTGACAGGATTATTTTAAAAAGGAGGGCAGGGGGAGACCGCCTCAGCAGCTGCAAGAGCCATGTGCGAAAGGCAGGCAGCAGCGTTGCGGCGTGTTTTCGTTGTAAATTTCAAGCAGCAGCTCCCTCCAGCCGGTCGTTTGTTGCTCCTCCTCCCGCTTTTCTCTCTCGCCTCGCCTCGCCCGCGCGCCCCGCCCTCTCTCCGGCTCTTGCCGCAGCTGCAGGAAGCCAAGCCCCGCCCTCTCATCCCCGCGTGCGACCGACCGACCGGCTGGCTGGCGGGCGGGCGAGTGAGGCAGAGAGCGAGACTCGGGCAAGCCCCATTGTCTGCGCTGAGGCGCCGGCGGGAAGCGCGCGAGGAGCGAAGGCGCACGACCGGTCTCCAGAGAGCGAGGCGAGCGCGCGCGCACATCACACGCACACGCAACCAGGCAAGCCAAGAAGCTGCGCCCGGGCGCGATGCGGGGCGCCAGCCGCCGCTTTGCAGCTGCCGAGAGGCTCCTCCGACACCCGGGCCGGGCTCGGGGCAGCGGCAGCTGCTGAAGAGGGAAGGAGGCCGGGCCGGCGCCGGCGCCCCAAACTTCGCCCTTTTGCCTTGACAGGGCGCGCCTTTTCTTCCTCCCTCCCCTCGCCGCCCCATGGAGACGCTGAGCGCCGTGCGGGCGAAAGTAGGGGCCAGGAGCCCCGGCGGCTGCGAGGCGGGCGGCACCGGCGAGCCCCAGCCCGCGCCGTCTTCCAGTCCTGCCGGCCGAGGCTCTCCGGCGCACCCGGCGCCGGACTCGCCGGCTTATCGACTGGAGGATCTGGAGACCTTAGCCACTGTTGGTGAGTGAGGCTGGGCGCCAGCCAATGAAAAACAAAGGAAGGGGGGATAGAACGTGCTCGTCTGCAGCCGCCCCCCCATGACCACCCACCAGGTTTAAGAGGCGTCTCTGACTGGCAAGGGACACCCCCCCTTCTTTTTAGCGCCCTCGCGATACGCAATTCTGGTCACCTCTGTGCTCACAATGCCATACCTCTGGGGCGCTCCCTAGACCAGGTAGTGAAATACAACCTTGCGGTGCCCCTCCTTTTGGAGATCATTCTCTCTGAGAGCCAAGGCAACCGGAAAGCTGTTGCTATTGCTTTCCTTCCCCAGGGCAGAGCCCCAAAGGATGCTGCCAGCTGCTAACACTGTGCCATCTCCACAAGCATGGATGGGCGCACCTCATGCCCAGGAAACAGTTTGTTTCTTTGGCGTCCAGGCTCACTTCTTAAACACGATCTGGGCTTGGTGTCTTCCTTCCTGTTTTTGTATCCGGAAAGCTTCCCCAGTACTTTTTATCAGAGAGAAACAGAACAAGCTTTTTGCAGATGGCAGTTGAGAAGCAGGCAGGTGCCCAGTGGTGCTTGAGAACTGTCAAACCCAATGTGGAGAAGTCTGCTGTTTGGTCTCTGTTTATCTGCCAGTAGTCTGGATTTTGCCCAAATCTGTCTGGTGGCAAAAAGCTGAACTGGTTTTGTAAACAGTGTGTGGTCCTGTTTATCCCAGAAACTACTCTGAGTTTGCAACCCACAAACCCTTTGAACAAAAATATTTGCATGTAAATTGCTCTGAGTCCTGGCGACATCATTGAGCGTTCAGCCTGTTTAACTGAATAATATGCTGTTTAAGCAGTGCATCAGTCATAACCTTATGTTGCAAGTAACTTTGATGCTTGCTTTCACAAGTGTTGTGTGTGTGAAGTAATTATGTAAGTTGATGTATGTTTATAGCTCTTTATGCTTATACTGAGTGTTTGCGCTCTTCCTACAGTTCACTTGCAAATTCCATCCAAGCTCCTGTTAATATTAAACATGGCTTGCAACTGTGGGCTTGTTCTTCTGTTCAGCGGCTCGGGTTTCATGATATCTAAAGCATTTTAGTATTGTTCACGTGATGAGCTGGAATGTGTATTCCTTTTTAAAGGCAGATAATCTGTAGAATCTTAAACAGGACCAGGACCAAGGGAGTCCTTGACTTGGACATGACTTTCTTCCCCAAATTTCCCCTCTTGAGGGATGTTTGCATCTGATCTGCGTAGATGGTTTTGTTAGCAGGCATTGGCTGCAGTGGGAGAGGAAGGAGAAGGGACACAGGGGAGGAGAGGATATGATTACAGTGCCATATGACACATGGGGAAATCTGATGTGAAATACTCTGTAAGAGAGGGCACCTGACATAAACAACCGCTGCCATTTGTTTCGACTTAAAAGGCCCTTTCATACATTACTCTGTGTATTTTGTACAGTAGATCCCAACCTCTTGGTGCCTAGCACTGCTTAGGGTGGCGAACACCAAATAAAACCTGCCATCTGAGTTCATATTTATAAAAGTGCATAGGAGGGGGAGGGGCAGAGTTCCTCCTTACATGGGTTGTATTCAGTATGGCTCTAAGGTGATTTCTTCTTGCAGAACAGAATGTTCTGCTTGTCTCCTCCCCCTGGCTTTGGAGCCCACCCCCCAACTGCTCAGGATTTCCCCCCAATCCTCTGGAGCGCATTTGGGGATGGCTCAGGGTCCATGAAGGAGGAGGGGGGATCTCGTTGCATTGGCGCTAATACAGTGGTACCTCAGGTTAAGTTCCAGAGGTCCGTACTTAACCTGAAACTGTTCTTAACCTGAAGCACCACTTTAGCTAATGGGGCCTCCTGCTGCTGCCGTGCCGCCAGAGCCCGATTTCTGTTCTCATCCTGAAGCAAAGTTTTTAACCTGAAGCACTATTTCTGGGTTAACGGAGTCTGTAACCTGAAGCGTATGTAACCTGAAGCGTATGTAACCTGAGGTACCACTGTACTTACACTAATGCACAAATGCTGCCCTTGGAGAAAAGTGTATGTCCATAAGTGTCATTTGATATAGTAAAATGAATTGGTGTAGGTTTAGGGGCACAGCCAGCCATATTGAAGATACCCCATCCCACATATGTGCATTTGTTTAGTGACAGAGTAACATCTGGTAGCAAGGAATTCATACAGGTGAATGATCAGGCTGGCAGTGAAGGGGTGTATCGCTCTGCCCCTGTGCAAGACTGTGGGCAGGAATATAGCTTGCTATGAAGCTAGTATCCTTTCTGTCTGCAGAGAAGGGTAAGACAGTAGTACTTCACAGCCACAATGAAAACACAGGGTACTAGGGTCTTACCTGGCTGGTAACTTCGGGGTTTATCTACAAGATTGGCCCATAATCTTCCTGCTACAGCTCTTGGGAAGCTATATTAATTTTGTGTGCCAGTGTTATTCTGATCAATTTGGGTCTCAGCTGGTGAATAAACAAACTGTTTTGTCTTCAAATAAAGGAATTTATAGCATGGCTTGATTTGCCTGCTAGGCACATGGTTTTCATGTAAGGTGAACCTCCTAAAAAAGTTCTGGCAACTAGGAGGGAGCTGTAAACTATATATGTGTTGAATGGGTCAAGAGGCATGATCATTATTGGATACCCTGGGTCAACTAAGAGCGTGTGCAGTAAGGGCATCCCTGGGGGCCATGTGATAGGTTGCATCTTTCCCTCTGGCATTGGAGAGGGAGTTCTGATATCAAAGCCTCCTTCCCCAACTGTCCCAGCTCCTTGTCCAACTGGCATTGATTGCAGTAGAGCCAAAAGGGGTGTGTGCTAGGAAGTGGCTTGGATCTGAATGATAGAATGCCCAACATACCAACATACATACCAACAACACACCACAAACGGGTGGAAGATTTAAACACACTTCTGAACAGGCGCTAAATCTATCCATGGGAAACAATGGGAGAGAAAATGAATACTATTCACATGATATGTGAATGGATATAGGAACATCCCTCCATCCTTGCTTCTGCCCTGTGGGTAGAGCCAGGCAGAGCTTTGGATGGGCTGTTAAGCCATCTTTGTATTTCCTGCCACCAGTTGTTCATGTATTGTGTGTATACCTCCTGCAGGCGGTGCTAAAATACATAATGACAGTAACTCACTTCAGACATACTATCAAAGTGGTTGTGACTTTCATGACTCTATTTTTATCTGTAAGCTAAGCTACCTTGAGTTCTGTCATGGACAAAGGTGGGGTAGCAGTGCTAGAAACTCAGATATATAAGCTAGGTGATAAATGGCTCCTTAAACTAAGTTGACAGTCGCCAAAACGAAATGCCTCATTGCCATTTTGGGCCAGACGCTTCGAAAGTCATTTTCAATACGACCTTTAGGTTCCTGAAATTCATTCTGATTGTGGAGATAAAATATAATGGATAGGATTCTACAGAATGTGTTGCTAGTATATGAAAACAGTCAGGATCCAAGGAATCCCCAGCATGCACCTCCAGATGGTGGAGACGTCAGGTACCAAGTGGTCACAAGTGGCTAATAGCCAGGTGTAAAATGTGCCTGGTGAATTTCAAATGCTGTGGGGTTGGAATAAAGAAATAAAGGCCCTGCTACATGACATTCACACATTTGAATGGGTATCTAAGCAATGGAACCCTTTGCATGCAGAGATATACACCCGTTGGTCAACTTGTTTAGATGCCCATGAGCAAACATAAAGAGTGAGAACTAGGAAGCTTTATGACATTCAAGGTGGGACCAGCAGGATGACATTCAGTGTGTGGACCCATTTCATATGTGTAATGTGCTTATTGGCTCATGAGTTAGTGCGTGCCTTGTTTAGAATCCTAGGATTTTGTTTTTGCATCCAAATATTTTTTCAAGATATGGAGGACTACTTGACACTTTTAAAGATGCAGTTAAACATACTCAGGTAGACACTGCACTTAACAAATGGAACCATGACAAAGGCAGAATAACACATATTTTGATGGGGCAAAATGAGCGTTTTCCAAACAAGCTTTTGAAATGTTTTTTTTTTTTTTTTTTTTGCTGGAAGAAAAAGATGAAATTACTTATTTTATTTGCTTCTTCGTGTATTTAAAGAAAACCATGTTCACACCTATGTCTTACATTTTCACCAAAGTTTTCCCTTAAAACATCAGTTTTATTATCCTGCAGAGTGTTATCTCAAATGAGTGGGATGGATATGCTGAGAAAATGTGTTGTGCTCTATCCATTTACTGAACATTTCAACTAGGAAACTGTCATCTTAAAGAGTAGATTTGATCTTTAATTCTCTGAGCACTTGGGTGTCCTCCCATTGATACCAAAGGGAATTTATATAAAGTATAGCTTTGTGCACAGCAGAGGTAATATCACTCCTACATACCTAGTCAGATATTTGAATTCTGACATGTGCTACATCAAATGCAAGCAGAACTACATATCTGCATTCATTTTGATGCTTGGAGCAAGTTCTCGCATTCATTTGATGAAACAGTATTTGTGACTGCACAAGAGAATTGAGGGTGAAGGAGGCATACTCTTCAATTAATTGAACAAATATATATATATATAATCTTAAGTAGCAGTGTTTCTCTGAAGTTTGGGATTTATCTCTTCAAATATTGTCATTATTTATGGTTCTTTTTAGTGGGTGTAACATCTGGACTGGATACAAATTTTTCTAGCTATGCCTCAAACACATGGCTTTTATTGGCAGTCAGAACTTGCAGAATAAGTAAGATCACTTGCTAGGGTTATTTGCATGATTCCCCTATGAAAAACATGGCACACTTATCTGGCAATAAACTCTCTTGAACAAAGTGGAACTTAACTATGAACAAACATACCCTGGATTGCACTGTAAATTTGTGACATAACCAAAAGGTGTTATGGTGTTGACTTTCTTTCTATTGGCCGAACCTATAATGTAACAATGGCTACAATTCTGTAGACAAGTTGTTTAAGTCCCATGGATTTAAGTGGGATTGAACCAGCCCAATTATGTATGCTTTAATCTTCAAAAATAAAGATCCTATTGTCATTCAGGAATCCCTGTGAATAGTTAGGAAATAGAAAATTGGCTGATACAATCCTTAAACAAGGAATTATAAAAATAGTGAATTGGGTGATTGTTTCAGCTATAGAATAAAGACACAGGCTTTTCATTTCCACAACATAGCATACTGCAAAAAGGTTCAGGCAAAGGCAATTAATCCTTATGTCTTGTTTTACCCATATGTTTCCAACACAATTGCTTTCAAGTTGTACTGAGCTACACTAGAAACAGTCATACCTTGGTTCTTGAACAAAATCTATTCCGGAAGTCCATTTGATTTCCAAAACATTTGAAAACCAAGGCACGCCTTCTGATTGGCTGCAGGAGCTTCCTGCACTCAAATGGAAGCTGCGTCAGACATTAGCTTCCGAAAAACGTTCAAAAATTGGAACACTTCCAGGTTTTTGGCATTCAGGAGCCAAAACTTATGAGTACCAAGGCGTTTGAAAACCAAGGTACAACTGTATTATTACCGTATTTTTTGCCCTATAGGACACACTTTTCCCCCTCCAAAAATGAAGGGGACATCCCACTGTCTCCCGACCTGGTTTGGAGGCTGTCAGAGGGCTTCCCCCTCCCCCAGCCCCGCAAGCTCCCAGAGCGATGCCAAAGCTGCACGCAGCTTCGGCATGGCTCTGGGTCCTGTTCTGGGGTCGGGGGGAGCTCAGGCTTGCGGAGAGCTTCCTGTTCTGGGAGCTGGGGTCGGGGGAAGCTCAGGCTTCCCCCGCCCCAGCCCTGCGCCTGGGGGGGGGGAAATATTTTTCCCCCTTTATTCCCCCCCCAAAAAAAAATCTAGGTGCGTCCTATGGGCCGGTGCGTCCTATAGGGCGAAAAATATGGTAATTACATTTCTATCCCACCCTTCCCCCATAGAGCTCATGGCAGCATACTTGGTTCTTCTTTTATCATTCTTTGTATTCACAGACCTGTGAAGTAGGTTAGGTTGAGAGACAATTACTGGTCCAATTTCACTCAGTACATGATATATCTGAATGGGGAGTTGAACCTGGGTCTGCCTGATCCTAGTCCAAGGCTCTAAGAACTACTATATGTTGAAGTTTAAACATGCTCTGATAGGTGGTACGACCTTGAACAGGCTTTCTCAACTGTGGGTCCACATATGTTGGACTACAACTCCCATCATCCCTAGCTTGCAGGATCAGTTGTCAGGGTTGTAGTCTAACAACATATGGGGACCCAAGTTTGAGTCAATATTGTGGACTACAACTCTAATGCCTAACCACTTGCTATGCTGGCTGGATCGGATGGGAGTTACAATCAAAAACACATGGAGTCCACCGTGTTGGCTACCCTGATCTTGAAAGTGCAAATTTGTCTATAGATTGGTCCACAGATTTTGGCTACGCTTATGTAGTTAGTTGTTTCTGACTTCTGCAAAGTCCCTCTTCTCAGGGGAAGAGTTCTTTTATGTCTTGCTTTGCAACAGGCATTGAAGGAGAGCAAAAACAGCAAGAGGCTCACTGCTGCTTACCTTTTCCTATGCCAGGCATGTGAAGTGGAAGAAAAGATCCACATCTCCACTGATAATCCTGAACCATCTGGCAGTGAGAACCATCTAGCACTGAGCTTGCTGGCTTAGTCTCTCCTATCACTTGTGCCTTTCTAAAGTTTAGAGCAAAGTAAAGACTTGATAGAGAGAATCTTTGGAGTTGGGGAATGTTGGAAAGGAAGTATCTCCCAGTGGCCATGTTTGTGGCCCCGTATTGCTATTGTTTGTCACTATGGTATATATTTTTGAATTTCTATTTTGTAAACTGCCCTGTGATCCTTGGATGAAGGGCAGTATAGAAATTTAATAAATAATAATAGTAATAAATAATGTTACTGTCTACATGCATGTATTGTAATTGTAGACTTTAGCCGGCTAGTTTTTATGCCTATAAGATAAGAGGTCCATTGATTCAATGGGCCTTAAGTGTTGTTGAGTCCTCTTTTCCCTCAGTGGTCCTGCAGTATCTGGTCTGCAATGCACCTTTCTCTACATGCTTCAGCTTTTTTGATGCCGTGAAGTACTGCTCTGCTTTTAGTGTCTGCTGCCTGACCCTATGTTTACAAGTCTCTTTGTGATATTATCCCCGAACTGTCATAGACTTCTCATCTGCTTTTTCTTGCTTTTCCCTTGTTAAAAAGGGCCTTGTATAGTTGCTGAGGGAGCAGATTGCTTAAGGGCATTGGCCAAACCTTTGATTTTCTGTTCAAAGATCCTTCATCTAAGTGAAATTGTGCTGGAGGATATTTACATTATGGACTCCTGAATGATACCTTATGGGTGCAGTGGTCACAGATCTGTAATGTTACGGCTTTTTCTTAGGGCTGAGTGAAAAGCATTCCAAATTATCCATGCTATTTGTGGGTGACAAAATTTAGAGGGGCCATTTTTGCTTAATATTCTCTAGGATGAGGAGGTTGAATTCTCCAACAGTTTGTATAGGGGGGAAAACCAAAAAGCACAGAAAAGTCATCTTGTGATTCCCCCCCCCCCAAACTTAATGTTAAATGAAACACTGTTGTTTATATTGATAGATAAAGGACTCCATGTTGTAAGAGTAAGACATGAAGGAGTAGCATCAAACCATAAGTGCCAACTTCCTGGGTGCCCGAGCACCCACAAAATTCCCCATGAAGGGGCCGGGCACCCACAAATTTCAGTGCCAGGACCATGCACATTGCATGGCACCCATGGCCCTGGGCACCCATGGTCGCGGGGCCAAGCTGACAGTCCTGCATTAAACCCATTTTTTTCCTTCAGCAAATTTTAAACTATATTGGGCTGGATATACAGTTGTACTCAGAATTCCCCATTCTGCATACTGGGAAATTGTATCAGCTCTGTGCATGTCCTAAATATCAAGGCAAAATGCAATGATTTCGGGGCAAATGCACATATTCCCGAGTTGGATTGTTCTGTTAACATGGAATGTTGTGATGGACCCTAGAATCCCAAACCTTTTGAATAGTTTCCCCCCAAAGTTGCAACAACCCCCCACATTTTCTGAGAAATGAAACCAAGCTGACCAGGAAAACTCACAGAGCTTGAATGACAAGGGAGATTGCAGATATAAGGTGAATCTTGTAGTCACTGCACACATCTACCACATATTCATGGAGAAATCAGGAGAACTATTCTGCTGGGACATCCTTTAACATATTTGGGTTTCTTTTTTTGTGGGGTGTATATGTGTTGTGTTCCAAAGAAAAGTATATTACCAGATAGTTCTCAGAATGTTCCTTTTCTGATATATTTATCAGAGTTCAAGCCTGGATTTCAGCCTTTTAAAAAACTATTATATTGCCGCATCTTTATTTTCATAAGTGAAGTGTTATGCTATGTTGCAGGGCATGTTCTATTAAAAGAGAAGAGGTATTGGAAAGGACACTCGCAGCACAATCCTATACATCAGAGCTTTCCAAACTGTGTGTTGTGACACATTAGTGTGTCAGCTGCAGTGTGTACAGTAGTTGTGTCATGCAAACACTCCCCACACTCATCTCATGGCTCAAAAGGGGTTAGTTTAACCTCTGGTTTGCTAGTAAAACTGAATTACTATGTCACGAAATGATGCAAAACTGAATTACTGTGTTGCGAAATGATGCATGTCCAAATATGAATAGTTTGGAAAGCTCTGCTATACATGTTTATTCAGAAGTTAGTCACATTGATTTCCATGAGGGTTACCCTCAGTTAAATGGATATAGGAATGCAGCCTCAGAGGGAGACTGGGCTTTTATCTGGGTTTTTTTTGGGGGGGGGGTATGGTTGTGTTGCAAGTTTAAAAGGCTCAAATGCTATGGAAATGTAACTTTTCTTCAACAGGAAGCTAGCATATTTATAGCCTCATCCTCTTTTTTATGTTTGTGATACACAGTTGCATCGTTTCCTTACTCCCTTTATGTCCTGAGATCTACAGTGTAGCATTAAATTTATTTATTTATTATCTTTCTTTGTTGTCGCTTGGCACACATTCACTGATGCAAACTATCGTAGACTTGTGTGTTTAGTTTCAAGAAAACTCTTGTTTCCTTTTGTTGAATTGTTTTGTTTTCTTTTTTTGTCACAGTTACCTCCTAGCATTGCTTAGGTTGCCCTGTGCTTAGTCTTGAAAATGCCCTCTGGATTGGGAATTGTGAAAGCATGTGAGCTTGATCATTTTCAGAGAGGAAGAAGACTTTAAACAACACACAAACGCACCATCCTGTTTTCAGTGGCTATAACTAATAAATGGGGCAAATAACAGTGGAATAAATAATAGTTGAATTCAATGTATTTATATAATTTATTATTAACTAAGTATTTTAATATCTAACCTGATCCAAAGGATTGAGCACAGATAGAAACAACATTAATAATAGGGAGTTGCTTTCTAGAACTATGAATAAACACAATATCATCTCTCTACTCCTCAACAGCTGTTGCAATGCTAAAATCTTAAGACTGCTTTTTGTTCTTCTTTTGTATACCATAATTCGTCCCCCCACCACCACTCTCAGCTAAAGATCATCCTGTAAGCTGGTCTGCACATTAAAGCCAAACCATAGAACAAGCCTTATGTTCTTCAGTTAATAGTAGTTAAGATAACAAAATTGAGATATGAAAATTCTGCTTTAAGGTTAAGAAACAAACTGAAGCAGGTGTTTCACCTTACAGTATTGAGTTGCTCCCTTTTTATTCCAAGTTTCACATTGGTTTCTTTATGGTAACTCAATGGTTCATGTTCCAAAGTTCTACCAATGGCCTAAATAAGAATAGTGTTAGTGGATATCTAACACAGAAAATAAAGCTGGATTGTTATGTACCATTGGTTTTCTTAGTGAGCATGGGTAATACTGGGTTCAGTTTCCCCAACCTAGAATGAACCACTCTTGCATGATATTTTTTAACCATCAAGGACCTTGTCTGTGGAGCATTCCTTGCATTTGAGGAGAGTTATTAGCTTATATGATTCTCATTAAACCTCGGATCAACTGTAGATAAGTTGTGCGATTATCTTTTAACAGAATGGTGCTGAAATGGAACATGTTCACAATAGTTCCGTTATTTATTTTTTTCTTGAGTCACTTTCAATGTAACTTAGTATCAAATATTAATGTATTCATTCTGACAAGCTATAAATAGCAGAAAGACGCAGCAAACACACAAGTGGGAAGAAGGCCTCTTCACACAGAAGTCTTTTTTTAGAAGCAAACAATTAAAATTGGGTATGTTTCTATAGCATGAAAAATACAGATGTTGTTTAAAAACACCTGTCTTTATGGACTGAACGTATGTGTAAGGTAAAGGAAAGAATGATCCATCTCTAAAGGCTGTGGCACCCCAGAAGTCTTCCAGCTCCCATTATCCCAGCCTGCCCTTGCAGGGTGGGGCTGATGAACTACAGCTTATCCACCCCTGGAATGAGGTTGAGCAATGTGTTTCTAGTAGTCAGCCAGGCACCTTTAAGAAGGTTACCAGCAGGGCAGTGGAGGTGATTGTTCCCTTCCATCCCTATGATCTGACATTCTGAGAGAAATAGCTTTTCAACATTTGTGCTGTTGCTTAATGACTGTGGCTGATTTATGTATCGATAGACCTGCTCCACACAAATTTGCCACATCATTTTCAAAAGGCTTCTAGGGTAGCAGCTATTGCCATATTTTGGACTAATGACTTCTCCAAGTTGGGTCTACTTGTCCCTCAAAGTCATCCCGGAGTAGATCCTAAAATCAAAAGAATTCTATAGATGTGTGAGGATTGTTTAAATGTTTAAAACTAATGCCTGAGGAAGGGGTTGTGTTGACCATCCTTCCCCTGTCCTGTCAGTTAAGATTTGGTAGGCAAAAGGTCACAAAGTCTGCTTGCATTTAGAAAGGAATGAATGGGTGAATGTTTTGCCTCTTGGCTAAAGGCAATAGAGAGAAAACAGTTTTGAAAGGAAACATGGAACTAGTTATATGTTCCTTTGTAGACCAACCTTATGCTAGGAGAAATGTGGCTCTAGAGTGGACATGGGGAACCTTTAGTTCTCCAGATGTTGCTGAACTACAGTTTCCATAATCCTTGGCTAGTGGCCATGCTTGCTAGGGCTGATGTGAATTGTAGTTCAGCAACATCTGGAGGACCAAAGTTCCCCCACTCCTGCTCTAGAGGAACAGTGACATCTTCTGTATTTTTCTTGATTCTTGCCTTTTGCAGGGCAGGAGATAAATTAAGTACAGTAAATAAATAAAATTAAATAAGTTAGATTGTGTTGTATACTGGTAAACCATAATGCTAAACTGCTGAACGTCAAATGATCTTTCTTAACCACATTTATTTTTAGTATTTCGCTTTCTGCAGTGACTTGTCAGTCTTAAGTGCCTGAATTAAATTTGAGTTTTGAGCTCTGTTGCCTACTACTCAGGTTGCTCCAAGTGAAATAGCATGTTTAATATGAGTTTGAAGTGGTTTTCATTCAAATCTTCCATAGATGAAATGTTCTCTGTGATATTCATTTAAACGTTGCTTTGAATTAAGCTGCAGCCCAGCCCATAATTAGGTGCAGCAACTTCATTAAAGGCAGTGGGACTTTCATTTGCTTACTTCGTGCATGGGATTGTAGCTTTGAACTCTGCTTAGTTTTGCAACATATTTATAATTTTAATAACCGGTGGACTTTGGAGCATTTGCCATGGAATTGCATATTGCTTGTTGGCGTAAGAGAGCTTGCATAGCTCTGAGCTGTATTATCCCTGCTCTTCTTGCAATGTTTCATACTGATGGACAACGTTTGCTCAAAAGACCAGTACATATCAGATTTTTGTCTGCAAAACTACATTTTAAAAAAGTAAGTAGCTTGGCAACTTAATATCTGCATATGTGTGGTCCAATCCACTACCAAACCAGTTCAGCAGCATTTTCTCTGAGTTCATGTTCTGCAAGGGACAAAGCATGGCCAGTGTTGCATTGTGGTAATATCAATGACACAACTGCAAAGTTTATTCAAGGTCTACTGCTTAACTTCCTCCAGAGTTCTCATGCAATTTTGGGAAATACAGCCAGATGTCTCTCTGTGTTTTCAGTTATTAGTGTGGAACTGACACTGCAAAGCATGTGCTTTCGTAGAGGAGACAATACATATTGCCCAGCCTTGCCAGTCAATCCACAAACATTACTAGCCCCAAATGTTTTTATTTTCTCATTTGATCACATATAACAAATGAACTCATATGTCTTTTTAGCACAGTTCTTGTTGTTATCTGTGAGTTGCCTTGAGTCATGTGAGGGGAAAAGGTGGTAAATTGCTACTACTGCTACTACTATTTATTATTATTATTTGTTATTATTATTATTTGTTGTTGTTGTTATTACCACCAGTTGTCTAAAAGGTGAAACATATGGCCCACTTTGTCTGGAGGCAGTTCTTAAACATGAGTAGAAGCCTGCTGTATGTCAAGACTTGCACTAGACCCCACACATATTTTCCTTGAGATCGATGTGCACAGTTAAAGCTCCAGCATTCAGCTTTCAGGCACCTTCGGCTGAGATGTGTCTCCTGAGAACACACATGTAAAATGGCATTGCCACTGTTATGAAGGCTTCCATACTGGATGCTGATGATATTAGGTACTGCTGTCTCTTCATGAGTTCCTGGTTGCATTCCCCATCCCCACCCCAGTTTGGCTATGAAGAACATTTTGTACCCTTCTTCTCCCATTAAAAAAGCAATATAAATTAGATGACATGGCTTTCAGGTATTGCTTGCTGATAAATAATAAGGCGACCAATAGCTACTAATCATTTGGTTGTGTGATACTTTCGGTGTCTGAGGCAATATGCCTCTTAATAGCTGTTGCACTCATGTCCTATTTGTGTGCTTCTCGAGGGCACCTGGTTGGCCACTGTAAGCACAAGATGCTTACAACTAGATGGCCTTTGATCTGACCCAGTAGGCTTTCTCTTACGATCATGCAAAAGCACAAGAAGTTTGAAATTACAGAGATTTTTAAGCATGATATTTCTTGTCCTTATGAATTTGAATATAATGCTTGTGGTGTCCGGGAACTGTGGTTTCCTCTCCCTTTCCCAAATCTTCCAAAGCACTTCCCAATTTGCATTTGCAGGTGTAACTTTTTATCGGTTTAGCAACAATAAAATATTATGTTTTAATTGGTCTGGTACTAAATGTATTAGGTCACAAAGGGTGTCTGTCTGGAGTATTTTGTATATGTCAATCCTGATAGGTTTCAAGTTCCCTGTGCCCAAACAGCCATGAGTAAAATCTAAATCTCCTTCCTGTTTAGCTGAATGAGTTCTTATAGGCTTACAAAATTCGGCAAAGTTGAACTTGTTTGGAATGACAAACATGCTTTAATTTTGGAAGATCATAGCTTTGTTCCATATAAGAAACAGAATATCGTTGATGGAATCATGGTTCGTGGTGAGTGAATTTAAAGGAGCAGCTTTGAGTTGTTTAAGTACCTGTCACCATGTTTTTGCCTTGGCTGTTAGAAGAATCGTGTTCTGTCCCATGAGAATAATTCACTAATTATGTCTTACTGAATTCTGTACTGTTCTCCCTAATGTGAGCCAGGAGTAGCAATTTGACAATGAATTTGAAGGGGTGTGTGTGTGTGTGTGTGTGTGTGTGAGAGAGAGAGAGAGAGAGAGAGAGAGATACATACCATCCTTTTTTAATTCCACATTTTTTTTAATTTTTTATGCTACAGATGTGTGACCAAGATTACAAACAGAAAAGTAATACTCTTAATAAAGGTTTAAAGTTCTCCAGTAATGCTTCAGGGAATATGTTCAAGAGACTCTTGACTGTACTGAAGAGAACAGGATCATACGCTTTTTCCCTTGTGAATGCCTAACCAGTTACAGTGGTACCTCAGGTTAAGAACTTAATTCGCTCTGGAGGTCCATTCTTAACCTGAAACTGTTGTTAACCTGAAGTACCACTTCAGCTAATGGGGCCTCCTGCTGCCGCTGAGCCGCTGCCGCGCAATTTCTGTTCTCATCCTGAAGCAAAGTTCTTAACCCGAGGAGCTATTTCTGGGTTAGCAGAGTCTGTAACCTGAAGCGTCTGTAACCCGAGGTACCACTGTATTACAGTATACTGCAAGGAATTTTAGCTTGCCTGGATACAATAGCACCACTAGTAATTTGGGATACTCTTTTAAAATGTGTGGGACTCCTCTGTTTTGGAATGGGCAGAACTTGTTTTGCGACATTCAAATTAGGAAAGAAGGGTGGAGAGCAAGGCATAACTTGGAGACACTTAGCTGCATCCTCCTCCAAAGGGTGCATCAGCCTCCTTTCTTGCTGTGCACTTTAATTACTATAGCATGCACTCATTAGTAGATGGACAAGGTGTGGAATGTCTTGCTTCACATGAGACAGGCTTGAGTAGGAGGTGGGGGAGATTTGCCTTAGATGATGAAGGAGAAGGGAGGAAGATCCCCTTCTGATTCCTGCCTTAAAACTGTGCGAGTGAGGTCTGTCAGTTTCACTTCTGCTGTCAAAACTGGGAAGTGAGACTGACAGGGTTTGACATCCTTCATAGTGTGAAGTGGAACTTGGAAATCTCAGTCAGTGCTGTGAGCCAGTTCCCTTCCTAAATTAAGTTATGTATCCAAGCCAGAATGAAACTAAAGGTTTCCTATGTATTTGCTTTGGACTTTTAAGTAACAAATCATTAGAAAAACAAAATGGGAAGCACAGATAATACAACCAAACATCAACCAAATGTTCACATAATGATATAAAAATGAATGGGAATATTTTTGCTCAGCCCAAATGACATTATACAAACATGTCTTCCATAGCACTCATAACTGTAGTGGACAAAAAAGAGGAGAAGAATTACATCTTCCCCGGAAAAATATCTTCTATTATTATTATTATTATTATTATTATTATATCCCATTTTGCCTCCAAGGAGCTCAAGGTGGTATACATAGTCCTCACCCACTCCATTTTATCATCACAAAAACCTAATGGGGTAGGTTAGGCTGAGAGACTGTGACTGGCCCAAGGTCACCCAGTGAGCTTTGTGGTTGAGTGGGGAGTAGAACCCAGGTCTCCCAGGTCTTAGTCTAGCAATCTAACCACTACACCACACTGTAGCACGAGTACTTGGGGACTGCTGCAGGTGGAGCTCTGGTATGAGTTTAAGCCTTCTTGCAACTAATCTGTATATTTTTATGCTGGAAAAAGAATTGTTTGAAAAGTCCTAAAGAGCCACCTTACACTAGTTCATGGTGTTTAATTAAATGAAATGGAATGGAATGAAATGAAATGTTTGGTGTAGTTAATCATGTACAGGCATTAAAATGCACTCATATAATGACACTTTTTAAGTGTGAAAGCGAAAGAAAGAGGGAGGACAATCGTAGCATAAAATGTGGCCTACGTGAATGTGCACACAGTGGAATGTTGTATGTACTTGCGGGTTTCTGGCAAGATAACACCTGCAGCACTTCACTGAGATGGAATTTGTCCTAAGGTGCTTGCCAGAGTTGAACAGGTACATACACTCTTTCTAGATATGTCTACCAGATAAGAGGCTTTTTAGACTACTTATTTGCTGATGGAGCAGAACAGTAACATGGAGTCCATTATCTTGTGTTGTGGCCATTGATATTATGCCTTGTCTTCAGCTGTTCTGTGTGTAAGTCTGGAAGTGCATTTCAGATTCTCTTAACGATTTGAACTCCTGAGCAGGAATTGAAGGCAGAAAGTGATGGCTATACTGGTCTTGTAAGATCAGTGTGTTTGACATAGTGCCTACAATAATTCATGCACTTTAATGTTCCCCTCTCTACCTTTTATATCCTGCATAATGCACCAAATAGGATGAAGACAAACACAACAGACAGACAAGAGAAGTGTCACTATTAGCATATGGCTGCACTTAATTCTAGAATTAGTTACTGTGTTCTTCTTTGAATTTTGAACTTTACAAACCCTGTGCTGGTAATCACTGTGCAGATAGTATCTGAAAGAATGCACCAAAAATGTTGTGTTTGTCATAATCCAATGTCATAATGAAATCCCTTGTCAAACACTAGCCAAAGCTGGGAATTGATAAAACCTGATCTCCCAGCCCACATATGTAGTAATATTGCTAAGGAATGAACATTTAAAAGAGAAAATTATTCTAAATTCTGAAGCATCCTAGAGGTATTTTGAGTCATCAGGATGTCAAGCTTTTAGGAAACTGGAGATTGCCAATTCACTCACAATATGGCAAATTTAGAACTTTCCAGGTTAGAAGTCTTGAGATACGGAGACAGGAAGGTACATCAAAGATCAAAATGTGTGTTTATGCATGATGCAGGCTGGCTTAGATTCTAATTTGAGTTTTCCTGGTAATTTAAGTTACTTCTGCGATGTACAGGTTCTGTCTGTTTTGCAAACACCTATTGGATAGTGCCTTTGGCAATCAGTCATAAGAGTAGGGATCCACCCAAAAGTTTACTTCTGGTGAACACCTGCCTATTCTGAAAAAGATGAGGAGAATCTCCAATAACTCATGTTAATACCCCTCCAAGCCTTAGTGTGACAAAGATAAACCATTTCCACAGCGTAAAGCTGGGGAGGAGGCAAGAGTTTGACCTATTATGGGGTGTAATAGGTGTTTTGAGTGTCTTTCAAAAGTGCAGAGTGATGTCACAATCAAGAGTCTACTTTTTCCTTCTTGAAGGAGAAACATGATTTGTGGTAGCACAAATTATGGCTTGGTACCAGGCTTATCCACAATTTTTTGGACTCCTGGGGAACAGTTACTATCTTTCTTCCTAATGCCTCTGCTTTGTTTTATTTAAACCAACACCCTAGCAGTGAACACTTCTCTATTGCAGCATATAAGCATTTACGTAAAGAGAATGAAAAGCTGCCCATGAGCACGACTGCTTTGTTCTCCCTTCCCAAGTGAATGTTTAACCTCTCTGATATTCACATCATATTGGTTAAGAGGGGAGTGGGTGAACATCCTTATCTCCGCAGTATGACGGTAGCTCACTTCCGTGTTACTGTGTGACTCTTCAGCTACTAGAACATAATCAAGGTTGCAACATAACCTCCAAAGTCCCTGACAGGAGTTGTAGCATTCGATCAATCTGTTCAGTTTCATGATCTCATCAGTCAGAATGTGTGTGAAACTGTTATGGCATCACATCAATTTGACCAATAACTGAAGAGCTTTCACTGCCACTATGTGGGAATTTGCAGTATAGTTTGAGATGCTTGAGGAGAAAAGAAATAGGACTTTTATATTACTATGGGGGTTTTTTTGTTATTGTTTTTGGTGTGTTTATATATTACTATCCAAGCAGATTGCTAAGAGTTTGATTAGCTTGCTTCTTTTCAAAAAATATTTGCAAATTATTTTGTAACCTTTTCTAATGTAAAGAAAAGGAAGATGACTCATTGAGACTGGAGGAATTCATTTGCTATAGTGACAAAAGGGCACACAATTAACACTTCTTCTTTTTTACTGCAATACATGCTTTGCAAATAATTACTTCTCGAATACAGCAAATTTGGCTAAATTTAAGTGGCTAAATATATCACCTTCAAAAGAGTGCGAAAATGCCTTCATCTTGATATCTAAGCTTTTACAGCTTTAAGACAAAACCTTAAGAAGTAAAGGTCTTTTATCAGTTGAACGCTTGCTTCAGGGAAGTGTTTTTTTTTTTAATATTTATATTTTATTAAGGTGGTTTCAGTTAAAAGAAATAAAGTGATACAGAAAAAGAAGGAAAAGTGAGATGGAGAAAAACAACAACAAAGATACATATAAAAGAGAAAATATGCAAAAAAGAGAGCAATATACGATATTCCTGTATATTCTTGTATAAATTGGGATAGTGTTATTGTCCTAGCTCTTATGTAAATGTTAATAGTGTACTACATTTTGTATAAATTCATTCCAAATTATATATTTATCCATACAGACTACACCTATAAGCAGTCCATTCATAAACTGCGAGTGATCTCATATTGTCAGTTCATTGATTGGAGGGTACCATATCTTTATTTTTCCAATTCCTCAGTATCAGTCTATTGCCACCATTGGGGCACAGAAAATCCATTTGCATTGTCCCATTGATAGTTTTCATACTGCAGGTATATAGTTCAATAAAATATTCTCTGCTGAAAGATTTAACTTTTTCTGCAGTCATAGTTACACGGTCCATCACTTTCTCCTAAAGCTTGTTATGTAAAGAAAATTGTCTAAACATGTTTCAGAGAGGCATTGTCCTTGCCACATCTCCAACACTGAGCTGTCTTAACTAACCCTTTTTTATACAACTGTAAAGGAGTCCAATAAACTCTAAATATTATTTTCTGTTGTATTAGTCTTAATTTTAAATCTAATGACACCTTAGGTGTTGAAGTTAATACATGTCTGGGAAGTTGATAGTCCCAATTCTTTATTCCAATTATCTCTTACAGTCTGCATAATGAACTTGTGTATTGTTAATAGATATCTATAAACAGTAATTGTTGGCTTTTTATTTTTGAATGAGTGGTCCAGTTGCTCCAATATCTCTGGTATCTTGGAAGGTGAAAGGGCTGATAGCTCAAACACACTTGTTAGGAGATGTTGTAATTGAAGATAATGCCATTGGGCTGTATCTGATGATATTTTTGTCTTAAAACAGCAAAAGTATAAAATTCATCTTCCCCATCTATCAGTTGGTCCAATGTCAATACACCTATTTCCATCTAATTTTTCCATATCAGCATCTTTAGGGAAGTGTTGGTAGCACTTAATTTGCCCCTTTTATGGGGATTCAGGGTATATATTTATCATCTATTCCTATTTGGCAAATTGCCCCTTTTGTATCAGTGGATTCAAAATTATGTCATTAAAATACTTAGTGTACACTTAGACAACACTTTGATCCAGTCCCAGTGAATTGGGGCATAAGTTGATATTCTTATAGAGGTATATGTGTTTCTATAAATGCACATTTGATAACATTAGAACCTGTCTGGCTGACGCTTGTATTAGTAAGCAAGAGGTAATATGATCATATATTGCTTCTGTGCATATTTTCTTTCTGTAAATACATGTCTTTAAGTGAAAAATTCTGAGGTTACATGTCTTTAAGTGAAAAATTGATGTAAGCATTCATTCACCTTTTCCCACCTCATGTTGTCTGCTGAGCCCCTCTCCAGGCTGATGTGTTGACTTCCTCTTACTATGTAAAATGTATTATTTTTCTCTATTTATTCCCTCATTGGGTACAGTATGGTCTATCTGCAAGAGCAAATAAGCAGGAGTTTGATTGTCTAGTGTGCTATGCTATAAGTTGAAACAGGCCCGGGTACATCTAACTTCTGAGTAGTTTCAGAGTTAGGTAAAAAAGGTAAATGACCCCTGGACGGTTACATCCAGTCAAAGGCGACTATGGGGTTGCGACGCTCATCTCACTTTCAGGCCAAGGGAGCTTTCCGGGTCATGAGGCCAGCATGGCTAAACCGCTTCTCGCACGACGGAAACCAGAGCGCACAGAAATGGCATTTACCTTCCTGCCGCAGCGGTACTTATTTATCTACTTGCACTTTGACATGCTTTCGAACTGCTAGTTTGGCAGGAGCCGGGACAGAGCAACGGGAGCTCACCCCATTGCAGGGATTCGAACCGTCAACTTTCTGATCAGCAAGCCCAAGAGGCTCAGTGGGTTTAGACCACAGTGCCACCCACGTCGGTTTCAGAGTATAAGCCAGTTTGGTTGCACAATATTGGTGGATGATCTTGACCTTGTGTTAGATAGGGGGAGTGTATAAAATAGTACAGTCAGTATAGAATGAGACTCTTAGTCTCAGGGTTGTGGGTTTGAGTCCCACAGTGGGCAAAAAGATGCCTGCATTGCAAGGAGTTGGACTAGATGACCCTTGTGGTCCCTTCCAATGTTACAATTTCATGATTCTATGGCTGTTTGACTTCCTCTACAAAGAAGGGGATTTTACAAGGGGTGAGCAATGTGAGGGATTTGTGCATTTGTAGCAACCCACCCTTCCAATATGTGATATGGATGCTGTGTACTAGCACAAGATACCAGCACATGCCTCTTTGAAAGAGGCACTGATGATCTAGCAACTCCTCTCTCATAACTATATAAAAGTTGTAAGTTATTAAACAGCCACAGATGGTCAGGGTGAAGGTTTTAAAAAACACACACACACATACCAAATCTGAACAGGGAATTTAAAAGTGCAAAGTATGAAACAGTTGGTGAGGAAGTGACACCCACAAAACGGAGATACCACTTTCATCCACACATCTGTCTCTTGTTACAAACCTGTTGTAGCATGCACACACACACACCAGTTTGGGTGCAGGTTGGATGCATATTGCCCAAATTTGAGCAGCATTTGAAGTGAAGAAGAGGTGGTGAGGAACCAAGTTAGTGTGGAACCAGTCATTCAGAGTTATACCCAGTGCTAATTCATACTAAGAGTAGATCTGTTGAAATAACTTGTCTTAAGTTACTGACGTTGATTCATTTTCACTGGGTTTACTTGGAGTATTCTTCATTGGGCACCCCCTTTTATTCCTGGTGTTGGTGGGGATATTTTGAAAATGAAATCAATAGTGTTTGGGTGGGGGTATTTGTACTATAGTTGTGGACCCTGGAAAGCTCATAGTTTTCAGTAACATTCTGAGTTTCCAATCAAAGTCTAGCTGTATCTTTTTTGTTAAATGTTGCACTGATACTATTTAAGAGTCTGAAAGCACTGTTGTATGACTTTGCAGATGACGATAGGTTGAGGTTTTTTAATGGCCATTTCCCCTCCTTTGTTGCTATGATCAAAGGGTAAAACAAATATTTTATTTTAGGAACGTGTGAATAGCAATGCCATTCAGATAGGACGCTTATGGAATGAATGGGTGTGTAACATGGTGAGTGAAATTTAGGGATTAAAGAATTGTTCGTGCATTAGTGTCCTGGCATCTAATAATGGTTTGTGTTGACATCAGTCTTCCAGGAATTATAATTGGAATGAAACTCAGCATCACACATGCTTGTCATATTACTGGTCACACTTTGCTTATGTCTGATATCCTGTTTTCATATCTACTTGTCACTTGTCACAGGGAAGAATCAAGGGTTCATTTGTCTAGAGAGCCATTTCCCACATCTCAGCTGTTGTGAAATGAGACACCAAAGAACAATGAGATGGCAATAAACAGGTCACTATTTTGCTGGGTTTGAACTTGTGACTTGTAGGGATGGAAATGTATACTCTGGAGCATTGTATACTCAAATTGTGGTTGAGAAAGGTGTTGAGAGATCTGGTCAACAAAATGAAGCATGGCCATGAAAGCAGGATGTCAAACTTAAGAAAAATGTGGCAAGCCATATGACAGCCATGCATGATGTCTGTGAGTTCATTGTAGTTGCAGTTCCAAAAATATCAAAGTGAGGTAAATGGTTAGTGAAGGTAAGAGTAGGATTGAAGCATGGAGAGGAAGGGATGGTGTTTAGGAGAAGATACATGTCCGGTGTTGAGCATTGTAGGTTATGCTGGAGTTACTCAGAATGCAGAGCTGACAACATCCAGAATAATAATAATAATAATAATAATAATAATAATAATAATAATAATAATAATAATAATAATTAATTTATTTATACCCCGCCCATCTGGCTGGGCCTCCCCAGCCACTCTGGGCGGCTTCCAAAAGAATATTAAAATACTATGATACATCAAACATTAAAAGCATCCCTGAACAGGGCTGCCTTCAGATGTCTTCTAAAAGTCTGGTAGTTGTTGTTCTCTTTGACATCTGGTGGGAGGGCATTCCACAAGGAGGGCGCCACTACCAAAAAGGCCCTCTGCCTGGTTCCCTGTAACTTGGCTTCTCGCAGTGAGGGAACCGCCAGAAGGCCCTTGGTGCTGGACCTCAGTGTCCGGGTAGAACGATGGGGGTGGAGACGCTCCTTCAGGTATACTGGACCGAGGCCATTTAGGGCTTTAAAGGTCAACACCAACACTTTGAATTGTGCTCGGAAACGTACTGGGAGCCAATGTAGGTCTTTCAAGACCGGTGTTATATGGTCTCGGTGGCCGCTCCCTGTCACCAGTCTGGCTGCTGCGTTCTGGATTAGTTGTAGTTTCCGGGTCACCTTCAAAGGTAGCCCCACGTAGAGTGCATTGCAGTAATCCAAGCGGGAGATAACCAGAGCATGCACCACTCTGGCGAGGCAGTCCACAGGCAGATAGGGTCTCAGCCTGCGTACCAGATGGAGCTGGTACACAGCTGCCCTGGACACGGATTTAACCTGTGCCTCCATGGACAGCTGTGAGTCCAAAATGACTCCCAGGCTGCGCACCTGGTCCTTCAGGGGCACAGTTACCCCATTCAGGACCAGGGAGTCCTCCACACCTGCCCGCCTCCTGTCCCCCAGAAACAGTACTTCTGTCTTGTCAGGATTCAATCTCAATCTGTTAGCCGCCATCCATCCTCCAACCGCCTCCAGACACTCACACAGGACCTTCACCGCCTTCACTGGTTCTGATTTGAAAGAGAGGTAGAGCTGGGTATCATCCGCATACTGATGAACACCCAGCCCAAACCCCCTGATGATCTCTCCCAGCGGCTGCATGTAAATGTTGAAAAGCATGGGGGAGAGGACAGAACCCTGAGGCACCCCACAAGTGAGAGCCCAGGGGTCTGAACACTCATCCCCCCCCACCACTTTCTGAACACGGCCCAGGAGGAAGGAGCGGAACCACTGTAGGACAGTGCCCCCAGCTCCCAGCCCCTCAAGACGGTCCAGAAGGATGTTATGGTCGATGGTATCAAACGCCGCTGAGAGATCCAGCAGAACTAGGAAACAGCTCTCACCTTTGTCCCTAGACCGCCGGAGATCATCAACCAGTGCGACCAAGGCAGTTTCAGTCCCATGATGAGGCCTGAATCCCGACTGGAAGGGATCCAAATGGTCCGCTTCTTCCAGGCATGCCTGGAGTTGTTCAGCAACCACTCGCTCAATCACCTTGCCCAAGAATGGAAGATTTGAGACTGGGCGATAGCTGGCCATCGTGGCCGCATCTAAAGATGGTTTTTTAAGAAGTGGTTTGATAACCACCTCTTTCAGCGGGTCTGGGAAGGCTCCCTCACGGAGGGAAGCATTCACCACCCCACGAAGCCCATCGCCCAGTCCTTCCCGGCTAGCTTTTATAAGCCAGGATGGGCAAGGATCAAGGAGGCAGGTGGTTGGTTTCACTCGTCCAAGCAGCCTGTCCACATCCTCGGAGGTAACAGATTGGAATTGATCCCATGCAATTTGACTAGACAGGACTCTAGCACTCTCCCGCCCCGGCCCTGCTCCCACGGTGGCGTCTACCTCTTCCCGAATCTGAGCAACTTTATCTGCAAAAAACTTTGCAAAATCATTGCAGGAGATCATGTGGCCCGTACTGGGCCCTGATGTAGCAGGTGGTTCCGCTAAATTGCGGACCACCTGAAAAAGTCTCCTGCTGCTGTTTTCTGCAGATGCAATAGAGGCGGTGAAGAAAGTCTTCTTCGCCGTCGCTACCGCCACTTGGTAGGCTCGACATTGAGCTCTAACCTGTGTCCGGTCAGCTTCAGAATGAGTTATCCGCCACCGGCGCTCTAGCCGTCTCAACGATTGTTTCATTGCCCTCAGATCCGTGGAAAACCACGGGGCTCTCCGGGCTCCATGCAATCGGAGAGGGCGCTTCGGAGCCAAACAGTCAATAGCCCTGGTTAACTCCACATTCCAGCGGGCCACCAGGGAATCAGCTGAAAGGCCATCAACATGGGATAAAGCATCCCCTACCACTCTCTGGAAACCATTTGGATCCATTAAGTGGCGGGGGCGGACCATCCGAATCGGTCCCACCTCCCTGCAGAGGGGAAGGGTCGCGGAGAAGTCCAGTTGCACCAGGAAGTGATCTGACCATGGCACTTCTTTTGTTTCACTTTTAGTTAGTGTCAGGTCACCAACATCCGTAGAGGTAAACACCAGGTCCAAGGCATGTCCGCGGCTATGGGTTGGGCCAAACTTATTCAGGGACAGCCCCATGGAGGCCATGCTTTCCATGAAGTCCCGAGCGGCCCCTTGTAAGGTCGTGTCGGCATGGATATTAAAATCCCCTAGGACAACCAAACTAGGTGTCTCCAGGAGAACATCCGCCACGACCTGAAGCAGCTCGGGCAGGGAATCCTTGGTGCAGCGGGGAGGTCGGTACACCAAAAGGAATCCTGTACTGCCCCTATTGCCCAACTTCCAGAACATGCACTCAGAGAACTGGGTCTTCCCAATAGGACGCCTGGTGCAAACTAATGACTTCCTAAAAATCACTGCAACCCCCCCTCCCCGCCCACAAGGCCTGGGTTGCTGTGCGTAAGAGAAACCTGGTGGACAAGCAGCAGCAAGAACAGGCCCGTCCGCTTCATTCAACCAAGTCTCTGTTACACATGCCAGGTCAAATCCCCCATCCATGATCAGGTCATGGATGGCAGTGGTCTTATGAATCATTGACCTGGCATTGCACAGCAGCACCTTCAGGTCATGTGGGTATCCCTTGCTGATTCTAGTATCCATCTGGTCAGGACCAGACCTGGAGGCAGGGATAGTCCTCAGACAACGACTAAACCTGCCTCCTCTGTAATGACATGGTCTGGTCTTAGCGTAACTCCTCCTCCTACCCGAGATCACTGAGATCGGTTGTCCCAACGCATCCCCCCCTGTGGAACATTCCGCAGCCATTTTGTTGGCTGGGACCCACTCCCCGGCAGCCCTGACCCCTCCCCTTAAGAACAAAATAAGACCTTAAAACAATGAAAACAAAACAAAAAAGAAACCCCAAAAAACAAAAAACAATACAAATAAAAAACTCCAAAAATTACAAATCCATCAAAATCAAAAGATTTACATGAAAGAAAGATTTACATGAAAGAAAAGAGTGTGTTTCTGTAACCTATTAGCCACATGACTTGCAGATTCACCATACTTGCTGCCAAGTTCCCAGAGAAGTCTATTTTTCTTGATTCTAGGTCTCAACTAAAGACCTGCTGGTAAAGAGACTAGCCTGCTCCCTATGGATATGGATTAGGAAACTCTGTAGCACCTCTGATGGCTGTCCTAAATATGAAAGGTAAAGGTAAAGGGACCACTGATCATTAGGTCCAGTCATTTTAATACAAACTCCAGGCTGTGAAAATTGTCCTCAACAGTTATATTGCATGGCCTGAACAAGATGAAGATTGTAGAAAGAGTCTTTTGTAGAGTAAAATGTCTAGAATGCACCATAGAATTGGTTGTATCTCATGGAAGCATTGGGCCAGTGGCGTAGCGTGGGGTGCACGGGGGGCGGCCGCACCGGGCGCAACATCTGGGGGTTAGGGTTAGGAGTAGGGTTAGGGGGCGCAAATCCACGGGTTAGGGGGCGCAAATTACGTGCCTTGCCCCGGGTGCTGACAACCCACGCTACGCCACTGCATTGGGCTTCTGCTAGTGTAAGGTGAGGCATCTCTTTTTCACTAATTCCCCACACAATTTGCAGCCCTCTGCCACACCGCAAACTGTTCCAGAGGGCCCTCCCCCTCCCTTAGGAAAAGTGCATATTGGGAAGGGAGGTTGGTCTGCATTGGATGGAAGGGATCATGGAAAATCAGGTGCCATGCCTTTCACAAGTGAAACCACTTCTCTATAGCAGAACACCACCATTGGATACAACCCCCCAAAATTAAATGCTTCTGTATTTTTAGCCTTTCTGAATTGTTGTTTGTCAACAGCTCATCAACCCTAATACAGTGGTGCCTCGGGTTACAGACGCTTCAGGTTACAGATGCTTCAGGTTACAGACTCCACTAACCCAGAAATAGTGCTTCAGGTTAAGAACTTTGCTTCAGGATGAGAACAGAAATTGTGTGGCGGCAGTGCGGCAGCCACGGGAGGCCCCATTAGCTAAAGTGGTACCTCAGCTTAAGAACAATTTCAGGTTAAGAACGAACCTCCAGAACGAATTAAGTTCTTAACCCGAGATACCACTGTAACTGCAAAACCTGTTTAAGGCTAAGAGTTCTAAGGGATCGTTTGGGACATTGTATCAACTACAAAATCTCTCTGATGCTTTTGAGGAAAGGGGGCCCATTCCTCTATTAGCAGAGCCTGCATGGAGGGAAAGATGGGGCCTAGGGAAATAATGGCTTTGCTTTGGCCCCATGTCGCCAGAGGCAAAGCAAGGAGGATGCAGTGGGGGCAGTCCACCCTGGGTGTCATCCCTGAGGAGGGGTGACATCACTGTGAGGCTAGCCACCACTGGGGCACCCCCGTGGGCAGCTAGCCCCGCCCAGCATGTGCACCACTTCAGGTGCCGGAGCAGCTAGCTCTGCCACTGCATATAGCAAAGCTCTAGGGTGCAATTAGCTATGGTCTTGCAAGACTGGGATGTCAGTTGATATAACTGACTCCATCTAGCCACTTGGGCAACAAAGCCTGTGACTAATCACTCTGCATAAAAGATGGGAAGGGTTTTTAAAAATTCTTTTTGGCTATTAGGCTGGTATTGTTTCTTCCAGGTGGTGTTTGTGGTCTGGCTTCTGCCAACTTGTAGCCTACCTTGATTTCAGCAAGGCATTTGACAAGGTGCCCCATGATATTCTTGTAAAGAAGCTGGTAAAATGCAGTCTTGACTATGCTACCACTCAGTGGATTTGTAACTGGCTGACTGACCGAACCCAAAGGGTGCTCATCAATGGTTCCTCTTCATCCTGGAGAAGAGTGACTAGTGGGGTGCCACAGGGTTCTGTCTTGGGCCCAGTCTTATTCAACATCTTTATCAACGACTTGGATGATGGACTCAAGGGCACCCTGATCAAATTTGCAGATGACACCAAACTGGGAGGGGTGGCTAACACCCCAGAGGACAGGATCACACTTCAAAACGACCTTGACAGATTAGAGAACTGGGACTAAACAAACAAGATGAATTTTAACAGGGAGAAATGTAAAGTATTGCACTTGGGCAAAAAAAATGAGAGGCACAAATACAAGATGGGTGACACCTAGCTTGAGAGTAGTACATGTGAAAAGGATCTAGGAGTCTTGGTTGACCACAAACTTGACATGAGCCAACAGTGTGACGCGGCAGCTAAAAAAGCCAATGCAATTCTGGGCTGCATCAATAGGAGTATTGCATCTAGATCAAGGGAAGTAATAGTGCCACTGTATTCTGCTCTGGTCAGACCTTACCTGGAGTACTGTGTCCAGTTCTACGCACCACAGTTCAAGAAGGACACTGACAAACTGGAACGTGTCCAGAGGAGGGCAACCAAAATGGTCAAAGGCCTGGAAACGGTGCCTTATGAAGAACGGCTAAGGGAGCTGGGCATGTTTAGCCTGGAGAAGAGGAGGTTAAGGGGTGATATGATAGCCATGTTCAAATATATAAAAGGATGTCACATAGAGGAGGGAGAAAGGTTGTTTTCTGCTGCTCCAGAGAAGCGGACACGGAGCAATGGTTCCAAACTACAAGAAAAAAGATTCCACCTAAACATTAGGAAGAACTTCCTGACAGTAAGAGCTGTTCGACAGTGGAATTTGCTGCCAAGGTGTATGGTGGAGTCTCCTTCTTTGGAGGTCTTTAAGCAGAGGCTTGACAACCATATGTCAGGAGTGCTCTGATGGTGTTTCTTGCTTGGCAGGGGGTTGGACTCGATGGCCCTTGTGGTCTCTTCCAACTCTATGATTCTATGATTCTAACTTCAACTGAAGCGCCAGTCTGGATGGGAAAATTGCCCCCACGTTAGCATGAATAGGAAGGTGTCTGTGAAGTCCACTTTGGTTGAGACTGGGGGTGGTTTCCAGGGTTATGAAGGGATCATACGACCATAAAGTTTTAGGTGATTCATTTGGGGAAACTACTTCACACCTGCCTCCCCTTGCAATGGAAATAGCTTACAGTCCATCAGGCATAGTTTAGGATTGAGCTTTGAAGCAGTAGTGGGACTACTGACTGCAACTGACTATCCATGCCACTCTTCCTGGCCTACTGTTTGTGATTAGGTTAGAGCCACACCCTCCACATTTAGTTGAGAATGATGTATGGAATATTATTTCAGTGGTGTGTTCATTTCAGCTATTCGTGCATAGTACATACTTCTTCCTTTTTTTTACATTCGCACTGTCTTGTTTGCACAGCACTTTGCCTGATATATCAAAGGGGACTGTGTGATGGCCACTCCTTCCCCCTGCTGTGGCAGTCACTTCTTCATGCACTCACATATCTGAAAGTCGAGTGATTGAAATAGTCCTGAATGGCTTCATAGTGTTTGCAGTACATTATTTTTCTTAGTCTCTCCACTGTTTCCTTTGGCTCTTCATAGTACCATAGCACTGCTAGTCTGTTCCCACCTTTAGAACTATGTGATCACATATGGCCATGTGACTGCATCTGGCATTCCAATGAAGAAGCACTCAGTGAAGCTGATGTTCAAATTTGCGTTCCTTTTCTATGTACAGTGGTACCTCGGGTTACATACGCTTCAGGTTACATACGCTTCAGGTTACACACTCCGCTAACCCAGAAAAAGTGTTTCAAATTAAGAACTTTGCTTCAGGATAAGAAAAGAAATCATGCTCCAGTGGCGTGACAGCAGCAGGAGGCCCCATTAGCTAAAGTGGTGCTTCAGGTTAAGAACAGTTTCAGGTTAAGAACGGACCTCCAGAACGAATTAAGTACTTAACCCGAGGTACCACTGTACTAGTCTCTTCTGTCGGGACGATTTCCTTGCCCTTTAATGTAGAGCTACCCCAAATCTCCCTTCTTCCTCCTCCTTATTTGGGTGACTATTTTTTTCATTATTGAAGGGGTATGCAAAATTTGCTCCAAGTTTTGGACTGTTTACCATGTTGGGGCAGCAGTTTTGTTTCCATTAGTGTGTAGTGCTGCTAAAAACTTCCATAACCATCCCACTCTACTAGTACACCTTTGAAACATTCAGTCCCCTGTAGTGTAATAGTTTGGCCCTCAAAGGCAGCTCAGTTAGCTCAAGACTGTGCCTGGAAAACAACACCACTTGGTATTTTTCACTGAAAAAAATTGCAGCACTCTTTAAAATTAATAAGGCCCTTCCTCCTCATCTTTAATGTAGGTTCCTAAAGCTAGTAGTAGCTTTTTTAAAAGGTTCCCCCCTCCGTAGTACAACCACAAGACAATTTTACTCATTAAACACATTTGAACTGAAGTAGACAAACTTGACTACTGAGCTAATGTAAATCTTGATGACAAAGTGATAATTTTGTTGAGCAAAGCATTTTGAGTTGCACTTGTTCAACTCAAGGTGTATCTCTCAAAAGTGCTTCATGTCTGTTCCAATTCATTGCAGTACAAATTTGTCCCTGTTCTTCAAATGTATTTTGGAATCTTAACCCTGAACCATGTGGATTTTAAAACAGGTGGCAATGATATTATAGTTGCATATCCCTGGTTTGTTTGTTTTTGTAACTTAATAATAATAATAATAATAATAATAATAATAATAATAATAATTTATTATTTGTACCCCGCCCATCTGGCTGGGTTTCCCCAGCCACTCTGGGTGGCTTCCATAGAAACCAAAAATACAGTAAAATATCACAGATTAAAAACTTCCCTGAACAGGGCTGCCTTAATGCTTTTACTTCAAATTTGTTTAATTCTTGACACATTAAGCTGGCTGGAAGATCACTACTGCTTAATATGTTCTGGCTTGAGTGCATATTTCTTGCTAAATTGTGGATCTGGTCAGTTTTTTTGGCAGATGTTTTGTTTATATCCAGAACTTGTTGTTATATGAACGAAGGCTAGACACATTGCAATGAGCCAATTCTGAACACTATTATGTAAACAATACTGGCTATCCACGCATCTGAAGTGTTTGAGCAATGAAGGAATTACGTTCCGAGTACATAATTAAATGACGTTGTTAGATATCACTGGAATAGTTGAGAGCTGTCAACATTCAGCAGTTTACAAAGCAAACTGAAAATACCAGTAGTTCCTCATTAAGTACTAAATTAAAATACTTGTGATAGAACTTGTTTCCCATGCTTGTGCTTGATTAAAATGAAGATAAACTTTTATAATATTTTAAGCATCTTCTTTTTTTAAAAAAAGATTAGCTTCCTTATAACACTGGCAAAGCAGAACATTGTTCCCGCACAATACAAAGTGGTTTTTTATTGCTCTTCAACAGTAATAAAAAGCCTTTGTACATTCCAAGACTTGTGTTTGCTTTCTCAAGGACCCATTTAAGATTATTAGGTAAGATATTCTGGTGTAAAAATAACTATTCTAAGAAAGGATTCTTCTAATTCAGATGAGTTCATTGATTTCAGATTTCCAATTCAGTTTTCAGTTTTCCAATCTTATATGTGCTATAGACAATTTGCATAGTGGGGGATCTTACCAATTTATCAAGCTTAGGAGCATATTTCTCTTTAAGGTTCCTGAATGTGGCAACCATATCAATCACATATTTGCAAGCTTACGATTTAGCTGACCCGACATTATGTCCCATTATGTCCCTTTCTAGCAACAACACACACACACACACACACACACACACACACACTGTTCATTGAAATTTCAATGTAGGAAGTGAAATGTTGACACTGACTCTAAGCTGGTTGCTGGATAGGAGGTTGGAATTCTTCATCTTGGAGAGGAATACAGAAATAGTGCTCATAACAGGAACCTTGTGGAATGGAGAGAAGCAGTGGAACATAGTTTTTTCTGAATACAAACTCTATAGAAAGGATAGGGTAGGGTATCCTGGATGCAGTGTCACTCTGTTGCAATCCCAACAAGTTAAAAATCCCTAAAGGGGCACGCTCTACCACAGAATTGGTGTGGGTGGTGATGCCAGGCCCCAATGCAAATCATGTTCCAATGAGGAAAATGAAAGCTACCACATACTTTGGAAAAAGAAATGCAAGGAGACAATAAGGAATGCCAAATAGAATAAGAGAAGCATAGAAGACAGCAACAAAACACTTTATTTACTCTGTGTTAGCATGAGAAGAGCTAGGGAGACAGTTGTACCTTTGAACGATGAGGAAGTCATAGGTGTGCTAAAGGGGATTGCAGAGAAGCTGAATAAATTATTAGCGACTTTCTTCACAGCGGAAGATGTAGAGCAGATCTGTGTCTGAATTAACATTCTAGGTCTGATCAATTAAAGCAAACCATGGTGAAGTTCTAGAATTGGCAGTCAATCCAGCTCTCTTTGCTGAGGGGTTATATGGTGTTGAGAGGGTATCCCAAGGGAAGCACCATACAGAGCATACAGAGCATACAGTGCCAGGACCATGGTGGTTAAGCTGCCTCAGACCAGCAATGGCTGTAGCTGTCTTATCAGCCAAAGCTAGCCAAAGGCACTCCTAACCACTAAGGCCACATGGGCTTCAAGTAATAATAACGTTGGGTTCAGGATCACCCCAGACTGTGTACCTGTTCCTTAGTACTAGTAATGCGTGAAAACCTCATATGGCTTAGTTTATAATGGCAAGTAAGAAACTGCATTCTGACATCCCACAGCACTGTGAACCTTATCAGTGTCTGGCTTCGTAACCATATAACTATGTTATGCAAGACAGTCCCATAGAGATTAGAAATTTGAGTGCTGGGTGGAGAGGGAAGGCAAGGTGAGTAAAAGAAGGCATGCTAAATGCTTTCAGCATCAATGTCTTGCACATTCCTGTGAGCATCAATGCTCTCCACTTAGCTAAAATGTTTACAGTATGTTTAAAGCAGCAGTTTATTGCAGCACCCTCTGTAAAAGTAATGACACTAATGCTTGAGGCCTTCAACAAGCATACAATTAAAATCACAAGTTTTGAAAGGTGTGTGAGGGACCATTGTTGTTTCCTACTTTGTCATTAAAGTAGCCACTTTGCTGTAGGCAAATTTAATAACTTCTTGGATGCATTTTCCTCAGAGGAAAATAGGATTGAGTGTAATTGGCTGAATTCTTCAAGATAAAACTGAATTCTGTACAAAAGAGTTTGCTTGTTGTATGCTTTTTCTGTGTTAATATTGGCTCAGACACAGACATTTTTTCAGTAGTCAGTATAGAAGTAATAGGTTTGTTTAAAAGACCATGACCTTGTTTGGTCTCTCTCGTCAGGCAGAAGGCTGCTTGGGATGGTTGTGCATTCTTGCATGGCTACTGGCTTCTCTTCCACCCCTAGAGGATAGAAAGCAAGGTGGTGTGCCACGTGTCTGAAATAACCTGTCAAATTGTTTCTGTAGATTTATAAATAGCAAAGCTATTTTTATTTAATAGAAGGGTATTAGAACCTTGCTTGGAGCAAGTATTTCAGTATCCATCATTTAGGAATGCTCTGCTGGAAGGATGGTAATACAGTGGTACCTCAGGTTAAGTACTTAATTCATTCCGGAGGTCCGTTCTTAACCTGAAACTGTTCTTAACCTGAAGCATTACTTTAGCTAATGGGGCATCCTGCTGCCCGATTTCTGTTCTCATTCTGAAGCAAAGTTCTTAACCCGAGATACTATTTCCGGGTTAGCGGAGTCTGTAACCTGAAGCGTATGTAACCCAAGGTACTACTGTATAACTAGTTGCAAAAGCAAAACTTCATGCCATGGGACTTGTCACAAACATATTCCTATTATGACCATCCCAGAGGGAAGCAAAGGCTGACATTTCTGGCATCTACCAGTTGATAGAGCATGAGATTCCTAATCTCAGGGTCATGGATTCAAGGCAATGTTAGGCAAAAGATTCCTGCATTTCAGGGTTTGGACTAGATGACCTGTGAGAATCAACCTGTGAGAATTATTGGTTTGCACATTCAGACTCTTGCAAATTAAGAGGCTCACATAAAGTGACTTGTTTTAGTGTTTCCCAAATCACAGAATCCTATAAACATAGGACTGCTGACATCATTTGACTTGCACATATATTTCTGCAAATGCTTCTGTAACAAACCTGTGCACTTCCATGCATTTCTCTTAACAACTTCTTCACACTGCTTTGCTACTATGTAATTATTTTTTTAAAAGTTTCTACTTAACAATTGGCAGCAGAACTACTATGTTTAAAAAGTTGAACACTTAACTCTTCCACTATTTAAATCTGTAAGGGACTCACAACGGCATAGATCATTGTTTCAGTTGTGTTAGTCAGGTACAGTGTTGACCAAATTATTATTTTGTTGCAAGCCCACCGTGAAAACAAGGTTGTTTACTGGTATCTGCATGCAACGTGACAACAGTATTAAGGGATTTAATCACATGTTCAATTTCCCAGGGTAGTTAGATGACATAGTTGAATATGTTAAGAAGCCTTTTCTGAACGCTGTTTATAGTTCTATGTTTAAATCAAAGCACTGTAGCTCAAGCAGGATGTGATAAGCTACTGCTGTCAAATCAGTTTGCATTTAGAGGCTTTTTCAGTATTCCATGACTTTGCATGGCTATAGTTTTCCCGTTTATTTCTTGACAAGTGTGTTAAATAACTCTTTAGCAGTTCTGCATAGAGGGAGATACATTTGTGTGGTCCTGATTTTTATGTAGGTCTGAGGAAGGCCACACACCCCTTCATGATGATCTGTCAAGGGTGCAGATTGCATGTCCATGATGGAATGGGCTGAAACCAATGATGGAGGCAAAAGTATGCAGTGCCCCCGTCTTCTCTCTGCCACCCCACTTTCTCTGTGACACCCCCTTTTCCTAGCTACCATCACGAAGCTAGACCAAGGGCAACATTTTCTCCCTGGGACCTTAGATTGTACACCTCTGTTTTAAAGCATAATAACTTATTTCTTGGGAGTAGTTGGTATATGGACAACTGTTTTATCATGCATGCATTGTACTTCATTGAAAACCATTTTAAAAGTATACAACTGAGAGAAGCAAGCTAAAAAAATTAAACATGTAGATTCATATAGCAAATCTAGCTAAGTTGCATAGCAGGAAATCTTCACCTCAGGATCAGTCTGTGGTGAGATTCTGTTTAATCTTTTAAGTTGAAGAGTCTTAATCAGAGTTATGATTTGACTTCGTAGGGTGGAGCTTTCCACTTGGGGCTGAAAATGCCCCAAGAGTTAAGCTCTTATCCATCTGTCTGTGCAGCTTCACATATATGTTCCCCCTCTATGTACTTGCATTATAGCTATGGATAACTGATGATGCTGTATTTTTAAGAATTAATATGTGGGTGGGGTGGAAGATGAATGTGCCCTTTTTAACCTTGATGATTGCCTCAGGGAAGCTTCTGCTTTCAGCTTCTTTCCTCATTAATTTGAACTACCTTATTTTAGAGAACAGGATTTTGATGTGCTTCAGAAGATTATAATCACTAGCTTAAATCTTGCATTCAGCATTAACACCTTTTTTAAAAAACTATTAAAGATCTCACTCTGTGTATGCATAAAAATATAGTACAAGTGTAAAACAAAGAAACTTCCTAATGAGGTAAACAATGGTGTAATAATTTGTTGCTGTATTCTCAGCTATCAATATGAAGCTGGCAAGACAGGAAGTACATTATATGACATCCCCTGGCCTTTTGTGTTGTAATGGGTGCTATAAGTACAGAATACATCCATAATTTCCTATGAATTTATTTTCAAATCAAGACTTTTGTCATCTGTCTATTCCATCTATTTTAGGGTTTCCAAAAGTGGTTGATATTGACTCCCTGGGGACAGTGGGACTGGGCAGGGGATGAAATGTGGGTGGAGTGTTAAAAAGGGCATGGGATAGAAAAAAAGTATACTGTGAAAATTTTAATTAGGAACTATGAGCCTTGGAAATAGAGGGCAAGCGTATGTACAAAAGGAACCTCTATCTTCTATCTCATTAGGGAAGATGAAAAATACGGTATCATTATTTTCACTTGTTTTACTTCCATATGTAAAACACACACATTTTTATTGGTGATTGGTGATTAATAAACGGTGATTATAGATAGATGGATAGATATTTCTTGCCTATTTCATGTACATTCCTAAGAATCTGGGTTGAGGTTGATGACAACTTTACAAGCTCATCAATGGGTCATTGAGTCTAAGAAGTTTGGGAAGCCAGAACTAGGCTTTATTTCTGACACATTGCTACAATCCAAGAAAAGAGATGGCAATATTTATTTATTTTATTAAATTTTTATACCACCCTTCATCCAAAAATCACAGGGCAGTTTACAGCTGTCAGGGGTTCAGGAGCAGAAGCACAGGGAAGAGGGGAGATGGAGAGCGAAGGGGAAGAATCTGAGGGCAGCATAGGAGAAGATGACAATGGCCCGAGAGATTCCATGAGCCTCTCCAGCGAATCGGAAGATTCACAGAAGGGGGCGCCGGTGGCCAGGGCAAGGGGGGTCCCAAGGGGGACACCCCAGAAGCAAGGGGCCAGCGGGGACTCCCAGAGCAGCAGTTGGAAATCAGGACCAGCTTCCCCACCAGAGCATAGTGGGGGGGAAGAGTCACAGGTATCGGGAGTAGCGTCTCCCCCAGCAGGGAGAGGAGAGGAGTCAGGGCTGACCACGCCTCCATCGGAGAGTCAGACAACGGAGGGGAGGTCAGATCCGGCCAGTATCCCGGAAGAGGGAAGCAGTGACAGAAGTAGTGTAACGGTCAGGAGGAAGGTCACTGGGTTGGCGCGAGAGGCAAGTTCAAATGTACAGGAGCGTGGGACAGCAGAGAATGAGGATTGGGAACTGGGTCCTAAAGCCCGCCGGAGGCAGGGGGAGGAGCTAAGCAACTCAGCGTCTGAGGAGTCCAGAAAGGGGAATGCCCCAGTGGGCAGGAGGACCCAGAGGAGAAGAGAGCAGCGGAAAAGGTGGAGCAGGGCTAGGATCTTAAACTGGTGTAAGAGGGGAGGAGATTCAGACGGGACTTCGCCAATCTAGGGTTTAAGATGTAGGGCTGCACGCTGCGGCTTTGAAATGGAAATTGAACTTCAATAAAGACTTTTGTACATTACGACAGCCTAGCGTTGGTCCTCTGTGAGCTGGGACCTAGAGGCAGCTCTGACAACAGCATAAAAGTAAAAAATGTAAATACAAAAGAGGTTAACATAATAAAAACAAGCAAACAGAAAAACCAAAAGAACAATTCCACAAACACATTTAAGAGTCCATAGATTGTTTAATTAGTCAAAGGCCTGATTATGGAGGAATGTTTTCTGCCTGATGCCAGAACCGGGTGCTGAATCATTTAATGTGATCAGGTTTCTGCACAGAGCAGCTTGTCTGTGGTTCCACTTAAAACCGCCACTACATTGCTATTTGTATGAATCAGGGTTTACTCTACTCATAACTAGGAAACACCTTTTTGTGATATGGACTCTCAAGTGCTTTTAAATTAGAATGCTTAGATCTTGCCTGCTTTGCTCCTAGTTTGGTTTTGTACCTCTTCAACTGATAACCTTATCCTTGGTATTAAGTGCTCTGTAGACAGCTAGCTGTTTTCAAATGGAATGCATCTCACTTCAGAAGCATGCCTCTTGAGTTTCTTAGCTAGCGAAAGATAGTCATAGGCTGCTCTGTGTTTATAACAGTGTGCTGCTCATCTACTCGAATGCTTGCTAACTAAATCCAACTGCAGATTTTCTTTGTCTCTCTGTGTGTCTTTTTAATGCTGGTGTACAGAAGCTGTTCCATCTGCTCCTCCTTAAATTAATTGGATTTGTTGAGAGAATTGTGAAGAAAGTGAAAAATAACCAAGGGATATTGCTCTGCAAGCGATACCGAGGGTGGATATCCAATCTATGGGCAATATATGTTTGACACGGAAAATAATAGTCTGAGGACCGTGAAGAGGGTTATGGCAGCTTGGCTCCCCAAATGCATTGTTCAGCTGCCACTAGGGCCAGACCATAGCAGTTCAGTGAGAAATTAACATCTGGCTGTTGGCCCATCTTGCAGCAATAAGAGCATAGGAAAAGCCTGCTGGATTAGCCAGTGGTCCATCTAGTCCAGCATGCTTTCCTCGCAACAGCCAACCAGATTCCTGTGTGAAGCTCACAAGCAGCACCTGAACTCAGCAGCATACTTTCCACTGGTGGTTCCCAGCAGCTCATATTCAGAGACATGCTGCCTCCAATAGTGGAGGTATTTCCAGGCTGCTGAGTGGCAGTTGGACTGGGAGGAAAGCTTTTACATGCATTTGCCCGGCATTACTAACAGTTGTGCTACTAGCTGTTTCATTGTCTTTTAGCTATTTTGTAAGACGCAGGTGGACATGGGACGCAGGTGGACATGGGACGCAGGTGGCGCTGTGGGTTAAAGCCTCAGCGCCTAGGACTTGCCGATTGAAAGGTCGGCGGTTCGAATCCCTGCGGCGGGGTGCGCTCCCGCTGCTCGGTCCCAGCGCCTGCCAACCTAGCAGTTCGAAAGCACCTCCGGGTGCAAGTAGATAAATAGGGACCGCTTACCAGCGGGAAGGTAAACGGCGTTTCCGTGTGCGGCTCTGGCTCTGGCCAGAGCAGCGATGTCACGCTGGCCACGTGACCCGGAAGTGTCTCCGGACAGCGCTGGCCCCTGGCCTCTTAAGTGAGATGGGCGCACAACCCCAGAGTCTGTCAAGACTGGCCCGTACGGGCAGGGGTACCTTTACCTTTACCTTTAAGCTGCTGCAAGGACCTCAGTTAACAAGCAGGGTATAAATATTTAAATGCACAATGTCTTGCAATGCTTTTTTTCATTTTCATCAGACTCCACAAAATGCTTAATTCCAGATAGATAATACAAAATATATGCAATGTGCAACTTTACTCTGAGCAGCAATTTCTAGAGTGAGGGAGAAAACATAAATGGTTGCATTTAGCTCTTCTCATTTCCGATCCCTCCCTGCTGCTACAGCACTCCTTCCCGTACAGAAAGAGGAACACAGATTTTTGTGCAGACAAAGCCACCCTGTGTGTTTGTCAGCATGCTGATAACTAGCCTGACCAGAGAGAAAGTTAAAAAGCACTTCAGGCACCTCTTCTTAGTATGAACAGCAAGCAAGAGAAATATGGTTAGATACATTCTAGCTATTATAGAGGTCTATTGCTCACAAACCCAGCATTTAAAATGCCCCAACATCTCCAAGGAGGACTAGGAATGAGTCCTGTCAAAAACCCTGGAGAGCTGCTACCAATAAGTGTAAATTGGGGGTATAGCCAACTTAATCCTTTCCAGATGTTTTGGACTATATTGGCCCCAGTCAGTACAGCCAATAACATGGGTGATGGGAGTTATAGTCCACAACATCTGATGGTCTACTTGTCTACTCCTGATGTGGATGCACCAGTGGTCCAGCTTGGTATACGGTAGCTTCTTAGGTATCTGATATGCTCACATCCATTCACAAACCCAAAGCCTAGGGAAGGGCAGTGGGCAGTAGAGGTATCTGAAGGAAGGGCTGTAGCCACTGTTGATGGATGAGGGGGGTAAAGAGTTCTTTGCCTTGATTTCTGTAGATGTGAGGGAGTAGGTGGAGCTGACTGTTTAGCCTGTTCCCTGTTAAAATTGTCATGAAGTATATAGGATTAGAAGGGCCAAAGATATGAAGGAATATATAATGCCTACCACTTGCTTTCATATTGATTTCTTGCATTTGTACATTCCTTATACATCTTAACTGCAAGATAATGTTCTTTGCAACTGACACATTTTGCTCTTTAATTTTCAGGGACAGGTACTTTTGGGCGGGTTCATCTGGTGAAAGAGAAATCGGCCAAATGCTACTTTGCATTGAAAGTAATGAGCATTCCAGATGTCATTCGACTAAAACAAGAACAGCATGTGCACAATGAAAAAGCGGTCTTGAAAGAAGTGAATCATCCATTTCTGATCAGATTGTAAGCTCTCTTCTCTCCCCCCCCCCCTTTATATCTTTTGTGGTATAATGTTCAATTCTAGCATTCGATCTCTCGTCAGTTTGGATTAATTCAAAGTCTTTTGGGTGGCAAATGCTACACTTGTTTTATCTTTCTTTTGAAGAAATACTTTAAACAATATTGTGTTCATATTTTTTAAAGGGGGGAATAATCTAGAAAAGCTAGGAAACAAAATGTGTTACAGAAAATTTATTTGATGGAGAACTGCTCCTTGGAACATACACAACATGATGTAGTAGTCGTGGCTGCCCGTTGTGTGTTTGATTCCACTTCAGAATGTTCCATTGTCTTTTTACTAAGGCGCAAGTGTTCACAAACTGCACTAACAGCTGTTGTGGTTAAGCAAGCAAACAAACAAAAGCTATAGTAAGGGGAAAATATGCCATAGGTGGTGACATATTAATGGAAGCTGCCACCCTTCAAATTAGGGTGATTCCTATAGCTATTAACGATGTGGTCTTATATGCTAATTATTCAAATACGTCTACTACTACAGTGTTCCAGAGATCCCGCAACCTTCTTGAACATATTTTGGGGTGGGGTGGGGGGTGAACAGAGTGCTGTAGAAAGAAGGGGGAATCAGTGCATTCTAGGCAGAATTTTATTCATCTCTCACAGTCTTTGATGCATCTCTGACAAATCATAAGCTCATTTTTGGTCATGCATCCCTATGTTCTTTCATGTGTTTAATAGAGCAACCTAAGAGTTGTTGATAGCCTTCATTGGCAAAGAAAGGACTTTGGTTCTATCCTGACCCCAGAGGAAATGTGGCAGCAGTCCATGGAGGACTTTAATATTGACCATTGCACTTGCTGGTGGTACAGTGGATTTAACATGCCACTCTGTTTCCCTGCGTTTGAAAACTGCATGAAATCTGATCCCTGTGCATATGCTTCATTGCTTGTTTTGAATATCTTGTGGTAAAGGGTGGAGTAATGCATGCCACCGGAAATGTCAGCATTTCACTGAAAACTGATAGGAACAGAAGGGGTGTGGGTACGTATTGCAAAAGTAATTTCGACATAGCAAGATTGCTTCCTGATAAGGCAAAGGGGAGGAAGAAAATACAAAGCAAACCCAGTTAAAATGAAAAGTCCTGTCCAGTGTTCAAGTAAAGACTCCCAAGTTAATTAAACCAGGGGGAAATGAATGCATTAATTCTGAGCTCACCACAACTAGTTTTTCATGACAACCTGTTAAGCAATTATGGGTGAAAGTTTTGAAAGAGGTAGAGTGGCAAGAGAAAACATAAAGCAGAGAAGCACCTGATGACTGAAGAGTTATAGGATTGTTTCTAGTGGACAGCTTTGTGCCAGCAGAAAGCACATCCACTAGGAACCTCAAGCAAACAGAACTCATACCAGATGGTACATCCTGTTTTTACTCATTCCCTCTACCCATTATAGCTGCTGCACCCCTGAAAAACTGTTCCTGAAGATTGGGAGACCCTCAAACAACAGACTAGGGTAGAGCACAAAGCGCTACCATAGGTAGGTAGGACCAGCAAAAAAAGGTGTGTCCTACCTTGCGCTTTATGCTAGCCAAAAGCGGATATAACCTGTATCGGGTGCACTGAACCTGTATCTGCTTGCTTTCTCTCCCCTCCCAGTATATAGCTTTTTATTTACATGTCAATAAGTTTCCCAGGTTAAACAGCAGCAAGGATGAAAATTACTCCTTAATTAACAAAGTATAGAAATCCCTGCGGCCAGAAAAATAAAAATAAATGATCTTTTCTCAATGCAATCTACTACTAATAATAATCCATTTCCAAGTGTTTGCATAAAGCCTTACAAAACAAATTTCGGGATGGCTCACACAAGAAGAATAAAAGCAAATCTAAAAACAGATACAGTAAAACAGTTTGATAGACTAATGTATATAAGCAACATAAAAACAAGTCACAAATAAAAAAAATACAATTTAGATCTAGAGCAGATTATAATGAAATGTTAGAGGAAAGAAATGTGCATTGTCTGGGTGTTGTGACTGAAATGCCCCTTCTGCTGTAGCTGCTGCTTTTGCTGCTGCTGCTGCTGCTGCTGCTGTTACTGTTTTGTTTTGTTTTTACTTTTACTTTTACTTTACTTTTATATGCCATTTATTTGCCAAAATGACTTAAAAGCAGTATACAACTACATGATCAATTCCTTGGCAATGACACCTGAAGAATGGCCTCAAAATTCCTTAGCAGTCTGTTACTTTTATGTCTTTCCCCTGTTTATACTGGTGGTGGCACTTCATTTGTGATGCCAAAATGCACAGGTGATTAACCCATAGCTGTAATTCAATCCTGTCTAAACCAACTGAGAATATTCACAGAGCTGCCATGTGTCACATTTCCCCCCAAATCCCCCAACTGCTTTTTGCTGTGGAGCTTCTCTTCCATTTTGAGCTATGATGCATCTATCAACCCACAGGAGCTCCATGAGCCAATTGAGGTCCAGTGTCGGGACCTCCACAAATGCCGAAAATATCTTGAGCGGTTTCAGGCCTTGGGTGGCAGAACAGTTTCTCATGACCACACTGCTGAGCTTGTGCTTCACTACATCTTCTGTTTTGAATATTGGAAGTTCTTCATTCATATTTCGAACCCTTAAAAAACAAATAAATCATTTTATGCTTTTCTGACAAGTTGTTCTCTTAGTATTTTTTTAAACACGTATCTCTTTCATTGCAGATTTTGGACTTACCATGATGAACGCTTTCTATATATGCTGATGGAATATGTACCTGGGGGTGAACTTTTTAGTTATCTGCGCAACATGGGACGCTTTAATAACAGCACTGGACTGTTTTACTCTGCAGAGATTATTTGTGCAATAGAATATCTTCACTCAAAAGAAATTGTTTACAGAGACTTAAAGCCTGAAAATATTTTATTAGACAAAGAGGGGCATATAAAACTCACCGATTTTGGATTTGCTAAAAAGCTGGTTGATAGGTAAGCTCTTTTTTTAACTGAAATTTTATTTTACTTTATTATTTTTTGGGAGTATGCAAGTATGGTGGGAAGAGGACAGAGAATGAAATTTTGAACATGACTAGTGGTACCAACCATGATTAACATTTTCAGTTTTTAGTCTGTTTGGTTAACTGCTATACATACATGCAACATGCATTAAAACATATGTATTTATATTTATTAAGAAGGTTTCACATAGCCTGCGAAAGATGACAAAGTAGGCTCCAACAGACCTTCTGCGGCAGAGCATTCAATAATCAGGGTACCACTAGATTAACATGTCTTGCAAATCCTCAGAGATTTTCTTAACTTTATATTTTTAAAAATAAATAAATTATATACTACACTTTCTGCTAAAGGAGCCGAGGTTAGTAAGCACATCTGTGATACAACAATTAAAATTAAAATGTATTTAAAAACATAAACATCTAAAAGCAATAAGCACAGTAAATCATTAGATGGATGAGGTATTATTATTATTATTAATCACATTTAAAGTTTTCTAGGCTACCCTTCAAGTTCACATATCTTACCTGGCAATAGGATCTTTCCCTACAATGTTAAAGAACTGTTGCCTCTCAGGGTACATATTACTGTATTAAATAGAGCACTGGTTAGATTTAAGATGTCGATATAAACTGGTACCTTCTCCTCATGTTGTGGAAATCATGCCTTGGTTCTTGTTGTTATTATTTATTATTACTACTATTATTCCTGAAATCCAAAAATACTTCTATCCCCATCTAAAAACTTCTAATGCACAAGCCAAATAATTTGTATGTATATGAAAACAGCAATTATTGTAATTTGTGGGTGAATAAGTAGTAGTTTTGAACAAATGATGAGGGAATATGAAAGGGAGACAAAAGAGACTGCAGTTCAAAAACAGTGTAAGTATACACAAGATAGGTAGCTGTTTCATTTTGTGCTTACAACTCACCCCCACCACTGTTTTATGTAACAGGGAAACATCTGAATATCTGTACTGCCTTCTGTAAATATCCACTCAGTATAAATACCCCTCTTGTGAAGGTTATCCTGAGACCCATGTGTGTGTGTAATCGCCACACTGTCCAGCTCACCTCTTGTGAGCACATGTGCTTTAATGTATACTTTCCCTTCACCCTAAAAATCTGTAGAAGAGCAGAAGCTCTCCCTGATCTCCAAAATTAGTATGAGAGACTTGGGAAAACAGAAAAATGAATTGCTGTCTCCCAAACCCCTCTAAGCCTTCCTCTCCAGGTCAAAGGCCTGGAAACGATGCCTTATGAAGAACGACTAAGGGAGCTGGGCATGTTTAGCCTAGAGAAGAGGAGGTTAAGGGGTGATATGATAGCCATGTTCAAATATATAAAAGGATGTCACATAGAGGAGGGAGAAAGGTTGTTTTCTGCTGCTCCAGAGAAGCGGACACGGAGCAATGGTTCCAAACTACAAGAAAGAAGATTCCACCTAAACATTAGGAAGAACTTCCTGACAGTAAGAGCTGTTTGACAGTGGAATTTGCTGCCAAGGAGTGTGGTGGAGTCTCCTTCTTTGGAGGTCTTTAAGCAGAGGCTTGACAACCATATGTCAGGAGTGCTCTGATGGTGTTTCTTGCTTGGCAGGGGGTTGGACTCGATGGCCCTTGTGGTCTCTTCCAACTCTATGATTCTGTGATTCTAAGGTTGGGGGAAGGGGTGATGAGCTTCCCCTCACAATCATGTTGGGTCACAAATGTCTCAGATGCTTAGAGAAACATTGCAGAAGACCAGCACTTGTCTACCCTTCCTTGGTGAGAAAAATACAACTTTGCTCTCCAGGCCCATCCATTAATTTCTATGGATGCAGGTTAAAAATATTAATTGACCAACAATTATTGCTAAAGCTTAGTGAAATTGGCTCACTTAATTTAATACCTTAAATATGCAGCCCTACCAAAGCTACACATTTTTCAGCCTTGCTTCTTTCCCTGCTACTGAAATCAGTCAGTGTAAAGTGCTTTTTCTTATTCGTATTCTGGATAAGGCAGTGTGCATATGATTCCAGGCTATCTCCTATCCAGACAGTACGGTGCATATATTTGGCAGTAGCTTGTCCTAAAAACATGAGATGAAATCTAGATGTTTGAAATCTAGATGTTGTTCAGTCTAATTCGTTAGGCAAAAAAATGATATCTAGCTCTTTAAATTTTTAACTAGCATTCTTTTTTATGGAGGAATGATTGGTATTGCAATGCTAAGCTAGACGGAATGAGAAAAAAAAAAGGTTTACATACTGCAAATTACTGACAATCTTTTGGAGTTATTTGGGAAATATATGTTGCAACAGAGTGGTTTGATCTGTGTTCTCTTGTTTGTTTGCATCTCTGAAGTTGGCCTTGCAACTGCAGAGAGTTTTAATATTTGTTTTTAACTGTTGTGCAGAAGTCACAACTTGTCGTCAGCTTCCTGGAATGTTTGCATTCGGATTTTCAAAGTATTTTGTATAAGCATGGGGAAAAATTGCTCTGTCTTCCATAGAAAGTTGTGTAGGTGCTGGTTACAATATTACTTTTAGTAGTGATGGGCAGATTATGCCTTCATTAGGAAGTCAGTTTTACTGTTGAATCCAATGCATACCGAACAAGGCTTGTAAAATATCATCAGGTTGCAGGTAGCCAGATTGTGAGTCAACTTGTACTCCAGAAATAAATGAAGATTGCATCTGTATCCTAATGAGGAGGCAGCAAGCCTTCGTTAGATAGATATTTTTTTAAAGTAAAATACTATACAGGTATTAATCTATGCCCAGTTACATCTGAGGATAAGCATTGCTTACAAAAGGTCTGGTTAGAGATAGAGGATATGAAGCTGTTGGCTGTAATCCACCCAGAGTCGAGCATTTTTAACCCTCCCCCCCCCCCCCCGGTAAGAGTTAAGTGCATTCTTTAATCAATGGGATTTACAAGGGCTTAATGTTTGCCTGGATCACAGCATTTGTGGGATGTTGACAATGCATGTATGCTCCTCAGTATTAACCACATTCAAAATGTAAATACAGCAGTACCTCGGTTTACAAACTTAATCCATTCTAGGAGTCTGTTCCTAAACCGAAACAGTTCTTAAACCAAGGTGTGCTTTCCCATATGAGGCCTCCTGCCCCCGGTGGCCTTCTACCATTTGGATTCCGCTCTTAGACCGAGGAAAAGTTCTCAGACTGGGACACTATTTCCGAGTTTGTAAACCAATTCATTCTTAAACCGGACTCTTCTTAAACCGAGATACCACTGTAGTCCATAACTCCCCATCCCATACTCTGTAAGGTGTTTTGTCTCCCATGTATCATCAGTGAGCTTAGAAGTATACCATCTGACAAGGGAAGATCTAAAGTAAGATACTGGGTGTTTAAGTTTACTTGCAAGTTTACCTTCAGTTCTTCCAGGAGAAGGTGAGCATTACAGGCATACTTACCTAAAAGGCAGACTGCCCACCATTACTGGTCCTCTTCAGCTTCATGAGGCTCCTGGAGAGAACTCTTATAAGACTACCCTGTCCTCACAGTGGCCAGCCACATGCTTATGGGAAGCACAATAGGAGAACCAGAGTTCAGTAGTACTTGTGATTCCCAGAAACTGGTATTCAAAGGCATCCTTCATCCAACAGTGGAGGTGGAACATAGCCGCCATGGCTAGTAGCTTTTGAAAACCTTGTTTATATATTTAAAAATACTTGCATGCTGAAATTTCATTTTTTGAAAAAATCAAAACAGTTTACAACAATGGTTATGCAATTAAAAAACCACACACAAAAGATCATCAGCTTACTATTATGGGAAACATTTATCTCAATTTCCTGCATCAGCCTGGCAGTAGAGAAAAGTTTTCAGCAGAAGTCTGAAGGTTAATATGGAAAGTTGCTGCTGAATCTGTATTGGAAGAGCATTCCATGAAAGTGGACCACTAGCATTGAAAGCTGGATTTTGCGTTGAGGTCAAATGAGCCTCACCAATTCAAGTAAAGCTCCTACAAATGATCTCATTGATTCAGCTGGGACATAGTGCCTATGCTCTATGTGCAAGGATTCTTCAGCTGCCCAAAATATTATGGAAACTGCTACTTGAAAGCAGAAAGTTTGAAAATGACTTCTGTAGGTTTTAGTTTGGATGTTAATACAATCGTGATTGGAGACTATATTAAACTGAAGGTACAATGTGAAAGTTCTACACCTGTGGTCCACATTCTTGCCAGCCCCCTCGCCAGAGCTGAGTGTTTTCATAGCCCTCTGGTGAGAGCAAGGAGAGGACCCCTAGCTTCCTTCTGTAGCTTGGTGCTGGGAAAGGGAACCTCCTGTGGAAGCACAAAGTCAGGCAGTGGAGCTAAATGGAAGGCTTGCTGTAATACAACTGAAAATAGAAATAAATCTATTTTAGTCCTATGTGAGAAAGAGCCACCAACTATTAGGCTGTGTGTGTGTTAAGTAAAACCATTGCTCATTATTACAAGGTCAAGCTCCTGGATAATCTGCCTTGTTGTGTTATCCTTTGTGCAACAGTCATGACTCAGTGTCTCTTGGGCATCTTTCGTCTTTATGCTTAGTGTGATTTACTGGGGAACTGAGGGGGATTAAGTAGGAGGGCAGATGACTACAGAGCAGTTGGTGCTTGATTCATGCTGCTAACAGATTGCGGTGTGTGTGTGTTTTTAAGGTTATGAGTGCCACAGTGTTTACAGAAGCAAAGGCGACTTTACTCTCTGGGTGAAATGCCATCCAGCAGATAGGCCCTAGGTTATGAATGGCCTGTCAAAAGCTAAGCTGCCTCTCTACCTGGAGGCTGAAACCATCCCCTTCTCACTGTTATAGTTGCCTGTTGCTGTGCAGAACACAGTTGCAGTCTTCCATATATTTTCATGAAAGTAAACCCACTAAACACAGAGAGACAGGGTTATTAGGTGAACAAGCCAATGATTGCTCTATTAATCATTGATGGTTGAGACACTGGCTGAAGATTGATAGAACACAGAAAGGGCCTGTGACACATTCACAACACTGTAAGCCCACCTTGGCAACAGATGTGACCAAGTCTTGCTCACCGCTGCCACTTCTACACATGGGAAAAGTTCACAAGGTATTATTTCCCTGTGATCCAAGTCTTGCAGTGCTGACTACCCAGCATCTGGCCGTGAGAATGGACTGGATATGGGACAGTTCATTTAATCCATATAAGGCTCAGATAAGGCTAGCTAGCAGGTTTTGTGACTTGCAGTAGTGGCTTCAGCTGATGTAGAGCATAGTATCCTCATGGGGTTGGATTGCAGAGAGCACATTGCACCTGTTAATTGGCTCCCCGTGCATGCACGCACATGCCTGCCTATGAACTGCTTGTGTACTAAATGCTGCAGATACTATCACCTCTCTGATTTTACATTGCAGGATTTAAAAGCTAGCTGATTCTTGACATGGCAAGTGTTTTAGCATCCTTGGGCAAAAAGGATGAGAGGGAGCTGCAGCTCATCCTCTGCAGAGGAAGATAGTGGGTTGGGGATTGTGCCTATAGTTGCATGGGGCTTCAGAAGGCTCAGTGCAAATATGAAAAGGACTCCTCTCCCCTTTCCAGCTGCAAGCTACAGAGGAAGGATGCGGCTGGAAGTTTTAGTAACAGAGGGTGCAGAACATCTTAATGGGACAGCACAGAAACAACTCTGTTCCCCTCCTGCAGCTCCAAAAGATTGGGCTGAAGAGGAGAGCAAGGCATAGCCCCTTCTTCCAGTGGAGGTCCAGCACAAGGCTACAGACTAAGGAAGCAATGCTCTGTACATTAACTTGGGAGAACGCCCCACTGGACACCATGGGAGTAATGTTTGAATAGACTTGTAGTCAAAACCTGTGGACCCTTGAAGATGGATGTGCTTAATGACTGCCTTGGATTAAAAAAATATATATCCTCGAGACTTGCTAAGTTCAGGCTTTGAAGCTGTATTTAAGTGCTGTAATACTGCTTTGTTTTATTTGGCATGCTTTTTGGGGGATGGGGGTGTTAAGCAGCGATAGGGCAATTTTAATCCTGATAATCTATTCTGATGTTTAATATTTTATTGATCTATTGAGTTTTGAATTTAGTGTTGCTATTGGGCTGAAGTTCTTAGGAAGGAGGTAAAAAAAATCCAATAAGAGGGATTTTTCATTTTTTCAAAGGTAATAACATGAGGAAACAATGTATCATAAATTCAGAACACTTCATTCCTTCTAATTTGAATATACAGTTTTCCAGGATGGATGGATTTTAAGTGAAGCGTGGTTTATATCCAGATTTAAATTGCCAAGAAAAATATTCTCATCTAAATACTGTACTTGATTTAAATCATTTTTTGTTTTTGTTTTTGCAATATCCTTATTTTATTGGAAGCATGTTACTAGCCAGTTGCTGGAATAACTAAAACATGATTGTTTGTAAATAAATATAGCCTAAGTACAGACATTTTTAAAAAAATTCAGGAAGCATTTTAAGTAAACTTTCCTGGATTATGGTTAATTTTAACTCATTTTTAATCTTTTGCATCTCTTTTATAACTTCTTGGTACACAGCTTAGAAACTACAGTAGTAAGCAATATATAAATTGTTGAAGTAAGTAAATGCAATCTTAGAAGCAGGCTTGAAAACCTTTGGTAAAGCATCCTGCATGAATTGCAGAATTATTGCCTCAAAAAAAGAGATTGAGTATATTTGGTCTTTGGTTTGGTACACTCAGAAATATTAAGTGTGATTGCTCATTGGGACAGCTTATAACTCTTATATGAAACTGAGATAAGTTCCTATAGAAAACTTGGAATGGTAGAGTGCATTAACCTCTGGGACCTCTAACCTAGCTGCTGTGTAGCATATTAGAGAGTTTTAAATCCAGGGTTGTTTCTAGCTTCAATAAGTATTTTAAATGGATTAGTGATTGGCCCTTGGCTACTTTTTGCAATGGATAATGTTTTTTATGCAGCATGTGTTTGATCTCTAAAACTTTTAAAAAGGAGCTTGCCTTGTATAAATTTGCACGGTCCACTTACATTGTGACAAAAGTCTTCATATGCATAGTGTATTTATTGGCAGCTGTGATCGGTTGAGTAGATCTTGTAGATGACAGATTACTATAATAGTGTCAGTAAGAATAGGTAGCCAATGTAAATACCCTCCAGATGCTGTTGGACTACAACTCCCATCAACCCTGACCAGTGTCCATGCTGACTATGGCTGATGGGATGTGGAGTCCCAGCAACATCCAGAACACACCATATCGTCAATCCCTGCAGCTCGTATTAAAGTATGCTACCCAGTGTACAAGCATTAGTGCTGCTATGATTTCCTGTTTTCAAAAGTTGATTTTGAACTTCATATTGAAGAGTGATGTTAAGTTCAAATGTGCAGAAGTTGATAAACTTCTAGTCAGGAGTTGATGTTGTGCCTTAAAAAGGCAGACTTGATCATTATCTTTCTAATAAAGGAGGAAGAGGAGACCCACCATAGAGTATATAGATGGTCTTTTCAAAATCTGTCAGTTATCTAGATCAGGGAGCTTCCTGGAGTTTGGTCAGACAAGCTCAAGGATTTCACAGATCCTTGTTCACAGTTTCCGTGAGCTTCCTTGGGTTTTTCCTTGGTTCCCTATAGCATTAAAATTATCCTTGTTTGCATAACTCCAGTGTAAATTACTTTTGTCTGGGACTAAAGTAAATTGAATCTACCAGCAGAGAAATGCCCTCAGAATCTGTTTGATTGGCTTTTCTATTCCAGTAAAAGATTCTCCCTCATTAAAACAGACATGTGTGCCTAAAAAGCAGCTTTGTAAGTGGATTTGCAGAATCTTGGTGTATATTTTGAAGTGGAGAATAACATCAGGTGTGCAGTTAGGCTCATTTTGTCATTCATGCACTCACTGTCAACGGGACACTTTCCTATTCCATACTAGATAGTTACAAATACTAGATAGCTACATCATTGATTAAGATAGTTATCATAAATATATTTTCTTCTTGTGCTAAGTCGAGGTCTTCTCTCTTTTTGTAAATTTTGTTCAAAATACCTAGCTTAACCTATTCAATACTTACTAGTACAGCAACAGGTTAGGAATCTGATTGGACAGAATGGTCTGGTGGCCAAAATCCCTGGAATAAAATCAGTACCATTTGGTTCTGGGTACACTGTTATCCCTGAGCTGTGACCGTGGCCATTTTGCTTAAGCCTCCTGCTTCAGGTGATAAATTGGAGTTCTGCTCCACTTAGTCTGTGAGAGTTACTGCTCACTTGCTTTCAGTGTGGAGTATAAACATTTAGGAGGAAATTCTAATTGTATTCACTAAGTATTAACTTCATTTATCTATCTTTTTGTAATCTTTTATATATTCTCATCCATAACAATACCAAGGTGGTTTACAACCTTTAAAAAAACCAAATAAACAAAAATGTTAAACTAATATAAGCAGCATTACAATAAATACAAATAACCATAAATTCAGTAACCAGAACAGTTCTCAAAGCCTCATCAATTTTATAAGAGGTTATGCCATTTATATGGGATTGTAATGTGGCTGTGATTCTCCTAAAACTTTAAACATGCTGAACTGTTTCTGATTACAAGCCTTTAGGTCTTGGGTAGCCCAGTTTCAATGAAAGCTCAATCCATCACAAATATGAAATGTAATTTTAGCTTCCTGTTTCTTGTTATTTTTTTCTTAGGACATGGACGCTCTGTGGGACCCCAGAATATCTTGCCCCAGAAGTCATCCAGAGTAAAGGTCACGGAAGAGCAGTAGATTGGTGGGCCCTCGGCATTCTGATATTTGAGATGCTGTCTGGGTAAGTTGAATGGGGAATATAGTATTAAGTGAAGTACAGATATTTTTTGTTTTCTCACAGTGAACTAATATGGAAAATCTGGTTCTTTTACATGTCCCAGCTTTGCTTTCGTGTTGTATGGAAAAGCAATTTTGGAGACAGAAAATGAGACTGTTCTGCACAACATCAGCATACTTAACTGCACAGAATTCCCGTCTTCTAAAATTGAGATGATAAATATTTGTTTCCTTGTGAGAAAACAGTGCCTTTTAACATTCAGTCTCATGGTATTACGTATCCATGGGAGACTCCCACACAACTGGAACGACATCTAAGTGACCTAGGTTGGGACTAATTGTGTGTGCCTTTCCCATGCAATAGGTAGTGGCCCCTTCCTGGCAAGGTGCCAGTTTCATAGAATAGAACCATGTAATTGGTGCCCTCATATGGCTGAATTGTTTGTGGCAGGAGTAGGGGACCTGTGGCTTTGCAGATGTTGTTGCATTGCAGTTCCATCATCCCTGATCATCAGCCATCCTGGTTGGGGTTGATAGGAGCTGGAGTCAAATAACATCTAGAGCTTTCCAGAGCTTTCCAAACTTTTCATGTTGATGACACACTTTTTGGACATGCATCATTTCGTGACACAGTAATTCAGTTTTACTAGCAAACCGGAGGTTAAACTAACCCCTTTCCAGCCAGGGAAGTGCATTCACATGACACATCTACACACTGCAACTGACACACTAACATGTTGTGACACACAGTTTGGAAAGCTCTGATCTAGACAGTCACAGGTTCCCCATCCCTGTTTTAGATACATCCTGTAGCCATGTCATAGCCACCCATAGACAAATGCAAGAATATTTCAGTTGGATGATGATTCAGGGGCACATATATTACCAGTAACTTGGAATTCAAAAAGAATCCCATGTTCAACACTTAGATCCACTTGTGTCATTGGGTGGTAGGTTTCATGCCTCGCTAACAAGTTTTAATTGAAATAGATCACACTTTTAATTTTAAAAAATCAATGCATCTTTTAAAGACATTCTCACATTTATTTTAAGAATTTTTAACTCATCAGGCATGCTATTTTCAAAGAGAATCTGTTTTGGGAAAAGAGAACAAATCCCATATATGCATTCAGTATTTCAGTATGAGAAGATACATCTGATAATCTTAAGTTTCTATGCTAGATTGGGGCTCATGCTGTTTGAGTTCGTTGGGCTTCTTGCTGGTACCTGTTTAATCAACATTTTTTGCTGCATGTACACCTCTGTGTGTATGTGTTACAGCGAGAATATTATAATTCAATATCGCATAAATCCATGAATATTTGAATCCACTAGATGGCAGCATTTTCAGAATAATGTGTAGATGATTTAACTAGCTTTGTTGCAGAAAGGCTTTCTTAGAAATTTCCTGCACTAGTAAAAGATAAATTTGTTAAGCTGGAATTTGGATTAGATTTATCCCAGCAAAGTCAATAGGGTTGGATCCAAGTTAGCTGAACTATATTCTCATTGAGAAATCATGATTTCAGTTCAGCTAACTTAATCTAGATCTAATCCTTTGCATTTGAAAAAAGATGGAGGTGCAGTTATAAAAGAATTGTGTAAAGTATCATTGCTTAATGTTGCATTAGTATAACTCTGCAGAAATGGTATGCGTACCAGATAATTTATCCATACATTTTCCCTTCAACTCTTATTATCTCTTGGAGGTAACTAGTAAGGCACTTCAAACATAGATCTGTGTCTTGAATGTGCACACCAATTTTCATTCCTACAGTTAAAGCGATGTTGGCTTTTTTTTACAAGCAAACCAGCTAAAAAGATGGTCAAACTTAAGGCATTAATCTACTCAATCAGCTACAAACAATTCTCAGGAATCAGTGCAAAAATCTGGTTTTAAATATTAAGAATAATTCCCCTGAATAATATGGATTCATTAGGTTTCTGACATAATTGTATGCTTTTCATAAACAGTCTAAAATAGAGAGCCTATGCACATAAGACTTAAATGAGGCCTGCAGTCTTTTCCTTTCTTTTTTTCTTTTTTTACTGGCTTTTTCTTATAGAAGAACCTATAAAAAGATAAAAACAAGTCAAACCAACATGTGGTCTGCTAGTATCAAAGTACTTCCTGCAGAAACATTACTGTGAATCTGTTATACAAATCAGCTAAAGAGGCACAGACATGTTTTTTAAAAATAGAAGCAATTTCCTAAGTAGTATTTTTAACACACCCACACGGTGTTGCCTGATTAAATGCACATCAAAAGAATATTATACCATAGGCTTTTAAAGCTGATCTGAGCTGTATCTTACTCTGAATTATGTTTAAAGAATCTGAAAAGCTTGATTGATGGAATCTTCCATTAATAAAGAAAATTCCACTTCTGCTTTGGCTCACAGGTCCCAGTACTGCAGTCAGCAGACGGCACACTAAAAAAACCAATTCCTAAACGCCAGCTGTGCTTGCTTGATACCAAACTTATGTGACAAAGGAAAACATCACTTAAAGGGGAGGGCAGGCTAGAGGGGCTTATTAAAATCTGGAGAACTTCAATTTTTATTTAATTTGTTAGTTCTCTCAGTTGGATCAGAATGTTTCAGTACATGCCAGCAACCTTTGGCATGCCTTATCCCTGAACTGGAAGATACACTAATGATATTTCGACCTGTAGGCAAATACTAGAGCAGAGTTGGGAGCCTTTTTTGGGCCAGAGGCCACATTTCCTTCTGGGCAGCCTTTTGAGGACCACATTCCAGTGATGAGTGTGGCCAGAGGCAATAGTGGATGGAGGAGCAACTGATATACATTTCCCCCTTTGTACAGTACCCTAGTTTCTACAGACACCAACATCCTCCTCCACTCGCACAAGCAAAAGGCATTAAGAGTTCAAGGATACATTTCAGCCAGGCAAAAACTCACCCACGAGTACAAAGATGAGCCATTGAGGTGTTTGGCTTGGGCATTTTTGAAGGGCAGACAAAAGAGACCTGTTGTCAGGGCCATCTTAAGCATATGTGGTGTTGGGTTGCAAAGATCCACCCGCCTTCCTCCTGGAGCCAATCGGAAGCCGCGGAAGCCGTGTTGGACATTCAGGTTCCAAAAAACGTTTTAAAACCGGAACACTCACTTTTGGGTTGCGGCATTTGGATGCCAAAACGTTCTAGTAGCAAAGCGTTCGACTTTCGGGATACGACTGTATAAAATAATTCCTTACAAATGCGCTCCTATAAATTATGCTTTTTGCTGGCTACTCGATTCTTGCCTGCTTGCCAAACCAGCTCTTCTTCTTCACCTTACTTCAACAGTGTTCCTTCAGAGAAAAGCTTTGTAAAAATATATATGCAACAACGATCCTTGTGGCTCTAGAAATAAGGATTAGGACACTTCGGTTCCAAGTCACCAGCTAGGCTTTATTTGGCTTTATTTATACCCTGAGTTCTTTTGACCATGAGGAATTAGTTGAAAGATACTTTCCAATCCCACCTAACTGATTTGGAAAGAAAAGGTTTTTCCTGCCCCTCAATAGCTGGTCTTATAATAGTGTTAGCCATTAAACTGGAGTCGACTTCTCCAACAATAAAACAAACACTTCCATTTTTAACTGATCTATTACTACCTAACATCAACCATTCCAAAATACCCATGAAGCTGATTTCTTAAATTTGAACAGCAGGAGGAATTATTCCCAAGATGGACAAAATTTACTAGACACATGAGGATCTAAGGCTTAAAAACATGTTTCTGAAGAGGTCTTGGGTGTTTTGTTAGAGCTCCTTTATACTTAAGTGCTAAATATTTGTACTAAGTTTATTAACTAAAGTAATATCCTCATGGCACAGATATGCTACTTCACCAGTATTTAAAACATGCCACCCCAGGTCTTGCTAGCATAGCAAGCTTTATGATCAGACCCCTATTCATCACAAGCTAGCACTTAATAAATCAGACCTATTTCTTTAACAGATGCCCTGTACCTCAATTGTGAGGAATGCATATACCAAGGCATAAAACCCCCAGCCTGTTAACAAGAGAATTGACTTCACTGTGACGCAGGGTGCTTCAGAGGGCAAAAGTGAAGGCTGCAAGGCAACCCAAAGTGTTTTAAAAAAACCCATTCATAATTTTGTCAAAACAAAAAATTCCTTCCAGTAGCACCTTAAAGACCAACTAAGTTAGTTCTAGGTATGAGCTTTCGTGTGCATGCACACTTCTTCAAATACACTGAAACAGAAGTCACCAGACCCTTCTATATAGTGAGAAGGTGGGGAGGGGTATTGCTCAGAAGGGTGGTGGGAATGGGTCATTGGCAGATAGCTGTGATGAGCCTGTTGACGACTCTTAACGACTGCAATAGGTCTTACAGGAAAAAGCAAGGGTCTGGTGACTTCTGTTTCAGTGTATTTGAAGAAGTGTGCATGCACACGAAAGCTCATACCTAGAACTAACTTAGTTGGTCTTTAAGGTGCTACTGGAAGGAATTTTTTGTTTTGACTATGGCAGACCAACACGGCTACCTATCTATAATTTTGTCACTCGTTGCATGGTATAAGCATACTGTCATTCTCTATGCTTTATGTATGTCTCTAGAAAGTGTATTCTTTGGTTTACACCAGGCCAAGGGGCAGCAGAAGTAGTCAATATGTGTATGTGTTTAAGTCACTTTTCTGGACTTCAGTAAGTACAGTACAGCTGTATGCATAAATAATTGCAGGTCTAATATTGGGAAGCAGATGGCATTGCAAGTAGGCTATGGCTTTCGCAATATACTGCTTGGACGCGTGAAACCAACCACCTGTCTCCTGGATCCTTGCCCATCCTGGCTAATAAAAGCAAGCCGGGAAGGGCTGGGTGATGGGCTCTGTGGGGTGGTGAATGCTTCCCTCTGTGAGGGAACATTCCCAGATCCGCTGAAAGAGGTGGTCATTAAACCGCTTCTTAAAAAACCATCTTTAGACCCGGCCAGTATGGCCAACTATCGCCCAGTCTCAAATCTTCCTTTCTTGGGCAAGGTGATTGAGCGCGTGGTTGCTGAACAACTCCAGGCACGCCTGGAGGATGCGGACCATTTGGATCCCTTCCAATCGGGATTCAGGCCTCATCATGGGACTGAAACTGCCTTGGTCGCGCTGGTTGATGATCTCCGGCGAGCTAGGGACAAAGGTGAGAGTTGTTTCCTAGTTCTGCTGGATCTCTCAGCGGCCTTTGATACAATTGACCATAACATCCTTCTGGACCGTCTAGAGGGGCTGGGAGCTGGGGGCACTGTTATACAGTGGTTTCTCTCCTTCCTCCTGGGCCGTGTTCAGAAAGTGGTGGTGGGGGATGAGTGTTCAGACCCCTGGGCCCTCACTTGTGGGGTGCCTCAAGGTTCCGTCCTCTCCCCCATGCTTTTTAACATCTATATGAAGCCGCTGGGAGAGATCATCAGGGGGTTTGGACTGGGTGTTCATCAATATGCAGATGATACCCAGCTCTACCTCTCTTTCAAATCAGAACCAGTGAAGGCGGTGAAGGTCCTGTGTGAGTGCCTGGAGGCGGTTGGAGGATGGATGGCGGCTAATGGATTGAGGTTGAATCCTGACAAGACAGAAGTACTGTTTTTGGGGGACAGGGGGCGGGCTGGTGTGGAGGACTCCCTGGTCCTGAATAGGGTAACTGTGCCCCTGAAGGACCAGGTGCGCAGCCTGGGAGTCATTTTGGACTCACAGCTGTCCATGGAGGCGCAGGTCAATTCTGTATCCAGGGCAGCTGTCTACCAACTCCACCTGGTACGCAGGCTGAGACCCTACCTGCCTGCGGACTGTCTCGCCAGAGTGGTGCATGCTCTAGTTATCTCCCGCTTGGACTACTGCAATGCGCTCTACGTGGGGCTACCTTTGAAGGTGACTCGGTTGAAGGTGACTAATCCAGAATGCGGCAGCTAGACTGGTGACTGGGGGCGGCCGCCGAGACCACATAACACCGGTCTTGAAAGACCTACATTGGCTCCCAGTACGTTTCCGAGCACAATTCAAAGTGCTGGTGTTGACCTTTAAAGCCCTAAACGGCCTCGGCCCAGTATACCTGAAGGAGCGTCTCCACCTCCATCGTTCTGCCCGGACGCTGAGGTCCAGTGCCGAGGGCCTTCTGGCGGTTCCCTCATTGCGAGAAGCAAAGCTACAGGGAACCAGGCAGAGGGCCTTTTCGGTAGTGGCGCCTGCCCTGTGGAACGCCCTCCCATCAGATGTCAAAGCAATAAATAACTACCTGACATTCAGAAGACATCTTAAGGCAGCCCTGTTCAGGGAAGTTTTTAATCTGTGATATTTTAGTGTATTTTTGGTTTTTATGGAAGCCGCCCAGAGTGGCTGGGGAGACCCAGCCAGATGGGCGGGGTACAAATAATAAATTATTATTATTATTATTATTATTATTATTATTATACTTTCAAAGATTTTTAAACTTATAGCTGTGTGGTTTCGTGTGTCTTCCTCCTCTTGATTAGGTTTCCTCCATTTTTTGATGACAACCCTTTTGGAATATATCAGAAGATTCTTGCTGGTAAAATAGATTTCCCCAGGCATCTGGATTTATATGTAAAGTAAGTGCATTCACCTTAATCGCTGGTTTATTCTATTTTGGTTCTACCTTAGCTTTACTTTAAAGTGCCATTCAAAGTACAGTGTATGAAGCCGCTTGTCACATGCAGCCACTATTTGTACAGTGCACACTGTCTATGGATTCTGGGGAGAGAACGCTCTAATTTATATACTTGACATTAATTAAATTCTAGGGGGCTCTAATGTGAATTCAGAAAGCTTGCTCAGAGTTTTAGATATTTAACTTTAATTAGAGCTGAGCCTAATTAGTAGCATTAGTTCTGGTTTTCATATAGCAATTTGCATGTTTGATGAAGATTTCCACCCAACAGCTTAGCAAATCTCATAAAATCAGACACTACTTTGCCTTCTATAGCTCAGACAGAGCCTATTTTTAAGACTCCAGGGAGCTCTGTCGTCCCTGAGCTGGCATATAGGGCACAGCTCAGGGAAACTGACAACCCTTGAGAACAAGGGAGGCGTAGAACCCCTGAGCTTTTCTGACAAAGCCTTTGGGAAGCTTTCCAGTGTGAACTGAAACCCGAGCAGGATCTTTTTGTCTATACTTTATGTAAGCAGTCGGGTCATAGCCCTGACTCAGCCAAGTGGGCTTGAGAGTAGGGCTTTACAGAGAATATCTTCAAGGTGTCTGCCTGACCTTCACCAACTGCACAGTTCCTTTGCTCCTAAACCACTAGAGCAAGTATGGGGACCTCTCTGCAGGAAATGCCTCTCCCAGACCATGCCCCTCCCCAGTCTGCAGCAAGGATTAATAGAGTAGAAACTATATATCACATGGCTGAAAAACGATACAACTATACTAGTTCAGCTGGTGGCAGCTGTGTGCTTAATATGTATTTATAAGGGGTCACTTAATCAAACTGGAATGCTGACTAAATGGTTTGAGTAGATCAGCGAAGAATTTAATAATTGTGAAATATGTACCTGCCCTCCCCATATGTTTTCTTGGCAACTCAGCTTTCAGTTACTCTGTCTGCATCCCTGTCAAAGGTGTGTTGAAAGGTGGATTTATTCCTCACCTTCCCCAGCTGCACCCCAGTTATCTCAACTGGAGTATTAAGCATTGGAGGTTTGTTGCTCAAGCTACAATCTCTCTCCATTTGAAAGCTGATAACTGCAGGGAAAATGTTAGCCTTATTACATTACTACTACTACTACTACTTTCACTATTATTACATGCCTTTATATATTTTCTGTCATCTTGAACCCAAATACAACTTCAAAAATTAATTTTTACCACCCCTTGTCCAGGGACCTTATTAAAAAACTTCTTGTGGTTGACCGAACAAGACGGCTAGGAAACATGAAGGTAAGCTTTAAATGCTACTTTTAAATCTCAGCACATCCTAACCATTGGCATAAAACGTTTTCCTTATCTTCGGTTTCCAGAAATGCTCTTTTTGCTTAAAACCAAATTCTAACACATTTGATTTATTTTGTGGGGGGGGGGGATCTTATTAATGTATTCTTAAGTGTGGGAAAGCTGTATCGTTCTAGAGTTAGGGGTGAGCAGTGGGGCTCGAGGCAATGCTATTTTTCTAGAAAAAGAGGTGCCGGAACTCACCATGACTGCCTCCCTTGTTGTCTTATAATGGCAATGGTGCCCACCTGAGAGGTGCCAGAACTGAGTTCCAGCAAGTTCTGGATGGAAAGAAAGCCCTGGTCCAAGATCCCTAAAAGAAAAAGGGATTGCAAAATGTTCCAAACAGGCATCTCCAAACTTGAGTGAATAGGTAGCAAATGCCATTCGGTGTAAACAAGCATAAAGTTATGCATGTTAGTGCAAGACACCTTAGTTTCACATATATGCTGATGGGACCTAAACTGGCAATGACTTGGCCAGGAATGAAACCTTGGGGTCATAGTGGATAGTTTGGTGGAGATGTTGATTCTATGTAGAAAGCAGCTATGAGAAAGGCAAATTTCATGCTGGAGATCATTAGGAGACAATTTTAAAATGAAACTGCTGCTATTCCAGTCTGATCTAACTGCATTTGGAATACTGTGTGCAGTTCTGTTCATTCAGTAGGACTCCAGTCATGTGTTCCTCAAAAAGGAACAACCCATAGTATACCAATTTCAAATTTGAGATCAGTTTCAAAAACTTGTACTATTGCATGTGGGTCTGCTACTTAAGGGTAAAAGAATCAAAACCTTACTCAGTATATGCTTTGTAGAAATCAGTCCCAATCTCACAATATTACTTGCATTCAGTATGTAAAAGGATGATTTGTGACCAGCAGAATCCAAATTTGGTACAGGAAAAACTGCTGGGGAATCCAGTATTTAAGAGAGAACCAGAAAAATTGTGTGCACTACAGTGTGCCTTCAAAATGCAGATGGCAGAAATACATATGGGTCTGCATAAAGTGTTTGCTAGAATATATTTTGGCATTTCCTGTCAGTGAATAAACATCTAATTTGATTTTTCTTCAAAAGAATGGAGCTGATGATGTGAAGAGGCACAGATGGTTCAGGTCTGTAGACTGGGATGCTGTACCACAGAGAAAATTAAAGGTGAATTGTGCAAAAACAAATGCAGCTTTGAGATAATTCATTATACTTCTGCTTCATTTGATTCTTTTTCAGCTAAAAAAAAAATCTGTTTGGAAGGTTGTCCTAGAATTATAGTGAAGGTCATATGCCTGAGTTCTTTATGTTGAAATCCCAGAGCCATCACACCAAACATTTCCCAAACTTACTATAAGTTAGGATTCCAATGGACAAAAAGAAGTTAGTGATAGGACTCTCAGGAGGCAGGTAAGATATCCACCCAGCTGGAGCAAAGCAGATTTGGGTTCAAATCAGAGCCTAGATAGGAACTTAAGTTCCATAATGAAAGAAAGGTGGGATATAAATGTACTGTAATATAGATAAATAACTGATCAGGCCAAGCAATTGTGCTAAAACTAATCTGTGATAATGAGCTAACTTTATGCCAAGCAAAAAAAATTGGGGAGGGGGTGAAAAATTCTAGACTATACTTCATTTGACATGGGATTTAAATTGATGATTATTTTCCTTTTTTAATTCAGCCTCCTATAGTCCCGAAGGTATCAAATGATGGTGATACATCCAACTTTGAAGCATATCCTGAAGATGACTGGAACAAAATGCCTCCTGTACCTCCTAAAGATTTAGAAATTTTCAAGAACTTCTAAATGTGAGACACAAAATGTCATTAAGGTATTGGATACTCATCTTCCCTAAGTTCTACTTCCTTTTTATTCCATTATAACATCTATAGGAAAGCTCTGGCACATGACCTAATTAGACCCACCTTTCCAAGCCACACCTATCATATATTGTATCAGCTGCGAGGCAGGTAAAGATGCAGCTGGGCCAAAAGGGGGCTTTGCAGGCACACAAAGTCCCAATGATCAGCTGATTGTCAGGGCTTGCAAAGCACTGAACATTTGCCTTCATGGAGTGATTTCAAGACACACTGGTGAAAACAGGTCACCTGACATTGTGATGTCACACGATTGGCAGGTTGGTAGGCCCACTCACTTGTCAAACTTATCTGTTGGGGATAAAGAAATGAAAAGAATCAGATCCGCTTCCTCTGCATTGTAAAAGCATCCATGATGATCTTGATGTTTTTATTCATTCCTGTTGCACTTACACATTTTTCAGCAGATAACGTTTATGAATGTCCACTCTCGTACTTTATAGAATCACCCTTTCCCTGCAGAGATTTTCTTGTGGTTATGTCTCCTACAATGCATAAAGTACAGAACTTTGAATAAGGAGATTCAAGTATCCACTACTCTAAAATATCAATTAATCGAACACTTGTTTTTATTTATTTTGTAGAAACTGGATGATTATTAATGTGCTAGTTGGGAACCGGCAAAGAAGAACTTGAAAAAAGTTATGAAGAATTTCTTTGAAATGAGTGAAAGAATGTTACTTCATTATTCATAAAGAAATAATGTTAAAAGTTGGGAAAGGGTCGATAAGTTTAGTTGTATGGATTTGGCATTAGTTCAGTAAACTAAAATACTGAAGCACCTACCCTGAGGTGTAGACTTTGAAACTGTTATAGTTTTTTGGGGTTGTTTTTTTTAAAAAAGAAACAGTTATTTTTAGTTTTGTTTCTTGCTATGCCCAAATATTTTTGCATAGTTATCTCATTGACTAACTTTATAAGTTTATACTAAGATTGTCATTTAAAGCACAGATTAGAATATGTGTATATAAAGAAATCAATACAGAAAAAGGCACAGAAACTGTGCTGAAATGTAAATTTTTGTACTTTACAGAGTCTATGGTTTTTATTCTTAAATGTTTTTTCAAGATGCCCCCTAGAAGAAGAAAATCTTAAAATGATCAATAGGTTTTTCAGCATCTTCTATACATTTTATAATTCTTTGTAAAAAGAAATATACAAGTAAATTTTGAGAAAATTGTATCATTTCCAGTGCTCCACACCTGCAGCCCTACTATTTGAAAGCTGAAAGATAAAGGGCCTTTATAGTTTGTTTAGATTACACAATGTTTTCTTTATGAAGTTGAGTTGAAATTTTGTCGATGCAAATCATGATTCTTGATTACTGCAGACTATGTAAAGTGTTTTTCGTTAACTATATGAAATCATGGTCAAAATCGTACCTATTGGTAAGATGTGTTCTCTGAGTTTAGGTTTAGAATCATTGCACTTACAGGGACCTGAAGATCATCTAATAAATCTTCCACGATATGCACTGTTTCATACATGAATTACCATCACTGAACAACTGCAACCTAAGGTGATGGCTTGGTGCGTGAAACATTCACCACAGATCAACTGCTACAATCAGATTTCCACATTACATAAGTATCACTTCAGGAAACAAGGCTATTCACATGGTCTTCTGAGTCATCATCATGAAAATTAATGAACTTCCTTGTGTGTAAATTAAAATTCTACAGATTCTGAAGTAAAATCTTCCACATGTCAATTAATGTCATTTATAGTGCTGAAATAAACCAGAATATGTAGAATTGGGACTATATACTTACATGATCCCAAGGTTGATCTCAACAGTCAAGGCTGAGCTACAAGTCCCATCCCTTTGATCATTGGCCATATCAGCTGGGACTGACTAGAGTTGGAAATCCAACATATGAAGGGTTATGATGTGTTCTTTGAGCTGTTCACACCTAGTACCACTACTAGGATTTAAGCTTACTTATTTCTGGCAAGCTTAACTTTGAACTGGCATGTAAGTTTAAAAATAAAATTTCAGCAGTTGTGCATTAAGAGAAAGATTTGTTGTATGTGAAATTCTCTCTAATGATGGCTTTAGACACCTACCATGGTTATAGATGTTTGGTCTGTACATTTGAAGAAGTTGTTTAAAAAAATCAATGACTGATTCTTCTCCCCATAGTCTGCAAATCCTCACTGTTAGGTGGCTCATGCATATGCAATTTATAAATGTAAAGACTTGTCCATCTTTCTGCTCTCTTCTGGTCAGTTTTCCCCACAGACCTTTACTGTGACTATTTGAACCTGAGATGCTACAAAAACCCCATATTTCTCTTATTGTACATAAGATCACATTTTTTTAGACCACATTGTGAGGAAAACTGACTCCAAAAAGAGGAGATAGTGTATCTTGCAAGTGGCAGGGGATTGAAACTTTTCACAGTTTCCTGTGAAACTTTTCACAGTTTCCAAATGAGCTCTAGTGCTTTTCCTTCTGTACTTTTCGCAGTTAGTACAATCTATCCGCCAGAGAATAAGTGACTGTTTTGCTGTTACTTCATCTACTGATTCTGAACACACAACGTTTGTGTGTCTTGCATAATTCTTCTGAGATGAACCTTCCAAACCTTGACTTCCTGTGTTGCAGAATCTTGGCATTTGATGTGCAGTATATTAAGGTGCTTGCAAACAGAATACTTCTGTTTGTTTCTAGCTTGCAGCAGTTTTAACAGTTGGAACCACGCTAAGCAAGAAAAACAGTAGATACAGGAAGACATACTGCTTAATTTGCACATAACAGTCAGCCAAACCACAACTTGGCATGAATGCACATGTTCCCGGACAGGAGGTTGTGAGCTGTAAACCAAGAACAAACCTTGGTGCAGCTCATAATTTGTCTAAAGCAAAAGAAACAATCAGCCCAGGTTTGCATGACACACTAAGCCAAACCATGGGTAGCTCAAAACAGGAAGAATGGAACAGCCTCTTCTGTGGGAGTATGCGTGTTCATGCTAAGCCGTGATTTGCCTTATTGTTATATGTAAATTGAGCCAATGTATCCCATGAGTTGGTCTGCTATTCCATAAATTTATATCCTCTGAATTCAGTTATACTATTACAACTTCTTTTTCAAGGAAAAAATAATAATACTGAAATAGTGCTTCTGATAAGTAAGTAGGACAGTAACATTTCCTTAGCTGTAAAAGTTATACCAGAGAATTGTGGCTTTCATTTGGCAAGTTAATCATCCATAAAAGAAATCAATTATGTATTGTAAATTAAATTCTGCACAGGAAGAAACTGAATCTTCATTTGTATGAAAGACAGGTGCATTTTAGAATATAGCTTCCCTTAGCATAAACAACAATATAAAGGAGCTGTTCTGGTGCATCTGTTCACAAGGCACTAGTGATGCTTCGCAAATATTGTGCACTGAAGTCTGAAGCTGCCTTATGGTTAATTTAGCAGGATACCACCAAACTGGAAACAGCAAAAGGCTGCCTCGAAAAGTGATAATGCAATATGGGTGTTGTGCTTTTATGTTCCAATTTTCTGCTGTAAGCTGCCCTGGGGAAATAGTTATTGACAGTTTATATAAATAAAATGAATAAATTAAAAAATATCAACTGGAGCTTCACACACTGGGCTGGATCCAGACTGAGTTAGTTAAACTTGGTCCAGTTGAAGTAAATTGAACAATTTAGCTTTGACTTGGTTATCATTGAAATCAGTGGGTATCAAGTTCATCTAAACCTCTATTCGGGCATTATAGCCCCTATGAAGGAGCAATGCAGGATCAGTGAGTATCTATGCCCCTCGTGTCTGCACATACAGCATGGCATCTACAGGGAACTGTACCTTTTCAAATGCAAAGGTGCGTACAAAAGCTTCCATGTGATCTGGAACCACAGCCCAGTTTTGCTGCTCCCATCTTGCTTTTTATATGGGAGCTATAATGCCCGAAGGTGGCTTAGGCTGCAGTCCTATATGCCAGGAAGAGGAAACCTGTTTCTCTCCAGATGTTGGATTCCTATTTCATAGCTGCAACCCTCATGTCCAGTGATCAGGAATGAGAGGGTTTGTAGTCAAACAACATGTGACAGGCCACAGATTCATTTCATAGCCCTAGCTTCTCCAAAATTCCACTTAAAATTTTTCACACACCTATTGATTTATTTTTATTAGAATTCTTATTCTTCATGCCTTATTTTTATAATGGTTAGATCTTTTTTAAGGGACTCGAAACAAAAATTCCCCTTTTCACATCAACACACAGCTTTCGTGATATAGATGAAACCAAAACAAATCGCCCCTACAGCCTTCTCTGTATTCAGTTATAAGGTGGATAATGGGCATAATTTTGTAACCAAACATGATGCAGTATAATTGAAATGGGGGTTATGCCTTAAATTGCCTAGATGTACTTGCTTGCTCAAACGTTTGTGCTGTTGTTGAATTTAACAAAGGTGATCTGCTGTAGAAGAGCAAATTTAATTTATTGAAATGTAGGTACTAAACTGTTTAACTGGATGGACAAATCTTGGAAAGTGGAAAATAGCAAGCCAGTCATCTTGCCATCCTGGAAAACTAAGATTCAGTGATTCCTATACTACAGAATTTTTCAGCTTTCAAGAACTGTAGCATAATTCCTTTGTACTGTACTGTGTACAGATTTCCTATGTTTTGCACTTTTCTATGGCAAACATGACAGCTTTATAAATACTCTGTTGTACAGTAAGTAAGGGATAGTTACATTTGTGTAAAAAACCAAATTGAACAGATTTGACTTCCAACGCTGACTTGGACTGATGTCGGAGAAGTTGCTTGCTTGTTTGTTTGAACTCATGTGTATAAGTACTGTACAAATATATAAGTCAGTCCTCATTGCACAATGAAAATCACTGTGATCTGTAAATAAAACTTAGTCCAAAAATTCTTCAGCTCTTTAATTGTATATCAGTTCTGAAATTAATTATATTTGACCTTTGTAACTTCCAGTAGGGTAAAAAAATGTCTCAAAGTGTTTTGAATCTCTTATAACAGGGGTGGCCAATTCCCAAGAGACTGCAATCTACTCTCAGAATTAAAAACTAGCAGCACACCGTAGAAGAAAGAGACAGGTTGTGCTGTCATTTATTGGATGATGAATCCTTCTTAAAGTATTAGTAACTTCATAGACCAAATCTATTCATTCCTTGTGGGCATGAACCTTTTAGACAAAATCAAGTGGATAAAATATAATAAGAGTTCATCTTGTGGGATCTGCTCTGTTATCTACAACCTTGGAATATAACAGACCCTGTAGGCAGATTCTCCTTTGCCATCCATCCTCTTAACTTCAAAGAAGAAACAAAATGACAGGCGCAGAGAAATTTGCTCACTGTTACTGGGAAATCTACAACTGTAGCAACAACCTGCTCCTGCCACATTTCCCTATTGGGAATTGGTTGCTTGTAATTGATTGATTGATTGATTGCAATTGGTTTCTTGCACTTGTGAAACCCGTGGCTGGCTTGTGCAGTCATTTCCACAACAATGATAATTCACCAACCTTTTGCACTAGTCTGACATTGGACCTCACCCACTGTGTTGATTTGCTGAATTAAATAAAAATAAATAGGCATATATACATCTGTAGTATGTTGAGCCAAGAAGAGGAAGGCAAAGAAAGAAACATTGTCTAATAATAAAAAGAAGAAAAATGAAGGCATGGCTTTAAATCTGCAATCAGACCATGTTTCCCAGAAGGAATATAGGTCGTAATTTCTTAAATGTTTGACTGCATCTGTATGCTTTTTCATTTTTCATACTCACTTTAAATTAGAGTAGACTCATTGCAAGTAATGAACCCAAGTTTGTCATGTCCATTTGTTTTCTGAATAGAACTTACACTGGAAATGACCCATTTATTTTGAAATGGATATTGAGGGTAAATTCCATACAGTAGAATGTTGCATAGACAATGAAAATGGATTCTTAGAATGACTATTCCTGGTGGTCTCATTTTAACCACCCCACATAAAAAGCAAAAGCCACATCCTTTTCTTATTCCCTCTTTAAATACAAAGGCTAGTTCATCACAATATTCTTAAAACAAAATCTGCAATAATGGGGGGGGGGGTGGAGATTGTTGGCATGATATGGCATATTCTTGTCACATCGCTCCATTTATCCATTATTTTCAAGTTATGTGGAACAGAATGGAGAGCCCATTCTTGGCAGCTTTCCTCCTGGGTGTTTTTGGGAAAGCTACATTTTGATGTGAACCTCATCAAATGCATTACTGCAACCCGTTTGGCTGGGAGCATTGGGGGCCATGTCTGCTCTTGGCAACAGTCCTACTCGTAATACGCATGGCCCACAGATTAAAATAAATCAAAAGTGATGTTTTAAATAACTTCCAGAGCTTCCATGTCAGAGCTAGATGCACTTATCTGGAATTTCTCAGCCATGTCTCCTTCCATGGCAAAACCTTCTGATGTCATTCTAAAGCTGGGGTGGCATGTCCATTATCTCTTCCTCTACCCTGTGCTACTTACTGCAACCCTGGTTATGGTTAGAAATCTTATTCTATTCATAAATGCAACATTTCTATCAGAACTATGTTTCGTGGAAGCCAAGTTTCTTTGGAAAGGGGCAATTGGCCCTGTGGAATTTGATTGCAAATTTATGTGCACAATGGTGTGCTCTGTTACTAGCTGTGAGAAACACAGTGGCATGGGTGTTGGAAGTGGTATAAAGGTTAAAAGCACACCAAGGCACTGGGACAGCATGCAAGTTTATCAAACTTGGGGAACCTGTGGCCCTCCAGATGATGTCAGACACCAACACCCATCATCCTCAACCAGCACAGTCAATAGCCAAGGATCCTGGGAGTTGTACAGTGGTACTTTGCTTTAAGAACAGCTTAGTTTATGAACAACTTGGATTAAGAATGCTGCAAACCTGGAAGTAAGTGTTTTTGTTTGCGAACTTTGCCTTGGAAGCAGAACATGTTCCGCTTCCTGTTGAGTGTGTTCCATTTGTACATTGAGTCCCCCACTGCTATGGAAAAGCATGCTTTGGTTTAAGAAGGCCTTGGTTTAAGAACGGACTTCCAGAACAGATTAAGTTAATAAACCATGGTATCACTGTACAGTGGTACCTCAGGTTACATACGCTTCAGGTTGCAGACTCCACTAACCCAGAAATAGTGCTTCAGGTTAAGAACTTTGCTTCAGGATGAGAACAAAAATTGTGCTCCGGTGGCACGGCAGCAGCAGGAGGCCCCATTAGCTAAAGTGGTCTTGAGGTTAAGAACAGTTTCGGATTAAGTACGGACCTCCGGAACGAATTAAGTACTTAACACGAGGTACCACTGTATTCCCATCACATATGGCACCTTTTTATGAAACACTTCAGAAGTGCCCCCTTCTACTGTGCTAGGGTGAAGGGCTTGTTGATGTGTGAGGAAAGGTAACAATATAGAAACACACTGCATGTTTCAGCCATATAATGCAGAAGTACTTCTATACAAGTATGCAGAACATGCTCCTTACAACCATTCGAGTTAGAATATTCAGACTGAGAGATCTGTGGCTACTGCAGTGGATTGATGACACTGTATGAATGTTCCCTATGGGCATTCACTTTTGCTTATTTTTACACTGGTCAGAAGAGGAAAATTTGGAGCTCAGAACATTGGGACACAACTGGTGTGCAACCACCGGTTGTTTTTGATCTGCTTGGAACATAGGAAGCGTCTATCTACCTGACTAGATGATTTCTCTAGGTAGGTCAGAATGAGCTATGCTAACTTGCAATGGTTCTACACTCCTGGGTCTTTCATATCATCTCTTTCTCTATCCACCATCATCCTCATCCATAAACATCCTTCCAATATCACAATATTCACTCTTTGTCTTCTGACATAAATAGGATTTCATATATTCTATATTCTCCTTACACTTTCATTTAATACAACCTTTTATTATATACTATATACTGAGGCCAAACATGAGGAGTGCCATGCTTGTGCTGCTTGAGGAAAGTGATAGTATACATGTTTTAGGGTATATTGTGATAATAAGTGTGGTATAGTGGTTAGAGCATCAGACTAGGGTCTGAGAGACCCGGTTTCAAATTGTCAGTCATGAATCTCACTGGGAGACCTTGATTTACTTCATAGACTCTCTGATTTACTTCACAAGGTTGTTATGAGAGTAAAATTAGGATACGGAGAACCATGAGTAGCAGCTTGAGCACCTTATAGAAAAAGTGGGATATAAATGTAAAGCAAAATAGATAAATATTTCTCATTTCAGAATACCCAATGTACACTTTGGTCCCAGAGGATTTTGGGGGCTTTTAAATTCTGAATCTGAGAGCTTCTCAGTGGCTGCAATCAGATCATGGAACATTTCACCCCATAAAATGTGGTTGGTCCCTCAACATCTTTCTGATTACCAGAGACCTTTATATTCCAGCAGACATTTATTTTACAAGGCATAAAATGTCTTACTGATGTTTTTAACTGCTGATCCTGACTTCTTTGGCCATTATTTGACATTGCTTTATTGAACTGTAATGTTATAAATCTGAGTGATTATGCTACAAGGGTGGAAGATAAGTGCTTTAATTGTGTGTGTGTGTGTGGTAAAACATTTCCTGAATTTAAATCTCATGACTGCCTATTGCTATTTATTCCTCATATTTTTAAAAATACAGATGCTTATAAATATCTCTTCGATTTTAACACAATTCTCTAATGCCTTTTATTCACCAAAATATGAACAGCGAACAGCAGTTACCTATGAAACTTTAAGCTGCTTCTCCCCCACTTTTTTGTTTCTATTAAAAATTGCAGGAAAATATAGTCCATTAATAACATCTTTAAAACGTCTTGGCACACTTTGAAACAACTGAAAAGACAAAAGCTTCAAAAAGTGAGTGGAAACAATAAGTGATTCTCAAAACATGTGTTGCCTAAAGTTTTCCCCCTCTTGTGAATTTTGTTTTACTAACTATAACCTCATCGTAACATCCTGTACCTTGAAAAAAGCCATGTGGTACGTATGTCTTGACAATCAGATTGCCTGTTTTTGCACCTAAAATATATGTATGGCCACAGTTATTATTTCCCCTTTACGTGGCTTCCTTTACAAAAATCAATACTTCATTGTTCCTCTTTCGTTTGGGAAGCGCCTGCTTCATTTTCATGATTGCCCCCCAGGCTATACTCAGGGACGTTAAGTTATTCTTGTTTGATCAAGAAGTCCTTCATCTGTGCCTCCTCACCAAACTAGTCCAACAAGTTAGGGGCAAGAAACTTCAGAGTGAAATCCTACTTTGATATTCTTGTGCATCCCACTGAAGTGTTTCAAAAAGGAAATGGATTGCAGCGTACCAAGATTGAACAATTTATGCCAGCGATGCTCTTCTAACGATAGATTTCCAGTCATCACTTAAGGCTAAGATCTCTAAGAATGGGGAATTTCAGTCATCACACTTGAATTACATCCTTATCTGAGGCCAGAGTCCCAGTGGTTATGCGGCATTATCTTCCTAACAGCTCAATGCAGTAAACAATGACTTTTCCAAGGCTACACATTGAGTTCCATGAGCAATCCTGGGGCCCCATTTTATGGTGCTATATAAATGTTAATCATCATCATCATCACTAAGGTGCTGGGTTAAATATAAAATAGAGTTAAATAAAAGATAGGTAACATAAGCGATATTGGGTTAAATATAAGCTAGGTGCTCGGGTGGGAAAAGCTAAAATTAGAATCTAGAGAGGATGAAAGGGAACACATATTTCTGTGTTCCCTTTCATCCTTGTTTGGTCAGCCAAGTAGTTTAAGAGCGCGCTTCTGTATCAAAAAATATTATCTTTCTGCTGTAAAAGATTCCTAGATGAATGGGGAAAGCATTTTATGGGGTAGACATGAATTAATATTTGAATATTTAAACTCTGGGCAATGCAATCCAGAGCCTAAGTAGCTTCCTTTCAAGTTCTTTCAGCTTAAATATGATGGTGATGTATCTCAGCTTGAGGCTACTTAAAGCTAGATACCATTGATTCTCTCCTGTGCTATTAGCATGGCATCAAAAGCAATCGAGTGTATCCCAGGTATAGAGCAGACATATGCTTTAAAACCACATGTCAGCTTTAGCCAGTGAACACTGCAATACAGAGCATTATGCTGAGTCAGAAGATGGGTCCATCTAGCTCTGCACTGTCTGTGTTGAGTGGCAAAGGCTCTCCAAGGTTTCAGGTAAGGAGTCGATCTCAGCCCCTACTTGGAGAGGCTGGAGATCGAATCTGGGACTTTCTGTGTGCTAAGCAGATCCTCTGCCACCGACCTATGTCTCCAAGAAAACACCATGGGCTTCTGTTACAGATTAAAGGACTATAGCTCAGCGACAGAGCATCTAGCTTTGCATACCTAGCTCATAGATACAATGCCTAGTACCAGCATGGGGAAGTTCCCCATCTGGAAATCCAGAAAGCTGCTGCCATTCAGTGTCAACCATTCTGAACTAGATGCACCAATGTTCTTGCTTGGTATGAAAACAGTTTCCTATTTCGCAGTGTTAGCTAGCAAAATAAGGTGTGTGAGTTTAAAGCGCAGTTCTGAAACAGTGGGTCTCCTATTTTGTTCACCCTACTGTGTTTCCCTTGTATAATGTGGATTATAATTTGTGGGGGGCCCTTGCATAAAGTGGACAAGACAAAATATACGGCTTTTCTGCATTATTAATGGCATCTTTTGACGAAACTGGAAGCTTTTAGATTTAATAGCAGGTCTGGTAAAGGCTTTTGTTGTGTGTTGTAAAGATCTCATGTGCTGTTGCTTGGCAGATATCATCTCTAGACACCTACTACACCTTATTTGTACCCATGGCCTATGTGTAATAAGGTAAAGGCTTCTGGCAAACCAGAGCAATGCACGGAGACGCTCTTTACCTTCCCACCGGTGCGGTACCTATTTATCTACTTGCACTTTGACGTGCTTTTGAACTGCTAGGTTGGCAGGAGCAGGGACTGAGCAACGGGAGCTCACCCCGTCGCGGGGATTCGAACCGCCAACCTTCTGATCAGCAAGTCCTAGGCTCTGTGGTTTAACCCACAGTGCCACCCTTGTCCCTTAATGTGTAATAGTAAACCTTTAAGTTTATTGACTTTTGTACTTGCAGAGCTGTGACTCATCTCTCTCGTTACTTTGAAAAAGGAACTAAAATGCTTCCTAAAGGCTCTAAATCCCTAGGCTCTGATGCTTTTTACTCTAAATCTTAAATGTTTTCTTTTCCAAGGGGAGTATGAATACCTTTTTGTATTCAATTTTGCATACCTCAAAGAAGTGTCTATGGATACACAACATGATTTTGTGTGCGTAAAAACAGCTCCTTTTCCACAGGAGGAGATGATGGCATTCAAACATGCATTGTTAATTTTCTGTTCTGTTCGTGTAACTCCAGGCAGTGACTTTGATCTTTTTCCCTCCACCTCTAACGTTAAATCCATTTATAGCTCAGCTAAACTAGGATGCATTTTAATTTGGGCTATATTGAATGATTGCCTGCAAACAATTTGGGGCTGAATATGGCTTTTTCAAGGCTATTTTCCCCTTCAAAAGCCTTGGCTCCCTGTCTTTGGAGGTGGCATCATTTGCAACCTGGGCTGGATCGAGACATAACAAAGAAGCGTTTCAGTTAAACGTGTTGTAATCTTTGTATGAGAAATCAGGTTGGCAAAAATGGAACTCCACAGCGCCATCTGGTGTCACAGTGTTGTTGTTGTTTAGTCATTTAGTCGTGTCCAACACTTCGTGACCCCATGGACCAGAGCACGCCAGGCACTCCTGTCTTCCACTGCCTCCCGCAGTTTGGTCAGACTCAAGTTTGTAGCTTCGAGAACACTGTCCAACCATCTCGTCCTCTGCCGTCCCCTTCTCCTTGTACCCTCTATCTTTCCCAACATCAGGGTCTTTTCCAGGGAGTCTTCTCTTCTCATGAGGTGGCCAAAGTACTGGAGCCTCAGCTTCAGGATCTGTCCTTCTAGTGAGCACTCGGGGCTGATTTCCTTAAGAATGGAGAGGTTTGATCTTCTTGCAGTCCATGGGACTCTCAAGAGTCTCCTCCAGCACCACAATTCAAAAGCATCAATTCTTCGGCGATCAGCCTTCTTTATGGTCCAACTCTCACTTCCATACATCACTACTGGGAAAACCATGGCTTTAACTATACGGACCTTTGTTGGCAAGGTGATGTCTCTGCTTTTTAAGATACTATCTAGGTTTGCCATCGCCTTTCTCCCAAGGAGCAGGCGTCTTTTAATTTCGTGACTGCTGTCACCATCTGCAGTGATCATGGAGCCCAGAAAAGTAAAATCTCTCATTGCCTCCATTTCTTCCCCTTCTGTTTGCCAGGCGGTGATGGGACCAGTGGCCACGATCTTCGTTTTTTTGATGTTGAGCTTCAGACCATATTTTGTGCTCTCCTCTTTCACCCTCATTAAAAGGTTCTTTAATTCCTCCTCACTTTCTGCCATCAAGGTTGTGTCATCTGCATATCTGAGGTTGTTGATATTTCTTCCGGCAATCTTAATTCCAGATTGGGATTCATCCAGCCCAGCCTTTCGCATGATGAATTCTGCATATAAGTTAAATAAGCAGGGAGACAATATACAACCTTGCCGTACTCCTTTCCCAATTTTGAACCAATCAGTTGTTCCATATCCAGTTCTAACTGTAGCTTCTTGTCCCACATAGAGATTTCTCAGGAGACAGATGAGGTGATCAGGCACTCCCATTTCTTTAAGAGCTTGCCATAGTTTGCTGTAGTCGACACAGTCAAAGGCTTTTGCATAGTCAATGAAGCAGAAGTAGATGTCTTTCTGGAACTCTCTAGCTTTCTCCATAATCCAGCGCATGTTTGCAATGTGGTCTCTGGTTCCTCGGCGCCTTCGAAATCCAGCTTGCACTTCTGGGAGTTCTCGGTCCACATACTGCTTAAGCCTGCCTTGTAGAATTTTAAGCATAACCTTGCTAGCATGTGAAATGAGTGCAATTGTGCGGTAGTTGGAGCATTCTTTGGCACTGCCCTTCTTTGGGATTGGGATTGGGATGTAGACTGATCTTCTCCAATCCTCTGGCCACTGCTGAGTTTTCCAAACTTGCTGGCATATTGAGTGTAGCACCTTAACAGCATCATCGTTTAAAATTTTAAATAGTTCAGCTGGAATACCATCACTTCCACTAGCCTTGTTATTAGCAGTGCTTTCTAAGGCCCATTTGACTTCACTCTCCAGGATGTCTGGCTCAAGGTCAGCAACCACACTACCTGGGGTGTACGAGACATCCATTTCTTTCTGGTATAGTTCCTCTGTGCATTCTTGCCACCTTATCTTGATGTCTTCTGCTTCTGTTAGGTCCTTTCCACTTTTGTCTTTTATTATTGGCAATCTTTGTACGAAATGTTCCTTTCATATCTCCAATTTTCTTGAACAGATCTCTGGTTTTTCCCATTCTATTGTTTTCCTCTATTTCTCTGCATTGCTCATTTAAGAAGGCCTTCTTGTCTCTCCTTGCTATTCTTTGGAAATCTGCATTCAATTTCCTGTATCTTTCACTATCTCCCTCGCATTTTGCTTGCCTTCTCTCCCCCGCTATTTGTAAGGCCTCGTTGGACAGCCACTTTGCTTTCTTGCATTTCCTTTTCGTTAGGATGGTTTTTGTTGCTGCCTCCTGTATAATGTTACGAGCCTCCATCCATAGTTCTTCAGGCACTCTGTCCACCAAATCTAAATCCTTAAACCTGTTCCTCACTTCCACTGTGTATTCATAAGGGATTTGACTTAGACTGTATCTTACAGGCCCAGTGGTTTTTCCTACTTTCTTCAGTTTAAGCTTGAATTTTGCTATAAGAAGCTGATGATCGGAGCCACAGTCAGCTCCAGGTCTTGTTTTTGCTGACTTTATAGAGCTTCTCTATCTTTGGCTGCAGAGAATATAATCAATCTGATTTCGATGCTGCCCATCTGGTGATGTCCATGTATAGAGTCATCTCTTGTGCTGTTGGAAAAGAGTGTTTGTGATGACCAGCTTGTTCTCTTGGCAGAACTCTATTAGCCTATGCCCTGCTTCGTTTTGAACTCCAAGGCCAAACTTGTCAGTTGTTCCTTTTATCTCTTGACTCCCTACTTTAGCATTCCAATCCCCTATAATGAGAAGAACATCCTTCTTTGGTGTCATTTCTATAAGGTGTTGTAAGTCTTCATAGAACTGGTCAATTTCAGTTTCTTCAGCACCAGTGGTTGGTGCATAAACTTGGATTACTGTGATGTTAAAAGGTCTGCCTTGGATTCATATCGAGATCATTCTATCATTTTTGAGATTACATCCCAGTACAGCTTTCGCCACTCTTTTGTTAACTATGAGGGCCACTCCATTTCTTTTACGGGATTCTTGCCCACAGTAATAGATATGATGGTCATCCGAACTGAATTCGCCCATTCCCGTCCATTTTAGTTCACTGATGCCCAGGATGTCAATATTTATTCTTGCCATCTCATTTTTGACCACATCCAACTTACCCAGGTTCATGGTTCTTACATTCCAGGTTCCTATGCAATATTTTTCTTTACAGCATTGGACTTTCCTTTCGCTTCCAGGCATATCCGCAACTGAGCGGGGATACTGGAGTGGCTTGCCGGTTCCTCCTCCAGGTGGATCATGTTTGGTCAAAACTCTCCACTATGACCTGTCCATCTTGGGTGGCCCTGCACGGCATAGCTCATAGCTTCTCTGAGTTATTCAAGCCCCTTCGCCACGGCAAGGCAGTGATCCATGAAGGGGATCACAGTGTTACATAATGTATAATACATGTATAATACATATAAAGCACATATAAAGTGCTTTTTCTTTGCCAGTGTAGCTGAGTCCCTGGACTACAGTGGTCAAGTATGAAATGTCAACAGATTCTCCCACCCCTTATTTGGAAAATGTCCAAGAGAGAGGGGAAGCTATTGCAAACATTTTTATCCCTGCTGTGTGTTCCCTAAAGACTACTGAAACAGAATACCCATTTTGCAGTGGATGTTCCCCAAAGCTCTCTCCCAGTCTTACTCCTTCATAATTTTAATGTTTTAGCTTCTAGGATTTCTTTTTTGTTTCTATTTTAATTTTCCCTCAGGCTAACAACTTGGACAGAGTCATTCAAAGCTCCTGGCCTATCTCATAAGCCTAAACTCACGTGATACACTGTCACTTAAATAATATTTGATAGGAGAATGAATTACAGGATGCATGGTGTTTGTAAAGCGAACAAAATGATTCCCATGAACCTTCTTTTTACTGCTCTTTTACTGCCCATTGTAAATAATGGGGGATTTTGAATGTGTACTGGTGATCCCGAACAGTTGACACAACAGGGCCTCACAATTTCCATTTTTCCTCCTGTCTATATTTTCCAAAGGGAGCACCAGGAAGTGAAGGATTTGTTATGATTCATAATATGGCTGCTTCTTGACATGACCTCATAGAACAGAAAAGCTTTCCTAATACACTAGGTATTTTTTCATATCCAGCTTCTGTATATTAATACTAAGGAAAACATTTTTGGACTTAGCAGACTAAAAAAATCCATCCACCTCAAGGATGCTTTTATTTTATATGTCCAAAACCTCATCTTCTGATTTCATCTTTCCCCACCGTCATGTCCTAGAAGATGTAGATTCTAAAATGAACTGTTCAGCTTCCAGTAACCAATCAGAACACTTATTTCCAAGAGACCTGAGAGCTGAAAGCTAGATCAGAACATTTTAGAATGTCGTTTTCCATGCATCTCAGTTACTCCCACTGGATGCAGTTCTGTGATAATACTTTTACTTGGAAACTTTTTAATGTTCTGTTTTGGCTAAGCAAAAACACAAGCGTAACTGAAGTGGTACAGCTATGTGCCAGAAGAATGTACACAACTTAATCCAATTCTTCTGAAGCTTCTCCTGCTGACTTAGAGGGCTTCCAATGAAGACTTTAATATGCAATTGTCATAGATAATAGTTGTCATGCCTCTCTCCTTCAGATATTTTTTTGCGGGGGGGGGGGGTCCAAATTATGCTGTAAACCAATTATAACCCTACTGTGTTTTCCCACTGCTTCTTTGGCCTTTGTTTTCTGCTAGGGCCTTTCCTGATTTTCACTATTTTCAGGTCGAATTCAATCACATACTGGACAATTCAGCTTGTGCAATTATAGTTGATCTGGAAGCCTTGTGCAATCAATCCACTTCCCCAAAAGAATGGTCTTTTTGAGATAAGGAAAGTGCACTGGAAAATGAACTAGAAAATGGATCAGAATGAATACGCATTGAATGATTAATGTTGCCGTGTTTGGCTGTAAACAAATTAGGAAGCATGCTCAATAAACAGGTTGTCTGAAAGCACCCTTACTGTCAAAACCACAGTCTAGTTAAAAAGAAGGAATCACTGCAAAATTTCTCAAGTCCCAAGCAAATCAGTGTGATGCAGCAAAATTGGTGCAACCTAAGTACCTGAATGGGAGACAGTTTTGAAAATGAATGTATGAAACCTTGCTTTCTACAGAAGAAACAGAAGAGAAGATTATTGGTTTGTCTTTGTTTTTATTATGTATTTTCTTTTTTATATATATTGTGATTTTATGTTGCAAACTGCCCTGAGATCCATGGGTATATGGCAGTATACAAAATAATAATAATGATGATGATGATGATGATGATGATGATGATGATGATGATATTGTCAGTACCCAAATTAGAAGGTGGCAAAAGAGGGCACAGTCCGCTTACATTTTTTGGTGGATATTTATCAGGGGGGGGGGAGCCAAGGGGCTGGGGGGGCAGAGCAAGATGTAACTTAAATTGGGGGAGTTAGGGCTGAGGTCTATGGATTTCATTCCACTTGCAGGACTCATTAGTTGCATTGGGTGCAATGATACTTTCTACCACTAGGTATCCAAGGAGTTTAAAGTGGTATACATGTCCACCTTCCCACTACATCATAACAACCCTGTGGTTTTGCAGAGAGAGAGAACTGGAAAATTGCCACCACTTGCTGAAGTAGCAGCAGCCAGTATAAACCCTGGTGTTCCACACAAAGGGCGTTATTTAACTTCTCTCTTTCCTTCAGCTCTCCACTGTATATAATTTCTTTTCCAGCTAAAGCAGTTCTAGATCATCAATTTCTGGTGTTCTGTAAAACCAAGCTGAAATCTTTCAGAAGGCTATATCTGAAGAATATCATGGAAAGATAGCGGTCTCTGGCATTTTGCACATGTCACCAGTGGTGGACACATGCGTCTCCTCTTCAGATTCATTGGGAAGTTTCTTGCTTGAGTAAGCAGCAGTAAATTTGGTCCAGAGGCTGAAGGAAGTGTATTATAGTGAAATTTGAAGATATAGGGAAAGAGTGCCAATAAGACCCAAATGCTTCAGGATTCTTTTAAGGTGAAATGCAGATGCAGACAATGGCTCAGGGAGTGTTGTTGAACGTTCAAAATAGACAGGAAATGGGGGAGGGCTGAGCAAAACACTAAAACAGCTGGAGAGGAGTGGAGGTTTGATAGAGGAGCAGTGAAAATAATTAATCTTTAAAAGATATTTGCAGCGCCCAGGGCTCAGTTTGCTCAACATCAAGGTAAAGCAAGTTCTGTGCCAAGAACAGCTGAACTCTGTAGCCTATTTAAAGCACGTGCATTCAGCATATTTGCATAGTTTTGCTTTTGTTAGCTGCAATGAAGGGTTTGAACCATGCAGGTCATGGGATGCCTGCCTGCTAACCATGGGAAGTATTGCTCACTCCTTTCTCTAGCTTGACATTTCATCTAGGCATTGGTTACACATAGAATCGTAGAATTGTAGAGTTGGAAGGGACCCTAAGGGTCATCTAGCCTAACCCCCAGCAATGCAGGAATCTCGACCAAAGTATCCAAGAGAGATGGCCATCCAAGCTTTGCTTAAAACCTCCAATATAAGGAGAGTCCACCACCTTCTGAGAAAGTCCGTGTAACCATTTTTATTTTGTAAAATAACTTTACAACTGGGCCCCAATACATATGCATTTAATCATAACCATTCACACACACACCCTACACATGTAGTAACATCTTTGATTGCAACAGTGAAAATGTTGTGACCACACTAGAAGCAGGAAACCATCAAGCATAAACTTCTTCATGAAAATTAACATTATAGTGCGGATTTCTCCTAATATACACATTTTTGTATGCAGCTTTGCTCAATAAGCATTTTTGCAGTGAAATTCCCCTAATCTAATGCCTTTCGTATGCTATTTTCACTAACAAATGCATTCTCATGTACACCGTACCTTAGAATATGCAAATTGCTGCAAATTGCTTGGCTGGAGAACTGCATTGCAAAATTCAGGGGAAGTGTGAATTTCAGAGATTGGCTGTATTTTGGTTCGCATATTGTTTTGGAAAGTGTGAATTAGCCGGGTTCATATTTAGAAGTGAGCTGAATCTCCCCAATCCCCTAGGTAAGTTTATTTTTATAGTCATGGAATGAGAACTCACGCCTGCCTCATCACTGAACAGGACGTGGAGCCTCCATTTTCTCTTTCCTTCTCTGGTACGTTGCATCACTGATCTCATTCCTCCTGTAGGAAACAAAGGGATTTAGAGAAATGGAAGCAATACATCAAGATGAGATCACTTTTTTGAAAAAGCAGGAACATCTGTTAATTCCAAGTAGTGCAATGCTTGGATACATCAGCCAAGAAGTCATAGTCTCTGCTAAGCATTACTAGAAGGTGATACTTTGATCAACAGGAAAGTTGAAGGTAATAAGATGTATGAATAACAGAAACTTTCTGGTGTGAACCAGGATAGCAACTGCTTTTGCTCAGCAGCAAAGAAATGACTTTGCGGCTGTTGAACCTCTGTTTGACTACACTGGTGGGTTAGCTTTTTGTGTACAGTTCTGCGTTTCATTTATGGATGGGATGTAACCGGGTCAAAACCTTCACCTGCCAAGATGTTTGAGAGAAACATTGTGTTGATGGTTGCAAGCCAATGCAAATGACTAATGGTTTAATTTTGCTCTTAACCTGGCTTGTATTTTTTGTTGTGCCTCCACCTTCCGAAGTAGGGATAAGCTGTTTGTATTCATGAAATACCGTATTTTTGCTTGTATAAGACATGGGGATTTTTTACCCAAAAATTAGGTTTAAAATCTTATACACGGGTAGTGCTAAGGGATGTTTTCTTACTTTGGAGTCCCACAAAATAGGGATAATCTTATACATGGGGGCATCTTGTAGACAGAAAAATATGGTACTCTCCCTATTAGATATGAGTGGTGGAGAGAGATATTCTTGCACTTTGACGTTTTTGTCCTCAAAGTGATTCCCAGTCTTCATATAAATGTTCTCAAGAGTGTGGGGTTTAATTTGTATGACTATCTCTTCAAGGACTTGGAAATATCAAAGTTTTGTTTGTTTCTACTAGATGCTTTCCCATATATGTTATGGGGCTGCATCTTCCTTAGCGTTTGTAGCAGGAGAAGCCAAGATAATCCAAAAGGCTCCTATAATATTTGCTAGAAATTGTTGACTGCACAGTGAATCATTATGGATTCTGCAGAGATGGGCACCTGTATGCATTCCCCTATGGAGACGTGGGTGACTCTGTGGGTTAAACCACAGAGCCTAGGACTTGCTGATCAGAAGGTCAGCGGTTCGAATCCCTGCGACGGGGTGAGCTCCCGTTGCTCAGTCCCAGCTCCTGCCAACCTAGCAGTTCGAAAGCATGCAGTGCAAGTAGATAAATAGGTACCGCTCCAGCGGGAAGGTAAACGGCATTTCTGTGCGCTGCTCTGGTTTGCCAGAAGCGGCTTAGTCATGCTGGCCACATGACTTGGAAGCTGTACACTGGCTTCCTCGGGCAATAAAGTGAGATGAGCGCCACAACCCCAGAGTCGTCCACAACTGGACCTAATGGTCAGGGGTCCCTTTACCCTTTACCTTTATGCATTCCTCTATTGCAGGCATGGAGAATTTCTGACGAGAGGACTAAATATGACCCTGCTCAGGACTGTCTTTTCAGTCCTCAGGACCAGGGCAACCCCATCTCCTCAGACCTCCACCACCCCTGTCTCCTCTGCATTCTCCTTGAATGTTTTTGGCTGGCTCAAATGTGCCCTTGAACTATGAACACACCTCTGCTTGCCTGGAAGAAGGTGTGTGTGGCTTTTGCGCGGGTGCAATGTATCTTGTTGTACAAAGGTTAAGACTCGTATCTGTTTGTCTAGCCACTTTTACCTCTGACCCCACTCACCAGTGACATATGGCCCCTGTAAGGTTGCCCATGGTGAAAAGTGCTGTTGGGGGGTGGGGAATGTTTTCCCACTCTCGTCTTACAGGGGAAATAGCAGCTCCCAGCAGATGACATTTAGACTCGGAAAACAGCATGGGGATTAACCCCAGTGCCTTGACTTCAATCACATCCCTTTTTCCAGCATGACAGTTTAACTTTCTAAAAAGCTGCAGACTGCTTCAGAAGTCAGGGAACTCTCCATCGATGGAAGTTTTTAAGCCGGGGTTGGATGGCCACCTATCAAGAATACTACAGTGGTACCTCGGGTTACAGGCGCTTCAGGTTACATACGCTTCAGGTTACAGACTCCACTAACCCAGAAATATTACCTCAGGTTAAGAACTTTGCTTCAGGATGAGAACAGAAATCACGTGGCGGTGGCGCAGCGGCAGCAGGAGGCCCCATTAGCTAATGTGGTGCTTCAGGTTAAGAGCAGATCTCCAGAATGAATTAAGTTCTTAACTCATAGATAGATAGATTTCCTGTTTGGACTACAGCTCCCATCAGCCCTGGCTAATTGGGGTTGATGGGAGATGTAGTCCAAAATACCTGTAGGGCACCAGCATGAGGGGTGTCTGTAGACTAGCTGATGTACTTCCAACTCACTCATTCAAAGTACACAGCTTCCCCCAAAGAATCCTGGGAACTGTAGTTTTATTAACTGTGCTTGCACTTTTATCCCTGTGAGGGAGTAAACTGCAATCCCCAAGATTCTTGGGGGAAGCCATGTGATTTAAATGTATAAGAGCATAAGAAGGACACAAGAAGAGCCACTGGTTTAGCCATTGGTCTATCGAGTCCAGCATCTTGTTAGTGACCAACCAGATGCCAGAGGAAAGCCTGAAGGCAGCAGATAAGCTCAAGAGCACTCTCTTCTGCTATAGTTTCCAGGAACTGGTATTCAGAAGCATTACTGCCTCTGACTGTGGAGGCAGAGCATAGCCATCCTGGCTAGCAATCTTCTCCATGAATTTGTCTAATCCTCTTTTAAAGCCATCCAAGTTCTCCATCACTGCCTCTTGTGGGAACGGAGCCCATGAAGAAGGAATTTGTTTTGCCTGCCCTGAATCTCCCAACCTTAAGTATCAGTGGATGCCAAAAGTTCTAGCATTATGAGAGAAAGTTAAATACTTTTCTTAATAATAATAATAACAACAATAATAAATTATTTATATCCTACCCTTCCCAGCTGAAGCCGGGCTCAGAGCGGCTAACAACAGTAAAAATAGCACAGTTTACTTAAAATCACAATCAATTAATTGAAATACATTATAAAATCAATTCATTCTAAAATCAATTCAGTGTCAAATTGATGGCAACCATTGGGCTAGAGTTCTGTGAAGATTGCCAAAGGTGGGAGTCAGGCTGTGCCCTGGCCAAAGGCCTGGTGGAACAGCTCTGTCTTGCAGGCCCTGCGGAAAGATGTCAAGTCCTGCAGGGCCCTAGTCTCTTGTGACAGAGTGTTCCACCAGATCGGGGCCACAGCCAAAAAAGCCCTGGCTCTGCTTGAGGCCAGACTAACCTCCCTGTGGCCCGGGATCTCCAAGATGTTTTCATTTGAAGACCCTAAGGTCCTCTGTGGGACATACCAGGAGACATGGTCTCGTGTTTACAAGGGCCCTAGGCCATATAGGGCTTTAAAGGTTAAAACCACTATCCACTTTCTCCATGCACAACACAATTTTATAAACTTCTATCATGCCCCCTCTTATTTGCCTTTTTTTCTAAATTAAAGAGGTCCAACTGCTGCAACCCTTCCTCCTAGTGTCACTGCCACATTCCCAGGGTGGATGCGATGAAGGTGGCAAGATGAAAAAGCAGAAAGGTTTTCTGCACCTTCAGTGATGACTAGAAAAGGCAATTTTGGCAGGTATAGGCTGTCATGCAAGCTGCACCTATTCAATTTCTTTCTGGAACCTCTGAGAATCAGTAAACTGGTTCAAGAGACAGGGCTGGACACAGAGGACTCAGCTACATTAGTAAAGATGCAGCAATTTGAATGCGCTATAAACATGCAACACCAGATGGTGCCAGAGAGCAGGAAAATATAAAACGTGGTTTTTCCATAGAAATTTCTTTCTTTTGTTATAATGATCTAATTTCTGACTTATTTATAGCATTTCCCCCCATGTCTAGATGCTCTCAGGTGAAAATGTAGATGTGGGAAATCTTTACTATTCTAGACTTTTAAAAAGGCTTGATATTTGATGTTTATTTCTGTTTACTGTTTTTTCTTTGTACTTTCAAGTCTTAATAACAATAAAGGATATAGTCTAAAAGTTTGCCAAAGGAGAAGGAATAGGTAGGGAGACAGAAGGGAAACTGCAAGAGAAAAGTATCATGAAGTGGAAGTCAAGGAAATGTTAGAGGCAGGGGGATAAAACTTTTGAGAATAGGCAGGAAAAGGTAAAAATAAACATATTTTAAATAACAAATGCAAAAGCAGTGGGACACTGTAAAAATATCAGTAGCATATAAGTCGAAACTAAATTCAAAGGGCTAAGCAAAAGAACAGTGAGCCTCTTTGGGGAGAGTTCTACAGGAGCCTTGAACTTTTCCCTGGTTACCTTCAAATATAACTACCCAGAGAAAAGTCCCTAAGACTGATCTCAGCACTGGAGCAAAATTGGTGGGGGAGAAGGATGTTGAGGTCCAGGGCCACATAGTCTTCAAAAGTTAAAACCAGCACATTGAATGCTGCTCTGAAATGAACCAGCAGCCAGTCACGCTGCTGCTTATGATGGGGTCAGATGTTCTGGTCAACAATCTAGCAGCTATTCTGGGGATGCTAAAGTACAGTGGTACCTTGGGTTACATATGCTTCAGGTTACATACGCTTCAGGTTACAGACTCTGCTAACCCAGAAATTTTACCTCAGGTTAAGAACTTTGCTTCAGGATGAGAACAGAAATCGGGCTCCGGCAGCACAGCAGCAGCAGGAGGCCCCATTAGCTAAAGTGGTACCTCAGGTTAAGAACAGTTTCAGGGTTAAGAAGAGACCTCCGGAATGAATTAAGTACTTAACCCGAGGTACCACTGTATCCAATTTGGGCTGATATTGCTGCCAAACTCTTATCTAGGATATAAAATTACCTGTGAGCAAGATTTCTTTCTAATTCTCCACTGCAACTGTATAATAATATACTGTAATAATAATAATAATAATAATAATAATAATAATGTGCAGTCATTTTTATTGTGCGACCACTATGGTACCATGGAAGGAAATGTGCGAAAAGGTTAGTATAGCCCTCTTTGGCTTGTTCTAATTTGCAGTGCTTTGGCTCAGAAAGAAGAGAAACACTTCTTTCATCATGCTGACAATTTCCGTGCTCTCTCTGGATGCTGCTGCATGTGTAAAAGATGAAGCATTAAAGTCCTTCAGCCTCTTTATAGAGAACATCAATTAATCGCTTAGGGTGCTCCAAGAAACAGGAAATGTAAGTGATGTTGGCAAAAGTCAGCAGCAGTAATCCCAAACATCTGAAGTTCTTTTGTGGGAAGGCTCAGGAATCCTCCAGGGGACATCTGAATTAGTAAACACAGCTCAGCTAAACTCAGATGTTCGATAGTTTAATGGTTACATCATTTAAACGATAAATTGCCTTTATCTTCTAAATTTATACGGTGCTCACCAACAGATAGTGATTTATGTGACACCCTTCTGCTCCGTGGATCAGTTCCCATAATAGCAGCCAGAGTTTTGCAGTGCTAAATGTGTTTTTTTTTTTAAAAAAAAGGCTTGTGCTTAGTTCTTAGCTCCCAAATGACAAATGTAGGTTAAACATCTTAAAAATATAGCATGCATTCCACCCCCGCCCCACTATTCATAGGGTGCCTATAGATGTATTTCTTTAGCAGTAGAGAGAAAAATGTCTGCTGGAAGTTTAGGGATGGATGAGTTGTTGTATAGCTGAACAAGCTGCTCCATAACTCCATAAATCTGGAATACAAAACCACTGGAGGCTTCCTATGGCAGTCTGTGAAGTTAAGGGGTGTCTTGTCCATCTCTAAACTACCAGCAGGCAACCGTATCTCGAATGCTGCTAAAGTTGTAAATAACCCTCCTGCCAGTTTTTCATATGTTGAACGAAATGTTGGGAGGGGTGGGGAAGGAAAGTTTGAAGAACCCATTTGTCAAATAGGTTGGATTCAGCTGCACAGCAGATAGAACAGCAGAAGGTTCCAATCCACCATTGGGCTAAGACAGGGGTAGGGAATCTTTTTTTAAACCACATGCCAGCAGTGGGCAGGGTCATTGGCAAAAGTGGTGGGTGGAACCAGAGTTGTGACAAGTTACAAGAAAGGAGATTCCGATTAAACACCAGCAAAAACTTTCTCATAGTAAGAGCTGTTTGACAGTGGAACAATCTCCCTTGGGAGATGGTGGACTCTCCTTCCTTGAAGGTTTTCAAGCAGTGTTTGGATGGCCATCTATCTTGGATGCTTTAGGTGAGACTCCCACATTGCAGGGGTTGAACCAGATGACCCTCAAGTCCCTTTCAACTGTGATTCTATGATTCTATAACTCTTACATTTGCCTGGTGTTGTGTAGCATCTGTAAGCAAGACATCAACCTTGGAAACTGCCCACCCATCAGAAACGATCGTGCCAATTCATTCATCATCAAGCCACTGTGGCTTTTGCTAGGGGGAAATCACAACAGTGAACATGCAATTTCAGTTGACTTTGGGGGAGCCACTGGAAGCATCCATTGGGTTGAGCTATTTCAATTGCTTTTGTTTGATTTGCTCATTGCAAACAGCTGGAAGTCTGTAAATTTTGATGATAAACCTGATTTGCAATGGGAGCTGAATAATTTTGATTGCAACTGTGGGGGAGAGAGAGAGACTCCTCTCTTGTCCAGTTTGTCAATGTATTTCGTAAGATAGCACCCCATCTTTGATTCAGTTGGTAGTTTCCATTTGATAAGGTGCTCCTTTCAACCCAACTCAGAATTGCACATATATACATTTGCTGCATTACAACTCTTTGATTCATTCAGATGCTCCATATTAACCATAGGTTACTAGGCCAATATGTTGCTCTCTAGATGTTGTGAACTACAACCCACATCAACATCCCTGACCATCGGCCATGTGGATCGAGGCTGATTCAAGTTGTAATCCAAAACATCTGCAGGGCACCATGCTGGCTGCCCTGGCCATAAGTAATGCTGACAGCTTCCACATATCATATCTGAACTCATTTAAATTCTTTTTTGGAAGGAGGTTTAGCCATCCCTCTCACATGCATGTAGGTCTCAGAATTTTCAGTTAAGAATCTTATGACAGAAATCAGCAGATCTCACTTTCTTCTCACTGAGAAAGATTGTTCAGAGCTGGAAGAGTAAGAATGTTAAAAATTCAGAATTTCTAAAAGTCCTTAGCCAAGCTTTTATAATGAAATGGTACGTCATTCCTTGGTGATTATATTCAGATGTATGATTTTTCTAGGAAGACAGTGAGGTAAACCAGGTGGAGGTTGTTAAAACAAAAACTTTTAGAGTAGATATGTGTCTATAGAGGGAAAGATGCTCTTAGCTATATAAAAGCTACAGAAGAGGTCAAAATGTCATCCAAGGTTTATTTATGTGGAATATAAAATAGTACTGTATCATAAACCAGAACAATACAGGAGATGCTAATTCAAATTCTGGATGTGATATTTGCAGCAAGCCACAGACCATTTTATGTTTACCACTTGAAAAGTTCTATATGGTCATTAAAGTAGATAATCTCTTGTTTTGAAATAATGAGTCATGTATATTTCTCCTTGTAACTCCCTGTGACTCCCTCCCCCGCCCCCGTGTCAGACATTTTGAACCTGAATTAGCCACTGCATTTGATATTGTATGTATGTGTAGCTGGAGGTGGGGGAGAGAGATTCAGACGTATAAACTACATGAAAGTGCTCCCCAGTGACTGATCACATTTCACTGGGAACTGCTGTGTGGGATTAGGAGGCGTACTGCAGAAACCCAGAAGGGCAGAAAAAAAACAACTGTGCATCCTTGTGTCCTGAGGCAATGTCTGACAGTCCATTCTAGACTTCCCTGAGCCCAGAAGCACAACCTAGCAGCATTTGAGACTCAATTTATTAATGAGCCCTTCCGAAATGTGAGAGACTTAAATATTTACAGCTAGGTTTGATAGCTGCAGCCCTTGGGGGTGGGCTGGGGGTCTCTGATGCTGTTGCTATACCTCCATAGAAGAAAAAGCATTATAATATAATAAAAAGCATTATTATTATTATTATTATTATTATTATATTAATCCCCTTCTATGCAATTGTCTCAAGGTGATGTATGATGTACAATAAAAACAGCAAAAACAATTAAACACATGCAAACAACACATACATTTAAAACAAAACTAAAACCACACAAAATATACACTCCTGGCAAAGACCCAATTATCCAGCTGAGAAAATCTGTTGGAACAAAAAATATGTTCAGATGTTTCCAGAAAATACAGTTGTATTTTGAAAGGAATTCTATTCCACAGGATAGGGGCAGCTACACTAGAAGCCCTACTTTGAGTTAATGCTGAGTAACCATCTGAGCTTGTCTAGGAACCATTAGATCAGGTGACAGCATCATCTCTGCGACAGCTCCAGGCTGACACAAGGATCTGCATATATTCTACCTTCTGGCCCTCCCAGGCTATAGCCTGTTAGGATTTTCCCCTTAATCCTTCTATTTCACAGGATAGAAATGGAAAACAGTGTTTTCTGGAAATATATTGAATCTGTAGATGATCTTTATAAAGAATCCTTTCTTTAAATCAGAGACAAGGAACCTGCAACCTTCGAAATGTTGATGGACTCCAACTCACATCTGCCACAGCCAGCACTGTCAATGGTCAGGACCTTAGTCCTACAACATCTGGAGAGCTATAAGTTAGCCTGCCCCATACATGCCAACTCCTAGGGCCCAAGGCAGTTTTTTTAAAAAGGGGGGGCCAGGCCCCCTCAGTGTTCAGAGGGTGTTCAGCTCTGCCCCTGGCTCCTCATAATATCACTACATAGGGTTGGGCTCCCTCAATCAACTTGTGAGGCTGGCTCCTGCTCTGCCCTGCCTTAAATATTATTATAGCCACAGTGTTCTGTTGTTTGATCCAAAGAGAAGGTCGCATGTGAGGTTTTATCTATGTGTCAGCTAATGTTAAACCATAGATAACTTAATTGTATTCTTTTTTCCGCAAACCAACTTTGGTTGCATATTGAATCTTTTCCACCCACCAATGAAACTAAACATTTTTTTCCATCTCTGGCAGAGCTTCTGGTTCTGTCTGGGAGATCTTCTAGGACAGTAGAGCACAAAAGCAGCAGGGTTTGTCATGAGAGGAGAAATGTGAGAAAAAGTCTTCTAAATCTTGTATTTCCTGTGCAGCTTGCCTCTGCACCCCATAATTCCTATTCAAACTGTACATTTGCATTTGTAAATGAGCTTCTTATAAATACAGTGGTGCCTCGCAAGACGAAATTAATCCATTCCGTGAGGCTCTTTGCATAGCGGTTTTTTCGTCTTGCGAAGCAAGCCCATTGACAGCTTAGCGGATTAGCGCTATTAGCGGTTTAGCGGCTTTTAGCGATCAGCTGTTAAGCGGCTTATCAGCGGATCAGCTGATAAGCGGCTTAACGGCTTAGGAAAAGGGGGGGAAAGGGGGGGAACCGCAGGAACTCGCAAGACATTTTCGTCTTGCGAAGCAAGCCCATAGGGAAATTCGTTTTGCGAAGCGCCTCCAAAATGGAAAACCCTTTCATCTAGCGGGTTTTCCGTCTTGCGAGGCGTTCGTCTTGCGGGGCACCACTGTATTCTATAAGAAATTTCAGGGGAAATGACCTTCTACTTTTGGAGAAGGTGTGGCAGGAACCATTATATGCATATGTGATACTGGAATGTTTCAGGCTATTTTTTAAAAAACAATGGAAGACCAGTAGCATCACCATTCTCTTCAGATGCTCTTTATACCCTTTATTAGAAATGATTCCAGATGCAATTATCCCAAGTAAACTGAGACAATTGCAAGAGGAATGACACAGTTGCTATATTTAATGCTAACCCAGAGCCTTGAAATCATTAAAGGTTTCAGCTGACAATGTCTTGTTTCTTAAAATATATGAAAAATGAACCTTGGCTTCACATAATAATAACCAAACCCATGACAAAAGCACAGTGTAACAAAACGTTATTCTGTGTGTGCAGTCGGAGAAGATCTGGAATTTGTAAGCAGTAGCTTGGTTGAGTTCCCGCCTTTAAAGCAAAGGCTGAATTGCTCAGTTATGGATGAGAACAATGGTGGCTTTTGAAAGAACGGCGTGTGGAACATTGGCTTTTATGTAGCGCAAGATGCAAGTCTAAAGTGGCTGAGGAGCTGGGCCAGTTCTCTGCATTGTGTAAATTTCAGCTTCAAGCTTGCAGAAAGCAGACCACTGTAATGGCTCCAGTCCCATGCTAATCTAAGACAGGCGAGAGACAAGAGTTCCCCTTCACACACATGGCGCTGTGTTTAAAAAGGGTGCCTGGGTTATAAAGCACATTGAATAGATTCCATTTGGCTGGGTGGAAAAGCCTACTCTTTTGTTTTCCCTTTTGTTTGTCACATGAAGGTTTTAATTAAAGGCAATCTTTGGATCCAAGTCCTACCGCTGGTGATGTCTGTCCAGCTTCCTTATGCTAAAAGATGCATGATGCAACGTTTTGATGGAGTGGGAAGTCACTTGGAACACTGAAAATATAAAATACAGAAGAGCAACAGAAGTACATTGTTGAGTTGACTGACCAAAATAACATTGCATCTGCTGAACCGTTTAATGTGTGCCTTAGTGGAAAATCTCAAATGTGTAGGTGGGCATACAGCACAAAGGATATAGAGGCAACAGTCAAAGAGCGCTCAGAACATTCAGTCATTCCAGCAAATGTTGAATGGGGATCAAAGTTGTATGAGGACACCATTAATGGCAAAACCTCCTCATTATATAAGATAAAGAAGGTCAACCAAAGAATATTAAATATGTACAGCACTGGGAAACCTTTATTACTATTTGCAATACTAGAGCACATTCCTCGAAAGATGGGAGAAATTTATGTTGTCAACTGCATACTTACTAAATGAAATGTAACTGTATAGATTGTTGTGCTAAATATATGGAACTAAAATGATTCGTTAACAAAAGAGATGTGAAATGGTTTATTATTTGCAGTCGTATCTTAAGGGGAATTTTTTAAAAAGTTTATATTTTTTGTACTTTTTTGTTGAAACAGTAATGTGTGTAATTTTTTACACAACAGCAAAAAGGCTTCCCCCACTTTTGAGCATTTGAATATTGCAGCTGGCTCTCTAAATTTGTAATATCTCTCTCTCTCTCTCTCTCTCTCTCTCTCTCTCTCTCTCTCTCGTATGTGAGTGGGGAACATTTACATCTGTCTCAGCATGCAAAGAATACTCACGGTCACTTAGGGGGAAATGTGACTGGATCTGGGGGAAATGTGACTGGATCTCCCCAAGTTTTTATTGTTTCTTAGAAACAGAAATTGGGGCTAGCATTATCCAGCTGTACTATTTACCCAATCTATACCTTCTACCATTCCACAAAGCTGCTGTTTGCCTCACCGGGGAAGGCATATATAATGGTGCAAACAACAATCTGGGAAAGGGCAATTTAAAACGGAAACACCAGGAAATCATTAATTTCCTGCCTAATGCGCTGTTTAGTCTTGAGTGTGGATTAGTTGCCCTTTTTACGCCCTTTAACTTGTCTGCTTTTTTCACAGTAAGTGGTGATTCTAACTGATGAAGCTAGCATTCCAATTTGTATTTAGTGATCAGAGCAGCACTGAGTTCCAGAAGCTTAAGGACTTACGGTAATGTAGTAGTTTGCATGGTAATTTTGGGGGTGCTGGAGTATTTGAAAATGTTCTTCCACAATACAAAAACAGACCCATTTTAGATCTGGCTCCAGAGTTGTCTGGGTCTGATTCAAAGGGCAGGGAAAGAAATCAAGATCTATGTCCTAGTTTTGGATCCCACACTGTATTTGCTGCAAAACTGATTAACTGAAAGTTAATGTTTCTGTGCTGTGGAGTTATGAAAAATGCAGCAGGAATCAATGTTGCAATTCTCTTGCATACACTTTTGGGATATCTTTGGGGTTTGACATACAGTTTATGACAAAATTCACTTATATATTTAAGTTGGTAGACACAAACACATCCCAGCATTGCCAAGAATGAAGACCATAGTTGTTTTTGAAATATTTGTTAACTCCAAGGTTGCATTTCTGTTCTTTGTTAGTCCTGTGATGTCTGCAGAAGCCATTTGGGTCAGACTCCTGGCAAGAAATATCCAGACCTTCATAGTATACATTGCTCCATTGCTTTCACTGGACACTTACCAGGCCCAAACAGAGGCATTCAGGGAAAACTATCCTTCACCTACCGCCTGGTGGGAGCAGAAGTTTTGTCTGGCAGCATAGCTGGGTTTGAAAACAGGGAGGTCAACTTGGGGATTCATTGTAGGAAGCTAAACTGCTGTTGAACCTGGAACAGGGGAATCAATGTGTGTTTGTAAAAAATGTAAAAGGGCACTCTACTCATCCATACCATTTATCCATTGTGACAGCCAACATATGGGTGTGTTATGAGCTAAAACCTTTTGAAATAGTTTAACAGACATGTGTTTCCCCAAGGAATTCTGGGAACTCTTGTTTTCTTAGGGCCCTCACAATGAACTACATTTCTCAATATTTTTATTTTTTTTAGTGTAAACATGCTCTCAGATTCCTAGTTGACAAGTGCCACCTTTATAGATTTGCATGGGTTGTAATCCAGCACATAGTTAAAGTCATAACTGACTGAGAGTCACTGGAAACTTTCTGCAGTCATGTGTTATATAGGGAGGTCTTTGACTGAGATTCTATTTTGTATTTGTGTAATGTAGCTCTTATTTGGATACCACCTCTTTCTTTGTCTCCATTCATTGCATTTGGTCAAGAATTGATGCTTTGGACATTGAATCAAAACTTGTAGGCATATCCCACAAAGCTAACATGTCATTCAGATGGCCATTTATTGCACTGTGATAACCAGTTCATAAGACTGAGCTGATGGCATCATCTCTGGAACAGCTAGCAAACAGCATACTCCTACATCCAAAGACTTGCTGGAGTTTCTTGAACTCCTTTATGCTCCTTTCCTCTGTTTTTGGCTTTAGTATTTTCTTCCGAATGATATTTCAAGCAAACTGTTGGAAAGACATTCCATGAAAATTATGTAAAGGTCAGTTCTGCTCTCTCAGATCCTTGCTCTTGAGTCTTGCCTTCACATGATGAAGTGATGTCCCACATTACCTCATCTTTTAACCTACTTTTACATAAAATTGGAAACCTGTTCCTGGAAAGTACACATGCAGCTATATGGAGCATGAGAACATAAGAAAAGCCCTGCTGGATCAGGTCAAAGGCATATTTAATCTAGCATGCTTTTCTCACAGCCTTTGGGAAGTTCACAAGCATGGCCTGAGCTCATCCACTCTCCTCATTTGTGGTTCAGAGTTACTTGTTTCAGAGACAAAAAGCCAAGATACCAACACCTCTCTGATCTCGTTCTTCTCTGCTTCATCCATTTGTTATCAATGCCGGAAAGGACAGCTATCCATTTTTGGCCAAATCTTCACCACCTGGCAATCATTTTTTACAAGGACTTTGAAGAAGGCTTTATTCTGCTACAACTGGGATGAGGAACCTCTGGCCCTCCAGATGCTGTTTGACAAATTTCCCATTATTCCCGGCTATTGACTATGCTGGCTGAGACTGATAGGAGTTGAATTCCAATAACATATGGACAAACAAAGATTTCCCATCCCTGTCCTAGAGCTTTTCATTTTCTTTCAGAGTACAGAAGGCTAAAGCAAACATTTAGAGCATGATGCTGGTACTGCTAGGTCACCTGAATAATATTTGGCCCCAATTATCCTGCGTGAAGCCTGAAAAATGACTTTGTCAACTTGCAAAAGCCTCTCTGTGGTGAAATGTAAGAACTGCCTGATCTTGAGCTATTGCTTGTCCATGCTAATATGAGAAAACAACATTATGATGTTTGGAATGATTGTTATATAGTGTATTCTGCAAAAGTGCACATATACAGTGGTACCTCGGGTTACATACGCTTCAGGTTACATATGCTTCAGGTTACAGACTCCGCTAACCCAGAAATAGTACCTCGGGTTAAGAATTTTGCTTCAGAATGAGAACAGAAATCATGCTCCGGCGGCGCGGCAGCAGCGGGAGGCCCCATTAGCTAAAGTGGTGCTTCAGGTTAAGAACAGTTTTAGGTTAAGAACGGACCTCCGGAACAAATTGAGTACTTAACCCGAGGTACCACTGTATTGGACATTTCTTCCCATATTCCATTGTGAATGGAAATTTTGAACGCAGGCCCCAAGGTTACTGTTTCAAATCCCCAGGCAGCCACAAACTGTGCTTTATGATCTTGAGCCTGGAAGTAAGCCCATTTAAATTCAATAGGACTTAATTCATAATAGGATTGCACCGTGCAGATATTTTAACATTTTAACAAAAAAACAGTGTCTTGATTATTTAAGCATTTTATCTGTGTGAAAATGAGGCAGACTACTACGCACTCTATAATATAAAGAAAACCACATCATCTATGTTCCTCCTTGGTTTCAACAGCAAATATTAAGTGTCTTGGTAAGTCCGCACAGAGAGATATAACCGTTTGTTATTTTTTATTATCAGATGGGTGACAAACCAGAAACAAAGCAATGTCACATTGATATTTCTATTTCCAAGCATTTTTGTGTGAGAGAATATTCCCACCAACATCAAATGCTGGGTACTTTCTGATGATATTTGTGGTTTGATTTTAATATAAGATGCTAGATCTGATTTATTTCCTTTCTGAACATTGGAATGCACCCACAGAGTGGAGCAGGGAGCATGAATCTGATTAAAATATGACCTCAGAAAGGATTTCTGCTGTAAGGAATGTTCTCCTTATGCTTTGGGTGTTGTGGTTAGTGATGAGCTTTGGCACTGAATCAAGAGGGGAAAATGGGTTCAAGTGAGATGATGCTGATTTATCAATATGCATATTCAATATGAAAACAAATAAAGTGCCAATCAGATAACAGTCCCCTGGATCTAACGGAGCAATTCAGCCAGGAATAAGGTTCAGAACCTATGGCCCTCCAGACTGACTCCATTTCTGATCATTGCCCGTGTTGGCTGGGGTTAATGGGAGCTGGATTCCAAAGATATCTGGAAGAATACATGTCCTTGATCCCTGAGCTAGAAAGCACTTATTCCTCCTATTAGAGTAATAACAAAATACTTCTTGTTATGCTGAAGACCTGTCAATCAAGAAGTGTTCTTAAGCACTTTAATGATGATTTATCAAGCCATGCGTTTCCCTCAACATCCGGAGGATTTCAGTATGACATGTAGCACAAATATGTATTAAGACTGAGTCAAAAGGTGGGGTTCTTTTTAGGGAAACTGTTGTCTTGAAATTGGTGGGTTTCAGTAGGCAAAGGGTTACACAAAACTGCCTCACCTTTTTCAGTTGCTGTTGCCTCTGCCTGTGTCATTGGTCCAGAGAGTCTAAAATTACCTAAGTCTGCTACTGATTTCTCAAGCCTTTATCTGAATGAAGTTTGTATGGGAAAGGGTTAGTGTGAACTGGCATGTCCACAGCTATAGCTACAACCATTCTGGCAGGATGCACCTTCTAGAGCATTCGGTGTTATTTTCTTTTGGCCCAGAGGGGATCCTGAGTTATGGAACCAACGCCTAACACAATATGTGAACTCTATTAAGCATATATGCATGTGTCCTGCTTTTAAATTATACTGTTGGTTGGGGAGGGGGGCCCTGACTCTCAGGCCAGTAGACTGGTGGATTAAACTAAATCCAGCCAGGAGAATTTTAAAAAAAGCATTTGGAACTTTAAAAGGCATGTCTGAAGCCAGGCTATAAGCCTTTATAAATGAATGGTATGTATCCTCTCCATCCCTGTTCTTGGAACTGGAACTAAGATTCTTGGTTTGTGTAGTAAATACACGCAATGGGTTATCTATTGAAAGGGTGTTGAAAAGCAAGTGGAGCATCTACAGCTGCTGGTGGAAAAAAAGATGAAACAAGCCAGTTTGATCTTAAATCCGAGCAGTATAAACTTTCTGGACTGCAATTAAATGGTAGATGAAATTTATTAGTATCTGGAAAAGACGCTGCTGCAGGTCTTTAGTTTATCAGTGACCCTCTCTGGAATAAGGAAGAAATATACAAGGAAAGACCATATCCATTAGTTTTTAATCATTGGCAAACTGGCAATTGCCCCTTGCATTGGGGGTCTTAATGAAAACTTGACATTATGTATAATGAGTTAAGGTTAAAAGAACTACAATCCTGGGATGGATGGGGTATTGCTTTTGTTGCAAGTGTATCACCATTATGAATGCACTTTCCTGAATATCAAATTTTATCTGGTCCTCTGCCTGAGCAATATTAATCAGAATTACCTGAGTGGGGCCCCCCCTAGTTCAAGTCATTTTGGGCATGGTTGGTGAGAGATTGGCTTACCAGTTAATGGGATGGGGGGCGTGTCTCAGATATCTGTCTCCCTTAATGGCCCATCCCCCAGCTAAGGTGACATGGAGCTACTCTGTCAACTTGATCTGCAGCAGTGCAGTGCTGCTGTTCACTGCCGGTCCTTATCAAAGAGGCTAGGAGTCTATCTTTGCATATATGAGTCAACCTGGCTTGTCTCACTATGAGCTGAGTATGTGGGCTGGGTGGACTTAATGCTCATCTACTGAATTCCACATCATTTCTCGGTGCAGTACCAACTAGTGGTGCCTGGTGCTGGAATATTATCTCCCTAGCCAGGATCACTCTCTAGGTGTGTTTGCATCTAATATTAGGCAATCATATCAGCAGGGATTTCACTGGTGTATCAACCATTCCATAAGCCAAGAGTTTACCTCCCTGAGCTAATAAAAGTGGTCTCAGATTTTGCCCTCCTTTTTAAATTTTGTTTTGTGCTTATATCCATTTTGCAGTGGAGGGATTATCATTAGTCCTAAAAGATAGGAAAAGCAATAAACTTAAATTCCAAATATAAATGTGCTGGCTGACAAATTGCCTTGTTTTCTCCCTCCATCCTCACAACTGCATTGGTCCTCCCCAGTGGAAAAAAAAGAGTTATCCTTGGAAAATTGAAAATGTAGGTAACAGAAATGTTGAATCAGATTCTAGGTCATACTAGAATTTCCTAAGCAACTCATTGAACAACATGGTTTTGTCCAGCTAGAATGAGTCATAGGAAAGAAACATTGTATGTCACTTTGGTGTGGCACCACCAATGGCATGTCCTTTCAAGACTGCTGGCGTAGGATGGGCTGGAAGAATTTGAAATGCAGGAGTTGTGCAGAGGGGATGATGTAAGCATTTGTCTGGCTCAGATCTAAACACAGAGAGACACAATTCCAAACCAGATGTGATTTTTCCAACCCCTGAATGTCCCCCAAGAACTGGAAATCTGAGTAGGAAAGTTCTCTGCTGCCAACCCACCTTTACTGCCCGCCTACTACCCACAAGGCCTTCTTCAAATCTGTGTTGGAGAAGAATTCTAAGTTGGCCCTTCCCAATCCAATCCCCCTCATTCCCCAACCTTCCTGTCTTTAAACCCGACTTGCTAACTATGCCATGGGTAGCTGAAAAAGCAGTGCTGCTCAAGCTGCAGGGAAAAGAAAGGCAGTATGTCTCCCTCCTTACCCTTCTACTCTGTTTGCTACATGGCAGTGTGCCAGCATAAAGAGTTTCAGTGGCCCCTTAGAAATGTAGTTTTCCTAAAGGCTGCTGGAATGTGTACATTTTCAAAGGACAACTGTGTCCTGGTGCTAGGGAGGGAAGAAGAGACATCTTCTTTTCCTTCAGGTGGAATGCCAACCTTGTCATTATTCCTGCCAGCCCAGCCACTAAGTAGAGTTTAAAAGCAAGGGGGAAGGGTTTGGGGGACCTAGTGGCTAGACTATTGGTAAGGGGACAGGAATTTCGGGTTTCCTAGGTATATGATTTGGATTTGAAATAAGCTAAAACAACCACTTTGCCCAGGTTTCTCACCCATTACTAGTCTAGTCTACCATGAGATCCAGCTTTTCTTCACCAAGTGCCAAGCTACAGCTTTTTCTAGCTTTAGGGTATATGCAGATTTACAGTGACTCCTACGCTCAAGAAGAAGAAAATGGGTTTTCATGTGAAGCTAAAATAGTGCCTTCCAGCAGCCTTGCCCAGTCCTTGACAAATCACACCCTACAAGTTTCAAAGGGGTTTCACCAGTAATGACTACAGCCTATTTCCCATAAACATGAGCAATGATTTGGCTGAATTGTGAGCTGTTCCCCTTCCAAGCATCATTCCTGACTCATTGGAATAGGCAGAAATGTAGAAACAGCAAGGCACACATGCAAAGGCATAATTTAATTAGTTTGACAATGTGGCAGGGAGGTTATTAGGTAGCATTTGAAAAAGAGATTTGCTCTTCCAGCAAGCCTCCTTGTAAAGCAAGGCCTCCAGCATCTGTTGGACTCTAAAACCCATCAGCCTCAGCCAACATGGTCAATGGTCAGGGATGATGGAAACTTTGGGCTGGGGATGGATGGATCTGTCAGTTCCACTTCTCTCAGTTTGACACCTTTCCTGTCCTAAATTCAGTTCTCTATACTTCTGCAGCTATTTGTAAATGATTACAGTCTGTGTATATATATTTTTAAAGCCTCATGGAAGGTGCCCTTTCTCCTAATAAACACGTTTTTGTATGCAAGTTTGCACATCCCTTCTAATGGATTTTATGGCACTTTTAGTGATATATGCATTCTTATGCGCCCTTTGCCCTAGTTATACATTTTTGCATTGCAAAATTTGGAGAAGTGCAAATTTCAAAGGACAGCTGTGTTTTGGTTCGCACCTTGCTTTGGAAAGTGCAATTTTTGCAAGTTCACCTTTAAATGCAATCTGAATCCAGTTTCTCCCCCAGCTCCATCTGGAGGGTCACCAGAAACCCACCCTGTTGCAGAGGTTTGCCTGTTATCTCATCTGAGTTCAAACTTGTTCAAGTAACTTTCCCACAAAGCATCTTGAAATTAATTCACAGTTTCCCTTGCTTTAAGTGATTTACCAGTTTCCTGGTATATTTTCCATACTGGCAGATTTGGATGTGAACATAGTATCGTATTGAAGTTATATATGCGTGCATGGCCCTCTGCTTTGCTCGTTCCTTTCTTTGAAATAGAATTCCCTTGGCTTCACTTTGAAAATAAGTTCTTCCTTTAAGTAGTTATTTGGTTCAAAGGAAGGATAAAGCAGTTCCAATATGCAGCCTAAGAATCACATTGACTTAATCCTCTGCGGAAAACCTCCATTGAACCAAACTTATTTGTGGTTTATGATGCATCTAATGTTAATTCCAATCTGGTTGCCTTTTCACCTAAAATAACTTTGGTTCTGTTGTTGAAGAGTGCTGATATTTCACTAGTTATAATGGAAACACTTTTTCATAGTTACGTGCAGTTCAGTAGCTAATTAAGGGTCCATGAAATTACACTTGCAAGATGGGGGCTCTTTTGTGAGAGGAGATTATATATGTTCCAGCTTCCTACTCATGATATTTCCATCATGGTGCCCATGGCTGCAATGGGATGCCCTCTGACACCTGTACAGCCAGTTAGCAGCTCCCTCCACTACTGATCCTTTCATCAAGAGGAGGTAAGGGGGGTTACCCTCCCCCGCTCTTGAAAAGTGCATAGAGCTGAAGGAGGAATTTGGAAGAGTGACACTCTTTCCCACTTCCTGTTCAGCTCTATGGGCTTTTGAAGTTTCAGCCCATCCAGCTGCTGATCTGAGCCTTGAAAAGCACACAAAGAGGATGAGCATCCTCTTTCAGTACTATGGGAGAAACAAAAAGCAGAGTAGGTGAAAGGGTATGAAGCAAAGGGAACCAATCTGGGATAATTGGAGGGAAGGAAATGAAGCAGTCATTGAGGAGAAAGTGGTGTTCCTTAGGAGTCGGCGGGAGGAGGAAAAGAGAGACAGGAGGGAGAGGGAGGGTGGGCAAAGCAACAAATGCACATGTTGGATCCAGTAAATGGATCTCCTGAAATTGCAGAATTGTTTTTAGCTCAACCATTGGACCGCAAATCACTGCTGTCTCCACTGACTCTAATATTGCCATGGTGCAAAAAAAAAATGGCTCTGAGTCAAAAGGATTATTAGAGGTGGGAAAGGTGTGGTTGCAGCTGTTTTGTTTTCTCTAAGGTAGCACCATTTGGGGGGCTAATATGTAGGATAATACATCATTTGATGATTTGGTCAAACAACTATGGAAAGAAAATGCTGGGTGAAATCCTTCGGTTTGTCATTTTCCACATAAAAGGTAAAGGGACCCCTGACTGTTAGGTTCAGTCGTGGATGACTCTGGGGTTGAAGAGCTCATCTCGCTTTACTGGCCGAGGGAGCCGGCGTACAGCTTCCAGGTCATGTGGCCAGCATGACTAAGCATGACTAAGCCGCAACACACGGAAACGCCGTTTAGCTTCCCGCCAGAGTGGTACCTATTTATCTACTTGCACTTTGATGTGCTTTCAAACTCCTAGGTTGGCAGGAGCAGGGACTGAGCAACGGGAGTTTACCCCATCATGGGGATTCGAACCGCCGACCTTCTGATTGGCATGCCCTAGGCTCTGTGGTTTAGACCACAGCACCACCCGCATCCCAGCATTTTCCACATAGACCCACTGAAATCAATAGACTTAAGTGCCTTAAGTGCATTGGGTCTCCATGAGTCTACTCTAAATATGAGTTAGTTGGATATCACCCAATAACTTCCAATTTAGATAACATTAAGGATTTCATTTTATCTAAATAAAGCATACATTTTTAACACACTGTCATGACACTTGGAAGCATAGTTTACCTTAAATTATTCATGCATTTTTCTGACATGAAAAGTTGTTTTTTAAAAAGTTGGAAAGTATACTGTTGTAGCAGGAACTGTTAACAGTTATATGTACATATGCTATGCAGTTTTTCAATGTAACTACATACAACCTTCAACTCATTTGTGTAAGCATTGCTTTTTTTGTCTAAGATCATTATATTGAAAGTAATGAAATTTCCATTCAAAGATGCCAGAAACAGTTTTTAATATGCTTCTAAATATAACTTAATGGAGTAATTTTTAATTAGATGTTGGACCTTGGAGCAGAAACATTTTTCCCACTCACTTGTCTGGATACTTTATTTTTGCATCATTAATTTCAAACTAGGATTTATAAGCATGTTGAAAATACTTTAAGCTGAATGGTTTTATATAGAACTAAAACAATTTCTTTAATTTAGAGTGTGCTTCTTATGATGTTTCACCTCACAAAGTGTTTGTTGTGGGGGAGGAAGGGAAAGGAGAATGTTAGCCGCTTTGAGACTCCTGAAGGGGAGTGAAAGGCGGGATATCAAATCCAAACTCTTCTTCTTCTTCTTCTTCTTCATTTACACTTTTGTCTCTGGGATTTCTCATTGTTGTGGGTCACTTCTGAGCATAAGAGTCCTGCCATCTTACTGACTTCACTCAAGGGATGTCCTAAGTCCCACTTTCCTTAGATACCCAGTAATTTGTGCTGTCATGGGATGCAGGATTGGGGAAAGTGACCCATTCTAATGGACTAATCTAATGGACCAAATTCTATTGACAAGCAGGCATGAAAGGCAAGAGCCAGGGACAAGTAGCTGTTGCTGTTGTTGTTGCTGTTGTTGTTGTTTAAAAAAAACAAACAGTGTTCAATTTTCCTTACACTTGCTTTTTTCATAAGCAGGAGGAATATGGGGAAGAGTGTAGGCTATCTCTGAAGTATTGTGCCTCTGGAGGCTTTTGTTTCCTCCATTCGGATAGCGTTTCTTACATACTCTGAAAGTGAAGTGATTTTATTCTTCTGAAAACAAAGATTGATCCCCAGAGTACCTCTACATTCCAACCAAGGTTTCACCTTAAAGAGGAACCTCCAGTTTCAGCTCCAATTTCTGCACTTCAAAATCTCAATGTCACTTCTAAGATCGCCATCATGTTATGAAAGTGCTACTGATGGTTTTCAAAGGAATGCTATAAATATTTCACCAAACTTGTACATCCTAGCAATGAAACTTTTTGGCAGTCAGTCTTTCTGACAATTCTTGGTTCCAGTTTCAGAAAAGCATAGTGGTGGTTGTCTAGCCTGTAGGGATGTTGGCGAATTCCTATGAAAACAGAAATAGGAGTGGGAATTCCTATTGTTTGCTTATTCATCCCATGTCCAGGATGAAACTCCATAGAGGGAGGAGCTGTTGAAGGCTACTGTGCTTTTCCTTCACAACTGGAGGCAGTAATGCTTCTGAATACCAGTTTCTGGAACCCACAGGAAGGGAGAGAGCTCTTGTGCTCTGGTCCTGCTTGCTGGTTTCCCACAGGCATCTGGTTGGCCACTTTGAGAACAGGATGCTGGGCTAGATAGGTCATTGGCCTGATCCCAAAGGCTCTTCTTATATTATTTTGTTCTTAAGCCAGCGAATGCGATCCGTATTCACTATTGCAGTTGCTTTCAGTCCACAAATAATACGTCACTGAGTACTTCCCACCTGCTTGGGAGTAAGTTACTGTTATGTACTGAGTTGAATAGGATCCAAAATGCAGCAGTCGGATTGGACCTAGAACAATAGGATCCAGAATGCAGCAGTCTGATTGGTCTTCAGGAGCCACCCAATCCAGCTCCAAGTGGAAGTGAATCCGCAACCTGATTGACCTACAGGAGAATCCCAGAATTAGCCAATCATGTGTGGCCCATTGTGTAAATAATGTATATAAAGCAGATATTTGGGGGGAACTTTCATTCCTCGCTACTATGAGCTGAATAAAGAGCATGAAATCCACACTCGACTCCGAGTATATTTCAGTTACATAAGTCGTGTAGCCTTGCCACAGCAGTGAGACGAATAATGCAAATTTCGGCAGAAGATGAATGTCAGTGGAACAGAAACGCTGCAGCTTGCAACGAATACAAGGCAGAATGGGAAATGATGTCTTCTTACATCCCGACTCTTCTGCTACCCTTGAAGCCATATGCTATGCATGTTTACTTAGAATAAGTCCCCCTGAGTTCCACAAAGCCTACTTCAGGGTACATAGGATTTTACTGTTGATCTTGTTCATTATATTTTTAAATTCTCAGGCCAGCTGACAGTAGCTGTATTGAGTTTCTCTACAAAGATGAACCACTAGAGGCCACCACACACCTAATCAAGCAAAAATCCTCCCCTGGGGAATACATTACCGTGATCTGTCTTTCATGTAGTCCTCCCCCCCCCCAAAAAAAAAAAAGTGTGGAAAGGATCTCCATTCAGTTTTCTTTTCTTCTCCATTCATCCCATAATGGTTCAATTTAAAGCTTCAGTCATAGCCATGAACTGTGAAGACAATGGATTTCGGAACGACTTCTGGGAGCACATGTTGAGTGGGAAGCCCTCCCGCCAACATATTAAAAACAATAAAGTTTAAACTAAATTGCTTACTTATGCAAATGTGGCTGCACATGCATTATGTATATATTGATTGTAAATCCACACACACTTAAAAAAGAAAGGCGAAGGAATTAATTACATAGGGACAACCTTTGAAACTTGCCTATTAGATTATATAGAAATAGACCAAAAAGAAAAGAAAGAAAGAAAAAGTACTGGCTATTGTTTTATTAACTACATCTGATGTGCTCATTGGAGAAGTGTCCAAACTGTGAACAGAATCAGCTTGAAAGCTAAATATTTATCACGGCACGTTATATTTTTAGATTGTCCAAGTGAACGTTTCCAGGTGTGTTTATGTCTCTCATGGAAATCAGTGCTTACCTTTGGCTGAATTGTGCTCTTTGTGCTCAAGCATATGGAGTGAACTAAACTCTTTAAGGGGGGGGGGACCTTCGGTTTCTATACATAGCAGAAGCTGTTTTGCTCTTCATATAATCTAAACCCCATGGCATGGTCCCACATACAAATGTAACAAGATAATGACCAATGATAAAGCCTTGCCATCTCATGGAACTGCGTGCAAGCCAGTCTAAAGCTGCGCTTCTACCTTAGCGATTGCTGTGTAAACATTCTATATTGTGCCAGCATCCCTTTATCTGGCTACTGGAACAGAGATGCTAGACTTTGCTCCCTGCCAAAGAAAGCAACTTAACTGGCACCAGTAACCCTCTTCAGCAGGCTGGAGTGACCAGCTTCAAATACCAATGTGAAAGTGGGTGAGAAGGCTGGTTCAGCAGAAGAGCATCTGCTTTGCCTGCAGAATGTTCCAGGGTCAACTCTGCCATTTCTAGTTAGGGTTCCCAACTGAAACCCTTGAGAGCTGCTGCCAGTCTGTGCAGACAGTACTGAGCTAGATGGGCCAGAGGTCAGATTCAGTATAAGGCAGCTTCCTGTGGTCCTGTGACGGCAAGATTTGGGGTCTGAATGGTGCAGCAAGTCTCTCCTTCCTTCCTTCCTTCCTTCCTTCCTTCCTTCCTTCCTTCCTTCCTTCCTCCCTCCTTCCCTCCCTCCCTCCCTCCCTCCCTCCCTCCCTCTAAGTGTCATAGCAAGGGTGTAGCATTTGGGCTGCACCCACAATTTTGCCATGAAGTACCCCAAGTACAAATGGCTGTTCTTAAGTTTCGGGATCCAAATTTAGTTGAACACTTTTTGTGTCCTCTTTGTGCACAGCCTAGTTGTGGCCAGGGAAATAATTTCCCCAGGAATATAGCAGGTGAGAGTTTTCCTGAAAAGTGACATATAAAATAATAATAATAATAATAATAATAATAATAATAATATAAAATAATATCCTTCTCAGAGACACGGGTGGCTCTGTGGGTTAAACAGAGCCGAGGACTTGCTGATCAGAAGGTTAGCAGTTCGAATCCCCGCGACGGGGTGAGCTCCCGTTGCTCGGTCCCTGCTCCTGCCAGCCTGGCAGTTCGAAAGCACATCAAAGTGCAAGTAGATAAATAGGTACTGCTCTGGCGGGAAGGTAAACTGTGTTTCCATACGCTGCTCTGGTTCGCCAGAAGTGGCTTAGTCATGCTGGCCACATGACCCGGAAGCTGTACGCCGGCTCCCTCGGCCAGTAAAGTGAGATGAGCGCTGCAACCCCAGAGTCATCTGCGACTGGACCTAATGGTCAGGGGTCCCTTTACCCTTTATCCTTCTCTATTCTCCCTCCAGTCAACCTAAAGGCATTATCAGGGTCTAGGGCATATTGCAGCCAGACAAGAACACTTGTGGCATAAAGCAAGGCCTGTGTTGGGCATGGCTTGTGGAAACTCCCGAGGGCCAAACAGAGAGGGCTGGAGGCCGCAATCCTGAGGTTCCCCACCTTTTCTATATCCTTGTTTGAAGTGCTCTGAGCTTTCTCTACTCTCCTTCAAGATCTGCTTCTGGCCCTTTGTCTAAACATATCAGCTTCCAATTTAATTTTATCCACAGTTTTGATGCACTCCACTTTCATTACAGTGCCTTAATAGGTGCCACAGTTTCCAAGGCTGCAACCTCAGCAGATGCTGCATTTTATTCTTTCACAAACTCTGAGTCACCATTCGGAGAAGCCAAAGGGAACGCGTTGGGGAGCAAAAGTTGTTCCAGATTGTAGGAAACATTTGGCTAACAGATATGTTAAGAATCAGACTTTCCTGCAATAGGAGTCTTACCCCCTTATGGGTTCCCTCCCCTTTGCCTATCAACACAAATAGTTTTGTCCAACTTCTGATTATTTCATCACTTCTCTGCTGTGTTTGCTCAGCTGTGCTGCCACTTTGCTTTGCAAAGCTGAGTAGCTACCAACTTCAGCTAGCTTGCATAGACAAGAGGAGGTCTCACACGGTTTTATATCATACTCTCGCTATGACATACCTAGTGCATGGTATGCATATTAGCTGCAAACAAGCATCCAAAATGCCTCCTAAAGTAATATTTATATTCAAGCAGACCAAGACCAAAATAAAAATAAAAACAACCAATTTGATATGCTTATTGAAGAATGGTGAAACCATGAACTGAATCAGGTCGAAAGTAAGTATTTATTAAAACAAAGCTCATTGAAAGAAAAACACGTTTGAGTATATCCTTTGGTTTTGGATTTCTAGGCCATCATACTCTGTAATTTGGACATGGGCAACAAAGAGTGTATAAGGCATGTATAAATCCCAAAGCATTTTTACTTGGTCCATTGTCTTTTGTTGAGGAGGCTCCCATCAGTCAAGCAATGGCCATATGGTTGGATTGCATAAATATCCAGGTTCAATCACTGATGTTTTTACTTAAAAGTATCAGAGGGCCAAATGAAGTAGGAAGTTGAATGCAAATTTGCACTTAATGTGTGCAAGATGCAAATGATTTCAGCTTTGGGTGCGGGGCTAATTGTAGAGATCACAGTAAGTGTTTGGGGGGGGGATTTAACACTCTCCTCTCCTGCTGTGGTCCTTGCAAAGCTCACTCCTTCTTAAGCTGGCCTTTTCATTGGAAGGATATTCTAGTTTAGCAACAAAAGGGAATTCCTTTTAAAGGGGCAGCATAAGGGAAGGGAAGGGTTAAAACACCTTCCCCACTTCTAGCATTCATGATAATGATCCCCCAGCAGATTCTACTTGCATTTTTAAAAGAAAGAAAGGCAACTGTTGACATTATACATACACAAGTTTCATTTTCTAGTTTGGCCATTCACATATTCATGTTCTGTAAGAGCTCTGGCATTCCCATTTAAAATGGAGGAGGACTGACTCATCCTTTTACATCTTTAGTGTGTATCTTCACTAAAAACATAGTGTGTAGTGCTGGTATGAGTACATACCATGTGTGGCTCCTGGTTGGGGGGATTAAAAATATATCCACACAGTTCTGAAGTCAGATTATTCTATGTGCACCTAGTTGCTGTAATCCACATCACAAGTTTATGGGCTCTGATGGATTACTAGGGTAGCTTCTAATCCAGAGATATTTAGATCCATTTAAACAAGTGCAACTTACTTTATTCTTTTATCCATTTAAAATAGTTCGGACTCAGTAATGTCAATAAGATGTCAGTGCTAGCTCACTTTCCCCGTCTTGAGCTCACTGTAGTTTATGCATATGATTTCTGACGTGGTTACTGGGAATTTTGCAAAGCAAAATGGTGGAAACAAAACGGATTCATATAGACACCTATACATTGTAGTTACATTTCTCTCATTTGTTCCCCAATAAAAAACACCCAGTAAAATCTTTCAGACATACCTGAAATATTCCAGTTAATATAAAAGTTCATAAAACAGTCATAATTTCCACATTGTTTCCCAATTTTGAGTGTTGCAGGGTTTCATTGTTCTTTTGGGGATGTTGCTTTGAACCATAAGTTTTCCATTTCTTTTGTACTTACTTCAGAAGGAATGGCCTTTCGAAAACTATATGTCAGTATCTCCAATATATGACTACCATTTCCACTTCCAAAGGTCCCATTTTTTAAATAGTCTTGCAAGTGTCATTGCTCAAATCTACACTACACTACACTACACACACACACACACACACACACACTTTGCTTCAAAGTTTGCATTAACAAGGATGAAATAATTGCGGGACTAGTGCTTTTTCTTTAGATTTAAGACTAAAACTAGTATGAGGAAAATAAATGAAAGAGAATGGTTTTACCAAACTAGATTAATTTATGTATAAATAAAAATGTTTCTTTCTGTTCATTTTAGGAGTATGGTGAAGCCAACTATGATTGCTTCCAACTTGCCATGTTTAATACTTGGTATCCATCTCATATAGATTCTTTCTTACCTACCTCTTCCATCACTTCTCTCCATATTTATAAGCTAAGCATAATGTAAGTGGAGTGGTTAATATGCATAACTACCAGTCCTTGTGTGCATTCCCCATGGTCACGCAACATTCTCATGGAGAATGTTCATGTAATCTATCCATGAAGATGCAGTTGGTTGATATACATATGGAGAGCTGCTACCAATCCATGTCAACAATACTGAACTAGATGGTCCTATGGTCTCAGTATAAGGCAGCTTCCTGTGTTGTGAGGAAACCATTGTTCCCCTCTCAGACCTCAAATTCCCAGAGTGGTTTACCGATCAATCCAGGGAACTCTTGGAACTGTAGCTCTGTGAGGGGAACAGGGGTCTCCTACCAACTTTCAGAACCCTTAATAAACTACAGTTCCCAGGATTCTTGGGGGGTTGGGACCATGATTGTTTAATGTGAATTCATATGTATGTATAGTGCATATATGACCGTCATCTAACCTTACCATAAACAAATACAAATAAATTCTCCTTAAATAGCCAGCATTGTCGTATCTACCTGGAAACAAATCAAGATGAATGCTCAGTAAACTGGTCATCTGGAACCACCCTGTGCTAGATATGTTCTAGATTTAGCATCTAAAGAATGAGTGGCATACACATGAAGATATACCTCCCATAGCAGTAGATACACTTAGTCTTATGTATGAAATGCCTTTTTCAAATGTTTTGGTTGCTTGGGACGTGTATTTTTAATGTAAAATTGCTTTTAATCTGGTTTCATTTTGTCATCTGCACCAGAAAGGTAAAGAGTTCAGTGGTGTTGTCTTTGAAAAGAATTACACAGCTCGATATCAGATTTATTGGCTAAGTGTTATTAACAATAGTCTTGAGACCAGATCTGTTTAAATTCTGTCATATAGGAATCTGAATACTTAAAGCCTACTGTAAGTCCAAATGGACTACCCAGTGTTTAGAAATCATCTGACACAAATCTAGCAGCTGGGAATAATCAGATAGCACTGTGGGCTGAACATGCATGTAACCCAAGTTCTCCCAGGAGAGGTGCTTCTAATGGGGCTACTGAACGCATGAGTGTTAAAGTTGGTTCACTTTTCTTTAAAACAAAATACATTCCAAATATATGTCAGACCCCCAGCTGTTTTTTTCCCCCTGAGGGAGGCTGTTGAGTTGACAGACAAACAGAAATATGAAAAGAATAAGAGTGATGGAATGTTATAATAATATCAAGATGCTTTAGATGTGTATTCCTCACAATTCTCATACTATACCGTATCTTTCTCCATTTCTGTTTCAACAATAAGCTTTGCATGGCTGAGATCATTCTTCGGTTGCTGATAAACTCTATAAAGAATGCCACAGGAATAGCTGAATCAATCTATAACAAGGCTAGGCCATTTTGTATGGGTCCACAAATCAGCCCGTTCGATCCTGTTTATGCATTGGGTTTTTGTTTTTAAAAATCTGCATAGAAATTCACATTTAAGTTCTTTTTTAAAGATGCATTTTTATCTTACGTAAATCAGTAAGTATTGTTTTAAATTGTACTTGGATATGCTGTTTTTCTGGATATGCTGTGATATGATGCAGCATTAGGTCTGCATCAGAGCAAAGACCAGTGGATAACTAAGATCCAGACTGCCCATTAATCCAAGAAGGAAGGAGCAGGTAAATTCTGAATTTTCAGAGCTCAAATTATACCATTGCGTGGACAGGTGGAGTCCCCAGATCCCGAGTGGTCCCCCCCCCCCCGTCATGTGGAATAACGACTCTAGACAACGGGCTATGGGATTAAATTGGCCACAACTTTATTAAATTTCAAATGTGGGTAGACCTTGGCTCAGGCATTGGGCGTTCTCCCTCCCCAGTCCCCAGCCGGGGACCTAGGGAGCATCAGGGTTATCCAATGTGTGTGGGGGGGGGATGGGCCGGCTCTGGAGAACGTATGTTCAAGCAGAGATAGCCGCCCCCGTTACGCCGCCGCAGGGGACAGCAATGATGACCTTTTGGCGTACGGCCAAACCCTCCCTTCAAAAACCCCTTTAACGGGGAACCCTGGTATCGCCGCCGCAAAGAGGAAGATGGACTAAAGGATTCCGCCCAAGGCCTGATACTGCCAAAGTTGTGACGTTTTGCTACGGGAAAGGCGAAACCTGCCAATGCAGGGAAATTCCTTTCTGGCCCTTTAACAGCGACCTTATCGTAGCAGCGCCCGCATACCTGTGGAGACAGGTTAACCTGCAAAACCTATGAAGAAAAGTTAACCTGCAAAAGAAGACATTAACTGAGGGTGGGTAGGGTGGGAGAAGCTCTGGAGCCAAGTGAGGATTACCAGGTAAGATCCACCCTCTATTGTGTGGGCAGGTAATCCCTCCCCATACCTGGCCTGGTTTCCCTGGCAACGCTTCCCCCAGGTGGGATTGGACAACTCACTGGGGTAGGCGGGGACCTCCAGGTATCCCACCTGAGGGAAGGCAAAGCCTATGCTGATGGGGCCACTCCAGATCCAGGGCTGCACGCGTCCACGCAAAGGGCGCCCCCCGTTTTAAGTGGGGAGCGGTCATTATCTTTAGGATGAAGCTACAATGGGCAATTTCCTTTAGCAATAAATGGGTTTGATTATTATTCTTTCAACCTTTGCAGCAAATGGGAATATGAGGTTGCTATCTTAAAACACGCTCAGAATCCCCACTTCCAGTGAATCTTCATTTCTTTCCAGTGTTAACAGTTTGATAATAAAGAGTACATCGCATGAGCTGATGCCACAGTGATGCTCTAACTCCCCATCTGCTGTGGAGACAGGTACGTGGGTGTGGCAATGCAGAATTCAGGCTTCTGCAGACCATGGCGCATGCACACGCACACACATTTGTAGCAGATCAAAGTAAAAGCAATGCACACCTGGCCCCTTTCAGGATTTCCACATGGATATGTCAAAACATGAAGAGAAAGATCACCCACATCATATCTCAGAAACCCTGGGCTTTGCCTTCCTGTTTGCATGTTGACATAGACTGCCCCAAGGAATAAGATCATATCAGAAAGAGCCAGCCCTAAATACAACAAGCTTAAAATAATGTGGAACGAACAATACAGCTGATGAAGGAAAAGCCTGATGCCTGAAGTCTTAGGTAGGGTGAAGTTCTTGTCTGATGTTTAAGTTTGAGGCAGGCATTCACATCTGCTATATTTGTGGGCGTTGCTTTGAGATGAGACAAAAGGCCTTTTGTCTCATCATTTTTTAGTTACATGAAGTTCACGTCACGATTAATTGAGTGATATCCGGCATATGTCAAGTCTTCTTTCCTATGTGTGCTGAAATGGCATTTATTTTATTTTTTTAAAATAATATTTATTAAAGATTTTCAAATATAACAAAAAAAGAAAAACATCCAAATTTAGAACCTTATTTTCATTGGCTTCTTTCCAGGACTTCCCCTCCCCTCCCCCTCTTGTATTCCAGTTCTTTCAAATAGATTCAGCAAATTCTTACCCCAAATTTTAAAATTATTATCATTGGCCCAATTTAAAAAATATTTTCCCATCCCCTAAAATCGACCTGTTCCCTTCCGCGAGTTCCCCTCTTTAATATGCAATACAGATTAAGATAAACAGAAAAATAGAAAAAAGAATAAAATGTAATTTAACACCCTTTGGATTCCAAATTTCCCTCCCCCCCCTTCCCGGTTGCGTTCCCAATGTCCGTCAATGTCTACTGTCATCCTGGAGCTCCCACATCTAAACCACAGTCCTTCACCAATCCGCTTTGCCGTCTTTTTATTAGTCTTTGCCGTCTTTTGGTCATCTTTGATTTCACATGTCCGATCTTGGAAGGAGTCTATCTTCCAACTTTATCCAGTTCTTGTTATTCTTGTTGTTCTTATTGTTCTCTATTGTTCTCTCTCCTCCTCTTTTTTTTTTTCCCCTGCTCTCCTGCAGAAATGTTCTAATTCCAAAAAGTTTCTAATTCCTCTGCAGAGGCTTTGTTATTCAGGAACAAAACATTACGTCAAGTCCCTTCCATTCTTCAATAGATAAATCTATTGTCTCCTTTAGTGTGTATACCTCTGTAGATAAAATAGTGTTCCATTTCTGCAGTTTCCCAGGCGATAAAAAGTCCTATTCAAATTCAATGCCAACAATACTTGTAGTGTCCCACAGCTCCTCTAGAGGGATTATAATAACTCAGTTTCCTTCCCGATCAGACCCAACAGTCAAAGTAATTTATTATTCCTTGTTTTAAACAATTTATATCCAATTTGTAACAAATGTGACCAGCAAAGTCCTCGTAACAAAGTTCTCTTTTTGTTCTTCCGCTTTGACAGCTCCTTTGACAGCTATCAAAACCTCTATTTCTCCTCTCCCGGCGCTCTTACGGATCGCTCCTGGGGTTTCCGGGGGGGGGGGTTGCATTTTCGTTCACATTCCACTTTTCTCCTCCAGCCGTCTTATAATTTTCCATCGCGAAGTTAATAACTTTATCCAAAAAAAAGGTTGCGCTCGATCTTAGTTGTCAAATCCTTTGTTTTAGCTCCTCTACAACAGGGGGGAGTCCTTTTTGCACCTCCCCCGCTTGCTCCAAATTTAAAAAGAATTTTTCCCCTTTTTTAATCCAAGTTCCAATTACTCACGGGTTATTCTTTTAAAGTCCAAATTTTCAATGGAAGAAGTCAGCGCTCTCCGTCGAATGGCATGCGGCTTCGCTCGGCAGGGGAAGCGGAGGACTCACAGCACCCCCCCCCGTCACCCGCTCCGCAGCCTTTAAAAAGGCTCCTTCGTGGGTCGGGGGGCGCAAACGGTGCCCGCCGAGTCACCATGCCCATGGGTTTCAGCGCCCATGGTTTTTAAGGGTCCCCGCGTCGCCGGCACGGTAGAACCCAGCCCCTGCTGAGCAGGCTCCCTCCGGAGCTCGGAGGGAGTCCGCCATTCGGCGATGGCGCCAACCCGGAAGTCCTCGTGTGCTGAAATGGCATTTAGTTCCAGTGAAACCTATGCATCTATTAAGGTATATGCCAGTGTAGTCCAAATAGACTCCCTAAGTGCAGAAATGGCTCTAACTGGGTTTTGTTTTGCTCTGTAGACCCTCTGCTGAGTATGAGCAGAACTTTGCATAGTTCAGTCATGTTTCAACCCAGAGCCACTAAAGGAGATTCTGAGAAATCAGGAAGGAACTGACTTCAGTTTCAAAACTTAAAAGATGTAGTTTAGAAATTAATAGACAAATGGGCAGATGGATGGATGGATGGATGGATGGATGGGAATCATGAGACTGGATGCTGGCTGGATGCTGGGACCTCAAGCTTGAGAAGAGCTCTTTGCATGGAGATTCTTAAGCAAGGAAGCATTGACTTTGCAGTCACTATAGCAAATGGCTTGCCAGGGACTTTTCTGATCTCTGCCAGTTTCCCCCTCCCTGCTAGTGCACAGGAGAAACAATCCACAATCCCTGGCTTAGTGATATAACCAGAAAGTAGATTTGTTTGAGTAAAACAAACCACAGCCTGTTAGCCAAGAACAAACATTGGCTACAGATCATCATTTGTTTGGAATGAAACAAATCATGAAACCCACCTTGGGCATAATGGGTTCCTTTTCCCTGGGTGCTAGCAAGGAGGACCATTACAATGGTTTACAATGAAGTGCCATTAATATACAGCTCAAACATTTTTGGGTCCATTCAGTCCATCTGCAAAAGCAATCTTTCTGAGAGCCTTTTAAACTACTTTGTCCTCCCCGTAGATGTGTAGTGGTGTCTTCTCTTGAGACTTCTAGTCTGGTGATCTGTGTTGATCCATTGGTGGTCAGGACACCCACAGCTCTCTTCAAGCTCAATCAGGAACAGGGACTTTCAACATCAATATTCTTGATAAAGATCTTTGGATTGACCAAGATGGTTGCCAGAGAAGTCTGAAACAAGACATATGTACACCTCATGCTCAAAGCCAGGAGTCAAGAACAGTATTCCATAATAATTAAGGTCTTTTATAACATGAACTACAAAGCTTATGAGGCATGGGGAACATACTGTACTTTCATTTATGATGGGACTGTACACATATTTTGGTCCAAAGCACACCACAATTTTTTAAAGATTCTCAAGATTACAATTTAGATGAATCCACAGCTATCGTTTGTAAATCTATGGGGCAAGGAAGCAAATGACTATACATTCAAAAGAACTTTTAGCTTGCTGTTTGCAGCAGCTAGCATTTCTCTTGTGCAAAAGTGGAAAACATTGCAAAGTTTACAACTATCACTGTGGTACAAAAATGTTTGGCATTTTCAGAAAATAATAATGCATACTTGGGAAGTCTCAGATGGATTGGCAAACCTGGAACATCTTTATGCCATATGATGGGACTTTATTACTTACACCACTACAAAAGCTGTGCATAACTCTTTAACTCTACCAATGCATGAAATCTGGGCATCACAATAATACTTTTTGTTACTGGTCCCCTTATGTTAGTCTCATCTGATTATGAACCAACCATAAGAATTTGTATGTTAGATTCCTCTTTTCTGTTTTGGTTTATAGTATATAATTTAATTGAAAACACTTTTAAATGACCTAGAAAGCTTAGAATCAGTACACATGTGGCATATGACATCACATCTACTGGAAATGTCTGAAAATTGGGTATTGTGTGTCAAAATTTGGGGCTTAAAGAGTACTTCATGACAGAGATCAGCACTCCAGCACAAGGTAAAATACAGAGGATGGAACATGTGATAGTTCCAGTCTGACTACATAGGTGAACATGCCAATGAGAGAGAGGGGTCCGGAAACAACAATTGGTGTGTATCTAATTTATACATGCTTGAAAAATGATGTATTTATTTTTGTTAAATGAATGCTGAATTTACTAGCTTTTATGTGAAAATTCAACGCATGAAGTGATAGCTGTTTTTGGTGGCTGAAACAGGCACCAATTTCCTTTTTGCTTCTATGGCTAATGCACCAGTTTTTGTTCATCCATAATGGGATTGTTGCCATAGCAGTGGCTACCCAAACAGAATGCATTAAGCTCTAATGCATTTTCCCTCTAATGTTCTCTGTAATGTGATCAAAATTCTATTAGGTGCACAACTAATATCTACAAAAGAAAAGCATTAAGAATGTTGTCATTCCCCTCAAATTACTTGCTTTGCAGTCATATTGATTTTCGTGAGGCTGCTCTGGAGTCCTTTGTGTCCTACTGATGTAACATCTTCTGGGAAGTCTGCTTTGCTACACTAGGCACATTTATTCTTAGATTTAACTTCACTTGTGGAAACTACAGCGTCATTTATGGCTTTTCATCCCCCCCCCCACATTTATACCACACCCTAGAAAGTGAGATATTGTCCAAGAATGGAAAATCTCCATTCTCTGGCATGCTGGAAATAGTTGAGCTTTTGGCAAACATGATAGCCCATCACTCTCTTCCAGAGAACTATATTGCAAAGTCCAGGATGAAAGGTTGCCAAGGAGGAGATTTCAAAAAGCTTTATTTCCTGATGCAAACAATCAAGTTCATCCCATTTGCCGAAAGGAGTACAAGTATTAAGGGCTCAACTTGCACATTACACATGAATATGTGCAAGGGACAACTGAACAGTACATGCCTTTTCTGAAAAGCAGTGTTGGGAGGGGTGATTGGAAGAGGAAAAGCAGCAGAGGAGAGATGCTTTCCTGTTTCCCCACCCATTGCTTTACTCCTTAAAAACCTAGGGATGTAGGCGACGCTGTGCTCTAAACCACTGAGCCTCTTGGGCTTGCCAATCAGAAGGTTGGTGGTTCAAATCCATGCAATGGGGTGAGCTCCCGTTGTTCTGTCCCAGCTTCTGCAAACCTAGCAGTTCAAAAGCATACCAGCGCAAGTAGATTAATAGGTACCACTGCGGTGGGAAGGTAAACAGAGTTTCCACACCCTCTGACAATTGTCACAGTGTCCCATGGCACCAGAAGCAGTTTAGTCATGCTGGCCACATGACCCAGAAAGCTGTCTGAAGACAAACGCCGGCTCCCTCGACCTGAAGCAAGATGAGCGCCGCATCCCATAGTTGCCTTTGACTGGACTTAATCGTCCAGGGGTCCTTTACCTTTTCACTGAAAAACTTCCAAGACAAGGCATCCCACATCTGCAGCTGTGTGTTCTATCTTTCAGAAACATGTATGTAACCTTGTGGCTCTGGAGGGAGATGTTTTGCTCAGGCATGGTGTAAGGCAGGCACCACCAACCTTATCAAGCCAATTGGCACATTTGCAAACAAAAGCATGTTCCATTCAGTTCAATGTGAAAAAGCAAAACATTGAATTGATTGAGTGATTGTTTGATTTCCACACCGCTAAATGCATTTGAAATATCTCTAAGCAGTATGCAGAAAACTGAAGCAACAACAGACAACTTAAAGAAAATATTACAAAATACAGTGTTACATATAAAAGTGTTACATTAATACAAAGTTACTAATATAATTGTAAATCAATATTGATTCATTTTCCTTCTGACTGATACACCCTCCCTCTCAGCCTCTGGCTTCTCACCCAGGGTCCAACAAACTTTCAGCTCACCCACAAAAGTTTCATGAGAAGAGTTCCTAGAAGCAGCAGACATCACCTTGGTCTCTCACTCTAGACTTGCTTTTTATGGGCAGGCTCAAGGTAGGTGGTTTTTCCTTAGGCTGCCTACAGATGTGTCCCATTCAGATGCACTAGAAAGCACAGGTCCCAGCTGCTTTCAGCTTGTCCCATGCTTCTTAGGCATGGGTCTGAGCAGTTTTCCATTTACCACACTGCTTTCTCCAGGAAAACTAACTCTTCCTATAGAAAACCCGATTGATGTCTGCTCCAATTCAGCTTTAAAGATGGGATTTTCCCAGCGGAAAGTGGTGGGACAAGCAGAATGAGCCCCTAGTCTAAGATTACAGGGACAGTCTGGCCAAGGATTTCTGCAATGTATGTCCTTTTGATCCGTAGATGTTCTTCTGGTGCAGTGGGGATTCGAACCGCCGACCTTATGATCAGCAAGTCCTAGGCACTGAGGTTTTACCCACAGCGCCACCTGTGTCCCTAACCGAAACTCATACATGCAACCAAAAAGTACAAAGGTTGATGCACCAGTGCAGAAAACAAATCATACGGACATGGTGCTAGGCAGTACATGAAGCAATATCTGATACCTCTATCAAATTACCCTTGTGATTCTATTTGATTCTAGTTTGATTTCCACCATTTTAGAAAAATGTTTGACTGTGTTCAATTAATTTATTATTGGAATGCTAAGCCGTAGGTGGAACATATGGAAAGTTGAGTAGATCAGTGCTCTTGGCTATTTTCATTAAATGATTCTCTTTTAAGTTTCTAATAGGGGAAAAATATTTTGTTTCAATTAGATCAGAGCCACTTGCTGATCATGTGACATTTTGATACAGATTAATCAATTACAGCTGCCTCCAAACAGCATGACAGCAATATTGACTGAAGCTTAAAACCTGCATCTCATCAAGTTCCACAAGGAGGCATCAATTTCTGATTACACCATTCATTTTCTCCCTATTGCTTGAGGCCTCTCATTATTTACCATCTGTAAAGCCTTAACTGACATCATGTAGGAGAGAATGCAAGTCATAGGATCACAATTACTATTGTCAATTATGCAACAAGGCTGCAATCCACAGCCTCCTTCAGCCAGATATATAGCTTGCCCAAATATAACACTTGAGTATCACTGAAGCATGGCGTGGAAATGAGATCATCCATACCTGCCCTACACTCCTGGCTACTCATCTCCTTCCCTGCCTGATTGGTGCACATTTCTTTTAATATTAAATGGCATGCACACAAGTGATATACATACCCAACAACCCATACATTTTGCACACACATGAGTTACTGGGTTCAATGGAACTTGATTTGCTCAAGTGTAGTTGCAGCATCTTAGAATGAGGTAATGAAAGGCATATGCTGCCACCACCATTATGGGTTTTTCTCTCTCGTCTTCTTGGTAATCACATGTATAACATAGTGAAGGACACAGAAAAGAGTCAGGTTATATGTAAAATAAAAAAGGGAGAAAGTGAAAGACACCAATTATCAGATTCATCTGTCCCTGTTCTGAGGTCATTCTGCCACACACACACACACAACTGAAATCTGAACACATGTCAGTTTTCTGGGCTAAACAAGTACCTTTTATTAGACAGAAGGACTGGAATAACTTCAACTAAATTTTAACAGGATTATGGAACAGTCATCCAGAATGCTACATTAAATATAACTATGAAAGCTAATTTGACAGGTGTTCAGATTTTGGTTGCACTAATAGGCCTCAAATTTCCATTTAGTAATACTTTATATACTGAATATCATAGGACTTTGGCTAGGCGGTTTTACGTTTCTGACTTATTTGGCTTGGCTCGTGTTACATTTAAAATACTCTATCAATTAATAGGCATGAGCAAGAAGTAATTTTCTTCATTCCACACCAAATATTGCCTTTTGACTTGATTGGGGAAAAACAAACAAACCCAGAAACGAGGTTATGTTATTATACCCTTCCAGATAAAAATGCAGTGGAGCATAACGGATATGGAAATATCTGAAACAGAGAGCCTCCAAACTCTCTGTGATCAGGCTTCACAGTCACAGAAAACTGCAAGCACATTCAGCTGGATGGTCTTACAATCCACCTCGGACCTTCCCACTCAACATACGAAGGCTGTAGTGGTGTGCACAGTCCAACAGTACCTTCATTGATCTAATCAATAAATGGTAGGTAGCAAGGTAGCGAGATAACCAAGTATCTTCTATCAACTCCCACTAAGAAAATATTGGCCATCCATTCTAGGTTATGAATTCCTAAACAAAGGAACAGTCAACCAGCAGCCATAACAATACTCTATTTTTATGTTACCTGTTCAGAGACAAAGAGATAAACAATTTGACCTCATCCTTACTACTAGATACCAACTAGTAGAATAAGTTTGAATGTCAGAATGTGAATCATAAGAATTGGTCCTCAAATTAGGAGAAGACCTAGAGTATTTTCAGATGTGGGGATTATTGTGTTAGTTTTCCCAGTCATAATGCTAGAATTTTTATCCTGGCTTTTAACTTCCATTTACATTGCATTTACCTGCTTTACCTGGTATTTTATGGAACTGTGGCTTTTGGACTGATATAATGCCATGTAACACTAACTTTTTAAATGGCAGGAACAATCTGCATGCCAGAATACTGCTCCCAATTTTATCACATGAAATTACAATGCAAAACCTCTGTGATTGTCTGGGTTAACTGGGTTGCAAATGGATTTCTTTCTGGAAGCAAATAACACAGGAATGGGTGCTAAACTTCTGCTAGATTCTGCTATTTTTCCATAAGTAGTGTTTACATTCTCTTAGAGATTATATAAAATGTGGAAATTATCAGGCAAGGAAACGTCTGGAAAATGGAATAAAGTGCTGTCTGAGTGTAGCCCTAACATAATAGATTCGGATTTTGCAGGCGGGGCTTAGCATAAAATAAATGGTATACTGGAGAAAACTTCCAGTAATTACTTTTCCTAAGAAAATGGAACTGTGTCAGTTCATTTCCCAGACAACTACTGTTTTCACTGCACTGTTTCTTGCAAGTCTATGACAAAATCATGGCAAGAGCTGGGAAAGGAAATCTTCAATAAATATTTTTCCTAATGGAAAATGCTATTATGAAAAATCCTCTTTTTCTGGATGCAATTTTGCTAAATGACATACAATGTCAACAAAGCAAGAAAATGAATTTCAGACTGCTAAAAAGGTGTTGGAACATGTTTCACTGACATATCTGAAACTGCATTCCTTTGTCCTAACTTGGGGTAGAAACTGTTGAGATAGTTAAAATAAGTCCCATTTTCAGTAGAATCAGACCTGGACTGTGAAATTTTGTTTAAAATTTATTTTCAAATTTCTCAGACAGGCAAAGGACCTTGAATCTAAAAATCTACTTCTCAGAGTACTTCATGTTTGAATTTACTTATGTACAGATATGCCTAATCAATCAAATGCAGTGGACAAAGACATTCAATCTGTTTTTCTTCAGTTGGCTTGGCTCTGCTGTTGAGATGATGATCAAAACAAACCATATCCTCCCTGTGTGGAAAATACATTTATATAAGGTATGCAAAACAGGATGTGACAAAATTCTGGAGAGAAAGCACAACACTGCCTGCGCATGGGGTTCTGGTATAAATCAGTCTTCAGCACTGGGATTCATGTTGGAGGCTACACCAACTGCTTCGTTCAGCAAATGCTAAGGGAATAGGGCAAGCACAAAAAATGTGGGGGGGGTCAATGACATCAAGGATTTACATTGTCAAGGAATGACATCACAGTTGCTTTCAGTTAAGCAAGAATATTCCCTGCAGTGGTTTGTTCATTCGAGTGTTTCCTTGATTAATAAACAGCAGTAATGACTTGTTTAAGGTGTGTTCTATACTAATGTGGTGCTAAAACATATATCCAGCATTTTGAAAAAGCATTCCCTATCAATTAATAAGAAAAGAAATTACATTTGAAAACTATCAAAGGGGAGAGGAAAAATGTGTGAAATTCTCATAGGTGAGGTGCAGGTTTCTTCATGCACTGATCTTACTTTTGATGTGATTTAGCGGAGTTCTAGTGGAGTTTTTTCTTTCTATAAATCATCTTTCCCATGGTGTACACTCTGCAGCCTCCCCAGGTGCATGCATTCCCATTAAAACCAGGGGAAGACTTCATGACTTAAGATTGTCTATGGGATGTTTTCAGATCAGAAAGCCAAGGAGGCTGCAGAGTGCTGCAAATGTGTTTACTGGAAAGAAGTATGCTTATGCCGGCCTTGGCTACTTTGTGATGGTAAACTCTACACCCACTGGAATTCTAAAGAAATTCTACAATGCTCTGAGCATTTTTTAAAAAGTGGAAGCCTCTTTCACAGGGGGAGGAAGCTTTTGAGAAATTTGAGGGCAAATTTTGGCACATTACTAGTTAGAGCACATGACAAAGGTTCATTTCCAGACAGGGCTCAGAAAGGCTCCCGTGTGAAACTGTAGGGTGTGTCTCTCAAAAGGATTGACCATGTACTCCCCTTTGATGCAAACTCTTTTCTCTTCAAGTGATGGAGGAGGATCGAAAAAATGCAGGAGAAATGTTCAGTATAGAACTAGCACTGCAGCTCAATCCAAACCTTCCCCAGTTACTTGTTTAGACAACACCCACTGCTAAAGTAATGTGGAGGTGGCTGTTCTCCTGACCTGAAAATGGTTCTGTCCTGTTTCCCCAAATCCAAGTAGTAGGATGGGCCAGAGGCAGATGTGAGGTAAATTTTACCTTTGTGCAGTAGGCTAGTTTCTACCCACAACTCTTTTGTTCTCCATCTAGGCAAGCAAAGGGCATGGCCAGAGTTCAGGGGCATGTCCCAGTCAAGCAAAAACACTTGAGGATGTGAAGCAGGACTGCTGAGAGCATGACCTGGGGAGGCAGAGCATTGCTGGGAAGTGGGTGTGATGTGGGGGGAGTCTTGAGGGCCAGATAGAGATGCTTGGTGAGCTGCATTTGGTTCACCACCCCTGCTATACAACCTGCTACCATCACAGACTCTCTCTCTCCACAACTTGTATACTGACGGAGAAAAAGGGCTTACATGAACTACAAAGCTTTGAAGACACCTACACAGAAGTTATGTAACATTAGCCCTTTCACTGAAATTCACACAGATTTCTATTAATTATACAAACAGATAATCAACAATGAGCATTTTGTTTCATGAGAAACGTCTCCATTTGGGTCAATTCTCTCTATGATTACTTGCAAACATGTTATCAGACCAAAACCGAAGTCATCCCTCACTCACATGTACTTTATTGTGGGAGTGGGAGACTGAATTCCCAAGTGGCTTTCCACCATAACTAGGCCTAGGCATTAAAATTTCTGGAGGCCAATATGATGAGGAGAATAGATGAGCCAGCAGAACCAAACAGAAATGGAAAGCACTTTCCTGAATGCTCATAATCAAACCAAGGGAGGTTCTCTCATCTCTTCCTTCTAGAATTTGATCCTCTTCCTAATGTATTCATTGCATCACAACTGGAACGGAACCTGTGAAGCCATTCCTTTTTTAAAATATATGGAGATATAGTAAGATTTCTATCCTACTAAAATACCACTATTAATAACAATAATGTTCACATTTGCATTCTGTAAGGCAAATCTCCCTCATAGTGAATAGCTTCCCAATATTTGCATCCATAGTGAAGGCTAGTCCATTTTCTCTCACTGTCTTCGTTTCAACAAGTTGCAAACATACCTGACTCTCAAGTCCCCTCGTTCTCTCAACATCTGTAGAACAAGTGCAACTTTGACTAATGGTGCGTGCCCTTCAAAATGTTGGAGACATAAGGCTTTTATTGGAGGAAAGCAGGAGATTGCAGCTGGTGGAGGAAGGCAAATCTATGTGAAGACAATAGAGAGAGGAACCACCCCCCAAAAAAAAAAGACCCTGTAGAAGAACTCACTTGAGGAGGTTATTCATAGTTGTCAGAATATGAATCCTCAGGTGTTTTGTTTTAACTGTTAAATTAGTAGTGTTTTTAATAATTATGAGTAATGCAAGTCAAGCAAATCCTTGAACACATATTGATGCTGGAACAAGGTCCATATCTGTCAAAGGCAGCAACTTCCAGATGTGTGTGTGGTACATTAGCCAGGATTTTTCCATCCTGAGATTGTACACTATCCCAATCGCTCCTTTCTTCATAGAGCCGTGATAGTGAAAAAGTCTATAGAGCTTTCTAGGATTATGTTTCCCTCAATAATATTTAAATCAGCTGTCCTGAACCTGGTGTCCTCCAGATGTTTGGACTATAATCCACATCAGCCCCAGCCAGCATGACCAATGGTCAGGGATGGTGGGACTAAGGGAAGTACTGTAGCTCAGTGGTACAGCATCTGCTTTATGTGAAGATGGATCCAGAACTGGAAAAGATTTCCTGCCTGAAACTCTGGAGAGCTGCTGGCAGTCAATGTGGACAATATTGAGCTCGGTAGACCAAAGGTCTGATTGAGCATAAGACAGCTTCCTATGTTCCTGGAGTTGTAGTCCAAAATATTTGGAGGGCACCAGGTAGAAGAAGATGCTTTAGACCCTTAAAAACTATTCTTGAGGAACTATTTCTCTGCACATGTTGCATCTTAGAGTATGCTTGAGAGAGCAGGTTGAGCAGGAACACTTTTCCCCATTGGGATGACTTCATTTATGGTGAAAGCACCACCATATGTAGTCCTTGAAGACGTCAGAGCCCATCCCATTCATTTCTTCTCTTTTTCAACCAACAAGTGGCAATGCAGTTACTAAATCAAACAGCCTGGAACATCATGGAGAGGAGAAATCATATATGAATCAGTTTTTGAAAAGGAAGCTTCAGAGAATACTAAAGGTTAATCTTTGTCAACTTCTTCCCTGGAATATTTAGCTTCTCTGCAATGTGTTCATGCTAAACCAAATATGTCTCCTCTTAAAAAAGAAAGAGCTACAATCTACTGACAGCTAAGTATGACCTAGTAGGTTAAGGATGAGAAACTGAATATACATATATTCCCAAAATCCTTGCAAATAAAGTTTGACCATCTTTTTGGTCATCTGTTACAGGTCTTTACTTCTGAACAGGCAGGGCAAGACAGCGATCTGGGTACATTTTCATTTTGCAGCTCAGTTGAAGTGCTCTTTTATATCATACTGTTGTTGTTTTTTAACCATGAGTGCTGAGATGTTGCCTGCATACTTTTTTGGGAGCAAATGTTTTATTTTATCTTAGCATTTAAAGTTTAATATTATTTTAAAATCTCAAATGATTTTAAAATCCTAGGGCACAATCCTTGGGCAGCAGTGGGGCTTATGTGAGCACCACATCGGAAGTGGGGAGGAGGCAAGAAAATTGCTCATGTTTCTTGTTCCAGCTTCACGCTGGTGCAGCAAACAAGCCTGGATCAAGTCTTCACCACAACCTGCCAATAGCTGAATTGGCTTGGGAACCAGAAGATCCTTGGTTGGCTCAGCTCTGCCGCCAAAACATCCCATTTGGTGGTTTCAGCCAACCACCTCTAGCAGAGAAAACACTGGTGGTAGCTTCTGCTGGCCTGTGCTTTGGGCCAGGGGAGCTCCCATGGCAAGGGAGCCTCTCTCCCAGTGGAGCCTGGCACACTCAGTGGCACAGCCAGGCAGTGCTGAGCAGAGGGACAGCTCTGCCTAATCCAAATCCACTCCAGCACTATCTCTCCATGTCTCACCTTTCTTCCATCGCAGAACTCAAAGCAAGAAATATTATGGTTGCTAGACATCCCCGTTTCCCGGGGACATTCCCCGGATTTACAAATCTGTCCCCGGACAAAATCTGTCCCCGGAATGTCCCCGGATTTCATTTAATGTCCCCAGATTTATATTTTAAGTGTTGTAGATTTATTAGTAGGGAATGAATGTTGCGTGATTGATCAACGGTACAAGACACATCATATGGGGACTTCCAGTGAGCCAAAATGGCAGGCACCATGGCAGCAAGCAGCTCCTGAAGCCAGCCAGAGCCAACTGCGCTGCCAGGCTGGCTCTGGGCTGCTGAGACTGCCGCTGCCACTGCCACTGCTGAGGGGGAACTGGGGACACCCGGTGCGTCAACTGGGGGAACTGCTGAAACCGCAACACAAATCGAGCCAGGAGCAAGAGCGCCTGGCCACCCAGCCAACTGCCCAGTGGCACTCCGGGGCCAGGAAAACCCTGGAGCCGACACAGGGAGAAGGAGGAGAGGAGAAGGAGAAGGAAGAGAGAGAAAGAGGAAGGAGAAAAAAGAGGGGAGCCCTGACCTTGCCACGCTGCCGCTGAAGACGAGAGGTAGGAGAGCACCAGGAGGGCAAGGATATGTGGCCAAGCCCAGGCCCGACCCAAGCCTACTCCACGGCAGCTAGCAATCCAAGAGAGCAGGCCGGGGCCCAGAGGAAGGCCACGCGACAGAGACCATGGAAGAGAAGATATTACTTCTTATTTAACTTTTTTAAAATAACTTTTTTCTCTTTTTTTAAAAAAAGTGTCCCTGGATTATTTGAAAAAAATCTGGTAACCTTAAAATATATGCAGTTCCCACTCGGTCTCCTGTCCAGCAACTGAGCAGTTCCAGACCTGATCAGCTTCAGCAAGATGGCTGCATCATATAAACACATAAATCTGAAAACAGAACCACAAAGATCACTGTCTTCATGCTGCTTACCCCAAAATATTGCTGATATACTATCATGCATTCCCCATTTCCCCAAATGGTGAGAAGTTCCAGAAGCAGCATGACAGCTTTTAGCTTCCTTGGGATTAGAGCAGTAAAGACTTACAACATCTTTGCGATATTTACTTTATTTACAAACCCAGCATATGTGGAGGTCAACAGGCATTCATATATGTGCAGACAGCACAGCCTACATCAATTTTCTGGGGAGCAACTTGTTTCTCATCCTCCATGCCCCTTGGCTCCATCCCAGTCTGCCAGAATTCAACAGAAGCAAATTCTCAATTTCAGTTTATTCCAGCTAGAAATACTCCTCTCTCATTTATCTCTCTCTCTCTCTCTCTCTCTCTCTCTCTCTCTCTCTCTCTCTCTCTCTCTCTCCCCCCCCCCCCCGTTTAATTATTCCCTACTCAATTATCAATGGTGCGAGCAGGAGACTAGGGCCACATTATCTGGCCCTGACCCCACCATTTCATCTCCATCAACACTGCCTCCCTGCTGTCCATGCATTATGGAGGAGCCTCTGTTGAGGTGAGCCTGTTCTATGTTCATAGGCTGCTCCCCCTTGGGATGTAAATCACACATCATGGGAGAAGCCTAGGCCCATAGAAAAGGTTCCACTCTACAGTAGTTCCTCCCCAACATGTTAAATTATAGAATTCGTTCCCAAAAGTTATAGTGTTGACCACCAACATGGACGGCTTTAAAAGAAGATTAGAGAAATTCCTGAGGATAACGCTGTCAGTAGCTACTAACCATGGTGGTTATGTTCTGCATTTGCTGTTGGAGGCAGTATGTTTCTGAATATCAGTTAGTGGAAACTGTGGGAGGAGACAAGGAAAGAAAACCCAAGCAGGAATGTTGTTTGGGGGAAAACTGAGAATCACTCTGAAGAGATGGGAGATACCTACAGGCAAAGGATTGCATTTCCAAAATATGGAATCTGCATTTATGGTTAACAAAATTTGGTTTAATCTTATACCAGTTCCAAGAATCTACAGTTTGCTTCAATTCAAATGACAGTTTCTAAATCATGTTTGGTAAACGAAGAAAACCCAAGCATTCTTCTCTGGCCTGATTAGAGCACTGAAGGCATGGTGCACATTATGGCCATGAATTGTTTTCATTCCCCACATTCATATGCAAATTATCCATTTATCATCATCTCAGTCGAAGAACACATAACAGATGCCTAAATGTTTCTTATCATGTACACAATCTGAGCATTCATACTTGCGGAGTGGGGGGGCTATGTGAAATACCTTGAGATTTAGAAAAAATTATTGGATTTATAAGCAATGGTGGTTGGCCATGTTATGTACCCTTCTATGAAATTTGCTTGGAGTTCCTTGCATTTAATAAGGTTCTTATTTAAGACTAATGCCATCTAAGCCTGTTTTTCATTTTTGACTTTGAATAGATGACACTTAAGTTAATAGCTTATACGTTTTTCTCCTTTTGTGTGCCATCCAAACGACTTATCCTACATATGTGCTTGTGATTACAAATCAGCAAATAACTCATAACATATTCCATTGGGGACATATCTAAAAAAAGACCACGTGAGTCTCTGATGTATTCATAGTAACTTAATAAAGCAACTTTAGCAAATAATCCTTTATGTCTAGTTTACAGGCATTTTTCTTGAGTAAGTTATTAGTCATATACTGAGCTAGCTTGATAGCATCTACAAAGTCAGCTGGTAATGATTCCCCCCCCCCCGCAGTTTTTACAACAGGGCTCTATATAAGAAAGCAAGAGCATTTCACTGATAATGCCATAGATTTTAAGCACTTCACCCAGTGGCAGATACAGTGGTACCTCAGGTTACATATGCTTCAGGTTGCATACGCTTCAGGTTACAGACTCCGCTAACCCATAAATAGTGCTTCAGGTTAAGAACTTTGCTTCAGGATGAGAACAGAAATCGGGTTCCAGCGGCGTGGCAGCAGCGGGAGGCCCCATTAGCTAAAGTGGTGCTTCAGGTTAAGAACAGTTTCAGGTTAAGTACGGACCTCCGGAACGAATTAAGTACTTAACCTGAGGTACCACTGTACTGTGTTAAAGGCCTGACACATAGGGGTGTAAGAATGCTGTTTCTGTTCTGACTTGTATTACGGTATTTTAATATTTTGTTTGAAGCCGCCCAGAGTGGCTGGGGAAGCCCAGCCAGATGGGTGGGGTATAAATAATAAATAATTATAATTATAATTATCATCATCATCATCACTATAATCACTTTTCCTCTTCTGCCACAGTTTGGTTTCTGCCAATTCTACATTATTTGTTTTGCTATCGTATTTTACTTTTTAAATATAACCTTTTTCTTAACTTTTCAAATTTTACAAATTCTTTTAAACAACCCTCAGAATAAATCTCTCATATTCATTGACTTCCCATCCATCCTTCCATGATGTTCTTTTCTTACCTTATAAAGCTCCTATGCTACTTATATTTTACCAATTATATGTGTTAATTATCAGTGATTAAACTGCAATTCTCACCTGCTGCTATACTTCAAATCCTACATATGTTTTAACATAACCATAATATTTTAATAGCATAGCCATAGGTGGGGGGTTTTTTTTTGCAAATATTCCATGAAATATTTCCATTCTTCAAGAAATTTTTCTTCATTCTGTTCATTAATTTTCACAGTCTAACCATCTCATCTGTTTTGTTTTTGTTGCGTTGGCGTTGGTTAAATGTTTAGTTGGGGTTGGCAGTTATTTTAATTTGGGTATAACTGTAAACTGTTTATTGTTGTTATTGTTGTTGTTGTTATTATTACTGGTTTCTATTGGTTTATTGGCTTGTTCGTTGCTTGTATAGGATATTCTGCTTTTTGGTGTTTGATGTTTCTTGTGTTTTTATATATGCTGTAAGCCTCCCAGAGTGGCTGGGGAAACCCAGCCAGATGGGCAGGATACACCACACACACACACACACACACACACACACACACTTATTTTTATTATTATAATATTCTGTCATCTTCATAAGCCAATCTTCATAAGCCAGTGTGGTGTAGTGGTTAAGAGCAGTAGACTCGCAATCTGGGGAACCGGGTTCGCGTCTCTGTTCCTCCACATGCAGCTGCTGGGTGACCTTGGGCCAGTCACACTTCTCTGAAGTCTCTCAGGCCCACTCACCTCACAGAGTGTTTGTTGTGGACGAGGGAGGGAAAGGAGATTGTTAGCCACTTTGAGACTCCTTCGGGTAGTGATAAAGCGGGATATAAAATCCAAACTCCTCCTCTTCATTGGGAATTCTTCTTTCCATTTTTGCACATAAACTATTATTCCTGCCACCTTAGCATACATTTTTGTTGTTGTTGTTTAGTCGTTTAGTCGTGTCCGACTCTTTGTGACTCCATGGACCAGAGCATACCAGGCATTCCTGTCTTCCACTGCCTCCCACAGTTCGGTGAAATTCATGTTGGTAGCTTCAAGAACACTGTCCAACCTTCTCGCCTCTGCCGTCCCCTTCTCCATGTGCCCTCAATCTTTCCCAACATCAGGGTCTTCCCAGGAGTCTTCTCTTCTCTTCTCATGAGGTGGCCAAAGTATTGGAGCCTCAGCTTCAGGATCTGTCCTTCCAGTGAGCACTCAGGATTGATTTCCTTAAGGATGGATAGGTTTAATCTTCTTGCAGTCCATGGGACTCTCAAGAGTCTCCTCCAGCACCATAATTCAAAAAGCATACATAAATAAATTAAAAAATTCTTTCGGAAGCTCTGATGTGGTTTCTCTTCAGATCATATAAAGCTTCCACCTTTTGCTATCTTATTCTGCATAAGTTACTGCCATGCGCCCTGGGGAGGTATCCTAGAGTGGATGGTCAGATCCTGAGAAATAATGGGAGGAGCTTGAAGAGTTGGTGCCAAGACATCCTGTAGAGGATCCTATCTGTGTCAGTCAGTAATGATGTCATTTAGGGGGGTTCTCAGTGTTTCTAGAAGTTAACAGTGAGGGAAAGTCTATGGCAGCAGGACCACCAAACCCTGAACTCTGGCCATCATGCCCCAACCAGGTCAGAAGGTGTTTGTGAGGGGACAGCAGGAGGGAAAAGGAGTAGTCTAGTTCCAGTTCCGGGGTTCAGAGTATGGTGGGTTTGTTTGTTTTCCTCTCCACCATTTGAACACTGATGGCAAAGGGCAATTGTGCTTTGCATATTGACCATGAAAGGGTTTCTGAGGGCAGGCAGCAAGCAGAGAGGAGAAACTGAGGAACCCCAAGGTATTCAGAGTACCTTCCAAGGTTCCCTTCCTTTTTAGTGAAACTAGGCATATGTCATGTGGTATTGCTAAACTGTCAGACTGAAGTCAGCCAGATTCTGTTTGTTTGTCTTCATTAAAAATAATCCCAGAGTGGTGGACAATATAAAAAATAAAAATTCAATACACAATAAAACCAGTCACATAAAACCAACAGAGCATAAACTCATAATCACATACACGCCCATGAAAGCAGGCTAACCAATTTCACTATATTAAAGACGGAAATCTGATTTATTGCACTTCCTCAGTGAAAACTAGATGCTTCTCGTTGTTGTTTTTAAATAAACTAGGCAGTAATAAGAGCTAGCAAGTCAAAAACAAAACTCTACATTATGGCCCAGAGGGCACCTACTGGCCTCTGTTCTCTCCCTGACCCCTGCCATTGTTTGACAAACAAGCTTAGCTTTCTCCTTCTCCAGGGAGAAACTGCAGTTATGCTTGTTACCAGATACCATAAAACTGTGGCCTTATCTATACCATACATTTAGAGCACTCTTGTACCATGTTAACCGTCAAGGCTTTCCCCAAAGAATCCTGGGAACTGTAGTTTGTTAAGAGTGCTGAGAATTGTTTGGAAACCCCTCAGAGCTACCACGATCAGCAGCCTGTCAGTTCCTTAACAAGCTATTCAGTCTAGTGTGTCATAGAACTAGCTTTCTTATGTCCCAAACACAAGTGCAGAGGACTCTCATTCATGGTGTCTCTACAAACATTATCTTAAAATATGTGATATCAGCCCCTCCAAGTGTCCCTATTTTCCAGGAACAGTCCTGGATTTACAGAAGCCATCCCAGTTTCTTATTTGTCCTGCTTTCCCTTGGGATGTTCCTATTTACAATGGAGAAATGTTGGTGGGTATGTGATATGATTGTTATGGTAATGACTGATCATGGATCTTGAGCTGACCATAGATTCAGCTTGATTAAAGATCCCTCTGTAGATCCCAAGCATTCCTGGGGGCACAGCCACTTGGAGGAGGCAATTCTTGGCTTAGTCTGCCCACAGTTAGAGGGAGTGTATGTTGGCAGAAACTTGCTTGCCTCCACGGCTTTAAAATGTGCTGCCAGTTCCATGCGCATTGACCCCGGAAATGTGGCAGCTATATTGAGGCATGCAGTGGGTCGGAAAATAGCTTTATTCATAGCCTGCATCCCCAGAGATAGGCAGATCATTCTGTGTGAGTAGATTTCCAATGAGATGAAATGAGCCTCTTTTTTGTTTTGAATATTGTTCCTTTATATATTTCTCTGTGCCACATTTACATTTCCCTATACATGTAATCAGCTGGTTTTAATTTGCATTGATTTCTATAGAATAAAGAGTCTGAGCTTGAAAGAGAAGGATATAACTGTGTGGGAAATTTCTCTCAACTGAATGTGAGTACACAAGTGAAGATTTCAAAAGAAAACCACCCTCTTTCAAAGGCTACAGAAATAGTTGGGGAATGACTTTTAAAGCTGTCATTTGGGTTCTCATCAATCTACTCAGTGCACACTTATGCTCTCTGTGTGATAGTCTGACATCTTTACACATTTTAAAGATCATACACTCAAGCATGCTTTGCATGGGTTTCATGGAATCTACCCAAAAGGAGATTATCCCCCACCCCATGTGCTGGAATTGACAACTTGGAATCAAGCTTCACAAAGTTAGCCATGGTATGAGGACCCACTTCAGCACAAGTGAACTGACAATTGTGGCTTGTGTGCTTGTTCTGACATAGAATTGTTTTTATGTTGGAACTGTGCAGTGGAGCTCTGAGACATCTCAAAGACAAAACATGAAAACAGCTGCTTGTTTTATTAATTTATTGGTTTATTGGTTTATTATTCAGGTTGAACCCTGACAAGACTAAATGCTTTTCTTGGGGGACAGAGGGTGGATGGGTGTGGGGGACTCTCTGGTCCTGAATGGGGAAACTGTGCCCCTGAAGGAGCAGGTGCACAGCCTGGGAGTCATTTTGGACTCACAGCTGTCCATGGAGGCTCAGGTCAATTATGTGTCAGGGCAGCTGTCTACCAACTCCATTTCGTACACAGGCTGAGACCCTACCTGCCCGCAGACTGTCTCGCCAGAGTGGTACATGCTCTGGTTATCTCCTACTTGGATTACTGCAATGCACTCTACGTGGGGCTACCTTTGAAGGTGACTCGGAAACTGCAACTAATCCAAGATGCAGCAGCTAGACTAGCCACTGGGAGTGGCCACCAAGACCATATAACAGCAGTCCTAAAGAATCTTCATTGGCTCCCAGCATGTTTCCAAGTTAAATTCAAAGTGTTGGTACTGACCTTTAAAACCCTAAATGGCCTCAGCCCAGTATACCTGAAGGAGCGTCTCCACCTCCATCATTCAGCCCAGACATTGAGGTCCACTTCTAAGGGTCTTCTGGCAGTTGCCTCACTTTGAGAAGTAAAGTTACAGGGATCCAGCAGAAGGCCTTCTCGGCAGTGGTGTCCTCCCTTTGGAACACCTTCCCATCAGATATCAGGGAGATTTTATTATTTTTTATATTTTGCTGGAAGCTGCCCAGAGTGGCTGGGGAAACCAAGCCAGATGGGTGGGGAAGAAGAAGAAGAAGAAGAAGAAGAAGAAGAAGAAGAAGAAGAAGAAGAAGAAGAAGAAGAAGAAGACTCCTTAAATTTATAAGAATCCTTTCAAGGGAAAACCATCTCTGTTAAAGACCTTTTTGGTTTAGACAGAACCACAGAATTGTAGAGTTGGAAGGGACCCCAAGGGTCAACTAGCCGAACCCCCTGCAATGCAAGGATCTCAGCTGAAGTTTCTATGACAGATGGACATCTTGATGCTCTTTACATTTTATACCAGGAAAAAGAAACATCTGAGGAGAAAGATTTGACTAGTGATGCAAATAAGGTGTTTCATTTAAAGGATTATTTTCCTCCATGCACAGTTACTTTGAGTATACCCAACTGGACCTCTGAAAATAAATAGATAATCATCAGCTGGACATCCAGCTCATAGTTCACAGACACCTTGTCCAAGCAGTAAGCCCTTGTAGTGCTGGAGTATGCTAGATCCTGCTTTGATGTGGAAGGAGGGGTTGTAATCGGTAGCCTCCTCTTGTGTAGAAACATTGAAGCGCAAGTCTGCTGTGAACTGCTTCAACTTATGTGATTGGCCAGATTTATTCCAATGAAGAAAATGCAAAAGGACCTACAAGTGACAGGGGCTATATCATCACCATTATTTTGATAGTTAAAACCATGCTCAAGGTGGCTTACAACAGGAGAAGATTTACATAATTACAAAAGTGGCCATAAACAATAGATTAAGAAGTACCAAAAAGAATTTGAACAATTGGTACGTATATCATAATAAGATCTAAGAGTAAAGATTACAAAAAAATAATATCAGTGGTAGATGCTTCCCAAAAAATACTTAGCTGTGTGAAGGCCCCAATGTGGCTGATTTTTTTTTTATAAAAAAGTTCTTAGTTGTGGTCCAGTGACTGACACATAGGCATGCAATGTTGGGACAACAATCTCTGTCAACTCACATCATGCTGGAGTGCAGACACTGTCTGTTTGTGGACCATTACACAGGCTAAAAGCCTTTCAAAGTGACATGAACCATGTTGAAATCCTACACTTTTAAGTGCTTTCATACAAACTCCATGCAGCTGTTATATTGAATCTGCCGTCCAGGTTCACCCGCAGTGGCAAGCAATATCTTAGCTCCAATTTGTAATACGTTGTGCTTTTCTTTTTATCTTTTTCGGCACAGACATGTGGTCTATTCATATGAGCAGTACAACATGCAATCAGCAACTCATTAAAGACAGTGGCAGAAACTTCATGATGAAAAGGAGCTCTGTGATGCAGCCAATGGAACAGAGGACTGTGGCTGTTGCTGCTGTATTCCAGGAACTGCCAACTCACGTTTTAAGCTGCCTAGGCAAGTAGGTCAGTCAGATGATCCACAGATTTGTTAATTGTTTCATTCTGTTTGAAAGAACAATATGTGGAGGAAATGGGAGAGTCCAAAATCAACCTCGTTCCTCTGACAGATCATGTTTTCTGGCTTACAATCTGAGCCAGGTTTATGTTATAGGATGAAGCTTGGAAATAACTACCAGCCATCATTGCCTTTTCACCCCAGATGTGCTTCTGCCATGAATAATACTTTCCCCTCTTTATGGACAGCGGCATGTCTATGCGAGTCCACATTCGTGGGAAAGTGCAGAGAGGGAAATGGGATGCTGTAACAGCATCTTACCAAATGTCACTAACACATTTGCAAACAGTTTTTCTCTTTTCATCCTCGTCGTTGATAAAAAACAGAGTGAAATGAGTCATAATTAAGAGGGTTCACCACAATGTTCTCAACATACACATGTCCTCCCCTTACCCATCCTCATGGACTGCCTAACAACATGGATACATTTTTCTCCCCTCTTCTGTTGCTAGGTGATGGATGTGCTGGAGGAGCATGCATGGCACACCCACCCATGCCACACCGATGGGCAAGGGCCAATGGACGTGGCCTGAAATTTAACATAGACATGAATGTATAAAAAATGCCATGCAAAATATTTCATTATGTGAACTGTGTAGTAGAATTAGTAATCTTAGTCTATTCATAGACTATTAGATGGATCACTTATTATTAGTGTCCATAAGTTTTATATGGCTTGTATATATTTATAATAGTAATAATAAAAAACCAAAATCTGGGGAGAAAACTGGATGAGAATTGCGGAAAAATCCCCAAAACAAATTGCTGTGAAGGACACATGGTTATTTAATCCATCTTTTTGGATCACATTCTGTTTTTCCTTCCATGTGTTCTTGTTAATTTAATCATTGTAATTGTAGGCAAGGACTCATGATACATTTTTGCTTTGAACCTCAATATTTTTAGGCGAGATTTTCCAATGTTTCGTCTGTTTTGTGTTGCTGCATGAAACAGACTGGATGCTGCCCTAATTAGCCACCAAAGTATTCTTTTCCATAGAGTGAACCGTTGGGACAAGAGCAAGAACGTGGTGGTTCCTCTGCCTTCTCTGAAATCCCACAGGAGGGTGGAGATAAGCAACAATCCAGGGCTAAGTCTTACAGTGAATGCTATTAGAACAGGTGCAATATGCAACATTGCAACATGCTTTAGACATCACTGTGAGTAGGCTTATGGTTCTTTCAAGTCATAATGAGCTTTTGTGGAACAGCCTTTAGATTAGCTGCATTCTTATCTCTCGTCTGCCCCCTATTATACTCTTGTTGTTACATGGTCATAACATTGACTTGATCTTAATAAAGTACAAATCCTGAGCTGTGCTTCAGTGACTCTGTAGGAACACAAGGACATCAAAATGAAGGCTGCAGTCCTAAATTCATTTAAGGAGCTGGTCGTATAGAAGTCAATGCAAGCTGATTAAATTCATATACGCATGTGTAAGCACAAATGCACACACTGTGATTTTAGTACTAAACAGAGAGAGAGAGAGAGAGAGAGAGAGAGAGAGAGAGAGAGAGAGAGAGAGTCGCCACCCCATCCATGTGGCAAAAATGAAGATGCAGCTTTAGCTGATTTTTCAGGAGATGACAAAATTCCTTCAGGAGGAGAAGAACTCACCGCTGGTGGTTCTTGAAGCTCCTCCTGGTGCCACCAGCTAATAGTTAGCATATACTTTCCCCCATAGCCCCAGGACTAAATGATAAATGATGGCCTAGCATTGTCCTGACAGGGATGAAGCTCCAATTTTGCAACTCCAGCTCCCACTTAACCATGAATTTTTGTCCACCTTCTCTCCTCCACCCACACACCAGATTTTGAACTAAAAAATAACATACATAATTTTTTGGCTGTGAGTGCTAGAATCAATCTTGTTAAATGTAATATGTGTCTCGGTTATCTGATATAATATTGTGGCAGTGCAGACAGTTCTTCTGCCTCTCAGCCAAGCAGAAGCCATTCTTCAAAGTCTAAGGTCACACCTGTACCATGAATTTAAGATGCTGTTACACCACTTCAAGCCCCATTCCATTTAGAGTTACAATTCTCAGTGTGGTTTAACAATCCTTCTTCTCAGTGAACTCTGGAAATCATAGCTTTGTGGGGGGGGGTTGGCTCTTCTATTCCCAGCACCCTTAACAAACGACACTTCTCAGGATTCTGGGGCGGGGGGGGGGGGGTCATGACTGTTTAAAGTGGTATGGTACTACTTTAAATATGTGGTGTGGATTTGACCAGAATGCACCTCCAACGGCTATCACTGCCTAGATTTAAGTGCATGACCACTGCCTGTTTGCATTTAATGAGAGAGGTTTTCTCCAATAAAAAAGCATGCACTGCTTTGAAGCTGAAGGGGCAATGCGTATTTTACACCATTCCTCATGGAGATAGTAAATTTAATGTGGGCTGTGTGTGTTTAGTGCCAGAAATGAATATAAAGCTAATTACTACAAATTTCACTGGAATGAATGGAAACCCACATTATAGTTTATTTCTGCTGACAAATGAATTTATTAAAGATCAGAATCTTTTGGCAAGGAGGTGGAAGAGCTGAGCCTTGCATAAGAGAATGTTTGGTGCATCGCTTGTAGTAAAAGATCTGTCACATTCCAATGAAAGCATTCAAAATAAGGGTTGTATCCAGCTATGTCACAGAGTAGTTTGTTAGTTTTGTCCATTGATTTCAAAAAGTCTACTCAGAATGTGTGTGTGTATTTTGCAACATGTCTTTGATGCAATAATAGTGCATTACCTTGGGACTGCTGGACAAAGAACTCAAACTCCCAGCTCTGTTTCTGCCAAAGGCTTTAATGCATAATTTGGATTGGTACATAGACAAGGCATAGGCAAGGTTCACCAGGTACATGAAAGGTATGGACACATATTTAAGCACAAGCAAAGGCTAATAATCCAACAAACAACACCCTCCTCTTGCACCTTCTTTTTGAAGAGCATGGCAGGCATAGCTCTTAAGACTGGGCAAACAAGCAGGCACTCCTTTGAGCGGGTTGGATAAGCAAGGTTTGTTCACTCCAGTGCTAGCTTCTTCATGGCCTTGGAGACAGAGGCAGTGTCAGCACAGGCCTAGCATCTGATTTACTCCCAGTTGCCTCTCCAGAAGGAGGAGGCTTCTCCCTGACAGAAGGGGGTTCTGTGGGAGATTCCACAACAGGAAATGTCTGGTGCTAGAGGGCAGAACATTCATCTGCCAGCCTACTTGGTCCCTCCCTGGATCCAGTCCCTAAATGACCAGCCCCCTCCCCAAGCTTAGACACCTCTTGGAGTCCTGATTAGACCTATCCCATCCCATAAGGACCTTCCCCAGGGTTGTCCTAGTTCCAACTACCCAAGCACCTCCCATTCTTCTTCTGGATCTGAGCATCCACTCCATGACATTTTCATAGGACTCATGAAGATGGATTTCTATTCAACTATTCATTCATCGTTTGTCTTTATTAATTGTTATGCAATGCATTCCCAGTGTCATCATATTATTGTCCTCTAGAGTGGCAGTCTTGTGCTATAGTGTAGGAAAAGTGGGACAACACACACACACACACACACACACACACACACACACACACACACACACCATTCTGTGGAATATTTGTGGTATGAAAATAGGATTTCAGCAGGAAGATTCAGGACATGCATTGATTGGAAAGGAAGCAGTATGTCCACCCCAAAACCTTGCAGCTATGGAAAATGGGATTGATTATGAGTCCAAATCACCATGGATTACAATAAAAAGGACATCTGGAGGGGCCCACTGATGCCACTGACATTTATGTATCATGAGACATTCCCATCTGAAGTTGCAATGCCAAAAGATATAATCAAACCCTCCAGCCAATATAATGCATGTGTGACCATGTCTATTCTTGATTTGAAAACAATGGACTGCACCTTCTCTGAGCATGAAGTCCCAAGAAAAGCAGAGGTGAGAATTCTTCTCCAAATAATCCCCAGCGTGACAAACACAAATAGCTGCTGATTTTTCACATTCCTCGTGACTGCCTTCAAAGTCCGCTGACGTTACCCTCCAACCATGTCTCAGCGGAGGGCCAGTGATTATAACCGCAGGAACACCCTCACTGTTTCCTTTGATGAAGAATCATAAAGACAGGAGGAAATGGCATGACAACAGTCCAAGAACTGCCAGAGCTTCTTTTCCAAGGTCTGACTTTTGTTATGGCATTTGGGTGAACGGTTATGTAAATAAATATCCCGTACTTCCTCTCATTAAGCTCACTTTATGTCGGAAGCCGCAGCTCGCGAGACACTTTGATATTGAGAGCGTCAAGTCTAGAGTGCTAAGTATGATTATAGTTCAGAGTTGTTTAGCTCTGCAAATGACAAGAACCTTTGCTGGCCTCTTTGACCCCAAAGTAGCAATTAGGAAAGCACACTGTATGGTATATATCACATAATTATCCTTTCCCCACCCAGACACTAGTTTGATGCCTGTTATTATTACCATTTACTAAAATTATACTCTATCTGACTAACACCCTGTCACTTCTCAGATTTGCAACCATGTCAGCATATTGAAATGTTTCACTTAGAAGACGATGTAAATAGCCATTAAGACAGACTGCCCCTTTACATTTGCTTTGTGGTCTTCCACTACAATATCAAAGCCCATGGTTCTGGAGTACTAATGCCCCCCATGTCCTTTTTATTGTGCATTAATGAAGATTTGGGCTCATGATGGTATCAGGGAATATGCAAAAATCCTCTTTTTGCAAATTGGTATGCAAATTCCTATTTTTAACACTGTTTGTCCCTGCAAAGGTTTTGTGGCTGACATGCTTGGTTTGTGATCAGTGCATGTCCTGTAATGTTCTGCTGAAATCCTGTAACTGTCCAGGCTTCTGTTCTTCTGTTTATTTTGTTATGAATATTGCAAATGTTACAGATCTTGGCCATCATCAACCAGTGGATCACATCTACAGTGTGATCAGAATCGATTTAGGTTGTTTCAGTTGACAGTCTGAATGGGTCTGCTAATTCTGGTCTTACTTAGAGTAGACCCATTGAAATTAATGGACATGATGAACTTCAACCTATTAATTTCAGTGGCTTCTGAGTAAACCTTAGTTGGATGTAACCCAACAAATTCTTATTTCCAGTGGATGTGAATACTGAAACTATCAAAAACTATTTCAGATCTAGCTACTCTAATACGAAGAGACAGTAGGTTGCATCCAAAGGTTCCTTGTATTTAATGGAGGAATCTTCATCCAAATGTCAGTACAGGACAGCAATAACTCAAACTATTGTTGCTAATTATTTGGCCCCAGAGAAAATCCATACACGGTTATGTATGAGGTCACAACATGCTGCAAATGGTTTTCCCCCCAGAAGGAGTAAGTAGGACATACCTTCCAACAGGATGAGGCCCAAATCTGGGACACCGTCTTCTAGATCAGGAATTCTGTGCGACTCACTTAATTGTGCAATCGCAGTCCCAGAAAAAGCACTTCTTCAGGCACAGTGCCCCAAAACGCACATTTTGGGAGTTGCACAAGTTTGCAGACCCCCTAAAAATGCTTTTTCGGGGTGAAATCTTGGCCCAAAGCCATGAGAAAGCAAGGCACCCCAAATGGCTGCCATGCTGTAGCTTGAAAAACAGGATGTCCCAGGGCAGTTGACAGGTATGGTAAGGACAGATTTATCACATATCCAGTTATCTATCCCTTCCTATCTCCAGTATAAGTGAATGACTTTTAATCGCTAATATGGGAGAAGGAAGGGCCTTGCTTAGCGACAATATGATAATGGTGACAAATCTGCTTACCATTCCTGAAACATGTGGCCTATCCTCCCCTAGCAATGATGGGGTGCAATGTTTCTGTACAAAGACCCTCTGTTCCCATCCTACCTCTCACTCACTTAACACACAGAGGTTAACATACACAGCCCATCAATATGACGGGCACCTCACCGGTTTAAAATAATTGCAAGGGGTTTTGTTCTAATTAATGAAAGTGAGAGCATGATAACAGTAGTTAGATCTACCCAAGTGCAGGCAGACACACAGCAAGCTTCAAAAACACTTCTGACCTAGCAGAAATAATTGCCCTATTATCCCAGACCTGGATCTTTGTTAAGAAGCTTATGAGGATACCATGCCAAATTATGTGGTGGTTTTATATAATGGAGGGTAGACAGATGTTTACTTGGAAAGGTTAAAGGGATAAAAACTCCATTTGCTTGTGATCTATTTGGAAGTGAATTCAGTCCCCCGCCGGTGATAGCAAAAATTATTATTATTATTATTATTATTATTATTATTATTATTATTAAACTACTCATTCTTCACCTGGTTTTGTAATTTAATAAAATGTACAGGATATATTTCTGCCCCTCTTTTACCCATTTGGTGCCACAATGCCTGTGTTTGCAGTTCAAGGGGATTATCTTTAATAAATGCACTGAGTCTATAGTGCAAAGGGGAATATTCAGTGAAATAGCTGTTCATGAGAAAATAAAAGAAATCCAACTTTTATTAATTTGATCCCGACATCATTCTCTTCATCTGAACCCTATGTTACGTTATGTTATGCTATTTTAGATGACCTGCCTCCATTTTGCTTATTTTATGTATACTTTAGTTCGTTTGGGAGCTCTATATTATAATAAAAATCTGTCCATACAGTGGTAATCTAGGAAAACATCGCCATGTCACTTCTCAAATTTCTATCGTTTTTAGTTTTGTGAATTAGAAACTTTTGGTGAGTATGGGGAGAATGAAATGGTCCTGTTAAGTTTGCTTGCGAAAACAAGGTGCGGATACAGTTCTCCTTCTTGTGTGGTTTCAGCTGGAAAGAATTGCATAAGACACTCCAAAACAAATAAAGGCAGGAGATAAGTTGGAACTCCGATAGCATCAACATTCTTAATATAAACTGATGTGCATAAATGCCATGTTTCATGACTCAGGCTTCTACTTACCCAAGGATGGGATGGAATTGCCTCAGAGGATCAGGATCATTCAAGAAGAGTTTCTTTGTCTTTTTGTAATGTTCTTTGTATTTCTTATAGAGTTGAGGGTGGATATTAGCAGGGTATGGAAGCAGCCTATTAAGCCCAAAGTGGCACCAGCAATACTCAGGGAAGCTTCTGCCAGCCCCCCTAAATCTTGGTAATTTTTTTAATTTTTATTTTATTAATTTTATTGAAATTATTTAGAACATCCGAAATCCAAACTCAGAGGAGGGTGATACCAAACATGGTACAACAGCAAGAAGCAGAATGGAATCATATGTCATTTTGTTCAGGCTTCTTAAGAATGGACTCATATGTCTTTTCTCCAGATGTACGGAATTTCCTTAAAAATAGTTCTTTTGAGATTTTGCAAAAGAAACTCAACAAACAACTCTGCCAGAAAAGGTTTTGTGTCCAGATTTTCAGTTTTTGAAATATGGCAATGCTACTTTATACCTCTTCACAATTAAGAGCTCTCTTTTAAGAGATGCTCACTTCAAACCAGTGAGGTGCCCTAGCTGTTTCCATATTGGGATCTCATGCATATCTTTATAGGGGGATCTATGAAAGATCAAACTGGCTCCACACTTTTACTGGACAGGTTGGTTATTACTCCTTTGGATAGATAGTGGCTCAGTTTTCCCCCATCAGACCAAACCACTTTGTATTAGAAGAGCATGTAGGCCATGATATAATGCCAGTACTTTATATGCATATAAGAAGGTGCTTATGGGGTCTCATGTTATTTATTGAATACTAGTCCAGTATTTTTGGGAAATTGGTATATAAATTGTTGAAATAATAAATAAAATATCTCAAAACAACTATAGAAGACTGTGGCTTCCAAAACCAATTCCATGTCTGAAACATGGAAAGCAGGAGTGCTCCTTTCTCTGAAGTGGGACACAGGAATGGCTTTGCCAGTATAACCACACTGATCTCCCCACCTCCTAACCTCTCCCATTGCCAGCAAACAGCAGCTCACCTGCCGAGAAGCTAGTACAGCATCTCCACCCCAGCCATTTAACCCTTGCCCTTCCTAAATGATACACCTCTCTAAAGTTCTGTGCTGCTTCAGAATTATAAAACAGTTCATATGATACGAATGCATATTTTTAGTATAATGTAAGAAACATGTTTACAATGCTAAGGTTAATGCTGTAAGAAGAAAAAGAACTTTCACACTGGTCAACCTGACTTCTAAGAAGTTTAGGCATGGTAATAAGCATTGTTTTTTAATGTGCTACTTTCTCAGATGTTAAGTTTAAAAGAGGAGACTAACTGACTCAAAATGAATACCTACTGGCTTTGTCTAGAAAACTTTTAATCAGAGCAGTCAATTAGATGATAGATTTACAGCATCTGGTTTCAGGAATGAAGCAGCTGACAATTAACATAAAGATTCAGTGCTTCTTGCCTTACAATGCAATGGACTGACAATTTGGCCAGACTCATCGTGTCTCCGTTTCTTGCATGTGAGACTCAGTGAATATTATACCTTATAAATGTGAACAGTTGCAGAGATGCTGAATGATCTGCCAGTATTTGAGGCAGGAGAAGTGGGATACCTAGCCAGATGGTTAACTAGCATATTTTATGTTTTACAATCACAGAAAGTTTCTTGCCTTTTCTGAAAATAACTTGTTTATAGCCTAACCAAAATCGGTCTGAGCTAGCACACAAGTTTTGGAAGAACCCTAGCTCAGGAGGTAGAACATTATGCCTTGCAAAAGGCCCCATGTTCAAGCTCTATTTTTCATTGTGCATTCAAGATTATTCATGATCATGATGTCTTGGGGTCCTTCTACATGCTCCTGCTAAAGGTGGCAAACATACTAATTGGCTTCCAGTCCATGCATGTTTGATACCCAGGCTGAAATCCTCCAACTTTTTATACTACAAATGTCCTGGTTTATTATTATTTTTGTCCCACTTTCGTCATGCTATAGTGTAAGAGTATCCTTCCAGATTTCAATAATGCAAGAGCACTGGGGAAGCATTGCACAACTAATAAAGTGGAATTACGAGTGCACAGTAAATATCAGCCACCAACACACTATTATTGTGTAATGATGCAGAAAAGACAATTTAGGATGGGAAATTAACATGAGGTTGAATGACGGTTCCCTCATTGTGAGAAGTGAGGTTACAGGGAACCAGACAGAGGGCCTTCTCGGTAGTGACGCCCCCCATGTGGAACACCCTCCCTTCAGATGTGAAGGAAATAAGCAGCTATCCTATCTTTAAAAGATATCGGAAGGCAGCCCTGTTTAGGGAACTTTTTAATATTTAATGCTGTACTGTTTTTAACACTTGATTGGGAGCCGCCCAGAGTGGCTGGGGAAACTCAGCCAGATGGGCGGAGTATAAATAATAAATTTATTATTGTTATTATTATTATTATTATTATTATTATTATTATTATTATTATTATTATGAGATAACAAAATCTCATCATGCCTGTGTTGAAGTGCCCATATTTAGGACTGCCACACTCAGTAATTAACTTAAATCTGGAAAATCTTCCATCTGGGATGAATTACTTCATCGGCCTTATTTAATTCTTTATCAAACAAAATAAAAAGAAAGAAGAAATATGTTCTCCTGGCACCTCCATCTCTTTATTATACATGAACGACAAATCAAACTGGAGGCTTCACAGTAGCTCTATTTTGGTGAAGTGCTTTTGGATTCCCCCACACTTACAGGATGTCTGGAATTCAATCTATTCAGGATGCTTGATTATAAAAACATTAGCCGACAAACCCAGACAGGAGTTACCAGCAGTATATTTAAAGGGGATCAAAAAACAGACTGTGAGGTAAGACAAGCAAGCAGCTGATGACAAGAATACTGTTCATGGAAGGATATATATATATATATATATATATATATATATCAGTATATATATATATATATATATATATATATATATATATATATATATATATTCATTGTTGAGAAACTTTAAATAGCCATGGACAAATGCTGCCCAGTGTTATTTGAGAACCTGTGACTGGAGGTATTTGTGTCTTCACCATAGTTGACACCTATTGCGGTTAGGTTATTGTGTAAGCCTTACTAAGCCCTTCTTCCAAGAATTTATCATCCATCCAAGAAACAGCTCTCAGTCTCATTTGACTGTTTTGAGATCAATGTGGCTGGACTTCCCATCTTACTGAGCTAGCCATTTTAATTCTTTAAAATCAATTTCACTCAGTGCTGAGTAATTGGCATGTTGTTGTTGTTTAGTCGTTTAGTCGTGTCCGACTCTTTGTCACCCCATGGACCAGAACACGCCAGGCACTCCTGTCTTCCACTGCCTCCCGCAGTTTGGTCAGACTCATGTTTGTAGCTTTGAGAACACTGTCTGTGGGGGGATAATGAGCTGCTTGTGCGTTGAAACTCGATCCCTCAGAGCTCACTCAGTGTAGTGAAACTCTGCCTTGAGAGGAGCCCTTGAGCATGGCTCCCTCAGTCGCTGGTAGAATCTGACAGTGGGCGTTTGCGGAAGCGTTTCCAACATAAAAGCTGTTTCACAGACATGCGCCTCCTGGATTCCCTGCGTGACAGTTTCCGGCGGGGGGTGGGAGTTCTTAAGGGCTGTTCTGATACCTCCTCGCTGTTCCCACTGGAAGTATCCCAGAGCCTCCCCTCCGACTCCCTTTCCTTTGGAGCTCTCGCACTCCCCCTACTGGTTCCCTCTTCTGCTGAAGAAGAGGCTCTCCTATTCTCCTGAAGCCTTCTCACCACCTGTCCTTCCGATGGCAGTTCCCTGACATCCACCTCCCCCCCAGGGCCCCCTTCACCCCCTCCCGCCTCTTTTCTTACTGGCGGCGAGGACGGAAATCCCTGGAAGGAACTCCCCTCATCCTCCGAGGATTCAAACACTTCTAACCACTGCATACCGCCTCTTTCCCCCCCTTCCTCTTCTTCGTCGGAATCTGTTTCCACCTCCACTTCCGACTCTGGGAACCCTTCAAATTCCCCTTCCTCATCTGTAGTCCCGAAGTGTTCCCTCCTAAACCTTGCCACTGGTTGTGGTTTACTTGGGAAACGCCGATGAAACGTTTCTATTAAAATCTCGTCTTTGACTTCCTCTGCCGGTACCCATGCGTTTTCTGACTCTTCCTCCCCCTCCCATTCTACCAAGTATTCCACCTGATTCCCCTTCCACCTGGAATCAATGATCCCTGCCACATCCATGTTGCGTTCTCTCTCTTCTATGACGGGTGTCCGGGTGACCTCCCTCTCATGTTCCCCCCACTCACACCCCTCTCTGTATGGCGACAGTAATGACCTGTGAAACACTGGATGCAATTTCATGTGACTGGGCAATCGGAGTTTGAATGCTACTGGGTTCACCTGCTGTATGACCTCAAAGGGTCCCAACCGTTTGGGTCTCAATTTCTTACACCCTCCCTTGAACGGCAGTCCTTGGGTGGATAGCCACACCCGGTTACCCACCCTTATAGTTTCGCCTTCCCTCCTATTTCTGTCAGCTTGCTTCTTATATTCTTCTTTGGCTTTCTCTAAGTTGAGTTGGAGCTGACGGTGGATCGCTTCCATCTCTTCAACAAAATTTTCCGCTGCAGGTACACTCCACCTTCCCCCGCCCTCTCCTGGAAACGCCCGAGGATGACACCCATAATTGGCTAGAAAGGGACTCATCCCTGTGGACACGTTCTCCGCGTTGTTGTAGGCAAATTCTGCCAGAGGTAACCAGTCCACCCAATCCGTGTCTCTGTCCTTTACATAACACCTCAGATATTGTTGCAAAACCCCGTTTGCCCTTTCTGCTTGCCCATTTGTTTCTGGGTGTCTGGCGGTGGAAAAACTTACCTCCACATGCAACATGCTCATTAGTTTCCTCCAGAACCTAGAAGTAAATTGTTTTCCTCTGTCGCTCAAAACCCTCAAGGGGGCGCCATGCAACCTAAAAATGTGCTCCACAAACAACCTTGCGGTTTCTTCCGCTGTCACTGCATGTGAACAAGCTATAAAGTGGCACATCTTAGTTAGTAGATCTACCACCACCATGACCGCGGTTTTCCCTTTGGATCTCGGTAGATCGGTCATGAAGTCTATGGATACCATCTCCCATGGCCTTTCTGGGGTGGGTAAGGGTTCTAATAACCCCGCTGGCGCCAACCTCTCTCCCTTTGCTCTTTGGCACCTGTCGCATCCCCTGACATACTCCCGCACGTCCTCCCGCACCTTGGGCCACCAAAACTCCCTGGTAACCAACCACATGGTTTTGTGCTGCCCGAAGTGCCCCGCCGTGGGGCTGTCATGCAACTGCTTAAGCACCCGCCCTCTTAGTTCCCCACCTGGTATGTAGAGCGCCCCTTTGTAATATAGTTTTCCGTTCTTTTCCTCAAACCCCCCTGCGTTCTCACCTGTCTCCCTGAGTTCCCTAAGTTTCCCTTGGGCATATTCATCGTTTTCAATACCCTCTACCAGTTCTCTTTGCCCCACCAATGCCGCCCCACAAACCCAGTGGTCCTCTGAGATGATATGTCTTTCTTCCACCCCTCCTTCCCCCTCCAAGTACTCAGGTTTTCTGGAGAGAGCGTCCGCCCTGACATTCTCAGCCCCTGGCACGTAGCGAATCTCAAAATTGAACTTGGAGAACTCTTGCGCCCATCTTACTTGTCTCTGGTTCAACACTCGGGCTGTCCTCCAGTATTCTAGATTTTTGTGGTCTGTCCGCACTTGAACCTTGTGTTGCGCTCCAATCAACAGGTGTCTCCATCTCTTGAACGCTTCGTGGACAGCGAGTAATTCTCTGTCGTACACTGTATAATTCCTCTCAGACTTGTTCAATTTCCTCGAGAAGAAGGCACACGGCCTCCATTCCGACGTATTCGCTCCTGGCTGCAGAAGCACGGCCCCCACCGCTCTGTCAGACGCGTCGGTTTCCACCCTCATCGGCTGCTGCAGATCCACGTGTAAGAGTTGTTCTTCCGAAGCAAACGCCCTCTTTAAACTTTCGAAAGCTCGCTGCGCTTCTTCCGTCCAGACAAATTTCTTCTTACTGCTGAGACAATCCGTGATGGGGGCTGTTAAATGGGCGAAGTTCTTGATGAACTTCCGATAGAAGTTTCCGAACCCCAAAAACCTCTGCACATCTTTCTTAGTTTTCAGTGGCCTCCATTCCAGCACCGCTTGCACCTTGCTAGGATCCATGGCCAGCCCCTTGTCCGACAACCGGTACCCAAGGAATTCCACCTCCCTGGTGTGGAACTGACACTTCTCCAGTTTCACCCACAGCTGGTTTTCTTGCAGTTTGCTCAGTACTTCTCGCACATCTCGCACATGCTGCTCTTCATCCTCCGAGTACACCAGTACATCGTCCAAGAACGCAGCGCAGTTCTTGTACAGCAATGGTCCTAGTACGTGATTCATGAATGATTGAAATACTGCGGAACCCGCCTGGAGGCCGAAGGGCATAACGCAGTACTCAAATGCCCCCAAGGGGGTGAACATAGTGGTTTTCCACTCATCTCCCTTTCTCATACGTATCAGGTTATACGCCCCCCTCAGGTCCAGCTTGGTAAAAATCTTCCCTTTTCTCACCCGGGTCAGAATGTCATCGATTCTGGGCATAGGGAAGCTCACGGGTTCGGACACTGCGTTTAGGGCCCTGAAATCCACAATTAATCTCGGTTTGTCCGAGTTTTTTTTGTCTACAAAGAACACTGGACTACCCCCCACCGCTCGTGACTCCCTGATGAACCCACGCTTGAGGTTTTTGTCAATAAACTCCCTTAGCTCCTGCATTTCTCTGTCAGACATTGCATACACCTTGCCCACTGGCAATTGCGCCCCTGGAAGTAAGTTGATTTGGCAGTCAAAGGGCCTGTGCGGGGGTAGTTTATCTGCTTCCCTTTCGCTGAAGACGTCGGCAAAATCTGCATATTGTCGTGGTACCCTACCTTGTTCCATTGCTTCTATCTTTGCTAACGTGGCCTGAGTCCCTACTTGGCCCCCTCTTTCTGTGCAGTGTCCCATACAATGTGCTGACCCAAAGGAAACCACTCTCTGGTGCCATCCCACAAGCGGATCATGCAGCGCTAGCCAGCTCATCCCCAAAATGATGGGCGCTCCTCCCAACGTGGCTATATTAAACGCTATCCGTTCTGTGTGTCTTGCCACCCTCATTGTCATGGGGACAGTTTGCTGGTCTACTTCTCCCCCCAACAGCGCCCTCCCATCAATCGTGGTCACCTGCAGGGGATTTTTTAAAGGAATGGTTTGTATCTGATGGGCGGCTGCAAACTCCTTACTCATAAAGTTGCAGGAGCTGCCTGAGTCTAGTAACGCCTTCACTTTTAGTGGGTGTCCGTTTGCCAGCTCCAGCAATACCTCTATTACAAGAGCTGGTCTTGGGGGTTCTGGCGTGGGCACATTTACTGTTCCTTGGCCTGGCTGCTGTGCCCCGTCGGTGGCAGCCAGGCGTTGGCTTTTACTTGCTCCTTAGCTCCTTCTCCCTCCTCCCCAACAGCTCCCGCCATTCCTTGCCATTCCTTTCTTTGCGGACAAACTCTGGCAAAATGACCTGGCTGTTGGCAGAGAAAACATTTCTTGGCGCCTTTTCCCTCCTTCTTCCGCCCTTCACTGGGGTTTGAAATTGCGCGCGCGCGCGCTGTTCCGATTTCCATCGGCTCTGCTGGCAGAGAAGGCTGCTCTGGCATCTCTGGAATGCGGAAATCCCTCCAACGCTCCCCTTTCCCTTCCCGCTTTTCCAAGGCTCTGGCCTCCTGGCGTGAGCCTATGGCCAGCGCTGATTTAGTCAGAAGGTCCATAGACTCCGCCCTGGGCCCCCGGGAAAGTTCGTCTTTCACTGCCGAAGATAGTCCTTCTTCGAACAGCATTTGTATCGGTTCCGCTGACAAATCCCATCCTAATTTATGGATCAACATGGTGAACTCAGTCCAGTACTCACGGACAGATCGGTTCCCTTGTTTACACGCCATTAACTGCCTGCGCGCCACTCCCTGCTCAATCTCGCTGGAAAACATCAGATCCATGGCGCGAAAAAACTTCCTTGTGTCCCTTAGGGCTTCATTATTGGCTGCCATTAGTGGTCTCACCCAATCTCTGGCCGGGCCTTCGAGATGCCCAATCACAAAAGCAACCCTCGAATCCTCATCAGGAAAATCATCAAACTGCAGATTGAGAGCATATTGCATCTCAGTCCTGAAGGCTTGATAATTCCTGGGATCACCCCCAAACTTCTGCACCAGTCCTGGCACTTTCCTCGAGAGCTGGGCGGCTTTCCCCTTTTCTGCATCATGAGCCCTCCTCTCCTCCAACCTCGCCGTTTGCAGAGCTAACTGTACCTCCAACATCCTGTACCTTTCTTCCAGGCTAGGACCGGCTGCAGCTGCTCCCCCATCTCCGGCTCCGGCTGGGTTGCTCATGATGCCTCTCTTTGCACAAGCTGCTTTCAGGGACTGTCAGATTGCTGTGGGGGGATAATGAGCTGCTTGTGCGTTGAAACTCGATCCCTCAGAGCTCACTCAGTGTAGTGAAACTCTGCCTTGAGAGGAGCCCTTGAGCATGGCTCCCTCAGTCGCTGGTAGAATCTGACAGTGGGCGTTTGCGGAAGCGTTTCCAACATAAAAGCTGTTTCACAGACATGCGCCTCCTGGATTCCCTGCGTGACAGTTTCCGGCGGGGGGTGGGAGTTCTTAAGGGCTGTTCTGATACCTCCTCGCTGTTCCCACTGGAAGTATCCCAGAGCCTCCCCTCCGACTCCCTTTCCTTTGGAGCTCTCGCACTCCCCCTACTGGTTCCCTCTTCTGCTGAAGAAGAGGCTCTCCTATTCTCCTGAAGCCTTCTCACCACCTGTCCTTCCGATGGCAGTTCCCTGACACTGTCCAACCATCTCGTCCTCTGTCATCCCCTTCTCCTTGTGCCCTCAATCTTTCCCAACATCAGGGACTTTTCCAGGGGGTCTTCTTTTCTCACGAGGTGGCCAAAGTATTGGAGCCTCAGCTTCACGATCTGTCCTTCCAGTGAGCACTCAGGGCTAATTTCCTTAAGAATGGATGCGTTTGATCTTCTTGCAGTCCATGGGACTCTCAGGAGTCTCCTCCAGCACCATAATTCAAAAGCATCAATTCTTCGGCGATCAGCCGAGTAAATTGGCATATATGGGTGGAATTCAGTATGTGATAATACAATTGTTCCCATTCTGCTTGCCAGACGGAATGATCATCCCTCTCCTTCCCCCTCCAGGTCTTGTTCTGTGGGTTCTCCTGTTCCTCCAGAGAGTACAGAATGGAGTACAGACAAAGCTTAGGGCTTTCTATCCATGACCCTTGAATTGGAGCCACATTTCCTATCTCTAGGCCACACCTCTTCTGGGTCTCTTCATGAACTCTTGCATATCTGTAAAGTAAACTGAACTATGGTGATGTAAACAATAGTAGTAGAGCTCTGACCATTCTTATGTGTGTACATAACACTTTTGGGGTTCCAAAGTTTTTTGTTTTTATTTTTTACAGTATAGTGATTTTGAGATTGCTCCCATTGTTAAGAAGCAGGGGAAATGCCCAGTGAAGTGTATAAAGTTATTTTAATCACTGTGGTGTTCTGAAAGGTGTCACGTTATCTTTAGACAATCGGGAAAGCCTAATCCTTCAGCTTAAGGAAACATTAGGTACTTGGCACTTCTTTTCAAGATCTCAGCTTGTTTTCTGCTACAAGTTAGTATTAAATTAAATCGCCAAGCAATCTCAGGGCTGACAAGCAGAAGCAGAAGAAAGAAGAGGCTATGAAATCTTCAAGCTTTTACTTGTATCCCCCCCCACTCCCCCAGTGACTAATTTGCAGGGTACATTTGTTACTTTCAAGGTCAAATTACACATTTGGAAGTGATCTGAAGGCTGCCTTTTTGGGGGAAGTTTTTAATATTTGATGAGTTATTGTATAATATTTTGCTGGAAGCTGCCCAGAGTGGCTGGGGAAATGCAGCCAGATGTGTGGGGTATAACTAAAGTATCATCATCATCATCATCATCATCATCATCATCATCTGTCTTTTTGCCAGCCTGTGACATCTGGGCTACTATACCATGCAGATTACCATAACAATCATGATTAGTCTTATAAGTAATACCGTATTTTTCGCTCCATAAAACACACTTTTTTCCTCTAAGGGGAAATGTCTAAGGAGAAATGTCTGTGCGTCTTATGGAGCGAATGTGTGGTCCCTGGGGCTGGGGGGGTGGGACCCGGGCTTCCCTCGCCAGCCCCGGCAAGTGTGGGGAGCAGCGGAAAGGCTGCGTGCAGCCTTTCCACTGCTCCCTGACCTGCTCTTTGGGGCTGGTGGTGGGGGAAAACCATGCTTCCCCCACTGCCAGCTCCAGGGAGCAGCGGGAAGGCTGCGTGCAGAATTTTCACTGCTCCCCGACCTGCTCTTTGGGTCGAGCAGCTCTGGGGTAGCCCGCGAAGCCTCCGCAGGGCAGCAGGGAGCCTTCATCCTGCTGCCCTGGGGAGGTTTTGTGCGGCTATCCCTGGCTTTTGTGGGAGGTGGGGGAAGGGACAGAGCGAGGCTCTCTCACTTCCCCCACCTCCCTCAAAAGCCCCCAAGAGCTGCATTCTTTTTTTCTTGAATCCCCCCCCCCAAAAAAAGTAGGTGCAACCTTATGGTCAGGTGCGCCTTATGGAGCGAAAAACACAGTATATTAATGAGACAATCCAAAGACAGCCGAATGGTGGCAGGGCAAGGTTGAACCACTGCTGCACCTGCCAACCCATTGCCCATCCTGGCCAGGGTGGGAAGTGGGTGGAAGCAAACTGCTGTGCCAGCATGGAGCTGGTGCAGCAATTGCACCTAACTCATACCTGACGCCATCAAGTGACAGCAGTGGAGGCAGCTAAGATACCGATGGCTCCCAAAGCCAGCTTAATCTCTCCCTACCCCAGTTCTTCCTGTTTTGAAGCTTCCTGCAAGCAGAGGCCAGTGGAGGCTGTTGGGGCTTGGCACAGGGCCACTTTGGTGCAAAGGGGGCTTGGATTGTAGCCTCATGTACTCTCATTAACATTGTCATATTTTGCAAGATTAATATATCACCTGTGTTTTGGGTTCTTAATCATTTTATTGCTTTATATTATGTTTTAATTCTTTTTGTTTTGTGAGATGCCCAGAGAAATTATATTATGGGGTGGTAAATTCATCTAATAAACAAGATGTCATTTGACTGTTCCCCACCCACAGCCATTCCACCTGACTGCATCAGAAGGAAAAGTGAGTCAGCCAGGCTCCTTCCATCAGTTTGGAATTTGCTTCTTTTCCTTTCCCCCTCCTAACCCATTTCTTGTAAGCCATTTATTTGTGGACTGTCTCCAGAACATTCTAAGAGCTGGGAAAATATGGGGAGGGAGGGAGAGAGATTTGGGGCATGTAATTTCATCTTTCTGACATTACCAGATGAGGATGGATAAGTGTAGCAGACAGAATGAACTGAGGACACAATCCTCTCACATGAAATTCTGATTCTCAGTTGGGTTCGTGATTGCTCCTCCCTTTCCCCAATAGTTATTGCTGGGCTCGCTGTTGTTGTCAGTTAATGATATTGTTCCCTGCCAGCCCTTGTTATGGATGAGTGAGATATTTATCTTACAGACCCATGGTACAAACTGAAAGCACTGTAACTCAACTGCTGTGCCACTGTGGCAAGTTTGCTAGGCTATGTCATAAACTGTCTTTCAAAAATTTGGGATCTGATCCCATGTGAATTACCATTCGGTCCCATTGACATTGGTGAAACTCTACATTTTAACTCCAAGTATTTTAGCTGAGTAGTAAATTGTGTTGTCAATCTATTTCATGGAAGAGTATTGGTGAAGAGAAACGGATTCAACAGCAAACTGGAGCTTACACAAGGAACACAGATGGTCTTGAAAAAAAATTTACATTACCTCTGAGTCTTCAAAGTACAGCCATGATTCCACAAACGCACTTTGTTCTACTCACGATTAAACACATATGGTAACAAAAGGTATTAAGATTTTTTTCCTGACATAGGAAATCATACTCTGCTTTACTATTGCAGTAATAACAACTGGTCTCAAGGGTATGAAGATTGCTTGGCTTAGACACTAACCAGATGCAGTGATATCAAGCCCAGAAAACACACTGGAGTAGTATTGCCAAAATGCTCAACAATGGGTTTTAGGTAATGCAATATATATGCAATATGTGTTAAAATGCTGGAGTCTGCATGATGCAGGCATTGTTTAGACACTTTGAGGAAATGATAAGATTGTATCTAACTGAATTACAGAAATTACGTGGGAAAACAGTTGGGGAAAAGTGGTTTTATTCACATGGAACCATGGAGTCTCGCTTAAAATAGCTATATGGTACATTCTGCTATTCATCAGAAGGATATTCTGCTATTGTCAGATGCAGAATATTAATATTTTTTTCTAAAACAATTTCATAGATCATTTACATCAGAGAGAGAGAGCCAATGGGGCCAGATGGTCCAACAGAAGTAATTAATCATGTTACCATTTGAGCACAGGTCAGATAAATAGTAGTTTCCTTACTGTCCCAACAAAACTCTTAGAAATGAAAGACTCTGGGTTGGTCCATATGCTTACTCTAGTAGTAGATGACATGGTCAGGTGATTCTGCTTACCTAACCTATGGATGGTCATGTCACTGCTCATAAGAAGATATACAGTGAAGGGAGAAGCAGTGTTGAGGTTGGTGTGGTGCAAATGCACCGGCTGAGACAATCCAGTGCTCTTGCTGGTGTGTTTGCATTGTGCTGACCTCATCGAAACATCTCCCTTCACCCTCCCAGTAAGCAGCAGTGATGTGACCAACCAGAGGTCAGGTGAGCAGATCATCCACTAGTGGTTTACTCTCTTCCTTGCTGACCACTTTCTTTCCTCCTTTGCAATAACACACACACACACACACACACACACACACACACACAATCTTTCTTCCAATGTGGAACCCAAAGTGGTAAACATGTCATTCTCAGATGGCTTTCCATGTAAGAACAGACCAGATCTGCTTATCTCAAGCAGGGTTCTGGCCCCCTGCACCTTCAAAGAGTTCCATGGACAGTACTTGCAACAAAAGTTTTTTCCCTTCTCCAGTCAATCACCACATACACAAGTCAAAATTTTGCTCATTATTGACACATCCATGTTCACAAAAGAGCAAATAAAATGGTGGTGTGTGACCAAGTTCACTAGCATGCATAGATTCTGTAGCAGCTGGGGTGGTGGGGCAGAGCTACTGAGCTGCCTCCCCAAAACTGGTAGCACTGTAGCTTACCTGGATGGGAAGGGGGTGCAGAGGAGCAGCAAAATACGAAAATAGGATTTCTAATATTCTCTGTCTTGTCATAAGGTGCTTTTACAGAGTATTTTACTCTGGACTCAATGCAACTCACATACTGTATGCCAGTTTTTCTCAGGTCAGAATCCACATGGTATCACCCTCATCAAAATGCATTCCATATTTCACCTCCTGCCCCAAATTTAATCTAGATTCACCATTTCCACAGGTCTCTTTCTTTATTGGCTTTTCCGTGGAAATGGGAAATCTTGATTAATTGGGCAAATAATAAGTGGCAGCACTTTGGTAAGGATGTCACTGTGCTGATGCAGTGATAAATGGCTTTGTGGAAGTTCCCAAATGCTCATAACTGCAGTTATATTGACTGATATTTCTAAAGACATTGTGTGCTGCAGTTCTATCATAACTCTGCATGAGAATTACAATAAAAATGCAAACTTATAACAAGAAAAACTGTGTTATCAGTCCAGAATCACCAAACCCCAAATATTTCTGTTGGTGCAAAACATACATTGCATATCTAGTCTACATAATTTATTTTCAGACCACCTTGCATTTCTACCTCTCAGAGTCTGAATCCATGAAAAATTTATTATTATTATTCTTTCTGTTTCCTGAGGCAATACAATTTTCTCTTCACACCACCAAATGTAGCTTTTAATTAAATCAAGACCTCGAGCAGAGCAAAAACACTAGACACGTGTAAACTATTTGAACGGCAAATGCAAGTGTTCTGTACTTTCCATTTGCTGCTGGTTGAGGAAAAACAACAACACTTTCCTTTTAAATGCTGGCAATGCACATCCTTCCATATGTATAATGTGCAAAAGGAAAAGCCACATATGTCTGGGTTCAATAGGTTTGAGCTCACTTTTTTTGTGGCAGAGCCAAGCCACATATACGTGAAATACAATGTGTACAGATTTTTGCCCAGTATTGATTCCAGCCGTAGGGTAATGATACTTATAAAACTGTAGCTGTCTAATAAGAAATGTATTAAGAACCCTTTCTAGGTTCCCGCATGGTCATAGCAGCTCACAAATGTCTAAGCTTAAATCTACACCATACTTTTAGAAGGAAAATCCAGACAGCTATTTTTTTTTTTTTTTCAGGCTGTAATGGAAATGTTTCAGCAATATATGCAAAACTGGTGTGTGTCCCAGTTTCAGAATGAAAAATTCAAAGGAAATCCAATTCTTCCATTCATTTCAGTCATTAACTGTTTCATGTTGTATGACAGGAAAGGGAAATTTCAAGCCCAGGGGCCAAATGTCCTCCAGGTTTCACTATTCACTCCCTAGAAGTCTCCTTAGGCCCACAACCCTCCCGAGCCCTGCATTGAGAATTTTTGCCTGACTGGAATGGGCCCTTTATGCTTCTTGCATAAGTGAGTAGAAACTATGGTACTGTACAAAGGTAAAATTTACATTTGTTGATCTTCCCACTTTTGCTTTTGGCCCCATCCTTCACTAGCATGTGGCCCTCAGAAGGTTGATCTGAATGGAATGTGGTCCTTAGGCATAGAAAAGGCTTTCCTCTGGCACAAACCATGATCTCTCTCTGTGTTTGTGGGATTCTAGTATATGAACTAACCACACCATCCCGCTATCCTTCACCATCCCTGAAAACATTTACCACAACTTTTTGTGGTATAACTACCCGCAATGGTAACATAGGAAGCTCAGGGCAAGATACATACAGGGGCATATTGCAATAGCAAGCCTTGAAGATCCTACCATTTTGGAGATTCCCCTATTATATTGGATAGTTGTTTAAAAGAAGGAGGAGGAGGACGAGGAGGACGAGGAGGACGAGAAAGCTCTCTCCAGTTTTTGAACTTTACACTGTTGCTGAGAGGCTGATACAAATTGGTACTCATAGAGTATCACTTAGAATCATAGAATCATAGAGTTGGAAGAGACCACAAGGGCCATCGAGTCCAACCCCCTGCCAAGCAGGAAACACCAACACTTGGATGAGATAAGTGCTTTTTCTGCTCTCTTCCATTTCTTGAAAGGATAACACTGAACGTATGGTTGAGAGGCCTTAGCTATGCTTTAAGGAAGGGTGTGTTTAAGCTCTCTAGGCGCAGTTTCTGAGGCAAGATGTCTAGGCAATTGAATCATTCTGCTCATTAAATGGGCAATCTGGAAACATCACCTGTCCAGCCTGATCCCATTTCCAATAATAGGTGAAGTCAAGACCCATTCTCCTTAAAAGAAGGGGGGAAATGAACATTGATTCATGTTTCCTCAACTCCTGTTTCCACTTTAATGTCTGAAGTGAGATTTCTGGATTTCACTTGGAAGTCATTTGTCCATTCCCCCCACCCCACCCTCATTTTTGCTTCTTAGTAATGTATTGTATAGTAGTTTATTTATTTATTCTTAAGGTTATTTAGAAGCCAAATTTCCACCATAAATGCCCTCAGAGCTGTATCCATGATAATTAAAAGAATGAAACAAACATAAAACACATTTAAAATTAATTTATCAACACAACAGATTCATCAAGAACAAACCAGTGTGGACTAATCTTTAGAGTATGACAAGATTTTCTAACTTATATAATTTAGCATGGGTTATTTATAAAAAGACAGGACATTTCTACCAGATTTTTTTCCCTTTTTTTTTTTAAAAAAAAAAGCTTTGTGGAACTGCATATGATTACATTTGATCTAATACGGAACACAATTCTTCTGTGATTACATTTGATCTTATATGGAACACAATTCTTCTATGAAGCCATGGCCTGGTTCACATACAATGCTAAACCAAATCATGGCTAAGTGGGAATGTGGGAATGTGCAGGTTCTTACAGCAAAAATTGGGGCCATTTCACTCCTCCCCAGTCTTGTGGCTGTTTTCCTACTCAGAGCTAAGATGATTTGGCTTTGTGTTATGCATGAAACCAGGCTCATGGGTTCTCTCGCTCAAGACATATTATGAGCTATAGCTTAGTTTTGTCCTTAGTTTACTGCTCTAAGGGCTACAAACCATGAGCCTGGGTTCGATGCAATATTAAACCAAACCATGACTTAGTTCCTGGAAGCACAACAGAACTGAAGGAGAAGGGAAAACTGTCACAATTTTTGCTATCGAGTACAAGCATGCTCACATGTTCATACTTCACCATGGTTAATGATAAAAGATAAACATTATGTTCTGAGGTCCACAGCTATAATTCACTTTCCTTGTGCATCTTCAGATATCTGTCCTCATTTTCTTTTTTAAAAAAGGTTTAGTCTAATGAATGGATGAATTAAATGTCCTGCCAACTTAAAGACAGTAACACTGTGCCATTTCCATTCAATTAATTTCCTAAACATATTGTTGGAAGCAGAGCTGTACCAAGTATTGGCTACCCATGCCTGTACAAAAAACTGTCTGACTGCTAATTTAATCAGGAATTATTTTCCTTCAGGCCAGTCTGTGTGAATGGTGCTGGACACAGTAAGGACAAATACCAAACCAAGCCTTGAAACATATTGTTTCTGAAATGTATTACTGCCCTTTGTCTGTGTTCATTCAGGCTGGATGTTTTCCTGAGAAAATTTTCCTGTGCCTCCTTTTTTCCCAGGTCACTCATAGACCCACTGACTTCCTGCTGGTGTGAGACAAATATCTGGGGAGCCCTTCCAATTGAAAACCATATTCTACATTACTCAACTTTTCTCCCACCCCCTCAGTCCCTTTCCTTAGGTCTACTGTCCAAGCAGTACTATAATTATGAGTACAGGGCAAACAAGCACTCCTTTTTAAAATTAACAGGTTTATCCCTTTGGTTTCTGTCCCTAGCTAACAGGCTCTTAGTATAGAACCAGTGAGCTATCCAGAGATATAGTTGCTGCTGAGTTATAATCATCACATAAGACCTGGAACATTAACCTATCCTGAAATGTTAGCAATGTCTAGATTTTGATCCACTTCTATCACCTGTGGCCCAGAGGACAGCTCTTGCAAGCTGTCAACTCACTTTGGCTTCTGCACTAAGTTCTGTCACAGGTTTGGGACAGTATGAGATTAATCTGAAGGGGGTTAGAGTTGATATGTAGACATGCCATTAGATTTACTGCATAAGACTTGTTTCTTTACCACAAAGCGTGCCTGAATGGCCGTTCCCCACTGTTCCCGGATCAATACCACAGAAGATGGCTGGGAACATGTAGTGTCTCTGAAGAGAAGGGAGAATAATGTGGTGTCACTTCTATGCTCACCTCAGAAAGCCAGGCTTTTGTTCTAGATGCATGATAGAGTCTCTGTGAGCCATGTGAGCTTGCTAGAGTGTTTAACCTAATCCCCTAAACCGGGGATTTCTGTCTACTATATGTCAGCTCCCTACAAAAGCACTTTTCTTCACTTTTACTCATTCAAAGCAGTAAAGCTGAACCTTCTTGCTGAGGTGCAGTTGAAAATGCAGTGCAAATAGACCTCCAGAGGAATCTGGGTTGAGTGAATGGTAATGCCTTGTGCTTCTTATACAGCAGGATATTCCGCACAGTTTCCAACGCCATGTGCAAAGAGGTGATTTTGTTGGTTTCCCCTAATAGAGTCCTGACTAAGGAGGTGATTGCCTTTCAGGACAAACAGTTACAGCAACTATGGTGAAAGGTGATTAAAGAGTACTACACCGAGTCATGTTTTGGCCTTGATGTGGTGCCAGCTGGCATGGAAGCTGCAGAACAAACCTTTGCTTCAACTTCTTCCCCTCCTGCTACTAAAATCTTATCAGTCTCTCTCTTTTTGCCTCAAGAAAGGCATTTCTGCAGATGTTTCAGGGAGGATACAATTAGCCCTTTTCTATTGTATTTGTAGGGACATTAGGGCTTCTTTCCAGAATGAAATAACACTGCTTCTCTCAGGACTATTACTCAGCCAGAGAGTAGGGTGTTCTGCAGGAGCTTGTTTGATGGTTTTGCAAAAGGATGAATGAAACTGTTTAAAACAGAGCTGGGGCTGGGCACCCTCATGATTCAAGAGACCTCACATTGCAATTGGGCCATGCCACGCTCATAGAACAAATTGAGATCCATGTGACATCTTCTGTCTTTCCTTTTTCAAACTGCAGAAAGTCTGTCTTTTTCCAGAACAGAAATGTAACCTCAATTGCCAGAGGTGGAGCTGTCTGTAGGACTCTACTGTAATCTTTTTTTAAAAGATTGGGGTGGGTGGGGATGAAGTGGACAGAGGCATAAAGTTATCACAGCTCAGCGCATGTCCACTGTAACACCTATGGTACACATCATTTTATGACTTTGGTTATTACTATTATTTAAATAAATTATTTAATTTTAAAAATCCACACACAAATGATTAAACATGATTCTGGTAACCATCATTTTAGCAACATGGTTCAAGACAGTGACTGGAAAGCATGTTTTAGAAAGAAAGAAAGAAGAAAGAAAGAAAGAAAGAAAGAAAGAAAGAAAGAAAGGTGAATCATAATGGTGTAATACTTGTCTTTCCTAGGAAAGCTGCCTCACAGACAGTAGCTGAAGAGTGAAACCATGGAAGACCATGGAAGACCAAGAAGAAAGGTAGGAAATCTGTTATTTCATTTCCTGATAGTACACTTTAATGTGACTGAACCATACAAATCTTCTGTCACTTGCTTCGAAAATCTCTTTGGGTTATAAAGCAGGATACATGTGTTCTAAATAAATTAATAAAATGTCTTGCTATCACAGTTACTTGAAAGACAATGGATTTCACTTTTTGCATTGTAGAAACAAGATGCCCACTGGTGCTTGTGGACGTGATGGAATGTGGATTGTGAAACCTGTTTTCTAGATCTTACGTACTCTACAAAGTCATGTGCAAGACTTGGATCTATAAATGTTACCATAATAGACTGCAAAAGAGGTGGTTTAATAAAAGCAAATTGAAGTTGTGGCTTACGCTTTAAGGCAGCCAAGCCAGGTGATTCCCTTTTGGCATGCTTTGATTGCAAAACTGTATGCATTTTTTATTGTAAAGAAATGTTATAAAGGTGTCATAACCACTTCCAAAATATTATGAGTGCTGGCTGTAAGCTACTGAGGTGTTTCTCAAGACTGTGAGTGAGATTTTCTCTAAAATTCAGTCAGGATTTTGTTCAGTTGGGATATTGTTTATTCTTTTTTTTAAAAAAAAAAAATAACCTGTGCTTAAATTGGATGCTTATACTTTGAAGGAAAAGCAGTCACATGGGACCTGATCTGAAAAGCATTCTTTTTTTAAAAAAATCATTTTTAATTTTTTAACAGTGTTCTATGCATTTAAATCATTTCCAATTTTTTACACATCTGAGATTACTTGAATCCCTGGACTTCCCCCCACCCCCACCCCCTGGTTTCCAATATTTATCTGTTCTTTCTGCTGCATCTAATTACATTTTTCAAATTCATTTTATATCCATTTTTAACTTTAGCCTTATTACATTATAAGTGTTATAACAATCCTGCTAACGTTTTAAATATCTACAGTGATCTTTAAGGTACTCTATAAATTTTTCCCACTCTTTACTGAATTTCTTATCATACTGGTATCTGATCTTCACAGTCATTTGTGCCATTTTGGCATAGTCCATCATCTTGGTTATCCATTCTTCTTTGGTTGGGACTTTCTCTTCTTTCCATCTTTGGGCAAAAAAGCATTCTTGCAGCTGTCGATGCATACATAAGCAGTCTTTTCAAGTCCTTTGGTATTTCATCTCCTGTTACTCCCAATAAGAAAGTCTCTGGTTTTTTGACAAAAGTTATCTTAAACATTTTTTTTCCAATTCATTATATATCATTTCCCAGAATTCTTTTGTTATTTTGCATGTCCACCACATGTGGTAGAACGTACCTTCTTTTTCCTTACACTTCCAGCATAAATTGGTAGTGTTTCTATACATTTTTGCTAATCTTATAGGTAGTGCTTCTTTTCTTAAAAAATGTTTGGGGGTACTCTCATTTTCCTACTCATATTGAAATACTGCCCCTCATTGAGGCCAAACTTAGCTTCACAAAATGTTCAGGGTGATGCGTACCCCTGCATACGCCCAGAAAAAGCACTGCTTATAAGAGTCAAGTCCCAATGATACATCAGTTTCATATAGTTCTGTTTCAGTGTACAACAAGCTGATCTGAAAAGCATTCTTGATCCAGAAAAGGGGGGGCATATTGCTGTTTCCCCCTCAAAATAAAGGTCACCAGTTTAAGCCATTTCATAATATGTAGGTTTTGGGTAGGGGTTTGGGTGGCACTGTGGGTTAAACCACAGAGCCTAGGACTTGCCGATCAGAAGGTCAGCAGTTCAAATCCCCGCAATGGGGTGAGCTCCCGTTGCTCGGTCCCTGCTCCTGCCAACCAAGCAGTTCAAAAGCACATCAAAGTGCAAGTAGATAAATTGGTACCATTCTGGCGGGAAAGTAAACAGTGTTTCCGTGCGCTGCTCTGGTTTGCCAGAAGCGGCTTAGTCATGCTGGCCACATGACCTGGAAGCTGTACACCGGCTCCCTCGGCCAGTAAAGCGAGATGAGTGCCACAACCCCAGAGCCGGTCACGACTGGACCTAATGGTCAGGGGTCCCTTTACCCCTTTACCTTATACACCACTTGGCTGTAAAAAGAAAAGAAAACCCCTCTAAGTGGTTTACAACTTTGTAAAATAAGCATTAAAAGCAAACAACAACAACAAAAACCCAGAAGTGATAGAAAAGCAGGAAGAAATTTGCACTCCCCTTGTTCCACTCTGATCCATCAGAGTGTTTTGGAAATTTTGTTTTCAAATATAGCAATTGTGAATGCTTATTATCTATAGGGAAAAGCCTGACTATTTCTTTATGGTTTATCCCTATTTGTCCCTATATGCATTTTTCATGATGTGCAATTAGTTTTCAAGCAGATCAAAATTTGTCCACCTACTGGATAAGTGTACCTGCCTCAAGTGGCAAGTTCCTGTCAAAATGGTGGCTCTTTGCCCAGGGAAACAAATTAGTCATATTTCTTCTCAAGAAATCTGGAGAGTTTTCAAGCATTCATTAGTCTGCCTATCCTTTGAATAGCTCTGGCTCTAATTCTCTTACTCTCTAGACAGGACATAGAACCCTAGAATGATGTGGTTTAATTTAATGAACTCCTGGAGAGGTGAAACAGTTGCCCTCAGTCCCATCTGGTTTCAGGGTAATAAAGGAAGAAATCTGACTAGGGATTCCATCTTCAGATTCGTGGATGAACAGCTAGAATGTAGCAGTCCTCTCAAATGTTGCTGGTTTTCTAGTTAAAGTAACGCTGTTTTGATTTGGAAAACTGAGCATAATACATTGTTCAAATGTGATACATCCACCAATTACTATATATAAGACAGAGAAGAATAATGTGGGCAGTTTTGAATGGGAAAAGATGGGTCAAAGTTCTTCTTTTCTATTTCATTAATTCATCCAATCAATCAGTGCTTTTTTCTGGGGGGGGGGGGAACACAGGGTACCCCTAAACATTTTGTGAATACAAATTTAATAAATATAACTACTAAAGAATAGCAGTCTAGAGTCATGGCCCAACTACCAAGAAGGCCTGATCTTTCATCACCACCTGCTTAACCTTTGCAGATGATAACATCTTAAATGGGATTTATTCAGATGATGTCAGTGCATGTTCAGACCTGTGAATACACAAATGGTCCCTGAAAAACCTAAGCTTTATAGGTTAAAATTAGTACTGTGCTGAAAAATTTTCCCACATTTCTTTGTTTCTTTACCACTTTGTTTCTTTATCAATGGGAGAGGAATTTTTTTGGTAAAATTCTCATGGGTGGTGCAGAGCTTTCTTGTGCCTGCCTTGCTTTCAAAGTGGCCAAGATAAGCGTTCTTTCTTTCATTCTGCAAATAATCTCTCTAGTGATCTGCACTCTGCAGCCTTCCTGGCTGCATGCCTTTACTTAAAAAAAAAAAAAAAACCACGTCATTTTCAGCTGCTGATTGTTGTTATTTTTCTTTTAAGTGAAACTTTCTTACTTTTAAACATATGAGTGTAGAAAGTTTTTCTTTGAAGGTTAAAGAGAATGGACTTCCCATAAAAACAGCATCAGCAAGTGCACTGATCTCAAGCATAAGGTAGCTGGCCTGCCCAGCTTTCCCATGCTTGAAATTTATGGAGTAACTCCTCCCATGCGACTTTTTCAGATTAGGAAGTGCAAGCAACCAGGGAGGCTGCAGAGTGCTGCACAAATGCTAAACTGAAAGAGAGAGGAAAAAACACACACCATCCATAGCCACCTTGCAACAGTAAAGTAAGTTCAACCTTTCATTCCCCAAATCCTAAAGACATTCTCAGGAAATTCTAAAGCATTCTGAGCATGAGTTAAAAAAATAAAGCCTCTTTCACAGGGAAGCAACACTTTTGAGAAATTAGTGGATAGGTTTTGTCAGCGGACTAATTAAAACCAACACTGAGTCATGCTTAGAAACTTACGTTAACCCAGGTAGGCTGTTTCAAAAGTGATGAAGTATATTTCAGGCAACTATAACTATCAGCAATCTAGCAGCTATATTTTTTATTTTTAAAAAAATCAAAGTTTGAGCCTTCAAAGCAGCCTCAAACATGACCCATTGCAGTAGAATACATACCAGCGTGTTACCAGATTATGTATTTAGTGAGTACAGATTTCTGTTCCTCAGTTCTCAGTACTACTTTGGATGTTACAATGCAAATTCTGCTAACCACCTCCACACTCATTTCTCCATTCCAGGGCCAAGGCTTGTATGTGATGTCTGAAGGTTTTGCACATTGAGTTATGTGAGCTATAGACATGACTTCGGCCTCTGCAATTTTCTTGTAGAGATCATTTCCAGACATAACAAGCGAGATCACCAGTCGGTTGCAGAAGAGACATCACAGAACGTCAATGTCTCATGTTCAGAATGTCAGAAGCCGCTCTCAGTCTCCAGTGGGATTAGCAACAACCTAGCTGGCAAGATTGCTTAAAGAGGAACAAAAACAAAGCCCCTTTGCATAGTTATAGCCTAGCGTCTCTACCCTGTAATGTGAAACACAGTAATGTGTATTTATTACAAAATTGTTTAAACTTCCAGAGTTTATTAAACATAAATATATAATATTACCAAGGCATTATTTTGAAATGTTAATTATACCTTCTTTACGATTTCCCCTGGTGGCCCTGGTTACATTAATGTTAGGGGCAAAACAAAGAAGTTAAAATCTAAAGAGTGCTTATTGCTACAAGTAACAGCATGACAAGAAACCTGCCTTTCACCAGAATGAAGTTCACCCTAGGCAATGGCTGTTAGGCTATCAAAGGGCATAGTTCTATAGGGATGAGATTTTAAGTATAACAAATTGTCTGTCGACAGGCTGAAATGCCACACAGGGATAGACTGTCCATTCAAAGAGCAGAAACCTCACTTCTCCGACACATAAATGGGGGAAATGTCCATATAACATGCCATCAGGCCTCTTCGATTCAAGTTTGTATCCCTAAGCAGGGAACCCAATGCATGTACATCAAGATGTACTTACAACATTTGTTTGGGAAGGGTTGTAGCTCTGAGATAGAATAACTGCATTGCATGCATAAGATCCCAGGTTTAATCCCTGCCATCTCCAGGTAGGCTCTGCCTGAAACCCTGGGGAGTTGCTGCTGAGCTAGGTGGACCCAAGTGTCTCACTCAATAGATGGCAGTTCCCTTTATACCTAGGCTCTCTTCAAATCGACACCATGGAGTGGCATATTGGTGTCTAGGAAGCAGCAAGCTGCACCATCCAGAAACCCTATTACACATTCGGTACTCATTGGTACCAAATGACTGAACAGAGCTATTGATAACTGTTTTGATGGTGTGACCACACTTGGAATACTGTAGACTATTCTGGTCACCTCACCTCAAAAAGGATATTGTAGAGTTGGGAAAGGGCGAGCAAAATATTAGAGAAGATGGATCAATGTTTGCAGCATTTAGGACTTTTTAGTTTAGGGAAAAGGCACGTGAGAGGTGGCATGATAGAAGTTTATAAAATTATGTCTGTCATGGATAAAATGTACAATGGTAGCTCGGGTTAAGTGCTTAATTCATTCTGGAAGTTGGTTCTTAACCTGAAACTGTTCTTAACCTGAAGCACCACTTTAGCTAATGGGGCCTCCCGCTGCTGCCGCACCACCAGAGCATGATTTCTGTTCTCATCCTGAAGCAAAGTTCTTAACCCGAGGTACTATTTCTGGGTTAGCGGAGTCTGTAACCTGAGGCGTCTGTAACCTGAAGCATATGTAACCCGAGGTACCACTGTATAGAGAAAAGTTTCACTTCTGGGCATCCAATGATGCTGAATGTTGGAAGATTCAAGAAAGTCAAAAGAAAGTACTTCTTACCACATTGCATGGAATTTGCTCCCTCAAGAGGATTAGACAAATTCATGTAGGATAAGACTATGAATGGCTGCTAACCATGTAGCTGTATTCTACCTCCACTGTCCAAGCCAGTATGCTTCTGAACACCAGTTTCTCAAAGCCACAGGATGGGAGAGTGCTGGGCTCAGGTCCAGGCATCTGGTTGGCCATTGTGAGAATAGGATGCTGAACTAGATGGGCTGTTGGCTTGATCCAGCAGGCTCCTTTTATGTGTGTTTGTGTGTGTAAAAGCATCCTAGAGTAATAGGGACTCCATGGCATTCAATATGTTGTTCAACTCCAACTCCTGTCAGCATGATTCAAGATGGTTAAACTACCTGAGAGTAGTATCATTCATCTCAGGGTACTTTGGACATCAACGTGGGCTAATGACAGCCTGCTGGGCAAGAATTTGAAATCATGGCCCACCACAAACAAAGGAAGTGATATTAGTTGAGATGCAAGATGGGAATCTTCAGCCTAAAAGATTGATAAGGTTTGACTTCATAATTGTTGCAATCTACCATAGTTAGTCATGTTGACACCACACTCTTGCATCAGTTGACAAGGCGAGACGAGACACAATAGCTACAAACTGTGAGGCCAGATTATTTGCATGATAGACTACACTAAAAATAGGAAGCAGAAGGAAATCTAACAAGCAGTGTTGACAATGGTCATGGTGGGAAGAAGTTTTGTAGTTTGACTCTTACCAATTAATATTTAATTCCATGCCTCAGAAAACATAATCAAAGTTTTTATGCGTTCCAAATTGGTTTGGCCTGGAAGACTGTTGTGTGGTTTAAACACTAGCATGACTGTAAACACAAAGCAATGATGAACCATACTATGAGGAATTGGAAAAAGCTGTGTACTGGGATACCATCGAGTTTTCTGTTTACTGCCTTCTCTGGATTCCTTTTTTTTTTTTAAGATAAACAAATCCAGACATAGATCAGTCCCTTAGGTCTGTTTCTTGCACATAACAGAATGTAGGGAGCTGCCTTTTACACATAGATTTCTTTATTAGTATTCTGTAGCATTTCAAATCCACAGAAGAGATAAACAGAGCAACAAATACTTAACCAGTTCAAAGTAAAAGCCTGTGCACTCTATCTGAGGTGACATTTGAGGCTGCTTCGGAATATACATTGAATGCAAAAAGCTGTAGCTAGAATGTAATTAAAGCACCTTACATGTGATGACAATGTGTGTGAGGAGCTGCATTGCCTGGGGATATACTACCTAGGTAGGTTCAAGTTTCTTGAACTGATTTACAAAGTCCTATTTTGGGATAAGATTCTCTAAGGGAGCACCTTCTTCCATATCACCTGGATTAGACAATGAGGTCAGCAAGAGAGGGCGCCTCTTTTGTGGCACCCTCTCTATGGGACTAACTACCTCTGAGTTGTGAAAGGTGCTGATACTGATAATATTTCAGCACCTTCTGAAAACTCATTTTTTAGCAAACTTTCTGAAAGTTAGTATCAGTTGATTCTAAATTTGTTGTGGTGTGTTACTGCTGTTTTTTTTTTAAAAAAAAATCATAATTTTATATGTGCTGGTTTTAATTGTGATATATTTATTCATTTATTTAACAAAATATTTATGTTCTGCAATCTCATAAAAATAGAAGAGTATAATAAATATCTATAATATAAAACCACATTAAAAAAAAACCAACCACAGTTCACCAGCTAACTGTAACAGAAATATACCTTACTGTGCAATCTGCATAAGCCAGACATCATAGAAAAGTTATCAGCAAACATTTACAAATTAATACTGAAGTCACCTGCTGAATATCTATTGGCAGGGCATTCCACAAGACCGGGACAATAACAATGAAGGATTAGTTTTGTGTTAACATTAGATGAGGCTCACCAATTTGGAAGACAACAAAGCTGTTCCTACAGGTGATATCAGTGTTATTTTGTTTGTATGTTGTAGACCACTTTGGGAATTTAAAGAAAAGCAGTATAAAAATAGTTTGTTTGTTTGTTTGTTTGTTTGTTTGTTTGTTTGAATGCTTTAGAAATTGCAGTCTAAAAGAATAAAACAAGAAATATACGCTTAGTGGCACATTCTCAGATAGATGATAGATAGATATAGATAGATAGATGATAGATAGATAGATATAGATAGATAGATATAGATAGATGATAGATGATAGATAATTTCTACTTAAAAATCATTGTCTTTGACTTCAGTAAGGCTTACTCCTAGGTAAGTTTATGTAGCTTTGAAGGAAAATATATAAAGCCACACTAAAATGCAATAACAGAATACTAGGTACAAAACCAAATCTGGAAGCCACGTCTTATATGAGCCTATCTTCAAAAGAACCAGTGATAACTCATGCCCTCCAGTGGCTTTACAGTTCCCTGAAACCATGCCTCTACCATTGGAGGCAGTATGGTTCTGAACATCAGTTGTTGCGAATCACAGCTGAGGAGAGTCCTGTTATGCTCAGATTCTGCTTGCAGAATTTCCATGGGTGTCTGGATGGCCACTGTGAGAATAGAATGCTGGACTAGATGGGCCTTCTTATGGTCTTATGAACCATAAAGTCATCAAAATGCTTGACCTCAATAAGAAGACAACGTGATTTTTCCCCCTGTGCATACTTCAGCAACAGTTATCCATCACTACATGTCATGAAGTAAAAAAACCTACCTGAAAATTTCAGAGAGAGCCTAACCATCAATCCATTACCTAACTGTCATCTTGTTTATGGGAATCACAGAGCATTAAGTCAGCCTTGACTCAATTTTGGCAATGTGAAAATTGTCTTTAGGCTTGAACTTTGCCACATGTGGCCAGATTCTCCTCACATTCAGAGACAATCCAGTGAGGTCAAAGGGGCTGCTTAGTGATTTAAGAATATATACCAAATGCCCATTCTTGTGATTTGTGATTCACAGTTGGCGACTGATCATGGATGTGATTTCCAATGCAACTCTGACCACTAAATCATTTGGTTACTCCTTTGTATTTTACCTTGTAGCCGTTGAGCATCTTTCAACCTGGGCAGAGTGTTCCTTCATTAAATTTCCTCAGTATATGAACTATATACAGACATTCAGTCCAGATCAAAACAATCATAAAACAATGTCTTTGTAGTCTCTACCAAACTGTTCTAATATTTATTTTTGATATCCGTTTTTCCGAAAGCTGCACACTCCCACGTGCTGATAGATATAAATGTAATTTCCTTCTAAATTTCTTCCTTTGTTTCCAAGATCTGAAGAAAAATATTTTAAGACTTTTTATAACAGAACTTGAAAAGAAGATTGCATAAGTCAGGACATAGTATGATACTTCAAATAAGGCAATATAAATTTTACAAATGGTGCTTACAAAACGTGCCAATTAGTTTGGAAGGCTACATGGAATTTTTGGAGATGGCACAACTGACTGATTTCAATAGAAACACAATGTTGTTCATTTGTATTTCATTATCTGTTTGGAGTACTATAGAGGGGTGGTCTTAATCCTACCCTACAAGCTCATCACACAAAACTATCTAACCAACCTGGTTGCATGTATCTGGCTGGCTTGCAGCACTCAATATTTTAATACGGATAACTGTATTGCCATATCATGTAAGACAATCATTATTTTGAGGAAATTAGGGTGGTGCCCAGCAATTGCCCCCCTCATGCCTGGAAAATACCTGGAAATCCTGTGGATCTGGGCCTTTGAGTGGTTAATTCTATTTATTCCATAAAGTGGTAGCGTCTCATACTTAGTTATGCTAAGACAGCACTGTGTAAGAATTGCGACCTTCTAGATAAGTTTCCTCAGGGATCTCATGCTGACACCTGCTATAGGGAGTAACAGACAGGCCTGGAAGTTATCTATGTTGACTTCCTGCCAAGTATTAACATTTTACTCTGATGAGAAACTGATGCGTCATCCAAACACCAGGTGTGGCTTATGTAACCAAACTGTATGAAGTGGTCTTTCACTTTTTTGGGAATGGGCCGTCTGTGATTTATGTAAAGGGATAAAAAAAAACCTAGAACATCTCTGTTAGCTGGAACCCCAACACAGGCTAACATCCAAACCTCCAGCTCCTTATTCATGGCTGAATAAGGGGTCCTCTGACAATGTAAAGGGACATAAGAAAACGGCAGTGCTTTGTAGCTTTCTTTGGGCTAATAGAATTTTCATCCCATCTGAGTGTTCATTGTGCTTCACATTCATAAAGAACCATTGCCCCTTGGGTAACACAATAATAATAGTAGAAGCTGTCTTTCATTGAGCTTGACTGTTAGTCCATTTACTTCAGTGTTGCCACCAAATGGCGGAATTGACTCTCCAAAATTTCAGACAGGATTCCTTCCCAGTCCCACCTGGAGATTACAGTCTGACCACAAATAGGAACTTTCAGAGTGCTGTTACACAGGGCTAAAATTGCAGCTGCTTTGCTTTCACTTCTGCTGCTTCTGTACTGCCAGGACCTAAGACCTTAGCATTGCATTCAAGCCTGGGTTTCTCTCTCCTTGAACTAACAATGACCTGAAACCAGTGTTTGTTCATGAACAAGGTTTGTTCTGGAGTTTCTGGGTTAGGGTGATTTTCTTCCCTTTAATCTTTTGTTCCACATTTTTCTTCGTGTTGATGAGGAGGCAGGCAAAATCACCACTTTCAGAGTCTACCCTGGTAAGCCCTTGACATGCCCATTCCTCACCACTACTCCCAGCAGCAACAACAACAACAATTTTATATATACAGTGGTACCTTGGTACTTGAACAGCTTGGCTCCTGAACAAATCAGCTCCCAAACACCGCAAACCCAGAAGTAAATGCTCCGGTTTGCGAACATTTTTTGGAAGCCAAACATCTGACATGGCTTCCGCGGCTTCCAATTGAGTGCAGGAAGCTCCTGAAGCCAATCCAAAGCCAGCCTTGGTTTTCGAATGGTTTTGGGAGTCGAACAGACTCCCAGAATGGATTAAGTTTAAGAATCAAGGTACCACTGTGTACACACACACACACACACACACACACACACACACACACATATATATATATACCCTGACCATCTGGCTGGGTTGCCCCAGACCACTGGTCCTGCTAGCTAGGGATCATGGGAGTTGTAGGCCAAAAGCATCTGGAGGGCTCAGGTTGAGGAAGCCTGCCTTAGAAGGCTAGAACTTGGAGTTGGAGCAGCAAGAAAGATAGAAATGGTTCTCCCCTTTGCCCTGTGTGTTGCGAACAGGTAGGCCTTCAGATGCAGCAGTCAAACTGCTGCTCCACCCAGGTGTTCCTGGCTGAGAGATTCCTCTGCCTTACTTCTGTATGTAGCATCTTTTTCAACCTGAGGGTTGCATTCTCTTCCAGGCAACCTTTAGGCAACCACCATGCCAGAAGCAAAAGTGAGTGGAGAAATAATTGTTAATTTGCTCACAGATCCCTCTCTTTCCTTCATCCAGGCAATGAAGAAGCATTGTCACAGTTCAATGGCATATTCTAGGCAGGCAAAAACACACAAGGAGTGTGAAAAGCAGGACTAAGTGAGGGGTATGGTCTGGAAAGAAGGGGCATGGTGTGTGGCCCGAGAGAAGTTCTGAGGGCCACAAAGAGAGGGCAGGAGATCAATATTTGGGCCCCAGGCCTGGGTTTCCCTATTCTTGGTCTATAGGTTTGCACTGCTCCTGTTTGATTTCAAGTTGAAGAAAAGATCAGCAAAATTCCAAACCTCACATGGCTCAAGTAGCTTCTGCAATCAATATCTGACAGTAAAATTTTTTCCATGTTTGCATTCCTGCTTCAGTTATTCCTGTTTCCTGATAGAATTTCCAGAAGGTTGAAACAGGAACTACCTGACTGCCATTGCTGTACTTTCCAAATTATTGGCAACATTAGCTGAAATGTTCCCAAGATTATTTTTAATATTCAATCTAACTGATTTCTGGAAGAATACAGCCAAGTACCTGCTTTTATGCAATCGTTGACATAGCAAGGCATCGTTGCGGTTTGGCCAGAATGCCAGAATAATGAAGATGGAAACCTGAGTCTGCTGCCTGAGAGATTGCACTGGGTCTCAAAAACACTGAAGTGGCTCTTTAGAGTACAATATAATATTGACTTTTAATATAATGTTCCTATTAAGAACCATTTCTTACAGATGGCAGATATCGTGAACCTGTGGAGCCCTGCAAAAAAAGACAGAATCCAGCTCTACCAGTCTCTTGATGGTTTGGTCACAGAAACAAACTGCTTGCTTTACAGTCCAATGTGTGTCTGACTGGAAATAAACCTCACTGAATTCAATGGGACTTGCTCCAGGTAAGTATGTATAGAACTGCAGTCTTAAGCACTGGTCTTGAGTAAACTATAATGAAAGGGGCAAGGCTTTTAAAAAATGTGTTATGGAAGGGGTTATTGGGTTGTTGTTTTATTTTGATTACCGTATTGGCCCAAATATAAGCTGCACCTGCACTTAAGCCACACCTTTAAAATTCATCAGTGTGGGGGAGAGACAATACCCAAGTACAGGTACCACCCCCCCCCCGTGCTCCTGAGCTGCTTCCTGGGTGGGGAGCCATGCCGCTTTGCTGGCGGCCTTCGCCCTTCTTTTCGGCGGCTCTGGGGAGGGTTGGGAGCTGCAGGTGGGCTGTGTGCTGTTGCCCAATGCTCCCGGGCTGCTTCCTGGGGGATGGGAGCCGTGCCACTTTGCCAGCGGCGTAAGGTCATGAATATAAGCCTCACTTTAACTTTCCACAGTTGGAATTGGCGGGGGGGGGGAGTGCGGCTTATATATGAACCAATACGGTATGTATTTTGTGGTTTTATATTCTGATTTTATTCTGTGAACCTCCCTGAGACCTGTGGGTATAGGGTGGTATATAAGCCCAATAAATAAATAAATAAATAAATAAATAAATAAATAAATAATAAAATATATGAAAATGATGGCAAATAAATAAATAAATAAATAAATCATTGCCCATTACAACTACTGTGCTTTTATGTTGTAAAGAGACATGGAGAAATAGTGATCAAAATAATCTATTTTCTGATGGCTGAGGTGGGGGAGGGAATAGAGATTATTATTAAAAGATGCCCTAAACTAAGCATGCATCAGTGAAGGTGACAGATCAGTGTTTTTCTTTGCAAGTAGAGATTATTATGATTTTTATTTTTAAAAATCTTTTCTCCAGCAGATTCATTACCTTAGCTTACCCCAATACCATATTCATTGACTGAGCTAGTGAAATGTACCAGACTGGAAAAATACACACACATTTATTTTGCTTAACTGGCTACTGCTTCTTTGCTTCTTACTCACCAGGAGCCAGATTTGTCTTGAGGCAATGTCTATTCCTATTGAAAGAGCCATAAAGTTTACTACCGCCAAGCAGTGACTTGCTCCATTTAAACATGATTCATTGGGAAGCCTGTTTTGCATCAGTTAACATGCAACATTCACACTTTTTGTTGGGGGGGGGGGATTCACTGCTAAATTTTGTAACTGTCTCACTTTGGTAAGACAACTTCTGGAGTCCCGAACCTGTTCAGGCACTTAACAAATGTGTGAAGGTACACAGAACATAAAGGGGCACTGGATAGTACAGGTGCTGTCCCTAATGTCCTCTTCTACTCCACCTGACCTTCCTTCATTGAATGGAAAGATCTGAAGAGGGATTCCAAGCAGATACAGCTGCATTGACTTAGAAGACTTCCCATGACCATGACCCCTGGTAATGCAGGGTTCCTGGCCACGGTGAAGATGCTAAGCATATTGACCTGAGTGGGTGAGGAATCCCTTCTCAGATATTCTCACTCAGTACTGGAACATCTGCAGGGCCACAATTTCTACATCCCTGAAACAGAGGATAGCTTTTCAGAAAATCCTACATTGTCTATAGGCATTGTTAAGCTTTTCTTCCAAGCAGGCCTGTGCTTGTTGTAAGTACAGGAACCATTTCTCACAATGTTTGCCAAGACTTGCTGCCCCAGAAAAGAAAAGACCTGGATGGGGTGAACCAACATCTGTGCCAATGCAAAGCCACAAGGCATGATGTTCTGCCCCACAGGAATGTTGCAACAGCACTGCAAGCAACAGTGCCTAGGTCAATATGGAAGACCAACATGTGCAGATTCTGTAGTTGCAAATGGCTCATGGAGCAGAATTCATTAAAATGTTCCCTCGTGATTAAGTTGCATCTGAAAGGAAAGGCACAGGAAAGTGTTTTCCTGGCTCAGACCCCATCACCTCAGGTCCCAGAAGAAGAAAGATATACAGAGTAGACTGTTCAGCTGGTTGCAACAGGAACAGAAGTGAAGCAACATGAATCGGTATCTGTGCTACAGTCAATGGTGAGAACAATGGATGTGGTGATCATGAAGAAGCATAAAGTCAAAAGAAAATGTGATCGACAACCAGAAAAAGTGGGGAATAGACCAGGGACAGTCTGGAAAAGGTTGGAAAAGAAAGGAAGAAGAGCAGATTCAGGGGATAAAAAGAATTTCAAACCATACTTGGGGAAAGTCTTGAAGCTTGCACCTTGCTCTAGAACAGATTCCTGTGGAGACTTAATAGTCTACAGTAATAACCTGCTGGAATGGACATCTCAGCAATTCATCATATTTCCCCAGTAACTTTGATATAAGAGACTCTCCTACAACATCTCCACCTTTTTACTCATTGTGTTCACTTATGCCAGTGTCTTTGACCAAACAGACAGTGCTACATATTGAGGCTAACTTCTGGCATCATCATTTAGTAAAGGTTAGTGAAACACTAACAGAAGTGCCTGGTGTGCTCTGGTCCATGGGGTCACGAAGAGTCGGACAAGACTAAACGACTAAACAACAACAACAAGTGAAACACTTAGGACAGCATTTACAATTGTTTCCAATTTCATCTATAAAACCTACCGCACATCCCACCCATTACGACTATCTCCAGGGCCAGCCATACTGTTACTAAGTCTCCTCCCATGACAGATGCCAGGGGGCAGGGGTGAAGAACTGGTAGAGAACAGAGCTGTGTGTGCCACATAGCCTGACCTGCCCCTCTTAAGACAAACTGCTGTCTGTAGGTGCAGTGAGGAACAATGTCCTCTAGCCAGCACTGAAGTAAGGCCCCATCTACGCCATACATTTGAAATGGAATGAGAACACTTTAAATAGCTATGGCTTCTCCCGAAGAATCCTGGGACTGCAGTTTGTTAAGGGTTGAGAGACTCATAGAGAATTGCTAGGTGGTCCCTATTCCGTTCAGCGAGCTTCCTCCTCCTCCTCCTCCTCCTCCTCCTCCTCCTCCTCCTCCTCCTCCTCCTCCTCCTCCTCCTCCTCTCTTCTTCTTCTTCTTCTTCTTCTTCTTCTTCTTCTTCTTCTTCTTCTTGTCATTGTCATGTTTATATTCCTCCTTTCCCCCAAGGCAGTTCAATACTCATTCAATCTGTTTAACGTTCAATCTGTCTTGCTAAGGAACTCTAAGAATTGTAGCTCTGTGGATGGAATAGAGGTCTCCTCATAACTCTCAGCACCCTTTACAAACTAAAACTGCCATGATTCTTTGGGGGAAGTCATGCATGACACCACCTTCAATGTATAGGGCAGATGGGGCCTAAGATTCAACGGCCTGTCTAGTATGTGGAATGGAAGGTGTGGAGTGCCATCTTGTCCACCTCAGACAACAAAATGGCTTGACCTGGGCTGCTCCTGGCTGTCTTTCTCTAGCTGTCTTACTGTCAGAAGGGCCTCTCCTGAAAGCATGTATAATTAAGCAGTTTCTAGAGGAATGGAGAATGTTTTTCAAATCATTGCTATTTCAATGACAGCCTTTAAGTGCATTGTTTCAAGTCTTGATATCCAGCAGGCCAACTGCTGTTCCTATGGCCTGAAATGATATACACAGATGTGGCTCCTGCAACATATTAGTCAACCAAAAAAATGTTCTTATTTACAGGAAATACATTTTATCCAGGGAAGCAACAGAGAATAAAAGAACATGCTGAAGTTCAACGCTATGAAATGGGAGGAGACACACAGTAGTTGTTTATGGGGAACATGCTGTGAGATGTAAGATGTATATATATATTCAAGGAAGGCAATCTTTCTTCCTCCTTTCCATATCTCCACAGAACTAAGAAACCTTGTTCCCTAGTTCTCTGAATAAATTACTATGACTATGCATGAAAGGTACAGACAGCTAGCTCATTGCCTTTTGGGATTTTTTTTCCTGACGTGTTTTTTAACCAAATGAACATGTGGCAACAGCATAAAAGAGTAAGTTTGAATTCCAGAGATTCTGTTAAACCAACTGATCTACTCAAATAGTTTGGAAAGGTACCAAACTGACAGATGGGTTCCAAAACAACAGTTTTTAATTTGATTAATTAGATCAGTTTTGAAAAGAAAGGAGGGGAAAGACTGCTCAAGTTAATTTCCTGATTTCCATAATCTCCTCTCAAATAAAGGAGGACAGCTAAGGAAATAGCCTAGATGAATAGAACAACTATGATGCAATATTGTAGGAGAAGAAAGAGAGGTTAGATTTGTGGTGCATTCAGACTTTATGAGTTTTTGTTTTTTAAAGCGGTGAGCACTTAATGTTTCAGAAGAGGTGCAAAACCTATTGAATACATGGATGCATGGAAAAATGTCAGTAACATCTGAATGGCCAGGGGTTCGCCATCCCTGCTGTAAAGGAAATCAAAGCATCTTTAAGAAGTGATGTCAACTAGAGGAAAAGAGTGTTTAAGTATATCCTAAGAAGGTGTGTGTGGCCAGCTAGCTTGGGGAGTAGGAAGCTGAATAAAGCTAGTTTGTTGAAAATATTGACAAGAAAATGGGACTTGAGCCAAGTCACCAAATCACAACTTATTTCCCTTGATGCTGTCAAAGCTGTCTCTCAGTCTTGCCTGCAAGCAGTTGTGTGGAAGACTTAATTTGTGACCTGCACTCTCCAGTTATAGAACTGTAATAGTCAGGATGAAATATTCCATGTTGATAGCAGCACTTTGAGATGTTATACTCCCGGGAATTGCTGGCAAGTTCCTGTCCATGGGCGCTCCCAAGCCACACAGCTAAGGTTGATTCAGTTGGCATTTTAAGGGGAACCCACTTAATTCACACTTTGTGAAACAATAAGTGAACAAAAAACGGTGATCTATCAAATCTGAATTTTGCAGTGCAGTTCTCCAGTCAAGTAAGGTGCACAAACCAAAAGTCCAAGTTGACATACAAAGCCAAACCATGGCTTACCACAGAAGAGGAAGAATTACAGAAAGAAAGGAGAGTCCATGGGCCTTTTCAGGAACACTCATGCTGATCTGTTTGTCCTAAGCTATGGTGTGGTTAGCTATGGTGTGTTACATGCACACCAGTTCTATGTATTGATTTCATTATTCATGGTATAATTGACTCAGCTGCCATTGTCAACATTTGTGATTTTTATCTGATATCCATTCATTTCACTTCTTCTGGAGATTCAGCACTGGCTATCTTTGCTGTTGACAACTCAGCTAGAACATTTCTGTTTGAACCAGGGAGCACATATAAAACAATGACTGCATTTTCTGATGGCTCTTTAGTGGGTAAGTTTAAACGAGAAATGTGTTTGGGCTGAATCCATATTACATTTTTTTTTTAAAAAATGAGTTTCTAGTAGACCCCTTTCTTTTGTGAAACATCGTTCAATAGTTGTTTCATTATTTCAAGATTGTAGTAGTGGTTGGAATCAACATGCCTATTGGTTGGGTATACCCACTGGGATTTTTGGGTCTCCGCCTTTGAACAGCTGACTTCCCTGGCTGCCATGCCACAAACTGCTTTTCAAAGTCCCCTCATTTTCAAAGGTGGTATGAGGTTGGTTTTTTGGGGCTGGAGGTGATGTTTAAGACACAGAAACCCAAAGCCCCCTTGGCTTTGAATAACTGCCTTTCTCTCTCTCATTCCTGCCCAGTGGCTTTTTATTTTATTTTATTATTATTTTTTAGAAATGGGAGAGTACAAATAAGGCAGGAATTTCTTTGAGGAACTAAATGAACAAAATTGAGGCTGTGCCATAGCACCATGGGCATGAATAGAAGATATTGCAGGTGAACCACAAGCCTAATGTCAATATTTAAAAGAGGCAAACAAGTCACTCCTACTCATTCAACAGCACAATTAATTCAGAAATGTGTCAGCAGAGGTATAAAAGGAATGCCATTCTACATGGTTCAGGGGGAGCAGTTTGCCAAATAAATGTTTGTTTTCCACAGGATATGGACAATAATATTTGTACAGGATTTCGCATATTAGAATATTTAACGTTATGTTGAAATCGCCATCATAATCCAAATAGCTTAACAAACAAAAATGGGGAAATGGAGTATTTAGGGGATTCTAGTGATAAAATCCACTTTGATTCAGCAACAATGTTCTCACATGAGAGCATGTAAAAAATGGGATATCCTGATGGGGACAGGATCTCTCTTTCCTCCCCAGGAACCCAAAGGGTGGCAATAAAGGGAGAGAGAAAATAAATATGGTCCTTCATGAGCAATCCTTTAGTTTACACATATGAAAATAGTTTCTACAGTATTGTTAAATACAGGACAACTAATTCTTTCCCCTGTTTTATTTGTCTTCACCTCTTATGAGTTGATCTAAGAGTACTGAAATTTGCAGGCTAAGAAGTCCACATTCATTTAAATAAGACCTAGTGTTGTACAGTTAACAACCCTACAATCTATGAGATCATTGCTGGCGTGAAAAGTAAGGTAAATATGATTACTGGATTTGTGTATATATATCTCCTGTCTCTTTCCTTGTATTTCATAATTCCTTAGGGTCTTGTTATCCTATGATAGCTACACATGTCCTGGGGTTACTAGCATTTATATATTTTCATTCTAACATCTGCCCTGTGGGCTTGGTTGCTGTGTTTAATACCTTCCTCAGTGCCAGATGGCTGGCCTTACTTTTTCACCATGCCACTATAAACCATCCTAAAAGCAGAGATGGTTTTAGGGTAGTGTGACAGGTTTGCCTGCACTAGGCCAAGCTGAGAGGAGGTGCTGTAGGAGGTGCCACAACAATGATGAACAATGGAAGGCGAGAGGCAGGAAACTCTGGATTTTTGTATCACACAGGGTGCCAAAGTCTGCCCCTGCTCCAAGGATCTGTGCTCCTGACTGTGCTCCTAATGGAGCAGTCTTGAAGACAATCCATGAAACTGTTTTGCTGGAATAGAAGCATGATGGAACTACTTCAGTGGTCTGTTATTTACAGCCAGGTTCAGCCCAAGTGACTTTGAACAAGTTGTTCTCTCTCAGACTCAACTACCTACATGTAAAATACATCCAGTGTGAACAGTAAGCTCCCATCTTATAGAGGTTTGTTAGGCTACAGGGCAGAAAGACACCAATAACTTCCATGATGAATGTGTGCTAACAAAAACAAGCCAAATAATCATTCTTTGTGATGTAGCCTCTGTGCACCGCAACCCTCAATCATAGAAAGAAGCTACTGTAAGCCCTGCAGTTTTACCTTTCTTGCACCCTAATTTTTAGTCTTCAATGAAGATGCTCTTTATATCATTTTTATATGCTTAATTGATCCTGAACCAGTTGCCTAGATATACAATGCTGGATGGTTTAAGATTAAATGTATGTTGTATTACTTTGAGATATTCTAATGACTTCATTTTAATTTTTATTCTGTTGGCATGCATTGCCTTGCTATAATTGAGTATAAATGGAAATTAATATGCAGGCAATTATCAAAATGAGGTCTGTGTCTATTCACTTAAAGGTAAGCAAAATACAGATTGACAAGTTAAAATACAGGTGGAACATTGTTTTCTTCTACTATAAATTCCCAGGTGTTAAATGGTTTGAAAAGTAGGAAAACAAATTTGTAAGGTGGGAGTTGGGGAGACAGGATCTGGCCTTTGGGGGGGGGGAACTATAAGAATTGGCTTACTGATGCTGATTCTTCCAGGTAGTGAAATAAATCCAGGAAGTGGGTTTCTCAGCTTACTAGTAGTTGTCAATTCCAAATATATCAGACTGTTTTGTTTTTCTTTGTTTACCCTCTCTGCTTTTCTTTTGCCATCTTTTTCAAAAACAGAAAATATACATGTCAGCTCCAATTACTGCTGCTGTCGAAAAATCTCCAGTTACAGCCAGTTGTAGATTACTTTCTTATGGCTGTGGGATCAAGTTGTAGATTAATAGAAATGGTGTGATATCCCAAGTCGCATGATTCCAAGGTATGTATAACAAATCCATCATCACACACAGTGTCCCTGACTTTATATTCTGCTGCAAAGTTTTAGCTCCCGGTAGTAATGGCACTACCAGTAGTGATGTATGGAAGTGAGAGCTGGACCATAAAGAAGGCTGGTCGCCGAAGAATTGATGCTTTTGAATTATGGTGCTGGAGGAGACTTTTGAGAGTCCCATGGACTGCAAGAAGATCAAACCTATCCATTCTTAAGGAAATCAGCCCTGAGTGCTCACTAGAAGGACAGATCATGAAACTGAGGCTCCAATACTTTGGCCACCTCATGAGAAGAGAAGACTCCCTGGAAAAGACCCTGATGTTGGGAAAGATGGAGGGCACAAGGAGAAGGGGACGACAGAGGATGAGATGGTTGGATAGTGTTCTCGAAGCTACCAGCATGAGTTTGACCAAACTGCGGGAGGCAGTGGAAGACAGGAGTGCCTGGCGTGCTCTGGTCCACGGGGTCATGAAGAGTCGGACACGACTAAACGAGTAAACAACAACAACAACAACAAGTAATGGCACTGAATTTCATTCAAGCATTTGTATCCTAAATGTCACAAATCTCTCTCTCTCTCTCTCAAGCCTGTTTCAAATTGTGATCCTCTGAAATTTGGACGTGAGTCTGAATGGACCCCAAAATGCCCAGCTCCTACCACGAGCCCTCATCATCCTGACTATCCTCTTCCTTTGACATTTATTTAGTGGTAAAGGCTAGCAAAAGGTACTGTTGTAGGATCTCTGTGAAACTGCAAGTACACAACAGCATTCAGGAGCCACTGAGAACAATGTGAAATATTGCTGGTATGGGATGCAGAGGTCCCTAGGTCACATTGCACTGCCTGTAACATCAGAAGCATGATGGGACCTTTGCTTAAAATGCAGCCAGTTAAAATGACTCATAATCTGAAGATCAGTTACAAAATAAATCTTTTTAACTTTCTTCACTCCTAACCAGGCTTGAAGGAAGTCGTCAGGAGAGTTCTAGAGTTACTACAGAATTCTGCCTTTTAAAATCAATAAAGGCTTTAAAATGCCTGAGAAACCCTACAACTTGTTAACTTGACAGTTTAACCTGAAAGTGTTAAACTGAATTTTCACACAAGTCTGCTTTCAAATTCTTCAAATGTAAATGAAGACAGAACAGTTCTATAACAGGACTATACCACCACATTCCAAAAAGGTTTGGCTCACTCAGTTTCCAAATAGATAGTATTGTGATCCATTAAACAGAAATGAGACAAATCTTGTTTTCGTAACCCCCAATCCAATTCAAAGGCATCTAGCACAACACCTTTTGCACCTATCCATCTGAAATTTGACAGTATCCCTCTATATGTAGAAGGCTACTGTGCCTACAAAATTCATCAAATTATGACAAAATATTTATAATGGCATTTACTTTAAAAAAAAACCTTCAAAATTCAAGGGCTACTTGCACATACGCAAACAATCCCCTCTGCACCTATTTGTCTGACATTTGACATGCATCATCCACTTGGAAGGGGATAGTAAGCCTGCAAATTTCAGTCAGATTTGCCACAAAGCAAAAAGTCCATAACTATGTGCTGATTTCCTCTAATAGTCAATGGGGAGACAAGTGAGGTTCTGATTCAGACCCAAAGTGAAGCTATATACCTCTGTATGGGTCTGAGAAGAATCAGCCCACTTTTTGGAGCCCTCTAGTTTTTATTTACTTGCATTTGTACATTTTAGACAGCTTTTAAAAATGTTCATGGTAACAAAGATACTTAACAAGCTTGCAATATGTGGCTATTTAACAGGACAAGTATTCCATACACAACATGGAAGGGTTTAACATATGTGGCTATTCCATGAACAACATGGAATGGTTTAACCTATCCAGGCTGCAAGGTGGCAACCTTAAGAACCAGCCATAGATTTCTATCTATTCAGAGAATGCATTTAGCTAGTGAAGCTGAATTCACACCAGCCAGTCATGAAGACAAGTGAAAATGCTAGCAGCTGTTTGAAAATTCAGGGAAGCACATGTTCAAGCTCTGAACCACAACTTGGTTTTTTTGCACACTGTGTCCCTTTTAATTGATGAAGTGACACATTTAGAATTTAATTCCAACATCATTTCTGTAGTAAGAGCGTAAAAGTAAGAACAAGTTGTTCCATAGAAGTCTGTGATGTTAATAATAGTGTGTTAATTCAGGAAATAGCAGAGGCAACATTACATTTCTCCAGAGGGAAACAAATTGAAAGAAAGGCATGAAGGTAGAAGAGAAGTGAAAAATCAACATTATGAATAATATGAGTTTTCTAGACTTTGAGACTCCCTGCCTCAGGATCAGGTTGCATGCACAGATCTAAGCACAACTTTGGTGCTAGAGAGAAAATACTGATCATGTGTTGGAGAAGGAGAGAAAGGGAAACATTTCCTCATGCCTGTATCATTGACACTGGATTAGCTTCAGAGTTGCATTTCCAAAAATGGATGGACTCATTGGATTCATGGAACGGATTGAAATCCTGTAGAGGCAATTATTGCAGATTCCCCCTCCTGGCTGCAGCATCATGCAATTCTTCAGAGCATATTTTCATGGGACTGCAAGGAAGATAGAGGAATCAATATCAGCCCCTTCCTTCTTTCCTAGCGAGAGTGCCCCATGAGTTCAGCTTCACTCACAGGAATTCTGGATCCAAGCCACTGTCCCTAATACTGCCAACCATTTGTTTGACAATGTGTATGGTGTGCAGAAGTGTCCAATGTGTACCCCTTTGCGTGCATGGATCTAATTTAGAACAGTGGCCCATAAGCAGAAGCCAGTTTCCATGCACAGATCTCTTTTGCTGCACTGAAATCTGACTCGGAAATATTTTTTTTGAAAGACAAAAATACAATTTCATAATGATTTAAGTTAATTCAATAAGGTCCAGGATCAACATATTCAATACTTTTATGCTTTGTTTCTCCTCCCCTGCCCCCAATTTCTTAAATCCAACAGTACCCATTACTTGGGAATGCTATAAAATTGATCGTAAGAAAAAATTGATTTTATTTTTTTATTTTTTTTACAAGCAAATTGAAGCTTGTAGAGTTGGCACTATAGGAAGCTGTGTAATTCCTTTGGTAGGATCAAACAAAGACAATTGCCTGCAAAATGTGTTGGTGTTGAGTGTTGTCTCTCAGCCTTTCATATGTAGTCCAAGTGTTTTGTGACAACCATAGTACCTGATTTGCCAGCCTCTTTGAGTAAAATATTAGAAGTGTGGGTGGTATGAAGTCTTCCAGGGATTTGGATAGTGGTGTCACAGAGGGGGCACCTTTTACCAGTCTCAGATCCTCATATAAATGTGAAGCATCACTGTAGTATTTTATATTCCTTAACTAATCAGGACTCCAAAGTTGCTGTCTTTCAGAACATCCCGTCTGGCAGGACATCTGTACATGCTCTAAAATCCAAGACTCTGCTTAAGCAAGGAAATTGTAAGTTGCTAATTTAAACTGAGCTTTGTTTTTCATTTGCAAGTCTATGTAAGCACAATTTTGATGCCTTTCCATTTCCTTCCTTTCCCCCCCTCCCTTTCTTATTCTCTAGTAAAATTCCATATGTTTTTACATTTGCCTTTATTGGTTTTTAAAAGGCTATTTTCTGGAACTTCTCACTAAAATCATCCCCACATGCTAGATTGCATGCTTGCAAATCTACTTCTTTGCATTCTAAGGATAGTTCACAAGCTTTTCTTAAGTTCTGGCTTTGGGAAACTAAAGCTCTTCTCTTCTTTCTTTTCCTGCCCCTACCCCAAGCTGGACTGAGGCAAGTTATTGGCAGTGAAGACACTCTCCAAGCAACTGGATCCCTTAACTGGAAGCTGCCTATCATAATTTTGGGGGAGGGGAAACCCTTGCAACAATCTACCCGCATAAAAAGAACCAGATCCGTCACAAATGGAGGTCCATTTGGAACAGATTTTCACTTGCAAGTAGGGAAAAAACCCTCCTTTGCCAGTGGTGATGGCATGTGTATGTGTGGAACAGTTATTTTAATCCTGTCCTCCAGATCAGTATGATAAAGTAGCCAAGCACCAAGCTGAAAATATAGTTGCAGATCAAGTGATGCTTCTGCAGGAAACGGGGGGGGGGGGGGGGGCATTTTGGGAGCAGACAGGAGCCTCAAAATGTGGATAGCATCCAGCATTCAGAAGGACAACTCACAACTTGAATTGCAAATCTGAGGCACCCCTATTATTATTTTCCAGACATTTAAATAGGATTTATTCACATAATAATTTTAAAATTAAGATTGGCTACTCTTTGTTGTGACATTTCCTGAATGAATGAGACTCCCCTTCATAAGTTTCTGTAGCTCACCATCTACATTTCAGTGACTTCATCCTGTGCTCCTTATGTTTAAAACCACATGCTAGGGGAAACATGTTTAGGTCCTTCTTATCTGATCACTGCTCCCCCTTCTTAGCTGATCAACAGTTGGGTGAAAAGAACTGGACCCACCTTTCAAACTACACTACAGCTATGTGCTGGGTGCCAGGATAGTACTAAATGTCATTTTTTCCAGAACTACAGACTTCCCCAATACTAACCTCAGAAGAAAGCATTACAAGCTGTTACAATGTATGTATCGGAACCCATTTAAAAAGTCACCAGAATGTGTACTTCCAAACCAATGAATATTTTTTTCTGGCAACCACTGGTGGTTCTATGTTAGTGCTTTTCAAAGTGTGTTCTAGAAAACTCTGGGTTCCTTGGACATTCCTGTTTACCTGGCGCTCCAGAGAAGCAGTGTTTGTTGCCTTGGTGCAGTCATGGACCAGCTCCAAGAAGCATATTTTCTTCTCCTCACAACTGTTGGGGGCAATGCTGGCTTGATGCCAAAGGCCCGTTTGAACATACCAACCAGGGCACAGCTGGGGCGGGGCTGACCCAGCCGAAGCCAACTCCACCTTCGTGGTATAAAGAGAGGGCCACACCTGGAGGTTCTCTCCCTTACAGCAGAAATTGTTGTGGGATCTCTACTTACATCTGTAGTCAATAAAGTTGTAGCCAATTTCAACCAAATACAAATGTCCTGTGTCTTATTTCTATGGTTGGCGCCTCACCAGGCTGCAGGCATCATGCACCTGGACATGCAATTTACCATGGGGTGCTCAATGAGAAGACCAGAAATATATGCAAATCCTGATCTCCCTATTAATGTAGAGCCACAGAGCTTGCTGGGTCTATTCCAGAGTGTGCTCCCTGTTCACATGGGGTGATGATAAAAACATATGCTTTGCCAGTGCTTCATATGAGTTCTCTGCATCTTAGAAGATGCCCTAGGATCTTCTCAGAGACACAAATGTTCCATGATCAGCCAATGTGAACAGAGTTAATGGAAAATTGAAAAGCACAGTTCTAAGTGAATCATATTACTTTTGATTCTGTAAAAGCGAGGCTTTATACTTCTTTGAAACTTTCATTGTTTTGAGGGGAAAGAGTAGATAATTTTAAGACGTGCCTCTCTCTTTTTTTTACTTTCTTGTCTAAACAGAAATATTGGATAGTGGATTAAATCTATGAAAAATGAGATAGCATTTCATTTCTTCTTTCCTAGATACCTCGGGATATCTAAATATGATATAATAATGATAATGATAATTTGTTGGCTGGGTGATATATCAATCATCCTGGTAGGTGAGAGAAAGATGAGTAAAAGCTGGCAAGGGTTCGTTGATTACATTCTTCCAATATTAAAGCACTCCAGCCACACAAAACACGAAGGAGTAAACCCTAAGAGGATAAGCAGACATGCACATCAAAAACATTGATATGCTGACAAGCTTGAACCTGTCCGTCATATCTGAGCTTTACTCCTTCCTGAGAAGCACTGTGATACAAAGCAGGGTCCGGAAGTTATTAGCACTGTTGAAGAAATCCCATGGGGAAAAGTCAGTCTACCTTCTCCGCAGACACAGGACATGCTTGCCCATATATATATTCTTGTGGAGAAACGACATAGTGCAGACTTATAGCTGATGAGAACTGAAATATTAGAGGCATTTCTGAAAGCCTGTGAACACATTTTGCTTGCTCCTCTGTTATTTTTATTTTTATTTTTTGCTTCTTAATACAGCACAGGATTAAATAATTAAATTCAGGCATATCCCTTGTTTCCTTGATCTGTCAGATGTGTGTTTCTCCACCCACAGCATCCAGTGATATGGAGCAGGGAAATGTTCAACACAAGGATATCTAGAAAGCAGGGCAAGTATTACTGCATGCTCCAGAGGGAAATAATTTAGGAATACGGGGAGCTTCTTTTATACTGAGCCAGAGACCATTGGTTTATCTCACCGGATACAGTAAGATCTACAATGCGACTTTTTTGATGCATCAGCTTTATGATGTCCCTGAACAAAGACAGCTGGCCTTCACACAAAGGGGCTATACTACTCATGTGGGTGAGAAGCCACAGCCCCCTATGGATGCATTCTGTTCACTAGTGATGATAAACATTCATAATTCCTGTGCTCCTGTTAGGTGGATGTAGATTTTGCCCTGAATCATGATCCCCATCCTTTACATTTTTCTAGCATATTCATTCATGCATTGGAATATTTAGTCATAGAACTGAATGTCGTGAACTGGCTGGATGCAGAGGAGTGATGGAAGACACCAGTCAGGGAACTCCTAGGAAACCCCCAGGGGAAGAAGGGAATTGGTGGTGGGATGACAAAGAGTTATTAGCAACATCCTTCCAGGGTTTCTGGCAGAGAGAGATTCCTAGTCCTACTTGGAGATGCTGGGGATTTAATAATAATAATAATAATAATAATAATAATAATAATAATAATAATAATTTTATTATTTATACCTCACTCATCTGGCTGGGCTCCCCCACTCTGGGTGGCTTGCAGAACATATAAAAACATAATAAAACATCAAACATTAAAAACTTCCCAATACAGAGCTGCCTTCAGATGTCTTTGGAATGTTGTGTAGTTTTTTTTAATCTGTTTGACATCTGATGAAAAGGCATTCTGCAGGAAGGGTGCCACTGAGAAGAAGGCCCTCTGCTGGGTTCCCTGTAATTTCACTTCTCACAGTGAGGGAACCACCAGAAGGCCCTTGAAAGTGGACCTCAGTGTCGGGGCTCGACAATCGGGGTGGAGATGCTCTTTCAGATATACTGGGCTGAGGCCAGGATTCTCTTGCAAGCAAATCATTGCACGAACTCACCGAGCCACAGCTGCTCCCATAGCTTGGCATGGGAAATGCTGTCTTCAGGAGCAGTTCCACATTCATTGTGACAGGGATTTCCATTTAATTTTCTTCTAAACAGGGGGGACGGGACGGACGACATTTAAAAATAAACAAAACAACAGTGTCTCCTGTTCTCGTTTGACAGACCTATAAAAAAGCATCTTGCCATTTAACTGAGCCACAAAAGTCTACTTTCAAATTAAAACATTATGAAACAGACTCACCATAATTTCATATTAATAAGCACATCTTTGAAGAATTAACTATGCTATCACTTACATACACACAGAGAAAGGGGGGAGCAGGCAATTCAACACAGTGAAATGGTATGAGGATGGAAAGAATTCTTCAGTCTTGAATGGCTCATGCTGTGACCCCGGGTGCAGTTTTGAGAGGGGGCACAAATAGGTGCCCCCACAGCAGACTCCTTCATCGGAGCCTGGCTCCCTCCTGCCGAGTTCTACAAGGCCAAAACTGAGACTAATGAGGAGGAAGCTGACAAGCAGTGCCCCCCCCGGACAGGAAGCAGCAAGGCAGACAGGTAGAGGCTGGCTGATGGCAGACTGAGGTTGTTGGAGTAGTGCCCCATTCGCCAAAATGGCCCAGCCTCCACTGAGTATTGGAGCCCTTCAGTACTCACTCACAGCTAATGTGAATAGCTGGGCAAGTCAGTGCTTTGAAAGAGGATTTAGAATACCCCTGTGGGTGGTGGAGGAGATCACCTGACATCATTGGGCAATTCCCTGTCAAACTTTTTTTTAAAAAAAATAATTTTTATTAACGGACCTGTCAGGGAACTGCCATCGGATCCAGAGGCGGAGGAAAGGCTCCAGAGGGATGCCAGAGAGGGTCCCAGTAGGGAGAGAGGCAGCCCATCAGCTGGGGAAGGAAATCAGCGTAGCACCAGTGGAGGAGGGGGGCAGATGGGGGAATCGGAGAGAAGGCTCCAGGACTCCTCGCCAGAGACCAGCGGGGAGAGCACGGGTCCTCTGCTGCCCACACCCTCCCTGCGCAGAAGACTTCTGCGCAGGGAGAGTAGGAGGAGACTGGGTGTCAAAGAACTTCTTTGCTGGAAGAAGTTCAAGAAATGCACACTGACGGATTCTGCCAGCGACTGAGACAGCCATGGATGGGTGGCTGTCCGGACAGAAAGGGTTCACCCAGGTAACTCAGCCAGGTGTGGCGCCAACTTACGCACGAGCAAACCCCTAGAACCATCACAGCAATCCGTCAGTCACTGACGTTGCTTGTGCGGAGCCCCCCCCCCCCAGAGGCAGCACGATGAGCTGAACAGGGACAGCCGGAGAGCCGGAGCAACCAGCTGCGATGCCGAGTCTGCTAGAAAGAAATCGAGACTTGGAACAGCATGTAGCTCTCTTGATGGCGCGGCTGGATGAAAGACGGGCTCAGGATGCGCAGGTCAGACCCACCCCCATCGCAAGGAAGGTACCGGGGCTGGTACACAAATTTGGTGGGAAACCCCAGGACTACAATGCGTTCCGAACGGAAATAGAGTACGCTTTGGAACTGCAGCATAATGACTGCTGATGACGGGGAGAGGGTAGCGTACATTGTGGGGCACCTGGAGGATGGGGCGCGCGAATGGATCAGGCCCCTAATGGCGACACAAAATGATGCCTTGAAGGACCTTAAGAATTTTTTTCAGGCAATGAATGCGATGTATTCCAGCGAAGTGGAGCAAAGTGTGACTTGGCGGGAACTGATGGGGTGCAAGCAGGGGAAAATGTTTACCAAACTGGACCTCAGGGGAGCATACAATTTGATTAGGATAAGGGAGGGGGACGAATGGAAAACTACCATGTTCACCCCCCTGGGGGCTTTTGAGTACTTGGTCATGCCATTTGGATTACAATCGGGCTCCGCCTGTTTTCAAGCTTTCATGCACCACGTGTTGGGACCCCTGCTGTACAAGAATTGCGTAGCCTTTTTAGATGTCGTCTTAATCTATTCTGACAACGAGAAGCAACACGTCAGAGACATCAGGGAAGTACTACAGCGACTGCAGAAGCAGCAGTTGTGGGTCAAGCCGGAAAAATGTCAATCTCACGCCAGAGAAGTCGAGTTTCTGGGGTACAAGTTGTCAGACAAGGGACTAGCTATGGACCCAAGCAAGGTGAAGGCAGTGCTGGAATGGAAGGCCCCCAAAACCCGGAAGGATGTGCAGAGGTTCTTAGGGTTCAGCAACTCTACAGGAAGTTCATAAAGAACTTCACTCACTTAACCGCGCCCATCACAGATTGTCTCAGTAGCAAAAAGAAGTTCGCGTGGACAGAAAGTGCCCAGCTCTCCTTTGAGAGACTGAAGAAGCCGTTCGCTTCGGAGGAGCAGCTCCTACATGTTCATCTGGAGAAGCCCATGAGACTGGAGACGGACACGTCTGACCGAGCCGTGGGAGCAGTCCTTTTGCAGCCTGGGGCCAAGCAGGGCTGGAGGCCGTGTGCCTTTTTCTCAATGAAGCTGAGCAAGTCAGAGCAAAACTATACAGTGTATGATCGAGAACTGCTTGCAATCTATGCGGCGTTTCGGCAATGGAGACAGATTTGCCCAAGTCAAGGGGGAAAACAGCAGTCATGGTAGTAGTCGATCTACTGACAAAGATGTGCCATTTCATAGCTTGCTCACATGCGGTGACGGCAGAGGATACAGCCAGGTTGTTTGTGGATCACGTCTTCAGGCTGCATGGGACTCCCTTGAGGGTCATCTCAGATCGCGGGAAACAATTTACTTCCCAGTTCTGGAGGAAGCTCATGAGCTTACTACAGGTCGATGTGGGCTTCTCGACGGCGAGGCATCCAGAAACCAATGGGCAAGCAGAAAGAGCGAACAGTATACTCCAGCAGTACCTATGCTGCTACGTCAGCAAGAGACAGAACGATTGGGTAGAGAAACTAGCGTTGGCTGAATTTGCGTACAATAACACTGAGCATGTGTCCACGGGAATAAGCCCGTTCATGGCCAATTATGGGTGTCCCAGGGCCTTCCCGGGGAGGGGAGGAGGAAGGATGGAGTGTACCCGAAGCAGAGCAGTTTGCAGAAGAAATGGAGGCCTTGCACCAGCAACTCAAGATGAACTTGGAACGGGCCAAGGAAGCTTACAAGAGGCAGGCGGACAAGCACCGTTGGGAGGGGGAGGCCATAAGGGAGGGGGACCGCGTGTGGTTGTCAACCCAAGGGTTACCCCTAAAGGGAGGGTGCAAAAAGTTGCAGCTGAGAAGGCTGGGGCTTTTTGAGGTAACACAACAGGTGAATCCGGTGGCATTCAAGCTCAAGTTGCCTGATAGCATGAAGATACATCCTGTGTTCCACAGGTCCCTACTTTCACCGTACAGGGAGGGACGGGAATTTTCGGGGCGGGAGGGAGGAGTCACCACCCACCCGCAGGTAGAGGAGAGGGAACGCTGCAACCAAGCCACGGAAATACTCGACTCAAGGTGGCAAGGTCACCAGGTGGAGTACTTGGTAGCGTGGGAGGGAGAACCCCGGTCAGAAAACACGTGGGTCCCCGCTGAGTCGATCAATGACGGGTATCTGGTGGAAGAATTCCACAGCCTGTTCCCGGATAAACCAAAACCACTAGCGAGATTCTGGGAGGAAGAATTTGGAACCACAGACGATGAAGAGGACTTTGTGGGTTTTCCTGCCTCCGAAGAGGAGGGAGGGGAGGTGTCAGAGGGAGAAGAATCAGACTGGGAGGCCCACCCCGCAGGTAGAGACCGGAGCAGGTGGGAAGCGGGGTTTGAATCCTCAGAGGATGGTGACAGCTCCTTCAGGGGATTCCCTGCATTGTCGGCCGAGGAAAGGGACGAGTTTGAGTCGGAAAATCGGGCCGGGGCGGAGGGGGTCCTGGGGGGGGGAAGTGGATGTCAGGGAACTGCCATCGGAGCCAGAGGCAGAGGGAAGGCTCCAGAGGGATGCCAGAGAGGGTCCCAGTAGGGAGAGAGGCAGCCCATCCGCTGGGGAAGAAAATCAGCGTAGCACCAGTGGAGGAGGGGGGCAGATGGGGGAATCGGAGAGAAGGCTCCAGGACTCCTCGCCAGAGACCAGCGGGGAGAGCACGGGTCCTCCACTGCCCACACCCTCCCTGCGCAGAAGACTTCCACGCAGGGAGAGTAGGAGGAGACTGGGCGTCAAACAACTTCTTTGCTGGAAGAAGTTCAAGAAACGCCCACTGACGGATTCTGCCATTGATTGAGACAGCCACGGATGGGTGGCTGTCCGGACAGAAAGGGTTTACCCAGGTAACTTAGCCAGGTGTGGTGCCAACTTACGCACGAGCAACCCCCTAGAACCATCACACGACCAATCAAATCAAATCACATCACATCACATAAATTCCAAATTACAAAGCCTAATTTTAATTTTTTGTTGGGGGTACCCATATTTCAAGTTCCAAAGGGGATTCCAATCATCTTCTTGCTGCTTCATTAATGTCCACAAATCTGTCCAAATAATGTTCACAATTCTATCCAGTCCTATCTTGCTGTTCCCACATCTCATCTTGTTATTTTCATATATTTTTCCTTTTTCTTTGTGACCTCTTCTGATAATCTCCTTAAGCAGGTAAACACAAGTTGTAATCCTGTGTGAATTTTCCCGTTCGTCCAATAACCATATTGAGATGGTTTCCATATATCATCACTCTTTCCATCATTAATCTTCACAAATCTGTCGCTTTCTTTAGTATGAAAACAAATCCATTCCTCCTCCCAGACATAAATCTTTCGACAGAACTTGCCAAAATGGTGACGCTGTTTTTTACTGCGTCATCCCAAAGCTCTTGTACTTTCCACGATCTCCTTAAAACATGCTTTTGGTTAGAATTTATCTCCACACAGTCTTAAATCATCCATCTTAGGTCATTTAAGTGGCATTTCTGACTTGTGAGGGGGGGATTATTGGTTAATCACATAGAAGAAAGAAAGGAAAGTTCCCCCCCCATCCAGTCCCACTGCCGACATACCGAGCCTTGGTTTATCTTCTCATGATATATTCCTGTTTATCCGACCCGTCTTCTTTCTCAGAGGTCCCTTCAATTAGCAGTCTTTACTACCCATTCTTCACTTGAAATATGTGCATTTGCTTCTTCCTAATTGTTTCTTTTCAAGTTGCTGCAGCTAGTGGCGCGAATCAGAGACAGCGTCTAGGAGAGCCGAAGTCCACACAAGGGCGTTCTGCCTAGTGCCCTCACCCCCTTGAATCCGGGGGTGATTTATGGGCACAGCAGGCAAGGGCAGTCACCCCCATTCCATTGGGGGGGCAGGGAGGCTGCATACTCCCATAACAGCCTCTCAATTACCTCGTGTGGGTCGGAGAGATCTTATTGTCGGCCATCTTCCAATGCGCCTCTAGTGGGCCCCCCCCCAACTCCCTGTCAAACTTGGCCTGCAAGGGATGGGAAAATTAATGTCCTGGCTCACCAGCCAGATTCCATTTCCTGCTTTAAACTTTAAAAACAGGTAATCCTGTTGCCTATACAGTGGTACCTCGGCTTACAGATGCTTCAGGTTACAGAAACCTCAGGTTACAGATTCCGCTAACCCAGAAATAGTACCTCAGGTTAAGAACTTTACTTCAGGATGAGAACAGAAATCGCACAACGGCGGCTCGGAGGCAGCAGGAGGCCCCATTAGCTAAAGTGGTACCTCAGGTTAAGAACAGTTTCAGGTTAAGAATAGACCTCCAGAACGAATTAAGTTCTTAACCAGAGGTACCACTGTAGTCTGGTGAAGCTAGCACATATCACACAGTTTGACCAAAATGCAGAAAATTTCCCCTGGGAGCAACAGGACTTGGTGTTCTTTCAAACTCAGGGGGAATTGTACAGAAAAGAAAAGAAAAGCATGTCTAGCCCCAGGTTTCTTTGTTTGTTTGCTTGTTTACATGGGGGAGCCACGTTTTCTTGTGGTTGCCTGTTTTCAAAAGGAAAGAAATATCTTAGGAGGACCAAAAGTCGTGCTGCAAACTTCAGACCACTTCAAAAGTACATTTATTTGTTCATTTTTACCTTAGCGCATCAGCATACATTTTTAACAGATTTCCTCTTTAAAATCCACAGGATGGATTTGGTGCCATCCTTATGTTTAGCTAATGGTGCATGATGCTGAATCTCTTTATAGTTCAATCTAACTCTGAGGGAAGCAAGGGACTGAACTTTGGGAGTGTGTAAAACTCTCCACTGACCTCACCTGTGTTGCCATAACTCCTAGCAGCCACTAACAGGCTGTTGTCATTTTTCTCCCAAAAGCTCTTGTTACAAGGTATGAGTCTGAGTCCCTACATATGTGTCCAGCACTCACTTATGCACACTCCCAAGAGGTTTAGGATCTTTTGCTGGAGTTAATACGTGTTATGCTCCACAAAGTTCACACACAAGAGGAATAAAGCAAGCTTGGTTTATTACATGAACAGAAAGAGACAGTGTACCGGGATGCTATTTTCAATAGCAAGGTTAGAATCTAAGGGAGAAGGAAATCATACAGCATAAACACACCTTAATATGAAGAGTTTAAAAAAAAAAAGACCCCTAACTATCCCCAGAGCCTGGAGAGTGACAATTTGCCAAAGTACCCATGCTCCTAAGAAGAAAAGAAAGGGCTCAACTCAACTTCGAAGCCTCATGGAACAAAGTGAGGGGTGCAAAATCTGGACCTCCTGCAAGAGTTAAATTCTTTCCTTAAAATCCCATACAAACCAGGCAGCAGAGATCTCTCACCCATTCTTTTGGTCCAGGTCCAGTGGGGTATGAAGCTGGTCCTTTTTTTGCAGAGCAAACAGGGGGGCCCATTGCTGTTTTGAGCTACCTAGCCATTGAAAATATAGGGTTTTGGTAGTCTTTTAAATCAGTGCAACCTTAGGGAGAAGAGAGGGGTCTTTTGGGGTGAGTGCTAAAATATATTTATTCCTTTCTTCCATTATTTCGTACAAATTCCTGTTTCCTATTTTGCTACCTCTACCTAGTTGCCTTGTATGTTTCTTGAATCGTGTGTTTTACCTACAGGAGATGGTAATTAAAGCTGGCTGGTAGCGCAGGATTGCTGATCTTTCCTTTAGGCATTAGCTCAGGATATTTACTCATAACTGCCAGGACTCGCAGAAGATAAGGACTAGTACCAGATAATGGGCTCCTTATTTTATATCAGGTTATGCCAACTGCTCTATCATGATCTATGACAATGAACCATGGGGGGAAATCGTATTTGTGAACACCCTTAGACTATCTGGTGCAATGATACAGAGTTGCTTTGGCAGGGGCTTCTGTGGAGAGAGGGAATGGTGGCGGACAGCCAGGAGCACCAAGACGAGTTCTGGTGGCACATGGCAGGGGGTTGGACTAGATCTCTTCTATGCCCCTTGCAGGCGGCGTGGCCCACGTGGGCGCATGAATCGCAGAAAGGCGGGCGCGCAGGAAAAGGGACAGCAAGTCAAGTTGCGCTTTGGCGCGAAAGGTGATCTCCCCACGCCGCTCGCGCGCTCAGCCAATGGGCAACCGAGGGGCGCCCCTTCGACGTCTCCTCCCGCGAAGCTCAGTCCGCCGCGCGCTCCCCTCCGCCTTCCAGAGCCGCCCACCAGGCAAAGGAGAGCCGCCGCTCGCGCCTGCTTGCAAACGCGCCGCGCAAGACGCAGGAGGCAGACAGCCAGCGCGGGGCATGCTTGGCGCGGGGCGCGCTCCTCTTGCTCGTCCCGGGACGCAGCAGCTGCGGAGGGAGCCGGAGGGGCAGAGTCCGTCCGCGGGGCAAGAGTTTGGCTGCGGAAGCGCCTCGGTGGGGAAGTAGGGAGAAAAAGAAAGAAAGAAAGCCCCAAGCTCGCTGGTGCCTCTCGTTTCAAAGTGTTCAAAGAGAGAAGCGCCGAGAGGACAGAAGCGCTCCAAGTTCCCTGTTCTGTTACCCTGCTTTCCATTCCTTCGCTTTTCACTTGCTTCTTCAATAAGAGTTCCTGGATTTACTGCCTAACAGGGGTGAGGAAAACAGAGAATAGATCTTGGGAAGAATTCCTGAGCTCCCGTTTTGTTTTGTTTCCCTCCCCATTTTTTTTAAAAAAAAAAATCTTAAAATGTGTATCTATTTTCCGCCCCTTCTTCTCCTCACATCCCCACTTTCCTCGGATTGATGCATCTCAGAACTGGGAGTTGCAGAACCAGGAAGGAAGACTGCTGAGCTCGGCTCAAAGCGCGCACCTTCGGGGTGGGGTGTGAACCACGTTTGCGCGCAGCTCTGGAGTCCACGGAAGAGGAGACCCAGAAAGGCGCTCGAGGCGGGGGCGTCGGCGGGGGTGGGGTGTTGCTCGGGCAGGCAGGCGAAGCGCCCGCCCGTGGCACTAGCTGTTCTTTGCTATTCGTCGACAGGATGGATCCTGCAAGCAACAGTGTCTGACACTCTTGGCCAACAGTAGGTAATCTCTCGCGCGCTCTCCACCTCTTGCATGGCTTGCTGCGCCTCCCGAATGCAATCTTGCTGAAGGAGACTCCTCCTGCCCCGTAGTCAAACAGCCTCAACTGCTTTTGGCATTATATTTTGTTTGAAAGAGAGAGAATAAATTGCACAAGCTCGTGGACTTGCAGTTGTTGCTTTGGAACGATTAGAAAGGACTGGAACTTTGTCTGGCTTAGTTTGAATTTCACAATCCTCCCCTCTGTTGTTGTTGTGTTTGAAAGGTCGGGATGAAATGTGGAATTGAAACTCACTTTCGAGAGATGGAAGTGGGGCTTTCTCCCTCCCCCCTTCTCTTTTTCTTTCTTTCTCTTTTTCTTCCCTCTCTCTTTCTTTCCCCAAGGGATATATCGCTGTAATGACTCAGTGAATTAAGGACATTCTTCTCTAATGAGAAGCATGTGCCCTCCAAATGAAGCTAGGAGTGGAAATCACATCCAGCTCAGGTATCCCTTAAACAGTGTAGCTCTCAGGCACATCACCTTCAGCTGCCCTGAGAAGGGCTGGGGAAATAATCAGCCTTCCTTCTTTCACCACCTACTCCTTCTCCCGCCTCCAGGAGGAAACCTGAGGCCGCCTTTGGGGGATAAATCCTTGGACTTGATCCCACCACAGCCCCTGCCCAGACAAAAGGCACATGCAGGATGGAGTGTCGTGAAATCATCTGCAGAGGGATCGACACAAGACGGTCCTTTGCCCATCCAGAAGTTAAGCTCTCTCTGACTTCACCCTGTCTGGTCTCCCAGATTCAATGTGTCTTCCTTTGCATCATCAGCACTGTGTTTATATATAGCTCTTTAGAGTATTCAGAGCCTTCCTAGCACCTCATACATTATCTCAATAATCCTGCTTTCTGGACCCTTAAGGTCTCTGCCTAGGTAATAACTCTAAACAATCTCTAGGGGGCGGTGGGAAACAGTATGAATGCTGAGATGGAATGGGGCAAGCAGGATTTCAAAGCAGTAATTTCCCCTCCTGTCTTACGTTTCCTCTTTTTTCTCACCCTTTCCCCCAACTTCTCTGTTTTAGAGAGCAAAGAAGATGTTTGGAGTTGCAGAATGTCCCCTGCAGATGCAGGGATGCTTCTAATAATCCAATTCAAGCACATCACCCACCAGTTTGTACCACTTTGCCAAAGTTTTCTACTCTCAGGGGTACACATCTAGGGCAGTGTTTACATGTGGCCCTCAGAGTGGTGGCTGTCAGTGTGGCCCTCAAGCTGAAAATGGAGGGTCACCCCAATCTAAGCCAATATCTCTTTATCCCTGTCACATGTTAGTGCCTTTGCACATCGCCATCACCTATAGGCCACTTTTCAATAGGAGAGCTTTGGTAATTAGATCCAAGTATTATATTCCTTCTCTTATTTTGGTACCCTTGGAATTGCTTGTTCATTGCTTCCCTGGTTTTATAGAGTTACAGGCTTAGAAGAGATCAAAAGTCATCTAGTTCAAACCACTTTCCCTCTCCACAGAGCCTACCTCCACAGAGCTTAAATTAATATTTCAGTTATTTTATTTATTACAGTTGCATCCCACCCTTCTGCTGACGAGCTCAGAGTAGTGTATATAGATCACCAGCTTCCGAGGGCGTTTGGGGGTCCAACGTGATGAGGGTGACACCACATGTGATGCAACATCCTGATGTGACACATGTGATGTGGAGAGGAGCTGGGAGCAGAGTCAAAGGTGGGGGCTGCGAGGCTTCAATGGCCAGTCACTCCACCTCCTCCTGGCTCCACCACTGACAGAAGGCTGCTTCCAACCTCCTTCTCTTCCATGGCAGGAGGAGGAAGAGTTTGCCACTGGAGCTGTGCCACACTTAGCTCATCATTGGGCAGCCCTGATTGGGCAGCCCTCCCAAAAGATATTAGGGGAGACAAAACAGCTCAGCCCCCAGGAGCCGGCATCCCTGAGCCTTTGAGTTCCAGTGACTTGCCCACTAATTAATCTTTATAGGTCGGAGGCAAGTGTACAGTCGTACCTTGGATCCCGAATGCCATGGAACTCAGACTTTTCGGCTTCCAAACACCGCAAATGCGGAAGTGTTTGTTCCGGTTTGCAAACGTTCTTTTGGAACCTGAATGTCCAGTGGGGCTTCCACAGCTTCTGATTGGCTGCAAGAGCTTCCTGCAGCCAATCAGAAGCTGCGATTTGGTTTTTGAATGTTTTGGAAGACGAACGGACTTCTGGAATGGATTTCATTCGACTTCCAAGGTACAAATTTAAAGCTTTCTAACTAGAATGGTGGTTATTCACTGTTGGTTGTATTTTACTACTTGGTTGTGCCCTTCTACCACAACACCCCCTCTGATGTAGACTGGATCTCTGCTTGTGTCATAATGTGGTCTGCTGCTCTTCAACCCACGACCTCTCTTTACACATCCTCTGTTTTTTGGTCTCCTGTGCACCAAGCCCAGATTCCTAGACTTGACTCTATCTAGCATGCTACTTGGCTTCCTTCTATTGATCACCACTTTTCAAAGTCAACATCAGGTTGGCTAGAAACAAAGGGGAAACGGGCTCCTGTAACTCTTAAAACAAAGCTTTCCAAATTTTTCATTTTGGTGACACATTTTTTGGACATGCCTCATTTCACTATACAGTAATCCAGCTTTACTATCAAACCAGAGGCTAAGCTAACCCCTTTCCAGCCCTGGGAGGAGTGTAGGGCGCATTCGCGTGACACACCTACACACTGTAGCCGACACACTAACATGTCATGGCACACATTATGGAAATCTCTGCTCTAAATGCTACATAAGCTTGCAGATTTTGGCAGGGGCTCCTTTTCTTACTCATGTAACATAATAGCATGACAAGCTGCCTTTGCTGAAATTCCTTCTTCTGTATGAGCGTTAAGCACCCTAGCAGTCACCAACCACCAAACTGCTAATAAAACAAGGTCCTTGGCCCTTTCAATGCTGTTTATATCCATTACAAGCTAGAGAAATTTAGGAGAAGTGTTTTTTCCTGTCAAGCACAGTGCAGGTACAGGACAGGACACAGTGCAGATACATTCTTTCTGCCCTGTGATTATTAAAAAGTGCAAATTCACCTTCAACCTTACTAGAAACTCAATAGCAGCCTCACTGGTCACTCTCATCCATGAAGCAGGTTTTGCTGTGCTTCCCAACTACTGAGTAGCAGATTCGCGTAGCAAATGATATCAAGTGCTTCTGTTTATTGTGGACCTGGTGGTGCTCATGAATGCCTGTTTTGTGCAACGTTCACTTGGCATTGTCGTCCTCAAATTCCACCCTACATTATTTTTTCCATTTAAATCAGATTTTCCACAGAAAACTCAATTAAGTTAAAAAACACACCAAACAAACCACTAAACTGGTAAATTCACATTAAATGGGGTGGGGAAGCTCAGATGGCATTTTGATGAGGACCCTGCAAAGTCTTCCATGCATGAGCATCACCAAATCCTCAATAAACTGCTGTATGGAAGTGTCCTGTCATTTGGCTCATTTGAAGCATTTATATGTCCATTATTGGCTTTGACCCAACTTCCAGTGGACTATACATCAAGGTATGTTTAGGAGGCATGGTGCTGTCTCTGCTGACCCTACACCTAACATGCACATCCCCTCCTGCTCAGTCCCCAATCTTGTCCTGTTGAGCTGGCACAGTCTGAATGAGACTTGAACTAGAGTTTGCTTGAAAGCGAGTAGAAACCTCTGTGTGATTGGGCACTCTCCTTCATCAGTATGCCTGGTAGCTCAAGCAAATATGAGTAAAAGAAACACCTTCAGACCTCTCCTGCTCAACAAAGGGAAGGATCAGGAAAGAAGCAGGTGCATCAGAACTTACCTGGACATTGGGGCCAGGCATTGTGTGTGCATCCCTCACCACCACTACTACCAGACCCCAACTTGAGCATATGTGTCCCTCCATGCCAATCTCTGCCATCAGAGACTGGAGTACCACTCTTCTGGCATGGAGCTCCCCATTCTGCCTCCCAAATGTGCAGTCAGAAGAAAGTACCACCTGTGGGATCCCCACCTGCAGAAAGTCTCCAAATGAGGCATTCTGGGGGAAGGAGTGAACTGGCCTCACTGCTTTCACTCATCAGCATTGAGCCTGATCACTGTGCAAGCTCTAGGTTAGCACAGCAATTCCCCTGTGCTCTGCCTACCACCCTGACTGGTGAAAGCAGCAGGGGTGCAGAGGTGATGATGTCTCTGCTGCCCACCTGGGATTTGGATTGTTCTGTCCACCGGTAATTGTGTTTCTGAATGTTTGAATACGTTGCTTCTTTTTTTATCACACATCTTCTCGAGAAAAAGACATAGATAAGCAGCATATTACAAAGAATATTAAGAGAAGGCATTAATTAAGAAACAGAAATACCTATGTGAAGTCCCTGTGTGATTCAACAATTATTCTCATTGCAATCATCTTCTAAACCCAGAACCAGTGCAAATGTCAGCATTTATACTGTGATGGGGTTAGATGACATCACACAGAGCTCTCTGGTTAAATTAGTAGTTGATTTCCTGCTACAATTGCTAGTCTTCATATATAGCTTCTCGATCATTCATATTTTAAATGTTCATTTCTGTGTAATATGAACTTGTGAATTTTAAAAAGCCATTATTTCTAGTCAGTACGTGTTTGCCATTGTGCCAAATGTAGGAAGCATAGGAACCTGCCTAATACCAAGTCAGACTATTGGTCCATCTAGCTTAGTCGTGTCTGTACTGTTTGGCAGCTGCTCTTCACGGGTTCAGGCAGGAGTCTGAAGATTCCAGGGACTGAACCTGGGATATTTTTGCATACAAAGCATGTGCTCTGCTACAGAGCTACAGCTTTTCCCTAGGGTCTTCCATCTGTAGGGGTGGAAGGCATTGTGACGGCATAATGCATTTTCCATTGTTATGGATCTTCTTATTTAAAAGGAAGAAAGAAACCTCGTGGTACATCATTTTCCACTTAGAGGCCTGAGCCCAGGATTTTGAGTAGGAAGTCATCTTTTGATGTTGTAACTTCTGTCTGACTCTAAGCAGGAATTATATGAATAGAAGTAGATGTTTATTAGTCCTCTAAAGAAAAGAAAATCTGTAAAATATTGATATGCATTAAAGAAACACTGTGTTAAGTACAAAGTTCTTTGACGTGCCATGGAGTTATTTTTTAAAGAAGGGGCAACTATTGTATTAACCTGACCACAGACATTTGAGAAGCCCCTTCAGCCTCTTGAACCACTGCTTTAGAGTCATAATGGCTTACATATGATGCTGATAGGAAAGGAATGACAGCCTTATTGCTTGCAGATCTAAGAACTTCGGAGTATACACAAAGAAATAGCTTTGTAGAGGCTAATGGCTCAATCCCATGAGCCATTTTTCTGGGGAAGCGGCTTGTAGGGATCAGGAATGAGAATTCCAGCATGGATGTGGGACTATAACTCACCAGTTGCTCCAGAGCTTCAAACAAGCTTATGGCAAAGCCGCTCTTGTGCTACTCCTTGACTCACACACAGCCATGTAAGGATGTCTGTTGACGGAAAACAAACCAGGTCATGGATGGCATAGCAGAATCAAGGGAAGGGCAAACAGGAAGGGAACAAGTAAACAGAAACAGGCAAGAGTCATGGAGAATTAGATCAAAATGGCCTGGGGTGAGCTTACATCCGAAGAGCGGGTGGGGCTAACTGGTGAATAGGAGGAATTTGAGAGGCACATAGGGAGTTGAGCTCTGATTTAACTCAGATTGGCTCAGAGTAAGCAAAGCTTATTGTTTGAGGAAATAGGTCAGATTATTCTAAGGAAGTTCAAGGAGAATGGGGAAGATCCTTCCTTGCTTGACATGTCATCGGTCTTTTTCATACTTTGCACCAGCCACGGGTAGTATTAGGAGTTATCCATCCATACAGCCATGCTTCAGCTGCAGCAGAGCAAGTAAATGCTCACAGTACTTTATCTAAACCTCATTCATTGGCTCTAAATGTTTAAGATCTGCCTTTTGGTTATTTAATGGGTATGAACTTGTGTTAAGTCTTAAGTATATGGGTGTGTTCTGCTCCCACTTGTTACTTCCTTTGTGTATGTTTATGAGAAGAGTGCTTGCGGGTGGTTTCTTCCACGTTGGGGTTAATTTGGTAGCAGTGTTTTAAGTGTGATGGATCTAGGTTCTTCCTTAGCCGCCTTCACATGTTACTCCATGAAGGGATTCCACACGCTTAAGGATGTAGTGAGGTCGTCAAACTGGCCACATGAAATGCAGAGTATCTAAATAGTCATGTTTGACATCTATTTAAAAATTAAACTAGTTCTCTGTCTTTTGAATTAAACAGATATAGTGAGATGAATAAATTGGTGAAGATGCTAAAGCAAACATATTTGGGGGCACTATCCGTGGTGCTGATTCTCACTCTCGGGCTTCCGGAAACTACACTTGCGTGTCCTCATCCATGCGCCTGTTATGTTCCCACTGAAGTTCACTGCACATTTCGGTCCTTAGCAGCTGTGCCAACGAGAATCTCTAAACATGTGGAACGAATCAATTTGGGGTTTGTATTGCAATTTTACTGTGGCATTTTACATTCTTTGAGAGTTCATCCCACTAGTTTGAAGCATTGTGCATCACATGAGCTGCAATGTGATACCATTACTGTACCGATTAAAAGCCTTCCATAAAGAGGAGCATTTATGGGAATTGATCTAAAACTACTGTGATCTACCTACATTTATATTTAACATTTTTGCGAGACCCAGATAAATCCTACTGATTTGTCTACAGTATATGACCAACACAATGAGCCAATGGTGAATGTGCATTAGCATTTGCTGTCTTGCTACAAACCTTTCTCCTGCCCACATCACGATCACTTCATTTTCAGAGGGGAGATAACAATTGTTGAAGCACTAATAATCACTTTGTATCCTTTTTGGAAAATAGATCTCCAGTTTCAGTTGAACTTGCTTTCTTGCTCACTTCTTACGTGTCAACCCTACCAGTCTTGTTTCTTCTAAGCTCTTAAACAAAGACCTTACCCAGCTAATTTTATATTTACCACACTTGAATGGTCATGAACTACTTGATAAGCTGTACTCTCTGTGTGTCTATGTCCCAGCAATTTCCTTCCCTTGCTTTGCGCCAGAATTTCCTACTTTCTCTAGACTCTAGAGCATCTGCTCTTACTACCACCATTGCTATTGCTTTTATCCTTTCTTCTGCCTCTGTTTACCTGGGTTGTGACTCTCCTCCTGCCTACATTGGGGTTCTCCCCAAATCAATTGCTAAATGTGTGCACAGACCACTTAGACAAGCAGCATCCCATTTTGCCTACAAGACTCAAAATATACAGAAATAATTGCTGTACTACTGTCTCTGATGCTGCTTCCCTAAATGATGCCATATTGTAATGGTAGCCTACAAAAACCAAGAGAATAACCACAACCCTCCACAGTGGCTGCTGTGTAGCATTCAAGGAGAGGAGCCACAGAAGTCATGAGAGCATTTTCATGTTTCTCTTCATTAGTTGTTCTGCAGTGCTACTGTGATTGCGACAGAGGTTAAAAGATGGCCTTCTAATAATGAACCATGGCTTTATTTCTTTAATATGCTCCCTTCAGTAGTTGAGACAACTACAGTGAAACTTTAGTAAAATGCAAATGCACTGAGAGTTAATTGATTGGCCTGTCAAAGGGCAAGCGATTAATCAACTCAGCATTTTTTAATCAGTTTGCAGCCTGAGTTTCTAGATTCACAGTTTTGCAGTTTCAAAACCACATATTTATCTTAACAGTTAAATACCTAATTACATGCTATATGTGCAAATCTAGCAGTTTAGCTAGTAGCTGTGGTTTTCTGGTTCCAGAAACTGCTTGGCAGGCATCCATGTTTAAATGTCCTCTGCACAAAACATTATTCATTTATTGTTACATGTTCTGTTGGCATCCTTGAACGCCTACTGGTTGCCAGTCTCCATATCATCATAGGTTGGATCCCTGCCACTGACTAATATATCCAGCACATGGAGAACCCTGTCCAGAAAAGCCTTTTCTAATTAATTGATAATTCCATTAATTTAAGCTCCAACTGAATTGTGTGTGTGTGTGTGTGTAGCCAAAGAAGCATAAAACTTACTTTTAACACATGAAATACCAGGTCTTGTTAAAATGCTTCATTAACTTTGTCAGGTTAAGTGTATGATTTATGAATAACCCAAAGGTGCCTAAAAATGTCTGGTTTACTCAATGCAAAATGATGATTCAACACTTAAATGTGGTTCTCCCCACCCCCCCCCTCCAGGTTTAACAGCATACAGGCAATATCTGGAAACTCGTTTGCAGGCCTTGCAAAACTGGAACTGCTCATGCTTCATGGGAATGACATCCAAAACATACCTAACGGAGCCTTAAAAGATCTGACATCGCTACAGGTTGAGTCAAAATGTTTCTTCTTAAAATAACAACAGTTTCAGTCTATTAGCTGTGTTCCCACAAAGCCCAGATGTGCATACATGGGGAAGGAGTAGAGCATCTGTGTTGCATGTAGAAGACCCCCAAGTTCAATCTGTGACATCTCCACACAGGGCTGGGGGTGTCCATTGCCCGAAAGCCTAGAGAGCTGCTAAATGGCAATACTGAGCTGGGTTAACTGATGGTCCAAAGACAGTTTTGTATGCTTCTATGGAATTAGTATAAACAGTGACTGCCTGGTCGTTGGTGGCATTGGAGAAAGCTATATAAGATACATGATCAGAAGCTCCTGCATACACCCACAAACACCCACACACCCACACCTGTAGTCTGCATTATTAAACCATGTTTGTTAGTGGGTACACACACACACACACACACAGTAGCACACAGTAGCACACAGTAGAGCAGTCACTTTCATTCCTCACATATGTAGAAGTTCCTGAATCAGACACAGTTCTGTGGCTCTAATCCACATAAAGTCAACCATACTGTATGTACATCCTACTGAAATACATTTTGCTGTGTCTTAAGTAAATCTTGCTTATTTTGATGGGACTGAAGTGTGGCTACATTTGTCTAGTCTGGGCCACTATATTCTCCTGTATTGTTGTATGTGTGCCTCTTCTGCAGTGCCATGTTACTACTAAAAAGTATTAACCTATTCATTTTACCTGGCCATTTAGGTATTCAAAATAAGCTACAACAAGCTGCAGGTTATAACTGGTCAAACCCTCCAAGGGCTTTCCAGCCTTATGAGATTGCACATGGACCACAACCGAATTGAATTCATCCACCCAAATGCTTTTAATGGATTAACTTCCCTCAGACTTCTCCATTTGGAAGGAAACTTGCTCCAACAGCTTCACCCCAACACGTTTTCTACATTTTTGGTCCTTGATTATTTCAGGCTGTCAACAATAAAGCACCTCTACTTATCTGAAAATGCCATTAGAACACTGCCTATGGGCATTTTTCAAAAAATGCCACTCCTAGAGAATGTTTATCTTCATGGGAACCCCTGGTCTTGTGACTGCAGGTTAAAATGGTTCCTTGAATGGAATCAGAAGTTTGCAGGTAAGGGAAGATCATAGTTGTTGTTTTACTACATTAGAAATAGACTCCGGCAGAAATTATCACAGAAATATTGCCTTCCTTTGTTGGCCTATACTCAGGGGCTGGGTATGTATGTATGTATGTATGTATGTATGTATGTATGTATGTATGTATTTATTTATTTATTTATTTATATATAAACCTTAAAAACTGCCTTTCCATAATTCATAAGAACATAAGAAGACCCTGCAATTTCATGCCAATGGCACACATAGTCTAGGACCTGACCAACCAACCAAACCAATGGAAAGTGTTAAAAATATATAAGTGAATACACCTGAACTGGTCCTGAGATATTTCTCCAAGCCAATTGGGCACTATTTGAATAGCAAAGTACACTATAAGGGCCAAACTACACATTATGCTAAATACATAGCATGCCGTTCTGTCTTCCCTTCTGTGGGTCCCAGTTCTGCTGGTATCCCTCCCCTCCCCAGATGCAGTCTAGACAAACCACATAGTTACAAGGCTTAGGGAAAAAAGTGCCAAAATTGAAGACACAACTGCAGGCTACATACTGGGCCTTAAAGGCATGATTTGGGTGTTGGGAGGCTGATTCTTTCATGTATTTCTGATGTTGTAGAGCAGTTAGCTCAACAGAACCAACTTAATTGGGGAACTTTCCATTCTAAAGAAAAGGGTATTTTCTATCTCTTCTCTTTGGGACAATGATAGCAGTCAGGCATACACATGTTTCAGAATGTGGTGGCCCAGTTCAGAAATGGCAGAGGGGACTGTACTATTTCAGGTGCTCAGGGAGTTCAACCCTCCTCGGAGCAGCCATATCTCTACCTGTCCCATACCGAATATCACATATGATGTCAGATGTGGGGAAAGTGGCCACAGCATGAGAAAAATGGCATCTTGGATCAAATGGAGGTGCCTGGTAGGCCAAGTTTGACCCATAAACTGGAGGCTCCCTATTCCTTATTTAAATGTTTTAAATAGCATTTATCAAGCTCCCAAGCTGCAGAATTAATGCTTGTGAAACCAATAGCTATTGCTGTTGGGTCGAATTTCTGGAGGACAGTAGTATGATAGGGCAGAAGGATATGAATAGTCAGAAGGAAAGTTCTTGCATTTCTTATTCCATATGATGATACCTTCAGTTAGAATTCTCTTCCTAGTTCTATCCTCTAAACCAAGGCATCTGAAAAAAAAATATCAATAGGCTGTACAGGCCAATTGATAGAGTGTTGTATAGGCAAAACTTTGAGATAAAATATTTCTCTGTCAAAATTCCATCTGACTTTTAGATTATTATTAATTTTTGTCTTCCAGCTGTTTTAAAGTGTAAAAAAGACAAAGCCTATGAAGAAGGCCAGCTTTGCCCTAAATGCACCTTCCCTAAGCAATTCCAGAAACAAGACATTCAAAATGTGAAAAATGTTTCCTGCACAAAGCCTATCATACAGTCTCCACTGAAACAGAGCATTGGCCTTGAGGAGGAGGAGGAGATAGAGGAAGATGATGTCTCTGAGCTTCCCATGGAAGAATTTCAGCTGTCTCCATGGAACATTACTCTGAACCTGACAGATGAGCATGGCAACATAGTGAATCTGAAGTGTGAAATCAAGAAGCCAACAAACACCACCCAAATTCAGTGGAGCCAGAACTCGCCTCAAGAAATTGAAATCAACGCAACCATTTCCTTGGATCTGGAATGCCCCATGAACCGAGAAAACTATGAAAAATTGTGGAAGCTTATTGCTTATTATAGTGAAGTGCCTGTCAAGTTAGAAAGGGAGCATGCGCTCAGCCATGAAGCCAAATTAAGCTATCATTACAAGCAAGGTTCTGATTATGATGCTCTTTACTACACAGGTGTCAAAGGGAGAATCCTTGCTGAGCCTTCGTGGGTGATGCAGCCACTGATACATATCCAACTGAACAGGCGCCAGAGCACAGGGAATAAAGTCGTGCTCTCTTTTTCTACCCAAATTTCTCAAACACTTCAGATTCAAGAAAACAGACAGCAGAAAAGCAGCTGGGTTATGATAGAGCAAGACCAGCACACAAAGGCAGCTCAGAGTGTAGTGGAAGGTTCAGATGCTCAGCTAAGTTGCAATGTGAAAGCATCAGAAAGTCCCTCCATCGTGTGGATGCTTCCAGATGGGACTAAACTAAAAGCTCCATTCAGAATGGAAGACAGCAGGTTTTCTGTCCTCAGCAGCGGTCAGCTAGTCATCAAATCCGTGGCCTATGCTGATTCTGGTGTGTACCACTGTGTTGCTCAAGTGAGGAGTGATGCAGACACAATGGCCTACAGACTTCTGGTACAACCCGCAGTCATCCAGCCAGCTGATTCTGAGACGATGAAAATTGAAAAAAATGTGGGGGATTCCATACTTCTGCCCTGCAGTGCAGTGGCTGTACCAGAAGCGCACATAAGCTGGGTACTCCCAAGCAGCCATGTCCTTCATGATTTATCAAACTCATCCAACCAGTACCTGTTAGACAATGGCACCCTCTTAATTCCACACAGCCATGTCAGTGACAGTGGGTACTACAGGTGTGTGGCTATAAACCAGCAAGGATCAGATCAATATACTGTTAAAGTCACAGTAAATAAAATGGTCTCTGACAGATCCTCAAAAAGGGTGAAACTAAAAAAACGCCTTGGTTCAAGAACCTCTGTAAAAGCAAAGGGGCGGGTCATAGAAGATGATGAGGGATCAGGTGCTGAAGAGGCTGATGATACTCGGAGCAAAAAATTCCACCTGAAGGACCGTGAAGTGCCCCTTAAAGAAAAGAATGACAATGTTCCTCAGGTTCAGGTTAAGAAGAACAAAAAAGGAAGGCACAAAATGAAATTATGGAAAGGCATGGACAGGACTGAAGAGATCAATGTTGCAGAGGGCCGTAGGGTATTTGAATCCCGAAGGAGAATAAATATGGCCAACAAACAAATTAATCCGCAGCACTGGGCCAACATTTTGGCAAAAGTCCGTGGGAAAAATTTCCCTAGAACAACAATGGTACCAGGCACTTCCTTCAGGACTACAACAGAGACGCCGTCCATGCACCAAACCACCAACGCTCCGCCCATTATCAGCCCTCCCATTATCAGCCCTCCACCAAACACTGCTGTGGAAGTCAATGGAGAGGAGTCTTCTGCAGATTCATTGCAGCTAGGTGAGGGAGAAATGTTCTCAGTCACAAATCTTCCCACTGTCAACGCCCAGAATAATAACCAAGACCACACACCGTCTACAGCAATGGGTACTGAGTCTTCCATAGGAAGTGAATTGTCAAACACGGGAGAGACACCTATTGGAGGAGATACTCTGATTTCTCCAACTGTACAGACACAGGTGTGGGATCATAGTGATTTGAGGAAAAATGATCCATCAGGGGGACGAAAATGCATAGATAGCTTCACCCAAGACCCTTCAAATGAAGAAGTAACGAGCAATTTGCCATTATCCTCTGTGGAACTATCACCTAAAGCACCTATCCCTGCAAAAACTGAAGGTTCAGGAACAAATTTACAACACAAAAGTATGAATAAGCTACATCATGCTGTAAAACATCCCACACATTCTCAAACTGAAAATTATATTAATTCAATAGCCTCTACTACTATTTTTGCTTCTGTAGCTACAGAGAGTGGTAGTATAGAGCACCAGCAAGGAATAATTTCTTCTGACCTTTTCAGGGGTTCTGAAGGTATAATACTTGAAAAAACAGATGCTCAAAAACCCAAAGCCACTTTTATTGTAGAAAGTACCACTGTTCCACTTAACAAGAAAACCCAAACAATGACTGCTGCTCCCAGTAACAAATTGACCACAGCGACCATGATTACAAGCAAAACAACTACCTCTAACTCACAGGTCATCCATCATCCTAGAAGACGACCATATGGGAGAAGGAGATTAAGACCAAATAGGTTCAGAAGACCAAAACTTATCCCTCCTACTGCCTTCACCATAGAAGAGACACCTTTTATTAGAAAAATATCTAAATCGGAAGCTGCTACCCAAAGTTTGCAGGGTTCCATTTTTAAAGGTCATCATAAATCTGATGCTGAAACACAACATGGAAATGAATATAAGCCTCCTGAAGTAAGTTCTCCACTGGCTACAAGTACTGCTGCCTTAAGGAAGTCTACTGGGGCCCAAGACACAGAAGAAGCTTCATTTCTTCATCTATCTACTTTGCCACCTAAAATACCTGCAACTCTTTCCAATGCAGACAAGGACTGGAAAAGTCACATGGTGACAACACCAACACCGGATTCTCTAACTACAGCCCCTGGTAGACAACCACATTTGTCTCACAGCTCAGGACATATGCTTACAACATCTGCAGGCAGTGAATTCATCAAAGTCTTGGAAGATAATACTGTTTCAGCAAATAACCAAGTTAGAAACACTCATACAACAAGCATTTCAGTATCTATAGAAAGTATCACTACACCAGTGTCACTTTCTGAGCTTAGTTTCTCAAAGATTCCAGAATTCAAAGAAGAAGCTTTTCTTACTGGCTCATCAGCTTCAAGGAATGAAGTTGACTTAAGGGTAGGTCAGTCAAGACCTTCCCAGGTACAGCGTTTAAGTACTGCTGATGGCATGGGGGAAGGCTTTAAGGATCCTCCAACTGTAGATGAACAGGAGAAATTTTCAGACTCTCTAAAGATAAGTACAGTGGCAACATCTCCTCATCAAAGAGAAATACTGACTTCTTCTCACCATGGTACAGTGGGTGATCACATTTTCACACCTGCAAAAACGAAACAAGTGATCAGTCTTTGGCATAGTAAAACACTTATACCACCATCTTCAAGGCACACAAAGGAAAGTATTACTCAGTTACATGATCGTCATGATCAGACTAATGCATATAGAACTGAAAAAAACTATCCCCCAGTATTACCTATTCCATCTGCACCATTAGCCACTACTCTTCCTCCATCAAAGCCTAGCACTCTTAATTTGTCTACAAAAGAAAATTACACATCTGGTCAAGTAGCAGTTCCAGACATCAAAAGATTCAGTCTCAGCCCACGACAGAATGAACTTTCCACTTCCCATTCAAACTACAACCGAATAACCTCACAGCAAAAGCAACCGAAAGAACCATATGGTGGTAGGAGATACAATACACTGAATCCAAATATTCCCAACCAGCCAATTGGAATTATACCCATTTTTAATCAGGCACCTGCTTTTGCACCTCCAAAACAGATCCCTGCAAGAGGGACCATGAGACCTCCATATCTCATTGCACCAGGTCTGTATCACCATTTTGTAACTCACCAGGCCCCCCTTCACTATACCAATAAGCCAGAAATTACAGCTTACACAGCACATACCACACAGGACAAAAGAACCTCTTCTCCTCATACAGAGACCTTTCACACCACAACTGTTGCTCCATTATACAGACCTAAGTTGCAAACCCCAAGCAGATTTGGCAGCCAGGGAGAAAACAGACTCAACAGTCACTCCAGAGTTTTTGCCAATAACTACCTTCCTGACACCAGAGACAAGCCTGGAAGAACAATAAATCAAGCTGTACCCTACCTCCCCAATTCCAGAATACCATTCCTGTTGAACAGAACTAGGGTATTCCAACAATTGGGAGTAAACTCTAAACCTATAGTGCCTAATCCGCTTTACCCCCCAGTTAGCACAACTGAGAAGAAATTTGTCTCTCCAACCAGGGTGATCACACAAAGCACTCCTCTAAGGGCTGCAGCTACCCCAGTGCCTCCTGTGCCCCTTGATACTACACTGCCATCTGAGAGTACTACTCCTAGCATTAAGCCACAAGGGACTTCCACAATGCAGTCCTCCAGAAACATCCACTACAATAATCCTAATGTGCTATTTGTGCCTAAAATTGGAGGAGTGAAGGCACTTAATTCCAGCATAATCCAGCCTTCAACACATTTCAAGATACAAGGAGAGAGGCCTAAGATTATAACAAAAGGATCTAACAGTCTATCCATCCTTGCTGAATCAGATGCTGTTATCCCATGTGATGCCACGGGAGAACCCAAGCCTTTCCTTTCTTGGACAAAAGTATCCACCGGTAAGATATTTAAACCAGTTAGAATGTCTCAGAATACTTCTTTTTCTTAAAAAAACAACAACAACCCTGATGTTTTTCTTCTTCCCCTGCCCTCAGAAAAGGCTTGTTTACGGAATTTTCTTTAAATATTATGAACTGTTTAACTTTTTTGTGACTGCTACTTTCCCCCCTAAAAAAATGTTTACGGGTATTCTCATTTTCCTACTCATATTGAAATGCTGCCCCTCATTGAGGCCAAACCTAGATTCACAAAATGTTTAGGGGTATGCATATCCTTGTGTTCCCCCCAGAAAAAAGCACTGCTGCTACTACCCTTTCTCTTGGAATGATGCTAGGACCAGAGAATTGTGGAGGATGCAAAATGGTGACAAGGCTGCACAGTAGTTACTGCCACCGCCACTTGTTATAGAAAAATAAATAAATAAATAAGGAACATGAAAGTTGCCCTACTCCCACCCCTAATGGTGAGTCCTGCCCCTGAGAAACTGGCGAAGAATTTATCTTCCCCTCTAGAGAAATTCAGTCGTCATCCCCCACCCAGTTTCTCTGCCCTTAAATAGAGCAGATAATTTTTAGAGGCCATTTTCTCACAGCTTGTATTAAATCATTTAATTTTGATCCAGTCACAATAAGGCAGAGGCCACCAACCATTTTTAATTTGAGAGCTGGGGATGCCACTCACAATATGACTGTCATGAGGGTGTGGCGCATCACAAAATGAGCAAAAGTACATGGTGAAAAGTACAATCATGGAAAAAAGTCTTATCCTTTTAAATATCTGCCTAGAAGATTAGACGGAAACAGGAAAAGTGCATTAATGGGGAGAGGGGAGTTAGTTATTCAGGTTATCCCAGCGATTCCAAACAACTCACTTATCCACTGCAGCTTTGATGTCAGTCATTGGCTAAAAAACATTGACAGGAAGAAGCAGCCAGGCTTGCTCGTCTCAGAGAAATCACATAGAAGGGTACCTGCATATTTTGCTTCTTACCTTTCTTTGTAGGAGGGCTAGAGACTTACTTTTTAAATGCAAATTCAGTGTCTGGGGCTGCTGCCCATGGCTCCTACACGTGCCTGGTTGGCAACCTCTTCAGTAAGGCATTCTCTATATTCCCCCCCCCCCCATGAACAGTATGTTTTATGGACAATAAACATACATTTTCATTCCCTTTAGGAACCTATTTGGAGGGTACAGTGTCCATTTCCCCATTAATTTAGGTGTGCGCTGATTCATTTTTTACCATTTTTTGACTGTACCTGTTTTGGCACAACTGTTGCACCCATCCGGTTATACTCTCTGTGCATCTGGCTGCCCGTTCTCATCTGCACTGTGATGAATGTCTGTTGGTAGGGCCAGAAATTTCTTATGATGCAAATAAGGACATAAAACTGCATCTGAGACCATTGGGTGTTCTGACATGATTGACTAGATTGGATCTTCACACCTCTGCTTCTTATAAGGTCCTACCAGAGTACTATTGTGCAGCAAAAAGGAATAAAGTGATGTTTCTCAGCCTTTTCTAATTTATTTAAATTTTATCAAATATACAAAGTATAATACTAATGCATAATAAAATAATAATAATCTTGAATACTGTAGTTTACTATAGTTTCTATGTTCCTATGTTTTGGGTATCCCCAAAAATGCTTTTCTTCTTTTTCCTTCCTGCTTTTCCTTTCAGGAGCTGTCATGACAGCCAATACAAGGATACAACGATTTGAAGTCTTGAAAAATGGTACGTTCCTCGTTCGCAATGTTCAGCTTCAGGACCGTGGACAGTATTTGTGCACTGCTCAGAACCTGCATGGTGTTGATAAAATGATCGTCTCGATGACCGTCTTAGCTCAGCAGCCCAAAATGCTGGGTTCCCGCTTCAGAGATGTGACTGTTTATTTTGGAGAAAAAGTGATCATGGAGTGCCAAGCCAATGGTATTCCAAGTCCCCATATTTCTTGGATTTTCCCTGACAGGAAAATATTACAAACTGTGAGCACTACAGAGGGAAGAGTGATGCTGTATGAAAACCGAACCTTGTCCCTCAAGGACACTAACTTCTCAGATCGTGGAGTATATAAGTGTATAGCCAGCAACGCTGCAGGAACTGACAGTCTTGCCGTGAGGCTTCACATCGCTGCCTTGCCACCTATTATCCAACAGGAGAAACAGGAAAACATTACCCTCAGTGTAGGGCAGAACATTAACATTCACTGTAGTGCCAAAGCAGCTCCTCTGCCTGGCATACGCTGGGTGCTTTTTGATGGAACCCAGATCCGCACTTCCCAGTTTGTACGCGGCAATCTGTTTGTTTTTCCAAATGGAACTCTTTACATACGTAATGTCTCTCCCAAAGACAGTGGGAGCTACGAATGCATTGCAGCCAACATGGTTGGTGCTGCCAGGAGAACCGTATGGTTGCATGTCAGAAAGCAGTCCACAAATGCCAAGATTACTGGGAGCTCTCCTCAGAGAACAGATGTGACCTATGGCAGCACCCTGAGACTGGACTGCAGCGCCTCTGGGGACCCCTGGCCACGGATACTCTGGAGGCTGCCTTCAAAAAGGATGGTGGATTCTCTACAAAGGTAAAAAAAATAAGAATGACCATAGATATATGTATCTAATTGTTGTTTTTGATTAGTTTAAATATAACAACTCTTCAAATTAGCACTATAGCTATAGTGATTTCAATGTTACTTCCTTTAGGCTGCAATCCTATACACACTTACTTGGGAATAGCTCTCTGGGCTACTTCTCAGTAGAGTGTAGTTTCGCTCTGTATATTGCACATGGTTTCAGAATGTAAACCACCAGCAATAGTGTTATACCTTTCACAGCATTTCAATTATCTTGCATGCATAGAATCCTGAAATAGAGTTGCATGGGACCCTGAGCGTCATCAAGTCCAGGAATCTCAACTAAAGCATCTCAACTAAAGCATCCATGACAGTTGGCACTGTAATGACATGTTGGACTTAAGTGCTTGATCGTACACCATGGCCACTCAGAAACAAATTGAACCGAGTTCAATAACACTTCCTATGAAGTATGTATAGCATTCCAACCTAAGACCATTTGTTTAGAATACCTGTTTTATAAAGAATCCTAAGGTGGTGCTGTGGTCTAAACCACAGAGCCTAGGGCTTGCTGATCGGAAGGTTGGCAGTTTGAATCCCTTCAACGGGGTGAGCTCCTGTTGCTCGGTCCCTGCTCCTGCCAACCTAGCAGTTCGAAAGCACGTCAAGTGCAAGTAGATAAAAGGTACTGCTCTGGCGGGAAGGTAAACGGCATTTCCGTGCGCTGCTCTGGTTCTCCAGAAGTGGCTTAGTCATGCTGACCACAGGACCCGGAAGCTGTCTGTGGACAAACGCTGGCTCCCTCAGCCTATAGAGCGAGATGAGCGCGCAACCCCAGAGTTGTCCGCGACTGGATCTAGGTCAGGGATACCTTTACCTTTAAGGTTCCTTGCAGTCTTATCAGAGTTTCCTCAATGGGAAAGTATCCCTGAAAGACAGCTGTCCCACCACTGTCAATCTTCCCTTGCCTTGCAAAGGAGTGGTAGGGTGTTTGGTGTGTTCTCAGGTACACTCTTGTTTATGCATATCAGCAGTGAAATTCAAAGTGCCATACTATGGAGCTAGATTATGCTTTTGAATGTCTTGCAGTGCACAGCATGCAGGATTCTGCAGGGAGCAAAGCACTGTGGAAAAGGTACCTTAAAGACAGAAATTTTCATTTAGACCAGTATAGTAAATTCCTCTGGATATGGATGGGTTAAATTAAGGTAGAATGCCTTGAAATAGTTCTAATGAAGAGGGTAGTGAAGCTAAAATTGGCCTGCATAGCTGTCCAACGTTTCTCCATCTGAAAAAAAATATAGGCTGTAGTGTATCCAAAGTGAAGCATTCTTCAGTGCATTGGCTTGAGGAGAGATAATTGTGTGGTGAACTCCTCACTTAAACCAGCAGGGCTTAATGTATTTCATTTTGACCAGATTGTGGCCATGTTTGCTAGAAGAGCAATATGAGATTTGATTTCCCTGTTCATGCTTGTGTACATCTAGTGAAATCCAGTGTTGATATTTATATTAAACATATATACAATCATTTATGTTTTCCAAGAGGTTCAGGTATGGAGAAATGCTTGGGCTTGATTTATATTTATACCAATGCTACTTCAAATTGGTTTGCAATTGCAATGTTGTTTTAAAATACATAATTCTGTGTGCAGTTTTTTGGCACTGACCCTGCCTTACAAAAAATTATGTAAAAATTGTTAGCCTTAAGAGAAGGGCATTAAGTATTTATGACTGTAAGGTAATTTGTTCACAAATGTGAGTTTTATACAGGCCGCTTATCCACCCATCATATAAAATGCATTAATTATACCTGGAACTATAGTAGGATGAGTATGGCAAACTTTAACATTCAAAAGTGTAGAACTCTTGAGGCTCCTGGTTTTTTAGATGGATTCTATAGGACTTTTCTATAAATGTACTGTGGAATTAGATATTACAGAAGACATGGGAGCATCCCCCTATTTCTCCCCCGTTCCCTTAACATGTAAGGAAGTCACAATAAGTCATCATACTGTGAATTCCCCCAATTTGTGCTCTACATCATGGGCTGCCACTCTCACTATTGAGAGTGAAGAATGTCACAGTGTGATTGTATCACACCAGGCACCGAATCTCATTAGTCTTTCCTAACAACAGATAACAAGGTGTAGGGGTGTCATTTTTTATGTTATTTTTTGCAGCAGCAGCCCTAGACCTTCCATAACATCTTGTTCCACTTTTAGGCTCCTTGGTAGCCGGGATGAAAAAGATCCCTTAGTTTAAGATAGTTTTGGGAGTGGTTTGCATCTGATTGGCAGTGCTGGTTTTAACATTTGAAGTGGAGCATGCATAGGATTTAGATACACCACACACAAGTTTTCCTTTGAACTCTGCCTGAAGCTCCTTTGTTTGGTAATGCAGAAAGTACTACACACAGTAATCGCCAAAGTAACTCAAAGAGAAAAGTTTGCAATTCTTCCATCTCTCTGATCTGAGAATAATGGACTAGGTATTCCTGCAGAGCAGCATCCCAGGCAAACATCTTATTTTTAGTGTCACTGGATGTTTATAACCATTTTACTGTTGCAGAGAGGATAAATGCCCTTATGCATTAAGTAGTTAGGCTTTATAAACTTTTTAGATTGCTCCATGTAAATATTTTGTATTGTGTTAGTGAGACCCAAACAACCATTATCTTCTGCTCCCAGAGGCCCCATGGTAACTATTTAGGAATTGGCAGCACAATCCTATGCATGTCTACTCAGCAGAAAGCCCCATTACTGTGTGGTTGACTTCCAAGTAAAAGTGCATAGGACTGCATTCTGAAGGTGGGCACTCGTATGTACAATATAAAGGTAATATATCTATATAATAGCTATATAATAGCTAATAAATTCTCTGGTCTGTTTCATACCAAAGCAATGTGGCTCTCTATGGAATAAGTGTATGTATATCTTGCCATATGGAGTATATTGTCAATATCCTGTTCACTTTATAAACATATGTATCCATGCATATAAGCTTACATGGGATTTATCTGTGGTGTGTATATATACAGGAGATCCCCCCACCTCCTTTGTATTTCCATGTCTAAATGCAGCATAGAATACTGTAAATAAAATCTGGATCTTCAGAAGAAGTATAATGATGTAAAAACATCCTTCCACTAGAAGAAAGTCAGTTGCAGGGTGGAATTGTTTGATTGCAAATGAAGATAATTGTTCTTGTTTGTTTTCTGGCTCAAAATATGATGGTTTATGAACATAAACTTAAACACATGTTTTGTTTTCTTTCTTTTTCCTAAATTAGTTTGGACAGCAGAATCAAGGTATTTGGGAACGGAACTTTGGTTGTTCATTCCATCACTGAAAGGGATGCAGGGGACTATCTGTGTGTGGCCCGCAACAAGATTGGAGATGATTACGTGGTTCTTAAAGTGAATGTGATGATGAAACCTGCCAAAATCGAACACAAGAATGAGAATAACCGCAAGGTGATGTATGGAGGGGACCTGAAAGTTGACTGTGTAGCTACAGGTCTGCCGAACCCTGAGATCTCCTGGGGCCTTCCAGATGGCAGCATGATCAATACCCTCATGCTAGCAGATGACAGTGGGAGCCGAACAAAGAGATATGTTGTATTCAACAATGGGACACTGTACTTCAATGACGTAGGGCTGAGAGAAGAGGGAGACTACACCTGCTATGCCGAAAACCAGATTGGTAAAGATGAGATGAAAGTGCGGGTAAAAGTAGTGGCCGAACCTGCTACAATTAGGAATAAAACCTACTTGGTTCTCAATATCCCATATGGAGATGTGGTATCTGTAGCATGTGAAGCAAAAGGAGAGCCCACACCCAAAGTGATGTGGTTGTCTCCAAGCAACAGACCTATCCCACTTTTGTCAGATAAATATCAGGTGTACAGGGATGGGACGCTTCTCATACAGAAGGCCCAAAGATCTGACAGTGGCAACTACACATGTGTAGCCCGGAATACTGCTGGGGAAGACCGGAAAGTTGTCTGGATCCATGTCAATGTTCAACCTCCAAAAATAAATGGGCACCCCAGTGCCATCACCTCGGTGAGAGAAATGGCTCTGAGAGACAGCCGGAAGCTCATTGACTGTAAAGCTGAAGGCATCCCAACTCCACGGGTCATGTGGGCTTTCCCAGAAGGAGTGATCCTGCCTGCTCCCTATTATGGGAATAGAATTACTGTGCACCGCAATGGCACACTAGACATCCGAGGAGTGAGACAGACAGACTCAGTGCAGTTGGTGTGCATTGGCAGGAATGAAGGGGGAGAGGGCAGGCTGATTGTGCAGCTGCAGGTCATGGACCACATAGAAAAGCCAGCCTTTCGGGATCCAGTCACTGAAAGGATCACTGCGGCAGCAGGACACAGTATCAATCTGAACTGCTCAGTGTATGGGACTCCTCAACCTAGCACAGCCTGGATCCTTCCCAATGGCACCGAGCTGCAGAAGAGCAGCCATTTGCACCGATTCTACCACAAGAGGGATGGAATATTACACATCAGTGCCTTGTCTGCAGCAGATGCTGGGACTTACCGCTGCACAGCCAGGAACCCAGGTGGTTATGCAGAAAGGGTGGTCTTCCTCAAAGTGGGGTTGAAACCAGAAATCAGCAATCAGTATAACAACTTAGTGAGCATCATCAATGGGGAGACCCTGCAGCTTCACTGCATCACCCAGCCCAGCCAGCAAGCTCGCATAACTTGGACTCTACCCAACGGGATGGTGTTAGATGGTCCCCAGGCTGTTGGGCGATTTTCCCTGTTAGAGAATGGCTCTCTCACAGTGCGTGAAGCATCCGTGTTTGACAGAGGTACTTACCTGTGCAAGGTCACGACCGAGTATGGCTCTTCCCTTATGAATGTCCCAGTGATTGTGATAGCCTATCCACCCCGGATCACAAGCGAACCGGCTCCCATCATTTACGCAAGGCCAGGCAATACAGTGAAGCTGAACTGCATGGCCATTGGGATCCCTAAAGCAGAAATAACGTGGGATCTCCCAGACAAATCACATCTGACAACGGGAGCTCAATCCCGTCTGTATGGAAACAAATTCCTTCACCCTCAGGGCTCATTAATCATCCAGCAGGCTACACAAAAGGATGCAGGCTTCTATAAATGCACTGCTAAAAATATACTAGGCAGTGATTCAAAAGCAACCTACATACACATATTCTAAAGTTTTTTAAAAAATGCCTTTGAATACACAAAAATATCTAAAGTCCCTGCCAAGTGAGCACAGCTAGGAAAATACAGTTGCTAAATGAAAACAGTTGTACTGAGAGAAGAACAGGGTTGTGCCAGAAATGGTGGATCACAGCTTTACCTTCATGAAATTCCAAAATACTATTCAGGCAGGTAGCAGATCTGAGAAGCCGTCTACACGCTCTCTGTGATGTTAGAGGGCTTCTTGCCACTTGTCTTGAAATCTGACCTTGGGGGCTACGGATTTAATAGCCCACAATCTTTCATCTCAATGTGGTGAACTTTAAACATTTTTCAGTTTTGCTTTTGATTTAGAGCCGTGTGCTTTAATCCTGCCATATACCTATCTAGGGTATATAGTGCAATTCAGCCAAAGTTAAGTACTTTCAGGACTCATTGATTTCAGTGGAAGAGTTAACCACTGTGATCAGTGGAACCTAATAAGTGGCTGGATTGTGTAGCACAACCTTAAGGTCAGGAATGGGGAACCCCACTGTTGGACTCAACATTGCTCATTCGTCCCAGCCAACACAGTCAGAATGATGAGAGGTGTAACTCAATAACATCTAGGGGGCCACAGAGCAGGTGGGGAACCTGTAACCCTCCACATGTTGATGGAGTGTAATTCCCATCATCCCTGACCACTGAATCCCCCTGTCAAGTTTTTCTCTCCTGGATAACTTCTCAGAACACTTACCCTATTGTGAGTTTCCTACTGGTATTGGGGAAGAGGAGAATACTTGATCCAGGAATGCTATTCTCAGAAGCAGTCTTGAAGGGCATGTAACAAGTAATTCTGTCGTAAGTATAGCATTAACTTGACAAATTAATATTTTCACACCTTGTGCTATCTACAAACACCAGTGGCAGGAATGGGAAACCTCTGGCCCGTCAATCATTGGACTCCAACTCCCATCAGCCCTGGGCAGCATGGCCAATAGTCAGGTTAATGGGAGTTGTAGTCCAGCAACACCTAAAGGGCCACATGTTCACTTTCCATGCCCCATGGCTTTATTTTGAGGGACAAAATAGGAACATAAATGTGCATCTTTTGGAAGAAAGCTCAAACTGAGAGAAACATGTTGATAATTCTCCTTACCCCAATCAATTTTGGTTCTGCCTATGATATAAACTACTATGACCACTGATAGTGCACATCTGTTCCTTTATGCAACATGCACCTTAAAACGTACCAAAGTAGTATTAAATATAACAAAAGAGCTGATGCAAGAGAAGTTATTTCATTATTATTTTTGTTGGACACAAAATTATTTCCATAATTCCCTGCAATACTTTTGACATAGCCAAGCCTTTATAGAATATGATTACTAACTTACTCTCTAACCATTCTTCTATCAGCTCTCTGGGATCAACTCTTCAGTTAGCAACAACCCTGATTTATTTCCATCACATCACAGCAATAATTACTGTAACAATGCAAATGCCTTACAGCAAGGGAATCCCTAGCTGACTTCAGTCCTTCTGTATTTTGTATGGTGTTTGTTTTGGACTATGAGACTGGAAGAATACAGTGACCTGTGTCTCAGTGTATAAATTATTGGTCTTTACAAGACTCTGATACTTCTACTGTGTTTTATATAAATATTAAGATCAGTATACTGTATGTTTTATAATAAAAAAAAATATTTTCCACAAAGCTTTGTCACAGTGGTTTTTCCTGGTAATAAAACCGCTCCATGGACCATGTCAAACAGAGTGTGGTTAAAGAGTAGACAATTCCAAAACACTTTAAAAGAAAGTGTTTTCTTTAAGGACTCAGCCCAGGGCCAGCCCAAGGTAACGCTCTGCTGCTTGACATGAAGGAAAAGATGGCAGATCTCCAGTTCATGTACAAAGCCTGACAGCACTGGCAATTGAGTCCTCCTTCAATTCTGGCAACAAAATAGCATCCAGTGAACCTGAGGGGACAGTTTAATGGGTGTATGACAACCCTGTGGCAGAAAGAGAGATGGGGGAGGAATTTGATTCAGTTTGCCTTTAAAGGCAAACTTAGTTCATTTGTACTAGCAGTGCAAGAAGAGAAATAGTCATCTTTTCTGATAATCTGATCCTGAATATTGCAATGCAGCTCTCCAATGTGCCCCAAAGCACATCTGCTGGGGCAAAACGTGCATTAAAATACATCTATTTGTAACAGCATTATACAAAAATGCATTGTATTAGGAAGGAAGCGCTTTACAAAAATGTGCATTTTGGGCAAAATTGCATACAAAAAGTGCAAATTGTAAGAAAGGTGTTCTAAAATGCTGATGAATTTTCACAAGGACTTTAAAAAAAAATCACAAGCTGATATGCAAATGTGGAGAACTGAGCTTAAAATTGGGAAACGAAAACAGAGTAACCAGGATTGACAGGTTCAACCATCCTTGGATACACACAGCTCTGCTCAAAGCTTGGGAATGGCTGGCGGCTCATGGAAAAATGGTTTGAAGGGACTGCTACTGTTCCCCCACCCACCCACAGTATTTGTTAGCTGAGGCAATTGACTTATTCTGTCTAATGGTAGGGCCAGCACTGACTTGATCAAAGGTGCACAAAGCTGCCACAGTCTTAGTGTTGATGTGGTTTGGTAATCATACCCCCAAGGTGCTTCAGTGCTCAGGACTCGTGCCTTGTGACTGAGCAAATGCTATTTATGGAAATGCTAGGTAAATGTGGCAATTGTGAACTGTAGCAAGCTCCACAATGCTCACAATCCTTTTTTCATACACTGATCCTGTAAAATGGGTCACTGATAATGCACATCTCTTACAGATGGGGAAGAGAAGCTGAAAAATTGTGACAGTTGGTCAAAGTTACACAATGAGTCCATGTTAGGTGTACCAAAACTCCGGGTTACAATTCCATATCTGCTGTCCGATCAGCATCAATTCAGGTGTGAAGGGTAGGGAGAGCAATGGACCTTTAATATGATATCCTGTCATGGGTTTTTAAGAAGAACATAGCTCCCTTCCCCACCATTTGCAAGCTGGCCTAAAGTCTTCATCCATCAGCCAACTTGATTTTAAATCTCCAAAATGTATTGGTGTTTTTTTTTTGGGGGGGGGGGTATCCTCAGAAATTTTTTTGTCTGTCTAGGTCCTATTTATAACCAAATGAAGGCTATATGAAGTACTACTTTGTTTCACCACTGCTTAATTGTTTGCTCTTTGATAGCCACTTAAAGAACATCATGCTAAAAGTTGACTCTGATTTAAAAGACATGTTTCTATTTTTAAATGATAGGGCACCAACATCTGTGAAGCATGATGCCACATCTTTTTAAAGAAAGAAAAGAATGAAAAGAAAAACAGTTTAAAATGTCAAGCCCACTTCTGTTATTATACTAAGCAATGCATTATTTATTGTTGCTGCTGCTGCTATTATTATTATTAATAATATTATTAGAATTTCTATACTGTCCTATACCCAGAGTTCTCAGGGTGGTTCACAGAACAAAATCAAAATATAAAACCACGAAATATATAATCAAAATAAAAACAAGAACCCAATAAACCCCCCCCCCAAAAAAAACACATTTTAAAAGGGCAATTAGCTCTATATGGATTCTTATTATGAAGACTAAGAACAATAGCACTTTAAAAGACTGCATGATTAAAGCTGGCTCCATACTTCAATATCATATTAAATTGGAGTCTTGGGCAATCTCTTACCAGAGAGTCAGGAAATCCATTAACATCGACCATGCATTTCAAAGCAGATCTTTCGATTCAAACAGCTGCGCATAATGTGGCATCCAGAACTTGCAGTGGTCATCTGAGTACTCCACTATGTGGCAATTGCCCAATTCCACTCCCTCCACAACACAGTGATTCTAATTATCATTTCAAAGGATTTGCAGAAGAATACTGCTAAATTAGATACTGGCCTTGTTTGCACATAACAAGTTAAAAAACAACAACAAGTTAATATGTTGTCTCACAGAGCATCAGACAAACCACAGTTTCTTTTGCCAAAGTTTGGTTTGTTCTCCATCTGCTCTTGCTTCCTGCATTTTTAATTTAGTGAGGATGCTCAAACAAGCCATAGTCAGGGAAGGATGATTGATTTGCAGGTAATGCCAAACCATACTTAAACCAATCGCTCAAACACCACCAACAAAACATGGTTTCAGACTGGTTTGCTGACAGTAAACATCCTATGATGCTATGCAGGTGTTAGTTTATTCATTCAAAAACAAGGCTACCCACTTTTAATAGGAGAAACTGAAACATTACAAAATAGTAAATGTGTTTTGAGTACTCCATAACTCCATCAGGCCAGCTGTTAAGCAAAGCAGAAAGGGCAGGGAAAACATATGCTTAGTGTTGAAACATTTAGGGCTAATCCACACTTACTTTTTAGCCCACATTTTATAGGCACAGGCCTGCACTTTAAAGTTCTATGTACCCCCCCCCCAACCCACTCTTTAACGTTGAATCAGAGCAAATGGCAATTTGAGTTCTCTACAAATTGCCCCTTGATCCGATTCAGCAGTAAAGAAGGGTTTTTTGTGGGGAAAGTGCTGAGGCAAATGATAAAAATAAATAAAAGCACTCAGATACAGAGCTTTAAAGCATGTACCTGTGCCTAGAAACATAGCATAAAGGGAAGTCTGGATGAGCCCTAAGTCATGGTCTTAAGATGGAGAGAGGATGCTTCAGTTAGGCTTTACTACATGCAACTGTTCTCTAAGAAGATCTGGAAGACTGGAGGGGGGGACCTCTGTCTTTCCCCACCCCCGATGAGAGCAGGCTTGTTCATACAGAGAAGCTGTTGTAAGTATGCAGGGACCCACCACATATAATATGAGACAATCATACAGCAAATAGCATAAATACCTAAGAGAAAGATATCTGTTTTCAATCATAAGGAACCGTTTCGCCTCCCACAGAACAAAATGGCATATCATATCTTCTTCAATCAATCGCAGTTAATTTGTAACACTTGAAGGTGAAAGCTGTCTTCGGGCTAAATTTACACAGAATTACTTGACTGCAACATGTGAGTTGCAAATCCCTGTGGAACTTGTCAAAGAGATTAATTATCTGGAGACATTGTGAAGACACAAGGTAACTTGCAGAAAGCGAAAGAAGAGAAATAAATGCCTATGTTAAAAAAAAAAAGGAGGGGGTTTCTTTTTCTGAAGTAGCAGTTTGAGGTTCAGTGAGACTTCAGGGTGGGGGTGGGGGGCCCTATTGAAAAGCATGAGAAACTGACCAGTTTTGGGGGAATAGTCAGGCACATACATGAGAGCAAAGCAGGGAAGCATGAATCTTCAACCAGTGTACACAAATATACTTAGAAGATTTGTATAAAGAAGGAACAGGGTCATGGAGCTGTAAAGGCAGGAGATTGGGGCATAAGTCCAAGGACCCACTCAGCTGTCAGAGGGCCCTCAAACACAATAGGGCTGGCTCACCACATATTGAGGTGAAGTAATACACTTTACCATCTAAAGTGCAATGCGAGACCACAAAGTATCTGAAAATATCTAACTGCACCACTGGGATAAAGTATGTACTTGATACAATTATTGTTGTCAAAACTGCTGCTGTCAACATAACAGCTAAGAGGGGGAAAGAAAAGAAGCTCAGAGCATGCACATACAATTATGCAATTCCATACCAATATAGATCCCCTTAGAGTTTTGCTTAACGGTTTCTCCAGAAATTCACAATAATGATCGGTTTCTATGGTTATAAAACAGATTTCCCTCCTGTCAGAAACTGTATGTCTATATTTAAAAAATATAAAATGAGTTTTTTCAACACAAGCAAATCTGACTTCCTATATTTTTGAGTACATGAAACATCAAGAAGGGATTATATGTTTTTAGTGATTTTTAAACAACAACAACAACAACAACAACAACAACATTTGTACAGTGGTACCTCTAGTTATGAACTTAATTTGTTCTGGAGGTCCATTCTTAACTTGAAACTGTTCTTAACCTGAGGCGAGCTTTCGCTAATGGGGCCTCTTGCTGCCACTGCGCCAACAACATACGATTTCCATTCTCATCCTGGGGCAAAGTTCTCAACTCGAGGTAACTCTTCCAGGTTAGCGGAGTTTGTAACCAGAAGCATTTGTAACCTGGGGCATTTGTAACTCGAGGTACTACTGTATATTATTTGAATGGCCCATTTCAGAATACTAAAATATTCTGAGTTCATGAAGATGTGAGAGACTCAAAACTACATACACAAATTCCCTCTGCAAACAATGATTTATTTATTTTAATAGAAACATCCAGATTTTAATTTACTAGCATTTCTGTTTCAAGAGAGAGAGAGAGATTTCTGTAAATTGAGCTGTCAACATTTTTGTACATCATTATGATTAAGACATCTCATGGGCTCTGAATGGGGAACCGTTTGAACTGCATGTTCTGCAGCTTTTGAATGGAATTATTAATCTTCTTTCCTTTGAATGGCCCGACCTCAAACCTACTGTATCCTCGTCAATTCTCATAAGCTTCCAAGACAAAAGAAACGTTAATCTAGATTCTGTACCCGGGTCATCTCGATACACTGAACACGCAATTACATTAAATCACCACCGCAGAGCTAACAGCAATTGGAATGGCCAGCATGTGAATAAATGCTCATTTCCCTCATTACTGGAGTTCCTTGGGAAGTACTGTAAAGTGCCACATACAACAAAGGAGCACTTGGCCTCGTGAACTTATGCTGTATGTCCTGCTGTTACATTACTCATTGTATTTTGATTCAGATAAAGCGGTTCTTGCTGAGCGGAGGGCTTGGGTACAATAAAAGGTTGAACCGTGAGGCAGGAATGCTCGCGTTGGCCTGTGCTTGCGTGTTGATCTGCCACCCATGTACCATCTGTAAGGTAATTGTACAGATTTAAGAGGCATAAGCGGTCTTGCAAAGCATTTAAAAGTTTCTATGTGACCTACAGCATGATTCATACATTAGCTTGAAAGGAAAATAGAAATTTAAGGGCCGTATAGTGAATTCAATTAAGAGCATTGCTATAAGGATGATGTATTCCTGGTGATTCACACATATATGCAGGAGGAGTGAGGTGCAAACAAGTAACATGATCCCTTGTTACATCCAGTTGTGGAAGAAAACCTTTCTTGTGGCTTGCTTTGTTGGAAAGAGATGGAAAACTCCCACTTTGGTAGATGTTTTAAAAGTTGCTGGGATCTATTCCTTTTCCAACCTCCTCATGACCTGTTTAGGAGCTTCCCAGAGGGATCCAGTTTCCACTGTGGGAAATGGGATGCTGAGCTAGATGAGTTGTGGTTTGATCCAATGGGACTCTTGCCCCCAGACCCCTGAAGAAGACTCAACAGCCAGCAAACTGGTGGAATGATTATGTTTACTGAAATGTAAGATCTGCAAATCAAGAACCAATTAATAAGTGTGGGCAGATGAGTTAATTTATTGTAATTCAAAGGGCAAGCACACAAGACATTTCCCATGAGCCTATAAAGCTGTAGTAGGCTGGTGAAATGTGGCCAGCAGATACCCTACAGATCCCTATCAGGGAGCCAGGATTGGACACGGGTTCACCTGATGAGACACCTGTGTTTCTGTGCCATGCTGGTGGAAGAAAGAGGCCATAGGTCTCTGAAAATCTGAATGGAATTTCCCACAGCTTTAAAAGGAAAGAGGGACTGTGAAATTATTAGTTTCGTTTTGGATGATTTGCCCTCAGACTAATGGTGTAATCATAGCCTATTCTTATAACATCCAAGACCAAAGAAACATATCGAGTCCTGTCGTAAATTTGTGTTATTTATGCTATGTCCTCAACTAGCACAGACTGTTTCAATAAACAGGTTGCCAAGACCTGCTCAAAGATTCTTCAGTTTTTGTTTCTTCTACACATTGGTATTGACCTCCATTCCCTCCCCCCCCCCGTAAATGTCTTTTAGGAACAAATAGTCCCTTTTAGGAGGAAGGAGGGGGAACAAACTGACAGGCCTGCCAAAACCAACAACTAGCCTAAGTCAGAGTGAGCCACCGATTGTCAAGCTCCCGCAGGCTTTGCTGACTTGGAATATTTGTATGGCATCCTTTCCTCCTGCTTTTAAAGTAATCTGAGCTATAGGACGGGAATCTTAACCACAAAGATGACAAGACAAGACATGCTTTGAAACCACCCGGAGAATTACGGCTGCCATAAGACTGCTTAATGGCAGACTCAGATGAGTGGCCAAGTTCTCTGCAGTTCTGGAGTCAGTGAAATTATCCAGACATAAATTAGCACAGGATATGCCAAAAGGTAATATTTAATACGAAGTTGATAAACAGGACACCACACCTTAGGGAGGAACAATCTCAAACAAGGACAAACTTACGCTGTGAAAAACAGCTACCTGGAGAGTGGAGGAGCCCTTTCAGACATCATATTTAATTACTCCTACTGAGAAAACGTGATATTTACCCTTATCATTGCATCATCACTTTAACTCATGGGGTACACCCTGTGCTCAGCGTAACCATGTGGCACACCTATCTCTTCTGCTGCTGAGCCTTCTGGCCTCATCTTGCAATGACATTCCACACACACTTTCTGTCTCTACCTGTGGTTGGGTGTGTAACTGTCAACTGAGGATAACTCTTTGTGTATCCTTGTTTCAGACTAACAATCTGCATCTCTGGAATTTGTCACCGTGCAAATGGTACTGGTGTTCAGTCATGTTTCTGCCTAATGTGTCATATACTTTGATCTCTATACATTTAGAAGGAGCCAATTCCTTCACCATTTCCTGCTGTAACAATGAATAAAAAGTCTCTCTCATAGACCAAAAGCAAATACATAATAATACGCACTTTTAGTAAACCTGAGGGCAGGGTCATTGAGAGGGTTTCTTGCTGAATGTCCTACAAGTCCATTTGGAAGTTCATCATATCCAGAACAACATCATTTTGCAGAGATAGTAGAAATGCTTTTTATTTCCATTGGATGTCTACAACTATTCCCTCTTCCCCCTCTCTCTTTCTCCCCATTGTCTATGACAATCGGGTCTCATACCAAATGTAAACAACCTGTGAAGAAAGACTCTGTAAATTGAAAGAGGAGACACTATATGTACTTTCCCTTGTTTATTTGTTTGTTTTGCATTACAATAAATTCTTTAATAAAAACTAATTTTAAAAAACTAGCTAATGACCCAATAGGAAATTATTCTCCATATCTATTTTTAATATTCTAATTTTATCTCTCTATTTTTTCCACAAATAGGATACTGTTCTGAGTCTTCAAGATAGACTGATTCTATTATTATTATTATTATTATTATTATTATTATTATTATTATTAGCTTTCACTGTTGGTGTCATTATGCATTGTATACAATGTATGCAAAGAACAGAACACCTTCTAACATCATCTAACATACCATCTAATAAACATCATGCCTACGGAAGACATGTATTACCACTACACATGCAAGCTCAGTGCTTTCCTTCTAAAACTTTCACGAATGAAGAAGATTAATGAGGCTGTGTCAGGCACATGGAGAAGCATGGCTGCAATTATATGGTCTAAGCATAAGTAATAAATGGATGGTTTGATCATATGGATAGTGCAAATTATGTGGGTACTTCTGACACCAGTTGCAGTAACCCCAACAGACAGTAGGATGGAGACATGATGAGAAGTATTTGTATGAATTAGGCTACTCACCCTGTCAAAATGTTCATATCTTCCGCACCATTTGAAAAACTTGTCTCTTTGCATAGGGGTTCCCAGATCACTGAGGTCAGCTTTTAATGGATCTGTATTCAACAATGTGGTTTTATATTTTATGATGTTGTTGCTTTGTTTTTTATCTTGCACTGTTGCCATTTGATTACTCTTTTTGTAAACTGCTTTAAGATTTTTTAATGCAAATGCCTTTTTAAAAAGTTAGCTGGTCAAGGGTAACAGAAGATTTTAACAATGTCAGTGTAGGCATTGGCCAAGTCTGCTTTTTATTACAATGCTTTTAGTGCCAGAGCAAGAGTCCAGCTCACAGTTAGAGCAAATGGGAAACATATGAATCACTCATTGCGTTTGGCACTGCTTTATGAATTGCACTACTGTATATGGCAGAGCTTGGTGTGTGTGATGACTAAGAATCAACACTACAGTTGTCAGAGCATATATAAAATAAAGGAACAACCCCCGCCCCCGCCCCCGGCAACAAAGCAATTCTGATACTCTCTGGGTATATTCACAAGTAACACTACAAACCCTTTAGTGTGAATTAGGAACACAGTTAATGCAAGATTAGAAGCACAAGAGAGGGATTTTCTCATTTTAAAAAACTTAATAGTCAATGCCAGTTTTAGATGCAGGCAATGCAAACATTCATTTAAGCACCACTTCTGAAAACAACTTTGAACTTCAATGGATTTCTTTATGCTGGCACTTCCCACAACCTCTGCCAACCACAAATCCCACCCTCCAACCCAATCTACTTATATGTAGTTTTTCTATCAATCTGTTATCAACCTGCCTTCAGTGACATGATACAAGTCATTTGTAGATCCGCATTTGTGTGTAATGTTGCTTAATCCTCCCCTGTTGACCGGTTAACCACAATGCTAGTCAAGGAGACATGGCTGTCAATGATCTGTTATACAAGCCTCCAGCTCATCTCTCTGCTGGACATCTTCTGATGTTGATTCTAACCTCCAATGAATCTTCAGGGTGCTTCTGAGATGCTCCCAGTCAAAGCAGAGAGAGATCGGAATGGGATGAGAGATTCTCAGGCTGAGGTCTCCCTGGGATGCTCAAAGCATTTTTAAGTTTATATTGTGGGCCTTCCTGTGTACTCACCATCCCCACAGAACAGCCCTGCTGTCAGCAAATTTGAAGTAGATGTTATTTTACTCTCTATGAAATCCTTTGTGCTCACCATCTATTTATTCTCATCTGAAAATTTCACCAGAGGTTTTCTTTGAAACTTGTTTGGATTTCTTCTACAGTAGCCCCCTGGAACTGATATCTCTTTAGGTGGTCAGTGTTTCAATGACATTGTTTCAATATCGCTCGGGGGGTGGTAAAATGTCACATAACTTGCATTCAGGATTTTATATTAGAGAAATCTTCCAGCAATTATATGATTATATCAGCATTTCCTTTTTATCAAACATATAACCAGTCAGTGTCCATATAGACTGAGGATCTATACTGAGTTCCACGTTAGTGAGCCCCACTCTAGAATAGTGTTAAACTCTTTGTGAAACTTCATGAAACTTACAAATGATCACAGAGACAGAAAAGGAACCTGAACTCATAAAATGAATTTTTATATGGGTTTTATGTCACTTCCTTAAATTTTGTTAACCTCAAAGCACAAAAATTTTATAACAGTACATAAATGGAAGCTTTTTGGAATGGGATGGTTTAGATATGAAAATGTCAAAATATGTAATCCAAGATGAAAATCTAATTTAGCTGCATTTCAGAATTGGACAATATTGTGAAGTGGTGGAAATGATTTTAAATGCCAAGACATTCCAATATAGTACCATAATTGCCTTATTTTTACAACTGTTTATCATTCAGCTCCATCTATTGATGAATTGTGTTGAGAAGTCAAAAGATTAGTAACATTTGTAAATAGTTAGTTTTCAATAAGTGAACTGCTTAGCAAGGGCTTCTTTTCACATGGATATCATATAGTGATAAGAAAAATATTATGCTTTCCTCCTAGCAAACAAATAGGGATACATTCTTTTATCAGTTAGTTTATGTTTTTCTGTTGCCTGAAGACTTATTTTTATTAGGTATTTGTGATTAGCATCTCATGTAAAGAGTCACTCAGCTAATTACTTTCAATATATTGCAGGTGTTATGAAACTTCAATTTTTATGCCAAGTTGGATTCTTTTTCTTTTCTTTTGCAAGTCTTGTACTTGAATATGTCAGCCTTGTAACATAAAATAAAGTTTCCTGCCTGCAGTTCTGATAACATATTTTTTTTCAGGACAAAACTATTTGTTAAGCATTTTAAAATATTTCAGCCCACTCTTCATCATAAGTCATCCCAGGACACTTACAATAACTCAAATAGAATAACTGGACTATTGTAACACAAACTGTGTGGGGCTTCCCTTGAGACTAGTCTGGAAGCTGAAGCTGGTGCAGAACACTGTTGCATCTGTATATATTGCACTAGTGCTAAATGAATTGCATTGACTGCAAATTAGCTACTGGATCAAGTTCTTGTTATTAACATGTAAAAACCTGAAAGACCACTTCCCCATATACAGGCCTATTTGGCCACTTAGATGATCAGTGAGAACCTTCTTGTTGACACTGTCCTGCAATTTTTCCCAAGGTGTTTTTCCATTTTCCATGGTTACCCCTGTAGTCATGCTACAATTCATAAGACAGCATTAGTTATCTGTTTTAGTCACTCCTGAAATCATATATTTTTACCCAAATCTTTCCTGACCCTCTATGTTTTTTAAAACATATATTTAATATTTGTGTACCTTTGCTATTTCATTTCACTACTGATACTGTATCTTTAGAAGCTACTTAATGATTGTACATCATGTTCTTTGTTTAATAAAAAACAGTCATCATGGAAATTCATCAGCATTTTGTTGTGAATTTGCCCTAGTATTGAATTATTTAAAAACTGCATATTGGTAGCCATTTTTGCCTAATGTGCAGAGTTTTGCAAAGACTCTCCTCCTGCAAAAGAGGGGAGTGGTTGTGGGCGGGAGCCGGTCTCCGCCTCAAGCAGGGGGCATTAGCCCCCTGGCTCCCACTCACCTGGCTGGCACACCATGCCCATGGGCAGGCACCCAACCAGGTTCCTTCGAAGGGGCTGCTGCTCCAGCCACGCGGCCTCACTCTTCGTCGTCCTGTTGCGAGTCACACACCCTCCACTCCCTTAGAGCTCAGTGTTTCAGTTTTTCTCTTGGCCTTGCTATGGACCTTAGGTTGGTCGCGCTGGTTGTCCGGGGGGCCTGGTAGGAATTTTTCCATTAGGCATTAGGCTTTGTGTTTTTTTCGCCTACCTCGTAGCAATCATCACAACTTTTGTGGTATTGGTGGGTAGGTTAGGCATTGGAATAATGTGTTGTGGTGTGTGGAAGGGCTAGGTGTGGCCATCGCCTACGCCTTCAATTTTGGGGTATTCCGTTAAAGGAATCCGGCGGTCATGTATTCTGTCTGATGCCTGCGTGGCGGGAGGCCATGGCACGACCCTCAGTGACATCAGGGGAGAGCTTATAGTTGGATTAGCGTCAACAGGCTCCACCTACTGGTGAATAACCCCCCCTTTTTGACTCAGCCCTCTCCGAGTGGGTGGAGTCAAGTGACATGATCCAATGCCTAAGCCAATACCTTTTCACTTGCTGTAATCAAGAAAGTTGTGGCCTTTTCTTGCCCATTAACCTTATATCACATGTCCGTGTGTCTTCATTCCACTATGTGGGGATCGGGTCCTCGAACCACAAAGCAATTTCCTCTCAAAGAATGCATCTTTGTATATTCTTTCCACCAATACATGCATTTCTGTAGACATTAGTCCAGTAAAATTCAGAGAAGTGTGCATTTTGAAGAATGCCTGTGGTCTGGCTGTATATTGTTTCAGAAAGTGTAGATTAAGGAAGTTCTCATTACTGAACTGAATTTCTCCCGTGTGGGTATTTTTCTTTCCATTCAACCTTTATCTAGTACAGTACAGCCTCCCCAGCTATCCTTACTTCCTGAAGTGAAAACAACACACGGGAGCAGTTTTCTCATGATGTTACATCTTGAGAAACCGGGAAGGCTGGCTACCAAGTGCTTGAGATGGGTGTGACCACTGATTTTGTTTTTTCAGGGAAGTTCTTCCTTTTACCTGTTTTCCTTTTCTTTCATTCATTAGTAAAAGGACTAATCATCATCATCATCATCATCTAGACAGCCTCCCCAGCTGCCACAAAAGGGATGCTCACTTGATCATCTTGAAAGAAAACATACACACAATGTGTAACCCACCTATTGGCACAGACTTTCACCAAACAATTTTCCTCCTCTTTGAAAACTTTTCAATGCAATTTATTTTCTCATGACATGATACAAGAGGGTCAACAAATGTTCAGTACAGCACTAGTATCCCAATTCAAAATACGGAAGATGCTGGAAACTGTGAGTCCCCAGCCAAAACCAATCCTTAAAAAAAACAACACCCTATATCCTTCTCATGAAAACATTAGTTTAATGATCAAAAGATCACCACAGAGGCACAAGTCACTTCAGCCCCATTGGTGATTGTGCCTTGAATACTATTTTGTTTTATCACACAACCACTGCATACAGATGCTTTTAAAAGCCTTTGATATAGTTCCAAACACAGATGTTATCTGCTTGCCTGGGAAAGGTTTTACCATGCCAGCTATAAAATAAAATGCAGTCACTATTTCTTTTTTTAAGCATAGCACACAAAATAAATGAAACAATCATCAATTCTGGCAGGCACTGCCGAAACAGGGTTTTTTAAAAAGATATCTTTGATGTTGAAAACAAATAAGCATGTGCCCATTCTCTGTTGTTGTCATCTTCACCATTCCTTCCCAACCTATATTTGATGCTAGGGACAAGTCATGACACTGACAACACATGCAAGACTTTCTTAGCCATCTTTTAAAACTTCTTGCCTTCTCTTCAGGTTTCTTTTTTTCCTGTAAGACATTGTAGTTTATAAAGAAGCATATTTCAAAAGTTTGTGATTCACTTCACTTGCAAACAGTTTAAAAAAGCAAAACAAAAACCTGTTGTTGCTCCCCTGGAGCTTTTTAGATGCCATCTAAGTTTCCTAAATAAGTAAAATGCTGAGGCTCAGTTCATGCATGCACCCTGCCTAAACCAAAGGCAGGGACTCTCCAGCCTGGAGGCCAAATGTAGCCACCCAGGTCTCTCTATCTGGCCCAAGTCACACTCTTCTTCGGTGCTTTTGCATGGTTGGAATGTGTCCTAGAACTCTGGCCATGCCTCTCGCTTGCATGGATGGAAGGGTGTGACATGGATATGTGCAGGTGTGCAGACACTCATGATACAAAGGTAAAAGCATTGCTCAACCCACTTTTGCTTTTGCCCTGACTATCACTAGCATGTGGTCTCTGGAATGTGGCTCAGCAGGGAATGTGACTCACAGGCTAAAAAAAGGTGTTCGCAAGGTCACTTAAATAACTCAGATGGAGTCCAGAGAGAAAAGAATTGATAACACTTTACATAGCAAACAGAATAAAAACCGTGTAAAATTTGAGGGGAAAGGAACAGAGAAATTTCTCTTTCTTGCTTTACGCCTTTTACAAAGTAGAGTGACATTAAACCATGCGTACAGAGGAGAAACTCCTTCCGAACTACACAACCAATCAGGACACATGCTGCTTCAGCAAACAACATGCCATTCTGCCTGGTTGCTAAGCAAGGCCTCCATCACTGGTTAGCTGACTTACTGAAAGCAGAATGAACCTTTAATTAACCAACTGAATTATCCCTGGTATTGCACTTTGAAAAGGGGTTCCCCATCCCTAGCCTAAACTGAAATGCAGCAACATAGAGTTCTACATATTAAGTTGTTTGTGTGATGTGGTGCCATATGCAGGTCAATGAACTATAAAGAGGTCTACACATTCTCCAAAAGAAGGGTTGCAGAAAGACCATCCTTGATACTTTATTTTACAATGGTTTTGTATTCTACAGCAATTTTCTATATAGAAAAATATCCTGGTCTCTCACTTCATAACAACCTTTCAATGTAGGCTTTGATGGATTTTATGCTCTTTTAGGCTTTAATTTAAATTGTCATCATAAGTTATAATCTCTAAAGTGAAACGAGACCTTAGAGATTTTACTCTGTTATCTCTCTTCGCTCCTGCTTCAGGTTCTTCTTTCTTTTATCAGTGCCAAGATTACTTGTCAAAATAAATCTTCCACTAGACCAAAACAAATTTTTAAAAGAGCATGGAAAGTATTATTTAGAAGGATCCTCCTTGGCGTACATTCAAGTCCTATTGCACAAAGAGAATTTTTATGCATTCGGTTGCTGCATAATTTATATTCATCAAGTTTCTATAACAAAAAGTGCAATATTTTCATTATGATGTATCGCTGGCCTGTAGCCCATAGCTGCATTTTTATAGTCTTTAGCTGAAAATTACAAACGTAGAAACCTCACAGTAAACAGACTTATAGTGCAATCCTATCTCCTCCCAGCACAGCACTACCCTGGGGAGAAAAACCATCTCCTCTCCCCTTAGCACATCACTGTAGTGGGAGCGGAAATGCAACAGAGACTGCAATTTTGTCCCCATCACAATGCAGTGCTAGGGCACTACTAGCATTTGAAAAGATCTTGAATGAGAGCCTGATTACTGATTGACTAATTCATCATAGGGATTTAGGTATTGCACATACAGTGACAGAGTTCCCAGGAGGCTTACAAATATAAAAATAAAACTACACCAGCAGGCTTTAGGAAAGCCAACAATTAGCTTCTCTCTCAGGTTGCAAAATTGGAATCAGCTTTTCCATTTTTGCTTGTAGCTAATAGCGCTGGAGGTTACAGTTTTTTCTCCAAAAGCATTTACCTACACAGAACAGGCTGTGGAGATCCTTCTCACAACGTTACTCAGAATATAATCTCAGAGGGATCATACTCAGAGCATTGTGTTTTTACACAATTAGTTTCTGGCGTAAGTTATATATTAACCCTTCTGCTGTTTCATTCTATTTGACAATTTCTGGTCTAGTTGGGGAATTGCTCTAGACATGCAACTATCATACTTTGGCTTCACCCCATCTCTACTACACTTGGAGCCCCTGAGAGCTAAAGACACAATGAAACTATGAATCTGGGATGTAGCCTTCCAAGAGGATAAAGCTCACACTGTGTGTTACTCAGCAGCTGGAAACCGTAGGAAAAACCCAGCTCCATCTTACTATTTCTATACCCCCCAAATCCCCAAATAGAGCAGCAGAACTTTTACTTTGGCCTACTTTAATGTCATACTATCTGTTCTATTGGAAGAGAGATATTCACACATCCTTTATAACTAGTGTGTCTGCTCTTGTCAATCAGGTATTGGAACAACGGATCATGCACTACTGTACTGCTTGTTTTAGAAGGACATTCACGCCTTATATATAACACCTATTTTAAGTAGATTTCCAGGCAGATCTGACCATTTTTACAGCTCCCTCCTTTTGTCAGATTCCAATCACAAAAACAATATTTGGCTGGCAAAATTGTGTGCTTCCTTCAGCAGTCATTCCCAGGAGCCAGTTGATTTACATCTCCTCACCAACCATACTAGCATTCAGCAACCTGTTCTAATGTGCAGCTAAGCAAACAAACAAACAAACAAACACACACACATACACATACACACACCGTAGCCTTTTGCTGTGCTGTTAATTTCTAATAGAATTCTGCTGCTCTGTAACTTGCAGATTTAAACTATTTGCAAGCTATTTGCAAGCTGCAACTATTCCCCCTGAAAATAGAGACATATATTTCATGCTTAGTCATTCCACTCTAGTTTCACATTCTATCTTCTCCAGAGAAGAACTAATCTTAGCTGTGTGAGAGGAGGCTAAATGCTTGAAAAAACTGGAAAGATCAGTAAATCCAAACTGTTGTTAAGCATGAAGGGCTGATTCTACACATCCCTCCCTGAAAATGAAAAAAATAAATGCTATGATTTGTGATATTTGCCAAGATATACATATATCAAATTGCATGGGTGCAAGGGCTTAACTCCAAAGGCCATCTGTTGCTTAAAAAAAGAAAGAAGAAGCTTTACTTTAGATTTTGAAATGCCTTTGGTCACAAGAAGGAATATACAGTAGAACAGAGTCAGCTAACCGACAATAAAGCAGGAGCTTCTCATGCGAACTTGAAAAGATAAATATTTGTGCTGTCCCTGCAATGAACACATGTGGTGATGTATAGGCAGCCCTTTGGGGGCTACACAAATAAAGCTTTAAGTGTGATTGAACTCTCTGGTGTATGGTTAGGACTTCCTGCCATTAAAACACAAGTATCTGAAAAGTTACCATTTCTCTCTCTGCTCATGAAAGGACCCATTTATAGCATTATCCTTTCCTATATGGAGAGGACAGATTGTGAGACCAGAACAAGAAGTTTTTCTCTGTTTCCACAGTCTGCTATATTATTTTTAAGGTTCATTCAAAACAACTGATGATTTCGGAACATACCAAACAGTATTATTTACAAAATGAGGAGCACACTAGTTGGTTTTAGTGAGCTATTTACACACAGAGTTAACCCTCCAAAGGACTCGTGACCCAACCAGGGCCTTTCACCCACTCAATCACAACTGTAACACAAAAGGAAGACCAATATAATCCGGCCCACCACATGGTCTGAGGGACGGTGGACCGACCCACAGCTGAAAAAGGTTGCTGACCCCTGTTTAAGACTAACCAATTCAGGCTGCAATCCTGTACAGTACATATTTATCAGGATTTTAATCTTAATGGAAGTCACTGGGGTTTACCTCTGAGTAATGTACAGTTTCTTTGGCATGAACCCACCCTAGGAATTCTGACAACAGCGACCCTTTCTGAACCAAGGTAAAGACACTTAAAAGCTAAACATTAACACATCTTAAAGGAGAAAGACGGGGAGAGAACCAGAACGGATGAGGTCGGCAGAAGCAACTGTGAGGGCAGAGGCCCTTTCTGAACCAAAGTGAGAACCATTCATTTAAGTGATACCTATTTGTAAAACTTCAGTGCTTAAGTATCCACAGCCACTTTGCAAAGGAGGAAGATGGGGACAAAATCAGAACAACCTGGCCACATTCCTGTTACTGCTCATTCACCATGACCCTGTGACCTTCTAGCAGTACCACTTGCTGTCACAGGCACCAGCCACCACTACAGTCATACCTCGGGTTACAGATGCTTCAGGTGACACGCCGAAACCAGGAAGTACTGGATCGGGTTACTTCTCGGTTTTGGTCTCACGCATGCACAGAAGCACTAAATCACGCTTTGTGCATGTGCAGAAGCGCCAAATCACAACCCGCATGTGCGCAGATGCGGCGCTGCGGGTTGCGAACGTGCCTCCCGCATGGATCACGTTTGCAACCCGAATGTCCACTGTACTTATGCAGTTTTATTAGCTCGCCCACTTTTCCAAAGTTTGCTAAGATAAATCCACTCATCTCTGGTGAAAGCCTTGGCATTGCAATCACTTCATCAGCAAAAAGTAATCAGGGAGATACTAAATGTATCCCTGTGATCAGGTTCCAAATGGGTCGTAGATTATTGGTATTTATAGTGTCTTACTGGCCCAGACTATCTCTGCAGGCAACTTGATTTAAGGGGGTACCTCTGGTGGGAAATAAAATAAGACACCTTCCTCTCTGCAGATCTGTGCTAAGTATTTTGGCTGAATCAGAGGAAACATCTGGATTAAAAACATAATTCCCAAATTAGATCACTACCAATCAGTAGTGAAGGACTGTGTTCTTTTCAGTGGCTTAATGACATAATCATTTCCAGCAAATCCTGCAAAGGAAGAATCTTGTTTCATATGAATGGAATGTCTTGCATTAATTCATTTTATTTGCATGTATTACTTTTCCCTGTCTAAGGTTTGGTTTGGACCAAAATCATAATTTGATGTGCATTGTATTGTAAGGACCACTTGAATAAACGACTGAAAGGATAAATCACTGATGGAGAACAGACTTTCAAAACAAGACTTCTAGCTATGTAGGCAACAGTTCACATCTAACTGAACACATGTGACTGAATGCTTATGCCTTCAAGAATAGGATATTTGTTTGATTCTTTCACATTTGTTGAAATTTAACAGTAAACATTGTCACAGGACCCTCGGTCACTAGAGATACTATTGTCCTTAATTACTCCTATACCTTCCTTAGTAGTTGCCTCCTGCGTAAGTGATCAGAGATCTGTCGGCCCAGAAGTTTTGATGGTTCTCTTTAGGTATATATGAGAAGTTTTCAACCTTTTTGAGTCCACGGCTCCCTTGACCAACTACATTCTTTCTGCAGCACCCCTGTGGGGCTCAGGAGTCCAGTTATGTCACCCCTTGCTTGAAGAGCTGGCAGCCACATACCCTTTCTCAAACACCCTCCCTTGTGGAGTGTTCCCTCAGCCTCCTCGCCTCTCCCCTCTCCTTGGAAGTCCTCTGGGCAGCCACTGCTGCTCCCCCTGATTTCTGAGTTGCCCCCCCCCGCCCCAAATAATGGTGCCTTCTTACATTGTCCCACAGGGGTCTGGGACTTGTCTGTCCTTTCCCTGTACCTTGAAATAAGGGGTTCGAGTACCTAATGAAGAAGGTCTCTTCCAAAGTCTCTGTTGGTACTTTACAGCAGTAACAAACAAATTAAAGAGCACCAGGTTTTTCTCTAAGCTCCAAACTTAGCTCAATTAGAAATTAGGGTGGAGCCAATATTGCTAGCTTTTTTAACCCTTGCACAAATCAGAATGTGGTTACTATTAAAGATCAGTTGATTTTGGTACACAGCAGTTGAATGCTGATATGGCTGAACACACGTTTTGTATAACTAAACATTTATCTGAAAATGACAATTTTTTTGGCAGTGAGGGAGACACTTTATCAGGTGGCCACATGGAAAGTTGAAGAGCACTTTGGATTAGTTCTGGTTGGAGCATTGACTAAATTATGTGTGTTAACCTGGCAAAATGGTCCAGGGAGGAACTACCTTTCTTTTCAAACATCCCTCGTAGTACAGATTATCATAATTAAATTCCGTTGCTGCCGGGCCAACTGAAAATGGTGTGTGCAAATTTGAAAGCAATGAACTGGATGCTTTCCAAGAAACTCAGGTGTTTTTTCTTCCTCCAGCATTGTATATACATGTCTGAAATAGATTGAATAGAACATGTTGACCTAGTAGGATAATGGTTACCAGACTAGTTACCCTGGGAACCTGCAAAAAAACCTGTTCTGTTTGGGGTCTACCTTCCAGTCTTACCCCTGAACTAGATATCACTTCACCTTTTAGACCTTTCTTGCAAATGGACATTCCACTGCTAGTCATCGTGCTTCATCTGGGTCCTGGGGCAGGAGTTCCCTATTCCTTTTCTATGGAAAGAGAGAAAGAGAAAGAGAAAGAGAGAGAGAGAGAGAGAGAGAGAGAGAGAGAGAGAGAAAGAAAGAAAGAAAGAAAGAAAGAAAGATGTGCATAAAATGCACATCTTTCTACAAATAACAGCAACAAATGTCTATATTAGAAGAAAGTTGCACTAACATGCCGAAGTATTTTTGTGAGGAGATGCAAAGTGATGTGGAAATGTGGACTACCAAATTTAAGTTTGCAAAAATGAGAAACTGTGAGAAGGCAAAGTGAGCAGATTCACCCATCCCTGGCTGGAAATGATGATAGATCATGTCCAACATTTGGAGGGCCAAAGATTAGCCACTCCAGTACAGATAATATTTTATATCATTTGCCAGTTTGCTGAATATTCACACACATGCCAACTTATGTGCATGGCCACACAGGCAAGCAGCTCACAGGCAGACCATGAGTGGAAACTGAGGTTTATCTCTGTGTTGCAACTTTCTCATGCCAGAGCATCAGACTTGATTCATGCAAAGAGGAAGGAAGGACTAGATGGGGATATTGTGGGTGACATTGACCTATAGTTCCATGTAATAGTTCACAAATATGCAGTGCTTTTTTCTGGGGGTGTGCAGGGGTACGCATACCCCAAAATATTTTGTGAATCTAAGTTTGGCCTCATTGAGGGACAGTATTTCAATATGAATAGGAAAATGAGAGTACCCCAAAACATTTTTTGAGAGAAAGCACTGCAGATATGTATGTGTGTGCATGTGTCACGAGAGGGGGGAATGCAGGCCCTCCATACATGAACTCTGCACTCATAATGGGTCTAATTTAGCCTTACTTTTTCTTCCTTGTTCTGAAGCAAGGCTTATAAAATAAGATGTTTGCAATGTCTGAATGGTGAGCATGAGAGATGTACATCTGGCAAAGTGTCCCCAAATCAGTTCATGCATCTCAAACCTATGCCTAAAGATTACTTGTTTCTTCAGATGTGTTTTGTGACATTTAGTAAAGTTTTAGGAAAAGTCTAATGTGCCTCTTGGCCTTGTGCCTGAATAAGATGTTCATGCTTTGGGGGCTTTCAAACAGATAAAAGCTGATGCAGATGAATGTAGCCCAAGACTATCATAAAGTGATTAGGGATTTATTTATATGAAACAAATTACTGTTCCCATGGTTGCCAAAAAAAAAAAATGAAGAGTAGTGGGATTAATTTTGTTTTTAATGTTGTAAGCATTGGTGATGGATTGCTGTGTGTGTGTTTTTAAAAAAACTTTGGCTAGTTGTAGGTTTGTATTTATCTTAGAGAAACTGACAATTGAATGATGATATTCTTCATATATCGATCTATCATCTATTGATCTATCGATCTATCGATCTATCTATCATCTACCTACACACACACACACACACACACAGAGAGAGAGAGAGAGAGAGAGAGAGAGAGAGAGAGAGAGGATCTAGTGTTCAAAACACTTCACCAGTTTCAACATACCAGTTTAAACATGCCTGTTCTTAATTTAGTAGTGGATATGCAACATACAGACATACAATTGTCACTGGGACATACAAATCTCAGTTAGTGATGTGAGGTGGAAGATTTTCCTAATTATTTTCCAGATTATTATTTTTTGCAGTGTCATTTTAATGCAAAAAACAACAATCTTTTTCACAAATTAACTGCAAATACAATATTGAGCAAGTTTAGGAGTTCAAACATTTTTAGCTTTGTTTATACAGGTGAAATAAACATGCTAAATTAGAGCACTCTCTGAAATTTTTCTGATTTGAATTTTTCTGAAAAATCCACATCACTAGTCTCATTCTGCTGAATGTTCTAAAATTAAATTCTAATCTGTTCTCTCCTGAAATATTTAGAACTATTTTTCATTGCTGGCATGCTTTAGTAAAAGAAATGAAAAAGTACTTGGCAATGATTTTCTTGAGTTCAACAAGGAATGCTGGACAACTCACATGATTAAGTGGGTCTGTAGAAAAAGCAGAGAATGAGAGGCTGAGGTGCAGTTTGACAACTGGCAAATAAGTTGTAATTTTTTCATTGTGCACTCAGCTAGTCTCTAAATTCATATATGTACTGCTTTGAACCACCACTACCAAGCTGGTAGTATTCTATAAAATCTTCAGCACCTATAGATTTCATAGCGCTATTTGCTGGGTAGGATTTCATAGATTTATAGGCATTATGGGTAAAGTAAGATGACAGGTGGCCACCAGGGATGGGAGATGAACTTGACTCCCATTCAAAAGTGCCACTGCCCATTGCTAAAATGCCATCCTGAGGATTGCAAGGGTGGTGGTGTATGGTATTGCTGTTGCCACTGCAGTCACAGAAGAAAAATACTGTGAAGTTGCGGCCATAGGAAGGGTCCCTCTGAAGTCTAGCACCAGCCCTGTCCATACTTAAATGAGTCAATGTGCATCTGCAACACAACCCTTTTATTTATTCCTGTTGCCTTGCATGCCAAGTGTTTGGGGAACAAATTACTCCCAAGCAGTTCCATTAGTACAGTATTGTCATTTTTCAGAATGTGATGTACTGAAGGAGAAATAATTGCGATGCATCCTGAACGCAGCACATCAAACAGCATTTACTGTTGAAAGACACTGACTAAGTGTGCCAGGTTTAAAAATGGTTCATCATTTAACACCAGTACGTTTTAAGAACATCGACTTAATTTGACCTGACATTCTTTGGTAATGAGAGCAGGGTGTATATTCTGGCATGGGTCCTATTAACAGTAACGGGATGAGCTTTAGCTACTGGAGCCAAGGAATTAAGCAAATCAATTTTGGTAAGTGGAACATTAACATCAGGGCCTGATTTTAAGATTTATTTGCTTTTTAGCAGTGTAAGTAATGGAAAATGGACTTGCAGAATGCTTCTTATGACAGGAGGAGGTGGCAGCAGACCTGGAGAAAGAGAGGCAGGACACAATCATGTCTCCAAAAACCAGACACTTTCATATAGGTGGGGTGAGATGTGTGCTTCAGAACCACAGACTCTTGTCTTTTGAGTGAGTGAGTATAATGCCCTAAGAGAAAATATTATGAAAATGATTTACAGGTGGTACATGACCCCAGTCAAACTTGCGAAGATTTATCATCTGCCCAATAATAAATGTTGGAAATGTAATGAGACTGAAGGCACCTTCTTTCACCTTTGGTGGACCTGCCCAAAGATTAAAGCCTTTTGGGAAATGATTTATAATGAAATTAAGAAGGTACTTAAATGTACTTTTCACAAGAAACCAGAGGCATTTCTCTTGGGCATGGTCGGCCAATTGGTGTCAAGGAAGGATAGGACTTTTTTTATGTATGCCACTACAGCAGCAAGGATCCTTCTAGCAAAGTATTGGAAGACACAAGAACTCCCCACACTGGAAGAATGGCAGACGAAAGTGATTGACTTTATGGGATTGGCAGAAATGACTGGCAGAATCCGCGACCAAGAGAAAGAGACGGTGGAGGAAGACTGGAAGAAGTTCAAAGCTTATCTTAAGAACTGTTACAATATTGATGAGTGCTAAAATGTCAAGGGGAAGGAAGATGCAGAATTACAGCTGAAAATGTTTGATGATTTAAGGTGAAATTGAGAAAGATAACAAATTTAAATTTAATTGGCTAAAATGGTTGCTGAAAAATTGTAAAATAAGGATGTAAAAAGGGTGAGGTATGGGGAAGTCCGAGAAAGGAGGCTTATGAAAATGAGGTTAAGAACTTATATTGGTGTTTGTTTGTATTTGTCGATGTCTTTATGTGGTTGTGGTTGTTTTGTTTTAAAATTGGAAAACTAATAAAAATTATTATAAAAAAAAAGAGTGAGTGAGCAACATCTCAGCTTTAAGAGCTTGTCAAGAGGGATCTGTCCACTTTGGGGGCATCTTTGTAGCTTCTGTTTGGGTTTGAACCCCTTGCCTTGTTTGTGTGCCTTGGAATCTTGACTTCTGGAGCTTGTGCTTGCTGCTGAGCCTGCACTGCTATTAGCCTGAATAAAAATCCTACCTCCCTACCTTCAACTAAGAACTACTGTCATTGCGTCCGGGGATGGGAACCTGACACCTACAGCTCCAACCCATAACATGTTGCCTATGGCCCTGCCCACTGTTGGCATGTGGCTCCCAAAAGGAAATGTGGCCTTGAGTCTGAGAAGATTCCTCACCCCTGCTCTAAGTAGTTCAGCAACATGCATCGGGATGCCAAGAGTTTCACCATTATTAAATAATTAGCAACATGCTGCCCTTTCGTGGAACCCAAAGCCTCCCTCTACTTAATGGTAGGGCTGGCTCCCATTTTGCATTGACCTGGTTTGGTACAGCTTGCGGTTAATGAGTAGAAAGATCTTAATCGTGAGTCCCAGTCCAGATGGCATGCTAAGACCTCCTTGGCCCAGCAAAAAGGCCCAGGGAGGAGCAAAGCATCTGCAGGCTCCTCTCTGGAAACCTGCACAATCACAGGGCCTCACTATGCCAAGGTTAGCCTTACTGTGTCACACAAAGCTGCTGAGTATCTCAGGTACTCAGCTCTCTCCTATGGTCAACACTTGGGAGAGATTTCATGGGTTCTGATGTTCTTCCTCCCTAGCATCTGAGAGCAGCACCAAAAACTTGCAGGGATGCTGTTATTGCCAAGGCCCAGCTGTGCCCACTTGGCATTACTAATGGCATTTCCACCAGCTGATTCAGCAAAGTTGAGCGACTAATCTGATTAGTCAGTTTGCTTCTGTTTGTTTTTCAAATATAGTTTTATTGAAGATTTTATGTTTGATTTTATGTTTGGTGGTATAGAAATACTTGCAGGAAAATGAAACTGATCAGTCAGGGGCACTTTGGGTTAAAAGGGCTGCCTTTATGGAATGCGCAGAAGCAGTCGTGTGATAAGGAGCAGCCATGCGAAGGTACCAATTCCCTCAAGCAGTCGCCCTCTTGCCCAACAGTGACCCCACATGTTCCCAAGAACTTCAAATGGGGGACACCATTGTACATCAACCATTTTGTTTCCCCCCATCCCATTCTCAGAGCTACTATCGATGTTCATTCCGTATGAAAGCAGTAAAATAAATAAACGAGAAATGTAATCTGCTGTATAAACTTTGGCAGGTTTGAATAAAAATGCTGCTGAAGCCTGTAAACTTCCATTTCTTGGAAGGAGACCCTTTTAATTCTAATCCCAGCTGCATCACAGAGAACGCTACACCCCCTCCTTGAATACTTTCATTAAAGCCATTTGCACATTTTGAAACCTCTTGTTTCCTGGAAGGGAAAAAAAAACAATACTTTAAATGGTTACAGCTTCCTAATTGGTGTATAAAGCTTATGAAATCCCCTGTAGATTTGTGGTGTATAAATTATGGATCAGCCAATATGAACTTTTTTTAAAAAAGGCAGGTTTGACTATATACTTTTGTCTGCAGTGATTTCATTCACACTCCCTCCAGAGACTCTGGCAGTAAATCTTTGGGTGTGGTCAATCCAGAGATGCACAAGAGATATGAAATGATGGGATCAACCTTAACTGTCACACCGCAACAACTGTTTTAAGGGGGTAGTAGATGCAACAACAGACAAGCATGGCATGACCTCTTCCTTACTGGTCACATGTCCAGTCATCCGTCAGGGGAGAGGTATGAAGCCATAGATGCACCCAACAGCAAAATCAACTTGGCTTTGATTGTCTATCAATAGGCCACTCAATTGTTCCAAGCTAGGTGGGAGCTATAAGCAGTATGCAGATGAGGACAGGCTTCCGCATACATATTCAAAGGTTGATGAGGTACTGCACATGCAAGTGGGTGATGTGCCTGTGATTCCTACCAGGCCCAGCAGCCAGGGCTGTGCTCACATAGCCCAGCATCAAATTAAACAGCAGCTGTATTCACCAGCTGTTCTGGGTGGATGGTTGGTTTTACTGTTCCCTACATGCCTCTCCCCAGCAACAGCCTCAAAGGCAGGGTGTACAACCAGTGAATTGGTCAGAAATATATGTGGTCCTACAGAATGATTGCATGTGGAAATGGCATCCTGAGTTGGACATTCACAATGAATTATTGAGTCTTTGGAGCACTGTGCTTGGACAATTCTCTTTCTCTTTCTCTCACTTTCTCTCTCTCTCTGTGTGCGTGCGTGCATGAATGCTGTTATATAGATAGCTTTCCCCCACTCACTGTAATACCTAATTGTTCTTCTTTTTTGTTCCTCTCAACCTACCAGTGTACCAGTTATGCATGCCAGGTAAAGGTAAAGGTACCCCTGACTGTTAGGTCCAGTCATGGACGACTCTGGGGTTGCGTGCTCATCTCGCTCTGTAGGCCAAGGAAACCGGCTTTTGTCCACAGCTTCCGGGTCATGTGGTCAGCATGACTAAGCTGCTTCTGGCAAACCAGAGCAGCACACGGAAATGCTGTTTACCTTCCCGCCAGAGCGGTACCTATTTATCTACTTGCACTTTGACGTGCTTTCGAAATGCTAGGTGGGCAGATGCATGCCAGAGGCACAGATAAATCACTTTGCTTAAAAGAAAAGGGGCAGTTGATCTATGTTAATAATGTTGCTGTAGTGTTTATGAGATATGAATAAGTAATACAAACAAAGACACTTCAATTACACAAATTTTTGCTGTTTTTCTTTGAACATATCCAAGGTTGAGCATTTACATCTTTCTAAGGTGGCACCTCCCATTATGAAATGGTACCCCAGATCAAATGCTTGATGAAAAACCAAACATACTTCATGTCTTGTTTCAGACACATCTCCCATTGATCACATGCATATTTGAACTGGAATTAATTGAACCTTTGGTGCAATTGAACATTTTAAAACAACAATGCCGAATCTGTGGCCCTCCAGAAGTTGCTGGACTACAACTCCCATCATCCCTGCCATTGGCCATGCTGCCTGTGGCTTATGGGAGCTGCATCACAGTAGCATCTGGATGGCTAGTGTTTTCCCTTGTACATCCTGTGGAAAAGAACTGTGTAATGATGAGTGTCAGTGCCCGTTCCTTCTGCTCTCATTCTTTGTCCACTGTTTGTATTCACATATTGTTAAGCCAACACAAATATACATGCCAGCCCTATAGCAACTCAACCTGTACAACAATAAGTTTCTCCACCTGTTATATAAGCAGTAAGAAAGGGGCAAGGTTTTAGTAGAATGGTATAGCCCTACTTTACTTTGTAGTGTGTTGCAGGTTTCTATTATCTCCAGAAGTCTTTTTTTTTTTTTAATGGTAAAATAAAATGCAATAGGCAAGCCCGTAAAATTACAGAATCACCTTGATCTCAGAGGACGGACTTTGATCTGAATGCAAAACTTGTAACTTTATGCCAGCGTTTATTAAAATTCGAGTTTATACTTAAATGTTGGATTAAAAATTTCCTCAACACCACCATTTAATGTTATTCAAAATATTACTTTCCCTTTGAAGTTGAATTATACTAAGCCAGAGGTAGTGCCATGTTTTAATTAAATGCCCAGAGCTACTGTGGTATCAAGGACTGCATTTTAAAATTATACCTATGTACACCTTCAAAGTGTTTTTCTTTCTTTCTTTTCCTGTCTCATTGAAGCAGGGCTTTCAATAAAGCAGCACTTTTATGGTCCCTGAGTCACAGTAAAGCAACTCCTTTGTATAGCCCAATTACCTCTTTCTACCATTTTACATGTTTTTTTCCTACCCTCCCACTGCATCAAATAGAGGTTCGTTTAAGGACAAAATGTGCCAGATGTTTCATGGTTTATTTTTCTCCTTAAAAAATGGTTTTCATTTTAAAGAAGGACAGGTAAATTGCTCCAATCACAGATGTGTTTCAGCATGTTACTCTTATACAGGTTTCAAGCTGAATCTAGGAGTAAGATTTTGTACCACTTATGTCATTGGGAATTTTAACCGTGCTTTTTAAAGGGTACACTTAAATGTACTATATTTTTGTTTGAAAGAACAGCAGCCAAGCAGGATCCTGATTGTGCATGGCAGTCCAGACCCACATTGAGGCCCAGTGCCAGTTTGCTGATAGAAATTGCCCTCCACCTATTTGCCCTCACATCTCTGGGGGGAAATGACAGCTAGGAAGATTTGGGTGGGAAGCAGTTGATGGAGGCCCCTGATTATGAAGGGCTGCTTTCCTTGAAAAATAGAAGTGACATCTTAAGCACTCTTAAAACTGTGCGATGGATGCTCAGTATACTTTGGTTCTTATAGCATTATGGGCTAAGAGGAGGGAGGGGTAATGTACACTATCCTGAGCTCCTTGGAGGTTGGTGGGATGCAAATGAAATTGATAAAAGTCTCACCATGCATGACAACATTGGTTAAAACTGCTGCTCAGACTGTGTTACTGGCCACATCGGGATAACCAGGGTGTACGGACAAGGCCTGATTGTCAAATAAGTATTTCCAGGTTCTAATAATTTCAGAGTGCACATGGATGTTATATGGCAATGTCCATATAACAGAAACCTGGCCAGAAGTCTACAAAATTCCTTGGTCTCTGCAGCAGCTTGCGATTTAAAAAAGGAGCGCTTTTGTCTCTCTGGAGAGAAGCAGTGCTATTGCTGCGTGCCTTTGGAGAGACTGAACTCACTCCTAGACCTGCATTTTCATTTTGCCTCTTCTAAGCAGCTGAGGAACACCACTCCCACCCCCTTTCTTTCCTCTGACTCCTTCCGCTGCCTTCAAAGCTGTTGAACTTTTACTTGTGGGAGAGTAAGAGTTCAGCCTTGTTGAGCTGCAGCCAAAGAGCAGGTCAGAGAGTTCGTTTCCCCTTCTCAGTCCTCCAGGTAGGCATTCATCCAGTTCGTCATCAAGAAGATCATTAAATTTTGTCTGCCCTGGATTCACTCAGGTGGACATCATCTGCCTGATGGAAGATATAAGGTTAATAAAGTCACCCCTCAATAATAAAATGCAGCTATGAATGCTGGCAGCAGTGAGGCTGCTTTTTAGTAACTGGGTGGAGTGCAGTAGCATCAGGTCTCTACAGAGCAGCTCATGGAAAACTGCTTGGATTCATCAATGCATCACTTACATTCTCAATGCATAGCAGGTTTTACTAATCAGGTACAGACAGTTACTATGTGAGGAGTTACTCCTTCTTTAAAATGTCCTTCATCGGCACATATATTTTTTTATAAGGTTGCTTAATTAGGAGTGGAAACAGAATCACAGGTTGTCTCCAGACCATTACCATTTTGTGGGAGGGATTCAAGTACATACCATAAATTATATTTGTGGGTTAAAGCACACTGTAACACCAGCACAACAAATTCACTTTTAAAAAAAGAATGGGACTTTTTTATGAATTTGAAAGGAACGGACAAATGCATTGAAAAGTGTGGGATGAATGGGTGGCTAATGGCAAGGTGTATAAACACGGCACAAGCAAATGCATGGCAACCATTCATTGTCTTATATCTGCCCCACAAACAAATCAGACCAAATGTTCACTAAGTACCAGTTTTGTGCAAAGGAAATCAGGATGAGTGCTCAATGAGCAGCTCATCTGAAGGAGCCTACAGACTTCTACTGCTATTGGGGGCCTGGGCACCCATAATTTTTGTTGTTGTGGGTGCTTGGCCTCCCTCTCCCTGCTGCTGCCACTGTGTGCCATGCACCACCCCTGACCACCACTGTGCCCAGCTCCATGCTGTCAACGCCAACCACCCACCACCCACCACTCTATGTCTTTAAAAAACTCCACGTATTCATTTTGATAAATACTCCCCATGCTGTTTAGTAATCCTTATGGTTTAAAACATTTTTGTGCCTCTAATCTTCTAGGTAAAGATTGTTGGCATTTTCAAGTAGTGAAGTTAGGAGTGGAGAACCTCAGACTTGGGGTACAAATTCAGCCCTCTAGCATCCTCTAAATTGCCCCGCTCCCCATTCTGCTCATCTTCAAGTAGTGAAGTTAGGAGTGGAGAACCTCAGACTTGGGGTACAAATTCAGCCCTCTAGCATCCTCTAAATTGCCCCGCTCCCCATTCTGCTCATCTTCCCTGAGTGCTTTTGCCTGGCTGAAAGATGGAAGAGTATGTGTGTTTGTGTGTGTGGAAACCTCTTAGCTTTGTGTGGCTGGAATGCAGCCTTCTGTACAACGGTTGCACCTGTCACACTGCTTCTGACCACTGAAAAATTGCTCAAGAGAATGTGGTCCTCATGGTAATAAATGTTCTCCAGCCCTGCCCTAAAGAGTTAAGATACTTGGTACCTTTCCCCTTCGGTTAGTGGAAGATTCTATAGAAATTCATGATTAGGTTCTCCTGCTGGACCATCTGACACATTCATCCTAGTTTTATGAGCAGAATGAAAAGGAACCTTGTCCATCTTCTACAATGCATGGAGCAAAACAGGTGTGGAAGACCTCCCTGTAACTGATGCTCATGATTCTTCGGATAGTTTTCTTAGAAAACATGCTTCTTTCTGGCAATGATTCACACTCAGGAAATTATTTCACACTTGAGACCTACAAGATCAAGGAACACACTGTTCTTGGAAGAGAGAAGAGTAGTGAAAATTTTAGAGGTAAGTGGCTTTAAGCTATTTTAATTGTTGCCTAATTTTGCCATGTAAACTGCATTGTAAATGTTTTTTGTTGAAAGGCAGTAAAAATATTGCGAATGAATGAATAACAGAGTCTTAAAAAACCCAGGAACCAAGAAAATAACTAAGTTGTGGTTCCTTCAATAATTGATTCTAAAGAAGTTATTTCCTGATAGAGTAATGTTTTATTTAACTTGTGCAGTTACATGTCAGGAGCCAAAGTCAGCTGTAGGTCAGCAATAAAAGCAATAAAAGAACACCGGTGTCAGCAAAGTTAACTCTTTATTCAAAAAAACTAAAAGTGTGCAGGCCTAGGGATGCCAGCAACTCCTCTCAGTAGGTCTTGCAGTTGCAAAGACTGAAGGACTCTACCTTCCCATCCTCTCCAGGGTTTTTTCCAAGCAAGTGGAGACTGTGTCTGTGCACAACTAATATCTCCTCTGCTCTTTTCATTTCTCTGTGTGTTCTAGGAGACCAGGAGGAAGGGGAGCTGGTCGCAGAAGGAGAGGGAGATGCCCTGGCTTCTTCACCAGCCTGCCTCGTCTCTGGCCCCCTCATTTCCAGCCTCCACTTCTGCCTCTGATTCTGGACTGCTCTCTGCCACAGACTCTTCCTGTTCACTAAACCCTGTTGCCTCTTTAGCTTCCAACACCTCCTCCTCCCAGTCTGCTCCCTCTCCTACCTCTCATCACTCACTGTTGTCCTACCACCAATTCCCTGGCTCTGAGCTTTCTCGCCTTAGGGGTTCCCCAGCTGGTTGCCTCCCACGAACTCCTCTGCATCCAGTCTATCCATGACATTACATTAGTTATATTCACTTACAACAGGCAAAGGCAAACTCGGCCCTCCAGTTGTTTTGGGACTACAACTCCCATCATCCCTAGCTAACAGGACCAGTGGTCAGGGATGATGGGAATTGTAGTTTCAAAAACATCTGGAGGGTCAAGTTTGGAGATGCCTAACTTACAGCTTTACAAAACTTAGATCCTGATTAGTTCTCATATCAATGTATTTACAAAACTAATTAGCAGCCTTGGCTGTTTTAAATGGAGTAAACCTATTCTAATAATTAAATAACATGCAAGGAAAAGAACAAAAAAATTCCCCGCTTTTCATTATACTAAAGAAAGCATGAGGTCACCGGGTGACATCATGAGGCTGTAAGGCTTTAAGGATAAAAAGAAGAGAGGAAGAATCATGTATTTCACCTCAAGCTCCTTGGAGCAAATGTGGAGTATAAAGGTCAGTTGTCTTTGGACACTGGTCATGATTTTTAAAAGTTATATAGATGTATGTGCAATGAGACCTCTATTTTCAAACAGAAACCCCCAAACTACAAGAATTTTCAAAAGCAGGTTTGAAAGCCTTGCTGCCCCGCACAACCCCCAAAGCAGAATGCTAAATCAGCCGCTACTTATTATGCTTAATACCAAATGTGCAAAATAGAAACCCAAATAGCTAGTTAAGACTACAACTGTGATACATTTTTTAAGCTATCTATGTATTCAGGCTATGATCCTAAACACATTTCTTTGGAAATTAGTTCCACAGAAATCAGTTTCCAGATACATGTGTTTAGGATCAGTGTGCTAAAATAATGATGATGATTTAATGACTTCACTCTTCAGTAGTTGACCACCATTATTTATTACCTTGTACATCCCAAATTGATAGCTATGGTCAGCTGACAGGAAAATATGCCAAATCCCAGACCACATCTGAAATTGTGTTTTGAGCAGCGTCAACATTTACTTGGTCCCTAAGATTATACTCTTGCTTATCAACAGCCAAATTTTCATAGCAGATGTGACCATTATTTAAGACCCTTCATATTTGCCAAAATGCACATTTGGCGGAAACCTGCCTGTGGGATTGCTGCAATTGGGGGCTGGGCTGGGGAATCTGAAGCAGAGGTATACTGTGCAACTATAGGGGTTTTCTCTTTTATATTTACTCTGATTTTCCTTGGTTTTGAATTCTTCTTTCTCAATAGGTTTTTTTAAAAGCAGTAGAATACTGCAGTTACAAGATTGGCACCATCTAAAATTATTGTTAATGAGGGGAAATGAAAATATGTATTAAGTGGACGGGGGACAACAACAATTATTATTATTATTATTATTATTATTATTATTTATTTATTTATACCCCACCCATCTGGCTGGGCCTCCCCAGCCACTCTGGGCGGCTTCCATAGAAACCAAAAATACAGTAAAATATCACATGTTAAAAACTTCCCTGAACAGGGCTGCCTTAAGATGTCTTCTGAATGTCAGGTAGTTGTTTATCACTTTGACATCTGCTGGAGCATTTGAAAATGCTGAAGAGAATAAATGCCAGCTGACTTTATCCTTGAATAGATTATATATATATATTGCAAATTTATTTCATAGGGAAGGAGGTATATTATATGTTTTGCTAAATAGTCTTAAATGTATCTACTCAAGTCGGGGGGGGGGGGATACATCACCAGCAGTCAGAGAATTAAACTCCCATTTCCCAGTCTTTTGTATAGTACAAGTAGTAAATTCAGCCTCCTCAGCCTGAAAACACTTGCACAGAATTAATTTGTTTTCAAATCATTAATACAGTTTTTTATTTAAATGTATAGAATTGGGGTTAGAAGACATAAGCACAGATGAACTAGTTTGTTACTTCACATGTTCTGTAGCTGAACTTTGATGACAGCCAATGAGGTGTAGCAGCTAAACTGATCATCCTCAGATTGGGAAACCCAGGTTCAAATACCAATTCATTGACAAAGCTAATTAGAAAAGGCAACCTTGGGCAACTGAACAGTGAGGGCCCATACATAAGCATGGCTGACACTACCTGCTGTTTATCTCCTCCCAGAATTGTCTCTTGGAGAGTTCTGAGGACTGAAGGATTAATCCTGAAAACACATTAACAAAGGAGAAAGCTGTATTGAACATGGTGGAAGTTGAGCAAACATGTATAGGATTCACATTGCGGGTTGCTTCTTTTCTTCCTTCTGCCCTTCCCATTTTACTTTTCATATTAAAATCATTATTTTAAACTGTGAACCACTTCAAGGGCATTGGAAGAATGGTGGTATATCAACAAAGTAACTCAGCCAAGCCTACCACTCGAGGTTGTTATAAGGTGAAGAATAAGTCCAGGGTTCTTTGTTTGTTTGTTTGTTGCTTTTAAAACAGATATTTCATTACCAACTTCTGTGGCTAAGTGCTAGTGAATCCTGGCACCAATTTAGGCTGCAATCCTAAATGCACATTTTAGAGAAGAAGTGTCATTGAACACCCTGGGACTTCCTTCCCAGTAAAAATGCATAGCTACATGCTATTAAAAAGTGGTAGCAAGGCAGGGCAGGGAGATTTGAAAGTTATATTATGAACAGACTGGAATCTCACACTCCGTAAATCCATTGCAAAGCCTTAAACGTGCAGCATTTAACTGCAGAATTGCACTCAGCAAACACCAGGTGCAACCTAGCCAACAGGAAACTTAGGGATGTTCTCTCTTTTCTGCTGAACTCACTGAGGCTTAACTTTGGCTCTCCGCAGAAGTCATAAAGCATTTGGACACCTGAAAGTACTTTATATAATATTCATTTAACAATCCTCCTGACTGCTTAATTTTCCTCACAATTGCTTACAGTGAATACAAAGAGGTGGCTAAGCCTCATTATGCATTTGGCTTGGCTCATTAGGTCGGTCCAAAGTTTGCTTTCTCTGGCTCAATTTCCCAAGTGTTTTGCATTAGGCAAAGAATTCCATACTTTGCATCCATCCACCGGTTTGTTTAAGAATTCATTTCAATTGCTTTTCCTTTGTCTGTGGTCATTCTCATGAAGAAAATGGAAATGCCATTCCTTGATAAGTCAAGCAAACCAATATCTTACACCTGACAGTGGCAAGTTGATATTATCTCTTGAAGACCCTTCCCTTGGGGTGCTTAAATGCTCTGACAATGGGGTCCATCAACAGCTGATTGCACCAGGTTAATTCTGTAAACGTGAGACAAGAGAAGTGATTGCATGGCATCCTTCTCCTATCTGGTGCCTCTCCAGATGTTTTGGACTACAACTCCCATCATCCCCGACCATTAGCTGTACTGGGTGGGGCTGGTGGGACAACTGGAGGATAGCAGGCATACCCACCAACAAACTTACCTCTGGATCCGACACATCAAAATGCTGGGGGTGGAAGCGACAGTGAGGAGTGGTGGCAGCAGTGCCACATCTCTCCTCTACAGGTCTACAGTGCACTAGGGAGCTGTGGAGGCTGCTTCCTTGGTGCCAGCCCAGCACTGCCAGGTCTCAGCTCCACTCCCAGGTCAGGCCTGATTTGGAGGCGGAAGCAGTGGAGAGGAGGAGAAGCCGTGGTGGCAACACAACTGCACTTTTCCACTGCTGGGCTCCGGAACACAAGGGAAGTGAGGACAACCCCTACGGGGACATCATCTGCACAGGGTAAGCCATGTTGGCAGCTCCTGCAATGGGTGTACCAGAGTTGCTGGTTCTGGCACATAACTGGGGGCTGAGCTTCAGTGGTGGCAGCCTTCCCTCTTCTGCCTGCTCTCCAGCAGCCACTACAGTGGTACCTTGGGTTAAGAACTTAATTCGTTCTGGAGGTCTGTTCTTAACCTGAAACTGTTCTGCTGTCGCGCAATTTCTGTTCTCATCCTAAAGCAAAGTTCTTAACCTGAGGTACTATTTCTGGGTTAGCAGAGTCTGTAGCCTGAAGCATCTGTAACCCGAGGTACCACTGTATAAGCTGCCAAAGGGAGGAGGCCGGCAGCAGTGGCTATGGAGAGGCTCATTCGGCTAATCCTCCTCCCCGAGCTTGGTGGTGGTGATTAGGGGTGGAAAGAAGCAGCACATTCCTGGATTGAAATGGAAGCTGGGAAGGGTTCTGTGAATCCAGGATGTCCCGCTAAAATCGGGGCAGTTGGAAGGCATGAGCAGGTTCAGGAAGGCTATCATGTGGCAAATTGTGTGCAGGTAATCACAGCACACAGCAAACAGGCTGCAAGTCTGTACCCGCTTACCTGGGATCAAGTTTTATTGAACTTTGTGGAACTTACTTTAGAGTAGACATGCACAGGAATGCACTATTAGTCCATGAAAACTGTGTTTTCAGAATGCAAATAGCAACAAAATGAACAAAATGAGTATGGAAGGAATGTCTTCCTATTCTAGCCGAGAACAGTGTCCTCTAGATTTCTGATATCCGTAGAATGCCTGGCACCTCAATAGTCAACGTTTTTGAGAAAACTATCTGTAGTTCTACGACAGCAGTATAATGTAATAGAACAGGAAGTCACACTGTTACAGCTGTTGGCATTTCAGCCCCATCCTGGAACACCCAATTTCGGGGCAGCAAATTTTTGAACAGGGACAATTTACTTTTGTTTCATTTGGACTGGATGTAGCAGGATGTCTGATGCAGTTCCAGAAATCCCTGGTTCATGCTTTATAACTTAAATACCTTGTGCAAACTGCTTCTGCTTGTTCCTTTCCTGAATGTTTTCATTTTGCATAATTTTAGGAATGAAGTGAAAAATAATAGTCAATATTAATGCTGCCATAGTTATTTCCAGTGATTATTAATTTTAAGACTTGCACTTTATAGCAATATTAAAGTGATTATATATATCTATATAGATATATAGATAGATAGATAATTCAATCTTATATTTCTGCAGTATAGCATTTATATAAGTGATATTGTTGACAACACCTGTTCTGAATCTTTGTTCGTATGGATGTTGCTGCTGGCTGCAATTTTTTGCATAATAACCTATTTTCATTCAATCATCTGTTGAGATACTATTGCTTCCTCTACTCATTTCTGCTGATTTCTACTGTGTCCTTCAAATTTTACATAAACCATGACCTTGCTAGGTTACCTTAAACAAGAGAAATAAGTGCTGTTCTCAGGAGTATTCTTCAGAGAGTGAACGTGACTGCTCCCATGTGGACTTGAAGGGGTTGAAGTGATGACAAGGTTCTTTCTTTCTTTCGATAAAAAAAGAAAAATGTGAAGGACCTCAGTCATATTATATTCATTTTCAGGGCTGGATTAAGACATGCAGAGTGCCTGAAAGATGTCATATTCATCTGGCCCCAAAGCTTTTACCAAAAACTGTGTATTCTTATGTACTTGAGTAAAATTTGAAATTCTTTTTCGTAGCTTACTTGGCTTGTGTATAAATCTGGCACTGCTCATCTTATGTTTTAAGCTAACATCTCCATTTCTTGAAAAGTCTTAAAAAATCTGACTGTTGACTAAAGATTAATACAAATTTCAGGAAGCTTTTTTACCCTACCTACCCCCCTCCCAAAAAAACCCACCTTACTAAGCATTAGCTGCGATCAAGTCTCATTCAAGGTCACAGCGACCTTGTTTTGCCAAGCTAGTTCCACTATCAAAGCAACATTCTTATCCCCATAATGTAAAACATATAGACTGCATTCTGGCCTTAATCTGTCTTGGGGTTTTTTAAACGGGTCCTAGGTTTGAGAGCTATTGGAAGCCATGAATAAATTGTGAACATTACCTCAGATATGGCTCATAGCTCTGGAGTGAAAGGCTCATTTTTTCAGAGAATGAAGACTTGTGAAAGGCAAAGTGAAGGGGTCTTCCAGCCACCTGCTTGCAGCACATTCATCAAGTTATAATATACACTGTTTTGGGGTGGGGGAAAGCTGACCATATGAAGTCAATATCCCGACTAGACTTTGTCTCATTTGGGTAGGACAAAGAGAATACGCTCAACTCTTGGCAAGTAGCAGCCGCCTTTACAACCTACATATATAAATATTGCCTAGCCATGCATGGGCCTAAAGTTAACTGGATCCACAAAACAGTTTACATATTTTCCTTGGCATTAAGCATCTTGTTCCACACTTCCATGTATAATCAAATACAGTATTCACATTTAGAAAAACACATGCTCACTCCTGTCCAGATCCCATCTTTTAAGTTTTATATAAATAAAGCCTGGTGTTTAGTTTGAAATCGAAATCAGAATTCCTGTTAATATTAATCCAAAGTGTGTTCTTGGAACAACAGAATGGAAAACTGGAATAAAATCTTCATAATTCAGAATTGGGGATCTTTGGCTGTGATCTGCATCCACTATCCCTTTTCAAAATGGCTTTGGGGTGTGTTTACATATTAAGATTTGGATGTGCCTTTCTCTAAACCATCATTTGCCATTCTGAATATCACCAGTAATGAAATAATGTTCACATGACAATCATACATAACTTTTCTTTTAGCACACACAGATGTAATTCTAGGCAACTGTTAGTTCTGCAAATATACCTTCTGGGGGCACCATGAATACCTAATATGAAAAACAGAATAGAGCAACTTATCTGGGAATCCAGGCATTGACAAATTTAACAGTCATTTCAAAAAATAAAATAAATATCTGTAATGTACAGTCTGTCATTTTGTGGGAGGAAATCATACATAAGGGTTTTGTTGTCATTGGTGAAGCTGTTATTGAGCTGCTCTCAAGACTAGCAATAGAAAAGTCAGGATAAGATTACAGTCTTAAGTTTTCAGGGTAGGTGGGTGGGTAGGCTTTGTATACAGTCAAACCTTGGTTCCCGAATGGCTTAGTTGCTGAACAAATTGGCTCATGAACGCCGCAAACCCGGAAGTAAGTGTTCTGGTCAGTACTGGATTTACGTATGAGCTAAACAAGCTATAGCTTAGGGCCCCACTCTCTTGGGGCCCCCCCAAAAAAAAATTAAAGGAAGAAGAAAAACTGGATGTACATTTCCAAAATATAAGATAAAAAAACAAATAAAATAAAACCGACACACAGCAACAGTGTTTGGTGTTGTGTAGGCTCCTACTTGTTATGTGCAAATGGCTTTAGATACCTTTTTGGTCCCCAAATTACCATATAGCCTATATTCAACACAAAAAACAGCGACAATTTGTTGTTGACAAATGACAGCTGGACATTACCTTCAGTAGCTTAGGGCCTCATCAAACCTAAATCTGGCCCTGGGTCTGGTTTTTAAACATTTTTTGGAAGCCAAATATCTGACGCAGCTTCCGCTTGAGTGCAGGAAGCTCCTGCAGCCAATCGGAAGCTGCGCCTTGGTTTTTGAACAGTTTCAGGAGTCAAATAGACTCCCAGAATGGATTAAGTTCAAGAACCAAGGTACGACTGTAGTTACTCCAGTTTCATGGTATAATTTTGAGAGATAGGAACATATTGCAGCTTTTGAGTTATTTGATTACACCATGGTAGCATAAGGAAATAATATAATGTTCTATCTCTGGGCAGAGCAACTACACAAAAATGATGGTTGAGCTTTTTGCTGAGAAGTAGTGTAATAATCCCCAAATGAAGAATGAACTCAGCGTTAAATACCTGCTGCTGGGTTTTGGAATCATTTTAGCATTCAAATTTTGGTGCCAGTATATCCTAAAGTATTTGACTTCTTTTAAAAAAAAATCCTAGCAAGCGAGCAAACAAAGAGGAAAATCCTTACAGCAGGAGCTGGATGAAAACAGCCGCTTCTTTGTAAATCTTAAATGAGGTATTTCCAGGCTTGATCTGCATGGTGTTGCAACAGCCAAGTTTACAAGCCAGTAGGTCAAAACATAGGCATAAAGGAAAATGAAGAGTGGGGTAAACGTAAAACCCTCCAACTCCAAATACCATTTGAAACCCAGGTTTAATTCACACAGACCTACCTTTAAAAAAAACAAAAACCAATTTCCCATGCATTGCAGATATAACTTGTTAAGCCTAACAAGCCTAACTGGCATCTCAGCAATATGTGAACAGATGGTCCTAGTTTTAGAAGTGCCTGGAGGCTCAAAGTTGATACAAGAGTATTTATTTCACCATAGAAGAGGCAGCAAATGAGGGTCTATTACCAGTCTCCTTTTTGCTCCTGTAACTTTACTTTGCTAAGGAGTTTTTTAGAACCTTACATACTAAACACATTGAGATGTTGAAGCCAAGCAAAGTCATAAGGTAAAGGTAAAGGGACCCCTGAGCATTAGGTCCAGTCGTGGCCGACTCTAGGGTTGCGGCACTCATCTTGCTTTATTGGCCAAGGGAGCCGGCGTACAGCTTCCAGGTCATGTGGCCGCTTCTGGCGAACCAGAGCAGCGCACGGAAACGCCGTTTACCTTCCCGCCAGAGCGGTACCTATTTATCTACTTGCACTTTGACATGCTTTCAAACTGCTAGGTTGGCAGGAGCAGGGACCGAGCAGCGGGAGCTCACCCCGTCGCAGGGATTTGAACCACCAACCTTCTGATCAGCAAGTCCTAGGCTCTGTGGTTTAACCCACAGCGCCACCCGTGTCCCGAAGCAAAGTCATATCTTTATATAAAAGAAACCCTTCTATGAGCACACTGTGGGACTTTCATTGGTTGAAAAGTGTCTCTGGAATTGAAATTGTGCAGAAAATTCACATACACACAATTTTGTATTAAACACAGCCCAAGATTATTGTACCTTTGAGCAATGTATTATTTTGCTGAATAATCATTTTGAATTCCTCCCCCCAGTATTTAGTTCCTTTGAATTATGGGTACTGAGTTATGGGCACTTCAACAGAAAAACTAAGACAATATTCTGTTATATTGTCACTTAAAATGAGTTATATAAATCACACATGGTTGTTTAGAGAGCAGTTTAACTATCAACATTCAGCTTAATTACGGAATTCAGTGATTACAGCTTAGTATAGTAATCACAGAAGTTGGGGGCAAAATACACACAGCCCTTTCAGAGAATAGTATTCTCCAAAAATGACAAACCCTGGTATACTGGATCTTCAAAAGATTTTTTTCAGCGAGCTGCTTCCAACAATATGACTTTCTTACACAGGGCTGTTCCTACAAACCATTCATGTGAAGGAAAAAATTCAGAATGTTCCAAGGATATAGACATCAAATCAAAAAGAAATACATTGTGAATCTAGGGGTGGCTTGGCATACTCCTGTCTGACTTGAGAAGAAGCAGGTGTATATTTTTTTCCCAACATGAAAATTGTACTAATGGGAATATTTTGCAATAGCACTCAACTGAATGAAAATCATGTGTGAGGTAAACTTAAGGAAGCAAGACTTTTAAATCACAAATGGGCATGATCCAAAATCCAGGGAAGTCAACCGAAAAACTGCACTTTGACTTGCTCTGGGCTTTGGATCAAACCCAACAGTGAATTATTGTAAATTTCAATTGTGCTTTGCATATGAAGGCTATTGTCAAACCAGCTTTTGTCAAGCTATGAAATGAAATCCCACAAAGGCCATTGGGAGAGTTGTGTGGGATTTGTGGCTTCCACATCTGAAGCTGGAGAATGAGATTGCTGTAACAGATGAACGAAATCTCCAGAGCAGAGCCAAAATGGAAATTTCAATAAACTGCTCTTGGAGAATATAAGTTAATGGAATCCTTGTAAAACTGAATCAACTGAAGGGCATGTGCACTGTGTATTCAACTGCAGACATAGCTTTAATTTTATTTTGTGCCTTGACTCTATTTATCGCCTATATTGCTGCTGCTGTTCAAAGCTTGCATAAATGTAACACCACAGGTTGTGCTGACAATAACATGGGCATTTACAAATAGCAGAAACTGGATAAAGCATGGCATCATTGTTACACTCATATACCTTCAGCCCAAATCTGATCAAATAGGCACAACAATTATACAATTATAAAGTATTTTCATCTTTTCCACATAAAAATTCTGTGTTACCATGTGATGTTACCTCCATGACACAACCATCTTTGCCTGGCAAGTTCTGCATTTTTTTGAGCACTTATTTATTTATGAAAAATATTTATATACCACTATTTCTTTAAAAAATCAGAGCAGTTTACAACAATCATACCTAAAACCATATCATAAAAACCATATTTAAAAAATTGAAGACCAGAGATCAACTATCACAGAAGGATATAAAGACAGGATATTTTTGACCAGTTGGCAACTCATATCATGACATTTCTGTTCTCATGAACATTTCTTCTCCAGCTCCTTCATTCAAAGCCACCGAAAGATCTTATCAAACTTCCCCTATCTTTAATATCCCTTACATCAAGAACTGCCCCTCGGAATACCTTTATGGTGCCAAAACTCTTACTTTCTTCACAACTCATAATTTTCATGAAGTCTTTACCAGCAAAACCTCTTAAACCCTACTGGGGATTGATAGATAAGCTTATTTTCATTCTATTTCAATCATAAAACCATCTCATTCCATTCTCAGGGGGTGCTTTTTGAAACATGGGAATTGGTATTTAAAATATACACATTTTTGTATATGCTTTCTGTAAAATACACATTTTATATGCATTTCCCCCATGAAATATGCATTTTTATGTGCTTCATGTGCACTACAAAATTCAGAGAAGTTCACAATCAATTGGTAACCATGTTCTGATTTACATATACATCCAGGAACTGCAAATTACAATGGATCACTTTAAAATGTTAAGTGAACAAATCTCCCCTCCGACCCTAGTCCCTACACCAGGACTGTAGTCCTCTGGAGTACAGTCCCCATTACCTTTGACCATTGTCCATACTGGTTGGGGTTGACGAAAGCTGAATTCCATCCACATGTGGAGGATCATAGGTTCCTCAACTCTGCCCTGCTCCCTACAGTAACCAACTCTAAGCACAGGAAAATGAAATACGTGTGTAAGCTTCCCCTTCTTACTCCTACCTCTAGCCCCATCCTCTTTCTGTGCCACTCCCCTGTGCCAAATTTTAGATTGTTATCCTCTTAACGTAGGAACCTGTCCTCTTGTAATAGGTAAAGCATCATCCACACTGATGTTGTTATATTGTCATCCTGCTTAGAAGGCTTGGAGGACCTGTTAAAAGTCTGCAGTGTCTGTCCATTGCCTGCCTGCCTGGCCTAGCATCTGGGGTAAACACCACATAAGGCGCTGAGACCACCACAGTCTTCCAGAAGGGAGAGGAATGTTTAATCTGTTCCTCTCAGCCTTAAAACACTTGGAATAGAAGTGTGGGGCTGATTGGGAGGTGGCTGCCCTATTAACACATACTCTGACTATAAACCATTTGTTCCAGAATCACAGAGCCAGGAGGTCTGCATATGTTGGAATTTTTATAAGGGTTGTGTTCTTGTGGTGGGATATTTCTAGATGCACATGGCAATTTAACAGATAAAGCATAAATTGGGATACGTGTGTCACTTTAAATAAACTAAGTACTGTGGTAGGGATAAATCTTCCAAGTGTTGGCTTCTTTGTAAATTCTGTTACGTTTCTTTAAACACCTGAACAGAAATAGACTTCCTCGCTGATGAATGAGGCTATTGTATATGTTAATCCTCTGTAGTTTTCTTAAAATAATCTAAATGTCTATTAGCCTTGGCTGTAAAATGATGTGTGAATCCAATAGTAACCTCATGCAGATAATTCTTTTTCCATGAGAAAATGATTCACTGCGGCTTTTAACTGCTTGTGCTGTATGTAGTTCCACAACCATGTAGAAGTACTTATTCCAAAAACATGCCCATGCTTAAATGGTTTGCTCTGGATTAAGTTATGCAAAAGAGGCACATTGTTTTGTCACCGCTAAAAAAGAATTAGACACTGCAGTCTTTTAATAACCCTGTCACATTTCTTGCTATATCATTTGCCCAATGTTTACATTCCCGCATTTCAAAGCTACTCTTCAAAATAAAGCTTCATCTTTAAATACTTTATGGCTTGCATTTCATTTTTCAGTGAATATTTAGAACACACACACACGGCTCAAGATGCTCTTCCTCAGAGCCTGCAAACTCCAAGAATGGTCTTGATGGAGCAGAGCAGACTCCATCTAATCTGTTTGCAGCAAAAGCACCTGAGGCGCTCACAAGAACCCAGAGAAGCTGATGCCTTTCTCTGTCATTTATCCCTATAATTAGGTATTCAAAGCTATAATTCAGCAATTGGATATTCAAAGCTATAATTCAGCAATGGAGAGCCTCTGGTCTACAGGCCTACTGAGACCCCACAGGGGTCTAATGTCAAATGTGGGGCAAGTCTGACTTCTTGGGGTGATCCCTTGGCATGGAATGCCCTATGAAGTGACAACTGACTGACGGCAGACAAGGCTGAGCATTCTCTGGGCTAGCAGCCACCCAGGAATGCCTGGCTATAAGAGGTGTGTTTTTATCAACAATTTGAATGTTTTCATAGAAACACAGAATTGTAGAATTGGAAGGGCATTATCAGCACCACGCTCTAGCCAATAGACATATAGAAGCTACATGTGGTTTACGTATTCTTTTTAGCAATTGTTGATTTGGATCATCTTCCAAATATACTTGTTTTTAACTGTTTTTATCAACAATTTTAATGCTTTGTTTTATATATTCTTGTAACCTGCTTGGAGAGGGTGTTTTTCCCCCTACAATCAAGCAATAAATGACTTTTGTTAAACTAAAAGAAGGAGAAGGAGAGAAAGAGAGGAAGAGGAAGAGGAAGAGGAAGAGGGAGAGGGAGAGGGAGAGAGAGAGAGAGAGAGAGAGAGAGAGAGAGAAAGAAAGAAAGAAAGAAAGAAAGAAAGACCAGGGATGTCTGGTGCTCCTTGGAACTGGTAGGTTGGAAGGCAGAAAGACCAAGAGGAGGTCAAGCCAGAGAGAGCAACAGGCAGAGACAACTAATTCTACTTTACTCTCCATCTTCTTCCCTTCTGAGTACTATAAGGGCAACACTGAGACTAAGGAAAGGAAGTTTACAGGGAGAACAACCTACACACATATTTTTTTCTTAATGCATGCTGTAAAAGTCAGAAGAAAATGTGCTGTAATGAAACCCTCACCTTTACCAGCATTCTCCTTCAACAATGACCCCTTAATACATATGGACATATCATGCACATTAAATCCTTCAGCAAGCATCCTGTTTTTCTATTTGCATTTCTGGCTAAGGCTGCAGAGACTGGGCAGAACCTTTCCTTTTGCCCATAGCCAATCTTATTTGCAGCGTCCTAGAGAAGCTGGACATTCTGCCCATGGCTGTATACTGGTGAAACATTTCCCTTTGGGTGTGAGCTTTTTGGAGCTCTGTGAGTTGCTACTGTGCAGCAGAAAGTTGTCCAATTTAGTTTCATTTGACACACTAAATGCCCCAGTGTGTTCCAATTTGGTTATTCTGAAGTTGGAATCTATCCTTGACATTAATTGGTGTAAACACGTCTGTCAGGCGGCAAAAGTATTGGGTTGGTTTTGGGTTTTTCCCCCACAAGAGCTTTGTTCTAGAAGAGCAAACATTTGAGAGAATTGCCTTTACACCTGCCTGTCAACTAGGTGTGCTTACATGACTGAGGCCTACCCATTGCATTTGACTGGGCTTGATACATAAGGGCAGAGCAGGCACATTTCACAACACATGGTTAGTCATTCATTCATTCATACCCCACCAATCCGGCTGGGTTTCCCCAGCCACTGTGGGCAGCTCCCAAAAGAATATTAATAATAAAAAAGTGATAAAACATCAAACATTAAAAACTTCCCTAAACAGGGCTGCCTTCAGATGTCTTCTAAAACTCAGATACTTGTTTATTTCCATGACTTCTGATGGGAGGGTGTTCCACAAGGTGGGCACCACTACCAAGAACACCCTCTCCCTGGTTCCCTGTAACCTCACGTCTTGCAGTGAGGGAACTCCCAGAAGGCCCTCAGAGCTGGACCTCGGTGTCTGGGCTGAATGATGGGGGTAGAGATGCTGCTTCAGGTATACTGGGCTGAGGCCATTTAGGGCTTTAACTGTCAGCACCAACACTTTGAATTGTGCTCAGAAATGTACGTTAAGGGACTGTGAAGACTTCTCATCAGAAAACTGGTTAGGCAGCATGGGCAATATCCAACTACCTTAACTTTCCCCCTCACAACAAAAAAAAATTCCTTCCAGTAGCACCTTAAAGACCAACTAAGTTAGTTCTTGGTATGAGCTTTCGTGTGCATGCACACTTCTTCAGATACACGTGTATCTGAAGAAGTGTGCATGCACACGAAAGCTCATACCAAGAACTAACTTAGTTGGTCTTTAAGGTGCTACTGGAAGGAATTTTTTTTGTTTTGACTATGGCAGACCAACACGGCTACCTATCTGTAACTTTCCCCCTCACGTCTCTCTGCACACACCCTCCCCAAATCTGTTCCAGGGGGTTAAGAGAAACCCGAGAACAGATTTTTTTTTTTTTAAAAAAAATGCTTTTCGAGATGTTCAGTTCCAATAGTCAAGATCTTATTTCAGCAGTCAGGCTGCTAATCCCAGTATACTACATCACGATGCAACTCTGCTGTCTAGAATTTTCTCTTAATTCTACTGGATCCAATTTTAACAATGTTTCATTAACGATGTGCGTGATGCTTTTTGAAGCAAAGCGGGGATGGATATGCCATTGAATTTTCTGCCCTTGTGCTATTTTACAATTACCTTGCTCCAAAACACTGACTGTAATCCACCATGTCTGTTGATTTTAAATCAAGCTACACCTGGTAAAATTTCCCCTTCTCTAAAACACGTGAAGGTAGTGAAGCCTTGCCTGGGTCTATAGCCTGCACGCAACTAGTTATATTGTCATTCCATACCAGAGGTCACTCAAAGGCTAAAATGATCTCTTGGAACCAACGTCTCAACACACTCCTAAATCCCATCCCACACACATTCCTTTCATTAGTATGGCAGAGATCCTAAGTGCATGTGTTTGTGCCATTGCATTTACTAGTATTTACTTCCAAGAAGATGGGGTTAGGTTTATGGTATAAACTTTAGACTATAAAGTGTATTCTTTACATGCTTACTGAGGACTTAACATTATTCCAGCAGGCTTTTTAACGGAACTCTGATTTTATAGTTTTAACTCATTTCTAGCCTTTTAAAAAACTCATTCTTGTTGTATTGGGTCTCCTGCATATTGCTTAGAGACAACTGTGATTAAGCCCTATACAATTTGTTAAAGTGAAGTCTGCAAGCAGAGAAAAGTTCCCCGTCCATGCCCCCTCCCTTCTAAAATTGTACTTTGACCTATGTCAGATCTACCCTAGCTAATGGTTAAATGAAATGCTCAACTACTGCATTCTTGCCAGCAATTCCTATCTTACAGAAGCCTTCCTAAGATAGTAGAGCTTTATGCCTCCTAGCCATACCTCTTCACTCATTCGACTTTTGTTGAGTTTCATAACTATTTTTATAGATCTCCCCAGCTCGCCCCCCTCGGATATATATCTGTGGGAACTCTTTATTTGCTATGCTAAAGCAAAATCAACTTTCCTCTGAACCGAACACCCATCTAGCCGGAAAGCTGGGATGTTGTTGAGACAGTCATAAATGTGCTGAAGCTTATTTTTGCAAGACTTCTGCATGTTTAAAATTCCCTTCCTGGGCGACTAGGATAACAATTAACACAGTCAAGAAGGGACACTAAATCATTTGCCTTGATATAATCTGCCAGAGAGCTTCTGGTTTCTGACACAAAGGATTCTATTTTTCATTGTATTCCTTGTAACCCAAATAATAACTCCTAACAGCAAGAAGCTGTTTTACTGTAGTCCCTGCCTTATCCAGGGGCTTCCACTGAAATAGTGGATTATATTAGGAGAATGACAGCGGTGCTAAGAACATTTACTAATATGTAAACTTCATGGGGCTTACTTCTGAGTAAGAAAAGACAGAGAATGGTTTTATAATGCCCTTTATACAAAGCAGCTCATTTTTCTTTTGGCAAAATTGTGGCTTTTTCATCTTCTTCTTCACGCTTGAACATAAAGCAGCCCTGCATTTTTTCAGTACAGTAATTTACAGATATTACACATTAACAATGAAGTTTGTGAACTTTTTTTTTATCACTGACATTCCTTATCCGCCATCCTAAAAGCAGAGCGGGAAGCAGGATCTGGAAAGCTTCACACCCCCTGGTCCATTTTGACTGTTGGGTGATAGAGGTTATAAAACTATTCATGTTATAGAGAAAATGGACATGCAGTGGAACCTCAGTTCTCGAATGTCTCTCTTGATGAACGATTCAGAACCCAAACACCCCAAACCCAGAAGTAATTGCTTCTGTTTTTGAACATGCCTCGGAAGTCGAACAGCTTATGAGGTGCGTTTCTTCATTTTATTTTCAATGGATTTTGCCAAGTGCCCATTGATCTTCAGTTTTCAAATGTTAAGGAAGTCGAACGGTCTTCCGAAATGGATTACGTTCGAAAACCAAGGTTCCACTGTAGTTGCTGTAGAATCTGATACCACAATACATCATAACTGACACCAGCTTGGACAGTGTTAAATTAGACAAATTAAGACAAATTCTACGGGACGCAGGTGGCGCTGTGGGTTAAAGCCTCAGCGCCTAGGGCTTGCCGATCGAAAGGTCGGCGGTTCGAATCCCTGCGGCGGGGTGCGCTCCCGCTGCTCGGTCCCAGCGCCTGCCAACCTAGCAGTTCGAAAGCACCTCCGGGTGCAAGTAGATAAATAGGGACCGCTTACCAGCGGGAAGGTAAACGGCGTTTCCGTGTGCGGCTCTGGCTCTGGCTCTGGCTCTGGCTCTGGCTCTGGCTCTGGCTCTGGCTCTGGCTCTGGCTCTGGCCAGAGCAGCGATGTCACGCTGGCCACGTGACCCGGAAGTGTCTCCGGACAGCGCTGGCTCCTGGCCTCTTAAGTGAGATGGGCGCACAACCCCAGAGTCTGTCAAGACTGGCCCGTACGGGCAGGGGTACCTTTACCTTTACCTTAAGACAAATTCATGGAATATTAGACTATCAATGACTGCTAGTCATGATCACTATATTGCCCCCAATACCATTTGCTAGCGATCATGGGGAGAAATTGCTGTTGCTTTCAGGCCATTCGTATGGGCTTCCTACAAGAACTGAATGCTGGACTAGATCAGCCTTTGGTCTGATCCAGGATGGCTCTTACAAAAATCCCCAGAAGACATTAGAGCAGGCTTCCTCAACCTCGGCCCTCCAGATGTTTTGAGACTACAGTTCCCATCATCCCTGACCACTGGTCCTGCTAGCTAAGGATCATGGGAGTTGTAGGCCAAAAACATCTGGAGGGCTGAGTTTGAGGAAGCCTGCATTAGAGGTTGTTTGGAGGTTTACAATTGCAGTAGATCCTCCAGTAAGTAGACTGGGGCTTTGATGTCAACACCAACACCTTGAAACCAATGAAGTTCTTTCAAAATAGGGGGCCTGTGCTCTCTGCAGATAATAGTAAGTCTTCAGGTTGCAGACATTCAAAATTTGCCTTTAGGTATTACATAGCATGCAAGAAAAACCTTTTTGTTCACTTTATCTCCAATATATTGCCTGCTATATTTCTGCACCAAGGGGATCTTAAAGGCATGGGAAGAGTAGAATTGGAAATCCTAAACTGGTGTTTAACAATATATAGATAGAAATATATAGTAGAAATATAGATCAGTAGATGTAGAAGTTCTGGGAGTCCTACATGGGCTTTTTGTTTGGTATAGCGTAGCAGCCAAAGTTTCATTTGGCATTAGAGAAATGAAGCTTCTACTGAGAAGGCCTAGTAGCCTAGTGAAGGACCCTAATCGTCCCTTATTTCACTTCCTTTGAACCATATGAGCCGTTAATATTCAAAATTATTGTGTTATGTTGTAAAATGTGCCATTAAAAAATTCTTCAATGCTGTGGATTCTGTCCTGTTAATGTCAGATAGATTGTTAAAAGAAGCAAATATCTATATTCATAAAGGAAATAGGAAATGGGGAGAGCCAGCATCATCCATGCTAATGCTTATAATAAAAAGTGTACTTGACTCTGTTAAAATGGCCAGAGCACTCTGCTTTTCCACTGAGACAAGTTTCCAGTAAATATTAAAAGAATCCACATGTCTGCATGTGCCATTCCATCTCTTTTTCATTACTATTATTTTTGACAATTGCTATTTATAAACAGAGGTCCTATAATAGTTACCAGAAAATTAAAGGAAAACATCTGACACACAAGTCTAACCTCTTCCATTTCTGGTCAAGTGCTATATATTTCAAAGCTCCTTCATCTTAATAATTATCAAACTAGGTTACAGTGATTATTAACTACATATTTCCAAAGCTATATCCAGTCAGTGGCCACGTGAGGGAAACAGTTTAAGGCAGCTGTTGTGTATGCTCTGGGGCGATGTGTTTCAAAGTTGTTGCTTTGGGAGGGGGGCATTTGACTTTCCACAGTTGTGTTGCTTCAGTGGTTCATAGGTATACTTTTTCCAGACATGTTTATAGCAATGAAGTACAGTTGGGTTAGAATGGATTGCTTGATCCTGACCTGTTTTTCTGCTATCCTGACACTACAGGTGCAACCTAAGATGGACATACTTGAAAGCACATCCCCCCCTTGAAGTCAATAGGGCTTACTTCTGGGTAGACATTGGTAGAATTTTATTATAAGCCATTTTAAAAAATAACTTCACTTTGCTACGTGTGCATGTGTGTGTTTGTGTGTTCTTACTATCAGTGCAGTACCCAGATATTACACATGTGTTACTGTGTATAAAAACTGCCATGCACTGAAAAAAATATTTCCCACTTTTCAAAATTGCCCCAAATTTCTAATTTCAGCTGCTCATATTTTTGACTCTGCATAACAACTATCACTAGTTCATCCAGTTCTAAAGTCTGGGTTCCTTTATTGATAAATTAACACTTCTGTTTACAACACCCCAAAAATGTGTCCGCCCAGTGTTTCACCCCACCCTCTTCCTGAAAATGTTGTCTTATTCACAGATGTCTAAGATTAATGGTGGGATAGGAAGCGCCCTTAGATTTGTACTGAAATGAGGCTCAATTGAGCTAGGTAATTTGGTATACTGAAGGAATAAATAGATTAGACAGGGGTATCATTCTCCCAAGGGACGTGGGTGGCGCTGTGGGTTAAACCACAGATCCTAGGATTTGCCGATCAGAAGGTCGGCGGTTCGAATCCCTGCCACGGGGTGAGCTCCCGTTTCTCGGTCCCTGCTCCTGCCAACCTAGCAGTTCGAAAGCACATCAAAGTGCAAGTAGATAAATAGGTACTGCTCCGGTGGGAAGGTAAATGGCGTTTTCGTGTGCTGCTCTGGTTTCGCCAGAAGCGGCTTAGTCATGCTGGCCCCATGACCCGGAAGTTGTACGCCGGCTCCTTCGGCTAGTCAAGCGAGATGAGTGACGCAACCCCAGAGTCGGTCACAACTGGACCTAATGGTCAGGGGTCCCTTTACCTTTACCTATCATTTTCCCAGTGCAAAGCTTCTTCCCACCAAACATATGAATGGGCAGAAGTGTTGCTGGTGGGATCTCTAAGAAACAAAATGCATTCTATTAGGGGAAATGGCTTTTAAAAATGTGTAAACTAGGAGAAGTGCACACTAAAATGCTGGTTAGTTTTCATGTGAACTCTATGTGTGTATGCATACATATATCAAACTAATGTCAAAATGTGGCAAACTGAACTTTAGAATGGAAAATTGAGGCACTGAGTCCAACCAAAATTGACAGATTTGCCAGTACCTAGCTGTGTCCTCCCTGATTATTTACAGCTGCCTCTATAGGCATTGTTCTGCTTGCAGAGGCATAAAGGTAAAGGTAAAGGTACCCCTGCCCGTACGGGCCAGTCTTGACAGACTCTGGGGTTGTGCGCCCATCTCACTTAAGAGGCCAGGGGCCAGCGCTGTCCGGAGACACGTCCGGGTCACGTGGCCAGCGTGACATCGCTGCTCTGGCGAGCCAGAGCCGCACACGGAAACGCCGTTTACCTTCCCGCTGGTAAGCGGTCCCTATTTATCTACTTGCACCCGGAGGTGCTTTCGAACTGCTAGGTTGGCAGGCGCTGGGACCGAGCAGCGGGAGCGCACCCCACCGCAGGGATTCGAACCGCCGACCTCTCGATCGGCAAGTCCTAGGCGCTGAGGCTTTAACCCACAGCACCACCTGCGTCCCTTAATATCTTTAATATCTTTGATATTAAATCAGTAGTAGCTGATCTGCTGACTATGATCAAAAGAAAGTCCGAAAGATACAGCAGTCTAATGGCCATGAGAGATAACTGTGGACCATCTGCTCTAGACGTGAAAAACAAAGGAAGGAAATATAGCTGTTGTCACCTGTGCATAAATTTAGTCACAACGGCTTATGATTTATCATCAGCACGAACCGCTAGCTGCGCCTCTTGACTTCTCAATTTCTGTTTCCAATTATTAAGGTTCTGAAGATTGGTAACTGCCATCTAATCTTGCACTGGCAGTACTTCAGTTCAGCTACAGTTTTATCAGGTTTTCCGTTATTAAGAGCTATTTTCAGAAGCCTACACCATCGCTAAAGTGGAAATAAGAGCCTTGTGGGGAACGAGAGTTGGACTCCAGGTTCTTAAACGCAGAACATCACAAATGAGCATGGGTTGTGGGTCTTGGATATATGAAGAATATATTTTTGAACCCCTGTGATTCAGGTTCCAGAAAATGGGACACTTTTTATAAGGTAAAAGAAGTACTTTAAGGTAAAACTGGCTACCATTAGAAACAGAACTTTGTTGGCAGAGGTCCCTTGGTTCTGGAACTCCTTCCCATTGGAGCCTCTCTATTGACCCATTTAAGAGGGAGTTGAAAAACCTTCCTGTTTTGAGCAGGCTGCTGGGATCAATACTGTTTAAAGTAGTAGGTCTATGTCAAATGTTCTGCCCCCCACCCCCAACAAAGGCAGAGCAAGCCAATTTTATACGTGTCGTAGGTACAGGGCAGAAGGTGGGAGGGTGGCTTTTTGTATTTTTTCCTCACTGTTCATTGCCTCCTTGTTATTTACTAATATTTATTTGTATTTTGTTACAATGGGAGGGGTGGCACACTCCCCACACAACATAAAGGCTTAAGATGCAGTGAATCTGAAGCCTGTCCCCATGCGCCTGCAGAATGCTCCCTGGTGTGGACCTGGGAGAGTAAGCTCTGATATATCCTATGGCCCCCTAGGACCCTCTCTCAGTGTCCAAGGGTCTTAATTTTCAAAATATTGACCTGTTCAGAGCCCTGTTCACTGCTATTATTTCCTCATCTGTTGCTATTTCTGCACATTAAAATAATAATAATAATTACCACTTCTTCCTGGATTAGTTGCATTAGTATTCCCAGGCCATCAGTAATCACATAACGGTGAGGATGGTGTCACAATTCTGCACATACCCAATCAGATTTGGTGTGTGATGACATCACTGTAGGTAAATGAAGTCGTCATGGAGTTAGGACAATGCTACCCAGTGAACACTACTGAATCAGTCACACACAACCTTCCTGGCCTGTCCCAGCCCAAAAGACATTGAAAAGGTGCACTTTTCATTGCTACCAAAAATGTTCACCCCCACCCCAGTAAGTACTTTAACCTAAGCCGTATTTTAAAATATTGCTTTCTGCTTTATTTATGTGGGAAAATTGGAAATGGAGGGGATGTTATGAATACCACTTGGGGTCAAAGGAGGAGTGCATAGAGGCAGTCATTTCAGGTGACACCAGCAGCAGTTTCCAGCCAGATCTCATGAGATCTCATAAGAGCTCCACGAAATCTCACTGGAACCCCCCATTGCCACTTTGCAAGCACTGCCAAACAACCCATCTAAGGGAGGCTTCATCAGGGTTGGGGAGGCAGCAAGCTGAGAGGACACCTTCCCATTTTGCCTCGGGTAGTGAAAGGGGAAATGCCAACCCTGGTTTAGAGTCAAGAACTCTGAGTTACACGATGCATTCATCACACATGTGGTGCAGTGATATACTTTGTATTGATCTTATTGACTTATTGAGAGCCAGTGTGGTGTAGTGATTAAGAGCAATAGACTTGTAGTCTGGTGAACCGGATTCGCGTCTCCGCTCCTCCACATGCAGCTGCTGGGTGACCTTGAGCCAGTCACACTTCTTTGACATCTCTCAGCCTCACTCACCTCACAGAGTGTTTGTTGTGTGGGAGGAAGGGAAAGGAGAATGTTAGCCGCTTTGAGACTCCTTTGGGTAGTGATAAGGCAGGATATCAAATCCAAACTCCTCCTCTTCTTCTTCTTCTTCTTCTTCTTCTTCTTCTTCTTCTTCTTCTTCTTCTGTACTGTATTGATCTTCAGGTCATATTGTGTTGATCTTCTTGTCATTTCTGTTAAATTGTGTACCGCCTTGCTGTATTTTTGCTGCTGAAGAGTGTTCTATAAATGATGCTCTGTCCCAGCTTCTGCCAACATAGCAGTTCAAAAGCATACCTGTGCAAGTAGATAAATTGGTACCACTGTGGTGGGAAGGTAAATGGCATTGCTGTGCACTCTGGTTTCCATCACGGTGTTCCGTTGTGCCAGAAGCAGTTTAGTCCTGCTGGCCACGTGACCAGGTGGAAAAATGCCGGCTCCCTCGGCCTGAAAAGTGAGATGAGTGCAGCAACCCCATAGTTGCCTTTGACAGGACTTAACCGTCCAGGGGTCCTTTACCTTTTTTAAAAAAAACAACCTATAAATATTTAAATAAATAAACATTAACCAAAGTTCTAACTAGATGGCCAGTCGAGTAGCACAAAGGAATGGTGAAGTGGGATGATGATGGAAGTGTCCTGCTGCTCCTTGGAGAGCTGCAGAGGCCATTGCCCCAAAATAGGTCTGTCTCCGGGGTTCTTATATCTCTCTTATTACATGACAAGTAGACTGATGTGTTGACTGTAGGTCTTCTGGACTGTATGCCCCTTTTCTGGCTATTTGACTCAAAGGTCATCATCTCATGCCATTATCACTAGGTGTTACTAGGCAAACGGACACAACTGTCTCATTTCTTCTTCCCATGAATATTGTTTTTTTAAAGTCCTGTTGAAATGAGCTAGCTATCATCCAAAGGAGCTTGCTTCTCCTCTTGCAGAGGCTGTCCTTTCAGTCCAAATATATCTGTTCCGCCTTTTCAAGCATTGCATTTTGAACTGATTCTATTATAAAGGTCAGTGAAAATCGAGATGCCATTTTTGGCTCAGGAAGCCAAATGTCCTAGGAGAACCCTCTTTTACAGTCCATCATTCACACACCAATTCCTGCCATCATCTGACCACATCCATGGCGCCAGCTGAGGCAGTTCCCTTCATCCTTCTGTAAGAAAGACCTTGTCCCTGCTATCAAGAAGCTTCATCCACTTGGCTACAGAGCACAGGGGAAACCATCAATTTATTAACCAGAATAAATCCATTTCACTCTGATGTGGTGTGCTCACTAATTACAATCCCTTTGCTATATTTGAGGTAATGGAATTTGGATTTCCCAGAAGTTTCAGTGGGATATGACCCAAGACATGCAGATTCATTAATGGTGACTATAACCCAATGTAACTTTGGATACAACAAATACATCTGGATTTCACATAGCTTTCAGCTTAAGGCAGCAAAAAAGAAATGCATAGTTGACTTCCTCGCAGCCACATTTTTGTGTCTTTCAAAGCCCTATAGAGTGCAATACAATTTGGAGAACGTAAGGTAGTGCTACACCATAACATAAGCAGCAAATCACTTAATATTATTCTTAATAAAGCCCATCTGGTTGTGATCTAATGAGAACCACATTTAAGTCACTTTTTCCGTCTTCAAGAATGTCATACAGTCATAAGCAAGCAACACTTTCAAGATTATTTATGCTGCTCTATTACAGACAGGAATCCCCAAGCCATTTACTTTTGTTTAGCGTGGTTCTAATATAGTCCCACCAAAGTCACAATCAGGGCTTCAGGGAGTCGAATAAAGAGGGACCTGTGGTCTGACACAGCTTCCTATGTAATCGTGTGCCTTGCCAAGAGGCAAGGGGTTCTTTTTAGTTTGTTTGTTTCTGGCAGACAATAAAAACACCAAGGTGGTTACTTTAACAAGTTTATTTGCTAGCAAAGAATACAAAGTAAAGCATTAAAAAATCAGATTTCTCATGGCTGGGGAAGCACCTCCAGAGCAACAGCTATTCCTCTCACTCCTTCAGTCTAAGGCAATGTCTTCAGTGTCTTCAATCTTTAATCTTAGCAGCGCTCCAGTCTCCCATATTTATATTATTTGGGTGTGGGAGCCATATCCCTGTGTTCAGCCAGGGGTAGTACCAATGGCTTCATCTCAGGTACATCAAAGGATTGGCAAGCTGCCCTCTACTACTGTTCGTGTGAGAAGCACTAGTCCCTGTCATTCTCATGACTTTGATGCTGCAAACACATGAATCAATCCTCAATCCTGGCATTCAGTATCCAGATTGACCTCATGTCCTGATAAGCCTCTATCTCTGTCCTGTCTCTGTAGTCTAAAAATCAGCTCCCAAGTCTATTTATTTGTATCGTTTAATATTCCAGTGCTCTGTGTTTATAAAACCCAATAAAAAGTTATTTTTTATAATAATAAAAAATAAGCTCACATTGCATTAATCTATCCTCACCTGATGCATCTCTAAACGCAATTAAATCCTTAAAGGACACAGCCTAGAAGGTTATTAACTAAGCAAGTTCAGGCTTCTATAAAGGCCCTGCATAAACCATCAGAGAATCCCACCCTCTCCTTGTAACATAGCTCCTGCATGTCTTCCCTAACACTATGTTCCTAACCAATCCTAAAGCAATTGCCTAGGCGTTCGAAAGAATCTCATGTACAACGTATTGGAAGTAAATGTAGGGTTTTCAAAGCCTCTGCTTCTGGCTCTGTGTAATGGATGCTAATAGAATGGGGGTTTTTTTAGGAATGCTGGAGACTTGGGGAAATGATCTCTCTCAGCGGGCCAGTGCCTGATACTGAGGAAGTAAGCAAACCCAGCAGCTTCTCAAAGCTTTCCTTCAGGCAGAAAAAGAATCCACATTTTTAAAATATAAAACCACATGTTACTTATGAAGGTCTCAAGTAGATGTATTTTAGTGTTGAAGCCCACCCCCACCCCTCTTCCAGCAAGATTGGAAGTGCAATTTGAAACATTTCTTACCATTGTTTTGTTCATGTCTCTTACAATGAAATATATTGAGTGGAAAGGAGAAAAAAGTTTTTAAGGTTTGGAGCAATTTAATTGTGGTTTCCTTTTAATACTGGAGCAATTATACATGTCACTAGCTGAAAAGCAGAATTACTTATTATGAAACACTAGCAATAGCTGACACCTTGATCCCAGTGCTATTAACCATTCCTGAAGTGCTCACGGCAAGACCATTTTTCAAAATAAAGAAACACTAATTCCGAGGAAAGTATCATTTTCTCCTACTTATTTCCATGTGCTGATGGTCTCATGTTACATCCAACTAATTTAAACCTGCTTACGCCAATTATTTCACACCATGGTCCTCTTTTTTTTTCTCTGGGCATATCAATCATCCAAATTAGTTCAGTTTTGTAATAAGAGTATAATTCAATCTTCCTTTTAAAAGAGCATAAGCAAATTTCACCTGAGCGTAATGACACCCTCATATCCGTTTCTTTCCTCAAGGTCCTCAGAAGTTATTTAATATACCAAACATGCATCAGAGGCCCAGTGTTTACCCTTTGGGAACAGATGGTACATCTCCCTTAACTTGTCCCAACATGTGAATGTAGCTCTCCACCCACCCACTCAGTGTTCCAGCCCGCAAGCACATGCAGGGATAAGACATGTGAATGCCATCTGCATATGTCCAGTTCAACATATGCAGAAAACTACATGGATGATTTTCCAAATTATATCATATAAGCAATTTGTACCTTGGTACTTGGAACTGCTGTGGTCTAAACCACTGAGCCTCTTGGGCTTGCCGATCTGCAGGTTGGCAGATCGAGTCTCCACGACAGGGTGAGCTCCCATTGCTCTGTCCCAGCTCCTGCTAACCTAGCAGTTCAAAAGCAAACCAGTGCAAGTAGATAAATAGTTACCACTGAGGCAGGAAGGTAAACGGCATTTCTGTGCACTCTGGTTTCCGTCACAGTGTTCCTTTGCACCAGAAGTGGTTTAGTCATGCAGGCCACATGACCGGGAAAGCTGTCTGTGGACAAACACCAGCTCCCTTGGCCTGAAAGCAAGATGAGTGCCACAACCCCATAGTAGCCTTTGATTGGACTTAACCTTCCAGGGGTCCTTTACTTTTTACATGTGGAGCCAGTGCTAATGCACTGGGTGAGCAAGAGTCTACACTGGACCTCAGTGAGGGATATTGCCCAATATTATCCAGTCTGGCCCATGGATAATGCCCATGGATAATGCAGAACAAATGATGACCTGGTTTGAACCAAATGCTGTGAGATTAGAGTACACTTTGGGGAATAGACATTGCTCATACATTTTCCCTCCTGTAAAAAAATGAGAAAAGTGTCACTTGGCTTTTGATGCTCAAAAGGAAGGTGTACACAGATTAATATGAATGAATGTTTTAGGTGTTCATGTGTTATGCTAAATTTTTGTTTTGCATTGCATTGTATTGTATATTAAGAGTCTTTATTACATTTTATGCTTCAGTGTGGGAGTGTTGTTTATTTCTCATCTAGGGCCTTTGTGATGTTCCTCAACTACCTCGAAGACAGACGTCTGGATCCCACACAACAAATGAGTAACGCAACTGGACATTTATTTCCTACAAAATATGATAATCTGGAAATGCCCTTTAAATGCTCCTAAGTATCAGAATGTTTTTGTCTGTTTCAACACTCGCATTCTTTCCAGAATTAACGGGGAGCGAATTATCAAGTGACTAGTTATATTTGGTCCCACAACCTTTGTATGAGGTGACTTAGTGCTGGACAGCTCGGTTTCAACCCACCTTCTGCAGGAAGTGAACAGAGCCATTTGGCACATAAATTAGCTGAGCTGGGAATTTTCTATCCCTTAATGAACTTTTCCATTTAACATTACCAGAAAAATACACCAAGGAATCTTAAGAGCTTCATCATCCTTGGAGCTGCGAAGTATGGTATGTGCATTAGTGAAGGTCACTGATTAATTCTGTCTCCATCTAAATAAAACTGGTTGCAGTAGTCTGATCCAAGGATAGCTGCAACATCAGCTGTTGTGTGCTAATACCATAGAACTTTTTAAATGCTAGGCAGAGCAATCCTAATTCTGATGGCGGGGGGAGCCTGAACAGTTGCCATGTTCTAGATTTTCACAGTCTACAAGGGCAGGGTGGGAAACATGCAACCAGAAAAGAAACTAATGGCATAAAAATGAGAGGCGCATCACGGTGACCCAGGAAACACCACCAATGGCAATCAGGGACTCTAGTAACAATGATGTCTACATCATTCTGCTCACATTCAGAGGGAACCAATAATGGGGCCATGCCTACCACACACTTTCGGAATCATCACACACACACCAAGTACAATGATGTCATAGCAACCCTATTTCTTCAGCCTCGGTGTCTGAACCAGCAATAGGATCCCCTACAGACACACTTGGTATCCTATTATGCTCTTCACAACCATTGCATGGATTTTCTCTATATTGCTGCATATAGAGGGAGAGGAGGGGTGGTTACTGGTGGCATGGAAGAAACTGCCCACATCTCTGGAAAATGATAGATATGCTATCATTTGCCAGCAGTGCCCTTCCACAGTCTACATGGGACAAACAGGCCAACCCCCTACACAAAACTGGTGTAATTCTGACCTCAGAAGTGGCAACAGTCAGAAACAGTCAGGACGCCCTGTTTCTGACCTGAACGTAATTCTTTACATGTCAGTGCCTTCTTTTTAGGAGTGGAATGCAAGACAGAAAAGTTGACTGGAAGTCTGGAAGTTAATTTGAAGTTGGACTGAATTGTGCTTAGCAATTACTCGCGGTTCTTCAGTCTGCTTAGTTCAGACTTGACCAGTGTGTTTTCTGAAGATCTTGTGGCTAATAAAAGGTCACATCATTACAGAATTGAGGCAAAATCTACAACAGTGAGAACAAATTTGATACTGTGGTTAAGTCCCTGAGTCAGCTGCAGAAACATCTGCACTGGTTCTTAGGGTAGCAGCTGCCTCCGATCGTGGTGTAGAGTGGGATGTGTGGGCTGCAATTTAAACCACAAGAGCCATGTAGATGGGAGTGCTGCATTCTTGCTGTAATGGTTCTAAGGGTTGCTCGTGCGTAAATCGGCGCCACGCTTGGCTGAGTTACCTGGGTGAACCCTTTCTGTCCGGACAGCCACTCACTCGTGGCTGTCTCAGTCGCTGGCAGAATCCATCAGTGGGTGTTTCTTGAACTTCTTCCAGCAAAGAAGCTCTTTGACGCCTAGTCTCCGCCTACTCTCCCTGCGCAGAAGCCTTCTGCGCAGGGAGGGTGTGGGCAGCGGAGGACCCGTGCTCTCCCCGCTGGTCTCCGGCAAGGAGTCATGGAGCCACCTCGCCGATTCCCCCATCTGCCCCCCTTCTCCACTAGTGTTACGCTGATTTCCTTCCCCAGAAGATGGGCTGCTTCTCTCCCTCCCGGTATGCTCTCCGGAATCCCTCTGGAGCCCTCCCTCTCCCTCTGGCTCCGATGGCAGTTCCCTGACACTTGCCCACCTACCTCTCTCCCTCTTCCCCTTTCTCTCTTATATAGGCATAAGAAACTGCTTTCACCAAGTCATACCATTGAACTATCTAGCTCAATATTGTCAATGCTGGCTGACAGTGTTTCAAGCAGGAGTCTTTCTTGACCCTACCTGAAGATGCATGAGATGAACTGCATTTACTACACTTTGGTTCTTCACCACCTAAAGTGCCTCACCTGGGAGAGACATGTTAACATGACGAAAAGGTGTCAATGGCCCAACTAAGAGGAATCTTGGGCCTAGGCAGACAGAGGCTGCCAAGGTGATGAGGTGTGAGAGAGAGGTGACAGGTGAATAGTGTCTTTAGCAAAGTGTGCTGGGAAGAAGAAGGGAGAACAGAGGGACAGAACCATACGAGGCAGGCTGACTGGAGGCTGGCTGGGAGAGATGCCTTGGGCTCCAGTGCCGCACTGAAGAAGAAGAAGAAGAGTTTGGATTTGATATTCCCCTTTGTTACTACCCGAAGGAGTCTCAAAGCAGCTAACATTCTCCTTTCCCGTCCTCCCCCACAACAAACACTCTCTGAGGTGAGTGGGGCTGAGAGACTTCAAAGAAGTGTGACTAGCCCAAGGTCACCCAGCAGCTGCATGTGGAGGAGAGGAGACATGAACCCGGTTCACCAGATTATGAGTCTACTAAGCTATTGCAGTCTCTGCCACATCTTGATTCTCAAATGAACATAAACCCTGTATGAGCACCTGAAACCCCCTGGAATCTTGCTATCACTCAGCAGAAAGTGCCCAACTTTTGTAACCCCCTCACCTTCCCTTTGGGGCAGTGTTGCATTTAAATATACATAAGAACATAAAAAGAGCCCTGGTGGATTAGGACAGAGGCCCATCTAGTCCAGCATCTTGTTCTCACAGTGGCCAACTTGTTGCCTATGGTAAGTCCAAAAGCAGCACCTGAGCACAGCCACAATCTTTCCACTTGGGATTCCCAGCAATTAGCACCCAATATGTCTGGAAGCTACCTCTAACTGCCCATCTCATGTGTAGTTGTTTCTTAGAGACACATCCATTTATATCGTGAGAATATAGGTCTACAGATAAGACATGGCTTTAGCCAACCTGTTTTTTATTGAATGTTGGGAAACTACTCAGATCTCTGGAAAATGTTTTGCTTAGACACACAGCTAGCGGAATTCTCTGCTCTTGGGTTCCATCTCTTTGCTAGATTTTCCAAACTGCTCCATAAAGAATAGCTCTGGGGCCAAATATATCAATTCAGAATTCTGCTTTGAAAAGGTAATCTTAGACATCTGGGAACTACTATTACATTTTGTGGGTTTTTTTGTTTTTTGCTTTTTTATTCAATCTTCTGCCAAATGTCTTCCCAGTTAAATGCTGGAAGGAAAAGTTGTTGTGCTAGTTCCCCTTCCACATTTCTTCTAGAGCAGGGATAGGAGAACTTTGTCCTACTAGATCTTCTTGGACACCAACTGCCAACAGCCCCAACCAGTATGGTCCATGGTTAGGGATGATGGGAGTTGGAGCTCTACAACATCTGGAGGTTCACAAGCTTTCCATCCCTGTTCTAGAGTTTTATGTGACAATGCTGTACTTCAGTTCTTCTGGCTATAGGATTTGGTGAGAGCCCTGTTATGTCAGCTAGACGTGCTCTTTCCATGACATATGTGCTAGTGGAATACCCCAGATATGCCAGCATAATGGCTAAATTAGGAATGAAGTCATGGGTGGGATGGGGCAGCGAATGGAAGGAGCAGACTTAGGTAGGATTGTACCCAACTAAGTTCTGTTCAGATTAGAGCCACTGAAATTAACCTAAATTAGTAGTATCTATTAATTTCAGTGGGTTTACCTGTGTAGGACTAGGATTGGATACAACTGTATCCTACACACCTCCAGACCACGGCCCAGTTCTCCAATATATTAAGGTATTCTTGAATCCCGATTCTGTCTTCTGCATCATTGGCTACCTCTCCCAATTTGGCGAGATCACACAAAGGAAGCACTTCCACAAAGAGCTTTCCTTCAGAACACTCCTAGGGACTTGATCCCATTGCTAAGTCTTCTCTGGTCTGAATCCTAACAAGTGCCTGTTTGGGGACTCCAACAAACAATAATGCAGGCTGGATACACACCATACAGTTAAAGCAGTGGCGTAGCGTGGGTTGTCAGCACCCGGGGCAAGGCAAGTAATTTGCACCCCCTAACCCGTGGATTTGTGCCCCCTAACCCTAACCCCCAGATGTTGTGCCTGGTGCGGCCGCCCCCCCCTGCACCCCCCACGCTACGCCACTGAGTTAAAGCACAATTATTGCTAATTATCTCTATTACTTAAAGCACATGACTTCCACCAAAGAATCCCGTTAACTATTTTATTAAGTGTGCTGGGAATTCGTTGCTCTGTAAAGGGTGAACTACAGTTCCCAAGATTCTTTGCAGGAAGCCACATGCTTTAAATACATTTTAAATGTATTGTGTGCATACTTAGACTCCACTCCAACAACTGACAGTGTCTACACAACCATTCCACCTACACAGAAAGGGGGAAATACTCAATGCAAACCATAACTGCTGTTGTGTGTCTTCCATGTCTACCTCACTCACCCACTCCCTTTCTCGTATAGGATTTTTTGTTCATTTTAAAGAGTAAGGTAAAAGTAAAGTAAAGGCAAAGGACCCCTGGACAGTTAAGTCTAGTTGAATTCAACTTTGGGGTGTGGCACTCATTTCCACTAGTGCTAAACTGAAGATTGGTCACTTGTCCCCCTGCACATATTACTAAAATGCATCTTTTCTTGTTGTGATTTTTTTCTGCTCATTTTTTTTTTGGGGGGGGGGATTATTAGCCTCTCCTCCCTTAAGTGTATGTGAGTGAGTGGGCATGCATGTAATTGTGGCCTAGGCATAATTTATTAATTACATAGCTATCTGAGATTGAAAACTTGTGCCATTAAAGTTAATAGAAGCAGCATGTGCTCAACTCAGGCCTTTTATTAAGCTGCCTTGAAAACAGTTTAAAATGTGGTGCTTTGAGCATCCAAGTCCTCTGATGTTACGATGCATAAAGAGGGAATTAGTGAAGGATATATAGCTATAAAGTTGCCAGAGGATTTTGCAATTATTACTGATGCATACAGAGCTTTAAACTGTCGTGCTAATGATCTACTCTATTCCCCACTGTGTCGTTAATTTCCATCCTGATCAAGCGACTTGGTAAGGACCCATGTAAAAATAAAGTGGTAGAAGAGTTTGAACCTTCTCACATAGCACTATTCAATCTAGGGTCAACATTAGACTGAGATTCCTGGGCCTGATTTCATCATGAGTTCAGCATCGTACAGTATTTAAAGATCACAGTGAGAGAAAGATCCTGGTTCCAGTAGCCTTTTGTAATATGGTGTTAATCATGCTATCTGCTTTACAGGGCTGCTGCAGATATTACTGAGGTATTGTTGCCCATATTCATATATTATCTGTGTGTAAGGCATTGATGTGTAGAGCAAAGGGGCAGTCTGCATTTTTCATCCCACCTCAACTTCATGCTTTTTCCATTCACAAACCATGAGCTGTGCATGGCTATGTGAGCAGAAAATCAAATGCACAAGCTCCTGGTCAGGGGAGTCTTTAGCCTATGTGCTGCCGGGGTGCAAAGATCTGCCCAGCACCCCAAATTTGTCAAGCGCCGCTATTGTGAATCTTTGGTAAATGAGCGCACAAAGTCAAAAGTCCTTTAGTGAAACAGTAGGTATACATTTCGGTGATACCTAGGTATATATGTATTTTGGTTTTCTAGCTTGATCAAAATTATTTATTATTTCATAACAGGTAGATAGTTAAGAGCTTAGGTGGTTTCAGTGGTGGGCACCTGGCGTCCCCCAGAATTCTGCGCCCGGGTGCCCCGCACCCCTTGCACCCCGGGTAAAGACGGCCCTGCTCCTGGTATTAAGCAGATGCTCTGTGTGGACTGGGCCTTGCAAACAATCACACTCAGGGCTTTTTGTTTCACCTGGAACTCATGGTTATTCAGTTCCAGCACCTCTCAGGTGGGCACCATTGCCATTATAAGAGAACAACGGTTCTTGTGAGTTCTGGCACCTCTTCTTCTAGAAAAATAGCACCGCAACCCTGATTTTTCCAGGGTTCTAAAATACACTCAGAGCCTCTATTAGTACAGAAGTCCCCTGCCTCAGTTGCCAGAGTGGTTTAACAATAAATCTGCCTTGACAGAGGGATCTTCTAACAACTATCAGCACCCTTAACAAACTACAGCTTTCAGAATTCTTCAGATGAAGCCATAACTGTTTAAAGTGCCTTAAATCTACTGTATGTGGCTGCAGAATACCTGAAGAGTTGAGAAAAACTGGGCTCTGGTTCCACATCATTTTGATTTGGTTTTACCTCAAGATTTTCCCTTCCCAGTCACCTCCACTTTTCCATCTGCAGTAATTAATTACAGAATCCCAACAAGGGTAAATATAACTCTCTTGATATATGGAACAAATCAGCCGTGGGAAGGCACTGGAGATGAAAGAGGGGAAACAGCGTGGTGTATACTAAAATTTGAGATCACATTTTCCACTTCATATTGAACAGGCCCCTGTAGCTCTCCATTTAAGAGCAGTTTGATCTGTAGCCATTAGAGAAGGTGATAATGTTTAACTCCAGGCCAGATGCAATGCATATCAAAACTCTGCAAAAGAAATGGGGGGGGGGGGGGGAGAGAGTCAAACAAGCAAATTAGGCCATTCTTTGTCCTGGGAAGTTGGCAAGTTGACAATATCGGTCCCAGAGTATATACGCACGTTTTCTTTTTCCTGCTGACATCATAGATACAGATTACTGAAGCGCTACAACACACTCTAAAACTGGTGACTAGAAATGATTCCAGGCACCATGGGCAACAGTTACTCTCTAAGAACAGCACCCTCGAGTGTCTGCAAAGAATTATTACCCCGCTCCATTCTGAGGTCGCAGAACAAAAGAGCACCGACACCATCTCACCAGCCACTCGTGAATAAGAAAGGAAAGATTGTGTGGGAATGAACCCAAGATTGCTAGCAACACATGAGGGCTGAACTGAAGCTTTCTCTGTACAGCAGCTAGAGGAAAGTGTCTATCTATGACATTGTGCTTAGTGGAATAATTTTGCAGTTGCTATCCATGCTGCAGAAACCATTTGTCTGGTTAGAATATTAGGCTGGGATGGGATTTCCACCTCAACCTGCTACTCAGGGTGGGGTCTCCAATGTTGGACACAACCACAGCATTGCTGGCAGATGGCTGCCCAGTCTCTGCTTAAATACTTCCAGCGTAGGAGAACACACAGCTTCCCAAGGTAGACTGTTCCGTGGTAGAACAGCTCTTCGTCTCAGAAAGTGTCCGCTCATGGTTAGGCAAAATCTTTCCTTGTATGAACAACAGATCAACATAGATTCCAACGAAATCTAAGTACTTTCTGTGCCTCCACTTGAAACCTAGATTGTGTCGAGCAAAGTTCAAGATAATGGATTGTGCAAAAAGCCCGCAATAAAATGAGGTGTTCGCTATATGCAACTTCTCATGTTCTTACATTACAGTATCTCTCCACCCTCTAGTGGTGAAAGCACATTGTTGCAAGCCATTACAATCTCCGAGTGGTTCAAGATTCCAAGAGTTCCAGGAGTTCCAGCTTCCTTTTGGAAACGAGGCACAGCGGAGGCTGTGGTGTCTTTATGATATGTGGTTTATTTACACATATCTACAACCTGAGCCTATGATGGAGGCTGGATCCAGGAGTTAGGAGGATCTCATATCCAGCCTACTTCCTCCTGCCACTCCAAACTCATAACAATATTATAAGGAAATGTATGGTTTTGGATGCTGTATTTAATTATGTTGTATTTACCGTATTTTTCGCCCTATAGGACGCTCCGTCCCATAAGGTGCACCTAGGGTTTTTTAGGGGGGTGGGGAAATAAAGGGGAAAAATTATTTCCCCAGCCCCCAGAACAGGCAACTCTCCGCAAGCCGTGGGAGCCCAGCGCCGGGCTCCCGCGCTTTGCGGAGAGCTGCGCGAAGCCTGGAGAGCGAGAGGGGTTGGTGCGCACCGACCCCTCTCGCTCTCCAGGCTTCAGCGAAAGCCTGCATTCGCCCCATAGGACGCACACACATTTCCCCTTCATTTTTGGAGGGGGAAAAGTGCATCCTATAAGGCGAAAAATACGGTAATTTATCAGTATTTCTTCTCTTCTTTAAAAGAACTTCTGCATGCCAAACTTTGACAATTCCAGTCAGAATGGACATTTCTCTTTTTTAAAAATAAAAAATTGAAGGATATTTGCTTTATATGTTGCTGTGCCCCAATTAATTTCCAGTTAGCAAAGTTTAGGGGACCAGCCTCCAAAATATAGTGTTGGTGGGTAATTTTATTAACACCAGCTCTACTGTGGGGAAGGGAAATAGTACCCGTTAAGCAAGTTGGAAGCAGAGGTGTGTCTCCTAAGGTAGCAAGAGGTTGCCACCTGGCAATTCTGGTGTATACATGTATAGACTTATTCAGGTGTTTGAGGGAAAACTTGTCGTCTCTCATATGAAAAAATCCTGTTTGGCTGCATGTATATGCACTTGAAGACTGTATATAAGTTGGATATGACTGCATGTATTTGACTTCCTCTTTTTCCCTATGAACAATTCATACCGCAGTTAGGAAGGGTTATTTGCAGTGGGGAACTGTAGTAATTCTAGCAGAGGAAAGGGTTCATGTCTCCTCTCCCAGGGGCTTGGAGTTTACCCTTAGCAGCAAGTGCTACCTTTGTTGAAATGAGTAATGGGTTTCCAAGCACTTTGTGTTCTTTTTAAGGAAGCAGCTCTCTTCTCCCTAATCCACACCACCAAAAGCCAAAGGCAAGAGAGGGAAACTGTCTACAGGGATGAACTCTTAAAGCAGTAACTTAAAGAAATTGACAGGTAATTGGCTATGAGAGGTAAGTTGAGACACATTGAAAAAGACCATTTTTAAAATACTGGAAATACTATACTGGATTTTTATGAGAATATAGGCTTCAGAGCATCCCACAGTTCAGCATATGATACATAGGTGAGGGGAAAATGTAGAAGTAGTCATTGATATATCTTTTCTTCGAATGCAGTAAAGTGTTGTCTCCATTGATTGCCAAAAACACAAAATACTTGACTGGCGTCCTTGGCTGTGAAACAGCATTTTCTATCCCACAAAGTCCCCTTCACAAAATCGGAACAAGCTGTGGAAGAGATGCACAGTCACACTCAAGTAACAGTCGCAGAAACACTCAGCAATGAAGTCCCAGACAAATGAACACCATCCTGATACCTTCCCTCAACATTCAACAACAGAGCCAATTTTCTGTCAAGAGTCTTCTCACACTGGAGCACAGAGGAGCAGTGCTTTATTGAGTATTGTTCTCCACCATAAACTCTTGACAGGAACTTTTGCATTCTTTCCGAGCTTCCCTCGTAGATCAAGGCCTTTGGCGCAGATGTCAAGCCATATGCACCTGACACAAGAAGAAAACTTGGAATGGGGAATCCAGCCAGGAAATTCACTGCTGATGCAACTATGGTAATAAAAGCAACAGAGGAGATGCAGTTGGAGCACCTGGAATTCCTGTGTTAATTCCAGTGGTGGCTGGTGTCCATTTGGCCTGATAGGGCGGAATGCAGGGAGGTCAACAGTAGGTGGTGCCAGAGCTAATGGCAAGCAGAACTAACTCATTCCAATTTTGTCCCCATCCTCTTCCCTACTGAGTAGTACAAAGGGAAACACTGAGTCTGAGAAGGAGAAAGCTGACAAACTCTGCTGCCCTCTGGAATGGTTCTAAGTAAGAAGAAGGTGGAGGCTGGCTGAGGGCAGACTGAGATTAGTGGGCAGTACTGCATTTGCCCTAATGGACCAGCCACCACTGGTTAATTCTCTGCAAATTGCTCCTATTCAATAGGTTATGCGTAAGAAACAGTATGGGGAGAAGGGAGGGATGTGATTAGAGGATGTGGGGTCCAGATGGCTCTGATCCTCTGTCCATCTTACAAGTACTTGCTGGCCAGGCTACTGAGTCATCTCTCAATTCTTTCAAAGTTTTCAAAGTAAACTGCTATGGGATTATTATTTTTTGGCAGGGGATGTTATTGTTTCATCTAGTAAAGGTAAAGGTAAAGGGACCCCTGACCTTAGGTCCAGTTGTGGATGACTCTGGGGTTGTGGCGCTCATCTCGCTTTACTGGCCAAGGGAGATGGCATACAGCTTCCGGGTCATGTGGCCAGCATGACTAAGTCACTTCTGGTGAACCAGAGCAGCGCACAGAAATGCCGTTTACCTTTCCACCAGAGTGGTAGCTGTTTATCTACTTGCACTTTGACATGCTTTCAAACTGCTAGGTAGGCAGGAGCAGGAACCTCACCCCGTTGGGAGCTCACCCCGTTGCAGGGATTCGAATTGCCGACCTTCCAGTCGGCAAGCCCTAGGCCAGGGATCAGCAAACTTTTTCAGCAGGGGGCCGGTCCACTGTCCCTCAGACCCTGTGGGGGGCTGGACTATATTTGGGGGGGGGGGGATGAATGAATCCCTATGCCCCACAAATAACCCAGAGATGCATTTTAAATAAAAACACACATTTTACTCATGTAAAAACACCAGGCAGGCCCCACAAATAACCCAGAGATGTATTTTAAATAAAAGTACACATTCTACTCATGGAAAAACACGCGGGCCAGATTTAGAAGGTGTTTGGGCCGGATCCAGCCCCCGGGCCTTAGTTTGCCTACCCATGCCCCAGGCTCTGTGGTTTAGACCACAGCACCACCCACATACCCGATTCATCTAGTATTGTAGTCTTTTAGTTCCATGGCTTGTTCTGTTTATGAAGTATTGGTTATTTTTTGTAAACTACTTACTATTATGATATAAATATGTGAGCCGCTTTGATGCTCAGTTCTGGAGGGAAAGGTAGGATATAAAACGTTGTCGGCATCCGTCTGTTTGAAGAGACGATGGAATGCACCTCCAGGAGTGAAGTCAAACTGCTATGTTAGTAGCACCCAAGTAACCTCCCCCAGGCACAAGCATGGACAGCGTGTATGAAGGTCCTGGGCTGCACAGACAGCAAGACCCCTCCCCTCTTGGCCTCGCTGATGTGGTTCAAAGGAAAGCAGAGCAATATGTTTGGCACCAACTTGGCCACAGGAGTTCCTGGAAGGAGGTGTACAAGCAGCAGCAGCCACTTGGGCGCCTGGGGCAGCGCGCCAGGGGTGGGGAGAGCTGCCCATAGTGGCAGGATGCACCGTGGGGCCTCCAGAGTCTGCCTGCCTCCTCCCACTCAGCTGCCCTACAACTAGGGGGGAGGCAGCAGGTGGACCATTTGGGCAGCACAGAGCCTGTGCACACCCAAGCCACCACGACTCTCCCAGGAGAGAGGTGTGGCTCGGGCGCACTGCAGGCCCCACGTTGAGTGCCGCCTGCCATTTTGTCATGCCCCTCAGTGGTGACACCTGAGGCGGCCTGTACCCACCGCACCCCCTTCCTCCACCCCTGTGTACAAGGCATCATCCAACTGTCTTAGGGACTCCACTCCAGATTTGTGTAGGGTTTATTTGCTCCATACTCTTGTTTTCTCCTGAAGATATCCCTCAAGGCAATGGGATAATGATGGTGGTGGTGATTATGATAATGATGATAAGAATAAATATATGCAATACGTGATTTACTCCTAAGTCTTGTATATCCCTTTGATTTATGGCAGTACAGTGGTACCTTGGGTTACATACACTTCAGGTTACATACGCTTCAGGTCTCCGCTAACCCAGAAATATTACCTCAGGTTAAGAACTTTGCTTCACGATGAGAACAGAAATCATGCGCCGGTGGCACGGCGGCAGTGGGAGGCCCCATTAGCTAAAGTGGTGCTTCAGGTTAAGAACAGTTTCAGGTTAACGGACCTCCGGAACGAATTAAGTACTTAACCGGAGGTACCACTGTATATTCAAAATGTCAATAGGAGTTTCTCTATCTTTTTGTGTGAGCCAGGGGTGCCAACTTGGCCCCGCGACTGTGGGTGCCCGGGACCATGGGTGCTACGCAGTGTGCATGGCCCTGGCACCAAAAATTGTGGGTATCTGGCCCTTTCATTGAGATTTTTGTGGGTGCTTGGGCACCCAGGGCCCCAGGGAGTTGGCACCTATGGTGTGATCTGCAATGAACAGGCTGAGGTTGGACGCAAAGCGGGATTCAAGGCTGTCTCCTTACTAGGGATGAGTGAGCTAGCCAATTTCTCCTTAAAAAAAAAATCTGCACTAACTTTTTTAGTGTAATTATACTTCTCTTAAAATATGCAATTCAAAATATATTCTGAGCTGGGAATTGTCTTGAAATATTTGGGACATGAGAAAGGCAGTGGATATATCAATAAGTCCCAAATAGCTGGAAGATATGGATAAGGTTAGTTTATCTTGGAATACACAAATAACAAATTCCTCCAGCATCTCTCCCCTTCATCTATCTTTATGCACCAATTTTTCTTCCTTATTTCTTTTTTTAAAAAGAGATACTTGCACCCTCTAGTGGTTATTTTCATCTTTTCACTGTTCCTTTAATAATAAAAGATCAAATCTTGTTTTCACAGGTAATTTATTAGAGGATAGAGAGTGAGCTAGGTTAGGGTATTAGAGCTCTTATTTTAGTATTCTGTATGAAATGGCAAATGGTTATGGGCATTATTTTCTATAATTAAATATACGGTGACAGTTTTAACTATCTGTGGAATTTCTGGGTAGAATTTCTGAGGTTAGTGTGTCTCAGCCCACAGGCCTTGTGTGGCTAAACTCATTTAAGCTTCTAGAGGAAGAGCTCTGCTGTTCCATGCATCTCAGGTCCTATCTGCACTATACATTTAAATTAGGATCATACCACTTTAAACAGGCATTGCTTCCCCCAAAGAATCCCAGGAACAGTAATTTGTTGAGGGTTCTGAGAGTTGTTAGGAGACACCTGTTTTCTTCAGTGTTACAGTACCCAGAGTTCACTGGGAAGAGGGGTTGGCTGTTAAACCACTCTGAGAACCACTCAAAGGTACATACCACAAAGAGGCCATATTTTGAAACATTGAAGGCAATGGAGTTGTCTCATTACTTTAAAGTTTGTAAGTCTATTGCTCTAGTGAAAGGCTGTGGCAAACTGGTAGCAATAGTATTAATAAAATAGCACAGAACATACATCCATAATGTAAGCTGACACCCATGATATGAGAGAGAGAAGATACGAGAGAAATCAACAAGCTTAAATCTAGCTTGATCTACAGTGAACAAATCTGGTTGCGCTTCAAGACACCCCCCCCAAGACACCCCCAGAAGAATAAAGGCACAAGGACACAGAATTTAGGTTAATGTTAATGGGCAAAATTTCGGCCACAACTTTATTGATTACCGAATGTGAGTGGTACAGTGGTACCTCGGGTTAAGTACTTAATTCGTTCCAGAGGTCCTTTCTTAACCTGAAACTGTTCTTAACCTGAGGTACCACTTTAGCTAATGGGGCCTCCTGCTGCTGCAGTGCTGCCGGAGCACGATTTCTGTTCTCATCCTGAAGCAAAGTTCTTAACCCGAGGTACTATTTCTGGGTTAGCGGAGTCTGTAACCTGAAGCTTATGTAACCTGAAGCATATGTAACCTGAGGTACCACTGTATTTGGTTAGGCATAGGCATCAACAGACTATATCTGACTCCTGCCCACCTTGCAGGAAGTCTGGAAGGGTATCACCAGTAGGGGGAGCCCCGACCGATGAGGATCGACTCGAGCCCCCTGGGTTCCCTCTGGGGTTGTGGCATGGGCCTAGCCCCTCCCTGGGCTTCAGACAAGAGCCACACAGCCGGATTCCTTTAACGGAATTCCCTTACATATGGAGGGGCAGGTGATGGCCGCACCTCCCTTCCCCACACATTGCTATTCCAATGCCTAACTGCCAAACCTTACAAAGTTGTGATGATTGCTGTGAGGTAGGCAAAAACCAAGTGGCTGGTGCCAATTTTCCAAGTGGAAAAAAGTCCTCCCAGGCCCCTTGAACAGGTGACCTACCGAGGTCTATAGCAAGAGCAGCGACCCTACCTAGAAGAGGGTGGGAGGGTGGGAAATCTGTGGTGTGAAACTGAAAGAGGAGTGTCGTGTTTAAATTGGCCCCGGCCATGCCCCCACAGCGCCCTGATTGGTCGCCTGGCAAATGGTGTGGCTGAGGCACCCTCAGCATGGCGCAGAGTGCTACCCCACCCCACGCAGAGTTAGGGGTGGGACCTGGTGGCCTGAGCACAACCCAGTCCCACTCGGAAGTGGAACCAATTTAACCCTCTGCAGTATGTTGACTTTGGAGTATCTTCTCTCTCTCTCTCATATCATGGTGAGTACCGGCACCTATTTTCGAGGGGGGAAAGCACCGATAACCTCAATCACTGCCACTCAGCAAAATTGGCATGTTGCACCATGTCCTAGACAGTCCCAACAAAGCATATTGCCCCATGATGTGAGCTGAGCTGCATGAATTGCCCCTCATCAGTTCCGCAGCTTGCATCTTCTGTGAAAAGATCAGGGAATTAATGTAGCTCCAAAAGCACCTTACCAGTAATATTTTATTTTATTATCCAAGTTTTGTGCTCTCAAGTGACTTACAGGCTTTCTCATCAAGCCTCCCCTCCTTGATCTTGCCCCCAGCCCAGCAGTTAAGGTTTTTAAAAGCTTCCATTTGTAAAAAGGTGTGCCGGGGGGGGGGGGGGCTGAGGAAAGGAGAGAAGGAGGGAGAATGAAACGGAGGGGATACGTTGGAGGGTGTATGGTCATGTGCTCTAACACATGCACATAGGGAAGAAAGAGTGGAGGATATTCTGGCTGTTGTGGGGGGGTGCTCTTTGTCTTATTCAAAGGATTTTACACCACCATCAAAGAAAACCATTGGAAAGAAATTCATGACACTACAGTCATAGGCTGCAAGGATCATTCAAAAGTTCTTTTCGAAAATGAACTGCCTGACATTTGTAACAGGTCTTCCTTTATGCAACCCCTGCAGGGGTTTGTCACTTTCCCCAGATTGCTTACTTTAGATTCCTATAGAGTAGCTTGGGGGGGGGGCTCTTCTAGGAATGGGGATTGGTCTGTTTCAGTAAGAATTTAGAGTGGGAGCATTCCGCAACCATTTCCCAGAAACCAGGGAGTCCCTCTTCAATCGTCTGAGCCAGGTCTCTCCTGAAAGGCCCTACTGTTCTCTGATCAGTCCCACATGTGCAACTGAATGTTAACACTGTGCTGATATCAAAGGGCGGCAGACTAGGGAAAGCTGCAGAGTGCGACTGGCAGGCAGAGAGCAGCCTGAGAAGTTTTCAGCTTAGTTGTCGATCTAGAAAGCAGCGTTTCTTCCAGTGGGAACTGTTCAGAGAGGGCGCATGAGCAGATGGGACAGATATGATGACTTCCTTTATAGCCTCTGGCAGAGACTGATGGAAGATGTGCCACTTGTGGCTGGGCTTAAGCCTTGATGAAAAGCTGGGAATGAAGCCTGCCCTGAATCTAAACTCCCTGCAACTGCTGCTGCTGCTGTAGCCTCTCTTGCTTCCTGGAGACTTCACCAGGTACTGTATAAGACATTTTGCTGTGATCAAATACAAGAAATCTTTTTCCTGTTGGAAAGTATGCAACTGCTATGGCTGCTGCTCAAGAGCACGCCAGCACACTGAGTTCAAAACAGCTTATTTTTGATAACATCTCTCAGGAGGTCGGCTTCCTCTCTGCATGAAGAGCTTGTACAGAGCAAACTACATTTAAAGCTCCCAAGCAATGCCAAGCTATTTTAGATGTCCTCTCGCTATTCTGGGACTATGCACCAACCTGTAATTTTGAAATTAGCAGGTGTAGCCCTGCTGGTCCTGTGAGTAAGGCAGTTGTGAAAGGCTCTGTCATGCAAAGCATGATGGGTTGGAACATATCCATAAACATTGCCTAGAACAATATGATTCTCTTTGGCAAGTCTGGGGAATTGGAAAAAGAAATTACGACTTCAGCCATATACACACTCACCCACTGAACACAATAGATCTTACATCTGATTGGAGAAGGGCAAGTCTGGGCTGTAGATGTGTCAAATCATAGGGGGTCATAGTGAGAACCTCATAGCTAGCAATACAACAGTTGCACAATTGGTATGTATAATTCAATATACTATGCATTAAAGAGGGGGGAAGCAAACACTGCACTGAGCTATTGCTATGTCCAGGAATTCCATTAAATTTGTGTGTTTAGCTTGTTTTCTTTTCGCATTGCCCTATGTTGTGGACAACACTCAGTAAAGTGGGTGGCATTTCAGTGTTTTGACTTACTTTGAGTGGGCAGCATTCTCTTCCGTCCGGTTTTTTATTGTTGTTGTGGAAAAAAACCTAAGGCTTGCGTGCACTTTCTGCTGGCCTTTCTGGTGGGGTTATCTATTTTCATCAAGTTCCTGAACACCAGAGACAAATCACAGAACTGTCAGCTCAATCTTACTTTGTATTTGAATGGTACATGGCAGGGGAATAGAACCTGTCCCTCCAGAAGTTATTGGAATACAATTTCCATCACCCATTGATAATGCTGGCTGGAGCTGAGGAGAGAAGAAATCCAACAGCATACACATGTTTCTCATCCCTGCCCTAAAGGACTTGGCAAACATTCAAATCAGGTGAATTCAGCTTTTTATGAGCATTCCTTACTAATGCTGCCCAAAAGTACTTAGAGTGTGCTTTCAGTGTGCTTTCTGGAACTCTGCACATGCCCTGGGACTATGGGACTATTTTAGCTTCACTGCGTGCAAGGAATGCACAACCATTGCCAGCGTGACTGACAGAAGCAAACACTGACTGTCCTCCCTTGACGAGGGACTGAGAAAGAGCCCCGATTGTGTACAAATGCCAAATTAATAACTGGAAACATTGTCACATTTAACACAAGTAAACTGTTCTATTTGGTTATTAATTAACTCTGGCAAAAGAATAAAATGTTTCCTACCAAATGGCAAGGTCTACTGATATCTTAATCAATGCACTACAGTGGTACCTCAGGTTACATATGCTTCAGGTTACAGACGCTTCAAGTTACAGACTCCACTAATCTAGTAATAGTACCTCGGGTTAAGAACTTTGCTTCAGGGTGAGAACAGAAATCGCGTGGCGGCGGCAGTGGGAGGCCCCATTAGCTAAAGTGGTACCTCAGGTTAAGAACAGTTTCAGGTTAAGAACGGACCTCCAGAACGAATTAATTTCTTAACCCGAGGTATCACTGTAGTCGCATTTTCTGGAAAGTAGACAGTCTCTTTGATTGTCCTAAATGTAATAATCCTTTGTGTAAACACCAGCTCATGTCTTTTAGCTGTGCAGACTCAAGTTTGTTAATCTTTCTCCCGAGGGTATGGTAGAGATTCTGAACACTCCTTGCTTTCAAGCCTTCTTGACCCCATGGATGCCTTTGAGAACAGACCTCCTTCAACTTGCCTAGCTTGATCTCATCCCTTTCACTAACCGCCCCCATTTCCCCACATCTTGCCTACGTTTGGTTAGGAACCTGAAGGGAATACAAGTCTCGTGTGCTCTTCTGAGGAGAACTTTTCTAGTTTTAAGCCACTTCCAAGGGCCCCAGATTGCTTGCTTGGAACCACACGAAAGCTGCTACTTCTCCTTTTCTCTGGAAAAGGTAATGGTTGGTGTTTTATTCCTTCTGTTTCGCTCTGGCTGCATGGACACCATGCATTTAAAGCACCTGTAAATGTTTTGTTGCTTTCAGAAAGTACAGATAGGAATGCTCTGCCTTATGCTGTTCCACAAAAAAGGGGCAGCCTTACTGAAAGTTACTGGAGAGTGGGCTTCTGATATTTTAAGGACTTGGGTGAGAAACTGCAGTGACCTATGAGGTATATAAGGGATAAGCAGTCTGATACTGAGATGCATAGGGTCTTATATGTTAGAACCACTACATTGAACTTGGTCCAGTTGAAAGCCAGTGCAAATCAGTCACAAGCCCACAGGTAGTTTGACTGAGATCTGTCAGTCAAGACTACTGTTCAAATAACTATTCCCAAATAGTAAGAAACCTATGGACACTTTTCTGTCCACAAGCGTGGTGACTACTTGTGTGACTGCCATAGAAAGGGAGAGCTGCTTCCCATCCATAGCTGTCTAGGGAGACTCCATGTCTGTACCAGTTTTCAGGCAGCTTTTCATGTAGTAGCCATAAGATAAGAAAAGGCAGTGGCTTCCAGTTTTAAAGTGAACCAGGGCAGTGTTTCACAATACAATGTTTAAGATTCACAGCAACATGAGATATCAGGTGCCAGTGAAGTATATTGCTAGAAATAATGTATACTGCTGCACTGTTCTGAACCGCATTAAGAAACTAATTGCAGGAAGAGGATGCTTGCAGTCTTGAAACAAGTCATAGAACTGAAGAATTGTAGAGTTGAAAGGACACTTAAGGGACAGGAATCTCAGCATAGAAGCAAAGATTCAAGCAGACTTCAGTGCTTACCAGTGCAATCCTAGGCATGCTTATTTGGAAATCTCACTGAGTTCATTGGGTTTATTATTGCTACGGGGGTGGGTGGGGGTGGGTGTGTGTTTAAGATAAACTGCCTCAGGAGGAGATGCAGTTTTGCAACAGCAAAAAATCTGGTAGAACCACCAATTATTTTTTACATTAAAGCCCCATATCTATGATGTTTGGTTTACAGAACAAGAAACTTACCTTCCTTTGGAGGCCTGCAAAAGTTGAGTACAGTGGACGCTTGGGTTGCGAACGTGATCTGTGCTGGATGCACGTTCACAACACGCAGCGTTCGCAACCCGCAGGTTGTGATTCGGCATTCCGGTACTTCCAGGTTTCGGAGGTCCACAACCCAAAAAAATGCAACCTGAAGTGGCTGTACCCCAAGGTATGAGTGTAAACCTTTGCATGCCCATAAACTTGACTGGCTGAGAGCACTGTAAGTGTCTCCCCTCTGGAAAGAACATTCTTTGCAGCATAACGCTGAGCTGCATGCACTTAAAAAAGAAACAAAAAAGGCAAGTCCCTAATCATGTCACTGAAAGAAATGTTGTTTTACCACAACAAAAATGAAGTGGAACAGCACAGTAATAAATCCATCCCCTCGTGGCTATAAGAAGGTAGCTATAAAAAGGCATAAAGAAGAAGAAGGGCTCTGCTCCCCGTCCGATTGCGTTGAACAGAAGTTTGTATGCCTCCTTCAGTATGCTATTTTCTTCTTTTTTAATACCACAGCTGTAGTCGATATGCCGCACAATCGAACCTGTTTTGTTTTCGCTGTCACTCGATGTTCTAAATCCCCTGTTATTTTTGCTATCCCTATTTCTTTCAAAGTACTCGTCTAGGACGACATCTACTTTTACCTCCTCACCCCCATTTTATGTTGTTATTTCTATGTATATTATGCTATGGCCACACGGCTAATGCAATAAAATCGATTGTTAGAAATATTTAACATCTATATATTGTCATTATCCAGATCTTCTCTAGTATTGGTGTTGTGTTCTCTTTTCTTTTTTAGATTCTTCATTGCAGTATATCTACAACGTGGCAATCCCTGAAAGAGGCCATGTGGTATGTAGCACATTACTAGAATTAGATGGTGTTTCGTTATATGTTGTTGTTGTTGTTTTTTTAAAAAAAATCCAATAGCTTATTAATGCAATGGGAAAGCAGTGTGCTTCTCCATAATTGCTGTATTTTGTTGTATGACTTTAGGTAAAGGTAAAGGGACCCCTGACTGTTAGGTCCAGTTGTGACCGACTCTGGGGTTGCGGTGCACATCTTGCTTTATTGGCCGAGGGAGCTGGCGTACAGCTTCCGGGTCATGTGGCCAGCATGACTAAGCCGCTTCTGGCGAACCAGAGCAGCGCACGGAAATGCCATTTACCTTCCCGCCAGAGAGGTACTACTTGCACTTTGATGTGCTTTCGAACTGCTAGGTTGGCAGGAGCAGGGACCGAGCAACAGGAGCTCACCCCATCGTGGGGATTCGAACCACCGACCTTCTAATCGGCAAGTCCTAGGCTCTGTGGTTTAACCCACAGCCCCACCCGCGTCCCGTGTATAACTTTAGCATGGCTTAAATAAACTTTCATTCATAATAATGAACTTTCATTCATAATAATCCATGTGTTGATTAATAAGGAAACCAGTGCAAAAAATAATAATCTTGTATTAGAAAGCAAAGCATGTGGAAACTACAACAATATGCTTTATAGTGTTTCAAACGGATATTCTTGAGTAATATGAAATGAAAAACCCAACTTGGCAGTTTTTAATGGGAGCTGCTTGAAGGCAGTAACTTGCACCCATAGTAGGAAGACGCTATACATCACATATAATAAAACTGGTGGTCAGTGTTCAGAGGAACATTATGGTTTGAATTTTAGTTCAGGTTCATGCCCTTGCAGGGCTGCATAGTGACATTTCTCTCAGATAGCTACCTACTGCCCAGCTAATCATATTGCTGTCCTCTGTGGTTTCACGCTGCTTAATGGTGAAATTAGCTAACAGATAACATCTACAGCATGAATACACAAAATTAAAGTTCCTTTTTTAAAAAAGCCATATTAAAATATTTTCACTCTCTTAGAAACTACATGTTCCTTTGCAGCCTTTCATGAGGAAAGTTACTATGGAGTGTGAATAGGATGAGTTAAGATAGTACAACACACCCATAACAGTTAAATCATCTTTCATCTTTCCAGGAGAAATCCATGCTCACTTCTAGCTTTGGTGCTCTTGCTAAATCCACTGGAACTGCAAGCTTCAGTCAGCTATAAGCCCAACTTTGTCATCTTCCTGGCTGATGACCTTGGCATTGGGGATCTCGGCTGCTATGGAAATGATACAATCAGGTAAAGGGTTCTGCAGAGCTGTGATAGCCTTCCACGACACATTCTATAAATATGCATGATATTAAATGTCAGGTGCTAGTGCTAGGCACTAATTTTATTTATCTATCTCTCATTGTATTTGATAATTTAATAAATAATAATAAATCTATTGCCTTTTAAACTGTCTGGGATATTTTTTGTTTGTTATAATGGTATGTGTTTTTGTGTTTTTATATTGTAAGCAACCCTGTGATCTTCAGATGAAGGGCGATATTGAAATTTGATTCATTCATTCATTCATTCATTACATCCTACCTTTACTCTAAGAAGTTCAAGGTGACATAAATGGCTCCCTACACCAATCCATATTATCCTAACAATCCTAGGCTGAGAGTTACTGTAGTGGCCAGTGAAATTCACGTCACAACTGAATGTGGATTTGAACCCAGGTAAACCAGATCCTCATCCAACCACTACACCACATTGACTTATATAAACTGTGGGGAAATCACCTTTTAAAATGTGCTTAATAGAACAAGACTTGGCATTATTATTATTATTATTATTATTATTATTATTATTATTGCAGTTTATTACGATCCCTTCACCCTAAGGTCCCAGAGCAGGTTGCAACAATTAAAACACAATGTGGATATTAAAATACAATATTGCAGAATATTTAAAACAGTTTAAAACAGCTTAAGATACAATGTAAGCATAGGTGGAGGTAAAGTCAACGGTTACATTTGAAGTACTAAGTCTCTGTGCTAGTTGGCTGTTATTTAGTTACCTAAGGTTGGTCTACAAAAAGCTTATATTATATTATATTATATTATATTATATTATATTATATTATATTATAATTATTAAACATTGAGTGTGTGTGTGTGTGTGTTGAGGCTGCTACAATGACACTTTTAATTGGCTTACTAGGCAGAAAGCTTACGCAGAGGTTAGACTATCTTTGGTCTTTATTGTGCGTTCAGTCTGATTTGTTTATGGAGAGGTTATACAGTGGTACCTCGGGTTAAGTACTTAATTCGATCCGGAGGTCCGTACTTAACCTGAAACTGTTCTTAACCTGAAGCACCACTTTAGCTAATGGGGCCTCCTGCTGCTGCCACACTGCCGGAGCCCTATTTCTGTTCTCATCCTGAAGCAAAGTTCTTAACCTGAAGCACTATTTCTGGGTTAGCGGAGTCTGTAACCTGAAGCGTATGTAACCTGAGGTACCACTGTGCATCCATTAGCATTCAGCCTGAATTGTTTGTATGTATTATATACGCTGACATAGCTCAGCATAAGACTCTTCATCTCAGGGCCATGGGTTTGAGCCTCACATTGGGCAAAATATTCCTGCATTGCAGGGGACAGACTAGATGGTCCGTGAGGTCCCTTCCAACTCTACAATTGTATGATCCTATTATTTCCATTAACAGTTAGTTCATTCCACACCTTTCTGCGCATTTTCCCATTTATGTGCTAATCACCAAGTCATGTTGTTGTTTAAATGCATTTGTTGTGCTAGGCTGGCAGGACTTTGACCCATTTTAATTGCGCAAACCTAAATTTCCAGTATGCACTTGAATCCTTCTCACAAAAACACGACAATCTGGAAGTGCCTTTAGCTAACTTAGACTTCGTCAAGGCATTCAGTTCCTAGACATTCTCTGTTTGCTTTACAGTTACTCAGCTCAAATATATTGCCCTGTTATTGTTGTTTTCCTTAGGACTCCCAATATCGATCGGCTAGCAGAAGAAGGTGTGAAACTCACTCAGCACATTTCAGCAGCCCCCGTTTGCTCCCCAAGCAGAGCCGCTTTTCTGACTGGCCGATACCCCGTAAGATCAGGTGTGCAGTGTTGTCAAAAGGCACCATCTAGTCTTCAGTAGAAACTATTGCCCTTGGAGACATTTGTGGAAATATTCTTTACAGTTGTACCGAGGTATTGGATCTCGATGGGAAGGCTAAGAAAGGGAGGGCTTCACTATGCAGGCTTCACAAAGATCTGGTTTGTTTTTAATCTGATGTCCATTGATTTAGATAAGGAGGTAAAGTAAAGGTAAAGGTACCCCTGCCCGTACGGGCCAGTCTTGACAGACTCTGGGGTTGTGCGCCCATCTCACTTAAGAGGCCAGGGGCCAGCGCTGTCTGGAGACACTTCCGGGTCACGTGGCCAGCGTGACATCGCTGCTCTGGCGAGCCAGAGCCGCACACGGAAACGCCATTTACCTTCCCGCTGGTAAGCGGTCCCTATTTATCTACTTGCACCCGGAGGTGCTTTCGAACTGCTAGGTTGGCAGGCGCTGGGACCGAGCAGCGGGAGCGCACCCCGCCGCAGGGATTCGAACCGCCGACCTTTCGATCGGCAAGTCCTAGGCGCTGAGGCTTTAACCCACAGCGCCACCTGCGTCCCTTTTAGATAAGGAGAGGGACATCTTAATCTTCCATTAGAACTGTATGTGGACAACCGACTGAAGTTCACAGCCATATTACTGGCTATGTTATATATGATCACTTTATCTCAGGTTTGGATGAAAGGGATCGTTTCCGTGTCATTAGCTGGCTTGCTGGTTCTGGTGGGCTTCCGCAGAATGAAACTACTTTTGCCAAGATATTGCAGAACAAAGGCTACACCACTGGCTTAATAGGTAAGAAAACTTGTGCACAGCATTTAGGAAAGAATGTACAAATGTCATAGAAGGTCATGGGGCACAGCAGTAGTCCCCATCACTACGTCCTTCTGGGAAGAACCTTTTTGTTTCTTCTTCTTCTTCTTCTTATTATTATTATTATTATTAATGATGAATTTATATACTGCCCTATATCTAGGGGTCTCAGGACAGTTCACAGAATAAAATCAAGATATAAAACCACAGAATACATAATAAATATAATGGATAATTTTGTGTACCCACTGAATAATGGCTGTTGTTATTATTTCTTGATTTTATTATCAATTTTATCAATTAATTATCAATTTTCAATCATCAGTTTTATTAATTGATTCTATATTCCTGCTGTTTTATTATCTTTATAACTGAAGACCCTGCTGGAAGCCAGTCTGTAAATAAATAATAACACATGTGTAATAATAACACATGTGTAAAAGGGAATCTTGAACATTTTTCACCAGGATATATGCCACTAATTCTCCAAGGAAAAACATTTTAATGCAGTCTTTCTCAACCTTGGGTCCCTCGATGTTGTTGTACTACAACTCCCATCATTCCTAGCCAGTATGGCTGGTGGTCAGGGATGGTGGGAGTTGTAGTTCAAGAATGTTTCAAGGGTGGGGACTGTTTTAATGTATGAAATAAGTTGGACAATTTGGAAGCCAACTTGTCCATATACATCTGCTTAGCACACATTGGTTGGCAAAAATGTAACTTTCCCTCCCGAATTCTGTTTTTCAGGGAAGTGGCATCTAGGTATGAACTGTCAAACCCGTGACGACTTCTGCCATCACCCCTTAAATCATGGATTTGACTATTTTTATGGAATGCCATTTTCACTGATGGGTGATTGTCAAATTACATACCCTCCAGAGAAGGAGATGGCCCAACGAATCAAGCTTGGGTCCTATACTCTGTTGATTGCCCTTGCTGTACTTACACTTATGGCAGCAAAGCTCACTCATCTGCTGCCCCTCAGTTGGAAAACAATTTTCTCCCTGGCTTTGTTTGGTTTCGCATTCTTTATTTCCTGGTTCTCAAGCTATGGATTCATAAGATACTGGGACTGCATTGTAATGAGAAACTATGAAATTACAGAGCAACCAATGAAGGTAGAGAGAGCTGCATCCCTGATGCTGAGGGAAGCCATTTCCTTTATTGAAAGGTAAAACAAGATTCCTTGTATGAATTACATGGGATTACAAATGTGTGAGAGGAAATGAAGCATCCATCTCGTTTGTTTGTTTTTAAAAAGTCCAGTTGTAATTAATGTAATGATATTCAATAGAGGCAGGAGCAACAAGGTCTTTAGAAGTTGCCTCTTATTATTTTTCAGTCAGCAAAATGGCTACTCTACCTCACATCTCCAGTTGTGGGATTCTTGAGGCATTTTGGTTACCCAAAAGACTTAGAATACTATGGTTATAGAAGTAAAAGCCACATGATCAATTGCTTCACCAGTCAGAAAGATGTTTCACTGTAATTGTCTGCTCCAATGAAAAGCATTTTCCTCACATCTGCAAAGAGAATTATCTTCCCATAATTTTATAGAAACCAATGAGCCTTATTGGCCATCAGTTATAGTTTAATGCAGAAGTGAGGACCTGTAGACCTCATTCCCTTGTAGACAACATAGGTGCCAACTCCCTGGGGCCCTGGGTGCCCAAGCACCCACAAATTTTCCATGAAGGGGCCAGGCACCCACAAATTTCAGGGCCAGGGCCATGGCCCTGGACATTCACAGTCACGGGGCCAAGTTGGCACTCCTGGTAGACAACCTTCCAGCAACCATATTCTATGGGTGGGCAGAACCAGAAGCAAAAGTGGGTATAGCAACGAATGCACTTTGTACGGTAGACGTGTTTCTATACACAGAGAGACACACCACCCTCTACCCTCCATTGGGGCAAGCGAGAAGCATTATTAGAGTTCAAATTCTAGCCAAGTATAAATACACAGGTGGGTGAAAAGCATTGCTGATGAAGGGTGTGGTCTGTAATTGTCCCTATTCTGGTTCCCACTCTCAGACTCATAAAGCCAATTCTCTGCTTGGTGGAAACCAAAGGTTTCAAGGAATCAGCCCACAATCAATGCTTTAGCTTGGTCTACAGGTTATAGGGTGTAGACCATAGGTGTGTAAGCATAATTCTAGGATTGCGCTTGCAAATGAGTGCTTCTTGGAAGGAGTTCAGTCTGTTCAGTCTGTTCACGCCGGCACAGTTGACAGAAAAAGTTCAGCTCCTCCAACTTCCTCTTTGCCTGAGGCTTAGTTAGCACTGCTAATTGGAAATGTCAAGCAGAGGAGGAGGGGTCAGGGGTGGCTCTGGCTTGTGGGATATCTGGCAGTGGGGCAAGCTCCTCTCCCAGCACACTGCTCAAGCCCACCACATACCCTCTCATCAGACTCCCCCTCCCCCTCTGACAGATCTTGAGAGCCCCTCTTGGTGGGTATTATGGGACTCATAACATCCCCAGGGGGTAGACAGAAAGGTTTAGAGGGCCACACACACCACAGCTTCACTATCCCTTATTTAATTACTCCCTCAGTATAGATTATTCACAAGGCACTAACAGAAGTATCAGAAAATTATATACAAATTTGTTTGTTCTAAACAATAATTTGTTGTTGTTGTCATTTCTGTAGGAACAAGCAAGGACCGTTCTTCCTCTTTGTTTCTTTCTTACATGTCCACACACCGGTGGTAACAACAAAAAGGTTCAGGGGGAAAAGCAGGCATGGATTGTATGGTGACAATGTCGAAGAGATGGACTGGATGGTAGGTAAGTCAACCTTTTTTTTTTTTAAGAATATAAAACGGATGGGCAGAGCAATCCAAACCGTGATCCTCTATGTCACTGTGGATTCTTTATAGGAAGGATTTTGGATAAGCTTGACAAGGAAAATTTGAAAAACAGCACACTGACCTATTTTACTTCTGACCATGGTGGCCACTTGGAGGCAAGAGAAGGAAATGCTCCGCGAGGTGGTTGGAATGGCATCTACAAAGGTGAGAATTCTGAGTCCAATGGAACAGCAGCGGAGCAAGCCGATCAGGCGCCTGGGGCGGCATGCCCAGAAGTTGGGCCAGCTGCCCACAGGGGCACCGTGGGGCCTCTGAGGTGTCCGCCCTCCCACTCAGCCACCCTACAGCTGAGGGGGAGGCGGTGGGTGTACCGTTTGGGGCAGCACGGAGCCTGTGGGCACTAAAGCCACTGCGTCACTCCCAGGAGAGACACGTGGCTCAGGCGAGCTGCAGGCCTCACAGTGAGTGCCACCCACCATTTTGTCACCCCCCCCCCCAGTGGTGACACCCAGGGTGGACCGCACCCCCTTGCTACGCCCCTGCAATGGAACTTCCCTTCCCTTCTCTTGTGAATCTGCTCTGGGGGTATACCCAACCCTCTGGAACAGATTTGGGGGAGACCATTGAGGGAAGGGAAGGTCCACTGCACACATGGAAGTCATTCTGCTCATGACTCAATTTTGGGACTGGACAATGGGAACATATCTCAGCCCTGATTCCAGACCCATTTTGAGGCACAAGTAAAAAAAATGCCGGTACTTAAGATTTTAAAACCCTCCATGTCTTGGGTCCTGATAGATTGCCTTCTCAAACATAAAGCATCCCTTGAGCACTGGACAAATGCCTCTGTTTCCCCAGATAGATAGATAGATATTAGGGTAGTACTGTTTTTCTCATAGATTCATGGAATTGTAGAGTTGGAAGGGATCCTGAGGATCATCTAGTCCAACCCCCTGCAATGGAGGAATATGCAGCTGTCCCATACAGGGATCGAACCTGCAACCTTGGCATTATCAGCACCACACTTTAACCAACTGAGCCATCCATGCTTAACTGAGCTATCTAGGCATGTTACATTTTTTGTTGGTCATGTTTTGGTGGCTTTATCTTTTTCTTTGCTTGATAAATTTGTGAGTGTATTTCTCCCTTGAAGGGTGAAGTATTAAATAAATAGCATAAAAAAACAAAGTGCAGTTTATTCAGTTTTCTATATGAGCAACATAATAAGTGCATGGCAGGGAGTTCAATTTTAATCATGAGGTGGTGTTGTATGGTAATTCTAGGTGGAAAAGCCATGGCAGGCTGGGAAGGAGGAATCCGTGTCCCTGGATTATTTAGATGGACAGGAATGCTACCCGAGGGCAAGATTATTCATGAACCAACCAGTCTAATGGACATTTTCCCTACATTGGTTCATCTGGCTGGTGGGACAGTACCACAGGACAGGTATGGATTATGTCACGGTAGACATTTTCATATATTTACCAGTGTCTCAAAATGGCTTGTGGTTTTATTGTATACAGGTGGCCAACTTCCCTTGATAAGTAGATATACACAGCGGGTGGTGCTGTGGTCTAAACCACTGAGCCTCTTGGGCTTGCTGATCAGGAGGTCAGCAGTTTGAATCCTCACAATGGGGTGAACTCCTGTTGCTCTGTCCCAGCTCCACCAAACCTAGCAGTTCGAAAGCACACCAGTGCAAGTAGATAAGTATGTACCACTGCAGTGGGAAGGTAAACGGCATTTCCGTGCGCTCTGGTTTCCATCATGGCATCCTGTTGCACCAGAAGCAATTTAGTCATGCTGGCCACATGACCTGGAAAGCTGTCTGTGGACAAACACCGGCTCCCTCAGACTGCAAGAGAGATGAGCGCTGCAACCCTATAGTCGCCTTTCACTGGACCATCCAGGGGTCCTTTGCCTTTACCTTTTTCACATACATATGCATATATACACATATGCGTGCATGTGTGTGTGCGCGCGCGCACACACACACACGGCATCTCAAATTCTCAGCTCCCAAGGACTCACATAGTGGTTATAAATAGAAAATAATATTGCTTTAGATATAAACGAGCAGCTATCACCCAATTCATTTAGCAAATTACATAGTCACTATTGTTTCAAAGTTCTGAATGCAAAACTAATGTGGAACCCATCCAAGGGCAATTTGTTGAAAGCAATCTAAGTCATTCCCTTTGTCCCTTCAGGATAATTGATGGTCGAGATTTGATGCCTTTGCTGCAGGGATCAGTTCAGCACTCAGAGCATGAATTCCTGTTTCACTACTGTGGGATGCATTTACATGCAGCACGGTGGCACCAGAAGGACAGTAAGTACAGCAAATTCCTTCAAATTAAAAATCTATTTAATTTCTGGTAAAATAATCATTCACAAAACAGTGGCAAAATAGTTATGTTTTCTGAAGAGATGGTTTAATAATAATAGAGTCGGACTAAGGAAATTAATAAAGATCAACAATGAAAAATGAAATAATTCCTTCCAGTAGCACCTTAAAGACCAACTAAGTTAGTTCTAGGTATGAGCTTTCGTGTGCATGCACACTTCTTCAGATACACTGAAACAGAAGTCACCAGACCCTTCTATATAGTGAGAAGGTGGGGAGGGGTATTACTCAGAAGGGTGGTGGGAATGGGTGATAGGCAGATAGCTGTGATGAGCCTGTTGACGACTCTTAACGACTGCAATAGGTCTTACAGGAAAAAGCAAGGGGTGAGAAGGTGAAAAATGGCTTTGTCATGTATAATGAGATAAGAATCCAATGTCTTTGTTCAGACCAGGTCTCTCCATGGTTTTAAGTTTGGTAATGAGTTGCAATTCAGCAGAAGTCTGGTGACTTCTGTTTCAGTGTATCTGAAGAAGTGTGCATGCACACGAAAGCTCATACCAAGAACTAACTTAGTTGGTCTTTAAGGTGCTACTGGAAGGAATTTTTTTTTGTAATGAAAAATGAGCGACTCAGGGTCCCTCTTCATTTTCAGCATATTTATAAGGATAATGTAGGATGACCACAGATTAGGTATAGGAGGAAGGATTTGATGAAGTTTGCATTTAAAGGTGAACCAACCTTATTTGCACTTTCTGAAACAATGCGCAACCCAAAACACAACCATCATTGGAAATTCACACTTAACCTACTTTTGCAATTTAGTTCTCTAGCCAAGTAATATGTACACCATGGTTATATCAGGGGAAAGTGTAAAAAATAATAATGTGTATATTTGGCAAAAGTGTATATGAGGAGAAATTCCCACCCAAATGTCAATGAATTTTCATGAGGGCTTTAAATTTAAAAAAAATCAAACTGAGGAGAAACTGAATTTAAGTTTGGGAACTGAGAGAATCTGAAATTGACGGATTTGCTAATTGCAACAAGCTGTGTTGCTTGGAAGATACTGGTCCCACAGCAGAAAGAAATGGGCCCCTATTTCACTATCTCACAATCTATTAAGTTTCTTTTCAAATTGGTGAAGCAGCAATCACTTCTGCATGCTGTATTACCATATGCCTAACATGAATTACAGTGGTACCTCGGGTTAAGTACTTAATTTGTTCCGGAGGTCCGTTCTTAATCTGAAACTGTTCTTAACCTGAAGCACCATTTTAGCTAATGGGGCCTCCTGCTGCTGCTGCGCCGCCGGAGCCTGATTTCTGTTCTTATCCTGAAGCAAAGTTCTTAACCTGAAGCACTATTTCTGGGTTAGTGGAGTGTGTAACCTGAAGCGTATGTAACTCGAGGTACCACTGTAATGGATTTCTTGTTTAGCATGGTACTTAGTCTTAAGAATACTTCCACATTTCAAATGGTGATTTCTTTTCTTGGTCTACTTGCATCCTCCATTGGGCCCCCACATTTTGCCTATTTCCCATTGTGTTCTTGTATAACAAAAGGACAGATGCGTAATAAGGCATACATCAAGATAATGCAAAATGATTAAGAGCAGATCTTTGGGCAGCAAAAGGCTCTAGACTGTCAGTTATTATGGCGGCCTGGACTATGTACCCAGGAGCAGCTCATTTTGCAAGTAAACATGCCCACCTACCATTTAAAATTACAAGCTTCAATGCAAATATTCATCACACTGTCTGATATTGTAGGGAGCTTACAGCACAAGAATAACCATGTCCGTTGAAAAATTTGTTCTGTTTAATTCAGTGGGGCTTCCTTCCAGATAAATGGGGTTAGGATTCGATGAGGCACTGTCATAAAATGTGGCAACAGATGCCTCATCTTGAAAGCGGTGCACGTAGGACAACCTGTTTCTGGATTGATCTGAGATATATCATTCTACAAAAAAAAGTCACTTGGCTGTGACTTTAATATGTATCAAGACGCTGGCAGGAACAATCTCAGTGTTGAAACCATCGACTTGGGGTGCTTGAGCTGGCTCACTAATAAGTAAAAACTCTTTCATAAGAATTAACATAGAGGCGGGATATGTGGCACTTCTGATAAGGAGAAATTTGGGGACCATAAAGAAACTGAGGGCTCAGCATGATCCAAGACCCCAGTACAAGTGAGTCAGAAAGAGGAGAAAGGGGCAGTTATTCTATGGGCAGTCACTTTTTCTTTTCTTACAAATATATTCTGCCTTTCTTCCATCATGGAAACTTGGGGAGCATGCATGAAATTCCAGGTGGTCTCCAGATATTAGCTTCAGCAAGGTATTCGTCCCTCCAGACCATAACATGGGATCTACCTTCCCCTTTGGTCACTCATATTATACTAACTAGAGCAAAGGTACATAACCAGGAATCTGGCACATAATAGTTTTTTATTTAAGGACTGCAATTGACCAGAAGCTTTACAAATCTGCCCTCCTCACAAGGTATGCATGTGTGTGTGTGTGTGTGTGTGTGTGTGTGGTGCAGCCAGTATAAAAGACTGAGGAAATTGTGTGTGTTAATTATATGGCTTATAAAATGATGTCGCATGCAGAAATGGCAAGGCTAACAGGCAAAATTAGAGATAAGAATGAAGAAACATTTTCGGAGGAATGGAAGTATTTCAGAGAATATTTAAAGAAATATTGTAGTATTATGAAAACGCAAGCAGGATTTGAAATACGAGCAATAGTTTAGAAATATCAGGATGAATAACTCAGGATGGTTAAATGTAGAGATTAAGAATCAAAAATATGAAGCATTTAAGGGAAAACATAGGAAATCATGGAAGGGTAGAAAAATGTGTAAAATTTGAAAATTCAATAAATAGTTTTTAAAAATAATAATAATATATTCATGTGGATTCTTTCCCACCAGGTGGAAATGTGTGGAAGGTTCATTATATGACACCAATCTTTCACCCAGAGGGATCTGGAGGTTGTTACAATATAATATTTTGCCAATGTTCTGGGAAATATGTAAGACAACACGATCCTCCTCTGCTGTTTGATCTCTCTCGAGACCCATCAGAGGCTGTGCCTCTTTCACCAGACACGGAGCCCCTGTTCCATGAAGTTCTAAAGCGCATAGGAAGAGCTGTGGAGGAGCATCGCAGGACCCTCACTCCTGTCCAATCACAGCTTTCTTTTGGCCACAATATCTGGAAACCATGGCTGCAGCCATGCTGTGGGACCTTCCCATTCTGCTGGTGTAACAAAGAAAAGGAAAACCTATAAAAGGAACATCATTTTAAAGTTTCCTGTGTTATGTGCCCTAATAAGTTGCAATGGAGACAACTAGGTAGGCCATTTCCCAGCCTGCTCACCTGGCTGGATGCAAAGCTGCCATGGGATGGAGAATAACAGGTCAAGTTATTTTTGTGTGATGCGTGAAGCCAGAGACAGAGACATGTCTTGCTTTCTGCTAGACCCAAGAGCTTTGGCCTGGGGCATTGCTGGAAGCCTAATGAGGAAGAAAGATCTGTTGGGGAGTTAATGCTGAGAGCCCCTCCATCCTTTGGTCACATTGTGTGTATATGTTTGTGTGTGTGTAAATAAAACCATATATCTTAAAAACACCACAGTCTCCTTTGACCTTCATTCCAAGGAAACGGAATCCTGGGTAAGCGCTGGAGCCCTTGGAGTCTTATGCTGCTAGGAGATGTGTACAGCAATATTGTATTTTATTGTGATGCTGACATTATGTATTTCCTCTTACTTGTATTTTAGCTTTGTGATGTTACCATTTTTTATTTGTAAACTGCTAAGTGATTTGTTATTGTGAGATGTATTATTACTAGAGCAGTCAAGTACAATTTCCTGTTGTCTAGAATGGACACATGGGAATGTGGCTGCAGACAGGGAGGACTTCTTGCTCTGGAAGGACGTGACCCTAGCTGACCAGGTAAAAGGGCTGGCCATGCAACCATTCCTCAATCTCTTGGACTCATAGTCTTACTCATGGACTCTTACTCTCCTGGCTCTTAGCCAGCGCATGGCTCAAACCTTCACATAGGATGGAGCCCACAAGCTAAAAGTCTGAGATATAATTCTAACTTCTTTTCACTTTAACCACAAGATAAAGCCTACCTTCAGATTACTGCTGTGAACTGAATGTGAGTAAAACGTTATTCTTACTTTTAAAGAAGACTGTGTTGTGTTATTATTTTAATAGGAAAATAAAGGGGAAACTTGCCAGGAACAATCCAGACTGGACAAGCCAAACTCGATTGCTTAATTAAAGGATTCTAACGAATTATCAACTAGTTTCCAGTAAGTTGGAAGGGAATGTGCTCTGATGTTTACTCACTGGCATGAGTGAGGAGGGATAATATCAAAACAATATAACCTTTCCTACCTTCCTTAACATTCCCACAGTTATATGAAGTTGTCCATAAATTGATTGATTAAACAGGTGGTAACTGTCTGCAATGCCCTTCTTTCTACAAAGGGCAGTTGAATCAAAGCTACAGATGAACACAAACATTCAGATATTGTCATCTGGTATTCCTGGGTCCTTCAAGATAGTACCTATTCATTTCACATTCTTAAAAAGACTCTTCAGCTAGACTTAAAAAAGCAACCCTAAAAGCCATAAATCATTTTGGACAGGCCTATTTACCTTCTAAAGTTTTTTTTATCTACCTAGAGGGCTGACAATGAAAGACAATGAAATGCAGTCCAAAGGAAAGCAGAGCAATATGTTTGGCACCGACTTGGCTGCAGGAAGGAGCCACGCAAGGTGCCAACCAACCCTCCTAGGAACTCTGGATTTCTGTAGGATTTACTCCTAGCCTTTTCTTCCCCCAAAGATATCCCACAAGGCAGTGGAGGTTTAAGACCAGAGTTTTACTTCTCCTAGATGGGCTACCTTCCCAAGCTGATGAGTCTCATCTGCCCCTCACTTCCTTCTACAGCATGTGCAGAAACCACCTTCTTAACCATTGGATCCACAATTGGTCTGGTCAGCCAAGTGCTGAAGTCCCTATGAGGGCTTGAGACCCATCAGCTACCTTCACCTGGTTTAGCCAGCCAATTGAAGCCATTCCCGGGGTGTGGCTGCACGCTGACAGCTTCTAGGAGCCCTAGGTGAGAGCTGAGTGCAGAGTGGGGACTAAAGTGGACTACGCATCCCAGAAGGAGAGCGACGTGTCCCCACCAGAAGTACTACCTAACACCCCACACAATCCCATATAACTCTATGATTCTATGAAAGAAAGCCTGCTCTACGCTTTCTGAAAAAGTTTGGAATTTTCCCTCATCCCCTTACCGAAGCTCGCTGTTTTCAAGGAAGGCTTTTGCTTTCTCTGCAGCCTTTTACTGGCTCTGCCTAAGCCTTGCCCCCTTGGCCAGGCTCCTTTCTTCCGGGTGGGTCCTGGCTTTCGCGATGGGGATTGCCTGGCTACACGGTGGGCTCAGCCAAGCAGAGGGCGAGCGCCTGGAGAGGGTCTCTCCTTCGTTTCCAAGGTGTGCATTTCCCGAATTCCTTGGACCTTGACGGCTGCTTTCCACGGAGCTGCGTTCCCTCTCTGCGTGTCTGGAAGCGCAGCGTCGGCGAGCTCTGGTTTTGAGCCTGTGCTTGACTAGCGAGGTCGGAGGCGAAAGCCTGCCGCTTGCTTCTTCCTTTTAGACTCCCGTCCTTCAGAAAAGTCAAACTCCTGCGATCTTGCTTGGGGGGATCTTTGCTTTCAAAGGAACCGTGGAGTTTGTAAAGCAGTTTGTAAAATAAATTGGAGGGGAATCAAGACCCTACAAAGGCGTGGCACGTAGAGCTGTCTTCCTCCTACCTTCGCCATTACGAGCAGCAATTAAGCAGACGAGCTTTCCCCATTACAAAACCATTTTCCTGCACACTGAATAAAACTTCACTTGCATAATACTAGGCTTTGGAGCTGCTATTAAAGGCACAAGAGTAGGCGGGCAGGGAATGGGGGAAAGGGAATTGCCTCCATTTGAAGAAGCAGGAAGTATTTTTGCTTGCTCTCAACAACAATAATATTGGTGGTGGTGGGGAATGTTGTTCTTACCCTTCCTAGCATGGGCAATGTGATATTATCCTTAAACCCCATGCCTCTAGCCCCACCCCTATGGTCACAGCTCTGCCTCTGTGCTGTCCACACCTTATGGGACCTATCTCTAACAGAGTCTGTTGTGCCTCTTGGTACCCTGAGGCCTCCATGCATAGGACAATCTTCCCTCTACAGACATTTCTCCCAACACATGGGGACCTGTTATAGCAAAGATGCATAGTTCTCAACGTGAGGTTGGGGTAAAGTGGGGATCCATCCAATACTTAGGCTTACAGGATTGCACTTGTTGTTTTTAGATGTTTTAACTTTTTAAAATTTTCATTTCAATCATATTGCTTTACTACTCTGGGCTCCTTAGGAAAGAAGGGCGGAACAGAAATTTAATAAGTTATTATAATTAAAATTGCATCATAATAATTTACATCTAAAGCAGTCCTGAAAGTGTCGCTCCATTTTACTCAACGGTTGTAGTCCGTTTTAACAGTTTTATCATTGGCATACTAAAAATACAGTAGTACCTCAGTTCTCGAACATAATCTGTTCTGAAAGGCTGTTCAGGTTCCAAAAGGTTCAAAAACTGAGGCGTGAAGGGCTGTTGCACATTCAGTTGAGAAAATTGAAAAACATGCAGCAGAAGCCGTTCGACTTTTGAGGCGTGTTCAGAAATGGAAGCATTTACTTCCAGGTCTTTGGCATTTGTGTTCCAAAACGTTCGTCAACAGAGATGTTCTAGAACCGAGGTACCACTGTACTGTCATATGGTCTAGGTCTTAACTCTCTCCTGTCAGCTTCATACAAGTAAACCATTGTTTGGTGATTTTTGATTTCAGAATCTATCTAGCTACTCTGTTGGCTTTACTTATATCACTTGATGCCCGTGGGACAAATGCAGCTCTGAACATGAAACCTAATATTGTTCTGATGTTGGCCGATGACCTCGGGATTGGAGATCTAGGCTGCTATGGCAACGACACTATCAAGTAAGGGATTCTCGGGTTACTGTTGTATTGTTGTGAATATGACACTGGCTAAAAGGTTTCTTGAACAGCTTTGGGCCATCTTCCAGTTGATTTTACTTCACTGTGGCTTGTCACTACAAAGGAGCATCACCTATGTGGTGCAGGTTGCTTGGACTGTCAAGATAAATTGCCATATATTGCCTCCTTCTTTCGTCTCCTGCTATTTCATTCTATTAATATATCACCTTTCTATCTCAGCACCCCTAATATTGACCGGCTGGCAAAGGAAGGAGTGAAGCTTACTCAGCACATTGCTGCAGCTTCGCTCTGTACCCCAAGCAGAGCAGCTTTTCTGACTGGCAGATACCCCATCAGATCAGGTTGAGTATATTTGGAATGCTTGGTTTGATGTGCAGCTGAGACAATGTGCAAAACTGAACAAAATAAGCATGCTGAAAGTAGTACAGTTTTGTTCCACATGAAAAACCAGTACTTCATTCCTGACTGCATTTTTTTAGCATGATACTCAGGTGCTGATAAATTTATCTAAACCTCATTTACAGCCATCTAAGCTAGTGGCCATAGCCTATTGTGGCTGTGAGTTCTGCAAGTTAACTATCTGTCTTGTCTTGAATCTACTATCAGTCAATGAAGTGTAATTCAGTGATGTATTTTCTGAGTTTAAATAATGACAATTATTTAAATTGTTGATTTAATTATCTGTTGAGAATTGTCGCTGTACATGGCATTAGGCTGGATGATACTGGGATCTGTTGAAGTTTCAGCAGGCTGATGACGCAAGGAGCCATATTTAAATGACTAAGCTTTGCATTTGTTTTTACAGCTTCTATAATACTTTCCCCATCAATGAAATGGTTTTAGCATTATTATGTTGTGTCCCAGGACAGGAGCTCATTCCTGTGATAGTATTATTTAAAGGTAGGATATGGTATTTTTGTGACACCAGCAACCTTTGGACCCAACCGGATGAATTTGTACAGCTGGGTTATATTGATGTCTTGATAATGTTTGAGTGTAAAGAGTAATGCAGATCCATGTAAACTGAACTTGATAAATGTATTGGTGGTTGTTTTACTTGTGGTCTTTATCCTTGGTAATACAGGCATGGCTTCAGGTGGTTCATATCGGGCTCTGCAGTGGAACGCTGGCTCAGGAGGACTCCCTGCCAATGAAACCACTTTTGCCAAGGTCTTGCAGCAGCAGGGTTATGCCACGGGACTTGTAGGTACGTAGAAATCCTATGAGCTCATCATGATCATAGGTGTCTGTAGATCTTCAGGTCTTCATATAAAAACAAATGCTTATTAAATCTTGGATGTGAAGATGATGAAAAATTACTGGTTCCAGAAGATAAGAAAATGTTTGTTACCTGACCTTTCCTCATCATAAGGTCTGTGGAATGAAGGCAGCTTTGACATTGACTTAATTCCCTGTTCCCATAAGATCCTCTGATCGTTTGTTAAAGCTAAGTGTCCCCATGCTTACCTGGAATTTGCCCTCTTTAACCTGTCTGTCTGCCTGTCTCTCTCTCTCGGGGTGTGTATTGAGAATAAATCTGGGATATTTGGTATGACTGGGTCAGAATGTGCTACATTAACATGACCTACTTTTACGTGACTTACACTAATGGTGTTACACAATAACCTGCCTGTACTGTAGCAAGCATTTGAGCGAGGCAAATATGTTACCAAGTGTGTCGGTGAGTATGTCTTTGTTTTCTGACTTGTATACCCACTTGGTAACATTCATGATTTAAGATGGCAGAAGTAAAGTGAAAAGAAAAATCAGAAATACCAAATGACTGTAAAGAGAGAGAAAAGAAATAATACTGTAACTAGATTTCTATTTATAGTTGCATGTATGCATCAGTACCTAAACAACTGGCTGCAATTGAGTAAACAGTGTGCAGGGACAGTAATGACTGTATCTTAAGGTCATCTTGAGATTCAGGACTGGGTTAGATGTTTAGGACTTTTTCTGTGTGGATTAGGAGTGCTCCTGAAGTGATGCATGCTCATTGCTGCCTTCTGTGGGAGTCTTTCTCAGACTACATGCTGGGCTCGTGCGTGAGAGTTAAGAGTCAAATGATTAGACCATCAACTGGAAAGGAAGCCAAGTGCAACAAATTGTCAATTGATTTCACAGTGGAGGTTAGTAGGTCAAGAGACTCCACTAAATCTGCTGTGTTGCAGTTTCCCTGTAAATCTAAACGTTCACAGTACTTCTAAAGATTCACAGTCATAGCGGTCCTTTTGAGAAATGGTTTATGTATTAAACATGAAGATTAACACTGTCTGGCACAGATGGTCAGGTAATGCCACTTAAAGGATCATTCTGAAATCTCTGCTTAAAGGATCATTATAGGGAGGGAAGTAAGGATTTGAGTGGACAAACATGCCATACTTTTAAAGCACACTGATACCAGATTTACAAGTTATGGGTTTGCTTAGAAACTAGTTTCTTGAGGGTACTGGGAATTGTAGGTATGTTAGGTGAGCACACTTAACCCCTTCCAGTTCCCAGGATTCTTTAGGGGAAGCCATGACATGTTAAAATGCTACAAGAGTGCTTTAGTGCTGCTATAGTCCCATGAAACTGCACGGTTGTACAGTGCCATTCATTGCGACTGTGTTTGAAAGGAAGACCTTCCTGGAAGATAACTTTAGTTATCAAACTTTGAAGGGGTGGGCAGCAGAATACACTCCAAGTAATAGTAACAGACTGTTTTATGCTTTAATTTCCAGGGAAGTGGCATCAGGGGGTAAACTGTGACTCTGTCCATGATCACTGCCACCATCCTTTGAGTCACGGCTTTGATTACTTTTATGGCATGCCTTTCACTCTTCTCAACAACTGCCAGGACCACAAGCCTCCAGAGCTGGATGCAGCGTTGCAGGCTAAGCTGTGGTTTTACACCGAACTTATTGCCCTTGCAGTTCTCACAGCTCTTGTAGGAAAGACAACAGGACTGGTCTCTGTTACTTGGAAGGTGGTCACCTTTTTTGCTTTGCTTGGGTTCCTGTTTTTTGCTTCCTGGTACTCCAGTTATGGCTTTGTGAAATACTGGAATTGCATCTTGATGCGCAACCACAACATCACTGAACAACCAATGAAGCTGGAAAGAACAGCTTCTCTTGTCCTAAAGGAAGCAGTTTCATTTATTCAGAGGTAATTAAACACTTTTCCTGAAATATCAAACTGCAAAGATGCTGCAATTTACTAAATGTGTTCTATTCATTTCTTTTAAGCAACAAGCATGGGCCATTCCTCCTCTTTGTTTCTTTTTTGCACGTCCACACTCCCCTGTTTACAACAGAAGCTTTTCTTGGGAAAAGCAGGCATGGGATATATGGCGACAATGTAGAAGAAATGGACTGGTTAGTAGGTGTGTTGGCTTTCTCTAAACATTTTTCTCTTGTTAATGGACACTAGTCATCCCAAGTGGTGGTGAGGCATGGACTATGATTCTGTAGCTGTCTTGAACACTACCTTATTTATGGGCTGCAAGGGTTGAGTGAATGATTTAAAAATCAGCTACCCTTTCTTGTAGTACAAAGGTGAAATATAGAACATCCTGCCCTCGGTGCTGCAGTTTATTATAGTTTTGGTGGGATAATCACAGACACATCCTGTTACGATGGAGAGGAGGAGGAGAAAGGTTCCTGCATGGCTACTGTCAATTCTACAACATACACCTTTATGCAATAATTTGATGGACATCTAAGGAACAGCTAGCCTCTTTCAAAGTCAGGAGAGAGAGATAGGTTATCCCTGTTTCATGAGCAGTTTTAGAAGCCAAGCTTAACTTGTACCACAGGACTGTTTTGAGGATAAGATAAGACAAATTCCTTGTGTGCTATTGTCTCCATAGTAAATATTTGTTTTGGTGGGGGGTTAACTCTGTAGGTCAAATTCTAGATGCTATTGACAAGGAAGGCTTGAGAAACAAGACATTGACCTATTTTGCCTCAGACCATGGAGGGCAGCTGGAAGCTCAGGAAGGAACAATACAGCTGGGTGGCTGGAATGGCATATATAAAGGTAAAGAGTGCAGCATATAGTTACTTTGCCTATATGGAAGTTTGGGTAATTTTGCTCTAGTTATCTCCCACTTGGACTACTGCACTGAGCTCTGTGTGGGGATACCTTTGAAGGTGACTCGGAAACTACAACTAATCCAGAATGTGGCAGCTAAACAGGTGACTGGGAGTGGCCGCCGGGACCTTATAACACTGGGGTTAAAGGATCTTCACTGGCTCCCAGTACATTTCTGAGCCAAGTGTTGGTGCTGACATTTAAAGCCCTAAACAGCCTTGGGCCAGTATACCTGAAGGTCTCCGTCCCCATCATTCAGCCCAGACACTGAGGTCCTCCTCTGAGAGTCTTCTGCTGGTTCCCTCACTGCAAGAAACAAAGTTACAGGGAACCAGGCAGAGGGCCTTCTCAGAAGTGGTGCCCTCTCTATGGAATGCCTTCCCTTCAGAGGTCAAGGAGATAAAGAAATACATAACTTTTTACAAGACACCTGCCCTGTATCGGGAAGTTTTTAATGTTTGATATTTTACTATGTTTTATATATGCTGTAAGCCACCCAGAGTGGCTGGGGAAACCCAGACAGATGGGTGGGGCATAAATAAAATAATAATACAAATATGGAAGGTTGCAATATATTCCAAAACCTGTGATCTGCTTTTGTTTGAAATGAAAGTAATCCCACTGATTCTCAGCCCTTTAGTGCATATTGATAGTTTAAAAGAAAATGGAAAGGCCATGTGGTTCCACCACCCACAAAAGACTTGGAATGCTCTTTTGCTTAGGAAAGTAAGTATAATAAACATGTCTGTTTCTGCTATTGTGTTCCCAATGTAGGGGGCAAAGGCATGGGAGGTTGGGAAGGAGGCATTCGTGTGCCAGGCATCTTAAGGTGGCCTGGAATGCTCCCTGCCAACACTGTTGTTGACGAACCAACAAGCCTTATGGATATTTACCCTACCGTGGCTCATGTGGCTGGAGGAACTGTACCACAAGACAGGTATAGAGCCTGTATCCTTGCTCATATTGTGCATGCCCTACTTGAAGGCATCTTGAAATAAGCAGAATTCATCATGCAATATATAATGTAGCCTGGGAGCAGTGGACATTGATAGTCAGTGTAGGTTCTCTGTTCAAGCATACACTTTTCCTTCCTTCCTTCCTTCCTTCCTTCCTTCCTTCCTTCCTTCCCTCCCTCCCTCCCTCCCTCCCTCCCTCCTTTTTGGGGGGGCAGGGACAGGTTAACGTCCAGTGTTCTTCTGCAATATTCAGTCATCTGAATTAAGGTATTAAGTAATACCTTTTTGTAGGCAACTTACACTTTTCCAGCACTTTTGCTATCTTTTGAAATGAAAGAAAGAGAAAATTCCCAGCCCACCTAGTGCATCAGTGCAATCATTAATGCTGTGTGGAATATGGTTGTGTTAGTGTTGTAAGCACCTACTGCACAGCATCTGTGCCGTAACTGATGACCATGGTTCCTCCATTTATGGCCTATATTATTTTGTGAATGTTGGAAATGTTTCCCTAGTTAGATTTTGTTTATAATTTTGGCTGCTCCCTTTCTGCAGCATTGAAGCTTAAGCATGCTCACATAACACTTAAAAGAAGAAGCAGCAGCAAATATCTAAATAACTGCACCACTTCATGACTTCTTTCCTCATAATTAGTTCTTTGAATAGTGTATACACTCATCTTTCTTCTTTGTTATAATATCTTTGGACATAATGTAATTTTGTCCCTTGTGGCCAAATCTGTGTTTAATCAAATGCTGGGGGGAAATATTGAAAACAGACTTTTCAGGATGTTGTTCAAAATTGATGTGAATGCATGGGACGGGGCTCTGTTTACAAGAAAACACTGCAAAAACATGGCTTTTTCACTTCAGTCTTCTGCCTGATGACGTATTCTTTCTTTGTCACTACAGAATAATTGACGGAAGGAATCTATTGCCTTTGCTACAACAAGAAGTCAAGCATTCAGAACATGAATTCATGTTTCATTACTGTGGATCATACTTACATGCAGTACGGTGGCATCAGAAAGACAGTGAGTACAACAAATTTCCCTGAGTGTGAAAACAAACCTCCTGTTATTTAAACTAATAAGATGAAGGTGTACTTAAATTTACTACTTTTTTGCGGGGGTGGGGGGAGAACATGCCTGGTAATCATTGCCATAGAAAGCAGTGTTCCTAAGACTTCTGGGCATAAAGTTCATTGTCAATGGAACTTGACAAAATCAGGTCAAGTGGCCAGAAGGAAAGTGAGAGGAATAGATTACACCTAATACACTGGGCTATCGGAGAGTTGTTCTTGTGCATTTCCTTCTGTTGGCAAGTAAATTTATTTGAATTTTCAGATTTCAGCCAGATCTCCAGGGAACATAATTACCTTCATGATTATTGTTTCAGGGTATTTTTGTTTGTGCTTTCTTTTTCCTCCCAGGTGGTGCATTATGGAAGGCTCATTACATAACGCCGATCTTTCACCCCGAAGGCGCAGGAGCCTGTTATGGAAAAGGGATTTGCCCTTGTTCTGGAGGAGGTGTAAAACATCACGATCCTCCTCTGCTGTTTGATCTCTTGAGAGACCCATCAGAGGCCGTGCCTCTTTTACCGGACACAGAGCCCTTGTTCCACACAGTCTTAAAGCACATAGGCAGAGCTGTGGAGGAGCATCGCAGGACCCTCACACCTGTCCCACAGCAGCTCTCTCTTGGAAACATTATGTGGAAACCATGGCTGCAGCCATGCTGTGGGACCTTCCCATTCTGTTGGTGTGACAATGAAGAAAGTGATACCCATTCATATAAAGTCGGCTGACCAAAGAATCCTTTTATGGCAGAGAACATCATCCAAGAGGTTTCCTGTGTGATTTTAGCTGCTTCCTGTCAGTTAAGGTTGCTTTCTCTTGTTTCTCAAGGAGTCCCCAGGCTTGAAGGAGGATGCAGCCACATCATTTCCTGCCTGTCAGGCTTGGGGAATCAGGTCCCTCTCCTGGTGGCAGTAAAGAAGCTGATTAAAAAAAGAGTTCTTACCAATTAGTTTATTCAATAATCACAGCGAGAGACAAAGGAATGTATCTCTCTCTCTCTAGAAATGGCTCCAAATAAAGTCCCGCCCTCCTTCGTCTCTGTTATGCTCTGTTATGCATCATCCCTGCAGCGGTTGGACTGACCTTTCTGTCTCTGAGCTTTCTGTTCAGCTATTCACACTGCCTGCCTAGTCCTGGGGGAGGGGGGCTCAGGAATGCTCACACACTGTGTCTTGTCAGCTGTTTCTACTTCCTCTTCCAATATTTCCCAGCTTTTCCCCCTCTACATTCTCTGAACTATGACCTTCTGCAAACCACTGTTGTAATTCTATGTTGTCCTCCTGTTCTTGGGAAGGTTGTGTAGAAGGGGAGTGGCCCCCGCCATTCCTCTTCAGGCCAGCCCCTGACACTGCCCTTCACATCCCCACCGCTCCGGCGGGAAGGTAAACGGTGTTTCCGTGCGCTGCTCTGGTTCACCAGAAGTGGCTTAGTCATGCTGGCCACATGACTTGGAAACTGTAATCTGGCTCCCTCGGCCTAGGCTGCAATCCTATACATATTTACATGGCAGCACACTCCCTTGAACAGAATGTGACTGGCTTGTGAGCAGAGATACTCATGATTATGCTGGAAGTAAGGCTTTTGGAGATCAGTGTCCATTTTTGCAGTACTAATATTGACTGATATTTTGCTTTTGGGGTATTTGATCATGAATTAAATTGAATAAAATATATGTTTCAGTTAATATCACTGATTTTAGGACTGTATAATGAGATTTAGCACTGGTTAGAACATTTGGATAGCACTTTGAAAACATGGAGAGAACACATAGTTGCATTTTAGAGGTTTGGAGAAAAAAATGAGAAAGCATGTCTCCAAAATATGGCTGTTGCAAAAGAATGAAAAATCTTGTTTCTGATTGGAGTGTGACATAGATGACATTTCCTGTATGCTTCTACCAACCTCTATAGGCCTGCCAACTTTCACTTCTGTTCCTTTACTTCTGTGACTTATATATCCTTTAGCAAATTACTTGGCAAAGGAAAAAGCAATACTCTGGTTTTAGAAGCCAGAGTTGTTGGCTGTATTTATTGAGATTGATAGCCAACCTCATTCATTCAGGCTCAAGCCACAAAGCATTTCCTTGTCATATTTATGTTCCTAACAACTCTCTGTGTAAACTATTCATAGCTTCTGTATTCCCTTTGACTATGGGAGGCTGTTAGAGGCAGTATAGTGGCTGGCAGGGGGGCATATTTCTAATTGTAAAGGAGAAGATACAAATGGATTTTTCCACAGATGGTGCACTCATCCATTCACAAGTGGAACTTGACACAATGGCCTATGTTCATCCAACCCATTTCTGCTTGTGCAATACGACAGTTCCTCCTGCTTCTTCCTCTGCCCATGCCCTGCACCTTCCCCAAACCTGCTCCAGAGAGTTTGGAGAATCCCTAAAACAGATTTAGTGAGTGCATGGGATGAGAAGATTCTGTTGCACAAGATTCCTTCTCCTAGGATACACCCATTTTATTCTCCATCCCACCTCATTCCACCATAATATTTGTTTGTCCTTCCACAAATTTTGGGGCTCTGGGTTTATTCACACTTCCTCTTTTCCTCAGCCTCACTCACCTCACAGAGTGTTTGTTGTGGGGGAGGAAGGGCAAGGAGATTGTTAGCTGCTTTGAGACTCCTTAAAAAGGTAAAGGGACCCCTTACCGTTAGGTCCAGTTGCAGACGACTCTGGGGTTGGGGCGCTCATCTCGCTTTACTGGCCGAGGGAGCTGGCGTACAGCTTCCGGGTCGTGTGGCCAGCATGACTAAGCCACTTCTGGCGAACCAGAGCAGCACATGGTAACACTGTTTATCTTCCTGCCAGAGCAGTACCTATTTATCAACTTGCACTTTGATGTGCTTTCAAACTGCTAAGTGGGCAGGAGCAGGGACCGAGCAATGGGAACTCACCCCATTGCGGGGATTCAAACCGCCAACCTTCTGATCAGCAAGCCCTAGGCTCTGTGTTTATACTGGCCCACAAAAGCCCATGACCCACACACACACAAAAGAAAATCTTTTGTAGGTTGCCATAGGCATCCCTGTTTTTCCTTTAGTGATTGTACATTTCTTAGAATCGGTGCTTTTTTTCCTAGGGGTACTCAAGGATATGTAGTACTGGCACACACACCCCCCCCAAAAAAAATGGCACTTACTGCAACAACTTCATGCTGTGTACCAGCACCATTTTTTCCTTAAAAAAAAAAAGAGCACTGCTTTGAATGTAATGTGAGCTGAGAAAATATATATATATTTTTCAGCTGTCTGGAAATTTGGTATTGTGAGCAAAAAGAAGAGAGGAAACAAAATATAATAAAATCCTACTTGCTTCAGGAACAAAACTTCCTGTTGGCACGGTGAAGGTTTTTCTCTGAGTGATTGGGTGCAACAGAAGCTGCTATAAAGGCCACTAGAGCAGTTGAAAAGCATAACAGTGATTGCTTTCCAAGAGTGGACTTTGTCTGTAGCTGCTCAAGGGTTCGTGTCAATTTGTAATAGCCATCTTGTTTCACAATCCACCGATTTACTTGGCAAGCTATTAAGTAAGCAGATGGTTGGGAAAACAGCCTTGCGAGCTGTCAAAAATCGCTATATCACCTCCAAACGCCTAGAGGACTGGGGATGGATCACAAATTGAAGATTAGGCTCTCCAGGTAAGTGGAAAGCATTCCTTTTTGAAAAAGGAATCGTTCTCTTTCTATATTTTAAATAGCAACTAATGCTGATCCTTGCCAATTAGTTTTTCCAGTGCTTTCTGGTATTTGCAGCAATGGCTAGACAGCATATTTCTCATTGTGACCCTGCACTCTGTGCAGGCAAACCCAGACAGAATTAAAATAATCTCTCTGTTTCCTGATGTCCGGTTGATTGGTGGTGAATGTGGAAGTAACTACAGTATGCAGGGGATTTTTCTGACCAAGACTGAGCTATATTTTTGAAACAGTAAGGGAATGTAGCAAGTAGTTAACTTCTAAGATTTCTTCAGTACTGTGTCCCATTGAAGCCCTATGTGGCGATCACACAGGGTCCCCGGATATTTGACAGTGTATTGATCCCTGTGCCACCACTATGATCACTTCCCCGCTGCCACCAACCCATTTCTCTCGGGTACACACTGAGTCCACACAGTTGTTAACATTAAAACAAATAATCAAGTTTATTTTATAAGCATGAACAAGTTTATGGTTTCAGATAATTTTTCTTGTCAGTTTCTTATCCTTAGTTTCTATACTGGCCTATAGCTTCCTAATAACTGCTAACTGATTATCCCAACTGTCTATCTGACTCCTCCTATCAGTTTCTTTCACTCTCTCACATCAAAACTCAACCAACCCACAGACTTATCCTCCCTCTTCCTTCTCCAACTCCCAACTGACTTCCACACAACTCCAGCTCTAACTCTGACTCCTCCCCTGGGGTTCCCCACTGGCCAATCACTTCACACTCATTTAACCCTTTCCTTATCACCCACCTAGGAAGGCAAAGGCCACACCCTATTCAAGTAAGTTTTGTTGCGTCTGAGGGGGATGGGATTGTATGCACTTGAATACATAAATAACTGTGCAACGGCTCTAAAAACGCCTCTCTTTAAACATGCAAATCAGTAAATAACACAGTGAAAATGCTACTTGTGTTGAGTACTTTTTAAATGTGTCAGTGTTACTCCCCAGAGCACTGGTATACTTAATTCATTGTGGTTTTGGAGTTTGTGGTTGTAACTTTTTTTTTGTTAAAGTCCATTGTGCTGTACATGCCAGATTTATTCTATAGATGTCTGTCATTTGATTTGTAGAAGAAATTTATGGTGGTGGGAAATTGACACATCACAGAAATTGGGGGTAGCTAAAATGGGGACAAACATGTGCATACACAATGTACTATAAAGTGTGTTTCTTAGTGAAGTTGTTATGCATTTATTTATTGGTTGAGGTGGGGGAACAATCACATTGGGGTGGTAAGTGGGGAATGGTATGCCTTGTATACCTGAGCAAAACAGACCCCTCGGCACCATAAAGGGGCCTGAATATGGTGGGTCATGTCTATTCCTTATTCCTATTGTTTGGGTAGTGGATGGGGTATGGAAATAACTATAAGGAAAGTTAGTAGCTATAACTAAAAACACGGGGGAATTTTAAATATGATCACCTACTACAAGGTCTGCAGATGCCTTACCTCATGATAAAGACTAAAAACCTATTCCATAGTATCAGGGGTAAAGGGCATGACTTTAACTCTAAAACAAACTTTACATTATCATCATCACACACCCCATCATGCCACAAGTTGGAAGAACTCAAAACATGTTCCTTCAGGTCAGGGACATTCAGGTCATGTTCAAGAAACCCTAAAGCAAGATTTTCTCTGTCTCTCTCCCTCTCTCTCTCCCTCTTCCTCTCCCTCTCTCTCATATCAACACTTTTTTATTTCAGTCAATGACCAGTACAGAAGATAAGAAGACAGCAAACCACAATAAAATAAATTACGTATACTATTACATGTGAAGTTTAAAACAATGTAAGATATTAAAAAGCAAGGGGAAATATAAAATAATTATATTAAAATGTTTTTTTTAAAAAAAACACACAGGGTAAGGTGTTAATAATTCTAAAATTAAGACAAGATCCTGTGCCGACAAGCTATTGCTGCCACACAAAAACTAGCTACCTTGGCGGTGATCTCGGGAAACTGGTGAGGCAAAAGATAATTGATATAAAACACTTCAGATCTTCCTGGTATACTTTGTAAAATGATGTTTTGGTGGTTGTTTATGTAGATGCAGTCTAGCGATTTTGCTAGTTTCCTCCTTATTTCCCCAAATGTGTGATGCGGCCGTGTCAAGACCCAACATTTTGTTGATAATGGCGGATGACCTTGGCTATGGTGATTTGGGATGCTTTGGTAACGACACACTCAAGTAAGTGTCATTTTGTGACTTGAGATCATGCACTCAGCTCCACCCACAAAGTTGCACCACTCGTCCTGTTCCTCCCCAGGCTCACCTTTTGCTCTTGGGGGCAGCTCCTATTCACCCCAATGGCTCCTTGTTCAATTAACCACCACAATGTAAATCACAGTTTTGTACAGTGTCACTGCGTTACTAGAGCCTGATGACTTGGGTCATGAAATTTAGCCATATTGCTTCTATGGTTTCATCTCTACAGCCTAGAGAATTTTTTAGTAAGTGTTTGATACAGTTTCTAAATAAACCCTTTGTTGCTTCTGCAGCCCTCAAGATGGAGCTGTGACCCAAGAAAGGCTTCACGAAAAGGTTTCTGCAAATGACAGGGGACCATGCAGTATTCCCAAACTAAAGTATTTCTTTGTTCTACATATTAGGACTCCTAATATTGACCAGCTAGCAAGGGAAGGAGTGACGCTTACTCAGCAGATTGCTGCAGCTTCGCTTTGTACCCCAAGCAGAGCAGCTTTTCTGACTGGCAGATACCCCATCAGATCAGGTTTGGCGCTCTCTTTAAATGGTTGGCTGGTGTTTGGGTGCACAGAGGATTACCCTAAGCGATAACCAGCCCTGATGCAGATCGGGGGGAGGGGGAAGCATATGCACACACATACACAGACCTCTTTCGGGGCTCTGCAGTTGTGTGTGCATTTTTTGCATAGCTGGACCTAGCATGACAAGATCCTGTCAGTCACACCGCCTGGCCAGCTGTCATGCAGCACAGGACTCCAGGAGTCTTTTCACACAGGCACAAGTCTCTACCCAGTGGTAGCACAACTGTGTTGCATGCAGAAGTTTCCAGGTTCAATCCCCATCATCTCCTGGTTGGGCTGGGAGGGAACCCTGCCTGACCTGAAGGGTTAATTAACCGCAGCCCAGCCAAGTCAGTGTGATAGCAGCTGCCACTTATACTAAGGCTCTTGCCCCCAATTCCTTTTACATGTTAGGTATGGTGTCTAGACATGAGCCCCGTGTCTTAGCGCGTACTGGTGCTTCTGGAGGACTCCCCACGAATGAAACAACATTTGCTAAGTTATTACAGCAACAGGGCTACACCACAGGCCTTATAGGTACAGTATCCCATTGACATATTCCTTCCATTTTTCACTGACACATCTGAGCTTCAGTTTGATCAAAAATTTCATGGTTGTCACTGCCTTCTTGGGATCTCCAGCTGACGAAGTTAAATTAGAGGGCAAGCCAAAAAAAAATTATTGGGACAGAACTACCTAAATCGTATAGAAATTTATTTATGTACAGTGGTACCTCTGGTCACGTACTTAATTCGTTCCGGAGGTCCGTTCTTAACCTGAAACTGTTCTTAACCTGAAGCACCACTTTAGCTAATGGGGCCTGCCACTATTGCTGCGCTGCCGCCACGCGATTTCTGTTCTCATCCTGAGGCAAAGTTCTTAACCCGAGGTACTATCTCTGGGTTATTGGAGTCTGTAACCTGAAGCGTATGTAACCTGAAGCGTATGTAACCCGAGGTACCACTGTATGCTACTACAGCAGCAACAATGCCCCAAAGTGGAAAGAAGCAGAAGTCCCACTAAAGGAAGAATGGATACAAAAACTTACGGAATATGCAGCAACGGCGAAACTTACTGGAAGAATAAGAAATCAAGATAACAAACTGTTTATAAAAGAATGGAAACGTTTTATTGAATATTAAAGATAAATTGTAAACAGATAAAAACATTAGCAGGATTGTTGTAATAACCTGAAGTTTTATAAGAGTATATATTTACAGTAGATAATTAAATGGGGAAGTTAAATGAATTTGGATATGCAGAAGATATTGAAAAATAAATTTAAGGAACCGCAGAAAGAGGGGAAAGTCAAATTTTGAAATGTCAAATTGATTGTAAAATTAATGAAATGTATAAACTTGAAAAGTATAAATAAAAACTTTAAAAAAATATTAATAAAATAAATTAGAGGGTGAGCAGGCAGAATCAAGGGGGCAAGCTATTTTGAACGGAGGACAGGGTTTGCTTATATTTTTCCAATATAAATATTATGTGTATTAAGTTGCTTATTGGTAATTTACAGGATTCATGGTTTCTTTAGCTATCATTGTTTATCTTTTCAGGAAAATGGCACCAAGGCATGAACTGTGAATCCCACAATGACCACTGCCACCACCCTTTAAACCATGGCTTTGATTACTTCTATGGAACCCCTTTTACACTTGTGAATGAATGCCAGGTTAATAAGGATCCTGAGATGAATGTCCAGCTGCAAGCTATGTATTGGTTTTACACCCAGATGGCAGCTCTTTTGGTGTTCACTCTTGTGCTGGGACAAACTACTGGTTTGTTCTATGTGAAATGGAAAATAATTGCCTTCACTGCTTCATGTGGTATCCTATTTTTCATCTCCTGGTTTGCCAATTATGGATTTGTAAGATACTGGAACTGCATCATGTTGAGAGATCACATCATTACTCAGCAGCCAATAAAGCTGGAAAATGCTGCCTCCAGGATATTGAAAGAGTCAACCTCATTTATTAAACGGTAACCCATTAAAATTATTTAACTGCTTTTCAGATTTTGAGAGGAGTGGACTGATTTTGAAACCTTTGTCGTCCGTGCTTAGGATAGAGCTAAGATTACCTTTACTAGTGTGTCAAATCACTGCATTGCTCAGTGGCATGTTTTTCAGATGATTTTGCATTGATACAAACTTATAGGACAGAGCTTTCCAAACTTTTTATGCTTCATTTTGCGACACAGTAATTCAGTTTTGCATCATTCCGCGACACAGTAATTCAGTTTTACTAGCAAACGGGAGGTTAAACTGACCCCTTTCCAGCCCTGGGAGGACCATGGGGAGTGTTCGCACGACACACCTGCACACTGCAGCCGACACACTAACACGTGTAGGCAAACTAAGGCCTGGGGGCCAGATCCAGCCCAATCACCTTCTAAATCTGGCCCATGGATGGTTGGGGATCGGCATGTTTTTACATGAGTAGAATGTGTGCTTTTATTTATAATGCATCTCTGGGTTATTTGTGGGACATAGGAATTCATTCATTTTTTCCCCTTCAAAATATAGTCCAGCCCCCCACAAGGTCTGAGGGACAGTGGACCGGCCCCCTGCTGAAAAAGTTTGCTGACCCCTGTACTAACGTATCGTGACACACAGTTTGCAAAGCTCTGATTTAGGATCTGGGTACCTTGCTGAAGTATTGGTGCATCTCAGCCAAGGTGTCCACATGTTCAACTGTGTGCATGTGGTAAAAGAAACTATGTGTGTGAAATGTGAATTTTCCTTTGCGCTTTGATTGGGCTCAGATATTCATTAAATTAAGTGTATAAGAGAGAAGTGTGCAACTTGTAAACATGATGGGTTGGATTCCCCTAAGAAACTTCATCAACCGAAATCCTCTGCAAGGATTTCTCTCTGCTGGTGCAACAGGATTCCCTTCTCCTAGATGTCCCCCAAAATTGGCTCAAGAGTCTGGAGAACTCAGAACAGTGCATGGGGAGGAGAGGGGGGATTGTTCCATCTGGCAAGCTGAAATGCTTGCACAGACAGAACAATTTAAAAAGTGTGATTTGAATTCTACCCAAAGTTCTTCACTAATTTGGGCTGAACCACTGGCAGCAAGCATAAGGGTAATAATACCCATAAAGTCCTGTTGAGTGTTCAGAGTGTTGAGTGTACATTATTCTTGTTGTGACTCTTTCACAACAACTATGTATGAAGTAGTTGAATATCATCATCATCATCAACATCATCATCATCATCATCTATTTTGACCTTCAATGTAAATAAAATAAACAATCTGGTATTGTGGAAGGATTGTCAATGTGCCCTTAAGATGTTGTTGGACTATAGCTCCCATTGTTATACGTGTAGTACTTCATAAAGGGGCCCTAAAAGATGCTTATGAAAGGTGGGAAGTTTGGTAGGAGCCAGACTGAGCACTTTGTTACAGAAAATGTCTTTAAACTGTTTCTTCCCACCACATCAGAAGTTTCTCTGGACACTTAAGAGAAGCATCCATGTATGATAAAATTGTAAAGAAAACTACGGTAATAATAAGTTGTAGGTTGACTAATATGGTGCAGCACAAATATAGCATCACAGGTGCATTTAAACCAATATCTTATTACATACATAAAAAGGTAAAAGGACCCCTGACCATTAGGTCCAGTCGTGTCCAACTCTGGGGTTGCGATGCCTATCTCACTTTATTGGCTGAGGGAGCCAGTGTACAGCTGGTCATGTGGCCAGCATGACTAAGCCACTTCTGGCAAACCAGAGCAGCACATGGAAACACCGTTTACCTTCCCACCGGAGCGGTACCTATTTATCTACTTGCACTTTGACATGCTTTTGAACGGCTAGGTTGGCAGGAGCTGGGACCAAGCAACGGGAGCTCACCCTGTTGCGGGGATTCGAACCGCCGACCTTCTGATCGGCAAGCCCAAGAGGCTCTGTGGTTTAACCCACAGCGCCACCCGCATACATACTCCTAGTCTAAAGAAAGAAAACAATATAATCCACAAGGGGAAAAGCAGTGGAGCTGCAACACTCTTAGAAAATAGAGATCAATTACAAAATTCTTACCTATTGGGTATCTGAAAAGGCTCTTACAGCTTCATTGATGTTCACATGTGCTGAAGTGCAAATGTGTATGCCTGAATATGTGTGTAAATGTAAGCATGTGGTACAGCCAACACAACAAATTTAGGATCAGCAATTCCCATGCTTTAAGTATGAAGCTCATAAGCTTTGCCAAATGCAGTTGCTCAGAGTTTTAGGGTAGCAGTCAAGAGGAAACTCAGCAGTGGAAGGTCCTTAGCTCACAGCATTTCAGTCTGGCGGGCACTGCTTATCATAACAATGACCATGAAGCATGGTAACAGTGGTGATAATACTGACTGGCTGAATGGGCTAAAACCTACTCCTTTTGTAACATTTCAATCTCATTAGTGTGTATGGAAAGATCTCTGTGTCTGTATCTGTTCAGATCTTTGCTCAGCTATGAATTCCACATAGCTAATGGATGCTTTTGTTTTTGTTTTAAAACAACATTTTTAAACATTTTTCCCCCAGAAACAAGCAAGGACCGTTCCTCCTCTTTGTTTCTTTGTTACACGTCCACACACCCTGTTTCACCACAAAGACGTTTCATGGAAAAAGCAGGCATGGTTTATATGGAGACAATGTAGAGGAAATGGACTGGATGGTGGGTGAGTAGCACTTGTGGTTATTGATATTTTTCTAAGGACCAAAATAGTAGCCTTCCTTGGACCTTTTCTTCTTTTTCCTGAATTTGTAACTTCCTTGTTGTCTTTCAACTGATTGTAGCGTTTTTGTAACTTCCTTGTTGTCTTTCAACTGATTGTAGCGTTTTTGTAACTTCCTTGTTGTCTTTCAACTGACTGTAGCATTCAGCTTAGCACTGGAGAACAGAGATTCATAAATCTGATAACTCCCCTTCCCTGTCATCAGTTCCTTGAAACACTTCCTGAAACTGTGGCAATGTCATTTCAACATCTGGAAATGACAGATAATCCTCTCTATATTGATTTTACAAGCTTATTTATTTATATTTTATTGAAACAACTTATATGCTGCTTAACTACAATAGTATCTAAAAGCAGTTTACAAAGATACAATGCAAAAAATAAAAACCAGTTAAAACTATGAAATCAAACCACCAGTTAAAATACTACCTGGAATTATTATTATTTTTAAATCTTCATTAGATGCTGGAAGTGCAACAGGGAGGAGGCCTGCCTGACCTCAGATGGAAGGGGGCACCATAAAACTGGGCCCACAATATTAAGCTCATATCTTCTGAGGGATATGAGCCTTGAATCCCAAAAGACATCTGTGATCGGGCAGGGATATACTGTAAAGGATTCTGTAGTCCTTGAGGTATCCTGGACCCAAGTATTTGGCTTAAAATTAACTCTTGTGGTTCATCCAACTCTGCAGGGGAAATTCTTGCTGCTGTTGACAAAGAGGGCTTGAGGAACAACACTTTTACTTACTTTACTTCTGACCATGGCGGCTTTTTGGAGGCTAGAGAGGGTATTACCCAGCTAGGTGGCTGGAACGGTATATACAAAGGTAAGGCAGCTTTCCTTCAATTCTCCATGCCCTTGTATAGATTACTGTACTTCAATGTGCCTGTGTGTCTGGAAACTTCCATGTGTACAGAACAAAGCTTTGAGAGGGCAAACTGGGCTTCTGAATTACAAACATATAATGCTGCTACAAAGGCATGTTGACTGGCTCCCAAAGTAAGGTAAAGGGACCCCTGACCATTAGGTCCAGTCGTGACTGACTCTAGGGTTGCAGCGCTCATCTCGCTTTATTGGCTGAGGGAGCCGGCATACAGCTTCCGGGTCATGTGGCCAGCATGACTAAGCCGCTTATGGCGAACCAGAGCAGCACATGGAAACGCCATTTACCTTCCCGCCGGAGCAGTACCTATTTATCTACTTGCACTTTGACGTGCTTTTGAATTGCTAGGTTGGCAGGAGCAGGAACAAAGCAACGGGAGCTCACCCTGTGCGGGATTCGAACCGCCGATCTTTTGATCAGCAAGCCCAAGAGGCTCTGTGGTTTAACCCACAGCGCCACCCGCATCCCATGGCGCCCAAAGTGGGTTGCAACAAATCATTATGACATAACATTAGCATTACAAAATTTAAAATAGTGGTTAAAAAATAATAGCATCAGTGGCTTAAAACTGTTCTTAAATAGAACATCCATAAAACCACCTGGATCCCCATCCCCCAAGTCTTTAGGATTTCTTAAATGGCCAAAGAGTGGGGGACTTATGAATTCATCTTGACCATCACAGATATGGGAGATCCCTGATATTCGCCAAGCTTACTGCTTTCATGGGTGAATCACAAAACAGTGCCTTGGATATCAGTCTTAAAGCTTGGGCAGTTATATATATATGAACTTATTTATGTCAAGAGCCTGCACATCCTCTTTATCAATATGTGTGTTCTTTCATTATTCATGCTGGGCTCTAGGTTTTTAAAAATGCGTTTAACAGCTGATCTCCACTCTGACGTTCTCCACACTGAACTATGATGAATTCTAATTATCTTTCTCTTCTATTACTTCTTCTTTGGCAGGTGGAAAAGGTATGGGAGGCTGGGAAGGAGGAATCCGTGTGCCTGGAATAGTTCGGTGGCCAGGGATAGTCCCTGCTGGCAGTGTTATTGATGAACCAATAAGTCTTATGGATATTTTCCCCACAGTGGCTCACTTGGCTGGGGCATCCATCCCACAAGACAGGTACAGAATACCGGTCTGAAAGTAGATCAAGGCGATTTGGATTTTAGCCATTAAAATTTGCAAAAATGAATATATAATCCATAGCATCATCCATTTGCTTGGCTTCCTGACATGTTTTAATCCGGAAACATCTTAAGTGATTTCATCTACAGGTATTCTGTAAAGATTGCATTTTAAAAATATGCTGGCCTGTTAAATTCAAATGGATTTCTCCATATAAGGGCAAACGCCTGTTGAATCATAGAATTGTAGAGTTGAAAGGATCATCTAGTCCAACCCCCTGCAATGCTGGAATATTATTCCACATCATGTGCTTTTTTATTTTCCCAACAGCATTTAATATTTTAGGATTCCCCTCCCCTTTTCTCCATTTCAAATGGGCTCAAGCCCATGACCTTGAGATTAAGAATCTTATGTTCTACCAACTGAGCTATCCCAGACTTTGTAAAATACAAAATCAAATGTAAATCTTTCTATTACAAGACCACGTATTTAAATAGAAGGCAGGGGGCTTTCTTGGTAGTGGCGCTTACCCTGTGGAACTCCCTCTCGTCAAGGAAATAAACAACTATCTGACTTTTAGAAGACATCTGAAGGCAGCCCTGCTCAGAGATGTTTTTAATGTTTGATGTCGTATTGTGTTTAAATTTGTTGGAAGCTGCCCAATAGGTAGGAATTTGGGACATATGGTTGACATCGTTATGCCTGATCAATTGCACAATGGACTTCTGCTTGCCTGACTACCTCAGAAGCTCACCACCTCTACTCCAGTGGGTCCACCAACCATCCAGATTGGATTCTGGAGGATGGATAGAAAGCTGCAGTTGGTAGGAGAAGGGGGCAATACAAGGGGCAAGTGTCTTATGTGAGTGGAAGTTGGCTCATCTGTTGATGAGTATTACCTTATGCATTTGCCTGACTGAAAACTGTTCATTCAACTAAATGGAAAAATTGTTAGTGCCAAGACTAGCGCAACTCCTAAGGCAGAATAAGGACTCTTACAGGAAATATGGCGGCACAGAGAAGATCCTGTAAATCCTGTATCCTCTTTCTTTCCACCCTTCCTTCTATCCTGGCACATTTTGCCCTGAACTGTATGTAGTAGTAGAGGGCCAGGCTCAGGGTGGCTAACAAGACCACATATTTAAATAGAAGGCAGGGGGCTTTCTTGGTAGTGTCGCCCACCCTGTGGAACTCCCTCTCGCCAAGGAAATAAACAACTATCTGACTTTTAGAAGACACCAAATATAAATTACAATAAAACATAATAGAAAAAAAGAAAAAACAGTTACTTAAAATACGGCTGAAAATACAGCTGAAAATGCAACCTCATTCTAATAGTAGCCCATAAATCAAGGACATAAAGGAAGGAAACATCAGATATTCACCTGAGCCAGCTATCCATGCTGGTCCTACATGGGCCAGCAAAAAAGCCAAGGGAAAATTTATATACCAAATCCCATACAAAGGGTCAGACTGAGTCCAAGCCAAAGGCCAGGCGGAACAGCTCCATCTTGCAGGCCCTGTGGAAAGATGTTAAATCCCGCAGGGCCCTGGTCTCTTGTGACAGAGCGTTCCACCAAGTCAGGGCCAGTGCTGAAAAGGCCCTGACTCTAGTTGAGACCAATCTAACCTCCTTGAGACTCAGGACCTCCAAAGTGTTGTTATTTATGGACCTTAAAGTCCTCCACGGGGCATACCAGGAGAGGCAGTTCCTTAGGTATGAGCTAAAGAATCAGTCATCGGCCTATGCTGTACAGTACTACTTTACTAAATGTATTATTACTTTTCTTAGGGTGATTGATGGAAGGAACCAGATAGCTTTGCTACAGGGAGCGGTGCAGCACTCAGAGCATGAATTCATGTTTCACTACTGTGGGTCGTACTTGCATGCGGTGCGCTGGTACCAGAAAGAGAGTGAGTAGAAAATATTCTCCTTATATCAGGTATTGGGTCACTGAAATAAAATGCGTAGCTCATGATTCAGTGTGGCATCTTGACACCAACTTGCTTGCTTCTCAGACTGTGTGCACACCATACATTTAAAGTGCATCATGGGAACTGTAGTTTATTAAGATGCTGGAGATTTTTGCTCTGTGAAGGGTAAACTACAGTTCCCAAGATTCTTTGGGGGCAAGCCATGCAGTTTAAATGTGCTCTAAATGTATGGTGTGTCCACACAACTGCACTCAAAGCTATAGGTTGTGCTGTATGGATTTCACTATTAGAAACATGAGGATTTGGTACTGGGTAGCCTATTATCCATTTCTGGATCGAGTATCCATTTCTGTCTATTATGACTGCTAGGTTGAGATTGAAAACATTTTGGAAATGCTTGGTGAAATCTCAAAAGCTGGAATGGATTCTACCTGTGAGTTGCCAATAGCAAGCTCACACACTCGCTAACCTGTATCAGAGCATTGAGTATCTTCACGCACTAACCACAATGTACACAAAATAATGTGCGAGACATTCTATATCTGTGTATATCCATTCTCTATGAACTGACTGTCTGGGGGGGTCACAAAGGGGGCAAAACAATGTTTCTCTCCTGAAGTCTTTCTCAAAAGTTGAGTCAGGTGACATGTTGAGTCAGCCACAGTTGGCCATGGGGAACCAACAACATTACTTGCTAATGTTATTTGCCTGCAGGCTGGTGAGTAAGATATGCACACTTCTCTGAAGGAAGCTCCATTGAACAGGGTGGGATTTTCATATGATTAAACATGCACAGCAGTAAGGGTTGAGCACTGATGACAAGAATACAACAATTTTGTGCCTGATGGATCTTGTCTGTTTTGAAGGAGTTGGGTTTGATAATTTTGACGGGTTTCTTTCAGCAGTACAGGTCTGGAATTCAACAAAATTAAGAAATCAATAGTACCAAGCTTAATCTTTGTACCAAACTAGAGAATATCAAACAAATAAATAAATAGACTTCTTCTTCTTCTTCTTCTTCTTCTTCTTCTTCTTCTTCTTCTTCTTCTTCTTCTGGAAGTGTGCATCATTCAGCATCCTTCTTTTCACCAGTTTGTTGGAATATATGGTAACTAGATGCTGAATATGTGTATTATAAGATATTCCACTAGAGGGCAAAGATATCCAAGCTTTCTTTGAACAAACATGTATTTTATTCTTTCCTTTTCCAATGCTTATTTTTCTGAAAAGTAGCTATCTTCACAGCCACAGAATTGCGAAGTGCTTTTGATGCCAGATTTTGAAAGTGATTCAGCTGCAGGTATTATAACCCCCATATGCAAAAACACAGTGTTTTCAGAAAGGGTGGAAATTCTTTTACACAAGTGCAAAAATGTAGTTGAATGCTTAGTTGAATACCACCCTTAATCTTTACTCTTCTTTTTTCAAGTCACTGATTTTTTTAAAAAAATATTCTAATCAGACCATTAGGTGCTGTGTGATTTTTTTAAAAAATTATATTTGTATTTCTTACCTATTGTAATTTATTGCAGTTTGCATGCCACAGAAATCAAATTGTAATACAATAAAATGCATACAAGATAAGAAATAAAAAGGAAAGCAACAGTTAAAAATCAGTTTGACTCCTTAATGCAACCATACATCCACAGACACACTACAGACCACCTGAGAGAAGCTTGCAGGCCACTGTTTTAAAGACCCTCTCCTGGAATCAGTGGGCTTTCTTATCTTCCATTCTTAAACTCGATACAATTAATCAGTATAAACACGTTTTTTAAAAAATATCTATCTTTAATATTGGAGATGAGATTTTTCTATGAGGTAGGCTCAGCCCCTTATAAGGTATCCTGATGCTACAGTTGAACACCTCCCAAAAATGGCTCCCTCTTCCTGATAGCTGCTCACCAGGGCTATTTTTAGAGCTAACAGTTTTGTGGAGCGGAAAAACAGAATTCCATATCTATCCTGTGGAGAAGCGTTCTTCCATGGCAACTAGCAATTCATCATTTTTGACAGAGCTGTATGAGGGTAAAGGCTTCTGAAGCAGCTCCAAGTACCTTGTCCTGGAAAATCTTCTGTTGGAAGAACCAAGTGGTTTAACTATCGTGAACAAATTTGACATCCATTCCAGTGAAAATTCCAAAAAGTGTTTGGAGGACCACATATTCATCAACTAGAAACTGAATATCTTTAGTTTTTTTTCTCTAAGGTGGTCTCTCTGGAAGGCCTATTATGTGACTCCAAAATTTCACCCGGGGGGGGGTGCTTGTTATGGAAGAAGACTGTGTCCGTGTTCTGGAGAGCGAGTAATTCACCACAATCCTCCCTTGCTTTTTGACCTCACATCATCCTTCTGAAACCAGTCCTTTTCCACCAAATTCTGAGCCACTTTTCAACACACTAGAACAGTGAAGTCAAACCGGTCGATCGTGATCTACTGGTCAATCGCGGGCGTTCCTGGTCGATCCTTGTCGATCGCGTGATCCCGATAGAGCTCCAATAATAATAATAATGAAGTGATAATGAAGATGCACTTATTTAAACAAATAAATTGTAGACTCCGATGACTTTTATAGAACTCCCTTCTTACTGGCCTAGTTCATGTGTAATGCTAAGTAATGGTTTGCTTAAAGAACCAAGTTGACTTGAAGATGATCAGACAAAGCCATGGCTTATCAGACAAAAACTGAACTAGGTGGACCATTCATCTGATTTGGTATAAGGCAGAATCTTACATTTGTAGCGGAAATAATTCTGCCCATGGTCGTGAATTCTGCATGTTCCTCTCAATCCAGAAAGAAGTGGTCACATTTTTAAATCATGTACATAATTTAATCATAGTTAAACCCCATTGGAATGGGACTTCAGTGCACCAAACTATGAACTCAGTTACACCTACAAGCATCAGCTCTAACCTTATAAACAGACCAATCTTCCACACTGCTAATGCGGAGAACTTGGATTTAAGCAGATTAATTTTCATTGAGAGCGATGGAGCTAAAGGAGCTTGGTCCTATCTAGGCCGTTTTTTAGCTGTTGACTGAATTGCTAGGCACCTAAAATAAACTACCAGCTTCCCAGTGTGAAGGTGAGATTATGCAGACCCCTACTGAGCTGAGCTCTTCGGAAATTTACAGGCTGGATACTGCGCCATGTTATAGGGCTTCTTTCCTACAGCAATCCATCTAAGTGTTGAAAGAGATAATCCAGAGATGAATTACAAGTTTATTCAACCCATGGCCATTAAGCTACTTTGCATGTAGCATTAAATGAGCTCTCTGCGGGCTGCTTCAGAGTGTATACCCAATTCTTCCTTTGCAGCCCTGGCATGAATTAAAAAAAGAATTCAGCCCACAGCTGCAAAGGATCAGGAGTTCATGTATGAGTACATTTCCTCTTCTTTTGAGTTTGATGTCATTACGGACGTCTGATAAGACAGTATGGCATGGGCCAAATGAGGGGGTCTGCCAGGCCTGATTATTCTAATTAGGCCCATGGACTAGGAGTTCCCCACCACTGCATTGAACTGTGGTTTAAAATAAGCTATAGTTTACAATGAACTAGCATGATGGGAGGAAACCAACCAGCAGATAGGTTGCCATTATGCACAAACCGGCATCAATGGTTTGTTGATGATGGCAAGCCAAGGTTTGTTTTTCCTAGTATGGTGAAGAAAAGTACAAGGGAAGGGGGATGCTGTGGGGATATTTGAGCAGTGTGTAAAATGCAACAAAGGATACTCAGTTACTTAGTTCCATGCTGTTCCTTAGATGAGACAACTGCATTCTTTCAGTCTAATTCTTTGTTTTTTGAAAAATAGCTTTTTGGTTTAAATTACAAAAAAACCAAAAAACCCACATCATTTCATTACTTTCCCTTGGTCATGTTAAAGTGCATAGGGCACCCAAAATATATTTTTAAAAGGCTACCACCTTTGCTTCTCTTGTCTGGCTCTCATTGATCATATCCGCAGTGTATTACATCTTTTGCAACATTTGTATAGCCCCCACTCTTCCAACGAGGATGAATTTTAGTCATATTTTTTTTTTGCCAGTGCCTAAAAGTTCAAGCAGGCACACTTCACATTTGATGTGTTTGTGATTTTTTATTTTTTTTTTAAATCAGTATTGTGTCAGGTACAAAAATTAGCATGTATCACATCAGAGTTGGTGCAACAACTCTGGTGCAAGGGAATGTGTGATTAAAACAGCAAAGGCTGCTTTATACTGAAATGTGATATGAAGGCAGAGGGGGTGGAATGGAAAAATTGAAGAAAAAATGGGTGGGGGATATTCCAATTCTTCTCCTGTCTTCACATCTCTAGTTCATACTACACACACACATTCATTAACAGGATTTACAGAGCACTCAAATGCTTTTCCCTTAAAAAATCTGCATCTTGTAAATTTCTCCCAATAAAGAACCAGTTCTTACAAGTCACATTGACAATAACATCTACAGATGCTACACACAATTCCCAAACTAATTAATATAATGAAAGACAGATATAGAAATCAAGAATATAAAATGTTTATTTCATAATGAACAAAGTTACAAAAATAAAGAAAAAAAGCAGGATTTCTCTATTTACAAAACCAGAAAGTAAAGAATTACCAAGTAACAAATATGGGTGAGAAACTGCTGATTGTGTTGGCAAAAGCAGTTCCCTCCTGCAGCAACGGTTATCAAGGAACTCTACTTAGGAAGAGCACAAGTAGTCAGTTTAGGACTTGTCCTTTCCCACTGTGAAACAGGGATGTTCACAGTAAAATACAGGAAGGGTGCAGAAATCTGTGAAAACTATTCTAATGCATCTCAAATTATAGAATGTTGTATACTTCTTCTTTTTTGCAGTAGTCTCAAGTTGCAGTTATAGTTAATTAAAATAATCATATTGTCCATTAGTGGCTCATTTAGAAACTTGTAAAGAGAATTATCCAGGCCAAATATAATTTTATAAGGATTTTTATTATGGCATCCATGTTTGTGGAGTCCACATAATGAGATGAAATCATCTTAGTTCATGCATTTGATGATGGGAACTTGCAACTACTAAGCACCCTTTTCACCTCCAGTACATTATGAAGCCAACATGCCCTCCTATTCTGCATAGCCTTTGATGTCCCTGGTTTCATTTTCACCCCCATTCCCATGCCTCCTACTCCCTCCTTTTATTTTTGCAATTCCCTTTGCACCCTCATTTTCACACTCAACCCTTTCCCCCCACCCCCTTCCTCCTTACTTTTCTTGACTCTCCTTGTACATAGAACAAATCAACAAAATCTATTTGAATTATTATATTTAAACCGAATCTCCAGAGAACGTCATGTTCCATCACTTTCGCAGTTATTGTATCATGGTGTTTTCGCTTTGCTTTCCCTTCCAGGTGGTCCAGTATGGAAAGTTCATTACACAACACCAATATTCAACCCCGAAGGCGCAGGAGCCTGTTATGGAAAGGGGCTCTGCCCATGTTCCGGAGAAGGTGTAACGCATCACGATCCTCCTCTGCTGTTTGATCTCTCAAGAGACCCATCAGAGGCTGTGCCTCTTTCACCGGACATGGAGCCCTTGTTCCACACAGTCTTAAAGCACATAGGCAGAGCTGTGGAGGAGCATCGCAGGACCCTCACACCTGTCCCACAGCAGCTCTCTTCTGGAAACAATATGTGGAAACCATGGCTGCAGCCATGCTGTGGGACCTTCCCATTCTGTTGGTGTGACAATGAAGAAAGTGATACCCATTCATATAAAGTGGGCTAGCAAAAATAATCCTCTTGCAATGAAACACTGTTCTTAGTACAGACAACACGAGCCAAGACATTCTCAGCTTTCTCTCATAAAGCAGCTGGGGATTGGAAGTGGGAGGTTTTTGTTGTTGTTGGTTAGTTTCCGTGTTATACCCATATGTGCCACTCTTCCTTATTACTGGCTTGTTTTCTTAAAAACAGCAGCCCCTCAGTGTCTCTCCATCCCTGCTTTGCTCAAACCTTAATAGAGAAGGAGCAGCTAAAATTATACAGGGAGACCTCCGTTCTCACTGTCTTGGCTTGTGTTGTCTGTACTATACTTAAAATTTGGATCAAGGAGCATCAAATGGGCAGAGAAACCCCAGGGCTGCACCAGATCTTTGCAGGATTAGATACAAAGTCTAATTACACTGGGGAACAAAAAAAAAATTGTTTTCTGTTGCATGAGGTTTTTCAACTGTTCTTATATGTTCTTTCAATGCTGATTTCAAATCTGAAATAGATTTTCGTGTACATGCTATGGTTATCTTTCAATTTCCGACTTTTGCCGATATGTCATATTTACACTGGGAATAAGTGGACACTGACACGTTGATCTACCCTAACCACATGGTAAATATTGTTTTGCAAAGTTAATTTTTGTAGTTTTGTAACCTAAATATTTGTATTTTTCAGATTGGACCATGGCTTCTTCAAGGAGACTGTATCCCAAGGGAATACTTTCTTTGCATACCTCCAACTGTACATAGATATACATGTCATCTTCAATGCTATACATGTCATCTTCAATGCTATACATGTCAGATTCATTGCTATACAAGTCACTTACATTTATACTCATATTGTACTACTTTGGCTATGTGTTTAATAAAATATTGAATTCTTGCATTGTGAAAAACAAAGATTATGGTGAAAAGTGAAAAACATGAATTGCAAAAATAACTAGAGCTTACAGAAGAAAACCAACTTCAGATATGAAATCAGCATGTCAAAATTAGGTTAGAATAACTGCAGGTGTCAATGCAACAAAAAATTTGTTCCCCAGTGTTATTCAGCATTCAGCTTCCTAAAATTTAGCAAACTCTTTCCCTAACTGTCCCCAATATATTGAAACTTTCACACAATATTGATAGGTGCATATAAACAGACTGAGTGCCTTCTGTCCTGGGGCTGTCCAAATACATGGGAACATAAGGGCTGCACTTCATGAAGAAGGTTGCAGGTTCAATTCCTAGTGTCTCCAAGTAGGGCTGGGCATATCTCCATCTAAAACCCTGGAGAACCAGTCAGTTCTAGACAACGCTGAGCTAGATGAACCAAATGTCTGACTTAGTACAAAGCCTACGTACCTATGTACATCAAGTTCCAAGGCAATTACCGTATTTTTTGCTCTATAAGACTCATTTTTTCCCTCCTAAAAAGGGGAAATGTGTGTGCGTCTTATGGAGCGAATGCAGGCTGCACAGCTATCCCAGAAGCCAGAACAGCAAGAGGGATTGCTGCTTTCACTGCGCAGCGATCCCTCTTGCTGTTCTGGCTTCTGAGATTCAGAATTTTTTTTCTTGTTTTCCTCCTCCAAAAACTAGGTGCGTCATGTGGTCTGGTGCATCTTATAGAGCGAAAAATACGGTATAAAGCAGTACAAAAGTCCTATATTAGCACCATTGTAGAAGGTGTTTGATTCCACGTGTCAACCATCTAATAAACTATCCACCTCCTCACCTTGTAAGCTATGGTAAGCTCTGAAGAAAGATGTACTTCAATTGTTCTCAACAGAAAAAAAATTAAACAGACTTTTAGTTACCCAAGAACCAAAAACAGAAAAGAAACTTCTTTCCCAAAACACACACATCCCGGTAATTCCTAAAAACAGAAAACTATGGCCATGGTCCATGAAATCATGGAATATACTAAAGATTCCTATAGGCTCGATGTAGCCCTATTCCGCCGCACATACCCCCCCCACCCAAATTTGCACATATGGGCACTATGCTAGGCCTTAGGAGGAGACCAGCACTTCCAGTTCCACCCTAGCATCTTGAGGTAATTTATGCTTCAGAGTATGCCCAACTTACAACAAGCAGGATTGGGTGGGGATACAGAAAGTATACAGAGACCGCCTTAGCAATCTACTGTACTGCTTGAGAGCACACCACAGGTAAATCAGGAGTAGGGAACCAGTGGCTCTCCAGAAGTTGCTATACTACAACACCCATCATTCCTGATCATCTGGGGCTGGCTGGGGCTGATGGGATTTTGAGTCCAACAATGTCTGGAGGGCCACTGGTTCCTCAGCCCTGAGGGCAGAGGGAAGGGAGAAAGACAAGTTTACTGAACACACAGTATGGATGGGTGTTAAAACACAGAGTCCACTGTGTGTACATCAGTCCTGCCTTAGAAGTCTTTGGACTTTTTATTTCCAATATTTGTACCTGCCAAACCGAAGAATCAAATAGGATGCCATATTTGGTTCATTAGTATAAAGCCATTTTTCATGCTCTCAGATGAAGGTGAGAATATTTCATGAGGCACTATAGATTAGTAATAAAAACAGGGGTTTGTTTTTAGCAGAGTGTACAGCACCCATCTGCATGAGAGAAAGAGAAAAGGGGGAGGGGAGGGGAGGGGGAGGGGAGGGAGAGGGGGAGGGGGAGGGAGGGAGGGAGGGAGGGAGGGAGGGAGGGAGGGAGATCTAATGGATTCCAAAGTCTTTATCATGCTTATCTATAGAAGTTGGTCCAAAACAAAAGTAAATAAATCCAAAAGAAAACAACATTGGTCCGACAAAACACACTGAGTTGCAAAAATGAGTGAAGATTAAATAGCTGCAGTACCAGTAGACTATGCAACTAGGCACTGTGGATTGTCCCACCAAAAACCACACAAGAAATGTAGACGAAAGGCCCCCTGGCATTTTCAGTTAAGCATTTCTCAAGTAGCTTTACTATACAAGCCTAGAAGATGCTGCCAGGCAGAATAATCAGTACTGGCTAAGCTGACCCAATGTTCTGACTCATGTATGGCAGTTTTATAAGCCCATTGTATTTCATTCTCTGGAAGCAATGCATACTGTCACAATGCATACACAGGTGCATTTAGCAAGCACAACCATTTTCATGGTGCTATTTTTGTTTGCATTCCCCCCTGCAAAACAGAAAGGGCCCTGGAGATTTCACAGATGTTGTAAATTTAAACAGCAGTCAGTCCCTGTAAGCGCATATGAGCAAGATCTATAATAAAAAGGAATCTAACTTCTTTTTAATGTTTTCAAAAGCATCTTTCCCCAGATAGTCAATGTGGCCTTCCTCCCATTTCCTTCGTTCATCTTCTGCACTTAGCACCTCCGGATTTGGCTGAATACATAGCTCTGAAACAGAGCTGGTAACGTCGTCCTGCAAAAAGGGAGATCAAGAAATGCCATTTGTACCGTTTTCAGGCAACACATAAAAGCCTGAAAGCTAGTTTCAAGATTCTGATAAAAGTGCAAACAGTTGACTTTTCAGTGCCCAGGGTAACTAGAAGATGAGCTATGTATTAATACAGAGAATAGAGTAGCTCAGGTTACTTGAGGAGTCTCCTTGATGTGCACAGATTGTTTGGTCTGAGTAGCAAAACTGAAGCATTTCCCCACACTAGGATTCTAACAATGTGAGGGAATGGAGGGGGGGTGCTCCCTGGTCCCCCACCCTCTCAAGGAGACTCCCTGTGCTATTTAGAACTTGGATCTTCTAGGGCTTGTATATGAGTAGAAATTGCACAGTGGAGAATGCTCAATGTTGCACAAGTTCAGTCCTCAAGGTATGGAAGGGATGAGTGCAAAGAGTAAAGCAGAATGGGCAGAGCCAGGCAGCAGCTCCCTGACTTCCATCCTCACATAATTGGAATCACCCAAAGGAGAAGAGCATCTGAACAGAGCTAGTGTCTCATAGCAAGTGTAAGCAAGCCGTAATTTTGGCTCCCGTCTTCCAAATACTTTGCTGTCATTCCCACCATACTGGACGTGTATCCCATTCAGAAATTTTCAGCTTCTTGGCTCTTCCCTTGCTCCCATGGCTCAGAATGCCTTCAGGTGCTTCATCCATTTCCCCTCCCCTTTTCTTCTTTTAAAAACAGAACAAAATTAGCGGATCATGTTGCTATTTGTCTGTACAGATTATCTTATGAAGATGCCCATTCCAAAATCACTGCTCTCAGATCAGAATGCAGAAATAAACATTGCCTCCAAAAGGTATATACTCATATTTACCATTTTCACTGTTTCCTGGGGAGTTGGGTTAAAAGTGGGCTCTGGAGAAGATTCACTTGGCTCAGCAATGTGGACCTCAAGACTGCCTTCAGCTTTCTGTACAGACTGATAAAAATAAAGTGCCTGTTTTACTGCTCATTCAGAAAAGAAGAGATCAGTTTTTATCAAAGCCATTATGGAGCCTGACCCATATCTTTAAATACATCATCACTTGGTCAATCATTTCTTTTTGGGAGTGGCTGCCGGGACCACATAAAACCGGTTCTGAGAGATCTGCATTGGCTCCCAGTATGTTTCCGAGCACGTTTCAAAGTGTTGGTGCTGACCTTTAAAGCCTTAAATGGCCTTGGTCCTGTATACCTGAAGGAGCGTCTCCACCTCCATCGTTCAGCCCAGACACTGAGATCCAGCGCCGAGGGCCTTCTGGCGGTTCCCTCATTGTGAGAAGTGAGGCTACAGGGAACCAGACAGAGGGCCTTCTCGGTAGTGGCGCCCACCCTGTGGAACGCCCTCCCATCAGATGTCAAAGAGATAAACAACTACTTGACATTCAGAAGACATCTTAAGGCAGCCCTGTTCAGGGAAGTTTTTAATATGCAATGCTGTACTGTTTTTAACACTTGATTGGGAGCCGCCCAGAGTGGCTGGTGAAACTCAGCCAGATAGGCGGGGTATAAATAATAATTTATTATTATTATTATTATTATTATTATTATTATTATTATTATTATTATTATTGCAAAGTAGAAGTAACTTACAGGTTCAAAATAAGCTGCAAAAAACAAAAGGAATAGGTGCAACTAACCTCTTCTGTTGTGATTCAGCTATTCAGAACATCAGTATGGTATGCCGCAACCCACAGAGATGTGTAGTGACCACTAACTAACATCCACTCTACCCTACTTATATACAATGAATGGGTGGTATCTCACTAACACTAGGGTTGCCATATTTCAAAGAGTGAACATCTGGACACAAAAGTTGTTGAGTTTGCCATACGGCCAGATTTTCCCAGACATTAAAGCAATTCCTGCCCAGAAACAGGGCAATGATTGAGAAATTCCAGACGTATGGCAACCCTAACTAACACAGCAATTTAAATTATAGGGAGTCAATATACACTGGGGTAAATTATGCTGGTGTAATGTACCCCTGTTCCAAACTCCATTCAAGAGTGGGGTCACTGCTGGTTGAGCCAGCCCAAGCCTGGCAGAGGGAGAGCAAGCCTTTAAAATAGAACTTGACTTACATGACCCTTTTCACCAGCATTGCTTCCTTTCAGTTGCTAGATCACATGACCAAGCTGAACTGAGTTTGGAACAGGAATAAGTCTCCACCGGCCCTGTCCTCTTTTCTCCCTTCCATAACATCTCTTTGTTGAGCTGGATGAACTGGAGTGGAAGACTTACAATGGTGCATCTCCAGGCTGAGCCAAGACTTTAACCAGATCAGCCAGAGATACATCTACTCCAAACTCAGTTTGTCCTGGTAGACCTTGGGTTTGTATTGCTCCCTGGCAAAGCAATCTGAAATATAGGAAACCAACTCAAATTATGCCAAGGTAAACACTCCCATTCCAAACTCCCTTCAGCAGCAGGGCTACTGTCATTTGAGCAGGCCTGAGCCTGGCAGAGGGAAAACAAGCCTTTAAAATAGTTGATAAGTCATGTGACTGAGCTGAATGAAGTTTGGGGTGGGGTATTTCTCCCCTTGCCCATCCTACCACACCACTTTTGGGGGACTTAGTTTGGTCTTGGCTTAGCCCTGGCTGAGAGATCCACTTGTTCCAATCCCTCACTGAGGACGTTCTTGGGTTTGGATTGCTTAAGATTCCAGCCAGAGTCACCCTAAAAAATCCTCATTTTTAAATGGGGTTCCTCAAACTTACTTAGCATGCATCATACCCGGAAGTGAGCAAACTTTTTTGGAAGCCAAACGTCCAATGCATCTTATATGGCTTCTGATTGAGTGCAGGAAGCTCCTGCGGCCAATCGGAAGCCGCGTCTTGGTTTTCAGATGGACTTCTGGAATGGATTTTGTTGGAGAACCAAGACACAACTGCAGTTCCAATGACTGCAACATAGCATGTTGTCAAGTAAAAGTATTAAGGATTAAACTGAATATAGTTTAATAAGCCCCATCTCTGCTCTGGAGAGAAGACACTGTTCCCAAAAGTAGTCAGAAATGGAGTTCCTCGCTCTGAGGCTGCGATCCTACTGGGAAGAAAACCCCAAGTGAACTGAATGAGGTATAAGCATGCTGTTAGTATCACCAGGCTTCTGTGTCTTGTCCTAAATCCTTTAAGGACATCCCTCCCCCCTCAGATATGTGCATCTACAAGGCTCAAACAAGAAGCAGAAAACTGATGAGAGGAAACCACAAGCATACTAATGCTGCTGCTCTCTGTCTGGTCCAAAGCCACTCATTTTAAAACAGAAAATAACATTATAGTAAGTTATTTACAATTGAAATTCTAATTTCATTGCTTTTCCAATGGAATCCCACCCCCTCAGATTTTAAGCATACTCATGCCATATATAGTTGGGAGATAAGCTGGCACAATACTTTAAATCAATTTTAAATACTTGGAAGCATCATGATATTTTTAGAATTAAGTTTACTATAACTAATTAGCAGAAATAAAAAGTACTTACCTTTTTGGCAAATAACTCATCAGGTGAGTTTGCAACTGTTTCAGATACATGTTCCTCATTTGCTGGCAAAGAACTGCTAGTGGCAGGATTTCCTCTTTCCAATTTACTTTCATCACTCAAGTTTGGCTAATAACAACAAAAATTAATGTAATTTTGGAAGTTCTTCATCCATGAAAGTTCCTATGTTTGTACTCCACGCATTTTAAATATTCTGTCTCCTTTTCCGCTACATTTCACTTTTTATTTATTTTGACAGTTGTCATTCTATTACCACTGCTAACAACTATATTATATGCAGATTGCTATTCTAATGTAGCTCAAATTCTCCTTTAAAATGTGAATAGTTTTGCCAGGCAGGGAATGGCAATGCACATTCAAACACATATCCCAAGAAGTGCTTTAGGTGTGCCTGAGGGATGCATGGCAGTGCGGGAGGCGATGTTTGCCCATATTCCTCCCCTTTTTCTTTGAACACACCCCTGTGGTATATAACAAAAGTTCTTGCGGGTTCAAAAGCCGTTTTTCACAAAGCAAGGAAACCAAACCAAAAAGCTTCCCTTCCAAAAAAATTACCTCTTCTCTCTGGATTTGTGGCTCAGAAGACTCCTGTGTTTTTTCCAGTAATGGCAATACATCAGAACTGTACGTTGTCCACCAGAGTTGAAGGAAACAGAGCTGACTGTTAGATAATGAGGATGAACCGTCTTCTATCACTGTTCCTGTCTGAGGATTGTATTTATAGTTCCATGGCTTTGATGGTCCCAAGAAGTGGACTACCTTTGCATCTTTGCCAAAACTACAAAAAGGACACATATAATCTTAAAAATGAGTTTATATTAAGCCCCATTTTTAAAAAAGTAAATGCAAGATGGTTCATCTCTGCCAAGGCATTGCAGAACTTTTTATTTATTCATTCATGGGTATATAGTTTTTTTAATAATAATAAAAAAATCCAGTGACTCATAGCAATTAAAATTCAATACACAGCACCACTGCAGGAGCTAAACATAAGTGAAAATAGAACAGGCCCTGGCTTACAAATACATAAGTGTAGAGGAGGGAAATCAGGTTGATAATTCCAGTACTAAGTAAGATGTGAGTTGATAACAGGCATTTGCATCTAGCTGGGGCCAGAATGCTCTTCCTTTGCTACTGTTCTTGCTGAGATGGAGATGTTGCAAGCACTCAGCAGGCCTTGGTCCTCTGCTTGGTGGGAAAGGCCTCTGTTGTCACACCAGCAGCAGTGCTCTTGTTGGGTGGGAGACTGAAAGCAGCTCACTGTCATTGAACCAATGGCTGAAGTCACCCTTGCCAGAAAGTGGCCTCTTGGGAAGGAGATGAGCAGCCTTCCAGTGGCCAGTGACAAGGGTCAGAGTGCCCTTCCCTTCATCTCTGCAGTCATAGGCCAACTGACAGCAGGAATAATGTCCTTGCTGGTTGTGGGGGGGGGGGGGAGAGAGAAAGTAAACTCCTTGCAAACTGCTCATTAGACAACAGGAGCATGAACTTGACAATGCACTTGGGAGGACAAGGAACAACTAGAAGGTGTTACCATGTTCAACATGGGAGGGGGATTTTGAATTATGGCCGGAAGCCATGGCTGATGAAGGCAGGATGGACAGAATGATGTTTAGCAAGATGCCCTGGAAACACATCAGTCTCACTCATCCTGTTCCATCACCTATGGCCTCTTCTAAGTGTAAAAGGCCTTCCATTCCATAACACATCAACAAGGAGGGATTCTTGCACATTTAAAGCAAAAGCATCCCATCAGTACCTGGTAGAGAATTTTGGTTTTCCGGTTGAGCATTGCATGGGCTGTCTCATTTGCTTTTCTGTTGTTCATCAAGCGAATAGTTGCAGAATTAGGTGTTTATATTTTATATATTTATTATATATTTGGTGCATAATTTAGGTGTTTGTATTTTTGCATGCTTAGGGGTGCCATTGCTTCTTCCAGATTAAACAAACACGGCAGTCAAACTATTCCAAGCTGATCACTGGTTTTGTGTAAACATAATGGTCAGAAACAGCAAGCTGAATGTTTTTGCCATATAAATAAATTGACCAGTTGATCACCATATTTGGGACCTACATATATATATACTGATAGGAATGCTATGTATGATACAAGGTGATCAGTAGCTTCAGAATAGCCAATTACAGTACCGATTTCCTAAATCAGGCTTGCTTTTGAAACTGTTGTGACACATTGCAAGGTGTTGGACCAGATGATCCTCAGGGTCCTTTCCAATTCTATGATTCTACGAGAGGTTCAACACCTATATATGATCTTGGTTGTAAGCAATCTTGTGTTGCATGTGTGTACATACATCCCATTATCAGCTATGACGAAGAGAAACCTGTGAGCATATGTCTTTAGAAGAGATTTTTTGCCCATGCAAGGGTCTGCCACTGAGATTTCAGCCCTAGAGTATGGGAGACATTCACCAATGTATTATAGAGAGAGGTACATTCCTGTACTTACTATTGAAAAGCAGGGGCATAGGTGTAGACAACACTGCTGCTTAGATTATAGAGAAATGGCAAGTGTTTGTTAATGTCTGTTGTTGCCCAGTTGTTGAAGAAACTGTTTAACAATCCCTGATCACCTCCTAAAGTATTGAAAAGAACGCATAACATAAACAACCATTTCATCTTCAAACCCAAACTTACTCATGCCAAATGGTACTGACAATTGGTTTTGACCACCTGCCCAAATTTTTAATCAGTTTCTGAAACTGGTGTTTCTTATTCCTTCTTCCCGTTTTTACATGGCATGCTATATTTGGGGGGGGGGGGGACATCACCAAGAGGAACTTGTGGGCTTCCAGCTGATGCCTGACTCCAACTTCCATTATTCCTGACAACTGACCATGCTTGCTGAGGATGATGGGAGTTGGAGTCCAGCAATATCTGGAGGACCACAGTTTCTCCATCCCTGTACATTGCTCTTTATGGAATAGTAGAGCTATGAGAACGAAAACAACAGCCAGCACTGAAAATGCCAACAGTTTATGGGGTGGCTTTATTATTAGCCAACTTCCCCACCCAGCAAATAGTAGCCGGTGAAGCCAAAGTGGGGGAAGGTACTTGAGACACCATGACACAATCTAATATGAACTGCTAGATGATACAGGAAATGGGGAAAGCTGTATATATGAAAGCCATTTACAGTAGCAATTGCTGTTTGACGGTCTTTCCTGTCTCTTTTTGGTAGCATCTACTTCTGAACTTTCATCCTAGCTTGCCATTTCAGAGATCAGTGGCCTTACTAAAGTGTCCGCATCCATGAAAACACATTGGCTGTAGTAAGGGTCCAGCTCCATCAAAAGTTCACATCGTCAAAGAACTTCACCAACGCGGACCTCACTCAAGCAGAACCAGGAAGGGGAGCAGGTCAGTGAACTTACCATCAAAGCTGCCATGTTCATTTGCAAACTGCAGGAGGAGGTTGTAGGTTTTCAAAGAAGGTTTGAAAACAAACACACCACTGTTAAAGCAGTCTGGCCAGCCAGAATCTGGAGCTGCTGAGAGTTCTTCCCGGTCAAACAGCTCGTCAATATTGCACAGTACCTAGAAAAGACGTGGTATGTTGGAATCGTAGCCGATCCCCCTACTATACAAATTTCAGGGATTCAAAGCTCTTTCTTAGCTGTTTTGTCTTTATCAACCGGCTATGTCATCTCCTACCATTCACCACTCCCCTTCAGCCCTGCAATCAGCATCAATATGAACACACCAGTGTGTTGCTTCTCACATTGGAAATGATGGGAGACACTTTTACATGTACTACGGGACTGCTAAGCATTCGTGGTTTCCCATCTCAATAACAGAATAGAACATTCTACACCCTAAAGTGTGTAGATATAGCTTTAGATACAGATAGCTGGTGCTTTATAACTGTACTGACATTCTGCACTGAACAATGAAGTACAGATTCGCACCTACAGTGTACATATATTATTCATATGTATGTGCTATGCAAACATACCGTATTGGCCTGAATATAAGCCACACTTTCCCCCCAATTTCCGACTGTGAAAAGTTAAAATATGGCTTATATTCACAACCTTATTGTATGCAGCCAGGAGCATGGGGCAAACAGTGCCAGGAGCGCGGCAAAGAGGTGCCCGCCCCGTGCGTAGTTCCCCATCCTCTCCCCCAAGGCAGGGAAGGGAGAGAGCGAGGAAGGGGAAAGGCCATTGTCAATGCAGTGTGGCTTCCCCTGCCCACCCAGTATGCAGCCAGGAGCAGTGAGGAATGGAGCAGCTTATATATAGGTATTTTTCCTTTCCCCCCCCCCACCCCCAATTTTAAAGGTGTGGCTTATATTTGGGTGCTGCTTATATTCGGGCCAATACGGTATTTACAAACCTACACAGGATTTCCCCCAACCCACATATGAATCTATTCCATTGAAATCCCACAACAATCAACAAAAAGGTCACCAGTAACTGAAAGCAACATGGCAAAACTTTCTTTTTCTCACTGGTGCTTCCCTTACCAATGTGTCTGCATCCATGAAGGCACATTTGCTATACTGAGTAAGAGTCCAGCAATGAAGTTTGGTAAAGGTTACACCCAGTTCCAGTCTCTCCAGCAAAGCCAAGTTCATAGAGTCATTGCTGTCAATTTCATTCACATCCACCACTGTGTCAAATATGGTGTTGAGGGCAGCCCTGACAAAACAAGTAAAATACAAGATTGGGAGCCTTGAGACATCTCCTTTTGCAAGAAATGCAGTACAGGGTTTCTGACATTAAACTGAACTGAGAACAGCAGCTGGATTTTTAAAAACAACTACAGGCATCTCCACACTTACACGTGTTTGATTTAAACTGCCAAAAGGTGCCAAAAGGGCAAAATCAGCCACAAAGAGTGGGAAAACTGCAAAAAGTGATGTAAAAAGTGGGGGAAATGGCTAGCAATTCCTGGAGACTTTGCAACTGCAATCCCATAAGCCTTTGCACTGACCTGGTAGAGAGTTGAAGTTTGAGAAAGGAGGTACCTCTAAATCATAGCCAGGTACTTCAGGGTACCGGTCTACCCTCCTTGTTGTCATTTCCACACTGTCCTCCAGAGATGAGGAAGACTGAGAGTCACCTTTGCCACCATTTATGCCAGTCTGGTAAGTGCAGCTGGTTTTTTAAAGGGTTTTCAAGGATTTCCAGGGGTTTCCAGAAGATGTTTACAGGCGTTCTAAATGGTGTCCCCCACTATACATGATTTCATGTATATATGTGGTACCCGGGAACGTAACCCCCGCATGAGTGAGGAGATGCCTGTAGTATCTACTAGATGCAAGATAAACAAGCAAACAAAGTCACATTAGAAATATAAGAAAACCCAAAACCAAAATCCACTTCCTATGAACTATAAGAAGCAGTTGCTGATAACTAAGGAGCAGGAGCAAAATGTAAGGAAACAAGTTAAAGATGCCACGCAAGAACCAAAGATTACAGGTCAAAACCAATCTGACTATTTAAAATGTCAACTAATAATCAAAGTTGATCAGCTATCGTAAGACTTAGAAGAACGATTCAATATCCATTTCGGTTCAAGCGACTGCCAAGTGATGAGGAATACAGTCGTACCTTGGTTTTTGAACAGCTTAGTTCATGAACAACTTGGAACTCGAACACCGTAAACCCGGAAGTAGGTGTTTCGGTTTGCGAACTTTGCCTTGGAAGCCAAACGTCCGGCGTGGCTTCCAGAGCTTCCAATTGACTGCAGGACACTCCTGCAGCCAATTGGAAGCCGCACCTTGGTTTTTGAACATTGCGGAAGTCAAACAGACTTCCAGACCGCATTGTGTTAAAAAACCAAGGTACAACTGTAACTGAGTAATGATCAATATGTAATGGAGGAACTACCTGTGTTTCCAACAGCAGGCAGCCAGATGCATAGACCTGGAAGCTCAAAAGCAGAGCATGAATGTTCTCCCCTGCTGCTTGTCTCCAGCATCTAGTAGTCTGATACAAGGACAGCTTCTGAATATCAAGTTCCATTGAGCTGTCATTTCCTCTGTTTTTATGTTCAGGCATGAGTGCTGATTTTTACATGGCCAAAATGACACCATCCCTGAGCAAGGGAAGGGGGTATCAGCAGGTTCAGGAAAACCCCCAACATCTGCAGAAAATATGCAGATAATGATCCTATGAAGGAGGGTTCCCAGTACAGCCCATTTGAAGGCTAAATATTCCCAGTGGCCACAGAAAAGTAGCAGACTGTTAGGGAGGAGAGCAAATGGAAGGAAGGCATGGCTAACACTTGGAACAGTAAACAAAGGCATTTGGTGCTGCAAAATTTTGTTGCAGGTACCATTTGGCTTAGTTAATAGCCATCAGCTGTCCTATCCTGCATCATCCAATCCTTTTTAAACCTATTTAAACAAGTGGCTATTGGTACATCTGGCAGGAGCTAATTCCATAATTTATAGCCAAGTGCTAGACATGTCTACTCAGAAGCAAGCCCCATGGAATTCAATGGGACTTTATCCCAGGTAAGTGTGTATGCCTTTATTGCCCACTGGGCAAAAAAAATACTTCCGTCTTATCTAGTCTGAACCTACTGCCAATCGGTTTCTTTGACTAAACCTCAGTTCTTTGTTTCTGATAGGAAACAAAACTTCTATATGTAGTTCTTCTAAGAGACCTCCTTTTTTCCTAAACTGTAATAAATATGTTTGTGTTTCCCTACAAAATTTGTCAATAGACGGTGATTCCGGTAAGTGAATGAAATGGGAGCTGGGGAGAAACACCACAAAAAAACCTGTTACAAATATTTGGAGAGAATATTGCCCTCTTTGGATGTTCTGTCTGAATATGGAAAGGGAGAAGGGAAAATCATAGGGTAAGCCCACCCTCTTGGTGATGCTATGTGCACCAGGCACACTTCCTGCGTTTTTCTGAAAGGAGTTCTCCTACTCATACACACAGTTGCCAGGAAGGAATGGGAACCCTGATTGACCGCTTACACCATCCCACACTCTAACTGAATGCTGAAATGTTATCCATATCTGTGTGCAAATTGGAGTTTGGACTTTTTATGGCTGAAAACCTGTAATGCAGTTCTTTTCTTCATGAAGTCACTGAAGTATATCAGTCTCTGCTTACAGTTCTGTGCACAAAGTGATCCAAATATAGGACCACAAGAGGAAATCTGTTTTCTAAACAAAACAAAACCTGTTTGCTCACACTTCTGGCCACACATGATTTCATTAGGAATTAAGCAACTCATTCAACACACTGCCTGCTTATTGTTATTTTGTAATCAGGGTTATGGAACAGAATTTGCATTTACATTTTGAAGATATTCAATTAATTGAATCTGAGAGCGTTTCCTCACCTCATTGCACTGGAGACTTGAGATGTAATTAGCACTGCCAGCCTTCGAGATGTTTTATGGTTCCTCAAGGACTGTCCGAGAACCAGAGCTCCGTGGCAATAAACATCATTGGTAGCAAGGGTCACAAAGGCCTGGTCTGTCACTGTAAACAAGCATTTCAGAGTGGTCCATTATGACAGCAGCCGAGAATTAGCTGGGGGCCTTCTTGCCTCATCCTACCAAGCTGCAATTTCTGTAAACGTGTGTTGACTCTACAATTAGCTCTTTTGCTTACATAAACCTTTGAGAGAAACAAGTAAATAATTGCATAAGCTAGCAAGGTTTTGCTTCCTATTAGCAGATTGTATGACAACATGTCTCAGATTTTGTTTTGCCATAGTGAAAGAGACAATATAGAATTAAGCATAACACATGATGCACTTGTACATAGATTCATGCACACAGAGGCCCACCCATGCAATCTTGGTGCAACTGAAATAGATGCAAACATATAGGGTGAGCCAGCCTATGAGTGCAAGTGATGGTATGTGAGCTTTGTATCGCACACTGTGGGGAGAGACAGGTGCCTTAATACATTTAGGACACTGGTATCAGGCTATGTACACAGAAGCCCTTTGTTTATGGCCATGTGACATCTATTTATGACTTTGCCTATATGCACCCAATGGGCATTGGGATATTTCTGTGGACTTAAAGTACTCTGCCTTCAAATAATTAATTGCACACCCACTCACCTGTTATGGAACTCCAGTGAATTGCACAAGTTTTCTGGGACATGGGGTGTAGGATACACAGAGAGTTTATGTGATGTACCAGTTTAGCTTGTCAGGCCTCATGGAGGTCTGGCTAAGCAGGTACCACATCCCATTCATACAAATTACCGCCAGTGCAGCCAGGCCTAGGCCTAAGCTACAGAAAGAGGAGACATTCTCTAAACTGCAACCCTCTCGTGATACTGTACAACCCTGTTGTACAGAAAGCAAGCAACGTGAAGAGTCTAAGTACCATTGACTCTGTTTTGCTTAATACAAATTCCTCCTTGGAAATGAGCGGGTGCTAAACCTTAAAATTAGGAACCAAAACGAAACCTATAATTTCCCTGCACATTTGCAAGGAATCTTCAACTACTGCAACTGGATGTTTATTTTTGAAAGCAGATGTGTTGCTCATCAAACAACACTTAGCATGTAAAGAAGGGAAATTACTTCATTACAGACTATTTCTGATTTTGCTTTTGCCAGGCTATGCTCGTGCAAACGGAATAAAACTTCAGGCACAATAGAGAAACATACAGGAATTAAATAGGGTTGTTTATATTTACTTACGGGAAACAGGTGAACTAATAAAAACGATACAGTTTTCAGTGCTTTTTAAATAAAGGGGGGGGGCTTCATCACAAGAAGGGAGATTCCAACAAAACACCAGGAAGACCTTTCTGGCAGCCTGCGAGAGGCCAAGTTACAGGGAACCAGGCAGAGGGCCTTCTCGGTAGTGGCGCCTGCCCTGTGGAACGCCCTCCCATCAGATGTCAAAGCGATAAACATCTACCTGACATTCAGAAGACATCTGAAGGCAGCCCTGTTCAGGGAAGTTTTTAATATGTGGCATTTTAGTGTATTTTTCATCTTTGTTGGAAGCCGCCCAGAGTGGCTGCCAGATGGGCGGGGTACAAATAATAAATTATAATTATTATTATTATTTATTATTATTATTATTATTACTACTACTAATACTATTACTACTACTACTACTACTACTACTACTATAGCTGTTCCACAGCAGAACAGAATCTGTTAGAAGGTTGTGGATTCTCCATTGGAGGTTTTTAAGCACATGTGATCTAGTTGAGATTCCTGCATTGCAAGGGGTTGGACTAGATGACCCTTGGGGTCCCTTCCAACTCTCCGATTCTATGAATACAGTGTGGTAATTATCTGCTAGAGAAAGGGTCATAGTCTAGTGGTAGGGGTTTGGATGCAGAAGGTCCCAGGTTCAATCTCTGGCTTCTCTAGATAGGACTGGGAATGTCCCCCGTTAAACCCTGCAGTCGCTGCCAGTCCGTGCAGACAATACAGTGCCATATGGACCAATGGCCGTGTTCTACATAATCTTACACAAACGTATGTTCTGCATAATCTTACGCATACTTATTCAGAAGTAAGCCCCACTGAAATAAAAGGTAAAGGTAAAGGGACCCCTGACCGTTAGGTCCAGTCGTGACCAACTCTGGGGTTGCGGCGCTCATCTCGCTTTATTGGCTGAGGGAGCCGGCATACAGCTTCTGAGTCATGTGGCCAGCATGACTAAGCCGCTTCTGGCGAACCAGAGCAGCACACGGAAACGCCGTTTACCTTCTCGCAAGAGCAGTACCTATTTATCTACTTGCACTTTGACGTGCTTTCAAACTCCTAGGTTGGCAGGAGCTGGGACCGAGCAACGGGAGCTCACCCTGTCACGGGGATTCGAACCACCGACCTTCTGATCGGTAAGCGCCACCCGTGTCCCTCTCCCACTGAAATAAATGTATACAATTCTTTAAAAACCTATTGCATGTACATGTATAGAGAAAGAGTCGTTCTACATGGCTGAGATCAGAAAAGAGAAATGAAAGAACGTACAGTGGTACCTCGGGTTAAGAACTTAATTTGTTCTGGAGATCTGTTCTTAATCTGAAACTGTTCTTAACCTGAAGCACCACTTTAGCTAATGGGGCCTTCCACTGCCACTGTGCCACCACCACACAATTTCTGTTCTCATCATGAAGCAAAATTCTTAACCCGAGGTAATATTTCTGGGTTAGCGGAGTCTGTAACCTGAAGCGTCTGTAACCTGAAGCGTCTGTAACCCGAGGTACCACTGTACTAAGGGTGTATTTCTGCCATGTGTACTAGGCAGTGGCATAGCGTGGGTTGTCAGCACCCGGGGCAAGGCAAGTAATTTGCGCCCCCTCTGCCCTAGGGGCAGAGAGCTGCGAGTGTGAGCGCCCCCCCCCCAGATGTTGCGCCCGGTGCGGCCGGCCCCCCCTGCACCCCCCACGCTACGCCACTGGTACTAGGTAACAAAAGTAAGCATGCAGTAGGATTCAACCTCTTCCTTCTCACTCTCTTCTTGATGAACTGTGCTCAGTATAATGTATTCAGAATGAAAACTGCTTGGAGAAAATGCATATACTGTAGTTCCCAAAGGAGGAAACAAAGAACAGAGGGGAGAGGGGAAAAATCCACTTACCAGGCATCCTTTAAAGCCAACAGGGTAAGCTGCTAAGTAAATCCAATACTGATGGGAGAGAGAAGGGTTCCCAGCAGGCCTGTCTCACTCAACAAATCACCAGATAAGATTAGCCTCTTTCTTTCCTGCTGATGAGAGCAAGTGAATTAAAACATTCATTCACACATTCCCCAGATTGTATGTGGCCCCAGATTGCTGTGGGGCCTCAGGGACAAATCCAACCTCACTTCGAGAGAAAGAAGGAAAGATGTCGGAGGGAGAGGGAAAAGAAGGAACTTGATCCTTCCTACTGTTCAGGACCCACCAAACTTTCCTTTGGGTGGTCGATCAAAAAAGGAAACTCAATACAAATCTTTTAAAGGCTGTGCAGAAGCACACGTGAGCACGTCTCCTTCCATTCCCTTTTACCAGCAAAAGGAGGCCCAGTTTCATGTTCCTTCCTTCACATTCCCCAGCAAAATATTGACTCTTTGATATCTGACCGTGCATTTGCAGTTGAGAGGGAGAAAAGCAGAAGGTGACCATTAACAAGGCTAAAACGAAGAATGAGTCTCGCAGCAGCCTAACAGGCCGGTGGTTTTTGGCGATCGTTTTTGTTTTCTCCAGCTAGCCCCCACTTCTTCCAACAGCACGATGCTACAGGGACGTTCACTCCGGAGCAAGCCCGTCAAAGTTCAGCGGCATGTAACTCCGCGTGATGAGGGCTGCAACCACAGCGCCCGGTCCTCTGCACGCCTGCTTGCATGCGAGCTCAGGAGGACTTGCTTCTGAGTAGGCGCACACAGGCTAATGCCTCGACGATCCTCAAGGTTGCCCCAAGGCTCGTGGCGGGTTTGCTATAACAGAGCAAGGCAATAACAACCCTCATCCATGCGTTGGCAACCACCCTGTGCTGCCCCCCTCCATCCGCCCACGGGGTGAGGGGCATGGGCGTTGCCAAAGGGGGCAGGAGGGGGCAGCTGCCCCCCCCAATCAATGAAAATACTTAACTAAATGAGGTTCTGCCCTCGCAAAAAAGTCTGCACCCCCCTAACGTAAATCCTGGCTACGCCCATGGTGAGGGGAATGGGTGCTATTAGCAGGACATAGTCCAACCTTGGGCCAGCCACTGCCTCTCAGCCGATCCTACCTCGCAGGGTTGTGGCGCAAGACACGTGCGCCATCTAGAGCTTCTTGGAGAACAGGTGGGCTATAAATGCAATAGCCCCTTCCTGCCTCCATCAAGGGAGAAATCCTGGCTCTCCCCTCCCCTCCCCTCCCCTCCCCTCCCCTCCAGTGCAAGGGCAAGGCTGCTGGGCGCCCCTCGGATCGCCTTCCCCGCTTACCCTTCCGGCTCCATCCCTGCTACCACTCCACACCATGCGCGTCCCCTGCTCTGCAAGCGGCGCTGCCCTCTGCAAGTCCTCCAGGCGCCCTTGGGGGCTTCCACGGGCAGCTCGGCCGACGCGTCGCTGCTCTCTGCCCAGTCGCCGCCGCGGCCAGCCGACGGGGCGAAAGGCAACCTGTGACGCGCCCCGCTCCCAGGCAGCGGGGGCGGGGCCTCGCGCTCATTGGCCCTCGCCGCGACCCCGCCCCTCCCTCCGCCAAGCCAAGCAGTGTCCGGGCCCCGTCGCGGAGAGGGGCTCGCCAGGCGCGCGGCGACAGAGCGGGAGCGAAGCTAGCTCTGCTGCAGCATCAAACAGGCTGCGTTGGGGCCGGAGCGGGAGGGGGGGGGTCGATCTGGTCACTTGGAGGTTGGGAGTTGGTAAAAAGATTTATATGCCGCTGAAGAAAAAGCAGTGAGCACAGGGGTGCCAAGTTGAATAAAGTAGGGGGATTGCAGAATCGATCACAAGACGCGCTGCGCCGCGCACACCCCATTTGAATGGCAGTGCCCATCAACTTGGGCGGGGGGCAGCCCTTCAAATAAATTTATTTTTGTTGAAAGGGCCTCGGCCCCTAGGAGTTGGCTCCTGTGGGTGTGCATAATCGATACAATACAAAACGACAATCAAAAGATTTTAGAAACAAGTCGACGTCATGAAATTATCCGAATAAGTCAAGATAGGGAGGGTTGGAGCTCCTGGACCCTTTGTTGGTTCGTCTTTTCTCATTCCCATCCCTAGTTAAATCGCTCTCCCTAGTCTTGCCTTCGGCGGGGACGGCCTCATTAAAAATGATCGTTGTGAGTTGCTAGAGTTGGCACTCTTTAGGGTTCACTTGTTCTGCCTCTCGTATGCATCAGAGAGAGAGAGAGACTGCGTAACTGAGGGGGAAATTACGTGGATGGATGGGGAGGGCAGAGAGAAACTATGTTAGAGTATAAAAAACATAAAATACTTGATAACAAGAAGAAGGGGCCATATTGGAGTCAGTGTGGCGTAGTAGTTAGTGTGTTGGGCTAACCCTGGAGCACCAGGATTCAAATCTCTGCTCAGCCATGAGTCCCAGAGGGTGACCTTGGGCCAGTCTCTAAGTCAGTCTGCCTCTTAATCTCACTTACCTCACAGAGATGTGGGGATCAGAGGCATACCTAGCCTTCCCTGCACCATTGGAAAGGAGATATATTGAAGTGCATGGACGGATATAAATGTCATAATAACAACCCCAAAGGTAGAGAAGAGGGGCTTAACTTTCCTCTCCCTGTCAAAAGCTTTCCTGGCTGCTATTTGCCTTGAGGGGAGAGTGAGGTGGTTGCCTCAGCAATATATTATGGGTGTCATGAAAAGGCAGCAAAATGTTAGTTATTTAATGTAGTGTATGGCAGTATTTTTAAGCCACAGATAGGGAGAAATGTGCATGTGTTTTTTTCCTTCTGTCTCGACTGGTTGGGCTGCATTGACACAACAGTTTATTCCATTTCCCTGACATTGCACATTATATTTTAGCTTCCACGTGACATAAAGGCCTTTTCTGGAAATCTAGTGGAATCTTGTGAAAATTTAACACTCATCTCCATATTAATTGGCAGTGGTGGGGTGTGTGTGTGTGTGTGTGTGTTTGATCTGCAAAATGGAGTGAGGGAGAAATGGTTAAATTCCCCTCCCCAGGGAATAAGGCCCAAATCTGAATTTAGATTCTCCTTCACCTCAATATGGCTGTCTTTAAGCAAAGGAAAGAATGAGGCTCCACCATGAAGCCTGGGCATATCACATACTGCAGCTCCTGAGTCGTATGCTTCATATAGTAAGGATTTTTGCTATCAGATTTCTCTTACATCTCTGCTTGTTGCCTTCAGGCAATACCTGGCCAGAGTTCTTGTGCTTACTTGAGAAAGGAATGTTAATAACCCACAATATTCAAGTGGTGTGTCTCCATGGGAACTAATTGTTAGAAGATTGCTTCCTGACACTGAGAAAGGGTTGTGGGGCACATATTTCCCCCTCCCAGATAAGAATGATGGAATCTTGGTTTGTGCATGGAAAGAAATAATAGAAAGGGTGGTTGGTTTTGAGTCCAGAGAACAACACAAAGGGCACTTCCAGACTGTCACTGTTTGACAATTTCAGGTTTCACAGTTACATTTAAACTCTCATGCAACAAACGTGTGCCCCCGCTGCTCTTAGAAGTGAGCATAACAACATTTAAAGACAATTACAGTATCTGACAAGGGCAATCTAGCCATTGCAAAATAAAGTTATATAGCAAAGGAAGTACTTAAGAACATAGCAATTGAACCTTGGTATGAGAATTGGGGTGCTACAACTGCTCACCCTTTTGATGAAATATTGTAGGGTATGAACTTAAGTATCAAAACAAACAGATAAGGAAAGGCTTCTAAGGCACAATGCAAACACCTGGCCTCACTTTAGATGAAAGTCAGGGCTGGGCTTGTTTATACTGAGAATACTTTTTTGAAATATGGCTAAAGACCACACACAAAGGATTCCATTTCAGGCTCTCTCTTTTTTTTTTACTTTTCTTTTAATGTGCAGCATATTAATATATTTAAATACTTATTCCATTGCAATAGTTCTTCATTTGGCACAATTGTTCAGGTGCAGTTTAGGACAGAAAGGAAAACAAGAAGAACATAACCCCCCCCCCCATAAATTCTGCAAAATACAACTGATACACTAACAAAGATGGTCATGAGAAATCATTATGTATTAAAAATAGACAGAAAAGTCAGGGGTAGGGAAAAATCCCACCACCACTTTTAAATACAATATCCCTAAGCCAGAAACCCCTGAGCCCAACTAGTAGCTTTGCGGATACTAGTAGAGTTTTTAACACTGCACAATGCACAATTCATTTTTTTATCATACCAGACTGACTCCAGATGGGAATGTGCATTCAGAAACATGTTTATTTGTTCATGTGGATCCACATATCTGATTGAGGGTTATTGCTTGCAAGTGAACCCAGTGTATTTCATATCTCACAGATACCAATAGATTGCATTAAAGACTCACTACCCTGTTCTTCCAGACAATTGACTAAAATCAGAAACCTCAACAAAGTAACATTAGCAACCAAAATAGATCTAAAAAGCAGATTTCACTAAAATGCAGAAGAAAATAAAATAGCCTTTGCCAAGTACTTAAGAGCATGCCACCAACAGATAGATCTGGGGAGGTCATTCCATTGCCAGGGCAGCACAACCAAGAAAGCCTCATAGCCAGTTGTTATTCACTGAATATCTGGTGCTGGAAACTCCAAGACCAGGGTCTCTGTTATTGATTCTAATACACAGACAGGTTTGTTGGGAGAATGCAGTTTTTCATATGCTCTGGATCTGATGCTGCATTTACTGACTAGGACATCTGCTGCTTAATAAAATATTACCAAAATGCATTAGGCTCATCCAAATAATGAGTAATGTCTGAACTGAGATAAATCACATCATATTGTCATTACAAAGATTTATTGATATTCTGATTGTCAGTGGCAAATAAACCTGCGTATTGCTCAAAGCTACCTCCAGGGTAGCGACCATGTTCCAATTACTCCCTGAGTAAAACAGAAAATATAGTTGAAAGACTTTCCCCCCCTACAAAGTATGACATTTAGAAACATTTTATGTCATATTAATGAAGAACTCTCGTGTAGTTGTGTGCAATTAATTAGTCTCTAGCTTTGAAATACTGGTTAACAGTTTTCACTCAAGGAAAATGCCATATTATTGAAAACCTCAATGGGAGAATTTATACATAAATGTAACATAGTGCGTGAGAGTTTATAGATGATCTTCTGGAGGTCAATATTTCTCAGTTGGTTTCTTGATGGTTTAGACAACTGCCCCACCTAAAATGAAAGATGTCATATCAATTTAAAATAGAGGCATGCATTACCCAAAGTGCAGTGCAATGCAAATACACTAACTAGGGAGAAAACCCCATTGAACACAATGGAACTTGCTTCCAAATAATGACAAATGCGGAGGATTATGCTGCAAGCCCTTATAATTTGGTGAAATCCATGCACAGAACAGAGCCTATATGCTCAAAGGAACCATGAGTTTGTGTAATCACTGGTTTATCAAACTTTTACATGGCAATTGTATCTGCTGTGACTGCACTGGTAATTCTTCCAGTAAACCTGTCAAGTGTGCATTCCTAAACACAAGGGATATGCAGTGCTCTCTTTTTTCTTAAAAAAAAATGTTTAGGGGTACTCTAATTTTCCTACTCATATTGAAACACTGCCCCTCTATGCGTACCCCTGTGTCCCCCCAGAAAAAAAGCACCGGGGATATGCAATTGTGAGCTTCCTAATTCATGTCCTTGAACACTTAATAACTTTATTTCATGTGTGTTTATGATTCCAGCCTTAATGTAGCTTAGAAATCTGGCATGACAGAAGTTGAAACCAGAAAGATTTATTCTAAATGTTAAATAGTATTTCTCAGCTGTAGTATTTCTACTTTTGTAGAAAAGAATGCATTTTCCCCCACTCTTTTGAATCTCTAGTTCTGCTATGGGTAATGCAGGGATTATTCTTTCTACCTCTGTTTGCTTGGAGAGTCAGATATCCCCAGTTATTCGGGAAGAGTCCAGAGTTCAGTGTTAGAGCACACGCCTTGCATACCTAACATTCTGGGTTTAGGAATGTGACTCTCTGACAGTAGAGGTGGGAAATGCCTTAAAAAGAGTTGACAGAGTAAATAGTAAAAGGCTAAACCAGAGGTGGGCAGAAGGAATCTAGCAATAAATCTCTGGGTGAATTGAAGTAGATTGGCAAGAACAAAGAATCTCTAACTCATCTCTTCAGTTTTGAATTTTCATTGCAAGTGGTTTCATCCATTAGAACCATGATTATTTTTTAGTTCATCATAGCAAATATGTAACTCTTACTACAGTTATTCTTACCTCTCGGTTTAAAACAGTATCTCTTTTTCTTGTAAGCAGTGTAGCCCGCTATCGCCCCACAGGCTAACAGCACAACTGCAATCACAACAGGAGACGAAATCTGAGCTGCCGAACTATCCACTAGAGAGAAGGGGAGGAAACACATATTTCTCTTCTGAAATATACAAATATTCTGTTTTAAGTATAGAAACTGAACCAGCACACTATGGTAGTTTCACACATGTATATTTTAAAAATTATAATAATCTGTGTCAGGGTGGTCTAATATTGTTTGTTTAAGAAAGAGAGATCTGAGTAGAACTGCTCAAAATCACAATAAATGAAGCAATGACTGACTACCAGGCTTTGGGAAGGAGGTGTGAGGATCTGACGGAGTCTTAGAGCCCTCACACCACCTTCCCAAACCCACTATCTGCCAGTGAGGGCTGGGGGGCATCAAATGTTACCAAGGGCTACCAGAAAAGGCCATGAGGGCCACATGCAGACCTCCCTGAATTAGAAGGGAAAGCAGCTACACACTGGAGCATGCTCTTGATCCATGTTGGGGACATAAATGGTTCCGTCCACAGATAACGCCTTCACCTGACTGCTGCTTACTTCAAACCGCAACTCCAGGGGGAAATAAATGCCTGAGGCTGGGAAAGTGATTTTCAGCAGATGGGGGACCTCCAGCTACTTTTTATTTGAAATGAACATGGCCAGTTTAAGGCTGCTTTCTAAAAGCCCATTTATCGAAAAATGTACTTTGCTCCATAATATACTTCAACATATTTTTTTAAAAAAACTGTACACTAGCCTTACCAGTGTTGCCACCTTGATTTGAAATGTGCTCGTTGCCCCCTGAAATGAGAGACAGCAACAAAAACATGATTTTGGGGGGAAGAGAAATAGAGAAATGTCAAAATTACACCAAGCTATTTAGCAAGATTTGGTTAAAAATACTCTGCTACAGTTATGCCAGTTATTAGGATGTTAGCTTAACCTTTTGTGCTTTCATTCTGTATCAGCAGTAAGAATACGGATAATACATACTCCTCAGTCAATTACACCTTTTTGTAAACTCTTTGGCAGGACATTAATGTGGACATTAAGATGTTGCTAGGCCCCAACACAGATCAGCCTCAGCCAATAGCTAAGGATGAGTTGAAGTCCAACAATATCTGGAGGACCACAGTTTCCCCATCTCTGGTCTACGAATTTCTAAGAGTGCAGCTAAAATAATGCTGATGATATGTTGCTATGATATGTTGAGAGGAGGACTGTGAACCAGTGTGAAGGACCTGAATCACTGTAGGTTACCTGCTGGTCCTGGAGGTGGAGGTCTCCCATCGTTGAGATCCAAATCATTAAAATCACCTACAAATAATTAAAATTATAGTATTAGTCCTTTTCTCCAAAGTATCCTTCCCAGCTTTTGCCAGGATGAATGCTAATATTTTGCAAACATCTTTCTTGGCTCAAAGGCAGTTACCTGCCTTCAGCCTATATCAACACCAGGGTTTCCCAAACTTAGGTCTCCAAGTGTTTTGGACTACAACTTCCATCATCCCTAGCTAGCAGGACCAGTGGTCAAGGGTGATGGGAATTGTAGACCAAAAACAGCTGGAGAAACCCTGATCTAGAGCTAGATATAAGAAATGAGCTATCTTTAACCTCAAAGCATCCAGTTGGAGTCTGTTCAAAGGCTACAATACCTAGCAGTCAGACAGAAAATTGCTGTTCTAACAACAACAAAAATAGTACAAATTTTCAAAAAGCACACATACTGTAAGATATGTGCTGTTTTTGCAGAATGACTCTGGTCTTCCCCAACCTGATCTATTCCAGATGTTTTGAACTACAACCCCCATCAGTTACCCCTCCAATAGCCTTAAGTGTGTCTCAAGACAGATCTCCTATCATCACATCAATCACTTTGTTCCTAAACTCAGTCATAGTTATCAAAATATATAGGCAACTAATTGCTTGTTAAACAGCCTTTTGCATTTACCACAAATTATGCTTACCAGAATTAATATGGCTTCCTGGCTGTGGACGTGGACGTGGGTATGGCTGAGGGTTCGGAGGGGGACCATCTAGAAATGACAGGTACAATTTGAAGAAATGAAAAATCAAAACAAGGCACAGAATTCCTGCTTGCTTGCTTGCTTGAGCCTTTGCTGGGCTTTCGTTCTAGAAATGCCTTGTAGGTTTCCATCTTGAAAGGTTGAGCCTAACATGCCCTAACTGGTTTTACAGGGTTTCCTTTTTCTTTTTTAAAGTTTAGTTTTGTTTAGTTAAAATCAGTCCTGATGATTACGGTATTCCTTTTTAAAAAGTTTACATAAATATCTGTGTTATGTTACAAAAACACCATATTGGACCATTGTGCTAAGGAAAAAATAGCCAATTTACTTGAGTTCTGTTGATACTTCTGTGTCGGTAGTGAGAGCACAGATGTGGTAATCACAAAAAGCTCATGCACCCATTATTCTTTCTAAACAGTATGGATGAAAAATGCCAAACACACTAAGAAGCAAGATGCAACATAGGGGATGCAGCATGTGAGTCTTATGATGCAATGCATATTTAAGGCTGTAATCCTATGCACCTTGCCTGAGAATAAGGACTATTGAAGATAGTATGATTTCCAAGTAAACATTCCTAGGATTATAATATCTTGCTTGTATGGTGGTGCAAGGCCTACATACCTTCATAAATTAACTACTCCATTTTTTCTGTATTGCATCCTAAATATACCTGAAACTAGACTGAAGGTGTTAACTTGTCAATTTTAATGTTGACCCTGATTTCGCAGTCACAATGAGTTCATAAATTCATAGAATGCACATGGAAAGGGCTAAAGTCTGATTCATAACCCTGTTAATCCAGATTGCATGGACTTAAATGAGTAATACAGACTGTGTTTAGATGAATTTAAGTTGAATTAGCATTATGAGTTTAAACCCAACTAATCGGAGTTCATTGATTTGTAGATTTAGCTGAAAAATATATGAAAAGATTACTGCAAAATGTAGGGGATGGACAAATACTTACCACCAGCACCGAGGGCATCTCCTAAGTGAAAGTCAGGATCTAAAAGAAATAAAAATATATTACAAATAGATGAGCATTATCAGTGTAGATAAAATTCCAGTTTTCAACAATAAATGAAAGTATTAAAATAGAAAACAAATATGAACAATTATAACAGCTATCCCATGTCTACACCCAAACATTTCATCCCATTGTTTATAATCCATCTTTTACTCTAAAATTGGGTAGGGATCCTGCAGCCCTTCAGATATTATTGAACTCCCATCAGCCACACCCATCAATGGTCAGTGATGATGGGAATTGTCCTGCAACATATGGAATGCCACAGGTTCCCGTTCCTTAATCTAAAGTTTACATTCTCTCTCTCTCTCTCTCTCTCTCTATATATATATATACACATACACACATACACATGACACACAACACACACACACACACACACACACACACACACACACACACAACTACAACAGTACACAGTGTATTTCAGGGCTGATCTGCTCCAGTCAGACATGTTAAGAGAACATTTCAAAAAAAAAATCTCATAATAACAAGGAAAATTTAGGATAGAACTTAGAAAAATACTAATCTAATAAGGATTTCTAAAACATTTATGCTTATATAACTCTAATTATCAGAAATAAACACTCTTTTTTATTTTAAAAGTGAAAATAATAATAATAATAATAATAATAATAATAATAATAATAATAATAATAATTTATTATTTGTACCCCGCCCATCTGGCTGGGTTTCCCCAGCCACTCTGGGCGGCTTCCATAAAAACCAAAAATACACTAAAATATCACAGATTAAAAACTTCCCTGAACAGGGCTGCCTTAAGATGTCTTCTGAATGTCAGGTAGTTATTTATCGCTTTGACATCTGATGGGAGGGCATTCCACAGGGCAGGCGCCACTACCGAGAAGGCCCTCTGCCTGGTTCCCTGTAGCTCCTTACCATTGTTTCCGTTGCCACCTCCGTGTGGTCTAAGGTCAGGATACAGCTTAGGTCTGGAGTTGCCATCTATTAAACATTTCAAGAAGTGTACCCATGAAGAGAAACAAAATGGAAATCAGAATTAATGCTCCTTTAAAAAATCTGTATCCAGTCTTAACTGTTAAATTTTAAATCTTTCTCAATAACAATGTAAATCATTCATTCCATTATTTCCTTGGCCACCTGAATGTGGTTCATATATTTTTCTTTCCTTAGCAAAAGCATTCTTTTGACTTCCTTAATTTAAGGCAAGGGTCACTAGCTTTTATAGCCCATGAAACACATTTGAAGTTTTGGGAAAGTGCCCGAGCAACAGCCACAAAAATGGCTGCTGTGGGAGTGTATTATAACACAAAGTGTCTACCACATCTAAAAGAGCATAAAAAGAGGGAATATAATTATAGCAACTCACCCACTGAAGGCTTTTTGGTAGCTGGAGGAGGCTTTGGGGTACCTAACACAATTAAAATTAAAGTTAGTGTATCATACAGCTTATCAAAAGCAGGGTCAACTTGATATTACATTTCTCACTCTAAGTGAGACGAAACAAAAAAAATTCCTTCCAGTAGCACCTTAAAGACCAACTAAGTTAGTTCTTGGTATGAGCTTTCGTGTGCATGCACACTTCTTCAGATACATGCACACGAAAGCTCATACCAAGAACTAACTTAGTTGGTCTTTAAGGTGCTACTGGAAGGAATTTTTTTTTGTTTTGACTATGGCAGACCAACACGGCTACCTATCTCTAAGTGAGACGATTAAGGTTGAAATTCTATACTCATTTGGCTACAGGGCAGCACTTTCTTCTTTCACCTCAGGTGGCAAAATGGGACACACCACTCCTGACCTGTATATACGTTGCATTGTGAAATATGATTGGCCTTTTCTTTCAAAGCAGGGGTTGGGAAGTCCAGACTTGAGGGCCAAATGTAGCCACCTAAGCCCCTCAGGGATTTTTCCCTGTTCCATGCCATCCTTATGCACTCTCACCTGACTGGAAGGTGTCCTCCTTGAACTGAAATAATGCTTGCTGGGATGGAAGATGGAGGGGTGGGTGGGTGTGTTAGAAACTTCTAACTTTTCCATGGCTGAAATGTAGCCTGCCATGTGAAGATAAGTATTAAAAAGGTAAAGGTACCCCTGCCCATACGGGCCAGTCTTGACAGACTCTGGGGTTGGTGCGCCCATCTCACTCAAGAGGCCGGGGGCCAGCGCTGTCCGGAGACACTTCCAGGTCACGTAGCCAGCGTGACAAAGCTGCATCTGGCGAGCCAGCGCAGCACACGGAAACGCCGTTTACCTTCCCGCTATAAAGCGGTACCTATTTATCTACTTGCACTTAAGGGTGCTTTCAAACTGCTAGGTTGGCAGGCGCTGGGACCGAGCAGCGGGAGCGCACCCCACCACGGGGATTCGAACCGCCGACCTTTCGATCGGCAAGCCCTAGGCGCTGAGGCTTTTACCCACAGCGCCACCCGTGTCCCTACGTTTGCCCAATTTTGCCTCGAGCCCCTTCTACCACAGTGCCCAGGTGGTTCCTCATGCAGGAATGTGGTCCCTGGACTGAAGAAGATGTTCCCACCCCTGCTTTAAAGTAGAAGGAACTCCCAATGGCCCCTCTAGATTTATATTTTGTCATCTCCCTTCTCCCAGATAGCAAGTAGCTGATGCTGGATACCCCTGTTCCAATCAAGAAGAATCACACTTCATGGCATGTAAAATTATGTTTAAAATGAAGAATTATTGGGCCAATATCCAACTGCATCTTCTGTAAATTCTCCTTCAAACTCTACTCCTGGGTAAAGAAGGTGCCATCCAGAACCCCAAACTCATTCTTTGAGTTTCCCTGTGCTAAAAAAAGTTTGCTATTTAGATAGAAAGACGAGTTTCTAAAAAAAAATAAAAATCCCAAAAACAACAACAACATGTACACACAATGGCATGTGTTGAAGGATTCTGGGAGGATTATGCATACAGTATGTAGTTCTCTGCATAGGTTCTTGTGTGGGAAGGAATAGCAAGCACAAATAGTTTAGGAAAAGTTAGGATATGCATAATTTACATACATGCTCCTTTGAATCCTAGATTTGGGTTTTGCTTTTGGTCATGACCAGAAGAGGGAGATCTCCACCAAATCATATTAAACATGTTCTGCCTCTTTTAAAAATTTCTTTTAAAAATAATAACAAGAATAAAAATAAAAATGACTAATCTTGAACTGCAGCATTTGTTTACTTCTTTTAGACCTGTTTGTTAATTGTGTTTTGTTTCTTCAGAAAATCTACCCAGGATTCCACATTTATTTCTGTACAATAATTTCCAGTTTTGCCATTGACTTAAGCTGAAAGAGGAGTCACTTCAGTTTGATGTTTAGATTTTTTAAAAAAATCAAAAAAAATTTGGCCAGGAATCTTACCTTTGTCAAGAGCATCTGCTAAGTCAAAGTCATCATTGCCTATCAAAAGAACACAATAATTTAGAAAGACATTGTAACAGAATGCAAAGCTTCAATCTGCCTTGTCTCCCCAGAATATCTGCCAAGGATTCTGGCCTGCTATAACAGCATGATGGCAGACTTGTAGCCTGAGCTTTATATAAAATTTGAAAGATTGTGGTTGCTCTGAGTTAAACTAGTCTGGAAGGAACCCAAAATAAACTTTCCCCTCCCCAACTTGATATTAGTAAATTTTATTTTCTATTCTGTTCCTAATGATTCCTATCACGGAATGTGCCTTCTTCCACAGCTGTTGCCCCCGGGTCCCATTGAAGATGGCATGACTGATGCAGTTGGCCCACTTGATTCAAAACAGGAACTCTCAGAAATGAAACATAATGATCTCATTTATAGAATCACACTAGCTTAATTCATCAGAATGAACATGAAACATGTGATGTATCCTCTAGAGTCTAGAAAACGGTTTGGCTGCAACTCCAAAAAGCTTGTTTACAAATTCCCAAAGTAAACTTAATGGAAGGGTTTGAAAACAAGTATTTTGGTTTGCAGGTATTGTTTCCCTCCCAAAACAAAAAGGATGTTTTCAATGGTGCCATGATGCCAATGTGCCATCAAGATTTCTTCCTGAAGTCTTGAATTCTCTCCTCCTGTTGCATGGTGGCAAACCTCTTCAAACTAAAGGGACTTTCATAAACTGTGAATATTGGATAGTAGCGTTTGTGGGGAGGGCTCCTCCCCCTGCTAGCCCATTCTCCATCTTGGGCTTGGGGACGGGCCCCACACTCCACCTCAGCATAAAAGACTCCAAGGAGGCCCGGGACACTGCTGCTGCTGCTTTGCCGGTGAGTCTTGGGGAGGACCGCTCCCCCTGCAAGCCCATTCTCCATCTTGGGCTTGGGGACGGGCCCCACACTCCACCTCAGCATAAAAGACTCCAAGGAGGCCTCGGAACATTGCTGCTGCCGCTTTGCCGTGCGTTTGTGGGGAGGGCTCTTCCCCCTGCAGGCCCACTCTCCATCAGGCCAGGGGGCGGGGCCCACGCTCACCACCGCCGCAGCTTCGGGGACACTGGTGCTGCTGCAGCGGTTGTTTGAAGTGTTCTTATATGTTTTAAACTGTTTTTATTTTTTGCTTTGTTGTACCACCATAAGCGGTGGTTTTTATCCATGTACTTTTATTTTGTTTTGATTTATTTTGGGTTGGGGTGGGGTGGTTGGGGAGTGGGGTGGGGATTGGTTTTGTTTTCGTGTAATTGTTTTTGTTTGTTTGCTTTTATATTCTATAAATGGAGGCGAGTATGAGGCTTGGGATTCCTACTGTGGAGGGGCGAGGGAGGTATGGCGGTGGGGGCAGATGTCATAGGCGAAGGGGATCGAGATACGGACATGCTCGTACCCCTTCCAATCTGCGCCCCATCCCGAGAGACGAGGGTAGGGTGAGCAAGGATTACTCACCTCCGTCACTGGTGTTGTGCAATGCCAGGTCTATAGGCAACAAAACCGCCACCCTGCGAGATTTCTTCACCTCGCAGGGGGTTGACCTGCATGTGTGACTGAGACCTGGGTGCGCGAAGGGGATACTGTTACCTTACGAGAGATGGCGCCCCCGGGTTTCTCCGTCCTTCACCAGTCGCGGACTGTGGGCTGGGGGGGAGGGGTGGCGTTATTAATCCGGGAAGATTGTTCTTTCAGGGCTCTACCATCGCCATCGATCCCCGGCATTGAATGTGTTGGCCTAGTGTGGGGCTCCGAGGTGAGCTTGGCTGTTTGGCTGGTGTACTGGCCACCTAGCGCACCAGCAGCCACCCTGTCAGGCCTGCTGGAGGCGGTGGCCGGCTGGGCCTTGGAGTTCCCTAACCTATTGGTATTGGGGGACTTCAACATCCATGCTGATGCCACTCCCTCCTCACAGGCTCTGGACCTGGTGTCTTCCATGGCGACACTAGGGCTCTCCCAGTTTGTTTCGGGCCCCACACATCAAGCAGGCCACACGCTGGATTTGATCTTTGGCGTCGGTATAGATGTGATCATGTTTCCTTCGATGAAGGTGCCATGGTCTGATCACTATGCTCTGAAAGCCAGGATTGACGTTCCACCCCCACCCTGCTTGGGTGGCGAGCCAATTTGGGCTCGCCCGCAGAGGCTGATGGACCCTGATAGATTCCATCAAGCCTTGCGGGACCTTTCTCCCCCTGGCAACTCATTGACTGAGCTTGTTGAGGCCTGGAATACCCAGCTCCTGGCAGCCATCAATGAGATCGCACCTAAGCGCCCTCTGCGACCCCGCAGAAACCGGGCTCCCTGGTTTACCGAGGAGCTCCGGAAAATGAAGCGGGACCTCAGACAGCTAGAGCGAGTATGGCGGGGTGCCCGTGACGGAGCTTCAAGAACATCTTATAGGGTTTTTATGAAAACCTACGAGATGGCAGTGAAGGCCGCTAAAAAGTCCTACTTCTCGGCCTCCATTGCATCCGCTAGCTCTCGCCCGGCGCAATTATTTAGTATAATTCGGTCTTTAACGTCCCTCAAAGGACAGCCAAATTTAAATAACAATCTGACACACAGCTGTGAGGCATTTGCGAGCTTTTTTGCGGAGAAGGTCTTGTTGCTCCGCCATGACCTCCCTGCCAATTTGGATACAATAAAGGAACTGGAGGCCCCTCGACTGTCCTCGGGTTCAGTATTGGACCACTTTGACTGGATATCCCCAGCTGATGTAGACAGACTCCTCCGAGCTGGAAAGCCCACCACCTGTCCTCTCGACCCGTGCCCGTCCTGGCTGATTAGAGCGTGTCCAGACGAGGTGCGGGCCCCCCTGGGGGATATCATCAATCTGTCCCTTGGCACCGGGACATTCCCAGGGGAACTGAAGGAGGCAGTGGTGCGCCCGCTCTTAAAGAAAACATCATTAGATCCCTTAGATCTATCCAATTACCGCCCGGTTTCGAATCTGGCTCTGGTCGCCCTAACAGATGATATCCGCAGACAGCTGGATCGAGGCGGGTCGGGGCTGCTGATTCTTCTAGACCTGTCAGCAGCCTTCGACATGGTCGATCACGAACTCCTGGACCACAGCCTTGCCGACGTGGGGATCCAGGGCACAGTCCTTCAATGGCTGCGCTCGTTTCTCTCTGGTCGGGGACAGAGGGTGGCGCTTGGGGGGGAATTGTCATCCCGCCACTCCTTGGTGTGTGGTGTGCCTCAGGGTGCAATACTCTCCCCGATGCTTTTTAACATCTTTATGCGCCCCCTCGCCCAGCTTGTCCGGAGTTGTGGGCTGGGCTGCCATCAGTATGCTGATGACACCCAACTCTATTTGTTGATGGACGGCCACCCGGACTCGGCCCCAGACACACTGATCAGATGCTTGGAGGCTGTGGCTGGATGGTTACGTGGGAGCCGGTTGAAGTTAAATCCTTCGAAGACAGAGGTCCTCTGGCTGGGACGGGACGACATGGGACTGAGGGGGCAACTCCCATCTCTTGCGGGGGTGCAATTAGTGCCAGCACCGTCCGTTAAGAGTTTGGGTGTAATCTTTGATACCTCCCTCTCCATGGAGGCGCAGATTGCAGCTATAACAAAGGCGGCATTTTTTCATCTCCGCCAAGCTAAGCAGTTGGCTCCTTACCTCTCTCGCCCTGACCTAGCCACTGTGATCCACGCGACGGTCACCTCCAGACTGGATTATTGTAACTCGCTCTACGTGGGGCTGCCCTTGAGACTGACCCAGAAACTCCAGCGGGTGCAGAATGCCGCAGCGAGACTCCTTACGGGGTCTTCGCTTAGAGATCACATTCATCCGGTGCTATACCAGCTGCACTGGCTCCCGGTGGAGTACAGGATCAGGTTTAAGGTGCTGGTTTTAACCTTCAAAGCCCTATACGGCCTAGGGCCCTCGTACCTACGGGACCGCCTCTCCTGGTATGCCCCACAGAGGAACTTACGATCTTCAAATAAAAACACCTTGAGGGTCCCAGGCCTCAGAGAGGTTAGGCTGGCCTCAACTAGAGCCAGGGCTTTTTCGGCTGCGGCTCCAACCTGGTGGAACGCTCTGTCACAAGAGACAAGGGCCCTGCAGGACTTGACATCTTTCCGCAGGGCCTGCAAGACAGAGCTGTTCCACCTGGCATTTGGTCAGGGCGCAGCCTGACCCCCTCCTCTGGCAATCTTTACAAAACTTTAGTTTATGGTTGCCATCAATTTTGATTTTAATTCATTTTTATAATGTTTTATAATGTCATACTGTTTTAGTGTTGTTAGCCGCCCTGAGCCCGGCTTCGGCTGGGGAGGGCGGGATATAAATAAAATTTATTATTATTATTATTATTATTATTATTATTATTATTATTATACCTGGCATGCCCAATAACCTGGGAATGCTTAAGATATCCAATCAGGTATATTATAACTGTTTGCTCAGCACAGAGTTCAACTATGGGTGGCAGTAATTCTGGTTTTGTCTCCATTCTCCTCTCTGCTGATCCCCACAATGGCAACACTGGTACTATGATGGAGAAAGGAAATAGTGTCACGCAGTGAACTGGTTGTAGTCAAGTGATGGTTGCCTGAAGGCAGACTGCAATTGCTCTACTAGACTGAAAGTGTGAGGTTGTGTTCTGTTGGTGAAGCAAGCAGGGATTTGAGGAGTTTCTGGGCCAGGATGGTAAAAACTGGGGGTTACAGATTAGAAAGAACCATTTAAACTTGGGCCCAAAGCATAACTGAAAAGTGCAATAGAAATGATTAATAATAATATAGATGCGGTGACATTGTTTCATTAAGACCTCTTCCTGTCTGTGCTCTAGTTAATCTGTAGTCTTTCCATCACTTTGCAAGTTAAGCAAATGAGGCATTAGGAAAGACAAAGCACTGTAGCACATAGGAAATGTGAAATGGTGCAATAATTCCACTTTATGTGCCAATAGAACTGCAGCAGTATAAAATCTGATTGATGTATTCACATAACATTGAGGGGGAAGCAGAATCAAAATTGCTTTTAGCATAGCTACAGTTGCTGTGCAGATCAGGAGACAGCTACTAAAAAACAAAAACAAAAAAGCTGCTACACTGAAAAACTTTACATTGTTTCTGATCAGAGTTGTGATGGTACTGTTTCCTAGCTTTGCTTTTTTTGTGATGGATGGGGTGGGATTCTCTAGAGTCTATGCATTTATATTTCTGGATTGAATCTGAGGCTGAGTACATACCACATATTTAAAGTGCATCTTCCACCCTACAAAGAATCTTGAAAACTGTCATTTGCTTAAGGTGCTGGGAACTGTGGCTCTGTGAGAAGAAAACTACAGTCCCCAGAATTATTGGATGGGGGTACTTTCAATGTATTGTCTGTACGTCATCTTACATTCATTTTGGATCTGGAAAAACCAACAAGAAGTGATGTTTCTCATCCATTCTTACTTAATAACAATGTCTTCCGAATTGGGAAGAAGCCCAATTCAGTGACAAATTCATCTCTTCACACCACATTTTTTTAATACCGTGAGTGCATCACAGTTTCTTGGGAGTTGGACAGCCCTGCCATATATAAACAAATTTTAGACGTTAGTTGCTCTTCAGTTCCCAGCAAATGCCTGCTGTTGAGGGGAAAATGTTGATGTATCAATATGCTAAAAGCCACAGAGTGTTGTGAATAAATGTTCTGATATATTTTGTGCATGTGTGGTGAAATCACAGGACCACAGGGTAAGAAATAGCACCTTGAGTTAAGACAGAAAGTGGTGAACCACACTATGCATCTGGTATGTGTCAGAACCACAGTGCTTCAATAACAATCAGCCATAATAACCAACAACCATGCCAGCTCCTAAACTGTTCCTCTGAATCTGCCTCTAGAAAATGTAATGTTAGGACAGTCTAATAAACTGATCTGGATGATGAAGTAGTAAGATGTTATTGGATGCCCAAGACCCATCAGTCTTGATCAGCATGGCCAGTGATCAGTGGTGATGGGAGTTGTAGTCCAATACAGTGGCGTGCAGTGAAATTTTTCACAGGAGAATAGTTAGGGCCAGAGGCACTAGCTTGCAAGGGTAACCAATGCTCACCTTGGACATTGCAACATCCTGACGCCATGTGCATGAGCATTGTGCCCCCCTCCCTAGACTAGGCAGAAGCTTCACAAGCTTTGGGAAGGAGACACCAGAGTTACATTTAGGGGATTAGCCTAGTTCCCCTAGTCCACTGACGGCACACCACTGGTCCAATAACTTCTGGAGGACCACAGGATTCCCATACCCACCCTAGAGCATCCTTAGATTCCACTGACAAGCCATGAAATGCCTGAGGTCTGGGATCATTCAGTAAATCCTAGTGTGGTGATGCAAGGACAGATTACACTAGAAGCTGCAGGTGATATCATCAATGTAAAAGGCCATAGGTCAGTAGTAGGCCATTTGCTTTGCATGCAAAGAAGGTCTCAGGCTCAATCCCATACCTGAATGGCACCTCCAGGTAGGGCTGAGAATGACCAGCATGTGAACCCTAGAGAGCTGCTGTCAGTTGGTGTGTAGACCATACTGAGCTGGATAGACCAATGGGTCTATTAAGTATAAGGTAGCTTCCAGTGTTCCTAATTCAAATGCTTGGAGTCGTGCAGACAGTGAAAATGGATTGGTAAAAATAGTCCTTTTCCGATAACAACAGACAATCTCACCATAAACATCTCCTCTGTGGAACATCTGTACATACCCAAACAGCAGAGCACCAGTTTCTTTTTATTGCACTGCTTTGTTCCAACAAATCTGTGTTGAACAGCGGATGAATATTTTGAAAAGCCAGCAATATATTCCATCTAAAGGGAAACTCATACCCTCCAACAGTTCACCAATTACAGTAGGGATGTCCCATTCCATAATGATAACTTTACTATTTATATGCCACACATCTTACTGGGTTGCCCCAGCCACTCTGAGCAGCTTCCAACATATTTTTTTTAAAAAAAAATAAACTTTTTTTTTAAAAAAAAATCCCTTCAGATGGCTCGAATGTTGGATAACTCCACACCCTCCAACATTTCTCCAATGAAAATAGAGACATCCTTAGGAAAAGTTGGACTTTCCGGGATCAAATCAGAAACCAGGACAGTTTATTTAAATCAGGGATGTCCCTGGAAAATTAGGACAATTGGAGGGCCTGGAAACTATCCTGAAAATCTGGCAACATGAGTAGGGTTGCTTTCTAATGACAAAAAATGGAACATGGGCAGCTTCAGTGAATGAAAAATGGGTAATCATTCTCCTCTCCAGTGATTTTTGCTCTGGAGTATCTGTATTTTAAAACTGGAGGAAATAGGATGTGATAAGTGACTTCCTGGATGACACAAGCACCTCATTACTCAGTTCCCTCTAGACACCGTTATCGAGGCAATTTGCATGGCAATCTCAATAGGTACCTCATTACTGGCTTTTGAGCAGTTCTGCAGTTGGAGTGCAGGAAAATGCAACTTTGTGAGGAAAATGGCTATGTTGACACAGAAGATAGAGGCATGCAGGGCACTCAAAGAAGAATCACACACATGCATTCATGGTTTGGGGGAGCAAAGTCTATTATTAGGGCATCCATGATTTAATTCATGCTATATTGAATTTTAATATACTGTGATTAACAGCCGGAGGAGATAATGAAGCAGAAGGAAAAAAACAGAGAGCAACCACAGTCTCTCAGTATCCTTGCTGCAGTATGAAATTGTATCCTTTGTCTTATCTAAGAGTGAGAATTGCAAGGGAATATAGAAATAAATTCTGGGGGAAACAGGTGGCCCTTTATACAATATTGTCAAGAAAATAATTACCTCTTACAAAAGCAAATCCAGGTAGGTTTTGAGTTTTTATAAAAGAAATGTTGTAATTTTCTGCTAAGTTCTATTTACTTGTGGAATATTATGATCTGAAGGTTTTTAAAAATAAAAAACAGTTTTGTTGATCATTGTTAATAATGGATGTGTGTGTATATATATATATACATATATATATACATATATATATATATATATATATATATATATATGAATAGCATCCTCTATAGCACCACCAAAGTCTGCTTTGTTCATTTTGTTCAGGAGACTCACTACAAAGAAGCAATGATAGATGATGATAGATGATAGATGATAGATAGATAGATAGATAGATAGATAGATAGATGATATAGATAGATAGATAAGAAAAATGACATTGCAATGGGGGAATGGTGCAATCCTGCATTATTTCTCTTTCTTTCATAGCTTTATCTGTGGGCAAGCGCACACAAAAATGTCACACTTTAAAAACAGCTTCAAGCTGCACAGGTAGCAGGATCTGTGACATCACAGGTATTATCAACAGTCAAAGAACAACCAACTGCATTTCTGTTATTGAAACGTAGATTGGCAGGCCTTTTACCCTTCCTGTTTTGCGGTCTCTCCCCCACTTTAGCTCCTCATTATTTGCTTAGAAGTTACAGAAGCACAGACTTGGAAGGGACTATGGGCCTCATCAAATCCAACCTCGTATTCATGCAGGAACCTTGTAACATATCCAATCATGGAAATGGTTTCAGCTGGGTGTGTTTTCCTAAATTGAGCATGTACTACAGACAGGGAAAACAGGTTGATCAGCAGCAATGTCAACAACCACTTAAGACAGTGGCTCATAAGCCAAAGGAAGAGAAGACAATGATAAAGAAGAGTGAAAGAGGTTGCTTATGATTCAGAGGCCATGACTAATTTCCAAGAGGATGGCAGGCACAGACAGACTCATGAACATGTCCCTTCCTCACCAGCAGGTTGTCAACATGACTCATCATCTTGAAGCCATGAGGTGAGATTGGCATTCATGATGACGTTTAAACGACACTTAAAGATTGGGACTTTGAGAGAAAGGTGTGGAACATGTGACTGCAGTCCTCATGTCAGCTTTTTAGTGCCCTAGATGTGTATTTGATACTGTGCTTGAAGCAGAGTCTAGTTTGGACCAAGGATAATGGATACCCAGATGTAGATAGATAATGAAATAATGTAGATAGATAATGAAATAGTTTCCAAAGCAATCAGGATGTATTTATACAGCAAACAGGGCTATCAGGTATATGTGGACCTGAAACAGAGGATTGACAAGACTTCACTGCGGAGCATGGACTATTTGGAAATAATCTAGTCCTATGTTTGGCCTTGGGGGCCTGACATTTTAGGGAAGGGTGGGCACTCAAGTCAAGTGCAAATCAGTAGTATCAAAAAGAAGTATTGGTAATGAGGTTTCACTACAAATAGTCCCTCAAGAGGAGATCACGGAAATCCTAAAGCAGACTATGGATTCTGACATAGGAGCAACATACATTATTATTATTAGTCGTCGTCATTGTATAATACCACCCTTCATCCAAAGATCTCAGGGCAGTTCACAACATAAAAATACAACTGTTGAATTGAATATGTCCTATAAAATACACCATTCAATATTCAGGCTGCATTTGAAAACATGACAAGATGGGCAATGGATTTGGGATATAACATAGAGTATGATAAGTGGCTGAATTTATGGTCTAGCGGAATGAAGTTTACGGCATGTGTAACACTGAGGGAAAATTTAGAAAAGATGATGTACAGGTGGTACATTACCCCAGCAAAGCTAGGGAAAATGTACAAGACAGGGAATAAGTTTTGCTGGAAGTGTAAAACTAAAGAAGGTAATTTTTTCCACATGTGGTGGACATGCGACGAAATGAAGAAATACTGGGAACATATTTACAATGAGTTAAAAAAAATACTTAAATATACATTTCCCAAAAGACCAGAGGCTTTTCTTCTGGGAATAATTGGGGACGAAATTAAAAAAGAAGATAAGACATTATTCCAGTATGCTACAGCTGCCGCTAGATTATTAATTGCCCAAAATTGGAAAAGCCAAAGTATCCCACCAATTAGTGATTGGCAAACAAAGTTATTCGAATTTGTAGAACTTGCAAAAATGACACAAAAAATTAGAAACCAAAAGAATACAAAGTTTATTAATGACTGGAATAAATTTATGAATTATATTGAAGGGAATTATAAGAACCTAAAAACTATAGCAGGACTGATATAGATCCTACGATGTGCAAATTATTATAACTATCAACTGCAGGAGAAACAAACTATTCATACTAAGAAGCCTGAAACCGGGAGGGATGGAAGTCAATAGGTGTGTAGAATAATTAAAATACTTAAAAATATAAAGATATAAATGAGAAGACAAAGAAGCGTAATGGAAATCGACATTGTTTATACGTTATGTATTGATATTTATTTAGTTTTCTTTTTTTGTGTGTGTTGGGGTTTTTTACAACTGTTGTAACCGTTGATTTATTTTTCTTTTTGGTGATCTAATGTGAAAATTAATAAAAAGAATTAAAAAAGAAAAAAAAAGAAAACTGAAGTCTTACCAAGTGTCATGAAGAGGCAACTCCCCGTCTAATTTTTTTGTAGAACAAGAAAGTCCACATACCAAACTTAATGAGACGATGTGGATTATCATTCTTCACCTACTCAGATGAACTTTCTTCTACTCTGGAAGACTGTCATCCTTTCAGTCATTCATTAGTTATGTGATAAATTGAAAAGCCTGTCCAGCACACCAGTTTTCAGGCAATTATCATTCATTTCAGAAAAATTGGACTAACTTTTGTAAATTAGGACTGTTAGCATTAATGAATTAAGTTTTAAAATGCATGAGTCAGAAAAACAGCTTGTTCAATAATGCTCAAGACGAAACACTAGATCAGGAGTTTCCAAGCCACATAATAGAGCTGTATGGATAATGGACCTATATTAATACAAATATCACTTTTTTTGGCAAGAGCTTGCATTCCTCTCTCTTCTCATTCTGGTAAAGACTTTCACTTGCAATTCAGAGTTTGCAAAGAGCATCTGTTCATTGCAGGCCTTGGGTTGTTTCTGCTTCCATAGTTTGTAATAGCAAAGCCATGCCTAGGCCTATAATCTTGCTAGATTTTGCCTCCTGCCTCTGCCCTCTCCCTCCACTGCATGCAAAAATAAAAATGCAAACTCATGAGATTACCTACAGATGATTGGTACTATTGGAAGTCTGAACTCATTACATTATGTATTTAAAAAGCTTGTTGGTGCTTTTTTAAAAAAAAGAAAAATGAAAATATAGCAGTACTGATTATAATGCTAATAAGCAGCTTCCAGGTTGCAGTAAAAGGGCTTGACGTTGTAAAAAGAAAATGCAAAATGAATATGACCAAGTTGTACAATCCTGTTTTGTAAGCTTTCTTTTTACCCAAATTCCGTTAAGTAGACTTTCTAACAGAAAGAGGTGGCCACCTCAGGAAGCTGAATTTGGGTATAATGGAAAGGCAACAAAGGGTTCTCTCCCCACCCCCACCCCCACCCCGCTGCCTTAATGTATCATTTTTATCTGTTATTGCTTGTGGGATTTTCTGCCTCAGGTGCCAAAATAATGTGACCAGCCTTGGGTAAGGTTCACCATGACTAGAGATAAGACATTTTGCTGCCTGAGGCAGAGCAACAAATTCTTCCTTAAGTTGCATTTAAAGCACATTCTCCCCACCCCCAGCAAAAATCATGGGAACTCTAGTTTATTCCTCACAGGGCTGTAAGTCCCAGCCATTTAGCAAACTACAATTCCCAGGATTCTTTTGGAGGAGGGCATTTTATTTAAATTGGCTTTAAATGTATGGTGTGTATACAGCCTCAGTGAAACAAGGTTCTGGACTTACTCCCAAATATGTGTTGATGGGAGTTCATCTTAAATTAAGATTACCATACAACCAGAATTTCTGGAATACTGCAGCTGCAAGCAGTGTCCGGGTGGAAATCAGGAAAACGCTCAGCTACTTTTCTGTCCGGATTTTAACTTTTTGAAATATGGCAAGCCTAGCTTAATTAAGACCAAATATTGTGTTTGCCGATGTGCTTCATGACAATGTTCTGATGCAATGAAAAAGTTAACACCACATGATACAAAGAACCACAGTTGGTTTACATCTTAGAGCTATATAGCTGGAAAATGGCTCCTTTGTTGGAAATGAACTGCAAAATAATAAAAATAATATTTTGTTGTTGTTGTTTACAATCCATAGAAATTACTGGGCAACATCACTTATGTATATCTCTTACAGAACTGAGCTCTTTAATTATTATTAATGTTAGATGCCCCTGCTCTAACCAGAGGCGGAGCTAGCTGCTCCAGCACCTGGAGAGGCACATATGCTGTGCACCCAGGGGTGGGGACATGGGGCGGGGTGAGCGTCCCAGGGGGGTGCCACGGCGAGTGTCCCAGGGGTGAGCTGCCCATAGGGGGTATAGCGAGCCACCCATGACGGGCTGTTTCCTGGGCGGTGGGGGGGGGGAGAGCCACACCGCTTTGCCAGCAGCATTCCTCCATTCCCTCTTCCTTTTGACAGCTCAGGGAAGGCTCCCCCACCCGGAAGCAGCCCGGGAGCAGGAAAAATGGTGCGCCACCTGCCCACAACTCCCAAGCCTCCCCCGAGCTGTCAAAATGAAGGGGAGAAGGCCGCCGATAAAGTGGCGCAGCTCCGCCCCTTCCCCTGACGGCTTGGGGTAGGCTTGGGAGTCGCAGGTGGGTGGCTCACCGAATGTCACCCCCCCTCAGTGATGACACCCAGGGCGGTGCCCCCCACCGCCTCCCTTTCCTCCACCCCTGGCTCTAACTATCATAGACATGTGTTTGAAAGTTTATTTTTCCTTATTGGAGAAATGCGTACGTAACAGGGGAAATAGAAGCCTTATTAAAATCTGAATCTTTTAACCTGTTTGAATTACCGTATTTTTTGCTCTATAAGACTCACTTTTTCCCTCCTAAAAAGTAAGGGGAAATGTGTGTGCGTCTTATGGAGCGAATGCAGGCTGCGCAGCTATCACAGAAACCAGAACAGCAAGAGGGATTGCTGCTTTCACTGCGCAGCGATCCCTCTTGCTGTTCTGGCTTCAGAGATTCAGAATATTTTTTTTTCTTGTTTTCCTCCTCCAAAAACTAGGTGCGTCTTGTGGTCTGGTGCGTCTTATAGAGCGAAAAATACGGTATCTTATTCAGTCATTTTCTTTTTTAGCCACCCCCAGGGTTTTATTTACTTAACGTTTACAGACTGTTGTTCAAATGAAGCTTGTTCAGAAGGCAGCTTACAACAACTTAAAATACTTTTTAAAAAACTCTATATAAAAGCTATCGTTAAAACAACAAACATGCAAACTGCATACAAGCAAAAGTAAGAAACTGCCATTACGCTTAAATGCCAAGTGGAATGAAATAATCTTCAGATGTCCACTGAAGGTGACCATAGGGCATCTTTGGGGATATTAATCCACAACTCTGGAACCAATAGAGAAAAAGACCTGGTCCTCGGGGATAATCTCAACCATCTCACCTTCCCAAAGGAGGGAAGCTGGAGCAGGCTCTCATGAGCAGACCTGAAGGCCCTGGTGGCTTCCTATGCAAATACTCCCTGATACACCCAGAATGCAGAGGTCTGTAAACAAACTGTTTGCCAATATGGATGTTTTAGATGTCTTTTCACCAGCCTATGAGTGTCAAGAGATGGGGAGCCATGTTCTGTACCAGCTGCTGCTTCAGAACAATTGTCAAGAGCAGCCCAATGGGTTTAAACCAATGTGGAGATCACAGAGGTAGGAATGTGGGCAAATATCTTCTCTTCCAGCAGCAGGAGGTGGAGCTGGCAAAGTAATATGTTGTGTACGGGGCACACTTGTCCACATCTACCATCTGATGGCTGGAAGAGCACCACCACCCACCCCAAAGTTTTCGAGAGAGAGAGAGAGATAATCTGTATCTTTTCATCCTAGGCATAAAATGCAGGAAGGACCACATCATCAACAAATTACGAGCCTATTGGGGCTTACTGCTTCATTGACCACCCCATGCCAGATGTGAAAAGAGCCACAAGGGCTTCTTACCTGTGACTGTGAGCAGAAAGCAACCTGCACACAAAAGGGCAGCTGCCAACTTCACCATGGCCTTGCTTGTCTTCCTTTTGTCTGAAGTGGATAAAGGAGTCACAGCTCTACAGTTCCTTTCCTTGTTTCGTTAAGAAGAAAGACCCCCACGCAGATGATGACTGTATACTCCCATGAACCGCTTGTGGTCTCGCAGGTGTCCTACCGAGAAGCCCACGTCACACGCAGGAGAAAAGGTTTGGAAGGCATCAAAAGCTGATTGCAAAGTATCTCAAGCAAACAATTGGCAGCTGCATTATACAACACCCACATCTGCATCCATTCACCTATGAGCAAGAGGCATGTAGATTCAGGAAAAGGGAGGGACCAGCTGTTTGCAGCCAGTCAAAAAGCACAAATTAAGGCTTTCCCCAGCTCACCTCCCTTCCTACAGAGAAGACACTCAGCGTTCGGAAATAATTGTCATATGATTAAGCAGCCAAGCAGGGTGTGGCATAAGTATGCATTATGCTAATCCCCAGCAGAAGGAAAATGTCTGTGAAGCAAGCTCAACCAACTTGTTGTAAAATCACCAGAGAGCTGTGGGTCACATCTTTGCTTTGCAGCGAATGAGTGCAAAGCATCAAGGAGGATCCCCTTGTTGAATTCCCCATCTGTTATTACAATCGTTGAGACAGAGAAAGCATGGAACGAAAGCCCAAACTATACTCAGGCTACCTGTAAACAAGCTGTCAAAACATGTCCTGGCCATCTGTAGGTGTTGCTCCGCAAGAACTTGAAAAGCTCCCCTGATTGAAAGCTTGGTTCACTCAGCTGCTCATGAATCATAAGATTCAACTGGAAAAAAGGGAGCAGATTTTCTTCACATTTTGACTAGCAGCAGAGCTTGCATGTGACAAAGCACAGAACAAGAAATAACTTGGAATTAACATGCTGCAAAACAGCAACTTAAGTTGCGCATTATACAGCCAACCATTTAATGCCAAGATGCAGGGTGATCATGTAAGATTAGTTTTGAGTAGGCATGAGTAGTTTTGGCAGGCTTATGCTTTCTGATAATGCTGCCCTCTTTAAAAGACCAACAGTGCTGAATATACTGCTGTGGAGAGTCAAGCCATATCTTCAGTGAATTTTATTATTTATATAGACATAAACATATAGACACCCCCCCAGTCTTTCCTGCAAGGAAATCAATGCTGAGATACATATTTCTCCCCATTTTACCTTCACAATAACCCTGCAAGGTAGGCTAGGTGGACAGATAGGACTGGCTTAAAATCATAAAGGTAGCTACAATCCAAGGCCACGAGCCATGTGTGATGGCTGGGACTCGGGCTCGGAACCAGAGGAGACTCACTCTGCACCGGATCCTTTGCCTCAGGCATCATCTGAACCAAGTCTGAGGCCTGATCCTGAAGATCCCCAGTCTGCACAGGTTCCCTTGCAACAAACACCAGCTGGGCTGAGTCAGGGGCCTGAGCCTGCCCTGGCTCCAGATGCGGGGATTACCTCATTGCCTTCAGCTGGGCTGTCACTTACAGCTGCTCCACTACCGGTTTGGTCAGGGGAGGCTGAGGCAGTCCCTGGGTCTAGTAACCCACCAATGTCTCCCGAGCTGCAGAGACTAAGGTCTGAGAGAAGGAGAGACCTGAGTACTCGCAGGAGCAGTGCTCGCCTTTGGGCAAAACAGGGATGTGAGTCGCCGGGGGATCAGGACCAGCCGCTACCCCAACAAAAAGGCTGTCGGACCTTACCCCAGGTTGCGGGAGCAAAATTGCTGTATGCTAGATCCTGCCTGAGATCCTGTACCTGTCCTTGCCTGGTTTCCTGCCTTGTGTCCTGCCTTGGCCCTGTCGGACTGACTCCCAGCGGAACCTTTGGATTCTGGACAGGTCCTGGACTGCATTTCATGGGTTACCCCCGAGCCCAGGACACCATGATGGCTGCGTACTACTTTCAGGATCAGAGGAAGTATCTGTATACTACTTTAGAACCTGCATTTCTGTACACATTACTTGTCTAGAGATAGGCATTGAAAAATTCAGAGAAGGGTGGATTTCAAGGCTGATTTTGTTTTGGTTTATGTAATGTTTCAGAAAGTGTGAATTAGGGTTAGGGTATCAGCTTTGAATGTGATCTGAATCCATTTTCTTCCCCATCCCTACTCACTACTTCTTCAGACAAATGGCAGAATCCAGAATGCCCATTTTTGGCACAGGCACATTTTTGTGCATGGAATGATGGAGGAGGGGGGGGAGGGCTGTTCCAGGATCCTCGGCCCTGGGCCTGCTCTCCCAAACTATTATCTTTCTGGGGCTCTTCTACCTGGGACACTAGTGTTGTATTGGTCAACTTGCAGTGGGCAACAGAATGAGAAAGCAGCCAGTCACAGGCTGGTCTTGAAGAGTGTGCCTCTCTGGTCTACAAATGGAAAATAAACTGTTACTTCACAACCTAAGAGGGGACCAGAGTTTAACTAAGATTGGTGTTTATTTTATAAATAATGAGTATGTGCCTACTTTCCATGACTGACACAGATTGCAGATTTGGAATCAAGTTGGCATACAACCGTTACTTTCGATCATAGCATAAACACAGCCCTGCTTATGTTTACAGTGACAATTTTTCCTGGCTGGCAACTTGTTGCTGTTTACATCAGGGCAAGGCTTTGAGGTGAATAAAGATAGAGGAGGAAGCAACACTGGCTTTCTTCCTTACTTCATTCATGCTCAAAAGTCAAGGAACAGGCCATGGGTTCTTTAACTCCCTTCCTAAGTCACTGCGGTGAGAGCAACAACTGAAACTTTGGCAGAGCTCTCCTGATACAACCCCTCCCTGATGCTCCCTCAAAGACTGGCAAAATGGCACTAACTTCCTCAGATGCTCATGACCACCTGTGAATCATAAGTCCAAGGGTGTGAGCAGATGGTACATGATGCCACAGACTTGCTGTAGCTATGCTAAGTCTGTTTCTGGATTAGATGCTGTAGACTTGTGAACATTACTTTGAGCACCCAAGGAAGAATTGTGGGGGGTATCAATAAAATAAGGTTATCAGTCCAGGTTGTTAAGGGGAGAACTATATTCACTATACACCTATGAAAAGGTGTAGTAGAGCCCCATCTCTTCACCGTGGCTTTTGAAAGTTATGATGGAGGCTATATTAAGGTCCTCTTGCTTACTCCTAGCTTACTGGCATCTTTCCGAAGTTAGCCCAGATAGTCACCTAATTTAAAACCAAACCAGGTCATCATCAGTTATTGTGTGCAGAGGAGGGCAACTAAGATGATCAAGGGTCTGGAAGCCAAGCCTTATGAGGAACAGTTGAAGAAGCTGGGTATTCTTAACTTGGAAAAGAGGAGACTGAGAGGAGATATGATAGCCATCTTCAAATATCTAAAGTGTTGTCACATGGAAGATGAAGCAAGCTTGCTTTCTCCTGCTCTGGGGGGTAGGACTCAAACCAATGGCTTCAAGTTACTAGAAAAGAGATTCATATTAAGCACCAGGAAGAACTTTCTGACAATAAGAGCTGTTCGACAGTGGAATGATCTCCCTTGGGAAGTTGTGAATTCTCCTTCTTTGGAGGTTTTTAAGCAGAGCTTGGGTGTCCTTGGGTGTTTTAGCTGAGATTCCTGCATTGCAGGCGTTTGGATGAGATGACGCTTGGTGTCCCTTCCAAGTCTACAATTCTATGATTGTTGGCAAGCCGCTTATATTTTTTTGGTTTTCAATCCCAAAGCCTCTGCTAAAACCATACAGCCATTTTGTCTAGACCCCCTTAAAACATACAGACAAGCGAAAAAGTTTTAGGTTTTGTTGATTTTTATTTTTAAAAAAGATCACAAGTATTATGTCTTAATTACCAAATTCCTAGAAGTTCTTGCAATCTAAGGAGCCACAACACTAATTCACAACCTGTGGTCCCCCAGATGTTGCTGGACTCCAACTCCCATCAGCGCCAGCCAGAATGGCCAATAGTCAATGAAGATGGCAGTTGTAGTCCGGCAATCTCTGCAGAAGCAAAGGCCCACCATCCTTACTCTACTTGAAGTTTAGCACACTCAAACAGCTACTGTTTTAAGTCATTTTATCACATAGTACACATGAAATAATATGGGATGAAATAAAACAATGATTTCCATTAGAAATTAATGGCCTGATTGTATGTCTGTTTATTCAGAAACAAGCCCCACTGACCTCAATATAGTTTACTTCCAAATACATATAGGAGTACAGCCAATTTTATACACATGTCATTGGGAAGTAAGCTGTCCTGAGTTCTGTGGCGCTTTAGATAAAATATGCAAAGGTCTGGGGGTAATGGGCACAAATTCAGACTCTGCTGTTTAGGAATGACATAGAAACATCTTTAGAAATCAGCAGCATTCCAATATTAAGCTTAGCATTGCTTGTAGTTTACAAAATGATTATTTTCTTTTTTAAAAAAAGTATTGCCAGTTTGCAAGTTGCATACAGTGGCACATATTGCCTCAAAATGCAATATTCTTATTGGGTCAACTGATGCACATTTGCTGTGGAGCATGTGCCTAGCTCAGTTTATAATATGGTGAAGAACTGATCTTGAGTTCTATGTGCATTAAAAATGGAAACAAATTTAAGCACCCATGCTCCACACATGTGGCTAGCTACCATCTAGTTTCTAGTTAAGTAAGAACATGGCATCCAATATTGTTTTGATTACGAGAGTCATGCATACAGAAATCACATTCTATGCAATAACTTTGATTTTACATTGGCACAGTGCTTCGATAGAAAGTATCTGAGTTCCAAAAAATAATGCTCATTGCAAGATTTAGCTGGTCAAATTTTTCCTGTCAGCTTGTGCCAAACGTTTACCACAATCTTGAAACTGAAAGCATGTAGACAGGAATTTATTTAGATCCAATGAAAACCATCCATTTTCATGCTCCCAGTGACCATTATCAAGCCTTTCTGCACGTTAAGTGCAATACAGAGTGCTCAGTTCATATTATTCTGATCAATTACCTACTACTATATTAATGGCACTTCAAGGTATGCAGCTAAAGGCATCTGCAATTGGTCAAACAAGCCTTGTTGGAAGCCATTTACTGAAAAATATAGCTACGTAGTCACAAGAATGTCAACTTTTTTTGTAAATACGAAACAAGAGGAAGCAGGGCACTTGTGAATAATAAAGAGGTAAATCCCATAGTCAGAGGCACATGCTATCACTGAGTTTTAAATGGCAATTGCATTTGCTAAATTAATTTTTGGTATTCTTGTAGAAAACAACTCCAGCTCGGAGACAGTGGCTGGATGAGTTATACATGATATGCTTATGCAGCTGCACAGCTTAACTGTGCCCTCCCCTTCCACCCCCAAAATTCCACACTTCATTTCAATATAATACAGTGGTACCTCGGGTTACAAACTCTGCTAACCTGGCAGTAGTTGCTCTGGGTTGCGAACTTTGCCCCAGGATGAGAACGGAAATCGCATGGTGGCAGCAGGCCCCATTAGCGAAAGCCCGCCTCAGGTTAAGAACGGACCTCCAGAACGAATTAAGTTCATAACCCGAGGTACCACTGTATTGTTATTTTGCATTCAAAAGGCCCCAGGTGTAACATGTATACTAGACAGGACTTGCTCTGAGTGAGAATAAGTAGCAAGGCAATGCAAATAGCACCTCCACTGCTCCAAAAGAGACATTAGATCTTAATCACTTATTCAAAGGCAAATACATGTACATATAAAAACCTATTGCTCACATTCTAAGATGACAAAAAAAGCAAAAGCCGGGATAAGTTTATGCAGTTTTTAAATAGTTGGCGTCTCTAGGGACAAGGAAGTTTAGCCCTATGTGTAGCATAGGCCTGAGGGCTATGCTTAACTTCTATCCATTTGGCAGATGGTTGTGATATATTCTTATGGGGGACAAGTAAGGTGCTGCATTTTAGGGGCATAAACATGAAGAGGGCAAACATTTATTCCATTCCCAATAACTGAGTGGCAGGTGCAGCCTACCCCTTGGCATTTAACCAGTATACATTAAAATAATCTCCTCTGTTAAGGTTCTTGCCATAATGCAAAATATGAGTCTTCGGACAAAAGCAACAGTTTCCAACAAATACAAATTTGTTTTAAAGCCTGGAATCAGCAAGTATGCAACTTTGAACTTTAAAGGGTAAACCACAGATACAAGTACTTAGATTTGTTAAAACGTCCATTCTCCCTTTCAAAAGACATTTTCAACAGGACTATTTTCACTCTACTTTTCAACTTCGTTTTTTTGCTGCTTGAAATGTGTGGTATTTTTTCAGGGAACTACGCAGATTTTCTGTCCAGTTTTCTGGCCTTCGCTTAATCTTAAATGATGCTACTGTTTCTGCAAAAGTGTGCGTTGAACTAAAAGGGAAAAAAGAGAAACAGATTAGAGTATTCAAAGATTACTTCCTGAAGTAAATAAAAAGTGTGTTGAAGTACAAAGGCTGCTGCTAAAACTTCTTTCAGCCCCTGCCTAAGCACCAGTGGCGTAGCGTGGGGGGTGCAGGGGGGCCGGCCGCACCATGCGCAACATCTGGGGGTTAGGGTTAGGAGGCGCAAATCCATGGGTTAGGGGGCGCAAATTACTTACCTTGCCCCGGGTGCTGACAACCCACGCTACGCCACTGCTAAGCATGCCTATTCAAAAGCCCCAAAACAAGACCTATGGGAACTTCTTTCCTAGGAGTGAAGCATTTTGTCACCAATAAAATCTAGAAGGTGAAGGGCTTTTTGAAGATGGGCAATACATTAGTCCTCTGTCATCCTAAACCCCCAAAGCCCTGAAAGCCCTCTCAGCAGTTGTTAACAGCCATGCACTTTGGAGATGGAGAAAAATTATCTGATCATTATGAACACAAACAAAAGAAAAAGTTGCTGTCTTGTGCTCTCTTTTATAGGAAGCTTCTTTGTTCCATGCAACAATTCACCAGCAAAGTTAATCTTTCCTGCTTCCAGCTTGTTTCAGTTCTGTCCAAATTCTATTAAAGTTTCCCTAAAGCCAAGTCCTGCTAAGCTTTGCTTTATTGGCCTAATCCATGGACCAACAATAAGGGGCAGCTGTCAGACATCCAACATTCCACTACCATGACTACTAGCTGATTATTGTTGATACCTTTTTTGCCAATTGAAGTTGCAATACTAAACACACTTTTTAGGGAGTAAACTCCACGGGAAATAGTGGCGCTTACTTCTCAGTAGACAGGCATCAGACTGTACTGCGCACCATTTGTAGCTTCAGCCTTGTAATCTTCAGGTTAAACACATATCCCTCATCATAATTCATATTCTCCTCCCTTTTTTGCTGCAACTGTTTCTTACACTTTTACTTTAGGATTACTTAGGAGTCATAATTTTGATTAAGCACCAAAATACAATTAAAAAATAAAGTAGGCATGTGGGGGGGGGGAATCACCTAAAACACACACATGCATACCAGATATTTTTGTAGGACATCCCAAATGTTGTTGAGCTATTTTTAGACAAGTCTAAGATCCAGGACAAAGTCCCCCCAGATCTCAATTCCACCTTTGAAATCACGGTAATGTGAGGGGAAACCCAGACGTATGGCAGCCCTAATTTATGGGTGTTTCCATAATTTAGCAGGCTGGAGACATCTTGATATGAAAGACTTATTTAAAGGGTAGCACTCTCCACTATTTTATGCATTTTTATTTAGCTGGATGCTTATAGCGTTTAGTGGGTTCTTTTCATCACTGTAATTTTCAGAGAAATTTTTGTTAGCTGATAATTAATGTTATTGCTTTTATGCTTCAAGTCACTTCATGTGCACACAGAGAATGAGATAGATATCTTATAAACAAACCTGCTCCCCACCCCCATTGTATCCCTTGGTATTGAAGGGTTTCTGATGCAGTAACATCTCATTTCTGACAGAACACGTGTGTGTGTCTGTGTCCCCTTGCATGCACAACACACACTTGTATGCAGAGCCCAGCATAAGCAAGATGGATCATCTATCATTGTATTGGTCTAGATTGCACCTGAAATGACTGCCCAAAGAGGGCAGACTTCAGCTGGCACTGAAAGATTAAGTCAGTGCCAGCCAAATCTCAAGAGGGGTGAGAGTTCCACAACTGGGCAGCTATGGCTGAGAAGGTAATAGTGACAAGATGGGGGAAACCTGAACTGTATGTTTCTGTTATTAAAAGTCATTCCCTGCTACTGCTGGTAAAGGTCTTAGCTCACTCACAGAGCATATGCTATTCAGGAAGTCCCAGGTCCAACCCCTTGCGTCTCCAGGTATGGCTAGGAAAGATTGCCTTCTCAAACTCCAGAGCACCACCAATAGCAGTAGCACATTACGCTCAACCAACCAGATCATTAATAAATGTTTCCAGCTCAATGCAATTATTTGGCAACATTTATCTTCAAAAGAAACTCTAGAAAACCTGCCATTTGAAGGTAAAGCATTGAAGAGGATTAATAAATAGCTCTTCTATCTTTTATGTACTGGCAAGCAAGTAAGATGTACAATTATTAAGGACATATTTAATGATAAGCTACATGGCAAATAACTGAATGTAGCAACTCTTGCAAAACTATCGGTGGTGTTCAATGCTAGGCCTACTCAGGGTAGACCCATTGAAGTGAATGCACATGACTTAGGAACTCAAATGTGAATGGGTCTACTTTGACTAGAACTTAGCTGAAAACAACCCCATATCTTTTATTCTCTGTTTAACTATTTTGCTCTAAACAACAAATAGAGGATACAACACATTTTTAGCATTAGCTATCTTTTCCAAGATGACACATGAGATTCTACTAGCTCCGCAAATGAAAGAGAGTTGGAGGTGGCAGACGAACAATTTTGGAGCCGATAATGAAGAAAACACACCCACTTAATGAGCCAAGCCCAACCTCCAAATTGAGGGCATTTAGATATGTAGGAAACTCTCTGTTTGTGCGGAGGCTGCATTCTGGGTCACTACACACATAGGTGGAGGAGTGTGTGCAAGTCTGCCCCACCCCATTCCAACCCTGCCATGCCCACTTCCAGATCTGAAAACGGCGTACAAATTGAATGTGCACAAAATGGTCAGTGCCTTTATCTCCATATGGTACAATGGTACATATGGCCAATAAATAAAGCTAATAAAAGGATTAGCAAGGAAGACAAAGTTAGGTGAAAACCAGAGGTTTTTGAAGGCATGTTAAGAAGAGAAGAAGAGTTTGGATTTGATATCCCGCTTTATCACTACCTGAAGGAGTCTCAAAGCGGCTAACATTCTCCTTTCCCTTCCTCCCCCACAACAAACACTCTGTGAGGTGAGTGAGGCTGAGAGACTTCAGAGAAGTGTGACTAGCCCAAAGTCACCCAGCAGCTGCATGTGGAGGAGCGGAGACTCGAACCCGGTTCCCCAGATTACGAATCTACCACTCTTAACCACTACACCACACTGGCTCTTCAGTCCAGCCTTGGTTGCTGTCTTGATGGGAGATCATGCAGAATTCCATATATAAAGCCACTCTGAAACATCTCAAGTATGCAAAGAATCATACTCAGTTCTGTTTTCATAAAGAAGATTCCTTACCAGGTGGTTCAGAATGTGCTCCTTGTTGACTTTGCATATTAACATTTTCTTCATCTGTAGATACAAACATAATTTAGATACATTTATACTTCACATAGATAATTCAGCTCACTCACATTACCTAATGCCCAGTGTGGGCGCATTTCAAACTTAAACCTCCAATTACACTGGGAAATACAATTCTAATACAGTCATAATGCATATTATGGAGACGCTCGCTCTCTCGTGCACGCACAAACAAGATTCCTCATGTCACTGGTTAGGCTAATAGAAACATTAAAGGCAACATATGAAAAGCAAAAAGAAACTCAATATAAAAACTTACCACTTGCTTTGAAGCAGAGCTTTTTCTTCTGGTAGGCTACAAAGCTTGACACAGCCCCAGCTACTGCTACAAGTACTGAGCTAATAATTCCAGCTAACATTCCTGGATTTTCTGTGAAAAGGTAGAAAGCAGGCTTAATCTGACCCACTTCTCAAAAGCCATATAAATAAAAATAACAGAGAAAGCATTTTTAAGAGCAATTTAATGACACCAGAGAATATGCACTTGGAAGAAATCACTGTATTCAATAGCATTTGCTCCCTTTTCTTTAAAAGACACCCACTCACAGCTTTCAAATAATGCAAATTTTGAAATAACTGTTACATTTCATAATGTTTGTGACTGCTTGATCATGTATTTACTACCCAGTAGTACTTCCTAAGGCAGGAAGATCTCTAGCTCCAATTACTTAGTTATTATGCTATGAACCGCCCTGAATTCTATGGATAAAGAACTGTATACAAATTATAGAGAGAGAGAGAGAGAGAGAGAGAGAGCGCACTACATTAGAAGAAATGCTAATTCTTCCATTTAAAATCCAAGCTAGATATTGTGAAATGTAGGTTTCCAACATCAATATCAATGGCTTCTAGCTGAAAAATCCATATTCTTAAACAAGTCCATGGTGAGTTCAGGCATGGCGGAAAGGAAGAACACCCAAGTATTCAAACCAGTCATTACTTCATAGGCTCACACATAAAATCGTGTGAATTATGTATGGAGAAGATGAATACAGGTAGGTTTTTCTCCCTCTCTCACACCACTAGAACTCATGGAAATCAACACAGAAGATGTTGGAAGATTCAGGACAGACAGCGATGACCTCCAACTTGAATGGCCGGAAGAGAAGATAAAGACAAATTCATGGAGGATATGTTTGTCACTGGCTACTAGCCACAATGCCTATACTCTGTCTTCATGGTTGGTGGCAGTATGCTTCTGAATACCATTTGTTGAAAAGTGCAGAGAGGAGAGTTCTCTAATGCTCTCGGGATGTGCTTGGAGGCATCTCATAGGTATCTGGTTAATCAATGTGAGAGCACAATGATGAATTAGATGGGCCACTGGCCTGGTCCAGCAGAGCAATTGCTGTGTTCTTATGCTACAACTCACTGCTGTCCAATCTGCTTACAGAGGAAGCAATGGCTCAGCGATTGTCAGATCTGATAAGGGATGCTTGCTCATGAGAAGTTTCAAGGAAGTGTATAGAAAGGAGAACAGATGGAATGAAAGGGGAACAGATGGCTAGACTTCCTCCCAGAAGTAATGACAAATCCGAGAGCTTCAGCAGAAATTTGAAGGGTCATCAATTTTCTGTTTCCTTACAAAAAGCTCAAACAATGCTCAAAGGGGGGCGGGGGCTGAATCATATAGTGACAACAGGTACCTGCCAACTGTAAGGAATGATAGGATGGATGCAAATCAAATTATATTTTTTAAATACCTAAGGCTTTTGCTTACAAACCTCACCCACCCTGTTGCCACCCACTCTTCCCACCCACTTGAGCAAGCCCCACCCCTTTACTCTTCACCAACTCCCTACCCTACCTACCCACCAGCCCCCCTTCCCAACTAACCCCCTTCCCAAGCCTTTTTTAAAAAAGTGAGGAGGGGCTTCACACAATGGCTTGCTAAACTGTTGTGTGAAGCACCTGTGCCCCAATGTCAAATCTCACTGCAGCCATGTTTAAACATCATAACTGGGCTGCCTGTCACCCACACTGCTTGTTTGCTTGCCTGCTCTTCACACTGGAGTGACAGGGCCACCATAAACTGCAGCATGACTACAGTTTTTCAATTTTTTTATATAAACAGAAAGAAATTTAAGACCATGTTATTTTGTGTATATATGTGTCTTTTACAATGTAACTGCCTTCTCTTAAAACAAACGTAGGATGCCTGTGGCCCTGCAGTTATTGTTGAACTCCAAAACCCAACAGAACCAGGCAGGATGGCCATCATGGGAGTTGTAGTGCAAGCTGTAGGCTGGAGAACCACATCTTCTCCATCGCTATCTTAAAGAATAGATTATCAGAATATAATCCTACATTTAGCAACTAAATGAATTGATGCCACTGATAAGAGTTACAGAAAGTTTTTCTATGTAAAAGAAAAAGTATTATTGTTTCACAAAAATGAATACTATCTAGCAAACTTGAGTAGTATTCAACTATTACTCAGAGTAGGCTCACTGAAATTAATGAATAGGACTAAATAAAGTCCATTAGTTTCAATGAGCCTACTCTGAGTAAAAGAAACCACCCACAGGCATTTCGTGTTTGCCTGATTAAATTTTACTTCCAGTCTGCCCAACAGCTATTAGATCTGTTTTGACCCATCATTGAGACTTTGCCATTTGTACTGTAATCCTAAATACTAGGAGTGGCTAACCCACAATGTGGACACCAAATTGGTTTTGTGCCCCCTTCCCAACTGTAATTAAAAAAAATAATAATTAGGTACATTGCATGTGAGAAGCCAACAACCCTGGATGACTGTGATGTGTGAACATCGCCATTTTGGACTTGTTTTGTCAAACATTGTGCTCCCCCTTGGATATGATTTAATATCACAGTAAGATGTCATTCGTAATAGTTCTGTCCCACAACTGACCTGATGAATCAGAACACACACAGCAAGGATAAAACATAAAACTTAACTTTTAGGGATGACTTAAGAATCCAAGGTTATAAGTGCCATTAAAAAACCTCACAAGCTTACCTTCCGCTTTGCCACCAGAGTCCGAGCCACCTATGAAAACAACTTTGTTAGAATATGCTTTGCAAACAGTAGCTCTTTATTCCCCCTATGATGCTACTGCAGTAAAAAGTGTTCTACCTTCCAATTCAAATATTAGCAGAGTAAAAGATGGTCAGAAGGATTCTTGTATTAACAAATAAGCAGTATGTGAAGGGCCAGTGCTATTACCAAGATAAATGTTTACATCTGAAGCCTCTTCATATATTGTTCCTTCTTTTGCTTAATCTATGAATAGCAATCAAAGGCAAGGTGCATATTATTAATCACTGAAAGATATAAATAGTGTGGTACACTTTTTCAAAGTCGGCTGGTGCTTCTTGTCAGAAATGCTTACCCAAAGGTACTCTATCACTTATCCCTAAAGGGCTTTGACTTTGGAATGATCTCTGCCTCAGGTTACCTCTGTCCCCTTCATTGTTGAGAGACAGCAACCAAAGGCTTTATAGATCACACAGAACTTTCCAAACTGTTGTTGTTTCATTGCCACCAGCAGAAATTTCTGGGTTGGTGTTTCAATGATGGTTATTCTCTAAATATTTTAGTTTGGCATTTTATTTCCAGATGTTTTTTGCTGTTTATCTTTGTGCTGGGCATGGCGATTCTCTCCCCCACCCCTTTTTATAAGCCTTTCAGAGTTCCTTGGAAGAGATATTTAGAATATCCAACAATTAGCTGTAACCCTTTTAGTTTCCAGATAGAAGTGCTGTACTATGAAATACTCTGGATATGAGCAGTTAAGACAGAGGGAAATGATACACAACAGCCTTCTGAGAACGCTGAGTGCAATCACATAACTGCCCTTCCCAATATGTGAGTGGGAGGGAAAGAAATGTAAAAGTGTTGTTAGTGCTGCACTACTTCTATATAAAAGTGAGATGGCAGCAGAGAGAATAGATAGACTAGAGCTGCAATCTTATTACACAGGTCTACACCAACTGTTTCTACTGCTGATGTGCTGAAGATACTGTGGAAAGGTAGCATAGTCTGCAATTCATATTGGTCCCTTGCTTATTGTTCTACATCTGCAGATTAACCTCACCTAATACATCCCTTGGTATCTGACCAGACATGATGGACCATCTCCTCACTCTACCTGCAGTCTTGCCAATCCTTTTGTTTGTGTTTGTTTTACCCATGACTGGCTCCTCAATGTCCATAGATATGTCTTCTGTTTTTCTTATTACAGTCGTACCTTGGTTCTCGAACAGAATGTGTTCCAGAACCATTCAAAAACGAAGGTGCGGATTTGGATTGGCTGCAGGAGCGTCGGACATTCAGCTTCCAAAAATAGTTCAAAAACCGGAACACTCACTTCCAGCTTTAGATTGTTCAGGAGCCACTTTGTTCAGGAGCCAAGGCATTTGAGATTTAAGGTATGACTGTAATCATATTTCTATCACACTGAGGTCCAGAACTACAAGCAATTGCTCTCTTGCCTTGTTTTGAGTTAGGCTATCCTTAAAATAAATTTGCTTTGATAAAAGGTATTAAGGACTGCCTGTACAATTAAACTGGATTGTTTTCTTGTTTTTCTTTTTAGAGCCTTGCGTGCCTTCAAGTAGCTCACAACCCCATGGAAAGCATATGATGAGCAGTATCACCAAGACTTGCAAGGGACTTGCAAGTTACAAGTAAAACAACAACAACAACAATGTAACAAGGACATGTGTGCTATAGCATACATCAGTTGCAAAGATGGAAAAGCAAACATTGGAACAGCTCACATACCTGCAGAAGGATTAGAAGCACGGCCTAAATTAAGAAAGAAAAATTGTGCATGACAGCGTGAGAAGCAAAATCAACATAAATTATTCTTAGAAAAGTAACTGAGAAATTATGAGTAAGTTAGCTGTGCACAAAGTTAGCATCAATTAGCCGTGCATAGAATACATGCGGACACAACCAATTCCAACTATGCGTTTGTACTTCTTTACTTAAAATGTAGAATAACGTTCAAACTATCAGTCTTCTGCATGAGCCTTGCAAAGGCTCCAGATCAAAACTCAAACAGCCCCAGATCAAAACTCAAAGATTATCCAGCCATTTATCATGCTCAATCAAGGTGATTCATTCATTTTTCATGCACGATCATTTAAGTGTGTCCTATCTATGAAGGACCTTCACAGGGAGTTTCAAGGAGCATGTAGACAAATCTGAGCAGTACAAGTGCCACCACTACAGACACTCACTTGTGCCATTAGTTCCTTGAATGGTTAGAACAGAAAACTAAAACTATTAAGATATTTCACATAAATAAAAAGTCAGTGTTATTAACTGTGTTATGTTAAGAGCTTCTGTCTGGTCAGGAATGCTGAAACTGCTATTATGTACAAAGGGGTATAGAAAAGTAGATTCCCAAAGCTGTCATTTCAGGACTGGAAACTAATTCAACAGATACTGTGTCCAGGGCCAGCAGGGGAACAGATTCTTGAGTTTCATTTCTTTAAAAAGCAAGCCTTTAGTCCTTGCAGAACAAAAGTTAATAAAGCACAATGTGCAGGCAGTACACTAAGCAATTGGTTTGCAAGATATGAGCCTGCTTCCATTTTCAGTGTTTTAGCCAATAACCAAGATTGTCAAGTGCTATAAGGAAATTTAGAGTTATACATGTCCTGAGAAGACCCAGTAATAGCTTCAGAATGAAGCAGGAAGTCCTTTCTCCACTGAAGCAATTTTTGGGTGTTCCCTGGTTTGAGTGAAATTTCATTTCCCCCTCTACATTCGGACAACTGAGAAAGACTTCCTGGTTCACTCTGAAGCTGATTTTATTTCATCGTCCCTAACAGAAAAGTGATTGTGGCTTTGAGAAAAAATTAAGAAATTCAAGAGTTTAGTGTTGCTGTGACTGGACTGTAGTTTGTCCACTCCAAAGCAAAAGGAATTTGCAAATATGAGCATTCATGCTCTTTCAACTCGGGGTTAATTTCATGCAAAAACTATTAACAATAATAATTCATCATTAGTATATTTATATTACAAAGTGGGCTTTTCATGGTAAAGAAAGCACGAGCTATATCAGCTGTGTTGCTATACTAATATTGGTGGTGGGGGCTAAGAGAAAGTAATGTATGAAAACCTGAAGCCACTTCATATAGTTTGATGGTAACAAAAGCTGCTAAGAGATGAAGCAGAAGTAACAGAGTCACACACCCACTGTCTCTTTCTTGATCAGGGCAACCAAGGCTGATTCAGTTCTGAAACCAGGTCTGAAACTCAGATCGCAGCAGATCCAGGTAATCAGCCTCATCCAGGAATGCCTGCAGTGGCTCCACTACCACCTTCTCAGCCATATTTGCAAAGAAAGGGATGTTGATGACTTGCCTATAGTCACTATATTCTGCTGGATTCAGAGCAGGCTGTTTAAGAAAATATGCATCATTGTGTCTTTAAGAGTAGTGGGAGGCATGTGATTACAACAATGAGGCATTGACCACATCCGGAACCAATTCGGTCGCTCCACTCCAACTAACTGACAGGATCTAACCAGCACTGGCAGTACCCTGTCTACATCATCAGACCAAATTAACCTGAATCGATCCCACAACACTGGATCCAACAATGTTGTGTTATCGACACTTGGGCTGGCAATGCCACAACAGGAGAGGTGGCCAACTTTATCCTCAAAGTGTTTAGCCAATTGGTTACAGAAAAGGCACCATGTGCTCCAGAGGTCCACCCTACCCACTGGTCAGGAGTGATCAACCTCCAGACCATACAGAACAACTCTGCTAGTTGGCTTCTCAAGGATGTGATGGAGTAGGATCTCTTCGCTGACCCCACAGCTTTGTGGTAGTTCTGATTGCTCTGGAGCAAGATTTACACTGCTTTTGCTCCTGTCCCCACCCAGGCAACCACAGCTGCTCAATAAACCAAGGATGTATAGTTGAGCATTTGCCATGGCTATACTTTTACAAGCTTTCTCAACTCCCAACCCGTTTTTAGACATTTCCTGTTTCAGAAATTAATTAATAGCACATTGAATAGAAATGTTAGTAAAATCTTTTTTTAAAAAAGTTGTAATTAACTTACTTTCAGATGCCTGTCCCTGGAAAACATGTATTTATGCACAAAGTTTTCAGTGTCGTTGCCCCTAACCCCCACCCCCTCAGCATTGAAGGGAAACATCTGTAAGAGATGGGGAACACGTGGCCTTCTAGCCATTGTAGGACTCCAGGTCCCATCAGCCCAAAATCAGGAATGATGGGATTGTAGTCCTATATCACCTGGAGAGATGCATGTTCCGAAGCCCATCTCAAAATACCTACAGGTATTCTAATCAAGATGATTTCCAAGTAAAATGTTGAATTTCTGTAAGCACCAAAGCTAAGATCACAGTACAATCCATCTTTTTAGTTTGTCCCACACACCACACCCCCAAATAAAACATTTCAACATATTTTGGCTAGTAGAAAACTGTTAAAAATGTTTAAATTAATATTTTAAAAAGGTTTGCTTAGTTAATGCAAGTCAATCCAGCTAAATTAAATCTCAACTGATTTAGGGAAACCTATTATTATTATTATTATTATTATTATTATTATTATTACTACTACTACTACTATTGGACCAGAGAACCGCTACATCATAATCCCTCAGTATTATAAAAAAACACAAATGAGACATATCTAAGTTTATTTATAACAGTTTGCACTAGAAACTTACCTTTTGGTGGATCTGGGGGTGCCTGACCATCATTTAAATCCAAATCACTAAAATCTTTGAAAAGAGAATATTTGTTAGAATGAAGTCTTCTAAAAACCCACAACATATATTTCCTATGGCAATCTGTACACTATGGTGTTTGTGGCACTTTTCCAGGGACCATAAATATAGCTACAATCCCAAGCATGTTTACCATGAAGAAAAGCCCACATAATTCAGCTAAGCTGGTTATGGAGAACGTGTAAGACTCACATTGAGTTGCTCAAGAGGGGCAAGTGAACAGCCATGCTAGTGCCATTTTGTGAAACATGTTGGCATCAAGCACCCGTGTGCATGATGGCATGATGGCAGCACTCTCCACCTACAGTGCCTTACATTACATATATGCTTTATAAATTTCTCCATGTCTCCTGCAAAAGGTCTGGTGCAGTAGCTCACTAAGTGAGCTCTAACCAGGTTCACAAATCACTTCAAGTTCTGGTTAAAACTAAACCAGAATCAATGCTGATATAAAGCTCCATTATATTATTGCTGACAAAGGAAGGAAGTGAGAATGAGAGGGGGAAAGAGAGAGTGCATGTGTCTGCAGCCCACACCATATCCCTTAGCTATGGGTAAGCCATCAGCAGTGTTATATCAGCACTGAGCTGTAAATCTTGCAGATGGTGAACTATAAAGATCTGAAGATTCGCTGAAGCACAGATGAAAGTTATCACCTCTCTTCTTTAATCTCATATTAGATTTTAGTTTACTGACCATAACTGATACTGTCAGGCTACGCTCTGAAGTAATATTTCTAGAGAAGCTTACCACCGGTATTGCCATGACTTCCAGGATTTGGCTGAGGTGGTGCTGGTGGTTCTGGCTTCTTGGGGTCATCAACTAACAGAGAGAGAGAGAGAAAGAGATAACAAACTTCAAAATATGAGAAGCAGAAAATACCTTGATAGTCTGATTTTGTAGGAATGGTATCCCATTTTCCTTGCTTCTTAGGTAGAATTATGTACTTGACAAGCCCATCCACAATGGTAAAACTTGGAATCTAGCTTAAAGCCAATACCACAGCTGTGTGTACATGACATCCTGGCATGCTCTCAGGTTATTCCATCACTTTCTTGTTCAGCAGCTTTCATACCCTCAGAAGCCCATCCAAATTTAAGGAGGGGTTTGGCACAGGGCTATTAGGATCTGGGAAACCAGGGTTCAAATCTTCACTCAGCCATGGAACTGATTAGGTGATCTTGGGCCTGTCTCTCAGCAAAATGTATCTCACAGCATTGTTGTGAGAATAAAATGGGGATGGGGAGAACTATTTAGAAGACCCTAAGCTCCTTGGGGAGGAGTTGTTCCAGACCAAGCAGGATAAATAACCTCCCCTCTCTTCCCTCAAGTTTCTTTTGGTACAGGAGTAAAGGCAGCTCAATAAGCCACTGTAATATACATATTACTTCCCCGCAGTCACTAAGAATGTCACCTGCCAACTCCCCCAAATTATAAATGTATCCAGGTGAGGGATGTACAGATTACCCGCAGTGACTAAAGAATGCATACACAGAGCAAGGGAAAGGCAAACACAAACAGCATCTGTAGTGCTGGGTCAGATGCCTGAAATTGCTGCCTCAAGGTATTTTGGACTGCAACTCCCATCACCCCTAGCCAGCATGACCAATGGTCAGGGATGATGGGACTAGCAGTCTTGTAACATCTGGCAAAGGTTTTTATAGTGTGTAAAGTGTGACTGTAGACTATCTTGCAGCACCATTTCCTAAAATCTGCGGAAGATGGAAAAGGCAATTCTCTGGCTGATTTTAAGTAAACCGTTTGATGCAACTGTACAGTTGGGATACTGCTTTGTCCATTATATTTGCTTATGCTGCTCAACTGGGATAGGGAAGCTCTGGCTCTTGGGCCAGTCTTAGCACACGAGGCCATTTCCCCCCCAAACCACAGCCACCTAGCTATCTGGGAGGGTGACATCAGCTGCTGAGGGAGCTGGAAGAGTTCAATTTAGCTGCAAGTGCCACTTCCTCACAGGCAAGTGGTGTCTGCAGCCAAAGCAGCAGGATTTAACTGCCACTCAACAGTTGATAAGCTGAGTTTAAATCCTGCTCAGACCCCTGCAGAAAGCAGAACTGAAATCTCCACTCATCAGCATCTTGCCGGATGCTGCTTCAAAGCACAACACAGGCCTTTTGCAAACAGCTTCACACTGCTCTTTAAAACCTTAGGTTTGCAGAGGTCTGAAGTGCTATTTGTACAAAGGACTTCCAAAGATCCTCGTGCTATTGTCTTTGAATTTGCGACTGTCTTCAAAAGCAACATACAAACTAGACTTGCATGGAGTGCAGACAATACTTACCAAAGGCATCTTCCAAGTTAAAGCCATCATCATCATCTAAACAGGGAAGACAACACAGTTGTAATCTTTCTCCCAGAAATGAAATACTCCAAGTAAAACGATTTAGATTTTATTATTATTATTATTATTATTATTATTATTATTATAATTATTGATAATAGTAAATGACACACACACCGGGGGGCGGGGGGCAGCGCTTCGCAATGTATGTAGAACCCTATTTAAATTGGGTACTCATGGTCAATGTCAGGGGTTGCCAATGAAATATTATAGGTTAAAATGATTGATATTTTATAAAGCAGAAAGGATGGTACTCAATAAAGTAGATTCACTAGCATGAAGATTAAAACTAGCCCAATGAGATATCCCACTGCATGTACCTTGCACTGTCCCTGAATTTGCTCTGAAGGGTTGGGGGAACTTCCAGAAAAGATTTAGGGAGTACACAGGGAGGAGGAGGAGGAACACATTCTGTTGCACAATGAGAAACTTTGGAACAGTTATTAGTACTTCATGCTTTCCCCTCTGTAAATGGTCTGGCAAGGCTATGTCCCCATGGCATGCCCTGACTCTAGGCCCAGTATCTTGGAAATCACACCTCTGTTGGTGACACGTGTGCACATTCATGCACACATGTAGTCAAGGATGCATTATTTGGATGTTTGTCCTGCCCTATACGTAGCCTGAAGTGGGTTGCATTATTAGACCCTATATGCATGAATTATCAGTGTTATGGAAAGTTCACTCGCATATCTGCAAAAACCAAAACCAAACATTGGACTAAGGCAAATCTGGCATCTACTTGTCTTGTACTCAGCAAAGCACACTCCTCCATTGTTTCCTGAGACTGAGGGATGACAACTCATGACACACAATGCCATTTATAACCCAAACCTAGTCACGTACACTGAAAAATAAATGTATAGGAATAGCAAGTCAATGTTCTGATTACTCTTATACCCACTTTGTGTTGGCTTTTTGTTAGGTGGAATCGGCTTCTGTGTTACATCTGTCGGATCTGCCATATTAAAAACACACAGGGCTTAATATCACCTGAATGACTAGTTACCAGGGGGTAGTTGCTAGGACTGATTAGTGATTCAGCATTTTATGTGTACACACACACACACAAACTGGACAGAGCTGCCAAGTTAAAGCCATCATCACCTAAACAGGGAAGACAACACGGTTGTAATTTTTCTCCCAGAAATGAAATATTTCAGGTAAAACGATTTAGATTTTTAAAAAATGATAACAGTAAGTGACACACATGGGGCGGGTGTTTTCACAATGCACATAGAACCCTATTTGAATTGGGCACTCATGGGGTTGCCAATGAAATACTATAGGTTAAAATGATTGATATTTTAAAGCAGAAAGGATGGTACTCAATAAAATAGTTTCACTAGCACCAATAATAAAATCTACTTGTCTTGTACTCAGCAAAGTGCACTCCTCCATTGTTTCCTGAGACTGAGGGATGACAACTCATGACACACAATGCCATTTATAACCCAAACCTAGTCACGCACACTGAAAAATAATTGTATAGGAATAGAAAATCAATGTTCTGATTACTCTTATACTCACGTTGTGTTGGCTTTTTGTTAGGTGGAATCGGCTTCTGTGTTACATCTTCAGGATCTGCCATATTAAAAACACACAGGGCTTAGTATAACTTCAATGACCAGTTACCAAAGGGGGCACTTGCTAGGACACACACACACACACACACACACACACACACACACACACACAAACTGGACAGGGCTGCACTTATTTTTGCTGGTAAGATAGTTGCTTGACTGCATTTTTATTCTTACTAGACCTCACCCAGGATGTTTTGCGAAGGGTGGGTAACATATATTCATTATTTGTAAAAATACACAAAGAAACCAGATACAAGGTGCGAGCCTTTGCTGCTCATTTGCACAATGAGTAAAGTAGAGCTGTGCCAAACCCTAAACTGGTCATCCGAAGGGGGTAGGAGGCAAAGCAAAGTTTGTGCCAAAGCAGGGGGTGGGGAATGGAAGGTAGGAATTCACTTTGGACAGTGCACATGGTCAAGCTTTAAAGTCCACACCCTTGTGTGGGTGTGGGTGTGCATGGGGGGGGGGCGTGAACTGAAAGAGCTGCTTAGGTTCCCACAAGGGATTTGTGCTAGCTCAGAATAAATGTTTTCACCTGGGTGTGGGGGGTTGAATACCAAACTATATTTGCAATTCCCATCACTTTCAAAAGTAGTTGGGCAAGAGGCTACTGCTCCCCCAGCCCCTGTGCCAGCATGTCTAAAGCCCCTTAGACTCACATAACTGAGCAGAGGTGTGCACTGACGATAAGATTTGGTTCAGCCTCAAATTCATCTGAATCCAGTGTACACCCTGGTAATTAGTTTTCCAGCTCTCTTGAATATATAATGCTGTGCTGGTATGTTAATCACAGCTCAATCTCATGGCACTGCAGATTTTTACATTAAAGTAATTTAACATTTCCTCCCCCTCCTACCCTCAATTCTACATTATCCACCTTGTTTAAAATTATTGGGCTCTATAAATCAGGATTATCCCTCTTGATTCATCAAACTGAGATAATGCAGCATGATGCATCTGAAGCTAAGACAGGGTTAAGATCTGATTTAGACTAAAATCTGCATCACAATATCATGGTTACTATAAAACCCATTAAATATTCTTAACTTTACTTCATTAGGTTGTAGTTAACTTACCACCAAATGCATCTGCCAAGTCAAAATCTTGTCCTGTAAAATTAAAATATTTGCTTATTTATAAATATATTTGTATGCCTCTAGTCAAAGGAAAAAATAAGTCCAGTAGCGGAAGACTCTGGGGTTACGGCATTCATTTCGCTTTACTGGCCAAGGGAGCTGGCGTTTGTCTGCAGACAGCTTCCGAGTCATGTGGCCAGCATGACTAAGCCACTTCTGGTGAACCAGAGCAGCACACGGAAACGCCGTTTTACCTTCCTGCCAGAGTGGTACCTATTTATCTACTTGCACTTTGACGTGCTTTCGAACTGCTAGGTTGGCAGGAGCAGGGACCGAGCAATGGAAGCTCACCCCGTTGCGGGCCCTACGCTCTGTGATTTAGACCACAGCACTACCCACGTCCCATAGCCGCCATACATACATACATACAATAAAAACAACATAAATATTTAAAATCAGAGATCATCAATAGTTTCTTAATTGCTTGCACAAACTTGGTGACATAGAACTTTTTCCAGCACACATTTAACGGTTAAAACAAAAGGTGACTGCTAGGTCTCTGTTGGAAAAGCATTACACAGGCTCAGTTTCCTGTCACTGTTAGATTAACCTCACCCACTTGGGGAACAACCAGTGGTGGTCCTGCAGATGGTCTTAGTGATGTGGCTGGGATACAAGGCTTCAGATGGTCCTAACATGGGCCTAAGTTGTTCGGGGCTTGATAATGCATAGACCGTAAACCTGTCTTGGTAGCAGCCACTGTGGGTGTTATACAAATGGTTTTTCATGTTGTCAACCACATGCCCCCATCAGCAGTCTGGCCACCACATTCTGCACCACCTGAAGTATCTGAACCAGAATACAAATTCTCATCTTCTCCTTCCTTGTTAGCACCAATATATCAGGCAGTTTAATCTTGCCAGATGTGCTGAAGGACAGCCAATAAATTGTATGGTAAACCCAAAAACAAAACTGCAAAGCTTGTGATATACGAAACCAATGGTAATAAAGAGTCTTCCTTACGGTGTAGACCTATAAAGGGCTATTGGCCAAGACTGTGTCCAGAGGCAGTTTACCTCTAAATGCCAGGTACTGGTTTCCTTTCATATCCTGCTTGTAAGCTTCTTGGAAGCACCTACTAGAAACAGAACACTAAACTAGATGACTCCTCAGTCCGTTTCCTTAAGATTGTTTATATCTAGTTGCATATATATGCCCTATGTCACACACAAGGGGTCACCAATGTAGCATCTGTGTATACATATGTGCCCATAGCAGCTTTTGTTGCCCCCCCGTCCCTTTCCACTGAAATTAAGCTTGAAAGAAGCATTTTGTTGTAGCCAGAAGAACTGGCTGCAATGTCTGCTTAGTTGTGGTGTGTGTTGCCCGTGACAGTATCTTCAGGCTGCAAATGAATCCAAGGTTGGCAGGCTCTGCCACATGCAAAAGAACAGTCTAAGGAAAAAATGGTCACTGCAGGGCGATTATAATAAAACACAAGAGCTTGTCCAATTAACTTTTCCATTCTTCCATTTCTTAACATGATTGAAGAGGCATTACAAGCTTGCCAAACACATATCCCTCAGCATCTGTCAACAATACCCTTGTACCCCCAAACATGTCTATTTCCCTTGGGTAGAACTATGGGTTTCAGAAGGTTCTCAATAGCAGCCCAATAGATATGCTCCCTCAACATCACCCTGCAAAGCTGGAACAGCAGGTGCTAATGCTTTGTGACCTGAGCGATCACAATTTTCTTTAAGACAGGATGCCATCAGTCTTCTCGTACCTGCTCAGGGATTGTGTTCTCCCCAAAGCCCTGAACTTGGTGTTTAAAGGATACATGTGTCCACCCTACATGACTTCTGGGCAAGTTGTCTTTCAATCCTGCACCCAAAACTAATCCATGGATAAGTGCATGACCGCATTCATGCTGGACCTGCCCCACCCTACAGCAACTACTACTTCCAGTGTTCAATTCCACCACGCATGAGGAAAATGAAATGGAGTCTAATAATGAGATGATCCAAAAGGCAGCAGCTTCTGTTCTAGCCTTATATGGATATCGCTGGCTGTGACATATTAATGTTTTTTATTGCTGTTATTATGATAGTGATTGTTTTAAACCATTGTTTTAAATGGCTGTAAGCGGGTGTCCAAAAATATTGTGTTCTGAATGGTAGTTAATAAATCCATTAAATATAATAATATAAAGGCCTGCTGATGAAAGCAGCAGGAATCAGTACAGTGGTTGGATGAACACATTATCAATTTTTATTTTCAGCCATAGACAGTCAATCAGGGTGCAGGTATGTGTGAAAAACCATTAGCATGTTGATAAGGTGCCTTGTTTTTGGTGGGTTTTCTCCTCCAACTCAAAACTAATGTTTAAAAACACATACGGTAACTTATTTCCTGTCCAGTTACCAATAGAGATTTATCAGGAAAGAAAGTGCTGGGTGGGATGAAAGTTCTGTTCTGATATTGGCAGATATAGCTTGCTAAACGACTATAAAGTGTGACTAAACAGCTCAACACCATTCAATTAAAAATAACATGGTTCCCAACTTTTCTTAAAAAATTGAAAGAACTTCTAAAAATCAGAAGGATAGTTGTGTTCACAGAAGGATCCCTTACACCCATGGAGAAGAGTCAGGATCCAGTCCAATGAGATCAACACCAATGAAAACATTGTGCCACCTTTTCAATAAACAAAAGCAAACATCCATTTCAAATGACTGGAGGGGGGTAATATTTAACCTCTCCCTCCTGCCCCCTTGCATTTTGATCATTTTTATTGTTGCGATTTTCTCCGAGTTTCATTTGTCATCTGCAATCCATTTAGCAACAGAGGCACACCAAAACCACTGGGTATGGGATTTCAGAACGATGAAGTGGGGGACACCCTCCCCGCTAATGAGTAACAGACTGGAATGCTTTTGCCATATCACCTCTGCAAAACAGCTCAATAGAGAGATCTGGACATTTGGACACCTTTAAAACAGAGGGACTGGCATACAAGCATGGCTCATGTGAGAATAACTGACAGCTTGCAACAGCATGAGTCATCTCGTGCTACGCAGAAATCTGTGGGCTACCCGATGAGGCAAAAACCCTGGCAGGATGTTTACACGCGCTGCCAAGCAGCCCTTTATAATTAGCTCTGCAGCAACAAACCACGAAGTTGGGAAGAGTCGACGCTGCACTGCAGATTCAAGAAAGTGTACACCACACAGACTGCTTCTATCAGCACACTGCTCCAAGCTAAAAAGCTGCTGTTGTACTAATTTTCTGTCCAAGGAAAAAGTTATCTCAAAGCCCTTTTTAAGATGCAAGGGATCAAAAGTGTACTGTCCAAATAGCTTTAAGTTAGGAATTGCCAAGCTTAGGAGACAAAGCTTTTTCATAGATTCAAGTACTACAACCGCAACTGCATCTACATGCTTTCCTATGAATCTGAAATCCCATGCCTCTGCTACTTCACTTTCCCTGTTTTTAACAAGTTATCATGCTGCCAGCTGCTTTTGGGTCTACACTAGGCTCCTTCCCACCCACCAAATCACTAAACTAATCTGTGTTACTTCATTCTACTGTGTCTTTCAGCAGTTCGAATCACTGCCTTTCAGGCCTTTTTTAAAGGAGGAGCCCAGCTGTGGCAAATGCTTAACTTTCCACACATACATACACACAGCAAGTCGCTCTGCAAGACCACCTTCTGGGTTGGGATCATGAAAACATATCCCCTTTTTACCAGAAATCATTCCCCCTTTGGCATGCTGGCAGTTCACTTTACTGCAGAGGGTGAGGGGCAGTGAATGTGGGGGTGAAACATTTAATCCCTTGTCCACACTGGCCTGATCCAGATTGGGGCCTCATGTTGTTTTTTTGTGTAGCGACCAGTACTAAAAGCACTTTTTTTGGGGGGGGGGAGAAGCATGATTAACTTAATGTGTCCCCCTTGCAATGATCAGTTTCTTTTCCCAATAAGGCAGTAACACTAGCCAGTGAAAATTTACCCCAGGTATTTTGGGTTGTCCTGTTTTGATCAGCATATTAATCAGCATAGTCCATTAACCCCTTTCTCCCTTCCTGCCACATTTCTAGGTAACCATTAGCTCAGCTGATATGATGGCTGGGGACACAGCCATTATCTTAGTTACAGCCCCAGGCAATAGAGGTAAAGAATACTTACTAGCTCAGCTGTAAGACAAACTTTATATTAGATATATGCAGAAGGAATGCTGTACTTTCCAAGTGAATGTAACATCTAAGTATAAATGGCTGCTCTCCATCTCAAAATATAGATGACAATCATTTGTTTAAAGTCAAACAATGGCTGCCATGGTCCCGACTGCCCAATATCAGAAGAAAGTAGAAGTTCCATGAGTTGCTCAATGGGAAATGAAATGCTGGTCTCTTGAAATGTCTTAAATTCAGCTGTTTGATGGAGGGTAAAAAGAAATGTGCAATGTAACACATACCATATGGAATATTTTATATGAACTAGATGAACCAATGATCTGACTCAGTATAAGACAGCTTCTTGCACTCCTGTTGACTGTTGCCAGTGTTAGGAAAGAGATTGCAATTTGCAAAAGTGGCTAAAAGGGTCAGTAAGTACTACTGACAGATAATTAATGTGTTTGCACAACTTAAGAGTCTCTTTGTGTGGGGAGTGGTGTTTGGGGGGGGGGGGGAAATCACTGCTTTGAACTGTGAACAGCAAGTAGCCTTCCGGGCCTTAGGTTAGCTTTTCCAAAGTTAGAAGTGTCAATGCCACAGTCTGTCAGCCATGAACTTATTTTAAATAGTTTGTACATCTCCCTTCCTCCTAAGAATGTTTAACTGCCTTGGCTAGACATAAGCAGTAAGGGAGCAGCCCAGATCACCCAGAGAAGTGTACTCCAAAAGAGGAAAGGGCACCACCAAAAAGGCCTTCCATGGAAAATCAATTCTCAGGCAGGTTTCTATGGAGAAGGGCACCACCTAGTCTTGAAAAGCCATGTAAGGCTTTTTATATGTCAGAACCAACACTTTGAATTGCACACAGACAGATACAGGCAGCTGATGCAGTTGACACAAAAGGAGGAGGTATACTGAGTCCTATATAAACTAACTTATAACATAACATAGTGTAAAATGTAAGAGCCCCACTGGAACATAACCAAGGTCCACCTTATCTAACATTCTGTTCACACAGTGGCAAATCAGAAGCATAGCACCATGAGCACTGAACACTGAACCATTACTAAATGCATTGTTGTGACTGGGTTAAGAGCACAGTACTTCTTTTGGAATACAGTTAGCTGTTCAAGAATCCTATCCTTAAGGCTTTTCTGATACTTTAATGCAAGGCTAAACTTTCATAAATTAACACTTGCACCTCCCACAAAAAAATGAAGGCCATGAGGCATGCCAGACTGATTTGACTTATTCATCTGTAGGAATACTACCCAAAATTGATTGCAACCAAGACCTTGACAACAAGATTTAGGATTTCCCTTGTCTCACTGAGACTCATGATCCAATACATACTTTCGTATGGAAGGGGAATAACGCTGTCTCAAATGACTACCTTCAGCCTATAGTTTCTTTCCAATTTCCCCAGTCTATATTTATACTCCAATAATTTAGTAATATTGATGGGAGTGCAAAATTTTCTGCAGAAAATTGTCCATTGCAAAAGTTTTATTTATTTACTAAATTTATATACCACCCTATACCCGAAGGTCTCAGGGTGGTTCACAGAACAAAATCAGAATATAAAACCACAAAATATATAATCAAAATAAAAACAACAACCTAATAACCCACCTTACAAAAAGACCTCCACATTTTAAAAGGGCATAGGATGTCAATCAAATCAACCAAAGGCCTGGTTAAAAAGGAACGTTCTTGCCTGGCGCCTAAAAGTGTATAATGAAGGTGCCAGGTGAACTTCCCTGGGGAGTGCATTCCACAGATGGTGGAGCCACTGCAGAGAAGGCCCATTCTCGTGTTGCCACCCTACAGATCTCTCGAGTTAATTGGTAACAAAGAATGGATGCCAATTGTAGATGCATTATTAGGCAAACTTGGTCATTTCAAAGGAGCTCTTTTGGGCTTTGTATACCAAATAAGGGCAAAACAGGCATGCTAACTAGATCAGTATTAGGGCACCAGCAATTTTTCCACTACAAATTATTCATATTTGCACTGATTATTTTCAAGAAAACCTACACCACCATGTTGCAGTTAACAGGAATGTATCCAATAGTTTCACTTCTGTTAATGGAAGTAGCTTCCAGCCATGGAAGGAGAACAGAGGCCCAGCTATTCCACAAGTCAACAGAATATCTTCAGATCAAATCTGTAACTGTATCACTACAATCAGTTAAGAATGCAATAGGTTCCCAGTTCTATCTTGCTGGGTGTTTTTTTAATCTTTACAATGTTTATTGCATTGTGTGAGTGCCCCCTGTCTTCCATGATGTCATGGAAGCCAAGTACTGACAAGATCCAGACCTTCTTAGCTTCTCCAAGGAAGCTGCATCATGTGCCCTCCTCAGACAGACGCACAGAAAGATGCAGCACCTAAGATTATGCCCAGGCTTTTAACATGGCAGCCTTACCCACACTGGAGTGTGATACAGTTTCATTCTGGGTAACACCAATGTATATCTGCAGACAGCACTTAATGCGAAGCTTGTGCTCATTGTTGACTGTAAAGCTCGGTGTTGAATGCCTCTCTCTTTATTTTCTTTCACCTGCCATCATCATCCATTGCTTCCTTCCCCCCTGGAAATGGGCTATATTCCTTACACAAGTGGGGGAAAGGAATGAAGAGAGAGCAGGTGGACCATTTGCAATCCACAGGATAAACATACCCAGTAAACACAAAGCTGCTGGCAAAAGTTCAAGGTTTATTCAATAAGGGTTGAGGAAAACAAACATCTGGAATGAATTGCCTAACAGCTTGTCTTCCAACAAAGATGCTGTTCCTCCTTTTTGTTCTTTTGACAGCAGTTTTGTAGGGGAAAGACCCTATACTTAAAGCAGCTAATGCACTGCTGTTGCCATGTGAGCTTACAATACCTGCATTTATGCTTTCATTTACCTGTACTATGGACAGGCGGCTGGATTAATTTAATTGCTTTATTTTTAGGATTTTTCCTACAATACATATTATTGCATGTTGCCAGTTCAGTAAAAAGGTAATGGTAAAGGGACCCCTGACTGTTAGGTCCAGTCGTGAATGACTCTGGGGTTGCGGTGCTCATCTTGCTTTACTGGCCAAGGGAGCTGGCGTACAGCTTCCGGGTCATGTGGCCAGCATGACTAACCCGCTTCTGGGGAACCAGAGCAGCGCACGGAAATGCCATTTACCTTCCCACCAGAGTGGTACCTATTTATCTACTTATACTTTGATGTGCTTTCGAACTGCTAGGTGGGCAGGATGCCAGTTCAGTACTAGCATATTTATACCCTGCTCCTCTTCTTTTATCCCCAGAACAATAAACATAAATACCATAATGCTAATATTTCTGCTAAGCTGTCCTGTTTTAAACATCCCTGCACCAATAAGATTCCCACTTGCTAACATAACTGGAACCTGATGCATAACCAGGTGGGCAATAGCTAAATGGTAAGGCAATCTCTGCTAGAACAAGCAGCTCACACAGTAATTCTGTGATGTGGGACCAAAACTCAGTGGCAGAACAAACTCTGCAGGCAGAAGGTTTCAAGCCTTGGAGCTTCCAGGCAGGGTTGGAAATGTCCCCATTCTGAAAACTTGGGTGAGCCATTGTGGGTCAGTGTAGGCCAGGGATGGGGGAACCTCATGCATGGGGACTAGATGCAACTCCCCAAGCCTCTCTCCAGCTCTCAGGACTCTCCCCAGGCCAGCCCCCAGCAGCCATGCTTGTTGTCCATTTCAAGTGCTTTTGCCTGGCTGAAATAAGTCCTTGAACCAATGCCTCTTGCTGGACTGAATGGAGAAGTGTGTGCAAAACCCAGGCATTTTGTGGCTGGAATACACTCTACTGTACGAAGACAAGAGTCATCTCCGTTGCTCTGCCATTTTGCCTCTGCTCCTGGCCACTGCTAGCATGCAGCCCCCAGAAGGCTGCCATGAGGGTATGAAGTCCTTGGAAAAGGACTGGGAAAAATTCCCCACCACTGGTGTAGGCATAGGCAATAGATAGATGGACTAGAACTCTGACACAGTAGAAGGCATGCTTTCCATGTTCCTAACTGCTCCTATTAAATCATTGCATTTGGTCTCCTATTAATCATTGCTTGGTCTCACTCCTAATTGGGGATTTCGCCTACAGAAGCAATAGGCAATCATCTATGACAACTTTCACAACAGCTGCTCTCTATTCCCCCATGTTTCACTTGTCATGCTGTAGCCTCATGAATAACACAAAAAGTCTCTCTAAGTATCAAGAGGAAGTTCTGCATCTTGCCTGTGCTTATGCAGTATGCACATGCACTGGCAGGTTACCAGCTGACAAATATTATTTTATACTTGCCCATTGTTGCAAGGAGAAGTGAGAAAACATTTAATTGCAAAACAATATGTGTACAAATTACTTCCCTGCCAACCTACATACTACTGTAGGACTCTGTTGTTTGATAGTTGGTAAGGAAATGATTAATATGCCTAACATAAGTGAACAGTGGCTTGCTCAGAGTGGTACATGTCACACCGAAGTTGGATCCAAGTACAGTACTTACATGTGTACAAGTCAGTTGTAAAATTGTTTATTGGAAAACTATAATGCTCACTTTAGGAGCAGGAAGATGAATGGTTTGGGCCGAGAAAGACTGTAAAGTTCAAGGCAGCCATCCCAAGCATATTACCCAGATACAGGTATCATTGAAATCTAGATTTATGTCCAAATAAACTTATTTAGGTGGTGGATAATAAACTATGGTATTAAACTTTTTTTAAGGTCTCTAATAGAGTAAGGATTCCCTATGTTCTCCTAACAAAAAGTAAATGCATTTTTAAAACTTGGTCCTGTCACAGAGAACTATGCTGTAGTCAAAAAGTTGTGTAACTAGCTGCGCTGCCTAAAATGGGAATTTATCTGGGCCAGAATTCCAAAATGGAAAGGCATTCAAGGAAAGCTATTTCCCTGTCTGGTTAAACTTAATGCAATTAGAGCAAAACAACTGCACTGCTCAACTTGTTATACGTTCAACTTCAACATCGCTCAGCTGCAATGTTCAAGGAGTGCTTTTGGTCAAGTCAGTAGAATATTTTAGACTAACCTAACTCAGTGGGTTGTTCTAAGGCTAAGAGACAAACTGAACATGATGCAAAGAGGAGGCATGTGATAGAACATTTTAACCCTTTGCTCTCTGATGCTTTTTCACCTCCACACACACAGCGTGGTGCAGCAACTCCCTCCTCCCTCCGGCGCCTGGGGCAGACCACAGTTGCTGAGTTTGTTTAGGGCAGTCACTGATTTCAGGGATGGGAAGTGGTTCCACCTCCCCCTGCAGCACCCGAAATGCCCAGGAACAGCTGTGCTACCTGCAAGCTCCCCTGAGGCATAGAATCCCACCCCTACCCCCAGGTACAGCAGCTCCCATGCCACGCTCCTGTGCTGACCTATAGACCCCCGTGACGCCCTTTGTTGTTGTTTAGTCATTTAGTCATGTCCGACTCTTCGTGACCCCATGGACCAGAGCATGCCAGGCACTCCTGTCTTCCACTGCCATGACACTCTACAGCCCCCCTACTCCCGGTGCAGACCACTAACTATGTTATTGTCCACACATAGCTGCTTGTAGTTCATGGGGGGGGGGGGACAGAATAAATGAAGCTAAACACAGCTCTAGGACAATTTGCAGGTGTGCAAAAGCAGTAGAATGGAAAGGGTTAAAATGTTCCCCCCTCTCCCAAGGGGCATTGCAGCTTGAGAGTCTACTTTAGATAAAAAGAAAGAAAAATATCATGTGCAGCCTGAGCAATAACCAATGCTCTGATCTCCAAGGAAGAAAGTCCTGTTACAAATGGTTTTTTAAAAATAATGATGATGATGACAATGATGATAGAATAATATGCTGTAGAGAAGACAATTTTGTTCTTCCAGTACATCAGGGCTGCTTCAGACAAAGATTACCACTTAAGTGTGAATATATTGTCATACTTAAAACAGCACTCTTAGATCTACTCCACCACATACAAGACCAAAACAGCTGTATGCATCCTTCACATGTTTTTTCCAAAAACTGTGATGATTCCGGGGGGCAGGGTGTCCCCAGATGTCACAGGAGGATGGAATTCTAGCATCGTGTGCACCCCCTCCCAATTATTGAATCACATAAAGGGCAATTCCCATCCTCATAATAAATATCTTCCAAAGAAGTCAGCTCAAATAATGTGACTAGCAGTCACAGTTAGTCCATAACTCAGGCTTCCTCAACCTCAGCCCTCCAGATGTTTTTGGCCTACAACTCCCATGATCCCTAGCTAGCACGATCAGTGGTCAGGGGTGATGGGAATTGTAGTCTCAAAACATCTGGAGGGCTGAGGTTGAGGAAGCCTGCCTTAACTGGACCCGTTGTATGTTAATAGTCTGCTAATAATACTGCATTTTCTATACTCGTGGAATGGTTATTCCAAAGCCATGGAAAATCCTCCTTCAGTACCCCTGTCACTATTCAACAACAACATAGCTAAGCCAAAAGCAGACATAGGTTGCAATCCTAAATGCACCTATTATGGAGAAAGGCCCCCTAAACTCAGTGAGACTTCCCCCTAAGTAAACCTATATAGGGCTGCACTCTATATTGCCTTTCCCCCAGTGAAAATATACAAGTCCAAAGAATATTAGGTTGCAGTTAAGCCTACCCCATAAAAGTATAATAGATTTCAAGGCTACCTTCCTATTTGTTTAGGATGTTAATTCAGTGGCAAATAAATAAACGAGAGTCTGGCACGACCAGCCAACAGGAAAAATGAATTTCTACAAATACCCTCCAGTTCACACTTTACCCTAAGTTCCCACCCAGCCACCTTACTCAGCACCATTTGCTCTGCATCGGAATAGGCACTACCAAGTTTATAGTACCAGGTCCTTAAACAACTGGGGAAAGGCTCCATACAAAGACCTGTGGGCATATCTAACAGGGAAGTGAAGCCAGAAAACACATACTTATCTAAGATCTTAACAGTGACATCTCTTTTGAATGTAGACATGATGCAGGCAGAATTCCCTCTCCTTTCAAAGCAAGCTTAAGGGGTGAAGTTGGAGAATAATTCCACAATATTAGGACAACACCTGGGTACCACAGGAGCCAACTCCTAGGGGCCAAGGTGTAGCCAGGATTTTTGTTGGGGGGGAGACCTTTGTTGGGGGGAGCAGGCCTATTGCGTGGCGGGGAGAACCTCAGTTAGCTATATATTTTTATTTCTTTTGATTTTGGGGGGCAGCTGCCCCTCCCTGACCCCCCTTGGCTATGTCCATGGGCTGCCCCCATACTTGAGGGGGCCAGGGCCCCCAAGTTGATGGGCACTGCCATTCAAATGGTGTGGGTGTGCCCCACCATGTGATTGATTGGGCGGGGCAGGGTTTACCTCCCCCCCCCCCAATATTTTATTCAACCTGGCATCCCTGTGGGTGTGATCCTATCCACGTGGCCTAAAGATAAACCATCAGCATATTCTTCTTGGAAGTGTGTCCCAGACCCTAATGTTTAATTGGGTTTTTTATTATTATTATTGGCCACTATGTTTTCAGCTCTTATTTTATCTGCCTTGTGTCCCTATCAGGGGAAAAGGCAGGGTGTCCCTAAATACATAACAAAAACAACTTGCTTACAGCCCAATTTGGGTCAAACGCCTGTCACCCCGTTGCGATTCCCACTCCCCCCCCCCCAAAAAAAATCCTTCTGGGATCCATTTGAGCAGTGATTTTTTTTTTTCTGAAAAAAAAATGTTTAGGGGTAGTCTCATTTGGACTCCAGAAAACCACCATTTTATAGTTCAAATCGGGAAAAATCAATGCGGTAAATGGACAAAAGGAGAAAAAAACCACAAAAAAATTAGGGGTATGCGTACCCCCAGAAAAAAAGCCCTGCATCTGAGCCGGGGACTCTTTTGGTAAGCCTAGCCTTCGAGGATGTGCCGAGGGGCTTCCCTTCGCCCGCTCCTCGAGGCTGGCAGCACAAAGGCGGCGGGGAGCGGCGCTGCGGCGGGCAGGGGTGGGCGTCCCTCCGGCGCCTCCCGTCGGGGCGCGGCTGCTGCTCTCCCGGAGCCTCCCTTTGTTCGGGCTGGGGGAGAGAGGGCCGAGCAGCGCCCCACGTCGAAGGCTAGAGACGCGCGAGGGGGAAAGGGCCGAGCAGCGCTCCTTACCTCGGCCGCGTCCCGCCAGCAGCACCAGCGCGGCGAAAGGCACCAGGAGGGCGAGTCTCGTCATGGTCCCGCCGCTACTGCTTGCTTGAGGCGAACTTCGCGGCGCTCCCACTCCCTGCTCGGGTCCTTTCCTTGCTTCCCCCCCTCCCCTCAAAGGATGCAGCGAGCGACCGCGTTTCCCGCGAGCTCCCTTCCTCGCCCTCTCCGCTTCAGCTGCAAAACAAGCGGCCCGCAACTTGCAGCCCCGCAGCCAAAAAGGGGACTCGGAGCGGCGCTCGCTCGGGGACCCGCCCCCGAGGAGAAGGGCGGCCAATGCGGAGTGGGCGCCCAGCGCCGGCAGCCAATGGAAGGAGAGGCGAGGGAGAGCACCGCCCACCCCGGTGGCCAGGAGAAGACACCAGCGTTGAGTCATGCCCCGAAGTAATAGGAAACCCGCGGGCAGCCGCCGGCTCGGGTGTGGCGCAGCTGGGCTTTCTTCCATCTGCGAAGGGAGCCGTGTGTGGAATCGCAGGCCTGCTGCTCAGATCACAGCGGAAGGGGCCCGGATTTGGCTAAACGGAGAGTTTGGCAGGGCTGAGGTGGGCAGGCCAACGGGGTCATCTTGTGCCCGCATGTGGCGGAAGGGATGGCTGGGAGATCCCGCCGCTGGCTTTCGGAGAGGCTCGGGTTTAAATCCGCCCTTATCTCCAGAGTTCACACGCGCAGCCTGAAATGTTGGCCTGATGATAAACTTGGGAGGAGAGAACCACGTGCGCGATCTTCAGCTGGTTGTCGGAAATGCAAGATATAAATGCAATACATATGATAAGCCATTGCGCTCTGGATGTTGTGAGGGCAGGCCAGCCTTATGTATGTTGTAGCCGACAGACCCATCGAAACGAAGGGACATGGCTAACGTAGGACCAATTATTTCAGTGGGTCTACACTGACCCTCTCCATTTAGTTGGACACAACCCTTTGAGACAACCTAGTAGTGTTAGATCTGTGAGGGATGCTTCACACAAGCCAGACATCTCATCAAGTGGGGATGCTTGAACCTCTTCTGGCAGGTTACGTCTGGCTAATATAATAACACAGACTGTGCATGCTTAGATCAGAGGTGCTGTCTTAGTAAAAATAGGTATGGGGAATTTGTCCTTCAGATGCGGCTAGACCACAACCCCATCATATCTGAGTACTGGCCATTCTGACTGGGGATGATGAAAGTTAGGAGTTCGGCAACACCCGGGGGGGGGCCAAAAGTTCCTTAGCTCTGGAACAGGAAGAAAAAAAAGCTGGTCAAATTTGGTCTTAATTTATGGAGTGGTTGCTAGTGAGCATAGCAAAGTATTGTTGCCTGGTAGGCATCATGTCTTTGAATAGCACTGAGCTATTTATTTTATTTCATAAAATTTATACCTCACTTGATTATAAAAAATAAAATAAAGCCTCAGGCTATGGCCTCTCCTCTGCACAGACAAGGTGCAGAGATATATACTATAGAAAGTTACAAATATTAAGTTCCCTCATAAATTGAACTTCAAAAATGATTATTTAGTGGTTACTCAAGGTTTGATTTCTCCAGCTCCAGGAGAACACTGGTATTATGGGTGGGTGGTGTTTTTGTTTGCGCTTAACAATTAAAATAATTCCAGAGTTATTTGTCACCAGCTAAGTTTACTGGACTGTTACACTCTGACCCAACCTTTCTCCCCTGTTGGAAAGCATTATACAGAGATCGTGCCAGCGTTATTCAAGGATCTCCCTTTCCGTACTATGGATTTAAAACATTGTTTTGTTTGGCAAAAGGCAGGCCCATGTGTTTTATTCCCATATTATTTAATGGGTTTATTTGCCAAAATTTGTTTCCCACCCTTCCTCCCAAAGGACCGCAGGACAGCAAACACACCCACAATTAAAAATGAAAAAACTCTCTAAAACAGTTAAAACATTCTAAAACAACAACAACAGTTACAGTTAATATGATCTTTACATACATGTCTGCCTTTCCGAAGAAGAAACAGACTCTTATATCAGCTTGTTTGGGAGACCTAGGGAGGATAAGACTATCAATGGCAATTAGCCATGATGGAAATGTTTTTCCTCCATAGCTGGAGACACTAATGCTTCTGAATACTAGTTGGTGGAAACCACTAAAGGGGAAGCGTTTGCTTATGCTTGAATTCTGCTTGCAGTTTTCCCACAGGAGAAAAGGAGGCTGAACTAGATGGGCCATTGCCCTGATCCATCAGGCTCTATTTATGTTCGTATTGGGAGGAAAATAGAATGGGAGTTAAGTTTGTATCAGAAATGGCGAACCGTGTAGTCATACACAGTGTTTAAACAGCGTGTTTCCAAAACTTGGCACAATGGAATTTAAGCCAAGGAAGGAACAACTCAGCATTAACTACTGAGCTGCAATGAATCACTTGGTATGACTAAATGTCACATTGTTGTCATTTGTTTTCGTCAATCTTCAGCATTTTTTTTAAAGTTAATATTGCATGAAAAAAGTGCCAAGTTGTTGGTAGTTCCTGAAACAATTTTTGTTTTTTCCTGTGAAACCTGGATGTGTTTCTAAATCATTTTAATATTTGTCACCCTTTTCGCCTCATCTTCTCTTTTTCTCTTACATCAAGGACACATTTCATTACCACATTCAGTGGTATCCTAGTCCAGAACAGTCTCAGCTAACAGATTCCTCATCACGCTTCATGAACATGTCACATGAAGCTAAGATGGGCTTTTAAATAGCTACTTGCTTATTTGACTGCGGTGATTAGAATCCGTTCCAGGTAACCAGGCAAGCAAACAGAAAGGGAGCTGTTTTAGTTATTGTTCAAGCCATTGATTGTACCCACAATCAACACAAATTGTTTATTTATTTATTTAATAAATGAATCTAAGGTAAGTTCAACTCTTTCCATACAAAATGGTCCCCAAGTGTGGAACATCCTGTCATGCTAACTAGGCTATTCAATTGCTCAGGTCTATCTCCCTCACTCATAGACCTTCATCCTCCTTCACACACCTTCTGAGACAATTGTGCTGCCATAATCAGAGTCAAAATAAACTTGTCTGCACCTGCTCTCCGTCTCCTTCCTGCAGGACCTACTCCACTGAGAGTGACTGAAAGCAGTGGTTTCCTACCCTAGAGAACTGAGATCCAGGAGGAAAGAGTCAAGCAAAGTTGCTCAGTGGTTGCATCATGGCAGCAGTAATGGCAACAGAGCTGATAAACATCCTGGAAAAATAGGGGAAGAGCTTTTTTTGGGGGGGAAGAAGGTAAAGGAAGTGCCTTTGCCATACGGGAAGAAGCATCCACTAGGGCTTTGACAACCCTTCAAAATGTCAGGAGAGAGCGGGAATGGCACAAAATATTCACAAATATGAGTGAATGGTCTTCACAACTGAAGCTGCATCCACACTAACCTGTTTGTAGCACAGAAGCTGATCTTGGTATGCAGCCATCCACAACAACACTGGGCAAGTGTGGGTACACCCCACATTATCAGAATTGCATAAAACTGTTTTCTGATAGACACACTGCAAGGTAATGCAGCAATTTTTATTTCCAGAATAAAACCAGTTTCTCAAGAAGTACTTTTCAGGGGCAAAATAAACATGTGCAATAGATCTCTCAATTGTGTGTGGAATATAGGCACAAGCTCCTGTGACTTCCTTTAAGACAGCTTTGTGTGTCTCAGAGAATCAGTTGCCCGTTAGCTCCACAGGAGATACCATATCAAATCTATACTACCTATCAGTTTTTACAATGTTCAGTATAATCTAATTTGTCAGAGCTTATCTTTGGTAAAATTCTCCACCCTGCTAAAGTTTCAGAAGGTCATTGATATGACAGAAAAGGTCAGGTGACAATGTGGAAGCGGAGCTTCTCAGTGATAGCAGCCACGCTCTGGAATGCTCTCCCTCAGGTAATCTGTGAGGCAAAGACAGTAGTGACCTGTAATCATCTCTTTAAAATGTCTATATTTACCCAAGCTTTCGTGGACTCTTGACTCTTAATTTCCCATGTTTTGGATTCTGCATTGCTCAGTCTTATTTGTGATATGCAGCACCATTTTGTTTTTTATTCAGTTTTTAGAAAACGTTATTGAATGTTGTACTTTTATTGGGCAGTATTCAGCTAAATAATTCTGCTGTGGAAAAATGGGGAAATTCCAAAACACATGGAGTGGAGCATGGAAAGAAGAGAGGAGGAGAAATCTTTGTGCTGACAGAATGATTTTCTTAGCACTACTCTGAATACAACCCATTGTTTTTAAGTAAACTGCCTAGAGATTTCTCTTACGGTACATTAAGTGGGATAAACATTTTATAAATAAATCTTGTTGCAGCCATATACAGTGGTACCTCGGGTTACAGACGCTTCAGGTTACAGACTCCGCTAACCCAGAAATAGTACCTCGGGTTAAGAACTTTGCTTCAGGATAAGAACAGAAATCGCATGGCAGCGGCAGGGTGGCGGAGGGAGGCCCCATTAGCTAAAGTGGTGCCTCAAGTAACAACAGTTTCAGGTTAAGAATGGACCTCCAGAACGAATTAAGTTCTTAACCCGAGGTACCACTGTATTAGATTCCATGCATTGTGGGATACTCTGTGTCTGAGCTCATCAGAAGCTGATTTAAAGACTTGTAAATGTTACCTCATCATGCCAACATAACACTTGAGGTGTCCGTATGCACACTGTGTGGCTTGGATGTGATTGCCTTTCAAGTCCTTCAACCTGCATAGGCACCATTAACTTTAAGCTAGCAGTTTGCCTTCTTGCTGCTTGCTACGTACACTGGTGTTAATGTGTGTCTTCTACAAGACCCCCAGTCTTGGAGAAAGATACAATCTCCTGTTTTGCCCAGTACCTGAGCCACCTGCTCTCCTTTCATAGATAGGTATGTTACCTATATAGTGCTTCTGGCAGGCAGGACATCTAGTCGCCCATCTCATGAAAGGGTAGAAGTCAAAGAAGTTGTCACTTCTGTAAGAAGCTCTGTGAAGCAGCAGAAGCTTCGCTTTGCAGGGAAGCACAGGCATTTTGAATCCCAAAGACGAAAACAGCTGTCAGGAAAAGGAAACAATACCTGTATTCTTGTTCCCAGCTTGCTTTGAACTTTAGGGATGCATACAAATTCTGGCTGTGTTGAAGTGATGTCTTTGTGGATAAGCGAGGGAGCACAAGTTTATGCTGTGAGCCAGTTTTGGGGGAAACAGACTGAAAAGGGTGGCCTTCAGCCTTCAGGAGCAAGTGTGGGTTCCCTGTCCCAGCCTTGAAGAGCACATGATGGATAAATAAAACAACAAAACAGAGTTTGGAATCCCTTTGGATGAATGTGTGTTGGCTTCCAGACAGTGCATGTTTGCTGCTGAGTGGGTGTATGTATGGAAACAACCAGCATTGAAGCCTCAGTAGTTTTACTAACTTGCTGCCAAGCTAATAGGCTGTCTGCCTATTAAATGTAGCTCTCCGACTTCTCAAACTGTTGCCAACATTGTTGTATTTTCACTTAGCAACAGCTTGTGGGGTGGGGTGGCCATGATGTGGGACTTGAAATACTGTACTGCTTAGCTGGAGAATGGAAGAACAGCAGGAAATGATTTATCACCACAATGAGATAGAGAGAGAGGAAAATGACAGTATTGTTAAGTAACCATTTATTTCCTGTATTTTTCTGTTTTCATTTCCTTGACAAAGAGAAAGACAAAGACAAAGGGGAAAAAACACTTTTGACTTCGAGAATTACAATTTCTGTTAAAGATGTGAAAATACATATCTCCAAGCAGAATTTCATTCACGTAATGACTTGAAGCATTCCCAATTAGTTTTGGTCTTTTCCTCCAGTGAAACGTGCTAGCATTACCAAACTGACATCCCCCTTAATGCCAGTGAAACACAGTGGCTGAATGGTTTTGGATGTGGTAGAAATCTGAGTTGTGCATCTATTCCCCCCCCCCCAGCTTCCTGAAGCTATCGAAGAGGATGTTAGATTGTGCTCCTGGTGCTCATTGCTGAAAAATAGATGTGTTGCATTAAAGCCAAATACACTGCGCAGCCAACTGTGGCAAAGCAGCAGTTGTAGTATTCCTTGGGGAATGTTCTTATCCTGATGATTGTTCAGGGTAATGTAACTCCAAGCTCAAGTGCCTCGTGAGAAGATTTTAATTTGCAGGAGTATTCCCACATGCCACTATCATGAAAACAGTTATAACATGGGAAAGGATTTAACTCTTGCAGTTTAATTTAACTCTTAATCTCAGGGCCGCGGGTTCAAGCTCTACATTGGGCCAAATGATTCCTGCATTGCAAGGGGTTGAGCTAGATGAAGCTAGTGGGCCCTTCCAACTCTGCAATTCTATGGAAGACAAACAAACAAATCAGAAATGCAAGAGTAGATCAGCACATCAGTGTCTAAATGGAAAGTAGATGTGTCTGCTTCCAATTTTGGGTGATTTTATACCCTCATGACACTATAGTACCTTCCTGTTTACTGGTTTGTTTTGTTTTGTTTTGTTTTCCGCTTGGGAAGATTTTTCAAACTGTCCTTTGTGTGGGCCCATTTGCACTCCCTTTCTCTTTACCACTGTCCATTACCCACCTACCAGTGGGATACTAAGCGTCTCTGAAAATATTTGAGTAGCGGCTATTAAACACCAACACACAGACACACAGATCCATTGACATCGCAACATAAAAGTACAATGAAGATGGCTGTGCAGTACCAACCCTATCACAAAGAATGCCGAGAAGAGTGGGTTACATCTGCTTAGTTAAAGGTTGCAGGTGAAAGGTAAAAGATCATATCCCACCTCTTCCTAAAGCTGCAACAGATAATCTGTGGTCTTGTCAGGGACTGGCAGGCCACTAGTGTGTGTGCACCAGGGGGGCAGGGGGTCTGGAGTCCCTCTTGGGAGAGGGGGTGAGTGATTTGTGGGGAACTGTACCAGCTAGGAGGCAAGAGGCAGAGGCAGGGGAAGCTTCAGCGCTGGAGGGTGGAGCACAGGATGGGTCAGAAGAAAAGGAGGATGAAGCAGATCAGGCAAGTGAAGGGCCACGTGCTTCCCCACCCTCTCCTGCACCACTGTCTCCCAGAACCAGGAGGGAATTGAAAAGGGGTGTGCAGAGAAAGTTTCTATGCAGGCTCAGTCTCGAGTTGCATGCATTCAACCTGTTAGGGGAAGGTATGTAAAATGGTGGAGGGCAGGCAGCCCCCTGTTAGAATCATGGAGTTGGAAGGGACCCTGGGGGTCATCTAGTCCAACCCCCTGCAATGCAGGAATCTTTTGCCCAACATGGGTCTTGAACTCACAACCCTGAGATTAAGAGTCGCATGCACTACCAGCTGAGCTATCCCAGGTATTGTAACTGCTGCAACTGCTCCCTAAAGAACAAACCTGGGAATAGCTGCCTAGCCAATGGATTGGTCTGTGTATATATCCAGAGCTGTAGAAATGACTGTTAAGTGTTCTCTTTGACAACAAATAATTATCTGCCCTGCGCATTCCTTGGCTGGGAAGCACCTTTGACAAGTCTCCTGGATGCTGTTGGGCACATGGGCAATGGTCAGAGATGACAGGAGTTGTAGGTCAGTAAGATCTGGAGGGCACAGGATGGGGAAGATAATGCAGAATGCTGCATTATCTGTTCTAAAGCAAATGGGGAAAAAACTGTGTTTGGCTCAATTCTTGTCCTATCCAAGGTTGTATACATGCCATACATTTAAAGCACATTCTCCCTGCCCCACTCCAAATCCTGGGAGCTGCAGTTTACTCATTCACAATGCTACAATTCCCAGCACCCTTAATAAATTATAGTTCTCATGATTCTTAGGGGGCAGGATGCAGCCCAAGACAGCAACATTGCCACCATCAATTTTATATGTTTTTTTTCTTCATTTAAACAAACAAAGATAAAGAACGATCTGAAAGTTATAGAACCTTCATTTGAGTTTTTCTTGTAATGATTTTGTTGCATTCCCCTGCCTCAAGATCATAGACGTAGCAAGGCACAAAAGAACTGAATGCAAATCGCCACATTGTTCAGCTTGAAGGAGAAATACAGCCCCATGCCTGCTGACCTTTTCTGTCCACATTACACTAGGCAGTAATGATAAGCAGTGAAGATCATTACTAAAACAACCCTGGGGCTTTCTTTTCTTTTGCACACAATTGTTACCCAAAGCAAGATAAAGTGTATAAAGAAAAATACAGATTGTGTACATTCCTGGAACATCAAACTGCTACCGAGTTTGAATAGCAAGCATAACCGCAATTGTACAAAATGCTCCAGAGGGCTGATCTGTGATTTTTTTAATCCGTCGACTTCAGTGCGGAAACTAGCCAACCATGGTGATCAAAGTCACATTAATCTGGTCATTAGTTCATGACTTATACATATATTCTGTTATATATTTTTTATATTATCCGAAATTGTGTTTTGGAAAAAAATGACATCAGCAGGCAGCAATGAAAAGCCATTTGAGAGAGAGAGAGAGAGAGAGAGAGAGAGAGATTTGCATTAAAAACAGATTGCTTTTTTCCAAGTGCTACTCAGTCTTCTGCCTATCCCTTATTCCCCTTAACTCCTTTCTCAGCATACTTGTGATAACTAGCAACCTGCCTGTCACTGTGCTTTGAAATTCTTTAGCAGAGCACAGCCCAAGGTGGGAATTCCCAAAGAAAATCTGTCTGTTGTTTAAGTAACTTAAAATAAATCAACAACTGTCTACCCCTTGAACCAATTTCCTCACATTTCAGCTAAGACTGAGGTGTGGCCACCTTGTCTCAGGTATATACGAACAACCAAGTTTTCTATCATTTCATTTCAGTTCATTACTCTCACAGATGTGATTCATTGGTTTTGAATTTTCCTGCCTTCTTTCTGTTCTGTACATCTCTCCCCGCCTTCTGCCTGGGTGGAGTAAGAAGGGAAAGCAAGCTCACTTCATACATTGCATGCTGTTCCATTCACAGAGCAACATTGTGTGCCGAATTTTCTGCGATGTGATAGCGGAGTTTTAACTTGCGGTAAATATTAATGAAAAGCAAAATCTCCGGCTAGGTTATATCAAGGCAGAACAACAAAAGTATAATCATCTTACAGCTATACAAGTTGTCAAATTCCTGAAACCTGTTCTTCGCATACCAAGAGCAGGCTTGTCAACAAACTACCTTCTTTTTCTTGACAGATGTGCCAGGTTTTCAAAGACCGCTGCACTCGTACCAGTGAAATCATGAGCGGATATGATCAGAAATGCCAAATGAAGCTGAATTTATTTATCAAGGGTTAGATTCAGGGTTAGGTTGAGTCCATGCCATTGCCAAGCAGAAGGGCTGAAGGCAGGTGGATGTCAGTACTGTTGACAATGATGAAAAAGATTTGATCTGAAATACATACCCACGGTTGGTAAGAAAATGTGATCCTTCTCTTCCCATACAAAGGACAAGATGAGGACTGATCCTGATGCCTCAGGCGCATAGCAATGAACCTTTTTGAGGCTGGGAATTGCATTCACTTTTCAGCAACATTCTGAGGGCCGCATGCCTGAGGTGGGGAGGGCCAGAGGCAAATGTGGACAATGATAAAGCTTCCTTGACATGCTATCTATCTATGGCCTTGTGCAGCAGATAATGGGATCGGGGTTCTTAGTGTCTCTCATCCATTTACCGTATTTTTTGCACCATAACACTCACTTTTTCCCTCCTAGAAAGTAGGGGGAAATGTCTGTGCGTGTTATGGAGCGAATGCCTGCGGGTGGCGGGGGGGGGGGATCTGCTGCAGTCGTGAGCAGAGGATCCATGGTTCCCCTTCCTTCCCTCCTCCGTGGTTACAAAGCATGGATCCACATGGATCCTCAGGATTTTTGCATTGGGCTACTCCAAACTCACTGTCAGATCACATGTCTGTGGCCACAGCATGAACCACAAAAATCATATATCCACTATTTCGTTTAGAATTTTTTCTTCTTCTTGTTTTCCTCCTCTAAGTGTGTTATGGTCTGGTGCGTGTTATAGAGTGAAAAATACGGTAGTTATTTTTGCACAATGTGTAGCAACGCTACATCACTTGCTCTTGCAGATCAACTCCCTAAGATTTCCATCTTTGAAGCCCCATTAATTTCCTTTGAAAAAGCAAGCAAGCAAGGCTATCTTCCATATAGATATTCACGGTTTCAGACCGGGTGCATGTGATCGCCTGGCATCTGAGAAACCTGTGGCATTTTATGAAGATGCCAGCAGCATGATATTTCAAGAAGGTCTAAAAAGGAAACTTTGGAATCTTTTCACGTTTGTCAGTAAGCTTAATTAAATGTCACCTATCCATTGGCTCACATGATCTTTGCAAGACATCTACTTAAAAAAACAACATTACAGGCTTTCTCACAGTACATTTTAATATATTTTTCTTGACCATTTCTTTATTCATACAATCTATATCTGATTATGTGTGTGTGCATGCACAGAACTAGTGAGATTTGTTTGTTTGCTTGCTTGTTTGTTTCATATACTGCCCTTCATCCGAAGATCACAACATAAAAATACAAAATGAGGACACAAAATACATAATAAAATAAAAGCAAATAAAAATCAATCACCCCCTTCCACAAGCACATTTTATTTTATTTAGTGAATGCCAAAGATAACCATAAATAATGTACCTGTGACCCAATAGACTGTGTTTTCGTTGGACTTATTTCATTATTTTACAGTGGTACCTCAGGTTAAGAACTTAATTCGTTCTGGAGGTCCATTCTTAACCTAAAACTGTTCTTAACTTGAGGTACCACTTTAGCTAATGGGGCCTCCCACTGCCACTGTGTCGCCACTGCATGATTTCTGTTCATATCCTGAAGCAAAGTTCTTAACCCGAGGTACTACTTCTGGGTTAGCGGAGTCTGTAACCTGAAGCATCTGTAACCTGAAGGTCTGTTACATGAGGTACCACTGTATAGGGATTGTACTATGATGCGCTATGGCAGCACAAATGAGAGCTACCAACCTTGATGTGATGTTAATTGCATGACCAATGAATATGTACATTTTAGTTATGGAAACAGAAGTTACAGGGAACCCTGAGCATCCTTGGGACAATGGGGTTATGGGAAGTGGAACCTCCCACAGTGCCATCTAGAATTCCCACTTAGAAGCAGCTATCTGCAGTTCAAGGGATGCCTTCGCTGGTGCCAGTGGAAGCTTCCTTAGAAAAGCAAATAGAAGCTTATTATGCAAATGGTTGTCTGCATTGCGACAGGGAGAGAAGGACGTCAAATTCTCCTCTGCCTTGGGTTCCATTCGCTGCCTGAGGAAAAGAGCAAGATGCCTTCTCCCCTCATTCCACATGCAGAAACCAACCAGACTGGTGTTGAATCTCACTTAAATACTGGTGACAGGACACTATTATCTAGGTTACCTAGGGACACAGGGCATGTCACCTGACAGAAGCAGCTCTGTCCTCTAGTACCAAACGACACCACGGCCCGGCCCAGCCCAGCCCCAAGCTCAATGGCAGGTACACTTTGCTGTGGACACTAGATGTGGGCTATACACCAGTGTACTTTCTCTATATGGAGATGAAACACTATACAGAGAAGAAGTAGAAATGTTATTGGATACGACGCGACTTACTTTCAGAGTTAATATAAATTATAGATGCATTTTTAGACGTAATATTAATTGACATGACATGCTACCACAAAGTGGTTTATAATGAAGTCAAAAAAGATAACAAGAATACACAATACCTGCAAAATAGCAAAGTCCTTAAAATTCACAATTCCAGAACTCATGGCAACTCATTGAATAGGAATGTACTCTGTTGCTGCAACTGATCCATTTATCTTATCAGAATTCTTCTCCAAATGCCTGTGGGAAAAGGTGTGTCTTTAACCAGCCACCTCAAGCTATAAACTTTTTCTAAGAAAATTTATGGCATTTCAACTCAAACACAAATAAGATCCCCTACTTTCTTGCTGTGAAATGAGCAAACTCACCCTAAATGTGGGAAGAGGCATATTGTTTTTGTTTGTTGCGATGCTGTGCATTTTTGTGCCTTTATATTAGAAGCTGCCCTGCGATTCTCAGATGAAGGGAAGTATAAAGGTAAAGGTAAAGGGACCCCTGACCGTTAAGTCCAGTCACGAACGACTCTGGGGTTGTGGCGCTCATCTCACTTTATTGGCTGAGGGAGCCAGCATACAGCTTCCGGGTCATGTGGCCAGCATGACTAAGCCGCTTCTGGTGAACCAGAGCAACACACGGAAATGCTGTTTACCTTCCCATCAAAGTGGTACCTATTTATCTACTTGCACTTTGACGTGCTTTTGAACTGCTAGGTTGACAGGAGCAGGGACCAAGCCACGGGAGCTCACTCCCTCGCAGGGATTCAAACCTCCGACCTTCTGATCGGCAAGCCCTAGGCTCTATGGTTTAGACCACAGCGCCACCCACCTTTAATAAATGAATACTAACAATCAGACACAATCAGGCGCTGTGGGTTAAAGCCTCAGCGCCTAGGGCTTGCCGATCGAAAGGTCGGCGGTTCGAATCCCTGCGGCGGGGTGCGCTCCCGCTGCTCGGTCCCAGCGCCTGCCAACCTAGCAGTTCGAAAGCACCTCCGGGTGCAAGTAGATAAATAGGGACCGCTTACCAGCGGGAAGGTAAACGGCGTTTCCGTGTGCGGCTCTGGCTCGCCAGAGCAGCGATGTCACGCTGGCCACGTGACCCGGAAGTGTCTCCGGACAGCGCTGGCCCCTGGCCTCTTAAGTGAGATGGGCGCACAACCCCAGAGTCTGTCAAGACTGGCCCGTACGGGCAGGGGTACCTTTACCTTTACCTTTACCTTAACAATCAGACACACTCATCTGTTCTTGTACCCTCAGCGAATGGCAGTGCTTACATACAGCAGGGCTGGGGAACCTATGGCCTTCCGGATGTTGTTGGAATTGATTTCCCATCAGCCCCACATAGAATGCTCAATGGTCAGGGATAATGAGAGTTGGGGTAAACAGCATCTGGAGAGCCACAGATCATACAGTAACAGTGGTATGTGGTGAAACTGAGGAATAGTTAGAGCTAGAGGCACCAGAGTCTGAGGGCAATGGGGGTGGGGAGGAAAATATGTTGTGTGTGAGAGCATCATGCTTCCCTCCCTGAACCAAGCAGAAGCTTCCCAAACTTTGGGAAGGAGGCATCAGGCTTCTGACAGGATGCTGTAGCCCTCCTGCCTCCTTCCCAAAGCCAGAGCATCATGCTTCTCTCCCTAAGATAGGCACAAGCTCCCCAGGCTTTGGGAAGGAGGTGCCAGGGGAACAATTAAGGGACTACCTAGTTCCCCATTTCCACTGACCACATGCCACTATACAGTAACTAAATGTTTCTGGAAACATCTGCAAAGTTCCACTTTGGAGCATTTAGGTTAGGGGGTCAGCAAACTTTTTCAGCAGGGGCCAGTCCACTGTCCCTCAGATCTTGTGGGGGGGGCGCAGACTATATTGGAAGGGGAATGAATGAATTCCTATGCCCCATAAATAACCCAGAGATGCATTTTAAATAAAACCACACATTCTACTCATATAAAAACACCAAGCAGGCCCCACAAAGAACCGAGAGATGCCTTTTAAATAAAAGGACATATTCTACTCATGTAAAATCACACTGATTCCCGGACCATCTGCGGGCCAGATTTAGAAGGCGATTGGGCCAAATCCGGCCCCCAGGCCTTAGTTTGCCTACACATGATTTAGGTGATTGTTCAAGAGATGGCAATAAACATAAAGTTCGCATCAGTGGGAGAGATGTTTCATTGCCACTCTACTCTTAAGCACAAACAACTATAGTAGTCAGGAAGAGACAACAGTCACCAGCTTGGTAAAACCTACCACCAACAATCAGGCTTCTGGTTTTGGGGTAGCAAGAATCTCTCCAAAAAGTAGCAGTAGATGGATGGCCATGAGCCTCTGGGAAATTCTGACTACAGGCCTCTCAGTAAGTGGCAGGCAAGTTTCAGACATGGCATATTTCTATCAGAGAAAAAAAGTAAAAACAAACAGAAATATCATATAACCTCCACCTAGGAGGAAATTATTGTATGTGAGATTCCTGGAATTAGTGCATTAAGGTAAAGGTAAAGGTACCCCTGCCCGTACGGGCCAGTCTTGCCAGACTAGGGTTGTGCGCCCATCTCACTCAAGAGGCCGGGGGCCAGCGCTGTCCGGAGACACTTCTGGGTCAAGTGGCCAGCATGACATCACTGCTCTGGCGAGCCAGAGCTGCACACGGAAACGCCGTTTACCTTCCCGCTTGTAAGCGGTCCCTATTTATCTACTTGCACCCGCGGGTGTTTCGAACTGCTAGGTTGGCAGGCAATTAGTGCATTACCCAGCCCCGATGGCCACCACTGCCTCAGGCAGTTGTCTCTCTCTGTCTAATGGTAGGGCTGGCTTGGCTTACATTCCCAAGGCTACTCAGGGTTCCACGTGGCTGCTATCAACATAAAATCTTTAATTTTATTTACATTATATTTTACTTTAATTACATCCATGCACTTAAATGTCTTGTCAAGCTTGACCAATCCCTCTGCCTGTCCTGGAGCAAGGTCAAAAAATGTGTTGATCCAGAAATGGGGTTTTGTAGCAATCCTATCCATTTTGCCAACTTTTGACAGAGGACCCCATTTGTATTTTATAAATATCCTGTCCTGTTGTATTTCAGAAGATTTACCATGTTTCATCATGGTTCGAACAGTGCTTAGTGCTTTCTGTGCACTCATCATTACATGAGCTTTTCTACTTCAAAAACAAAACACAAAAATGGTGAAAAACCAAGCTTCTTGTCTCATTCTTTAGGATCTTAAGAGATTTATTAGAATCCTTGCAAGTACCCAAGAGCCAAACAAAAATGACCAGATGTTGTCCACTCCACTGAGATCATTAGTAGCCAGGAGTTGAATGAAGTGCAAGCTATCCCTGTTTATTATTCTTTGCTTCCCCCTTCTGGAAACTGATAGTGCCTGACTTTGTCATCTGCACTGATAGTTCGTAACTAGTCTTCCTGCAAGTTTTGTCAGTGGTAGTTGTTCTGTTTCAAAAATACAAACCTTTCTGGAACACACCCATTGTCTTACATGGATACCTCCGATCAACAGTGCTAGTGCAATATTCAGCTACTGATGATTTATTATTGTGCTATGGAGGCTGATCCAGTAATGGCTAAAACCATTATTCATGCATCTGGGATGACTAAACTGTAGTTCTCCGTATCCTATTGGACTACATCATCATTAACCATTGGCTGCGGTGGCTGGGGCTGATGGGAGTCCAACAACATCGCAGCCATATTTGCTATGTACAGTCATACCTCATGTAACAGACGCCTCAGGTTACGTGTTTTCGGGTTGCGGACCGCGGGAAACCCGGAAATACCAGAATGGGTTACTTCTGGGTTTCGCCGCTCACGCATGCGCAGAAGCCCTAAATCACACAGGCTCCTGCGCAGACGCGGCACTTCAGGATACGAATGCTGCGGGTTGTAGACGTGCCTCTGTCACAGATTACATCCACAACCCGAGGTTCCACTGTATATGATTTACAATGCACATGCATACAATTTCACTATAATTCCTTTAAATTGAAGGACTTTTTGGTATCTTTAGCCATTCTAAGCTGAGATAGGATGGGACTGTAAGAGTGACTTTTGTATCTGCACTTTCTCATAAATAAACTCTGTGGGCCACATTTGCATGAAAACCTACCGGTAAATCAAAAATCCTGACTTAATGAGCCAGAGATTGTCCAAATGGCATGGAGCCCCTTTAGCGCTATAAAGCAGCTGAAGAAGGCAAGATTCAGCACTTAACCATAATTCCCTACTATGTATGGACCCAGAAACTATGGCTAATGTCTTCAAAACAAGTTGAGATATTAAGCCCATTTCAAACCATGGCTTCATAGCCTGGATTTTGTTTTAAGGTAATTAGTCATAGTTTCTGGAATGCACACATACAGTACCCTGTACTTAAGTGCTGAATCCTGGTTTGTTCAGCTGCCCACATGAAGTGAGAAATGGAGGAATTACCCTTGAACTTGACACCATTCCAATATGCTCTGTTTCGAATGAACCCAATTAAGGTGTTCACACTAGTTTTTAAAGCCCAAATGACTTAAGCCCCAAATATCTGAGAGACTACTTCCTTCCCTACTGATCCTCTCAGGTGTTATGCTCTTCATAGTTCCACCAGCCACACAAATTTGGGTTGGTGGTGACCTGGGAAAGGTCCCTCCTCACAGAGGTGTGTCTAGTACATTTTCACTATACAGTTTTTGTTGAATGCTGAAGACATGCCTCTTCATCCTTGCCTTTGACAACTGAGATGTGAGGGTTTTTCAGGACCCACCCTACTCTTGTGACTGAAACTCATTTTAACTGTTTTTAATATTGAAATTGTGGCAACCCATCCTGGGGCCCACAGGTGAAAGGCAGGTAACAAGTGTGAGTAATAATAACTGCAATTATATTGTCATTGTATTTGCAGTTCTAATTCTGTTTAAGAGTGTTATATAATTTTATTTGGGGGGGGGGGAATAGTGTTTGTATGTGAAAAAACTGTTAGCTTTTCAAGCCTACTCACATGCCACATCATGACAACTAACATTCATGCTTTTAAAAAAGAAATCTAAGTTTTGCCCTTGGGCTAGATCTGATATTTAATTCTCAGTCTTCCTAATACCCCCCCACCCCCACCCCGTATTTCAGTCTAATTAAAACAACACATGAATGTTTAATTTGATTTTTAGCTAAGTAGTTCTGACACTAGAATCCACCCCTAGAAATATGTTGCTTCCAGTCTGCTAATAAACATCAGAAAATTTATCAAAATAAGGGCTGTGTTTCACTTTGGACCCAATTAACGCACAGTGTAATGGAATACATACATCACAGCCAGCACATTTAAAAACAACGTTATTTCTGGTTGTGTGCTTGACCTTGTGCTCATTTTAATAAATGGCATATGTATGACCTTGAGACCTAATCTGCAGCAAACATATTCTCAAATCTGATTTCACAAAGAACACATGGAAAGTGGAACATCAATATTAAGGGACATTTTTTACTCGGAATGTAATGGGGAAGCATCAGTAATTATGGTATAGGATGTGTATGAAGACTTTGTGAGAGAATAGTTCATTAACAGAGGCAGTTATCCAGACAAGCAAAGGGGGGAGGGAGATATTTGAAGAAATTCAAGGAGCAGATTCTAAGAGCTGGAGCACCTGTCAGTTTCAGTTCTCCTGTTTTTCATTTTTCTGTTCTCAAATTCAGTATTCCACATTTTGCAGCAAATTCATCAGCATTTTAGTGTGAATTTTTCCTAATAGAAATAACACATTTTATATACACATAATTTTATGTGGACACATTTTTGCACACAGTTTCCCCTAATTAATATACATATTAATTTACACTAATATATTTTTACAAACGCTTCCCTTAATATATGCATTTTTTTGTAAACTTTGGCTGCTTGGAGAACTACATCGCAAAATTCAGATAAGTGCAGATTTTGAAGGATAGCTGTGTTTCATTCTGTCTGCTTCAGCTTTTAATGTGTACTGAATTGAATTTCTCCTCAAGCCCTACTAGTCAGTAGAACAAGCCCATCAAAGGCAGCATCCAGATGAGACTCTAACATAATTAAGACTTAAATTTGAAAGGGGGTACGGCATTTTTAAAACTGCACCGTACGAGGAGAAGGAAAGCCAATAAGCTTCTCCCAAGGAAACCTACAGTACAACAACAGACATGAAATCATTGATGCAAGCTGCGAGGGTTGAGAAAGGAGATATAGCAAGGAAAAAGCCCAAACAAACGACTTGCTGGATAACAAAACTGTTTTTGTCATTCTGTGGGAGACTGCCTGCTGCACGAAACAGGGATGCTCAGATTTAATTTTTAGATGTTTGAGAATGTATGTGGTGATTTGTGAGGCCCAGTGTTTTGTTGTAAACATCTCCATGCCTGTGGAAAGCTGACTGTCGGCCTAAATCTTTCCCTGATGTGCTGTTTAGAATGGTGTGCTGTTGTTTTAAACATGAGGAGGCATTCAAACGTATGAAGCATTTCATTCCCAGGAGGGAAATACCATGCAACTTTTATTTTTCTGAATGCCTAATTCAGCTGTCGTTTTCAGTAATTACTATAGGAATGAACAACAATATGATCAAACTTGCCTGGTATGGGTGAATGAGATAAAGCTTTTATTTTTACACTTGCATGCCACTCTTCCTCCAGGGAGTTCAGAATAACTTGCCTTTAGTTCTCAGAAGGCCTCCTATCTAATCTGCTTAATTTAAGCCATAGAACAGTGTTTTGTGTACACTTAAAGGAGTACACTTGATGTATCCCATCCAGAAATGCTATGTTAACTGAATGCTATAGAACAGACATGTCCAACGCATCCATCGCGATCGACGGGTAGATCCTGTGATGAATTCTGGTTGATCGCCACCCGCCCTCCGCTGGAGATGTTGGGAGAGGCTATTTTGATGCTGTGGGCGTGCCCACACCTGCCCACCTGCCCTGCACCCATTCCTGTCCACTCGGGGGAAGCAGCCAGCACCCGTTCACCCTCCACCCATCCCTCGGTGGTAGATCACTGCCAGTTTTTATATTGGATCGTGGATCACAGTCAACCTCAAGTTGGACATGCCTGCTATAGAACTTTTAATGTATGTAAGTCACAAGAAGAGTTTGCCACTCTGGGGAAATTCCTGGAGATCAAACGTCTACATGCAGTTTTATCCCGCTAAATGATAATTAGAATTCACCGACCCAATTCCACCTCCTTCTATTTGCCTTTAAACAGCAAATCCAGAGTGGGGAGTGGGGGGGGGGTCTTCCTAGACAACCACTCATTCTCTGGGGCCATTTCTGTCATCCTCCTAAGCTTGTCATGTGACATCACATGGTGCACCGAGGCCCACTGGGGCCTGCCATGCTGTGTGATGTCATGCACATGCTGCACCAGGTTGCACCGCACCATGTGATGTCATGGGTGTAACATCATGGATGTGGGGCAGAACCTGGCACATCAGCCTGTGAGGAATCCTCAGTGAATCTTACCTTTCTTTTCCTAGCTTCCTTTCCTTAAGTTCCCCCCTTCTGACTTTATTGGAGATTAATATGGTGGAATATTTCTGATTTAGTTCATTGTTTCCCCTCTCCTTCTGCCCCCGCCTCTCTCACACACACTTGCTCACATTCAGACACCTCATTCCAATACAGCAACAATTTCTGTCAGGCTAAATTTAGACTACTTCTTCTACTCAGGAAAAATAAATTAATCAAAAATTAGTACTACTTTGTTCAAGGAGATGTGGTGCGTCAAAATTAATTTTCTGCTTTTATTATGGCAAATGATTTTTTTTTAAAAAGGTTGGGGAGGAAAGGAAGAAGCTGAAAGGATAAATATATTGTTGCAGAGAGAATGCTTTTATATAGATTATAGTACTCAATCCACTGTAATGCTTTATTAAAGTTATTTATAGACATTTCGCATTTCTCTGAAATGTCACTCTCCAAGGGTCATGGAATGTATGAGCTTTCTTTTCACCTGCTTCTGATGAAAATGGCCACTTTCAATCTCTTTGGATTAATAAAATATGCCTTTTTTATTTATGAAAACTGTAATATACATTAACCCAGAAAAAATGTTTGCAGTTCAAAGGTTCTCCATTAGTAGCCCTGGAAATTGCCATTTTTTTGTTGGCCTACTGCTCTGTAGCGATGTGTTTAGTAGGTGGTGGTAGATAAATTGGTCAATTGGCCACACTGGCTGGTAGATGTGTTAGGAGTTATGATGTAGCTGAGGTTTGGTGATCACCCTTCAGCACCTTCAGACCTGAAACCTGCCTTCAAGGTCTGTGGAATTTGATTGATGGCGAGGGGGTGCCTTTGGGGCCAACCTGTAACAAGCGCCTGGAGTTCTGGGACCCCAAGCGGGACTGGAGCAGAAAGAACTCCCTTCTTTCCTGAAAGTGTGGGGCTTAAGGGAATGAGTAGAAGACCTGGCCCTTGACAGGGTTGGTTCAACCTCTGTGTGGTTCTTAGTTAGATCCCACACTTTGTTCCCTTTATGCAAATCGTTTTGGGGTTTAACTGTTTAAATAAGTGTGGCCCAGCTCACTCAGCCTTTTGCATCTTGCTGCTTGTGGTCGCAAACAAGGCACCCATATCATCCATACCTTGTCAAACCATGGCTGCTAGCCTCAAACATCATAGGAGAGTTCTAGAAGATAAAGAAGGGGAACAAAAATAATCAAACATCACTGCCTTTAACACATTTAAATGGGTGTCATTCCATGGTGGGTGATGCTGATGGAATTCTAGCCATTTCAAGTGCACTAGCATAATCCCCTAACATTGAGAGGCTGTGCTGGTGTAGTTGAGATTACACGGATGCAAAGTCGCTCACACAGAGGACTACTCACAGGGAATGGTGCCCAAATGCTGCCACTTTGAAGTAGTTTTCTTGCTCCTATTCTGACGTATGAATCTACCAGCTCCACCTGGTACGCAGGCTAAGACCCTACCTGCCCGTGGATTGTCTTGCCAGAGTGGAGCATGCTCTAGTTATCTCCCGCTTGGACTACTGCAATGCGCTCTACGTGGGGCTACCTTTGAAGGTGACCTGGAAAATGCAATTAATCCAGAATGCGGCAGTTAGACTGGAGACTGAGAGTGGCTGCCGGGACCACATAACACCGGTCCTGAGAGATCTACATTGGCTCCCAGTATGTTTCCAAGCACAATTCAAAGTGTTGGTTCTGACCTTTAAAGCCCTATACGGCCTCGGTCCTGTATACCTGAAGGATCGTCTCCACCCCCATCATTCAGCCCGGACACTGAGATCCAGTGCCGAGGGCCTTTTGGCGGTTCCCTCATTGCGAGAAGTGAGGTTACAGGGAACCAGACAGAGGGCCTTCTTAGTAGTGGCGCCCACCCTGTGGAACACCCTTCCTTCAGATGTGAAGGAAATAAGCAGCTACCCTATCTTTAAAAGACATCTGAAGGCAGCCCTGTTCAGAGAAGTTTTTAATATTTAATGCTGTACTGTTTTTAACACTTGATTGGGAGCTGCCCAGAGTGGCTGGGGAAACTCAGCCAGATGGGTGAGGTATAAATAATAAATTATTATTATTATTATGAATTGCACCTCGAATCTATTTCTGTAGTTTTTATGAAGCTAGTTTTATGATGCTAGTCCTTACAGCCTCTCCTTGTGAGAGCTCTACATCTTTCATTCAGGAGCTTCATTGATATGAGGAAGCAAATCAAGACAGGTAGCTAGTTCTCCCCGTCTTTCTTATGTTTTACAGATGCATGAACTCTTTTTGTGTGTATCCAGATATTTAGAAATAAGAAGTGACGCCTAGATCTCAACCTGTGCGCAGACTGAGATGTTCTGAAAGGACTGATTTGGATGTTCAAAAGAAGCTGGGATTTAGAGTTGTGAGTCAGTCATGCTGTTAAATTAATTCTTCAAATGTGATGATCAAAGCGGAAAATTGTAAATATCAGTTGCTATGTTAGAACTTATAACAAGAAAGAATATTATGGTTGTTCAGCTGTCATGCCATCATAGTTGTCAGACTCTTTTTGAGGGGAGAATGAAGTTTTAATTGTTTAATGGTGTTGCTGCTGGGTTTCATTTCCCCCCTTCTCTTTAAAATTTTGTAAGATTTTTTTAAAAAATGGAATTGTTTGTGAGGAAATCCATGTACATGTGAGCTTCATGTGCTGCTGGCTAGAGCATCCTGTTAGGCTGTTGTGGCAATTTCATTTATTACCACAGCTGCATAGTTGCCTCAGGAAATGCAGCCATTTATGGCAATGCCATGCAGCTGTTACAACGTACAGAAGTCTTTTTGGAGGCTACTAACATTGGCACAGACACTTCCTATGAGACAAAGTCAAGCCTCACGTGCTGATTAATATGTCCTGCAGGTGACAAGTGCAAGTGGTTTTTGAAACCCTTGCTGCTTCTAAATTAGCCTAAATTCATTTCTGGGCTAAAATCTGGCCACAGGTGAGATCATGTGTTTCTGCTTCTCATGTTATGATAAATCCAATTGTGTGCAAATAGGCTAGTCAGCACCCAGGAGCTTTCAGCCAATGTCCTCTTCCCCAGTGTAATTCATTGTTCAAAGTGCTTCCTTATTTGCTTCCGTGGTGCTGAACTGGTACTGAAAAAGACTGGCTCGTTGCTACCCCCCTCAGTTTTAGTGTCTGCCTGAATTTAAGGTCAAAGCACCCTTTGCAGTTTGCAGTGTGTGGGGATGTTCCAGAAGCTGAAGCTGTAAACATTAATTAAATCGGTCAGTGCCACCTTTGAGACTGAAGCACAACTATCACTGGCAACTCTCTGGTCCTCCTCCATATACAATATAAATCCTACAAATAAAAAGTTCTAAGAGGAAGAAAAGCCTTGTCAGGCATATTCCTATTAATCCCATTAGGTGGAGCTATTAGATAAGTCAATCAAGGGAGGAAACTCCTACAGTCTAGAAAAATACTGTGTTTTCCTTTCAAAGATGATTCCCTTGCAATGCCATCTCTAGAAAACTTAATTTGATACGACTCCTATCTCTTTCCCATTGCCAGTTTTTCATTAGATTAATATAAAGTTACGAGGGAGCCACACTATAAAGGAGCCATTCGTGTCTCCATTTTGGGAAAGATAACCACGGAAACAGCAGACCAGCTCTCATAAAAAATTCAGAAGCAAAAGAGTCAAAATAACCTTTGGCGAAAGAAAGAAAGATTATACAAACATGCCATAAGGTTATTAAAGTCATTCATATCAAGTGGGAAATTTCCGCTTTCAAATCATGCAGGGAAAACATCAAAGTAATATCTCTAAGTTATCTCATCTAATGCGGTAAGAAGACATTTTTAGGGCACAAAATTGGAATCAGGTGCCCAATTATCTCACAGGAAAAGCGAATACAGAACAGCTGTTTATCTTGTCATGTAATAAGTAAAACTAAGGGAACTCTCTGTGAAATTAATATAGGTTATAAAATGAGTCAATTATTATATTTTTGCAGAAAACACCTGGAAATTTCTGTGTTATTTGATGGGACTATGGCCAGCAACAGCGTTATATAAAAACAACAGACAATTTGATGTACAAAAAAATCAATTGTAACTAAGGATATCAGGCTGGGCATTTCTTATGTTCCACATGTACAACATGAGACTGTTAATCTCAAGGTCGTGGGTTCAAGCCCCATGTTGGGCAAAAGAGCCCTTCATTGTAGGGGATTGGACTAGTTGATCCTTGTGGTCTCTTCCAACTCTACAATTCCATGATTCTGTGTAAGGCCTGACCTTCTTAGCAAGAGACCATTAACACTAGACAATACACTGGAATGTTTGGCCCCATTGAGGTCAATAGAATATCTTCCCAGGTAAGGGTATATAGGATTTAAGACTGAGTGTCTAGCACAAGTGAATAGGGAGAGCAGTCACAGGACCAGAAAGATTCTGTTGTTATGTCACCACACTCAGGACCAAATTTAGGTTTGTTGAGGCCCTAAGCTACTGAAGGTAATGGGGCCCTTTATATGCCCAGCTGTCCTTTGTCGACAACAAATTGTCGCTGTTTTTTATGCTATATGGTAATTTATGGACCTAATAGGTATCTAAAACCATCTGCACATAACAAAAGATGTATTTTATCAACACAATTGTTGAACTGCAATGCTATTAAGAAGAAGTATATTAATAGTGAAAAAATTATTAAGCTCTAACTTAAAATGATTGGGGACCCATTACTTACATCTTAGGAGCCTACACAACACAAAACACTGTTGCTGTATGTAGGTTTTATTTTAATTATATTTTATCTTATATTTTGGAAATGTACATCCAGTTGTTATTTTTTCCTTTAGGTTTTTTTTTGGGGGGGGGGGCAAGAGAGCAGGACCCTAAGCTATAGTTTGTTTAGCTTATATGTAAATCCGGCACTGACCACACTATAACCAGACGGGGACAGACAGATGGAAAGGCTTTCTTCTGTTTTAGCGCACGCGCGCACACACACACACACACACACACACCGCTTCTTCTCCATCTCCTCCAGAGTTTGCCATCTGGGGTACGAGCCTGAAGGAGAGAACGACAGTTCTCATGGTCATGGCAATTCTAGCTTCTGAAACTGTCCACTAGTATGGAATACCGGGTATGCAGTGCATCTTCTGTGCAGGAAATGAAAGATCATATTGGTTGGGGAAACATCACAGGGGCAAGCGCCACAGAGCAATTACTTAACCACCTGCTGCATTGCAATGCCCTTGTTGTAGGGATGTGTCATTTCCCCAGCACTCAGTCTGTAAGAATTAGTTGCCAGGGAAATCTTCCCCTTCTCTTCTCTACCCCAGCATAGCTGTCAACTTTCTCCTTTTCTTGCGAGGAATCCTATTCGGAATAAGGGAATTTCCCTTAAAAAAGGGAAAACGTTGACAGTTATGTACCCCAGCCCCCCAAACTTGCATGTGCTTCCCTTTCTTATTTTTTTATTTATGTACTGTTTCCATGGCTGTGCTTTTCCTCTCTCCAGCTGAAGGGTGTAATTCTATTCTATTTAAGTGTTAAAGTGGATTGCCACATAGACTAGAGAAGTTGGAAGGATCCTGAGCACCACTTCAAAGCTTCCTTGAGCACATGGGACTTACTTGCACGCTTTGACCTAAAGCAGTAGCAATCATCATTTTATTTCTGCCGGGAGGCGACAGCTTTCCCCGGAAGCTTAGCAAACAAACATTTCAGCATGTTTGGTGAAATGGTTGGGCAATGGTTCCTAGAAGATGCTACACCTTGTTTAAAGAGAATGACTAACTTAATTTAATCACTTCAAGTGTGAGAAAAGCCTATTAGTTTTATCTTTGCTGTATGCAAATGTAACACTTTCATAATGGTTCTATTTTCAGCAGAGCTTAGTCTCTCTGGATTTAATTTAGCCTGGGTGAGAAAAATCTGATCACTTCATGACCATTGGTGTAGCTTGTTTGGGAGTGCTTTTGTTCTAATTTTCAATAGGATGAGCATTGCTCCATGTCTGTGATAATGCCTTTTGTGGACATGGATATGTTTAAAATTGCTGTCGTCCATCTGTTCCCTTGTACTCACAGTAAATACAGTCTCGGTTGCTGTGTATTTTTCTCCAGTGTCATAGATGCTATGCTTCTGAATTCCAGTTGCTGTAAATGAGCCAGTGCCAAGTCTGATTGGCTGCTGGAACTGGGCCTGAGCTCATGCCTTGTTTGTAGGCTTCAAAGAGAAGTACAGTTGCTCACTGTGAAAATTGGATGCTGGACTAGATGATCCACTGCCTTGATCCAGGTGAGCTCGTATGTGCTTATGTTCAAAGATTGTAAACCTCCAGGCAAGGCTACTGTCCTCTTTTACCTAATGGCAGAATCAGGTTCTTTTGACTTCTTTTCTTCAACTTTTCCTCCTCTGCAGAAAATATTACTTCCCTAAGGAAGCAAATGTGTGCTGTAATCCCATCCATTGGCACATAAAGGCAAAGGGACCCCTGACCGTTAGGTCCAGTCGCAGATGACTCTGGGGTGTGGCACTCATCTCACTTTACTGGCCAAGGAAGCCGGCATACAGCTTCCGGGTCATGTGGCCAGCATGACTAAGCCACTTCTGGTGAACCAGAGCAGTGCACGGAAATGCCGTTTACCTTCCCACTGGAGCGGTACCTATTTATCTACTTGCACTTCGTGCTTTCAAACTGCTAGGTTGGCAGGAGCAGGGACTGAGCAACGGGAGCTCACCCCGTCGTGGGGATTCGAACCGCCAACCTTCTGATCGGCTGACCTTCTGATCGGCAAGCCCTAGGCTCTGTGGTTTAACCCACAGCACCACTTGCGTCCCCTCCATTGGCACATAAATTATTATTATTATGGAGATGGAAGATGGAGCATGCTTGTTTTCTTCTGCTCCAGTGGGTAGGACCCAAACCCATGGATTCAAGCCACAAGAAAGGAGATTCTGACTAAACATTAAGAGGAACTTTTTGACAGTAAGAGTTGTTAGACAGTGGAATGGACTCCCTCAAAGATAGTGGGCTCTCTTTCCTTGGAGGTTTTTAAGCAGAGGTTGGATCTGTCATGGATGCTTTAGCTGTGATTCCTGCATTGCAGGAAATTAGACTGAATGACTCTTGGGGGTCCCTTCCAACTCTTTGATTCTATGAACAAAATATAGATTGCATGGTGCTCTATAGGTAGAAGCTAGAAGCATTTACATTAAGGTTACCAGACGTCCCCGTTTCCCGGGGACAGTCCCCAGATTTACAAATCAGTCCCCATACAAAATCAATTGAAGTTGGAAAGTGTCCCCGGATTCATTGAAAAAAAATCTGGTAACCTTAATTTACATATAAGTAGCTGTCAGTTGGTTTCCAGTGTAAAGTGTTGTTTATATCAATATTAATCAGATAGAGGCACTTGGTGTCCAGAATGTAACTTTGCTGTTTGGGCTGATCTAGGCACTGTCTGAGGGTAGGGTAACATTTTAAAGGGACTGGTTTTCTTCCTTTGGGTCCAGATGATGAAAATGTCATTGCTATATCTCAGGTAGAGGACAGGCTTTGGGCCATAGGAACTGAAGAAACATTTTTCTCCGTCAGCTAGGAATATGTATGGATGCTATGGAGCCATGCAGATATCTATGGCAATGTCATTGGCCTGAAAGCACAGACTGCCCACAAATGCCTGGAAAGCTTCCCAGTGACTCCAAAGTTGACTTGTCATCTTAATTCAAGCGCCTCTGAATGATTTGCCTATCTACATCATGTCTATTGTCTGTGTTTTTCAGTCACTGAACATGCTCATCTGTTGTTCTGGCACATTCCCAAAGATAAGGGGAAATGAGTGCTCACCCTAAATTAGTGTAACTTTTTGAAAGATTAAAACTTTGCAGCTTCTATTTTTGGGAAATGGATATTTGTTCCTCCTCCATACTCACCTGTGTCCATTCTGATAAAGGCTACTAAATCTTCCTAATTGTTCCCTTGTTGATATGTGTCAGGGACTCAGCGGGAGCGCAGGGAGGAGAGGAGATGGAGAGCGAGGGGGAGCAATCCGAGGGCAGCGTAGGAGAATATGACAGCAGCCCGATAGATTCCATGAGCCTCTCCAGCGAATCGGAAGATTCACAGAAGGGGGCGCCGATGGGCAGGGCAAGGGGCGACCCAAGGGGGACACCCCAGAAGCAAGGGGCCAGCGGGGACTCCCAGAGCAGCAGTTGGAAATCAGGACCAGCTTCCCCACCAGAGCGTAGTGGGGGGGAGGAGTCCCAGGTGTCAGAGCCCACATATGCACCACCAGCGAGAGAAGATGAGTCAGGGTTGACCACTCCTCCATCGGAGAGCGAGTTAACGGTCAAGAGGAAAGTTGCAGGCTGGGCGCGCGCGCCAAGTTCAAAGATACAGGCGAGTGGCACAGAAGGTAGCCCGGATAGGGAACCAGGTCCTAAAGCCCGCCGGAAGGAGGGGCAAGAAGCATCAGAGGAGTCCAGGAAGGATGAGACCCTAGCGGGCAGGAGGGCCCAGAGGAGAAAGGAACTTAGGAAGAGGTGGAGCAAGGCGAGGGTCTTAAACTGGTGTGGAAGGGGAGGAGACTCAGACGGGACTTCGCCGGTCTAAGGTCGAGACGTAGAGCTGCACACTGCGGCTTTAAAATGGAAACTGAGTCTCAATAAAGACTTTTGTACATAACTACAGCCTAGCGTTGGTCCTCTGTGAGCTGGGACCTGGAGGCAGCTCTGACAATATGCTTCTAGCTTCACCATGCTGTAAGTCAAACCTATATGCTTCCCGTATTAAGAAATTAACCTTTCTATATCTTTTGTTGCAGTCTTTTTCTCTCTCAGCCCACATCCCTAGAGCAATATTAAAATAGCCACACTGGGCTAAGTTTCAGAGCTGGCTCAAGCCATACTTTCTCAACCACAATACCCCTCTGCAATATGGGTATGCTAGTGATGACTCTTGTTTGCAGTGTATTTTTTAATGTTTACATACTCAGGGTGGGAAATGATATTATGCATGAAATTAATCTAAGTTAGAAAGCACATGTCTTTTCTGCTACCATTTACTTTTGGGTGGACATGCCATAGCCCAGTCATAAATGTACAAAAATCCTGGATTTCCAATTGTTTTATCTGGTAAAGATCACTTATCTACCAGGGAAGATTAAAAAAAACTTTAAAATACATTTAATTATTATTGGAATGGCATATTAAAGATGAGGAGGTAAAATCAGTAATGATACATTGGGCTAAATATATTGGACATAATATACAGTTAGAAGAATGGGAGATGTTACAGCATGCAGTACACTTAAAGAAAATGTTATGAAAATGATGTATAGGTGGTATTTATCACCAGTTAAACTGGCCAAAACGTATAGAACAAAAAATGAATGTTGGAAATGTAAGGAAAAGGAAGGTACTTTTTTCCATATGTGGTGGACATGTAAAGAGGTAAAAGCTTTCTGAGAAATGATATATAAAATGAGCTAAAGAAAATGTTTAAAAATACTTTTGTTTAAAAACCAGAAGCTTTTTTAGAAAGATACCGAGACAAGAGAAAAAAATTGTTCTTATATGCAACAACTGCGGCAAGAATTTTGTTAGCCCAAAGATGGAAACAACAGGAGCTACCAACAAAAGAAGAGTGCCAGATGAAGTTGATGGACTTTGCAGAACTGGCAAAACTGATGGGAAGAATCCAGAACCAGCGAGACCGACCATTCCAAAAGGACTGGAACAAATTTATATTATATTTAAAAGATAACTGTAAGCAATTAACATCATTAGCAGGGTTATCTGAAGATTTGTAAGATGAAACTGCTACCTATTCAGGTTGAGTAATACAATATTTTAGGTAACGACATAACAAGGATAGGAAACAAAGTGAAATGTAAAGATGCAAAGTTTAATTTTGTAAACCATCAGATGGAAAGGAGGGAAGTCTTTAGGCTCAGATGAGCCAAAGAGATAAAATAAGAGTATATGATGTTATGTAATGTGATTATATGTAAAACCAATAAAAATCATTTTTTAAAACAACTTAAAAATAAGGCAAGGAGCTGTTTCAAAGTAAACCAAATAGTACCAATGGTCTGTATTTGGAGAAAAAATTAATGAAAATTAGTGGCCAGGGGTGCCAACTTGAATAAAATATTGGGCAAGCCCAGGTAAGCCTCACCTGGCATAATCAATCACAAGACGTGGCACATATACACTATTTGAATGGCAATGCCCCCAACTTGAGGAGCCACAACCCCCTCAGATATATGCACTAGAAAGTCCTCTATTTTTGGGAACCAGAAATCCTCTTCTCTGGACAAGGGGCTTCCTGAGTCATTTTGAGCTATTTTAGGGTGTTTCTTTGGACTTGTAGGACTCCAAATCTCTCTACAGCACTCATCAATCACATCTCTGACTAAACTGAAAGGTGTGAGCTAAACTGGCTGAACTGAATGGTGTCAGCAGCAGTTGCTTTGAGTGGTGCTGTTTATTCTGCGAGGACTAGAGACGTACTTTTTAAAAACATGAAAGCTCATGGTTTGGGGGGTCCAACTGGAACTGGGCCCAGTGCAGCAGTACCCACTGCACCCCCTTTCAGCTGCCCTGTTTCTACTATTTGAACATATGTATTAGCAAAACAAACCAACAAAAAAAAACAACCAAGCATTATGAGTATAGATAACTCTGTGCACATGAGTTGTATATACACAAGGGCAAGCATCTCAAGAAGTACTAAAAATACATTGAATGGCAACGTTCCAATTTTCAGCATGTCTTCATGTAGTGCTGGGGTGAAAGTGGTATCAGGTGGAAAGAAGCCCTAGTTGGTAGAATAGGAAAAAAGAACTGTTTTTTGGAAGTCTTATTATCTTACATATTCCATGAATGAGCTCTCACAAGTCCAAGCAAAGTAGTAAAAGTGGCATACTTTGGAATTACTGCTGTAGCCCTGGCAACTGACCTAACTGTCCTAAATTCTGCTGTATATTACACTTCAGCCTCTACAGGTCTTATCTGGAATAAAACTTTGAATCATGCTGAGTCAAAAGCCCAGGCTGCATTCCCTTAATACTCTGATATAACAGATTACAGAATGTTACCAAGGGTTAGCATGAAGAAAACTGGAGAGCAATGAGATGTTACTGCTCTTATCTCGCTCTTCCTCATGTAAGCATGTGGCAAAATGTCCCCAGCAAAGTGCTGTAGAAATGATTTGCGAGTTTCGGGTCTCCAACTTGAAATACTTGAGAACCAACAGTTCATGCCTGTTGTATTGTGGGGGCGGGGGCGGGGGCGGGGGCGGGGACGAATCCCTCTTATGTAAGATACACCACATCCCTAACTACAGCTTTATCTTTTAAAAAATAATGCAAGAAATTTCTATCCTATACCAGTTTTATACTGGTGGTATATGACCTCACAAAAAGTAGGTACTGTTTACCAATTGAGTAAAAGGTAAGGGTAAGGGACCCCTGGATGTTTAAGTCCAGTCAAATTAGACTATAGGGTGCGGTACTCATCTCGCTTTCGGGCCAAGGGAGCTGGTGTTTGTCCGCAGACAGCTTTTCGGGTCATGTGGCCAGCATGACTAAATCGCTTCTGGCTCAACGGAACACCGTGACAGAAACCAGGGCACATGGAAATGCCATATACCTTCCCGCCACAGTGGTACCTATTTATCTATTTGCACTGGCGTGCTTTCGAATTGCTAGGTGGGCAGCAGCTTGGACAAAGCAATGGGAGCTCACCCCGTTGTGGTAATTCTAACTGCCGACCTTATGACTGGCAAGCTCAAAAGGCTCAGTGGTTTAGACCACAGTGCCATGTGCACCCCACCAATCCAGTAACAAAACCAATTGGAGAGGGTGTGTTGTGGTAGGCACTTACTGCCATATGCGGTGGGGCTGTGACGTGGTTGGTTCATTTTGGAGTATGTATAACAAGGGACATGAAGTCAGTACTTTATCTACTTTCAAGGGAGACAGTCCAAGTTTGGTGTACAAAGTTTTGATTATGTACTTGTCAACAGCAGGAAGGTTAGCAACAGCAGAGGAGTGGGAAAACCTTTTATTTCAATACAAATGTAGAGATAACAGGTTCAAAAGTTAGCATTATTAGAGAAACAGATGGTGTAATTTTGAAAAGCTAAAGGACATCCAAACATGGATGAGTTTGAAGGAATATGGTATATGCTTTTATTGCATTTACAAATGGGATAACTGCACTTTCCCACATTGTGATGAGACATCTTTCAAGACCTCAGACATGTATACTAGAAAATGTGTCTGTAAAAGAGAAGTGGAAAATTCTTTATTTGCTTTTGGGCCCGCTTCCTTCTGTTGGCTTGGGATCTGTGATATTTGGTGATATTCATTTCATGTGAAAGTCTACTTTGCACTATTTGTAGTGAAAAATCAATGAAAATGAACATCCCAAACTGAGCCAGCTTCATGGTTTTGTTGTTGACTTTTAAAGTCCTATACAATTTGGGGTCATGATATGTATCAAACCGCCTCCATTGTACAGACTAAGCTGATCTTTAAGAATGTGGTCATTCCACAACCAGCACAGTACCACTTCATGACATGAAAGCAGTTCTTCTTGGTGAAAGCACCCACTCTCTGAAATACCATCCTTTGGATAATTTGTGAGATGGAGATGGTAATGGCCATAAAACCCCCTTAGAAATGCATACATATACCAAGCTTTCATGGTCTTTAATTTTGTTTGTTTATATACTTCATTTCATTTGTGATACACATTTGCATTTTCTTTTTGCCTAGTTCTCAGGAAATTTTATTGGGAGTTGTTGTTTTTATGTATACCATTTAGATATTTTTGTTAAACTAAATGGTACAAAAATCTAAATAAATAGATAGCTTGAGGACCTCCTTGGTATACATTCTGCTTCTATGTGGCAACTGATTGCAGCGATGATGAAGAACACAGAAAAAATAATCACCATCATAACTATACTGATGATAATAACAACAACGGTGTCGATAACTACTATAAGAATGTAGAAGAATGCATATTTGCATTTATAAATGCAACTGTATTCAAAAAGACTGCTTAGGCTAAGGAGAGAAGCAAGTCTATTAAAAGGCTAAATTTAAAAGTTTTACAAAGTCATCTGAAAATAAAACTTAAAGAAATGTTGTGATAATAATAATAATAATAATAAATTTTATTTATATCCCGCCCTCCCCAGCCGAAGCCGGGCTCAGGGCGGCTAACAACATTAAAACAGTATAACATTAACATTGTGGGGAGATAATACCCAGAGAATTAATACCGACAATGTACTATTTCAGGAACTAAGAGTCTATGGTGATAGTGGATTATAAGAAATGTATTTTACCTTTAATACCAGTTCTGTGTAGACTCAGAGACAGAAAAGATTCATTGAGTTGTTTTGTCTGTGTTCCTGACTGTGCGAGAGTATGACTTCATTAACTTAAAAGGTCATTTTTCTAGGCGCTTTTGGAAGAAACTGATTTTCTGGATCCATTTCAATTGTGGTTTAGGCCTGGTTTTGGCACAGAAACTGCTTTGGTTGCCCTGTATGGTGACCTCTGTTGAGAGAGAGACAAGGGAGACATGTCCCTGTTAATTCTTCTCGACCTCTCAGTGGCTTTCAATACCACCGACCATGGTATCCTTCTGGAGCAACTGTCCAAACTAGGGGTGGGTGGCATCACTTTGCTGTGGTTCCAGCCCTACTTAGGTGGTCATTCCCCGAGGATGTTGCTTGGGGAATGCTTTTTAGCTCCCAGGAACCTTCAGTCTGGGGTTCCGCAAGGCTCAGTCCTATCCCCCATGTTTAACATCTACATGAAACCACTGGGTGGGGTTATCCAGAGGTTTGGAGTACATTGTCAGCAGTATGCTGATGACACCCAGCTCTATTTCTCCTTTACATCTGCAGGTGAGGCAATGGAAGTGCTGGACCTTTGTTTTGCCTTGGTAATGGACTGGATGAGAGCCAACAGACTGAAGCTGAATCCAGATAAGACTGAGGCACTGTTAGTGGGTGGTTCCCTAGACCAGATGGGTGGGAGGTCACCTGCTCTTGATGGGCTTACACTTCCTTTGAAGGAGCAGGTTTGTAGCTTGGGGTTACTCCTGGATCCTTTGCGGTCACTCAAGGCTCAGGTGGCCTCAGTGGCCTGGAGTGCCTTCCATCAGGAACTTTATTTAAAATTTTGAATTCCTAATTCCCTTGTAGGTTCTGACTTCTAAAAACATTTCCCTTTTTAAGAAGACCTTTAAAATTCCCTTCTCAGTTTTTGTCACCTTAGGTTACGATTGGTTAGAGTATGGTGCTGATAGTGCCAAGGTTGCAGGTTCGATTCCCTGCATTGCAGGAGTTTGGACAAGATGCTCCTCAGGGTTGCTTCCAACTCTACAATTCTATGATTTCAGAATATAGGCAGGTGGATTACATTTAGAGCAGAGAAACACCTTTTGTCATAAATGAGAAGAAAAGCAAACAACTTAAAACATCCAGCCCCTATACTGGACAAAATGAATGTATACCAACTTATCTGACAGCATGCATGCAGGATCAATATGTCATTTAGTTTGTTTTCCATTCAGCCTGATACAGATATACACATTTTCTTTTATTCGTTTAAACCATTATTCATGGCTCTTGACAAATTTGTCATTTTTGACTATGTATTGCTCATATTTTCTAGTCATGTGGTATATACAGTGATACATCAGAAAAACTGACATTCCGGCTCTTTCCCCCCCTCTATATATGTAGAGCAAAAATGTCACTGTGAAGCAAGATGTATTTTATGAATAAAATATATGCCACAGACATTGCATTCTTGTCTCCCATCTGTGTGGTTCTCTCTTTCAGAGCTGAAACATAATGTTTTAATCTTTAGTTTCATACAGTGTATTCACACCACAGAATATCAGGATTTATATCCCTTTACCATATATTGATATTGTGTTTGATCTTTATTTATGTTATCCTGACCTGGCTGACCTCAGAAGTTTCTAGTCTTGCTTCGTGGGATGCTGGATGTTTCTGTCAAACACACAAAGTATTGTCTGTTATCATCAATGTGTAGCTTAGTTGAGGATACTAACTGCTAAAGTGAAATTATTCTAGCTGTCCTTGCAAAAACCATTGTTGTAAAGGAAGCAAAAGCTTGTTGTTTTGTCCTGCACTGGTCAAAGATATCTGGGAGGGGATGGGGGAGGTGACCTGAAACAGATTGACTTCCCTAAAATTAGTTTTTTCAGCTAGTTCATTGCTTTATTTTCCTATTCTCTACAAAAAGTCATCAGAATGAATCCAATCAGGCTTTATTTATGACAGCTAGTGTCTCTGTCTTTAGATCTGTCTGCATGTGGATGATTCCATAAGTAGGGAATCTGGTAGTGCATTGGCACCCCTGAACCCCAGACCACAAGCAAATGAGCCTTTTCCAACTTAACACAGGTAAAGCTCTACTCTTATGCACACTTACCAACGGATGCAAAATAATAGGGACCCCCAAATAAATATGAATAGGTCCAGGCTGCACAAAAACTGGTATTTGGTACTTCTTCAGCCCACGCCTCAGAATAACAGATATGCACCATACTGAGATTTCTGTAACTGCTCCATACAGTGCCTGTTATAAGGTGATAGATAACCTGTATTGCAGCAGGTTTACTATGTGCTTTGTGGAGTATGTTTTGGGGCTTTTGTGCTGGTGCAGAGGAAATCTCAACTACAACCCAAAATGTCTTATTTACCTACTACATATTGCCTGCCTCTTAGGTACAAAAGAAGGTGGCAGCCCTAATACCTAGACTGGGCCTTTGCAGGATTAGATTTCATGGCTTTCCAATGAAGCTGCATTGAAGAAAGTTAACGGAGGAGATAGACTGTGGGTTTTTTTGGTTTGTTTGTTTTTTAAAAAATGTTTTTATTCAATACTTTCTTGGGTACATCCAGAGCCTCTGTTTTCAAGCCACAGAATCCTTCAAACAAGTCAGTCAGGCTCAGAGTGGGACGTTACTATTCTAGGCAATATGGGGTTGGAGGGAAAGAAAAGTGGGAAGAGAGGGGGAAGGAAAAGGGGAAGACATTAACATTTCATTCATTGAAATAGTATGTGAGCTTTTGTGTCAGAGTCAGGTAAACAGGTATTTTATTTTTGTTGGCGATGGGAGAGACTAGAGGGCCCAGGAGGCGGTGGGTTGAAGCCATGCCCAGGCTTTGTCTGTGGTGTTTGAGCGGGATCCACGATGGCTGTTCACACATGCAGGGAGCAGTGCTTTTTTCTTTCCTGCTCATATTGAAATACTGCCCCTTAATGAGGTCAAACTTAGGTGCACAAAACGTTTAGGGGCATGCGTCCCCCCAGGAAAAAAGCACTGCTAGGGAGCCATTCTCTGCCGCAGTCAACATGTGGCGACTGTGTGTGCGCGCGCGCGCCTAAACTCCACTTGCACGCCCGCTCCGCATAAGTGGCAGCCTGTCTGTCTCTTCTCGGCGGTCGGAGGTGGTGCCCTTTTTGCCTGCCACTCACCCGAGCGTGAACCCCCGGTTCTGCCCCCATAGAGGAGAGGACAGGACTCTCCACATCTAGTTTGGGAGACCTCAGGCTTCTCAGAGGAGACCTCAGTTAAGCAGGAGGTGGGGGGGCATGTCCTTTACAACCCCCCCCCTTCCCTCACATCCTCAGCATTTCATACTCCCTTGTAATTACAGTCACAGCACACACACACACACAGAGTCAATGACAGCCGAGGTTTCCCCGGCTACACTGGCGGTATGAGGGAGAGGAAGGACTAGACGAGGCGCGAGGGGCGGGCGGGCGGGCGAGTGGGCAGGAGGCGGGAAAAAGAGCGAAGGCGCGCTGCTGGGCGGAATACTAATCAGGCGGGTCTCGCGTCTGCGGCGAGCCGGCTGCCTCCGCTGCAGAAGCGCGCACAGACGCACTCGGACAAGCGCAGGCGGGGAGCACCGCGGCGGGGCGGCCAGAAGGAACTTCCAGGCGCGCGCCCTCCGCCGCTCGCGCCTCCGAGCCGCCCGCTTTCTGGCGCTGCCCTTTCATGGCTTTCCTCACGGAGCTTCCCAGGAGGAGCCTGGCTTTCCCCACCTGTCCCCATCACCACCTGAGGGCTGTCGCCTCGCCGCCGCCCAACTTTGAAGGCGCTCGCTCGGCAGCAACAGCAGCCGGCGCCCCGCGGCGCGCCGCCTCACCTCAGCCCGCCTCTGACTGAAAGGGAAGGCGACGCGCGCCGGGCGGGCAGCGCAGCCTCCTTCTTTCAGCCCGCCAAAACCCACCGAGGAGCCCTCCCGGCGGCGCGCGCCCATGGCCGCGCCGTTGGGCGGGCTAACTTCTCGCCGCCTGCCCCCTCAGCTCCCCAGCCCCTTCGCTGCGGCCGCGGCTGCCGGAGCGGGCGAGCGCCGGCTGGTGAGAGCCCCGCGGGGTCAGTCTGTCAGCCAGTCCGCCTGCCTCTTCTCCGGGCGCCCTGACGAGGAGGCGGGAGGGAAGCCCGCTCGCCCGGCGCCTCAGCCTCGCGCCCTCGCCGCCTCAGCTTGGCACGAACCAATGCGGAGGCAGCCCAGGTTTTAGCGGGGCGCTTTCAGGCGACGGGGGGACTTCGGTGTGGAGGCTGCCGCCGCCGCCGCCGCCTCTTCTGCGGGAGAAGAGAGCCTGTCTGGTCCGTCCTCGGCGGGCTTGTGCCTCCTCACTTCTCCGCCGCGGGCTGCCGACTGGCGAGCGAGCTCCTCGGGCGGCTCTGGCGCGGGGGTCATGCAGTCCCTCATCTCCCCGGTGACCAAGGCGATTCTGGTGGCTTTGTTCATCTTCGCCATCCTGCTCATCCTCTATGTGATCCTGTGGTACATCTGCCGCGATGTGGATTGCGACCATGGCATCTGAGCGTCGGCGGCGAGGCTGCGGGGCGAGGAAGGCTGACTAGAGGGGCGCCTTCGGGTCGCCGCACACGGATCGGGGAGGACGGCCAGAGAGGAGGGAAGACGCGAGGCGGGGAAAGGGGAGGGAAAAAAGGGCCAGGAATCGGACCCGAACCTCCCGGAGCCCCTCGAGGAAAACTGCCATCCAAGCTAGCCCGGGATTGACCTTCAGACAGAGATCAGGACGACCCGGTGAGTTTTTCCACGCATCTTGTTTACAAATGGGGGCGAGAAAAGTTCTGAAACAATCGTTTGCAGCAGCAGCAAAGGTGGGTTGTTGTTTTATTGAATGAGGGGGGGGACCAAACCTTAACCATGAGAATAGCTGTCTGTCTGATCCTCCAGAAAGCACTGCAGTACCAGGCTGTTTGGGCTGCTGCTTCTCCATACAGTCATCATCATCCTAAGTGTCTGTGTGTGAGGATGGGGGGGGGGGGGAGGCACGGATCCCTGGTCAGCTCTTCCTCTACTCGTGTGGTCTCCCGATGGTTTTCCTTGCGGATTTAAATATGGAGAAAATGCGAAGTAGCCTCTTCGTGTCTGCGCTGGCCCCTCTGCATCACCTTACCTGTAATTCAACAAATGGGGAGTTTGGGAGAAGGGGTGTGTGTGCTAAAGAGACATAGAAGTAGATGTCTGAGCAGGAGAGGAAGCGTTGGTTGCTGCTGTCTTCTTAAAAAAAAAAAAAAGTAGGGTTTTAAAATGCACACAGGATCAATGTGTGATTGGGAAGGTGCGAGGCTGCGATCAAGGACTGTTAGGTTGTCTTTGCAGCCCCTAAATTGGTATGCAGGAGGTAGCTGCACTGCTAAACAGACCATAAAGGTAAGCTCGTGTGACAGAAGGAACGAACGCTTTGTGAATTCAAAAGGTGGAAAATCAAGAAAGTAATTGAAAATTAGACCTCGTGTGTGCAAGATTCCAAGGGCAGAAAATATGGTTCATGGCATAAACACTTGGGAATGATTTTGCATATTATACATTTCACCTTGCATAGATTTGCATTTTGAAATACCCATTGAAGGTTTAGTGGGGGGGGTTGGTGGGGTATTTACTAATTAATGGCAAAAGCATTTGAAATAGTCTTGGGGCTGGGATAAGAGGAATATATATGCATCCTTTTTAGATAATAGCTCTGCATTTAAAACAACTTCCCCACCCCCTAGCTTTTCTGATAGTGGATGAAATCCCATTCCATTAAAATAAATCAGTAGGAAATTTTGCCATTGAATTAAGTGGGAGGTGGATTGCACTTAATGTGTTCAATTGCAAAGCCAGTAAATGTGTGTGTTGCTATATTATAAATATCAGGAATGCTATGGGAAGTGCAGTCTGCTCTCTTCTTATATTGCCTGCACAGAGAAGACAGAATGTGGACAGCCTCATAGGAGATTAAAATGATGATGATGACAATGTATCATATTGACCTCGCTTACCCTAGCCTTCTGTAAAATAGTGGCGGGGGAGAATGTAAGACACACTGACTAGATGGAGGTGATCGAACTGAGGTGTCTTTCTGAAATGGAGAGGGGGAGGCAATAAACCTTCAGGCTGTACTGTAGACAGTAGAAGGTCTAGGAATGAGAGCAGAGACTACATGATGTATTCACCCATAATTGGTATATATGCTGTGTGAGACAGATACACTACCTCTGTCTCACACGGCATATGCACCAATTAAGAGGGACACTATGGGGAAGGGAGACAAGAAGGAAATGGATTTTGTTTTAACCCTCCCCCCCTCCATGTACTCAAAGTGCAACTCTGTGATTTGAGATGATGTTGCATTGCATTGCCTCAAGGTGACTTCCTACCCATGGAACCTTGTTTATATAGTCTGGAAAAAGAGAGAGAGCGAGAGATGCCCTTCTATAGTGATATCCAGTGAATTTTGCTCCTGCTCACATTGCACCTCAAAGATCTTCTGACCTGGCTAGTTAATCAGTCTTGATGCTATTGTTAATGCACCCTACAAACTAATGTGATTACAGCAGCAATGTCATCCATGTTTACATGCCTGGCAACTATATTGCTGAATCCATTTGTTTATCATCTTCTCCTCTCTTCAGCTGAAATGCCTGCTGCTCAGGACTCTGAGCAAGTAAAAGGTCACAAGCAGATGTCTAAAACAACTAGACCATTTTTGCTGAAAACTATTCCCTACAATGGTAGGCTTCTTGTGTGTGTACACTATCTAAAATACCACATGATTTTCAGCAAATCTTCAACGAACAACTCTCTCTCTCTCTCTCTCTCTCTCTCTCTCTCTGGCATCTGAAATGTGATGCACATTTCTTAATAAATAAATAGAATAAATGGACATGCAGTTCATAGGGTTTTTCTCCTGTGCACGCTCACTTCAAAATGAATGGGAGCTACTGAAGAGCATGTTGGTGTTTTTGCATTGCTCTTGTTCATTTCAATTAGGGATGTGCATAAGAGATTTCTGATGTATTGTGCCTTTGGTGTTGAACCCCATTGCAGGAAGGATAGTAGGGCTAATGTATGTAGAAGAAAATATTTTTCATATATCAAGCTGTTTCACAAAGTGTAAGTTTTATTAATATATTTCATTTATTCTTGTGGATGAGCGGGTGTGTAAATTCATATACATGACACACGATTAAATAGCATCACATTTGTACAGGTTGTGAAACTGCAGGTTTCTATATGCAGTATGCATGCCTCTTATTACTTCAGTACATGCTCAAGTCTCTTTATGTAAGTTACGCAACAGAATAAATATTTGTAACTCGCACTAACTGTACCTCAGCCCTCCAGAAATTTATAGCGTGACACTATGTATAATGAAATATAGGATTTTACTAATTAAAATTGCTGTGCATCACTTAACACCTAACTCCTAAGCAATTACTTGGAAGCAAATTCCAATTAAAATAAATGGAATTTACTGTCCAGGTAAATGCATTTAGGACCACGGTGCTATGATTTTGCAAACCCAGTTCTATGCAATGTTTCCTTGAAAGAAAATCCATGGAACTCAGTGGGACTTACTCCTGAGTGGATCTACATTGGATCAGGCCATTACTATGAATACACAGCAACTTCAGTTTGCAAATGAATATATCACCTTATATAACTTTAGTATGTAGTAGGGGGAAAACCTCAAATGAAGTTCTGCTTTTTCTCCTTGATACGGAAATGTTGTGAGAATATATATTTATGTCATTTTAAAGCAGCCTTTGCCAATGTTTCCTGTGATGGCTGGGGTTGATGGGAGTTACACTCCAACAGCAGCTGGAGGGCATCAGGCTGGTGAAGCCTGCTTTAAAGTCTAAATATATAGTTGCTGCTGTCCCTGGGAACAAGCAACACTTGAGCATCAGTCTCTCTACTTTTCTCTATCATTATTGGGAAGGTGAGTTGGAATTTGGCACCGGCACTTTTTCTATTCACCCCTGACTGAACCATTAAAGAGCATGTTGTTTGAGAGAAGCATACTATTCAGGGTAGATACATTCTCATTTGCGTGCATCTTTTTTTTGTAAAATACCAGATGGTGTGTGAACCACTCATGTAATGTCCACCTTATACCGGTTCCTACTTTTTGTCTGTCTTTCCTAGTATTGTATAACAGGTAGTAGCACTCCAGAGTCTTAGGCAGAGAGGTCTTTCTCATCACCTGTTAACCTGGTCCATTCTACTGGAGATGCCAGGGATTGCACCTGGAACTTCCTGCATGCAATGTTCTTTCCCCCTGATAGGTGGGATATTATATCTTAATTGACCAGTCCTTGACATTCCATAAACAACATAAGTGTTCTGCTGACATTTCTAGTTTGTGATTTCTCCCAAAGATATAGGGATAAAGTGTTGCACTTACGGTATAACAAGAAAGCAAGGTTCAGGTACAACTTGAGCTAAGAAAGCCATGGCTCAGCCATGAAGTTCCTGAGATAACTTTGCCAGCCTTCATCTCTCAGGGGTCACCCATACTACTGTTTAATGAGGATAGTAAGTTTCCTGTACCTGCATTAATTCTCCATTGACCACATGACATCCACCTCCAAATCCCTGCCTTTCTACACTTTCCATTCCCTCAATCCAGATGTTCTCATACCAGGGATACTCCAAAAAAAGGAGAGAGCATGAGAAAATATGGACTGAGGGAGGGGGAAGCGTGAAAAGGCAGTGATTTTGAGAATATGGATAATAGAGAATTAATGGAGGTACAGGAAGTTTGCTATCCACATTAAACTGCAATATGAATTTTCCCTTAGTCTAACCCTAATTTACAGGGTTGTAGTGACAGTAGGAGGGGGGGAGCAGGAGATGCACTTAGCTCATTGGATTAAAAGTGAGATACAAACATAATTAATTCGAGTAATTGCTAATGATCCACTGTCTTGTCCCTATATTCTAACAACCATTACTTATAATGGAGACTTTCTTAAGGGCTAACTCCTTTCCTAACAGTTTGCTATGAACAGCTACAGGTAGCTGAGACATGAAACGTGTGTTGGTTTTCCCCATCCTGATTCAGTAAACAAAGGGAGGGAAAAGCTGTACCTGTTGATTTCCCCTCCCCTTTGTCCTGAACCTGTAAAAGGCACAGAAAGTTAAAAACAAAACAAAACAAAATCCTGGTAATTCTACAATTCCGTAGTTTGTGCGTTGTGGTATGAGCTGGAAATGCAGAGAGAAATTCATTAGATAAGTGCAAAGCAATGTTAGGATCGGGAAATGCTAAAGTAAGCTTTAAAGGCAACTTTCCTAGATTTATGAATATGCAGCACTAATAATCAGCCTGGCCTCACATGGATGGAAGAGACTTCAGAGGTCATCTAGGCTAGCTCAGTGAAGGTCCTGCCACGCCAGATGCAACTTCAGCCACTGGTGGCTAGGGTCCATTAAAACCAGCAGCCAGAGCCAATGATATCCAGAGCTACCCTGTGACTGGTTGTAAGCAAAATAGCAGAGAAGACTGAGATTGGTGGTTCAGTGCTCCCTTTGCCCTAATGAGCCAGCCTCCACTGACTACAGCAACCCTGTCAGATTGTTGTCAAGCCTCTGCTTAAACACCCCTAAGAAAGGAGCTGCCACCATCTCCCGCAACAGCCTCCCCCAATATTGAACAGCCTTTACCCTAATGTTTAGTTCAAATCTGCTTCCCTGCCATTTCCACCCATTTGAGGTTCGTTCCCTGTTCTCTGTTCACCTTTTGCATGACAGCCTGTCAGATATCTGAAGGAAGCTATCATATATTCATCTTCTCTGAAACTCTGCTGTGAGAATGATTAAAGCTTAGGCTCTGAAAATATTAAGCATTTTAGCAGGCATTTCTCATGGATATATAGTGCTGCTGCTTCTGATATACCAAAGCTATGGCACATATTACTTATACATCCACCCACACCTCCACTTTGCACTAACACTAATAACCAAGTAATCAATACTCACAAACAGGAGTGTTTCATACCGGAAATGTGCTTTGCCTTTACCACTTGTACTTAAAATAGCTAAGTACTCTAGAACTCAATTTTATCCTTCAGTTATGCTGGCAGAGGGATTATCTGTAGGTTAGGGAAGAAGCACCACCACCACCAACAACAACAGGAGAACATGAAACATGCTGCTGCGTATCTTGTATACCAGCACAACTCTGTTGGCCTAGCAGCCAAAATTAGGCAGGGACACTGACCATGGAGCTGATGTAAGGAAAATTCCTCCCATTCAACTCAGAGCAAAACAAAACTTCCTGTTCCCCTACCAATCTCCTTCCTCATTCACATCATTATGAGAGCATGTAAGATACGGTGCAAATTAGCACTCAGTTACAGCATACAGAGAGATCATAAATAAGATAACTGGGTACTAGCATGGACCTATATCTTTCAGGCCTCACTCAGACCATGTACACATAGGGGAAACTCTGGTGATGGGAAACATAAAGAAGGTGCACTTTGAACAAACAGGGAGTGTTTCATTAAATTGCCTGTCTCCAGAAGAGACAGAGGGACTTGAGCACATTGCTAACACTTCTCTATCTAGGATCCTAACAGGTACTCCACCTTAGGACTCCAGACACAAACACCAACCTGCAACTCCCACTACACTGCCGCAACTGGAACTGCAAGAACAGAGCACTCCACACAGGTAAGCAAGCAGAGATGGCAGCCATCCTACAAAGTGGAATTCCTGCAACAGTTTCCCTCTCTTTGTGTATGGATGCCTTGCCTATATTGTATTGCAGTAATGCTTGGTTCCCCCAAACAGGCAGGAGCAGTCACTCTCAAAAGCAAACACTCCAATCCAGCCATTACCACTGCTGGCCAAAGACTCGTGAGCTCTTTTGCCTGACAGGAACACATCCTGGGCACGTGGAGCAGAATAAGCTGTTCCTCCACACAGAGAGTTGCACTGTAGCCCACCAGGGCGAGTAAGGCCTCAGTCACCCCCCTTCCCAAGGTGAAGGAGCCTGAGTTCTGGCCAATAACTCAGGTACCCCACTCCCACTCCCTCTTCCTCCTCACAAACACCTACTGTGCACCCACATTCATGGACTTTGTGTTGCATCTGTTACATATTGCTTATTGCTCTCTGTCTTCCCTTGCTCTCCACAGACTGCTGTAATGGACCTTCTCCCACATTGCATTCCAAGTCGACCAGGAAGGAGGCCCAACCCATCCTTGTTCCTCACTTGCACTAGACAAGCCCACTTGCACTAGACAAGCTCCTGATTCATTGCCAACGCCATGTCAGCTATGCAATACCTAGACAAGTAAGTGTCCTAATGTGGAGCTGGAGCCATGAAAGAAACACATCCTGCCACCATCCTGCTGACCATTGTGCTGCTTTCTGAGGCACAGGAGCTCTGCTTGGATGACTGGTTGGCAACCCTCTATGTGGTTTCCCTCCCCACCCACTCCTCCAACTCAAATGCTGTTCAATAAAGCCTATGATTATGCCACATTCATTTTTTTTTTGGTTTGTTTTCCATTGCTAGGGCATAGTGGATTGAAATGCCTTTCCCCTTAGTAGGATTGGGCTTCAGGATGGGACTGAAGGTAGGGAACTGGATGCTATCAGGTCTCAGGGCGGCAGTGGCTCTTTTGGCACTAACAGCAAAGGGTGGGCTGATATAGCGCTTCCTGGGCAACCCATGTGCTCCTGCTATACACAACTGAATCTGGAAGTGGTATGTGTGTGTGAGGGGAGACGCCCCATGATGTTTCTGCTTCCTGTCTGCTTCTATGGCTGAGTGAGTTGGGAACTGCTCAGTTGTGTTTGCAATGGGGGCTTGAGTCCAGGAAGGTCTCTTTCATTTCCCTCTGACTTGACTGCTGCTGGCCAAGCAAGCAAAAGATGAGTGGAATTCTATGCTTCTATACCTCCCCCGGGGTGCTTCTCTCTTTCCCCCTTCCCTTCCCTAGGAGTTATGGAGTATAGGCTTGCTCTTCCCAGCTGCAATCCTAAACATTTTGCTTCTGAATACAAGCTTACGATTGCACTGTTACTCTTGAAGGGGGCAGGGCTCTGATTAAGCTCAGTGGCAAAACATACACTGAGCAGAGATAGAGCCTTAGTGAAGCATTTTTAATAAACTTGGACTTCTTGTTATATTGTTGGGTAAGTGTGTGTGTGTGGGGGGGGGTGCATTTGATGGAAGGTACAAAGCTATTAGGAGGGACTACTGCTGCAATGGTTGGAGAAATAGGATGTTACTGACTTATTAATGAGATTAAAAAATAATGATGATGATGTTTTAGTTACCAGTGAGTAAAAACAAACCTTAAAGAGGTTTTCTGTTTAAGTGTCTTTACATTCAGCTGCAAAAGAAAATGAATCAACACAATTTTCAACTTCTGAGATATTATTTTCTTAAAATGGCTTTCCAGGGGTTTGTGGTCTTCAGGGAGTGAGTACTGAAAAGACTCTAACAAAATCCTATGTCTGAAATTTCACAGATATTTTCTTAACCTTTAATACAAGCTTCTTTTTTCCAATGTGTTACATTTCTAGAGTATATTTTGAAAACAAGCAATTTATATATCAATAAGATACCTACTAGTTGTAACACAAAGTAGTTTGGTTTGTTAATAATTGCTGTTTTAAGAGGGTTATGCAATGCAGACTTGCGTTAGAGGAATACTGAAGCTACATTTTTGTGAAACAAACAAAAATGCTTTGAATCAGACTCTCAATGTGATACTTGTAGCATTTTTGAACTTTCAGAAATGTAACAGCTTGTTTGCCATGAGCAATGAACCAAATGATGAGTGGTTTCAATGAATCTGAAGGATTGTATCATATCATGGTGCTTTTAATAGATTTGTACATGTTTATAGAAGTTTATATAGGTTTTAACCTTGGCTGGAGTTTTGTGTGTATTCAGTGTTGCACAGTGCATTTTAAAGAAATCTTTAAGTAGGGAAGGAAGGATCTGAAAATCTCAGTTCCCTTAGTCTCTCATTTTTTCCCCCAAATTAAATTTAGTTAGCCATATTTCTGCAGCAATTTGATAATTCTCATGCAAATTCTTCAGTAGTTGAGCACAAGTTTCTCCTAACTAATTTGTACACAGTTACGTAACCATTTTTCATATGATATTTTTCCTAATATGTTCCTTTTTTGCACACACTTTAATATATGCATTTTTATAAGCTTTGCTTCTAGAGCTGCATCACAAAATTTAGATAAGTACAGATTTTGAAAGATACCTCATATTTTGGAAAATGTGAATTTCATAGCTTAAACTTTCCATGCAAACTGAATCAAATTTATCCCCTATCCCTACCTTTAGGAATAATTGTTGGATCTATTGAAATCATACCCAATTTACAGCCATCGCAATCAATGGACTTAAATTATAGGGCAATCCTAACCATGTCTACTCAGAAATACTATTGAATTCAGTGGTGTTTATTCCCCAGTAAGTGGTGTTAGGACTGCAGTCTTAAGTTATTACTAACTTGCCCATTGATTTCAGTGGGTCTGCTCTGAGAATTACTTAGTTGCATACAACTCTGAATTACAAACTGATGTAATAAAAATTAGCAAGCGTTTCTCACTGCATAGTTGGCTTTGTGTGAGTTTTATTCAATTTATGGTCTTACCTTACAATTATACACAGGTCCATTGTCTAACACATGTAAACAGCCTTCTGTGTAACTAGTAAATTCATTTTTAGCTTCACAGTGCTAATCCAAGCCCTACCTAACTGACTCCATGGCTGCAATTACCCTTGTTTGTTTTAATCAAGGTTTGTTGAACAAATCATGATGTCTTGTAGATGAACAAAGTAACTACGACTTATTTAAGCTAATTAACATTTTTTTAACCATTTTTGTCTCTGTAGCTTTTGGAGTAAGACATCAAAACAAGCCAGGATTAAACCATGATAGAAGGTTTGGATGTAATGAGAAACTATGGTTAACATAGACTAAGATTTGTAAGCCGACTTCAAACTACGGTTTCATGTTCTGTTTTGTTGGCCATGAACAAACCATAGTTAGTTGGCATGGGTGAATTCAGATCACAGTTAAGCTAAACAAACCATGGCTTAATGTCACCTGGGAACCAGACCAGTATATAGGAGATAAGACCTGATCTTACTTACTCTCAGTGATGTTTGTGGCACTCCAGGTGCACGGAGATCATTTGACTGGAAATTGATCCCTTTATAAAATGGGGCTTCATTGCTCTTTTTAGATTATTTACCTGCTGCTATCTAAAAAGATTAGTCACAATATCCTCAAAAGCTCAGTTACATTTAGGAGCATAATATGTTTATCCTCATAACACTCTCTGGGATAAAGTTTTAGGTTGGTAAATTGTATTGAGACATTCTGACCTAGCAATCTTCATGACTGGAAATAATCTGGATTGCCAACATTCAACTACTCTGCACCACATGACCTATACAGTGGTACCTCGGGTTAAGTAGTTAATTCGTTCTGGAGGTCTGTTCTTAACCTGAAAATGATCTTAACCTGAAGCACCACTTTAGCTAATGGGGCCTCCCGCTGCTGCTGCGCTGCCGGAGCATGATTTCTGTTCTCATCCTGAAGCAAAGTTCTTAACCCAAGGTACTATTTCTGGGTTAGCAGAGTCTGTAACCTGAAGCATCTGTAACCTGAAGCGTATGTAACCTGAGGTACCACTGTAGTTCATAGTTCATGACTTGTGAGTTAGAAGTTGTGAACCCAGAGTTCTAATATGCATAGGAGAGAGAAAGTGTGTGTGTGTGTGTTTTCTTCTCTGTGTGTGCCTTTTTAAAATAGGAAATCAACTACATATACTCTTCCAGCACATTATTTTGTATTCTTACAAGCCACCTGTTGCCCTAAAATCAACCCACATTGATATCCCAAGTTTCCTATCAGCAGGTGCACTCAGCAATGTCTGCATATTTTGAATTGCATTGACGTAACATTTTCTCAAGTTGTGTTATACTTGTTTTATGTCTCCCTCTGTCACTTCTAAATCAACACTAGCAATGCAATACTATACAAGCCTGCTCAGAAGTAAGTTCCATTGAATACAATTGGTATGTGTATATAGATAGGACTGCAGCCCAAACATTAGGCCCTAGAGCATCATAGTAATGAGAAGCTTCACAGCAGATGAGTTAAGAGAGAAAGAAAGGGAACACAGTATCAGCTGAGGAGCTAGAACAAAAATAAATGGCACTGGAAAAGATACATGGAAACATTGATTTAAGAGACATACAAGAGATGGATTATGCAACAAAAATTTCTCACTATTTACTGTAGAACTATTAAAAACAGTCATTTGAACTTTAGTTTTTATAAATTCTTTTTTTAATAGAAATTTTGTCTGAAAACAAATCTTAAGGCTGCTTCTTGGAATCTGTGATGTGTCCCTTAGATCTGTGGAAATGAATGACAAACCTAGTGCATACATAATACAGAACATGCAGTTTTTTTCTCCATTTCCACTGTAGGTCATATGTTCATGGAGCCATACATGACAAATATATTTGAGAAATAGACTAACTATACCTACAATAATATTTAAGTAAGGCCTTCATTAATCATGGTCTTTAGGGAAAATAAATTGACACAATTAGCTAACTTGTAGAGCAGATTTCTTTTAAAACCTCTTTTAATTTAATTGCACTTAGAAAGATAACGAGTTATCACTGCCACCCTTATGAGATATGTATATTGAACAAGGATTAAAACGAAGTTGACAATCAGTCGCTGTTTTAATGACTTGTTTTTATTTCATACAGTAATACCATTCTATTAAGCCTAGTGGGGATTTCAGCTAAGTGGGAGGTTAATGGAAACATGACATCAGTGAAGATAAAATACAATGCTGGGAGCATACAGAAAGACACTCACTGGCTTAACTTTACAGCTGAAATAAGTGTTAAGGAATGTGCATTTTGCCACTAATTGCCATAGCAAATCGCAACTCTGCATCACCTGCTAAATAGCTGAAGGTTATGCTGAAAAGAATGGAATGGTTATCAGAGAGTAGATATTCTTTGTTTAAATATGCTATAAAAGGGGGCCAGTTATGAGACTGAGAAATGAGATGTTGCTCATTTGCATCCATATAAGGCTTGTAAATTTACTGCCCTTATAATGGGCACTATAGTGAAGCTTACATTATTTAAAGTGAGAAGATATAGCTGTGGTGCTAAAACTTCCCCTAATTATTATTGACCACCAAATTATTAGATTAATAAAGATATTTTGGATACAATGCTTACTGCCTTTAACATAACCATCTGCTCAGTCTCGACATACTCCTTATCAAAGAGTCCAAGAAAGAAAGGCAGCATGTGGAACGTTAAAAACAAAAACAATAAACTAAATACATAAAGAGCTCTGAAGGCATCTCAGAACATTCAGAGTCATTAGCTTGACATGCATCTGTGCATTGCTATACCTCACTCTTTGTCTGAAGCAATGAAGATATGCTTCAACAGCACTGCAATAAACCTGCTTATGTAACAAAGTACAGTATGCAGGTTAATGCTGCTACTAGATAAGACAGTTCTGTGGTAGTGGTTGTGGTTCGTTCCCCTTTATGGAAGGGGAGGAAGAATTTCCTTTCCCAGCAAAGGAGAGCTTGGCATGAAGTTACGTTACAGATATTCTTTCAGATGGAGCATCATAGGAATCATACAGTGCCATAGGAATCATACAGTGCCTTATTGTAGGAAGGGAAACAGTTTTCTGCACTGAGACTGTTAGCTGCAAGTCAGAATTGGTGTAGATTCAGAATCCAACAGGCTCAGAGCATGTCACCAGACTGTCCTTGCCATCTGTCCTGTTTCAGGTTCCAATATAGCTAATTTTGTAATTATTAATTCTCACTCCTTTTACTTGCAGATACGTACATTCCCAGAAGTAAGTTCCATTGTGCTCAGTGAAATATGCTGTTGGGAGGCCTTTAGAGAATAATCCAGATTATACATCCACAGAATTCATAGTGCATGATCTTTGATTTTAGAAATTTCTTCATAATAATATAGCTGACTTTGAATCCTGTGTGCTCTCCTATAGACCTGGTTGCTCAATAAGGTACTAGTTCGAATTACTACAGGGGTGGGAGACTGTGGCCCTCCCAATGTTGTTGGACTCCTATCAGCCCCAGCTAGCGTGGGCAGCTGTCAGGGATAATGGAACTTGTAGCACAGCAACATCCGTAGGGCCACAGTTTCCCTGACCCTGAACTAATAAATTGCATCCCAAGAAAGTTACATTAGTACAACACACTAAAGCATTCAAATTCACAAGCCTCTTTTTTGAAATCGTTTTTAGAGTTGCTGCCCACAAATTTATAAAACTAAAGTTTGAAACATACCAATATTTACTTAGTATACTAGAATCGTGATTGGGCCAAATCATGAAAAAAAGATTGTTTGAAGTTTCGAGCAAAACTGTCAGAGCTTTTTATTATTTAATTTGCTTGGACTGTAAATTAGAAAGCCTAAAATTTTTAATTGCCTGCTTGTCAAAATTATGAAAAGACTGGGTTTTCTCATTCTTAACATGGGACCACTGAAAACCTTTTAAAATTTTGCAGTGTGTAACCTACATAGATTGTTGTAAATCCTGTCCAAGGCGTTTTTGAACTTGGTAGACTCCGAGGCTTATACATGCATCATCTTCGTGGACTATCCTGATTTAACACATGCCAACTCCCCTCTTGATGTGTATGGTGCTTAAAAGTGCTTTTTACTGGCTGGATCATGCCACAAGTTCTGCCATTTTGGATATAACAGGAACTCTCATGTTGATAATTGTTGCATCATGCATAGGTAGATCTAGATTTGATCATAGGAAGATGATAAGAACATGTGATTTAAGAATCTGTTCTCTTCTCTGTGGCATCATGATTTAAATTAAACTAATGTGAATGGGGTTACCCTGAGAGCCAAATTATGTGCTATTCCATCATTTGAAAAGGAATAATTTCATTGTTATACTCTGCGTATGTATGATTACATAAGTATTACAAGCCACAAGGACAGTTGCTAGTGTAAATTCCTTTTCTAAAATTGCCCTTTGTTATTTAGTTTGAAACTGTGAATCAGGGGTCTTGTAAGGCAACTTCATTTTAAGAAAAACAACACTGCATTATTCATGGCCAAAAGTGTCACAGAGTATGACCTGAAGGTGTGTAAGCGGTGTTAGAAACTGAGATATGAAAGCTAGGAGCTAAATGGTACCTTAAACCTAGGTTATGGGCACAACAACGTAATGTCTAGGTGCACTTTTTCTAATAACAAGAATACAATGTTGAAAATGAGAGAACTGCAGCTAAAATATTATGTTCATTTTTCACATGGTCTAGTCCTTCCCCTGCCTACCCCCCTAATATTATTAAGAGGGTCTCTTCTCCAGTCTTCAGAGAATAGCTGGAAGTGGGAAGGCAGAAAAAGCTCCTCCTTTCCTTCCACTCTGCAGTTTAAATCTGAAATCGTAGGCACCTGGAGCTCAGAAACTGCTCGCACTAATGAAATTCCCTGTTACAAAATGCACCTAGAACAATGGGAGTTGTTCTTCATGTAAGGTCGCCATTACATTGCTGAAGCTAATCAGATTTTGGTCTGGTCAGTGCTGGACGAATGACCACTTGGAAACCATATGTATTCTGCCTTGGGTTCCAAGATGGAAAAAAGGCAGGATATAAATGTAAATGGGATTCAGAAGATGCCGTCATCTTTATGCTGGATATTTTCACTGCTGGTAAAAGCATTCCTCATAATTGTAAAGAAAAAGGTTCTACTACCAACCCCACTGCTGTTGTCCATCTTACATATTTATTTACTAGTGCAATTTGCATTGTCTTTTAGCTATTTGTTTGCTTTCTTTTAAGCTGGTTTTCATATATATTTCAACTTTCTTTCTTTGTTTATATATTGTAAGGCGCTTTGAGTTACCTTAGTAAAGAAGTGACCAATAAATACAATAAAAAATAAACAATTCAAATTCTTGTTCTGCTTGGGGTAAGTCATAATCTTCCAGCCTAAATGCCACCTGGGCTCCTTTAGGAGGAAGATCAACACAGAAATCCAATAAGGATGATAGCAACAACTAAGCTAGTATTTTATCTTGTTCTTTTGAGAAAAATTTTACCACTTACCATTTACAGATGCTTTCATAAAACAAACTGCAAAGCTGACCTAGTGAAATAAAACTATGATAATTAACTTGGGCCTAATATACACATGCATGGACTAACAAGATAGAATTCTGAGGTGTTAGTGTGTGGTGTGCTACTTGGGTCTGCAGGTAGGAAAATGCCATTTTAGAATGCCCTAATATTAACAAAGCAAAACTTGCCTGCAAGTACATAATTAGTACATCTGATCAAAAGGTTCCAGTCCACACCTTTGACCATTATACTGGTTTTCTATAGAGCGGAGCATCCAAAATGTGATCTTCATCTGCAGCTTCAAGTGGCACACTTTATTTTATTATCTCAGCATCCTACCATCTTATTCTGCAACAAAAAAACCCTCAATGCAATTAGAAAACCAGAAACGTTTGTATACTGTATAATGCTTCCCTCTGATATGGTCCATTTTCCATTTCTTTTTTTCTCTCTTTCACATTCAGATATGGTATCCCACCCCCAACCTGCAGTCTAAAGAGGTAGTTATTCTACCAGCTCACCGTCTTATGTGTAGCCTGACACAGTTTCTTTACCATTGCTAAACAAAAATTTCAATTTCTGGTGTTCACCAAATAATGACCAATGATATCATGCAGGATTCATCTCAACTAGCACCATGCAAGTCAGAAGCTATTTTACATATATACAGTTGTAAATGTTTTTCAATTTTAGTTGGCTGTTGCCTCCAGGGTTGCTCCCGACTAGCCCACACTGTACAGTTCCATATGAAGAAGACTCTAGTTTACAGTAACAGAGACATCATGGTGTGTGTGTGTGTGTGCGTGTGTGCGTGTGTGCGCGCACGTGCATGAGAGAGAGAGAATGGTACATTGCTGCTTTCCTTTACCTTTAACTTGTGAATACCAGAGGGAATCTTCTCGCCTTCCTCCTTAATTACTTTCCAAAGGGCTCTCTGATTTGTCCAGGAACTGGCCTCTGAGCAACCACATGTTGCAGCTGCAGCAACACACCCAACATTCCCAGCCCTGTTATCACAAATTATACAAATAATGTTTCCCGCATTTGGGTTGTTCTTTTCCTGCAAGGTGTGGCTGCTGCCACCAATTATAATATTGCAGCTCTGGGAAGATATAGTGGTGCAGCAATAAAACTGCTAGCACATTTACAAAGCTAAGCAGGGTCTGTTATGGTTTCAAATTGGAAGGGTATTGAGATTCCTGCATTGCAGGGGGCTGGACTAGATGACCCTTGTGGCCCCTTCCAACTCTACGATTCTGTGATTCTATATAGGATACTGTTTTTAATGGGAGGTGGTCTATGGTGTCAGCAATGCAAGATCAAAGGACATGTGCAAAATATGGGCTAACTTATGTTTTTTAAAAAAATCCATAACTTTAAAAAGGAAACAGAGAGAAGAAACCTTCTCTCTTCCAGCCAACTCCCTTTCACACCCCAATTCCTTGCTGGATTTGCTCAGACTAATTCTCCCCTCCTCCTGCTAAACAGATTACCATAGCTTGAGTTTATATCATCATGTTTGGAGCTATAGGCAACAATTTTTCTTCTTTCTTATTGCCCCATACAAAGTTTAATGTACAGTACAGTATTTCTAAGTGAGTTATGTCTAAGTGAGTTTAGTGAGACTTTGGGCTTGTCCACTTCTGAGCATTAAGTAGCTGTTAATCCACTCCCCTCCCCTTTGAATTAGAGCAGAGCAGTCCTCACTCCCACACAATTGAATTGGTACATGAGGAGCAACTTCTGTCCTTCCCATTCATACAAGTAAGCATGTGGTTTTGTGGTTTTCTCCACCTTCTAATTTGTTGATTCTGTTCTTCTAATTAAGTACCACCAGTGCTTGCCTGCAGTCAGCCGCACATGCACCTTGTTCTTAAGAAACTTTCCTCACCCAAGAAATGTGCAAAACCACATGAGCAATTACAAATTTACTTGTGCAGTTTTCTTGTTTGGTGCAAATCTGAGGGATCAAATTAAAAAAAGGCTTGGGTGGTATGCTGCATAAGAAATTAAAGGAATTGTAAATTCTTGGCACAGATTTTTCAGATTGCTGCCCAATATATCTGGTGTAGATTTTTTTTTTTTTTTTAATGCAGTTTGCTTGTGCATTGTTCTGGTTTTCTGCAAATCTGTGGGATCAAAAGAAAGAAAGAAATCCTCCATTCAGGAGCACACTGGAAAAAGATACAAGCACAGTCAGAAATGAAAGTGCTGAGTAGGTAAAGGGCATAGAGAGATGAGTAGCAGAAGGTGACAACTGATCCACCAACTCCAAAACCAATCATCTGTGATCTCCAGTGAAGTGGTTGGGCACCCAATATCCCCAAGGGGGAAAACCTTGAGATGGTTGTTGTTGTTGTTGTTTTGACACTAACGTAATGTGGACTATGCATATTAGACAGGAATGCAAACAGCGGCAAAATCACAGTAAACTCTGGTGTGGACAAGCCCCATCTCTCATATATATGTGCATAGAGCTGCCCCATTGTACCCTTCACTCCACATGCCTTAATGGGAACCAGCTGCCACTGATGCAAAGGGAGGATGGGAGGGACCAGGAAGGAGTACTTGGCCCTGGCATTCACCCCTGAAGAAAAACATCCAAATCCAGCCATTATGTGGAGCGTTTGACTGGGAAAACCAGAGGTTTAAATCCCTTCTTGGTGGTGCCACTTACAGGAATGCAAGTCTCTGTCTCAAAGCTTGGGTTATGCTGAGCATAATGTGGAATAGCTCATGTATGCTAACTTAAACTATTTTGGGGGTAGGGTAAGGCAAGGTAAATGAAATAAATGTTGAACAGGAAGGTGTTACATATGTATTTTACTTCCTGTTCTTTGAAAATAACCATGAAGGTCTTAAAAAGGTAAAGGTACCCCTGCTCGTAAGGGCCAGTCTTGCCAGACTCTGGGGTTGGTGCGCCCATCTCACTCAAGAGGCCGGGGGCCAGCGCTGTCCGGAGACACTTCCGGGTCACGTGGCCAGCGTGACATCGCTGCTCTGGCCAGAGCCAAAGCCAGAGCCAGAGCCGCACACGGAAACGCCATTTACCTTCCCGCTTGTAAGCGGTCCCTATTTATCTACTTGCACCCGGGGGTGCTTTCGAACTGCTAGGTTGGCAGGCGCTGGGACCGAACGACGGGAGCGCACCCCGCCGCAGGGATTCGAACCGCCGACCTTTCGATCGGCAAGCCCTAGGCACTGAGGCTTTTACCCACAGCGCCACCTGCGTCCCTTATATGAAGGTCTTAGGTTAGCCTGAAAACACCAATGAATGAATGTAACTGCTTCCCTGAAAGTGCAGATCCTTCTGACTTAGCTAACGAACCCAAATATATAGGATGTGACACGTCCTGTATTAATCTTTGATAAATCCACTCAGACATACAATGAATGCCTTGCTAACAAGGAAATAACACATATAGTTCTGTCTGACATTCTTCTTAGTTTATATTAAAACTATAATGAAGATTGTTAACCACCCTAACCAACTTGTGGATATGAAGTGGATAGTAAGATTGATGAGCATAAATGATGCAGCCAACAAGTGTTTTAGTTATGCCTAAAATAAAATAAAATAAAATTGCAAGTGGCTTTAGTTTACCAAGAGCTTTCTGACTTGAAAGGTTGACTCACCACAATATTACATATGATAATCCTAATATCTGACAGTTCTAAAGATGGTGTTAAATGCTTTCTGAGGCCATTTCCTGGGTTTATTTAAGCTGAGAAGCACCTGTTATCTTTTTAAAAAAAGAAATGTCAGCCTGCTTATCTGAAGAAAATAGATAGGGTTTAAAAGAAAAAAAAGCACTGAATATGAACAAAGTGAAACTTAAACTATAAGATTCGTTGTGTACTGCTCTCCTGTTGACATATCTTCTTCTATCAATGTACACAGATATTCCCATGGTGTCTGGTATAATTTTGTTTTGATATTTTGTATAAAAGCAGAATGTGGCTGTTCAGCTGCTGGGGGACATTGATTTCAGGAAGTGTGAACTGAGTCAATGGCTTCTATTTTATTTCTGAGATTACTAGTTGTTCAGAGATTCCATCTTTTGGAAGAGAAAAGTTCGTGGTAGTATCTGTAAAAGGGTATTTCCCATGGAAGCCAGAAGGCATTTCCTGAGAACTGCATGCTAAATCTACACCCCTTTATGTTCTGCTTTCAATGCTGGAATGCTGCACCTAATTATGTGGCTGTAAGCCCCATGGAGTGGGACGCAGGTGGCGCTGTGGGTTAAAGCCTCAGCGCCTAGGGCTTGCCGATCGAAAGGTCGGCGGTTCGAATCCCTGCGGCGGGGTGCGCTCCCGCTGCTCGGTCCCAGCGCCTGCCAACCTAGCAGTTCGAAAGCACCTCCGGGTGCAAGTAGATAAATAGGGACCGCTTACAAGCGGGAAGGTAAACGGCGTTTCCGTGTGCGGCTCTGGCTCTGGCCAGAGCAGCGATGTCACGCTGGCCACGTGACCCGGAAGTGTCTCCGGACAGCGCTGGCCCCTGGCCTCTTAAGTGAGATGGGCGCACAATCCCAGAGTCTGTCAAGACTGGCCCGTACGGGCAGGGGTACCTTTACCTTTACCTTTTAAGCCCCATGGAACTTGATGGGACTTACTTCTGAGTAAGCACATGAACATCCATTATGTTAATTTGGCACATGCCCTAAGGAGAGGAGGGAGAGAAGACAGCTAGATGGGGGGGGGGGTAGGGAAAAGGGCATCAGCATGAAGGAGACATTCTGGGGGAACTTCCATTCCTCCTCACCAGTATGATCTGAATAAAGAGCATGAAATCCACTCTCGACTCCAAGTATATTACAGATAGCTTGTTCTGTCATTAAGTTAGTATTAGATTAGAGCAAATAAAAATATTTCAAATAAAGGGTTTTTTTGCATTTATTTAAGTTTTTTATTTGGTTGTGTTGACTTCCTATGACATAAAAAATAGAATATGAATGATGTGATCAACAGGCTCCATATATTAGTGATCATATCAATTGGAAGCACAATTTGACAGCTTTACTCAATATAGGAAGGCAGCTGAAAATGCACAGCAAGGTGCTGATAGCAAGCAGTGGGAGATATTTCTCAGTGCCTTTCAGGTACAGAAAAATTATTACAGGTGTTTCATAATGCAATTTTGAAACTCCTAACCAAACAAAAACCCACAGGGAATAAAAACCTTACCTACATCTTGCTGTGGAAATATGACTCCCACAATGAAAGTTTGCAGTTGTCTTCAGCACTTCCCTTATTACTGTACGTACCTAAGGGAATATAGCTTTTATGAGGCTCAAAGTGACAATCCTTTCCCAAAGAGGGCAATTACAGTATATCTTTATTTTTAGCAGACTTACACCCTAATCCTAAATATGTTTTCTGGGGATATAAGTGTGACTGATTTCTGTGTCTAAGCAAGCAAGTTTAAATTTGCAGCCAAAATATAGAATGCATCTGTTCTAAAGAAAATGTTCTTTATATTAGCCTTTGCCTAGGTAAGGCTGCTGTTTGCAAAGCACTTACTCCAGAATGCTTAATATTGGGTATTAATATTGAACATATTTCAGGTAACAGGAACAAAATAAAACAGCTTTCTCCACCCTGCCTATTCCAATGGAAGTTTACAGTGTGTGCTTATTGTAAACTTGCAATAGCACTGTGAGAAAATTCGTGATGAAAATAATTTGCGCAAGACTAAAGCTATGAAAGTTATCTTCATGATTAAATCTTGGCCTCCCCTCTCCAACACAACGTTCTGGTTTATGAAAGGAATGCTACCTCAGGTAATTTATCTCTACGATAACCAGCAGCTGTTGCAAGTGCTACTACCTATGTAACTCTGTTTTCCATTTAAAATGGAATGTTTTGTCATATTGGAGTCATTAGTGAAGCACAACATGTAGGACTGGACATGCAGGCTTGGATTTTGGAACGAGATCACAACCACTCTTCACCTAGAGCTGCCTTTGATGCTGGATTCACTATGTTCTTTTCATTGAGGGTGCTTCCAGAGAGGGGTTTAATATTGCAAACAGGTTGTTCATCCACTGCAAGTAGGCCAATGGCAACAGGTTTTTGTAACTTGTGTGTCAAGACCCTCAAGCCAGCCCCTGTTAAGAATAAAGAAATTCACACTGATGCAGAATTTTGGTTTAAGGTTAATGGGCAAAATTTAGGCCACAACTTTATTGATTACAGCAGATGTGAGCGGTATTGGCTTAGGCATTGGCAAAAGACTATATTGGACTCCTGCCCCCTTTGCAGGAAGTCAGTAAGGTAAACCACCAAAAGAGGGAGCTGCTTCGGGGGAACCCGCCTGCATCTCCCCCGGTGTTCCTAGAGGCCTGGCATGGCCCTAGCCCCTCAACCGGACTTTGGACAAGATCCAGGCCCCAGATTCCTTTAACGGAATACCCTTGGACAATGGAGGGGCAGGCAATGGCCGACCTCCCCTCCCCCAGTCATCAATAAGCCAATGCCTAACCACCAAACCTTACAAAGTTGTGATGATTGCTAAGAAGTGGGCGAAAACCAAAAGGCTAGTGCTAATCTGCCAAATGGAAAAATTCCTACCCTGTCCCCATTCCAAGATGGGCGACCAACCATAGTCCGAAGCAAGGCCAGAGGACACCTAAATTAAAGGGAGGGTGGGCGGGTGATCGGCAGTGCGAAGCAGGTGCTTGGCACAGATCACAGTGCCACTTTTATACCCCCCATGATCACTTCACTCAAAATGATTGGCCAATAAGCCTGGGGTGATCGTGGTGCCACCCCGGCATGAGCGTATTACTCTGCCCACGCCAGGGTAGGGGGAACTGGGTTGAGGGCCTGCCCGCAACCAGGACCATCTTTTAAGATGATCCCACTTATCAGATTTTCCTTGGAATGTGGGGGGGAAGGAGTACAGGTTGGCATTTTGATGTTAGCAGCATCACATACACTAAGAAAAACTTACATGCAGTCTCAGGTTAGACACTCACCTGCAAGCACCCTGATTCACAAATTGATGTGCCCCTTCCCGCCTCACCTGCAAGCACCCTGATTCACAAATTGATGTGCCCCTTCCCGCCTCTATCTGCCTAGTAGTTGGACAGCCAGCATTCTCAAGTTCTTCATATTCCATTAGGGTTTGATTCTATGCACACTTACTACACAGGTGTAGAATGCTCTCCTCAGAGAGGCTTGTTCCCTGTGTCCATTTTTTTTTATAAAAAATATTTTTTAATTGCAAATTTTACAAGAGAAGCAAAAATAAAAGGATAAAAAGATGAAATAAAACTAAAGAAGAAAGAGAGAGAAGAGAGAAAAATAATATACAAATACAGTCATACCTTTGGTTAAAGTCATTTCAGGTTGAGCGTTTTCAGGTTGCGCTCCATGGCGACGAGGAAGTAACGGAATGCATTACTTCCAGGTTTCGCCGCTCGTGCATGTGCAGACGCTCAAAATGACGTCACACGCATGCACAGAAGCAGCGAATTGCAACCCGTGCACGCGCAGACGCGGGTTGCATTCTGCTCTGGATGAGAACGGGGCTCTGAAATGGATCCCGTTCGCATCCAGAGGTACCACTGTAATACTAACAACAGCATACCACCAGCAGCTCACATTGCAGATGCAATGACTGTTAGTGCATGTATCTTAAGCATATAAATTCATATAAGCCTTCCAGATGTCAGCCTGATAGTCCTTTCAGTGCTGCATGAACAGCTTAAAAAAAAAAATCCCAGGCATTTTAATGTTAAGAGCTTTTAGTGATTTAGCTGTGCTATATTAATGTTTTGCTACTGGTGATTTTATTTATTTTAATTCACATGTACATTTATTACTTGCCTTCTCTCTCTCTCTTTGGGTTTTTTGAAAAAAATCTTTTGTGTTTTTAGATTTTCTTGTTAACCACCCAGAGAATTTCAGTTATAGGCCAATATGCAAATACTGCAAATAAATGAATAATAAACAAACAAATGCAGAAATACACATTGACATCAATAGGACATTCTTTGGAATGTTGATGCTTAAGCTTCTGCTGTGGTTGCAGGGTGCCATCTAACATTAATCGGTGGTCTAGTTAACCATCTCCCCCACCCCCGCCCCCACCCTAAGCATCCCTATCTAATTAATATTCTGACTTGCTGTTTTTATTCTTGTGCTTACCATGAACGTTTTCTCTTATTTATTTTCTTGCGTATTTTGTCAGCTACTTTTTCAGCTACTTTTTAAAAAAGGAACTTGTTGGGGGAACAAACCAAGTTTCTAAGACATTTGATTGACCTTAGTAGCCTGCTATAAATGTCATTGCCAGAAGATCAACCCTTCTCTCCCCACTCCCCATGCAAATTAAAGGAAGGGGAATATCTTGTCTCCAAAATTCTACAGAGATTGTTGCTGCTTTCTGCTTTGAACTACAGCATGAGTATAGGGTTGAGCCTCCCCCGCCCCTGCTTCATGCCTGAGAAGAGTTGAAGGTTGATCCCGACTGTTGTGCAGAACTTTGAAGCCACTTGGGACACAGTGAGAACCTTGCTGCTTTCTCAATGACTCTAAAAGCTTGCAGTGGATATGTGAACTTTCCGCCTATTTTTCTCTTACAGTGTGCTTGCCAGAGCAAAAGATAAGTCACCACTGACAATCTGGCAAGTGCACTTGTGGACTATTGGGAATTGAGGCTTAAATTGTTATCGAATATTATGGAATTATTGAAAATAAGCACGGACATACAATTAAGGTCTCTTTTGTAGCATGAAAAGCCTCAAGGATACATGAGAATAGGACAACCCGATGAAAGACAAATGTTATATCTGTGTCAGCTACATTACAACATTGGGTACAGAAACATGAAATAGCTAGTCAGGGAGCAAGGGAATATGTGCTAAGTGGTGCCATTATCCAGTGCATTGATCAGGAAAAGGATTAGGAGGTTATTTAGGGAAAAACACTGAAACCTATCATGCCATTCCACAGTAACAATAAAAAAGGCAAACAAGATAATAGCTTATAGAAGAACAAACATAAGCAATGATGCCATGTGAGAAGGAGCACTTCCAGCCTCACCCCCTGTGAAATTTGCAGTGCATTGATGGCTAGTACAGAATCACACAGTGAGCGCAGAGGCCTTTGCTAATTTAAATACAATCAGATATACGTATTCGATGTAAAGCTGAAAGCTGGCAGAAGTATTGTGGTTGGGTAAGCCAATCTGTGGTTAAGTTCCTTGTGTAAGATATAAGAGCCAGGGCACACTGTGGGAGTTGTGAGCCCTTCATCCAAATCTTATTGATCTGCGTAAGGTTCTCAACCCCTTCATGGATCACTGCCTTGCCGTGGTGAAGGGGCTTGAATAACTCAGAGAAGCTATGAGCTATGCTGTGCAGGGCCACCCAAGACAGACAATCGACTAAACAACAACAAGGTTCTCAAATGTGATCTGGGATATATACTACATTCATAATGCCAGGCAGCACAGAATATCCTTAATGCCAATTGGCCTGGAGTAACCCTACCCTATTTTGACAGCCCACATACATAGCTCAGTTGGTTAGAGTTTGGTATTGATAACACCAAGGTTGCAGGTTCAATCCCCGTATGGGAAAGCTGCATATTCCTGCATAGCAGGGGGTTGGACTAGAGGACCCCCTTCCAATGCTATGGTTCTATGACTCACGATATATGCGTACACTGGTCTCAGTTAACACTAAGCCTGCCCTGTTCTTTTCTATGCCCGAGAGTGCTCCCTATCCTTGTCGCACAGAGTACCTGTTTGTGCAGCACATTTTCTAGCTCGTAGAAAAAACAGCAGCCCCTAGAGAGGTGAGGCTGTAGCTCCGTTGTAGAACACCAGCTTTGCAAGCAGAAAGTAGCAAGTTCGATCCCTGGCATCTCTAGGTAGAGATGATAACGTCCCCTGTCTGAAACTCTAGAGAGCAGCTGTTTTGTGGTTCCTGAGATCCTGCTTCTGTGGTTTTGAGATCCTGCTTCATGGTTCCTAGAATCATGCCTTTGTAGAAGTTTCTGCATTAACCATTACCTCACATGTTTCCCCATGCGTTCAACAGCTTCTCTGAACTGCAGCCAATGTGTTTGTTTAAAATAATCTTTAAAGGCATTCATTAGCATGCATTTGATAATCTGGTGAAATGATTCTGCAGAAAATAATATGCAAGATTTCCCCCTTCCCAGCAGGAGTAAATCTTTATGCCTATAAATTAAAAGAGGTTATTATGGAGCTCTCAAAGCTCTGCAAGTCCTGGGTAGCAGCAGAAGATAATTAAAAGGTGAAGGCATCAAAAATTAATTGCAAGGCCTCTTTCTCCCTCAAGTGTCATAAATAAATAAATAAATTAGAACTAGAAAGTGTCAAAAATTACATGGAAAAATATGTTGATTGATGCAGTGGGTGAAAAGGACATGCAGTCCCATGATATACACATTCATAGATAGGTCCAGAGACCCCATATTCTACTACATAGCTGACAGATGTTCTCCAAATAGTTGTTCCATATTCAATAAAACACAGCTTCACCTCCATCTGGAGTATTATGTATATTGTTATCAGTCATCATCACACAGAATAGCTTGGCTTTCTGAATGAATAGCAACAATACCACATCTGATAGCTAAGGAAAATTTAATGGATGAATAATGTTAGGCAAGCATTTAGAGTATTTTTATTCAGCACTTGTGTGTGTTTTTTCATGCGATTTAGAAAATGGGTTAAGTGTTGCAGGGAGGTGTACTTCCGTTTAGGGAGCCAGACCTCCAGTCATCCATGCCCTCTTCCAGGATACTAAAATAGAATTCCCATTCCATCTAGTTTTCCTTTACAGTCAGCTAGCATTCTGTGTGCACTGACCATACTCTGTCCACATTGACATGTTTGAGTTCCTACTAACCTTCAGGGTTTATTTGTGTAAGAAACTGCCCGGCCCCATTGATACCTCCTTCTTGTACATGGAGGTTGTTTGGGGTACCTTAGGACCCACACTGTTAGTTCAGTTGCGCATACTGATGGGTGTTGTACTCCAAAAACACCTGGAGGTTTGGGGTTGGGGCAGGCTGATATATGAGATATGGAGGAAATGGTTATGCATGGTTATGTCTGAACAAAAATGTTGAGTTTTGTTCTCTGAGCTAGCTACGTACTGTGCAATTGCATTATTAGTTCAGATTTTTCAGTTACTGTACCATTTCCTCAGGGTGGGTGTAAACGTTTCGGTAAAGGAAGTGGTTTGACTTGAAATGAAATATATCTCACAAATTGGAGCAAATTGGTTAATATGGCTCCAATGAAACATCTTCCGAGCTGTGGCGAAGAAGAACTATATTGGTTTGCTCTTTCACCTTGATTGCTTTCTCTTTTAGTAAACTGCACCCCACGGCAAATGTCTCTAGATATTAGATCACGCTAACCAATGTGGTGCTGCCCCAATTTTGTTGGACTGCAACTGCCTTCGTCCCAAATCACTGGCCATGCTAGTTGGAGCAGCATGAAAACATCTGGAGGCACTATGAAAGCAATAGCTGGCTTAGATAAATATTGGGCCTTATTCAACTCTCCAGTTCCATTAGTGGAAGTCAATGCAAGGATTCCTGCTAGTGCAACAGGACTCCCTCCCACTCTCCCTACAGCTCCCTCCAATCTGCTCTGGAAGGTCAGGAGAAACCCCCAGAACAGCAGGCAAGAGAAGGAAAGGGGAGATCATTTCACTGGTCAAGCAGAAATGCTTGTGCTGATGGAACAATCTCCTTAGTGCTATGTTGAATTCCAACCATTGTCTTCAGGTTCAACTGCCCAAACTGATTTGGTATCATGGAATACTATGTAAGCACCTGAGGCACAGGTCTTCAGCAAAACAACCATGTAAGCTAAAGACCCTTCTGAGCTTTGTTTGGCCTTCTGGGCTTTGTTTGGCCATGTTTGCCATAAGTCAAGAACCATAGGGAAGAGCAGCAGGAAAAAATAACCCACGTTCTGGGACTAACCATCCATCCAAAATGGACCTCAGCTGCTGAAAAACTGTGTCCCTGAGCCCCAGTTTGGACACCTGTCTCAGAAGGATACAGCGTTCAGTGGTACTGGAAATCACTGAGATGTCAAGGGGAATCCAAAAAGGGCACACTCCTCCCAGTGAAGATAATTTTTCAGGGCTACAGAATTAGTTTCCCTCCCAAACTCAGACAGAAAACCACATTGGAATGGTCATCCAGCAGCGCTTGGAGTTGAGGCCAGCACGCACTCCAAGATATTGCTTAGAAAGGGCAAACAGTAATTGAAGTCCAGGATTGTCTTTTTAAAGAAGAAATCAGCTTGCACCTCTGCCTCTTTTAACACAGCAAGGAGTACACCTTCTCTCAAAGACACATTAGTGACTCAAATATTTAAACTTCCTTTGGTGGCTTTAATTAGCTGCATGGTGCAAAGATCAAGGACACATATGGTAGCCTGGCCACAAACTTCAAAGTAGATTGTCCACTTTCTTACGTCAAACTACTTAAAAATGTATCTATTCCAATAGGACAAGACTAGCTGCATTCATCTCAAACTCTGCTACAGTCATGGAATCTAAATTGCCATGAATGTGAATAATTGTATTTTCAAAATGTGTTACAAATTGGTCACCATTAGCTACCAAGTTATGTTTGCAATTGCTGTGTGTATGGGTTAGAGGAAGTGTTTTCCTTTAATAATAGAACAACCAAAGAGCCATACCGCATGCAAAGAAAAACATTCTGCAAATATACAATTCCAGTTTTACAATAGAGCCTTTTTGAACAGGAAGATAATTTATTCCACATTGACCCAAACAATCAAAATTATATTTAAAAAGTAGATCATTCTGGTGTAGAACTATGTGAAATAATAGTAATAACAAAAAGCAGGCAGAAAATGATTCCTTTGTTGTTTTATAAAAAGGGGCTTTTGCTTGTAAGTCACAGATAAGCCTCTTTACAAAGCATTTTCTCTTAAAACCAATACAAAAGATGCTTTCAGACTTCCAGAGTCCTATGGGGGCATGGCAGTCAGTGCCTGTATCACCTTTACTAAAGCAGTTGGACTGATGCATTTCCAGGTACAATTTAAAGTACTCTTTTTGGCCTTTAAAGCACTACACGAGTGTTTCTCAAACAGTGGACTTTGGGCCACCAAACCTACAACACCAACCAGTCAAATAATTTATAGTTATAATAAGCCATATCTATAATATGCCAACTTTCCTAGTTTAGGAATACTATATAAGGAAGTTATTATTCTGAGTCAGCCCACTGGTCCATTTAGCTCAATATTGCTTACACCAGAGGCAAGGCATCTTTGCAGCCCAGTGGGCCAGGTTTGACAGGTGGAAGGAGGCACCTGCCTATCAGTCATGTGACATCATGGCATCGGGTGACGATACCTCTGAAGCCTCTGAAGCGCATTTCCAAGTTGTTTCTGATTAGCACTCTGAGATATGGCTTTTGAAGTGCATTTCCAAACAGTTGCAGGAAGAAACTGCTTGGAAAGGCACTTCAAAGTGAAGGCCACACCTTTACCTGCCTTCCACCTAACATCAACAACTGTAGTCATTTCTATAAAGTTTGTAGGCATATAATACAAAAAGTAAAAACCAGAAAACCGGAGTTTCATGAAATTGGGCCCTCACACTGCTCCTGGTAGATACAAGCCATGCATCTGAGCCGGGGGGGGGGGGGGGACGACGACTACTAACAGTGACTCCCCTGAAGACCTTAGTGATCAGGCAGGTATATAAGGGATTAGGTGATTCTTGAGGTATCATGGACTCAAGTTTTTAAGGACCTTGCAAACTTTGACCCTGACCCTGTAGCGTATGGGCTGCCAGTGCAAACTTTGGAGCACTGGTGTTATGTGCTAGCAACAGACTGTCTTCATCAACAGTCCAGCCACAGCATTTTGCAGCCTCCAGACCAGGCCCAAGGGTAGCCCCACATGCAGCATATCAAAATAATCAAGCCTTGAAGTTATCAGTGCATGGATTACCATGGCTAGACTATCTGTCAAAAAACAGCCATAGTTGATGCACCTGATGTAGCGAGTGAAAGGCACTCCTAGTTGCTGAGCTTCCAGTGACAAAGATGGATCCAGGAGCGTTCCCAAACTCTGAACTCCCTCCTGAACAGGCACCTTGCCAATCTTGTATGCATGGGAACTGTCAATCCACGGTGCTCCCATCTTCCCATGGTTCAAGCTCAGTTTATTAGTCCTCATTCAGTCCCTCACTGTGCTCAGACAACAGCCTCCCCTGACTCAAATGCTATAGAGAAGCAGAGCTGTTATGTTAACAGTGTATTGATGACCGTTTGCCACCAAACTCCTAGTGACTGCACCCAGTGACTTCATATATATGCTAAACAACATTGGGGAGAAGATTGTACCTTGTGGCACACCATAGTGCAAAGACCATACAGCTGGAACCCAGTCTCCCAATGCTACTTTCTGGACACAACCCTCTAGGTAGCAGAAAAACCACTGTAAAACAGTGCCCCCACAGAGTTGGTACAGAAGGATACCATGGTCCATGGTATCAAAAGTTGTGGAGGTATCAAGAAGCAGAGTTGCACTCTCTCTGGCCCTCTCCTTGATACAGGTGCAGCCCTGCCTTTTTAAGAACAGTAGGCAGCACCTTGTCATATAGTGATGTATCTACCACATTCTGGACCCATCCAGTCAACCCCTCCTGACTGCTTTTCACCAGCTAGGTGAGGCAGGGGTCAAGAGAGCAGGAAGCTGGCTGCATGACTGCAAGAGTCTTGCCCACATCAATTCCTTCTATTTGTTACTAAGTCATAGATTCTACTGAATGAATGCCATGAATGTGTTGTGCTTTGAAGGATGATTTGGGTACCACAGGCACCCTTGATAGATTGAATACAGGGAATAAGAGGAGGCAAATACAATTCTTTTAACTGAAGTTCTTCTTTTCATGGGTTCTTTTAACCAAGCTTTGTCTTCCCAGGTCACCTTATCCAAGGGCAGCAGCAGCAATATATATTCTAGTCAGAGCCCTCCATGCTGGAAGATAATTGGTGTAGATGAGTTGTGAAGGAGCCCGTGAAAACATTTTAACAAGAGGTCTGACACCTTTAAGGGAGAATTGCATTAGAAACACCAGACTTAAAAATAAATACACCCTCCCTCTTGGCCTGCTTGCCTTCCAAGTTCCTACTGGGCAGAACTGCAGGCAAATTTGAATGTCAGCGTTGATTTTTTCAATCATGCATTTAACCAGCGTTTATTTTATTTTTAAAAATCTACTAGTTTGTCTAGTACTTTTCACCGTAAGGTAGTCAGCAGCTGCTTCCTTTGAATGAGAAACGCGTGTTCCAAAGCAAGTGAAAAAGGCGTTATGTTCTCTATTGTTCCACATTCCGGCAAGTGACCTCATTTCACAGCCTAGCTGGCTGAGAGCCCTATTTCAAAGCATGCAAATTCTTACTGCCGAAATTAGCGCGGGGGTAGCAATGGGAAAGTGTATGCTGCACGCATGGTGTGGAAGGGAGGGTGTAAGGAAGGGGAGAGCGAGAGACCCGGATCGCGAGCAGAAGCGCGCACATGCCCGGAAAAGGACTTCTCCTCCTCCTCTTCCGCTGGGTGTAGCTAGCGAGTGCTCTGAGCCGAGCGCTCCGGAGCCCGGGAGGCGTGTCGCTTGCGCTGTGCCTCCTCCTGCCGAGGGTGGGGACCGGCCTCCTTTCTCCTTCGAGCCGAGAAAAAGCGCAAGGAAGAGCCGGAGGCGGCGGCGGCGGCGGCCAAAGAGCCATGTCGCTCCTCTGGCTGGCGCTGCCTGTGATACGAGTCTATTGGATCGGCTTCCGCGTCGTGTTGCACCAGCTGCTCCGCCGCCTCCTTCGACCAGGCTGGCCTTTGAAGCCAGGTTAGTTAGGGCTGCGGGTTTCTGGGGTGGAGAGGCTGGTCAAAGAAGCGCCTCGCTCAGCGCCTGCCACCTCGCCAAGTGGCGCGGGGGGCGAAAGGAAAGCGCGCGCGCGACACCAGCTCGCTTTTCTTCCGCCCGGGGCGGCGGCGGAGGCGAGGAAAGGCTTTTTCTTCCAGGGATTATCATTCTGAAAATGGGGAGCCAAGCCAAATTTTTGCTTCCGCGGAAGGAGGGCGCACCTGGGCGCCCGCTTCCCCGGGCTTTGTTTTGTCGCTGCCCGGAGGGGGATCTTCTTTTCTCGGGCCTGACATAGCAGAGCTTTGGCTCGGCCGTGTCAGTGTCTTTACCAAGCCCCACCTGCGGCTCTCGCCCCCCGGAGGCATGCAGATCTCTAGCAAATGCGTACACGCCCCCTTCCAGCCGCAAACCTGTGGCTCCTAGGTTGGACCGACCTGTTATAAGTGCATGCTGTTACAGTTGATAATACAGGTAGTAGGAACCGCGGACAGTGTCAAGGTTCGAAGCTGAATAATACCTAGTGCTGTGGACAGAAAAGGTACGTTGCAGCAGGCGAGGCGACACACCCTGGTCAAGAGGATCACATTGTCCTAGTAAGACCAATGGAAGCAGTAGGCTGTAACTTCTGAGTCAGTGTGTTTTGGCTAGGATTCGTTGGTTATCTAAAGAGAAAAAGCAGATCGTCCCTGCCTAGTGATGCATTTCAGAGTTGCAGTGTGAGGCCGCAGGATCCAGGAAACTACAGAACCTTGGATGGCCACCATCCTCTTAAAAGTAGAGAGTCCATAGCTTTTGAGTTTTCACTTTTCTATCTGTATTTTATGAAGCTGAATACAAACATGCCAATCTGTAAGTAAAGTTTTTAATGTATATTCTGTAACATATTTCAACTGTACCAAGGGGGTGGAGAACCTCTTAAGTTCTAGAATTGTTAACAGTTCAGATGTCATAATGTGTCTTCATTGGATAATGTTGCTCTGTTTTGCTCAATTTCTGATTACTTTTCATGGTCTGCTTATTTCTTTAAAGCAGACAACAAAAATATAATAAAGTTCACAAGATAGATGTGACTATTTTTTGAGTCGGAAAGTAATGTTTTACTGTAAGAATAGTTAGGGCTAAAAATACATTGGGCTGTCATTCTTGATAGCAGTGTTTTCTTTATGACATGTTATATTAAAACTTTGCAGCTGGAGTGCAAGAACTAGTCTTAATTAGTTTGTGCCTGGGTAGGTTAAACAATCCTTATTTTGAATGATGTTTCTGCCCTGATGTGGTACAATTAACCCTGTTTAGGCCTGCAGAGATATGCCACATGAGGTCAGCTACTTTCACATGCTAAAGGGACACTGTGTTAAGTCTTATCTTCTGCTTCCTCCTTGCAACAGAACCAGTAGTGTTGAATTCTTCATTTAAATTAATGTTTGATATATAGGATGTAGCTTTACTTGTCACTTAATTGCTGACCGTGTGCATAAAGAATTTTTAGCTGTAAAAAGTTCTTATTGTATTTAACTTTTGGTTTACATTTTCAGAAATCTGTCTCATAAGTGCATTTTGATTGCATTTGATGATGCATTAAATGCATTCTGCACCTTTATTTTATATTCTAAACAGGCCGCTAACAGCACAAACCTATGTGTGTTTGTTTGTAAGCGAATCCCACTTAGTTTGTTGGGGCTTATTCAAAGTAAATACATATAGCAGGTGTTGGAAATCTTTGGACCTCCCAATGTTGCTGAATTCTAACTCAGATCATTGACCATGTTTGCTGGGGCTAATGGGAGTTGTAGTTCAGGGCTGAAGGTTCTCCACACACACCTAGATTACATCCGCACCATGCTATTAAAACACTATTATACCACTTTAGAGGTCAGGCAAATTTCTGGGAACTATAGCTCTTAAGGGTGCTGACGTCACAGAGTTGCAGTTCCCAGCACCCTTAAGAAACTACAGTTCCCAGGATTCTCCATGACTGTTTAAGTGGTATAAAAGTGCTTAAATTGTATGTGTGGGTGACCCTAGTGCACAGGATTGCAGCCTAAAGACTTCTTCCTTTTTCATCTGAAAAACATATCTGCTGGTTGTGTAATGTGTGCTTTTGTATGTTGCTTTGTACTGTCAACCATCATTAGACCTAGATATATGAGCTTTCCATGTGGTTTACTTATTGCTAGATAAGTAAAATCTACTAGATTTTAAGACCAAGGGCAGGTGTCGTATCCAAGTCCTAGTATCAGACTTCTGACAATGTGTTGAATTAAGGGTGGGATGGCCGTGCACAACCTAAGGACCCAGGGCTGACGGCAGCCCACATGCTGTACTGATTATCTCATTCCCTTTCCCCACCTATTTGTGGGAATATATATCACCCAGGCTGGTTTATCAACAGATGAAAATGCTATGTTCTATGTTCTACATTAACCCTCTTCTAGCATTTAGGCATGGGACACTGGTGGTGCTGTGGGATAAACCACAGAGCCTAGGGCTTGCTGATCAGAAGGTCGGTGGTTCGAATCCCTGTGACGGGGTGAGCTCCTGTTGCTCGGTCCCTGCTCCTGCCAACCTAGCAGTTCAAAAGCACGTCAAAGTGCAAGTAGATAAATAGGTACCACTCTGGCGGGAAGGTAAACAGCCTTTCCGTGCGCTGCTTTGGTTCGCCAGAAGCAGCTTTGTCATGCTGGCCACATGACCTGGAAGCTGTACGCCAGCTCCCTCGGCCAGTAAAGCAAGATGGTCAGGGGTCCCTTTACCTTTACCTAGCATTTAGGCAGATGGTGGAGTTGGTGGCAGCAGCTGACCAAAATAAAGACAGACTTTAATCTTTCTCCCTTCCTTCCCAAACAACCTTCCGCTAATGAAGGTTTTACAATACTAAGTTTACAAGCATCAGTGTCTCTCTCTCTATATATGTAACAATTTGAATCTATATATGTTGCTTCATGTTTTGTTTCCCTTGTCAGGAGTTGTGAGACAACATATTGTGGATCTTTTAAGCTGCTGTCTCTTTGGGAATGATGTGGCAGAACAAGATTGGGTCAATAATTTGGTCTGACAGTTTCAAAGCATGGGTATTAATCACAGTAAAGAATGCATCAATTTTCTAAGCAGCGAGGTTTAGGTAAGAATTGCTGCTTCTTATTCAGCAGCAACTGTAATTGCAACTCTTTGAAGATTAGTTTAAACCAGCCAGGCACCTACTTAGGCATCTTAATTTTTTCAGGATTGACTTCTTAAATATTCTTGGCCTTGAGCATCTCATTAATGAACGTAAATTATGTAAATTTGAATATGTTGAGTAATTAAGTTGCATTCCAAAAATACAGATGTTTGTGGCGCGTATTTGAGTGTCTTAGGGGAATGTAAAAGGAGTCAGCATCAGGATATGTAGGCAGACTCTGGTGGCCTGAAGGAGTCTGATAGGCACTCATGAAAGGGGCAGCCAAGAGACTTTCCTGGATGATCTGACACTTATTAGTCATCCCCAAGGGAATTAGTAGGGCACTAATGCAAGGATTCTAGAATTGCTTACACACACACACACACACACACACACACACACATATACATATATACTTCACACTTGCATAGAAAATACAGAAAGATAGCATAGAATATAAAAATCACAATGCAACAATAACAGCAGTAGAAAACAACAATAACATCCTAATAGTTGTATTTTTGTTTATTTAAATTGCAGTATTTTCAAACACAAAACAAGACAGGAAGAGAAAGGAAGCTGAAGATCTATGGGTGGTGTGTATTTGTGAAGTCCCGCTGAAACAAATTAGATAATGTGAATTATTTAAATTCAGGCAATTGGTTTAGGGTACATTCCTACAAAACTATGCATGCAAGAGAAGAGTGTGCACATTCAGAGGTGTCTATAGCTTACAAGACTGAACAGGGCAAGCCACTTTTCTTGCTTGCTGATCTTTTAAATTGCCTTTCTTGTTCAGCTGTGGAGCAACTGCAGTGGTGGTTCTGCCTCCACTAGTTATGTGTAGCTTCTGCCCTATTTATTCAAGATTTTAAGTTGCATTAAACACAGCGTAACATTTGTTTACATATAATCTGGGGGGAAACCTAACTCCATTGACATAAACTGGGTCCCACTCAATAAATATTCTTTTAAATTATTTGCAAGAGGATGTTGAAATCGAAAGTTACAAACACTTTGGGTTGCTATAAAATTTGGTAATGTCTGGGGCTGTAGAAGTGCTTAATCCTACCTCGTAAATAAATTCACAACATTTTTAAAGCCCACAAAAATGTCTACCGGCCTGCCTGTACAGCCACACATACCTATTTTAATTAACTGTAGTGCACTGATAACCTCAAAGGGAGAGAGAGAAAAGACAACAGTCAACTAATTTACAAAAGCTCCCGTTGAGGCAATTCTTAATCACACAATTGACTGCCCACAGCGAGTATGTACAAACCTGAATTAATTAGGGCTTAAATATTGTCAAGAACTGAGATACTCACTTGCCATGGTGTCTTTCCTCCCATTGGTAAGTGTCATGAATTCCTGACCACCTGTGCTTGGATACGGGGAGGAGAGTTCCTGCAGTTACATTGTGCTTTGAAATTGTTATCAGGTCTTATAGAGATCAGCATGACATAGGTCAGCCTGCTTCTCCATGGGTCCTCAGCTGGTGATAGACTGCAGCTCTCATAACTCCTGACCATTGGCTAAATTGTCTTGGGGTGATGAGACATTTGCAGTCCAACACCATCTGGGACCCAGAGTTGAAGAACACGGAGCAACTCTTACTATCTTCTTAGGCAGAGAACAAGGCAGGAAATCATCCTTGACATTTTGCTATGCTTTGGAAGTGCTCAGAGTGCCATCAGAAACAAGGCCATGCTGGGAGATAAGCTTCCCCTCCTGCAGAGTTGGAGGAAGGAGCATATTTGTGGCAACCCAATTTTTGGTCAGCTGTCAAGGCCATCCAAAATGTTTTGTTCCCTTAGTGTTTTGTCGGCTGAAATGGCATAAGTTGCTTGCGGTAAGGAGAGGAATGCAAGCTAAAACTGAGACCTTTACACTGAGACATTGGCTCTAGTTCCACATACCATGCAACTTTTAGTTTTGGACAAGTCTTCTGTCAACACCCTGAATTTGCCATATGGTGTCCAGATACATAGGCTGTGGTGTGTCCTACTTGCAGAGTGGGAGCCACCCTCAAACGTATTCAAATAATACTAAGTATATTGTGCTTGTTCACAAAAGCACTGATTTCTCATATTTGATCAGGCCTACGCTTTCTCATTTTATGTTTGTTTGCTGCCTTTTATCAGGTGCTCATTAATGAGTGAAGAACCAAAAGGTTGGGGCTGTGGCCAAGAAGCAATGGAGAATAAAAGTTTGGAAACTTCCCCGTCAGACCTAAAGTTAGTGGCCCACCCAAGAGCAAAGAGCAAAGTGTGGAAGTACTTTGGCTTTGATACCAATGCGGAAGGATGTATAATGCAGTGGAAGAAAATCTACTGCCGCATTTGCATGGCACAGATAGCCTATTCAGGAAACACGTCCAACCTCTCTTACCACCTTGAAAAGAATCATCCAGACGAGTTTTGCGAGTTTGTGAAAAGCAACACTGAGCAAATGAGGGAGGCCTTTGCCACGGCGTTTTCAAAACTGAAGCCAGAATCGTCTCAGCAGGCTGTTCAGGACACCTTAATTATGAAGGCAGGTCACAGTTACGAGAATAAAAAGCACCAAGAGCTAACATTGGCAGTGATTAGCTTAATATGTGAAGGGTTATATCCTCCTTCCATTGTAGATGAGCCAACCTTCAAGAATCTTTTACGAACGGCCGACCCCAGATATGAACTTCCTTGTAGAAAGTATTTCTGCACAAAAGCGATTCCTGAAAAATATATGGCTGTCAGGGATGTTGTGCTAAAAGAGCTGACTGATATCCCGTGGTGCGGCATATCCTCTGACATGTGGAGAAGCGGGAACCAGAACAGATCCTACGTAACACTGTCAGTTCATTTTCTCAGTAGCGGTGCTTCCAGCTGCCTGGCTGTTAATTCCCGGTGTTTAAAAACATTTGAAGTGCCCGAGGAAAACACCGCAGAGACAATTACGCGAGTACTTTATGAGATATTCATTGAATGGGGAATCAATACAAAAGTTTTTGGTGCTACAACAGATTATGGGAAAGACATTGTGAAAGCTTGCTCTCTTCTCGACATTCCAGTGCAGATGCCTTGCTTAGGGCAAACTTTTAATGCAGGTATACAGCGAGCTTTTCAGCTTCCGAAGCTGTGTGCTTTCCTGTCGAGGTGTCGGAAGCTGGTGGAATATTTTCAGCAGTCTTCAGTAGCCATGTGCATGTTGAGTGAGAAGCAGAAGCAGCAGAACACTCTGCCCTGCATGCTTGTGAGTGATCGTGTTTCCTGGTGGGGAAGCACTCTTGCCATGCTGCAGCGACTCAAGGAGCAGCAGTTCGTAATTGCCGCAGTTCTTGTGGAGGACAGCAATAATCACCACCTGATGCTGGAAGCCAGTGAGTGGAATACAATTGAAGGCTTGGTGGACTTGCTCCAGCCGTTCAAACAGGTTGCCGAAATGATGTCTGCTTCCAAATACCCAACAATAAGTATGGTGAAACCTCTCCTTCACATGCTGCTGAACACAACACTAAACATCAAAGAAAATGACTTGAAAGAAATCAGTATGGCAAAGGAAGTGATAGCCAAAGAATTGTCCACAACATACCAGCATGCGCCTGATATAGACATGTTTCTAAACGTTGCAACTTTCCTGGACCCCAGGTACAAGAAACTTCCATTTCTTTCAGCGTTTGAGAGACAGCAGGTTGAAAACAGAGTAGTAGAGGACGCAAAAAGTCTCCTAGAGGAAGAAAAGGAGAACACATTGAGGCCTGAAGAAAAGTTTTTTGCATTGTCTGAAGAGCCACCAGTGAAAAAAATGGCAATTTCCTCTACCCCTCCTCCTACTAGTGCCATCAATAACATGCTTGCAGAGATATTTTGCCAGACAGGGGGTGCTGAAGACCAAGAGGAGTGGCATGCTCAGATTATTGAGGAGCTGAGTAATTTCAAATCCCAGAAAGTTCTTGGACTAAATGAAGATCCTCTCAAGTGGTGGTCTGACAGGCTAGCTTTATTTCCTGTTTTGCCAAAGGTTCTTCAGAAATACTGGTGTATTGTGGCCACAAGTGTTTTCCCTGAACGTCTCTTTGGTTCCTCTGCAAACATTGTTAGTGCTAAGAGAAATCGGTTAGCCCCGGCTCATGTAGATGAACAAATCTTTCTGTATGAGAACTCTCGCAATGGGTCAGAAGCTGAGCCAGAGGAAGAAGATGAAGGTGAATGGGGCTTGGATCAGGAGCACATCACTAGTTTAAGTGACACCACAAATGTAAACAGTAGTTTCTTTAATATGCGAGACAGTGGCTTCATGTAGAAGGAACGCTTAATGGTACATTTTCAGAGAAAAGGGTGTTTGTTTTAAGCTGCCATTACCAAAAAATAGTTTCACATGAAGATAGTGTTGTAAATACCAAATGCTTGTAACATAGCTTTGTTTTATGTGTGTGTGTTGTTTTAAATCTCGAGTGCAACCCATGACTCCAAAACACAGAAGTAGGCTTGAGAGTTATTATTGAATTCAATTCCATATTCAGGCAAAACTTTTTAACATGTTAAATGTCTTCTGTTGTTGTAGTTATTATTGTTACTATTACTGTTATTTATTGAATTTAGATACTGCCCTTCTATCTGATGGAGCCCAGGGCAGCAAACACATCCATAGTAAAACAATATTTATTTATTTTTTAAAAAAGAAAAACAGCTAACATAACAAATTTCAAAAAATTTACAGGTAAATTTACAGTTACAGGTAAAAAGGTTATTTCATCCAGGGATCCCAGGGTTGCAAGGAACAGTATCTGGGTAAACAGGAGCATGGATCAAGGCAGCCTGGATAGCTCAGTTGGTAGAGTGTGGTGTTGATAACGCCAAGGTTGCAAGTTTGATTCCCATATGGGACAGCTGCATATTCCTGCATTGCAGGGGTTGGACTAGGTGATCCTCAGGATCCCTTCCAACTCTACATTCTATGATTTTCAGATTCCTTCTGAAAGTCAGTAATGATGGACACAGACCCACCTCACCAAAAAGAGGAATTTCATAGGTCAACACCAACTAGGCAGCCCCATGTAGAATCTGATGTGGTTGATCCTCAAGAAGGTGTTCATTTAGGTAATTGGGGCCCAATCCATTTACGGGTTTATATACTGGCACTAACAGCTTGAAATGGGTCTGGTAGCTCACTGGAAACCAGCAGCACTTTCAGGACCAGTGATGTTCTGTGTCACTTACTAGCCTAGCAGTCACATTCGACAGCAGTCCAGACAGGTTCCTAGAGCATAGGCAACTGAAGCCAGGCTGTCCTGGTCCAAGAGTGGTTGTAGCTTGTAAATCAGCCTAAGCTGGACATCAACACTCCTATCCATGGAGTCTCTTTAGAGTTGGTGATTTGTCTAAATCCAGGAATACTCTCAGAGTACAAGCCTGTTCCTTCAGAGGCAGTGCAGTTCATCCTAGAACAGGCCACACTCCTAATTTCTGGACATGGGAGCCACCACACACAGTATCTCAATTTTACCAGTTTATTGCTGAGCAGCAATCTCCTCTTAGTACTATCTGGTAGCAACCCTACAGGTAGTGGAACCACTGAATATAGTACTTCCAACTCCCAGCTTATGGTCAGTAGTGTCAAAAGTTGCTGAGGGGTGAAGGTGAAACAACACAGTCACCATCCCCTTCTCTCTCCTGATAAAGGCTATTCTTGTGTCCAAACCAGATCTGAAACCAGATTGGAATGGATATAGATAATTTGCTTCTGCTTGCTGGCCACTACCCTCTTGGTCAACTTGCCTGGGAAGGGAATATTGGGAGACTGTAGATTTTCTAAAACCTTTGGAACCGGGTAGGATCTATTAAAGAAGAGTCAAACCACTACCTATTTTAAGGTGGTGGGATTAACTTCTTCCCACAGTGAGGCCTTCTGTTAGGAAGAGGACACACAAGTAAAAAGGGTAACTTCTAAGCAATTACTCAGCCCTTCTGCTACAGACAGAAGTAGCATGTTGAATGGTCAAGCCTAATAGATGGTTTAGCTTCATTGCAGAGCTAATTTGCTGTAGGGATTTGAAGTCTTAAAAGCTTTGATCTGAACTTCCTCAAGTGTTTAAATATTTAAAGTTTTAAAGGTAAGATCAGAACACCAAGGTTTTTTTGGGTTGTTTTTTTTAAAAAGTACCTAATTTAATGGATTGCTTCAAATGTTACTCTCCTCAATAGATTAGTTTCTGTGTTAGAAGCAATATGTGTCCTCTAATATGTTAAATCAAAGATGCTCATGCTTCCATTCTTTTTTGCCCTGATGGATGTAGTAGAGTCCTGAAACATGTACCTGAATGTTCCCACAGAGAAAGTGTAGCATGAAATGTCTCATTAAGATTTGCTGTACAGATTTGTTGTATTGCTGACGGTCACAGTAAAATATAATGGATCAGGAAGTTTGCACATACACAGAAATGTTGAACATTGTGAGTTAAGGAGATGCTTGTTTAATGCCTTCTCCAGTGAACACGTTTAGGATTGGGTGACAACCTGATTCTTCACCTCACTTTCTCCCTTCAAATAAGAGTCAGTTAGTATAACACGCCAACATTGCCAGATTGGCTGTTTGGCCAGTGAATGTTGGTCATGATTCAACACAAAATTCAACATAGAATTCAACATGTTTCGGCTTAGCAATTTCAGTGGACTTCAGTATGTTTACCTCTTCGCTGAATAGTTTCCTTTGTATGATATAGTACCCTCATAAAAGGTAAATTAGAGCTCCAATGGCGGCTATATATTTTATGAAATTAAAGGCTTTATTTTTTTTACCAAAGGGCCTGCAGGGATGAAACAAGTTTTAACTTGTGCTTGTAAAAATCCTGGCTGGAGGGAATGGGTGTTACCCTCACCTCCTGCTTCAGACTCCCAAGTTCTGGTTCTGGTATACAATTTTTGCCATGCCTGAACTTGCACTTGCCCTCTTCTGTAACTCTTCTGATTGAAATTCAAGGAGGATTTTTCAAATATTTTGGAGCTTTATGTTCTGTTTCATACATGTCTAAATGTTGGCTGGATAAAGATGTCATGTTTTACATTATTTAATGTTATAATATTTAATGTTATAAGAATGGGCTTCAGTGTGCCTTGGGGTCACACACACTCCTTCCTTCCCTTTCCTACTTTATGTGTGAGGTGTGGAGATTGAAAGTTTTCACTTTTGGTTTCAAATAAACTGAAGTTTCATATTTTGTCTGAACTTTAAAAGCTGTCTTTCATTCCAACTCTTGCTAGTTTGAAGTAAACCAGAATCAAACTGATTTCAGATGGTTTTGTTTGCTATCCGGAGGAAGGATGAACCACACATTCCTGAGGTTGGATGTAATGGGAAACTGGTTTATTCAAAACAAAATAGATGCTTTCAGTGTTCTCCCATAGGTGTGAAGGAGGAGAAGGAATGAGTAAGTACATGAGTTCAAGTGGCTCAATCTCAACCATAGTTTTAATGTAATGTCTAAATTTGGCCAATGGTTCTTATCATTACTATTGAAGCAAAAATTGTCTTGTATCGGTCAAAACAGTATGGCTTTAATTTGAGGATACTGATAGGTCTAATGCACATGTACGCTTAATGAGCTTAATTATATACCACTGTTATTATAAAACTTAAGTTGGAAATGGTCTGATGGTCCTTTTTGCTGAATAGAACATAATATATTGTGATGATTTAATGTGACTGACAATTGTTTTACCTACAGATGGTTCTTTTAGAGCATTTCTTGGTAAAACTGGTGTACATAAATACATCATTTTGTTTGTATGTCGCCTTTCCATAGGTAAAACCATGCTCAAGGCAGCTTGCAACATGAATATTACAAACACAACAAAAGTAGTCATAGACAACAATTAAAACATGAAACAGTACCCATCCAAATTGAAACAATTTCCACATAAATCATAATAAGATCTAAAATAAAGATACAAATAAGAACATCAATAACAGCAACAATCTCCCTGCAACAAAAACCCCTAAACAATACCCCAACCCAAGAGTCTGTTCAGCAGCCTCAGCTTTTGTGGTTGGAGTCACACAGGTCAAAAAAGGCCAGCAAGGCAGGAAGCAAGTGTTCCAGCCAATATGGTGTATGGTGTGAAGTGTAACCATTCATGATAACCTGGTTCCATACAGGTCTGTTTCATGTTTGTCACTTCCTGTTGAGTAACCAGTTAAATGAATTGGCCCTAGTTCTTACCATGCTGTAATATGTGGGTAGTAAAACTGCGTCCACAAAGTATCTCAAGTCTAATTTTATGTGGCCGATGATACCTCCTGAAGCTGCCCCATTTCATTCTTCCCTCTCATGGACAGAATATATAGGTAAGATAAGATCTATAGCTTGCTGTGCCAGTTCAGTATCACAGAATTTGATGCAGCTTCAGCACAGGAGAGAGATTTGGCCACATGACTATTTAGACAATATGGCATTTCTGCCATATTGGAATTACTAAATACTGCCTGAGATGGCTTAAAACCTTTGATTATTTTGTAGACATAAATATATAACAATGTTCCGTAGTTCTTTTAGTTAAACAAATCTTTTTATTACTAGCTCTAGTCATATTAAGAATAGATGAGTAGTTCTATTTTTAAAAAGTTTCTTAAGGATATTGCCAGTGCATTACACTCTCTAGTGCAGTGGTTCTTAAATGTCTCTGTGCCAAACTTTTTAGAATAAAAATTTACTGGCTCCATTTATTGTTGGAAAACAAAAACAAAGAAACAACTCCCAGCAGTGCTTGATTTTGAAAGAGTATCCACATTCTGCAAATAAAAATTATTATTTTGATAATCTACTACACTGAAATATTTAAATGTTACGTTGATTGTCCTTGAATCTTTCCCCTATGCTTGCCATCGTCTCCAGTGTGGCACCCACTTTGAGAACCACTGCTCTTGTGCTTCCTGGGCTTCTCTATATAGCACAGAAAGCAAGACAGAAGAGTTCTGATATTCTATATACCACACAAATATTCACATATGTTGTTGGTTTCCTTGTTGACGATGAACCTTCATGTTCTGTAGTATACCTCCTATACATGAATGTAATTCAATCAATGCAGAAGGCACTTATTTTTAAACCACTATAGTACAGAAGCACCCATTATTGTTTGGCTTTATTCATGTAGGGCGTACAGGACATACAGGGCATAAATTTATGTGTGTATCAGCCATGCACAGCTCATGTACAGATCAGTTGAACCTTCTGACACAGCCTGCTGAATATGCAGTCATAGCTTGGGCATTTTTCAATATACCGTAGCTTGGCAAATCCCATTTTGGAGCATAGTTTCTAGAAAGTGATCGAAAGCAATATGTCAAAATATTTTGAACTAATAAGCCATTTAACCCATACTGTTCCCACCCCCTTCTGATTCTCAGCTGTTGCAGTGTTGATCAGCTAAAGTCATCAAGGAAGTACCCCATAAAATGGTGATATTAATCTGATTTGAACTTGCTGAATTTTAAATCCATGGAAGCTCAAGATGAAATTTAAACAGCAAATTAGACTTATGCTGTCGTAAGCTATATTTGTTCCGCTACACCTAAATATAGTAATCAACTTCTACCTACTATCAATGTTATTCCAGCTACTATGACTGAAAACATGAAATGGTTGGCTATGCCTTTCCCATATCCTGTATTCTGGCCCAGGAAGTAAATTTTGTCAGAGCTGTGGTTGAACTGAAGGTATTTTCCTTTCACACAGCTGACTTCCTTTGGAGCTGGTCTAGGTGTCATTGGAAGATCGGAAACAGTCTCATATAGAGGTCTGGTCCATGTAGCCATACACTATTTATTGATGAGCTAATACGAGTCAAAGGCTTTGTTCCAACCTGACTATTAGAAATTACTTAATTGGGGATGCTGGAGACTCAACCAGAGACCTTTGGTGTCAAAGCATATGCTCATCCATTGAGCTTAGCCCCTTCAAAAGTTGTATTTCAAAAATTGTAAAAAGAAAACAAAACCCAAAACAAAACAAAAATTGTTTCTACTTGCAAAGCTAATTCTGTCTTGTCTTCCTTGCCTTGTATTTTCAAGTGCTTCAAACTCTTCTTTTTTCTAAGTTCATTTCTTTCTTTTTTAAAAAAGCCTTTTTTTCAGAAAAGGATTTGATTTCATTACCTAAAGAGTTCTTTCTAGAGTTCTTGGCGTGGAAGGGGCATAAATGTGACTTTTCAAAGTGAAATGGAGCATTTGAGGATAGAGATGGATAGAATGGGTTTAAGTGTAGACATTCCACTTGGCCTCATACAATGCATTTCTGGCTTTAAATTTTTTTGGTATCCAAAATAAAATTGTACATGGTTGAAATGACATGTTACTGTGATCAAAACCATTGTAAGTCCTTTCTGTTGTGTGTGATTTATTTGATGTCTTAAGCTCAGACTTAATAAACCCACAGAAAATTTTTCCTGTAATTTTTCAAACAAACAACAATGTTCATTAACATGTTTCTGGAGCTTCCTGATTGAACTATTCCATCTTCAAATTCATATATTCAGACTAGGTGTGTTAATGGTTTCCCAATGGGGAATCAACTTAAAATATTTCCTCTTTCACTGCTCGTTGCGCCAGTAAATGTGCTGACTTCTTTGTGTCTATATAAAATGTACTGTCCTATGTGAGGGCACAAGCTTCTGTTCCAGATTTCCATCCTATCTGAGTTGAGAGTGGTCTTCCATGGAAAAAGCAACATTCTGGAAATACTTCGTCTCATGTTGTGGGCATATGTTTTCCTGGCTCTGTACCCCACTGGAGTAGTACTTTGTTCAGAATACAGTTCCGTTACAGCCCAAGGGTTTGCAGCTGATTTTCTTCTTGCCAAAGGACCTCTACATGAACATGATGTGTCTTGCAGGCACAGGTCTGCAAGAAATGTGTGTATGTTTCAGCCAACGAAAGCCTCTCTGTGATGTGTACCTATATCAAAACATTCTCTAAAATATACACAGTGGTACCTTGGGTTACAAACACCTCGGGTTACAAACACTTTGGGTTACAGACTCTGTTAACCCGGAAGTAGTACCTCGGGTTAAGAACTTTACCTCAGGATGAGAAGAGAAATTGCACGCCGGCAGTGCGGCGGCAGTGGGAGGCCCCATTAGCTAAAGTGGTACCTCAAGTTAAGAACAGTTTCAGGTTAAGAACGGACCTCCGGAATGAATTAAGTTCATAACCAGAGGTACCACTGTACTTGAATTTTCTACATGTTCTACAAAGAACTATGAATTAATACCCTGATCCTGAAAGATGTGTTCTTTCCCAGACTGCCCTGCCCTTAATGCTGCCCACTACACATGAATTTGAAGTGGAGTATCAAAAACATTTTGTGATATTGCAGGAGGAGAGGTGACTGATTAAAAATACCAAACAAGCTGGTAAGGGCGACAGGGATGGGACCCTGGGATTTCTCAACCAATTTGTAAGCTTCAGCAACTCTTTGGAACTTGTGTCAGGTTTAACAAATATGCTACAGAAGCTAGTAACGTGAAACACCCTATCCCTGCCTGCTTTGAGCCATCGTAGTTTCCTGTCTTTTACATAACTTGTAAAGAAGCTCACCTTGGCACATATTGTAGGGACTGATCTCTTCATTTTGTGTTGTTTGGCTCATGGAATAGTTAGGAGACGGTTTCATAAGCATGGATCAACCTTCCAACTGGGGTCTGCTGAGTAGAAGTCAGGGGAGCGATGAGTGCACCAAAATTCTTGACTCTAAAGTGCAAAGATATGAAGTGATGTAAATTAGGGAAGCCTGCTGTGTACATCAAAGTATACAGCACATAATCAGTCCTTCAGTCTGTCATCAATATATGAGATGAGCCTGATTTTTGAAATTCTAAAAATGCAGCTTTGGAAATTCATTCCGTCAGAGAACAAGACAAGGGCATAAATACAGTCTGTATTATATTAAGTATATTAACAATGGAAACTAAAAACCCAAGGGTTTCCTGGTATTTTATTGTGTATTACATACTTGTGCTTTTAATTACAAGGGAATTACTTGTGCTTTGGAATGAATTTCCAAAGCTGCATTTTTAGATTGCCGCAGCCCTGTCATGGGGTATGCATGGCCTTCCAAATGTTGCTGAACTACAGTTCACATCATCCCTAGCTATTGCCTATGCTGGTGGAGGTTGATAGAAATTGGTTGCAGGTCTCTCCCCTGCCCTACAATATACAGAATAGTTGCTATCCATTAGTTTCCATGTTGTTCAGTACAAATTGAAATTAGAATAGCAGTATTATTATATTAACATCTTTTAAAATGATTTCTTTTAGTAAAAAATGAAAATACTGTTGGGAACTATTATTAAAATAGGAAGCAATATCCTCTCAGAATGCTGTGGTTGGCGTTCAGTGCTAGTGGCTGTTAAATCTTATAATAGATAACGGGTCTGATGCTAAGCTGTTAGGAACTGGTTGGACGCAAAGGAATGGTGGAGGAACCTGCTGTGAAACCTCCAAGGGAAGAATGCTCAGAGCCCAGGGATTGGTTGGTGGGACAAGTGGAGTGGAAAAGAGAGAAAAGACTGGGAGGATGTGCCGGAAGCTGAAAAGGTAGCAGGGCTTTGTGAGCTGGGGGAGTCTGTGTCAGAGAGCAGCCTAGAATCAGACATAAGCTGAAATGGGAGGGGGAAAGCCAAGAGGCAGAGTTAGGCTTGAGAAGAGGCACAGGTGTTTCCCCTTACTGCTTTGTCAAGCTACTGCTCCCCCTGGTGTCCCAGAACCAGGATAGTCATGAAATGGGAGGGGCAAAGACAGGCACACAGGCACAGTCTCCAACTGCTTGGAAAACACCATGGAGAGAAGATGGGAGGCGGGAACCTTTAATCTTCATGGGTGCAAGACCTGAGTTGCTGTGCTCATTAGGCCTGACACTCCTGTGCGGATCCTATTTTGCTGATAAAGAGTTAACTCCAGCTTGCTCAGTGTGATGTACTGCTGATATGCTCCTGCTATAAGATCAGTGATCCTGTTGAAACAGTGCCCCTGGTGCCTGCTAAGAGAAAGGAGGGGAAGTGATTTTTGCCAATTCCTCCTCCCTCCCCTGCAAAAGAATACAGTGGTACCTCGGGTTACATATGCTTCAGGTTACATACGCTTCAGGTTACAGACTCTGCTAACCCAGAAATAGTACCTCGGGTTAAGAACTTTGCTTCAGGATGAGAACAGAAATCGTGCTCCGGCGGCACAGCAGCAGTGGGAGGCCCCATTAGCTAAAGTGGTGCTTCAGGTTAAGAACAGTTTCAGGTTAAGAACAGACCTCCAGAACTAATTAAGTACGTAACCAGAGGTACCACTGTATTGACTCTGAATATTGAAAAGCCTCCCTCCATTTTTTTGGGTTAGCAGGAGCCTCCACTAGATCAAATGCTTTTATCTTTGTGGATGGGCATCTCTGGATCCAGCCCAGTGAATATTTGTTGAATGAGTGTAGACTACATACATAATTTATACTGGGGAACAGTTTGAAGGCAAAGTGACATTATTGTGTTATGGTTCTGGGTTTGATTCAGACTAAGGGTGGTGTCCATCTTAGCAATTCTACTAGCACAACCACTTCATGCTGTGCAGTGGGACTTCCACTCCTCATCTCTCACCTCATCTGCTCTAGGTGGTTTGGGGAACCCCAGAACATATTTAGAGAGTATTGGGACAAAGTGAAGGGTTCTGTTACGCTTTCAAAAGTGCTTATGCTAGTAGAAGTGTTTAGTTGGATACCTCCCAAAGTGAGTTGCACTCAAACCCCATTGAAATCAATGTAGAGAGTTAACAAGCTCCAATGGAACCAATGGGATTTATTAGCAACACCCTGTGGCTATAAAATTATTGACCAAACATAGATATTTGAAGGTTATCTCCCCCACCCATAAACCAGCTCTTTTTCCTTTCCTTGCACGTATTTGTTATATCAAACTTCTGATTTGCGTTTTAATGAAGGTTCACTTCCAAGTGAACTTAATCTTGATTTCTTTTTCATTCTTTCACTTTTGGAATATAATTAAAGTAGCTCTAAACTGATTGTCTAGTTCAGAAGTGAAATGATTGCCTTATCTTCAAGGGTCAAGAACTTCCAGCAGCGTCCAATCACTTTATCAGCAGTCATCTAACTCGTGGCGTTATCTGATTTTTTTAACAAAAGGCCTCATTTTCAGGGTACTTGGAAGTCCTGCTGGCTTATTCAAGATGAGGATGAAGCACACACTACCTGTTAACAGATTTTCTCTTTATTATTACTTTGCATGTCTAAGGGCTAAGACATGGTGAACTTTACATGGATGATGATGTAGCAGATGATGAGTATTCATTGCTGGTAACTGAAATTCTAAGAATTTAGAAGGCTGACTGAAGTTGGCATATTTCCCACCTCCCCCCACCCCAGAATTGTCAAATAGGGATTCCTGCCAAACTATATTTGGGCTTTCTCTTTCTGGAAGGGAATTCTGGTTAAGCATTTGAGCTTTCGCCATGTTCGGCAGATGAACAATTTCCAAGGTTTTCCTGTGTTAATTGTTTCTATTCATGTCGCTTACTCAATGTTACACTGGTTACAAAGGCAGTACAGCAGATCTTTCCAAACTCTGTGCCATGACATGTCAGTGTGTCGGCTGCGGTGTGTAGGTGTGTTGTGTGAACACTCTCTGTGCTCCTCCTGGGACTGAGAAGGGAGTGGGCAGCCTGCTGGTTTGCTAATAAAACTGAATTACTGTGTCGCGAAATGATACATGCCTAAAAAGTGTGTCACCAACATGAAAAGCTTGGAAAGCTCAGCAGTACAGTGAACTGAGTTGGGGTGTGTCAAAAGAAACCTGTTGACTCAAACAGGTATTGCAGTGAATAACTACTATTATTTACAAAGCACCTAAACATTTTTTGGCGGCGTACAGAGATTTAAAACAAAAGCAAGGCAAGCTCATAATCTAATAGAAACAATACAAAAGGAATGAGGGATGGGAACAGAAGAGGAAAACAAACAATTCAGCTACCAGTTCTAAAAAATTACATAATTGCTGTTCCAGTGACTGGCTGGTGAGGAAAGAGAAGGAGACGGCAGTTGGTCACAGCCTCCTCTCTCCTTGATACACACATACTTTGGAATGGGCTCCTTGAAGTTAAAGGACACATCGCTGGGTGATTCATGAAATTCAGGTGTGTGGTAGGTTATCTACCGCACACCACTTTCTGCAGATTTGGTCTCAATTCTGAGTGGTGATGTTGATCTGTAAGCTGGACAGCTGTCCTCTTAACAGCAGTGTGCAGTTTACAGGGAACAATTAAGGGATGAAAATTCTTCTATATCAGAAACCAGACTAGCATGCAACCAGAGACCAAATTGCTGCTTTGCTGTAAACTTTAGTGTACCTATCTACCCTCTGATGCAGCCAGTTGGAAATGGCTGTTGAAGGAAATGGGGAGAAGAAAAGCCAGTTCAGAGAACAGGTTTCTCAGTGGCAATCAGCCATAATAACTAAAAACGGGACCTCTTATTATAGGCAGCATACGTCTGATTATCACATGCTGAGACAAAACCAGGGATGGCTATTTCTAGCACGGCCCGGTTGGGATTGTTCATGGGGCGTATAACTGGGTATTGCTGAAGGCAGAATGTTTGACTAGATGGACTTTTGGTGTCATCAAGCAGTTCAGTTTTAATCAGTGGTTGTCAGCTGGAAGTGCCTTCTCCCCTTTCTCTCCTAGGAAGTGGGCGTACACCTGCTACCATCAGCCTGAGCACAGCTGGCTGGGGGACTTAAGACTGACATGATGGCTTGTTTGGGGAGCAGGGCAATGCGAAACTGCAAGGGATTTGCGGGTGGAACAGTGTATGTGCTTACTGCTGTTTTCATTTTTTCAGTCAGCTGGGAAGTGGCTGACCCAGCCAGCTGAGAAAACACACACACACACACACACACACACACACACACACACACACACACACAGCTGCATTTACTGGTTTACTGTATTTTCTAACACCCCCCAACCTTATTTGCATATTGAAGCAAATCTGCGATTCAGCAGAGCTCTTGTTTCAAGTGTGCAAATTATGAACCAGAGCAGTTGTGACCATGAGATGTGCCTTTCCTGAAACCAACAATTGTGTCCCAGAGAGCAATGATATATCGGATATATATCAGAAATCATGCTGTGCTGTCAGCAAGAGAACTTAGTGACTCTGTAGCCTCACCATCATCACATGTATAACTCTCAGACATGTGGAACTCGCAGACATTGTGCTGACACACTGGTAGAATTGTAGAGGTGGAAGGGACCTACAGTGGTACCTCGGGTTACATATGCTTCAGGTTACATAGGCTTCAGGTTACAGACTCCACTCACCCAGAAATAGTACCTCAGGTTAAGAACTTTGCTTCAGGATAATAACAGAAATCATGTTCCAGCGGCGCAGCAGCAGCGGGAGGCCCCATTAGCTAAAGTGCTGCTTCAGGTTATGAACAGTTTCAGGTTAAGTACGGACCTCCGGAATGAATTAAGTATTTAACCCGAGGTACCACTGTATTAGGGTCATCTAGTGCAATGCAGGAATCTTTTGCCCAACATGGGCCTTGAACCTAAGACCCTGAGATTAAGAGTCTGATGCTCTACCGAGGGGCAGGGCTTTGCCACATGCCTCTGTCCCCCCCCTCACACATTTGTTTATGTTCCTGAATAGGGCTTTTGTGAAACTGCATAGTCAACAATGTGATTCACCAAGGCTCTTCTGTGGCCTTCATTGCATCGGAAAAGCTTTTTGCCTGGAATGATCAGTTTGCAGATGACAACTGTGCACACTCACATTGTGATGATGAGAGCCTTTGGGCCTTACAGTGACTATTGCTGAATCAGCAGATTATTTACTTTTTAATATCCACTTGTTTTTTAAATAATAAACATTATTACAATAAGCCCTGTATATATTTATCAATAAACAGTCTGCAGGATTAAATTGTGTGAAAAGTGAAAAAAATGTATATATTACCTTATACTGCACCATCAGTGTTCATTGTGCTTTGGACTATCACCAGCAAAAAATAATATGGATCCCTTCTCTGAAAAGCATGCATTCAGAATTTTGACAGTGGGGAAAGTAACAAGAAATGGAGAAGGGAGGGAATTGATAGCAAGAGATAAACGTAGGCAAGTGCATGTAACCCCCCTCATTAATTGTAAATGGGTGTGTGTGTGTCCCTGTGTAGAAAGGGTTGATGGGAAGTGTGGCTTCTCAGCCGTCTGCTGATGTCCACATGTTCAGCCTTGATGTCTGCATATGGACCTCTATGGGAATCAGAAGCTTGATCACACAGGTTCCAGCTGCTGTGGAAGTCTACCATGCAGGCTTTCCTGGTTCAGATGTCCATGCCTAATGTGTAAATATCATCCCTTTATGTACCTGGATTCCCTTCACTTGATTCACTCATGGAGAGATCTGTACTTGTGCTCAGTTATGATATCTGAGTGACAGGGAGATTTTTGCTAAATGAAAATACTTCCAATCTAGATCTCTTATTTCATGCTTACGTAGGGCCTTGATAGCCAAAGGTACTTTCCTGTTTGGCATATCCATCAACGAACACACAACTACATGGAAAAATGAAAGTAACCACAATAACAAGCCGAATACAGGAGTCTTAGCTCCAAAACCCATGATAACTTGAGGCAATATTTAACTCTACAATTACCAGCTACTATACCAGGTACTGGCATTCAGACCCTGGAGAGTTGACCAAGGGTGAATACGTATAGTCTTTAGGCCCAAAAACATTAGCCAGCCCTTGTATAGACAGTGGGGAGAATGTGGTAGGTGGATGAACTGAACTTGCGAGGGAACCATTGCTGTGGTTTTATTTCAAACCTCCTTCAGACTATTTTGGCTGAATTGTGACTTCAGGAAGGTAAGACTTGTAGAATTTAGCTTTGCTCAGAGTTGGAATATAAAAAACCCCCCCAAGCCAGCTGCTGATGCTCCATCAGTTTTGGAGCAATACAGTTCCTTTAAGTGTATGCAGGAAGCTTCTTCGAGAATTTCTTCTGTTGTTTTGCTCCTTGTATGTCAAAAATGCCAGCAGCCCCCTGCCACTTTCTTGTTCCTCTGATCTTTTGTGCTGTCGTCCAATGCAACCCATTTTATCTGTTGTTTCAGGGCTGCTCTTGTCTGACATTACAAAGATTTCTCCCAGCTGTTTCCCCTTCCCTTGTTTCATCCTTGCCTTCAAAGGTTATATTGCTTTTTGTTGTGTACACCTGTTTGTTCAATGAGATCAGAGTCCCTCCCCCACAGAATTTAGTACAATTTATGATTTTAAACAAGTAGTAAATGTATGTAGGTCTTTTTTTCTTTTAACATGTTGACCAGTTTTTTCCCATGTGTGCATGAAGCTTGTGTGTGTGTATATAATCTTTACAAAACTATAAAATGCTTACAATGATCAGTAACCCAAACAATGGACTTATTGCTTCTTATATTGCCAAATCATTCTGCAATGCGAAGTAAATAAAAATTGACTGTTTTATGGAATGAAGCTGGCTTATAGAATGTGTAATGAGGCCTATTATTGTTATGCTTTTATGGTGTTATGGTGTAATTCCAGGCTAATGAAAAAGAGGGAAGCAAAATTGTTCATGTGTATGTATGTATTGTATGTATGTACCAACCTAGCAGTTCGAAAGCACGTCAAAGTGCAAGTAGATAAATAGGTACTGCTCCTGTGGGAAGGTAAACGGCGTTTCCGTGCGTTGCTCTGGTTCGCCAGAAGCGGCTTAGTCATGCTGGCCACATGACCCGGAAGCTGTATGCCAGCTCCCTTGGCCAATAAAGCGAGATGAGCACCGCAACCCCAGAGTCGGTCACGACTGGACCTAATGGTCAGGGGTCCCTTTACCCTTTACCTTTATGTATGTACTGTATGGTGCTTAGATAGGATATTAATTTCTAAATCAGTATTAACCTTCCAAAACTTAGAAAATATTTTAAATTATTTATGTTTTATTTATTAGTTTGTAAACTTTTTATACTGCCTTTTCTCCTCAGATCTCAAAGCAATGTAGATGGCAGTTACCTTATATTATTAGCATAACAATACTGTGAGGAAATTTAAGGCATTCAGTTAGATTCATGGTTTACAGTACTTAGAATGTGAACCTTGGTTTTGCACATTTACACCCAGCTTTGTGTGGACAGGTGGAGTCCCCCCAGTCCCAGGCGACCCCTGAGTGGAATAATGACTCAAGACAACATGCTATTGGATTAAAATTGGCCATAAGATTCACCTTCTGTTGTGTGGGCAGGGCGGTCCCTCTCCCTACCTGGCTGATCCCCTGGCAACATCTCCCCAGGTGGGATTGGGCGATTGGCTGAGGTAGACAGAGACCTCCAGGTATCCAGCCTGGGGAGGGCGAAGCCAGCCCATACTACCGGATGCCAAACTGGGATCTGGGGGCTGCGCACGACCACGCAAAAGGTGCCCCTTATTTGATGTGGTCATTCCAGCTGTTACTCATTAGGGCTTCTTTATATTGTTGACCAATATCACCAACAAATTTTGAAGTGGTTTCAGCCCTATGCTTAAAGGACAAAGGGTGTGACCCTGCTAATTCTTCTGGACCTGTCACTGGTCCTTGATACTACCAGCCATGGTATTTTGGCCCTAGGCTGTTTTTGCTATGAGGTCCCTCTTGTTCCCCCTTCTTTCCAACATCTACATGAAGCTACCGTGAGGGGTGCCAAACGTATGCCGATGATTCCCTTCTTTACCTTTTTTTTTTGACATCTGAGTTAAGTGATGTGTCGAAAGTGCTGAAATTGGTAGTGGAATGGATGAAGGACAATAAACTGAAATACAACCCTGAAGAGGAAGACACTGAGTGTAGGCAGTTCATCTACTGGAGGAGACAGTGTTCTTCCTGTTCTGGATGGGATTGCACTCCTCTCCAGGGATCAGTGTTGTGCCTGGATCCAGATTTGTCACTTGAGATCCCTGTGAAAGAATGCCTTTCCTCAGCTAAGGCTGGTGTATCAGGTACAACTCATCCTAGACTGGGATAAGCTTTGCTAGCCTTCAGATGCTGACTACTGTAATGTGGGGTTGCCTCTGAAACTGCAGCTATTTCAAAATAAAGCTGTATTTTCAAGCACAAATGCTTGGACTTTACCTTTAAAAGCCTGACATGATTTGGGGCTTGAATACTGAAGGATCACTTCCCTTCTCAAAGATGAAGGTGGTTATGTATTGAGGACACTTCTGGTGGTCTTCCACAGAGTTCACCCTCCTGAGGAGCAGTGAGTGGCAAACAGAAAAAATGGCCTTCTAAATAGTGGCACCTTAGTTATGGAATTACCTTCTTAGGTAGCCTTGGTTTGGGACTACATTAATTTCTTAGCATCAGGTACATGTACAAATTAGATGGGCTTAATATATTTATCGGCATACAATTTCCCCATTTTTATAAGTTTCAGTATGTATGATTTTCTTTTGGATTAAGGGTTGGCGCACATGAATGTATTGTAATGAGTGATGCCTAAAATACAATAAAAATAATCTGAATATAAATCTCAGCATCAGGTGATAACTTGATAATTCTTCCAGACTTTATAAGTTGTTGTTTTTTTTTTTGAGCTGCTGCTTTTATTGTTTGTTTGTTTGTTTGTTTGTTTAATTATTATTACAGCTGATTTTTCTGCCCTTGTATTTTTTATTGTGATTTCTTTGTAAAGTGCCCTGGAAACATGGATAAAACCACCGTTTTGTGTTTTTAATTTTATATAAGAGGAATTTTTTTATGTGGTGGTTGACTGCAGCAACTTTATGCTACTGGTGTTCTTCATTATGATCCATAAAATAATACCTTTGCAACTGCTGGAAGAACAATCGCCACATAACACGAAATGGCTGTAGCTGAATATTTTGTTACAATGAGTAATGTAAGCATTGTAGTAAAATAGATCTTAACCTGAATTACTTTTCTCTTTTCATGCAGTTTTTCCTCTTCAAAATGGGAATGTTGCCATAGTGACTGGAGGCACTAGAGGAATTGGTTACCATACTGTGAAGTATTTGGCAAGACTTGGCATGCACGTCATAATAGGTACTGTTGGTACTGCAATGATAAAAATATTTATTAACAATGTAATGTCATGTAATTTGATTTAATTATTAGTTACCTTTGCGTCACATTATTTGCCCCAGGAGCTCTGAGTAGCATTGCAAGCCTAGCCATCATCCTCATATGTTGGTTCAGTTGAGAGATGATAATGATAACTCATAGTCTCTTTCATAGACATAAAGCAAAGTAAAATTTAGCACCAAGAGTAATGCATTGAAGTTATGGAACATTGGCCAGGATCCTAGAGGGTTGCAACCAGTAGGGGTTACTTCTTATGCGAAATAGATTCTTTCAACACAGTTTGATTTTCCAGGTGCAAGGTTCTTGCGAGAGCTATTTGGAGAAACAAAATAACAACAATAATAATTGCTGTGGTTGCAGAAGCTTTTTTTGCGGGTACCAAAGATACAGATCAGGCATAGACAAACTCGGCCCTCCAGATGTTTTGGGACTACAATTCCCATCATCCCTGACCACTGGGCCTATAAGCTAAGGACAAGGTTTAAAATTTTGAGTAGAGTGGCATCTCTCTGACCTCTGGGTTTTTTGGGGGTTTTGTTGTTGTTTTTTGGAAGCTCATAAAAATCATTAAGTTCAGTGTTTGTCCAAATTTGAATTACATGTAGCTGAGTTCCATGGTAGCTGTGATTATAGTTTGTTTGTTTTTTAAAGCTGAAATGCCATTCATTTGCATTTCACTCTGAATGGCCTTATTTTAGTTCCTTAAAATGTGCCAGTTTGTGTATTTGAAGAAATGGGTGGCCTGACTTCCATGTCTGTTTGGGTTACCTTGTCAGTAGTTAGAAAAATTTCAGTCTGTGACTTGGGTAAACAAAATGTCTCTTCTTTACTTTCTAGGCAGCATTAGGCTTGACAGCCTGTATCATCTGATAGACAATGCACTGCTTTACATGTCTTCTAAATGTTCTAGTATAACTGTCCCTGCTGTGACTGCACTTCAGGAGATAAAATGTTATTTTTATTACCTTTTCCCTAGCTATGTAACACAGTAAGACTAGAAAGAGTTTGGCATTTCATCTGCAAAGGGAGATCCTATGTGACTACGATAAAATATACTTGCCAAGGCTTCGTGCTACAAATAATTATAGGCACACATTTATACTCCTTCTGTTACATAAATAGTAGAGAAGGAATATGGAAAGTTTCCCACCATAATTCCTATCACCAATGAAAAATTAGGATCTGGCAAAATAAACAGTTGTTTATGTTTTACCAAGACAGCATGTTCATAGAAATAATGATTTTGAGATAGGACCCCTGACCATTAGGTCCAGTTGTGACCGACTCTGGGGTTGCGGTGCTCATCTTGCTTTATTGGCCGAAGGAGCCGGCGTACAGCTTCCGGGTCATGTGGCCAGCATGGAGAACCAGAACAGCACACGGAAATGGCGTTTACCTTCCCGCAGGAGTGGTACCTATTTATCTACTTGCACTTTGAGGTGCTTTCGAACTGCTAGGTTGACAGGAGCAGGGACCGAGCAACGGGAGCTCACCCCGTTGCGGGGATTCGAACTACCAACCTTCTGATTGGCAAGTCCTGGCTCTGTGGTTTAACCCGCAGCGCCACCCGCTTCCCTAATGATTTTGAGATACTGATAACAGATCATCCTGGAAAGTACACTGAGAAAAAGGAAGACCTTTGGCTGGGTTTCTATGCACAGATACAGTTTTGCATAGCTGAGCTTCAGATCATGGAAGATGCTACAGTGATCAGCATTCTGAGTTTCTTGTATGAATTTCAGAATTAAAACAGGGCTCTTAGCTGCCATCCATCGCTTTTTACCATCTGATTGCTTTGAGTAAACCTCTTTACCTTGTCATTTTAGTGTTGATTTATATGTTCAACATTATTTATATTTAGCTTTTATTGTAAAGTGAGTGTTTCATCTCAGCAGTTTATGAGCCTTTCAATTGCAATTTCTTTTTGCATCCCTTCACATATACGCTCCACATCAATATTTTCACCCACTACATTTGCAGCAAGCCAACCTGTAACAAAAACGTTTGTTCTTTGGCCTTTCAGAAAGGTTGGTTTTCTTCTGCTTCCTTATTTGTGGAGACATTGCTTATGGACAATCCTTACTACTTTATTTTTTAGCAATACAGTGGTGCCTCGCAAGACGAAAAGAATCCGTTCCGTGAGGCTCTTCGTCTAGCGTTTTTTTCGTCTTGCGAAGCAAGCCCATTGACAGTTTAGCAGATTAGCGCTATTAGCGGTTTAGCGGCTTTTAGCGATCAGCTGTTAAGCGGCTTATCAGCAGATCAGCTGATAAGCGGCTTAGCGGCTTAGGAAAAGGGGGGAAAGGGGGGGGGGAACCCGCAGGAACTCGCAAGACATTTTCGTCTTGCAAAGCAAGCTCATAGGGAAATTCGTTTTGCGAAGCGCCTCCAAAACGGAAAACCCTTTCGTCTAGCGGGTTTTCCGTCTTGCGAGGCATTCGTCTTGCGGGGCACCACTGTATCTGAGTGAAAACGAAAAGAACTAGTTGCAACCAGTTCCGTGTGCTCAACAGAGCTCTGGGTTTGGTTTTATTTAACAGCAGCCACCTCCATCCCATGGCAAACTGCTTTTGGAATAGTGGGAACTAGTTGGAATCTTGGTATTGTCACGCACTTAGCTGCTACAAAGAGCTGTGGATCTCTTGTTTACCAATAAGTATGACTGCTGAAGTTCTCCTGACCCTTCTGCTTCCTGGTGTTAGGGAAGGACCTGTTGCAAGGTTTTTCTTTTAACCAAGTTTCACAAACTTATTTCAAACTTTGTTTAAGAATGAACCAGTGTGTGTGTGTGTGGGGGGGGCTCATCATTGTCAAGGCAAACAAGGGAATTTAGTGGAGAGGGTACATTCACCTAAGATAGGGAGTTAAGGGAGTACCTGAGTCCACGGCCCATTCCTGATCTCTCATTTATCGTTAAGTGGCCACTAGCATAATTTCTGAACTGAACTGCAGAAGCAGTACAATTACACAGACTTAAATGCACAACAACAGCAGTAACTGAAGAAGCACCAAAACCTTCCTCTTGCAAACTGAAATATGCATGCTTGGTAAGCAATTACTTAATTTGGCTTTCCTTCTCTTGAAGTCTGTGGATATATAATCTACCACCCCCTTTATGAGAGGCAATGTTACTCTGCTTGGAGCGTAGAAAGACAATGTTAAATTAATACAATAATGTTGTTCTTGTTTTAACTACTTATTTGTGTTTTTATACCATATTTTTATCTTGTGAACTGCCTTGAGATCTTTTGATGAAGGGCTGTATATAAATCTTAATAATAATAATAATATAGAATTTTATGTATTCATTTTAAAATATATATGTCATCTTGAGAGTTCAACTTAACATAATATATTAATACAATAATTTAAAAGTGCAGCTTCAGCAATAATAAAAGAAAACAAATTAAAACAAAAATAACAGAGTAAGAAATACAATACAATTTCCAGAAGATGTGTTTAGAAATATTATTCATCTGGAACTGCATCCATATGGAAGTGCTCGGGTTTTCTTAAAATAATGAATATGCAGCATGAAATATGTTAATATGCAATATGTTGTCCAGATGAAATTAATATTACCAGGACTTAGACAAGACTCTGGAGGCTCTTAATAAGCCTGCTTGCTGTACCGCAGCTGATGGATGAGGAAGAAGATCAGATGAAATTCTTGCAGGGATTATCATAGAAGCTTCCTTTCCCCCCAGCATAGCTACATCCAGTACTATGGCACACATTGGATTTTAATTCCCTGCTGTAGAAAATCACTTAGGCTGAAAAAGTGAGGAGATTTGATCTCATGCCCATAGCTTCGTTCAATGAGAACTCCATGGATATGGCAGTTTTACTGGAGGGTTTGTTCCTTGACACTGCATCTATTTTTAGGGATTAGGATCAAACTGAATGTTTGCGCTGTGTAACCCCAAGATTATTTCTATAGTGAAAACAAATACTGTTAAGAGTTATTTCCCCTCTTTCTTTTGTTTAACTTCCTTCTGCCCCACCCCACTCCATGGTTAAATAAAAAGAGATCAGCCAGGCAGTGCTGATATAATTGAAAAGCTGATCTAATAGATGCAGAGTCAATTGCAGACCAGTGTTCATGTCAGGAGTTTGCAGACAAAAATTGCTGTCTGTGTCTATAACTTTTAAATCCTATAAAGACTGCCCATTTGAAATGGTTACATAAGATTTTGTTTGGGAAGTGTGTGTGTGTGTGTGTGTGTGTGTGTGGATTGCATAGGAGAATGAAAGCTATTGTGAATGCTAGAAAATTAACCTGTTACAAACTACTTTCAGAATGAATGTGTGTGTGTGTGTGTGTGTGTGTGTGTGTGTGAGATCTTTTTGGTCAGCTTTACATTTACCTATAGGCATTGTTGCACAGCGATCAGGACCTAAGTGATATTCTTTAAAATCTGTGGCAAGTAAAGAATGATTGTTATGAAAGTGGAGAGACTGTGGAGTTATTAACTACCGTATGTTTCACCCTATAAGGCGCACCAGACCATAAGACGCACCTAGTTTTTGGAGGAGAAAAACAAGAAAGAAAAAAATTCTGAATCTCAGAAGCCAGAACAACAACAGGGATCGCTGCGCAGTGAAATTAGCGATCCCTCTTGCTGTTCTGGCTTCTGGGATAGCTGCGCAGCCTGCATTTGCTCCATAAGACGCACACATATTTCCCCTTACTTTTTAGGAGGGAAAAAGTGAGTCTTATGGAGCAAAAAATACGGTATCTTAGAAGAGTTCAAATTAATTTTGAAGGTTTGGCTATAGGCTTCTGTTTTGGGTTTGACATGAAATATAGAATTTGTCCTAAAAATTCAACCTGGACATTCATTTTGATAGCTCACCCTTCAGTGCAGATATTTCATTACATTTTCCTGTTTTGCTAATGGTTGTAAGGACCAGCTTGATATTCAAAACTGAAATGTAGAGTTGTATCCAGTATTTATGCCAAATAATCTTTCCATATTTCTCCACACCTCTGCCCTCAAGGAAAATAGGACATATATTACTGTTCTTTCTATTTCCTCCACTCCCCAGCTTGAAAATGAATGCAAAAGTTGATCATGTATTTGAACAGCAGTGTATTCTGCCTTTCACTGCATTCCCTGCCCTCACCTCCCTAAAATGGATCAGAGGCTAAGCTGCTTCAAATACAGAAATGTGCCATAAATTTACAAACCAAGTTTCAGAGAAAACGCATCACATTTCTCCCTTTCCGTCTGTCATAGCTTAATTGAAAATAGATGTGCAGACTTCCGGGTTAGCGCCATCGTTTAATGGCGGATTCCCTCCGAGCTCCGGAGGGAATCAGCTCCGCAGGATCGGGTCTTGCCCGCGGCGGTGACGCGGGGACCCTCAAAAATCACAGGCGCGGATGCCTGTGAACCTGGTGACTCGGCGGGCACCATTTGCGCCCCCCCAAACCGCGAAGGAGCCTTTTTAAAGGCTTCTGAATGGAGACGGGGTGCGGCGCGGTGCTGTGAGTCCACTGCTCCTTCTGCGGAGCGAAGCCGCAAGCCATTGACAGAGAGCGCTGACTTTTTCCTTGGATCAATTGGACTTTAAACTAAAAACCCGTGAGTAACATGGAATTTGGAATTTAAAGGAAAAATTTACTTTGAATCAGGAACGAGCGGGGAAGGGTTAAAAAGGAAGTCCGCCCCCCCTCTATGTAGATAATTTTAAAGCAAAGAACTTATTACCTATGGTCGAGAGGATCTTCTTTTTTTATTTGATTTGTTTTGTTGTGTTGTGTTTCATGATGGGCGTAAAGCCGAATAAACATTTTGAATTTGATCTTCTTTTTTTATTAAATGATTTCAACCCTCATGGTTTGACACTATAAGAAATTTTACCGGAGGATATAAGACTAAAGTGTGGGAGCTCAAGTTTTCACCCCCCTGGACCCGGGAGTGTCCCGCGAGAGAGCCTGCTGATAAAGCACTGAGGACTTTGACAGCTGTCAAATTGGCTGTCAGAGGGAAAAAGAGAACTTTGTTTCTGTTGTTTCTGCTGGTTATTTTTGTTATAATTTGTTGCAAACAAGGAAGAATTGATACAAATAAATTGGCTTTTGGACTGGAGCTGAAAAATACAATCAAACTAAAATCCCCCTAGAGGGGTTTTTGGACATTACAACAATGGTTGGAGAAGGGAAAATCCAGACTGAACTGGAAAGAACATTTGTTCTCTTGGGAAAATTACAAGGGGAAATTCGTGTTTTGGCTACAAGTATCACAACTCTGGCCTCAACAGTAAACAATGCTGGTGGAGCTGATAAGGATTTGAAGCAGGAAGCTCATATATATGAACATTTAGGCAAACTTGAATGTTATGAGAATATGGAAGAGGAGATATGTGCTGTTTCTGGAGCCAAGGAAGGTGGAGTTGTAACTTCCCAGATGCTAAAGAAAAGCTGTTATGAGAGCTGCAATTGGTGGCCTGACATGAAGGCAACAAAGGAGAATGACAATCTGATGTGGAAAGCCTGGCCTGAATTGGTGAGCTTGAAACTAAGAGATCCCCTTTTGTGGAGATCCTTAGACCGAAGGATTACAAACTTGATCTTGGGGATATTTGGACTTGATAGGAGTATGTTGGGGTACCCTAGAGGTTTTAAGTATGGAGGGCTGGCTGGAAAGAATATGGAACCTGTTGGGCCAAAGCCTTTTCGAAATCTGGGGTTTAACATTAAGGACTATCAAAAAGGCCGGCAGAGAGGGGTTGAAAGAGATTTAAAAGCCTCGGACGTGAGATCTCCAGGCTAGACAAGATATTGAACTGATGAACACTTTTTGGGGACTGAAACCGGGAAAGGGGTGGGTGGGGTCTGGGAATCCAAAGGGTATATAACTATAACTTGCTTTATTTTTACTATGCTCTGTTATTTGTTTGGAATTGGGGAAAGCCATGGAAGGGATATTTTGGTCGACTTTAGGAAAAGTGTAATGAGCAATGTTGTTTAAGTATTTGATGTCTAATTTTGAATATAAGGATTTGTTGAATTAAAAATTTAAATTGGAATACAAGAAGGGGAGGTGAGAGGAGGTCTGAGAAACAAGTTAATGGAAATAAGCATTCAAAATTGTATCTGTTTTAATTTTGTGTATTTTGTGTTTTTTGTATTTTTGCTGTGTTTTTTTTGTTTTTTAAACTAATTTTTGGAAAATTCAATAAATATATTAAAAAAAAGAAAAGAAAATAGATGTGCAGTTGGGCTGATATCTCATCTGAAACATGTATTTATGTTCTGAATGTGTACCAAATTTTATTCCAGGATCTCAGTGTTCAAGGGAGATGCTGTGTTTTAAAGCCAATACTGAATGGCCAATTAAGCTTTTCTCTACTAAGATCTTATTTCACTCAGCCAATAACAGAATTCTTTCTTATATTTATTGTAACTCCCCCCTTCCCTTCTCTGCTTCCTTTGCTTAAACATTTAAGAATTTCAGGTGCAGATTTTTCTTTTTGCAGGATTTATTATTGCGCTTTAAGTCTGCAATACTGACAGTTTTTCACAGTTATTTTTCTCTATCTTGATTTTATAACAGCTGGAAACAAGGAAAAAGAAGGCCAAGAAACTGTGATGAAAATAAAAGAAGAAGCTTTAAATGCAAAAGGTACTTCTATTTACCTTTCCCAGCAAAATTAAAAATCAAACCTCTTCAGCAATGTATTTCTCTCATGGGCACTTTTCAGTTCAAGGTACTGATTGTGTGGACTTTTCACAAACATGTATGTGACACTTGTCATTGAAGTGATCAATTTACCATGTACAGGGCAAGGTGATCTTGCAAGGAAACTGGTCACAAGCTGTTAAGGGCCTTAGATACTAATACAGTGATATCTCAGGTTACAGATGCTTCAGGTTACAGACGCTTCAGGTTACAGACTCTGCTAACCGAGAAATAGTACCTCAGGCTAAGAACTTTGCTTCAGGATGAGAACAGAAATCGTGCAGCGGCAGTATAGCGGCAGCAGGAGGCCCCATTAGCTAAAGTGGTCTTCAGGTTAAGAACAGTTTCAGGTTAAGAACAGACCTCTGGAACGAATTAAGTACTTAACCCAAGGTACCACTGTAGTTATGCCTTGTCAGGACAGATCTGGATGTAAATAAATGATAATATTTCTGACTGGATAAGTGTAGTGACACATTCTGCCTTTCTTCTTTCCCAAGATCTATGTGCCAGTGCTCCTTTAAAGCAGTTCTTGCCCATCCATGAGGCGGAGTGAAGCAGCCCCCTCAGGTGGTGGAAGCGCAAGGAGTGGTCCACCACTTCTGACGCTGGCAAAATGCTCCCTCTCACCAACTTTCAGTGAGAGGGAGGCATTCCAGCATGCAATGTTGCTGCTCCCTGGTGTGGAGGAGACGAGTGCCAAGGCCTTGCAGAATGCCCCCCTCTTGACGAATTTTGGTGAGGGGGTTGTTCTGGCAGTGGGGGCAGGTGGGACATGGTGGGGGAGCAGGAGGTGGCACATTCCCATTTCGCCTCAAGTGGTGAAACGGGACAGGCTGCCCCTGTTTTACAGTGTGCTCATGAGAGCTTGCGCAGCCCTCTGATTCTCACCATAGCTGCTGTTGTTTCTAGCGACGCTGAAGAATGGAAAATGGGGCACTTTTTTTCCCAGCCGGAACTCATTTCCGGCACCTCTCAGGTGGGCACCATTTGCCATTCTAAGAGAACAAGGGTGGCGTTTGTGGTGAGTTCCAGCACATTTTTTTCTTCAGAAATAGCACTGGGAAAATACACACAGAGGCCACGTGAGAGATGATTAGGCAAGTGGGGAATTGCATGGTTCATTTGGGATATTTGCATAGATCAGTCATTGCTTTTTACTGCAAAAAGTGACACATGGTTCACAGTTGCTTTTTTGTAAGAAGCCTGCAGACCGTAAATTAGAACAGTAGTGGGAATAGTACAGTTGATACATGTGTGTGTGTGTACGCAAAAACACAGTATTTGTTCATAATTAGAGTTTAACTTGGGAAACAAACCAGGGCAGATGGTTGAGAGTGGTTGTTGGTTTGCTTGCTTGCTTGCTTGTTTGTTTTAAGACCCAAATGGGGGCATCAGCCTATGTGGCAAAGGGTATTGTTTGTGAGTAAGGCAGAGTTGACATTTAGCCTCCATTTTCTCGGAAGATGCTTTCAAACCACGAGAAGAGAATATTCCATATGTAATGCAATGAGCACAAATATTTCTACTGTAAGATAGCAGTTATGACAAGCCGAGAGGGAACAGAACATCAGTTTGACAGTAAGCAAACCCTGATAAGATTCTCGTGAAACCTTTTAAAATAACTTGTCTAGACAATTTTTTTTTAAAGTCTGTACCATCTAAATTTATTTGTGTAGATAATTGGCAAAGGATTAAAAAAACTGATAGGATTTTTAAAAGTTAGTTTCCTGGTTGCAGAGCTGTGCAAAGATGCTTGTGCCACCACATTCTCCCTCCCTTTATCTACAGCGTCTTCATTTTCTTAGTATGCTAAACAAATATCTGATTGAACAGTGACATGATAGCCATGTAGAGGGCAAGAGTGCAGCCTTTCAGATGTCCTGTGTTGTTTATTCTTTGCCTGGTCAACTCCTTCCAGGACTGTGTATAACACTGCTTGGTCCCACATTGAGGCTAGTTGTTCTGTGGTTCCAGAAGACTCTCTTAACTAAAGTTACCAATGAGTAAGAGGAGCTGACACGTGCAAGCCAACATCCCTAGTGAATGAAGCCATGGGCAATGCAGTCTGTAGGACTCGTCTGAGAAGTGGCAGTTTCTGATGGCTGTAGATGCATAGCCAATAGTTAGGGTTGATGGAGGCCTCTGGTCTATAGCCATATGGACCAGTTTAGTCTTGGATATGGAGCATTGGCCCATGATCTTCTGCCACCAGGAGCTTGTTCAGGCAGCACACAGTCCAGAATATCACCACCATCACCATTATTATGCATTTATCTGTAGTGCTACAGTTTTCATAGAGTTGTATCCAGTGCTGCAATAGTAGAGTTCCACTTGTGCAACAGTATTTTCTGTTCTTCTCCCCACACATGCCCAGAATAAGCTCCAGAGTGCCCCCTGACCCTCTGGAGCAGATTTTGAGGGTCCTATGTGGGTTGCAGAGGAGAGGAGGGGAAATTTTTGTTGCCCAACATGAAGTCTTCTAAGTAAACAGAGCAGCAGCATTGGTGCAACCCATAATTTTAACATTTTAATATTGTGAGACTTGCGCTATAAAACTAAATGCAAATCTAAACCATGTCCCATGCCTTCTTTCCGTATGGCAAAGGTTTGAAATGAAAATGCACTTATTAAGGCATTGTACGTGGCAGACATTTGATTTGCACGGACAAAGATTTCCATTGTGTCCTAGTCCCCCCCCCCCCCCCCGTGGAAGCAAAATGCATTGGGCACTTTATTTGCACAATTTTCCTGGAGTAACAGATTTCACCAGGAGTAACTTGCAACAAATATATCATTGATTTAAGCTGGAGACTGCTTCCTTTGACGAAGATGTATGTTTTCAAACTGTAATTAGGGTGTCTCGTAGTTTTCTCAAGAAGAACATTTTCATCAGTGCAAGATCAGAGGGAGAAAAGGAATTACATACAGTGGTACCTCTAGTTGCGGACACGATCCATTCCGGGGTGCTGTTCGCACCCCAAAAAGTCCGCAACTAGAGTGACGCTTCTGCGCATGCGCAGAGCGCGATACAGCGCTTCTGTGCATGTGCAAAGCACACAGAACGCTTCTGCGTGTGCATGCGCGGCGAAACCTGGAAGTATACACTTCTGGGTTTGATGTGTTCACAAGCCGAAAAGACGCAACATGAACCTAGCACATAGGCGCCGACTCCATGGGGCCTGAGGGGGCCCGAGCCCCCTCAAAAATTCGTTTGGGGGGCTCTGCCCCCCCAATAATTTAAGAAAAACAAAGCCACTCCCGATCTAGAGAGGGGGTGGGGTTGCGGGCTCTCGACCCATCAACAATCTCGTGGGGCTGGCGTCAGCCCCGCGAGAAGCGGGGATTCCCCCTAGCTCATTAATATTCACCGCCCACGGCGGCAGCCAATCGGCTGCCGCAAAGGGCGGGCCCTCACAGGTTCACTTAAGGTCGGGGCAGCCCGGGGCTCGCCCCTTTCGTTCCCCCAGCAGCAGCGGTTTGGAGGTCTTGGGCCCCCCCCAATATTTTTTATGAGTCGGTATGGGCCCCCGCCCCCCCAATATTTTTTATAAGTCGGCGCCCCTGACCTAGCACAACACAAAGTATGACTGTAGTGCTTATTTTGCAAGCTTGGCTTGTGCAGGCTACTGCTTCCTTCTTTCAACAGCTGTTTCAGTACAAGGTGAATGCAGAATTAGGTATTATGATAATGTTTATTTTATTAGTTATTAGGTTCTATATAGGATATTCATTACACAACCTCCTTGTCAAGATGCTTCCGATTAGCATGTCTTTATGCTTAATTTGCTACCTGAATTTTACATTTGTCTTCTTGGATCTAATTTTTGTAATTCTATTTTCAGACGGCGAAGTTCCCTTAGCAATCTCTTATTCCAAGCACATCCATAATATAAGCAAGACTTTGAGTAGCATATAATATATATTCATTAATAATCTGTGTCTTGATAACCACCGAGACAAAAGCTGATTTCATGTAAAATGCATAAACCAGAAGAATCTGAATACCAGATGGAGTTGGTGTCTGAATGAGCATAGGTGGTTGCCATAGTAAATAGAATTGGTTTGGACTGGGAGACTGATACCACCCAGTAGTCTGTCATTTGAATGGCTGCTACTGTTGAACAAGGGAGGAGCAAACAGAATACTATTGTGGATGGAGAACAGGCCAGCATCCCTGATCTTAAAAAAACAGCAACTCAATAATACAGAATTACATTTGGATTTTAACTGAGGGGTTACATGGAAGGGTTGGGCTTTGTGGGTAGTGATCTGGAATGAGTCAAGAGCTGGGAACTGGAAGTCAGGTCTGAAGAGCAAACGGGATCAGAGGAGAAACCAGAAGGCAGGATTGGAGAACAAGTCGGAAGCAAAGACTTCCTGGACCTTGTTGCTCACTGAGACAGGAAGTTCTACCATGCTGCCCAGGATGAGTCAGCCTGTGTGGCACCAGTCTGAATATTGCAGTGCCATTGCTCATCTAATAGGGCAGTGGTCAGCAGTCCTGATAGGAGAACCATTGGTTGGGGCATGTGCACTGACAGCGACTACAGCTTCGTGATGATTCTTCTATGGAAGCAGCAAATGCATTTTTCTTCTGAATGCCAGTTGCTTGGGTGAAGACCTTGCTCCTTCACTGTTAACTTCCCAGAGGCATCAGGATTGCATGAAACTGGGTGCTTGACAAAAGAGGCTCTTAGCCTGAGCCAGCAGAGCTGCTCTTAATGCTATGTAGGTTACTGCCATACATATGAGGAGAAGGTAATCAGAGCAGACCTGGAGAACTAGGCATGTCCCAGTTTTTGCTTAGCTTGCAGCAAAAGCAAGCTTCTTCAGGTCATCATCCAGGTTGTTACTGCAGGACAAGTGAACTGTTGGAGCAGGGCTTTGGAGCAATGTCACCTGGTATGGCAGTGTGACAATAACTCCAAAACTACCATTGTGACTACAACATCTCATTGCAGGGTTATAAATACACTGGCCAGGGGCTTTGGATTCCAACATGCTCCTTCACCACCACCACCATAACAACAACAACAACAACAACAACAACAACAACAACAACAACAATTTATTTATACCCAACAACAACAACAACAACAACAACAACAACAACAATTTATTTATACCCAACAACAACAACAACAACAACAACAATTTATTTATACCCTGCCCATCTGGCTGGGCTTCTGCAGCCACTCTGGGCAGCTTCCAACACAATATTTAAAATACAATAAAACATCAAAGATTAAAAATGTCCCTAAACTAGGCTGCCTTCACCACTGCCGTGGTACCTCTGGTTACGAACTTAATTCATTCCGGAGGTCCGTTCTTAACCTGAAACTGATCTTAACCTGAGGTACCACTTTAGCTAATAGGGCCCCCTGCTGCCGCCGCACTGCCAACATGCGATTTCTGTTCTCATCCTGAGGTAAAGTTCTTAACCCGAGGTACTACTTCTGGGTTAGCGGAGTCTGTAACCCGAAGTGTTTGTAACCCAAGGTGTTTGTAACCCAAGGTACCACTGTAGTCTGTTTCTCCAATTAGAGACTGTTGCAAGCTAGCATTTGGTGTTATATTAGCTTCCCCCAAAGAACCCTAATACTTATAGCTGAGAATGATGCTGAAAAATTCAACTTAGAGATCCCTTCCCTGACCCACAGTTTCTTTGGTGGAGGGTGTGACACTACCGTCTTAAATCAGTTTCCCCCCTCTGTGCCAGTATGTTAGTTCACATGATACCATGACAACCAGTCACTTAACTTTGTTTGCTTTCAGACAGTTATATACTCAGATTTTACCGTATTTTTCACACCGGACCATAAGGGGCACCCAGTTTTTAGAGGGGGAAGCTGCTGGGGCTGCTGGGGGAAGCCCGGGTTCCCCCCGCCAGCCCCAAAGAGCAAAGAAGCCAAGACAGCGAGTGGGATCCATCCCGCTCACTGTCTTGGCTTCCTCTTTAGCCGCACCGACCCCTCTCGCTCTCCAGGCTTCAGCGAAAGCAACACGAAGCCTCTGGAGCGCGGAGGGAGTGCTCCCTCTGCGCTTCGGAGGCTTCGTGTTGCTATCGCTGAAGCCAAGGAGCCTGCATTCGCTCCATAGGATGCACACACATTTCCCCTTAATTTGTGGAGGGGGAAAAGTGCGTCCTATAGAGCGAAATATACAGTATTTTCTTCCTCTTAATAGCATCCAGTGTGTTAGATGCATTTTATAATCCAGAGTGACCAGGGCCGGACTTAGATTTGATGAGACCCTAAGTAATGGGGCCCTGTTTTTTGTGTTGAATATATGCTATATGGTAACTTATGGACCTTATAGGTATCTAAAGCCATTTGCACATAACAAATAGGAGCCTACAAAACACTGTTGCTGTGTGTAGGTTTTATTTTATTGATTTTCTATCTTATATTTTGGAAATGTACATCCAGTTTTTTCCCTTCAAATTTTTTTGGGACCCCCAAGAGAGTGGGGCCCAAAGCTATAGCTTGTTTAGCTTATACATAAATCCGGCACTAAGTGACCTCATAGTGGCTTACATGTGGCGCCAGAACAGTTTGTGGTAGTTGAAGATGATGCACAAAATGTGTGCTAGGTATTCAGTGAAATGCCACAGAGCCCCTCCCTGTCTTATATCTTCCCAGGAAAAGAAACAAAAACAAAATTAGATGTGTGCCTTTTGTGGATCTATGGTTTGGCTGAAGGAGGGATAGAAAGCAAACCAGAACAATTGAGAGTTGATAGTATGCATATTTATGAAAGAGAAATTCCGTTGCCCTGGCAGGGTAATTAATGTTAACTGTGGTTTAACTTTAATGAGCTTCATTACAACATTATTATAGAATTAATTATTATTTAATAACTGTTTATTGCAACAAGAAAGATAGGTTCTCATTGAGTGTTCTCATTTTCAAGTTTGATCGGTGACAGTTTTATTTTCTCCTTCCAGTCAATTCAGCTGAACTCCAGGGGAAGTAGGAGGAGGGATTTTTGTAACTATTGTAATTTTTCTTTTTATAGAAGTTAGATTATCATTGTTGCCTCATTTACACATGTTTGCTCATTGTATTATGTACCTGTTCTGGATATCAGTGTCTTGCCTGTACAGTACACAGTTTATGGAATTATTATTATTATTATTATTATTATTATTATTATTATTATTATTATTTCTCTCAAATCCTGGTTTCAAATTTTGGTTTAAGGCTAGGAAACCCTGGTTAAGGCTAGCAGGAAAAATCTGAACTGAATAGGGTGTTTACACTGGCCTACTTGCCCATATTGCTGAGCCATGATTCCTCATCCTGGAAGTTTTGTTTAGGTCTGGCATAAAATATGAAGTTCAGTGAATTTATCATCAAAGTCTGTACCAATGTTTTTGATCCTAATAATTTCACATCATATTTCTGGACTTCCTTTTTCTCTTTACTTATACTTTTTTGGAGGGTAAGGTGAAGCTTCTAGTATCTTGATGGGATATAATTTGCCCTGGGCTTTTCAAATAGTTATACTAGGGCATTTTGTTGTCTTGTAGTGTTGGTGACATTATCTGTCACGATTGCCTGCCTTGTTTCCCTTTCATAGCCAACATCCATGTCTGGTCCTTATTTAGCTTTCTGTTTACTGCTGTGTTCTCTAGCAAAGATTACTATTGATTTTCACAGACCTTGGGAAAAGAGAGAGCTTTTCAGCGATTGTCACTTCAAGTGACACATATATATAGATATATATACCCTTCCAAACATTTAGGCTGCCCTAGTTTTATTATTTTTTATTATTTATTTTGTTTATGAATTGCTTTCCATGAGGCATCTCTAAGCAATTTACAACATAATTACACATATATAAACACAATTGAAAACAGTTGCATATTAAAACAGTTATGAAAACAGTAAGTATAAAAACAGTTTAAAACTGCAAATGTTAGTATCTGAATTGTTCATTTTGGAACAAATGGATTTTCTTTTTTCACCATGTCATTTATCATCAGTGGTGCTACCTGGATGCAGAAAATGGAAAATGTCAAGCTTCAATAGTTCAAGTGCACATTGCAAGGAGGACCATTTGATTACAGCTGGTTATTGATTAATTCCATAAAACTCATGGCCCTTACTGTTCATATCCTAGGTAGGCATACAACTTAAATGCATGGTTAACATTGAGTTATGCCCATAAAATTCCTAAAAAAGCTAAATGCCCCACTGATTTTGCAAGACCAGTTCTGATCACTTGCAGTTTTATGGGGTGGAGGTGCACTGTTGGATCATCACAATTATTTTGCTTTACACACACACACACACACACACACACACACACACACACACGGAGAGAGAGAGAGAGAGAGAGAGAGAGAGACCCTAGGAAGGTGTGTGATAGGTTTCCAAAGCTTTATTTTTGTTGAGTATTCTCCATAGAGCTCAAGATGATTAAAAAAGCACCTAGTGGCATTCATGTCCTATGCTTCAGTTCTGAACTCAGTGGGGATTCCACCCAAGTAAATTTATGATTAGGATACCAGATACAGAACATTCTGCCTGTCACATTTCTAAGTAACTCCATCTGCTTTGCAAACATTGAGATGATGTGCACTGAATTTTGATATCGTACTTTAAAGATCCACTTGGAGAGCAAGCTGGCTGATTTTTCTATGGGAAACATATGGCAATAGTAAGAAGGAATCTGTGCACACAACAGTTGCCTTGAACTTCACATGCACTGTGGGAATTTTAATGGGTAGTTATTGTGCCTATTGAAATAATAAGAATTCATTTTTTTTGTTTTAAAAAATGAACATATTGAACATATCAAAAAAATACAAAATATTGTATTTAAAATAATATATGTGAGCTTTGTTTTGAGCAAGTTCTGATTCTGATTTTAAAAATGACAGCTATTTGTGTACATAATTTTAGTTAAATATGTCGTCTGCACAATCTAGCAACAATTTTCACAACAAAAGCCTGCTGCAAGAATGGAATGGAACTTCATTACTAAAGTGAATACTATGAATGTGATAGGAGGGTGTGATATACATTTTCCTAAACAAAAATATATTATTTTCCATCTTCTATTGAATTCATGTCTAGCCTTTGGTAGATAGTGGTTTTTGTGAGCAAAAGAGCAGTCTTACCTTACTGCAGATACGTCATAAAATCAGCAATATCCAGATTCCAAGTGGAACCTGCTATGATCAGTCTAGAACCAATGAGTTTTTCTCCAAAGCTCCATGCATTGCTCTTTTAATGGGACAGTGCTTAGGATGTTCAAGCCATATTTTTTCCTTGCTAGTTGGAGACGAAGGCAGGCCTAGGAAGAATCCATACCAGCCATTTATACTTTAATCGGCATCAGACTTGCACAGTTTGTATGCTGACAGGGTGCTTGCCTAACCTTTAGGAGAGACTCTAGAGAGCTCAAAGAGAGGATTGTGACAGTAAGGACCGAAGGAGCTGAAATAAAATTAACCCAGAATAGAACTGATGTGCATCAGGGGGTGCTGAATCAATAAGACCCAGATCCTAAATATCTATGCCACTGGATTGAAAAAGAGAGAGAGAGCTTTGCAATATAAATAATCATGAAGCAGGAGTAGAAGAAATAATTTGGGCTGTTTACGGTCCCTGAACACGTGGAGGACAAGAATATTGTTCAGGGACATTTCTTTCTTTCTCTCTCCCCACCCACTAGCTGACAGATATTTATTTACTGAATACTGCTCAGGGAAATTTACTTCTCACTCCCTCTCCACCCACTAGCTGACAAATATTTATTTCCTGGACACTGAGCTTATCTGCAGAACTCTACAAGCTTAAGGCAAAAAGTGTCAGAATCTGGGAGCTATTGATATCCTTCTCTTTTTTTAAAAAAATAATATTTATTAACATTTTAAAGACTGCAAAAGAAAGACAAAGAATTAAACAAAACAAAACAATAATACAAAAACAAAAACACCACACAATACCAACCCCCAAACATTAAATTAACAAAACCAAACAAAGACAATTTAAAACACATCTAATAAGTTCAGTATCTTAACTTTCATCTACTTGTTTCAACGACCTCCTCACACCTCCCTTTTTGTATTCCACTTTAATTAACTGTTTCAGCAATTCCTTTCCATCTTCCTCTGTTTTCTGTCTTGTAATTTATCTTAACATATTCTAACCTTATTTTTCCCTTTAATATATAATTGTCTTAACATATTCTAACTTTATTTTCCCTTTAATACTCTAATAATCTATTTGTACTTAGTTCCTTGTAACATTTCTACTAAAGCCATATAGCTCCTTTCCAACACTCATTAATTTTACAATATTTTTATAAATAGTCTTTAAACTTTTTCCAATCTTCTTCCACCGACTCTTCTCCCTGGTCCCGGATTCTGCCAGTCATATCCGACAATTCCCTATAGTCCATCAACCTGGTGATCTTCTGTCCGATGCTCTTAACTCTTTTCCAAGTCCCTTCTGCGAGTCTTCTTCATATTTATACATGAACTTTACTTTGTCTTCCACTGATCTTATTTTCATTTTCCTTCCTTTGAGGCTAAAGAGTAGATCTCGGGGAAACTCCCACCTAAAGATGATTTTATTCCTTCTCGACAGGACAACCAAATCTCCGTAGTTAAATCTAAGATCCAAAAGGTATTTCAGGACATCTTTCAAAATTTCCACTCTTCACTGTTGTTCTTCTAAGTTCCTCTGGTAGTTCCAACAGTCTCTTATTTTGTTCTTCTCTTTTTTCCCTCCTCTTCCAAGTCCGAGAGCCCTCACAATTTTAATCTCTTCTTGACCCAAGTCCCGGTCCCAAAAGTCATCAAATTCCTGTGTAAGGAAATCTATCAAACTTTCCTTCTCCAGTTCAGGTAGGGCTTTGATCCTCGAAATCTGATTTTCTTTAAATTCAATCATAGCAGGCATCAACTTATGGTCATCAAATTGCATCTGTAAGGCTGGGACTCTCTCTCTCCAATTGTGTTACTTTAGGTTCAACGGCAATATCTTTCTCCCTAGCCTTCTCCGCAGTTTGCCATGTCAAAGTAGATTCCTGTGTCAGTTTCTGAATAGTTTCTATATTGGTGTTCACTTTTTGTCCCAAATTGTCAATTTTGGTAGTTATCACATCCACCTTTTTGTGAAGCTGTTCCAATGAGTCACTTATCTTACATAATACAACCACTAAGGCCTCTTCTGTCAACATTCTTAACCGATTCAAGGTCCCCAGAATCTCACAGGTTTTTATCTTGCAGCTGGAAATTCCCCCAGCTCAACTCTTGTGACAGTTTCAAAAGCTTCCTCTAGAGGGAAACAGTTTCTATTTGTATTCGTCCTTTTAAAATCAATTCAAACAATAAAGTTAGTTTCAATTTTCTGTTACTTTTACTCCTTTTTAAACGCAGACGGAGACCATGGAAACAATGTATTCCTCTTGTTTAACTAACTGTCAGTGAACGTTCTAATCACGGTCAGTCCTGTTGGCAGCCCGTTTCCAGGATCGGAGCAGTGGTATATTAACTCTGTTCGCTCTCTCCTGCAGGTATACTCAGTCCAAAACTTTCCCTCCTCTTCTCCTGCCACCAAGGGGGGTTTAGTATTTTTTACTGATGGAAATTTAGTCCTTTACAATAGGCTTTCCGAGACTTCAGCTTGCATCCTCATTGCTTCAATCTATTTACAAAAGGGGAAGGTGGACTTCCTGTTTTAGACCTCCCTGTTTCGGCACCAAATTAAGACGTTTAAAACTCCAATTCTCCGCTCTACTCACGGGTAGTTACTTTAAGATCAAATTGTCCACAGGAAAAAGTCAGCGCTCTCCGGCAACAGCTATGCGGCTTCGCTCCGTGGAAGAAGCAGTCAATTTGAAGCACCGCGCCGCTCACCCCACGTCGCTCCGGATCCCCGAAACCAGGTTTCCCCACGAGTAGGGGAGGCGCAAAAGGTGCCAGCCGAATCCCACGTTCACAGGCTTTACCCGCCTGTGATTTCTAGTGGGTCTCCGCCTTCGCAGTGGCGGCCAGACCAGAATTCCTACGAAGCAAATTCCTCCCGATCAGAGGAATTCCGCCATTACCGGAGGCGCTAACCCGGAAGTCTATTGATATCCTTCTCAACTTCAGAATCAAAGAAAATTTTCTGGATAAAGCTCATATGATATGGAAAACTCGGATGTGGGTAGGGATGCAAAGACTGTGTTGGAACAACGTCACTGTTTTGAAGTTGCAAAATCCCTGTCTGCTGTGAAGTGTTTTCGGGCTCCTGAAGTTATTGACCATTGCCAGATCATTCCTGAAGTTATTGATTATTGCCAGATCATTCCTGAAATACGGGGTGAGTCTTTTAAAAGAGGCCCCATGGAACATGTGTATTCTGTATCCACGGGGCCTCTTTTTTACTCACCCTGTATTTCACAAATGTTAAATTCTTTTGAGTTCGGTGAAATTCTCACAGCAGTTTAGATTATATACCTCGGGTTAAGAACTTAATTCGTTCTTGAGGTCCATTCTTAACCTGAAACTGTTCTTAACCTGAGGTACCACTTTAGCTTAATGGGGCCTCCTGCTGCCGCCGTGCTGCCACCGCACGATTTCTGTTCTCATCCTGAAGGAAATTTCTTAACCCAAGGTAGTATTTCTGGGTTAGCGGAGTCTGTAACCTGAAGCTTCTGTAACCCGAGGTACCACTGTATCACCTAGTTGACTTGCACAATCTCTGATTATTGTTGTAGAGATCCAGGTTCCTTCTGTCTGCCTCTTTCTTGGCTTCCTACCTATCTAGTTCCTAGGATCAGATCAACCTAATTCTCAAATTTTAAAAGAGTATTTGTTTGTTTATTATTATCATAATTAATAACAACAACTACATTTTCAAAGGACTTACACATGTTTAAAGAACTTTGCATGCATTATCTAGTTGTAATCCTTACAATGACCCTGCATGTCATGTCATGTCATGTCATGTCATTATTTATTTTATTACATTTCTCCTCTTATGGGGCATTGAGAGTGTGAATTTGATATCTAACAAACTAAACGAACCAAAAATAATGGTGCTTAATATGGTTCTGCTGATAGCTTTTCCATTTTATTTTTGCGGCCAAAAGTATCTGTGTTTTAATGCATAAAATCTGAGGTTGCATTCAGGCCATCAAATCACACCATGCTTCTCTTTCTTTTTCTGACATGTTTGTCATCGAGCCCAGATGCCAAGTTACAGTAGCAGCTGGCTCCATGGAGATCCCTGAGGCTACAGCTGTATGAAGTTCTCCTGGTTATACTGTGAGCCAGATCACGTAGATGAATAGTGAAATGCTTTGTCTCAGCAGTCCTGCCCTCTAAAAATCCCAGTTTTTCATTTCCCTTCCCTGAGGTTGAGACCCCAGATCCTCAGTTAGTGCTTTGTGAGCAAAGGGAGATGTACCACCATCTGTTGTGGTTATGCTTAGTGACAAAGGGGTTTTGGAGAATGGTACACAGTGAGATTTCTAAAATATTTTAGGAATCAATAGAATATACAGCACAATTGTCTCTCTGATCCATATATGAGGGAGAAAATAAGAGCATCAAAATGAACAATCGTTACAGCATTTGCTAGTGATAACAAGGCTGAGAGACACTCAAAAGTGGAAGGTCCAGAAATGACCTGTAGTATAAAATATTTGGCAAATTGCTATTGTAGAAAATATAACCTGAGAGAGATGTTTTGAGGGTTATTGAAAAGTGAGAAACATTCTGTGATACATGGTGGGACTTAATTTTATATGCTAATGATGTAGGACTGAAGAACATCTTGTTAGTAGTATCACTACAATTATTGAAGAATGAATGACTCTCAGTGTTCAGTGAATGGTCTGAGAACACTCAGTGCATTTAACTTGTTGTAGCTCAGTGTGGCTCTCATCAGTGCTTAGCTTGTTGGCTACTGAGAAGCTTATGCTTCTCTAACATTTCTTTTAATAACAGCTGCAAAACAACCCATAAATATAATGCGTGGAATTGAACATTTTGCTAAGATGACCATTCCATCGGTGCATGCATGATGGAACAATCTCCTTTCCTGATATGTTGTTCTGGGGGTTTTCTTCTAACCCCCAACAGCCATACAGGAGGAAGAGGAGAGGGAAAACTACACTGAGCTAGTAGGACTCCTTGTGGTTTCTCCTGCTAGCATAACTATTTAGTTGAATCCAACCCAGTACCTTCTTTTGCAGGAATGGGGTTTCCTTCACAATCTGTTCTTCATTAGTTTTGCCCTTTTCTGACTCCTAACAATGCGACAAACTTTTATTGTTCTCAATTTAGTCTCCCCACCCCCTTTTGATAGAGTTAAGTATAAAGGTGAAATAAGAATTTCAGTTCTGATCTTCATATATTTCGACAGTTTTGATTTTCATTTGGAGGAGTATACGTGGAGCAGAAATACTCTCCATTCATTGTGATTAAACTTGACAGAGCCTGTCCTCAAGTCATCAAATGCAGACCCACGTTTCCCAAGAGCATCTGACACTTGCAACCCGTTGGTTTCAGGGTTGTATAACTATTAGGCATTGTGAAAAGCTTTGCTTGATTTTTGTTTATTAAATAAGGCATCTCAACCCATTGTTGAACATAACATAACAACATAACAACATAACATAACATAACATAACAACAACAACATAACAACATAACAACAACATAACATAATAATATAATACAGTATATGCAAGCAGCACTGTAAGCCATTGATCACTAGTCACTAGTGAAATCAAGTGTGGGGTGAACCATTTGGTTCTAAGAATACCTACCCAGTACAAACTTAAGTAGGCTTAATGCTTATTCACTGGTTCCTCTAGATCAGGCTTCCTCAAACTCGGCCCTGCAGATGTTTTGAGACTACAGTTCCCATCATCCCTTGTTGGACCGCATGTGACTCGGATATTCCAGAGCACGGGCTGGACACAGGGAGGCAAACGCCAATTCAGGTTTCAAGCAGAGTTTATTTGGTTCGCATATGCAAAGCAAATGGTGCAGCGCAATTCGTTCGCAATCTGCACACCCCAATCTGGGTGTGCCCACTTCTTATAACTATACAAATAAACAGAGAGTGAAACTTTTACATTCTTATCCAATCAGACCCCAACATTCCGTGTTTCTCCTTTTGAAGGTCAACGCTTCTTAATTTACTCATTCTTGCCTGTCTCCCTGCTTATGGCCTTGATCGTCTCATAACAGTTGCCTTGCCTGTCTGCCTGCTATGGCCTTGATCGCCTCATAACAGTTGCATGATAACTGCATACTGGAAGTTTCTATTCCTGAGGCCCTTCACTCTGACCACTGGTCCTGCTAGCTAGGGATCATGGGAGTTGTAGGCCAAAAACATGGAGAGCCAAGTTTGAGGAAGCCTGCTCTAGATCAGTGGGTACAGCACCATTCACATAACACAAACTACCATAGAGGCAGTACTGCTTTTCTAGAAAAAGAGGTGCCGGAACTCCTACCTCTTTCTCTTAGAATGGCAATGGCACCTACCTGAGAGTTGCCGGAACTGAGTTCCTGTGAGTTCCCCATGGGGGAAAAAGCCTTGCAAAGATGGTATTAAAATTTTCAGATGTAGGGGGTCCATGGCTTAGCTTTTGAAAAACAGGGGGTCCACAGTACTTAGCTAACTGGGAGCCACTGCTGCTAATAATCCCAGGAACTGTCACAACAGAATACGCTATTCCTTCGTAGAGGTGCAGTACACAAGATTTCCCTGAAGAGGCCAGTTTAATTTGTGGTGCAGATAGTTGCTCAAGTAGTTTAGGAGTTCGATGATGCTGAGGTTACTTTATTTTTCTGATATTTCAGAGAGTCATAAACAGCTCACTGTGTGCATTATATGTTGGTCTTGCATGTGTATGCCTCCAAAACACATTCAAATACAGTGGTACCTCGGGTTACATACACTTCAGGTTACATACGATTCAGGTTACAGACTAGGCTAACACAGAAATATTACCTCGGGTTAAGAACTTTGCTTCAGGATGAGAACAGAAATCGTGCTCCGGCGGCACGGCGGCAGTGGGAGGCCCCATTAGCTAAAGTGGTGCTTCAGGTTAAGAACAGTTTCAGGTTAAGAACAGACCTCCAGAATGAATTAAGTATTTAACCCGAGGTACCACTGTACTGATAAATCACATTTGCAGCATAATTAGCATTGGTCTCTTGGAAAGGGAACCTAATGGAAGCAACTCCAAACATACATTGTTCATTGCTATGCGGCCTCTATATATGTGAGTCATTGGATCAAATGGTGAGCTTTTGTTCTCAAAACCAGGGTGGATAAAAATCAATGATAAATCAGATTTTTAAAATTTAAATCATATTTTTAAAATAAAATGCTTTTGGAGGGGGGGGAAATCTTTCTAAGGATAGTTTCCTATTTAAGTTACATTATAGTCCAAAGGCTGTTCATCAGGAAATAAGGATTTGTTTTAAGTTTTTCATGAGTGCTAAAACTCAGTCTAAGGTGTGTGTTTTTTATTTAAAAAAAAGTTTAATCACACCAGTTAACAAACATGGATACATATGCTATAATGTTATTGTTTTACTTAAATAAATTGTTTAAATTGTTATTAAGGAAATGATTATTTTTCTCTTTCCAATAAAGTACAGCAGAAAAGTTGTCCAAATATAAACAGTTAACTTATTAAACCTCACAATAATTTCATAATTATCTGTCAATATATTTCTAATAGTATAACCAAATCAGTAATTTTTGATATGACTGTAAAAAATATTCTGAAAATTTATTATTCCAAAAATGAAACCTTCATCTGGTTGTAAATATTAAGATTATACCAGCAAGAATGAGTCTTTCTGTAAAAAAAAAAAAAAAAAAAAATTAAATCAAGGCTTACTGACTAGTGATTTAAATAGTGATTTAAATCAAATCCACCCTACTCAAAACTGATTTTAAATTCCTGTTCAGCCTTGGGGATGTAGCCATCTTCTTTTGTTCCCACCTATAAGATGAAGCCAAGAATTAATTTATCCAATAACTTTGCTGTAAAGATTAACAATCTACAGATTTTAAAGATTCTTGTATGCGTGGGCTATAGTAATGCTGTATACATGGTGATTTTCATATAAGTACGTTACATTCTTGGTTAATGGCGATAGGAGTTTAGTGGTCTCAAGCTGTTTCTTTCTGTTTTGTACTCAGAACATTTCCTGATGATACCCCTCTAATATGGCTTTTCTCCCACCACATTTGTAGTATGTTCTTAATACAATTTACTAAACCTCTCGCAATGCAGCAGCGGCCTCTTCTCTGATGCATATTGTTCACTGATAACACAATGAAGCTGGATCAATTTTGGTTGAGGAACAGATTCCTTCTGTCAGACTTTATGGGGACTTCTTTCTCATTCTCACCTGGCTGTTTTTGTGTCGCTGCCTTTAAAACTCTCCCTCCAATTCTGTGTTCCATTTTCTGCTGGAAGGTTTCCAGACATTTTGTGTCACATCACTGTTTGGCAAGTTGTGCCGGCAAAAAGGTTTTTGGTAGCCTGGCTTGGATGAGACCTTTTCAGGGCAAGAAAATGAGACAATTCTGGCAACAAATAGGAAGCAGAGAACAAATACGGGAAATACCGTATTTTTCGCCCTATAGGACGCACTTTTTCCCCTCCAAAAATGAAGGGGAAATGTGTGTGCGTCCTATGGGGCGAATGCAGGCTTTCGCTGAAGCCTGGAGAGCGAGAGGCGTCGGTGCGCACCGACGCCTCTCGCTCTCCAGGCACCAGGAAGCTATCCGCAAGCCTTGCGTGCCCGGGGGAACTCCCCCCGGGCGCGCAAGGCTTGCGGGCGGCAGCCTGCAGCGCGGAGCACGGGGCGCCCTCCGGAGGACGCCCCGTGCTTCACGCAGGTGTCCGCAAGCCTTGCACGCCCGGGGGAACTCCCCCTGGTGCGCAGGGCTTGCGGGCGGCAGCCGGCAGCGCGGAGCACGGGGCGCCCTTTGGAGGACGCCCCGTGCTTCGCGCAGGGGTCCGCAGCCTGCCACCCGGCGGGTGGGGTGCCCTGAAGCATAGCGCCCCACGCGCTGGACAGACATCCGCAGCGTGGGGAGCCCTGCAGGAGTTCCCCGCAGGGCTCCCCACACTGCGGATAGCAGCCTGCCGCCCAGCGGGCAGGGCGCTCTGAAGCATAGCGCCCCGCGCGCCGGACAGACATCGGCCAGCCCCACAAGCTCGGGGGACAGCGGGGAGGCGCAGCGCTGCCATCCCACTGTTCCCCGACCTGGTTTTTGGGGGGAAATAAAGGAATTTTTTCCCCTTTATTCCCCCCCCCAAAAAAAGTAGGTGCGTCCTATGGGACGGAGCATCCTATGGGACGAAAAATACAGTAATTCATTTCCTGATAGTTGAGGAATTATAGGTGCAGATGTTACAGCAAAACGGGCCAGCCTTGGCTGCATCAAGATGACAGTTGAGAGTGCAGGGAGCTCAAAACCTCCATTCCCCATCAGACCTGATCTGCAAAAGATCATTGTCCCCATGTGATATCATGGAAATATATGTTGGACTGTGTGTAGCAACCTCCCTCATTAAATAAAGTAGCAGGTACTTGCTGAACCTCTAACATTATACAATAATACAGTGTGTTGTGATCCAGCAAGCACATGGGGGCCAATTGTTCACATAGCTTGAGCTTTTGCTGATGAGTTGACCAGAGCAGTTCGTGCTGCCAAAGAGAGTTTTAAAAATTTAAAAGTCGTTTGCCTGCTTTGCATGGGGAACTGCTGTGCAATAGCTTCTTGCTTCATGAATACATATGGAACACTGTGTACCCAGTCCTCCATTCTGCCTTCTGTGCTGATCATAGAATGCTGTTGGCTGGTTATAATAGCCAAGTGAAATGGACCCTGCTAGGAGGAATCTACTAAACACACCCTTTGATGGGGTTTTCAAGAATAAAGTTGGTCAGCTCCATAATGTTAAGATGTTTTTTAAAGTTTTTCATAATACGGCGAAATACAGAAAACTAATGCAATTAAAAACAAAACAGAAACAGCTGCAGAGAAAAAGAATGAGAAAGAAGCAGGGGCTATGATCGTTCCTGGCCAGGGCTAGCCTGACCATTGTAGTCAATGCCTTGCTGACCTTGAAATTTGATTACTGTAATGTGCTCTATGTTGGGCTGCCCTTGGGTCTGTTTTAGAAGCACCAGCTGGTGCAGATTGCTGCAGCCAGATTGCTGATAGGAATTTCTGGCCAAGAACATGTGGCACCATTGTTAAAGCAGCAGTACCGGCTGCCCACGTGCTACAGAGACAGGTTCAAGGTTCTTATATTGATTTACAAAGCCCTGAAAAGCTTGGGTCCAGAATAACTCTGGGATTGCCTGAACTCTGCTCAGTTACTGAGATCATCCGCGGGAGCAAATTTGATTATTTCCTGAGTTGGTGAGGCTTGTATGACAACAAGCCTTTAGTGTCACCAGCCCAGTCCTATAGAACATCCTTCCAAGAGAGGGTACCTTGTGTATCAACTTTTAAACATCTGCTTAATTTCCCCCTGTTCCATTAGAAAGACAATTAAGAGTACATCCTCCCACAATAGTCTACTGATGTTTGCTTTTAAATTTCTTGTTGCTTTTAACTTTTTATGGTTTGGTTTTATGTTTTTATATTGTTGTAAACTGCTGTGATATATCTTTATGATACATTGGTATATACACTCTTTTTATAAGCAAACAAAGAAATCACCATTCGCATTTGGTTTGCAACATGAGAATTTGGATAGGGTTTAAATATTTACCTCTCCATCCTGTTACTGAGGGTTGAGACTGCATTCTAAAACGTGCTGAAATGGAAGCAAGTCTGTTTAAAACCAATTGGGGGCTTATTTTCATGGAACTACTACTTCCTGGGAAAAACAAAAGCCACCACAGTTTGTCACCTGGAGAAGAAATGTCTGACAAGAGAGGAATATGAAAAGAAAAAGGGAGGTAAGCAGTGGGGAAATTATCGCCCTTTATCATTCACGAAGAGAGATGGATCTTCAGAAGTCACTGCATCATTTTTTTCATGACTGTTTTGCTTGCTCTATAAGGGTCAGAGTTCCCGTAGATTCCTTTTTAGCTGTATAATTATATATCTACTGTATCGTGATTCGTCATTAAAGTAGAGCATGGAAAAGCTTTGAAACTAATTCTAGAGGAGTGTCTTTACAGTGAGAGCTATACTGCGACAAAAGTGCTAAATTAATGTGTTCAGTAATGTAGACTCCACATCCCACCCTGAAATGTCATTCCGTCTGAATTCTCTCTGCTCATTTGATGGTAGTTTTGAAGAAAAACGCAAGCTGCTCTTTTTGACTTGCATTGTTGCTGCTCTCATTGTTTTTTTAAAAAGCCCTTCTGTTTGTGTTCCCTTATGCTCTTAAACTGGGGTGGAAACAAATTAAGGCTGCAGTCCTACTATACACATGGGGAGGGGAAGCAAGTTGTGCTGAAGTGAATGGGATTTACAGCATACAATTCTGCTGTGAAAGTCTTTGTTCATCAGATTTTCATTGTGGTTTGTTTTTACAAATCTGCCCCCCCCCCCTCCCAATTTCAGACAGGTTTCAGAGCTTGGGTACAAAACTGTAAATAGGGTTGCAATGCAATGGAGACCTGGATAAACAGGGTGTGTTTAACTCTATCCCCCTCATTCTGTGGTGGTGAATATGGGAAACTGCAGTGTGAGCTTTTGGACTGTCTGAGAGGGCATCTGTTTAAAAGTGTCGATACCCTTTCTGGTCTATAGCTTTGCAATCCTAACATGGGGTAGATCTTGAACCAAGGAATGTCTTTTTCAGCATCAGGGCACGATTAGTAAGACTGAACTTCGTTTAGCTTGAAATAGACATTTATTGTACTCAGTTTCATGTTATATTTAGGACAAGAATAATTGCTTGACTGAATTTGAGTCCACCTGGCCTTGAGTTTGGTCTCCATCTGTGGAGCACGGTGGCAGGGGTTACCATTTGTTGTTCCTCCAGTACACTATCTAGAAATCAGAGAGAGACTCACTCAAAACATAGGACTTAGACCTATCTAATACATATTATGTGTGATTTCATTTTAAATCGAAGAGTCAAATTTAAAGTGACATTTAAATGCACCATTAGCAAATACTTTGGTTTTTAGATTATTATTATTAGTAGTAGTAGTAGTAGTAGTAGTGATATGTGTGAGGGGATTATCTTCATTTGGTTTTAAGGGTTAACTCTTTCCCCTCTGGTCAGAATCTGTGTGCTACTATTTGCCTTCCGGTGGGGTTGAGGTACCAATGAAAGCTGTTCTTTTAAGACTAATAGCTCTGGTGGCCTCTATCAAGATCATACCTCAGGAGGGAACAATTAAGCCTCCTCTCATCACACACCACAGTCCCAATTTAAATTAGTTTTAATTCCTGATGACACATGGAAAAGAAACTACCCCCCCCCCAAAAAAAGTTCTATAAGCCTCTCACAGCCCATAGATATTCAGAGTATGTTCCAAATAAGAGTAACCTCTGATTGTTCTGCTTAGAAGTACTCAATGTTGAGAATCAATCACCTCAAAAATATACCAAGCCAAAAAAACTCTGACTCGTAAGGCTATTCAGATTTAAATCACATCATTCTGAGTTCATGTACAAACATAAGACTATCATGGTTAACAGAGGACCATTTCCACAGTATACCTGTTTGCATATAATGATGCAATCTAAGAAAAAAGAAAGCCACTGCATAATTTCTGGTGGTTAGCTTAAAACAGCAGGCAGACTTATGTCAATGGGATGTTATGTTAAGCATGCTGTATTAACTGCACATGACAGGCTTTAAATCTTGTTCTAAATAGCACTCCTTCTTATGGTCTAACCTGGTCGTTCACTAACCTTGAAGAGACAATTTTCCACTCTTGATAAAATGTTTTGAAAACTGGAGATGTGATTTTAAAGCAGTTTGGCAATCAATCAGGTTTATTGCTTGGTTCTTTCTTCACAGATACTGGCTGCTTTTATTGCTTTCTTTCACACACAGTGGGCAAATTCAAGTTATATTCTAAATAAGGAAGACTCAAGATTTCGTTTTTGGTTGAAATAGCAGGCCGTGGTCTGTTCAACTCTTATTGGCTTACTGTGACAATAATTATGAATTCGTTTCAAATGAGAATAGTTGGGGGAATCTACTAACATCTTTGAAATATTTTATTTCTGTGACTGCTCTAACCTTGTTTTTCTGTAATGTTGAATGATTTGATGAAGATCAGAAATCAGGAGTTCTCAGGGTGTTGCCTGCCTGCCCATATACTGTATTTTTCGCTCTATTAGACACACCAGACCACAAGACGCGCCTAGTTTTTGGAGGAGGAAAACAAGAAAAAAAATATTCTGAATCTCAGAAGCCAGAACAGCAAGAGGGATCGCGGCGCAGTGAAAGCAGCAATCTCTCTTGCTGTTCTGGCTTCTGGGATAGCTTTGCAGCCTGCATTCACTCCATGAGAAGCACACACATTTCCCCTTACTTTTTAGGAGGGAAAAACTGAATCTTATAGAGCAAAAAATATGGTAGGTCTCTTCAGTATTTCTTCAAGTGAAGGAAGCACAACATTTTGGTGGCAGGTCTGTTGACCTGGGATGTGTAGCTATTGACTCTCCTTTGGGTCATAGCAAGTGGGGACTATTATTATGAGCTCTTGTTATTATGAGCTCACCATAGTTTCTGGTTCTTTAGTAAGACCAGAATTACTCACCTTTGCACTAAGTATCAACCTGATGGCCAACACACCAATAGATGGTGCTAGGAGCCATCACTCTGGAAGCAGTTAAAGCAGGCATAGGCAAAATTGGCCCTCCAGCTGTTTTGGGACTACAACTCCCATCATCCCTAGCTAACAGGACCAGTGGTCAGGGATGATGGGAATTGTAGTCCCAAAACAGCTGGAGGGTCGAGTTTGCCTATGCCTGAGTTAAAGGCACATGCTGTGTATATTTACCTGGATATCATGTATATTTCCTGAATATAATAACTTGTGAAGTCACTAATCTTTCACAAATGCTCAGGGCTTGGAGGAACTGCATGACTGGATAACCATACTTGTGCTGTTAAGAATGGGGAAGAAATTTGTTTGTTGCATGTTTTAATGCTTAATTCACACTTCCTAAGCCAATATGAAATTCTCACTTTGCTGAAGTTTATAACGTCATTCTCCTAAGACAATGCACATTAAAAATGCATGTATTGGGAGAGTGACACAAATATCAGTGAAAATAATGTACAAAATGCATTATAATAGGAAACATTGCTTGCCCCAAAGTATATATTAGGAGAAATGCACAGAATTTTCATGTGGAAGAATATGGGGAAAGCTTGCTACATTTCCATGGATTCAGGATTCTATTATTAGACTTATATCCTATCCTTCTTATGTGGTGTGGGAATCCTGTAACCCTCCAGATGGTTATGCATTCCCATTTCAACTGACCTTAACCAATGTTGCCAGTGGTCAGGGATTGTTGTTGTTGTAGCCCAACAACATCATCTTTTGAGGCTACAGGTTATCCATTAACTCATAGCTATTTACATGTGGTTTCCAGGCAACTTACAGGACCAGACTTGCTTAGCCTGGAAACGATGCCTTATGAGGAATGGCTAAGGGAGCTGGGCATGTTTAGCCTGGAGAAGAGGAGGTTAAGGGGTTATATGATAGCCATGTTCAAATATATAAAAGGATGTCACATAGAGGAGGGAGAAAGGTTGTTTTCTGCTGCTCCAGAGAAGCGGACACGGAGCAATGGATCCAAACTACAAGAAAGAAGATTCCACCTAAACATTAGGAAGAACTTCCTGACAGTAAGAGCTGTTGGACAGTGGAATTTGCTGCCAAGGAGTGTGGTGGAGTCTCCTTCTTTGGAGGTCTTTAAGCAGAGGCTTGACAACCATATGTCAGGAGTGCTCTGATGGTGTTTCCTGCTTGGCAGGGGGTTGGACTCGATGGCCCTTGTGGTCTCTTCCAACTCTATGATTCTATGATTCATTACCCGAAGCGGGCCATGTGCCTTTGAAGACATGGAGATGCGTTGACTCAAGCTATAAATACTCACAAGAATCCACTCATTCACTAAATCTAAAAAGAAGTTAGCCTAATGTTATGGAACAAAATGTAATGTTCCATAATTGCAGCAGAGAGAACATTTTATTAATCTACACACCTTTGAACAGTTTGCAATAAGGTAAACAACAACAACACCCAGTTTTGGTTCTTTGGTTTGTCAGTCACGTGTTATGGAAATAAATGTCTTGAGAGGTGCTGTTGATCCATTAAATATAACTCTTGCAGTTTATGTATAATTAGCTGTAATTTTCAGATAACTAATGCTTGTTTCATCTGTGCATTTCATTATCATGCTTTCAAACACGATGGAATTTGATTAAAGGGAGTGAGAGGAGCGAACACCACACTTAATAACAACTAAATCTATGTGGTCTCTATAAACCATGAACTCATCATGAAATACTTTATATCCATCGTTAGGTGACACAGTATTGTTGATAACCTTTTCCCCAAATTCATGGTTGAGAAAAATTGTGGTGACATCCAGTATAATGTGCTCTGGAGGGTCCATTAGCCATTTGGATCAGATTTGAGGGATGCACACTAAGCTGCCAGAGGGAAGAGATGGGGAAATAGTCTCATTGTACAAGAGAAAATCCATTAGACAAGTGCTCTGACACTGTTTGAACTCACCCTGGGTATTTCACTTATTTTTATTGGTGCATGTGTATGAATTTGCTACATATTTGTTTGGCCGTTAGATGAAAATTAAGTTTGGTCATGTAGTCAAACCTGGATTGTCCTTGTTAATTTTCAGCAGCTATGTGAGTAAATTGAGCTAGACATTACTGGAATATAAGAATTAATTGATAAAATGTTTTTAATGTTTTATTTTATTGATGCCTGTCGCTTTGCTGTTATTCTTAAGAATTGGGTGGTTTCACAAGGCTGTCACTGTCCATAGTTCTGTTCCCCAAAACGCTGTTGCAAGATTTTAAAGGAGCTTAATACATTTTCCATGCCTTTTCATACTAATCTTTTCATATTTCATTTAATAACATCAAGCAGCCAGGTGGTATTTAATGGACAAAATCAGGAGGGGGAAAAACCCTACTGCTTTTCTAATAAAGTACAGCTGATAGCTAATCTTGAAATGGATTGGATCTTTGAACATCAAACCTTTTAGCTTCCAGCATGCTGACAAAAATTTCACAAAATATAAAAACCCTGCAGTTGTTGTAATAGGTGAAGTGCTGATATGTGCTGTACTAGTTTCAGATACTACTAGGCAACAGATTGCTTCTCAAAGCACTCCCTGTAAAACACTAACTTTGCACATAAAAGTGAATAATCCTTTATCAGCCTGGTAGTATCTTAAAATGTGGCACCCATTACACCCCCCCCCCCATTTCCTAGCACTGATAAAGTCTGCATTGGATTGCAGATTGACTGAGGTCTCAGAATTCTATTTCATTTATAGTTGAAAATAGAAAATAAAATACATATCACCTCTTGTCTTACCAGTTAGATTCTGTCAGGTTGAGCAATGATGTTTCCTCAAACAGTTCACTTGCAACAAATGGTGGGGAATTTGCTTTTACCGTTATCATTTTGTACATATGTAACTTAAAAACATAAAGCTAGCTGATATAAACTTAGCAGTGTTCTTTAGCTGTGTGTTGTATTCATAAGGTGATGTTTTGATCCTACTTGTTTTGCATGCTCTTTGGTTTAAGGATTTGCAGATTCTTAGTAATAAAGCTAGATATGCACCGGTATAGAAATATATCCCTCCCAATCCTAACTTTACTGTGATTTTATTGTTACTGTGCGTGTGTATGTATCTTGAGACAAATCTATGGAATTGTGAAGTAATGGGAAAACTGTGTGTGTGTGTGTGTGTGTGTGTGTGTGTGTGTGTGTGTAACTCCTTCCTCTCTACTCTAGAAAAAAGTGTATAGTACAGTGTTTGGTGAAAGAACGTGAAAGAAAATTTTAAGAAGAGGAGAATCGACAGTGGCTAAGAAGAGGAACGTTAGAAGATGTGTGCTCACACCTGGATAGCTCAGTTGGTTAGAGCGTAGTGCTGATAATGCTAAGGTTATAGGTTCAATCCCTGTATGGAAAAACTAGATGATCCTAAGGGGCCCTTGATCCATTGCAGGAAGACCAGCAGAGATATGAAATTTCACACATACATGCACCAACTTAGGAGTGAATTGAGGGATAAGGACAGACTGCAAAAAGCTTGTAGGATGCTCATAGAACCATAAGGACAGAAAAGTTGCCTTGTTGAATGACCTTCCTATATTCTCTCTTCCAAATACCAGGTATTTGGTTTCATGAATCATGTCATCCTTGGTCTTTCAGATAACTGGTTGAATTGATGCAAGCAGCAGATACACAGGCATGAATTTTGCTAGCATCTGGATCAAGCCTTTTAAAAATACTTCACAATTATGTGCAAAGCATGTGCAGCTCTGACTGAGATGACGCTAGGAATTGCGATGGTGTGCTGAGAAAGCAGGACACGGCTGTTATTCTTACAGATTTCTTAGGAAAATGTGACTACTAGTCTGAGAAAACGAAATAAAAAAGAGGTGACAAGAACACTTTGTATTAGTAAATTAGAAACAAGCTTGGAATTAAAATGAGGAAAGTTAACTCATTACATTAGACCTTAGTGGCCTTGCTGAACAATTGGTATTGCAATTGTTCTTACAACTGTAAATTTCTTTGAAGAGCCCACTTTCAGTCACCAAGCTCACTGATTGACCTAGGTAAGTAGACTGACCCACAAATCTCACAAAGTTGTGAGATGCAAGGAGGTTATGTATGCTATCCTGAACTCTTTGGAAGAAAGGTGGCATTTGATTAAAAAAAATATGAAAGTAGTTGCATTAGCGAGTATAATATTTGCAAATAGAAATTGTTTACTTCTGTGCTAATTAAAAGATCCCTTAGGTTGAGTTTACTTGTGTGTGTGCATGAACTTAATGAGGCGATTAATATTTTCTTTCCCTCAACCCACCTCTTTGGAAACTGTTCTTTAAGCTCCTCAAAGTTTAAAATTCAGCTTGTTCTGCAGAGGGACTGATGTTAAGTATTGCTCCCTTCCTAAACTGTTTACAGTATGAGAGTGGGTCTTACACGTGCTAAAGAGGTTTCTACTTCTCTCTTTGAGGGCTGTCAAAGGGCTAGGATCACTTCCTTTTTGCTGTTAGGAGTGTTGGGCATTGACTACTTAATAGGTGTTGCTAGGTCCCAATTTACTTCCATTTTACTATTTTCAGAGTTGTTATAATAATAACAATGGGATTATTTATTTATTTATTTTTAGTGCACCTTGGAGGCTGGTACTGCAAGGTGGGATAGAAAGTAAAATTGGTTATTTTTGTTGGCAGCAATGTTATAAAAAACTTTGTTTGGTTATTTTTGTTAACAGCAAAATGTCTAGAGAATAGCTGTGTTCGTATTGTTTGTTGTTATATTCAATTGTAAATTCAAACTTAATTCTATTGTGTTTTATGTTCGTTTAGTACAGTATGTGAATCTGGTCTGGGACCAGAATAAGCTTCATTTCATTCAGCTGTGGCACATCAGCGAAGTAGTATTCCAACATCTGTGGTTAAAAAAATAAATGCTTTAAATAGCTGTTTGTCACAAAGGGCAAAGGTGGGGGGAGGGCAGAGCTGTTTGCTTAGGGAAGGAGACTGCAGTTCTTTCCAAAAATGGGGAAAGAAAAAACTTGTGAACACTTACCATCTCCTTCACGACTCACAGAACAGCTTAACATCATGAGATTTGCCATCATGAGATTCGTAGTCATTGTGGTTCCTCACCCTCTAGAAGGGTTGCCTTGAAACAGAAGCACAATCTTGGGTGCTTAAAAAGCCCTAAAATATACACGGTGTGGATGTTTTGGGCCATCTAAAGAGAAAGAAATGCAGCTTTATTTCAGCAAAACTGCTGTGGCTTTTAAACCATATGCTGTTGGTTGAGCATTTAAGCCGTTCTTCAGAAGTTACCCTGCCAGCTTCCACTGTGAATCATTTAAAGTCATTAAAAGGGAAACCTAGCTTGTTAAAAGTATTTGGGCAAAATACCAACTGGATCAGCGCTCTAAGACGTGGGCGATGTATAGTGCAAAGAAATTTGATACAATCTCGTGTGGCTTCTTTATTGGTTTCCAACTTGTCATGGATTTTATGTCTGGCCTGCAATTCTCACTCAATGGCAAGATTCCCTTGGGTAAAAGGGACAAAGTCCTGACGAGAAACGTGGTGATTATCTGTTGTTCACTATATAATTCTAGAGATCTGGGTTCCGGAGAGGTACTTTTTAGAAACAGTTTAATGTGTGAAGCACTACAATTATTCTAACATATTTCCCTGTAATCTCACATTCAATTCTTTAAGGTGTACATTGGATGCTTTAATTCTGCAGTTAAAAGTGTACATTATGAATGTGGAACATGTATGCAGCAGTGTGTCTCTTATAGATAAACTCAGCTTGATAGGAATTGCTGCAACTCCCTGTTGAGTGGTAGACTCAGACTTGCAGCTAAAGATTATGTACACTCCTACCTGGATTCATTAAGAATCCCCAGCGTTGCTCCCTGTAAATGAAACAATGTCTTAATCTGTCCCTGGCTATTTATCTTCTACTTAACCAAATGATTTGGGCTTCCCTGGATGCCTTTCCATTTGTACTAAATGCCTCAGAATCCTCCTGCCATGGCAGCTTGGATTTTCAACACTAAGTATATTGTTTGCTTTTTGCTTTAAGTAAATAAACATATTACATTAATAAAACAAAGGTAACTATGTGGACTCTCTCTCTCTCTTTCCAGTTGTACCTTGGAAGTCGAACGGAATCCGTTCCGGAAGTCCGTTCAACTTCCAAAATGTTCGGAAACCAAAGTGAAGCTTCTGATTGACTACAGGAAGCTCCTGCAGCCAATCAGAAGCTGTGGCAGCCCCGTTGGACATTTGGGTTCCAAAAATAGTTCGCAAACCGGAACAGTCACTTTCGGGTTTGCAGCGTTCAGGAACCAAAACGTTCGAGAACTAAGCTGTTCAAAAACCAAGCCTGAAATTTTATTATTTGTCGTAGAAGCGTTGAAGAAATGTTATCTCCTGCAGCCTCCTATCTTAGATTATTGAACTACTGTGTCTGTTGTTAGTGATAGTTCTTCCAGTCCATTAATTCTCTTTGCAGTACCGCTGCATTCCTGTCACAGCTTTGTGCAATGTAAGTCTGAGACCTGACATTTTAAAAAAGTTGCCCTCTGCTGCCTCTACTTTGTTTATTGGTTTCTGTGTACAGGGAACTGGGCTTCTGGGTGCCGTGGTCTGATTCTGTTTCCGTTACATGATGATTTGAAAGATGAAGTCGTGCAGATATTTTAAAAAGACCAAATAGCTTTCATTAAATACAGATAGAGGAACCAAATATTTTTCTGGGAGTCATGTAAAAGTTCAGAGTTTGAAAGGGAGATATGCAATCATACCTGACAGCAACTGTGGAAACAGAATTTATTTGGTAGGAAAAGATAGAGGATGGCCAATCTTATTTCTGTAACATCAGCTTTCACCTCTTAAATATCTAATGAAATGTATAAAGCCAACCCTGCAAGAAATTAAGAAGGTGTGCTGCAAACAGTGCCTTGAGGTTCGCTGCTCCTTAAAAGATGGGTTTGATGCTTTTCCTGCTTCCCATGTCATTTTCGTCTAGCGTCATGATCAGGGCATCAGGGGTGGGAGGATGGGGCTGTCACTGCAGTGTGTGACACCAGACAAGGCACTGGCCATTTCGTTAGTAATGACTGCTTTTTCCTTCTTACATGAGCTTGCAGTTTATAGAGATTGCCAGGAAGACAACTCTGCTTTGTTGTGCTCACAAAAGTTTCAGCGTTACCTGCCCAAAATGAAGCGCCTGTGATGAAATGAACTGTTGTACCTCAGAGGTATTCAAACATGCCTCACAAACTTAGTCCATAGAACAAAACAAATACAAAGTAAGAATATTAGGCTGCATCCAGCACTACTGCTCCACTGGTGCAGCAGACTTCTGTTTGCTCAAGGGAACTTTTCCCTCCGTTACCTTGCACCCTTAAAATCCACTCCAGATGTCAAATCCTACCTACTTTCCCCAATTTGTCACTATAAAACAGATACATTCAATGGACTTCGGTGGGAAGAATTTATCAGGATGTCCTTAATATGTAATTCATAGTGCCTGTAAGATGGGGAGGGGGAAGGTGAAAGGAGGATAAATCCCTAGATAGCTGGTCTATCTTTCTATCAGATATATGTCTGAGCTCTCCTGGACTCAGCTAGATTGGTAAAGAAAAAGCAATTTATATGTGTTGTATGTGCAATACTGTATAACATTGTGCCACCCGATGGAGCTGTGGAGTCCTGTTTTTCTCTATCTGTTTAAATGAAACACTTCTTTGATATGTATAGATCCAGCCCCTCTTTTGTTGCAGATCAACAAGGGTTTGTTGGCTCCCAGTGGCAACAATAAATATACTACAGTCCTATGTGTATGCAACTGATTTATCAATGTCACATCTTTGAGCCTCAGTGCTCCTCAGCTGTTAAATGATGATTCTGTGCACTAGAGTGCTGAGACAACTTGGAGTTCATTAGAATTGTTAGTGTAAATTTTATATATATATAAAAAAGAAAGATATATCCCACTATGGCTGGCCAGTTTTAGAGTTTTGTGTTAGAATCCCTGTAGTATCACAGTTATCCTTCAAAATTTGCATTGCTCCACATTTTGTGATGTAGCTCTCCAGCCAAAATATGTGGAAAAACAGTGTATATTAGTGGAAATAGCATAAAAGTGGAATATTCATGTACAAAAACGTGTATTAGGAGAAATATGCATGAAAGTGTATGTGAATTTTCATGTTGTTGTTTTTAAATAAACTGACACTGTAATGGAGTGAATTTAAGATTGCAAAAATGAGAAATTGATGGTTAAATGCAGAATAGCACTTAGGGGGACATCTTATCAGTGCAATGATTTCTTTTAGGGCATTGAAACACAGCCCTCCCCCCAAACTATTCTGGGGCTTATTCCAACTCTCTGGAATAGATTTGGGGATGGAGAAGGCATGCATAGGGTGAGGAGAAGGGGAATCTCCCTTTCACTAGTGGAAATTGTTATGCTTATGCAATAATTTAGCCAAATACCACCCTGTGAAACCAAAATTATCATATTAATGTGTTCCTATACTCCAGTTGAGTTACCTTGTCCTCTCATCTCTTGTATAGGCACCAAAGGTCCTTCATTGGCAGATGGCTGTGTGTGTTAGCTCTGTTGTTGGATATTACCAACATATTGTACAATACAGTTCCATAAGCACTGTGACTAATCTATCAACAAAAAAGACACTTGATAATCCTTTGCTGAATCCTGACACATTCCTCACCCACATAACTTATTTGCAACCTTACAAACTTTGCAATAAGAATATGCATACTAAAATAGAATCGCGATTACTGAGCAGTTTTCCAAACAGTCTATTTGCTCTTTTGCATTTCCTGTCTACAACAGTTGCTTAGTAAATGTGATGGGATTAAGAATCTCTTTGAGGATTGCATTGCAATAATGTGGTGCTTTACTAACAACTAGTTTGAAGACAGTGATCTATTTATTAGGTGAGAACCCATGATCTAAGGTGGAAGAAGTTGAATGGCTGAAACAGTGAAGGTTAACAGATTGTACCATTTGGTTTCTTTTACAGTTTTTCAGTGAAATACTTTCACAAAGTAATTTAAACTATATGTGAAGTAGAAAGTCAATGTAACCTAAAAATTGAACTGATTCCTCCCCTCAAGACTAGCCTCTCTTTTTTCCCTTTTCCTTTTCTACATAAAGCTGCTCTTCAATCCTAGCTGGTATTTAATATTATCATGTGTTTGACATGGATTAGCATATGCAAGTACACGTGGGTGTTTTTGGTGGCAAACCCAATTTATTCCTTTTCCTTTTGAAACAGAAAGCTTTCAAATAAAACTGGAAAATCTTGTTTTGTAATAGCTTGACAAGTAATCTCCTTAAAAGTTTGACATGGCCACCAAATTCAGAAATAAATAGGGTGATAAATATGCAGAAAATTATGTCTGTTGTTGACATGGCGGCTTTCGCTACAGATGCAAAGTTCTTTGACAAATGGGTCTTGTTTAAACATGAGCACTTGGGTACGGGAGCAACACCATGCTGACCAGGTCTCGGGTCTTATAAATTTGGCTGCTGAGCCAAATATAAGAAAGCTGAGGACCTCGGCATTCATTGTATTTTTGGGGTGGTAATTCTTGTGCACTATCCCTTCCCCCTTTAAAAATCTTTGCTTTCCGAAAGAAAGACATCACTTGTATTTCCTGAGCTGTTTTCTGCTTTTACCTCGTAGTTCCTTCCCTGGGAAATGCACATTAAGTATCAAAATGGCCCTATGAAACGGGAAGGGAGATTGGATGGTTTTCACATGGCAGGGAATTTTATTTTATTATTTAAAAGCTGGCAGAAGGTTTTCTTTGTATTTTGAAACCTCAAAAAAGAGTGTCATGGAGGTTGGATGTTGTGTTTCAGTAGAATGCTGAATCCCACAAATAGGGAGGTGATGCACAGTAGGACAAAACTGGTTAGAAGTTGCAGGACCATGGACAACTCCCAGTGAGTTGCTGTGATGAAGGTTGGGAACATGCTGAAGCCTTTGAGGTCTCCATCACCTGACCACATCTTATAGGCTCTATCCCTTGTGAAGAACTTCAGAGCCTTAATAGGGCAATTACTCTGGCCTGACAATAGTCACTTTGCCTCCATTCCATAGTCTTTCTCTTGGGACCACCTTTGTCCCAAGCCATGCTGCGAACAGCAGCATGTCTGGATTCTTCCCACCATTGTATATTTCATTGTTGCAGAGGAAAGGATGGTGCCTCAAAATGGTACTAAGGATTCAGTCTTTTTAAAATCATTATACTTAGCTTAGTTTTCCAGGAATAGCAGCAGTATATTCAGAGGAGAATATATTTTTAAAATATGTGTCTTCTAAATCACTAAAAGGCCATTGAAAAGGCCTTTCAGAAAAAAAGCCATTGTCAAGGGTAATCATCAGGAACCATGTTCACCTATCAAGTCAAATGTTGAATTGATCAGAGAACCTTATTTTCACTTAAATGCTTCTGCAGAATGATGTTTTCAACCAAAACATAGCCCCCTTTTTTAAAAAAGTACAGTACTTTATAATAACTGTATTTGAAAAAGATTGATTTATTAGTACAGTTTTCTGGCTGTGCCTCTTCCTTTACTTCTCTTAGTTTTTTAGGGGTTTTTTTGCACTTCCCCTCCCCTTTTTCTTATTGATTGTTGTCAATCACAGGAAAAATTCCCTGTGGCACCGTTTTGCAGGTAAGGATCTGGCAGCCTTACTCAGAAACCTATTCCATTTTGCACACTTTCTTGAGAACAAGTTGTACATAGATTTTGCCGCATCATACAAACCTTGAGAATCTAAACTCTTTGCTTCCCCTCGGTATCTGACAAAGTTGTAACTGTGCAGCTTTTCTTGAGCGTGTTACCTAGGTAGAATTACAAAAGCATATCAGCACAGAGGAAAGAAAAGCAGGTGCATTTGTTGTTGCCTGCTTTCATGTCTGAATAGAACTGATTTTCGAAAGAACAGAGGATAATTTGCCAGCATGTATTGTGAGAGTTTCCATATTTAGATTTTAATGTTATCAGCTCTTGTTTTTTAGTTTCTCTTTTTTTTGGGGGGGGGGGGAGGGACCCAATTTGGAGCATAGTTAGAATTGCTATTACTAGGTATTTTGAAGACTAATGGACAGCTTTATTGAAGCTGCTATGCATAAATTGGACTGAATGTTTATATGGTAAAAAGGTATGATTTGAATTTGTTCGTATTCTGTGATTTCTCTTGTTTTCTTTGCCCAGAACTGCTACACATTCAAAAATCTTGTGATAGTTATTCGTATATTGATAAGGAAAAGAATAAGACACCGGCTACATTAGTAATGGCTAATTTAGATCTGATCCCATTTTTAACCGTCAGTTTTGAAGCCTGCTTACTCTGAAGTAAATCCCAAAGAGTTTACTTGGCATAAACTAGCCATGGTTATGCATGATTAAGCATTTACCTGGGGGGGGGGGGAGCTTTCCAGAGCTCGATATATATATATAGGATTCCACTGTAAGTCTGACTGATATCCACAAGGAAAACCTATGGGATAACTTAATGTGAAGGTGGGACTTTAAAGGGTATCCAGATTGTGTCCCAAAAGATTTATCTTTTGGTAAGCATATTTATGATTGTGTGTCTAATTCTGACACACAATCTATTATAATTGTTATAATTATAGTCCCCCCGTTAGCTCTGTACCTGTTAATCCTACCCCTCCTCCAAGGGACTTAAACCTCTATGCATATCCCATGTTTATCCTTGCAACAACCATGTGAGGTAGGTCAGGTTGGCTGGGAGGTGTTGGTTGGCTCATGTACAACATAATCAGAGGCGATGAGTTGCGATTTTCAAGACAGTAGTGTATGTCAGATACTGTACCAGAGTATGCAAATGCAGAAAACAGGCATCTCTATCTGTAACAAGTATCAGTGTGCTGAAGGCATTTTATACTGTGTTATGCAGCAATGTTTATTGCATGTTGATCTACAGCTGAACACGAAACGTCATTTAAATCTCTCCAAGATAAAACATATAGGCCTACAATATTCATAAATGTTTTTACTTGCAACCATTTCCCATGGTTGGTAAGTGATTGTAAGTAAAAGTGTCTCTACTTATTTTTGTGCAGGTGTCTTAAGAGAGGCTGGGTGAAAATATTTCCAAGCGCTCCTAAGGAAATAAAATAAAAGTCCAGTATTTTCAGGCTACCTCTAATGTTGCATCCTGACTGGTACATTTCATGTCGCTTCACATTTGTCCTTACTGTCCAGGAATTTTGGCTTTGAGATTCTCCCCTGAATATACAGTTGCTATTCCTGGAATACTAAGCTCAGTATAAGGATTTTTCTTAGTAATGCTTAGTAATGCTGATCTTGGCTAATTGCACTTACACATCTGTGAACACGAGGCCACGGAAATCAGTTTCCTGAGAAGGGGAGGGTAGGTTTGATATGGCATTGTAAATATGCATGTTTCTGTCATTGTGGTCAGATAACCCTTCTGCTGACATACTGTATTTTTCTGTCTATAGGACGCCCTCGTGTATAAGACCCCCCTATTTTAGGGGACTCAATTTTAGGAAAATGAGGGGAGATGTCCCAAAGTTGTTGAGCCTTTCCCCCCACGCAGCTGGGGGCAGGAAACACTTCCTAGATAATTTCTCGCATGCAGAGCCATCGGAGGAATTTGCGCTCCAGCCAGCCATTGTGCTCCAATGCCGCCGCGCAGGAAACAACCCAGGGAGCACCCGCCACGCACAGTGGCAATGGGGGAAGTTGTGCTCTCGCCAACAAGCTGGCTGGTGGTGCACAGCTACTCCTCCCCCCCCCACGTAGCTCTGGGCAGGAAACACCCCCCAGATTGCTCCTCGCCCACTGTGGCATTGGGTGAAGCCATGCTCCCGCCAATGAGTTGGCTGGCGGCACACCGCTTCTCCCCCCCCCCCTCCCCCATGCCACTATCCATGTATTGGACAACCCCAGTTTTTTGACGTGATTTTTTAGTCAAAAAACCTCGTCCAATACACGGAAAAATACGGTAAATTAACAAAATGTCCTGGTGCAAAGTGAGCTATTTCATTTTTTCTTAAATGATCCACTAAAGAAAAACCTTTTTTAAAAAAGTCTGTCCAGACTCTTAAAACAAAAAGTGGAACACAAATATCAAAAATATGTTTCTCATGTTATATTGTTAGTAGATTGTGTGGAAACACTGCTGTTCTACAAATAACTTAAAGGTCAAGTTGCAGGCTCTCAAACCCAGTATGAATACTTTTGTTTTTCACTTAATTGATTTGGACATTGTTTTTCTTTTCCCTCTTTCAGTGGAGTTTTTATACTGTGATTTGGCTTCCATGAAGTCCATACATCAATTTGTGCAAGCATTTAAAGCAAAGAATTACCCACTTCATGTCCTGATCAATAATGGTAAGTTTTCTTAAAAGTTGCTTTTTGGATGAGTGCTCCCCTATTGGGATCCATAGCATTGTTGTATATTTTACTCCCTTCACTTAGCAAAAGAACTGTGTCAGTGGGCAAAAAGTTCTTGAACCTGAGAATTTTGTCCCCTGACTTCTAAGCTAAAGGAATCGTTTGTGCAAGAACCTGATGTGCAACAGCAGTGGAAAAGGGCTAACTTGATATCAGGAATTGTTAGGAAGCATCCAGTATCAAATTGTCTTTATATTCTCTGGCAGTCTTCCTAACTTCATGCTTTGGACTACAACTCTCACCAGCCTCAGCCAGCATGACCAATGCTCAGGGATTATGGGACTTGCAGTCCGAAACATCAGTCCAAGCACACCATAAGCCAAGAGGATACAGTAAAGAACCACCATAACAATCAAGGGATGGAGCAACCATTCAGCGTTCCTTGCCTACTGAGCATGCCCAGTCCTAACTGGGCTAGAACGTGGGGTTTGAGAAAAGGGATTCCCCTTAAGACTTCTAGTACTACTGTAGACCTAGAGGTTCACCCAGATCTGATTATACCCCAGGTGACAGGTGGCAGTAGAGGGAATGTTAATGGGAATAGCAAGGGACAGAAAATGCTCCCCAGGAAAAGGAATGGGCTTCCTGAGTTGATAGAAGCCGGGGTGAAAAAGTTATAAGTAATTCATATAAGCACCCAGGTAGCAGTAGGGGAACAGGAGAGCTTAAAGGAATGAGCTTCAGCTGGGCACATGGATTATTTTCTTCTTTTCGTTTGCCTACCAAACAATAGATCCAATTGTGGCTGAGGAGGGAAGGAGGAGGATAAGTGACTGTCTGTCAAGTTTAAACCATGAAGCTCCCTTGGGAGAATTTAACAAAAGAAAAGAGAGGGTGACGAATTGAAATAAGTTTTGATTCAGTCTGACTTTTATGTAGTTGGGTGTCTTGCTTGTTTTCTGGAAAAGGGAATCGGGTTCAATAGAATAAAAAGGAAAAAGGAGGAAAGCCAAACATTTCAAAGGCTTGCCAGTGTTTCCACTCCTCAAATAGTGTCAGTAATGAAATTCATGTCCTATTGCCACCACTGAATGTAAGTAAGTTGCCTTGTTGGTAGGAGATGAGATTCTATGCCACATGAAAGTTATTCACTGGGCTTCTGATAGACTTGTTCAGTTGTGGCGGGATCTTTAACGTAATCCTTCAGGAATCATGTAGCATTTTCTGTCTTTGGCATCAGTTTAAGATGCATTCCATTTTCATTTTATACCACTGGTAGAGTAGGTCTAGGCCAGTCCTTTCTCTTCTATTAAATACATTTTTTTAAAAAAGCATAGACTTAATAACTAGTAGCATGTAACACTAAGCACTCCATCTCTCTGGTTGATGAACTCCTTGCGCGTCGAACGTCTTGGCTCCCGAATGCCACAAACCCGGAAGTGAGTGTTCCAGTTTGCGAATGTTCTTTTGGAACCCGAACATCCAGTGCAGCTTCTGTGGCTTCTGATTGGCCACAGGAGCTTCCTGCAGCCAATCGGAAGCCGTGCCTTGGTTCCAAATGTTTTGGAAGTCGAACAGACTTCCGGAACGGATTCTGTTTGGTTTCCAAGGTTCTACTGTATAAGAATAGCCTGCTGGATCAGGCCAATGGCCCATCTAGTTCAGCATCCTGTTCTCACAGATGATCAATTGTCTCATTACAGACCACCTTTTTTAGGAGAAATATTCCCTTTTGTTTTATTTTAATAACTAAAATATGGTCATTATTTCAGCTAGATTTTTTTTTGGGGGGGGGGTGTTGATATGCTGTTAGTTAATTTGATAGAATGTTGATGAAAACCAGAATAATTTTAATCCCCAGAAGGACTAATTTGGGCAAAAACATACGGGCAAAAATAAATTGCATACAGATTAATCCAATAATGGCTGAACTGGCAGCTGCAATTATCATGGCACGGGGGTGGGGTGGGGGTGTGGATCATGATTCATTAGCTTGGCTTCAGTGGGAAAAGCCTGCTCATGTGAATAAGCTCCTAGGCAATGATGTTCTCAACTTCTGCAGAATTTCTTGTAAATGCCACACAAGACATGAATATTTGCAAGCACGATGGGTTGATTTAAGGGCAGGGATGTAGGTTCCTATATCTCCATGTCTGTTCCATTTAGTTTAACTGAGGACCTGAAGATTTCTTGAGCACACTTTAAATTAATGTTCTCACGACAAAATATGTCAGGCAAAGTGTGCAGTTTCACAGAAAGGTCAAGTCTTCCCTTTTTAGGCTTTCATTTTGCTTCACAGGCACCATTCTTCACAATGCACAATGTTCGTGTGCACTGCTTACATTTTCAAAGCAAATGTGTAAAAAAAAAAGTGCATAATAAATTGTTAATTTAGGTTAAAAAACAACAACTTGGTTTTTTATTTCACCATGAATGGCAGGAGAAAATGTATTTTATTTCTCCTTGATTTAATAAGTAAATTAGCACAAGTACTGCTCCTCAGCTCAGTTGCCATTACCGCCATTAAGGTACCAAAGGAGAGAGAACATGGTTATTTAATAGTGCCAAAAGAAAAAGAGCTGCAGACTGCGTGAGAAATGTATGCATACTGTGAGCCCTTTTATTTATTTTTTGAAACTTCAGACTCCCTTTCTTACTTATTTAATGCAAGGTATTGTACAAAACAAATATTAAAACCTAGCTGAATGGAAAATAGCAATATATAAACTTTTTTCTTTTTGTTTTAAGGATGGGTGAATAGGCAAGCAAAGTAGTCTGTTGCCAAAGGTCTTGCTGTTAAAAGCATGGAAAAGGACAACATTCCTCCTCCGTTGCCCCGGTTAGGAAATCCTTGTGTGGGGCTAAAAATCAAATCAAATCAATACTGCTCTGCGGAGAGATGTTAAGTGCATTCCCCCAAGATTCTCAGCATTTTACTCTGCCAGACTTTTCAAGGACATAACTCTGCTTCTGTTTTTCACTTTGCAATTTTCTGGTGTATGTACATATAAATTCCATATTTGTATCTGTGGAGGGTTGCTTGACTTCAAATGCTAGGCTACCTTTCCAACCTTTCCAGGTTGAGTTGAATGGTCTGAAGGGTGGTTGTAAATGCATTAGACTGCCTGTACTTGCAATCCTCTCTGCAGTCATGAACCGTGCACCATCTCCATAGATGCAATTTAAGAACACCTGAAGAGGACTATTATCCCATGGTATGTGGGGGAACCCTGCTAGATGGCAGGCCATGACTCTTGCACAACATTTGCATTAAAATTGTGAGAACTCTTTGGCTATCAACATTTTTTTCCCCTCCATCAGATCTGGCAGATGCTCAACATTTTAATATGTTGGGCTTCATACAGTTGCTGTCGGGTTGCTAATAAAATGCAGAAACAGCCGTTTTGTGTGTTACAAGTAGGGATGGTGGAGGATTTCAGTTTGGAGCAAACTTTTCTGGTTAGTATCTGACATACATGCTCAGATCAGAACATAGTCATGTGGGTTAGATTGCACACCTATGAACATTTCCAAATATGGCCTCTTCCAGTTTACAGTTTTAGGGGTGTCTCCCCCCACCCCCAGGCATTTTGAGGGCTTCAATTTATTTCTCACCTAATGAAGAACATATCTAGGTGACTTTCATGCACAATTTACAGTGCAATCTTAAATGGAACTAGTAGGGGTGAGTGCAAAATGGTGGATTGTCCACCATCTCTAAAGCTTTACTGACTTATATGCCTGCACAGGCAGGCGGTTCTATAAGGGCATCCTCCCCCCTCCCCCATGCATGGATCTTTTTCTAGTTCTTTAGTTCTCTCATCCCACCCGCCTTGATTCCAATTGAAGATAATTAGTTGTGCCATCTCCAGTCTGACATAGGTGGCTGGTGTGATCCTGGCAGCGGCGAAGCTGTATGCTCCAGCACTGGGGGCGGAGAGCAGATGGGGGCGTGGCTGGCACACATTCCAGGGGTGTGGCGTGCGTCCCAGGGCATGACATGCGTCCTGGGGGCATGGTGTGCCGCTCACGGGGGTGTGATGCCCGGTGTGGTGGGGGGATGTGTGAAGTGTGTCGGGGGGGCGCGTGATGGTACCCCTTCCCCGATGGTGCCGGCGGTGGTGCGCTTCCCCCGTCCCCCTGTTCCTCCGCCAGTGGATCCTGGAGCCCCTTGGATGAATGTAAGGGTCTTGGATCCATTAAGTTTGAAGCCTCCTCTGTCCTGTCCCTAGAACAATCTGTTTTGGGGCTTAATATGGGCCGCTGCTGACAAAAGAACCACTAACTGTAGCCCTACACTCACAAATGTTATCCATGAAAATAGAGGAAGCTTCCATTACAGATGCACAGTTCATAGAAGGCAGGAAGTCTCCTCTTCTCTTTCCTAATCCCCTCAAACTAGAGGATTTGGGGGGTTAGGATTGCTGTTGTTTTGTGTTAATTTCTATTATTAAACTTAAAAATTCAGAAGTTGTACTGCAAACTTCTGTCTGAGAAATAGATTCACTTGTTGTCATGATGATATATGATTGCTTTGAATGAGAAATTGCTGCTCATAATCCATCTCTCTTCCTCTTCCACCCACCCACAAATATCTACAATTAGGCCTATCAGCTAATTTATGTTAATGGCAATTGTTGTAAAACATTTTTTTAAAACCCACAGATCTTGGAACTGAATTTTTCCTCTCCAGAAATTAAGCTTTGTTTGCTTTGTCTCAAAATCAGGCTTTATTGTTCGAGTGACTGGATACATAAATTCGTTTAATTAAAGTCATGGACACATACACAATGTAAACCCTAGAAAGTTTGTTGGCATCAGCTTGTATTGGATTGAATATTTTTATCCAAGATTTAGCTACTAATTAAGAAAGTTACTATTTTCAGTGCAAATATGAACTTCATAGCAGGATGTCATTAGACTTTTTGGTCACTATATTCTTAGTTGTATTATTCAGTAACTTTCACCCTCTTCTAGAAATCATGGACTGACGTTTGACAGGATCTAGTCCACATTTTATGGTTCACCAGGGTGGATAATATTTATACTATTATTTGTTTGTTGTTTTATCTGAAGTATTTTAAAGCTGCCTTTCAGACTAACCAACTCTCTCAAGGTGGCTTACATAAAAGCTTACAATTTTAGTTTACATACTTCTATGTATCAAAATGTATAGAGCGATCCTGCAACCAGTCTGATCTTTTCTTGTTGCATTTCCAAGCAAAACCTCAACAGTATCACATACAATGGTACCTCAGGTTAAGTACTTCATTTGTTCTGGAGGTCAGTACTTAACCTGAAACTGTTCTTAATCTGAAGCACCACTTTAGCTAATGGGGCCTTCTGCTGCCTCTGCACCGCTGGAACACGATTTCTGTTCTCATCCTGAAGCACTATTTTTGGTTTAGCAGAGCCTGTAACCTGCAGCGTATGTAACCTGCAGCGTATGTAACCTGAGGTTCCACTGTACATCACTTTTTGTTTAACAAAGAAAGTAGGTGGTTTTACTTCCATTGTTTCTCTTCATTCGCCTCCCCCCTTGGTATAAATTGTCTCCAACTGAATCTTTCCAATGTTCCATGCACTTAAATGCTCTCTCTCTCTCCAGTGTGGATTCCCTCGTATATCATAAGGTTTCCCTTTCTGTGTTTACTTTCCTAGGAGCAACCCCCATTAAAAACAGTGGGATATAGCAGAGTAAACATGCATAGGAATGGGCTGTTAATCTGTGGATTTGTTAAACTCTTAACCCAGGGCAAATCTGGGAGTGGTAATACATGTACACACATAATCCCCCTCCTTTGAAAATGTAATTTGCATTGGAAGAAAGAAAAAACGTTGACCCTATTGCAAAAACACGCTTAATATTAATTTGGCCTTAAGTGTGGTGATGAGGTATCTGTGAATAAGGCAAAGTAGGGACAATCTATCAGAGATAAGGGGCAGATTTTTCCAGTTTGTTTTAAGATTTTGAATTCTAGAGTGTTGCTTTGCAAATATTTTTTCCCTCAGTACCTGGAACATTCTCCTCTCTGATGTTGGAGCTCTATTGTTTTTCTTGCCACCCTTTCCTGCTTCTGTAAGACAGCACACATCACCCGTGTATCTGAGCTAAACCATAGGGTGGTTTGAGTGTGAGTTTAATGGCCTAGTTCATGCAAAACCCAAAGCCAAACCATGGCTAAGTGTGACCACAACAGTGTGCAGGAAAAAACCATAGTAACTACAGCTTGTGAGACAAATCACAAGCATCTGGTTTACATGTAACACTAAGCCAAACCATGGTTTAGCTTGCGGTAGTGTGGCAGAAGCAGAAGCAGAAAATCACCAAAATGACTGTAATTTTCCTGTAAGGGTTTGGCTTTACGTTACATTTCACTGGGTCTCGGTGAAATCTTGGTTTATTGCAGTTAACTGTTTTCCTGTGTTTGACCTGGCTGAGCCATTCCTGCCTCCTTCCCAAAAGACATCTTCATTCAGAGCTAATTCAAGTACATAATTCAGACTGGATCTTGCTGAATGTCAGAGTTAATGTGCAATTATATGGATTGCCTCAGCATCTTGATATCTACTTGCATGTACACTAATAGGAGATCAGAAATTGCTAAACAAAATATGCATTGGCACACACTGTACAGATTATTCATAAATGCGCTTGCTGCTGCCTTACTTTTTCTATTGATGTCTGTTTAATCAAAGGCTTTTGAAACCAAGCTCGCTAAACTAAATTAGTAAATTGCATATAAATGACAGTCCTATCAAAACAGAGAGGGCTGGGGTTTTTTAATAATAAAAAGTGTCACTAACATTCTGTCTGCTGCCAATCCTTGTTCCTGAACTTGCTGCTATGTGCTATCAGACACTAGGGAACATTAGAAATCCAAAGGCAATTAGCAGTGAAATCTATTCAAAAAGTAGTTGATTTGTAAGAGTTCTCCTATGAAAAGTTTAGCAAAAGAATTTTTAGAGTGGGCAAAAGATGAAAGTGCACCATGTTCTTGGCAACAAATAGTTTCACAGTTATTGGCAGTAGAAAAATAGAACAGCTTTTGTTGCTCAAGTTCACCCCTTTAGGACCCATGAGTAAAGCTGAGGACATGTTTGGATGCTAGAAAATCAATAGTCTACAACTTTTAGTGCCTGGTGAATGTTGTGTAGTTAATAATTTAAAAAGGGGAAGTTGTTCTTCCAAGGCTTTTCCTTTTATCTGAAAGCAGGTCTCTGTGTATGTATGTTTGCTTTATTTCCTTCATTTCCTTCTAGTGCTCAGCAGGATTAAAATAGCACAAACATACATTTCAGGAAATATTTTTTTTGGGAAACAGTTGTATCTCTCTGGAGACTAAAGAGCTGTTGGAGATGGCAAGAAAAATATATAAATAGTGATTTACTGGGGTGGGGGTGGGGGTGGGGGTGGGGGTGTCGGAGAACATGGTGAATGTGTCTACAGCATAAAGTCAGAGAGAAACAATAGCCAAAGTTATTGTGCCAAGAGGACAGAATGAACTAAGTGTGCAAAATCTATACAGTAGAGGCAAAGCAGGCTTTCCCTCCTCTAGGAATCTTTGAGCTGAGCTAGCTCAGGGCCAGTTCCCAAGGCAGAAATGAAGTGGGACATGGTCTTTATCCATTGTTCAATGCAAAAACAATTCACTAGTGAGAAAGCAATCAAGCAACTACTTTAGTACTTGCTCAGTACACCTGCTTTTCCTGGGCTTTCTTTTTGGTCATGTGAATGAACTGTCCCTGAAGGTGGTGAGTCCAAGGTGGAAGAAAGCAGGGCATAAGTATTACTTGTATGATGGCACTTCCTCATTTCATCTTCTTCTGGAAATGGAGTTGCTTGGAATTCCATTATTTTTTGTGAAGGAGCTCATTTTTTTGCAGGTACTAGGAAGTTTATAAGCTTATATATATGTATATAAACACACACACACACACACACACAAACACACAAATTGATGAATTCAGGTAGTTTTTTTTTAAAAAAATATTAAATTTATATACCACCCTTTGTGTAGTGGTGTTAAATATCTCATGTTTATGAATAAGTAGTTTGTTAAGGGTGTTGGGGATTGTAGTTTTGTAAGTGGTAAGCTACAGTTTCCATGTTTCTTGGGGGGGGGGATTATGTGCTTTCAAATGTACGATGTGTAGCAGCCTATATAGTGGTCCATTCACCACTAGCAGGCTCCTGTATACCACAAACTTCACCTGCACTCTTTCTTTTCTTTTTAAACTTCACAGCTGCAGTGATGCTGGTGCCTGAAAGGAAAACAGAGGATGGGTTTGAGGAACACTTTGGTATTAACTACATGGGACACTTCTTGTTGACTAACCTTCTCTTGGAAACACTGAAGCAATCAGGAACCCACAGCCACAATGCTCGAATTGTCACTCTCTCATCAGCTACCCATTATGTAGCAGAATTACGTCTTAACGATCTGCAAAGCAGGTATATTGAAATAAAATGAAAAACTTCACTGTACCTCGAGTTTACAAAAAAATTGAAACCAGAATTCCAGAATTTAGCTCATTTGCCTTGTATATCCAGACTTATTTATTTCATATTTGTATCCCATTCCCTCCCTACAAGGAGTTTTGGGAGAATTCAGGATGGGACAACTTTGAAAATTCTCTTGCCTTTATGAGCATGAATTTTGGGTTCTGCACATCAATGCATTTGCTCCCAGTACCAGCCTATTCTTCATATGAGGGCTGCAGTATTTAATTGGGTGAACCATTGTCCTGCTTAATCAGGAATCAGATTTTTTTTAAATAAAAAAATGATTCAAAATAATTATTTTTAAGAGAAACACTTATGAAGACTCCAGATGGCAACCACCATCTTAAGGGCCATTCCGTTTTGTGTGTGCGCAGGGGGTAATACCTCTACAAAGGTGTTGGCTGGGCTCTTCACCTTTCAGGGATGCTGGGTTGCACCCGTGCTGAATAAGGGGTCCAAAGTCCCTTCCAGCCCCATGATTCCATAAATTCATCCTCTAAAACACACACAAAATGACTTTTTCTTTAGGACAAGTTTTCTTATATGCAAATTAATTCAAGTCAAGTTTGATTTATTGATTACACAAATCAACCTTTCTCTAATTGTGTGACAACCTTCCAAGTTAACCTTCAGAAAGGGGGAGGTGTGGGAGGGTTTGCTAGGCAGAAGTCCTCATCCACAGCTGGCAATGATGCCCTTGTGTCATTCTGAGGACCATCATTTCCTGCTGGGGAGCATGGGATTCGCAATGTCCTCCACCTCCAAATTCATTAAGCCATGCAAAAGAAGAAACTACAATTTCCTGCTCCTCAATATTTCCCAGGTTCTCTGTTGCCCTAGATGCTACCCTTGCACAGTTTTCAGATGACAGCAAAGGCAAGTAGGAAGGGAAACATTGTAGAAGGGCCACAGCTCAGTGGCTAGCATCTGCTTTGAATGCAGAAGGTCTCAGGTTCAATTCCTGGCAACTCCAGGAATGTTCCCTGCCAGAAATCCTGGACATCTGCTACCAGTCAGTAGACAATTCTGAGCAAGAGGCTCCTGGCTGTTTGGATTCCCAACCTACACAGAGTCTAGCACTTCTCCACTGACTGTCAGTTTCTCTCATAAGTTTTGCTCTCCAATTGGCAATATCCCCCTTCAATACTCTTGCCAGTTGGCAGTCATTCTGGCATGTGTTGGATATCATTTATTCTATTTAAATGTTGCCAGATTTCTGTTCATCCACCTGCCTGCTCCTTAACCCTTTTCATTGGGTTAATCTGTTCTTCCTTTGCTCTGTTTTAGGAGAATCATGGAGGGGGAATTTATAGCTCTAATCCCAGCCCCTGCTTATTATGCAGGAAATGCAGAGCTTAGAGCTGTGCCATATACCCTGTTGCCAAGCCATTTTCCTACCCAGCCATTCCTTTTGCATTGCTAGAACTGTGTTGTCTTCTTTACTGGCATGGTGTGACTTTGGAGACTGATACTAGTTGCTAAATTCAATATCCTCAAAACAACAACAAACCTCTGGTTACGTGAAACGTATTCAGTAAACACACAAGACGTAACCGGCTTGGTCCATATAACTCTACTCTGTAAAAGTTGCTGCTTACAGCAGCTACTACTATGCTATAAGATCCTGTGATATCATATATGAGTTTGTACTACTGATGAAGCCCAGGACGGCAAAACAAGGCTAATATTCCGGAAATCCTTGTCTTAGACTCTGTGAAAGGATTCTGTGGAACTGTAACAACCTTTCGTGTGGATTGTTGGACTCTATGAACAGACAGGTGGAATAGACACTTACACATACATGGACGTTACGCATAAACTGATTAGAGAATGAACTGATCCACTGTGTCTTCTGCTTTTTCCTTGAACTTTATGAGCTACTTCTGTTAAAATCTACAATTTAATACAATGAATAGTATACTTTATTTATTTAAACGTACAGCCGGTTATGTCTTGTGTGTTTATTGAAAGTCAACATCCTGACAAACTTGGATGGATTAAAGGAGCTAATAAGTCATGTCAGGGTAATGTCTTTTTAGGTATAAGAATGGAATGCATATGTTGTTGTCTTCTCTTCCATGGCAGCCTGTTGGAACAGCCTCTGTGTTTCTACTAATGTAACCCAAGGCAAATTATGAAAGTCACAGAGTATGAACCTAGTTATATTGTGGAATGCAATACTACCTTCTCGGTAGTGGCACCCTCCCTGTGGAACACCCTCCGTCCAGTTGTCAAGGAGATAAAGAACTCTGCAACTTTTAGAAGACATCTGTATTGGGAAGTTTTTAATATTTGATGCCTTATTATGTTTTATATATTCTGTAAGTCACCCAGAGTGGCTGGGGAAGCCCAGCCAGATGGGCAGGGTATAAATAATAAAATCACCACCATCAGCTAAACTTTGGTTTTGTATAGCACATCCTTGCATGTGAGCTACACATTACCGAGGCCACATCCTCCTTTGCTGATCTGTATTTGCATACTTCATCAGAAGGTGCTTTTTAAGAAGTACAAATCCAAAGCTCACTTGGATATATGGAGCAGGTTTTTTTTTGAATCCTGGCTTGCTTACACACAGTGTCAGTGAGAGATGCATAGGCTTAATTTAGGGATGCCATTTGGAGAGGGTGGAAGGGTAGTGAACTCCCTCTTCTCCTGGTATTTCAGGACTCGTGAGTATTCCTTTGGGTCACTTACAGCTTTGGTTACTTAGAAGTATTTATTTTTATACTGTCTTTTGACCCTGAGATGGCTTCCAAGGAGGCTCATTTCTCTCCCCCCTGCTTAAAAATCTTGGGAACTATAGTTTATCCCCACACACAGAGTTTCCAATACCTTCAACAAACTACAGTTTCCAGGATTCTCTGGGGGGTTCTTTAACTGTATGCTGGGTATGCAGCCACGGTTTGCAAAACAAAGCACCACAAAACCAACTTTTAAAATAATCAAAGAGCAGCGTTAAAGCTTTTACATCAAAAACCATTTCAGGACAGGTAGACCAAGAATTGTTTTTGTCTTTCCTATTCACCTGAAGGTGTTCAGGAATAGCAGGCTGCTGCCACAGGAAAAAAACCACCCTGTCCTGCATTCCCATGAAATGCAATTCTTTTGTTTTGGTGGTGGGACATCTGACAGGGTCTTGGAAGATAACAAAAAGTAAACACAACAAATACCTTTAAGATTCATAACTTCTTAGCAATTTAATCTTGGATATATCTCAAGAACAGGTTTCTGTACAGTGCTGTGACTCATCTTCCCCCATTCCCTTTGCAACACATACTACTGAAACCTGTAATGGAGCTCTGGTTTCCTCCTTAAGAGTTTTGGCTTCGCAAATTTCTTAAATGGCATTTCAACAAAAGTCTCGTTTTAGCATGCAGTGTTTTGATAGCCTTTCTTCTGTGTTCTCCTCTGAAATTGTGTGGACACGAGAGAGCATAATGTAGGTATAATCATGCCAGCTAGAATTTCTCCTGAATGGGCAGCTGTCTTTTCCTGCCTGTTACAAAAGTACTTCAAGAGAGGAACTTTAATTTGCATTCCGGGCCTCCATATCTTTGAAATATCCCCCTCTTTTGTGGGGAAAACAGAAAGCAGCAGCATCTCCTTAAGATCCTCATTATAAAGCCCTTGGAGAGCAGTTGGACCAAACAGGAGGGCCACATTTTGTTAGTGAAATATTGTATGAAAAGTGGTTTAAACAGCTCTTTCCTTATATGTTGACTGTAAAATAGAGCATTGCACCTGCATTTGCTTATAGAGCTTCAGTAAACACAATAGTGACTTCAGTAAACACAATAAGGTATTTTAAGAGTAGCCATTACATTACTAAATATTAATCTAGCTCACTTGTTTTCCTGTCTTCCACTGCTCGTGATTAACATTGTTACAAGTGAAATTGCCTTTAGACAAATGGCTGTAATGATTCCAGCCCACATATGCAACAGAAGGCTAGGCAGTAATTTCATCCTGAAGTTACCTTTTTGCCTGAATATTTATTGCGGTGCTGTCAGTATAACAGCATGATAGATTAGGAGGTTTTGCATTAAAATGATTCTTAAGTAAAGTAGACATGAATATGTTGAACGAGCCCCTGCAGGACCTTTTTAAAGCTGCTGAAGCTTTCTTTGTTTCTTGGATACCTCATTTCAGAAGTTTTATATATTTGGAAAATTCAAATAGTGAATACTATAAGCCTGTTTGTTCTATGGAATTCATTCCTGTCAATGTCCATTTAAACATTATGTGTGTTTACAGTTATGATAACCTCCATTTGTTTTCCAGTCAATAACTGTGAGTTACATTTATTGACTGTTACTGGCGGTGATGTGGGTTTTCCATAGGATTTTGAAATTCAAAAATATTCCCTTGAAGTTTAGGGTAATTTGCACTGGGTAATTTTCAGGTTTTGAGAGTTATCCAATTTAGTTTGCGTATTTTACTTGTATTTAGTAAGCAAAGCTAAAATTGTTGAAACTGCTAGGCTTGCCCAGTAATATATTTGCAGATTAACTTATTTTTCCATGTAAAAATTAAAACACTGGGGATTTTTCTGCCCTTCGTCATTTATTACTGATCTTGAGTATTGGACCCTAGTTCTCAGTCAGGTCCACTTTAAGTTATCAGGTAAAATAAGCACAGATACCACACACTGGCTAACATAAGCAATACATTTTGTATGCTATTTTCTAGGCAAGATTTGCCTAAAAACTTGTTTGATGGAAATACTGTTGTGGTTTGATTTTTCAGATTGTTTGATTTCCTTTATTTTGCTTGCTCTGGGATGTATTTCCATGAGGAGAGGGTTGCAGACCACATCAGTTTGGGTGACATGCTGATTCAAACCATGGCTTAACTCACAGCAGTGAAGCAGACGGAGGACCACAGGAGGATCATCATGGTGACAACATCCTCTCCAGAAGCCCACACACTTCCTTATTATAATAATTTAATAATAATAATAATTTATTATTTATACCCCACCCATCTGGCTGGGCTTCCCCAGCCACTCTGGGCGGCTTCCAAAAAAAATATTAAAATACTGTACTACATCAAACATTAAAAGCCTCCCTAAACAGGGCCGCCTTCAAATGTCTTCTAAAAGTCTGGTAGTTGTTCTCTTTGACATCTGGTGGGAGGGCGTTCCACAGGGAGGGCGCCACTACCAAGAAGGCCCTCTGCCTGGTTTCCTGTAACTTGGCTTCTCGCAGTGAGGAAACCGCCAGAAGAACCCTCGGTGCTGGACTATTTGCACAAAGCCATGATTTGCCTTGGTGCCCCATTTCTCTGACTGTGTTCTGTGGAACCCTGGGGTTCTGCAAAGCAGTACAAGGGGTTCTGCAATTTTTAAAAAATGTAATGGTGGAGAAGCATGCGCAATGTGTGATTTCCACTGAGTTGCAGCCATTGAGATTAAATGCCCTTCCTCTTCTTCCCTTCCTTTCCAAGAGCTAAATCAGTGGTGCCCAGTGTGGGCAGGGCAGTGTTGGGTACCTGGCTTCCCAACCCTGTGCTTTGTTTTTCGTTACTGAAAGGGTGTGTGTGTGTGAGGCAGCAGGGAACTTACTTTTGCCATTGCCTTATCCCTCCATCTCTTTGTAGTTATCAGTAACACACTGCATTGGGAAGCACAGGAAGCAACACCCTGCCCACACCATACCACTACTGGGTTAAATTGGCTGTTGAGTCACTTGTCATGGGAATTCTTTGTCCCCCTCTTAGCGCCTTCCATTGAGCTGCAGCCTGCAAGCAAGGGTTCAAAATGCTACTCCTTTTAACACTGACAGACGCAAGGGGAGTATTGGCTTTGTCCTCATTAGATCTGGGAAGTATCTGGGCAGCCGTTTCTACATACTGAGGGTTAAAGACATTCTGTGTTGGGAATGAAGGCTCTTTATGAGGCAAAAAAATAGTTGTCCAAGTTTCCTATATCATCTGAAGGCAGCCCTGTTTAGGGAAGCTTTTAATGTTTGATGCATTACTGTATTTTAATATTTTGTTGGAAGCCGCCCAAAGTGGCTGGGGAGGCCTGGCCAGATGGATGGGGTATAAATTATTATTATTATTATTATTATTATTATTATTATTATTATTATTATTAATCATCCTTCTCAGAGCACCTGCATCTTTTCGCTCTTCTCATTTCTGCCTTACTTCTAGTGTTAGCCAGGCTGTGTTTCCCAGGTTGTTTAATTAGGTCCACAGTCTCGTCAACAGTGAGTTGATTTATGACCAATTTAGGGGCAGCTTGATGGTGAGAGAAGAAAAAGAAGATGGACAGGAACAACCCCCCCCCCCCAAAAAAAAATCAGAATGTTCCTTCCACACTGTCTCTTCAGTACCCTACTGTGCTGCTGCTACAGTTTGTTTGTATTGCATAAAGAGTTTAAGGGGTCAAAGGATTGTATGAACAGAAACTTTAAAAGTTTTATAATTTTAAAAGGATAAAAGCCATAAAAATAAATAAATTGAAGCATACAGAAGTAGTCACCAGAAGGTTAAGATGGCGGCTGTGAGGCTGATTAGCTCTTTGGGGTAATTTACAAGGCTGGCTTCATAACATTTTACAGTGTTGCTTGCTGGGGATAATCGGAGCATGTAAACAACCTTGCTCTCAGCAGAAAAGAGGAAAAGTGGCCAGCAGTCAGCCCCCATGTTACAGTTAAAACAGAGTTTTAAAAGAATTTTAAAAAGGAATCTGTGGAGCTCTGATAAGCGCATCTTACCTCAGCGCCATCTTGACCGAAAACCCTTTGTTACAACTCATGATTTGTCTCTAACACTGACAGAGATAAGGACTCTTTCTGGTCAGAGCCAAAGCCTAAAGGATAACAAGCAAAGCAAAGGCTTCTCCCATCAGTGGCTATCAGCAGCAGAGTTTTTCAAAGTCTCAAGAGTTGATGCTTCTAAAAGTTGCAGCTCTGGCTGGCTCCTCCAATGATCAACTCCATTCCCCCTGTATATATTTCTGCAAACATTCTGCTATATTTTTGTTTAAAGTGAAGGGTTCCAGCGCTAAAAAAAAAAAAGCTAGAGAAGCACTGTCTCAGTATTGTATGCAAACAAAGTCAGTATGCTTGGAGAGCTTTCTGTTGAGGGCTTCATTCCATAGAACGATGCCTCTGAATACTGGTTGCTGAAAATCCCAGGTAGGCTGAGTGCTGTTGTGCTGAAGTCCTACTTGCCTGCTTCCCACAGGAATGTAGCTGGCCACTGTGAAAACAGGATGCTGGACAGACGAGCCATTGGCATGCTCCAGCAGACTATTCTTAAGGAGAAAAGATTCATATTTGACTGTGTTCTTGCCCTATTTATCTGCTGCCGGTTAGAAATAAGTGTCTAGACAGCTTTAATAAACACTAGTTTGCTGGCTGCTCACCAACTGTTAGAGAAATCTTGGCAACATATATAGACGCTAACATCTCTAGACTTATTGCCAGAGACATGTGCTGCCTGCCTGCCTGCCTGTCTTTCACCCTGTTGTCTTTCATATTGTGTGTGTGTGTGTGTCAGCCATACATATATACACACACTCATGTGCATGTAAAGATCAAGATTCAGAGCATCCGCTGTGTTTTAAGGAAAGAAGCAAAATAGCTAAAGGAGGATGATAAATGGAAAAGACGCCACTTATGAGCATATTTAGTATTTCAACCATAGTTTATAGATAGTTCTGCAGCAAAATGTGTGAAAAACTTACCTAAATGAATAGAAAGTCGTAATCTATAGTTGCACCCAGGACTGAATCCAGTTGTTGAAAATCTGCAGTTTCTTGTGAGGACTGGACTCTTGATGTAATCATGAAGCTCTATCCTGCCTGGAAGATCAGTCTTATTCAGGCATCCTTGAAAATTGGAAATTCCACCTCAGGGAGGGCACAGAGATTAGCATTCCAGCTCTAACCTGTCTACCATCCTCAATGCCTTCAAGCAAGAAGCCTGTTTCTACCCATTTAGGCTCTTCAGCTTACAGATGGTGATGGGAATTGGGAAGCTAGCATTATCAGCTTTGTGTGTGGAATTTCCATTTTATAACAATGTCTTTGATAGGACTACCTTATCTCAATTAATAGGCCAGACATTCAATCTAAAAGGATGATTTTTTAAAAAGGAATAGTGCATCAGTCTTGCACATAATGGCAAACTGGCCACTGAGCATAGTGCTAGAAATTACGCAAATAATTTCCACATTCCATGCAACTAAAAACCTGGTTACCAGCTAAAGGACTGAATATATCTATGGCTGTCTGGGGTTTTTTCCTTAGCTTAGACAACAGCGATGTTTTACAAACATAAGGCACAAATCATTAAGAAAGCTTTATGAGTTCTAGAGTGCTTCTGTTTTCCTCACCAAGTGCTGAAGCCAAGGTGTATTGCAGCATTTTACATGCGGCCTTTTGTTAGAAGTCACGTTAAGGTATGCAGAATAACAATGCTTTTGTTGAAACATTTAGCAATCTGCCTACGCCTGAGTACATTCTTAATAAACTGCTGTGCCCCCTAGACAGATTAACACCTTGGAAATTGGAGGGAGGTAGATTGGGAAAGGAAGTGTCAGGGTTTTTGATGTGTAGAATATACAAGTGGTTTGTGGCAGCCAGGAAATCCTGGCTTCTGGCAACATTGAGGTTAATTATAGCTGTCTTTTGTGAGCTGTGCACAATTATGTGTCTCTGAAGAATGAACCCTAACAAGAAGGCAGAGTAGAGGGAAAAAAGGCCTCCAGGAACCTAGAAGTGACATCAAGTAGCCACTTGACGTATTATTCTGACCTTGTGTCAATCAATATGCGTCATTCTCCCCTTCAGGTGTAGTGCATTTGTCAGCAGTTTAAAAAAATGAATAAAAGAACATGGCACAAAAGGAACAGAAGTTGAAGCATAGGCCTTGGTAGGCTCATGTTGTCCTCTCTCTTTCTCTCTCCACACAGCACATACCATATTGTGTTCAACTGAGCATGAATTTGCAGTAAAGTGGTACCTCGGGTTACAGACGCTTCAGGTTTCAGACGCTTTAGGTTACAGACTCCGCTAACCCAGAAATAGTACCTCGGGTTAAGAACTTTGCTTCAGGATAAGAACAGAAATCATGCTCCGGCGGCGCGGCGGCAGTGAGAGGTCCCATTAGCTAAAGTGGTACCTCAGGTTAAGAACAGTTTCAGGTTAAGAACGGACCTCCAGAACAAATTAAGTTCTTAACCTGAGGTACCACTGTATTTGGAGCACAACCTAAGCTGCTGTTGCAGCCAGAAACAGGTCTTGTCATGTTCTGGAATAAGGTGTAACCCTTAAAATGTAGTACAGCCAGAAACTGAACAGTGTTAGAGGAGTAACTGATCCTGAGGTTTGGGGGGAAGCTATTTTCCCCTGCACCACCTCCAAAATTCTACCATTCGATCCCAGAACAGGTATTAGCATTTCATATCTAGAGAGAATTGAAGCCAAGCTCTTTCATTGTTCAAGTCCTGTGCTTTAATCGTGCAAGTGAGAGAATGGGCTGTGATCACAAAAGCGCACTTGAGCTTCTTGCTAGTGTGTCTGTACTATGTATCTTTTTGTTAATATGCGGCTGTTAAAATTTGCAGGTAATTTTACACTGTGTCCAGTTAACTTTTCCATATGCTGAAGGCTCTTTGTCTCACACTTTCATGTTTGTTTTCCATTTTATTCAAGTCATATTTAGTTTTCAATGCTAATACAATAAGTGCAACAGTTCTTTCTTGTGAGATCTGTGAAGCAGAGGCTGCCTATTTTTAACTTCTATAAATGTAATAAGAGACTTCCGGAAGTCACAGGAAATCACACATATGGTGTTCTGAGATTCATAATTTAATTCTCCCAAGGGAGAACAATACCAGTCAGGTGCCAACACTACAGTTTATATTAACAGGCAGGTTTATCTAAAGCACTTCTTTCCATAAATGACACAATGAAATCTACTGAAATAATCACTTTGGCTACTGCAAGCAATGTGTTTTGAGATGATAAGCCCATTTGAGGGCCATTTTGTTGTATTGCTGCTTCTCTTATCCACTTCTCTATAATTTATTAAAACTTGTAACCAATCATGTGTCCTATAGCACACAGTTACCTTCAGAGAATTAATTCGCTTCTGTGTTTCTCCACCCCGTGTAGTTGCTTGTATTCACCCCACGGAGCCTACGCCCAAAGCAAACTTGCCCTTGTTCTGTTTGCCTACCGACTACAACATCTCCTGACAGCAGAAGGGAGCCACGTGACTGTTAACGTTGTAGATCCCGGAGTAGTGAATACTGATCTCTACCAAAATGTCTGCTGGGCAGCGAAAATGGTCAAGTGGATGACAGGCTGGCTTCTCTTAAAGGTACCTGGGGGTATTGTCAGAGTGTCATTTCGTGATGAGGTCTCCTGTGCATGGCTAAAGATCTATTCAGTATTGCTAGTGGCTCACAAATTTTTCATCTCTTCTTGTTGTGTTCTTCCTGTGCTGCTAACATGAATCAGAAACACCTCTGCCTTAGGAAGTTAATATTGCACACAGGTGACCAGCTGGCAGACCAGCTAGTCCCCAGCTGGTTTTACACTTCCCCTACATGGCAGGTCAGACTTGGCGCTCACATGATGCTGCACACCCAGGCAACACATCTTTGGCCAATAGCTTCACACAAGGTGCTGCTTCTACGTTAGCTATCCAGCTTCCAACTCCAGTGACATAAAGGCTCCAGGGACATTTCTCCCTTTGGTCATGAAAGGTTGAATACAGGCCTCAAGGACTGCCTCTTTCCATATGAACCTACCCAAAATCAGATCATCTTCTGAGACCCTTCTTCATGTGCCACCTCCCTGCTGTTTGCACTAGTGCAACGTTCTTACTTTAATCCCACCTTTGTGAATTTTAGAATGAAAGGGCATGGTTGGGATAACAAACCGTTGTACAGTTTATAAGTCTGACATGTACAGTATCTCACAATGTGAAAAGCATGGCAGACTTTTCCAAAGGCCTTTGGTCAAACCCTCAGAGGTAAATTCCACTAAGTTCTGCATGGCTTACTCACAGGTTAATAGGACTGTAGTCTGAATTCAGTGGGTAGTAGTCAACTAAGTTTTACTCCAACTTAGACCCATTCAAATTAATTAACATGATTCAGATAGGTCAATTAATTTCAGTAGGTCTACTTTGGGTAAAACTTAGTTTCCGACCACCCAGTTAACATGATGCTACACATCTACTTTTAGATAAAATTGCAGAAATAGTTACAAAGGGGAAATATGTGTTTGTCTTTCATATATATTTGAAAGAGTTTACTGAAATAAAGTTGTGTCACACTAAAATCTTCCCTAATGTTGGATTAGGGCCTAGATTGTTCACACTTGGCAGGTGGATTTAAAACTTTGATAAGAATATACAACCAGTATAGTGAAGTGTTTATAATCTGAAATAGTGTATAAAACCAAATTCTTAATACAATAAAACCATTCATTGGAAATACCTGATAATACTGTTTAAAAATACTACCTTAGAAGAAAAAGTGAATTGTTGACAATACACCCGGGGGGTGGGGGGGACATTTCTGAAGGGGAAAAAATTGTTTTATGGCTTAAATGTAGATTGTTTTTTTCTAGTGTGATTTGTATCCAGTGGCATATTCTTCCAGTGGCAGTTAATGCAAAAAAAACAAAAACAAAAACAAAAACAAAACCCTTCAGCCTGGACCCACCATAAGCAAGTAGATTGGAATCTGTCAATGTGATTCTAGTAGGCTGAATTAAATTGTGCCCTTTGTGCTTTCAAGTATTTTTCTTTTATTCTGGTCAGATAAGCTCCATGTCCTGGCCTGATTTTGGAGAGTCCTGTTGCAGCCCTCTGGAAAATAATTGGCCACTGATCTACTGTAACGGCGGCTGTGATCTGTTAACCCTTCACAGAATTACTGATCTATGCATGTGCCCCCTGATGTAAATCCATGCTGAAATTCAAAAACAATGAGAATGCTGAATCACAGTGCATATGTGAACTGTCAGGAAGTAAATGCTGCACTGAACTGAAACATAGGTTTCTTAAAAGTGCCCAGCATTGGCTGTAATCTCTCATTCCCTTTCCATTGCCATCAACAGCCTGTAGGCTTCTTTCTTTCTTTCTTTCTTTCTTTCTTTCTTTCTTTCTTTCTTTCTTTCTTTCTTTGGAAATGTCTGTCTTTATGTAATGCTCTGAGGTTCAGTCTCCAAGGAATTAGGCAAGTAGGCAGCCTTTCTCTGGCAAAAAACAACAACTATAGCACACACCCCTTTTTTTTACCAGCCATTTTGGCCCATGTAAACTTCTCATTTAGAAGGAGACACTGAGATGAAATGTGCTTGAGAAGAAAATGTGTGCATTTGTTTACTGCATGTTATGGTATTACAGAGCAACCTTGGTGGAAGACATGTAGCATTTAGTTCTCCATGAAGTAAAAATGTTTACAGCAGAGTACTGGGATACATTTGCTCACTCTCCTAAGCTGAGATTTCCACTTTTTTATTATGTACTAAGGATCCTCCAGCCACAGGTTTGGGTTCCAAATCCAAATGACCTGTATACTCCTTCTTGCTTCAACAGCTTCTTCCTGGTCTCTTCAAGTGGCTTCTTGTCTCTCCTACAGTTTGCCATCCACTTTCCTACCAAACTCAAAACACAACCCGTTCCATCCCCAAGTGGAATACACACGTGTATCCTATCCCTGTCTCTGTGGTCCTTTCAGATGCCTCCTTGACATCTTCCCTTTAATCCTAAGCATTTCCCTTTGAAAATCAGGGCACTGTTTTGTATAGCAGTTTCCAGGAGCTGGCTCAAAGCATTCTAACCCAGGATCCATGTACCTCACCATTAGGGACTTTTGTAGCCCGTAACACTATATATAGGAATGTGAGCTATCATCCTGATCTTCCTTGCCAATAACATCTTTTTTTAAAAAAAAAGAGAGAAAGTGAGAGAGAGGATCTTACCGCACATGTAGTTACTGCACTGAAGAATGACAATGCGCTGAAGAATGACAATGCTTTGAGAAATTTGGCAGGTTACAAAAAAATTCCACTTCTACCTATTATTTGTCACTGTCAGCAAAGTGCAAGCAGTAGACAAGAAACGTTGCAATTATCTTCCAGTTAATACTCTTCCAAGTCAAAAAGAGGGCAGGGGCTATGGCACTTCTGACAAGCAATTAACTAGCCTTCATTCCAACACCCCAGGGCGGGGTTGGGAGGGGGACCTTCTAGCGATTCTTTAACGATAGAAATTATAATCCCAGGATGTGAAAGACAGCAGCAGTCTTTCCTTTAAGACAGCATTTTTAAAGATGGACAGGGAAGTGGGAGCATGTGTGGTCCTTTCTGCTGCATCCTCCATGTTGTAAAATTCCACAGAGGCATTAAAATAATACATTGGTGGGGGGAGGGCCAGCCGTTGTTAAAAAATGCAGTCTTCTGTTTATATTTCAAGTATTCTGCAGGGTGTCAACAGGTCTCTTCCCAAGGCTGGGTGGTTTTCTAAAAAATCATTAGAAATGGACAAGCAGAAAAATAATTCCAGAAGTGGTCATGGTTTTGAATAAAAGCCCTGGCTCTTGTTCAAAGAAGATAATGGAGGAAGTACTTTCCAGCTAATTAAGACTGCTGTCCTATGCTCACTTGAAGTCAACAGGACTTCTGATTAGTCAGGTATAGGATCACACTGTAAGGCTGCCTCTGAGGAAGGCCTTTTGAACCTACAGTAAGGCTAACTGAGCACAGTGGGACTTCCTTCTGCATAAACATGTTGGGCTATAGATCGCATCTGTGCCTTCTGCAAACACAGAGACAAGCTCTCAAGAATAACAGTTGTGCAGATGTATTGATTCTTGTCTATAGTTCCATCTCCCCCTTACTCTGTTCCAATGATGTTGCTTGTGATTTACCTATGTTAATATATTAGATGAAGGACACACACCACAGAAAACTTGATATGGAATATCTGAATACACTTAAAATTGCTTCATTTGTCCTACAGCCTGAACTACTTTATATACAGTCGTAACTTGGATCCCGAATGCCCTGGAACTCGGACGTTTTGGCTCCCAAATGCCACAAACCCAGAAGTGATTGTTCCGGTTTGTGAACGTTCTTTTGGAACCCGAACGTCTTCTGTGGCTTCTGATTGGCTGCAGGAATTTCCTGCAGCCAATCAGAAGCCACAATTTGGTTTTCGAATGTTTTGGAAGTCGAACAGACTTCTGGAACGGATTCCATTTGACTTCCAAGGTACGACCATATTGTTGTTGTTGTTGTTGTTTGTTTTCATGAGGCACCTCTATTTTTAAGGCTGCAGAGCTCGATGTAGGGCTAACTTACGAGAAAACATGTAGGTTTGCACTGCAAGAGAAGTGTTTTTACAATTGTCTCATTAATGAATTGTTAAATGGATTGTACATAAATTTTGCTTTTATAGTTGCCCTGAAGGAAGAGTCATAAGACTTGCAATGTGCTAGACTCATAAATCACCCTTTTCCTCCGTTTCTTTTTGCTTGCTTTCACTTGGTTTCCCCCACCTCTTGCATTGTTCCTTCTCTGGATCAATTAAAGCCCAGGTAACTTGTTTGCATCACTTGAGCAAGTTTAAAAATCTGCACCATGGAATGTGTATAGATTAGTGTTTACTGATCTCAAAACAAAGAGCATGCTGGAATTCTTGTGTCTGAAATAATAGGCTTCCGTTGCTTTATGGTGCCATACATGGCCTTCATTAGTGGCTTTCTCCTAAAATTAGTAATATTCAGTAGCAGTGTGTAGGACAAGGCAGAGCCACCCTCCTCACTCCTTCTTCACTGCTTACCTGGACTGGGAAGGGAAGGGAAAGTCAGCAAGGAGGTTAAGACTACATGGATGAAGCAGAGCACTGGATTAGCAACAGTGCTTGTGCCACTGGTCCAACAAGCCACCTTGCCGCTGCCCTGCTCTGTCCTGCCATCAGCCTGTTCTAGGCAAGGACCAGCAACACTGGTGTCAGAAGTGTGGCTTCATAGATCTACACACATGCTGGAAATATTGTCTAGAAGGCATGCGTTCTTGGTAACAGAGCTGCAAATTAATGGTGATTGCTCCTATTTTGATTAAGCAATGAAATACAATGAAGCAGAAAAATGTTATTTTTAAAAATATTCCGAAACGGAAATCTGAATTGCCACATGTTCTTCAGTTTTACTCTTAAGTACCTACACAATACAAGTCAAATAACAAACATCTCTCTCATTAGCCTTAAGTGCTTTTTGTCACAACATCACTATGGAATTGCATCATTCTTGTCTAGGTTTTTAATATTTTTTCTTTTCTTCTCAGTGTTTTTAGGACCTTCCTTTCACCCTCACTTGAGCTGATTGTTTAAAACAGCCAATGTACAACTTACTTGAAGTGATGAGAGCACAGGTTTAGCAATCGGGAAATAATTAAAGCAATTTATCTCACTGAGTAATGCAGCCTGTTCAGTTTGAATAAAAATTAACTTAATTTTATTTTCCTCCATCTGTGTTCCAGGCCTAAGGCTTTGCAAAGTTCACAAACAATTGTAATCCTCTTAGTGAGCGCATATTTAAGAACCAAAAGGTCAGCCATCTTTCATTCATTCATCAAAGTTATTGTACAATTAAAGAAAAGCAAATAGCTGTTTTAAGTTTTGTTTTCAAAGGGTGCTGATCAGACTAAGGCCCTATGAATTCCTCCAAAGGCTTAAAGCTCATCCACACTTCCTCTTGTCGCACTGCTTTCCCTAGAGGAAAACCAATCTTTAGTGCTGAAACAGAGCAAACCGGAGGAGACCAGGGGGAAGGAGAGCTGATCACTGCAGGAGAGAGAGACAGCTTGGCTCCCTCACCAGCCCCACTCCTCTCCAGCCTCCACTTCTGCATCTGATTCTGAACTACTCTCTGCCACAGACTCTTCCTGCTCACTAAACCCTGTTGCTTCTTCAGCTTGCGACACCTCCCCCTCCCCCTTGTCTGCTCCCTCTTCAACTTCTGTTCACTCATCGTCATCCCAGCACCACTCCCCTGGCTCTGAGCCTTCTTCCTTTAGGGATTCCCCAGCTGGCACCTCTCACCACTCTTCTGCATCCAGCCAGTCCTTGAGCATGCTCAGTGGCCATGGAGTACTGAGAAGAGAAAACATAAAACTGTGAGGGCAGGGCAGATTTTCTGAAAACAGGGTATGACTGGCTGGAACCCTGCACTGCAACATTTTGTTGCAGGTTCCACTTCTACACTAGTATTTGCATTCTTTGTACACTATAGAGTGTCCTTCATTATTATTATTATTATTTGCAGATATAGCCAAAGTACCTTTTTAATATGCTGCAATTTACATCTAAACCATCTTCTGCTGCTTTATTAGTACAGTTCTTAATGAAGCACCATGGAAGAAGGGAGGGGGGAACCATATCTGCATTATTTATTAGATCTGCAGCAAATGCTAGTCCTTTAGGAGCAGGCAAAACATTTGGAGGCTGTGTAGCTTATTAGGAGAAAATGCCTTTATGCATGTAGTTAATCTAGTGGCTTTTAAAAATAGTTCATTAATGTAAACAACCAATATATACAATTTTATTTTTTTTAGTTGATATTAACTTGAGTACTACAATAGTTGCCCTTCTAGGGTTGGGGTAGAAATAAAGGAGAGATGCTGTGCTGATATTACTAATCAATGCTTATTTTATTAAAAATGCTATTCTTCCTCCTCCTTTTTTATTTTTAGAAAAGATATAGGTGTGATTTTTCTAAATTCACATTGTCTTGTTTGTGGTATATTCCTATAACATCTTAAGTATTTTGGCCAGATAAAGGTTTTAAAATTGGTAACAAAGGTATCTTTTCATGGATGATTGCCATTCGGATTGTCTGCAAAGGAAAGATAGTCACAGAAAGAAACCTGGACAATCTAGTCTTTTGTAATCACTTCTCCTTTAAAGGCTTGTTGTTGAATGAAGCTTCTCTAGATGAACAATGGTAGTAACCTTGAGACTAATCATATGCAGGGCAAACCTTTTTATGGAGAACCAGTAGTTTATCAAATTTCTCTTGGGTCTTCTGGCACATCCCAGAAGCAGAAGGATGAACACGGAGGATTTTAAAAGAAATAAATAAATAGAAAAACAGAAAACAGGAAGCTGAGAGAGAGAGAGAGAGAGAGAGAGAGAGAGAGAGAGAAATTATCTACAATGTTTAGAAAGACGAATAGCCTGCAGATTGCTGTACCGTATTGTCTGTCATTTTCTGTTGACTGTGTACTCTTGTCTTCACTTAACCATTATGACATTTGCACAACATACAGAATGACTTAAAAAAACACTTCTTGTGTCTTGAGCGTTCAAAGATGCTTAGTCTTTGATAGCGTATAACAATACAATGTGTGCAAGCAGCATGTCTCGGCAAGGGACATAGTTTTGTAAAGCAGAAAGAAAACATACCACTTTTCATAATAAATGCATTTATAGCTACGTATTATGTGTGCCCAGTATCATCTCTGTGGTCTTCAGTCTTCAAAGAGTCTGCCTAAAGATTTTCATAGCTTTCCATGCCACTGAGTTTCTTTCATCCTGCCCCAGTTGCTATAGTGATTCATCTTTCATTGGTCCCCCTCCATCCCCAGGGCTGGAAAAGGTTATCAATAAGATAGGCTTAGGTAATTAGTTTTCACAGGAGTAGGAATTAGACCCATGTGGGCATGTACTGTGTCTTGGATTATGTTAGTCTGCAGTGTCCTGTAAATAAACAGGGCAACAACTCAGCTCTGGAAACAGATTGTAATATTTGCTCACACCTTTCACATAAAAATTATGTTTTGTCTGAACGTTTCAGAAGGACAGGAATCAAAACATTCAAACAGAAGTATCATAAGCTCAAGATGAATCTACATGAGCCAGGTTATCATAGCAATTTCCAGAAAGGGAGCCACGCTAATCCGTTGCAGCAAGGAATTGTGTTGCTTATTTACAGAAGTTTTCACATGATCACAATGCCCATATCACCCCAGTGCTTGCTGTGAATTGCAAAACGCACCTGGCTGATGTAACATCCAGTTGTTGAAACAGTACACGGTGTCATAAAGATTGTTGATGCACTTCAGTCTTTAGTTCCAAGTAAGACCCCCAAGGTCTAAGCCAAAGGCATGAGAGAGGAATCTTCTTGTCATGTGTGCTTGAATCAGTTGGTTCAGGATCTGTGTTTGATGGGGGCTGTTGCTGAGCCTATACAAGAGGAAATCCTTAAAGGAAAAGGTAGTTAAGGAGCTCATTTTTGGATTGGACCATGTGATATTTGTTCCACATTTTTGAAGCTGTTAATAGCAAGGCTCAATTTTCTGTGTGGTGGGATTTATCATCCGTATGAAACCTGCTAGTGGGGAGCAGATTGACCATAGCTTTGTTCTGTATTTAAGCGGTACTTTTGGGTGTTTGGAATTTGTGAATAAGGGGAAACAAGCTAAAATTAAATCCCAAACAATACCAAAATAATGTTTGTTGGACGCCAAGTGCTCTAGGAAAAGTGAGTTTTCCTGTAGTTGTCTGGTCATTTGTTGCTCAGTAAAATGTGATATGAGGTGAATATGTTTCACACAAGAGGCTGGTTTTGACCTTTAAAATCCTTGATAGTTGGAATTTGTAGACCTCGGAAATGCCTTAGATTAACTCCCACCATCCTTCAAGATTGCTAGGTAAAACCCTACTTGAAATCCCACCAGGAGATCAAGATGGTGGCAGTGGAAGAAGAAGGCCTTTTCTGTAGGAGCCTTAAGGCTCAGGAATTAGGTCCCAGAGGAGCAATATTAAACATAACTCTGTAATTTTCAGAGATCAGTGCTTCTGAATTTGTTATTGTAACTGTTTTCAGCGGGTCTGTAGATTTACTTTTTCCCATTTCTATCCTGAAAAAGCAGAACACGCACCTGATGATGGCCCACCATTTTGGTATGGATATTTTTATTTTAGGAGTATAGTCACATTTGCAAGCTGCTTCAGATGGTAGGGGCGGTCAGGTAACACAGTCTCAGTGTGTTTAGGTTCCTTGTTTTCCCTGATGAAACGAGGCAATTATTGAAAAATAGGGGATCAGTGCGATCAGTAATATATGAGGCTGGGGCTGGGGGATCCAAATCTGTGATTAAAAATTTAAAACTTTGTAAGAATGTTTTTGTAAAGCCTAGGATAGGAAGTAAATCTGTTAAATGTGGGACAAATTATATCAGATGAATACAAAATGTTGCTTTTTGTTTGTTTGACGCGTACTAGTTTTCTCTTTGACAGCACAGCACTTTGATGATAATTATTTGTGTCAAGTGAAATCCTCTAGTTTACCTTGCTGTGCTGGATTAAGCCTCACAATCTTCATTTGCTGTCACCCTAGTTGTTGTGGTCTCTGCCTCATAGTGTGTTACTCAACAGAATGCATTATATATATACACACATACATACAACTTGCACCTTCACTTGCTTGTGGCAGATTAACGGACATTTCATCCTGGTAAAATGAATAATTACACTAGAGATTTAAATACTGCTGCTTGCTTTCAGTAATGCATTAATTGTGCTGCTGAGAAAGGAACAACTTGCCATTTCCGTGTAATGCTGCTGTATTGAGATTGAAAATCCTTGGATCAAACCCACGGCAGTGAATAAACCACAGTTTCAAAATCCCTGTAGGCATGCTATGACCTCAAGCTCTACCCATGTACAACTGTAAGCAAAATGCCAGAAGCTGACATTTGCAAAGAGATTAATGATTTTGAAAAACTTCGTGTTGGTTTAGCCAGCTTGGATCACCTGAAATAACCTGATATTCAGACGCTGTGATATTTTGCCCCCCAGCCTAATGAATATGAAAGTGTTACAAGTAGGACACCCTGAAGCTTAAGGTGAAATAACAGTGATACTCACATCTGGATTGCTCATTCTCCAATAAAATGACCCTGTTCCAGATTTGAAATACTGTTTATTGGATTCCTTAAATTTCGGGCCTCCTGCTTTCCTCCTTTTCTCTTCTTACCTCTTCCTTCTCCTCTTCTGTATACTGAAATGGAGCATGACATGCCATTTTGCTTCCACATTTTTCAAACTTACTACAGTGGCTTGAAAAAAAAAAAAAGGGATACAACCCAGTTCCTTACCGGGAGTAGCAATATACGAATGGGAGAGGACGTTGTGTATGAAGGGGACAGTGGATCACCAGGAGAATAGGTTGCTAATCCATTTCTAATGATGTTGTAATTAACAAGATTAAACAATTAATTTGCAGTTGGGGAAAGAGGAAAGCTTAAATCAGGTCTCACAAAACTAACTCGGGATTATATAATTTTAAGGACAGATGTCTAAATATCACCTTGAAGCACAAGATGTATCTTTCTACATTTGCAAACTTGACAAGTTTGATTCTCAGTGGTCTCTCCCAACAAAATCCATGTGTGTGCGTGTTCACACACACAAACAATGGTGATAAATTCAATGTTTTTTTCCTTAAAAAAATCAGTGCTTGTATTCACCGTGAAGTTATTACAGTAAATGCCACACTTTTTAAGTGGGGGGGGGGGAGCACTGGTGATAATTCTTGATATATCAAGATTTCTCCTCATAGAATGATAGTTTCCAGAGTTCCTTGGTCAGAGTGCTGAGGAATGGGGGCATAACTAGTTCTTGTATTGTTCTGTAAACAGATGCTCTATCTAGTAAATACAGTAACAGAATCTGTGTTGCCATGTCAGTTCCTAAAACTGAAAGAACTAGGTGGTTTCTAAGCAACAAAGAACCCCCACCCCCCCAAATTACAGAGGGGAGTGGTGAAGGCAAGCTAAAGGCAGAGATGTGATACATTTATCTTTGCTTAAAGTCCTTGAGAGACAGTACTTCCACGTAATCTGCCCATGGGGATCGTTCTGTTCATTGTGGTGTTATATTTATCAAATGTTACTACACTATGTGACTTGACAATTGCCTCTTGTTCATAGAATAACTAGCTCATAGACCACCTTTAGCAAGTCTCAAGGGAAGAAAACTTGCCCTGAGTGACACACAGTCTCTCCCCATCCTCTCTCTCTCCCCACCCCCACTCCCTCTATCTCTGCCTCTCCCCCCACCAACTCCACCTAAACTAAATATATTCGAGAACTAGGCTTATATGGTTTCCTTATAGAACATAACCTCTCCCCACACCCCACCTACCAATTAGCCAGTGCTTGAAATATGTCTTGGAAGTAAGTTCATGGTCATGTCTTGATAAACCTTATTCTGTGCATTCCTGTTCTACTTGATTGATTGATTGATGATTGATTGATTGATTGATTGATTGATTGATTTCTAATCCACAGAGCCCAGAAGAGGGTGCATCCACATCAATCTATGCAGCAGTTTCACCAGAGTTGGAAGGCGTTGGCGCCTGCTATCTTTGCAACGAGCAAAGGACAAAATCTGCGGACGTCTCCTATGATGAGGAGTTGCAGAAAAGACTCTGGACAGAAAGTTGCAGACTTGTTGGGATCCCTGATACAGCACCGTAGGATAGCTCGGAAAATAGCCACAGCTTGCTGTGTGAATGCAATACGTCTCACCAGCCTCTGTTGTGTGGCATCACTCATACTTCCGGAATTCACTGTTCAGTCACACCGGCAAATAAGAACTCTGTTTGAGCTACCAGTCTGCTAGTGGTGGTGGTGGCAGTGGTGGTGATGGGCAAGAGGTTCCCATCCAGAATTGTGTGTACGGTGGTTTTTGAACTTGACCATCCATTTTGTAATCATGATGTTTCAGTCTGTGATTAAATATATATATATCTTTAACCTTATGTAGAATTAGGGGTTTTCTTTCACACAGAGACGGCGAACCGCCAAGTCCCCCAGTTGTTGCTGGACTAACACTTCCATCTTTCCTGGAGCTGATGAGAGTTATAGTCCCAAAATTCATGGAGAGCCACAGGTCCCCCACCCCTGCTGCAATATCAGTAAAAAGGTACTGTTTCGTGAGGCTGAAACATATTCAACTTAAGGCAAGCTCTTCAAAGCTCTAGTGTAGGCATTTTGTGTGCCTTTCAGCAACTTGAAGAAGATGGAGTTTCTTTCCTTTGTGCTGACTTACGACAGGGCCTTTTCAGTAGTGGCTTCTCATTTGCAGAATGCCCTTTCTGGTGAGGTGGGTCTGTCTCCATCATTACTGACTTTCACAAGGAATCTGAAAATCATAGAACTGTAGAGTCAGAAGGGACCCTGAGGATCATCTAGTCCAATTCCCTGCAATGCAGAAATATGCAGCTGTCCCATACAGGAATTGAACCTGCAACCTTGGAGTTATCAGCACCATGCTTTAAGCAACTGAGTCATCCATATGTATAAAATGCTATGTATGATTAAGAATAGCTTAGGACTCTTGCCATGTTTTAGATAGCTGACCATTTAACTTGACCAAGCTGTTACACAGAATCATAGAAGATTCTATGCCCAAAGAGTCTAAGAATGATCATCTGTACTTCATTTCATGCCCACATAGGCCAGGATCCAGAGGTACTCAAGATCCAGAGGCACCCAAGGTCTTGAGCATGCCCAAATGAGTTTATTTTTTTAAATTTGATGGACGGAATCATCATGCTATATCACAAACACAAGCCCATACCTCCCTTGGCCACACACACAGATAGTTGTGATCTTCTTTAGATTGTTGTAATAATTGTACTCTATAAGTAGCTTGTAGCAGTAAAAGGGGTGTCATATTCCAGAACAATTCATCCAAGAAATGCAAGAATCTATGAAGACAGGAGAGGTTTCTCGGGATGAAAGATAAGTAAAACAAAAAACTGTGTGCAAAAAAAAGCTTCCTATTTTCTTAGAGGAATAGTTTGCTATTCCATCTCCAGGTGCAATGCACCTTTAGATTTTTAAAATGGAAGCTTTTTAAAGGAGGATTTCTAGTTGTCCACATGACTGCCCTTTGCAAAATACCTGCTCCCATTTCAAGATAAAAGGTAACATTACTTGCACCATGCATTTAGAAATAATAAGTAAAACGCATGGGAAAGTATGCTTCAAACTTCAGGGCTCTTTTACAGGCTTTACTATGGGAGTACAGTATGTGTTTGTAATCTCATCTTCTGTCCATCCTTTAAAACTATACAGGTCTGTGTGTGTTGGCTTTGCAGAAAGGGTTAGGGTGATGAAGGTAGATTTTGGGGTTGTTTGGGGTTTGTGTGTGTTTTCCTGGGCCCCCCAGACTGGGTATTTTTCTGGTGAGTGCATTTTGCAACACAGTGTGAATGCAAATATATATATAAAAAATAGTACATTAGTGGGGGATTTCTATTGCCCTGTACATTTATCATTCCACTTTATGAGTTGCTCTGCAGTGCTTCCCCAATGTAATTCCATTATTGCCATCAGGAGGGGCACTCTGGCACTACAGGTAAAAACAGCAACCCTTCACAGATCATTTGTGGTATGAAGTGTTACAGGATCTCAGCAGGGAGGTATGGGGGCATGTCCTGATTGGGAATGAAGGTGTACGTCCACACCAAATCTTCTGCATGCCCAAACAGTTTTGAAAACAGGATCACATATAACCATCCCAGTGCCATCACGAGCACAAACAGTGAGTGCACAAAGAAAATGATATCTGGAGGTGCCTGCAGTGCCAGAACTTGATTGCTCCTCTCCATGTTTCACTGTGCCAATGAACAGATCTGGGGCAATAATCAGGATGGCAGCAACCCTGTGGAAAATAGCTCCTCTGAAAGGATTTGCTTTGGGGAGAAATCCTTCATTGGTGCCAGTGAGGAAGTGTCTTCCCCTACAGATCACAGAAGGAGAGAAAAGGGTTAAATGTCCCCTCCATGTCTGCTATGATCTAATAGTTTTACTTTCTCTTCCCCCAGCCCCCAGCTGATGCTATTTGCATTTAAAAATAGCCGCATGTTAAATGCAAAGATGCATTTAAGGTCGCATATGTAGAATGACAGTTCCCAGAAGGAATTGCCAGAAGGCCAATTTAAATCTGTAATGTAAATACACCCTTAGACACGGATATCTCTTTACTGTTATTTTGCTTTATGTTAAACTGAACTTTCTGCTGTTCATTAAGCGAAAGAAACACGAATGAATGTAAGAAAATGTGATGAATGACTAAACTGTGGTTGAGTCATTCTACAGTTTCTCCAATTCATTTAGTATATGAACGCTGCTATTTTACAACCACAGCAGACAGCTCATAAATTGGCAACATAAGGTGTTTTTTTAATAGGTTCTGAGTTGAGTTAGTACTATAAAACATCGCCTACATTTCAGCTGTTTCATCTGTAACTGCGATAGGGTTACCCTTGCTTTGGCTTAATAAGGAAGCTTAGTGTCATGTTGTCTGCCTTTTCCTAGGTGTTGTAGTGCCATAGATGGGTGGAAGGAGTGAATTTGCTGTGAAGATTCACTAGGGAAACATACATGGCTAACTGAATGTTGTTGTGGCAGATCAGCTGTAGCCATGAAGGGTCTACTGAGCCAGGAAGGATCAGAAATATGAAAGATCTGCATGAATACCAAGGAATAGATGGATGAGTGAGCAATAACTGCATCCAAAAGGGGAGAAAATGATGAAAGAATAGTAAAAGCTTTAATACAGCTTTCCAAACCTGATGCATTCGAGATGTTGCACTCCTCACTTCAAGCCAGCACAGCCTGTGGCATGGTACAGTGGTAGCTCAGGTTACAGACTCTTCAGGTTACAGACGCTTCAGGTTACAGACTCCGCTAACTCAGAAATAGTACCTTGGGTTAAGAACTTTGCTTCAGAATGAGAACAGAAATGGTGGGGCGGTGGCAGTGGCAGTGGCAGCGGGAGGCCCCATTAGCTAAAGTGGTACCTCAGGTTAAAAACAGTTTCAGGTTAAGAACGGACCTCCAGAACGAATTAAGTTCTTAACCCGAGGTACCACTGTATTATGGGAGTTGTATTATAGTACCAGCTACATCTGGCGGGTACCAGGTTAGGACAAATTACTTTAATATACTGCCCGAATGAGACATATATCACATTGCAAAATCTGCAGCTGTTTGTTATTTTTTAGTCACGGCACCTACAGTCCTGGACATTTGTGTTAATGTCACCCAGTTCTTGTTGTCTTTATTGGTTTGAGCACCTGAATTATTCTAAAATTCATCCTGATACCCCCCTGCCCCCAACAACCAAAAGGTAAGGAAGCTCCTAAGCTGTAAGAAATCAGATTCCTATCAAATAATGGTTAACATTTGTTACGGATGTTTATAGCTGATCCGAAACAGAGAGAAGCTCACAAGAAGATAAAAAATCCAATAAGGGCATTTTGGTACATCTTTAGAGGCCAGCAGGGACACTTTCACCTTTTAAAGTGCTTTGCTTAGCATCATGTCTCAGGAGGAAAGTTAGCTCATTTGTTACCTGCATAATAAAGTGACGTTTCTAGGTGTGGGTTTTGTTTTGTGGGGAGGGTTGCTAAGGAAACACTTTCTAGTGTATATGATCTGCCTTGATGTAAGAATTTAAGAAGAGTTCTGTTGGATCAGGCCAAGGACAATGCCATGTTCTTATAATGATCAGCCAGATACTGATGAGAAACTCACAAGGAGGACATGAGCTCTCTACCCACTGCCATTTGCAATACTGGCGGTAGAATGCAGCCAATGTTGCTAGTCAGCCACTGTTAGACTTATTCTCCATGTGTGAACCCCTTTTTAAAGCCATCCAAATTGGTGGCCATCCTATGGTCACAAATTAGACTCAGGGTTGGAAGAAGTAATTTATTTGGCCTGTCCTGAAACTTACAACACTCAGGTCCATTGGGTGGCTCCAGGTTCTGGTATGAGAGGGGGAGAAACACTTCTCCCTATCTGCTTGCTCTGCACCCAGGCCCACCAGCTTGGCCCTGGGACCATTCAGGGTTGCAAACACCATGGGTGCCTGCCCACAGTGCATGTGTTCGGTGTTAGCATGCCTGCCAGCAAGCACACCTCACAACAGCACACCCTGCGGCCCTAGTGCAAAAAATTGTGGGTGCCCGACCCCTTAATGGGGAATGTTGTGTGGGGCGGGAGCCCCCAACTCCCACCCCATCCGGCGCCTATGTCTGTACCTAGCATAATTTTGCACACACTCTTTACTACAAGCACAAGCTAGGACAGCATGTGCTGATTTTTCTGCACAGCTCCTTGTGGATGCAGTGCCTACTCACGGTTGTGATCCTGCGGGCATGTTCTCATGGCCATGGAGGGCACATTCAAACATGGGTAGAGAATCCTTTTCTCCAGATTGAAAACTAGGGTGGGGGGTGTGTGTGGAACAGTGTGAACTGGTTCTGTGAGTCACTTAGTTTTCCATGCTAGTAAATGATGTAGCATATCCCCTGATTTGGTACTTGAGCACCACCTTCACTTACCATTATCCAGAAGTGCTAATGTGAGCCAATCATTCACAATGTCTGTATGAGAAACAATATGTGTGTGAGAGACCTGTTGAACTCCTGACTAGGTATAGGAGGTCCTTGACCAAGAGTCTGGCAGGAACAAATACTGAACATTTGGTTCAAACAGTCCATAACCATACCCTTCTCCAACAAGCCCTTTCCTCTTCATGGATTCTCATAGAATCATAGAGTTGGAAGGGACCCTGAGAATCATCTAGTCCAAGCCCCTGCAATGCAGGAATATGCAGCTTTCTATCCTGCCTACTTGACAGTTCCTCTCGTTTTGGTCCTTTGCTTGGGAGTGTTTACTTGTTAACTCCTCCCATCCTTATGTCTTGGATCCATGGTCCTCTGGTACCAGATCCTCTGGCACTGACTCCCTTCTTGGTTCATAAGTTCCTTTTTTTGAGCTCCGTCTTCAATGCCCAACCATTGACTGCTGCTTCTGTTGGCCTGAACTATGCCTGCAAGCATTTCACAGATTTGTATGTAGTAAATGTGTTCTTAAGCAGGCGTCACAGTCGAATGAAGCAACAGCCAGGTTTTTCTAAGTGGATGTGTTTCAGCAAGAAAAGGAGAGAGGAGTAGAAGCTGAATGTTAAGGGAATGACCTCAAGGATTAGAAGATCTCGTGAGGGGCAATGACCTCAAGGATTAGAAGATCTCGTGCATGGAATACAGCGTATTTTCTCTTGCCTAGTAACCTTAATGTGCTTCTTTGGTGCCATTCATAAATGCATTTTAACAGTGTTATATTCATAAGATTTAAAGAAAGATTTAAAGATTTAAAGAAAAAGAACACTCCAAAACAAATTTGTTTTTTGTTTTTACTTTTGCTTCGTCTTACCCTTTGTTACCTTTCACAGCAACCAGGTTCCCAGCATATTTTGCTAGCAGGTTCCTTTCCTTCTATTATTAAAGTAGCTACTAGTCTCCATGGATTTCTTTGCTTGTTCCACATACACTGCCTTACAACTTTTGCTTCCATTCCTGTTCTAGCAATGGTTTGACTAGCTGTTCTCCCCATTGTTTTCCACTTTATCCAGTAAAGATAGGCTCCATTCACATACATCTTAAACCATGGTTTCAGACTGTGGCTTGTTAACGAATTTTAGTTACAACAAACCACTGTTCCCTGTTTTCTGGCATTAGGTGGAATTGTAGTTTGTTCTAAAGTAAAAGCAGGTTTCACTTTTCTCTCTCATAAGAAAAGAAGAGGAAACATCTGAACCTCAGACTCACCGCAGCTCATTCTCAATAGGTGGTCATGTGAACCAAGCCATAGTTTAACTATAGTGTGGCAGAATAGCATATCTGAATGCTCTGCCATGTATAAAGTCTATGTCCATAGAAAACTAGAATATTAGGAAAACTCTTCATTCACCAAGCTAGAGAAGCTCCATCAAACAAAAAGCCAAATTACTCAAAAGCTGAATAGAATGCTAGCTGTCAACTGTTTGCTGTTTCCAGCCAAAACTTACAGAGACAGCTGTGAAAGTTTGTTGGAAGTAAGATTGCATTGGCACACTTCCCCTGCTTCCCATTTGTTTGTACAATGAACATGGTTCTGGTAGCTTGCAAATTTCTAAGTACGCCTTCCACATTGGTAGCTGGTGCCAGTTGGGAGTCATCCATGCAGACTTATCTCCACTGGGCTGGTAGTACCAAGGCAATCTACAAGCATAAACAGTGTGTTGCAAATTTGAAACAACAAACAAGAGAAAGTCTGTATTTGCCAACTGCGTAGAACAATTCTTCCAGGTAGGAGTTCAAAGACAGCATGGCAATTCTGAAGAAAGCATTCTTTTCTGCTACTATGGTGTGCAGTCCGCTGAAATAAGTTCTTTTCCACAGTGGTTTGGACTAAGGCATTGGCTTAACATCACATTGGCTGCTGTTCTGCTTTTCTGGTTCAGTCATTATCATGTAGCTCTCTTCATAGATGCATCCTATTTATATTAAGTAAACAGTCAGCTGACCCATAACTCTTTCCTATGGTTCATCATGCTGTCTCTTCTGTAAATAGCAGATACAGAGATCTGTAAAGCTAGAGGATAGAAAGGTCAGTGATCCAAAGCTTAATCGGAGGCAGAGCATAACATCCTTGCTTCATTTGTTCCACTACCGCTCTGTGGAACACAAGTTACATAGCGACAGACTGAAGGCAATGGTCGCATGAGAAATGGTCTCAGATACCCGGGTTGAACTTTCCCCTTTACACTAGCACATTGTTTCTAATCTTATGCACCCGCATTTTGACACAGAAAGAAATGCTGCCTTCTCCCCAATGTAATTTCACAGAGCAGTTTATTAACCTCTAATTATATTCCTGATTTTGTGGAACATCATTAGAGTCACATTATACGTTACCAGGCATTCTGTGGATACCTCATGCATACCTGCAAAGCAGATGCTAAGACTTCATTTCACTATACACATAAACTGATGGGATGGGGAGAAAAGAGAATGTAATGATTCCCACATCATGTACATATTGAAAAACAACAAGTGTATACTTAATGGGGTAGGGTGGACAATGCATTGTGCACATTAAATTTGTAACACATGCAGGTTTGTTTGTTTGTTTGTTTGTTTGTTTGCTTGTTACCATGTTTACTTTTTAAGTAGCATAGAAATAATACCTTCTGTTTTTGTCATATGTGGCATGCACCTCTGGAAGCTAAATCAGCTGTATAATCCATGTTGTTACCCTGAAATTTTCAACTTCAAACCTATGAATAGCTTAAATGCTGTGGCTTCACGTTTCCCATTGGTTGTATAAGTTGACCTTTTGCTTAATTCCTTTAAAATCATGCTATTCTGCAGCAAGAGGGCAACACACCATGGCAGCAAGAAGTGATCAAATTCCTGTGGGTTTTCTTATTCCCCCACCCAGTCTCCCTGGGTGCCCAAAGCATGCTGGGAAGTTCAGCTGCTGGTCTTTTCTTGAGAAGAAAACAGCAGCAGGAGGACTTCTCAGTATGTTTCAAGCCCATATTTGTTCATTCCCTTAAAAAAACAAAAAACATTTGCCCTTTGAACAAAACCTAGGACAGGACACCCACTGAACTGTGATCCCTTCCTGCACTCTAAAGGCTCACTGGCAACATTGCATATGGGTTTGCTTCACTAGAAGTGACACAGTGTACTTGGGCTTTCAAAGAGCTTTTTGATAAGGTATGTCACAAAAGAGACCTTAAACTTAGCAGTAACATAAGAAGAGGCGTGGTCCTCTTGTAGATCAGGAATTGGTTAGAGCAGGAAGAAGAGAGCAGGAATAAATGGCCAGTTCTCCAGATGAAGGGAGTTAGAATGTGGAGTTCCACCAGGATCAGTACTAGGACCTATAATTTTCAACATGTTCATGAACAAGGCATAGAAGTGGAATATTAAATCTGTTTATTGGTAATGCAGTCCCACTTAGAATCAGCCATGTGACCATTTTTTAAAAAAAGTTTTTGCTTTCATGGTAGACTTGACGGTACCTTGGTAAAAACAGATGTGTTATATCCTTTAGCATATGTGCTTCTGTGCATGGTTGGGAGCACCGCATGGAAGAAATGAGCTCAAAAGCAAAGGCGTGCTATAAAAATCTTGAGGTCTTACAAGATAAGTGAAATCCTATTCCAGTGCAGTATGATAGATAAAAGAGCTGAACTTGAAGGACTTGGCTTAAACTAACACCTCTATTATGGATTCGCTGTGTTGTCTTCTGTGGCATTTGCAGCAGGGGAATTGACTATTTATGTACAGTGGTACCTTGGGTTAAGTACTTATTCCGTTCCGGAGGTCTGTTCTTACCCTGAAACTGTTCTTAACCTGAAGCACCACTTTAGCTAATGGGGCCTCCCACTGCTGCCGGAGCACGATTTCTGTTCTCATCCTGAAGCAAAGTTCTTAATCCGAGGTAATATTTCTGGGTTAGCGGAGTCTGAAATCTGAAGCGTATGTAACCTGAAGTGTATGTAACCCAAGGTACCACTGTATTACATTTAGATCTGGGGTGGGGAAACTTTTTGGCCCAGGGACCCAGTTCTTAATTTTCCCCACCCTCAAGGGCCACAGTTTTGATACACAAATAGAACCACTTTCCTGCCAATCATCCGGCATGACAACGATATCAGGCAATTGACAGAGATATTGAGCCTTTGGGAAGTGCTGCAGAAGAGTCTTTGCTCCTTCCCCAATGCCGTTGGACTCCAATCACATCAGCCCCTGCCAGAAAGGCCAACAGTCAGGGGTGATAGTACTCATATGGTGGATCTCTGCTTCCCCATCCCTAGCTCTTCCACATGGTTAACGTTGAAATGGTAAATCATTAAGGGGAGGAGATTTTTGTTTGTTTGAGCCAACTGCAAAGCACCAGGTGCACTGATGGCGCTGTGTGAATGAATAAACAGACAGACCTTCTGTCCTCGAAATAAGGGAGATAAATGAACCCAAATGTGCTCATTATTATCTCTGCTTATGATGTGCTGTACCGACGCTACTCAAGGAAGCCTGTGCAAAGGAGGCTGCAGTTTGAATGCATACTTCTGACTACCTGAATGTTTTGAATGCTGTCCCAATATTTGGATAAATGTGGCAGCGGAGGCACCACAGCAATGGGATCAGACGCCATTTATCATCGAGACAGAAACCAGCTTGAGAGAAGCGAGCCTTAACCACTGAAGTATTTGCTTCTACATTTTCTCTCCTCCCCCTACCCCCGGCCATTTATTTTCCTATTGCTTTTGAGCAGTTGTTCCTCCATGGATAATGTTTGCAAATGAAAGCAGTCTTGGCATGCAAAAGTCAAGAGGCAGAGATAACATTGCTGCCACAAAGGTTACCAGGGAGAGTTAGATCACAGCCGTGATTAGCTCGCTTGGCAAAGGGAAACACGTAGGACTCCGTAGGCAAAGGAGGCTGTTTGTTATTTGCATATGCTTGATTATATGCAATGTTACAAAGAAAATGAAAGGGTCTGGCACTGCTAGAAGAAAATTAGAGTGTGATTACTTTATGTTAATAGAAAACTTTCTTTTTTCTTGGAGGCTCTTTGGTGCCATATGCTAGAAATGCGGTGGATGTGTTAACTACAGAGAAATGAGCACATTTCTTCTTCCAGTTCTGATTTGAAAAACAACCGAAAACTAGTTATTCCAACAGATGCTCATCCGTATTGAGATATATGCGCTTCAGAAAAACTGCTTTATGTAACAACCTAATTTTTAATAGAATCCATTTGTTTGCCTTCTGAAGTTATGGCTTTTTCTACAGGCCGCTTCACCCAATTGGAATGAAGAAAACATCCCATTTACTGCGGCAAATGACATTTCGAAAAGCATGCAGGGTGGGGTATACTAATACTGATTTGTCTTCTGCAGGATTTTGCCTTAAAGTGTTTCTGTTGCCAAACACTCCGTCTGTCGAATAAGTAAGGCATTTTTTCAGCTGGAACTCACCAGAACTTAGTTCTGGTACCTATCAGGTGGGTGCCATTGCCATTCTAAGAGAACAAGGGAGGTGTTCATGCTGATTTCTGGCACCTCTTTCTCTAGAAAAATAGCACGTCCAGGAAAACTACCCAGCATGTCTATTGCAATAACTTGGTTCACTCAGGGTTGAACTTGACATGGCATTATTCATGTACTTAGCCATTCCATGGATGATTTTTTAAAAAATAATAATAAGATATCGAGGCATGGTCTTGATCCAACTTTCTCTTCCCATGCCTTTTATTTTTCAAAAATCAGCTCCACAAGGGCTAAAGATATAAATAACATAAAGAGTTCTTATGCATAGCTACCAGTGATTATGATAAAGGTTTCAATATGTAATATACTTCTTAGTCACAAAAACCTGCAGAGAAGAAGTCACAGGAATCAGAACTTGGAAAACTCTCTTTGGTGCCACTCCAGACACATCAGTTTTACTCCAAACCTCAGAAAGTCATGGGGGGGGGGGGAGAGAGAGAGAGAGAGAGAGAGAAAAGAAAATTACAGCTGATTACAACATTGGATGTACAGAAGATGAATGGGAGCTATCAATTTGAGGTGGGTTATGAATACATTTAATACATTTAATACATCGAAAGGCAAATCTGAACCTGGGTGAGGGAATTTAGGAAGCTTTGTATGCAATACATCATTATTATTATAGCTGCACATTCATAATGTGAGCTGAAAGAGACACAGAAATGCAGTAGGTGAGGGTTTGTGGAGCAGAAGGTCAAATCTCCAGTGGAGGCTCTTCCACTTGGGTGATGGAGGCATTGCACCATCAGCTTCAATCTGCCTTTCCTCAGTCCCTCCATAAACAAACCCCTGTGTTGCAATATAGACAAGCTGAACAAAATAACACAACACGATGGCCAATAACAATGTCACTAAACACTATTCATAGACTAATACAAATGATCAGAAATGCAACCAAAGTCTCTAAATCTTCTTCACCAGTAGCGGTAGAATGATTCAAAAGTTTGATATATACATAATCTGTCACCAAATGTCGCCGGAACAGAGTTTCCGGATAACCAATCTGTTTTGTTCAATGCTTCATGGAGGCACCTTTAGTTGAACATTTTATTTCCCTGCCTCACTGACTTCTTACTTAAGACAGGTCTAGGGTTGGCCTTGCCTATGAGCTTCCTCCTTCTGAATCTCAGTGTTGGGCTTGCTGAGCTCACCAAGGAGGAGAATGAGGTCAAAACTAGAACACACTATACCTTCTAAGCACATTTGAAGCATTTTCTCCCCCTCGAAGTATTCTGGGCCCTGAAGTTTACCACTCACAAGAGTTACAATTCCTTAGATCCTTAAACTACAGTGCCCAGAATTCTTTGAGGGGAGAAATGTGCTTCGAATGTGCTTCAAAGGTAAGGGTAACTTGCAACTTACGCTTATTTTACTTACATGCTTGCAGTCTGGGGTGGGTGGATGGGTGGGAATAAATAAATAATCTGAAAGTGGAGGAAACCCACTCTCCATTTATTTCCCAAGCACCTGTGCAAAGCTGAAATCCCAGGCTTACCCGGCTTTGGGAAAGCAGTGGGAGGGCTCAGGCAGCATTCCAGAGTAGTCACACTGTCTTCCCCAAACTGGGCAAGCGCTTACCAGGCTTTGGGAAGGAGGTGGGAGGACCACAGGACCAGCCATGACCATGCTGCCTTCCCATAGCCAAGCAAGCAGACCTCCACGTTACAGGGGTCCTGGCTTTATGTGTTTTTGTGTATACATGTGGCCCCCCAGAACCTAACCCTCAAGTAAGATAGTTTAGTAGCACCCTAGAGACCAACTAAGTTTGTTCTAGGTATGAGCTTTCGTGTGCATGCACACTTCCTCAGATACTCAGTGTGCATGCACATGAAAGCTCATACCTAGATCAAACTTAGTTGGTCTCTGAGCTGCTACTAGACTATTTTTTAATTTGTTTAGTTTTTTAAATTTTTTAAATTATTTCAACTGCGTCAGACCGACATGGCTACCTACCTGAACCTCAAGTAAGATGTGAACTACCTGTGCATGCAGCCAGAGTTGGCTGTACCTGAAAATGGCTCTGGCTCTACCGCTGTTGGGCTACCCATCTTCTGCCCTAGACTTGCTCTTCTGACTAGCTGTAGCTTGCCAGATCCTGAGCAGATGCGAAGCAGCAATGGGACTCTAACCTTCAGGTACATATTTCAGAGCTCCTAGAAGGTGCGATCTCAGAGGTAGCCAACATGGTGACCTCCAGATGTTTAAAGGCTATATTTCCCATCAGCCCTGGCAAGCATGACCAAAGGACAAGAATGATGGGAATTGTGACCCATAACATCTGAAGGACACCACATTGCCAATCTCTGCTCTACTGTGAATGTTTGTATTATTCATTACATTTCCTGGTTCTTCATGTCCCCATTTTCTCCTCACAATGCCCCTGGGAGGTAGGTTAGGCTGAGAAACTGTGCCTGGTCCCAAGGTCACCCAGTGAGTTTTATTCATCAAGTGTCTGGTTAGGTCTAACTAGCTCATGAAGAGTCTAGCTAACAGCAAACATGTAACCCCACATATCTGCTGACACCCACTCTGCCTCATTAGCTTGGTTTCTTCAGTAGGCTGCTAGGATAATGAGTGAGGAGGGAGAGAGCAATGTTCTTGGAGGGTGGGGGAATGTCTTCTGATAAACTTTGGCTCAGCTCTGCTCAGAAAAGGAACAGGGAATTATTGACAGTGAGTATCCCTGCACAGCTAGTCCCTAGCCAACCCTTCCCCTCCCAACATACACTGTTCTGAAATGAGTAGACTAGCCTGCAAGACTGGCTCCCTCAACCACAGAGAGAGGAGAAAATTAATAAGACAACACAGAGAATCCTAAATCACATGAGCCGAAAGATATTTTTAAAAAAGTGTTCTGCAGGAGAAAAATCTGAATTTCTTCAGAGAGAATATTTGACTGAAAAGATGATGGTGTTCGTGAAAAGGAGATAGAGAAAGAAATCAGTTTTATTTTCTGTTGCATTTCTTACAACCGTCTATACAATTCAATTTACAAAAAGGTGTGTGGCCCAGAATGTAAATCAGACATTTCTATCCAAATAGAGAAACAAAAGATTCCCCCCTTGCCAGCTCCCAATTTTTCACCAGCAGTATTAAATGGCAACTTCATAGGCACTCCATACTGCAGGAATGGGGAAATCTGTGGCCTTCCAGATGTTGCTGGACTACAAATCACATCATCCTTCACTACTGGAACACGCTGGACCTCATGGGAGTTAGAGTCCAACAACATCTGGAGGGCACCATGTTGGAACAGCAACTTACTGGAACAGGCACACATGCATGGTGCCTTCTGTCAAAAATTGGATCTTGGCTTTGGAAGGGCTCAGCAGGAGTACTGAGTGTACTGGGATGGCTCAGAGCTGATTCCATGCTATTTGCATGGAACCTAATTGGATTCTAGATACCTGGTGTTGCTCTACTGTATTGCAAGAGTTGTAGGAACCTGGAACCTTGATTATTAGGGGACTCCATAGTTCTAACTCAAAGGCTCTCTGACCGTTTGTTATGCCATTTTAGCTAGAGAGATATGAAGACACCCACCCATTTCTATCACTGCAGCTAAAGCAAGCCTTTAGAATCAGGCAGTTGATTATGTAATGGAAGCTGAGCTGTTTTTAATAATACCCGTTCTAATTTTAGACAGAGATACCTTGCCTGCCACTGGGGAAGAGGCCACCGTTGTCCGTTTATTCTGCCAGCCCTTGAAAGAGCTGACCACCAGGACTAGCTCTCAAAAATCCCTTGGTGTTCCTTATTCTCTTGGGACCACAATGTAAAAAAAAAGCTACCCTCTTAGGTTCTTGAAGCCCATTCTCCTACGGCTGTATCTCATTAACGGATTCACAGCATAGCAGGCAGAAGAACTGTGGAGGGATAGAATAGCACCCCACAATGCAGCCATTCTCACCTAGCAACAAAAGCTGTCTGAAGAGACGAGTCATCTTAAAAGGTCCATGCTCAAGAAGAATGAGGAGTCGAGCCCAGCTCTATTGTGAGGCTCCTTTCTCTTTTCACGTGTGTGTTCTCAAGCCTGCTGGGACGTTTTATTTTATTTTATTTGCAAGGATGTCTTGGGATTTCCACAAAGCACACTGTGTTCCTTTTGCGGGCAAATGAGCCACATACCTAGCATTTTGCTTCTGTCAAATAACAAGTGCCTCTGTGTTTATATTCCAGTCATGTTCCTTTTATTGCCTGAGCTGCTCTGCCCATCCTCACAGGGCAGGAAGATGCTTGCAGGCCTTGTCTCTGAGAGTCAGACATATATCACAGACAAGGGAGCAGAAAGCCGGAACTAAAAACAAACTGACAGACAGGTGCATGCACACATAGTCCGCATACATTTAAAGCACACGGCTCCAGTGGGTCATGGGAACTGTAGTTTACCCTCACAGAGTTACAATTAACAAACTACAGTTCCCAGGATTCTTTGCGCGGATGTGCTTTAAATATATGGTGACAGCAATTGCCTCATTATCCAATTCTGTCATTGGCATGCCAGTTTGTGACTAGGGATGGAAGGATCAGTCAATTTCTTTCATTTTCTCACTTTTCCAATCTTAAATTCAGTTCTGCACATTTTCCAGCAATTAGCATTAAAAAAAAAAGTCCTCATGCAAATTCGTCCACATTTTAGTGTGATTTCCCCCCCCCAATAAACACTTTTTTATATGAAGTTTAAAGCAATACACACATTTTCACAAGCAATTTCCCAAATCCATTTTTACACATGCTTTCCTCTAATCTATGCATTTTCATAAATGTTACTTGGTTGAAGAACTGCCTCACAACATTCGGATAAGTGCACATTTCAAAGGATAGCTGTATTGTGTGTCAATCCCCAAAACCCACCCCATGGAAATAAAGATGGAGACAGTGGAGACAGAATTAAGTTTAAAGGTTATTGGGCAAATTTAGGCCACAACTTTATTAATTACACAAGTGTGACTGGTATTGGCTTAGGCATTGGTATAAGACTATATCTGGCTCCTGCCCACCCAGCAGGAAGCCTCTGAAGGGTAAACAACCAGCAGGGGGAGCTCCATCAATTGTTATTGACTGGTGCTCACCCCTGGGGTTCCCAGGGGTCCTGGCTTGGCCTGGAAGGAGGTGGCGGCAGGAACTTGACAGAATGGCATTGATTGGATTGGTGATGTGGAGAGAGGGAGAGAACCACATTGCTTTACTTTCCTTGCTGTCCCCTCCTGTTTTGTTTTTAGAAAGCTGTGGAAGAACCATGATTTAACTAAGAATGGGGGCAGTGGTGTAGTGGAACACTGGCTGGGGGCAGGGACAAAGCACTGCCACTTGGACATTAAGGGTTGTATCTACCAAAATTGTCCCATTCACACAAGGACTTGTGCAATGCAGCTTCCCTTCCCTCTCTCTCTCTCTCCATGTGATTTCAGTGGACATAAACACAAGTAAGTTTGTAGTGGATTGTGGCTACCATGTTGTGGCTTTTAGGAGGAATTGCTACCACTGTGGCAAAGGGTCCCATTTATGACTTGCCTTCTCATTAAAGAAAAGTTTTGGCTGACTTTTGGAGCCAGGCATTTAATAAAAAATAAAGCTGAAGTGGTTGGGAATCAACTCTCATGGCTACCATATGCCCAAATGATCATGTGATCTAGGAGGCATCAAATTATCCTGGAACCACAGATAAAGGTAAAGGGACCCCTGACCATTAGGTCCAGTCGTGACTGACTCTGGGGTTGCGATGCTCATCTCACTTTATAGGCCGAGGGAGCCGGTGTACAGCATCCGGGTCATGTGACCAGCATAACTAAGCCACTTCTGGCGAACCAGAGCAGCGCACGGAAATGCCGTTTATCTTCCCACCAGAGCAGTACCTATTTATCTACTTGCACCTCGTGCTTTTGAACTGCTAGGTTGGCAGGAGCAGGGACCAATCAATGGGAGCTCACCCTGTCACGGGGATTCAAACCGCCAACCTTCTGATCAGCAAGTCCTAGGCTCTGTGGTTTAACCCACAGCACCACCCGCGTCCCTGGAACCACAGACACTTCATATTTAATCCAGCAATCAGGCACTGATACCCCAAAGTGAGAACTACTGGAATGGAATTGTGAGTCCTTTGGAAAGGTTGGGTGGGACGAAAAAGAGAATAAATCTTAACCTTCACAATGCATGAAGACAGCAGCTCATTAGAGCAGAAGCTGCTTCATAATGCACCAACTCAGAGAAAACCTGCCACTTGGAATTACAATTCTTCTTTGCGAGAAAAGCACTTGCTGAACTCTCAGTTCCAGAGAGTTATGAACAGCTCATCCTTGTCAAAGCAGCAAAAATCTCAGGGTCTGGAGCTGCCAGACACAGACTGTAATTTGCTCACTTATACAAATCGAGGAGAGGAGCCAGAGAACAAAACTGCTGCAGATAGGCATGGAGGCAATGGAACTTGACAGGCTACTTGCAGACACCTGCTGCACCTAGGCTGTGTGTGAGAGAGTCCTTCAAAATAGCACTGATATGAAAACCTGACATAGTTGATCTTTACAATGCCAGGGCCTAGTTCAGATGTAATGACTAAGTGGTGACTTGAAGCAAGCCAGGATCAAAACTATGGGTGTAATGGGACTCTGAGGATAGTTCCAAGGCAATTGTGGATGTTTTTGAACTCTTCTTCCTCTTGCAAACTACAAAGTACAATTACAGATTTAGAGAGAAATCCAAAAGGCAGGGAGGAAGGGAGGCAAATAATTCAGCTTTTCCATTGCCCTGCCAGTTTGATGTTGGCAAGGCAATAATCATGGAGTGGGTTTGTTTCTTTTCCTGTTTCAGGTTTCTTTAAATAAATAAAAAAAATCCCATTAGAATTATTGGGAGGGAAATAAACTCTAGGGCTGGCACTGTTAGCCCCCCTGTTCATGTGTCAGGGAAATGGGAAAGCCGTGGATTTGGATGCATAGCAACTCCCCCACACACACCTTCTCATTTAAAGTCAACCATGCTTCTGGGTACATCTTGTTAGAATGAATTCTGTTGTGTTTACTATGTGGTGTGTGGGTGGCCCTGAGTTCTCTTACTGAATGAAGCTGAACATTGGAAGGTTCAGGACAGACAACTAATCCAGAATGCAGCAGCTAGACTGGTGACTGGGAGTGGCTGCCGAGACCGTATAACACCTGCTCTGAAAGACCTACATTGGCTCCCAGTACATTTCTGAGCACAATTCAAAGTGTTGGTGCTGACCTTTAAAGTCCTAAATGGCCTCAGCCCAATATACCTGAAGGAGCATCTCCACCCCCATTGTTCAGCCCGGACTCTGAGGTCCAGCGCCGAGGGTCTTCTGGCGGTTCCCTCACTGCGACAAGTGAGACTACAGGGAACCAGGCAGAGGGCCTTCTCGGTAATGGTACCCACCCTGTGGAACACCCTCCCATCAGATGTCAAGGAAATAAACAACTGACTTTTAGAAGACATCTGAAGGCAGTCCTGTTTAGGGAAGTTTTTAATGTTTTGATGTTTTATCGTGTTTTTTATATTCTGTTAGGAGCTGCCCAGAATGGCTGGGGACACCCAGCCAGATGGGCGGAGTATAAATAATAAACTACCATCATCATTATTATTTTCCCCATGCATGACATAGTTAAACTATAGAATTCACTCCTGTAAGATGCACTGATATAGTCAACAACTTGGATGGCTTTAAAGGGGATTAGACATGGAATGTAAGTATATCAATAGCTCCTAGCCATGATGGCCATTCTGAGAAACAGTTGCTGGGAATCTCAACAGCCAGTTGCTCTTGAGTTTGCTGTTGTACTCCAGTCTGGCTTGCAGACTTCCTGTAGGGATCTGGTTGGCCACTGTGAGAACAGGTTGCTGGGCAAGTTGAGTCTCTAGTCTGATCTAGCATGTCAAAACTCCATCATCAGGGAGGAATGAGTTGTGGACATTTCTGCAGCTTCATGAAGGGGCCATCAGATACCCGACGGATGCTATGGCCCCTGGAGCTATAGAATTACATTTTTAAATGACTGTCTAAAAGCCAAGGAATTCCTATTGTAAGATAAATGTCATATCTACAGGATATGTATGTATCTAGAGATAGGATCACCACAATCTTTTCCTCAAATACAGCTTAAAAGTAACTTCTCCATGGTTGTAAGGCTGAGGTGAGCTCTGGGATTTTGAAATCCATACAGGCTGAAATGTAATAAAAATAGAAGCAAACAATATTTCAGGGAAATTAATGGAAACTGGGACACTGCAATCTAAGGGAACACGGTTTGGGGCATTTTAGCAGAAACGGCAAGTGCTTTTAAAGTCCCCACACATCACCTCCTTGACATTCCATTTCCTTTCATTTCCATCTGGCCTTCAGATTTGATCAGGAAAAAAAACCATCTCTTGCTGGCATATTGAATAACACAGACTTTATGTTGCCCTAATCAGGACTTCACAGAAATGTCATAACTGTTATCCACACTTCTTGTAAAGTGCAGAGGTGTGTGTGGTGGTGGTTTTTTTTTTAATCCAATCAAAACTGTACTGCTTTGGAAAGGACTGAGAAATTTCTGTGGAAGCAGAATTCAGAGAATTATTTTTTTTTAAGCCCTCCTGATTTCAGATACTATGTGGATAGATTTATGCCTGGGAGAAGAAGGAGCAAGCTCTGTTACATCTCATGTTTCCCCTGGCAATTAGAAATGATCCCCAGGCTTATTTAAATGAACTCATATGCCCTGATTTGGCACAACACAATCCTTCTGCCATCACATTTGATAGCCAGAGAAGGATCATGTGTATGATAAAAGCAGCACCTTATTTTCAATGAGGCAACCTTCTTTACTTATGGAATTAACATTATAAGGCAGTTAAAGAATGACATGTATTAAATATGTTGCATATCGCATGTATTAACATTCACCCATAATTCACAGGAAAGTGATGCATTATCTTGGAATAGCTTCCAGAGCTTAGAGCAGGAAACAGGGAACTCTTGCAGGATCAAACCTTCAGATGGGCTACAAGTTCAGCATAAGGTAATATTAAACCCACCTCCTAGTTTGGGCATGTCTTGCTCTTTTACAGTGAAATCTTATGCATGTTTACTCAGAACAAAGTCTCATTGGTTCAGTGGAACTTACTCCCAAGTCATGTGTACAAGAGAACAATCTTAGGAGTCTAGTGTCAAGGTTTTTTTTGCTGTTGTTGTTGTGTGTGTTTTGCTGCTTTTAAAATGTTTTGTTCTCTTGTTTTATATTGTTATAATGTGAGTGATTTATCGGAATTGGGAGATGGGGAAAAGTAGAGGGGAATCCAATTTCCTTCCAGCAGACTTGGGGGGAGGGGGGATTGCTCTGATTCCTAGTTATAGTCTCCAAGAGTGGCCACAAGCCAAATTAGGAGGGGGAAGGAATAAAGAACCACCAAAAATGCATTGATCCATCAAATCTCTTGATAAGTGCATGGCAGACAAGAACCTCTTTATTCCAGTAGCTTTTCCAGTTCCAGCTTTTTCTGTAATAATACAAGCTTTATAGATTTTAGAAATACTGTTGAGATATTGGTTTATTTTGTAGTTCACTTTTTATGCATCTTGTCTGTCATGATGGTCATTAATCTTCTATGCAACTCTATTAAAACACAGTTAAATAGAAATAATCAGGACCCTTTGAAAAACTAGCCACAGTTGCATTTTTGCATACGCATGATAGCCTGAGTTCCTGTGTCCAGGTGCTGGTGGTGTTCGATTAGTGTTCTGCCAAAGCCTGTATTTTCTCAAAAGTATTATTCCCCTGCAAAAGAGACTAGTATTTTTTATTCTTTTATTTTTCTGCTTTCTGGGGCACATTAGAATTTCTTTAGAGTTTCAGCCAGTAAGGACCGTGCTTATGTTATCATTGCATGGTGACTGTAGGTGGTCTCTTGCATTTTTCCTTCTGTTAAACATTCCCTAGCAGCCTTCCTAGCTGCTTTTAGTTCCTGATCCAAAAATAAAAAAGATGGGAGAAGTTAATCCATAGCATCTTCCCCACAGCCTTAATTGAAGACATTGGAAGCCAGGAAGGTTGGTGACTAAGCACCAGAGATGATAGTGGTCACCCAAAATTTTGCAATAATGTCATCTGAAATTCTGGGCAAGCCCGTACACATTTCAGAGCAGCACATTTTCCATGACTGGATCAGCAAAAGCACTTACCATGTCACGGTCAATGAAAGCTTTTCACTCCAGAACTGCATTTCACACACAGTCTGCTATAACAGAAGCAATTTGTCTATCAGTGTACTTTGATAGTTGTAATCTGTGTTTCTGAAACAGAGGTGCAGCTATGTTGCAACACTGCGCACTGCTTTGGGCCACTAAATCTGTGTCCTCCCATGCAATAATGATGACCTCACAAACTTCCTTTGTTACATTTTGGTTGTGGAGCAACAGATTAATATCTGCTTTTGTTCTATGATTATTTCCCCCCACACTGTTTAGCCTAAGTGATTTTGTAGCAGTATACAATTAATAAGATTTTCTCTCTGGAGGTTTCCTGTTTCCATCATCCACAGAGAGAGGCTGAAATTTTGGTTTTATTAGATGATCTTGATAAGAATATTTGCCACTCCTTTATGTTGTGACCCACTACAATGTTCTTGTACTGAAGTGTACCGTAACTATCAACAGATTACACACTTGTTCTGTGCTTCTTTTTACAAGCACAACTCTGATCCTTTTGCTTTGATGATCTTCTAACAGAAGCCCTCTAAGCAATTACTACTATTACTGTTACTATTTCAAATTTCTATCCTGCTCTTCCTCCCAAAACAGCCCAAGGTAGTAAACAATATAGTCCAACAATACCTGTTGACCCCAATGCAAAGAATATGATGTTAGTTCCTTATATGATGGTCTTTCCATCAAGTAAACATGATAAAACTTATTGAATAATTTCAGCAGATTGTGCTAGCTTCCCAAGCTCAGTAACTAAGGTAGATTTTCTGAGTGAAGCATTACACGTTGCTAATGACCAAGGAACTGGTCCAAGTGGATAGTCCAGATGTCTGTTTCACAAATTATGAATTTATGCAATAAAAACCATCTGTCCAAGCAGGGCTCTGTCAGCTTTCCACATTAGTTTCTTCAGCAACAACATTGCATGCATATATATATATATATATATATATATATATATATATATATATATAGTTGTAATGTGGTTATCGTGTCATTCCATTTTTGTGGGGGTCTCTGACAATATTTCTCCCAGAAGCTTTCACTAAGAACTATTTATACCCTGCTCCCCACCCCTCACAGTAAGGTTTGTCCTTACAGGAAAACAGTTGTGCCTGACTTTTGTAAATTTGGCAGCCTTTATCCTGTCAGATGATGTGACCAGTTTGCACCCAATTTTGGCAGGAAATAAAAAGTAGATACTTTTCTTTATTAAAATAATACCTTTTAAAGGTTCACTGCATTAAAATCACTGAATGGATCTACCTGAAGTTTGGCAGGCTTAAGCCAAACAAACTCCCTTGCCTGTAAATTTCATCCACTTATGTGAAAAGGAGGGGGGAGTTATGACCATTGTTAGATTCCCCAGTACAGTAAACGTGAGGGGGAAAGAGCTTGAAATTTAACAGATCAGAGCTGGACCTGAATAACCAAACAAATTGGAATGAACACAGAGCAGATCCAAAATAGAGTGGGCTGCTTCCAAAGGCTATATAGAAAGAAAGCAAATCTGGTGGTTGGTGCCCCGACCAGCCGACACGCTGCGTGGTTGCATTAATGGCCTTCAATCAATGAGTGTAGTGATCCCTTGAAACAAAGCTTCAGATGCAGTGCAGATGCTGCTAAGGCTGACATCTGCAAAGTGTGTGCTTATACTATTTAACAGCAAATTCTCACAACTTTGGCATTATAGCTTTAAACCTGTCACCGTGCTTCCAGGCTAGTTCTACATCTATAGCATACATTCCTTGATCAAAGAGTGCATGTATTGCATCCAGACACAGTGAATCTTTAATTTGGACATCCTGACAAAGCAGTTTGGACACAATAGACCTTGACATTGCAGCAGCACCAACTGTACAGAGGCACTGAACAATGTCAGATATCACCTTAACATCCCTTCCTACCTGTATGTTAAATCTAGTCCAACATGTGCAACAGTTTAAGCAACAGATGGTAACAACCAACCATTTTTGGACCCACAGACTATTGACAGTATCAAGTTCCTCCAAATCTTTAAAAAAATAAAATTTTAATTTCTCCCATCTATCTCTAAAGTATGTAAATTATGCACATTCTCAAGCAAAAGAGCAGACATTTGGAAAGGAAGAGTAAGAAGTATTGTTCATTTGCATTTTCTAATCCTATAGCAGACGCTTGAACAATTATTTCTGAGGGAGCATGATAATAGCTGGTGTCCACTGAGAACAAAACTCATGTTGATTTTAATGATGCTGGATTGCACCCATCGTTTTACAGCTGGCTATCATCACAAGGAAATGAATCTCTTGTGCATAAAGAACTTCCAAGTAATAAAGTGCTCTCCGCTCATAATTAACCAGTGGAGCCTATTAATTTGATCAAGAAGGGATGAATGGGAAGTGAGGCTGGTTATGGCCACTCTTATGAACCACTTAAGCCTATCACAGAAACTGGTTTAAGGAAATGAAGTGGTGGCACAAACGGTACCACCGTTGTTATTGTGACAGCTAAAGGTAAAGGGACCCCTGACCATTAGGTCCAGTCGGGGACGACTCTGGGGTTGTGGCGCTCATCTCTCTTTAATGGCCAAGGGAGCCAGTGTACAGCTTCCGGGTCATGTGGCCAGCATGACTAGACCGCTTCTTGCGAACCAGAGCAGCATACAAAAATGCTGTTTACCTTCCCGCTGGAGCAGTACCTATTTATCTACTTGCACTTTGACGTGCTTTCGAACTGCTAGGTTGGCAGGAGCTGGGACAGAGCAATGGGAGCTCACCCCGTTGCAGGGATTCAAACCGCTGACATTCTGATCAGCAAGCCCTAGGCTCTGTGGTTTAGACCACAGCGCCACCCACGTCCTATATCGTGACAGCTACTTTGGGGCAAATTCTGTGCCACTTCATTAGTGCTAAGTTCCCGTCTTCTCTGCCCACTGACCATCGTTGATAGGGCTGATGGGTTTTGGAGTAAGGAACAGACAAATTTGTCTGTTTTGGCCCTTTAGGTTTCTCAATTTTTCCAAGAATAAATTCAGTTCACATTTCCACAGCAATTTGCATTTTAAAAAGATCCTTAATGCAAATTTCTCCTAATAAGCATACTTCTGTATGGCTTGACTAATATATACATCAGTGCAAGGAATTTCCCCTAAGGTAATTTATAATTGTGTATTATTCTCACTAACATATGCACCTTTGTGCACAAAATACCCCTAAGATACACATTATTTCTTGCTGGAGAATTGCATGGCAAAATTCAGAGAGGTGTGAATCTCGATGGATAACTATTGGTTCAAGTAGTGAATTTGGTAGCTTCTCATTAAAATGTGGACAGTGCCAAATATCTTCTCAAACCCTAGTTGTAAGCTAGCTCTATTTGTATAATGACAGGTTCCTCCTTAGTCTAGAATCTTGGCAATTCAGACAGAGTTACAGAGTTACCGTGTCTACCGTTGCTTAGAAGTTGTAACTAAAAAGTAGTATTACATCTAAATAACGCAAGTGTGCTCAGTAGGAAGTATCAGATCAACTTTTAGCTTCAAAACAAAGCAGGCAAGTGCTAAGCACTCCTTTTTACTTTCTACAAACTGCACAGATCCAGCTTGTAAGCAGCACAGGGGGCAGGAAACCTGGAGCAACTGCAACTTGGCTTATTTTGGTTACTTTCAGTAGCATTAATGATCCTGGTTCACAGGTTCTAGCTCTGTATATTAATCTGGCTCTCTGCTCTTAATTTCAGCAAAATTAGAAATAGTATCAGATTTCCAGCATGGAGCTATAATGTACCCAAAGGGCTGTAACTTGGAGTTGGTATGTACAGGATGATTCACCATTCTAACTGGTAAGATTTTATTTTTCTGCCCTCCATCTGTTGGTCTCCTTTTAAAATTTGAGTGAGGATCATGCGGTTATGCAAAATGCACTGAGCAATTTCACAGATAAATATGCAATTATGCAAAATGGCAAAAACTCAAAGCCCTATTCTTCAAACAAGGTGGGAGATGTTCTCACTTGATCATAATATTTTCTACTGATAGAATGAACAAAGGCAGGCATGGTACACATTTTCTTCTGATGTCTATCAGCGTGCACTGGAAACATAGATCCTAAGATTCTTAGCCCAGTAGTGCTCCATAAGCTTTCTTGCTGTAGCCAATAAAATAATCCAGAACATACATCCATAATATAAAAATATATAATATAAAAAAGACTTTGTCAATGTCACAGAGCATGCTGGTCACAGTCCAAAGTTAGAGTTAACTCTTAAATAGCAAAAACACAATCTCCACAAACTTGGCTGAGTGTCACATCTAATGAGGCCTTATTCATGGGTCTTCTTCCATGAAATCAATTGTCATGTCTTAAGGTCCCCACCTTCACAGCTGCCTATGTCTCCTCCTCTCCAGGGCTTTTCCCAAGCAAATGGAGACTGTGCCTGTGTGCAACCAATCTCTCCCCTGCCCTTTTCATGCCACTCCTGGTTCTGCGAGACAGTGGAGAGAGGAGCTTGTCACTGCAGGAATGGGAGACTTCCATGACACTTTACTAGCCCAACTCATCTCTGTCTCTTAACCTCCCTCCTCCAACTCTCCAGCTCCAGCTTCTGATTTTTGAATCTCTGCCACAGGCCATCTCACTAAGCCCTGTTAGCCCTTCAGCTTCAGATACCTCTTCTTCCCAGTCTTTCCCCTCTGACCACTCATCTTTGTCCCACCACCAATTCCTGAGTTCTGAGCCTTCTTCACTTGCTGGTTTCCCAGTTGGTTCTTCCCACCATTCTTCTGTGTCCAACCAGTCCATGACAGCCAAGTTCCTGAGCATTAAAACACATCCTGAGCATCTCTGACAGCTCCAGTTCCAATATTCTATTGCCATTTTAAAATCCAATTTGCAAACATCCATAATATAAGAGAAAAGTTGCCAGAGACACCAACAAACTCAAATCCAGCTTGCTTTCAGATTAAACCTCTGAATCACCACAACAATTTATAGCAATTTTATCTAACTCATTGTTCCTGGGGTGTGTTGTTTTTTTTATAGCAGCCAGCACATAGAGGGTCACACTGTGTGTTACAAAGCTATTACTGCCACTCAAAAGAAACTGAACCATTTCTGCCGGGGTGTGCCTGCTTGCTTGTGTTAACTAAGGTTTCAGAGACAGATCTCTTGGATCTCTATGTAAGGACAGGAAAACAGAAAATCCAAGACTTCAGAGGACATCCCTTGGAAGCACAGCTCAATAAAGCAATTTCTTAAGGAAACTGGTCAGATAACCAGCTCTAAAATGCTCTGTTATCAAGTGGGGACACCAATGGGGAAACATGTTTCTAGTTAATTGTAGGTCCCTTCTGAAAGTTGCTACACAACAGTCCTAGTTAAAAAATAAAGTTCCATTCTTTATTGAGTGCATTACATTGGAACCTGGTACAGTGGTATCTCGGATTAAGAACTTGATTTATTCTGGAGGTCCGTTCTTAACCTGAAACTGTTCTTAACCTGAAGCACCACTTTAGCTAATGGGGCCTCCCACTGCTGCTGTGCCGCTGGTGCACAATTTCTGTTCTCATCCTGAAGCAAAGTTCTTAACCCGAGGTACTATTTCTGGGTTAGTGGAGTCTGTAACCTGAAGCGTCTGTAACCCAAGGTACCACTGTATTTGCCTCAGTTCCCCTGAAAGCAAACCTCACAAATTTGCCAAAGGTGTCAATAGTGTCATTTTGCAGTTTAGCCACTCTGCCTGTTGCCATTCTGTTCATGTTGAAGAAAGAGAATGAGATGGTTCATATAATTCTCTTCATGTCTTGAAAGGCATAGAGGGCCCTGCCCCCATTATTATGAACCCTTGACAGCCATTACATCCAATACACATGTGTTGAGTGGCTCCACATCATAGGAGCAAACTCCTAGGGGCCAAGGTCCCTTCCCTCCATTAAAATATTTGCGGGAGCTGCTCCCCAAGTTGATGGGCATTGGCCTTCAAATGGTGTGTACAGGGCTGGATTTAGGTTTGATGAGGCCCTAAGCTACTGAAGGTAATGGGGCCCTCGATATGTCCAAATTGTCTCTGTTTTTTGTGTTGAATATATGCTATATGGTAATTTATGGACCTAATAGGTATCTAAAGCCATATAGAAATGAGCAAACCAGTGATATTTTAGGGAGTAGGCTAGCAGGCGGGGCCCATTACTTGCATCACAGGAGCCTATACAGCAGAAAACTGTATGTTGGTTTTATTTTATTTGTTTTTTTATCTTATATTTTGGAATTGTACATCCAGTTTTTTCCCTTTAATTTTTTTTGGGGGCCCCCAAAGGAGTGGGGCCGTAAGCTATAGCTTGTTTCGCTTATATGTAAATCCTGCACTGGGTGTGTGTACCGTGTCTTGTGATAAATAATGCAGGCAGGAGCTGACCTGGGGCCCCCAATGTTTTATTCAAGTTCTGCACAGAGAATGACTGGGATCCCTCTTTGTGTGCAGAAGCTCTAGTGCAAGGGGGAAACCTTTTTGGATCTGGGAGCTACATGTTTATTGGGCCACCTCCGCCCCCCCACTTGAGTAAGACATTCTCCTATCAGCTTTCCTGTTCATGAATTTTACATCCAGCAAAGGAACAACAGGAAGCCCACTTCAAGCTCCTGAGTTATCCTTTGAAGCCCCTCCCATTCCCACCCCACCCCATTGATGTCAGGCATGGGGCAAGTGTGTGGCTTCCCCCAAACCAGCCTCTTGGTTAAAATGGGGTGATCCAGCAGGCCAGTTTGACCCATGGACTGCAGGTTTCCCACCCTGTTCTAGGGCATACTGTTTGCATTTCTTAGTATAGAAGAAATCGACATCAGTACATGAGTATTATGATGGTGATTTATTCCTGTCCTTCACCCTAGAGTCCCAGGGTGAGTCATAACAATTTAAAATACAGCATTAAAAGCAGTCCAAACTGAATTGCAATATAAGAATAATAATTTATTATTTATACCCCACCCAGCTGGCTGGGTTTCCCCAGCCACTTTGGGCAGCTTCCAACAAAAGATTAAAAATACATTAAAACATCAGACATTAAAAACTTCCCTAAACAGGGCTGCCTTCAGATGTCTTCTAAAAGTCAGGTAGTTGTTTATTTCCTTGACATCTGGTGGGAGGGCGTTCCACAGGGTGGGCACCACTACCAAGAGGGCCATCTGCCTGGTTCCCTGTAACTTTGCTTCTTGCAGTGAGGGAACCACCAGAAGGCCCTTGGTGCTGGACCTCAGTGTCCGGGTTGAACAATGGGGGTGGAGACACTCCTTCAGGTATACAATTACAGGAATAGGGTGGATTGTAAAATCATACATTTCAGATGATTAAGCTAAAGAGGTGCATCTCCAGCATTCAGTGAAAACTGCATCGTGAATGTGCCCGGTGCATCTCTGTGGGGAGGGAATTCCACAACTTAGTGGCTGCCACAGAGAATGCTCCTTCCTGGGCCACCACCGCCACCCTCGAGTTTCTAAGCACAGTGGAGCTCTCAAGAGGACACCCAAAAGAGAAGGAGGTGGTCTTTCAGATAACTGAGGCATAATTCATTTAACACTTTCAACCCTAATATGTGCACCCTGAATTGGAACCCATATGAACTGGTAACCAATGCAGCTGTTTTAAAACAGGGGTTATATGAGAGTTAAATGGAACACCAGGCAGAAGTCTGGCCACTGCATTTGGACCATTGCATGGAGAAAGGTCATTTCAATGCTCCCAGTGGTGTGTGGTGTGTCCTCTTTGAAATTCCCTGTTTGGTTGTGTGTCCTCTAAGTCTTCCATGATACCATAGAAAATAAGCTGTCTCTTTAACCACCCTTGGGGCATCCTCGGGCCCAAGGCACATTTCAGCCATTTGAAACCATGCTTAATCACAGAAATGTTACAGAGAAAACAATTGCTGGTTTTTGTGAAGTTTTCAACAGGAAAATCTTTCCTGTTTGTGAATTTTTACATCCTGACACCTGTTGCTGGTGAAGCAAATATGTTATTCCTTCCCTAATAATCTCTTGGTCTTTATCGGCAGAACCATAGGATGAAGTTCTGTCAACCCAGTAAACACAAAAGCTCCCTCAGAAACAGCCAACCATTGAATTTACTCAGCATCATCTGATAACTCTATGGAACAAGTGATCAATATTAATCAGCCTCACAGTGCCACGGCTAGTGATGGTTAATGGGCTGATAATGCCATCCTTGTAGCCAAAATCCCATCAGGGACCAGACAGCTGGAGCTGAAGGAGAAAACTTATCAGATCTGGCAGTAGACAGTTTTGCAGGCTAAAATTAACCTTGGACAATTCAGAGAAAGGACTAATTGTTTGTGACTGCTAGATTCCTGCTAGTGGCAAAGGTTTATTGTAGCACAGATCTTGTCTGGATACAAAAGCAAGGGGGAGAAGGAGGGGACAAAACCCCAAGGAGAGAAAGAAAAGGATAGCTTAAAATCCCTAAAGGAGCTGGTAGTAAGAGCACAACTAGAGCGCAATATTAAGACAGAGATGGAAAAGCTTATTTTGTGGCTGGTACAATTTGATCCACAAGACTCAAAAATTTAAATACTGCAAATTCATCATGTCCTACATGACTGCTAGCGGGGTCAAAACCTATTGCTGCAGAATATCCATTTGAGAAAAGGCTGACTGTCCACTCTGCTGGTAGCAAGAAGGGATTTACTAGGGGACTAAAGATTCTTAACGCAACTGGGATTGCAGTCAGAGTCATCCCCTTCAGGGCTTATGATAAGGTGTGTGTGTGTGTGTGTGTGTGTGTGTGTGTGTGTGTACAATAACATATATACCTCCCTTAGTTAGCTTTCATTCGTAAGAGTCATATTGATCATCTTTATTCTCTAACTTTGCAACCAATGCTTTTTGAAAGGAACCTTGCCCCAACATTTTCTCAATGCATTATAGCACCACCACAGGACATGCATAAAGAAGAAGAAGAAGAAGAAGAAGAAGAAGAAGAAGAAGAAGAAGAAGAAGAAGAAGAAGAAGGGGAAGAAGTTATGTTACAATCACCCAGACATATTGCCAGATTTCATTACGCAGTGAAGTCAGTCAGTCTTAAGTACTGACCGAATTTGAATATTGATGTTTTAGCAGAGGTAGTCCTCAGCATGCCAGATCCCATGTTGTACAGTTGTTGAAACGCTGTCCAATCTGTTGGACTGCTAAGGCAAATATGGAAACTATACATGGCAAACTATATATGGCAAATAATAATAAAAATATATTTCTTCTCCCTGCTATTCAAGAATGAAACTCTCTGAAGAAATCCTTCTAACTATTATATATTTATCTATCCTGCAGGACTGCATACGGAGGCAGGAGGGGGTCTGCCACCCTCTTCTATTACTTACAATGCTGAACCTATTTAACCTTTGTTGTAGACCTACTGCCTCCAGGAAAAACAAAGACTGTACTAGATCACACTCTTAAGCATAAATAATTTGAGATGATCAATGGCCAAACTGCTAGAGTATATTGGCTTGGCTTCTTTATCATTCATTATTGAATTTACTGCTTGCAATATTCATAAGGCGTACCCAAAAAGTAGGATTGTAGGACTTAATTTGTATCTGCAATGCCTTTTAGTGCGGCCACTTATGCACCACCAAATGTTATCACCAGAAAAGAGGACAAAGAGGAGACATGAAATCTGCTTATGCTAGTTTATATGCAGAGGTACGTGGGTGGCGCTGTGGGTTAAACCACAGAGCCTAGGACTTGCCGATCAGAAGGTCGGCAGTTCGAATCTCCATGACAGGGTGAGCTCCTGTTGCTCGGTCCCTGCTCCTGCCAACCTAGCAGTTCGAAAGCACATCAAAATGCAAGTAGATAAATAGGTACCGCCCTGGCAGGAAGGTAAATGGCATTTCCGTGTGCTGCTCTGGTTCGCCAGAAGCGACTTAGTCATGCTGGCCACATGACCTGGAAGCTGTACGCCGGCTCCCTCGGCCAGTAAAGCAAAATGAGCGCCGCAACCCCAGAGTCGGTCATGACTGGACCTAACGGTCAGGGGTCCCTTTACCTTTACTGATGTAGAAATAATTACTGTAATTTAAACTGCAATGATAATAAATAAATAATAATAATCTCACCATAATGGGAAAGGCAGCTTGTGTTCTGTTGTCTAGGTGCTAACTGTTGAAAGGCTTCAAGGCCTTTGCTCTTCTTTCTTGGACCAGAGAGTTCTTCAAACAGTAGTCTGTCCTCTGATAACCCTTCATATAGAGAACCATCCTCTGTAGCAGGTGAAAAATGACCACCCTAATGACTATTAACACCTCCTTATTAAGTAGACCTGGAGTAAAAGCTGTAAGAAGAAGATGCACTGTAGATTTGGATGAAGTTGGTGTTTGTGGTGTCACAAAGCCTATTCTCTCAGAAGCAATTACTAGCTTCTGTGTAGAAAAGGTATTGTCTCTTATTCCAAAACAACAAAGTGTACAAAAATATCATTAAACCTGTCAGTGGCTCCACACACCCTCATTTATCCACTGATTTCCTTCCACGCCCACCTTGCCAGTTCTTGGTATTATATACCTAGAGATGTAATATGCTGGTGAGCAAACAATTGTTGAAAATGATTGGGTTTTTGCACAGTTCTAATCTTGTAATAGGATAAACTTCGCATAAGAAGAATTTATAATCTTGTTGTTTTGTTGGTGGGGGATGTAAAAGTTAAAGAAACTTTCTTGTTCTGAGTTTTAAATCCGAGCAGCCTGTGACCAAATGTTAATAGTTATGAAAGGATGGAAGAATAGAGCACAAAGATTATGGTTCCCCCCTCCCCCCCAGCCATAAAGATATAGGGGTACTGAGCCTATGAATACAACCAATAAAATCAATTACTGGAGACTCAAAACATGTATGGCAGCAAATCTGTCGCATATTTGCATGTCACACTCAACATAGAGATTGCACCCTCTCACTGCTGCCTGAGGAATTCCTAATCTTTCTATCAGTGTGCAACCAGGGTGGAGATTGTGTGGTTCTCCAGAAACCTCTGATGCGCCACAGCTTCACCAGACCTGAGCTTTGCAAACCAATGATGAATCAAGACAAAATAAAAAAATTCCTTCCAGTAGCACCTTAAAGACCAACTAAGTTAGTTCTTGGTATGAGCTTTTGTGTGCATGCACACTTCTTCAGATAGGTATCTGAAGAAGTGTGCATGCACACGAAAGCTCATACCAAGAACTAACTTAGTTGGTCTTTAAGGTGCTACTGGAAGGAATTTTTTTATTTTGTCTTGACTATGGCAGACCAACATGGCTACCTATCTGTAACTGAATCAATGATGAATCAATCTGTCCATTTTGAAATGTATTGAAGCAAAGTACTCACTTAGAAACTTAAATGTGTGTTGTTGTCTTTTACAAGCCTTCTAGGCTTACTATTGTGCCAGGAGATGTAGGAATGTATTTGCATAAATGAATCTTGCAGCCCCCCCCCCTGCTTCTTACACATTTTTGCTGGTTTTCTTCCTTTAGCTTTTAATTGCTATGTAAACTCTGCTTTCCTTAAAAAATGTTTTGTTTTGCTTTTTAATTATAGCTATGTGCCTTGAGTTCTCCCCTCTGCCTACACCATATCACTGCTTGCATCCATGCTTAGAAGATTTTGATGCCCCATTAATGTTAGGGTTCTTTTTGTAACAGGGTTATGGCATTCTGAAACGCCCCTTGGTGGGTGTATAAGGAGATTTTGGACCTTTGGGTGTTTAAGAAACACACAGGGTGCAGGTTGGAAAGCTGGAGAGGAAAACAATTTTCCCCAACCCCCAAACCTGTGACACACACTCATGAATCACTTTGGTTGCTGCTGCCATTACATTTAAAAACAATAGTAGTTTCCCCTTTAAAAAAGGATTACAAACACAAAGAAGAAAAGAGGAGAAATACTAACAAAGAAAACTTTTTCTCACTGTACTAGGTTTTTAAGAAAGCCACACTGATAAAGCTGCAAAAAAACAGATAAAATCACTTGTGGCGGCTTGGATTAAGGAAAGACCTTGACACTGTTCTTACTAAATTGACCCAATGTGAGAGAAATGCATAGCAGAGTTTAAAAGGTACATCAAACAAATGTCTCTCATCTTGTGGTAATGTTCTAAGCTGCACATCAATAATATGCCCTCATTTTCTCAGCACTATCATGTTAGTGGCATAAAGAGCTAATTAAAGAATGTAATGAAAAGCTTTTCTTGTTGCTGGGTCTGTTTGCTTTTTGCTTCAGATGCAGCTCCACTTAGATATAGCATGCCATCTGAAAAATAAACCTTACAGCAAAAGGTTTCTTAATAGACACTTTATTACAAAAAGACTGAGGAAAATACATTACTAGTAATGGTTTTCTTGGGGCTGCCACTTATGGATATGAGAGTTTCAGCAGGAATCCACTCCTAGGCAAATGAGATGTTCTGTGTACACAAAAGAGTCTTGGAAAAGCAAAGCAAAAGGACTATAGGTGGCTATAGCATGTGCACTCTCAACTGGACATAGGTGGCACTGTGGTCTAAACCACTGAGCCTCTTGGGCTTGCCGATCAGAAGGTTGGTGGTTTGAATCCCCAAGACGGGGTGAGCTCCCGTTGCTTTGTCCCAGCTCCTGCCAGCCTAGCAGTTTGAAAACACACCAGTGCAAGTAGATAAATAGTTACTGCTGCTGCAGGAAGGTAAACAGCGTTTCTGTGCGCTCTGGTTTCCATCACAGTGTCCTGTTGTGCCAGAAGTGATTTAGTCAGGCTGGCCACATGACCTGGAAAGCTGTCTATGGACAAATGCCGTCTCCCTCAGCCTGAAAGCGAGATGAGCGGTGCAACCCCATAGTCGCCTTTGACTGGACTTAACCAGCCTTTACCTTTTTACTCTCCACCAAAACAGATTTATAGTTAATATATTTGATCTACACATACATTCTTTTCATTTAAAAATATTCAATTCTTCTCCCCAGATGATTACTAATATTCTTTAATATCTAAGGCATAGTTTTACTGAGATCCTATTATTTATGACAACAATAAACTAGGTCAAAAGGTAAAAAGGCAAACATTTGCTGCGGCAAAGTTAGCTGTGCAAAAGATTACTAGAAAAAGAGTGAGTCATGCATGAGTGAAAAAAGCTGATGGGATGAGGGTGAATTAAACTTTTTTTAAAAATAAAAACACATCTCATGGGAGATGTACCGCATTACCCTCTTAAAGATCTAGTCAGGTTTTACTGAGAACTAATGAGAACTAAGGTGACCAGCCCAGGGGCAGTTTCATGACTGGGCAGGGATTTGAAATGGTTGCAAGATAGAAAGCAGTGACTCAGCACATGGTAAACCGAGTCACCAGGAGCATGAATGTCCCACTTTTTACACATTTAAAGCAACTTCATTATTAGAGAAAGAGGAGTGTGCTGTGGCAGCTGAATGCAAGATGTTCAAGATAATGTCACCTGCAACTTCATTGGTTTCAGAGAGGCTGTCTTTCTTTAACAAGACAGTCGTTTGCAAATTGACACTTAATTTATCTCACATGACGGGACTTTGTATAAGATCAGGGAGGCCAGTGATCCACTTTATTATGCTGGTTCATGAAAGATACTACACCTTTTTTATTATTATTATTAAATTTTGTCATAAATATATTTCACAAACGTACAAAAGACAAAATGAAAAAGAAAAAAAAGAAAAAGAGAAGAGAAAAAAAAGAAAAGAAAAAGAAAAAGAGAAAAAAAAGAAATACACCAAATACATACAACTTTAAATGACATTTCAATGTCATTTGAAAGATACTACACCAGTGTTCCTTGGCGTGATCTCTCAGTGCAGAAAATCTTCCTTCCTATCCTCTGTCTTTTCCTGCCCCCCCCCCCCTTTTGGACTTGCTACTCCCATGAAAAATTGGTTAAATGCCATGGATGTGATAATTCACTGATTAAATTTAGCCTTGAAGGGAGATGAATTAATGGGGCTTTAATTGAAGTATTCTAAACTATAAAGAATTCTAAAGAAACCCAATCAGCTCCTTTTCACAAGACACCATAATAAGAACAAAAAAAAAGGGAGAGTCATCCCCCTAAATTAATGACCTTTAAGTAGAAAATTAAAAGGACATTCATCTTCTCACAGAAAAATAATCATTGTAGCGCAGAGTTATTGAGCAAAATACAGCAGCTGGTAACTTAATGCCAATAACTGGCATATGAAAGGAAGGCAATTAAAATGATAGTGTGTGTGTGTGTGTGTCATTATTCGCTTCCCCACTGGATTCCACTCTCTCCCACTTACACATGTAGTTTTCCATGTATCTATGGAGTTCCTTCCCACCCGCCCCACTTCCACCAGGGCAATCTCCTTCCACAGAGAGTTGCATTCAATTTCACTCAAACCAGAAATTGCTATATTTCCCACCTTTAGAATGGCAGCGCGTAGGCTTAAGAATCCAAGAAATTGCTTTGCTGCCATGAAATTGAGCCGTTCACCAGAAGCAATGACTTTCTATGAAGGAAGAAGGTGCAGTCATTGTAGAAAACTGCCCTATAAATAATCATGCGATAAGCAAGAGAGAAAAAGAACACCCCCAAGTGTAATTATATATATATATATATATATATATATATATATATATATATAACCTCTATTTATTTTTTTAAAAAGGTAAACAATTATAATGTGTCAAAAATACAATAAATGCTGTAACTGAAAATATATAATACAAACAGATTTTAACCACAGAATAATTGTACCCGAGTCCCTATATGTCACTGGGCTCAGGAGTAGAGTAGCAGGCTGAGGCAGATGAGGATGGGGAACAGGAGGATGACATGGAGAGAACAAAGGCTGGATGGAAGTGGGCAGTTCTGTCTCACAGTATATGGTGGCCACCACCGGGGATATAGGACTCTTATCTCCCCTATTCCCTCCTTGGCAGGGGAGCACAGCAATGGAATCCAGGGAGGCTGTCAGTGAACCATCAAGGATTGGGAAACTGGGGTCAGAAGAGGGCCCACCAACATTCACATTGCTGGGAAGGCACATATTTTCAGATACATTGCATGTCTGCATGTCTGCATGCTCAGCAATCTCACAAGGCATGAAAGTCTTGTGAATGGGCGTACCTTGCCCTGTCTTTAAGAACTTGGTGTGTGGGTGTGCCAACCCATTGGGACAACTGCACTGCTTCTCTACAGTGCTGAACCCCTCACCCTGGTCTTGTCCTCCTTAAACTTGGACTGCTGCTCCTAACACAGCCGACCTCAACTTTCCTGTCATGGAGCCTAGATATAGCAGCTTCTGAAGGCATTACATCTTGCTGAGCCTGTAAGTCTTCCCTCCCTCAATAAAGATCTCTTCCTTATACTCAAGTAAGATCCTCTGTCATCACGGTCTGAGCAGGAGCTCGGACAAAAATAGCTGAAAATATAGGCATTTATGTTCATGTATCCAACTGTCATCCAGCTGTAAACATGACAATCTTTCAGATTATTATGCCCTCAAATAGTCTGCAGTGCCACTGTTGTCAAAGCCAAAGTGACCTAATATTTCACTTTTGAATCCTTTACAATTAGAACAGACAATTGTCCTTATAACTGAGCATCCCCAGCTGTATGCCAGCTCGGAACAGCTGGATGTTGAAGGACAGAGCACCCAGCTGTCAGGTTTTATGGATATGTACTTGGGAAATCTGTTTAGACTGTGTGGAGAGTTGAAACCTATTGGTTTTGACAGAAAAATACTGCTAGTAGGCACTGTGGAGGCAAGCCCAGGGCAAAGTCTGTACGAAGGGACAGTCTGAAATAGAGAAGAGGCAAGTTACAAAGGGGATATGCACTCCTACTAAGAAGTAAACAAATAATTGAATAAGGCCAGCTCCTTTTTAACACAGAGGAGGAGAGCAGAAATCTGAACATGGAGGTTACAACTTGTTACAGTGCAAAAAGTCCAGGGTGGTCAGGTATCTAGGAGAGCAACTGGGCACGTGCCAATGTGCCAATAACTGACTATGCAGAATTGCTTCTGTTTCTTTGGGGAAGGAAAGTAGCCAAGTAATTTGATTATTTAATTAATTGCTGTACTACTTAGTACAGTGGTACCTCGAGTTAAGTACTTAATTCATTCCGGAGGTCCGTTCTTAACCTGAAACTGTTCTTAACCTGAAGCACCACTTTAGCTAATGGGGCCTCCTGCTGCTGCTGTGCCGTCGGAGCATGATTTCTGTTCTCATCCTGAAGCAAAGTTCTTAACCCGAGGTACTATTTCTGGGTTAGCGGAGTCTGTAACCTGAAGCGTCTGTAACCAGAGGTACCACTGTATATTAGAAACATATCTAAGCAGTGTACTGAAGCAGCAACAGACAAACAAAACATTACAAAAATACACCATTACATATAAAAATGTTACACTAACACAAAGTTACTAATATATAAAAATGAATCTTCCCTCGGGCACCTGCCCCCCCAACCTCCGGGTTTTCACCCAGGGCACAAACATACTCTCAGCTCACCCATGAATATATCACAATGAGAAGAGCTCCTGGAAGCAGCAGACATCACCTTAGTCTCTCATTCTAGACTTGCTTTTTCTGGGCAGTCCCAAGGTGGATGGTACTACTCACAGCTGTGTCCCATTCAGCTGCACTCTCATCACCTAGATCCAGGTATGGCAGATTGGTTGAGTTTCACAGGTGGACAAGAGGATGGGAAAGGGGGGGGGGCTCCACTTGTAGCTGTTTCTTCACCCTTTGTCATCTCCTCCTCCTCCAGCTGCTACGAAGTAGCTATGAAGTGCACTGAAACCTCAAGTCTTCATTACTGCAGAGTTTCCCACTAGCGTCTGAGGTTTCATTGTGAAATTCCAAATCCTATTCAGCCTAATTCTATACACCATAAGCAAGACCTAGAAGTGGCTTACAAGTATGAAGTAAATTACAAAATACATAAACGCATATAATTAAAATACACAATAAAACAATCCCACCAAAACAAGTGTGGAATAAAAACAAGCACATTAGAACAGCACAACAATTAGAATTTTTTAAAAAAACAACAACAACAACAATCACAACAATTAAGAGAGGATGTTCAGGTCAGGCGATCAGGGGAATATTTGTCTAAACAAGTGGGTCTTAGAGAGCCGGTGGAATGCCAATACAGATGGGAAGGAGAGCATTCCACAACTTTGAGACCACCAGTGAAAAACCTCCATTGCCTATTTGTATAGTATTATAGTTCCATGTTGTCTGGGTACCAAGCAAGCTTCACCCATGCAGAACATCCTGCCTCAAGAACAGTGAATCACAGTTTACATAAAGCTGCAGATTCTAGCCTTGTGCTAAGAATAATCCAGTTGCTCCCTTTATGTGGATGGCCGCAAATAGCTTTTGCCCTCTGAATATTTTCTAGTCTGCTGGAATCCTCCAAGGCCTGGCTTTCTTCTACTCCACTGAAAATTCAGCAATGAGAAAAATGTCACTAGCAACACGGCGCGCCACCTGGCCTGTGAGGAATGTACTGGGCTTTGACAAGCTATGTCCTCTTTCTGGGTGCTGCTGTGGGAAAAGAAATCACCACACACTTCACCTCACCAAGATATCCATTTTATAAAATGTGGAAGAAGTCCACCACTCCAGCCTCAATCCTTGTTCTTCTGAAATGGGTTCAGCTTCTTTTTGAACCCGTGCTGGCTGACCACAGTAACTGCTAGTATGTAGTTTACCCAATAATGCTGGTTCACATAACCCCCAAAGAGAAATAAAGGTATACAAGAAATACAATTTATTTCACTGTAGTGGTGAGAGGATCCAACTAAACCTTTATTTTACAGGGTTTTAAGAGAGAAAATTCATGTTCAGAAAAATTGAGAATTCAGCTTCAGCATTAAAACAAAAATACTAGAAGTTAGACTCATCCAGTGATACCGATTGACAGCAGGTTCAGGCAATAAAAAAAGGGGAGGAGTGCTTCATATAACACATATAGCACCATCACAAAGCATGATGTTTTAAAAGAACCCCCTCTCCCAATACTAGAATGCTGGCTCACCTAATGAAAATGACTGACATCAGATTAAGGCAAAGAGAGAGAGAAGGACTTTATATAATGCTGCATATAGCATCATCTACGTACATAATTCTAGAAGGTAGGTCCCTGCCTCAAGAGGTTTTCAGTCATGAAAACAGATGCAGCAGAGACAAGAAGAGGATGTGAAGAGAAATTGTCATTGCTAACATTATCCGTTGATTCATATACCAAATTTCCCACAAGAAAGACTGTGCTCAAAGTAGTTCACAGGAAAATCAAAGTCTAAATACAATAAAAATACCCAAAAATACATTAAACATCACTGCATCACAATACTAAAATAATAATAACTGCTCACTCGCTATATACAAATATTTGACTAAACATACTGTTTACTAAAAACTCAAGTCAAAATATCCATAAAGCACCTCTCTTCTGAAGGGTTGGTAGGCGGGACAACACAGGTGAAACGAACCACCACCTGATGGCAACCACAGAGTCTCTCCCCCCTCACACTGGAAGCTGAAGAAAGGCAGGAAGAAAAGCGATTATTTTCAATGCACAAATTAACTTAGCTGCAAGGGGATATGGGGACAGGGTGACGGTGGTATTTATTTATGTATTAAGTTATTTTTATACTGCCTATGGGGGCACAGTCCACCCAAGGCAACTTACATCTCATAAAAACAAACAGGCGCTCTAAAACTAAAAGCAGCAGTGCAGCAAATATTTTAAACACTGGCCAGTAATGCCAAAGGCTTCACAGGAAAGGTGGGTTACGAATGTATAATTAACTTGGTATTTAATAATTCTCCATAATCTGGATTTATGCCTGTCATGGCCCTCATAACTTTGGAGTTCTAAGATAACTCTGAATTCAGCTTCTAAATCCCACACACGTGCACACCATTTGGCAACATGTAAACCCTGATCCCAGCCTTGCTGCTTCATCCTGTTTCTATGCATATAGATTCTCCCCATCCCAACCAACACCCCCTCCCCTTGCCAGTCACATTGGACTCCCACATTGGAGCTCTATATTTATCATGTACTTTTTTGTCCTTGAATTGTGCCTACTTAGGAAAAGTATATCAGTATTAAGGTTGTCAGACTCAGGCAATTGTGCAAATGCAAGAGATTTATTTAAATTTAAAGACAAGTGGATGTTATCCTCGTTGACATTAATGGCCTGGCACAGCTTCATAAATCAGGAAAGAACAAAATGGTGTAATCTGTGTGGAGTGTTTTTGGCTATGGTGGTCCACAGATGATATAGATAGATATATAGATAGATGATAGATGATAGATGATGATAGATAGATGATAGATAGATGATAGATAGATGATAGATGATAGATAGATAGATGATAGATAGATAGATAGATAGATAGATAGATAGATAGATGATAGATAGATGATGATAGATAGCTAGATAGCTAGATAGATATAGATGATAGATAGATAGATTAGATAGATAGATGATAGATAGATAGATAGATAGATAGATAGATAGATAGATAGATGATAGATAGATGATGGATAGATAGATAGATGATAAATAGATGATGATAGATAGATAGATAGATAGATAGATAGATAGATAGATAGATATAGATAGATATAGATAGACAGATAGATAGATAGATGATAGATAGATGATAGATAGATATAGATGATAGATAGATAGATGATAGATACATAGATAGATAGATAGATAGATAGATAGATAGATGATAGATGATAGATAGATAGATAGATAGATGATAAATAGATAGATAGATATTTGAAAGACAGAGTGAAAGAGAGTTGGTGAAAGAAGCAGCCATTACTGGAGCTGCTGCTCTCACAACTGTTTCAAGAGCAAGGACAGAGAAGGGGGTAGGTGGGGTGTTAATAGGAGCTTCAATGTGGCTGGGAGGGGACTGTAGAGTATGGCTTTTATATGGTGATGTGAAGCATGTTTTGGGCCAATCATCACCAGTAACACCACCGGTAGTAGTTCTGTGCCCATGAATCTTTTCATGGGTGCAACTATGGTCTCTGGGGTGGGCATGGCACCTCACACCAGTGGAGAGTGCTCTAACCTAACTTCAACCAACCAGCAGATCTGGGTTAGAATTGCTTTCTAAGACTCCAGTGTACCGATTGTCTTTCTCTGCTCTGGGGCTAAGTGAGATTTTTCCAGGAGATAAATATCTCTAGGTCAATGCAGAGAAAACATTGATTATAACAATCCAGGAATATAACAGAACCACCATGAGATAAATGCCACACAAGTTACTGTATGTCTGCATAAAAACTGTTTTGTTTGTTAGTACTTACATTTGAGAGATGCCTGGATGACATATTTTCATATTATCTAATCTTTCATTTTAGAGAGAAATGGTGAATAGCATTGAATCACATGTGGTGAATTTTTGTAGATCCTTTTTTTGAAGTAGGAGTCAGGCATGTTCTTATAGACCTCCCTATGTTGTGCATTGTGGCTAATGCCTACAATGACATGCACATCGATACACATAGAGCTAGCCCTGAGGGAGTTCAATCCCAGGGTTTAGTAGCTTTTCAAAGGTTAAGTCAGAGACTACCCACATATTTACTGCACAGAAATTTCATTTAGCATAAAGGAGAACAGTTTTTGGTGAGGTCTCCATATCCATCACACTGCTGGAATATCACTTCCAAAACTGCTCCAGGGTTGTAGGGGGTATTTTTTTCAAAGTGCAATGAAAAGTGTTGTAAAATAAATCTTGAAATGATTCACAGTACTGCCTCCAGCAGGCAGGAAAAAGACGACGACAACCACTCCCCTAAAATTACATGATTTTGATCCCTGGAAGAAGTGTGCAATGTTCTGATTTTATCATATCCAATTTTTAGCATCTTCAGAAACAATGCGCAGCACGAATGATTCAGTTCTGCTCCAGGCATCCTTTTGCTTATGCAAACTCCAGCTGAAAGGATGATGAAGCTACTCTATCATAAATTACAGCATGAGCAATTGAAATGGAGGGTCTTCTTCATTGCCCTTTTATTTATTCATTTTGTCCTCTAAGCTGTATTAATCACTCCACTGCGTAATCTTAAACTTGTCTAAGCAGAAATAAGTTCCCTGAGGTCAAGAAGATTTGCTACCAGGTAAGTGTAGGGATGTGGGTGGTGCTGTGGCTCACCCGACGGGGTGAGCTCCTGTTGCTCGGTCCCTGCTCCTGCCAACCTAGCAGTTCAAAAGCACAAAGTGCAAGTAGATAAATAGGTACCACTCTGGCAGGAAGGTAAACGTGTGCTGCTCTGGTTTGCCAGAAGTGGCTTACTCATGCTGGCCACATGACCCAGAATCTGTACGCCAGCTCCCTTGGCCAGTAAAGTGAGATGAGTGCCACAACCCCAGAGTCTTCTGTGACTGGACCTAATGGTCAGGGGTCCCTTTACCTTTAGCTTTAAGTGTGCATAGGATAGGAACCCCGCCTGGTTATTATACTGATACAACAGACACAGAAGTGCATCGCCACTTTCATACCGTTTCCCAATAGAAAGGGCATTTTGAGGAGGAGGGGTGCCAATTGAAATTATGAGTGGTATTAAACTTAATTTGATTTAGAGTAGACTCATTGATATGACTAAACATGTAATTAGGGTCATTAATTGCAACTCAGAGTAAAACCAAATTGGCTATCACCCATTATGTCCTGAACCATTGAAGTTATTGAATGTACAGTATAAATGTTTCATATGGTGATCAGTCACATTTGCCACTGTGATTCTCATTTAACAGAAGTTTCTTTAAAATAACCTCTAAGAACTTAGAATTGCATTGTGAGATAAGAACAGGGTTTGGGGCCCCATGCTCAAAAAATGCTCACAGACAGGGCATGGACATTGCAGCCATCTCTTCTTGCCTGCTATCAGCATTAAATAATTGAAAATGCTACCTCTGAGCGACCTTTTCTCTTCTTTTTTAAATAACTAATTGCCATGGCTAGACCCCTCTTCCTAAAGCACATGTAAGTGTCTATACATCAAGGATAGCAAATGTAGTGCCCTCCACTTGTTGATGGACTCCACAGGATAACTCCCATGGCATTGAACAGTAGCCTCCCATGGCTGCTTTCTGGAAATGGCCCTGGAGGTAGAAGAGGAATCACTGAAGCACTGTTCTTCCAACCCCCACCTCCCTGAGATGCTCCTGAAGGATACCATGGTCAACAATATCAATAGCCACTGGGAGATCAAGGAGAAGAAGCTGTGTCACACTTCCCCTAGTCTCTCTCCCAGTGAATGTCATCAATGGGGGTGACCAAGGCAGTTTCAATGAAGCCAGAATCCTGAAGCCAGACTGGCGTGGATCCAAGTAATGTTGGACTGCAGCACTGATATAGGTAAAACTATCGAATTATCACCATGGGGAAAATTGTGGAGAATTGGAAATTTACGGCTTGTGAAGCGATAAGGGAAAATTTAATAAAGATGTTTTATAGATGGTATTTAACACCAAGCAATATATGTAAAATGTATAAAACAAATTCAAATCTGTGTTGGAGGTGTAACAAAGCACAGGGGACACTCATACATATGTGGTGGACGTGATGAAATCAAAGACTTCTGGGATATAGTGTACGAAGAGTTAAAGAAAATGTTTAAACAAAACTTTGTTAAGAAAACATAAGCTTTTTTACTGGGGATACTAGACACAGATATTGCCAGAGAAAATAAGAAAATATTCCTTTCTGCCCCAGGAGCACTAATTGCCAAAAATTGGAAAAAAAGAAATAACCCCAACAAAAAAAGAGAAATTATTTGGATTATATTGAATTGGCCAGATTGACAGAGGCAATTAGGGGTCAAACCAAGCAAAAATTCCAAAAAGAATGGGTAACATACAGAGAATATCTCAAAAAGCAGTGCCCTCAAATTAATACTTGGACTTGTTTTGCTTAACTTCTGCAAAATAACTTATGGTACTTAAGTTAAAAACAGAAAGAAAAAGGGGTAATAATGAACTAAAAAGGAGACAGTTTACCAAAAACGATAAAAGAACCGTGTTGAGGATGAAGAAAGTCAATTGGAAGAAAAGAAGAACCGAAATATGGTGTGTGTGTGTGTATGTCTATGTATATGTATGTATATGTACACACACACACACACGCACATATATATATATGACTATTTGTTTTGTATAAGTTTTTGTACGTTATCATGTTTTATTTGTACTTTTTGTTTTGTTTTATGTCTTGCTGTTGTTTGTTTCTCTTTTGATTCTGTATTATTATTTTCATGTTCAGTTTGACAAGTGTGTGTGTGTGTATGAGTTGTAAATAAAGTGAATAAAAAAAACAAGTAATGTTGGACTGCAACTCCAATCATCTCTGACCATTCGCTGTTCTTGCTGGGGTTGATGGGTCCAACAACATTGGGGGGGGCAGGTTGGAGAAGCTTGCTTTAAAGAGTTCACATTCAATCACTGTTCATTTGTTGCCTCCTTGTATTTGTGCCGGTCCTTTCTAAAACCCATTATTTCCAGCTCCTGGTGTTTGAATGAATGCTAAACACGTAATTCTTTTTCTAGCGCATAAAGAATCAACTAGCATTTGCTAGCATCTGTAGGCCTTAATTTTTAAAAGGAGACTTTAAAAAATGACCACAAAAGAGCACTCTCTCAAGAACAAGAGTTTGGACTACAAGCAAATGTTTCTCCATCTATCACAATGGTCTAATGTTCTTTGGGGCTAATAAAGCAAAGGGCTGGAGGAAATGTGTGAGCTGACATGTGAGGAGGAATTGGGTTTTGAGGAGCAAGAAACATCAGGTTAAGTGGCCCTGCAAATTATTGTACAGGTAATTAATATGTTTTGCAGGTGCAAGGCAGAGAGACGGGGCAAAACCACATCTGTTTTAATTATTACTGCCAGAACATTAAGCTGTTAATGCAGTTAGGAAGAGAGTGTCTCAGTAAAGACAACAGAAAGAAAAACCATTCTCTTTCGAGAACATGTGCAAACTTACATATATTGTTACACACCTCAATCTCTGAGAGGTGCGAGATTCCAGGGTCCAGGAACTTACCTATGTATCCTTTGGAAATGAGGCACATCGGAGACTGTGGAGTCTTTATGATATATGGTTTATTTATATACCACATGAGCCTATGATGGAGGGGCTCACAACATTACATTCCAAGAGGTTCTTGCTTTTCCCATGGCCACAGTTTTGAGGTGAGCAGAAATCAGCCATGGCCCTCTGTTCCTCGCTCAGCTTGCTGTGTTTAAATGACTGCCACTATTTTCCTCCAGCTAGCTTTCAATCACTTCTCCTCCAGCCCACATCACCCCCAACTTCAATCCTGAGACTCAACTCTGCTTTGTCTCTGCTAACTATCTCTCACCCACCTGCCATTAACCACAGAGTACAGTGGTACCTTGGTTTTCGAACAGCTTAGTTTCCAAACAACTCGGAACCTGTACATTGCAAACCTGGAAGCCAAACGTGCTCCCGAACTTCTGTTTTTACTGTTGTGCAGCTAATCTGAGTCTCCCACATAGTAATTAAGCATTGTTTCCTCCCGCTCCTGCCCTTGTGCCGCTCATTTGCATCTCCTCCCATCGTAATTAAAGCTTTCCGTTTCAGATTGCAGTGTTCTGAGATTATATTTGGTGCTTTTGTTTTTGCTATTTTTTGCATTTTTGTTTGTGTGGCTTTTTCATTTTTGTGACTGGGGCTTGTTTTTCGTTTTATGATTGGTTGGTTGGTTGGTTGGTTGGTTGTGTGGCTGCGGAAATGGATAAAAGCCCCCCCCCCCCATCCAAACAATGACAATCATCAGTGCAGGTAAGAAAAAAATTAATTTTTATTTTTATCATCTACAATACTGTCTTATTTATTTTATAGTACAGAACATAGATTATTGCTTTCATTTTATGGATCAATGGTCTTGTTAGATAGTAAAATTCATGTTAAATTGCTGTTTTAGCCATTGTTTTTAAAAGTCTGGAATGGATTAATCCATTTTGCATTTCTTTCTATGGGAAAGTGAGCCTTGGTTTTAGAACGCTTTGGTTTTGGAACAGACTTTTGGAACGGATTAAATTTGAGAACCAAGGTACCACTGTATATGCTTTTTTAATCAGCCATTATCTCCCTTTTGTTCTCTATAATGGCTCTTCTCCCAGGTGATTTCCTGAACAGGAAAGTGGTTTAGCCTGTATTTCAGCACTTTGCTAAATTCAGCATCTCACAGCCCATTTTAAAACTCCAAACCATGATTAAACTCCAACACCTGCTAGAGTCAGGAATTTAGGGGACTTTCTGGCAGCCAAGAGGTTAGAGGAGTTAAGGTACCCACAAACTCATAAAATGTGTTTTTCCCATGTAAATATGTATGTCATAGTTAAAGCGCTCATTAGTTTAATACAAAAATGAAATGTAACATAAAAAATGTCATTTTATATTATATCTTGTTATACATTTAGAAGATATCCACCCAGACAGTATTTTGCCTATGTAGAGATTCCTGTGTTCTGGGTAGTTTACAGTCCACTGCTCACTCTAAAGTCAGGTTCAGATGCAACGAGAAACCATGGTTTCCTGCTATGAGAATGAGCTGCTGTGAACCTCAGGCTCCTACCCCTCCCTTCTCTCATCCCTGAGAGGAGTTTGAAAGCTTCTGCTTCCCATTTTTAATTAATCATATTTCTTCAAGATGTCAAAACTATGTTTTGTTTAATGGTCAGTGAGAAACCAGGATCTGAAACCATGCAATCCCTCAAACCATGGTGATTTTTCCAGTCCTTCTAAACCGTGGTGGAGGATTAGGTTGCACACAGATGTCATCTTTAGTGGCCATCCTATTCATATAAATGCACTCTTTGAAATGGGTAATGTTCCAGTTCTTCCTGATAGAACGTCCTCAAGAATCATTCTGCGTGGGCACTGATTTTTATCAAAAGAGCCTAACCATTTCCAAGGATGTCAGTTTGTGGGGCAAAGTAAATATTCAGCACCTAAACTGTGTCTGAGGAATGGAAGGAGAATAGAAAAGTTGGCCATGTGTCCTTATACAATACAGCTCAGCAGAAGAAGGGAAGCAACACCTTCTGCTGTGATCATACAGAAGAGTGATGGAGTGTTTCACCTAAAATGTGAGAGGCTTGATTATTGCTTAAATAACAACACTGTGATATTCTGAAACAGATGTTTTCTAGGTCTTCTAATGCAGGCGTTGCCAACATGGTGCCCATGGGCCCATATATGCTTGTAGGGGCCACCCCTGGCATGCATAGAGTCCCTCTCCTGCCTCTCCTCCTGCTGGAATTTGGTTGGAAAGAAGCATTCTATTCTCAATGTGGTGTGTGCTTCATTGTGGTGTGTTTGTGGTGCCCACAATAATTAGTCTGATTTGCAAATGGACCCCCAAGGGTCAGTGATCCTTTCTAGAATGCAAACATCTCCCATTCCTTTTATTTTTCTGAAGCCTTAAGGTGTAATATAAAGCATGAGTCAAAAATGTTATAGCATCTTTTTTTCCATGTGTGTTTTTAAATAGGGCATTGTTGGGTGCAGCATGAAGTCTGATTCTAGAGTGCAGGATAGAAGATGAACATCAGGAAGTATTATTTTTATTCAGTCGACAGGAACAAGTTGTTCAAATGACAACTACAAAAGATTAACATTAGGGGAAAAAACCTTTGTGATTATGTCTCAGTAGGAATTTAAATAAGAACAAAAGCAGAGGGTCAGATAGAAGTCAAGCAATATTTCATGCAAGCACAAAACACAGAACTGGCTTGCCTTATACACACGATAGATGCCATCTACAGGTGGCCATAAGCTAGAATGCCAGGGTGGCAAAGTTTGGTAACCAGGCTTAAAACCTTAAACAAATATGGTTATCCATGGTTGGTGATAACCCCTTTCCCAACTAAGCAGGACATCCCAGGCTGACAGAAGCAAATCACAGCTTCTGTATGCATCCTGGAATGTCCCATTTTTTGGTCTGGCACTCTGGCGTGAGTCCTTGTGCCAGGGCACCTGACCAAAGGATGCTCGCTCTGCATTCCAGCACTCTGGGGCTCGTCGGCAGGATTGCGCCAAAGATCCAACACTCTGGCACTGGACCAAAAAGTGTGCCCCTCCTGACATCCTGATTTGGGAGTGAAAATGTTGGAGGTTATGTTATAATGAGTCAGGTCTTTGGTGCATCTAGTTCAGCACTGGCAGTCAGTGTAGGGTTTCAGACATGTGTCTCTGTACCCTTCTGTCAGGCTTCGGGGAATCTGCTTCCTCCCCCTGTGGCAGTAGATCAAAGAGAGGAATGTCTTACCAGTTAGAAACTTTAATAATCACAGCGAGAGAACAAAGAACACATCTCCTAGAAATGGTGGTGCTCCCAATTAAGGATCACACCCCCTTCCCTCCCTATTAATCTACGTCACTCCTATGTCTTGTAATCTGAGCTTGTACCCTCTATGCTTTCTGTTCTGACACTTTCTGCGCTCTTCTTGACCTTGGGCTGAGCGGAGGAATGCTGTCCAGAGACTGTGAATCTGTTAACCCTCTCTCTCCCAGTGTTTCTTCAGTTAGCTGTTCCCCATCCAGTATTTCCCAGCTTCTGCCTTCTGAATTATGTCCCTCTGCAAACCACTGTTCCAAATCTATACTGTCCTCCTGCTCCTGGGAAGATTCGGGATATGGATACAGAGCATGGGGAGGGGGAGGCTCCCACTATTCCTCCTCAGCACAGTCCCTGACATCTACCTGAGGATGCCAAGGGCTGAACCAGAGATCCTCTGCATGCAAGGCAAATGCTCTACCACAGTGCTATGGATCTCCTCTGTCACTACAATGGGCATGAAATACCAACTGTCCTATGTGAGGGAGCCAAGAATGGGAGGGTAACAAGCAAAGACCCTTCCTGTTGCATGTCTGCCTTCTGAATTAGCTTATTATTGACCCTTGTTCCATGTTTTGAACAACATTGTTTTCCCCAGACAACAGAAAGATGAGATTGTAAGGAGAGTGTGTGTGTGTGTGGATTTAATTTTTTTCCCTGTTCAGGATTTTAAAGTTTTGTTGTCTGACCTTTTCTCATCTTCTATCTCTCCTTTCCTATCTCCCCATCTTCACAAGTACCTTTTCTTTTGTGAATTTAATTTTTAATGAAATTGTTGTATTTTATGAATGCACTGGGCCATGTGGGGACCCTGATCAAACAGCACAATGTGAATCTGATAAATAAATAAAAATCTCTCCAAGCTCCTGCTGGCAAAAAGGAAAATAACCCTTCAATATGCTTTTCTTGGTGAACTATATCGGCTATATAAGCAACATTCATCACAGTTTATGAGTTTGCATTTGCAAGGTAAGGGAAGCAGAGGATTTTTGGTGCAAGGAAAGATACAATAGGTATAAAAGGAGAATTTCTCGAGGCCAAGATCCAAGCTTGGGGCAAGTACTCTTCAATGAGAGAACCCCAGCAGAGATTTAAAATCACAAAATATGCTGCAAAATAAACCATGGAAGTATAGGCTGTTGGACCTTTAAAATATGCCATTCTGAAGCTTCCCAATTCCCCTAGCGCAGTGAAAGACCACACTTTTGGTAAGTTAAAAATGTTTTACTTACAAACTCTACAAAGGTCGGATTCACATGCTTTCCCACACAGCATTGAGAAAAAGTTGCATAGGCAGTAAAACATGGCTTGGCTAATCAACTGAGCTATCCAGGCTACAGTGGTTAAAGTTCCTAAATTATTAGCATAAGAACTCATCAGCTTAATACCTTCCTCTCAAAGTGAGGGGGAGTGACCTAGCTATGCCTGACAGGACAGCATACTCTATGGTCTTAACCCCTTCATGTGTTAATGAGACTTAAGCATGTTGGTTATATGAGGCTGGTTATCCCACAAGGATTTCATACTTTTCTTCATTGGGATGTGAAACCTATATGCAAGTCAAGCAAAATATATTTTATCATTATCGTAAAAAAGAAAAAAAGGAGGAAATCAACTCATGAATTTAATGTATCAGCTATCTGATCTGAGTAGATATAATTAGCACAGCAAAACTACTGAACCTGAGACCTGCATTCAAAACATGTATTCTGTCATTTGGCTACCAATCTGTCCCAAATAGTCTAGCAGGTGGTAGTGATTATATCCCAAGATTTGGTGTCCAGTTCCATGGTGGGAAAGTCAGTTCCCCTCTTCTGATACTGTAGAAGGCGTACAGGGTGTACAGGGGGTTAAGTGAGGTGGAAGACTGACATAGCACATCATTTCCCCCTGCTAGATCACATGATCTATAAATTGTGGTAGCCATGTGAAAAAACCCACAAGGCTCCTCCTACTCCAGGTAGTTGGGCAGAACTGCAGAGCCACCTTTTTGATACCTTCAGCACTGCAGCTTACTGGGATTGGGTAGTGCAGAGGACAGCGAGGTGAAGGCTGTGTGAATCCACCAGATTGCCACTCACCTGCTCTGTCCCTTCCCTGTAAAGGCAAACTCCAGCAATGTCAGTGCTGAAAGGCCATCTTTGCAGCTCTGCACCAACCCCACTATCACTACTGCTTGCACATTTAATAGTTATGTGGAAGAGGGAATTTAAGCAGGTATAGCATGTTATGCATGGACTCTACTTTCACATGGCCACACTACTACAAATGCCTATTAGGCACCATGAAAGCTAAAGAAAGAACCTCTCTCTGTATAGAAATAGCATACCACAAGTTACAGAAAGCTGGGGGGAAAACAATAGGAATAGGTTGTATCACTTCAGCTAAGAACACCTTTGGCCCAATCCTGCAAGGCTTGGAAGCATTCTTATGTTTTAAATAAATGCCAAAGCAGAATAAGAGAAATGGTAGGAATATGATTATTTGGCAATGATACAAGTAAAGGTAAAGGGACCCCTGACCATTAGGTCCAGTTGTGGCTGACTCTGGGGTTGCAGCGCTCGTTTCGCTTTATTGGCCGAGGGAGCTGGCGTACAGCTTCCGGGTCATGTGGCCAGCATGACTAAGCCGCTTCTGGCGAACCAGAGCAGCACACGGAAACGCCGTTTACGTTCCACTAAACACTTCAGACTGCTACATGATGTGCCAAAACTCAAGTTAGGATTTTTCCTTTAAGAAGCAGTCATCCAGTTCTAAAGGAACTTCAAAACTAGTGTATTTCTCCTCTGCCATCCATCTCCCAGTACAAGGTTCTAAGAAGGCATTAGGGATCTTATCATTGATTTCTTTTAATGTCCCAGGTGTTTTAATTAGAACTATCAGGCTTCAGAAGTGCTATTTGAATCCATACAGACTTAAGGCACTGTGCTTTGTTCCATAGCTCTGTTCTTAACCCAAATGAGTGATAAAGAACTTTTCATTTTGAAGCTGAGAATGGGAACGCATTTTCCCACTCTGTCTTTTAAAAGGTTTTTTAAAAAATTAAAATAAAAGAACATGCTGAGTACTAAATCACAGCTTCAGCTTTGGTGCCCAACCTTTGTCACAAAGGAAAGTAACAGTTGAGCTTGTGTTTCGGACAGGTAAGAGCCTTTCACCATGTTCTCAAGTTTGTGAAATACTTTTACAAAAAGTCTGCCTTTTAATTGCTGGTTTCAGTCTTTCATCTGTGAGTAGTCACCTGAAAAGGACAAAATAGATTCTTGCTGAAACTGAATTGCACTTTCAGAAGCTAAACGGAACCAAGGATATCTCAATGAATTAAGATATATAATAATTGCAATGCAAAGCACATGAACTCCAGTTCAATCCATAAATCGCCAAGTGCATGGCAATAGGCCTGTAGGTGTATTCTCAAATGAGAGCTACAATGGTACTGATGTGGGGCATGCCTGCACCATTTTGTGGTTCTGTCTTTCTTTCTGCCCTTTTAGATGTGGCCACCATTTTGTGTTGCGCCATGCCCTCACAGTGGCCATCTTGTGACTTGTGCCCCCATCACTTATTCAAAATTCCCAGTGTGCCCATTGGCCCATAAAGATTGGCAGCCCCTGCCATTAACCATCCAGTGCAGTCCCATGTTAATAGGCCTGTGGGTGCATTTGCAAGTGAGATCCAAATTAGTATGCTAGCCTTCCTTGCCTTTACTAATATCCTAGGGATGAGTAACTCAGAGCACATCCACATATACATTTAAAGCGCATTTCAAGCACTTGGCTTTCCCCCAAAAATCTTCAGAACTGTAGTTGACCTTGTACAATTTCCACACCCTTAACAAACAGCATGCATTTTTTTTGTATAGGGACTAGGATGCTGTGCACCCCACTTGTTCTGTCCTGTCGTCAGTTGGACCCGTCAGTGGTAGCTCCATAGCCCAGAACTCCAGGGCCAACAGAACAGGATCCAGCCCAGTACTAATATACAACAAGTCCATCAGCTTCACGTAGAACAGAAAATCTTGGTGAGGAACTGTGACTTTCCTTAGATATGGGTTCCATTCAAAGACATCGGAAATTAGAGTCAGATACATATATAGTGGAAGGGATAGATGAGGGTCACCATACAGTAGTTATGAAACAGATGTTACCATGGCTATATATTGTAGAATTTTAAACGCCTATGTTTCCCCCAATGGAGCAAATAGCAGCTTAAGGGAGATGGTGCTGGTTGCATTTAGATTGAGCTAACAGCCTAGGAAAAGGAGTTAGGCTCCCCACACAGCACTGTGATACCATTTCTCACTCTCCCGTCTCCCTCTCCCTCCCATTTTCTCTCTCAAAGACACAGATCTTCATGCCTGGTCCTCGGTGGCCCAATTTCTGATCCACTTTCTGCAGCATGCCCTTCAATATGGAACACACACCTTTGGGTATTTATCTTGGTTTAGCCTTCCATATCTTTAAAAATATATGTATTTCCAAATGCTTTTATGTAAAGGAACTACCATGGGCTCATTTTACTGTAGCTTTCTTTTCCCCCTTTTTAAAAAAAATGGTTTAAAATAGAATTTTTGTATGTGATTTTATTGCACTTTATTTTTATATAACCAGGAAGTGTCTAGGAAGGCACTGTAAAAATAAAATTATGGTGATGGCAATTACTTTTTATTATGCATGCTCATCAACAGATGTCTTTTATTTAGAAAATTAGTTTCATTAATGTGTGTATGATGAAGGGAAAATAAAAACCCAGCAAATGGGTGTCTGGCTGTTAATTGACACAATTATGTTATGTTATTTCCCAGTTTGACATTTTTCTATACAAGCCTGTTGATTGGACTTTTTAATTCTCTTAGGAATGTGGGAATTGAATTGAAGTTCTTAAAATCCCACACTCCATTCTATTTAGAGCTTTAGCAGAATCTAACCTGATTAAAACAATGCTTTATACTGTTATAAGACAAATTTCATAAATAAATAAATTTCAGCAGATGCAAACAGGGGATACAATATTTAAAATGCCTTTAATTCAAAGCAATTTCACTTTCAACAGTAACTGTGAGACACTATTCCATGTGAAGCTTCCACTGCAACCACCCACCTCTAAATGACAGCAGTGGGGATTTGCCTAGCAGAAGTTATCAATGCAAGTTGAATTAGCACCGCAGGAGACAGTGCCTGCTCCAAATCTCACAAAATCAATTAAACCCTTCATGTGGACTTCTTCAGTGTGCTTGGGTGGGATGTCTCATTTCCCAGAGGTCTCAGTTTCATGGTCTTAACATATGACTGTCTTTATAACAAGTATGTCGGACAATGGTCTCCTTGTCCCCTTCCTTGGCAGAAAAAATACTCATGAAACAAATAGGATGAAGAAAAGACTCCATTGCCCAATTTCCTTCTAGCAAAACCAAGGAAAAATTGTACAGGTAGGTTCTCTCAAAAAAGGAGATAGAACCAAAGACGTCCAGGCAAAGAATTGACATGATCTCTGTGAGATTTGAATCAACCACAACTTCCTGTATTGCTAATTCAGCCTGAGACAATGACTTCAGTTAGGCAAACCCCAATAAAGCCATTGTTTGCTGATGCAAACTTTAAAATCTGTAGTTCTCAAATACTGGCTAAATGTGGAAATATTGAACTTATACTCTGCTCAGAGACTCCAGAGTACTGTTATGTAGTTGTATGAGTTCCAATGCATGACTGCTCTCTTAAGGAAATTCAGTATAAAAGGATAATCATCAGGTAGACCAGAATAGCCAATGTGGTTCCCTGCAGATGTTGATAAGCTGCAACATCTTGGATCCCTGAATGTTGGATGAGGCTGCTGTGAGTTGGAGTCTAGCAACATCTGCCTACCCTGGTGTAGACTATAAAATGTTTTTTCAATTGCTATAGTGGGTTGTGTGAAGCTAGTAGGAAATTTCACATGGATTCTGATCCCCTTTCACCTTGCTCCATTCAATTGCATGGTATAAGAGAAAATGCTATGGCCACTGGGGAGGGTACTTGCTGTCTTGCCTCAGAGGTACATTGGGAGCTGCCTTACACCAAGTGAGACTATTTGTCCATCTAGTTCAGTATTATCTATTCTGATTGGCATTGGTTTTCCAACCTCTAAGGTATTGTCTGAGAAAATATCCTTATAACGGGATATGCCAGCAATTTATGCTTTCAAACATTTGTAGTCTATCTCTCTGGATGCCTGAGGTGTCAGGTAAAAGGTAAAGGACCCCTGGACGGTTAGGTCCAGTCAAAGGCGATTATGGGGTTGCGGCGCTCATCTCACTTTCAGACTGAGTGAGCCGGTGTTTGTTCACAGACAGCTTTCCAGGTCGTGTGGCCAGCATGACTAAACTGCTTCTGGCACAACAGAACACTGCGATGGAAGCCAGAGCACACGGAAACGCCATTTATCTTCCCACCGCAGAGGTACCTATTTATCTACTTGCACTGGTATGCTTTCGAACTGCTAGGTTGGAAGAAACAGGGACAGAGCAATGGGAGCTCACCCTGTTGCTCTGATTTGAACTGCCAACCTTCCAATCAGCAAGCCCAAGAGGGTCAGTAGTTTAGACTACAGTGCCACCCGAATCCCTTTCCTTTTCCGTTCCTTTTTATCTTGTCAGTCTATATATGAGTTGTATCCAATATACTGCAAATGGAACTCTGCTTGTACAATGGGATTTGCCCTTCCTCTGCATGCCCCCAAAATTTACTTAGGGAAGGGGTTCCCTATGCCCTTGGAACAGATTTTGAGGGTACATGGGGTTCCCAGGACAGAGTAGGAGAAAGTTCTGTTCCACAAGGAGAAATCTATTGTGCTAGAGAAACTGGAATATCACCCAAAATCATATTACTGATTCCCCATCCCTACAACGCTCTTGGACAAATGACTGCAATCCTCCAATGTTTTTTCCAGATTTCATCTCTTTTACACTTGTTCTATAAAAGTCAGCATTCCATATTATCTCCACTGATGTATATGGAGCAAAGGAAACAACTGAAAACATGTTAGGGATAAAATGAGACCCCGCTCCCAACCCACCACACAGACCCTGGAAAAACAACATGTATTAGAATCGTAAGAGCACTTGCTCCTCAGATTCCTGACTTATGTACAACCTGTTGCAGAAAGATCACCTAAATTTATTGCACATGAAAAATTTCGCTTGAGCACTAATCTGTAGACCAAGCAGCCTGAACTGCAACATGGATGTTTACTAGACAGTAGAAGGTCAGTCTCATGAAGAGTAGCTGTTTTTTGGGTAAGGGAGCTATTCCAGGTACCTGGAAAATTCCCACATCCATAGCTGCTGAAAAAAACAGACCTAGAAATGGTGATACGTTTTGGAATGGCTGCCAAAAAGGAATTACAGCTTACTATTGGAAAAAGAAAATCCCCCTCTGATTAGCTATTTCAAGATTTGGGATGGAGTGCTAATGATGAAACCTGCCTATTATATGCAGGCATGAGAAATAGAAATGTATGATATTCAATTTGTTGGGAGATGAACGATCTTTATTACATGCTGGAATGACAAATTTAAAGATTAGCTACATCCATACCATACATTATTCTCCTGGTTTATTACCTCTGTCATTTTAATTATATTTGGTTTTGAATTTAATGATTGATTTGTATCTTTTCTATATTTATCATAAAAAGAAGGGGAGGGGCCCGTCCCCCGCATACGCACACACCACATTCAGTATATCTAGGCTATATTCAATGCTCTTCCTGCATAAAGCATTCCTGAGTATACTTGATTTTGTGTTCTCTACATGGTATGTAGTTGACAGACGTCTAGGAGGAGCAACAATGCAACGTCTCATTGATCATGTCATTAGAGTGTCAGTAACAACACGCTTTGTGGATGAACAACAACAGTGGCAAGCAAGTTGTTCTTCACCATAGGCCTTGCTAATTGTTGCTCTAAGCCACAAAGCAATTTCTAAATGGTATTCATTTTTTAATAGGACATGAGAGATGGGTACGGAACCCAGACATTCCGCGTGCAATTATATCCCTGCAGTTCCTTTGTAACCTGCTGCTGTGTCAGTGGGAACTAACTGAAAGGTAGCTGCTCTTTGTTTCTCTGGTAGTGGTGGTGGTTGAAGTAAATAGGCTACATTTGAATAATACAATACAGTAATGAAATCAAAGCCATGAGAGCTGTTTGTGGACAAGAGCGGCATAATCATGAAATTGCACTACCCAAAAACATTTCCCCAGTCTTTTTTGACTGTCACAAATATGAGCCGGGAGAGGGAAGCAGATGGCAAATTCCCAATTCAGCTGCCAAACAGGGCAGGAAGAGGTGCCAATTACAGAGACAGGTATTTCCCACTTGCTAATTCATCCCTGAGCGACAAGACAATAAAAAGTGAAACTGGAGAAGAGCAAAGAGCACTAATTGACCAGAAGGTGTTTTGAGACAGTGGGCTGTGGTTCTGAAAGAAACTTTAAAACTTAGGATTATCATTGGCTAGCCCAGAGCTGAAGTAAATCCTTTAACAGTGCAATCCTATACATATCTACTCAAAATAAAGTCCTATTTAGGATTGAAGAATAAATTGATTTATTGTGCATTTGGTACCGCAAGCATGGTGCTTATTGACTCTTTTGTCTTTTCACAGGTGAATGGGTTTTTTAAATTTGCATTTTATTATGAGCAGAGCCACAACATTCTCTTCATATTTTGGTGTAGTCACAAGCCAATACCATAATAGTCAGTCCGCACATTATCCGCAGAATAGGTAAAAGGGGACAGACTAGGGAAAAGAGGCTGGCTACCATCAAGTTTGCCTGGGAAATAATCATTTATGGGTGGGCCTACCTAAATCACGCTTTTTGAAACAATGTGTGAATCAAAACACAGCCATCCTTTCAAATTCGCACTTCTCTGAATTTTGCAATGCAGTTCTCCAGCCAAGTTACATGTACAAAAGAAGTCATGAGGAGAAGAAGAAGAAGAGTTTGGATTTGATATCCCGCTTTATCACTACCCGAAGGAGTCTCAAAGTGGCTAACATTCTCCTTTCCCTTCCTCCCCCACAACAAACACTCTGTGAGGTGAGTGAGGCTGAGAAACTTCAGAGAAGTGTGACTGGCCCAAGGTCACCCAGCAGCTGCATGTGGAGGAGCGGGGACGCGAACCCGGTTCCCCAGATTACGAGACTACCGCTCCTAACCACTACACCACACTGGCTCCACACACCATGAGGTGGAGTGTGCGTGAGAATCTTGGCTGTGAGTGCTGAAAGACCTGCTCCCTGAAGGTTTCTTCCCTATCTAGTCTGGGAGGGTGGGGCCCTGACTGACTCCAGCTACAAAAAGCTGAGGCTGCTGAAGTGGACAGAGGCCACCTTGGCTGCCTCTTAGTGCAAGGCCAGGTTATCCAGCCTGAGCTTCCAGCAGCCACCATGAACAACCATTGGAAGGGCTGGCAGTAACAATAACAGGAGCAGGTAGATCCTATGCTTATGATAATATGTTATTCTCTTGTTAATTATGTATTTTTAAATGTGCATTTTATATTTTGCTTCCATTAGTAATGTTTTCTTCGGAAATTTGTTCACTTTGCTGCATTAAATGTGCATTCTGTAGTTGACCTCCTTTGTAATGTTTTATTTTGAAATCTTTAAGATAATATTTTAGTTTCCTGTTAATTGTGTTGCTTTGAATGTATACTTTATATTTGACTTACTTCAGCAATGCTTTATTCTGGGTTGCTTGATTTGATATTTTAATGTGGGTTGTAAACCACTTTTAGATTCCCCTTAAAAATATAAAGCGGTATGGAAATGAACATAATAATAATGCACACATGAATGAAAATGACAAAAATGCATTATATTAGGGGAAATTGCTTTGAAAAAAATGTGTATGCTAGACAAAATTGCGTATTAGGATAAATTCACGTAAGAATTTTAATGAGGACTTCAAAATAATAATCTGCAAACTGATGTGGAAATGTGGAGAGCTGAACTTAAAATTTTAAAAAATGAGAAGCAAAGAAAAACCTACATTGACATATTTGCCCATCCCTAAAAGGCATGGGGAGGGATGCGGGTGGTGTTGTGGGTTAAACCACAGAGCCTAGGACTTGCTGATCAGAAGGTCGACGGTTCGAATCCCCGTGATGGGGTGAGCTCCCATTGCTTGGTCCCTGCTCCTGCCAACCTAGCAGTTCGAAAGCACGTCAAAGTGCAAGTAGATAAATAGGTACCGCTCCAGCGGGAAGGTAAACGGCATTTCCGTGCGCTGCTCTGGTTCGCCAGAAGCAGCTTAGTCATGCTGGCCACATGACCCGGAAGCTGCACACTGGCTCTCTCAGGCAATAAAGTGAGATGAGCGCCGCAACCCCAGAGTTGGCCGCAACTGGACCTAACGGTCAGAGGTCCCTTTACCTAAAAGGCATGGGACAGTTTTTATCCTTTTTTTGTGCCAACTTCAGGGCTGTAGCAGCTGAGGAGCTTAAAGATTGGGCTTATTTGGGGATTCACCGGGTTTTGGATTCCATGGTTCTAAAGCCACACACATGGACCATATTTTGACGCTTTCTGACTGCACTATCTTACCAAGTGCTTGGGCACAGGTCAGCCTCCGCTGCACTGGAGACTCCCATCAATTACACTCCTCTTGATGTGCTCCCCTAAGCCTCCCATCCAGCTATCAACATGGAGGGAGAGAAGATTTCACCCTTAGTAATCTTAACATGAGTAATCTTAGCTTGACTTCTTCCACATCATGGAAGAAGTAGCTGGTAGTAGAGAAGTTATCTAATAACCTCTTAATTACAGAAGAAAGTAAAATAATTCCTAATGATATAAAATGCATACATATATATATATACATATATATATATATATATGGGGGAATAAAGACTACTCCAATATTTGCTCTTATCAGTGTGATTCCTCATTATTTACAACCCTTATTCTTAAACATGAGGTTATTATTCTGTCAAAGATCTGCCTCTTTTTGACTTCTCCCTAGCCTAACTATATTCAATAAGGAATCTAAAAGACTACATGAGGGAGAAATGCCTCACACAGGATCAAACAATTATTTCAGAAAGGTTTTTATCCTCTTATTACTTTGCAGGGATTTTTTTTCCAGTTGACTGGATAAAAGTCAGTGGTGCAGCATATTAATGAAAATGTAGGAGTGGATGGGGTGGGGGAGAGAGAGAGAGAACTTAAAAATATTTCTCCTCAAAGCTAGGGTAGAAAAAATAAATGTTCAACAGAAGAGGGTCCCAGAGTGGTTTATATATTAATAATTTAAAAAGTCCCTAGGCTTACAATGTCAAAGACTCAAACCAGAAGGAAAAAGGAGAAGGGAAAGCAGAACTTAAATTTATGAACCTGTTAGAAAGATTAGCTTGGATAGAAACAGTTCAGGAAGAGGAGGAGCCAGAAAGAGCTGATCTCTCAGCTCTTTCTGGCTCCTCCTCTTTCCCATCTTTCCCCACTGCTGCAAGATGATGTAAGATGATGTAGAGGTCAATTACTGCATATCCTACTCCTATCAGGTCCTATAGTTCTAGACCAGATCACCGTCCATTGGGTTATGGCTTTTCAGATCACTGTTGAGGGGTAGGAACACAGGCATATACTGGCAACTTTGTGCTGGCAGACTGATTCGTTAATTATTACATTTTGTTCCTGCCTTTCCTTCCAAGAAGCTCAAAGTAGAATATATGATTCTGCAATCAACTTTGTCCTCAGAGCAACCGGGTGTGGCAGGTTAGGCTGAGGGACAGGAAGAACAGAAGAGGAGCCTGATGGATCAGTCAAAGGTCCACTGAGGTGCTTATGGGAAGCCTGCAAGCAGCACATGGGTGCAAAGGCATGCTCCTCACTTGTCATTCTCACTAGTATCCAGACACACATTGACAGAAGAGGTAGCACATAGCCATCATGGCTAGTAGCCATTGAAAACCTTGTCTTCCATCAAGTTGTCTAATCCTGTTTCAACGTCTTCCAAGTTGGTAGCCTTCACTGCATCTTTTTGGAGCAAATTGCATCATTTAACTGGACACTTTCTTTTGTCTGTCCTGAATCTCCCAACATTCAGCTTCTTTGCATGGTCCTGGGTTCTAGTATTGTTGTGGGGTAGGGGATTTATCTCCGCCCACCTTCTCCAAACCATTTACAAATATCTCATCTACCTTGATAGCTCAGGCGGTAGAGCATGAGACTCATAATCTTAGAGTTGTGGGTGGGAAAAATATTCCTGCATTGCAAGGGGGTTGAACTAGAAGATCCTTTTAGCCCCTTCCAATTCAATGATTCTGTGGCCCTCCTTACCCACCCTTTTTCGAAACTCAAAAGCCTCTAATGTTGCAACCTTTTCTGATAGGAAACTTGCTCCTGGCCCTTGATCATTTTGCTTTCCCTTTTTTCCAGATCTGCAATATTCTTTGTGAAATGAGATTACAGGCCAAAGGTCACCTAGTGAGGTTAACCTGAAAGAGGATTTGAACCCTTGTCTCCCAGGTCTTAGCCCAGGACTCTAGCTTCAATATCACCCTGCCGATCATTGGCTTTTATGGTTTTGTGGAGGCTAATAAGCATTTCAAATTGTTTGTGGCACCAAAGCAGCAATATCGCATAATGAACCACATCTGGGAGATAGTGTCTGTTTAGCTGGACCAACCTGTAAGCCATGTTGTGATATTCCGGTTTGCTTCACTCAATGACATATCAGTGGTGTCATGATACTGTTTATTTACTGGCTTGCTGGCTTATAGGAACAAACCTTAAAAATTTCTGGGACTGGGCCAGAGTGATAAAATTCACAGCTATAAATAAAAGTGAAGGCGAAACATTGAGATTTTGGGAACCTAGTGATAACTGACAGATCCAGTCTTAGCTGGTTCATGTTAAACCACTGAGGGTGCATTTTTACCCTAAGTCCAAAACACACTTTGCTTTAAGATTCTTACTGCCGCTCAGACTAATCCCTAGAAGCTCAGAGAAAGATCAGCACTAGCATTTCTTACAGTAGTCAAATAAAATATTTTATTCCAAAGCTTATTTTCAAAATACAGGATGCCCAAACCCCGAGACTGCTTCTGATATCTTCTGCTACTGTTTTGAAAGATGCTTAGAGAAGAGGAACTCAGGAACTGGAAGCTGGAAACAGACAGGCAGTAGAAATCGGCTTCAAAAATTGCCATGAGAGAAACGTTCTTCTGACATTTCCTGTGCTGCATTAGATGCAATTTGTGCTAATGAGAATGAAAAACAATTCTGAGCTGAGAGAACACACAGTCCCCTTGTCAAATATAATTTCTAACAAAGTGTATACAGTTTTCAAGGCAATCTCACCAGGGAAGGTTTACTGCAGACAGAGGAACTTGAGGGAATATCTTTAGAATTCAAGCTGAAAGTTGCTCTGGAGGTGACAGATTGCCAGCAGGGAGCAGGAGAGCGAGAAGGGACTGTAACCAATCTTAAAGTATGAGGAATGGGATTTGAAAACCACTCCAGTGCTGCATTTATGGTGGTCTTGTATAGCTGGCGTGGCTGCACATGTATCACCAAAAGAAGAGGACAAAATGACTTGCATAAAAATTGCACATGTTAATTTATAGAGTGAGATGCAAACAGAGGATTCCTTCAAATAAAGTACTGTGACCTGGAAAATGGGCCTATCTACTGATACTGTAATGATTGCAAGGTCTGTTTAAAAGAGGGAGAGAGAGCACTTTGATGAATGGGTCTCTTTCTTGGCATGTCTCCATAATCCAAAGCAACTTTTACTGACAATACTGGCTTGGCAGATGTCTTGGCTCCATGAAATATGCCATCTTATTTCCCATATGAGTGATAGGCAGTTGGCAGCTTGGGAGTCAAATCTGCTGTTAAGAGCTTCTAACTTCTAACTTGTGTGTGGCTAGGGGTCTAGGGTCATGATTCTTGCTTAGCTTGTGTGAGGACTCCAGTTAAACAGTGGTCTGACTTGGTGTGTGGCAGCTTCTTACATGCTTTTTCATAACTGCCACTTTTAGCAGGCACCTCAGACACTTCCTCCCATGCATGGTGCCATTGTGGATTTAAGAGCACCTGCTGATGGTTTGGTATATAAGGACCATATCTCCCACATACATCTGCTGAGACACTGAGATATTTCACTGATTCACTTCTTAGAGTTCCACCACCATTTGAGATCATGCAGCAGGCAACAAATAAGAGAACCAGTGGCAGAGTTTCATGCTCCGGCACTGGGGGAGGGGTGGAGAGCAGGTGGGGGCAGGGCTGGCACATGTCCTGGGGGAATGGTGTGCTGCCCCCAGGGGCGTGGTATGCATCCTGGGGGTGTGGTGTGCATCCTGGGGGCATGGCTTGCCGCTTGCAGGGGCATGGCACCCAGTGTGGGCAGGGGGGCCCAGACATGATGGCACCCCACTGGGATTGCGCTGCTGGCGACGGTACACTCCCCCCATACTCATCTTCCTCCGCCAGTGGAGAGAACTGCTCAGTTTTGGACCCAGTTATGGAAGAATCTGCCTAAAAACGCCTGCCTAACACATTCTCCCTTAGGTGTCAGATGAAGACATTTTTATTTTGTTCAACATCTTGTTGCTTTGAACTTTAGTGGAAGGATGGTACATCTAAAGCTCTTCTAAAATTAATTTAATTGAGTTAGTGTATATTTTGTTCATTGTGCTTTTTGTTTGTTTGTTTATAATTGCATTTGTAAACCACTCTGAAACTGATATCATGAAGGGTGATATAAAAATAAAATCCAGCAATAATAAAATTACATAAAGCTGAACTGAAACCCAAAATAAACTTTTTACCAAGACACCATAATACAAAGGAAGGCGGATATCCCTTTTGAGTTTATTTAGCAAGCTTTTAATTGGTGAGCTGAGCTAACCCCTTAGACAATTCAGTATAATAACACATGCCACAGGTCATTTTTTGGAATCGGCTACTTCCAGCAGGCTTGTCCTGTGAACTCTGTTTTCTTGCTGGGTAAATTAATTATGTGATTGCCTGCTTGAAATTAACATACTCCTAACCCTTTTCACATGATGAGATCCAACAGTCCCCCATGACTGGCAAAATCTGATTCTAAATGAGGCGCCTGGAGAAATAATTGCTTCCCTTTGGTGTTCAATGGGACTAGCAGTATTTCACTCACTTGTTGTGGAATGTTGCCTTGTCATAGGTATGTGCTGGGCTTAATTAAATAAACCACCAAGGGCGTATGAAGTGAATTTTCAATATAGGCACTTAAAGCCAAATTAAAGGGCATATTTTATATGCCTAACATATTAAACAAAAGAAGGAGAACTGATGGTGTTCAGGAGGAGGTTGTTCTGTGGTCTGGCTGTCTGTAGGCCATGCTTCCTGCCTGCCATCACTGAGCAATGTATGAAGAGTAGGACAGCATCTGTGTGTTTGCTGCTGCTAAGCAGTGACCAAGCAGTTAAAAGAGGCCCTAGTTCTCACAGTGTAGATCTGGGGTGGTCAAAGTGGTGCCTCCAGGTGTTGTTGTGCTTCAGCTCCCATCCCTTCAGTCTGCATGGCCAATGGTCAAGGATGGTGGGAGCTGTAGTCCAGCAATATCTGGAGGGCACCATGTTGGCTAACCCTGGGATTGGTTCTTCAGGACTGTGCCTATAAACTTAGAGGAGCCTATCTCAGATATCCCAGGGTAAATGAAGCATTTAGCTTACACTGGCCAGTGTAGCCTTTGTAGAGATGCAGCTTAGCAGAACTTGCACTGATGAAAGAGTCCAGCAGGGCTTTCCTTCCTTTCTTCTTCTTCTGCTCAGTAATGGTGGACATGAAGCACAGCATTCAACCCCACATTGGCCACAGGAGGCAATGGGAGGATATGCCTGCAAGACAGATCATTGTAGAACATGCCTGTGACCCAGAATAATGCACAAATAAACCTACTGAAGCTACTGAAACAAGGCAGGAGCCTTGCCTGAACTTGCAGTGAAGGGAAAGGAACTGAAATGGTCTGTTTCAGAAGGCCACAAACACACAAGCTTTCTGCTCTTCACAACTTTTCCAAGGGGACTGAAAGCAAGGCAAGTAGAACTGTATGTCTGATTCCCCAAGCAAATCTTTCTCCACTCCTTGAACTCTAGAAGTGGGTTGGAGGTGAGTTACAATGGAAGGAGGAAAACCACTGTAGTACATCTGTTGCACTGAGCCTTACATGACAAGGGCCTACTGTGTCCCGTCCCCCCCTAAACTTATTAACATAATTTCAGGACAAAACAATCATGCAGAGCAACAACTGGTCAAACAATAAAATAACACTACAACTTTTCTTATAAACGGACTGTATCATATAACATCCCCACAAACTTTTTGTGAACCAATCAGAATGAATGCTCATATACACAGATTCTCTGGAAGTGATCCTTAACAGTGCTGAGTTGCCAGCACCAAGAATGACAGATCGTGTTACTGACACTATGAGTGCTACCCAGCATCTTAACCTTAGTCCTCACACTGCCTATGACACTGTTCGCAATTAGTCTTTCCAAATTACTGAAAGGTTTTTGTTTTGTTTTGTTGCTGAATTTCTTTTTCTACTATAAGAAATGAAATCACTGTACACCACACAACATGATTCTGGTTTGCTTGTCTGTACATTTTTGTGTCCCAGCTGTCTTCCAAAGCTTTTTGTACCAGCAGTGCATGGACAATGTTGAGTTTATCAAGTTTTGTGTTATAAACAAATCTAGCCAACCAACTGCCTTCTGTTCCCTCAAACATTCTCACTTGTTGCCTCCTATGCAAGGAACTCGTTCCCTGAAAATGCCATCTTCTCCCTTCCATCAATTTCTTCCTCAAAATCCACTTCCCCTGAATGAGATTTTTGGATTATCCTTTTAATTTTAATTTCCATTTGTAAGCCAACTTCAATTACTGGTGAATTTACATTTACATTTTTTCTCCCCCCACCCCCTTTCTTAAATTTATTTCCTGTTCTTCCCAACAAAGGAGCCTAAGATGGCATTTATACAGCACCTTTCATCCAATGAGCTCAAAGCAAATATGGTTTTCTCACGTGGTGACGTACATTGTGAACATGGTGAGGTACATACACTGAGAAACAGGGAGTGGCTCTAATTTACCCAATGAGCTTTCTAGATAACTGGAGAATCAAACCAAGTTTCCTGGTCTTTATGTGACACCCAAAGCAACATGCCTCTAGATGTTGTGGACTACAATTCTCATCAGGCCTGGACAATAGGACCAAGGGTCACATTGGCTCTCAAGTCTGTGTAGCTGCATTTGCCAACATTCTTCAAGCTCTGCCCTTCTTGCTGTCCATTTTAAATTATAAAATACTTTGAAGCATGGCTTCTTTAAGAACTCTTGGACATCCAATGAAGCTGAGTATAGGATTCACTCCCACAAGAAGTAGCGGTGCCCACCAACTTGTATGCCTTCAAAAGAGGAGTAGACAAATTCATGGACAATAAGCCTATCAATGTCTATTAGCAATGACGACTGTATTCTACTTCCACTGCAAGAGGTACTATGCTTCTGAATACCCATTGCTGGAAAATGTAGAAAGGGAGTGTGCTTTGTTACCCCTATCTTGCTTGCACACTTCCTTTGGACTGGCCACTATGAGAACAGGATGATGGAACAGATGGACTATTGGCCTGATCCAGCACACTCTCCTCATGCTCTGTGTTTTCTGTTTCTGTAAAGAAATCACCAGAGCAAGTCTTAAAGTTGTGGTCATGAGCTGATAAACATCCACGTGTGGACCAACACTGTGTGTGTGTAAAAAATAATAGGTGCATTTATGCTCCATAGTCTATCCATGCAATAGTCTTCAGTATAATCTGATTGCACACACCACCCTTACACTGAGCACATCAAGTAGATTTAATAAATAAATACTGGCTTCTAAAGGTAAACCACAGAGGGAGCTAGTTGTGGAGCATTTGAAGAAAGCAGGACCTGTGTGTGGATCAGCCACATTTGTGGCTAAAATGAAAAGGAATGTGGGGAATGTGGGGAATGAGGACTCAGTCTTCTACCTAAAAGTTTGGAAAGTACTTTCCTCAAACAGGCAGGTTTTTAACAACCTCCTAAAAGACCTGGCTTGAGAAAAGATGCACAAAATCTGAGCTGACAAGTCATCTCAGCCACCTGGGAAGCCCCGCGGCAGCCCCCAAGCCAACAGCATGATTGCCTGTGGAACTGCCAATAGATCCAGATGGTTGCACTGAAAGAAGAGCTATGTGATGACAAGCTTTGAAACAAAAGAGTTATCCAGGGCCAGTTTCTGGAGCACGGCTGCTGACAGCTACGCCTGAGACAGAAATGAAGAAAAACAAAGCACAGCGTCTTCCTGAAGGCAGACACTTTGTTTACATTACTGTCCATTACACCACACTTGGGCTTCATTACTGAACAGGTCAAAAGTTGCCTGTGGAAAGCCAGCCATACCACATGGATGTTGGCCAGGGAGGCCTAGGTTCAAATCCCACTCAACGGGTGGCTTTGAGCAAATCATCGTATCTTGTGTACTGTCAGTGTATTTCCTTTTACTTCTGCAGCTGAGGCAGTGAATGGGCTAAACCAATGTATGGCCAGATGGGAGAAGATGAACTGAAACTAGGCAAGACTGAGGTGCTGTTAGTGTGGAACCGGATTACCAAATAGGCAGAGTAGGCACTGGCCTATAGGCCCCATGCCTTTTAGATAAAAATAAAATCTGTTAGTTTTGTGTAACAAAATTGGTTTAGTAAAATTGTTGGTTGGTAAAAACTGCTCAGTGACCCCCACGGACTGCTCGGTTAGCTCCCGCGTGCTAATGGAAGCTCCTGCAGCCAGTGGAAAGCTGTGCACACCTCCTCCATATGCCAGAAAAAGCTCCAGAAATAGCGTTTGCGCGTGTGTGTGTGCGCGTGCACACTCTGGCCCACTGTGGCATCTGCGGGACCATGAACCAGCCCAAGCCACAAAAACTTTGCCGACCCCTGGTTTATTCCGGCACTGTGTTAGTGGGTAACCCTAGACCAGATGGGTAGGGTGTGGTTTACTCTGGATGAAGGAGAAGTCGGATATCCTTTGGGATCTGTTGCTGTTGCTTGAGGCCCAAGTAGCTTCGGTGGCTTTAAGGACTGTGTATGCATGTCAATACACACCCCTTCTCATATGGCCTGAAAGCGAGATGAGCGGTGCAACCCCATAGTCACCTTTGACTGGACTTGAGAGTATGGGCAGTCAGGGGCATGGTTCTCCAGTAAAACACCACACTTAACTCAGCATGGTTCTTTGAGATCTATTTCACAGTGTGTATTCCCGTCTATCCACTGGGCAGATACAGCATATCTTTGGCAGATAGAACTTATTGTTGTGCAATAGGCAGCCACTTTGGGACAGGGCAACTTACGCCATCTCAAACTGCTACAGGAATGAGATAAGTGACATTTGCCAGGCCTCCCCCTTAGTTATACAACCCTGTCTTCTCTCACAGATGATCATTCTAGCTGTAAAGGATTTATGTGGCTTGTACACACTGACCTTTTTATTTTTTTTTTTTTTTAGTGACCTACATAGCAACTTCCCACCGGTTTCACATCAAAAGATCAATCACGTCTGAGGATTCTGGTAATGTAGCAGAGAACCAGGAGCTGGGCTTCAAGGACTTGGGTACACACTGTATTTCGATGTAACGCAAATAGTTGAGTGTTAAAATAAATATAAATCTCATTAAATTAAATTAAATAACACTGACACTCTCAAGCACCAGAAAAGGATGAAGAACAACGAACAATAAATATTTAGATGGGATGTTTTGGGAAAGGAAAAATAATGAGAATGCCAGGGTTTTTAAAAGCTAAACCAGAATCTAAATCAAAGCTTAGTAAGCAAGGCTTTTTTTAAAAAGGTGTTTAAAGACGTTTAAACTCACACTGTAGCACCCTGCTTGTGGTTAACGCTTAGCTGGAATGAAATATTCAACGCAGCAATAGAGAAATTAAAATAATAATTTATTTGTCAGACAAATAAATGAGAGGCACAGTGGTATATGGTTACCAAGCTCTGGCCTGGCCTCCTGCCGTTATGGCCAGCACTTATATTTCCTTAATCCAGCCCCCTTGCTCCTCCTGTGGCTGCCTCTGTCCAATCAGCCTGGTTGAAATTCCTATTGGCTGTTTGCTAGAACCAATCACAAAAGATACACCCATTTCCTCTTGTCCTTTTATGGGAAACAAAAAGATATATATTCTTCTATCTATAAATGACAAATAAGTAGTAATATATCTTACATGTGTCTCAACAAGGAACCTTAATTACCAGCTCACCTCGCCCTATTGCCCTCCAAAACAAATGGTTTAATCTTAAATTTTTATCTTAAACAGATGTCAAGGATCTTGAGTTCACATCATCATTGAAAGATCTCCTTCTCTTGAAGGTCTTTTAAACAAAGGCCTGACAACCATATGTGTGCTCTAATGATGTTTCCTGCTTGGCAGGGGGGGCTGGGCTGGTGGCTGATGGCCCCTGTGATCTCTTCCAACTATATGAAATAAGAATCTAGCATAAGGATTTAACATTTCTTAGCTTCTAATTCCTTTGCATAATTACATTTAAGCCAATATATTTAATACACAACATAGATAGCTTTTTAGAAGAATAAACCTTTTCAAAGTAAAAAAAGAAGGAACAGTTTCCAGCCTCAAAATAAGATAGAAAGAAAACCTCTTCTCCAGCCAAGCCAGTTGCCTTTTTCACTGCTCTTGACCTTTCAACCTTAGGAAAATATGGCTCAAGTTTAATGGGAGGCACATGGTTTTATTTTACTATTTACCTACTCTTAATTATGTTTTTCTCTTTTTTTCTCTTCTGTAATATGTAGGGTCAGTGTAACCTTGGCTGTCAGCCTGTAATTCCCTTTGACTTTGAGAATTGTTTTCTGCTATAAATCAGGGGGCCCCCTTGTCTAGGAGGAAAAACATTGCCAAGGTTCTTAGGCAGCTGCTCTTCTGCCTGGCATGAAACATTTGAAGATCTTTAAGCTCATTTTAAGATACAGGCCCTGATCAAAATATAAGCTTGATAAAAATGCAGGCTTATGATTAGATGCCTCAACACCCCAATCCTATGCCTGTTTATTTTTAACTAATTCTCACCAAGTTCAGGAAACATGCATAAGTTTGCAGCCTTAGCTGACATAACAATTGCCTATAGCTAGCAGCAGCTGGTGCAGTGGGGTAGGAGGGATTCTGCTAGTGCATGGGTCAGCAACCTAAGGCCCACGGGCTGGATCAGGCCCAATTGCCTTCTAACTCCGGCCTGAAGACGGTTTGGGGATCACTGCTTGGTTTGCCAGCATGCTTGTTCTTTCCCTCCCTCCCTCTCCCTCACACAGTGACGCCACCGCTGGCACTTCCTCCTCCCTCCTTCCTCCTGGCGTCTCCCCACCCTGCCTAGAGGAAGAAGGGGACTGGGCTTTGTTGGTGCCAGCTCCACTCCAGAGCCCTTTCACATGCCACTCATCGCCCCTCCACCGCTGCCACCAGTCCCTGCTGCTCGCAAGACACAGGAGCCACGGTTGGCTGAGTGCCCCTCTTGAGCAGCCGCCATTTAAAGCAGCCCCTCTCCGGAGCCCTTTTGCGTGCCGCTCACCATCCCTCATTCATCCCCCCCCCCAAAAAAAATAGTCCTGTCCCCCACAATGGCTGAGGGACAGTGGACCAGCCCCCTACTGAAAAGGTTTGAGGACCCCTGTAGTGCTTACCAGAGGGAGAGGGAAGATGTGGGGAGCCAGACACTGTGTGGTGCAATAGAGCCAGCATACCACATTTGCCCTTACTCACAGGCACAGTTTCAAGCTCTCAATGCCTTGCCCTTCTCCTTCTGCCAAACATCAGCGACACTCTGGGTTTGGAAGGCAGGAGAGCAAGTGGTGTCCCACCTGCTCTGCCACACTGGCCACTAAGGACTGCGTGAAAGCAGGTAGTTTAGGACATGAAGCCATATAGTTTGAAAAGGCATGAAAACAGAAGTGAGTTCTTTAATACATATTTCTCACTGGGTAGTGCAGTCAATCCGCCAGACTGAGACAACTCTGTGTTTTGCATTATGCCTGTCGGTAAGCTGAATTTTTTAATGTCCCACTACCTGCCTCCTCCTCCTCTTCTTCTTCTTTGGCGATCACTCAAAGCTGAGTAAGATTGTCTTCTATGAACCTGGTTTTAACAGTGAGTCCGTAAGTGACTGTGCAGGCCAATTCTGGATCCACACATCCTTCCACAGTGGGGACAGAGGTTTCTGGGCGGGAGTTGATAACGGTGAGGGTTTGCAAAGCATGCTGTCCTCTTAGCACTTTTCTCCCTTTTGTCCTGAGTTCAAGCGTCTTCAAAGCCCATGAAACCTTTGGTAAAGGCTGTTCTCCAATTGGAGCGTTCGCAGACCAGTGTTTCCCAGTTGTCAGTGTTTATCCTACATTTTTATAGATTTTTCTTGAGAGAGTCTTTAAACCTCTTTTATTGACCACCAGCATTACGCTTTCCATTTTTAAGTTTGGAATAGAGTAGTTGCTTTGGAAGATGAACATCAGGCATCCGCACAACATGACCAGTCCAACAAAGTTGATGTTAAAGAATCATTGCTTCGACACTGGTGATCTTTGCTTCTTCCAGTATACTGGCAGTACACCAGTACACTAGGACAGTGTATTCTTCAAAATTGTGCTTATTCGTGTTTGGGTTTCAGTCTGCTTACAAGTCAGATGTAAGCATTTTATTTGAGAAATAGATAAGGATTCCACTCAGGTCACTGCAGAAGGATGAGAGGAGTAGAAAGCTGAAAGAACCTTTTCTGTCTGTTTCATCAGTATTCTGAAAGGAACAGACTTCGGCAGACTCGATGATGATTGCTGATTATGATGTGCGCTCAACTCTGCATTACCATTATCGCCATCTCTTCACATTACTGGAACACTTTGATCTTGATTTAATTTCACAAAATCATTGGCACATTTAAAAATACAACACTGACTTGCATTGTAGCCATTAAAGAATGCCAAACTGGATCTAAACAGTGATTCATGCAACCAGTGTCCTATGACTAACAGGACATTATAGCACATGGACAACTACTGTGGCAAACAGCAACCCAATGTCTCGTTTTTCCATGTCCTCTGGGGATACTAAGTATGCAGCACAATGTCCTTCCATTGTGGTTTTTCCTACCCAATAAGTGGCACTACCTAACAGAGTGGGGAAAGTGAATTTCCCATTGGGATGACATCACACTATGGCCTTGTTCGCACATCACATTAGACCACAGTTAAAATAAATGTTGATTTATTTTGATTTATTTAAATGTTGATTTATTTATTTGTGCTGGTACACACAAAAATTGTGGGTGTTTCACCTGTCCCTTGTTTTTGTTCTGCCAGGGAGTAAACAAACCATAGTTTGGCTTATAGTTACATCCAAACCTGTGTTCATGGTTTCTCTCTTTCCAAACAAATCATAACCACAAGCCAAGATTTGTTCTTAGCTTATTGCTCATGGTTCATTTTGGGGAAAACAAAGAATGAGCTAGGATTTAGAAAAAAATGTGCTGTAGGTTGTTTTCCTCACTATGCAGCAACATCAGGTGTGTGTGTGGGGGGGGGGAGAATTGCTTGCTATTTTAGCTGCATTCACCTACATGCTGCTCATTCTCACAAACCATAGTTTAGTTAGACTATGTTTTAATGTGATGTGCAAACCAGGCTATTGAGTATCTCTAGTGTTACAAGGATGAGCAGTAGAGATATGGAGCAGCTGTTTTTGGCAGCAGCTCTTGATTTTCTGGGTCATTAATTTCCAGGTATAGAAACAGGGCAACTATGCTTTGCCATACATATCTACATTCCAACAGGAAAACAATAAGCACAATTTAAGAATGAAGATACATAAATGAGGTCCTTATTGAAATATCTGTATTTCACAATGTCTCCAGTGGTGAACCTCCTTACTCCCCAGCACCCATCTCCAAACTGGCCCAAAATACTTGTGCAGACAAAGAGCTAAAGATGATGCAGATTTGATTCCTTCAAGGGTGAGCAGGCCTTCTTTTCTGCCACAATTTGGCAGCGCGTTACGGAAAACAAATGTTATCCTTTCCACACCCTTCACTTCGCCCTTTCTTTGGAAGAACTGTACTGTATTGACTTTCATAAATAAAATATGGAATAGCTGTCACCATCTGAACAGGAAATTTAAATACCAAGAGGATATTAAAAACCAGGTCCACTTGGGAAATGCTGTGGGGACCTCCCAAAAATGACACACATGCAATTGGAATGAATTCATCTTATCAGATTCAACAGGGCAATACAACTATAGAATGTTAAGAGTTGGAGCAATCAATTTATAATTATAAGAAGCAGTCTAATGAGCATGTACAAAATAAGAGCTGCATGTTATAATATAATAATGGCCAGCAATTGTTTACACTAGAATTGCTGCCAAAATCTGGGAGTGAGGGACACCTACTATGACAACAGTTTCTAGGACTCAAGTATTTTGGATCCGTTATGAATCAGACTCAGGACTAAAAATTATGTGAATTGGGACTTAAAAGTGTATGATCTGATCTATATAATGAATTTTTGAAAGCCCCTATAGAGAATAAAGTGTGATCGGAGGCCCCTAGACCCTAGATGCATGGCTGTGAAATCATTACCACATAAGGGTCTAGAGGCCTAAAAGTCTACCACACATTTTAAGCTGCAAATTGGATCCCTCCCCCCCGCTGCTTCTTCCCCCACTGATTACCAGAAGCAATTGGGAAGTGGAAAGGCCCACCTCATGGAGGACTTGTGCTCCACAAACAAGGCCTGAATTTTATTCTACATCTAGTTTACTTAAGCCTTGTCCAGGCATTATACCCAAACAGGAAACATCCATCTGTGCTGGGGGCATAGGGCTGTACGGGCCAGCTCCAATGTCCCTTTGAATAGGGATCACCAAAGCATCCCTATTCACAACCTTCCCAAAGGGGATGCGGTGACTCCCTCACTCAGAAAAGTTGCAGTATTTACAACATTTTTAGTTTGGAGTAATGGTTGGTAACAGGTGACATGACAGAAGTTTGAAAAATCATCCATGGCATGAAGAATGTGGACAGAGAAAAAGTTTTACTGTCCGTCTTATACTACAGTGGTACCTCAGGTTACATATGCTTCAGGTTACAGACTCCGCTAACCCAGAAATAGTGCTTCAGGTTAAGAACTTTGCTTCAGGATGAGAACAGAAATTCAGCTCCGGCGGCACGGCGGCAGCAGGAGGCCCCATTAGCTAAAGTGGTGCTTCAGGTTAAGAACAGTTTCAGGTTAAGAACGGACCTCCGGAACGAATTAAGTACTTAACCCAAGGTACCACTGTAATGGACTTCACAGACATCTGGTGGAAGTGACTGTTGAAAGATTATTCACACAGCACACATTTAAATGTGGCACTGATTCCTACAGAAGGCAGTGATGGCCACTAAGTTGGATTGCTTTAAAAGGGGATTAGACAAATTCATGGAGGGTTCTGTGCTCCTACTAAGAAATTTTCTTCGTAGTCCTCTGCTTACCACCCTAAATCCACTATTCAGTACCTACAAATCTACAATTCTATGGTTCTATTTCAGAAAGAAGCTATGTTCGTTGGATGCAACAGACTCAAGAAAGAGGCTTCTGATATCTTACAGAGCTTCCATGTAGCAGTTTAATGTGGACTAGGTGCTGTTCATGTGCTGAAGTTTCTTGTGGTATCCACACATCATTGTTATCAAAATGCCAGCTGATATCTTTTCTTCCTTCAGTCTGAGTTTCACCTTATTTTGCAGGATGGGCATTTTGTACTTGATGAAGAAGGTGGACTCCAAGGCTTGAAAGCTCCCTTGTCTTTCATGTTCTCCCTTGTGCAGAAGCCTCTCTCCCCCCCTCCCCCCGAGAAAAGGAAACCCTGCCCTCTCCTACTGGCACAGGTCTCTTGCTGGACCTGAATGCACCTCAAAAGCAGGCTGTTTCTGCTGCCTTTTCATTGCCCACCCACTTCCTATGGTGTGGGGACATTTTGCTCCCTATTTACACATTGTCTGGATCTGACAAACCATAGCACCTGCCCTGCCCTAGACAGCTAGAAGATAGGAAGGCAAAAAGGAAGCAAAACTGAGCACAGATTGGGATTGGGGAAGGAGATTTGACATGCAAGCTAAATGGAATTCCACGTGAGTGATGAAATGCCTGTCATCACACAGTATATATAGATGATCCCTTCTTAAAGAACACCCATATATACATCAAGACTTTTATTTTTTTATTATTTTTAAAAAAGAAGAAGTCTTGAGCAAGGCCTCTTTATCCCTCTTTGGCAAGTGTTAGCCATTGCAAGACCTTAACGTTAAAATACTTAAAGACAAACGAATGGAAATGGGTGCTGACCCCCCTCCACAAAAAAAGCAGAAGCCATTTTGCCTGTTATGAAACAGGATAACTGGTAAGAGTCGTTTTTGCTCTCTTGTTCCATTCCTATGATTAAAACACACACACACACAAATACACAACCAAAGTGCATGCAGACAGGTACAAAAATAGCTGTAGGCAAGCCCAGAATGGAGAAAAGGTAGCAGAGGGCAGAAGAAGTGTGTTTGCCGGAGGGGAGGAGAAACAAAAGCATCAGCCTGGATACATTCTGTCAAGCTGGATGCTTTCTATGGACAGCAAACACTTGAATAGGGATGAACATAATGTCTGGAAAAACCTGACGTGTGTGGACAATCGCCTGCCAATTATGTCCACAGAGAAAAAACAGATCCGAATGACCCATTTGCAAGACGACACCTCCCTGTGAACAGGGCCTTAAGAGCTAACCATTGTATTGTGTCATAAGGCTGGTGTTGATAAAGGAGGAGTGGTTTGGCTTGAATTCATATAATAGCTTTGCTCGGTACACATACTACTTGCCACTTTTGTATAAAGCTTTGTGGATCCGAGCCTTTTCTTTTACACTGAACCAGAATGAAATGGTCAAAAGCGATGCTTCACTCCCTCAGGGGCCGCTCATGAATCATACTTCAACATATTTCCGATTCCTTTAAAAATTGAATGTTCTGATTTTAGCAGGGACATTTGAGTGAGTCATGCTGTAGGTGCCAGAAGCACTTGCAAAGAACAAATTTGATTCTCTTCTCAACATTTGATTTGACAGCAAGAATTCCAATCTGCTAAGTGTAAAGTTAATGCTGTAAACATATTCAGCAATCCTGTACTTCTTATTTATCTGGGGTGGAGGGAAAGAAGGACTTCCAATCCCTTTGGGGTGTCAGGATGCTGGCGTTGTTAAATATAAATGGGAAAAGTACATTCAATGCATTTTCTGAGATGGCAAGCAGTAAAATGGGCTTAATGTTTAAATGCAGACTCAGTGAAAATATAAGTACAGTGGACGCTTGGGTTGAAAACGTGATCCATGCTGGATGCACGTCCGCAACCCGCAGCGGCACGTCTGCACACACGAGGGTTGCGATTCGGCGCTTCTGCGCATGCATGACCGCCGAAAACCAGAAGTAACCCATTCCGGTACTTCCAGGTTTCGGCGGTCCGCAACCCCAAAAAACACAACCTAAAGCATCTGTAACTTGAGGTATGACTGTAATGGAAGTTTTCTGTCATGGTTAATGGAAACACACAATTTTTGGTTTACAGGAATCAAAAGGAATGATACTTAAAACAATTCCACAGGTAATATCTTGATGGATGTTTACAATGAAAAATACTGTTATGCACTTTAAACAGAATGTTATCTATGCCTGCTTGTGCAAGCTTCCTTAAGCTCAGAAGAGAGTTCTCTCATTGTAAAGTTCTCTCGTTGTAATGCTACAAGATACTGCGTTACAATACAGTAATCAGGGATCACCTACTAGCAATGGTACCCTAATATAGCAGCTCAATGTCTCACTTTGGACTGGTTATTTTATCTCAGCCTAGCCTACTTCACAGGGATATTGTGAGAATACAATGATGACAGGAGAAGACCATATGCACCAAACTGTAGGGGGGTATGTACAACATGGTTATGTTTGCTGCTCCTCTTCAGTTTCCAAGTTTCCCCATATGTCACAAGGATGGTCTGCAAAAGGATTTTACTTGTGTTCCCCTGAACCTGGACAGAACTCTCTATGTGACTGGGGACTTTGGTAAAGGAGGTCCCTTCATTACATGAAGCATGTTCAAGCAAACACAAATAGAATCTCTTTGCAGACCTCGTCTGCGCATCTCAAGGAAGCTCAAGGATGCCATGACATTGAGAGAGGAAGACTTGCATGTGCACCCATCGCACCATACAGTTCGGCACTTGCATGTTCAGCCAAATGCATTGACATACACACAAGGAATGAACAATCTCCATTCCTCCAGATATTGTGGGACTACAACTCCCAATGTGGGCCATGCTGATGGATGTTGAAGTCCCACAATGTCTGGAGTGCTACAGATATACCAGCTACCACCTCTGATTTACATTGCCATGAGCACAGGAAAGGGGGAATGCAAATGTAATGAACTGAGAAAGTTCACTATTATTTATTATAATTATTTCCCCTGGAAATTAATTGGGTTTGACCTTGACTTTGGCTAAATCACACCTTTTGTGGAATATTCCCAGTGTTTTTCAGCCCCTCCAGCATATGATGACCCACAGAATGTGCCCATCCAGCCATCAATTTTCAACCACCCTTAGAAGACAAACATGATCTGCATTGGCACAAGCTCCAGTACAGATCTTACTTTTTGACATTCAGGAGCTGAATATGTGTCATAACAATATGTCTGAAAATCATTTCCTTAGCTTGCACTGACAACAAAAACAGCGAGAATATCCTCAGAGAAACTTTAATGAAAATGGCTCCCCCTGGAACTTGCACACTTTTTCAAAGAAGTGTTGCAACTTCCATACGATACTGCTTGCTGTGGGAGGAGATTAAAATGTCATCACTAGAAAGTATTTGTCCTATCAGTCCCAGAGCAGAGCTGTGTGAAATTAATAATTTTCACCTCCTGCAAAAAAGGGGGGAGGGAGCAACCTTTCTGTGAATAGTCTGTTTTGTTTTGGCATTTTCAGGAAAAAGATTAATAAGATATTGTTCCTTGTATGTTCTGGATCTGTGAAAATATGTCTCATGTATAATTAGATTTTACTAGTATGCATCTCCTTCACAATAGCGCCTTTGAAGAAAAATGAATGAATAAACTGAGAGTACGTCACCCATCGCCTGACTCAAATTAGATTTTATGACAAACCTGTGGGAGAATAGGCACTTTATATAAGATTACCAATTGACCTGTAATCCTGCTAGGCAGCTCAACATGAGGGCTCTTAGGTTAATTCATATATTGGTTAACAAACTCACACAGATCTACAAAAGTACCAAAAATCTCATTACACTCTGAATGGCTCAGGGTTGCTTCCACTGCCCCACATTAATGAGCGAGACCATGATGATTATTTATGAATGGTTTTTAGGCTTCTGGATGACCAGGAAGTCAACCACAGCAATATTATCACCCCCCCCCCCCATGTTTCTAATATTCTTTTGCTCGTCCCCTTTCTCCCTTGTATGACTGTTTTTTGTTTGTTTGTTAAATTTTTATACCACCTTTCATCTGAGGATCACAGGTTGCTTTACTGTATAAAAAGACAAAAATACATAGTATAATAAAACAACAACAACAACAACAACAACAACAACAACAACAACAACAACCATACCACAGACACTGTTTTAAATGCCATAGATGGTTTAATTAGCCAAGGACCTGGGAAAAGAGGAATATTTTTGTATGGTGATCAAAGATGAGTAACAAAGGCAGCAGGCAAGTCTCCCATTCCGCAAGCAGGGAGCCACCTGACTCAGCAAGATTAAACAGATCCTCTCGAATTTGCATGTTTAAATGACTCATGGCATCCCTAGACTGAAACATAAAAACCTTAAGTGCAGTAGTTTTCAGTGCTGTCATTCTGCAAAAAAGTGAGGGGGAGATCCAGCATAGGGTCCAATGCTAGACTTCACCTTCCATCATCCCTAATAATTGGCCAAGTGCCCATCAGCCCAAAAATGTTGAGGACCCCTGGAGGTTCTCTTCCATTTGAACCAGAATTGAAACAGCATAGTTAATGCCCAGCTCAAATTCCCAGAAGCTCCCTAATTACAGTAAATGGGATTTTGGGAGACAGTCACAAAAACAATTCAGATGAATGTGGATGTCACCCATTTTAAGATCTCTAAGCCGCAGATGACCCCCTGGAACTCATAACAAGTGACACTTCCAAGAATCCTTCTTCCCACTGTGCAGGAGAAGCTGGAAGCAGTTGTTTTGGTTAAATTGGCCTTGGCATTATGAACAAATAATCATCCTTAAATTTTCTGAAATCTATGGGAATGCAATTCATAGATCAGGTTTCATCAAACACTTTGTGCCCATGGTCACATTTGCAAAGAGAAGAAACTTCCCACACACCCACATACCACAACCAAGCACATAAAATGCTTCTGTCAATCCTCATTTTTGCAGCAGGAGGAGGGCCTGCAGGCCCCAGGGAAAGCATCTGTAGTCACAAGTGGACCTGTAGGTACCATGTTGGTGGCCACAGCCTTGTGCAGAAATTCAGCATCATGAGATGGTTCTACAGTAGAATTTATTAAAGATACTTTCTTAACCTAGCTAGACTCCAGCTGTACATTTTGCCTATTTTGTGCCACATATTTCACTCTCTCCTACTGAAAGGACAGTCCAAGATACAGTCTACCTTATGCTTGGGTTTGCATCCTTGTTATACTTTATATGCTGGGGATATTTTGAAAGCAAAGTCTCTGATTTGCAGAGATACACTGTATTCTTATTTTCAAATCACAATCCAGCATCACAAACTGTCTTTCTAAAACACATGGCACAGGATTTCTCCCTGTGAGTCAATCATTGCTAGAAATAGTCCATCGCTTCTCGGCCTTTTGGCTAAGATCAAGTGTAGTAGAAATAGTCCATCATCCAGAAAACAGTTGGAAGTGAATCTCAGAGAAAACAAACCAATGGAGAGAAACTTGGGGCTATAACAACACCTTGTCGTTTGGTGTGGGAAGACAACAATTCAGTCTATAAATTGTGCCTTAAATCTAATTTTCAGTATTTGATTGGCTTGTGGAGACCGGGAGCTGTTTGCCTCTGTACAGCACAGAGGATTGTGACGACACTTATCAAATCCAAAGCATCAGTTTTTAAAAGTGGGATTACTGTTAGCTGTGCAGACTTCAAGCAGACAGACATGAACAAAGTCATTCCTGAGCCTGGTAATCTATGAAAGCAGAGCTCCTTGTTGAAATAAACACTAATCATCTTCTAAGGGACAAAATGGGGGGTGGGGGGTTTGAAAGGGTGACACAGAGATGGAAATGCATTGATTTTGCTAGTCAGTGGCGCAGTAAAATGGTCTTGAGTTCTGCCCAGCAAGTGATCTGAACCCCCTCTGCAATGTTGCACTGCAGCCAGCACCACTGGGGCTTCACACACACTGGCAACACAACCCCATGGCCCTCATTGATGCACTCTTGCCACTGCTGATGCATACTGGTGGTAGCATGGGTGCATCCACAGGTGAGGGTACAATTGCCGTGACAGGGCTGACAGCAGTGCAGGTGCAATGGCAGGGGAAGAAGGGAGCAGGATAGTGGCCCAGATCTAGAGGGGGCAGTTGGGAGGCATCTTCAGGGCATTTTGCTACAGTGGCAAACATATTGGGCTAGTCCTGCTCCTAGACTTTGTAGGGAGAGGGGTAGTGGCCATCTCACCTGAAGTAGAAAAATGTCTTTGGGCAGCCCTGATCATGCAGTGCAAACAGCATCTTCTAATACACAAACTCATGTTCCTTGGTTGGAAGTCCATTGAGTTCAACCAGACTCATTTCCATGTAAACATATATAGGGTTGTAGCCTGAAGCATAGCTCTGTATAGCTTTAAACTAAGAGCACAAGCGCAAGCATTAGAAAGATGAATATCCTGTAAAACTTTAATCTTGTGGCCGGTAATGAATCTTATATTAACTTTTTGAACCATGGAATATTTGGCTGGACATTGAACCGCTTGCCAGATGCAATTTAGATTAAATTAAATTGTTCTAATATGATTGTGGGCATAAATTTACTTTTCATTTCCTGCATAATGATTTGTAATCAGGCAAGTCTGAACTACTGAAAAGTGAGTTTAATTCCAAGTGTTAATAAAATATTGATTAACACATTTGGCTCCATAGGCACCCGCAAGTAAGACCAGACCATGAGAAATCAGTTGGCAAGCTCTCCGACAAAAGATAGAAAGTGACACTGAAAACAGGCAAGTGTTTGGAAATCAATCATTTTTAAATGTGCATAAGATGTCCCCACAAGCGCAAAATATCAAATGAGTTAGGGATAATTGTTTCACTTCATATTTGTGATTGCATATGAATAGAACACATGGACACATACAAGATAGCATGGAGATTGTATAAAGCTGTGTCAGATTTAGTTCAAAGAGCTATTTTTTAAAAGTATTCTCTTTAGGGCCTGAGCTAAGAAACTACCCTTCTTATTTAGCTTGATTGGGTAACTGCCTTGCCAGTGTTCCCTCTCACAGCTTATAACATGCAGAGGTTTGCTCTGGTAGGAGTTGGATTAGATTGGAGGGGTGAACAGATGAGGAGTGTGGCCTAGTTTGTCACTTAGAGATACAATGAATTAAGCCAGTTGGATATTTGGTACTGTACAGCTTTCCCCTGGCAAGCAGCAGGGCTCCAACACAATTCTACAAGGTCCCAGGCAGAGATAATAGTGAAAGCAAACCTAGGGTCTTCTACCTGTCAATATTGCTTTTTCCTGCTGCCATAACACTGCCCCAGTATTTAAGAAATGTCTTAAAGATTTAGGTGTGGTTTGGGCAATTTGGTCAATGCCAAGGTGGGAGGGGGCAGCAAGGCTGATTTGCTCAGCCTTGATCGTGCAAGGAACTGTCCAAACATGCAGCTTCCTGGTGGAGTCGATAAAAGCGTTTTTGAAGGCAAGCCATTATGGGACTTCAGATATGCTTTGGGATGGATGCTATTGTGAACCTGGCACTGCCTGCTTGTGTTTGCTTACTTCTGTGTCCCCATATGCTTGCCCAGCCTGTAAAATTGTAAATAAACAGATTATTAAGCACACCAGAAGGTTCCCCTGCTCTCTCTTCCAAGTGGCTGTGGGGACCGATGAAGCAGTGTGCTTATTTTCATCCTCGCCTCCTCTGAGCATTTTTCTTTTACCCTTTCCCTTGGGGTCCTGTTTCACCCTGCACTGTTTCAATAGATTCAGCCATCTTGCCTCAGGGAATCTCTGCCCTTAGGTTCCAAAGTTCTTGAGATCTCTTCAGCCTATTCCCCCCCCCCCCCAAAGCTGCTGCATCTAGTATCTGTGTGGACTTTTAACCTCAACCAAGCAGACAAATTCTATTTCCTTCACTGAAATGGGATTGCAAACATTTATAGCTTTGTTTCCTGAACATTTTGAATGTTTATGAACATTCTGTGCCATCGCAGCTGCTGCAGCCACTTGGTATCAAAATCTTCATTGCCATCAGTACAATGGACCACAGTTATAGACAGTGTTTTTTTCTGGAGGTATGCTGGGGTGCGCATACCCCTAAACATTTTGTGAATCTAAGTTTGGCCTCATTGAGGGACAGTATTTCAATATGAGTAGGAAAATTAGAGTACCTCTAACCATTTTTTTAGAAAAAAGCGCTGGTTATAGATAAGATGTAACTGAAAACATTGCTTTGACTTGTTAAAGGTAGTGTGATGTGTGTGATTTTGGTGAGATCTTGCTGGAAATCAACACAATCTTGCCCAAAATTGGTGTCCATGCCTGAGGCTGTGGCCTCACCCTTCCTAATGGCTGTTCAGGCCCTGGCTGTGCAGGTAGCTGCAAACAACATTTATGGGCCCATAAAACAACATTTATGGCCTTATGTTTGCATGTAAGTGTGCGTCTCCAGGCAGCTTGAGCAGTGAGCCTGATAATCAGTTCACTCAGAGTGAATTATTGCTCAGCATGGGAAAAGAGCTAATGTAGGAAAGTTATGCTATGTACCAGCAGTGGATATGACTGCAAGACAGTTGTGCCTCAGTTTTACAGAAAACGAGCATTAATATTTATTTTATAGTCACATTAGCATGAGTGTCAGTCAGTTTGAAGTACAAGTCTGTCGGCGCTCTGCTAAAACAGTTTAACTCCTGCTGAATTTCTAGGATGGACCCTGACATACGAAGAAAAATGCTGATGAGCCTGGGAACAAATACAAAGGGCAGACATTGTCATCTCCCTACTTTCTCAAAATGAAGATTGTCACATTCAACACAGAACATGAGCTCATGTTATATACAAAATGGTTGACCCAAAGTAATCTGCCTGCTCAACTCATCCACTTCCACATAATTTCAAAGTTGCCAGAAAGGTGACAGGGGATTTAAACAGCCTCATTTACAAATCTGAGGCAATTCCGGTTTGTACTAAATGAGTGATGATGGATATTGCAAAGGTTCAGCATCTGATAGGCATTTACAGTCGAGAAGAAATGGAAACAAGGATGTCCCTGTCAGTTTTGCTTACCAAGATATAATGCATAGATATTCACACTGTTTAATCATGGCAGGACAAGAACATCTTACCTTGGCAGCCTGATTTTTAGTCTCTTTCCCACAGCAGCTTGAGTTGTGTATCACTGGCAGGATATCTTGCTCTCAAGGAGCACAACAAAGCCAACTGCCTTTGCCATGTTAATCAAAAGTTACCGTCCCATTCTCTTCTCCCTTGCCTCACAAGTGAATACTGATTATTTGACAGTAATCACAGCAATTCCTGGACCCATGGTACAATCCTGGCTTCACAATTTGCCTTGCATACCAGCAAGCTGAACACTGTTGATCTGGCCTCTCCTCTTGCTTCAGAAAGTCTTTTTTTTTTTTTTTTTACTAAAATTTTTATTGGATTTTCACATTTTATAAACACACACACACAAAAAAGAAAAGACAAAGACAAAACATGTATAATTTCATATCCTTACTTTCTTAACCCCACTTCCTGACTCCCCCCCCCTCATACATCCTAATTCAAATAATTAGCTCAGCAAGTTCTTATCTCTCATCCTTCTTGCTTCAGAAAGTCTTGGCTTTAAAATAAACATTTTAAACCCGGAAATTTATATGTGAAATGTCACCTTACAAAAAATTAAATAAATCAGGAAATTGCCAGTTATGATGGGTTTGAAGACATAAATGCCAGTCAGTAGGCACCCTCCACCCCAACTCTTCCCAATTTATGCTGAAGCACATTAGAAACCTGCAGAAACCTTTCCCTCAATGCTTGCTCCTACACTACAATCCTATGCATATTTATTCAGACGTTGGTCCTAATGTAGTCAGTGATCTTAATCCTAGATAAATGAGCACTGGATCAAAACATTAATGTTGTATCTATCTTTACTCTCTAAAATGGTGAAGCAGATTTGCTCTTGTCTTCACTGTAGACCACAAGCAGCCATGACAGGACCCAGTCCTCTCCTGAGTTCAGAAAGTCAGGACTGAGGGAGATGTGGTCTGGTTACCAATACTAACACCACTGGTGGCATAGCACTGCTAGAATAATTCTTACGCCAGTCCTAGAGATGGAAACCCTAACCCAAGAATGGCAAGTCTGTGGCTCCAACTCCCATCAGCCTCAGCCATCATGGCCAATGATTAGCGATGATGGGGTGAAGTCTAACAACATCTGGAGGACCACAGGTTCTCTGGCCTGGGATCAGGCTCTTTCAACCACTATGCTTTTGCCCAACATGTTTTTAGGAAACAGAGAGAACTCCACAAATAAAGGCATGATGTTGAACACATTGGGAAGCAGAAGGAATACCACACTCCATTACCCTGTTTAATTAGGCCTATGAGGGCTATAATTATTCTTGATTAAGTGCACTATACATTCTTGGAGCAGTCCATGAGTAATTCCAAGAAGAGAGGAATGGAGAGGCCATGCAGAATCTTTATCTCAATTCTGCCCTTGGGAATAATTTTCAGGAGATGTTATAGTTTGTTTTCATTGGCACAATCCTTTTTTTATCCCAAGAGACTGCAGCCAAATCCAGGCCTGTTATTTGCTACTAGGCTTATTCACATTTTGGGAAACACTGTATGGCTTTGTTCTTTTATTTGAGAAATAATATACATAGCAATGTATCCATGGTAAACATGCTTTCACCTTGTATGCTAGACCTCATCTATGAGATACAAAACTTCACAAAATGACAAACTGAGCAGACCTTGTGATGTGGGCTGTTGCTTTTTATTGTTTTTAGTCCAAGCTCTCTAAAGTGATCTAGCCATAAAGCAGATTTATCCAGTCTTCTGTTTCAGAGCTGATCTTTCTTTCTTTCTTTCTTTCTTTCTTTCTTTCTTTCTTTCTTTCTTTCATCAACATCTATGTAATCTATAAATATATGATGGATTCAGTTTATTTAGGGGACTCACCTTAAGATGTGTATGTTCTTATTCAGCTTTTCAAAGATCTACAACTTGGACTATCCTTGCTGTCAGGTGTTTGCCAAAGACTGTAAGTCAACTTGACTTTAGCTCTTGTGGGAAAATAAAGTAGCACCAGGATTTTCACATTTTGCAATTTTACAGCTATTTCCACATTTTATGGTACAGCTGTGTGCCCTGGACTGTCTACACAAGTTAGAATCTCCTTGTTCACAAAATTAAACTGTCAGCTCACTGATGGTGCCATTCGGAGGAATGATTTCTGATAGAATTTCCAAAAGAGCAAAACAAAAAGTAGAGGGAGGAAGCCTATGGAAAGGGGTGGCATAAACTCCTACAGCAGCACAACAAGAACCCAGAAATGAGTATCCTTCATTTAGGAGTGATGCTTGACAAGTGCAGGAAGGAGTCATTATATATGAACATGTTTAAAATTAGTCCCAGCCAGTGTGGTCAATAGTCAAGGATGAAAGGAGCTGAAATCCAACAGCAACTGGAGGGCACCGGTTTCCTTTTCTCTGGTTTACAGTTTCAATGTACAGTCCCAGCCATGTCTACTCAGAAGTAATTCACACTGAATTCTGTGGGGCATGCTTCCATTCCCGGTAAGTGAGGTTAAGTTTTCAGCTCCTGTGGTTAAACCACAGAGGGAGATTCAAAGGTGCTAAACAAAAATCTCAATAATCTCTTAATAATGGTTGTTGTCTGACAAATGTTCTTGGAAGTCAAGGAACTCTCAAAACATGCCCTGCACTCAGTGCTGGATTTATATATAAGCTAAACAAGCTATAGTTTAGGGCCCCACTCTCTTGGAGGCCCCCCAAAAAATCAAAGGAAAAAAAACCTGGATGTACATTTCCAAAATATAAGATAAAAAACAAATTACTTTGATAAAATAACATATTTTGTTATATGCAAACAGCTTAAGATACCTATTAGGTCCATAAATTACCATATAGCATATATTCAACACAAAAAACAGTGACAATTTGTTGTTGACAAAGGACAGCTGGACATATAAAGGGCCCCATTACCTTCAGTAGCTTAGGGCCTCATCAAACCTAAATCTAGCCCTGCCTGCACTGTGTGTCCTGGGCACAAACCAAGGAAAGACGCAAGGTTAAAATATCTCAAATGTGAACGGGGATGCAAGGAATCGTGGGAGAAGAAAAATGCATAAGCAGGGGTGGCTGGTAGATGTTTGAACTGGTAGGGCAGAAGGCAGGGAGGTCACTGATAGGTGGAGCCAGAGCCAGAGGCAGCTTGATTATCTGCAGCTGAGGAACTTGCCCCTCCCCCAGTGAACTCATGTCCCCAAATGCACTTTGCTTGGTCAGCTTCCTTTTCATTGAAGATGAAACACAGCTCAATTCATTTATTTATGCATTTGTTTGGTTGCTATTTCAAAATCTCTGCCAAAAAACCCCAAACACTTTCATTTTTGCTGCTTTCATGAAGAGCTCATACACACTTCCACTTGTGTCATAGCTAGAAAACACAGGGCTGAGCATTTTCCCACTTGTCCCATGCTTTCTGGACATGGACCTGAGTAGTTTTGCCTTTGTCCCACTGCTTTCCCCCCAGGAAACCCACTCTTTAGCACTAAATTGGAGCAAACATCAATCCAGAGAAAACAGATTGATGCTTGCTCAAATTCAGAGGGTTTTCCCGAGGGGTAAGCAGAGAGGCATGCAGAAGTATAGATGAACCTTAAATCTGAGTGAGCCCTGAAATAGTGCGCCATGTGGGATTTATCCAGCCCTAAAAAGTGAGGGGTTGGGGGGTCACTGCCTGCTACTTTCCCAGAAGGTACCGTATTTTTCACTCTATAGGATGCACCGGACCACAAGACGCACCTAGTTTTAGAGGGGGAGAACAAGAAAAAAAAATTATCTCCCTCTCTGCACAGCACTCCTTCAGTGAAGCGGCAGAAGAAATAGAGCCCCTTCCATTTCTCCTCCCGATTCGCTGAAGGGGCGCTGCGCAGCTCTCCCTGCATAGTGTCTCTCCAGTGAAGCAAAGCTGGGAGGGCAAGAGGGATCAGTGCGCACCGATCCCTCTCAGTGGCGTAGCGTGGGTTGTCAGCACCCGGGGCAAGGCAAGTAATTTGCGCCCCCTAACCCATGGATTTGCGCCCCCTAACCCGTGGATTTGCGCCCCCTAACCCTAACCCCCAGATGTTGTGCCCGGTGCGGCCGGCCCCCCCTGCACCCCCCACGCTACGCCACTGATCCCTCTTGCTCTCCTGGCTTCAGCGAAAGTAACGCGAAGCCTCCAGAGCGCAGCGGGAGCTCCCACTGCACTCCAGAGGCTTCGCATTGCTTTCGCTGAAGCCTTGGAGCCTGCATTTGCTCCATAAAACGCACACACATTTCCCCTTAATTTTTGGAGGGGAAAAAGTGTGTCTTATACAGCGAAAAATGCAGTACGTCCTTGTTGCAAGGGCAAAAGCTCAGGGCCCAACCAGATGTGTATTTAAATACATAGGAGGCAGCTATACATCTTGTTTCGTCTTAGTTACCAGAATGGGGGCTTTTCCCTGGTAGGACTCCTAGTTGTATGGAGGGAGAGACTGAGATTTCCATTCAGAGAAAAGCTTCCCCATCCTGTAGGCTGTCTTCATTGTGAGCATCAAATTCCCCACCTCTGCAGATAGTTAGAAAAAAACAAAATGTGTAGGTTCCTGCTATGTGTCTAGTTTGGCCATCAGTATGAATACTGAAACCCGCTAAACTGTGAAACCATCTGATTCACAACCCCTCAATTTCCACTTGAAAATAAGAAGAAAGACAACTCCTTTCTTCCTATTTTCATGTGGAAATTGGGGGTTTGTGAATCAGATGTACATCAACATAAATTGCCGGGGAAGTTAAATCTACACCCACACCATACATTTAAATCACTCTTATACCTCTTTAACAGTCATGGCTTTCCTCCAAAGAAGTATAGGAATTATAGTTTGTTAACAGCGCTGACCTCACAGAGCCACAATTGCTAGCAAAAGTACAGCTCCCAGGACTCTCTATGACTTTTAATGCTTTAAAAGTGCTTTAAATGAGCTGCAATGGTATTCTTCCCCCCAACACACACTTTCCCCCCACCTTTGAAGGTTACAAAACATGTCTTGCACTTGGGAGGCACAAGGCACTATTTTCTCTGCTTTTCTGATGACATTACTCAAAGTTTCCCTGCACTTGACAAGGTACTGTTTATTTTTATTTTATCTCTCTGTGCTATGAGCTGGCTCCTGCAGGTGCATTCATACTCTGCAGCACAGAAGAATAAAGCACAGGCAACATGCTGGCACCAATCACTGAATCACATGGAGATGGCAGAGAGATCGCTTGAAGAAGAGAGCTCTGTTGCACCTCCCTACAGCACACCTTTGTGGTGCATAGAAAATTATGCAGGCTGCCGAGTGGATTTGTCACCGTTTGAGTAAATAATTAGCCTCGTTTGAATCTTGAACAAAACCTCCTATATTTATTGGAAGGAGGTGGATAGCTACTTCAGAATACGCCTGACCTTTTGGTGTCCTCTAACTCAAAAGAACGTGTTGTTGAAATTTGCTTTCCATAATAGCCATATTTTCAAACCCTTGGGGGTAGATAAGTTGAAAGACAGCACACAACTTTGAAACAGCTGCTAGCCCATTGCCTGGTGACACAGTCAGTTAGACCCCACTTCTGTATTCTACTTGCCAGAGTGAAGAACAGCAGGTAGTTCCAAGTAGGGCACTAACAACACAACTTCCTGATGCTGGGTATCAGGTGATTCCAAAGAACCAATACTGTGGCAGCACCACTCTCCCAAGAACGGGCAACTTTCTGCAAAGGGAAGCCAGCTAAGCAACTAGGTCCAGGGTAGCCAACACAGTGGTCTATAATTCTCATCATCCCTGACTATTTGCAAAGCTAACTTAGTGGAGTACAAGAGCTGTTGGGGGGGGGGGTCAAATCTGATGATGATGATGATGATGATTTCTTATTTATATTCTGCCCATCTGAATGGGTTTCACCAGCCATTCTGGGTGGCTTGCAACAAAGGATTAAAAGTACATTAAAACATCAGTCATTAAAAACTTCCCTAAAGAGGGCTGCCTTCAAATGTCTTCTAAATGTCAGATAGTTGTTTATCTCCTTGACATCTGCTGGGAGGGCATTCCACGGGACTGGTGCCACTACCAAGAAGGCCCTCTGTTTGGTTCCCTGTAACTTCGCTTCTTGCAATGAGGGCATTGCCAGAAGGCCCTCGGCTCTGGACCTCAGTGTCCGGGTTGAACGATGGGGGTGGAGATGCTCCTTCAGGTATACAGGCCAAGGCCATTTAAGGCTTTAAAGGTCAGCACCAACAATTTGAATTGTGCTCAGAAACATACTGGGAGCCAATGTAGGTCTTTCAGGACCAGTGTAATATGGTCCTGCTGGCCGTCCCCAGTGTAGCTGCTGCATTCTGGATTAGTTGTAGTTTCCTGGTCACCTTCAAAGGTAGCCCCACATAGAGTGTGTTGCAGTAGTCCAAGCGGGAGATAACTAGAGCATGCACCACTCTGGTGAGACAGTCTGCGGGTAAGTAGGGTCTCAGCTTGTGTACCAGATGGAACTGGTAGACAACCAATGCTGCCATTTGGTTTCAGACAGTACAGGCTCTAAAAAGCCCAAGACACAAATGTTCACAACTCTAGTGGCTATGGTGAGATCTGGATCTTAAAAGATAAGTGGAAAGGTGCCTTTGTGCTTTGGGCAATGTAATTGCATTCAGAAATAATGCTCCAGACTCATCCTGCAAGTGTACTCCAATGTACTCTTTGGGGGATCTTTTGATTGCACATCACCATATGCCAGCAGCAATGTAGCAGAAGTCTAATTTGAAAGCATGGGGAAGGAACCACCTGTCAGCGGAATAGCCACAAAAAATGTAAATACATATTTTCTCCCCAACAATCTGTCAAAATAGAACAGAACTATAGACATCTTTCCTTATTTCACAAACCAGCAGCAGCGCATTACTCAACAAGCTGTAACTCAGCCCATTCTAAACTTTTCCGTTCCCTGTTCTCGCCCTGTCTTCTGCCACCTAGACCCCTTCAGCCATGCAAATTTATGATTAACTAGAGCAGCAGAGTCTGGCCTTCTGCAGCTACAAATCACAGAAGATGGAGTTTCATCATTTCAGAGGCATTCAACAATTTCAGTCACTGAAAAATGAAATGTGATTTAGTTATAAATTGATGTGGCCTTTTAGCTCACATAAAAGGTTGACCAGGCACAATAAGGATCTACTGATAGCTCATTAAGCATACTGATGAAAACCTAAGGCATCCCTACAAATATAAATGGAGCATTCACTCTCCACTTACTGCTTGTATTTTAGGCCCCTTTTTGCTGGATGTTTAGATCAGGCATATGCTTATTATATCAAGATTGATGTTCACAGACAGTTTCAGCATTAATGGATGGCAAAATCAACCTAATATTCTGCCGGTGGTAGTGGGACCTCTCAGTATGCATAGACTCATGGCTTCAGATGTAGTATAGTGCCCTCTCTTGTTCATTAAAAGAGTTAGTGAGGAAGGGGGTGGACCAAAAAAGTCCCTAACAGCACAGCTGAGAGATGTAGATGTAGAGTGGAGGTAGCCAATCAGGTGTCCTGCAGATGTAGTTGAGCTCCAGCTCCCACCAGCCTCAAACTATTGGCCATGCTGGTTTGGTTGATGGGAATTGGAGAGTCCAGCAACATCAGGAAAGCACCATATTGGCTGATGAAGAATGAGTATGCCTGAGCAAAGCAATTTCTCTGCACCTTCTTCAGCACTGTTTTGCTGGTTGAGGAAATATTGGGGTTCAACACCCAATACCCTGATGTCAGAGACTGGACAGAGGAGGAATGGTGGTGGCCACCTCTCCCTCCTCCTGAACCTTCCAGAGAAGAGGAAGGCAGTATAGATTTACAATAGTGGTTTGCAGAAGGTCACAGCTCAGAGATAGGGCCAAAGCTGAGAAATTATGGGAGAAGAGGGGCGGGGGGGGGGAGCAAAGCCAGAGCAGCTGGCTGACACGTTATCACTAGAAAGCATTCCAGACCCCCCCTTCTCCCAGAACCTGGTGAGCAGTGAAAGTAGGAGAGCAAAGAGCGAAGAGGCAAATGACCTTAAGCAGCCACCATAAGGGTAGTGGTGCTGTTGATGATTGAGAGGGGGGGGGTGGAGATTACTTGAAGCAACACCATTACTCCAAGAGGCTACTTTTCTAAGTCTCTCTCTGAATATTCAATAAAAGACTTTGGTAAGAGCTTTTCCTGTCTATTTATCCCTGGCAGCCTGCTGGGGGGGGGGGAGTTGGATTCCCCGATGTCTGTGGGTTCAGCTTAGACAGCTGATAACATCTAGACTCCAATTGTCAGTCAAGCAGGATGTTTACTGAGGCATTGCAAGTCCAGTGCAACACAACCTCAACCAGCAAGTCTTTGAGGAGTGGCACACGAAATACTTTGTACAGAAGCCACAAGTATTTATACTGTTATAGATTTGGAAGGGACCCCCCCCCAAAAAAAAAAAAAAACAACCCTCCAGAAATTAATAAATGGTAGGATTTGATTAATTGGGATATGGATGAAAGTAGAAGCTGCAGAGCTGTGCCAGACAGGGAATCCCTGGGCTGGCTTATGCAAACCAGCTTGGCTGGCCTAAGGAAGAGCAATCTGTTAACATGACAAAATGTGTTGATGGGTCATCTGAGAGGGATCCTTTGGCCTGGGGAGACAGATGTTGCCAAGGTGATGGGATGTGTGTTTGAGATGACAGGGAAAGGGAGTCTTGAGCAAGAACTGCTGGGAAGAAGGAGGAGGAAGAAGAAAGACAGGGATCCATCTTGGGCAGGCTGCCCAGGAGAGATGCCTTTGACTCCATGGATGCAGTGCTGTAAGAAATGACCATGCTGTAAGATCTGGACTCCCTCCATGCAGATTGAAGGTGTAAATAGGTGAATAAACCATATTTATTAAAGATACAACCGTCTCCATGTCTGAATTCTCCAAGGGAACACAGACCCTGGGTGAATGCCTGGAACTCCTGGGATCTTGCTATCGCTCAGCAGAGAGTGGGGGTGCCACTCAACTTTTGTAACAATACATTTACAAGCAAAGGGGCAACTATGTCCATATATGGCAGCACTTTCTTCTACTAGCATCTATTGACTTAATCACAAGGCATAGTAATTTTCTTATCTTTCCTTCATTCCTGTGTCCTGAACAGTTATAGCAATAGCTGCTGCATACATGTAATTCTGCCCTTTCTCACAATTCTCTTGCAAACACAACCTTCACATTCCAACCTTCACTTCACTTAGCCCTTCTGACACACATTTTAATTTTCTTTCTTTATTTAACTCCTGTATAATTTTATTCTTCTTCCATATCTTCCTGCCTTTAGCTGTCCACCTATTTAATGAGTCCACCACACAAGAGTCTTAGCTCATCAAATGTGTGATGCCCCACCACTGTTACCACCCCTTAATTGGCATGTGCAAAGAAGCCATCTGCTGCCAAAGAGACAAAAGTTCTAGATTCAAGGGAATTCTTGTGCTACTGTTGCTTCCAGTAAGTTGTGGAAGATAAAGAGGAAAACCTTGATTTCATCCTGAAAGAGGCTCAGGACTTTGTGCAAGATGATATGTGCCGCCAAGCTGCATAGGATCAGTGACCAGAGTATGTATAGTATGTGAATATAATATTGCTCAGAAGTCACTTTTGATTTCAACAAGGTCTCAAATAGGTTTCAAAAGTCTCAGAAACAAAAGAATGAGCTGGAAGGAAAAGCCAGACGTCCAAATTCCTCCAGGAAGCATGAAGGTTATTTAAAACACTCAATAAGAAGCTGAAATAAAATTTATATGAACTAGCAATGAGTCATCAAAGATGGTATAAAAGGCTAGAAGGCATCTGTTAAAGAAATGGACCAAGAAGATAAAAAGGAGGAGGAACTCTGGTAAAAGAAATGTAAGTTAACAGAAGGCACACACACACACCTTTGATGAATTTGTTAAAGAATTCTAAAATACTTGCTGGTAGGAGACCTGCTGTGGGACTGTTAGAAAGCAAATGCATGAAGCGATTGCTGTGGCATGGAGGAGACTGCTGGGAAACTGAATTTGTTACGTTAGTATTTGCTGTAGAAAATGTTTGGTGGATACCCATGTCCGATCCAGTGTTTTCCAGGATAACTTCTTAAGAGTTAATGCTGCAATCTTATGCACATATACAAAGTGGGACTTCCTATTCTATAGACATGCATCTGATATGATCTTAAATCAAATGGAGGTGATAAGGGGTGACACTGGCTAATAGGCAAATTAAAATTGAAAGGTCACTAGGGCTTAGCATCATATCTTCAAAAGTCCTTAAAGTCAAATGCCAGGTTGTTGATCTTCTAGAACAATAAACAGCCTCCTTATGGACCATTATTGCACAACAGTCAACATTAACAGCAATTTTCCAGAAGGGACCTCAGAGCAAGAAGCAGGGGCAGATTTAGGACAGTGCTACCAGTTTGGTCTCTCTTGTCCATCTTCATGGTCACCTGAAGATCTTGTAATTGATAATGGGACAAGAGGCGTTGGGTGCCAGCCTTCCAGCATTTGGTCTGTTCCTGTTCTGTGTAAGACATAGTGGAGAATCTCTCTTTTGAAAGAGATTGAAGTCTTTTCACATAATTTAGGTGCAGGTAATCAATTCTAGCCTATATTGTTGTCACATCAGCTTCAACACAAAGAAGAGCAGCTGGGGTTCCATTGGGGAGCGAGAGCACTTTCCTGAGGAATTTGTACTGCACTATTTCTAAGGCTTTGTTAGCCTTTGGTTCCCTGCCCCATATCACTACTCCATGGAGCATCTGGGAAACCACTTTGCTGGCAAAGATTTACCAGTTCGGTCATACTGGGCATGGAGCCTCAGGGGGCACTGCCAGGAACACCACAACTATTATTTAGAATGGAGCATGAGAGGCAGTGGTGGAGAATTTTAATGTTCAGCACGGCATTGAAATTTGATGCCCCCAAGGTCCACCACTGTAAGAAACCCAGAAATTACAGACCTATTGTCCTAATTTTGTGGAAAGCATTAAAGCTAAAAGCTCTGCTGCAGAAGAAGAAGTGGCATCAATTCTGCAAATGGATGTCTTCTGCAGTTCCTTTGGGATTTCAGCAAACACAGAGAGATGGGAAATCTGACAGCCATCACCTCCCACCAAGAGGTGCAAATACCAAGCACCAGCTGCATTTGCCTTTAAACTCAGTTCCCATTGTTTAATTCATATTCCATGGAGATAGGCAGTCAAGTTGTGTATCCGTAGCAGTGACCAGAGGAGAAATTACCGCTGGGAGGAGCACGGAGAGAAGAATTGTCATGATGCATCTGCAGCAGCACAACCAGATGCCTTCATCTGCCTTAGCTGCAACAAAACATGTCTCTCCTGCGTCAGTCTCTACAGCCACAGCAGGCACTGCAACTGTCCTACAGCTTGACCTCGCCCCCAAAAGCGTACTCCTCCACTGTCTCCCAAGACAAATGGATCCCAGCAATACAGTTTGCATTCTTCTTCCAGGCATTCCTTTCACTTGAGAGGCTGTGTGCTCTTCTTTCTGGCAGTTAGTTTGACCTTACAACTGTTTGTGGTATGGCCTTAGAAAAACATCACTGCTTACATTTTTTTTTCATTTCAAAGTGATCTTGCAGAAGTAGCATTTAAAAAAAAGAAAAAGATTCTCTATGAAGCTTGTATGAATGTCATGTCCCAACCAATGCATATATATATATATATATATATATATATATATATATATATATATATATCTCCTTGTCCTGCTTTTATGTTTGGCCTCTAAATAATCACAGAGAAAGAAGCCCTGCAGCTACAAAGAAAGGAAAAGATTTGGGATGAATGCAAATGACTTGCATTGCCAGCTTCCAATGGCAAGGGCACGAGCCAGCTTTTCTTTGATTGTATAATGCATTCATGATTTGATGCCCCAGGTAAATGAAGAAGGAAGTGATGATTGCGATCTTGGTATATGCCTCCCCACAGTGTCATTTGGGAGGTGTGGATACACTCACAAACTCTTTCTCACACACCCATTGCTGAGACTGCCCACACCTGTTTTCATATAGACACATTGTTGGGTAATCCAAAATCAATCTGCAATGAGCTTTAGATTTGGGAAAGAACTCAGTTTTTCCATGAAGCTCTATTATTCTTATTCTTATTCTTATTGACAAAGTAATAATCATAAATAAATAAGAATAAAAATGTGCACCCCACCACCGAGACCATTCCATTGTAACTATCCAACCTCCCAAAATTTCAACACCTCTTGCAATGATTTGACCCCTTTCTATACGAATTCTACAAATACCTTCCATATCTCCTCGAAATCATTTCTCCTGCATATTCCCTGTCTTTCCTTAATGGAATTTGTTAATTTACCATTAATAGCTATATCCCACACCTCTTTATACCATTCTTCCATTTTATATTCTGCATGCGCCTTCCATTTCCTAGCTATCATAATTCATGCAGTTGTCAATAAATTTGTGTGCACGTCCTTCATAGGCTACAAACCTTCCACCCTGTTGTAGATTGATAATAATGCTACCTCTGGACTTTCGGTCAGCTTTAACCCAGTGATTTTTGCTAGCTCCTTAAACACCCTTTGCCAGAAAAATTGTACATGAAGCTCTTTTCATGACAGAGACAGAGATTTGTTCAGCCCCCCACTAAAATTTCTTTTTTTAAAAAAAAAATTATTTATAAAATTTTCAAATTTAACAATAAAAGAAAAACATTCCATTTGAATTATACATCCAATTCTAATCTTTCCACTTTCAGACTTCCTTCAGTCTATCTGGAAATTTTCATGTTTTCACAGTTATTCACATTTCTTGCATCTGTATTGTTTGGTTTTAACCAAATTAATCTTAACAATTATTATAAAAAAATATTTCTTTCCATTATTATCACAGAGCTTCTTGAAAACCTACAAACGTTAATTGACCTTCACATATATTCTTAATATACTCTGTAAATTTATTCCAGTCCTCGGTAAATCTCGGGTCTCGCCGGTTCTGAATTCTCCCCGTTAGCTTGTCTAATTCTGCGTATTCCATCAACTTCATTCTCCATTCTTCTTTCGTTGGGATTTCTTCCTGTTCCCATTTTTGTGCCACCAAAATTCTTGCCGCTGTTACTGCATATAAAAACAACTTCTCATCCTTCTTTTTTATGTCATTTCTTAGTATTTCTAACAGAAAAGTTTCTGGTTTTTTAACAAAGGTATATTTCAACATTTTTTTTCAATTCATTATAAATCATTTCCCAGAAACCTTTCATTTTTTTACATTCCCACCACATATGATAGAATGTTCCTTCTTTCTCCTGACATTTCCAACATTTATTACTCACTTTATACATCTTTCCAAGTTTTACTGGTGTAACATACCATCTATATAACATTTTCATAACATTTTCTTTTATTGTAGTACATGCAGTAAATTTCATTCCTTCTTTCCACAATCTTATCCAATCATCAAATTGAATATTATAACCAAAATCTTTGGCCCACTGAATCATTGCAACTTTAACCTCTTCATCCTTAGTATGCCACTCAAGTAGTAATTTATACATTTTTGATAAAATTTTAACATCATTATTCACAATTTATTTTTGAAATCTAGATTTTTCATCTTGAAAACCTCTTTCCAGCATTTCTTTTTTAAACATCGCATTCAGTTGGAAGTAGTGTAACCAATCAAACACATATTCTTTAACTTCATCGTATGGCTTCAATTTCCATTTCATTCCTTCTTTTATAATTAAATTCTCATATGTAATCCAACTCCCCGTCATACTGATCTTCTTAACACTCATTACCTCCAATGGCGACAGCCAGAATGGAGTTTTAAACTCTAATAAATTTTTGTACCTATTCCATACTTCAATCAGCGGACCTCGGAAAATGTGATTTTCAAAACCTTTATGCACTCTTTTTTTCTCATACCATAAATATGCGTGCCAACCAAATCTATTATCATATCCTTCTAAATTCAAAAGTTCTGAATTTTCCAACTTTATCCATTCTTTCACCCAGCAAAGACATGCAGCCTCAAAATATAACTTTAGGTCTGGCAGGGCAAAGCCTCCTCTATCTTTTGCATCCGTTAAAATCTTAAATTTTATTCTAGGCTTCTTGCCCTGCCAGACATATCTTGATAATGCTCTTTGCCATTATTTAAATATCGTAACACCTTTAATTATTGGTATTGATTGAAATAAAAACAACATTTTTGGTAGCACATTCATTTTTACCGTTGCAATTCTTCCCCAAAATGACAACTTCATTCTTCCCCACACTTCCAGGTCCTTCCTAATCTTGTTCCAAACTGGTACATAATTATTTTGAAAAAGATCAATACACTTGGGAGTTAATATAATCCCAAGATATTTAATTTTCTTAACCACTTCCATATCTGTTTGTTGCTGAATTCTTTCTATTATCTCTTGGTCCATATTTTTAACCATTATTTTCGTTTTGCTCTTATTTAATTTGAATCCGGCAACTTGTCCAAATTGCTCTATCTCTTCTAACACTTCGCTAATACTTTTGATAGGGTCTTCTATTGTTATAACCAAATCATCAGCGAAGGCTTTTACCTTATATTCCTTACAACCAACTGTCACACCTTTTATCAAATCATTACTTCTTAACGCTCTCAACAAGACTTCCAGGACCGATATGAATAACAATGGTGATAAGGGACACCCTTGTCTTGTACCCTTGGTTATAGCAATATCATCTGTCAGTACATTATTAACAATTAATTTTGCTCTTTGTTCAGAATATATTGCCTTTACACCATTCACAAATGAATGACCCATCTCCATAAATTCCAGATTCTTTAACATAAATTCCCAAGAAATATTATCAAATGCCTTGTCCGCATCAACAAATATCAACATCACTTGCTTATCTTTCTTATTAGTCAGATATTCTATTATATTTATTATGTTTCTTATATTGTCTTTCATCTGCCTCCCTGGCAGGAATCCTGTTTGGTCCTTTTTCATTCTATTTGCCAAGATGTTGGCAAATATTTTATAGTCATTGTTCAATAGCGAAATTGGCCTATAGTTTTTAACTTGAGTTAAATCTGAATCCTGCTTGGGAATTAATGTTATATATGCTTCTTTCCATGTCTCTGGTATTTGTCCTTCTTTCAGAATGTTGTTCATAACTTCTACCAACGGTACAAGTAAGATGTCTTTCATTTCATTTCAATCCATCGGGTCCCGGAGTCTTCCCACTTTTTAATTCTTTTATAGCCGTTTTAACTTCTTCTATTCCAATTGGTTCATTCAATTTATTTTTATATGTCACTGGAATCTTTTGCACCCCTTTCTTCTTTAAATAATCTTCTATCATCTTTATCTTAGATTTCTCTTTTCTTTTATATAGATCTCTATAAAAGTCCACAAATCCTTTCCTTATTCCTTTCGGGTTCTCAATGTCTTGGTCTTCTACTGTAATCTTTTTCTACTTTAATCCGTGAATTCTTCTTGTGTCAAAATATAAATTCCCAGTAAGGCTGACCTCCTTTTTTCCACCTTACTGCCTCAAATTAGTTCCAATTAGATCCCTCGATTTGTATTTTATGTTCCAATTCGATTTCTTCTTTTTTGAGAACAGATCGCTTTGTGCACAAGCCTGGAGCTTCGCTTTAGAGAGCTAGAAATGGCTTCCCGCTGCCAACGTCTCAACCCCACCACACTCATCGCCCCCAAAAAGAGGGTTACTTGGCGGCCGGGGGAGTGTTTAACTGGCAAAGCCGGGACCCCTGCCTCTCAGATTCCCTTCTGAGAGTATTTGGGGGGCTGCAGCGCTCTTGCAGACCCCCCTTGCTTTCACTTCGCGATCCGCCGGAAGTCTCCCAGCCCCCCCCCACTAAAATTTCAGCCAAGATCCAAGAAGCCTAATTAAAAGCACTACTTTGATGGCATTGGGTGTCAGTAAAGCCACACCATATCATGGCCTTACCTATCAGCCATCCACCCCCAGTGTTGGTGTGGCTGCAAGGAGCATGAGTCTCTCATCCTTATGTGGTAGGGCTGCAAACAAGTAGATGGCCTTTGGACGAAAGTCTTTTCTACATCTCCATCATTACAAACCAGCAGTTTGATCCAGATTCCACCAGAATGGCAATTTTATCAGTCTTCAAAGATGACATTTCGTCCGCACATTCCAGGGATTTACTAGCACATCTGCTGGCAGCAGCCAGAGCAGAGACAGCGTTACATTTCAAGGACATGGCTAGCCTATTGTTTCAAGGCTGGCTGGACAGAAATTGGCATATTGTGTTATCCGAGGAGCTCACTTGCCATGCAAGAATGTTCCACATCAAAGAAGAATCGTTTTGAAACAATTTGGCTTCTCTTCATAGACTTTGTTAACGAACATCAGCATATTTGTACACCAGCATTGCTCAAACTTGTAGGCACTCTGATCTGTCTTTGGTGTATTTCATTTTGATGACTCTGTGTATTGCCAATATATTTTTATTCTACCATATGCTGAAGGGTTGCTTCTAGGGTTCACCTGATGTAACCTGTACTGCATTGTTTTGAGAAATTTAATAAAAACATTTCCAGTGACAAAAACATCTGTGCAGTCCTCTAGATTGTGTGTGGCTAACATAGAAAAGCCAAGTACTTGGTTTCAATTGATTCTAGAATAAAGATAATAATTTATTATCAACACAGTCTTATTGATAAGCACAGCAATTTTAAATGTGTTGATTAATTAAGACACACATAGTAAGACACCCGTACATGTCACAGGGGACCTTTGAAGAATAGATCTGAAAAGTGTTTGTTTTATATACTTTGTATATATTTGTATATATTGTATATGTTTGTATATTTATATACTCTCTTTCAACCAATTGGCTCCCAAGGCAGTTAACAGCAAAACAAAGCAGTAAAATGACAACACAGAGCAATTCAAGATAGCATCAGCTCCAGGGTTCTGCAGGCCTTCAAGAAAATGTCACCAGAGGTCCAATTTTTCAATGCAGCATCCCTGAGAATTGGATGATAATAAGAAAACAGTAGTTCTGATGTTTATTATTATTCTTATTATTATTCTTATTAATGCTTCATTTTCATGCAGCACAAACACAGTCTAACACATCCTATAACCAGAATAAATTGCATGCTTAAAAAAAACATATCAATAAGTGATTTTAAATAATTGCTTTTATGCCAGATAAGATTGCTTGGTTAGAGTAAAGCATTTTTTTTTAAAAAAAAATCCTTCAGTTTTTCCAATATACTGTTCTAATTAAGTTTACTATGTAGAATTGAACAATCTCCACCCACACAGCTTAGTATTAGTAATCATCTGTCAAACCCTAGGAAGCAAAATTAGTTTTGTTGAAAAATCATTACCACTAAGTCATAAATAAGGGTTGAGAAAAGGCTTGCTTCCACTCGTCCAAGAGTGTAGAGTGTGGTTGTATGAAGAGCATCTTCAAAAATGAAAAGATCTTACTTTTGCATACATAATATTCTGCAGCTGATTTAGTACAAATCAATTTAACTAGCCTACCTGATCTTGTTTAGTCATGCTCTTAAAATTGTCAGCAAACCTTTTGAAATAGTCTTTTGAAGTATCCATTAGGCTAATAGGTAACTTCAGCCAAGTTATGCACCCAAACTGGCCAGATGTGTGTGTCCCAACACTCTTGTGAACCATGTTCACAAGATAGATAGATAGATAGATAGATGATAGATGGTAGATAGATAGATGATAGATAGATATAGATAGATAGATATAGATATAGCTTAACAGATAGATAGACCTTTAATCATCTGAGTCAGATTATTTGCAAATTGTAGCTCTTCAGAGTAATTCTTCAGGGATTTTCTCGTATCACTTCTCCTTGGGATGAATCAGTGGATTTTGCTAGAGGCAATCTATTCAGTCTACCAATAAATGCTCTAAAAAGTTGATATTAACAAGCAGAAGCAGCCAGAAAAGTCACCCAAACAGCAAATACAAGGAAGAAGGGCGACCTGCTTCTCTATGCTGTATTTTTTTCCTGAAGCAACATAATCAACAGCATGAAAACCTTTACCAAAACAAGGCATCATTTTATCAGAGGTTGTTTCAGACAGTTCTGCAAACATAATTTTGATGTATGGCACCTACCTTGCAAAAGTCAGCTTTTTTGTGCAATGCACTGCAAGACGAGAGCAAATAAACAGAAGCAGAAGAGAGCAAGTGTTACAAATGACTGGAATTACAGCACAGTTATGCCTGAGACAACAAAGGAAGTGGGTAATTTTTATCCTACAGAAAAGGCTACTACCATTTTATAGAAAGGCAAAACAAATTCAAAAATGCAAGGAATAAACATTGAAAATATTTTCAGTTATGTCCTGAGTTGACCTACCACAAATGGAAGGGACCCTGAGCCAATCGAGACTCCTGCTGGCAAATGGGGGAGAAGCAATCCCCCCTATTTCCCCTTCCCTCTGCAGCCCCTCACACTATCCCCATATTGCTCTGGAGGTCCCCAAACCCTCTGAGGTAAATTTGCAGGGTGGGACAGGAGACTTCCCCACTCAGCTAGTGGAAGCATCCCACTAGCAAAATTCTGCTCATGTGAACTTCAAATTCAAGCCAATATATGCATCATTGCAGAGCCTCTGGGCCCATTCCCCATTCTCAGTGGAAAGAATGATTGGAACAGTGAGTAAAACATTACTTTATGTCTCTGCTGCCTTTGCTGTTGCTAGGCACTTCACCCCCTTAGGAAATATGAGCTCACCCCAATATCTCCAGTCTGTGACAGACAAGTGCTTGACCATACCATGCTGACTACAGATGTGGTGGGTTTTGTTTCATTGCCTGTTGCAGTGAAAGAAATAAACAGCAAAGCATTGTTACTAGCTTAATGTTTGCCCTATACCCTAGGTATTCAACTGGTGGGCTGTCACTCTTTTCAGTTGACATTCAGTCACATATTGGCAAATTCAGGTTGCGCAATTGTAGTTGTCCAGGAGATAAGGACAGTGATGGGAAAGTCCAGTGGGAAGTGTGGGATCCACTAGCATTGGGGCACCATCATCTAGTCTCCCCACGAACAACTCAGAGTGAATTCTCATAGTGAACATTGTCTAATCTCCTTGCAAAGAAATCAGGATGAATGCTCTGTAAACAGATTGTCTGGAAGTATCCTAAGCTGTATTTGAGGGCTGATGCAAATTCCCACCACCAAGACCATGACATATTGTTTCCCAGCTTTTCAGGAAATATGCCTCCATCCCAAATTCATCCTTTATAACCCCACCTCTAACTTCATGCTCTATAACCAGGTCTTTGGCTGACTGAACATTCTATGGCTTTTTAAATGTGTTTGTGGGAGGGAGATTATTGGTTTGGTTTTGTGTTATTATGTATTTGGCATTCTCATCTTGTATTCTTATGTTGTGAACCATCCTGTGATCTTTGGATGAAGGGTGGTATACAAAATTAATAAACAATAATTATAATAATAATTTACATCAGCATTGCTTGGTTTAACCTGCTTCTCTGAGACTTCACAGGATGTGCTGAGTTGTGTCTGCATATGTACTGAAGTGCTCAGCATGCACAAATCCAATTATTCTCTATAGAGAGAATAAATTACCATTTACTTTATTTAATGGGATCTACTTATCACCAAACTTACCTATTATAATCCTATTTTTATTTAGCAGTTTGCAGCAAGGAGCTGCCGTCCACTGAAGCCTAACATGTTCACAGTGTGCTCTGCGAAATTTCAGTGCAGATGACAAAACACGCCAACACCAGCGATGATGATAACCTTCATGCTATATCAAGACAAACCACAATCATGCAGCTGGTGAACAGTGGCAGGTATGCCTTCATTTAGGTTGTCAGTCAATTGGCAAAGAGTGAGTGATGAGTAATCAAATGCTTAAAAAAGCATCGGTAACAAATTCCAGAAGCACAGCTTCAGGAGTCCCTATTGGCAGGAAAGGAGTACAACATCCAGGCTGCTGTTATTAGTCAGTTATCACACTTGCAATTAACACTGACTAGAAAAATCAGTCCTTCCCAAAGCTTCATTGTTGATTTCATCCATTTGTTCACAGTAATTATACAAGAATAATTTAGCATTATTCTGAACAATTGCTTAAAAGGGAACTTTCTTTTCAATGGAACTGCATGGGAACAGTGCTCTTTGTGCAAATCCATACTTGTTTAGTCAGAAGGAAGTCCAACTGAGGTCAGTGAGACTTACTCTGCAGTAAGCATGCCTAAGATTTCTCTTCAAGTTATGTTTATATGGCCAGAACCCTGAACAGCTCCCTCTTTAGAGGGAAAGATTGGGTTAGCAACCAACCTAAGCCTGGGGTGGCTCAAGACTTCATGGTCATTATGACAAATGTGGAGCTATTGCAACATGTCATCCACCTAATGATGCAAATTGCAGACCTCAGCTTACTGACTGGGCAGAAAGAGGGTGATCTGAGAGTGGGGAATTTCAACACCAGTCTCTTTTCATGGTCAGGATCTCCCTGTTTTAGACCTTCAGTGGATTCCCCCTCTGCAGAAATAGGGGACAGATAAGAATGACCTGCCCTTGGAGACTGATTGATTGACTTGGTTTTCAGATAGCTCTGGGGGATTTTCCAGATGATTTGGCTGGCCCTCCTGCTGAAGCCTTGGTGGAATAATATCTGTGGGAACGATTGAGGCTACTGACATGATCACCCCTGAGTAGTATAGAAATCAAATAAATAAACAAAACTTTCCCGGGTAGTATGGGATCTTTTACCTTCTGGCCCAAAGGAGGGTTTGCCTCCTGTGACTTGTTTGCAAAGCATTTTGAGGATAAAATTGCCTGCATCCACTTGGACCTTGACTCTCCTATTACAACCGGTGAACTTCAAGAGGTATCCAGAGCGTAGTCTAGTCCTGTTTTGTTGGATGAATTTCAGTTGGATGAATTTCAGTTGCTCTTCCACAGAGACAGATTTTGTCCCCCATGCTGCTTAACATCTAGAGATTTGGACTACATTATCATCAATGTGCTGGTGACACGCAACTCTGTTTTTCCTTTATGTCTGCAGTGCAGTGGTGGAGGTACTGAATCACTGCCTAGCTTTGGTAATAGACTGGATGAGAGACAGTAAACTGATGCTCAATTCAGCTAAGACTGGGACACTGTTAGCAGGTGGTTCCCTAAACTAGATAAGTAGTGTTCCACCTGTTCTGGAAAGCATTGCACTCCCCCTAAAGAAGCAGGTGTAAAGTTTGAGGGTGCTTCTGGGTCCATTTATAGCTGGAGGCACAAGTGACCTGGATAGAGCAGAATGCCTTCCATCAGCTTCAGCCGATGACCCTGGGGTCACTGTCTGGACAGGAATAAATTAGTTTCAGTTGTCTGTGCTCTGGTAAGTGCTAAGTTAGATTACTGCAATGTGTTATGTGTGGGGCTTCCTTTCAAGATAATTTGGAAACTACAGCTAATGTAGAATTTAACAGTCAGGTTATGAACTGGAACCAGAAGATCTCAATATCTTATGGTAATTGTGATAATTTTTATTAATTTTTCAATTATAATCCAATGATAGCCTCAGTATAACAATGCCAATTTAAAATACAATTACTAATACCAATCATTCAAATACCAAATTATATAATTTACGGTAGATAAAGTGCCCCCTCCCCCCACATGCTAGAATGGATGATTTTCTTTATTTCTGTGTTTCAAAATCTTATTGATTTCAATTACATTCCAGTTATAATAATAATCCCTTATACGACTGCTGCAATATTTATAACTTCTATCCGTGTCGACACATTAAATGTTTATAAAACTACAAGTGAGCATCTCATACTGTATCATTGTTCTGACTGTGTGTGACGTTTTTTCTGTACTTGATGTTTCTTCCAGTTCTTGTAAAATGTTATGTCTATCTTTTCCCAGTTGTTGCTGTTATCCATCATGCCTTGAGCGGAGCTGATATCCCAAGGTTGTTCCTAAAATTTCTCCCTCTTAAGCCAATTCTGGCCTGACTGCACTGGTTACCAGTGAGTTTCTGCCTCAATTCAAAGTTCTGGTTTTGACTTTTGAAGTCCTAAATTGTTCATAACTGTAGTACCTCAAGGAATCCCCCCCCCCCCCCCGATACAAACCAGCCTGAACTCTGCAGTCTTCGTCAGAGGCCCTTCTCCATATGCCCCACTTGAGGAAAGTGTGGAAAGTGACCACATGAAAACAGGCCTTTTCAGTATTGGTCCCGATTTATGGAATGCTGTTTCCATGGAGATGAACCTGGAACCATCTCTGCCAGCTTTTGGGCACCAGGTGAAGACTTTTCTGTTTGCCCCAGTTAATTATTGTTACCCCCATGTGGTGGTAGGGCTTGGTCCTTACTAATTTATTGTTGACCATTTTATGAGTCTTGCATTGTTAATGCTTTAAGTTTTTCTGGTTTTAAATTGTTCTCACATGATGCATTTTATTCTTGTCAAGTCGCTTGGAGATTTTTTGCTGCAAAAAGCGACTCACAATTAAATAAATAATTACAAGATCAATGATAACAACCTCTCAAGCACAGCTATCCTTCCCTGTATAAAGGCACGTTCTCTTCCACTCAGTGAACAACTCAATCTAACAGATGCTTTCAGCTTAGAGAGAGAAAGAGAAAATGTATGCAATAGTGGAACTTTCAGTACATTCAAGGAGACAGTTGCTGCAGGGAATATTAGGCTCTTAGTATACACTATCATTCTCCCTCTCCCTTTTGGCTGACATTAGCTACAATACATGATGGGCAATTTTGAGGGCCTAACAGAGGCTGCTTCCATGCTTTCACTGGAATTGTCACCCATCATTTGCAATGTTGTATTCAACCAAGCACATGCCAGATTTTCTGTGATACCTGCCCATCTATTTTCAGGTCTGATTTGTGGTATACACTGTAACCTGTCCTGTGATCATGTGTCAAAGGGCAGGATGCACATTCTTACACAAATGAAAACACCATGCACAATCTTCTATACCTCTATTATGTTCCCTGTCTCTCACTTTTATTTTCTAAATTAACCCCCTCCCCCATATGTAGTAACTTTTCCTCATAGAGAAGTTGTTTCAGCTCCTTAATAATTTTGGTTGTTCTTTCCTGAATGTCTTCAACTCTACAGTGTTCTTTACAAGGCAAGGCAACCAGAATTGTGCAAGTATTCCAAGTGTCACCACGACATTGATTTGTATGAGGGGATTATATGTTACATTTGCATAACAAAAAAGGCTGCAATCCTGTAGGCTGCTTAAATCTAGGGCTGCAATGTTTATGTGATGCATCATTTTTTCTATATAAAAAAGATTAACTAAAGAGGTGCCCCAATTACTGAACCATCAGATTTTGAAGAAAATGCAAACTTAAAAAACTACTTATATTTACTTTTATTTATAAAAGCTGCTGACCAAACTGCCAGAGGCCTGGGCTAGGCTACATTTCTAGCCCAGAAGCTAATGGGAGGAGACAGAACATCTCTCAAGTTTGCACCCCTGGTAGACTAACCAGAGCTCCTGACTGGTTGGCCAGGACAGACTCACTGAGATCCCAGCATGCATCACAAACTGCCAAACTGAATCCTCAACAGGGGGACCACCTCCCTCCTCCTGCTCACACCAGGGCTCTCAAATTGGGCTCCCCTGGTGAGACAGGTGCCTGAATTTTATAAAAACTGCAGCTGGCAGGTGCCATCTTTAAAAGAGGTATTGTCCCTACCCTCAAACATAGGCAGGAATTCCATTTCTGTTATGATACCTGCTTCAGAACATTCACCCATAATCGAAAACAAAAATATAGTAAGTATGCTTCTTTTTTGTCAAAAGCATTTAAAAATCTATATACACATTGATGCATTTAAATCAACCTGTTAAAACCCATGCAGCCATTTTACTAAGGGTTCTTCTGCTGGGTGACCAACTGCTTAATTCCTGTTGACTTTGGTGGGATTTGAGTGGAAGTATTACAGTATTTTCCCGTGTATAAGACTAGGTTTTTTAACCAAAAAATTAGGTTTAAAGTTGGGGCTCGTCTTATACATGGGTAGTGCTGAGGGGTGTTTTCTTAATTTGGAGTCCCCCCAAATAGGAGGTGTCTTATACATGGGGGCGTCTTATACACAGAAAAATACGGTATTTATTTTATTGATGCTGTGATGGAATTTATAGACAGCCCTTCATTGCAAAGTAATCAGAGGGTGGTCCCCAACATGTTATCTAAAAGCACAATGCAAATAAATCAAACTGTACAATTCTAACAGTGTGCAGAATTACAGCCTTCTTAACTGATAGACAGCAGCAAACAATGGTGGATTGTGAACAGTGATGCCTGATGTCAAAAATAAGACTTATTTTTCCAAACACCAAACAGATGTCAAGATGAGGGCCAAACAAAACACAAACAGCACAGTCCTTCACATGTCTCTTCAGAAGAAAATCCTATTGTTCTCAGTAACACTTAATTGTAATAATGGATACACAGTTAAGTGGGTCTGCTCAGAGGTAAGACCCGCTTATACAGTAGTTAAGTGTGTATAGGATTGCTGCTTAATTTTGTCACATAAATCATTGCAAAATGAACCAAATCAAGGGAAGGGAAGTGAGAGTGACAATCACATCAACTTCTTATTGTACCACAAAGTACAAAAACTGCTTACAATGGATTCAGTCAAGCCTGACAGAATCAAGCCCCAATGATCAGTCATTTCTACCACAAGGTTATTTGACAGACTGGAGTGCTCAACTGAAGAAAGCAAACACAGATGCCTTTTTATCCCTTGACATTTTGGGATATGGAAATTCACAGAAATCAGCATGTTTTGCATTGCATAGGATCCAACTGTTGAGCTGCGAATGTGCACTTTTTATTTTGGACTTTCTCAGATATTGTGCTGGGAAGCAACCACTAATTAGCCTTAGCCCAGTAGTCAGTATTTGAGATGATTTCTTTTTAAGGGCAGGTTATAAATTCTGAAAATAAAAAGTTATTTGTTTTCTAGCTGGGAGTGCCATACTGTCAATATTCTAAAACATTTATTAGGTGCTTCAGCGCTGTTATGAGGATGCTAAAGTTACTTTGCTACTTATGTCAAATATGGAGAAGCTATGGCCCTCTGGTCTCCCAATAACTCTTATCATGCCTGACTATCGTGGCTGGGACTGATGGGAATTGTAGTCAAGCAACATGTGGAAGCTTCCTCCTTAGTAAGCCCTTTGTAGAATTTAGTAAGGAGGGATGGCCCATGCATGAGGATCAAAAGGTAAAGGTAAAGGTACCCCTGACTGTCGTGGACAACTCTGGGGTTGCGTGCTCATCTCGCTTTCAGGCCAAGGGAGCCGGCATTTGCCCGCAGACAGCTTCCGGGTCATGTGGCCAGCATCACTAAGCCACTTCTGGTGAACCAGAGCAGTGCACGGAAATGCCGTTTACCTTCCTGCCAGAGCGGTACCTATTTATCTACTTGCACTTTGATGTGCTTTCGAACTGCTAGGTGGGCAGGACCTGGGACCGAACAACGGGAGCTCACCCTGTCACGGGGATTCGAACCACCGATCTTCTGATCGGTAAGCCCTAGGCTCAAGCCATTTGCCTCAGGCGGCAGATTCGACCCCCTCCCTGCCATTATGCCAATGCCAGCTTCACCGACACAGCCGCATTACCTTTGCCACTGTGCCCCCCCCTGCTGCTGTGTCATGGTGGCAGCAGTGGCACAGCCATGGATGAAGGCACAGTTGCATTGATGGGACTAGTGCAAGTGGGCACAACCATAGGGGCAGGGAGCGGGCAGGGCAGGGACCTGGATCTGTGGCGGTGGCATCAGCATCAATATGGGGGAAATGTCAGGGCATTTTGCCTACAGGAGAAAAGCATCTTGGACCAGCCCTGTTAGTAGAGTTTGTCTGTCATTGGCTCCAGCTCCAACTACTGCCTGCCCTCTTCAATGGCAGCCATAATGGACACCAGCCTTTACTATAGGAAAAAGAAGATTGGGTATTTAGCCCAAGGCTAAATAAATGCAGCTCCTCGAGAGTTGGCATCTCCTGCCAACTCATTTGCCAACTTCTGCTACCTAACATGCACATAAAGACCATTTACAGTGGTACCTCGGGTTACAAACACTTCAGGTTACAGACTCTGCTAACCCGGAAGTAGTACCTCGCGTTTAGAACTTTACCTCAGGATGAGAACAGAAATTGTGTGCCGGCGGCACAGCAGCAGCGGGAGGCCCCATTAGCTAAAGTGATACCCTCAGGTTAAGAACAGTTTCAGGTTAAGAACGGACCTCTGGAACAAATTAAGTATGTAACCAGAAGTACCACTGTAAAGCACATGTATTTCCCCAAAGAGTCCTGCAAACCATAGTTAAAACAACATACAGTATAAGTCCCAGCAGCCTTAACAAACTACAATTCCCATTATTCTTTTTTGGGGAGAGTGGGGTTCTTTAACTATATTGTGTGTACGCAGCCTCACTGAAAGAAGGTTCTGGACTTACTCCCCAGTACGTGTTTATGGGGTTTCAGCCTAAATAAACCAAATATCTTGTATACAGATGTGCTTGGTAATAATGCTCTGATTGAACAATAATAAAGCTCACACCACACAAAGCGAAGAACCGCAGCAGATTGGTGTTTATATCTTAAGGCTATATAGCTGCAGAAAATGGCTCCTTTGTTGGAAATGAATTGTAAAAACAATGATTAATTCCCTCCCCCCCCCCCTTTTGGTGTTTATAATCTGAAGAGGCTATTCAGCAACATCACTTATTTATACCCATCACAGCACTGAGCTATTTTATTATAGTTGCACTCTGCTTTGTGACAGCAGTCAGCAGAAGTTAGTTTAAAGCTTGTTGCTTGGTGGCTAATACACTTATTGTGCTGTATGGAAAGGAGAGGGATGTGGGAGGGTGTGTGTGTGTGTGTATGTGTGTGTGTGTGTGAGAGAGAGAGAGAGAGAGAGAGAGAGAGAGAGAGAGAGGAGGAGGAGGAGGAGGAGGAGGCTTGCCTTGTCTATGCTTTCAATATGCTTTCCGGATGGAAGAATACATTGTTCTGCATGAGGGGAAAAATACATTGGTAGTTACACAATGTAGTTTCTGATGAAGCAACTGCAAGCTTTGTAACATTCTGGGTGGTTTTTTTTAAAAAACAACTTTCCTTTGTATTTCTTGGACCCAATGAGTTCAAGTTGCAGATAGGAATTGGATAATCTATCCGTTTTAGTGTCGTGGCTTTTTCCAACCTTAAATCCAGTTCTCTACATTTCCACACCAGTTTGTGACTTTTTAAAAAATTCCCCATGAAGCTCTGTCAACATTTTAGTGTGAATTTCTCCTAATATACGGATTTCTCTATGCTGCTTTCCCAATGTAATGCATTTTCCCCCATGCTGTTTTCACTAACATATGCATTCTTGTGCACTTATCACCCTAATAAAATGCATTTTTGGACACATTACTTGGCTGGAAAAGTACACAGCAGAATTAAGAGAAGTGTGAACTTTGAAGGATACGTAGCTTCACGTATTGGTTCAAGATGTGTGACTTAGGCAGCTTCTTGTTAAAATTGGGGGGGGGGGGAGTGAATTTCTCTTCCATTCCTAATTTGCCAGTATGCAACTGGATCGCACTCTCAAAATAGGAACAGTATGGAAGCAGCCCTAATCGTGGCCAGACTGTCAAAACCATCTCAGAGCATCAGCCAGGATTGTGCATGATTTGTGTGGAGACCCTCCATGCAAATAGCTTCCAAGAGGAACAGCTGCTGCCTGAAACATCAAACAGAAGCCATTTTGGGGAGACATCTTGTCGTGTGAATTGACCCTTAGAGTCTGCAGCTTAATAGAAGATAGCGCTTGGACACAAGTAAGCTTTCAAAATGATAAATTGCCCTCTGGTTTTTCCCTTTCCCTTTGAACCAGGGCAGCCCCAGTTGGGGAAAAAAATACAGAGGGAAGAAGATCAATATTACATACCTGGAGGAAATTTTTCTCCTGAGCCACACATTCATTGCTACTACCATGGTACCTTGGGTTACATACGCTTCAGGTTACAGACTCCGCTAACCCAGAAATAGTGCTTCAGGTTAAGAACTTTGCTTCAGGATGAGAACAGAAATCGTGCTCCAGCGGCACAGCAGCAGCAGGAGGCCCCATTAGCTAAAGTGGTGCTTCAGGTTAAGAACAGTTTCAGGTTAAGTACGGACCTCCAGAATGAATTAAGTACTTAACCCGAGGTACCACTGTACTACAATTGCTGAGGAGACATGCCTACCCAGAGGGACCATCAGCCTCCTGTACCAGGTGTCAGAGTCTGAACAGGCAAACATTTTCTCATCTTATGGGTCATCTTTGAAGGTCCTTTGGAAATCTGAATGTGGCAGCAAGCATGCCTGTGGGCAGTTGCCCATAGGATCTTACTTAAACCAATCTTGCAACAGCTGCAGTGGATGACCATTTTTCCAGGCTCATTTCAAAGTATTAGTGGCTGCTTTTAGAGGCCTAGGTGGTCTTGAGTCCAGTATACCTAAGACATCATCTGTTTCTGTGCCAGACTGCTGCTCTCTATCTGAGAGGCCATTCTCCATGATGCATTTCCAGCAGCAGCGGGGCCCACAGGGACTGGTAGGGTGAAAGGCAGGGAAACAAACAGGCAGAGCTAATAGCAGCCAGAGCAAGTTGATCTGAATTTTGACCCTATTGGAGATATTCTTACTGTGCAGTTTGAAGTGACTGGAAGCATAAAAACTGACTACTTTTGGAAGAAAACGTCCAGACACATAAAAAGTATACTTGCAGAACTTTCTTCAAAACGTAACAAAAGCATCAAAGATACATCCCAAACAATGATACATCCATACAATGTCTTGTGCTGTCCAGCATAGGCTCAGCATCTTAGAAATAAAAGTTAACTCCAAAAATCAAAACATTCTCTCCCCCGTTCCCATCTGTTTCTTGGAGAGCCATTATCACATCTTTTGGTTCTCTGTGGCATTCAGAGAAAGACTAAAGCAGGCACCCCCAACCTGCGGCCCTCCACATGTTTTCACCTACAACTCCCATGATCCCTAGCTAACAGGACCAGTGGTCAGGAATGATGGGAATTGTAGTCCAAAACATCTGGAGGGCTGAAGGTTGGGGATGCCTGGACTAAAGCCACCACCCTTTGAAGATGGTGTTTTGGCAATTCAATACCTTTGTCACCTGATCTAAGGTTAAAACACTCACATATTAGCTGCTAGAGAAAGCAATCAGTTAATTATCAACAGTTAAAGCTCAGAGATAGCTCTTCTTGCTGTTCTTTAGCTTCAGTGGAATCTCCCCATATCACACCTTTTCATCAATACACAGGCCTTCCCATTTCAGTGTCAATTAAACCAATTATACTTGGTTTAACAGTGCCAATATACTCCATGATGTTGTTATTAAACAAAGAAGATAAAGCTGATGGTGATTATGATGATAATGATTAAATTTATTACCCTCCTATCTCCAGCAGATCCCAGGGCAGGTTATAACAATTTAAATCTCAGAATTAAAACAAATTACAGTCACCCACCCAATTGGATGGTCCTATTCCTTAAAACAAATTACATTCACAGGAATAGGGTGGATTAAGACTTTGTATTGTTAAAATGAATGATGTCGAGATGTTGTTGTTGTTTTCCCTGACATCCCAGGAGAAGGGTATATGAGGCACGATGGCATTATGAAGTTTTGTTAAGATTTGAGAGATATGATCACAATAAATGTAAGCATGGAAATATATTACTTACTTTAATTTTGAGCATGCAACAAGAGTGAATAACACAACAGAGAACATTAGGTTTGGTTTCAGGAGAAGAAGGCTTGACCTACTTCCTTCAGGCTTTCAAGTGCTGGCAGAATGAATTTTTAATGCATCAAAGTCTGGAAGTTCTTCTTTTGTACAGTGGAGTATTTCTCAAGGTCAACACTGGTGAGTCTTGGTGTAGGAACAGTCTTTCCTTTTTGGATTAGATTGGCAAATCCAAATCCCTAATCCTAAATAAGTTCCTTATGTGTTGTCCACTTTTTTTGAGATCAATATGGAAATAGATAGTCACTTACTTTATGGCCACTGATGCAAACTTTTCCAAATGTGGCACATCAAACTAATTTACCACATATCCAGGATGGCCAACTTCTGTGTCTCTCACAGAGAGCAGTACCAAGCATCATGGTGGGGACCATAGTATTCATCTGACATCCCAACAACTGAATCTCTGCTACTTACTGGGACGGAGAGTGGGAGAGACAAGGCAGTGGGGAGATTGGCTTGATGCAAACACAGCAGTACAGCCAATCCAATGCTTCTGCCACTGTGTGCAAGAGCCTTTCCACCACCTGAACACTTCTCTTCTTCCCAATAAGGAGCAGTGACTCAGCTGTCAGGAGGTCAGGTAAGTGTCAGTGCCCCATCATGTAGTCCACTCCCGACACTAATTTTTGTCAGTTTGCATTTCTTAGTATAGAGAGTATTGATCTGATGTGTAGACTGATGTGTAGAGATTGTTCCTGTTCTGCTTAATTCAAGAGGGTTCTTGAAAGTTTTCTTTCTATGAGAAAGAAGCAAGCAGAAGGTTCTTGTTTGGGTTATTTCCTTCTGGGAAACTGAGTACAGCTGCTTTAAACTGGTTCTGTTATCTTTCTGTCGATGTCGTGCTGACTATAATAATAAGACCAGAAGGAACCTGGGCTCTCCCTTACTTTTTCTGTCTCTTTGTTCTGGTGTGGTGTTCTGGTATGCTATAGTGTTTAGTCTATAATGTTTAGTCTTATTATAAGTCATTATAAGTTTTATTGTAAGTGCTGCAACTGGATTCTTATGGACAGTGGCAATCCTGAATGTATTGGATTTGTGACCATTATGCTCATTTGCCTTAAGTACCAGTAAAGCTCTGCTGGATGAAGTACAATTGACTCTGGTCTGCTTTTTAGGAACTCTGCAATGTGTTTAAGTTTGTTTTCCCTCAGCACAACAATTTTATCTACCAAACAAACAGGGTAGCATCCTATAGCAGTTTAGCAGGCAATTCCCCATTCAGAAAGAAGATAATAAAATGTGTGTTACACATAGATATTTTTGTCTTGCTATCTCATTCTGGAAAGACAGAAGACCACTGCCAGTCTATTGATTAAAGGGCTCTTTGGGGAAGCACATTTTCTCCTCAGCAACGCTTCCAAATCAATGACCTCACAAGTAGTGCAAAGAAGCCATAGACATTGCCTGGCCACCCATCCCCTAGCCCACCAGGGGGCAACCAAAAACCACATGCAGCCCTTAGTCTCACTTGGTGCACTCCCCTGGCAGGAGAAGCAGTTGAACCTGTGGGAAGGTGCAGTTCAATCACAGAGTCATTCCCACCCTTTATCAATTAGAAACATAGACTGCGAAATGCAGGCTTGATTTTGTTCACAAATATAGCTTGTTCCTTTTTGGTCCACTTTTTCTCAAGGAGGGGCTGCCTCTGGAGACAGAAGTTGGTCACTCCCTGCTATAGGCAAAGTGGGATAACTATTCTTAGATAAAGGGCTCTACTGTATGGGATAAACTTGGCAGTGCAGCAATAATTTCTGCAACAATATTCCTTAGCAGCCTTTAGTTGAAGCCACAATTGAGAAGGGTACAAACTGAAAGTTTGGGATTGGAGGGGGGGGTTCTTTTTATAAATATTGTAATATTGTAACCCCTGGGAGTTAAGTCCAGTCACAAAAGACTCAGGGGTTGCAGTACTCATCTCGCTTTACTGGCCAAGGGAGCCGACGTTTGTCTACAAACAGTTCCCCCCCCCCCCCGGGTCATGTGGCCAGCATGAGTAAGCCGCTTCTGGCAAAACCAGAGCACACGGAAATACCGTTTACCTTCCCGCCGGAGTGGTACCTATTTATCTACTTGCACTTTGACATGCTTTTGAACTGCTAGGTTGCAGGAGTTGGGACGGAGGAACAGGCGCTCACCTTGTCATTGGGATTCGAACCGCTGACCTTCCGATTGGCAAGCCCTAGGCTCAGTGGTTTAGACCACAGCGCCAACCATGTCCCTACAATAAATATTGTACTTGCTACTAAAACATACCTAACTCAGAAGCGGTTTCTAGATTTGTTTAGTTAAAATCAAATAATAAATAATGGATTAAAAACAGATGTTTGTGTTTTCTGGCTGAGAATGTTATACCGTTAATGTTTTTAAACATTTATTAGCTGCTTCAGGACTGACAACAGTCATAACGGTGAGGTGTCTGGGAAAAGATGCCGAAGGTACTCCAAAGAAAATGGCAAAAGACTTTGCTGCCTGAGATCACTTGGTGACGCTGTTGCAGTAATATGTAAGCTCCAGCTATGTGGCAAAGCAGACGTTACCCTCACCCTTCCCTGAATTTCAGAACGGGTCAGGAGCATGGTCATTATGTGGCCAGGTGTTCTGTTTTAGTCAGTCAGTCATTTCATTTGTATGCCTCTCTTCTAAGCACACAAAACCATGCTCAAAGTGGCTTGCAATAAAGAAAACAGGAATGCCTTTCAAAACCAAACCATGCAAAAACATAATAATCACAGGTGCCAGGTTGCTCCCAAGATTGAGGGGGCCAGTGCACATCATGCAGGTGTCACGTCGCACAACGGCACACACAACTCCCAATGCTGTGTAGGCCGAACCAGCACAGCCTAGCAGAAGGATGCACTGGCCTGCAGGGGAGACACAGCACAGGATGCTGCAGACTTCCGCTAGGCCACGCCAGTCCCCACAGTTTCAGGAGCTGTGGCACAGGCCAGTGTGACCTTGTGCCAGGCTGACACTGCACAGCTCCTCTGGCAGGGGTCAGCTGCCTATGGGGGTGCTGCAGCAATCTGCGCACAGGGGCGCCACATGGGGGCTCCTCAGTGATCCGTGCATGGGGCGCTGCATGGGGGAGCCATGGAAATCTGTGCATGGGGGTGATCTGCCTGGGAGTGCATGGCAATCCACCTAGGGGGGCGGTGCGGCAAGCTGCCCACAGAATCCACCTGGTAGACACAAGCCATTTCAGGCAGCGTGGGGCCTTGAGCCACTGCATCACTCCCAGGAGAGATGCATGGCTTTGGCGCACTGCAGGTCAGGCCCTGTGGTAAGTGCCGACCCCCATGGTGTACCATTTTGCCACCCCCCCTCAAGGATGACACCCGGGGTGGACCACACACCCCGCACCTCCCTTCCTATGCCCCTGGTGCTGCCTTCCATTGATGCTGCATCATGCTCAGCACAGCAATCCGTCAACCTCTGCCACCTCAATATTTGGGGGGCTGAAGGAATATTGAGGGGGTTGATGACACCTCGGCCCCCTAGAGTTGGTGCACCTGATAATAACATAGCAAAACAACACAATAGAACATGCAACATACATAAACCAACATTTCAGTACTACAAAGATAAGATGATTACATAAACGGAGGACTAGTGTCCTGCTTGGTCCAAATTTTGTTTAAAGACAAAGAACCCTAAGACAGTGGCAGAGCTTCAGCACCGGGGGGCAGAGAGCAGGCGGGGGCGTGGCTGGCGCACATCCTAGGGGTGCGTGTCCTGGGGGCGGGGTATGCCGCCTGCAGGGGCATGGCGCCCAGCGTGGGCAGGGGGGCAGCCGCGATGGCACTCTACCGGGATCGCACTTCTGGGGGCGGTGTGCTCCCTCCTGCACTCCTCTTCCTCCGCCAGTGCCCTAAGAGAGGAGAGCAGGGGCTTTGAAGTTGCCCATCAGTAGCTGGTCTGAATAATTTACTGAAAATGAAAAAGGCTGCAGTTGGATTTCTGTAGACTTCCCTTTGGTATGCAAGATCAGCTTCTTTCTCCTGTTTGGTATGTGTAAAGCTTTCCATACTCCATATTTCAACCCTGCTGGCATCAGCTGGTTAATGTGCTATTTGTATGAAGAAACACTCTGGTTTCTCTATATCACTTCCTGCCATAAACAGCATGTAAATAGAAGATGCATGACAGAGCATCAGTTCAAACTACAGAGCATTGTTTATATCAGGCAGCCATCAATAAGGTCTCCTCAATGTCACAGGCTGCCTGATAACAATTATCCCTTCTGACCTTTCCTTAGAAGAGGGATTTCATTAGAATAAGAGCAAAAATAAGCATGCTGCCCTAGTCCCAAGAATGATATATCTTCTCTTTTGAAAATATACGTGAACAATATTTATTCCAAGGATGTTATGAAAATGCCGATTGCATCTCATTTACAAATGGAGAAAAATTGGGCTACGCCCTTGAGATTAAAGATTTATTTACTGCAGGAAACTGTTTTAAAGGTACTCTTTTTTAATTTCCTGGAAACTTTTAATTAAGCCCCTTTGAAAACAAAGACAATTATGCAAAAAGCCAAACTGCACCAAAGCAGAGATGACGAATCTTGGAAGAACCCTCTATGTTTCAATCCTCAGGCTGTTATAAAAACAGTGAGGATTAATAAATGCCACAACTGACAATGAATCTGGATTCTAAATTTTAACCCCTGGGGCACTTAAATAAGTGTGCTCATATTGACAGACATCTGGGCTGCTTTTTTTATTTGGGTCAGAGATATTCCTTTAATTCAGTGCATTCCACCTTCTCCTTCAAAGTTTTAACATATGGATAAATTGTTCCTTTGGAAAAGTAACTGAGAAATATATTTATATTTAAAACAAGCCAGACACTAGCTTAATCCCCCAGCAGATTCATCCTCTCAATAGAGCAGAGGTAGCCAATTTGGAGGGACGCGGGTAGCACTGTGGGTTAAACCACAGAGCCTAGGACTTGCTGATCAGAAGGTCGGCAGTTCGAATCCTCGCCATGGGGTGAGCTCCCATTGCTCGGTCCCTGCTCCTGCCAACCTAGCAGTTCGAAAGCATGCCAGTGCAAGTAGATAAATAGGTACTACTCTGGTGGGAAGGTAAACAGTGTTTCCGTGTGCTGCTGTGGTTCGCCAGAAGCAGTTTAGTCATGCTGGCCACATGACCCGGAAGCTGTATGCCAGCTCCCTCAGCCAATAAAGCAAGATGAGCGCCGCAACCCCAGAGTCGGCCACGACTGGACCTAACGGTCAGGGGTCCCTTTACCTTTACCTAGCCAATTTGGCACCTGGTAGGTGTTTTGCCTACAACTCCCATCTGCCTAAGTCAGCAGGGACATGGTCAGAGATGAGGAGATCTGTATTCCAAAACATTGGGAGGTCTCTAGACTTGCTACCCCTAATGTACTATCTCCTCATGCCCCCCACCCCCAATTATAGGAACAGTACTGTCAGAAGAGTTAACTGCACACAGCTAAGCAAGCACATAAATAGCTGAATTGGACTACAAAGTTCGCAACTATTTTGGTGTTGCTCTTATATGTTTGTACAGCTTTTAACATTTGCTGCACACTTTACAGCCCATCGGAGCCAAAAAAACCCTTTTACAGAGAACCTTAACTACACATTTGTCAAAAAATAACAATAATCCATGAATAATGAAGTAATCAATTTCTTGGCACTGATTAATGGTTTATACATTTGTCCCTGATCAGTTATGTTCCACCTCCTTGGCTCACGGTATCTTGAGAACAGGCTAGTTAGTCAAACATTCGCAGCAGCCTGGAGAGATGGCCTTTTTGCATTAGCCCATGATTGTTCTTTTTAGTTACTGCTCTTCAATCTCCATTACTATTTACTGAGAGTAGACACAGGCTAGGTTAACCAGAATATAATAAAAGAAGGCATTCCAAGAAGATTCCTCATGTAACCCGGGTAGAAATGCCATTTCACACCAATCCAAAACTTCACCGAGCTTGGCATTGCTATTCGTCACACATTGTTCTATGCTGTGAACTCTATCAGCTCTCAGAATATTACTCGCTGGAGCTATGGAAGCACCTGTACCCAGTCTCTTGGAAGATGTGACCCAGGAAGGCAAGAATGGCTTCTGTCTCCCCATGTATATTCCTGTCCATTAATTAGAGTGAGACGCCACTGATTTAGACTCTCATGGAAACAAATGGTTATTTCTCCCTATATACATTGAAATGGCAGGCTGTTGTCACCCTGCAGTTCGCGTTACCACTACTAAGTACCATGCCAGCTTCAGTGTGAGGAATTGTTGGGCCAGTGAGTGAGCAAGAAAGCAAGCAGTATGCGTGGCAGGTGGTCCAGCAAGCTATTTGATGGAGGGAGTGCTGTTCAGAGCCTCCCCTTCCCTTAAACACACCTGCAGTGAGGTTAACGAAGTGGGAGGTACTTCATGCAGCTGCTTAGCTAGCCACTGTGTGAAACACTCCCCCCACTTCATTAAACATGGCTGCACTGAAGTTTCACACACCGGGGAGGTGCTTCACACAGTGGTCTAGCAAGCTGCTTCATGAAGCGTCTCCCCCTCTTTTAAAAGGGGTAAGGGCAAGCTGGGGGGGGGATAGGTGAGGACGTGTGTGAGTTGTAAAGGGTGGTGGACAAGCAGAATGAGCATGGGCAGCAACCCCTCTTAATTTATTATTATTTTCATTTTACAGCCAAGCTGGGGGAGATGCTTAAGACTAGAGGTGGACAGATGGATTTCCGATGAATCCATATCCATGTGTTCATATCCATGTGTTCATACATAATTACATCTCATTCCCATGTCAGTCTGTGTTTTTTATTTTAAAAACAAATCAAAACACCCCTCACACATTTTTGTACATATTGCACTCTAAAATACGCATTATTATTGACGTTTATTTTTTTATTTTTAGTTGAGCATTGCAATGCAAAATTTTGAAAAGTGCAAACAAAATAAACAGCATTCTGATCTGCCTATTCGTCCAGAAACCATGCATCATGTCTGTTTGCTTAAAAAGCAGACTGAATGACCCAGCAATTCCAAATGAAAGACAGGGGAAATGCCTGAAGGGTTGGAATCGCCACTGCTGGTCAAAATACAGTAGGCAATGGTGGACTAAATGGACTAAATGAAATCCGCAGACATACCCCCTTGTGATATTTTCTGCCTAAGGTACCCCCCAAAAAAACCTTAAATACTCACGCTGCACCTTAACCTGGTGAGAGAGTCCAGAGAACCACTTGTTTCTCTACTTCAGGCAGCAATATCTCTTGAGCTGGCTTTGCTTCACACATTTTGTATGGCCAAATGGCCTCATTTAAGTTAGGCGACTTTCAATTACTTCTCTCAATTCTTTTGTTCTCTGTTCTCTTGCTCAGTTCTAGTCCCTTAAAAGTCAAGGGGATTATTCAAAAATAATTATTTGGAGATCACAGCTTTGTTTTGATATTTTGGGGCTTATAATCCTTTTTAGAAGCTCCACCTACATAACTTTTTTATGATTTATTAATTCAGAGAGGGAAAAGGCACTAATCTTCTTCCTATCTGAAGTCCAGTTATTAGTTTTTTTGCTCCTGAGAAAAGATGTTTACCACTGATTTCAAAGGAAGCAGGGAAAAGCCTGTTGTTTTGACATTCATTTTAAAGTAGCTAATATGGCCCAGATCAGCTGAGATAAAAAACAAGAAAAAATGTACCACGCGTGTTTAATTAAATCCTTTCAACCTACTTGAAAATATACTATTTGCATATCTAACTTTAAAATCCATTTTATGAGGAATTTGTCATGTCAAATACTTCTCCAATTCTGTACTGCCTTCTGGATTATTCATTTATTCATACTTTCTTTCTGAGCATTTACCACTCTTTAGAAAAACAAACAAACAAAAAACACCCCCAAAAAACTAAGAAGTGTGTTCTGGAGCAGCAGCTGGAAAGTTATTGGCCTACCAGGGTGTAGCTGGAATCTGCCATCTTCTTATAATTCCCTTCAAGGTACATAGGCTTTGGAAGCTGAGCTGATACCATTAACCCCAGAGCAGATGCTCCTGCTGTTCTTTCTCGCAGGGCAAGTGGAACTGATGGTCTCTCTGAAGGGGAGGAAAGACCCAGACCACCTGGTGAGAACAGCAGCAGAAGACAGCCGCTCCAGGCATAGTCAACAGAAGACGACAGATGTTTAGTCTATTGTTTGCAAGTTCATAATTGGGAAGGGAGGGCTGGACATGCCTGGGTTAACTGCCTTGCTTTCTCCCCTTTTAATAGCCTCTGGAGCTGCCTAGTACGTAATCAGACAATTGCTCTGTCTGGCCAAGCTTGTGCCAAAAGGTACTGCTCTCAAGGTTCTCTCCTAATACTGTCTAAGTTCCATTTTTTTTTTGCTGATGATACCAGACAAAGTCCTTTTATGTACAAATAAACATGCAGCCAACCACAGAGCTATGGGGACAAATAATCAGCATCCCCTATGGTCAGCTTTGCATTCTCTGTACCTGGCAGGGCCAAGGATGGCTTGTAGCCTTCAAGGCTTCTCTGGCCCTTGGAACTTTACTCAGGCCACAGCCCTCACTGCTCCTGACCTGCTGTCTCCTTGAACAAGTGCTTTCGCTTGGTTGGAATATGTGCTTGAATTGTGAGACTGGATGGAGAGGGTATTTGTGGGTGTAGTGTGGTCTAGAAATCTCTGACTTTTGTATAGTTGGAATACACTCTACAGTGGTACCTCGGGTTAAGTACTTAATTCGTTCCAGAGGTCTGTTCTTAACCTGAAACTGTTCTTAACCTGAAGCACTACTTTAGCTAATGGGGCCTCCTGCTGCCGCCATCCTGCGATTTCTGTTCTCATCCTGAAGCAAAGTTCTTAACCCAAGGTACTATTTCTAGGTTAGCGGAGTCTGTAACCTGAAGCGTCTGTAACCTGAAGCGTATGTAACCCAAGGTACCACTGTACTGTAGAAAGGTAAGAGCAGGCTTTCTCAAACTCAGGCCTCCAGATGTTTTGGACCTACAACTCCCATGATCCTTAGCTAGCAGGACCAGTGGTCAGGGATGATGGAAATTGTAGTCTCAAAACATCTGGAGGGCTGAGGTTGAGGAAGCCTGGGTAAGAGTCAATCTGTTGCTCCACCCACTGTTGCCTCTAGCTCCACCCACCATTGTCATGTGGTCCCCAGGGGGATTTCCATGAGAGCTTGGGGTGAAAATGGTGTCACGTTCCTTCTCTACTATAGACTCCTCTCAGTAAAGTACTGCAGGTGAGGAGAAGGTTTGTTCTTGTGCTGCTAGTATATTGAATCTAAAGCTAAGTGTCAATGTATGAACCCCCAGACCTGAAGGCAAGCAGAGAAATGACTCACACTAAATGATCTCTGATTTGATATTATTTCACAGTTAATACAAATCAGTCAGTGGAGCTGTCCAGGTCTTACATTACTGGATGAACGTTTCAGTTTTTAGATTCTGATGTTGTAAACAAGCTGATTGGTCAAGTCTGACCCTGGTATTAAATCTTATTTTTTTCCCCACATCTTTTAATTTAATAGTATGCTATGATTTTAAAATTACTATTTCTGTGTTTCTTTAAAATAAAATATTTATTGTAACTAATCATTGCTGCCATGTTTTTAATATATTGTTGTCTATTGTTGTCCATTTTAAAGTCTCCCTGTTGCTGCTTCCAAAGTTGTCCTACCATAATTAAATTTAGGGGTTTTTTTACTTTGTACTTTGCCCAGAGAATTCTTGCTACTGGGTAGCTAATACACTGAATGAATGAATGAATGAATGAATATGCTGGATTTTATAAGGAGGAAATTCAATGTTCCTTACATTGTTTAGAATAAAATTCTAAACAGCTAACAGCTTTTGATGGTTAGCCTTATAAAGTTTGTCATGGAGCATGTTTATGCACAATATACTTACTCTCTGTGTCAAAAAAAAACTGCAAACAAGCATTAATTGTGCATATGTGTGCGGTTCTGTCCCCCCCCCCCACACACACACACACTGTGGCCTTTGGTAATGAAACCAAGATATTTTCCAAAGGCAATGGCTGCAGAAAGGATCAAAAGGAATGAATAATGCATCTAGTCTAAGTACAAGCAAGACACTATAGAATTATGCTAGAAAACAGCTCTCAAATAAGAGGGGATTGGATTAATTTATCAAAAGTGGGAATTAAGTGAAACTACCTACAGCTAAAAAAAAAGAAATCATTTGCAATCCTTTTAAAAACAAGCAGGCATCTAAAGTAATGAGACATCACTGGTTACATATTCATGAATGGTTATTATGAAGTTGTCACTTAAATTTTATCCCGTCTCAGTGCTCTGTCTGTCATTATTATTTACCGCAAGTTTCTGTTGTTTTAGAAATGTTTATATGTTGCATCCTATACAGACATCCCTGTTAGCCCCATTCAAGGGTGCAATTGCAACTGTGGTGACTTTTTATGGCGTGTGGGCCCAGAAAGGGGTGGGGGGGTGGGGAGACAGGATAGCATGGAATGGTGATCAAAAGAGGGGAAACGGGTTGAGGTGTTTAAAAAGGCCTTGCCCACAACTGCATACCTGTCAACTATCCTGGAAAAACTGGGATATCACATTTTGTCTCATGAGAGCACAGCAGCCATTTTGGGCGTCATGATTTTGCACCACAATTTCCCCAGAAAAAAAAACACTTTTCTGGAGACATGTTGGGGGGGGGGCTGTGCCCCTAAAAAGCATTTTTTCCAGGGGGAAAACATGGCATGAAATTGTGCAAAATCGCAACACACAAAATGACCACCATGCTCTTGTGAGGGAAAAATGAGGAAAGTAGTATCCCGGTTTCTACCTCCAACATATTGGAGGGTATGCAAAAGTTTGAGGCCATTTTGTCCTGCAAGCTTCTCCTCATCCACTCTCAGCTTTAAAGCCTCACTTGGGTCACTGGTTGACAGGGCCAGAAAGAAATTTCCCTACCAACCTCAACTGGCCCCTGAGTCTTTTTCACCTTTCCCTCAGTGATTCCAGCTTCAGCCCAGCATTAGATGTCTTACCTTGTGCTGTGGGAGCAATGCAGGAGACAGAAAGCATTAATCACCTGCACTTCTTTTCACAATTCTGCTCTATAAAATCCAAATAATGAACTTCTGTCAGTGTGGTGTAGTGGTTAAGAGCGGTAGACTTGTAATCTGGTGAACCGGGTTCGCGTCTCCGCTCCTCCACATACAGCTGCTGGGTGACCTTGGGCTAGTCACACTTCTCTGAAGTCTCTCAGCCTCACTTACCTCACAGAGTGTTTGTTGTGGGGGAGGAAGGCAAAGGAGATTGTGAGCCGCTTTGAGACTCCTTCGGGTAGTGATAAAGCGGGATATCAAATTCTTCTTCTTCTTCTTCTTCTTCTTCTTCTTCTTCTTCTTCTTCTTCTTCCTCCTCCTCCTCCTCCTCCTTCACAGTGCAGTGTGTAAACTGCCAATGGAACTCTCTATGGTTTGAAATGCATGAAATTGCACCAGGAGCAGGCCTTGACTGTTGCAGAAGAAGTACAAAAACAGGAATTGCAAGGGATCTGGAGCATCGCAAATGAGGCTTGTTGTCATGATATTTAATTTTTCTGATTCTTAACAGGCACTAAAATAAATAGAAATCCACGCCACTCTCTGCCCACAGTCTTACCGTCTAAGCACATCTGAGCCCTCCTCTTGGGCTATTTACCGTATTTTTCGCCCTATAGGATGCACTTTTTCCCCTCCAAAAATGAAGGGGAAATGTGTGTGCGTCCTATGGGGCGAATGCAGGCTTTCGCTGAAGCCTGGAGAGCGAGAGGGGTCGGTGCGCACCGACCCCTCTCGCTCTCCAGGCTTCAGGAGAGCCCCGCCGCCAGCCCCACAAACTCGGGGGACAGTGGGAGAGGCGCAGCGCGCCTTTCCCACTGTTCCCCGACTTGGTTAGAAGGCTGGCGGGGGGGGGGAGAAGCCTGCTCCTCCCCGTCCCCAGTCCTGCAAACTCGGGGGACAGTGGGAGAGGCGCAGCGCGCCTTTCCCACTGTCCCCCGACTTGGTTAGAAGGCTGGGGAGGGCTTCCCCCTCCTCCAGCCCCGCAAGCTCCCAGAGCGATGCCAAAGCTGCACGCAGCTTCGGCATCGCTCTGGGTCCCGTTCTGGGGGCTGGGGGAAGGGGGAGCTCAGGCTTCCCCCACCCCAGCCCCGCACCCGGCGGGGAAAATTATTTTTTCCCTTTATTTCCCCCCCAAAAATCTAGGTGCGTCCTATGGGCCAGTGCGTCCTATAGGGCGAAAAATACAGTATGTCAACATCCCATCCCTGTTAAGGTGGGAGAGATTAATGCTGAGGCAAGACATCTGTAATGCAAATAGAGAATTCTGGCCAATGTAGATTAATTCACATTACAAACCAAGCGAAGAGAGAATTGCTTTTAGCCTTGCATGAATATGCCCTTGCTCTTGCTGCCTCCCCAAACCACCTTAAGCAAGAGCTCATGTTTGAAACCCAGCCACAAACCTTCAGAAACTAGGTCCAGATTTGAGGGACCCCCTGAGCAAGGTGCTCTCTGATTGGCCCACTCTTCTCTCTATCAGTCCCGGTGGACTCACTTGGTGGCAGTGGCAGGGCTCTGAGCAGAGCTACGCAGCTGGCTCTAGCTACCATTTGAATTCTCTACAATCTCCCAGAGTGGCACTACAGTGTGGGCAATATGGGAAATTTAAATAATGGGTAGTCCCAACTATCTGGCACTGCTAGGGGTGCCAGTCCAGAAAGAAAATACTAAAGGGGACCCAAGGGAGGTATCTATGGTGGGTCTTGCTGGTGCATTCAAAACACCAAAGGATGCCAGGGGCTAACATCAGCCCTGGTTAGAAAGAAGAAGGCTTATGGTGCTAACAGCACCAAGCTTTGGTCTACCAAGCCTAGCCAATCAAATTCCCCAAACAAAGATATGAAATATTTGATTCCTATTGAAAGATACACTTGTCTGACATGTAAAGAGGCAAAAGCTTTCTGGGAAATGATATGTAATGAGTTAAAGAAAATGTTTAAAAACACCTTTGTTAAAAAAAAACCAGAAGCTTTTTTATTAGGTATAGTGGGTAGAGAGAAACCAAGACAAGATAAAAAATTGTTCTTATATGGAACAACTGTGGCAAGAATTTTGTTAGCCCAAAGGTGGAAACAACAGGAGCTACCAACAAAAGAAGAGTGGCAGATGAAAATGATGGACTTTGCAGAATTGGCAAAACTGATGGGAAGAATCCAGAACCAGCAAGACCAAGCATTTCAAAAGCACTGGAACAAATTTATATTATATTTGAAAGAAAACTGTAAGCAATTAACATCATTAGCAGGGTTATCTGGAGATCTGTAAGGTGAAATTGCTACCTATTCAGGTTGAGTAATATAATATTTTAGGTAATGAAAATATTATTCTAGGAAACAAAATGAAATGCAAAGATGTAAAGTTTAATTTTGTAAACCACCAGACGGGAGGGAGGGATGTCTTGAGGCTCAGTCGAGCCAAAGAGATTGTATGTAAAACCAATAAAAAACATTCATAAAAAGAAAGAAAGATACACTTGTCTGTTCACAAACTGTTACCATACTTAAATCACAGGACTGGTTTATCCCATCAGACACCACAACACTGCCACAACCCTTTCCTGTGGTTCTATAAGCTCATTGCTCAAAGGCTGCATGAACAGGTCTGGATTTTCCTGTGAGAATCGCAAGTCAAACGGTGCAGACAAAGCTGGCATGACAAGTCATCTGCTATGACTTCACTTCAAACATGGTCCTTTTCAATGGAGGAAGTTTTCATGCTGAAATACAAGTCTACTGAGTGAAAAGCCAGGGAGCAAATGGGCATGGAGTGACGTACGCTCAGGCGTGACTCATTCCTGATTATCCCTTTAATTAAATACATCGTACTCTGTCACTGCTTCTGAGTCACCAGTAAAAGTTGGCCCACAACAAATAATATAATTATGAAAAGCCAAAACATCAAATGACATGGAGGATTTGACCCTGGTTGGACAAAAAATCTGCAAGTAACACAAGACAGCAATACTACTCATCTCTGTCATAACCCAGGGCTTCATAACTCACTCCAGAGATTCTCTCACAGACTATTTCTGTTTCACACACATACACACACACACACACACACACACTTCTATCCTCAGACATTGTCACAGAGACAAATTACAGACTCGTCAAGGATCTTCCTGCTAATTAACCCATCATCAAGACAAACCGCAGATACGCCATGTGCAGAGATGATTTATGCGCTCTGTTAGATGTTAAGATATTTCCAGTGCTTGACAAGATAACCCAGGAGTAAATAAAGGGAGTTTCGCTGCAAGACTGATTTACTTGTGGTTTTTAGCTGCTGCTGCTTCTACCTGCCAGGAGCCATTAGGAAATCTCAAAGCAGTTCTCGGCTGACATTTCATCAAGCACACAGTATACTTGTGGCGGTGGAGAAAATCACAGAGGAGGATAAGAGAAATCCATATGCTGTTCCCATACTGGATGCCACAAGGCGTTTTCTAATAAATATTCAGTTACCCAGCATGCCTGTCTCCACTTTAGTTACATTGTGCATGAGAGAGCAGAAAATGAAATGCTAAAATGTTTCTGGCTACCTCCCTCACCCTTGTTAAGACAGCTTCTTCTGCCTATCTAAGGTGCAGCAACATGCCTGTCTTCCCAGATCGCTTGCCATTGTATCAGGCGCCCAAGGTTTGTTCAAATGTTACACCGAAAGCAGGTACAAGCTGTCTGTACACATGAGCAAGTGTTAGTGTGAAGGAGCACACACCTGTTAGTGTGTATAGCTCAGCTATTGTATATGCAGATTGTAACACTTGTTGAACATTACATATAAATAACTATGAGTGTACAGCGCACATATTTGGCTCCACAGGTTAGAGATGGAAAAATTCAATTTTGCTTGTGCTTTAATGCTTTTGTTGCATTTTATTTTATTTATGGGTTTATGTTTTGTTTTGCATTTAAATTGTTTACTTAATTATTGTAAACCACACAGAGAAATTTTATGTATGCAAATGCCAAAAGAAAATAAATTTAAAAGGCATTTTATTTCATTGGGATTTACTCTTTCCAACTAAGTTTCCTTAGGGTTGCAGCTCATGTCAGCACAAAAGCCCAAACAGATAAGAGACAGTGTGGAAGTAGGAAAAGGAAAAATTCCATCTTCTGTATATACGGTATATAAAAAATCTGATCAAAATGTACACATTAACAGTCATATACAGATGAGGTGTAACCAGACCTCCAAACAATAAGAACCTCATATGAAGCATCATATGGTTTCCTTCAACCATGCATTAAAGAAGAATTTACTCTTAATTCCTGTGTTTGACTATATGTCACCAGGTTTTATCTGCATTCTTATGTGAAGAACTAAGCCTACTAGTATGAATAAAAGTAATAAAATAAAAACCTATGTCTGACATATGACATTGCTGAAATTGTAAATTCCCCAGACATTTAAGCAAAGAAACTTAGTGATTAAAAGGTGTGTCAGAAAGCACTGTCCATGTGCCACAGTGCATGTTTTCTTTCCCACTGTCAAACCTAATTTAGAAGGATTTCTGTTTTCCCTGGAACATGTTTGCCCTTTGGCAAATCGGCATTTTGTCGTAGAGAAATGCAATAGCTACACCCCATGGCAAGTGTGATAACTGCAGTTACTAAACAAAACCCTACGTTCTTCCTGGTAGAGCCACAGTAACCAATGTCCTCCCTTTTTAGCTGCTTTTCAAATGCATTGCTACTGTATCATGACACTCTGAGAAGCTAGCCTTTGAGAGTGCAGTGCACAGAACAACAGACTGGCTTGATGTCCCAATTTACCCATAAAAATATATCAGGGAGCTCAAATCCTCCAGGAGATTGAAATAATGGGATAATGCCAAACCAACAAGGAATAAAAGTCCATAACCTTCTTCATTAATTTGTTCCATCTTTAAACTATTCTTAATCTTAGTTATCTTGGGTTTTATATTAACAGACAACTTCATCAAAATAAAGCATAACAGCTATAATAACTTAATCTCACTGAGTAATAAAACACTTCTTAGATAGCTTCATTAACTGCCCATCCCTAGGACTATTGTTAAGGTTGACTTAAATTGTTTCTTCCTTTTGGACAGATCAAAATAGCACTGTGGATTAAGGTTACCAGATTTTTTTCAATGAATCTGGGGACACTTTAGATACATACATACATACTACATGTTCAGGACGTTGATGCTGCAGCAATGGCGGTGGAAGAGGGGTGGCCGCCGCCTTGACCTCAACCGGCATGTTTCCCCTTCCTCCGAGGCTTCTATCTGCTTTCTCCATGAGCCTGGGCAGCCCCTGAGTAGTTGGTTCTTCGTTGGTGGTGAAGCTGTGTGTGGTGGGTCAGGCATGGAAGGCGGAGAAGGAGGGCCGAGAGTGGCAGTGGCAAGGCTTGGGCAGCGCGATGCCTCCCTTCCCATTGGAGCAGCCCCAATCCCATTCCTACTTGCGTGCAAGCAGGAGGGGGTGGGGATTCCTCAGCTGGGAAGGGAGGCTTCCCGTTGCCTAACTGAGAGATCCCTGCCCCCTCCTGCTTGCACACAAGTAGGAGTTGGGATGGAGCTGCTCCGAAAGGCTGTGTGAAGCCTCCCTTCACAGCTTAGTTGTTGGGGTCAGGGAAGGTGGAGGCAGCCTGGAAGCTGCATCTTAGAGCCCCTGCACCACCATCATATGGGGACTTCCAAACAGCTCCTGAAGCCAGCCAGAGCCAACTGCTCCGGGCTGCTGAGACTGCCACTGCTGCATTTCCCAGGGACATTAGATGAAATCCAGGGACTCGGGGATGGAATTTGTCCGGGTCCTTATTCACAAATCCGGGGACTGTCCCCGGGAAATGGGGACGTCTGGTAACCGTGCTGTGGAAGCTTATAGTCTCTCTGTGTAATGTGGGGGGGAGGACTGATACTCCCTGATGGGTACAGCCCTCACACCAAGTTCTGGAGGTTCAAAGTGCTGTAATAGGAAGACTAAGTGCACATGAAGCCCCTTTAGCTCCAAGCCATTGTTGAGATATGGAGCCTGCAATATGCAAAATTTTATTGCTAGGTACTGGCCAGTAGCTCTGGGGAGAGAAATTCTGATTGTAGAGCCTAGACACACACAAAGTAAGCTCTCTCTCTCTCTCTCTCTCTCTCTCTCTCTCTCTCTCTCATCAGCAGTGCTGATTGGACAGCTCCAGTGTCACTCGTGAAGCAGCTTCCCCCCTGTCTGGAGCAGGGCACTGACTGGTTGGCTCTTATGTCAGTCACAGAGTCACCTCCTCTTTTCTCAGAACCACTAAAGTATATGTCTGGTCTGGAAAGTATTTAGGAAAGATATTTAGATATTTAGGTGAATAACCGTGGAAGGTGCTTTGGGAAGAAGGGGTGGTTCCAAAGCAAGTGGCACACCTGAAACATGGGGCAGATGACAGCATTCAGTCTAGAAGATAATAAAATTATAAAGTTGGAAGGGACCCTGAGGATTATCTAATCTAACCCCCTGGAGTGCAGGAATCTCAACACATGATCCCCCATCCAGTTTGAAACCTTTACAGCAACTATATCACATAACATGTAAAAATTACAAACCAGATATCCTCAGCTAGCTATTGACAGAATATGCCTTCTTAATTGTCCTAAGGTTCTCAAAGCACAGTAAGAAAAGTAAGAAAGCCACACTGAGATTCATGTCTCTTAGTCCTAAACCTCCCTCTAAATCAGGCAAGGGTTCCCACCTGTCAATCAGATGGACATGAGTTGGCTGAGGAACAAAAAGGAAGACACCTGCAGAGTTTGCAGTTTTTAGATAAACAGTTCTCATAAACTGTTTAGGTTAAATTTTATTATACACAGTGACTGGGATCCAATGAAAATAATTAGAGAATAACTTGAGTTTAATCTCCGAAGATCAAAAGCCAGATCAAAAGACATTACTTTCTTTCTGTCACGTAATATATTTTTCACCCTTAACAAGGACAACTCAGTTTGACACACTTTTTTATATTTCCATTGACTAGCAGAGAAAGCCAGACTGCATTGACGACCCTCAGAGGGAGAATCACTGACATAAATGAATAGATACAAACGGTTCACAACAACCAATACTTTGCTCACTTCAAGAGGGAATCAAAGGAGATATTATGTTGCAGCGGCATTTCAGAAAAGTAGATTGAAGGTAAAAAATGTTCCTGGCCTATTTGTTAGCTGGCTGATGCCATTGTATAGTTTCTTTTTTTTTCCTGTTTGGTAATAGTACTGAATTGCAAAAGGATGTTAAACACAGTGAAGCAGCTGGATACTTCTGGACTCTGCACTTACTGCTCTTACAAGCATTCTGTGCATTACTTCAGTTGTAAAGCACAAAATTAACATTTCTCTTCCCATCGCCATTCCATGCTTTACAACTGCTTCTACATACCTATTAGAGCAAAAATCCCCCCACTACTAAAAAAAAATAGCTCTGAAGAAAAATAAGATATATGCAGGCTTCCCCCACCAGGTCTCTCTCAGGAAGGTCCACATATTCCAGCAGCCTATCTCATGATTTCCCACTTACACTAGTGGCCAAAATTGTAGAAACCTTTTGGGAAAAGTGTATTTCTGAGGTTTGATGGCTCATAACACCAGGTTTTTTTTGGAGTAATACCATAAAACTATATATCAGTGGAAAGATAATTTAATGAAGAATTTGGTAGGTAGCTGTGTTGGTCTGACACAGTCGAAATAAATAAAAAATTGTCCAGTAGCACCTTTGAGACCAGCAAAGTTTGTTCTGGGTATAAGCTTTCATGCGTATGCACACTTCTTCAGATACATCTTATACCCAGCTGCTGGGTGACCTTGGGCTAGTCACACTTCTCTGGAGTCTCTCAGCCTCACTCACCTCACAGAGTGTTTGATGTGGGGGAGGAAGGGAAAGGAGATTGTTAGCCACTTTGAGACTCCTTAGGGCAGTGATAAAGTGGGATATCAAATCCAAACTCCTCCTCCTCCTCTTCTTCTTCTTGTAATGTAACTTGCACACACATGGGTTATGTCAGTTGAGCTAGGGTAAGGGATTTATCTATTGATGAATCAAGGTGTGCCTGAGATATGCTGAACCCAAACGCTCCCATCCTACCAGGACTTGGGTTTGGACTGTGCTGTCGAAGCAATCCTTTTCGTGAAATGTGTCTGCTGTTTTAATTCAGGGAGCATGTGATCCAGCTCTCAGACATCTGGGAACACTAAACATCATCCCTTTCTCTTTCATAAAGAGCACATGCACTCCCTTGACCTAAGCAAAATGGCTGCTGTCAACTGCCGTTAAGGAAAAGCTGTGAGTCAGCTACTCTTTTTAGTCTGCCGCTCTCTTCAGTCTGTTCCATTTTTAGTAGTGTCTCTGTGTTTTCCCCACATTCACTACAAAAGGTTGCTCTATTGTTTATGGAAATGGAAGCGGGTGCACTCAGAGTGAATTACTCATAAGGAAGAGCAGCTATCGGCAAGGTCACCTTTATGCCTCATAACTCTCAGGTACATCTCTGAGTTTGAGAGATGAAAAGCAGTAAAATATATATCTATAAGTTCTGTTCTACCAAGCACTCCTGCATAGTATGGATCTGTGGAGTTTTAAAGCCTTAAGGCAGGAGGGAAAGTACCTTACATAACCTTCCAGATAACCTCACATTATACTCCATGAGTCAAATCCAGCAAAAAGTAATAAATCTCCCTGCCTCCATCCCACAAGCTGCAGGAGGACTGGAACTGTAGGCTGTTGATTTCAGGTTTTGGGGATGCTTGGAACTGAAATAGAGTATGAAACAGACATGATAAGAGTAAAATGCAACTGGAATTCCAGAAGATTTTATTTTAGAACTTAAAACTGCCCAAAGAAACTTGACTGGATCAGCAGCTAGAGGAGGGGGGCACCTTTTCCCTGCACTGCTTTTTATCTAAATGCTACCCTCTACTAGAAAAATAATAATAAAGCCATGATACAGGCACAGTGTGGGGCTAATATTTTTTTTAAAGCAGACCAGTAGAGCAGGCATCCTCTCCCTCAGCACCACTACTCCAACCGAAACCAGAACCTCCCTCACATTAACATATCTTTAAAAGTGTGGAGAGATCCTGTCATGTATCTTCTATTTTATGTCTGTTTCAGAGCTGTGCTCAGACCAGAGAAGCTATATTGTTACTGGACTACAACTTCCATCATCCCTGACTATTGACCATGCTGGTTGAGGCTAATGGGAGTTGTAGTCTAGCAAGGTCTTCAGGGCCACTGGTTCCCCGTTTGTGTCACAATCTAAATTATGCCTCTATCACAAGTCTAGAAAGGAAAAATTTCTTTTTTGTCCCAGCATCCCAGTCCCACCTTATCTCTTGTGGATGCTGCAGTGCTGTCATATCTCCTTTTTTAGAGTAGGGGGGTGGCACTGGTTCTTTCAGGAAGAATCTCCAAATCCCTGTAGCTTTCAAGTTGTTTCAAACCCTGAACCTGACTGCTTTTGCAGAAAGAAGCACTTCCACGCATTCACAAGGTATTGACAATCGTGCTATTGTATAGCTTATATTCTCACATCCTGCTCCTTGTCTACCTGAACATCTCCTGTCGCTGTTACCAGCACCCACTCTGCATTCAACACTTTTATTGATCCAGGCAAAAGTCTCAGTCAATCGTTGCAAAGCGATATTGCTGAATTTTAACAGTTTTAGAAATGGCATGCTGCTTCCTCGTTTGAATTCCAGCCATGCTCTCATTTCAGGCAAGCAGAAAACGATGCACAAGCAAATAACTGTCTAGCACCTTTCACTTGGGTGCACAGCCATGGAAAGCATCTAAAATTACTTGTCAACTGATAAGACCCGCAAGCCTGTTTCATTCGCATCTTGAACCAAGCAGAACTACTTTGCTTTACGTTCTCAGCCCAGTAAAGCATATATATTTTAGAGAGCAATATTTGTGGAGTCCTGTAAAACATATAGTATAGTAATTGGATATATTCTGTGAATGTAGGGTTCCATGGTTCATGAGACAAGTGTTGTGAGAGGATGAAGGGCAGCCATTTTGGAAAATGGCCTCCATAGATTTCCCTCAGCATGTTCAAGATGTCTACTTATGTTTATATTGTTTCACACCAGGGGTTTTGCCTCATATAGGTCAGCCATAAAATTCCTACATTGTTTTTTTCCAGAGACAGGGTTAATAATAACCTAAGAATTACAGCTACATTTCATTTTATAAGGCACTCCTAAAGCAATTTAAAGGCCTGCTGAAATAAAAATGTAATGAGAGATCTGGTCAAATGAACTCCTCAGACAGGGTCAAGGCATGGAAATGCATCACCTGCAAGTAGAGATGGAGTAGAAAACTGATTTTGTTTCTGTCTTAATTCACGCTTCTTGAACCAATATGCAAACCAAAATACAACTATCCTTCAAAATTTACACTTCAAATGCATTAAAAAACTGACACTGACAAGCTGGTGAATATTCACTAGGTTTTTTTGTTTTGTTTCATTAAAAAAAATACAAATTGTTGCAGAAATGCAGAGAACTGAATTTAAAACTGGAAAATTTAGAATCTTAGAGAACCAAAACTGACAGATTCACCCATCCTTACCTGCACGTTTTGTCCAGGTCACCAAGACCTCTCCACCAAGTAACTGTCCCCTCTTCTTTCATCCAGAACTATATAAGACTTTGGATGAGTTGCCACTTGGTGGTAGGCTAAGGAAAAGCTTTAACTGTGCAGAATACAGCCTGCAGTTCATATCCTTTCCTTTCCTGATGAAGGCACATGACAACCCCTGAATATAAAATGACAGCTACCTGAACATTATTGCAACATTATGCATTTTTCGTTGGACCCAAGTATTGCTTTGCTTTAGCCAGTTTCTTACATATCTCTAGATTGTTGAACCTGTAGAAAAGTTCTATCTTCAAATAAATGGTATCAGAAAAGTATATTATTGTATGTACGTATACCTGGAAATATAGCATGTTACTTTAAAACTATGGAATGAGATTCCACTTATATTTCACAAGGAAACACTCCACGATAATGGAATGTTTACTCTGCAGAATTAAGGAGCAGGGTGTTTACAGTGGATTTGTCTTGGTTTTAGCAACTTGACCTCAGTGCTGAACTTCATCCTTGAATGTAAGTGGAGAAGTGCTGGCCAGCATAGACATTTCAGACAAAGGTGAGAGCTGTCTCCTAGTTCTGCTGGATCTCTCAGCGGCCTTTGACACCATCGACCATAACATCCTTCTGGACCGTCTAGAGGGGCTGGGAGCTGGGGGCACTGTTATACAGTGGTTTCGCTCCTTCCTCCTGGGCCGTGTTCAGAAAGTGGTGGTGGGGGATGAGTGTTCAGACCCTTGGGCCCTCACTTGTGGGGTACCTCAGGGTTCCGTCCTCTCCCCCATGCTTTTTAACATCTATATGAAGCCGCTGGGAGAGATCATCAGGGGGTTTGGACTGGGTGTTCATCAGTATGCAGATGACACCCAGCTCTACCTCTCCTTTAAATCAGAACCAGTGAAGGCGGTGAAGGTCCTGTGTGAGTGCCTGGAGGCGGTTGGAGGTTGGATGGCGGCTAACAGATTGAGGTTGAATCCTGACAAGACAGAAGTACTGTTTTTGGGGGACAGGAGGCTGGCAGGTGTGGAGGATTCCCTGGTCCTGAATGGGGTAACTGTGCCCCTGAAGGACCAGGTACGCAGCCTGGGAGTCATTTTGGACTCACAGCTGTCCATGGAGGCGCAGGTTAACTCTGTGTCCAGGGCAGCTGTCTACCAGCTCCACCTGGTACGCAGGCTAAGACCCTACCTCCCCGCGGACTGTCTCGCCAGAGTGGTGCATGCTCTGGTTATCTCACGCTTGGACTACTGCAATGCGCTCTACGTGGGGCTACCTTTGAAGGTGACCCGGAAACTGCAATTAATCCAGAATGCGGCAGCTAGACTGGTGACTGGGAGTGGCCGCCGGGACCACATAACACCGGTTCTGAGAGATCTGCACTGGCTCCCAGTACGTTTCCGAGCACGATTCAAAGTGTTGGTGCTGACCTTTAAAGCCCTAAACGGCCTCGGTCCTGTATACCTGAAGGAGCATCTCCACCCCCATCGTTCAGCCCGGACACTGAGATCCAGCGCCGAGGGCCTTCTGGCGGTTCCCTCATTGCGAGAAGTGAGGCTACAGGGAACCAGACAGAGGGCCTTCTTGGTAGTGACGCTCGCCCTGTGGAACGCCCTCCCATCAGATGTCAAAGAGATAAAGAAATACCTGACATTCAGAAGACATCTTAAGGCAGCCCTGTTCAGGGAAGTTTTTAATATGTAATGCTGTACTGTTTTTAACACTGATTGGGAGCCGCCCAGAGTGGCTGGGGAAACTCAGCCAGATGGGCGGGGTATAAATAATAAATTATTATTATTATTATTATTATTAGAACCAGTCACAGGGTACAGCTGAAGTATAGAAGAGCAGCACCATCTAATGGCGAATGTGATACTGTTTCGTGAGAGAAATGTTGATTTGCTTTCAAGCTCAGTGCCAACTTGCACACTTACCTTCTTAAGACATTTTAATTTACATTGCCTCCCCCCCACCCAGCCTCATTGCTTATAGTGTCACCTGCCAACTTAGGATGACACTTCACGTATCTGATGTGATGAAGTAGACTCCAATTCACCAAAGCTATACCGAATAGCTTTAAGGTAGCCTCCTCCAAGCAGATGTCCTACAGATTTTTTTGGACTTCAAAGCTCTAGAGGCATCAGCTTGCAAGAGGCTGCTTAGAATTGCCAGAATGCTCTTTGTTTTGACTGCAACAGACTGTCCCCCCCAAATCATTACACAATACAGTAGCCCATACTTCCCTCTTCCAGGACTGTTTTGCATTTAAATAAATCCTGCTCATTAGATATTTCTATTAACTAATCCAAGGGTCAAAGTATTTAACTGATAAGTCTTTTCTTTCATTCATTAATGAGTTGCCATTTGCAAAATAATTCATTTCAGAGAACTTTATTATAGAACAGGGCTAGTCTGAACAAAAAATAAGATATCGCCATCTGTCAAAAGGTTTTCTTTTGTTTCATTTATTTTTGGAATATACCGCCAATATCAGAGAAATGTGGTGTTCCTTAAGGGGTGAATCACGCTCCAGAAATGAATTAACTCATTTTTAACTATTAACTACTTTTGTTTTCATTACTGTGTATTTTGTAATAATGTTTTAAACTTCTGTTAGCTGCCTTGAATCCAAATTTGGGAGAAAGGCAGGATTTAAATACGTAAAATAAAATAAATAAAACAATTAAGTCTTATTCTTTGCAGGAAGAGGCCTTTGAGCCAGAGTGGGAGAGACATAGGGACTGGTTTTCTATCATGAAGCCAGCAATACAAATGTCCGCTTAACAACTGCACACACAGAAATGCACAAGAAAACATATCCCACCATTTACCAGACCCCATAGCAGACTTGGAATTTGCTTTACAACATGTGAGCGAAGTGTCCTCTGGCCACTTACTCTATCCTAGCCCTCTCTCATGACCTACCATCTCAATGACCCTGCATCTCCTGTACATCTGTCTTAAGACATCTCCCTGCACCTGTGTGATGTTTTCATTTCCCTCACTAGATTAGCATTCCATGACCGATTTTTTTTTAACACCACATGACATCACAGTGGCCCAAACCAATGGCTAGTAGAATATACCTATGAATATTCACTATGTAGACTGTAAGGCATGCTTAAGCTGAAAGGGATACTAGACTGAAAAGGCTAAGCAGGCACTCTCTTTCCCTAGGCTGCAATTAAATAAATTAGTACTGTAACATTTGACAGTTATTAGATTGCTATTGATATTATAATTGCGACTGTGAGTTGGATAGATATTTTTAACTTAAACCAAACCCTATCATTATTATTCTTGCTTTATTTGCCACGTCTGATAATAAAGCTGCAGAGACTATGTTATTTTCTTCCTAAAATGGCATCATACAGCTTTCCAGTTTTCTTGATTTCAATCTCCCTGAAGCCAGCTGCTGTGAGGAGGCTGCTATACTCTGCAGGGGTCCGCTCTTTCCCTTCAGTCTGAACCAACATATTAATGGAATAGAGCTGGCTTTCCAAAGGACCGCTTCTGTCTTCATTCAGAAGTGTTTCGACTAGAAAAACGCCGCCACCTGGTTGGGGAAAACAAGATTCATTTTGACACATTGCCCAGCCTCATCTTAATCCTATAATGGGTCTATAACCTCAGCCTAAGATTTCAAGAAAAAGAGAGCACCCAGGAATGAAGATGGAGCTACGTGAAACAGAACAACAAGGATTTAGACCGGTAAGCGAAGTATGGATCTCTATACTCTTCCTATAAACCAGAGCTAGCTAATGTGGTACCCTCCAGATACTGCTGGACTACAACTCCCATTATCCCTGACATTGACGCTGATGGGAGTTGGAGTCCAAAGCCTCTTGAGGGTGCCAAGTTGGCTATCCCTACTATAAACTGAACATCTTCCATTGAAGTAAAATGATTTATTGTTGCTGCCATTATAAAATAACCAAAGACTTTTCAAGATGTTATGGAAAAGCTAAATTGATTGATAAAAGGAATGACAACACCAGGCTCCTCATGTCATATATGTGACCATTGTGAATTCTACAATATGACTTGAAATTGTGCTGTTTATCTTTTCTTTCTTTTTAGTTGGTTTTCTAATAGTGTTTTTATAAATTGTAATTGTTTTACTGGTGATATGTTAATTATTCTATATGATTTGTGTTGCATTTGTAAGCTGCTTTGCAATTTACTTGAGTAAAAAGCAACACAGAAATATAATCAACCAATCAATGTATAGAAAGAGAGATGCTAGTATATTTAGCCTGCTATCACAATGCCACTGCCCCCCATGTCCATTTAGTCCTTCCTTAACTTCTGAAAGGGGAATACAACTACAACTGCCACTAACATTTCAGCTACTTTATTTCTAATGCCAAGGACAGCTACGTAGACAAACTTAGGAGTTAGTGCATGCTTGGTGGGATTTTTGAATATTTCCTCCCCTTTTTAAAAGCAGGTTCCCATAGGCTATCACAACTATTTTTGAAACCCTTCTGAGCTTCAAAAATAGTCAGGTGGAAAGAGGAATGCCTGCTTTGAGAGTGGAAAAAAGCTTATCTGTGCACATGGGAGTAGCTGCTTGATGTTTTGAATCTCAGCTTTCTTTTAAAAAAATAGCACAAATAGAAAGGATCAGTAACAGTTGTAGAAAAACTCAAGAATGAAAGAGACAGCTGCACAAATAGATATCGTTCCCAATGTGTTTTCAAGAAACTTCTTATCGAGGGATATCTTTAGAGCTTCTTAATAAAATCTGTTTGGGGAACATTTGCTGCTGCAGCTCACCCCTTGATAAAAAGTTTCATTGAAGTATGTTGAGAACCAATAACTTCCACCCACCTGCACAGAGATACTTCCCATTTCTCTTCTCTTCCCCCCCCCTCTCCAGCCTTGTAGCCCTCCAGTACAGATTGAAGGGCTACAGGGAGAGGAGAGGAAGGAGAAGCCTTATTGCATGAGTGATATCTGCTTGCCTAGCCTGCCACCAATTTCACCACCCCTCCTTCCGTGGTTGCCAGAATGCTAAGTGACAAGCTGACGTCACAATTAATGGAAAGCACTCAGCACATTAAACAGTCCCAGAGAGATAAAGGCACTTGGTTTTTTGAAGTGATGAATGCAATGTATAGCCAGGCTCTTGTACGTTATTATACACATGTGCGTACCAGTTTTGCAAGCCTTCTGCACCTTTTTGAGAAGCTGCACACATTTCTCATCTGCCCAATCGTGGAGGATCCTTGCTAAAATATACAGGTCAGCTTCTGGAACTGGGTCTGCAAAAAAATCTCCTGTATCAGGCAGAAAACAAACATTAATTTCTGATTAACCGAGAATTCAGCATGTCAAGAAAACATGGAATGGGTCCAAAGTAGCTGAGATCAGAAGAAGATTCACTGGTGTTTATTTTCATGCTTGAGCCAGCAATAAAGTTCTCTGGGGGGACGGGTTTTGTGACTGTTGAGATGCACCATGTTAATAAAAGCATCTAAACTACATGTTTTCTATTTGTTGGACACAAGGCATGTGTGAGAGAACAGTAAGTCCAAGCAATACAGGCACTTTCTGTATTGGTTTTTGTGTGAAGATGGTCTATCCTGTAATTAATTCAGAGAATAGAGGTTCTAATATTATAATTTAACCTATTTCATTCTTGAACAGCATGGGTGGCATACAGTCATCTTCATTAATTTCAATGGGTCTTCTCTGATTAAAAAGTAGCTGAATATCACCTAGAGTCTTGGGATTTTAAGAAACATTCATGCAAGCAGCCAAAACATTTTTCTGGAAGGGCCAACTCTAAAAACCATCCAGTGACTTATCTGTTAGGCAGTGAGAGCTTTTGCAGTCACACACAAATATATATAAGCTCTAGCTCCAGGTCATAATTGTATGGCCCTTCTAAAATGTCCAACAAATAAAATATTTCAAATGTTGGGGGGGGGGGAATAGCCTTAGGAAAAAAAGGCACAGTATTAAATTATGGGGCTACTTTCTAAAGAGAGGGGGAAGGAATTTATAGTAAAGAGCAATGCTCTCCTCCTCATCCTAGTTTTCTCAGAAACCACCATCTTTACCTTCATGAAAAGTGATCCGCCGTTCCTCAGAGGACACAAAATGCTTCTTTGCTGTTTGTACTACTTTAGGCAGGTCGAAAATGGTGACTGAACAATTTGGATATAGTGAAACACATTCCTGGGCTAAAGCACCAGCACCTCCTTTTTTGAATAAAAAGGTAAAAAAAACAACAACCAGTAATGAGTTCAGAGGAGGAGGCGGAGAAAAATAACTAACGAACTAACCAACCAACCAACCAACCAACCCATATTAGCACAGCACTATTTTTTTTTCCTCACATCCTTTTTTGAGTATGGATGGGCCTGCCTCTGGGTTTCTTACCATTTCTGGCAGGGAATGATGCCTGCTTCATCTGAAGTGGCATAAGTTTTGACTGTCTTGGCCTGGACAGGACCACACCCCCAAGCTAAGGTCCCCTGGTATGCACCCGGCATGAAATGAGGTGACATTCCACAAACCTCTTTGATGGCACAAGGGGTGCTGGGACTTGAAATCAGCTCTGCCACTACTAACAGGAGCCAAGATACACAAGGAAATATTTGGTTCTTCTACAGAGAAGGCCCTCACGAGCCCCACTGAGTGCCGCAAACTGCATTTCCAAATCCTATAGGTATCACTGAGGCCAACATGGTTATGTACTAGCACACGCCAACCACTATAGTAAGGTCAGGTTTGGACAGCTGCCCAGTAAACACACTGCTACTGCTGAGTACTGGATTGCCTCAGGCTACCATATGATTAACTGCTTGCAACTTTTAAAATTCATGCCAGTCCATAAAATAGACCCAGTGCAGTTTTAATGCCTTCATTAAACCAGGCAGTTGTCTTACAGTGCAAGTTTTTCCATGCAAGATTTTAACATTTCTGTGTATGTGTCAAAGGAAAACTACTGAAACTTATTAAATGGCACTTACCTCCAAGATCGTATATGACAGGGAACAAAGAAAGATCAAATGCAGCTATCACATCTCTGCCACATATGCTCCAAATTGCATTCAATCCATACATGAATTTTATCATTTCTTCCTCTGATCTAGAGATTTGAAATTGCACCAGCAATAAGCTCATTGCAAATGTCCACAATGATTTACTGCTATGTAAAAGACATGGACAGCTTTTCTGCCATCCTAATTAAAAGAATTGCATATTCTTTAACACACCCATGAGATCTTTGTGCAGACGGTCCCATTCATTTCTGTGGAAGGGCAGCTCTGCAAACGGACACATGGATCTGCTGTTTCTATTGCACAAGCAAGGCATTCTTGCAGAAGAACTTGTGTATTACTGTGCTCAGAAAATCTCTTAAGAAATCAAGAATTGGACCATGACATGCTGGCCTCAGTTAACCATATACTATTAACCTCCAAAACAGATTACTGCTGTGTGCTCCCACCACAGTTTAATGACCTTCACACTAACCATCGTTGCTATCAAAAACAGCGTGCACACAGAGACATTTGATCAGGGGCAATCTATTGTGTTTTAGATTAAACCATTATAGTGGAAGCCTTACCTGTAAAGTGCTTCGAAGACATCTTTTGATGAAATGCCAAATGCTCGCTCGTATTGGTTTCCCCCCTCCCTTAAATTAAGGGGGGAAAAATCTTGATAAATTCAACAGCTAACTTTAAAATGTCATTTATATTACATAATACTGCCATACTCAAGAAGAATCCTGAACAAATGCCTAAGAATGTTTGCATGATGTTGCTTATAGAGTTCACTTTTTCACAGGACCAGTGATCCTGAAGTAAGCTAGCTTTAAAAAAATAATAATCATCAAAACATTCCGCAACCTCCCATCCTTCCTGGGAACCCAAGAGACAGAAGTATGCTTATATATGCCTACATCCCTAGCTGTATCAAGAACCATAAATGCAATTTAGCGATGCCAGCAATTACCTCTTCTGGAATACAGATTTGCCCAGCTTATCATTCTTAACAATATTGCAAATCAAGCTTCTCACCCCCTAGGTCTTCTCTGATTTGGAATGTAAAACAAGATTCTGCACACACACATCCCAACTATTCAGTGGCCTTGACAACCAAAGCCAGATAAGCTTTGTAGGCACATGCATGAAGAAGAAGAAGAAGAAGAAGAAGAAGAAGAAGAAGAAGAAGAAGAAGAAGAAGAAGAAGAAGAAGAAGGGGGGAGGAGGGGGGAGGAGGAGGGGGAGGAGGAGTAGGAGTCTGGATTTGATATCCCGCTTTATCATTACCCGAAGGAGTCTCAAAGCGGCTAACATTCTCCTTTCCCTTCCTCCCCCACAACAAACACTTTGTGAGGTGAGTGGGGCTGAGAGACTTCAGAGAAGTGTGACTGGCCCAAGGTCACCCAGCAGCTGCATGTGGAGGAGCGGAGACGCGAACCCGGTTCCCCAGATTACGAGACTACTGCTCTTAACCACTACACCACACTGGCTCTTAACCACAGGCTCTTAACCACTACACCACACTGTGCCCAATGAAACTCTCACAGCTGTCTCTGAACTGTGTGAGCCAGACAACCTAACCAAGCAGCCTTTTGCTTGGCACGTATAATCTGCTTTGGGTCAATTACTTTGATTTGTTCCTTGCGAAGGTTTCATGTAACTGATGTTTCTCACCCAGCTCTAAAAACTCTTTCTTTCCCCACTGAATGTATTTACACGGTCATTGCTGTTGTTTTGGCTGGGAAAGGTGGAGGTAAATTTCAAGGCAGCTTTCTTCTCAAGCAGACATAAGATAAGGTGCCTATCTGCAGAGCACCACCAGTGAACATGTGCCAAGAGAGATCTCTTAGAAAACAGACGTGTGTTTTTTTCCAAACATATGCCGAGGAAGCTTGTACTGTAATTGCCAAGTGCATTCTTAATTGAGCCAAAGGGAATTGTTCCATCACTGGTGCACATGGGTGATACAGGATGCTTCTCTGCCAGAGCCACGCTTGATAGTTGTTTTGAATTGAAGGGAAATATGGATTTAGTTCTGCCTTATACTCCTTTTGAAACAACTGACAGGTGTTAAGATGTCTTGAGCTCAAGTGCCTTCCCATTTTTTAATATTTATTGCTTTCTCTGGATTATGGCAAATGACCAGAACTTGAAGATAATGGAAATTTGTTGGGAAGCTTCTACTTGGAAACTGGCTAAATGGGCCATTTTAAATTTGTATTAATTTCAGCTGAACTTGGAAAATCCTCTTTCACAGCTCCCAACCATCCGTGATAAAGAACTTAGTATTACTAACAACAGCTACTTCAAAGAAGTCAGTAGAACAATATGGTGGTCCTCATTCGCTGAAAAATCCACCCCAATTTCCTTTGTTTTCTTCTGGCACAGACAATAGAATCAACTGGTATCTCAACACCTTCGTGCCAGTTCCTCATTGCTAAGTATCCTCCTGAGAATTCTCTCGGTAAATAGTGCTGTTATGACAAAGCATTCCCTAGCTGGTTTCCACACACCTGCAAAAAATGAATCTTCTAAGTGTTAACAATAACACAATCCTACCACTTGGTGTGTGGTATAAAAAAATAAAGTAATAGTGTAACAATAGTAACTCTATATCAGTCCTGTTTGAACTATTAGCACTTCAGCATTCAACAGTAAACAGTAGTTTTCCTGAAAAAGATCAATGCAAAGGGAATAATGCAGTGGTTCACTGCAAGTTTTTACAAAGGTTTCATTTTTCAATTATCACCATAAACTTCCTCATCGTTCACCTTACCTCACAGCATCTGTCAAGTAGTGCCAGCACAAATAGATGGTTTTGGAATAGTACATCAAGTTATGATACTGAGACTTCGGACTTGATTTTGTGAGGTAGAGATTTGATATTTCTGTGTTTCCATAAAATGCTGAAGAGGAAAGAAGGCAAAGTCAGTATTTAGCACAGTGGTGATGCTATCTGTGGCACCATCATCTTAAGAACAAGAATCATGCATCTGCACAATTTATTTGTCCAACTTAAAGCAGTTTTTGATGCAGTCTTCTTAGAAATCCACACTGACTCTGCTTGCCATTTGCCAAAATATACGTCAAATTTGGGGATTTAACAGCATCCTTGTGTAGCTCAAGGTGAAACTGCCTGGAAGCAAAGAGAGATTAGATGCCCTCTTGTGTATGCGCAACACACACATTCACCCTTGAATGTTTCACAAAAGTCTTTCTGTTTTGCAGGTGGGAAACAGACAATCATTTAAAAAAAGAGCTGGAAGTGGTTTGAGAGTTACCTTCCATTGTGCATTAATGCATATATATATATATATATATATATATATATATATATATATATACTCTTGCATGTAGCAAACACAGCTTGCAGATTATCAAAACAATATAGAAATAGGCAAAACCTATTTACCAAAGCTGAAAGACAGCTGAGCAGGTGAACCAGAACCAGCAATCTCTATTTCAGATTACCTTCAATGTTATTAAGAAATGTTTGTTGGCCACTGGCAAGCAGAAGGCTCCAGGCTCAGTCCTTGGCCTTTCCAGACAGGGGAAGACCCTGCCTGAAACCCTCAGAAGCCAACACCAGTCAGGATAGGCCATCCCTTCCCAAACTGGGGCTCAGTAGGTGGTTTAGACAACCTTGACCATTGGCCATTCTGACTCAGTTTGATGGGTGTTAAGGTCCTAAACATTTAGGATACCCAGGTTGTGGGCAGCTGTTGTAGGCGGCTGGTTCCTTCCTACACTCTTAAAAACATTGTGGTCAGTTTCTAGGCACATAATGTGCAGAGGCCAAAACAGGGGTGGCTGGTCATGTTAGATTCCTCTACCACGGTTACCTCCTTCCTTTTTCACTTCTGCTCTCAGCAGCTTTAAACCCACACAGGCATCTAGCAACCTCTCCATTCCGTGGAAACTGCTGCCCAGCTGCTCTGCAATGGCCTTCGAGGTCAAGAGATCTTCTGACTCTCTAAGCAGATCAAATACTCCCAGCTCACAGGCAGCAAACATCACCTAAAACCAAACGAACGGGCAGGGATGAAAGAAGCAAAGAGAGAAAGCACAGCAGCGGCTAACAGTGCAGCGACTTTTCAGAAGTAAGTCCTATGGAATTCAATGAGGCTTGCCCCCAGGTAAGCAGGGTTGGTTGGGACAGCAGCCTACAGTCTAGTGGCAGAAATAATTTTAAACTGACCTCTGCAATGCATTGTTGAGCTTCATCTAAGTCTTTATTAAACTAAGCATACATAGTCTGAATGCATATTTTTGTTGTGGGATTTTTATTGTTGCCATTAGGTAAAGGTAAAGGGATCCCTGACCATTAGGTCCAGTCATGACCGACTCTGGGGTTGCGGTGCTCATCTCGCTTTATTGGGTGAGGGAGCCAGCGTACAGCTTCCGGATCATGTGGCCAGCATGACTAAGCCGCTTCTGGCGAACTAGAGCAGTGCACGGAAACACCATTTACCTTCCCGCCAGAGTGGTACTTATTGATCTACTTGCACTTTTACATGCTTTTGAACTGCTAAGCTGGCAGGAGCAGGGACCGAGCAACGGGAGCTCACCCCATCGCGGGGATTCGAACCGCCAACCTTCTGATCAGCAAGTCCTAGGCACTGTGGTTTAACCCACAGCGCCACCTGCGTCCCGGGTGCCATACATAATATTACACAATAATACACAATACACAATTGTTGCCATACACAATAATAAAAACAGTATGTTGAAGTCACAGCTGCAAGTAGATGTCCTCATTGTTTTTATCCTAGCAACAGACTCCTTTTAAAAAGAGCAACATGATCTCTATACAGTATATGCTTGCTTCAATATCTTAAAGGTAAAGGTAAAGGTACCCCTGCCCGTACGGGCCAGTCTTGACAGACTCTGGGGTTGTGCGCCCATCTCACTTAAGAGGCCAGGGGCCAGCGCTGTCCGGAGACACTTCCAGGTCACGTGGCCAGCGTGACATCGCTGCTCTGGCGAGCCAGAGCCGCACACGGAAACGCCGTTTACCTTCCCGCTGGTAAGCGGTCCCTATTTATCTACTTGCACCCGGAGGTGCTTTCGAACTGCTAGGTTGGCAGGCGCTGGGACCGAGCAGCGGGAGCGCACCCCGCCGCAGGGATTCGAACCGCCGACCTTTCGATCGGCAAGTCCTAGGCGCTGAGGCTTTAACCCACAGCGCCACCTGCGTCCCATTTTTACCACAAATTTTGAAGGGATAATTTCCCCTTTGGGACTAGTTCAAAGTTATTTATTGATGATTTTCTAGCATCTTTGAAAACTTTACTTGTTCTCAGCTTCCTTGTGGGTTTGCAAAACCTTTGCATTTTTCTATTGATTGGAATTGCATATAGCCTACAGAAGAGAATCTCTTTTCTCTCTCTCTCTCTCTCTTTTAAAAGGGTTCATATTAGGAGTTTTCCTATTTCACACCTGTGAAGAATCTCAGATGTATATCAAAATGGAACTGTGTTGACACCTCTTGCTCTCTTTCCACAGCGAAATACTGTTGTTAAGAAACAAGGCTAGCTTCTTCCTGGAGGACACAAGCTGTAAGCACTAAAGCAATTGGGCTCTTTCTACAAGCGGGCACTGAAAAGGTGGGAAAACTCTACATGAGATTTACTTTTAAGTGACATCTTTGCTTGATGCTAGATTTTTCCAAATTTGTATTCAGAGAAAAGTAAAACATGTTTGCTTTTAACCTAAACATGTATGGACTTTAGATTACCAAGAAATGGTTGCAGGTTTGGAAATTTTAGTTTATAAGGAGCCCTGGCACAACGGAGATGATTCAAATGATGGGGTTTAAGATTATTTACTTTGATACTGGTTTAAATTTCATTCATGGCATTCCTCCCAGCACATTTAGTTAACACCTGTTGTTGCAAGCTGTTGAACACAAAATTAAAACAGATAAACTAAAAGATTCACCTCTATAGATGCTCTAGGTTCTGCACACATCCACAATAAGAAGGAAAAAGCATCACTTCCTAGTTTAAATTTTCTTGAGGCATATCATTTGTGAGCCTTACCTTTGATATTAAAAATCCATTCTGGTACTGAATTAAGAGACGAGGATATTCGAGGTCCTCTGCGGAGCTCATTTTTGTCCACTGCACTGTGAGAAATCCTCTTTCCTTCTTCATTTAAATAAGCCTCTTTAGCCTGTAGGCACAGATGATTCTGGGTAGTCCACTTTAACTGTACTAATACCACTCCAGACATATTTAGTCTTATTACCACAAATGTGCTGACGCAAGCTCTCCCTTCCAGGGGATGCTGTAGTCAGTGTTGTGGGTTCATTTGCTCAAATTAAAAACTCCACTAGCCAAAAGAAGGGTCTGAACTATTGTTAAATATATTAAAATGTGACCACCGAATAGCTTCAAGTGTGCAAGACCAGTTGACTGTGCGAAAGAGGCATTTTGCATTCTATTTATTTATAGCTTTTATATATACCAGGCATGTCCAACTCCCAAGAGACTGTGATCTACTCCCAGTATAAAAAAGCTGGCAGTGATCTACCCATTATCATTGGAGGTAGGAGGAGCGTGTGTGAGGTGGGTGGATTGTCCAGAGTTCTTCAGCTTTTATTTGTTAACTTTTGGTAAACTTTATTTAATCCCATGATCAATAAGGGTCCCATGATCTACCAGGATCAGCAGGGGATCTATCAGAAGAGCATGATCTACTGGTTGGACATGCCTGATACATACCAATGACTCAGTGTGGTGTACAGTAATTTGGTAACAAAGGGTTACAATGAAACAAGTCATTCTGTTAGCACATGGACTTCCATGTTTGGAAGAGAACTTCTCAGATCTGCTCTGGAGGGTTGGGGGGAAACACAGAACAGATTTTGGGGACACACAAGGAGAGAGAAAGGTGCAAGTGTAAGCCTTTGCACTAAGATCAGAGGTGTATCTAGACCATAGCTGTCAACTTTTCCCTTTTTTAAGGGAAATTCCCTTATTCCGAATAGGATTCCTCACAAGAAAAGGGAAAAGTTGACAGCTATGACCTAGACTCCCTTGCACCCTTGGCAAGAAGCTGTATTGGTGTCTCTGAAGTTGCATGAGACCATGGACCAGAAACTCAAAACATTTGCTTTTGTCTCCTTTTGCACTCTGCCAGTGACTTCCTCCATGGCTATTGGGTTCTCCTCTATGTCTCAAATCTGTCTGCCTCCCTGCCTCCTCTTGCTGCTTTGCCTTCTACCTCCATCCTTCCTTTTTCCTCTTCCCGAAACTCTGGCCTGTTCTGTCTTCCTTCCCAAGCCCCACTGGAGACTTGACTCACACTGCTAACAGGAGTGGTGGCTGACTGGGGAGGGGGCCCCCAGGCCAGCAATCAGATTCCTCCGCTGAGGCAGTCTGTGCACCTCACCCAGCAACCCGGAGCAGCAGAGGAGCGGCCCAGGGAATACACAGACAGATGGGTGGGTTCCTAGCCTCTCCAAGCCAGAGTAGAGAGGTCTGATTTTTGCATCCTCCTGGGCTTGGGCCCTTGGCAGGGGCCAATCAAATCAGCTCCTAGGTATGATGCTCCAAGCTAAAATGGAACAAGACCTTGCCAGCAGTGGCCCCAATAAAGGATTTTGATTCCAATTAAAGTCAAGATGGGGACGCGGGTGGTGCTGTGGTCTAAACCACAGAGCCTAGGGCTTGCCGATCAGAAGGTTGGCGGTTCGAATCCCCATGACGGGGTGAGCTCCCGTTGCTCGGTCCCTGCTCCTGGCAACCTAGTAGTTCGAAAGCACGTCAAAGTGCAAGTAGATAAATAGGTACTGCTCCAGCAGGAAAGTAAACGGTGTTTCCATGTGCTGCCCTGGTTCGCCAGAAGCAGCTTAGTCATGCTGGCCACATGACCCGGAAGCTGTCTGCAGACAAATGCCAGCTCCCTCAGCCTATAGAGCGAGATGAGTGCGTAACCCCAGAGTCGTCCGCGACTGGACCTAATGGTCAAGGGTACCTTTACCTTTTTAAAGTCAAGATGATAGGACAAATACTAAAATAGATACCTGTGGGGTTGTCTGAAGTGAGTAGAAAGGGCTGAGGAAAAGGAATAGCGAATATTTTGCTTCTCCAGTTTCTGGAAAGTCATCAGTAGAGGCCTCAGACTAACCAGCCTGATCCTTCAAAATAATCCGATTAGCCTACTGAGATATGGATAAGAGAATAAGCCTTGACTCTGCACCTCTGGTGTGAATTCATTAGATTACCTTAGACAAGCCAATCTCTTTCAGCCTCAGCATCCTCCCCTTGAATCTGAAGTACCATCTTATGCCAGGGATAGCCAGTGTGGTGCCCTCCAGATGAACTCCACTTCCCAACATCATCCAGACCTTCACCGTTCCTCAGCATTGTTTTCTATGCATGTGAAGCACTTTGAACATCAAAAGTGCTGTACAAACATTATTGTTGCATGATTATTCCACACAGAAGATGCGTGCTGTAGAGGGAAGTAAGAGGCACATGGGGCTTGTCAACCTGGGAAGGTAGCCCATCTAGAAGAAGGAAAACCTCTTTAAGGAAATTTTAAACGTCTGCTGCCTTGCAGGATAGCTTTGGGGGAATAAAAGGCTCAGGACCCTACACAAATCCTAAGTGGAGTCCCTAAGACAGTTGTGCACCTCCTTCCAGCAACTCCTGCAGCCAAGCTGGTGCTAAATGTATCACTGTGTTTTCTTTGGACCACACCAGCAAGTCTGAGAAGAGCATCTTCTTGTCTGGGCAGCTCAGGACCTATACCATGCTGCCCAGGCTTGTGCCCTGAGGTGGTCACTTTGGTATTGCTAATGCAGCGGTTTGACTTCACCCCTGGAGGCACACTCCATTGTCTCTTGAGACAGATGGGTGCCAACAAGAGAGTGAGGTTGCTATGCATATAATTAAACCCAGATGCAAACAACACTTTCCTGCTATGGCTCAAATGGCATCTGTCTCTTTAGGAGGCCCAAGATAATCAGCTGAAAAGATTTACTCGAGTAGTGCATCTGAAAGAGGATTGAAGGTTCCAGTAACTAAACTGATTGAACACATTGCAAAGGTTGCACAAGCTGCTTTTTGTCCTTGATTATTACCATCTAAGCTCTCATTAGAATATGAAGAAGATAAAACTAGAGTTTGGTTTCGTTTGCCAAGAATATTTTAAGGTGCTCAAACCTAATGCGCGAAGTGCTTGTTATGAAAATATTTTCCCTTTTTGTGGATACCTCTGGTTTTCCCATCTCAAAATGGATATGGTTGAGTGAGAAAATACTCAAGGATTGGAGCATCTTCCCAATTAGGAAGATGGAAGCAGCCAGTAAGCAAAATTTGTGCTTCACTTGTGACAAAGGGTAATCCAGTCCTCACATATTTGTAGCCAGATTAATGACAAAAACACAGGCTTCTGAGGAATGCGGCACATGTTCTCTTTTAATGCTAATTAATTAAAATGTGGTTTTTTAAAATTAAAAGATAGGAAAGCGTCTCTTCTCGGGAAACTGAACTGTGCAATAATGTGTGCTGCTGCATAGTACAATCACAAAATGTGCACAGAGCTAGAAACAGGCCAACATTTTCTGCAATGTCGCATTTAGACTACTTACCACATTTGCATACTACCTTGATTCCAAGTTCTATGTATTAATGTGAATTCTGTCCCATTTCTTTCTCACAACTATTGTGTAAGGTATAGTGAGCCTGCAACTTATGCACATTCAACTTATGTGAATTCAGCTTTACACTTGGCCCAAAAAATTAAAAGGGGGAGGGAAGGAATCTGGTGTCTGTGGGGAAAAAGACACTTTGGCAATCCCACCCACCCTTCCACCCAATGCATGATTTTGGCTTCAGGAATGATCCCTGGAACTTAGCCACATGCAAGTTGCAGGCTTACTGTAAGTTAAGTTCAGAGAGAAAGTGTGCTGAGCTTCAAAGCTGCATGTGGATTTGAACCCTAGTTTCTTTGATGCAAGTCCGACTATCCCATGTTCTTCTGATGCATGTGTCAAACTACAAACATTAAAATTAGTGGGCTGAGGGACTAAAGCATATTTTATTAGTGAGCTACTGTTTTGGATGTTCTAATTCACTCTGATTTTCTTCAAAACGGCCTTGTTCTCTAGCTCCATTTCATCAATCTACAGTACATCTGTATGCCAGACATGGCTCTAATCTGCATCTGGTTATGCAACATTGTGCACATTACTGTGTGAAGTGGATGGAGTGGGTTTTAGCTTGTAAACACGCTCATTTCGTTCTAAGAGAAAATTCTCGCCTGAATTAGGTAACGCTCAACATTAGAACTGCTGAAAAAAACACCAGTGTCACAAATTGTTTTCTGCAAAAAAAAAAAAAAAATGCAATGTGCGAAAGCAACTATGTTCATGGTGATACTTTTTAAGAACCTGGCCCAATTAGCCTGAGGGCTAGAAGTTCACAGCTAAATTTGTGTTAACAGGAGTATCTCTTTTAAAGCCATCAGAGATGGCAAAGGGAAAAAAAGGCTAAGTGAGGGTGAATTCATTCAAGGCTACTTAGGTGAAAAGAAAGCCACAGCAGTTATGTGGTGGCTACTCTCAAAAAACATTTTTTTAAAAAACCCTGTAATTTGAGATGTTGCTTTTAAGTTCATAGCACAGAATCCAGAAAGTATGCAGAGCACTGTCAGCAGTGCTTGATCTCATTTTGGATATGCAGGTGCACAGATGTTCTCAAATGCAAGCATGGCTAGAAAATTTGACTGAAGCATTAGGATACCTATTATCCACCATCAAGGGGCACACATGGAACTGTGGAGTACTTCCTGTGCAAGTGCAAACTTGACCAGACTCCAGAAGACTATGAGGTGGCTTCTGGGCAGATAGCAGGACTTCCCTAGCCTGCTCTTACCACTGCAGCCCATGTGCCCCTAAACAACTACTCACGAGGGTCAGGGGATCTTGCTGTACAACAGCTAACATGGTTACAAAAAGGAAACTATGGCAAAGTGCTATGTGTAGGATGAACAGCTTAACACAGAAACAGGGCATTTGAGGTCCTGTCCCCCAAGCTTTCAAATTTGTGAAATTCTGGATGCAAAAAAAGAAAACGTGAGCAAATAATATCTGAAATCCTTTGACACCACAGTTTAGGTCAGATCATGCGTCAATGTAGATAAAGGGTAAAGGGAACCCTGACCATTAGGTCCAGTCGTGGCTGACTCTGGGGTTGCGCGCTCATCTCGCTCTATAGGCCGAGGGAGCCGGCGTTTGTCCGCAGACAGCTTCCAGGTCATGTGGCCAGCCAGAGCAGCACACGGAAGCAGAGCAGTACATGGAAACGCTGTTTACCTTCCCGCCAGAGTGGTACCTATTTATCTACTTGCACATGACGTGCTTTCGAACTGCTAGGTTGGCAGGAGCAGGGACCGAGCAACGGGAGCTCACCCCGTCGCGGGGATTCGAACCGCCGACCTTCTGATCGGCAAGTCCTAGGCTCTGTGGTTTAACCCACAGCGCCACCCGTGTCCCTTAATGTAGATACAGCTACATTAAACTGAAATGCCGCAAAAAGTATTAAATATTATATACAATAAGATCAAGGCATCGTTGGAAATACAGAAACAAAAAGGAGATTTCTAGTATTATGCCAAAGGTCAAATGTGACCTCAGGGAAAAAGTTTTTGTGCAGGAAATAAAACAAAAATCTTCATCAATATGAAAGAACAGTGGGAACGTTCCTGCTTCTGGGAAGAGCAAAACAGCAGATAAGAATGAAATTATCTTGTAAAAGAGAAGTAACTTTAAAATAGAACCACTTTATGTTAAGGATTCTGCATAATCAGTTATTAAAACAAAAGACAAACCAATTCATATTTAACGGTGTATATATCTTTTAATGTACTGAAATACGAAACAGTAATTTGGGTTCACTGGCAATGGCTTCTGTGGTTTTACCATTAGATGGTAAAAAAGCTGGTTTTGCACTGCAACGTTAATATTTTGGGGAAATTCCCGAGCTTCATTTTCAGAAGCAAAGATATTATTTAAAAAGTTACTTAAGAGAAAGTACAATTCTGAACCTGAACGTAGCACATAAAAATAATTTAGCAGGAAGGCCCCTCTTTCAAAATAGACACCTGTGGAATTGCATGTAGAAGAATATTTCAACCAATGGTTTGAACAAAGAAAAGGTCAAATGTGAATACTAAAACTACAGCAGCCTGTGTATCTGCTTTCCAAAGGCTCCAAAACCCTGGCATATTTCCTTCAAAATGGAACAAAATCTGTAAAGTAGCAAACACAATGTCTATTCGGGCCCTGTAACAATCTATCAAGTTTGCAATTGTCATAATAGCAAAGAAGGCATCACAGCAGTGTATAAAAAATATGGTTGCATCTAGCACCAATTAAGATAGCAAAAAATCCTGGATGGAATTACTTATTTCCTGTGAATCAAGTAGGTCAATGTGTCAAGTTTACATTTCCTTTCAGAAACATACACATGCCAGTCTCTAAACAAAAGATTGCTGTGGCTGCAATCATTAGAAATGAAAAAGGACCCAATAATTTTGAAAATGAAGTGAAATGCTGAATGCCTAATTAGGCTGGTTATCACAGAAAAAGCGTGAGCAAGAATGATCAGAATAAAGCACTGTAGAAAGCCAACACATTGCTGACAGATAAAAGAAGCCCCCAAAATATTTCTGAAAAGCGCACCTATATGTATTGGACTCCATAAACTAAATTCAAGTAAAAAAAAGAAGTCCCAATCAGTTTTCTTTTCCTCCCTGGACTGAATAACAAGAGCTCCACTACAGTCCTTTCTGAGATAGCCCTTACAAAAGGCCAAGTCCTTCATTACCTACTCCAAGTGCTTCTTTGGTTGCTCAAAGATCTCTTCCGGTGCTTTTGTTTCTTGCTTGTGCTCTTGTGGCCATGACTGCGCCCTCTTTTATCTTCCTTCCTGTCTCTGCTTAAGGATCGCCTGTGCCGTGCATATTCCCGACTTAAGCTCCTCAGGCCAGGACTGCTCCCTTTCGCAGAGTATTTCTTATGGAGGCGCCTTTCTTTCCTACATTTTTCATCATCGCTACTCAAGTCTCTTCTGTGCCTGCTTTTTTCAGTCTTATCCTTGCTATGATGGTTGCCCATGTCTCTGCACGAGCGAGCCTTCCCCTTGCTCGGCTCCCTATTGCATTTGCCTTGCTCAGACAGCAAGTCTTTCTTGCAGGTGTTCTGCTCACGGTCCGGGGTGGTCTTGTGTTGCTGATTTGTAGGAATGCATGAAAGGACACCTGAACTACTTTCATCGGAAACGGTGTCCCTGTTACTGACATTAATCTTAGTGTCTTTGATGAGAACATCCTCATGCAGGCTTCCATTTAAGTACTTTGGCTGACTGCTCACACTTTCATTAGCCTTTATGCTGCTAGGACAGAGCTGCATCGGTTTGGCTAAAGGGGACTGCATGGAAGTAGATGCAACACAATGGGGAACACCCACCAGCGCTTTCAAAGGCATAGGCTGCAGTGCATTAGCTTCACTCTTCTTCAGATGGGTTTCTTCTACCTTCTTATTCATGAGGTTGCTCAACAGTTTCTCCCTCAACTCTCTTTCTTTTCTCTGCAGTCCAAGAGCTCTCTCTTTTTCTTCCTCTACCCGTCGGAGTTCAGCTTCTTGCAGCCTCCTCCTTTCTTCCAAGTGCTGAAGGCGGATTTTTTCCTCGTTGTGCTCCTGTTCCATAAGCTTTATTGCCTAAAAGGATAGAGAGAAGAGATTTCCCTTAGTTCTATATCAAATACACTCATTCCATGGCAGGGTCAACGTTGCACAACTTCAGAGAACTGTTAGAAGGGAAACTATTCCTCAAAAAGGGAACTACACAGACCACAAGTAGGCAGGCTGCATCCCACAGAGACCTTCCCTACAGCCCAACTCAATACACCCCATCAGCCCAACCAACAGATATATGCAGGGAACACAATTTACATAGGTAGAAAGGGCTTCCTCCACCATTCCATTTACCGCCTATTGCAATAGTGCTTTCCTCAGCCTGCCAAACAGCTGTCTGATGGGCTGGGGGAGCACGTTGCCCAAGCCAATGAACTGGAGAAGGGGGAGGCATGTGATAGACCTCTGCCTATCATGTCCCTCATCTCTCTTGCTGCTCAGCTGACTGGCACTGGGAGGAGCTGAGAATTCATGGACAATGGGTGTGTGTACCCATTGGGTTCGCTGAAAGAAAGGTTTGTGAGCTTGCATGTGAGTGTGTGTGTGCACTCCACCCACCAAATGCAACTCTCAGGGCCAAAAATAATTGCCCATCTCAACACTCACCAACACACTAAAGGACAGAACCGTAGCAGATTTACTGCTTCTCATTCTTAAATTGCTAATGCAATCCAGCAGCCTTTCTGAAATAGGTTAAAAGCAGATCAGTTCCTAGGAAACAAATCTGAACAACCCAATGAAGATGCTCAAAAGGACCTAAAGATAAACTCTACTTTATACTGATCAACTTTTGCAACAAATAATTTTGCACTGTTGACAACTTGGTGACATGAAGACTTTAAGATTTAAGAAAGGCTTGAGATTAAGGAAAGTCGGAACTTTATTTTAGTTTTTTTTATTCTCCTTGAATGAATTGCTAGATTTTCCTAGGATTTCAAGTCTCTGTAAATTACTATTCAGGTCCTAAATAAATTTATAAGCAGAGTTATCTCATGAAACTGACAAATTGTTATTTGTGCCACAGAAGCAAAATCAGTGTCCTAAACCCGGCAAATGAGCACAAGCTATACATGAAAAGGTCCTTGATACAAACACATAACAACCTTCACTCCTCAAATGCAACAATGATCCCTTACTGGAGAAACTAAGGTAATGGCACTGGATAAAGGGAGACGCAACTCCCAGGTCCTTTGCATGCTTCCTGGATACAGGTTTTAGTCCCTTTTGCACAGATTGCATCACACACTGGTTCAGCTTTATGATGTTGGAAAACACAGTAGCCTATTTGTCCCTCAAACAGGAAAGAGGAGTGAAGACAGGGTTGGGCGTAGCCAAAACACAATGCTAACAGCAAAGTGCTATGAGCATTATTTAAAATGGAGTAACTGAAGAGGCATCATTATAAAATAGAGAGAAGAAATCCATGAGAGAGAGAGAGAGAGAGAGAGAGAGAGAGAGAGAGAGAGAGATTTATCAAATCCTCACTTATAAGCTGCTGGGGTTTTTTTATACTGCTTTCCCATGCACACATGTCCAAACCTTAAAAACAAACAACCAGTTACCTTCGCTCTGCTCAGCAGTTCAGCAATTAATCGAATAGACTGAAGGTTTCTCTGAGCTAAGAGAAGCTTCCTCTCTTCAAGCTTTATTTTCTCTTGTAGTTTTTTTTGCTCTTCAGCTTGTATTTTTTCAAGCCGCTTTTTGTTTCTACGAATTTCACGATCCTTTTGTTTCTGCTCTCTTTTGCGCAATTTCTCTTCTCTCTTTCTCTCTCTCTCCAATTCCTCAAGTTCTTTCTGTTTCCTAAGGATAAAGATTGCAGTTAGTCGCAATAGGTACAATTTTAAAGGGTTTTAAAGAATTCTTCAAACAAACAAACGAAACTACTACTAACAGCTTCAAATTCATTTGGAGGTTAAACCTCACCAATTTCAAAGGACTGCTCAAAGTTAAGGATTGAAGTCTTACAAAACAGAAGTAAGAAACAGAGCCATATTGAGCACAAAGCAACATTTCTAAATATTTTCCCAAGCCACAACAAGAAGGTAAAACAGAACTGATACTATTTTGATCATTTGATGGATAAGAACGTGGTATCAAGAACACCATGAATCACCATGAATTTGTTAAGTCTAATACAAATTAACAGAATTGGCCATTAAAACACCTATTTTCATCAGGAAGGTGGTAATGCAAGGTGTGAGAAGAACTGCTCACATTCTGATATGCTGTGGATAGATGCCATGCCTTCTATCTGGCATAAAGCTAGCTCTGCATCAATAAGTTTGGGTGTAATTTCTGCAGCTAAAGCCATCAGTCTGCAAGAGCTGTGCTATTAACATCTGTAGTGATGAAATGCTTTGAGAGATTGGTTCTTCAACATCTTAGGACATGTTTTCCACCGGATTTTGATGAACACCAGTTTGCTTATAGGAGAAATAGGTCAACAGATGATACCATAGCCACAGCTTTTCACCTTGCAGCAGGTCATCTGGAGAGACCGGAGAATTATGTCAGAATGCTGTTTCTTGAATATAGCTCGGCTTTTAATACCATCCTTCCGGACATTCTTATTAAAAAAACTGAGGGACCTGGACCTTTCTTCTACCATCTGTGATCGGACTAAAGACTTTCTGAGGGATCGCACACAAATAGAGGATTGGGCCTGTTACATTTACCTCTCTGAAGCTCAGCACTGGCACCCCACAGGGATGCGTTCTGGGTCCTACCTGTACTCGTTGTATATATGACTGTATCTCATCCGATCCATCTACTGTAATTATTAAGTTTGCAGATGATACCACCATAATGGGTCTAATTACAGGTGGAGATGAATCAGCGTATAGGGAGGTTCAAAAAGTCTCGACATGGTGCCTAGAGAACAAGTTGCACCTAAATAACAGTAAGACAAAGGAGATGGTGTTGTACTTTTGGAGGAAGAGAGGGGAACTAGCCCCATTGTATTTCAGGGGGGCTGTGTGGAGATAGTCTCTTCCTTTAAATTCCTGGGAGTCTACCTTAGTGAAGACCTCACTTGGAAAATCAATACAACCCAGGTGGTTAGGAAGGCCCAACAGAGACTCCATTTCCTCAGGGTCTTGCAAAAGAACAATGTCAAACAAAAACTGATGATCTCCTTCTACCAGTCCACAATAGAAAGTGTCCTCTCATATTGTATTACAGTGTGGTACGCTGGTCTGACAGCCACAGACAGGAAGTCCCTACAGAGGGACGAATACAGCACATGACATCATGGGCTGTCCCCTTAGTTCGCTAGATGACATCGCAGGAGACTGCTGCCTCAGAAGAGTGAGGAAAATTCTTAGGGATGATTCAGACCCTGGCCAGCACCTCTTTAATCTCCTACCTTCAGGCAGGAGACACAGAAGTATAGTCAGCCGCACCAACAGGTTAAAGAACAGTTTTTATCCGTGGGCTGTTGCGCTGCTGAATGGGAAAAAATAGTTGTGCAATTGACTTCCAACAAGCACACACTGTGCGAACAAGACTAAGTGTGGGGGGGAGGGGGGCTCGTTTAATTTCACTGCACACAGGTGGTGTAGTGTCAATAAAGCTTTGTTATTTATTTATTTATTTATTTATTATTGCAATAGAACACTGCCAAGAGTATCAAAGAGCTACTGAAAGCCATTTGATGCTATCCATATTCAAAACAGAACCACTGAAATCAGTGGACTTTATTTCAATGGGTGTCTTCTGAGTATGACTAAATGGTATCACCCCATAGTCTAGAATCATGGAATTAAACATGCTTGGTGGCATATTAATTATCTCCACCCACAACCCAACGAAATATACCAGCCTTATTCGTACCATGATCAGTAACACTTTGATAAATAAGATGCTCAAGAGAAATGTACAGAGTAACCATTCACAAGTGCAGTGTCAATGGAACTGTTGTGAAGTGATTTCATCAAAGACTGCAGCTTGGTGTTCTATCAGAAGCTTTAAACAGATTGTACTAGACCAGGGGTAGCCAACATGGTCACTCCAGATTTTGTGGAGCTATAAACCCTTGTCATCCCAAACTACTAGCCATGATGGCTGGAGCCTAAGGGAGTTCTAGCCCAACAACATCTTGAGTTCACCACGTTGGCTACTCCACATTAGACCTACAGGAGCTTAACTAAAGACACATATTAACAGGATCAAGTGTGTTAAGCTTAATTAGCTGAAAGTGGAAAAGGCCTTGTTCAGAAACTGTTATTTTCTTAGATTGATTTTACTGCCAGAAGCAACAGTGAACAGTCTATTGTTTTGCTTTCTAGATGAATAGTAGCATTTCCCAAAAGGCTGTATCAAACACCCCGCTGCATGGCTTCTTAATGTAAACATTTACATAAAGCAAAATACAAATGGTTTACAATATTCAAAACATCTCTAAGTAATAAACTGCCCAAAATAATAAAAACAGAAATAACTATGTTACATTTTACAAGTACAAAAATGTTAACAGTTTGTTATTTCTTAGGAAGGAAGTGTACCTTTCCTCCTCTTTTTGTCTTTCCTCTGCTTCTTTTTCTTTACGTTTTTGTTCTTCTCTCTGTTTTTCAAGCTCTTGGAGCTTCTGCCTTTCAAGCTGACGTTTCTTAATTGAAGCATCACTCAGGTGTTTTGTTGAATCAAATGAAACCTTTTACAGACACAGTACAAAAAGTATTCATATTAAAGACAGATTTTTAAGTGTTCCATTTGATTTCACTGTGCATTTTAGAGTGGAACACTTGTGGTTACCAGTTACAGAAGCTTGAAAACTAAGCCATATCAGGTCTGTCCACACTAGTAGACACTCTAACTTAATGTATATTATCACGGTTAAGGATATTCATTCTTAACCTTTAACAGTCCTGAACGACAGTGGTTCTCATATTTTGCCACAGTGTGCCTCCTTAAGTAATTATAAAAAAAGCCCTGCAAGATTTTTGAACTGTAAATGACAGGCTTCCTAGTGTTTACTTGTCCTTTACTCAGAAGGAAGAACAAGCAAAAGGACCAGAGGACATTATTGACTAGGTGGTATGTAAATTCAATTCCAATTAATCCACCCATAAAATGGGAACACTGAAAGATTCTAATGTTGAATGCATCATTATCAAAATGCTCACATAGGACTTTTTATTACAGTTGCAATGGACTGCATTCAAAAGGAACACAAAGGTTGCATGCCTGAAACCATATTGTAATAACAGCGAATTCCCGGTAATTGAGGGGCTGATCCAACTATTTTCCTAGATGCCCACTCATACTGTTAAGACCACTAACTTACCCACATGCCTTTCTAGTTAAACTGAGTATCTGCTGACTAGATAAATACTGTTACTTCTAAATGCAAACTCTAATTTCACATAGAGTTCACTCTATTCTTTAACAGAACATATTAAACAGGGAATTATATACTATTAAAAAAAATCAGCTGGAAAGATAAACATGAATAATGCCAGAACAATTGCTCTTCTTTTCAGTGTTATGATTACATGAATGGCAAAAAAATCATGATTACATGAATTCATGATTACATGAATTGGCAAAATAACTTTCATTTTAAATTGGGAATTGCATGATATAGTGTATGAAATGCCCAACCGTCAGTCTCTCACAAGGCAACTTTAGCATATTTTCTTTTGTCACTCCTACTCTCTGTTCCCACATGTAGCAGAGCCCTATTTGGGTGTTCAATTCCCCAATGCAATTAGAATAATCTAAGGGAGACTGGAGACACAGCAGTTGGTCCAGCCCCCATCATGTCCCCATACTAGGCTCCATGCCCTTCTACTTCCCTAGATGGTGAATATGTGCAGTGGGGAGCTTGCTTTACTCACATGCATGTGCAATTTAGAATCATGTAGTTTCAATCCCATAGGGAACCTCTATGAATGCAGCAAGCTCCCTGCTACAGATATTTCCATCCCTACGTTGAGACGGAGAACAAGGGGAGGCACAGGTGAGAACTAGAAGGTGAACACTAGAATATAATGGAGAAGCAGCCAGGCAACATGTCCCCACTCTCTCTAGTGTGTGAAACAGCATGCTTCGATAGGGCCTAGGAAAAGGGCACAAACTTCAAAAAGTAAGCACAGAATGAAGCACAAGAAGCAACGCAAAAGGCAATTCAGAAGGATGCCACAAAGTACTCAGGTTTAGAAAAAGACTGGATATCCTTTTAATGTATTTTTTGAGATCATCTGACTTAAAAGAGACTATGGGTGAGATCAAATGTAGAGTAAGCGGGCATCCATACAGGAAACAGGGCTTCCCTTCCTAACCTCCCACTACTGGAGCAGATTTTTTTTAGGGGGGCAGGGATGCTGCTGAAGGAGAAATAAGAAAACCAGAAGCACTTTTGTGCAAGTGGATTTCTGCTGCACTGGCAGCTGCTCTATATATTTAGTCTTTCAGACGTCTGCTACATCATTACAATTCATAAACTGTATACCCATATCTTGTTAAGAACTAGTGACAGCACATTCCCCCAATTCATACTTCACAGTTACTATAATTTGTGACATTTTATTTGCGAGCTGCTCCTTCTGTCATATTCAAAGTTACATTCCCCACACCATTTAGTTGGGCAATGCTTTGGGTACCATTTGTGGAAAGGTGGCATACAAAGGTTTAAAATAAATGCCTCTAAAGGTTCACTATGGGGTGCATGCACCTAAAACTGGTAACTTAAGAACCAGCTCATCAAAATATAAAGGAAACGAACATGCAATGTTTCTTTGAAGAATTTTCTACTAGGAACAGCTCAACAGTATCTCTCTCACCTTTAAGTTACAAGCCACTGCTTTGCCATCTTCACCTTTGTACATCAGCTTCATCCCTCGTAAAGCATTCATAGCCTTGATGAAACCTGCATATTCCTCATACTGAACATAAGCTTCAAAATTCAAATGGCCTCCAAAACTGAACGTATGAAAGTTTCTGCCAGTCATTTCTTCCCTATAGGGGTCCAACATGGGTATGTCCACATTCCGTATTTCCCCAAATTTACTAAACACTTTAATAAGAACTTCTTCACTTGGTTTTTCTGAGCCAGAGTCTTTCAGCGCAAACCATTTACAAGGCAAGCCCTCCAGATGAATAGTGTCTGGCCTTTCCCCTGGCAGAGTTTCATTCATATCTTTTGCATCACGAAAAAAGGAGTCCCAGTCATGTCGAGTAGGAAAGTCAATTTTGTATTCTGCAGCACGGACTTTTAAAATGTCTGAAAAGCCACTAAGTTTTATAGTTTTGCCATCCAGGCATGCAAGGAAGGATTTAACCAGACTCTTATTTTCTACCTCTCCTTCAAAGCGGATGAAATCCATGGTGCTTTTAGATATCCGCAAGGTTGAGAACTGATGTGTTTGCACCATTCCTTTCAGCCTTTCCATCACTTCCCAGTTTGAAATAGACTTCCCAGGCTGCTTTAACTGAGGAAGTGCCACACTGATGGTCATTTTTGTAATGGGCTTAAGGTATAGCCCATAAGGAGCACAAAGCTCCACTGCTTCTGATGTGTCATGAACTATTGTAGCAGCTGCCATAGCTACAAAAAAGACAATAAGCATACAAAGGATAGTAGGCTTATCTGTGATTTAGACACTGACAGAAAGTGGTTCCTTTCTTAGAATAAATGATCATTTTAACAGTTTCCTGAAAGCGGCATTCAAAGGCTTAAGAACAAGTCCTCTGTTAAAATTTATCAAAACAATATATAGAGAGTCCACAACAAAATATTATGCTCTTTCCTAATCACACTGCACTTCTGTGCTCCAGCTGCAAGCAGAGAAACTGCAAAGCTGTGTGATGGGTACTAAGAAGGAGTGTTTAAGAAGGAGAAACTGAAGATACAGAGAAACAGCTGTAGTCTTTTGTTTCAAATTCATTGCAGGTTGTTTGATGCATCACAACTGAGATGAATTCGAGTGGATACAGAAACCAGAAATCTGTAAATTGAAACAAATGAATTAAGAGTCTTACTTTCCATCCTATTAAACCAAACACAGGATTATTTTTAGTTAATGAAGTACTTAAGAGCAGCAAACACCTCAAAGCCAAAGTTACTATAAAATGATTTCTGGGAAAGTATTAAGTATAGCATGTAAATTATATATTTGCTATGTAGAGCAAAATTTACAAACTATTGTTACACAGTGAGAATACATCCAACTGACAAGTACTGCAATCCTAACCCTGTCTATTTAGAGGTAAATCCTACTGAATTAAATGGGGCTTACTCTCAGGTAAATGGGGTTAGGACTACAGCCTAAGTTGATAGTATTTTCATTAGCATTACCTGTATGAAACATAACAAGTTTCAGCAACCCTAACTTAGAAATTAACTACAACAGTTAAGATAAAAAGAGAATTTACTAAATTGTCATCCAAGTTAATACTATTTTACTGTTTGTAAAAGGTGAATAAATATATTCTACTTTCAATTACTGTAACAATTAATTTAACATCATAAAATTAAATTATGCAACTACATAATATGATTGCATGCTGGTCAATGGGGAAAGCAGGAGAATGTAAGGAGAGTCATGCTGGCTCAGGCCAAAAAGCCTATCTAACCCAGCATTTTGTTTCCGACAGAAGCCAGCCAGATTGTCTCCTGGGAGCATGAAGGTGACAGCTACCTCCAGTTTGCTCCCAGTATTCAGTGCACACTCCCTAAAACACAAGGAAGAAGAAATTGGGCAATGAATCGGGTAGGCCCCACTTTTCAGGCTGGTGCTCAAGAAGGGTTCCAGGTCCGAAACAAAAAGACCGACCGCACAATATGCAACACAGGGAGTGTGTGTTGTACTAAGGGCAGCGAGAGAGACCTGGGTTCACATCCACCCCCACCTGGCCCTGGACTAGAAAACGGCTCTAGCCTGTCTCAGTGCTGCTGTGAGAATGAAACCAGAGGAAGGCTTATTGATGCAAACCCCCAAAATGTATTTTCTATGGTTAAGTTTTTACCTCTATCTTCAGTACATTTTATTTTATTGCTACAGCTAGTGGCTGATGCAAATAAAGATTCTTCCCATTCTAACTCCACAGGAAGGGCAGGGAAGCCTAGTGGCCTGAGCCCCTGGAAAGGAGGGCACAGGTGAAAGGAGCCTGCTGAAAGAAAAAGAAAGAAAGAAAGAAAGAAAGAAAGAAAGAAAGAAAGAAAGAAAGAAAGAAAGCCGACGTCGTGCTGGGGCTGCAGGCTTAGAAAAAGGAGCTGTTGGGGGAGGGGTGGGCGATGAGCACAGAATAGAGAACTTGAGCAGAGGACATTCGCTTTTTTCGCAGGCGGGGCGGTGGGCTAAGTGCCACAACGGGCCCGAAGGCAGGCTGGCGTCTCCCGCACAGACACGCACCCAGGAAACGTGTCGGTCCTGACACACGCACAACAGCACACGCGCACTGTTGGCCACTGGCTACAGGCGGAGCGGGGGGCGAGAGGAGGCACCTACCGCGCGCCCGGTCCTTGGCACATCTGGCCTCCGCCAAACTGAGGAGGAAGGACCAGCCCCGCGCCGCCGACGCCCGTCTTCTTCCTCCTCCTCCTCCTCCTCTCCAGGGTAACCCGCGGTCGCCTCTCTCTCCCTCTCGTCCGGCCTACCGCGCACGCGCGCACCTCACCGGCCTTCCCACAGTGCCCAGCGCCACCAAAACAAAAGCACTTCCGCTTCCTCCGAGATAAACGAGGGCGGGCACGTAGGACGCCCGCTATAGAGAGAAGGGAATGCCCTTATAAGGGCTTGGTGCACACAGAGCGACGGCGAGCACGGAATGTAGAGGGACACGCGTGATGCGCACTTCAGGTTTCAAGACGGCGAGGGGAAAGTTTTCTGAGTTGCTCGCGGGTCGGCGGGACGCGCGGCTCCTCCTGCATGCATGCATATATGCGGCAGAGAAGGAGGAATAATGTTGGGTAGCTAGAGCTCCAGTTGCAGTGTGATGCGTGTTTTGTCTTGGGATTATTAATAAAAAAATATATCAGTCTCAGGTCTCATCTTACAGAGTCATAGAATTGGAAGAGGGTCCGAGGGTCATCTAGTCCAACCCGCTGCAATGCAAGAATCTCAGCATCCAATTTGAAAGCAGCCCGGACCCTGCTTGGCTTTGCAAATGTGCTAGCAGTTTTATTGCTTCTCCACTTCAACTTTGTATGTCCCTCAGCCAGCCTGACGCTCAATACAGTATTAACAGCGGGCTATGATCTTGCTTTTCTTTAATTCTCTATCATAGTAAAGGTAAAGGTACCCCTGCCCGTACGGGCCAGTCTTGACAGACTCTGGGGTTGTGCGCCCATCTCACTTAAGAGGCCAGGGGCCAGCGCTGTCCGGAGACACTTCCGGGTCACGTGGCCAGCGTGACATCGCTGCTCTGGCGAGCCAGAGCCGCACACGGAAACGCCGTTTACCTTCCCGCTGGTAAGCGGTCCCTATTTATCTACTTGCACCCGGAGGTGCTTTCGAACTGCTAGGTTGGCAGGCGCTGGGACCGAGCAGCGGGAGCGCACCCCGCCGCAGGGATTCGAACCGCCGACCTTTCGATCGGCAAGCCCTAGGCGCTGAGTCTTTAACCCACAGCGCCACCTGCGTCCCATCAATTCTCTATCATACCGTTCTCTAAATTTGAAGCATCGTGGCAATGGATCGCGTTTGCTTTAGAATTTGCACCGGTGGGACTATTATTATTTTTAAGCCATTCATACAAAGCAAGACCGCAATTAAAAGGAGTACGGGTGCCTTTTTTTGCTGCTAGTAGTCTGCGACTTTTTGATTCTGAGTGAGTGGGATCGCGCTGGTGTCTAAGCACAGCTGCGATATATAAATAAATGTAAGTTAAAAAAACAACAACACGACTCCCTAGATTCAAATATCGTATTCTAATCGATGGGAATTTGTCACTTCCAAGGAAAGCTGCAAGAATGATTTTTCCAAAGTTAGACCAGGTATTCCTCCTGTTGAGGCAAAGATACGTTACAAAGATTCTTAAAATACAGTATATAAATCTATGGAACTAAGATCATAGAGTTTAAAAAGAATTGGGCTTCCCAACCGTAGAAAAATCTCTGTCTTCCTGGCGTTACATCGTTAAAGGTGGGCTGCCATCTAGTGGTTCAGTGCGAATTTTCAACGTATCATGTCAAGCGAAGGAAAAGACGTTGAGACTACTTTGTTCTTGTTTTAAAATTTCCTATTGACCGTATAGTGGGTTTTTAAAGGAAAACTAGACAGTTTTTTATGTGAGAGAGCTGAGTTGTGATAAATTCAGCAGCCAACTCCACATAAAATCTGACCCATGTTGACCGTGACATACAGCAGTGTCAACGTACATCACACTGAATAAGGGTGTACTTACTTAATTTTATTTCTAATGATATCTCACTTTCTTCCAAGGAGATCAAGGTGGCATACATGATTATCTTCTACAACAGCTCTGTGAGGTAGGCTAGGCCAGAGCTTTCCAAACTTTTCATGTTGGTGACACACCTTTTTAGACCTGTATCACTCGTGACACAGTAGTTCAGTTTTACTAGCAAACCGGAGGTTATACTAACTCCTTTTCAGCCTCTGAAGGAATGCTGGGAGCATTTGCGCGACACACCTACACACTGCAGCCAACACACAAACGTGCCGCAACAAACAATTTGGAGAGCTCTGGGCTAGGCTGACAGATGGTGGCCGGCTTAACGTCACCCAATGAGCTTCATGGCTGAGTGGGGATTTGAAGCCCGGTCTTATTCCATGGTGTGCTTTCATGTGCTTTAATAGCTGCTGTGTTTGGACCATTAAGACCAGCATGATGCTTTTCATTATATGACAGCTCATAAGTAAACTTGCAAGCTGTTTCCACGGACCAGTATTAGTTTTGCTGAAATGGCGAAACTAATTGGAAAGCTCAGAAATCAAGATGGCAAGAAATTTAAAAAAGAATGGGAAATGTTTATTATGTGTTTACAAAAGTATTGTAAACAGGTTAATACATTGGCAGGATTTTAAGAAATAATACAGGAAAGTTGAGGCAGAAAAATAATTTCAGTTGAAAAGGAAATTTAAGGAACCCGGGGGTGGGGTGGGGGAGTTAAGAGATTCCCTTTGGATTTGATATTGTTTTTGTGTATATTTTTCTTTGGTTGTGGTTGTTGTTTGTTTTTTATTTTTGTTATTTCTGTTGAAAATTTAATTAAAATATTATTTTAAAAACAAACAAACCAGTATTAGTTTGGATGATGTATATTGAATATAATAAATGCCTCATTAAGGGAAGTTGTGCTCCATTTGGCTTAGAAAGTGAAAGCACTACTGAAGTCCCTTCCTTAGATCCTTATGATCAAGGTGACTAGAGGCCAGAGTCTAGCCTTCCTTTCCTAGACCAAATGGTTTACTGTGGCCTGCCCATGGTGTCTATTTCTTTCTCATATGCAGGTCATCAAGCAAGTATGTAGATAACAAAAAGCTTAAATCAGTTCAGACTCATTTCCCAAGAAGAATAGACTATTCTAGTTCCCCATATTGACATCTTACAATTATTCCTTTGCAAATAAAATTCTTGCCAGACTACATCTGTCTCTGATTGTGTGTGCTTTTTAAAAACCAAATTGTACAAAAATTTGTCTGTCCACAAGCTCTGACTTCACCTCCACCCTATTTAAAAATACTGTCCAGATAGTTGAGAATGGCTTGCCACTTGCTTCACTCTTTAACATAATTTTTCAGTTACCTGGGAGTAAGTTCCATTTGATATAATAGGACTTACATTTTAGTAAACCCCATTGAACAAGCATATGGCTGATTATATTGCATGTTGTTAAATACACCATTCAGTAAAACTAATTTATTACATTAGAAGTCCACTAGAGGAAGCTGTTTCCATGAGATTAAGCTTTGAGGAAATCTTAACTTCTTGAAGCTGTTTCATAGTCTTAGACTCAATTTACAGTTGGCAAAGGAAACATTCAAAAAAGAAAAATAGGTCTATCAATGGTTATTACCTGTGACAGCTAAATGTCATATAGTCAATAGTAGCATATCTCTCAGTACCGTCTATAGATAGAAAGCAAAATTCTTGAATTGAACCTCCTTCCTTTGTTTCGTCTGTGTTACATTTTAGATGGCAAACTACTCAGGGCAGCAACCTGTTTTGCTGTGCAGCGCTATACTTGTCTACTCAGAAGTAGGGTCATGAAAAGGTCTGCAGAATAGGAGAGGAGGGTAGCTTCAGAATTGGGTGGAAGGTGGAAAAGGTGCAAAGAAGTTGCAATGTGTGGGACGAGGAAGATGCTGGATTGTATAAAAGGAGGAGGTAAAAACAAAGCAAAATGGGGCTGGAAAACAAAAAAAGAGAAGCAGTGTCAGAATAAGGGGTTGGGAAGGTGAAAAGTGAGCTGAGTAATTGCATGGGGTGGGAAGAGGAAGCTTTAGGAAGTTAATATGGGGAAAAGGTAGGGCGGCTGGCAAGCAGAGGAAGCAGGGATGCAGCCCCTAGTTATAAATGCAATTCAAGTCCATTGCTAAAATTGCCACTTTTCAGGGTTTATCCAGCTCCCACTGGTTCTTTAGAAGTTAAATCTAGTTTGTCAAGTACAGTATGTTGAAAGATGTTAGAACATCACTATTTCCCTCACAAAAGCACAATATAGATCTCTGTCAGCAACTATTAGGGAACGTTCACTAAAAATTGTGGCAAGATTTTTGAGTGAAGCCATGAAATTACATCACTATTAAGAGCCATTTTCGTACCTCATGATGTCTGGAAAGTTTTATCCTAAAGTATCTCCTACTATCGAAACAAAATTAAAAAAATCCTTCAAGTAGCACCTTAGAGACCAACTATGTTTGTTATTGGTATGAGCTTTTGTGTGCATGCACACTTCTTCAGATACGTATCTGAAGAAGTGTGCATGCACACAAAAGCTCATACCAGTGACATACCACACGAAAGTTCATACCAATAACAAACTTAGTTGGTCTCTAAGGTGCTGCTTGAAGGATTTTTTAAATTTTGATTCGACTATGGTAGACCAACACGGCTATCTACCTGTATCTCCTACTGTGTTTCGTTAACTGTGTTGTGTTCTGATCCACGTATATAATGTACTTTTTCTATGCCAATAAAGGAGATGATTGATTGATTGATTGATTGATTGATTGGGGAAAATGTACATTAATGGTATTTAACACTGAGGTATCTATCTTATATATAAAGCCCAATAGCTCTCTGTTATGTTGGCAAGGGTGCCAAATTATAGGTACATACAAACATATGTGGTGGAAACGTCGACAAATTTTTGAAGGAAGCTTCTACAGAGATCAGATTACAGCTCAGACAATTCCAATAACCCCAGTTTTAGACTTACTGTATATACTTAGACTGTATATACTTCAGATACGGACCAATTAAAAAGTAAGGAATTAATAACACATTTAGTAATAGCAGTTAGAACAGTAATAGCCAGCACTTAGAAAACCTTGCAATTAATGAATATTGATCACTGGTGTAAAATAGTCTGGCAAAAAGCCATAATGGAAAATGTATTGCAAAAAAAAATTAAAATGAAGGTGGCAAGGGGAGAGAGAAAAACGATAATGTTTTTTACACTGTGTGGTATGGTTTTATTAAATATACAAATGAAACAATACATGGATGAGAAATACCTACAGCATATTGCAATATGGCATACATAAGCAGGCACTGCTCATTAGCTCACTTCTACAGTTCTATTTTCTGAGTTGATTTATTGAAGAATTCATTGAACTGGTTTACTGTAATAACTTTATTATTATGTACTGTAAAACAATATGTTTAGTATTTACCCTCCCCCATGACCCATTTTTTTGTCAGCTGTGTCATGTTTCATGATTTATGTGTGTACAATTTTGTAAAAGAAGAATATATATACACACAGAGATTTTTTTAAAAAAACAACAACATTTATGAAATGAAGAATACATGACTGTGCTGTATTACCACTCCTCTTTCCTACCACTTCACAGCCATACTCTGCTCACACCTAATGCATGCGAAGTCTGGGCCACTGCAGACACCACTTTTCCATGTGTGATGTTACATCCCTGCAACATCCTGGGTGCTTTTCTGCCACCTTTACTGATGCAATGGCCTTTCACTTAATTCTATATGTTTCATTTTTGCCTTGCACACTAGTGGACTGTGCCTCTCATTGGGGTGGGGAAAGAGACCACAACCAGTTGGGAATGCCCCGGCCACTGAGTGCATTATTATTCAGAGTGCCGTCAGACCACAATGGAAATATAGACAATTTGTAACATTGCTTAAGTTCTGCTTTTGGGGTAATGTTTGAAGAAATGCAGTATCCTTACAACTTTCTTCAAAGTTCATTTCTGAGCATTTTGGCACACTGTATTAAATGAAGGTATTAATTGTAGATCTGAATAATTTGCAACTTCCAAACCAAACACAGCCTAGTAGACTTAATATTATGGCCTGCTCGATAGCTGGCAACTCCTCTCTTTTTTTCAATTCTCAACAGGCAACACCAGGAGGCTGTTTAGGCCCTTGGTAGCTTGTAGTCCAGTGGTGTACAGGGTTGATTTAGTTGGCTTGTGAGCAGCCCAATTCCCAAAGGTAGAAGGCAAACATCCGTCTAATGTTGCCCCCATTAAACCCCTTTCCTTGTGTTTTTAAATTGCTTTAACTAGGGCTCTTTTTCAGCTGAAACTCATACTCAGTTCCAGTACCTCTCAGGTGGGTGCCATTGCTATTAAAAGAGAACAAGGGAGATGTTCATAGTGAGTTCTGGCACCTCTTTTTCTAGAAAAAAAATAGCACTGTAACCTGTCCTGGGATGTAAGAAATCTAATGCAATAAATATCTCGACATTGCAAGGAAGCTGGTGGCTCAAACACCAGTACATCACAGAATCACAGATTTGTAGAGTTGGAAGAGCGAGGGGGGTCATCTAGTCCAACCCCCTGCAGTGCAGAAATCTTTCACCCAGCATGGGACTTGGATCCATGACTCTGAGATTAAGAGTCTCATGCTCCACCAACTAACAAAATGTGGTCTGTACTAGCAAGGAAAAACTTGACACACCATCTACAGATATTAAGAGGAACACCTGAAGTGAGACTCCATGTAGTCTTGCGAAGACTGTGGTGTCTTTCTGATATATGGTTTATTTACACATGCGTACAACCTGAGCTTGCGATAGCGGGGGCTCACAGCATTAACACCCCACAAGTTTCTCCCATTGCCAAAGCAGCCTTACATCAAAAAGAAATCCGCCATGGCTCTCTGACCGTCTGCTGCATTTTTACAGACGGCCACTTATTCTCGCAGTGCTCACATTCCAGCCAACTGCAATCCTAAGCAACTACTCTCCTTCCAACCCTGGTCTTTGTCCTGCTAACTAACTCAGAACTGGAGGAGGGCCTCCTCCCATTTTTCCATCAGGCACAGAGCCCCTCTCCATAGCTTTCGTAATAGACCATTGCCTTTCCTTTGACTTCGGGCAATAGCTGATCTCCCAGGTGATTTCCTGAACACAGGAAGCTGGGTTGACCTGTATTTTAACACTTTGCTAAATCAAATATCCAGCATCCAAGAATTAGAAGGGGGTTCCAGGCACTCCACAAACTCATAGCAATACTAAGGGACAAAGCAAAAAATGACAGGGGTAATTGGGCGTAGTTATTTCCGCTTTTTTTTTTTTTTTTGCTTTTTTGTGCGTGTTCTTTTTAAAAACAAACTTGAACCATGAGGATAGAAGATCCTGTTCTCCATGCAATATGTGTTATTTTTGTGCGCAAAAGCATGAACATGAAAAGGAAGTAGGTGTTGCAATATACTCTCTGGAGCCAGCGTCCAGACACTTGAGACAAAATTTGAACCTCAAACCTTCACAGCGGCAGATGTGAATGAATAAACAGGTAAACTAATTGGTTTTTTTTCTTTTTTAAAAAAGGCAACGGAAGAAGCAATCATTTTTACTAACAGGCTTAATTTATTATACAGTATTAGTTTTGACTGCTATTTCTTTTTTAAAAAAATATTTACGTGTAGTGTATTTACGATTAAGTGTATTGCAAAGTCTAGCTCTGTTACTCAGAAAGCTGCTTTGGATGGAATTCAGTTGCAAAGTTATTTAACTAGAAGGGGAGCATGTACAATGAACATTGAAGGAATATAAAAGATGAGTACTTATATGTTCCGAACATATTTAGTGTATGTGCTTCTGGGTAAGGGGTTTCTGTGTGTAGTAGTAGTAGTAGTAACAGGCTAATATATATCTATTTATATGTATGCAGGCATCTGGATGCTTGTGAATTTTTACCAGACACAAATTTACCATCCACTTGGGTCAATTTCATTCCCAGAGTAAATAGCTCTTCCATACATTAGCAAGCATTTTGCATTAACTGTGATAATTTCACTCATTAACATGACAAATTCTCTTTGAGAAAATATGCCTTTTTGAGAACAGAATTTCTCAACACTATACAGTGGTACCTCGGGTTACAAACACTTCAGGTTGCAAACACTTCGGGTTACAAACTCCCTTAACCCAGAAGTAGTACCTTGGGTTGAGACCTTTGCTCCAGGATGAGAATGGAAATTGTGTGCCGGCAGCGCAGCAGCAGCGGGAGGCTCCATTAGCAAAAGCGCGCCTCAGGTTAAGAATGGTTTCAGGTTAAGAACGGACCTCCGGAACGAATTAAGTTCGTAACCCAAGGTACCACTGTACTGCAGGTTTAAGGACCTTAGATAATTTCTGTCAGTCTAAGGAAACATAATAATTTCCCCAAACCCCACCACCTAGCAAGATCTCTGAATATTTATATGGATTGGATAATGGTTATTGTGCCCCTCCCACAGTTTTAAAAGCATCCCAAAAGTATGCTAGATTCTTTCTTTTTTAAAGAGCTTATTTGAAATTCAGGGGCGTGTTTGGGGAAGAACAGTTAATACAAATGAGGTCAATGGACATTCATTACCTCTAGTTTACATGTCCCAGAGAAAGATAGGGAAAAATTCTGATTTGCAGGAAAGGATCTCCCATGAGCCTTTGCAGTAATCCTGAGGTGCACAAGCTTACTAATTGTTATGTGGGCATCTTAGCCCTCCAATGCAACTCACCTTTAAATACAGCATGGGGTTTGGTAGTTGTTCTCTCCACACACCCAGTTCATCAGGAACTTGGAATTGGATTGGATGGGCTTCCTCTGTCTTCCTGACCAAAGAAGATGTCTTGCCAGGTGTATCAGTGGATTGGTTTTATTTCACACTGTTCAATTTATACCAGGAGTCCGTAAGAATAATCTTCCCAATCAGAATGACATGCAATCCTGGAGAGGGAAGAAGAGGAGAACAGGCAGCCATCTCTTGCAGTTGGCTCACTAACTGGCTTTACTAAACTTAGTCTGTAAGAAGGGAAAAGCCTCTCACCACCATGTTTGCTCCGAGCCTCCTTTTGTGGCACACTGTGATTGGGAAGACACTGGTTGGTTGGTGGTTTTACAGGGGAAAGATATCTGGAAGACTGTGACTAATGGTGTGGCTGTCACTTCTGTAGGGCTGCCCCATATCCATAGTCAGGGCTTACCCTACCAATAGGCAACGTGATGTGAGTACCTCATGCAGCAGATGCTGGGGGGAGGGCAACGTAGTATCTGTTCCTCCTGACCCATAACCATTCTCCTTTATTGGAGGATAAAGCGGTGTGTGAACCATGCGGCTTGTCCGCTGCTACCTAAGCTAGCCTGCTGCCCTCAGGCGCAAAGGTGGATGCTGTCCTGTCACCAGTGCTGAAATGAGATTCAGTGGCCAGCCTGCTCATCTTCTATATATGGAATGGTGTAAAGGGGGTGCTATTTTGTTTTGGCCTGACCCTATCAATGCTTGATGTAGGGACACCATGTGGAAGGTTGAATGACATGAGGGAGGTACACACATCCCTCCCATACATTCATGAGCGTTGGCATGCATGTATCTTATTTTTATTTGTTTTATTAAAATATCAGCATCTCACTTCACAGCGTCCTCACCATGGTGTTACCCTGGCACTGAACATGTAGGTGGAATTACTTCTCAAGGGTGCATGTTGGCACGCAAGGCTGGCATGTACAATCCTACTCCCACCATGTATTTATGAATGCAATATGTGAGATGGGCATGTGCTACTCATGGCAGTGCGATCAGCTCCCAGAGAGCTACTGGAATTGAAGCAAAGCTCTGGTATTGTTCCATTCTTCATGGATTACTAATTTCTTTCCAGGTGTAATTCAGAAGAAAATGGTCTTGAGCTTTTCAAGCCCCAAATAGTCTAGGACTGGGATATCTCATGGACTATCTTGAGCTATCCTCCTGAAGAAATCCCCGCAAGTAACTCAGATCAACTATTCCACTGCCATTTGATGCACACCAGGTGAGCACAAGAGGCAGCTTTTTCAGCCATGGAATCTGGGCTATGGAATGTCTTCTCCAAGAAGGCCCACTTGGTTCCATCACTACAGGCCCTTGAATTTTAAAGGTGCTGCTTATATATGGGTACAGCTTATATTCGGGCCAACACGGTATTATTATGGAATAGGATGTCCCTATTTTCATAGGAGAAATGTTGGAAGATATGAGATCTGCCCTCTGAAATGGACTGCTTCACCCTTCTTAAAGGTTGTGGTGGCTCTACCAATGGCCTTAGCTGTTAGTCATTTGAACACAGGTCATGGGGATATATTTTTTTGTGCACACTCAACACTTGTAGCATTTGCAGACTCACACAAGAAGCAACTCTCAGCATAAAGCATATAAGGAAACACTTCACAACAGGAAGTGCATGAGTGGGCCAAGAATTTCTTCAGCCTCATCTCAGGGAGCTTTTAGAGTCTCTGGAAGCAGGGCTCCCTCTTCTTTTCTTGGTTACAAAACAGCAGTGAAGAAAGACGGTCATGAAAGGAAACGTATTTCACAAGAAGTGAGTTCCTGCAAGTGAAACATACAACAGGAAAGCAAAAGCAAAGAAAACTGGGTTTATTTCCTGACTTCATCATGTTTGCAGCTACTCACCCAAACTGCTCTCATCAGTAAATACATGGTGAAAAGACAGCAAGCTGCAAAAAATGTTTGCCCCCATTTCCCCCTCTCTATTGTGTACTCCTTGACCTCTGTATTAGCTAAAATAGCCAGTATACATTCCTGTGTATTAATCCAAAATAATACGATTCTCTTGTTTTTAGAAGCATACCTGGATCTCCAGTGTAAAATGACCGTGAGGCTGAACTTTAGGAAACAAAAAAGAAATGGTCTTCCCTACACAGCTTCCTAGCTCAGTGAACCTATGAAATATGTACATTAGGACAGAGGAAATAGTATGCTTCTACTTCTTTGGATGATCTGAGACCAGGGTTTAATTAATATTATAAATGAGTCACTTAAGAGATTTCACGTGGCCTGTTAACAACAGGTTTTTTAAAAATGTAACAGATTTTCTCTGGAAAGCGACAATCCGAATTAAAGGCACAGGGTGGGGAAATATAAGCTGTGAACGCATAAGAATGCAGTGTCATGTGAACAATGGAGAAAAACAACAACTTGCAAGCATGAGGTGTGCCGATCCCATTATGAACACCCATCTAGAAGCACCCTGCTCTTAAAATGGTTTCTGGTGATAATTAGCAATAAAATTTCTGAGCGTCTATTTATTTTTTAAAAATAAAATGCTGAAACTATTTATGGAAAGGAAAATCCTACACAATATAGGAAAGGGCACCTCTTGTGTGTAGAAGAGTTTTTATTTTATTTTATTGTTTTATTTTATTTGGCAAATGTAGCTCTTCATGGCATAGCACTGGGTGAATGAGAAAAGTTGCACCCACTACCAAAAGAACACGATTCTGGTCCTCTGTCAGCTCAGCTTAGATGCAGCCTCATGTTGCTGAACCTTATTAACTTCTGTAGGTGAGGATACACGTAACTGATTCATGTATGATAATAATCAAGTGTTCCTTTGGTGACAGTCCCTATAACTTCACAAACACTAAGCAAGCCTTCAGCTTCGTGCCGCATTTTCCATAGCCCCTGGCTCATATATATCAATACGTAGTCTGAAGCATCATCCACGTTTCAGGTTTACCTTCTCCTGAGCGAGTCACAATAATCCTACTGAGAGATTGTGGTGTTAATTAGGATTAGAGAAGTGACTAGTTGGCTATCATGGTTGAATAACACAAACTATTCCACCTGGTCCCAACAGCACGGTATAATGGCAGAAAGTACCCATGTAAATCTAGAGAAAGGTAGGTAGTGTGGACTTGTATATGATCCCTGTAATATAATGCTTTGCCCCATCTAACTTCAGGCATTTGCTGCTGAATTTGTCGGTTCCACAGCAACAGATGTTGCCTCTCCTCTCTTGTGGAGCTGCATGTTTTTGTGCCATCTCCTGTCCATCTTCTGCAACTGCATCAGGCATCCAATTTCTCCCTATGTCATTTGCATGTTGGGGTAAACCAGATGTGATGCCATGAAGTGTGAAAATACCCAGTGTTTATTAGTAAAATGGTCCACTGCACTAATCCACTATCCCTAATGGTTATGAGCTTTTGTGGTGTTTACTTTTTACATGCTTTTAGGTATCCATTTTTTAAAAAACAAAACACCACATTTGTGTAATAGACAGAGGTTAAAGTACATATATTACCATACTGCTTGCTTACAATGAAGGATGTTACATATACGTTTCCTTTTTAAATCTAGAACTAAGACTCCACCAGCTTTCAGTTCTTTTCAGAAGAAGGATGCCTCAAGATATGCCACTCATCCCAACATCGAAAGACTTGTTCCCTCCTGTAAGGCTTGTGACAGATGACACATGTGAGATGCTTCGAAGCTATGCACTCCAGGTCACTTTGTCTACCATCTTCTCAGTTATTGCCTGCATCAGCATCCCACTCAACCTCATCTGCTTGTGGTTCCTGTGTCGGTATTCGAGGCCTTGGACTCCCACCATTGTGTTGTGCATCAATCTGGCCCTTGCTGATTTTGTCTACAGCATGATCCTCCCCTTTCAAATCGTTTACCATATACGGGGAAACAACTGGCCCTTTGAGGATGCTCTGTGCCGTATTGTCACCGTTCTGTCCTATGGTAATGTGCACTGTTCCCTTTTGACCATGATGTGCATCAGCATTGAGCGCTACCTGGGAATCGTCCACCCTTTGCGCTACAAAGCCATGAGATCCATGCGAACTTCTGTCCTGACATGTGCCCTCATTTGGGTGTTTGTCTTACTGCCCCTCGTCCCGCTCATGAAGACCAACCTAACGATTCGTGTACAAAACCTGGATATAATCACCTGCTTTGATGTTTTGCCTAAAGAGATGTTTGACGAAAAGCCAGAACGCTTCATCGCTTACTTTGCCTCTCTGGTATTTTTCTTCTTTTTCCTACCTCTGCTCATCATGGGGTTTTGCTACTTCTCAATCATCATAACACTTCTCCACTCCCCTTCTACTCAACTCAGAGAAACTAAGAAGCAGACTGTCTGTTTGATAATAGTGTTGCTACTGGTGATCACGGTTTGTTACTTGCCTCACATTATCATGTCAGTTATCCATTACGTCTTCACTATTCAGGAAAAAAAATCATTTTATTTTGAATATAAAATTTCATTTGCAGTAGCCACCATCAATTGCTGCCTTGACCCATTGGTTTATTACTTTGGCTCCAAAGAGTTTCGGCGAAAGATACAGAAGAAGCTCTGCAGATGCGTAACTGTTGGGGTCAGTGAAAATACTCCAATCTTTTCAGAGCATGATATCCAAATAACACCAATGCAAAAAGTATTGAATAGATAGTCTGTATTGCTCTGGAATGTAATAAAAGTATCCAGTGCACTGTATTGACCTCAAGAAAAACCAGGAGCTAATTCATTGCAGAACCTCAACTGCCAAGTTACACAGAACTATTTTGCCAAACGTTTCTGGAAGATCAAATGAACTACAATTATCACACATGATTCTATTTCTTTTGATTAAAGGCAACTGATGTCAAAGTCCAGTTAGACTGGTGCAGCTGAAAGACACCTGTCTTATTAAGAGACAGCTGCAAATGTAGCATGAGGAGGAAAGCATGTATTTAACCACTTTTGACTGTGCAGAATTTATGGAACAAATATTAATAGAAATATTTGGTTGAATGGAAACAGACATTTGTTAAGACTTCCTTCCTTACAAATTACCTGTGTCACAAATTACCTGTGCCACTAAGTCACAAAAGAATGCAACTACCTGGAGTACAGATTCTCAGTAATTAGAATGATCTTGTAATTAGTTCTTTGTTATTGATGTTGATCTGACAAAGCTTTGTATGGACAAATCTTGCTATGCTGTGTAAGCACCTGAGGTGTGCTTGCCATCTCAGGTAACAATATTGCAAGTGCCATTCTTAAATACTACATTCATATAATTTTAATAAAAGAATGTTTATTGTGTCTGCATTCCAATCTTAAGTTAATGTTCTTCTTGGCTGTCTTTGGAATATTCAAATTTGGGATAACAATGAGAGATCAGGGTCAATTTACACAACCGGCAGAATCAAGTGACAAAACTGTTCCTGAACCATATTATTGCTATGGAATGAGATAGGGTGGAATCTGAATATTGTAGAGAAAGGCAACAATTTCTTGGAGGAGTTCTGTGCTGAACTCACTTAAATGCTATTTGTTTGCTAAAAAGTATGAGCCCAGCACACAGGCTTCAATTTGTGAACAGTTACTAATTGTGTTTGGATAACTTCATGCTCTTATTTTGTTACCCATGCTCCATTTGCTTGGTAGTCCTGTCATGTAGATGGTCTTCATCAGTATGGGCCAGGGGCTGATGAATAGCAGTCTGGCCTTCAGCATTGCCTAGATACAAGACTTCCTGGGAACCACATGTAAGCTGCACTGAGTTCCCTGGAGGGAAAAACAGGTTATAGATATTATGAATAACAACCAGACATACCTCTAAATGTATATGAGGCATGAAAGCCATTTCAGTAGTGGACAGTCATGTATGTTATATCAACCAAGCCTTGTGTTTCATTGTGATTCTTTTTATGTATTTATAGCATTTTGACCCCACTCTTCAACCACAAAGGCTCTGAGAGTGTGGTCCTCAGGCTTATAATCCAGAAGACGTAACTAGAACCTGGGGCAGAAATTCAATTCAGTTTGCATTTAAAGGTGAACGTACCTAATTCACACTTTATGAAACCTACATAAACTGAGACAATACATGAAACACAACCATCTATCAAAATTTGCAATACAGTTCTCCAACCAAGTAATGTACATATACTAGCGTAACATGTTCCATAAAAATGCATATATTGATGAAAATAACATACAAAAATGCATTATATTACAAGAAAATGCTGTGCAAAAATGTGCATATTTGGGGGAATTACATTTGAAAATGTGCACATTAGGAGGAATTTGCACTAAAAAGTTGATGAATTTTCATGAGGTTGAGAGATAGGCGTGGGGGCATCTGTCTCAATTTCTTTTCCTAAGATAGGATACTCTGCATCGGCAGTGGGGAGCTGGACCCACTCAATGGGGCTGGTCACTTGTCAATCACATGACAGCATCAGGTGACAAATTCAAAGAGGCTTACAGTCAAACTATACCTGCAAATGGAGAGGGGAAATATGTGTTTGCAGGTACAGTTTGAAAGCAAATTAGCTTCAAAGGTGTGCATTTTCAGGCAAGGCCTTTGCAAGTGCTGAGGCTTGCAAAGCCCTTGCCTGACAACATGCCTTGAAAGGAGGTCAAAGTGGGTCATGGGCCAAAGAAAAGAACTGCTTTTCTTTGGAAATCTCCAGTGTTGAAGACTGCAAAATGTTCCCCTAATAAGCTTGTTCTCATTTCTCAACTGTTCTTCCAGTTACTGCATTTCCCCTAATTTTAAAACTACTTCAACCTTATAGGAGTTTAATGCTGCAATCTTTTCCGTGAGTTATGCTGGCTAGATGAGAAAAGGACAGTTGCTCAACTCCTTACCCTGATGCAACACCAAATTAGGCTGATTTACTGAAATGATGAGCAAAGATGGGCAAACATACTTGTCTACTCATCCCAAAACCAAGTACACATCCCCCCTCCAAAAAAGGTAGAGAAGAGAGAGGACCATCAAGCAGCTGAATTCCCCTTTTTCTTCCCTGTCAGTTCCACAATTTCCTCAAGGTGTGTGTATAGTGGGGCATCCTTACTGTAGGGAAAAGATAGGCCTTCTCCTTGGTGGCAAATAACACTCATCAGGGCATAAGAGTCCGATGGAATTAGGCCAGTTACTTATCTAGTCTAGCAGCTGATTCTCACAGCGGCTAGCTAGACACCTATGGAAAGCCATGAAGAAGACCCTGAGCACAAGGACTCTCTCCCCCTTTGCAATTTCTTGCAACTCGTGATTGACTTTTCACACACAATTTCCTGTTGAAAATCATGGAGCTTATCGTCAAGCCATGGTCCCTATTCTAGCTTCCACTGTGTGGTACCCTTCATTGAAGGGGGTGACCAGCAGAAAGGAAGAACAGTAGGAGACAAGGGTGCAAGTCCCATTTCAAATTTACTCCATTGTGGCAGCAGTAGCTAGAAATTGTGCTGCTCAATCTGAATAGGTGGCCCATGGCTGGCTGTATATTTTGGATGCTTGCCCCTAATTATGACTATGTGATTTTGCTCTTAGTCTGTCAATAACTTCTATCAGGGGAAAGTGGGCTTGACATTGGGACATGGTGGGGGAATACTAGAGGCTCAGGTGGGCTTATTTGTAGCCTCCCCACAATTATAAAATAACAACAATAAATGAGCTGTCATAAGTAAATGAAGTCAGTGAAGAAACTGATTACCCGATAATTTCTAGCCCTCTGTTTTAGTGTCATCAGAAGATAAGATCCTCACTAACCCATGAACTAATAAAGAACGGCATTCCCTTTTATAAGGCATCCACTCAACACAGACAGCCAATTATCGTCACCAAGTATTTTCCTTGTAGTCTACTCCATGTGTTATAAGACAACAAAAAAGTCCAACTTTTTTTCAGAAGAATGGAAGAGTAACACAATATTCATCATCACATTTTGTTTGATTATAACTCCCATCACTCAAGACCACCACCTGAGATGGGTGGCGATGATTGGAGCAGTAGTCCAAGAACATCTGGAAACCTAAGGTTGAAAAGCACTGCTCTCAAGTGAGAGAGAAGGTCAATATCTGGCCCCTTAATATTGTTACTGCTTAACATATGATGAAACCAGTATTGTTGCTGCAAAGAGGTGGAGAAGTGGTCACAGATAACCTGTTGTACTGCACTAAAAACAAAAAACAACAGTATATGAATTGTGGGAAGGTAGGACTAGATGTGATAAAAGATGGTGAACAAAATGTATGAATAAGTCAGGCAGTAAACTGACTGCCAACACAAAAGATGACTCTACACATGGATATCACCAGATGGACAGCATCGAAATCAGATTGATTATATTCTCTGCAGCCAAAGATGGAGAAGCTCTATACAGTCAGCAAAAACAAGACCTGGAGTTGACTGTGGCTCAGATCATCAGCTTCTTATAGCAAAATTCAAGCTTAAACTAAAGAAAGTAGGAAAACCCACTGGGCCGGGGACAACAGAGGACAAGATGGTTGGAAGGTGTTCTCGAGGCTACCAGCATGAGTTTGACCAAGCTGCAGGAAGCGGTGGAGGACAGGGGTGCCTGGCGTGCTCTGGTCCATGGGGTCACGAAGAGTCGGACATGACTAAACGACTAATCAACAACAAACCTGACTGCAGCCATTGGTCCACATATAAGTCTGATTGATTCTTTATCACAATCAGTGGTATAGTGGTAAATTTTGAAGAGGACAAAGTTCATCATAGCCACACCCTCAATGAGAGTCCAAAATTGCAGGCAGAGGTATTATTCTATATACACACCAAAGATAAACAGCACACAGCATCATACCCAACTTATTAGGATCACCTTGGACTGCAGTTCTATATGCAAAGTTTCCTGTGAGTATGCTGTAGTAAACTCAGTGATGCTCATTTTTGTTTCATATGTTAGTCGCTTTATCTTACCCAAAGTGACTTCCAACCAGACAGACAGACAATCACCATCCGCTCACACAGATATATTAAAACCAAGGGAAAAAGAAATACATTAAAAACATTCCTCTCACTTTTAAAAGGACACAGATAGTTAGGGGCCAAATGCCTGGTTGTAGGGGAATGTAGCCTATATATATATAATGATGGTGTCAGGCAAATCTTCCTGGGAAGAGCATTCCATAAATGGGGAGCCACTGCAGAAAAGGACTGTTCCCATGTTACCACCCTCCAAACCTCCCTGATAGCCCTCAATAGGCTTAACTTTGATGAATTTGGCTAATTTGGCTAATCCCCTTATATTCTTGACTGTCATGGACTAGCTGGGTGCAGAAGAGTGGTGAAAGGCACCAGCTGGGGAACACCCATGAGAAGAAGGCTCAGAGCCAGGGGATTGGTGGTGGGACAATGATGAGTGGTCAGAGGGAGAAAAGAGAGCAGACTGGAGACTCAGCTAGACTGGTAAAGAAAAAGCACTTTATATGTGTTGTGTATGCAATATAAAACTGTGACACTAGATGGCGCTGTGGAGTCCCGTCTTTCCCTACCGGATTTCCCTGTATGAGTTTACAACGCGTTTAACTGAATCGCTTCTTTGACATGTCTAGGTCCAGCCTGGGAGGAGGAAGTGTCGGAAGCTGAAGAGGTAAGCAGGGTTCAGTGAGCAGGAAGAGGCTGTGGCAGAGAGCAGTCCAGAACCAGAGGCAGAAGCGGAGGCTGGAGAGGAGTGGGGCTAAGAGGCAGCGATGAGTCAGGCTGGTGAGGAAGCCAGGCTATCTCCCCCTCCTGCAGCAACCGCCCCTCCCCATGGGTCTCCTAGAGCCCAAAGAGGCATGAAGAGGGCAGAGCAAAGAAAGGCAAGACGAAGGAGCCTCAGATTGCTTAGGAAGGAACCAGAGGAGGAAGGTACTTAAGGAGCGATGGGAAGGTGGGGACCTGCAGTCCTCACAACTCCATCATTGGGGTGAGAGGGTTGCTGTGATCACTAGGTCTGCGCTATTTGGGTTTCTTTGAATAATGAGTTTTTATTGCTGACCTACTCCTGCTAGCAGCTAAGTGGGAACTGGAAAACCTTGGGGCTTGAGAGCCTATTTGGTTAACTTTTAAAAAATCTTATAGAATCTCTACAGAAGCAGAACTCTATAGACAAGTTTTTAAACTGTTTTGATGTCTATGTGAACACACCCCTCTCGTGACCTACTTGATTCCTAACATGCAAGGGGAAGGAAGTGCAACACCCTGCAACCTAGTCTGTTTTTCACTATCACAGTTGTATTTGTAACCACAACATCACAGTTTACTAATGAAAAATATAGAGACGCTAGCCCTCAAGAGTGCTTATCTGTTAGCTTCTCTGTCATTAATGGTTAATCTGTGAACTTCCAAATATGTGCTTCTACTAAGCAAAGATGTTTTCTGTAACCACCATTAGAAACCCATGAATCCTACTTTTACCATGGGACACTTGTCGTGTTCTCTCTGCGTGTAGGTGTACATGTTCATTCCTGTTTCAGCTGGCAGGGCCACTTCCATTTTGTGGGGTGCTTCAACTAACTGGAGAAGTCCTCAGTAAATATGATAAGGGTATGGAGAAGAAGGTCAGCTTGTAAGGACAGGAGGAAACAGAGAATACGTTCAAATATAAAACTATCAAAAAGAGCCATGACACTTTTGGCTGTGTCTGTCTTTCCTGATAGACAGCAAACATTGCACCCCTTCCCCTAATTACCTCAGATGTCTTCACAGTGGGAAGGGAGCATACCCTCCAACATTTCTCCAATGAAAATAGGAATGTCCTGAAGAAGAAGAAGAAGAAGGAGGAGGAGGAGGAGGAGGAGGAGGAGGAGGAGGTTATTGTTTGTATGCCACCCATCTGACTGGCTGCCCCAGCCATTCTGGGCAGCTTTCAACTTATATAAAAACATAATAGAACATTCAACATTAAAAAACTTGCCTATACAGGGTTGCCTTCAGATGTCTTCTAAAGGTTGTATAGTTACTTATCTCCTTGGCTTGGCGGGTTTCATAACTCCATACCCTCCAATATTTCCACAATGAAAATAGGGATGTCCTAAGGAAAAGTGGGATATTCTGTGATCAAATCAGAAACTGGGACGGCTTCTGACACCTGGAGTGTTTGAGGGAGTTCTCCACCCCCAAATCCTGCCTTTATGGCCTTGCTAATGGACGATCAGCTAGGGTAGGGCTGCCATACGTCTGGATTTTCCTGGCCATTACTGGGATTCCAAAGGCAGAATTGACGTCCCAACCATTTTGGGCTTTTCCTTTTTGAAACATGGCAACCCTAAACTAGGGTAAATCCTATCACTGGATTATGAAATAGAATCTCACTTTGTGTAGGCCTAGCAAAGTCATAGAGGTTGAGAGTGAAGATGACTTTTGGTTTGTGACATCTTTCTTGTACCTGGGCCCTGGCAACTGCCTGGTTGTTCCTTTGCAGCTGCAGCTTTACCTGCCCCACACCTGACATCACATGGCATCAAGTGTAGGTAGGGATGGGTGGATCTGTCAATCTTGGTTTTGCTCCGTTTCTCTTCTTTTTCTCTTTCTTCAATCTTAAATTTAGTTTTCTACATCATTTTGCAGTTTCTTGTTTTTGAAAAAGGTCCTCGTGAAAATTCATCAGCATTTTTGTGCAAATTTATCCTAATCTACACCTTCTTTTGCAAAACAATTTCCCAAAATATAATATGTATTTGTATGTTCTCACCAATATATGCAGTTTTATGGACACTTGGCTGCTGTATGTGTATTTTTGTACATATTACTTGGCTGTAAAATTTGAAAAAAAGTGTGAATTTAAAAAGATGGCTATGTTTCAGTTCTCACACTGTTTTAGAAATTGCAGATTAGACAAATCTGTTTAAATGAGAACTGAACTGAATTTCTTCCCCATCCTTAAGTGTGGTTGGGACTGGTGGGTACAGTTGGGGGGAAATGCCCTTATGAGCCAAATTAGGACCCCTAGTATGCCTTCTGTGGCCTTCAGAACAGACGTACCCCACCCCCGGGCTATGAACTAATGGAACTAATTGGCCTATGAACTAACGGGACAGATGGAGCTCTTCAGCAATGACCTCAACGTGATCTCAGCACCTGAACGATATGCAACCATGATTGTGGAGATCAGTACTAGGAAGCTGCAGCTTAAGTTTGGATGATCCATTGGCTATGTTCCTGCATGCAAATGTTTCCCTGGGAATAGTTGTATGTGTGGGGAAAACCTTTGAATGTCTAAACCAGAAAGAATTAAGGCACAAACAAGGGTGACAGGAAGAAAAACCTTACCTCAGTGTGGTTTTCCAGCTGGAGGAAGAGATAGACCCAGGACACATTTTTTTTCAGGATACAGGAGCTTCAAGGCAGGTTGCAAAGTAAATACAATGGAAGCACCTTCAGATGCTGCTCTTCACAAAAGTTTTATGGGCTGCATTTGCTTACACCAGCATTCTTTGGCCATGCATGTGAGGCTCTGGGGATTTCCAGATGACTTGTTTTTCGTACAATAACTATATAGCTGTAGCTCGTATGTTGCTAAGGTATTCCAACAGTGAAGAGCCAGAAACCTATATGCAAATCATGAAGACAATAGCCACATGTTATTGCTTGTCCCTCAACACCTGGTGTTTTGAAGGAACACTGCTTCTGAACATGGACAGTCCATGTTCGCCTTCCATTGACTATGTGAAGTCTTCATTAAAAATCCATTTAGGCTAGTGGTCTGTCATCACATCTTGTGGTAGAAAACTCCATAAATCAATTGTATGTTATGTACCTTCCTTTTGCCACTGCCCATTTTGGGTGAACTTGAGTTCTAGTGTTCTGAGAAGTAGGCAAATATTTCTATGTGCTTTCTTCATGCTATTCAACATTTTATAAGCCCTTTCCTTTACTTACAGTTCCCTTAACTGAAAACACCAGCCATTCAGCCTTACCTTGAGGGAAATGACTCCAGTCCCCTGGCCACCTGAGTTTCTATTTTCTGCATAGCTGTCAAAGTTTCCCTTTTTTAAAGGGAAATTCCCTTATTCCGAATAGGATTCCTCACAAGGAAAGGGAAAAGTTGACAGCTATGATTTTCTTGTTACTGCATTTATATGAAGGCATTGTTATATTTTCCATTTTGTTTTTAATCCCACGCCTAAAAAAATTCTAATATGTAATTTGACTTTTCTAGGATAATGCCTTCTGTGGGTATATCAAATTTGCTTAGTACATAAAAAAAATTATGTCACTGTGAAAATGTAAACCCCACCCCATGCCCCAATATACAGATCATTTGTTGTGATAGTGAATACCATGTGGAATATGCTTGTGCCAGTGCGATGGGCATGTGGTGAATTGTGTCTGTGACAATTGTGTTCCTGGACAATTTTGTAATGTTTGAGACATTTATTTTAATTATTGCAAGGTTGTTTTTTCTTTAGAGGAAGCACAGCCTCACTATATTTCTCAAACAGTGAAATGTACATGCAGTCCTTTTTAAAACGGAAAAAGAAGAATGACATTAAGGCAGTCTATCCTGTGATGCAATGAATAGCCATCTTGCAGCATTTATTGCTTAGAAGGCTGGGAATATGAATGCAACCATCACTTCCCACACTATTTCTGTGAAGGAAGTATGTAAAAGACCCATGATTAGCAACTAGAAAGGGTATTGGACATGGTCTGGCAAGAGCTTTGCTCAGGCATGTCCAGGCACGTTCATGCTCAGCTACTACTTTTGCAAATGGGTGGCAGAGGTGGTGAGATGACTCATCCTTTCCCCTCCCCTGCCAGGCCAGCAAGAGGGCGGCAAACTAATCCTGCAATATGCAGAATGCTTAAATTCTGCTCAGTTCAGGCACACCAGCCAATTCCCACTGAAGAATTTTGGCCTCTCCATATATATGGACTTTTGCAAGCTCTTGGTGCCTCTAAGCATCACTTCAGTGTCATATGTGGCTGTTTGTGTGCTGGCTCTGTCTATTGGACACATCACAGTTGGAACGTTTAAATGTGTTATTAGGAAGTCAAACGAGCATCCCAACATCGGTCTACAGGTTACAAGGCACAACAGAGATTTGTGATACATGGCTAGGCATAAACTAGGACATTGTTCCAACAGCTGGTATGCTTACCCACCCCATGCTCTGCCCTGTGAGTCAGGCACAGCTATTCACATGGTTGACATCCCAAGTCCCAGGACTGGGCAAGCAAGCTGCTAGTCCTCCCTAGAGGCTGGGCATGCAAGGTTTGTTCATGACAGTGCTGTCAACTCCATGTCTTTGGAGGCGAAGGTGGAGTCAGCAGGGTCTACTTGCCTTTGGACTCATACACAGAAGGGAATGCCTAGGTAGAGCCACTGGAGACACCTCAATAGGTGGTGATGTCACTCTTGGGATACCTAATGGCATGTTCTCCTAATAGCCCTTTCCCATGATCTAGGTCAATACCTCCCCACCTGGCACTCCCTAAGCAGACTCTGCAAGTGTCCCTATTTTCCAGGGAGAGTCCTGGATTTACAGAAGCCGTCCTGGTTTCTGATTTGATCCCATAATGTCCCACTTTTCCTTAGGACATCCCTATTTTCATCAGAGACATGTTGGAGGGTATGGTAGGATGTCCCTATTTTCACTGGAGAAATGTTGGAGGGTGTGGAGTTATGTGGCCTGCAAGCCAAGGAGACAAATAACTATACAGTGGTACCTCAGAAGTCGAATCGAATCTGTTCCAGAAGTCTGTTCGACTTCCAAAACGTTCGGAAGCCGCGGAAGCCGCGTCGGACATTCGGGTTCCAAAGAACGTTCTCAAACAGGAACACTCACTTCCGGGTTTGCGGTGTTCGGGAGCCAAAACGTTGGACTCACAAGGTGTTTGGAATCCAAGGTACAGCTATATAACCTTTAGAAGACATCTGAAGGCAGCTTTTTAACATTTAATGCTTTATTATGCTTTTATATATGTTGAAAGATGCCCAGCATGGATGGGGCAACCCAGTCAATTGGGTGGGGAGAGGGTATGTCTAGGCCAGACTCCCCTTGACGTCTCAGGCTGTCCTCCCCCAGCCTGCTAGGACCTTCCCTGGGCTGTCCTGCCCCAACTCTCTAATCTCCTCCCATTCCTCTTCCTAATCCAACCACCCTCTCCATGACTCTCCATGGGACTCATGACAATTTCCTCCCTAACGAATGGCACTCACCCCAAACACAGCTTACAGAGCGAATGATAAATAACGCATAAAACACCAACAAAGAATATAGCAAGATCATCATTTTCCTAGCTTGCATGTTCCTCTCTACACTAAGAATGGGAAAGGGAGCTGAGTGAAAATGAGACTCCCAGCCTCAGATATGTACTAAAAATAGTCAAGGAAAGTGCCACTACAATCTGCAAGCAAGTGCTGGGTTTATCAAACTGAAATCTGCTTGGCATGGCTAGCAATTGTTCAGGAGGGAGCATGCAGCTCAGTTAGGAGTTTACACTGGTGAATCTGAAAAAAAGGCACACAAGAGGGGGATGATTAACTCGTTCACTTTATCTTCTACGTTACCTTAATGTGCTCTTTTGAAAAACATTTTGAAAGTATTATTAATAAACAGATATAAATATGGGTCTTCTGCACTTTCAAAGACTTAGAATTTGCTTCTGATCCTGTTTCCTGGTGCTATGGCCAGTAGTAGAGAGAGGGGCAAAGCACAGCTCAACAAGGCACTGAGGGCACATTTCTTAGTGCCCAGATTTCCTATGGAAAATCAGTACAACAGCAGCTCACCTCACAGGGCTGTCGTGACAAACCAAACGAAGCTTATAAAAATGGACTTTGGAATTTCTAAATATAAAAATACATATCAGGTGTCAAGGAGATAAATAAATATACAGCTTTTAGAAGACATCTGAAGGCAGTCCTGTATACGAAGTTTTTAATGTTTTATGTATTATTATGTTTTTATATGTGTTAGAAGCCACCTAGAGTGCCTGGGGTAACCCAGCCAGATGGGTGGGGTATAAATAATAAAATTGTTCTTCTTGTTGTTGTTGTTGTCATCTAGGTGTTTTTGTTTTTGTGTGTTTATATGCATTTATTTGTTTATTAAATTTGTATTCTGCCCTTCATCCAACAATCATAGGGTGATTCACAACATATTTGTAAGCCATTCTGGGAAAATATTTCCCACACTTCTCTCTCTCTCTCTCTCTCTCTCTCTCTCTCTCTCTCTCTCTCTCCACACACACACACACACACACACAATTTTCATTACATTGAAAACAGCAATTATTACCACACATAAGAGTAATAAGTACAGAAGGAAGAAAAGTATCCACCCGCGGAATATTATGGGCACTTTGCTCTTATGCATTTGGAGAATCATATCAATGCAATAATCCTATGCCTGATGCATAACCACACTTTAAATGAGCTCCTACCTGGCCTCTCCACCTAGGAACCTGAGAGACTGGGGGATATAAAGTATGCTGTCCCTTATCTATAAAAGAGAAGAACCAAAAAACCTCCTCAAACCTATCTCTTTTTCCACACCCCATATGGTCCTCCTTCTCGGCAGAATAAGTTCTAAGAGGGCAGTGTCCCAGACATAATTAATCCAGGCCTCAATTAATTCAGTTTTCTAGTGATGAACTGCAGTCAGCCACACAGCATCCCACACTTTTGAATGCATTTCCCTGTCACATTCCTAATGAAAAGGTCTATTTGCTTAATTTGTTGTGCTAGGGTGATGGAACGCTTTAATCCACTTCAACTGCACAAGCCAAAATCTCCCTGTACACGCTCAAACCCTCCCTCAAATCACTGACAGTAAAGAGGCAACAACTTCTTTCAAAGCAGCTTGATAACCACCTCACTCTTTCTCAATGAATGCCATGAAATCTGACCTAATTCGAAGGGGAAAAAATCTCACTTCCTCCCCCCACCTGTCTCGCCTTGAGCACTGTTCACTATGGAAATAAATAAACATGAACCTCACAATGTGCAATGATTCAGTTATAGGAAGTGCAATCCAAGTTGTCTGTTTTGGAATTTGTAGCACGTGCAGAATCTTAAGATGGAACCTCCATGGCCGTTTTTAAAAGGTTTGTAAAGGTAAAGGGACCCCTGGCCATTAGCTCTAGTCGTGACCGACTCTGGGGTTGCGGCACGCATCTCACTTTATTGGCCGAGGGAGCCAGCGTACAGCCGGCATACAGCTTCTGGGTCATGTGGCAAACCAGAGCAGCGCACGGAAACGCCGTTTACCTTCCTGCCGGAGTGGTACCTATTTATCTACTTGCACTTTGATGTGCTTTTGAACTGCTAGGTTGGCAGGAGCTCACCCCATTGTGGGGATTCGAACCGCCAACCATCTGATTGGCAAGTCCTAGGCTCTGTGGTTTAACCCACAGTGCCACCCACATCCTTTAAAAGGTTTGAGAAACTGATAAAAAAATACCCTCTGGCATACAATTATCTGTGTGCATCTTTTGATGCTCAGATGGCTGCATTGCATGGGTATTCACACAAACACTGGAGCTCTATCTTCTCTCCAGCCTTATTAACCCCCTTTCCCTTTCACCATGGCCCCTTAAAGCAGCTACAGAACAACTCAGGGAGGCAGGGATCAAATATAAATGGGGATTTCCATTTGCTCCCAACGCGGAGATTGATGGCATGCCACACAAAGGCACCAGAAAAGGAGAAGTGGAACCTGTCTTAACACTACTGAAATTGAAGGTCCCCTGGGAGGAAGATGAATTTAACATGGGAGACCTGCAGGAGCCTAAAGCAAGAAGGGACAAATGGAAACTGCCCCCCTTACCTAACAGAACAAGACAACACCATCAATTATAATTCTCCAGGAAACACATCGCATGGATAGTAACGCTAGGCTTCCTAAACATCCATGCTTCAATAACCTTTTCACAGAAGCTGGAAAATTCAATTTTAGAGCCGTCATCATTATTTTGGACAAAACAAGAAGGGAGGATATATTTTTGTGAATTGAATGATGGACACTTATATGGTCAAAGCAAAGCAATTCTCTTTTATTTTTAACACATTAGAAATGCGATTCCATCTTTTGTTACTGCACTATCGCCTGGTGGATTCCTGTTGGTGGGTGCACCCAGGGGGTCAGGGACTACAACTATTTATCTCCAGGTCCTATTCATTCTTACAATTGAATTACCATATTTTTCTGTGTATAACATGCCCTCATGTATAAGACACCCCCTATTTTGGGGGACTCCAAATTGAGAAAATGAGGGAAGATTGTATCCGCATATAAGATGACCCACAATTCTGAACACAATTTTTAAATTAAGAAAACCTAGTCTTATACACGGAAAAGTACGGTATGTGCTGGATTCTGGCCCCATAGAGGTGCAGTTATAGGATGCCAAATTCTTCCTAACATTATGTCAGACCATTCATCTCTATGGGCTACGTTGCAACTTAACTATGACTCATCTGTCCAATAGGTTTGGAGATGAGACTCAAATTTATTTAACAGGAAAAGCTCCATGGAACGTATTAAGAAATTGATAATGGAATATATTACATTTTATTTAGGCTCAAATCCAAATTTAGCTATTGTAGGGGATGCTATGAAGGCCACAAACCAAGGGTGTGCATAGCTGTAAAAAGAAAAATTAATAGGATAATCATTCTAATCAAATAACAGCTTTTACATTACATCTCAATTTTGGAAATTAAACAAAACACCACAGCTTCAAGTAAAGCGTATAGGCAATTATTACTCAGTCTAATGAAAGAATGTGAAGCCTGAAAAACTCAGCTACAAAATCTTTAAACTTTTTTAATCAATGATTTTATCAGGCTGGGAAATGAAACTCAAACCCCTTAACTATGCTGAAGAAGAAAAAATACAGTGGTACCTCGGGTTACTAACACCTCAGGTTACAAACACTTCGGGTTATAGACTCCGCTAACCCGGAAGTAGTACCTCAGATTAAGAACAGAACTTTACCTCAGGATGAGAACAGAAATCGCGCGGCAGAGGCAGGGTGGTGGCGGGAGGCCCCATTAGCTAAAATGGTACCTCAGGTTAAGAATGGTTTCAGGTTAAGAATGGACCTGCAGAATGAATTAAGTTTGTAACCAGAGGTACCACTGTATGCACATTTTCCTCTCTCTCTAAAAAAACAGAAAGGTGGAGTATTTACTGACAGTCAGTAATTAATGAAACCTTTACCAAATAGTATTCTAAATTAAATAGTTCCTTGAAACTTAATGAAGAAAACATACAAAACTAGCTATCCGTAAATTATAGCCTATCACTGATGATCAAGGAAGAATATTGAACAAACCTATTTCAGCAGAGGTCAAAACTTCCATAAATAAATAGAAAATCAACAGGGCTCCCAGCCCAGATAGCTTTTGGAGCTCATTCTACAACAAATTCAAAGGGAATTCAAATGCATGTCTGAAAGGTGTTTCTAGTGATACACTTAAATGCAACTTGTGGATATCTAATAAAGGTTAATGCTGGAAGATTCAGGACAGATAAAAGAAAGCATTTAATGCAGTACATAATTAAATTATGGAACCTGCTTTCTCGGAAAGCAGTGATGGCCACCAACTAGAATGAATTCAAAAGATGGTTAGATGAATTCACAGAGCAGAAGTCTATCAATGACTACTAGCTATGATATGCTCTGTCTCTATGGTTTAGAAGCCATATGCTTTTGAAAGCCAGTTGCTGGAAACCATAGGAAGGGAGAGAGCACTTGTGCTCCCATCCTGCTTGCTGGTTTCCTACAGGCATCTGGTCTGCCGCAGTGAGAACAGGATGCTGAGCTAGATAGGGACACAGGTGGTGCTGTGGTCTAAACCACTTAGCCTCTTGGGCTTGCCAGTCAGAAGGTCAATAGTTTGAATCCCCAAGATGGGGTGAGCTCCCGTTGCTCTGTCCCAGCTCCTACCAACCTAGCAGTTCAAAAGTATACCAGTGCAAGTAGATAAATAGGTACCGCTGCAGTGGAAAGGTAAACGACGTTTCCATGTGCTCTGGTTTCCGTTTTGGTGCTCTGTTGCACCAGTAGCGGTTTAGTCCTGTTGGCCACATGACCCAGAAAGCTGTCTGTAGACAAATGCCGGCTCCCTCAGCCTGAAAGCAAGATGAGCGCCACAACCCCATAGTCGCCTTTGACTGGACTTAACCATCCAGGGATCCTTTACCTTTTACCTTTTATTTACTGATGTAATACACCACTAAATGGCAGCTGTTAGATCAGATAAACAGACACATGCAAAGGATACACCCATCTGAAGATTAATTTGCCCAACATCTTCCTGCTTCATAATTTGAAATGGTACCAAACATTCCAATCCACTTTAATAAAAGAAAGTTTGACATTTATGGATGAGAAGGAGAGGTCCTGTTTGATAACTAGCTAAACAGACTGGGGTCTCATGAGTTATCTGTGATCAGCACACAAGTGAGGAAACAGTTAACCGTTGCAAAATATATATGTATGTATGGTCATTTCCTGAGCTGCGGGGTGCTGCCAAAACAACATCTTCTCACTTACTTCCCATCCCATCACATGTGGCTCTTGCATGCTATGAACTACACACCAAAGCAGGTAAGTGCTACTTTGTCATCTAAAACCTACATTCTATGAGATACGTGTGATTTTTCATGTCCCTTGTTTGATCCTAAGTTTTCTTGCAGTGAATTATGTCATGTCTACCGATAAGACCATCACTGATGGCTTAACCAATTGCACATTGCTATCAAAGCAACTTGCTTAACAGCTCGCAATCAGCAACTAACTCAGGGAAAGGAACTGTGTTATTAAACAGCCACAAGTATTATTAAGATTAAATTAGGAACTGCTGTTAAAATTAAATTAGTTGTGTATAAGCTGACTATGTTAAAGAAAAGTTGTATTGCATTTAAAACACAAATGATTTAATAAACGTTTCTGTACTTGAGACAGGCAAACAAATGAAGTAATGATTTGTAGCAATTTTGAAACTGCTGTTCTAGCAGGGAAAGAGTGTGGGAGACAATCATTTTGCATAACCCCTTTAAGAATTATTATAGGTATAGGTATAGGTACCCCTGCCCGTACGGGCCAGTCTTGCCAGACTCTGGGGTTGGTGCGCCCATCTCACTCAAGAGGCCAGGGGCCAGCGCTGTCCGGAGACACTTCCGGGTCACGTGGCCAGCGCGACATCGCTGCTCTGGCGAGCCAGAGCCGCACACGGAAACGCCGTTTACCTTCCCACTAGTAAGCGGTCCCTATTTATCTACTTGCACCCGGGGGTGCTTTCGAACTGCTAGGTTGGCAGGCGCTGGGACCAAACGACGGGAGCGCACCCCGCCGCAGGGATTCGAACCACCGACCTTTCGATCAGCAAGCCCTAGGCACTGAGGCTTTTACCCACAGCGCCACCTGCGTCCTTTAAGAATTATTAGTATGTATCTTTATCAGGAAAGCAACATTTTCAGTCTTTTAATCACCACGAAAGCAGAACTTGGCTGCTTGCAGAATTCAACCGCAATTTTTAAAATCACAGTGCATAAAAGCAAACTGTGCTTATTGTCTCTTACATAGGCTAAAACAGTTTGTCGAAAGCGGCTTTTACAGACAACTCTGGTCTATCCTCTTAATTGTAAAATAATTGCCAATTGCTGACCTATGGAAAATATCAGGTACAGGAAAGTTTTTACGGTCTTTAGTGCTCCTCTAAGTCCACTTCACCATCTGTGTACCATTTTGGAATTAGCCAATCTGCTTATCTGCCTTTAATGTTATTTTTATTATTAGTTCTTTAATCCATTCTGTACGTAGTGGTTGAAGTTAGGGAGACCTGGTACCCCACACTCAGGCATGAAGCTCACTGGTTGATTTGGGGCCAGTCACTCAAACTAACCAACCATATTGTGTTGTTATGCAGGTAAAATAGGCTTCTTTAAGTAATGATGAGATAGAAATCTGACAAGATTAAACCCATGTACTCTTCGGCTAGTTGGATACATGCAATAGTTTTTAATTGACTTCTCATGATATATGTATACCTTCTCTGCTATATCTGGTACATGTGCATACTGACTGGTGTTTAGGCACATCCTTGATGCACATTATATATATGCTGCACATATATGTATATCTTATAGATCAGGCTTCCTCAACCTCGGCCCTCCAGATGTTTTTGACTTACAACTCACATGATCCCTAGCTAGCAGGACCAGTGGTCAGGGATGGTGGGAATTGTAGTCTCAAAACATCTGGAGGGCCAAGGTTGAGGAAGTCTGTTATAGGTTGTACAGTGGTTTTCTTTCTTTCTTTCTTTCTTTCTTTCTTTCTTTCTTTCTTTCTTTCTCCAAACCTCCAGCCTCTGGAGCTGGTCTGGGGGTGCTTCTCAGACCCCTGTGGGGCATTTTGAGGAGGCACCTCTCTTTGGGGTGGGGTGGGGCAGCTCAGAGATCAGGGGCAGCAGCTGTGACTGTCCAGAGGACTCCCAAGGAGAGGAGAGGAGAGGAGAGGAGAGGAGAGGAGAGGAGAGGAGAGGAGAGGAGAGGCTGAGGGAACACTCCACAAGGGAGGGTGGTTGAAAAGGGGTGAGGGGCTGCCAACTCTGCATAACATAACATAACTGGGCTCCTGGGCTGCAGAAAGAATGTAGTTGGTCAAGGCAGCCATGGACCCAAAAAGGATTAAAACCTCTGTATTAGTACATAGTTACCTTTGGGGTTTCACTACAAAACAAATACTTGCAGTACTTGAGTATGGTGTAAATATCTTTGCCATCTCCTGCAATTTATTTGTAGAGGACCTCAAATAGCATTTTAGTGTTGCCGCCATCCCCCACCCCCATTATAATGTTGGCTGGTATATTCTTGCAAAACACAAAAGCACCAGGTGCAATGCATTTTGTGGGAAGACCGTGATTTACCATATACATAGTTTCATGAATGAAAAAAAGGAAAGTTTGGGTTTGGATAAGCAAAGTACAGCTGTAGGAAACCACATACTAGTAATCAGAATAAACTTCCAGGCAGCTGAAGTTGGAGTAGTCACCCAGGGGAAAGATCATAAGTATAGTCTGAGACCATGTTTGCACCATCAGTTCACACAAGTGGATACAAAAGAAGAGAATACTTCGTTCACCAGGAATCGTGTGACTTGACCTTCCTGTAGTGAGGATATCCCCACCAATAAATCTCCTGCAATATTCACTGGTATATAGGTGTGAATATTGCACATTCCTTCTGTGCATGCAAGCCTACTATGGTACACACAGGAGCAATACAGATGGGAAGAACAATGCAGGTAATATATTTGTGCTACACCATACACAGTCTGATTGCCTTATACTGCAACTAGTATCATTTTTGTTTTCTTGGTTTCTCATTTTTCCAATATGAAATTCAGTTCTCCATAGTTCTTAGCATTTTTTTTTTCAAAAGCTCAGCATTTTAGTGTCTATTTCTCCCAATAAACACAATTTTGTATGCAGTTTTGATGAATGTATAGATTTCTGCAAGCCATTTCTCCTGATATAATGCACCGTTCTATGTAATTTTCACTGATTTCTTCATTTTTATGCACATTTCCCCTGAATATATAGATTTTGGTAAATCAGTGTGGATTTTGAAGGATGGTTGCGGTTCAGTCAGGGCAAATTTGATAGATTTGACTTGAAATGTGAGAGAAAAGGCAGCAGCAGCCCTGCTGCAGCATGGTATTCTATGTGCTTCAGGAGCCATGCATGTCGATCTAACCATGTGACTGTCTTTCACAATAAGTGGCAAGAGAGGGGTTTATTCGAGTAGGCAGCAAGGGTAAGAATGTTAGTTATGACTGTGCAAACTGCAACAAAAGTATTCTACAGGAACGGCTTTCCTGTATCATCAATGCATCCAGCAATATTTGTGTATATGAAGGGAACACTCCTCTAACTAAGGTCTATATCACCCAGTAGAAAGAATGATCACCATGCTAAGGATAGCCCCACCCACTTTTTCAGAAGTATTAACTCATTTATGGGTGCAGGACAAGTGACCCAAAGCCTTCGTTCTATCTTGTCCTTGTTGCAAAGTGCATGTGGCAAAAAAGGTGTTTTCAGACTTAACTGCCCCTTGTTGTGTTGGAAACCATCAGAAAGAAAAGCTTTGCCATTTTGAATTGTTATCAGCTTGAAAGAAAGAAGAAAAATCAGTATACGGAAATAAACATCAAATATCAAGCATTTTTAAGATAAGAATTAAAATAAAATAGATAAAAAGGAGAAGGAAAAAGATGGAGAATCAGCAGGGTTTTTTCCTATCAGCTTTAAAAACCTGTATAAAATTCTTATTCCACAATAACATCCAACTCTTCTGCTTTCCATAAACCAACCTTTCCCCCCATAGTCTTCAAACTCTGATACCACAAGTTCTTTTTCCTTATTGCGCAGAAAGTCCGTAAGGGGTTTCTTGTCATTAATAAATGTCAGTACTGATTTTTCTCTACTTACCATCAGAAAGAAAAGCTGGTGGTGCAGCACCCCTCTGCCAGCTTCTTCTCCCCCCCCCCCGGCAAAATGATTGGTAACAACAAGGGAGGAGCTGGTTGGTAGAGAACTGGTCACTTCAGAGCTAATTCACATGTTACTTCAAGCTCTACCCCACTCACTGAAGTTGCTCGTTGGCACGAGCAAGCTCTAGAAACTACCCGTTAGTTCGCAGATCTCAACAGCTAGCACAGCCTTCAGCATTCAAGGGTGTTATAGATAAAAGAGATATCCACAGGCAAGAATGCTTTGCATGCATGTACGCAATCTGCAAACTGCCTGACACTCCATATTGCCAAATTGTAAGGTTTAAATGGAAATCACCTTTCCCCAAGTTTACTCTTTATAGAAACACTAATGAATTTGCAAAGCTTATTTGGTTCAAGTTAAAGCAGGCTTCCTCAACCTCGGCCCTCCAGATGTTTTGAGACTACAAAACATCTGGAGCCAGTGTGGTGTAGTGGTTAAGAGTGGTAGACTCGTAATCTGGGGAACCGGGTTCGCGTCCCCGTTCCTCCACATGCAGCTGCTGGGTGACCTTGGGCCCGTCACACTTCTTTGAAGTCTCTCAGCCCCACTCACTTCACAGAGTGTTTGTTGTGGGGCAGGAAGGGAAAGGAGAATGTTAGCCACTTTGAGACTCCTTCAGGTAGTGATAAAGCGGAATATCAAATCCAAACTCTTCTTCTTCTTCTTCTACTACAATTCCCACCATCCCTGACCACTGGTGCTGCTAGCTAGGGATCATGGGAGTTGTAGGCCAAAAACATCTGGAGGGCCAAGGTTGAGGAAGCCTGAGTTAAAGGCTTGGTCTTGCATGGGTGGGGAACCCTTTTCAGCCCTTACAGATAACCTTCTAGGGACTGCCTACCGGTAAAAGGTGGGACTAGAGGCAGAAGCCGTGGAGGCCACCGCTATAGATGTGGTTCTTATCTTTGTACTGTAGGCTGCATTCTGCCCATGCCAAAATCAGAGGTATCCTACCCACACCATGCATCTCTCCATCTTCCAACCAGGTAAGCAAGAGGCATTATGACAGTTAAATGACACAAGCAAAGGCACCTGAGGAAGGTGGGGAGCATAGACAGTGAGAAGAGTAGTCTACAGAGTTCTGAGGGTCACTTTTGAACCCTTGGAGTTCCAATCCAAGGCCCAATCCAAGACCAGCCTCAGAATTTCCACTTGAGATGAAAAGGCTAAATAGATATCCACCCATTCTGTACTTAATTACAGCCTTGATTTATCCTTCTGAGGCAGCTGATTTATTGCTCTGGGGGCAGTTATCCAGAGTTTTGGAGCACGTTGCCAGCTGTGTATGCTGAGGATACACAGCTCTACTTCTCATTTACATCTGCAGGTGTGGCAGTGGATGTTCAGTATTGCCTCGGTCATGGACTGGGTGAGAGCCAATAAACCGAAGCTCAATCCAGATAAGCCCCATTCAACAAAATTGCATATGCCCAGAGCCGGATTTTGATTTGATGAGGCCCTAAGCTACTGAAGGTAATTGGGCCCTTTATATGTCCAGCTGTCCTTTGTCAACAACAAATTGTCGCTGTTTTTTGTGTTGAATATATGCTATATGGTAATTTATGGAGCTAATAGGTCCATAATAGGTATCTAAAGCCATTTGCACATGTTGCCATGCAACCAGTCCATGCAGAATGTAGGCACCCTATATAGAGAAATGAGCAAATATTTCAAGTAGCAGGCTAGCAGGCGGATCCCATTACTTACATCATAGGAGCCGACACAACACAAAACAAAACACTGTTGCTGTATGCAGTTTTTATTTTATTTGTTTTTTATCTTATATTTTGGAAATGTACATCCAGGTTTTTTTCCTCTTAAATTTTTTTGGGGCCCCCAAGAGAGTGGGGCTCTAAGCTGTAGCTTGTTTAGCTTACACGTTTAGCTTACATATGCCTCTGAGTTGACGTGTATCAGGTAACAGCCAACTAATTAATACTCAGAGCAGACCCACTGAAATACATGTACTTAAGTCCACTAATTTCAATGGGTCTACTCTGAGTAGGGACTCTGATAAGGGACTCTCTCTCTTTAGTTTACAGCCATATTTATTTAGCATATCCGTTTGTTAGCAAAACAGGGTTTAAAGGTTACTTTCAAGTTTCCACTCCAGTTTGTATACAGGTTTTAGCCGTGCACCCTCCAGTGTGTGCTGCACTTTGATACAAATCATTGCAACCACTTCCTCATTGCTCATGGCTTCTGCTTCACAGCTTTACAACACACCCCAGCATTCAAGAGCGAGCAGCGCCCGCGCAGCTGCCACACTGTTTTCAAATCACTCTGCAAGGTGACGGCTCCCACGTGGCAAGTTGTTTGTGTGCAGAGCTGCCACCAGCAGATCAGGCGATCCTCTGCATGATGGCTCTGGGCCTCAAAGGTGAGGTCTTACAGTGCCGCGGAGGAAATCAGCCATTGTCCACTGCACAAAGGCAAATGCCACAGGCTGCAAAGATGGCCGTTCTGTGGCAGCTGCTATATATGCATCAAAATTGAAGGTTTTTATTTTTAGAACACATGACTCCAGATCATCCCTATTTTGGGGTGGGATCCAGAAACGTGCCGGTACATTCTGGTTCCGCAATGAAAGTTGATTTGGTGCTCTTGCTCCTCACACTGTGACCTTTTTGCAGTAAAGAAAGTGACAGGAAAACGTACTGGCTATGCTTGATGAAATATCGTATAGCCTCCTTGCAAATCAATCAAAATGAATGTCTGTGGTATTTAATCTCTCCCCACAAACGTTTGTCTAAAAAAAAATAAATCTGGATAATTGCTCATAAACAGTAAGTCTGGAAGTGATCTTATCTTTCTTCTCTGATGGCAATCAAAGGAGAGGCTTTTTGAGGTTGTGTACATACAACACATTTAAAGCACATGGTTTCTCCTGGGAACTGTAGTTTGTTAAGGAAGCTGGGAATTGTAGCTCTCTTAGGGGTTAACTACAGTCCAGGATTTTTTTGGGGGGAGGACTGCTTTCAATGTAGGTGACAATTAAGCATGATCTCTCTGTGTGTTTGTCTATTGTATATTTTTCGGGCAATTAGGAAGTGGGGTATGGAAATTTCTCAATAATAATGTTGCCAGAAAGATGGTTGTTGGCTCACTCATTCCCGCTAGCATTCTTTCTTTTGCAATATAGTTATATACGTAGTCATATTGGCGAACCAGGAGTAATTGCTGCCCCTGGATGAAAACTTTCAGTAATGCAGGAGCTATTTACCTTCATTTTGTTCAGAGCCCTGATTCAAGGAAGGAAGGAAGGAAGGAAGGAAGGAAGGAAGGAAGGAAGGAAGGGTTGAGGTTGATTTTGAACAGAGAAATGGTTGAGGGAAGAAGCTGTTTATCTGCTTCATTTTACTTACAGAGAGTGGCCCACAAAGAAGTATGTGAAGCCCCTACTCCACTATCCCTCAGCTGGGCACAGTGGAATGTTATCGCCATTACCAGGAAAGGGAGGCCCTCCTGCACATCATAGAGTTAGGTAGAATCTACACACACATATAAAAACACTGTGAAAATGCTTTTAAAAAACCATTTTGAAAAATGCATTGAATTTTGCATTTTGAATTTTGCATTTTGAATGCATTGAATTTTGCATTGTCCCATCCAGTGTTGCATTTGTATATTCCACTTTACAACACATTTAAAATGTTTTATTTGCAGTTGTGTAGATGAGTCCATATTCTGTGGCCTGCCTCACTGCAAGGCTGTAGAGTGCAGGCTCTTTCACAAGGGGCACAAGCTCTTTGTATACATAGGGATCGGGCTGGAAAAGTCCTTAGTCCGTTTGATTTATTGCCACTGAAATTCCAGATCCATCAGGCTAGAATCTAATTTGGCCTGTTTTCCAGCCAGTCCTCCAAGCATCTCACCTTCCTTTTCCCCAGCATTACATTCATCCATATGTTCATCTGTTCTGGGCAGCTTCCAACATATATAAAAACATAATAAAACATTTTTAAAAACCTTCCCTATACAGGGCTACCTTCAGTTGACATATTGGCTGGTTAACTCCATGCCCTCCAACATTTCTTTGATGAAAATAGACGTACTAAGGAAAAGCGGGACATTTAGGGATCAAATCAGAAACCGGGACAGCTTCTGTAAATCTGGAACTGTCCCTGGAAAACAGGGGCACTTGGAGGGTCTGAACTATCCCCCCCCCCCCATTTTTTTGTATATGGATCAATGTATATACAAGAAGCGAAAGGGACATAGAAAACTAGATCACGGTATTACAGAGAGAAAATTCTAGGAAGAAGCACTGGAGCAAACACAATTCTTATTTCTGTCTCCTCAGAGTATGTGCTTATGGACACGTTCTGAAGAAAACACAAGCGAAACGTGACTATGGTTTCCTCCAAGTGATGGGTCTAATCCTGATCTAATCCTTTTCATTTCTCTAGTGTTAGCATAGTGATTCTGCTATACTGTTGCCCTGTCTCATTGCCTGTATAATATAATACTCCCTTAAATGGAGCTACACTAAGTCCAGCCTAAGTACCTCTAGCCTTTTCACCCGCAGGAAGTCTCAAAGCCTTTAGGGTGGTGATGCCAATTCTGACAAAGGGTTAAAATGCAAAATGCACTCAAAAAGCATTTCCACGCCCTGCATTTGGCAGTATTTTACCTTCTATGTGGTAACACCAAGCCTGACCACAATGTCCCGTTTTCAACAAATGACTTTTGCTAAAGGAAAAGTCTGCCACTTTTCAGTAGACAGCGTAGGTTATATGGTTTTCCTGTCCGCTCAACCCTGCCAACCCCTTTACAATGGAAATAGTTTGCTTGTAAATATATACCGTACTTTTCCACCACCACCCCCCCCCCCGTGTATAAGACCTCCCCTATTTTGGGGAACTCACTTTTAAGAAAATGAGGGGAGATGGCCCGAAGTTGTTGAGCCTCTCCCCCCACGCAGCTGCAAGCAGGAAACACTTCCTAGATAATTTCCTGCGCGCAGGAAGGGAGTGTTTCTCTCACGCAGCGGCATCGGGGGAAGCTGTGCACCTCCAGCCAGCGCCCCCAGATCGCTCCCTGCTTGCTGCGGCATCAGGAGAAGCTGTGTGCCAGTAGCCAGTGCCCCCAGATCGCTCCCTGTGCGCAGCAGCAGCTCCCCCCCCCCATGCCACTATCTGTGTATTGGACGACCCCAGTTTTTTGACATGATTTTTGTGTCAAAAAACCTCGTCCAATACACGGAAAAATACGGTATAGCCAGATCGAATAAAGACACCAGAACGCAAGTGCATGCATTCGGTCGCCGAGTAAAAAACAATCCTAGGCCACATTCACACCAACATTTAAAGACCTGCAATGCCACTTTAAACAGCCATGACTTCCCCCAAAGCATTCTAGGAACTGTGTAGATTCATAGAATTGTAATGCAGGAATCTTTTGCCCAACGCGGGGCTCGAACCAACGATCCTGATATTAAGAGTTTCCTGCTCTACTGACTGAGCTATCTCATAGTTTGTTAAAGGTGCTGAGAGTTGTGAGCAGGCTTGTTTTTCCCCTCCCATAGCTATAATTCTCAGAGTGGTTTAGCAATCAATCTCTCTTCACAGGGAACTCTGAGAATTGCAGCTCTGGGATAGGAACAGGGCCCCCCAAGAATTCTCAGCAATAGTCAGGGGTTATGGAATTGAATCAACAAGCTAGGGGAGCCACCGCAGTGGCCAGCCCTATTTTATGGAGTTTTCAGCCTGAACCCTTCGTGAAGCTGCCCAGGATGCCACTGAATTCTGAAAGCCTTGCCTCATCTCAATCTCAGTCTATAATTTTTGCATTGGGTCAGAACTAGGGATGGGCGAGAAACTTGGTTTAGTTTGAATTTCAATATGAACCTAACTAATAATGCACTTCCCAAAACGATATGTGAACCGAAACACAGCTATCTTTTGAAATTCACACTTCTCCAAACTTTGTGATGCAGTTCGCCAATCAAATAACGTGCACAAAAATACATATATCTGTGTGAACAATATATAAAGCATATTATATTAGAGAAGTTTCTTGCAAAACAATGTGCATAATGTGAGATGTTTGCACTAAAACGCCAACAATTTTTCACATTAACTAGTTAAAATAAATAAATAAATTGCAAGCCGGTGCAGGAATGCGCGAAACTGAAATTAAGATTGGCAGAGTGAGAAACTCAAATTGACATATTCATATATCCTTAGTCAGAATCCTAGAACAGAGCAACTTCATTCGCACCAATCTGAGTGCACCTTGTCCTCAGTAGCTTTTAGCGGCTTATTCGGTGTTCCCAGAAGTGTGTTGTTTGCCAGAAGTGTTATTTGCATAGTTATTTGAGGTTCTGCAGTGAAATGGCTTCTGAACTTTCTTGATGACAATTTGGTGCAACGACCAGGTTATTTTAGTCCTGAACAGCACGTGCATGCTGTCACTTTGGCACCTGTTGCTTTTGCATCCTTTCGTGTACCACATTCAGAAACAGCCAGGCTCATGCAAATCTTCTTTTGCACCTTTCATCAAAAACATTTGCTGCTTGGGACCCCTTTGGGAGGATGGGCAGGAGAGAAATGCAATAAATCAATAACAATAACTAGGGGATTCACCCCTGCTGGCTCCACTCATCAACCCCCCTGCCCCCCATTAATGTCCCACAGATTTCTCTTCCCACTCTAAGCTTGCAACTACTAAGCTCGCTCTTCACCTCCCAAACCCCATTTCTGAAGCCGCTTCTCCCTCTTATTTTGCATGCCCATGCCTCCCCCTCTCCCAGCATCTATTGCATCTATAGTAAGTTCTCCTTTGAGAACTTTGGTTGTTGACTTGACCTGACTCTCCCTTTCCATGGCAGCCATTTTTGTGCCCTCAATCTGTGTGAGCAAATAATAATAATAACAATCAGTGTCTCGCATGCCTGGACAGATGTTTCTCAGTTTGTTTTTAAAACTGTGCACCAGACAGTTTGCACATGATATAATCTATGAAAAAAGGAAGTCAAAAACATCAGCAGTCAAAAACACTCCCTTTATCTTGTGATGCACATGACCCTGTAGAAATATTTCCTGTCGCGCTAGCCTAAATGTTTCATTAAGTGTACTGCCATGTGCTAGTGAGATGCCCACCAAATGGTGGGAATGTGGATGGAAATGAGGCCAGCATGATGGACTGCAGCTGAATACGTGGGTGAGTGCACAGGCCCAGATTCCCCCCCCCCCCAAAAAAAAATTGTTTTGCATCCTCTTTCTTTCCTTTGACCCATTTACTTCCCGTAAATCCCCTTGGGATTCTTGCCTCTGTCTGCGGCTTGATATGCACCCTTATTTCAGCTGCCTTCTTCCCTTTCCCCTTTCAGTACTATTCAACTAAAGAGAACATCTCCTTGTTCTTCAAAAGCCCTGCATTGTCATCCAATTATTTCTCAGGTAATAGATGTTCGCATCTTTATGCCCGCACTCATTCTTGGCCCTTTGTGGTGTAGTGGTTAAGAACGGTGGACTCGTAATCTGGTGAACCAGGTTTGATTCCCTGTTCCTCCATATGCAGCTGCTGGGTGACCTTGGGCCAGTCATACTTCTCTGAAGTCTCTCAGCCTCACTCACCTCACAGAGTGTTTGTTGTGGGGGAGGAAGGGAAAGGAGAATGTTAGCCGCTTTGAGATTCCTTCGGGTAGTGATAAAGCGGGATATCAAATCCAAACTCTTCTTCTTCTTCTTCTTTGCTTCTAGGTCTATTAAGGATGACAGCTTTTGCACCTGCCCTTAGTGGGCAGTTAGTTGCTAAACATGCAAATAAGATTGAGGTGACAGTGGTGATTGGTGGACTGGTTGCTGTTGTAAAAAGGGCATAGCTATCTCTCTTAAGCAATCTGCATGGCGGATGCATGTGTGAAATGAATATCGTGAAATGCATCCGTCTATGTGTGTGAGGACCATCTTGAGAAGGACAATTATTTCAGCTGCAGTTCTCCTCCCTCATATCCTTTCACTTTCTTGCCTGATTGCTACTTCACTCATTCATCTGTTGGACCCAGCAAAGTATTGCACAAAAGGAAAGGTCTTTGGCCACCAGTTCTGGTCTTCAGAATTCAACTTCAGTCGGGGAATGTGATAGATATAGCTTACTCTTGGGTAAGGGGTGGCCTATGACTGCTTCTTCTTTTTCTGACAGTCACCGGCTACTTCCAAGGTCTTGGACTTAGATGCCTTGCTTCAAAATCCAAAGCACTATTATTTTAAAAAGCAAAACACTGTTCTATCTAAAGATTCCTGCATTGCAGGGGTTTGGACTAGATAACCCTCGTGGTCTCTTCCAACGCTACAATTCTGAGATTCTGTCTTGTATATACACAAAGCCTTCTATCTGGGTGTTTTCTTTTGCCCTGTTTTTCTCTGAGAGACACATTATGGTTTCTCATAAATAAAATGAATTAATCATGCAAATAACAGAACAAAATGTTTCCCCTGTAAATGAAGGTTTTGAATCTCTTCACATTTTTTTCTAAGAATGTGTCAAAGTACTTTTAACAGGGAAACCAACAAGCCAACATCTTGTTGTCAGCTATGTTTGAAACATTAACATATTTCAGTGAAAAAGTACTTCAGCCTTTAGAAAATCTTGTGCTGGCACAGACCTTCTTAATCCACAAGCAATTTCATAAATAAATCCACAACTGTTCTAGGACTCATCTATATAGCTGCAAATAAAACATTTTAAGTGTATTTTAAGTGCAATATACAATGTGATATTACATGGTGATGGTGAGCCTTATGGAAAATTCAATGTAGTTTAAAAAACATTTTTTAAAGAAGCATTTTCAGAATGGTTTCTATATGTGTGTAGATTCCACCCTAGACTTACCATTTTCATATTGCCAATTACTGTCTGAAAGAGCAGCGGATATACCAATCAGGTGTATTTGCAGAACTGGCAGCAGCAGGGTCATATGTTAAGGCGTGGTCCAACAGAGGAAACCACATCCAAGCTTCCTTTCACATCTCTCTCTCCCCCCTCCCTACATGCAAGTGCTATACTTCATTTGTTAACCTGGTTTCTCTCAAGCAGCACGAATAGATATGAGACAAAAGCACAGAGTGTGTTATGTCTTAGAATGGCACACCAGAAATAGCTGGTGCAAGTCTCAGCACCTGGTTCAGGGCGGTGCCTATGCCTAGGACCCCACTTCTGGGCTTTGTTGTGGGGAAGGCAGCATCACATCAAAGAGGCAATAATTTCCGCAGAATGGGCCTTGTGATGTCTAAGAGGCATTGCGAGGGATGTGATTTCACAGTGAGCATCTGCAACAGAGCAAGCTGCCTCCTGTACTCTGAATATTTGCATAGAAGAGGAGCAATCTGGAAGGTCTCACTTTTGGAGCCCATAAATCAGAGGTTGCCTATCTTTCTGGACCAGTGAGCACATTCTGAATTTTGAGAAAGTGCTGGGCTGCTGTCACAAAATAGCTGGTGCGTGTGGCAAAACACAAAACTAGAGAGGCAGCCACTACCGCCATCCATGGTAAGACAGCTATGTCCTGCTGGTCCTGACTAATAATAATAATAATAATAATAATTTTATTATTTATACCCCACCCATCTGACTGGGTTTCCCCAGACACTGTGGGCGGCTCCCAAGAGAATATTAAAAACTCAATAAAACATCAAACATTAAAAACTTCCCTTGACAGGGCTGCCTTCAGATGTCTTCTAAAAGTCAGATAGTTGCTTATTTCCTTGACATCTGATGGGAGGGCGTTCCACTACCGAGAAGGCCCTCTGCCTGGAGGAGATGACACCATATTTCACATAACACATACAATCACACACACACACACACACACACACACACACACACACACATTGCTGTTGCCTAAAAGCAACAGAGAGCATTTCTCAGTACCAGGGAAAAATACACAACGTGGCTAAACCACACTCCCTCTCATTTCACAGAAATCGCTTAGAAGGTACCTGCCCATTTTGCCACATAACTTTCTTTTTAGAAAACCTAGAGACTTACTTATTTAAAAAAAGAAACAGCCTTGAGCCAAGGGGCAGCAGTGAAATCTATATGGGCAGCAGCTTAGTGACCCCTGCCCTAAATGATAAGCTGCAAATGTTGGCATGTGTAGCTTGCTTATCATTTGAGGGACGCAGAAAAAGGAACCTTCCAATTCTTCCCTTCTATACAACTGTTAAAAGTTATGTATGATAACAGTACAGGAAGCTTGCCCCACCCCTCTGCATTACTTTACTTTAAAGTGTTCCTTTGCAGAATGAAGCAGCAAGATGAAGCGACTTTTCACCACTAGCGTAGGCTCTCCAGCCTGCAACCTGGTGTGGAAGGTTCAGGTATTTACCTGCTTCTTGCAAAAAGCTGCCTGCTATTTCAAGCAGCGAGCATTTTCATCAAAGAAGCATCCCTTGACCTGTTCCAAGCAGCAAGCTGGTGCACCTCCTCTTGAGTAGGTCTTGGAGCGGGTGCACTGAATTAGTTGTCTCCTTTCTAAGCTCAAAAGCCAATACATTTAATTTCAGTACGATGATGGCATAGTATCTCAGTAAATATCAACAGTGTGCTCACACCCTGAGTCCAGAATGACAGTTCTGGTCACTCCATTAGCTATATAATGTTTAATATTTAGCATTTAATCCTTTCTAATAAAATGCGCTTGTGCATGACTCAAGTTGTAGCACAATGATATGATGCTTTTCATCAAAAGATCCGCACTGTGGTTTGAAGATTTCATTACTTAATCAGTAGCTGTGAGGTTATTTTTTGGTCAGTTTAATTTACTTTGCATTTGTCAACACACAGATGTCATGTGAAGTCAGATATATGGGGCGGAAATCTCTGCCTTTTACATCTTTGGCTTAATCTCTGAGGTTGACCTTTCTGTTTTGGCAATAAATGGTGTATGGTTATAATCGCTGCCATCTTCAGTATTGGTTACGTGAAGAAAGGAAGCAATCTGTCACTTGACCAATGCAAAGAAACCGCAACAAAGTCTGCTTAACTGATGGACCCTTTCCAGTCCTGTCATTCTGTGGTGGTGGTAGTGACAATAATATAGTAAATTGCTGGGAACCCAACAAGTCTTTCATTACGGGCAGATCAGCCCCAAATTCTTTACAAATGTTGGTGAAAATGTACCTTTGTCAACCTGGTTGGTTCTAGTTCCACTGAAACTGGACCGGTTTAACAGAGAAACATTAAGGATTTGGGGCCACGTATGCCAAAACGTCTGAGCTTCCTAAATGGTGGAACTTCTCAGTTTCCTAAATTGGATGTTTTATTCAAACCGTAGGTTAAAAATAATGATTTAGTAACTTTTAAAAATGTCTACTCTACCCACAATAAATCCTCACCCCAAACTGAGCCATCTAGGTATGAGGGTACAAGAGGGGGTGGTTCTGGTCTGACACTACCTTTAGACACGCTCATAGACTTGGGACCTGTGCATCTGAGAAACTCTCTCACATCAAATGCCCCTATATTGCTCTTGCTTCAGCAGTGAAGCAGCTCAGAATGAGAGGAAAGGAGACTTCCGATCCAGACAGACCCACCCATACTCCCCCAGGGCTGCACAAGTAGATGGAACAGGCAGCCACCCAGTGCCTGCTTAGCTGTACATGAGCTGTTTGGAAGGAAGAGGCAGTACATGGAAGTATCTGAGAGTTGGCTAGGGGCCCAGACAACTAGTGTGGAGATCTCTAGTCCTGGGGACGCCGAGATCTGATGGCTCCTCAGGGCACTGGCAGTGCAAAGCTCTGCTGGGAGGCCCTGCACTCCTTGCTCTTTATCTGCAGAATGAAACCTCAGGTTTTGAGATCTGGGCATGGCTGAGCCATGGCATTCTGCCATCGTTTGAGGGGATGTGGGCAGTACCTGGGGAGAGCGCCTTCTCTACCTGTGGTACCCTGCGTGCAGAATTTTCTCATCAAAAGGAGAATTCTTAATTAAGTCTTAAATAATTAAGTGAAAGCTTTCAATCTCTTGAGGGTTTTAATTCCTACTGAAATACACACAGAGAGTCCTACCTCCCCCCGAAACATCTTTCCCATTCATTGCAGTGGACAGGCCAGCTCATGGCATCCAACCCTTTGAGTATACACTGATCAGCCCCTCCGTGCTACCGAACTGATGTATTATTAAGTAGAAAATAATTATAATAAAAGCAATTATTTTTATATCATCCAATATAATCTCAGGGTGTGCCTATTGATGCAATATTGCATTTTTGCACTGCTTGTGTTTGTATTATGTTCATAGCAGGAGCAACTTGCTTTTGCATTTTACTTATGACAGCAGCATCAGGTATAAGAATCATGTAAGTATTTTTTACTCAACAATCTGAAGATATCACAGTATTGCATAATAGTAAGATATAAGGGCAACTTGGTGGTGGTGGTGATTTTATATAGCTGGAAATGGATTTAGCCATAAAGGAAGCTGGAAAGTCGATGTGAATTGTTGCTACATGTTGTTTTCACTTATCTCTTCTCCACCCTAGGTTGCAGACCTCAGTCACATGACAGAATTCTGCAGAGCCTCAAGCGCCAACAAGCCCATCATACGAAATGCATTTAAATAGTACCAATTCAACTCTGGACAACGCAACCATTAACATGCTCCAGAACCAAGTCATCATGGTTGCCTTGCCAGTTGTGTACTCCCTGACAGCAATCATCAGCATCCCTGGAAATGTTTTCTCCCTCTGGATACTCTTCTTCCACATCAAGCCCAGAACCACCTCGGTCATCTTCATGATTAATCTTAGCATCACCGATCTTGCGCTGGCTTCCTGTTTCCCCTTCCAAATTATATATCACTATAGTGGGAACAACTGGACTTTCGGCAGGCGCACGTGCAGCTTCGTCACGGTGATGTTTTACGCAAACATGTATTGCTCCATAATCACTATGACCTGCATCAGTTTGGAGCGATACTTGGGAGTGGTAAAACCAATGACGTCCCAGAAATGGAGAAGAAAGAGATACGCGATTGCCTGCTGCCTTGGAATGTGGTTTCTTGTTCTGTTAGCCCTATGGCCATTAGAAGCAGAAGACCTGACTTTCGAAGTGAAAGAACTGAACATTATCACATGCTTCGATGTGCTTAAGTGGAAAATGCTTCCTAGTATTGGGGCATGGGCAGCTTTCCTTTTACTGCCCTTCTTCTTCTTCTTCTTGCTCCCATTTATAGTGACCATAATCTGTTACTTTAGCATTATTCGGAAGCTGATCCAGGCCTCTAAGAAATATGGCAATGGGCAGAAGAACCGATCTATCTACTTGGCCACCATAGTCGTCTTGGTGTTCATCATTTGTTTTGCTCCCAACAACTTTGTCCTGCTGGTGCACATCATCAGCCGCCTCCGTAAACAGGAAGGCTACTACTACATTTACAAACTCACCTTGTGCCTCAGCTGCCTCAACAACTGCATCGATCCATTCATTTACTACTTTGCATCCAAGGAGTTCTATCAAACATTCATGCAGGTGATCGGCAAGAAGGTACCTCTGACGGAAAGCTGGGAAAGTAGAAGGGAAAGCATGTTCTCTGCCAGGACGACGTCGGCAAGATCAATGTCAAGTGGACACGCGGAAGGGGTGGCGGAACATAGACCATGTTTGCAAAGAAGTGAAAGTGTGTTTTGACACCGGGGTTCAAATGGGAAGCGGGTGCCATCTTTGCTCCGTAAAATGAAACCATAGCACTGGTGTCACTGAATGAAGCCACTGCTGGTGTCTTTGGAAGGTACAGATATCAAGGAACACCTTGACTTGCGCACCAAAGGCAGAACTACATGTTACTGGAGAGACAAGGTGCTGCTCCCCTCAAATGGCATTATTTTTATTATTTATTAAATATCCATCCAAATATTATGTTCTCCCCAAACCTCCCTTAAAAGGCAGTAAGCTAATCATGTGAAGAAATGTCATCATGCCATGCATTTCAGTGCCTGCCTCAGCATCACCTAGTGATATGGGGCCAGGGTGGAAAAACTATGATATGATGGCAAGGGATAAGTAATATAAATTATGAGGGACTGGAGTAGAGTTTGAGACAGGGTTACGGCCTTTTGTGGCAGCCCAAATGTGCTGTAATGTGGAGTTCTGTCCTAAGGAACCAATTCTAAAAAGGCATTCACTTACTGGCTGAAAATAAATGTTTAACATTCACCACTTTCACATCTCTTTTCAGCTCATGGCAGTCAAGCCATTTGCAACTCAATCCTCTCTGTTTTGACATATTGTGGCTATAGTATCTAGGAAATCTACTTTATGGAGATCTTAATATTAAGCTTGAAAGTGACGCCAAAGGTCAGTAACACCTTCACCCACTTACTTAACTATGAAACATTCAATGGCTGCACTTTTGTATGTGTACAATATACAAGTTCCATTGTCTCTTGAATTATTATTATTTTTTTTAATCATTTCCGGCCTTGCTTCTAAGTTTGAGTAATTGTTTTTAATTTCCAATTTTAATTTCCACTTAATGTTGACAATTTGGTCAACAGAACTTTCAAGCTTAATATGGAGGGATCAATAAAGTATATTTCCTTGTTTCATAGACAAGTCAGTGAGTGCAAGCACTACTGACCTTTGGTGGCACTGTAAACAAAAATATTAAGACACACTAGGCAGTCTTACATGAGATTTAAACTGAGATTTGAGATTTCATATTAAGTGTTTCATTGATGGAATAAGTAAAGGTGTGGCTCATTCCACAACTGCAATCTTTTCAGAAATCTTCTGGATGATAATTGCAACAAACAGAGCTAGAAACCAGAAGTGTGAGGACCCTCCAATGTATAATTCATGGTTGTATAAAATGGTTGTATAAAATGTGAATCTGAGCTGAGTTTAACCCTGTAGCTAATTTTAGAAGTTGCTGAAGCCATTTATAAGATTCTAGTCCTAACTAAAGGTGAATGTTTTGTAAGTTTTTCAGTTCTTTGAAAGTACAATGTTGGGATTTTCTGGGTGTGTGTTTTTCCTATTAAAATCAATATACTGTGGTAAAAAATGATGTCAATTTCATAAGCAGAATTCATTTAATTACATGAAGTGCTTAGAAAAAAATAGGCTGTATTCCTTTACCCAAGCTTTGCTGGAAGTAACCTCCCATGAGCTGGATGGGACTTATTTCTGAGTAGACAAGACATTGTAGGATTGCACTTTATTATCCTGAGCCAGTTATCCAAAGAAAAAGTTTGCTTGCTTTTAAGTGTGCGCGTGTATGTGTGATAATTTCAAAAGTCCAAACTTCCACTTGTCCCATGTCTAGAAAGCATGGGTCTGAGCTGTTTTCCACTCAACCTATGCTTCCTAGGCATGGGACCAAACAATTTCCCCCTTGCCCCACTCCTTACCCATGGAAAACCAGCTCTTTAAGCAAACAGTAATCTGTGGAAACCCTGATTGCTGTTTGCTCCAATTGAGCACTAAAGAGAAGTTTTCCCTGGGTGATAGGAAGCAGCGGGTAATGTTATTGCAGTGGACACCTTGTAGAAAAGGTAGCACAGGCATGTCTGAATGGTACTTCACAGACATGCAGACAAGCAATGCATGGGGGAAGGCTCAGTGACAAAACATACGCAGTTCAATACGCAGCCTTTCTGAGTAGCACTAGGAACAGCTCCATCTGAAGTCCTGGTGGTTGTTGCTGGTCACCTCTGCAGACAGAGTTAGATGGGTCAATTGTCTGAACAGAACTCCCCTTCTATCTCACAAAACCCACCCATGGTTACCTCCCCACCATGCCCAGCTTTCTTAATTTCAGGAAGTAAGTGTGTGTGTGTGTGTGTGTGTGTGTGTGTGTGTGTGTTTATATAGACTCGGTGCACTTTCAGACACTCACAACTTTCAGGTGGCTTTGTTAACACACTGGGCTGAGCATTTATAGCATACCTTCCAAGCGTGACGATTTTCCAGGAACAGTCCCAGAATTACAAAAGCCAACCCAGCTTCTCATTTGATCCTGGAATGTCCCTATTTCCCCTGCCACTGCTGCTGCCGAGGAGAAGGAGGAATCAGTGTGTGTCCTGAGCAGTGGCAGCAAAGGGAGCATCCCATTGCTTCTCCGTGGCCTTTCTATGGCTGTTGTTGAAGGCCTACCCACTTCAGCAGCTTGTAGTGGTTGCTGGAGAGCAAGTGAGGAGGTGAGGTTGCTGCCACCAAGGCCCAGCCTTGCGTAAATAATAAGAAGAAGAGTTTGGATTTGATATCCCGCTTTATCACTAACCGAAGGAGTCTCAAAGTGGCTAACAATCTCCTTTTCCCTCCCTCCTCCACAACAAACACTCTGTGAGGTGAGTGAAGCTGAGAGACTTCAGAGAAGTATGACTAGCCCAAGGTGACCCAGCAGCTGCATGTGGAGGAGCAGAGACGCGAACCCGGTTCCCCAGATTACGAGTCTATCGCTCTTAACCACTACACCAAACTGGCTCTGAAGGAGAGGCAGAGGGCAGGGCCACCCTGGGTGGGAAGAAAGGGGGAGCGGAGCGAACCTCATGGAGTTTTGATTACTATATTTTTAAGGAACACTTTGTGCATCCATGTCTAAACTTGCCCCTTCCTAAAACTTATTTATCTCTGTGTGTTTGTAAATCTACCAAAGAATAAAATAAAATCAGAAATAGGAAATGCTTGGGGGGAACAAAAAATGTCAGGGTTGAGGTGGGTAGTTGGGGTACAGTAAGAAATGTCCCTATCTGAAGAATGTTGAAGGGTATCTTATAGTTCATTGAGAGGCCTTACGCAACAAAGCCACTTCCCCCAAAGAATGATTTTTAATTTTTTTTTTTTTTTGCAATAAGGACTGTGAAGGGAAATTGCATTGAAAAGTGTGTGGCGTAACACTTGCTTTAACACAACATCATCTAACCTCCTTGTAAACAAATCTGAACAGATGGTTTTGAAAGAGCCAATGTGATCTAATCTCCCTGAAAACAAACCAGGACAAATGCCCACGTTTTGTTGTTGCTATCATTAAGCAATCGGGAATAAAAAAAAATGCTTGCTAATTCTCCTGCATTTGAGAAGCAGCAGAGATACCTTCTGCCTAGTCACTTGTTTGAACAAATGGATGGGATGTCAGTGCAGCAAGTCCGCAACAGATTGCTGCATGGAACCACCTCAGTGGTGCTGAGGCATGGAAGTTTTTTGGTTTTCTTACAGCATCCACAGGATGATGTCTTCAGCAAAATGCCATCCCATCACCCCCACCCACAATGTAATTGAGATTTACCACAAGTTTCCACAAGTGCTTCTATTTATTGAAATGGTAAATCTGGATTAAAGAGGGAAATAATATGTGGCAGCATTTTTATGAGGATGGCATGTGAATCCTGTGCACATTTTGCAAGCATGAGCAGAACCAAGACCACAATGAGCAGCCACATGGGAGTGCAGACGATTCAGGAAAAAAAGAATAGTCTTAAAATATCACTGTTGAATTAGACTGACCTCTTGTGGTCAATTCAATGAAGAACCCCAAGTGATTTTTCTCCCAGTTGTAGTAGTTCTGGAATTCTGTCACAGGTTGGAAACGTTTTTCTTTCGTCTGGCGTTTTTAGACACTTATTTTTGATTCAGTCTTATGTGTATTGTAATATAGGAATAATTTCATAACATTTTAATGATTTCATTGCCTTGAGTTTTTCATGAGTTGGCAGTTTATAAATATTCCAATGACTATTCCAATGAAACAATAGAAATATGTTAATGTATACATTGGAATATTTTGCATAGGAGAGTTAAAACGATTATCTCCTTTATTTAGAGAACATCTAGATGTGTACTTGTTGGGTAGGTAGGGCAGACTTGTGTTCTGTATCACACATAGGAGCCAGTTCCTGGGGGCCGAGTCCCCTTCAGCCCCCCCCATAAACTATTTGAATGGGCTGGGCCCCCATAGTTGTTGGGCAATGCCATTCAAATGGGGGGGGGGGTGCCATGTCATGTGATCAATTATGTGAGGTCCATTATGCAGCCACATTTAATCGATTATGCAGTCAAAAAAGTCACCAGTCATGTGCAAGAGGGAGATATCAGCAGATAATGAGGCTTGCAAAATTAGAAATAAAAATCTTTAGAAAGGGAAAATTCCGCTACACCCACCACCATCCCAGTGGCAGACCTCAGAATTTCAAATTTCAGCAGTGAGAGTCCTCAGTGAGAAATCGGGGGAGCAAAAAGCAAAACTCCACAACGCCATCTGGTGCCACTGTGTTAGAATGTAGCACCCTGCTTGTGGTTAACGCTTAGCTGGAATGAAATATTCAACGCAGCAATAGAGAAATTAAAATAATAATTTATTTGTCAGACAAATAAATATGAGGCACAGTGGTATATGGTTACCAAGCTCTGGCCTGGCCTCCTGCCATTCTGGCCAGCACTTATATTTCCTTAATCCAGCCCCCTTGCTCCTCCTGTGGCTGCCTCTATCCAATCAGCCTGGTTGAAATTCCTATTGGCTGTTTGCTAGAACCAATCACAAAAGATACACCCATTTCCTTTTGCCCTTTTATGGGAAATAAAAGCCATATTTATAATTGGCAAACAAGTAGCCATTAACCTCTACAAGGCACCTTAATTACCAAATCACCTTTGCCCCCTTAATTCTAAAATAGAGCAGATGGCTAAAACAGATGGTGGCTAATTCTATTTTAAACAGGTATCAAAGATCTTTTGTACGCATCATCAATGAAAGATCTCCTTCATTGGAGGTTCCTTTAAACAAAAACCTGACAACCATCTGTCTAGAGTGCTCTGATGGTGTTTTCCTGGTTGGCAAGGGGGGGGCTAGGCTAGTGGCTGATAGCCCCTGTGATCTCTTCCAACTATATGAAATAAGAATCTAGCATAAGGATTTAACATTTCTTAGCTTCTAATTCCTTTGCATAATTACATTTAAGCCAATATATTTTTAATACATAATATATAATTTTTTTATAAGCAAAGACGTTTTCGAAGTAAGAAAAAACTTAAAAACACTTTCTTTCCCTATTTCCATTAGCTCTTGCCCTTAGGAAAATGTGGCTCAAGTCTCTAATGGGAGGCACAATAATTCTTACTATTTACCAACTTAATTGTAGCTTAATTGTACTCTGCAACATGCAAGGTCAGTGACCTCTGCTCAGCCTTTTATGACCGCAATAAACCAGAGGGCCTCTCTGTCGAAGAGGATGAACATCTGCCAATATCTTAGCCAGCCTAGTTTCTGCCTGGCATGAATCATTTGTGAATTTGAACTCATTTTTAAGATACAACCTTGATCAAAAAATATAAGCTTGATAAAAATGCAGGCTTATGATTAGATGCCTCAAGAATGCATAAACAACGAAAATAAAGCAATTTTTCTTTGCCAATGTAGCTGAGTCCTCAGTGAGAGACCCACTAAGATTTCCATATCTCACAGGGTTGGTGAGAAGCTACAAGGAGAGTGAAAATCACTTATGTCAGTGGTAGATTTTGGTGGACTTTCAGTGGCTCCTTGTGCAACACCCAAATTTGATACCCACCTCCCCCTCGTGTCTCACAGAATCACCTTCCATTGTTCATCATTGTTGCATTGCCCCCTGTGGCACCCTCTCAGTTTTGCACCCGGGGCAAGAGAACTGGTCCCTAAATCTGCCTGTGTTTCTGTCACCTTGAGTTCCTTGGAGAGCCTTGATATGAGCGGAATAGAAATCGTAATCCTGCGGGCAGGAACTGTCATTTGTAAGCTGACATTTGGGAGTGTTTTGGGGGGTGAAGGACAAAGATGCTTTAAAATAAATAATAATGAAATAATAAAGTAACTGCATGCTTTTCTATACAAATCTTATGTTGCTGTGTTCTAGCAAAGCAAAAAGCAAAAAGAAGTTTGTGTTAGGAAACCAAATCCTCCCTGCTAAGCTTTCTATGGAAAAGTTCAAATACCCCAATGTCAACAAAGTAAACCATGTCTAATAAGCTAACACAGGGACCAGGTGACCCTGACAGGTAATCATTATAACTTACTCCAGAACAAATTTTGAGAAACCAAAGGATGAAGTGAGCAAGTTGACTGAGATGAAGAACAATGACACCAGGAGTTATCAGGAAAGTAGTGGCCTAGGCTGGATACGCAGGTCAAAGATTACTACGTCCAAGGTTTCGTTATGAAACTGTTGACTTTTACAAATGTGTAATGTATTTTTCCTTTCACAGTATGGATTATAGACACAGAGAGCACAGTCTGTATAGATAACAATTTTACTGTGATGTACAGGGAAATTTGTTCCTAAATACCTGTGGTCTTCTGTCAAAGTCATTCCTAGCAGCAAATCACTGTGGGAAAGCTGTAAGGGGCAGAATTGTATTTATGGCAGCAACAAAATAAAATAAGATCTGGTGAAATTTGGCAGAAAACCAAACCTCCTGGAAGCCTAAAAACTGAAAACTTTACAGGACTCTAAGAAAATCATGGATCAAAATTATAGTTTGTATAATGTGGGCCTTAGATTTAGTCACTTCTTAATTTTTTGGTATTTGATTCTTCTCTCAGCTTGTTTCTATCTGCAGCAGACCAAAATGTGACACACACTCTCAGCTTTGAGCTGAAAATGTAAGCAACTGAGAGATGATTTGGTAAAAGACATGGTTCTTTCTCGTTCACAGATATTTCGTCACATTTAATTATGTATCATGTCTTTAGTGTGTACCGCTATTTTGTTTTGTGTTCCATCATTTTTAATTTTTTATTCTGCCTAAAGCTGGAAGCGGCCTAGGTCTCTCTGGACCACTGAAGCCGAGTGTCCCTGATCATTGTTCTTGCTGGCCAGGGCTGAGAGCAGCACACAGGCACTCAAAGACTGGGCCAGTATTCTCTGTAAAACAGACTGCAAACACACACATGAAGGAAAAAAGAAGGTAGTGATGAAATCATCGTGTTTTCCAGGCTTAAAGATGTTATATAGCGCAAAGGCCATACAAAAAACGGTCACCGCATTAGCAATTGAAGCCAATGGCATCAAGTCCTAGGCAATGATTATTTCAGAGGGTAGGGACTCCTCATCTTTTAATGGTATGCATATAATGTTGATTTTCTTCATCGTAATTCTACACACAGAACAGGTGCCCCAGATCTCAATTCCTTCAATGCCAGGTTTGTTGCTGCCCATGATGTTCTCAACCTGCCACACTCTCCATTCAAGATTAGCATTATGGAGCAGCCAATAAGAGCCAGGACAAAGGCACCCAGTCGAAAACAGGACACCCTGCACAACAGCTGTACCAGAGAGGAGCCATAATGTGCCTGGGGTGGAAATGGAGCTTTGGTACTGGGAAGGCTGGTGATAGAAAGCATGCTGGAGAAAAACAGACAAAAGATAACAGGTAGATAGGCACAGTATCATATGGACATCTCCTAAAGTCTGAGCAAATAGTGATGTGCAGCTAAAACAATGCCATCATTCTAGGGCAAATTCTGCATTTCCCCCTTGAGGTGCAGGAATGGAAAAGTCTGCTGTACCTGCAATCGTAAGTGCCAGGAATCAGACTTCCCCAGGGGCGAAGAAATTGCACAACTGCACAACCCCTTTCGTCACATGGACCCCCTTCATGCAGGTAATGGGACTCTTGTCTTGTCCACTCCTCCTCTGCATTCCTATGCTCCCCTCCCTTCCCTCTCTTTGTTAAAATGTCAGGCATGAGCCAACCAAAGTTACAGTGCCTCTCAGACAGGACAAAAGGAAATAAAAATCAATTTGTTCTTATCTGAGAAAACATTGCTATCTTGGTGGGGATCTGAGGGGTGCTGCATATATGCACCTACATGAAATCAGTTCTTCAACCAGTCTCTGGTACGCGAGGACTTTCCCCAGGGCTTTCTCTTTGTGTGTCTTTGTGTGTCTGACCTCAGAGAAGACCTGAGAAGAGTGAAGCTGGTCTGAGCACTGTAGCAACTGCCCCTTGGAGTTCTGAGGCAGTTAGAATGTAGCTTGCTTTGAATACTCAGAACACAAATCATAACTCCTGGGTACTGGCCGTTTGGAACATTTGGCAACTGCTTGGAGGCAGTATGCATTTGAATACCAGTATGATTCTGGCACTTTGAAAAGACACTTTTTTGTTAGATGTAAGCTTATGCAAAGATTGGGTACAAAATGTGGCAATAAACACTCCAAGCTGCCAGTTCCAAAGGAATGAGCGAGCAAGATTTGAAAGAAACGAATACATAAACAAATATTTAGTTGTTTCCATTGGGTTTCAACACCACTTTGAATTACAACAACTTGATTCAGTAGTACTGGTGGATCAGACTAAGGATCCATCTAGTCCAGCATCTTTTTTCTAAAAATGAAAAGCTTTATAACAACTCTATGGGGAAAGGCATTTATTATCTCCATATTACTGTGTGGCAGAGGTGTGGTGACGTCCGATACTGTGGAATAATTTCTTACTTAAATTAAGACCACTCTGTAAATTCATGGTGAGGGGGATCTTCGAGTCAAGAGGTTTCCCAGCTCCTTGGTTGCTTTCCTGGTCACCAGAATATCAATTCTCCCTACTGTCGCTGGTCCCAAGGTAGACCCTTTTGAGATTTGCTGATTTTCATGTGCTATGGACTCGTCATATTTGTTTGTAGATTTATAAAAGTCGTCTACAAAGATTTTTCCTGCACCTTCTCATGGGGATTCCTTCCCTTATAAAACGTGGGACTGAAAACATCCTGCATTCCAAAGCAGATTCCCAATTTGGGAGACTGTCCTCTTGTTCCAAACGTGGCTGGGGTTAGGTGGTGCTAAAGTCGAGCATGCTTTGCTGTGGTTGCCTTGGAAGGAAAGCCCCCTCATTCTGCAGCAAGAAAAGAATAAGGAACTGCTTAGCCTTAACTGGAGACGACTAAGCCTAGGGACGTGGGTGGCGCTGTGGGTTAAACCACAGAGCCTAGGACTTGCCAATCAGAAGGTCGCGGTTCGAATCCCCGCAATGGGGTGAGCTCCCGTTGCTCGGTCCCAGCTCCTGTCAACCTAGCAGTTCGAAAGCACATCAAAGTGCAAGTAGATAGATAGGTACCGCTCTGGCGGGAAGGTAAACGGCATTTCCCTGTGCTGCTCTGGTTCGCCAGAAGCGGCATAGTCATGCTGGCCACATGACCCGGAAGCTGTCCACCAGCTCCCTTGGCCAGTAAAGTGAGATGAGCGCCGCAACCCCAGAGTCGTTCGCGACTGGACCTAATGATCCGGGGTCCCTTTACCTTTAAGCCCAGTGCCACCAAGTGACAGAAATAGAAAACAATACCATGCTTAGTTGCTGCATTTTTAAATGCACCCCCACCCCCTTGAGATACTGTCTGTGTTTCAAACAGATCTTGCCCCTTATTTGCTCAATAATCTCTAGGGCACTCCCCCCCCACCCCCCCGCATCTACAAGGCATGAAAAACGTCTTTCCTAAGCCACAGTAGCAACAGCCGCCCACTGGGAGAAGGAAGGAGAAGCTGCTCTGTCCCTCCTTTCCCTCCCCTCCGCGCAAACTGGGGAGGAGAGGCTGGAGGACTCCGCCCCTCGCCGCTTCCCCCAAGTGCGCCGCGATAAAGGCGCCGGCTGGCTCCCTCCTCTCCTCTCCGTCGGCTCGTCCTTCCCGCCGCAGCCATGGTCCTGAACCCCGTCATCGGGAAGCTGGTCCACAAGAGGGTGGTGCTGGCCAGCGCCTCTCCGCGCCGCCAGGAGATCCTCACCAACGCCGTGAGTGTGCCGCCTTCGCTGCGCGCCGGGGCAGTCTGTGCGCTCTCGCCCCTCCTGCGCCCCGCTTGGCGCCGCCCGCCCCCCGGGTGGCCCCTGCCTTCCTTTCCGCGTTTTGGGCGGCTGCACAGGTGGCGCCTTCACGTGTAAGTCGCCTTGAGATGGTGGTTTGGAAGGCGATTGATAAATAACTTGTAACGATATTAATAAACAGCCCATCACTGCATCTTGGCTGCACCGCTTGAATTCCTGCCTGCCAGGTTGACAGCTCAAGAGGGAGAGAGGGAGGGGACGCTGAGAATCCCATTGGCAGCCACTTTCTTTCTTTTCTTTTTTTTTTAAATTTTTTTTTATTAATTTCCAAATTTTTTAACATAAACAAAAACAACATAAAAACAAACACAAAAACTCATATTTTCTTAACCTTATTTCCATAACCCTCTTTTCCCGGACTTCCCCATACCTTTCCCTTTTTGCATCCTTAATTTTAAACCATTATTCAGCAACCCTTCTTAACCAATTAAATGTAAATTCATTCTCTTTTTCAATTCCACCCTAAAATTAAACACAATTTTCCGCTGCAATTCTACGTCTTCTTTTCCCTCAGCATTTTAGCACTCCTCAATTTTATAATAGTTCTTAAGATACATCTTAAATTTCTTCCAATCTTCTTCCACAGTCTCTTTCTCTTGGTCGCGGATTCTGCCGGTCATTTCTGCCAATCCCATAAAGTCAGTCACTTTCGCCTGCCATTCCTCCAGCGTGGGTAGCTCTTGTGTCTTCCAATACTTTGCTAGAAGAATCCTTGCTGCCGTAGTAGCGTACAAAAAGAAATTCTTATCCTTCTTCGGCACCAACTGGCCGACCATACCCAAGAGAAATGCCTCTGGTTTCTTGTTAAAGGTGCACATTGGCAGCCACTTTCTTCCCAACTACTTATCAGGAAAAAAATAATACAAATCTGCGGTTCTGCTCCCCCCCCCCAAAAAAAAAGTCTGCCCCCCCCCCCCCCGCAAAACAAGTTCATTTTGTGGCAACCCTACTCTGAGCCAGGGCTTAATGTTCTCTCGCTCTGGCTTGCTCTCACTCTCTCACACGCAGCCCTCCACTTTTGGTCCTGGGAAGCAGCAATGAAGTGCTCAGGATATATTAGTGTCCTAAAATCCTACTCGGCATGTGTTGGAGCCACTGCCCCAGCCACAAATAGCACATCTATCGTTTGGACGAGCCTCTGTTTCAAAGGGCACAAAAAATTCAGACAAACCTTTGTGTCAGTTATTGGGGTGGGGATTCAAAAGCAAGTTCTAAAGAAAGGAGCAAGTTTTCAAGTTCATCTGGCTAAAAGTGCGGAGAAGAAATAAATGGATGTTGAGTGCGATGGAAAGTTCATGTCTGCAGCCTGTAAAATAGTTTATGAGATGAAATGAAGGTGCTGTTGTGCAAGTTCACCATGGGTTGGACTCAGACCCAGGATAGCAGGCTGCACTACAGACAGCTCCCACCCCCCACAACATTCCAGGGGGGAGGGAAGGGGGGGGAAGACAGTGGCACAGAGTGCAATGAGATGGCAGGTCTTCAAAGGTGCACTCAGTTCTCACACATTTTGAAGTCTTTGAAAGTACCCAGTACACTAGTTCAGCAGTGGAATTTGCTCCCAATGGAGGATGTGATGATCACCAATTTGGATGGCTTTAAAAGAGGATTAAGGAGTGCGGGTAGCACTGTGGGTTAAACCACAGAGCCTAGGACTTGCCGATCAGAAGGTCGGCAGTTTGAATCCCCGCGACGGGTCCCTGCTCCTGCCAACCTAGCAGTTTGAAAGCACGTCAAAGTGCAAGTAGATAAATAGGTACTGCTCCGGTGGGAAGGTAAACGGCATTTCCATGCACTGCTCTGGTTCGCCAGAAGCGGCTTAGTCATGCTGGCCACATGACCCAGAAGCTGTATGCCGGCACCCTCAGCCAATAAAGCGAGATGAGCGCCGCAGCCCCAGAGTCGGCCACGACTGGACCTAATGGTCAGGGGCCCCTTTACCTTTAAAAGAGGATTAGACAAAGACTCTCCTCCCTGAAAGAGAGGGGAGTGGTTGTGGGCGGGAGCCCGAACACCGCTCCTAGCAGGGGGCGTTGCCCCCTGCCTCCAGCTCACCTGGCTGGCGCTCACGCCCCCCCAGTGGCCGTCCAACCAGGTGCCATGGGGGGGGCGTGTCCAGCAGCCTTTATGCTGCAGCGTCAGCCTCTTCCCGGCCTCATTTCTCTTCGTAGTCCTGTGCAAGTCACCCACCCTCCACTCCCTTTGAGTTAGGGCTTAGATCATTGGCCTTGCTATGGACCTTAGGTTGGTCGCCCCGGTTGCCCGGGGGGGCTGGTAGGAGTTTTTCCATTTGGCATTAGGCTTTTTGGTTTTTTCGCCTACCTCATAGCAATCGTCACAACTTTCGTGGTATTGGTGGGTAGGTTAGGCATTGGAATAATGTACTGTGGTGTGTCGAAGTGCTAGGTGTGGCCATCGCCTATGCCTTCAATTTTTGGGTATTCCGTTAAAGGAATCTGGCAGTCGTGTATTCCGTCCGAAGCCTGCTTGGCGGGAGGCCATGGCACGACCCTCGGTGACATCAGGGGTGAGCCTATAGTTGGATTAGCATCAACAGGTGATGAACCCCTGGTGAATAAACCCACTTGTTTCGCGATCCAATGCCTAAGCCAATACCTTTTCATTGCTGTAATCAATAAAGTTGTGGCCTTTTCTAGCCCATTAACCTTATATCACGTGTCCCTGTGTCTTCATTTCACTTCGCGGGGGTCGGGTCCTCGAACCACAATAGATCATGCAAGGATCCTGCTATATCAGGCCAATGGCCTGTCTAAGCCAGCATCTTGTTCTCGCAGTGGCTAACCAGATGCCTGTGGGAAACCTGAAAACAGGATTCAAGCACAAGAGCGCTCTCCCCTCCCATGATTTCCAGCAGCTGGTTTCCAACCATGCCTCCAGAGTCATGGAGATAAATGCTTTCAGTAGCCGCTAGCCAGTTCAGTAGTCCCTCCACCAGCACCTTAAGCAGAGAGCATCCACATAGCCTTCAAGTTTTGTAAGATTTATTGCTGAAATAACTTAGTGTCTCTAACAGGGCCTCCGGTTTGAAGTTGTTCCCTCCTGGTTCAAAGAGACGCTTGAGAAGTCATCTTTCGCAGCTCCTTTTGAATATGCTGTAGAAACTGCAAGGCAAAAGGCGCTTGAAGTGGCAAACAGAATGCATCTGGTAAGCCATATACGGACCTCCATTGTCTGAGACGATGCTTTAAAAATGCTGTCAAACTCCTTGCTGTTGCAGTCCAGATCCCTACATCTTGGTTTATTGAACTTGGCTTATTAACAACAAACTATTTAACTACAGAAGTGCATGAGTGTTTGAGATGGGGCATGCAAACAATTAGTTGTGTCCATGTGACATTAGGGTGACATTTAATCTATAGGACAGTAGTACAGGAAGGCTTCCTATTCCAGACAGTTGTGCACTAGGGATTGGACCAAGCAGGTGCCAAGTCCTCACAGAACCCCCTCATGTGACACCTTTAGCATAACTGTTTTATTTAATGGTTGATGGGAAAGCTGGATGCAGTCTAAATCAGTTCAAGATTGCTTCTATTGTGCTTATTCCCCACTTGCTGTTTAATTTCCCAACTGTTAGTTTAAGTTATGGTCAAGGTGGAAAACTGAACAAGATGCATTTTTATTTTTTCAGAAACATCTTAGAACACCCGATGTCGTTATAGGGGCAGACACCATAGTGGTAAGTCATAGACACCAGCAGCTGAAAACTAGAATCTCTCTAATTAGCAACTCTTGTTTTACCAACACACGCAGGTCCCGCTTTCACTCGCAATACAGAAATTCACTTATCCAAACAGAAAGAATTGTTCCCAAACCATGCGACACACCCCACTGATTCAGGTGTCCAAACAGCCAGAGTTTGCCACTTCCTTACTTGTTTGTGCTTTGCTGGTTGATGGCAATCATTTTTGGGCAGAAATCAAGGAGAGAGGGATGGGGGAGAGATCAGACAAATCAGAGAGCAGGAGGGATGGGACAAATCAGGTTTTTTTGTCTCTCTTTTGCTGATTGGCTGCAGCCAATAATGGAAATCGTCAGGAAATAATGGAAATTGTCAGCTCGTCATGCAAACGCTCACCTAATGAACAATTTCCTAGGAACACATTTTTTTCGGAAAGCGGAAGTTGCATGTACTTATAATTGCACGATAGAAATTGGGTATGCCAAACCATCCAGCCCAAGCTTCCATCAATGTGCTTTTTTTAACTCCAGGGTTTAAATAGCTCTTTCCTAGACTTCCTGCTTTTACTTGTGCATGGAATTAAATGCTTATCACCTGCAGTGTTTACTTTAAGCGCTTTGTACACAGACAGAAAGCAAAGTAGCTAATCATTAATATGTAAAAATATCCCAGGGTGAAAAGGAGTTTAAGTGGGGAAGGACTGTAGCTTGAGTTGTACAGTAGATACCGTATTTTATGCTCTATAAGACTCACTTTTTCCCTCCTAAAAAGTAAAGGGAAATGTGTGTGCGTCTTATGGAGCAAATGCAGGCTACACAGCTATCCCAGAAGTCAGAACAGCAAGAGGGATTGCTGCTTTCACTGTGCAGCGATCCCTCTTGCTGTTCTGGCTTCTGAGATGCAGAATATTTTTTTTCTTGTTTTCCTCCTCCAAAAACTAGGTGCGTCTTGTGGTCTGGTGCGTCTTAGAGAGCAAAAAATACGGCACTTTAAATGCAAAAAGTCCAGAGCAGGATAGTAAAAACTCCTGTCTGAAATGTTGGTGAACTGCTGCCAATACTGTAAATGTCAACAACACTGAACTAGATAGGCCATTGGACTGACTTGGTATAAAGTAGCTTCCTATGTCCTTATTTCACCTCAAGTAGCAACTCTTCTATGGGAGAGAACTAGGCTTTCCCTTGACAAGTGTATGCAAATATACATATTTAAATATATTTATTCCCATTTCAGACAATAGAAGAACAGATTTTGGAGAAACCAGTGGACAAACAAGATGCATATAGGATGCTTTCAAAGTTTGTACTTCAAATCACTGCTTATTTCCAACCATGTTATACTGCCATTGTCGGCCTTATTTGTGGATATGGAAAGCAAATGAAAAATTACTTGATTAGGATATGCTTTTCAGTTGCCCTTCATAAGAATGATAAGCATGTAGTTTCATTTGTTGGGGAAATGCATCTATTACAGTTACCTGCATTTCTTGTGTAGTTATTCCCACAGCTCATAACAGGCTAGCTCTGTTTCAGATTAATCTCTGGATCACTTTTTAAATCTGCTTGTCAAATACAACCATAAACACACCTGTGTGTGAATCACAGCAGGCAGGCTGTGATACATTTTTGTGAAAGCATCAAGCTTTTATTTTAATCCATGCTTGGACCTATTGTTTTGCGTAATCAAATTGGACTTAATTTGACCATGGCTATTTATTGCATAGTTGAGTTTCCTATAAAAGTTTCTCTTGCCTAGTCACACATTAGAAGAGAACTTACCAATATTTTGTTATGTGCACTGCTTAGAGAGTTTAATGATTAAGTAGTTTATAAATCTAATTGTTAAAAACATAAAATGAGACCTCACGTCCATCAGAGTCAGAGGCAACCAATCCCAAAGTATAGCACACCAGTTAGTTTTTCTCACCAATGCTTTCAAATTTTATGTCTGTTTTTCATTTAGATAAGGAGAGAAAGGTATCATTTTGTGCCTGGTTCTCGTGCCTTTTTCATGTTTTCAGTAGTACTTCAGTTCAGAGGTAGCAATCAATGTAAACGCAATCCAGCCAAAGTCAAGCACTTTGAAGCCCCATTCAGTTCGGTGGGAGAATAAAACAGAATCAAAGTTAAGTGCCTAGCTTTGCCTTGTTTGTAAGGCTATAAAATTGAGTAGATTGCCAACATTGCTACATCGTTCATAAATAAGCAGAATTTGTTTTTCAAACAAATTCAAGTGTTAGATTTCCAAAAAATTAGTGCAAATTGGCTGCAGCCTAAATCTATCTGCTTTTTCTTGCAGGCTGAGTGGCAAGGAGCACAGTGTTTTCACAGGTGTCGCAATTGTGCATTGCAGCAGTAAAGGTAATTGGTAAGAACGAATACAGATGCTTGTGGTGAATCAAAGTCTCATTTGACCCTGTAGCCTACTTACTTGTCAGTGAAATCTACCCCAACCCAGAAGCCTCCAAGTGTTGTTGGGCTGCAACTCCCATTAGCCCCAGTCAATATGGCCATTAGGGTAAGGAATGATGGTATTTGCAGTCTAACCTCATTTGAAAGTCACCAAGTGGGGGACTTTAGTGTCTGCGTGCATCGGAAGTCTGCAGGAGTTTGGCTTTTCTCTCTTTGTTCACACTGAGGAGTACACTGGGTGATAGCCAACTAAGTTTTACTCGGAGTAGATGCATTCAAATTAATGAACATGACTGAGTTAAGTCCATTCATATTTCAGTGGGTCTGCTCTGAGTTGGATAGCATCCGGTGTTTTTAGAGGACAGCACTTTGTGATGAATGGAATTGCTTAGAAGTGTTGAGAGCCAGTGTGGTGTGGTGGTTAAGAGTGGTACATTCGTAATCTGGTGAACTGGGTTCGCTCCTCCGCTCCTCCACTTGCAGCTGCTGGGTGACCTTGGGCTAGTCAGACTTCTCTGAAGTCTCTCAGCCCCACTCACGTCACAGAGGTTTGTTGTGGGGGAGGAAGGGAAAGGAGAATGTTAGCCACTTTGAGACTCCTTCGGGTAGTGATAAAGCAGGATATCAAATCCAAACTCTTCTTGAGAATTCATTTTGAAGTGGGTGGATATCAGACACCCCAGCCCAAAGGGTATGTGATGGCACCTCAGTGGCTTCTGTTGAGGCTTGTGGCATCTGCTGGAAAACACAAAGGGCTGGATTCAAAGATGTCTGCTATTGTAGTGGGACCCCATCTCCCAAACCACGTGCCACCCCAAAATTGACACTGGAAGGTTAGGAGAACTAACACAGTAACAGGCAAAATGATAACAAGCATTTTAAGCAGGGCTCAGATCTAGAAATAAATTCAATCTAATTATAATAGAACTGGGCACTGTCAACTTCCTATTCATAGTAAAACACTTTGAGTTAGGGTTTGTATCTGTTGTCCTTGCCAATTTGTTGCCTTGCTGGCTGTGACTTGGCTTGACAACTTCCATGTTGATTCTGCTTGCAAACGTGTTGACATTCACACCGTGACCCAGTTTCATGTATTTATCTTTCCACATATTCCCAGTAATTAATCCCCTTTCTCCCAAATGCTGATCTCAATTGAAGGTCACTGAGGAGCATATGATTGATCAGGCAAAAGACAGTAAAGCCAACCTAGGTGATTATTTTGGCAAGGTGACGTCAACCTTTATTTACTCCCCGCTCACATGAGCACAATGGCAGTAAATCGCAGAATCAGATGTGATTGTAGGCAGACAACTAGAATTGTTCTAGTGGCTGAAGGCAGCCCAGAAGCACCAAACAGAACATGCAGTAAGTATCACCAGCATAAATCAGAATCTTTGCCTTTTCACAGCAACCCGATACATGCATTCCCACTGAACATGTCTTGTTCCCATGTTCTATCCTTGTCCCTCAAAATAAAATGGATTATTGCATTGCATTGCATTGTGGCCCTGAATGTCTACTCAGGCAAATCCCATTGATTAAGGAGATTTGCTTTCAGGAAAATATGTATAGGATCACAGCCACAATGTTTGTCAAAACAGGGAATAAACTCCAAATGTTGCAGCATTGAGGAGTTTAAAGTCATATCATAGCCCCAGAACAATAAAGTTGTATTTATTCATTTGATTTCTATCTTAAAGACTCAAAAGTGGCTTTCAGTAGCTTTTCCTTGGTGCTAATATGCTTGCTCCCAAAAGGTTTTCCGGCTTAGGCAATCAAATGTTCTGTGGGATAAAAGAGGCCAAACTAAATGAAAATGATGCAGCAACAAGCAAGCCGTAGCACTGATACAAAAATATATCTAATGGACAGTGCTCTTGCCAGGCAGCCACCTCCGAAATGCCTAGTTGTGCATTGAAAGAGCTGCTGCATAATTGATGGGGGTTGTTGTTGGTTTATATGGAGAACATCCCACAAGGCAGCCCAAGTCCAGCGATGCTGCTCCTTCTCCCAAAAGCGATAATGGTGACTGTTTGAGAAGGTGCTGCAGACTGGGCTGGGTGGAAAGCAAAGCTCAGTTCCAGGTCTGACGATGATAGTTTCTCTAGAGCTCTGCCCAGGAGGCAGGTGGATTTTAACTCACAGGCCCTGCAATGGGCTTCTTCTCCAGTGGCAGCACCAAGAGTTTAGTGTTGACTGTTGGGAAACATGCTGTAGATTCTGGGTGGGTACCAGAGCTTATTATCCGGATAATGATAACATTTCAACCTGAATAAGATTTTCTCTTTTCAATGCAAAACAAAGGCTAGTCTCCAAAGAGCTGCACAACTTATTTCACATGCCCAAAGGTTGGGTTTTTGTTTTTGTTTTGGAATTGTTTCTCAAAAAGGAGATCTCTGTACCCAAAGGCTACCCATTAAAAAATAAAATAAAGAATGAAGCATGTTTTTGAAAGCAGTTTGTAATGTGCCTTTAGTTCAAAGGAGAGAGAGTCAAAGGCCTACTTGAGTATGCCCGATCCTGTGTAAAAGAGTTTGTAGTACAGCTGCCAAATATAACTTATCCCACTGTTTTGCATGTTATCCAATTTAAATGAGTAAGTGAGCCTTTGGAAAGCATGTTTTGTTTTTATTAAACTACGCATGCTGGTACTGAGGAGCATATAAGTTAACGCCAAATTATGATGTTCCTTCAGTCTGTAATAATGTTTACAACATGCTTCGCTTCCACTATCATTTGCACCAATCTATGCTGCAGCTATTTAGCTCATTGTATATTGCTGCTGCCTCCAGAATGTTAACAAAGATCTGCACTGCAGATCAGTACAGAAGAACATCCTTGACTTGAAGGGCAAGGGAAATATAAAGCCAGTTTTCAACAGATTGCATCAAATGCCTCACCAATATTTAGAGGGATATTTATAAACTAGCATCTCATTTTATTGAAGTAACTGGAAGGACGTTTATGTGTAGAAGATCCATGTATTCATTGCAGCATAATTTGGATTTGAATTTGGAAATGCAGGCCTACTGACTGCAGTGTAATGTATTCATAATAAAAATGCTTTAAAACTGCTGGTGTTCATCAGATATGTCATTTTTTTAAATCAGTGGTTTTTCTTTTTCTAGATAATCAGCTAGAGACTGAAATCACAGATTTCTATGAAGAAACCAAAGTTAAGTTTTCTGCACTCTCCGAAGAACTCTTATGGGAGTATATTCACAGTGGTGAGCCCATGTAAGCACAATAGTTGGGAGTGGATTTGAATGCAAACCTAATCACTATAGATGGCTTGTTGTGTGGGGAAAACCAGCTGTTTGTGTAGCACATGAAACAAAAAGGGAGTTTAGTCTGGGAATATGTAACATTGCATAAAATAATATGTTTGGTTTGTCATCTAGCAAGAGGGAGCGAGAACAGTTTTGGATTTTGAGGGTGAGGGCAGGAAAAAATTGGTAGCAGAATTCAAAGGCCTACTATATGTTAAAGAATGAATGTGGAAAACAGGATATATCAAAAGCATTTGTTTAGTCTGCATCATAGATATAACACTGTTATCAAGACAACCAGTCTCCTGAAGAATAACCAGATGTGGCCTGAAAATCAAAGTGAAGAGGAGCTTGCCCCCCATCCTTCCTAAATGTTACCCTGTGCATTATTAAACATGATTTGAACATTTAGGCCAGGGCTGGATCTTTTGGAGCCTGTAGGTATTATTATTACTATATTTATTTATTTCCTGCCTTTTTTCCTGACGGGACTCAAGGTGGCTTCTCTCTCTTGGGTTATTCTTCCACCAGTTACACACATACACATACTTACTTTTTCTGTGGGGTTTGGGTGAAAGTCTCATCCAATAGAACTAAAAATGAGCCTGTTGAATTTACATGATTTTTCAAGGTCCCCAAAAAACCAACATCACATTGGATGATGATTTTAAAAAACTACCTTGGGGCATACAAGATGCCCCATCCTGACTGTAGTTTCCCCCTCTGTATCAAAGGTCTCTGACTTTTTGGAGACATCACAGGGAACTGATTTAGGAAGGCAGGGAGCTCAGAATTCCTAGTGCCTGTGAACACCTCACTTATGTTGGTATCTGTGTGTCATATCTAGGTGACTAAAAAAATGAGATGCAAATGGTTGTTAGTTAGTTTGATTTATTACGGCCATTGGCCCATATCTAAAACAATACATCAAAATTTATCCATAAACAATACCATTTAAACAGTTCCAAGTTAAAACACCCATATAAAACCAATTTTACTTCAATTAAGTAAACACTATACACAATAAGCTCCCTCTATGTAAACCGCAATTCAAATCCCTCAGATTTTGGGGTATATGCGTCTTAGTTCTGGCACTTATTGATGGTTCTTAAGTTTAGCTAAACTGTCAGAGTCATACAGTGACCCATTTCTCCTCTTTTGAAATAAGACATTAATCAGGTATCTAGCGACTTGTGTCTTCGTCGTTTAATAAGTATATTATTTGGGCTTCCTGAGGTCTGTCAGCAATTCTCGATAAATAATGGGGCCAGAAACTTGGACCGTGAAGCCGAATGTAATGGACAACAGAAGATTATATGATATAACAATTCTATAGATCCACTTTTACAGTCACAGAGGAGTGAGATCTGTCCGTTGGAGAGTCTGTTACCCAACAAATTTGATGGGAAAACATTGAATCTAGCCTTTATAAAGGCATACCTGTGCATCACCACAGATAAAGTAGTTAAATGCAAATGGTTGCTAACTAAGCTTTGGTGTTGTTTAGTCATTTATTCGTGTCCAACTCTTCATGACCCCGTGGACCAGAGCACGCCAGGCACTCCTGTCTTCCACTGCCTCCCATAGTTTGGTCAAACTCATGCTGGTAGCTTCGAGAACACTATCCAACCATCTCTGTCGTCTCCTTCTCCTTGTGCTCTCAATCTTTCCCAGCATCAGGGTCTTTTCCAGGGAGTCTTCTCTTCTCATGAGGTGGCCAAAGTATTGGAGCCTCAGCTTCATGATCTGTCCTTCCAGTGAGCACTCAGGGCTGATTTCCTTAAGAATGGATAGGTTTGATCTTCTTGCAGTCCATGGGACTTTCAAGAGTCTCCTCCAGCACCATAATTCAAAAGCATCAATTCTTTGGCGATCAGCCTTCTTTATGGTCCAGCTCTCACTTCCATACATCACTACTGGGAAAACCATAGCTTTAACTATACGGACCTTTGTATTGCCATTTTTGCCAGTGGGAAATTCTGATTTATTTTTTTAGTGCTCAAACTAGCATGTTTTTAAATCTTTGTTGAGAGCATGTGACTGATCAGAATTGTATCATTTGCATAGTAAATGCTAGGGAATTTTAGGATGAACTTCAGTCTTGCAACCGAGAGAGATGTTTAGACTACAGATGTTCAGGCCTTGATCTTTCTGTGCAAATCAATAAGCAAATGCTGCCCTGGCACAGTGTTTGGGAGGGATTGGTGATGGATTTAGCTGATTCCCTTCCTGCCAGGGTTTTGTGGCTTGCCCATAATTAAACTCGTGTGCTTTAGACGGGTCAAAAGTTCATGAGATCTCAAAATGAAACAGAAGTCAATCAGCCTTTAAACGGAATGACCCAAACCCTCTGGGTTTAGAAATCAGCCTCAGCATGGCACATTAGGGCCTTACAGTTCTGTCTGCTTGATGAGAACAAAGGAGAGAAGTCTTTTGCAACAAGAATTTAGGCAAGCTTATGTGTTCTCCACAACTGAATTTATTTTTAGATGACTGTGTACTGTTTCTTCTCCTTTTGTGAGCAGTGGGAAAATCCAAAGGTCTTACTGGATTTATTGCCTTCCATTAAGAGTAATGAAAGTGTGTACTGAAACTGATTTATCTACTCCTCTAGCTCATATCACCCCATCCGGCACAGATATAAAAATAGATGTCTCCTTATGTATGTAGATATGAAGCAGAAATTGGGGGGTTCTTAACACAACATTCTTCCTTGAAGGAGAAAGAGAAACAAGCCACACCTGCTTCTAGAATACTATTATTCTGCTCTTCTTTTCTTAAGCAGTTAACATACCAGCTAACAGCAGCGTTACTTTGCTGAAGGTTCAGTGGCACCTTTAAGACATGTTGTTGGTCCTTGGGTTTTGCTGAGCCTGCTAGTCACTGAGCAGGGAATTAGAAGCATTATACACCAAATCCAGCATTTTGAATTGTGCCTAGAAGGCTATAAATAGCTGTGAAAACTCTATATACTATTACGCCACAGATGCATTCTTAATTAAGCCATTTGACTGTTTTCTGCATCTGGGCTCTTGAAGGCTCCATATAGTATTATGGGTTAGCAAAGAGTCATAATGAATGTCCTAGGTGCTCTTGTTGTCACAGAGTTGCTGAAGTTAACCAGGTTCAGACCTGGTAGTAATAGTAGTAGTAGTAGTAGTAGTAGTAGTAGTAATAGTAGTAATACTATACCACCCATTTGACTGGGTTGTCCCAGCCACTCTAAGCAGCTTCCAGCAAAATATAAGAACACAATAAAATGTCAAATATCTAAAACAGGGATGACTTCAAAGGCCTTCTAAAAGTCATAAAGTTATTTATCTCCTTGGCATCTGATGGGAAGGTGTTCCACAGGGAGGGCGCCACTACCAAGAAGGCCCTCTACCTGGTTCCCTGTAACCTCACTTCTTGCAATGAGCCAGAAGACCCTTGGAGCTGGACATCAGTGGGAGTGGAGACACTCCTCTAGGTATACAGGGCCGAAGCCGTTAGGGTTTTAAAGATCAGCACCAACACTTTGAATTGTGCTCAGAAACGTACTGGGAGTCAATGTAGATCCTTTAGGACTGAGGTTATATGGTCCTGGCGGCCGCTCCCAGTCACCAGTCTAGAAGCCGCATTCTATATTAGTTGTAGTTTTTGAGTCACCTTCAAAGGTAGCCCCACATAGAGTGCACTGCAGTAATCCAAGTAGGAGATAACCAGAGCATGTACCACTTTGGCAAGACAGCCGGCAGGCAGGTAGGGTCTCAGCTGGCATACTAGATGGAGCTGGTAGACAGCTGCTGTGGACACAGAATTGACCTGCGTCTCCATGGGCAACTGTGAGTCCAAAATGCAACACTAATTTACGAGTTCCAGAAGGCTTTAGACATGTTTTTCATAAATGGCTGCCCCTTATGCCCCCTGAACTGCTTTCGAACTCAAGGGAAGTGTCAAACAGTTTCATGGTTGGGTCAACTTCACAATGTAAATACAAGACAAAAAATCCACTGAGCATAAACTCTATTTGGTTCTCTATATTTTCAGATCCTGGACAAAATGTTTAGCTTTTGAAATACGTAATGCAGAATAATGTCTAGGTGAAACTAAGATACCCAATCCTTTTCCATCCAAGTGCTGCTTCAATTTATTTTTTTAACTTTCTCTCTAGGGACAAAGCTGGTGGCTATGGGATCCAGGCACTTGGGGGAATGTTAGTGGAATATGTTCACGGAGACTTCTTGAACGTGGTGGGGTTTCCTTTGAATCGCTTCTGCAAAAAGTTAGCAGAATTATATTATCCGCCCCCAAAGCACACTATCCATCACATAAAGCATGACTCTATCCCTTCAGTAGAGACTTTTGAGATTCTAAGTGATGGGGAATGTGACTCTTCAGATAACCACACACAGTTTGAAGGTGCTAAGAAGAGAAACGGCAGTGGAGTCCCCCACAGCCTGGAAAAGTGCATAAAGAGCAGTCATTCTTGCAACACACCTGTGGAAAGTCAGAATGGAATAATAGAAAATACAACGCAATTCCCATCTAAACTCACTCACCTTCTGGATGGCTTCAGAGCATCAAAGGTATCCCATCTTTTGTTCTTTTGTATATAGATCTGTAAAAAAAAGGTTTTGTTAATTTTATGGAATATGGCACCTGTGGGCTTGGGGAATGTGCCTGCATTAAAGGACAATAACCTGAGCTCCAGAGACCTTGAAATAAGCAGGTTTTATTCTGTTTGTACAGGTTTGTCCATTATGATACAATGAATTTTTAGTGAACAAGAGTATGTTTACAGCTGCAATTCTTTATATGCTGGTTCTTACATTTCTTAGTGGCTCAAATACTTGGTCAAGGGTAAATAAGAGATCTTTTGTGAAGATCTGAAAGCAGCCTGAGATGTTTGTATATACCACTACAAAACTCTCCCTCTGTTGCTGCAAATGGGAGGTGGCTGTTGACACGACATAGACTCAGTGCCCTAACTCATCATTGCTACACCCAGACCCACACCTCTTCTCTCTTCTCCATTCTCCTACCCTACCTGGAACGGCAATGAAGTAAACTGAAGCTGGTCATTAATTTTTAGGAAAAGTTGAAATTATCACTTCTCTCCACTTGGTTGTTGGGCAAACCATCATATATTGCCCAAGTCTCAGATTCAATCCCCTGCTTATCCAGAATCGGATGGAAGGTGATGTGAAAGACTTTTGCCTGAAGTCCTGAGCCCCTGCCAATCAGAATAGACAATTCTGGACAGATAGAAAAAAATTGTCTGACCTAGTTATAGCAGGCAGCTTTGGTACAGAATGAAAAACCAATTGGCATCTACGTACTGACTCACTGACAACTGCTTCATAGTTAAAAATGCCTTTATAGACCTCTTGTTTCTCTTTAAAAATATATCTAGATTCTTCTGTTGTGAATGCTTGGTATCCATTTTTTTGGATACCCTTAGTATTCAGCAAGGTACATTTTTAGATTAAAATTCAGCATTAAAACGTTAAGCGGCCATGAAGTCTTGTGAACAGGTGTCTGTTTCAGCCATGGCTAGCAACCATCATTTCCTCTGTAATATCCTTACCGTGGCTTGTATTTTGATAGATAACCAGAACGAACTGACAGAAGTGACAGTGAAAGAAAAATCAGTAAACAGTTCCACATGTTCTTGTTTTCAAGTGACTACTGTTTGTCTCCCATAATCTCTTGGATGTCGTGATCAGTAACAAATTTCAGCAGCTGAACTTCCATCCAAAATAGTGTAGCCCAAAGTGGGGCTGGAGCAGCTAACCCAGGCATTGATGTGACTTAGTAGCTTATGGATTGCCTTGATTAGTTTTTCTTTTAGTAATCAATGTACATTTCATGTCCGCAGGCTTTGTTTGTGGCATCTAAGCTGAAAGTATTTGATATTCTGAAAGATAAGGGCACCTTGACAGCTATGGAAGCTGCTAATAAACTTAAAACCTCAGTGTGTGGCACAGAAAGATTACTTGATGCCTGTACTTCTCTTGGCCTATTGGACAAGAACCATCTAGGTGAGCCTTCTTCTCTAAAACATTTGGGGGTGGGGAATGAAAAGGAACTTGTAGCAGGACCTTCATGCAATTGGATTGTTGGCTAGACTACAGGCATATGTAACGGTGAAGAACAAAAAAGTGTGTCTAGAGAAATGAGTCAAATATGATTTCCTGATCAACTTAGCACAGCCTTAGAAAAAGCAACACTTAAGGCCAAACTATTCTGCTGTCTGCGACTCCCTTTTTTATTTTTAAGGGGTTGTATTTCCTACCCCAGTGCTCAAAATATTTTGGACCAACACTTTGGTCAGTGTGAGTATGTCCTGTGGGTACACTGTCTGTCCCTGGGACACTTCCCATGCTTCCACTTGCACACTACTGCACTCAGGTTGAACTTTGTCATTTGAAAACAATGCATTTTTAGGGCTGCAGTGTCGTTTTCGTAACATCACATTGCATCTTTCAGTGGCAAGGAAATGTGCAAACTGATTATAAGAAGCAATTATAATATTGGGTTTAATTAAATTCTTTACTGAGCTGTGCCGATCTGTGGAAATCAACTGAGCTGTGAAACCCTTGCAGCTGGTTAGGTTTAGCTTAATGAATTGAAAAAAGAGACACTAAGGAAGAATAATACAGATCTTGCAAAATTCTCTGTCTTCAAAGGTTACAGCAATACAGATATGGCAAATTTATATCTAGCATCAGATGGTGAATGTTCACTTCATGACTACGTTCTCTACTGTAATGACCACACATGGCCTCTGTATAAACATTTGGAGTTGGCAGTCAAAGAGGGGACTCCGCTGAACCAAATATTTGAGAAGAAAGCAGAAGATTGTATTCAGGTAGTATAGAATCCACACATTCTTTATATAGAGCTTTGGTTTAAAACATTACCTGCTTTGGAGATGGTCACTACTGGGCAAGTTTAACTTTCATTTTTTGATTGTGAGCTGCCACAGTATGCCCAGAAATTAATTTTTTGAAGAGTTGGGTGCCTATAATGCAACTGGGGTCCCTGTTGTGCTGGAAAATTTCTTTGAGCCAGCAGAGCCATCCATAAGAAGAAAAGGGAAGGTGGCAATTTTTGTCAAGTCCCTCTTCCCATTCAGCTCTCCTCACCACCTGCCCTGATGTATGCTCTCCCAAACCTCCAGAGCAGATGCTCAGGGGATGTGCAGGGAACTATAGCAGGAACGGCAGAACTTTGAAGATCACCTCGACCCATTTCACCTACAGAAGACTACTGAATTAAATAGCTTTCTGTCAGAGGAGGCACACAAATTGGATACAATCTACAGACCAATTACACAAAATATTCAGAGTTAACCAAATTATTATATATATATTATTAGATTATATTGCTACACATTTTAATACTGGCAGCCAGCAAATGGGCTCTTCTCACCATGACCACCCCGCCCAGTATAGTACCATAAGGGCTGGTATATGTTAGTTTGCTAATGCAAGTAAAGTTTCTATCTATCTATTAATAGAAAACTTTCAAAAAATAACCCCAAAGTCCTATGCTGGTAAGGTTTAAGCAGAGGACAAATAAATGCTTTGTGTAAACCACTGTAGTAGTTAAATTGAGGAAAATGCCTAACTCTGAATACAAGCTAAAATCAAGGATTCAATGTCAGACACTAAAATTACTATGATCTGCAAACTATTTCCCTCCATCAGTTATTTGGAGCTCTTGGGCAATGAAGTGGAGTCCTAGCTTAGTTCTTACTGAGGTGGGAAATTTTGTTGGGCTGTACCACTTCTGCCCATCACATGGTAGAATGCCCCCTCCTGTATAACAGAAAACAAACCACCTGTTTATAGTACACAGACATGTTAAGGAGATCTTCTTCTCCCTGTCATCTAGTTCTTAGGTGTGGAAGGAAGTTTTATATGGAAGATCATTCAAAACCATAGGAGTTCCAGAAACACTCTCGGCTCTTTCTTACTTTTTCCAAATGAATTTTATTATAATTACCAACAAAAAAATTATTTACATCATAGTAAATTATCAGCAGCAGCAAATAGTTGTGTAAGGCAATCCTAATGTTATATATAGTGAATTCAGTGAACACTGCTTTCTGACACGATCCAGAGAATAGACTTCTCTGTTCTATTGACATGGTCTTCAGAATAATCTGAAATGTCTGAATTATCACTCTTAAATTGCGAAGGAAACTCACTTTTTTGGTCATATTAAGATTAATAAAAATAAATATGACATTTCTCTTTTGTGTGGTGTGGCTATGGCTATTTCTTTTTTAGGATGAAAAAGCAAGTAGTTCTCAAGGTGTATTTTTTAACACCTCTGTATATGTTTTGTTTATATCCTAATTCTTTTGAATGAGTCTAGAAACTTTGGTCTGCTCTGTTTTTAAGGATTTCTGTTGCCAAACTACAGAGGCGAAGCAACGTTTTATGAGTGCCATGCACAGCATTTCCAAACTAACAGCAAGAGATGTAGCCGTGGCTTTTGACCTTTCACAGTTCAGAGCTGCGTGTGATTTGGGAGGTAGGCATTCCAACATCTGGGTGCATTGGTGGAAAAATTCATTATAATTCCTGTTGTCATTGAATATGTAATTCTCTGTTATTTGCTTCCTCTTGGGTATCTTTCCTTGTAACTTTGGTCTTAATATAAGCATTGAACTTCAAAGAGAATCCATGGAATAGATAAGAAAACTCTCTTTGTTTTCTTGTGGGTGTAGTTAAGCCTGTTCATGGTTCACTTAGGTAAATTTTAAATGCAGATTTATGGTGGAATATCAAAGTACATATGAAGCTACTGAGATGGAAATGCAGCTGTTACTTTCTAGAATTAACAGCAAATGCATAGCAGCTTGGAACAGCTCAGTGTTGGGAGTACTTTTTTTGTTTTCAGAGAGAGTGGTTAAGATCTTTCTTGGAAAATCTTACAGCCTGACAGCCACTATAAGCAAATCTCAGTGGTTGAGGATGTTATGATCCATATAACCAGCTTAAATGCATTTTCTCACTTCTAAAAGAATATATGTGAAAGCATCTTGCAAGTTTTATAATTAGGCAGATTTTAATAGCTGCTGCTGGGTAAGCATCAGAAGTAAGTTTTAACTAAATGAGGAACTAAATACAGGAGCTATTGTGATATTTTGCTCTCTTCAGGTTGCACTGGAGCTTTAGCTTATGAGCTGGTCCATATCTACCCAGAGATGAAAGTCACAGTATTTGACCTTCCAGAAATCATCACGAGTGTCTCCAGCTGTCAGCCTTCAAGACAAAACCCAGCTCAGGTTTCCTTCATGTCAGGTAAACATACCTCTTAGGTGCAGTGTGTATAGAATCTTGGCATATGTGAATACAAATGAGGCTTATCACAAGGCAAAGTTTATATGTTGAGTCATCTTTGCTTCCTTGAATACTCAGTTTCTTCTGAAAGTATTATTGGTAAAGAATATATGTGATGAACATTTGTGTTAAAGGGCTGCTTATAACATATAGGGTGATATTCAACCAAGTTTAACTTAGAGTAGGTCCACTAAAATTAATGAACATGACTGTTAGATCTGTTTCAAAAACTGACTTGATATTTGGGGTATTGATAAGGCTGCTGAGATGAGGATTTGTTCATTCGTTTTAGAATTGATGAAAATGCATTTTTCAAACAGGTGACTTTTTCAAAGATCATCTTCCAAAAGGAGACCTTTATATACTTTCACGAGTTCTACATGACTGTTCAGAGGAGAAGATTTCCACACTCTTTAGCAAAATATATGCTGTTTGCAAGCCAGGTAAGATTTGACTGCTCTTTCCCCTTTTCCTTTGTATTAGTATATCATGAAATAAGTTTATTTTAGCAAATAATAATAATAATAATAATAATAATAATAATAATAATAATTTATTATTTGTACCCCGCCCATCTGGCTGGGTTTCCCTAGCCACTCTGGGCGGCTTCCAACAAAGATTAAAAATACATTAAATACTAGTGAAAAGGGTCATTTCCCCAAAGACTGTGCAAAATTAAATATTATAAGACAGTGTAAGGTTGCTATTATATGTGGCCACCTCTTTTCTGTGTTTTCCCCTATAATGTTTAACTCCACACAGAGTCTCTGGGGAGAATTGTCCTTTTCACTGTAAAATTGCAGTAAGTAGCGTATCAAAGGACAATTGCAAACATGTAAAAGTTGAATATTAGCTCTTAAGAACTATTAACATCCTTCTAATGGCAGTTTTGATTAGAGCTTCACAGAATAGTTTTAAAGTATGTCCTTGACATATTTTAAGTTGCAGTCCTGTGCACACTTACCTGCAAATGAAACCAGTAGGACTTCTGTTAAACACGCCTAATTTTGTGTGTTAAATATTTTGTCTTCTCAAAAAACAAAAAGTGGAGTGATTATGATGCAGGGAGATCACTTGCTTTCTCCCCCACCTAAAAAAGGGGGGGGAGGGTATATCTATACATGGTGATGTAGACTCCAGAGCTGGAAGGAGACAAGTACAGCCAGTAATTAAAGCAGGTTTTTACTGCCCTGCCACAGTGTGGTGAATGAAGGAATGAATGCGATAATGAAGCCTTATATCGCTGGCACTTTATTATTTTTAAATTCCAACATTAAAGACACTGGAGTGGTACATTACAAAGCAGTCGGTCTCTTGAATCAAGAACAATATATTTAAAACTAAATCTTCATGTAAAAGAAAAAAGTTAGGGTCTGTGTCATCACCAAAGACAGTGATGCGTACCTTCAAAGTGCCTACAGCACTTCAGATAGCAATGTAAATTTTGAGGAATGTAAATTGTAAGCACATTCCCCCCCCCCAACAGTTAAACAGCTGTAGGGAATCAGGATTTTCCCACACTAGGGGTCCAGGTAAAAATTGAGGAGTGGGATGAAGCTGCTATTGGCGCAGGGGAAAGGGTTGAATTCCCTACACACACACACATACATACATGCAGCAATCCCAGTCCTGGTGAGACTCTTTCCTGCAGCAGTTGCTCTTTTTGGTTCAAACTGCACATTTCTAGTATAGCTGTACAAACACCTCTAGTCAGATAAAGCAACTTTAGGAAAAGAAACAAATCTCCTGACTCTTAATAAAATAAAATAAAAACCTTCCTGTAGAGCAAGAGAAGACAAAATGCTAACTTGAAGTTAGAAATTTGTAACTAAACGGTGTTGTTGTTTTCTTTCCTTCCTTTAAATGCAGGCAGTGCTTTGCTGGTAGCAGAAATTGTGCTGGATGAGAAACGAACAAGCCCTGCTAGAGCTGTCCTGCAGTCCCTTAGTATGACGGAAGGCAAGCAAAGAACTGGCTTGGAGTATAAACAGTTATTGGAGAAACACGGATTCACCAATGTGCAGATTAAGATAACAGGAAACCTGCTAGATGCAATTTTGTGTTTTAAGAAAACATCTACCCATTAAATTAGATGGAGCAAGTAATTTGATTTACTGCCACCACCAGCTGGAATTAGTATAGATGTTTCTGTTTTGGGGTTGCACTAATGGTTGTCATGTTACAGTTTGAACTGGGCATAAAAGCTTGTCCTACTTTTCTTGATTAAAACAGTACTATGAAAATCCAGTGACCTATTTTTTTCCCTGTCTGGGAAATGCATTGCTTGCTCCTTTATATAATTGATGGCAATTTAGTTTTGAATACATGCTTATTTTTTCTTACCATGTGCCCCTTGCAACCACTCTTTAAAACTCAGGAAACATCAAGGAAACAAGAGAGAACAAACTGTGCATAAAGCTACAGTTCCACTAACTTCAGCGGGACTACTATGTAGTTTCTCATGCAATCTGTACAGCAGTTTTCGAAAGGTATAGGTGTTCATTCAGGGCTGTATCAGATATTGTCTGTCTGTGCAAGGTTAAATGTGGCACAGAAGAAGAATCCAATGCAACAGTAGCACTAGTGGAAACTTGTTGCCCAACAGATTGTGAAATCTATTGTGCAACAAAGTTGCCAACAACCAGATCACACATTCTCTTGTGCAGCAATGTTTCACTAGTGCAGTGTTTCTCAAACCTGGGTTCCCCAGTTGTTGTTGGACTACAGCTCCCACCATCCCTTGCTAGTTGGACCAATGGTCAAGTATGATGGGAGTTGTGGTCCAACAACAGCTAGGGACCCAAACTGAACAAGTATAAGTGACTTAGCAATTCGCTGTGAACATCCATGCCAGGTTTAGTGGGCATGTAAGAGAAACTACATCCATATTTCGAGTGGGTCAGCATGGAATAAAACTTCATACCATAAAATATCCCACTCCATTTCAGTAATGGCATCAAAATGTGGAGGTGGAGGTGGGTGATTAGGGCCTCCTCTCTGATCCAGAATAATTTAGTTAAATAACACTTCAAGAAAAGACATGAATACATAACTCTTTGATTTTTAAAAAAATGTCTTTTCAGAGAACTTGAAATGAATTCAATCAAATGTTCTCAGTGCAGTATTCCTTCCCAGTTCTCTGTCCTAGGAAGCTGTATAGAGAAATGACCATTTTTATTTAAAACTATAGGTATAAATTGCTTTCTAGATGTGCCAAAACAACTTGTGACTAGTTCTATTGTTTCGTGGGTTTCAAAATATGATTATATACAGTTTACTTTGCTACAATTGACTGGACTGGGGTTTTTTAGGGGAGGCATGCAAGTTTTTTCTTTGACCTCTGGTTCACTCCCTGAACCATGCTATACAATCGTTCAGAATACTATCTCCTCTCATCTGATAAAAGGAGGGAAGAGAGCTACTCAACGCTCACTATAGTAACTTTCCAAAGACTACCAGCAGGTGCGTTACGGATTTTTATTCTCTTGAGCTAATCTTGAAACCATAAATACAAAGCATTAGCAAAGGTCCTTCATACAACATGCAATGTGCAGAGCAAAGGTCTCCCTGATGAATCAAACAAGGAACACTTTATATTGTAACCATTTAATATGCATTTCAACCATAGAAAATTTCTCCTGAAAAGTTTTTAGGGTTTTTTTACATTATGTTTCCTCTCGGTGCGCCCTCATGTTCCACATGCAACTTATATATCCAGAATGTCTGGTGGTACTTGTTTACTTGTCTATTTGTCAAAAACTTAGTTCTTATTCCTTTTAAGATTGGAAAATTTCATTTTAGATATCTTTGAACAATCAGTGTGTTAATGATTTAAGTTCCAAAAATGATTTATTACCATATATTTGCATAACCATTTGTGAAATAAAAAATGAGCCTCCTGATATTTTTACTATTAATACAAAAGGAGTCTCTTTCGTTCTTTGAAAAGCACTATGCAAATTAGTGAAGCTATAAATTATCACTGTTTACAATTAGCCTATTTTTTAATTTCCTCCTTCTTTTGAAATCACTTAATCATTTCGCTGTTAGTGCTAAGTAACAGTCAAAGTATCAATTCAAAGTATCAATTCAAAACAAATCAACAGTTTTTGATAAATTGTTTTTACCTAGGCAAGTTTACTCAGAAGGCCCATTGAGTTAAATGAGATGTTTTCTTGGTAACTGTAGCTTTCAAATAAAAAGGTTGTTTAGTAGTTTGGCTGCAATCCTGTGTTATTTTCTAGTTATGAAGTCCCATAAAACCAAGGGTACTTCTGAATAAATAAGGGTTTTACAAAAATTTGTGAAAGCAAGCTAACAAGTGAAAATGATAAAGCTTAAGCCAAGCCCACCTGCTGATGAAGATAAAGTGTATGTGCTTAATTAAAAATAGTAAAGGAGAATCTAATATTGCGTGAAACTTTGAACCATCCCAGCTTGTGGGGTGGAATCACAGCTCAGTAAAGCAGTAACTGTCAACGTGAATGTGTACATATTTTAATATGAAAAAACAGAGTTGCAGCATCTTAAAGTCTACAAAGACACATGCCATGACAATAAATCTATTAGTCTTCTAGCTGTGCCTCCAGACTCCCTTGTTTTGGCTGCTACAGACTAACAGGCTGGTCCTCGGGAATATATAAGGATACATTACATACAAAAGGGAAATATCCAAAGACTTGCAACAATATATATGAAAGTGCAGTGTTTCATAAGTGATAACACTGTAATCTTTCTACTCTTCTCTGTCATGTCCTGTTGAAACAGAAGCTGTCAGGCCTCAGCACTGTTTGCGGTGTAATATTAAAAGTATGGGACCATAATCTAAAACGGATGTAATATACGGATAGACTCTACAAAGCAATTAAACTGCAGTACTGTCAATGCACAACGGAGTCTACTAACATTAGGGATTTCAGAGTGCTTTCCTGTAATGCGTTTAGAACCTATTTCAACTCTGCTCGTTCAGGCCACAGGATGAAGTTACCTCCAATCCAGGTTAAAAGAGTCCTGATAAAATAACCCACGATAACCAACAGGGTGAATTGCTGGCACAGCAAGCCCAATGCGGAATTTTTTCCCGGCCCAACGCACATCGGGTACACAAATTAAGTCCCGGCGAGTTCAATGGGATTGACCTCATGAATTTAGTGCTGCAACCTCGGGGCGTAGCGGGGATCAGGCCCGAGTCAACATGAGCCGGGCCTGACTTCGTGCCAACATACTGACACAACGGCCCATGCAGCCCGCGCTTCCGCTCCCCGCAGCAAAGCACTTGGAGCGCTCACACGTGCACTTTACACGGGAGTACGTCCGCTGTAACTCCCCCTCGAGCCACAACGGGGATAGAGCTCTGACGAGGACCGCAGGTCCAGTCATAACACCCACCGGGGTCCGCCATTCCAATTTAATAAAGAAGAATAATAATGATAAATTCACTCAAGAGCTCTTCATGGGCGGGTTTCCTGGGCAAAGGAAGCGCGTCAGGAGGCCGCCTCTTCCTCCACCGGCGTCTGCCAGGCCGCGGATCCCTCCTCCTTGCGGCTGCCCCGCCAATGGAGCCTGGCGGGCGGAGCCTCCTGAGCCGGCCATTTAGCTCACGAGCCGGGCTGGCCCTTCCCTTTTCGGCGGCCTGAGTTCCGACAGCGCCCGTGGTCTCTCGCCTCGCAGCCCCTTTCCCCGCACACTCGCCGCTACCAAGCACCACCACCACCACCGCCATGGCAGACCAGGCCCTCTCCTTCGCCAAGGACTTCCTGGCAGGCGGCGTGGCGGCAGCCATCAGCAAGACGGCCGTGGCGCCCATCGAGCGGGTCAAGCTGCTGCTTCAGGTCAGGCCTCCTCGCGGGGCGCTTTTATTTGTGGGGGGGGGGGTCTGAAAGAGGGGGCAGGGCTGGGAATGAGGCGTTTGGAATGCGCGGCCCGGACCCCCCACTGCGCTGTTTTATTTTTTTAATACGCATTCATGTGTGTATGTTTGTGAGGAATTACTTATGCCCTCGAAAGGCTGCCCGTGACGACGGCTGCGGCAAGGACAAGAGAGGCGCCCGCCCCGTGTGAGTCTCTGTGTGTGTGTGCGCGCGTGCGCATGGCTGCCGTTAGGCCGGTTCCGCTGTAGAAAGTTCGTTGGCGGCAGTTTGAATGCGCGCGGCGCTGTTCCCCTCCTCTTCCCCCCCCCCCCGCCCCAACCAACACGCAGATGAAAGGGTTCTCTCCTCATGCGCGGGGGGGGGGCGCCCGCTTCATTCCCTATGCCCCCCCCCCTTTTTGTGTAGCGGTGTACTTAAGATGTAGAGGGCGGGAACGCACTGAGAGGTCGAAGGAAGCTGCCGCCGCCATCTTCTTCTGCGGCGACGTGTCGGTGATTGGTGCGACGGCGGCGTAGGGCGTCCGCGCCGATTGGATGCAGCCGGCCTCCCGCCTCCGCCCTTGCTCTCGTATCGCGAGGCTTCGTCGGGTGACCCCTGCGGAGCGCGCGAGGTCACCGCCGCCTGTGCTGCAGTGGGGCCTAAGCCCAAGCCCCTCCCCTCGGGCCGCAGCCGGGCGGATGCGTGACGGGCTGTGAGACTCCCTATGCGGGCAGGCAGAGCAGGCCTCGCGCTGCAGAGCGTCACATACCGCGCGACCTTTTCCAGACTACTTCCGCCATGTACATACAAAGGGCATAACTTTCTCCTTTTAAATGGGGAGGCCGTCCAGAGCATCCGGCTGGCACGAAGAAGGGCATGAATTTAATGGTAAACCTCGGCATTGCCCGAAATCCCAGAGAGTCACTGCCCGCCGTTGTAGACCGTTGACCCAGTGGCAGACTTTATTTTTTTTCCTTTCTATTTATTGCATTTATATCCCACTTTCTCTCCCCCCCCCAAAAAAAAAATGAGCTCAAGGTCGCCTACATGTCTCTCCTCATCCTCATTTAATGTCCAGAAACAACCCTGTGAGGTAGGTTAGGCTGAGAGGCCCCAAGGTCACCCAGTCAACTTTCTAGCAGAGTGAGGAGTTGAAGTCTGGTCTTCCAGGTCCTTGTCTGACACTTTAACTGCTACGCCACACTGCCACTGACTTGGTATAAGGTGTGTTCTGCATTTACAGCCTACGCTACAAGTATGGGCAAAAACCATGAAAGGACAAGGCGGAAGAGAATGTTCTTTGGTAGCTTCAGAACCTGTGATGAGCAGTACAATCCCATGCACATTTGTTTTAAAAAGTCGACCCCACTGAGTTCCTTGGGTATTTACTCTGAGGTAACTGCATACAGCAGGGATGGATAACCTGCCGCCTGCCACACGCCCCCATTTGGCCCACAAAGCTGTTTTGGGGCAAGCTATACCCACCTGCTGTGCATCTGATGTCAGGTGTGGGGAAGTTAAAGGTGGGGCTTTGCCAAACAGGGCTTTGTAGGCCCTGCCAGTTAGCAGTGCCTGGAATTCCTCCATTATACAGAGATTCCTAAGCATTCAACAACCAGCTGGTACTCAGAGACACATGGGAACCATTATGATGTTAGATGATTGACAATGGGGTTGAACCACACAAAATTGACCCATGAGTGGGAGAGTAAAGGATCTGGCCTACCAGACCAAAAAGATTCTCTACCACTGATGTACAGAATGGTAATAAAAGCTGTCAGTTTTATGAGTGTTTCTACATGGAAGCAAAAGTACACTAATTCCTTAGTTTAGAAATATAAACATTTCTTTAAATATCCCACAGTTAGCAATGAGGAATGGCTGTAGTTCTACTGGTTTAACTTTAGAAATTAAGTTGCAATAGCTATATCCCTGCTCATTAGTTTAATTTTTACAGTAAGCTGATATTTTCGCAGTCTACTTGTGACTTTAACAAGACTCATTGGAAGATTAACTAGATAGTGAGCTAATAAGAGCATTTCTAAACTGCCAATTCATAGAAAATATGAGGGGAAATTAAAATCATTAGAGAACAAATAACCAACACTGAATCAAATTAATTCTCTAGAAACACTTGTTGAAACAAATATTTTCAGCGATGACAACATAGCCAGAATTGTAGGTGTCTATCTGATTTCAATAGGAATGGTGTTCCAAAGTATTGATGTCACTATACTAAAGCATACTTTGAGTAGAAAGTCAATTTTGTTCCTTTAATGACTTAATTGGATTAAATTATTCTATCCCATTTTCTCTAGCTCCCATTGTGACTTCAGATATTTGAAATGTATACTTCAGGCTGAACCTGAAAGAATAAAGCTTATTTGGAACCATACAATTTCTCATTTAGAGTAACTGTGAACATCTTTTTCTTGCAGGTACAACATGCAAGTCAACAGATTGCTGCTGATAAGCAGTACAAAGGAATCATTGATTGTGTTGTCCGCATTCCTAAAGAGCAAGGAATGCTGTCCTTTTGGCGTGGGAATTTTGCCAATGTCATCAGATATTTCCCAACTCAGGCGCTCAATTTTGCCTTCAAGGATAAGTATAAGCAAGTATTCTTAGGTGGAGTAGACAAGCACACACAGTTCTGGAGATATTTTGCTGGTAACCTGGCCTCTGGTGGTGCAGCTGGAGCAACCTCCCTCTGCTTTGTCTATCCTTTGGATTTTGCAAGAACCCGACTGGCTGCTGATGTTGGAAAAGCTGGTGCTGAAAGAGAATTCAAAGGCCTGGGGGACTGCCTAGTCAAAATCTTCAGGTCTGATGGTCTGCGGGGCTTATATCAAGGGTTCAATGTCTCTGTCCAGGGAATAATCATCTATAGAGCTGCCTACTTTGGGATCTATGACACGGCAAAAGGTAAACATGATGGTCAGGCTGATACTGACAAGCAACATGCCGGGTGTTTTTGAATAGCACCATGTAACTATTGAGATGTGCCTAGTAGCACAAGTAAAACTGATAGATTCATTTGCTATACTATCCACATAGAGGCGGGGGGAGGGAGCTAAACCACAGAAAGTGTGGGTTTACAAAGCCACACAGATGATCTAGGGAAGAAAACTCCATGTGAATCAGTTTGACAAAATTAACTAGCTTTAAATAGGCATTAGGCTGTGTGTCACTAATTGGTTCTGTACTCAATGATGGAAACCTCTCTTGGAATGCAGGGAGTGGAACCTTGGGCAGTCACGGTTGAAGAGGGTTATGAAAGAGACTAGGAGGGAAAAGATCAAAGGCCAGGGGTTGAAATGTTACTTATACTAAAGGGAAAGTTGTAAAAGCTAAAGTGGTTACATTAACTGTTCCTATAATTTTAACTAACCAAGTATGTAAATTACCCAAGGCTGTTCATTTAGGGCAGAGGACTAGAGCTTAAATTTAACTGCTGTAATCCCAAAGCTCATATTATTGAGATGGATTTTAGTGGTGATTCTGTATTTAGATGTTCTGGATTTTTGTTAATTAAATAAAAAAGTGTTGACACCTGAATGGAGTATCTTTCCAGTATCACATATCTCACTGTCTACCAGAGAGATGACAGGGAGGAGCATATTTTAAAAACAAAACAAGACTTTACTAAAAGAACTGAGGTTGCCTGATCAGAGGTGGAGTTTAAAAATAGCAAAACATTAAAATGTAGGTCATAACTAGCAGTCAGTGAATTCCCCTATATGGATTCACTCCCTGAGTAAAAGAGGTTACTGTCCATTTGGACGCAAGCAGACTAGAACTTCAGATATGACCACACATACTAGCTGCAGTGTTAGTCACAAGGGATTATACACCTTCTCTACTAACTAGATATTGAGAAAAGGCACCATCAGTTATGTGTTAATGGCTGAATCATAAAGAGGTAAACAGAGTTGCCTGTAATATGATCTTCTATATTAACCAGGAAGGCAAAATTCAACAGTTGAGCATTATTTCATCATACACCATAAAGTGCCCCAAAATACGTATTCAAATGTTGTGTAATGGTAAACAGATCCTTTCTTTAGTTTTCAAAATGATGCAGATGTTCTGTTTTTTCATTATAGGTATGCTCCCAGATCCTAGAAACACTCACATTTTTATAAGCTGGATGATTGCACAATCAGTGACTGCAGTAGCTGGTGTGGTTTCCTATCCATTTGATACAGTGCGACGTCGAATGATGATGCAGTCTGGACGTAAAGCAGGTAAGCAGCACATAAAAATAAGCCGATTTTACGTTAAGCACCAGCCTGATAGTCCTGTGCTGCAAGTAATTTCATGCAGATGTTTGCTTGAAATTGAATGCAAACCTAGTGAGCAGGCTAACAGAGGAGAGAGCAGAGTGCTAGATCTCTTCTGCATTTCCAACATTGAAATCACTGGGTTGCTGCAAGAAGGTCAGAACTCTCCATCTTTCTGCCAGTAGTCCTGCCAAGACTTTAACAGGGTAATAAGTAATGTTTATGAGCTATGTGGCTTTTAATTATTTTTGGTGGCAGATGTGAGCACTTTTGTGGTGAGCGGAATGCAATACCACACTCTCTTGAATTTGCTGTTCTGGGGGTTCTCCCAACCCCCTAGAGCTGATTTGGGAGAGGTGCAGGGGGAAGAGAGAGAGGAAAGCTCCCATTGCGCTAATGGAAGTGATTTCTCTGGCTTCCACTAGCACACTAGGTTAGGTTAATCTGGCACTGTGTCTCAAATTTGTTTCTGTTCTAGTAAGCTTATGCTTCAGACACCATATATATAGACTTCACATTCATTCTACATAAGTAGTTAATATTTAACTCCTGTTAATACTCATTGTAATTTGGTTCTTCTTGGGTCACAGGACGAGACTGTCCTCACATAAGCATTGTAAAATCGGCTTAGTAATAACAACTGGGATCCTTCTTCTACCCTACACCCACCCCCAATAAAAGCAGTATATTATCTAGTTTCAGAGTAATATTTGAAGAACAACTTTCTGTGCGTAAGTTCTAACAATGTGTTAGCTCAGTACTGCTTTTACGTTTCTCTGGACAGAAATTAACATGATAGTCCTGCTGTCCTTGAAACATTTTATTAAATTTATATACTGCCCTTCATCAAAAGATCTCAGGGTGGTTCACAGAATCAATGCTTCAAATAATTAACTTATTTTTCCTACAGCTGACATCATGTACTCTGGAACAATTGACTGTTGGAAGAAGATTGCAAGAGATGAAGGTGGAAAGGCTTTCTTCAAGGGTGCATGGTCTAATGTTCTTCGAGGCATGGGTGGTGCTTTTGTGCTTGTGTTGTATGATGAGTTCAAGAAAGTCATCTAAAAAAACCCTTACTAGAATTGTAAGATAAATTGACAGATCATGTAGAATAACTTGCCATTATGGACCATTGATCTTTGAAAAATTCCTGTGTGGAGTCTTATTTATCGGGGCCAGATTGTGTTTAAGTAGGGCTAGAAACTGCCTTCAGTGAACTGATAACACTTTGAGATACCATTATTCCGGCATTGAAACAGACAACTCAGCTTATTGAGTTTGTCTATTTTTGGTGATAATCGTAGTGCTAGCAGTTCTGGGTCCAAGGCAGCTGAACTTCACTGAAGAGCAGCCTGAAGTTTCAAGTCCTATCTTAGAGGACCATAAAATCATGTTTTGAGAAGTATTCATTTAACAAATCATGTTTTTTCCACTTGTACTTAAGCACTATGTACTGTTTGCACAGCTGAACATCTAGCATTTGTGTTCTCAGAATTGAGGCATTCTGTGAAATAATAAACAAAATTAACTCTGATGTATTGAATTTACTGTTATAACTTCATGTTCGGGGTCATGCCTGCTATGCAGTATGGTACTTCTACCAGCTTCAGATAGGGGAGGGAACACAGATGAAAAATTAAATTGGTGCAGCTGGATTTTGTAGAGGAGTGAGTGGGCCTAGCTAAGGGGTGGGTAACATTTGAATTTGACTTGGCTTGGCACTGCTAATACCACATTTGATCACTGGACATTAATGATTGAACTTCCACTTTTAAATTAAAAGAGTAAATGAGATCTACTTTCTGAGACTTCCAGAGGTTTGACTATATCTTTATGACAAATGGGCAAAATAGTTTGATTTAGAATCCAAGGAACCTGTTTTGAATATGGTAACACTAGAACCTGCAAAATAATAATAATAAATGGCTTGGCAATGCTTATGAACATAATTCATTGTACAATAGTATGACAATTGGGCGGCAAAAAAGAAGTGGTGGGAAGCATGGTATAAAACCACATTGGAAAGCAGGTAGGTGGATTTGAAATAATTTGGATTTGTACAGCTGGTGGTTGTACTGATGACATCAGCTGTCAAATTAACAAAGTGAATGAAGCAGCACTTAAGAGCAATATAGTTCATTCATAAATAGATAAGGTATATTCAGTGTTTCCTTTGTGTATGCATAGTACAAGAAGAGCATTTTAATAGCCCAAATTTAAGATTCTCTGCTTTGAAAAGATGAGGTCCCTTCCAACTCTACAATTCTATGATTTATCTGATGCATTAGAGAAATCATAGAATTGTAGAGTTGGAAGGGACCTCAAGAGTCATCTATTCTAACCCCCTGCAACACAGTAATATTTTGCAGCATGACTAGATCTGATGCAACTATTCTAGTAATGCTTAGGATTACACAGTACATTAGAAATGGTTTTTATAAACCTTTATTAACTCCTTTAGCAAGAGGAATTAAGAGCTAAAAATGCTAATGATATTTGTAAAATCTCAGTGTAGGGCACAAGACATCAGTACACTAAAACTTAAAATCACAATACATGAATACAGAAGTATCACAATAATGATCACTTAAAGCTTGGCTGGCAATAAAAACCAGCAAAATGTAAGATGTAGCTAATCAACTGAGTATCTGAACAGGCTTATTGTCAAAAAGCCTTGTTGGCCAGTAAGGCTCATTTATTGGAGCGGTGGGCATCTCAAGAAAATGTTGAGATCTTGATTTTGTTGAAGTATGGCAAAGATAGACTACAAACATTACAGTAGCCCCTGTCCTTTAGAGTAAGTGTTTCCCAAACAGTTAAGTCTCCCAACCCTTCTGAATTTAGTGCACCCAATCTGTAACCCTTTATATTTTAGGGGACAGAAATTTTGTGTAGATAGTTCAGCTGCATGTACCTTGCTGTCACCATTGCCACTTCCTTGTGTAGCAAAATGACACCTGACTTGATTTCTATGTTGGCTGTGTGTTGATCCCTACAGTTGGACACACACAAACAAACACAAGCTTCTTTCTCTAGCTGTTACTTGCATAGGAAACCTATCCCTGGCATTGTCTTCCAGTGTGCTTGAGTAGCAGCTTTTGTACTTGTATACATGCATTTGCAGCTGAGATGAAAGGAAGCACCAAAATAATAGCATTTCCCTAATTTATTTGGGGTAGCAGCTGGCTAGTGAAAATCTCATTGTTTTTGCAGTTCACAATTCATTTCTTCAACCACTGTTATTTTTTCATCTGCTGCTGGCATCAGGTCCACCCATGTTTTCTACAAAAAGGGAAAAGAAAAATCCCCTTAAGGTTAATTCCTAAGGCTCGTGACCACTTCAGTTTCACTTCTTTATTACAGCTCATAACAAAGTTCTACTAGCATAGCCGGTACTGAAGAATACTGTTGAGCTTTTTTCTCTTTCTGTATTGAAGAATACTGTTGTGTGTTGAGCTTTCCACAGTTCCTCCAACATTTAGAAAATGACAAATGGAAGCTGCAGCAAACTCTTTTTGCAATGCAGCTTTTCCTCTGTAATATATTTTCAGTTCAGCCCTGTTTCTAATTTCCACAGAGTGGCTAGGGAAACCCAGCCAGATGGGCAGGGTAGAATTATGGTTTCAATATCTCCAATTAAGTTAAAACTTACTTGAAAGTCCCATTTCTTTTAGATGAAATTAAGCAACTACCCTTGGCACTAAAATGTCAGTAAAATTACTAGTTTCTTACACAGGCATTCCACTGATGGAGCTAGTTAGGTGAATCCCACCCATTATAACTAAAACCCTTACATTTTTTGTTTTTATAACCACACAGATAGGTTTGGGAAAGTGGTTACAGTGTTTGGAGACTTCCATCATTCATACACGATACCTCAGGGTTCCGTCCTCTCTCCCATGCTTTTTAATATCTATATGAAACCGCTGAGAGAGATCATCAGGGGGTTTGGGCTGGGTGTTCATCAGTATGCAGATGACACCCAGCTCTACCTCTCCTTTAAATCAGAACCAGTGAAGGTCCTGTGTGAGTGCCTGGAGGCGGTTAGAGAATGGATGGTGGCTAACAGATTGAGGTTGAATCCTGACAAGACAGAAGTACTGTTTTGGGGGGACGGGGCGGGCGGGTGTGGGGGATTCCCTGGTCCTGAATGGGGCAACTGTGCCCCTGAAGGACCAGATGCGCAGCCTGGGAGTCATTTTGGATTCACAGCTGTCCATGGAGGCGCAGGTTAATTCTGTGTCCAGGGCTGCTGTCTACCAGCTCCACCTGATATGCAGTCTAAGACCCTACCTGCCTGCAGACTGTCTCGCCAGAGTGGTGCATGCTCTAGTTATCTCCCGCTTGGACTACTGCAACGCACTCTACGTGGGGCTACCTTTGAAGGTGACCCGGAAACTGCAATTAATCCAGAATGCGGCAGCTAGACTGGTGACTAGGAGTGGCTGCCGGTACCACATAACACCGGTCCTGAGAGATCTGCATTGGCTCCCAGTATGTTTCTGAGCACAATTCAAAGTGTTGGTGCTGACCTTTAAAGCCCTAAACTGTCCTGTATACCTGAAGGAGCGTCTCCACCCCCGTCGTTCAGCCCGGACACTGAGATCCAGCCCCAAGGGCCTTCTGGCGATTCTCTCATTGCGAGAAGTGAGGTTACAGGGAACCAGACAGAGGGCCTTCACAGTAGTGGCGCCCACCCTGTGGAACACCCTTCAGATGTGAAGGAAATAAGCAGCTATCCTATCTTTAAAAGACATCTGAAGGCAGCCCTGTCAAATGCTGTAATGTTTTTAACACTTGATTGGGAGCCGCCCAGAGTGGCTGGGGAAACTCAGCCAGATGGGTGGGGTATAAATAAATTATTATTATTATTATTATTATTATTATTATTATTATTATTATTATTACTATTACTACTACTACTACTACTATTACACAATTGTGGAAATATTTTACTAGACTAGATAAAATTCTAGCACACAAACATCTCTAGGAATGGGGGGAAACTGCTAGATCAGCAATTTCATGGCACCTTCCGTGTGGCAGTAAACAATCACATAGCATTACTTTGTGAATTACAGCTATTCATCTTTAAATTGTTTTAAAAACTGGCAGAACACTGCATTCAAGGCATTCTAGAACTCACCACATTCTCATATTGCCAAAGAACATCTTTTGGTTGTGGAACTGGAAAAGTTAGGCATCTCCATATGTGAAATCTGCAGGAAGAAAAATGTGGGGCTTTGACCAGGGTCTCAAATCCTGTTCTCCCTAATCCATATCCTCTTGCCTGCAGATGGAGAGCTTCATGCATAGAAGGGGAGCACTCGCCCAAATAACATGCACAGATAGGACATAGATTGAATTATGCACTATATGTACTGCATTGTCTTAAATCTTTAACAGATCCTTCTATTCAACATTTTGAGTAGAATATTAACACGTTAGATTTTCATTTAGTATTTTCATATCTTCTAGAAATGTTGAATGTTTCAGATCTTTTGGTTAAAATCCTAACAAAGAATACTCAGGCTTGTCAAATCTCAGAACAATGGTAATTAAAAATGCTAGCTGTATTCTAGATGCAGGTAAAAATGGCAGGTCATTGTGTTTTACCTTTTCCAGATGAAAATGAGGAGCAAGATTGTTATGATGGTCCCAAGTACTACAAGTATTAATAATTCTGTGGGAAATGGATTGGGGTCAGTACCTGAAAAGAACAGGAAGGCATTAGTGCTAAGTATCATAAACACAGGCCAGCATCAGCTTGTGATGTGGTTGGGCCAGGCATCAACAATGCTGGCATGATTTTAATTTATTTAAAACTCTTAAGGTCCCAGTGCTGAAAGGGAAAGTGTCAAGCCAGGAGGCTAAAGCCTTTGAACCTGCCTCCAAATATAATGTTCCTCTAAGGGCATTGCATTGTGGCCCAGATGCATTGCAAGGAAAGAAGATAGTGACAGCTACAGCTGCCTATCTCAGCACTTAAAAGGTAAGCAAAAAATTACGCTATGTCAATAGTGACACCTCCCCCCAACAGCACTCTTTGTTTCCCTCTTCCAACCAGGTTATTGGGGATCAGGGCAGTTAATTGTTAAAGTTCTGGTCCTTAAAAGCGCACCAGACCTGGTAACAACCACAGCCTCTCTTGCCACGTGGCTCTGTCCACATTGCTTGCTGGGGTGGGGGCTTCCTGAGTAGTGTTTTTTGGGAAGAACCAGGATGGTGTTTTGCAAATCTGGCATCAGTCTTATATAAGCACACACGTACGGCAGTCCATCAACTGATCTGTCTCACCAGAGTAAGGTTACCAGACGTCCCCGTTTCCCGAGGTCAGTCCCTGGATTTACAAATCAGTCCCCATACAAAATCCACTGAAGTTGAAAAGTGTCCCCAGATTCATTGTAAAAAATCTGGCAACCTTACACCAGAGTGGTACATGCTCTGGTTATCTCCCGCTTGGACTACTGCAATGCGCTCTACATAGGGCTACCTTTGGAGGTGACTTGGAAACCAACTAATCCAGAATGCAGCAGCCAGACTGGTGACTGGGAGTAGCCGCCGAGACCATATAACACCGGTCCTGAAAGACCTACATTGGCTCCCAGTACATTTCCGAGCACAATTCAAAGTGTAGGTGCTGACCTTTAAACCCTAAATGGCTTCAGCCCAGTATACCTGAAGGAGTGTCTCCACCCCCATCATTCACACCCAGACACGATCCAGCTCTGAGGGTCTTCTGGCAGTTCGCTCACTGTGAGGTCATAGGGAACCAGGCAGAGGGCCTTCTTGGTAGTGGCGCCCGCCCTGTTGAATTCCCTCCCATCAGATGTCAAGGAAATAAACAACTATCTGACTTTCAGAAGACACCTGAAGGTAGCCATTTTAGGGAAGTTTTTAGTGTTTGGTGTTTTATCGTGTTTTTAATATATATATATATATATATATATATATATATATATATATATACACACACACACACACACACACATACACACACACACACACACACACACACACACACACATATATATATATATACACACACACATATATATATACATGTGTATATATATATATATCCATATATATGTATCCATATATATGCATATATACATATACATACATACATATATATATAAATTATATAAATAAGTAAGTAAGTAAGTTTTTGTTAAAGTTCCATCTCTAAGCAACAGGGGGACTGACACTAATATCATTTTTGATGTCTGTAAGGCTCAACTGCCAGAAACTTTCCGTAAGTCCTAGAAGCTGGAAGTCTTGGAAGTATGGGCTGTTTTCTTTCAAAAAAATATTTTAATCTACAAATTTATATAGTTCTGCATGCTGAGGGAGTCCTCTGAATAGATATATATAAACATTTTTGGATGGCTTTGTTTCTCAGGCTGATCAAGGCACACAAGCACCTGAGTTAACCATTAGAGAGAATAATAGAGAAAGGGCCAATGGAAAAATATATAAATAAATCTGTAATCTTACCAAACACAATTGGTTTACTCCACTCACTCCACTGTGTCCCAATGGGACAATACTGTCCAGCTGCACGGAGCCTCAATGAGTATTTCCCACGTACCGTGTAATTTTGGTGGGTTTGTCCTGTTGTTAACTAAAAGTAGAACATTAATCTGCTTTATGTCTTTGTAGGTGAAATAGCATGCCAATTCATAGTCATCAACTTATTATTTCATAAACTTACACACCATTTGATTGTAAAAGGAAACAAACCTCAAACAGTTAAGAAAGATAAAACAAGAACATCAAGAAAAAATTACAGGCATGTTTTAAAACATACTGAAACAGATGAAATGAGACGCTTAATATTAGGATTGTGTGTTTGAGCCCTACATTCGGGTAAAGGTTCCTGCATTTCAGTGGGTTGGACTAGATGACTCTTGGGGTCCCTCCCACCTCTACAAGTCTGTAATTCTGGGACTCCTGCTTCATCTCAATAGGCAGGGAGTTCCAAAGTATAAGGAATAGATAAGATTAAAGTAAGCAAATTTAGAGAGCTGGAATTAAAATCCTAAAGGTTAATAATGAGAGGTTAAAGTGAAGCTTTCAATGGACTTTGATTTCATGACAATGGGTATACTTGGAAACACGGCTATAGAGAAAGGGGACCAGTTCACTTTCAAAGCTATGATATTAGCGAGAAAGGCAATGATAGCTTTAGGTTGGAAAGATAGAGAAAAATGGACAGTAGAGGCATGGAATAGTTATTTGTTTGAACTTATTCAGTCAGACATTGTCACAGTAATGTCACAGGAAACAACGTGGAAGGTCAAGTCCACCACGGTTAGGAACAGATGGAACTCCTGTCTTCAGTGGATAGAAACTACTGGAACAAAAGACATTCGGTGGAAACTAAAGATGCTATGCCCATGGCTGAGGATAATTGCTTGAACCCTTCCAATGGATATGGGGGGGGGGAGAAGGAGATAATATAATGTATGTAAAAATCTCGATTTTTTTTTTTTTAAGTATAAGTGCTACGACACTAAATGATTAAGTTCTTACAAATGCAGAAGGGGTATTATGTGGCACCTGTAGCAGCCACATCTTTGGTGTATGTTTATTATATTTTGTATTTAGTTGTACTGTATGTGTTTAATTACCCCTAGCTCCTCCCCACATTATAAAACCTAGTTTGTCAACTTTATATCTTTGGCCCCTCCAGACTAGGGTGTTGTTGTTTTTCCAGGCGTATTCAGCAACATGCCATTCATGCAACTATAGTGTATTGGTGCTGGATTTATGCTGGGCCATCCACATTAATTTTTCTGCAACACTTGTGCAGAGAGTGCTACCATGGTGGAGCAGCAGGACAAAAAAGCAGGACACACACAAAAAAACTGGGACAAAAAAATAAACGAGAATATTAGTGTTATAAAAAGTTACAGGATTGCAGAAAGATGTTATGGGGCATGCACTGGCTGAAAATGAAGCAGTATGCCTGCCCTGAAACATTTGAAGGTAAAACAGCATTCAACGTAGAATTGTGTGTAACTTCTTGATCTTATCATGAGCACAAATAATAGTGAATAAACAATGAATCCTGGTCAGAGAATGGAATCCAGGAAGAGGGCTATGCAGATGGGATAGAGTCCATCTCTCCCCACCAAATTAAAAGGGATTGCTGTTTGAATTCACAGCTTGAGGGAGCCAAAATTCTCTTCCCAGACAACTGAGGAGCAGGTTTTGTCCCCTTCCTTGTGGTAGATTCCTTTCCTTTCCTTTCCTTTCCTTTCCTTTCCTTTCCTTTCCTTTCCTTTCCTTTCCTTTCCTTTCATACTGTTTTTATTTATTTTAAGAAGATAAATTTTGAGAAAACAATGGCTACAACAGTAAACAACAAGTAACCTGTCCTGATAAAATTACAGACTTTTATCATGCCATATATTAAAGTTTCACTTGATTACTCTAAGAAACCACACCACATTTTTCCATGAGTGCTGGGTGGATTCCTGCCACAGTCAATTTATGTATAAATAAATTGAACAATTTATGTATAAATAAACATTTGCCATGTTATAAAAGGAACATGGATTGTGTTTGCCCTTTGCTGCTCTCACCTGGCACGTTAGTTTCTCAGCCAATGCTATTGACCATACTTTGTTATACCAAGAATCACTGTTCAACCCATTACTGCTTTTCCAACATCTGGCTATCTCCATACGAGCAACAGTCAGTAGAAAGGCTAAGAGGTCATCTTTAGGATAATCATGAACAGACGGGATCCTAAGCACAAGTAGTGCTAGTGCAGGGGGCATTTCAATTGTTTTGCTGTATATCAAGCTTCTTTCTTTGAAGACGGCAATCCTTTGTTTTCTAACACACAAGTAAAGTGCTACAGTTGTGGTGTGAGCTAAACCTGCCCTGCATTCATAGCACAAAAACAGTCTTGCCTCCGCAGGCAGAAATTTCAGAGGTGGCCATGATATGTTTCTGTGCTTCATCACAGACAGACACAGCATAACTGCTTGCCTGTTGAACTTCTGTCATGCAGTAAAGACTTTATTTCAGCAGGTGTTTAAAGTATTTTTTCCTGATTTTATTTTCTTGCATTTTAAACCTTATTGAGCACTGCTTAGAGACTAAAGAGTTAAGCGGTATATAAACAGTTGAAATAAATACAGAAAATGAAAAGATTATAGGCACTTGTTGACTTCCCCATTCAGTAGAATGGGGAAGTCGCCTTAGGCTTTGGAAATGGAAGGTAATCAGCTCTGAAGCATAATATCACATTGAATATCTGAAGCAATGAAGCAGGTTCCAAGCCAAATATTTATTTTACTTTGTGTTGCTCATCTTTTGAGGATTCTGGATATTTTTTTTGCTGTATTTTCCCTTTTGGACCAAATCTGGACACCTAGATAGAACATCCAGTCAGATGGGTGGGGTAGAAGCAATAAAATATTAATTAATTAATTAATTAATTAATTAATTAATTAATTTCAGAATGCTGTGGACAAAGAATACTAGGCTACTTTCTTAATATTTATAGCCCAGCTTTCTTCCAAGGTAGCATACACATGATTCTCCCATTCTTAAATTCAGTTCACATGCCTCATGTTTATATAAGATAGCAATACTTACTGTTGAAATTTGGCCTCTGATTTCATCCTTAGAGACAAAAAAGTACGGTAACATTTTTAGTTGGTTTTCATTGTACTTTTTCAAAGTATGCTAGATTTCACAAATTTGGCTGTATACCTTCATTAGTATGGAAGGCAAAAGTTGTCAAGAGTAACTGATAATATCGGAGGACAGAGGGCTGACTTCCTTGTGGGTGGACTATTAACTTCCCCCATAATCTTTTCTTTTTTTCATTGTGTAACACACATACACAATTATAAACATACATATTAAAAGAAGACGAATGTGTTATAGAAGCTCACGTTTTTCCATACATTAATAGATGTGAAACTTTACAAAATGGTATTTGGCTTCCCACAAGTGCTGACCATAAAGCACCAGGCAACCATTTTGCATTCCTATAGACCAAGGGTGGGAAAACTGTGATCCTCCAGATGTAGGGGGATCCTGTCATCTATTGGCCTATGCAAACTGGGGCTATGAGGAGGGCTACAAATAGGCCTCCTCTGTTAAAGTGCAAGGATTTGGCAGACCAGCTTGTGATGTATATAGGAACTCAGCAAATAAATGTATCGCCACAATCCAGTCATTATTTTAAATATGTAGGATAGACCTGGTATTTGTGTACCAGCATGCATACCTAAATTGAGCCATACGATATGAAGCTAGGAAGGGTGAGATTTCAGAAACCAGCATTGTTGCAGGATGCTTCTGCACATGGGTACATTGATGCACCCACATGTATGGGTTGATGGTATATGCCGGTCAATGTAGCTCACACATTGGAACCTTGACATCACCATGAAAAACGGATGATGTGTCTATCCTCATGGGGACTTTCTAGGCTAGATTGCAGACATAAGCTTTTCCTAATAGGGAGGCTCAACACATGAACTGAAAAGCGAGGCTGCAATGCATAATATGTTGGGAGGTCATCCCACAAGAAAAGTATCGCTCTATTTTATCTGAGGATTTTCTTTACTCATGAAAGAACTGTACACAACTCCATCTCTACCAACCAAAAACCTATCTAAGAATGACCATTCACCCCGGTAGATAGGGAATAGCAGTCAAACTAAATTCCGTGTACATTTGAAATCTGACAAATTTTCAAAATGTGAAATGTTTCTTTCACCACAAATTTCTACATCAGATAAGAGAGTCTGTGTACTGGTCCAGTAAACGCTTCCGCTGCGCAACCAGCAACAGTTCTCTTTGCAGAGCATTAATTAAGTCCAGTGCAGAGATTCTTGTTGCAGTACAAGCTTCAGAGTCTCAGCAGCAAAGAAATAATGACACAGGGAAGCCTGTCTTTCCAAAGACAGGTTTATTACAGAAAGATAACAGAAACACCTCCGGAGCTTTCAGACATTTTTGCTTCACGCCCCACAGGCAGAGAAAACAAACACTCTTTATATACTGAGCAACTTAACAACTTAACGAGCTTGACTACTTAAAGTCACATGACATTGCTAACTTGCCAGCGTCTTAGGTTTCACACCCTAACATCAGATATCCGCATGTGACTAGCAAAGGTAACAAAAAGCTATTCAACAAGCAAAACCACAATTAACCTCTTACCCTTATTTCATACTTAAAGCAGTAGTCTGCATTATCTTTAAAGGCACAGGGAGGGGGTTTCCATTGTACTTTGCACCCCCACGGCTGTTCATGACAATTCCAAGTGATATCTTCTGGTGGGGTAAGTTTTTCTGTAATGAAAGAGCCAGTATTTTACTTGACAGGTGGAGAGCTGTGAAATTTCAAGGGCATCGGAGTGGTGAACTTCCCTGCTTCCAGTTCCTAAGCATTTCAGATTGTGGGTAGGTGTCACTCAGCTTCTAGCCAGGAATTTTGTGGTGAGAGGTCTTGAAGGGGTACAGGGTGTGTGAATGCAGGCAGACAAATACATCTCTGAGGTTTCTTTAATTTTACAAGCATTTTAAAACAAAGGACTAGAGAAGGGGTGAGGGATTTCTGACTCTACAGCCAGCCTAGCCTGTGATCAGGGCAGAGGAGATTTAGAGTCTAATAATATTGGAGGTCCACAACTTCCCCATCCCTGATTTATAAGGTATCTCAAGATATCTAATTTTTTGCACTATGAGTAAACAAACAAACAAACAAACAAACAAACAAACAAACAAACCCCACTCTCTTTCTCTTACCATGATCGAAAGGCCAGAATTGCTGATCCAAAGGCTGAACCAGTGATTCTTCGCTTGATCCATTCACTCTGAGTGTAATATGATTCTCAGGAACTGTTATATTAGGAAAATGGCACCCAACATGTCTTCCAAGTTTATTATTTTTGTACTGGGGGCATTCTGTCTCTTCTCCATCGTTTTCGCTGCATGCCAAAACATTTTGTTAAAAACCCAACCAGGAGCAGCATACTCTAACCATTCCCTTCCCCACCCCCATTTAACAAATGAAAATGAATTACTGATATATCAAGTATAGAAAATACTGGACGTCTTTAGGAACATTCCTGCCAGTATCCCAAGTGCAATTCATTGAGGTAACACGAACTGTGTAAATAACACAGGATAAATTTTCAGCTGATGTCCCATTTCGTCCTGGGGAGAAAAAATAGGAATGGTCAGTGTGTGTGTGTGTGTAGCTCTGAGGCTGCATACCTGCATGGATTAATGTGCTCATCCTATATGTGTTTTATGAGATCAAACTATGCAAAGTGCTTCCTTTTTTAATGTCAAGTAGCTTTTCACCACAGTTTCCACCACCAATGTTTACCCCTAGTGGGGATGTGATTCTCTATTGCTTACCTGCTGTCAGAGACTGGGTTGAGGAGTACAACTCTGATGACGAATGACGGGAACCTACCCCTCCCCCTGCTCATGTCCAGGAACCTGAAACTCCACAGGAGCAGTGGAGTAGTGTTGATTTGGAACAATGATTTGCTGAGAGGCACAGTTCAGAAGACAATAGTTGGGCAGAACTAGGAGGTGAACAGCAAGAAGAATGGGAAGAGAGTGAACTAGATGACTTTCTCTCACTGGAAGTTGTGCAGGCTCTGAGATTAGATAAGGTGACTGCGCAAAAGGCTCAAAGGTTGAGAGATCAGGTGGCTAGGAGGCGAGAGGACGGATGTGACTAGAGGGAAGTGGACAGAATCTTAATTGGGATCACCTGCACTCTGAGAATGATCGCTTGCTCTTTTGCTCCGTACATTAAAAATTTCTGTTACTGGTAAGAGACTACTTTCTCTTTGTACTGCTTAACTACAGCCAAGAGGGGAGGAAGCAGAGTCCCTGAAGTCTGACACCTGCTCATTTCAGCTTCCGTTGAGCCTGTTCATGTAGCTGCTTGTTCATGGTAGTTTCATGGTAGTTTCATTCCTGTTTGCTGCAGTTTCTGGGAACTTCATGATTTATTTTATATCTCATAGTTGTTTTTGTATCTTCTTCAGTGGACACAAATGCTCCCTACTGTAATATGTTATTTGTTTATGGTACCTAACTAATCTTCTTCAAGTATCCATCTGTCCTGAGGTGTATTGTGTGCCTACATATGTGTATTATGTGTGTGTGTGAGAGAGACAGAGAAATCTTCAAGAAAACATGCTTTTTTCATCTCTCCTCACTTTCTATCTTACACCCAAATAAGAACCAACCTAACCCAAAACTAAAATGCCTCATTCACCCACACATTAATGAACTACTTTGGTAATAAATACATTTCCTTCCATTCTGACTTTGCCTGCTCTCCACTGTCACTCAACTGAGCTTCCGCAATTCTAACCTTCCGCAATTCTAACCATATCTATGCTAAAGTAAGTCCCACACAGTTCAATAGAAATGTATACTTACCCTGATTATTCGCAAAAATAATAAAGAAAACAGAGCAGAACACTGTGAGGCAACTCATGTGAGCAAATCCTATATTGGGCACCATACTGATTTTTCGTTTTTTATATAAATACACAGAAATAAATCCTAAAATGAAAAAAAAGGAGGGTTTGCTTTATTTCATTGTTCTGCCACATTTTCATTGGAGTGGTATTCTTTGAAGTTACTCCATTAGGAGAATGGAACATTCCCTCCCTCTCATCTCCCTTTATGTCCACCCTGTGCCCTCCCTAAATCTGATCCAGAGGATTTGAGGGAAACCCAGGAAAGGTTTGAGGGTAACCAGGCAGAGAAGAGTGAGGGGAAATGGAAATCCTTTTGCTAATGGAACAATTTCATTGGTTGCCAGCCTCTGTTTTTTCTAGCTTATATGAGGGGACATGCAATACTGGAGCTTTGGTTTTTTTTTAAAAAAAGTTTCTGTTTCTGTTCTCATTTGTATTTATTCAGTTCTACATATGGCATACCTACACTGTTTTCAGAGAACACACCTTTGAAATACTCCTGACTAACTTGAGGACGCAGGTGGCGCTGTGGGTTAAAGCCTCGGCGCCTAGGACTTGCCGATCGAAAGGTCGGCGGTTCGAATCCCTGCGGCGGGGTGCGCTCCCGCTGCTCGGTCCCAGCGCCTGCCAACCTAGCAGTTCGAAAGCACCTCCGGGTGCAAGTAGATAAATAGGGACCGCTTACCAGCGGGAAGGTAAACGGCGTTTCCGTGTGCGGCTCTGGCTCGCCAGAGCAGCGATGTCACGCTGGCCACGTGATCCGGAAGTGTCTCCGGACAGCGCTGGCCCCTGGCCTCTTAAGTGAGATGGGCGCACAACCCCAGAGTCTGTCAAGACTGGCCCGTACGGGCAGGGGTACCTTTACCTTTACCTAACTTGTAGTCTTCCAGTTGTTGCTGAACTACAACTTGTATCACCCTCAGTCAGCATCCCATTGTCACCCAATATATTGAACTTAATGACAAAGGTTTTCTTTTTAAAAAAAAACACACAAACACCCAACAAAATCACTGCAGGGCATTCTGTATTATGTTAGCATTACCCTCTTCTATAAATCTGTTTTATCAAACACTGACACCTAACAACCAGATGATATAGACATATTCCCAAGTTAAAAATTAAAAATGTATTGATAATTCTCTCTCTTTCTATATCTCTCTGCTTAAAAAATACACAAAGCTTAGGTTTTTGTTTGCAAAAAGTTGCATGGAAAACCCTGCTAAAATTTCAAAACAAACCCCCATAGAATTCTTAAATTTGACATTTTAATATTGCCTGGTAAACAAGGGGAAAAAGCCCGGGTGTACAGATGGGGGGAAATAAAAAAATGGGGAGTGGGGAATGGCAGGTTTCCACCACTCTCCACCCCGCATGTAAGGTTGCAATCATGTATGTAAAGTAAGTATAAGTTGCAGGTCCACTGTATATAGAAATATAGGTTGGTTACCTATATTTTTCCAGCTTTTTGTTTGTCAGTTCTTCTCTGTCTCTAATCTTGATAGCAATCCAGTCCCTTTTTCTTCCAGGTATGAAATTTCCCTACTTGTCCATCTGTTGATCTTTCACCATCAAGTACTGGAACAATGGGTTATGTTTTTGGGAGTAAAAAAAGAATGCCCAATCTGTTAAGCAGTTGTTTTTTAATACAGTTGGCACACAATAATATTTTTGGTCTAGTTCTTTTAGACATCAGTCGCAGACATGTTTGTTTTCACTAAGAATCCTTCCATTCGTCTAAAATACTAGTTTTCTTTCCTAACCCGCAAACCTTTCTAAGTCATAATAAGATTCCTGCTTCTTGGTAGCATTCTTTTGTCTTGGATACCCAAACCACCCTCTTTCCAGATTTTTTGAGAACAACAAAGGGTTTCTCAAGACCTAGAGGTGATGACTGTCACGATGTTGAAAGGATTGGGATAGTAGATATATTCCATTATTCCTGCTGTGCCTTCCCCCACCCCACCCCCCAATAAAAAATGGGTGATGTATTTGTGAAAAGTTATGAATGTGGCCCCTTGTTGTCTGCTGGGTGGGGAGTTGTGCTTACCGTCTCTTCTTACAGGCTCAATAAGATTGTAGTGATGAGAAGCTGTGGCAGTGCAGAGAGAAAGCAAGGATATATATGTTGCTTTCATAAGGAGTGTTGCATCATGAACTTCCTTCTTTCACTTCCAGTTTACAGTAAGTGAATAAGAAAGAACAAAGTAGTGGGATGCTTTCTCTTACTCCTGAAGGCCTTTCTGGTGTCTTCCTTATATTCTTGATACTGCCTGAAGAAGAATTCACCACGTACAGGCCCACTGAACAAATATATCTCCTAGAGAGATCATTGTCAAAAGCTTTTGTTCATAAATGATATGATGATTAAAAACTCCAAACTCAGTGTATGGGCGGGGTTCACCAAGGGTTTCTGGACATAGGAGACCTCCTGGTGTTCTGAGGATCCTTAGGACCTGGAGAAAAGTGTCTGAAGCCTTCACACCCACAGTTTTCTAATTAAAGTAACAGACATGGGGAAATTCAGGAAATTCTCATCATAGGCCATCTCAGTTGTCACAGTTGCCTCACTAAGAACAACCACTTCCTGTCTTTAATGTCAGCCAAAAGTTTCCTTTTGGGGGAGTTCCTATTTTCACATCTTCTTAGCCCAGGAAAGACAATAGCTTGTGGGCTGCAAAGTGTTCTTTTGTTGAATGACAGTTGTCACCATGGCGTTCTGAAGGGGCAAGCAAGTTTCTGTCAATATAGTATACTTCATGAGGGAGAGCTTCAGTTTTCCTCCTGAGGCTGCAATGGATATCCACTGGGAACTCAACCCAGGATATTTCCACTGTTATGCTCAGGAAAATAATATTCTAACCAACAGAAATGATGTATATCATATCTAGACACCATTCCCTTTATTTCCGATATTCAGCCTTTGCTTATGTAGCTGATGCACAAGAGAGAGGTATCAGCAAGCTTGAAGAATTCTAAGATTTGCCGAACTCCAAAAATAGGGGGGATAGATAGATAATAAGATAGAACCCCAACTCACCCAAACAGGCCAATAGTATTTGTACTCAGTGGGTTTCCAATGCCTGGTTAAAAGTCCGTCCTGATGGAGCTGTACACAAACAACTTTGAAGGGTGTTTCATAACTGTGGGGACACCACCGAAAAGCTCCTTTCTCTCATGCTCACCGATCTAATTGATCTTACCAATTGGACTACTAGCCAGACCTCTGAAGCTGCCCTTAAGACACAGAGTGGTTTACTTTGGCACAATAAAATTGCCAACCTGTAGAGAACCTGCAAGTTTTGTTCTGAGTGGCGCATAAAAGCTGGGTGGCAATGGAAAAGGGATGATTTTAACTGGAAGTGTCATTATCCCAATCTGAATAAGCTCCATCTTCCACAGCTGCTATTAACACCCCACAAAAAACCCCATGGGAAGATAAGGAACTCCTGCTTCATGTCTAAAAGGTAAAGGTAAAGGTACCCCTGCCCGTACGGGCCAGTCTTGACAGACTCTGGGGTTGTGCGCCCATCTCACTTAAGAGGCCAGGGGCCAGCGCTGTCCAGAGACACTTCTGGGTCATGTGGCCAGCGTGACATCGCTGCTCTGGCGAGCCAGAGCCGCACACGGAAACGCCGTTTACCTTCCCGCTGGTAAGCGGTCCCTATTTATCTACTTGCACCCGGAGGTGCTTTCGAACTGCTAGGTTGGCAGGCGCTGGGACCGAGCAGCGGGAGCGCACCCCGCCGCAGGGATTCGAACCGCCGACCTTTCAATCGGCAAGCCCTAGGCGCTGAGGCTTTAACCCACAGCGCCACCTGCGTTCCTGCTTCATGTCTACTTTGGTCCTAAGTAGGTACCTAAGTAGGTACTATAAGGTACCACAAAACTGAGCTGTTTTAACAAAATATTCAGTGATTTTCATAATAAACCGTTCCCATAACTATAGGGTTGGATCTAATTAAATCATATTTAAGAGTAGACTCATTAACTAATGAATCCATGGATTTCACTTTGTCTACTCTAAACATGACTTATTTGAATAAAACCCATGCCCAAATTAATGTAACATCAGGTGGCGTGGTACCACACAGTGTTACACAATTGATGGATACACCCCGACTGACCTCTTCCTCTTTTTGGGAAGCAGCAGAAATTATAGGAAACAGTTGTGACTCAAACAGTGGGAAACATTTGGCTCGGGCTGAGGAATATTTCCATCTATCTAATACACTTTTTATTCCACATCAGCTTGTACTTGATAGGGGTTACAAGAAACAAGCAAAATTATAGCAGCAAATCACTAAAACCATTTAGAAAGTAGCATCTGCAGAAAACTAGCATCAGACTAGAAACAAATTTCAGGAGCGTTAGGTAGGAACTTAGCTTCTAAATCTAACTGATTGTGCATGAATAGCAACGGTACAGAACATTGTCGGGGGTTTCGTAGCTGTTCTGTGAAAAGTCAGATTTGGGGTTTTAATGATTTAATAATGTGAAAGGATTTATGAGGCAGTTAAAATAGTGCATTTCACTTGACCAAATGGGAGTGGAATACAATGAAGTCATTTTGAAAAAGTAGCCATGAATTCAGTGGTACAAACTATGTGAAAAACAGTGCATGCCATGCTCATGAAATGCATTTCCAAATTGAATCCACAGTATTACACTGAGAAAGCAAAGGATATAATTTAAGAGGCCTGCCAGAGAAGTGGCTTTTTAAAGGAAGGAAGCAGGCCCATGCTTACAAAAACAGAAAACAGCCCATGAACACGGGCTGGTTTGTTTTCCTAAATCAAGATGCAACATTCATTTATCTCTATATGATAAATGAATGCTGAGAAATTCATTACACACACAGCGGTGGCATATTTTTTTGGCCAACACAAGCCTATCTAGCTCTAGTGAGAGGCAAGGCCTATTTAATTCAGCGGGGCTTTCCCCCAAGTAAGTGGGGTTAGGACTGCTGCATATGTAGTTTTTTGTGTTCTTCTTGGAGCTTTGGATGAAGCCAACCTGGGGGGAAGAAGCTGCTAGACTGACTTCTTGCTCACAAGTAGCCCAATTGGCCCCAGATGGACTGCAGTTGGATGAGGGTGGGGCTGATGAGAAGCTGCAAGCTTCCCAGCTCCTCCTAAAGCAGGCATGGGCAAACTTGGCCCGCCAGATGTTTTGGGACTACAGTTCCCATCCTCCCTGACCGCTGGTCCTGTTAGCTAGGGATGATGGGAGTTGCAGTCCCAAATCATCTGGAGGGCCGTTTGCCTATGCCTGTCCTAAAGGCTTATTTATAAGCCTCAGACAGAGCTGTGGAAGGGAGCAGGGCAAAGGCGGAGCTTTCTTACTGAGAAGAGAAAAGGAACTGGTGAGAAGTGGTTGGCTGGGTTATGAGCAAAGCTCCTCTGGTCTGATGGGAACATAGAGAAGCTCTGATGTTTTAGAGTTGGAGTTCAGTGATTCACTCTGGACAATAACCTAATCTGGAGCATGTTAAGTGGAAAATACTTATTTCTATGCGAGGGAGCTTAGATTATAACCATTGTTAGGAAGAAGCATAGGAGCTCAGAAAGCTGCCTTCTACTGAGTCACACCATTGATTCATTTACATCAGAATTATCTACAATGACTGACAGTGGCATTCTGGGGCTGAAGGCAAGTTTCTCTCCCACCTCAGCCCAGATGTTTTGCATACAGAACAGATGCTCTGCCACTAAGGTTACAGTCCTTGCTGTAGCCAGGGGACCTATTTCCAGATAGGATAAGGGTCTGCCCCTGTTAGCAGTAGGTGTGGCACGAGGATATGATAGTGGAGGGGAGGTTTTGCTAATGCAAACAGATTTTTTTCAGGGTAGTGATGGGACACTGGGTGGGCAATGGAGTGCTGCCATACACAAGGAGCCTCAGAAACAATAAAGGCCTGGTGGGTTGTTTTTTTTTTTTTAAAAAAAAAAAGATGCTGGACAGTTTTATTGTTTCCAGTTTTATACAAGCAAACCACAGAAACCATTCTTTCCAGAGTATTCCTGGCCCACTGGTCCAACAGAAGACTAGGAATGGGGAAGGGTCGCCACTTATGCAGGGGTGTCCTGCCCACGAGGAAGGCTGAAGCAGCCATCTTGGACAGTGGGATCCCATGGGGCAGTGCCCACACAGGGATCCCGCCTGCCCCTACCACCACTGGGGAATGCAGAGCAGTAAAAGAGATCTCCCTGGAAGCCACTGCTGTGCAAGCAAGGTAAGCAAGGCTTCGGCTAGGGACACTTTCCTGTTTTGCCACAGGCAGAGAAATGGGATGGGCTGCCCCTTGCACTTATGCATTGCCTTCAAATTTACTTTTGCTAATACAGTGGTACCTCGGGTTACATACGCTTCAGGTTACATACACTTCAGGTTACAGACTCCGCTAACCCAGAAATAGTGCTTCAGGTTAAGAACTTTGCTTCAGGATGAGAACAGAAATCATGTTCCGGTGGCGTGGTAGCAGCAGGAGGCCCCATTAGCTAAAGTGGTGCTTCAGGTTAAGAACAGTTTCAGGTTAAGTACGAATTAAGTACTTAACCCGAGGTACCACTGTATATATGTACAGGTGCAAATTTAGCTAGTACTTTTATCCAAACGATGGGACGCAGGTGGCGCAGTGGGTTAAACCACAGAGCCTAGGACTTGCCGATCAGAAGTTTGGCAGTTCAAATTCCTGTGACGGGGTGAGCTCCTGTTGCTCGGTCCCTGCTTCTCCCAACCTAGCAGTTCGAAAGCGCATCAAAGTGCAAGTAGATAAATAGGGACCGCTCCGGCAGGAAAGTAAAAGGTGTTTCCGTGCACTGCTCTGGTTCGCCAGAAGCGGCTAAGTCATGCTGGCCACATGACCTGGATGCTGTCTGTGGACAAATGCCGGCTCCCTCTGCCTATAGAGCGAGATGAGCGCGCAACCCCAGAGTCGGTCACGACTGGACCTAATGGTCAGGGGTACCTCTACTTTTACTTTTATCCAAACAACACAACTCACCTTGGGGTGCGGATAGCCAGGTGGCCTGCATGCCTGCTTTGCCTATTGGTCTTTAAAGTGGACTTGAACCAGACAGTGCTTTAAAAAGAGGGCTCTTTCAAATAGAGGTCATTTGAGAGTCCTTCAGACAGAGAGTCCTTCTTCTCCAATCATGGACTGTCCTACAGCCCAACTGTTCTTGAATCTTTGCTAGGGTCAAGAACTGAATCTAAAATAAGCCACTGCACAGGCTGTGGACATAGGGGATGACACATCCAACAAGAATGAAAAAGTGGGGCAAGAGAGAAGATGAATTTGCATGCAAAGCAAGAGGAGGGTGTAACTTTGTATGGAAGCTTGCTTCATTTTTGTTCTGAGAGGAACTCGTCATGAGAAAGAGGCTTCTTTCCTCCTTTCACAGAATAGTGTCTTTCTTCATATCCTGGTCTAATTACAGAAAACCTGGTTCTGAGTACAAAACTAATTGAATGGCCACTGTTTCATTTCCTGTTTTTATCTTTCTAAGAAGCTGAATTTCCATGTAATTTGTATCTATAGCTTTGCATTTCAAGGCTGTATTTCCATCCAGCTGGTAATCTGCTTTCTACTTGGCTTAATCTCAATATTCTCACCTTGTACACAGAAAGCAAATTAGCAGTAGAACAGAAGGTAAATGTGGCCCCAAACCGATAAAACTATTCTTTGGAGCTATTCATATACACGTGCCCACTTCATTATAAATACATTAATTCAGAATGAATGCAATAGGTGCTGATATAGTTATGGATGTGCAATTCTATCACTTCTCGTCTTCACAGTTGTTTCGGGCTTTTTTCTGTGTGCCTTAAGAGGCTTATTAACCCAACCCCTTATTAAACTCCTCTTACTAACCTCCACAATGCTTTTTAAAGTATTACAAAAAAAAAACCTTCATGTTGCGTGTTCTGCTATGTGTAGAATCAAACCCTAAAAGCAGCTCCAGGAGTTTGATAATGCTAAAACAGCCATGTATCTATGAAGCTGCAATACAGTTTCGTATTAACTGGTGAGACTTTCAACATTCACCACAAGATGGTGCAACTGTTCTCTCCAATAGGTTTTCATGCCCAAGTGCCATTCAAGTACCAGAATATGAGAATACAACCCCCCACTTTTTAAAACCCAACTAAACTAAACTAAAACAATAAATAAAAACACACCCCATTGTTTATAAAGAAACACCTATAAAAACACTTAACTAGTTTGTTTTTTCTCTCCATTGTTTATTTTCTCTCTCCCACTGCTGCCCCCTCCTAGAAACATGGCATTTTAAATTTCACTACAATAATCCCATTGCAACAAATTACATTTCTTACTGACACCAATCAACTCAATTCTCAGTATGGAAATTACTTACTAATAAGAATAAAAATACACATGGATGATTGAGTAAATGTAGTGCAGGAATTATAATCTCGAAATCTCTAGTTCAAATCACATGCTTGCTCCAAAACCACATTCGTAGAAGTTAGCCTTAGGCAAATCCCTGGGTATATAAATTAAAGGTGGGCTGAAAGTTTGAACTTTCCGATAATTTGGGGAGTGGCTTGGGAACTGTGAAGAAGGGAATCTACCTACCCCCTTTCACTTTTTTCATCCTTCTGCAACTTGGAGCAGTGACAACAAAACCCTTATTGATGGAAGACTCAGAGGGAATTCCAGTCATTAAGGCAGGACAATAATTCAACATCAACTTCATTGACTTCAACATCAACTTCATTGGACTGGTCATGTTGTGCGGATGCCTGATTATCATCTTCCAAAGCAACAATACTATTCCGAATTTAAAAATTGAAAGCATAATGCTGGTGGTCAACAAAAGAGGTTTAACACTCTCTCAAGGCAAATCTAAAAAATAATGTAGTTTAAACACTAACAACTGGGGAATGCTGGCCTGCGAGTGCTCCAATTGGAGAACAGGCTTTACCAAAGGTGTCATGGGCTTTGAAGACACCCATGACGAAAGGGAGAAATGTGCTAAGAGGAAGGCACTCTTGGAAAACCCACACCATGATCAACTCCTGCCCAGAAACCTAAGTCCCCACTGTGGAAGGACGTGTGGATCCAGAACCAGCCTCCACAGTCACTTATGGACTCTGTTAAAACCTTTTTCATGGAAGACACTCTTACTAGGCTACAAGTGATCGCCAAAGAAGAAGAAGACAATAATTATTGTTTATATCCAGGAGAGAAAGAGAACAAACTCAGGAAACAACTAAGGCCTGTGCCATCTAGTGAATAAACTATGTAATTAATGACACCCCAATCAGCATCATCACATGTTGTGAGCAAGAGAGGCAGATGCTGGCAGCCCAGTTTGTATGGCAATGCTGTGGAAGTCAGGTGGTGTGTGCACTGACTTTCCTCCAGAACTGTCACCCAGCTGAGCTTCACTTGAGAACAGGGCTGGCTCCAAGTTTGAGAGGAAGGGCTGGTCAAAATGTATTCTGGTATCACCTGCCTCAGGTAGCCTTGGCATATTTAGCTGCAGTGGCATTGCTCTGGCACTGTACCTATCAATTCTTTGAGTCTAGCATCATTTTATTTATACCCCACCCATCTGGTTGGGTTGCCCAAGCTACTCTGGGCAGCTTCCAACACAAATAAAAGCATAACATCAAACATAACATCAAACTTCCAAATACAGGACTGCCTTCAGATGTCTTCTAAAAGTTGTGTAGTTCTTTATCTCCTTGACATCTGAAGGGAGGGCATTCCACAGGGTGGGTGCCACTGCCAAGAAGGCCCTCTGCCTGCTTCCCTGTAACTTCATTTCTCACAGTGAGGAAACCGCTAGAAGGCCCTCAGAGGTGGACCTCAGTGTCTGGGCTGAACGGTGGAGGTGGAGATGCTCCTTCAGATATATACTGCCAAGGCTGTTTAGAGCTTTAAAGGTCAGCACCAGCACTTTGAATTGTGCTCAGAAACATATACAACGTCTTGGAGCTCTTAGAGCTGGGGCCATGGTAGGAAATTAAAGAGGCAGCTGCATCCAGCTCCCAGGAGTGCCTGGTCAGAAAACACAATAAGGAGGCCCTGGAGTGTGCTGTGCTACAGCACTGGGACCTTGGCTCCTGTCCAAAGTGCTGGTGCTTGTTCTGTTTGGAAATAGCAGCACACACTGGTCGCTGCTTTAACACTGGGTTCTGAGAATGTTTAAATGGAACATCTCCTTAGGAAGTTTGCAAGATGTTTCATGAGCCAAAGTACTTTCAGATGTGCAGTATTCAGGGTGGCAAAAGTCCCAGAGTGATTAGATAGATAGATATGTACACACAGAGAGAGACACTGGCAGGATTGTTCATGAAACAAATCTAATTATTCTGTGATGGTCATGTGTGCCATATAGTTAAAAAGTTTCAGTTGTGTGTGAGGGGAGGTAATCTGTACTGCCTCCATTTTGGCTGAAGCCTCCTGAAATCTTAATGATTTATATCTGGAAAAAGGAAAAAGCTGAACTGAATGCCATTGGAAAATGAAGGAAAATAGAAACATGGGGGGGCATTGATTTTACATCTGCAGGACATTCAAATGCACTGCTGCAATTTCTCTTAAAGGAGTAACAGATACAGATTTGTGCCTTGTGGAATCCCTTGAACATTGCCATCAGATAAATTTCATTGGCCTAGATAGCCAAAACTTATTTTTTACTTATCAACAATCTTTTGTGCTTGCTTACTGAGAAGGATATATTTGGCCAGTCTCATGCTAATGTGAACCAATCCCTCTACCCCCACCCCCACATTTCCAGATAGGCTTCATTAAGCTGGTGCGTTATGAATTGCTTATTTAAGGAGAGGAGTGGTGCCAAACTACCACAAAAACATTATTTTGCTGGTGTGGGAGGGAAAGAGGAAGGTAAAGCTTTCTGGATAACTTGTGCCTGTGGGTCTAGCTTCTCTGGTTCGGGAAAAGAAAACCCTGACCACCTTATGTCTAGACAGGCCAAGGGAGGAAGAGAAAGAAAATGTATGTGAGAGAGTATGAATATGGAGAAAGTAAGGGGGGGGGGGAATCCTGGGCCATTTGTAATGGAGAAGCTGGCATACGAAAGTCCATGTCTTCGGATGCATGAAGCATTATCCTGATGTGTAGGTACATGTAAACCTGGCTGGGTAGAATTATGAAACAGTAAGGTGAGAAAAATACAGACAGTGTCATGATGACTATTTACAATGGCCATTCTAAAAGAAAAAAGTAGAGAGATGGAACAGCATCTTGACCTGTGTAGTTGAGAGTGTGTGGGTGATCAAAAAGGCCAGAGAGCAGCACAGCTTCAAGTTTGCCCTTTTCAAAACCTGTGCCTTGTTATTTGTTAGAAATAAAGGCAAAGCCTCTCCTCCTTCCAGAGGGGAGGAGTTGTGAACGGGAGCCTTTTCCCACGTTGGCAGGGGGCATTCTGGCCCCTGCTCAGCTGCCCTGGCTGCTGTGCCATGCCCCCTCGCAGCCAGCCAATCAGGCGGAGGCTTGGGGGTGGGGTTTAGCCACTCAAATGCAGCCCCTGCAGCGCTTCCCTTTCACTGCGCTGCTAGTTTTCGTTGGAATTATAAGAAATCAATAGGATCATTTTAAGAATGGAAATCATTTATAGAGTATATTCAGAATTATTGTAAACACATTAAGAGTTTAGCAGGCTTAATATAAAAACGTGCAGTAGTAGAATAAAATGTAAATGGAACATAGGGGATAAATATTAAATTGGTTTAATGTGGAAATGCACTAAAATATGATGAAAAAGGAACTACAGAAAGAGGAGGAGGGAAGTCATATATATACAGTATATGATACATTGTTTGATTTTTTAAGTTTTTCTTTTTTTGAATATTTGTATGTTGTAAAATTAATTATATAAATAAAATTATATATATATAAAGAGAAACATGAACCCTGGGTAAGTGCCTGGAATCCCTGGAAGCTCACAATACTCAGAGATCACTCCCAAGTGATTAAAATATTTATACTGCACCACAGTCTAAAGAATACTGTAGATCTCTCTGCAAGCATGATTATCATTATCTGATGAGGAAAGCCTCTTAACAAGCCAATGTTGCATTGACCGTCGCGTGACGGTGTGGTTTTATGGATGAAAATATCTGCAGATGACAGCTGACTGTTACAAAGCTGAGTCTGGCAATTGACGTGAATTTCCTTTTAAAATACCTGTTTCGAAAGCTTAGATAATTTGTAGGTGTGCGGAAGCTAATCCACTTCATTTGATTCAAATGGGCTTGAAACAGGCAGGGGAATCCAGTGCATGATCTACCATGCTTGATCCACACATGGCATGGGAAATTCTGTATGAAAAACCCAATGGAAGGAGATGGGGTACTCCTAAACAATATTATGAAGCTTTTTCGTTAAACCTCTTTTACGTTGATGAAGGTACGAAAACACTGGGTAGCCCTGGAGGAGAAAATGTTAGGCCAAGGGCCCTTTGTGGACACTGCCTTTCAACAGGGCTGGCCCAAGACATTTTGACAGCTGAGGCAAACAACAAATTGGCATCCCTCCCCTCCAGGAAAGAGGAAGTGAACACACATTCTTTATGACAGTACAAAAACCCGCAAAAACAATTTTGAAAGGAAAGGTTTCCTGTGGATCCTGCTGCCTGAGGCAGGTCACCTCACCTTGGTTCACGGGTGGGCTGGCCCTGCCTTTCAAAAAGGCATAACTCATTTACTTTGTGCGCTTTCTTGAAATGGAAAAATTGTAGTCTTGCATTTTGCCAGTCTGTTCACCTCTAACACGGTTACATTGTCACCCTGCTCTTTTTTGAGCCCACATTGAGGAAAGTTCTGGCAAAGGATAGATAAAGGAAATTTTAAGGTATGCAATTTTCCAAATAAATAATACACCTGTTACACCCTGGTCGAATTAACTTGCATTATGTCAAATATGGCCCCTGATAGGTACTATGGACAGCCACAGCCACACCAACTATTTGATTTGGGTCGACTGGGTTAAAGGAAAATAGTGTCATATAAAGAATAGTTCAACCTGTCCCTTTTCCAAATCATTGAGGGAAACATCAGATACATTTTGTTTGCATAACTCTTGATCTCTTTATTGGTAGCTGCTTGGTTATCCATTGTACAGAAACTGAAAACTTTATATGATACAGATCTTCCATTATGGTACAAAAACATATGAAATATATTTCTGAAAGAATCACAAATTTACTTGCGAGCTCTATGGCATACTGTTAAACCTGATACATTTCACGATGGAACTCTGACATAAGTTAATGAACACCACTTGCAGCAAGAAATCTCAGTGATTTATTATTAATAAATTTGTATGCCACCCTCTATCTTCAGGTCTCAGGTTTCCATAGAAGTTTTAAACTCTTGACTTTTTTTTAAAAAAAATAATATTTATTGAAAGTTTCCAAATATGACAGAAAAAAAAGAAAAAGAAAAAACAAAACATTCATTTTACCTTCTTTTCATTAACATCCTTCCAGGACTTCCCCACCCCACCCCCTCTTGTATTCCAGTTCCTTCAAATAAATTCAGCAAGTTCTTACCCCAAATTTTAAACTTATTATCATTAACCCAAAGTTAAGGACATTTTTTTTTAACCCCTAAAATCAACTCCTTTTCCCTTCCACGAGTTCCCCTCTTTAGTATACAGAACAGAATAAAATAAAAAATAAAAAACAATATATGATTTTACACCCTTTGGATTCCAAATTTCCCTCCCCCCTTTCCCGGTTACGTTCCCCAATGTCCATCAAAGTCTGCTGTCGTCCTGGAGATCCCACGTCTAGGCCCAAATCCCTCACAGCTGCACTTTGCCGTCTTTTTGATAGTCTTTGCCTTCTTTTTAATTGTCTTTAATTTCGAACGTCCAATCTTGGAAGAACTCTGTCTCGAAGAGGTCCATTTTTTCCATCCAGATCTCTATATTTAGGAGTAAAACTCCAATTTTATTTCTTTAAGCCTTTTCACTCTGGATGTCCCAAATGTTCCCACTTCCAGCTTTGTCCAATTCTTGTTATTCTCTTTCCTCACTTTCCTCTGGTTTCACTGCAAAAATGTTCTAATTCCAAAAGCTTCTAATTCCTCTACAGAGGCTTTGTTATTCAGGAACAAAACCTTACGTCAAGTACCTTCCATTCTTCAATAGATAAATCTATTGTCTCCTTTAGTGTAGAGACCTCTGTAGACAAAATAGTGTTCCATTTCTGCAGCTTTCCCAGGAGATAAGAAGTCCTATTCAATTCCATGCATACAGCAATACTTGTAGTGTCCCAAAGCCCCTCTAGAGGGATTGTGGTAACTCAGTTTCCTTCCAGATCACACCCAACAGTCAAAGTAACTTGTTATCCCTTGTTTTTAACAAATTATATCCAAATTGTAACAAATGTAACCGGCAAAGTCCTCGTAACAAAGATCTCTTTTTATTCTTCAACTTTCACAGTTCTTTTGACAGCTGTCAAAGCTTCTATTTCTCCTCGCCAGGTGCTCTCACGAATCGCTCCCGGTTCCCGGGGGGGGGGGTTACGTTTAGCTCACACGTTCCACTTTTCTCCTCCAGCACAGTCTTATAATTTTCCATCGTGAAATTAAAAACTTTTATCAATATAAAATAGCTCTCGATCTTAGTTGTCAAATCCTTTGCTTTAAATCCTCTACAACAGGGGGGAGACAGACTTCCTTTTTGCACCTCCCCCGCTCGTTCCGAATTTAAAAAAAAAAATTCCCCCTCCTTTTAAATCCGATTTTCCCAATTACTCACGGGTTATTCTTTTTAGTCCAAATTTTCAATGGAAGAAGTCAGCGCTCTCCATCGAATGGCATGCGGCTTTGCTCGGCAGGGGAAGCGGAGGACTCATAGCACCACACCACCCCCCGTCCCCCGCTCCGTAGCCTTTAAAAAGGCTCCTTCGCGGGTCGGGGGGCGCAAACGGTGCCCGCCGAGTTACCATGTCCATGGGTTTCAGCGCCCATGGTTTTTGAGGGTCCCCGCGTCGCCGGCGCGGTAGGACCCAGCCCCTGCCGGGCAGGCTCCCTCCGGAGCTCGGAGGGAGTCCGCCATTCGGCGATGGCGCCAACCCGGAAGTTCCCTAAACTCTTGACTTTGAATGACTATGGTAAATATTTTGTTGATGTAATCCATCTTTTAGCATTGTTTTTGAGTTTTTAACCTTCTTCACAGGTGTATGTATTCTTTCCTGGTTTCTTTCTGCATCCTGAAAATCCAATGACAATTGTTACAAAACATCAAGTTCTGTTACAAAATAGCAAGGGGGAATGCTCTCATATAAGTAAAGTAACGGTTGCAGCCTTCACCTATTGGAAAGTGAAAGCTCTAAACTTTGTACCCTAGAATAATCCCATTGGAGTTAAAGGGGACTGTCCATTTGAAATTTTCTGACTCCAAACAGTAGGATCAACAAAATGACTCACCCTCTGGTTTAAAATCACACTGCTCAGATAAAGAAAGCTTTGACTAACTGGGAGCAGATTTTGTGTGACCAAACTAAATTCCTTTGACTAGTTAAACAATCTATAGCCTTTTAAACTGTCTTTGTTACTATGTTACATATTTTTATGTTTATATATTTTATATTTTATATTTTTATATCACCCAGTGACCCTTGACTGAAGGGTGGTATCGAAATTTAATAAATATTTGTGTGTGTGTGTGAACTGCTTTAAGGTTTTATTTACAAGCAAGCAGTTTACATTTTCCATGAAATAAATATAGAATAAGTAAGTAGACTCAACTGGCATCAAGTTGTCAGGAACTGGAAAGAGGAGGAATGGTGGAGACCGCCTCTCCCTCCTCCTGAACCTTCCAGAGAAGAGGAAGACAGTATAGATTTACACCAGTGGTTTGCGGAAGGTAACGGCTCAAAAGCAGATGAGTGGCAAAGTTGGGAAATAATGGAAGAGGAGGAGGAGGAGGAGGAGGAGGAGGCAGAGCCAGAACAGCTGGCTGACACTTTATTACTAGAAAGCATTCCAGACACTCCTTCCCCAGAAGCTGGTGAATATTGAAAGTAGGAGAGCAAAGGGCTTGGAGGCAAATGGCCCTAAGCAGCCACCGTAGGGTGGGTGCTGCTGATGATTGAGGAGAGAAGGGGGGGGTGGAGATTACTCGGAGCAACGCCATTACTCTAATAGGCTGCATTTCTAAGCCTCTCTCTGTGAATATTGAATAAAAGACATTGGTAAGAACTTTCCTTGCCTATCTATTCCTGGCAGCCTACTGTGGGGGGATCGGATTCCCTGATGCCTGACACAGGTTTCCGTAAGTCTTGGAAGCTGGAAGAATAAGCTGTTTTTGTTTATTAAAGAATGATTTTTTAAAAAAACAACAACCACAAAACGTATATATTTCTGAATACCAAGGATGTTGTTTAATGTGCAAAAACCCATTTTTGATTGCCTTGTTTCCCAGACTGATGGAGGCACTTCTCAAACCTGAGTTAGCCACTTAGGCAGAATAATAGAGATCAAGCCAAAGGAAGAAGTACTTGGAGAGAAAAAAACTGTAACATTACCAAACTTAATTAGTTCACTCCAGTCACTCCATTCTTCTCCAACAGTGCAATACTGTCCAGCTGCACGAAGCTTCAAGATGTATTCTTTATCCTTTGGAAACAAGTAGTAGGTTTTCCCTGTTTTTTCCTAAAAGCAGGATATTGATCTGATTTATTCCTTTGTAGGTGAAGTGACATTCAACAATTTGATTTTTTAAAACAGTATTAGTGGCGCCCACCCAATTCCACCGTGTAATGTAAAGACGGCTATTTCTCTTGTGCAAAAGCATTCAACAAGCTGCTTCCTTAATTCACTCACTAGGAAAATACTTTCCCCTTGGAAAATCACCATAGCTGCCTTTTAAGTAAATATGCTCAGGGGCAGGATATTAATAATTCTTCAGTTTCACAACTACTATTAAGAGATTAGAAGTCGAAAAGTCACAATATGATTGTCTTAGGGGCAAGGGAGAGGAGAACTGTGGTCCTTCCTAGATTTACTTGAGTATGCATAGCCAATTCAAACTATGGTCCACATCCTTACTTCTATGATTCTCCAAAGCCTTCTTGCGGGGAGGGGGTTTGCCATGAATTTTTTATTGAAATGTTTCATTATACCATACATTAAAAAGCAAACTAATCTGAATAAAAAGAAAAAAGGGAAATGAAATAGAAATAGAAATAATAGAAATAGAAATAGAAATAATAGAAATAGAAATAATAGAAATAGAAAAAGAAATAGTAATAATAGAAAAAGAAATAGAAATAATAGAAATAGAAATGGGTGGAGGATACAAAGGCCTCTCTCAAAAGCATATCTTAACCTTTGTCTCACACAGAAGGGGGTGGACCCTCCCAGCTCTTACCTGGGAGATTCCCTCTATATGTTCCTAGTCTCCCACCCTGGAAGATTTCCCCTTCTCTGCCTCTTTCACCAGCCATCTATCATTAACCCAGATTAGGTAAAGGTAAAGGGACCCCTGACCATTAGGTCCAGTCCTGACCGACTCTGGGGTTGTGGTGCTCATCTCGTTTATTGGCCGAGGGAGCCGGCGTACAGCTTCCGGGTCATGTGGCCGGCATGACTAAGCCGCTTCTGGCGAACCAGAGCAGCACATGGAAATACCATTTACCTTCCCACCGGAGTGGTACCTATTTATCTACTTGCACTTTGATGTGCTTTTGAACTGCTAGGTTGGCAGGAGCAGGGACTGAGCAACGGGAGCTCACCCTGTCATGGGGATTTGAACTGCTGACCTTCTGATTGGCAAGTCCTAGGCTCTGTGGTTTAACCCGTGTCCCTTTAACCCAGATTAGAAGACATCAAAAAGCAAAGTAGATTAAACAAAACAAAACAAACAGGGGGACACCTAGATAGAACTTCAAGACTGGCCCTATTTCAGAATGTTGTGATCAAATTTTACTATACCGCCCATTTATACCCCATTTTTCTTCCAATATGTAACCCTTGGCAGCCTACACGTGGCTGTCTCATTCCTAAATTCATTCCCCCATGTGTAAGTGTTTATATAAAATAACAATACTTACTGTTATAATTCCATTTCTCAGTTCATCCTTAAGGGAAAAAGGTAACATTTTTAGTTGGCACTGGTGTCAAATTTTCTTTGTGCTATTTTCAAATTATGCTTGATTTCACAAATTCAGCTGGGTACTTTAATCAGCAAGGAAGGCAAAAGTTGTCAACAGCAATTGATTACATGTGTCTGTGACTTACTTGTTGGTAGATAGTTTAACTTTCCTCCCAATCTTTTCTTTGCTCCACTGTTTGATATGACAAACAGGATTGGCTTGGGGCATTTTGCTGATGGTAATTCTACACTGCAGGTCCTGGGCCAGATAGACCCTTTTCTCAGCCCATCCATCTTGTTGAATCTTGTTGATTCCTCATGTGCCTCACCAATCCCAGAGTAGCAGTACTGGGTCCTCTGCAACACCTTTCCCCTCTTCGGCTCTCTGTAGAACTTTCCTCATCCTGTGAATCATTGCAAGTTGCTTCTATCCACCCACATTTTGTCATAGCCTTTCTAACATGGAAGTTGAACAAATCTGAATCTCATTCTGTTTATTTCAAGAATTGTCATTGATTCCAGCAGATATGGATGGTTCTAAAACTGAATTGTATATACATTTGAAAGCTGGACATATTTCAAAATGTGAAATGGTCCGTTCCCCCCTTTGGGTTTCTACACGAGATATGCACATGGGACAAGCAAAGATGACCAAAAACAATTCAACAAAGAGAACCACAATGGCCTCTTACCTTTATCTGGTACTTAAAACAGTAATCTGCATTTGTAGTAGCAGTTGGAGGGGGTTTCCATTCTACTTTACAATACAACAGCAGTTCACGACAATTCACAGTGATACATTGCGGTGGGGCAAGTTTTTCTGGAATGAAATAACCCATCTTTTACTTGACAGTAGGAGAGGTGTGAAATTACAAGGGCATTAGAGTGGTGAGTCTTTCATCCCTCTCTTAAATATTTCATATTCACATATGCTATGGGTGAGTGTGGCCAGGTTTATAGCCAGGAATGTTATGGTGCAAGGTCATGCAAGGGTACAGGGTGTGGGTGGGTGTATCTGCCACTGAAAAGCTGTGATGTAGAAGCAGTCAGATATGTTTTTGAGGTTGTTTAATGATAATTTTACAAGCATTTTAAATTAAAGGCCTATTGCAGGGTTGCACGACATCTGACTATCCAGATGTGGCTGGACTCCCAGCAGCCCCAGCCAACCTAACTTGTGATCAGTGGCGATGGGAGTCAGAATCTAATATTGAGGCCACATGTTCCCATCCCAGATTTATAGCTATATCAAGATTTCTAGTACTGCTGGCAGAAAAAAGTAAACCAATATACTCCACCCTCTCTCACCATAATCGAAAGGCCAGGCTTGGTGATCCAAAGTCTGAATTGGTGATTCTTTGCTTGAGCCAGTCACCTGGAGGGTAATATGATTCTCAGGAACTTTCATATTAGGAAAATGGCACCCAACATGTCTTCCAAGTTCATTATTTTTGTATTGGGGACATTCAATGCTTTCTCCATCTTTTCGCTGCATGCAAAAATATTTTGTTAAAAACCCAACCAGGAGTAGCATACTCTAGCCATTCCCTTCCCCACCCCCATTTAACAAATGAAAATGAATTACAAATATATCAAGTTTAGAAAATACTGGACGTCATTAGGAGCATTCCTGCCCGCTTCCCAAGTGCAATCCATTGAGGTAACATGAACAGTGTAAATGACACAGGATAAATTTTCAGCTGATGTCCCTTCTGGTCCTGGGGAGAAAAATTAGGAAAGATCATGTTTAGTAACATGCATTGAAGTGCTCAGAGTACTTTTATCATCATCTCATATATGTGTCATCCATGTTTATGAGTTTGGTTCTGAGTCTGAGTAGCTGCATGCAGGGGTGAAGGAAGGGGGGGTGCGGGTAGGTGCGATCCGCCCAGGTGTCCCCACTGAGGGGGGTGACAAAATGCTGGGTGGCATTCACTGCAGGGCCTACAGCACGCCCAAGCCACGCGTCTCTCCTGGGACACCCGCAGGCTCCGCTCTGCCCCAAACGGTCTGCCCACCGCCTCCCCCTCAACTGTATGACAGCTAAGTGGGAGGAGGCAGGCAGACTCCTTGGAGGCCCCGCGGAGCGTCCTGCCCCGGCTGGCCCCGCCTCTGGGCACAGGGCACACGCGCCGCCCCAGGTGCCTGATCGGCTTGCTCCGCTGCTGCCTGCATGGGTTCTTCTGAGAAGAGGTAATGTAAGGTTACCAGACATCCCCGTTTCCTGAGGACAGTCCCAGTATTTGCAAATCAGTCCCCATACAAAATCCATTGAAGTTGAAAAGTGTCCCCAGATTCATTGAAAAAAATCTGGTAACCTTAAGTTAATATGCTCATCCTATAAGTTTGAATGAGGTTAGACTAAACATGAAGAAGAACTTTTTGATGGCAAGAGCTGTTGGACCATAGAATGGATTACCTTGGAAGGTAGAATCATAGAATCATAGAATCATAGAGTTGGAAGAGACCACAAGGGCCATCGAGTCCAACCCCCTGCCAAGCAGGAAACACCATCAGAGCACTCCTGACATATGGTTGTCAAGCCTCTGCTTAAAGACCTCCAAAGAAGGAGACTCCACCACACTCCTTGGCAGCAAATTCCACTGTCGAACAGCTCTAACTGTCAGGAAGTTCTTCCTAATGTTTAGGTGGAATCTTTTTTCTTGTAGTTTGGAACCATTGCTCCGTGTCCGCTTCTCTGGAGCAGCAGAAAACAACCTTTCTCCCTCCTCTATGTGACATCCTTTTATATATTTGAACATGGCTATCATATCACCCCTTAACCTCCTCTTCTCCAGGCTAAACATGCCCAGCTCCCTTAGCCGTTCCTCATAAGGCATCGTTTCCAGGCCTTTGACCATTTTGGTTGCCCTCCTCTGGACACATTCCAGTTTGTCAGTGTCCTTCTTGAACTGTGGTGCCCAGAACTGGACACAGTGCTCCAGGTGAGGTCTGACCAGAGCAGAATACAGTGGCACTATTACTTCCCTTGATCTAGATGCAATACTCCTATTGATGCAGCCCAGAATTGCATTGGCTTTTTTAGCTGCCGCGTCACACTGTTGGCTCATGTCAAGTTTGTGGTCAACCAAGACTCCTAGATCCTTTTCACATGTACTGCTCTCAAGCTAGGTGTCACCCATCTTGTATTTGTGTCTCTCATTTTTTTTGCCCAAGTGCAATACTTTACATTTCTCCCTATTAAAATTCATCTTGTTTGTTTTGGCCCAGTTCTCTAATCTGTCAAGGTCGTTTTGAAGTGTGATCCTGTCCTCTGGGGTGTTAGCCACCCCTCCCAGTTTGGTGTCATCTGCAAATTTGATCAGGATGCCCTTGAGTCCATCATCCAAGTCGTTGATAAAGATGTTGAATAAGACCGGGCCCAAGGCAGAACCCTGTGGCACCCCACTAGTCACTCTTCTCCAGGATGAAGAGGAACCATTGATGTGCACCCTTTGGGTTCGGTCAGTCAGCCAGTTACAAATCCACTGAGTGGTAGCATAGTCAAGTCCGCAATTTACCAGCTTCTTTACAAGAATATCATGGGGCACCTTGTCAAATGCCTTGCTGAAATCAAGGTAGGCTACATCCACTGCGTTCCCTTCATCTACCAGGCTTGTAATTCTGTCAAAAAACGAGATCAGGTTAGTCTGACACGACTTATTTTTCAGAAATCCATGCTGACTATTGGTGATCACAGTATTCCTTTCTAGGTGCTCACAAACTGTTTGCTTAATGATCTGCTCCAGAATCTTCCCTGGTATTGATGTCAGACTGACTGGGCGGTAATTATTTGGGTCCTCTCTTTTCCCCTTTTTGAAAATAGGGACAACATTTGCCCTCCTCCAGTCTGCCGGGACTTCACCTGTTCTCCAGGAATTCTCAAAGATGACTGCCAGTGGTTCTGAGATCACATCTGCCAGTTCTTTTAATACTCTTGGATGCAGTTCATCTGGCCCTGGAGACTTGAATACATCTAAACTAGTCAAATATTCTTGTACTATCTCCTTAGTTATTCTGGGCTGTGTTTCCTCTGCTGAATCATTTGCTCCAAATTCTTCAGGTCGGGCATTGTTTTCTTTATCGGAGAAGACTGAGGCAAAGAAGGCATTGAGGAGTTCAGCCCCTTCTGTGTCCCCTGTTTGCATTTCACCATCTTCTCCTCTGAGTGACCCCATTGTTTCTTTGTTCTTCCTTTTGCTACGAACATACCCATAAAAGCCTTTTTTGTTTCTTTTAACCTCTCTAGCAAGCCTGAGTTCATTCTGTGCTTTAGCTTTTCTGACTTTGTGTCTACACGTGCTGGCTATTTGTTTGAAGTCCTCTTTGGTGGTTTTCCCCCTTTTCCATTTTTTGTACACATCCTTTTTTAATCTTAACTCAGTTAAAAGTTCTTTAGATAGCCAACCTAGCTTCTTTAGGCACCTTCCATGTTTCCGTCTCATTGGTATTGCCTGAAGTCGTGCGTTTACTATCTCCCTCTTAACAAACTCCCAGCCATCATGAACTCCCTTTCCTTTTAGTATTACTGTCCATGGGATCTCACCCAGCACTTCCCTAAGTTTTATGAAGTCGGCTTTCTTAAAGTCAAGAAATTGAGTCCTAGTATGCTTGGCTGCTCCTTTCTGCTGTATAGTAAACTTCAGAAGAGCATGATCACTCGCGCCTAATGATCCTTCCACTTCTACCCCACTAACCAGGTCATCAACATTGGTTAGGACCAGATCTAAAATGGCTGTTCCTCTTGTTGCTTCTCCCACTTTCTGGACAATGAAGTTGTCTGCAAGGACAGTGAGGAATCTGTTTGACCTTTTGCTCTTGGCTGAGTTTGACATCCAGCAAATATCCGGGTAATTGAAGTCCCCCATTACTACTATCTCCCTTCCTTTTGCATGCTTGGCCATCTGTTCCAGGAAGGCATCATCTATGTCCTCCGTCTGGCTTGGAGATCTATAGTAAACTCCCACAATGAGGTCCCTGTTATTCATCTCTCCCTTAATTTTGACCCAAATGCTCTCACTTTGGCTTTGAGGTTCTAAATCTTGGATCTCTTCACAGGTATACACATCCCTGACATATAACGCCACTCCTCCTCCTTTCTTGTCTGGTCTGTTTCTCTGAAATAGATTGTAACCCTCCATTATTACATTCCAGTCGTGGGACTTATCCCACCAGGTTTCAGTGATGCCTATTATGTCATATTTAGTTTGCTGTACCAAGAGCTCAAGCTCATCTTGTTTATTACCCATGCTTTGCGCATTAGTATACAGACATTGAAGTCCATTAATCATTCCCCCGTGTCTCTTATTTAAGGATTTTTTCCTCCCACCAATAGGTCTGCGTGCTGTTTGCTCCATTTGGTCTATGATATTTGGATGATCATGTTCAGCAATTGATAGACTCCTACCTTCAGGAGCACTGTCTTCCTCCCCCACATTAGTCAGTTTAAAGCCCTCCTGATGAGGTTTCTGAGATTTTTGGCAAAAACATTCCTCCCAACCGTTGTGAGGTGCAGCTCATCGCTTGCCAGAAGTCCATCTTCAAGAAACTGCAGTCCGTGATCTAAGAATACAAACCGTTCCTGTTTACACCATTTGCGAAGCCAGCTGTTCACTTCCACTATTTTTCTTTCTCTCCCTGGGCCACATCGTTCAACTGGGAGGACAGATGAGATGACAATTTGTGCATTTAATTGCTTCAATTTCCTGCCCAGAGCCTCATAGTCTCTTTTGATCTTCTGGAGGCTATTGCTTGCAGTGTCATTGGTTCCCACATGAACCAAGAGGAAGGGGTATTTGTCAGTGGGTTTTATGATTCCTTGTAGTCGTTCAGTTACAACTTGGATCTTAGCCCCGGGGAGACAGCACACTTCCCGAGACATCTTGTCAGGCCCACAGATCACTGCTTCTGTTCCCCTCAGTAGGGAATCCCCTATCACCACTACACGCCTCCTCTTAGGTTTGGTCGGGGTTCTTCCGTGATCTGTCCGTTCCAAGGTCGCCTGCACATTCCCTGAGGACTGACTTTGCTGCTCGTCTTCATATACCTGATCGACTGTAACGAGGTAGAGATCCTCAAATGGAGTCTGCTCTTCGTCTTCCATTCTAGGGGAGAGGACCTCAAAGCGATTGTGTATTTCTAAACAATCAGAGCGAACCCTGGGCCTCCTACTTCTTTGAGTCACGTTTCTCCATATATCTGGCTCCTGTGTTGGTGAACTAGCCTCCTTCTCAGGGGAGTCCCCTGTCTCCTCCTTGGTGGAGACGGTGTGCTCTGTTGCTTCCAAGAAGAGCTCCAGCTCTCTAATTCTTTGGAGCGTAGCCACACGTTCCTCCAGTTGCTGGACTATTCTTTGGAGCGTAGCCACACGTTCCTCCAGTTGCTGGACTAAGGTGGTGGACTCTTTTTCACTGGAGACTTTTAACCAGAAATGGAATGACCATCTGTCTGGGATTCTTCAGCTCTGATTCCTGCATTGCAGGGGAGCTGTACTAGACGACCCTTGGTGTCCCTTCCAACCCTACATTTCTATGATTCTATGAAAGTGTTTCCTTTTTAAGGTCAAGTGGTGTTTCACTACAAGTTCCATTGCCAATGTTCACCCTAGGGTGTTCTAAATTCAATCAATATGAGGTCAGAGTGCTAATCCCATATCACACCCCTTGTCACCAGAGTTATGCATACCCTGGCAGCAGTTCTGTACTTCTGTAGGTATGATATGATTGCCTAGAATGACTCAGATGGACTCAAACATGGTGGTATAGGAATGAATGACTCATATACCTGTATGCTGGCATTATCAATTATACAGTAATTGGTTTTATTTACACAGAAATGAGGAAATGCCTGTGTATTAATGATAGTTTAACATGGAAAATGGATAAATGTGTATCTCTAACATGGATTTTTCCCATAGTTTTCTAAGGTACTCTAAGCTCCTAAATGGGTCAATGATTACCCATTGAGTGTTTTCTGTTTCTCTAATGTATCCTGTCCTGTTACTCTGAATGTAACCTTTGAGCATGTGATGAAGTTACTGAGTTGCAAATTCTCCATCTTGAAAGAATGGTGGCTTTTAGCCTTTCTCTGAATGCCACAAAGAACAAAAGGATGTAGATGGCTCACCAACTCATCCATAGGCTAAGGTCACTGGGGGCTGGAATGTGGAACAGAGACCCAGTTTGGATTTTTGGAACTATCTTTCATTTCTAAGTTGCTGAGCCTGTGCTGGACAGCACAAGACATTGCACAAATGTTTTGGATGTATCATTTGATGCATTTTGTTCTGTTTTCGAAAAAATTCTGCAAGTAAGCTTTGAATAATATTTTTACGGGATTGGACAATGTTTATTTCCGAAAGTAGTTGGTTCTTATGCACCCAGCCACTTCGATCTCTGCAATATTAATATCTGCAGTATAACCTGCTAATCAACTTGAAAATATATACTTACCCTCCTCCTGTGCAAAAGTTCTGTAGAAAATAGAGTACAACAGAACAATGAGCCGAACTGTGTCAGCAAATCCTAGAGTGGCCACCATGCTATTTTTCTTTTCTTTATAAGTGGGGAGGAATGAGTCCTAAAGTGAAAGAGGGGGATTTCTTTTATTTCATTCCTTTGGTACATTTTTCCTTTGAGTGGTATTCTGCAAAGCCATTCTGTTATCATGCCGCAACGACTTTCATTTGTGTAACACAACTGCACCCCCCTTTCCTGTGCCCTCCCCAAATCTGGATTGGAGGGTTAGCAAAGCCCCCAAAACAGATTTGTAGGGTGTGTTAGGAAAGGTGTGAAGGGGACAAGTTCTGCTGTATAAATGAAAGACTTTGTGTAGACTTTCTGTGGACAAAACAACTCTGAGGGCTACTGTGTTTTGTGTTCAGTAGCTTTTATAAAGAAGGTTTCTTTTTAATGTTCCACAATGTTCCCTCAATGGAACATGCAATACTGAAGTTCAGCTTTTAAAAAAATGTTCTTTCTTGTTAGAGCTGGCTAATAAGATAGGTAGATAGACAGATAGGCAGACAGATAGACAGATAGACAGATGATAGATTATTTACCAGGCAGTTTTCTTATCATGTGTCCCCCCCCCCCCAGTATTCTGCTGTGCTTGCTATATTTTATATGAAAATGTCATTTATAAATATTTGAATATAAATAAATACATTGATGGGGACTGCTCATGTGAGCAATGAAGCTTTGGAAAGAAATACTCATAGAACATGGCAGTAACCTTTTTCCCCACAAGCAAGGACCAAACGAACCTGAAATCATTTCCCCAACAAGAAACTGCTGCAATCTAAAGGTACAGGGAGTGTAGAACTTGCAACTGAACAGTTTTGGCAGCTTAGAGAATTGGTGGGTGGGTGGATGTTTGAGGCCAGAAGGATGGCAGGGATGTTGAGACTGACAGAACAGATTGAAGCACCTTTTTGGGTCTGTGGGAATATTCTGGAGGGCCAAAACAATGGAAGTTTGAAGGGGGGGTTGAACTTTGATGATGAGGAATTGAGAGTGGCAAAGACCTGGGGTGGGACCGGACTGGTGACTGCTGCCATGCTGATGGAGGGATTGGGCACTTAGCATATGGAAGGTTAGCAGATAGGGATTGGGTGGTGGGGTTACGGGAACTACTGTTGCTGCTGCCCACCCCTTCTCCATCAAGCTTGTCATAAAGGTTGTGAATGTAGCCCCTTTTCTGCTGAGTGGGGTGTTATTCTTACCTCCTCCTCATACGGGCTCAGAGAGATGTGTAGTTGAGAGAAGCTTTGGTAGTGCACTTGCAAAGTTTGCTTTACTGAGAAAGCAAGGGTATATATGTTCTCATGAAGAGTGTTGCATCAGTCTTTCATGAATTTCCTTTTTCGCTTCCAATTCATTGAACAAGGAAGTATAATGGAGCACTTTCTTTTGCTTCTGGTGACTTCCTTATGTTTTTGATGGTGCATGAAGAATAATTCACCCTAAACAGGCCCACTGAACCCTAGAGAGGTCCTTGCCCAAATGTTTTGCTGATGGTGATTTTAAGGTTCATGAAGAATAACACGCACAATAAATAACCCAACTGAGTTAATACTTCACCTAATGCTTTCTTTATAATAGAATCATAGAACCATAAAGTTGGTAGGTACATATAGTCCACCCCCTGCAATGCAAGAATCTCAACTAAACCCTACAAGACAGCTATCCAACCTCTGCTTAAGAACCTCCAAGGAAGGGGGCCTCCTCTGCATTGAACTGGCCACCTTAAACATGCCTACATTTTTCTGATGGAGTGATAGAACACCTAGGGCTCAGTCCGAACAAAGGTGAGGTGCAAAGACTTTCATATGAGTGAGCACAGTGGTGGTTGTTGGAGGTACCTTTTCCACATGGTTGGGACCTGAAGATGAGGTGGCAACATGTCTGCACCATTTTGTTGTCCTTTGTCTTTTTTCTAGTTTCTCAGTTGCATTCATTTTATTACTGATGCCCACAGCACTTTCTCAAAATTTCAACTGTGCCCACTGGCCATAGCTGTCAACTTACAGATTTGAAAATAAGGGACCAGCAGCCTTGAAAATAAGGGACCAGCAGTCAAAATAAGGGACCTGCAGCCTCACCTGTTCCAGGCACTCCTGTCTTCCTGTCCTCCTGCAGTCTGGTCAAACTCATGCTGGTAGTTTCGAGAACACTGTCCAACCAACTTTGTAACCAGAGGTTCAACCGAATAGAATCTGAATCACATGCACCACAAGGCCTATGCAGCCTCAACTCAAGATGGCTCCCCGGCCTGGCTTTGCACTGCAAAGTTTGCAGCAGCACGTGCAACAAAATGGCGTCCAGCATTCAAAAAACCCCTCAACTTGCATTAACTAGCCACACACAAGGCATGCAAGCTCCACCCCCCAGTCGTTCTTAGACTTCTTATTGGGTGAGCAACACAGCCAAGCAACAGAGTTGGAGCCTCCCTCCTCCCTGGCCGGCAGGGAGGGAGGGAGAGGAGCTGCTTCCTTTGAAATTTAAGGGACATCATTTAAGGGACATTTAAGGGACATCTATCAATAAGGGACAGCAGCGGGACATGGCGCTGGAATAAGGGACTGTCCCTTCAAATAAGGGACACTTGACAGCTATGCCACTGCCTCAAAGAGGTTGGTGACTGAACTATTGTTAGCACTTGGGTGTGGAAACGTTTGAGTGGGACTATGAAAGAGAAATTTCTTGCTAAAAGTTACAGTTCATGGAAACACAGCAGAAGCAGCACCACTTGTTTTAGCTAAATAACTGTGGTATTTTCCTTTGTGTGTGTACTTTTCTCTGTGGTGAGGGGCATCATTAACTGATAAAAGAAGAACAGACAGTACTGTATCTGGAAAGCTGCTCTTACACAAATCTCTTTTTAAAATGTGTATGTGTGTTTGTGTGTGTGTGTGTGTGTGTGAGAGAGAGAGAGAGCGCGCAAGCACAAAAGTTTTGAAAACCAAACGCCTTCTTGTGGTATTTTACTACTTCCTTCCTTCATTTCTAAGTAAAACTGCATCAATACTTTGGTATATATGGAACGGTCTATTAAAACACTTTCAATGTTTGGATTGATCTTAAATGACTTTGGGTCTGATAGATCTTTGTATCATTTGAACTGGCTTGTTCTATGATTCTATTCTTTCTTAAAAGGACACCCGAATTTGAGGATTCTTTCCTCTAAGAAAATAATGTGAGATATATGTATATACGTGTGTGTGTGTGTGTGTGCATGTGTATGTGTGTGTGTGTGGATAGATAGATAGATGATAGATAGATAGATAGATAGATAGATAGATAGATAGATATAGTTTGAAAAGGCAAAAGCAAAGCTAAAGAGGTGGTAGTTGGGATTCTATGATTTTCTTAAGCCACTTGATGCAGTTTCTGAAGTTTCCATGAGAACTGAATGAGAATGAAGTTAATTTTGTAGTGCATCTTTGCTGTTCACAGTACACTGTGTGTGCTTTGATGTTTTCTTAATTGGTCTTTTCAAGTATATTTTCCACTTTATCAGAGAGGCTTATAAAATTAGGAAGGCCTGAAAGAAAAATGCCAGGGATGGAGGGATGAATTGTGGATCGAGCTGTCAATTGAACTGGAGTTCCCTTCTGAAGGGGAGTGAACTTGAATTTGAACTAATGCCTTTTTGGAGTGAGTGAACTTGAATTGAAACATTTTTTTAAAAATGTACTTTCGGTGTATTTTAGGAAGTAAAACATACTGTGTTTAGTGGGGTGGTTCCTAGGAAAATGTATGTTGCAATAGATACATAAATGGCTTTGAACACAAATATTTGAAGATGTTCCTCTTCCTTCATCAACTTACCTATGCTTTGAGAGAGTCACGGGAGGTCCTTCCCCATGTCCCATCATTAGGGAAAGCACACATATACAAAGGAGACAATATTCTCTGTGTTGGTGCCCCAGTTGTGGAATGCTCTCCAAGAGTGGTATGTCTAGTGCTGGCACTGTATTCTTCCAACTGCTGGGTTAAAACCTTTTTATTTACCCAAGCATTGAGAATTATGGTGTATTTAATCTGGTCGAATAGTTTTATTCCTCTTAGTTTTGTTGCATCGCTGTTGGTTATGTTTTACATTCTATTTCCTATGCATTCTGCCCTGAAACCAATTTTTAGGTAAAGGTGCAGTATATACCTTTCAAGAAAAACCACACACAAATAAATAAATAATAACTGATGTGGTTTTTCTCAGATATCAGAAATGTGTTCTTTATTCGAAAATGCCCCCCCTCCCGGTTGATAAAACAGCCTGTCTGCTGTTTAAGCTTTCAAACTTACTACTAAGCACAATTTTGGTCCTTTGGAGATTTTCTGTCTGATTACTGTACACATGTGAACTTATCGGAGATCACTGATGTTTCCTTTGGCTTCTCAAATTTCTTACTTCATATAGAACCATCTAGAATCAGCCATCCTGCTGCCTCTTGTCCTTAGCTGCTTGGAGCAAGTTACATCTGTATAGTCTTTAGAATAAGGTTACTAGATTTTTTCCAAAGAATCTGGGGACACATATTTTTCTTAAAGAGAAAAAAAGTTATTTAAAAAAAAGTTATTTAAAATAATAATAATTAAGAAGTAATATCTTCTTTTCTGGGGTCTCGTCTGTCGCCCGGCCTTCCTCTGGGCCCCAGCCTGCTCTCTTGGAGCACTAGTTGCCGTGGAGTAGGCTCAGGTCAGGCCTGGGCTCAGGCACGTGTCCTTGTCCTCCCGGTACTCTCCTACCTCTCCTCCTCAGTGGCGGTGGCAGCATTGGTGCAGCAAGATCAGGGCTCCTCCTCTCCTCCTTCTCCATGCTTCAGCTCCGGGGTTTTCCTGGCCCCGGAGTGTCACTGGGCAATCAGCCGGGTGGCTGGGTGCTCTCGCTCCCAGCTTGATTTGGATCATGGGGTTTCAGCAGTTCCCCCAGTTGACGCGCTGGGCATCCCTGGTTCCCCCTTGGCAGTGGCAGTGGCAGCAGCACTCTCAGCAGCTCGGAGCCAGCCTGATAGCACAGTTGGCTCTGGCTGGCTTCAGGAGCTGCTCGCTGCCATGGCACCCACCATTTTGCCTCACCAGAAGTCCCCATATGATGTGTCTTGTGCCGTTGAACCAATCACACAACATTCATTCCCTGCTAATAAATCTACAACACTTAAAATATAAATCCAGGGACATTAAATGAAATCCGGGGACATTCCAGGGACGGATTTTGTCTGGGGATAGATTTGTAAATCCGGGGACTGTCCCCGGGAAATGGGGACATCTGGTAACCATACTTTAGAATTTCTTCCACCCTGTTTCTGCTTTCTTAGCCTAATCAATCAGGTTTTCATCCTATACATTCTATTAAAACAGCATTCACTTATGTTGTTGAGTTTGTTCATCTGTGTGTACAACAAACCATGCTTGCAGTTGACCACTAGGCACAGGGAGGCACTTGGGTGGGTGTGGAGATCACACAGGGTCCCTGGACGTTTAATGGTCTATTGATCCCTGTGCCACCACTGTGCTCGCTTCCCCGCTGCCACCAACCCGTTACCCCGTTAAAAGTGAAACAAAAAGACAAGTTTATTTTACAAATATTAACAAGTTTATGGTTTCTCAGATAATATTCCTGTCAGTATCTTAACTTTAGTTTCTTTATCGGCCTATACCTTCCTAATACCTTCTGACTGATTATCTCAACTGTTTGACTGACTCCTCTTAACAAATTTTCTCACTCTCTCACACCAGACTAGCCCAGCCCACAGACTTATCTTCTCTGTCTCTCCTAACTCCAGACTGTCTTCTCAACCATCCTAACTCTAACTCTCTCACTCCAAAAACCCCTCTGTGCTAAAACCTTATACACAGTTAACTCTGCTCCTTGGGTTCCCGTTGGTTAGTCATTTTACAATTAGTTAACCCTTTCCTTATGAACCCAGTATGATGTCACACACCTAGGAGGGCAAACACCACAGTGGGGAGTAATGACAGGCAGCGGCAATGCAGGGTATAACAAGGCCACAACTTTATTGGTAACGGGAACATTGGGGCATAGCATGACATAAGCATCTGTCTCCTCTATGCCTGGGCAGCCTGACTGCTGGCTTAATCTCCTTCCCAGCCTGCCTGCTGGGTAACCCATAGTAATTGGCAACAGGAGGTTCCCTCCACAACACAGACTGATCTGGTGGGTCCCACAGCAACTTGGATGTGTGGAATCTAGTCGCTGTTCCCCTGACTGGAGCTAGGGACTTGCTGTGCCCAACAGCTAATATCCCTTATGATCCCTCTTAAGTTATGGATCCTACCAAATGCCTTCCCCTACTAAGTTGTGACAAGTATAACAGATACAAACTGAGGTGTTGGAAGGACTGAAGCTGCTGCGGTCCAAGCCAGGGGAAGTGTAGTTTTTTTTTTTCTGGCTGGCATCCTGACCAGGAGCTTGCCAAAGGCCTCCATTAGTTCCCAGGGACATCATAGGTCTAAACCACAGCAAACTAGCTCCCTGTCACACTGGGGAGCAAGCTGGCCACAGTGGCATAGGAAGGGGTGTGTAATGGGTGCAGGCTGCCCCTGGTGTCATCCCTGAGGGGGGTGACAAAATGGCAAAAATATGAGTGTGTTGTTGTTTAAAAAGGGCTCACAAACCTTTTTTGGGCTCACAACAAACACCATGAAACACGTCTGGCACTGGGCACCACACTGCAAGGGCTGGTACTTTCCACGGGGCCTGCAGCATGCCCGAGCCACGCGTCTCTCCTGGGAGTGACATGGTGGTTTGGGTGCCTGCAGGCTCCGCACTGCCTGAAATGGCAGCGTGGGGCTTGCATCTGCCAACCGCCTCTCCGTCAGCCACCCTACAGCTGAGGGGGAGGCAGTGAAGAGGCTTTGTGCAGTGTGCCCTGCCCTGGCTTGCTCCGCCCTCAGGTGCAGGGCATGTGCGCTGCCCCAGGCACCCAAGCAGCTAGCTACACCGTTGGTTGGCCTGCCATGAAAGAGTGGCAAACCAGAATCTCTCCTGTTGTTGAATCTCACCTGAAATGTAAGGGAACGCTCCTATCTTCATGCAAGTGCTCAATGCCACCTGTTTCCAAACACATTAGCCACCCCGAATCAGAAAACTGTGAAGTACAGCAGAAGATGGTGTCCAAAACTATGGCTTGGTTACCTAGCAGTGAGTCACAGAAGCCTTTTGGATAGGTTTGTGAGCAGGGGCACTGGGATACCTAAGAAACTCCATGGCTGAGTTGTTCAAGATATATTTCCAGTTCAGGTTCTTCAGAGGACTTATATTTGACACCCATAGTCACTTAGTAAAAAAGAAGCCTAATCTATGCAACTTTTAAGATCTGTGAGAACAGATTATAATTATCTCACTATTTGCAAGTATTTCCTATAGTCATTTCCTCTAGATTTTCATTTTTGATACAAAGCTATTCAGTAGTAAAGATCAGTCCTAGAGAAGTACTGCTGTGGTTTATATTGGTAATAATTTGATCATACCCTATATTTCCAGGTATGGGGTTGAGCATTAAGTCCTCTGCTGCTGTTCTGCTCTGCATCCTCCTGCGGGTTTCTCAGTCATGGGCACCATGTAAGTTAAAATCTGACAAAATGAATTTTTAGCACAAATACCAGTATTAACAACTCAGTATTAGCAACCATGGGACGCAGGTGGCGCTGTGGGTTAAAGCCTCAGCGCCTAGGACTTGCCGATCGAAAGGTCGGCGGTTCGAATCCCTGTGGCGGGGTGCGCTCCCGCTGCTCGGTCCCAGCGCCTGCCAACCTAGCAGTTCGAAAGCACCTCCAGGTGCAAGTAGATAAATAGGGACCGCTTACCAGCGGGAAGGTAAACGGCGTTTCCGTGTGCGGCTCTGGCTCGCCAGAGCAGCGATGTCACGCTGGCCACGTGACCCGGAAGTGTCTCCGGACAGCGCTGGCCCCTGGCCTCTTAAGTGAGATGGGCGCACAACCCCAGAGTCTGTCAAGACTGGCCCGTACGGGCAGGGGTACCTTTACCTTTACCTATTAGCAACCATATAAGCCTGGCGTGCTCTGGTCCATGGGGTCACGAAGAGTCGGATACGACTAAACAACTAAACAACAATTAGCAACCATTCACTTTATAATGTACAAAATTTACAAATAATAGAATGAAATTTAGAGCTAAATCAATTGTAAAGGTTTATTTGAACCAAGTCTTTGTACCACTAAATGTCAGAGGCAAAATTCATAATGTTCAGTATAAAGTAAGCTCAAACAGTATCTTATATGTTGCAACTTTCAGGGCAGAACACAATAGTTATGTAATAGTTACGTAAGGTGAAGATCTCATTACAACTACAGAGATCTGTAACATGCAACAAAGATTTTTCTTTAAAAAATGTTAAATAAATTAAGTGTTTTCTTATTACTTGGTTTTGGGGTGGTTTTGCATTAAAAATTCTAAGCAGCATTACTAATAACTAAAAGCCACAGGAATTTGTGTCTTTTGTTTTCTGGAAGTAGTTCACTTAATGTAATTTAATGTTATATCCATGGTCTGGTTATTCTTTTTTCTTTTAAATGAATTCTAGAGAAAAACAACAACCTACCATTTAAAAATCATGATTATGATGGGAAATAATGATCTGCTAGTTAATACTGTACAAAATTACATGGATCCCCCCCCCCATGCTTCTCATCTGCAGTGTGGGATTTTTTGCCATTCTTCCTTTCACATTCAGTCTTATTATTTGCTTTGTTTTCAAGGTCTATACCCCATCAATCAATTTAATGGTTCTGAAGACGTCTTAGCAGGTAATGATACAAAAACAGAGCTCTCAAATATATTCCTCTTAATCTCCATGCTTCAGCAGAATAGGCTTCTCTTTGGTGTTGCCATTTTAGGACAACTCACACTTGGACCTGAGCATTCATTCTAGCAGGGACAGGGAGGAATAATCTCTCAGCAGAAGAGATTATCTCTCAGACATTCTTATTGTATTAAGCAATATCAACCTTGAGCTGTCAAATAATATTGTGTGAAAATGTTGCATCAATGGCACTAAATACCTTGGAAGTCCCTCAAGGCTAGAGAAAGAGGAGCATGGAAAGTGCAGTGCCAAATAGGAAGAAGAAGAAGAGTTTGGATTTGATATCCCGCTTTATCACTACCCTACGGAGTCTCAAAGCGGCTAACAATCTCCTTTCCTTCCTCCCCACAACAAACACTCTCTGAGGTGAGTGGGGCTGAGAGACTTCAGAGAAGTGTGACTGGCCCAAGGTCACCCAGCAGCTGCATGTGGAGGAGCGGGTAATCGAACCCTGTTCCCCAGATTACGAGTCTACCGCTCTTAACCACTACACCACACTGGCTTTTTCTGCTGTGGTGGGAATGAAATAAAGCAAAGAGCTTTTGGCAAATGGTAATTACTATACCTAGTGAAGTACTTGACCCTTTTCCAGGTGGTCTAATGTATGCAAGTTGTCCAGTATATGCACTTAAGCTTGCTTGGTTATTTTCTAGCCTTATACGATAAATCCAAGCCCAGAGTTTCTCCTTTTTAGTACTGAGAGGTGCAGCAGAAACATGTATATTTAGAAGATCTAACTTGAATGAGACTGATAGCCATTTATTTTGCATATTATTTTAAACAATTACAACCCTTCATCTTTGCTAGATGGTTGCCCAGAATACGAAATACAGAACGTCAATGGTAAGAGGATGGAGATTTCATGGCATGCAAAAAAAAATTTCCCAGACAGGAACATGACGATGTCTTATAAGTAAGTACTGGCAAACAGACTTTCTTTGGATTTCTAGGTTTGAATGCTGGGAATTTTCAAGCAAATTGGTCTATAAATGCACCCCCCCTTTCCCTTTCCTTTCACTCCCTTTAATCCAAAGGAACTAAAGCATGAGATAGATAAGATTTTATATTTATATTCTGAACTCAAGCTGTAGAGAACATTGATCTGGCTTCCTTCTTATTGCACATATTCACTGTCCATTCCATATTGTTTGGAGGCCACAAATAGCTTTTCTGTTTGGTTGTAGGGAGAAAGCTGTATTCTCAACACTTTAAAAAACCTACAACCTATGGCCAATTCTGGTGGCCAATTCTCAATGTGACTGTTGGTTTCACTGGACTTTCTTGTAGTATGTGTGGCTCGGTGTAATATGCTCAAACCATCTTGCTCTGGTGAGCAACCTGGCCACTGAATTCTGCACCAGCTGAAGTTTCCGAACCGTCTCCAGAGGCAGCCCTATATATAACGCATTTCAGTAATCAAACCTTGAGCTTACCAGAGCATAGACAACAGTAGTTAGGCTATCCCTGTCCAGACAGGGGCATAGCTGGGCCACCAGCCAAAGCAGTTGGAAGGCACTCTGGACCACTGAGGCCACCTGAGCCTTGAGCAACAACAAAGGATCCAGGAGTGCCCCCAAGCTATGAAACTGCTCCTTGAGAGGAAGTGTAACCCCATCAACAGCAGGCGACCTCCCACCCATCCAGTCTAACAGTGCCTCAATCTTATCTGGATTGAGTTTCAGTTTGTTGGCTCTCATCCAGTCCATTACTGAGGTAAGACACTGGTCCAGCACTTCCACTGCCTCACCTGCAGATGTAAAGGAGAAATAGAACTGAGTGTCATCAGTATACTGCTGACAACAAACTCCAAACCTCCAGATAACTCCACCCAGCGGTTTCATGTACAGTAGATGTTAAACAATGTAGGGGATAAGATTGAGCCCTGCGGAACCCCGCATTGAAGGTTCCATGGGCTGGTTCCATCCCCCAAGCAACAACTTCTGGGAATGACCATTCAAGTAGGACTGGAACCACCACAAAGTGGTGCCATCCACCTCTAATTCAGACAGTCACTCCAGAAGGATAGTTGGTGGTATCTAAAGCCACTGAGTGGAATATAGAGCCTCCAGACAGTGCAAAAAGTACAAGAATAAATGGGTGAGCTGCTGGAATATGTCACACACAACACCCCTCTCTCCTGGCTGGTGGGGCTTTTCATGCTTTCTGGCAAGCTGCCCGTTGAAGCTGCAGAACCAGCAGAGTAAGGCTATCTTGGAACAGGCAAGACTTCTTGCAGTAACCTTGCTATTCACTCTTCTTGCTTTAGATGTCAGCACTGTCTTTTGATAACTTAGCGGCAGATGAGCCCTGTTACTATAGAAGACAAGCATCATTGTGCTGGCTGAACTCTCAGAATTGTAAATACTCAAAACAATAACTTTATTTATTTAAAACTGCAAACTGTTGTAGAGTGAAGCTGTTAATATTGAAGTGGTGGAAATTAAATAGATGGTCAAAACCAGTATAGTTGAAAATCATGTTGTCCCTACCCCAAAGGAACAACACGTGACTTGTAGTTGTCAAATCCTGTCAATTGCCTTGCTTTTTGGAAAAAGTGTTTCAAAGGAGGCCAACTAAACACTACTGCCTTCTATTATTGAAATAAAATAAAATAAGTATCTTACATTTCATGGACAGGACCTGGCAGGACAGGAATCTGCTCTAGAGTGCAGAGGGCTAGGCAAGGATTATCCCCTTTAAAGCATTTCCAAATATCCTGATTTTCAATGGAAAAGATTTTTGCCATCTTATTGAGTATGATTATTTCAATTGCAGGTTTGATGAACAAGAAGAGAAGCAGTGCATTGAATATTTGCATGATCAAGGATACAATAGTGGGTGTCTGTTTCCTACTGAAGGGAGTTATCTGCACATTTACATTAGGAATCCAAATCAGACAGAGGAGGCTTACTTTGATGAACAAGAGAGCAGCAATTTGTGTAAGTTAACAACTATTATCACTCTGGCAGTAACCTTTTCAGGTGTGAGTGCCTCACTAGGATTACAAAAGAAAAAAAAGGGGAAGCAACAGCAATTTGACTTCTTCAAATTCTGCTTAGTAAATATCTGTGTAATTATTATTACTACTACTACTACTATTATTATTATTATTATTATTATTATTATTATTATTATTGGGACATGGGTGATGCTGTGGTCTAAATCACAGCCTCTTGGACTTGCCGATCAGAAGGTCAGCTGTTCAAATCCCCGTGATGGGGTGAGCTCCCGATGCTCTGTCTCAGCTCCTGCCACCCTGGCAGTTTGAAAGCATGCCAGTGAAAGTAAATAAATAGGTACTGCTGTGGCGGGAAGGTAATCGGAATTTCTGTGTGCTCTGGCTTCCATCATGGTGTTCCGTTGTGCCAGAAGTGGTTTAGTCATGCTGGCCACATAATCCAGAAAGCTGTCTGTGGACAAACGCTGGCTCCTTTGGCCTGAAAGTGAGATGAGCGCCGCAACCCCATAGTCACCTTTGACTGGACTTAACCATCCAGGGGTCCTTTACTTCTTCTTCTCCTTCTTCTTCTTCTTCTTCTTCTATCCCCAATGCTGCCTAATTTCAATTTTTTACCATTTTTGATGCCATTTATATGCAGTAGTACCTTGTTTTTCATAGTACGGAGAGCTGTTCTGCTGTTTCTACCTTTCCACATCGATCTCTGTCTGGGAATTCAGTATTGTAGAGGATTCTGATTAATGTTCTAAGGCACACACTCATTTAACACAGAATGCTTTGGAGTTTCACTGTGACAAATACGACTACCATATTGGAAAAAAAATCTATGACGGGGACAAAGTGTCTTTCCAAGAACCTTGTGTTCTCTCACTCATCTTTTCAATGAGGGACTGCCTTTCATGCTTTCAAAGAACCCAGGAATCCCCAGGAATCAGTTTATAACTATCATACACAACAGCATTTGATTCTCGGTATGCAGTAGTTTTTGCTATCTGACTGCATTTAAAAGTGTTCTCGCCACATATTTAACCTTATATAGCATGCAACAACATGCTGTAGCAGTTATTAGTTGACTGATAGCTTATGTGATTTCGTATTTTGTTGTTATTTGAGCAGGCTTCAATCATGAGATGCTAACAAGTCCAATGTGTTCAATTAAAACATTTTGTAGCTAGACTATGTAATTGAGTGTATTAATTTTATCTTCACCAGTGAAGCCCAACCCACCTGAACACGTTACTTTCCAATGGGCAGATGACAAAGTAACTGTGCAGTGCAAGGGAGTTGACAAGGAACATTGTTTTCGCTTTGAACTTCAGTACAAAAGCCAACTTGACAAAGATTGGCAGGTGGGTAGATAAGTACAGCTTTGCGTTGCAGAATGGAAACCTCGAAAGGGACTTTTTCTTTTGCAGTGCAGAAATAAATGTGGGTGTTTTTTGTTAGGAGTTTTCCACCACATCAACATAGTCTCGAATCAATGAATTTGAAACTCAACATCTTGGGTTGCCAGCAGCAAGAAAGAAGGCCTTGAAGCCTGGCAAAGCTGAGATGTCCAGAATTGCAAATGGACCGCTGAGGCCCACATGTGGAAAGTGTTCTGATGCAGGGAAAACAATTATCTGAGCAAGAATAGACTCTCCAATTTTCCCTATTTTCCAGGGACAGGCCCAGATTTACAGAAGCCGTCACGGTTTCTGATTAGATCCTGGACATCTCTATTTTCACTGGAGAAATGTTGGAGGGTATGGAGTTATGTGACTCCTGATCCAATGAGATACAACCTTTAGAAGACATCTGAAGGCAGCCCTGTACAGTGGTACCTCGGGTTACATACGCTTCAGGTTACAGAGGCTTCAGGTTACAGACTCCGCTAACCCAGAAATAGTACCTTAAGAACTTTGCTTCAGGATGAGAACAGAAATCGTGCTCTGGCAGCACGGCAGCAGCAGGAGGTCCCATTAGCTAAAGTGGTGCTTCAGGTTAAGAACAGTTTCAGGTTAAGAATGGACCTCCGGAATGAATTAAGTACTTAACCCGAGGTACCACTGTATAGGGAAGTTTTTAAATGTTTAATGTTTTATTATGTTTTTATATCTGTTGGAAGCCACCCAGAGTGGCTGGGGCAACCCAGTCAGATGGGTGGGGTATAAATAACAAAAATTCTCATTGGAGAAATGTTGGCGGTTATGCAGTGACATCACAGTGTACTCTAAATTGATTGCCAGTGGACAGTTGCTCACATCCCCCTCATCTGTGTATTTTGACACACAGTCCCAATTATCTGAGTGGAACTTAATTTTACAAACTGTGTTTAAGGGTAGCTGTGTTTAGGCAACTAAAGATCTGATAATTCCTTGGGGACTTTATATGCAAGAAAGCTGGGGAAATCCCGGAGTTGCTACTTCATTGTTCTAATTCATATGTTGATTACTTCCTCATGGTGTACAAGCTTCTTTCTTTCAAAGCATTGCCAGAATAATGAACTAAGGGTTGTATTAAACTAAGTTCGTCATGTCCATTGATTTCAATGGGTCTACTCTGTGCAAGGCAAGCATAGGATATAACCCTGAGATAAGAAATGAGGGGGAAAATAAAGAACAAAATATGATACAAAGGGAGGTAAGATGAAAACCTAATGCTTTGTTCTTCAAAAACAGAAATGTGGAACTTGCAAGTGATCTACTGTATTGGATTTTAAAGAAACTCTCAGTAGTCTATGATTCAATATATATTGTTTAGAATTGTGGTGCAAACAATTACGCTACAAGTGAGTTCTAAAGTCTGAAGAAACAACTCTTTTCCTAGTACTGATATTGGGCCCCGACCAAAATATTCCAAAAGCCTGTTAGAATAGCCTAGAAAATATACAATGACCAAAATTATTAATGACTGATACTCTTGCTGTTCAGTCTAGGGACCAGGAATGTTGTGAGATTAAAGACCAAGGATTTGATCCAGCGAAATGCTATTCCTTTCGATTCAGGCTGATTCACATTTGCACTGTGTTTGCTTATTCCAGTGAATGGGGAGCAGAAACACATTGGAAAAATGGCAGCTCTGTAGGTAAAAATAAAATAAAATGCACTGCTACTGTAAATTTTCTTCCTGAAACTTCTATTTCTAGATAATGCTAACATGCAGACCTACTTCTTGTCATTTATTTAGTGTTCAGGGTATGCTGTCTTATATACAGGGTGCCCCCAGACTGTCACTCTTCTGCAGTATGGATTCAAGCACATATGTTTTAGGTTTGCACAATTAAAGTTTATTATTATTATTATTATTATTATTATTATTATTATTATTATTATTATATTTATACTCCGCATTCTGTCACCATAACACAGCAAATCCAGTATTTTATTTGATTTTAAATTGTTTAAGAACCAACAAGTAACCCTCCCCTGCCCTGCTGTCAAATCCCCCCACTCCCAAATTAGCAGTGATAACAAGGCAATGACAAAATCCCTTCAATGATTCTTTCCAGGCACTGAGGAGTCTGGGAAATGTAGTTCTCCACTGGAAAGTTGCCATCGCAGTATTCTGGGGGCTGGGAGGTTTTGCACAGATAACTCCAACGAAACCATGCCACTGTACTGCTACCTTACCATTTCAGGGTGCGTTTTGGGGAAGGGCGTCGGAAGTGGGGCACGCTTTAGGGCAGTTGGGGGAAAACTTTGATTCATCACATATTGTGGAACTGCAATCCCCATCAACCCCAGTAAGCGACTATAAAAGTCAAGATCCAAACTGAAAAGAGTTCTCCCATAACGATCCCAAGCCATATTTCCAAATGCTACAGCACTGAGGGTGATTAGTCAACACAGGGACCTGTTTTCAGTGACACCCCAGTGGCCCATTTCACAACTGGGAAACAGCAGAGAATTGGACATAGGACTTTAAATGAATTTCAGCTGATATTCTCTCCAGACAACATTTTGTTATAATATATTCCTTTAAAAGCATTCATTAGCAGGCATCAGCACATGTACATGACACCATATTTCCTATTCCAGTATAGTCACGCTTTCTGTTGGAACGAAGAAGGTTAGTTATATAAATGACAATATAAATAGCTAAATGACAATATAAAGAGCTAATTTTTATTCACAAAGCAGAAAAATCTCATACCGGTATTCTTGTATTCTTTCATCCTAGCAGAAGGGTACTTCAGTGGACAACACAAAATTCCACATTATTGTGAAATGTAGAAGCTTAAAAGAATGGTGGCCTAAAGATTAATAGTATATATTATTCCATTTTTTAATAATTGCTTTTTGAAAGAAAGAGTTGGCCAAAATATATGCTTTAAAGAATCTGATGTTTCTTTTTTTAAATATATTGGGAAACACTTTGAACTTTTTTCTTTTTGTCATTCCTCAAAGATTCCTGTGATATAGATGTCTCTGAACCCAAATCAATTACAGTAATCCCTTTGACTTTGGTGATGGCTGGCGTCCTGGTAATATTTGCCCTTCTGTTGTGCGTTTGCAGATGGGAAAGGTAAATGCTGCTTTGTGCACTCACAAACCCTTGATCAAAATGATCAAAATGACAGAACAATATTTGTGGCGGGAAGGCCTACACATTTCAGGGATCTAATGGGTACAGTGTGCATTTTGAGAAAGGATGAACTGCACCTATCCATTGGATCTTGGCTGGTGGAGATGAGGATGATCAAGGTGTGACAGATAGACCTTCAGCAGTTTACTCCCCCCCCCCCAGGGAATTTTACTCCCATGTTACAGATTATGGGATGGAATGTTTGGAATTTGCTATATACAGTATATGATGTGGGTCTTCCAGGTTTATAACTTTGAAAATAGTAGAGAACGAATGCATGGGATCTGAGTCAGAGTGGGGCCAACTATGTCTTCAGGATTTACTGTGTAAATCCCTACCGGAGAAGCTGTGTGAAGTTTTTTGTGTGTAGGTAAGGATGAACAGATTGGATGGGCAGGAGCTGAGCCTGAAGGCAAAGAAAGGGTGGAACGCTAGAGAAGATTCAAAGGAAGCCCTCTGGCCAACAAGTAACATAATAGTCACAAGGTGGTACAGGAACTTTATGTAAAGTCTTCTAGCCAATCAGAATAAGAAGTGGCTTCCCTTCACTCATCCTGGATAAAATTAAGGATTGGGCTCATAAAAGAATGCATGAGGAGCATCGTGAAACCATCTTGGCTAGCCCCACCACCAATAGTTGGAGAAGGCATGCCTCCACACTTTGGCCAATGTGTGAAGGGGTTTTGTGTGAATACTGATGTGTGTGCTTAGAGTCCTTTCACATGCCAGCCGGTCGGGGCATTGCAGCTGCATGTGTTGGGGGAGAGATGGATAGATAAACTTTATTCACATTAGCCAACGGCCATAGCAACATAAAACAAGCAATATACACAAATAAAAAAGACAGCAATGGGTAAAGAGGGCAATCAAATGACCAAGATGATCGTTCAGATAGTGGCCCTTAATCTCATTGCACCCTCGATAAACCTAGCAACCTTTGCTGTTGTCTGATCATTTTGATCTGATAAAAGAAAGAACAATGTGGCCTCAGATGGGCGGACTGGGATGGTAAGTAAGAGTGGGGTAATGATTTCATTCCTCAGATAAAGGGGACAGGACAGGAGAACATGAGCCACTGTTTCCTGTTGGGGGAGAGGCAAGCAATCCCTGGCATCTCCAGGTAGGTATGAGAGACTTCCCATCCAGAACCCTGGAGAGCGACTAACATTCGGTATGAATAATTTTGAGCTAGTTGGCTCAAAGGCCTGACCCGGATTAAGGTAGCTAAGTATAGTCCTAAGTGTAACCACCCTTGCACATCTTTTTAACATGCTTTATGGGTGCGTGTATCTAAAACCCCTCTTTTTAGAACTGCATTTGCAGTGGATGTAACTTTTAGCTGTCCATTCTTCCTTGGCAAGGAATCAGTGCTCTCTCTGTGCTCTGGAGAAACACAACAGACTCTGTTTATCATAATAAATGGACACTTTACTAGTAAGAAAATATTACTGAGTATGATGATTTTGTGATGGAGGCATATGATCGGATTGTGGTGGATTCATATATGCAGGGTCCAAAATCCTGTTCACTTTCAAAGATGTTTGTCCTGGTCATGATGAGGGAGAGTGAAATCCTGAACTTTTGGGCCAAGTTTGTCCCCAACCTGACTTTAAGTGTAAGGGAAGTTGCATGCCAGGTTCTATGAAATCCCTTTAAATGAACTAGGCTCTGACTTTAAGCTCTGAGCCTGGTATATTGTCTTTCATCAGCTGAAAGGTGCCATTCCCCATCCCATTTGCTATATGTGCCATTAATTTTTAGAATAAACTATTTTCCCTTTGTTTTTAAGGACCCTTAAAATTATCTGGGGCATAAAATGTCTGTTTCTGCTTTTATTTAAATGCTGAAGATCCTATATTTAATGTCTACTTTACGAACACAGCTTTTCTTTTTCTTTTATGGTTTTTTATTGTAATCATTTAAATTATTTCTTTTTTTTTTTTACAGAATTAGGAAGATCCTAATGCCTGCTGTACCAGACCCCAAACATCTATATTCTGGTTTATTCAGCGATCATAATGGGAACTTTCAGGTAGAGCATCATATTTTTTCCAGGTTTCTTTCCCTTGTATTCTGATTTTCTTTTTCTCAAACTTAGTTTGATCCCTCTGAAATATGCATGCATTCTTGTGTTCCCAGCTGCACATTTAGTGATTTTAAATATCCCAGAGAATATGTGACTATTGAGAGGAACGCAAATCTAGAATCATGGTTTTATCTTGCTGCAACAAAGGACTCACATCTTTATTAAGCCTAATAAAGCAATTACCAATTACCAAAAAACACTGGATCAATATTTTTCAAGGAAGTCTAAAATACTTTACAGATGTTGCAGTTAAAGATTTATTTTTACAAGCTTTTGTACTTACTCTTTATAAGTTGCAAAAAAGAAGTAAACATTACAAATGTGTAAAGCCACAGAAACTTTAAATATATTTAGAGAGGTTGTAAAAAAAATGTTTTGGATTGAGGTGATAAAAATTGAGAAGATTTCAGGACATAAATTAAGTACAGACCACATAGTCATACTAGGAAAATTAAATGTTGTTAGAAAAGTTATAGGAAAATGGTAAGACATTGGTACCCAAATACTGGAATAGAAAACCGCATCTTGAAAGGAAGAAAAAATGACATCTGGTGTAGAATTTTAATGCACAAAGTATAATATTATAAGAAACTGTAATGAAGACTTGTAGTCAGCCCTCTGGCTTGTATTAATGAACTGTAAGTTGGTTTTACATCAGTTGAGTTTATCTAGTAGGAAGAATTTCTGCTTAAGCAAATGATGATATCCACATTTTTAAAGGAATGGATTAGCAAGACAGAAAATGTGCTGGTTCAAACAAAGATAAAATATGACGATGATGATGATGAAGAAGAATGTGCAATTGAAGAGGAAGAAGGAAAAGATTTCCAGGGAGCCAAAGTATAAGCCAGAGGTAACATTCTTGAAATCTGCACAGTTCCCTCAAAAAGGAGAAGAAAGAACTTCAGGACCCAGGTTTACATGCAGTTTGCTGCTCATATGAACTTTATCCTTTGCTCTTTTGTCTATTCCTTTTCATTCTTCCTTTTCATTCAATAACCTTTTCATTCCTTTTCATTCAATAACCTTGTCACTGTTTGTCCAATGGTAGAGAGGGCTTATGGTGCCCCTTCTCTGTACTGTCTTGGCACCTCCTCTGATTGAATGTATGAACTAGGGCACAGAATATGTTCAGGGCATCATTGTTTTCTCAATATTGTTGCATGCCACCCTAGTCTCCAAATGTTGTGAGACTCTAGGGGTTCCAGGTGCTTACTCAGGGTTCTGTTTCCTCAAAACCGAAGACTGTTGTTTCTTTAGGATATATTGTTTATTTACACATATGTACAACCTGAACCTACAATGGAAGGACTCATAGCATTAGCACCTCAAGAGGGTCTTGCTACTCCCATCGCCATAGCCTTGAATTCAAGCAGAGATCAGGCATGGCTCTGTCGCTCTGGCTTCCCAGCCCTTGCTTCCAGCTTAAAGCTCACATAGTTCAATCTCTAACTGTTTTTCTTTCTAACTAACAGACAGTTGTGGGAGGTGGGAGGCACCCATGTGTACCTTAATGGTCCGTACTGAGGGGGCCAGTACATCATGAGGAAGCTAGTCTGGCTATTCCAGGAATTGAATCCATGCCAGATCCAGGAATTGGAAGGGGGCTCGGGTATACAGCCTACCTCCCACAAATGCATAACACTTTGTTCCCCCTCCATGATGTTATTATGGTAGGCAATCAAGAAGATACTGAAGAGGTCCAACGTGTACCAGAACTTCAGAGTCAATGCTTGTTGTACAACCGCTGAAGGCAACATCAACAGGTTGTTCTTGCGATTTCAACCACCTGACTTTGCTCACATGCTTATCTCCGTCCTCCTTCCACCGTGTCCTCTGTGTCATCTGTGGATCCTCTGCCAAGAAGACTTCTGAGTGTCAAATGCATATTAAATAACAGTGAGAAATGAAGTGGTAGATGACATGTAAGTTGGGTAGATGATATGTAAATAGCCATTCTAGAGGATGTTGAATGATACTCATATCACAAATGATAAAAAGAAATAGCCAATCAATGATACTAACTCAGGGAGACAATGCATAACCGTTGCCTGTTCTTTGTTGTTTGACTCACATTGTTGTTTCAAAATAAAGAAACAGACATATCCTCTTTGGTTAATAGAAAGCTGCCTCCATTATGCAAAGACTGTCACATACTACATGTCTATAGGGTGCACCAAGTTACAGTGAGGAGTGTAAAGTTTACGCAGGGTGTAGATATTCAGCCATGCCTAAAACATATCCCTGTGCTACTGATTCCAGTCCTCAGTGAGCTTTGGAGTAGACTGATTGGTATATTTCTGAGTTCTTCTCTTGTAAATTCATCTCAATACTAATGAGGTCTGAGATCTTCTTTGTTTCTCCTGTACTGCACTGAATGCAAGAAAGCTCTTTCCTTCCCATCCTTCTGCCTTGAAAACTGTGAGATGTAACTGGTCCCTAATATAGAACTGCCTCTCATGTAGAACTTTAGCCTGTCCATTGTACAAGCTGGCTTTTCATCTGGGAACTGGATAAGCAAGAAGAGGCAGAGGGGCCAGTTAACAATGTGAGGAATCCATGTTAGTTTTCGGCATTACACCAAATTAATGTGTGTACACACAAGCACACCCTTACACATTACAGACCACAGAGATGTGTACTTCACATGTTCAGCACATGGGCACATAAATTATGAAGACAGGTCTACCTAGAGAAGGGCATTAGAGAACAGGCAGTTCATGTTTATTTTTTATTTTTTAATAGTTTTTATTAAATTTTTTGTTTTACAATTTAGAATACTCATTTAAACATCCTTAAAATATCAATGACTTCCCTTCTTCTCTTTCATGGTTCATTTTGCATATCATAAATCCCTGCATATTTTACATAAACTAAACCATTCAGTATTCTATTATTACATCCATCAAAACTTTTTTACACTGTTGAATTTATCTTAATGCTGCCACCATTTTCAAGTGTACCCAATTTTCCCCTATATATTCAATAAACATTTTCCAATCTTCTCTAAATGTATGTTGTTCTTTTTCTCATATTCTATATGTTAAGTCTGCAAGCTGCACATATTCGATCAGCTTAAATTGCCATTCTTCTTTAGTTGGGACTTCACTCGTTTTCCATTTTGGGGCTAACAAAACATGGGCTTTTTTGACACCTAGGAATTTACATCTGAATTATCCCCAACAAAAAGGACTCTGGATTTTTGTGTTTTTATAACTTTTTTTTCAATCCATTATGGTTTATTCCCAATACTCTTTTAACCCTTTTACAGGTCCAGTGACAGTTCATGTTTAGATCAGGGGTAGCAAACCTATGACTCTTCAGATGTTGTTGGACTCGAGCTCCTGTGGCCTCTGGTTTAGATCCTCAACTTCTAGAAAATAGTCAGGTTTGGGTTGTCAGTTTGCTAAAGGAAGAGAAGTTCAAAGCTCACCAGCAGTCACAGAAAAATTACATTGTTCAATGTCCCATCAGCATCCAGATGTTGCACATGGTAGAGGGCATGATCATGAAGCCAACTGAATGCATGGACTGTAATAAAGCACAAGATGGTGGTGATTTCAGAGGTTTATATGGTAGTCTCTAAGGACTTGACTTGGTCACTGGACATCCAGTCTTCAGTAAGAACAGAGTATGAATTGCAGTGATGCTCTTTCTATGCACTGGCTTATGTGTCATTCTTGCTTTTCCATATGTTAATAATTTGGCTTTTAAGCAGATCTCTGTAGGCAGAAGCTTTGTAACAGAATCTTTGCCTCCAGAGAAAAATGATAATGTTGCATGTCTACAACTTATCAGACCACACACACATGCTCAGAGGCAAAATACACAATAGTAATAGCAGATGTTTAGCTGTATTGCTTTAGCTCTGATAATGTGGTCAAGCGCCTACGGGTATTTTGGAAAAATGAACAGCAAAGAAAGTCCTGCATTGTTTTGTCTGAGAGTCCTTCACACTTCTCATGCACATTAGTTTACTAAGTGAAATCAGAAACTGTACACGAGAACCTTATTTTTAGAATTGCACACGTTGGCAGCATCCAATTTATAATGGATATTTAATTTAAGCCAAATGTCTGTGTACCATGTACAAGAAGGGAGCTGTATTACTGTGTATGTCTCCATGTGAACAGGTCTCCATGATAAGATTGAATAGTAACCAAAACACATAAGACAGGAGTGAGGACATGGTGGCCTTTCAGATGTAATTGGACTCCACTGGCATCAGTCTGTCTTGAGAGACAATGGACGAATGCACCATTGGGAGTAAAGTCAAACTGTCGGAGAGTTGCAGCACTTGCTGTGGATGTAAAGACCAATATGGGAGATAGATGTTTCTTACAGCTGGGGCAGATGAAGACATCTGTTTTCACTGCTACAGATGCACCATGGCATTTTTTCTCTCTGTGCTCCTCCCAGTGGCCATTTTTCCTCTGGCCACTGCTATGAATACACACACACTGTCTGTCTTTCTATCTCCAGGCACTGCTGTTGTCTGCAAGCGATGAATGTTGCCAGCCTTCATGTCACATTTGCATACATCTTTATAATGCAGAATTGGTCTGCCGGCAGGCCTGGTGCCTGAAGCCAGCTTCCTGTAAAGGAGTCCTACACTCCTCATAATCGCTGCTATAGTTTCTGGTCTTCTTCTTCTTCTTCTTCTCCTCCTCCTCCTCCTCCTCCTCCTCACCACAGGCTATTATGTGACTCATTGAGAGCCATCTTGGTTGTAAGTTGCTTTGGGTTGCCTTGGGCAATATAAAGTGTGTAACAAATTTAATAAGTACTGTAACAATAATAATATTTCAGGGTAAAGCACCCAATCCAAGACGTAATCCAAAACAAACGCACAGCAACAAAATTCTGAGGCTTTCTGGAGCCTGCCGTTGTCTGTTTAATTATAATCTTTTGATTAAAATAAAAAAAAAACTAATCTGAAAGTAAATTTTCTAAATGTTTCTACTGTTTTATGTTAACCTAACAAATGCTAGAGGGGATCAAACACAAATAAGGGGGTTAAATACTGAGACCCTAAGATGACCCACTCTTTAAAATAAGTTGGTAGGATGGGTGTGAAACAGTATCCTGCCCCCCCTCCCCAATCACTCCTGATTTACTGTACAGAAAGCCAGAAATTATATTATTAGATACCAAATGCTGTTAATATTTAGTGAGTTTCAAAATACAATTTTTGAAAACAATTTTTAGAAGAAAATTCCTTTTTTTTACCAATAGCCAAGGTCCATGTAAGATCCTCAGTGAGTCTTCATATCCCTTAGTCCTCCTTCCTTATTTCTCCTTAGAGCCCATTCTAGTGGGGAGGTATTTCATGCACATAAAAAAGAAACTAAGTCCTAGCAATAGCTTCCATGTGATCATAGGAGCTGCCCAAGGGCAACGCTGGAGGAAAGCAACTTTGATGTTCCAAATACCTAATCTCAGACCACATGGACACTTGCCCCTGTAAAATATTAAACACAGACCCTTTTGATCTCACAGTATAAGACTAAGTCATAATTGCTTAATACATTGAAAGATTATCAAAATAAAAGTAAATGGAAACATACTATCTTTTAAAAATGTCATTAGGCATTTTTACTTGTTCATGTTGTTATTGAAATATTCTGTGGTGAGGCCAGTACTTCCTTCCCCTCTCCTCCACCCCTGCCCACTAATCCTGTTAGGCACAAGATATTCTGTTGCTTGTTATTTTACTCGACCGGATTTTCTCTACGCAAACGTAGGCCATGATCTTGTAAACCTATTATTTGGAAGCAGTTCCACGGAGCACAACAATGGGACTTGGCATTGATGCAACTGTTCAGGATAAGAGAATAAACCTCAAACTCTAGAAAATACATTTGTTCAAACCAACTAATCCAGAAAATAAGGAGCTGGGAGAGGCACATTGACAGATGAAGTAGCACATACCACAAACAATGTAATACTGATCCATTTGAAATCAAGTCACATGCTTAGGATTTGGGGACCATTTGAAGTGCAAGACCCTGAATACAAGCATGGACTTCTTGGGCTGAGGTTTTATTTGACAATGGAGATCTGTATAATGGCTACTTGTAACCTAATTTAGTCCATTCAGCATCATTGGAAAGGGCCATACTGCAGCTCTGCGACATAGAATTTGCGTTCCAAGCAGAAGGTCCCAGGTTCAATCCCTGGTATCTCCAGGTGGGTTAGGAGAGACTCCGCTCTCAGTTCTTGGAGAGCTGCTGCCAGGCGATGTAGCCTCGGCCCAGTATACCTGAGACTTCCTAAGGAGATGTTCCATTTAAACATTCTCAGAACCGACAGAAATATTGAACAATGACTTTAAAATACTAGCAAAAATGTATAAGATATTGTTAGAATGGTGTACAAAGGATGAAGAGGTAAAATCAGTTATGATTGATTGGGCCAAAGATTTAGGACATAATATACAAATGGAGGATTGGGAAAAATTATGGAAAGAAGGTTTAAGATTTACTGCATATACAACTATAAAAGAAAATGTGATGAAAATGATGTATCGATGGTATGTAACACCGGTAAAATTAGCGAAAATGTATAAGACAAGTAATAAATGTTGGAAATGTAAAGAAAAAGAAGGTACATTTTATCATATGTGGTGGGAATGTAAGAAAGTAAAATGCTTTTGGGAAATGGTTTATAATGAATTGAAGAAAATGTTGAAATATACATTTGTTAAGAAAACAGAAGCATTTTTATTAGGCATTACAGGTAATGAGATAAATAAGAAAGAAAAGAAGTTATTTTTATATGCAGTGACAGCAGCAAGAATATTGATGGCCCAGAAATGGAAACAGGAGGAGCTACCTACTTTAGAAGAATGGAGAACAAAAATGATAGACTACGCAGAATTGGACAGAATGACAGGAAGGATCCGAAACCGACAAGATCAAAGATTCACAGAAGATTGGGAAAAATTTATTGAATATTTGCAAAAATTAAGTGATAATCAGATTACGTTTGTAAGTTTTAATGAAGCGCTGTGATGGGAAAATGTTATAATAAGCATTAAAATGGGATGAAGTTCACAGTAATAATATTAATAACAAAATAGAAATGTGTAAAAAGTTAAAATATGAAGGATTTGCAGACAAGTTGAGGGAAGTCGAAAAAAGAGAAATAAGATGTAACCAAGATGTATGGAGTGTATAATTCTGTTTTGTATTTGAATATATATATATATATTATATATATATATATACACACACACATTCTCAGAACCCAATGCTACAGCAGCGACCAGTGTATGCTGCTATTCCCAAGCAGAACCAGCACCAGCACTTTGGACAGGAGCCAAGGTCCCAGTGCTGTAGCAGGGCACACTCCAGGGCCTCCTTATTGTGTTTTCTGACCAGGCACTCCTGGGAGCTGGATGCAGCTGCCCTTTTAATTTCCTACCATGGCCCCAGCTCTAAGAACTCCAAGACATTGTGTATGTTTCTGAGCACAATTCAAAGTGTTGGTGCTGACCTTTAAAGCTCTAAACAGCCTTGGCAGTATATACCCGAAGGAGCATCTCCACCCCCATCATTCAGCCCAGACACTGAGGTCCAGCTCCAAGGGCCTTCTAGTGGTTCCCTCACTGTGAGAAGTGAAGCTACAAGGAACCAGGCAGAGAGCCTTCTTTGCAGTGGTGCCCACCCTGTGGAACCACCACCCATCGGATGTCAAGGAAATAAACAACTACAGTGGTACCTTGGGTTAAGAACTTAATTTGTTCTGGAGATCCGTTCTCAACCTGAAACTGTTCTTAACCTGAAGTACCACTTTAGCAGTGGTCATGGAGACACTGTGGAAAGGCAATGGAGAGGCAACAGGATGCTCTCTGACAATCACCACTGCTGCTTCTGTCACCACTCAGGATAAGCACTGGCTCATCTTCCTTCCCAAGCTCAGTGGTGCTGGGGCTTGTGGGGGGGAATAGGGATATTCTAGGATCAAATATGAAGCTGGGGTGGCTTTCATATTTCTGGGACTGTCCCTGGAAAATAGGGACACTTGGAGCATATGCACATATACTAAAAGAAAGGATGTAAGTTCTTTACAAAACTAAAGCATACTTGTTTATTCTTTATACTAAATATGTCGTGCTATGCAGTTTTCGTGCTTGACTATCAAGCTCACTAATGGTCTCAAAAGCAATATATTTGTCCTAAGCATTCACAGCAGCCCCATAATGGGCGCTCTAAGTATTCAAGCCAGCACTAGCTTTTGTCAAAACAGATTCAGTGCTATACAGATTGATGAAGACCAGCACTGGCTGAAATGCAATATGAGGATGCTAGTATGCAAATAGACTTTTTTTTTTAAGAGACTGCATAATATTTACTGAGCTTCTTGATTAAACAAGTTGGCTCCAGGTCAGACTGCACGTTAATATGCCCAGGGTTGTTTTTGCAGCATGGGGACTTCTGTTTTACATGATGTTTCACCCAGAAAGAAATAAACAAGGCCTGCTTAGGAGCGCTGTAACAAGCTGCGTCGTTGCCTTGATTCACCCCACCCAAGAGGCTGGAGCAGAACGACTGCCAATTACGCTGGGTTGAAAAATGTCCGCCAAACAAATGATAAAACACCACAAAACTTCCTTTGTGCACGTGAAGCCATGTAATGAAGTGAACCATCACAGTTTGAAAACTGTAGCGACAAGCGGCAACAAATGTTTGTGATGGATGATGTGATTAAACACACACGCACATATATAAAACACAAACTGAATAAGCAGTCTGTTTGGGAGGAATGAGGCTCCGGGGCGACTCCTGTTTATTAAGCTCAGCTCAGTGTCTCTGTACTGGGCAGAAGAACACAGATATCCCAAAGAAACATTGGTCACTGCGATTAAACGGCAGCAACCAAATTATTTCTAGAAGGAATCACTATATTATCATTGAAGGAAATTCTAACCAGAGTCACATTCACACCATACATTTGAAGCACTATTGGACCACTTTAACAGTCATGGCTTCCTCCAAAGAATCATGGGAAGTGTAGTGTATGCCAGTTGTGAGGAGAACTTCAACCAACTACAACTCCCAAGGTCTTTAGAGGGAAAGCCGTGACTGTTACAGGAGGAAGCGGGGGACCAAAGATATGGAGACAGATGCAGCCTTTATCCTGGCAGTGATTACCATCAATGTGTCAGCAGCAAGATACCTCTGGGAACACTAGCACAGCACACTTGACAAACACCGTTTGCAAAGAGAACACGGCACCAGCCCACAGGAAATTAGGACATCATTTAATTTTAATGGGTTTTACAGCCCTTCCGCCATATTGCTTCATGCACACTGATGCACTCATGCCTAGTGTAGTGTGGGAATATGTTGTCTTCCCCATCCCCACCCCCAAAATCATGCCATTTTGCTAACTACTGGACCCACAGACCTGTTGGGATGGTTCTATCATTAGGCAGAAAGAACCAACCACTTCAGGCATCAGTTACTGGGAGGCAGCCATGGCAGCTCTCTGAATGTTCTTTCTCAGCCAACAGCTGTTCCCTTCTGTTGGAGGACAGAGCTGGGTGTACCACACAGCCTGTCCCGGGCTTCCTACATTAACTAAAGCAAGATTCAACTGCTTCTCTGGTTGGCATTGGGAGGCAGTGCTATCTTGTCCTTCACCACAGGCTCAGTAGTAGGGCTGCCATATTCCAAATAGTGAAAATCCAGAGAGAAAAGTTGTTGAGCTTGCCATTCTAGAGCTCTTTTTATGGATAATCGGCAAAAACGACATTGCCGGCATGGGCTGCTACACGTCCGGATTTCCCAAGCCATTCTGCCGATTTCTGCCAGGACACTGCTGCCGACTGCAGTATTCCGGATCTGTCTGTGAAATTCCAGATGTATGGCAAACCCTATTCAGTAGATCTTTCTTCTGGGAAAGCACGCAAATGATTAAGCTGAAAATATTAAGTGCCAGGCACACAGTTCAGAGCAAGCCCTTCTGCAGTCAATGGCCTGTAGGATACAATGTAAGGAATTGTGCCACTCCATTGTATCCACCTCCAATGTGGCAAGCATCTGGTCAATTCCCTCTTGCAACATAGCTTAGCCAGGCTCCCCAGGCTCATGCAAGATACAGGAACAGTGCAAAGGGCAAGGTAGCAGCCACCAGCACAAGATCACTGACTCAGTCATGTCAACAGTGGGGCTGGCACACTTGAGTTCAAGCAGTGCTGCCTGGAACCAGAACATTTTTTTTTTAAGTTGCACAATCTCCTCTTCACCTTAACTGTTTCCTGCAACCCAAAGATAAGAGCTTCAGAAATAGTCCCTTGAGGACTGAAACAAAGATCTGATTCATAATTTCCTTTTGAATTGCCTTCAACGAAACCACAAATCAACCCACACCCTTCTCTGTTAATGTTGATCTGCCAGAATATCATTGGGTGGATCTGCTCTGGGGGAAACAAAAGAACCTCACATTTAGCAGAAGGTAGACAACAAGTAAAGTTCCTTTTGGAAGTTCTCAGTTTTAAAGTTCTCATTTTAAAAGACACTAGGAGGAGGGGAGACCCAGCATGCCAGAGCAGGCAGCTTGCAATCTCACAATTATTTGAGATTTAAGACTACAATAGGGTACTTTCAAAGAATATTTGTGAGCTGTTGAGAAAAACAGGTGGCCTATCGTCCCTGGACATTATTCCTGCATTATCTCAGTCTGCCAGTCAATGCTAGGTCTCTATCACTCCTGAATTTCCTGCTCTGAACTGTGCAAACAAGAAGCTTGCAGTGGTCCTTAGTAAATCATGGTATCTTGTGGCCTAACCTAACAGGCACGAGCCATTCCTGCACCCACTGCCCTGCTTTAATAATTTCAGATCTTCCTAATTCTTTCCACCACCTTCTCAAGAGCTCCCCAGAATTTCAATAGTAAATAGGCTTGGTTCATACAAAATGCTAAGCTAAGTTAGAAATGCGAGTTAGAAAGCATGTTGCTTCCCCCAAAGAATCCTAGGAACTGTAGGATTCCTACAGAGTATAATTCCCAGAGCCCTTAACAAACTACAATTCCCAGGATTCTCTGGAGGAAACCATGCACTTTAGAGGTGTGTTGAATGTGCTTTGAAAAGTATGCTGTGGGTATGACCTAAGACAGATGAGCATCTGTGGAAAACAGGAAGATGCTTGATACCAGGTCAGGTTATTTGTCTATCTGTCCCAGTGTTATCCTCTCTGACTGACAGTCAATCCCCAGCAGAGGATGCTCACATCTCTTGCTAGCTGACTTTTTTTAATAAATGGGATGCCAGGGGTTGAATCGGGGACCAAAGTATATGAATTGGGGTCCCTTAATATGACTTTTTGAAATCTGTTATCCCTACAAAGCTCACTCTCCCCACACATGTACGGCATTGAGCTAAATCAGTTTGGACCTGCTATCCACCACCACCCATCACTTCCTCTGCTCACACAGCATGCAGTGCTTACTAGCAGCCATGAGGTGGAAGCAGAACTCTTCCTCTTGCCTTTTTCTCTTAAGTTTCATTTCCAGACAAGGAAAAGAAAAACTCAGCAAGCTCTCGCTGATATTCTTGTCTGGTGTTGGAATGCAAACATTCTTGTATCAGCGTAGAGGCTATTTGTTTTGTTCTGGCATGAACTTTCATAGGTAATTAATGCTGGGATGGGCAACTGGTACCCGTGAGGCGATTTTTGGTCCACAATATTATTTTGAAATTGTAGGAGGTCTTTGCTGAAGTTCCAGGCTACGCTTGGTCCCCCTGCGGCAGCAATCTCTTCCTTGAGCCTGGATGGTGAGCCTCCAACACCCTCCACCTTGCAGCCTTGGGATAATAAAAACTGGATCAACTCAAACTTTCCTGAACAGTTGAAAAGACCTCCCATTCATTCAGAAAAGTGTGTTAACTGTTGCCTCCCAAAAGCTGGCTGCTAATGACCATGATCCTGCAGCATTTTAGAAGTTGGCCATTGCTAGCTGACTTTGCCAGATACTTGAACTTAGGAGGTGTCTGGTATGTATTGACTGTGGACACACACACACACACACACACACAGAGAGAGAGAGAGAGAGAGAGAGCTGGAAGTTGCCCACAGTGGTTGGGGCAATCCAGTCAGATGGGAAGTGTATATATTAGAGAGAATCATAGAATCATAGAATCATAGAGTTGGAAGAGACCACAAGGGCCATCGAGTCCAACCCCCTGCCAAGCAGGAAACACCATGAGGGGGGAAGGAAGAGGGAGTTAATTAAGGAAGAAGTGTGGACTACAAATAGTACTTCGATTACCAAAGAATGTGTCTGTCTGTTTGTCTCATGCTTCTCCCCAATATTTTCCTAGATTAGCAACAGAAGCAAATTTTCAACAACTTCTGGAATGCTGACAATGAATGCAGTATATATTACCAAGTGGGAGGCAGTTGTTTGTTTATTTATTCATTTACATGATCTATATACCAACCAAAAATGAATGCTACTGGAAGAGAACTACTTACCTAACCTCTTTGTTCAGCCCCTGGGAATCGCAGTTAAAATGAGTGGATTTCCAGTTCTGAATCCTCTTCCTCCCATTCTAATATGAATGGTCCCCATCCTCCGTCCCCCCGTTTAAATGCAATTGGTTGGATCCAGAGTAAGTTAATTGAATTAAGGCCCCATTGAAATCAAGTCTGCAGGTTCGTCATCATCCCACAGATTTTAATGGGACTTGCAGTGAACTTACAGTGAACCTTATTCACGTTTACTCAGAATGAAACACGCAAAATATAACAGGACTTACTCTCAGGTACATGCACATAGGAGTGCAGCCTTTGCTGGAATCCAATCCACAGATGCCTAAATCAGACTTTTAGCCCTTGGTTTTTCTACGTTCCAATATATGTAATGTTTGGTTTGTGTTCATTTGGACCTATTTCATGACCCTGCCATCCTAGCTATGATCAGAGTGGCAGGTTTATCATCTCCAAAGGAAATGAGCAGTCTCAGCGTATCACCAAGCTTATCAGCTATGGGTGGCTTTCATGCGATTCATCAATTAAGATTAAGTGCCTCTTTTAAAGCGTTTTGCTTTATGGGCTAGAGTGCAACACAGCTGGAAAGATCAAACCATTATATGATTAATCCACATTGAGCTACATGTAGATACTTATACCCACAAGGTCTTATAATTTGTGCCATTAACAGTGAAACAGAAAACAGAAGTAATAAGCCATTCCCCACCCTCCATCCCCTACTTTGCCACATTTTCATTTCTTCAGAGTGTCTGTCCTTCAAACCTTTTGATTGTAGGGATGAGGAACCCATGGCTCCCACTGCCACCAGCCTCAGCCAGCATGGCCAGTGGTCAGGGGTTGCCTGGCTGAGCTGAACAACCTCTAGAGAGCTGCAGGTTTCCCTACTCTTGTGCTATAAGGAATGACAATGTGCAGAACATGCACTCTTGTAAAAGGGAGTGTTTTATGTATTTTTATTTTGTATTTTTATTCTGTGAACTGCCCTGAGATCTTTGGATGAAGGGTGGAAGGCACATCTGATAAATAGATAAAAATGAATGAATAATAATAATTAAAAAAGGAGGTGGAGGTTTAACAACGGTACTAAATGGATCAACATGAATTGCTTGGCTATGAAGCTGAGAAGGAACCATATAAGCTAAATCAGAAGTGCCATCTATGGGGGGCTGAGGGGCCTTGGGCCGCCCCCAAGTTTTCATGAAGGGGGTGAGTCCCCTCAATATCCCACAAACACATCTGCACATTATGTAGCATGCACGCATAACATGAGCACATCGCGCCGCAACAGCCCCCTCAATCTCGGGGCAAGCTGATGCACCGGAATAATTTGCCCCCAAAGTTGGAGCTTTAGTCTGGGATCAACTGTATTTTTTTCCTCCAAAGTTGCAGTTCAAGTGATTAGGGAAGCTTTGTGCAAGGATTCTAATGGCATTAAAAATAAGGTTCAACCTTAAATTCAGCATTACAACAAATTTCAGATCCATGCATTCCTAAATGGATGGCTAGGAGAAAAAGTGTTTTCTTTATATATAAAAAAGTCTATTTCTTGTTACAGTTTTGTTTTTTTAAAAAAAGACTGAAGGATGAACTATCTTGATCTGATGCAGAGAAGTTGACTGATATAATCTTGCACTGTCAAGAGTGGATTAACCATTATGCTAAGTATTGTTATAGGATTTTCATGATTGCTGTGAAAGAGTCTGGGTTTTGAGAAGAGGAGAATTAATGTGGCCAGGAGGACATTTTAAAACCCTTAACAGACAGCAACCAGGTGTAGCAGCCAGATCTTTTGTCAGGGAAATTACAAATAAATAACCCAGAATTGCCAGGAAATAGCTGGATCTTCCTTGAGGTTTCTGAAGGGGATAGAGAACACACTTCCCTTCCAGATAGGAATGATGTCATCTAGGTCTGCAAAAAGAATAGACTTAGTTTTTGGAGAAGGGAGCCAGAGACACACTGAGGATGTATTCAGACATGGGGGTTATTGTGTTAGTTTTTCAGATTACACACTTCCATCCTGGGTGCTAATCAGTGGCGTAGCGTGGAGGGTGCAGGGGGGGCCGGCCGCACCGGGCGCAACATCTGGGGGTTAGGGTTAGGGGGCGCAAATCCACGGGTTAGGGGGTGCAAATTACTTGCCTTGCCCCGGGTGCTGACAACCCACGCTACGCCACTGGTGCTAATATTCCCTTTACACTGCATTGCCTGTTGTGTTATGGAACTGTGGCTGTTTTTAATCAATGCACTGCCATGTTGTCCTCAATTTTCGGTGGCAGGAAATAACTGTTTGCCAGAACACTGCCCCAGTTTTCATCATGTGAAGTTGCAAGAATGCAGCCTCATCACTGAACCCTCTTACGCTGCAGTTTCCCTAGAGGAGTGCCATTGTCTCCTAGCAAGCTGTACACAGTGACGGGCTGTGCAGATGATATACAGTGGTACCTCAGGTTAAGTACTTAATTCGTTCCGAAAGTCCGTTCTTAACCTGAAACTGTTCTTAACTTGAAGCACCACTTTAGCTAATGGGGCCTCCCGCTGCCGCCACATCACCAGAGCACAATTTCTGTTCTCATCTCATCCTGAAGCAAAGTTCTTAACCCGAGGTACTATTTCTGGGTTAGCAGAGTCTGTAACCTGAAGCGTATGTAACCTGAAGCATATGTAACCTGAGGTACCACTGTACCTAGTACTCATACCTAAGGTATGCAGCAGGGAGGGGGGTGACTGTGCTTGCTGGGAGATATTGTGGAGAAATTGAATTGGCTTCACATCTGAAAGCAAAGTCACCTAATTCGCAACATCCAAGACGAATATATGAGCCAAAACACAGTTGCCCTTCAAAAGTCACACTTCTCTGAATTTTGCAATGTATTTCTCCAGCCAAGCACTGTGCCCAACAATGAATGAGGCATGCATAAAAATGTGTGTGTTGATAAAAAATGCATTATATTTGGAAAAATGGCTTTGTAGAAATGTGTACACAAGGGAGAACTGCATGCAAGCACGTGTTTGTTAGGAGAAAGTCGCAGCAAAAGGCAAATTTCAAAAATATATAAATAAAATCACTAACAGATGTGGAGAACTGAACTTAAGGAGGAAACGAGAAACCAAAATTGGCAGATTTGCCTATCCCTCCTTGTTGGAATTGATATTTGCATATCCCCCGTTTCCAACCACTGAACAGTCTATGGAGTATTGAGTAAAGTGTGCCTATGCTTGTGTAATTGCATGTTTCTAGTCTTTCTACATCAGCGGGAGCTCATCTAGGTTCCCTCTGGCATGGAGAGCCTGTGGAGGGATTGTCTCCCAAATTTCTGATTGTCTCCCAAATTTGCAGTGCCATTGGGCATCATTCTACTTCTCCCTCCAGCCTGGAACAGCCTGGAATGTTAAGTAGTCTTTCAATTTCAGTCCTGCTCTTTTGATTTTCAAAGGGCTTTGTTTCTTTCTTTTTTTATCCCCCATGAATTACTTGGGTGGAGGAAAACAAAGATACGAACCCCAGGACACTTTAGTGATCTTACCAAAGAGAGGCTTTTGAAAAGGCAAGATTTAGCCATTTATTTCTCTTTAAACTGCATTCTTCTTCCAGATGACTTGTATGAGAGTAGAGCCCCATATGACTTACACACAGAGTGGGTGTTCTCGATCATGACAGCAAACTCTGCTTTCTCCATGTGCCAGATGTGCATGCATCAGAGAGAATATGCAGTATGTGGCCTCTTGTCCAGATTAGAATAAAATGAATGGTGTTCTGGAAAAATAGGGTGCTCCGATTAAGCAGTTCCCAGCTACTCATGTAAACAGATATCTCTATGTTCTTTCCGGCGTACATGTGGAAGTTGCTGCACATGGACCAGTGGCGTGATCATGACCCCTGAAAGTCATGGGCCTATGCATGCATTTGTGTAAGAATATCCTTCTTCAGAGGAAATTGCTCCCGCCCCCATCCCCCGGCATACCTTATAAAACATTACCTCAATTTAAAAGGAGAAAGTGGGGGGGGGGGGGAGAGAGAGAGAGAACCCACCCTGAAATCAGAACCAGGAAAAAGGAAGGGAATTTATTAATAGAATCGTCGGCTCAACACATGTTGGAATTCAGAGGAACAGTAAGTAAAGGGGTATAATTAAGCTTCATGAGCAATAGACAAGAGAGAATTGCTTTAAAAAGTTGTGTGAGAAGACTGGGCTAGGGCCAAAGGCATAATTCATGCCTAAAAGTTTTACTTGCTTTTGAAAAGCTACATTCCAATGATCTAGGTAAAGGGTATTTTTGGCAGCCTGCTTGACAGGTCCATCAAGGAAAAGAAGAAGGGTCCAACCAGGGCTGGCCTGAGACATTTCGACACCTGAGGTGGACCAAAGAGTAGCACTTCCCTCCCCACCATGTAAGAAGGGGTGAGTGACGATCTACAGCAGGAAGAAGAGAGCAATAAAGACCTACATCAGGATCTGCTGCCCATATGGATCCTGCCACCTGAGGCAATCACCTCCCCTTGCCTCATGGGTGGGCCAGCCCTGGCACCAGCCATTCTTATTGTGACAAAGCAGAGAGAAGATTTGGACTGAAGAGAATGTTGACTCCTTTCCAGTTCACAGAAGAGAAGGGCAGTCTCATAGAGGTTAGTTACTCTGTTGCTGGACCATTCATATGAGCAAACTGCTCACACAAGTGGGCACCTGTGCATTAAAGTCAACACTAGCATACAATCAGAAAGGACTCCAAGAACAGACTCATGTGTGTGCTGACATGCGTCTCTGTGTGTCTGATTCATGCAAATCTCCCCCACTTTTGATACAGTTGCATTTCCCCCATGTATTATTTAATTTAATTTCACTTCTGTATTAACACCTATCAACATGCTCAAAGATCAATAGTTTGTCAGGGTTCCCCAATTTGGATGTTTCTGGACTACAATTCCCATCATCCTTGACCATTGGCCATGCCGGCTGGTGGTTGCAGTCTGACGTATCTGCAGGGCACTGAGTTGGGAAAGTCTTGTCTATGCATAGGTATAGATCAGGCAGGTGCCCTCCAGATGTTGTTGAACCACAACTTCTATCACTACTTGCAATTGACTTTGTTGGCTGGGGCTGAAGTTGCAATCCAACCACATCTGGAGGGAACCAGGCTGAGGAAGACAGAGACAGATATACAGATATAAATAAAAGATGGGTATCTGATAAACAGGCAATGCTTTTCTAACCATCCATCTTAAAAGGATAACTTGCTTTTAATTTGCTGGTTACCATCACTTGACCATCACTTTCTGTATTATCATTTTATTATTACTTTGCAACATCTGCATTTTGGACTGTAGGTTTTTGTTTTGTTTTGTTTTACTTCCTGTTATCTGAGCTTTGATCCCCCCCTCCAGCCAACTATCATTTTATTTTATTTTGTCTCTATGGTTATGTTTTCTTGTATGATTTGTCCTCACTCGTCTCTGTCTCTTATAATGTGTCTATTGAATTATGTAACCATTATCATTTTTATTCACTAACAGAATTATCCCGGAACTTTAATGACAATATTAAATAAAGAAGACAATGCAGATTCCCTACTGTAGCTCACAAGACGCTTCACCTCGACTTGATAAATACTAAATTGTCAAGCTCTTTGAACAATCTTCCAGCCACAAGAAAGAATGCACATCGAAACCAAACTGAATTCATTAAAAGACAACAGTTTCAGGAGACATCATTTCGATTGCATTAGCTCAATCCAAATATATTACATCCATCCTTTCATTTATCTTCTAACACCTCTGTCTCTCCAAAAACATATGCATTTATTTAAGCCTAAGGTTGTAATCCTGTGCATGCTTACTTGGAAGTAAACTCACCAGGGCTTGCTTTTAACTAAGCATACACAGAATCCAGCTCTGAAATCACATTTTAATTAAAAGTCCCATTGCTAATTGATGAGACTTGCTTCAAAGTAAGCATGGCTAGGATGGATTATACTATAAGTAGTAATCACAAGCCAGGGAAGATATTTGTTTTTTGAAGTGCTGATTCCAACATGACATTTTGTGGCCACGGATACACTTTTGAAAAAACACTCTCACAAGTTCATAAATAAAAGAAAATCATCTTCCTGGGAGAATCTCGCAAGCAGGATCCCAGATTTTGCTCACCATCAATTGTTCATGAATTCAGCCCTGGGAAACTTTAGATGGGTAACCAAATCTAATGTAATTACCTTTCAGTTTATGCATTTATGATTCACTTTCAAAAGTAAAACTGTTCACGCCAAAGGTTATGGTGGCAGAGAACTGCATAACACTTCTGAAACAATGCTCTTTTATTATTTCTACTTTTTTGAGTTTGACAGTAATTGCGGTGAAACTGTTTTTTGTTTTTTTGTTTTTGAATGCACAGCAGATTTCAGACTTCCCATTGCAGTTTGCTATCATTGGTAGGACACGAACTAAGGCTGCAATCCTGAACACATTTTCTTCAGCCCTAGTGAAATCAGTGGGAGCTAGCTGCAACGAATGTAGTCTGGATCGAACCCAAGAAGAGACATGGGGCTCCTCTGTGTGGTGGAATAGTGGAGGCTAGTTCCCATTGGGATTGATAGGGTAGAAGGCAGGGAGACTAACCATAGATGATGCCAGAACCAATAACCAAAGCGCCGACTGGTTGTAAGTCAGAAGGCAGGCAGGTGGAGGCTGGCTGAAGGCAACCTGCAGTTTGTGAGTCTCTGTCCCACTCAACCTAATGGACAAGCCTCCATTGCAAGCCCTCTTGCCCCCCTCTCTCACATGTTTGAAACATCTTATCAGCACATGGTACTTCACCAGTGGTTTTGAAGTCCTCTGCTGACATAATGTTTGCCTGGCAAAGTCCCCATAGCAACCCTAATGGATAGGCCAGCTATTGTCCTACTGTGGTTAACTGTCCCACAAATGTCAGGAGGAAATGAGGTTTTGGTTTGTTTACATGGAATTGTAGAGTTAGAAGGGACTACAGGGCCATCTGCTCCAACCTCCTGCAATGCAGGAATCGTTCATTCAGCGTGAGGCTTAAACTGTTTAATCCAATGGAGTTTAATCCAATGGAGGGGGAAAGGTAGACTAATATACATGGTACAATTGAAATGGTAAATTGGAAAGGTGGGCAAATGTATTATTTCAAAGCACTTGTGGTTATTTCCAGCCACAGAGCAATAAGCAAGTGCTAGTTCTTCGTTGATTTTGCCAGCTAGACACTTGTGGCAGCATCTATAGGGACATAAAACCGGTTTAAAGGGCAGGTATTTGCTCTTCCTAGGGGACGCAGGTGGCACTGTGGGTTAAAGCCTCAGCGCCTAGGGCTTGCCGATCGAAAGGTCGGCAGTTCGAATCCCTGCGGCGGGGTGCGCTCCCGCTGCTCGGTCCCAGCGCCTGCCAACCTAGCAGTTCGAAAGCACCTCCGGGTGCAAGTAGATAAATAGGGACCGCTTACCAGCGGGAAGGTAAACGGCGTTTCCGTGTGCGGCTCTGGCTCTGGCTCTGGCCAGAGCAGCGATGTCACGCTGGCCACGTGACCCGGAAGTGTCTCCGGACAGCGCTGGCCCCTGGCCTCTTAAGTGAGATGGGCGCACAACCCCAGAGTCTGTCAAGACTGGCCCGTACGGGCAGGGGTACCTTTACCTTTACCTTTAGTTCTTCGTTAGGTGAAAATTCCTTTTTACTGTCTTTAAGCAGTCAGTCCTTTGGACCTCATTTAATGGGACTCCTAAGCCTGTCTTAAACACCCACAGATCCTTTACAGCGCTAAAGGGTAAAGCTAGGCATCTTGTTAATTGTGTGAATGGAATCAATGGCCATGGTTCCCCATTATGGAAATTGCAGACCCAGGGAGACGTCAGCAGCCTCAGGACTGTGGCGGGTAGGAAGAAGAATTTAACACTTTGTCTTTCTGACATGGGAGCAACAACAAAAAAGCCACTTCTATGTGCATTTTCAGGAAAGCTCCCACTGTGCCAATGGAGGCTTCCCTTAAAATCCCAAAAGCAGCTTTGGGGAGTCATTTTGTCATGACTAGGATAGAAGGGAAAGGGATAAACTCTTCTCACACACCACAGACCCCTCACTTCCACAGCCCTGAAGTTGCAAAGGGTTTCCTGGGAGGCTATTTATGCCCCCCCCATGGCCATGTTAATTGCAATCACTTAATCAATGTCATACCTAGTTTGATCTGGGGTGTCCCTGTGAGTGTGGTAGCATGGAAGAATGAATGGCTGAGCCACGCTGACCAGCACTGGGCTGAAATTCCAACCCCCCTTCTGACCATTTACCATCAGTTAAAAAGAACGAAGATTACATTCAAAAAATTTCCAAGGCAAAATAACATTTCAGTGAGATGTTCCTGGTTGGGATACAAGGGGATTGGTGTATTTAGCTTCTTTTTGTGACTTTCTTTCATTCTACAAATCATCTCACCCCTGGCCTCCTCTCTGCACACCTCCCAGGTGCCTGGGCATCAATCAAAGCTCAGGGGAAGACATCATGAGCTTCTTTTTCCTATGAAGGGCTTTATCAGATAAAGAACTGAGTGCTGGAGAGTGCTGGAGGAATGTTTACTGGAAAGGGATGTGGGTGGCGCTGTGGGTTAAACCACAGAGCCTAGGACTTGCCAATCAGAAGGTCGGCGGTTCGAATCCCCAGAGCTCCAGTTGCTCTGTCCCAGCTCCTGCCAACCTATCAGTTCGAAAGCACATCAAAGTGCAAGTAGATAAACAGGTACTGCTCCGGCAGGAAGGTAAACGGTGTTTCCATGCGCTGCTCTGGTTCGCCAGAAGCGGCTTAGTCATGCTGGCCACATGACCCAGAAGCTGTACGCCGGCTCCCTCAGCCAATAAAGTGAGATGAGCGTCGCAACCCCAGAGTCAGCCACAACTGGACCTAATGGTCATGGTCCCTTTACCTTTACCTTAAAGACCCTTGGGTTACCCCACAACCATAAGGTACCCTGAGAGTAGGACAGGGAAATGGAGGCCCCTTTTGGAAATGAAGAAAACTGAGAAACCGAAGCACAGATTTCTGCACAAAACTAAGATTGACAGACCCTGCTTCACAGTGGCAATTTGTGTGAGAACCATGGGCCAAGCATAGCCACCCTCTAATGCAATTTATTTCTTGTCCGTCTGTCAACATGATTGGGCCTGGGAGGACAATTCCTTCTTCCGCACCACTTTCTCAATAGGGACGTAATATGTGGGGGATTCCCAGAATCAGCTTGTACAGGTATTTTTAATTTCTGCATTTTGCCAGGAACTTTCAACCGAAAGCCACCTTTTCTACAGCTCGCCATGGAGATATTATCTGTTTACATTCTTCCTTCAAATATTTAAAGGGGAGAATAAAACGTCCAAGTCGATTTAAGAAGCCGGCGAACCTGCTCGCACAAAATGGGGTCAGCGGTGGGGATTGACGGTGGAGAGAATCATCAACCAATTTGCCGATGACTTTCTTTCCAGCCCCTGCCATCTCTTCATTTCAAAAAAAGCAAAGACCACATTATCCTTGTTCTCCAGCAGTGGATTTGACATCTTCTGCACCAGGACTGACTGATGATGAGCCATGTCGTTAACACGGTGCCTTTTGTTGCGATAAATGGCTCATGGCAGGGAGGCTTGCTGAGGGTGACAGATCCCTTTGCAGCCTGTACAACAAGAAGGCTGGAGCTTGCCTTTTGAAGTTGCCTGTCAATGAAATCATTAGGAAAATGGATAAAACAAAATGTTTACAGATGGGTTGGGGAAAGAAGAAACAAATAAGTGTAAGGATTTTTGCAGGGCTCGATTTCTCTCCCTTTCTCCCCTTAACATTATGTCTCAAAAACTCACCCGGTTTGTCAAAGCGTGTAGAAAGGGCACAACAAACTTGCACTCCCATTTCCAGCGCTGTGAAAGTAAGTAGGGCTCTGTAATGGGCAGCCCAATCTACAATCCAATTAAGCCCCAAAATACTTGCAATCCAGCCTATTTGGTCCTATTGATGGAAATGGTTTGGTTTGAATGGGGAAGTGAGAAGATCAAATAGTTAACGCCACTATCGTGTTTCAGAATCATGTGCATATTGTGCTGTGAAGTTCAAGTGCTGCATTAAGGCAAAACAGGCTGCAGCCCCAGATTCTGTTTCAGTATATCCATATAACAGCGAAACCTCTCCTCAACTCCCCCCTCCCCACAAATAATGAAAATAATACAGTAGCTCATAAATTGACAACTCACTGGACGTAAAAGGGTCCACGTTTGATCCTTAGCCTCTTCACAGAGAGATAGAAAAGGACCCTCGCTGAAACTTTAGAGAGCTGTTGATAGTGTAGACAATACTGAGCAAGGTAGGGCTGTGGTCCAATGCAGCAGAAGACAATTTCCTAGCTTTCTAGAGCAGGGGAGGTATTTGCACACCCAGGGGCAACTGGGAGTGGCTGCCGAGACCATATAACACCGAAAGATCTTCGTTGGCTCCCAGTATGTTTCCGAGCACAATTCAAAGTGTAGGTGCTGACCTTTAAAGCTCTAAACGGCCTCAGTCCTGTATACCTGAAGGAGCGTCTCCGCCCCTATCGTTCAGCCTGGACACTGAGGTCCAGCACCGAGGGCCTTCTGGTGGTTCCCTCACTGTGAGAAGTGAGGTTACAGGGAACCAGGCAGAGGGCCTTCTCGGTAGTGGCACCTGCCCTGTGGAACGCCCTCCCAGCAGATGTCAAGGCAATAAACAACTATTTTACTTTTAAAAGACAACTGAAGGCGGCCCTGTTTAGGGAGGTTTTTAATGTCTGACGCCGTATTGTTTTTAATATTTGGTTGGAAGCTGCCCAGAGTGGCTGGGGAAACCCAGCCAGATGGGCAGGGAATAAATAATAAAGTACTACTACTACTACTACTACTACTACTACTACTACTACTACTGTGGGTTCTGTATTGATGTCCCCTGGTTTAAAGCCAGATCTGCTTCAGATACTGATGAAGTGGATGTGTCTAATTTTGGAGCAGGAGAGGCATGGATAGCAAAATGTCTTCCCTACCCATTGCTCCCCCCTCCCCCAGTCTGTCACCAAGATTCCAATAAGTGAATTTGGTTGAGAGATGGGTGTTGGGGTGAGAGACTACAGGGAAGCTAATGATGGTCAAAGAAATTCTGCAGCCTTCAAGTCTTTTGAAGACCAAGTTGGAACCATAAATCTGAAGTTATTTGGGTCCTCTGACCCACATACTACTGTTGCTCTAAAAATCAGAACCACTCCACTCCTGCTGTTGTTTTAAAGAATCAGTTTTGTTTTGTTGAACAGTTTTGTCCCTGTTATGTCTTCTTTGGTCCTTATGGCACCATCACATGGAAACCTAGTCAGATCAGTGCTGTATTTTGTGCAGATGTGCCACAAAAATGTTTGTGGATTGAGTTTCCTTCCCTGTTTTATATTATCGTCTTTTTAACTCAGACCGTCACAGACTAAGGAAGACTTATGGTGCACTCCTAGTCATGTCTTCTCAGCAGTCAGTTCCACTGTGGGTACTGCAGCCTTAGGGATACTTATGTCATTTATAAAAGGGGTGGGGATCTGGATTTGGTCAGGAGATCAGATCATTATTTCCCCCAGCTCTGAAGGACAAATTTGACAGGTGTCACTATGATCTCAGATAACTCTTTTTGTCTGTACTGTTTGAGATCAAACTGTGCAGGCAAATGCACAGCCTACAAAGTGCCTTTCAAAGCCCCCTGGCAGACCTGACAACCAGCCTGTAAGCCCCTTTTGGGGTCAAATTCACACCTAATGTAATTGATGAATACCATATCCTTTGCACATGGAAACACCAATGTACGTGCCTTTGGAAAATCCTGATCTCTTCATTATTCCATTCCACCTAGATCACTGGAATTGAGTTATACCACATCTGACTTTATTTTATGAGATACTAATTTATATAGTGATGTATATAGTGATTCCCAGTAGTGATGTATGGAAGTGAGAGCTGGACCATAAAGAAGGCTGATCGCCGAAGAATTGGTGCTTTTGAATTATGGTGCTGGAGGAGACTCTTGAGAGTCCCATGGACTGCAAGAAGATCAAACCTATCCATTCTTAAGGAAATCAGCCCTGAGTGCTCACTGGAAGGACAGATCCTGAAGCTGAGACTCCAATATTTTGGCCACCTCATGAGAAGAGAAGACTCCCTGGAAAAGACCCTGATGTTGGGAAAGATGGAGGGCACAAGGAGAAGGGGACGACAGAGGATGAGATGGTTGGATAGTGTTCTCGAAGCTACCAGCATAGGTTTGACCAAACTGCAGGAGGCAGTGGAAGACAGAAGTGCCTGGCGTGCTCTGGTCCATGGGGTCACGAAGAGTCGGACACGACTAAACGACTAAACAACAACACAATTTATATACATTATACAACAATTGTAAAGCACCCTGATCCTGGTTAGAAGGTGATTTAAATGTGTAAATAGGGAGGGAGATGGGGTGGCTAAAAGGTCATTGACTTTGAGTCTTGTTCCCTTCTTTCTTTAAATATGTGGTCAAGGAATTGGGACACATGTGGTAGGAAGACTAAGGAGCAGTAGCTAAAGAACTGTGACATTCACCCTGTATGTCCATAGAAAGTTGAAACTTATTTGCTGGAACAACAGCCCCTCGTCCCACACAGGAAACTGCTTTTCAGGCAGCTTCATAAAGAAGTTGATGATGTTGCATTGAAGTCTGCTGTCCAAAGAAAGTAAGTTGAATATTTCGCTGAGTGATGGATACACCTTGAATGAATGGACCTTGAATTTATATTGATAAATTGCTTTTTGGATCCCAGGCCTCTAATTCCAAGTTTAGTTAGGGCCAACTGAATACATTTTGCCCTGGAAATTTCTCCCCAGCCATTTATGGAAGACCAATTCTATATTTGATGAAATGTTTTCATGGGTTTTTTTTTAGAGTTTGTATGGATAGTTTCATTGTTTTAGTGTTTGTTGAACAGATGCTATTGCTCTTTGAGTTTCTGTTTCTGTGTTTCCTTCTGTTTCTACCCTGTACATTGCTTTGACATCAGATGTCAAACAGATAAACAACTATAAGACATCTGAGGGCAGCCCTGTTCAAGGAAGTTTTTAATGGTTAATGTTTTACTGTGTTTTTAATATTTTGTTAGGAGCCACCCAGAGTGGCTGGGGCAAACCAGTCAGATGGGCGGTATATTAAAAAAATTAAATTATTATAATTATTTGATGACTTAATGCTGTGAAGCAGTCTGTTATTGATGGTGATGGAGATGATGGCAGCAGGGCTATGAATCAGTAGTAGAGCAAATGACTTTCATATAGAGCTTGTAGTCCAAGCACACCTGGATGACCAGAGGTTCCCCATCCCTTACACAGAAAGTTTCAGGTTGAATCCCAGACATGTCCAGCTAAAAAGAACTCTGAAAGCAGAACATCTGCAGGAGGCCATAGAGAGGCCAGCCTGCCAGTCAAAGTAGAAGCTATGGCAGCTGGGACCAATGGTCTGACTCAGAGTGAGGCAGCTTCCTATGTTGCTAAGTTTTGTTCCTCCTGCTCTGTTACCATCGATACTTGACATTGTCTCCGCTCATTACAGTATGTACATATCTGGTTTTATCATTTTTTGCATGTATGCTTAGAGATCACTCCAACCACATCATTCTAAATTGGAAAAACAAATATATTAATTAACCTCTCCACCCCCTGCTGGGACTCTCAGCAGCTGAAATAACAATGGTTAGCTTGACTTGTCTTGAGTAAGCTTGTCAGAAGCCAAGGATTTCATTTTGTGGGGTTTTTTTACCCTTCTTGGCCCTGAAAACTGCTGCAGAATAGGTCCAGTATGAGGGCTATAAAAATAATAATAATAAATATTTAAGAGAGAGATGCTGACACAGATAGCAGACAATCACTTACAAACTTAAGAGGGTGCTGGAGCTGCTCTGCATTATCTCTTCCAATGTTTCTAAACAGAAGGGAAGGGAGATCTATCTATATATGGGTTGGAGCCAGACTTAGGCTGCATTAAGCAAGCCCTTCATTTCATTTTCCTGATGTTTCCTTGCCTGATAATTTTTGTGTTTTATGTGATCTTTCACACAATGAAAAAGCCACTTCCTGAAAACTAGTGGAAGTTCTGTGCTAATTTCCATGTTAATTGTTTCCGGGGGTGGGGGTCAATTTTTAGCCCTGCTAACTCAGAAAATAGTGGAAGTTTTGCATTGTAATTTCCTGTGATTAAATTTGGGGCAGTATCCCGCATACAATTCTTTCCTACCATTTAAATTTAAATGTTTAAATTTAGAAATTGACTTCAGTGGGTCCACTCTAAGAATGACACCCCAATATCTTCTTTTCTTCCTTGACAGCAATTTTTCCTTGTTCATATGCACTCATTCAGCACACACAAGCTACATGGCATCTTTGCATGGCCTACATTGATTCCACACATTTCTACACAGCTAAATCACTACAGGAGTCATAGATTTTCCCTAGATGGCTCAGTAGCACAGAGAAGCCCTGGAACAGATATATCCTAAAGGCACCACAGAAAGGCAATATTCTCAGAGTGAGGTGCCAGGGTCACTATAGAACAGTTAACGTGAATAACAGCCAGTCATTGTGCACATTCACCAAGCCTCATGGATAATGTGCATATAATCCAGAAGAAGGAATTATACACATTTCTGGGTCAATATACATAATCTTCAACACACCATGGGAAATGTGCACATAGCAACTGAATTTTGTAATAGTCCACTCATTTTGCATAATACCTGATAGGCTTTGGGAATGTGCATGCCTCAGCTCAGTTTTGTCTAGCTATTATTTGAGAGGTCATCAGACAGTGTTTGCTAAATTAAGTAGCAGGAGTTCTATATTTAACAGGAAGAAGTTTTGAATGATATATTTTCATACAGACTGGTTATGCAGACAACTTTTGCTGGAAAGACAGAGATCTCCAGCTGCTGATAAAGGATGGTCATAATGATCACAATTTCATAGAATCATAGAATCATAGAGTTGGAAGAGACCACAAGGGCCATCGAGTCCAACCCCCTGCCAAGCAGGAAACACCATCAGAGCACTCCTGACATATGGTTGTCAAGCCTCTGCTTAAAGACCTCCAAAAAAGGAGACTCCACCACACTCCTTGGCAGCAAATTCCACTGTCGAACAGCTCTTACTGTCAGGAAGTTCTTCCTAATGTTTAGGTGGAATCTTTTTTCTTGTAATTTGGAACCATTGCTCCGTGTCCGCTTCTCTGGAGCAGCAGAAAACAACCTTTTTCCCTCCTCTATGTGACATCCTTTTATATATTTGAACATGGCTATCATATCACCCCTTAACCTATATGAAGACTAGTTTCTAATTTGCCCTCCCACTCTCAGTGAGATAAAGTGGCATTTAAATATGAATTTTCATGCTGATTTTTAAAAAATGCAGTTTAATGCAGAAACAGGACAGAACAGACCGATGAAGGAAAACATGAGAAACTGAAAATAGATGGCTCCATCCATCCCTGGACCTGAAGGGGTATTTAGAGGGCATAATGCACAGAAGCAGTAGCAACGTGAGACAAATGGGATACAGCAAAGGACAGAGCATAGGTCTTGAGGAGGCAAAACACATGTCATACATGGGCAAAGCAGTTCAAGGAAAAATGTAGGAAGCCTAAGGTGAACACACTCAATATTATTTGATCGGCAAGGTCAGCTGGGGATTTCTCTTACTGCTGCCTTCATTCCAAATGTTGCTTTCTCCTTTGGGACTGAGTGATTGGTAAACAATGATTTTGAAACTTGAAGCAGGCACTAACTTCATACTTGGCTGATTAATACCAGTTACTGGGATCCACAGGTGGGGAGAGTCTTCTTGCACTCAGCTGGTGATTGCAGGCTGCTTCCCATAGGCATCTATGGTTGGCTACTGTGAGAATGGGATGCAAGGCTAGACGAGTCTTTGGCTTGATCTACCTGGGCTCTTCTTATGTCCTTATGGGTAAAGCTCAAACCTGCCCAGTGTTTGGTTTGCTGGTATCATGCAAAGGCAGAAAGAAGCTGGGATCTTGCAACAGCTGAAGAATTATCTGTGGCCTCTGCATTTGTCTGATAATTGTCTCATTCAGCTGTAGCAATTTTACTGACCCCTATGCTTTTGCTCCCAGAGGTGCTACTTCAGCAGGGTGGGAAAGGGAGACTGGAGTGTGATTTATTTGTAGGGTGGGTGTGTTGAAGATATATAGGAAGTTGCCTTGGAAATCGAATGGAATCTGTTCCAGAAGTCTGTTCGACTTCCAAAACGTTTGAAAACCAAAGTGCAACTCCTGCAGCCAATTGGAAGCCCCGCCAGACATTTGGCTTCCAAAAATAGTTCGCAAACCGGAACAGTCACTTCTGGGTTTGCGACATTCGGGAGCCAAAACATTCAGGAACTAAGCTGTTCAACTTCCAAGGTATGACTGTACTTAACAACCACCAAGAATGTAAATCTTCCAACTTTAAACTGGAATCCTCTGCAATCTATTTTTTTCTCTCCTCCTTGCCTTGTTATTTTGTTCAATTTAATGAAAATTTCAAGTTGTAGCCAATGAGTTCTGCCTGAAGCTAACAAGAGGCATTCAGTCGGTTTGGGCTAATAGTTCACATAGCTCTCCTGGAGATGAGAAGTGCCCTTGTTTAATCAAGGTCCTTTGTTGTTTAGTTGTTTAGTTGTGTCCGACTCTTCGTGACCCCATGGACCAGAGCACGCCAGGCACTCCTGTCCTCCACTGACTCCCACAGTTTGGTCAAACTCATGCTGGTAGCTTCGAGAACACTGTCCAACCATCTTGTCCTCTGTCGTCCCTTCTCCTTGTGCCCTCCATCTTTCCCAACATCAGGGTCTTTTCCAGGGAGTCTTCTCTTCTCACGAGGTGGCCAAAGTATTGGAGCTTCAGTTTCAGGATCTGTCCTTCCAGTGAGCACTCAGGGCTGATTTCCTTCAGAATGGAGAGGTTTGATCTTCTTGCAGTCCATGGGACTCTCAAGAGTCTCCTCCAGCACCATAATTCAAAAGCATCAATTCTTCGGCAATCAGCCTTCTTTATGGTCCAGCTCTCACTTCCATACATCACTACTGGGGAAACCATAGCTTTAACTATACAGGCCTTTGTTGGCAAGGTGATGTCTCTGCTTTTTAAGATGCTGTCTAGGTTTGTCATTGCTTTTCTCCCAAGAAATCAAGGTCCTAGTTCATGCCAATGGAATGTGGAGAGATTGAGATAATCTACTCCTCATGTCATAATAGGACACAGTGTCCAGTCTTAGTTGATTGCTTTCTCCAAGACAATGAACTATACTTTGTTTTTCTACAGCATGTTGGCCTTGCAAAGCAAGCCAATAAAAATAATGGTTTATTGCCCTTACATTCCTGCATTGCAGGGGGTTGGACTGGATGACTCTTGGGGTCCCTTCCAACTCTACAATTCTATTATTCTATGAATCAGACCATCATTCCATCCAGTTCAGTATGGTCTGCTAGGACTGGCAGCACCTCTCCATGGTTTCAGGCAGAGGATATTGCCAGCCCTACCAGAAGATGTCAGGAATAGAACCTAGGACCTAGGCATGCAAGGCGAAAACTGTATCAATACACTTGCCAAATACCCTTGTGGTGCTACTCAGGGAAGAAAGGGAAGGCACAAACAGGAGACAAGGGAAGATGAGAGTTGCCAAGTCTCTGATCTGCATCAGTGACCAGATTTTTCAGTGGGCTGAAATCCCATCATCCAATTTCACATCCTGTATTTCCTTTCTGTGTCTGGGGGTCCACTCTCAGGCCATTATTAATTATTGGTATTAATCACGCCCCGTTGTCTCCACAACATTCCTTTTTTTGTGAGAGGAGAGTGTGGCTGAGATGAGTAGAGTCTCTGAAAGACTTCGCCTGTACATCTCAGGCATCAGACTGTGTGATTACGGATCTGAAGAGAAATCAGTTAACCTATTGATTCTCCCAGCAGAGGGCATTAAACTTACACTGATCCAGCCTTAGAAATGATAAACGGAACACCACGGCTGTTTCCCATTATTGCAGATATGAAAGAACCGACGTAGCTGTATGATCCTAGATCTGTAAAGATGGACATGGCAGTGCACCTTGTACTAATATCAAAAGAGCTGTAGTGCAGTCGGAGAATCTTTCTCCCCCTTTTTCTTTTAAACAGCCATAGGTATTAAGGATCCTTTCTTAGGCAATCAATTTCCTGAAATTCTTCTGGGCTTTCATATTTCATAAGAATAAGATTCATAGCTAGAAATCTATTTAATTTCCTTATTGTGTTGTTGAAACAAAAAAAGACATAACAAATGCCTGGGTTATGCTGGGCTGTTTCCACACCTTGGGTAGTCTGGCCCAGGCAGAAAGCCAAGCCAGAAGCAATAAAACCACCTGCGTTTGCCCTATTCGGAATAAAAACTAGCATTAACTTACTATGAACTATGAATATAATATTAAGAGTAAAGCCCTCACCCCCCCCACACACCCCAAAAGGTTATGCCACTAAAATTAGGTCCAACAGAGTTTTATAAATACAGAGAGACATATAGCAGACAGGCTTCAACTGAAAAGTTTTGATGAAATACAGTTTTATTAATGATTGTAGGAGAGAGGAGAAGCATTTTCATTCTGCATTGCTTCTATTTAGCCTTAAAATAATACAGCCCATTTGTAAGGGAGATAGGAACATAGGAAGCTGCCTCACACTGAGTCAGATTATCGGTCCAGCCCACACTGGCTGGCAGCAGCTCTCCAGGGTTTCAGTCAGGTGTCATTCCCTAAATCTACCTGGAGATGCCAATGATTGAATCTTCAGCCTTTAGCATGCAAAGCAGATGCTCTGATACTGAGCCACAGCCCAGGCAGGTATATTATTGAGATGCAACTGATAATGCAGAACTGGGGCCCATCAGAGGAGGGGTCAGGAGGGCCAATGGGCCCAGGCCTAAAGCTCCAAGGGGATTTTGCTTGTTGATTTGTTTGGCATTTGATTAGTTTTCAGCTTGTTTTCCTGTGCATCAGACTAAAATCTGGCATAGCCTTTCTGCTCAGAGCTGAAAATTTAAGCCCCGCCCCCAAGGTGATGTGATTTGGTAAAGGACCATCCCTCTCCATATGAACCTACCTGGACCCTGAGATTATCTTCTGAGGCCCTTCTCTTCAGCTCAGATTATCTTGACAGCTCCTTCAGCAACATGAAAGTAACACTCTTGTTGCTGCTGCTGTTGCAGTTATTGTAGTAGTGGTCTTTTATGCTGTACACCACCTTGTTATATTTTCTATGAAAGTGTGCTTTATAAATATTTAAATAAATTAAAACTGATCAGAATGTTGTGTGTGGCCACATTAGAGGGAAAATTTAAGTATTTATTGCTAGGGATGCATAAATCAGACACTGTTGGTTTCTCTCAGTTTCTCATTTTTTCCTATTCTTATTTACTAACAGCGATTAAGTGATATGAAGCATCCTTAACAAGAGACCCCCTTATCTACCTTATAAGCCTTAGAATGTTGCCTCCACAGTTTGCTTACTAACTTTCTTTATAGCTGTCCGATTTACTTCCTTTTTTAAAAAAATGAAAGCTAGGGGTCTGACCTTCTGGGTGAGGGTGGGAGAGGGAAATGAACATGAAGATGAACTAGAAATAATTCAAACTGCCCAGCATCTGGGAAGGTTGGAAAGTTAGGTTTTTCTAATATCTAACAGACATGATGCAGAACAACTCAGAGAAACATCAATATCTGAAATGTAATTTTGCCTTCATTTACTCCAAAAGCACTTCCCACTCCAACATCTGAAGGTTTTAAAACTCTACTGAACTTAAAAATAAGCTTGCAATGTGTGTGCACGCGCATGTATTGGAGTCAGAGAGACAGACAGATTGAAATTGAGGATGCTTTCAGATCCCCTGTGCACATGTAAAAGAAATCACAGGTGTAGGTGTCTTCTAGTTGCTGGATGTTTTACTGTAATTGCACCACAGCTTTCAATACAACCTACTGTGGTACCTCAGGTTAAGAACTTAATTCGTTCTGGAGGTCCATTCTTAACTTGAAACTGTTCTTAACCTGAGGTACCACTTTAGCTAATGGGGCCTCCCACTGCCGCCGCGCTGCCACCACGCGATTTCTGTTCTCATCCTGAAGCAAAGTTCTTAACCCAAGGTACTACTTCCGGGTTAGCAGAGTCTGTAACCTGAAGCATCTGTAACCTGAGGTACCACTGTACATCATAGGTGCAAAACATAACATGCTTTCTTTGTGTTGTTGATTGAATATTAAGAAAAATGTGCTGTTTGTTGTCCTGACACTCTGAACCCAGAGATACACCTATTAGAACTGCTGGAAAGACTGGCTCGCCCCAGTTTCTGTACAACAGCATCCTGACTACTTTGTGATGAATGTCAGCAGCTATCCGGTTCTAAGTGATGGATACCAATTATTATGTGCACAGCATTGTACCAAAGCATCTGACTCTGTGGTGGTCCAAATGGCTTTAGAATGCTGTGTCGATGAGTTGATGCTGGCATCTTCTCGGTGTGACATCCCTATGATCCCTTCTCCTCCACAAAGCTGTGCCATGCAACAGCTGGGCACCATGCAGCAGCTGACAAAGGCAGCTGTCGTCTACAACGCACACAATAATATCCTAGGTTGGCTCACAACAACACCAGGGCAACAGGTATGGATTTTACGCTCACAATGCAAGCACTGTGTCTCGCAACAATATATATTTATTTACACAAGCACGGGCTTAGAGGCTTATCAAGATCAGGCCGTAATCCTTGTTTGTCAAAGTGTGCTATGCACTTTTAATTATCACTGTGCTATTTTTACTGTTAGAGATAACATTGTGTCAGCACTTCCATAACAAAACGCCTATTTTTAGGCGTTTCAATTGCCGTTGTTAAAATTTGCTTTAGGCTGAAACCTGGCATGTAAAGTCTCAGTCTGCAAGCACATTTAATAAATAAATAAATAAATATGACAAATATATTAGGTCACATTAGGTGTTCTGTTTTTATCGTGCTCAGAAAAAGCATTTCCCAAGAACTTCTCTAGTATGCACTTGCCTATAGAGGGTTCACACAAATCCTGAATTAAAAATTTGCATGAGGGGTTGCCAGTTGGGGCCAGCTAGACCCCATGCTAGTTAATGTATCTGACGTCAACTGTGTGTGGGCACACTTTTTTGGGAATAACTCTCCTTCCTGTGTGCAAAATTCACTAGCCCTCAATGCATCCTTCCTTTGTAAGTTCCAATCGAGTTAGTTACTATTACTGTTAGGATCATCATCAAAGAAGTCAATATGTTAGTTCTCCTAATTGATTAATAATTGTTTATATCTGCATTCATTTATGAAACAATAATTCTTAAGCCAGATGCATACTTGGAGTTGGATCCAGCCTTAAATTGAATCCTCTTTCAGTGTGCTGCTTGCATGTAAATCCTACATGCAAGCAGGGTGTCAGGGAACTGCCATTGGAGCCAGAGGCAGAGGGAAGGCTCCAGAGGGATGCCGGAGAGGGTCCCAGTAGGGAGATAGGCAGCCCATCCGCTGGGGAAGGAAATCAGCGTAGCACCAGTGGAGGAGGGGGGCAGATGGGGGAATCGGAGAGAAGGCTCCAGGACTCCTCGCCAGAGACCAGCGGGGAGAGCACGGGTCCTCCGCTGCCCACACCCTCCCTGCGCAGAAGACTTCCGCGCAGGGAGAGTAGGAGGAGACTGGGTGTCAAAGAACTTCTTTGCTGTAAGAAGTTCAAGAAACGCCCACTGACGGATTCTGCCAGCGATTGAGACAGCCACGGGTGGGTGGCTGTCCGGACAGAAAGGGTTCAACCAGGTAACCCAGCCAGGTGTGGCGCCAACTTACGCATGAGCAACCCCTAGAACCATTACACAGGGTGAGTAGGAATTAGTGTGTTAAGCTCACTTCCCTTGTACTCATCTGTTGCCCTCCAATTCATGAAGTGAGAGGTCTCCACTACTCATGGGACTTCCAGTTGGACGGTGATGGTGATGATGTGGGATGCTGCACCTGCTACAATGCTGTCTCTGTTGCGTGATCAGCCAAGGCAGAGAAGCTCTGCTAGGGTGACTGGTTGGCAACCCCACACATACCTTCTGAACTCATTCACAAATTGAATTTCTACCTGTAGTTCGGTGGTAGGGCATCTGTCTTATGCACAGAAGGTCTGGGGTTCAATCCCCAACATCTCCAAGTGGGGCAGGGGAGACCCCTGTCTGAAATCCTGGAGAGCTGCTGCCAGTCAGTGCTAACTTAAAAATGGATGGACTGAACATAAGACTGGATATATGAGAAACCAAAACTGACAGATTCATCCACCCCTAGGCTGGGGGCAGTGACCCCCTCCTTTGTCTGCTTGCTCAGACTCCCTGGATAGGGAGTGGGCAAGCATCTCAGGGAGCACAAGTTTAACTGGTGCTGCAGGGCTTGAATATTCTGCTTGCCAACACCTATCCCTATGCAAGACGCCACCTGAGGTTGCTGCTGTTAGTGTGTGCTTGGCTGCCCTTGTTGCTTGTTCAAGCCCTTCCTTTTGACTGCTTGGCAAGAGGGTCTTTCCTTCCTTGGCTGGGTCTTGAAATATCGTCCCAGACCAGAGGGTTATGTGTGCTCTCTGCAGGCCTTACACCCAGGGAGTTGTATGGTTGCTGTGTTGTGTGGCCTCTCCTTTCTTACCTGATTCAGTTGTGTGTTCTAGAATAGTGCTTGTGAGCCATGGAAGAACATTAGACTCCATGCTCAGGGAGATGGCTGGGGACTGGCAGTGCTGGAGTCCTTGCAGGCTGTGGAGCTGAGGTTGCTGGATATATTGTTGTGCATATTGTGGGTGTGGTGCTGCCAGGGGGATACCCTTATCATTGTAAGTTCATTGGCTTCCTCTGTAAGCAGGAGGCATGCAGGAAGAATCACAGCATCACTGGTGCACTCCATGATTGGTGGACTTAGACAGTGTTTCTGGTGATGGTGTGTTTCTGTGTGTCTACAATTTACCCCACCTTGAGATTTCCAAGCATTGTGCTTCCCCTTCTTCTCTAGGACTAAGCACGTGTAGGAAATGGAATCTTCTCTGCCAGTGTTGGAGTGGCATATCTGACCCCCTACCACCAACACCACCAAATTTATTACCCACTCTTCACCAGCCGGTCCCAGGGCAGGTTGCAACAATTTGAAACCATCCATAGGATGGTTCTGCCTGCATGCAGTCCATGGACTAGGCAGCCAAATATTTGCACTGGGATATTTATCTGCAATACTAACATCAGAAGCGAGGAGTACTAACCTTAATTTGTACGTGTGATGTACTGGTGCAGCAATGGCTACATCCATTTGTGTTGTTGGCGATGTTCTTTCTCGAGTGTCTAACACAAGGAGGCACATGCAATCAAATCCAGAACTCTCATTAATAGCACTGTGATGAAAGACAAGGTTGGACAGTCTTATATCCAGAGACTACTTAGATGAGCAAAGTCTAACCAGCTTGGGGACTTAAAGAGTCAAACTGAATATCATACAAAATGTGAGTATTGAAAACCTGATGTTTGGTTTTCCCAGGGAAGAGTGGTTTTGGGAGGAAGCAATGTTTAATCGCAGGAGAGGGTGCTTAACTGTCTGCATGCCACTTTCCCCACTGCAAGAACCCCCGAACCATTGCATCCTCATGGGGTTTCAGATGCAGGTTGATCCTCACAAATGTGCATCTGGAAGTCCACAGTGCTTTGGGGAAGCAGCAGCAGTCAAGAGCCCCATTCTATTTCTCTGGGTCCCTTTTAGGCTATTTGCGGGGAGGTAGAAGGAGCAGCCGGGACAAGGGTGGCGCTGTGGGTTAAACCACAGAGCCTAGGACTTGCCAATCAGAAGGTCGGCGGTTCGAATCCCCGCAACGGGGTGAGCTCCCGTTGCTCAGTCCCTGCTCCTGCCAACCTAGCAGTTCGAAAGCACCTCAAAGTGCAAGTAGATAAATAGGTACCACTCTGGCGGGAAGGTAAACGGTGTTTCCGTGCGCTGCTCTGGTTCGCCAGAAGCGGCTTAGTCATGCTGGCCACATAACCTGGAAGCTGTACGCCGGCTCCCTCGGCTAATAAAGCGAGATGAGCGCCGCAACCCCAGAGTTGGCCACGACTGGACCTAATGATCAGGGGTCCCTTTACCTTTACCTAGAAGGAGCAGCCACCAGTGTCTTAATATGCACCATTTGAATGGAGCATGATGTAGACTGTCAAGCAATTCCTTAATTTGAGCTTTATGTAGTGAAGTCCTCTGGTCTGGTCTGGAAGCTTCAGCAGGTGCAGAATGCTGTTGCTAGACTATTGATGGGCTCAGACAGCTGACAGCATGTGAAACATCTGCTAAAACATCTACACTGGATACCCATCTGCTACCTGGCCAGGTTAATACAGTATGGAGAGCCCTGAACAAATTGGGCCAGGATACCTGAGCCCTTGTATCTCAGCAAATGACAGCTCTGGAGGCAGATTTTCGCTGGGACTGTGCTGAAAAGCATTAGAAACCCTCTCCCCATCCATTGTGGCCACAATTTTGATTTTCCTTCTCCTGGGCTAGGTGGACAAATCTGTCTTATTTCAGTTTCTCTGTTTTCCAGTCTGAAGTTGAGTTTGTCTCATTTTTAAAAACAAAATAACAACAATGGGCTTTTGAAAATTCAGTAGCATTTTAGTGTGTGTATGCACATTTTAGAATGTGATATTGCATTTTAGTGTGTGTATGCACATTTTAGAATGTGATACATATAAATTTTCCCTAATATAATGCATTTTGTATGTTGCTTTCACTATCTGTGCATTTTTATGTGCATAAATATCTGCATTTTTAAACACATTTTGTTTGGATTGCTGAATTCAGAGCATTCTGTATAGCTGTGTTTTGGTTCACACATCATTTCAGGAAGTGTGAATTAGGTAGGCTTGAATTAACGTTTCTCTGAATTTCTGTCCCATCCCTAACCTGGGTATCTATTTTGTTTGGCTCTGAAACATTATATTTTGCAACGTGGAAACAAACACCACACTTTTGTATATCACTATGATTCATTCAAAAAGCTCAATATTTAAGGTAAGTCACAGGAGCTAATGACAACTTTCCCGATTTTCTGTCCCTATCCCCCCCCCTCCAGTAATAGGGAGAAAACTGAAGTGGGGGAGAAGTGAAAAAGCGGGAAAGAGGGGGAGAGAGAGAGAGAGAGAGAGAGAGAGAGAGAGAGAGAGAGAGAGAGTCATACTAGAATTCATTTCATTATTTTTTTTAAGTGCAGGATTGATTTATCTGTTTCATAGAACCTGGATGTCACGTCACAGAGATCCATTTATATAAGCTATAAGTCAGTAGTTTATGCTCCTTAGGTCTAAGCAAGTTGATTCTGGCCTTATGAGCAAATATCTCATGTAAACCAAGAATCTGAAGCCTGCATGCCCATTCCAACACTCCTTCACCCTGCTTTTCCTCTCTCTTACTTCCTCTTACTTTCCTCTCTCAGTTGTCTAATATTTTACATTTGATGCATTCAGACAATTTAGACTGTTTAATGACTTCCACGAGGGTTCCTTGAAGAACCTGCACACATCTCTGAATTCTGGAGGACTAGCCTGCTTAGTGAATGAGACTGAAATCAAGGGGACTTGCTTCTCTGTAAATTCATGTAAGTTTGGAAGATTAGCCCTTTCTTTTTAATCTTATATTTTAAAAAAAACTACACATAAAAAATATATAGTGAATTTCAAAGTCCACATCTAGCGCCAGGGGCACAGAACTGAAATCTTTCTTGGCTCACTAGTCAACAAAGAATATCAAGTGACTGGTTAATTAGTCCAACGAATAATAATAATAAAAATAATGGTGATGGTGATGGTGATGATGATGATGATGGTGTCTTCTGTGTGCATTTTTAAACAAGAGTTCTGCTCCCACCAGCCTGGGGAGGGTGTGGGCAGTTAGTTGTTGCATCCTTCCCCCCTCCCTTCGCTTTTTATTTTTTATCCTGGTCTTTAATCCCAGACTTGGCTTGTTGCGCTTCAAATTGAAATATCCTGAACAGATGTAAAAACACATGTGAGCCACTGCTCGCAAGCTGTGCAAAGCTTTGTTTCATCTGCTGATGATGTGAGCCTAAAGGAGATCTTTTTAAAATTTCATCACTATTCAAAAGGATAATTAATACGTACCCCCAGGCTTTGATTATGCTATACCCAGTGTGTACTGCTGGTACAAAAATAATGAGGCTCTCATCAGGCCGAATGAACACTTGCAGCAAACATTCAGTTTCCATAAGAAATTTAAGATTCAGCAGCGGTACCATGTAGGTGGCGTAATCTAATTTTAATTTGTAACACAATACAATAGATAAGATCATTTGTTTGTAACCAGCACAGGCATTTTGTTTACATGAAACCCCAGTCAGCATTCAGCAGATGGTCTTTTTAAAGGCTTAATTGAAGTTTTCTAATCTAACATTTTCCCCTCCATTATGAAGCAAAATAATAATAATAATAAGTGTGTGTGTGAGAGAGAGAGAGAGAGAGAGAGAGAGAGAAAGAGAGAGAGAGATGACGAGGAAGAAGACGATACATTTAGCTATAAAGATGTAGATAAAGTTATATAAGGGCATTTTGTGGGAATGCACAATTTCTTGGAAGAGGCAGACCCTTGTAACATATGACAGTTAGGGATCCAGAATGAAGACATTGATGTTTTTAGCATCTGCTGAGATTTGTGAATGGAAGGAACCTACAATCTCTCTCTCTCTCTCTCTCTCTCTCTCTCTCTCTCTCTCTCTCATCTTCCCTGTGCAAAGGGTAACAGCAACAGCCCAACTGCATTTTTTTTTGTCCTCATGCTTTTGAAATTAGCTCCCAGTTTTTGTTCCTTTCAAACCTGCTCTGTCCCTCTTGCATCCTGCCAGCAGATTTGAAGACATTGCTGCTTTCAATTGTGTATGTTTTGTCTTCATTCAGGTCTGACTCTCCTGCCTCTGATATTATCTCACTGATAATAATAACCTTTCCATTGGCTCTTAGGTGCTTCTGGCAGCCCTTTCATTGATATGCAATGATATACAACCATTTGCAAATGCTTTGCACATATTTAATACTGAACGAATAAAGTTCCACCCACTCTCTTCCTGAACCTAATCCTTCAAAAGAAAAAAAACAACAACCAACAACATAAAATTAAATCTTGTTAGAAATGTCCTAGATAAGTTTTTCTTTCTTTATTTCCTCACAACAATGGCAATATGTTAGCCAGAGTTAAGCAGTTTGGAGTCTAAGCACATATTTCAGTGGGTGATATTACTGTTTAAATAAATGGTGTTCAACTTTGCCTAGATCATATCTAAGTGTATGCATTCATACTCAGATCCACCTACATTCTAAACATGCCAGCACTGCAAGTTGACTATCTGCCTGAAACCAACTCTTACACCTACTGTGTTCAGTTATATTTAAACCTAAGTAAATGTGCATAGAATATCTGCCAAATTTGATCCAATTTTATATGGTCAGCCCAGTATGTGGGTTGAGACAATTCATGAAATGCACGCACAGTGGTACCAGGAGTTACATATGCTTCAGGTTACACACGCTTCAGGTTACAGACTCCGCTAACCCAGAAATAGTACCTTGGGTGAAGAACTTTGCTTCAGGATGAGAACAGAAATCATGCTCCGGCGGCGCGGCGGCAGCTGGAGGCCCCATTAGCTAAAGTGGTGCTTCAGGTTAAGAACAGTTTCAGGTTAAGAATGGACCTCCAGAACAAATTAATTACTTAACCTGAGGTACCACATTAGTGGGGAGAATTGATGATTCTTTTACCATGTGCCTGGCTAACAACTCGATTCACATTGGCAACACTATGGCTGACTTTCCTACTGGGCCTTAAGGTGGTGTACAAGAACACTGAAAATATTAACTTCAGACCCTCACTAAATGAATGCAATGGAATGAGAGTTGATGGTCACTAAGCAGCACTAAGTGCGGGTAGCACTGTGGTCTAAACCACTGAGCCTCTTGTGCTTGTCGATTGGAAGGTCAGCAGTTCAAAGCCCTGTGACAGTGAGGCATCTAATCATAAGCCTGCATTTTTATCAAGCTTATATTTTGATCAGGGCCTGTATTTTAAAATGAGCTTAAAGATCTTCAAATGTTCATGCCAGGCAGAAGACCAGCTGCCTAAGAACCTTGGCAAAATGTTTTTCCTCCTAGACAAGGGGGCCCCCTGATTTATAGCAGAAAACAATTCTCAAAGTCAAAGGGAATTACAGGCTGACAGCCAAGGTTACACTGACCCTACATATTACAGAAGATAAAAAAAGGAGATAAACATAATTAAGAGTGGGTAAATAGTAAAATAAAACCATGTGCCTCCCATTCAACTTGAGCCATATTTTCCTAAGGTTGAAAGGTCAAGAGCAGTGAAAAAGGCAACTGGCTTGGCTGGAGAAGAGGTTTTCTTTCTATTTTTGAGGCTGGAAACTGTTCTTTCCTTTTTTACTTTGAAAAGGTTTATTCTTCTAAAAAGCTATCTATGTTATGTATTAAATATATTGGCTTAAATGTAATTATGCAAAGGAATTAGAAGCTAAGAAATGTTAAATCCTTATGCTAGATTCTTATTTCATATAGTTGGAAGAGATCACAGGGGCCATCAGCCACCAGCCCAGCCCCCCTTGCCAAGCAGGAAACATCATTAGAGCATTTGTCAAGCTTTTGTTTAGAGACCTCCAAAGGAAGGAGATCTTTCAATGATGATCCTTGACATCTGTTTAAGATAAAAATTTGAGATTAAACCATTTGTTTTGGAGGGCAATAGGGCGAGGTGAGCTGGTAATTAAGGTTCCTTGTTGAGACACATGTAAGATATATTACTACTTATTTGTCATTTATAGATAGAAGAATATATAGCTTTTTGTTTCCCATAAAAGGACAGAAGGAAATGGGTGTATCTTTTGTGATTGGTTCTAGCAAACAGCCAATAGGAATTTCAACCAGGCTGATTGGACAGAGGCAGCCACAGGAGGAGCAAGGGGGCTGGATTAAGGAAATATAAGTGCTGGCCAGAATGGCAGGAGGCCAGGCCAGAGCTTGGTAACCATATACCACTGTGCCTCATATTTATTTGTCTGACAAATAAATTATTATTTTAATTTCTCTATTGCTGCGTTGAATATTTCATTCCAGCTAAGCGTTAACCACAAGCAGGGTGCTACAACAGGGTGAGCTTCTGTTGCTCTGTCCCAGCTCCTGCTAACCTAGCAGTTCGAAAACATGCCAGTGCAAGTAGATAAATAGGTACTGCTGCAGCAGGAAGGTAAACGGTGTTTCCATGCGCTCTGGTTTCTGTCACAGTGCTCTGCTGTGTCAGAAGCGGTTTAGTCATGTTGGCCACATGACCCAGAAAGCTGTCTGTGGACAGACGCTAGATTGGGTCCTCCCTTAAAGAGGGCACGTGTTGCGGTAAGACCTGGCAACCAAACCCTGTGTTGTGGGTGGGTAAGATTGGATAGCCACAACATCCAGTTGGTAGGTCCCTTGATGCAGGGTTTAATCAGACCAATGTTTCGCAAGATAAACGGATCAAGGGACCTATTTATGCCCATGCATGTGACTCAGAACATCTTCTTTCTGTGCGTGGATCGGAACACCAGCCAACCTCTCCCTACTTTTAGGGCTTGTGTGCTTGACCTTGCTATGCCGTCGTGTGTCATTGGGACAGAGGCACGGCAGTAATTTTCTCCACGGCTGATTGGCTGGTGCCATTTGGGTTTTGCCTGCCACGTAGCAAATCGTCACAACTTGTAAGGTTGTGGATAGGCTCTGGTTCAGGTGATAGGGATGGGGGAACGCTCTCACCATCCCTATGTGAAGGGCATTCCGTTAAAGGAATCCAGGGACTCAATTGATTTGGTCAACCCCTGAGAGGGGGTTGTGCCCATGCCTGAGTCCAGGGGGACATTTGGGTGGTGGAGATAGCCTGTTCCCGGCTTTCCACTTATCGAGGTGTTCACCCTTGGCTGACCTATGCTGGTGCCCTGGGTCAGCGCTGCCTGTAAGGGTGCAGGGAGCTAGTCGAACCAGAGCCTATGAAACCGCTCACTTTCTGTAATCAATAAAGTTGTGGCCTAAATTCTGCCAAAAGCCAAACCAAAATTTGAGTCTTGTCTGAATTTATTTAAGGGGGAGATTTAAAGGTCTGAACACGCAACTCCCTTGGCCTGAAAGCGATATGAGTGCTGCAACCCCATAGTGTCCTTTGACTGAACTTAACCATCCAGGGGTGCTTTATGTTATGTACTGAAGTTCTCACCCTGGGCCAGCAGGAGGATACTGTAGATAGTTTTCACTCAGATCCACATATGCAAATAAGGAATTGAAAGTGATGCTCAGTGATTGGATAGTTACAGAAAGTTGTTACTGTTGCCTTGTAGTTGAGCTCTATATAAGCAGGTTGGCTGAACCCTTCAGACCAGTTCTGTTTTGGCCTGTGAATAAACAAGAGCTGTTTGAAGAATTGCTGTGTCGTCTGATATGTTCACCCACAACTTAACACTTTACCTTTTTTATTTAACCTTTACTAAGCAGCCACCACACTACAGAGCAGATGTTACATGGATCTACACATTCTGAATGTGTCCACTTGGCTATGTGACCTAATTCTAAAAGCAAAGTCTAATACAGAAATAGCTCCTAATTAACTCTTTGGGACTCCAAACAAACCTGCACATTGTAAATCTACTGAGATTTATTACAGCACTCCCCATCCTGCCCTTGCACACCCCAATATACTCTGGAGAGTAAAGGGAAATCCGAAAGCATAATTGGGGATGGAGACAAGGTGCGTGAGGGACAGAGGGAGGAGAAACTCCACAATGACTTTGTTGTGTGAAACCCTGAGGGTGATAATAGTGATAATACTATCCCTAGTGTTATCTGATATGTAGGATGCACTTTGGTTCAAGTGATGTAGGCAATTTAAAATCAAGGCTGTGCATATAATAATATTGTTTGGGACAGTATTTACAACTAAAACCCATGCCTGTTCTGAGCAATAAAAACCAGTAAAAGAATTTGAGTCTCTTGGTTGGCTGGGACTGTTCTAAATTTCTGAAGCTGGTATGGTCTCAATGCATGTTGAGGGACGGAAATCACACAAGCTAGCTGACGTTGAATCCAGACAAGGGTGAACTAAAATGGAAGATTGTCCAAAAGTTGCAGCTGCTGCAGAATGCAACTGGCTTTATGAAAATTGAATCCTTCTGAGCATAGCTGTCAACTTACAGATTTGAAAATAAGGGACCAGCAGCCTTGAAAATAAGGGACCAGCAGCCAAAATAAGGGACCTGCAGCCTCACCTGTTCCAGGCACTCCAGTCTTCCTGTCCTCCTGCAGTGTGGTCAAACTCATGCAGGTAGCTTCGAGAACAATGTCCAACCAACTTTGTAACCAGAGGTTGAACTGAATAGAATCTGAATCACATGCACCACAAGGCCTATGGAGCCTCAACTTAAGATGGCTCCCCGCCCTGGCTTTGCACTGCAAAGTTTGCAGCAGCACATGCAACAAAATGATGTCCAGCATTCAAAAATCCCCCTCAGCTTGCATTAACTAGCCACACACAAGGCATGCAAGCTCCACCCCCCCCAGTCGTTCTTAGACTTCTTATTGGGTGAGCAACACAGCCAAGCAACACAGTTGGAGCCTCCCTCCTCCCTGGCTGGCAGGGAGGGAGGGAGAGGAGCTGCTTCCTTTGAAATTTAAGGGACATCATTTAAGGGACATTTAAGGGACATCTATCAATAAGGGACAGCAGTGGGACATGGCGCTGGAATAAGGGACTGTCCCTTCAAATAAGGGACACTTGACAGCTATGCTTCTGGGTATATTCTTGCTGTTTGGGCTGGAATATATAATTCGAACTTGAATTTTATTTAATTCTAATTGATTTGTGTGTGTTTTCCTGCTTGAATATTGTTCTCTGTCACAAACCATCAGGATCTAATGGGCAATAAACTTAAACAAACAATGGTAGTTCAGCCAATTAAAGAACATGAAATGACTCATCAGTATGTGATCCAAAGAGTGATAAAGCTGAAATCAAACCACATAGGTAACAAACTTCTGATAAGCTGAATGTAGTTCAACATTATTCCAATATTACAAACATGTTTGCAGACATGATAGGGGAAGAAGAAGGAAATATTGGAGCAAACGTTCTATGGTTTGTAGTTTAAATTGGCATCACTGCCAATGTGAAATGCCTTTTTTCTCCCTTCTTTAAGTGACTACACACAGGACATACAGTTGCAATTAGGATGCTTTTAAACCTACATGAAATGCAGACTGGAAGTTTTGCACATGTTGTTTATGCAAACAAATCAAGAGTTTTGATCAAAGCCCAGGCGAGAGAACATAAGTCTCGCATACTTCCTGGGGTATAATTTGATGAGGGAGAAGATCCTCACATGCTGTTGCCCATCACTCACACTGTGTAGTGTATGCAGAAAATCTCTCTGCACCGTAGAGGGAGAAACAGGAACTCCACAAACTGTTCAGTGAAGGCTAAGCTGCAGAAGCTTTGCAGCCATTACTTCAGCCACCCAGATAATGTGGGACAAAAGGATGCACCTGACCATGAAGTTTTGATCTTGACCACTCAGAGCCATAGAATCTGGAGAGACATAGAGCGGTAGCCAACTAAAATGTTTAATCAGCGTAAGGATTTCCACTTACATAATGGAAACGTCTCTCCTCCTCCTAGGTACACCCCATGTACTCCCCAAATTTGTTCTGGTGGGTTGGGGGAATCCCAAGAACAGATTTAAGAGGGTTGGGGGGAGAGGGAGGAAGTTCCACTTTGCAAGCAGAAATCCTTGTGGTGAAAGAACACTTTACTTAGCACCACATTGCATACAACCCAAGAAGGTTATTTAATTCAGCCTGTATTGCAGAGGCAGCAAACTATTACAGTATTCTGATTTGTTCTGAATCAGCTGCATGTTGGGAAACATACCAAGCTCTAATAACGTTAGAAGTGGCAATTTTTTATTTTTTTTTTACAATTGGCTGACATTAATTTTGATTTTATTAACGTTGCCTAATAGGCAAAAGAAACCCTCCTTAGTTTGAATAAAAATAATATAATGATGGTTGTCAACACCTGCAGTTGCCTCTGGCTTTGCCACCACTCAGCAATGTACATGGATCACAACAAATATTGAAATGAAGAACTAGAAAACCACATTCAAATAGGTTCCCCTGTGTCATACAGCACAGAAGTCAACATATACCAAAGGTAAGCATTGGTTTTCTTATGTCCAACCAAATCCAATTAGACCTATTTTGCATAATCTGGCCTATTTTTATTATTATCATTCCTTTCTTTGTTGGCATAGCCAAGTGACACAACTTGAAGAGTGACTGATCCTGGTCTCCTAATGAACAAAACAAGCTAATTTGTAGTGTAGATGGAGGGAAAGAATTCCAAAGCGATCATGATACTTGAAGAAAAACATTTAATTTACCCAACTGCCCATATTATGCAGTCCCCTTTGCGTGAATAACAGTTATTTGCTTTCAGGCATGATATCCTGATATTCCATTTGGTGATTGAACTCATTTGTTTTCACCAAACAAGAGAGCATCCTCTTTCTCCCCTTCCTCCCAAATACCCTTGCTTTGAATAAGGAAACGATCAAATCCAAATCCCGGGTTAACGAGTGCCAATCACAGCCCCAGAACCCTTTTCTTTTCTGACTTGGCAACAAGTTCCCTCAGCCTTAGCAAACAATTATCATTCAGCACTGTTTTTTTTTTTTTTTTAATATAAAAAAAATGGATTCTTGAGTTGACGAGAGCAGCCCTCCCTCGGCTGGTGAGGTCCTGCCATGGGAAGCAATTACCGCAAGATGCCAGCTGACAGACTCATTCCGTGGAAAGTCAGGTTGTCTTGATCCTCAGGCACTCTCTAGGCAAATTGTATCCTCACACTCATCTCAAACCTCTTACGATCTGTTGGCTTCTATCAGGAAAAATGGATTGTTCCCTTTGTTTCTGTGGCATTTGATAGAATAAAACTGGACATCCTGCCTGCACAATAAGGAGATTTAATTTCAAAATTCTCACTCCAAAATGCTGCAGTATCATAAAGGAAAGAGCAGCAAAAAAAGAAAGAAATGAAGATTGCTGCCTGCCTAGGGAACATTAGGAGAACGCAGCCAAGTTGACAGCTTTTACATGTGTAAAAGATCCAAATTCCATTAGCAGAGGCCTTTCTCCCATGATAATCATTTCCATTTCCCCCATAATTTTTTATTGGTTTGGAGTATTGCATTGATTTAATTTCATCTGGCACATTATATTTTGGTGTAGTTGTTGTTGTTGTTGTTGTTGTTGTTGTGCAATTCTTGATATTCCAAGGTGGGCAACTGGGGAGGAAGGGGAAATGGTTATTCTAATTGTGACTCTCAACATGAGTCTGTTCAAATGGCAATTAGGTTTTCCCTCCCCCAGATTTGGAGTAGTACATATACACAGCCAATGCTGGCGAACACAAATCATTGGCTTTAGAAGTCAGCTGAAAGCCATTAGCCATAATTGCTAGAAGCGGACAATTCAGCTGTTGTAACTTTGGCTAAATAAGCCAACTCTGAGCCATGTGCTCCATTTCAAATGCAAGCATTGCTTGCAGGAAATTGACAACATTGTCCTTGATGCGGTGGTACAACGGAGAGAAGACCATAGGTATATGGTAGAAATAATGATGGGCTAGAGGGGCCAGCGGTGGGATTCATATGTTTGATACAGCAAACTGTTGCTTCAGTGTCTATAGCAATGGATGAAACTGTCAATTTCAGTTTCACTCAGTATCTTATTTTTCCGTCGGCTTGAAATCCAGTTCATCATATTTCCACATCAGTTTGCATTTTTTTTAAAATCCTCATGAAACCTCTGTTCAATTTTGCTTAATATGTACTGTGTTTGCAAGCAATTTTGCCTAATATAGAAAACTTTGCATGCTACCTTCACTAATATTTGTATTTTTATAAGCTTTTTGGTATACATTTTTTGGTCGGAGAACTGAATCACAACATTTGGAGATTTGGGAGAATGGTGACTTTCAAAGAATAGGTGTTATTTCAGTGTGTACGTGTGTGGTGTGGTGTGGTGTGGTGTGTGTGTGTGTTTTCCAGGAAGTGGAAGTTAGAGAGGCTTGTATTGAAATGTGAACTGAACCAAACATCTCCTTCCCTAGCTGCACATGTCCAATTTTATATTAGATGAACAGTGAAATAAATTGTGCAAGATGAACACACTCACTGTCTCAAAATTTAGAGGGGTTTAATCTAGTACTTGCTGATGTGAAAGTAACTAGGAAGAGAGCTTCTCCTTCATTTTGGCTGAAGTCCAGGAATAAACATCTCTGATGTCATCACCAGTGCCTCTCTTTGCTCACATTCTAACACATGTAGGGAGTAGGATGGCAATTTGCACATCACCAAAAAAAAGGAGACAAAAGAGCATGCTAATTTATGTGTATAGATGCACATATACCGTATTTTTCCATGTATAAGACACCCCCACGTATAAGACTACCACTATTTTTGGAGACTTGAATTTGAGAAAATGGGGGGAGATGGCCCAGAGTTGCTGAGTTTTTTGGGGGGAGGGTTGCCCAGACTGATAAACGCTGCCAATCGCATGCATCACAAAAACTACTAAGCGTCTGCCTGATCGCCACCAGCAGCCGCCAAGCGCACACACAATTGCCACAGCGGAAGCCAATCCACAGCAGCCCTTCCTGCAGCCACCAATCACCAACCCAATTGCCGCAGCAGCAGCCAATCCAAAGCAGCCCCTGTCACAGCCACCAATTGCCGCTGACAACCTCCTGCTCACGGCTGCAACCAAACGGCCGTGCCCCCTCTGCATTATCTGTGTATAGGACAAGCCCCGATTTTGAACATTATTTTAGAGTAAAAAAAGCTAGTCTTATACAGTGGTACCACAGGTTAAGTACTTAATTCGTTCTGGAGGTCCGTTCTTAACCTGAAACTGTTCTTAACCTGAAGCACCACTTTAGCTAATGGGGCCTCCTGCTGCTGCCGTGCCGCCGGAGCACGATTTCTGTTCTCATCCTGAAGCAAAGTTCTTAACACGAGGTACAATTTCTGGGTTATCGGAGTCTGTAACCTGAAGCGTATGTAACCCGAGGTACCACTGTACATGGAAAAGTTTGGTACATTATTTATTTGAAATAAATAAGGTCAGGAAATAGAAACAATTACTTTAATTTGAACAGAAGCACAATACATCTCATCACAGAAGTTTAGGCTGTGATCACATGACTTGTGCGCCCTGCTCAATTTGCCATTCAGCTGTTGATGACTCTACTGCACCCAGTGAGCTGTTTATACATGCAAATAGGTCTGAGGTAATTTTTGGTGTCTTGAAGATGTCAATGTCTTCCTTCAGCCGGAGCAAATTGTACTACTGCATTTCTGTACTGGACTGGTGGGAGAGGGAGGAATTTTCAATCTCTCTCCCATATGAAAGCTGCTGGTTCCCAACACAGAAAGCTACAGTACCTTTCCTTTCTCTAAGCTTTCAAGGCACTATGAAAAATGGTTCAAGAGGAGAGTGGAAACAGAGAGAGAGAGAGAGAGAGAGAGAGAGAGAGAGAGAGAGAGAGAAGGGGGGGGAAGAAGACTCATAGAAGTGTGGCATATTATTACCTAAGATCACTGCGCTACGACAAGTCAGTCCACATTTGAAATGCCATTCACATCCAGCAGTGATCTGTGGACTTTTATTTAATCTTTGACAATTTCTGACAAAGAATTCCTTAACTATTCTTCCTGATTGTATTTTTTTTTTGTTCCACTTTTATTTCCCCTGAAATCTATTTTCATTTTCTCCCTTTTATTTTATTATTAGTCATGCTTTGCGTTCCATGTGTGCTGGGTATACCCTCAGAAAGCCTTTTAACCTGGCTGATGAGTTACAACTCTCCAAATCTCACAAGCCTACAGGGTTTCCCACCTTAATTAATTAGTAACCCCTTCCGTGTCCTCTTAAACTGGGTCATGAATTAATTTGAAGCTAATTATGCATCGTTGCCTTTCATTTCACTGATGATTTCTCTCCCCTCCCCGGTGTCCAGCGGCTATAAACAATCTGGTGATGACACCACATAAAAAGCAACAGGGTGTTGTCAGGTAAGATATTTTATTGAACCACTGTCTGTTGATGGAGGATGAGAAAAGCTTTCCAGCTTTCCAGAATTCTCCATCAGGTCTGGAAGATGTGAGGAAGTGGCAGGCAAAATGCAAGAAGCCATTACATTATTCATAAGCAGTGTGTGGCGGAAGAATTAGGAGGTGAGATAGTTGACTCTTTGAACTATACTGGTTAATTTTATAATAACTGTTCTTTAGGCGCTAAGAAGCTTGAAACACATGTGAAGAGGATCTGAGACATAGTTCTGTGAAGAGGCCTAGGCCTCATGATTGTTCTGTCAAAATCTGTGGTTTGCAGTCTAGAAATCTATGCACCATATATTTAAAGCACTATGATACCATTTTAACAGTCATTGCCTCCCCCAGTGAATCATGGGAATTGTAGTTTGTTAAGGGTGCTATTTCCTTCTCAAAGCTATAATTCCCATTGTTCCACAGGAAAATTGGGAAACTGGTAACACTCTAAGAATTGTAGCTTTGTGAGGGGAATAGGGATCTCTTGACAACTTTCAGCACAGTTTACAAACTATGCTGTGGCTGTTAAAATAGTATCACAATGCAGATGTGGGCCATGACATATTTAAAACACTGACAAGCAATTAAAAACATGAAACACATCTAATGCTTCACCATAGATCAGTTCGTCAGTTCATAAATTTACTTATTGTCTCCTTCTGAAGTTGCTTCCAGGAGGCCATGTTTGTTCAGAGAAGGTCTAAAGTGAATCAAGTTCACAAGGGATTACAGCCTTCAGATTTTGAGGGGCAATTTCTGTAATATGTTGAGAAATGTGCTGCCATGATCACAGTAATCATAATCAAGAACTGGCAGTGGCATCTACACAGAGGTTCTTTCATGTGAGCCATGTTCTGCGTCCATGAATCATGTCTGTGTTTGGGGAAGACATTCAGAGAACATAACTATGAGGTGATATTCAATGCAGCTTCTGTCAGTCTGGGATGTCCCACTTAGAATGGGACAATTTCACGGTATGTTGAAGTCACTTCATGGGAGTGAGGAGAACCATATTCTCTTTTTCCTCAGGAAGCCAAATATATTGGGTCAGATCTGCCCAGTTTTCCCCCAACACTCTTTCACTGAATAGGAGGTAAGGCTTTATTTGAATATTCTGATACATCACAGACAAATGATGCAATCCCAGCTCATTGCCTGGCTCTCTCCCTATTTCAAAGGATTTCTTGGAGACAGTGGACTGTGATCACTTGCTTGTGATATATATCAAATAAGTCACATGCATAGTTGTCACAACAGCAACAAAACATTGTCAAAGTGTGGCTTCACCATTGTAGATTTTCGTCTGAATTCACATTAACTAACAATATTATCTGCGTAAAATATTTCTGAAATGAAGCTCTGTGAATTATAAACATGATTATTTTTATTAGGAAATTGTCTGCCTTCTGCATTGCTTATTTGAATTGTGGTGCTCTGAGTTGTGTGTTGTGTGGTACAAAAGAGATACATCCATATGATGTTTATACTGTGAAGCTCATATTTGAACGCACAGTTAAGAGCCATCGTTTGTGTTGTGCTGTGATTCCAGATTCAAATTATTTTAATTGATGGCTTCTGTGTGCCTAATTTATTACTGCAATTACCATGACAATTTAGAGGGGATAAATGGAAACCTATAAGAATTTAATGTAAGAAGCTGTAATTAGTCTGCTTGAGAAGAGTGCTTAGGAAGGGTTAACACATATCTGAAAATCCATTAAGCCAATTATAACAATACAGTGGCAGAAAATGAGCAAATATATCCAGAGTATTAACATAAGTATACTCTAAGCATACAAACCCACACTTTTTTTGGATAATTTAATAAACACATCAAGATTACCCATGCAGAGGATCCCTTAATCATCATAATGAAAAGCCGTGGTTCAGAACATGGGATGGTATGAGAACTGATACAGTAGCAGGGCAATGAAATTGTTGTGATTGTGTAGTTATAAAGCAGCAGTCAAGCTGAAGGAGGTACGTGCATGTGTGTGTGTGTGTGTGTGTGTTTGAGCAGGCGAGAAGGGTGGATTGCAAGTCATGGAAGGCTGGCTTTTGGAGCTATTCTTCAAACTGCCAAAATGTGTAATTAAAAAATAATAATAAGAGGGAGAAAGACAGCAGTTGCTATCACCTATTTACTGTCAAATTAATTCAGCCGCTCCTGAGATACCTTCTGTATCAGGAGACCGAGAGTGTCACTCTCTTTACGATCCATCAGGAGAAGTGAGAGCGCTGTTCTGTTTGATGGCTCTGATAATGGGAAGAAGCTAAGCAATTGCAACAGATACATCATAGATTTTCTCATAATTACCTGACCTGTTACACCGTGTCACTCTGCCGCCAAACACACTGTTTTTATGTCAGAAGCTGTATGGGCATTCTTTACTTTGATCATTCCATATTCTGCAGATGTCAGCATTACTGTATTTTAATTGACTCTGGGGTAGCATTAAAAAGCACCTTCTATTTCAGTTGCTTAGACCTGATGAGACTGACAACCTGGCATTTATGAACATTAGGCCAGCATGGTAACTATGTCAGGATCAGTGTGTTTTCCTGTAATCCCATAGGAAGTCATAACAAAATGATGATCGTAAAACAGCGATGCAACTGTCTTTGGGATGGCCATCTCTGACATTTTCTAGCCATAGGTATGATAAAGCCTTCTCAATGATAAATACTTAGGTGCATCTTCCTCCTTGTGATGTGAAATAATTTGATGACGTTGTGGATCAGAAATGTATCTGTGGTGGTTAGGGGAAAGGTGCAAAAAAATATCCCTTCCAAACAAAGATAATTGGCACACTCTCAGCATGCCAACTTCTTTAACATGTTTGTTTTCTGCTGTGCCCAAAGGGGGGAAATCTAAACTGTAGGCCATATCGCCGTACAAACGAAGAGCTGGAAGGCACCAGAAAGATATCTTGTATAAATCTCTCAGAAGGCTAGAATCTAGACTGGTGACTGGGAGTGGCCGCCAAGACCATATAACACCAGTCCTGAAAGACCTACATTGGCTCCCAGTATGTTTCCGAGCACAATTCAAAATGTTGGTGCTGACCTTTAAAGCCCTAACAGCCTCGGCCCCGTATACCTGAAGGAGTGTCTCCACCCCCATCATTCAGCCCAGACACTGAGGTCCAGCTCTGAGGGCCTTCTAGCGGTTCCCTCACTGCAAGAAGCGAAGTTACAGGGAACCAGGCAGAGGGATTTCTCGGTGGTGGCATCTGCCCTGTGGAACGCCCTCCCTTCAGATGTCAAGGAAATAAACAACTATCTGACTTTTAGAAGACATCTGAAGACAGCCCTGTTTAGAGAAGTTTTTAATGTTTGATGTTTTATTCTGTTTAATATTCTGTTGGTAGCCACCCAGAGTGGCTGGGGAGACCCAGCCAGATGGGCGGGGTATAAATATATTATTATTATTATTATTATTATTATTATTATTATTATTATTGAATCACCAATAACTAATCACCAATAACCTCCCAAGGAATGGACACAATCAATTTCCCATTGTCTGTTCTTCTGCTTCTAGCGTCTAAGCATAAGAACAGCAACAAGGTGAGATTAAGAATTCAAAAGGCCCATACTATGCCACCACCAGCCCAGTACAGTATTTAGTTATTCAGATCATGTGGCCATTGACACACCTAGCAAAAATATATGCACAGAATATTGAGGGTCATGCATGCCCCAGTCTGGATTCCCAAGCGGGGTGAAAAGCAGCTGCACAAGATTTGGAGCAGGAAAGCTGCCAGCAGAGAAAGGGTTAAGTAGCTCATCCCTCTTGCTATTACTACACCTTTCAGAATTATGCCCCCTCAAAGCTGCTTTTCAATTAAACCAAGAGCTCCTAAGGCTTCTTTACATGTGTTTGTAGGTAATGTGTAATTGGCTCCTCAGTGGTTCAGCAACGTTATATATCAACCATCCTTCAGTACCTATCTGGTACTTCATCATCAGTCTAGCGACTTCCCTCTTTCAGACAAATAAACATTTCCAGTTCATAGTCAATTGAGGTTATCTGTCTATATCTATCTATCTATCTATCTATCTATCTATCTATCTATCTATCATCTATCTATCTATCTTTTGTAGTCTTTCGGATTTACAGTGGCAAAAACAGTACAGTCATAGACCTGAATGACATTATTTTTTATCCATTAGAACAGTATTTCCCAAACTTGGGTCTCCAGCTATTTTTGGACACCATCCAAAAACCACTGGTCCTGCTAGCTAGGGATGATGGGAGTTGTAGTCCAAAAACAAATGCCCAGGAACTGATTATGCCTTATGGTATTGCCCTCATAAAAGATGTCATGGTTTTCTCAGCTGTCACATAATGTGGTCTCCAAATTGCAAAACAGATATCGCTAAGAAGCCAAGCACAATTGCCTTCTTCATGGACACAGTTATTCTAAATGTGTTGTCTTGACCAGGGGGTTGTATCTAGCTGTTAACATGTAATATGTTAAATAGCCCTCAGAGCTGGGTTGGGGAACCTTAGGCCTGGGACCCCATACAGCTCCCCAGGCCTTTGGGACTCTCAAGGCTACATCCTCGCTCCCAAAACATGCATCTCACCAGCCCTGCTCTGTATCCATCTCAAATGCTCTTTTCCAGCTAGAGTGTGACCTCTCATTTTAATAATGCCTCTAACTTGCCTAGATGGAGAGACACGTGGGCTGTTTGGGTGTGTAGAAATCTCTGACTTCTGCATGGCTCAAATGTAGCCTAAGACACAAACGTAAGTATCACATCCATTGCTCCACCCTTTTGCCTCTGGCCCTGCCCATCATTAACATGCGGCCCTTGGAAGATTGTCCACAAGAGAATGTGGCCCTTGAGCTGAAACATATTTCCCATTCCTAACTTAGATCAAGCTTCTCACTACGATTCTATGCTGAATGTCCTACATTGCAGATGACCAGTGGGGTCCTGTCCACCTCTACAGTTCTAAAGGCAGTAACACTATCATCATGAGGAATCATTCCTAAGAAATATCCAGAATGTGAAAGTGACAAGATATAACTTTATCACACCAAACGTCTGTATGGGAGTATATCCCCATATGAGTATTCTACTACCATCTGTCTAAAGAGGTGGGTGGGTTTTTTTAAAAAAAATGCTAGGAGACCAGTATCTGCTGAAGACCATTCAATAAACACAAAATCCATACCCCCAACTGACGGAGGCACACAAAGCAAAAGTCGTTTTCTTTCCCTCTCATTCGATGTCTGTTCATTGAATGTACATCGAAGTACAGAAATACTAGAGGACTGGCCCCAAACTCCCACAAGACATTCTGAGTCTTCCAAAGGGCTCTGGATCAGTGTTATATATCAAAAAGCTTTAATAAGGAGAAAAAATGCCGAATAAAGTTGAATTTTGTTAATGCTTGAACTAAATATTGTCAAATGACCTAAACATAATTTCTCTTTGTGTCAAATGTGAAGAGAATACATTTGAGGTTCTCAATTAGTATAATGAATACACCAAGGATTCTAATATTGCTTCTTGCTAAACTTCTTGAGATTTATCAAGACTGATATGAATTTATATCAGAGACTGTCAGGACTGTTTAGTTTGCAGAGCCTTTAGCAAAAGCCCCAGTTTTTTAATTATAAAAATATTGCTTAGATACAATATGGCAGGATGATTTCCTTCCTTCCTTCCTTCCTTCCTTCCTTCCTTCCTTCCTTCCTTCCTTCCTTCCTTCCCAGTGGAGCAGCCTTCAAGACCCCATACATCTCCATGCTATACAAGACTTAATAGAGCTATTCTGATATTAAAATAATCACATACTTTTGTAAAAAGCAAACAAACATACAAACTGGACTGTCCATTCATCATTGAATCTGATTCGACCCAAGTCCAAGCTCATTTTCATACAAAGCTCAAAGTATTTAGCTAGAGCCAGACAGGTCCAGGTTGGTTAATATGGAGTGCTTAGTAAGAGGCCCCACTTTCCTCTGAAGGTGCAGTTCAGGGGTGCCACCTTGAATAAAATATTGGGGGGCCCAAGTAAGCATCACCCCCACATAACTGATCACATGACGCAGCACACACACACCACTTGGATGGCACTGCCCATCAACCTGGGGGAGCAGCCACTTCAAATATTTTGTTGGGGAAGCTGAAGGGACCTCGGTCCTAGGAGGTGGCTCCTATGGTGCAAGTCAAGCTATTGGTTTGGTGGCTGCTAATGGCCACTGTCTAGAACCTCTGCAGAGGTTTCAGCCTGACTTCAGTCATCCATCCTTTGCCAGCTTCCAGGTGAGCTATTTCAAGATAAGCCTGCTGACCCCACCAACAAAAGCAGCCCATCCTGTTTTGTCTGATCTTGCCAGAAGCCGAAGCCGCCACGTGAGCGCAGTGGTGATGAGGGTGCCACCCCACAGGATTCCAGCCTCTCCTTCTTCAGTTCCCTTCATGCGCAGGCTGACTCTGCCTTACCGGCATTCTTGTTGCGATTTCTGGACTGTCCTCAAGGGCAGCCCCATGTGGAGCACATTACAGTAGCCCAACCTGGTGATTACCAGAGCGTAGATAACCATGGTCAATACATTTCCTGCATCATTTATTTCTTACTCCCCCAACTTCTGTGCAAATTTTTTCTCCTGGTTCTTCCAGCTCCCTGGTTTTTCCTGGGTCACAGTCTCCAGCATGAAGGAATGAGAAGCCAAGAAACCAGCCCTTCCTTTGAAATGGTATTCTGCTTGGTACAATCTATACATCCTTTTGCTTTGTTTATCAGGGATGACATTCATTAAGGAGTTGACTGGGATTTTATTCTTAATTAAGAAGTGTTGCTAAACCTAAAAAGCTAGGAAACTCATATCTTCAATCCAGCAATCTCTCCTTACAAGAACCTTAGATCTGAGGTATCTTTCAGCTCACACGTCATATTTACTTTGATCCAGTGTGTCAATCTTAGGTGATTTGCCTTAACTGACTTAAACATTGCTTAGGAACCATAGAAAAATTGAAACTGACCAGAACAAGGACAAAATTCAGACATCATGTTAATAGAACAGGAAAGAGGGCAGATAGGTAGGGGCAGCCTCCCATACAAATAGGGACAGGCAGATCTGATATATGGTGAAGTACATATCTTGATTTTTTATCTGGCTTTTGCGTTATTACAATGTAAAGATTTAAAACAGGGCAGGTATTCTTTAGATGTTGAATGCCGAGCAACGCAGAAGTAGCTTTCTGCTACAAGACCTCTTTATCTCAGAAAGCTTTCCCTTGGATAAGGAGTGACAGCAGTGCCAAATAAGCTCTTGAGAACAGTTGCTTAGGGGATATGCCATATGGCAACTCGTGAAAAGTGCCAGAGTATGAGGGATGGCAAGCCATGTGAGGGAGAAATTGGGAAGGAAATTACTCCCACTCTCTGCACCTGCTTTCTGAAGACATCAAAGGAAACAGAAGTCTACTGGAATTCGTCAATGACATTCGAGGCTGCTTTCTTCTTTTTTTTTAAGGTAGGCAACTCAAAGACTCGTTTCAATGTCACCCTGTTTCCTACATAAAGGTGCCTGATATTATTTGGGGCTCTCTAGAGAGAGATTTCTACAACCTCTTGATTTTGATCCAGAGGTGTACTAATTTATTCCATTGATCAATACATTAAATCATCCATATATATATATATATATATATATGCATGTCTATATATGTACATTGATATATTTCTCTCACACACATGTGTATATGAAAGACTTGCGGCATCTTAAAGACAAAGACATTTAACCAGATTGTGGAAGCTGTTAGGCAAGGTAAGAGTCCTGTCAGGTGGCAGTCAAACTTTTCAGCAATGATGGGGATTGCTTGTTTATAGAGCCAGAGAGGAGGTAGGCAGGTAATTGGCCTCCTTCATCCTTCTCTTTGATGATCATGTCATGATTGTTTCTGAAGCTCCAAAAAGCATTACGTTTGTGTGGCTGAGTTTAAGGATATTGCTTATGCACAATTTCAGTTCATTCAGAGTAATGGAAACACTCTATGCAAAGGTCTAGTCTAGTGTTTTGGCCATGAGGACAACCCAAAAGCATTGAAAGGATTACTGCTGGAAGGTGATACACTATTAAGTAATGTAGCAGAAACATTCATTGACTTGGGCATGACAAGCCTTCAGTTCCCCTTCATTACTTCCATCCATCCATTCCATCCATCCATCCATCCATCCATCCATCCATCCATCGACCCACCAACCATCTGACCAACCATGCATCTGATGAAGTAGGCCCTGGTCCATGCAAGTTAGTCCATTTCTTAGTCTTAGGACTCATGGTTTTAATTTAACCAAGTATTATTAGTATTTTTTATCACGTCTTCTCTTTTTAAGCCTTGTTACTGGCCCTGACTACTTGAGAACGTGTGGTTTAGATATGGGAAAACAAGCTATGTTCTAAGCCTTTATTTCATAGATTAAGGACTCAGAACATATTCTAACTTTATTTACTGTGAAATAAGTCCAGTTTAACAGGGTATGACTTACTTCAGAGAAAACAAACTTAGAACTGGAGTAACACACAATAAGGACAGTAAGAAAATGATTTAATTCCTATTCTAGAGACTATCAACAGAAAATATACATTTAGAAGAAAACTGGTAAGCGTATGGTAGCAATAACCAAGAACTGTGTGCTCAATGCTCAGAAAATCTTTCATTTTGCTATAAAAACAGGATCTGGTAGACTGTTTTTCCTCAGGTTAGTCTTTTGCTACATTCAGCTTGATAAAAAAAATGCAAAATATTTTCTGGGAATCAAAATGAATAAAGTCTGTCTTCCCAACGTGAACTTGTTTAAGAGTTTCAAAGGCTGCCGAGCTCGACATACACCATCAAGTGCCAACCCCACAACTTTAAAACTTTTATTTTAACATAGAACAGAGAGCAAATATTTTAAATCTCTCTCTCTCTCTCTCTCCCCTCAGACTTGCAAAGTCTTGCCAGAAATGCCCATTTAAAATAGAGAGTATTCCCAATTTAAGTTCTTCTTTCAATCAAGGCCAGAGGCCAAAACCTAAAAAGACAAGAGAACCTGAACTCTCCTGGGATGTTAGGCTTCTGCATTATTCCATCTTAGATATGCTAGTGTAAGATGTTAACAGCCGAAATGGCTGTGTCAGGAATATCAGCTCTGACAATGTCCTTTGTAACTCTAATTTTGTACACTTACAGTACTGAAAACCGTAAAGAAGAGAATGAAAGGGAAAAATACAGCCTCCTTTCACTGTCTTTCTATCCACTCATGTGGATACAGAAACATTGATAAGAAATGCAGGTCAACCACCCACTCCAGTGCCTTTACAGTGAATAAGTAAATTTTTTTGTGTGTGAAGTATTATTATTATTATTATTATTATTATTATTTTGCCATTGATTTATTAATTACTTTCTAAACCACTGTGTCAAGGCAATTTACACATTAGGTAATTAAAAACAGTGAAAAAACACAAACAACAAATAAATTAAAAATGACTAAAACCCTAACAAGTGCTAAAGACCCATTTAACTAGCGGGGAGTGCTGCATTTCAGAGAGGATATGCACATAATATGCAGCTGTTGTATTTGATTCTATTTTGGTAGTTTCTAGTTGTTCAACTATATATTTCAGCCCTTCCAAGCAGAACACCACCTGATTTTGTAGAGTTCATTGCATGCCATCCATCCTCTTTTCTACTGCCTTGAAACATACCAAGGTTCAATATTTCACTTAGAAAATTTATTTGTTTCATAAGATACAGCTGATATTCTACAAACATAGATTTGTCGCCAGCTGCTCTTAAGAAGCAGATAGCATTGCCTGAATTTCAAGGGAGATATATTCAAATGCTGCATTTTCCAGATTGGTGTTTTGGTTTTTTTAATCAGTGGCTGTTGAACTACATGGATACCAAATGCCGGCTTTCTATGTTTTGCAGAAGTGCTCAATTAGTTTTAAGTACCCATGCCATTAAATCAGGGGAATAGGGCAAGGCTATAGAAAATGTCCTTTTAAAGAGAGTCTCTGGTATCATGAATATCTCTGAGGCCAGCAATGACTTATTGTTAGAGAACTTAAGGACTAGCCTGCTGGAATGGAAGCAGCTTGGCTTGTTTCAGTGGGAGAACCAGGCAGCTGAAGCTGACAGTTTATTGTCACCCAGGGATTTCAGACAGGATTCATAGTCCTTAATGGGAAGCATTGATAGGCTCCCCAATTCCTCTTTCAGGGTGCCCACCGATGGGCTTTTGTGGGGGTGTTTTGGGACTGCTCCAGCTCAGGAGCTGGCCTGCAAGCCACACTGCAGATAGGTTGGACACATCATGGTTGGCTTTGATCTTGCTCCCTCCACCCCTCACTATGGTTGGCTTGAGCCTGCTGTCCACCGCTTAACATTTCCAACTGGATGCATTGACTTGGGCAACAACTGTGCTATCTGAGACCTGGATCATTGCCCATGCTTCACCAAGCCCTGTGTAAGATCTAAACAATAAAACTCATGTCCAAGTTCAATCCAGATTATTGTTTCTGGAATTTATTTTTTAACCCTGTTCTCCCCTGTTCCTCCATGGGTGGTGCTGTGGGTTAAACCACAGAACCTAGGACTTGCCAATCAGAAGGTCAGTGGTTCGAATCCCTGTGACGGGGTGAGCTCCCGTTGCTCGGTCCCTGCTCCTGCCAACCTAGCAGTTCGAAAGTTCATCAAAGTGCAAGTAGATAAATATGTACCGCTCCGGTGGGAAGGTAAACGGTGTTTCCGTGCACTGCTCTGGTTCGCCAGAAGTGGCTTAGTCATGCTGACCACATGACCCGGAAACTGTATGCCGGCTCCCTCAGCCAATAAAGCGAGATGAGCACCGCAACCCCAGAGTCAGTCACGACTGGACCCTTTAACTTTGCCGTGTTCCTCACCACAGGCACACATCTGACTTTCATTCATTTTGGCTTAGAACTTTGCCTAATAGGTATGACAGCATAACTCATGGGAAGGCATAGATATTCAGTCATACATTGAGTAAGTGTTCCTCACTTATTAGCGCTCCAGCAATCTAAGAGGGAAAATGCCTGTAGCAAGCTAGGTTGCTGTGACAATCTGTGCATTTTAAACTGGCTGCATTTACTTACTTATTAGAAATACTCCCCAAAGTATGATTAAATCCAAATAATGTTTCCATATATTAACCACAACCTTCTTTTTCAATACACACTGGAGTCGATCTTTAAAATATGGTACTCTCAAATGAAACAACTTCTTTGGGAATAATTGCAGAAATGTATACGGCAGTAGCTTGTAAGGATGTACACACTGGTTAAAATTAATGGTGTGATGAAAAATCATTTCTAATCCACTGAGGATGAAAATAAAGAGACTTAAAATTCTGCTTAGCCTTGCAGCTAGAAAGCCTCCCATGTAAATCATTTCTCCATTTGCTAGCCTCACTAATAAAGTGTTGATATCTGTCAATTGTATTATACATGTCGAGTTTATGGTTCCTGCGCGTAAAACTGTGGGAAAACTGCATCATTTTGTATTTCAGTCGTCTTCATGGAGGTACTATTGATTTCTATTTAAAGAAAGAAGGTTTTGTGGCAATTGCCCTCTTACCGCGTCAAATGACTGGCCATTGGGACTAATTTGCCATGTGCTGAACTAGTGGCGATAAGCTACCTTATCCCAATGGCACACTATTTGTTGGTATATGTTGACTCTCTGAAGGATGGACATACAATAACTCCCTCAAGAACATTCAGTAGTGCTCTAGAAACTTTTCACGCTTTTTGACAGCAGGTACAGTGCACTGCTTAGAGTAGTAACAGCTGGCAGCACTCACCTGGCCTCCGGGCATCTGTGTCAATGCTGCATACTGGGATGGAGCGGAGGCATCAGTGAGGATGGTGCACGCATGATGCAAACACACCAGCTGAATTGGCTCTGCTGGTGCATTTGCACCATGCTGACCTAACAGCTGCAGTACCCCTCCCACTTGCTACAGAGATGTAGGCAACCTGAGGTCAGGTGAGCACCACCACCCTCTACCAGGTTAGTAACAGCATTAGAAACTCCCATTGTTCAAGATGCATTTTGCAACAGGGAATTTCACTAATGCGAGCAGTTTCTGAGCTCTGGGGTGCCTAAAATTTCAGATTAAAACTGCCACTGCTAGAAGAAAATGAGGGCCTTTTTCTGCTTCCCCACTTCCAGCCACTCTCTGAAGACTGGAGAAGGAACCCTCATAAGAATATTTTTTTGGAGGGGGGCAAGGGAAGTATGGCTTTGTTTTTGCAGTCTTCAGATGAGGACTAGACCATGTGAAAAATGAACATAAAATTTTAGCTGCAGTTCATTCTTTTTCAGCTTTGTATTCTTACTAAAAAAGCATGCCTAGACACTCTGTTGTGCTGCCCATAACCCAGGTTTAAGGTGCCATTTAGCTTCTAGCTTTCATATCTCAGTTTCTAACACTGGTTAGTATTGGGGTAGGACCTGTGATATCAGGGTCCAAATTCTCGTTCACCTATGAAGCTCGCTGGGTGACCTTGAGCTAGTTACTATCTATCTCACAGGGTTGTGGTGAGGATTGAATGGAGGGGTGAAAACTGTGTATTCTGCCTTGAGCTCCTTGGAGAAAAAGTGTATTGACTCCTACCTTCTGACACTGTACTTGGACTCTTTGCTTTATTCAAGAAATCAGTGCAGGGTCACAGCATCAGTTCGGGGTATGGGATGCATGAGTCAGAAGTCAATAAGCTGAGCTGTAGGATTCATGTCTAGGTGTAGGTGTTCCAACACGTTTGTTCACCACACCTCTAACTCCATCGTGTAATCAAGGAGTGAATGTAGAACAGCCCCTCCTGCTCTACTTTTTAAGAGCAGCATTGGACCAGTTATTGGTTTTTGTACTAAGCAAGGAGACTGTGCTTGTAAGTATGTGCTCCTTTGATGGTAGGTAGGTCTGTTTGCAACATTGCCTCTCTAGTGACAGGACCTGAATCCAATCCACTGAGTCTCCTTCCATCTTCAAAACAGCTGGCTTTGCTGATTGGCCAACTGTCTCCTTGGCAACCATGGGAACTTCTCTCCCAGGAGAGCAAGCATTGCAAGAGCACAAATAAAGAGCTCTATGGATCGTGTGAGAAGCTCCAAGCCCTGGAAGGTCCAGCCTGACTGAATGTAAACATAGGTGACTTGGAAGTGAAAGCTTCCGAACCCTTTCACATGACTGTGCCAGAGGAATGAGGAGAATATGAATCTGTCATGAGGTTGGGCTCGTATCTATTGTGATAAACCACTGACAACTGGGAAACAGTGGCCTGTGAGCGCTCCAGTTGGAGAACAGTCTTTACCAAAGCTGTCATGGGCTTTGAAGACACTCAAACTCAGGACACAAGGGAGAAACGTACTAAGAGGAAGGCTCACTTGGCAAATCCACACTGTGATCAACTCCCACCCAGAAACCAATGTCCCCACTGTGGAAGGACGTGCGGATCCAGAATTGGCCTCCACAGTCACTTATGGACTCATTGTTAAAACCATGTTTATGGAAGACAATCTTACTTGGCTATGAGTGATCACCAAAGAAGAAGAAGAAACCATGGTTCGTCATGGTATCTGAATGCAGCCTCCTAATTGTTGGTCTAAGAGACTGTATGAATGACCCAAGAGACCAAAAACATTGATCTCTCAGAACTATGTAGGAGAAGAGGGTTGTTATTGGATGGTGTAAGCTCATGTGGTAAGTTATACAGTGGTACCTCAGGTTACATACGCTTCAGGTTACATACACTTCAGGTTACAGACTTCACTAACCCAGAAATAGTGCTTCAGGTTAAGAACTTTGCTCTAGGATGGGAACAGAAATCGGGCTCTGGCGGCGCAGCAGGAGGCCCCATTAGCTAAAGTGGTGCTTCAGGTTAAGAACAGTTTCAGGTTAAGAACGGGCCTCCAGAATGAATTAAGTACTTAACCCGAGGTACCACTGTATATTATTGTTGAAATTTCAAGCAGACTTTTTTATTCAATGCACAATAGAAAAAAATACTATTGCTCTTGCAACAGTTACCTATTCAAGGTGAGTGCTTATGGCAGGAGATTGTTCTAAACAACCATCTTTTTTTTTGGGGGGGGGGATACTTTGCAGTATATTTCATAATGTCTTAAATTTGCTCAGCAATAACTAGGCTATTAAATCTGAGAACAGCCTGCGTTACAAGAAAGCAGGGGCATTCATATTCTATTTTGCTATTTTTCCAAAGGCAGAAATGCATGTTTTCTCTTTCCCTTAAGATATTTTATAATAGGAATATTTTAAATCTTTTTAATAAAATGAGTAAAGAAGAAGCTTCATAAACAACAATGGAAAAAATCCTGGATCACTATTTCAACTTTTTTCCATTTAGTTTATCATGGATAACTTGTGCTTTCAATGGAGTCTACTTCACTGGATGTATGGCCTCCAAATATACCCATTTAGTACCTATGTTTGCAATATATATACTGGATTTTCACCCAGTACAAAAACTTACCTGCCTCTTTGGTTAGCATAACATTTCCTCCCATTAATCCCATAATATAAAAAATGAGAAAATAGTTTTCACATGCTCCTTTGTGTATCTTGCTCTAGGTAACCCTAGATAGTATCTGTGTCTGCATGGTCTTCTGATACATCTCTACTACACTTCTTACTTCCAAGTCAATAGGTAAAAATATCCCAGCTGGTGTGCTTGGGTTACCACTGTGATGTCAACAGATTAAAAGGATGTTTTGAGATTCCCTGTGAGTAAAAGACAGCATCAAAAAAACAAACCGCACAGAATGAATTTGAGACTTTGCTGTTAAAGAGCAAGCAGGAGGAGCAAAAGTGTAAAGGCCAGGATCAAAATTACAAAACTTGTGACTTACCAAGCTGAATACAGGCCACAAGAAGCTTTCTAAATATTCCCACTTTAAAAAGAAAAATCCCCAAACCAGAGAAGTTCTCAAGCACCTGCCATGCCACAATGTGGTTGGTAGGCTACAGGTTTTGAAGGCCTCCAGCAAGACCCATGCACAAGAGCAATTTCCCCTCTTGCAGTTTCCAGCAACTGATAGTCAGAAGCATGCAGCTTTTGACAGTTGAGGCACAGCATAGCTGTGATAGCCTTTACCTCCATGAATTTGTCTAATCCTCTTTTTTAAGCCATCTAAGTTGGTGGCCATCACTGCCCCCAGTGCAGGATAGAATCCTGGGGTAGCCTATGTAGTGCCTTCCAGACAATGTTGGACTAAAACTCCATCAGCTCCAACCAACCTGGCCAATGTGCAGGGACAAGGGAAGATAGAGCCCAACATCATCTGGAGGGCATTACAATAGCTGCTTCTCTGCTGACAATGCACCCAGTTATTCAGCATATATCCACTTCTTGTTTTGGATTAAGATGCTACATTCATGACACATGAATAAATAACTGTATAACTACCATGATTGATATACTTACATCTGTAACAGTTAGTAGACTGGAGTAGGTCCAAAGTTTCAATAAGTGGCAGAACAAAGCTTGAAACAGCCTTTATAGACTGTCAATCTCCAGTGCTAAGTATTTCTTTGTAAACGTTTGAATCTTTAATATAATCTTCTGGGTATCTGTATCCAGCTACGCTAAGTGTTTTAAAGTATTCATGGGTTATTTGTTTATGGCTCTTAAACAAATCTATTAAACACTCTGCATTATTTTTAGCTAAATTTTGTTTTTTCCCCTCTTTTGCTTTAATAATTGATATTGTTTTGGATACATAAATATGTCCTGAGAGTATTTGTCATTTCCTAATGTTTACAGTGGGGATTTCCCCCCTTTAAAAACAGCCTTTTCCCCATCTCTTCATATAGAAAATGCCTTCTCATATATGCACAGCTCAAACTGTTCCCAGATACAATATTTGGCAGCAGTTTATGTGCCTGTTCAGAATGCCATAAAGTGGAAATCTGTGCTTAGAAATCATGCTCAATGCACTGCATAACCAAAAATAAATAAATACAACTTTCATTTTATTTCAGTGCTATTTTTCCAGAAAAAGAGGTGCTGTAACTCACCATGAATTCCTCCCTTGTTGTCTTATAAAGGCAATGGCGCCCACCTGAAAGGTGCCAGAACTGAGTTCCAATGAGTTCGGCTGAAAAAAAGCCCTGATTTATTTATTTTTTAAAAAACAGGGATAGTCTAACTTCTGGCACAGCTGGGCCACCAGCCAAAACTGATGGAAGGCATTCCATGCTACTGAAGCCACCTGAGCTTCAAATGACAGCAAAAGATCTGGAAGAATCCCTGAGCTGTGTACCCGCTAAAATGCCATTATTCACACCAATGTTTACTGGGACAAAATTACAAAACTTACACAATTTGTGTAATGAATATGGAAATGCTGTTGTCATTACATTATTCGATCTCATTCACTTCAGTGCAAATGAAACACAATGCATGTGATTGGGGGCAGGCTAATCAATTACATAGTACTTGTGGGCTGAAAATCAGTTTGCAAACACTGAGCATATCTGCTGGATTGATTTGTATTCCATGCAGTAAACTAGTAAGTAAATGTTAGCAATTTCCATTCCGATTTCTGCTTTTGTTGGAATTCTATGACATCCCCACTTGCCACTGCCATTTTTTTCCCCAAACTAGTTCCCACGATAGGCTGAATCAAGTGAACTTGATTTTCCTCTCTTCCTTAACTCCATTTTCTCCACCAGCAGAACACCTCAAGTCATCCCGAGTGGTGTAATAAGGGCTAAGAACTCAGCTTGGTGCTGAGGAAACACTGGAAGACCTGCTGCTGCTAGATGCAATCTGAATTCTAGAATTATATTACGAGACTAGCCAAGAAACACAGGGCAGCAAGATCCTGTGGCAAGAGGGAATATGTTTGCTCTCTGATCATGTTCTAAAAGAACAGCCTCAAAAACTTCAAGTGGAGTTATGACAATGCAGTGCAAAAGTGATGCTGGTCTTTTATGTCAGGGCAACTGCCATATGTCCTTACAGTGGTACCTTGGTTTACGAACTTAATCCATTCTGGAAGTCCGTTCTTAAACCAAAGTGTTCTTAAACCAAGGCATGCTTTCCCATAGCAGCGGGGGACTCAGTGTACAAATGGGACACACTCAACAGGAAGCGGAACATGTTCTGCTTCCAAGGAAAGTTCACAAACCAAAACACCTACTGCCGGGTTTGCAGCATTCTTAATCCAAGTTGTTCATAAACTAAGCTGTTCTTGAACCAAGGTACCACTGTATTTTCCTCAATATGTTTGCTTCTATCTGTGTCAATAAGTCACTTCAGTTGGGTTCACACTATGCTTTCTTGAGCTTTACCTCCTGAGAACTTTGGACTTTGGAAACAGTGGCCTCTCAGGGACAAATTTAGTCTCTTTAATAAAAACCACCTCACTTAAAGTGACAGCAGAAGAACCCAGGGGAGAGAAGGGAAGAATACAGTGCAGGTCAGCAAGAAGTTTTGTAAAGAGAACTATATGAATTATTGTGAAAAAGGACTAAGAAGTAGTTTATTTAGGATTTGGATTTTATAGCAATAAATATTAAAATAAAATGCAAAATCAGAAAGAAAGTTAGAAAACCATTAGTCGAGGTTGACGGAAGTCCTAGGCTGTGATAGCCAAAGGTTTGTTATATTGTATAAGATGGGATGTTATGTTTGGAAAACATGTGCAAAAACCTCGGGTTACAGACGCTTCAGGTTACAGACTCTTCAGGTTACAGACTCCGCTAACCCAGAGGCCCCATTAGCTAAAGTGGTACCTCAGGTTAAGAACAGTTTCAGGTTAAGAGCAGACCTCTGGAACGTGTGTGTGTGTGTGTGTGTGCATAGAGATATATAAACACAGTGCAGGTTAGTCCATTAGCACAAACTGCCCCCCCCAGCCTTACCCTGCCATCAGTGTGCCACCATCTGCCTGCCTTTCTACTTAACAACCAGTCTGGCATGTGGCACTGGCAGTCAGTTTCCTCTTCTTTAGTCTCAGTTTTGCCCTTGTTGAACTCTGCAAGGAGAGGGGCGGGAACAAAATTAGAATTAGTTCTCTCTGGCACCACCAACTGTTGTCCTACCAGTCCCAATGGGCACCACCTATGGCTGGATCAGGTGCAAGGCTCCTTTAGTGCAGTATCCTGTTCTCACAGTGCTATCCATGTGGGGAAAGGATACAAATAACACTGGTTGATGCATCAGCAGTACAGATAATTATCCCACATTAAGAATATGTTTTTTTCTAGGATTTCTTTTCTACAGCTAGTTGCAGATTGTGGACTAATGACCGGAACCCACTGGTTACAAAATAGGCATGTGCTTGAAAATGCAAGTATTAAATCAGGCACTCCACCACACACATGACGTTCCTGCATCAAAATTCAGCATTGCAGGGGAAGCATGTTCCTTTATATATCTAGAGCAGCTCCATGATTGTTATCATTTATTGTTTAAATCTAGGTGGAATCTCGACAAATATAAAAACTGCTTTGAAAATGCTTTTTAAAAGTGTTTTTTTAAAAAATACATTGAATTTTCCATGAGGCTCACAATCGCCATCTTGTGTCACATTGCATATTGCACTTAAATACACATAAAAGGTTTTATTTGTAGCTGTATAGCTGAGTTCCTAGTTTTGATAGTCAGAAGGTTGGAGGGGGTCCAACGAAGGTCCGTATAGTTAAAGCTATGGTTTTCCCAGTAGTGATGTATGGAAGTGAAAGCTGGACCATAAAGAAGGCTGATCGCCGAAGAATTGATGCTTTTGAATTATGGTGCTGGAGGAGACTCTTGAGAGTCCCATGGACTGCAAGAAGATCAAACCTCTCCATTCTTAAGGAAATCAGCCCTGAGTGCTCACTGGAAGAACAGATCATGAAGCTGAGGCTCTAATACTTTGGCCACCTCATGAGAAGAGAAGACTCCCTGGAAAAGACCCTGATGTTGGGAAAGATGGAAGGCACAAGGAGAAGGGGACGACAGAGGACGAGAAGGTTGGATAGTGTTCTCGAAGCTACCAGCATGAGTTTGACCCAACTGCAGGAGGCAGTGGAAGACAGAGGTGCCTGGCGTGCTGTGGTCCATGGGGTCACGAAGAGTCGGACACGACTAAATGACTAAACAACACAGATTGGTGGTGGTGTCAGGGGAAACCTACCTGGCTTTCAATGAACATCTCTGTGAGAACAGGATACTGCACTAAAGGAGCCTTTTGCCTGATCCAGCATGGCTGTGCTTATGTTCTTTTGGCCACAATCCTACTTACCTGTGAGTTAGGCCCACTGAATACAGTCACACTTACTTCTAAGGAAACCTGCATGGGATTGTGTTTTGAAACACTGATTTGTGTTTTGAAAGAAGAATGGGACATGGACAACACAAAGCAGAGCTGAAGCTTCAAAAATGATCAAACAAATAAGTGTTGCAAAAACCAGCTCTCTTTTTAAAAGATGCAAAACCACATATAAATTAATATTGATCACTCCTGGAGGTAGACTGAAAGACATGCTGCGGGTAGTCATCAGTAACTGGAAATAAATGAAGAACTGCACAGACAAACCAAGGACATCATTAAAAACAGGGACATCAAAGTTTCTAAACATATTTAGATGAACTTCTTGGTCAATGCATTTTTCTTTTGAAACTGCAGTCATTAGAAAGAAGACACAGCACAGTTCATAAACCAGGGAAATATCAAACATTAAAACAGAAATATAATAAGGAAATATCAAAATTCCTCCCCCCTGCCCATAGAGATATTTTTGGCATTCATAGGCAGAGAAAATTCTGTTAACAAAGTTTATCAAATATTAGAGGAGATTCACTAGCTGATGAAACTACAGAGCTGGAGAACAATATAAATGAGAATAAAAACTGATGAATCACTGTCATTTGTATTGGCTAAAAAAGCAATACCCAATCTTTTTCCTGTCAACATTAGATATGAAACCTGTTACTTTCTGTATTAAATTGCATTTTATTGAAGCAACAACTAGGGGAAAGTGTTTCACCAAATATTCTGTGCTATTTGTATTTATTTTGTGTTCTACTGAAAGACTTCTCCAAGGCCTTAACAGTCTCCAATAGTCAAAAGCATATGCAAAAAGCTCAGTGAGTTTTAAGAGTTATATATTTTATGTCTTCAATTAACAACACTCAAAAAAGTCTGACAGTGGAAATCGCATGCCACTCTCTTTTGATCCGCCTACTGCCCTGGAAAGATTGGAGGAACACCAGATTGGGGTTCCCCTCAGGTTGTTGGTCACTTGTGAGAATCATATGAACTTACAAAGCAATCTTGACCACATCTACTCATGAGTAGGGATGGGGGGGAGATCAATTTAGTCCACATTTAAAGGTGCAGTTGCCTCATGTTCACTTTCCAAAACAAAATAAGAACTGAAACACAGCCATTATTAAAAAAAACAAAACACATTTCTGAATTTCTCATAACCAAATCACTGCTGTCTAATACTGACTTTGAAACCTCCAAGTTTTAAGACTAATAATTGATCCAGTACAGTCAAAGCTTGTTGTGTGTACCATGCTGTTCCTGAATGGCTCAGAGGACAGACCCTAACGTTTAAATCTCAACTATATTACTTGGAAGTGAGTTTTATTGAGTTCAGCATAATTTATTCACAATTGGGATGAAAATTAGAACATTCTTGGGAAACTTCCGCTATTATCCAGAGCCGTTTGCATAAGGCTGATTCTAATTCAAATGTTGGCGAATAATTTCAGCACCACTCTATCAATGGATTAGAGTTCTGCCAATTACATACAGAAATTGGTACAATGCTTAGAAACAGGATCATATGTTTTGTAAGGATTCCATTATAATGCATAACTTCTGCAATTTCAGATGAAGTCATTGTGTGCCAGTTTAGTACATCACAAATTTAGAGCTTATGTATAAGATACATAAGCTTAAAAAATAAATGCTGGTTGTGTAATGATGTCAGCAAATATTTTAGCTCAGTGGGAGAGTGCATGAAAAAAGTCCAAGATTCAATTTCCGGCATCTCCAATTGAAGGGATCAGGTAAGACCCTTGGAGAACCGCTGCCATTCGGAGTAGATAATAGCGGGCTAAATGGACAGACAATCTGACTTAATACAAGGCAGCTTCCTAGACATGCCTGGTGGTATTGTATGTGACAGGAAATATACAAATCAGAATCTAGAAGGGGAATGAGGACCAGCACTGTATGATATAGTGGGGCAGCCAACATGATGTGCTCCAGATGTTGTTGAAGTCCAGCTCTGAACAGCCCCAGCTATCATAGTCAATCATCAGGGATAATGCGGGTTGTAATCCACCATCTGGAAGGAACCATGTTGGCTGTTGCTGATCCATTGGAACGTACCTCAGCAATATAATTTGCCACTCTTAAATTTAAGTCAAGGGTATTATTGTGTAACCATTAACGTATTTATTATTTAAAAATAGTTGTACATTTTGAATGCAGAGCACTGAGAACAATTTCCATCAGAAAAAAATACAAAGGGAGGGAAAAAAGGAAACAATACAAGATGTAGTGGAGATATAGATATAGATGATATAGATGATATAGATGATATAGATATTATAGATATAGATATAGATATAGATATAGATATAGATATAGATATAGATATAGATATAGATAGATAGATATATAGATATAAAGTTAAGGTCGGCGGTTCAAATCCCCTGACAGGGTGAGCTCCCGTTGCTCTGTCCCAGCTCCTGCCAACCTAGCAGTTCAAAAGCATGCCAGTGCAAGTAGATAAATAGGTACCACTGCAGCAGGAAGATAAATGGCATTTCCATGAGCTCTGGCACTCGTCACGGTCCTCTGTGTGCCAGTAGCAGTTAAGTCATGGTGGCCACATGTCCCGGAAAACTGTCTGTGGACAAATGTTGGCTCCCTCGGCCTGAAAGCGAAATGAGCTCCGAAACCCCATAGTCGCCTTTGACTGGACTTAACCGTCCAGGGGTCCTTTACCCTGTCCTTTACCTTGATATAGATATAGATTCAATACAATTTCCCACACACACTCTGTATGCAGAGGAAGGAGTAAGGAGGGAAGACCACTAACTTGGCAGAAAGAAACCCTACTGCATGCTGAGGGATGTTTTAATTATACGTTTTATGTTTTGCTATTTTTTATGGATTGGATGTTCCCCTGTTAGTTTTGGTACACAGTTTATGACAATTAATTTCAGAGATTTAAAAAAGCCATTGCTTGAAAAGTCATTCATGAAATGATGAGCACTCACCCGTGAAACAATCCAATGAATAAGGTTTATTACAGGTTACTAGTATTACCTCACATTAGCAAGGTATCTCTTCCAATTAGCAGCATTACAAAGTGTCCTTTGCAAGTCCATTAGGACACTGGAGTGTCTGAAGAGGGCCCTTGCCTGATGGACTCTGAGGTCCACCTGCTTTCAGCAGTGAACAATTCTGCAACTTATTAGCAGCTCAGTGGTAATGGATCCTCCCCACATACTGAACACCTGCAGAATTCTCACATCCCCATAGATATCAGTGTGGGGCTGTTGCAGAAGTCAACCTACAATGATGGATGGAGAATGGGAAAGAAGCAACCTTAACTTTCCTAATGTTATTATTTGTAATGTCATCATGGAGGCTGCCTAACAGATGCTTCTTTAAAATAAAATAAAACATACCCTTGCACATTAACTGCAATAATTTTAGGGCATATTTTCAGAGGTGAAATAAATCAAGCCTTGATGCATCCAGGAAACTCCTTAGTTCTGCTACGGGGAGAGAACTGAATTGATGGGAGACGACAGGCACATACCCAGTTATACCCATACCAGCTGATTATTGGCTCCTCAGTAACTGAGTTTTGTGATAAATATCTGAAAGCTTAGAGGTTTGGAGATAGATAGACATATCCCTTAAACAACAGCTGTTCTTTTCATATCTCACAGATTAAGTGACACTAAATATGCCAACCATCATTCAGCACCTAGGAAAGCTGAACTTCCTAGAATACAAATGCTTTTTTCTTGAAATATATCCCTGGCTACAGAACAGATATAAAGAGTGGGGTCAAAGCACGACAGATTGCAATTGTTGGGAAGGAAAAGCTAATTCCAGCCAACAGATCTGCAAGTGAAACTCTTGATGACCCTATGTTTCATCTGAGCATATTCTCCTTTGGGGATTATCGGTATTTACTCCAGAAATCTAGCATATCCATATTTGCAAACGGATTTATGTCATGCAAACACATCCAAATGTTAGGTTTGTATGCAATAGGGGCATTTTCCTTCTAGTCAACATAAAAACTGGTGCAGTATTGCTGAGCTGAAATGCCCCCTTCATTTCTCTACCCTGTTTTCAAATGGTGAAATGTTGGGCTAATTTCTGTCAAGGTTTTTTTTTTTTTGGGGGGGGGGTCATGGAAGTGGCATAAATATCCCTGGTAACAGATAGCAAAGGTTTGGGGCAGGTGGCTATGGAGTGGGCAAGAGACTGTGACTCCTGGTAAAAATGGGGAGCAGGGAACAAACTGGATTCACCAGATGCTCCAGGAGCACATCTTGGTGTTTGACAACTACTACCCCTGCTTACTTAAGGCTTCCTGGAGTAACACTACATTATGGCATCACCAGTGGGGGAGTTCTGGGGAAAAAATCCTCCTCCCACTGGCAGCCAGTTGTCATTCTCCACCAAAGAAGCTCTAGAAACATTTTTGAAGGAGATAACCAGTGCTTTTTCCCCCTAAAATAATGTTTAGGGGTACTCTCATTTTCCTACTCCTATTACAATATTGCCCCTTAATGAGACCAAACTTAGATTCACAAAATGTTTAGGGGTATGTGTACCCCCAGGAAAAAAAGCACTGGGGATAACTAAAATGATAACTTGAAGTTGTAAAGCAGGGGTCAGGGATCTTTGACCTTCCAGATGTTGCTACATCTCTCCTCAGCCCCAACCAGCATGGCCAATAGTGAAGGCTGATGGGAGTTGTAGTACAGCAGCATCTCGAAAACCAAAGGTCCTCCACCCCTGCTAAAAATCAAGGCAATGACATAGCATTCATTTAGGATTATCTTTTTAAATAAATAAATATTTTATTATTAAAATAATTCAACAATGCATACATATTGCAAATATACAAACATACATTTCATACAACCCTTTAAAATATTCATACATACCCACACTCAGTCCCACAGATTGAGGGGTGAGGAATGGTGGTGAGAAAAGGAAGTTTCATTTAGGATTATCAGACACTCTGTTTAAATAAATCATTTACTTGGCTTAAGTCAGGTTTCCTCAACCTCTGCCCTCCAAATGTATTGAGACTACAATTCCTATCATTCCTGACCACTGGTCCTGCTAGCTAGGGATCATGGGAGTTGTAGGCCAAAAACATCTGGAGGGCCGAGGTTGAGGAATCATGGCTTAAGTAAAGGCTTTACCAGCCAAAGTTTAAACGAACAATTTTTTTAAAAAATTAAAAAAATGACTATTGGGAAGTGTTCTAATAATTTCTTAGAGCAGGGATGGGGAACGTACAGTCCTCCAGATGTTCTTGGACTATAACTCCCAGCATCTTTGATCACTGGCCATGCTGACTGGGACTGGTGGGAGTTGGGAGTCCAGCAACATTTTGCAGGCCAGATGTTCTCCATCCCTGTCTTAGAAAGGCAAAGCCAGGAGGTGGAGATCTGAGATGGTAGAAAAGATATCTCAGAACTTCACCATGAGAGAGTGAAGCAGAAGACTGAAGAAGACAATGCAGAGCTTGCTATTCCCTGGGAGTTCTCCAACTTCTGAGGAGAGAATGGGCCATACATAGATGTTTAATGTTTCCCATATGTAGCCTCTGTATTAACTCTAGCCACAGCTCAGCATATACATTATGCTGATTCACTTCAGAAACCATAAAAGGGATCAAGGTTCAGAGTCAAAGCAGTATCAGTAGAAAAAATGGACCTTTGCAAAAATAAATACATTGCCAGTGAAATAATATCCTAAAAGCTAATAAAAGGTTCATAAAGAACAGAGTCTTTTTTAAAAAACACACCAATTTTTGTAGTCTGCTAACTAAACTAGCAAAAAGGGAGCAATGTTTAATTTCCTAATCATGAATTTATATCCCAGTCATATGAACCCGTCACCTTTCATTGGATTGGTGGGACTCTGGCTCTCTGGTGCCTGGTAATAAGAAAAAAGTTTCCCTGATGGCATTGTGGCTATTCTGCTTTGAGGGAAAGTAATGATAATATCCACTGCCCTTTTGGGCTGTAGTAATAAAAAATTCAAAATCCCACTAAGCTAGAAAAACATGCTAGCAGGTTTACACTAGTGGCCTCCAGATCAGGAAACCAATGCTCAGGGCAAGAGATCAAAGTTGAAAAATAGCTCTGTTAAAATAAATATAATCATAATTAATGCCAACAGCAGAAATGAGAACAATTAATAGTGAGCAATGTTTAATTTTGCTCATAAAAAGGAGATGAAATTCCCTTGAACTGCTTTAGAGTAATGATCCACATAAATGATTTCACCTATAAAAGTATGTCTCTCTGTGTGTGTGTGTGTGTGTGTGTGTGTGTGTGTGTGTGTGTGTGTGTGAGACAGAGAGAGAGAGAGAGAGAGAAAGAGAGCGCTAGTTGCTGGCAGTCATGTAATATTATTTAATGCTCTCCACATGAATGCTTGAGCAAAAGGTGAAAGAAAGTGGCCCCAGCCCGATAGGTGGCTTATTTTTAAGAGCACAGCTCAGCACCAATCACAGCCCCTCCAAGGGGCACCAACTCATGGAGATTGAGCCCTTTTGCCCGCTATATATTGAGGGTGCTGGGGGCCCCCAATGTCCAAAAAAATGGGAGTATGGAGGACGCCAAGTCCAGAGTCGAGTGTAGTGCCACAGAGGGGAAGGATGGTCAAGGCAGCCCCCTGACAGTGGCAGTGGAAGCAGCAGCAGAAGCAGGAGGAGGAGCCACTGGCCATTGAAGCTGTGCTGCTGCTGTGTTCAGATCCACTCCCGGTTCCTTCCGACATTCTGACGTCACACACATGCAGCGTCACATGCAATGTCATGCACACAATGTCAGTTCCCCCCCCCATCGCCCTCATAAGCTGGCACCTCTGCCTCCCCCCACCCCAATCCATGTGGAAGCAAAGCAACCTTTGAGTGGAGACATGTCTGAACAGATGCCTCATAAACGGCCTACAACTATTGCTGCTCAGGAGGTACATATACGACATGGACTCAGACATGGTTGAAGTAGTGCTCTGTCATTTTTTCATTTGCAGGCTTAGTCAGGCAGCCAAGAGAAGGTCTCACCTTTCTGCTGACAGTGGGACCTATAAGTTGTTCCTAGGTAGCAGGGCGGTGGAAGAAATTCAAAAATTCCTTCCAGTAGCACCTTAAAGACCAACTAAGTTAGTTCTTGGTATGAGCTTTCGTGTGCATGCACACGTCTTCAGATATACTGAAACAGAAGTCACCAGACCCTTCTATATAGTGAGAAGGTGGGGAGGGGTATTACTCAGAAGGGTGGTGGGATTGGGTGATTGTCAGATAACTGTGATGAGCCTGTTGACGACTCTTAATGACTGCAATAGGTCTTACAGGAAAAAGCAAGGGGTGAGAAGGTGAAAAATGGCTTTGTCATGTATAATGAGATAAGAATCCAATGTCTTTGTTCAGACCAGGTCTCTCCATGGTTTTAAGTTTGGTTTTAAGTTTGGTAATACCAACACGGCTACCTATCTGTAACTGGAAGAAATTCAGTTCAGCTTGCATTTTAATGTGCAACCATCTAACAATACACGACCCAAAATGCAGCTCTTCTTCAAAACCTGCGCTTGTATGATTTTTGTGGTGGACATCGCCAATCAAATTTAATACAAAAATGTGTATATAAAGAAGTTTGCAAATTCTCATGAGGACATTTTAAAAAAGAAAGGAAGAAAATCACAAACTGGTGATTTTCTTAATTGAACAGACTGGAAAAATGAAAAACTGAGAGAAACTAAAATGAACAGATTTATCCATTCATCAATATCCCTACCTCATGCTCCCATTATTTGGAGTCTTGCAACAACAACTTCTACTCTCTTACCTTTTAATTAGGAATTTCCCCCTCTCCAAATGGCAATATTGACTTCGGTGCCCATCAGTGCTCAGTTGAAAGGACAGAGTGAACCCATATTGTATCTTCATCTGTAGCCTAAACCTTTCTGCAATGCCGCTACCGAACTGACCCTCAGGAGGGGGAGGGGTTGCGGGCTCACGTCCCCACCCACACTCCCGTGGGGCTGACGCCAGCCTCGCGGGAAACAGGGAATTCCCTTAATTAGCATTCCCCGCAGCATCAGCCAATCGGCTGGCGTTGGGGGGGCGGGCCGATCTAAGGCCACTTAAGGTCGGGGCGACCCTGGCTCGCCCCTTTTCTCCGCTTCAGCAGCTGCAGTTTCCCACCCACCCGCCCTTTAGGTTTGCCCTTGACTTTGCTATGGGCTTCGGCTGGTCGCCGCAAGGGGCCTGGTAGGAGTTTTTCCATTTGGCTAATTGGCTGGAATTTTAAGCCACTTGGTTTTTTCGCCTACCTCGTAGCAAAACGTCACAACTCCTTGGTTTTGGCGGTTAGGCATTGGCCGGGGTATTGTCATGCAAATGAGGTTGGGGGGGAGGTTTGCCATCACCTCCCCCAAGGCTTGAAGGGTAGTTCGTTAAAGGACTCCGAGGGGCGTCGCCTCGTCCGAAACCTACGGAGGCTAGGGCCTAAAGCGCGCCCCCGAGCGGTAACCCCCTGGGGAGCGCCCAGGGATATGCATCTCGGGTGGCTCCCCCTGTTGGTGCTTAACCCTTCCCGGTTAGACCGGTTAGTCTCTTAGGGGCCAATGCCTAAAGCCAATACCCCTCTTACCTTGTAATCAATAAAGTTGTGGCCATTTTCGCCCATTAACTTAAATTCTTGTGTCCGGTGTCTTTATTTATTCCACCTGGGGGGGGGGGGGGGGGAATAGCCACGCAATACAGAGTGACTATCTCATCTAGAATATCAACACATTTATTTTCTTTACATGTGGAAACCAGAATGTTAGGGAATCATAAACTCATCGAATCAGAGTTGGAAGAGACCCTGAGGGCCATTTAGTCCATCCTCCTGCATTGCAGAATCTCAGCTAAATCATACATGACAGATGGCCATCCAACCTCTGCTTAAAAGCCTCCAAGGAAGGAGAGTCCACCACCACTTGTGGATGTCCGTTCCATTGTCAAACAGCTCTTCCTCTCATGAAGTTCTTCCTCATGTTCAGCTGGAATCTCCTTTCTTGTAATTTGAATCCATTGGTTTGGGTTCTAGCCTGCAGATCAGGAGAAAACCAGCTTGTTCTATCCTCCATGTGACAGCCAATGAGATATTTGAAGATGGCTATGATATCCCCTCTCTGTTTCCTCTTTACCAGGCTGAACATATCTGATTTCCTCAACTGTTCCTCATAAGGCTTGGTTTCCAGACGTTTTGGCATCTTGCGATAATGGTGCAATGACTGATATTGTGGGAAGTGCAGTTCTTCAGCACTGCTTACCCATGATAGTAGTACTGGCGAAGCTACGTTACCCATCATTACTGCCTCTGGACCAACAGTAAAGTTTGGTGGGGCGTTAGATGCTCATGGGAGAAGAAGCAGGCCCTGTTGTGCTCCTTGTGACATCAAGAGCATGGCATGGTCCAAAATAAATGTGAAACCAACCTAGATTTCACCTTTGTGGGAGGAAATGTTGTTGTTTAGTCGTTTAGTCGTGTCCGACTCTTCGTGACCCCATGGACCAGAGAACGCCAGGCACTCCTGTCCTCCACTGCCCCCCGCAGCTTGGTCAGACTCATGCTGGTAACCTCGAAAACACTATCCAACCATCTCGTCCTCTGTCGCCCCCTTCTCCTTGTGCCCTCCATCTTTCCCAACATCAGGGTCTTCTCCAGGGAGTCTTCTCTTCTCATGAGGTGGCCAAAGTACTGGAGCCTCAGCTTCACAATTTGTCCTTCCAGTGAGCACTCAGGGCTGATTTCCTTCAGAATGGAGAGGTTTGATCTTCTTGCAGTCCATGGGACTCTCAAGAGTCTCCTCCAGCACCAGAATTCAAAAGCATCAATTCTTCGGCGATCAGCCTTCTTTATGGTCCAGCTCTCACTTCCATACATCACTACTGGGAAAACCATAGCTTTAACTATACGGACCTTTGTTGGCAAGGTGATGTCTCTACTTCTCAAGATGCTGTCTAGGCCTGTCATTGCCCTTCTCCCAAGAAGCAGGCGTCTTTTAATTTCGTGGCTTCTGTCACCATCTGCAGTGATCATGGAGCCCAAGAAAGTAAAATCTCTCACTGCCTCCATTTCTTCCCCTTCTATTTGCCAGGAGGTGATGGGACCAGTAGCCATGATCTTCGTTTTTTTGATGTTGAGCTTCAGACCATATTTTGCACTCTCCTCTTTCACCCTCAATAAAAGGTTCTTTAATTCCTCCTCACTTTCTGCCATCAAGGTTGTGTCATCTGCATGTCTGAGGTTGTTGATATTTCTTCCGGCAATCTTAATTCCGGCTAGGGATTCATCCAGCCCAGCCTTTCGCTTGATGAATTCTGCATATAAGTTAAATAAGCAGGGAGACAAAATGCAGCCTTGTCGTACTCCTTTCCCAAGGGAGGAAATAGTTGGAGCCTAATTTTGAGCCTTCTTAAGGGGAATTCACTCAATGCAAGCAGAAACAGCAAGGAAGTGACTTAATGAATTTTTGTAGGCAATATCTATTTCATAAGAGTTGAGATAATTTTTTTTTTATATATAAAAAATTTTATTGGGTTTTTACATTTTATAAAGACACACACACATAAAAAGACAAAGACAACACATATACATTTTCATACCCTTACTTTCTTTACCCTCTTTCCTGGACTTCCCCCCACCCCCTCTTCATACATCCCAATTCCAATAATTAGTTCAGCAAGTTCTTGTTTATCATCTTAAACATATTGTTATTATTTTTAAAACTTAGCTCTTTTTAGTTGTCCACATTTAACTTATCCAATTCTCTTATAAACATTAAATCCTTTTTCTAAGGTCGACCTAACTTCCCTTCCATGAATTTCTCCCATTCTTATACTAATTATAGATCACAATAGCCAAATACAAAAATCATAAAATTTTGAAATTCAATTCTCCCCTCCCTCCCTACCCCGGTCTCCGTCCCTTCCCAAGCAAATGTCCACAAAAACAGTTCCTAGCCCGGACTCCTCACATCCGAGGCCCTCAACTCTCTGTTAGTCTCTCTCTGCCGATTTTGTTGGTAATCCTTTTTGTTGGTCCTCAGGTCTCGAAGGAGTTCTGTCACAGTCACAACAAATTTTCTTCCATCCGAAATATTTAGAAGCAGTTGCTGCAAAAGGTCAGCTGCTCTCCCATACTCAAAAAGGAAGTCCCAATCATGTTTCTTTATTCTTTTAAATTCCAGTGTTCCAAGTACTCCAGGGACTTCCTTCTTCATCTTTCTCATCTTTCGCAGATTTATAATCCGAAGATCTTCTTCTTTCTTTTCTGACAATATAAATTTCTGGTTGGTATTTTCCGCCTGTACTTTCTCCACTCCTTCTTTCCTCTCCATCGGTTCCAAAGATGTCGTTTCTGGTTCAGCCACAGATTCTTTATCAGTTGAATCCTTTATGCATTCAGCAGAGTTGTTTGTTTTAGAATTCAAGGTCAAAAGTTCTTTGTTCATAGCCGTGCTCTGCTCTTGCAAAATTCCCACGAGAAAAAACATTTTTTCTATCTCTGCCAGTAATTTCCCCTCTGCAGCCATTGTAATGTCTCTAGTTCCCCCTAGGGGGGTTCCAATTGCTTAATAGTCCTTTTCCAACAATCCGTCACTTTGTTGTTTATTACTACTTTGTTTCCAACCACCTCTATTCAAATGTAACACCTTTAGTTCAGAGAGTTATTAAGTAGCAAAGTTCTTAACTTTAACCGCCCGTTTGACAGCTCCTTTGACAGCTGTCAAACTCCTTATTCTTTTCCTCTGGCACCCACACAGGACGCTCCCGGGTTCGGGGGGGGGTTTACCCGAACACTTCCAAGAGTCCTCCCTTTCTTTCCAGCACAAAAACTTCTGTCAAATTCATGGAAATATCTTTGTCTAACACCACAAAAACAATAATCTTTCCACCTTAGTTCTCCGGTTCTTGCTTTAAATCATTTGTAGGTAGGGGGGGTGCGGACTTCCCTTTAGCGCATCCCCCGATCGTGCCAAATTCCAAGGTAAAAAAAAAATTTTAAAGTCCAAATTCCATTTTACTCACGGGTTGTTTGTTTTCCAGTCCAAATTTTGGGAAAAAAGTCAGCGCTCTCCAGCCATGGCTCGCGGCTTCGCTCCACTGAAGTAGCAGTCTACTCCCAGCACCACGCCACTCTCCGTACACTCTCCGTAGCCTTTAAAAAGGCTCTTCGTGGGTCGGGGAGGGCGCTTAAAGGTGCCCACCGAGTCACCAAGTCCGCAGGCTTCCGCGCCTGCGGTTTCTAAGGGTCCCCGCGTCGCCGGCGCGGTAAGACCCGTCTTCAGCAGAGCCGATTCCCTCCGGAGCTCGGAGGGAATCCGCCATTAACCGATCGCGCTAACCCGGAAGTGCCGAGTTGAGATAATTTTTTGCCTACAAAACATTCACCAAAATTTATGTAACATACACACACATACACAAATGCACACAAACATATAACAATCAACAAGAACAGAAATAGCAACACACCTGGCTCTTGGCTCTTCCTCTCCACCTTTCTTTCGACTCCTGAAACCTATTGTGAAGCACAGGGGACATGGCAAAATATTCAGTGTTCTGGTGTGGGGATGCCTGATCAGGTTAGCTAAAGATGGTGGGACTATGAGAAGGCAATACCCAACCCACCAGAGGGAATAAAAGGCAGTAATTAGTATGTCATAAGAGGTTCCAAAGTACAGAGAATAGAAGTTGAGGTAAATACCTCATATTGTCCTTACCCACTTCCCAGCTTCTTTAGAACCCTGTGATATAGAACTGCCCCCTGTAGGCCCCATGGCAACACTGGGCCAAGGTGGTGCCTCATCTGTCTAGGGCTCTGTCCTTTACAACATTTGCAAAGCGGTTCATTAAACCTTGCTGAGCACAGCTGACTATAGATCACTTCTTTTGAGAAGGTGGGATTCTTTCATTTATGGTATTCAACATCAACGAATGCCTTTCACGAAAGCATTTTAACTGAACTCATCCTATCAACATCAAAAGGGCACAGAGGCACGGGCACTTCTTGTACTACTTTAACATTTGAGCAAGTAATGAATTTTGTGTGTGCATGTGTGTTAAATGTGTTGCATTTGTGGGGCCACTGAGGTTTTTGGCGGATGATTTAATACATGGAAATTCTGGTAAGTTCATATCAAATACTCTCTTTATCCCTATGGATTATGCTTCTGGCTTTCTTTCAAGAACTAGCAGCTACAGGGAAATGTTGAGCTTGCGATTCCATTCAAAATCCTCTGCTTAAATATGTGTTTGTGACCAGAGATGTCATGGGTGACTACATTCTCGCAAATTAATTAAGTTACTACCAGAGCATGGGGGGGGGGGAGGGACGCCAGACGTGACATTAGATCAAATATATTTACCATGGAAATGTACAAAAGCAGCTCAGAAAAATTGTTCAGTCATGCAAAGGTGTGACATATACAAATGGAGCCAAGTTACAAAAGAGTTACATATTGTACCAGCCAAGTTCAACAAGACACAATTGGGGCTAACCGAGTTCCCTTCTTGGACCTCCCAAGTTTAGGTTTATGAGTGCCTGGAAAGCCAAGACAACCCCAATTGTGCCTTGTTTAACTTGGCCATTGATCTGGATAACCCTTTGCAATTTGGTCCTTTGAAAAGATATCACATCTCGGCAGGCTGGCTTCCCTCTACCCCCACCACACCCTTTCTCTCCTTTAGTCTAGGTGTTAAAATGCTTCCAATCAGAATAACAGTGGCCTTTGTTACGCTCGCCCCACCTCTCCTGAGGGGTGAGAAGTGCCAGGGCCAAAACACACACCCAGCCAATTGGAAGGAGATCACCGGAGGCATTTTGCAATGTTTGTGTTTATTTACAAATATACTCCAGACAGGTTAAGGATAGGTGAAGCCACAATTTGCACAGGGATGGGCAAACTGTGGCCCTCCATATGATATTGGACTCCAATTCTGGATCCACACATCCTTCCACAATGGGGACATAGGTTTCCAGGCAGGAGTTGATCATAGTGAGAGTTTGCCAAGCGTGCCTTCCTTTCAGCACATTTCTCCCTTTCATCCTGAGTTTGAGTGTCTTCAAAGCCCACGACACCTTGGGTAAAGGCTGTTCTCCAAGTGGAGCGCTCGCAGGCCAGTGTTTCCCAGTTGTCAGTGTTTATACTACTTTTTTTTTTAGATTTCCCTTGAGAGAGATCCAGAATTGGCCTCCAGAGTCACTTACGGACCCACTGTTAAAACCGTGTTTATGGAAGACAATCTTACTCAGCTACAAGTGATCACCAAAGAAGATTGGATTCCAACACTATCAGCCCCAATCTATGCCCATACTACCCTCAACATGCCCAATCTCATCTGATCTCGGAAGCTAAGGAGGGTTAGGCCATGTTAATGCTTGGATAGGAGAACACTATCAGCCTCAGTGAGAATGGCCAATGGGCAGGGATTATGAGAGTTGTAGCCCATCAACATTTAGAAGGCTACAGATTCCCTGCCCCTGTCTTAAGCACTCCAACAGAAAACGAAAGTCCATTGATTGCTCCCACATCAGCTCTCTGAAGGGACCACGACATTACAGAGCCCAAATTCAGTTCTCTGCAGAACTCTGTATCAGATTAAAACTGCAGTTTGTTCTTTATTTCCTTCACAGATACCTAGATTGTACTATTTCCAGTCAAGGAGGATGTCCTCCTCTCAGGTAGGCATTAAGCCATTACCCATGACAAAAATAAGGTAAATGGCAACTTCACCATGACTATTAAGGCAGTCTCCAGCAGTAATGGATCAAAGTATCCTCTCCTGTTCAAACTTCTTCTTCTTCTTCATTATTATTATTATCTGCTCATCTAACTGGGTTGCCCCCAGCCACTATGGGCAGCTCCCTGCAAAATATTAAAAACACATTTTTGTTGTTGTTATGATGATGATGATGATATGATAATAATACAATCATAAAATCACATACACATTTTGCAAAGCTCTTTCTCAAGGAGAAAAGAAAACCAGAACTACTACTAAGAAATCATGAAAGAATCATGATCTAGAGGCATCTTGGTTGATTGCTTTAGAAATTAATCCAGGAATACTTAATTACGATGACAGTTAAGATCTGAAATGAATTCTGTTATTATTTTTATTATTTAGGCCACAGTCCTAGACACACCTAGGAGCAATCCCCATTGAACTCAGTGGGACTTACATTTGAGTAGACACATGTAGGGTTGCATTGCAAATTTAAATATTCATATCCTGTATTTCCCTCCCCCCTACTCTCCAAATATCTAACAATCAGCTTAAAAATACAATGGCAAATAAGAAATAAATTAATGTCAGATCATAAATAAGAAATAAATTAATGTCAGATCATAAACATGGCAAAAACTTTAAAGCAACATAATCTGTAAAAACAGCAAAAGTTCAGTTGTTCTGCCAGCCACATGCCTGTCAGAACAAGTTTTAACAAGACATGGACGTGTCAACAGAGGGAGCAAAACAAATGAACAAAAAGTTTCCTGGGGCAAGAATTATAAAATCTGGATGTGATGTCAACACAATGCTGCCCCAGAAAAAAACATTAGCTATACTTTTGCTGGCAGTGGGAGGTGGAGCACAGTTGCCATCAAGGACCTAAAGACCTGAATATAACCATGAATAATATGCTCAGTATAACATTGTGGCTTACTAGGACCATGAATGTTTTGCCAAAGGGTTTCTTTTCTCGACAACTCGGAGGTGACTGAAAAGGAAAATGAGTAACGACAAGGATGAGAAGATGGGACTGAGAACATCATTGTAAACATCAAAGCAGCAGAAATATAGATGACTGGACTCCTGCCAATCTCAGAGCATGGGTACCCCCCACAAAAATTTATAATTTGGAAAATAATTGGATTTTGTGATTTGTATTGTTATAATTTGGATTAATTGGTATGATATGTTTGATTTGGTAAATGGAAACTTAATAATTTTTTTTTTAAGGGTTTCTTTTCTCAGTGACTATCTTTTTCCTGTTGCTAAAATCCATGGTGTATCTGCCTGGCAAAGAAGGATCACAGAATTGCAGCAAGATACTTCTGCTGGTGCAGAAGCTTTTCTTCCAACTTTGAGAACTAAGGAGGCCATCTAATGCCATTAAAAGGAATCACGTTTCTTTTCAAAACATATATTTCATTGTCATTTTCAATCAACAGATCAATCAATTTACAACAACAGGGCCATTCCTTACACTAGCAGAAGAAATGAAAGGGGAAAAGGGGAAAAGTTTACAGTACATTCAGATCAATGGGGTGAGGATGCACTCCAAGGGAACATCCACAAAAACTACACAGATATAGCACTTCGTCTTAGAGAAATCTGCTAATGGACTAAGCATGATGGGAACTGCAGCTTTCTGCAAAGCGCAGCTGAACCCACCAACAGCCTCTCTCTTTGATTTTATGTGTATGATTTTAATGTAGCTGCAGAGGGGAAGATGTCTGCAGCAATGTGCACTGGAAAAACTACAGTAAAGCTACAGTAAAACTGAGGGGAGAAATTAACAAAGCCTGGAAACTGAGGAAGATTATGATAGCAAAACTGTTTAGATAGAATCTTAAGTTTTGGGCAACAAAGCAGTCAACCTTCTAATTCCCTTATTGCCCTCTTTCCCCCCCTTTCTTCTCTGTCCGCTGTTGTTGGAGTTGATAACGTGGTCTCCATGGGCACCAGCATGTTCATCAGTGTCCCCTTGGGCACCCACAAAAATACACACTGCACAATAGACTGTTGTGTTTTTTTCCCAATAGATTTTTATTGAGATTTTAAAGGTTACAAAAAGAAAAAATAAAGAACATATTTAAACAGAAAAAAATAAAATAAAAATACAGAACAATACAAGAACAAAGGGAAAAAACATGAAAAAAGATGCAGATAATTAAAAAAAAAACAAATCAATCCTTTACATAACTTTCTTTCCTTTGCTTATTTCCTTGACCTCCTCACACCTCCCTTTTTTGTATTCTAATTCAATTAGATATTTCAGCAAATCCTTTCCATCTTTATTTTTATCCTAATAATTTATCTTAATATACTATAATTTTGCATTCTGTTCTTTCACCAATTAACAATCCATTTTTACTTAATCCTTTATATCATTTCGGCTAAAACCACATTACTTCATTCCAACATCCTTCTAACATTCCTTAATTTTACAATGTTTCTGTAGATAAACTTTAAATTTCTTCCAATCTTCTTCCACCAACTCTTCTCCTTGCTCTCGGATTCTGCCAGTCATTTCCGCCAGTTCCATATAGTCCATCACCTTCATCTGCGATTCTTCCCGGGTGGGTAAATCTTGTGTCTTCCAGTACTTTGCAATAAGTATTCTTGCTGCTGTTGTGGCATACATAAAGAAAGTTCTATCCTTCTTTGACACCAATTGGCCGACCATGCCCAGGAGAAAGGCCTCTGGTTTCTTCTGAAAGGTATATTTAAATACCTTTTTCATTTCATTATAAATCATCTCCCAGAAAGTCTTAATCCTTGGGCATGTCCACCAAAGGTGAAAGAATGTACCTTCAATCTCTTTACACTTCCAACATTTATTATCGGGCAAATGATAAATTTTTGCAAGCTTGACTGACGTCATGTACCACCTGTAGATCATTTTCATTATATTCTCTCTTAAGGCATTACATGCCGTAAACTTCATACCTGTGTAGACTGTTTCCTCTTCCTCCTCCTCCTCAGTTCCTGTCTGCATTGGCTTGAACACACCCTCTTAAATATGCTACATTTTCCAATGGTATGCCAAGATGGAACACCCTCCCTTTCTTTCTTTTTGAACAGAGAAGAGTCACAAAGAGCTTCTTTCTATTAGTAATTCTGGTGTTTCATGATATGGGTGCTACTTTCCCATTGCTGGAGAGGCTGTTGGAGACCATGCCCATATCAATTTGTTGTCCTGTGTCTTTTTCTGCTTTTAAATTTGACAACCACTTAAGTGTTGTGCCATACCCCCGCACCAGCCATTCTGTGACTGGAGCCCATGGCTCTTTCCAAATGTGCCTCTAGTGTGTCAAATTATAGATTGCAATTACCTCATGTCCGGGAGCTGCGCTTTTGTACTTTGTAAAGGATACAGTGGTACCTCAGGTTACATACGCATCAGGTTACAGACTCTGCCAACCCAGAAACAGTACCTCAGGATAAGAACTTTGCTTCAGGATAAGAACAGAAATTGTGCTCCAGCGGCGTGGCAGCAGCAGGAGGCCCCATTAGCTAAAGTGGTGCTTCAGGTTAAGAACAGTTTCAGGTTAAGAACGGACCTCCGGAACAAATTAAGTACTTAACCCGAGGTACCACTGTACATTGATGGCTCAACAATAGCAATTCATGGAAGACCCAGAGAAATGTTGTAAAAAATCTAGCAAAAACTCACTATAGCCCTACTTAAATCCAAAGTTGTTGAAATGTTGAGGGCACACAGCCGTATTACAAATGAGATTTCAGATGAAGGATCGGAAAGAATATAATCAAAGAAAAACAAAGTCAGCAAATAATTTATTTTGAAACATGAAGTCCCTTTGATATCCCTTATTATCCCATCAGTTTTAAGTGAAAGATATCCCAAAAGCAGACAGAAATTCATTGTTTAAAAAAGGGAAAGGGAAAAGAAAGAAAGAGGTTTCTACCAAAAATCTGGCTCCCAAATGTCCTGCTTGCCCATTGTTAAAATAAAGACAGATGTTGGATTAGAAAATGCATTTTCCGTTTTGGAACATTTTCTCTCTGCTCATCAAAGAATTGGTTATTCAGTATTAATGCTTTAAAAATTAATCAGGCATTTGAAGATTTCTTTTTAAAACATGGTTTGTAGGCATTCTTCTTCTTCTGTCTGAGGCATAACTCTGCTTGTAGGATTCCATCCAAAATCTCCTGTACAAAATCTCTTACAAAAGAACTGTGATAACCAAGCATTCCCCCCCCCCTTCAAAAAAGATGGGGCAGGGATAGCGGAGGGAAGGGGAAAAATACATCCTTTAACTGCCTTTCTGACAATTCTTTCAAACCAGCGATGAAATGTCTCCTTCATGTCTGAAGAGAACACGATTATTAGCACAGAACCTGACAGACATATTTCTGAATATTTTCATGGCATTAATTTAAATCAGTGTAATGTTTGAAAACATTTCAGCCCCTCAAACAGCTGATGCAGCTTAGATTCAATTATAACAAATTGCAACACACTGTCAAGTCTTTTTACCAAGTCATTAGTCAGGGATTTGAATGTGTGCAGCCTCCTCCAAACACAGTTCGGCTCAGCTGACAGCTCTAATTGTTGGGAACTGTTAAAAGATTGCTAATGAACTGGGGGAATCCGTTGGGCCTTAGCTTTCTTCAAGGCTGGATTTTTTGAAAACTTTCACAAGATCAAAGTGCCATAACATGGACCATTTGCTAAATTGTCAGCTGCAGAGTGAAGAAGTCTGGATCCGTGCTTTAAAGCTGACGCTTCAGTCGAAAGCGCCAGGAGACTCCTGCCCCTAAGCCTTTTTTCATGTGTCAGTAAAACAATGCAGAGAAAAAGGAAACGGCTCACAGAAAGAGCCCCACAGCTGCAATGGCCACTATGTCTTCATTAGGAGGTGCAAGGAGGAAGACAAAAGTTACCCTCTCAGCGCAGAGCCCCTAGGAGTGGCAGCTGGTGTCCATTGGTAGTAGTGGGGCAAATGGCAGGGAAGCCAATGGTAGGTGGAACAAGCTTTGGCTCTATCTGCACTATACATTTAAAGCAGTATTAGGCTGCTTTAAACAGTCGTGGCTTCCCCCAAAGCATCCTGGGAACTGTCGTTTGTCAAGGGTCCTAAGAGTTGTTAAGAGACTGATTCCCCTCACAGAGCCACAAATTCCCAGAATTCTTCAGGAACAGGAATTGATTGTTAAACCACTCAGAGAACTGTAGTTCTATGAGGGAAATGGGGGTCCCTTAACAAAATCAGCCCTGAGTGCTCACTGGAAGGACAGATCGTGAAGCTGAGGCTCCAATACTTTGGCCACCTCATGAGAAGAGAAGACTCCCTGGAAAAGACCCTGATGTTGGGAAAGATTGAGGGCACAAGGAAAAGGGGACAGCAGAGGACGAGATGATTGGACAGTGTTCTCGAAGCTACCAGCATGAGTTTGACCAAACTGCAGGAGGCAGTGGAGGACAGAAGTGCCTGGCGTGCTCTGGTCCATGGGGTCACGAAGAGTCAGACATGGCTAAACAACAAAAATTCTCAGCACCCTTAATAAACTTTGTGGGGTGCTTTATGAGAAAAAACATGGCTGTTGAAAGGCAGTATGACACTACTTTAAACATATCATACTGTTGCAGCTTCTTATTTTTGACCCCATTCTCCTCCCTTGCAATGGCATACCCTCCAACATTTCTCCTACAAAAATAGTGATGTCCTATTCAATAGTAGTAGTAGTAGTAGTAGCAGTAGTAGTAGTAGTAACTTTATTATTTATACCCTGCCCATCTGAATGCTTTGCCCCAGCCACTCTGGGTGGCTTCCATCATATATAAATACACAATAAAACATGAAACATTAAAAAACTTCCCTATACAGAGCTGTCTTTGGATATCTTCTAAAGGTTGTATAGCTACTTATCTCCTTGGCTCAGGGGTCGCATAACTCCATACCCTCCAACATTTCTCTGATGCAAATAGGGATATCCTAAGGAAAAGCAGGACATTCCAGGATCAAATCAGAAACAGGGGTGGCTTCAGTAAATCCAGGACTGTCCCTGAAAATAGGAACACTTGGAGGGTCTGAGATGATACTTAGAACACTTAAGAACTGCAGTACAATACAGTACCTTAATATCTCATTGACCTTGAGAGTAGCCAATTACCTTGGTTCACAGCAGAGGCCAGGGGAAGAGATGTGGCTTCCTCCAGCCTTTCCAGACATCCTTTTCTTCCAAAAGTCCAGGGGAAGAAAGGGCAGGCTTAGAGATAGAGTGGCACCATTGACATGTCTTCGGATCACATCTCAATCTCACACACAAGCACAACAAGATCGATGCATTCAAAGAGTTGGGGCTGGTGTTTGGGGAAAGCTAAGAAGATCAACAGCAAGTGGAGCCAGAGCCAATCACAGGGAGAGTCAACCAAATCTAGGCTTGGTCCTATCCTCTTTGCTACTGAGTTCTACATGGACATTAAGGAGGAGGAAGCCGATAGGCAGTCCCCAGCACTCACAAGCTGGTTGCAAGAAGAAAGGCAGGAGGTGGTTGGCTGAAGTTGGTGGGGCACCAACCTTGTTTCTCCAGAGTCATCTTCTACTGGACTTGTTGATAACCTGCTATCTCCAGGATGAATGATTATGGATTCGGCTATGGACTGCCTGAGATGCTCTTGATCTCTATTTTGCTCTGAGAATCAGAGTCGGAGCAGTATGAGGAAAAAGGCCTTTGGCAGGGCCCAAGACAAAAGTTGGAAGGTGAGGAAAAGGTACAATTGACCAGATGGAGCCAAGAATTGGACTACTAACTGCCATTACCTATTAGAAAAAATGGAAGCTAAATTGTAGAAGATGATGCTTAAGGTAGGATAGTTATGCAGACTTATTCTCCTCTGTATCTACAGGATGTTGAGCTCTTTTGAGATATACCAGAGTCAAATTGAAGCTGTGTTAGAAGCACGCTGAACATGCAGCATTCTGAATGCAGCTGCTGGCTCAATATGTCCTTCATTGGAGAGATTCTAGGCCAGAGAGCTGGATGTTTGCTCTGGAAACCTGCTATTCTTGCCAGGAATGGTCTCAGAGATCTCTTTCTAGGTTCACTGCTGACTAGTGGGGGTGCTGCAACTCTCTTCTTTCCATTGCTACCTACTAACAGTATGCTAAAAGTGCTCTGAACACAGGAAGAGAGTCTCTCTTTCCCCTGAGTAAATGGCACCTGCCATTTCACACACACACATCTCAGCATGACAGAGAAGGGCTGACAGGATGGCTGGTGAAACTTACATTCCCTGCCCCCTAACTCCCTTGTAAGTATATTGTATGCAATTAATAGCACAATATTTCTCCCCTCCCCTCAAGTGTTAGCAGTTTATTTTTCTTCTCAATGGAGTTTTTCTTCTGCCTGCAGCCCTGAACTCTGCAGAACAGAAAAACAAAGGTGATCACGCTTTCTTCCCCTTTCTCAAGTAGCTGTTGCAGCAAGCAGAAAAGAACTACAGTACTCCTTGCACAGAAAGCAAAAGTACAAGTAACCCATAAGATACCAATCCTTTTAGACCAGTGGGCACATTTTGAATTTTCGCAGTGCTGTGGGCACCAGTCACAAAATGGCTGCCAGGGGGCATAGCTTAGCAAAGTGGCTGCTGCGACTGGCCTGGGATAACACATAGTTACATGCATGGCTATACTTCCAGTGAATTGTTTATAATAGCAACTCAATATGTAAAAGCAGTAAGCTAACAATGGTGCCCCAGCTCAACACTATTTAGATAGAATTGGAAAACCTTTCAGACATTGTTGAGCTCCAGTTCTCATCAGCACCAATTATCAACAGCCCCAGTTCACATGGCCAACAGTCAGGGATGATGGAGTTGTAGTCTAACAGCATCTGGGTTGGGCACAGGTTTGCCATCCCTGCTTTCAAATAACCCTCTTGCCTGAGCTCCATAGAATCATGAAGAGGACAAGGGGCCCAAATGGTAGCACCACAAAAGCCTTTAACAGCATAAAGCAACCCATAGCAATGTAAATAGTATTAGCTGGCCTGCAGCCCACCAAGGGTGCAGGTCTCAATTCTGTATTGGATAAGCAGGTTATATTAATTTGTAATTATTGTCTACAGGGTATTGCTGATTTTTTTCACTTAAATTATTCCCGTGTTGTGCTAGGAGAGGAGAGAATTCAGCCCTCACTTTTGTATTTGCAAAAAGTAGTCCCATGTGCCAACTCTTGTAAAGTGCAACCCCTTATGTATTGAGTTCCTGTTTAGTAACAGAAACCTATCCTTTATGTCAGGGAAAAAAAGCAATTTCCCTCCATCTGCGTCTCAAAACATAAGAAAACAAAACAGATGCTTGTTCTTTTTAATAAAGAACACGCACATGCATTGCAATAACTTCTAGCTTATTTTTGCATGGTGCCAATATTTAATTATGTTCATTTTGCATTTGTAATTAGAGGGTGAGAACAGATGGTGATGGCTTAGTTCAGAAAGAAGTGTCCATTCATATCACTTGCAGTGCATTGCGCAATGACTTAGCCATTTATAGCTTTGACTCAACATTTACTGGAGTCTCCAAGAAGACCTCTGGTTTCTTGGGAAGAATTTGAATGGGTCTCTGAAGTAAGTCTTTGCTCTTCTGAAATATGTATTGCAGCTGTGTTAATAGCCATTGTAAATATTTGCAAAGTATACACACACACACACTAATCTACATAGTTCAGCCCTTGGCAACCAAATATCTGGAGGGCACCAGTAACAAACAGAGGGAGGGAGTGGGCAGAGTAAGAGCCCCAAGAAGCTCAGTAATGTCATTCAGTAGTGTCTCCTCCTCTGAGCTTCAAAAGAAGAGCAAGAACACACATGAAATGCCTGATGGGATTGGAATTGCCACCTTTGGTCAGGCAAAGTACAGGACAGGTCGGGCAAAATAAAGTACAGGTCAGGTTGGGGGTTGGGGAACACACACTCTCATGACATCAAGGCATCCTGTTTGAAGTGGACACTTTTGTCCAAAAATGGGGCGATCCCATTTTTCTAGGAATGTGTGGCAACTCTACATGGGATTGGTGATAGTCCTTTATCAGGGGGAGGTCCACTTTTTGTAAGAACTGACCTGGCCCAATGCTTCCGACCTTCCTTGTGCATTAGAATGCAACTCCCAGGCCCATTGTGCATTTCTCTGGATCTTGCAGTGCAACACACTTTCAGTGCACACAAAAATATATGGATATTTTTTGGTCAAACCATCAGCATTCTCAATGTACAATCTCCAGCCAATCAATACTCTTCACAGCTGGCTCGGATGCAATGACAACAGAACTAGTGAGGGCTGGAAGAAGCCAGGCTCAATCCACCACAAGAAATTCTGCAGCAACTGCTCTATTGAGCTACATTTACACCTCAGGAAAATGAACCCAGTAGAAGAATTCTGAGCATCATATTTAATGTGCTTGCTTGAGACTCACAGTTCATTGGTTAATCAGGTATGCTATTGATTCATAAGTGGACAAACATTTTTTGCAGTTGTTGTAGGACAGCCAGGAAAGAAATACATGAAGAAAACCTGTTCACTAACAAGTCCTAGGATATTGCTGGATGTTTGAGAACAATTTGCAAAGAGAAAACAAGGCAAATTCTTCAGATCAATTATTCATTGGAATTAGTCTTTTTGCTCCAGTAAGGAATGTAGACTTTTGGAAAATGTGTGGCAAGGGATTCACTCTTTAAAAGGCTGAAGTAAAAATACTTTGCTTTTGTATAACACTTCTCATCCAAATTCTCAAAGCACTTAAAGACTAATTATGCTGAATATTAATTACAACCGTTTTAACATTTGAATAAACTGAGGCACCACAATTTGCCCGTGGTCACACAGCATGTGACTGCTAATGCTGGGAATAGAATTTTATCCCTGTGCTTTATCTATTAAACATCTTTGGGGCTGTTTCTTCTAATGCTTCAGGGGCATTTCAAGATCACCTTTCAGCTGCACCTTTCAGCAGCTCAGTATGATCTGCAATGCTGGCTTAAAGTGTTTTCTCAAAAACTTCTGGTAACACTGAAGCTTAATTTATCCCGTAATTATTTTGTAACAGAATGAACAAATACAGATGTCAGGGACTCAGCGGGAGCGCAGGGAGGAGAGGAGATGGAAAGCGAGGGGGAGCAATCCGAGGGCAGCGTAGGAGAATATGACAGCAGCTTGATAGATTCCATGAGCCTCTCCAGCGAATCGGAAGATTCACAGAAGGGGGCGCCGATGGGCAAGACAAGGGGCGACCCAAGGGGGACACCCCAGAAGCAAGGGGCCAGCGGGGACTCCCAGAGCAGCAGTTGCAAATCAGGACCAGCTTCCCCACCAGAGCGTAGTGGGGGGGAGGAGTTCCAGGTGTCAGAGCCCACACATGCACCACCAGCGAGAGAAGATGAGTCAGGGTGGACCACGCCTCCATCAGAGAGCGAGTTAACGGTTAAGAGGAAAGTTGCAGGCTGGGCGCGCGCGCCAAGTTCAAAGGTACAGGCGAGCGGCACAGAAGGTAGCCCGGATAGGGAACCAGGTCCTAAAGCCCGCCGGAAGGAGGGGCAAGAATCGTCAGGGTCAGCGTCAGAGGAGTCCAGGAAGGATGAGACCCTAGCGGGCAGGAGGACCCAGAGGAGAAAGGAATTTAGGAAGAGGTGGAGCAAAGCGAGAGTCTTAAACTGGTGTGGAGGGGGAGGAGACTCAGACAGGACTTCGCCGGTCTAAGGTCGGGACGTAGAGCTGCACGCTGCGGCTTTAAAATGGAGACTGAATCTCAATAAAGACTTTTGTACATAACTACAGCCTAGCGTTGGTCCTCTGTGAGCTGGGACCTGGAGGCAGCTCTGACAGTAAGTCCTGTCTCATATTTCAAAGAACCTCGCAACGTGAGAGGACGCAGCGAGGGGCGAAGATTGGTGCTTCGCGAGCTCACAAAAGCAGCACAAGATGACTACAGAAGAACGACTGGCAGCTTTGCAAGAAGCAGTGGTACAACTTAACGCAGAAATACGAGCGGCAAGGAGGAGAGAAGAGGAATCAGATGCTGTCTGCAAGGATCTGCAAAACAGGTTGGAAATGTTGACTAAACAGGGGCCACCGGCAGCCAAATCCGAAGGGATCGGGCTCGGGAAGAGAGGGGGGAGCCTGGTGTCGCATTTCGATGGGAGTCTGCAGCAATATCCTAACTTCAGAGCAGACGTAGTTTTTGCGCTAAAGTTGCTGGAGAAGGACTTTAGAGATGAGCAGGAGAAAGTAGGCTTCATACTAACGCATCTCCATGGAGAAGCTAAAGCGTGGTTGCGCAATCTGTGGAGAGATAATGATCCAGCCCTCCAAAACGCAAAAGCCTTCATTAAGGCGATGGACGCTTGTTTTTTATCAGAGATAGATGTGGATGTCGCTAGAAGAGAGATTCACGGTCTGAAACAAGGCAGAGCCACTGTAAGGCAATATCATTCCCGCTTTTTTGCATTGGTCAACGCGCTGGGATGGGAAAAGGACTCAGCGTCCGTCAGGGACCTGTTCTGGGAGGGGCTCAACGGGGCTGTGAAAGACGAAATCGCAAGGGGGGAGAGGCCAAGGAGCACTCAAGAAGTGGTCCAGAAGGCGCTGACGATTGGGGTGCGGCTGGAAGAACGTCCCTGGAGCAAAGATGAAGGGCGTTGGGGACGCACGCCAGCAAGGGCACCTCCTTTCTTTCCCAGAGACTCAGCGCGCGCTCAATCCACGCCTCCACTGGGAGGGGGAGAGGAGCCGATGGAGATAGGTGGTGCCAAGGCTCAGTCAGCGACCAGAGCCCTCACACCAGGAGCAGCCAAGGTGAAGCCTCCTAGAGGGAACAGGAAGTGTTACATCTGCGAAAGTGCTCAGCATATGGCAAAAGAGTGCCCCCAGAGGCTCCACAAGCACAATGCAGCCTCAGCAAAAGTAACAGAAGCAGTTCAGCAGAGGGAACCGCAGCAGGGAAACGACGAAGTCTGGCTGGAAGCAGAGCCGCTGGGGCCCAGCCAGACGAATCAGTAAAGCAGTCCCCAGGAATCTTACAGCCCACAGACCCCCTCCCGCCCAAACCAGTGGTGCAGCTCACCGCAACACTCCAGCTTCCCAATGGGCTCACCATGGAAGTGCCTATTACCATTGACTCTGGTAGCAATGCAGACTTTATGGGGGTGGATTTCATCAAGCAACATAGCATAGCGCTCCTGCCTGCCACGATGCCCCTGAAAGTAGTGACAGTCGATGGAAGAGAATTGCTGGGGGGACAGGTGGTACAGCAAACGCCGCCAATGGTGATGCGCATTGGAAATCACCGCGAAGTCATCAGCTTCAACGTCACCCAACTGTCAGACACGCCCATAGTGTTGGGCATGAGCTGGTTGGACAGGCACAGCCCGGCATTGGCATGGTACCAGCGTAAATTGACCTTCTGCTCCTCCTACTGCTCAGAACATTGCATCATGACTAACCAGGAGGACGAGGGGCAAGAGGATGACCCACAGCTACAACTGGGCATGCTGCAAGCGGTACCCGACAAGTACAAGGCGTTTTTGGAGGTCTTCTGCGAGAAGGAAGCGGACAAGCTGCCTCCCCACAGACCCTACGACTGCAAGATTGACCTCCTGCCGGGGGCAACGCTGCCGACCGGAAAACTGTACTCCATGTCTGAAGACGAACTGCAAGAGCTCAGGGAGTTCATAGATCACAATTTGAAGCGGGGATTCATCCGAGAATCCAAAGCAGTGGGGGGCAGTCCTGTGTTCTTTGTGAAGAAGAAGGACACGCCCCAGAAGAGGCTTGTAGTTGATTTCAGAATTTTAAATTCGAAAACCAAGCCCACGGCTTTCCCGATGCCCAAGATCGACGACTTGCTCGCGACGGTGAGGAAGGGACGCATCTTCACCAAGCTGGATCTACGAGGGGCGTACAATCTTATACGCATGCGGGAGGGCGACGAGTGGAAGACGGCCATGTTCACGCCCTTGGGCACCTATGAGTATAGGGTTATGCCCTTCGGTTTACAAAATGGCTCCCACTGCTTCCAAGCATTCATGCATCACGTGTTAGCGGGGCTCCTCTACAAGAAGTGTGTCTGCTTCCTGGACGACATTCTGATCTTCTCGGAATCGCAGGAGGCTCACGAGGGAGATGTCAAGGAAGTCCTGCAAAGACTACGGGAGCACAGGCTTTACGCCAAGCTGGAGAAATGCCAGTTCGACATGACGGAGGTGGATTTCCTGGGCTACAAGCTGTCCGACAAGGGAATCGCCATGGACAGTGCCAAGGTACGATCAGTACTGGACTGGAAGAGCCCGCGCAATCGGAAGGAGGTCCAGAGGTTTGTCGGCTTTGCTAACTTTTATCGCAAGTTCATCAAGGGTTTCGCTATGCAGACGGCGGCCATCACGGACACCCTCAGCTCCAAGAAGAAGAAGTTCATCTGGACGGAGCAGGCGGAGCAGTCCTTTCAGAAACTCAAGCGTCTTTTTGCTTCCGAGGAACAACTGCTGCATGTGAACCCCAGCAAGCCCATGAGGGTGGAGACGGATGCCTCCGACAGAGCCGTGGGGGCAGTCCTGTTGCAGCGAGACCCGCAAGGGGATTGGAGGCCGTGTGCTTTCTACTCCAGGAAACTCAGCAAGTCGGAGCAGAACTACACCATCTGGGACAGAGAGTTGCTGGCCATTCATGCAGCATTCAAGGCGTGGCGGCACTTCCTCATCGGAGCCAAACACACGGTGCAAGTTCGCACGGACCATAAGAACCTGGAGTACTGGCGCACGGCGCGGTTCCTGAACCAGAGACACATCCGCTGGGCGGAGTTCTTTGCGGATTTCGACTTCAGGATAGAATATATCCCCGGAGACAACAACGTCATGGCTGATGCGCTATCCAGGAAGCCGCAGTATCTGGAGGAAGCAGCACCGGTAGCGGCCAAACACATTTTCGCACCCAAGGCGTGGGCATGCGCTTCTGCCACAGTAGACCTGGAAGCGATACGGCGCGAGCTGCTAACAGATTCCTTCGCGCGCTCCAAGATGGAGGAGGTGCGCAGCGGCACGGCAAAGGACGACGAGTTCCAGATACGCGACGGACTGCTCCTCCGCAAGGGGGCCATCTACGTACCGGGAGATGAACTCCGCGCGACAGTACTGCAACAGCTACACGACGCACCCAGCGCCGGACATTTCGGCAAGGAAAAGACAGTGGAATTAGTAGCCAGAGACTTTTGGTGGCCCAAGATGCGGGGAGAAGTCGCGGATTACGTCACGAGGTGCGACACCTGCCAAAGGGCCAAGCCAGTACACAGACCGCCGGCGGGACTGTTAGAACCGCTACAGACCCCGTCCGAACCGTGGGAGAGGGTAGCCTTGGACTTTGTCACTGACCTGCCCAGCTCGAGGGGCAAAACAGCAGTACTCGTGGTAGTCGACATGTTCACCAAGATGGCGCACTTCATTCCTTGCGCGAAGGTGGCCACAGCGGAACAGACAGCCAAGCTGTTCATAGACCACGTGTTCAAGGTGCACGGCCTGCCACGGTCTATCCTGTCCGACAGGGGGCGCCAGTTCATCTCGAGTTTCTGGCGGAAGCTGATGGGAATCCTGAACGTCAAGGTCAACCTAGCGTCGGCAAGACACCCGCAGACCAACGGACAAGCGGAGAGGGTCAACGCCGTCATGCAGCAGTACCTGAGATGTTACGCCAACCAGCAGCCCTCGACCTGGGTGGACTATCTGCCCCTGGCCGAGTTTGCCTACAACAACACACAACACGTGTCCACGGGGGTGACACCGTTTTTTGCCAACCACGGGCGACATCCCAGGACCTTCCCGGGCTTAGAGAAAGAGGGGGAGGGGGAGCCACAGGGAGCAGAGGCATTGGCAGAGGAGTTACAGGAGGTCCATGAACAGCTCCGTAGACAGTTAGACCTAGCAAAACACGTATACAAGATGCAAGCAGACAAACACAGAAGAGTGGGGGAGGACATACGGGTAGGGGACTGGGTCTGGTTAGCGGCCCAGGCAGTGCCGGCCAGATCCTTAGCTAAGAAGAAGCTAGGACACAAGCAGTTGGGCCCTTACCTAGTCGAGGCACAGATCAACCCAGTGGCTTTCCGTTTGACACTACCGGAGGGTTCCAGAATGCACCCGGTCTTTCATAGATCGGTGCTAACGCCCTACAAGGCACCTCACAGGTTTCAGGAGCCAGGAACAGCTCCCAGTCCGCTTAGAGATGCACCCATGACAGGGGGGTCGCCGAGGGCGGGGCCACTCAACGAGGTGACGGAGATTTTGGACTCGAGATGGGGGGAAGAGGGCGTCGAATATCTCATCGCAAGGGAAGGTGCCCCGGCCAGCGCCAACAGCTGGGTGCCGTACTATGCGGTGGAGGAGCACTACCTCAAAGACGAGTTCCACGCACTCTTCCCACACAGGCCCATGCCGGAGGATTATTTTGATGAATATCTTTTCACCCCCACACTCTCAGCCAGTACGTTTCAGGGGTTCTCCTCGGCTGAGGAGACGGTTCCAGAGACTACCTCGCCGGAGGGGTCGGTCTCAGACTTGGGTGCGGAGCGCTCTTATTGGTGGGACACTCAACCCGAGGAGGAGTGGCGCAGGAGACTGCTCAGAGGGCCCTGGCACGCAGACTACCCAGAGGAAATGGGGGAACAAGGGGGCATGGACGGGTTGGGGGAGGATCCTGGTTTCGAGCACGCCGGCAACGAGATGGAAGCAGAGGAGAGCGACGTCGATGTACCCGTCACGGACTGGCAGCATGCCAGGGGGGAAGACCGGTATCCGGCAGGCACCCCCATAGCATTGGAGCACCCGGAACCCACGCCAGAAGAGGGGGAGGGGGGAAGGGGGGGCTTCGAGGGGGGGATGGATGTCAGGGACTCAGCGGGAGCGCAGGGAGGAGAGGAGATGGAAAGCGAGGGGGAGCAATCCGAGGGCAGCGTAGGAGAATATGACAGCAGCTTGATAGATTCCATGAGCCTCTCCAGCGAATCGGAAGATTCACAGAAGGGGGCGCCGATGGGCAAGACAAGGGGCGACCCAAGGGGGACACCCCAGAAGCAAGGGGCCAGCGGGGACTCCCAGAGCAGCAGTTGCAAATCAGGACCAGCTTCCCCACCAGAGCGTAGTGGGGGGGAGGAGTTCCAGGTGTCAGAGCCCACACATGCACCACCAGCGAGAGAAGATGAGTCAGGGTGGACCACGCCTCCATCAGAGAGCGAGTTAACGGTTAAGAGGAAAGTTGCAGGCTGGGCGCGCGCGCCAAGTTCAAAGGTACAGGCGAGCGGCACAGAAGGTAGCCCGGATAGGGAACCAGGTCCTAAAGCCCGCCGGAAGGAGGGGCAAGAATCGTCAGGGTCAGCGTCAGAGGAGTCCAGGAAGGATGAGACCCTAGCGGGCAGGAGGACCCAGAGGAGAAAGGAATTTAGGAAGAGGTGGAGCAAAGCGAGAGTCTTAAACTGGTGTGGAGGGGGAGGAGACTCAGACAGGACTTCGCCGGTCTAAGGTCGGGACGTAGAGCTGCACGCTGCGGCTTTAAAATGGAGACTGAATCTCAATAAAGACTTTTGTACATAACTACAGCCTAGCGTTGGTCCTCTGTGAGCTGGGACCTGGAGGCAGCTCTGACAACAGATCTGCACCCCAGTGACATATATGCAACTTGATCTGGCAGTGAGGTAAGCTTGGGTTTACAGTGCAACCCCAGCCATGTTTATTCTGAATTAAGCTCTGCTTTGATTTCAGTAGGACACTTGCTTCCAGTAAGTGTTTTCAGGATTGCAGCATCAGCCTTGTTGACAAATATAGGCACACCTTCGTTCCATAATCAGTAGGGCACGGGCACTAAATTGTGTGCATAAGCATGTCACCAGCAATGCTAGGTGCTTAGCAATTTGTCTCTTTTTGCAAAATTAAGCATACCACACAAGGCAGGAAGTTTGTCAACAGCACCATATGGTTGATAGGTTGCATCAATCCCTGCCTCATGCTTCTATTTTAGCAGGTTAAATCTTGTCTAATGGTTCCAATCTCAGAAATGTATCATATCTCAGACCACTTATTTCAGATTATTGTCTAGGTGAAGAGGTCTGAAGATTGAAAAGAACTATTGAAGTGTTTAGAAGTAGGCGTCAGTGCTTCAGAAGTGGTACAACATCCAGAGCACTAAACAGCAACGATAGTATCCCTTAACCATAGTATCTCTAATTTTTCATTAAAAAAAAAAAAATCCCTCAAATCCCCCGGGGTCATGGAAACAAAAAGTTGAACATGTAGCTTGGGAAAAATTGGTTAAGCCAGGACAAACACGAAGACATCAGGGATTTTTTTTAGCTGGAACTCACCGGAACTCAGTGGGTGCCATTGCCATTCTAAGAGAACAAGGGAGGTGGTTTATGGCTAGTTCCTCAACTCTTTTTCTAGAAAAGTGGCATGGGAAGACATTCCTCTTAAAACAGGACTTGGGGAGCCTTTTGTTGTTGTTTAGTCGTTTAGTCGTGTCCGACTCTTCGTGACCCCATGGACCAGAGAACGCCAGGCACTCCTGTCCTCCACTGCCCCCCGCAGCTTGGTCAGACTCATGCTGGTAACCTCGAAAACACTATCCAACCATCTCGTCCTCTGTCGCCCCCTTCTCCTTGTGCCCTCCATCTTTCCCAACATCAGGGTCTTCTCCAGGGAGTCTTCTCTTCTCATGAGGTGGCCAAAGTATGACACGCTAAATCAGCGGCTCTCAACATGTGGGTCCCCAGATGTTGTTGGACTACAACTCCCATCATCCCTGAGCTCTGGCCTTGCTAGCTAGGGGTGATGGGAGTTGTAGTTCAACATCTGGTGACCCACAGGTTGAGAAAGGCTACTCTAGATGTTTGCTGGGCTGCAACTCCCATCATCCCTGACCATTGGTGATGCTAGAGCTAATGGGAACTGGAGTCATAGAACAGGATCAGTTTTAAAACCACACTCACTGTCATGGTCCGGTTCATGGGCGATCAAAGTCCTGGCTGGGGATGTTGGGACCAGGGGCAAGATGGCAGGGTGGGAGCAGGAATGGGAGTCCAGAAACCAGGAGTCAGGAAGCCAAGAATCTGATGGTCAGAGAGCCAGGAGTCAAGAAGCCGAGGGTCAGGAAGCAAGGAGTTACAAAGTCAGGGGTCCGAGGATCAAGAAGCAAGGAGTCATGAAGTCAGGGGTCCAAGGATCAAGAAGCAAGGAGTCAAGGAACCAAACACAGCAAGGCAGGGAACATGTTGCTGTGGCAAAGAGCCAAAGGGAAAATGCTGACCTTATATCCCTTCCCAGCTTTTGCCACCAGGTCCTGTGAGTTACCAATCAGCCTCACCTGTGTGGCCGTGCCTTGCCTCTTCAGAACAAACTTAGGTAGGCCCCAGTCCTGCAGAGTCCTATTGGTCACAGGGCCTGGCTCCTGCAATCACACCTGACACTCACTGCCTTAAAACAACTCGCTCCAACACAGTCCTGTTCTTTAAGTATTTATAGACTGCTTTTCAAATTCCACAAGTGGGGATCCACCGCAGAAAAAGCCTGTCCTCTCATGGAGGAGGCACACAAAGAAGGGCATTTTATGATGATTGCAGGGCCTGATTCGGTTCATATAGTAGGGGCAACCTCTCTTTTTGCAGCAGCTCCATGCGACAAACACCACCATCGTTTGCATACTTGCCTGTCTAGGTGCTTGCGCGGGCAAAGGATCCTGCCTGAAGCAAGTTGGTTAACAGCCCCATGCAGGAATAACCAAGAGCAACTTGGTCACTACTGCTGGTCCAAAAAAGCAGGCATAGCTAGCTAACATAGTGTCCTCCAGATGTTGCAGACTACAATTCACATTTTCCTTGAAGATTAGTCATGTTTGCTAGGGGTGGGTAAGAGGTGTAGTTCACAACATCTGGTTGGTGCCATGTTAGCTATCAGCCCATAACCTAAACATTGGAGATGATGGGAATTGGAGTCCTAGAACATCTGGAGGGCCACAGGTTCCTCTTCCCTGCTATAGCCCTGCAGCAGGTAGGTCTTCTGTATAGGATTGCATTTGACCAGTGCAACCCTATACATTTCTCAAAAGATGTATGGGGCTTATTCTTAGCAATCTGGATATATTATTGCAGCCTACGTGGCTGAAAAGCTACAAAGAAGTACAACTAATGGGCAAATTCATGTCACCTTTGTCTAAGATTGCTATTTAAGATTGTTTTAATGTAATTTTGTTATGGGGAATAAAGGCTGGCATCATTCATCAAGATGGAAATTTGCATTGTGAGTCCAGCAGAAGCACACTCCACAAGTAGCTACAGATACAAATGTATCCAAAATTCACAATAAGTAGGTTGTTCTTTAGTCGTTTAGCCATGACCGACTCTTCGTGACCCTATGGACCAGAGCACGCCAGGCACTTCTGTCTTCCACTGTCTCCTGTAGTTTGGTCAAACTCATGCTGGTAGCTTCGAGAACACTGTCCAACCATCTCGTCCTCTGTTATCCCCTTCTCCTTGTGCCCTCCATCTTTCCCAACATCAGGGTCTTTCCAGGGAGGTAGGTAGATCAGTAGGTAGATCAGCTCAAAGAGTTCACTGTGTTTTGGGCCCTAGTTGTCCCTTCATTGGGAGAAATCTATAATTCACAAATAAACAAGCTATAAAACACATTAAATCAACTTGTAATATATACAACAAAGAGTCTTCTGACACCTTAAGAATCAAAAAGTTCATTCATTATTTTTGGTGGGGAACACAAGCTACCCTCTAGATGTTACAGCATGCCAAATGTAAACGTGCCACAATTTCTTATAAAAAGCACATTTACATTTATCTCTCATTGAACACCAACTAATAATTAAACAAAATGAAATTAAAATATTGACAAGGCTATAAAGCAGGAAAACATATGAACTCTCATCTGGAAAAGTTACCACACTCTTGATGCCATAAGAGCTTCTTTGAGAGGGATAAATTTACAAAAACAAAGAAGACTGTTATCTGGCGTGAGGCAAGTCTTGAGATTTGTCTATTGATTGCTTTCAAAATGTTTCTGCATGTGACCACATGAATATGAATGGTAAAAAAAAATGTAAGAATATGAATAGGTAATATTCTCCTCCTCTTCCCCAAATGTGTTGTAAGAGTCCAAGGTTAAATACAGCTAAAACACTGAGTAATCTATACAGCAACTAGATATCACATTTGGCTTTTACAAATTTAGAAGGAAACACTCAATGTGGTGCCCCCAAATGTTGCTGAACTACACTCCCATCAGTCCTGCCACTATGGCCAATGGTCAGGGATGATGGGAATTGTAGTCCAACATCTGTAGGACTATCCCTGATGTACTGGGGCATCTTGATTACCTTAATTCCCATTGATTTCATTGGGTGTGTGCTATGCAGAACCAAGCCTAGATTCAACCCAGTGTGTTAAGAAAATACAAGCTTTGAATAGTCAGGAGTCAATATATACTACCGTGCATGCCAGAATTACAAGTGAATTTCCCATGAATATAGTCTCTTAATCAGCCCTTGATGTACGATCAGAATTTTGGCAGCTAAAATTAAATGACAAGAGTTCAAACTTCATACATTCAATGCCCCACTTGGGTGCACTTGATTTTAACATCTGCCATTCAAAATAAAGTTTGGCAGGAGAAGGCTTCCATGAAAAATGTTTCCAATTAGCTGGCTGTTAAGACCATCAAAGTACGAAAGTTCAGATACAGTGTGGTTGTCTGGGGCATAATTTCAAGGAACACAACTGCAGATTAAAATAAATTCTCCAGAAAACCAAAGTGCATGCCCCCCCCCCCACTTTCTAAACCTGACTATTATGTGGAATATGCATTTTGAATTCTAGCAGAATATGCATGTGTTATCCAATGTATTTATATATAATGGCAACCTGCCAATCTGTGAACATTTATGATTGTACAAACCTCACCCTATACTGTATTGAATTGGATGTTGCTATAAGGGAGCTATAGACTGATGACTAATTGGTTTTCCAGTCTGGCTTCCGAAGTATGTAAGATGTTGAAAAGCCCATTGCTTTTGAAAGAGGAGAATCAATATGGAATATGAACAGAGGCAAGGTTAGTTGCCCAACTCACAACACCAGGGACAAGGCAAGACCTGATTCTTAGGAAGGTGTCAGCTGGTATTTCAGTTGCCAAGTCAAGTTCCTCTTTCCTCCTCAGCTTGCCATAAACAGATGACCCAGTCTGTGGTCATAGAGGGAAATGTAAGACAGCCATGTTCATTAAAAAAAAAAGTGCATGAAGCCAATGCATTGGCTTTCCTGAACTGACAAAAATTGCTATTTGTGAACAAGTAGTATGCATGCTCCACGTGACCCGGAAGTGTCTCCACATGACCCGGAAGTGTCTCCACGTGACCCAGAAGTGTCTCCGGACAGCGCTGGCCCCTGGCCTCTTAAGTGAGATGGGCGCACAACCCCAGAGTCTGTCAAGACTGGCCCGTACGGGCAGGGGTACCTTTACCCTTTTAGTATGCATGCTGCAGACAAATGGTGGCAAATGTCTGAAGTAATTATGTACACTGGAATATTTTAGCCAATGCATATGGTAAGGAATATTGACAAGTGCCAATGTAAGAAGTAAAAGAAATTGACAGTGTAAAGCAAGCCGTTATTCCTCACTGTCCAGGAGGATTAGAGCTACCAAGCAATGGATGCAAGAAAATGAAACATTTCTTACCTACACTAACGGCCCTATGGAAATGGTGATGCTGTAGGCAGCCAACTAGAATTGGCACCTTTGGCGGGGAGGAAGAAATGCAAAATCCTAAGATCTAAGGCGGAACAGTTTACCTAAGAATTTAACTTTGAAACCAAACATGTAATTATATTTATGTTTGCAATGAAATGAATTATGTTCTAGGGGGAAGGGGTCAAATGTAAAGGATTTTTATTGACTCTTTCTTCCCACGAACATCATTAGAATCCCAATGGCCAATTAATGGTGTGTCACTGTAAAAAGGCTTAGCCATTCTAAATGGAATAGTTTGAAAACTAGATAATAACCTGTAGACTGTAAACAGAGAGAGATTGTATCTCGCTGATTTTAATGTGGTTTGGACATGCAGCTTGTAAATAAAAAGATGCCGGTCGAGGTCTCCCATTAAATTTGGATTGTTCTCATTTGTCTGCCTTCCAGTGCCACCATTATTGATCCCATATTTATAATGCCGCAAATGAAGAATGAAAATATGGTGAATGATAAACTGTCTCTGTCCATTAGAAAAGAATCTTTAGATGTAAAACTTAAAAAGGGGGGAGTCTTTATCCAAACACATATACCTTATTGCTTGTGATTTTTTCTCCACTAATTGCCTATTCATGTAACCTTCCTATGACCTATGTTTCCTCCTTCTTATTCTTTTTACTAATAAATATGGAGGATTAGTGTAGAGAAGAATTGTGTTTAATGAATGTTTCCAGGAAGCCTCAAAGACTGCAAAATAATAACTAAAATATTGTTATGCTCATTCCCCTTCTCTGAATGGTGAGAAGTTAAAAGGGTGCAACTTTTACCCAGGTTTGGTTTCCTTTCGAATTTTGCTTATTGGTATTTTGTAATATTTGTGTTTATTTATAAAAATGTACGTAGCTTGAGCAAAGTTGGATGCACATCTTTGACACCCCAGCAGAGAGGGAAACCCCTGGTCCTCACAATATATTCAGGGAGGGATCTAGCATTCCCAAAATATTGTTATCTTAGACACCATATACCTTTAAAGCAGATTGGTAGCACATTTTCCCCCTTAGAGAAATCTGGGCATTACAATTCTCTGCAACTTTTAAGTACAGAGCTCAGAATTCTTTAAAGGAAATAATGTGCTTCAAATATGCTTTAAAGGTATAGAGTACACACAACCTTACAGAGCCTAAAATCATCTCTCTGTGCTTTTCCTAGTCTTTGGGTTGCTCATTTTGTCATGTCTGTTAATTCCAATGAGTTGACTCTAAGCAGAATTTACTTGAGGCAACGCTCTGTCTCAAGCTGCAATCTATTGTTCTTCTCATACACAGACACCTTACCCTCTCCCTCTGGGTAAGATGAGGGAAATCTGGCTGACTCATCTCCTCTTACCATTACCCTGTCTTCTCAGCTCCCCTGGAGACACATCACCAGACAAACATAGGATATCAACACTCCTTTGTCAAGTCCAGGTATTGCCTCAGGGCAACCGACACTTAAAGGCTTACTCATAGAAAATCTGATAAGCAACTCATAACAAGAGTTTGCTGCCCATGTGCTAGTAATATTGGGCAAAAGAAAGGTATGATGGATACATCTGCCTACCCATTTGGCATACACCCAACTCAGGATGAGAGGAAATTTCTTCTACTGTTCAGGGGAGTTACATGTTACACTGGACATGAAGACATCATACAAAAATGGCATCACCAAGTCCCGTCCCCCCCCCCCCCCCGATTTCTCATTATGAGTAATAATACTTAACCCAATATGTGATGTCATTACATTGTGTATTTTCTATCCAGCAGCAGTCAGCGATGTGGTGCTCAGGTAGGGAAAACACACAACACAATGGTGTCACATCACAAAGTAACAATTTCTAAATGTAACAGGAACTGGTGACAGATGGTGCATGGTTTCTATTTTGGAGACCTTGTGCTGAGGTTAACATAAGATTGGGTGGTCTCCAATGATTAATTCAAAGTGAGATGTATACTTGGACAAGTCTACCTAGAAGACACATCTCTGACCCTGAGGCCCGTCCTTTCCAATCCAAGTGAGAGAACTTTTTTTTTTCCCTTCCTCCCCGCCCCTTCGGTCCTCTGCCACCTGTTGCATTGATGCCCTTCCTCAAGGTGAGTATTTTTACCTTTTGGGAAGGGTAGCAGACAACAAAGAGAATCTGGGAGCAAGCAAAATTGATGTAGCTTCCTACAAACTATGCCCACCTCTCAATTCTATGCACAGTAATTCCAGCAGCCGTCTTCTTCTTTAGCGATCACTCGTAGCTGAGTAAGATTGTCTTCCATAAACACAGTTTTAACAATGAGTCCATAAATGACTATGGAGGCCAATTCTGTATCCACATGTTCCACAGTGGGGACATAGGTTTCCGGGCGGGAATTGATCACAGTGTGAATTTGCCAAGCATGCCTTCCTCTTAGCACGTTTCTCCCTTTTGTCCTGAGTTTGAGTGTCTTCAAAGCCCATGACACCTTTGCAGTACTCAGAGAGTGGAGCACCCTTGCTATGAATTATCACTCCACCTTTAATTGAAAAACATGTGGATGAAGCACTGGCTGTCAGCCTAAATCTGGGTTCAGATGAAGCCCTTGTCCTGCTGTTATGACAGTCATGGCAAGAGCAGCCATGAAGGCACTATTCAAGCAGAACAAAGTGAGTGGTTCCCCGCAATGTACTGTTTATAGGTGGTTCGTGCCTGCAGAAGCATATCATGGTTGGATTCTGAAGTCATTGGGTGCATTTTAGAATAAAGGCCACCTCAGCATATAGTGGGGATAATAAGAAATCCCATTACATCTATGTTATCTTCTGCTATCCTTTCTATATATATATATATATATATATATATATATATATATATATATATTCCTTTTATTATTCTCCTTCCCTTTAATGCCCTACTCTATCCCTCTCCTATTAACTTCTGCTCTTTCTGTTTGCTTTGGCTTCTTATTTTGTTAATGAAATGTCTCCTCCTCCTTTTTCTATCTGATCCTTGCTGATCTTATTTCTCTCATGCTATGTCTAATGAGATTAGTAAAACCAAGGGCTTGTACTGATAGTTATGTGTCTTTCAACATATGCCTTCACGAAAACCACTGTAAAGGGCATGGAGTTGTATCTATAAGATGTGTTCCATTATATTTCTTTCAACCAACACTCCCAGATCTCTATTCCTGGTGATTCTTTTTTCCTCCTATTTACTATTGCAGGCTCTCTCTTTCTTTCTTTCTTTTTAAAATAATATTTATTAACATTTTAAAGACTACAAAAGAAAGAGAAAGAATTAAACAATACAATACAATACAATACAATACAATACAATACACAAACAAAAACACCACACAACACCAACCCCAAAACATTAAATTAACAAAACCAAACAAAAACAATTTAAAACACATCTAATAAGTTCAGTATCTTAACTTTCATTTACTTGTTTCAACGACCTCCTCACACCTCCCTTTTTGTATTCCACTTTAATTAACTGTTTCAGCAATTCCTTTCCATCTTCCTCTGTTTTCTGTCCTGTAATTTATCTTAACATATTCTAACCTCTCTCTTTCTTGGTGGCCTCTTTACAACACACTTACAACCTCCACCACAGAGTAAGTTTCAACTTTAGATATTGCGTGATATGAGAAGATGGCAAGAGACTAAGTACAAGACTAATATTACTCAAATGATACAATATTCTGATAAAGTGTTATAGAAGTCAGGTAACACTATAATAAATGGATGTCACAGAAGGATAGGTAGATAGATGATGATGATAGATAGATAGATAGATAGATAGATAGATAGATAGAAAGATGGATAGATGTCAGGCAGAATGATAGAAAAACAGAAAGATAATGTTTAAGTGGGAATTTTAAAATAAAAATTGGAAGAATCTCAACTATGTTTTTCTGGCTTAGATTCAGTTTATACAAACTGAGTCTTTTTATTTTTTAATGCTCAATTTCCCTAAAATGTGCGTTGTTGTGCACTTGAGAACTGCATTGCAAAATTCTGAAGGATAGCTGTGTTTTGATTCACATACTGTTTTGAAAAGTTCAAATTAACCTGGAAACATTTATTTTAAAAAAACTTGAGGGGCGGGGAGAAGTCCTTTACCTTGGGCTGAGAAGGACACACACACGAAGGGGATAGTTGGAGGAGGGAGGCCCCTACATGAAAGGCAGGGTAGGAAGGGTCACCCAGGGTAAGAGGCTGGGAGAAGAAGTAGGCTCCCAGGTGGGAGATGGAGGATCTACCTCTCTTTGGGTGGATATATGGAAGGGTGTATGTGATATAAACATGATAAAGGGCCTTATTATTATCGTATTTTTCACTCCATAAGACACACCTGACCATAAGACACACCTAGTTTTTAGAGGAGGAAAACAAGAAAAAATATATGCAGGCTGTAGCCATGGACATGCTATGTGATTTGATGGAGAATTTGGGGGGACCCAGTGCAAAAATCCTGAGGATCCACCTTCCTTGCAAAGTCTTCCTAGATTATAAAGCTCCAAAATACAGGCCAAAAGAGAGCAGGTCTGGAAAGAGTGAGCCAGACAATGGGCACCACCAGTGAAAAGGCCCTGCTCCATGTAGCTCCTGCCTTGTCATTTGATAAGGTCCCACTTGCCCTCCTTCTTGACATGAAATGTTCTCTATTGGAATCTCCAGGTCCAATATAAAGACCATAAGAAGGGAGAGCAGGGACCTTGAAGTTCCCAACAGCTGTTAAGCAAGCAAGCACCCAGGTCACCTTTGTCAGAGGTGTGTCACGCCTATGTCCTGGCCAGGCCTGCACCCAATCTTTTTTCTGTGCACTCTTGTTTGTTCTCAGTAACCAAAATCATATTATCAACATATACAAGGAGAAAAGTTGTTTTCCTTCATTTGCAAGGAATTGTACAAAACAAAGTGGCACTAATAAAGAAAAGTTCCAGGGTGGCAACAGGAAGCAAACTAAAAATGCTTTTGCAGTTCATCAGAACTATCCAGCAATATCAAGTTACAGTGGTACCTCAGGTTAAGTACTTAATTCGTTCCAGAGGCACGCTCTTAACCTGAAACTGTTCTTAACCTGAAGCACCACTTTAGCTAATGGGGCCTCCTGCTGCTGCCGTGCTGCCAGAGCACGATTTCTGTTCTCATCCTGAAGCAAAGTTCTTAACCTGAGGTACTATTTCTGGGTTAGCGAGTCTGTAACCTGAAGCGTATGTAACTTGAAGTGTATGTAACCCGAGGTACCACTGTATAGGAAAACTGGTGCTATTAACAGTAACCCTAGTTGGTTAATGGATTTGGCAACTTCCATGCACATGATGTCTGATGCTAAGTGCCCCACAAAGAGTTAAATGAGATTCAGGTGAGGGTCATATGCCTTATCAATCCCAGCAGGTATATAACAGGAAGACCCGGCCTGCCCAGGGTCACAAGATCTCATGCATTCTTTAAGATCTTGCAAGAGCTCAGTGAGATCTCACAGGATCTCACCAGAATCTGCCATTGTTGCTGCCAGGCACCGCTGCACAATCCAGGTAAGGGAGGCTTGGGCGTTGGTGAAATTCTCAGCATGTTGTACCCTGAAAGAAAATTATATGAAAATGATGTACCGGTGGCATTTGACTCCTAGTAAGCTTGCAAAAATGTACAAGACAAGTGCAAATATCTGCTGGTAATGTAAGCAAAAGGAAGGCACCTTCTATCATATGTGGTGGACCTCTAAGGTTCTAAAAGCATTCTGGGTGATATACCGTATTTTCTAAAAAGCATTTCTAAAAGCATTCTGGAAAATGATATACAGAGCCAGTGTGGTGTAGTAGTGGTTAAGAGCGGCAGACTCGTAATCTGGGGAACCGGGTTTGAGTCTCCGCTCCTCCACATGCATCTGCTGGGTGACCTTGGGCTAGTCACACTTCTCTGAAGTCTCTCAGCCCCACTCACCTCACAGAGTGTTTGTTGTGGGGGAGGAGAGGAAAGGAGAATGTTAGCCGCTTTGAGACTCCTTCGGGTAGTGATAAAGCGGGATATCAAATCCAAACTCTTCTTCTTCTCTCTTTCTCTCATTGTCTTTGTCTTTCTCTCTTCTCTTTTCTCTCTTGCTTTTTTATTTTTTGGCTTTCTATTATTCTTGTTGTGTATACTAGTTTGATTCTTACCATATTTCACATTGAAAATTTTCAATATTTTTTTCTAAAGAAGTGCAAATTAAGTAGCCTCACATTAGAATGGGAACTAAGGGTAGTATTCAGCTAAGTGTTACTCAGAATACTCATTGAAATTAATGAACTTGACTAAGTTGGGTCCATTAATTTCAAGAGGTCTACTCTGAGTGAAGTGTAATTGAACACTACCCTAAATCTCCCAGCCATCCCGATCTGCTATAAGATCTCTTTGCCCATCAGGAAACTGTGACTTTTCTCATAACCCACCTGGAGAGATCGTGTCTGAATCATAATGGAGAGAAAATTATTCATGACAGGGCATTTTTGTTTTGGTTTTGTTTTGACTTTGGACTTTACCAGTTGTAATAATGATCCCAATGAGAGTTTGGTCAATGCAGTGGTGAAAATAAAATCCTGCTTGCAGTAGTGAAGCAGACTTTGTGGAGACTTTCAGTGAACAGGGCTGTGGTTTCATTTCTTGTCTGAAGACTGCAACTCTTGTTAGGACATTGGCTTCAGCAACCTCCTGGGCATGCTTCAGGTCTGACTCAGAGCTGAGATGGCCACCTCACACTATCATCTCACCTTGCAGGGCCTATGGGTTTTCTTTGGAAAGCTGTCATTTCATATTGACCCAGACTGACCCTCCCTGACCCGACTTACCTAGTTACATCTGCCAAAATTATACAGTAACCATACATGGCATGGCTGAAGTTGGAGAATTCAACTTTACAGTCCAAACTAAAGGATTCTTAAAATAAAATAAAAAATAGAAATGGTCTCCCTGGAGTTTTTACTGTGCATCTTTCCTATGCTGGAAAGCCAGCCACCAAGAGGGTTTCCACAATATCAGTCATTTGTGTCAAAAAGAGTGAAATTTCTATATTGTTTTTCTCCCCATCCCACACTGATTGCTTCACTTTAATGAGGTAATATGTAAAACAGCTTCAGTGCATTCCACAATTAGAGCTCCAGGTACTTAATTAAGCTTAGCTTAGGAGTGTGTCTATATTTTATGGGCTGAGGGGAGGGTGTTTCTAAGAAAACAGTTTTCTACAACCGTAAGTTGAAACAGAGGCTTCATTGATGTAGTTCAGTTGGTGCTGATAATGACAAGATTGCATGTTTGATCCCCGTATGGGACAGCTGCATATTCCTGCAATGCAGGGGGTTGGACTAGAAATCAGTGTTTCCCAACCTTGGGCCTCCAGCTGTTTTTGGACTACAACTCCCATCATCCCTAGTTAGCAAGACCAGTGGTCAGGGATGATGGGAATTGTAGTTCAAAAACAGCTGGAGGCCCAAGGTTGGGAAACACTGGACTAGATGATCCTAAGAGTTCCCTCCAACTCTATAATTTTATGATTTCTGATATTTACTTTTCCATTTGAAAATGCACCCAAGATCAAAGCCACTATTATGCTCTGGTTGGTATTTTTATTTTGCATTATCTAACACACTGTGTTTTCCAAACTTGTGCTAGCTTAAAATACATATAGATATCAATATTGATGTCACTACTGATGTAGATCCATCCTGTTTATCTGTATGCTAGCCCTACCACTAGGTGGAGTGAAGCAATTGCCTCAGGCAGCAGAAGCAAAGGAGCAGGGAATAGTAGAACAACGTTGGGATCAGGAGTGTCAGCTTGGCCCCGTGACTGTGGGTGCCCAGGGCTGTGGGTGCCAGGGCCCTGGCACTGAAATTTGTGGGTGCACGGCCCCTTCATGGGGAATTTTGTGGGTGTTTGGGCAGGGAGTTGACACCTATGGTTGGGATACATTGCTGTGTGTGCTGTATTGCCTGCTTTGTGCCCCCCGAAGTTAACCTAATGACCTCAGGTGCATTGGAGGGCACTGACCGACTGCCAGTGCTGAAGTAAGATTTGGCTGCTGGTGTGTTCAGCTACTGTGAATAGCTTAGGAGCAGATGCCATCTCTTCCTTTTCCTCAGGCAGGAAAATGCCTTGGACCAACCTTGTCTGCAGAGGCCTCTGACTAGAGCACAACTGTGTTTTTCCATAACAGAAATATCTCTTGACATACACTATTTGCAGTTAGTAGACCAAAGCCTAATTATGCCACCATTCAAACCTTGAAGCCTATAACCAGATGAGGAAATCTAACACACTCACATGCTTCGTTTGGAATATGGAAACTGCCGCCATTTAATAATCTTCAAGTGCTATGTCCAACCACTGGAACCATCCCCACAGGTTCTTTAAATGCACCAATGTTGCTGTTATTATTATTTTGGCTCAGCGCTTGCTCTCAGTTGGCGGCTTTGTAAGATTTCCTGTTGCTGGTTTCATTCCTTAAGGTTATGCTACAGTTTACACATTACAAGGTGCGGAAGGGAAATAATCATCCATAGTAGAAGCAAGAGATGAATCTCTGTTCCAGAGGAAAGCCAACTGCCAAGTGTGTTTAAGCAGAAATAAGTTTAAAGATAAACAGAGGCCCACTGCCTTCACATGGTGTGTGTGGGGTGTGTGTGTGTGTGTGTGTGTGTGTGTGTGTGTGTAAATCAGGAGAGAGTGCAGTGTTCATGATACAGTGATCGGAAGATGACATTTCTGTAAATTTCCAGTGCCTCTTTCTGACTGTAGATAAAGTGGCACATATCTTCCAGGAATCATCTTTGCTTAAATAGAGATCAGTCACATAAGGAAAAAGAAGGTCTGGGAACAGTATTCATTTGTACACCCAGTGCTATTTTTCTAGAAAAAGAGGTGCTAGAACTCAGTATGAATGCCTCCGTTGTTCCCTTATAATGGCAATGGTGCCCACCAGAGAGGTGCCGGAACTGAATTCCAGCGAGTTTCGGCTTCTAAAAAAGCCCTGTGTACAGCCTTGTTCTGCCACCCTCTGTAGAAATCCTTGTTTATCTAGGCACAGAGAGTTCTGGAACAAACGTATTTGGAAAATGAAGGTCTCAATTAGGAGGACACAAGAGATACATCAGCAACACTTCCCTTGTATATCTGATTCCCAAGCTCTTGCCTGGTGCACTGCTACTGATTACAGAGCTTGGCTTCTTCCCTTTTGACCTCAACTCTGTGTCCCCCTTTATCTCTTTCCCCATGTTAGTACATTGGCTCCTCCCTCCCCACCAAGGTCTGCTTTCAAAGCACAGCAAGCAAGATGTTGACCTCAGTCCCTCCATCACCATTAGCCTTGACTCCAATTGCAAAGTGTCCCTATTTTCCAGCAGCAGTTCCAGCTTTACAGAAGCCATCGTGGTTTTTGATTTGATCTTGGAATGCCCCGCTTTTCCGTAGGATCTCCCTATTTTCCTCAGAGAAATGTTGGAGGGTATGCAATCCCATTTATTTGGGGGGACTGAACATCCCTTGAAGGGGTGGTGTGGTGGTGGAACGCACTTTCAGCAGCAGTAAATGATTGAATGACCATTGGTCTGATTTGCTGGTTAATTCAGCGCCTAGGACTTGCCGATCGAAAGGTCGGCGGTTCGAATCCCTGCGGCGGGGTGCGCTCCCGCTGCTCGGTCCCAGCGCCTGCCAACCTAGCAGTTCGAAAGCACCTCTGGGTGCAAGTAGATAAATAGGGACCGCTTACCAGCGGGAAGGTAAACGGCGTTTCCGTGTGCGGCTCTGGCTCGCCAGATGCAGCTTTGTCACGCTGGCCACGTGACCCGGAAGTGTCTCCGGACAGCGCTGGCCCCGGGCCTCTTAAGTGAGATGGGCGCACAACCCCAGAGTCTGTCAAGACTGGCCCCTACGGGCAGGGGTACCTTTACCTTTACCTTTTTAGCATTGCTTCAAGGGTGCTTTCTTCTGAGACCAAACTAGGAGCCTCTTGTATGGTAAGTCTATGTTCTTCCACTGTACTGCAGATCCAGGCATGGGAGAAGGAAAGGACATTTTATGGGACACAGCTCCTGGGTGACTGTGAAGGTCCTATCATGCTCCTCTTTTTTTCGACAGCTCCTCTGCAGTAAGAGCAGCATGACCACTTTTGAACGACCACCACAAAAGAAAAAAGATTTGTATTAAACTTCCATATACACCGAAGAATTGATTCTTTTGAATTATGGTGATGGAGGAGACTCTTGAGAGTCCCATGGACTGCAAGAAGATTAAACGCATCCATTCTTAAGGAAATTAGCCCTGAGTGCTCACTGGAAGGACAGATCGTGAAGCTGAGGCTCCAATACTTTGGCCACCTCATGAGAAGAGAAGACTCCCTGGAAAAGACCCTGATGCTGGGAAAGATGGAGGGCACAAGGAGAAGGGGACGACAAAGGATGAGATGGTTGGATAGTGTTCTCGAAGCTACCAGCATGAGTTTGACCAAACTGCGGGAGGCGGTGGAAGACAGGAGTGCCTGGCATGCTCTGGTCCATGGGGTCACAAAGAGTCGGACATGACTAAATGACTAAACAACAACAACAACAACAACAACAACAACAACAACAACAACAACATATGCCGATGTGCCTAGATGCAAATGTCAAAACAATGACTATAGTTTAAATAGAAATGCAGTGCACTCCATGCCATTGGAGCCAAACCTACTGTTTCTAGGACAAAATATCTTGCCTATTATTGTAAGCCAGGAGCTTGTGATAATCCTAGAAAAAGGAGAACATTTCCTTGGACGAAGGACCATCTGGACATCATATAGACTACAACTGTAGAGCAGATAGAAATCTTGCAAGGTAGACATTTCTGCTGTAATTGTTTTGTTCTTTCCCCTATTCGTTTGCACCAGCTAAATAGAAATGTTGATCTTCTCTGGGTACTTTGCCACTGTCTGCTCCACAGCAAATTTCCTCTGAAACTGTAACCCAGGCTTATTTGCTGGAGTTTCATTTCCCTGTAAAACTTACTCTGCAACACTGAGAGGAAATTAAAGCACCAGAGTCTCCATTTTTCCACTTCATCACTTTCCCTTGTTGTAAGAAACACTGATTCAAAAGGAAAAGTTTATTTAGCCAAAGGGAAAATCAATAGCATTGTTCCAGAATCCTTTTTTCTTTCCTTTCCCTCCTTTTTTTTAAGAAAGAGAATTATACCTTTCTTTAGCTTTTATCAGGTTTTCTGTTTAAAACACACACACTGTGCGTGTGTTTTTAAAGGGACTTACCTTTGCTTATCAGATCCAGGGTCCTTAATACTTTGGGGATAATAAATGAAGCCTGCAACTCTTTATTTAGTCTTTGATTGTTGCAAACTGGAGCTGATTTTTTGCAGCATATAAAATACCTTTTGCTCATAACTAAGTAGCACTTTGCGCTGGGAGAAAGGGTTAACAGGCGCAAACAACTTAATTTCAAGAAGTCAGCTCTTTTTGACTCAGCCAACTGGTTCCATAATCTCACATTCCTCAGCACATCTGGACCTTAAATGGACAACGTTTTCTTTCATATAAACGGTTATTGTTCCGCAAGATTGATGTCGTTAATATAGGCTTTCAGGATGACAGATTAGCATCGCTGATTAATCAAGGCTATTAGCAGATAAATATCTGTAATGTAGCCACAACAGTAATTTCTTTTCCAATAATAAGATTTACAAATGCAGGCGATTAAGTAATTAGCTGACATCTCCATAGATTACAATTCCTCTGAGCTCCTTTCTCTCTCACACACCCACTTCACAATTATATTCCTTAATTACTGTAAGCAACCCCCACTTTATCTTCTTCTTCTTTACATGTATCATAAAAATTCAGTGTAAATCATCAACAATCTTTTTGGATAGGGTCCCACTCATTCTCTTCTCTCCCCTCCCCTTCTTTGACAAAAAGCTAAGGCATATACACATCTTTTTTATTATTAAAAAACAAATCCTATCCAAGATCACTGTAATGATTCCTAGTATAATTTTTTACTTTGCAACCCAAGTGGGGGCACACAGGGGGGATGCATAACTTATTGGGAGGAACATATGATTTTCATTCTTTAAGATCCAACCATTCCATCTTCTATGTGTGTGTTTTCACTCTTCAAATCCAGATATCACAAGCTCATTTTCTCTTTCACGCAAAAAGTCCATTAGAAACTTCCAATCCTTAAAAAATGTCAGTAATGATTTTCCTCTCATTAAACATGTTAGCTTAGCCGTCTCAGCCAAGTCCAGTAATTTTATCAGCCATTCTTCTATAGTAGGTAAGAAAGGCAGTGTCTTTCCATCTTTGTGCATAGAGCTCATATGTAGCTGCATAGAACTGGAAGTCCTTTTATTTTACTCAATCTTTCTTTTTCTTTTTCTTTTCCTTTAGTCTTGCTTTCTCCTTCTTTAGATTTCTCATTTTCTTGTATTTTCTTCCTTCTGACTTGGCTCTCTTTTTAGATTACGTAGCTGTTTTATCTCAGTACAGTGGTACCTCGGTTTAAGAACAGTCCTGTTTAAGAACGATTCGGTTCACAAACTCTGCAAAACCGGAAATAGTGTCCCAGTTTGAGAACTTTACCTCTGTCTAAGAATGGAATCTGAACAATGGAAGGGCACTGGCGGCGGGAGGCCTCATTAGGGAAAGCGCGCCTCGGTTTAAGAACAGTTTTGGTTTAAGAACAGACTTTCGGAACAGATTAAGTTCGTAAACCGAGGTACCACTGTATATTATTTTAAAAGATACTTTGTAATGGGTATGTGTCAGATGGCAAAGGTGGTTGCTCACGAGTAACCAGGCAGGACTCTGACCTGTCTTTTACAGGTTTTATTTAGGTGCAAAACTATTTACAGTGCAGAACCCCAAAGTTCATGTCTGCCTCAATCGCTAGCAGAATCTGGGAGTGCTTGTTTCCTGGACCACCCCCAGCATAAAATTCTCATTACGCCCAGCCTTTTCCTTCCCTCTTTGCGCTTTAGACTTCTGCACAGGGTGGGCGACAGAAGGGGTGTGCTTCCCTCCTGGCCCGCTTGGCCAGGAATGGTGCAGAGGCTCCCACTAGCATCCTCTTGTCCTTTCACTGGAGGTGGGGCTTTCCTCCTCACCGGAAGAACTGCTTCGCAAGATTTTCAGAGGCTTCCTGTAACACAACTACCCCTCTGTTTCAAGCCCCTGCTCTGATGGCAGTTCCCTGACAGTATGTATTTCTTTAGATCTTTGAATTAGTCTCAAAAAATAAAATTTAAAACATAACTTATTGGGAGGACATACAAAAAACAAAAACAAATGAAAGATTGTGTGCGCTTGATATAACAAAAACCAACTTGCTGGAGCACCCTATCCAAATAAGTTCCAAGGACTTCTTTGTCGCTGCCCTGGGACAGGAAAAAAAAGGAAAAGGAAAATGAAGCAGATTTCCCCCTCCCCCCCCCCAACTTATATTCTTCTATTTGTGGAATGATTTGACAGTTACTGTTAATTTCCTAAATGTTCCATGAAAGCAGGGGAAAGCAGACTGCAAAAGAACACGGGGTGAATTGAATGGGGGGGGGGAGCATGGGCAGCGAGCAAGAAATTCATAAGAAATAGCAAAAAAGATAGCAGTGGAATTGCATCCATGTGTAGTAGAACTGCTCTGGCAGGGCCTGGACTAAAAGCTGTGGCAGTTCCTCCCCCCCCCACTCCCCCCTGTTATATCTGACCCCTCGAGGCTCTGGCAAGTTGCTCAGAGGAACTGCACAGCTCAGCTTTTCGCGAGGGTCTAATTTTTATTGCCACTCTATTGACTACAAAGTGCTTCAGGTTGCCAAACATAATTTCACTAGTGGTGTTTTCAGGTGCAGGGTAAAAAAAACAACTTCAAAAATAATTTCCTTGCTGTACAGTGGTACCTCAGGTTACAAACGCTTCAGGTAACATACGCTTCAGGTTACAGACTCCACTAACCCAGAAATAGTGCTTCAGGTTAAGAACTTTGCTTCAGGATGAGAACAGAAAGCATGCTCTGGTGGTGCGGCAGCAGCAGGAGGCCCCATTAGCTAAAGTGGTGCTTCAGGTTAAGAACAGTTTCATGTGAAGAATGGATCTCCGGAACAAATTATCAATTTGGTTGAAAATTAGAGGACCAAGCTTCTCCCGAAAGCTTCCCTTTCAGAGCCGCAGATTGGTGGTAGAGCATCTGTTTTGCTAGGCAGAAGCTCCCAGCTTCAGTCCCTGGCATGTCCAGGTAAAGCTGGGGATATTTCCTGCCTGAAATCCTGGGCGGCTGCTGCCAGTCAGTGTAGACAGTATTGAGCAGCCTGGACCAATAGTCTGACTCAGTATAAGGTCACCTCCTAGGTCACCCTGAAAAGATGGTTTTCAGCTGTGCCCACCACCACCTTTTACAGTGCAATGCCACATATGCTTATTCAGGCCTGTAGACATTCACCTGCTTCTGAGTAGAAAGGCACAGAATTTTGATGTTAGTACTTCCTTTCTCTCTGGTTGAAGCGCTTGTGCCTAAGATTATTTCCATAGGTGTAGAGCAGGCAGAGGTAGAACCAAAATAAAAGTTTACAAAATTCAATTGGGGGGGGGGTGAGAACTTGACTTCTAATTTCCCGCCAAAAAAACTTCACTTTAAACTTTGCCTTGAAAAAAAAAACCCTTTAAAAATAAATCTTCTGTAAGGTTATTCATTAAAAACAAATTAATTGCAATTGTGCAAAATAAGAAATCTGAAACCCAGAGAGCTTTATGTAAATCAGCATCCCTTCCTAAGTTTTGAATCGTGTTTTATTTTCCATTTCCTATTTGCTACTCATTTGGAGGATTGTTCGTTGTTTATAACTAAGCAATTTAAGCTTCCCTGGTGAATGCTGAGGCACTGGTATTAAGGATTTAGTTGCTGGATTCTAAACTTTATTATAATTTTCATCTCAAGAGCAGGTGATTCGGCAAATACATTCCCACACCTCTGTGTGAGAGGGTTTCCTGGACAAGAGATAGCAAATTTCTCATGGGCCAATCATCACAAGAGTTAGTGACAGAACTAAGATTTCCTAAACCAACATCCAACAGCTTACCTCCCATGCCACAAAATGATAGGATGAAACACTGCATTGCAGCTTGCCAAATGCTTGACACCCCCTCTAATTTTTACTATGCTAGACAGAAAGAAGAATAAGATGTTTGTAACGGTCATACTGTGTGCTTGGTACGAGAGCGGTGTGCTCATCTTGGCCCACTTTAGTTAAGCCCCATGGGACGCGGGTGGCGCTGTGCGTTAAACCACAGAGCCTAGGACTTGCCGATCAGAAGGTCGGCGGTTCAAATCCCCGCGACAGGGTGAGCTCCCATTGCTCGGTCCCTGCTCCTGCCAACCTAGCAGTTTGAAAGCACGTCAAAGTGCAAGTAGATAAATAGTTACCGCTGGTGGGAAGGTAAACAGTGTTTCCGTGTGCTGCTCTGGTTCGCCAAAAGCGGCTTAGTTATGCTGGCCACATGACCCAGAAGCTGTACGCCAGCTCCCTCGGCCAATAAAGCGAGATGAGCGCCGCAACCCCAGAGTCGGCCACGACTGGACCTAATGGTCAAGGGTCCCTTTACCTTTACCTTTAGTTAAGCCCCAGATAAGCAAGAACACCCTCCAAAAAAAAAATACTATACTACCATCCCCCCCTGGGCATATTTAATAAAAATGGTGGGGCCCAGTTCCCACATAAGCCTCACATGGTGCTGAAAGAAAGTGGCTAGGTAACCACACCATGCTGTGGGTCAAAACAACACATAGTAGAGTGCATGTTTTCTCCCCTGGTTGTATTTTCTATACAGAACACATCCTTAACAATAGTGATGGGAGGAACAAGGAAGAGTCCACTTCTCCCCTAACAACTGTCCTCACCTCTTTAAAAAGATTTGCCTCATCATCCTGATGAAACAGCACTGACTGCCATTTTCTAAATGAGAAAGATGGAAGTACTGTGAAACAGGAGCTCTTGGAGTGGAAACATAACATCTGCAAGACCAGGCAGTCGAAGGAAGTAGAAGAGCAGACTAGATCAACACAGGCATATTAGAGTATCTCATTCCCTTTTTAGTTGCTATCTTAAAAGTTATAATTAATAAGTTTTATGTAAAACAGATCCAGGTATTCATAAAAAAACCCCCAGAATATTTTCATTCCTTTTTAGCATATGGCAATAAAATGTTGCTCAGATGTTCTGTGATTCCAGTCCAAATCTGATTACATTATATGTGGTGCAGCATGTCTGCAATTTTTCTTGTTTCCCTGGCAACAACTGTAAATGCACTAACTCCCTGAACTGCTCCACCCCTCCTGCTGCTGATGTCAGACACAGGAGAGGCACATGAGCAACTCAGCTCAGTACCTGTCAAAGGAGTCGGATGATCTGTTTGATCACACAGTTGCTTGGTCCCACAAAGACCAGTCATTTGGTGATCACAGGGCAGTGTTAATTTAGTCAGCTATCAAAATTCTGGTAAGGGGGGGGGATATCCAGTGATTCTTTGGTTTTAATCAAAAGAGGTGGAGGAAGAGGAAGAGAAATATTAATAGTGAGGAGGATACTGGAATCCATGGTCTTAGAACTGCAAATACTTAGAATACTTCTTTGTATCAAGAACCAAAGGATCAGTCATAAATGTGCCATAAACTGGGTATTGCTTAATGATTTATTCATACATAGTGGAATTCTTCTGGAATTATGTCATACTATAGATATGATCACAGTATAGATATGATATAATTTTGAGATGAAGATAAGAACATCAGAGGCCTGATGGATCATATCTAAGGCCTGTTTCCTACAGTGTCCAGCCAGATGCTTAAAGAAGTCCACAAGCAGGACATGAGAGCACTGGCACTCTGCGGCTGCTGTTTCTAAGCAAGTGATAATCAAAGGCATAAAATATGTTGGCTCCAAAATGCAAATGGAAGGGGTTTTGATCTAGTGGAGGATCCTGCAAACAGAAGAGGAAGATTGTTTTTATTGACTCCCCTTCCTCTTGCAACCCCAAAAATCTGTTCAGGACAGTTAGAGCCTCCATGGGAGGTGGCACAGAGAAAATCACAGAGAGAGAGACACACCACTTCTGTGCACAGGAACCTCTGCTGACTCTGAGACCCTTGCATTCATGGACGAACTTCTGCGAATGGAAGGGTACTTTTGGATCCAGTCTAATTAAATCATAAATATATTATAATCTCAATCTCAATAGTTGATATGTCTCCTATCCAACAGGGTCCACACTGATTTGAGCATTATGGGTCCAGGAACTGTGAAGCCATGGGTAATGGAACCAAGGCAGGGCCAAGTTGCAATAAGCCCAGGTTCAACCACGTGGGATTTAAACAGACCACAACTTTGTCAGCAGGTTTTAGTGCAGGCATTGGGTGAGAAACCCTTTTGTTGGTGGATTATTTGACAGGGTTAACCAAGGTTAAGGATCACCCTGTGATGAACATCAAATTGAGGTGACCTCCCATGAGATCACCATTTTTAGGGGTGCTATGACCCATCGGTCCCCAGACACAAGCATCTCCCCCTGGATCCCTTTAATGGGATATCCTGACTCCTTTGAGTGGGGGGTGGCTCCCAACCCCTTGTTCACATAGGCTAAGGATCCAGCCCAATACCTTATCCACCATCAAGTTGTGACAATTGCCATGAGGTAGGAGAAACCCCAGACAGGCCCAATTTGTCTGAAAACAAATTCCTCCCTGACCCCGAATAAAGCAACAGATGCAGCAGTCCTACACATACTGTAAAGCGTTGGGTGGGTAGAGAATACAGCATCAACTGAGGCTGAGGCCTGGATGCAGCAGGCTTTTATAGCCAGGAAGCAGCCCAGAGGAAATAAGTTTTCCCTCAAGTCTGTTTCCTAAACCACACCCCTAGCTCACCTGTGATTGGCTGCCACCATGGGCGAGCCCCAACAGCCAAGGCAGCCAATGGGACAGGAAGTGATGTCCTCTGCCAGCCATGCAAATGACAGAAGACCACTCAACCACCACAGACTTCACCACCACTCCCCTCCCGCTGGATATATAGCTCCAAATGACTGTTAAAAGAACTGAAGACAAAGTCTAGGCCAGGCTTCCTCAAACTCGGCCCTCCAGATGTTTTTGGCCTACAACTTCCATGACCCCTAGCTAGCAGGACCAGTGGTCAGGGATGATGGGAATTGTAGTCTCAAAACATCTGGAGGGCCGAGGTTGAGGAAGTCTGGTCTAGGCAGTCACCTAGATCACATAGTCTGCAATATACTCAGGGTGGGGGGAACCCTGAGTAATTGTTGTAACAAGGCTTCTGTGTTTTATTGAATAACTGGGGCACCATCAAAATGATAGGTTTGTTTTAAACAAATGATAGTCCTTAACTCGCTTTTAAAAAGACTAGTCAATCCATGTTAGATTGTGGCTTTCGTGCCAATGTTATACATGTCTTCCCAGGAAGAGGGTAATTTTGTCGTTCATTTATATGCCTGTAACAAATAATAGAGAGAATAATTATGTGACCTTAATGTTGACTTACTGTGCAGTCAACTTCCCATTTCTCCTTTTAGCACTGATGAAAATAAACATCTAGATGGAAGACCATAAGTTCACTCTTGTGTAATTTGAAATTTTCAATGGCTCTTGCCTCTACAGTTGCAACTGTGCAGAGTGGAATATTTTCTACTTTTAGTAATGCTTATAAAAAAACAACAATTCTATGAATACCCTCATATACACAACAAAATGCAGGACACCTTTAATAAGACTCGGTGAAGCAATGCCTGCAATGAATTAAGGCTCATTTTGTTGAACATACCTTTAACGATCATAACATCACCACTGATAGTACAAGAGGACTCTTGTGGGTTTGCTTCAATTCTCCCTAAAGAAATTGGAGCCAGTTTCTAGAAAGGTAATGCATAGATTCTCACTGGAAAGGATATCACTATGCATGCACATGTTTGCTATTCCTGAATTTTGTGTTTTGTGATGAATAACCACAGAACTACAGTGATGCATGTATGGTTGCATACGTATTTCAAAGTTGCAATCCAGTATAGGATTTGTAGCTTCCTTCAGAATTGGAACCAGGGAATCTTTCAGTCCTGCCAAAACCAGAGCAGTTAATTTCCAACTTATCTTTCCAAGTGTAATCAATGCTTTGCACCCATAAACTCAAAAGCCTGAGTGAGAGGGCATGCTCAGGAACTGAGTGATCTTTCACTATATGGTTTGGTTATGCAATGTTGGTGTAAATGATGTTTGTTGTGACAACTGCGAAAAGTTTCTTGCCCAGGATGAACAAGCGTTGGATTTTCCATGATCATAGTGGGTTTTTATACAGACATCAAAATTTTGGGAGCAAGATTCTGAATTGCTGGGATCACTTTAAATTCTGCCCTTTAAATTTTTGATAGTTATGAAGACACTTTCCTAATTTTATTGTGGGCGGAGTGTTAGCAGCAAGTTTCAACACAACATGGAGTGCTATTTACTGCATTTCCCTCTTTCATAGTCATAGAATCATAGAGTTGGAAGAGACCACAAGGGCCATCTAGTCCAACCCCCTGCCAAGCAGGAAACACCATCAGAGCACTCCTGACATATGGTTGTCAAGCCTCTGCTTAAAGACCTCCAAAGAAGGAGACTCCACCACACTCCCTGGCAGCAAATTCCACTGTCAAACAGCTGTCAGGAACATGAGAAGGGTCTGCTGAATCAGGCCAAGGGCCCATCTAGCGCTGTGTACTTTTCTCATAGAGGCCAACCTAATGTCCATGGGAAGCCCACATGCAGAAGCCAAGCACTCTCTCCTTCCCCTGTAGGTAGAACATTGGTATCACACATACCCTGCAAGTGGTCCAGTTTTCCAGGGACACTCCCAGAATTACAAAATCCATCCCGGCTTCTGATTTGATCCCAGAATGTCCCTATTTTCCCCACTAGTGCTGCTGTTGTCAAGCTTGGGGAGGCGTAAGAGTGGCCTCTTACTTGCATTTCCCCTAAATTAAAAAGTCCCAAAGGCTGTAACCTTTCCTCCTATGGGAGTTGCTCCATCTCATTGATTATTTTGGTTGCCCTTTCCCAGCTCTACAATATCATTCTTGAGATGAGGCAAGCAGAACTGTACACAGTATTTGAAGCACTGTTGCACCAGAGATTTGTATAATAACAGCATTGCACAACAGCATTTGTAGGATGGCAGTTTTATTTTCAATCCCTCACCCAATGTTCCCTAACGTGGAATTCAGCTTTACACAGCTGTGACACACCGTGTGAACAACTTCATTGATTGATTCACTACTACCCTAAGGTTGCATTCCTGGCCAGTCACTGACAGTTCAGCCCCCAAGGGCTGTGAAATTGATAAATTTTTTGCCCCAATATGCATCACTTTACAATTGCTTACCTTGAATTGCATTTGCCATTATTCTCCACTCACCCAGTTTGGAGAAATGGCCTTGGAACTCTTCAATCCTCTTTTGCTTTAACCGCTGCGAACAATTTGGTATCATCAGCAAACATGGTTACCTTTCTGCTCATCTCTAATTCTGGATCATTTATGAATAAATTAAAAAGCACAGATATCAATATCAGTCCTTGGTGAACTCCACTTTTTATTCCTTCCCACTGGAATATCTGTCCATTTATTCCTACTGTCTGCTTCCTGTTTCTTAAGTCCGCTTACCACCTTAGGTGGGTGCCATTGTGGACTGGCACACCTCCTGCCAGCTGTGATCTAGCAGTAGAGGCCCTGTCTCTTAGGCCATTTCCTGGGTGGCAAAGGATTTTCCCGAACTGAGCTTGCCGCCTGGGAAGTACATTCCGCTCGCACAACTGAACAACTGCAAGCAGGCTTGGGAGCAGGCCACTGTTGTCGGATGGACCCGGCTGGGCCTGCTGGCTTTGCTTGGATCCATGCCCCGGGGACTTAAGGAGGCCCCGTGGTTGACCTTGCCACTGCATCATCTCTGTCTGCCCCTCCAGAAAATGGGGTATCCTGTTAAAGGGATCATGGGGAGATGCTTCGATCCAGACACCCAGGCAGGGGCTAGGGCCACAGCAGTCCCCAGGTGCAACCCAGAGGGGGAGCTACCCTTTGATGTACTTCAAGAACTCCCAGTTGACCCCAAATTGAGTACTTGGAGAAGGCAGGCCAGAAGGGGTGTGTTCTGCCCAATGCCTATGCCAAACCTCTTACATCTGTAGTCAATAAAGTTGTGGCCTGATTTGACCCCAAATAGAACTTGTTGTGTCTCATTATTTACTGCTAAGACGGTCCGTCAGGTCCATCAGGCTGGGGGTCCTCTCCTGGTTAAGCTATGGAACTTGCTTCCACCAGACACAGAAATGGCCACGAACTTGGATGGCTTTAAAAAAGAATTAAATTAATGGAGGACAAGGCTATCATCTGCTACTAGCCACAATGGCTTTGCTTGCAGGCAGTAGCCATCTGAAAAGAAGTTGCTGGGAAATGCAGGTGGGCAGAGTGCTGTTGTCCTCATATCCTACTTGGAGGCTCACCATAGACATCTGGTTGGTTACAGTGACAAGAAGTTGCTGGACTAGATGGGCCTTGGCCTGATCCAGCAGCAACTTCTTATGTTCTTACGGATCAAAGCCTGTTGACAAAAAGTATTGACTTCATCAGAAAGCCATTAGCCAAACAGCTCAGATAGAAATTGCAGTGTGTTTTTGCAGTATCCCTGTTCTTTTGAATAACCAAAGCCCCCTAATAACTCATTACCTTTGATGACCTTATAAAAATCTGTGACTGTTTATTCCTGATATAACGGCAAGTGGTGTGCAATTACATGAGGATGAAAACTGGTGCCAGGAAGTACTTGGGGAGGGGGGGAGAAATGAATGCAGAACATGCTGTAAAAATCCTCTATCAGAAGACTCATAGATTTTTACTGCTGAATGCCTTTAGGTTTTTCCCCTCCTTAACCAATTGGGATTCAGAAGTTACTTTAGTACTATCCAACTTCTAATATTAAAAATTCTGTCTCATAAAAAGCGGATCTAACAGGCATCAAAGACTTGCATTCCACTGCGACTTAGATGGCAAAAAATGTAAAAGTGCAGATCTGCACACACCTTAATATTCTCAGTAAGACTTTCCATCTTGCACCCTTTTATCTTATAACTGCTTCTGCCTGTCAGTGGTGTTCATATTGACATAAAAACACATTTGGACTTCATAATGGTTAAATTCTTTTTGATGAATTGATTACATTGATTAGACTATACACTTTCGCAGACAGTTTACACAGTGTGCCTTTGCCCTAAATAAATGTATGTTTGAGTAAATGTCAGAAACTCTTTGACTATTTACTGGTTCTTCTTTTTAAAAAAATTAAGAAGCTAAGAGGAAATATGAGAGAATTTTGACATTTGATACTAGTTTTGAAGGCCAATCAACTGCTTTCAGAAGGTAACTGTTACCAAACTCTATCTCTGTTTATCACTCCCTGTCCCTGGTAAATCACTCTCCTGGTAAATATACTCCCTTTATTTGAGGTTTCTATCTTAATTTCCAACCAGGGACATAATTGCTCATTTGTTAGGCTTTGTGTTTTTATTTGAATGACATGCTCTTGGTGACTGCTTAAAGATATCACTTGGGCCGACACCCTGTGACATCACCAGGGGCCACCACTAGGTCTCAGGTTTTGGCCCTGAAATCAGGGTCTAGGATGCTCTTGGTATGGCAACCCTAATTATCAGCACCACTAGACCAGAAGACTTGATGACAGAGTCACCAGATCCCTGAGGATGAATGAATGACCAGAATGACCGCTCCCCGCATTAAACGGGGGGCGCCCTTTGCGTGGACGCATGCAGCCCCTGGACCCAGTGCGGCTCCATCAGCAAAGGCTTGGCTTCCCCTTCCCCCAGGTGGGATACCTGGAGTTCTCCGCCTACCTCAGTCAGTTATCCAATCCTACCTGGGGGAAACATTGCCAAGGAGACCAGGCCAGGTAGAGGAGGGACTACCTGCCCACACAATAGAGGAAGGATCTTACCTGGGAATCCTCAGTTGGCACCAGAGCTTCTCCCACCCTACCCACCCTCAGTTAAGTCTTATTTTGCAGGTGAACCTTTTTTCACAGGTATGCGGCGCTGCTACGTCAAGGTCGCTGTTGAAGGGCCAGAAAGGAATTCCCCTGCATTGGCAGGTTTTGCCTTTCCCGTAAACGTCACAACTTTGGCAGTATCAGGCCTTGGGCGTAATCCTTTAGTCTATCTTCCTGAATGGGGGGGGCGGCGTGCAGCAGTGACCCATGCCTCCTTCCTCTTTGCAGCAGCGATACCAGGGTTCCCCGTTAAAGGGGTTTCTAGGGGGAGGCTTTGACCGTACACCGAGAGGTCGTCATTGCTCTCCCCCGCAATGGCGGCGTAACGGGGGCTGCTATCTCTGCTTGAACATATGTTCTCCAGAGCCGGCCCACCCCACCACCACCCCCACACACTGGATAACTCTGATATCCCCTAGATTCCCAGCTGGGGACTGGGGAGGGATAACGCTCAATGCCTGAGCCAAGGTCTACCCACATCTGAAATATAATCTAGTTGTGGCCAATTTAATCCCATAGCACGTTGTCTTGAGTTGTTATTCCACATGAGGGGGGGCCGCCTGGGGTTGGGGACTCTGCCTGTCCACGCAAAAGGAGATGACTTACAAACATCAATATCCTCTTATTCTTAGATGACCCACCCTCCTCCAATGCCATACCTCCCTCTCTCCATAATCACTGTTACAGGGTCGTTCCTGTCTTCCTACCCTTCACCCCCCCCCCCAGATGGTCAATCAACCATGGTCAATAAGCTTTGTCAGAATTAGGGTGGGCAGATGTTAAGTGGTCCTCTACTCACACTTTTGTCCATCTGACCACCACCACCACCTCTTAGCTGCTATTCTTGAGCAGCCTCAGTGGGCCTTGTTATGTGTCTATGGACCTAGAGGTTGTTGCAGCATCCGAAGGCCCATTCTCTTTTACCCTGTCAGGTGCTAGTGCTGTTCAGTCAAGAGTAGCTGGTAAGGTTCTTGGGAGCCAGGATAGACAGATGTTGAGCAGACCTCTCCTCCTGCTTCTGACCAGTGCCTCTTACTCACAGCCTGTGTTTGAACTTTGCATATAGGGGAAACATTCTTGAACTAGAAATCCCTCAGCTTTTTAAAACAGGTGATGGAGATAAGTAACCAGGAAATATGTTTAGCTCCTGAGTCAATAGGACGAGAAAGGCAAATGTCATAATATTTAAGAAAATCATTGTGAAACAAGCCAGGAGATATATAGTTTGCTTCAACAGATAGACAGCATCCACAGAACAATGCCAGAAATATGCAGACAAATCTGGATCTGGATTATTAGATTACTGTTTTTAATGTCAACAATGTAAAAAATAACCTTCACTTTCTGCACTCTTCAATTGCATTTTTGGCACATGATCCAATCTCATAGGAATTGTCTAAGATGTAAAAAGTAATAAAATATGACAATAATTAGCAAACAAGTTGAGCAGGTTAATGAACTCTGTTTCACTGCATCGCAAACAGCAACAGCCCTCCAAAAGCAGGTGCCTGTCTGCATGCCAAGAACAAGCATTCCTCTTTTTTGTGCCAGTGTTTTGTTTTGCTGCAAAACTGAGGTCTCTTCTGGGAGTCAACAGAGTTTATCATCTTATTTCCTACTCATTATCTCCATCCAAGAAGCTGACTTCATTGTTTCTAAAAATAGATAACATCCTTATTCCACTGCACAGGGATATCTTAATGCTGATGAGATGTATAAAATCTGATATTTATCAACATTTCAGACACCATAGACATGTGTGCTTCATACACTTAGCACTGTGTCCTGTTACTTCCCCCTTTTATGATTAGAAACAACAAAGTTAACATTTGAAACTGTGGATACCAAAAAGGAAGTAAGATGATTAAATACACTCTATTCACAGTTGCCATCTTTCCGCTATTCTGTAGGTTAGGATTGCAAAACTGAAATCGGGTAGGTCACCAGAACTACTGAGCAGCGGGGATTCAGAGCAGGGCAAGGCTAACAAACAGTTTTCCAACCCTGACCAGATGCTTCTGCTGGTGCAAAAGGTTCTGCCTTGCCTTTGCCTCTGACCTGCCACTTCATCCTTTCACCAGCCTTTAGTCCACTCTATCATCATCCTCTGGATAACAGCTCCCAAAAGTCTCAGTAATACAACATTAAGCATGCAACACTAAGCCAAACCTTGACTTAGTGAAAATATGGGTACTCAGAGAGAAAACTACAGCCTCTCCATGCCTCCTGTTGCTGCACTATCCAGACCTAAGCTGTAGTTTGGCTTAGTGTTACATGCAAACCTACAAAGGTTCATGGTTTGTCTTCTTCCCTACAAACCACGAACTGTAATCAAGAGAGACCAGGTGAAGTGTGAAACAGCTGTGAATATTTTCTTTGGGTACTGTGTCCTTGCTCATTCTCAGTAACCCATTAACGCATGGTTTGACTTGGCATTACATGCAAATGTGGCCACTATACACACTGTAGACACCATTTGTGGGGTATATCAATTCATCCACCCAGAAACTGAACTGTTTGTGTACCTGCTGAACGTGCATTTTCTCTGTGTCAGTGTATATACAGTACTTCCCCTTCTTGGGGTGAGGGGAGGTGGGTAGCTTCTGGAAGAGTCTTTGAACAGATGACTTTGGCTTTCCTCAATATTCAGTCCTGACTTCCCTCTGTTAGGTCCCTCCACCTTCCCTCTCTTCTTCCTTGGCTGGAAGAAGAATTTCTGCAGAAGTTTCACTTTCATAAAGTCCCAACTTGTGTCCCACAAACCTGAGACCCTGATTTAAAGTAAACTCTGGTCAGTTTCAAAACAATCCATTTTCAAAGCATTGGCTATGAAACTGGTTTGTGTAACCAGTGTTTCTTTTAAAACACAATTAGACAGTATTCTGTGAAATTGAAACTAAATACTGCAGAAGTATTTCTCCCATCTGCAGAGAAGAAGAGGGGAGGGTGGGGTGTGCAAGCCTGAGGGTTTATTTGGGCCCCATGTTGCTTTGTGTACATAGTGCTAAAGCCTGGCTGAGTGTAGCCTTTACCAACCTGCTGCTTTCCAGATGTTTTGGACTACATCTCACATCAGCAGCAGCCAGCATAGCTATACTGGTTGGAATTGATTGGACTTGCAGTCCAAACCATCTGGAGGGCACCACGTTGGTGAAGGCTGCTTTGGGGTTACATGAAATCCAGTCCATTGAGAAAAGTGCCTGATCTACGCAGCAAGCTGCTGCACAATAGCTCATCATGTGAAATGATTTAAAACAGCCTTTGTGTACTGACCACACTATGCAAACTGCCCTCACTGCTTAAGCCGAAGTGCAAAAATGGCTGAGCAAATGATTCCTGGAACTCACACACACCTAGCAAGCTTCTTTGAAGAAGCTCCCTCACTTGTATCTCATCTGTCCATGTCAGTATTAAAATCACTCCCCTCTTTGGCCATCTTCTCATCGAGTCACAACACAGGTAGACTGGCAGAGAGCCTCAGAATCACATTAGCCAAAAGGTTGAATTCTTCAGCATCCTTATCTCCAATATCTTTTTTTATCAGTGCCCAGTGTTGTAAAGCCTTCATGTTTATCTTCCAGGTGTGCTTTTTTTATCTGCTCAGAAAATTATTTCGCATTGTTAAATCAGCAACACTTGGGCACAAAGCATTACAGCTTGTCATAGACTTGAAGGCAATCTAGACCATCACTTTGAATGCTGCCTCTTGTATCAGCAATATGACATTCTTAGAAGCTAATGATTTGAAAGCGCATGAGTGTGAAGTCAAGCTTATATCCCGCCAGTGCATCCTGATTTCTTGAACAGCTTGATTGGCTTAGCAGAGAATGCCTGATAAACCAATATGTTACATCTTTGATTTTCCCCAGGTAAGTGGTAATAGTTTCTGCTGTTTGAATACACAGAGACAAACACAGTGATTTATATACTCTCCATGTGGCAAAGAACTATGCTAATTCAAAACAATAGCTTTTTAAAAAGGCAAAGCTACGGTTAGAAAACTAAACAAGAAAAGCCATAGGACCAAGTTGCTACATTATAGTTCCCAACAAGGTGGTTCTCAGAACTTGATCTTCAGAAACTAATTAGAAAAATTTCTGGGTTAAAGAATTTACTCTGGATTTCTTAATGCCATTTTTAAAAACATCTTTGAAACACTGGTACCTGGTTCCATTATGTTCACAATCCACCTCCTCCTCCAGACCCCTGCATGGTAACTCACATCCAGCAATGAGATCTCCCTCATCTCTTCCATCATGTTGTTTATGGCAAGAAATTTGGATACTGAGGGACCAGTCAGTCAATAGAAAAATGGACAGCTCAGCTCTATGACGATGTCACATTCAGCATGTGAAAATAACCATTTTAGCAGGAGAACAACCCATGAGCATAATTAAAAGGGAAAGAAATGGAGAATGGTGAACACCTGAAGTGTCTCCAGTCAGAACCGGTGCTGTGCTGAGTGACACACTCTCCTCTCAGCATCGTTCTAAAATGCCCAGTTGTCAGAGTAAGGGCAAAGAAGGCACATACATAACAATTCAGGCATGGGGGAAGAAAGACACATTTGCTATATTTTGAGGCATTTGTTGTCAGAACAGAGGGTGAGAACCTTATAGAGTAGACTCATTGAAATCAGCGGACTTAATCCCATTGATTTCAGTGCGTCTAGACCATATATGACTTTGCTGAGTATCTCCCAAAGAAATGGCTGGTCAAATGGCCCTTGCAGGGCCGTCTTATCCATAGGCACTAGGGATGTGGGGCACCCGGGCGCCGGGCTCTCAGGGGTGCCAGGCCGAGAATCCGGGGCCGAGATTTGGAGTCTGGGGATTGGGAAGAGCCGACAGCCACTGCCAAGTGGAGCAGAGCCTGTCGAAGTGCCACAGCCCTTCTGCTGCAGGCAGGCAAGGTGCTGAGGCAGCCAGCCAGCTCCGCCCTCCTGCGTGCCTGGGATTGGCGGGCCTTCAAGATGTCTGCCCAGTGCACACTACTCACACGAGCCTCGAGCTCAACTGTTGTTGCGCTGGGCTCTGCTTGCTTGCCCACCCCACCCCCAGGCGCCTGGCCCCGGCTTTGCTCTGCTGCTGCCGCTGCCTCGGGCTCCTCTGTTGCTGCTGAGGTGGCCAGCCAGGCCAGCTCTGCTATGTGTGCTTCACCAGCCCACCCTAAAAAAAGGTTGACAACTCTGGGCAACGGGGTGGATCTTTGCACCCCAGTGCCGCATATGCTTAAGACAGCCCTGAGCACTTGTTATGTTTGTTGTGTCTTCACCCTTAGATGAAGAGTTTTGTATTGATGGACATCAATACAACTTCCTCAAACCCTACAAAACTGAGCTGCATGAGGATCTGACCACAGCCTCCTTTGACTCCTGCCTTTCTCAAACTCTACAGCTCATTCTGTGCACCACAGCCCTTCTGAGTGTGAGTGGGGCTGTTAAAAGTGGAGCCTGAATGGGAACTAGTTTCATTGGTCTGCAACACTCGGCACCTGCTGAGGTACCTTCCTTAGTAGATGACCAAGTGCTGACAACCAGAAGTCCCTGCCCTTCATCTTCATGCCACTGCAACCTACTCACCTCCCCTTTCCAAGGGTACAGTGGCAGCACTAAGAAGGAAGAGCAGTTGTGGTCTCATGTGCCTACAGTGGTCAAGTGGGGACTGTGCCCAGAGGAAGAATCTCTCAAAGACCAATATTTCATTCTTGGGGGCAAACAAAGTTTTTTTTCTGAATAACGCATTCACTGCTACTACATAAGAATAGCTTGATGGATCACGCCAATGGCCCATCTAGTCCAGCATTCTGTTCTCACAGTGGCTGACCATATGCCTGTGGGAAACGAGCAAGCAAAAGTCTAGCACAAGAGCACTCTCCCCTTTCATAGTTTCCAGAAACAGGTAGAGTACTGTGGAGTGGGTCGCTTGCAACTAGGGGGACAAGGCCTTTTCTGTTGTGACATTTGCTTTGTCAAACTATCTGCTCTGTGATATGCTCAGTTGCTTTCTTATTTTGTGGTGAGGGACTATGTATATGGATATGAAATATTTATTTCTTACTGATAATGCTGTCATTGATATTGATCTAGCATCTTCTTTAAAAAAGGAATCTTGATCTTTGTTGGTATATTTTTTTAAAAAAAAATGTTAATAACAGAAGATATTGGGTTGGATTCAGAGTAAGTTATTAAACTCAATTTCCACTGAAATCAATGGAACTTAAGTCACGACCAACTTGTCCAATGTATTTCAATGGGGCCTAAATTAAATGAGCTGGCATACTTATATACACCATAACATACATGACATACACCATAGTTTAATGGTGAATTTTGGACACAATGGAGAGGTAAAAGATTTGGATTATCATAAAAGATGCAGGAGGAAATGATTAACAATAGGACCTACAAAGGGGAGGAGGGAAATCCAGGCGATTCTTTGGAATCTTGCTTTTATGTTATGTTAGATATGTGACTGTAAAAATTTAATCTTAAAAACTCTTTCTCTCTGTGCGTATGTGTGTAATGAGCTTATTATGGATCCAACCTATTGTTTTTATTATTTTGGTGCGTTTTTTATATGGCATTTCTAGAAGTCATTTTTTAAGAACACTATTTTTTAAGAGCACCAGTTCAACATAATTTCTTAGGATCAACTGACAGCCATAGAATAGTGAGCTGCTAAATGGTGCTCTAATTGGTTAGCATATTGGACTTTGGTTGGGGAGATCTGGATTAATATCCCTGATCAGGCATGAAATTCACTGGGATACTTTTGTCCAGTCCCTGTGTAAGTCTAGCCCACCTAACAAAGAAATCAGATGCAACACCAGACCTGTCCTCCAACCCCTAACTCCCCCCCCACACACACACACATACATACACACTGCCGGTAAACTTACAACATTGATAAACAGCACTCAGTCAGATGATGTCAATCCTTCTGCTGTGATAAAGTCCAGAATTGTGACCCCTTTGGATTTCCCTCCACTACATAGTCAGAGATGCTAGGTGCTACTAATGCCAACCCTGGGACCTCCCTTTCTTCCCGCTGCCTGTCGCCACCACTCAAAGCAGAGTAGCACAAGTACAGTTGGAGAGGAGGGCACTAGCTCTGCCACAGCAGGGCAATAGCTCACAGGTAGGGCATTTGCTTTACATGCAAAAGAGCTCAGCTTCAGATTCAGTCCCTGGAATCTGCAGTTAAAAGCTGGGCAAAGAGACCATGGAGGACCACTGCCAGCCAATTTCAACAATACTGATGAACTAACAACCTGACTTGGTATAAGGCAGCTTCCTGCATTACCAGGCTTGACCCCATGCATTGGCTGGCTTTTGCTACTTTAACTATCATATAAATTTCAGCCAAGAAAGGGGGCAGCTGAGTGTAATGTATTGAAGTGGGGAAAAGTCAGCTACTGTTAATCAAGATTGAATTTGGACGGATGAGCGATTAGTTGTCTGAGTCCCTGCTGGAATCTTGGCATACCGCTCATTTGTCTGGCATTCCTTTGCAATTTCACTCGTCAAAATAATGGGCTTTTAAACAATAGGATAACAGTGAAATGTTTCTTTAACATGGCGGAGTTGCCACTAAATCAGCTTATCCTTCCTCTCTTTTTTCCTTTCCTGACTATCCCCAGTATTCCCAGAGTTAACATTAATTTACATGCCATGTCCAAATGTACTTCATATTTCAACTAGATTAGAGCTCAGTTCCTTTGAAGTAGTCATAATGTTTGACAAGACTCTCTTGCGCTCCCTTTTTTCTCTCTCAGATGAATATAGTGCCCATGGAAGATGCAGGGTTCTCTCATCCTTTCTTCTTATTTTGTGGCGCTTTCTTACAATGCTGGACAGAAACTGGAGCTTTCTCTGTGCAAACTGTTACGTTGTGGGTGATCATATCAGACAACACAGCGATTCTTCAAACAGCTCTTGTTTATTCAGAGGCCAGAACAGAACTGAACTGAAGGGCTCAGTCAGCCTGCTTATATAGAGCTCCAGTACAATGTTACTGTAGCAACTTTCCAAAACTATCCAATCACTGAATGTCACTTTCGATCCTTCATTTGCATAACTATCTACAGTATCCCCCTGCTGGCCCAGGGTGAGAACTTCAGTACATAACACCAACTTTCCAAAGTGGCAGAAGGGAACATGCTCCCAACAGCCTGTCCCAAAGTAAAAGAGCTTTTACATGGCTTCATTCTGGGACCACATTCCTGAAACAAACAATACTGTCTAACCACACAAGATTCTTGTACTGTGATAATGTGGGTCAACCCTGAAGAACACCGCTGTACAAGTGTTAAATAGCAGTATGCAGTTATTATGTTTCCTATCCTGCCCTTACTCCAAGGAGCTCACAACAAATACTAGAAAGAAGGAATGGCTGAAAGAGAAAGATAGGTTTACCCAAGCCACTCTGTGAGCTTCATGGCTAAGTGGGGATTTTAACCCAAATCTTATCAGATCTAGCCTAATTACTACAATACATTGGTTCGCATCATGCTGCACTTATGTGCAAAGGGAATGGAGGACCAAAAGCACAATACAGACTTGGGGAAGAGGGTGTTCATTTGTACCAGGTAACGTAGGGGTCAAGGGAAACTGGTGGTTACAGCACCATGGATAGCTCCAAGGGAACAACTTGCTTTGACAAAACCAGGAGGTGAGCTGAGGTCTCATAAATCCCTCCCCCAAAGTCCACCTTTCCCAAGCTCCATCCCCTTGGCCTAAAGACTATGGCCATCCCTGTGTTCTGAAGGTAAGCCCTTCTTTGTCTCTCTGTGGTCTTCCACCTGGCACGCTCCCTGCACCATTGGGCAGGTGTGGTAGCATGGGAAGCACTTGATTCCTTGAGGCTCAGGGGAAAACATCCATAAGAGTCTCAGCTCAGGCCCTGCAGGATCTGGTCCACCACTATCAGGTTCTATGGGCACAAAACCAGCAGCCTTAAAAGCTCTGTTGGCTTTTAAACAGAAGCATTAACAATTGGTTCAAATCCCCAGCTGTCGGCGCAGCAGCCCTGGATTCATCTGGATCCTCTTTTGGCACTCAAGGCTATGACTAGGTCCCAGTGGGTGCCAGCAACTGTGCCTATTGCTTTATGCAGTTCATTGTCTGGTGTCTGATTCATTTCAGTGGTCCTTTGGAAGGGCAATTTCTTGTTTCACCATTTGGTTGTGTTTTACTAGGGCCGCTGTGTAACCAAACAATGACTCTTGGTTCAAATGCATTTCAGCAGCTATTTGGAAATCCAGTAGTCAATGGTCATTCTTTTGACTACTTCCTCCTAGCAGGGAGGAAACTACACATTGTTTTCCATCATTCCTTCTCAAACACACCACCTTCCCATTTTCTCACCCCTCTTTGTTGTTCTGACTCAAGTCAGATTAGAAGAGAGCATTTAGGGCAGGGGATATCGCATCAGTAAAGTTGTCTCTGTGTGTGTGTTTGTGGGGGTGGGTATGGAATCAAACTTTTTAGAAGTTCATATTTTTATTATGCTTTTTTGCAAGGCCAAAATAATCAAACAGGCTAACTAATGCGATTGCTTGGTTAAAAAGAGAAAGTATACCACTGCCTCTCTGTCAAGAGAGAATGAAGGTAAGACGGGAGGGAGCGTATGTGGTGGAAGTTACTTTATCACACATGCATTTTCAAAGGAGAGAAGAGACATTAGCAGCTAACAGAGGCACGTTGTCAACTGCAAACATAAATATTTCAGATTTTCAGGTACTGTGGGAATGTCATTAATGTTAAAAAAAAACAAAAACCATACACACACACTGACAACGAGGGGCCCTGGAGTCAGCAATGACCTTGGGAGGCACTTCAAGAGATGGCAGCAGAAGTTCTGACAACAGGCACTGTAATAATAATAAACTCATTTGAAAGGCGTGTAAGTAAGTAGAGAACTGGGACAAAGCAAGTGTAGTGTGGTGTTTGCATCTGAACGCAAAGAAGCAAACTGACACTTCACAGAGTTCCATGTTTTTGTTGTTGCAGGTTAAATAAATTAAGAGCTGTGTCATGCCCTTTATCCATAGCTGCAAGAGGGCGAACACTACATTGAGCCCCACAGCCTGAGACAGAGGAGCAAAGACAGGTTGTACAGGGAACAATTAGATACTTAGATTCAGGGTGGAGAGAGATTAAATTACCTGCCCACAGGGGTAGAATGCCTAGATCCAGAGGAATGTTTTATTAAGGAGAGATGCATCATAGAATATCTTTCCCAGAAGGAACTATGCATTTCAGTGTGGGTTATGTATGAACAGAGAAACAATAGCTGGGCTATTCCCAAAGAAACACAACATTGTTTTCTAGATCCTAGTGCTTTCCGGTTCCTCATCCTCTGGTAGATGCAAATGTACAGATGCTGCCCAAATGTGGGAGGACCTGGCGTTTAATTACATCTGCATCTCAAAATGGATTTTGGACCACCTCCAGCTCACATCTCCAGACCACCAAGAGGCTGTCCTCCAGTATGCTGGTGGCCTTTGATATTCTTTCAAAGGTCCATTTCTGCATAATGAACTCTCAGGTGGGGTGCCAACATTCTTCACATGAAATAAAAGCAAAAACCAAAATGTCCTTTAGACCACAACATCGATCAGTGGTAGAACATATGCTTTGTGAACAGAAGGTCCACAGCATCTCCACGTAGGGATGGAATATTCCCTGTCAGAAACCCTAGAGAGCAGCTGACAGACAGTGTAGGCAATACTAAACTGTATGAACCAATGGTCTGACTCAGTATAAAGCAATTTATTGTAGATTTGTTGCTAAAGTCTAGGATATGGCATGTATAGTGAAGTTAACAAATTTGGCTAAAGTGAGAGAGGGCAGACAGAATTTTTGTGATTATGATAGAAAAATGGATTTAATTTTATATTGGAATAACAAAGTGCAGGACTAAATGGACTCATTTTCTTTGCTGCAGAAAGTCTTCAGAGTAAGGTTTGTAGTAAAACAGGGAAGAAGATGATATGATTCTCCTTTTATGATTTATAGGATATATAAATAGTTAATGTGTGATTATTTATTAGAAACATCAAAATTGTATTTCAAATAATATTTTTTAGAAATTGTACAGTATTAAATGTGCATCATTGTCTTAAGCACCTCTATATAGTCTTACTAAGAACAATAAATAAAAAATTGTAAAGGCAATTTCTTGTGTTCCTAAGATAAATTGTCTCTCTGAACTACCAATATAATTTCCTTACACCTTTATGATTGCAGATAACTGGTCTATAGGTTTGTGTGCAAAACATCATCATTCCTTATACTGGAAATGCAAATGATTGGGGCATAAATAGGTCTGTTTCCCAAAATAGCCCTTGTTCTCATCACAGCCTCCTGTCTTGTAATGCAGTTACAGATTTTGAGTGAAAGAAGAACCAGCAGAAAATTATAAGTGTTTAGGACTTATTAAACCAAGAATTTCCTGGCTCACAGGTCACCTTTTTTCACAGCTATGGTTCATCAAGCTTTGAGTTGGTGAGTTTTCCATTAATCCTAACTGCAGCATGCAGAAACATTTTAATCCATAGGAGGTCAGATCTCCTGTAGTAGCTTCTCAGCTCTTAGATGGCAAGATGCCCAGAAAAACAGAACAATGGATTGTTTACTGTTTATCTGGATGCTTTATTGTTGTTATTCTCATTTAGAAAGCTGCTTCAGGGGCTGTGTGGATGCCTAAGAATGACACATCTAAGTATTTTGATAGATAAGTAAAGTAGACAGCGTGCCCTCCTGGGGCAAGGAAATGATGACCCACTGGGTCATTTACAGTAAATAGCTACATTTTAAGAGAACTATCCACTGAATGAAAAATTGTTTGTGTGTTAGGCCAACCTAGCAAAAAGGGGAATCAGCTTCCCCCCTCACTTCTAAGTTCCAACAAGTAACCTGCAAAAAGCAACAGTGTCACCTGTTTGCTTTCAGTAGGGAATAGGTTTAAGAATTCCATCTTAAATGAAAGCCAGGTTCTTTATCATACAGAGTTTCATTGCCTTAGTTCAGATGTAACAACAAACCGTGGTTTCCTTTACATGAATGAGTTGCAGTGAGACTTGGGCTCACACCCCTCTTCTCTTTTACATATAAAGAGGAAGAGTTCAGAAGCTTTCTTTCAGCCTTTAAACACGCCACAACCCCATCATGTGGTGTCCAAATTTAGGGAACGGTGGTTTGTTTAAATTATGGTGTGATAATCAGCCATTATCTGTAACTACAGCTTATACTGGACTAACTATCACTGATCAGTAGCCCATAGTTCCACAGCAGCAGACAGCGTGGGGAGTGAGAAGCACTTACCTGACCTTTGGTCCATCCCATCAGTGCTGCTTCCCAGGTGATAGAGGGGAAGGGAAGGTCAGTGCAGGGTCCACGCACAGGCAGAGCCAATCCACTGGTGTGTTTGCACCGCAGCAACCTTCCTGCTACCTCAACCTTCCCCCTCTCCTCCCAATAAACAGCAGCAATGTAACCCTTTGGAGATCAGATGAGCACTGCTGCCATGCTACCTGGTACTTCAGTTCCCAAAATTCTGAAGTAATGGGAAACTATACTTTATTTTTGCAATTAGAAACAAAAGCACCCAGTCTGCTACTTCTGGCTGCAAAAGGGGTGGAGAGGAAGCAAGAGGCAACCCATTCACTTTTACATCTCAGCTGGGCCAACTTTGCCATCTTTAGTAAACACCATTTGTTATAAAAGCAGTTGATGTTCTGCTATCCTCTCCTTAATGCTCGATTAAGTTTATGTAGTAAATTGCCATCCCTGATGTCTAAGCCTGAATGCTCTGATATACATACATCATGCAGGGTCCCCCCCCCCCCCATTATTACTAAGAGACTACTTATGTAAGGATTCATATGAAGTACTGGGGAATTTAAATCCTCATTTTCTTTCCTTCTTGTTACAAAAATAACCATCACAATAACCATCTTTGCAAATTTAGCAACCATTAAAACATATTTCGCCCATGAACTTATTTTACAACTAAAAGTGACATGTGCAGCTGTCCATCAATCATATCAACACACTATATGTATCCGAACTGTATACTAATGAGAGCCCAATGCACATATGAAGTTTATACACATAGCTAAATCCAGTTAGATGAAACAGTAAATGAAAGAATAAAACACTATATTATGTTCTTTATGCATATATGTGTCTATGTGTGTGTATTTTTATTTTATTTTATAGGCATGCAGATAGATTTTGACATTTATGGTAATTTTTAGAGCGCAAAAATCTGAAACAAAAGCAATACAACCCCGCAAAGGATCCAGGAAGAAAGAAAACTAAGTGTGAGAGAAGAAATAATTGTAAAAATGTAAGTCAGATGTCTGAACGTAAGAAAGTGTGCATAAAATTTAGCTGGACTGGTACTATCTGAATGTAGGTGTGTGGGTACACTTCTTTATTACAGTTATATTCCGCCTTTCTTCCACGGAGCAGACGGCAGAATATATGATTCACCTTCCTCCCAATTTATCATCACAACAACCTTGTGCAGTAGGCTACGCTGAGAAGGAGAGAAGGATTGGACCAAAGTGAGTTTCATGGCTCAGTGGGGATTTAAACCTGAATCTCCCCAGTTCTAATCATCTCCACATTTTCTCTCACTTGAGAAGAAATGTGTATATATACTGCATCTCCTTGGTAATAAAAAGGTAGGGAAAGGTAAAGGTACCCCTGCCTGTACGGGCCAGTCTTGACAGACTCTAGGGTAGTGCGCTCATCTCACTCTAGAGGCCGGGAGCCAGCGCTGTCCACTGACACTTCTGGGTCACGTGGCCAGCGTGACAAGCTGCATCTGGCGAGCCAGCACAGCACACAGAACGCCGTTTACCTTCCCGCTAGTAAGCGGTCCCTATTTATCTACTTGCACCCGGGGGTGCTTTCGAACTGCTAGGTTGGCAGGTGCTGGGACCGAGCGACGGGAGTGCACCCCACCGCGGGGATTCGAACCGCCGACCTTTCAATTGGCAAGTCCTAGGTGCTGAGGCTTTTACCCACAGTGCCACCCGCGTCCCTCCTTGGTAATAATTATATAAATATATACAGTCGTTTGTTGATTTTCGAACAGAATGTGTTCCGGAAGTCCGTTTGACTTCCGAAACGTTCAGAAACAAAGGCACAGCTTCCGATTGTGCAGGCATGCTGGAAACAATAGCGCATGGGTAGGCAAACTAAGGGCCGGATCCAGCCAAATCGCCTTCTAAATCCAGCCCACAGACGGTCTGGGAATCAGTGTGTTTTTAGATGAGTAGGAAGTGTCCTTTTATTTAAAATGCATCTCTGGGTTATTTGGGTCTGCCTGGTGTTTTTACATGAGTAGAATGTTTATTCTCTGGGTTATTTGTAAGGCATAGGAATTCGTTCATTCCCCCCCCCCAAAAAAAATAGTCTGCCCCCCCAAGGTCTGAGGGACAGTGGACCAGCCCCCTGCTGAAAAAGTTTGCTGACCCTTACAATAGCAGAAGCCGCATCAGACGTTTGGCTTCCAAAACAAGGTTCGAAAACAGGAACACTCACTTCCGGGTTTCAATTGTTCAGGAGCCAAAATGTACAAGTACCAAGGCATTCGACAACCAAGGTACCACTGTATATGATATGACATGACATTCTTTGGGTGTTTCCCCACTCTTCAGAAGCAGCACCCACTCAACTGGGGAAACTTTATACTGATTTCTTTTCTGTCACACTGAGAAAGAACTCATTGCATACTTCATGTGCACATCATATGTTACCTGTGATCTGCTGCCCTAAACCCTTCTCTCATTTCTTACGTAACTCTAGTTTGGATCTTACTTGTTTTTGTACACCAAGAAGCAATTTGTACAGATTTGACAGCATACCCTTTGATTTTTCGTCTTTTTAAAAAACATTCCCATTGTTCTTCTGGTCTAGATTTCATCAACAATTTAACATATAACTTACGATGGGCAAATGCCAGAAGAACTTTGAGTGATTGCTAACACAATGAGTAACTATCTGTTAGAATGACAATAGCACTCATTGTTTATAAAAGTCCTAAATTTGCTAAGTGAATTCCATGCCCCTCCCTTCATAAATCATCTAACATACTACCCAGATCTTTATTCACTGATATTGGTTCTAAAGGTGAGAGGTCAGATCTTCTCTCCAGTTTATTCCATATGGTTAAGACTTCTGCTATAAAAACATTCTAATGGCCTTTAACCGTTCTTTATTTTCCACCCAAAGAAAGGTAAAAAGATAAATAACCATCTCCTGTTCCAGTGGCCACAATCATTTGGTCTCTTCTGAGTTTGCAAGCCAGTGGAACATAGTGTTTAATGATGTTGTTTTCAACTATGTCTGTATATGTGGATTTACTAGTTCTCCATCAGAGAAAGCTTTCATCACCATAGATAGTATTACTTGGCAATAAGCCCCATTGCCACAGTGGGGTTTATTTACAAGTCTTTACAAGAGAACGTGCACTGTTATTTTTCATTTCCAACCCCACCACCCAGATGAATCAGTTACGTAGGCTTTGGTATTCAGTCAGTGCTCTTTCAGGATCCATATAGGAAAACATTAAAAAATAATAATCAGTCAAATTATTATTTCGTTATGCTCTTCTTCCAAACCTTGAACATTATGAATTTTCCATGCATTTAATTGTAGTCTTCACCAAATGTATTAAGGATGACTTACTTGGGGCAGAAAAGACTGCTAAAGAGTCTAATTCATGCCATGAACAGCAAAATACTTTAATACTTTTATGTGTGCTAATTCTGGGGACGGTAGGGAGAAATAGTTCCCAGAAGACCCTTGTTCCCCAGATGCTCCAAGCATTTGAAAGAATATTAACGCCTTCCCTGATGAAATTCAGGAAGAAGCCTCCTAGTTGTCCCCTCCATCAATGAAAGTTGGCCAAGAAGGCCACATTAATGATATGAATGCAGCAACATGAGTCTGGGAAACTCTGAAATAGTAGCATCATCACAAATTTGGATCTCATCATGGCCTCCTACAGTCCTGTGGGTTGGCCTGAATCTGATCATTTCAAATCAGAGGGATCTGAAATGAGTCCACTTTTTGCCAAGCGGGGTGTAGGAATCCCCCATCCCCAAACACAATGTCACCTCTACTTCTACCACATTTTTAAAACCATAGCTCAGTGGTTCTCAAACTTTGGGCCAATTCAGTGTTTGTTCGCACAACACTGGATTTTGTATTGATAAGAAATAGATTGAGGGAAAACAACTAGGATTGTCCTCGGTATCACTTGATGCTCTTGGCTCTCATTTTAAAAAAAGCTATCTATACATATTCAGCGGGGGGGGGGGATGCCACACTATAATAAACACAGAAATGTTTAAATATTTATTTGATTGTCCTTGAATCTTCCTGCCACGCTTGCCATCCTCTCCTGCCACACCTTTTGAGAACCACTGCTATAGCTCATCTCTCCAGGAAGAGTTTCCTTTGCTGAAAGGTAACACAGTGCATTGCAACCAGTCCTGGTATTCTCACCCATGGGGAGCTGAGCTTCCCTCCTGTGGTTGGGTAACAGCTAGAATGGGAAATCCCTACCAAATTCCTGCTCTCACAATCCTGTCTCAGAAATCTGTATTAACACCAGCTGGGGCCTCCAGGGGAGTGGTAGCAGCAAAGGGTTTCATCAATCAGGACTTCGAACAACTGGGAGAAATGGAGTCTCCTGGAATCCCGAAGATCAATTCCATTTCTTTCTGACAGCCACATCACGGCTGACCCCCGTGGAGCTTGTTTACACGGGCTTTCTGCCAACTGGAAGAGAATTTCATTGCCAAGGAATTAAGTGCAAAGGAAGATTCTGGAAGATTATGCTGATTATTCACATATCTATTAAGTTCATATGGAACTCTGCGTCTTTTTCCGTGCAGCGGGAATAGGAAGCATTCAATGAAGAAAATTTAATAAAAACAAACGTTCTGATAGGATTACCACATCAAACGTGTTCTACATGATCCCACTTCTCTTTAAAATTAGAAAACATATCTTTGCTTGATGCATCCTGTAGGGCAGTCAGCCAACTCTTGCTATTCTACCATTTCTTGCTTCATAAAGAATTTCATTTAAACTATGGACCTTGTGATAGGTAATTATATGCAGGAAGCGAAACACATATGAATTTCATATTTATGGTTTCCACTGAGGTCACCATTTAAATTCCAGGGGAAAAAACTGCCTTTAGAAATACCAGTTAGTTTGTCGTTTTTATTTTAATTGCATTTCCTCCCCTCTGGTACAACCTGATCAGCAAAAATCAGAACACATGTTTTATGTAATATATTCTGAATCTTACAATAAACCCTGAGAATATAGCATCAGGCTCAAAGTGCTGGTATCTTAGAAAGGCGTAGGTGAACATCCTTCAGATCAGAAAAAAATGAAAAGGTGAAACATTATTTTTTAAAGTCCACACTCCTTGATCTGAATTTACATGCCCCAAAATCAAACACGGGGTTATAGCAGTTAGAAGCAAATGAAAATATTTTGTGCCATTGCATGTTGTTGTTTTTTAAAAAGCTAATAGTTGCTCATGTTTGCAGTGCCACACATGAAGCTGTGTCATCGAGTCTCAAACACTGAAGTCAAGGGCAGCTTCAGACATTATGAAGAGGTGAAGGAGTGAGGATGCATAAGCTCCTAGGTGCTTCCTGTTTCCTATGTAATATGCCCAAAGCAGGAAATCACACATCTCCCCATGGCAAGATACATGAGTTCTGGGCACATCTGGAACTCATGTATCTCTCTGCTGGAAAGTTTTGTGATTTCCTCCTTTGAATGATACACATGAAGTGCAAAAGAAAAGGGGGAAAAGGAAATGTGGATCATTGAAGCCTCTATTTCTATGTAACATCTGAAGTTGCCGAAACATTGCATCACAGTTCTTGTGGTCATTTTGTTATGAACACAAGAGTTCCCTTTTAGAAACAAGCAAATAGTCCTGTAGTTCAATGACATAGGCTGGGCACATACCCTCCAAGTGTCCCAATATTCCAGGGATATCCCTGGAATTACAAAAGCCATCCTAGCTTCTGATTTGATCCCAGAATGTCCCTATTTCCTCCACCAGTACTGCTGCCACCAACCTAACGTGCACACTCCAAAACAATGCAAGAACCAAAACACAGCCACCCAATGAAATTTGCGCTGAATTTTGCATTTATCCAACCAAGCAACATGTACAAAAATTCGTATATTGGTGAAAATAACATTGAAAAATGCACTGTTTTAGCGGTAAATGCTTTGCAAAAATGCATCAGGGAAAACTGCTGTATATTTATCCTAAATGAAGGTGCATTTTCATGAGGACTCCTCCCTCCCCCCCAAGTTTGCTAACTGATATGGAAATGCAAAAAACTGAATATAAAAGTGGGGGGAAATGAGAAACAGAGAGAAATAAAAAATGATAAATTCTTCCATCCCTAGATGTCTATTTTCCCCTTCAGCAAGGCTTGAAAGTGCTTAACTTTGGCCCTAGTTTGTAATATTTAGAAGTGAAGTCTTGCAAAAAAAAATCAAATGGAGGAGGAGGAGGAGGAGGAATACGTTGAAATTGTAACTTTAAGCACAAAACACCAACATTCCTCTTCTTGGGATCATTGCCAGCACTTTACTCTCATTGCACCAAATGATTTTGTGTATGTTTCTTGGTTCCTTTATTGTCAGTTAATTTACAAAGCATCTGCAAATGAAGACTAAGGATGTAAACTATATTAAGCTGAAGCTTCTCATTTCTCTGGAATCTATAAGATAAATTTAAAATGAGATTAGGATCACATCTTTAGGCATTTGGTTCATGTGCTTTACAGTTCTTATGTATTTATCAGCTTCTCATTGAAGAAGTCCCTGGTGTATTTTTTAATCTCATTTCAGTTCATATTCTTTCAATTTTCAGTTGATATGAAAGATAGATACTTAAATATGATTTGCAGTTGAATTTAAAGAAGCTGTGTTTTCTTTAGGCAGACTAAACTTATGTAAATAAACTATTTTATCCCAAAACAAGAAGCAGAATAATTTTGGTGAGGGAAACCTTTGCTGACACCTGGATGGCAGCATAAAGTTGGGAACCAAAACAAAAAATGTTAACATAATTGGCATCTAAAAACAAACCATCATTTCCAAATGCCACATGGTTAGTGTAGGTTTCGTGCTGGTTACACTACACCCTAAACATTGCCTTGTGTTCTGAAATGAGAAGAGTTTAGAAAGAGAAATGTACACCATAATGTGGAACTGTCTACAGATACAATCAAGGGGGAAAATGTTATAATTTAATGCAGAATCAGGGTTGAGGCTTACAAAACCATAGCCATATTAAATGCTGCCTTCTGTTCTGAAGGCACCATGTACACTAAATGATTCAAGGTGGGGTCTGAATGAACAGAGGTTGCATTGATTTCCTATCAGGCAAGTAGCCTTGATCTTCCTAGGGTAGTCAATGAGGTACCCTTCAAATATGGTGGGCTACAGCTCTCTTAAACCCTGACCACTAAGCCATGCTGTCTGGGAGCTGGTGGGAGTGTAGGGCATCCCCTCCCACAAGGTTTTATATATACAGTGGTACCTTGGTTCCCACACTTAATCCGTTCCAGATGTCCATTCCAAAACCAAAGCACTTTCCCATAGAAAGTAATGCAAAATGGATTAATCCATTCCAGACTTTTAAAAACATGGATTTTACTAACGAGACCATTGATCCATAAAATGAAAGCAATAATCAATGTACTGTACTATAGAATAAATAAGAAGGTTTTGTAGATTATTAAAAATTAAAATAATTTTTTTCCTTACCTGCACTGATAGTCATTGTTTGGATGGGAGGGGGGCTTTTATCCATTTCCACAATCACACCAATCAATCAATCAATCAATCAATCAGTAGCTGAACTGGGTTCCACACGGTCACAAAAACAAATTAACCGAAAAAGCCTCAAAAACAAAAACACAAAATAAACGGCAAAAACAAAAGCATCAGACTTAATCCATTGCAGAAGTCCGTTTGACTTCCGAAATGTTAAAAAACCAAGCCACAGCTTCTGATTGGTGCAGGTGCCCCAGAAACAATAGCCAACAGCCACATTGGATGTTCGGCTTCCGAAGAATGTTCAAAAACCAGAATACTTACTTCTAGGTTTTCGGTGTTTGGAGACCAAGGTGTTTGAGAACCAAGGTACCATGGTATATAAATAAACGTCCATATATTAACTCTTCTAGTCTAGTAATGCCAGTCAAATTATGCAAGTGTGATAGCCTTAAGCCCTTGTGAAAGTGCAGATACACAGAATGTGACTTGCAATCCGAATGCAGCAAGGGGCCCAGACACAAATTTTGTATTCTTGAAAGTCTTTACAATCTAACTAACCAAACAAACATAAAAACCCAGGTCTGAGTCAAGTGCACTTGTAAGGCACATTTGACGTAGACACAAAACTAAACCTTTCATGTTATTTGCCCAGTCCTGTGGAATGCTCTTCCAGTAGATACTCAGCAGACATCTGTTTAAACCTTTTATGGGTGCATTGCAAAACTGGGTGCAGTACCAGATGTTCCTGCGGAGTGCTGTGGATCTGCACTCTCAGCAGATTCCATCAATAATCAAAAAATTATATTGATTATTGGTTTACTCTACAACTATTCCACAATACCGGATGGCTTTGCACCAGTTTACACCTCCCCCCCCCCTTTGACGTTCAGCTCTAAACAACTCTATAATGTGTGCTGTTTTATTATCTTTTAATATTTCATTAAAGGTGGTTAAAGAAGACAAATCAGTGATGATGAGTCCTGCCAGAGGAAAGCCTTTGTACTAGTTGCGGTACCTCTGACAAGTCTGTGCATACAGGAAGCTTGCCTTTGATGCGCAGAGTCTGTACAGCAGCAGCCATATTAATGTGCCTTCCACAACGGTTGCTGCACTCTGCTACTGCTGCATGTCCCCCTTACCACTGGCACAGTAGGACAGGCTATTTCCATTGCCTGCAATATTACATTTCACATTTCTCCTTGAGGCACAATTGCAAGCTACCAAGTGGTGCTAAAGCAAAATATATTAAAAATGTCATGAAGCTTTGTGCTGGGTCTATGATCCTCTCGCCGAGTCTCCTAGGATGTGGTGCCAGCACAGTAGCTAATAAAATCAGACGGTAAAAACTTTTTATAATCATCTGGACCCTTCCATCGCTGGTTATGTGAATCTTCTTAAAAATAAAAAGAGGGGGGAGAAATCCTTCATCGCTCAACATGTCCTACATATGTCGCTTTAAAACAACCAAGTGTTATTGTTCAGTACAATTTTTCAGTTGTTACTAAACAGAGAATGTTGCAGAAGGGTGGGTTATGAAGCACTGCTAGTTTTGAGCATTGATTTAATGGTTGCAGTTGACCAGCATCTAGATTGTGGTTTTACATTCTCCAGAATTTGAACTCAGACCATTTCTTTTTGTGCTCTTGGAGCAGGAAGTTTTGCTTATTATCTTTCTAATAAGCTAGTGGATTTCTTGAAAAGAAGAAGAAAAGAATTCCAGTCAGCTTGATTTGGAAGAGGTGCCCGATTTAAAATATTAAAGACTCGGCAGAATTAAAAGCTACAAAACAACAATATCATTGAATTCAATAGAATCTGGAGAGCATTTTGATATATAATTTATATAAGTAAATTATTTAGTATTTATGCAAATTAGCCCATTATGAAGAGCCCCTGTGTTGTGAATGGCACTTCAACCCATGTACCCATCAACTGCTAATAAAATAAATATTGAAATAAAATATGTTTTTAGTTCAGACTTATGTATGTAGATGGCATCAAGCGGTAGAAGAGTGTATTGGAGCACAAAGCTTTGTTTTTTACCGAGGGTTTTTTTTTCCGGAGGATGTAATGAGTAGAGCTTGTTTCAAGAGAATTCTGGCTTGAATTTTCTATATTGCATATAATATCAAGTTACAGTCTGCCAAACAGCACTCCCGTATCACCTCTGCTCATTCCGGTGGGAGTTACACATTAACAGTGGATAGAGCACAATGCCAGACAATTGCTTATTGCAACAGATGCTGTACATACATCATAAGCAATTGTTCTTTTTCTCAAAGAGAAAGAGGAAGTAGCCTCATTTTGCTAGTGTGGAAGGAATGCGTTGTCAAGAATCTAATCTGAAGCTGGACTTGAACACAAGCCCTTGATTTCCCAGAATGCACCTGGCCTATAAATCAACAGGAGTCACCCATGTTGAGTGGAATAAGATGCAGAAGAAAGATAGCTCAATGGAGGGCACATGTTTTACATGGGAAAATCCCCAATTCAGTCACTGGCATATCTGAATATAGCTAGGAAAGACTCCTGTCTGAAACTCCGAAAGCTGCTGTCAGTCAGTGCAGGTAATACTGGGTTGGATAAACCAATAATTTGATACAACATAAGGCAGCTTTCCAAGTTGCCTCTCATGTTCCTGTCTAAACTTCTGATTGTTGTTGTTTAGTCATTTAGTCGTGTCCAATTCTTCATGACCCCATGGACCAGAGCACACCAGGCACTCCTGTCTTCCACTGCCTCCCGCAGTTTGGTCAAACTCATGCTGGTAGCTTCAAGAACACTGTCCAACCATCTTGTCCTCTGTCGTCCCCTTCTCCTTGTGCCCTCAATCTTTCCCAGCATCAGGGTCTTTTCCAGGGAGTCTTCTCTTCTCGTGAGGTGGCCAAAGTATTGGAGCCTCAGCTTCATGATCTGTCCTTCCGGTGAGCACTCGGGGCTGATTTCCTTAAGAATGGATAGGTTTGATCTTCTTGCAGTCCATGGGACTCTCAAGAGTCTCCTCCAGCACCATAATTCAAAAGCACGACTTCTGATTAGTCACAGGCAAACACATAACAGACTCCAAGTTTGTCACTTCTCTAGCTTGCACTGCTCTTCCCTGTGCCAACCATCAGGAACTTTTCTGAAAACAGACTTGAAAGCTGGTAAGCCTAGCTGTAGGGTGAATCTACACTAACTTTTTCAGGGACAAGATTCCAACTCTGGATTGATGTCCTGTTAACAATAATGGAAGTCATAGAATCATAGAACTGTAGAGTTGGAAGGGATCCCAAGGGTCATGTAGTCTTGCAATGCAGGAATCACAGCTAAAGCATCTACAACAAATGGACATCCAAGTTCTGCTTTAAGACCTTCCACGAAGGAGAGTCTGCCACCTCCAGAAGAGACCGTTCCACTGTTGAACAGCTCTTACTGTCAGAAAGTTCTTACTGATGAATCTCCTTTCTTGTTGCTTGAAGCCATTGACTCAAGTCCTACCTCCCAGAGCAGGAAAAAACAAACTTGCTCCCTCTTCCATGTGACAGCCCTTGAGATATTTGAAAACCAGTGCAAGCTTGTTCTTAACTTGCAGACAGAGAGTTGTACAATCAGATGTTTCTTGGTAGAACATCATGTAGTAAGCATCTTTCATATAGATGCCATCATTATTATTTCTTATTCTAGATAGATACATTTATTATTATAAGATAAAGAAATAAATACACAAGGCCACAAAATGGTGGTCTCCACCATGGGACAGAAGACTTGGGACATGAAAGATTCCATATGTCGATAGGAAGATTCCATTTGGGAGACAGGTGCTTAATCAGTTGAAACCGAATCATAAAAGCAGGGATGAAGGAGAACACGTTTTTGCCTGGAGATGGAATTTGAGAGCTGGGGTGGATGAGCTAACTGTTTGCATAAATTGCACAGTGCTGGCGCTTTTGGAGCGGACACTCCTGCTAACGCCAAGTCTCGCTGGGTAGTATAATGAAAAGGAAATAAATCTTTACAAGAGGACAGAAGTACAGAATGAAGATGGGCTAAAACTGTATTGATGATCAAATGCTATCATCGAATCGCTAGCAGAAAGGATTGCCCTTTGTCACATGCCTAAGGCACTGTTCTAAATGAACAGTAGATAGGAGAGGGGAATTCTGTAGAGAGTGTAAATTATATTCTCTTGATAATATTTTATCCTTCCTTTTGGCTGTAGAATACCCAAACAGTATACATGAGAGGAAAGGAAGACAGTTACGTGGATGGAAGTATAGCTTTATTTCTTGTTGCTGAAATACAGATTCTCTGCTGCCATGTCCAGACTTTTATAAACTATCACCTGGATCCAAGTAATTACAGAAATCTGGACTTGTAGTTTTCAAACAATAGCAGGTGCAAGTGTACACACACAAACAAACACATCAGAGTTCCATGAAAAAACTTGCTTGTGAAACTCAAGGACAATGATGTGTCCTTGAGTTTTATCCTGTGAGCCACCCTGAGACCTGCAGGTATAGGGTGGTATACAAATTTAATAAATAATATCCCAACAACTACAATCCCAACAACTACAATCTACAATCTGTCTGGAGCTGAAAAGACGCCTTCTGCTGTAGTAGCAGGAGACATAAGAGTGCTCTGCTGGAAAACTTGTAGAGTTACTACTAGTCACAGTAGACAGTTCTGGGATAGGTGGACCGGTAATTTGAACTGGTAAAAGGCATGTTCCTGTGTTTCCTTAAATAAAGGTCAACCTTGCATCTGGTTGTTCTGAGAGATTGCAAAGGATTCCCGAGAGGAGCAGGACTAGTAAGGAGATTTTTCACCTAGTCTGCCCACATGAGCCCATCTACACCCCTGGCCTACATGAACCCATCGTCGCATCGGATTTGTGGTTGAATTAGTGGTTCCCAATTGGTGGTCCTCGGACCCAGAGGGTCCATGCAGCCTACCCAGAAGGTCCATGGCACATACTTGTCAACTGTCTGGGACATGCCATTGGGAGGGCATGCTTTCCCATGGGTCAGAGAAGACATGCATCCCCGTTTTACACTGGGACATGTTGGAGGGTATTGGTGGCACATTCACATAACCAAAACTACAACAGATATATCAACATATTTTTTTCCCCAAAAGTAGAGAGTCCAAGACTTGGCTTTTGAAGAACAGGGAGTCTGCAGTACTTAGCCAGTGGGGAATCACTGACCCAGATGATGTCATTAGGAAGAGACAGCTTTGCTCAGAGTTAAGTAAGCGGTTGTCAAGCACTTGAAGAAATCAAACCTGATTCAGCTCTCCTAATAATGCATGCTGCCAGAAATGGCAGAATCCTGCCACTGACTACTTAGCAGCACCAGATTCAGCAAGCTTAATAGCTCATAAAAGTCAGAAAATACCAGGAAGTGCATAGCAGCTGAGTTAAGGTCTAGCAAAGGGAAAAGTACTTGACTGACAGAACAAGCTGCACACTCCAGCCCCAGACGGAATGGAACCATTCAAAACAGCATCACCAGAGCAGTTTGATTTCTAGTCCCCTGGAATGTGGACTAAGTGGATTAGGCACTTCAATCAATTCAAAGAATCCTCTGAATAAAACCTGAAGTTTACCAAGATGAAATCATGATGTCAGCAAAAAGCTCAGTACTGTATAGGAAAGTGTTAGAAACCTTTCATGGGGAAGGCAAATGTACAACTCCCCAGGAAGAGACACTGTAGTCCACAGTTGCTTCCTGGGAACATTTTTTTTAAAAAAAAAAAACATTCCTATGCAGTCACATAGACTGTATTGTAAGCAGCTGTAAATATCAAAATGTCAGAAGTCCTTTAAAAAAAAAATTTTAAGAGTTTTCTCTTTTTAAAAAATATGCAAAATAAACAGGTCAAAGTAGAATCAGTTTTGTACATACATAAAACCAGCACAGGTTGGACTAAGGTTGATCTCTGCACCCCCCCACCCCCTGGAACCTTAAACACTTCCAGTAGAAAGATTTCCCATAGTCTACAGTCTAAAGAACATCCCTTCAGCTAGATGATGTCATCAGAAAGGGACGGCTTTGTTAAGAATTAAGATAGCTGTAATAAAGCACTTGAACAAGTCAGACCAGTCTCAGCTCTCTTAATAATACAGGGTCCAGCTGCAGAAAGCGTAAACCATGCCACATGAGTAACGGGGCCTGAAGCAATCAGGAAAAGATCTGTCCCACGCTTTCATATATATTACAGCGAATCCAGGCCAGTAAAACATATGTGTGCCATTAACAGTTGACAGTGGGCACATTTTCTTCTCAAGTTCAAAAAAAGTGACTTGGCTCTAACTGGTTGGTAAATATGTGTTTATATGCATAGTCCACTTTAAGAACATATAAAAACCAACTGAAAATATCCCAGATGTTAAAGCCTCAACACCTCCCTACTGGTACAAGACATCCAAAAGTCAGTCAGTACGAAAAGATCTTGCTAGGCTTCTGAAAGATACACGGGCTTGTGTTTTGGAGATTATCTCAGGAGAACCCTTACTTACCATATTTATATGGCTGTCCAATAACCAAAATTCTCTCAGTAGCTCACATAAAATAAAATGCAAAACAAAACATACGTACTATAGACTCAGGTCATATCCACACTATACATTTAAAGCACTCTTATGCCACTTCAACAACCGTAGCTTTTCTAGTTCTGTGAGCTACACTTCTCAGCATTCTTTGGAGGGAAGACATGATTGTTAAAGTAGTACAAGAGTACTTCAAATGTATGGATTTGACCACAGTTGATAACTTTGAATTGTTTTGAATAAGTGTGTCACTGGACAAATATGGACGAGGGTTTGCTTCATCTCATGTTCCATCTACTAATCAGAGCAGCAAATGAACGATTAGCTTTCTTCCCATGGGAAAGCCTCATAATAATTAAAGTCGTGTGGAGGGAGTAAATATAGAGAAACCCTGCAGTAGTCTCTGTGCAAAATTATTTCTGGATCAAGCTACAACCCACAAGTTACTGACTGATTACCACAAAACATTTTATGACATTATTCCAATGTCTCTCTCTCTCCTCTGCCCCCATTTTCCACCTAAATTAGTACCTGGGTTTCTGGCTACAAACTCATTCAGTAGTTCACGAGTGAATTTCATCCCCACTGCATTTGCATACTTCCAAAATCATTATACAGAACTGCTTAACAGGTCAAGTAGAGCTCCAGATAGGGATGCAGTGGCAGGAAGCAAGATCTAGATGCTGATTTACCTTGATTTAGCATATCAGAGGTATGTCAGGAGTTAACAGGAGCCAGATGCAAAGAAATTAAGGAAGGATGGGAGAGCTCTTGGAATTTAGGACGAACTCTACCACTCTAGTTCCTGTTATGACACCCAACAGGTGATATGTCCATCACTTACTGGGCCTCGTCTGCACTAGACATTTAAAGCTGTATCATATCACTATAAACACTCATGGCTTCCCCAAAGAATCCTGGGAAATATTACCAAGGATGGCCTCTCCCTATTTGAACCAAACTGGACCCTGCAAGCATCCTCTGTGGCTCTTTGTGTGCCTCCTCCAAGAGAGGTCCAAAGGACAGCAACATGAGAATGCGCCTTTTCTGTGGTGGCTCCTCACTTGTGGAATGCCCTCCTCAGGGATCCTTGCTTGGCGTCTTCATTGCAGTCTTTAGGCACCAGGCAAAAACATTCCTCTTCTCCCAGGACTTTGGCTAATTATAGAATCTATGGCCTTTTAAACTGCATAAGTCACCATCCCTGTACACATTCACTATGTGCTGATTAGGGTTGGAGGGAATTTTTTTTACTCTGTTAGTGCTGTTCTGTTGGGAAAGAGCTGGCCTGGTTCAAAACATTTTAGTCAGGCTCCAAAGAACAAAGTTTTAAAACTTCTGGTCTTGTTATTGTATCTCTTAACTTTGGCATTGAAGGCAGTGAAGGATACATGACTAGGCAGGGCCATAAACAATTTTCCTCTGCTTCTATTTCCATTTTTCAGAGTTATTTAATAAAACAGGTAGATTTCTCATACTTTCAACACTTCCTCGCTGCGGTTTTGCAAAAGTAAAGAAATTAAATGCCAAAGAATTTGTTTAAAGTCATGCTAATATTTTTCTGGCAAAAACAAATGGCTGCGTTAACATGCTATTCACTGTCTTCCACATTTTCCATTTGTGCAATATTTTTATAAATAGCCTTCTTATTTCTGTTAGCCATCCACAAACTAGCTGACTTAACACACTTTATGAAAACATCAGTTTAAGTTTATTGTTTAGAGGTACATACCCTTCTCCTCCTCCCCCCCTTTTTTTACTGCTTAGCAAAACACATAGGAAATTAACAGTCTGTGACCCAACAACTGGCAATTCATAAATTCATTAGATTAAAAAAAAGGGAGAGAGAAATGACTAGCAACATTGCCGTACCATTTAATAGGTTTCCATCTTCTAATTTACATTTCTGTCTGCCCTGGCAAAGATATTACTTCATTAAGAATTTCTTTTTCTAAATGGGAGAAATTTTAATGACTTCTTTTATTGATTGTTTCCATATGCAAGTAGTTATCTTTCTTACAAATGGAAATGAGACCCAAAATTGCAACAAATGGGGCCAACCCTCCGAGTGCACGTGTTCCCCTTTTGGAGAAAGTACACATGCCTGATTGAATTAACTTTAACCTTTCTGTCCATTGAACAGGCATTGTATAATGTGGGGGGCTTTTAAACCCGTTCTCGTTAAATTTATTTTGAATTGCTGAGAACACTCCATCACAATTTTCGGCAAATAAGCTCCGATAATATTAAACACCTGGTCAGCCCTGGGTCCCCAAGGGATCCAATGCTGCTGTGTTTGACCTCTGACCCTTCTGCAGCAAAGTTCAGCCTTTGTGATCTACTCCAATTGTGGCAGGAAAGCTGTTCTGAGGGAAAACACCTGTTGGTGGGGCTGACCCCAAGCCAGTGCATGGATGAAAGGAGCCAGCTGGGTAAAATGGGAGCAGACCCTAGGGCAGGTGTTTCCTATAGCACCGTTCAGAGAAAATGAAGAGAAAATTGGGCAGGGGGCGGGGAGAAGGACATAGAATAGGGAGTTGAGTTAGGTGCTCTCTAGAAACCTGTGTTGGGTTTTCGTCTTATGTGGAGCTTCTCAAGGATCATGTTTAGGAAACGAAAGAAACATTGGCTTCAAACTTCCAAAGGCTCTAACAGCATACTGGGATGATTAAAAACCATGACAGTTTAAGGAGTACAAAGAGCAGCTATTTTATGCATGGATGGCCATTTTAGGTGGAATATTAGGCTCTTCCCTCTCCATCCTCTGCCCCTTTTTTGTGCCTTTGAAAAGGCCAGGTGCCTGCTTTACAGCTTGAGAAAGTCGAGCCACTGTTCCTGCCCCTCCGCCACCACTTTTGACAGCTTTAAACGTGACATAATCTGGTTTGCATCAAAGGTGGGCAACATTGCTCCGAAATCAAACTCTGTGACTGGGAAAGGAAAAAGGGGTAACTGCTTCCTTAATGAAGCTGCTGTTTTAATGCTGCCTTTATTTTTTACGCCGCTGGGTCATAATTGACCTATTCAAATACAGCAGCCCCTGCTCCCATTCAGCATTCACTACTCAAACATCACATTACTCATTTTTGTCAACGGCACTGCCCAACGATATGGTAACGAAAGGAAAATATTTAATCTGGCCCTTTATTTATTAAGTGAGTATCGTGAAATAAGATGACAGCGCTGGAAACCCAACCCTGTTTAAATTCTTCCGTTAATTTCTCTGCAGGCCTTTCCCCCCCCTCTCCCCCGCCCCTTCCTTAAGGTCGCTTTAGGATGCTGGACTGGAATGTCACTCACTGGCACACTCAAGAGCTGTCAACACACCTCCATTCGCTGATGAGAGCGCCTTCAGCTGGCCCCAATAAAACCCTTCCATTTCCTACAGTCTTCAGGCTCTGGAGTTCTCTAATATTAAACAGCCAATTCGGTCCATTTAAAAGGGAGGAGAGAAAGGAAAAGGGAGGGGGCCGGCTGTTTCTGAGCAACAGGAATTCAGCTATGACTTGTCAGAATTCATTTCAGCTGTGACCATTTACAGCCTTCAGATCCAAATTGCTTTCCATCATTTTGGCTGAGGCAGGATTTGTATGCCTATCCCAGACGTAAAGGTCAGCGCAGAATGTATTGTGCAAACACTCTCATTAATTCAGCCAGATTCTTGGAGGGGGGAGAGGGGAGAGGGTTATTGGCAAGCACAGCGGCACTAACAATTTGCCTTCATCTTTAGCCCAGCGTTATGGGCCTGATAAAGACCAACATCTGAAACCGATCACTAGAGAGTGTGTGTGTGTGTGTGTGTGTGTGTGTGTGTGTGCTTGCTTCCCACCGCAAGCCATATCAAAATACAGTATAATAATGAGACATTTACTTCTGCTCTTGCATTTAAGAGAGAGAGAGAGAGAGAGAGAGAGAGAGAGAGAGAAAGAGAGAGAGAGAGAGAGAGAGAGAAGGCTTCCACCCCAAAAGCTGGAGAACAATTTGCAATCTATTTCCAAGATGACGGAGATAGAAGTGGGAAGAACACAAGTACTTTAAGTAACTTCCTCACTTTTCCCTAGTCATACACTGGGAACAACTGACACCGAATTGCATTCACCCTCCTGGAAGTAAATGCAAGTCATCACTTCACATCAGGCTGTTGCTATGATTTCTGCCAGGGCTGATAACAATGTCCTATTGTTGACGAGCCTCTGTCAGATCCCCTTAGCAGTGAGAATGTCAAAGTGTCAAGTGTTTTTAAGACTGGAAGGTAGGAGACAACCCACACCAATTTCACTCAAGAGCCCAGAGGGTTGAATTCCATCCCCCCCCAACCCCCCATCCCTCTGCCTTCCCCAAAAGTCCTCACTATACTCAGTGACACAGTGTGATCGGAAGCTGCAGCCACTGGAAAAACAGAGAAGGCATTTTTAAATATTATACTACTGCTGAGGGAGGGGGAAAGCCCAATATCTTTGCTTGTACTTTATAGCAATCCCAGCATAACAATTAAATTAAATCCAGACAGCAGGGCTGAAGTTCTTCAGGCTATTTATAGGTAACTGTTCTTAGGAAACAGCTTTTGGGCTGTCTAGAGCATCCTCACACCACAGCTTGGCTCATGTTCCCCCCTGTACGGTGAAGCATGTTTTCCTCTCTTTTTTTATGGTCGTGGAAGGAAGCCTGAGCCAGAAAGCTCAGCAACCTGCTTCTTGACATTCCCATCGGATCTAATGGCACAGTTCTGATTCTGTTCTCGGAGTTTACTGTGGCACTTATCACTACAATATATTAATGTCTTCCAACTATGAACACTCCCTTTGGTAGTACTGCAGCCATCTGTTAAGGCAGCATCCATGGTATAGGAAACAACACGACAAATAGGTTATAAGGCATGGATAATATTTACCACGTAAGAACAAGATATCCAAAAAGGCAAATATGTGTAATGCTGGGTTCAGACAGATGTGTTCATCCCTTGGATGACTGCAGTAGACACTCACATGTGTGAATCAACCAAGGTAAACCAAGCATCACAGAAATGACACACAAAATACTATTAAATGGATATTATTATTATTATTATTATTATTATTATTATTATTATTTCATCATGTTTGGAAAAAGCAAGCAATGTGAAAACTGGAGTGCTGTCATCCCTAACCCCTACCCCTTGTAGTAGTCTTTATACCCGCCCCATGGAATGCCCTCCCATCAGATGTCAAGGAAATAAACAACTATCTGACTTTTAGAAGACATCTGAAGGCAGCCCTGTTTAGGGAAGTTTCTAATGTTTGATATTTTATCATGTTTTTAATATTCTGTTGGGAGCCTCCCTGAGTGGCTGGGAAAACCCAGCCAGATTGGCAGGGTATAAATAGTAAATTATTATTATTATTATTATTATTATTATTATTATTATTACTACGAGGCAGGAAGAGTGTGCCTTTGGTGGCTCGGTAAGTTTGAGCACACACTTTGAGCATTTTAAAGGGTGAAAATAATAATAATGGGTGATACCCACTTAAGCCATATGCAGAGTAGACTCACTGGAATCAACAGGCTTAAATTACTTAAGAACGTTGATTTCAATGGGTCTACTCCATAATGGGGGGGGGGGGTTAAAACAGTAATTGAATGATTAATGGACACAATAAGAAAATTAATCAATGAACCAATGAACCTAAAAGAGAGCTGGTGTGGTGTAGTGGTTAGATTGTGGGACCTAGACTGGAGAAGCTTGTGTTTAAATCCTCACTGGGCCATATAGCTCAGCAGATGGCCATGTAATGGTCATCTCTTGGTCTGATTGGCCTGTTGTCAAAATAGAAAAGGGAGAGGAAATATGCTGCCCTGAGCAACTTGGAAGAAAGGTGGGATAAAAACAGAAAGGAAGCATTTTGTCCAGCTGTGCTGGGGGTGCAATGAAGACTGCACACCCTCCTTTCCCAGTCATACTTGGGGCTAGAGGGACATCTTGCTTGGTTTCCTGCTCCTCCCCTCCTCATCTTTTCTTTTCTTTTGTGCTAACAGCATGAGAAGAAAGGGGCACATCTGTTGTTGTTTTTAACTGTACATTTTTGACAATTTCAGAACATTATGTGGCTAGGGACCAAGACGCCTAAAAGATCATCACACCCCTTATATACCCAAACAATCACTGTTCTGCAGAAAAGGGCCACTTGTGGATACCACTTCACCAGAAGGTCTCTTCCATACTATGTAGCAATCAGGTTTTTAGTGTGACAGCAACTATCCATGGGACTCAGCACTTTATATGCGTTATAACACTGTGGAGCACCTGGCACTGTGGAGTCTTGTTTTTCGCCAACAAGATTTCCCTGTATGAAGTTTACAACTTGTTTTACAGAATCACTTCTTTGATGTATCCAGATCCAGCCTTGGAACTTCCTTCCATTACATATCAGACAGGCGTCATCTCTATTTTCATTTTGGCACCTATTGGAGACACTCCCTTTTTCAACAAGCCTTTTAAGTGGACGTTTTGTAATCTTGCCCGTCTCTGCATTGGATTTTAAAGTTTTTTTTTATATATGTATTCAATCACTGCATCGGTTGGGGACATTTTGTGGGACGTGATTCCTAAATAAAATAAAATGGCAACGCAGTCTGTTCTTGGCCACGTCGCTTTTGCTATGCAGCTCTGGAGCTAGGCTTTTCTTATAGTTGTTTCTCTAGCATTGGCTTGAAGTGGCCGCTGCTGAGGAACTCTCACCACTGCTAGTCAGGCGGCAGCACCTGCGGAGGCAGTGACGTCGTGCTTCGAGGGTGTTAGCCTGGCAAATTTCATCAGTACTAAATTAACTCCAGAGGATAAAAAATCTTATTAGAAAATAGCAACACCATAAAAGGTCCTAGCTTTCGTGTTATTGGAGTCCTCGAACGGCTTTACCAAAGAAAGTCATCAGCTTTCAGCACCGCCACCCCTTTCAATCAGGCCCAGCTTCTGGTTTCTGGCATTAGCAGTCTGCCTGTTGCGATTGCAAATCTGTTCCAGCTACTGTACTGTATGGGCAGTTTTAAACCTGGCTTAAGTCCCAGGGGTGAGCCTCTACTTTCCATGTCACCGAGCGCTGTGTCTCTGCTTAGTTTCTTCACCTGTGGTTTAATCATCTGTGTTACACTTCAGTATTCTCGCAGTGTCTAGCTGAGTACTAATCCCACTTGGGCCCATTACATAAAATTTTATTCACTATTTAGCAAACTGAAAATAGAGGCATTTTTCAGTTTGCCGGTGTTAATGAGGATCATGGAGGGGAAGGGCAACATACATCCAGTTTTCAAAGTAGTTCCGTTCCTTACTTTCCAAAGCCACTGTCTCACCCCCCTCGCTCTAATGTACTCTGTAATATTTTAACAACTCCTTCGGCCTTCCTAGTTTATATCTCCTTAGCCTGAAACTAGTACTGTCTTGGATATTCTTAAAAAAAATACTTACCATATTTGTATCCCACATATTGTCCAAAAGGCATAAGACAATCTCCATGAGATCTTCTCATTTGAGCTTCACAACATCCCTGTGAGGTAGAATCCCTGTGAAGGTTGGGTGGAAGAAAGCAACTTACCCAATACCATCCTGGAGGCAGCATGGCTGAGTGGGGATTTTAACCCAGGTTCCTTGGCCCAAGATCAAGTCTATGTCAAGTGCATCCTTTTTCTTGCTCCCATCCAAAACATGCAGACAGAGGAACTTTTTTGCAAGTTAGAAAGAGATCTTTATCCAGGCAACTCATGGTACAGGCTCAGCAGCAGACTCAATGTGCAGAAGTCATGATTCAGGAGGCTAGGAGCAGGGCTTGAAGTTCAGGACCAGATGGAAGTGATGGAGATGTCCCAGCAAGTTTCCCCACCACTCCCACCAAGCCTTTAAAGATGAAGTGTGGTGTGCGCACTTGCAAGACTCTCCCTCCTTGTATGAATGTTGGGCTTCCAAGTGCACATTGTCAGGGTGTGTGGCTCTTCAGTCTGAATGGCCATCATTCACTTCGAGATCCTGATCTTTAGAAATCTTATTGTTGCTCTCTGTCTCTCCTAACTCTGCCAGTCATCCATGTCTGGGAAGCACACATCAAAGGCAATGGGTTAACAACTATTACTGCCTCCAAATATGAAGACTACCAAGCTGCTCCCATTTTCTCAGCATACTTACGTGTTGCTAGCAAACAAGCAAGTGCAGTAATCTTTCCATGTTCTTTCAGGAATAGCTTATTAGAATACATATGTGTTGTAAGAACATAACACCAGAGGAATAACTCAGATTAGTGCCCATTCCCAAAGTGGATAATGGAAAACTATTCCATTACAGAGGGTTTCCAATGACTTAATTTTGTGTTTCAGTATATATACATCGCGGTATGATATTTTTCCATACAAGCTGATGTCATTGTATTGCTAATGTGAATGACACTTCTACTGTATTTTTTTAAAAAATTCATGAGCAGCTATGATTTTGTAAGGAAAAACAAACATGATTCTTAAGTAAATAAATGAGGAAATATATTAGCATGCATCTTTTCAAAGAATACCCCATTAAATACCTAATTGTTCCATTTATGCCCTCAAAAACATAAAATAAAATCTTAAGAAGCAAGGTCTATCTACTAAAGCAGAAGAAACTTTAAAGAGGAAGTCAAGCAAAGGGTAAGGAGTGGTGTAAATTATGGCAGCCCCATGGGCACTGTGTGAGTTTTACAAGCCTATTTACTTCACTATTCAATAAAGCAGGGAAATAGACCCACCGGACCTATAACTCGCTTGCTGGACACATTACTTAGATTTCACAGTAGTGGTGTTTCAAGGAGGCAAATGGCAGGTGAATTTCCGCTCTAACTGAGCCTGTTAAACTGTACGGCATCAGAGACTCTCTTTACAGCTCCTGCTGTTGAGTCTGATTCACACCTTGCCTGGAATTGAAATCCACATGAAGATGCGAAGACAAGCCTTGGTGCCACCGTGGCAGTGCAATTGCAGCACATTAGGACAGGGAGGGCATGCAGGTGGAAAAGCTCCATTTGTTTGCAGCACACCTGCAGCCTAAAGAAAAATTATTATTATTATTATTATTATTATTATTATTATTATTATTCACTGCCCATTTGACTGGGTTGCCCCAGCCACTCTGGGAAGCTTTCAATATATATATATAAACATAATAAACCATTAAATATATATTAAAAACTTCCCTATGTAGGCAAAATTGCACAGCACCTGGCTTGTGAGCACTTTTGGAAGCAGACCTTGCAACTGGTGCAGAATCTGCAGCTGGTGCAGAACGCTACAGCATACCCTCCAACATTTCTCTGATGAAACTAGGGGTGTCCTATCCTATTATTATTATTATTATTATTATTATTATTATTATTATACCTTCCCCAACTGGATGGGTTGCCCAAGCCACTCTGGGCGAGCTTCCAACATATATAAAAACATAATAAAACATTAAACATGAAAAAACTTCCCTATAGAGGGGCTCCCTTCAGATGTCTTCTAAAGGTTGTATAGTTACTTATCTCCTTGGCTTGGGGGTCGCATAACTCCATATCAGGCATAGACTTTGCCCTCCAGATGTTTTCAGACTACAACTCCCATCATTCCTGACTACTGGTCCTGTTAGCTAGGGATGATGGGAGTTGTAGTCCCAAAACATCTGGAGGGCCGAGTTTGCCAATGCCTGCTCCATATCCTCCAACATTTCTCTGGTGAAAATAGGGACGTCTTAAGATGGGAATTGGAGTCCAGTGACCTCAGGAGGGCTACCAACCTAGGATACTAAAATATCCTACTACAACATGCCTACAATATTTTATTATTTATAAGATCCCTGATCCAACCTTCATCATAATGTCCCAGGGCAGAGTATAACAATATAATCATATAGTTGTAAAAAAAGAAAAGAAAAACAGTTACAATTATAAAAACCATGTAAAATAGTAAAACCATAAAATTACAGAAGACTTCTTGTTGTTTTTCTGTCAGGGGACTGTCAAGGGAGCAGCAACCATTCTAGACACATGGGACCATTTGTGGAAAAGTCACATGAAAAATGTGCATTATATTTTTTTTTTCCACACATAAAATCCCTACCAGGCTGCCTTTTCACCCTAAAAAGGGCCCCAAAATATTTTGTTAGAGGAGGGTTCTATCACAGAGATAGTTAACATGATTTTAAGCAATAGAAATAACAGCCTGCACTTGTTAGAATTTCAACAGGACTGCATGGAAAAGTTCATTCAGCATCAAGAGGTCCCTCAATACAAAGCCAACTGAGGGACTAGCATAATACATAAGAAGGATCAGTCCTCAATATCAGTTCAGTCTAGCAACTGCATCTTTTTGTAGACTGGAAATGGTTGAACCATTTCATTAATAGTCAACTGTAACCAAGTGTGAGGGATCCAGACTATAAGCCTTTCATCTGCTAGCCTTGCACATATGCTGAGCATCTGAAATAAGAATGTGGCATTTGACCCTTTCTGGACCAAGAAGTAAATTTTAAACGTGCTTTTATGAGAAATTGCAAATAGCCTTGTTTGGCACCCAACCCAGGATGGAAATATAATGGGGTGAGCAACCTGGAATTACTTGACGGGTGGTGAATGTATTTCCCAACAAGCTTTGCGTTGGAGACAAAATAAGCAACTATTGTTTCAGGGAGTCTGAGAATGTACAATGATATTAGCAGAAGTACATGGATTCATATTTTACTACTTCTGCAATGCTTGTTATGGGTTGTCCAAAAAAAGTGCTATGAGCTTTCATTGGAAGATTTTCTAATTAATGACGGAGTCGGGTGGGGGAAGAGACAGTCATTCTAATTCTTTGCTTTCTGGTAAACTGTAGAAACAAATGCCTAATTATATTCAATTAAGTGCATATTCTGCTACAGATTAGGTGACATCTGATATCAGCTTTTAATTAGAAATAAATCTTGGCCTATTTGCACCTCTAGTCTCCTAATTAATTGATAAAATATTTATGATGAATTTGAGAAAACACTTCCTGATGCAATGTTATGTTTCCCGGATCATTACAGCAGCATCGTTCATAGTGTGGAAGTAACTGAAAGAAACACAATTACATGTTAACTATGAAACTGCAAAAGTATGGCATTTCTAATTAAAACTATCTATCCCATTCCTTTATAGGAAATTGCAACCTGTGCCATCTCTCTTCTCCTGAATTGTCAAAAAAAAAAAAAGCCAAAAGCCAACACGATAAACAATATGTTGAAAACTACTTTTTAAACTCTGGCAGTTCGCTGGGATATGAATTTTTTAAAACTACAGTCTTTCCAATGACCTGTGCTGGAAAGACCCTTATAATGAATAGTGACTTTTATTCAGATTATGCAGTAGATGTGTGCAAGGTACTTATTTCAAGGAAGAAGACAAAGAGAAGAAAAAACCCCCACACAAACCGATGTGTAGCACTAACTACCACACATTTCTTATTGGGCGGGAGTATTCAGAAAGCTAAGAAGAAACATTTGCCGCCACTAAGTATGTGGGGAAATATTTTTACACAGAAGAGTTCGTTCTCATATGGGTTCGTTTTACAGTACATTTTTGGAGACTAGAGGAGAAAAAACCATGTCTGGATGCAGTTGAATTTAACATAGGTCACTTGGGGGGAAATATACACATATCCACCCAACTTCAGCTGAATAACATTGTTTATTTTAAATCAGCCAAACATGCATACTTGAAAAAATTCCATGAATTCTACTAAAGAAAGGGGCAATTATTTTTTTCCCTGAGTGAAAAGCTCACCAGGGAATGCACATTTTGGTGTTTATCTACACAGATTTGTGAAATATTATTCCTTCTTTTCAACGTAAATAAATCTGTTTACAGGAATGCATACTCTGCACTGTAACAAAAATTAATTTAAAATAATATTTTTTAAAAACCACTTAAAACTTCTCTGGGCTCCTTTGGAAGGAAGGGTGGGATATGAATTCAAGAAATAATAATAAAATAAAACAACTCAAATTTAAAGAGCAACATAAAAGGATTCAGTGGAGATTAATTTTAAAAAAAAAAAAACCCAGTATAAACATGATCAAGAAGAGAGGGTCTTCACTTGGTGCCAAAAGGACATCAAAGTTCTACCAGAGGAACCTTCCTAGAGAGAATATTCTGCAGTTGGGAGTCATCACTCACAAAGATAAGAGTCACATCGGTTGCTGAGAAGTAAGTGGAGGGACAGATGTAACTCTTACCTTTGTACATAAAGCTGCCATACACATAGGCAAACACCCATACACATAGCCCCCTCCCTCCAGACAAACTTTATTGCATTTCAAGGACATATCAATGTGAAATTTCCCCTTCATTTTTTATAATGTCATCTTCGCAACCACTTGGTGAGGCAGGTCAACATTATCCCCATTTTACATATGGAACCCTGAGCGCATGAGTGGCACTCAAATTAAATCATAATAAAGGGGTCATCAGATCTACCTCCTGACACAATGGAGGACAGGAGCAAGGAGCACATAGGAACTCTTCATACAGTTACTGACTCTATGAAGTCAGTATGACAGACAAGAACCTGGCAAGCTGGCATGGCCCCACAACTTGAATAAAATATTTGTGGGTGGCGGGTAAGCTCCACCCCACACAATCGATCACATAACACAGCACTCACACCATTTGAGTGGCAATGTCCGTCAATTTTGAGGAAGCCCCGGCTCCCTCAAAAAAATTATTGGGGGGGGGGCCTGAAGGGACCTCGGCCCCTAGGAATTGGCTCCTGTGTCCCACAACCCTCTCGTGAATGAGGTGAATGTGTGAGGGTTGTTCACACACCCTGTCAATGTTTGTTTCATACCGATTTAAAAGCAAGCAAGAACAGTATTATGGATATATCTTGCTGTGCTTTTAGATTGTTTTAGAAACAGTCTCATTGAAACCACAGTTCTGTGACATAACAAACATGTTGTCCTCTCACAAACAGATCAACCACAACTAGATTCTTTAAAAGGTTCAGAAAACAGAGCCCTCTACCTTTGAAGGAACCAAGATCTGCATTTTTCATTCAACGTTTCCCCCCTTCCTTACTGTTGAGAAATCTGGTGCAGCTTGTTTCAAGATCTTACCCAACACTTCTTTAAAAAAAAAAAATCAATTATCCGAGAAACAATAATAATAAAAAATCTTACTGCATGCGCTCTCTCACTCTCTTTTAAAAGACACAAAAGGTTAAGCAGAGCAGCCGGCATCTGCACACTAATGACACGATTGTTATGATAGGTGTTTGCTTTACCCTGGAGTGGTAACATTATAATTCATCTACCTCTGAATGAGCGGCGACAATTAATGCAGTCAATGTGTCCCACGTGTTCCCTGTAGCATTAACAAGGCAGCTCGAGGCCCCTTGGCAGACACTGGGCTGGAAATTGAGACGGCTTCCCATTTGAATGTGATCCTGATTACCTCAGCAGGGGCCACCTGCTGCTTAGTGGCTGCTCTTTTTGTGTGTGTGTGTGGCAGCAGCCTCCATTTGTAGCGCCTCAGGGGAGCGCAACCTTGAGGGCAAGCTCAGCTGACACCAATCTGGTGGAGCACTGGCTCAAACAATCAGGTAGGCAACCGGACCGGCCAGCATGCGGCTGCCACACTTTTCCTGGGAAGTCGGTTTCAAACAATGGGCCTGTTTGTTTTAACCACGCCGAGCCCACCTCAGGCAAGCGGAGGTGCAGCGCTTTGCAAATTGCGATTAAGGGAGCATAGAGAGGGAGGGGAGGGAGTTTGGTCAGTAATGCTTTTTCCCCCGTCAGAGTAGGCTCGTCTCTTTATTTATTTCCAAGAGTGACTCGCTCTACCAGAGATATTGGTTGACTATGGCAGGCCTCTGCCCTGTTTGGGTCACCCATCAAACTGAAAGCAGTGCACTGACCATCAGCTGCATCTTGCAGTTTTCCTTGTGCTTGAACAACTCCCCTGTCGGTGCCAGCTTCAGCATGGAGAGGAGGAGATGGAGAAAGGGCTGAGCTCCCCTGCATCTTTAACATGATGGGGAGAAATCCCTCATGCTGACCTACCTCATTTCACACTTCCTGGCTCAATCAGTGAGCAAAATGCAGCGCTGCTGCAAAATTCACACATCTCCAAATTCTGTGGTGCAGTTGTCCAAACAAAGTGGGCACAAAAATTCACACAGTTGCGAAAAGAATGTATAAAATTGCAGGAAATCGCTTTTCAGAAATGCATACAGGTGTATAAAGATGGCTATATTAGAAGAAATCTGCAGATACCTTTTTGTGAGGATTTTTTTTCCAGAAGAGACATTTGCAAACTGATGTGGAGATGAGGTGAATTGAACCTAATGTTGGAAACTTGAGAACAACCAGAATTGACCATGCTTTCCTAATGATGATCCATATGTGCTAGAATGTCCTCTTCTATACATCGATTAAAGGTGCAGACGTCCTGCCTTCTCTTTCATCCAGTCAGCCCAACCCACTTTGCTGTCCAAACTGGGGCTCAATGGCCACCCCATACCTACCCCCTAGGACCAGGACTTAAAGAACTCTTACTGTAGCATTGTCAGGGCTTGAGTCAGGCATAGGTCAGCAACAAAAAACAATAAATCACCCAAGGCCAGGAAAAGTTAAATCTTTGTTCAAGAAAACAAACCATAGAGCTCATGCCTAGTGCTTCCAGCAACTCTTCCTAGGAGGTCTTGCTCTGATTAAGCAGTTGCAAGGACTGAAGGTCGCTGTCTTCCCACACACCTCTAAGGCTCCTCCTCCCCAGGCCAGGGTCACCCCCTCCCCACAGTCTCAAACTGAATCTGCACACAACTAATCTCTGTTCTGCTCTTTTCATTTCTCCATGCGTTCTTGGAGACCAGGGGGAGGGGAGCTGGTCTTAGCAGAAGGGGGAGTCTCCCTGAATTATTCAGCAGCCTCTTGTCCCCCCCTTCCAGCCTCTGCTCCAGCTTCAGAATCTGAACTGCCCTCTGCCACAGACTCTTCCTGCTCACGAAACCCTGTTGCTTCTCCCAGTGCTGACACCGTCCCCTCCCAGGCTGCTCCTTCTCCCCCTGCCCACTCATTACCATCTCACCACCAATCCCCTGGCTCTGAGTCTTCTTCCCCTGGGGGGCTCCCCAGGGGGTTCTCTGTCTGGTGCCTCCCACCACTCCTCTGCCTCCAGCCAGTCCATGACATCCATTCAGACACCAGTCTCGTCTGCATGTACCACTACTTGGGGTCACTCCCTGCCATCTGTGTAAGCGTACAGCGAAACCCTGTAGTAACTGATGGGAGCATATGTAACAGTACAGGCAATTAAAGAGAGCAATCCTGAGAGCACACTGGCAAGCGTCCTGACCAGCTACCTCTGTGCATACTCTGTGCAATCAGGCAGGCTCATTCTGGGCTGTGTCTTACTGGCAGTATCCCTGCAAGCAGGCTACTCCCAGCAGAGCAGGGCGCAGGTGGCTTTGGAGAAAGGCCAATAGCAGGATGCAGGAGGGCTTAGGCTGCTATTGAATGTCCCTGTTGGGTTGCAGAATCTTTGGGGGCCGTGGGGGCATGGCTGTCAAAAGAGTCCCGAGAGACTTGCTTCATATCCTATGCTCTTTTAGAGTTCAACAGCACAAAGGGGCCTGGTCTGTACTGTGCCAGACAAATGCCTTTTGCAACCAACAAGGCACACATAATGGTAAGCGACCAATGGATTGGGGGGGGGGGACACACACCATATGTTACTCTTTCAATCCCTTGCAGCACTGGATTTTGAAATGATCAACTCAGTGACCACGTTACAGTTTTGCTTACATAGCTCTTATCTGTACCAATAATTCTTTGTGAGGCTCACCCTGTTCCACCCCAAATCTGCTGGAATACGTGGAGCTCTTTTAAGAAGTTTTTTAATGTTTTGAATTAAGAAAGAAGGTGCATCTATTCATAGGAAAGGAAATAAATTGGATTTTGCCGAAGACTCTGGCATTTGCACCTATTTCCTGTAATATTTAAGTTTTAGAATTATTATATTTTCAAGTACAGTTTTAGAGTTTGGAGCTACGCAATATTGTTGGATCAATAGAGCCACTATTGCAATGTATTGCAGCTCATAAAAATACCTACATTATGAAATTAAGCCAATTTACTGGAGTGTAAAGTCTCCCGATGGTTTGTTTGTAATCAGCAAAAAGGCCTTCAGGGAGCAAGAATTAATGTGTCTCAGACTCTCTCTTTATTTTTTTATGCTGCAGTGCTATTCCAAATTATAATCCAAACATATGTATAATATAGAGGCATCGTTATTTTCAGGAAATAAAAGTATCCTTTATTTGCTTGCTTATGCTTTAGGCCTTTCAACTATTTACTTTTGTGAGCTACAAAACGAAGACTAGACCTCTGATTTACCACCAGTGTGCTTGTATTGTTTATGAAATATGAAATTAGTCATTTAAAATCAAAACAAAAATTAAAGTCACTTTTTATCCGGTGCACTTGGCACCAGAATACCAAGTATTAATGAATTTTATGTTGGTATCACTTAATAATAATAGGTGAGTGGTGATTTGAACTCATTCCACTGCTCCCCACCCTGATCCTAGCTTTACAGTCTAGTGTATATAGGAAAAAATGCTCCATTTGCAGGCAGCAGCTCCAAATGTCAAAGGTGTTCCCTACAAGATGAATCACTATGACAACAGGTGATTGACAGGTGGGCAGTGCCTCTGACCTGACAAATTTAATCCAGACTAGGTGGATGAATTGGGGATTTGGCCTGCCAGCTGGACCCAGTTTTTCCCCACCCGCCTGCTCTAACCACTACATTACTCAACACTGGAGCAGATGACATTCATGGCTGTTCTTGTAAAATCACAGTCAGGTTCTGGCAGTGACTGTGCGGTCCTGGTAGGGTTGCCATATGTCCTCTTTTTCCAGGACACATTCTATGGGAAGAGTCGTCATAGTGATCCATAGTTAGAAGAAGAAGAAGAAGAAGAGTTTGGATTTGATATCCCGCCTTTCACTCCCCTTCAGGAGTCTCAAAGCGGCTAACATTCTCCTTTCCCTTCCTCCCCCACAACAAACACTCTGTGGGGTGAGTGGGGCTGAGAGACTTCAAAGAAATGTGACTGGCCCAAGGTCACCCAGCAGCTGCATGTGGAGGAGCGGAGACGCGAACCCAGTTCCCCAGATTATGAGACTACCGCTCTTAACCACTACACCACACTGGTGTAAAAGTAGAAGTTTGCAAATGTTTTGCTCTTCAAAATATGGCAGCCCTAAAAGCTTGTACATGCAGGTGGCTAGTGCTGGAAAGAGATACTGATGTAACTTAAAATATTGTGAAACTGACCCAATTATGTGACCAAAAAAATTGTTTTGTGAAATTGCCCACACACACACTCTTTGTCTTACTGAATCTTTTTTTGACAATTCATCATTACATTTACATATGAGTAACATTAAACTCAGTGTTGCTGTTAGACAATATAGGGCTGACCATGCTGTTAATCACTGATTACCCCTCTCCTCACACTCCAAAATGTTATGGACCTGCTTTTGAATAAAATGCATGTGGTTTTTTGCAAGGTGTTCTTAAAAAGGATGCATTCCAAACATTTCTTTTTTCTTTTTTTTTTTTAAAAAAATGTTTACCCTGGTATTTGAGATTTTAAAAATGAGTTATATGGAACAGATTATAGGGACTATATATTCTTGACAAGCCTGCTTCAGTCACTGCCCTTTCTGTGGAGGGGGTGCGTGACACTGCCCCTCTCAAATACAAGGGGTGAAAGGATGGAAAGTGTGTAAAAATGTGTTGTTTTTCTTGGGGCCAGCCCTACCATTAGACAGATTGAGTAGCCTGCCTCAGGCAGCAAATGCTGGAGAGGAGGCAATGCAGAAAAGCAGAAAAGTGCTGGAGCTGTGTGTTCCACATGAGTTACCCTTCATCCCTTAATCCTGCCTACTGCCCTTAGGTGCAAAGGAAGGCAATGTTCTTCATCAGTTAGATTCAGTTACCTGTCAACCAGCTTTTTTTGTGTTCATGGAATAGGGAGAGATGTTGTCTTGACTTTTGCTTCAAGCAGCAAATGGTTTGGCCCAGACCTGTTCCCCCCCCCCCTGCATATATGCAACAACTGTCTGCTATTCCAGTATATGTGGACACACACCAGCGGGTAGCGAAGAAGTCCATCACTCTTTTTAGCAGAAGCCCTTTTTAATTTCCCAAAAATTAATTTCCCAGGTTTGTGCTGTGGAAATACAGACTCTGAATCATTGACGCTGGATTTCCCAATAACTGCAGTTTTAGTGATCAGCCGATCAATAATGTAATTGGTTTATTTGCATGCAACCTTTTTATTCTGAACTTATAAATTTGTTCCTCGTGTTTCCAAGTCCAAAGTGCCTCCCTTTCCATTACAGACAGAGTGCTTTTCCCAGCTGAGAGGTGTATCAGAAGAGGTGGGAGAAAGATGAAAGACCTTATTGCTGTTCACTGCTGTTTCCACTTCGATGTGGTCTTCCCCATGACGGAATCGGGCTGCTGTCATAGGCTCTACTTACCTTGCCTTTTGCCATTTGTGCTGCAACAGGATGCTGTGAATGAACCAGAGATTATACATCACCCTAGAAGGGCTCAGCAGGATTACCAGGATTTAATACATTTTAGCTTTTCTTCCTTTAATTGCAGTACTACACTAAGCCCCTGTCTATAGCACTGTAGCAGAGGTGTTTGAAGGGGAGTAAGCAATGGGAGATTCTCGGTGGCTTGTTCCATTCAACTGACAATTTTAGAAACCAAACCTTAGATTTGTTTTCTACTCAAAGTGATCTGACAAACTTTGAAGTTTATCCCAGATATTGTACCGCCCCCCCTTTTTTTTGCAACCCTCCCAATCAAACATTAGAGTTATTCAACTGACAGCCAATAAATAGCTATATGTTTCAGGAAAATATGTGCTATTTTTAAAGGAAACCTATTAAGGGGGGAGAGGAGTATGGGATCTGTACACCATCTGTTGCCTATTGCATTTGGCACTAACACAAGAGCCTTTTTTTAAAAAAAAAAAAAAAAACGTTTTAGACCATGAAGGAAGCACATAGATCATTCCTACCTTGTACTTTTCCCATCTCATTATTGGAATTTATTCCCATGCTTTGTTGTCAGTGGAGGACCCCTTCTAATTGTTTCTTACATGTGCTGTAAATCTGTCCGCCAATCAGTAAAAACCATGGAACATGAAACCGAGACATGGCTATTTCCTCGGCTTACCCACTGCATCTGTCGCTGTGCAGTGTTGAAATAAAAACGAACCATGTTTGCACGCTTTCTCTCTCATGCCACAATGTGCGGCCTTTTTTGTGTGTTTCACTCGAGGAATTTTTAATATTCAGGCCATACCCTGCGCATGAAGTCATTTCCCCTCGATATAATTGTAATGGTAATGTGCCTGCCCTAACAGGCCGTGGCATGGCTGGCTGCTTGCCACAGCTGAGCCTCTGACTCAAAGACTTTAATTCTGTCATGCCTCATCTGGTTTTATGTACTCTTTTGTAGTTAGTTCACAAATTTATTTGAGGGTTCCCATTGAGATGGTCAAGGCCATTGACGTTTCTCTGAAGACATCGCACTCGGCTAATGAAAAGTACCCAAATCTGCGCATTGATAACCTGCATGTGAAATGAAAACACCGTTCTGAGCAAACATTCCTGTGTGGCTAATTCGCTGACAGATGGATGCTGAGAAGACTTGCCCAAGAGGTTAAGCTAATGTATTCTGCTCGCTGACTGAGTTGTGCGCAGTTATGTATGTGGAATTCCCCAGGTAGTCAATAAGAACTATGTGCACAAAACTGGGCAGAAGATTTCCGCCTCCGTGAGCAGATGACTGCTCAAAGGGCCCAATTCTTAATCAGTTCCATGCAACTTTGTGCTGCTGGCCACCGTCAAAACAAAAATATAGGGGCAGAGGAAGCCCCGGTTGAGGGTCTGAGCGCTGTTTCCACACACATGCAAAAGCATCACTTGAGTTCTCTACACTTGATTCTTCTACCCTTCTTAACTCACAGCCAAATGTGTGAAATGACACCATGGAAACCCTCTAAGGTAGAGATGAGTTGGACGGACCCCAAGGTAAAGGCAAAAGGTAAAGGACCTCTGGAGGGTTAAGTCCAGTCAAAGGTGACTATGGAGTTGCGGTGCTCATCTCGCTTTTCAGGTCGAGGGAGCCAGTGTTTGTCATGTGGCCAACATGACTCAACCACTTCTGGCACAATGGAACACCATGACAGAAATGCCATTTACCTTCCCGCCGCAGCAGTACCTATTTATCTACTTGCACTGGCGTGCATTCAAACTGCTAGTTTGGCAGGAGCTGGGACAAACCACCTTCACATGGATTCAACCTGCCGACCTTCTGACTGGCAAGCCCAAGATGCTCAGTGATTTAGACCATGGCGCCACCCACTCCCCCAAGGGTGATCTAGTCCAACCCCCTGCAATGCCAAAGCATCCATGACAGATGGCCAGCCAACCTTTACTTAAAAGCCTCCAAGGAAGGACAGTCCACAACCTCCTAAGAGTAGATTTTTCCACTGCTGAACAGCTTTACTTATAATGTGGAAATGTATTTCTAAACAGAGAAGTGGCATTTCCACTAAGTTTCATAGTGGGTTTCCTCGTGTTTACAACTTATAAAAAAAAAGTGTTTGCATGTAAAGAAGACTTCATTGTTGTTCTAATTGTGTGCTGTCGGTAATCTAACACTGGCTGATTTCTTTAGGAACTACCTCTCTAATAAAAGTTTTGAATGGTGAACACCATAAGACGTAAGATGGTTTGAGCAGATTACACCAATCCTGGTCCGACTGCACTGGCTACCAATTAGTTTCCGGGCCCAATTCGAAGTGCTGGTTTTGACCTATAGAGCCTTAAACGGCTCAGGACTGCAATTCCTCAAGGATCGCCTCTTTCCATATGAACCTACCCAGACCCTGAGATAATCTTCTGAGGCTCTCCTTTGTGTGTCTCCTCCTCAAGAGGTCAGGAGGGTGGCAATATGAGAATGGGCCTTCTCTGCATTGGCTCCCCCGTCTGTGGAATGCTCTCCCCAGGGAAGTTCGCCTGGCACCTTCATTATACCCTTTTATGCGCCAGGCAAGAATGTTCCTTTTTAACCAGGCCTTTGGTTGATTTGACTGACATCCTCTGCCCTTTTAAAATGTGTTCTTTTTTTGAGAGGGGTGCTATTTTGTTGTTGTTTTATTTTTGTTGGGTGTTTTGTGAATTTATGTCTTGATTTTATTCTGAGAGCTACACAGAATGCTCTCACGTGTTGAAAGCAATGGGGGTGGTTTCTCACCTGCCAGCCACACCCACCTGCTAGCAGGGATGTTGGAGAATTCAGACAAAAAGGAAATGGGAGTGGAAATTGCAGGTGCTCATCCTATATTTGGAAATCAATCCAGCGAATACAATCATCATTTGCTGTTGTTGCTTTCAGTCCACAAATGAGACGTAATTGATTACATTCCTCCATGCCCTTTGGCATTGTGTTTACTTTGCATTGAAATGAATGGGGTGGGATAACATTTCATAATTACGTAAATTATTCAAGTTACATAAATTATGCAAATTACATTAGTTACATCATTTCACCACAGCAGACCTAGATGAGTAACATAGTTTTTGGCAGAAGTTTTATTTTTTTTAAAAAAGAACAAATGAATAGTTTTTAACTTTTTAAATTTTATTCTAGAAGTGGATGTAATTTGCCAGAATGGTCACTCCTTCTGATGCAATGAAGCCAGCCGAATGTCAGAATGATGGCCACAGTGGTTCCCCTGCAAAGGAGTGGAGTGGGTGCAATAGGAATCATAGTGGGTGGGGCCATGGTGGGGGGAAAAGACCATGGATCCCTAGGGAAGACTTGAGTGGAGAAAATGTTACCCTACTCAGCGATTATCCTGTTGCCCAAGGATGGGAGGGGACTTCTCCCCCAATGAGGTTTTTGGGAGAAACAGCCCAAAGAAGAGAGATCACCATTTACTTGCCATGGGGAAGGAAGTGGTGGGGAAAACTGAGAACTGGTAAATGACATACCCAGCGAGGACCCTGCTACTTTAAGGGTCATTGGTGTGGGGTGGAATTCTGCCTCCACAGATTTGGAGGTGGGGGTACAGTGAAGAGTTCTCTATTGACTTACATGGAGAAAAGGATGGTGGTGTGGAAAAGCCCATAGATCCCCAGAAAAGGCCTGGGTGGGAAAAATGCCACGCACCCAACAAGGGCTGGATCTAGACACATCAAAAAAGTGTTTCAGGAAAACGCGTTGTAAACTTCATTATGAGAAATCACATTGGAGAAAGATGGGAGTCCACAGCGCCATCTGGTGTAACAGTGTTATAATGCATATAAAACGCTTTTTCCTTACTAATGTAGCTGAACCCAAGGACTCTATTATCCCAAAGGTGAGGTGTGGGCTTCTGCTCATGCCTTGGATTTTTAGGGATACCACATCTTCCTGGGAGGGAGATCTCTCCATTGTCTTGAACTGGAGAATGGGTGGTGAAAAAATAGCAGAAATTCCCAGAAAACACTGGGATGGGGAAAAGGTAACCCTTTGACCAGGAACCTATTACCCCAAGGGTCATTAGGAAATAATCCACTGTGGTTAAAAGCTAGGCCTGTCCATCAAAAGATCCACAGTATTTCTATTATCATGTGTATGAGGCGTACATCTATATTCTTGATTTGGTTCTTACACAAATTTTAATTAATCTACCAACTTTCCTTTGTAGCAGCCTTCTAAATATGTTGATACTCAATGTTTATTTCCATTTTATTTTGTTTTGAAAAGTAGCATTGTGAATTTATGATTCTCATAAGAAGTCCTGTGCAGAGGGGAAAGTAAGCCTGGAGGCAAATCCTGTAACACTCCAGACTGTAAAGGCCGAATGATGACAAATTGTATAAATATGTGCAAATTGTCCAAATGTTCTCATGTATTAGAGATTCCAGAAACCCAGGAAGAATCCTTCAGTGAGCGGTCAGCTCATGCTCTTGCTTTGAATAAAATTGTGGCAATTACATCCAATTTTATTAAGTTTATCACTCAAAAGAAATGTTTCAGTTAAACCATCATTTTTGCATTTCAGACCCCCACCCCCATGCATACACACTCAATTACTGCAACTGTGATGGCTTACAGTAAATGCAAAAATATGTTCTTATCCACAGCTGTTACACACACCGCATGTCATTTTTTCAAAAAAAATAATAAATTCGGTGTAGATTCATGCAAACCTTTTTGAAATGGGAGCAGAAATACCTGTGAGCGATTGTATGAACCTACACAATGGATTTTAAATGGCAAATTAGCCAAGTGTGGTAAAGTTCATATTTAAATGAACAACACTTTGAATGGCTTAGGAAACTAGTCTGCAGCAGAATTCTGGGACTGGAAGTTAGATGGACATCCTTAGGAGGTGTATTGGTCTGAAACTGCTTACACTGATGGTTTTTCATTTACATTACAGAGCTCTTCTCATTCTCTCCCAGTCCTGGGGTCAAGCTCTCCCAATTATTTGTCGGCAAATTATTTCTCTCTTATAGGTTTTCATTTACATTGCACAAGATCTGTGTCTCCATGGGTCATTCCTCTTTTCCACTTCTAGTGAGTTTCCCTCCTCCCCATCCCCTGCTCTTTTCGTTTCTTCTTGCTCTCAGGTTTTCAGAAAGAACAAATTAACATAACAGTGTGCATAAAAAAGTAATTACTTTTGATTTTGCCAGCTAGACACTTGTGGCAGCATCCATAGGGACATAAAACCGGTTTAAAGGGCAGGTATTTGCTCTTCCTAGCTACCAGGCTTTTCAAGATGAAAAGTTTTGCCAGCTGTTGGATGGGGCCATGCCTTGGTGATGGGCTGCTGTTTCTAATGCAGCTAGTTGCAAAAGTTTTGTCAGTTAGAGCAGCTGCTACTCTGGGATTACTATTAGCAAGGATGGAAGTTGCTGTCCTCCAACTCCCATCATTCTTGCCCATTAGCTATCCTGGCAAAGGCTCATGGGTGCAGGAGTCCAATGCCATGCAGAGGGTCACAGGTTGCCAACCTTTGCTAAAAAGCAATGCCATGCTTTTGCTTCAGGTAGAGGATTTGAAAGAGGGTGCTGCTATCATTATCATTATCATTACCATTACCATTTCCTTCAAAGCTCTATCTCTGTTTGGAAGAATGAGGTGTATGGAGGTGTCTTTTTTATTTTTAAAAACTGTTTTGTTTTGTTTTCCTTTCTTTTAAGTACAGTCGTACCTTGGAAGTCGAACGGAATCTGTTCCAGAAGTCCGTTCAACTTCCAAAATGTTCAGAAACCAAAGCGCGGCTTCCAATTGGCTGCAGGAAGCTCCTGTAGCCAATCGGAAGCCACAGAAGCCCCGTCGGACATTCGGCTTCCAAAAATAGTTTGCAAACCGGAACAATCACTTCTGGGTTTGTGATGTTTGGGAGCCAAAACATTTGGGAACTAAGCTGTTCGAAAACCAAGGTACGACTTTATTGCAAACTTCAAGGATGGTCACATTTTCTCCATGTTTATTAACGGTGGCATCAAAGAACTTGAACAATATAATGCCAAATGGAAGTAGGCATGTGACCTTCAATTCTAGAGAAAATCCAATAAACCAAGTATGTTTGCTTGAGCACTTTGTTTCTCTATAGCTATGTAATGTGTACTTTTCTGGACCAATTTGAAAACTTATACAAGAGTGCTTGAAATATGCCCTCTTAGTAGTCCTGTTGAATCCAGCATGAATAAGTGGCTCATAATCAGTCCTTGGTACTTAGGAGGCAACAGGATTAAGAACAGATGGAACTTATTACAAGAGAATTCCAAGCGAGATGGAACTTATTACAAATGGATTCAAACACAAAGGTCCTATTAAAATGTTTAGGTATTCTTTGATTTTTTTTAATTTTTGGACGAAAAAGAAATCAATCTTAAGTTTAAATAGTAAGGTAAAAGATACATGGTTAATGGAATAATTTGGCATCTGACAATTTGATTTTACCTCGAGTTTATTCTGCTGAATGGGTCATTTTCTAAGTATGTCTTTCAGCTGCCAATGTTAAGGCCTCTGTGACTGTTACTTTTAAGAGCACATTAAAAAATACCATGAAACTGCTCGTCGTAACGTTTCCTACACCGGTACGCTGGAAATACACAGCTGGAGGTTGTCAGGCGCACACCTCTGTAATGGCCAGTACTGTGTGCATACAATTAACACATTAATTTATGGAGTAAAATAATAGGGGGGGGGGACTAAGGCTTCAAAGTCAAGCACTTGCTATTAAGCACAGGCTTATGAAAGGAAGAAAATGTCAACAAACGACAAGGGCTTGTAGCGCCTGTTATTCTCTTTGCGGCCTTGTCCTCCATTCACATAGGGGATTATTTCCTGAATTACCGTATCTCATTGTATCGTGTGTTTTATTTCTTATGCGCCGTGTCCCCTCCTCAGCCAGCAGTAGTGAAAATGCCATGCAAATATTTAGGATCTTAGTCGGGTGTTTTCTTGCAGTAGAAGGAAAAGAAGTTTTTTGAGTACATTATTCCAGAACACTGGCTGAATAATGACAATGTTGTGTGGCAGGATGCCAGAAAATCCAAGAAAACCCCAGCAATGGTAAGTGTGGAAAGGACCTTATTCAGTTAATGGAGGTTTAATTAGCAAGGACAGTTGTGACTGCATTGGCGGTGCTGAGTGGAAGATACAAGGAAAGAGGCGAAAAGCTGGGCTGATAGAAAACGATTATTATTCCACGACTATTCGTCTCTCAGTGTTTCCTTTACTGTGAAAGGCAGGGGGGGAGCTCACTTTTCCCATTTTCACTTTCTGTAATACAGGGCTGAAAATCCCAGAGGTCAGTTTCACAGATTTACAGACAAGTAGCATCTTGAACTGTTTTTAAGTCTGGAGCATCGAAGCCAGAAATAGACAGAGATATGCTGCAGCCCATCAGATTGTTTTGTTAAAAGTTTATTTTCCAAACAAGTGTGAATAGGCAAGTGTTGAATGCATGGCTAAGCAAGAGAGAAGGACATTTTTTATTGGCCAAAAGTACTGGCACAAGTCACTTTCTTGTGGTCCTACGAGCAGAGGCACCATCACTTAGGAATGCAATTTTTTTTCTTTTAATTTGGAAAATATGACTTCAACAGAAAGGCTTCTATTTCCCCAGAAGCTTCCTTTGTTGGCTTTTGTCATACAAAGAATGCTATGTTGTTGTTGTTGTTCTATGTTGTCTCTTCTGCTGAGGTTGTGATATGTAGAAAAAATACTGGCTGTTACATTGTTGGTTAAACCTGCTACGTTTTCACAAAAAGTTATTTAGAGTAGTTGTTCTATAGGCTTGCCACTGCAAGTATCTTTATTCTTTTCAAGTGCATGCGCTTTCCTGATATAACTGACATAATAAAAAGAAACTGACTTGCAGAAATCCCTCAGACCTAGGGTCTAGAGCAGGGTTTCCTACACTTGGGTCTCTAGCTGTTTTTAGACTACAGTTCCCATCATCTGTGATCAAAGGTCCTGCTACCTAGGGATGATGGGAGTTGTAGTCCAAAAACAGCTGGAGAAACCCCGGCCTGGTGGTTGAATAGAGAACACAGAGAACAGTGCCCAATAGTCCCAAGAGAGAAGAACCCAGGGAGGCTTTTGTCTTCTCAGGATGAAAGACAAGATCCTACACACACACTCCATACTCCATGTTCAGATGCCACCTGAAGAGGCAGTTGAATCTTATTTCAGCACTGGCAATGATACCTTATCCTCTACCTCACCATACCCTCCAACATTTCTCTGATTAAAATAGGGATGTCCCATTCTGTAATGATAATTTTACTATTTATAACCCTACACATCTTACTGGGTTGCCCCAGCCACTCTGGGCAGCTTCCAAATATATAAAAACATAATAAAACATTAAACATTGTTAAAAAGCTTCCCTATACAGGATTGCCTTTAGACAGCTCGGAAGTCAAATAACTCCATACGTTCCAACATTTCTCCAATGAAAATAGGGACATCCTAAGGAAAAGCGAGACATTCCAGGATCAAATCAGAAACCGGGTGGCTTCTCTAAATCAGGGATGTCCCTGGAAAATAGGAACACTTGGAGGATCTGTTACACATGAAGCAGCAGGATTCTCACAGTGTTCTCACAGTGGCCAGAGGTGGCTGCTGGCTTTCTGTGATAGTGGTCATATCCATTGTGAAGTTGTGGAATTGTATTTTTACACTGCTTTGATACTGTTTTATTACATATATTGCATGCTTTTTCTTCCATTGTACACTGCTTCGGGATTCTTAATTATTAAAGTAGTTTATAAGTATTTTAAATGGATGAAATATGTATAGACAGACCCACAAAACAATCCGGCTGGCATCCAGTAGGCCTAGAGGAGGGGTACTTAGAGCCTGATACAAGTTCTTCCTAATGAACTATGAGTTTTTCCTAATGGATTATGAAGTCAGCTTCCAACCTACTCCAAGAGATTGGCCACTATTGTCTTTGTCTTGGCTTCACGAGGATCCAACAGGGATTTATTTAGGTTTTTGCTCCCGATTTCTAGAAAACATTTGAAAACCCTTCTTCTGGAACTGCCCAATGCAAATTCCTAACCTTTCTCCCAGAGATTCCTTCTTCTTACTTCAGCCTCAGAATGTAAATTTGTAAATTCACAAAGAGATTTTGATAGGGTTGCCATACATCCAGAATTTCCCAGACATATCTGGGATTTGTCTGCCAAAAATAGCATCAGGGCAGAATTTCCAGAAAGCAGTTAAAATGTCCAGGGAAATCCAGGTGTAAGGCAGCCCATATTGGAAGTCTTGGTTTTTGGGTGAATCTCCCAGAAACTGTTCTGTGTTGTTTGTTTGTTTGTTTGTTGCAAAAAAAAAAAAAGAAATCAATAACTTTGGCCAAAACAAACCCAAGTAGAGAGACAGAAATGGGTGGCAGCACATACACACCAACCCACATGGCCTTGTCAGTATATTTGAAACAGACACACCCAAATCTCAGCCTGCTGAGCTCCCCGCCCATTTCCACATCATCCACCCATGTTTCTTTTACACCCTATTATTGTGTGTCTGGGGCCTAGCTTGCTCATGCACGTACATCACTTTTCCCCGCTCTGCACTTGATTATTCTACACTTGATGCCTGGCAGCGGACTTGTATGCAGTGCTGCATTTGAAGTGACGGCAGAAAATACGAAAGCTCTGTTCGCGGAGTCCTAACTGCAACACCCCGTTCACACATGCAAGTCATCACTTGGTATTGCAGCCATGATGAAGTGCCGAACATGCGTTCATAAACCAGGCCTACTTGTTTGGGGAATCTTTTCCAGAGGTTCAGGTCTGGTGCTAAAGCGCGGAACAGGAAGCAAAGGGAAATTCTTATACAGATGTGCCCTTGATCTCGAGGCAGCCAATCAGCGCTTACTTTCCACAGGAGGTTTCTCTCTCCCTTCCTCTCTCTCTCTGCCAGCCTGATAATGCAAACATTGTTGGCACCCCTGAAAAAAAACAATCAGCTCAGTCACAATGACTTTAGCAGCCATGGTGGAATGAGAGCCAGCAGAAAATGACTTTAATGGGAATATGTTGCAAAGCAGCTGTTGGAGTGTGGTAACAAGATGCTGAATAAATGGCAGCTACATAACTTCCCCTAATCAGATTGGAGCAATCAGCTTGAAAAATTTTCCCATATGTTGGAGAGTGGAGCTCGTGCCTAGGGTTATGGCAAGGACACAGGCCACGTTAAGGTTACACAGTCTGGCTACAATTAAACACTCGCTGCAGAAATTGTGATGATGCTTCGGGGAGCTATTGCACTTTAGTCATTCGTAATTGCTCATTCGGAAATTACTCACTCCGAAATTACTCAGGGCCCTGTTCCACGGTTTGCAGCATATGTTCTCAGAGAAAGAAAATATTATGTTTCCAGTGGGTATCAGTGTATGAATTTGTTTATGGCTATTAATGCAACTTAATATAATGGGATCGTTCATTAATAAAGTCACTTAGACTGTCAGGGCTATAATCCAAATACATATTTGCACGCAAAACTTCCCCTGATGCCGGATGCCCTGATGGTATGGCTCCCTTTCTATTTTTAACCCTGAATGTTATCCTTGTTACCCTTTCATGCACAGCGCTAAAGCGGAAACTGGCAAATTTGCCCTTTAATAATAATTGTGCCTCTGCAGTGAGTCATGTTACTTAATGGCTACCTACAGATTATTATTCTCCGCCTGCATTCCAGACCTAGTGCTGAATTAATAGAATGGGAGAAGTTTGCAGAAGGCTGGTGTCATGCAAACCCTGGAACTGATATACCGTTTTCATGACGTGCTGAATACAGCTTTTGCCTCATTGTATGCCCAGTGTGTTACAAAATATGCAGCCCAAGTCTATGCCTGTTCACTTGGAAGCAAACCATCGGCCTTAGCCTTCCTAAGTTTCCTGAGCCTGGGAGAAGTGTCTTAGAAATTTTGGACCAATGCAACACTTACCTGAAATTTCCTTTGGTTCTGAAGATCCCTTTGAGGCTATTTTCATTCAGATCCCACTCCAGCTAGTAAATTCAGATGCCACTTCCTTCAGGTGCTGGCATTCAAGGACAATCACAGATTTTTTCCAGTATCGTGGGTGTGGTTCTTTCAGTGGCGTAGCGTGGGTTGTCAGCACCCGGGGCAAGGCAAGTAATTTGCGCCCCCTAACCCGTGGATTTGCGCCCCCTAACCCGTGGATTTGCCCTAACCCCAGATGTTGTGCCCGGTGCGGCCGGCCCCCCCTGCACCCCCCACGCTACGCCACTGGGTTCTTTATCTCCCCATAGTCACACATAGGGCCTGATTCCTTCTTGAATGGATGGATGCAGCTGCACCACTGCTCTGGCATGGCTAATTCCCACATGATTCCTTATTCAAATGTCACTGGAAAGTTAATGTTTGGAAACTGGCCAGGAGTGAGCAGCAAGAGGAGCTAGTGAGGACTGTGGCCTGGAGAGAGAGTCCTGAGGGCCAGGTAGCGAGTCGCATTTGGCCCCTAGGCTTGAGGTTCCCCACCCGATTTAAAACATTTACATCCCATGAAAAAGAGATAAGCTATAAAAGAAGGATTGTTGTAACCATTTGTTTTCAGATGCATTTGCTGCATTATCGGGGGTGGGGGAGAATTACAACCTAACTAAAACAGATTTTTCTATTAAATAAACATGGTCATTCACATGGGGTTATGGAAATGTACTCGTTTCTGAATGGGATGTGGTGATTTGAAAACTCAAAAAGACTGCTAGCACAGCCTGCAGTTGATAGACATATGGATAGCCACCCTCCCCGCAGAAAAAAATTACCATATTTTTCCATCTATAAGATGCCCCCATAGATAAGACGCTCCCTATTTGGGGGGACTCAGATTGTCGCCAGACCACCCTCGGCACTATCCATGTATAAGACACCCCCTAATTTTTGACATTATTTTTTAGGGGGGGAAACCTAGTCTTAGACACAGAAAAATACGGTACTTTCAGCTTAAATGGACTTCTTTGGCAAGGCAACAATTTTGCAGTTATTAAAAGTGGGTGGGAGAGTGTTCGATAGTTGCCATAGTCCCTGATTTGAACTGTAATATGTCTTGGAATTAGTGTTACTACATAATCTAAGAGTGATCATCAAAGAGCTGTCCCCCTGGGTAGCTTTTTAAAAATAAGAATTACACTTAAATAAGTATTACACCTCAATGGACAGATGTTGCCTATATCATATTGGAGAAAGCACAAATCCTTCTTAACAGTTGTGTTCAGAAAGAAGTCTATTATGTTATATACATTTTCATTCCTTCACACTCTCTATGTTAACTCCATGCTGGCATCACTTGTGATTTTATTGTAAGCAACATAATATTACGGCGTTATCTTCTTGTAAACCAATAGTGATGTCAATTCTCTGGATGCCGGCCCTTGGTGGAGTCTACTCACATATAAAAATCGTTTTTTATAAAGCATTTTTTAAAAAATGCATTGAACTTTCCATAAGGCTCACCATCGCCTTCTAGTGTCCCATTGTATATTGCACTTAAAACACACTTAAAATGTTTTATTTGCAGCTGTATAACTGAGTCGCTTATGTAGCAAAGGAAAAAGGAAAAAAGGTGCCATTCATGCAGAAGGAGGTATCAGCAGGCTCAGAGGAATTGCAAGGTTTGCAGAAACATTAAAAATCTTTAGAAAAGAAAAACTGTAAGTTGGGAGCGGTCGACCCCAAAGCAGCCCAATCAAGAAAGTCTTAAAGGGAGTGAAAGGCGGGATATCAAATCCAAACTCTTCTTCTTCTTCTTCTTCTTCTTCTTCTTCTTCTTCTTCTTCTTCTTCTTCTTCTTTAGGAGACCCCCCATTCCACTCGGAGAGATATAAATCCCAGTGTGGTTTAACAATCAATCCCTCTTCACATTGAACTCTGGAAATTGTGGCTCTGTGGAGGGAATACCGTACCTCACAGCATCTCTAACAGCCTGCAGTTCCCAGAATGCTTTGGGGGAAGCCATGACTGTTTAAAGTGGCATTGTACCACTGCAAATGTATAATGCAGAAGGGTCCTGAGTCTGCTTAGTGACCGTGGAATGCTGACTGACTGGGTGGTGGTAGTTGTTCCCCATGTTACTGATTGGCCTCAACCAGAAATTGGGCACTTTGTGTCACAGATCCCCTGCTGTAGGAATATTCTTCCAGCAGAGATTTGGTACTCAACCTCACTATTGACGTTCATGTGATCATGTTTGCTGGGTTTATTTCCTTTCCAGACATGGAATGAATAATTTCCTTGTAATTTCCGTGCCCATTTCTGTTTCTGCTGGAATCCTCCGATATCCTTAGTTCTATATCACACAGGAAGCCCACCTAAGTAGAAGCGGGCTCCCTGCTTCATGCCATCATTTTCTAATTCCCAGAAGGGAATGGGGCAGAGTCAGGGTGCTCAGCACCAGTCTCTTTCACAGGTTGTTTTAGCCAGATTGCCTGACGAGAACTAGTGTCCACAGTCACTTGGTGATTGCAGCAACTACCCAAAGTTCCATGAGAATCCTCGATAAGCAAGGTTCCCACCTCTCATCCCAGACACTAGTCGTGGATCTTAACATATCCCGATGCATGACACAGGATGCAGGATGTAGCCATAGCTGTTCCTCGCAATCCACTTCCAGGTCTCTTTATCTGACTTTTGTGCAGTCCCTCCCCCCACCCACTGGCTGTCTGGCAAACTTGGAGGCTTGCTTGCCACCGCAGATGACTGAGAAGGAGGGTGGAGCAAATGGTCAAGAGGAGCAGTAGGTGCTCTGGCTCCTGCTGAACAGGGAGATTTAAAAGTACATGCCAAGTACAAGAGATGGCAAAGCAATATAGATAGGGCTGTCGTTCTGTTTCTGTTGTATCCCAAGTCATACTGGGGGTTCTCCACATAATCTTTTCCATGGACGATGATAATGGGGGCAGAGGGAGGAGAATATGGTTGGCTAGAATATCCAGACAAGTCCTGTCATTAGTTCTGATCTAGCACAGCCGTATTAGTAGTGCATAAACATGGCATTTCAGCTACATTTCCTTATGCTGAACTTGAATGAAGATTTTCCCCCTCAGATGTTGTGTTACACATAAAACATTAATTCCAACTGCTTGCATTTCTAAAGAGCAACCACTGAAATTGTTCTCTTTCTTTACAGCAGTGAGAAACTTAAGATTGAAGGATGTTCCAGCAGCAGCCCCCTTCACTTTCTACAGTGCATGTAATATGTTAGTGCATCCTGTTTGTTTATGTCATGTACTGAACTATATTTCCCCTGGTATCCTCTTCAGATGTCAGATTAGTTATCTGTTGTACATCTGAAGTAGGGAAGGAAAGATTAAGAATTAGAATTCTCCAATGTACCAAACTGGTTTTATTTATATTTCAAGACCAAGTGCCTCTGATACAAATTATACACAGCACTCTCTCTCTCTCAGCTGCTGAAACTCTGTAGCATATGTTATTTGAACCTATGCTTAAGAATATTTTTTAAAACCTATCATGACAAAAATTGTTTTAGGCTGCAAGCCTGTACATGCTTATCTGGGAGCAAGTCCCACTGAACTGAAGTGATTTAACACTGAAGGATTATATTTCACTGATATTTTTGTAAGTTTGGAATGAGAATTTTTAAAATAATAATTTATATTGATTTTTAATTCATAATATATTAACATGAGATGTTGCTTGCTGGATCAGATAAAAAAGTCCAGCATCTGGTAATCATAGGAATACTACATACTCTGAACATTTTCAATTTCTGCTGCCATGGCTAACAGCCACTGATAGACCTATCTTCCACCAGTTTGCCTAATTGTTTTTTAAAGCTAAAGTCCTAATTGTTTATAAAAGCCAAAGTCTTGCCCGTCACCACATATTGTGATATTGCATTTCATAAATGGAATATGCAGAAGACAAAGTCTTTTCCCGTTGTCTGACGGGAATTTACCGCCAATCAAAAACAATCCTCAGTTCACATGCAGCTATAACTTTACATGTGCATATACTGTTATTCCACATATATTTTCCACAGTTAACTTGGAACACATGAATGGGAGGCGTATCTCTAACCTTGGACACAGAGAACCAAGAAAGTGAAGCAAACTGCTGCTCTGCCCTGACAATTGTTTCCAAGTATTTAGATAATGAATGTCTTTCCTTCACACTGTTATTTCCCACAGCAAACGTTGACTGCCATGTATGGTGTGAAGCAGCTCTCAGCTGGATGTTCTAGCACTTCGAATGACAGAATGAAAATAACTTATATTTGTAATTTTAGGGTAAGCCTCTTTTATGGTTCCTCATTTGTTGTTGTATAGTCGTTTAGTCGTGTCCGACTTTTCGTGACCCCATGGACCAGTGCACGCCAGGCACTCCTGTCTTCCACTGCCTCCCACAGTTTGGTCAAACTCATGTTTGTAGCTTCGAGAACACTGTCCAACCATCTCGTCCTCTGTCGTCTCCTTCTCCTTGTGCCCTCCATCTTTCCCAACATCAGGGTCTTTTCCAGGGAGTCTTCTCATGAGGTGGCCAAAGTATTGGAGCCTCAGCTTCACGATCTGTCCTTCCAGTGAGCACTCAGAACTGATTTCCTTCAGAATGGATAGGTTTGATCTTCTTGCAGTCCATGGGACTCTCAAGAGTCTCCTCCAGCACCATAATTCAAAAGCATCAATTCTTCGGCGATCAGCCTTCTTTATAGTCCAGCTCTCACTTCCATACATCACTACTGGGAAAACCATAGCTTTAACTATACCGACCTTTGTTGGCAAGGTGATGTCTCTGCTTTTTAAGATGCTGTCTAGGTTTGTCATTGCTTTCCTCCCAGGAAGCAGGAGTCTTTTAATTTCATGACTGCTGTCACCATCTGCAGTGATCATGGAGCCCAAGAAAGTAAAATATCTCACTGCCTCCATTTCTTCCCCTTCTATTTGCCAGGAGGTGATGGGACCAGTGGCCATGAACTTCGTTTTTTTGATGTTGAGCTTCAGACCATATTTTGCGCTCTCCTCTTTCACCCTCATTAAAAGGTTCCTCATTAGTCTTGACTAATTCATCACTAATGTTTGACTAATAAGATCAGTCAACAGAGATCTTTAGGAGAACCTCACTGTTTTGCTTCTTCCATTGTGAAAAATGTACACTTATTCCAACCCATTATTTAACCCTCTTTAGGTATTAATGCTCCTATGCTTCTCAACATGGGGGCAAGGACTGGAGACCTGTGCAGTACCTGTGCCCACATTAGCATGCATGCAAAGATCATGGCTGTCTGTACTAATGGAGCTTTGTATAAGGATTGAGCCTTTCATATTACTCATAACCTGTTTGATTTGAGTCCTGGGTCACCTGGAATATTAAAGTTTTAAGTTTAGTGTATATAAATGCTGTGTTTGAATGCATTGTATTTGGAATGCTGTGAAGATAAGTTTACCTTACCTGAGAGCAGTGCTTTTTTCTGGGGGGGACCCCAGAATCTTTGTACTTTTGTCCATTTACTGTCTTCCCAATTTGAATTATAAAATGGTGATTATCTTGAGTCAAAATGAGTGTACCCCTAAACATTTTTTAGGGGGAAAAGCACTGCCCACTGGGTGAAAGTGGAAGGCTGGTGTTTCTTCCATTTTAGTGAATTAAGCTGCCTGATGACTCATAGCCAACCTGACCTGCAGCTCTCACAGCAGGAGAGGAAACTTGAGAAGACTAGTAGCAGCAGCAATTGTAGCAGAGAAACTCTGCAATGATGAACAAGCATAATGGAGTCTCTCTCTGGGATCAGAGAGAGGAAGATTTGCTAAGCTGCATAAAGGACATAAATGAGTGATTAGCATTGTTTGTTTGTAATGTGTTACTTTGTCATTTTGTTCATGTAATGTTTATATGAAACTAGCTTTCAGACTGTTCTGCAGCAAAGCTTTGAAACGAGAGTACTTTGCTAGACACTTCATGAAAATCGAAGTGCCTTGTGGTCTGTGCTTCAGTTAGATCTACATACTTGTTGACACTCCTCAACGCTTCTCTCTGCAAAAGTTATGCTGATCCTATTTCTCAGCAAGCCTTGTGATTCTGTTTAACCAACCAAGCCTTAAATTCTTTTCAGCACTTCACCTGTAACTGAAGTTAATGTGGCAGAGCAATAATTTCTTAGATCCCCATTGGAGCTTTTGTAATGAGGTTACATTGGCCATCTTCCAGTCCTCTAGTAAGGAGGCAGATTTCAGGAGTGTTGCATACTTCGGTAAAAAAGAAAAGAAAAATCTATCAGTCAATCAATCACAAGCAGGTGAATGACTTGTGACTGTTTTATGTGCCCATTAGTCCCAATATGTTACTCTTTGTCGCCTATTTTAGATCTCCAAAAGCACTGCCAGCAAGGAAGTGGGGAGATTCAGGTACAACTAATTTATTTTGCTTCTTTTCACTGTCCCTTCCTTCCTTCCTTCCATATTGCTTTCAAAGCACCACTGACTCCCTGGATGATTTAAATTATTCAGGTGTACTTTTAGGTTTTATGTCTATAAGTAGCTATCCAAATTTCTGCTCAAGCTCCCTTATTCAAATTGCCCTCATTTAGTGACAATTTTCATTTTAAAAAGAAATTCTTCCAGCCTTTTAGAATGCCCTTGTGTCCAGTCCTAGCTAGTCAGAACATGAAAAGAATGAGAACTGAACTCACCCTGTGGTGACCACCAGGTAGACATGTTACAAAAAAACATAAAACCACGCACTGAAGTATGAAAAAGAAGATGGGTCTAGGTCTGCAGTACCAAGGACAACTCCCAACTAGCAAACAAGTAGAGGCAACAAATTCAATAGCCAAGCAGGGCCCAATCCATCCTATTGATGATCCTCTTTGAGGAGTGGGAATTTGAAAGCCTAGACTACTGCAGACCATTCCATATTGTTCTGGAGGGTCCACTGGCATCTTTTGTAATATGGGCTGGAAGATTGAAGAACGGTCTGGTAGACAGTTTGGGTGTTCCTTAAGGAGTTCAGTCTTGCGGGGTTCAGGTGACCTGTATATGGTGTTCCATTTCTCCTGTCGTTATCTCACCAAGTGATAGGAAAATGAGCTTAACCCAAGCACAACCACTTGTGACATGGTGTCCTCTTATACATTTACCATATGCAGACATATGAAAAGTCAGCCATCAAAAGTTTATGCCTATATCCAATCTTTCTGCTAGACATTATAACTCATTTTGCACAGTGCTATTTTTCTAAAAAGAAAAAGAGGTGCCAGAACTCACGATGAATGTCTCCCTTGTACTCTCATCATGGCAATTGCACCCACCTGAGAGGTGCTGGAACTGAGTTCCGGTAAGTTCCTGATGACAAAAGCCCTGGTTTTGCATGATGAGTTTGTAAATGACTCTCTTAGCTGAAGCTAAGTAAAAGGGCAAATCCTAAAAACCAGTGTTATTTTCCAGTAACCTCAGTTAAACTTTCCTCATGTCTGCTATCCAGCTTTCTGCCTAAATAAGTTATTTGAGATATTGAGATAGTCAGCTTTATCTCAGTTTTATGGATACAGTTCCATTTCATGCCTACCTTTGCCAAAAAGTACACTCTCCTGAAAGTTGAATGCAATCTTCCTTTTTTTTAGTCCATACTTTAAATTTCTGGTCTCCCTCCTCAGCACAGAGCAATATTTACTTCAAAGCATTTACACCAGAGACACTGATGATGGGCTTTGGCTGAAGCTGCTGATTTCAGCGAACCCACTGAAGGACTGGTTGTACGTGCTAAATATATTAATGATTATTCAATATTTATACACATAACACCACATACAGCATCCATATTGGTGAATGCTCTGAGTGCTGTTGTGAAAGCAGAATATTGGTGTGGGGCTTTTTAAAAGGTAAGTATTTCATAATATTTTATCATTGCAAAGAGCACAAGTTCCCCTTTGTCCTTCCTTTCTTCCTTACAACCATCGCTCCTCTGCTGCCTTTGTCTGAGATAAGGTACTCACTACACATTATTTTCTGCAAATGCTGCTGCGCAATAAGAAGCGAACGTCTAAACATTAGAATTCACTGTAAATTTAACTTACATTACATGTTTACTCAGGACTCAACTACATTAGTCAAAAATCAGTGTTTTGAATGCATTATAAACATGCAACACCATATGGCGCTGGAGAGCAAAGCAAAATTCTAAGTGATTTTCCATAGCGTGTGTTTTTTTTCTTTTGCTATAACAATTTAATTTCTATAAGAATTAATCTGGCTAGCCTGATCCAAAACGCCCACCCACCCACTCACACATGAAAACAAAGTCCAACACAGCCAATCACAAACAAACAACCATACCCTAGGCCAACCCCAACCTCTCTCACCACCAAAGGAACACAAGCAAATAGTAAAGAGAACCTGCACAAGTGATATTGACACAAAACCCCACACATACATTAAGTAAAATAGAAATACCGCCACCCGACTCCACCCCCACTCCACCTCTTTCCCCCTTTTCTTCCTAATGTAACACTAATGGCTCAACAAATGAAACTGATCTGCAGAAAATGTAACTTGAAAAAAGAGACAGTGCACATACTTTTGTAAAGCAAGAAATCTTTAATAAAAATACATTTTTAAAAAAACGATTTAATTTCTGACTAATTCATAGCGTTTCTTTCCTGTGTGCAGATCCACCCTCAGAAGTACGACTCTTTGTGTTTAATGGGGGTTACTCTCAGGAAAAGTCGGCACAGGATTCTAACCTTGGCTTTCTCATGAGGAAGGAGTGGAAGGTTCACGGTGAGCGGAGGTCAGTATCAAAGCAAAACAAACACTATGTTGACATTATTTTATAAAAATAGGAGTATAAAATCCATGCCAGTGGTTCTTAAACTCCCTCCTCGCAGACCACTTGAAAATTGCTGACACTCTTGGTGGACCACATATTGATTTTTTTCTGCCTGCTGTTTGGCCACTGTAATGCACTGTGCAAGATGCTCAAGCATTAAAAAAAAAGATTCACTGCCATGTACCACCTAAATGAAGATCACTGACCACTGGTAGTCCCCTGCATGCTAATATGTCGCCAACAAAAATTGAAAGTCTCATTATCACCTTATTCACATGCAAAAGCCAGGGGGACATGATTTTCTCCTTCAGAAGATATCATTGCCCAGAGTCCCAGAGCTCAGTTCTCTTTCCACCACATCACTGCTCTGCCTGCAAAAATGGGAGGTGCCGTGCATTGATCTCCTTGACACAAGGCAAATACTCATGATACGATAGTGGTGGTTGGCTAATCTGGGGAGGGTGAAGGTTAGGCCAGATAAAAGGAGCCTTCCCTATGACCCAGCGTTTAGAAGAAGAAATGTGGGACAACATATCTGGGTGGAGCAGGAAGTGGGGCCAAGGAAGGAATTCTCCTTTATTCCCCTCGGTGCTCCATTCTGCACTCCATGCAATCTTTCCAGTCCATATTTGTAATTCTAATGTGTATATTTCGTTCCACCACCAGTATTAGGCAGCCTTTCTCGGAACAAAATCTTAATGACTTAAATTCTGCTTATAGTAGGCAGGTTAAGGATCAGTCAAACACTGTCCGCCTGGTGGTGGCCCAATCACTTGCTAATTGCAAGTAGCGGCTTGACATTGTTCACCCTTCTGTGAAGACTGGTAATAGTATTGATATCTAGGATAATATCTTCATGAGTCCATTGAGCTTTTTTTTTTTTTTAACATATGCCAAGCTAGTTGTAAACCTTTTTAATCATGGGTGTCACGTCTCTCCTTGATCTAAAAAGAAAATGTAGAAGATAAATACACTTCGCTCCTCATCTGATCTGAAGCTTATATGAGGTTTTAAGGTCTTTATTTTGAAATGCATTGTTCCACCTGGGAATGAATTCCCACAGATGAATTATAAGAAAGACTCTAAAAACCAGCCACAGGGATTTTTAAAAGACTTTTTGACCTCAGATTGTGAAATTCTATGGATTGTTATACACCTCTCTGTGGGGCCGTTTGATCGCTTATTATTTATAGATTAAAGAACATTGTTGCTAATTAATACTGTTCTAATTGTTGATGTATATGTGCCTGCTTTGATGTTTTTTTGATCCTGTTATTTTGGGGATTTCACTTAATACTTTTTTAATGGTTTGGGGATTTTAGAACCTGTATTTTCAAACACTTGTTTAATTCTTTTTTTATGTTGAGTTATTCTATTTCTTTTATAACCACGCAACATCTTGATGTGCCATTCTTCATGGGATATTAGGAAATGGGTCAATCCCAATTAATTTTTAAAGTTATACCAACACATTCACTTTTTGTTCTACTTGGAAAAAAAATTTTTTAAATCAAAACCATCAGCATTAATTTTACACATATTTTCTTCCAGATCTAGCATTTTGAAATGAAGTGGGTGATTCTAATGGAACTCACGTCACTTTCCAGTACAATTTAGACATTGTACAGTGATCCTGAGATTATTAAATTTTTTATGTGTGACCTCTTCTCCATTTTAGGGCTTCTCCAATCAGTTTATCTGAAGGAACAAGGGCCTAGCTCAGGGTATTTAGCTGCCTGAGTCAAAGGCAAATATGGTGCCCCCTGCCTCAATACAAGAGTTGAATCTTACTTCAACACTGGTGATGCAACAGTGTCTTCCATCACACCTAAAGACAGGAGGAAAGAAGGTGAAGGGCAGTTGCATGGCACACACAACTCTGTCCTTCAGCACCTCTACATTCCTCCCTGCTATTCTTCAGCATGTGCTGCTTGAGGTGGATGCCACCTCTGCAATTCCTGTGGGCTGGGGCACCTGCCTGTTCATCCTCCTCTAAGCTCCCATCCTCTAGCACCTCCCAGCTTTTCTCCTCCTCTGGGGTATGGCTGATTTCCCACCACCAGGAGCCAGGATCCAAATCCTCTCCCTCTGTGCTTTCCCTGAGGGGCTATTGGTCAGGCAGCTTCCACCACTCCTCCTCATCCAGCCAATCCCTGACAAGGGCTGTGGTTAATCATTTCTATGCCCCAGATAGGCTCTCAGTTCTCTTTCCCCCCCAAAAAAACAAACTCTAGCACAAATTAAGAATGTTTGTAGGCAATTTGAGGAATTAGCACAGTTTTCAGGAAGAAATCCATGCCTTTCAGCTCTGATCAGCAGAAAACTTCAAACACATCCTCCCTCATGGGACATTCTGGGAAGATCCAAAATGGCAGCTGCCATTGGCCAACTGAAGCTGAGAAGAGCTCTGGTGAGTTTGGTTCCTCCCCAAATCTTGTGCATCACACCCTGAAAAAGCAATAGATTCATGATGCCATTTTCAGTGACAGGCGCATTCTGTGTATAATATACAAAGCAGGTCTGGGAGCACAAGTGCAGGGACTATTTGAAAAGGAAAGCAAAGGATACTATTTGTCCGCCCACCCCCCTCCAGAATGGATGCCAAGAAAACCAGTTGGTTTTCTCTAATGCTATCATTTGATTAGGAGAAGAGTGCAGTCATTATATAGAATTTCCCTGCCCTGAATTTGCATCTCTTCATTACAGCCTTTAACGGGCATTTCACTAATTTAATATGATCACTCTGAGTATAATTGCACCTACTGTTGACAGGTCTTTTTCTTCAACCGATAGGTGATATATGCCTGTCAGATAACAAGCACAATATCTGTTTTTTATTAATAAAATTCTGTATCCCCTCCCTAAACATTTCAAATCCATGTTCATTGCCGGTGCTATTTTTATTTACAAAAAGACCCTGGCAGCAGATTTTTATAACTAAAAGAATATATTTTGGTGTCAATGTGTGGTGTGTGTGTTTTTTTTTCTATCTCCCCCCACACCCAGAAATATTTGACATTTGATTGAAATGTATTTATTTAGACAATTAACTTCTGACTTAGTTTTAGCTTCCAATAAACTCCAGGATTCCAAATATAACATTACTCAAACACGAATTGTCATCATCTTGCATATATAAGTGTGTGAATTCATCTTTCCCATGGTTTCCATTGAAACTATTAATTATGTTCTGCAAAGTTCAGCAGAATACATTCTGCCACTGAAGAAGACAACAAATTCATGCAAATTCTAATTCTTTCATCATAAGTTGGCCTTGAAATTGTGATCTTTTTCAAAACTCTACATCTTGAGTTACAAAAGCAACAGTTCACTGCTCTTTATTCATTTGCTGTAAAAGTTCACACATTTCACAGTAAATTAATTGTTTACTGCAAGCAGATGCACAATCAAGTAGTGTAGCTTGGCAGCTAAATTTCTTGTGTATCATACTATGCTGATTATTTAGATTCTGCTGCCTGGGATTGTCTACTTTGAGATACCTGTGAACTAACCCTGGACTACAGAATTACAGAATGTTAGAGGTCACCTACTCATCCACCACAGCGCTCAGTGCAATAATCTTGCAGCTACAACATCCCTGGCAGATGCCCATCTCACCTCTGCTTAAGTAACTCCAGTAAAGGACTGCTCACCATCTCCTGAGGCAGTCTGCATCTCCATCAAGCGGTTAGGAAGTTTCTCTTAAACTTTAGCCATCATCTGTTTCCTTGCCATTTCCACCCATTAGCTCTAGTTCTGCCCTCTTTTATAGGGATGGAGGAAAAACACACTTTCTGAAACACAGCCATCTTTCTAAATTTGCACTTCTCTTAGTTTTGTCAAGTAATGTGCACAAGAATTTATAAACTAGGGTAAAATGTGGAGAAAAATGCATATATTTGTGGAAATGACATATAAAAGTGCATTGTATCATGGTAAATTACTGTGTATAAATTTTCATATTAGGAGAAATTTGCACTAAAATGCTGGTTAATTTTCATGATTTTTTAAAAATGATGTGGAAATGTGGAGAACTGAAGACTGGGGAAACTGACGAGAAACTGAGAAATTGAAGTATTCACATAGCTTTAGTTTTGATCAATGGAGAAAAGTAACAGCCCTTCAAATATTGGAAGACTGCTATCATGTCCCCTCCTCTCTTCCCAAGGCTAAGCATGGCCTGCTCTTTCAACAATTCCTGATAGGATTTGGTTTCCAGACACCTCAGTCTCCACTGGGCATGCTCCAGTTTGTCAATGTCCTTCTTAAAATGTGGCTCCCAGAACTGAACACACTACTCCAGGTGAGGGTCTGACCAGCTCAACTGCATTTCTCATTTGCAGATTATATTAATCTTAAAACAGGCTGCCCTTTTTAACATCCTGTCCTTTTTAAACAATAACCTGATTTCAGACATATTATTAATCACTTCCATTGCCTTCTTGCTCACATTTTTAGTCCATGTTTAATTTGAAGAATTCTCAGAATGGCTTAAATTAAATCTTCCATATATATGTATATATTTAAGGAAAGAGAAATTGCAAAGACTTTTCTAGGCTAAACCTTGTAACTAATAAAACATCAAAGAAAGATGATGAAAGAGATACAAAGATAGTTTATGTAAATGCTACCAAGTGATCACAGGCTATCTGAGGAATTTAGTATGGTAAAGATTTGAAAACGGCAACAGAGGGTTATAAAAAGCAAATTGCTCAAATATCGCCCTCATCTTATCTGTAGACTTTTAACCACGTGATTGTTATTTGCAATGGTTGCATATTGGATATAAGATGGACTCATATTGTTTACACACAAACTATACAAGAGCAACCAAGTTGGAACATAGCTAAAGGCATGTGTTTAGAATGCTTTATCCCCTCTACTGAACCATCCTGTCTTTCTGATACTTCACTGAATACCAAATAGCCCTATCCTATTGTCTCAAACTATAACTGTACCCAAAACAATCCTATGTTGTGAGCAATGGTAGCCAGCATGGTGCCCCCTTCCAGGTGTTGTTGGACTACAACTCCCTTTATCCCAAGCCAGCATGGCCAATGGTCAGGGATGATGGGAATTGTAGTCTAGCAATATCTGGAGGGCTTAGCATTGGCTACTCCTGGTCTGCGGTTTGGACTAGAGCAAATTGACTGCGGTGGAATGGAATGGGCCTCTGTTTTTCCTGTCAAATGTGGCAACTGTTTTTGGCCCAATTCAAGCCAGTCCACACTCCACTTTGGCTGCTCTGTGTGGCAGGGCTGAGGATGCAGTGGTGGCCCCATTGCTCTGACAAACCACACTGTGTCAATAGTGCCTCACAACCAAAGGAACAAACATGGCAGAAAGTTAACTCTTTATTGTCCAAGATAACGCAGTGGCTTCTACAGAAACAGAGGACCACACCCTCTTCACCACTGTATGGTGCAACCCAATAGGCTGCACACACACAGCCTGAGACTGAGCCTTCGTGGCAACTTCCTTTGCTCCTCCCATTTTAATCCCCTCCTGGTTCTGTGAGACAGTGGTGCAGGAGAGGGTGGGGAAATGCCTGGCCCTTCACTTGCCTGACTTGCTTCTTCCTCTTCTTCTTCCAACCCATCCTGTGCTCCAGCTCTGAAGTTTCCGCTGCCTCTGATTCTTGCCTCCTGTGTCCTGCCTGTCCCTGACACACTGGCCTGAGGGCAGTTTGGATTGTACCCAGTTTGGATTGAATTCATTGAAGCTTATGCCTGAGCAACCATGTAGACAACCACACTGCCAATTAACCTGTGATGGAAAGCTCAAAAGGACTAATAATAATAATAATAATAATAATAATAATAATAATATACCCCACCCATCTGACTGGTTTGCCCCAGCTACTTTAAGGGCTTCCAACATAGTATATTTTTAAAAAAAAAAAATACATCACATATTTAAAACTTCCCAATACAATGCTGCCTTCAGATGTCTTTGAAAGGTTGTGCAATCTTTTATCTCCATGACATCTGATGGGAGGGGGTTCCACCACCAAGAAAATTACTCCGAAATCATCCAACTAGCCTAAAGTAACTGCGTGAAAAGAAGTGGGCGGAGGCTTGTATAACCCATGAGTTTGGGCTTGCTGTTGTTTTAACAAAAATACAGGAAGTTGCTGTAAAAATATTCCACTGCCGAGGTTTGGAGTCTGCTCTTCAAAAGCCTTGTTGGTAAAGCCGGGGTTGAAAAATACTATTTATGTTTAAATGAGAAACATCTCCCTGGCTAGCTTTTTTCCTTACCTTTCAACAGCCCGGTTTACTGCTGAGGCAGCAGTTTGAAATAAAAAGTTACATACTGGCCTCTTTTGCTGGCGAGGGAGGGAGAAGGATGGTGGAAGGCAAAGGGTGTTGTAAATTTTAATACTGCAAATATGCCAGCAGAAGCAAGGCTGTCTGGTGGAGCGGAGGAGAGGAACAACATTTTACAGAAATCGCTTCATTCCTATGCATTTTTGTGTCTGCAAAGCATCTTCTAGTGCTTGAGCTTTTTTAAAAAAAGTGGGCGAACGAACTTAAAAACTTGGGAGGAACATGGCCTTGTCTCCTCGATCTGGACTGCACCTCTGCCCTTCCTGCTCACAAGCCTGTCTATTAGCAATAGCACAGCCAGCCGCTGAATCCTTGCATTGTAGGCTGCAGCTCAACTGCACAGTGATAGCTTTACATCTTTGCCAGGAAGGGTCATTACTAAGTTTTATAACTTCTGCTATAAATAAAGCCTTGTCATCTGCGCATTCAATTTAAATACCTCTCAGTTTTATTTCTGAACGCTGGAAGTTAATAATAAATATCATCTTTGTTTTTTCTTTTTTTTTTACAGAGTTGATTTAAATGCTCTTGACAGTTCCAATCCAACCCTCCCCCTCCCCATCCGAGCTGACAGACATGACAAGCATCTCTGCATACAAGTTCTCAATTATGCATAATCCAATGTTTTCTAGGGTTTTAATTGAATCACTAGTCTCAAACTTGTTATTTTTAATTTACAACATTTGATTTCTGACACCGGCCCCTCTATGTCATAAATTATGCAGGGAAGAGCCTTAGTTGTGTGGGTGATTAAAAAAAACTAATTAGGCATGATTAAAAAAAAAAGAAAACAGAGATCTCTTAAATATGTGCCTGTTACCATGTAAGAGAGTTTATTTCACTGGAACTGCCTTGCCTGGGTCCCCCCCTCCCCCGTGCCCTCTCTAAGAGATTATGTTCAGTTCAGTACAATTTGATTGATTTTGACAGAAATGAAAGAAAATGTAGGAATTTTTTTTTTCTTCCTGCATATATACCAGAAATTGCATTACATGGCCCGTTGATGTGAATTTCTCCCACAGCTCATTGAATGTAATTTTGTTAAGTGGGCAGGAAAATGAATGTGAAGAAAACTGAACAGAATCCAAGATTTTCCTTGGCACTGGAAGCTCAGCTCAAACATGGTATCTATAGATATAAAAATATATACATTCAGGAGAAGTACAATTATGAAGGGATTAGCCTTTTAGGCCCCCACTAATGACAGCTCTGAGGAAAATACGTACAACTTTAGAGGAAAGACGTACTACTCCATTTCAGAAACAACTGAGCAATCGGCAGACATGAATCTTCCGATTAAAATACAACAGTTGTTTCCTTCTAACTGAAGTCATGAAGTTTCAAAGGCACACATCATGACAGCCTAAATCGGTCCGCTTAAAGAATAATAAATCAAAATAAGGATTTTCTCCCACATTTTAATGCCTGCCTTTGAGGCAGCCAGGAAAAAAGAAATTCAGAAAAGGAGGGGGGACCCTTAAACTTTGCTTTTCCTTTTTTACATGCAATACAGACAGATTTTCTTTGCGGTTTCTTTCTTTGGGAAAGAAAATTTGTTTGGTTTGTATTTTAATATGACTCTCAGTAATTTGGATTTCCTAAAACAATACTCAAACAAAAGGCAGCAATGCTTTGAAATTCACACTTTTATGTATTTTGTTCTTCAAAAGTGTACGAGAATATGTACAGAAATGCATATCATAAAGTGTGTTTATAAATGCATATATTGGTGTAAATAGCATTTACAGGTGTGTATTTTAGGAGAAATGCATATTAAAATGTTGGACATTTTGTGAGGAGTTTTTTAAAAAACAACAACACCAAATTCTCAAACTGATGTGGAAATGTGGCAAACTCAATTTAATCCCATAAAAGTGAGAAACTTCAAATTGATACCCCTAGTAGTCCAACACAACACCAACATTCTAATTTAAACTTTCTATACTATTGCAGAGGTATTGTATTATTCCTTTTAATAAATCATCACAAGCAAATATGAGCAGGTTTTGCTTCTCTTGGGTTTTTTTCCGTCCGTGAACATTGGCGAAACAACCATGTTACTTTCTGCATTGTCTTTGGCATTTCCCTTCCACTAAAATGTATTTAAGATAATTATGCATTTAATTACATATTTAACTTCTTTTGTTTTGGCCATAGCAGATTGTGAGACAAATAACACAGGACTTAGCGCTAGCCAAACTGTAGCAGAACGGAAACAATGCTGGTTGTGATGAATACAAGACAGGATGGAAATCACTGCCACCTTACATCCTTAGCTGCCATATATATTTCCCAAAATGCAACAGGAACGATGCTAGCATGGCAGTGTCATTCCAGTGTTACTCTGGCGGAACAGCCATGAAGATAACCAGAGGCCCTTTACTGATCCTAGGGGCATCGAAGATATTTTTAAAAGCGGGTTGAAGGGGCAACCCAAGAATACATTTAATAAAAAACACTTTAAAAGGGGGGTGAAGGGGAAATTGCTTGTGCCCCCTTTTCCCTGAACTGGGTCCAGGATCTCAGCCTGCTCCTCCCCGGCAAATTACAGAAATGAGTATCCCAAATCATTATGCTCAAATGGAGGTGGACAATTGGGACAGCTATCTCTGTTCACCCTTTCAGGATTGTGCTCAATGATCCACAGAAAATGTGGATTCTGAAGAGGGATTGAAAGGATGAGAGAGAGGCAAAATCCCGTATGCTTTCTACAGAGCATCTCCAGGAATAAGCGGCGGAGAGGATGAAGGGGGGCACGTTTACAGGGTAAACTTACAGGGTAACTTTCTATGGCTAAGAACAGTGCAGGTTTCAGGCAGGGATATATTGGGATATGATGGTAGAGAGAGAAGGCAATGACCTAGGAGGTTTTGAAGGTGAGAACAAGGAGACAAGATGCTCAGCAGAATGCTGGTAGGACAAGAGGTAAACTGCGCTAAAAATTGTAGGGCTAGGGGCAGCTTGAGAAGATTTTTGTAATATGTACCGTACTTTTCCGTGTATTAGACGAGGGTTTTTTACTCAAAAATAGTGTTAAAAAACGGGGATCGTCTTGTAGATGGTCAGTGCATCAGGGGACCAAGTGATTGGTCACAGCCGTGAGCTGCAGCTTGTAAGTGGCGATTTGGTGGGTGATGGTTGGCTGTGGCAAGGGCTGCTTTGGATTTGCTGCTCCTGCGTTAATTGGGCGAGTGATAGGTGTCAAGGGCTGCCTTTGATTGGCTGCCACTGTGGCAATTGGGCATTGGTTTTTCTGCTGGTGTTTGTGAACGGGCAAACACTTGTTGGCTTTTGCAATGCGAGCAATTCTGAGTGCTTTTCATTCGGGTTAGTGATTTTCTGCATCCCCCCCCAAAAAAAAAAAGCTCAACAGCCATGGGCAATTCCTTTCCCCCCCCAAAAAAAAAACTCTGGTAATATAGCTAACCCCCATTTTCTTAAATTTAAGTCCCCCCAAATAGAGGGCATGTTATACATGGGGGCGTGTTATACACGGAAAAATAAGGTAGTTCCAGCATAATTGAACAACTAGAAGAAAATTAGCTCACAGGATCCAGAACCCACAAAGATTGGTCTTTTTTCGGTCTTTTTTTAGGACGATATCCTAAAACAGCAAATTCCTTCTTAAGAGAATTGCTTTAAAAGCAGTCAGAACCAATAAGTGTAATGTATTTATGATGAGAATGAGGTCTGTGGCAGTGAGATTCTATGAATCAGCAATGGGCTTTTTTTGTGTGGAATAAAGCTTCCACATCTCTAGAACATGTTAGTTCTGTAAATCTGTCATGCATGATCAGCAAATTGCTAAACATTAGAATACAAGTGAATGCGGTTTTGATACAAAGCCCTTGATAAAGGTGTTGCAACCTCGACACCAAAGATGTATGGTTTCTGCAAACATACGAGATGAAATTTTATACCAAAAAAGCTGCCACTATTATTCCTTGAAGGCATCTCAGCAAGAATTAGAATATACATATTTCATGCAAAAATCAGACACAAAAACCAAAAATGGCCCTTATTTATGAGTGAGGAAATTCAAAACCTGGAGCTGCAATCTTTACTTAATGCCATGGCCATGAAAATGCAATGATCTACAGAAATTCACACATTCGTCTCTGGGGGCATTGTTACAGGCTCATAAAAAGTCAAATTGCTGTTTCGCGAGCTTGCAAATAATTTATACCTATCATTTGTCTTATAGTGCTAGCATTTGCCTGCTGTGTTAGCCGTCTACCCACCAAGATATGTTGTAGCAATCATGTCCTTGATGCAGTCATAAGAATCGAGAAATGTGTGCTCTGAGGAGAACCAAATCGACCAAGCCTACTTTACCAAACAGAAAGGCTTACCTGAATACCTCACAAGTTTGCTTTAAACATTACATTGGTGCTCTTCTACTTTCTCCCACTGCCCAATTCTCTTCACAAAGAATCTTGGCGCAAGAGCAGTGAAATCTAACTGGAATATTTTAGATCGGGGGTGGAAGATGTGTTTATGTTTAGCTAAGTCTTTTTCGGCATTTGCTTGACACAACTGCATCTGGCCGAACAGAATGCCATTGAGAAATTACATCCTGCACTTTCGTGGATCACAATAGTACAGTTCTGTCCTCATTCATTCATTCTGTCCTCACAATAACACGAGGCAAGCTGGTTTTAAGATACTGACTCTAACAATATTGTGGCCAAAGTTATTTTGTAAAGACTGCTGTAAAAAGTTCTCCACACTTGCTCAAGAGTCTATTTCCTGGTTCAGATGCTTACCTGGGTCAAATGATCTGCCTCCAGGGCAAATGAGCTGTCACACAAAACACTCTCCAAAGCACTTATATGCTACCTGAACACTTACCCTGTGCAGATACTTAAGCCACCTGATTCTTTTCTCTCAAAAAGGGGAGTGGTAGTTCACATGATTTTGCCTTCTACATGTATAGACATAAGCACATTATAGCAAGCAGGGCAGATGAAGATATTGCAATTTGCTCCTGCAGCTTTTATTTTAATGTCTAGTTTAGGACTGAGGTGTTGGTGAATTTACTCTGAAGTCAGTCTATAAAATAGATTCTACCCTTTAAACACCCAAAGAAGAAAGGTGTTAACTTTGATCTAATAACATAGCAACATAAGCATCAAGATATTTTAATGTTTCCACAGGCCCAGTTTATTTCAAATTTACAAAATGGGGGGGAATCTTAATAGAGCCTTGTTAAATGGTCTCACTTTTACTCCTTCCCCTTTTCTTGGAGATACAAAGAAGGAAATTGCTGCAAATCAAATATCCTGGTATTTCCTCTTTGTTATTCAAATGGTGGCTAAAACTGTTGTAAACAATTTATTTTCACAGACATTTCCCATCATACAATATTGTACTGTCTTATATGAGAGAATATTCTGGCACACTTTTGCATGAAAAGAAAAATGAAGATTCACACTTGAAGCATGGAATATTGATCTTAATAATTTCCCAAAGTTTCAAGGTGATATTAAGTCCTGTCCTTCTGGAAAATGTGGCTGCAGCTTTACAGTCACACGAAGTATTCCATATTAAACATTATTTTGGAGGGAGATTGTTTAAACACAATCTTCACATTGTCCTGATCTTTACCTGTGCCGGTGATGAGGTGTTGGAATCATGCTATAAACGTGTGACAAAATCACTTAAACTGGAGCACTTGATTAAAGTTAACAGGATAAGTGTTAAAAGTACCCTATGTACTGAAGTTAATCCTGGTGCAAGTGGTCTGAACATACAGAGACAAGAGCATTAGGTCCACCCCTTCATCTGTTGTCACAATTGTGTCAGGTGACCTGTTTTGCATGGCACTGTCCACAGAAGCCAATAGCTGTATAATGTAGTCTTGTAGTGTAGCCCTGGAGGTACTGAATATAACAGGTTAAAATTATAAGCTAGGAATTTAAAATTAATGGTAAGAGTTGTTCAACAGTTGAATGAAATACCTCAGAAGGTGATGGACTCTCTTTCCTGGGAGTTTTTTAAACAGTCAAGGCCACCAGTCAAGGATTCTTTAGCTGTGATTCCTGCATTAGACAAGATGACTCTTCCAGCTCTACATTTCTATGAGTCTACGATCTCTAGCTCGTAGACCTAATGTTTCTTACTCATGTTTCTTCAGTTACTTTTCTCAAACCCATGAAAACTTCCTCCCTTGCTTTAGATGTGGTTGTATCCTTGTTTGTTCCATGTTAAAATGTGCCCCCCTTCCTTCGTTTGACTGAAGCTGCAAAAGAAAAATCAATATGTGTCACACTGCAATGCGTTGCATATGTAGAAAACATCAGGGGCTCACGGTCTACTTTTTATTATTATTATTATTATTCCTCTCCTCCCTTTATATATCATTGTAATTCTGATTGCTTAACATTTACTGTTTTAAAATCTGAACTCTTCTGGAACCAATACACCCTTTAAATAAGATCTGAAAGTAGGTAAGAACAATATTGAAAGTCATTGCTATTCCTACATCTCATTTAAATAAAATACTATTTCTGATGTCAGTGCAGCTGCAGCTTTAAATTAAATGCTGTTTTACAAGCAATAACTCAGATATAAAAGGAGAACTTAAAACAGACCTAACTAGGAATGGATGCATTTAAGTGTCTCAAATGTGATTTTTAAATTTTATTTTAAAAAATCAAAATATAATCAAAACGATAAATAAGTGAACCTAGCAGGCTTAAGAACTGCAGAGAATTCTGCTGCCCAGGAGCATTATGGGTGCCTTAAAGGCTGCTCATCAGAAAAATAAATAAATCATAGTCTGAATATTGCAGCTAGGGGGCCCTTACCTCAGTAGGAAAGCACATGCATTGAATGCAGAAGGTTCCCAAATCAATTCCTGGCATATCCAGTTAAAGGATCTCAGGGCTGAACTATAGATTTTGCAACAGATCAGTGATCACATCTTCTTATTTTCCTTTTAAAAAAACAAACTTGAAGGGCATGTGGGGAATCCAGTGGGACTGCAGCAGTAGTGCTGGGGGAGGCCATGTCCTTGCAAGGTCTACTGCTTATCATTCTGCTGCTGCTGCTTCTCTTTCTTGCTATTAACTATTGTCACCTTTTCCCTTTTGTCCTGGCTTTGGCTTAAGGAGATTCACAACACCTACAGGAAACAATCTGGGAAGAGGCTTGCTGCCGGCTAAACTCTACATTTGCTACTGAGCAAATTCAGCCTATTTTCACATTGTCACATTCCCATGGCATGTGAGGGAGACCATCGATAAAATCTCAAAACATGCGGTCAAGCCGCAGGTTCCAAAGTCTAAGACTGAAGCTAGAGATGAGGGAGAATTAGAAAGATGACTGATTTTCTATCACAAGAAGGTTTAACTTCAATGCATACAAACATTGCATTTCATGCACATTAAACTTAACTTTAACAGGAAGTATGAGGGACAGGTGAGAATTGGGGAGATGTTTCTCCTTTCCAGCTGATAGATAAAACTCATCCGGGGATGTTTTTTTTTTTTTAATTTCGTGCATGCTTGCAATGTAGCCTGATAGTCAGGTACAATGGATTCTTAAAGGCTCAGGCATTTTTCAACCAAGCCATCTCCACGGCCTCCTCCCAAGTTGTTTTCCCATTCAAAATTACCCTTTAAAATACCATCAACCCTACTGGAAGACATGTATCTTACTGTGCCTGTCGATTTTCCATAGTAGGGCTAACGGCATCATGGGGGGCTAGAGTGAATGGAGAAATTGGTGCTGTGGAGAAGGGTAGAAGATACCATTCCTTAAGTTCTACTGCTCTCATTCATTTCATGAGCAGTGCTGTTGCTGGTTTTTAAAAAAATAAAAAAGTCTCCTGCTTAGTATATATAGTTTGGCCTGAGATCCAGACTCACTGGGTGGAGCCACTGTCCTGAAACTGATAATACTGAAACTTATCTAAACAGAGATTGGGACTGTGGTCACATCACTGCCAATCAGGCATTCCCATTGGTGAATTTGCACGGCCTGAACTTCACAGCTTACCCACCCTGTCCCACCCCACTGAAAACTTCATCAGACACTGAAGATTTTATCAACCTAGTCAAGGCTTTGTAACTGTTACAAAGACAGAAATGGTTACAGAAAATCTGCTACATATTTTGGAAAGTTGTTTGCAATGTGTCTGGCCACCTCTTAAGATACTGTAACCAAATTTTGCATGACCGTTCATGAAATTAAGGAGACAGGTTTTTTCTTTGTTTGGATACAATTGGGTGCCATTTTGAATCATGATATAGTGAACTGGACCTTTCAAAACTGAAGGGATTTTAACTACTGATTTCAAAATGCCACTCCTAGAGTTCCCAAGCAATGCCAAGTACAAGCCTGCTAGTCTAAAGAAAAACTGGAAACAATAGATAATGTCTGCTTCTTAACTAGTACAAAATATATTTCCAGAAACAATCAAGAGTCATCCCTCATCAGCTGGGTATGCAGTACCAACAAATCAGTTCAGAAAGGCCACTTTACTATACCTAAACTGCTGACCCAGTTTTTGAGCATAACAGCTACACCCACTGTTAGGATGAACCTATTATAACAGTTAAACCAACAGATTAAAATTCTGCTGAACAAAAGAACCCAAAATAGCTGCTACAATAGATGTGACCTCTCAGACATAAGATTGACAAAACTGAGTATGAAAAAAAGATGACTGACTGCCACAACCTAGCCCTGGAAATAAAACATATCTGAAACTCAAGAAAAATCATATAGTATTCTGCTTCATATCAACTACAGGAGTTGTTCCAAATACCCTAAAGCAAAACTTGGGAGAAAATGCCTGTGCCATTGTTCTGATTAAAAAGAATGCAAAAAGCTGTCTTTCTCCAGACTTGACATATAATGAGGAAATTCCTAAACTACCATTGACATTCCTTACGGAAAGAAGATTGGGATACTGAGTCTTTGTCTGTCAGGACTACTGTAGAAAATTATTCTTATTATATCTTTAATTGTTGGGGTGGGGTGACTTAAGTGAAGGAAAAATCAGATCCAGAAAACAAACTGATTTCTTTGAAGACTTGTCTGTAACAAAAGGTCCCAGGACAGCTTCCAGGCCAGCTGTTTGTTGAGCATTCATGCTGATAGGTTCGAACTAAATTTGTGCAGAGGTTATACAATGGCATCTGCTTATTGAGAATTTATCTTACATGCCCATGCAAAGGTTACACGACACTGTCTCATTCATGATGATATCCTTCACTCAAAACTTGCACAGACGTTACCGTATTTTTTGCTCTATAAGACTCACTTTTTCCCTCCTAAAAAGTAAGGGGAAATGTGTGTGCGTCTTATGGAGTGAATGCAGGCTGCGCAGCTATCCCAGAAGCCAGAACAGCAAGAGGGATCGTTGTTTTCACTACGCAGCGATCCCTCTTGCTGTTCTGGCTTCTGGGATTCAGAATATTTTTTTTCTTGTTTTCCTCCTCCAAAAACTAGGTGCGTCTTGTGGTCTGGTACGTCTTATAGAGCGAAAAATACGGCACTACAATGTCATGGCCTGCCACCTCAGGTGGAAGGATTCACAAGGGGCAGCAGATCCCATTGTAGATCTTTATTTCTTCCTTGTTCCTGATGTAGATCTTCACTCACCCCTTCTTCCCTGGTGGAGAGAGAGGTGCCATTTTGTGGCTTGCCTCGGGTCCCAACATGTCTTGGGATGGCCCTGTAGGATGTCATCTGATCATTGAGCCTTCATCCTGACACGTTTATGCAAAAGTTATGTTACGCTGGTTGTTATCTCGCACTTCACAATGCAATTTTCCATTGCTCTCACCAGGCCTTTTGTGGTAAGAACTGTAATGGTGTAATTGCATTAGAATGCACATTTTCTGTAAACAAACAGCTTGTCTGGAAACACCCACAGATGCATAGCCTGGATAACTAAAATAATCTGCGAGAGGAAACCACAGAGCTTAATTCTGAGGCCAAGTTCACCAAGTTCCTGTCTTTGGAATCTGTTTACAAAGCCACATCTAAGCTCTACCATGTGTACAGTTATAACAAAGAAGAGATTTGCTTTGAGAATGTGCAAAGTGCCTTCCTTCACTATAGGGGAAACACAATCGGCTGCCTCACCGATGGGATTAAAGGGAGGCTTCCGATAAGCAGGTGTAAGTAGATTTTTGAATTTTAATTTTTAAAAAATCTTCTTAGAAATTAAGTGCTGATCATCCGATTCTCCTCCCCTCCCCACCGGATAGTGATAATGAGTCGCCTGACCCTTGATTTATCAGCTCTGTCACCTGATCCTCCAAATGCTATCAGTACAGCAGCTTGGCTAAAATATATTAGGTGCCGAGGGTTGTGGGTTTGTGAGTGGAGATGTCTAGCTTTATGGCTTCACTCTCTGGCACACTCAAGGAAAGTATGTTTTATTTTAATTCTAGGCAAGGTATACTTAGGCACATTATATGCATTATTTTATTCTGCTATACTGGCCCACAATAAATAAAGTGCAGAAACCCAAAGAAGGCATGCTAACATCTAGGAAAGCCATGTTGTCAGTGGCACCTTATTGCCAGCTTCCTTCTGACAACTGCTGATTAACGTAACCAAGCGCAAAGGCTGCCATGAGTTACTATGTGATTTCTGATTGCTTAGCAACGTTTTCAGAGACTTCAAATCCTTCCCTTCTCCTCCCCGCCCCCCTGCTTTCCCCCTCTTTTTTCCCCTTTTAAATACCGTTTAGGTAACTAAATGTGAACATATTGAAGGATTCACATACTGTACTGTGCCTTTTGCTTCCCAGCTGCAGCCTTATCACATTATCCTTTATAAACTTGGCTCCAAGTCCAGAGGGACCCTGAACTGCTTAATATTCAGTTAATTTCTGTTTTGATTGGAAAAGGGGGAAAGCAAACCGTTTGGAAATGGATTCATCATTTCAAACTGCACTGTGGGCTTTATTGAAATGCCATCTGCAACGTTCTTAAGTCAGCCTCATCACTGAACATAGGGACTTATCTTAATTATGGTTGGTTGTAATACTGTACTTATATTAATAATGTTCTTATGTTAAAGAGATTTTTTTTGACCTTTTGGAGTGCAGAAATCAATAAGAAGTTGATAAAGCCAAGTTCATTGCTGCCTAAAGTAAAGCAAGCCTGATTTGTTTACTTACCTAAGCCTTCATCTGTCAGGCCCATTCTGAGATGATTTATAGACCTCTACCCAATGAAATCATTTAAAGTAGATTAGATTCAGGGAACAATCACCTCTAATATGACAAGCTGATGGAGGCTGACAGGTAACCAAGTTGCTCTGGATGGCAAACAAGTTCCTGAAATTCTGATTAAATTAAAATATTAATGGTACCACTGGGAAAATAAGATTGAATCATATAAGGGGAATTCAACATTAGAACCAAAATGCAAATACAGAGTGATTTTGTGTGAAGGAAGCTCGCTGAGGTACCAAGGGAACTTACCTCCAGTAAACCAGAGAGCGGGAAGTGAATTCAAATGAAAAGTGTCGTGTCAAGGGCTCACCTTCACCTTTCCGAGGTCTCTGAAAGAACAAGGCCTAACAGGCTCTAGGGTTGGTCTCAACACTTTTGAGAGGTTACATATTTATTTGGACTCACTGCCTCGTGCTAATGAACAACGCTTGCTTTCTTGGGGTGAGGAGGTTATTCTTTGAAGCACTGTTTCTTTTCTTTTTCATAGCTGTACAGCTTATGCTTTCCGTTCTGTATGCTAAGTGACACTGACTGAGCTATAATTGCTATATAACTAGGCTTATTTAGACTGTCTGCTTCAGGACTGGTGCTAAATGTGATGTTCACAGTAATTAAATGTGCTGTTATCCTCAAATGTATTCAAGGACAGCCAATCCCAAAATGAGAAGCTTCACACTGTTAAGGAGATATGAGAAGCCCTACTGATTCAGACCAAAGGCCCATCTTGTCCAGTTTCCTGTTCTCACAGTGGCCTATATTACTCTAGCACTAAAGACATCATAGCAAAGTTGGCCAAAGACATCTGCACACCCTCCAAGTGTCCTGATTTTCCAGGGACAATTCTGGAATTACAGAAGCCATCCTGGTTTCCATTTTGATCCCGGAATGTCCCCGTTTTCCTTCCCCTTCCCCTCCACATCTCAGAGAACAATTAAAAGTGGTGTGTGTGTGTAGGTGCAAAAACAGAGTCCTGTTTATATTGAAAATAAAATTCCTGCACCAAATGAAGGAAATGGTGAAGCGGGCATACCAAGCCCTTCCTATAATTTGGGAAGGAAATGTCACCAATCCACTTTAAATTCTTTAATTGCAATGCTTCAGCAGCAAGCCATTTTTAAGGATGTGTGTGGGAGTGTTTATTCCTTTATTGTACATTGAGCCTTATGCTGTCTACTCAGAGGTAAGTCCCACTGTATTCAATAGAGCTTAGTTCCAGGTAACTGCGTAAAGACTGTGCAGCATTATACTGCAATCCTAAGCATTTTTACTCAGAACTAAGTCCCACTGAGTTCAATGGGATTTGCTCTCTGGTATGTTCCTGATCGTTCTCACATCTTCTATTAATAATCATCATCAACATCATCATCATCATCATCATCATCATCTGCCCTTTTCCCTGACAGGAACTCAAAGCAGGTTACCACTAAAATTTTATTTCATTCCATTTATCTGTGGAAGGTGTGGTACATGATCCTTTCCCTCGCACATTTTTTCTTTACAACAATCCTGACAGGAAGGTTCAGTGACGAGAGGTTGCAATTGGCTCAGGGTGACCAAAGTAGATATGTATATGACCTACATGTATGCAGAGATCTTGAACGCGGGAGAAGCTTCCTGATGTAGAATAGGATGTCCCTGTTTTCATCTGAGAAATGTTGGAGGGTCTGCATCTATCATTGTGACAAACAAACACACGGCTCCTGTTATAGCCACAATCCATAACGGAATTAAGCTTAATGCTTTAGTCTATAGCTTGCTCAACTTGATGGACTTATCCACCCTTCTCTGCTGGATCATGACCATGAGTGAAACAATAGCACCAGCACCGCAGAGGTGGGATGGAGAAAGATCAGAGGACAAATGAGTCTAACCCAACTTGACTAGAGTTGGACGTGATCCAAGACCATTGATCCTGAGGTTGGCTGACTTCCCTTCAGCAGAGAATGGGAGAATGTAAGGATTAGCATATCTCTTGATCTGGAAACTTCAGCAATTGGAAACTTGCATCTTAACAATGCAGTAAAGATTATGCTCTATAGGAAATCCTGTCTTTTGGAGGTGGTATGGGGGCCTATCAGGCATAACTGCTTTGGTTACATGATGGGAGGCATGTCCAACTGGTCGATCGTGATCTACCGGTCGATCGTGGGGCGTCCCTGGTTGATCTTGGTTGATTGTGTGATCCTGATTGATCGCCACCCCCCCAAAAAAAACAACAACCGAGGGGGGGAAAGCTCAACAGCGTTGGTCAATCCAATGGGTAAATCACTGCCAGTTTTATTTATAGTGGGAGTAGATTGCAGTCTCTTGGGAGCTGGATATGCCTGGCCTATAGCATCCAGACATGAACTGAAGCAACTTCTACTATGCCACAGCAACTGATCTAAAATGTGGTTAAGTACATTGCCAGATGCTACACACAACCGGGTCCCTACTGAGTCTCATACAGCCTACAGGGAGCTCACAAATGGGCATGTGGTGACTGAGTAACTTCAAGAGAGCGGTGTTCCCAGCTGTCCCACCCTTGGAAGACTTATAAAAAGCTGCTGCAGGAGAGGGACACTGGGAAACATCATGGGATGTGTGTTTCTAGGACTAAAGTGAAACTGTGAAGCTCTCTTGTTATTTTTGCGATTGGATGTTGCATGTTGTTTAAGTAATCTTTCTATATATTTAGCATTGAAACGCTGGTTTTTGGTAGGTTATTATATTTTTGTTTTGCTATGTTACTAGGAAAACGTATGTTTTGCTATTTGTTGTAATCCATTCTGAGTATTTTTGTGTGCATGGAAAAGCAGTACAAATAAAAGGAATGAATGGATCAATGCTCATTTTTCCATGCACAATGAAATATTGAGTTCATGAGTTTGATAGGGGTAACCTTCGCGCAGAGTGATGAGAATCCTAACAAAACTCCACAGAACAATGCTCATCAAATGCATTGACAACAACATCCAAAACAGAAAATGTTATAGGGAAGTGTAGTTAGATGTGATTCTTAGCAGCCCATTATGAAGGCAGGTGAAAAGGCAATGCTGGTAGTTTGAGAACTGCGGTTCATCTTCAGCTATTGTTGCTCAACCTTAATCCATTGCTCCATTTTGAGTTCTTACTTTTGCAAGACCAGCAAAACACAACCTGTCCTGAGTTTCTATTTCTCAGTGCGTTTCCTTAGCTAAATCTGTTTTTACCAAGAGTTCTCGATTGTATTCTGTGCTCATTAGCATATTACTATAAATGAATTATGCTTGTTTGTATCTGCTTTGGTTCCATATAAACTAGGGAGGCCACGGAATGTTACAAAGTTAATGTTTTAAGATGAAATCCACATTTCCACATACCACTTAGGGATTGCAAAGAGCAGGCGAGCTAAAAATTTTGTTATGCTGCATTTAATATTGCCTAAAAAGGCAATTCCCCGGCCAAACTGGGGGTGAACAGAGAGAGCAGGGAGCCTTAACTAGAGGAGAAGGAGAGCATCTCCACTGCCATTTTACCCCTTGAAACTGACTCATAAATATGTAAATAAGCAGGAGTAGCAAAGTTTGAGCCATAAAAAAATGTTTTCCTCTCTCTCAGTTACTGCTGGATAAACTAACTTGCAGTTTCAGAGAGTGGGTATGAACAACATCCATGAAAAACATATATACACATACTCAAAGTGTTTGGGGAATGTACACAGAGGTGGCTGCATCAGGAAAAGCATCCCCCTCCTTACAATCTCTTGACAAATATTCCCTGGGCCCAAGCTCATGACCCCCTCCGAATGAAGGGTATGCAAAAAAAATCTAATTAATCTGGAAGAAAAGGGCTGTGCTGGATCCACTCACTTATATCTGCCTCAGGTCTTACAGTGAGCTTGACTGTGTATGTGTGTGGGCTTGCGGTGATTACTTCAGAGTGGAATTGAAGGCCCTGCCTGGTGCTAAGCAATAGGAAAATGAGAATAGTATTTCTAACAAGAGCAATTTATCAGAAAGACAGGTGGCCTGGAGGTTGAAAGCAGCTCTGTTGAACACGCATGGCACTATTTGTTGTAAATTTGCAGGCATTTAAATGTAATTTTAGAAGCAAATGCAGAGGCCCATTCCCTTCTTGTCCTTTTCAGTACCTGGGTAAAGTACTTGAGCAGATTGTCTGCATATATACACATTACGCTAATGAGCAAATTCTTCAGCACATTGCTTTCCTGCAATGCGAATCAAAGTGTTGCAGGCATATAGGCCTAGGTTTCTATAGCCAGGTCACTGCAGTATTGTTGTAATAATGAATTATGCCTTCAAAGCACACCTTTGGCTCCGAGGCCTTTTACTCCTCAAAATCTGAATGAAATTATATTCGGAATGATAATGCTTCTTGACATCAAACTGCAGGATTCTAGCAGTTTCTTCTAATCTTTCCAACACTTTTAATAATGATAATGCTCGTGAGCTGAAATGCACCCTTATAAAAGGCAACGCATCTACATACTTGCTTGCCTGGAGCTTTTTAAAAAGTATTCTAAATCTGGTTTTGCTAAACCCCAATCAATTTTGTTGTATTCGGTCCAAAGCTAAGCATGGATTGCCACAACCAACTGAAATTGTAGCTATCAAGGGATATATGCACAGCTCTTTTTTCTGGGGGGGGGGAGGTGCCACGATCCTCTTCCCCTCTTCTCTCTCTCTCACAAACTCTCTCTCCTGTCCTCCCTAAATTAATTCAATCCTTGTTCAACCTCCCCCCCCCCCGCCAACCTTGCTCTGTCTCCTCTTCACACTCATGCAGGATCCTGCCCTCCCCTTATCCTTTTCCTCCCTTCGCCTCCTCCTGCAGGATCCGCACTCGCCTCTACGGCTTGCCCCAACCACAGACTGGAGGACAGCATTGCTAGCAGAAGATGCTACTGCCTCCTCCCCCTTCTGTTTCTCCCTCCCTCCCCTGCCTCTGCCCCACAGACATGGAAAAAGAAAGCAATCAGCAGAAGGTGCCCAGCCGCGGGGTCCCTAATCTTGCGGAGGAGAATACACACATTTAGCTGATCACACAGGGGCCCTTGCAGTCCTTCCCCCAAGTGCACAGAGGTCCAGAGGACTAACGCTAGGGGAAAATATTAAAGGAAGGTCCGCTGTGTGGGGCACTTCTCAAGCAGGCTACCATGTCACCCTGACAGAATAATTTTAAATAAATAAATAAGTGGGAAGTCACAGCCTTCTAGAACATGAGTAGGCAAACTAAGGTCCAGGGGCTGGATGCGGCCTATTCGCCTTCTCAATCTGGCCCACGGACGGCCCTGGAATCAGCGTGTTTTTACATGAGTAGAATGTGTGCTTTTATTTAAAATGCATCTCTGGGTTATTTGTGGGGCATAGGAATTCATTCATTTTTTATTTATTTTTTTCAAAATATAGTCCAGCTGAATAAGGTTGCTGACCCCTGTTCTAGAAGAAGGAACCATACCCCTTAGAAACCAGACATGCAATTATCATTTCACAGGCATGTGCTTGTTCATTTCCAGAGTTCCTCAGTTTCTAAATTGATGGCTTGGGCAGGGGGAGAGGGGTCAGAAGGAAAAGGAGTTTGGCTGGGAGGAACTCAGCTCTGTATGTGGTCACACACAGGAAGTAAGTATGAGTGCTAGAAGTGATCTCTATGTGAATTTGTCAGTGAATTTCTAAAACGAAAACTTTTTCTTCTTCTTCTTCTTATTATTATTATTATTATTATTATTATTATTATTATTATTACCACAACCAGGCAGCAGTCAGAATAAAGAACACAGCTGGGTTAAAAAGAACACAGCCTCTCCAACACATGCTACTAATATGCCCATGAAGGAACGGACAGTGTTTCAAATGAGGATAATTGTCCATTTGAATTCCCTACCCCACCACCAAAATATATATAATTTCAGTTCCAGGTTGTCCTCCTAATTTCTAGACTTCCTCATCCCTTTCCCATTCTCCTAGTACTGTAGCAAGCAACGTTTTTAAAACAGCAACATTTATTTATGAGGGGTACATCAGGCCTTAGGATCAAGCCAGCGGTCAAATTCACATCTCTTCTTTTTCTTAAGACGTTTAAAATCGTGACCCTGCATTTGATCTCACCGAGTTAATTATATGCACTTCCAAGGATTTGTATTGCAAGGATGATTACATTTCTGTTTCGACAAAACAAATGTTATAACCAGCACATATTAAAAAGGTAAGCTCTTCCATTCAATGCCCATGATGGAGGGGAAAGTTTAGGCTTGTTTACAAAGTGGGGTGGCTTTAATGAAAATTATAAAGTGCACTTTGCTTCCAGCATCTGTTGCTGTATTAAAAAAATGGAAATAAAAACATTAACAGGTTATTAATGTCTGCATTTGAAAGGTATATTCACAGAATGTTTTCTTCTCATATATTACGGAACTTTTAAATTGGTGTGGTATCAGGAACTTTAATAACTTGGCAATAGGCTTTTGTTCTCGTAACACAATTTTTCATTTATTTCAAATAAAACTAGGAAGATTCTGTGTATTTTGTGATTTTTAAAAAATGTTCTTATATTATAGCAAACTAAGATCATAGTGACCTACAAACCTTATGAGTAGTACTTGATTAGAAACAACAGTTATATGCCCATAGTCAAAATACTGCATGCTAATATCTTCAGATGAAAAAAATATTAAAATGAATAAGGACAGGGACACTTCTTAAAAGGATTTCAAACTTTAATTTACATCTTCAGTAGGTAAATCAACTAAAGCTTTACTTGTAAATTAAAATCCCCTACTCCTTGACTTGATTTGATTTGCAGGACTAAGAACTGATCTATGCACTCAGAAGAACAGTGGTGTATATTTTGTAGAATTGTAAAGAAGGCTGATCGTCAAAGAACTGATGCTTTTGAATTATGGTGCTGGAGGAGACTCTTGAGAGTCCCATGGACTGCAAGAAGATAACCTATCCATTCTGAAGGAAATCAGCCCTGAGTGCTCACTGGAAGGACAGATCCTGAAGCTGAGGTTCCAATTCTTTGGCCACCTCATGAGAAGAGAAGACTCCCTGGAAAAGACCCTGATGTTGGGAAAGATGGAGGACACAAGGAGAAGGGGACGATGGAAGACGAGATGGTTAGACAGTGCTCTCAACACTACCAACATGAGTTTGACCAAACTGGGGGAGGCAATGGAAGACAGGGGTGCCTGGCATGCTCTGGTCCATGGGGTCACAAAGAGTCGGACACGACTAACTGACTAAACAACAACAACAAAATGGTGCAGAATACAAATGAGAGGGGGCAAGTGAGTTGTATTTACATCCTGCTTGTGAGTTTCTCATAGGCATTTGGTTGGTGACTGTGAGAACAACGTCTTGGGCTAGATTGGCCTTTGGTCAGATCCAACATGGATTCTCTTATGTTCTTGAATGGATGTTTAAATGCTCTCCCACGTAACAAGAGCTTGTTAGATAGATGGATGGAAGAATACTAGATGAGTGTTCTCTGTTACTGCTGTTTCACATGCCACATGAAAGCTGCTTCTTAACTCAACAGTCATAGAACCAGGGCTTTTCTTCAGCTGGAGCTCCCTGGAGCTCAGTTCCAGCACCTCTCAGGTGGGCACCATTGCCATTCTACGAGAACAAGGGAGAAGTTTGTTATGATCTCCAGCACCTCTTTTTCTAGAAAAAATAGCAATGTGTCGAACCAACTAGTTAGTGTGAGTCACTAACTCAGATGAGGCTGCTTTTGTAACATCTGATGCTCTAAACCAGGGTGGTCCAACACACCCTATGTACATATAATGTGTACATATATTGTGTACATTATATGTACATAATATGACAATGTAAATATAATAGGTGAGTTGGCCACTAACAAGCCAACATTGCTGAAGGCTAACAAGTGACCAGAGTCTAAAGTCATTAAGAGGTTCTAAAAACAAAGAGCTTGATCAAAACAAACCATTCCTGTCATCGGAGGGTTCTTCTGCTGGAGGAAGGGAACCTTTGAATCCAACCCAGCCCATTGATTGGCTTGTGGTAGGACATTCAGGCCAGGACCATACACACTACACAATAAGGTGGTAGAATTTTGAAGAGATGGATGATCTGTACAAATTAGGACTATAGGGTGCTGCTTTTGAATACTACCCTCATGGGTTGCTGTTGTTTTATTTGAAAAATTCATTTCACCCAACTATGCCAAATAAGAACCTATCCGTGCAGTAGCCAAATTTCTGATATTTAAAACCTTTAACCATGTGACTTCTCAAGGGCCATGTTTACAATAGATCTGCTGCTGATTAAAATCCAACACATGTGTCACTTCTTGATGTTCCATTCTCCTGGCAAACCCAAGAAATAATATTACAGCTACAAGAAAATCCTGTAATATGACTTATGAACACGCTATTACCCTAGTTTGGGTAACTGTTCTTGCTAGACTTTGCTTAATAGACCTTATATTTTATGTTTTCAATGAACAACACATACAGGGTTGAGCCAAAGGCTTAATCACTCTTAATACAATAAAGCAGCACTTTAAAATATTATTAACCTCATCTGTCTAGATTTGGAACTAATAGACCATTGTGTGCGCATTGTCTTTATCCCTGCCAGTTATGTACATATTTATTAATCCACTCTTCCAGAGGAAAAAATTTCTAAAGGAAAACCAACAGTAACCTTCAAGTAAGCGGGCACAGGTTAGAAGGGCACTAATTAAATGTCAGACTTGACAGATTAAAATTATGAAATTTAAAATCACTGTGGAGCTCTTTGTCATTGTCAAATTAGGAGTCAGTGTGATGAGGAGAAGAGAAGTGAATGGTTTAATGGATTGAATGGGAATGTGGCTTAGCAGCAAGCTTTGCTTGAATTCAGATCAGCCTGCAGTTCAGATCAAAGGCTGCTAGTTCAATTTCACATTCAAAAAGGGTGGTAGCTTACCTGCATCAGTAATCATTGCATGTGTATCCACTTTTTTAAAGAGAGAGAGAAATAAATATATATATGCTTGGAGTTAAAATAATATCTTTTTAACCCCAGTGATTTGATGGCAATCGTAATATGACTCCTTCAAGAGCTGTAAGAATTTTTTTATTAGTCAGGTTTTAAAATACAGTGTTCAGTCAATCTACTTAGATGATGGTGGTGGTTATTATTATTATTAGAACCCTCTTTTTAATGAAAGAGACAGTACCATCTTATCCTGTGTTGACTGGAGGTAAGTCACTGTTTTCAATATAATCTATTCCCAAATACTGTACACAATGGCTTGTAACTTTAGATAACTTGGGATAGTTCTGCACTCCCTGCCTCCCTCATCCTCCTGGAAGGAGTGAAAAGAGTAAGTTAGGGCAGGGGTGATAGCTCAGGAACAGAGCTCAGGCTTTAGAGCTGTTTGTTCAAATGATTAATCAGAAATCTCTATCCTATTTGGGGGTACAGAAATTTGAGAGACCCTTTTGCTAAGTTTCTCAGGAGGGAGAATCAGCAGAGGATGATGTGTTTGTGTTCTGCCACTCAACTAACCTCTGTTTAGTCACATTGCTCCTGCTTACCATGAGGTAGAGGATAAGGCAACAAGGTTGGTGCAGCGCGCATGCACCAGCATGAACACCAGGATTGGCTCCGCAGTTGAGTTTGCACAATGCAGAACTTGCCGCCCTGCCTCTATCTCCCAGTATGCAGCAATGACACAACTGACCAGCGATTAGGTGAGCAGCAGTGCCCCCCCAATCTCCACTATTGTTGAAGATAAATTCTCCAATTGTTTCTTAGTGGTGCACTTTGCTAATGGGGGTGGAAGCAGTACAGCTCCCATCCCTCTTACCCCTTTTAAGGATCTTGTTATTGTTTCTGCATCCTTTACAAGGCCCCTAGCATCACCACAAGGCATTGCAGGTGGTTACAGTGGAGAAATAGGGGCTGACAAAAAAGATATGAGGGTAATATTCACAGAAAATTCTGCAGTTTCCTTTTTCTAGAGAGGGCATGTAAAGCAGAGATTTTCTCAGGAAAAGGGCTTCGGAGAGATTTTTGGCTCAGCCATAGATTCTATGAATCTATGACTTCTTACAGCATGAAAAGAAAAGCCACACTGAGCTTTTGGAAAGGAGCTACATAAAGGCCACATAAGAATGGAAGCCAAGAGAATACCCAGGCTTGGAAAGTGAAATGTATTCTTATAGGAGAGAGGGATAGAAGTGATGGGCACAAGCCCCAAATTTCTTTCACTCTGTTTCCCTTAATAAGATTAGATCAGAGGTGAGGACCTCAGGCCCAACAGCTGGATGTCACCATTCCTGAGGTTCTCTCCATTCCTCAGCCTTTAGCAGCCATGTTCTGTGTCATCATTTAACACTTTTGCCTAGCTAGAATGTGTCCTTGCATTGAGATAATGCCTCTTCCCTGCCTGGATGGAGAGAAGCACGAGTAGAAACAGTACAATCTGTTTCTCTACCCTCTTTTCTGGCCCCATCCACAACTGGCATGCAGGTCCACAGAAGCTTCCTCCTGAGGCAAGGTGACCCTCGGGCTGAATAAGATTCCCTGCCCATAGCTTAGATCATACTTGCTGCAGTGGCAGAAGCTATCCCTATTACATCAGAGCAGCAAATTAAGGGTTGGGGTTATGTGGCTGGTACAAGGATCCATAATGTGGAACCGGGAATATGTCGAACCCCCCCTCCACCCTCAGATTGCTGTTAGTGGTACAGCCCAGAATCAAAGGCAGAAACAATGGGGGGGGAGCAGTAATATTTCACAGTGGTCTGACAATCTGCAGCTGCTCTCTCTCTTTACAGTTAAAATATAAAACTTTGTAAGGCATATCAATTCAGGCATTTTGCTAAAATCTGCATGATTGTATGAAGTTTTTAAGTGCCCCAAATGTCACCATTTTTATGTCAAGGGTTTGCTTTGCTAGTTTGGGGGCATTTGAGAGGGGAGCAGGAAAAAATAAGTCTGGGGGAGTGCATTTCAGCAACACCTTTTCAAGGATATAAATTGCAGGCATGGCCAATTGTGCATTTCATTTCACGTTCAGCTCGTTTTATGGTTTCTGCATGACTTAAGAATGTGTCCGAGACATGTTCTGCTTTGGTATTTGTATCATAATTACACACAGGAAGTTTTGTTCTCCCCTTGAAGCGAGTTTGATGAAGTGTGCATGGGTGTAAACTGCACGAAGTGTTGCATTCCCCCTTTGACCCTTATCAAGAATGCAGGCCTAACTCATCCCACAACTTCAACTTTTCCCTCTGGTACTGGACATCGATAATATCCAGTGTATTCCAGCTGAGGGAGCTGCTATCGTATGTGGAGGACAGTGGCTGGATGGCTGCAGGCTTCTTCTTAAAACTTTTTACTTTTATTCAAAACCGAGGGGAGAAACAAAACTACATCCAATTCAGCAAGAATCATCTTCTGGCCAGGTGAACTGCATCTAACGAATGGTTCAATCCACTGAAGGCTGGCCCACTTAGTGGGGCAGTGCCCCAACAACTTCAATCTGCCCTCAGTCAACATCCAACTGCCTGCCTTCTTACTAACCAATTCCTGTCAGCTTGCTCCTCCATCTCCATGTTGCGATTTTAGAACATGAGAAGAAGAAGAAGAAGAGTTTGGATTTGATATCCCGCCTTTCACTCCCTTTAAGGAGTCTCAAAGCGGCTAACATTCTCCTTTCCCTTCCTCCCCCACAACAGAGGTGTGAGGTGAGCGGGGCTGAGAGACTTCAAAGAAGTGTGACTAGCCCAAGGTCACCCAGCAGCTGCATGTGGAGGAGCAGAGACGCGAACCCGGTTCCCCAGATTACGAGACTACTGCTCTTAACCACTACACCACACTGGCTGGTTCTGACTCCACCTGCTGTTGGTCTCCCTGACTTCCACCCTACCAGTATCACCACAGGCACTAACTCCAGGGGGCCCTGGGCACCCAGGCACCCACAATTTTTTTGCCGTGGCTGCCCAGCCTCCCCCCGCTGCTGCCACTGCATTACCTCTGGCGCTCCAGCAACTGGGCCAGGGCCTGGACACCCACAGTCTGGGGTCCAAGTTAGCGGTGCTGAGCACCACCAATGGGCACCACCTGCCACTGGTTCAATTATATTCTTCCACAAGAAGTCTGAGAAGCACAGGAAGAGAGCACAGATATAACCTAAGCCTGGAGCTTCTGGAGCTCGTGCAGGAGCAGTTTATGCAATAGCCCTTGCCAAAATACCATGGTTGATCATGGGAGCTAGAATGGAACGGGATTCAGTGGCTACCTAGATCCAAGAACCCCAATCTCTGCTAAGCATTATGAAGGGGTGACAGCGACATCTTGTTTAGTTCAGGAGTTAAAACGGGCTGCAGTCCAGGATGCCTCACACAGAGTATGTTGGATTTTGCCTGCTGCCTCTGCCATTCATGGAGCCAGCAATGCAATGTCAGGGCATAACGCACACTGAGGCCTCTAGCACATGCTTCATGTCTTCAGAATTGTACATTTGGCCCCATTTGAGAGCATGTGACTATTGGAACAGCATCTTCATGGAGCTTACAACATGTGGCCCAGTCCTAAGAGAACAACCTGGCAGGTCTGCTTGTGTGGCTTTATGATGTCTGCAGAAGAATTTTGAGGTGGCTACAGGTAGTCTCAGAAAAATCAGGCACCCCCCCCCCTTACATACATTATATACCTCAAGTCTGGGTGCTTAAATATATTCAACTCATTAACTGATTTTAATTTTGAAGCAAGGCCATAGATTGTGATTGCCTTATTAGCATCTAGGGAATTGGCGGAAGACTAATCATATTTTATGGTCCCTCTACTTGAGATCACAAACAGTTTGCTTCTTCATCTACATTTCAATCTTCTTGCTTTCCGATTATGAGCATGTGCAGATGAAATAAAGGAACTGAGTCATCTCTCACCTCTGGAGAGCATCGTCCTTCCGTTTCAGAGCAAGGGGCTATTGGCAGGCAATACACATCATCTGCATTGGTGCCTGCTTGTTCCCTGTTTGGCCTATGTATGAATACTGCAATTTGTATGGTACAAATATATTTAGGAATGGTAATTATCTTCCTGCCTCTGAATGCATAGCGTCACATTGTATCGCCATTGTGGTGGCCTCCACAAAACAGCAATACGAATCAACATTAAAGAGTTAAGAAGCCAACCTTATTCCCTGATTACATGTGAACAATAAAGGAAGAGAGTTCACCCCCCACCCCTCTGTATGGAATTAGTTGCCATCCCTTTTGTTTGTTATTGCAGTCGTGGTTCAAAGCCCTCTACAAAAACAAGGTCCCACTTTATTATAGGACAGTGAGGTTCAGCGCACAGCTTGCAATAAAGAAATTAGCAAAACCAGAAGTGCAATTCTATGGAAACACTCAAAAACGAAGAGGATTTAAAGTGACAAGATCCAATTAAATTTAATTACCCAAGCTGTATTTTCATTTTAACTGACACTTTTTATTAAGGAGCCACATGCACGAAAGCTAGGAACCTGGGCCAAATTGCATCCCAGTAATACACTTATCTTATGCAAAATTCTGAGTATCTAATTTTCTACAATGAAATTAGAGACATGGGGTTTGTAAGAGGTCCGCTTTGTCTGTTACCATAAAACACTGTTTGCAACACACCCACCGTACTTTATTACCTTCCCATTACACAAACATTTGGCGGACTCAACAGCACACATGGTTTGGGCAGAAAAAATAAAATAATTCTTTACCTAGATATGCAGATGCAGATGGAATAAGCCAGAGATGAGCAAGCAGCTTCAAGATTTTGGGTATCAATACGCTAGACATGGTTTGTAGGGGGGTGGGGAAGGTGCTCAAGGACATGCACAAAGTTTATTTCAGTGCCTGATCAGCTATAATAGAACAAACTTTGAGCAAAAATGTCAGTTATTACTAAAGAATAGTTTAAAGTGAATTAGAAAGCGTGTGATTAGATTGATGCACGTCCAGTTTGATTGACCACCGCACACATGCTCATTGCTGCAGCCCTGGAAGTGGGCAAAAAAGGGAGCGCAACAGGGTGGGGCAGACATCCACAGATGTGCGCAGCAAGCAAACAAACAGGGAGTTGCCTGTATTCCAAAATGGACTACATGGATCTACTGCTTTCTTGTTCTGTTGCTTTATTAAGTTGACTGTTCTGAATGGGGATGTACTCTTGCTGAAGAAGCAGTTGCGTTATTTGGAGCACCCCCAAACGATGCACCTCTTCCTTCTGGGGGAGTATACACACACCTATCCGGAATAGACAACTTGGGGGAGCAAGAGTCAGTGAAACCAACTGCCATCATCTCCTTCCCCATCTGCTGCATCAGCAGCTGGTTATGGGTCTACCCTCCCATCCCAAAGGCATTAGAACTAGCTGGCTTGGGAGCAGAACAGAAAGGTGGACACTGTCATCATGGACTCCTCTTTAAAGAACCTGTTTTGCTGTTTTAATTAGATGTTATTGTTCTTATTGATCTTATGTAAGCCACTCGGGGAGCCTTGTCAGCTGAAGAGCAGAGAGAGAAAAATATTTAAAATAAGAAAGTAATGCTCTTCCAAAGCATCTACCAGGAGAAACAAATCTGAAAGGTGTGTGAGGGGAACTTCCCTTTTCAGAAACCGTACTGATTCTTCCCAAGCGAAGCTTGTTCCTCTAATAATGTTGTCCTTCACAAAGCTTTCTCCAGTTTACCCAGAAGAGAAGTTAAGAGAGCTCATAATTTGAATTGGGTGGGGATCGTGAAAAGCCCTAACATGGAAGGTTAGTGGAAGAGAACAAAAATACCTTATTCATTTATGAAAGGTTCCCTGAAGGTATAGAATCATGAATATAGGAACTATTGGAATATGTGTAACTTGCATGAATCAGCAATGTAAAAATATAATAAGAAAGGTATCCTTAGAAATATTGCTATTTTGAAAATATTAGCAGAGGGTTTCCCTCCTGATGCTACGTTTTTAAAGCTCAGCTTACTTTTTATTTTAAAATATTGTTTAGATGCTTGTATATTTTGTGCATGGAACTATTGTACTTGAACTATTGCCCTAGGCTCTGTGGTTTAACCCACAGTGCCACCTGCATCTCTTATGGGCTTGTAGAATAAAGCAAGTCCATTAATGGACCATTAATGGACCATTAAATTTAAACACAGCCCTTTTTTATGTTTTGCATCAATGTTCTTCCACCTTGGGTACCCATATGGTAAGACTACAACTCCTATCATCCCTGACCATTGGGGCTAAGCTAAAATTGGAGTTATAGTCCTACAACCTCTGGGGACCAAAGGATGAAGAACAGTTTTCAGTACCATCTTCAAAACATGCAGAAGTGATGTATTCTAGATAAAACGATTCTCCAAGAGAAGTTCTAAGTGGAGCTGTTCTTATGAAAAGATCGTATATGTGGCTCATTTGCCAACTACAGCTACCAGGTTTCCAAAATGCTCTATGTATCTCTCAGGAGTGCAGTGGATTGGTGGCTTAGAGTATATTGAACCCATTCATAAAATGAGGTTCACTATATTAAAACAAAAACAAACAACCCCCCCTTCCTAGCACAGTAAAATATCAATCAAGTAGATCCTAGCTTTTAGTTAGCAGCCACTAATGTTCCTGTTTCTTATTCATCATATCTGTGCCATCACCCATAGCGATATCACGTGACAGCATCTACCAGAATACTTCCCCTTTTCGTCATTCTGAATTTATGTGTTAATTTTGTCAGGCTGCCTCAGGGCCTATATGAAAGAGTATAATGGTGTAAAACAAAGTTACTGAGAGCCAGTGTGGTCCTCTATTGGACTCAGCCCCAGAGGGCCTCGTCTTCAACTCCGCAGTAGGTGGCCTCAAGTAAGTCACTACGTCTCAAAGTAAGCTTGCTGCCCTCATGAATAAGGGCTTGAGTTTACATAACCTTTTTCCCCTTCTTGTTCTTCTGTTATTTCTGTTACTTGTAATGTTTTCCTTTCACCTTTAAATCCTCGTGAAATTGGGAATTGTTCCAAACACATTAAGCAACCAGGGGGATTCCTCCTGATCTTGGCCGGGGAAGGGATTTTGCAGTTTGATCAAACAGTTCAGGCACAATATGCTTCAAGTTGGGAGGCAAACCAGGAGGGTGTCAAACTAATGCCCCGACCCAATTTTTAAATTAATGTTGTAACTTTTAATTAGGCATTCGGAAACTGGGAAATAATATTCCCGGCTAGCCTTCTGAGAAAGAGGAAACGCCAAGGCTACATTTCAATATCAAGTTCCTATGGTGGGCTTTCATTGTAAAACTATTCAGTCCTTCCAACCACAATAGCTTGAAGGCAGACCTGTTTGTTCCATCTTACACCATTTTGGCTGTGACTCATGAAGTGCTGATTCCATCTGAATGTTGAGGGTGTCGCTGTATCTGTGTGCATTTTAACAAACAAAAGATTATAGTGGCAGTAAGAGGCTATCAAGCCACACATGAAGGAGTGTGCTAAGCAATGCAGTCTCCCCACCCTCTTCCATCCAATTGTTTGTCTGGTTAAGCTTAATTGCCCCCCTTCCACGCACACACATTCTCTCTCTTTTGTACTAATCTTCCCTCCATCTGCTGTTCAGCTAGGCCAAGCTCAAATGGTGGTGTCAATTCAAGGGTCGCTAAAGGTCAGCGGTGACACCAGATTTAAGTGTTATTTGCTCTGATGCCATGACAAGATGGATATAGCATGGCCTGACTAAAGTGATGCATGTTAAATTTGTTGCAAATTACTGGCCTGATGGATCTATTGATGACCCATTGCAGCTGTCAGGATGTCTCTATCAGCGTCTCACTTTCGCTCTGCCCTGATGCTCAGCCTCCATCCCCCTCTGCTGCCGTCAGGCACATGTTTCCCTTGCAATCATGGGACATGAAGAGAGCCAATGCTGTAACATGCAAGTGTCCAGCGATACCATTGGCGAGGAAGGGTGTAAGAAAAGCTGTCCAGGGCAGACAAAACAAAGCATTGTTTCACACAGCTTATACAAAGAATGGAATTGTGGAATTTCTTCCAGCAAGACGTAGCGATTTGTATGACTATAAAAGCAAGGTTAGACAAATCCATGGAGAATAAGGTTATCAATGGCATGCCTTCCAATATGAAGCGGCCCCAAACTGGGAGGCAAACTTTTGGGGTCGCACTCCCACACAAGTCACGTGACCCACGCAAGATTAAAAAGCTCCCCAAAGTGCTTTATTGAGCACAGTGCCCCAAAACATTCGTTTTGGGGTGCTGTATAAGATTGCTCAAAAAAGTGCTTTTGGGGGCAGTGATCCTTAAAAAAAAATTATTATCATAAATAAATAAGAATAAAAATGTGCAGCCCACCACTAAGACCATTCCATTGTAACTATCCAACCTCCCAAAATTTCAACATCTCTTGCGTTTCTGTTTCCCTTTTAACAGTACAAATTCTACAAACACCTTCCATATCTCCTCAAAATCATTTCTCCTGCATATTCCCTGTCTTATCTTAATGGCACAGAGCAGTCTTGCACAGCACCCCAAAATATGTGTTTTTAGGTGCCATGCCTGAACAAAAGTGCAGGCCAAAATCGCTCAAGTTTGTGGCGGCCATTTTGACTACTGTCCTCTCACAAGAAAAAATGGGACCTTCCGGTTTTTTCCAGGACAGTTGAACTGGTATGCAATGGCTGCCAGCCATGACAGTCATGTTCTACCATCACTCCTGGAAGCAGTGTGCTTCTGAATCCCAGTTGCTGAGCATCTCAAGTGGGGAGAGCATTTGTTGCACTCAGGTCCTGCCCATCTGCTTGAACACTGTGAGGACATGATGTTGGAGTAGATGGCCATTTGGCCTGATCCAGCAGGGGACTTCTTATGTCCTTCCAAGATGGTTGAACAACAGATTGTCCTCAAACACCATCATAAAATTGTTGCTTCAGGAAGCGGGTCTTGCGGAGGAATCCTGTGAATGCTTACTCAGAAGTTAGCTCCTTGATGTCTAGTTGAGCTTACGCCAAGGATTGCAGGCTCAGAATAGGTAAGGTTGGGAGGTGGGAATCTTAAATGCAATCATTATTCTTAGAAGCCCAGATCACAGATTTCGGTACTAGCTTTGCAGAGGGCTAAAGACTGAATCATGGTCAAGGCATGGATTAGTTTAATCGGTTCATTGTTATCCTGTGCATAGCTGAAAGCTATGCTCGCATTTCAGTTTCACCACATGGAGGCGCATTTATACAATCATTAACCACAGAAGGATTACAAAGGTTTCATGATTAGAAACCCCCAGGGGGTGGCAGGGGGAGGGATGAATATATTAAGTCCATAGCATATAAATGGAATTAGACATAAAGACCAAATGAGCAACCACAACTACTTCTTTTCCAGTAGTGTAATATTTACACTGAAATCCTAAACATGTAAAAGGGAGTCAAGTTGATCTTACTTACTTACTTCCAATTAAATATTTGAGGATTGCACTGCTAACATACAAAACTGATGGGGGAAGAAGGTTTCATGGTTGTTGGTTTTTAATAGCTTTTATTGGGTTTTAGAAGTAACAAAACAAACACAGAAAGATCCTTTTAACATAGTAGGACTCACTGGACTACAAAAAAAATAGATACAGAATCCATATACAATATTGAGATTTACAACAGAAACTAATGTGTCATGTGTATTCTGATATCTTACCAGTTCACTTTCCAAAGGATTAATGAGAATCTGGAACATGCATATAACCTCTCCGTAAAGCAATCTGAGTCAATGGTGGACATAATAAGTTCCCATGTCTATGGATTTTTTTTATTTTAAAAAAATCACTGTTGGAGGATGATGAATTGTAACCAGTTTATAATACTGATGCAAGCCGTAATTCCAATACAAATTCAAAAAAAAAAAGAAAAAGCTCAGTTGTCCTAATGGCTTCTTGTCATGTGATAATCACACGCATGCATTATAGATGCTCATTAGCATTAAAATTCACCAAGTTACACTGGGAATACTGGAAGCAGTATTTCATACCAGAAATTCTAGCTGCTTTTTATTCATACGCAACACAGGACAATAGTGCTTCCATCAGAAAAAGGTGGCACTCTCTGCTAATGAACCCAGGAACGTTCCTCTTACCTTTCAGGAAGGCTTGTTGCGTGGCGAGTTCCCGCCCCCCACCAGGATAAATAAAGACACAAGACACCATAATTTAAGGTTAAATGGGCGAATTAGGCCACAACTTTATTGAATTCAGGAATGAGAGGCATTGGCTTAGGCACTGCTCCTATCGACTATCCGGCTCCAGCCCATTTGCTGGAGACACGGGAAGGGTTAACACCATAGAGGGGGAGTCTCCTGCTGAGGCACGTCAACTAGGAGCTCCCCCGGGTCACCGCTCGGGGGCGTGCCTTTGGCCCTCACCTCCATAGGCTTCGGACAGGGCCACGCCCCCCGGAGTCCTTTATCGGACCACCCTTTGTTCACTGGCCCCCTCTGCGCCGGCCCTAAATAGGGCAGGCCACACCCCCCAGCCAGCCGATTGGCTGGCTGGGGGGGGAGACGTGGCCGGGATTCCCCTGCTCTCGCGGGGGCTGAAACCAGCCCCCGCTCATGTGGGGGTGGGCGTGAAGCTCGCAACCCCACCTCCTGGGCAGGCCGGAAGTGGCTCTATCACACATAATACACATAATGATGGTGATGAATGTGGAGGGGAGAAGAGCACTCAAGTGATGACAGAAGAGGTGAGGTGGGGAGGGACCTGTACATGTAAAGACAAGGGTGACAGGGTATGCAATTGGACAGAAGATTTGCCATTGTGGTACCCTCCTGGCGCCACCCCTCACCCTTGTCTCCTCTGACTTCATTCAAAAGGCACCTGTTGGTAAGCTCATCGCTTACCCCACCCCACCCCTCAGCAGCCAATCAGGGCATTCTGTGTGATGACAGAAACCAGAATTCGCTATTCGCAAGTTTAGAAATTGGAAACAGTGCCCAAGAACATCAACAAGTCGACCTGGCTGGTAGCCAGATTCTGCGCCCAGATTTGTAGGCACAGATCATCCTCTAGAATAAAATAGCTTACTAGGGAAATGCTGAAGTTGCCCTTTGGGGCTCCTCAGGGTCAATTTTTTATGGTAGCCCAAATCTCAGTTGTATGGCTATATGTATATATCTCAGTTTTAACTCATGAGCTATTGCTGCAATCTGCTCCGATTGTATATTTTATCTTTATGAATGCTGTTTTATTGTGTTATGTTATGTGAGCTGGTCTTTGACCGTAATAAATTATCATCATCAACATCAACAAGTCCCAAAAGTTCCATGGCACCAGCTGGAGATTTCACAGCTAAAATTCACGGACAGATGATAACTGCAATCCTAAGCAGACCTATTTAGGAGTACGTTCCATTTAAGGCCGTGATATTTCTAAGTCAACTTACTTAGGAATGGGTTCTAAGCCGTGTTATTCGTTATTTGTATTTTCCCTACCTTTCTATCTCTCAATCGATCTCTCCACCCACCCATCACATTCAGAGGGGGGCGGGTGTCAGTATCCACTTCTATGTGTATTCTGAGAAAGGACTGAGAATAACATGGACACACTGAGACTGGTACATTCAAAACCTTTGGAGAGTCTATCAGTCACTGATGACACAAACAATGGTTCCATTATTCAATCCATCACAGCAATTACAGTGATGAATAATACATTTTTTTTAATCAAAGGGAAACCCACAGCAAAGAAAAAGAAATCCCAAAGAACCAGTAACTTGGGGCTCATCCATACGGCCATTTCATGTGGATTCTTTGCTTCTTATACATCTCTTAAGCCTCTCTTGTCCCTATGATGTTCTTCTTCAAATCACTGCCTTCCTACATTTTTCTCCCCTCAATCCTGATCTTCTCTCACCAGGGATACTTTGAAAAGGAGAGGGTATGAAGAAATCTGGATTGAGGGAGGAAAAATATGGGAAGGCAATGATTTGGAAGAGACTACTGCACAGACAAGAGAGAATTCAAGGAGGCACAGTGGTACCTCAGGTTAAGTACTTAATTCATTCTGGAGGTCTGTACTTAACATGAAACTGTTCTTAACCTGAAGCACCACTTTAGCTAATGGGGCCTCCTGCTGCCTCCGTGCCGCCGGAGCACGATTTCTGTTCTTATCCTGAAGCAAAGTTCTTAACCTGAAGCACTATTTCTGGGTTAGCGGAGTCTGTAACCTGAAGCGTATGAAACCTGAAGTGTATGTAACCTGAGGTACCACTGTATTGGAAGCTTCCTACACACATTATGATAGTGTGGATCAGCTCAAGGAATATAGGAGGCTGCATTATACTGAGTTGGACCATTTGTCCAACTAGCTCAGTATTGTTGAGAGGGACTTTCCAGAGTTTCAGACAGGAGGGCTTCCCAGCCTTTGCTGGGATGAAACCTGATACCATATGCATTACAAAGCATATGTTCTGCCACTGAGCTACAGACATCCTATATAGCTCCCCCCCCCCTCCAAACCAAGCTGTTTTCAAAATAGGGATGAGAGGGGGAGAGAAATTTGATTCAGACCACATTTAAAGGTGAACCCACCTAAGTTCCATTTTTCAAAACAATGCACAAACTACAACAGCCATCCTTCAAAATTCACCCTTCTCCAAATGCTACAATGCAGTTCTCCAGCCAAGTAGCATGTACCCAAAGTGATGTGCTAGGATAAATATGTGCCTTAAAGGTGCATGCATTAGGGAAAATTGGTTTGCAAAACATGCCTTAGTGAAAAGTTCATATGGAAATGTGTGCATGAGGAGAAATCGTCCCTAAAATACTGGCGAATGAGGATTTGTCTTTTCTTTTTTTACAAAAATTGCAAACTGATAAAATACATTGAACTGAATGTAAGACTGGAAAAATCAGAAACTGGGAGAAACTGAAATTGACAGCTCTACCAGTCCCTACTTCTGGAACAGACAAATGAATTTGCATGATTATATTACTATTTAATTCAAGGTGGGATTCAAGGCGGCTTCTAACATTTAAAACAGCATTATAAAATACAAAGAAAAAAGAAACTAGCTAAAAACAATAATTAAAACACAACATAACACGTTTAAAACCAACAATTAAAATATAGTTTGCCCTGATAGCAGACCAGAGATAAACATCATGTGCACCTTAATTTTTAAAGGCCTGTCTGAATAGGAAGGTCATAGCCTACTAGCAAAAAGTTTAAAAATATAGCTACTATGTTATCATCATCACCATCATTTTTTATTTTTTGTATTTACTAAACTCTTTCTGAGTTACTGCCATAACTGCACCAGCACACTTGTGCCTCCACACACACACTTCTGGGTACTTCAATTTGTGTTTTTTTGACCCTCCTAGAAAATGTGGTCTCAATGAAAGGCAAAACCAGCAACTTCAAGTTAGACCCAGTGGCTAACTGGGAGCTATCTGTTTCCATCAAACTACTGGTACCTCCTGCTTCTCCTTGTCAAATGGGAACATTGGCTAAAATGCTAATTCTAGGCTAAAGGTTTCTATATGGCATGAAAATACCACAAGTGGATACAGGCAGGCCTGGAAATAGTTACCACAGATAAAACTCCCTTCTATGGTTTGCTGTCTGTGTGGCTGCTAAGCTATTGCCTCATTGTTAAATATAAACCCTTCCTTACCATCACTTTCACAGATTAGTCCACTGAAATGGTTTGGTTTGTTTGTTTTTGCAAAGTAGCCAGCTGTGCCAGTTAAATTCCAGTGTATATGGGATTTAAGCCCGTGGCAGCTTCACTCAGTAATGTCAGTGGCAATTTAATTGGATTAAAAACGCTGTATTTCAGTAGCACTATGCAGTGGATTCAGTTGCCAAACCAGTAAGTTAAATATGAAAATAATCCTATTAATTTCTATGTGCTACCAAGAACCCAAAAGGTTACATCCAGACTAAGGCTGCAGTCCTAAACCCCACTTACCTTCATAGAAGTCAATAGAGCTTATGTCTGCATAGACATGGTTAATATCAGACTCTTCGTTATCCTTAGTTACAGTTGGAATCAATGGTTCAAAGTTAAATTTGTGGTTAATTTTCCCCGTTGATTTCAGTGAGACCTAAGGGCAACTCTGCCGAAATCCAGCCCCATGTTTGTATAATGATGCGCTGTTATACATTTAAAAAAATGGGTTATTAAAATAATTACAATTACATTAAAAATAATTTTAATTACATTAAAAAATGGGTTATTAAAATAATTACAATACCAGACTTTAAAAGCTTGCCCATTGAAACAATATACCCCAGAACACCCATCAACTAAATCTGTCACTAGCACTAGCAGTCACAGAATTCACATCTATGGCAGAAGCACAAAGGTGTTAAGAAAACAGGGCTTGTATCCAAGGCACTGTTAAATAAGCTCCTCATCAATGCAAGGATTTCTACTTGTGCAACAGAACTTCCCTCCGCCTCTCCTCCCACAAGCTTACCACATGCTCCCTCCAAATCCATTCCAGGGGGTTGATGGAACCCTGAGAACAGATTTAAGGGGGATGTGGGAGGAGGACAAGGGAGCAAGTGTTTTGGGGACATTTCTTCAAGCCGCCATAATAACGGAAGTTTGAGCTGAACAAGCTCGTGTTGGCCTTCAACCTAAGGGCATTCACAAGACCAGCAGGCACTTGGATATCCACCATAAGGAGATGGTAGAAAGTCTTGATGCACTGAGTTCGGGGAGGCAGGGTGGAACAATATGATTCAACCTTTGCCCAGAAGCCTGAGATAACTGCATTTGAAATCATCCCAGGCAGAAACACAATCCCACAACTGGTCCTTTAAACTGAAATGGACTTTGAAATGCCTTCTTGTTTTTTATCCTTTGTCCTGCCCACCCCCCTTTCCTCTGGTCTCTTTTACGTGCAGCAACTTCTGTCTGGATAGTGGGCATAGTTAGTATTTTCATTTGCTGCCTAAGTAGCAAATTACCCTGTAAACAGCCCACAAGAGCTGCTCTGTAATTGAATTGTAACTGTTGACTTTGGACATTTGGTATATTTGCTGCAAGAAGTAAATTTTCAAAACTTCATCTTGATGCCGTCAGACAAAATGAAAGGTAATATTCTTTATCTGCCACAGATTGCTGCAGATGAACTGCTTTCATATGAGCTTAAATAAGATTTAGAGTTATTCCATCCTTCAGCTGGCCACAATTGAAAGTGATCAGGATCAATATTGCTGGCCCGGCACACAGCCCAGCGCTGTGCATTACAATAGAGGGGAGATGGGTGTATTAAAAAATTTTCCTGTGTCAAATTAATTTCCGTGTTATCCCCAAATTCAATTAGATGGGAACCCCGTGTAACTAAAAAAGTGTCCAACATCCCTTAGTGACAAATTACGGTGCTTAGTGTGCATATCATGGCAAAGTGTTGAGCCTTGCTAATCTTCTCACTAATTCTCAATTACCGTAAAATGAAGCCATAAATCACACAGACAAGGAATCGATGGGAATGTTGTTTTCAGGGTGATTGGCAGCCTCCCCAAAGATTTCCTGTAAGTTGGTTTAAGGTTACCATTCTCTAAGGGGGGGTGAGGAAGGGAGTCTCTCGTCTTGCTCAATCTCCATGATATAGGCCCACTGGGCCTTTGGGGGAGAGTGTGGAGGGACAGCACCAATTTCTGCCCATCAGACATCCAATTTTTCTCCTTTTCATACCTGCTGTAGTAAATGAGAAACAAATTAAATTTCACTCCACTATCTCCACAGAAACCATTTAAATTTTTCATGGAAACTAAATTGTCCCTAGACAAATAGCCCCCTGATTCTATGAAAATATACTAGAGCGCAGGGGGGACAGAAATAAATTTGTGTCACTCTGGATATGCCATTCTCTGTAATGTCATTCACCGCCGACCAATAAATGAGTCCCTCCCGGAACACAATGGCGAAGCCTGCGCTCGGGTGGATTTGCATTGTTCCCCCCACTCTGGAGCAGTCTAATATTCTCCCTGTTATTAATTTGCAGCCTGGGTTTTACATTCATGAGGCCGAGATTGAAATGTAAATGAGGCACAAAATAAGTAGTCAGCAGTAGCCCTGGTCGAGCTGCCTGTGTCATAGACTCACGGACTTACATGAAAATAGTTATCACTCAGAGAGATTAGCAGCTCAGAACATCAATCACAGGTGCAAGGAAACAATGAATAAAATCTCCCGGACATGAGGAAGGAAATTACAAGAGCTTTAAAGTGGAAAGGGAATATGTAATAGTGCTACCTGTTGTCGAAGCACTAAGATGGCAGTAATAAAAAGAGCCTGATTCCTTCTCTCCCGCTCCCTGCTTGATCACTCATATTCAAATTGTGCAATTTTTGTCATCTCTATTTATCATCTAAATGAGCTGCTCTTCCCTGGCTGGAGGTATATGAGTCTGCTGGTTGCTCTCACAGGAATGCCGTGCCATTGAGCCCGGGTGGTTCTTTTCTTGTTCTTGTTAAAGGTGAAGACCAAATAGATCTTTCAGCAACATTGTAAATTATATAAATGGATCTACACCCTGATATCTGGAGGATGCCTGAGGTACAAGAGAGCTTGCAAAGTTTGTAACTTCCTGATTCACACAAGCCACAGAGATTCACCGAGGGCTAGTATTCACGTGCCATGGAGGTATATGTAAGGAACACACACACACACACCACAGAAAGAGAGAGTAGTGGTTTGTATGGTGGGAAAGGGCTGTGGAGCCACTCTCACAACACTGGCGTCACTGCAGCGTACCTGAACGGAGGAGGGCAGGGCAGGGAAGATGGACCAGTCAGAGTGCTGGATAGGCTCTGCCTGTGCATCTGTGCAGCCCTGATCTCACTACAATCCCGCCTCAGCCCCACCACACCAATTGCACATGTCATACATTTTTCCTCTTCACAATGAAGGGCGAATCATTATAGACAATTCTACACCACAGACCGGCTGAAATGCTCTCACACACCCACACAACCGTGTCCTTCTTTGCGGCTGGTCACCCTAAGGATTGCTCAGTTCATAAGCACCCGTTCTGATGACTTCCCATCTTCTTCACAGAAACATCCATGTTGTTCCACCCATCTGCTTGGCTGTCTCACACTCTGTGCTTCTTCTGGTTCAACCTGCTTCTGCTTGATATGCAGCGATGAGGGTCTTACATAACCTACGCTAGCAACTCTTGGTTCTTTTTCAGTTCTCCACTGTTTTCAGTCCGTTGAAATTGGTTGCTGGGTCTAAGGGCTTGGTTTTTAGAACCGCCAGCTTTCATTTTCAAATGTGAATTCTGGTATCTAAACAGAGCAAGGGGCAGAGGCAGAAAGATCTCAGGAGTCAGAGCTTGTTCCTGCGACTGATACTATAAGGCAGGATGGGCTAAGCTTCTGCTTGGGTTCTACAGCAAAGTGAAATAACTGTACACAGGGGAAAACTGAATGTTGAGGGTCCTGGCTGATAAAAAGGTAAAGGTAAAGGACCCCGACAGTTAAGTCCAGTCACGAACAACTCTGAGGTAGCAGCACTCATCAACGTTTGTCCGCAGACAGTTTTTCTGGGTCATGTGGCCAGCATGACTAAGCCGCTTCTGGCGAAACCAGAGAAGCGCACGGAAACGCCGTATACCTTACCACCGAAGCAGTACCTATTTATCTACTTGCACTTTGATGTGCTTTTGAACTGCTAGGTTAGCAGGAGCTGGGACCGAACAATGGGAGCTCACCCCGTTGCGGGGATTCAAACCGCTGACCTTCCACTCGGCAAGCCCAGAGGCTCAGTGGTTTACACCACAGTGCCACCCGTGTCCCATCCTGGCCGATATAAACATTTTTTTAAAAAAATAATAATAATAATTTACAATTTGGACGGATTTAATTTCCTCTGTAAACCAGGAAGATAATGAAACAGCAGTGCCTTCACAACAGGGCTTTACTAGGAAACTGTAAAACAAGAAATGCTTGACATGTCTGATATTACTTCATAGTTGTGGTTGATGGAGGATTTCTATTTGTGTGTGTGTGGCTGTACTCTCCATAAACCGTCCCTGAAAGCAACATAATAGAAAACTGCATCATTAATTGAGGTTTTGTGTTTCATACAAACAAACACTCAAATAAGAGGAGTGGTACAAAAACAGCCCTCACAGCCGATGCTGCTGCCAGTTCCCAACATTACTATGCCATTACTCACTCGGCAATCATTCACATAACTGCAGTTATCCTTCATGCTGCCATGTCAGTCTCAAGGGGGTCAATATTATGCATCCCTATTCCCTTCTCTGAAGAGGCTTCCTGAGCCCTGAGTGCAAACAGACCCAGACAGTTCAATAACAAAGGAAAATAGAAAGCTCCCTTCTACCTTTGGTCCACCTAACTTGGTATCACAGAGTGGCAGTAACTCTGTAGGGTTTTGTGGAGTTTTGCCCAACTCTCTGTAGAGAGAATTGGGACCTTCTGCATGCCAAGCCGCTGTTCTCCTCTGCCACTGAGCTGCAGGTGAGGAGGCTTCTTATTTAAGCCCTGCCTTTTTTGACCAAGCACTGTTATAAAGATTATTTAGATAATGTGCATGAACCACTTTGAGTAGGAAACACTTGAAATGTGCTATATAAATGCTAAGTATTGTTATTATGCCTGATGGGGCAATCTTGAAGCAGTTAACTGGAACACCTCACAAAATGTCCTATTTCCCCAGTCTTGGGATTGAAACTGTGAGGGGTTAATGAATGGGTGTTTAGAAGGCACCTTGAATCATTTGATGGGGAAACTCCACTCGGCGCAGGGCAGAATATCAAATATTTCCTTAACAATGGATGCCATGACCAAAGCATCTCTCAAGAGTGAAGATGGAGAAAAACAGAAAGACACAATATTATACCCCTGCTATTGTGTGTGAGAGATTGCAGGAAATCCACTCTTCCTCACAATGAGGATGCCGCCCTTTCCTTTTGTTCCATATTCATTGGTGAAACACAATAAAAATTACATTCTGTGGGGTCAGCAATGAAAATGAGATAGCAGGAAACCTGCCCAGTTTAACCTCATCCTGATAATTTGTATTGAGGATAATAGGGACGGGATGAAATGGATGCATCTAATAATCCAAAAGAAGATTTACAAATGGAAAAATATGCAAGGCAGAAGCAGAGATCTCATTGCACTTTTTGTAACTTATTTGCGCTGTGGGACTGTGGAATCGCAATGGCTCAGCCTCACCTCTGTGTATTCAATATAAAGTTTAAATATGGTGCGTGCTAATGTACAGTCCTGTGCATCTACTACTGATTTGCAAGACCTTCCCCTCCGTTCCATGTGATGATAAAGATTGTATGCTGTTGGATTACTCGTGTCAGGATGCATGTGCATTTGTGCCAGATGGGCAGCGCTGATCCCGCAGCCCAGCCATGCAGTTGGTTGACCCCATTTTGCGGAAAGTGTGGATAGACCTGATGGATTGTATCCAAGTAAACCACAGCGAAGGCAGACCCCTTCAAATCCATGCATAAATTTAATGATTACTAAGTTAAGTCCATTGATTACAGTAGGTAGTTTGGAAACATCCCAAAATCCTTAGAGTGCACCTGCAAAGGAACTATCTGTGTTTGGGGCTGGGCTTTTAACGCTAAGGTCAGGAGCAAGGAAAACCTCTAGGAGTGGGAACAATGTGAGAAATTCTGAGCTTGCTGTTGATTGTGATGTTGGTACTCTTCCCGAAACCAAAATGAGGAGTCTAATCAGGAAAACAGCGCAGGCTACAGACAGATGGCATGCAGACCAAATAATCTAGGTGATCCTTGGAGCCTCAAACAAACAGCTCACCCTGTCCAGGATGAGAGGAATATCACAACCTTTCTCTCCTGGATAAACAGGTCAAAATCAGACATACAGAGTTATCAAGGGGTTTCAGAGACCTCCAGCAATGTGCAATTGTTGACGAGGGAATCACTGAGATGCAATCTATATTCCAGGCAGGAGACTCCTGCTCCCTTACCCTCCTCCTTCCCTCCTGTTCCCATTGTCTTTCCTCTTAGTGTCTGAGAATATCTTTTTAATTGCTTATCAAATGGATAGTTATCGTATCATAAAATCTTCAAAGCAATTTTCCAGTCCTGTTCAGTTGCGGAGCTGAACTTTTAGACGATGATAGATCACAATGGATTATGCTAATCAGCCTGTTAATAGCTCTCGCAGTGTTAACTTGGAGCATTAAAACAAACTGGTCCTTACAACAGCTTGGGAAATGTTTTATAAGACATGTGAGCTATGAGCAGCCGTGACAGGGCCAGTAAATAATAGCGGGAGCTGGGGAGACTAAACAAATACTCTGTTAAATTATTGATGCATTAATCAAAAATACAGTTGTTAAGCAATATCATTAGTTCAGTGCTAATTGTTTTATGGATTTGTGATGAATGACTTATCTGCATACAGAATGAACCTCGGCCACTGCTCTCAGCAGGCTTTACCTTTTGCTTTTATAAGCTCCCCCCGTTCCAACATTTTTTATCTCCTGGATTTAATGTCCATCTTGATTCTTCCAAATATAATATGCCTCCTTTGAATTTATTTCTAATATGTGTTAGACTCTGTCAATACCGAGAAATCATTATAAAGCAGAATTCTGAATAAAGCAGTAATAAATTAGGGTTTGGTTTCTAAAGTATTAGGCAAAAATGGGGTGCATTTTTTCTTAAAGTACTCTCTCCCTCTTCTTTTTCTTTTACAAAAAAGCAGAAATATTTGTCCAGAGATGCTAAAGTAACTGTCCAAGGAGGGAAGGGGTTTTGTTTAAGTGGATTTTTAACATGAAATATTATCCCAGGACTATTCTTCCCAGTTCAGCTGACAGTTAGTTGTTCTACCTGAGACACTGGTAATATATGCAATGAAAGGCAAGGTAATGGCTTTTTTCTAAAGGGCAAAGAAGAACCATATTCACATGTCTCTGTCCCATATGCCTAGTTTCTGCCTTTCCTTGCATAAGCATGCAGAGAAAGAGAACTTCCTCCTATTTTCCTTCAGGGGGAATAAAACATGTATATGGAAATGGCCAATAAATTGTGCAAACAGCAGCCCTGTCATAAATTAGTCTGGAGACAGTTCAAGGATGAGACTTAAAGCATAAGAAAGGTCCACAAGGTTGTCCACATATATATCTCAGATTTGCTCTTGTCCAACCCCGAGATGTGACCTTCTGTTATTTCCTAATCATTGGTTTACATGTTTTAAGTGTATGACCATCAGATTTGGCCAAGACAGTCTTGCACAAAGAATGACATCTTTCAGTTTTCCAGATGATGCTAGTTTCCCATCTCAGATATGCTATTCACAGCACAACCATTCTGCTTTTTATGACAGGCCTTGGTAGATAAACATATAAGCAGATAGGAAGGCAAGCAGTGAGAGGTCAGGACCTTGGACAAGGACCAAGGTGTTGGTTCAGAACCACTGTTAGCCATTCTACAGCTGAGGCAGAAAATAAATTACCTCAGCAATGTTTTGGAGCAACTAGTAGGCCTCTATAGTCTGATATTGGCAATCAAGATGGAAGCTGAACAACCTGAATATGCCACCTGTACAACCACCTGCACAAAGGACCTGTGGCTTTTTCAGAAGCTCTTTCTAAATGAGGAAGTCATCTGAGTTCAGTGATTGAGATCTCTCATTGGGTTAAGGAATGAAATCAGAACCCAGCACTACCATATTCACATGGGATGGACTGCCGCTATAGGAGAGCTCTGCACCTGAGAGGGTGGCACTATGGTCTAAACTACTGAGCCTCTTGGGCTTGCTGTTTGGAAGGTCAGTGGTTTGAATCCCCACAATGGGGTGAGCTCCCGTTGCTCTGTCCCAGCTCCTATCAACCTAGCAACCTAGCTACCGCTGCGGCGGGAAGGTCAATGGCATTTCCGTGCACTCTGGTTTCCGTCACGGTGTTCCGTTGTGCCAGAAGTGGTTTAGTCATGTTGGCCACATGACCCGGAAAGCTGTCTGTGGACAAACACTGACTCCCTCAGCCCGAAATGAGATGATGAAGAATAAGAGTTTGGATTTGATATCCCGCTTTATCACTACCCGAAGGAGTCTCAAAGCGGCTAACATTCTCCTTTCCCTTCCTCCCCCACAACAAACACTCTGTGAGGTGAGTGGGGCTGAGAGACTTCAGAGAAGTGTGACTAGCCCAAGGTCACCCAGCAGCTGCATGTGGAGGAGCAGAGACATGAACCCGGTTCACCAGATTATGAGTCTACCGCTCTTAACCACTACACAACCACTACACAACCCCCATAGTCACCTTTGACTGACTTAACCGGACCATCAAGGGTCCTTTACCTTTTACCTTTTATAAGACAGCTCTGCACCTGAGAATTCTGGGTCCTGAACCACAACAGCTAGAAGTTCAAGTGGTAATAATTTGATGGTGACTGTATGATCAATTACCACAGCTGCCAGCATTTTGGACTCTCCTTCAGAGCAAAGCTGTAGGTTCGCAATGGCAGTGTTCTGCTAGCCTCACCTCAAAGAGGATATTGTAGAGTAGGAAAAGATTCAGAAAAGGGCAACCAAAATTATCAAAGGAATGAAGCAGCTCCTCTATCAGGGAAGCTTGAAGCATTTTGGACTTTTAAAGTTTCATAAACAAGCGAGCAAAAGGTGACATGATAAAAGTTTATAAAATTGCACATGGTGTGGAGAAAGTAGACAGATCCCCCCCTCTCGTAACATGAGAACTCATTGACACCCAACACAGCTTAATGATGGAAGTTTCAGGAAAATACTTCTCCTCATAGTGCATAGTTAAACTATTGAGATAAATTCATGGAGGATAAGGCTATCAGAGGCTTCTAACCCTGTTTCCTGCTTGGCAGGGGGTTGGACTCGATGGCCCTTGTGGTCTCTTCCAACTCTATGATTCTATGATGACTAGGTTCTAGCTCCACAGTTGGAGACGGTATGCTTTCGAATTCCAGTTGCTGGAAAATGCTGGAAGGGAGAGTGGTCTTGTTCTCAGGTCCTACTTGCAGGCTTCTCACAGGCATCTGGTTGGTCCCTGTGAGAACAGGGTGCTGGATTAGATGGGCATTTGGTCTGATCCAGTAGGCTCTTCCTATGGTCTTGTGTATGACTATGGAGGCTGTCATGGTGAGCTTCAAAATTACCACTATACTACTGACCAGAAACAAGTGATATGTAAGTCACACGGGTATCAGTCTTTTTAACTTGAAGGTGGAATGAATTGACAAATGTGGCACATGCTACATTATACTAGCACAATAATTTAAAAGAGCTTACAGAGCAGATTTTATATATATATACTGTATATATATATATATATATATATATATATATATATATATGCCCCCCTCCCGCTAAAAAAATGAAGTAAGCCATCACTTCTGATTACAGTCTGAAAATGGAGCCTGTGATGTCTCTAGGAGCTCAGTCTAAATAAGGCCCTATCCTCTCATCTCTTTCACATTATGAATAAAAACATGAAATTAGTTTTATGTCAGAAGAACAACCCTTAAGACACTTGTAACTTATAATTATAATTTCTAAGCTGTTTGGCTTGTCAGTATCAAGGAATTCACTGCTTAAGACTTCCAGGACTTTATAGGCTGTGACATGCTGCGCTGGCTCTGAAAATTAACTATGAATCGCTCATCTGCATCCTGATTTATTAACTACAGTGAAAAACAGAAAGTTGGAAGTGCCATGTTCATCCATTGAGAGCTAGCCTAGAGGAAACCCTTAGTTGTGCTTAGCAGTGAATTTTGTGCTACAATGGATGGGATTTTCTTTTCTATTGGAAAGGAAGAAGAAAGGAAAAAAAGAAACATGATTTGAAAGGATGTCTTCAGTATTTAGCTCAAGATCAAAATGGCCACCAAGTGTTTGTGGCAAATGTGGGGAAATTGTGCATCTTCTTTGTTAAAGCATTTAAGGGTTTGAAAATACTGGGCTGTATGCTTTAGGTTTTCATCATAACAACTGTCCTATTATTATTATTATTATTATTATTATTATTATTATTATTATTTACTATCACATTTGATCACTCACAATACAGAAGAAGAGGGTTGGAAGGCTTTCCCCCTAGAGATCCAATAAAACTTTGTCCAGAACATTTTATGCAAGCAATGCAGTTGTTTTATTTGGACCAAGGAAATTGCAGTGGTTGGTGGGACCAGCAAGATGACTTTTTAAAGTGTTCCCTTTAATGATTGTTCATGGGATTTAATTTTGAGCAGACATGCATATGATTGTGCTGTCAAATACCATTTCAGTATGGGAAATGACGTTTATACTTGTACAATGTTTTCAGTATAAAATAGATTTTCCCCAAAACCAGACACAGGACTCCACAGATCTGTGGGCATAGAATTGCAGTTGGGTTAATGCAACAATTAAAATTTCCACAATCATAGGGGATTTTTTTAACTGACCTTTGCAAATGAGAAGGCAATAAATCAACTTAAAATATTTTTGTACAGTTGCTAGCCTATGGAAGCCTTGGTATGAGAAAGGGACGCTTACTTTTATAAAGCAGGGATAGCATTGTTGAAAGGGGAAAGGGCTGATGTCACAATAGTAGTTTGAGCACCACCTTAGAAAAGCGCATTTCCATGTGCTGCTCTGGTTCACCAGAAGCAGCTTAGTCATGCTGGCAACATGACCTAGAAGCTGTACGCTGGCTCCCTCGGCCAGTAAAGCAAGATGAACACTGCAACCCCAGAGTCGTCTGTGACTAGACCTAACAGGGGTCCCTTTACCTTTACCTTTAATAATAAGCTTTATTACTTTCCCTCATAAGAGATACAGGGGGAATGTTTAACAGTAAATAGCCATTTTCAGCTATTTTGTTTACACATTTTATTGTTGTTGTTGTTGTTTAGTCATTTAGTCGTGTCCGACTCTTCGTGACCCCATGGACCAGAGAACGCCAGGCCCTCCTGTCCTCCACTGCCCCCCGCAGCTTGGTCAGACTCATGCTGGTAACCTCGAAAACACTATCCAACCATCTCGTCCTCTGTCGCCCCCTTCTCCTTGTGCCCTCCATCTTTCCCAACATCAGGGTCTTCTCCAGGGAGTCTTCTCTTCTCATGAGGTGGCCAAAGTACTGGAGCCTCAGCTTCACAATCTGTCCTTCCAGTGAGCACTCAGGGCTGATTTCCTTCAGAATGGAGAGGTTTGATCTTCTTGCAGTCCATGGGACTCTCAAGAGTCTCCTCCAGCACCATAATTCAAAAGCATCAATTCTTCGGCGATCAGCCTTCTTTATGGTCCAGCTCTCACTTCCATACATCACTACTGGGAAAACCATAGCTTTAACTATACGGACCTTTGTTGGCAAGGTAATGTCTCTACTTCTCAAGATGCTGTCTAGGCCTGTCATTGCCCTTCTCCCAAGAAGCAGGCGTCTTTTAATTTCGTGGCTGCTGTCACCATCTGCAGTGATCATGGAGCCCAAGAAAGTAAAATCTCTCACTGCCTCCATTTCTTCCCCTTCTATTTGCCAGGAGGTGATGGGACCAGTAGCCATAATCTTCGTTTTTTTGATGTTGAGCTTCAGACCATATTTTGCACTCTCCTCTTTCACCCTCAATAAAAGGTTCTTTAATTCCTCCTCACTTTCTGCCATCAAGGTTGTGTCATCTGCATATCTGAGGTTGTTGATATTTCTTCCGGCAATCTTAATTCCGGCTAGGGATTCATCCAGCCCAGCCTTTCGCATGATGAATTCTGCATATAAGTTAAATAAGCAGGGAGACAAAATGCAGCCTTGTCGTACTCCTTTCCCAATTTTGAACCAGTCAGTTGTTCCATATCCAGTTCTAACTGTAGCTTCTTGTCCCACATAGAGATTTCTCAGGAGATAGATGAGGTGATCAGGCACTCCCATTTCTTTAAGAACTTGCCATAGTTTGCCATGGTCGACACAGTCAAAGGCTTTTGCATAGTCAATGAAGCAGAAGTAAATGTCTTTCTGGAACTCTCTAGCTTTCTCCATAATCCAGCGCATGTTTGCAATTTGGTCTCTGGTTCCTCTGCCTCTTCTAAATCCAGCTTGCACTTCTGGGAGTTCTCGGTCCACATACTGCTTGAGCCTTCCTTGTAGAATTTTAAGCATAACCTTGCTAGCGTGAGAAATTAGTGCAATTGTGTGATAGCTGGAGCATTCTTTGGCACTGCCCTTCTTTGGGATTGGGATGTAGACTCCAATCTTCTGGCCACTGCTGAGTTTTCCAAACTTACTGGCATATTGAGTGTAGCACCTTAACAGCATCATCTTTTAAAATTTTAAATAGTTCAGCTAGAATACCATCACTTCCACTGGCCTTGTTATTTGCAGTGCTTTCTAAGGCCCATTTGACTTCACTCTCCAGGATGTCTGGCTCAAGGTCAGCAACCACACTACCTGGGGTATATGAGACATCCGTTTCTTTCTGGTATAATTCCTCTGTGTATTCTTGCCACCTCTTCTTGATGTCTTCTGCTTCTGATAGGTCCTTTCCACTTCTGTCCTTTTTTCGGCTTTGGCCCAGCCGCTTCATCAGCTCTGGATCTACTTGTACTTGCCCTCCGCTCTTCCCCAGTAGCATGTTGGACGCCTTCCGACCTGAGGGGCTCATCTTCCAGCGTCATAACTTTTATATGCCTGTTGTCTTTGTCCATGGAGTTTTCTTGGCAGGGATACTGGAGTGGCTTGCCGGTTCCTCCTCCAGGTGGATCACGTTTGGTCAAAACTCTCCACTATGACCTGTTCATCTTGGGTGCCCTGCTCGGCATAGTTCATAGCTTCTCTGAGTTCTTCAAGCCCCTTCGCCACGGCAAGGCAGTGATCCATGAAGGGGTGTTTACACATGTGTTTGTTTAAAAGATGGATAAGTGACCATTTAGGGTATTACCATCTCAACACAAACCATAATAACAACAAACTGATCACAAAAGCCATCATACAACAGCAAACAAAAGCAAAATACAATCACAGAACCATGTAAATCAGCCATACTATAAACAAGATCATCTATAATAGCTGAATTGCCAGCCCCTGATGTGTGATCATTCATTCCAAACATAAACCTAACAGATAAATAACAACTTTTCTTTTTAACAAAAATAATAGCATGGGTTACAGGAAGAAATATATTCTTCCAAATATTTTTACTTGCTTCATCTCCCAGTTCCAATGCCGGCATAGAGAATGTTCTTTAATCAAGTGTTCTTTAGGAAAAAACCAAGCCAAACCTGAGGCTTTCTATTAGCTTTCAATGTAAGAAAGTTAGTAATGCCTTCAGAATGATTATGCGCTGTGCATGTAGCACTCTCTTCCTCTCTCTAAGCATGCATGCATGCACACTCCCTCCAGAGAAGCAGATGTTTGACTTGACTCATGTGAAAGGCAAAAATTGAGTTACAGCTCCAGAGTGCAAGATCTGCAATGTTTGCTACAGTTTATTAATGTTAACCAAATAAAAATGACATTAGTGAAAAAGATCTACATGAGACTTCAGAACTCCCAAGATTAGGCCAGATGGTCACTTCTAACTGATCTAATCTTGTAAATTCTGTTGAGAGACAGGCTATTGATTGAATTTCTGGCTTTAAATGCAGGCCCCATATCTACACATGTCCAAACTGATATCAGTTCTTTGAAATCCAATACAGAGGTGTAGATTGGGAGATGATGTTAGTTGCTCCCTATTAAAACTGTCAATTCCATCTGTTGTCCAGCTCATTAAGATGCTATGTGTGGCTTTCAAATAGATAAGTATTAGATTTAAATGCTTTCTATAAAGGTTCTTTGAGGTGAAGAACATGGATAAATCTGTAATTACATGACACAGTCTTGATGCAGTATAGAAAGACACGTAGAAAAATACACACCCTAGAGATGAGGCTGCCAGATCAAACATTTTAAAATAAAGGGACACAGCACCTAACATCTATTGCACAGGGTTCAACGAAGTGGCTGTATTCTGAAATAAGGGACTGTCACTCTGAACAATGCAGCCCAATTGAAACCAATGGGAATTTTGTCATGGACTTCAATTGTACATGGATCATACTGTTATTAAGGAACATCTTCCATAATAAGGGGCAAACATTAGATTCATCTTTGAAAAGAAGGCATGTGTGGCAGTGGATCAATATGCAGCTCCAAACAAGAGGCGAGTGCAGCAGTGTGAAATAGCAGAGATATCAGGCTGCTTTAAACAAAAGAAATGCTCTTCAAATTCTCCATGGAACCCAAGCTTCTGATGATTAAAATGTGAAGGTATTATTATCTGCCATGCAAATGGATCATCTCTAGGTACTCCTGTGACCCTCTGAACATCTGCCAAACTGCCATACTCTGATGACATTCCCTGAAGTCTGGCTTCAGATGGCTGATGACAGCCCCATCAAAGCAGCAATTCGGGGACTGCGGAAGTCCTGAAAGACCTCCGATAACTTTGGTCAATATGGCAACCCCCTAGTGACAGGAGGACAAATGTCTAGAAGATGAAGACCCTTTGGGTGTCTGTCTACTACAAAAATAGGGAGTTTGCTAAAGGCTGCAGGAGAAGGAGAGAGAGGCAGGGGGAGGGAGGGAGGGAGAGAGGGAGAATGAATAAGATACTTTTCCAGAGGAGCCAATATGACACCAAACAGATGTTGCTGTTTAAATTTCATCAACAAAGGAAGGGGGCCATATGGACCAGTGGCATAGCAGGAAATAGATAATGAAGAGGGCAGGAGTACAGTGAAAATCAAGCTTAAAAAGAAAACTGATGAAAATCGCAGGGACCTACATTTTAACTACAGCCAAACACTTTGGAAACTTTTGTTCTTAGGCCCAGTCCCGATGCCAACTACCAATAATATGGTCATGTCAACACTATAAATTTATTTGGATTTAATATCCATTTGACAATCATGGCTGCCTCATGAGATATCCTCAGAATTTAGGTTTGGTGAGGATGCTGAGAATTCTTTGATAGAATCCCTGGGAGTTTCCTGAGGCCATAGCTTGGTGGTGATTCAGAAATTGGACTTGCAATGCCAAAGGTCCCATATCCAGTCCCTGGCATCTTCAGGTAGGGTTGGGAATGTCCACCATCCGGAACTCTGGAGAGTCCCTGCTGTAACAATGTTCATCTGTTGAAGAGTGCTCTTCTTTTATTAATGGGAAAATGAAATCAGAGTGCAAGGAAAATGCAATAACCAGCGCTCTCTTGGGCAAATACAACCACAGTTTAAGGAGCAAAAACTATATTTTGGAGAAGATTGGGAAAAATTTAAAGATTATTTACAGAAATATTGTAAAATTAATGAGCTATAGAAAAATGGTGGAATGAAGTTATATGGCTTTGGCAGAAATGTTATAAGGAACTAGGTACAGATAGATTGTTAATGTATTAAAGGGAAAAAAACAAGGTTAGAATATGTTAAGATTAATTACAGGACAGAAAATAGATGAAGATGGAAAGGAATTGCTGAAACAGTTAATTGAAGTGGAACACAAAAAAGGAGGCGTAAGAAAGTCAATGAAACAAGTGAATGAAAGTTAAGATTGAAAATATTGGAAGTGTTTTTAATTGTTTTTGTTTTGTTTTGTTAATTCAATGTTTCATGTAGTGTTTTTGTTTCTGTTTTTGTATTTTATTATATTGATTTGTTTAATTCTTTTTCTTTCTTTTTGTAATCTTTAACTTAATAAATATTATTTTTTTTAAAAAAAACACCTATATTTTGGACACCATCAAAATGATCTTTACCAACCATTAAGCTGCATGTCAAGGTGCTTCTACATTAAAAAAAACAACCAACTGCTTGAATTTCTCTCTCCTATCTTGTAGTTTCTTTATGTGAGGATAAAATATCACTCCAATGTGGTATTTCTTCATTTCCTTATTTGTTCTCTTAATTTACTGTGATTGAGAGTATCTAATTTACACTTTACCATCTGAGTGTATGCAATGTGAGCCTCCACATGCACCATTTCTGCAGAGGCTACTTATTTGCTTTGGATTGAAATAGGTAATTTCCTCCAGAATACAAGATGCAAATTAAAGCATACATGTTACGGATAATCGCAAAACTAAGATAATTTAACCTGATATTAGAAGTAATTAATTACATACAGAGTATATGTATCTGCAGCAAATTGCACTGAGACAAACGTGTATCTAAAGCTGCAATCCTTATCTCATTTACCTGGGAGAAAATCCCATTGAATTCAGTTGGTGGCATTCAACTGAACAGTTGTGCTAGCACAAGGGCTTAGCTGCACAATGGCATTTTCCCCATCCTCTCCTCTCCCTGCGTACTGCCCACATGACCTCTGAATATGTTCTCGGGGTTCCCCCAACACCGTGGAGCAAATTGGGATGGGAAAGGGTAAGGAAGTTCCATTGGGCAGCTAAAACTCCTTCCACTAGCTGAACCATTTAGCTGGATACCACTCAACAGGACTTCCTTCTGTGTAAACATGGTTAGGCTCATACTCAAAGTAGGCCTCACGAGAGTTTTTCTTTCTTTTTAGTTCTTAAATATCTTTTTATCTTCTGGTTACAAAACTGCATACACATAAATCATAAAACATGACATGACTGACAAAAAAATGGTTCACTAGGGAGGTAAAATGCTAAACATTTTATTTTACTGTACACAATAATGAGGTGATGTGGGGGTTTTGTTATGGTTAGGTCAAGGCCTACCATCAGCACCAAACTTTATTGTGGAAACTGATGGCCGACTCTGACAGATTTAAAAGGATTAGAAAATCATGGAGGATAAAGCTATCAACAGCTGCTAGTCACGACGGTTATACTACCTCCAGTATCAGGACCAGAGTCCCTGAATACCAGTTTTCAGGAGATCATAAGTAGGAGAGCATGCTATTATATTTGTGAACTCCCATTGGCATCCAGTTGGGCCCGTGAGAACAGGATGTGTGTCGAGATGCTATGATTCTTACATTTTTATGACACTCCCTTATAACTTGCTGTTATCCTATATTTTCTCTGTTTACCAATTTGGCAAACCATTTGCAGCTGCATCATCCCCACTGAACACTATCAGTGGCTATTCACAAAGTACTGGTTTGAGGAAGAGTCCCTTTTAAAACATAATTTGAAAACATCTGCCCTTGTTGCTCCATCTCTACACCAAAAAAGGAACATTTGTAACACTGTCTCTTTTGTGAACACTGAGCTGTTTCCTATGCTTCTTTATTTGCTAAATTTGTATCCTGCCTCTCTACCAAGTACAGTGGTGCCTCGCAAGACGAAATTAATTCGTTCCGCGAGTTTTTTCGTCTTGCGATTTTTTCGTCTTGCGAAGCACGGACTTTGGAAAAGCTTCAAAAATCACCAAAGTCTTCAAAAACCTCAAAAAAGGCTACCACACCGCGTGCTATGAGTTGCTCCTCGAAGTGAATGCACGGTTTTAAGAAAAAGGAAACAAACTTGCAAGATGTTTTGTCTTGCGAAGCAAGCCCATAGGGAAATCCGTCTTGCGAAGCAACTCAAAAAACGAAGAACTCTTTCGTTTTGCGAGTTTTTCGTCTTACGAGGCATTCGTCTTGCGAGGTACCACTGTAGCGCTCAAGGTGGCTAACAAAATAAGACAGATAACAAGGGCGGAGGAGAAATTGGGTCCACTTCCTGGTGGAGCCAGGTTGCGGTCTGGCCACCTAGCCACTCTCCTCAGCATCGGGGCGGGGCGGCATCCCGCTGGGGGAGACCCTGGCCACGTCAGGTTGCCAGGCGGCCAATCAGGTCTCTTGGGGGCATAGCTGGGAACGATTTAAGCCATGGCAAGATTCTGAGGCTTCCTCTTTCAGCCTCGCACCGCGGATCTTCCTGCACACTCGGATCTTGTTTGTCCCTGCTGCCACGGTTCTTGTGTCTATTCTCCTTGGGCGTGGCTTGGGGGCCTTGACACGCAAATAAGAAGAAAGCAATAAATTAAAACAAACAAAAAAAGAAAAGCAGACAAAAACAGCCAGTTCAAACCAAATACAATCTGAAAATCAGCTGAAGAGTCAAATACTTGACTAAATAGAAATGCTTTTGTCTGGGAATGGAAAGTCTCCAGGGGTGGAGCTAGCCAGAGTTCCCTTGACAGGGAGTTCCAGAGCCTAGAGGCAGCCACTGAGAAGACCCTGCTTTGAGTTTCCATATTCTTTAAAGGATTTGGAAAGTTGTGGGCATGGGGTTGCGATCAATGCTGCACAAGTGTCATTCTGCTCACTTAGTGGGACTTTCTTTCTTCTCCTCTCACCATCTCTCCTTTCAAAATCTGCTCCTGGGAGGTCCACTGACCTTTTTGAGGGAGCACAGTTGGCCACAGGGGAAACCAAGAGGAGCTCCACTGTACACAGAGGGGTCTGTTGTGCAAGTGAAACAGCAGCATTGGGTACAACCCAGCAAGGCAGCCATTGCAGTAAGAAGAACCCAATGGGATTAGACCAAAAGGGCTATATAGTGCATCTTGGTTGCACGATAGCCAACCAGATGCCTATGGGAAGACTGCAAGCAGCGCCTGAGTGCCACTGAGCTCTCCCCACCTGTGATTTACAGCAACTAGTACTTAGGGGCAAGTGGAGGCAATGCACAGCCATCATGGCTGTGTCACCAGTAATAGCTTTATGCCCCGTGTCAAATTGTTCTTTACCGTAGAGCAGGAACATCTTGCATTCTCCTTCTGCCTCTATCAACTTAAGCATAGACAGAGGAAGCTTCTGTGCGCATGCCCCTCCTGATACGTTTTATGATTGTCTGTGGTTGTCTGCCCAGTCTGTCACAGGTGGGCTGCAAAAGCAAATGGCTATCTCAGTGCTGGCTCATAGAGCCGGCTCTATCATTAGGCAAAATGAAGCCGCTAGCTGCCGCAGGTGCTGGGACGTATTAGAGGACACACTCGGTGTGTAAGGCAGCTTGCCTTGTATCTCCTAAGCTAATCTGCTGCCTCCTGGTGTATTGGGAGGCCATGTCCCATTACCAGTATTGCATTAAGATTTAACTGCCAATCCAGCTGAGCTTCTGTATTTGGAACTGGAGGGATGGGCAGGCAGGGAAGGCAGCAAAATGTATTGAGAGCACAAAAATGAAGGATGAATGCTACCATTTTCCTCAATACTACAAGTTCCAGATCTGACAGACTCTCTTCCTGTTTATTTGGGTTTTTTGAAATAAACTTTAAAAAATATTGTTTCTGGCAAACTCTCACTGGCTCTGTTTCTAAGTTATTTTTGGTATGATTTCAAATTTTGGAACAAATAATTCCTAATGTGCATTATTAATTTGAATGTTACCATGTGCAAATCAGCAACAGGCTGGATTTCTTCTGTCTCCCTCTGGGAGGAGTTGCAACCACATCTGTTGTGTGGCTGAGTGTCTAATAGACTGCTGCTGCTTGAGGTTTGGCGATTTGGAGGCTGTGGGGATAAATAATTTTGTTCCTTATTATTTTGGACAGAGAGTGCCCTTTTGTTTATAACTGTATTTGTTCACATTCACTTCTCATTACTTTTGCTTCTCTCTCTGTTGTCCTTCTCTCTCTCTCCCTTGCATCTACATTAATATTGTATTATCCTTGGGGCAGAAACCTTCTTTTTCTCATACATAAGCAAACTAGCCCCAGTTAGCAGCCAGTGACAGCATTTGGAGACAAATGGCAGTTTCCCAGCAACCTTCAAGGGAAGTTTCCTAGCACAATGCATTGCAGACGCCTAAGCTGGAACATAGGGACGCGGGTGGCGCTGTGGATTAAACCACAGAGCCTAGGACTTGCCGATCAGAAGGTTGGCAGTTCGAATCCCCGCGACAGGGTGAGCTCCCGTTGCTCGGTCCCTGCTCCTGCCAACCTAGCAGTTCGAAAGTGCAAGTAGATAAATAGGTACCGCTCCGGCGGGAAGGTAAACGGCGTTTCCATGAGCTGCTCTGGTTCGCCAGAAGCGGCTTAGTCATGCTGGCCACATGACCTGGAAGCTGTACGCCGGCTCCCTCAGCCAATAAAGCGAGATGAGCGCCGCAACCCCAGAGTCGGTCACGATTGGACCTAATGGTCAGGGGTCCCTTTACCTTTACCTTTAAGCTGGAACATACCAGAGTTTCAATAATACTTGTATATGCAGAAGATGTTTAAACTATGAAACAACCTTAGCATCCATCTATAACCAATTGTGTAGAACCAAACAGTGCATATGTCCCAGAAGGCCTGTAAACGCCATCTTGGTAGTCAAGATAACCCAGGGACTCATCAGTGCGAGCTGTAAAATAAAATCGTATGTGCTTATCTGCTTGCTTAGAGGCTTTGAAACCTTAAGTTTGGTTCAGTCAGTCACAGACAAAACCATGCTGCTGGTCACTTCAGGGTCTGTCCTGACGTGTGGCGGCAAGGAATCTTGCACTGCATTGCTGTACGTAGATCTCTTGCTATATCTGTATAATAAAGGACTAGAACTGATCGCTCTGTATTTTGTGCATCTCTCTTTGGAATCTCTGCAACTGGGTCCTTTGGGGCATCAGCCAATCCTTTGCCCCAGTCTGTATTTTGACCCGCAGGACAGAACACCAACCCAGTAGGTTGCAGGTAGTGTACAGGTCATAGGCATTTATACTGAATGGAAATCAGAACCTACCTCACTAGAGCAGACTATTGAAGCATCTGGTAATATATTGTCTTCTCCAACTGGCAGTGACTTTCCGAGGTCCTTTTAAAAAATAAGGAACTGAGCATGAGGCCTATTTATCAACATATGCACTTTATAGTCCCTTCTAGCGCATGCAAATGGCTGTACAGTGGTACCTCGGGTTAAGTACTTAATTCGTTCCGGAGGTCCGTTCTTAACCTGAAACTGTTCTTAACCTGAAGCACCACTTTAGCTAATGGGGCCTCCTACTGCTGCCGCACCACCGGAGCACGATTTCTGTTCTCATCCTGAAGCGAAGTTCTTAACCTGAAGCACTATTTCTGGGTTAGCAGAGTCTGTAACCTGAAGCGTATGTAACCTGAAGCATATGTAACCTGAGGTACCACTGTATATGGTTATTTGTAGGGAATGTGCCAGTGTTTCCATGTTTAAAATGCTTGGGGCTTGGGGTTGTTGTTTTTTTGTTAGTGAACCATTTGGCAGCGCACACTGCCAGATTTCTTTTTTTAAAAAGATGTGCCAGGTCTCCTCGTTTTTCTGTTTGTTAGTGCTATTGCATTGTACTTTAAATTGTTCTGGAATAAGCAGCACAGATTACCCCACTGTTGCCATTAAGTGGGTTTCAAATGACACGGTCCTATGGAAGAAATAATATTGAAAAGTACTCCCCAAGATACTACAGCTTATTCTCGTACATTGCTCCAGGCCTTATCCCTTCCATACAACAAGTGTAGTCAGATGGCGGCTCTGGCTTTTCTGCTCCTGGGTTTCCGTTGCTGGATTGGACCAAATATGTATCAGGAGGATAAGCTGCACCTGTAATTTGTAATTAAGAATAATCCTTGCTTGCATTTGGAAAGGGTGGGGGGAAATTGGCAGCAAACATAGAGCTCTATAACATGTTGGAAACGGCAATTGTCTTGTGGCTAAAGCAAGCTCTAATACATGCAGCTGATTTTGCTTTTTTAATAACAATTAAAAAAAAAAAAGGTGATGTTTGCCTTTTGTGCTCCAGACCTAAACCTAACATGGTTGAGTCAATCATAGAATAATTCTTTCCCACCTTCTCAATTACAGTTTTCCCAGATATCATAAATATAGTTCAGATATTGATACGCATTGGTCTAAAATTTAATAAGCTTTTATCCTCTTGCCATTAGCATTAAGCCGGATCTCCTGGGCTAGTTTGGGGTTAATTGCCAAAAGGTTTTATGATACATCTAATTGGTTCAGTCATCTTTCTGTGCCATGAACCCTACCAGACAGCTGATAGGCCCTGAACTCAAACACAAGGCCAATAGCCTACTGGTTATTTAGTATGTGCTAGAAGTTGGTATTTTCCTTTCCTTCCACCCCCACCCCGGTTCTTTTCTTCACTCCATGTGAAAATAGTTAACCATAGAGAAAAGGTTCCACCTCTCCACTTTGCAAAATGGTGAAATTAAATTTTCCGTACAGCTACCAGGGGACAGCAGTAAATTACCCTAGTAAGAGAGTTTACATTGATTCTGGACAGGGGGAACCACTTGTCCATATGTAACAACGATAACCTTTTAGTAGGTTTGGAAAACAAATCTGACACCCCATTAAAAGGCAAATGATTTTTTCTCCACTCAAGCAAAAGGAACTTTTAAAACACAGAAGGCTATTAATAAATAATGGGGCTTTTTATTATTATTATTTTTTAAAGGGAAAGGCTGACATGAAAGCTGAAGCTATAAACTGTATCAGAGGTAGGATTTTGACTTGCTTGGTTTATTTGTCAAGGACATGAGATGGGATATCATTTTTATTAGCTGCACAAAAGATATTTTATTGAATGTCACATTGTAATTTGATTTTAAAAGGGAGACGGAAAAATTACATTTTCTTAGGTACATAATACTGCAAAAACATGATACCCTCAACAACCACTTACCACAACAAGAAATCATAAGAGCTAAGGCTGTTTCATGGGGATCATATTCATTGTTTTCCTACATACATATATATATGTGCATATTTCCATTAATTTGAAGTTTAGATCAGACTAGCATGGGGGGAGGGAATAAAAAGTGGAACTATTTTAAACGAGCTTTTTCTCTTTAAACAGTTTTCTAGGGAAGTCAGTTTGATAATTTGAACCATTATGTTCCACTGTGGTGGACCATTGATTCATATTTGCATTCCAAGGGTATTTGATCGTCTAATGTTTTCAATCATAATAGCAGGACACATTGCCTGTCTGTAGATCATCATATCACATTGCTCTTTCTGCATTATAGGGCTGCTGAGTTCTGATATACTCCCTGCCAGGTATATTCAATTTTGGGGATCCAATTTTGTCTTTCTAGGTCTATTTACTCTATTTACTCTAAATAAAGCCCCTGTTCTGAGAAGCATAGTTAGGCTGTGAATGCATGGATCTACACACATACACGCACACCACAACTTTTAAAAACTGCCTATTCAATATCCAACCATAGCATACCCATCAAAATTTCTCCAATGAAAATAGGGGTGTTCTATTCTATTATTATTATTATTATTATTATTATTATTATTATTATACCCCACCCATCTGACTGGGTTGCCCCAGCCACTCTAGGCAGCTTCCAACATATATAAAAACGTAATAAAACATTAAACATTAAAAAGCTTCCCTATATAGGCTGCCTTCAGATGTCTTCTAAAGGTTGTATAATTTCTTATCTCTTTGGATCAGGGGTTGCATAACTCCATACCATCCAACACTTCTCTGATGAAAATAGGAACATCCTACTATACCCTCCAACATTTCTCTGATAAAAATAAAGGTGTCCTAAGGAAAAGCGGGACATTCTGGGATCAAATCAGAAACTGGGATGTCTTCTGTAAATGCAGGACTGTCCCTGGAAAATAGGGACTCTTGGAGGGTGTGCCATAGCAAGGTCATGCGAAGGCACCACAAGAAAGAACACCAACATACTGAACATTGCACTCATCCCACATGTCCGATATTACTGGGCCCAGACAACACTATACAGTGGTACCTCAGGTTACATACGCTTCAGGTTACATACACTTCAGGTTACATACGCTTCAGGTTACAGACTCCGCGAACCCAGAAATAGTGCTTCAGGTTAAGAACTTTGCTTCAGGATGAGAACAGAAATCATGCTCCAGCAGCACAGCGGCAGCAGGAGGCCCCATTAGCTAAAGTGCTGTTTCAGGTTAAGAACAGTTTCAGGTTAAGTACGGACCTCCGGAACGAATTAAGTACTTAACCTGAGGTACCACTGTACATGGAGAATGATGGATGTGTACAGATGGCCAATGGCCAAGCGGTAACTTACTTATTTGTGACTGTAACTGTCAGGTTAGTCCATGGGTAGGCAAACTAAGGCCCAGGGGCCAGATCCAGCCCAATCGCCTTCTTAATCCAGCCCGTGGATGGTCCAGGATTCAGCATGTTTTTATATTAGTAGAATGTGTCCTTTTATTTTATTTGTGGGGCCTGCCTGGTGTTTTTGCAGAAGTAGAATGTGTGCTTTTATTTAAAATGCATCTCTGGGATATTTGTGGGGCATAGGAATTCGTTCATTCCCCCCCAAAAAATATAATCCAGCCCCCCACAAGGTATGAGGGACAGTGGGCCGGCCCCCTGCTGAAAATGTTTGCTGACCCCTGGGTTAGTCTGCCACCTGTAGCATCTTGCTATGCAGTTTATACTTCAGGTGCAGATGTATGAGCAAATGGTTGTCAGCACTCATCCCTTTTTATCAGAAGAGGTCCAGCCCTTAATGGAGGAATGGGGAATCTGAAGCATTCCTCATACCTCCAACTCCCATCAGTCCCAGCCAGTCTGGCCAGTGCTCAAGGATGATGGAAGCTGTAGTACAACCTCCAGAGGCCCACAGGTTCCCCATCCCTGATTTAATAGTTCAGGTGGCAGCCCATTTTCAACTGCCTGGGTTTATGTGGCTTGTCACAAGTATGGCTACAGAAATTACTATACATGGAAGCAGGGCAGGATTTAGATGAAGGCTACTCCACTTGTGAGGCCCCTTCCCCATCTCCAACCCTCACAGCTACAAGAAAATGGAAGAGTCTTATAAACAAAATAGAGTGAAACCAAGGATGATGATGCATATTTACCTCTTGTTCTAAATTTTCTAATTTTTGACTAGTGTCCTCAGCCAATTTCCGATTTTCTACTGTGGCCTCCGTCAACTGCCCAATTGCCTGTGCGTTCTGTGATACTTGTCCAGTTAATCTATTTAGACATTCTGTATTTTGTTCAATTTTGGCTGTTTGTTCATCGACTTTCTTGTCAAAAGATTCCCCTCTCTTGTCCAGAGATTCCAATTTTTCATAGATTTTCTCTAAAATAGAAGCAGTTGCTCCTGAGGCATATCTTCCAATTGTAACTGTTCAGTTTCTCCCTCTCCTGCCATTGGCAGAGAAGCGGCTTCTTCCTCTGAAGGCAAAGTAGGTACAGATGATCTACGTGCCTGCGAGACTGAGGTTAAAGTTGTCAAAGTTGCTTGTCTAGTTCTTCCCCTCCTTCTTGCGCCACTCATTCCAAAGTTATCTAAAAGTCAAGGTCAAGCTGAGTTGTTCCCATGAGAAAGCAGCGGCCCAGAAGAAAACAGTCAAACAGGAGGTCGGGGAAAAGGAAAGTGAAATAATGTCACTGCTGTAAATCCCAAATCCTCTAGAGGGAGCTTGAAATGTCTCAAGGGAAGAATCCGATTCTAATAAATTTACTAAAATCAAATTTAATGTCCAGGGACCTTCAATAGCAGATTTTAAGCAGAGTTGGTATTAACAGCCACATTGTATCAGACAGTGCATACTGGTACTTCAATTGATGTTTCAAAGTAACAAGTCCAAACCCCCTCAGATTGTTGCAAGTTCTAATACACAATAGCCAGATCTGCAGAACTGACAGCTCAAGTTGCTCAGGCAGCTCCAGCACCTGGGTTTCTCATCCAAATTGTAGTTCCAATAGAAGAAAGGTATCACAGTACAAATAAAAATCAGATAATCAAATGCTTAAAGTCCTTATTTTGTTTAAGAAAAAGTTCAATGGGTGCTCAGATCAGTTAGGCTAAAGATTCTTTTTAAGCCTCCACTCCTCCAGCTCTTTGCTTTGAAGTTCAGTGACAGCGGAAGACGGACTTCCTGTTTTGCGTCGCTCCGCTTTCAGCCAAATTCAATAATTTAGTCTCAAATTTTTTTTTAAAGTCCTTCTTTACTCACGGGTTGTTGCTTTCCCGAGTCCAAAATTTCCAGGAAAAGAGGTCAGTGCTCACCGGCAGCAGCAGCGCGGCTCCACTCCGTAGATTGCGAAACGACTCACAGCGCCGCTACCCCCTCCACGATCCGGAGCCCCTTACGGGGTTCCTTCAACGTTTCGGGAGCCGCTTCTGGCGCCCGCCGAGTCTCAAGACCACAGGCTCTTGCTACCTGTGGGTTTCCGATGTGGGTCTCCGCTTCGCCGTAGCGGACGACCCAGTTTCTACGGAGCTTCCTCCTCACAAAAGGAAGAGGACCGCCATTGCCGTTCGCGCCGCCTCCGGAAGTTACAATCCCCTTCTAAATTAAGTAATCAATTTTAATCTAGAATTTAAATTCTCAAAGCTTTCTTATTTGTTAATTCGAGCAAGTAAACTACTGTTCTCACTTCATTACAAACAGTATTTCTACCTGCAACACACTTGAGCAATCCTACTCCTCTTGCTTTCACAGATATTTTGTTGCCGTTTGCAACTGTAGCTGCCTCTGCTTAGTTATCATTTAACTCTTTGGGGAAATAATTAGCAATACACATCATGTGCATGGAAGTTGCCAAAGCAATTAACCAAGTAGAAGGATTACTGTTAATAGCACCAGTTTTCCTATAAGTTGATATTGCTGGATATTTTTGATGAACTGCAAAAGCATTTTTAGTTTGCTTTCTGTTGCCGCCCTGAAACTTTTCTTTATTAGTGCCACTTTGTTTTGTATGATTCCTTGCAAAAGAAGGAAAACAACTTTTCTGCTTGTATATGTTGATAATATAATTTTGGTTACTGAGAACAAACAAGATTGTAAAAAAACAAGATTGGGTACAAGCCTGGCCAGGACATAGGTGCCCTGACTGTGACAAAGGTGACCTGTGTGCTTGCTTGATTAACAGCTGTTGGGAACTTCAATGTTCCTGCTCTCCCTTCTTATGGTATTTGTACTGGACCTGGAGACTCCAATAGAGAGCATTCCATGTCAAGAAGGAGGGCAAGTGGGCACACTATCAAATGACAGGGCAAGAGCTACACAGAGCAGGGCCTTTTCACTGGTGGTGCCCATTGTATGCCTTGCTCTTCCCTGAGCTGTTCTCTTTTGGCCTGTATTTTGGAGCTTTATAATTTAGGAAGACTTTGGAAGAACTGGTTGACAAGTCTTATCAGTCACTGATGTATGAGCGGATTTTATTTGCTGGTATTCTGGGCTTCTGGTGCACCAATGTAAAAGAGTTGGCCAGGATGCCAGAAGGGATACAATTTATGAGCTTTCTCCATTATCTGCACAGCAGGGGGTGTTCAGTCAACAGTGCAAAGGCTGAGTTGAAGTGTTCCCTGCTGGTTTCCTGCTTTCAGCAATAGGGGTCGCAGTTTGGTAGTACCCAATTGGTTAGCTGTCAGATTCTAGAGCTCCCTGTTGGTGGCTCTTAGGTAATTCACAAAATACAGAGTCCATTAATAAAACACAGTGTTCATTCATAAAGCAGTAACATAAATCTCCATTGCTACATGTTTACAGGTTTATGGCTTCCCTGACAGCAATTTTGGGAGGGGAGACTGCAGCACTGGGGAAAAGGCAGGCTGGCAAGGCCCACTAGATTTAGAGGCCCAAGTTGCCCTGCCCTCGTATGAAGTCTTGGGTTTGCAATTTTGGGAGAGAGGAGGTTACTTGCTGGGGAGCGGGTGGGCTGGTGAGGCCTCCTAGATTTAGAGGCCCAAGTTGCCCTGCCCTCGCATGAAGTCTTAGGTTTGCAATTTTGGGAGAGGGGAGACTGCCCACTGGGGAGCAGGTGGGCTGGCGAGGCCCCCTAGATTTAGAGACCCTATGCTTCGGCCTACTTAGCCTATACATAAATCTGGCACTGCATGGAAGACTTCAGCTACTTTGCTTAAAAAAATATTAAAAATTGCAATGATAGCTTTCAAAAACAAAGGAATGATAAAGGAAAAACAATCAGTTTTTCCACTTACAAGGCAATCGTAAGTGCATCATGTTTGCTTAATGAGGGCAGGAGCCTCCTTATAATTCATAGCAATAATTAGAATCAAATCCAAGCATTCTGATATTGAGAGTTGGTTCATTATATATAATGCAGCAAGACCAAAGTTCCCTCAAGGAGTAAAAATGAACCACTGATCTTTTATAAGTTCTTAATTTTACAAGATGCATTAAATCCCACACTTGGCTGGCGCAGTTTGAAATTTCTAATACCTAGCATAAAAGTCATCCTTGCAGTAGCTAGTAAATTTAAAATGAACTCTTGAGAGCTTACTGGATATTTTTAGAAAATTCAAAAGACGTTATCAGTGGGACCAATACCAACTCTTTATTGCTTATTGGATAACACACACCCCCACACACCCCCACACACATTCTTCAAAAATTATGAGCTACTCCTATGCTAGACTGTCATATATGATAAAAGTTACCCTTATTCTGCTAAAATTTCCTGTATCCAAATTATATGTGGTCAAAATTATCCAGAGCACGAGATGCCATTGTGTGACAATTTTATTTGTTCTCAGTTTAAGCTTATTGCAAATCAATATCCTAAATAAAAGAAAATAAAAGAATACTTCCTTCAGCATCATTTGCTGTAAATCCTTTCTCCACTTTCCCATATGTGTTTGGGACTTACACGTTTTGTTCCACATAAAATATAATAAAATTTTCTGTAAAATCCAAGCACATAACTGGTTTTTTATATATCTATTGCCACTCTAAAGATGTTAGATTTCTTTACTATGCATAGAGAAAAGTTAAACATGAAAGTCCAGATAAAATGGCATACAATGTCCTGCTTAGCAACAACTTAAGGTGTCAGTACATTGGAATGTCGGCGGTTTGAATTCCCACGACGGGGTGAGCTCCCATTGCTCTGTCCCAGCTCCTGCTAACCTAGCAGCTCGAAAGCATATCAGTGCAAGTAGATAAATAGGTACCGCTGCTGCAGAAGCTAAATCAGTGTTTCCATGTGCTCTGACTTCCATCACGGTGTCCTGTTGCACCAGAAGTGGTTTAGTCATGCTGGCCACATGACCCGGAAAGCTATCTGTGGACAAACGCTTGCTCCCTTGGCCTGAAAGCGAGATGAGTGCTGTACCCCCATAATCAAGCTGGACTAGAGTTAACCGTCCAGGGGTCCTTTACTTTACTTTAATACATATATTTCTATACCAATATATCTTACTCCCCAATAAATGAAAAGCTTGAACTGTTGATCTAGATCCTAGATTAAATACTTCGTCATGGAAGAAAGAAAAGGTATACCAGTTGCTAACTTGTAGTTCTTTGTAGCACATCAAGAAAGTATACCGCTTCAGCAGGATCATAACATGTACAATGCCCAGAGATCCTTAGAGGAAAAGTAGGATGTAAATAAGTAAACATGGGTACAAATAGTTAGCTACCTTTCTCCCAATTAACTTCTGCTACCTTCTGACTTACTTGGGTTTATTTGTTCACTTGTTTAGATCACATAAAACTCAACAGATTTTTTGCCACTTTCCTAAAATATGGTATCAGAATTGGTATTTTGCATATAAGAAACTCAGTTTTGGTAACATAGACATTCTCATTCTACAACGGACTCACTCCAGGAATATTCCATGGAATTCTCACACTCAAAAATCTAAATTATTGTGCTTTGAGCCTTGACTGCAAATCATATCTGAGCTCCTGGTTAGCTCAGTTTGCGACAAGGCAAAAGCAGTGTACAGCCAACAAGAACAAGTCTCATTGGGAGATAGACCAGTGATCGAACCAGCCCTGGATTTAAAAACAAATAAATGTATCAAATGTCAGGGAGTATCACCTGACCCACTGCGGCCTATCGATGTAGAGAGACTATCTTGGTTGGTGCTGGTAAGTCTTGCAGTAACCTCCTTTAGCCAGCAAGTGGAGTATAATCTGAATCTCTCTCTCTCTCTCTCTCAGCCTGACACATCCCTCACATCCCTAGCTCAGCCGCCAGTTCTGACACTTCCTTCCATGGGCAAAACGCTTCAAAAGCTTGCACATCGTAAGAATCGCTAGAAGTGCAGCGCTGCAGAGCAAAAATCTCCCCCTTCATTATAACTAAAAGGCATGCCAACTATCTTTCGGAGAGCTCTTCTCAGGTGAGAGCGCAAGAGAGGCCTAAAGACTCCTTTTGTCGCCTGTGTGATGCCTTAAAAAAAAAGAAAGAAACAAGTTTCCGAGTGATAAAATCGGCAAGGACAGGACCATTGTCATTGCTCATTTTATGACCTCAGGCATTGCTACACTGCCTCAGACTGCCTTGGCACCATTAGTCCCTAGACTGTTTCTGCTGATTTTAAAGAGGCTTTTGTTGGTAATCAGTATAGACTTTGGAATCCCAGGACACCCATACTAGTCACACTGAGCTCAAATCAGAAGGTGAACAGGCATTAACAAGCACTGAGGCCCACACTGACCCTTAGCAGCTATTTATTTGCCATAATAAGTGAGCAAATAGCTTTCCCAATGAAAAGGCATATTTTGGGAACTGATAATAAATCAATCTTTGAAGAACATGAAATAATTATTAGCTTTATGCCAAGTTGTAAAAGAGAGAGCGAGAAGGGGAAAAAAGCAGGCCAAATAAGTGCCCCCGCTTCAGACCCAGACAGGCTTCCCATCTATAGAGATTTAAAGGGGGGTCTCACATCAAAAGAGGCCATTTTAATAGCGTTCACATGACTGAGGAACAGTACTTCGTTTCTGAAAGCGATACGCTCCAACTTAATGAAATCTTTAACTTGGTGGGGAAAGGAACTCGAAACAACCTGTAGCAATTAGTAACAACAAGAATGTGTCAGTTCTTACTATGTAGAAAGAATAACAAACAGCCCAACTTTAGTGCTGTGGGGGGTTTTTGTTGCTTTTTTTTAAAAAAAAAAGGATAATCCTCCCACTCCACCCCACCCTCCAAAATAGTAAAAGCTCTGTTCTTATTTCAAAAGAAGTTAAATTGTGATTAATAACAGAATTAAAGGAAAGAAACGGGGAGCAGTAAAAGGGAACACTGCCCTGCTCCATGAGAGATAAAACAGCTTTGCTAAGCAAAACCTGCAGTGGAAAAGCAGCCTTTGATCCAACTAACTCCTATGGAGGAAAGTTTCTCTCTTTTTTTTTTAATGACTCCACTAGGATTAGGACCATACCTCACAATGCATATGGTGTTTAATGGGAATACATCTGCTATTGAAAAGGGAGACTGCATATTTTGCATGGTGGAAGGGTCCAGCTTCAGGCACTAGTATCTCCGCTCACTTTCTTTTCACCAATAATCATAAGCATCAAGGATGGGAAAGACCTCTGCTCCAAATTCTGGAGAACTCCTCCTGCAAATTGGTCCAGATGGAGCAATGGTGGCCCTGCCAGTTTGCAGCCAGGGTTTGAGTTGCCCCCCAATGCTGCAAACATTAAACTGTTCTGGGGGGATTGGCTAATCTGTGGATTCCAGTTCTCTGGGTTTTTCATTTTTCCACTCTTCAATTCATTTCTCTACGTTTTCCCAGGAGAAGCTGATCCTACATGGTATAAATCACTTCTCTGCAGGGAAGCTGCTTGCAAAAGAGCAACAGCCAGCACCGCACAAGGCCAGATCCTGCAGGATCTAGTCTTGCGCAGTGCCTTCCTTCACAAGCAGCTGCTTCTTCTCCAGAGAGATTTCTTGAAGCTGCTTGCTTGGAGCCACCTTCCAGAGTCCACATCATGCCCATGGCGGGTGATGCAAGAGGCAAATGGGAGCAGAGCAACAAATGCAGATTTAAACAGCTCAGGACCACAATACCTCAAGGACCATCTCTCTCCATATGAACCTACCCAGATCTTCTGAGGCCCTTTTTCATGTGCTTCCTCCATGAGAGGTCTGGAGGGCGGCAACATGAGAACAGGTCTTTTCTTCAGGGACTCCCTGTTTGTGGAATGCTCTCCCTGGGGAGGTTTGGTTGGCGCCTTCATTATAAACCTTTAGGCTCCAGGCAAAAACATTCCTCTTCAACCAGGCCTTGGGCTGGTTGACATCCAATGCCCTTTTAAAATGTGTCATGGAAGAGAGGGATTATTGGGTTGTACCTGTTTTTATTATTAATATGTATTTTGTGCTTCAGTATAGAGATGTTATGTTGAGAACCAGCAAAGTACTGGAAGACACAAGACCTACCCACCCAGGAAGAATGGCAGATGAAGGTGATGGAATTGGTGGAAATGACTGGTAGAATCCGAGACCAAGGGAGAAAAGTCGGTGGAAGAAGATTGGAAGAAATTTAAAGTCTATTTACAGAAACATTGTAAAATTAAGGAATGTTAGAAGGAGGCTGGAATGAAGTTATGTGGTTTTAGCAGAAGTATTATAAAGGATTAAGTAAAAATGGATTGTTAATGGATGGAAGGAGGGAAGGTAAAGTTACATTGTGTTAGGATAAAAATTGGGAAGGATGGAAAGGATTTGTTGAAATAGCTAACCGAACTAGAATACAAAAAAGGGAGGTGCGAGGAGGTCAAGGAAACAAGCAAATGAAAGATAAGCTATGGGAAGGTTCGTTGTTGTTTTTTCTTTTTTGTGTTTTCTCTTTTTCTTTTTGGTTTAATTGTATCTATTTTTCTGTTTGTTACAAGTCTGTGTTTAATTTGGTGTGTTTTCTTTTTCTTTTTGTAACCTTTAAAACCTTAATAAATATTATTTTTTTAAAAAACATTCCTCTTCAACCAGGCCTTGGGCTGGTTGACATCCAATGCCCTTTTAAAATGTGTCATGGAAGAGAGGGATTATTGGGTTGTACCTGTTTTTATTATTACTATGTATTTTTTGTTTCAGTATTGAGATGTTATGTTGAGAACCAGCCTGATACCTGTGGGTATAGGGCAATAAATAAATTTATTTATTTATTTATTTATTTATTTATTTATTTATTATTTGCACAGTAGCCTTATTTTTGCACACATTCAAACATCCCACTATATCCTTCACCTAGGCAAACAAAAGACCATTAGCAGAGTTGAAGTTAACGTTGCAGCCAGGCAAAAACACCCAAGGAAGGGTGCAAAGGGCAGCTGGTGAGAGCCAGCGAGAGATCCCCAAGAGCCAGATAGAGAGGCCTGAAGGTCCATATTTGGCCCTGAGGGTTCTATACCCACCCCCACCAACCCACCCCAGATATATACACATTATAAACACAGTCTGTGAATAAATTTAATATCAAATAAAATGCAGTATCGAGGGAAATTGCCCATTGGTCCTTACCCTAAATGTCAATAAAGAAGGACAAATGGCCCCAAGTAATGATCTGAGTCCAATCTATTGCATCCCGTGATGCACTCCTCAGCACCTAAGTAATCACACAGCAATTGAAACGGCCTCTCTTTTTATGACTCCCACATCCATCCTTAGATCCTAATAGGATGGCAAAGGAAACCAGTTAAAAGCTGTGATAACAGGGGAAGTACAGAGAAGATTGGCAGTGCTGAGGACATGAAACGAAATCAAATGGCAAGTGTGGGGGAGCCGTAACCTTAAAGAGAAAAAAAGAGAGAAAAGCAAGACCAAAGGAAGACTTTGATAAAAGTAATGATAGCTGGTAGATTTCTCTCTCCGGCACTACCAATAGTATCACTAGTGTTAAGACGAAAGCCTTACAAATGAATGAGCAAATCAGCATTCTTTCCTTCCAGTGCGAAGTACTGTACATTAGATTTTTCTACTAATGTTCCTGTCATGCAGTTTCCCATGTGTCTGGCATGGTTAAGGGACCCTCTTAACTTCCTTACAGTTGTCACTGGGTTTCAGTAGACTAAACCACCATCTGTCAACAGTCATTTTTGCAATCCCTCCTCCTGCTTCTGTATTCATCTATCTATCCATATGTACATCTCTTTTCTTTTCTTTTCTTTTCTTTTCTTTTCTTCTTTCTCCTTCTTTCAAAACTTTTATTAGTCTAATACTTGATCTGCTTTGGACATTCATTTTAAATATTCATAAGTTGACACATGCATGGTTATGTATTATTAGCAAACCTATAATAAATTTTAGGATAAATGGTGAGCAGAATCTGGAAGCAGACTTTTTTCTTAATTTTGAGTAGTGTTAGAGTTCATTGTCAGCAAGAGGTTTAGGAGATGCACTTTAGGGAAGGAATTGTGAAGGATCAATAACAGGCAATGTTAACTGTAGATTAATATCATGATAGCTTGGGTGAATAGATGTAAATTCTGATTGCATTCCCTAAGTTTAGTGTGTGTGTTTCATTTTTATAATGCGCACATGCATCTGCAAACCCAAACTATTAAATAGGTTTGCTCATGTTCAATTAACTACTGGTGGAATATGCTTGCTGGAGAAAACTTTGGGGAAAACTCATGGTCTAATAAGAGTGTATGTTTGCATTAGGTATAGCAAAGGTTCCAGGGACCAATTAAGCTTCTATCTTCTCACCATGTTCCTCCTGCTGGATTTAGCTTGCATGAATGTTGCGTCCTCTATTGCTTTGCAGTAGCATGCCATACACTGCACAGAGCAGGGACAAAATGGTGACATAGTTCCAAGCTGCACTGAACCAAGCTCCTTGGTCACAAAACCTTATATGGCTTCCCACAGATGGGTGGATGGGTGGGTGGGTGTGTACGCGTGCGCACACACACACACATGGCACGTCCATATTTGTGAGGACACCAGTGTAGGATGAATGATTCATGCAGCATTCATAAAGTGGGCATCTTAGCATCTGGGCAAAGGAACAAGCTGTTCCACACACTGTCTATGGGAATCTGGACATTCTGCTTTCACCACAGAGCACATCATAAGATACGGACAAAAGTCAAACTATACCTATATACAACATACACCTGAATGTAAATGCAAAGGTCCACGAGGCAATTTTTCAATTCTGCTGAGTTAAAAGAAGAAAAGGGTGAGGGAGTTCTGGGGAACTGATCTCAAGCGAGAGAGAGAAGCAAAAGAAATATCCCTTCACAATTCTAGTAGCCCTGAGGTTGGCATGTTTCATTATCATCATTGAGTCAACGCTGTTGTTAGCACATCTTATTCTACACATGTATCCAATTTTAATTATACGTAGGATTTATATTAAAAGGCAGTAATAGTAAATAGTGGTAGAAGGATGGAAGCTTGATATCAGATATTTCAATCATATCCAGATTTTTGGATTCATTTCTTTTAAAAATGTATTTATTAAAGCCATGAGAATTCAGACATTTGAGAAGTTCCGAGGCAAGTAGTTTACTTAAATGCTGCCAAACAACTGTTTCCCACCATGGATGTAAGTCTCATAATGCACTATCACTATTTAAAAGATGTATTCATTTACTCTATAATGTCTAACAATTGGATCCAGTCAACGGGAATCTGAGCAACCAGAAGAGAAACATGTGATTTTAGGGTCCCCTGTTGGTTGAGAAGTGATCCAGAAGTGCAGAAGCATCAAAACGGTTTGAAAACTAATCCCCAAAACTGTCCCTTTTTTAAAGAGAGAGAGTGCTTGTAATTTTGCTTTTCACTGTGCTGTTCTCCTGTTGTGTCAGTAAATGTAACTTAATATGAGCTGGCGTGAACTGTAGCAAGACTGTGCTGAAATTTGGGGAAAGGAAGCTCTTCCCTCTCTGTCAATTACATTGTTTGCATTGGAAAGACTGATGACAACCTACTGAAAGCAGTTTGGGAAGATGGGCAAGCAGGAAAGGAAATACACCAGTCTTGGGACGCAGCATGCTGAATCAGATGTCATTCCCCAGTGAGATAACTGTGACTGCAAGTGACTGCCATATCTAGGCGCTTTGGAAAGACAACTGCAAGTTATGTACAATGAAGATCTTCCGATGGTTTTTAACTAACTCTTGAACTCAGTGTACACTACCAAAATGCGTAGAAACTTACATTTGAACAACTGCTTGAATTTCCACCAGATGACTGCTGGACATTTTGCCTTTGGAAAGCATGGATTTCTTAAAACGCAAACTTAGCTGTGAGCCCACTCTCTCCCAGCCCCTATGCTTCACAATGTGAGAGGGTTTCCCCCATCCCTTCCTCCAACATTTGATTCTGCAAATGGGCTGCTCTAATTGACTTGTTCTGGCCTGGTGTTGGAGGATTTTCAGGGCAATAAAGATTAAAGGGCTCGGGACAATTAGCCTACTCTGCAAATGGCAGCAGGTGACAATGTGGTTTAAAGCAGAATCCATCATCCTATAATGTCAAAGGGGTAGAGGGGTCAGTCGAGACATACTAGGCAGGAGGTGAAGGATAAAACCTTTGCAGGTGTGCAGCTTAACAGGGTGCTAATTGGATAGCAGGTAGCATAAATAAGAATCACAGTGGGTGCATGCAGTGCATGAAGAAGTGGTGTGAATTGTCAGCTTAGCATGCCAAACTTCTCTACTCTCCCTGCCTCACCCGCTCCACCATCATCTCAAACTTCATTGCTGGGGTTCATGTTTAGGCTATAGTTCCTTGAGCTCACTTCTAAATGTTTAGTCTAAATGTTTAGTTTAGTTTAGGGTGATGAGTTCTAGATTATGGAACTCCTTCCATTCATATGCTGAGTGATTTATATGGATGTAAATATTGTGGGATGTGGGTGGCACTGTGGTCTAAAACACTGAGCCTTGGGCTTGCCAATCAAAAGGTTGGTGGTTCAAATTCCCGCAATGGGGTGAGCTCCTGTTGCTCGGTCCCAGCTCCTGCCAACCTAGCAGTTTGAAAGCATGCCCAAAAGTGCAAGTAGATTAATAGGTACCACACCGACGGGAAGGTAAATGGCATTTCCGTACACTGCTCTGGTGTTGGTGTTCCGTTGCGCCAAAAGCAACTTAGTCATGCTGGCCACATGACCCGGAAAAGCTGTCTGCGGAGCGGACAAAAGCCAGCTCCCTTGGCCTGTAAAGAGAGATGAGCGCCACAACCCCAGAGTTGTTCGTGACTGAATTTAACTGTCAGGGGTCCCTTTACCTTAAATCTTGGGTAAACGAAAAATGTTTCATCTCAAGGATCAGTTGGTGATGCACGGCCTTGCCAACGGCATTAGATTTGAAGGTTCTGTAGAAATGAAGCAAGGAACTGTATTTCTGCCTTCTTAAATTTCTTACCTGACCCCATGACCATTTGTCTTCTATATCCGAAAATATCTAAATATGGATTATATTCCAAACCACATTTCTGCTTCAAGGTGATAGTAGTAGGCAGATCTTGTACTTCCGTAGGAAAACAGAGAAAACTATTGTCTACACCAGGGGTCAGCAACCTTATTCAGCCATGGGCCAGTCCACCATCTCTCAGACCATGTGGTGGGCTGGACTATATTTTGGAAAAAAAAATATGAACAAATTCCTATGCCCCACAAATAACCCAGAGATGCATTTTAAATAAAAGCGCACATTCTACTCATGTAAAAACACCAGGCAGGCCCCACAAATGACCCAGAGATGCATTTTAAATAAAAGGACACATTCTACTCGTGTAAAAACATGCTGATTCCTGAACCATCTCTGGGCCAGCTTGAGAAAGCAATTGGGCTGCATCCAGTCCACAGGCCTTAGGTTGCCTACCCCTGGTCTACACTGACTGACTGCCCATGATTTCAGATGGGTCTGTCCATTCCCTACCTGAAGATGCCAGGGATTGAACCTGTGTTCTTCTACACACAACAGATTCTCTACCACTGAGCTACAGCCTTTCCCCTTGCATGTAGAGAGCTTGGAGTGGCATAGTTCTTGCTTTGAGGCGTAAGCTGCTAAGCACCATAGTCTGGCATCTTTAAGCAACTTTTTTTTACTATTAAGCATTATCAGTGCTTTTCTCCCCCAAGAAAAATAGGTGCTAGAACTCACCATGAAGTTCTTACAGTAAGTCCCTGGGTGATGCCAGTTTGTCAACCCATGGAGGTGCTAAAAACTAGGGCAAGCTGCCTCCCTAGCTAGTTTGGAGGTCGCCCCTGGTTTTGATGCAATCAAATAAATGCACCTCTGCCTCCCTCGTTCTAGGGCAGCTCGGAAAGACCCTTCGGAAAGCTTAAAGCTGCCACTACACAGAAAAGGAAATGCAAATTGGCCAATCACACATAGGAGTGGCTAGTAGCTAGGTGGAGTCATAGACCTAAAAAAAAGTGTAGACTCACACATGCTGGACTGCTTCCATTTTGACTTGAAATGTTCATTTTGGGCTTCTCAGAAGTACGTAAAGACAAGAAGCAGGCGGGGGGTGCCACCTACAATGGTGCCCACCTGAGAAGTGCTGGAACTGTGTGCTCTGGCTGAAAAAAAAGCACTGAACATTTTGCAGATCCTGGTTTCCAACATGTAAGTGGTAGCAGAAGGCCCATGTTCTTCTCTTTTTTTTATTAATTTTTTAAAGATTTTTCTTTTACAAATTGTTCAAACACAACCATATTCAACAATTTACAAGTTTTTGACTTCCACCAGCTCCTCCCACAATCCTCATGTTTTTATATTTGTTCCGCATTTCCTTTATAATATATTGCCAGTTTATAATATCCTTACATCTCATTTTCTCTTTACAATACCCTTTCTCATCACAAAGCCTCTTTAAATCCAACTAGCGTTGTCTGTTCATCACAAATATTTTCCAGATAAATCGTAAACTTTCTCCAGTCCTGAGTGAACTTGTGATCTTTCTGGTATCTAATTTTTCCAGTCATTTTATCTAATTCTGCAAAGTCCATAAGTTTCAGCCTCCACTCTTCCAATGAGAAGCTAGTAGCTAGGTGGAGTCATAGACCTAAAAAAAAGTGTAGACTCACACATGCTGGACAGCTTCCATTTTGACTTGAAATGTTCATTTTGGGCTTCTCAGAAGTACGTAAAGGCAAGAAGCAGGTGGGGGGTGCCACCTACAATGGTGCCCACCTGAGAAGTGCTGGAACTGTGTGCTCTGGCTGAAAAAAAAGCACTGAACATTTTGCAGATCCTGGTTTCCAACATGTAAGTGGTAGCAGAAGGCCCATATTCTTCTCAGCCTTCCCTCTACAGTTTTGCATCTTCAGCATCCGTACACTGAATATCACAAGTGCATGTGGCTTACTTCCATAACATTGATCTACAAGCTTGCTGTCTTCTGCACATAGAATTATAGAATTGTAGAACTGGAAGAGACCCTGAGCGTCATCTAGTCCAAGCTCCTGCAATGCAAGGATTTCAACCAAGGCATTCATGACAGACGGCCTTTCCACTTCTGCCTAAAAACCTCAAAGGAAGGACTGGAGAGTTCATCACCTTCCCAGGAAGTCCTTTCCACTGTCGAACCACTCTTACTATCAGACAGTGCTTCCTAATGTTTTGTCAGAATCTCTTTTCATGTACCCTGGCCTCAAGCAGAGCCAGGGCTTTTTCGGCTGTGGCTCCGATCTGGTGGAACACTCTGTCACAAGAGACTAGGGCCCTGCAGGACTTGACATCTTTCCACAGGGCCTGCAAGACAGAGCTGTTCCACCAGGCCTTTGGCCAGGGCACATCCTCACAGACCTCTAGCCCAATGGTTGCCATTAATTTGATTTGAACTGATTTTAGAATGAAATGATTTTAGAATGTTGTATTATTTTACTGTTGTTAGCCGCTCTGAGCCCGGCTTCGGCTGGGGAGGGTGGGATATAAATAAAATATGATGATGATGATGATGACCATCTTCCACATTTCTGGGACTCTGTGTCCATGTGTCAGGGCCGGCTTCCACTCCAGTGGGGAGAGAAGATGAGGCAGGGCTGACCACGCCCCTATCGCTGAGTGAGGGAACGGGGGGGGGGAGTCAGACCCAGCTAGCCCCCCCGAAGGGGGAAGCAGTGACAGGAGCAGTGTAACGGTCAGGAGGAAGGTTGCCAGCTGGGCGCGCGCGCCAAGTTCAAATGTACAGGAGCGCGGGACAGCAGGGAGGTCGGATTGGGAGCCAGGTCCTAAAGCACGCCGGAAGCAGGGGGAAGAATCCGGGGAATCAGCATCAGAAGAGTCCAGAAAGGGCGAGAGCCCAGCGGGCAGAAGGACCCAGAGGAGAAAGGAGCAAAGGAGGAGGTGGAGCAAGGCTAGGGTCTTGAACTGGTGTAGAGGGGGAGGAGATTCAGATGGAGCTTCAGCGGTCTAGGGTTGGGACGTAGAGCTGCGCGCCGCGGCTTTGAAATGGAAACTGAACCTTAATAAGGACTTTTGTATATAGCAAGAACTGGCGTTGGTCCTTTGTGAGCTGGGACCTTGGGCAGCTCTGACACTCATCATCTGCCACCTTTGTACATGGGCCCCAGTACAAACGTAATCTCCAACATGAGGAGGTTGAACAATCCAAGGGTGGGGGGGCAGGACCAGCTGGTACAAGCCTCCCCACACCGAAAGAGTTTATGTCTGCACAGAGCTATAATTGGATGTGTATCCACAAATCTGTGCCACTTATTTTCAGACCAATCTACTTAAAACTGACTCCAGTTTAAAATGAATGGAAGAAACAAGCTCTGTCCCTCAGCTGTTGGGCAGCCATTCCATATAGACAACCAGCTTCCATCAACAATTCAACCATTCTCCCCTTCTTATGGTTAGGGCTTTCATGTGGCAATTGAAAAGTATTGCTGAGCACTCTATACAAAAAGTGTATTCTTATAAAACACATTCAATAAAAGTGTAGCAGCTAATGGCAACATAAAAAGGGATTAAGCTAAATATTAGGCATCGAAGAAAGTACCTATTTAAGTCCTTGAGGGTCTTTTGCATATAAAATCTTCCATTGGTTATTTATTTTGGCTGTCGTTTGGAGCACACAAGAAGGCAGTTTCTCCATCCCTTTACTGTATTTCTAATTTAAAGAAAAATCCTGTTTGCAAGACTTGACTTCAAGGACATCATAAACTGTAAGCTGAAAGGACAATATTTTTATATAACTGTGAGGCCCATAACCAAAGGAATCCTTAATCCCAGAATTAAGGGGGCTAGAGATAGAAAAGAAATAATAGTTGGGTTAACTCCCTCCATCCTGCCCACTGAAGACAAGTCCTCAGAGGAGCCATTCTCCACCTCTTTCTTCAGGCCACCTTCATGGCTCCAGATAAGGAAACAGCTCTGAAGGTCTTGGGACATGACGCCACAGTCTAGAAGTTAACAGGAGAATTTGTAAGCCACCGCAGTACAGAAGCGTCTTACCAGAATTAATCAAAAACACCAAAAGTCAGAAGGGCTTTTTATTGGAGTGCAAAATCATGAAACGACAGAAGTTGAACCCTTGAACTATGGTTTAGCTCAAGAGTGGGGAACCCATGACCCTCCTAATATAGTTGGGCTCCAACTGGAGGTTGTAGGCCAACAACATCTGGCAGGCCATTTCTGTTTTATCTGTTAAAGATGCAGAGGGGAAAATAAAATAAAATAAAAATAAAATAGATTATGGTTGTTGGTAACTTCCCTGGTTTCTCTGGATATGAATTGGGCATGAGAAAGAAGGACAATAAAGAAAATACCTGATATTTACCACATCCTGAACACCGTACAAACCCAGAGGTTGTTCAGGATGCATTCAATGACCACCTAGGATTGCTTCAGAAGAAGGCTTTATATAACATCAAAAACTGTTGTGTATTTCTTGTTGGAAGTGTTGTGATGCGGTGATCTGGGATGCAGCATTCAGGCTTCATGACTAGTAGCAATTGATGCTATTTAAATGAAATTTCGTGAATGAAAAGCTATCCCTCATTATTGGAAGGATGAACCATCTTCCCAAATGTTGCTGATCCCTATTACAACACACCCTTCAACCATCCCTATTTTAACAGGACATTCCCAGAACTGCAGAAGCCACACAGCTTCTGATTTGATCCTGGAAAGTCCTGGGGACGAGCCGTTGCTTATAGCTGGTGCTGGCTCTTGAAGTGGTGCTGCGCTCTTGTGCAAATCAGCAAACTTAGGTGAGAATGTGGCACCACACATTTTGGTGCCATGGTCTCATATCCTGATTTTCATGAGAGGAATGTTAGAAATTATGTTTCAGTAACACACCAACGGTGCATCCTTTGTGTTACCTCCGGGCCCTTACCAATTAAAATTTACACACACATTAGAGATGATGGACTGTTTCTTTATGAATCCTTAGATATCTTATATATCTGTGACTTGCATTGCTATGTATATTGTCCATATTGTCTCTGTTCTTCTCCTTCTTTGTCTATCTCTTCCTGTAGTGCTGCTGTGCCTGGAACAAAACAGCAATTTTTAAAAGGCCCTGGACAGAATCTGTATACCTTGCTTTTCTAATTGCTCTCCTCAGCGGCATCAAAACCCAGCCACAGATTAGGGTGCCCTGGGCATGTAGCTCATGGCTGAAATTTATTGAAAAACTATATTCCTGACTACAGAAGTATCATCCAAAAAGTTCACCTCTATGGTGCAACTCCAATTCATTTCAACAAGGCTCACACTGGAAGACTGAAACTTACCCTGATTAATCTAGCAATTCAGTCAGTTGCTGCTTGCAGCCCCAAGAATACCTCTGAATATCCTGTTAAATAAGAGCCCAGTGAACACAAATATTTTTTATCCTGAAATGCAAAGCAAATAGGTTAAATAACTGATACAGAAGTAAAACGAGAAGAATTTAGGATAATGAGTTTTCTTAGCCTGTTTTGCTTCTGGGTTTGTTCGCTATTTAAAAAATAAGCAATAAAGAACTCAACGGCTTTGTTTCTTTACAAACCACCCATGCACACGCTGAATGCTCCTTATTGTGTTTTATGCCCCAAAGCACTAAAACTTCTCAGCCCGCAAGTCAGGTTTTAAATAAATGTAACAATATTGTTTACCTGAATGGGCATTCTGTGAGAACAAGAAATAGCTATTGAGGAGGATTAACATGGAGAGGGCCTGTGTTAACCCAGCATATTACATTTTTAAACACGAAATTGAGGCCGTTGCTGTCTAGTTTTTTATCATTACTGGCCCAATTGGCTATTTATTTTGGGGAAGAGTGATTGAATACCAGCTGCCAGGTAATAAGGTTTTTCCTAGTCTGTTATAGGAATTAAATTATTAGCAATCAGTGGGGTTCTTGATAGCCATGTATTATGTGCTTGGCACAGTAGCTGTCCCTTAAATCAAGATGTATCTTTTAATCAGAAGTATCTCCTATTTATAAAGACTTCACAGCTGGCATAATTCAAGCTGGTTTTAGAGAAAGGGGGGAAAGAACACCCTTTTGAGAGGAGAATTTAATGCATCCAGAGTCACAAGAAAACATCTGCAATAAATTCTAAAGCAGGCATCCCCAAACTCGGCCCTCCAGCTGTTTTGGGACTACAATTCCCATCATCCCTGACCACTGGTCCTGTTAGCTAGGGATGATGGGAGTTGTAGTCCCAAAACACCTGGAGGACTGAGTTTGGGCATGCCTATTCTAAAATTTACAAAAAGTATGAGTCTTGAGACTGGCCATGGAGGCCCAACTCACAGACCTGCCAATAACGCCCACCAGGTTGGGGGCAGAGGGTATAGCTGGTCTCGTCATTGGTACAAATTGGTAGAGCATTTGCATGCAGATGCTCTGGGTTAAATGTTGTTTGTTTGTTTGTTGCATTTATCTCTCACCTTTTTCTCCAAGGAGGGTAAGGTGGTGCTTATGGTTCTCCCCCTCCTCATTGAATCCCCACAACTCCATGAGGTAGGTTAGGCTGAGGGGCAGTGACTGGCCCCATGTTCACCCAGTGAGGTTCATGGCCATGTGCTGATTTGAACCTGCGTCTCCTAGGTCCTGGTCATCCAACACTCTAATCACTATACCACTCTGGCTCTCAGAGCAGTGCATAAAGAGAGGAAACACAAGATGGTTCCACTAACTTGTGCTGGTGAAATGATTGCCTAAGTACTACATTGAATTCCTTCCTTAGAAAGCAAAGCCTGGAGGCAATGTTCTAAGGCTCATTGGGCAGACACAGAAGTAGAGGCACTGCTGGTTTGAAGGACACTTCATGATGCTAAACAAGCAAAAGAAGGAATGTGAGGCACTGAATGCTTTTATATACTTGTTTTTAACAGTTTTTACCAACCATGTTGATATTTTATTTCATATTTTTGTAAACCACTTAAAGCAGTAGGAGTTTTACAGTCAGGTGGTATATCCATTTTGTTAAATAAAATAGATTTTTCTAATCTTCCCTGCTGAAAAGATTCACTCCCTTCCAATAGAAGCAGCTTGAAGCAAGAAGCTGAAAAAGAAATCTCCAAGGGTGAACTTTTTATGAACCAAAAAGTTCACTGGGATGAACATGAGCTAGAACTAGTTCCATGATGGACAGGATGAACTTAGAGTAGAACTAGTTCCTTTTTTAAATGAACTCTCTAGGACATGGGTAGGCAAACTAAGGGGACTGGATCCAGCCCAAACGCCTTCTAAATCCGGCCCGTGGATGGTCTGGGAATCAGCATGTTTTTACATGAGTAGAATGTGTCCTTTTATTTAAAATGCATCTCTGGGTTATTTGTGGGGCATAGGAATTCATTCATTTATATATATATTTTCAAATATAGTCTGGCCCCCCACAAGGTCTGAGGGACAGTGGACCGGCCCCCTTTTGAAAAAGTTTGCTGACACCCTGCTCTAAGCACTGGGTGGTGGGCACTCCATCACTGGGAATATTTAAGCACAGACCTGACAGCCATCAATTAGCAAAGTCGTACCTTCATCCAGCATGGCAGATTCTGCACTTGGGCAGCCTTGAAGGTTCCCTTGAATCTATAATAACATGATCAATCCATGGAGCCTTTTAAGATTTGCTCCACACAGATGACAGGAAAGTCTTATAGCTTTACCATGACAAAACTTACTGTAGGAATTGGGAACTCATTTCAAACAGCATGTGGAGGCAAGATAAACAGCTGTTTTCAGGTTTTCAAAGAGCTGCTGCTCCTGCAGAATTGTTTCAAAGAGGTAGGTGTTCCCAGGACTTTGAAACGGAATTTGAATGTTGGAATGCTAAAAGATTTAAGCGAGTACAAAAAGAAAGCTTTTAACCTTGCAGGTGGCACTGACTGCCTACATAACTGTGCGAAAACTTTTCAAAAACCTTCTTTTGCCTCAAACGTCCCCCTAACATTCTTCAAAAACTGTTATGTAATATTATGTTGTGCTTTATTTATATACCACTTTTGGCCCAAAGACCCCCAAAGCATTAAACAATATTTTTTATTTTTTTATTTTTTATTTTTTATTTTTTTTGCATGCAGAAGGTCCCAAGTTCAATCCTGGACATCTTGTGGTAGGGCTGTAAGAGAACTGGAGAGCTACTGCCACTCAGTCTAGACCCGGGTTTCCCATCATCCCTGACCACTGGTCCTGCTAGCTAGGGATGATGGGAGCTGTAGTCCAACAACAGCTGGAGACCCAAGTTTGGGAAACCCTGGCCTAGACAATACTGAGCTAGATGCATCATTGGTCTGAACTGGTACAGCTTCTTATCTTCCTATGTTCCTATGTATTCAGTTGACCATTTGGTTCTGAATTTTCAAGAGAAACTGGTTCACCAAATGTATCTCACCCAAATATGTCTACCTACATCAAAGTTAAGGCAACTTTGTATGCTCCGTAAAAAATTTACTCAGGAATAAGAGAAGCAAAGTGAGAATAGCCTGGAAAGTAATCTCAACTCCCATCATAGTAGAAGAGAAGAAAAGGAAACAACACACACACACCACAACTTGGATGGCTAAGGGAGAGAAAATCATCCCAACCGCTAACATTTCCTTTTCTCTTTTTCTCGAATTCTTTAGCTAAAAAGCAAATCCTTGGCTTTCCTGCTGCACGCCCCAGATGCCCTCTTTGAACACACACACACACACACACACACGATATTCACTTTAATAGGTCTAATTATAAAGAAATGCACTTTTTCAATCAGTACCAAAGTACCAGTAGGTTTTCTTCTTTAACACGCCAACCAGCTGTTTTGAAACCTACATCTCTAATCTCTTTCCTTCCACATGTTCAAACAGATGAAAGTAATTTTGTGCTCAACTGTCTATAAGTAATTAGGCTGGGATGTAAAGGAGTCTTTATATATCAGTTCAGAAAGAGCTACACTCTTAGCATACAGAATAATTATCGGCAATCTTCTTCATCTGTAAGGTATACCTAATGCATTTTACATGAGTCCCCATTATTAACATAACCTGACTATCAAAGCTCTATTGAATCTGGTGTCTTTTTCATGTAACTGACTGAAATCCCCCAGAAATATAATAATTTGAAAACAGTGGTGCTGATGATTTGTTTCAGCTGTAATTTGTTATTTCGTGTGCCCCCCTTCCGATCTTTGTTGTTTTCCTGGTAAAGACCTAAGCCAGTGGGGCTCCAATATACATAAACAAGTGTTCAGCTTTTGCTACAAGATGGATATTAATATTCAATAAGGGTCCTAGAATACTGCCTTTTCTTGGATTCCCAGGCTAAATTCCCTTAATATTATTAATTAGGAGGTCACAAAAAGAATACATTAATGGGAAACAAATTGGTATGTACCCTAAAGATAAGGCTATACCAGCTTTGTAAAGTCACAGAGAAGCATCATGCAGGTTCTAGACAAGGTCTTGGATCCTGAAGGGCTTTTCCTGTCTTGACATCCCGATGTCAGATGCTTGAGATCTGCCTAGAGATGATGGGTAATTATGTCTCTGAGTCGCAGGGGCAGGGGCAGCTTGTTAACGCCAATCCACTTATAAAAGGGGGCTGGAGTGTGCCTTGCTAAGGAAGAGGCACCATGGGATGGAGCTGCCCTAGTTGTGTTATGATGATGAACCTATCAGTGGGAGACAAACCATCTTGGAAAGATAGAGGATACTTTCAAGTAGGGATTCCCAGTGTGTGGCTCCAACCCAGGCAATGAGTCATATCAGGCCAGAGTGGATAGCCAGGCAACCAATGTTAGATTAGGCAGTGCATCATGCAAGCTTAAATTCTTTTGCTTCTTGATAGCTTAATCCACAAATTCTGTCTGTGGATTCCCATACTGGTAAGTTTGTGCATTGTCGTTCTGAAATAAGGTTATTAACACCACTTTGGGATCTTACAGGGAAAGAGCAAGATTCTTAGTTGAACAGAAATGAATTTTCTTGGGGAAATGTGTAAAACGTATTTGCAAAAAGTATATTTGAAGACGGGACGCAGGTGGCGCTGTGGGTTAAAGCCTCAGCGCCTAGGACTTGCCGATCGAAAGGTCGGCGGTTTGAATCCCTGCGGCGGGGTGCGCTCCCGCTGCTCGGTCCCAGCGCCTGCCAACCTAGCAGTTCGAAAGCACCTCCGGGTGCAAGTAGATAAATAGGGACCGCTTACCAGCGGGAAGGTAAACGGCGTTTCCGTGTGCGGCTCTGGCTCGCCAGATGCAGCTTTGTCACGCTGGCCACGTGACCCGGAAGTGTCTCCGGACAGCGCTGGCCCCTGGCCTCTTAAGTGAGATGGGCGCACAACCCCAGAGTCTGTCAAGACTGGCCCGTACGGGCAGGGGTACCTTTACCTTTACCTTTATATTTGAAGACAATTGTTGGTTGTTTTTTTAGTTTTTACCTCACCCCTTTTACATACCCACCATAACTATAGATTGTGAGGAGGCATGGTCACTGTGGTGGAGCTACGTAACTTATGCTGCCTGATGACTCTCCCCCATCAGGGGAAAACCCACTTTCTTTCAATGCATGGCGGCTTCATCCAAAACTCCCTAATAATATTTGATTAATTCAACTAAAGCCTCAGGGTAGGTCACAGAAAATTAGGAAATGCTCACATTAAAAATCCATTAGATTCCAATGAAGCAACTTGCAAACATCACAAATGCTTAGCTGTTTCTACCTGTCACCCACCAAAGCCTGCCTGAATTGAAAAGTATTCTAACACATGCAAAAGATGCTCAGGTTTCAATAAGTTTCTAAGGAGGAAGTTTGTCCATTCCAATATATATGCAACAGGATTTTAAAGTGTGATGGGATTGTTTTATTTTATTAATATAATCACGTCGGTGTTATTATTTTATTTTATTTTATGCCCAATGTGCTGAATATATTTAAGTTCTGTTTGTTTTGCATTGATACTGACCTCCTCATCATGAGCCTGTCTGCCCACAAGCAAGCCAAGGCTGCAATCCTATGCCCTCCATTCTGGATTTCTGCAGGGTTTACTCTTTAGCTTTTTCTTCTCTTGAAGATGTCCCACAATGCAGCGGGTATGGATTTTTTCCTTCAAGGCAGTGGAGGTTTAGGATCAGAGGGGGAAATTGCAGCTCTTAGAAGGTGGTCTGCACATTTTGTTTCATAACTTTCCTTCTAAAAGGGCTGGAAACTTATTTTTAAAAGGAGAAAGCTCAGTGCTGCGACCTTTGCACACCACTATGTCATGTTGTTAGCTGTAACATGAACATCCTATAAGAGATCACCATTTTCACAGTACCTCAGGTGGCCGCATCTCTGAATCCAGCCCTCCTGAAACCTGAACATTTACACTACTTTATCTTTACACTACTTTATCTTCCTATAGGGACGCAGGTGGCGCTGTGGGTTAAAGCCTCAGCGCCTAGGACTTGCCGATCGAAAGGTCGGCGGTTCGAATCCCTGCGGCGGGGTGCGCTCCCGCTGCTCGGTCCCAGCGCCTGCCAACCTAGCAGTTCGAAAGCACCTCCGGGTGCAAGTAGATAAATAGGGACCACTTACCAGCGGGAAGGTAAACGGCGTTTCCGTGTGCGGCTCTGGCTCGCCAGAGCAGCGATGTCACGCTGGCCACGTGACCCGGAAGTGTCTCCGGACAGCGCTGGCCCCTGGCCTCTTAAGTGAGATGGGCGCACAACCCCAGAGTCTGTCAAGACTGGCCCGTACGGGCAGGGGTACCTTTACCTTTACCTTATCTTCCTATAATGTGTCCTTATTGTTTTCTAATGGTACCCTTGCTCTGTAGCTTATTCACTGAAGTATAAAGCCATGAATCAGTAGCCTGATTCTGTAGTCTACCTTGGTATCGAGCGCACACCATTTATTTTGGAATTAGGTACATCAAAGATTTAGCAACAGGACTTATCACCTGGTATATTATAAGGACAATATGAGGATCAACTGTGGCAATAAGATTTTTATTTCATTTTTTTAAAGAATGATGGTGTGGAATTGTTAAAATGAGATGTACCAGGACCCAAGTCTGTTTCAAATTCATGCCTCTTTACATGGAAGCCTTTTCTCCCTCATTCCAGATGTGTGGAGTTTGGTTGTGGCTAGCTCTGCATATTCAAAGGTGTTCTGTTACTTCAAGTCTCCAGAGACTGAACTTGACACTAAAACTGGTTTCATGCCTACGTGCTATTTCAATGAAGATTCAGATCCTGTATGAGGAGGTATGTGGTCTATCAAACATGGAGCAGCCATATTGGGGCAGCTGCATCACTGATGCACATGTCCGCATCGATAAAACACTGCAAACAACATTGATCATACATGTAATTCAACCAAGATACCTTTTGTGTGGTCTTTTACATTATGTAGGAATGCACATGTGGATCACTAAAACATTGCACGAAAACAGTCTTGAGGCAATTATACATATGATTGCATCAAAATTAGTAGTAGATTACTTGGTCTGCAGACCATAAACATCAAATACAGTATAGGGTTATTAAGACAACCACAGCAGAGGGCAGAACGCAATATGCTTGTTTACAGATAGCACCTTTTAAAATAAAAGCATAACAAAATCCACACTCAAAGCTGGTTCAAAAATGCAGGCAATTTTGATTCAAAACTCATATTCCCTTTAACAATTGTGTGCTAGTTTTGATGTCTACAGTCAGGACCTTGACTACTCCCCCCCCCCCGTAATCTTACAGAAGTCTGCCATTGAAATTGAAACATAAAATTCACCTGAGTCCCCCAAGTGCAAAGAAAGTACTGGAGAGATAAATTTGGATCCCTGTAAAAAATTACAGTTCAGTATAGAAGAGCCTGCCATAATATTTCAACTGAGCTACTTTGCAAGTACAAATGCTAAGATAAACAGGCCTTCTGTAAGAGCTGATAGCAAAGCATTGGTGCTGGTTGTTTTAATAGTGTTTGCACATGTGTATCAGCAACGCAGTGGGGAAAAAACAGATAAATAGAATTCTCTTCTTTCAGCCTGTGCCGAATTACCATTTTGAAGGGTTTTCAAGCTCAGCCCTGAAGGCTCATCCTTACATTTGACCTTCCAGTCTACTGGTTGGACGGCGGCTACATATTGTTATGGGCAGGTCCCCCAAATTCTTAAATTAGTAAATGTTATAACTGAGCTAACATTTGGAGTATTAAGGGAAGATGCCAGGCACATTATAAAAATGCAGGCTATTCCAGTTTTCCTGTTCAGGAGATCAGGTGCCATTAGGAGAGAAAGAAATCCAAGTACCAGGCCATGAAGGGCAATTGACAATGCAGATACTTAGTGGACAGAGACAGAAGGAAGAAGGGGGAGGTTGCCAGGGTTACAGGGCGTGATGTCACCACAGGAAAAAGTGCCTTTTGCAGGAGGCTCTTGAAATGGAGGTTGCCAGTGTGACAGGGGGTGATGTAAATGGAAGTTGAGTTTTGCAAGGGGTCCTGGGAAGAAGGAGCAGGAAGTAGGCAGGAATCCATTCATGCTAGCCAGACCCAAGCTTGCTGAAGCTATTAGAGAAGCATCAAAAAACACTGTCGGAGTGTAATATTCTGCACCCCCTCCACTGAAGAATTCAGGCTGTAAATATGTGTAAATAAACAATATTTCATAATGACACTATAGCCTTAATTTTCCAAAGGAAACACAAAACCTGGTTAAGCGCCAAGATCCCTGGAATCTTATGTACCACTCGGTAGAGATTGAGTTAATTGTTTTTCTCTAGCTTTCTTATTCTTGTGAGAAATTTGGATGAGTTGATTTCTTTTAAAATCTTTCTTGTTACTATTTTTCCCCTTTCTTGATGGTTTTATGTTTGTAAGAAGCCTGTGTGGGCACTGCCTGAAAAAGTGACCTTAAACTGTTTATGAATGAAATTATAAATAAATAAAATATATCAGTGGTGGGGAACCTCTGGATCTCTAGATGCTGCTGGGCTACAGCTTCCATCATCAATGGCCATTGGTCATGATGGTTGGCACTGATGGGAGTCTTACAAAGGGAAAGGGCTGTAGCTCAGTGAAAGAGCATCCGCTTTGGATACAGAAGGTCTCTGGTTCAACCCCTTGTCTTCTCCAGGTGTAGCTGGGAGAGAACCCTGCCTAAAACCCTGAAGAGACACTGTCAGTCAGTGTAGACAGTAGTGCTGAGCTACCCTCCAACTTTTCTCCAACTTTTTTCCTTAATAATAATAATAATAATAATAATTATTATTTTATTATTTGTACCCCACCCATCTGAGTTGGTTGACCCAGCCACTTTGGGTGGCTTCCAACATATATAAAAACATTTTAAAAATTAAAAAACTTTCCTAAACAGGTCTGCCTTCAGATGTCTTCTAAACGTTGTATAGTTATCTCCTTGGGTCAGGGGTCACATAATTCCATATTCTCTAATATTTATCTGATAAAAATAGGGGTGTCCTAAGGAAAAGTGATAGGGACGCGGGTGGCGCTGTGGGTCAAACCTCAGTGCCTAGGACTTGCTGATCGTATGGTCGGCGGTTCGAATCCCCGCGGCGGGGTGAGCTCCCGTCTTTCGGTCCCAGCTCCTGCTCACCTAGCAGTTCAAAAGCACCCCTAAGTGCAAGTAGATAAATAGGTACCGCTTTATAGCGGGAAGGTAAACGGTGTTTCCGTGTGCTGCACCGGTGCTGGCTCGCCAGAGCAGCTTCATCACGCTGGCCACATTACCCGGAAGTGTCTCCGGACAGCATTGGCCCCTGGCCTCTTAAGTGAGATGGGCACACAACCCTAGAGTTGGACACGACTGGCCCGTACGGGCAGGGGTACCTTTACCTTTAAGGAAAAGTGGGGCATTCTGGGGTCAAATCAGAAGCCAGGATGGCTTCTGTAAATCCAGGAGTGTCCCTGGAAAATAGGGACACATGGAGGGTCTGCATCTGTAGAACCACAAGCTACCCACTCCTAAGGTACTGTGCAAAAAATGTGTAGAAATAATTTTACAAAAACTCTAGGTAGCCATGTTGGTGTTTGGGGCCATAAGTATATAAAAAAAATGGATACTGGGGGAATACATTTTCTTAAGGCCAATGAAAAAAACAAAAAATAGTGAACAAGCTTTCAAATCACCCTACCCCAAAGAAGAGTTCTTGGATGCTTGATAACTTGCTTACCAATTTGTGACATTTGCATTGCTTCTAATAAAGGTATTCCCCTCCTGTTTCTTTTAAAATTAATTTCAGAAATCCTCCTTGTTAAACCAGAATTTAGGAGGAGTGGATGCAGGGCCGAGTGAACCCATGGAACAATAAAGAATGGAATGGGGGAAATCCATTCATCCTTAATCCAAATATCATTACAGCAGCATATCCATCACAGACCAGAGTAAGTGTTTCAGAAATGCTGTCCTGTATTAAAGCAAAAAGGAAGCTGTATTATCTCCCACCCCCCTTCTTATACCAACGAGGACAAAAGTTTCATTAAAGTTTAATCTCCAGATGCATACATGGTTGTGATCCAACACATGGGAGGGAAAGAATGCCTTGCAATAAAAATAGTTTCTGAGTGCACCACACATGCATTTTCCCATTAGAAACCAATTAATCTACATCTGCCTGAGAGTTCTTCAAATCATCTGATATTATGCATAATGCCTAATGTATTCATGACAATAGCGTAAGTAGCCCACGGGGAGGCAAAAAAGTATGGAAGGAGAAAAGGATAGGAACTGAAATCATGCCGCGGTCTTTTGTCTTAACAGAATGAATGTCTGTATTGTCCGCTCTGATGTTCCATCCTTTCTAATAGTAAAATGAATCATTTCCAGATTATACACAGGATAGGTTTCTCTCTTTTTTAAAGTGCTCACTAATTACCTAAACCAACAAATCCCAAAGTGTGCTGCCCTTATGCAAATGTTTCTTCATTGTCACCTTTCTCTGCCTTATAATCATCCTGTCAAGTAAGATAAGACACAACTAAGCTTTCTGGAGGAACTTAAATGGGTCTCCCAGTTCAAAAAACCAACAGGCTACATGCTACTCTAAACCCATGTGTAGAGCCACACACCATTTTAATTGTGTGTTGTTGCTGCTGCTGCTGTTTTGAGTTCAAAATCCGTATTTCCAACAGTCCATAAGTTTTAATCAAGTTATTTTTATTTTAAAAAGCTGTTGCCCTATTGTTTCACGACTGTTTGTGTCTTCATCCTCAGCAAGAACTTCTACAAATAAAATCACATGGTTTTACGCATGCAAGCTGATCCCATGCTTCCACCAAGTTTCAGTCAAGTGCATGCTAAAATATTTACCCACAGTTTCATTAAGAAAACAAATACTATGACATCTCTGATAGCTACTTAGGAGCAGCACCGTGGGATCTAGCCATAGATTCATCTAGCCTAGCATTCTGTTCTCATGAAGGCCAACCAATTATCTACAGTATTGAAGTCCACAAGCAGGAAACGAGCAACACTGTGCTCTTCCCCAGTTGTGTTCTTTGGTACCAAGACTGGAAGTAGTTCTCCCATCATTCAGCTTCACTGGATGACTGCGAGTTCTGCTGTTGTGATAGTGGTACAAAAACATCTCTTCCTCCACAGCATCCATACTCTGTCATGTGACGCTCACTAACTATTTTTCTAAACTAAAAAGCTCCAGGTGGTGTAGACTCTCCTCATAGGGGACTTGTGCCAACCTCTTGATCCATTTTGCCTTTCCTTTTCTTTTACCCGGAGACTTTGGTAGAGAGTCTTGTCTCATCTGAAGGGCTACCTGGACAACAGAGAATATAGAAGTAAAAGACTGGTCCATATTGAAATTGACCTACTTGGAAAAACCAGAGCTTTATGAACTCCAGTTTGAGCTGACCAGATATACATTTCCAGGACTAATTGCTTATCAAAGCTTATTTATTCACTTCTGCACCTCACAGATTTTTCTGGTGTACTGTAGCTATTGGCTCCAGAAACCTATTGAAATACATCTCATTTGGATGTACTGTGAAAAAGAAATGAGCATTTTGAGAGAAAGCAGGGGGGGAAATGTAAATGCAAACATGTAGATTTTTCATGCAGATTTCTTAAAAGGAGGAAATGAGGTAGACTAGATTTAGTAGCTCATGAGCTCATATGAGGTGATGAATCTCAGGCACACGGGCCTTTCTATCCAAATCCTATTACTCTCTGTAGACCACTCCCCAGACCACAGACTCTCTCCCTTGGTCACACTTCACCAGTCCTACATTGTGCACTCCTTGGGTATATTTGCCTGGCTAGAATGATTCCTTGAACTGTGAGAATGTCTCTTGCCTGGTAGGTGGAGGGGGGTGTCTGCATACAAATCCCTGGCTCTTGCATGGCTGGAATATCATCTACCATATGAAGGTATTGTTATTATTTACTAAATGTATATACCACCGTGAGGATCTGAGGATCACAGGATGATTTACAATATAAAAACACAAAAATACATAACCTAGTAACAAACAAAAATAACACACCCACCCAGTTTAAAAAGGCCAGAGATTGTTTAATTAGCCAAGGGCCTGGGAAAAGAGGAATGATTTTGCCTGGGGCCTAAATATATGTAATGAAGATTCCAGGCGAGCCTTTCTGGTTAGAGGATTCCACGAGGGGGAGCTACTGCAGAAAAGGCCAGTTCTCATTTTGCCACCCTCCAGACTTCTCATGGAGGAGGCACATGAAGAAGGGCCTCAGATGATTATCACAGGGTCCAGGTTGGTTCATATTGGGAGAGGCAATGCATAAGAGTTGCATCTGTTGCACTGTCTACTTTTTAAAAGAGTTTCCCACCCTGGTGGGTGAGACAGGTGGAAAACCATCGCACAATTCCTTGACCAAGGCAGCCAAATCCAGACCCTTTGTGTACAATCCACCTTTCAGTCCACTTTCAGCATTGTGAAAATTATCCCTGAAACCTACTGACATTGTGTTGGTTGAAGACATTATCTAAAAAGTGGCATGAGCATATTTCTCCAGTTGATGGATTGCACCGCGTGCCCTTAGAAATATTCCCAGCTACTCTGAGCCTGGATAGCAATTGTGCTTCTGAGAAACTGACTTACACAGCCCCTGGGCCAACCATGATGACCCATTAACATGATATATAATTTTGACACCCCACAGTGCACAGAAAACTAATGGATAATTTACATTCTGTTTAATATGCACTAAGCAGTAATGATAATGGATTTGTGACTTTTTGGCTCTTTGTCTTTTTAATTTTAAAATGCATCTTTAATTAGGTTTCTTGCCTGTCTAAAAATAAAGATTATGAATAAAGATTGATGAGAGCAGCAAACTCTGCATCTATTATTTAAGCTGCCCTCTCTTTGCAGATGTTGTCAGAGTGTTTGTTTGATTTGTACTCGATTTCTGGGCCATACTTTGCTCTTCATGTCAGGTCGTGCCCTCAGGTTACCAAGAGTTCCTTGAAAGCCAAGTCAGTGTCAAGAGCAGACTTCTTTCTTTTTGCATTAAGCTTTTCTAATTATTTTTAAATCATGATTATTTTCATGGTGAAGTGAGGGACAGCACACCCTGGGAAACACAAGCAGCCTGGCAAAACAACAGAGATCCATGTAATGTGCAACAACTCGGAACCAGGTTACCTGAAAGGCTGCCTGCCCCTGTACAGATCTGTAAGATCACTTAGATCACCAGGGGCCTTACAGAAAGTGGTGACTTGAAAAGGGCATTTTCTGCTATGGCCCCGTATTTTTGGAATGCTCTTTCCTCTGCCATATGTGAAGCAGCAACCACAGGTTGCCTCAGACATTTTGAAATAACATTCTATTGTCTAGGATTTCCCTGAACCATAAGATCATACCCAATCTTCATTTGTCAGAATTCTTGTTTTTATATGTTTATATGATTACTATAGGGTTAGGGTGGTGCTGTGGGTTAAACCACAGAGCCTAGGGCTTGCTGATCAGAAGGTCGGCAGTTTGAATCACTGTAACAGGGTGAGCTCCCGTTGCTCAGTCCCTGCTCCTGCCAACCTAGCATTTCAAAAGCACATCAAAGTGCAAGTAGATAAATAGGTACCGCTCCGGCGAGAAGGTAAATGGCATTTCCGTGTGCTGCTCTGGCTCGCCAGCAGCGGCTTAGTCATGCTGGCCACATAACCCGGAAGCTGTACGCCAGCTCCCTCGGCCAATAAAGCGAGATGAGCACTGCAACCCCAGAGTCATCCGTGACTGGACCTAATGGTCAGGGGTCACTTTACCTTTACCTTTATGATTACTGTTACCATTATTTATTAGATTCATCCAGCTGTTTTACTGGCCAGTGGACTATTTTTGATTTAATGTTGTTGTCTTTATGTTGTGCACCACTTTGAAAGCCTTTAAACAGTAAGCGGTTTATAAAGGTTTTGAAAGAAAATAGATGTGTGAAAGCAGGTTTGAACATGCATGACTGGTGCATCTGCATAATGATATAGATAAAGGCAGTGCTTTTTTCTTTTAAAAAAATTTAGGGGTACTCTCACTTTTCTACTCATATTGAAATACTGCCCCTCAATGAGGCCAAATTTAGATTCACAAAATGTTTAGGGGTATGTGTACCCCTGCATCCCCCCAGAAAAAAGCACTGGGTAAAGGTAAAAGGTAAAAGACCCCTGGACAGTTAAGTCCAGTCAAAGGCGACTGTGGGATGCGGCGCTCATCTCGCTTTTCAGGCTGAGGGAGCTGGCGTTTGTCCACAGACAGCTTTTGAGGTCATGTGGCCAGCATGACTAAACCGCTTCTGGTGCAACAGGACACCATGGCAAGTGCCAGAGTGCATGGAAACACTGTTTACCTACCCGCTGCACTGATCTGCTTTTGAACTGCTAGGATGGCAGGAGTTGGGACAGAGCAATGGGAGCTCACTCCGTCATGGCGATTCGAACCGCCGACCATCCAATCGACAAGCCCAAGAGGTTCAGTGGTTTAGACCACAGTGCCATCTGCATCCCCCAATGATATAAACCCCAAGAAAACAACAAACATGGAAAGAAGTCAAGAAGACAGAGCATGTAGCAGCCAAAGTTGGAGCTATCTATTCAATAAAGATTGGATAATACAGTCCCTTGGGTATGAAGTCTACCCAACATATCAACATCTAGGTGTTGTTGGACTGCAATTCCCATCTATCCTGTTCTGTTGGGGCTTGGGGGCCACAGGTGAAGTGGTTGTAATTGCGTGAGCCTCTTCCAATTGACTTCAGGTCTGGTCCAAGGCAGATCAGAACTCTGGCCAGCTCCCAGTAGGCCCTGCTGGCTGAGATATCAAAGATGCCAGAATCAGAAGGCTTCAGAGAGCTAGCAGTACCTTCCTTTCCAGTAGTTCCACTTCCTTGGGAGGGCTGTATGCAATTTTAAAGGAGCCATTGATGATTCTGCAGTCGCACTCCCTTCCAAAGCTATGGAGCTGGAGATGATGAAGGGGAATCACGGTCAGTACGAGCATGGTGGAAAAGCCATGTTCTCAGGCCATGGCAGAATAGAAGCAGGTGCTGACTCCCTTAGCCCAAGTGAATTGATTAGAGAGCTTATGAATCTGAGTCTTCCCCAGGCCAACAATGAGACCCCAAGACAGAGGGATTTGACACAATCACGCCCAGCCCAGCATGGCCAATGGTCAGGAATGATGAAAGTTGTAGTCCCACAACATCTGCAGGGCACCACATTCACTACTCCTGCCTTAAATGCACTGTTTCCTAAGGGAACGGGTTTCTCAAAGCAAAAAGAGTGAGTACCTTTTGAAGCCCATCATGAAATGCTTAGCTCTTTATGGAAAAGGACGGTTGGAAGAATGAAGACGCATTTCACTAATGTTGTGTTGAAAGACATTTTTTAAATATCAGCCAGAATATATTTGTTCAGAGGATATCTGCTTGTCTTTATCAGTTTGTGTTCAAGTTACTTCCAAAAGAGATATTTTGTCTCTTCACGGAGATTTCCGTAGCTGTTTCTAATTGGTGAATTCCTTAAACGGAATTTTTGCCAATCCAGATGACAAGACCAGTTTGTTACAACTACAGCTAGGAAGTCCATCTCAGCATCCAGCAACATATGCATGAAATGCAGTCAGATTCCCTTGCTGATAAGGGCGCAAAGGATTACAGCAGAGCTTTCCAGAACTCACCATGAAGTTGTTACAGTAAGTGGTAAACTTTTTAACTTTTTCCCGGGGGGGGGGGGAGGGAGAGAACTGGTTGTGACACATTAGTGTCAGCTGCAGTATATACTGTAGGTACCGTATGTCATGAGAACGCTCCTCCTGCAGCAGCAAAGGGGTTAGTTTAACCTCCAGTTTGCTAATAAATTGAATTACCGTGTCATGAAAAGATGCAGGTTTAAAATGTGTGTCACCAACATGAAAGGTTTGGAAAGCTATGGATTACAGCCTAAAACTGTACGTAAAGCCCACCAGAAGCAATAGACCTTACCTCTGAGTAAACATGCATAAAATCAGTCTGCACGTCTGCTTTTGCTGCAGTGCGAACCCATTGCTTCTTTTCCTTGTCCGCTCTTCCCCATTGCCTTTAATTAATGCTTTTGTATGTTTGAAAACTGTTCCACCTTCGTGTTCTCTCTGACAAAGTGATCCCAAGTTGTTAAGGTCTTGGCATAGTAACACCTTGAACTTGGCTCGGTAGCAAATTAGCAATAATAATAATAATAATAATAAGAAGAAGAAGAAGAAGAAGAAGAAGAAAAAGAAGAAGAAGAAGAAGAAGAAGAAGAAGAAGAAGAAGAAGAAGAAGAAGAAGAAGAAGAAGAACAACAACAACAACAACAACAACAGCAACAACAACAACAACAATTTATTTATACCCCGCACCACATGGTGTATATACCACCTCTGAGCGGCTTCCAACAACATATTAAAAGACAGTAATGTATCAAACATTAAAAGCTTCCCCAAACAGGGCTGCCTTCAGATGTCTTCTAAAAGTCTGGTAGTTGTTATTCTCTTGGACATCTGGTGGGAGGGCGTTCCACAGTGCGGGTGCCACTACCTAGAAGGCCTTTTGCCTGGTTCCCTGTAACTTGACTTCTTGTAGTGAGGGAACTGCCAGAAGGCCCTCGGCGCTGGACCTCAGTGTCTGGGTGGAAAGATGGGGGTGGAGATGCTCCTTTAGATATACTGGACCAAGTGCAGATCTCTGAAAAGTCTGAAAAATTAATCTCAGACTTGAAAAAGCACATCAAGCTGAAAGAGCGTCACTTTTCCAACTTCCTTCTTTAGCTCTTTGTACTGCTCAATGCAGAAAAAGATTACCTCTTTCATCACCTTATGATCATGGGCGCAGTGGCAGGGACTCAGAGCTTTTGCCAGTGTAACAGGTGCCACACTGGCAATCTCTGTTCTTTGAACACACTCTGTGTCCAGGAGGTTAACAGGTTTTGCACAGAATTACAGCCATTGTGTTATATCTTCAATATGAAGAACAAACCTAAGAGCTGTTCCAACAGTAGTGTGCATTCCTTACAATCTATTCAAAAGCTAAACCATTGGCACACATACCCACCAACATAAAGACAGATAATTGCCACAGGACATGAACTCAGTTATAATAAGCAACATGAGACATGCAAAGCAAAAGTATTTTTTAAAAAACAGAAAAGCTGACCCTTTGAATTTAGTTTTTCTCATAAATATGCATTTTCTATCTGACCTTTCCTATATTCCAGCACAGAGCTGATTTGTTTTTCCTTCATCATTAAATGGTGTCATATCGTAAACAACCACTTCCAATAGGTAGCCATAAAACTGCATGCCTAATTGAGCTCATAATTTTCTCTGAATAATGTTATGTATTTTTGAGTCACCTCTGAAAATAGATATCTATCCATTTCTGAATCCTCATTTAGCATTCCCGTGCTATATGCCTGTTAGCAAATGCTTGTTTTTTTCCACTTCTGACACTATATGTCTTTTGTTTCTCAATACAAAGACCCCTCTACACCTTCAAGACCACTAACAGTTTCTCATTTAACATAATTGTTAAGATCATTTTTTTCTCATTTGTTGGTCTCTGACAAAAGAGATGCCTGGGGAGCAAGGCTCTCATCTTCGCAATCATTTTGGACCTTCTAGTATACAGGACCATGTTTATTTCCATTTTGAGACTGTTTCCTGAAACTTAGCAACACTACACTAAAAACCAGCGACTGAGGGACTGTTTTTGTCAGGCGTGTTCCAGTACCTATGAACATATATCTGTATGTTTTATGAGAGGTAACAGGCACATATACAAAAGTAACTTTCGGTATGATGAATGCATATGATATAATCAGCCCTAACTTGGTTGGCACCCTTGTTTGTTGAACATGAAATGACAAGCAGTCATTCAAAACACTTTTCTTCCTTGTAGCAAACATTGCCTGACTAACACTGAAATGGGTAATAATAAAACCAAGAGGCATCAAAATAATACATTTTAACTTAGGTTATGTACACATCATGCATTTCAAGCACATGGCTTCCCCATAGAATCATGGGAAGTGTAGTTTGCCCCCACAGAGCTGTAATTCCCAGCACCTTTAACAAACCAAGACTCTTTGGAAGAGTGCTTTAAATGTATAGTGTGTTTGTAGTTTTACTGAGTAGGCTGGGGATAACTAAGGCACAAAAGGGCAAATTGAGAACCAAGCACTTTTGGAAAGCCATTTCCGCCTGAAAAGAGAGGGGGTTGCGGGCAAAACCCTCCACCCACACACGCGGGGGCGGGGTCTTGCCCCCGCGTGGTCAGGGAATCCCCGGGCGTGCCTTCCACCCCATCCGCCAATCGGCGGACCGGGGAGGCGGGGCCTAGCCCATTTAAGGCCAGGCACGCCCGGGGACCGCCCTCTTTTCCCTTTCCCAGCTGAGCGGTTTTCCCATCCCACCCACCCTTTAGGTTTAGCTAGCTATGACCTTGCTATGGACTTGGGTTGGTCGCCGCAAGGGGCCTGGTAGGAATTTTTCCAAGTTGGCACACTTCAAGCCTTTTGGTTTTTTCGCCTACCTCGTAGCAAACGTCACAACTTCCGCGGTATTGGCGGTTAGGCATTGGCAGGGGTTTATTGTTATGCAAATGAATGGGGGGAAGGAAGCACCATCACCTTCCCCAATGGAAAGGGTAGTCCGGTAAAGGACTCCGGGGGGCGTGGCCTTGTCCGAAACCTAGGGAGGTAAGGGCCCCCGGCACGCCCCCGAGCAGTGACACCCGTGGGATCCTAGTTGGCGTACTTCAACAGGTCTCCCACGGCTTGTGGACAACCCATCCCGGTCATCATGCCGGGTAGACGGTAGGAGCCAATGCCTAAGGCCAATACCTTTCAATTCTGTAATCAATAAAGTTGTGGCCTTTTTATGCCCATTAACCTTAAATAATGTGTCCAGTGTCTTCATTTCTCTCGGGGGGAGGGTACTTGCCACGCAACTATTTCAGGCAAGATAATTTTCCTAAGTGGTATGTAGGGAAAGCATATTCAGACCATAATGTACAACAAACACACATGTATCTGTGGACAATGCAGGTGTGGAATGACTTACATGTAGTGGAATGACTTATATGTAGAACAACTACATTCTTCAAAGAAATGTGTAAAACCAAGGTTTAAACCCCAACTAAATGCTGAACCAAATGTTTTATAAAATTCCTTTGTTACATTATTTTGAGCATTAGTAATTCTACTACAAGGATTTACCTCAGCTGTATGATTATTAATGTTCAGTAGATTGGGCCCATAAAATAGCATTTGCCTCATCATTAACAGAGAGTAATCCTCAAAACACGTTTTTTTCTCACTCTTTTTAAAAAAGCTTTTCTTAAACGCTGACAGCAATCCTCTTTTTTGCCACTTCTTATCAATCTATTGAAAGTGCTACCAAAGTATATATTTACTATCAATTGTTTTATATTCAAGGGACTCGTTTAGACAACCTTTATTTCTATTCATTTTTAAAAAGAGCATTATTTATGAGTGCAAAAAAAAATTGTATCTTTGTTGTTCAATGTAAAACACATGTTCTTGGAAACACCAGCTATTTTCAGACTTTCATTAGTAAAGCAGACCTCTGGAAGATATCACCAATTTCCTAAGATATCTGAATTGACATTTCTTTTCTTTTTTAAAAAAAGAGAATGAGGGCAACAAACAAAATATTTAATATCCAGTTTATATTATCGTCCATAGCCAAGTGAGAGAGAGCACTAAACAGCTGTATCAAGTGCAATGCTAATAATCTTTTCATATGTTTTAAAATAGGAATACAACAATATGAGTCCCTTTGGGCTAATAATATAAAGCCTTGCTGATTTTCCATCTTAAACTTATAGTGTCATATTTTTAAAAATAGTTTGATCTGATACAATTAAAGTGTGTTCAGTGTCTCTAGACAATGGCTTTATTTATTTATTGCATTTATGGGTGTTGCTATTAGAATCTCATTTATTAGACTCTGAAGTGCTTTTCAAAATACAGGAACATTGTAAGGCAAATAATAATCGTTTGTGTGTAGAGTGTTGTGGAAAGCAGGCTGGGACAGACTTGACTCCTCCATCTCAAAACCTGACATCTGGCAAGCCTAGATCTGGTTAAGTCCCACGCCTAATGTCTGATAGATTATGTGTTTTGTTTAGAGTTGGTGATTTATCTGTGTGTCTGGACCAATCATACATTGCAAAGTGAAAGCAGTTGAAGGAGTCCTCGAAATAGGATGGAATTGAAGATACATAAACAGCACTGCATCAAGCTGAAAAGATTGGCTGGCCCATCAATCTGAAACCATTTGCAGCCTGCATGTGCCCTTTGGGTCCGATGTGGAACCAAACTCCAGAGCTGTCAGAGACATGGCCGGTAGAGAGGACTCTGCAGAAGGGAAGGAAGAGGCAGAGGAAAACAGGAACTTGGTTCATTCATACCACAAAAGTGAGAGAAGCCCGTCTCGCTCCGGATTGCTGCCTATAAGTTTTTGCAGCAGCACGTAGATGTAGGTGGAAGTAGGGGGATGGATTCAACTCCAAAGGAGGAGGAATTGGTTGCACCTGAGTCTCCAAGAAGTAGGAGATGGAGCAAGCGATTAGAACAAAGGAAGACCAGCAGGAAGCAGGGGCAGGCTTGAAGTATATCTGGCCTTGGAAGGGGCCAGAAGCCAGTCGAGTCAACTGATTCCGACAGTGAGGTTTGAGCTGTGGGAAGCTGAAATTGCTGAAAGTCCTTTATTGATAAATAAACGTCAACTAGTCGAACTGCCAGCGTGCCATGTCTTATGTGGGAGAAGTGCTAAACCTGACAAGAGCTGATGCTGAAATTGCCACCAGGGCTTCCGCCATCCTCCCAGCTCACCTGTGTGTGGCACGGCAGCAGACCCTCCCAGTGTCCCTATTTTCCAGGGACGTCCCTGATTTAGAGAAGCCGTCCCGGTTTCTGATTTGATCCCGGAATGTCCCACTTTTCCTTAGGATGTCTCTATTTTCATAGGGGAAATGTTGGAGGGTATGGAGTTATCTGACCGCCGAGCAGTCTGAAGGCAATCCTGTATAGGGAAGGTGTTTAATTGTGGTTTTTATATATGTTGGAAACTGCCCAGAGTGGCTGGTGCAACCCAGTAAGATGTATGGGGTATAAATAGTAAAATTATCATTATGGACTGGGACGTTCCTAATTTCATTGCACGAATGTTGGGGTGGCGTATGCAGCAGCACTGCGCAAGGCACAAGTTGATTACTTAAATCTACTCAGAATGTGTGGTGGAGCAGTTAGGTAATTTAAAACTCAAGGCTTAATGGTGTTATACAGTGCTATTTTTCTAGAAAAAGAGGTGCCGGAACTCACCATGAACACCTCCCTTGTTCTCTTATAATGGCAATGGCGTCCACTGGAACTGAGTTCCAGTGAGTTCCAGCTTGGGGAAAAACCTGGTTTTACAGACTTCACCCCTTTTAAATGATGATGTGCATTACTTCTCTTTCTTAAATTTTGGGTGAACCAGCCATGCATTTGGAGGTTCTCCTGCTCTGGAGACTCTCCTGCCCCCAAATCCTGCCCTGGTGATGGCATTACTTGAAATAGCTGAGGCTGGGAACTACAAGCAGGCTTCCCATAGACATCTGGCTGGCCACTGTGAGAAAAGGATGCTAGACTAAATGGTCCTTTGCCAGATCCAGCAGGGCTCTTCCTGTGTGATGTACCTAACTTGCTCTGATGAAACATCATGGAAGCTATTCAGAGGCATGCAAGACTGCACTGTAGCTCCAACCTTCTGGTTTAAACTAACCAGACTTTTCTGGTACATGAAGATATTTCAGGAGCCACAGTGGTGGCCCTGGATGTAAGAATCGCAGGTTCAGATCAGTGCTCATTTATGAATCTTGTTGAGCCTCAGACCTCTATCCAGCCTGACTTAACCCACAGGGTTGTTATAAGGCATAAATGCTGCTTTTGATTTCTTAGAGAAAAAATAACCGGGAGGAAAAAAAGAGCCAGTGTGGTATAGTGATTGGTCTAGAAGCTGGGAGACCAGAGTTCAAATTTCTACTGAGCCGTCATGTTCACTGGGTGACCTTGGGCCAGTTATCGCCTTTCAACCAATCTTACTTCATGTGGTTCTTGTGTGTGGAAGGCAGAACAATGTATGCTTCCTTAGGTTCCTTGGAGAAAAGGGATATAAGTGCCGCTAAGAGGAAGAGGAAGAAGAGGAAGAGGAAGAGGAAGAGGAAGAGGAGGAGGAGGAGGAGGAGGAGGAGGAGGAGGAGGAGGAAGAAGAAGCAGCAGCAGCAGCAGCAGCAGCAGCGGAAGAATTCAAAACATAAAATATTCCTAGGTTTAAGATTATAAATCAGCCACTGCTTGTTGTAAAGTCTTTGCAGCCTTCAGGGAAAACCACCACATTTTAAATCCTGGGTGTTCCTTAATATCTTAGAAATCAAATTTCATGGAGTCTAATGTGCCTATGATATCTGTGACAGAAGTTCGGCTTTAGCCATAATTAATGTCTGCCACCCAAGATATTTATTCTTCCCTATTAATAGCAGCTTGCATCATAGTTGCGGGATGTGCAAATTATGCTGATGCCATCCCTTAATGAGAACAACATGTGTTCTTGGCCTTCATTACCTGGACTTCATTACTCACACGGCACTAAAATTTATAGAGGACAGCTAGTTAATTGGAGGAACAAGCAGGAGGAAAGAATAGGCTGCTGTTTGGTACATGAACTGCAAATGGGTTTTTATAAAAAAAAAATCCCAGTTGCCTGAATTGCATTCTCACAAAAGGAAAGCAAAACAGCCTCGTGAAAGTTGGCGATGCAAAGGGAAAAAAAATAAAAGTTAGCAGAAGAGAATAGTTTTCCATATACATTTAAAACATGCACACCCCAGTAATCAAGGTGATGTGAAGAAATATATTTGATACAGTGTGGGGCCTCACATGCACTCTGTTATATACACCAAATCCCTTTTCTCCTCCCCTTCCCAAATATCCTCTCAATTCACTTCAGCAGTTGCCATCTAATTACACTTACAGCTCGGGGGGGGGGGAGCTGTGGCCCTCCAGATGTTTTTGAACTCGCATTAGCCCCAAGAATCATGGGATGATGGGCGCTGTAGTCTAGCAATATTCTGATTCCTATGCCTGACTTAAGGCAACATTTGAAGTGAATTTGGGGTGCTGGCTTGAACAGTGTACCTGAGGAATGTCAAAGGGAACAGAAATTATTTTTATAAGGATATCTTGTTTGGTTTAACAAAGTTCGCTGAATTGTTCTAAAATCTCTCAACTGTACCTTGAAAGTAGTTCCCATAATTGTTGGGTGAACTGAACATGAATAAAGTTCATTTTGGGACAGCAACGATGTTAGGAGACCACTATTTTCCTCAGAGTTATTGTTCGCAGAGTTCCCTGGGGAAAAGGATTGATTGTTAAACCAGTCTGGGGAATTGTAGCTTTGGAGAAGAACAGGAGTCTCCTAATGATTCTCAGCACCATTAACAGTACATTTCCCAAGATTCTTTGAAGGAAGCCATGGCTGTTCAAGGTGGTATGATCCTGATTTAAATGTATAGGTGAAGGTAAAAGACCCCTGGGTGATTAAGTGCATCGCTCATCTCATTTCAGGCTGACGGAGCCAGCGTTTGTCCACAGACAGCTTTCTGGGTCATATGGCTAGCATGACTAAACCGCTTCTGGCACACTGAGGACCATGACAAGTGCCAGAGCACACAGAAACGCCATTTACCTTCCCACCACAGCAGTACCTATTTTTCTACTTGAACTGGTATGTTTTTGAACTGCCAGGTTGGCAGAAGCTGGGACAGAGCAATGGGAGCTCACCCTGTTGCATGGATTCAAACTGCCAACCTTCTTATCAGTAAGCCCAAGACACTCAGTGGCTTAGACCATAAATGTATAATGCGGATGGGGCCATGTCAGAGGCACTCTGTAGCATTGTGGGAAATGTAAATGTGTGATTCAGGTGACCCTCTGCTCATTGAAGTGCCTTTTCTACTGCCCTCCACCACCACCCACTAACATGGTAAGCACCCCCGCAAACACACACACACACACGGCAGCAACCCAGCCCCTTGGCCTGACATGTCTCTTTCTTGCCTAACCCCAACTTGGCAGAAGTCAGACACAGCAACAGAACTAAAGGGGATTTTAAAATATATACTATTGATAAAAAAATGTATCCAGTCATACCTCGGGTTGAAGTAGCTTCGGGATGAATATTTTCGGGTTGTGCTCTGCGTGTTACTTCCGGGTTTCGCCGCTCGCGCATGCGCAGACTGTTAAAATGACATCACACGCATGCGCGGAAGCATCGAAATACGACCCGCGCTCATGCAGACACGCAGACACATCTTACGTTTACTTCAGGATGCGAACGGGGCTCTGGAACGGATCCCGTTTGTATCCAGAGGTACCACTGTATGTGAAAACAATTGCCCTGCAATAAATATGAGGCAGATTAGTTGCTCTATACAAATCTGGGATAATCACACAACTGCACAATTTATTAAAAGGCAACTTAGATACACCACAAAAGTGGAGTGGCCAGATTTGGGGTCCATCACCATGAACTTTTGATGTGAAATAACCTGTGCAGCATGTATTGTATCCTGAGTAGACAACTGTTTCCTGTTGTCAGGAAACGGAACCCAACGTTAATTAAAATGATTGCTTTTTCAGGGACCACTACAGCAAGAAAAGTGTATAGTCTGATTAATTGTAATATAGATATTTTATATACTTATAAATACATGTTTAAATTACATTTTCCCCAGGGAGCACGACATTATCCGAGGGTGGCAGGCAAGTTGAGACAAGTATTAGGTTTCCCTGCAAATATAAAGGCTTTCATTCAAAAGGACATTTATTCCAATATGAATGTGCATAGATGCACAATGGTTTGGTAACTTTCCAAAGTGGGGGTGTTTTAAGAAAGCTTTTTTTAAAAGAAAAAAGAAAAAGAACCACACAATTAAACCAAAATCATACTATTAATCAAAAAAAAAGCACTAGGTGACATTTTCAAAGTATGTAGAGGGAGATGAACAGATGGCGCCTGTGTGCATTTCCAGAGTTGTGTTTTGAACTTACAGCTCAAAAGGCCTAGGGGTAAAATTAACAGTTAATAAATATGGTGCTTTCAAATATTCATTGCTTTGGAGGAAATAGCTCCTAAATAGAAAGCGTTGACGCAAGTAAATAATAACCCCAGAGAAATGTCCAGTCCATAGCACATTTTGGAAACCTTTGCCATTTCTCCCTTTGTCTTTCCCACCCACATTCCATTGTTTATTTTCCTAGAATTCTTGCTCACGGTTTAATAGGAGACAACTCTATCATGAGTCCAGAAGTGAAAGAGAGCAACATACTCTGAAGTAAAAGGAAACAAGCATCACCCTCTCTGTTCCAGGTGATTTTCATCCACAAACAGGAGGCACACTACTGGACTTCCTCCTCAAATATTCAAAAGCACAATGATACCATTTTAAACAGACATGGCCACCCCCAAAGAATTCTGGGAGCTGTAGTTTGTTAAGGGTGCTGAGAATGTTTACTAGGAAACCTCTATTTTTGTCAGAAGGATTAACTGTTAACCCACTCTGGGAAATGTAGCTCTGTGAGGGGAAATAGGGGTCACCTAACAATTCTCAGCACCCTTAACAAATGCTTGCAGAAGTCTTTGGGGGAAGCCATGACAGGTTTATAGTGCTATTATCGTACTTTAGGTGTGTGGAGTGAATGTGGCCTATGTTTAGCCCCATTCTGCATGTAGAACATAATGTGTAAATCGCTGAGCATAGTTCCACTGAGTCCCATTCGCAATATTGTGTCTTCCTTTTTTCACAACTGCATCTTGAGTGGCGCAATCAAGAAAAGCCAAAGCACGAGCTCCTGCTCACCTGAAACACCAGAGAGCTACTGCCAGTTAATGTTAACGTACTGAGTTAGACGGACCAACAGGCAGACTCTGTATGAGGCTCTTATGATCTGCACAGTTGGGACACTTGCACCACTAGGTGTCCTGAACACATGGTGCCCCTCCTCACCAGAAGAAGCTAGCACATTGGGCTTGAAGGCACAATCCAGACAACGATGATGGAAGAAGCCTTCTGAAGGCACAATCTTGTCCCAAGGTTTTGGGGCATGGGACAAAGAGTGTATCCATGCTTCACACGCTACGTATGTGGAAGACATGAATAGGGCCTTAAGTCAACAATGTAGGTGGATTTCTGCATGTGGTGAAGTAGAAATGTGGTTGCCACACTGAACACCCAGCTTGCAACTGAACCAACATGTTAATATTTTAAGAAGAGCCACCACAACTATGTTGGGCAGTAAGCCTGTGTCCAGTTTATAACCAGATTTAATATTTTGCCATGGACAGTGTTGAATATGGTTCTAGTCAGCCTTGATTAAAATCCCCGCTTAACTGTGGGATGCAGAGCCATTTTACTTTTGGTTTTATTTTTATATTTATATTTTTAAAGTGCCTGCATGGTCTTTAAAATGGTTAGCTCCTCCCCATTAAACACAGAAGGCACAGAAGCAGCAATCAAGTCCAGTTTCTGTGATTATTGCCACAAAATATAAATCTTTAAATGTGCATGTCATGCATGCTATTATTCATTGATAGCAGTACATATTACATTTCCATTCAGCCTGGAGTATATTTTGTACTTGAGTTTTAAAAAGCGAAGTGTGAATTGACTCTGTGGATGGCTCAGGTCAAATCAATATCAATAATAAACAATGAATTTGAGAAACCCAGGACAAAGTGAGAAACGATTACAAATGATGCATAAAAAGCAATATTTTTATAGCAGCATAGCTGGACTTATGAAGTCTCTTGTGAGCCATAAAAAAATAGTTTAACCTTGAAGTCACTTGTTTGAATGAACCCTCAGGTACTGTTGGTTTTTATGCTGATTGTCTTTTAAATAGTTTTGGTATTATAGTTTTCATTGCTTTGATTATAAATTGTTTCTGAAAACTGGCTTCACAAAAACATATATACATAAAAATGAACTACAAAGAAACAATCTCCCCTATAAAAATTGAACAATAATTATAGATAAGGAAGGCGAAAATTGAAATGTATGTAGAAGCGCCAGAAATCACTGATGTGGTTAAAATTGATAGGGGGTGGCAAGTAAACAACATTGCAAATGCACTATATTGATTTCAGTTGTAATTACTTAGAATTTCATTACTACATGACATTTTTGTACATTAATAATGTTTTGCAAAGCCCACTTGGAGATATTTAGAGAATTTAGGTTTTGACAAGATTTATAGCATTGTACAATCATTTTTAAATCTCCTGACAAAACTGGAGAACTGGATTGAAAGAAGCATCTTTTACTTCCTACCTTTATACACCACTATGCCTGAAGTGCAACGCATAGAGCAATATATCCATGGGAGGCTTTTTATGCCAGCAGAGGCATCACACTGGCAAAGGGGGGGGATGGAAGGAGCTTTTGCAAACTTACCCCTGCAGCCCAGTGGTTCCTCCCACATTGTTCCAGAAAATCGCCTAACCCTCAAGTGCCAACTGGCTAGATCCAATCTAGAGAATTTGGGATTTTGGCTGCAAAAACACCATAGATTTAGAAAGCCATTGACTTCCCCAAAGAATCCTGGGAACTGTGGTTTATCCCTCACAGAGTTCCAATTCCAAGCACCCTTAACAAACTACAGGTCCCAGGATTCCTCAGGTGATTTTGGCTTTCGTACTGCTTTTATTCTTATTGTATTTTTATATGGTTTTAGTATTATAGTTTTCATTAGCTGAACCTACACCATTGTCAAAATCTAAATCTATTTTTAGGAATCTTAATTTCTAGATGCACTTATTTTATCTTGAAAAATAGCGATTATATATGTGTGTGAGAGAGGGAGAGAGAGAGAGAGTCTCTACAAGAGTAAACAGATGCTAAGTTTAGATTTTCTGCCCAATTGATGTCAGTGACTAGTTCACACTGACTTCCCAATTAGGCATCATTTTCAGGACATAAGCAATCGCACTCAGTAATAAAAGCACAATAAATTAAAAATAAATTAACAAGCAGGGTCTGGCAATTCCATCAAGGTTAAGCATGCAAATGGCACCGAACCTTTGCAGCGGTCCAGCAAGAAAAGCCGTATATGGGGACAGTAGCACAGCTTTTGCAATGAGCCTGTAGGATTCATCCCATTGAAATGGCTGCAGCTATATTAAACCCCATGAATTATTACAAAATTAAACTTCATAAGCAATATGCCTAGGCTTTGTGTGATGCATTTGCTAAAAGAATTTTTTGATTTATTGTCTTCTGCTGAAGCATTGTGAGTGAGACAAGGTCTGAATAAAACTCATTTCATTAGGCTACCTTATTACCTGGCAGGTTTAGATCCACACATCAGAAACATTATCCCATCGTACCTGTAATAGCACTACCTGATGAAATAAACACCCAACTCCTTGAAAGATGGCCATATGAGCCTGGTTTTCAAATAATGCATTCTTCCTTCAAGTCCTTATGGAGACAGTACAAAGCTCTTTTCTACAGAACTGCATACGATATTGGGGCTCAAAATGTCACCTCTTACCAGAAACCCGTGTTCAAATTCAGGAATATGCCCTCATCCAGCAATCAGAGCTGCAAGATGGGATTCCCAAATCCAGCCAATGCAATCCCCACCAGCACTGCCCAGTCTGTGATCTCCTCTTTGCATACACAAGGACATGATCCTCACCAACTGTCTGGAGTTGTAATGCAGATGGAAATTGCCATACAATGGGGTGGAGGACCTGAGGTTCTCCGGATGTTGTTGGGCTTCAGCTCCCATCAGCCCCAGCCAGCATGGGAAATAGACGGGGATCATGGGAGTTGTAGTCTAGCAACACCTGGGAAGCCACAGGTTTCCCATCCCTGCCACACAGGCTACCACTTCTGCACAAAACCTGTTTGCACACAACTAGTGGGTGAGAGAGTTTTTTATTTATTTATTCTTGTTAGCCAAAGGTCTCCAAGTGACTTACCAGACATTAATGCATTAAAATAAAAGAGTTCATAGAGGTCATTAAAAGTGGTACCTCAGATTAAGAACTTAATTTGTTCTGGAGGTCTGTTCTTAGCCTGAAACTGTCCTTAACCTGAAGCACCACTTTAGCTAATGGGGCCTCCCGCTGCTGCCGCGCCGCCGGAGCACGATTTCTGTTCTCATCCTGAAGCAAAGTTCTTAACCCGAGGTACTATTTCTGGGTTAGCGGAGTCTGTAACCTGAAACGTCTGTAACTTGACGTGTCTGTAATCCGAGATACCACTGTATATAGTAAAGCCACCATACATAATAGAAGGCATACATAATATAAAGCCTGCATTGCATAGCCCAGCACATGAGTTAAACTATGGAACTCCCTCCCACAGGACACAGTGAGGACCATCAAACTGTATGGCTCTGTGATAAGATTAAGCTCAATTCACAGAGGATAAAGCTATCAATGGCTACTAGCCACAATGGCTATGCTGTAGCTCCACTGTCAGAGGCAGTATGCCTCTTAATCCCTTAGGGATAGCTCAATTGGTGGAGCATGAGACTCTTAGTCTCAGGGCCATGGGTTCAAGCCCCACATTGGGTGAAGGATTCCTGCATTGCAGGGGGTTGGGCTAGATGATCCTCGTGGTCCCTTCCAGCTCTATGATTCTATGCAAGTGGGCTTTGCCTCTTTCTTTACTTCTTTTCTTTTCCGAATTCCTTTTACATTTTTAATGGACAAACTCGGGCCATTACACAAAGATTCCACCTTAATTAGGATTTGCCAATATTTGATATAAATGCAATATACAGAATGAATATAATTTTGCCATTATGTTTGTGACAGTTTGGTATGATGTGAATTAAATACCCCCCAAAAATCTATTATTATTATTATTAGCCCTTATCTAAAGGATTCTCCACCCCTCTGGAACAGAAGCGAATATGAGGTAAACACAGTAAACATGAAGGGGAGAGGCAGTGTTGTGCACTGGTTAGAGTGTCAGACTAGGAGCTGGGAGATTAGGGTTCAAATCCCCACCCAGCCATGAGGCTCACTGGGTGGCCTTGTGCCAGTCACTGCCTCTCAGTCTAACCTACCTCAAAGGGTTGCTGTGGGGATTAAATGAGGAGATGGAGAATAATGCCCACCACCTTGAGCTCCTTGGAGGAAAAGGTGGGATATAAATTCAATAGATGGTTAACTAATAAATAAAAGGGAAATTCCATTGCATGAGTGAAAATCCCTTCTGCTCAAACAGCGACACCATTGGATACAACCCAATACAAATCCATTTAGTTCCCGATTGATTTAGGTTTTGTTAAACAGGCAAGGATCTGGCCCCTTAAGCCAGCAGCACTCTGAAGTGCTGATATTGTGATGTTGCAGCTGCCAGGTGGGTACATATAAATCTCAGGAGATATCTCAGGATGCTGATGCCTCAGATCAATTGAAAATAGGCCCATCAGAGAAGTGATGTATTAGGTCTCATTTTTATTCTCCTTGGGGGCAGTGGGGGTTGATGTCTTGGGGGCGTACGTCTGTTTCTCTAAATTGCCAGGACAACATGATGGTTGGCGTCAGGTTACCTCAAGTTCATCCCATCTCAAACAGTTCAGCTTGACCCTATCAGATATCACGTCTCTTTCGCTTGGCAGTGGAGAGTCATTTACATTAGTCTGTAATTGTTTATTAAGTGGATCTGTGTTCTTTGGAGGGATCGGATAGCTTGGGGAATTGGTAATGGGACAGCACTAGCCCCTTACATCCAGCTTGCCTATTCTCATCTGCCACAGTTCTTAGCAACCTGAATGCCTTATGTTCCAAGAAATATGTTCAGTAGCTTCAGACTGAGAATGCACATCAATAGTATCATTTGTATAATCCAGGCACTGCAGAGGTTCACATAAAGCCATTGTTCTCTTGCAAAAAAAGGGGGGGTCCATCATAGTTGGCACTGCCAACAATAAGGCCAAGTGGATTAAGTGAGTGAGGAACAAATATCCACCTGTTCAGTTCAATCCATAAAACAGAAAAAAAAACATTCTGGGAAGTACTTAAAAATGTTCCACCCTGTGAGACTAGATCCACTAGATCTTGGTCAAAAGAAGTTGTTGGTTTTTCTTAAGGGTACCTGCCGGTCCCCATAGTTTGGGCAAAATAAAAGAACAGCAAGTGTTTTGTTGATAAATACTTTTATTTCATCTTTAATGGATATAAGGCAAGAAAAACGACTTTAACAGAGTATCAGAAACCAAAAACAGAGAACAAAACCTAACAAACATTTAGGCATGTAAAACAAACACAGTTCCCCATGGATTGAATATGACAGTCCAGATGAAGAAGAAGAAGAAGAAGAAGAAGAAGAAGAAGAAGAAGAAGAAGAAGAAGAAGAAGAAGATTGTTCTTGTGTAAACAAGATACACTAATGTATTGAGTCAAAACAGCATAATTTCAAATTAGGCAGAATTGTGACTATGGTTGACTTGAGAATGTTACTTGAGAAGGAGTCTGGAGGTTCTGGTCCTTGTATAAATTTCATACTATGCATCATTTTCAGTTTTCAAATGCTTAGACTAGTTTCAGGAGATTTTACCAAGAGAGCTTTCAGAAGGTTTTTACACTGGGGCAAGAACAACAGCTAAGAAGCTACTTCACAAAACACTCAGACAGATATTGCACAGGAACCTAGGGTAAGGCTTTGTAACATCGTGCCAGAAATGTTACCATCCACCCACCCCAGAGCACTTTCATACTGTTGTTATTTGAGGGGTAGGATTCACTCACACTCCAATTTATTAGGTTGTGCAGTAATAGTTGATGGGGAGCTCTTGCACAGCAAACCTGGTTTCCCCAAAAGATATCGAAAGTGATAGGGACATGCACTTGAAAGCGTAGGGTAACATTTGCTTTGACACAACATCATCTAACCTCCCTGAAAGCATATCCTAGTCTATGTTCTTTAAGTAGCCTACATTGTCTAATCTCCATGCAAACAAATAAGAAAAAATGCTTAGTAAACAGATCATCTGGAAGCACTCATGTTCCACCAGATTTCCAATTAGGTAAGATTGGGCAGGGTGTTACAGATGACCAACTCACAAAATGGTAACTTGAACACCACTATAAGCTACCCCCTTGCTAAATGGATGTCTGAAATAACCACTTGTCTGGCTCGTTCTCAGGACATACTAGGTAAACGCTTCTACAAAAGGTGACCACCCCTTTTTTATTGCTTTTAAAAAGGATAATCCATTCATGCTACACTTAGAACATTTTATATGAAGAGGATGTTCCGGAGACCAGAAGTGATATTTTTCAAGCAGTGTAGGTCTGAAAACTGAACAGTGATTTCTGGATTTCCCCAGCTTATTCTAAACTGCATTAAAAAAAATTAGGAAGCAAATACTGCAGATCAGTGTTGCATTGATGCAGATAGGTGCAGAGGACTTCTCCTGTGTGAAAAGACATTTGTGAGACTGCCTGAGAAGGTTTGTTTTTGTAATAACAAACCACCTACTAACCCAGTCTCAAATTAAATTGTGCTTAGCAATTTCAGTGACCTGGGCCTAGCAGCTGAATTTTATGCTATCACAAAAAGGTTTTGAAATGCGCATTATTTTTTTTAAAAAAATGCCATAGTTCCTTGCATTTCAGAGAAAGTACAAAGGATTTTTTCTTATTTCATCCTCGGGATATTTTTAGTTTGTTTCTTCTCCTTTCTCTCTTTTTTCATTTTTCAGAAGTTGTTTGTACACTTCCAGGGTGGATCAACCACTTCCAGCATACTGAAATCTCTCAGAGTTAAAACATATGTACCATAGCATCATGGGTGGTGCTGATACTAAGCTGAAACTTTTGCACCAAAAGAGCAACTGGGACCTTCATCTTCCTTTGGTCACCACCATCAAATCATAGATGGGGTTCCACATGCCCTGAAGGACCAAATTCACAGCTGGGTGGCTTTTCTGGAGTTGACACTAGCTGAGGAAGCACAGGTAGCGGCAATGGCTAGGAGTGTCTATTATCAACTAATGCTAATAAGATCATAGCTGATGTTTTAGCCTTAGTGGATAATAGACACTTCTAGCCTAGGGCAGGCCTTGCCTCTGTTGTGCATACCATGATAGACTGCTGTAATGCAATCTATGTGGGGCTGTTTTAAGGAGAGTATAGAAACTTCATGCGGTGCAAAACGTAATAATTTATATTTTGGTGGGGGCAAACAATCAGAGCATATAACACAAATATTATATGACTTTCACTGGTTGCTGTATTTCTGGACCCAATTTAAGGTGTTGGTGCTAACCGATAAAGCCCTAAGCTGTTACCTGATGACCAGGTTACCTGAAGGACACCTCACCCTTTACTTGTATTGGCCTGCATTCATTTTAAGATCAGCTTCAGATGCCCTCCTTGTCTGCCTGTCAGTAGAGCAAGCTAGACTGGTAGGTACAAGGGGAGCATATTTTGTGGTGGTTCCACAAATAGGGAATTTCCTCCAAGAGGTAGATTACCTTTTTCTTTGCAAGCCTCTAAAAAGAGTTCTGAGGACCCATCTTATTCAGGTGGCTTTTCACTAAAAAATACTGTGGTTGTATAGGCCTCCTGGCTGGAGGCTTTTAAAAGTTTTTAGTTGGTTTTAACTTGGTTCAAAAGGATCAAATGTCAAGTCTGGTGAGGAAATTCTGAGTGTGCCCTTGTGCACTAGAATATAAGTTGTGTGTTACTGGAGCAGATTCAACATCCTTTGCCAATCCAATAGGCACCAAGTGACCCATCAGAAATTTGCCAGTGGCCCACTGAGGCAACTTGATGATCTGCATTGATCCATTGACATCTTCCAACATTTATCCAATGAAAATGGGGATGTCCTATTCTGTTGTTCCTGCTGTTGTTGTTATATTTATACAGTGGTACCTCGGGTTAAGTACTTAATTCGTTCCGGAGGTCCGTTCTTAACCTGAAACTGTTCTTAACCTGAAGCACCACTTTATCTAATGGGGCCTCCTGCTGCCACCATGCAGGCGGAGCACGATTTCTGTTCTCATCCTGAAGCAAAGTTCTTAACCTGAAGCACTATTTCTGGGTTAGCAAAGTCTGTAACCTGAAGCATATGTAACCTGAAGCGTATGTAACCTGAGGTACCACTGTACTCTACCCATCTGTCTGGCAATGTATGGATAAACAGATGATAGATTATAATTGCAAATAAACATATAGTGTATGAACTAGAGGGTATGGTGATTTTGTACCCTCCAACATTTCTCCAATGAAAATAGGGATGTCCTATTCAATTATTATTATTATTATTATTATTATTATTATTATTATTATACCCATCCCATCTGACTGGGTTGCCCCAGCCACTCTGGGCAGCTTCCAACAAATCTAAAAACATAATAAAGCATTAACAAAATTAAAAAACTTTCCTAAACAGGTCTGCCTTCAGATGTCTTCTAAACGTTGTATAGTTATCTCCTTGGGTCAGGGGTCACATAACTCCATATCCTCTAACATTTACCTGATAAAAATAGGGGTGTCCTAAGGAAAAGTGGGGCATTCTGGGGTCAAATCAGAAGCCGGGATGGCTTCTATAAATCTGGGACTGCCCCTGAAAAACAGGGGCATTTGGAGGCTCTGCACTGAACATCCATTGAGAACTTCCATTGAGGACATATTTTTTCTTCTAGGTTTGGGCCTAAAAAAAAAAATCAAAGAAAGAACATGTGCCTGGAGAATGAATGGCCAACCTCCCTCCAAGACAGCCAGAAATTTCTGGTCCTGTTTTCAGGAATAAACAACAACAACAACAACAACAACAGCAACAATAATAATAATAATAATTATATCTCACCCATCTGGCTGGATTTCCCAAGCTACTCTGGGCAGCTCCCTGCAGAATAGTAAAAACATGAGAAAACATGAAACATTAAAAACTTCCTACTATCAGACAGTTATTCTGAAGATCTGCTGGTCTCAAACAAAGAGTTCTGTGCTAGAAGAAGCTGATGAAGATCCTTTTGCACAGCACTTTGGACCTGTTATATATTTTCAGAGTGTGTGGGGAACATTTCAATCTGCCTGCACATTTTATTGGTTGCTTACTTAAAGGTTGCTAACTTTTCATACAAGATGCTTACACCCATTACTTATATTTCCCACACCTGTAAATCTTCATGGGCTAGAATACATATTTTATTCTATTTTAAATGGCATCCAGTTTCTGTCCTGCATTTAACAACATTCACACGCACCTTGAGAGTGTGTGAGAAGAAGCCAAAAGCTGTGATCAGGCCCATGTGTGAAAACACTCTGACAAGATGCAAGAGAGTGTCGGGCTGAGAATTCATAGACCTGGAATTCATTAGCAAAGTGAATACAGTATCTTGTGGCTTAAATAAGGATTGTACACATTACAGTGTTACTGTCCCCCTTTGGTGTTACAATGATCCTTTAATATTCATGCTTTGATGTTCTCACAAATGCAGGACTTCTGTTGGAGGAAAAGAACCTTTAGATCTCTAGATGCAACCCAAGCAGTTTTGCATACACTAGAGATGTCAGAAAAATCAGGCCCGGAAAATACATTTGGGGACTTGTAAAGACTGCCATAAAAAGAGATAAGCTTTACCAGCCCCCCAAATTCTTCTCAGGGAGGGAAACTGGGGTGAAAATTGGGAATTTGTCTCTGATTTTAATGTGAGCCAGATTTTAATATTATCTGACTTTGTTGGTATGTATGCCAGCAGTTGCCAACATGGCACCAAGGGCCCTCCCTGGTACTCACAAAGTCTCTGAGCACACGCATACACACTCCACATTGTCCCTTTGGTCATGAGATTGTGAAGGTGATCACAAGTGCCACAGGATATTCCACACTTGGACGGGGGGACGACGACAACTTAACCTTTTAGTGTGGCAGTTCCTACACTTGGATCTTTCTGTGCAGTGGTATTAGGCAAACACCTTTATGGTTTTGTTTTCAGCTCCTGCTAAAAATGTGTTTGTTCCAGCAAGCCTAGCCAGGCATATAATTCTGACACATAATTTTGGTAGATATAAGTGTTTTTAAATTGCTTGTTTTATTTTCCTTTTTTATTTAATTTAAAAAACCCTTGCTTTTGATGTTTGTATTTTACTGACATTAAAATAAATATTTTAAACTATCTTGTAAACCGCTTAAAAGTCTTTTGCTCTAATAAGCTTTATATAAATGGAAAGAAAGAAGGAAAGAAAGGAAGGAAGGAAGGAAGGAAGGAAGGAAGGAAGGAAGGAGCGAGCCAAGCTCCTGTGAGTGGGAGAAGCAGGCCTGCCTTTGTCCGCGTCAAATATTGGCATTTTCATTAGGAGGACGGTATCTAGACTTGCTGCATGGTGTATTGTCACCAAACCCCTCTTTCCCCAAATCCAGCCGGCAATGATGATCTTATTTCAGTTTTTGTCATGAGCTGACAGATGATCCCATTAGCCGCAACTCTTCTCCATGAAGTGCAGTCGTGGGGAGACAAATAGACCTTTATGAAACCTTCGCTATTAACACTATTTGTTTTGCCACCAGTTGACAACTTTAGGAAATTGCTCATAATTGGCTGCTGTTGTGAAAGCACAGGACTCTCTGCCATTATTATGCTATTGATTTTCAATAATTCCTTCCCTCCTCCCATCCCGTTCTCCCCACCTTCGCTCTTTCCTCTCTTAGATGCTTTTGTGTTTCTGCTATAAAGGCCCGCAAAGAGAGTCGTTGAGTAGGGTCTGTTGTACATCTGGAAGTTCCATGTGGAAAGAGGCCCATAAAATGCACATCAGGAACAGCTGAAGTAGATATTTTTCCCTCCTTGAAGTGTTACATTTTCACCCTGGAAGAGGAGAATAGAATTAGTGTGTAACTAAACAGGAGGGCAGCCTCCGTAAGATATTCATACTGGTCAAAGGCTGATTGTTAGATCACTACATTTAGAAAGAAAGAAAGAAAGAAAGAAAGAAAGAAAGAAAGAAAGAAAGAAAGAAAGGCTCCCTCCATTGGGTTGTTTTAAATATTCATTTGGTAACACAGAGATTTGTGTGCAATGGCTGATGAATCCAGTATTGTTGTTGATGTTGTCATCAGAAACTAGACAATGAAAATTGTCCTCACTTTCATAGAGATTCACCACCCACCCAATTTCCTTTTCAGTGTTCATTCCCCTTTCTTAACTGATCTACACTAACAACAAGAGTGTTGTTGTATATCATTACTTGGTACCTGCTTGCGTTCTTTACCTTCTTTTCCTACTCTCTCTGTTTCCCCCCTTTTTATTCAAAATGCATGCAATTATGCCTGTGGCCCAAACTTTACATCTCCTGCTATGTTTCCCCTCCTCCCTTTCTTTTTCTTTTCTTTCTTTCCAGATGAAAGGAATAATGATGCTTAGAAGAAATGTAAAGACAGTCTAGCTGGTGCTTCCCAACAGGTAGACGGTTTTCTTATAAAAAATAAAAAATGCTGACAAGCACTTAACGTTTCCATGCAGGGTAGCTGTCAGTGATGTAGAGAGATCATTTGCCATTCAATTAATACTCAGGTCTGAGATCAGAGGGAACGGGCGATGGCTTGGTGCTGCTTCTTTCTTCCACTTCATATTGTAAACCTGCCGTCGGTGTTGACTCACTTTCCTGGCCAACCTTTTTTTCAGGTTGGGGGGGAGGTCACAGGAGAACTGTTTGAATTCTCTCCTCATCCCTTTTTTTGCTCCCGAGATGTCAAGTGATTACAATGAAACACTGGAAAAAGTCAAGTTCAGAAGATTTACCCCTCCCAGGAGGTTTTTGCCCAGATCTGCTATAAAACTCCATCCAATCTTTGATCTTCCAACAACTTGTACTCTTCTCTGTTACTCGAAACCCAGCATTATTATTAAGCTTAAGTCAATGGCTTTAAACTTTTCAAATATTTACTCTCCTGCCTCCCAATGGGATGTTAACAATAAAAAGAATGAAGGGCTCCTACATTTGTTTTTACTTTACATAAACGAATTAGGTCCTTTCGACTAGTACCGTTTATACCCTCAGCAATGTAAACTAAAGGACTTAAAAGGCAGTCTGCACCCTTTTGTGCCAAATAAAAATCAAGAGATTTCAGGAAGGCCTCTACCTTCTCTCCCCTTCCTAAATGTGAATAAATGTCCTGGCCTTTCTTTTCATAAGGGAAACATGCAACATTAGCAGCCAAATTGTTTGCCTTTGCTTTTTTTTTTTTAGGGTTTAAAAAAAAAACTTCAAAGGGGTTTCACTTGATTATATGCCTTCCCCACCCCCATGTTTCATCCCTCATAACCATTGTTTAATGAATTTTTATTAGAAAAGCATGGCTGCACTTATGCGGGGGGGACCTTTCTTTGAAACCAGGAGAAGAGAGTGTTTTCCCTAGCATTAGCCTGTTAGTTTTTAATATCAGGTTTGCACTAAGGTTGACTCCTGGTGCATTTTGGAACCATAAGCCAACAAAGTGAAGCTAATAGGAGAGGAAATAATGGAGGAGAGGCAAGAGAGAGAGGAGGAGGAGAGAGAGAGAGAAAGAGAGTCCCTTTTGAAGTGCAGACAGGAAATAAGTACAACTTTCTATTTCTCTCTCCTCCACCCCACCCCAAGCACCATTTATTAAGTTTACTTCCCTCCCTCAAAGTTTGCATAGGAGGAAAAAACCAAGGTTAATATAGATTTGGGAGGAGAAAGAAAGACCCATTGAAACCGAAAAGAATCAAGAATTATAATACTGTAATGATTGAAATGTGGCTTGGGGTTGCTCTTTGACCCATCCTTGTCATGGGAAGCCCAGGTGACTCCAGTGGCTAGGAGCACCATGGTATACCAGCTGTGATCATTCTTTGCCACTCTGCCTCGGGCACTGGTAACCTCAAAATTAGACTACTGCAATGACTTTTATGTTGAACTGGTCTTCAGTCCGGATGTTTTGCAGGTAGTGCAAAATGAACAAGCATTATGTCATCCTTAAAAGAGCTGTACTGGCTACCAGTTAGTTACTGACTCAGGTTTAAAGTTCTGTTCTTAACCTTTAGCCCTAAACAACTTAGGACCAGGTTACATGCAACAGCAACTTCTCCCTTATTGCCCTATTTGATCAATAAAGTCCTCTTGGTTTTGCCTCTACTGAGGGAGGTTCTATCAGTGGGAGGTCCTTTACTGGAGGGCTGTCCTCCCTATGGAATCACCTCCAACCCATCCATCCCTTGAGCTCAGGTGAGCACCTATTACCACATATTGAAGCATGTGCATATGCTTCCAGGCTTTTGAAGGTGCTTCTTCTCCATTAGGTTGATAATTAACTCCAAATATAACTTGAACCCTGCTCTAAGTTTTCAGCAGGTGTGATGAGAAGGGCTCAGATGGGGTTCTACAGCTCATTGCCAAATGTCAACCACCTTACAGCTATCCAATCCCACTTCACTGCCACCCATTTCATCAAGCTTGCACGCTGCTAGACAATTTTCAGAGGACTTCTGCACCTGTAAGAACTCACTTGTTACAATAGAGCAGAAGAATATTTAAGGAGAAATCCAAAGAATGCTGTAGATTCGTACAGTTTTGTCTCATTTTTATAGAGTGCCCTAAATTGAAAATTGTGGTATTGGTTACTTGGATATACCTGAAGCCCTTGTGGTAACTGGAAGATTTTAAAAACATTGAACACATCTAGGCTTGAGCTAGATGTAGTTGCATGTAGCCATGTGGACAGATCTTCAGGAAGGTGTTGCATATAAAAATTTCCATTTACAATGCAAGTATAAATATGACATCAACCATGAAAACACCATGCAGCACCATGGGGTTATTTGGTCAGCCTTTCATTAGATGCTCATCCAGATTTGTTTCAAGTCCTGACAGAGTCACAGGTTGAAGAAGAGGCCTGTTGGATCAGACCAGAGGCCTACCAGGTCCTGAATCCTGTTCCCGACAGTAGCCAATGAGTTGCCTCTGGGATGCTCACCAGCAGAACATAAGAGTTTCCACGTGCAGAATCTGCTTCTGCATGGATGTCTCTCTTTCTTAATTGGGCCATCAAGGGAAATATTTCACTTTTGTTATTTAAAAGATCAAGGGGGGGGAGGCAACCCAACTGAGAAAAGCAATGTGGCTTCATTCCCTGAGGAATGAAAACACTTCAGAAAAGGGCAAGGGGGAAAAACACCTAAATGCATGAAAGCTCATAAAAAATGAGATGATGTGAAAACGTTTTAAATCAAAGCAGCAGGTAAAGCTGGAAATAAGGTTATCCTCACTAAGGATCTCGATGTTCCACATTCATAGTAATGCTTCATTTCCTGCAGACTATGAGTAAATCAAAGCCTACTTTGGGCCCCCATATCTGTCTAAGATCTCATCTCCAAGAATTTATTATTTTGGCATTTCCCACATCAGCATTACCTCTGGTCCAAATTTGGGTAATGGAGTATAACAACATATTAACCAGTAATAAGCGTGAAATTTTTATCCCATTTAAAATGGATACTTAAGTGCAAAGGAAAACAAACACATCAGAAGTGTGAACGTTTCCACGGTGATTGGCGACCCAGGATTGAGAAAACAAAAGGACTTCGGTCAAAAGTGGAAAATGAAAAGAAAAGAAAAGTCTAGCTAATTGGTGGCACTTTTTGCTGTGAAAGAATGTGAGAGGAAAACTCCAAAGCAAGTTCGGAAAAGCGAAACAGATGTGTGCAATGTCTGGCTGGGCTATTGTTTTAGCTATGTAATCTCAAATCACTGATTTGATTTCACTTTAACAAGGGATTACTTTAGCAGGCAGTTTGGATTAACAGCAACACATATAAATAAACAGGCTACTCCTGAATTTTAAATACAACACTAACAAAAGGCCGGGCAAAAAGTACTTGGGGGGAGGGCGATTTTAGACATCCAGATTACAAACCCATTCCACAGAACACTGTCAAGTTATGTTTAAAATCACAGACCCTCCACAAGCCCAGATTTACAGAAGCCGTCATGGTTTCTGATTTGATTCTGGAATGTCCTGCTTTTCCTTAGGACATCCCTGTTTATGTTGGAGAAATGTTGGAGGGTATGGAGTTATGTGACCCCCGAACCAAGGAGATAAGTAACTATGCAAGCCAAGCCATGTTCCCTCTCCTCAAGCTGCACCTTTCACCAGCCCTTCCCTTGATTATCTTTGCCTAGCTAGATTGTGTCCTGGACCTGTGATGATGCTTCTTGCTCACATGGATGGAGAGATGCATGGTGTGTGTCTGTGTACATGCAGAAATCTTTGAATTCTATATGGCCGAAATATATCCTACTGAAGAAAGGTAAGAGTCACAGCTTTTTTTTTTTTAATAATATTTATTAAAGTTTCAAAAATTACAGAAAGAAAAAGTAAAAATACCACATTAAACAAAAACAAAACAACACATTGCAATATAAAAAAAGAAGAAAAACAGAGAAATAAAACCCATTAAACGAAAACAAAAACACAAAGAACAATACATCAGATCTCCTCATTACTAATTATTTCCTTGACCTCCTCACACCTCCCTTTTTTGTATTCTAGGTCAATTATCCATTTCAGCAAATCCTTTCCCTCTTTTAAAATTTTTGTCCTGTAAATTGTCTTAATATAATGCAACTTTACTTTTCCTCCTTTCACCAATTAACAGTCAGTTATTCCCAAATCCTTTATATCATTCCTGCTAAAATCATATAATATTATTCCAACATCCTTCTAACAGATATTAATTTTATAATGTTTCTATAAATAGTCTTTAAATTTCCTCCAATCTTCCTCCACCGACTCTTCTCCCTGGTCTCGGATTCTGCCAGTCATTTCTGCCAGTTCCATATAGTCCATCACCTTCATCTGCCATTCTTCCCGGGTGGGTAAATCTTGTGTCTTCCAATACTTTGCAATAAGTATTCTTGCTGCTGTTGTAGCATACATAAAGAAAGTTCTGTCCTTCTTTGGCACCAATTGGCCGACCATGCCCAGGAGAAAGGCCTCTGGTTTCTTCAGGTAATAGTGACAGCTTTGGGTCCACCCACTTTTGCCTCTGGCCCTGCCCCCTGCTGACATACAGCTGCCAGAAGGTTGCCCACCATGGAATCTGGTCCTCGGAAAGACTGAAAGAAGTTCCCCACTGTTGCTTTAAAAAGCCTCGGTGCACTATTCAGACAACAGTTCCTGCCTTCATCTACCATCCCGTTGTCACCAGATGCTGGTTGCAACACAACAGGGCCTATTCTGCCTACCTGTAAATCAATCAATCAATCAATCTTTATTACGGTCCAGAGACCCAACAAATCGTTACAAAGCAATGCACAATTCAGACAGCCTACCTCCAGGTTAAACAAGCATTTTGTTCAGACCTAAAGATAGGGATCATTGGTTCTTGCAACCACCGATAAAAACTTTGCCACTGCTAATGTTCTAGCATTTGTCCAGTCTTCCAATAGGAACCTGACTTAGCGAGCCTCTCATTTTCCCAGGAAAAGTACCAGCAAGGGTAATACCTGTATATTTAATGGTACCAAGGCACCAGGAGCAGCTGCAGGACCTTTCCTTCCCAGATCCCATTGCTTGCTTTCAATCTGCTTCTATGTACTATGAGGCAACAATAATGTCCCACTTGTTTTAGCAGATGGAGAAGAAAATATGTAAAGTGACCTAGAAAGGAAGGAAGAGAGCAGGAGGCACAGCACTGGATGGTAACATTAAATGGTGGAGGCTGGTCCATTAGGGCCACCATGCCACCATCTCAGTCTGCCCTCAGTGGGACAAAATATATAAGAGACGTCCCCTGTGGTCTTCAGTTACACGCTTCTCTTAAAATCAGAGACAAAGTCACATTAATCACAGATCAACTGGATTAAAACACCACAATCCTAAACACATTTACTAGGGAGTAAATTCCATATGGTGTTGCTGTATCTTAACACAAAAATAGAAAGTCCATCTAACCACATTTGGCAAGGTTTTCTTCTTTTTTCACATCCCGTTCTTTTGCTGGCAAGAAGAGGGACAGAGTGGATCATTGATGAAGCAGGACGCTGCCTGCGCCACAGTGGTGACAGAACCTTGAATGCACCTGGGTTTCATTTCAGTTCTCTCAGATGTATTGTATAAAGCTAAGTGTTTTTCCCCTATGCCACCTCATTTATTTGTCAGTGAGCTGAGTATTCCAAATCATGCTGCAAACCACAGAAACTACTAAAGGCAACTTCTTCTTTTTTGCTGATTTCTCCAAACTCAGAATCATATAAGACAATCTACATAGGGAATGCCTAATTGCCCTTACTTGACGTGTTTGCATAAGTGACACAAATTATCTGGTCTGGAGAATAGGGTTGCAATAAATCTGATATGCCACTTCAATCAAAGGACTGTGATTTAAGATGGGCAGGCTAGATCAGAGGCATTAGGCAAATAGGGAAATATATACCAAGTCAGATCATTGGCCCATTTAGTTCACTGACCATCAGTGGCTCCTCAGGATTCAGGTAGGGGATATTCTGAGACCAACCTGAGGATTGGATCTGGGACCTTCTACATGCAAGGCAGATACTTGACCACTGAGCTATGGCCCTTCCATGGAAAATATATGTTTAGCTCCTAAATTAATGTTCTTCGTTAATGCTAATTCCAGTGGTTGGAGTTCAGTTTGGTGTGTCAAATGACAGCGCTGAAAACGACTGGTTCACATTTCACTGAAAAAACTGGATTACTGATACAGTACTGGGAATACAAATTTATCTACTGAATCACAACCAGAACATTTGGATTTATGGTACGTAGGACCCAGTTTTCCCAGTGAAATCCAAGCATGGATTTCCCGCAAAAGCTGGAAGACAGCCACTCACTCTGTGTGAACATGGGTCTTCCTTTTTCATAGCCAGCGATAGGAAATCCATAAACTCAAGCTGTTTATTACAGCGACCAATATTCTTCTCTTCATTGGGAGTGTAATCATTGGCTTCATTTATGCAGGGTTGATTAGCTAACTCATTGACTATCCATTTCTTCATGTCACATTTTTCTTCAGTTCTACAATGAATAAGCATCACTTGGTATAGACAATCCAGGAATTAACAGAAAACTCAAACAGAAGCATTATCATTAGGTTGAGTTGTGGACAAGGCAATCGCTGACAAAAAATAATAACCTATGGTACAGTAGTTTTTTATTCTCTTTTAATCCCCTTTTATGTATTTTGTAATCCATATACAAAAGAAATAGATCAACTGTGATTCCCTCTTTTAAAAACTCAGCATTAAAAGCAGCATCATGAAGAGATAATAAATGCAAATGACGCAACATAAAAGGCAATGCCAGTTGAAATAAACTATAATTTTCTTCTACGGCAACATAATTAAAAATGTCCTTAGCAACGATATAAAAAGAACTTTCAGTGCAAGGATGGGGAACCTATGGCCTGGCAGATGTTTTCGGACTACAACTCCTATCATCCCTGACAACTAATCATGCTGGCTGGGGCTGGTGGGAGTTGGAGTCCAACAACATCCAAAGGGCCTCTGTTTCCCTATCCCTGGAAGCATTTATAGGTTGGGGAGGGGGTCAATAATGGTTACAAATAGTTAGTAAAGCTCCATAAAGCAGCTTAAACTTTATTAATAGGCATACTCCTACTGTGACTTGAGATGCAGGAATTTCTGCTGGGTGTTTTTATGAACTCACTTCAAGCCTAGGTTTCTCCCTGTCAAATCAGTTTTCTATGTACAAAGAGTTTTTAATATATTCAGACATGTGATTCCCCACCTCCAATCTATAATGGTGCACCCTAATAAATGCCATGTCACACTGCTGTTCCAGTCATGTGCTTGGAACAGAATCTCATGAATCACCCCCATGTCTGAAATCCCTAATTATTCTCATGTAGGTCTGAATCAGTGTAACTATATAGTCAATAGAACTAATGGTTTTCAATACCAAACAGAAGACTCAACACCTCTGCTGTTGGAAAATGAAAGCTGTAAGGTAATTTGTCTCATCTCAATGGCTGCCCCACCCCACCCCACTTTTCACTGCCGCTAAAAAACCAATATTATAATATTTGCATTACAATCATTCCAACAACAATTTAGAGTGTGTGGAGTTTTCTAATAATTTTTAATTAAATACAATGGATTGGGAAGCCTGTAGCAATGCAGCTTAATTTGGTCATCTATCAGCACTTCGCAACATTACCTTGACCAGCAGTCTGAAATATGAACAAACTGGACCTTTGACAAGGTTGAGTCCCAAGAGAGGAGAAAAGCCAAATGAGGATGAGGTAGAGAGAATGGACAGTAAAAAGGATCTGAAGAATTGAAATTACTGTCTGTTAACACTGGTAAATAAGAAAAATGGATACCAGTCCACACAGTTTTATTATCTTTAGACTGTGAGGAAACTGACTGATTTTTCTTGAGAATTTGTGTGCTTGTGGAGTTAGGTAAAGTTATAGCCTGATGAAGAATACTGGGATAAGACTTAGTTAAATATTGGCATTCCTTTAAACACACATATTCACCTGTAATCTGTCATTCAAGCTAATGCAATGCTATTCAGGTTTATATAAAACAATAGGGTCCAAACTTAGAAGCTCAAAGTGCATTACACCAGAACAGTCTCAAAATGTGTTTTGTGTTTTCATCTTGTATTTTTAAGCTGTGAACTGCCATGAGATCTACGGATGAAGAGAGATATAAAAAATTATTTTATTTTTATTTTTATATAAGTACTTTAGAATAGATTAGCTAACATTCTTCCCGGATTTATTTCAATCGGATGAAATTTTAGTTCCATTTGAAAGGTATTAGTTTGTTCTCTCTGTTCTGTAAAAGCTGCTTCTGATCCTACAATGTATTGTCAGTGCAAAAGACAGAATATAAAATGCATGTACACTGTTTATATTGGAACCAGCACATGCACTTTTAAATCACTGCATTTCATGGCAAAATACTCAAGAATGATCAGAAAAAGACCAGACTCAATAATATTTGTGTTTCTGAGAAAACAGCAGTTTGAACATGTGTGTGCCATTCATGATGTAGACACGCATGTTTTGAACTTGGATATCTATTACAGTGCAGTGAAAGTATTATTAAAAGCAGCCCTAACTCTTAACTAGTCAATTTAATGATAAAGTGTTCTAAAATCGTCAAGTCAATGACCTACTTTGCATCTCACCTGAAGGAACTTTTCACAATTGGATCTCCTTTGCTATCCCTGACTGATTTAAACCTTTCCAGCTCTGTGTCTTCGGTTTATGAAGTTTTAATGAAAATATATGTTGGAATACCTGCTACATGATGAGCTGCTGTTCATACGTTGTTTTGGAATGGAAGATTATTTTTTGAGCCTCAAGAGGGGATTTGGGCCACACTTTTGTTGCTCTACAGCTCAGGACTTGCACTTTAATGTGTTTCTATCACTGAGATTAAGTTTGGTCCTGCCAATATAATAAAGTGTGTTCACTGTGGAATTTGCTAACGCCAGTCTTGTGTCAGGACTGGCTCAAGACATTTCACTGCCTGAGGTGGAACAGAAAATGACAACAGCAAAATCCCACCCCCAGCTAAGATGCACAGTACCCAAGGCTCTTGAGTTATTTTGGTGCCTCAGACAGAAAATACCACAAGCACCTCTCCTTGAGAGTAAATAATAAGTTGAATAATTAGAGATTATTCAGAAAGGGGTTGAAAATAAAACTGCTAATATTACAATGCTATCATACAAATCGATGGTGCCACGTCACTCAGAATACTGTGTACAGTTCTGCTTGCCTTACCCCAAAAAGAATATTGTGGCACAGGAAAAGGTTTCAAAAAAGAGGACAAAATGTTCTAAGGGTTGGAGCAACTTCCCCATGAGGCACAGTCACAACATTTGTGGCTTTTACTTACCAGAAATGTGAGTAAAGGTGTATAAAATGGTGCATGCTGTGGTGAAAGTGGATAGGGAGATATTTTTCCCCCCAGCTCTCTCATAATATGAGAACTTGGGGTTATCCAATGAAACTGAATGATGGGGAATTCGGGGCACTTTGAGAACATGGTATTTGATTTGGCGGGCCTTTGGCCTGATGCAACAGGATTCTTCCTATGAATCCTTCCTGCCAGTGATGCTGCTCCCTGCAGTGGTGTAGCAGAGGTTGCCGGGGTCCGGGGCCACGTGGAGAGGTAGGTGGCAGGGGTGAAATGGATGGAGTACACATGCGCATTCAGCTGCCTAACGGTCTCCATGTCACCCCAGGAGATCGCAGCCATAGAAATAAGAAAAGACGAGTTGCTCCAATGTCTGGAGAGGTCACTTCCTGGTTTGCATGGAGAAGCAGTTTTCAAGGGAGCCCAGTGACAGAAGCACACAGCTGTATTAAGGCAGAACCAGGTGTTTAGATTTTTGTGCCCCTGACAAGTCTGTGCCCAGGGCAACACATTACACTAGTGGCTCCCTGTTCACTTGTCCTCTCTATTTGGGCTCAGTCTGCGCCACAACCTTGAGAGAGAGCACAAGGTAACTAAGTGAAGGGTGCTTGTTCTATTTCCTAACTCTTTTTAGTGCTTGCAAGTTCAGAAAGGGGTGGTGAATAGGCAGTGAGAGCAAGAAGAAAGAGAAGCAAGGCCAGAACCTGTTTTAGAAATGCATATTCAAAGAGGGAAGACGGGGATTCAGGTCTTGCTCTGTGGAAGACTAAGGAGGTTAATGGGTTTGGTTTAGTGTCCAGTCCTAAGACTCCCTACGGTGTAATTCAAAAGGCTCGTGAAAATGCTACATTAAAATGAGAGCAGTTACAGCTGGGAGGGTAAACTTCTTATGACTCATTGCAGTCCACTCACTTCGTCACTTCTATATAGGTCTGAAATCCTCTGAGGAGTGATACAAATGAGTTTGCATTTTGATCTTTGATATTATTATGAAAATGACGTACAGCCAGACAACTTCCAATTAACCAAATGTTTTGAAATGAGATATTTTTGAAAAGCTGTTATATAGGTAGGAGGGTAGATTTTGAGGAGATTTAAAATGCTATGTATGTATAAGCAAAAGATGTGAATATTACACATGCACACATACATTCAGAGAGGGGGGGTTACTACTTATATTATGCATATATTTGATGGCATAAATTATTAGGCTGTGAATAAGACAGTGTTTTTATATAAAACATACCAATTTGGTAGGAAAGAATGCTGCATTAGCATAAAACATTGCACCAACCTTTTCCAGAGGATGGGGAAGACAAAAAAAACGACGAAAGAAAGAAAGAACTTTGCATGCTGATAGTGCCACAGAAGCCTCAATTATTCCATTTTTTTGATTATATACATATGTCAATCTTAGAGGAAAACTGAGCCCTAAGGCAAAATTCTCTTCTCAGATTCACACATCAATGGGAGATTCCACATGCAATTCCACAGTCCGTTGGAGCTGAGGGATAGGCTGTAGATCTGAGTGTAGAATTTTATCTGTTTACCATTTTAAACACTGTGTTTAAAGTATATTTATAACCTTACCTCAAAAAGAAAAGATAATAATCTCTGGATGAGACATTCCGAGGGGCGCCACAAGCTTAACATGTGTGGGCTTCCTCTTCTTCCCCTGAGCCTACATATTTGGCTAGCAATAGATTTTTCCAGTCTATTAGCTGTGCCTGGCTCAAATGGAATAATCGGTTAATTGATTAAATGGATTAATATGATTAATTTAGTCATCAATTACAGTTGAGCACTTGCAAGCATAGAAAACCTGGAGTCGAATCCTAGGAGCCTAGGAAGCGGCCTTACATGCTTGGCCATTTAGCCCATTGTTTCTCTCCAGCACAGGGACGCGGGTGGCGCTGTGGGTAAAAGCCTCAGTGCCTAGGACTTGCCGATCGAAAGGTCGGCGGTTCGAATCCCCGTGGCGGGGTGGCTCCCGTCGCTCGGTCCCAGCGCCTGCCAACCTAGCAGTTCGAAAGCACCTCTGGGTGCAAGTAGATAAATAGGGACCGCTTACCAGTGGGAAGGTAAACGGCGTTGCGTGTGCTGCGCTGGCTCGCCAGATGCAGCTTGTCACGCTGGCCACGTGACCCGGAAGTGTTTGCGGACAGCGCTGGCTCCCAGCCTATAGAGTGAGATGAGCGCACAACCCTAGAGTCTGTCAAGACTGGCCCGAACGGGCAGGGGTACCTTTACCTTTACCTTTTACCTTCTCTCCAGCAGAGAGAAAGGTCTTTCACATCAGCTGCTACCTGACCCTTTTAAGTAAGGGGCGGCAAACTTTCTTCAACCTTATTATTATTATTATTATTATTATTATTATTATTATTTCAATTTATATACCACCCTTCATGAAAAGATCTCAGGGCTGTGTACAGCACTAGAAACACATTACCAGTAAGGTACTGATGTTCTTCAAACAAAACTCAAATCCACCTGGGACGAGTTATGGATTGTTTCTGATAATTCTTGGGCCGTGTCTTGTGGGTGAAAACCCAGAAAACACAACACAAACCAAAGGAAAGAGAACCAGCCAAATATATATATACATCCTTGACGCCACTCTATACCAAAATATGTAATCTCAACGTCTACGTTTCCTTGTTTTTGCAAAAGTATTTCATATGTGAAAGTATGACCTCTTGCGAATTTTCAATTACCTTTTCTGTTTTGACGGACTAGAAATATTTACATTAATTGTTCCATGCTTCTTGGACGCGGCTTAACAGCTTCCAATAGCCTCGTTAGACCATTTCTACATAGCAGCTTGTTGTTTTTTTCCTCCAGACACTGAGCCCCTCTCTTGATTTGAGCTTTAGCACTGGCTTTGGAAAGATGCTGGAGATCAAACGCTTGGCTTACCGCCGCCGCCGCCGCATCAACCATTCATATCAGTGCATAAATGTTACATTGCATAATTCTCTACGAGTTAATTTCGCCCACATTCGGACTCCTACAACTGCCATTTGGATCCCTTTAGTCCCACTTAAGCCCCACTAAATATGCTTAAGTGATTCACAGGCGTCAGGTGGACCCTCTGGACTGGTGTTCGTTTTCTCCTAAAAGCCTAGAGTGGCAATGATATCACCTCTTTATGCTTTGCCGTTTCAATTAGTGTTCAAAGGCTGTCGTTTCACTCATGCCATTTGCTCTGTTTCAACACCTTGCTGCATTAAGGCTTCCATATTCATTAGTCAGTATCAAGTTCATTAGTACACATCTTAGGTTCTCCATAACCTAAACAAACCTGGGAGCCTCTTGATCATGTTTCATACTCTGGTTTTAGAAACAAATCATTGCCCCTCACGCAGAAGGGGAAGAAAAATCACAACACGAGGCAGATAGAATCTGAATGTGGAAGGACAGCCAGGGACATCTGCTCATGTTATATATAGAAAAAGAAACTTTAAATGATAGGAATAAAGCATTCCTAAATAAAGCAGTTGCTCTTAGTGTTAACATGATCCCCGCCCCCCCGACTAGTTATCTCCCAACAAAAATGTTTAGGATTTTTGTAAGCATTTATTTAAATTATCGTCCATTCCACCTGTTTCCCATTTCCTATTCTGAATGTTTACTTGGAAGTCTTTTAGGGTTTTTTGACAACAGACTGAATGGATTTCAGACCGCAAAAGAGAGACAGACTGTGGGCCCTTTCAGACTGTCGCTATTTTCGAGTAGGATTCAATCACATTCCTGAAAATTCAGGTTCTGCAGTTAAAGCAGTCTGAAGCTCTCGCTCGAGAAACCTGCTTACCCTTCCAGCAAAGACTGGACTTTTTGTGATAAGGAATGTGATGGGAGAATATCTCCTAAGATCCCTGCAATTAAAAAAAAAAAATCAGAATGAATGCTCATTTAAATAGCCAATGTCATCCTTGTAATCAAATCAAGTTGAATGCCCAATAAACAGGTCATCTGGAAGCAACTGGACATGAAATGGGGAGAGAGCATCACTCCCCCCCCCCCAGCCTTTCTTTCTTTTAAACCACTTTGGAAATAAGACTTTGTTATCACTCAGAACAAACTTAGTCATGGTGTTGTTGGATGGGAATACTCACGTTCTCTAAGTACTGGTGCTAATCTAAGAGATAAGCAGATTCTCATATGAGATTTAGCCTTGTGCTGTTCTTCACTGGCAAAAAGGCAAATGGTGTTTGAAAAAGGATTTGCGAAATTTGTAGTATGCATAAATCAATAATTGAAGAATTTATCCTTTTCCAACCAAGTGGCTGCTTGTGTTTGTTATTTAAAATACAATGCAGATGGGTTGCCATAGTTACAGTGAGTTTCTGAAATAAACTTTATTTCTCTGTCAACCCTTTACCTGTATACAAATAACCAAAGAGCACTCATCCTTTCAACCCCTGACAGTGTTAACAGAATGAAGGCATTGGGTTTCGTAGTAATCTTAGATCACGTGAGGCCACTAGATATGATTGTGAATGTGTAAGCAATGTATCGCCTGGCATTAAATGTCTCTGGGATAATCACTGCTTCCAAATGATCATAATGAGTCATTAGTGACTGGTGATATTCATCATTTCTTCTAAAGCAGTAGAGGTGTGGCATGGACTATTGGCCTTCACAGTCCCCATTAAATTTCCTCATGGAGTTACTCATCCTCTTGAGAGAGTTGGGAAAGTCAACTTGATTGGCCGGTGGCTGCCCCTGAAGTGCATTTTTGTGTTTTTTATATTGTAAACAGTCCTGTGATCCTTGGTTGAACAACGGTATTAAAAATTAATAAATTAATTAATAAGGCATTGAGTCCCATTGGTCTCAATGAGAGACACACAGGTCAACCTGTGGTCCTGCAAGTGGTGTTGGACTCCAGCCTCCATCATCCCCAGCCACCATGGCCCATGGTCATGGATTATGGGGGCTGTAGTCCATTAATATCTGGAGTAACACAGGTTGCCCACACCTCCCTTTATTGCAAAGGAAGTCCTGCACAAAACCCCTTTAAAGGGATGCAGCATATGCAGTAAAATTGCTTGTCATGTTGTGCCCCACTACCTCATTTTTCATAGCAGAAGTTATTAATGCAAATTACTACTACAGTGGTACCTCAGGTTACATATGCTTCAGGTTACAGACTCCACTAACCCAGAAATAGTGCTTCAGGTTAAGAACTTTGCTTCAAGATGAGAACAGAAATCGTGCTTCAGCGGCGCAGCGGCAGCAGGAGGCCCCATTAGCTAAAGTGGTGCTTCAGGTTAAGAACAGTTTCAGGTTAAGAACGGACCTCCGGAACAAATTAAGTACTTAACCCGAGGTACCACTGTACATGGCTGGGCCATGCCAGCCTTTGTAAGAGGTGTCACCAAAGTCAGGGATCTTGATGGCTTCACTGTGTATAGCTTTCATCACATGCTGAAGCCACACCTCTTTAAATTGACACCTGATATATAGATAAAGGCCCATCCTATTCTTCTGATTGATTTAACTGATTTCAAACTTGTATGATTATATTGATGAAACCTACCTTGGGACCTTATGGTGAAGGGTGTGTAACAAATCCAATTAACAACAGCAGACAGACAAATAGATGTTACAGAGCAGATCAAGCCTTGTCTCAGACTGCAGTGGTGAGGATTTGAAGGGGAAATGTGAAGGGAGAGGACTGGACCTTTCTCCACTCACTCATCCCAAGGCGCTGTACCTCCATTCATCTACCCAATTGAACACAGAATCCTGCCATTTGAGAAGAAGAAGAAGAAGAAGAAGAAGAAGAAGAAGAAGAAGAAGAAGAAGAAGAAGAGGAGGAGGAGGAAGAAGACTTTTATTATTTATACCCAGCCCATCTGGCTGAGTTTCCCCAGCCACTCTGGGCAACTCCCAACAGATTATTAAAAACAAGATAAAACATCAAACATTAAAAACTTCCCTAAACAGGGCTGCCTTCAGATGTTTTCAAAAAGTCAGGTTAGTTGTTTATTCCCTTGACATCTGATGGGAGGGTGTTCCACAGGGTGGGCGCCACTATCAAGAAGGCCCTCTGCCTGGTACCCTGTAACCTCACTTCTGGCAATGAGGGAACCACAAGAAGGCCCTTGGAGCTGGGCCTCTGTGTCAGGGCTGGACGATGGGGGTGGAGACACTCCTTCAGGTATACTGGGTCAAAGCCATGTATACATGGGCCAGAGCCAATGTAGGTCTTTCAGGACCAGTGTTATATTATCTTGGCGGCCACTCCCAGTCACCATGGGAAAATGGTAACAGGGGAAGCTTTGTTTGGGTGCTTTGGTTTTTATACTTATAAGCTGCTTAAATGCCTGTTTTGGCATTAAGAGATATAGAAATGTTGTTGTTCTTGTTGCTTTTAAAGAAGCAGTCTTCGATAGGAATCAGAAATTCATTCCCACCTGCCCACCTCTTCTCCCCTTGCCATCACACACACATTGCTCATTTTCTATTGTTCAGAAGCAACCTGTGTTCTTTAAAAAGAAACTTGTCAAAGTTGTTTGGCCTTAACTGTGGTGGTCTATTATTATAGCTCCTGTATGAATGGCAAGCAAATCAAAGAGAGAAATTTTTCAAGAAAGAAAACAATGCCGCTTTTCCCCACTGACAGCATATAAGAACTCTATTCTGTTATCGTGTTTATTTGTACTTAATTGAATTCAAAAAAATAAATAAATCTACAAAGAAAAACTAGAGACACTTCCCCAAATTGCTCATGGCAGTGGGTCAGCCCATACGTTTTTGGAATGGGAAATAAATTCTCAGCTAGAGCAGAAACCATGCATAGACGAAATCACAGGGATAAAAAGCCTCAAAACAGAACAGCTTCAGGAAACAAAATGGGGAAAGTGACATTTGACAATGCATGCTTAATTCAAAGAGCAGCAGAGAAGTGAAGCTGTTTTTCAGATAAAAACTTTCTTACACAACAAAGCCTAAACAGCATTTTGCTTTTGCTTTACCCATTAAAATCAATGGAATTAGTTTTCCATACATTAAATGAAGATTAATAGAAAATTGCTAGATTTTATTAATCAAACTTATATGAATCATTTGTTTGTGTGGTTGTTCATTTAGACTGCAGTCCTATACAGTTTTTCACCCATACTTTCAGTTTGAATCATTGATAAATACTTGTTCTTAACTGGATTGTATATTGAATTATTTGTAGCTGAAGTCATGCTTTTTATTCATCATCCATTAAAGACCATGTTTACCAAGGGCACAATCCATTTCTGGTACCCATATTCTGTTTTCCTTCACCTTCACAGTAAACAGAAGTCTTGGGGGAATTAAACTGGAGAAGCAACATGGGGAAATGGCTTAAACCCTTGCCCTCACCCCAAGCACCATGCCTGATCCATATTGGGTTACTGAGGAACTTCTCTTAAAGAAATAAAAAGGAAGACATCAGGAGTTTTGATCAATAATCTTCTTTGTCATGGCTGCATTAAGCCATGGGATTTATTGCATTAGTTTTATGGGTTATAATGCTGGTACTTCTATCCCAATTTCCAGCCTTCCTTTTACATTCTAGTACTTGTTGTATAATGAGACCATGGCTATTTGATCCATATCCCACCATGTTGTACTAAATTTCATTCACACCATGGGCATGGCATGACACAACAGCAAACATCATTGGCTATGTTGGTAAAGGTAAAGGTAAAGGTACCCCTGCCCGTACGGGCCAGTCTTGACAGACTCTGGGGTTGTGCGCCCATCTCACTTAAGAGGCCAGGGGCCAGCGCTGTCCGGAGACACTTCCGGGTCACGTGGCCAGCGTGACATCGCTGCTCTGGCAAGCCAGAGCCGCACACGGAAACGCCGTTTACCTTCCCGCTGGTAAGCGGTCCCTATTTATCTACTTGCACCCGGAGGTGCTTTCGAACTGCTAGGTTGGCAGGCGCTGGGACCGAGCAGCGGGAGCGCACCCCGCCGCAGGGATTCGAACCGCCGACCTTTCGATCGGCAAGCCCTAGGCGCTGAGGCTTTAACCCACAGCGCCACCTGCGTCCCGGCTATGTTGGTACTCCCCAACTTTTTCCAGACATGTTTCCCCACTAAACTTGTGGAAGCACTAAACTTCCACTAGATTTCCAGAAGTCAATTTTATCTTGAGTAAAGGTAAAGGGACCCCTGACCATTAGGTCCAGTCATGACCGACTCTGGGGTTGCGGCGCTCATCTCGCTTTATTGGCCGAGGGAGCCGGCATACAGCTTCCGGGTCATGTGGCCAGCATGACTAAGCCGCTTCTGGCAAACCAGAGCAGTGCACAGAAACACCGTTTACCTTCCCACTGAAGCAGTACCTATTTATTGACTTGCACTTTGACGTGCTTTCGAACTGCTAGGTTGGCAGGAGCAGGGACCGAGCAACAGGAGCTCACCCTGTCGCAGGGATTCGAACCGCCGACCTACTGATCAGCAAGTCCTAGGCTCTGTGGTTTAAACCACAGCACCACCCGCATCCCATCTTGAGTAAAAGATCACATAAAATGCAAGAATTAACAGGTAATGAAAAATCTCACCAAAGTCCATATAAAACCATGGAGATATGGATTGAAGACTTTCCTCCTTAGGGGAGGTTATCTGGGAGTAAGTTATCTGGGAGTTATCTGGGAGTAAGTCTCATCAAACTTGGAAGGACTTCCTTCTGAGTAGACCTGCATGGGATTGCACTGCTTGTCAAGTCATTTGCACTGAAAGTAGTGACATGTCCAAATTATTATTTTTTTTTAAAGCATCATGGATACTTTATCTGAGATTCCTGCATTGTAGGGGATTGGACTAGATGGCCCTTGAGATCGCTTCCAACTCTACAATTCTATGATTCTTTGAAAAAAAATTGGAGTCCAATGGATTTCAGTGGGACTTAAATGTAGTTAATATTCTCTGAGCTATATCCATTGCAACAGACTGGAAGCATTAATCAGTTCATCAGCATTTATTTATTAACTCGGGATTTCAAATGCGGACCTTTACTCGGCTCTCTCTCTCTCAAGCCAAAGAGTGCGTATTGCTGATGGCATGATTGTAAGCTGCTTTTGTGCTTCACTTAATTCAGGAGGTGTGTTTGAGATTCTTCGCATGAGGAATTATTCATAAATGTTATTGAGTCAAAAGAAAGGGTTCTCGTTACATTTCCCAGGGTCGGGAAACCACCTGCTTTCAAATACTGTAAAAGAGTGGTAGGGAAACCGTGGCCTTCAAGATGTTGTTGGAGTCCATCAGCCTCTGCCAGCAGGCCTAATGGTCTGGTATGAAGGGAGTTGTAGTCCAATAACAACAGGAGGGCCATATTGTGTCCCAACCCTGCTGTAAATGCTAATCAAATTATTAATTAGTTATTAAGACAGGGAGAACTGGAGCTCTTTGGTATAAACTTTGCATGCAAAAGGTTCCAGATTCAATTCCTTGTCTCTCCAGGTAGACCAGGAAAGACTGCCTGGAATAATGCTTGAGACCCACTGCTAGTCAGCGTTGGCAATCTCAAATGGGTCAGGTTTTTAACTCTGTATAAGGCAGCTTCCTTTGATTCCAAGCCCATTCTCTGATTAAAAGCACCCTCAATAACTGTAGGGAAACTACAGTTTTCAAGACGTTGGACTACAATTCCCATCATCTCTTATACTGGCCATGTTGGCTGGGTCTAATGGAAGTTGGAGTCAAAAGAACATCCGGCAGGCCACAGTTTCTCCATCCCTGACGTTTTCATCAGTTTGAAATCTGTGTTGTTAACCTCTGGAGTTTTCAGAAGAACAACAGAGAGCAAAGGGATACATTTTGACCAGGTTAGATGCGATTGCTGAGGCAGGCGAGTTCGTACAATGCTTTTGATTTGACACACATTTTAAAACTAAATACGGTTCTTTTGAAAGGAGAGCTAAAGGGTCATATAGGGAGAGTAAACTCTCTCTCCCACTCCCAGAAAGGGTGTTAAAGTTTGGGGAAGATTGCAGTCAAATCCAACAATGCATATTCTTGCTAGTTAGTAAATTTAGGGGCTAATCACCACAGAGTTGTATTGCTGATAGGCAGAGACTCAGGCCATAGAAATGTAATGGGTATAGAGGGCTCTGTGTGATGTCATTTCCCCTCCTCTCCTGAGTGGGAGGAATCAAATAAGTATATCCTGCTCCTACCCGCCCCCTTTCTTCCTATGACCAGCAATGGGGGCAGACATGCCCTCCACTGCTCCTGCCCAGGCATATATAGTTATCTGCATAGTTTTTACTGGTGCTGTAGCTGAGAACCAAATGCAAAGACTATGAGTAAGTAAATCATATTTTAAACTTACTTTTCAGTCTGTTGTCTGATTCTTTGTTATGCAAAGTAAGAAAAAGGGGAGCCAGCTTGCTTCACAGCTGGACTTACCAGTAATTAAAAGCAGGCTTCATGGCCTATTCCAATATGCTTTCTGTTTTTCTGCTAAGGATGGGACTTTTAAACTCTGCTCAGTGTATGTTCAGCCCCCACACATGGGGGTCTGGGGAGATAAACTGCAATTAATATATCCTCTCCTACGTATTAAAACACATCCTACAAAGCTAATACAAAACATAACATGATTCCATTCTAAGGCACACCATTTTCAAACAGTGTTCTTAGCAGCTTTGAGATTCCTTGGAAACTTATCAAGGATTCTTTGACATGAATCTCAGTCATGGCATCCAAACTTCTCTGAAATACAAACTGTCTCCCATTGTTGCCATCTCCTGCAATGAGTTGCCCGGCAGGAGATGTTGACTGCATTCCCAGCTTATGTGGGACAAGAGTTAAATACGAGCAAGTGAGCCATTTTAAATGTTTGTGTGTGTTTTTATTGTGTGCATAACGTTGTCTGGTGTTTCGTATGAAATTGCAGTTTACAAGCATTTTTTTTATAAATTATCTGCCAGAGGGGAAAAACAAAACAAAAAATCAAAATGGCGCCTGCATGGTAGGAAAAAGATAAATCTGTATCCAACATTCTCTGAGTTTTAAGTTGCAGAATCCAGTGCAACAGTTGTGCTAGCGGAAGCTCATTGCACAACAAATGGTACTATGTTGAGTAAGAAAATTAACAGACGGCTGCTTTTGCATTTTCTTATGCAACAACATCCCACCTAGTGCAAAACATTTCACCAGTGGAACAAGTATACCGCTATGTGACTATACTTTAGTGCTGGATGAGAAAGGCTCTTTCCATGTGGTTCCAATATTCATATGCACTCTGTAGTCATGTGTGATTATACCAGAGGGATACACTATGTGAGTTGTGTGTTTGTGTATGATTAGAGCCTTAGTATAAGAAGTGAAGTCAACAGGATTTAGATACAGTAAACAAAGCATAGAACATTTTCCTCTCCAGTAAGTTTTGTTGCAGAAAGGGAGAATGGAAACAAAAGCCTTTTTTTCTCTAGCATTAGACTAAATTTCTTTTTTAAGCATGGAATTGAAAGGGATCCAACATATTAATTGGTGTTGACAATAATTTAAGCTATCCTGCCACACTTAAATGTTTAATTTTCTCCATTGGAACTGCTACTCGCAGTCATGGCAGGTTATATATTTTATACTGCATCATAAGCTGCATCTTATTGGCTTTTACAAATGTAAAGATGAAAAATAAGAAACAATTGCTCTGTCTATTTAATTCAAAGAGTCCATTATGAAATATTTCCTTTGGCACCACTTCTTTTTGAGTGTCTTTTTAACACGGGATTACAAATATTTATAAGTTTATTCATATCTCACTTTTACAAGGGGTACATTCATAGCATGTGATTCAACATAATACAATCTGGAACTGGAGCTCAGAGTATCTGATGGATTTATGCAGGAGCATGCTGACATACCTAAAATTATAAAAGGTGTCTGTTTTCTTTTTAATTCCACAATACCAGAACCTTACATAATTTAAGACCAGCTGGTTCTAGATAGGGTTGCTTCTTCTATTACAGAAATCCCTGAAATGTCTGTAAATTCAGACTGTGTCTAGAGAATCAATACAATGCAAGGATATTGTAAATCATATCGACTGCCTGTAATTCAGCAAAAGCAACTGCTTCAAAATATTTTTTTTAAAAAATGCAAAAGCGGTATGAATATACACTCGCCATTAATTTACATATTATACATTTAGAATGTTAAAATATAAAACAATAAATAAAGCATCCACTTATACCAAAACAAAGAAACAAATAAATCAGCCTGCGTGTGCTGTAATTCACACATATTGTAATTCATGGAAATACCGCTGTTCAAAAAATATTTTCCAATTCGGTCTTGATATTTTCTACATTCCTTGGATGATTATTGATAAATGCAACATATCATCAATCAAATGCATCTAGATTGTTTTACTATTCAGTCTTCTGAACTCCACCTTAACTATTTGGGTGACTTTGGACAAACAATGCAGTAGCAAATATACTGCATTATTATTATTATATCAACTTATACGCCTATACCCAGATATAGAGGATGTCATTTGCCCTGTTCTCTTTCTTTCTGCAGGCATCCCATTGAATTCAGCAGCAAGAGTACTGAAAAGAGATAGCAAACAGCTGACCATTCTGCATGGGCTCTGTTTGAGGGATCCCCTACCACATAGCAATGGTTATATCATGGATCATTGGTTTATATTTGAGGTAAAACTTTTTAAGAGACAGATTACCAACACAGCATAATGTTACAGACAGGTTAATTCAAAACAGACAGTAAAAAAAAGAAGTTAGCACTCAAGGCAGCTGTAGTTTAGCACTGCTGAATCCCATAAATTTGATAAGATACTTGAGCATGTACTTAAACTCAAATCGATGAAACAAAGTAGCTCATTTTGACTGAATAATTATGCTTTTAGAAAGATACACTTATATGACTTCCATAAACCCAGCTAATAGTTGCTTGGAATCACTGGTTCTGTTCAAACCTCTCTGATTTTTTTACACAATATTTCAAGATATCCGTTATTTTGATATATTCAACCAGAGGTCCAGCTCTGTCAACACATTGCCACTTAGCATTTGAATTCCTGATGATAATCTATAATCATGGCATGTTAAGAGGGTAATACAATACAAAGAATATAACATTTACAGAAATGGAAGCAGCTGTCATTGGAAACATCTAGCAATTCAAAGGTCATTTTTTAAAGAATTAAGTTGGAAAGTGTTTATTAAGAATGTGCAAGGCTTTTAGGCAGCGATTCTATTTTCACACCTGCCTGGGAAAAAGTTTCAATGAACAGAGTTTGACTTTCTTCCAAGTAAACATGGATTGGGCTGTTTCATCCATATTTCATCAGAAGTGGTAAATCTTCCACGTCTAGAATTATATTTTCCTTCATTAAAATAATCTGATTAGTTTGTGCTGTTGTTTCACATAAGGATAATGATGAGATAACATTGCTCTATTATCCTTTCTAAATAGCGTCACTAAGAAAGTGCAGGCTTTCATGACAAAACCTCAAATCTCAACAGCCTGCACTAAACCAATTAAATTAGTTCCAGTTACAAAGAATATTGAAGATTTACCCATCATGGTTGTAGCCTGAGCTCATGTACATTTGGTACATTGGTTGCCCTGATTCAGTAATCCACCAGACACCATACGGAGAGAGCAGCATGCATGCACCACGGCCTACAACCATTTCACATTAACAACTTTTCATGAAATTCTGCAGCTCATTGAGAAAAAATATCTACATCCAAGATCGGTTTCTACGTGTGCAGTTGCCAATTCACTCTTTTGGATCCTAACCTGGGCAATGTCTTGTGCATCCACATGCAGAATACTGAACAGACTTCTGGTTTGGGGCAAGAAAACTTCTCTGGGATCACAACAATGGAATGTGCACATTAACAGTCATTACATCAAATGTTGTTTGTAGCATTTGATGCCACTTAGAAAAGGTGTCCTTTTGAATTATGGTGCTGGATGAGACTCTTGAGAGTCCCATGGACTGCAAGAAGATCAAACGCATCCATTCTTAAGGAAATTAGCCCTGAGTGCTCACTGGAAGGACACATCCTGAAGCTGAGGCTCCAATACTTTGGCCACCTCATGAGAAGAGAAGACTCCCTGGAAAAGACCCTGATGTTGGGAAAGATTGAGGGCACAAGGAGAAGGGGACGGCAGAGGACGAGATGGTTGGACAGTGTTCTCGAAGCTACCAGCATGAGTTTGCCCAAACTGCGGGAGGCAGTGGAGGACAGAAGTGCCTGGCGTGCTCTGGTCCATGGGGTCACAAAGAGTCGGACACGACTAAACGACTAAACAACAACAGAAAAGGTGTCCAGGAACTCATTTTATGGCCCATTATTAGCCCTGCACTAACTCTGACCTGGATCTATCTCACCTGGGTCACAAAATTACTTATGTGGGGAGGGCCATGCCTAAACATGATTCCCAGGGTGTTACCTTCATGCTTGAAGTAAATGGATTCTGATTGAACAGGTTTGATTCTGAGTCAACTAGAAGCAAGAGTTTTCAGCATGTTTCTAGATTACCCCAAAATAAATTAGGTGAGTCCAAGCCTATTCTCCTCAGTGTGGGTGAAGTAGAGCAAAGCACAGCTTATCACACTCTATGGGTTGGTCAGTAAAACCTTCACAATGTAACTACCTAAACCATAGTAGCATTAGGTTCTAGAGCAGTGTTCCTCAAACTTGGGTCCCCAGCTGCTGTTGGACTACAACTCCCATCATCCCTAGCTAGCAAGACTAGTGGTCAGGGATGATGGGAGTTGTAGCCCAACAACAGCTGGGGACCCAAGCTTGAGAAACACTGTTCTAGAGCAGTGTTCTTCATCTTCTGCCTGGAGCTAAGTTGAAGACCACCTTTTATTATTTCTGTCACCAAGCTACTTTAAGCATAGAGAGAAGCATGTGGTATAGTCCTTCCATGGACCTGAACCACCTTACAATGTAGAAGTGCCCTCAATGAAAAGGTTCATTGCATATGGGAAGCTGATACATCATAAAATTAGACTGTGTTAGCTTTTGAAGTTGAAGAAACTTTGGACATGAGAGCCTTTTCAAACAGTGATTTCCTCTTATGAATTATGAGGTGATACAGACCCAAGAAGATGAGCAAAATTCATATTATTTGTGATTTCATACTCCTGGATGTGACAGTATTCAAACTATTCCATCACTGCTAGCATAGTAGCTCTGAAATTCTGCAACACAGTAAAAAGAAATAAAAACTATTTTATAAAAACTATTTTATAAAAACTAAAAATAAAAATAAAAACATCAGGCAAAATTCTTCAATAATGTGAATCAGGCCTACAACAGCTCAGATAATCATTCCACTTTCCATCAGGGCTGACATATCGCCTTTCTTGGTGACACTTAACAATCAAGAGGTATATTATATATTCCTGCTTATAAAGGCATGGTCACTCTGAAAGGGGGCTGTATGCAGGATTATTTAGTGCCAGAACCATTCATCAATTTAAACTGATTGTCACTCTGACGGTCCATCTGATGAGACAGGAAAATCTGAACCAGAACTGTCATCTGCAAAATGCGAGATTCATCATTTAGTGGCTGATAGCAGACAAAAATAAATAAAAACTGAATGGGGAGGGGCCATCCATTCATTTTTTTGGTTCCAGTTGTTTCTGCATCATATAAGTTTTACATGTTTTTGAAACGTAAGTGTCAGGGGTTCAGGAGCAGAAGCACAGGGAAGAGGGGAGATGGAGAGCGAAGGGGAAGAATCTGAGGGCAGCGTAGGAGAAGATGACAGTGGCCCGAGAGATTCCATGAGACTCTCCAGCGAATCGGAAGATTCACAGAAGGGGGCGCCGGTGGCCAGGGCAAGGGGGGTCCCAAGGGGGACACCCCAGAAGCAAGGGGCCAGCGGGGACTCCCAGAGCAGCAGTTGGAAATCAGGACCAGCTTCCCCACCGGAGCATAGTGGGGGGGAAGAGTCACAGGTATCGGGAGTAGCGTCTCCCCCAGCAGGGAGAGGAGAGGAGTCAGGGCTGACCACGCCTCCATCGGAGAGTCAGACAACGGAGGGGAGGTCAGATCCGGCCAGTATCCCGGAAGAGGGAAGCAGTGACAGAAGTAGTGTAACGGTCAGGAGGAAGGTCACTGGGTTGGCGCGAGAGGCAAGTTCAAATGTACAGGAGTGTGGGACAGCAGAGAATGAGGATTGGGAACCGGGTCCTAAAGCCCGCCGGAGGCAGGGGGAGGAGCTAAGCGACTCAGCGTCTGAGGAGTCCAGAAAGGGGAATGCCCCAGCGGGCAGGAGGACCCAGAGGAGAAGAGAGCAGCGGAAAAGGTGGAGCAGGGCTAGGATCTTAAACTGGTGTCAGAGGGGAGGAGATTCAGACGGGACTTCGCCGATCTAGGGTTTAAGATGTAGGGCTGCGCGCTGCGGCTTTGAAATGGAAATTGAACTTCAATAAAGACTTTTGTACATTACGACAGCCTAGCGTTGGTCCTCTGTGAGCTGGGACCTAGAGGCAGCTCTGACAGTAAGTATATCAAGCAAAACTTGTGAGTAGAGGCAGTGCTCAGATGAGTGTGTGTTCACATGCCATCTCTCTCCAGCCTTTGTAAGGACAGCATTTGCCGTTATTATTCCATGTTGTTCTGAATACTATTTCTTCTTATACTGAGATGGACCTTTCTATCCCATTCATTCTTCAGAAGTGCATCTTTCTTAAGCAGCATCTATGGCAGTTGATACAAGATGTTTACCTCTTCCCTGGAAGAAAAAAGAAATCTCTCCAGACCATCTGTTGAAATAACCAAGAGCCATTTGAGATGTGCCATTTCTTTCCAACACTGAGATGTCCTCTGTGTTAGGAGGCAACACATATACCACCGAATATGAGGTGATGTGAGAGTGTGTATTGCATCACAAGCACATGGATTTGAAAGTGGTATGTGCACTTGTGGCAAAATAAGCATAAATAACCCACATTATGTATGCTAGCATATATCTATTTTCCTCAACTGAAGTTAGTTCCAAGTTGAAAAAATATTTCATGTGAAACAGCCCTTTCTGAAGAGTAAGAATAGTAGTTCTGCGGTCTGTTCCTAAACAAAATGAGAGTTCAGTACAAAGTTATATGCACATAAGGTCATTTAGGGTCAGTGGGACTTGTGTGCACCAGATTGTGGCCATAATGCAAAGTTTCATTGTGTATGATCGGCGTGTAAATCAACCATTTATCTTCTGGAAAGAGGGTTACTACTGGCCCAGTCTAGTTTTAGTAATAAATACAACCTCACACTTAATGCAGTACACTGTCTCTAGCCATGTTCAATACAAAGAAAGTGTACAGGAATGTTAAACTGCACAAAACAGATGATCTGGCACAGGTGTGTGTGTGTGTTTGTGGTGGGTGGGTGGGTGTGTCACAGTACAAATCCCCAAGTGTAAGAGAATATATGTTTACCAAATAGAAAAGAAACTGTGTTATAGTAAGTTCATTGATGCATCAGGAGATGCAGCTACTAGGAACAAGGGCAACAATAAACTTCACCTGTTAAAATGCAGGCATATTTATAAAGCAGGTTTCCCAAACTTGGGTCTCCATCTGTTGTTGGATTACATCTCCCATCATCCCTGACCATGGGTCCTGGTAGCTAGGGATGGTGTGAATTGTAGTCCAAAAACAGCTAGAGACCCAAGTTTGGGAAACCCTGCTGTTAAGAGATTTCAAGGCACAAAATGGCAGGTCAACGCTACTCCCGCCAATTTTGTTAGGGCCTCCTGTGCTTTGAAAAATCTCCCCACTGAGCCCCATTTTCAAAGGCCAAATGAGTCCCATTAAATATGGCCATCTGAACACCCTGTTAGTCCATGGCAGGGTGGGGAACCTGTTGCCCTCCAGATGCTGTTGGATTCCAAATTCCAAACAGCATCGTCTTTGATCAGGTCTGGGATGGAAGGAAGGAGCTGTAGTCCAGAAATATCCAGAGGCCCCCAAATTCCCCATTCCTGGCCATCAAACATAAAATCAAGGTCAAATGCATTTCTACTGAAAAAGGCATGCTCAGGGTGTGAGAGATGGGTGCCTCCTTCTGAAAACAAATATCCCTGTCATAGATAGTGTATGTTTTAAATAAGCATTGTATCACATAGACTTTATTTAGTCTTGTTGAGGGGGGGATCAGATTTCAAGTCAAGCAGAACAGATCTGTCATATCCAACTTTGCGCATGAGACAAGTCATAATAGCTCAGACGATTGTGAATTTCCAGCAAAACTGGGCACTACCACACATTGGCACATATTTATGGTGAATTAAAAATGGAATGTGCTGGCTACGTATTAGTTAATTAGACCCAAACAGTTCTCTTCTCCCATCTATTTATTCAAAGTGCAGGAATTGTATGAGAAACAGGAGGAAGATTTGCAGTTTTTGTTATACTGCATTAGCAATGGGTGGGGTTAATGGGAGTTGTATTCCAAAACAGCTGGAGATCATCAGTTTGGGGAAGGCTAAAATATTTGATGATCTGTTATTAGTATTATGTTTAAATTCTCTACTTGGTGTTACCTACAGCTTCATAGAGGGACGCGGGTGGCACTGTGGGTTAAACCACAGAGCCTAGGGCTTGCCGATCAGAAGGTCGGCGATTCGAATCCCTACGACAGAGCTAGCTCCCGTTGCTCGGTCACTGCTCCTGCCCACCTAGCAGTTTGAAAGCACGTCAATGTGCAAGTAGATACATAGGTATCGCTCCGGCGGGAAGGTAAACGGCGTTTCCGTGCGCTGCTCTGGTTCGCCAGAAGCGGCTTAGTCATGCTGGCCACATGACCCGGAAGCTGTACGCCGGCTCCCTTGGCAAATAAAGCGAGATGAGCGCCGCAACCCCAGAGTCGGTCACGACTGGACCTAATGGTCCCTTTACCTTTACCTTTACAGCTTCATAAACCACTTTCTAGCTGGTTTTTCCCTAGCTCAGAAGCACACAGCACAATTGTTCCTCCCTCCTATTGGTTTCATTCTGTGGGATTTCCGCACAGCACATCCCTCACAGATTGCACCCTTTGGCTGTAGCATAGAGCTACCCGCATTTGAGGCCAGATCCACACTACCAACATAAATCCAGTTTAACCATTATCACTGTTCTCCAAGGCACCCTGGGAATTGTAGTTTTTTCAGGGAACTCAAGATGTCAGAGAGCTTTCACTAAAGCTTTACAAGAGTACAATTCACAGTTGTAGGTTAGCCTCTATAAAACTAGTGTTCAGATTGTAGTGTGTTGACATAAACACACTTCCTTCCATGTGATTCAAGCATAGGCAAACTCACTCCTCCAGGTGTTTTGGGACTACAACTCCCATCAACCCTAGCTAACAGGACCAGTGGTCAGGGATGATGGGAGTTGTAGTCCCAAAACAGCCAAAGGCCCGAGTTTGCCTATGCGTGATGTGATTGATAGATATGCATACATTGGTGTGCAGGGCTGCCGCAGCTATTTTTAATTTCAGGTTTCCACCATAGCCTTGACAGAAAGAGGTACTGGGGCTTTCACAAAGAGGTAGGAAAGTCGGGCAAAATGTTTCAACTCTGAAAACTTGTCCAAAATATAATTGTTTTGCAAAGAATAAATAAACTGAGAAAAGAGAACCATCCTGACAACGAGATTGCACGCTGGTTAGAAAAGAGAGAGCAAGGGAGAGGGAGAGAGAGAGAGAGAGATGAAAATATTGACTTTTTAAGAAATACAATACATTCTGTCCTATGGACACTTCGCTGGGGTGAGGGAGGATATCAACAAAAACCTCCCAAACTATTAATGGGTTGCTTCAAAAAAGAAATACACTGGAAGGTCAATGGAACAGACTTAATGATTTTATGCTGTTGAGATGCAAAGATTCCATCAATGAGACTTGGATATCATATGCAAAAACAGATTTAGAAGTAGACAAGAGCAGTATTTGTTTCCAGAAGAAGCACCAGTTAATAAATTGGTTGAAAGGAATTTACATGTAAGTGAGCAATGTGGGTATAATAAACTTAGACACTTTGGTAATATAATTTCAAGGAGTTCTCCTCAATTTCTATGAGTCGTAGTAGCAGCTCATACTAGCTGATAAGCTCCAATGAGCTTGCATTTGGTGTATAAAATTGGCTTCAATTCCCCCCCCCCACCCCCCAAAAAAAACCACTGAACTTGTCCACCTCTACATGACATTGACTTGGTTGTTGTTTCCTTACTTTAAAACAATTGCCAAATAAAAATAAAATTATAGTTATAATAATTAATACAGGCATTTGAGCTTAGTTCCCAGAAATATGGCACATGAACTGGATTCATAATCATGGTGGTTCTCTTTTATATATGCAATTCATATTTCTTTCCCAATCTGTAGAAGGCCCAGACTTTATCATTTTGGCAACAAATGGCAATTCCCAGGTCTGAACACAAAGGACCAGGTTACAGTTCCTGCAGAGTTGGTTTTTAACAGAAAAAGAATGCGCGGCTATTTCCCCGCCCCGCCCCCCCTTTAATCTATAATATTTACAGTATTGCACTTTACTGCACTTAATTGCATTTCACTAAAATTAACGCTGCATCAGTATTATGCTTTTTTAAAAAAACTGTGTCCATCTTTGACAGATGAATCAACCCCTCTAGATCCTGTAAACCAAGCAGGCCTTCCGCAGAGATCCAGACATCTGGAAATAAAAACGGTGAAGTAAACCTGTTCACATAGTACAAGCATTTCAGCATGTTCAGGTGGTTCTCAGTAAAACAGATGTGTTCATCATTGTTCCAGTCATTTGGATCACCAACTAATTTGGGTGTCTCTCTTTCTCACACGCACACTCAGTTGTTGTTGTTCTTGTTGTTCCTTGTGAAGGATGTAGTCATTTGGACACCCCATTGTGTTATTGCTGCTTTGTTTAGAAAACACTGCCTTGTCTCAGATCTGAAATTCCACGTTTAAATTCAAACCAGTTCTGCAGCAGCAGCAGCTCCATAGTGATGGAAGAGATTCATGAGATTGAAATAATACCGTTGGCAACAAAGAAGAAATGTCATCTTAATGGAGACCAGCCCCACGATGTTGTTAAGCTTTTTCCTTTTTTTTCTGTTTCATTTTTGTTTCAGTATACTTGGCGATTTTCAAACGTTGTTTAAAGTTAGGCACATGCACGACGTAGCAAAACTGGCAGCAGCAAATGGTGTTGGGCTGACATGATCATCTTCAGTTTGGCCAGGGTCCACTTCCATTTGTCCCAAGATTCATGGATGCCACGTGATTGGAGGGTTCTGTTCCCTGCCCCCCAAAAAATCTACTTTCCTCCAAAGTTTTCTCAATTTTTCCCCCAAAACTGACACTTATAACTGAGATCCAGACTGATTTCAAACCTAGTATTTATGCATCTGGTGGCTGAAGAACAGTTTAACTGCAATCATTAGCACTAAGTGCTTTTTGAAATAAAAATTTAAAACAGAAAATAGGCCAGTAGGTCCTTCAGTCCTCAGATCAACTGAACAAGTTGCTGAAGTCTTTGAACAAAATAAAAGGAGAGGATGAGAAAGGGAGGAAAGAAGGAACAGGCCAGCGCTGAGCCTGTCTACAAGTACTTGTGGGCCTTTAAAAAGGTACCGGTTGTCCTTATCGCAGCCAAGCTCGGAGACTGGATAGAGGAAAGAAACTATAGTCCATCCCTGGCAACAAAATGGCTTCTGGGGAGGAAATGTCAGAGCCCCAGGGCCTCAGCGTGTTTCCGAGCCTTGAGCCTCAAGTCAGCAATGCTGGAATTCTTGCTGTTGCTCTTCGCGGCCGCTGCTACTACTGCGGCCGCAGAGGCGGAATCTGCCAAGGAGGCAATGGGAAGTCCAAAAGGGGGCGGGGGAAACATCAGATAAGGGGCGTGTGCAGCCAGGTGAGGGTGGAGGTGAGGGTGGGCATGGGTGACGCCTTCCAGCTGCAGCTGAGCTTGGACCTGAGGGAGCAAAAGAAGGACACAGAAGCAAAAGGGACAATGAGTAAAGGAGCTTCCAGGAGGGTAAACAAATGAGTGTCATTTTGTGCATCTGAAAATAGGCCGGGTTTTCAACGGGACATACACCAGGATAGGTCTGCAGCCTGTAGGAATAGAATGGCCTTCCGTAACAAGCAGGTGTGGGTTCCTGGTAAACTGGGCTAGGTGGTTAAAAGGTCTGTAAGCTAATACCACAATAAGGTCGAGAGGATATCACAGTGTTGTTTTTGCTTCTAACCACTGTCATCTGCAACAACAGAGAGATGTTCTCACTCTGTTGTCAGCATATCATATCAGAAACCACTTAAGGTCCAGACCCAAATAACCATGAGCACTTTTTTCTTACATCTCAGCATTTTAATCTACTGTTGAACAGTGCCACACTTTGTACATGCTGATCAATCCTTTACCAATGTTCCTTAACTTGTTGAATTGCCACATTCCACTCATTATTTTACTGCCATTAACTTAGAACTGCAGAGTTCCCCTTTTCCGGATCTTCCAGACACGCAAACTCTTTCCTTTTCTGTAGCATGGTTCCTCTACATAGCGATACCTATTCAAGCTTCCCCTTGGCTGGGAGAGAACGGCTTAATGGCAGTGTAAAAAAGGTAAAGGGACCCCTGACCATTAGGTCCAGTCGCGAACGACTCTGGGGTTGCGGCGCTCATCTCACTTTACTGGCCAAGGGAGCTGGTGGACAGCTTCCGGGTCATGTGGCCAGCATGACTAAGCCACTTCAGGCGAACCAGAGCAGCGCACGGAAACGCCGTTTACCTTCCTGCCGGAGCGGTACCTATTTATCTACTTGCACTTTGACGTGCTTTCGAACTGCTAGGTTGGCAGGAGCAGGGACTGAGCAACGGGAGCTCACCCCGTCATGGGGATTCGAACCACCAACCTTCTGATCAGCAAGTCCTACGCTCTGTGGTTTAACCCACAGCTTAGGGCACCCTGAATACTGCATATCAGGCTCTGGGCACTTTGCAGCAACCCCACAGTGTTGTTCAGCGGTATTAGACCCCTATTGCACATTGGAGATCAGCAGAAGCTGAGTTTGCAGAACCCTGCATTGCTTTTTTATATATATCCCCACACTGCAGGTAGAACTGAGACAGCAGGATAGAGCAAACCTGCAATGTAGTTCACTTTTTTCCCCCAGTTGCAGATTGGAGGGCTGTGCTAAGGAAGAGCAACTTACAGCAGCCCTGCAATGTAGGCCACTGTTATAGATCAGGCCAGATGTAGAACTATATGAATGGCCTTCTCAAACCTTCTCCTAGGCCACACCAAGCACTTGTTTGCAAGAAAAACCTTGTGTTCTATTGGCTTGCATGCAGACTGGTGTTTTTAAAAAAATAAAAAGTGGGCATGAAGTAAGTCCTGTGTTATGGCAGGGGAACCTATCTTTTCTTCTAACTCTATTATTTCAACCCCCTTAGCCACAGACTCTGGTAAAACCTGCACATTTTGTTTCAGATCCTCACTTGTGGCCTGATATTATAATGTAAGGCCCTACCCCATGGTGTTTTTTATCAAGCAAAATTAATGCTTCCTGGGAGGTCACACAGACATTTTTTCCTTCTCCAAGGAACTAAAAAAGGAGAGCCATACCCACAAGTGTGTGCAGGAGAGAAAGTGCAGCCACACACATTTGCAGTTACTGCAGTTAAAGTCCTTGTGGCACACGTCCAGCAAATAAAGGACTTTTGAATAGTAATAATAATAATAACGTTAAAAAGGCGACGGTGTAATTAAATAGCTGCAAAGGTGAGTTTGAACTGGTCCTAAACACTACTAGACTTTCAACAGGAACACGTGCTGCCAGATCCGATGCAGAGTTATAGCCCCAAGGTGCCAGATAACTTCTCTGGTCTTTATTTATAAGGTTTATAAGTCCCCTTGTAAGATTTGTTTTAAGACGGCTATAAATAATTTTTCCTTAGTATAGCTTTTTAGCTTTGAAGCTGTTGAATTATTTTTTTTTAAGTATAGGGCGGGGTGGAATGGGGAAATTTGGCTCTGTTGCTAGCCTGATCCAATTCTATTATCATTATCATTATTTACATTTATATACTACCTTTATCATCCAAGGTAGTGTTCTCCTCCTCCCCATTTCATCCTCCCAACAACCTGTGAGGTAGGGAGCTACATAGCTGAGTGGGGATTCGAACGCTGATCTCCCAAGTCCTACTCCAACACTCTAACCATTACACCACATGTAAGGCATGCCAGGTATACAGGATCAGTCTGTGAACAGAATCACATCCGCTTCATCTCTTTATTATTTGACCACTTTCTAAGAATACTTAACAACGGTTCAGGGACACTTATGGCTATTTTAAAGCATATTTGTTTGTGGCCGTCTGAAACATAAGGGACTGGGGACTAGACACTTATCAAGGCCTGAGAGGGTTTAGGTGGAAAAGATATGTTGTATGTGTGTGTGATTAAATTCAATCTCTTTGACAACCGGTATGAGAGAGTAGGTGGCTATTCAAACTTTTGAATAAAAGTGAGCAAGAAGAACCAAGTCCTTGTCAATAGTCTCCACGCCTTCCCACTTCCACTGCCCGGAAGTTTGGAGGCGTTTAGTGCCTGGACAGAATACTGCCTGTACATCTCTGTATGTAAAAGGGTGATATACATTTAAGAGAGGGAAGAGAAAAGTCAAGAGAAGGGCCTCAGATCTTCCTGAGCTGGCTACTCATCCGCAAGCCTCCTGCCATGTGGCCTTGTCTGCAGGCTTGCTTATTTTCTCCTGTTCCTCCATTGTACTTGGGTGGGAGAAATCCATCAAAAACTACGGCCATCTTATTCAGGCCACAGCTCCCCTTAACACGTCTAACTTCGAAAATAAATGGAGCTGTTTTTCTAGTCAGTTTCACCCTCAAGCTAATGAAGGTGAAACTGACAAAGTAGCAAAGGTTTCACATATTCGGGCAGCCATTGAGAGGCAAAGAAAGGTAAAGAATCATCTCCCCAGTATTTTCTTCCTCCTGCCTGTGTTTTTTAAGGAAAGAAAGTGGAACAAGTTCTACTTCTTTGTGTCTCAGTGGCTAGGGTGCTTTTGCAGGGAATCGACCAGTTTTCTTTGACACAGGTTGTTTCTGACACATTTCCAGCCTGAGAAGTACCCAAGCCCCACTGACACGTGGGGGGGGGGCTGAAACAAGGACCCGCCTGCCTGCCTACCCCTCACATCCTGCCTCACTAAGTAAGTGGTTTTGGGTTGTTACTTTTTTTTCCCTTATCATTTGCATTGGAGACATTCACTAGACTGGTCTGAATGGCAGCATTTCTGGGTGGCTTTCAAAAAAGATAAAGTCCACGCGAGTAGCTTTGAGGCAATGTGAGGTTAAAAGTAAAGGTAAAGGGACCCCTGATCATTAGGGTCCAGTCATGGCCGACTCTGGGGTTGCAGCGCTCATCTTGCTTTATTGGCCGAGGGAGCCGGCGTACAGCTTCTGGGTCGTGTGGCCAGCATGACTAAGCCACTTCTGGCGAACCAGAGCAGCACACAGAAATGCCGTTTACCTTCCCGCCGGAGCGGTACCTATTTATCTACTTGCACTTTGACGTGCTTTTGAACTGCTTGGTTGGCAGAAGCAGGGACCAAGCAACGGGAGCTCACCCCGTCGCGGGGATTTGAACCGCCAACCTTCTGATCGGCAAGCCCTAGGCTCTGTGGTTTAACCCACAGTGCCACCCGTGTCCCTTAATGCGAAGTTACAACCTCTTAAAGAGAAATTTTCACATATGACCACCACAACCCCGCAGCCCGAATTCTCTTTGTTAAGAGGATCGTTCTTCTACATGTGGCTTTTTAGCAGCAGCTTGATCTACAGCAAATTAGGAGATGAAGCGCTTCACAACATGGAGAGAAACAGTCACCACCACTGCTGCTTTGCTGCGGAACAAGCCCCTGTTAAACGGCACAAGCATTCGGGAGTGAGAAGCTGACAACTCTTGGTGTCCTTCTTAAATCTGTTAACAACGCAGGATCTAATTCAAAACAGAAACCAAATGTGTGTTGATTTCTTCTCCTTGGACCACCCTGATTTAAGCCTCGCATGTGAAATCACCAAGGGCGACGTTGCTTTAGTTCTGCAAGAGATAAATGCTGCCGCAGAAGAAATCAACTACCTAGGCCCCACTTTTCTGAAACCCTGTTTGAAATAAATGGGACCTTTCCAGAAGCCCGAAAATCACTGAGGTGCTTAGTTATATAGGAGGCTGTAAATAGATGAGAGCTGAGGCATCTCTGCTGCTTACTGACTTTTCCCTATGGCTTGTGTGTGAGACTACTTTCAGTTCCCAGTTATGAAGACTAATGGGGCAAAAAGAGTGAGCAAAGCATGGTTTTTGCATTCCATACAGTGCTAGTGCGACGTAGTGACTGGAGGGTTAAAGACCTGCATTCAAATCCCCTTGCAAGTAGCAGGTTTACAGTGAATTTAAGGGCAGAGAATGCATCATTCAGTACTCATTACTTAAATCAATCTAATAAGGTAGGTCTCTATTATTGCCCATATCAGAAGATGGCTGAGAAACAGACTTCTTCATGGCCATGCAAGTTTGGGAGGTGGTTTCATTGTGTGAGTCCTGAAACATGCTTGCGCTACAGTATTTTCTTTGTTGCTTTGATAAAGATTAGCTTTGAACAAAGAGCAGTTTCTCAACCTAACCTACTTCACAGGAATATTGAATCCACACCACGCATTTGTAGCACATGGCTTTCCCCAGTTTCAGTGAAAAGTAGCTTGCTACGGGTGCCGGGAACTGTAGCTCTGTAAGGAATGAGCGACAGTTCCCAGGATTCGGGGTGTGTGGAGGGGGAATAAGTGTGTTGAATGTGTTTTAAATGTATGGTGTGGATCCACCTGTCCCTTAAGCAAAATACAGATCAAGCTATGATCCTGTATACACTTACCAAGAATGATGTCCCCATTAAAAGCAACATAATTTACTTCTGAGTGAACATTTCTAGGACTGCAATGCAGGTGTGCTTTAGGATGACTACTTAGGAGAGAGGAACAAAAATAATGGAATTCTACATTTAGGTATTTGGGGTAGTGAAGCTACAATTACCTGGATTTATTTTCTTCCCCTCTGCATTCAATATCTTTCCCGCCACAGGTAAGAACTGTTGTGCCTTTAAAGACTACTTGAAAGTCAGAAATTTAAGTGGTTCAGTACAGAGATTAACGTGTTTGGTTTCTACTAACAGTAGCTGAGGCAAATCAACTATTCATCTTTCCAGGAGGATGAGTAGAAGTAGCTGGAAATTTTGTTTTTCCAAATGATGCAACACTCCACATTACTATCCTACACAGTGTTCACTCAGAAATAAGTCCTACTGGTTTCAATGGCGCTTACTCCCACATTGAGCGTGAACAGGATTGCAGCCAGACTTGGAAGCCACTGTGAGCAAGTCCTCGTTCCAAACCTGGGGGCGCTTGTCGATAAGGGCGCCTCTGAGGGCGCGCAGAGTGCCCTCCTTCGCCACTGACCCATCCCAGCCTTGAAAAACGCCCGGACGCCAAGGGGCGTGGCTTCCTGACGGACCTGGGCTCCGGCCACGCCTCCTGCCCCGCGAGAGGCGTATAAGCATCGCCCCCTTCGGTCTGACAGCCCGCGCGGAATAGGCGTGTCCTTTTCTACAGAGCCCCTCCCCTCCCGAACCTCGATTCGCCTCGGACGTACAGGGAGAGAAACGGGTCAAAAAGGAATCAAAACGAGCTACCTGCTGGAAAGGCATCCTCAGGGCGCCCATGTTGACGTAAGGGGCCACTCGGCAGGCGTCTAAGTGGCTGGCCGTCCCCAAGATCACACCTGCAAAGCGGGGGGGGGGGGGAGGGAGAGACACGTGTCTTGGTGAGGAAGGATCCTCGGGGATCTGGATAGCGCTCGCCAACCCCCTCCCTTCCTCCAGCCCACCCAAGCACTTTCCAGCTCGAACTCACCTTTATGCATCTGGTTCTCCTGTTTCCGGCATTTGGCTCTTCGGTTCTGGAACCAAACCTGCGATCAAAGAAAATGAGGGGAGGAGAGGTTTGTCACCATCAGTTCTGAAGCGTCTGGCAGCCACCCGTGCTTATAAAAACGAACTTTTTTGACCAATACAGACATTCCCCTCCCCCCCTTATCCACACACGCCCTTGCTTAATATCCAGTCGTGTTGGGCTCGGAAGCTTGCTCCCTGTTTTGTGTCATTTTGATTGCTCGTACAATAAAGGAGTTTTATTTTGATTGATACGTCTTATTGATTTTCACGGGACCAGCAATATAGAAACAGGTAAGTTCCTACCTACCCACAGAAGGACAAGCTTTTGAGGATATTCAGAACACACGAAAATAAGGAGTCCGAATGTCAGAGGACAGAAGCTATCTCAGCCCGTGTTCCACAGTCTCAGAGAGGCAGAGGAAAGATGAAGACCTTATACTTCGCCTCCCCCCCCCCTTCTTCTTCTTCTTCCAAAATCAAAGTGGCAGTTTTGCTATGCACGCTACTGAAACTTCTCTTTCCTCTGCTCTGCTCATCTGGTGGCTTTCTCTCTGAGAAATGCTTGTTTATTTGGCATACAAGTAACAGTATACATCACGCAAAACAGCAGGACTAGTCAAAGGCCCTTTTAAGACAAGGGTCGTGGTATTGGTAAGCTGGTTCACAGTGTGATCCTTATAGGTGTCAGAAGTAAATCCCGTTGGGTTCAATGGCGCTTCCTGTCGGGTAAGCGTGTATAGGATTGCAGCCTGAGGTGTTTCGAAATAAGAAAATAGGAAAGCGTTCCCCCTCCCGTCCTATATAGCCTGTGCTATACCACTAAAATGGTATAAATGCAGCATTTCCTTTCCCGCTGTTGGAATGACAAGCAATCCTGACGTCTGCACTGGTAGGGGTTGGCACAGTTGTGCACTAGAATGGGGGACTGTGTAAACCTCTTAGAGGTTTTTGTTGTTGCACACACACCCATACACACACATTGTATTTAAAAAAAAAAAAACTGAACTAATGACCTGAGAACAGTGACTTTCTGTATTATTCTTATTACTATTACAAAGCATAAAGTAGCCACCAGATCAGAAAATGTGGGCTGCAAGTGATGAGACGAGTTTCACTTGCAACAATTATAGGTGCAAATAGAGCAGGTGCGATCCGAGTGCGAACAGAGAATCGGACAAGAATCTAAACGGGACTCATTCGCACTTCTGCTTAAAAAAAAAACCACCAACGGAACAATGCGCAGCTTGGAGAACGTCGTCCCCTGTTGTAAAATGCAGAGTTTGCATCTTGATCCTCCCAAGCATTGCTGATGTCAAAGTCAAGCAAACAAGCGCTTTTAAGAGGAGCAGTCAAGCCAGGAGCGCCCTCCCTCCTAAAGTTGCGAATCCAAATTCGCAAAGCACCGCGAAGTTGATGTGGGGGTGTAGCCGCTTCCTCCCGGCGCATGCGTACTCTCTCTTTTTCTTTTTTTTTTTAAAGTCCTGGTCAAAAGGAGACTTTGCTTCCTCCATCTCAAGGGATTCAGAGGAAGGGGCTGCCAGTGTGGCGCAACGGAGCCCCAAGGGCAGCAACCCTTCGAAGGTATAAGAGGCAATACATGGATTGGTCTGTGGGGGCGCTAGACACAGCCATGAAACATCCCCAAAGGTCCGCTCCCAGAGACCACTAGGCTGGTGCAGGGGAAATGAAGCTCTTCTCGTGTTTTTAATACGGTATAGAGAACCGGTCAAGCATATGAGCCCTCACCTACAGGCTAAAGTGCGACAGCCCGGGCACAAATTGAGCGCCTCGGCGCGACAACGAAGCTTGCACAACTGCTCAGTTTATAGCACTTCGGATATCAGTCAGGAGGAGGGACAATTTGGATTCCTGCCCCCCCCCAGTAGGGGAGGAATTTTGCAAGGATATATTCAAGGCTTAGACCGCAAACAAGTCAATGTATTTGAAGAGCTATGCGTGTAGTTCAGTATCCCATAAATATAACGCGAATGATACAGGTCCGCACGCGCACTTCTTTAAACCAAAGAATATATTCCGATCTAAAGGTTTACATTTAGAACAGCAGCCACTCTTGAGGGACCCGGCCAGAAATAGAGAGGACTCCCGAAGAACAAACAAATACGGCCTGAAATGGGAGGGGGCACTATTCTCCTCCCTAAAAGTGTGTGTGTTTGTAATGCTTTTATGTTGTCAGCCGCCTTGTGCTCCCTTTCACCGGGAAAGGCGGAATATTAAAAGGGGGCAAATCATTATGTCGAACTAGCAGATGAACAAAATGCCTCAGGGGCTATCCAAAGAAAGAAACTGTTTAGTCCAGCAACAAAGACGGCCCGCTTGCCTAGCTTTTAATCCGGGGAAGGGAAGCAAAAAGAGCCTCTTTTTGGCATCTCCTATTCGAAATCAGGAAAACAGGCAGATGGCGTTCAGGAACAGAGAGCCAAGCCGCAATCCAATGCCCACACCGACCTTGGAGCATGCCCCATGGAAGTCAATGGGGTTTACTGCTGAGAGAACAAGTATAGGTTTCGGCTGGCAGGCAGCTAAGGGAGATTTCCCGTGGGGAAGAGGTTATCGGCTCACACACTAAACAATGAGACATAAATGTGACAGATCGCCACACACACACACCCAAAAAGTGCCCAGTACTAAGTGCCGATTTACAATTCACATCCATCTCACATACATCCACACACACACAATTTGCTCTCTCATGTCCAGCGTTCCTCCAATTTGCCTGAATGTGGCTTCCTTTCCCCCTGTGTGCCAGGCAGTGGCGTTTTCCTCGAGGTTAATTTTGAACGCATATAAATAAAGGACCAGTTTTAGTGGGTTTTCCCCTATGTCGACTCGTGCGGCATCGCTTTTTCCCCCTATTTAAAGAAAAATAGGCGGGGCGGGGCGGGGTGAGTTTCAGCTAAACCCTTTTATTCCCGAATTTTTGCCAGGGTTTATTAGGGCTTTGTCATATGCTTCCATGCTGACCTTGGAATTGCCCACTAAAATGGCCAACCATGGATCCACACCCAAACACTGATTGCTCGGAAGAAATTCCCATCACGGTTCAGTGGAGGGACTCTTCATTTACTTGGGATTTACTCCCGAGCAACCATGCAACAGAAGAGGCTGCCAGCGATTAAGGTTGCGATCCTAGAAGAACTTCACAGAAAGCAATTCTAGAAAAGTAGCGAAACCAGGAAAGTTTCCTTGAAGATTAAAAAGTATATTGTGGCATTAACCTGTTTCGTTACAGGCAAGGCGCAGCATTTCGTTGAATTCCGCCGGGCTTACTTTCGAGTAAACGATGCTCAGGACCGCCCTGCACAGCCACGACCCCCAAACCCTCCCTTGAAAGTCAATTCAACTTCGAATGCAAATTCCGTTTATGGGGAAATCAATTAATTCCACGCAAATCATCCAGAAGGATTATTCAAAGGGGGTTAATCCAACAGATTTCAATTACCCCTTCCCATTTGTCTTTTGACTGGGTTATGGATCCCACCATAAATCCCTTTTTCAGAGCCACGATTGACTTTTAAATAGGCTTGACTTCCACGCGACAATCAAACACTTTCCAAATTTGGGTGGAAGGAATTATTTCTAATTCTGCCATCAGATTTTATTCTTTTTCTTTTTTAAAAAAAATGCCATCCTAGTAATCCTCCCCTAATTCCGGAAATTCCCGTGTATTATAAATTGAGGCGGGGGGGGCGGTGTCCTTAGATCTCTCTGGCGTACCAAACAGCATGGGAGCCTTCTCCCATGAGAGGGGAAGGAGATGATTTTTTACAAATATGTTTAAAGGATTACGTCTACCGTCAAATGCTCAGTGTCTCCACCCCCCTCCTCTTACTAAATCAAACTTTAGTCAGCCTCTGTCTGCTGAGACAGATCAAATCTGGGAGTTAAGCAAACATCGCTCCCATTCGCCCCGCCCCCCCCTCCAAGTTCCTCAGCTTGCCAAGTTGATCATACGGTTAATTAATACTAACTGCACTTCCTACATCACATTTCGCCTCCGAGCTTTCTTCAATTGCCTTAATGATGGCCATTTACAACGGAGTAATTAGTGCAAAGAAAGGCTTCCAAAGACATTAATTATCCAGGGGTACTGGAATGGGTATCTTCAACAGGAATTGGCCGCCTTCACACGTGCGCTAGTGGCGTCGCTTCCCCCTCCCTGATCCGGGTCTCTAATAGGTGATGTCTCAAATTAAAAGATGGGGGAACGGGGGGGAGGGGAGTTTGCTGAATTTCTGAGCGATCCCTGAACTTTTTGAAAGGGAGCTTTCTTTACCAGTGGAAATGTTCCCTTTCCCTTTTAATGTCCTGATCTCTGGCTCCCTTGGATTTCCTGGTTCTGTGAAGAGTCCAACACGAAGCGCAGCCTTTTGGAATAGATAGACGGCCGTACGACCCTTAACACGCCCAGTCTCGTGGGATCTCCGAAGCTAAGCAGAGTCAGGCCTGGTTAGTACTTGGATGGGAGACCACTGCCTAGGAATACCGGGTGCCGTGGGCTTGCCACAGCAAGGCATTCTTAGCTTCAGTCGTGAAACTCTTAATCTCAGGGTGCTGCAGTCGAGCCCCACCTTGGGCACACGATTCCTGCATTTCAGGGAGCTGGACTAGATGACCCTTGCGATGCCTTCCAATTTTACAGTTCTAAGACTCTTTCGAACACCTCTGGAAACTTAGCCACTTCAAGCGGACTAACGTTTGGAGTATCAACCCCCGCCATCTCTCCGCCTTCCTTGGGAGAAAGGGCCATTGCTTTCAGCGAAACACCGGTGTGCTGAGAAATTTCAGCTTTAGTCAAATTCAGCCGAAATATTTGGGTTCTAGCTAGCTTTTGTTCCGACCGTTAGCATTGTGAAAGCCCCACTTGAAACGAAAATATTAGTTTCTTAATATAACCACCTACCATTCATATAAACCTTGAGAATGGGGATCTTTTTATGGTATGTCAATAATAATAATAATAATAATAATAATAATAATAATAATAAATCCTGCTTAATTAAGCCGGGGAAGGAAATGTGCATTTAAAAGTTGTAAACAGAAAACCTTCAGCTATCCTGTCTGAGGACAGAGGGTGGCTGTACTGTATTGACAGATAACTAACCAATGAGTAAAAATGAATATGCCCCTCATGTTATTTATTCTTCATTCCATATCCTCTTCTCTCTCTCTCTCTCTCTCTCTCTGCGTGTGTGTGTGTGTGTAGCTCTTTATCCAGCATTAATGATTTTGGAATGACTCCCATGACCTGCCTCTGTGCTAATTCCGATCTCTACGCCACTCGTCATAATATAATTTATACCAATTCCGGGGAGAGTTCCTTCCCCACCCCCAAGGGTCGTTTGGTCGTCTGTTATCCAGTTAAAGGAGGCAGACTTTATTTTTATTTTTTAATCACACATCGGGTGCAGATATGTGACAAATTCTGGGGCAAAAATGTCCTTTTACCCAGCTTTAACCACCCGGTCAGGAGCAGCGTGCGAGAGGCGTGTGATGTGGGGGACTAATCCGCGTTAAACGCTGCCGGCTCGTACCAGTGGCGCCTGAAATGCACTTCTTAAAAAGACTCGCTGTGCCCAGCTGGGCAAGGAAACGCGTCCCTTCCCATTTTTTATTTTTTTAATTTTTTTGCTTTGGAAAAAGGCGAAAGTGATGAGGAATATAAGTGATGAATTAGCCCGCGCGCGCAGCCATCATAAATCAGCCCGGGTGTGATTCCCGATCAATTCCAAGTAGTCATGAATATGCTAAGTAAAGCGCAGGACAGTGTTTTAGACAGTTATTTCTTCATTAAGGATCACTCAGTGATTTCTTTCACAAATGCTCTAATCTGATTTCCTTTTGATTTCCATTAGAGACAGTGAATAATGACATTTAATTTAGCCTTGCGCCATAAAAACCCGAAGATATTTGCTCGTAATTGAATTACTGCCTGCTCCTCACTATGGTCTCATAACTTTCAATTATAACCCTGACAGCTGGGCGATATGAGTTGCCGGTACAACACTAAAAATAAAAGGTTAATAAGAAGTAGCTACCGTAGGAGCTCCAATTTATTTACAGCACATTTCCACACTAAATTGAAACTAGATCCTTTAACAACAAGGGACAGGCGCTACAGACGGGGATTAGGAGGCAATTCGGAGAGTATTAAAATATCTTTGGGTTGTTGTTGCTTTCGCCCTTCGGTCTCCTTCTTTTTCTCTTCCTCCTTTAATAAGATGCCGACCGAGTCCTTTTTAGCCGATCGAATCCTGATTATGTTTTAATTAAGGGTTCTCTCTAAAACGGCTTTCTCTGGACTTTATTTTTGAGGGGTGGGGAGAGACTGAAGGATGTTTTCCCCCTTCAGAAATATGAGAGAGAGAGAGAGAGAGAGAGAGAGAGAGAGAGAGAGAGAGAGAAGAAAAAGTTGCTGGGGAGGGGGAGGTGAGACGGTGGAATATTTCATGAAACCTGCAAGCACTTGGAACGCCAATTTTCCTGTAACTATGAATATCCTGTTAAGGTGCCGCGCTACTCCGGTAATAAACTACTTGAAAGAAAGAGTGCGGAATTCAATTACAAGTAATTTATTTTTATAGAAACACTACGAGTAATTTATTTTTATAGAAACGCTACATCAAGGCTCTGGCAAGATATTATACCGGCTCGCCTAGAAGGAGCTGGGAAGATGACATAAAAGTTGATGTCCCCTTCAGCCAAAGTTTAATCTTTTCATTCATTTATCTTGGGCGGTTAGATCAATCTTCGGCGCGGGGGGTGGGAGCCACGACTTCTCTCTCCCTCCCCCTCTCAGTATTCCCCCTCGTAAGATCTCCTTTCCAAGAAGAGCACACCAGTAAGCGCTATTCCGTTCCTGGGGAATATTTCATTTATTGCTGTATTTATTTAAAACCCGAACTGTTCAGGAGCCTAGTTTTCCCAGCTGTTTCAGGAGGAAACAGCCTACAAAGAAACGTTTTAAAAGTTTAATGGCAGACCTGCCCTGGAAAGAGGAATTACACGCAGGCGTTCTAGGCGCACAAAAATGCTGCTCAACGCTGGACGTGGAAGTCAACCCCACTAATATTAGTGGGGCGTTCATACTAAAGGTAGGGGTGGCTAACTCTTCTGTTAGAGTCGTGGGGCTCTAACCCCCCCCCAAAGTCCCAGCCAGCCTGGGAAGTGGTCAGGGATTATGGGAAATTTGGTCCAGCAACATCTGGCGGGGTCAACATCTGGCGAGCCACCCCTGACTTAAAGCATTTAGACTGAGATTCCCCTTTCCTAGTGTGACTCTCACCATCACCTCCAAGGAAAAACACTGGGGGAACTGGAAGCGTGGTTCATTAAAATAGTTTTTTGGTGCTGTGGGAGTTCAGCCAGAATAAAGGCTCAGCTGGAGCTCAGTCTTCCCCACATGCCTTTGACCCCAAAGCCATGCTACAGGTTGATCACTTCCATGGAATCATAGAATTGTAGAGCTGGAAGGGACCTCAAGGATCATCTAGTCCAACCCCCTTCTTCCCTCGGTTCGATGCTGCGACAATAGTCACATCCTGCACCATCCTTTTTTAATTATATCTATTTTCTTGTTTGCTTCTTTTCCAGCCCCCCCCCCCCTCTCTTTAGTGAGCAAGGCTAAAGGCCTTTTTTAAAAATTAAAAATAAATGCATTTTTAAAGGCAACAATCTGTTCTTGTATAGAGCATATGCCTTGGCCGCATGACCAGCAGGCAGGCCCCACAACCCAAACATCTCCTCGAGGATTGGGAGACGTTCTGTTTTCCAGGGGGTCGACAAACGGAGCAGATGGGGCACCATGAATTCATACCCTTGTTATGCAAGTCAAATAGAGGCACGTTTCCCCCACCACCACCGCCGCCCCACTCCCGGCTCTGGATAATCCAGTCCCAGAGCACCCAACCAGCCTAGCTTGATCTACACCAATTGTTCTCCGAAGTTGCTCCCACCCTCTCCCTGTTAAAAAAAAATAAAAATAAAAGAGGAGCAGTAGAACCTCAAGGGAAAAGGGAAAGGTTTTTCGTTCCTGGCTGGGGCTACTAATCAGGCCTCTGATTGGTTAGCGAGCGGCACTCAGGGATGTTTCGAACGCTCCATGTCTGCTGAAGATTCTAAAGGGGCGAGAAATTGAGAGCAGCGCCACTGGCTGGAATTTCCCCCCATGGCTGCTGGCCCCCTCCCTCCGTCACACGTGTCTGGGTGCTGCGCGTGACAAAAAGGAGGGGATTTCAATGGGGTAGACAGAGATCCGAAACAAGGCCAGCAGGAGGAGGACTCTGGTCTTCTTCTAAGGCTGCCTTACCTGAACCCTGGCTTCCGACAGCCCCAGCCTCTGGCTCAGCTCCTCCCTCATAAAGGCGTCCGGATAGTGCGTCTCGTCGAAGAGCCTCTCCAGCTCGTTCAGCTGCTCCAGTGTGAAATTGGTTCGACTCCTCCTCTGCTTCAGCTTGGTCTGGCCGTCCTCGTCTTCGGATTTCACCTCTTCCCGCTTGTCTTTGCACTCATAGATCCCTGCCGGGGGGGATGGGGGGATGGGGATAAGGAAGAGTAAACGAATACAACAAAGTTGCGCATCATAGAAGCCTCCTTAATTTCCTCCTTAAAGCCCTCGAGGCGGGAGAACTGGGCACATAGTTTCCCCAGCCAAGGCGAAGGACGGTCGCCCTGTGAGCATCCCCCCAAAAAGGCAAGCAAAAGTTGGCATCGTCCCATATGCTCAGATGACACATTTGGGGGGTTGAGTGAAATATTCGTTAGTAAATTTTCGGAGCGCACGGAGAGCTTCCTCTGATCATTAACGTAATTGACTGCTACGCAGCCAGGGTAGATTTTTTTCTCTCCTTGCATTTCTCCTCTTGCAGCGAGAAAATTCTCTATTTATTTGGGCGCAGAACAGGTGATGGTCCTTAGAGAGACCTTGTGTGACTCACATATTCTCCAGCTAAGGTTGCTAAATGCCCCTTGTAAGGGGCATCTCCCGTCTCTCCACGCGTACAAACTTAATCATCTTATTTTTGAAGACTGCCGGATCATACCTCGGTGGCAATATGTTGTCGCGGCTAGGAAGTGTGGCCTAGGTTTTCTGAACTGACAAGCCTCCTGAGGAAAGTTAAAGATCCAAATACCCCACGCAAGCCAAGAGTAGCAAAGATTTTACGCGAAACAAGTGTAAAGAGGAAATGGCCACTTTCAGATGAGAGAGGCTCTGAGACGTGTCCACTATTCCTGGCCAGTCGCCTCCACCGGGAGGGGATCGGGGCCTCATTTTGCAGTCTAGACATGGCGGAAGGAGATCGGAAACACGCTTTTTAAAGACATGGGGGACCCCCCCCCTAATAGCTACTGAGCAATAAGAAAAGCACCAGAAAAACGTCATGTTTGTTTCGCTCCGTTACGCGCGCTTTAAAATAAATCCAAAGGATATTAGAATCCATAGTCCCCAACTGAGAGGCTTTAGGAATGTGGGAACCGACACACACACGATATGAACCCAGCTTTCCTGTGACCAGGTAACCATTAGAAATGATTCGGGCGACATAATCGGGATGACCTTTGGCCAGAGCAGGTTAAATGCTGCCTTTAGTGGGCTGTGCTTAAAAAACAAAAACAAATGGCACAAGACGATATTCTTATAACCCATTGCCTTTCCAATATAGTATTGATAAAAGCCACCAAGCCTCAAGTTCGGTCCGTTTGGGGGAAGATTCCTCCCTCGGGATAGAAATCGATAAGAAAGGAAGCACCCAGAGGAAAAGATAGCGCCGCTGTTGCAGCAGCAGCAGCCTGGGCCCGGTGCGCTCTGGGTGGCAGAAAGAGCGTGGCCTGGACGCCCTCTCTGCCCCGCAGCCACGGCTGGCCTTCTGAGGAGCCAACACGTCACTCCCGCAGCAAAACGTCACGTTTGCAAAGAACAGGAGCGCGTGAAGGTGTAACGAGGGACTGGGCAGAGGGCGGGGGAGAGAGGATTTCATCTCGCCTGTTCTGAAAGGGATTGGAAATTCGGAGGTTGGCGCAAGGACTTCCTCTTGCCGCCTTTACCTGGGGAGCTCAGGTCACACTAACGGCAATAACCTCGACGTGAGCGCTCTCCAGCCAGATGCAAAGGACCCCCTTCCCACCTTAGGGAAGGAAGCCTTGCTGGGCCCAATGGGGCACCATTCCTCTCCGTGGAACTTATTTACTGACAAGTTCAGCGGCAACGCGGAGGACTGCAGCCTGTCGGACAGCTGGTTTACATAGACGTGCCCGTCTCCATGCGCATTCCCTGGAAGTAAATCCCCTCGATTCCAGTCTAACTGGCCTCCCAAGGAAAAGTGGGTTGGGATTAGGAGTGACACGGTTAAACCTCTGCTGTCCAGTTCTATTGTTTTGCTTTGACTTTAAGGAAGCAGTGTTGTGTTCCAGCCTACTACCTCTTACATGCAAATCTTCTGACATCGAAAGGCTTTACAGTATTATATACCTCCAAGTAAAATAAGTTTAAGAATCAGGGCATTTGGTTTACAGAATAATTTTAACTGATGGGACACACCGAATTGCCTAAGAATCCCCAGGCAACCCTCAAATTGAACATAAAACTATATATAAATGTATCCTCAGCCAGAGAGGTTTTTACTGTCGTGGCTTTTTAAAATTTGAATTAAGAGGGGAAATTTTTAATTTAAATACAGTGTTATGGTTACCTAAAGGGTTTTGTTTTGCACAACAGCTACCAAACACAGGTGTGAAGCTAACGGATTTTTGACACTAGGAGCAAGATCTCTCAACACACACTGTCTATTAGTCTCTCGCCCTGATTCCGCTGAAACTCACTTCCGGCCCACGATCGCTACATTTTTTGCTCCCTACGAACGTTCGAGGGGTTGCCTCCCTTACAACTCCCTTTAATGGAGACACGTTCCAGCGTTCCAACCATTCACAAATATGGTAATGATTTTTCGCTTGTAATGTTTGTTGTACCGCTGGAAACCAGTCTTCCTCCATGGATTCTTCCTGAGGTTGATACCCTTTTGAATTACTTTCTTTTTTAACCGAAAAACAATTACAAACTTGAGATGTGTGTGTGAGAGAGAGATTACAATATATTTTATGACATTTCAGAGTTCAGGTGACTGCTGAGAATGAAGCACGTTTTCAATAAACGGGTATGTATATAAAATATTAGATATGTATATTGTTTACCAAAACAATAACCGTGCATTAGAACTGACAGCATTTCAGGAAACTCGAAGGATTTCACGCCTTACTATTTTAAAAAATGTATTCTGAAAGGCCCTTCTCTCTCTCTCTCTCTCTCTCTCTCTCTAATATATATATGAAATTGGAATTATTAAAGCTTCACAGAAATTAAATTCTCATTTATTTAGCCCTGCGTGTAAGCTCTCCTTCCATTTATAACGAATCTAACAGAACATAAAAAAGAATTATTAATAATATGTAGAATTGATATTAAAGGAGCGAGCAGATTTGAGTGATAGGGCTTTTCTATAAAGGACAGAATGCTGTTTCGTTTCGTTTTGTTCTATTTATGGTACAAGTGGCCCAAATCTCCTAAATACTATCGATCCAACACACCGTTATTATTTTACGAAGCGAAGGAACAGAACGAATGGCGGAGTAAAACATATTTTAAGGAAGGGAGATTAACATAACTGAGCAGCCCTGCTGAATTTTAATTTTAAGTTTCCCCTTCTCACACCTAAGGGATTGCTGCATTTAATCCCATCGCGTCTGACCTGGAGGAAACCTGTCTTAAATCGCCGAAAAACGTTTTATCAACTTTCTTAAAAATTTACTTTCCCTCACCCTCAGAATGCTCCCTTCTATAGGCTATCGACCTGGTGGCCCGGGGTGAAGGGACTCTATCTTACACATCAGGAAGGAAGGAAGGAAGGAAGGAAGGAAGGAAGGAAGGAAGGAAGGAAGGAAGGAACTGACACCCGGAGAAACTATCGACACGGGCTTGGTACAAAATCCTAAATGCGCTTTTCCTTCCTTCCCTTCCTTCTTTTCTGCTTCTCTCCTCCCCGCAGGCCTCTGACCAGTTTACCCTGAGCTTGGCTTCCCTTACGCCTTTTTTTAATGGAAGAAAAGAAACAAAAAAGAAGCCATAATTGAAGCCACGAAGTTGGAGGCTCATTCCAGAACAAGCTCCTTCGGGCAGCAACACAAGCAGGCTACAGGGCAAAGGATACCCGGGCTTCCGATCGAATCCTGCTTCTTTCTTTTTCCTCCCCCCCCCCGCCCCCCATCCCCACGCACTCCTATTGTTCCCAGAAAAGCTAAGGGGAAAGTTTGGGTGTTTCTCTCCCTCCGCTCCCTTTTCCTTCTACTTTCCACTCCAGAAGTGCTTCACGATCCCAGCGGCCGTTCCTGCTGTTGCTAGACAAGTGGTGTATTATTATTATTATTATTATTATTATTATTATTATTATTATTATTAGTTCGTCCCCTGCCCAACCGCTCCTCCCCACCCAAAAAGCCTCGAGGCCTTCGGCGCTGGTGTCTGGGGCAGGGAGAGGAGGTGGAGAGACAGAGCCCCCCTCCACACGCCTGGTGGGTCCAGTGCCCTCCTTACCTTCCGAGGTCCTGCTGGCGTGGTTGAAGTCCTTGAGCTTGTCCTTGTCTCCGTCTCCGTGCTCCTTGAAGAGGTGCACCGGGCAGTGCGCGCCGCTCTCGGCCAGCTCCTGCAGGCTGCCGGCTTCCGAGGCGCCCAGCTCCCGCGAGCGCGCCAGCCCACTCTCCAAAACTTCCCGGTACGTGATAGTCTCCTTCTTGTGGCCGGTGCCTCCTCCGCCGCTGCTGCCGCCACCGCCGCCTCCTCCTCCTCCACCACCTCCGCCGCCGCCACCTCCTCCTCCGCTGCTGCTCTCCTTGCTTTTCTGGTCGAAAGATTTGGAGACAAACGCGGTAAGTTCTTCCATGGCGACCCGGTGGCTGGGGAGGGGGAGGGGGAGAGAAGAAGCGCACGCTCGCGATCCACAGTGAAGAGGTCCTCCGAGCTGCAGCGGCTGGATCTGGGCGTGGGTCGTGGTGGTGGGGCTGGTGGGGTGGAGATCTGCACTCAGGAGGTCCAAGGGGCCGCCTCGTCGGTCCAGGCTGTTGCTGCTGCTGCTGCTGCTGCTGCTGCTGCTGCTTGAAGGTGGTGTTGCGCGTTGCGTGCGCGTGTTTTGTTTTAAATCCTCCTCCTCGTGACAAGCAGCGAGGAAGACCACGTCGAAGAGCAGAGACGGGGTGCTGTCTCGGGGCTTAGATCCCTCCCGCTGTTATTTATGCCTTTCAATGGGGAGATCACACTATTTATACATGGCTACCTCAGCCCAGCCCCCCAGCTCTCTCTGTCTCCAGCAATTACTGCCTCTTCCAGAGTCGCAGGCAGGACTCCGAGGAGCGATCTCCCCCCACCTCGGGCCAGCAATTGGCTTTCTTTGCATTTCATCGCGCTTTGGCACCCGTCGCACCTTGATTTAAGGGTGGCAAAGAGCAGGGAGAGGGAGGGAGGGAGGGGGAGAGGGAGGAATCCAATGAAACTCTTTCCCTCTCCTCTTTCTCCTCCATCCTCCCTCCCCCACTCCATCCCATAGCCTCCTCCCAGACAGGTATCTCTCCGCATTCTTTTCAATGGCTCGCAGGAACCAAACGGAAAGGGAGGCGTGGGGGCGGCGGCGGGGGTGGGAGAGACTCGAGGAAGACCTGACTGGCTACCAGGAGATCTTCTGCTTATTATGGACACGCTAGGAGCGGGGGGAGAAAAGCTGGGCCGCCAACTCTTGCTAGACAACCGGGAAGGGGGAGGAAATGACAACAAAAAGAGCGGACTCTGGTTGTTCAATAAAAAGGTAAATCCGTGCCAGTTGGAAACGAGTTTTTCTTGGGCGACCGGGGGGTTGTTTCATTGTCGTTCTTGATGTGTATGTTTTGAATGTAGAAACCTGTTATAGAAAAAAAGGGCATATTTCGTTCAAATGTCTCTTTCTCCTCAGGAACGTGGTCTTCCCTTCCTCTAATGCTAAGGGAGGGTTAGGAAACCGCCCCCCTCCTTGGGTGTTTGTGTCTTTGTAGGGAAAGGGGCTCCCAGTAGATCTAGAGAGTGTAACGTGGGGGGGTCTGTGTGTGTGTTTGCAGCAAATGGCAAGGAAGAGCCCCGGAGCCGCGTGAGGACTAACAAATGCGATCTGTAGCCTAAGGTTTCGTGGGCCACAGCACCCGCCGCCCCTCTGTCCGGTGGAGGAGGCTTGGGCCCGCGGAAGGCTTACGCCAGAATGGATGGGATGGGTTTCTTACATCGAAGTCTACTGGGGAGTTCAGTGGAACTTGTTCCCAAGTACAGTGGTACCTCGGGTTAAGTACTTAATTCGTTCCGGAGCTCCGTTCTTAACCTGAAACTGTTCTTAACCTGAAGCACCACTTTAGCTAATGGGACCCCCTGCTGTTGCTGCGCGATTTCTGTTCTCATCCTGAAGCAAAGTTCTTAACCCGAGGTACTATTTCTGGGTTAGCGGAGTCTGTAACCTGAAGCGTATGTAACCCGAGGTACCACTGTAAAGTGCGTGGAAAGTGGGTGACAGGCAGCAGCCTTAGACTTCAAAGCGCCAGGAAATGTTGAGATTTCTAAACTCTGCTCTCTCGCCCGGCGAGATGAAATGTTGGATGAGTCTGTCTCTGTGTGTCTGTCGATCGAATCGACAGTTGTGCCAATTTGCCATGGGGGATTCTTATTGGGACTATCTGAAAAAAAAAAAGAAAGAATGCTGGTACCTATGAACAGGATTAAAACTATGTATTTCGAATTACACACACACATCCAAACACGTGCTGTCAGACTAAAAACAGGAATCCGGCTGCTTTCTCCAACTGCAGCCTTGCAGACTCTTCTTACTTCGGTTGTGCTTAGGGCTAACTCCTTTTTTAAAAAAAACTCATTTTTTTAAAAAAAGCTTAGGTGCTATGCATGTTTACTCAGAAGTAAACCCACCCACCCCGCAGCTCCTTAGTAAGTGTAATTGGAATTGGGAAAATCCTAAACGTGTTTACCCGGAAACAAGTCATTATATTAAATTCAGTGGCACTCAGTTCCAAGTGAACATTCGTCTGGCGCTCTTACTCGCAAGTAAAATGCCAAGGGATTTTTATTCCGTAAAGTAAATTGCATTTTCTCACTCGGATGCTGGCATCTTCATCCCCACTGTCGGCATCAACGCCCGTCTCCATAAAATGACGTTTATTTGCACATATTGGCAAATGTGCAGCTATAGATGGGAATTTCTTGTTGGTTGTTTCCCCTCCTCCTTTGTGTGTGCCTGGGGGGTGGGGTGGGGAGAATGTACGATTACAACTCAAATCTCAAAGGATTTAGCCTTTCACAGACTGATGACAATTGTTAAAGGATCCAGCGGGGTGTATCCGGTCCATTCTGGTGCCTTAAAAACACCAGATTTTCCCACCTAAAGCGTGCCACAAACACCAGGCAAGAATGTTCTAATCGCCTCTTCTGGTCTGGCGTCCTTAAGGGGAGAATTGATTAATGAAGCTGCGTGCACCGCGTCGCCTCCCCTTTCCCTCGTCTCCAATTTTAACAAATCTTGTTGGGGCATTGAATTATTGTTTCCTGTCTAGCACGGCCCTCTCCTCCTACCCTCCCTTCCTTCTGAAGCTGCGACCCTCGTGCACACTTCCGAGTAAGCGCGCATAGGATCGCGCTGCGTCGTGCATCTTTGATTTGCAAGTGCAAAATGCCACTCCGTTCCGCCTTCTGCGTTTCGGATCGGGGAGCAAGAAACTTTCTGGATGGCTCTAAATCATTAACAGAACCCTAAAACAACGCACGCGCGCGCACCCTCCCGCTCTCTCTTTCCCCACCTCTCCCCGGAGGCTGTTTTTAATTAATCCGCCGGTGCGCATAAACAGCAGCCTCAGCCACCTCCACCAAGGAAGAGAGGAGGAGAGGGAGCGGAAACAATTAATAAAAGCGCTTTTTAAAAGGAGATCAATTCCGGCGTGAATTTTAAAATAATTATCTGGAAGAACTAGGATTGATCGTTTGATCTCGGCGCAGTCTACGGGCCTCCTGACGTTTACGAGGGGTCTTGCTCCTCACCCCCACCCCCACCCCACGCCCAGCTGAGAGCTGGTTCAACAAGCGAAGGGGGCGCGGGCTTCCCTAGATCAGAAGGAACTGGTCGTCAAGCCTGCGCGCAAAAACCAATCAGACGCGAGGGAATCAGCCACGGAAATCGAGGATCAATGCGCAAAGCGAATAATGGCGCGCGCACACAGAAACTGCGCTCCTGGAGCATCCATGGCGGAAGGCGCTTCCGGACCAGGAGCGGGCAACCCAGGGCCCGATCCTAACCTCACCTTCTTGAACCTGGTCACAAATACAGCCACGTAGATGTGCCACCTGGCCCTTCCTCCAAGGAACACAGGGGAAGGCATACCTGGTGGTTGTCTCGTTTGTATTCCGCCAACAACTCTGTAAGAAGCGACGCCCAACACAATTCGCTTTGCTACAGTGTTGTACCTAGCGGAGAAAGCGAGTTGGGGCAACAACAAAACAAGCTCCCGCTTTTAAGTCGGTTAAGGCAGGTGGGTCGGAGGTCACTGGTCTGCATTAGGAGATCTGGAGTAAGGCACTTGATGGAAAGCTGGCGTATGGCCTGGATGAAAAGGGAGATGCGATTGTTGAAATCAATGCAAACCTCCAAAGTTCCAAACCACTTTGGTTCTCTGGAGGTACCAAAAAAGCAGAGAGAGGAGGAGAGGAAGTGACCTTGATACAGGTGCCCTGCCATTTTTATTATCCAACATTTCTTCTTCCTATCTATCTGAAGGTCATTCCTTTTCTTCTTATGTTTATTTTATTTGAGGGCTACTCTTCTGTTTTCTTTTGCTGTCTCCGAAAAGACCACCGCCAGAAATGGTCCAGGTGGGAGGATTTCACCCACAGTGGGGGAGATTCTTGTCATGTGCCCCAAGCCCCACCTGCTTGCCATCCCTAAGTACCACTTCTGTGCAAAACACTTAAAGAGTTTTCTCTACACTGTCAAGTGTGAAGGTCACGCCACGTGTCTATCCTCCCCTACCAATCGCAGCTTCTGGGAAAAATAGACCCGTGTGAAATCGTTGGCGTAGAACAGTGCAGACAGACTTATCACGCTCTTGTGGCGTGAAAGATCGTGAATGCATTACTGTAGGAAGAAACTGCGTTTAAACTGGTGGAATTTAATTCCAAATTAACGTTTCTTCCACGTTCACTAGAGTGTTTGGATGATGATGGTACTTCCCAGAGATATTTCTCTGGCAAATCTCACGGTAATACCGGCAAAACAGAGTGGCTATTTAATCTATTTCCAATAGCCCTGAAGGAAAGTTAATTTCCTTGGATCTCAAAGCACCAGCATCATTTGATTGATTTGTAAATACTGTATTGTTGTTGCTGGTGACTTCGGAGGCGGTAATCCCCATTACTAACAAAGCTCTCCAAGCTCCTTTCTTAAAGAGAAGTAAGCCCTCGTAGACACCCAAGCTGCGCCTGTGGTCGCCTGTCTCGCCCTCCCCGTGGCAAGGAAGCCTTGAAGCGCGCATCAGGTGCAGATGCTTGGCGGAGATTGCGCGCGCGCGCGCTTAAAGTGGTCCTCCGCATGCCTCCCACATCTGCCTCGTCAGATGACGGATTTCAAAGCTCCCTTCTTCTGGAAGGCTGATATGATCTAGCCTTGGTCTCTGGGCCTGGCAACTCGGTACTTCCAGGGCCCCGGGAAGCAGACAGGGCCGATACCACTCCCAGCTGTTCAGGAAGAATGGAGGCGTTTGGTAGGGAGTGGGGCGGCTTGCTGCTTCCATATAAGGGCCCTACTGAACTCAAGCCGGGGAAGCAAAACCGCTTCCATATTTCTCGCCCTGACATTTTTACGAGCGTCCCGTGGCAAACATAGGTTCGCCTATTTGCGACACAAATTAGGGTTCGTTCTCTGCTCGGAGTTGATGAATTGGGCCATGGTGGAAGCGGGGAAAGGAGGGCAAAGGGAAGAGGGGGTAGGGGGGAGATGGAGAATAAAAAGCCAGACATTTGATTTTTCAGGAAGGAGCGATCTGAAAAATGAATTGGGGTTTGCAACTTTGTTCCTCGGAGTGGAACTCGGGAACTTTCTTCGAGTTGCCTGCTTGGCGGCTGGATCCAACCCTCGCTCCCGTTCAAACGACTGGGAGTGGGAGCGCTGCTTGTCCCAGTGAATGAGTCTTTTGGGAAACCTCTCCCTGCTTCCGCCAGACAAGGAGACACACTGCCCAGGGGTGCCCACACAGGGAGAAACAGAACTGACAAACCAGAATCTGCATGCCAACTGCTAACGTTTTCACAAGCCCAGGGAGACGAGTGTGTCTGAGAGTGAGTGAGAGAGAGAGAGAAATTTTATGCCAGTGTTTCAGCCTGTATCCTTATTAAATCCGAATCTAATGGTTTCTCCCACCAACACCAGTTTCTCCTTTTCCTTCCATCTGGATCCGGATTAATGAAGTGTATCCTTCGTATTCTTTGCCCTCGTTCCATCCTCCTAGTTTTACAGAAAAAGGGCTTTAAAAAAATACTGGGTTTCTTTCCTGTGGCTTAAAAACAAAACAAAACAAAACAAAACAAAACTCTCGTCTGAGAAGGGGAGACCGCACCCTCTTCTTCCCACACAGCTGTTTGGGACTGGCTCTGGACCTCCTCGATTTTGCCTCTGGTTTCAGTTCCAACCCTCGCTTCCCAGGCGGCCCGCCTCGTCTGAAGGACTCCAGAGACTCCCTCACCCAAAGACAAGCACCTTTGCTTCGATTTCAGGGTCCCCGGGTCAGAGCGGAACATTTCCACGGAGCAGCGGTCAAGTGGGAGGACAAACAGGGCAGCTGTAAGGGCGCAGCAGACCACATTTTCTTTTCATGGCATCTGGCGATGGGCTAGTTCTCCTCCTGCTAGCTCACATAGATGGGGGAGCGGTGTGTGTGTGTGTGTGTGTGTGTGTGTGTGTGTGTGTGTGTGGAGATGATAGAATGTGAATGTGGGACTCCCGGGCCTTTCCCCGGAAGCGAGGGATGTGAGCTGCGTCTAGATGCCCAGAGGAGAAGCTTATCGTATATATTTCTTGCGCATCTGAATGCGTCTTTATGTTCCCTAATCTAACATAACTCTTAAGATCCGCGTGCCCCAGGGAGGCCTACCAAGACCTGGGGAAATGTTATCGGGTAGAGAGAGTAACTTAACGAAGTCCTCGTCCGCAGCAGCCTCAGACAGAACATTTCGCCAGAGGTCTTGCAGGAGAACTTATTTCCCCTTTCTTTCTTTCTTTCTTTCTTTCTTTCTTTCTTTCTTTCTTTCTTTCTTTCTTTCTTAACGCCATTTGTCTTTAGCTTCAATTCGTCTTTCTGATCCTTTTCTCTGGCGACGACTGGATAGTTTTTCTCTTCTTTTCCCCCTGCCTCTAATCCGGAAACAGTTCCTGAACGTGGCTCTCGCATTGGCAAGCTGGCATTTCCCCTAGGCCGAGGGCGACGGGCTGACTCTCCCGGCGCCGTGGGGGCGCGGTTCCCAGTAGCTAGACAGCGACGCCGAAGGATGCCGGCGATGAGTAAAGGCGGTGATGCTGGTCAAGCTCCCGAGATCAGCTGTAAAGACCAAGTTGGGAGTGAGCGGCTGTTTTAGCATCTTAATCCTGGGCGTCATTAGACCCTAAGCAGTTTTAAAATGTCGTTTAGCAAAGGCATCTCCCCCCCCCCCCACACACACACTTTAAAGCTGCTCTGGCTATTGTCCATCAGAGTCCCCGACCCTCAGAGTCTTTTGACCACCTTACATGAAGACGAGCAAATAATATTTCTCAGAAAAAACAATCAACCTGGCCTTTCCATTCCGTTTCTCTCTCGTCTTTTCCCACATTTTCGCTGCTCATCAGTCTAGGGACAATTTGTTTTATTAATCCGAATGGATGCAGTGTTAATGCGTTTCGCTTTTTCTGCGAATAATTAAATGGGCTTCTTCCTTCCTTTATTTTTTCTTTCTTTCCTCTCCGAAGCCTTTAAATATTTATAAGGATCGATCGAGAGATTTCAGAGTGAAGGGGGTTTTTTTTTTCTTCCTTAACACATGTCATAGGAGAGGTTAAAAAGAAAGAAAGAGAGAGAAAGAAAGAAAGAGTCCATGTCTTCTCTGTATATGTTCTTTATTGATTTAAGCAATAGCCGCATCTCCCATAGAGGGGCTAATAGATTTTAATTCAAATAGGGGCCTTCAATGGTGATTATGAATGGATTGGATTGATCCACCCCAGCCACACTGCCCATCTAGAAAATTTAATAAAAGGCGTGATTATGGCTAGGGAATGCGTGGCGGTCGTCATGTGACATCCCTCCTCCCCACCCACCCCATCCCCCAATTTAAAGATTTATTTTGGGATCATCCTGATGGGCGCCACAGGAGGGAAATACGGTGGGATGAATCAGCTTTTTATATTCTGAACACAGGCAGGAGAGTCTTTCGCGCGCACACGAAAGGGAGCTGTGGGGTACTCTTGCGCATATACCCCAGTCATTTCAGCGGGACTTTCGCAGGAGAAATCCCCCCACCTCGATTGCACACAGATTTGTGTGCGCCTCTATCTCCGTGAGAAAGACTGCTTCCCTGCCCTTCCCCTTTAAAGTGGGAAGCATTTGAATTTCCAAAGATTTATATTACAGTCTTTGGGATTTCAAATGCTTCCCAATTTGAAAAAGAAAAGAAAAGGAACAAATATTACCCCTCCCCCAACTCTTCGCCACACACACACACAAACACACTCCTGCTTCTTTAGGAACCAGCCAGATGTCTCGAGTGGCTTTTGACGTTGTTTTTTAAGACGGAGATTTTTCTACTTCAAACTAGCAATAGGCTCAGTCTCTCTCTGAGTCCACAGCAGCGCAGAAAGGATTTGTTCAGAAGCTTCAGGGTTAATTTCTACGGTAATTAACAGAACGTGTCGTGTACTCTTATTCTTATACGTTAAAGGCCGGGGCGCAATAAGGAGCGGAGTTACGATGGTTTTAGGCTCTGGGAGTCCTGGTCTTGGGAAAAGGGCCCATCTGTAGATGATAACGCGCGTTCTTGCTTCCTATCTAAAATGTGTTTAGACAGCCCAGATCTGTTTGGGGGCCATTCTGCTCCTTCTGCTGGGCGGGATCCTGGAATTGCCTGCATGGTGATCTGGAGTTGTGCATTCCCCTTCCAGCTTACAGAAAAGGGAGAAATAAACCCAAGAGAAAGAAAGACAGAAAGATCAACTTCTTCCTAGTCCATCGAAGTTAGTTTTAACCAATACCCGGGGGAGTAATCCATTCATCACAATGAGCAGTCGATCGATTTATTAATCTAGGGTGGTTTTTAAAACGCAGCTTATCTTTCTAGGAACCCGCTCGTTTGTTTATCTCGTTACAATTAGCCTGTAAATATCTCTTGACTCAATCAGTGCTGGGAAGCGGCGGCTTAGTATTTCCAGTTAAGAAAGCAAAGCAATCATACTATCCCCCCCCCAGCCCTTTGGGTGTGGGCGTGTCCGTAAGGCATTCATCACATTCACAACAACCCTGTGAAGTCGGTCCATTTGATCCCAATTTTTGAACGGAGATTCTCAGAGCTCAGCTCCAAAGCCTGTTTTATATGCCTTGCGCCTGGGTCTGGAGGCATATGTAGAGTGCCTTTCTCTGATCCCCAAAGACACTCCCACAGATCTGAGATTCGAGGTAAGAATTTCCAGGACGGAGAGTAAGACACCCGGATAAATGTAAAAAAAAAACCCAGGACCTTCATTTTAGAAATTACACGGGAAAAACTGACCTACCTAAGCCAGGAACAGCTCTACTGCAGCCGGAAGCTGTTTCATATTATCCCTGCCACCCTGACAGCAAGGCGGTTCAATGTAATATTTAAACCATGGAAACTTGGTGACAGTCGCCTATGCCTTTTGGAGGCCCGGAGCCTTCTTAACTAAGGATTCAAGAGGTTCAGCTGATCTAACCACCCTTTGTTGGAGAGATTCCTACCAATAGGGGGATGGATGGAGGAGACTCCGGGTCTCTTCACCCAGTGCTTCTATGACAGAGAATGGCCAGAGTAGCCAGCCCATCTTTTATATACGAGGAAGTCTGAGCTGCAGAGGAAATCTTTGGCCTCTGAGACTGAGAGGGCACTGGAGAGGCTCGGATGTGGCCTGCAGACTCCTGCGCCTGACCAGAAGGAGAGGAACGTGTGTTTGAAGAAATCGTTAAGGGCGACTCTTTCTTTCTTCTTTTTTCCAAACTCGCAATAACGATTCGTAACTGAGTGAACTCGGCATATTTGTCTTTCGATGGCTTTTCGGCGCTCAATGGAATATTTTGCAAGGAGAAGAGAAGAGAAGAGAGAAAGTCTTGTAAATTGTTAACATTTTTTTTCAGTTATTTCCCCAACTAGCATTCCATTCCAAGGAACTGTTACTTTCCACCAATTCTCAAGGACGATTTATGGGATCACAAAGGCGGCTAGTGGAAATATTATACAGTGGAAGTTTGCCGTCTCTCTGGGATTGCACACCATTTGATAGCCATTTCCAGATGTTAATATCTTTTGCGTGCGCACACACAAATTAGTGTATTAGAAAGGAAGTCATTTCCTTACTGAATTAGATGAGGCCGAGGAGACAGTCCTAGGGGGGCACACATATACGTGCACCCGCGCGCGCACACACAGAATACATACCGGATCCGAGAAAATGCACACACACACACAAAATAATTATATATACACACTTTAGTAATCTTTGCAGACACGATCCCCTTGGAGCTGGAAAGAAAGTGGCAGTATGAAACTGGCACGGCTAAAAGGGCCCGATTCACCCAGGGGTGCCCAGCTACGCTTGTATGCCTAAGCGATTTCTGCAGGCATAGAGAGTATTTGCGCGCGCGCACACACACACACACACACACACACACACACACACACACCCTCCCATTAGACCCAGACACCGCCGCTGCTTCCAAGGAAAGCGATTAAATTCCGCCGTGCCGGTGGCTCCCTCCCTACCCCACCCCGAGCCGGCCTCCTCTAATAACTGGGAAGATGAAAAGCACCTTTTCAGCCCTTTTTGCCTCTGTTTGGAGGTAAATCCCGTTTGTGTCTCTGGAAACCCCTTCGAATCCAATCCTAAAGCACCCATTTGGCATTATGTCCGGACAGGAGAAACAGGCCTGGGTGATGTCAGCGGAATTTTAACTCGCAACTAATTACGCTTAAAATGGCAAGTCGAAAATCCCTTCTTGGATGAGATCTACTTTAAGACTAATATACTGCACCGCCTCGGGTCATTTCGAACAAGATCCAGCCAAAGACAAGCACTTGTTTTTAAATGGGAGAGGGAGAAAGGCGTGCTTTCCATTTCAACTCTCAGGAATTGACAGAGAAATCCCTATACCAATCTACTGTATTCAGAAGGAAACCCTGTTGAGTTCCCCGGGACTTACTCCTGGGTGAGGGGGGGAGTAGTAGGACTGCAGCCTAAAAGTGCTTAGTACTGTCTGGATCGGGCCCTACTGGTTTCAAAGGAACTCCTCCGACCCCCCTCAGGATTTCGGTGTCATTGCTCGAACTTTGCGTAGTTCTGCCCCAACCAACTACAATTATTCGGAAATTCAACCCCAGTTTATAAATCTATTTTACTCACCCTGAATGAGGCCAGTTCAAATCACCGCAGGGAAAGTTAGCGGCGCACTGGAAACTGTGGGACTGCAAGTGCACACTGGATTCCTCAAAAGACTGAACTCAGTTTTACTAGGAAACCAAAGGCACTTTCCCGGGTCAGTTATCTGTTTAGAGTTGCAGCAGCCACGTGCTTAGCTTCGGTAACGACGCCAAGCCCATCGCCACCGTACTCCTCGCTCTCACTCGCGCGCTTTGTCCCGAATACACGGGTTCGAAAGGTTCACACGTGCACAAGTATCCCGCGATTTGCTGAGGCGTGGCATGACTCTCTGCCGGATGGGAAGAGGTGTGAATTGCGGTAAGGGCCGCGTGGGAAGAGTCACGGAAGCCACGGAACCGCGACTCTGCCACCACTCCCACGTGCGAGCGTGGCGCAGATGACCCAGGGGCGCGCGTGCACGCGTCCCCACCAGTCCCTGAGTCCCGTGGATTTCCATGGAGCTTGTTTCCCATCTGGGTAAGAATCCTGCACAAATGCCTCCCCCCCCCAGCTCCATTTCTCAACAACACGCGACTTGCGCCAGCCAGTGGCGCAATAGGTCATTGCAGAGGGTTGGACTCGATGGCCCCTAAGGTCCCTTCCAACACTATGATTCTATGAGTTCAATTGCCCACCCAGGGACGGAGTGGTCTTCCATTCGAGCTGGACGTGAGGAGCGGAGGGGGCCGTGAGTTGCCCTCACTCGGCCCATCTGCTTTCAATCTCCCTAGGCCACGGCAGACAATGCAGGAGGGAGGCCCGGGAGCTCGCCTGGCCCCTGGGCCATCTAATTGAGGAGCCGGAGCCCAGCTGCAGCCCCGGGCTCCCTAACCCGGGCTTCCTAGCCAGGGCTTAGGGACGGCTCCTTCTCCCCGCCAACCCTCCTCCACCTCCCACCCTCGGCAGGGGCTTCTGGCCCCAGGCTAAGCCCAGGGCGAAAAGAACAGCTCGACCTGGCTGCTGGACGCCAGCCAGACGCCCGCCTGGCTTGGCGCAGCGGTCCTTAAGCTGCCTTTGCCGGAGAGAAGGAGAGCCTATGCTAATAGAGAAGAGGCTGGATGGAGAATGAAGAAGGCTGGCTTCTCTCCCTCCCCGCCTCCCCCCCCCCCACACCTTTGGCACACAGCACATGGAGAGATGCTCACTTTCTCCAAAGTGGTCCTTCCAACAGAAAGGAAAAAAATGGGAGTCCCAGTTTCGAGTCTTGGGTTCAAGTTCCACCACTGCCCATTCAAGTCGTGACCCTATGCACACTTGACAGAGAGTAAGGCTGCATCTGTACTAAAGCCGTTTCATGCCACTTTAAACACTCATTCCCGTCTCATTCCTTGGAACGATAGTTTATTAAGGGTTGTTAAGAGAGCCCTCACAGAGTGGATCAACAATCAATCCCTCTTTCTCTGGGAACTGTAGCTCTGTGGGAATAGTGGCCTCCTAACACTACTCTCCGCGCCCTTAACAAACCACAGTCCTCAAGTCTCCATGAAGGAAGCCATGACGCTTTAAAGTAGTATCAAAGCGTTTTAAAGATATAGTGCAGATGGGGCCTAAGATGGGGCCTGAATTCAGTGGGACTTCCTTCCTCGGGGCTAGACTGGCAGCCAGCAAGTCGCACTTTGGTGGACTACACTAAGTGGAGTTCATACATGATCCATTGTCATTCTATACTTCTGATAGGTCACAAAGAGGGCTGCGATCCTACACACACTTACCTGGGAGGGAGGTCGTAAACGGGGCTTACTTCTGAGTTGATACGGACAGGATTCCAGTCCGCGAATCATTTTGTCTGATAATATGTTCTTATATACAAGATCACAGCCAGCTTCCTAAACAGTTGATGTACCCGGAATAATCACCGCTCACACACAAATCTTCATGCCGCCTGTTTAAAAACGGGAACACCCTTTAAACCCCTCTTCAATTCCCGTCCCGCAAAAATTAAGCAGAGTGATTAAGGCGTGTTACGGAACAAGTGGTTGGAGCTAAAGGCCCTGTCCTTGCTGTTTGTCCTCTGCAGCTGGTACCCAGGGTTTACACAGCCACTGACCACGTTGCTTCCGGGCACAGCCACAGTTTTGTATTCTGAAAGGAAAGTTGGCAGCAGATTTATTCTTATTCTTTTTCAGCGCAATCTTCATCGATGGCATGGAGAAAAAAGCAGCAGGGCCTGTGGAGAACCCGCCGTGCTGAAGCGAGGCAGAGCTGGATCTGATCAGGGCCTGGATGCGACCCTACATGTATTATGAGAACGGGCGCACACAAAGAAAAGCTCCCCGAGTCTCACGGTTAAAGGACCCACGGGATCCACATGAGTCAAATAAATGAGCAAATAAATGAGCTGGTTCTTACGCGTGTTTCCAAAACGTAATAACCACCAAGAAGAGAGGTCTCCCCCACCTCCTTACACACAGAGAAAGAAGGCCCCTGATTTTCTGTGGGAGCCTCTCAGACGACTCCACCAGGCGACCTGAGTGATCAAGTAGCAAGAAGTAGCAAGGGAGAGGGACGCCAAGCCGAAAGTGGAGAAAGAAAAACTCCTCTTGAATTGCAGCTGGGTGGCCGAAACTCCCAGTTAGAAAGAAATGTAGAGCTGAAAGGTGTCCCCAGGGGTCATTTAGTGCAATTCCCCTGCAAAACAGGAATCTCAACTAAAGCATCCATGGAAGATGGCCACCCAACCTCTGCTTAAAAACTTCCAAGGAACCCACAACCTTCTGAGGCAGGCCGTTCCACGGTTAAACAGCTCTTACTGCCAGCAAGTTCTTCCTGATGTTTAGCTGGAATCTCATTTCTTGCCACTTGAATCCATTGGTTCATTCGCCAGGAGGCCCCGCCACCCCTCGATTTGAAGAGAACACTCTCTACCCCCAGGCTAAGGGCCAGATCTTCCTCCCTGAGCGCTGGGTGTTTGTTGCCTCTTCTACCCTGAAGAAGCAGGAAACTGTAGGCGCTCCCGGGTTCCAAAAGTCCTTATTGGACGAGGCGGGAGTCCTTTAGAACGTTGATGTTTCTATGGAATTTTGACCCCTGACGGCATTCTAGGTCCTGGGGGAAATCCTACCAGTCAGGGCGCAGTTAGGGTATATCCTATATAACTACATTTCCCAGAATTCTTTGGGGCGAAGCCAGACTGTCGCACAGATCCAATCCGATCCAATTCGGAAAGGGGACGTACGCTAAGGCTCGTATAGTGGGATTCGTTGGTTTGGCGTGTAAAATGGGTTTGTTGGGAGGGCTGAGGGAGCGTGGGGCGACAACAGAAGACCCAGACTACTTGACGTCACCCATCCAGCTTAAAATCAAGCCGAGGGTTAAACAGCAACTGTTTTCAACTCAAGACCATGAGAAGTCAGATTGGAGAAGAGACACTTGCGCAGAGATGAAAAACTTCAGCTGACCTCCAATCATTAGGTTTCCCGGGAATAAAATTTCCAATTTTCTAGGGTGCAAGCCGAGCTGGAATCCTCGAGCTCACGGTCGGTCCTTTCCATAATCTAGAATCAAATAAGCCCCCCTCCCCCCAATCAACAGCCACAAATGTAGACCCACCATCGTGTTTCCAACGGACTAGTAACCCCTCTGAGAGAGCTTTTTTTGTGCGGTAGTCGAGGAGGTGGAAGAGTGGACGGTTCCCTCTCATTCTTATGCGTGGTCTGTGCGCATTAGCGTCCGCAAAGGCGCAGTCAGGAGCGGCGCTGAAAACGGGTTGCACATTTGATAGGGCTGCGATGTGGAGGCCTTTACACCAAAGGGAATGCCCTCGGGAGCGCGTTATACGCGGGACTTCCCTATCGACTGTGGCCTCAGGATCGTTCTCGCGATCGGGCCCTTTCCCTTGGAATGAGCCGCAACCTCGCCGAGCTGGGGCCCATCGTCAGCAAAGTATCAGAGGACAGGAAAATGCCTTTTTTTAAAAAAAAAAAACACTTGTAAAAGGCCTTGAAATTAAACGGCAATTAATTCGAAGCAATAAAGAGCTTTTAATGACTTGGAGTCCACTTGAACCAGAAGAGAGTGTGGTCCTCTTTTTTTAATATTGGGAGAGGGGTGAAGAAGTCACCAAACCCAGTTCTGGAATGGAAACTCTACCCGAATCTGTTTTGAACTGGGAGGCGAGCTGAGGATCTTCACCCCCCCACACACACACTTTTCTTTCTCGCTTTAAAACAAGGATTTCCGTTGTTCTGGAGAGGCAGAGAGGTGGTTATGTCAGGGATTATAGGAGGTGGGTTATTAGAGCTGAGATTATAGCAAAGGAAGGAAACCCCAAGCGCCAAGAGTCAGGCTAACAGGAGGACAACAAAGAATCTCTGAGTTGGAAGGGGAAAAACGGGGTCCCAGAAAACTACTAGACTGCCTTCCTTGGAAGCAGCAATCCTAGTGGTTTCTGGGGGCACCAGTTCCCCAGAACTGAATGTTTAAACAACTAGGCATTCTCACTGTCAGTTCTCCAATAGCACACCCAAGGCTGAATCCCTGGTGGGGAGAAAACCTCACTGGGCACAGGGACATTTGGTACCGAGTATTGCGCTGTAGAGCTGCGAACCTGCATAGATTTACATGTGAGTAAGTCCCATTGATCACAGAGAGCCGTAGGTCTGGGCAAGCACTTTTTAAAGGTAGGACCCAAAGTTTGGGCACTCAGAGGGGTTTGGAAAAGGACTGGCGAAGGGAAAGATCTCATAATGGGTATGGATAGATAGGAAAAAGGAACTCTCACCCGGGAAGTAGCCAGAGATAAGATCTCAAGGAAACCTTACAACAAACCTTGCAGCATAGGCTAGTATTATTAACCCCCATTGCGAGGGTGAGGATGCAAGGGGTGCTAGTAGGTTTGCCTAGCTGCAGTTCTATACAATTTAGTGAAGCCAGCGGGGACTTGCGCAGGATTTCGCTGTAATCCTCTCCAGATGTTGGAGAGCTCCCAACTCCCATCAGCTCCAATGGCCAAGGATGATGGGAGTTGCAGTCCAACAACATCTGGAGTGGCGCCCTAGCCAGGCCTAGTTCAGAGGAGCTCAGTCTTGTGGACATAGCGAATAAAGGGGGCCTTTTAGTGTCCCCAGTCTCAGGACCACCTCCCAAGGGCCAGGTTGTCCTGAGACCCTTGGCCCTGAAAAGTACGCGTGGGAATTATCCAGTTATTACAGTATTCTCTTCGTAGCCAGCTTCGCTTTAAACCGCTCAGTCGGCAGAGCACGAGGCTCTCAATCTCAGGGACTTGAGTTAGAGCCCCTCGTGGAGCAAAAAATTGCAGAGGGTTGGACCCTCGCAACTCTACAATGATAAGATTCTACATAGAACCTGAGACGTCCTCTTCCCCTTCTCCTCTGCTTGACGAAGAGCTCTGTGTCACTGGAATTAGATTTCCGAATCTTGAACCGGGGGAAGAATTCTGCCTTCTCTATAGACCGGCCCACCTTGGAGTAAATCAGCATAACTTGGTAGGAGTCAGGGAAAGGTCTCCAACGCTGGATGGGGGACAGCAGAAACAAATGCATACGAAGAGGAACAGCAACGCAAAAAGCCGTCCTGGGTTGCTCCCGCTGCCCACGTTTCTTTGACAATGAGGAGAAGAGAGGGATAGGGATAGGGTTTGTCAACGAAATGCTTCCATCGTGCCAAGGTAGCTGTTGACATAAGGGAGGCGTCTATTGGCCACGGTGTCCCATAAGCATCTTTTGCGCCACTGAGAGAACAGGCTACTGGATTAGAGGAACCTTGGGTCTGATCCAGCAGGATCTCTGATACACAACCGTAGCTGGATCCTCTGCAGAGTTAAGGGCGCCGACACCAGGCCCTTATGGCGCAATCCTATAAATGCTTGCTGTAAAGTGAGATGGACACCCACTATGCTCAAGGAGCCTTGCTCCCTAGTAAGTGTTGTTGTTAGGGAAGAGCCACCATCTGCCTCCTCAGAAATAGGTCCCTTTCTGAACCCATTGAGACTCAGTGAATAGGATCTCGTCCTGGCAGTACAAACCTATATCTGTCCACTCGTAAATAAGCCCCGATGAGTTCAAGGGGACTTACTCGCAAGTAAGTGAGGATTTTGGTTGCAGCTTTCAGGACTTCGTAGCTCAAAACACGTTCCCTGCAATGTGTTATTATTATTTATTTAATTTATATGGCATTTAGGGCTGAAGTTTTCGCTCATGTGAGAGGTTCTGCCCTCAGTGATCTTATTTTTCAAAAAGCAAAACCTCCCGAATTGATGCATCTTAGTGAATGTGCCCTTTGCTCCTAAGCTGAAAGAAAATGGACTTTCTTCCAGAGGGGCTGGATCGTGTAAATATTAGACTAATGTGTCACTAGGGGTTGAGACTTTCATTTTTTCCTTCAGGAAAGAAAATAAAAGAGTGTCCTTCTAGAACAGAATTGCACGCTGCGTTCTCTTCAATTCATCTTTTCTTTCTACAGTGTGTGGGATATAGTTCTCTATACAAAGTCCTTGGAGGCCCCGATCCTGCTCTGCGGAAACTTAAAAGCAAGGAGACCTCAGACAAAGGCGCCCCAACTCGCCCCCTTAGTTTCAAATGGACAGATGCTACATCTGGGCTGGAGCATCTCTGAATGAAGCCGACTGCAAATGGGTCTGACACCTCATTGAGCTGCGCTCTTCCTGCAAAGAAAAAAATCCCCCACGCCGGATTCTTCATCGCTTCCACGGTCTTCTCGAGGCTTGACATCGATTCGGAATACCCAAGTTCAGTGAAACATCTCCACCCATAAATGAACCGCAAACCTTTAGGATTGATGCCTCTTCATTAGTCTTCCAGATGATCTAGAAACTTTTTGTTTTGGAGAGGGGGGGGGAAACATTTTGTTTTGGAGAGGGGGGGGAAAACATTTTGTTTTGGAGAGCTTAACCCACCCGTCCCCGCACCGAGCGAAATTCCCACTCCCATTCTAAATATGTTCATAGCCCGATCCTGAACAGCCTTCACTTTCGCGGGACTGAGTCTAGGATTGCAGACTTCTCTTGGTGATCTTGCTTCCGCTGCTTCTCACGCAGCTACAGCTTTTAAAGCAAGATGTGCCCGCGCCAGACGGTCCAATATCAACTGGCCTCCAGGCAGCCCTGCTCTGGAATCCTGGGCAGGTGTGTGTGTGAGTGGACAGTGCTAGGCACCGGAGAGGCCAGATCTGGGTTCAAATTCACTTCAGGGAGAGCCCCATGTCATGAAAGGCTCGGAAAGTGCACCAAGCACAAGGACACTAGAGAAGAACTTTATTGTCTTTCTCCAACAAGAACAAGTAACAGGAAGTTTCTGATTCTAAACAAATTAACTAAGTGCAGTGCCACCTAGTGACTAAACTGTATCATGACACTATCCATATTTCCATTAAAAGAATTATGCCCTAGTGCAGGTCAGCAACCTGTTTCAGCCGTGGGCTGGTCCACCGTCCCTCAGACAATGTGGTGGACCGGACTATATTTTGGGACAAAAATGAACAATTCCTATGCCCCACAAATAACCCAGAGATGCATTTTATATAAAAGCACACATTCTACTCATGTAAAAACACCAGGCTGGCCCCACAAGTAACCCAGAGATGCATTTTAAATAAAAGCACACATTCTACTCATGTAAAAACACCAGGCTGGCCCCACAAATAACCCAGAGATGCATTTTAAATAAAAGGACACATTCTACTTGTTAAGTTGTGGGTTGACATAGCAGACAACACAGCGATTTCTCCAAGTAGCTCTTTATTTTGTAAGCTGGAATCGAACTGACTGCAAACAGCTCAGCCGGCCTGCTTTTATAGGCAGCCAGCTGTCAACATTGTAGCAACAACAGCCCAGCGTTTCCCGCCTAAAATAACTGACGTGGACCTGAGTGAAAACTATCTACAGACCTGAGTGAAAACTATATACAGTATCCCCCTGCTGGCCCAGGGTGAAACTTCACTACATAACACCCCTCCCCACCGAGATAAGGCGTTAGTTACAATCGTAATGGTTTCCTTATATACAGCACTACGCGTAATGGTTCAATTAGGCACAAAAGCATATCGGTTACATTTCCCATACTTAGACCAACAGTGATGTCCAACAACATAGTCCTTTAAATAAGTTGGGCGCTTGGAAACTCTGCCAGACCGCCGGGGACTGGTAGCCAAGTCCAGAGGGCCACACAGTTCTTGCTGAGGCTGTGGTGCGACCCTAGGTGGCGTTGGAACCAACTCCCCTGGATCTGCTGCTGTGGGTGGAGCCTCCACAAGTGGAGTGGCCTGAGTCTGTGGTAAGTCTGGCAGACCCTCTGAAGCGGCTTGGTTCGGCTCCACACTGGCAGTTTGCGAGGGAGGTGTAGGTGGGGCCTCGCCATCTGTATGTGTCTCTTCTTGAGCCGCAAGCGCAGTTGGGGGCACCACGGTAGTGTCCAAGTCCCCAACCCTGCGCCTAAGCTGGTCTATGTGCCGTCGCCACAAGCGTCCGTCTTCGAATGCCACCTGGTACGAGCGAGGTCCAGTGACTCCCACTACTGTGGCTGGCACCCAAGGAATGTCCCCCACATAGTTCTGGGCAAAGACCTGGTTTCCTGGGACAAATGACTGTGGCGCGTTGGCACAGCCTGGGGGTTCAGCCACGGCAAAGTCCGGGTGTAGCCGGTCGAGCGGTGACCTGAGGCGGTGGCCCATAAGCAGTTCAGCAGGACTCCGCCCTGTGGCTGCATGAGGGGTGATGTGTTGCACAAACAAGTATTCGGCGACCCGCTCATGCCAGTCTCCCCGGTCCAGGCGCGCCAGTGCCTCTTTTGCCGAGCGCACCATTCTTTCCGCTTGCCCGTTGCTGGATGGATGAAAGGGTGCCGTTAGGGCATGGCGGATGCCCAGTCCCAAAAGATACCGCTCAAACGTGCCTGACGTGAACTGCGGTCCGTTGTCAGAGACAAGGACATCAGGACACCCATGCGTTGCAAACAGGCCTCGCAGCACCCAGATGACGGCTTCGGTAGTGGTGGAGGGCATCAGGGCGACCTCCAGCCATTTGGAATAGGCGTCCACCACTACCATAAAGGTCCGGCCGTGAAAGGGGCCAGCCAGATCGATGTGCACCCTCGACCAGGGTGTCTTTGGCGTCTCCCAGGTGTGTCCCTTAGCTGCCAGTGGTGCAGGCCTCGACTCTTGGCACGCTTGACAGGCGGACACCCAGGCAGTGATGGCATCGTCCATATTAGGCCACCAGACGTAACACCGAGCCAACGCCTTCATTTTGACAATTCCCGGGTGGCCAACGTGCAGAGCCTCCAGGACGCGCTGACGGAGTCCCTGGGGAATCACGACGCTGTCTCCCCACAGCAGACAGCCGCGATGAGCTGAGAGTTCCTGTTGTCTGGTTGCGAAGGGCTGGAACTCCGATGCAGAAGGCCCTTGTGGCCACCCCCTCCACACCCAGTTGAGCACCCGGCTGATGGTGCGATCCTGGGCAGACGCGGAGGCCACAGTGGCAGCCAATACAGGCACTGCCGGAAGATCCTCAATCAGAAGGAGCGATGAAGCTGGAGCCGGGTCTTCCACAAATGCTGGAAGAGGGCAACGGCTGAAGGCGTCGGCATGGCCCATCGATTTCCCGGGGCGATGGATGTGCCGGTAGTGGTAGGCAGCCAGGAAAACAGTCCATCGCAGCATGCGTGGCGAGAGGACCGGTGGAGTTGGACGATCACCGGCGAGGAGGCCCAGGAGTGGCTTGTGGTCAGTGATGAGGTCAAAAGTCCTGCCATAGAGGTATTCATGGAATCTCTTCACTCCAGCCACAAGTGCCAGTGCCTCCTTGTCGAGCTGGCTGTAATTCCGTTCCATCGGAGATAGCGTCCTGGAAAAGTAGGCGAGCGGTGCTTCTCTTCCGTCTGGAAAACGGTGACTAAGGACAGCACCGATGCCAAAAGGTGAGGCGTCGCAGGCAAGGACCAGCGGCCTGGATTCACTGTACTGTACCAGCACACTGTCTGATGAAAGGAGAGCCTTGACCGCGTTGAAGGCCGCCGTCTCCCGATGACCGCAGGCCCAAGGCGTCTTTGTGCTAAGGAGTCGGTGAAGAGGCTCAGCCACTGTGGCTTTGTGGGGCAGGAACATGTTATAAAAGTTCAGCAGCCCCAGGAACGCCTGCAACTCCGTCTTGTTCTTTGGGATGGGGGCCTGCTGGATAGCGCGGATCTTGGATGTGGTCGGGTGAAGGCCGGAGGCATCGATAAGATAGCCCAGGAACTCTACCTGTGGAACGGCGATCTGGCACTTTTCCCTCTTTACCTTGAGCCCAGCCTCTTGGAACCTGGTCAGCACGGCACGGAGGCGCTCGAACAGCTGCTGGTGTGAGTCTGCAGACACCAAGACGTCATCAAAATATGGTACCACGCCCGGAAGCCCTTGCAGGAGACGCTCCATAAGGCTTTGGAAGATGCCAGGAGCCACACTCACCCCGAACTGCAACCGGCGGCAACGGAATGCCCCCCGGTGGGTGACGATCGTCTGGGCTTCAGCAGTGGCATCATCGACGGGCAGTTGTTGATAGGCTTGGGCAAGGTCCAGCTTAGCGAAGACCTTACCCTCACCCAGGGAATGCAGCAGGTGTTGGACAACAGGAACCGGATAAGCGTGCTGCTGAAGTGCCTTGTTGATCGTGCACTTGTAGTCAGCGCAGATTCTCACTGACCCATCTGGCTTGACAGGCGTGACGATGGGGGTTTCCCACTTGGCGTGGTCAACCGGCTCCAAAACTCCTTGGGCGATCAGTTTGTCCAGTTGTTCGTCCACCTTAGCCTTGAGAGCAAAGGGAACCCGGCGTGGCTTTAGCTTGATGGGGGCGACTTGTGGATCAAGGCTAAAGGAGATGGGCGTACCTGTATATTGCCCCAAGGTGCCGTCGAAAACCTCGGCAAAGTCTTTGACCAGACCCTCAGTCTCTGCGTTAGAGATGCAGTTGATGCCGGTGACTTCCAGGCCGAGGGCATCAAACCAGTCTAGCCCTAGGAGGCTTGGCCGCTGACCTTCGACCACCACCAACCGGAGCAAGCCCGAAAAATCCTTGAAGGCAATCCGGAACCAGCCAACACCTACCACGGGAATGTCGTTTCCCTGGTAGTCTCTCAGGTGTACGCGGTGAGAGTCGAGTTGCCTTTTGGACACTCTGGGTACCAGTCTTTTGATGGTGCTCCATGACACGATGGACAGGGCAGACCTGGTGTCGATCTCCATGTCACATGGAGCTCCTTCAATGAGCACCGTGACGTTCAGCTTGCGTCGCGTAGGCGAGTCGGTTTGGCCAATCGTGGTTCCAGACAGGCAGCGGCAGTTGGTGAGAGCGAAACAACTTTCCTTGGCAGACTGGAGTGAAGACTTGGACTTGCGAGTCGATGAAGGGGGGGTGTCAGACGGAGCCGATCGGCAGACCTTAGCGATGTGGCCCCTTCTGAAACACTTCCTACAGATGGCGTCTCTGAATCGACACTTGGCACGGGAATGGTTGCCTCCGCAGCCGGCACATTCCGGTTGGCCCTTGGACTTCTGTTGGAACTTCCTGCGCTCCCGCTTTGTCTGGTGCACGTCATCGTCTTCACTGGAGGATGCCTCATCACTGCTGGCCTCTTCATGATGCACCGGAACTGGCTCCCTAGCAAGACGCGGGCTGCTGGACTTGCGGATCTCCTGGGCGGAGCGTTCAGCAGCTTCTGAGGCCACAGCCTCCTCAATGGCTTTCTGTAGCGTGAGGTCTGGCTTGGCGAGGAGACGCCGTTGCAGATGGATGTCCCGGACCCCGCAGACGATTCGATCCATCAGGGCATCGTCTAAGTCTCGGAACTCGCAGTGCATTGCAGCCTGTCGCAGGGCGGTGGTGTAGTTGTTGGTTGACTCCCCCTCTGCCTGGTTCCGGTGGTAGAATGCATGGCGGGCAGCAATCTTGGATGGCTTTGGTGCGTAGTGGTTGCAGAGCTTCTCTGGGATCGTGTCCCATGGTGTTGCCTGGACTGCTTCAGGCGCAACCAATGCTCGGGCCGTCTCAAACACCTCAGGCCCACAGAGGCTGAGGAATAGGCCCCGCTTCCGATCCTTTGATACTGCTGTCAGCTCGTTGGCTTGGAGGTAGCAGTCGAACCGAGCGAGGTAGGAGTCCCATGATTCAGAGGCTGGCGCAAACGGCGGTAGAGGCACAAGTGAAGCCATGATTCTGATGCCGGCGTGAAGGGCGATGGATGGAACACAGTGCTCTTAGCCAGAACAGTCAGCTCTGAATTGGTTCTGTCCAGTGATTTCGCTCAGTGATTTCGCTCTGTGATTCAGCTCAGTTCAGAGGCTGGCCGCATCTGGCTGTGCTCTGATGTCCATCGATCCCATCCTCGTCGCCAGTGTTAAGTTGTGGGTTGACATAGCAGACAACACAGCGATTTCTCCAAGTAGCTCTTTATTTTGTAAGCTGGAATCGAACTGACTGCAAACAGCTCAGCCGGCCTGCTTTTATAGGCAGCCGGCTGTCAACATTGTAGCAACAACAGCCCAGCGTTTCCCGCCTAAAATAACTGACGTGGACCTGAGTGAAAACTATATACAGTACCCCCTGCTGGCCCAGGGTGAAACTTCACTACATAACACCACTGATGTAAAAACACGCTGATTCCCGAACTGTCCGTGGGCCGGATTGAGAAGGCGATTGGGCCGCATCTGGCCCACGGGGCTTAGGTTGCCTACCCTTTGCCCTAGTGTATGGAGCCCAGGTTTCCAGTTTTGGAGTGGAAAGTTATTGGAACCAGGTTGTCTGGAGTTCCACATGCAATGGTTATCTATTTTCCATTAAATAGATGTAGGATCAGCTCAGTAACAGTTAAGTCATAACTATAGCATTCTGTACTATTCTACAATGGGACCATGGTAGGGATAAAGTAAAATAGAAACTTATCATGATAGTCTCTTGTGCACAGCAATACCACAGCTTTTTGTAGTTCGTCCAAAGGGTGCAGATGGTTATATAATTTTTTACCTATTAGCTTCCTCAGACAACCTAGCACTATGAGTTGTCTTCCAAAGAGTGACAGCAAAAGTCATTGCAGAATGTGGAAAAATAGTGAATTGGCTGGCTCCACTCCTATACATAGGAATTTCCTGCCCACTGATTTCAGGCTGACACCTTCACTGTATGGTTCTCAATGTATGCTTAAAACTTTTATGTTCAAGAAAGCCCATCCAGACATGATGTGCATTTTAATACAGTGGTACCTCGGGTTAAGTACTTTATTCGTTCCGGAGGTCCGTTCTTAACCTGAAACTGTTCTTAACCTGAAGCACCACTTTAGCTAATGGGGCCTCCTGCTGCCGCCGCGCCACCGGAGCACGATTTCTGTTCTTATCCTGAAGCAAAGTTCTTAACCTGAAGCACTATTTCTGGATTAGCGGAGTCTGTAACCTGAAGCGTATGTAACCTGAAGCGTATGTAACCCGAGGTATAATTTTATTTTATAAGGCATACTTAAAAAACAACAACTGATGATTATTTTGAAAAACGTTAAGCAAACTTTTTAATATCTTATTTTATCAGGAATGCTAAATAACAAGCATGACATAAATACTGTTAGTTAGCTAGTTAGCAGATCAAATCTAGTTTACCTTTGTGGGAGTGCAGAAACCTTGCACAGGTAAAGGACAGTTCGAGTGTTCACCCCACCTGTGCTATACAGGTGAAAGGAAGGCCACCTTATAGGCTTTGGTGATTCCTACACTTCTTTAACTATTGGCTAGCTGAGATCCCAGGACTGTTGTAAGCAGGCAGCTGTGAAAAGCTGTAAGGTTAGCCAAATGGCCCACAGATGTCAATTCATTCCCCCCCCCCCCATGCCTTGGCAACACTGGCGGCTGCCTGGAGATCTCAAGTGTGCTGACTTCCTTGTGGAGAATGAGTAATTCACTCACTCCGTGTTATTAATTAGAAGATTAGCAGCTGTCAGGGGTGGACTTGTCGGCGAAAGAGAGAGAGAGACTTTTTTAAGCAGGTCTGGAGCATGACTACGGAGTGTGCCAGCCAGCTCCCCTTCTGATGCTCAGGGCCTGCTTTCCCCATTAACGCTCAACTGAAGGGATAGGACGGGAATCCTGAGAACCTGAGATCCTTTCCAAGCTGAGAAGGGAACCCAACCAAAAACGTTCATCGCAGGCAGCTGTGCTAGGGCGACAGCAGCTGCTGGAGAGCAAAGCCCCAGGGACAGAGGCTAAAGGTCTGCTGCTGTACGAAAAAGAGAGGGAGCAGGGGGAAAACCCAGCTTAGACTTTTCAGGCAGCTCATGAAAGCTAAGAAGCTGGGTGTGAAAAGAGTGCAAGGTGAGCTGGAGCAGTTACGTGCATTGCTTCTTATCACCTCTTGTCTTTGAAACAGGCTGTGGGGTCCTGTAGAGTAGGGGATTCCACCTCTGGTTTCTCTGTTCCTTCACATGGTTTCATGCTCCTTTTCCTCAAGTGCAACGGGAAGTTCATTTGCAGCTGGAATAGGGAGGTTGCAGGCCTCCAGCTGTTGTACTATGACTCCCCTCAACCCTGGCTGCTAGGGATGATGGGAGCTGGAGCCAATCAGCATCCAGAAGGTCACATGTTCCTCATCCCTACATTACAGGTTCCTTTCCCCTTCAGAGGAAGAGCCCTGGAGATTTCATACCCTCCAGCATAGGAATATCCTAAATAATAATAATAATAATAATAATAATAATAATAATAATAATAATACCCCATCTATCTGACTGGGTTGCCCCAGCCACTCAGGGCAGCTTCCAACATATGTAAAAATATAATAAAACATGGAAACATTAAGAAAGCTTCTCTACAGAGGGCTGCCTTCAGGTATCTTCTAAAGGGACTGTTCCTGGAAAATAAGGACACTTGGAGGGTCTGCTTATGCAAGTACCCAACAAATCTGATATATGATAATAATCATGTTTAGTTGGAAATAATATTAACCCTGTTCAAAAGGTATTATTTCCCAGTAAGTGTGCATCTTAACCAGTGGTTTAAGCAATTAAAATTTCATAAGCTGAGGAAAACTCTGGTGGGTCTGCAAGTTAAAGTTACATTTCTTTATTCTTGAGGGCTATTTTGGTTCTGGTGGTTTAGTGCAATCATAATCATAATCATAAGTATAATGCATTCTTATTTATACCCCGCCCAACTGGCTGGGTTTCCCCAGCTACTCTGGAATATGGAATGGACAAGGAAATATTAAAAATAAACTTTGTTTTTGTTTTGAATGTACATTAACTTATGCTTCCTTCATTATTTCAAAAGACATCCATGTTCAGGTTTTGATCATTTGCAAATTCATACAAATTTAATTGGTTAAATTTTAATTTGGCTAAAAGAGACATAATGAATCAACTGAAATATATTTCATTGGTTGACACCCAAAATACACACATAGCCTGATCGTGACATGTGTTACACACCATAATAGCCATAATGAGTAAAACCACATTTTGGAAATGTGTTATCAATCTACCATTCTTCCTTTTTGGATGGAGTCCAGATTATTAAGTATAGTGCAACACCTATACTGCTTAACACCAAATAAGCATAATCTGAACAGGTTAAAAATATGTGCGAGAGACATCCCCACCCCCACCCCAATTCAAAACATATGGGAAAATTGAAATTGCTTATTTAAAAATATATAAATATGTTTCACTAACTAGATATCTAACCTTTAGAGCCCTTATTCCTCCATATCCTTTTTTTCTGAATGCCCTAATTTGCACATTTCAAAAAACAAATATTAACTATAATGGGCTGTGTTTTTAATTCAAGATCAGAACTAGACTTTATTTATACTTGGCTTATATCCACAAAGATTGAGTTAATTTTCATTTAAACTGCAGGTGAAAGACCATGTGCCCTATTTAAATTATTCAGCACAAATACATTTAAATCTAGTATAATAGGTGAATTCATCGTTACTGTTGCTTTGCAGCTTAGGATTGGAAAATGACCTCTAATAATAATAATAATAAACCTCCTCATACGGTGCTTAGATTTCAGTTGCCAACTTGCCACTAAGGACCTGATTAGCTATAAATTTATGGGAATCTGCAATAACTGGTGTTTGCCTCCTGATAATGTTTTCTGACACATTTCAGGAGACTCAGCTGATCTGTGTTAGAGATCACTGTACAGAATCTGCAGTTTATACAGGCAATAAGTAGACAGAAGGTCCATTTGAGACCTTTAGCTATAGAGAAGCACATAAGGAAAACGGTTTCCATAGAAACGTGCCCCAAAGCTGTCGTTAGTATAGGAAAAATAGTTTTATGATTATTTCAATGAAGTCTCGTATTTTTGTTTTCAGTACTAGGTAAATAAAATAGGTACAAGGTCAGTGGAGTGTGGGAATGATACTTGAAACATGGCAGCGGGTGGTGGCTTATACTGCAGTCTTCCATCAAGCACTCCATTGGATGGTGGGCAAAGTTCCAAAATGGCAGCCAAGTGAGTCTCTGTCTGGTATCCTCTCTCCTCCCAAAAAACAACATGTGACATCTTAAAAGCTACCAGATTCAATCAAGATGTAAACTTTCATAGGCAGGGGCCTACTTCATCATCCAATGAGATCCTGAACCAGTTTTTTTATGCATCTTGGGAAAGAACTTCTAGAACCTAATCAAAATAACATGGGCGGTCAGGATCTATTCACTTCTCAAACAGCTCTGTATATTTTTGGCCCAACACATAGGAGTGGGAGCGGAGGATGCTGCCAGTTGATTGGTTTATCTAGTTTAGTATAGCCTACACTAACTGGCAGTGACCCTTGAGGATTTCAGACAGGAAGTCTGCCCTACTTGGAGATGCCAGAGGATGAGACTGGGACCTTTTGCATGCAGAGCTGATGCTTTAACATTGAAGCATGTTCGTTGCATTTCTGTCCTATCTACCCAAGGAGCTCAGGGAGGCTAAATCACAACAGTCAATAGGTGCACTATGGATCGGATCACCATTTAGACCAATGATTAAGCATTAGACGAGTAGAAAGTTGGCTGATTTTTAGCATCCATGTCTGAAGAGATAGCAAAAGAGTATGCTTTACGCATGATCACTCCCCCTGCATGGATGTATAGTGGGGGCACAGCATATACACTGATGTAAACAATGTGTGGGAGGATCTTGTGGGCGTCTTACTTTCAGTCTGCCATCTTTATTCAAAATGGCGGCTGCCATACAATGGTCCGTGGAGAGTGGTACCCGCTTGTGCCAACTTTGGTGACGGTATCTCAAGAAGTGGCTACACCTTTCGAGAGAAAAATGGACAAACCATTTTCCAAATATATCATAGATTATGAAGATTTCTACCCCAGCCTTTGAGTGTGCTCAAGGTGGCTTACAACAGTCAAAAATGACAACAGATGTATGTATGATAAAAGAAATACGCAAATACATTAAAACAGATAAAACAGATAAAAGCAGCTTTAAAAAAAAGCATAAAGGAATTAATTCACTTAAAAAATGTTAAAAACCTTGGCAGCAGTGAACAATGTGGTGGAGCACCACCAATCATGTGACCTTTGGTCCGTCCTTTTGCTGCTGCTTACTGGGAGGTAAAGTAGGCAGGCAAGACAATGGCAAGGTCAGTGCAGTGCAAATGCCCTAGCAGAGCCAAGCTACTGCTCCCGCTGGTGTGTTTGCACCATACTGACCTCACCACTATGTCAACCCTCCCCCTCTATTTTCTGGTAAGCAGCAGTAACACGATGAACCAGAGGTCAGGTGAGAAGCAATGTGCCATCCGCTACTGCTCCTTAGTCCAATAGGTCCAGCAGTTGCCACATTTCCTTGTTTATTTGGAGTATATATACCCCGCCCTTCACCCAAAGGTCACAGGATGGGTTACTGCACGATAACTATATGCAACAAATGATTTCAAATATATAACTTAATCAAAGCTTGGGAACACCAGCGTTTCCTTGCCAAACAGCAGGCGCCTGCAAAAGAGGAGGGCTCTCCCCGGCTGGGAACTCCGTAGCCTAACAAGCTGTGACTGGTAATGATTTCAGGAATGTACTTCATTCCCTGTGAGTATTAACCCAAATGTGTAATTTGCCTTTGCCAAGCTCTGAATTCCTCTAAATATACAGCAGAATGTGATTAATGCTTCAGATACTAATATCTTTAGTGATGTCCAGAACTGGGAGAGTACAATTAACACACACACACACACACACACACACACACACACACACACACTGAAAATACATAAAACCTGCATGAGGTTCATATAATCTCCTTTCAGAAAGAAGTGCTTCCAGTGGGCTGCAAACACTAATTGATTAATTGGCATGTTTAATTAATAAATCAGCACTTTCAGATTTGGATTCAAAATGATAATTTAAGTGGTCCACTGTGGGTTTCAGTGCTGATGACGCTATCATTTTTAAAATTTATTTTTTAAGAGTCTGTATCTTTCATTCAGCCAATATGTTTTAGAAATTTATGAAGAATAAGTTGTTTTATTTGTCTTAAAGTGATAATTAATAACACTCTCTGATAGGTGACTAAGACCAAACTGATGCACTGATCATAAACACATCACCCTGATCCTGTATTGTTTGATTGGAACAGAGCTCTGATGCACACACAAGGATCACCTATTCAGTTTATTGGGGACAGTTGCTTCCTGCATGCAAAGACATGCTATTGCCCCTCCATTGAACTGAATGGGAAAGTTTATCTGGGCAGGATTTCTATGTATGTACTAGAGATGTAAAATCATGTAAATTTTGAAAGCATGTGAGAAAACCCATTTCCCCCTGCCCCCCCTGGAAAAAAATAGAAATTTGGGGGGGGGGGAATACACAATACTTATTTTATCATCATCATCACTGATTTATTAACCACTTTCTAAACAACTGTCTCAAGACAATGTACAGGAAAGATAGTTAAAAACAGTTAAGAACACACATTTGTATGCAAAAAACCCCACTTTAAATACAATTAAAACCATATAAAGCAGACATTCATAATAAAAAAAGAGCTGTTTTTCCCAGCTGAATTTTTAGTGCCCTTTACAGATCAAAAGTCACTTTGTTATTTTGGGAACCTAAAATGTATTATGTATAACTTGGTTTGTGATAAAAAGTATCACAAAATCATGCTGGGTCTATTAAAAGCACAGTTTGCTCAGACAATCATTGCAAACTGATTTTTTTAAAATTTAGATATTATTTTTTTCCCCTCAGAGCTATAAGCTGCTGAACTGTAAGGAATCTAGCGCCTTTCTCGTTTTGCCGGTTTATGAGGAGCACACCCAAAACAATGAAAACAGGAGAAACCATCAACATTATAGTAAAACAAAGAGAATTATTATGTATTCTGAAGATTATTATGTCTCCTCCGGTCCTCCACAGTGTCAAGCCGCATTCATTTCCATAAAAAGAACTGGAAAAAGAGAGGGTGGAAGAAGATTCAATGAACACTACATGAAATTTAATCAGTCTTATTTTCTGAGCGATCACTATCACTTTCTGCTTCTTCTGCTTCTTTGTGTTTGTCATTATATTTATTGTGATTTCAAAAAATGGAAGGTTTTGCCTGGATGGAAACAAACTTCTCTGCCCTTTCACATGTCACAAACTAAAATGTCTCCGTTTTTCAGAAAACAAAGAAACAAAAAAAGGCTTTCGGAGGACATGGTTCCCCAATCCCAATTTTTTCTGGTTCCCCACCCACCCACAGGCCTTGACACCTCTAGAAGGCATGCAATATACCAGAGAACACACATGATGGCATTTGATCAACAGGGCAATTCCGAGGAAGTTAATCCCACTGTGCTTAGGATCCAAAGACGATGTCTGGCTGTTCATAGTGTTCACACAAATGCTGCAAATAAGGTCTGTCTCATTTGCAGAGTATCTGCCAGCGCTGTGCGGCGGTCTGGAGTGCGTCAGGTGCTACAAACTGGGAATCCAAACTGGAGAATGACCAGAAGGCAGGACTGGAGAATGAGCCAAGAGTCAAGACCAAAGACCAGAAACATAAGCTAACCAGTCAACCATCTTACCTCTCAGACAGGAAGCCCTGAATTCCACAGAGCCTCCACAGAGGAGTCCATGTTGTATTTGTTATCACTTAACCATCCTTTGTGCATGCCTTTGTTCTCTCATCCTAACCTCTAGGGCCAAACAAGGTTGTGTGTGTGTGTGTGTGTGTGTGTGTGCGCGCGCGCGCATGTATAATTAGTTTTCCTATATACCCCCAATAATAACCTAACTATAACAATAACAATTAATTCCCAAATTATACAATTATCAAAATGCCAATCAACTTCCAATTAATAGATTTTAGTTAAAGTGGCTCCCCACATGGTAGTTTGGGTGCATTGCCAATCCACTGCGTTGAATAATCTTAATTAACATCAGTTACATTTAGTTACAATAATAATAATAATAATAGTTACAATAATAATCCCTTAATAATAATAGTTACAATAATAATCCCTTAGTCAATTATTGATTTCCATTTGTGATTTTTTTTAAAAATAATATTTATTTTACAATATATAGATTTATAAAGCTTTAGGTGAGGAACTCAAACTGAGCTTGAGTCTGGACTAAGGATTCTGAACTCCTGTGTTCTGATTTGATACAAGATATCCAATCTCAGAACATTTCAGGATTTGAGCCTCTGCCATTGGCCCTTAAACTCTGAGTTATGATTTGCAGCTTGGAAGTTTAGACAGCCAATCACATTGGGAGTGGGAGTGGCCCAGGCATTCAGAAATGTATATAAGCAGTTGCTTTGCCCCTGTTGTCCAGTTCTGTTAGTTCAATTGTGGGAATGTTCAGGGATGCAGGAGAGGATGTATTGTTTGATTATATCCTTTCCAACTTGTGTTAACAAGTTCCACAATTTAGCAGAGTAGCATTCCCCTTTTTAAACAGTGGGTGCGTTTGTTCAGGTTCACTAAAGCCTCTATAATAACTGTCCTGGTATTTTCCCCTTATTCCCTCATAAAAGATAAGACATGACACAGTCTTCTATAAAAGTATAAAAAGAGTTTACTCACTCACATTCTGTTCACAATTGGATCCCAGTAGGCAAAGTTAGCTTAGAAAAGTAATGTACACCTGGAAACTATCCCATAAGGAGACAGTCTCTATGTCCTCTCTGGAAGCCAAGAGAGCATCTTTAGGCTAAGCAGATGTTGCTTCTTCAATGAATGTAGTCAGAGAGAGATGGCTGACAAGTCCTACTCTTTTGTTACCTGGGCAGATGAGGTCACACCCACCTCTAGTCACATGCAGAGGAAATCTGTCCCAGCCTAGGAGAAAACAGTTCTGACTGGCTGGTCCAGACATCCCCTTTTATATCCACTCTAGGGATGTTGTACTTGACTGCTCTTGTGTTTCACATCCCACATCAATAAAGCTTTTTGCTGTTATCACTGTGTCTTGCCTCATGGGAACCCACCTACACTTCAGGTAGCTTAGAGACTGCTTTCCAAGTCTCCTTTCAATGGATCCTTCATATATCACTAGTCCTTAGGAGGCTTCTGGACCTAGAGCACTTCACTGGGCACATCTTATGTTGATAATGTAACTTTAGTGTTCTGAACATTCCCAAGCACCCACCTGGGGCTTAATAAATGTCAAAACAACAGTACCAACTTCCATAACTGTGTTGTGGAAGTTTCGCTGTAGAGAAAAGAACAAAGAGTTTTGTGACACCTTAAACTTGCATTTCTCTATCTTCGGCTATAGTGATTGTGAAGAGAGGAGTGAACTCGCTGATTTGAAGAAAGGATTAATTTGAAGACTTGAAATGAACATGTGACTGACTCAGGAAGGGCGAATCCCAAGAAGGAATTATTCTTCCAATAGAGAACACAAATCGTCATGACAGCAAAGCCTTCACGAAAATTAAAAATATTACAATCCAAAATGTATCTGCATAGAACAACAGTGTGTTGGGAAAGCTGTGACTTTTGAAAGGAATTTTTAAAATGGATTAAATCTGCAGACAATTCACTGAGAAAAGAGCAGAATTCCATAAGCCAATTGTCCATTGACCATGCCACCAATCAGACAGAGCAGACAAAGCAGAGGAAAGCTACAGGAAAAACTGGACTTTGCATATGAGAGAGCTACATATGGCCAGCTCTGGAGTTTATACTCTTTTAATCTGAAGCAAATTCACGGATACTTGAATCAACCTATCCAAAGAGGAAAGAAGTTCCTGAATGTTTTATTGCTTGCCATATTTCTGCAGCTCCGACTATAGCCTTTTGTTTGGTCTGAATAATTGTTTTCATGGGGCTGTCGTCTGTTTTGTTTACGTATTTAAAAAAAATATTAAGGCAAGTGAAGCATTTATTGCCCACTTAATTCACAAAACGAAATGGCAATGTGAAAAAAGAACAATGGCGCTTTATGCGAATGCATATGGAAAGATAGTGACTATTTTTACAGCTTCCACAACTTACGTCTTAGTCAAAGTTAATATAGCCAGACTTTTTCCAGACAGCGACAGCAAAAGGGACTATATATATAAAAAACCGGTGCAATTTAAGAGGAGGAGAATGCACTGCCTTTGCATCTTGATCCTATTTGTTTGCGAGTGAATTCCATTTGGATCCATGGAACTTACTTCCAAGTAAGGGTTGATGCATGGATACATGTCCATCGCTTGGCAAACATGGTTGTGTGGAGTACCAAGTGAACACATGTCTCTTACACACTGTAACTTTTATGTGGGAACGAGCCACCATGGACCAAGCCTCACAGATGCAACTCTCCCAGACACACAGGCACTTTATGTGCAATGATTTTTGACAGATCTAGACCATAAAGCCAGCGGTGAACCGTCAACCGTTGAGAAATCAAGTGTTGCACATGTATATGCAAACATCCCAATTACACTTTGGCTCAAGGAAATTGTTTTTCTCTGTAACTCATTACTGTAACTGAAACCCACTTTTGGTGTCCCATACCCCTCCAAGAGACAAAGGTCATATATATACTTTCCCACTATTCCACCAACACTGAAAACCAAAATCACTAACAGCCTAATACTAAACATGTTTACTCCCTGAGATCAACGGGACTTACTTTTTTTTTTTTTAGTAAACATTGCAGTCTCAAAATGTTAATCAAATACAGACCTGTGTACATGTTGCTACATATGAACTGGTGTAAAACTCTTCACTCTTTGCAAATAATAAAAAAATACAATTTAACCTTCAGTAGTGCTGTAACTAAGCTCTCCAATTTGTTTCCAACACGTGTGTCTTTGTAACATGACAGTGAACATAACGCAGAAACGTTTTTGGTGACATGAAATGTCATCTTGGTGAAATTACTGGCTCCAGCAAATGCTAATTGATGGGAATACTAAAAGGTTTTGTAGGATGCTACCGTTTTGAAAATAGATTTTTTGTTTGTTTGTTTGTTTGTTTGTTTGTTTGTTTGTTCATTTGCAGCCTTCCTTTTTCTCCAAGGAGCTCAAGGTGAATTGTTCTTCCCCTCCTCATTTAATATACACAACAACCCTGTGAGGTAGGCTAGGCTAAGAGGCAGTGATTGGCCCAAGGTGAGTTTCATGGCTGAGTGGGGATTCAAACCTGGTCTCCCAGTAAAGCGAGATGAGCGCCGCAACCCCAGAGTCATCCATGACTGGACCTAGCGGTCAGGGGTCCCTTTACCTTTACCACCCCCTCCAACATTTCTCCAATGAAAATAGGGACACCCTAAGGAAAAGCAGGACATTTCAGGATCAAACCAGAAACTGGGACGGCTTCTGTAAATCCAGGACTGTCCCTGGAAAACAGGGACCCTTGGAAGGTCTGTAAGTAGCTAGCTTTTCAGAAAAATATTCTAGGAACACTTGGCAGTATAAGCAAGTCTTAATTAGAGCTTTTAAAATTAAAACTAACGAGGCTAAAAATGGTTTCTAGGGTTTGGACAGAGCAAGTGACTGTTCACATTAAGCAGGTACAGCTTAAGTAGAATGTGCTCCATTTGGAAGCATTTAGTTAGATCTGTCTTATTTGAGCCACATCCTAACATTTCTCACCTGTTAATGTACACAGTCTGGGAACCTTCAAAAGAGTCAGGGTCTGCTATTTTACTTTATGAATCATGTATAGCAAAAAAAATATAAAAAATATTCCACACTATTCTGAGATGGCACATTGTCAACACTTGTAGTGTTTTGTGCTAGGATTCCACATGCAGTTTGTGAAACCACTGGAGGGTTTTCACCAGACGCTCGCGAGGGCCTCTCCTAATTGAACTTGCCCAAACTCACATGAGTTCAGATTTAATCCAATCAGCTCTACATCACATGTCTTTCAACATTTACAAAATATTTTTTTCTAATTGTGACTGCTATGGAAGCAAATGAATCAAGGCTCGGTGGAAATGAAAGCCAGCCCAGATTGTGTACTGGCGTTTTAACTTGACATCTGCACCTAGTTAGGATGCTCAATTTCCCTAAACTCAAGTCGTAAAAAATGGAAGTAATCTGCGGCCTGTTTGTCCATCATTACGGGGCTGCAAACTTGCAAATCAAGCCTGGCTGGAATGACCAGGGTCCGGCAGCCCATGGACACAGAATGACGCATATGGGAAAGGATATTGAGCAGCACCCTGGAAGAGAGTCAGGAGAAAAGTTCACAAAGATGTGTGTGCATGACCCAGAAGCAGGGTGTGTGTCTGAGAATGCGCAGAATGGAGTGCATTAACTGTGGAAAACATATGTGACTATTTAGACCCTCATTATGGCACCAGGCTTTTTAAATAAGAAAGATCTCATAATAACCCTTTTTTTTTGGTGAAAAATGTTTTTGCAAACAGTGCATGACAGCAAATCCAGCTATAACTAAGTTCCTGGGCTTATTCCCATGTACATGTCCAAAGGGACATATTTTTAACCCAAGTGTTATAGCATCCCATGGTAGCAGGCACAGTCTCACTTTCTCCTCCATATATTAAGCATGAGCATGGCCAAGGAAAGGGGGGGGGGGGGACGACGATGACAGCCAAATAAGTCTAAATTGATTTAACATGAAACTGCCATGTTACCTGCAAAAATCATAAAATGGCAGAAAGTTCATTTCGGAGGAAGTTCCTGATGTGAACATTTGTACAAATGTTCTTTCGTGGTTGTCCTTGACTACCGGGGTCAGAAAACACCGCGCTACCATGTGCCATCTATAAATGCATCAACCAACATCATGTACAGTTGTGTTGCAGTTTCTAGAGTTCCAAGATCTGCGGGGGGGGAATCCCAGCAGACATGCTGTAAATCTACCTCTTACTAAAGTGAGATTTCATTGCATCAATGTTGTATCATATATACACAATTTGGTGATGCTGAATGAACAGTTGGCCTTGAACTCCTCCTAGACCATTAGGTCACAACACAGGTCAGTGGAAAGGTAATTTTCCCTAGATTTGTAATAAGGTCTGGGAGCTGACCTCTGGCCTTAATGTCACAAGGTATTCATTATCTCCATATGAATGATATACACAGGCAAAGAAACATACATTTTTTATGGATCTGGATGAATGATCACTGATGGCTACCTTGCATTTGATGGTTTTATGACCCAGATAAGCTCTTATTAGTAGAACTCATCAATTTCTAAAACATAGCTCACTTTTTTCACATGGGGTAGTGCCTTTCATACTGTGTGTGTGTGTGTGTGTGTGTGTGAGAGAGAGAGAGAGAGAGAGAGAGAGAGAGAGAGAGAGAGAGAAATGTCGGTAAGCAAGAATATGTGTCATTTCACAAGCATTCAGCAAATAGGATATAGTAGCCCAGAACAATTTACTTAGAATTAAATATATCATTAACACCTCTTTCAACAGTTGCAGGCTTGGGGCCAGGTTGCTGTTGAAACACATCAGAAGGGTCTGTAAGGAAAATGTTGGCAGGCTTGCACTGGAAAAACCTAGCCCCTTATGCTACCAAATTTTTCTATGAAAAGCTCACAAAATTCTGGAACTCCTTAGACTTCCAGTCCAAGGGTATCAGATGCAAAGGAGGTTCAGAGATCCTACACCAATAGTTCTGTAAAAAAAATAAATTGTAAGGCTAGCAATGCTTCTTAGCTTTTGGTTTGTTTGTTTTAAAGAAATCTTTAACTTTCCTAAAAGTAAAGTTATAAAGCAAAATGTACAGGCAACCTTAAAGACTTCCTTGCTCTAGCCTGGCTGTTCCCACCTTTCAGTATTTTTAGCCAGTGGCTGAAGTCTGAGCTGTGCTTGACAAGTGGGTGTTTGTTTTGACACCAGATATACCCAGGGTCCTAAAGATCTGCAATTTCCCTTTTCCCTTTAGTGCACCTGCCCCCTCCTCTGCTGCGCTGCTTCTGCCTCGTTTTCTAATCCTCAGAATGCATCTTTCCTGTGGGGGTTTGTTTGAGAGCAGTGGCAAAAACAAGAGAAAAAGTGACTGATATGCAATGAGTTGATATGGAAGGAGTTCAAAAGGGCAGGTGCCCCCACACTAAAGGGCATACCCTCCAACATTTCTCAGATGCAAACAGGAACAGTCTATTCTACATCACAATGCTTCTCCTGTGTTTGATCTCCCACACACATATATGTCATATACACATATGCGTCGGTCACCTTGAGCCAATTATAACCTCTCAGTCTAGTCTACCTCACAGGTTTGTTAAAAATAAAGGTGTGAGAGAAGGGATCATGCACACCTTCAACAGATAAATGAAATGGAGGAAAAAATTTAGTTGTAAGCTGCCTTGAGTCCCTGACAGGAAAAAAGGATAATAACAACAACAACCTCAACAGGAACTGTGACAATGATCAGGAACATACCAGAGAGCAAATCCTTTTGAACTCAGTGGGACTTAGTTCTGAGTACAGTGGTACCTCTGGTTAAGAACTTAATTTGTTCCGGAGGTCCATTCTTAACCTGAAACTGTTCTTACCCTGAAGCACCATGTAGTCATGTATGAACCCTAAGTGGGGAGGCGCCAGTATGCATGTGTGTGTGTTTGGATGGGCAAATGGACATATTGATATACAGTGGTACCTCGGGTTAAGTACTTAATTCGTTCCAGAGGTGTGTTCTTAACCTGAAACTGTTCTTAACCTGAAGTACCACTTTAGCTAATGGGGCCTCCTGCTGCCGCCGCACCGCCGGAACATGATTTCTGTTCTTATCCTGAAGCAAAGTTCTTAACCTGAGGTACTATTTCTGGGTTAGCAGAGTCTGTAACCTGAAGCATCTGTAACCTGAAGCGTCTGTAACCCGAGGTACCACTGTATAAATGCTTAGGATTGCAGTGTAAGGCTGCCCAGTCTTTACCCAGTTACCTGGGACTGAGCTCCATTGAATACAGTTGTACTTACTTCTGAGTAGACATGTAAAGGCTTGCCCTGTAAGGGTCACTTTACAATAAAGGAATAAACACTCCACACACTTCCTAAAAAATGGCAGGCTGCAGAAGCCTTGCAATTAAAGAACTTAAAGTGGATTGGTGAGATTTCCTCCCAAATTACAGGAAGGGCTTGGTATGCCAGCTTCGCTATTTCCTTCATTTGGTGCAGGGATTTTATTTTCAGTATCAACTACGGTTGCCATATTCCAAAAAGTGAAAGTAAAAAGTGAACCTTTTTTTTGGCAAAGTTGTTGAGCTTGAGACATGGAGGGGAGGGAAAAGGAAAACTGGGACGTTCGTGGGTCAAATCAGAAACTGGGATGGCTTCTGTAATTCCAGGACCATCCCTGGAAAATCAGGACACTTGGAGAGTATGTAAAAGGCCCAGTTCCAGCCTTGTGCAGGATAGGCCTCTTGATGGGATGGTATCTGCAGTTTGCCATCTCCTGCAGAACACAATGATCAGTTCAGTATGTAGTCGGGTGACATGATATTTTAGGTATCGCGGTCTCACGATTTATAGGGCTTATACACAAGAAGCTTAAGCTTAGTTCAATAGGTCCTCTGTTGTTAGTTTAGCCCTTTCATCTAACCTATAAAAGTGTAGCCTTTTAATCTAAATGTGGGCGGGGGATTAAAACAGGTGTTTTCTAAAAGACGTAGCTTGAAAAAAACAGCTTATTTCACATTTGGGCTGGTGCCGAAACTATGTTATGAACATCTTTCTATGCAAAAAGCTCACTTTCTAATAGATTTTAACTGAAATAATGTTAAAATAGGAGTAGACACAAGGCCTCTGATTCACACTAGCATTATTCATTGTTGAAATTACTGCACAGCAAACAAGCTTTTTTAAACGAAGAAAGGAAAAGGGCTGAATTATTTATGCATCTCTCCGGTCCTGATTCGTCAGGTCTCTGCTAGAAATCATTCTTAGTCCATTTTCTATGGCTGCCACTCTGAAATGGCAGGAAGCGAAAGGAAAGATTCATATATGAATGTATCCCACTCAATATTTTATCACTTGATGACTTCTCACTTGATGACTTGACACTAGAACCTATTTCCAGCTACTTTGCACTTGAAAAACCAGAGATTAAATAGTCTGGGTCTGATACTTTACAGACCCAAATGGCCCAATTAGTCTAACAAGCAACTCTGGGCTGAAGTGCAGATCCAAAATTTAATAATTATGGAATGGAGTGTAAATATATGTTTACTTGGAAGCAAGTGTCACTGTGCTCATTGGGGTTTACTCTCTAGTAAAGACTGCAGCTTTAAGCACTTTTAACCCTGGCCTATTATGGTTATTGCTTTGTTCCAGAGACATTTTTCTCCACAAAATTTCAAACCTGATGCTAGGGTCTCTAGCCTTCTTTATCATCAATTTTTGTTTTAATTATCCTTAGGTGTAAACAAACAAGATATAAATGCTCATTATCAGCACAATGGGAACAATAATCTGGACAACAGACAATATATTATCTACATATATAATAAAAAAATTGCCACACTGAAATGGCCATCCATTAGAGGCCACATTTTGAAAATACATTAAGGAACAAATTATCTGGAAAGGCGGGGGGGGGGGAGGATTAATTACCACTCCGCATCTCATAGAGTGTTTTTCCATTAGCCACAATTAGTACACTAAGGCTAAATTAAAATTATGCCCCATTTTGCACTTATTGCAAAGAAGCATTAAAGAAAGAAAAGAACAAGAGCAAAGGGATGAAGAGGAAAAAAACAAACCCTAAGCAGAGTAATTAATATATTGGAATTTCTGATTCACCTCAGAGCTAATCAGTCATTGAGTCTTTTTAATTGTGTTTATTTAACTAATTCATGTTAGGTGAGACTCCCAGGACAATGTGTTGACTTCGCTGAAGCCATTGGGAGAAAACCTGGTAACAAAAGAGCTTCAGGTTTTACCCTGGCTGGAAATAAAAAATATTGGTGATCATTTCTCACTAGCAATATTGAGATACAACCTACAACAAAGTCGGCAGAAGATGTGTCCAGAGTCAAGGAATTTTGTCACTGACAACATAGTTCAGTCCACCTGGAGCAAAAGGCAAGGTTTAATTTTCAGCTCAGAGCCAATTTCCACTTGACTAGCATTGGATCTAGCTATATTCTGAATCCAGTTCACAAAAGGTTAATGTTCAGTGCTCGCAGCAGTGTATGGAGGAGAAAGTATCTCCTACAACATGGGTGGGGATTGTTAAAGAGTGTAAAAGGTAAAGGGATCCCTGACCATTAGGTCCAGTCGTGGCCGACTCTGGGGTTGCGGCACTCATCTGGCTTTATTGGCCAAGGGAGCCAGCGTATAGCTTCCGGGTCATGTGGCCAGCATGACTAAGCTGCTTCTGGCGAACCAGAGCAGCGCACAGAAACACTGTTTACCTTCCCAACAGAGCGATACCTATTTATCTACTTGCACTTTGATGTGCTTTTGAACTGCTAGGTTGGCAGGAGCAAGGACTGAACAACGGGAGCTCACCCCGTCACGGGGATTCGAACTGCGATCTTCTGAACGGCAAGTCCTAGGCTCTGTGGTTTAACCCACAGCGCCACCCGCCTCCCTGTTAAAGAGTGAGTCAGCATGATCTTCACAGATCGCAAAGAGCACAGCAGCTCATCCTGGGTAGGTCTTGCTCCATGAATCAGTTTCTGAGACTGAAAGTCCCCACCTCCCTCCTCTCCAGGACTTTTTCTAAGCAATCAGAGACCGTGCCTGCATGAAGCCTGTTGCTGCTCCGCCCATTTCAGTCCTCTTCTGGATCTGGGAGACAGGGTGAGGGAGCTTGCCACAGCAAGAGTGGAAGACAGCCAGGACTCTTCATCCGCCTGACTCATCTCTGCCCCATGGCCTCCCTCCTCCCGCTTGCCTGTTTCAGCTTCTGCCTCTGATTCTGCATTCCTCTCTGCCACAGACTCTTCCAGCTCACTAAGCGCTGTTACCTCTTCAGCTTCCCACACCTCCTGTTCCCAGTCTTCCCCCTCTTGTCCCTGTGACCAGTCATCGTTGTCCCACCACCACTCCCTGGGCTCTGAGCCTTCTTCCTTTAGTGGTTCCCCAGCTGGTACCTCCCTCTACTCCTCTGTATCCAGCCAGTCCATGGCAGGGATGTTATTGGACTCCAACTCTCATCAGTCCCAGCCACCATGGCCAATGGTCAAGAACAGGGGACAGCAAACTTTTTCAGCAGGACCCAGTTCACTGTCCCCCAGACCTTGTGGGGGGCTGGACTATATTTTGGAGAGAAAAATACGAACGAATTCCTATGGCCCACAAATAACCCAGAGATGCATTTTAAATAAAAGCACACATTCTACTCATGTAAAAACACGCTGATTCCTGGACTGTCTGCGGGCCGGATTTAGAAGGCGATTGGGCCGGATCCGGCCCCCGGGCCTTAGGTTCCCTACTCATGGTCAAGAGTGAAGGGAGGTGTAATCAGCAGCAACAGGAGAGCCACAGTTTCCCCATCCTTGTCTTACAGGTATAGCTTAACACTCCTCTTTATTTCAAATCCACTAACTATTCCTCTTCTAGTTTTGGCCAGGGAAAGGACAACCTTCTTTCATCTCTCACCAGCTTTTAGATATGACGATGGTAGCCTCTTGGACCAGTTCTGTGAGTTGGAAGTGGGAGGTATAGTGTTGCAGTGGTTTGGCTCCTTCCTAATTAGCAAAAAGGGATGTGGGTGGCGCTGTGGGTAAAAGCCTCAGTGCCTAGGACTTGCCGATCGAAAGGTCAGCGGTTCGAATCCCCGCAGCGGGGTGCGCTCCCGTTGCTCGGTCCCAGCGCCTGCCAACCTAGCAGTTCGAAAGCACCCCCGGGTGCAAGTAGATAAATAGGGACCGCTTACTGGTGGGAAGGTAAACAGCGTTTCCATGTGCTGTGCTGGCTTGCCAGATGCAGCTTTGTCACGCTGGCCACGTGACCCGGAAGTGTCTCCGGACAGCGCTGGCCCCCGGCCTCTTAAGTGAGATGGGCGCACAACCCTAGAGTCGGACACGACTGGCCCATACGGGCAGGGGTACCTTTACCTTTAATTAGCAAAAAAGTCTGAAAATTTCTGCACCCCATATTATGTTACTCTTTTTAAAAAAGAAGTTTTTGTAAGGCACTTTGTGAAGGTTTCAGCCTTGGAAAGCAGGATAAAATATCTAGATAAATAAATATTATACAAAACACCTGTGTGATCAAAGGTAGCATATGTTATTTCTCATTTGCAAGTCAACACAGCCATAGGAACAATCCTAATGCTTTTTGTGCCAGCATATAAATGTATTGGGTGTGTCATTCCAACAGCTACATCAAAGACAATGAATACCAGACTATAACATTGCACCAGTGTTGTAGGGAGTAGCATAGGTGCAAATATTTAAAGGTGGAATGCTAAATAAAAAATGCATTTCACTGTCTCCCATATTTACTGTGCAGACTTCTCACTAGAGTAGAGATTCTTACAAGTTTGACTTAGGGGCACACTCCACAGTCACAAACATGTTGCATGTATTTTGACTACAAGCTCCCAGAACAAGAGACAAAGATTCTTCTTTCAACTTTGGAACAGAATAGTCCAATTAATATTGCCTCTGCATCCTGTCTTCTTCCCTCCCCGCCATCATTCAGGGATTTCTGGGCAACAGTTGTTCTTCAGGATCTCCCTCCCAGGTCATTTATAGTTTACACAACAAACAAGGATATTCACGGATCATCTGGGATGATGTCTCTGCCAAGATGTTTGTGGTGGGGGGTGGCGCACAGTGTGGTGGATTCTTTCAAGATGGCGGCTTAATTTTTCAAGGCCGTTCTGTTTTGGAATCACTGTAACAAATAAAGGAAAAAAGAAACAAAACCAGATTTTTCCATTCTAAGTTATGAAGTGTGTGTGTGTGTGTGTGTGTGTACACACACACACACACATATATACATATGAGATTAAAAATGGTGAGGCCCCTAGGGAGTGAATTTTTGATTTGAAGGTTAAGCCAATATTAGTGAAATAAAATAAAATAAAGTCAAGTGAATCAAATGGCCCAGAGCATCACTACCACAGTCAATTCCAAGGCTGTTTTGGTTACAAAATGAGCAACCGACTAATTGTGTAAATGCTGTTAATTAGCTGTGCAGAGCCCCTAACCGGGCTTTCCCCTGTAACTAATAAGAAATCAATTAGCTAATGAAGTGGCCATTAAATGCTATGCTAATCTTTGCTGGGGTATTTTTAATGTTTCTCCTTTTTTCCCTTTTCTTTATGATCCTTCCTAATTGCCACTGCCATACGGAGCTCACAGCTTTCAGCATGTCTAATGAAACATCATTATATCATAACTGGCATTCTTGGAAGAGTTAGTGGCAAATCTGCTTCCCAATTATTTTTAATTGCCAGACATACTCATAACTGGGCCTTTTACCAATCGGTTCAGAGCCATGCACTGTCATGTAATATACACAAAGATAGTGTTTGCCTTCCCGTGAATATAAAGGCTGGCTGTACTATTGGCCACAGCCAAGAATGTGTATTGCAAGCAACCCAAACAAGAAACAGAAGCAATTGCCGTTTCACTGCTTTTGATTGGAGGCTGCAGAGACTAGACACACTGCCTTCACACTGTAGAAAGAGCCAGACAAATCTCAGCCTGCAAATGTCACTACATAGCACCAGCTATTCTAAACAGCAACCTTTTGCAAATGAGCGATGTTAACTTTTGCATATGGGTGCTGGTGGGGGGGGGGGCGGATCCAGCATCTTGGCAACACTGTGGGCTTCATTCTCAGAAAATGATCTGTCTCAAGCATCTCAGCCCCTTTTCCTTTTCCTTTGCTTTCCTCTCTTCCCAAAAGCCCATCAAACCCTACCCCTATTTTTGATTCTTGCATGTGCTTTTGTGCGTGGGTGTGTCTGTTTCTTAAGGGCTTTTAGCTGTTTTGTGTATGTCTTCCCTAAACTCAAGCAATTCTCATTTGGACATCAGAGCCGTTGACTCTAGCGGGGGCTTATTCCCCAAAAAAAGAGGTAGCAGTTTGCAGCCCCAGGCTTAGGCAATGTTAGATTTGAACTGAGGAAGAACTGGATTCAGGTTTTCTTACTCAGTTATTCTCTCTTGATCCTAGTTTCCCCATGTGTAAAAGGGGGAATAATCAAGATGAACCTCACATTTCTTTGCATGCTCAGAAGTGTAAAATGTTAGATACATCATATCTTTTTTCCCTCTTATATCTGCATTAATTTTAAAGAGATGCATCATTTATGCATAATTGCATAGTTTTCCATGATTACCCCTCTATAACTGAAGCTCAGTGTGAATGAAGAAATAGAGGCAACATGGAACCCTGTGATTATGAAATGCTATAAAATGCACCCGTAGCTAATATCCGCCTTTCGACTGACTAATACTATCTGATAATGAAATCACATATAATCTAAATGAAGTACTGTAAATATACTTGTGCTGAAGTAGATCCAGTCATGGCAGGATTAAAGTTGGTGTGTCTCTCCCCCCCCCCCCCGCCCCCCAGCACCCACCCGCCACCCGCAATGTCTCTTTCTATTCAGTAGAATAGTACACAGGACATCTGTGCACAACATACGTGTGTGTGCTCTTTTAAAGAATGTTTTCAAAAGAGCTTCTGTTTTGGACGAAATGCAAATTGAATTGGTTAATTCTGCACCCCTGTTTTCAGCAAATCTGCCACCAGCAGCTGCCACTGTTTCAGATGTCAGGAGGATGCAGATACGCTGTGACATTTTGTTCATTAAATAAACAAACCAGGTTCATGGTAACCACATTAGGTAGAAAGCCCCATCAATTCTCGTACATTTTGTTCACGCAATGGGACGTGACAATGGTTCCTTAGCTTCGTAAGCGCTGTATTGAAGAACAAAAGGGAGGGGGGGAGGAAACATACACTATGTGGCAACTGCGACAATGCTTAGCATACAATCCTGGAAGCTGATTTGGATTAATGAGACGTATAACTTTTTTGCCCAAGGCTACTTATAATAAATATGGCTACAAATGTGGCTACTAGGAGGAAGCAGCCATTGTCGTTCATCCCACACATAACCAAGACTTTTATCTTGTTTATCTGGCTGGACTGAGGTTATGTCCAGTACTGTAGAATGATAATTTACAGAGGAAGTATATTCATACTTTAAAAAAAACAACAACAATGCAGTATTCATTAGCCTGCTAATGTTGTAACTAAGTTACAGGGTGAGACTTAAAAATCAGAAAAAAGATGTTTGCTTTTTTTCTACAATCGAGAAAAATTGCATATATGAGTCATCCAAAATTCTCTAGGCATAATCCACACTGTATTGAAGTTAATGACAAAGATCCTATTGATTTTGATGGAACTGGGTGGCACCCACAATCCCTAAATTATTATTACAGCATTAATGACCCCATGCAAAATATGTTCACTCAGAAGCATAGGATTCGTCCTATGGGACTTACTGCCAAGTAAAAATGCTTAGGACTGTGCATTACTACTCAGAAATCAGCCCCAAGGAATCCAGTGCAATTTACATCCAAGTTCATACACACTGGAATGGGTTGTTAAGATTGTGATTCTAAAAAAACTTTAAGTGAAATCTATAAAAGTTGTTTCAGCTGGTCAGATTAAAAGGACAAAGTGCTTCACAACCTTGGCTATAGCTCTGCAGAGTGAGCTGTTGCTATATTCCCATTTTACAGACTAGTATTCCAAGGTCAGTGACCTGATGGCAGAAGTGGATTTTGAACTCTTCCAGGTTCAGCGACAAGTCTACTCCTCCTTGGAAGCTGCTGTGTTGAGGAGCAACGCGTCTGGAACACTGACTTTGCTTTTTAATCAAACTCAACCCATTCAGCCCATTTTTAATTTTCTACCAAATGCCACAGCTACGTGGATGTTTAGAAATCAAGTTGTGGAGGGGTCATAGGTCAGTGGCAGAGCACATGTGATGACAAAGAAGGCCCAAGGTTCATCCCAATAGGACTGGAATGTCCTGTGCCGAAAACCCTGGAGAACTGCTGTTGGTCAGTGTTGACAACACTGAACTAGATAGACCAGTGGTCTGATTTGGTACATGACAACTTCCTGTGTCTCTATGTAAATGCCAGATGGCACTACAAGGGAGACTTTATTCTATACTGATAATTTTTTGGGAGAGAGAGAGAGATGGCACATTGTGAACAAACTATTGAACATCTTCTGCTCAGCTTGCCTTGGATGCCTTAAGCAGGAGCAATTATCTAATCCATTGGCTGTGTACTGTTGGTTATATGAATGGTTACCTGAAGGCATGTCCAGAAGAGCTCTAAGTTCAGAGGTCAGTGGCATTGTTTTTAGTTCTTCCAATCCCATTCTCAGGCCTCTTGTGCATTCCAGTGGCATGGGCATAGCCAGGATTTTTGTTAGCCAAAGTTGTTGAGCTTTTGTTGAGAGGGAGGGCTTTTCAATAATATTTGTGGATCCCCTGTGCGCCCCCTGGCTACACCCATGGGTACAGGAGGTGGGGAGGAAATGAAGCAACAAGCAGCCTTTCGTGTGAACAACTCCAAATCCTTACCTAGTTTGGAGTGAGGCATCACTTATTTTTATTTTGGGACTGCTCTTTTGTGCAAGCTTGGTAGATCACAAAAAGGATACATGCACATGTAAACATATACCCATGGATCTCAGCTTTCCTGGCTTGGAGGAACACACACACACACACACACACACACAGGGCTGCTGTTTTGTGCAAATCTGGCGGACTGAGAAACTTGTATTAAAAAAAAGAAAGAAATTAAAGGTGTGTGCTTACAGTTAAACAGATACCAGTGTCGAGTGGGAACAGCCTGAAGTGTGCAGTTGGCGTAGCTTAATGGCTCCTCTGCTTACTATAGAAATCCTGAGTCAACAAAATTCACCTCTTCCAGGTTCCACTTGGGAATATGTGAGGTTGCTTTCTGGGGTATTTTTTCCCCCATGGACATGCACATTTCTAACTGGTTGACTATAGCATCAACTGGTCACATGCATAGGTCACATGCAAGTGAATGATCACTGACCAAAAAAAATCACATTGTTTGGCATCAAACCCAACGCAGACAGTTTGAACATTCAAGTGAGAGTAGCTTGTTTGAATATGCCCAGCTTCCTGCATTCACATCCAGGTGGTGCTACCATACCATACTGCAGTGGAGCTGCAGAAGTTCCTGTCCACCACACTGATAGTCTCCAGCGAGAACCAAGCCCTTGGCATGACAGAGTCCATGACCTCACAGAGGTATGGCTTGTTCTCCAAGGACCTTCTGGCGGTTTCCTCACTGCAAGAAGTGAAGTTTCAGGGAACCAGGCAGAGGGTCTTCTCAGTAGTGGTGAGATCCACCCTGTGAGATCCACCACTACTCACCCAGTAGTGGTGAGATCCACGCCCTCAGATATCCTGTGGAACACCATCAGATATTAAGAAAATAAACTATCTGAAGACAGCCCTGTATAGGGAAGTCATTAATGTTTGATATTTAACTGTGTTTTTGATGTTTTGTTGGGAGCCAACATTATTAGTGAAGTACTCCAAGTGAAAATCTATTTTTTAAGAAGAAAAGAAGTCAAACTATGAATTATTAAATATGGGGGTTCTTGCTAGAGAGTAGGATCACAAACTGTAAAATACACCTATTGAATGAAAAATTAAGGTATATGATCAAATTATTTTAGTCCAGAGTATAAAAATACAGCCAACAGAGGTCTTAGAAATAATACACAAAATCATAGGCATTACCACAGGACACTAGTTCTTGGGATAATGTATAGCTTTCTTTTACTTTAGCTGCATTCAGCCAGCTAATTGGGATTAAATATTGCTGAACAGCTCAGTCTAAAAGAGTCTAATATGTAACCTTGGGCTGCTGAGAGAAATGAGTTCTGATCCCCTATAAATACCATGGAATAGGATTATATCTTGCCATAATCTTACAGCACCATGTTATAATTTATGGAGCAGAAAATAAAACCTCCAGGGAGGGCCCTAAATCCACACCACCTGTCCTTTTGCTAATATTCCAGTGAGGTTTTAAATGATCAGACGCGGAATGAACCCCTGACACCACCTGCAGGGTGTTTCAAATGGATCCGTGTGCAGGTGCCAAGGAGCCAAAACTATTAGAGCTGTCAATCAATTAAAGGATGTTTAGTGGATTAATCATCTTCTTGTTACTAAATGAATCAATTGCCTAATAAATATAAATACATTTGCATGTCGCCTAGACCTCAACATAGATGTGTGATTACCCTTAAACAAACAAACAAACAAACAAACAAACAAACAGTTTATGCAGATTTTTAGAAAGGGAAACTGCAGTTTCATTTTCATTTTCTATTGCCTCAGCCCAGCAGAATAGCCTCAAAATGTAGACGTGGGCTACTCTTAACGCTCAGATCCCCAAGTTAAGAAATGCCCCCATCAACCTATGCTTTAGGGAGGAAATATATTGATTTAAACCAATAAAAGGCTGCCCCCTTAAGAATGAGCTGCCTCTTGCACAGTGGAACAGTATTCCATTCTTATAATGCAACACCAGCAGAATTTTGTAAACACTAGAGAGAAAATGCAGTACAGGTAAGCCTGCCAATTCCTCCCAGCATGTAAGGTAACCAGGATCATGAAAGACACCTTTTTGCCGATGTTCTCTTTCATTGAAGATTAAGCCCCCATTTGTTTTCAGGCATTTGATGTATCATTCCTAATGATCCTCTAGACTCAGAACCAAAGTTGTCTTCCTGACAGCAAGTGCCAAGAGTGATTACACACACCACGCCAGAGATCCTCACCTCGATCCAGCTTTTTCCTGGAATCCAATCATTGTCAAGATAGACAGGGGGGCTAGGCTGCCAAGAGCCAAGGGCGTCGCAGCCAAACCATCCTTTCACTTAAGATAACCACAGAGGCAGTCATAAATAAGGAAAATCCATTTCCCAGCAACAAAAACTGACAAACAAAGATGGCATGTTTACATAATTAGATTTTATTTTCCCCCTGCTCATCTTTGTTCTGTGATGACTTTATAGTGCATGTCCTAAATAACATGGGATTGTCTGTTAATCAATGTGTAAGACAGAGCACGTGCACCCGTGCGCACACACACGTGTGTGTGTTTATGAGAGAGCTCATAATATACTAGCGATATACCTTTCAAAATATATTGCTTTAGCTGCTCCCAAATTTTGGATTCCCTCTGCGACTACTTCTGTTGTATAAACAATTCATTAAAAGTTAATTAAAAGGTGAAGTTCAAAATGCAGTTTCCTTTAGCTAATCCTCCTAAGACAGCTCAGTATGGCAGAAACATACCTATTGGGCTGTTATTAGAAAACAAAAGGGCAAATTGTCTAATTAAGAGGTTGGTGTTTACAACAGAGAGGTTTTCTGGCTGGCAAGACGGAATTCAAATTAATTTCTCTCCAGTTTAGTTTCCCTCTGCCTCAATTGCTCATAAGGAAAATCGGGACATTCCCCAATGAGACATTGTCAAATGCCAGAAATCTCTTGTTGCCTTAATAATCTGCAGGCTTACACTTTCTTAAGCACCCGTTCGTGAAATCTCCTAGTCATTCAAGAGGTATTTATTTGTTCCCATATTCAGAGTGGCTTTAACATGGGAAACAACACTGGCATCAGCCAGCTATGAAAGCTTGATCTGTGAGTTTTAATATGCAATTTAATATTCTCATTCTGTGGCTTTGGTCAAGTAATTATCTATACCCTCCAACATTTCTCCAATGAAAATAGGGATGTCTTATATAACAACAATAACAACAGTTTTATTATTTATACCCTGTCCATCTGACTGGGTTGCTCCAGCCACTCTAGGCAACTTTCAACATATATAAAAACATAATAAAACATTAACCATTAAAAAACTTCTCTATATAAGGCTGCCTTCAGATGTCTTCTAAAGGCTGTATCTCCTTGGCTTGGGGGTTGCATGATTCCATACCCTCCAATGAAAATAGGGACGTCCTACCATTCCCTCCAACATTTATCCAATGAAAACAGTGGTGTCTTAAGGAAAAGACATTCTGGGATCAAATCAGAAACTGGGACAGCTTCTGTAAATCTGGGACTGTCCCTGGATAATAGGGAAACTTTGAGGATCTGAATTATCTTTCAGCTACAGGATAAGGAGAAATCAAGTAATCATAATAAAACACAGTGCAGAATAAAGGTAAAAGTTGCATTATTGCTTCACCTACTCTCTGTCATGTGGCCCCTGGAAGGTTTTGTAGATACAGTTGTGCCCTTTGGTCTGAATAAGGTTCCTCATCCCTGCCCTAAAGCAAAGAATGTTGTGAAAAGATTTCAATTCATGCATCGGGGTGCGCTCCCGCTGCTCGGTCCCAGCGCCTGCCAACCTAGCAGTTCGAAAGCACCTCCGGGTGCAAGTAGATAAATAGGGACCGCTTACCAGCGGGAAGGTAAACGGCGTTTCCGTGTGCGGCTCTGGCTCTGGCTCTGGCTCTGGCCAGAGCAGCGATGTCACGCTGGCCACGTGACCCGGAAGTGTCTCCGGACAGCGCTGGCCCCTGGCCTCTTAAGTGAGATGGGCGCACAACCCCAGAGTCTGTCAAGACTGGCCCGTACGGGCAGGGGTACCTTTACCTTTACCTTTTTATGCAGACCATATAAAAAGGACAGGTAGACAAAAATCACAGGTCATGATTTCATATTGTTATTATAAGCAATTTGGGGTGCAATAAGAAACCACATGTTTGTCTTTGATTAGGAGAACAGGCCTAGGAGAAGATCTGTGTGGTTTTCACCAAATTTGCTGTGCCAGCAGACAAACCTAAAAAAGTTTATTTGGAAGTAAACTAAGTGGGGCTTCTATTTTGCTCATATGCCCAGCCTTTGCCTGTAGTTATATCATCAATAGAAATGGCAAGCTGACCCCGTTGTTTTCTTAATGTTTCTCTTTTTATATTTCAATTCCTCTTGCTTTGCGGCATCTAGAACTACAAGCCAGTTGTAACCACACCCCAAAACCCAACTCCTGTTTCAACCCAAGGTCATAGAGGCACAAAAATTCCTCTTCCATAGTTTAAATGTTGGTCGTACATTGGGATGAACCGGAAATTGTGTGGTTGGAAAATATGTGCTTGCGCCATAAATATGCGTCGACTGACCCCGCCGTACCAGGTATGGAGGCTGAGAGAGAGAGACAATCTGTCTACAGATCTAGCCTGACAAAACAACTCAAACCCCCTTTCTCATGTTTTGAATGCCCTGAATTTATGGTTTGTTCCTATAGCTAATAATAAAATATAACAAAGAGCCAAAATAGTTTTCTGGGCATGCTGATGTTGAATGGTTTTGTTGTGTTTGTGGGCTACACTGCTCTGTTTTCTTTCCAAGTCATTGCTATGTTGTTTTACTCACAAATAGCCCCCATCACTTGTCAGAATATTGGTGCCACAAATCATAAGGATAATGAGTGGCATTCTTAAATGCCTTTGCACTTATTCATTTTCTCAGTGCACGGTTCTATAAAATTCATTTAGGTTACATTTGCCAAAGAGAGAGAAAAATTAAGCCTACAGCTATAGATACAACTTGTAGTCGAGAAAACATGTAATGCATAAAGTAAATAAATCTCTGCCCACAGAAAACTGATGTGTTGAGGAGAAGGCTAATCTAGCGCCCTTCTTTCTGAAATGGCTTCTTTTTTATGTGCAGGGAATTGTTTTATATAGAGAAGCACTACAGAGTCAAATCCAAAGCACTTGTATTAACATACAAAGCCCTAAAAATAGCTTAGGATCTTGATACCCCAAAATGCATATTTTAACCTTAAAGACTTGTTCATACTTTAAGGCAGGGTTGTCAAGTTTTCTAGACCAGTGGGTACATTTCAGATTTTGAGAGAGTGTTGGAGGCACCAGTCACAAAAGACTCTCATGGGAAACATGGAATGACACAACATGGTTGTCATGGAGGGGTGACTTAAAACAAAATGAGAGAGAGAGTACATTCATGGTGACATTTTCCCCTTAATTGTATTTCCATACTATAAAAGGCTTATCCTGTAGCATAGGTGCCAATCATAGGTGGCCCCGGGGGCTCGGCACCCACAGTGCAGGCTCCGATGCAACTTCCAGTTTCAGGGGCCTAACACAACCTCCAAGGCGATGTCAAAGGCCCTGAGACTTCTGGTACAAATTTCACCCTCTCATACATTTGTTGGGTGTAAGAACTCTGTTCTTCCCCACTGCCAATCCTATTCCAAAGCCTAGGCTGGCCATGTTTTAAAAAAATAAGCCAGACTGGCTTCCTGATGAAGTAATCACTTGGAGAGATGGACCATTAGAAAGAGCACAAAGGAATGGGCCAGGCAGCCCCAAACTCGGCCCTCCAGATGTTTTGGGACTACTACTCCCATCATCCCTAGCTAACAGGACCAGTGGTCAGCGATGATGGGAATTGTAGTCCAAAAACATCTGGAGGGCCGAGTTTGGGGGTGCCTGCTCTAGGCCCAAAGGAAAATGTGGAAAGCCCCTCCCTCAGGTGAGAGCTAGGACTCAGCTATAGAGCTGCAAATAAAATGTTTTAAGTGCAATATACAATGTGACACTAGATGGAAATGGTGAGCCTTATGGAAAATTCAATGTATTTAAAAAAACACTTTAAAAAAGAAGCATTTTCAGAATGGTTTTTGTATGTGTATAAATTCAACCATAGTTAGCAGAGACCAAAGGCCAGAGTTTCAGGAGGGAGGGGCAGAAATGCAGTGTGCAATGAGGTAGGCCAAAGATAAAATATCTGTGTTTTTCTGCAAGCAGTTTGGCAAGAAGGAAATGGGATGCAAACTGTGCTGGATTTATGTATAGGTTAAGAAGGCTGAAGCCTAGGGTCTCTAAATCTAGGGGGCCTTGCCAGCCTGCCCACTCCCCAGCAGGCAACCTCCCCTCTCCCAAAATGGCAAACCCAAGACTTCATGTGAGGACAGGGCAACTTGGTCCTCTAAATCTAGGGGGCCTTGCCAGCTTGCCATCTCCCCAGTGCTGCAGTCTCCCCTCTCCCAAAATTGGAAACCCAAGACTTCATGCAAGGGCAGGGCAACTCAGGCCCAGCAACTATGAGACTCGGGACTAACCAGTGAGGCCCAATTTGAAGAAGTGGGGTCCAACTTTAGGGTTTTTTTGTAGGGCCCCTACAAAGTCTGCAAAATCTTATTGATATAAATAAAATCCATCTAGATTGTCCTGGTGCAGGATCCTCCTTAGGAGCGGCCCGCGGGGCCCAATTTGGCCCAATTGCCTTAAGGTCAGCCCTGATGAGACTGTGCAGGGGTTGGACTGCCAAGTCCTGCACCTTCTAGGTCCCTGGTGTCACTATTCAGAGTACAGACTCAAGGACTTGTTATGGAAATAAAGGAGGGGCACTTATTGGAAATCAGGTTTGTCACCTCTCCCCCCTCCCCAACCCCAGGATGATGAGCCCAGCCACCTTTTATTCACAGTCACATAAGCACTACACTACAGCATGGCCATAAACCTGTACGTTCAACCGCTGAAATACACACCCAATATGTGCAATGGAAATTTATGTCACTGCTTTATGAATGAACACTGTGTTTTATTAATGGACTCTGTATTTTTTGGAATTACCTAAGAGCCACCAATAGGGAGCTCTAAAATCTGACAGCTAACCAATCGGGTACTACCAAACAGCGACCCCTATTGCTGAAAGCAGGTAACCAGCAGGAAACACTTCAGCTCAGCCTTTGCACTGTTGACTGAATACCCCCTGCTGTGCAGCTAATGGAGAAAGCTCATAAACTGTATCCCTTCTGGCGTCCTGGCCAACTCTATTACGCTGGTGTAAAACCTGGTGCACCAGGAACCCAGAATAGCAGCAAATAAAATCCGCTCATACATCAGCGACTGATAAGACTTGTCAACCAGTTCTTCCAAAGTCTTCCTAAATTATAAAGCTCCAAAATACAGGCCAAAAGAGAGCAGGTTTTATTTTACTTACTCCTTTGGGAATATTTGGAAGAAAATTAATCTCTCTCCCTCTGCCTACTTTCAAATGTCTTCTACCTAGTATAGGCATGTTAAAAATAAAGTGCACATTTTGCCAGCGGTTCTTTTACCCACTTCCAACTCTTTTAAAACTTTTATTTGTTATTTTAACAAGCAACAGGGTATCTTCTCCTTCAGTGCATAGGGCTTTACATGCAAAACTCCCTGTGCATTGAGGTGATAATATCCTCCTTAATTAGAAGCTGTTTAATGCTCTTGATTTAGCTTTTTTAATAGAAGAGTTACAAGCAGTCTGGCTGTGAGCAAAGCAGTATTAAAATCCCAGGCCAGGATAATGGTAAGTAGCTTTTTATTTGCTAAACTGACTACAGTGTTCCTTTTTTAGAATGAGTTTGCTTTATGCTCCAACAATCAGCCTATCAGTAAGGCCTGAGCCTAGGGTGAGTAGGGAGGGAGGCAGTTGTTGAGAACTGCTTGGTGATTTTGCAAGCTTTTGACAGATAGGAGGAAAAAATTAAAATATGTAAGGGTCGTCAATTCCATTCTTGTAATAAAGTTCAGCAACTATTCTATGGACTAGCATAACTTCAATGAGCCTCAGAAGGCCATCTGCCAAAGACATTAAATGCACATCTGAGTTGTTCACAAAGCAAAAACTACCTGGCTTTCCACCATTAGGTGAATTTTTAAAAAATAAAGATTGGAAATCTAACACACACACCCCTTCTTTCTTTTTTTATAGATTCACCCACAGGCATTTCAAGCAAAGCAAATAAATCAGCTGGCTAGTTTATATGTAAGAGAAACTGAAGGAAATTCTCTCCCTGTTTCCATGGTTATCATGAAGTATCAGCCTCGTGAATTACCCAAGTCAGTGAACTATAGATTAAACGGCGCTTAACCACTCTCTAGGACGCAGGTGGCGCTGTGGGTTAAAGCCTCAGCGCCTAGGACTTGCCGATCGAAAGGTCGGCGGTTCAAATCCCTGCGGCGGGGTACGCTCCCGCTGCTCAGTCCCAGCGCCTGCCAACCTAGCAGTTCGAAAGCACCTCCGGGTGCAAGTAGATAAATAGGGACCGCTTACCAGCGGGAAGGTAAACGGCGTTTCCATGTGCGGCTCTGGCTCTGGCCAGAGCAGCGATGTCACGCTGGCCACGTGACCCGGAAGTGTCTCCGGACAGCGCTGGCCCCTGGCCTCTTAAGTGAGATGGGCGCACAACCCCAGAGTCTGTCAAGACTGGCCCGTACGGGCAGGGGTACCTTTACCTTTACCTTTAACCACTCTCTGCCTTGCTTTCTCTGCTTAAAATATTGTTTCATGCTCTCGTTTCCCCTAAGCAGTAGGAAGTTTCAGGGCAGCATTCAGAAACAGTTCCCTTTGGAGGAATGGGAGTGCTAGGGAGTTGCATGGTGTTCTGTATAATGTTTGTTGATTTTCAGAGACGGGGGCTGAGCAGACAGGGAGCAAGCAGGCACTGGCAGGCAAGGCATCCCCAACACATTTGAAGCTTCAAGGTTTCTTTTGCCAGGCAGTTGCGAAAACCTAGAAGTGGGTGGTTTTTTTAAAGAAAGAAAAAGAAAAACCTAGGACAAAGTCCATACTGATCTTTTCCAGTGGTGGTGTAGTGAAGCAGGAACTGGGAGGGGGGGAGTGCAATGCTGGAACTTTTTAAAGCAGAGATAAAGTCATCTTCTAGAGTGCAAGTCAAGTTGCTTTGGCAGGTGAATGAGCGATAAGGAGCCTTTCGTGCTTTGCTGCTGCTTTGTGACAAATTTGGTGAGAATGAGGAAATTGTTTAAGGAGAGGCTAGCTACCGCTCCCCTTTTCTTTGATGGGGTTTCTGCTTCGGGCCTGTAATTTGAATGGCAATATTTCCTTGCAAGTTTGTTCTCCTTTCCAATTAAAAATTAAAGGTTGCATTTCAGCTGGCTGAAGAACTTTTGTGAAAGCTCAGTGTGTGTTTACAAGCTGAACTTACATTGTCAGAAATAAGCACCAGTGAATTACATGGAATTTAGTCCTAGGAAATGATGCATAAAATTAGGGTTGACATATTTCAAGAAGTGAAAATATGGACACCAAAATTTGGCCAAAAATTCAACACTTCTGTTATGGGCTGCCATACGCACCAGGTTTTCCCAGACATTTGAACCGGTTGCTGAGAATTTCGCCTGGACGCAGTTTTCAATGGATGAATCCCACCTATGTTCTGGAAATTCTAGATGTATGGCAGCCCTAATAGAATTGCAATCAGTGCATAAAATCGTAGTCATTACATATAAGTCATCAGGGTTAATTCCAACATGACAACTACCATAACACCCTTTGCCAGCTCACAACTCTATAAAAGTTAACTACCGTAATTGAGAATTATGCTATTTACTGTTGCACCTTGGAAGGATATCTATATAGGTATATCTTTATAGATATATTATGCACATTTTGCAAAAGCATTTCCCCCAACAGAATTCATTTTTGTCTGTTCATTTCACTAGTATACTCCTTTTTATGCACATTTTACCCTAGTATCTGCATTTTTGCGCACATTACTTAACTGGAGAACTGCCTTGCAAAATTCTGAGAATTATGCGCTTTGAAGGATGGCTGTGTTTCAGTTTATGTATTGTTTGTGAAAATGAAAATTTGGTAGGTTTGAACTGAATCAAATTTGCCACCTACCCCCTATTTTTAATGTTTCTGCACCATATCTAGCATTCTCGCTCCTGTGGGAGCGGAGACATGCTGCTAATACGCTAACAGGTTTATGGGCAAAATTATTTTTTCAAGGGTTTCGCCTTGCTGGCACTCTCAGTGTTGGACTAAGCACCCTGTTCTCCTTCCAGTTCTTTCAGGGCTTGCTTCTTTAATAACCAAGCTCTCAGTCAACTTGCTATCCATCACAGCAACCCTTAGAATTTGGCAGTTACAAGATGGATGGTATTCCACTGTTGAAAGGGAGCACTGGCAATCTTTGCCATGGGTATTAATAAAAATCAAGATATGAAACTGCAAGCACTCACGCGCACATGTGTACTTAAATGGGTTTGCATGCTGGCAAAGCCTTAGCTCTGACAATCTGGATGTTGTACATTCATGAAATATATACGGCTCACCTGAGTACATAGGGCATCACAGATGTCAAGGGGAAGCAATGCCTTGAAAACAGTGTACTTTAGAAAATGCAGCATTTCCCTGTCTTCTTGAAAGAAACTTTCCTCCTTCTTGCTGCCACCCCACCCTGTTATTCTTTCCCCCTCTTGCCAGTTAAAATGAACTGTCAGAGCCTAGATAAAGATACAAACAGGATTGCATACTTTACCAAGGCTGGAGCGACTGGTAGACTTTGATCTAATTCTATTTGCTGCTTTTTGATGCATGGAGCTGTCAGATAAAGAGGTGTTCAAAAAAAAAAAAAAAATCTGCCTGAGCTGTCAGCCCTGACAAGCCCTGTGATGGATTACAGAGAAAACAAAAGGGTTATCACCTTAACCACAAACATTTATATCTTTTTTTTTTCATAAGGGTGCCTCAATCAACTTGTAGTTATGAGGGCGCAGGTTGTTGTGAAGCCTGTAGGAACACAGATCCGGTGACACATGTTGAAACAGCATTTAAAAAGTACAACACGCCTACATTGGTGCTAATATGATGCTGACATGGTGCAGTCATGCTTACTCAGATCAAAGAGGAGCACCCTATAGTTTTCCACAAGGAGGAGACTTTCTTGGGATAAAATGGTTCCGTTTTCAGCCTGTTCCTGTCTTGTCAAAGGTAAATAAGAGAAGGGCAGCATGTTAACTATGTTCGTAAGACGGCTGAATATGATAGAAAATTCACAGAAGAAGAAGAAGAAGAAGAAGAAGAAGAAGAAGAAGAAGAAGAAGAAGAGGAGTTTGTTTTGATGCTGCAAAAGCTGTTCAAGGCAAGAAGGGCATTTGTTGTTTCACACCTCTAAGAGAAAAGTAACTAAGCTACTATTCTCGTTTTCCCAAAGGTATCAGTCCTTGAGAAATGGTGGCTGCATCCGATAAATTTGACAAGACCAGGATGACTGCATTCTCAAAAACCGCTTATTCTTTTCTTATTTGACTTAACTGGGATTAAATTGCAATTTCAGGCATTCACGTTGCACTTACTAAAGACACTTCTGCGTGGCGATTTATTCTTCTTTTTTTGGAGAGACCAAGCCCAGCATGCAGCAGTTTCCATCCTTCCACTTGGAAGCACAGCAAATGTCAGGGGTACCTGTCTTAGCATGAGGGAAGTTGCCTTGCGCTGAATTTCGCAACTCCCAAGCAAAGCTGAACTGTTCTCTGCCGGCTCTGCCTCCTCTACTTCCAGCTTAGCATTCAGGAGTCCATGAAGTCCCAGTGTAGAGATGCTCAAGTGTACACAGGGTGTCCACCTCACAGTTTAGAACACCTCCACCAGTGCGGTGGAATGGTTACAGTGTTGGGCTCGGATCCGGGAGACCAGAGCTCAAATCCCCACTCAGCCATGAAGCTCCCTGGGTGACCCTGGCCCTGTCACTCACTCTCAGCCTAACCTACCTCAAAGGGCTGTTGTAAGGATAAAATAGAATGGAGGGGATGGAGGGGAGAACCATCTATGCCACTTGGAGCTCCTTGGAGAAAAGTTGGCATGTAAATATAATAAATGTTTATGCAGTCATTTATGTGGAGTTAAACACAAGCATAAGCTTATACACCTTTTCCTTTAAATATGTGCATGATGGCCTTTAAGGTCTATTATGCCATCACCACTTCCATCTCTCCAGAGTAATGTCCCTTTTAAGCTGGAATAGATGAGACACTGGTAAAGGTGGATGCGGGTGGCGCTGTGGTCTAAACCACTGAGCTTCTAAGGCTTGCCGATCAGAAGGTCAATGGTTCGAATCTGCATGACAAGGTGAGCTCCCGTTGCTCTGTCCCAGCTTCTGCCAACCTAGCAGTTTGAAAGCATGCCAGTGCAAGTAGATAAATAGGTACTGCTGCGACGGGAAGGTAAATGGCATTTCCATGCACTCTGGTTTCTGTCATGGTGTTCCATTGTGCCAGAAGTGGTTTCGTCATGCTGGCCACATGACCCAGAAAGCTGCCTGTGGACAAACGGTGGCTCCCTCAGTCTGAAAGTGAAATGAACTGGACTTAACCATCCAGGGGTCATTTACCTTTACCTTTACCTTTTAGATGAGACACCAAGGAAACCATCCATATCCATAATTTCATTACATAACAGTTTGAGAGCCCCTCTTACAGCTGGCTATATGTTAAGCATATCAAAATTTGATCTTGACCTTCTCCATATTTCATAATTAAAGTGACAAATGTGTCTCATTTAGAAATGTTGATAAAAGGGAGTGAGGAGCAGCTTCTTGCAACCTGGTTAGCCCTTCCTCATATGAAAGTATTTGACTCTGGAAATCCCTCCCCAGAGTAGTTAGACTGGCTCCCATCTTGCAGGGACTGGCTCCTTCTGCAGGCCCCATAGGCTTTGAGGGAATTGACTGCTCTTAATGAGAGGGCTGTGCCATGCTGTTTTTATTGCAGTTACCTATATGTTTTAAACATATTTTTAAAAATATGTATATAGTTTTAATTATATTAAGGTTTAATTGTGTTTTAATGATTGCTTTTTCTATGTTTTTAGCAATTCTTGTTTTTATTTGTAAGCTACCTTGTGTTCCTTCAGGGGAACAGGTGGTTATAGATGATGATGATGATGATGATGATGATGATGATGATGATGGATAGCATTATGTTTTCAACTATTGTATTATTATGTAATTTCCAAACATTTTCCAAATATTTTTGGATTTGTTATTTCCTCAGGTTAAAAATGCAGGTGTTAACAGTGTGAGAATAGAGCTCACTTGTGATCTATAAAACCCCTTATTCTCATAATTGTGCAGTTGATTTGATTTCCAGATTTTTCAAGAAATTAACTCATTTACAAGGCTGCTTCCAAATGGACTTTAATATTTGTGCATTCCATAACATTTTAGAGTACACAACCCAATTCCTTGCCGCTTATTGAATTACACCCTAATACACTATTCAACTTGGAAAACCCAAGTCTCTTTTTATTTTGTTCGAGATTATGGCTGTTTTCAGACATATAATTTATTACAATAACAAATCTTGGCTTATTGTGATGGAACAAGCCTAGTCAAGCCTCAGGTTTACACTGTCCTTTGATGCAGCCACAAGGGGGAGCTTGTAAGCTTTTGCCTTCGGTTTTATTATTGTTGTTTATTAGTTTATTCATTAGTTTTCTATTCTATCCTTCCTCCTGCAGGAGCACAGCCCACACCAGACACAAAATACAACAATAATAAAATAATAAGTACAAACTGTATCAAAACTCAAGGCCATGAAGCTGAACGCACATCAGATACAGTGAAACCTGAGCAGATGGATTCCTCACTCCAGCTATGTACCAAAGGCCTGGATAAAGAAATGCACATTCATTTGACTTTTAAAAGTTGTCGGTTGCAGGGACAACTAAACTTCCCTGGAAAGGGAAGTCAAATGGGGTGCCGCCACAGAGAATACCCATAGTGCAATGTGTCACTCTAACCCTAAACTCTGGTTTGTTGAAACAAACCAACTTCATGACATGACTTGAAGTTGATTTCTTTCAGATAAACCATAGTTAAGATGGAAGTGGCTTTCCTTTTTTCGTCCTACTGACTACAATGGGAGGGATTAACTATGGGAACCCCAGAGCCATTCCTGTGAGTGTGTCAGAGAAATGAAGGCGCTTTGGAGGAAACACCCACCCCTGCCACATCCTTGTTCCCTCAGTCCACCAGCAGAATGTCACTGGTGGAAAATTTGTGATGTCGAGCGTGTGTGTAGATGTCATCCCAGTGTTATACACCTCTCTCTGCTGAAGGAGCAGCACTCAATGACTCTTCCTATGGCTCACTCAAGTAGCTTCATTATTTCATTTATTAAATGTATATACTGTCCATCCTAGGACCTCAGAGAGTGTCAAGGCTTCAGGGAATCCTATCCCTCCCCCAGTGGCAGCCAAAAAACAGATAACCAAAAAGAGTTCTTACCACGTAATTTATTCAGTATTCACAGAGAGAGAGAAAGGAACACTGTCTGTATTAAATAATGGCATTGCTCCAAGTAAAGCCCAACCCCCTCCATCTCCCTTATTCTACATCATCCCTGTGCCGGCTGATCTGAGCTTTCTGTTTCACCACTCTCAACGCCTGCCTGGTCCTGAGAGCGGGGGGCTCAGGAATGCTCTCCAAAGACACTGTCAGCTGTCTCTCCCCCAGTGCTTCTTCTTCCTGCTATTCTTCATCCAATATTTCCCAGTTTTTCCCCTCTGGAGCCTCTGAACTACGTCCTTATGCAAACCACTGTTCTAAATCTATACTGTCCTCTTGTTTGCGGCAAGGTCCAGGAAAGGGGGGGTGGTGGTCCCCACCATTCCTCCTCAGTCCAGTCCCTGACAGAGAGGTTTACAATATAAAAACACATACACACCAGTTTTCCAGTGAGGTTTGGATTGCACCCTCAAACTCTTGTCAGTTTCATAAGCAGTTTGCCACATGGCATGAGGGTTTGCTGTTGGGTGGGGGGGGGGCCGGAATACCATTCACCATCATCTTATAAGTATGCAGATCTGTGGATCCTGGCTGTGTGGAGAAGAGAATGTGACAAGCACCAGTGTTCAGAGTAACAAGCCAGATGGGAAACTGCAAACATCAAAACAAGAAAAATCTCAGAGGATTGTGTTTGTTTTTCAGTGCACCTATGTAAATTCAGTGTAATGACTGCTACTGCTGGACAAAACTGACCTCTATAAATGTCTAACTGAAAAAAAAAACACAACAACAACACATCCTCAAGTGTGAGAAATTGAGATATGATGAAGAGGAATATGGAAATTCAAATATTACAGTAGAGAAGCCCCCAGAGTTCCTAATGTTCTCAATAAATCACATCCCAATTGAGACAAAATCAATTGTCAAATAAACTCCACATTTCTTATTGAATAACGATTGATTAAAATGAAGGGAAAAAGTTGTTAAGCAAATTGCTCATAAATAAAGACCAAATCCCTTTTAACCCACTTTTGTGGTCTGAGATCGAACTTGTCTCCGGCAAAAGATTGATGATGAGTTGTTGCAGCAGCGAGGTAAACATTGTTTTTGTACTTGGCTCTGCCAGTGTTACATTTCTGACATACCTTAGCAAACTCTCTCTGTGGGAATGTGCATGCACACACACACGCTCACAAACTGTATGATGTCCAATCCTGTGCTTCCAACCAAGGCAACCAATAAAACTCCTTTTCAAATAATCATCATCATTTATTTATATGCCGCACATCTGACTGGGTTGCCCTAGCCACTCTGGGCAGCTTCCAACAAATTAAAACATCAAACATGGCAAAACATCAAATATTTAAAAACTTCCTTATATAGGGCTGCCTTCTGATGTCTTCTAAAAGTCAGGTAGTTGTTTATCTGTTCCAAAATATTGTTCGAAAAGTTGAAAGGCAAGTAGATTTGGGTGGACTATTATTAGCATGCATGGAGTCTTTACTTGAAGACTAATACAAACATCACATTAACAAACAAGAAGTACTTACGCTGTGCTACATGCACCCAACACCTCATTTTAACCAGGTTGCTTCTCCTGCCTGTGAGCTATTAGCACACCAGGTAGCCTTTAGCCAGTGAGAAAGCATGCTAACATGGCATGCTCAGCAGTTGAAGGCTGAGTTTAAATGAAATGTTGCAATGTACGCATTATCAGCTTAATAGCTGACACACAGTCCCAGGAGGCCAGGTCCTTGTGAGCAGACTGAGGGCTCATCCAGGCTTCTGGAAAACTGCTTGGACCTGCACATAGAACTGCTCAGATTCCTGCTTTCTAGGAACAGGGCAAGCAGAAGTGTAGGCAAGTCTTCAAAGGTGTGGCCTGAGTTGAGGAAATAGTTTTTGCTCTGTGCAGGCTCCTGGGCCTTATTAATAATAAAGTTTGATTTGCCATTAACTCGCCTGGTAGTGAGTTCATACATAAAGAGTAGAAGGCAATATACATACAACAACCACTTGGTTAAATTATTCTTTCCTCACCCGAGTCACATTTAAATTGGGCCTCCCAGGCCACAACACAGTGGGATTTCAGTTAGCTAGAGCATAGATGGATGTGAAGCATATGATATTACTTATAGATGCATGAAAGCAATCTTCCTCAATATCAGATGCTTTAGTGGAAAGAATGGCAGGGTTACAAGAGGTTAAAGACAGGCTGATGGTATGTTTTTTTTCTTTAACCACCCCCTTGTCTCCCTTGCTTCCAAAAGTAAAAGCGAAAACATGCAGAACAGCTCATTTTGTTTCCACTCGGCCACCCTCACTATACCATGAAATGATGAAAAAGGCTTTACTCTCTAATTGCAAACGGGGAGGGAAAAACTCTGGACCTTAATCATTCATCATAAATTACAGATACTCAACCCAAAACCACAGTGCAGCATTAAACCATGGTTTGGTATTATGTGCACAAGCCTCACAGCTCATATATTCTTTCCTTCTCTGGCATGGCCCCTCTAATGTGGCTACAAGGAGGTGGTTGGAAGCTTTTGCTCCTGTTTTCCACTAGCTGCAGTTGTTTTTTTATGTCCAAACCCAGACAAACCGAGGTTGGTCTTATTAACTGTGGTTTATGGAAACAAGTCAAGTTCAAACCATGGTTTCCTGTCATATTTCTGTAAACCTTAGTTAACACCAAACATAGTGAAAAATTATTTATTTAGAATGCTTTTATAACCCTGAGAAGCTCTCAAAGCAGCTTACAAAATAACAATAACAATAACAATAACAATACCACAGAAGAAATTATATCAAAAAAGTGCCGCTACAGTGACAGGATTAACTAAGGTGGCATTTCCTGTCTTTAAGCTTGGTCTTCTTTGGTGGTGTTCTCTGAGGTAAAGGAAGAGGTAAAGGAAGAGGACTGAGCAGCTGGATCTCATTCAACCCCTGATGGAGGCAAGTCTTCTCTTGCTGATATCTATGAATTGCCAGGCAACAGCTCCAGCTGAGGTCCTCTGGGCAAAATAGTGAGGCTGTAAATCAGCTTCAAGCTACTCAACCTGTAATGGAAGCAGGTACCAGAAGAGAAGAGGGGGAAACGCAATCCTGAGGCTCATTCCCATAGCATTAAACAGTGGTTTAGCAGTAAATCTTAATGTAGTGATTTAAAAATATCAAATGAAACAATCCTCCTAGGTGGACTGTACCAGTGCAGAATTCAAGTTGAAGAGCACATGTTTGAATGCTACCTCACATCACGACGTCCATCTCACTAGGAGGAAGGGTCCTGAGTGAACATTTTCCTGGCTTGCTAATTTTCTCTCTGCAGGGAGTTTGTATCTACCGATTCCCCACCAACGTTCTGAAATGGTCACTACAAAACAGTAATTATTACACATAGAAAGGCTGGGTCCTGTGTTGTAGCTCAGTGTGTAGTTCAAGCTCTAGCACAAAAACCATCATGGTTTGGCAACATATCAAAGGCTCCATAATTTCCCTGTTCAAATAAGTAGTGAAATCCTTACCGTTGCTGATGAAGAGCTGAATACACGGAAACACATGCCATTCCTTGGGTAAAATAATAGAAATCTATTTTCTCTCAGCTATGGATTTGTTGACATATAAATACTCGGTGTTGTAGGGTTTGTTTGTGTGTGTTTTTTAAAGAAAATGTTCGGGGGTTTCTGGACTCATAACCAGTTCAGCTGGTTATGATAACCAATGAAAATGGTCTTGATCCAGCATACCTGAGAAAATTCTTCCACCTTCTCAAGTTCCCTCATAATCTCTAACATCCTCAGAGACACCTCTTTGCACTAAGAATCAATCTCCTTGGTTACTCAGCATCTGTAAAATATTCTTCGCCTCTAGATTTGCCAAAGCCTAAATGTGAACATTTTCTCTGTTTATTCAAAAATAAAAAGTTAGCTTTTGGTGGCCAGAGACGTTACCATAAGGTTAAGGTTTATTTTCAATACAGCTTGATTTCAACATCTTCTTCCCCATCTTGAGCTTTTGGGGTGAACTAATAGATTACAACTAATCTGTTACAACTAATTGCTTTTAATGGTGAAGAATTGATGGCCGCCTGCTAGACCTGGCAACCCGCTTGAGGACTGACTCAAATTATTTTTGTGTGTGTGTTGAGATGTGTGTCTCAAAGCCAGCTGCATTGTCATGTTGTTTGCAGCAAGGGCAGTTACTGCTTTGCTTCACCACAAAGTCAGACTAGCAAATCAATCTCCACATTATCATCATTCACCAGTTATTGTATTTTATAAATGTACATCCCACCCTTCAATGCAAAACAGTGTTAAGACTGACCCATAACACAAAAATAAGCAAAACAAAAATAGTGTAGAAAACTTATGTAAGTAGAAGTAGAGTGGTAAAGCAATTTTCACTATGGATTAAAAATCTGCAAAAGGTATTGCCTAGCATTGAAAGAACATCTGAGAAGGTGCCAGGTGAACTTCTCTGGGGAGAGGATCGTGTAACAGTGTGTCACACACCATGAAGGCTCACTCCTCAGTCATTGTGCACCCGCATTTCAGGCAGCAGGGGCACCCAAGGGAGAGCCTTACATTCAACACACATTAAAAAGCACATGGCTCCCTGCAAAGAATCCTAGGAACAGCGCTATACCCCTTACAGAGCTATAATCCCCAGCTCCCGTAACAAACCACAGCTTCCAAGTTTCTTTGGGGGAACTTTAGAGAGGCTCTTGATGAGTACAACATAAATTATGGTGTGCAGTTCAGCACACCATTGGGAACCTGATTAATTCCTATATTGGCCCACAGGGCTGTCTTTACCTAGGGGTGCAAGGGGTGTGGGGCACCTGGGCGCCGAATTCTGGGGGCATGCCAGGTGCCTGCTGCTGAAGCCACCTAAGCTCTTAACTTATCTACCTGTTATGAAATAATAAATGATTTGGTTCAAGCTAAAAAAACAAAATACATAAAGACCTAGGTATTACCGAAATGTATACCTACTCTTTCACTAAAGGACTTTCGACTTTGTGCGCTCATTTACCAAAGACGCGCCGCGCCAGCAGTGGCGCTTGTCATTCACAACAGCAGCGCTTGTCAGACTCAACGAGTATAAGTGTATTATAAATAAATGAGCAATAAAAAAGTTTGTTTCTTTTTCCTCCCTTCTTTAGTAAACAAGAAATAAGGCGTGAGCGTGGTGTCTGACATAAGCATAATAAAAGTTAATTTGGGGGCTAAACTAAATTTGGGGGCGCTGGGCGGATCTTTGCAGCCCAGCGGCACATATGCTTAAGACTTCCCCACTGGCCCAAGTAAGAAAGAGGTAAGGAAGTATGGTTTTTCTGTCTGTGTGATGAGCTACCCACTGATGAAAGTCCCTCTTCTGCACAACTGTTAAAGTTGCATGAGCCCAGTTGTCTTGTTCACCAGATCACCATAGTTAATGCATAGATGTTCTTTAAAAAAAATAATTCCAAGTTTATGACAAACATATCAACAAACATAAAAGAAAAAACATCAACAAACAAACATTTATTCTAACTGTAATAACCCCACTTTTGTTATCATTGTTGGGTGACTTCCTCGAGTCCCCCTGGCTGAGTTTCCATATAAATCATTTTAGCAGTTTTCCAAAACTATTTTCACATAAAATTTACTTGGTCAATTAACATCTTTCTTTCTTTTCATTTTTACTTTTATCCATAGTATTCTACAACAACACATATTTAAATCCTAAGCCAATCTGTTACTCGCAAGTAATTCTATTTAAGTTATCTTAACATATTTAACTGAGTAGTCTTTAAATTTCTTCCATTCCTCTTGATACTCCTCCTCCTTCTGGTCGCCGACTCTTCCGATCAGGTCGGCTAGCTCCAAAAAGTCAATCATCTTCATCTGCCATTCCTCCACTGTTGGTACTTCTTGTAATTCCCATTTTTTGGCCAGCAAAATTCTAGCTGCAATTGTGGCATACAAAAACAATCTAACATCTTTCTTGCGCAATTCCAAACCTGTTATTCCAAGTAGAAAGGCTTCTGGTTTCTTAATAAATGTCATGCATAGATGTTCTGGTATATACAACCCTAGGTGTGAAAGAAGGCAGGAAGATTTACAGTGCAGTCCTAAGCATGGCTTACTCAGGAGTAAACACCACTATGCTAAATGGGACTTGCTCCCTGGAAAGCGTGCACAGGATTGTAGCCTTGGAGAAAGGAAGATAGATGAGCCTATCTGCTATGTATATTATGACACACCTGCTGGTTATGGCCTCTTGGGAATGTGACATAATAAAACCAGGAAAGGGGAGGGGCGGGTAGTGGGAATGTGTGGTTTTTTTAAAAAAAACAACAACGAACAAAGTAAATTGCATGAAAGGCAGCCGTGCAATAAAGATTGTTTAGGAGCATATAAATCAACATTTCAAAAGCAATATACTCAGAAGAACTCTGTTCACATGCAACGGGTGTACGGCGAGATGCTAGAAATAGATGGGGAGCAAGCTGGAACACAGGAAGTCTCTCAGCAGATATCCAGGAAGGAAAGGTGCATATTAGAATATTAATAAAAGCAACCTTACCATCCTCACTCAGTCACATAATGTGCCTTCTTATGTCCTTATCAAGCCATGTTCTTCCAACTGCAGCAGTGGGACCAGGATGCGAGAACACAATTGTGGGTGGGTCATTTCTGATTTTATAGTTAGTTTCAAACAGATTTTATGAGTATCGTGTTTGTTATGCTTACCGCTTTGAGACAATGGTATATAAATTGTCAACATAAATAAATTAAAATTTTGTATATAAGGCTACTCTTCCTGGAAATCATTTGTTGGTTTGTTTCCCAGAATCTCGCAAAACTCAGTCACTTACTGTGATTTGTGTGTCATGTAGAGAACATTTCCTGTGTGAAAGAGAGGACATTTAGGGACATGGAAATGTTCCCTGGAAACCAGTACTTCCCATTTGGTGGGTTTTATGGAAGCTCGTCATCACGTGGTAGCTCAACCCTCAAGCACAACCTGCTCAGGAACCCTTCAGCGACTCTTCCTTCTCCTTGAGGAAACGGCACTGCTAGCACAATAACTGAGTTCATACTGAGAAGAAAAGCACCAGGTTGCCCTTTCTCTCTCACACACATAATCACTTCTTCAGCTGCTAACATCTGTTCTCTGACAGGTATCTGATGTTCCTCCACCCCATGAGGGCAGCATTTCCTTTTTCTCCTTCTCTCCGCCCCCCCCCCCATGTTCTCAGCCCCTCTCTTCATTTCTGCCGCTGTAGAGAGATGTAAATTACTTCTATTTTAGGTGCCTCTTTGATGTGGGCTTTGTCTAACTAGTGAAACAGCTAACCTAATTTCTCACCTGACCTTTACACTCCTCTGAACTTCAAGAATTCTGTCATTACGTGGCACTGATTTTCAGGGAGGGAGGCTTTTTAAAATAAAATAAAACAATAAGAAGTTAAGTAAAATAAAATAAAATAGATAACTGAGTGAATTCTAGTTAGGAAAAATATTACAGGTATGCATTTTTATTTGGTCTGCTGTGCCAACCAGGTTAAGATGAAGTGTAAAGCAAATTATCTTTATTTCTCTCTCTCTCTCTCTCTCTCTCTCTCTCTCTCTCTCTCTTTCTTTCTTTTTTTCTTTTGAGTCAAAGGAGCCCTTTCCTTATCTGAACATCTAGGAATCAGTTCTCTTCCTCCAGGATTACAAACACAAAGAATGAAACTAAAGAGGACATTTTGTCTGAGGCTGTGTACACGCATGCACACGTAGCACCAAAAATGTAGGGCTTATGCTCGTCTTCAATATGTTGCTTTCAATCTAGATTGAATCTAGATTCACGAGGGTGGATGTGGTTACTTGATGCATGTTTGAAAATTCTCTTCTTGATTAGGTTATCCACACCTTTTCCTCCCTCTTTCACAGCACCAGGACTTTCTCACATGCTTTTTCAAGTAGCTGGTTCACATACAGTATGCAGTCATTAAGTGATGAGTTGAGCATGCATGTGTATATTAGCCTTTTGATGGTTGCACACTTGAAATAATAATAATAATAAATATTATCACTCCTTTTGCTAGGATCAGATGAGAGGGTGGAATCCTAAAGTGCCTTTCCCTGCTTCCAGCTCAAAGAAGCTCCCTCAATTTGGATATTATAGAATGTGACAGAAGTATGCCTTAAATCTCTAACTGCTGGATTGAAGCTTGATAAACCTTTTAAAATCAGCCAGACAGCTAAGGACTCATTATAGCTTCCACCATGTTATAAAGTGAGGTGCATCACACAAAAAATAGCCAACAAAATTAAAGCTAAGGAAACGCTCTTTTTCTTCACTTTCATCAAAGAAGAGGTGTTTTATAGTTGTTGGCGTAGTTAGGAAGGCTGTCCCTAAATATCAGACAGACTGGTGCTTTGCAAACCTCATGTTGTAGTTTTGGACAGAATTGTACTGTGAAAACTGCAGTTTCTCCTTCACAGAACTACAACTCCCAACACGCTTAAGAGATTCTTTGGCATAAGTCATGTGCTTTAAATGTAAGGTGTGTGTGCAACCTGTGTGTGTTTTAGAACCAAAGTTGCTGCCTTGTGCTCTTTTATTTTAAATTTAAATTACAGATAGACCTCACCTTTCCTAAAAAACAACAACCTACCTTTACAATAAGCACAAATAATTGTACGAGGGGTGTTGTTACATGTAGAATCTCTGTGCACACTGCCCACTATTGGTCAGGGTAAGATGCATGTGGTGAGTTTGAAAAAGATCAATGTGTTCAGAGTACTGCCTGCATGAGACCCTAATCATGTAATGACACTCCAACTCATGGTAGTAGCTTGCCATCAGCATAAACAATGGCAAATCCAACAGGGTTGTAAAATTGGGTTCTAAGCCGACAGTCAAAGATCAGCTTGACATCTATTGAACATGTGTCATGTAGTCCTAGACATTCAAAGATTAGGGTTTCAACAAGAAAGGTTATGGTGCAGGTTATGTTCTCATGGCCAAAGCTATTTGGTAGTTTTCTTTGGAAGTTGTAGGAAATGAAGCTCCTGTTATATAATATGTTGGTTTTAAAAGACCGAGGACAGAGATTATGGTAAAAGTACATTTATTAACGTATGTAGCAAACAGAGAAATGGTGATCAAACAAAACAACCACCCAGGACTCTGTTGGAGCTGCTCAACTCCTCTTTTATTTTAAGGCATGGGATGTCATGCACGGAATACTTTTATGCCATGATTGCTTAAGTCCTAGCACCAGAGATAAAAGAGACAAGTTCTTTTAAACTTCAAAATCATAATCAATATTCTGATGAAACCTTCAGTTCAACGGAGGTGAAAAGAAACTTCTCCCTTGTCTTATCTCTTTGTGCTGGGCGGAGGACTCCTGTTTAATTTGGTGGAAGGTCCTGATGGGTTTAATAAATTAGATTAGGCAGGAAGCCATTTATTTGTGTGTGTTGCAAATTCTACAGGGTTTTTAAAAAAATTGTTAAGACTAGTTAGCTCTGGTCCATGGGTTCACGAAGAGTCGGACACGACTAAACGACTAAACAACAAAGTTAGGATGTATTTTTAAAGTTTCATTTTCTTTTATTCTTCAAAGCTAGTGAAATGCAAACAATATACAGCCATTAACAACCTTGTTATTGTTGTTTGGTCGTCTTTGTGACCCCATGGACCAGAGCACACCAGGTACTCCTGTCTTCCACTGCCTCCCGCAGTTTGGTCAAACTCATGCTGTAGCTTCAAGAACACTGTCCAACCATCTCGTCCTCTGTCTTCCCCTTCTCCTTGTGCCCTCAGTCTTTCCCAACATCAGTCTTTTCCAGGGAGTCTTCTTTTCTCGTGAGGTGGCCAAAGTATTGGAGCCTCAGCTTCAGGATCTGTCCTACTGTCAGCACTCAGGGCTGATTTCCTTCAGAATGGATAGGTTTGATCTTCTTGTAGTCCATGGGACTCTCAATAGGCTCCTCCAGCACCATAATTCAAAAGCATCAATTCTTCGGCAATCAGCCTTCTTTATGGTCCAGCTCTCTCTTCCATACGTAATAATAATTTTTATTTATTATTTATACCCTGCCCATCTGGCTAGGCTTCCCTCTGTCTACTGACAACCTTACCTCCCCCCCCCCCTTTTGCACCTTTATTCCTATTTCAAGGAACCTGTATCCTAAGAATGGCTACAAGCCTAGGAAAGAGTCAGTTCTTACATTCCCAGAGATGAAGAATGGTCACTGTTACATTTCTTCTTCCCAGCCACCTCAATCTGCCTAATGGCTGAGCCAGCTCAGAAAACTCCCATCATTCCTTACTATTGGCCAAGCTGGCTGGGTGTCATGAACAGGCTACACCCCTTGCTGGGATCCTCTTTCCCTTCCTTGGTGTCCTATCATATACCTGTAGGAGCGTCTCCACCCCCATCGTTCAGCCCAGACACTGAGGTCCAGCGCCGAGGGCCTTCTGGTGGTTCCCTCCCTGAAAGAAGTGAGGTTACAGGGAACCAGGCAGAGAGCCTTCTCAGTAGTGGCACCACCCTGTGGAACACCCGCTCATCAGATGTCAAGGAAATAGACAACTATCTGACTTCTAGAAGACATTTGAAGGCAGCCCGGTTTAGGGAAGTTTTTAATGTTTGATGTTTTATCATGTTTTTAATATTCTGCTGGGGAAACCCAGCCAGATGGGTGGGGTATAAATAAGTTGTTGTTGTTGTTGTTGTTGTTGTTGTTGTTGTTATACCATGAATATATCTTCTCCTGAGCAAAGTGATTCACAGAGTGGTAGCTGGTCCTGCCATGGTTTGGATGGCGGTGTTGTGGGGCATCATAGGCACCAAGCCAAGCCCCCCCCCCCGGGCTTTATTTCTGATCATGGCCACTGCTGAACCATCACCCCAGTTAACCCAATCAGTCCATAACAGTATATTATATCAATGGGTATGCACCCCTGAATGCACCCTGGCATGCTCTGAAGACATGCAGAGCAGTACAGCAGGACTGAAGTATACTGGCATGGAAAATGACAGGTCTGCAGTCTCAGCTGCCTCTGACAGCATGCTTACCACGCATACTTACTGGAAGTAAGAGTCAACAAGTTCATTCTGACAGCCCCAAGTGCAAGTGTATATAGAATGTACATCTATATTCCAGTCTGTCAATTTTGGCCACATGAATTAGGCCTCATCTGTGAGTGAGCTGTGAGCTGTATGCTTGCCCTAGGTAGTATGCAAGTAGCCCTAGAATTGAAGAAAGTGACTGAGCTCCAGTCCTAAAAGATCTGCCATTGGTTCCCAGTACATTTCTGAGCACAATTCAAAGTGCTGATGCTGACCTTTGAAGCCCTGAACGGCTTCAGAACCTATATACCTTGTAATGCATGTATGGGGGTTGCTCGTGCGTAAGTTGCCACCACACCTGGCTAGGTAGCCTGGTTAAACCTTTCCTGACTGGACAGCCCTTCACTTCGTGGCTGTTCAGTCGCTAGCAGAATCCGTCAGTGGGCATTTCTTAAACTTCTTCCAGCACAAAAGCTCTTTGACGCCAAGTCTACGCCTACTTTCCCTGCGCGGAAGTCTTCTGCGCAGGGTGGGTGTGGGCAGAGGAGGACCTGTGCTCTCCCCGCTGGTCTCCAGCGAAGAGTCCTGGAGACCCCTCTCCGATTCCCCCAACCGCCCCCCTTTATCCCTGGTGTTACGCTGATTTCCTTCCCCAGCCGTTGAGTTACCTCTCTCCCTGGCATCGCTTGGAGCCCTGCCTCCACTTCTGGCTCCGATGTCAGTTCCCTGACATACCTGAAGGAGCGTCTCCACCCCAATCATTCAGCCCAGACACTGAGGTCCAGCTCCAAAGGTCTTCTGGTGGTTCCATCATAGTGAGAAGTGAGGTTACAGGGAACCAGGCAGAGGGCCTTCTCAGTAGTGGCGCCCGCCCTGTGTAATGCCCTCCAGTCAGATGCCAATGTAATAAACAACTGACATTTAGAAAACATCAGAAGGTAGCCCTGTATGGGGAAGTTTAAAATGTTTGACGTTTTACTGTGTTTGATGTTTTAATTTGTTGAAAGCTGCCCAGAGTGGTTGGGGTAACCCAGTCAGATGGGCGGCATATAAATAATAAATTATTATTAATATTATTCAATTTCTAGGGTTGCCGCTACCACTGAGCCCAAAATGGAGCCAGAGCTGTCCACCAATTTTTTTGCCACCACCCCCACCTGGACATTTGCTTACAATGGTAAAAATCCCCCTGGAAGGGCATATAGGCCCCCCCAAAAGAGGACATGTCCAGGATTTCCCGGATGTATGGCAACCCTACCATTCTTACATATTTTGTAGTGCTCATTACTAGGACAACATCTACAATAGCAGTCCAAGGGGGTTCCTCTGCTTCGAATGACTTGCTCAATTTGAAGCTCTTCAGACATTTCAGAAGACAGAAAGTTCTGCAGCTCCCAACAGCAGTTATTTAACACAATGCTAACAAAAAGAAAAATGCACTCAAAACAATTACTCCTTCCCCTGTAGGTATACTGTACTGAAATATCTTACCCACCCATCCCACTCCAGGTCCATCCCACTGGGAAAAATGTTTTAAGCTGCATCCCACCCCCACATTACTTCATTAGTTGAATGGGGTAAGCCTTAAAATCAATGTTGTTATTGTGGGCCTAATGGGCTTTGCCATATTTTAAAGGTAAAGGGACCCCTGACCGTTAGGTCCAGTCGCGAAAGACGCTGGGGTTGCGGCACTCATCTCACTTTACTGGCCGAGGGAGCTGGCATACAACTTCCAGGTCATGTGGCCAGCATGACTAAGCTGCTTCTGGTGAACCAGAGCAGCACACGGAAACACCGTTTACCTTCCCACCAGAGCGGTACCTATTTATCTATACTTGCACTTTGATGTGCTTTTGAACTGCTAGGTTGGCAGGAGCAACAGGAATTCACCCCGTCGTGGGGATTCGAACCACCGACCAGTTTCGTTAGTGTTATATATTGGGTTTAACACATTTTATGTTACAAGGTTTATTCTAACCAATCGTATAAGCGTTGGTAGACGAACTTTCTAATGGCAAGTAAGCGCATGCACTTTCAACTGTCAATGGTCAGTTCATGCTCGGCATTATTATTGTGTTGTCCAGTCAGTTTGGTTCTTGTTTTCCTATGAGTGAGCTGTTGTCACTGACAAATGTTGAATTAACGTAGTTGAGGAACTTATACTGCCTTGGGCTTCTGACTTTTTCTGAATATTTAACAATTAGAATGTGTCTCAAGGGGCCACGCTGTTTCATATCTCTTTAGAAGTCAGTGTTTTCCTTCAAAATATATTCAAGCAAAGGTTTGACTAGGGTTGTTTTCCTTGATCACTGTAATACCTCTGGGGATTTCAAGTTATTGGTACCTTTGTAGTCTGATAATAGGGGGATACTCTCTGTCCTTGGCAATCCTCATTGGTTGTGCTATAATGCCATGTGTACAGTGTTTGCCGGCTGATGCCATAGATATAGCTATAGATATATTCAAAGTGCTTGTTCCTTCTATACTCTGCTTTCATTGTCCTCTTCCTTTGAATAAATAATTGTACCATGTAACGAGACAAACAGAATCCAAGTCAGCCAGAAAGCTCAACTGTCATAAGCTCCTGGGCCCTTTCCCCCCTAGACACGACAAACTCTATCAAATTCAGCATGAGTTTTCTGAAGTCTGCAGTGCATTGCATTGACATTGGAAATAGTTGACAAAACTCAGAAAATCAATTTCAAAAATGTCAACTTTCTGATGGACTGGAGGACCATGCAGGAAAGTGTTTCCCAGTCATCTTTCTTTTTTATGACTTTGATTGATTGATCTTATTTCCTCCCCATATCAACTATTTTGTTGCTGAAAACCAGACAAATGTAGCTCATTTAAAATAAAGTTCATAAAGGTTACATAGATAGATCACTGAACATAGAGCACCCAGAAAGCAACCTGAAATGAGAAAAGTGTTCAGTCTCTTTGATCTGTGCGTAGCAATTGTTATTCGGAAGAAGGCAGTATGTTGCTCCATTAGCGCTGGCACCAGGAATTTGGGGGTCCTCAGGCACAGCACCCTCAGTGGGAGCCCCACCATTGGAAGAGATGAAACATGCAAACTAGGAGCACCGGCTCTTTTGGTCCCTCCCTATATTTGGGGGGCCCCCAATGTCCCCAAAGTGCAGAGGCAAAGCGCGAAGCTGGGCACTATGGGCTCCAACAGCCAGATCCTCCTCCTCCTGTCACAGAGGGGGCCAAAACAGCTGCCTGCCTATGATGGCACCAAGAAGAAGCTGAGGAAGAACCCCTGGCCAACGAGTCACACAGCCACCGCATGGCCCCAGCTCCTCTGGATGTCCTGATGTCGAGACATCACATCATGCTCCTCCATCACTGTTGCCTGCTGGCACCTCTGATGCAAACTGAGAATTATCTTAGCCTGCAGCTAATCTTCTTGAATAAAAAAAACTAAGATCATGGCCACTGGTCCCATCACCTCCTGGCAAACAGAAGGGGAAGAAATGGAGGCAGTGAGAGATTTTACTTTCTTGGGCTCCATGATCACTGCAGATGGTGACAGCAGTCACGAAATTAAAAGACGCCTGCTTCTTGGGAGAAAAGCGATGATAAACCTAGACAGCATCTTAAAAAGCAGAGACATCACCTTGCCAACAAAGGTCTGTATAGTTAAAGCTATGGTTTTCCCAGTAGTGATGTATGGAAGTGAGAGCTGGACCATAAAGAAGGCTGATCGCCGAAGAATTGATGCTTTTGAATTATGGTGCTGGAGGAGACTCTTGAGAGTCCCATGGACTGCAAGAAGATCAAACCTATCCATTCTAAAGGAAATCAGCCCTGAGTGCTCACTGGAAGTACAGATCGTGAAGCTGAGGCTCTAATACTTTGGCGACATCATGAGAAGAGAAGACTCTCTAGAAAAGACCCTGATGTTGGGAAAGATGGAGGGCACAAGGAGAAGGGGACGACAGAGGACGAGATGGTTGGACAGTGTTCTCGAAGCTACCAGCATGAGTTTGACTAAACTGCGGGAGTCAGTGGAAGACAGGAGTGCCTGGCATGCTCTGGTCCATGGGGTCACGAAGAGTTGGACACGACTAAACAACTAAACAACAACAATCTTCTTGAACACAGCCCTGGTAGGGCAATGGGTTCTCTACTAATCTCAGGGCCCAGCTTTTCCAAACATCTGGCTCTGGCTCTGGTCTCCATTATAAGCTCTGCTTCTATAAATTCAGGGGTAATTTTTTCCTATCATGCAAAGATTCACACAAAGATACATTGCCTAGTACAGTTTCCATTTACACAAATCTCACTGAGGTCAGCTTTGAGAATATCGGTGGTGGTGGGGTAATCTTTCAAGGCTGTAGACTATGTAAGTTTGTGGCTTTACATAGCTAAGAACATCAAAACAAATGAGACCATCCTTTAGCTATCATCACCAATATAAATGGCAAGGTACCAAAACTTTAGAAATCATAACAGATTGCATAACGAGCTCCTGTCTTCGTTCTGGAGCATCTTTCTACTGTATCATTTATAGCAACATACATAATAATCAGCTTCATTTCTGAATATTTTTTGTTTTAAAAAAAATTTGCAAAGGAAACAACTATGATTATTGTGCTATATAGCAGCATTTATTACAAAAAAAAAATACTGCTGGTTTTAAAACATCATTTAACCTAGCATGCAACGGTATCAAATTAGATACAGCCGTGTTCTTTTCTTTCTGTCTTTCTTCCATTCTTTTATTTTTTTAAAAAACTTGGAAGTGAGGAGGAATCCTGCCTTTATGGAGTAGTAATGAACTGAGCCAAAAGGCTTAGCTATGATTATGTCAACAGTTTAGAACTAATCTGGATTGAAACTCAATAGAGGATTTCATTCACTTAGAAAATATGCAAGTTAAAAAACAGCTTGGAAAGGGCATTAGTGCATGTCCAAATCTAGGCAGCATTTGCATACAAGTGAGACAGTTAGGGGAAAGGGCCCTCAATGTTTAAAGATAGCAAAATAAGCTTCTAGACTCCCCCAAATAGATCAAGTGGGTTGTGAAATCCATCTTCTTGAGTTTTTTCAGACCTTGGAGAAGTTATTTCTGCCCAATTAGGCTTTTTACGTGGGGGAAAACCCAGAGAGTAATATACTATAATGCTGCAAAAGAGTAGAAACCATTTTGCTACATCCCCTGCCCCCCCACATCCCCTGCCCCCTCAAGTCTCATGAGCCAGGCATTTGAATCATAAGGACTTCTGGGATGGGATTTTCACTCAGAAATCTCCATTCTTACGTGGATTAAGGGGATTAAAAACCATTAAATGACCATCCTCTAACTCCCTAAAGCAGATTTGCCTCTCTCTCTCCCTCCCTCCCTCCCTCTCCCTCTCTCTTTCTATCTTCCTTCATTCAGGGCAGACTTTGGGGGTAACAAAGTACCACACACAAAAGGCTCTCTTAGCATGACAAAAGACAGTCCAACCCACTGAACTGTCAACCAATTGAGACAATGAAATCCAGGCAGTCTACTGGGCTCATTTTCCTCAGAACAAATGGCATCAAACTTTGCAATGGCATTGTTTCTCAATCTTGAGCACGGGGCTGGGTTTTTTAAAATATTATTATTATTATTTTATTTTCCTATCCAAAGCTCAAGGTGTCATATTAATTATTTAAATCTTCAGAAGATTTCAGCTGTATCCTCCAAGGCTCCGCTCAGTGCCAGAAGGTCTCCAATCTGCATTAGCTTTTGTTAATTAGAGCTGAAACAAGGGCTTTGATCTCAATGAATATAATAACAAAAAGAAAGGGGAAGAGAGAGAGAGAGCAAAACTTCCTGTGTGATTTATCTTTTTCTTTTTTTTTTACCTATTTTCTGCCTTTGCTGTCTTTTTTTTTGTTTTTTGCACACTCTATTAGACTTTGATTTACCTTGTCTGAGTAACATTAAACAACTTGGCTACAAAAGAACTTAAGCAGCTTCAAAAGCCCGATGGAATCAGTAGTTAAATGGTACATGAATTGATCCTGCATCTTTAAAAGAAAACGACACTGTTATTTTTATTTTTATTTCATTATAATTTTTAGTTGCAGTGTGAGACTGGGGGTGGGGGTGGGGGGGGTTGATTTGTACCAGCAAGGGTGTATGTCTACTGATCTCAAATATCACAGGTTTCCCTGTTGGGATTGATCTTGCCTCATTAAGAGTCTTGTTTCTAGAACTATAGTACTGATAGAACAGAAGGCCACACTGAGATTCGGCAAGATGGTCTCCATGTATTCCGACTTTTCTTGAGTTTGCAGCAGTGCTTAGATCCAAGAGGGTCACCGCCGGGGCTTGCCTTGTTAAAAATTTTCCTCATTATCATTTCTCCCCTCACGGAAAACTCTGAAAGGCAAATTTCTGCAGCCCCAAATGAAAAACATTATCAAATTTTAGTGTCACACGAGGTCTAGCTGCGCAACCACGTCAACAGAGCCCTAACACCTCATCCCCACCCAGTCATGCTTAAATGTAGCCAACCTACAACACCATCAACAATATCTCAGGGAGTGAGGGGGGCAACCCCTGTGCGTGAAATCTACATTTGAGGTATACAAAATACATGAGGGCAATTTTTATTTTATGGTGGCGCATAAAGTGTTAAGACACACAGACCTCATTAATAGCAACACCCAAACCTGATAATGTATCCTAGATTGTTCCACACAGAGGACAGTGCAACCCCAAGAGACTGGTCACTCTTGGTTTATCATTTTAGAGTGAATCAATTAAAGAATATTGTGTGGATTCTGGATGTAAAAAAATATCAGAGCTGAGGAGAAGAGTCTTAAAATAATGGCCAGGAATGCTAATAACCCACTGGATGGCATTGCCTGAGATAAGGGAGTCTTGAATATAAAAGAATAAGAGCAGAGGCAGGATTTAAATGGAAATGTTGCTCAGTAAAGAAAGTGTATTGCCTTGTAAGTCATGCTGGGACTTCCTTGTACCTCCAGACCTCCTTTGCCAATGCAAGTCAACTTTACCACTATGCAATAGACACTAACTTTATAAAAGAAGAGAAGAGTATCTTCTATGTGCTGCATCCATTGTCGGAGGCAATATGCTGGTCTGGAGGACTGGAGTTCTTCTTATGTGCTTTTGACAGCCAGTGTGAAGTAGTGCATTGATTGTCAACTGTCAGGTCAGGACCCAAACCTACACTGATGGTACCACCACCATTTTTGCTGCGTAATTCCTCGTGATTAGCCAAGAGTTCTCTGCTTTCTCTGTGGTGGATTAAGCAACCTTATTTTCATTCCTATGAAAAGACAGGATATCTCTAGAAAGGTGCTCCCTCCATATTTAGTGTAAATGTACAAGAATTTGTGAAAGTACATAAGGACTTGTCAAACTGAATTGTAACTGCCCGTGTGAACATTATCTATAACCAGGGCTTTTTTTTTCAGCTGGAAGTCACCAGAACTCAGTTCCAGCACCTCTCAGGTGGGCGCCATTGCCATTATAAGAGAACAAGGGAGGCATTCATGGTAAGTTCCTGAACCTTTTTTTCCTAGAAATTAGCACTGCTTGTAGTTTGTACTGTCATATATGTCGGGGTGGCAAACCTATGACCCTCCAAATGTCATTGGACTCCATCCTCCCAACTTAATAGCCAAACTGGCAGGGGCTGATGGGAGCTGAAGTTCAGCAGACTCACCAAGGTCTGTCAACTTAAATGGTCTTTCCTCTTTCTCACCCCTACACTTTTCGCCACATATTTCCACAAAATACTTGCCCTTCCATGTGCTCTCTCTCTGTGTTGTTTTATTTGGAAATTATGCACACTATAAGACGTTTCTGACTGCAGACTGTGCCTGATACATCTGACAAAAGATATTAACCGTCATGGTGGCCAGAAGCTATTGGAAAGCAGCTAAAGTTAATAACAAGCTAAATATGAAGCAGAAGCCAGAGGTATTTCAAAGCACAAGGGCAATATGTTGTAGGTTTCTGGCTTATGCACTATCAAAGAGTGAGGTGACAGGGAACCCTCTCCATTCAATTTCTGGATTTGTTGTGTGGAACGAACAGGGATGAGTGCTGTATGCATCAGAGAACTATCTGGTTCAGATAAATGAAGCCCACTGCACACAATACGAAAGGCAATTTTTGAAAGCCATTGTGACAAAGTAGATCGAGATTGGATGTGAACTTGGGGATGTGAGAGAGATGCAGCAAGATGTCATTAAAGCTCTGTGGTTGCATTCTCTAGATCAAAGGTAGACAAAAGGGTGCCCTCCATATGTTTTAGGCTACAGCTCTCATCAGCATCGACCAGCGTGGCCAGTGCTAAGGGATATTTTGTACTCCAAATAGCTGGAGGGCAGCATGTTAGCTACTTCTGCTCTAGAAAGATAGATACTAGTTTTATTATTTATTATTTTTAATTGAATGGTGTCATCAATATACATTATTCATTTGTTAATTAAAGGTAGATAATATTTTATCTTTACCCATATGCTTCATTTCCCTAATTCCCTCACTGAGTTAATGGCTACAGTTTATTGAACTGGGTATTCGTTGAATCACTGTGTACATCTTTATGGCAACTTGCTCTCAGTGAGCACTGCAGGCCAAATCTCTGCTGTGATGCTGCAGCGCCACCACTGCAGATGGCCAGAGGGTGGTACTGCAGCTTATAGCTCAGAAGGGTCACATGACACCATTTGGCAATAGGGATCCATTGGGCTCTAAAGTCACTGACTCAGTCTAGGACCCTAAGCTTGAGCCTCAGATGTAGACTGAGCTGATCATAGGTGGATTCTCTACTTGTCTGTCAGTTAAACCACATGTTCTACAGCTTCATCAGTGCACCTTCTACTTCTTTGAATTTGGCCTGCACAGGAGAGGTTCCTAGTGTATCAAATCATATAGGATAGGGATGTCATTTGTGAATTAAGGTTAGAACTGACCTGATCTCTCAGACTCACATGGAGTTCTTACAGATTTTGAACTTCTCCAAATTTGGGGGTGCAGTTCTTGGCCCCAAAACCAAGTTTTTAAAAATATATTTAAACTGAGTACTTTGACAGAAAATGTGTCAAATAAATGCATAAAATGCATTCAAGAACATGGTTTTAAAGAAGTCGATTAATATGGAAGGAATGCAATAGAGTAGGAATAAACACATGTAAGAGAGTGGGCGGACTGGAAATAAATGGATCAATTCATCCTTAGTCCCAGACCCTTCTCCTCCTCTGCATCTGGTACCTCAATTTGAGTAGCATCATTGGCCATTTTGTGCAGTTTTTGTTACCTAAATGTCTTCTACATTGTTTACAAGTATAAAGCCAATTATAAATAGAAACACATAATTAAATTATACAATCAAAAACAATCAAATCATTACATTAAAATCAAACAAATCAAAACACTAAAATAAATCCCCACAATTAAAATGTGTGGTTAAGACAAGCCCATTAAAACAGCACAACAATTAAAACAGCAAACAAAACAATTAAAACAAGAGGTTCAAGCCAGGAGATCATGGCAATGTTGTATCTTCAAGTGAATGCCAATACTGATGGGGCTTCTCATATGTCAATAGGGAGAGCATTCCACAACACTGGTGCCATCAATGAAAAAATCCCACGTCCACGTTGATTATTATTTATTTAAACTGAGTACTACTGAGTAGTAGTAGTATGCTGCCTTTCCATAGTTAAAACTATGCTCAATACACACTAACACACTCTTTTTGAGTGCTCTATTCTGCTGACTTTTAAGTTTGCTAGCCAACACACCAAAATAAAGGCAGGTGCTTCCAAGTTAAATAGATCTGTTTCCTCCTTTCCTCATCACAGTCCTTCTGGGAAAATCCTTGTACCTAGTGGGTTCACTAGGCCTACTTACAGCTGTTTGTGCTTGTAAGTGTGGGAAGATCCACTCTCCTCTGACATGAAAGGGCCATGTCAATCTCCATCAATTTACAAGACAGAATTACAGAGAGCAAAAAGGCAGAGATGTCAGAAACTCAAGCTGATAAGAAACTATGCTGAAGGCAAAAGAGCTTCTTAAGAGAAGCAAATACAGTAGACTCACTCCCCTCAATCATCCTTCTTTCTTCCCTGGCTTCTACGCAGCAAATCATGTTGTACCTGTTAGCTAGTTACAGTAACTAGTGCAGAATAAGCACTTTCTTCTTCTTTTTTTCCAAGCGAGATTGTGTAATAAAATGTATTTCCTCCCATTTTGAAAGGAACGATGAAGTGGGGTAGAAAGAACCAATTATTCCTTTTGTCGAGGTTTTTATCCCAGAATTCAGTTAACCTGGCTTGAAAGTGTTGCTAGCCCAGTGGAATTAAACTGGAGCATTGCCAAGCGCTGAGGAGAAAGTTAAGGTAATAGGAGACTCAACGAACTCCCTTCTAGAGCCACTGTTTGAACTATCCTCAGCAGTGGTAGCTGGTTCCCATAGGGGCTGGTAGAGCAACCCAGTTGAGTTCTAAAATGGCAACTCTGAGACTAAAGAGAAATAAGGTAACAGCTATTGCCACCTTCTGGACTGGAGGCAAATATGAAGGTAGGCAAACAGAGGCTGGCTGGGGGCAGGCTGAGGTTGGTGGGGCAGTGCCCAGTTCACCCTAATGGACCACTTTCCACTGGTCTTGACTCCTGGGAAAAAAGCACACAAACATACACATATACATACATACCCACAGGCTTTTCTGTTGCACAGACTGCCATTATGTCAGGATTCATGAGTTCCTGCTATAAACTGTAAGGGCTTTTAATGGGAAATGATTTGCTATTAAAGATTATGTTCCAAAAGACAACATGCAAGGCAACTGCTCAAAGCAACTTGTTTAATAGGATGAGTTCCATTATTAAGCACGATTTATTGCCATTCAGTGACGGAGTGCTGCACGAGAACAGAGTCCCTCAAAAGAATGTCATAAAATTATGTTGCCTTGCTGCAGGAGTTGCTGTGATTTTAGTTTCTTTCAGAATCTGCAAGCTGTTCTGGACACCCTCCTTGAATAGAAGAAGGATAGACACGATCATATACAAAGGGGGGGGGGGAATCAATAGCATTCAAAAACTCTGAACCTGCTATTTAAAAACGAATGCAAACCCAGTGGGATTTAGTTTTATTTATTCAGATGCTCGGTATGTTTTATGTGCTCAAGACCACATAAAACAAAATCCACTAGTCTCAGAGACCCAAATGTTCTATATGACCTTTCAAGGAGTGAAAGGTGGCATACATGGTGTTCCACCTTCCCATTTTATCCTCACAGCTATGATGTGAGCAGTAGCAGAGTTTCATGCTCTGGCACCCGGGGGGGGAGGGGAGAGCAGGTGGGGGCGTGGTGCGCTGCCTGCGGGGGCATGGCGCTTGTTAGAATTCCTGCCCCATGATTGCAGTCATGGGATTTTTGTCTATCACATGACGATATATGTTTTGACTCCACAGAGTGGGAAGTGACAGAGACAGGATGTTTGTCTTACTGTGTTCCGTGAAGTGGGACTATTGTCCTTTGTTTGTTTTTCTCTTTGCTGTCTGATGCTAGGGCGAGAGGGAGCCATGTTGCAGTGCTCCATGTGTGTTTATATGTAACTAAAGTAGATTAGCCAAAATGCTGAGTTGCTGAGGTCTGCTACGCAAACTGAGAACACTCTGTGGATCCCTAAGTGTGCCGGTGTCGGTTGGCATCGGTCGCTGTGATGTTCGGGCAGAAGAAAACTTTTGAAGCTTCCGAACAAAAGACCAGGAGGGAGAGAACGTGCCAGTCGGGCATGTGTCTCTGCCAGGGTCCTACTCGAGTGTAGGAAGAGCTCCGGGGGGGGCAGTCATGATGGCAGCCCACCAGGATCGTTGTGCCAGGGGCGATGCGCTCTCTCCATCCCCCTCTTCCTCCGCCAGTGGATGTGAGTTAGATTAGCTTGAGAGACTAGGACCTGCCCAGTGAGCTTCATGGCTTAGTCGGGTAATCAGGTAGTGTGTGAAAGATGTTGAGGGTGGCTGGAAGACCCCTATTCCTCAGACACAGCTACACTTCTCAAACTTCCCTGGGAATAGGGATTGAGTGATTAGCTACTCTAGGAACTGTAGCTCTCTGAAGGGAGTAGGGGATCTCCTAACAACACTCAGCACCCATAACAAATTACAGTTCCTGGGATTCTTTGGGAGAAGCCATGACAGCCGAACTGGTTTAATAGTGCTTTAAATGTGTGGTGTGGCTGTTATAAATTGTACAGTGAGCCTATTCATGTAGACATTCAGCTTCCAGGAATGGCAGCTGGGGTTTAAGAGAGGGGACAGCGATCTCATCCCCATTCTCTCCTCATGCAAGTGACAGGGGATGTGTTTCTCAGACTCAAGTCACAGTCCCAAAGATTCCCATACAAACACTTCCCCAATCTCCACCTCTGTCTCTCAAGTCAAATCTAGTCTTGGGTGTTTGTGTGTGTGTTTTTGTGGTATCGAAATCTGTAGCCCAGTCTGGCCTGGTCCCTCATAAAGTGTCTCCTTTCCACATTGCTTGGACCTTGTTTACAAGCAATGAAAGATGGTCATTTCCACCCTCTAATGTCAACCCTCAGCATCTGAAACACAGCTACACACTGCAGGCTTTCAGTTGATCTGAAATGGTAATTTACCAGAAAAATTAGCTTTATGGAACTGCTAAGAATTCTGCAGCCCTTTCAGGAAGCAACCATTCATAATTTAGGGAGACCTGCCCTTACCAGATGTATACTATGTATAGAAAGATGCCTTCACCTATACCAGGCACGTCCAACAGGTAGATCACTGGATGTCTGTGGTAGATCACTGGCAGACCACTGGCTCCCCCCCCCCCATGAAGCTCAACAAGTTTGGGTTCCCTAAAAAAAGGTCAACATTTTTGCCCTGCACCCCAAAAAAGGGGCCTTCCTTCTTCCTAAAAAAAGCTCAATAATTTTGATCTGAACCCCCAAAAAGGGGGTAGATCACTGCCAGTTTTTAACTCGCAGTCTCTTGGGAGTAGATCGCAGTCTCTTGGGAGTTGGCCACCCCTGACCTATACTGACCCTGGGTGCAAACAGATCTATCCACTGGAAGATCTGTCCTCCACATATTCATCTCATCCCTGCTGAAAGCCATTTATATTAACACTGCAGTATCCTTTGACAGCATGTTCAATAGTGTGATTGTGTGCTGTCTTGAGGCTGAAGGAGATAAGGGGTTCGCGCTCTCCTCTCAGCCTGAAAAATCCAGCAATTTGTAAATCTGTGTATTTAAAGAAGAACATACTGAGAAGGGCACATAAGTTCCTTGCCTCCTTCAGTCTCGAAACAACAGTGAGGTCAGAGTTTGATTCAATTTTTTAAAAAACCAAGCCTCACAGGCATTTTTCTATTCAGCTTTGAAATCAAACTTTCCCCCAAACAAAATCAATTCTGTATGTAGATTTCTCATTGTACGCTTAGATTTCTGAAAGGTTCCCACCTTCTTTTTCAATTTCATCTGAAACATACATTACTTTTTTAAAAATCTAACTGATTTCCCCACTGCTACCAACATTTAATCATGCTCCAGATCCAATGCAATGAAACATTTGCCGTCTAGATATGCTAAACAAAGCAAGGTTTACTTGCCTTTATCTTTTTAGTCACCTGCCCACCTTTCAGTCTCACTCAAGCAGTTGTGAGCGAACTAAAGGATACAGAAGATTAGCTGGCAAGGCATTTGGCCAGCACTGTCCTCTTTTGAAGAAAAAAAATTAGTTTTGCTTGTTGTATATGCCAGTCTCCTGCTCCAGGATCCATCTCTGCAAGGAAATCTTTTAATTACCTCTTCCCACCCCCCCATTCCCCAAATGACAGCTTTCACCACTGGAGTTGAGTTCTTGGACATTAGCAATTGAATAGGAAGCCTTCATACTGTATATCATTTTAATCTTTCATGTTTAAGTAAGCCAGATGGCTTATTATTATAAGCCCTGTTTAAAAAAGAGAGAGAATGAGAAAAGAAAACCACACAAACTTTCTATCAGAGGATTTGTAAGATGATGGGGGGGGGGAGGAAGGAGGGGGATTTTGCATCACACAAAACAGCCTGAATTTTAATTGCACATCATAGTTTGGCAGTAATATTCCCGTAATTACCATTCCTGCTAAATGAATGGGTGGATTAAATGGATAACTAAAATAGCATTGAAAGTTCCTAGCGTGCAGATTTGTCCTTAAAAGATGGAATAGCTAAGTAAAGTTGTCAGTTGCTTGTGTGTAATTCACAGAGCTTTGAACAGTTTTGTCTAGGCACAAAAAAACCCCTGCTTTCCTTTCCTTAAAGCATTGGTTGTATTCCCCCCCCCCCAAGCTAGCTTTGCTTCTTTCCTGCCAAATGCTCTTTATTATGCCGCATACAGAAGCTTTTGATTGATGAAGCTAAAATATGAAAGCTGTTTCATTTTTGCTTTGGATGGCATTCTGTAAATATCATGCAAGAGCCCAGCCAAGCTCTCCTGGCTTGAGGCCCAAATCTGCTGATATTTTTTTTTTTTTTTTGCTTGGGAACAGAGCTACTTACACAAATGGCCTATAAAAGTCAATGGGACTACTCAGATAAATTAAGCTCATGCAGCGCAAAAGTGTTAGCCGCACAGGGTCACGTGACTCTTGCAAATACACCATTACCATTGTAACCGTTAGGCAACCGCAGTTAAATCATTTTTTAAATCCCTCGGGGCTATAGGTTATGTTATTGCTTAAACAAGTGTTGTGTTGCCCTGGCAAATCCTTGAGGTCCAGATTATTTTTTAATTACATCTGGCCAAATATTATTAACTGGATCCTAAATGTTGCCATTTCCCAATTAGCATTAATCTCCAAGTAACATTATCTGTTAAAGCCCAGGGTTCTCCAAGACAAAACTGTCATTGATCGCAGTGACATCAGGAATAGACAGGCAACACTTTAAATAAGGAGCAGATGGCAGCACAGCTCAGGTCCAAATCATGATATTGTACATTCTATTAATAATAATGTGTGTGTTGCATTATTTTTTCCTATGGAGAATCATGCCATCATCTACTTAGATTCATGGAAGGGCCAACTCTTCTTTCTTGCACAGGGAGAAGAACACACTGCTGATACAGAACGCATTCAAAGCACACGGCTATAGTTTTGTTAAGGGTGCCTGGAACTACAGTTCCCATGATTTTTATTTTATTTTTTGGTGGGGGAGCCATATGCTTTAAAATGTACCTTAAACCTATGGTGCAGATAGAGCCACTTCTGCAGATAGAGGCATTTCTGCACTGAAGACAGAGAAGGTCTGTCTTGAATGGAATCTTGTTGAACCTCCTGCTACTGTTCTAGATCCAAGAATCAAGATCGCGACCCATGGCTTAGACATTCATCTTAGGGACATTGATAGTCACCTTATACCATTGGACCTTAGACCATTGTTCCATCTAGCTTGTGATTACTATGCTGACTGGCATTGCCTCTCTCACATTCTTTCCCAGCTGAACCCAGTGACACCAAACTTTTCTTTATGCATCTCAGATATGTCAGGATTGGGTCTGAAGTGGGAAAAAGCACTCTGCATATGGGCAAAAGTGCTCTCTTTGTTACTGCCTCACATGTTCCACCTCTAAGCTCATACAGTGTCCTGTCCTCTCTGTGTTAGAACATTTTCACCAGTGAAAAGATAACTGCTTTAATTAATTATGTTTATAGTTAATGTGATGCAGAGAGGGGCTGTTTAAAAACTGAGTTTACATTTTTAGCATTGATGCTTTTCCTACTAATAGGGCAAATGCAAAACAAAAAACTGCGGTGTCCCATGCATCTTTACTCAGAGGTAAGCCGCACTGTGTTCAGTGGGGCTTATTCCTTAGAGGGTAAAGGGGGGGGGGAGGTTTAAGATTGCAGCCTACGTAGGTGCCACTTGTGAAAATGGTCTTACTGTCACATGATGATCCATGCACAGGTGTGCAAAGATGGGCACACACATGCACAGAACCTAACACAAATGGAGTCATGCATAACAGTAAGAGCCACACGACAGTAAGAAAGCACAAGAAACCTACTTATGAAATCAAGTAGGTCTGACCTTGAAAAAATACAGGGATGGGAAAACACCCAGGGACATCTGAATGTCACTCTGAGCTCATTGTGGGGAAAGTGGCACAAGGAATGCAATAACTAGATAAGGTTATTGATCCTCAAAATGGGGGGAAATGCATCAGAAATACAAGCAAGTTCCTTTGCGTAGCTACATTTTCCACAGCTAGCTGGTGCTCCAGGCTCCAGCTGATGCTTTAAATAATATTTAATTTAAAACATTTTAATGCCCTTTCCACAACGCAGCCTGCAAAATGAAATAAGGATGAACGCCACAAATCTAAATCAAATGCAGAAGCAAATTCGTGATTATATCATTAATAATAAAATCACAGAAAGATATTACAGTCTGAAAGCCCTGCACTGGCTGCCAGTACATTACTGAGGAAAGTTCAGGGTATTGCTGTTAGTGTGCAAAGCCCAGAATGGCTTTGGACCATGTTGCCTGAAGAACCACCTTGTCCCTTTTATGCTGGCCCAGATCCTTGCAATCATCAGGAGAAGCCCTCCTGACTGCCCCACAATCAACTTATCTTTGTTTAGTTTCTGTGTGGACTTTTATCATAGTGGCAGCAGTCATTCGGAAGACTTTGGCTATGGAAATCAGACAGGCACCTCCAATCCTGATATTTCCCAACCTGCTGAAATTGTCTTTGTGTCACCAAGGTTTTTATTTTTTTATTTTAAGAGAATTTAAGAGAATCTGATTCAATGTTGGTCATTTGCTCTGTATTTTATGGTTTTATAATTTTATGGTTTTTCAGTACACCACGTTGATATTTTTTAATGAGTTGGTGGTTTATAAATGTTCTTATAAATACAAATAAACAGATAAATAAATACCCCTTCCCCAACAGTAGAAATGGAAGGAAGGGAAAGGTACACTAAAGAGAAAATATTTTCAGTGGAAGCCTACACATGCCTACTCAGATTATGCCCCATTGAGTTCAGTGGAGCTGGCTATCAGGTAAGTAGGGCTCTTATTGCACCACTTCCACCTACCTGAGAGTAGGCCCTATGGGGTTTACCTCTGTGAGTCGATAGGCATAGGCTTAAGCTGCAATACTAGCTTCAAATGATTTTCTAGATGATACATTTTGTGCACCTCCCTGAAGAGCAGTCTAGAAAAACAAACAGGAAACACAATTTTTGCTTTTCGTGTCTTTCCTGGGAAACAAACTCAATATGAGAACATTGTGATGGTCAGTAACATTTTATTATCCTGTTGATACCGATGTGTTCAATGGGGCTTACTTATTCCCAGATAAGTGTGCCTAGGATTGCAGCCTAATCAAATAATATTTGTATGATTAATCAGCTAAGAAATCTTCAATTGGGTGACAGCCCTGTTTAGTATTAGCATAATTTGGATGTTTTAAAATTGCCGTAATTGTTTTCCCTTAGTGCAGAATTTTGACACAAAATATGGTTAATATTTTGCACAAGAGAATACCTGAATTGCATATGTTATGGGTGGTGCTAGTTTCCAGAGACTGTTATATCTGATACTGTCTATATATTTGTTCCTTGAGCTCATAACTGTGTATGTGGTAGGTATATTTGTACACTGTGTGTACAATTTAAGCATCCTCATATTAAAAACAGAGCAAAACTCCCTGTTCTTAATGATTTTAATAAGAACTGCAGATGTTATCAGCTTCCTCTAGTCTTGAATGGGGTTTAAGAATATAAACTGACCCTCAGTCCCTTATCCCAATTAAGAAAGAATTTAGATCGCTCCTACAGATGGTGGCGAGTGAGATACGACAGGGTAAAGTGAAGCTTATTACTCTATCTCTGGGAACAATGACATTATCATACCAATCAGTTCCAGTCGCGTTACTTCCAGACAGGAGCGTGAGGATTTTGCAGTTATCTTCCTGAAGAGGCAAGACCCTTGTAAACCAGTTGAGTAAACTGGTTCTTCTGCCTTTGCCTTGTCATATCATATCATACTGCAATTAGAGGTAAGGCAGAAGAAACAGGGCTGTCTTTGCAGTGATGTTTGAAGGCTCTGTGACTGAAATGTCATGAATGCACATAAAATTGTTTTCATTTCATGTCCTTAATTTTGCTCAGTTCATTTCAAGGCATTAAAAATACAATGGGTCTCTTTTCTAAAATGTAGTCTTCATTTCTGAAAGCAGATGGCATAGCCACAGCAATGTGGAACACCCATTTAAAAATCGATCCGGGAGGACGCAATACACCAGCAGCAATCTCCAGACATGGGTTTGTTCTTAATTCCATAACATCCAGTTCACATCATTTTCTGTAGGATACACTGTCTGTGCAATCTGCACCATGATGCATGTCCTCCTGTATTGCAGTGGATGCAATTGCTACAAAGGCGCAGTAATCCAGAGAAAGTTAATAGTGCTATTGAAATTTATGGAATCTAATCACATAGCTAAGCACTTCAGTCATGTTGATTTCAATGGGACAATGTGCACTGATCTTTCTGTGAACTGCTCCCATGCAATGTTCTTATTATTCTCCGCCTCTTAATTGAAAAGCTTTGTGTCTGAGTTTTCATTCCATGATATAAAAGTATAGTAAAATAGACAGTTGGCATCTTGGTATGGGTCCATATCTCCTTGTGCTTGGGAGGCTGTTCCTAAGACAGTACAGGTGTCCCACCCAAGGCACAGGAGATATTGTCCACGATATCGGACATTCATTCTCCTGCTGATATTGCAGTATGATGCATTCCATCACCTGCCAACCCTTCTGCATCCTACAAAGAACAAACAGACCACAACAGAATAAATGACATAAATCTGAAACCAGAAGTGGAAATATTCAAAAACCCATGGGGGGTGGGGAGGGACCTTCCAACCTCTAAGAATATTCTAAGAATGACCTTAAGGTGGCCAATGTGAAACCACTGGATTACTATTCATCAAGAGGTTCATTGCTACCACTTATGGATTTAATCATTTGTGTGATGAACAAGCACATGTCAACCTATCAAATTACCTTTATTTAGATTATGATGAGATTTAGTGGATTCCCCCCACTAAAAAAATAGCAATTTTAAATGGATATAGATCTATTATTAAAGTCAAGGGGGCTTAGAATGAAAGAAAACCCCTGCTGGGTCTGAACAAAGGTTCACCTAGTTCAGCATCCTGTTCTCACAGTGGCCAATCAGATGCCTACAGGAAGCCTCTAAGCAAGATAGGAGGGCAGCAGGGCTTTTCCCAATTGTGACTCCCAGCAACTAGTATTTCGATGCTAGAGGTGGCACAGAACTATCAAAGTGTGTAGTGAAAACATGTTAAGGGTGGAAAAGAGCAAATGTGGCTTGTTTGTGTTTTTCTCGGTAGTAGCACCCACCCTATGGAACACCCTCCCATCAGATGTCAAGGAGATAAGTAACTATATAATCTTTAGAAGACATCTGAAGGCAAACCTGTATAGGGAAGCTTTTTACTGTGTAATGTTTTATTATGTTAAAGCCTCAGCGCCTAGGGCTTGCCGATCGAAAGGTCGGCGGTTCGAATCCCTGTGGCGGGGTGCGCTCCCGCTGCTCGGTCCCAGCGCCTGCCAACCTAGCAGTTCGAAAGCACCTCCGGGTGCAAGTAGATAAATAGGGACCGCTTACCAGCGGGAAGGTAAACGGCGTTTCCGTGTGCGGCTCTGGCTCTGGCCCTGGCCAGAGCAGCGATGTCACGCTGGCCACGTGACCCGGAAGTGTCTCCGGACAGCGCTAGCCCCTGGCCTCTTAAGTGAGATGAGCGCACAACCCCAGAGTCTGTCAAGACTGGCCCGTACGGGCAGGGGTACCTTTACCTTTACCTTTAGTGTATCTATGGATGCCGCCCAGAGTAGCTGGGGCTGTCCAGTCAGATGGGTGGAGTACAAATATTATTATTATTATTAATTATTATTATTATTATTATTATTATTATTATTATTATTGTTCCCCTTCTGCATTGTTTCCCTCGTTTCCTTTCCACTTTTATAGCTGCTTCTTGTTACTTTCATCTGCCCAATTACTTATTCCTGATTTTCCCACGTACGTTTAGAGTTGCAGTATTTGTAAAGCAGGCAATGAAAATATGTGGAATTATTAATATAGTTGGTGAGAGTGTGTTTAATTCAACTTATCTTTAGAACAGACCTTTCCCTATACTGAGAGAAACATGGCATTCGCAAATTTATTCCTGTATGCAATGTATTTATTGCTAAATTACTAAATATTTAGTAGCAGCAGTATAAGTTTGTACATTGAAGAGATTGCACAAAATGGTTGCTTCCATCTCTATGTGCGTTTCTGGAGTCTCTCTGTCCACTGGCGGTAAAATGAAAATACCGTATTTTTTGCTCTATAAGACTCACTTTTTCGCTCCTAAAAAGGGGAAATGTGTGTGCGTCTCATGGAGTGAATGCAGGCTGCGCAGCTATCACAGAAGCCAGAACAGCAAGAGGGATTGCTGCTTTCACTGCGCAGCGATCCCTCTTGCTGTTCTGGCTTCTGAGATTCAGAATATTTTTTTTCTTGTTTTCCTCCTCCAAAAACTAGGTGCGTCCAGTGGTCTGGTGCGTCTTATAGAGTGAAAAATACGGTAACCAAGATCAGGCATCAAGGAGAACAGTTAGGTACTAATTATACGCAGATAAAATATTCCTGTTCTTGAGTGGTAGAGTTTGACAAGAAAATGGAATCTTCAGGGGGGGGAGGGGCGATCTGTAAAGCTGAATGAATAGACTTAAGTAAATATTCAATACATGCTGAGGAAGTTACATTATTGGCCACCATTCTTAAACCTACCCATGCCAAACTCATCATGGTATTACAAAGTAACTTCAACAGAAGATAGGTGCAACAGTTGGCTGCAGAAAAGGGGGGGGGAGCAGTAAAAATAACTGAAATATTTGAAGGAAGAAATAATTTTCAAACATTGTGGTGCAGCCATTTGACCCTGACACCCATTACTTCCAAACAAATGTGACAGTATGAATCAACTGCAGTTTTGTTGCTAATAGACTTGATTAATGCTGAGAAAAAATAATATACATGGTATCCTCAACGGGTGTATAACTACCATCTTAAATGGAGTTTCCTGATATTTTAAATGAAAGTTGTAGTTTATTTTGGCAGCCGCTGCAGCACATAACTAACGTTTCATATTACACACAAGAATTATTTTTGGTGCCATTCTTAATGTGAAACATTTTTTTTTTTTGCTTTTGCTAAAAAAGATGGTAATTGCAACACTTAAATATGATCATTAGTAGTATAAAAAAATGAATAGAATAAAAACTTTTGGACTAGAGTTGAAAAGAGTAAACTTCTTGGCTGTTTCCTCTATTACAGCCAATGTCTTTTTATTGTCTGTTTTCATCTCCATTTTACTTTATCTGCGAAACTACTTTGCATTTCAAGACATTTCCACTCACCTTGAGTTCTTGGTTCAAAAAGAAACAATAAAGTTTAATCTTTTCACTTGACAATGATGTATGGGTTTGTTGAAAAACACTTTTCAGGTATTATTATTTAAAAAAGTCCCTCTCTCTTTTTAGTTTGTCTTCCCCTTTTGATACAGAGACAAATATAAGATGCAATGCACATGGAAGGGGTTTATCAAGAGTTGAATTAATACTAATTAGAAATTAAATCCACCCGAATGCCCCTTCTAAGAGCACTTCAGCAAAATCCTTCTCTAGGCTTGGTTATTTTTTTGTAGGCACAGAGCTTTCTAATAATCCTACTTGTGTTTAATTATTTTAAGCACCAGATTTGAGATCCTATTTTTCCACATGACAGACCATTGGTCAGGGAACTTGTACCACTTTGCAAATAAAAAGCTTCCAATGACAACCCCCTTTTCTTTGCTTATTAACCATGGTAAATTCAAAGGTTGCTTTCTCGACAGTAGTGGTCCTTTATAGCCAGGCATGAGCGTTCACTCACATATAATTTATGTATCATTTTGGGACTTCTTCCCCAACCTTTCCACAGAGACAACAGGAACTGCAACACCTAGAGAGAACATGGCGTGCTTCCAGATGGAAGTTTATTGTGGTGTTGCACATGCACATAAGTTATCTGTAGAGTCCACACAGCATCATTATTTCTATTTTCCATGAATATTTGAACCACTTAATCTCAGGGTTGTGAGTTTGAGCCCTATGTTGGGCAAAAGATTGCTGCATTGCAGGGAACTGAACTAGAAGAAGAAGAGGAGTTTGGATTTGATATCCCGCCTTTCACTCCCTTTAAGGAGTCTCAAAGCGGCTAACATTCTCCTTTCCCTTCCTCCCCCACAACAAACACTCTGTGAGGTGAGTGGGGCTGAGAGACTTCAAAGAAGTGTGACTGGCCCAAGGTCACCCAGCAGCTGCATGTGGAGGAGCGGAGACGCGAACCCGGTTCCCCAGATTACAAGACTACCACTCTTAACCACTACACCACACTGGCTCCTAGATGACTCGTGTGGTCCCTTCCAACTCTACAGTTCTATGACTCTTTGTGCACCACTTTTTTGATTAAGTGGTATATAAATCTTGTTGAATAAATACAAAAAATATATATAATGTAATCAAAATGCCAGCTCCCACTTTTTTTTTACATTTAATCTGGATTTCCCCTTCAGGTCCCGTCCCCCGTCCCCCCCGGAAAGTGCAGCTAATGGGTTCCTGTTATATCTGAACAGGACTGCTGTTCTACAGGGCAGGGGTAGCCACCTTAAATGATGTTCTTTTAAAAAATAATAATAATAATTTTTATTGATTTTTCCATGTATACTTCTTCTAATGAAATATCTTTAACGATTTTTCATATTGTCCACCCTCCTCCCCTGGATTTCCCCCATGCTCCCATTTTGTTTTAGTTCCATATTGTTCACCCTGCGTATTGTTCCCCCCAAATTTTCTCAATACATATAGTCATATTTTTTGTTGTATACAGTTGTGATTGTTTACCCAGGCCCTGCCAATGAGTCCATTTCTTTATGTTGCCTCTTCATATATGTTGCAAATTTCCCATTCTCTTTTAAAGTCTTTGTTGTCCTTTTCATGTAATTTTTCTGTTAGTTTTGCCAGTTCTGCATATTCCATAAGTTTCCTTTGCCATTGTTCTTTCATCGGTATTTCTTCTGTCTTCCAAGTTCGTGCTAATATAATTCTTGCCGCTGTTGTTGCATACCTTAAATGATGTTCTAACACTGAGCAGTGAATCATCCCTGCATCGTTTAGGAACACAGGGTGCTGCCTTGTGCCAAGTCAGACCAACGGTCAATCTAGTTCAATATTGTCTACTCAGACTGGCAGCAGCTCCCTAGGGTTTCAGGCAGAAAACTTTTCCAGCCCCACCTGGAAATGCCTGGGATTGAACCTGGGACCTTCTGCATGCGAAGCAGGTGTTCTGCCACTGAGCTATGGCCCTTCTTCCCTTGTACCAACTGCAGCACCTGCCTATCACCCAGTGGGCAACCTCAGCACACAGGCACATTATGCAGGGCACAATAACCAGCCATGTTTGATGCAGGTACTACGATGAATATAAACTCTCGCAGCATTTCATACTGGCCCATTACCTCCAACCAAATCTTTAGACCGTAGCTGTGGTTCTTTCCCCCTGGAAAACAGTGTGTCTCGAATCCCATTGGGTGATGCGGAGTCAAAGCTTTAAATTAATCAGGCTGGTCATATAGCTTGCATTGGAACAAAAAGTTATTTAACTTGTTGTGTCTTTCTTTGAGCTTAGGAAAGAATGCATAAAATGTATGATTTGTTCTGCAGGAGCACAGCACAGAAGTGGCCGCCAATGCAAACAGACTGCCTCGCTGAATAAATGAAGACCGCTTGACTGATAATAAAAAAAGTTTTGGGTGGTATTTCTCACTGGAAAACTGGTGTCTAAATTTATAACATATATAATTCAGTTTCCAAATAGCTACCAAGCCTTGGTAGGTCCCTTAATGAGGAGAAAAATACTATTTCAGCGGAAGGCTTTCCAACCTTTTCTAAAACTTTTTTTTCTTTTCAGTTATGTAAAGTTAAACAGCTGAAGCATGAGACCAGTTTTCTGACATGGATTAATTTCCTCAAGGAAGTAAAGCAAGCAAGGGCATTCCAATGCAGCCAACTGACATTGTGACCAATTTTTAAACTGCTTTCCGCTATACCCTTTGCTGGAAAAGGATGAAGAACATGAGGGTGAGTGTGGATTATTAGGACTTAATAATCGACCTATTACAAGATACATTTTATTCCTAGGATTTCCATGCCCTGCCCCCAAACCAGAATGATTAGTGAATTTACCATTTCACTTTTGTGGTGCATTCCATTCTATTCAAGAGTCAGGCCAAAATTCTCCACCGGTGTTCAGAAACACTTTGGAAATTATTTCCACATGTCCAGGAGTCACTCGTAATGATGACCGCTAATACCAATCCTTTTGTTACAGTATTAAACTCAAAAATAGACCACTGTTGTCTTTGATTAACATAAGCAGAGTAAAGAACAAAGACGTACCACTAGCATCGTGACAGTTTTATGGCTGCCATGTGAAGAAAAACGTATGCTTATTAGCATTGAAAATATAAAACATTCCTTGTTTTAGCTGGCTGTTAAAGTGTTATGATCTTCTCTCTCTGCTTCAGAACCTCAAAACCACAGACAAGTTACCTATTTCCTGCTCTGCACATCTGGGGAACTTGGTAGATAAAGAAATTCAAAAACCCGGGGCACTGGACCAAACAGGAGGTCATTACAGATCTTCCCATGTGGTCTCAGCACTCTGGCCTGCCATACTTTAGTCTTTGACTATATTTATTAGCTGTCCCACAACAAAAAGTTCTCAAAGAACACATTTAACACAGACGTATACAGAAATACTTAGGAACACAATAAGCTGCCTTAGACAAAGTCAGATGACCATTGGGTCCATCTAGCCAGGTTTTGACTGGCAGATTTCCAGGACTTCAAGCCCTATCTGGAGATGCTGGGGTTGAACTGGGCACCTTCCACATGTTCAGCGGGCGCTTGACCACTGAGCTACAGCTCAGTGTAGTAAGATATCCTCTAAGGCATATCCAGTAGTTCTTCATGCATCAGCACTAGCAGGTGAGAGGCGTGATAGGGCCACCTGCTCTAACAGGGTTGCAAAATGGACACCATGAACTGTGTACAGTGGTAACTCGGGTTAAGTACTTAATTCGTTCCAGAGGTCCGTTCTTAACCTGAAACTGTTCTTAACCTGAAGCACCACTCTAGCTAATGGGGCCTCCTGCTGCTGCTGCACCACCAGAGCCCGATTTTTGTTCTTAGCCTGAAGCAAAGTTCTTAGCCTGAAGCAAATTTCTTAACCTGAAGCACTATTTCTGGGGAGGCGTTGCCAGGGGATCAGCTAGGTAAGGGGAGGGACCACCCTGCCCACACAACAGAACTCCTCAACAATTAGTTGAGGTGTACATAACCTGAAGCATATGTAACCCGAGGTACCACTGTAATATATTGTTCACTGTTACTGAAATCAAATCATGCAATGTTTCCTTTTTTCGGCAGGAAACAATTTGGCATGTTTTCAGATAGGCGAAAAGGTGGGCTGTGACTTTCCACAGTCTCAGGAGAGACATGAAACTAGTACCTGAAGTATAGGGTTCCTTCAGCTGAGGGCAGGAGGAAACAGAGCTTTGTTTTAGGATCAAGCAAAAGAGGCAAAACCTGCTTCCTCCAACTGCTGAAATCCTATGTGGCTTGGATGGTTAATATCCAAGTGTCGTTGGACAAGGTGAAGATTATTTGTTTATTTAAACGTAATGTTTATAATGCAGCATTCCCACTGATATCAGTCCCTAAGATGGCTCAACACAACCAGCTAAAACAATCCGTACAATACCAACAAGAATAAAAGCAACAATATTGCCAGTTTGCAGCAGTAAATCAATAAGGTAAGGTAATCACATTTTTTTTTTGTTGGCAGGTGCCAAATTCCAAAGTCTGGGTGCCACCACATTCCCATTGGCTTCCCAACTCAACTCAGAAGTTGGGAACACCAGAGCAGAGCCTTAGCAGAAGATCTTAATGACAGGATGAATTCATATGGGAGGCCCATAATCTAGCCAGAGCTCTCCAGCACTATATATTTTATCTAATCCTATATCAATTTCAGGGCCACCAAGATTTTCTGTGCTAGTGCAATTCTTAGTTGGGAGGAGCAAAATTTGCCTACCTCAGCCAATTGCCCAATCCCGCCTGGGGAGGCGTTGCCAGGGGATCAGCTAGGTAAGGGGAGGGACCGCCCTGCCCACACAACAGAACTCCTCAACAATTAGTAACTTGCCCTTCTATGCCAGCTTTCCTGATTAGACAGACACGCAGACCCCATATTGGGCTCTATGGACTCCATATTGGATTCTATACATCTTCCCTTTTTTAGGTATAAGAAATACTCCTTGGTGTGTATGTGTGTGTAATTTGAGCTATGAATATTCAGGTTATGAATAAAAAGAGAGATGAATCTACAATCAGATAAATTAATAATCAAATCTGTAATTAGTGCTAATTAATGAATCATCAGTTCAAGCTACACATAAGTGCCCAAGAGAATACTAAGGCAACATTCTGATAGAACAAAACACCATGGGTATGTCTCTTCAGAAGATCAGGGTTTATTTTAACCAGAGGCTCCAATTTTTCTTCCAAACAGAAAGAGACTAATGAAAGGTACCCAGAGTAACACAGAGAAGCAGTGCCAGTTTTTATCCACCAAGATGAAAGTGAGATAGATAAACAAGTTTTAACAAGAAATTACATCCAAGGAGCCCCAAATTCTATTTTCACTGTAAAGATTCCTCTAAATCTAGAGACACTCCGTGGATTTAATTAACTACACTTCTTTTACTGCTTTCACAGTACAAAGAAGGCATGGTTACAAGGCAATGATGGCTTCTCCTGGTATTATATAGGAGCTCATTTGAGCCTGACAATGGGTGAGGTGAGAAAAGATGGGAGGCAGGGGCAATGTTAGGATGGCCACATAAGCGTCATCAAAAAAAGAGGGCAGAAATTTGCATATGCTTATTTTAAAGATGTAAAATAAGCAATAGATTATTTTAATCAAACTGAAATCCAACACATTTCATCATAGAGAGGAAGATTGTGACCTGCTGGCCAGAGTGCCTGCTTAGGCTGATGTCCAAGGTGCTAACTGTTGATGGGCAATTTCAAGACCCCCTCTCTCCCTTCTTAGGGTTATCATGATCTTTCAACCAGACATCCCTTCACACAGAGGTCTGCCTTCTGAAAATCAGGACACATACTAAACAGTGTGCTGCTTGTGGGTGATGTGTTGTGATAGTCCTTCCATATTCTGCATGTGGTCCTCTGTGTCCAACTCTATTGACAGGGCCAGATTTAGATCAAGAGAGGCTACTCCACTTGTGAGGCCCCTCCCCATCCCCCACCCTCACAACTAGAAGGAAGTGGAAGTGTTATAAACAAAACTGAGTGAAGCCAAGGATGATGATGGGTATTTAAAATTCTGCAACTCACAATTTCTCATCTAAAGGACATAAGATATTATTTAAATACCATGGTGATTTTTTAAAATGCATAAAATTAACACTGAAAAACTTTTGCAATAACTGAACTTTATAAACTTTTTGTGACCTGGGCAGGCCGGGTCTTCCTGTTATATACCTGCTGAGATTGACAAGGCATCTGATCCTCACCTGAATCCTGATGAGTGTTTGGGTCTGGCCACCAGATACCAGGCACTCTACTAATCAAATTAGGCCCCAGTGTTTTTGTTACAATCCCCTTCTCAACTAAGTAATTAATTTTAATCTAGAATTTAAATTCCCAAAACATTCTTATTTGTTCATTTGAGCAAGTAAACTAGTGCTCTCACTTCATTACAAACAGTATGTCTACCTGCAACACACCTTTTCCTTTCACAGATATTTTGTTGCCATTGCAACTGTAGCTGTCTCCGATTAGTTATCATTTAACTCTTGGGGGAAATAATTAGCATCACACGTCAGATGCATGGAAGTTGCCAAACCAATTAGCCAACTAGAAGGATTACTGTTAATAGCACCAGTTTTCCTGTAACTTGATATTATTGGATAGTTCTGATGAACTGCAAAAGCATTTTTAGTTTGCTTTCTGTTGCCACCCTGGAACTTTTCTTTATTAGTGTCACTTTGTTTTGTATGATTCCTTGCAAATGAAGGAAAACAACTTTTCTGCTTGTATATGTTGATAATATAATTTTGGTTACTGAGGACACACAAGATTGTAAAAAAACAAGATTGGGTGCAGCCCTGGCCAGGACATGGGCATCCTGACTGTGACAAAGGTGACCTGTGTGTGTGCTTGCTTGCTTGATAACAGCTGTTGGGAACTTCAAGGTCCCTGCTCTCCCTTCTTATGGTCTTTGTACTGGACCTGGAGACTCCAATAGAGAGCATTCCATGTCAAGAAGGAGGGCAAGTGGGCACCCTATCAAATGACAGGGCAGGAGCTACACAGAGCAGGGCCTTTTCACTGGTGGTGCCCATTGTATGCCTCGCTCTCTTTTGGCCTGTATTTTGGAGCTTTATAATTTAGGAAGATTTTGAAATAACTGGTTGACAAGTCTTATCAGTCGCTGACGTATGAGCGGATTTTATTTGCTGCTATTCTGGGTTTCTGGTGCACCAGGGTTTACACCAGTGTAATAGAGTTGGCCAGCATGCCAGAAGGGATACAGTTTATGAGCTTTCTCCATTATCTGCACAGCAGGGGGGGTGTTCAGTCAACAGTGCAAAGGCTGAGCTGAAGCGTTCCCTGCTGGTTACCTGCTTTCAGCAATAGGGGTCGCTGTTTGGTAGTACCCAATTGGTTAGCTGTCAGATTCTAGAGCTCCCTATTGGTGGCTCTTAGGTAATTCACAAAACACAGAGTCCATTCAGGCTGCTGCAGTTTTGAGCAGTTCAGTTAAAAGGACCTGCAAAACCCGGGTTCTAACTATATGCTACCAAACCCAGTTCAAGGTGTCAGTATTAATGATGTTTAAGGCCCTGAGCAACTATATTGTGCCAGTGCCCCTACAGGACCTGAGCCTCACCACCACCCTGCCTTGCTCCTAGCATCGTAAATGCCTGAAATGCTATTGTCAGGGAACTAGCTCCACAGCATTGCCCTGCTGGGGCTGGCTGTTCCTGGATAACACTACTGAAAAAGCTCTCCCTTGTGGTTGAATAACCCATTGCCAACAGAGAAGACAACTAGAGAAGAGCTTCAGCAGAAGATCAGATTAATTATGTCGTCTTTGAGCTGATTGATATTAGCTTCCTAGTGAGTTTGTAGAGTTCACCTGTCGTATGGCACAAAGGCAGCACTTCTAGGCCCAGCCTCTCTCAGAATCCACAGAAGGCGAGCTCCGAAAACATACACTTTGGATTCTATCTCTATATAAAGAGATATTCTCAAGGAGCAGTGTTAAGTCTGCAAGCTGTTTTGCCACTTTGGTCCCTTCAGGTGAATTATTTTTTTCACACACACCCCTTCTAAACACAAAAAACAATTACCGACCTCTTTGTTTTAAATTTTAAACATTCAGGCAAAGTTATTGTTGAGTTAGTTATCATTTTAAAAGTTCCTTAATTGCAACAGGGCAGTTGACTGGTACTATTGACTTCCGGATAGCAAGGGGATTATCCTTTTCACAAATGTGCACAGCGAGACAAAACACCCCATCACTTCCAAAGATGGATTCCTCTCCCCCCCCCCCCCCAACAGTTGAAATAGAGAATATGATGCTATACTACATTTATAATGATTGGTAAATCAAACTATGCATTTAACTCTGTGAATAGATTTCAGGTGGGCACAGAAATTCACTTCAGGTTATTCTCCTCTTCCCTCCAAATGAATTAACAGCCTGAGGGGAAATCCTCTACCAGTTTGACACTAATGCCGACTTTCCTAACTAATGCTTTTCACCTATGACAGTCACAGGTCAATCGCAGCACTTGGCACCTTCTATAGCTACAGAATCGACCTGAATTTTCAGCAATGGGGAATAAATAAGCCTGTTGTGCAAATCTTGCTGGGTGTTTAGGATGGGGATGGGTTTCTCTCAGTAAGCGAAAAATTTGACTGAGTGGTGAGTGGGAAATGCAGGTTTGATTTAGCAACTGCCATATTGTGTGTGCTTGTGTGTGTGTATGTGTAAAGCCAAGTTTTGAATGAATTTCAGTCCATTATATACAATTTCTACACACACGCACCTTCCCTCCAAAATGACAGTCATGCTATTAAGCATAATAATTGTTCATGAGTGAACGCTGCTTATTGTCCCTTTTGATTTTGCCTCTGAGGCAGGCTTCTTACTCAGCAGAAGTCAAGGGTCACCTGCTAAATCATGCATACCCACAATCCCTTGTGAATTATGCAGTTGACAAACTGCCGTTAATGATTAGTACAACCTGCATTAAAACCCTGGCACTAAATTGATATTACTTGAGTGATGGATTACAACTCTAATGAGCAGATTATTGCCACAAGTGACCTTGTCGACTGAAAGAGTGTTTCAATATAACTCACATATCTAACCTTCTCCTGTCATAGCAGTGCTAAAATATATATACATATACTTTTTAAAAAACTCCAAATGTTTCTTTCTAATCTCTCAGTAAGATCTAAACAGCTTCTTTAAGAGGGGATTAGTCTCATTACTCTAGAGCAATACCCCAGTTGATATACTTTAAAAAATGTTAAATATATAAACTGACCAGAAAGCTGTACGATTCTGATGAAAAAATATTCCTTTTTTTACTTTTATTTTACCCTCCTATTCCTCAGAGCATTGATGTTCCAGTATGAGTTGCTAGCTTGACTGCAGAGGGTGATGGCATGCTTACCAGTATAAACATGAATGAACGTGTCATTAATGGCTATGAAAGGAGGTGCTCTTTAAAAAAAAAAATCAAACTTTCTTAATGATTCAGGTAAAATAGTAATAAACTTAAAGAATTAAATCACGACACACACCTGTTCACTGTGCATTATATTGATTTGTATGCTTTTTCAAAGAATCCATTCTTGGTGTGTAGGGACATCAAAAAACTGTGATCTACCCCAGTCCAATTGCGGTTAATTTGGAAATATGATGGTGACAATTTTCCTAGGGATTTCAGCAAGAAAACCTTGCGCACAAACACATCCTGTGGCACAGAAGAAACAGCCTTTGTGTTTTATTTTAATAGACCCCCCACAAATGAAGCACATTCTGGCTTTTGTCCATGCATAGTTAGCAGCACATTCAGAAATGCTTGCCATCCTACATGAGAACAGATGAGGTTGGGGAAGGGAAGAGGAGATGAGAAGCTCTTTAATGATGGAACTAATTGAGCATAAGCCATGTTGACTCATAAGGGAGAAGGGGGAAGAAATCTCACGAGAGGAACAAAACACATGTGCTTCGCCACTAATTTCCCATAACCATGAATGAACAGCTATGAACAAATAAGAAGAAGTTAAGAGGGGGTGGAAGATGGAGGGTTGATATACTATAAACTCCTTCCTATCAGTCACAGGGCTGTTGCCATCAGTGTAAATCAGGAAAATAACTCAAGGGAGTTACAAGAAGAATGAAACCAACAACATCACATCCAGACTGGTGTGAAGCCAAGCTCAGAGTACAACCAACCACTGTTTAATCTTGAGACCAACAGCTATTTTATTCCACTTACAGAGTTAAAAGCTCTGTGAACACCACCTATTAGTAAAGGATGTTCCAGAAACTGAGAAAAATTGAACTCCACTTGAAACACAGAGCATGTTCAAACCATAAGCAATGGTTTGAAGCTGGATTGATTGAAACTAACCATGGTTAGGGTTAAGCAGCTGTCCATGGTTTGGATGTAACAATAAGTTAAAGGAAAGCAGTTGTTTCCAAACTTCATCCTTCAAGCTAGCAGGAACACAAGCTGAAAGAGCGGAGCACACAGGCTCAGGAGGAGGCAAGGCTTGTTCGTGTAGTGATAAGCCATGGTTTAGCATGAAGGTCTTCATAGTTCCTTGCTGTCGTTTTGAAAACGCTTATAAAGAAACTTCCAGAATCAGTAACAGATGTACATCTTTGTAATATGGGACAGGAGAAATGTGAATCTGAGGTATGTGAGTCGAAGATAACATTGAGGGTCATGTGTCCTATTATGGGGGTTCTCCTTTGTTGTACTTTCTGGGTTCTCCCCTATATAGCACATATTGAATTAAGTAGGCATAACAGATCGCTACATTATGAAAGTATGGTATAGCTGTCATCTTTGTGCCTTATTGTTCATCTTCTATGTACTTTGGAAGATAGTGCATTCAAATGCAACTTAAGGTACCGTAATCAAATTGGTATGATGGTTCATGAGATCAAACAGCAAATTTCCAACAATATTCGATACGCTTGGATGCCTTTTAGAATCAACATGGAAGACTGAAATTTTCCAAACTGTACTGCTGTTAACCACTGATTTCAAATCTGCACTGATTTTCTTCTTGTTTCTTAGAATTCTCAAGCAACACCAGGTAAAAGACTGCTAGTCATAAACTAACTAACCAACTAACTAACTAACTAACTAACTAACTAACTAACTAACTATTATTCTGCTGGGAAATTTTAAACTGTATCATTATTGAGTGTGAGTCTTTTTCATTAGGACCTTCTCAAATGAAAGAAATTCAGAGAAACTCCAAGGGAAAGAGATTCATCATCGCAGACAGTGGTAGTAAAGTATACCTGCCTTCCCTTTAAGAAAGGAAGTATTTGTTATTAAAGATAACTGGTTCTAGACCATTCTTCAGGAACAGAGTAAGGAGGACAAAACACATTTCAGCTTCACTACTTAAAATTAAGTAGTGGGGGTACAACTAGAGTATAGCAAAATTTAGCAGATGGAACAATACCAGTGCCTAAGGAAAATTTTGTTTTGGTATATATTTATATTATATCTCACATCTGTGAAATGTTTGGAGCAGCTATTTGCAAAACTACCATCTGGAAGCGAAAGAACATTTTATACTGATCATTCCATAAACAGTGTTTTGGTTGGAAAAATTATTAAAGAATATCTCCCATGAAGCAGTTACTGTCTACTGGCTGTACTTTACAGTGCCAAATTCTACTCTCTCCCAGCTATAAAAGGGCCTAGCGTGCACATACGGAGACAACTTTTATAAAGCTGTACAGCTTTTTAAGGAAGCTGTTAACAATTTCAATAGCCAGCAACAATCAGAGCGACTTCCATAAGATGCAGGGAATAAGAGGGCAATGTCACATCAGCATGGCATCTGTAACATCAGACTCCAAGTGGCTGTCACTTGCTTCAAAAGCCTGAACGGCATGATCACTCCAGTGCAGAAAGTGAAATGCTGCAGGGCCTGCAACAATCCAGACAACCCACTAGCCAAAGTACATTCATGAAGTTCTATAAAAGCCTTCTGAAAAGTCAGGAATCGCAATGAAATTCTGATAACATTATAGCAGGTTACAGTTACTACACCCAGTATAATCTCATGGAACAAAGAACTGTTAGGGCATGCCTGCAGTGCAAGTTTATTATAAAGTACAGAGAAAGTAAAAAAAAAATGTTCACTGTATATGATTAATTTCAATCTTTTTGGCTTTATTCCTTGAGTTTACCCTCTGTACAAAAGGCATTGTCTCAGGTCATGATACGCAGACTTTTTGTGTGAAAAAGAACATGAAATAATGACATAGATTTGAGGATTTAAGGTAATGTTTGTTTATAGAAAGTGTTGTTGTTGGGGTAGATGAAGTGAATATTGTTTTTATATAGCTGATGAAGAATAGGAAGTTCTTCAGTTTCTGAGCTTTCTCTCTCTTTTAACATCTTTTCTACTTCTTTTTCTTTCTTTCTTTCTTTCCTTCTTCCTTCCTTTCTTTTTCGTTTTTCTTTCTTTCTCATTTTCTCCCCCTCCTCTCTGTTTTTATTTTATTTAGATTAACATTTTAGTTTGGATTTAAAAAAAGAAACTTGATATTGAGCTTTGTATTTCTCTTTATAAATCCTAACAAAATTTATTACCAGGTATATATCTCTCCACTGATATTTTCCTGGTTTAACATGTGGAGGAATAGAGGAAAATGGCAGAAATCATGAAATGCGATGGGCTAGCTCAAATGAAAACCTGCTTCACCACCCAGTCAACACCTTTCCCACATGTGATGGCTCTAGAATGGAGGGGGGCTTTTGCAGACATTCTGCACTGAGCAATCTTCCAGGGTTCAGATTCCAGTGGAGCGTGGGGCCAAAGACAAAAGTGGCCAAAGCAACAAATGCAAACCTTACCTTTATACGGTAGGTTAGCTTCTACCCACACACCTTTCTCTGTCCTCCACAGGCCCAAAGGAGGGTGAGCATGAATGATTTGGTGCAGGGAAATCAAAGGAGGATGTCAAAAACATTGTAGTGACTTTATCACAAGAAAAGGTAAACGTATAACACCGCCTGCAAAGCCCTACGGCTGTTACAGACTTGGGTTGAACACCAAAGCAGAGAGAGGTTGCCCTGACTTGTCCACAAGGCGCTAATATGTTAAGCAAGCTATGTCAGCTGGCATCAATAGCCCAATCAACTCAGCCCTGACTTAGAGGCCCCTTTCCATCCATCTTTCAGATAAGGGAATAGCTGACAGGCGGCTGGTGTGAGAAGCCTCTCCTCTCTCAACTAACTGAACCAAAACTAAGGTTCCAAAGCATCAAAGCAGATAAACACACGAGAGTGCATCCTTACAGCAAATAAGTCCCTGGATTATCTTGACCACCAAGATGGTATTTCCTGGCCTTCAGGAATGCTTTTGCCATTTCGTTCTACACACCCGCCATCCATCCATGCAAGCAAGCAAGGAAGCATTGCCAGAGTTCAAGGACACATTTTTGCCAAGTAAAAACCTTCATGGAAGGTGCAAGGTGGAGTTGGTAAGGGGTGCAGCATAGAGCTGGAGCATCGACCATTCAGAATCTCAATAGCCAATTAGGTGAGTGCTATGAACAGGGCAACCTAAACAGCAGCGAACTGAGCCACTTGGTCTCAAGTGCAGAATTTCTGCATTACTGGGTGATCTCCGGAGAAAGATAGCCAAAGGAAGCCACCATGAGGCCTTTTGTCCCACTGGTAGGTAAAGAATGGCAGCGATTGTTCCCACTTCAAAACATTTCTGTTGCCTTTTGTATTTAAAGAAGTTTCTTTCCACTCCACAGCTTTGAACATAATTACTTTCCACTGTAGTCTAACAGAGTCACTAAGCAGCTGATAAAAGGCAAAGGAATCAGGACTATTTTCCAACTGAAAAAAGGGCTTTTTTTATTGGAACTGATAACTCTCACCAAGGGCTCCAGGCTTCTGTTACATCAATTTGAGGAACTCATAATCTCTGCATTATGAATGTTCAACCAGGCTATTTCCTGCTGAAGTGCTTGGCGCACCTTGAGCATTGCTTGCTTCTGTTGTCATCCTCGGGTAAACAGCTTTTGACACATTTTCAATATGATTACATTAGAACAAGTGGGCTGTGATTGATAACCTAATATTCAGGCCATGCAAATCATCAATCACTGGAAGTATATTAATTATTCAATGTAACCGTCTAATGCAAGAATCAATGCTGGAAATGAAGAAAAGAAGCTCACAGTTCCCAGTAGAGTCAACAGTAGATAATAAAAAAGGAATACTAAATAATCTGAGTTTATAATCATCTTTTTAATAAAATCCATTTATTTAGCTGTCAAAAACATGGTACAATTAGGGTGGTGGTTGCTGTTTTTTTTAAAAAAAGGAAAATAGGATAATGAAAATTATTATTATTTCCTTGAAGAAAGACATTCATGCTTTTAAGTAGTGATTACATTAGTGGCTTAAAAAATGAAAGCTGTAAATGAAAGCAGAGATAGATTCTAGGACAAACTGTATCACGAGGGATTTAAGCTGTCCATTTTATATATGGGGAGTTTAGATCTGAAACCATGAGGGCATCTGCACTATAATACTCTTTAACCAGTTTGCTGAAAAGAAGTCAAGGGAACAATATTTCTGTAAGATGATGATTGCTGTCTGACAGGAAATTCTCTTTATTTTCAAAGTTAGTGTTCCTATAATACCATAGGAAATGCTATACAGTAACTGACAAAGTGGTTTGAAAACCTTAAAAATCAAATCTCCATGCAAAGGTTTTCAGTTACGACATACAATGTGTGAACACATGGAAAGAAAATGCACAGGTCACTGGTGTTGTTTTATTGCTGCTTGCTTGCAAACATTTATCCCCATGTCAACATTGACAACAACACACCTGTGCGGTAAAACCATCATTCCTTGAGAGGAGAACAGGGAATTTACCGTATCTCTCTACAAGTTGCAGTACTAAACTATTTTCAGGAGAAATATTGTAGCGTCTGCATTTCATAGGAGAAATGACAATGGATTGAAAAGCAATCTGATCACTTACCCTATGGTAAGAACAAGGATTACCGTAATTAGAATGAAGTTAGCATAAGCTTATATTACTTTACATTTGAAGGGCCAGTCTTCTCTTTAGGCAGTTTTCCCCACTCTTTTCCCACCATTTTTGTAGTTTTACTGCTTTTGGGGGGCCGTTTTTGCACTTTAAATTGATTTATCTAATTATTTTCTGGTGCCGCATGTATATGTAGTCATGTATGAAGTGGGAAGGCACCTATATGCATGTGTGTGTGTGTGTGCGCGCGCGCGTTTGGATGGGCAAATGGACATATCAATATATTCACACTGCATTAATGTAAAATGTCAACCACTGTGGTCACTTGTATGAACAGCCATAAAGACGCTGTTTTCAAAACTAAAACTTTTTCTTTTAGCAAATACAGATGTCACACCTCCCCAAAAGCCCAGCACAGTCTTTTTGTGGAGAGGACTGTGGAAACATACCACTATGTTGCCACTCTTTGATTGTATTGCCCACAGACTGTGAATATAGAAGACGCCTATCAGCAGCTGTTCCATAAGCGAAAGCTACTATTTGCTCATGCCACCTCTTCTGCTGCCCTATTGAACATGTCATCAATCCTTCAACAGCTCTCCTTATACTGTTGCCAGTGTTTTGTTCCTGTTGCCCAACTTTTCTGTTTTTTTAAAAAAATAGTAATTTGATTAAAAATGTCTGCAGTCAAAGAATCTCATGCAAAGCAAGCTCAATAATTTGAAACCTCCTCTCTAAAGTTTTCTTTGAAATGTTAATAAAAACCTTTTTTTGCAGGGACAAAACGCCATTGGCAAACTAAAGGTGGCGTTTAAGACTTGAAGTGTTAAATAAATTCCGTAACGAAAGCAGGCTGACATTTACAGAACGCTACAGTTAGTGGTTTCAGCAGAAAGCTGCAATGAGTCCAAACTGAGGACACAAAGAAATACATAGAATAATGAACAATATCACTACACAATGCAATACACAACACATAAATTAAGATGTGGAATTGGTTGTGACAAGACGTATTTTAAAATGTTATTAAAATAGGGATGGGGAATCTGTGGCCTTCCAGATATTGGTGGACTACAACTCCCATCATCCCTAGCCTGAGGCTGATGGGAGTTGTAGTCCAGCAGCATCTGCAGATCCAGTGGTTCCTCACTCCTGGATTAGGCAAATGTATAGGTCTATCAATGTCTCTTAGTCAAGATAGCTATAACGGGGCTTCCAAATTTGGAAGCAGTGGTCTTCTTTTATGATAGAACTCAAAGTGATGTACATGGGGATTCCAAGTAGTCTCCCATCAAGGAACTGGCCAAATCTAGCCAAATCAAGATTGCAGTACCATGTGCCTTCAGACCTATTCTGTGGGAGTATTCTGCCAAGGGACAATGGGAAACTTTGATCAAGCACTCTAGATTTCAGGAGTTTAGACAGAAGGATTAACTGGAGAAAATCTTGTACAGTCCATATCAAGCCAAGCTTAATACAGGTGAATGTGTCCCAGGTAGGCAATTTGTTCTGTGCAAACTGCTCTGCCTTGTATCAGCCTCGAAAAAGAAGAGTTCTGTCCATGTCAAAGCATGCCAACTTCACATCAAGCAGTTTGCAAACAAGAGTAGTGAATGGCTTGAATGTGACTGCTTATTCCATTTGTGCTATTGGTGGGTGCATCGGAGAGAGTGATTTAATTATAATTGAGCACGGCAAGATAAGTGGGTGGATAATTATGTGAATAAGCATCAATTGCGCATTTAGCTGATCAACCATCAATGTATTTGCTTTAGCAAGAAGTATTGATGGATACTGAAATTTGAACTTGGGGTTAGGCATACCTGTTTTCCCAGGTGTTGAAAAGTTGGCTACCATTACATCCTATGTAATACATTTTATTCCAGTGAATATCAAGCTTTAAATTGTGCATGCTGCAACTATGACAAACAAGCTGTTTTAGCTGCAGCACAGGAACTTGGAGTTCTGCTTTTTGTGTTCTTGTTTTCCTGGAACAGCCAATCAGCCACACACTATTCTCCAATGTACCGCAATTTGGCGCCTTCCCCAATACATTGCTGAGTTTTTGCAACTGTCCATAGGTTGTATGCGTGTGGGAGCGGTTTAGTGCAGTTTTTAATGGCTTGCCTCAAACTGTTTGTGTAACCCTGCATTGAAATGAGGTCACACAAGAACTTGCCTCAGAAACTCAAAGGAAGGGGCAGTAGGCTTGGTTGCATGTTTGTCAATAAATAGGGTATTCTATTACTCAAACATTTACCCACTCCTTACCTTATATATGCCAACACAGTCACTTCGATCCGTGGCACTTTCATAAGTGTCATATAATGTTTATTCTGCACTCGTAAGGAAGCTCTCTCCTTGCCCACTGACATTAATCAGATGACTCCCCTGTATTTTTTTCAGCGCCTGTTAAAAACAAACTGTATGGCAAGTCTATCCAGACATGTAAAATTGACATATATTTCAATCTGTAATTTTACCTTATAATGCATATGTTTAACTGTTGGTTATTCATATATACATATAAACTTCCATTGATTTTTATTTACACTTTTAATGGATAGTTTGTATTCTTGGCAAATAGCTTACAGGTTTTCGTTTGCAAGTAAGTGGTATATAAATGTTAAATAAATACATTTTTATATAACTGATGGACATATATTTAGTTTCCTTTCTGTATGTATGAGGTAAATAGCACAATAACACTTACTGTAACAATGGGGCAGGGAGAGAGATTTCTGTAATCCCCCTACATGACCACAGTGTTGACCACAATGCATTCCCAATACTTTACAGTTATTTTGGTTCCGTCTACATTTTACCCATGAGTGTTTGGTTACCACAGCAAGACCTGGTGTCCTGTCTCCTGCCAGAGCATGCTCAGGAAAAAGCAAAGTCCAGGCCTGTGAAGTGATGCCTTTTTCCTGTCTGAAGTTGGCGGGGAAAATCAGCCCCTTAAATGAAAGGAAAGATTTGCTTTGCCCTTTTCTTTCTGTCTTATATAGTTATACCATATTTTTCCTTGTATAAGATGCCCCCATGTATAAGACAACCCCTGTTTTTTGGAACCCCAAATTAAGAAATCAATACTTTAAAGATCAAACTGAACTTTGATATTTTATTAAATATTCAAAGCACCGGAACAAATATTCAATGGAGCGTGTCTCTGGCGGTTCCAGCAGCTTCTTCATGAGCGTCGCTGAAAGGTAAGTAGTGTTTTCTTTAACCCCTGTACATTCGCTACCCATTATAAGACAACCTACAATTTTTGACTAAAAAAATAGCAAAAACCATTGTCTTATACATGGGAAAATACAGTATTTGTGTTTCTTTTTTACACAAGAACTGTGGAAAAGTTAGACTTCAAGTTATCTGAGAATCAGAGTCGTCCTTTGTAGACGGCAGATGTTTCTCCTCAGAAAAATTCCCTCACACAGGAACATTTTGATGGGAGATGGGAAGATGGGATTACAAAGAAGGGCATTCCCTTCTTAGAAACAACAAGTAAGTAAGTAAGTAATTGCCTGGTTTTGCCAGTTTCAACGAAGCTGTCCTTTCTGTTCCAACATTGTGGCTCTGAAATGAATTATGGGTGAAGGCTGTCCACATCATGGTGCTTCTTTTCTCTCACAAATGCCATGAGTAGGGAACTTGCTCTGGCCAAAGATTATAAGCATACGTGTGTGTGTGTGTGTGTGTGTGTGTGAGTGTGATGTTGTGGTAATAATATAAGTCTGGAGGGAAATTGTCACACACGTACAGGAGAATTCAGAAAAGAGAATTCTACAAACTCGGAGAAAGGATCCAACTGCCTGAGACCCACAAACAAAGTGGTTGCAAATGGGAGCCATTATCCTACACATAATGTACAGAACCTACCACTCTCCCTCCTCCTACTGCCAGTCTGGAGCTCTTTAAGCAAAACAGCTGCTCTCAGCTCACAGGAGCGACTCCTGCTGCCTCACCCATCAAGACAACTAGCGAGTTTCCTCACAGAAATGTTTGGCAGGTTTAATAGGCATTGGTTGCATGCAAATAGGTGCCGAATAAATCATTGTATATTGCAGCACAGCCCCTGAGGGGGTTTGTACCTATGGAACTTGCTACTGTCACTCCACTTCCACATATACCTTAATCATGTTATTCATTCAGCAAGAAGGTTGAGCATTACAGCGAGAGACTTTAATCCCTCACTGCTGATGATCTGACTGTGAGAGACAGCACGAGAGCAGGAAACCTGGAGAAAAAAATTCTTTGGGCAGGATTCAAATACCGTTATTTCTCTACACTTGTTTTTAGGCAAGGGCCTCATTATCAGAGAATCTACCTGAACCTCTTTAGAAAAAGTGACGGGTTTAGGGCCTATGACAGCAGGCCCCACGTGCCCAAAAAGGGTTGCCACCAGATCCCTATAAAGCAGAGATTTTAAAGTGCAGATCTCTCAGGTCTCCAGTCTTTGGTTCAGTTTGTCATGTTTCTGAATCGTTTTTCAGGTCTACTTGTTTTTAACCTTCACAAAAGTGCACTCGCGCTTTGATGCAACATTTCATTCATATATCTATATATCTATCTGTGTGAAATCTTGTCTAATATATGTAACACATTTTTGCATGTTATTTTCACCAGTATAATGCATTTTATGTACACTTGATCCTAATATACACATTTTTGTGCACATATTTTGGCTGGAAAGATGTGCATTCAGGGAAATGTGAATTTTGAAGGTTAGCTGCGTTTTGATCTGCAAACTGTTTCAGGAAGTGCAACCTAACTGAATTTCTCCCAAGTTTGATTCTGGTTTCAGGTATCTATAAAATTTGCACTTTCTTGAAACAACAGTTATTCTCTAAAATTATGGATGGAAATGTATAGGGGGGAAATGGAGAACGTGTGTATAAAAATGAATATATTGTGAAAATAACACACACAAATGCATTATAGTAGAGAAAATTGGCTTCAAAAAAGTGTACGTGGGTCAAAATTGCATTTAAAAATGTTTATTATCACTAAATTGCTGATGAGGTGTTTTTTTAAAACAACAAAACCCACAAATTGCTGCAAAATGTGCAGAGCTGAATTTAAGACTGGAAGATTGAGAAACTGAGAGAACAAAGTAATAATAATAATAATAATAATAATAACAACAACAATAAATTCAATTTATGTACCACCCTTTATCAAAAGATCCCAGAGCTGTACAACATTAAAAACACATTACAGAACCTCAATGATAAAAACAAAATAAAAAGAATACTGACAGAGACCATAATAATAAAATAGTCATAATTATAACAGTCCTCTCCCCCACACTTTCACAGGGCATAGATTATTTGATAGCCATAGGCCTGAGTAAAGAGGAATGTTTTTGCCTGGCACCTAAAGACATGCAATGATGGCGCCAGGCGATCCTCTGGGGAGAGCAGTCCACAATTGGGGAGCAACCACAGAAAAGGCCCATTCTCTCCTTGCCATTCCCAGGGCAAAGGGCTGTTGAATTCTTCTCCCGCTGTGCTTTTATTCTGAAAATTACCCCAAGACTAATGGCAAATTCTTCCTAGAGAAGAAAACAGCTTGGGAGAAACAGTTTTGGAGAGAAACATACAGGTAGTGTAGTGATAATTTAAGAGGCTACAGGAGGGAAGGTGTATGTGGCTCAGTCAGTGTGGTTCAGTTTAGTTCATCCTTTAATCTGAAGCTACAGACATTTTCATTAATTCATTAGTACCAGGATTTTCTATAATGTGGTGTTTTTTTAAGGGAAGATCTAGAGGCTCTGTCATCTGGAAACCCAGAAACATTTCCCCTCCCATGTTCCCACAAAGTCCTCACTCTCCATTTCTTCAAAATCTCCAATATATAGCCATCTGTATTCCCTTAGGTGATAAGTGAAAGCACAAAAATTGAAGAAAGAATAAATTCTGAAGACGTTTTCTGAAGATATCTGTGGGGTGGGCTGAGAAATAATTGCCAGCAGAAAAAAAGGAGTTTCAGTTACTATCCAGAATTATGGATCTTTACTTTGCTTTCAATATATTATGTAACTTCTGGATTATATCACTTTCATCAATATAAAGTGGGAATGTGGATCTTGAGTAGAGTTATACACACACAATTCTGAATATTAACGTATGCTCAGAGGGTGAGAGCCATTAGTTTTCCAATCAATACTACTTGTATTACTTACTTTATTAAAATCAAATTCAGCACATTCAAGCATTTTATCGTTTTACATCACCAATAAAGGAAGAAAGGAAAGAATCAAATTATGGAACGTGAGTATCGACCGGCTCTCAAATTTTGGTTATTCATTTAGGCACATCTGTCAGTTGGTCCTCTGTTATTCATGTAAACTTGCACATAGAGAGAGCCTCAGTACTCAGGCTGGAGCAAGTGAGGTAGTTCAGAGCAGTGAAAGCTTTGCACTGCCCTATGATGACTAAAAAGCTTAGACTCCATTTTGCTCAAGTGTGAGCAAGGCAACATGGTGTCAATTCCTGATTTTATCTCCAGTTTCCTTATCGCAGCCAGACACCAATCAACAAACTCAGTCAAGGGCAACAGACAAAAATTTTAAAAAATCCAAATGTCAATAGACAGCTATGCTTGAGAGTGTAAATAGTCAGGTAAAACTGGAGAGAATAATAATAATCTTCTTCTTCTTCATCATCTGGTTGGAATTAGAAATAGGGGAGAAATTTGGTTTTGTTTCACAAACTTAGCAAAGTGAACTGAAACACAGCGTTCCTTCAAAATCATTACTTCTCGCAATTTTGCAATGCAGTTCTTCAATCCACAAATGTATATACGGGGGAAAGTGTACATAAAAATGCACATATTCATGAAAATAACACACAAAGGTGCATTATACAAAGCAAAATTCCACAAAAATTGTGTATAGTGGGATAAATTTATACTAAAAAGCCCCTGAATTTTAATGAGGACTTTAAAAAAATATACAAACTGCTGCAGAAATGTAGCTAACTGAACTTAAAAATTGGGGGGGGAAATGAGAAATTGAAAATGACAGATTCATCCATCCCTACTTAGAATACAGTTTGGGGCAGAAAAAAACCTTACCATTTTTAAATTATCTTCTCATGTAACAACTGTGTGTGAACTGAGTTACTTTGACTAAAACTATTGGTAAAAGATCCCCCTCACAACACAGTTCCTACTTGCATGAGCCAAAAACACCTGTCTTTTCTACCCACTTATTGTGCAGTAACCATAAGAGTTAAAGGATTGGAAGCAATTAGTAGAGGCTGGTGGGGGAAGCACTGGAACATAGGAAGCTACCAGGTCAAACTATTAGTCCATCCAGAACAGTATTGCCTAGACTAAAGGCTCTCCAGGTTCTCAGGGAGAAAGAGGGTGTTTTCATATTCACCTGGTAACCAATTGCTTGAACCCAAAATGATACATATTAAATCTGGGACCTTTTGCATTAAAGTATGCCCTGTGCCACTACACACTGACCCTTTCCCAAACATACCAGAGATAATTTAATGCCTTTGGACTCACCAACAGATTTGTTTAATACAAAACCCCACTGTTGTCCAACTGTTTTCAGAGTACGTGTTGAATACCGTGGCCTTCAGCCATATACAGTGGTACCTTGGGTTACATACTTAATTCGTTCCAGAGGTCCGTTCTTAACCTGAAACAGTACTTAACCTGAAGCACCACTTTAGCTAATGGGGCCTCCCGCTGCTGCCATGCCACCGGAGCACAATTTCTGTTCTCATCCTGAAGCAAAGTTCTTAACCCGAGGTACTATTTCTGGGTTAACGGAATCTGTAACCTGCAGCGTATGTAACCTGAAGCGTATGTAACCCGAGGTACCACTGTACCAGGTTTCTGTCTCTTGGCCAGTAAGTAGTAGGAGCACGCTGTTTTGATTATATTTTTACATTGTTTTGGAAACTTGCCAGAGCATTATATTTATTTATTTTTAAAATAATTTTTATTGGTTTTCCAACACAAATAAAAACAAACAACACATTCACATACACAAACGAAAACATATAAAACATGTATAATTTCATAATCCTGTTTTCATACCCCTTGTTTCTCCGACTTCCCCATACCTCCCTTTTACTGCATCCTTATTTTTAACATTTTTTTTTAGCAATTCTTCAATAATTAATTATTTAATTCACTTTCATTACATTCCTTTTTCTTTAACTTATTAGTTACAGCTGCAATTCTCTATTTCTTATTCCCTGACATCTAACACTCCTCAATTTTGCAATAATTTTTAAGATATATCTTGAATTTCTTCCAATCTTCTTCCGCTGTCTCTTTCCCCTGGTCACGAATTTTGCCAGTCATCTCTGCCAATCCCATATATTCAATCACCTTCGTCTGCCATTCTTCCAGAGTGGGTAGTTCTTGTGTCTTCCAATACTTTGCGAGAAGAATTCTTGCTGCTGTAGTAGCGTACATAAAAAACGTCCTATCCTTCCTTGACACCAATTGGCCAACCATACCCAGAAGAAAAGCCTCAGGTTTCTTAGGAAAAGTCCACTTTAGGACTTTCTTAATTTCATTATAGATCATTTCCCAAAAGGCTTTGATCCTCGGGCAGGTCCACCAAAGGTGGTAGAAAGTACCTTCAGTCCTTGCCAGAGCATTATAAACCTTATTGCACTAGCCAAAGGCCATGGCACCATCAACAATCACTACAAAAAAAACCACCGAAAAATCTGCTAAAATTCTTTGTTACATAGGATGAGAGGTAATTATCATATAAACTATACAAGTCAAATCTCCGAGTCCCCTTTGCAGTTAATTGCTAATTTATTTCATTCTTTCACGCTAATCTTCTAAGCTGCCAAGGCAGGGAGAGCTACTTTGTAACCTTTTATGAACCTTTGATGAGAGAGAATGATGGGTCAATTTTTCATTGGCTCTGTCCACTTTTTTTCTTTGCACCAGCCACTACCGGTGGTGAACCCTGGCATCTCAAATTTCAGCGGTGCCTTGTGTGATGCCAAAATACAGCCCCCCCCCATCTTGCCTTCCATTGGATGTCATAGTTGTGGCACCCCAGAAGTTGTGGCACCCCATGCAACCACATCAGTCACGCTCTCCTAAGTTTGCCTTTGCTATTTGCTGCTCCTGAACCACTTTGCCCTAAGTGGTTCTCATTCCCAAAGACTACAGCCCCAGTATTTGGCTAAGAAACTCAAAGGCAACCAGACATCTTGCTAGTCACATAATTTACATTGGGTACGTAGGATCCAGCCCTTTATTTGGGATTCCCTTTACCTTCACAAGCTGACAGAATCAGCTCATTTGCAACACAGGCCATACTTCACAGTTAGGTCTGGCATTCCTAATTGACATTTTGTGCCTTTAATTGTTGCACGACAGGCAGAAATTCGAACATCCATCATTTATTATCACAGCATCTCCATGCTGGTAAAATGGCATCGGTTGAATTTCTGCAAGGCATATAGCTATTAAAGGCTCTTTCCACCCCTCACAGAACTAAAAGAAGCTTTGGGCTGGTACATCAGAGAAAGGGCATGGAAAAATTCTAATTACAGATCTCCTGTGTCACATTTGGCCTGGCTCTTTTTTTGAGAGTGGTGGAGGTAAACCTGTTTACAGTTGGCTGGGGAGCAAAGTCATAATTCATGACTGGCTCTGCCCTGCCAGCCAAGCTTTCCTGTGGAAGAATGAACTATGTACAAGGCCTTGTACATCTAAATCTCTAGTAATTCCATTCCCGATGCAAACATGCTTATAGGTGTTAGCAGAACAGCATACAATGTGATTGGTTGAGTGAACTCACCAGAGCAGTGTGTAACCGGTTATTGAATCATCATAGTTTAATGTTAAGCGTGATGGATGCCTGCTGAGTGGGTGAACAGTTTAGAAAAATATATTTAAGTTTTACTAAAAGTCAGACATTGATGCAATATAAGCCCAGTCAGGTATTATTTGCTGAGGTCTGGCTTGTTTGAAGGACTCAGTTTCAAGAAATTGCAGTCAAGAAGTTTTAAATGTGTCTTGTGCAAACACTGTTATCCTGGAACAGGGAGTGGGGGGAATTGCCAATATACAAATTAATTATTGTTGCACATTAGAAATGGGACAAAATGGGGGGCGGGGATGACTGGAAGAAACACACTCAAAGATAAATCAATGGCAAGGGTTATCACATAAATACACCCTCCCTACTTACAGAGAATCCTAATGGTATGAGCATACATACAGGCACTTCCCCTTAATTTTGCACCACCTTGGACATAAAATACTCTTTGGATTTTTCTCCTTCTTAACCTGATTTTATACTGGAAAATATCTTCACATTTATTTTAATGGCCACCATAAAACCTCTTGTTCTAATGCGAAGCATCATATTACTTGTATTATTGAGAAAGCATGTATGTGCAGTTTTTATTTTATCTCCTTCCAAATTTGTTTTGTCATATTGCTGTTGTACATCAGCATAACACCCATGCTGATAAAAATAAAACAAACCAGAGAAAAATCCTATTGAAAACATTAAGCAGTAAACTTAAAATCACATTAATTTCAATGAGATTCAAAGCAGCCTGGCTCCTAACTCAGAATAAGAATCTCGGTTTACATATACATATTTTTTTAAAAAAGTAAAGGATTTGTAGCTGCAGAGGCTCAGAAACATGTGAGTAGTGTCCATTGAATGCTCAGGATATGCCTAAGCATGACATCCAGCTGTCACTTATTATGCTTTAGTTGTCTGTACAGTTGGGTTGTGAAAAACCTTATATGCCATAAAATGTACACTGCTGAAGATGGTAGGGGGGAAATGTGAAATACTATGAAAATATTTGTCCATTCAGAGTGAGAGCAGAAAGCATCAATCTTACTCTGGCTTGACTTCATGACATCACCACAAATGCCAAATTGGATCCAGATTGGAAGCCTATTCAGAGTAAATACAAAGCCCCCTGTTCCTACTCTGATTTGCCTCGTAACAATGTCACATATTCAGACTGATTCCTAGTGTGACAATGTGCAACCATCCGTTTCACTACATGATCCTTGATTAAATGAGATTGCCTTAAAGAAGCCAATGTTGTTTTAAAATAGTTCTGAAGCTGCAGGCTGTGGGAAGCCAAAGGTCCATCTGCTCCAGGATGTCTTTGGAAGCCCATAAGCAGCAGTAGAGCACAACAGTACTTTCCCTACTTCTGATTCTCAGCAACTGGTATTTGATAGCTCTCTCTCCTCCATGACTTTGTTTAATCCTCTATTAAAGCCATCCAAGATAGTGGCCATCACTGCCGAGAGAGAGAGAGAGAGAGAGAGAGAGAGAGAAGCAAATTCTATAGTTTTGCTATGCGCTGTGTGAAGAAGTCTTTTCATTTGTCTTGAATCTTCCAACTTTTAGCTTCAATGGATGGCACAAAAATTTTGTATTATGCCCCTCCAGGCATAATTATTTATACACTCCTTCACCATTTTTTCTCCTAAACTAAAAGCCCCCATATGTTGAAACCTTACTATTAGCCTCCCCTCTCATAGGTTAGTGTCAGTACAAACAATTTGGAATTACTCAAACCAGAAAACATAAAGAAATGAGCTAAAACATATAGATGAGAATCTATAATTAATGGTGAATATGAGGATAGTGTACAACACTGTTCCTGCTATGAACATTTCTACTTGAAATTTACTTATTGCAAGACTATGCCAAGACACAAGTGAAACGTCTTAATCTGAAATATTCTCCTGTTCCACAGACGATACCTCATTAGTCATCTCATTCATCAACCAATTTTTAGACCCAAATCCACTCATTAATTTTGGCAAGGGATAATTTTGTGAGCTGCATCGCATTTACCCAATTGGGAAGCCACTGTCGTGGTCCTCTATTAAGAGTGAGTCAGTTGATTCTCATTCTGCCTTTATAATGAGAAAGTTGGGGGGGGGGGAGTATTGATGACTTTTAGTTAGAAAATGGTTCAATTGACTGATTTGAAACCTGGCAGTGTAGGACAGGTGTGCTTGAGAATGGCCAAATTTGGTATAGAAATGAGTTATTGTGAAGGAGTCAAATATTTGACAAAAGACTCTGCTATATTGACAGATGCTGTGCATTTTTCTTCCATGGGCTTGCTTGTGGTTTTCTAAAAGGTTTCTCAATTTCTGTGTCTTTTGAGAAATGTTTTGTTGTTGTTAGATCAAGGGCAATGTCTAGGAGTAACATAACATGTTTCTAGTTTTTGTTAAAATGGCATTTTTGTGACCGGTGTTAGTCAATGGGGTATGGTAAGGGTGTTATCCCACGCACAAATAGCATAAAGCTGTTTTGAAAGAAGGTGGATGGGGTGGAATGGAATGTTGCATGGATTGAGGACCAGGCAGAGCAGACTGGTTCAAAAGTGACAGAATGTGCTTGTGGAAGAGACAGAAAGGGACTGGGAGGGAAAAGTAAAAAGAGACAGAAAGGAAACTATATTATTTAATGTATTTATATAAGTGTCACAGATGTGGCCCTAATTTTAAGGATGATTCCATTGAAACCCATTCCACCATTATAATGAGAAATGTCTGGTACAATAGGTTCTACGGTTTATCGTTTGAAAATTGGTCAACAAATTGATTAAAAAACTAGCAGTGTAGGAGAAGATGGTTGGAGGGAAGTCCATGTTGGATTTTGGGATAGAAAGGATAGGAAATACCCTGTTCTAGTGTAATTAAATGCTCAACAATACTCAGCCATGTTGACATGGATTGTGAATTTAAACTTGCATAGATTTTAATGGGATGAATTTTCAAGACATATTTCTTTGTTAGTACTGTGTGTTTTGGGAAGCAGCTTGTTGTTTTGGGTCAAGGGGAACATCTAGTGTGTGACTTTACCCATGAAATGTGTAACATACTGTTAGGTTTTATTTTATTTTATTTTATTAAAAAGGCATTTTTTCTGACCCATGTTGCTCAATGGACTTGGCTTATCCTGCTGTTGCTAGGCAATATTTTACGGCCAATCTTAGCCTCTGGAAGTTTAAAAGTTTGCTGTTATTAGGGTAGATTCTTACATACCAGGGCTCAGCTTGAAGAGTTTACAGTTCAGGTAGGTCAATGAGTTTGCAGATAGGTGTGAATGAAAATCGAGAGAAATAATTATAGAAGATAAGTAAAGATGAGGCATAGAGATAATTTATCTGAGGTGCACAGTGTCTGGATTTTTGATGGGCTTTTGAAGGTGCAATAGAACTTTCAAGAAAAAAAGGGAAGGAGATTTAGGGGGCAACTTTATGGCTATGTGCTTTATTTCCTAAATTTTCTCTTTTCTCATTGCATTCTTTAAAGGTTACACTTGTCAACCAACCTGAAAACTCTCAGCTGGCCTTATTTCTGTGCCTTTAACAACTATACAACATGCAGAATTTAGCCAAGGTGATTGTAGAGCATGGGAACCAACATGAACCCTTTTCTGCCAACAAACTGCTACAAAGAGAAAAGCAGCAACAGCCAGTAAAAGTAGGCATCTACAGTGATACCTCCGGTTAAGAACTTAATTCATTCCAGAGGTCCATTCTTAACCTGAACTTGTTCTTAACCTGAGGTACCACTTTAGCTAATGGGGCCTCCTGCTGCCTCCTGTTCTCATCCTGAAGCAAAGTTCTTAACCCGAGGTACTATTTCTGGGTTAGCAGTCTGTAACCTGAAGCGTCTGTAACCCGAGGTCCCACTGTACATTGAAGACACAGGAGACCAGCTAGGGGGGGGAAATTGGCAATCCATGCTCTTCGAAATGGTGTGTGGTTTCTTATTAGTGAGGATATTTCTTCATGTCTTTGTCCACTGAGTTTCTCATTTTCGGTTTCATGTTTGCCTGATCAAGTGTTGCAGGCGTATCCTTCTCAAAATGTAATCAAATTAACAACAACAGAAAACACTTTCAATTTAACACTTTTTGTGTTTAGGATTTGTGTCTAGCATGTTCACTCAAGCTCCCACATGCTGAGAAATTACAGCAGTTAAGGGCCACAACAGGTTATTTACGAAATACTGCCATGGTATCTCCTATCTTGGGCTTAGTTCCACCTTCATCACTGCCTTGCAGCTAGATGGCTATCACGACATTGACACAAGGAACCGCGCAACTGAAGCTACTGTTCCATGTTACAAAACGGACAACATTTTATTTTGGTTAATTGAATAATTTGTAGTTTACAAATACTGATTTCCAAAATCACAGCGGTAACATAATGTCCTTAAAATGCAATCCTTTCATATTTTATGTCATCAAGAAATGATATCACACCAAATTTGCATTCAGCGTATAGGACTGGTCACCTTTTGAAATTTATTGGTGTTCTGAAAGTTCTCTTTTGGCCCCTGGTGGGAAAGAAACCTCCGAAATAAAAATAAAATAAAATAAACACCGCAAGGATTTAAATCACTTATTGGTCTCTAGAGACCAACTCTCTGATTCTTTTAAGTTTTTCGTCTTACAGGAAAAATAAAAAGGGCAGATTGAGGCCACCGCTCTGGGGTCTTTTATAATTTCCTATCACTGCTTAGTTCTAAACGCAATGTTCTCCTTGCAAATCGCATGTTTTGCACATGATGCTCCCAGTCGCCTCTATCCAGTAACTGTTTGCTGCACAAACTCTGTAGCACATCATTAGTCCTGGCACACATCTATTTCTACCTATAGTAACTTTTCCAAAATGAAAAAGTGCCATGCAACATTACAGCTTCAGTAAATTTTCTGGTGCAGGGTTAAGCAGAGAAAGCACAGGAAATGCAATTCAGGAAAAGCTGCTTGCATTACAGTTCATATCTTTTAAAAAGTCCCTCTCCCCCCTCCCCACCCCGCCAGTCATACGCACACACTCTTCTCATTCTTCCATTTCTCCAATGAGACTCTAAGAAATATGAAAATTTACATGATCACTTCTGACAGTTCTTGGCAACTGGGAAGGCATGCAATGGAAAGGATCATTCTCTTCAGATCCAAGATTAAATTTGGACTTCAACACAAGCCTCATTTAGGCAGCAATTAAAGAACCTCATAGACTGAGGGAAAATTAAATGATGAATGCAAAGAGGCTTATTTAATGGGGATATTAAGTAAACTGCTGGTAAAAATGCCCATTTATCATCCACTGATTCCTAATTGGTTTCCTGTTCCTGCCTGCATGTAGCACTTTCAGAAGGAATTACCTTCCTTTAGTGCAACCGTTGCAAATGAAATAAATCAAACCCTCTGTATTTTTAGCTAATTTGGATGGAGGCTATATAGGAGAGCTGAATCATGTGACAGCATTTGCAATTAATGCTCATTATAGTTTTTAGCATCAGAAGCAGAAAGGGTCAAGTATAATGCACCCTGACTACCAGGGCCACAATTTCAAAATAAAGATTTTCTTTTCAAAAAAGGGGGGGAGGCAATGCACACCTTTGTAAACAACTGAGTATCCCTTAAGCTTCATGGCCATTGTCTGCCATTCTTGTCCCTTAAAAACAGCAGTCTGCTTTTGAAAATGAAGCTCTGGAATTTCTGTTCTTTAGACTCCACCCACTTTGTTTAATAGGAGTGAAGAGCCCACCACCACAAGGATATCTTTAGACTCTGAATGTAGATTCAACATGCCTACAAACACAGGCCAAGTTGTATACTCTGTCAGGGAGGCTGGGGTGGGCCTGCTTAGGATATTATCTTACCAAGCTTAGAAATGGCAGGTGCTTCTGTTTTTCTTAAAGAAGAAGCAACCCCGCCCCCCTTTTTAAAGTAACATCCTTGTATAAGTTTTCAGCCATCACTTACAACAGCAGCAACAACAAAAAAGGCATAATAATGTGACTTAGTGAAAGAACTCACATTTATGTGACCCCATAAAAGATGCACAAATGTTTAATATTTTAATATTTATATGGAGGAGGCAAATTTTGTCCTTGCTCAGGGCACCATATTACCAAAGTCCACCCTGATCTTGCCCTTCCTCACAAAGGAGCCCAGGGATGTGTCAGGGATGTTAGTCAGGGATCATGCGACCTTTAGTTGAAAAGCAAAGTTTAGCTACCCTTGCTCTGAACAACAGGCTATTTAATAGTCATCCTGATGCTTGATGCAAATTAAATCTAAGATTTTAAGGGGAAAGTGTACCTATTATTAGCAAGGGTGACCAGCCCCACAAGGCCACGAGAGGCAAAGCAACTTGATTTCATTTCATGCAGTCATTCAGAACAATAATCCTTGGCAACTCCCAAACGGCACATTATGGTATATGGAGTATGATTATTTTCTTATTGCCTAGATAAAAACTACACACGACATGCAAACGGTTGTAATGTGGCCTTTATTTCCAAAAAAGAAAAGAAAAAAAGATGAGGATTGGAATTTGAGTAGAGGGGGGGGCTTAACCCTTTCCATACTGACAGTCTCCAACAGAACATCATTCCTTAGCTGTTCATTTCTCATCCTACCTGCAGCCACACAGGAGTGAGGAAAGATCAGCTTGGGGGAAAGTTTTAATAGAAAAATGGCCAACAGGGAAAAAGATTGATCGCCCTCTTTGCCTCCCACTGCAGCCTCCTGGGCCTGCTTTCATTTAAAGCAAGCAAGCAAGCAAAAAACAAAACAAAACACAGCGGCTTTGTTACTGTGTGTGTACTGTGTAGCTTAACGCTTGCTATTAGATACTGATGGCTGTACCCAGAAGACATTTCAACCCTATACAATTCCTCAAGAAGGGACTGCACATTTTGACATACATTCACTTCCGGCAAACATTTTAAAAGGGGTTGTTGTTTACAATGTCGCTACAGAGCTGCTCTAAGCAGCTTAAAATGCTTGTGAAATTAAAAAGAAAGAGGCAGCCCTCAGATCACCTCATAAGTGGTATACATGTGCAGTTCAGTCCATTTGTTTGATGGCGCAATCCACAGATCAATGCTCTGCGCAATTCCGGGGTGGGGAATGGGAAGGTTTGCTTCGAAATGTGAACCAGGATCTTTCCCCAAGCCTACCTGGGGATGATGGAAATTGGTATCCAACAACATCCGGAGGGCAGAATGCTGTTTACACTTCGGAGCCCAGCACTGTGAAGGCACTATTTGTAAGAACTAGAGGCCCCACTTGCAGGTTACTCATTGAGGCAGCTCAAATGGGAAAGGAAACAACTGCAGAAATTATCACAGTCACATCTATAGTCCACTGGGCTCCCATTCATATTATTTTTTATGGGGAATGGCAGAGTTAAGTAAGAAATATCAAGAAGACATGATGTCTGTTCCATTGTAATGAAAAATCATTATACCAAAACAGAAGACACTTAGATCTTAGGCAAAGGCACAATGGATCAAACATATTAAAGGGAGAAAATAGGACTGCACTGAGTGTGAGATTTAATATAGAAGAAAATATTTTTCTCGTGTTATCAAACAAAGTAAAAAGGTACTAATTCAGAACTGATAAAGTCAAACAATAAAGGAAATCCTAATTCATTAGATAGATGAAGCAATTATGTATCACCCTTTCCTTTTTATTTTTCACTTTTATAAAATCCCTTCCAGGAGATCAAATTAATACTAGACTAAATTAACATTTTAAAAAGTCAGGAGTAAATGTTACACCAGAGTGGTTCTAACCGCACTATTTTTTACCGTCATGATATTAGGCCTCCTCTTCCCCTTTTAGCTTCAGCACTAGAAATTAATAACATTTCCACAGGGGCTCATTTTTCTTGAAATTAGATTATTCAGTAGAGCCAGTCAGAAGAAACAAAAGCATTACTCAATGTGATTGGGTTGTTAGCACGTCAGCTGGATCTGCACCCCCCCCAAAAAAAAAAACTTTGCTCATTCAGTGTCCCAAAAGAAATGCAATATTCATGTAAAACATTTATCATATGTCTGCACATTTAGCAAATGTCTCTGTTTAAATATATGGCAACTTGCTGTGGTCCTCAGCATGTTCAATCTAAGGTTTCAATGCGCTTTGCAGCGTTGAAGATGTTGCCCACCACTATCACAAGCAGTTATTTCTCTACTAATAGAGCAATCATATGAAATACAATGAGCCTTGCACAAGTCACTTACAGTAAATAATTTCACAGCTCATCCCTACCTTAATGATATTTTAAAATCTGTGGGTCATGAGGGGGTTTCTGATACAACAGAATACTATTAAGAAAAAAGTACAGAACGATAAGAAAGATAAGATCTTGGAGAAAATTAAAGAAGGCGAGAAGAAGTTAAGATCGAGACCGAAATCAAAGGAGATATTAAGAGAAATCAAACATTATCAAGCACAGTATTCAAAACTGATAAACCAGGAAGTGGAATGGAAAGTTATGTTAATGAAACAAAGATCCTTTGAATCAGCAAATAAATGTGGAAAGCTGCTAGCATGGCAGCTGAAAAAGAGACAAAAGCTGAACACAGTAACAAATTTAGAAATTGAGGGAAGAAATATTCAGAACCCAGTGGAAATCAGAAAGAGCTTCCTGAGATATTTCAAACAACTATATACTCAAGGGCCGCAAAAGGAATCAGAGATAGAACAGTTTCTAAAGAAGAATGGTTTACCAAAGTTGTCTCTGCGGAATAGAACAATCCTGAATTATAAAATAACACAATTAGAGATTGAGGAGGCCATTCAGAACATGCAACTGGGCAAGTCTCCAGGGCCAGATGGGCTTACCTCCAAATATTATAAGACATTGAAAGACTATTTGATACATCCATTAATGGAGGTTTGCAATGAAATTATGGAGGGGAAGAAGGCACCGGAGTCGTGGAAAGAAGCTTTCATCACATTGATACCCAGACTAGAAACTGAAAAGACACAACTTAAGAATTACCGCCCCATCTCCCTCCTAAATGTGGATTACAAAATATTTGCAGACATTTTAGCAAGTAGATTTAAAAAAGTTTTAAATGAAGTAATTCACAAGGACCAGGCAGGCTTTCTCCCAGGTAGACATTTGTTTGCAAACACAAGGAACATTATTGATATTTTGGAACTCTTGCAAACAAACATTAACACAAAAGCAGTTTTGATATTTATAGATGCGGAGAAGGCCTTTGACAATATCTCCTGGAAGTTTATGAAGAAAAATTTGGAAGGAATGGGAGTGGGGCGGGGGTTTTACAATGGGATAGAGGCAATTTATTCAGAGCAAAAGGCAAAACTGATAGTTAACAATGTGGTGACAGAAGAGTTTAGAATTGAAAAAGGAACACGACAAGGTTGCCCTATATCCCCTTTGTTATTTATATCGGTCCTAGAAGTGCTCTTGAATATGATTAGAGGAGACCGGTTGGTGGAAGGTATCCAGGTCGGAGCGAAACAATATAAACTGAAAGCATTTGCAGATGACCTAGTTTTAACCATACAGGAGCCAGAGCCTAGTACTAAAAGGGTGTTGCAACTGATTTATGAGTTTGGTCGAGTGGCGGGATTTAAACTTAATAAGCAAAAAACCAAAGTCTTAGAAAAAAAATTGATTTCTTCAGAATCAGAAAGGTTTCAGAAAGAGACAGAATTAAATGTGGTTAAAAAAGTAAGATACCTAGGGGTAAACATAACAGCGAAGAACAGGAATTTATTTAAAGACAATTATGAAAAATGTTGGTCTGAAATTAAAAGGGATCTAGATGTTTGGTCAAGATTGAAACTTTCCTTGACAGGACGTATTGCTGCTATTAAGATGAATGTATTGCCAAAAATGTTGTTTTTGTTTCAAACTTTGCAGATTGTGGACAAAATAGAGTGTTTTGGGAGGTGGCAGAGAGATATCTCAAAATTTGTCTGGCAGGGCAAAAAGCCCAGAATTAAGTTTAAGATATTAACTGATGCTAAAGAAAGAGGGGGTTTTGCCCTGCCAGACCTAAAGTTGTATTATGAATCAGCAGCTTTCTGCTGGTTGAAAGACTGGCTACTTCTTGAGAACACTGATGTTTTAGATTTGGAAGGATTCAACAATGCGTTTGGTTGGCATGCATATCTGTGGTATGACAAGGCTAAAATACATAAGAATTTCAAGAACCATGTTGTCAGAAAAGCAGTATTTAACGTCTGGTTGAAATATAAAGACTTATTGGAAAACAAGACCCCAAGGTGGTTATCACCAATGGAGGCTAAGGCCCTGAAAAAACTCAATATGGAGGCCAAATGGCCGAAATATTGGAAAATAATAGAAAAAGATGGAGATAACTGGAGGTTGCAGAGTATGGAGAAAATAAAAGATAAAGTGCGAGATTGGCTACATTGTGCTCAGATTAAAGAAGTTTTTAAGTTGGACAAAAAGATAGGATTCCAGGTGGAAAAATCAAAGTTAGAAACAGAACTGTTAGAACCCAGCTCTAAGTTACTTTCAAGAATGTATAACTTGCTGTTAAAATGGAATACACAGGATGAAACGGTTAAATCAGCTATGATAAAGTGGGCACAGGACATTGGCTATAACATCATGTTTGCTGACTGGGAAAAGTTATGGACCACCGGTATGAAGTTTACGGCATGTAATGCCTTGAAAGAAAACGTTATGAAAATGATATACAGGTGGTACATGACCCCAGTCAAGCTAGCAAAAATATATCACCTGCCAGACAATAAGTGTTGGAAATGTAAAGAAGCTGAAGGAACATTCTTTCACCTCTGGTGGACTTGCCCTAGAGTGAAGGTTTTCTGGGAAATGATTTATAATGAACTGAAAAAGGTATTTAAGTATACCTTCCTTAAGAAACCAGAGGCCTTTCTCTTAGGCATTGTTGGTCAGAGTGTGCAAAAGAAGGATCGAATCTTTTTTATGTATGCTACAACAGCAGCAAGGATACTCATCGCAAAAAGCTGGAAAACTCAAGAATTACCCACACTGGAAGAATGGCAGATGCAACTGATAGACTATATGGAACTGGCGGAGATGACTGGCAGAATCCGAGACCTGGGAGAAGAACGGGTGGAGGTAGACTGGAAGAAATTTAAGGACAATCTACAAAAATATTGTAAATTGTATGAATGTTAAAAAAGATGTAAGATTAGCAAAAACATGGCTTCAACAAACTAGTTATAAAGAATATAAATTTAAATTTAATTGGAAGACGAAAAGATAAATTTTGGATAAGTAACATTTTATGATTAAGTTTTAATAAGAGTATGTTAAATCCCAAAATTTGAGATATTAATATTGGAAAATTATATTATATGAATTAAACCAAGTTAATAATTTGCTGGTAAAATTTATGAGTTTAGAAAGCAGGAACAAGGGTTGTGAGGAAGTCCAAAGATGAATATGAAATGTGGATATTGGAAAAGATTGTGTTATTATCTATGTATTTTATTGTTAAACTAAAATTTAATAAATATTATATAAAAAAAAAAGATATTTTAAAATCTGTGAGCACAATGCTATTCATTTCTAACCTGAAAGTCCAACATTTGACAGATAAATTCCCCTTAAGCTAAAAAAAGGAAAGGAAATGCACAGAGAATGTAATAATTAGAATGAATTATCCATTATGCAAAGCATCCTTTGCATCGCTGTAAAAAAGCCTAACAGTTATGATGAGGGTGGGGGGAGTTGTTGCCCAGCAGTTGTCGATTTTCTAAATTCTCGGGTGGAGAGGAGGCACACGATGCAATAAAGAAAAACCTGCCCTTTCTGTGAACATCTAGCTGACATGTCACTTGCTTTCAAAAATGTAAGTGATTTAAAGAAAAGGCTAAGCAGAAACACACATCAAGTGCCACCATTTTACTACCTGCTTTAATCACACGGGGTTCCCCAAATGGTTTGGGCTGTTGGTTGTTACAGACGAGATTTTCTGTACTGCGATTAGGAATTCCGAACAAATGTGGCAAGCGAGAGAGAGAAGGAGATGGGGAGAGAAATGTAGCAATGGTTAAAGCATAGTTTAATGACTCCAATCTCAGTCACTTTTTCACACGTATTGTATGTGCAAGTCCATAGTACAGCATAATGTGTCATAATTTGGCCTCCAATTCTGACAGCAGTGCCTGACTTGGGCATTAAATCATTGCCCCAAGGAATTCACATTCTGGCAATTCCTGATGGGTAGGGCTGTCATCTCCTCCCACACATTACCTATCACTTTTGACATGATTGAATCAAAATTAGTCAGTACATTTAGATGTAAATTAGAGACATCCAAGAATAATAATGAGCACAAAAATATAGCTCTGTGAAATTGACACAGCAACAGCTTACTAAAGTCTTCCACAGTGCCCTGGAAATTATTAATACAGTGATAACAAAAGTATTATATCAAAAAAGCAAGGGGGAACTTTTTTTCTTTTTTTCTTTTTTTGGAGGGGCATATTTAACTAAGCCTCAAATCCCAAAGACGCTTTAGAATGTTAGCTTATCTTGCAATTATAATAACCAAATAGTAACCAAATTGTGTATGCAATGGACGTGGGAGTGGGGAGGGAAAGAGAGATAATGGTCAACTTAAAGAGTGCACAGGAGCTGCACATACTTCCTTGGCAGATGTTTCTTATTTACAGTATACTTTTACTATATAAATGCTTAAAGGCCCTTATTAAGAAAACCTTGGGTTGACGAAGGTAATAATTATTATTTTCACTTTGCAGACTAAGAATTGAGGCTAAAGCACAGCTCAGTGCATGGTGACCACAGAAAAATCAGCTTGTGATGGGTCTGGCCTGTAGCAAACTGGCATGCATACCCCAATGACATGTAGGGGACTCAGCATATATTGGCTTTTGACACCTGATTTCAACAGCTCAAACACTTCGGGTTTATATTCAGATGTCAGTCAAAAGCCTCTATCTCCCCTCTACCTAATGAAATCCAAAATGCTGCCCCTGCAGACTATGCAATTTTTATTCACTTGACTTATACTATAAATCATTGATAAGAGATATATCTTGTGTGGATGGTCAGACACGTTCTGTGGTTTTGTGAATATGTAACTTGTCTGCTTCCTTCATGTTCCGCATACTGATTGGTCCCATCAAATAAATATATTACTGATTTCATTGTTTCACCAAAGGCCAACACATGACAATATTGTGTTGCAGAAGACATTCAACCGCCAGCATGACAGTTTTCTATCAGGGAGCAGTTGTGCAAAAGTATCCTGTCCCGAAATCAAGGCAGCCATGAGTGATGGGGCCTTCCTCTCAGTATTCAAACCACTGTGATTCTCCACCTCCAGGTAATATGACTGCATTAATTACCTAGTGTGATTTGTAACAAAACATCTCTAAGTCAAAATACAGTTTTGACATTACTTGCCCACTTCTTTTTGCGTGGTTGGGCATCACCCCATAGGACTAGATAAGTTTTTAAAAGAAGATCAATGCATATTCTGTTGTTTGACCTGGAGATCCCTAGAAATTCTGCAACCTGAAAATCAGCAAGAACCAACCATCTCTAACAAAGGGGAAATCTAAATACAGTGGTACCTCAGGTTACATATGCTTCAGGTTACATACGCTTCAGGTTACAGACTCCGCTAACCTAGAAATAGTGCTTCAGGTTAAGAAGTTTGCTTCAGGATGAGAACAGAAATCGTGCTCCGGCGGCGTGGCGGCAGCAGGAGGCCCCATAAGCTAAAATGGTGCTTCAGGTTAAGAACAGTTTCAGGTTAAGTACGGACCTCCAGAACGAATTAAGTACTTAACCCGAGGTACCACTGTAACAGTAAAGCTTTCTTTTTATCTGCAAAAGCAAGCACAGTCCACAATTGAAATCGACATACTGTATAAGAGAGCGCTTGCTCTACTCTTCAGTGCTCTGAATACTCATCCAGCCCCAATGAAGAATCTGGGGTTCCAAATCTCACTGCTTTCTGTTGATTCATTAGCGTGCATTTTCTTCAGCAGTATACCATGTAGCCACCCTACCACCACACCCTATTTATCTGTGTAACAAACAAGACTAACAGACAGGCTATAAGGGATGGAGGCCGTGACAAATTTTCAGGCTCCTGGATGTCCTTCCTGCCTCATGTACAGGACATTGTCAGCAATTGGCCTCATGCAAGCTCATGTCTCTGATTAGTATAAGGTAAGTCACACATGGCACTTTGCACACAGTGCAGCCTCATGGACAAAGAGTGGAAGTATCTGCATCACAGAATTGTAGAGTTGCAAGGTATCCCAAAGGTCATTTACTCAAACCCCCTGCATAAGCTTTTTTGTGAATGCCCCACCATAGCCATGTGTGTTTCCACACTGTGGTCAGAGTCCCTTTGATCTTACTTATAGGACATTCAGATGTGAAAGCCCCAGGCAGCTCAGGTGTACAGATTTCTCTTGGCTGGATAGTGCACAGTGTACAGTTGCAACAACAAGCTTTCTTCCAGGCAGCTTTTAATGCCGTGGTTCCAGGGCTCAACCTAGAAATCGAAGGCTTTCCTTCAGCGAGTGGCTGCTAGTTGTACTTAGGGACCAAGCTGAACACAGTGAGACTTACTTATAAATAAGCACTCATATGATTGCACTAACAAAGTAAAAAGGAGGTGTTCCCCAAGTTCCACAGCAATGTATGAAAGAGAAAGAAAACTCAGCTTCCTGCCCTCTTCAGCAATCCAGGTATCTGGGCCATTTTTTTATTATTATTTTTAGATGCCTTCTTTGCACCTGTTCCTGGAAAAATCTTACTCTTCTTTTATCCTTCTTCAAAAACCTAGTGCTTCTACAACTGCTGGAGCCATACAGAACTGCATCTGTTCTGTGATCACACTCTGAAGCAGCGGCAAGCAAGGGAGGTTAATAGGAATGTGAAGGGATCAGCAGAACCATAGATACAGCAGCTGCAGGTCCAGAGCTTTTAAAGTAGCAAGTACAAATGCCCAGGCAACACTGTTTGCAGATGGAGGCCTCCTCTTGCTTGCTCCCTTGCCTGCCTTGCTCCTTATTAATACACTTCCATGAACCTGTTCCTCTCTCTTCCACTAATTCAGGTGTGGGGAATTTCAGTCAAGGGGTCAAGAGCCCTCTGAATGTCCCTCTGTCACACACCTCACTGTCCCTGCTGTGCCCAAGTATGTCCTTGAAAGACTCTGGCATTGCCTTAGACATTATCACCTGCTAACTTGCTGCAGCTTGTGCTGCTCTTAAAGGGACAGCTGTGGGCAGCATGTTAAAAAGCTGGCAACCCAATTTTTAGGAGCCACAATTCCCCTAAGGAAATCTGGCTTTGTTCCAGAGGACTGGCACCTCCTTGGAACAGCAAGGAATATAAGAAGTTCTGAAAGAAATGGAACACACAGGCATATAAGTGCCTTTTTAATTTGGTGGGATTATTTCTGTGTGTTAATTGTGGCACTCTGCAGCCTGAATAAACCAAGCCTCTACCCCTCACTTAAAGCAAGCATTCAAAAATGTCCTGAAACCTTGCCTGCATATCAGAGGCTTAGTGCTGAATATCTCCCTAAAGTGTTTGATTAGCCTTTTGCCAGAAGGGAAAGGAAATTAGCTGGAATCGTTTCTGTGTCAGCTGGCCGATATGAAAAACTCTGTGCCAAAAATAGTTAATTTGTCCATGTATTTACTCATAGTTTCATTCAACAAAGGCATTAAATGCTGGTCAAGTCAGTAACGTGAGCGTCAGAACTATTTCATTAGAGCTCATAAGTCAGAAAGTCAAAATAATTTCTGAAGCAATCTCACAACCATGCGAACAAAAGCCTTCCCCAAAAGTTTCTATGTCTGATAATATTTGCTTTGTAGCACCCTGCTTGTGGTTAACACTTAGCAGGAATGAAATATTCAACGCAGCAATAGAGAAATTAAAATAATAATTTATTTGTCAGACAAATAAATATGAGGCACAGTGGTATATGGTTACCAAGCTCTGGCCTGGCCTCCTGCCATTCTGGCCAGCACTTATATTTCCTTAATCCAGCCCCCTTGCTCCTCCTGTGGCTGCCTCTGTCCAATCAGCCTGGTTGAAATTCCTATTGGCTGTTTGCTAGAACCAATCACAAAAGATACACCCATTTCCTCTTGCCTTTTATGGAAATCAAAAAGCTATATATTCTTCTATCTATAAATGACAAATAAGTAGTAATATATCTTACATGTGTCTCAACAAGGAATCTTAATTACCAGCTCACCTCTTGCCCTCCTTGCCCTATTGCCTTCCAAAACAGATGATTAATCTTGAATTTTTATCTTAAACATATGTCAAGGATTTTGAGTTCACATCAACATTGAGAGATCTCCTTCATCTGAAGGTTTCTAAACAAAAGGCCTGACAACCATATATCAGGAGTGCTTGATGGCGTCTCCTGTCTGACAGGAGGTTGGGCTGGTGGCTGACTTAATTTCAGGATAGTTACAACTCTTACAACTATATGAAATAAGAATCTAGCATTTCTTAAATCCTTTGCATAATTATATTTAAGCTAATATATTTAATACATAAATAACCTTTTAAAAGGAAAAGAAATCTTAAAAGGATCTTAGTTTAAGAAAGAAACAGCTTTAGAAAAGACTTCCCAAAAATGTTCTGTTTCTGCCAGCCAGACCAGTTGCTTTTTCACTGCTCTTGACCTTCTTAACCTTAGGAAGAAGATATGGCTCATTTTACTATTTATCCACCCTTAATTTGTAGGGTCAGTGTAACCTTGGCTGTCAGCCTGTAATTCCCTTTTTACGACTTTGAGAATTGTTTTCTGCTATAAATCAGGGGGGGCCCTTTGTCTAGGAGAAAAACATTCTGCCAAGGTTCTTAGGCAGCTGGTCTTCTGCCTGGCATAAAACATTTATGAATTTGAACTCATTTTTAAAATACAAGCCCTGATTAAACATATAAGCTTTAATAAAAATGCAGGCTTATGATTAGATGCCTCAGCTTTTCTTTAGTTAATTACTGTAATGCTCCAAACCTTTTTAGTGCTGTTGTCAAAGGAGGTCCACCATCAACAGGGTGGGGCACCCACCCTCACACTGCAAATTGGGGAGGTGCCTATATCAAAGGACAGCAAATGGTCATTTGTTTTTGTTTTACCATCTTGGTGTGGGACACTATTTGGCTTTTTCTTTTTTGCCTCAGGCACCAAAATGTCATGCCCATCTCTCATTATTGAGTAGCCACAACCATCACTAGGGTTGCCAGCTGACAAAAGCAAGCTAGCTTGCTCCTCTGCCTTTAGTAGCAGCTTGATTTTCAGAAATAAACAGGTAAAGCTTTTCACCGCATGGGAAGTAAAATCCCTCCATGCTTATGTTTGTAGATCAAGCTGCTTGTTAAAGGCATAGGAACTGGTATGAAAAGGTTAGCAGTCCTGTCATTTTATTCAGCTCCAAGATTACTGGGAAGGTCTTTGCTTGCTACAGAACTAAACTTGCCAGGTCTTGAATCTAAGATGGCTCCAGTACTTTTAAGAGGTTTGGGGGGGAGGCGGTTATTGGGTTGTTGTTTTTCTTTTCATCATATATTTAGTGGTTATATATTTTGATTTTGTTCTGTGAACTGCCCTGAGACCTCTGGGTATAGGGCAGTATATTAATAATAATAATAATAATAATAATAATAATAATGATGATGATGATGATGATGATGTTGCAAGGAACAAGGAAGTAGTAATGGTAATTCTGTCAGGTGAAGCTTGTGGGAATATCCACATATGATAAAAACTCATGAGACAGAGCATGTAATTTTTAAAGGCACAGAAACATTATTGGAAGTTCTGATAGGCTGAAGATCTGAAAAACAGATGAACTTTAAAGCTAGCCTGAATGAAACCACAATTGCTAGCAAAAGGGTTTTATTTTTCAAAGTTGTCAGCGTTTTACTAAGTTACCAGTTCAGATGAATATGTCTAGTATAAATATGTCTAGAAGAATATGTCTAGTATGCCCTCAAAATACAGAAACAACATATATTAGTACAAGCAAGGAGAAACAGAATTATCACAGTCTCCTCTTTCTTCTCAGAGTTCCTTAACCAATTAACAGGCAAACTGGGACATGCCAGTTTCCTTTTCTATTTTATTCTATTTCATTTCTGAGCACCTAAGCCTGAAGAAAAATCTTGCACAGTTTGAAAGCTTGAATACTATTGATGAGGTAGATGATCTGATAAGAGTCACAAAGGTCTTTAAATTCACAATAGGGCAGTGATCTTCATACTTCCTGCACATACCTGATAGATTTCCAGACTTGACTGTATTCCTGTGCCTATAACAAGAAGTTAATAATGCTGTCATTTTCTGTTTTTCTCAGTTTCTCATTTTCAAGTCTTAAGTTTGTCACATTTCCATATTAGTTTGTGATTATTATTATTATTATTATTACTGAAGTCACAATGAAAATTTATTGGCATTATAATGCACATTTCTCTAAATATACACATTTTTGTATGCAATTTTGCCTAATATGTACATTTTTTTCAAACAAATTCTCTAATAAAATGCATGATTCTTCACACACACACACACACACACACACACACACACATATATATATATATATATATATATATATATATATATATAAAATTTGTATACTACTCTATTCCCGTAAATCTCAGGGCGGTTCACAACATAAAATTACAATATAAAAAACACAGAATACATAATAAAAACAAAACCAACCCAATACCCCCCCCCCGTTTTGCACACTTTCCTCTTCCATATATATCCTTGTACACTTTTTGGGTTGGAGGAGTACATTGCAGAATTTGGAGAAGTTGGAAAGATAGCTGTGCTTTGGTTTGTGTATTGTTTTGGGAAGTATAAATTAGGTTAAATAGATAATGAAATGTGAACTTAAGCAATTTTTTCTCCCCCATTCCTAGTTATTTCTACTATTTCTTCTTTATCCCTGATGATCTTCTTCTTCTTCTTCTTCATTATCATCCCAAAAAGATATTGTCCCATACTTCAAGACCACTAAATATGAAATTGCATTGGAATATATAGTTGTAATGTGGTCCTCTGTGCAATTATCCACCACCACAATTATCTGAAATCAGGCAGGCAGTGACTCAATAGAGGGCGTTCCCATTTTGGGAACCTCCTTTTCTGGAACGTTCATCTGGTGCTAACTTTGATATTATTCCAATACCAGCCAGACATAATTTTTTGGTTTGCAAGAATTCCAGCATGTGAGCTGTTCCTGACTGTTATTTTTTATGTTGGATTTTATCACCCTACCATTTGTGTTTTGAATTCTTCTTGTTTTATTTACTGTTGGGTTGTTCTGATGCACTCCACTGAAGGGTAGCGTAGACATTTTCCAGGAAAATAAACAAAGGGACATACCATCATACGGTATCTTTCCTTTGTCTACCTCAGTTGAGAGACTGGGAAATGGCAACTATTTTGAACAATCTGTAAATCTAACAACAACAACAAAGCCAACCCTGTAACTTGTTCTGGTTCTCTGTGATTAGCCACAACCACCTTGATCTATTCACTATTTCTGTGCATTTTGTGTTTTCTTAATGAATCGGCTGAGGAAATGTACAAATGACAGCACTCTAAGTACAACTGGGACCTCAGCCATTAATTAGAACTCATTTGTTTCTCATTCTGAGCAGTACTTGACTTGCACAATTAGGCCTGTTCAAAATCATGACCATACAAGCAAATGTGATTGGGACAATAAACATGCTTAATAATAAGCACATGTACTAAAAGAGCAGGACTGATTCACATTATGGCTGAGTCCAAGAAGTAACACCACTTTGCTGTGTGGCATAGGTTTTTCTGTGTGCATCACAACAGGGCTGGCCCTGCCATGTGGTAGAATGAAGAAGCTGCCTCAGGCGGCGGATTTGGAGTTATTAAATATATTTTCAGTGTGCTAATATGATGGAGGAACATCATATTAGCACTCCGGGTATGTCTAATATTTGACTTTAGCAGCATGATTGTCATGGCAACATATGGATTTGTGTTCATCGTCTGTTTTAGGGAGGACCAAGGTCTCTCCATGGAGATATGTGTGCATCATCTGAATGCTCATTTTGTGTCGTGCTCCAACCACAGTAGTTAGACTGGGGAAAGAAATAAGTAATGGAATTGAAATGAAATTAGCCCAGTAAATCCTCTGAGGAACCAGAGCCTTGATGAAGCCATTCAGGGATATGGTTCTAATCAGAGATCACCCCAAGTGAAACATGTAAACTTAGCTAATGCAAGATACTTCAGTGCACATAATGGATCTTCCTCCTCTCCCTCTCCTGTCCCATTCAGCCCCCTGCACATCCTCAAAATCAGATCCAGAACAGATTTTTTTTTGGGGGGGGGAGGAAATGGAACCCCCATTGCACCAGTGAAACATTGCAGCATTGGATACAACTCTCATTATTTGCTTAATTTGTTTTGTAAAAAATAACATACTAAGAAATGAGATTTTATCTTGCAAGCTTCAGCCATGTTCCATTGCAATAACCCTTCAGAAATCTCATTCATCAGTGCAAATTCCTCCTAATCTACATATTTTTATATGCAGGTTTTCCCTAATATGGTGTATTTTTAGATGTGCTCTTTACTAATCTATGCATTTTATGCACAATTTACTTAGTAACAGGACTTTAAAATTTGGTGAAAATTTTGAGGGACAGCTACATTTCGGTTCCCATATTGTTCAGTAAACTGTATATTAGATAGGTTTGTCTTCAGATGTGAACTCAGTTTCATTGCTCCCCCCCCCCCATTCCTAGTTATGGGATATGTTAAAAAGCTTTTATTTTGTTGTTCATCTTGGATTTGCTTGATGAAGGACAGGATAGAAATAACATGGACTAGATGACCCTTGGGGTCCCTTCCAAGTCTACAGCTCTATGATTCTATGAAATAGGATTGGCCCAAAGGTTGCCCACCATCTTTTTCACTGACAGAGGCTCTGCACCTTCAACAGTTCTGTGGCAAGTGCAACTGGTGAGGCTTTTTCCCAACATGGAAGTTCTGCTGTGCTGCAGAAAACAGCATCTGTTTAACTTCTACCTGCTCGTCTGCTACTGAAGTGTGCAGAGTGTCTCTGTTAGAAGAAGAAAAAAGTGATAACTGCAACATGCTAAAAATGAATTAAGCAACTCACCTATTTTTTTAGGTGTTTGGGTATCTGAAGTGGCAGACTGATGTGTGATGGGGCACATTCAGAACCTCCTTTCATTGCTGAAGGATGTTTTCTGGTGCTTAAGCTATATTTTACAAAGGAGGTTAAGGGAAAATATGCAGCAACTTTTATTAATATGACTGCTGGTACCTTGTATCAATGACTGTTCTAACTAGGACAAGGTGAATATCTGCCTCCAGCTCTAGAGGCAGGGAAGGCAGAATGTATGTTTATTATCACCCTGGTGAACAGAAGTTCATAATCTAAATATCCATACATTGTTATAACTAGGGCATTCATCTGTGCAGAGACAGGCAGACATTATATCTTTCAAGGCAAATTGATTTGTTTTGACATAATGAACGAGGGCCAAATGAAAGAAAACGTCATTGGAGTTTCAAATCTTTACCTTATGCAGTTGCGCCATATGATTCCACCCCCCCCCTTGTATAGCTCCACTTCAGTAGCTTAAGAGAGGTTCTCCCCCCCCCCCCCTTACATTCTGGACTATTTGCATGTAATTGCCTTCCCTGTAGCTGAAATACAAATTTTAGCATTAGAGTGAACTGCAAAGAGCTTACTTGCCGAGGGGATTTACATACCAGCTATTTACTCCAGGCGTTTTCACAGTATTAGCATCTCAGGTTAAGCACATCAGTTTTGTAATCACTTCACAAAGTGGAAAAGGTGACACTGGGAACTTAAATGAAACGAGGAGGCAAAAAAAAGAGAGAGAGCTATTAAAATTATTGCACTACCTACCTATGTATGAACAGAGCTTTAAAAAGCATGGTCTATAAAGCGGGGCGCTCTATAGTCCCGCATCTGGCTCAGAATTATTTTCTAACCAGCAGCCACTCTCCAGGATTTTAAGCAGGGGTCTTCCCTACTACTACTTAGCGATGCTGAGGATTGAACCTGGGACCTTTTGGATGCAGAGCAGTGGCCCTACCAATGAGCTGCAGTCCTTCCCCAGGGATCTGTGCCAGAAAGTAAGGAAGAAAAATGTAACCCTGTCCATTCTCCCTCTCTCCCGGTTGTACAGGCACATTAAATAATATCTGAACCCTCTCACTGTTTGATGTGTTTATGAAAGGATATCACAGCATAGTTCTTGTGGCTTAGGTCCTAAGTTTTCACTGAAGGGAGCATCCTGTGAGTGGAGTTTTGCTTATAGGACACTAGTGGATCCCGCCTTCCCCTTCCCCACCCCTCTTTGTCCCTGGAAAGTCTGCTCCAGACAGCTGGCGAACCCTCTGAAACTGCTTGAGAGTGCAAGGGCCAGCAGCAGCCTGCCTCTAGATTATGCCATGCTATTAGACAGAGTGAGGCCACTTAAGCATCACCCAGGGGTGCCCTGCCAGCCCTGCCATCAATGGAAAAGCACCATTTGGTGGCAAGATTGTGTTCATTTCACCTCAAATCATGCAAAAGCTTGTGGAGTGCACAATATGTCACATGATTTGGGGTGAGAGATCACCCGCATGGCAGCGGCAGGAGCAGGGAGGTGGTGGTGGCAGTGGTGGCAGTTGCAGGGCAAATTGGCACTGCCCGTTTCCCCTCAAGTGGCAAAATGGGACACATCGCCCTTGCCTGCCCCCATACTCCAGTAGGAGCTTCTGCTGGATCCCAGCCTCCTCCAGACAAAAGGAGCCCATTGTATGCAATGCTTTTCTTTCCCCCTCTTTGGGGCATTGTAGGTTGCCTTCTTTGAAAACAGGAAGTTGAGCAGAGTGGACTTGTACTCAGTGGCAGCTGGCCCATGAGGCAAGTGCAAAATTGCCCCACTACTCTCAGCCTGCCCTCTTACTTACAACCAGTCCAGGCGTTGGCACTGCTAACTCATCCTTCGTCTCACTTTCGCCTTTGTAGAACTCAGGAAGGAGGAGGAGACAGACAAAACTTAGAACAGAGGTCTCCAAACTAAGGCCCACGGGCCGGATAAGGCCCAAGGGACTCGTTTATCCAGCCCACGGTGACCCCCACTGCCCGCTCTTACCGGCGCTGCACTGTGTGGCTGCTGACGTCCGAGTCGGAGGAGCACCAGAAATAGCTTGTGCGCATGTGCAAGCATTATTTCCAGTGCACATCTGGGTCGGAGGAGGCTCGTGCACATGCACACAAGCTGTTTCCGGTGCTCCTCCGACCCAGAAGTGCGCCGAAAATAGCATGTGCACACGCGTATGGGCACGCGCTCCCCTGCCCCCCGGCCCACCGCGCGATCGGTGCTGGAGACACCGGCCCGAGGCGCGGTAAATTTGCTGACCCCAGACTTAGAATATCCTGAGGGAGATAAGCACGTCTGCCAGTCCTCACCCCCCCCCCCACTCTATTGCCCCTATACATACAAGCCATTCCCACTCCAACCTCTGTAAAATCATAATTATCAAACAAACCTAGTAATCACCTATCAGCCTAAAAAAAATGCTGGAGGCTATTAAGATCAATGCAAAGTAAAAACAGCAGCAGCAAAATAAGACCACACAACTCTAGCAGAGAAAACTCTCTGCAGCCTTTGTCCTTTGTATGTTGACTCAGAAGTAACTCTGTGTGAGACTTGCTCTCAAAGTGTGCATAGACTGTGCTTTTCGTTCTCTTCTTTCACCCTTCAATTCATACTTCTTCCTCCTTAGTGTCCAATAGAAGCTTTTCTTCTAGTAGGGAGGTTAAAGCATGCAATTCTAAGCATGTATATTGTATTCAGTGGGGCTTAGGGGTTTGGCCTAACTGCCATTGTAGGAGTTGCACAAAATCTTACCCTAAGCAGCAAACAATTGCATGTCTGGATCCCTCTTATTGGATGTGGACATATGTTGCTCATTTCCTAAAGCCATTAAGCCCTTTACTCTGCAATTAATTTTCCCCATTAAAAATCGCTGCAAATTCTTTGGCTTAAAAGAGCAGCAGCGTTGAGTCACCAAGCTGGGTTTGCAGGTGGCAAGCACTTAAGCTTGTGGGAGTTATAAAATGAAAAATGGTTTCGAAAATGTCGTTTTCGGAACAGCAGTGTTCCTCGTAATGTTTTGGCTCATCACAATGCAAACAGTTGACATGCACAACAATCTAATGCAGCCCAGCACGGTGGGTTATTTGGCTAGTGTCGTTCCGCGGAGGTCTGCCACTGTGTTAACACCCAGATGTGATACAGTTGGGGGGAAATGTCATTGCACATCCAGTCTTCAGGCTCTTTCCACAGGAAACATAATGAAGCTCAAACATGGGAGCTTTTACATTACATCGAACTATGTAGGAGGCAATTACCCAGAGGTTGTATGGTCAATACTTACCACTTATTACACAGAAGTGCCTATAAATACATCAACACAAGCTATAACAATGATTGACAGAATGAGGATATAGTGTAGATCCTCAGCAGATTGTCTCTCTATGTTAAATTATTGTAAACTCCCTCTTCTAATAGTTTGCTTGTATTTCTGTACGTACAGAGAGAGAAAATTAAATATTTCAGTCCTACCTTATCGTTATATAATTCAGAGTAAGGACTATATTTGTATTTTGCTTCTTCTCCAAAACGACTCTTCCAGTAATTAACCATTTAGACCACTATAACTTTGCTGTATTGTCATCTTAATTTGAGCCAAATTTGTAAAGTTTCTTAGATTTGGTTATTTCCCACACATTTATTTATATAGGTGAGAAAGTTTATAGACTGTCAAAGCGGTGGGCAACTGTACATATGCATATGCACAGGCACACACCACAACCAGCCAATCATTTGTAGATCCCCCAAAATTTGTAATTTCTATTTTACTTGTTATTAATTGATTCGCTACCAGTTCTCTGTCTATTAACCAAATAAATCAAGCAGAACTGACATTTGATCTAACGAAAGGCCATGTCCTTTAACATTTGTATTACTTTTGCAATTTGTATTCAGTATTTATGAACCCAGTGCATTTTTCCTAATGATGAATAAACTCTTAGTGCATTTTGTGTCCTCTTTAGAGTGATAGCTCAGCAGTTCCCTGCAGTTTGGGTAACAAGATGGTAAATGCATTGCCTGAGATCCCCGATTAGTCATATGCAGAGTAGATTCACTGAATGCAGTGGACTTGCCCATGGCTTCTAATGGGTCTACTCTAAGTAGGACTAATGTTGGCTTTCAACCCATAGTAATGCAAGCTATTTTTATGAGACAAATCTGGGATGAGTTTCCATTGTCTTTTCACCACTGTTTCCTCCTTGACGGTCCAATGCACAAACTGTTAAATTATATGCAGTTTCCATAGAAGAGAAGCTGTGTTAATCTGTTGCAATGGTAACAACAAAGGCACAATTTTTCCCCCATTGTGGCAGGGCTTTTCACAAGCAAAATGGTAAGTAGGCTGAGAATCAGGACACTGACAAATAGACAATGTCTATACTGCCTGACTGCAATTTTTCCATAATGCACATTTTCCAGAATCCCTTGGAGACTATATGTGCTGACTATCCAACGTTCAAACTGCCTTACTCGTGGTTTCATGTTCTGCACATTCTCCTTCCCTCTGTGTTAATGTGCAGAACTACTGGTGTCTATGCACATTCTCTGCTGAATTCTCACATTCTCCAATAAATTAGTATCTATAGGGAGGAAACAAATAGTGTTCTTGTGTGAGACTTAATAATAAAGGAACTTACACCATTACAAAAATTTGAAACTAAATGATATGTGGTGCCCTAGATTGTTTTAACTGCAGCTGTTTTAATATTGCAGTGGTTCCTTTACATTGTGGTTTCATGGATATTGTAGTTTGATGTAAGCCGTCTCAGGAAGATTTTGTCTTGAAATGCAGCGTATAATATTTTGTTTAATATAATAAAAAATTAATGAAATCTGTTACATACAATAAATCAAAACACCATCCTGCAAGCTAAGGTTTTGGAAAGCATGAATTGACATAAATTCTTCCGTAGTTTCTTTTTTTCAGCATCTATGCATATAAAACTAACGGCGGCCCAATATGTGTCAGGCTCTTCAGGCCTCTCTGCCTGGACTCTGAACACCGGACTACTTTCCCAAAAGCTGTTTCTAGATACCTCAGATTCTTAATATGTTTCCCACAAAATGCAGGCTGTTTTGCCTCTCTGGCATTTCTCGGGTAAGCCCTATCATTAAATGTTAAATATGTATTCACAGTTCATTTTAAAAATGAGAAAGCAAAACATTTATGCACAGACCAGATTTAGCAGAATTCAGTTCGGATGAATCATTGGTGGACAGCCTCCTAGAGGACTACAGGAATATAAGCCCTACCCGGTATGTCTGGGAAAGAGCTCTTTTTTATGGTGATGCAAGAATACAAATCCAGAGAGCAGATTGTAATTACTACACTGCCACCTGGTGGTGAAGTGCATGAGGAGGCAGTTAAAGGACGAGGACTTCCTGACCAGAGAGTCAATCTTACTATAGGTGTCTCATTTCTAGTTAAAGGCAGAGTTGTCTACTCACCTGACTGGCGGTGGCACTCCAGAAAAGGTTTTTCGCTAGGTGTTCTGACTGAACTTTTTTAACAAATGGAATCACCAGGGTTTGAACCGGGCACTTTATGCTACCGTTGAGCTATGCTAATGTTGTTGTAAGACATCAGTTGAATGATAAACGGATTGATACATAACCAACAGTCCCTATCTAATAGGGTACCAAGGTATAGTATGAAGACAAATCAGACTACCGTTTTACCTGTGCTGGATTTAACGTGATGAGGGTGGTTTCTCTGTATAGTGTGCTGGGCTGAGAGGGCACATAATAATAATAATAATAATAATAATAATAATAATAATAATAATAATGCCTATATTTATGCAGGTACCTAGTGAAAATATTTAAAAGCAACTGTATCAAAATGAATTATTGTGAAAATGAGAAATACTGGAAGGAGGGTGCAACTTTTGTCTTCACTCAGGGCGCCATATTAGCAAAGCAATATTACCAAATCACCCTGGGATTTCTTGGTGAAGAAGGGCGATATATAAATTTAATAAAATAAAGAAGTAAAAAGCCTTTCCCTGGCTTGCTGAAGCTAAATAGGTATCTGGGTCTGTTCAGTGCCTGGTTGAGGGCCTACTGGGGAACCACCCTTTGGATTCCATGACAGAAGAAAGGGAGAAAATTAATGTGAGAAAATAAATAGAAATAAACCATACCTTTCCGGTTGTACCTACGTGGGCACTGCTCCGCCTTTTTTTTCTTCTTGTTTTGGCTTGTTTTACGACTAGGCTATTCAGCAATATATATCTTAATTCATCTGCTTACCTATCTACCTGTCTATCTGGATTCGTACACAGCTTAATCACCACAACTTTTAAGCAGTTTACATTTTAAAAATAATAATAATACAGTGGTACCTGGGTTAAGAACTTAATTTGTTCTGGAGGTCCGTTCTTAACCTGAAACTGTACTTAACCTGTGGTACCACTTTAGCTAATGGGGCCTCCCGCTGCTGCATAGCTGTCAACTTTTCCTTTTTCTTGCGAGGAATCCTATTCGGGATAAGGGAATTTCCCTTTGAAAAAAGGAAACGTTGACAGCTATGGTACCACTGTAATGCTGATAAGATCAGACCTTAAAAACAAGATGATTTTTTAATTCCTCTTTTAATTAGCCAATGGACCTGAGAAGGAAAAATGTCCATAAAATGTAGCAATAAAGGTTTTCTGCTCTCTTTCTCACACATTATGCTGTTTCGATGCTTCACACACACACACACACACACACACACACACACACCCGCTGCCCTGGGCACATGCCTTTCTCACACCACTCCTTGATTTGAGTCTGGGAGGACCACAGGTTTTAATACCTACTAGAGCTCTCTGCCAAGAAGCTTGTGTAAAATGCTGCATTAGGAGCACAGTTTCCTACGTACTTTGGAACTTTCTCAGCCCATAAGCACTTAGCATGTAGCCCTGATACCTCTTCACATGGAGGATATAACTATGATTATGCTCTTTGCTGCTGCTGCTGTTGTTAAATTTATTACCCACCTTCGCCAGGAGGTAACAGGGAAGATTGCAACAATCTTAAATTCAACATGAAAAATAATCAAATCACAGCAATAGGGTGGATCCCAAAGGCACATCTCAGGTGTCCAATGAAGTGCATCTCCAACAGATTTCAAGAGCTGTATTATGAAGGTGCCAGACACGCCTCTGCGGAGAGGGGATTCCACAACTTGGGGGCTGCCACAGAGATTTCCCTCTCCCGGACCCCCCAACATTCCTAGCTTCTGAGGGCAGTGGAGCTACCAAGAGGGTCTGCCCTGCTGATCTTAAAACCTGACAGGGTCTGTTGGGAAGGAGGCAGTCTTTCAGAGATTTGGGGCCTAAGTTATACAAGCATTCCCAGTTAGACAAGCCTTTTGATATGAAGCTATGCCAGGAATCCTATTCTTTTTATTGATCAGTGAGGAGTTCGGAAAGCTGTTCCAGTCCTTGCTTATTTGAGGGTTAAATGTTTTTGTTGTTGTTATTCACAGAGCCTTCGTGGTTTGATTCTGTATATGGTTGTTGCCTAAGTTCCTAAGTTACATTTTGTACCATAGGAGATTTGTTTTCTGTTTTTCCTTACGTTTTGAGGAAATATAATTTGATCCCTGTACATATTTTTAAATTTTGTTTTCTCTGCAGAATTATTGGTACGTTCATTTGCATGTTTTGGGCTGCAAGCCTATATTTACACACCCTTACTCAGGTGTAAGTATCATTCACTTCATACCACGGTAATCATTCCTATACATGTGCCATTGAAGTATTGCTCAGTGTTCATTGTGTGCGTTTATTTCAGGGGGGGAAATACTTAATTGTTAAGACCTTCTTCTTCTTCTTCTTCTTCTTCTTCTTCTTCTTCTTCTTCTTCTTCTTCTTCTTCTTCCAAAGGTAGCCTCTATCTGCTCTTCTATTTGCTAATCGAGAGCTATTTGCCTGAAACATGTTGGGATTTATGCAGCTCGTTTAAATAAATTAAGGCCGAACTAGATGTGATGCTAAACACATGTCAGCATTGAACAACCCTGATTTTTGTTCTTTAAGCAACAGCTGTTGGGGCAGGGCGAAATAGAGAGATTGGGGCTCTGGGACACAGGGAGCAGGATTTAACTCTTTCCCCTGTCATGGTTCTGATAAAAAAAATCACTTCCCAAGCTGCCTCAGGACTGGAAATGTCTGCTTTCTTCCCTAGACTAATAACACCATCAATAATGAGTGATGGTGGTGGTAGAAGCAGTCTGCTCCTTTTCTTTTAGCTTGAAATGCCAGGAACTCTATGATTCTATCACTTAAACCTGAGATGTGCTCTGCAGCTGAGCTATGGCCTGTCCCCCCAAATCTGTTTTTTTTTTTTTTAAAATAATATTTTATTGAGATTTTTAAATACCAATGCAAAATTAGTAAACAATGTAACATATTTCATAACATAGTTTCATAACTTCTTTGGACTCCCTCACGTCTCCCACTCCCACTTACATCATTATAAATTTTTGCCAGCAATTTATCAACTTGTTTGTGTTCTTATGTCCCGCTCGTTTAAATATAATTAATAATTCTCCAAAAAAAATTATATTTTCCTCAATCTCACTTATCATCCTAATTCCAACTATTTTAGTGGTGCTCAATTGTTTGTGATCTAGCATCCTTATTAACATTCAACCAAATTACAATATTTTTGTAGGTAAATCTTGAATTTCTTCCAATCTTCTTCAACCCTCTCCTCTCCCAGGTCTCGGATTCTGCCGGTCATCTCAGCCACTTCCATATAGTCTATCAGTTGCATCTGCCATTCTTCCAGTGTGGGTAGATCTTGGGTTTTCCAGTATTTAGCGATGAGTATCCTTGCTGCCGTTGTTGCATACAAGAAAAAAGTTCTGTCCTTCTTTATCACCCTCTGGCCGACAATACCCAGAAGAAAGGCCTCTGGTTTCTTAAGGAAGGTATACTTAAATACCTTTTTTAACTCATTATATATCATTTCCCAGAAAGCCTTCACTTTAGGGCATGTCCACCAGAGGTGAAAGAATGTTCCTTCATTTTCTTTACATTTCCAACATTTATTATCAGACAGGTGGTATATTTTGGCAAGTTTAACTGGGGTCATGTACCATCTATATATCATTTTCATTACATTTTCCTTCAAAGCGTTACAAGCAGTGAAGTTCAACCCAGTGGTCCACAACCTTTCCCAGTCATCAAACATGATATTATACCCAATATCCTGTGCCCACTTTATCATAGCCGATTTAACCGTTTCGTCTTGTGTGTTCCATTTTAACAGCAAGTTATACATTCTTGAAAGTACCTTAGTCTTAGGTTCTAACAGTTCTGTTTCCAATTTCGATTTCTCCACCTGGAACCCTAACTTTTTGTCATTTTTAAAAACTTCTTTAATCTGAGCGTAGTGTAACCAGTCTCGCACTTTATCCTTTAATTTCTCCAAACTCTGCAATTTCCAATTGTCTCCATCTTTTTCTAGTATTTCCCAATATTTTGGCCATTTGGCCTCCATATTGGGTCTTTTTCGGGCCTTAGCTTCCAGAGGTGAAAGCCACCTTGGAGTTTTGTTTTCCAATAAGTCTTTATATTTTGTCCAGACATTAAACACTGCTTTTCTGACAATATGGTTCTTAAAGGCCTTATTGATCTTAACCTTGTCATACCATAAGTATGCATGCCAACCAAAAGCGTTATAAAGTCCTTCTTTACTCACGGGTTGTTGCTTTTCCGAATCAGAAGTTTTCAGGAAGAGAGGTCAGCGCTCACCGGCAGCAGCAGCGCGGCTTCACTCCGCGGATCGCGAAACGACTCACAGCGCCTCTACCCCCTCCACGTTCCGGAGCCCCTTACGGGGTTCCTTCAGCGCTTTGGGGGTCGCTTCTGGCGCCCACCGAGTCTCAAGACCACAGGCTCTTGCTCCCTGTGGGTTTCCAAAGTGGATGCTTCTCAGTATCACCTGCTGGTTGATGATCCAAACATTTAAAGGAACCAACCCACTAGATGCATTGACTTCTGTCAGGGTGGGTGTCAGGAGCAGCTCAGCAATAACTCTCATGGTGCCAGTGAAGTTAACTATCTTTATTCAAAGAAACAAAACAGCTCAGGAGGCCAGGCCTAATGAGTGTGGCAACTCTTCCCAGTAGGTCTAGCCTCAATGAGGTATTTGCAAGAACTGAAGGTCCCCACCTTCCCACAGTACCCTAAGTCTCCTCCTACCCCAGGTCCTTTCCCAAGCAATCCGAGACTCCGACGCTTTGCCTGTCTTTGCTCTGCCCTCTTCATACTGCTTCTGATTCTGGTAGACCAGGGGGAGAGGAGATAGTCTCAACAGGCAGGGGGAGACCCCCTGGCTTCTTCACCAGCCTGCCTCATCTCTGCCTCTTGGTCTCCCTGCTGTCCAGCCTCTGCTTCTATGTCTGCTACTGGACTTCTCTCTGCCACAGACTCCACCTGCTCCTTAAATCCTGTTACCTCTTCACCTTCTGACAACTCCTCCTCCCAGGCTGCTTGCTCTTCTCCCTCTGACCACTCATCATCATCCCACCACCCACCCTCTGGCTCTGAGCCTTCTTCCCTTGCGGGTTCCCCAGTTGGTGCCTCCCACCAGTCCCACCAGTCTCTGCATCCAACCAGTCCATGAAAACTTCCATAGATATGACACCACAAGTGATTGGTTTTCGTTTTTGAAGATGAAAACCATAAGGCAGGCCTTGATTAGGCTCAAGCAAAACAATTCTTCTCTCATGAAACGCTCACTGAAAGAGCTCTTTGTATCTGATGGAATACTGAAACAGGGCAGAGAGAATCGCAAAAGACAGTGACCTTTCTCCTATGTTAATATTTAATCAGGCACTTGACCTCCAGGATTACAAATTAACAGTAATTGGGCCCCAAAAGATTTTCTCTTCCTTACAGAATTTTTTTTTTATTATCCCTATTTGAACATGCTACTAAATTAGTTCTACTATTTTTAATAGAAGAGAATTTGTTTCTAAAAAAAATACAGGTAAGACACAATGTTAAGCTACTCACCCTGCCTTTCATTTTTTTTAAAAAAAAATAGATATCCAGATGTACCTAGAATTGCCACCTGGCCAGATTTAAATTGGGTTGAGCATAAGTAGAGATGGGGTGAAATTCATTTGAATAAAAACCTACCTAATTTGCATGTCCCACAACAATACACAAACCAAAATGCAGCTGTCCTTCAGAATTCCCACTTCTCCAAATGTTGTACTCTGCGCTTCTCCAACCCAGAACTGTGTACAAAATTGCATATATTAGGGGAAAGTCTGCATGAAGATGCATATGTTAGAGAAAACAACATACAAAAATGCATTCTGTTTGGGGAAATGCTTGCAAAAATGTGTTGGGCAAAATTGCATCCAAAAAAAGTGTATATTAGGATAAATTTTCACTTAAAACTGAACTTTCACGAGAGTTTTAAAACCACCTCTCGGATTGACACCTGGCACCATAGCCACTGGGGCATAAAGTAGGACACCAGTTGGCTTTTTGCAGCCATGGTATCTTGCTATACCACATCTGGGTTCAGAAGCAATATTTCTAAATAATAATATTATAAATACACAAAATCATTTTTAAAAATCATGGTTGGACTGTGTCCATATTTTTCCTGAAAGCACAACTGAGTGGTCAACAAACTGTGGCTGGTGTCAATAAAAGTGCCATAGAAATGGCCTGAGGCCTTTGCAAGCTTGTGTGTAACTGCACACCCACACCCCAAAATGGCTGAATTATCATGCAACATAATTCATACTGATGGCTAGGGTGTTACATGCATTCATAACTAATATGAATAATTCATACATTTCCGTCTCTGCCCATATGAAGCAGAATGTTTATTGTGGATAGACTTAAATTTCCAGGATAATGTGCAATCTTACGCACTTATTTTTATTACAAACCTCCACAGCGGTTATGAATGTCAGCAGCAGTCCTTGCCTGTCTAGATGCATTTTATGGCATGATCACCCAACTTCTGAGGGTCCCAATCCATTTCCAGTTCTCTTTAAGATTGCAGCTCACCATCTCCTGGATCAGCTCACATGTTGAAGTTTTCTAGGAGGCAATGAGAGAAATCGACAAATTGGGCAGCTCCTTGGGACAGGGATCTTCCTTGTGTCATGTACACTGATGTCGAATGAATAAAAGGAGCATCGCACCAAAAATCGGCTGCTTGTGGTGACTTAGTTCCACTACTACTGCAAAATGACCCTTTGAATAACAGGTTCTTATTCTCGGCCTAGTCTTATACAAGTGATATAAATCAGCCAGGCTGTCCATGATAGCAGGGGAAAGGGACTTGTTCAATCCACACAGCAGGGAATTCAATTAACATGTGGTGTTATTACTCATTGCAGGACCATGAGGAATCCCAAAAGGCTCTGTCAGCTTGCTTTACTTCTTTAAGTCTTATTTAACCATATACTCTCCTCCAGAAGGCTGAAGCCTCAGAATGGTACACTCTGGAAGCAAGTCAGGCAAGGCCATTAAAAAAAAAAAAACCTAATAGTTGTATGGCCAAATGGACACCCAGTGTCACATAGTGGGCACCTAGTAGATACAGTTGGGACATATACGGTAACTTTCATATAGTGAAATGGAGAAAAAAAATGTCAAGACATTGTGAATATGAAATCAATTGGACTGGATACTTTTCAACTAAGAGTAGACCCACTGACATTACTTGACCTAACTTAGCCATGCTTATTTCAAGGAGTCTTTTCTAAGTAACTTAGTTGAATCACACCCATATGTTTAAGCACTATTTTTATATTTATTATATACTATATATATATTTATATTTAAAAAATGAAGTCACAAGCCTAATTTCAAACTCTCTTGTTAGTTATATACTAAGTATATCAGCATATACTAAGTATATTATATAGATATAAAAACTCCAAGAAAAACATTTTAGTATTAGTATTAGGACCTTGCAGTGGATTCAGGTGAATCTTGAACTGAAGTGGGATCGTTTGGAAAGATTCCAGACTTGTTGAAGGCAAGGTGGGATCTGTCTAATACACCCCAGACTGAAGCAAAGACTTCTGAAGTGCCTCATGGCTGCATTGTAGGTACACACTAGACACCCATTTAACCCATGTCTTATAAAATGGCCTGTGTCATGCAAGTAGGGTGGTATGATATTGCTTTATACTAGGTTAAGGGCCTAGTCTCCTTTTCAAAACCTGTCACTGCTATAGCAGTAGCTTTATCTATCCTGTCCTAAATCAATTTATCTGCAATAAAAAGGTTCATACCCGGAAAAGGCAGGGTCCCAAACCACATGGGCATTGCCAACACACACCTCCTCAGTAAAGTGTCGATGAAAACAATGTGAGGAGGGGGTGCCACAGTTCGTTGGTGAATCAACTGCTTTGCACGCAGAAGGCTCAGAGTTCAGTGCCTGGCATGTCCTGTTAAAAGGATTGGATAGGTGATGGGAAAGACTAAGCACCTGGAGAGTCCTTGCCAATCAAAAAGGATGACCACCTACATACGTTGAAAAAATGCACAAGGGGGATTGTGGGGCCTTGTTGACTCACCCCATCCACTACGCCACATTGCCACCCAAGCATTCAACTGGCTTGTGAAGGAACTCTGTGTGTGTGCTGATATACCCGTGTAGACCATCTTTACATGAAGGGGGATTCTGATTCTGATTCCTCCGTTCCTTGAAGAGGACACAAATACAGTGGTTCCTTGGTTTAAGAACAGCCCTGTTTAAGAACGATTCGGTTTACGTGGAAACACGGCATAGCTTCCTTCTGGATCGTGTATTTTGAGTCTGATGAAACATCAAAGGTTGAGTTAATGGAGGGGGTCTAGTTTGCAAAGTGTGTAAAGCCTTGCCAACCACTGTCAGCACTGATTGTATTGAATGGGTTTCCATTGATCATAGGTTTTAAAGAGGGCGATCTAACTGATGGTGCTCAAAGGCCAAAATTAGATGTGAGGATGGAAGACCCCTTTTTGCACAACCATCCTGTGAAGGGAAGCTTCCCTATTACAAGTAGCATGTACTTGTAGTGAACCCTCCTTCTTCTCCTGCCTTATCTCCCCTCCATGATAGTTGGGCTGAGGGCTGAAGTTGGGTTTGGCCAACTCGTTCAGGGCCACATACCAGCAGTCGTGGCCAAAATAGTCACACTCTCTGTGCTGACACACATGCATGCATCCATGCACACACCACATTCCGTTCCATCACAGCTTCCTCTCCACCCAGTGCAGCACTGTAATGGACATTCAAGTTGTCCCATCATCATGCTAGGCTGGGCAGAGAGATTTAAACCTATTCTCCCAGTACCTTGATGTGGAGGACAATCTTTATCTCTGTTCTTCAGCAGAGCCGAGACAGATATTTTCCTACCCATCACAGTATGGCAGCTGATGAGCAGCTTAAAATGGCTTGGCAGGCCTGAACCAGGCCATGGGTTCACTGCTACCTCAATCATCCACTTTTCTCCCTTCCTGAGCAAATTCCAATATTATGGCTTCTGTTTCATTTCTTTCCATATATATCTACTTCGGAAGAGTTTCTCCTGTGCCCAATATTTCCTCAATGCCAGTGGCCAGATTGTGCTTGGCTTGGAGACTTTAACACGTGACAAAATACAGCTCCTGACATTTTTCTTCTTAGCCAGTGATACTGTGGAGGAGCAATCCAGGGAATCTCAGCTCCAGGACTTTATTTTATTTATTTTTTTCATAGCAGGAGTTACGACATCATCTGTCAGAGCACCAGGGTAATTGAAAAGACTGCCCTTGCTCTGGTGAATGGGTGAGATGACATGAGCCTTTCAAGTTTGCTTGTAACAATTTAGCACAAAAGGAAACAAGAAAATTAGGGAAACAATCATACAGAGGCTGGATACATTCTTTTATTTTATGAGGTTTCTCCTTCACACCAGCAGTTTATTTTAAATAATGCTTTTTTGCAGGATTGTATGGATTTCCCTTTAAAAGCCATAGCAAAAATTTATAGGGGACCACATGCCAGCAATGGGTGTAGACACACCACTCTCTTGCACACAGGCCCACCTTTTGCTGCGCCATGTGGATCAGTTGAGGAGGGACATGTTGCATTCTGATGCATTCCCAGGCTGAGCAGAGAGGTTTAAACCTCTGTATTTAACGTAGCACAACATTTTGCTGCCATCACCACAATCAATTGAATATTGAAGGGCCATCAAAAATTGGAGGGGGGCAAATTGAACCCCTAAGCAAAGTGTTAGCCATCTACAAGATAAAGGTTGCATTTATCTTTTGCTAACATCCACTGTGTTTTACAACTTGAAGCTATGCAGTCAGAACTGAGCACCACAGAGTTCAATTCAGCTTATTCCCAGAAAGTTGTTCATAACTTTGCAGTCACGTTAATCCTGATATATTGGTTATTATGCTATATACTGCTGGTGTGTGTGTATGTGTAATAATGGATTAACACAACTGCCTGCATGTTTTTGGATTTGTATTGGAAGCATGTCTATTAAATCTTGACAGTGTGACTATGGAGACTTCATGAGGAGCTCTTGCACTTCAAAATGTCCCACTCCACCACTATTCTCAACAGCATTATACTTCACATTATATACAATATGCAGCTACTCCTACAAATATGAAGTCTTTTAGAAACGTGCAGATAACGATTGTTGACTTGCTCTTTGGCAGTTTGCAGAATTTCTCCCTGCATGCCGTGTTAGCATAGCTCTTTGATGCCTTCTGATTGATTCTGTGCTTCTTGGTGACATATCAGTGTTTGATGATATTCACATCCTCAAATCATCAGATTGTGTGTGCATTCTAAGACTGAGCGTATTCCTTTTGGCCCTGCATTTGACATCATCACTAGGTGATGTGCTGGCTCGAAGTTCAGAGCCATGGCATCTTTTTGTGCTTCTTAAAAGTCCACATTTGATGTACCCCTGATGGTGTCTTTCCAAGTCTTTTATTGCATTTCCCACCCTGCCAATGATTTATGGCTGGTTTCAGCTTTGAAGTTACAACCAAAGAGAAAATCAAGAACTGTGTACCCGCCACATGGAAAGGCCCGCTTAGCATCTTTTTATTGTTTCGCACGTACATGTTCTCTACCATTACGGTTGTTATATTGGCCACATATATAATGCACAGAAATTTAGCAGATCTCCCACCCTTCTATCTGAATGACTTGTGAAATCTTGTTGTTTTCTTTTGTCGGGGTGGGGTGGGAATAATTGTAGCTCTGGTGATGACATAGGTTTGTGCTCCAGATCTTTCCGTGTTCTAATAGTGGTTTCCAAATCTATCGGAGTGGAACTTTCCCCCCGATTGCCAGTCATAGAAGCCCCACATATCTGTCAAGGAACTACTGCAAAAGATTGGGGTACACTCAGCTTCCATTACATATCGGCCTGGTCTGTTGGACCTTCCTATTATTCCACTGGAATAATAATAATAATAATAATAATAATAATAATAATAATAAGCCACTCTGGGTGGCTTCCAACAAAATATTAAAAAACAATAGTCCTTCAGATATTAAAAGTTTCCCTAAACAGGGCTGCCTTCAGATGTCTTCTAAAAGTCTGGTAATTGTTTTTTCCTTTGACATCTGGTGGAAGGGTGTTCCACAGGGCAGGTGCCACTACCGAGAAGGCCCTCTGCCTGGTTCCTGTAACTTCGCTTCTCACAGTGAGGGAACCAGCAGAAGGCCCTCAGCACTAGACCTCAGTGTCTGGGAACAAAATGTTCCTTTGAGTACACCCATGCTCAAGCTGCAAGGAAGTTTGATACTGGTGCACAAATTGTCTCTCGGGCTCACGCTACATGTGTTATGGGTGATCCATGATCATATTTTCATTTTTACTTCAAGACAGCTGTAGCAGGGGTCCAAATCTAACCAGAGAAGTGGCACTGGGGAGCAGGGTTTTAATCCTTTCCTTGACACCATTCTCCTGATCTAACCCACTCCATTGCACCCCATCCCTGACCCGTTGTTAGCGCTTTCAGCAGAAATAGACAGGCATTTATTTCCTCCTCAACCACCTGCTTTGTTGGAGCTAATAGATTCAGGACTGGGATATTTAGGTCAGGGAAGCAGTACGGCAGAAAGAGTTTAGAAAACCATGCCAATCCCCTATGGATGCTTTAAGTTTTATATATATATATATATATATATATATATATATATATTCATTGTCTGGCATAGTTTAGGGAAGATTGTCTGACAGAGATAGTAGGCTGTCGTGCTTAGAGTGTTGGACTAGGGCTAGGGGGACCCTAATTTAGATCCTCACTCAGCTATGACCGTGGGCATCTCTTACATAGCCTACCTCACAAGGTTGTTGTGTAGATAAATAAGGTAGCATGTGCACAGCCATGCCCTCCTTGTAGGAAAGGCATGTTATAAATGCAATAAATAAATAAAACCACTAATCTCCTTATTGAGGAGTCTCTTGATAAAGAACCTAGCATATAGCATACCAGCCATAGCTGTTGCAAGCACAAATACTTTATTATCGATGAATGTATAAAAAAACAGATCTTACCACAGGGTTTGGTTTTTAAATGCTAACCATTATTAGAATGTTTAGGTTTTATTTTTTCATTGTGCGAGAGCTTTTCAATGTACCATGAGCTATAGACATCATTTGAAATGTAATAGACTGAACTTGATAAAGCAGTCAGAGGAAGGAAGAGCCATAGGTGAACTTGGGATGGCCCTTGCTTGTATGGTCTCTAGAAGGTAGTTCCCATGCACATGAATGGAGCTCCCATTAATCTCTGTGGATCTTGTGCTGGATAATATCCTGGAGGATTTTTGCATAAATGAAATGTATTGTTACCTACTCTGAACCTTCTTGAAAAATCTGATTCCAGGCTAATGCTAAGATAATAAATCAGGATATCATACCTGGGGACATTTAACTTTCAAAATTCTGTGCATGGTCTCCCTTTACAAAACCATCTTGACTTTTCTGTGCCAAACTATGTTCATACGAATGCTGGTTGTTTCTGGACTCTGCTTTCTGTGCTCAGGCACACACTAGCTAATAATTTGTTATTCTGGCAGCCTTTTAATAAACCACTAATGTTGCATACGGAAATTCTCTTTTAGAAGAAGAAGAATAAGAGTTTGGATTTGATATCCCGCCTTTCACTCCCCTCCAGGAGTCTCAAAGCGGCTAACATTCTCCTTTCCCTTCCTGCCCCACAACAAACACTCTGTGAGGTGAGTGGGGCTGAGAGACTTCAAAGAAGTGTGACTGGCCCAAGGTCACCCAGCAGCTGCATGTGAAGGAGCGGAGACGCGAACATGGTCCCCCAGATTACGAGACTACCGCTCTTAACCACTACACCACACTGGCTCTTTTACCATTTCAGTGGCAGAGATTGAAATGACTGAGTGAGATTTAAGCACATTAACTGCTCCCACTGAAAATCACTGTGCTTAAACATGTGTAAATTTGGTTAAAATTTGCTCAAAATCCTTGTAATGAGGAATAATATAAGAAACATTTACACTGGGCTTTAATTATGAACATCTAACAGTGCAGTCCTATATACTGAGTAACCCTAAGATTGACTTCTGAGTAGACATATACTGTATGGGATTGCATTTGTTTGTTTCTATATGTTAAATATACTATTACCATGCGACCACCCTGTTTCTCTATTGCACGAAAGGTAGTTTCTGTCCATAAAATGGGTGAGGAAATCCACCTCTTCTTCTTAAGGCATAAGTATCCTCGAGTTCCCAAACTAAGCATCATCCATGCATGGCATTGTAGCATTCCTGTTGCAACCCCCAAGTTCAAGGTTTGTGTGTGAACACAGTGACCAGTCTTAAAGGCATGCTTAGACTGCTCAAGAAAAGAAATAACCTCCAATTTTGAAAAATGTAATAACTATTGACTCCTTTGTGTGTGTTTTACCATGTTTTCCCAGGCAAATTTGTACTTGACAGCCATATGTCCTTTAAAACAGATCCATAACTCTTCAAATAACCCAGATCATTTTCCCTCAATCTCTCCCTCTCTCCCTCTCTCTCCTTCTTTCCCCTCAATCTTTCTCTGTCTCCCTTTTTAATGCCCACATCTCCACTATCAGGAACAAATATGATTTCTGATTGAACATCACTTTATTTGCCAGTGCTGTGGTCTTTTCTTATCTTGTTCCACACTTCTCAGGCTTTGTGGTTAAATTATGTATTAAGGTCAATGTCAAAACACGGAAGATCTGTAATCTACAGGGAGCTCCCTTTTATTCGTTATTACAGTGAAGGCTGTGCGCAACTGTCAGGGAGCTTGGGATGTGCTCAGCATGAGGCTTGCTACACAGCAGGGCTCTACAAAGCCTCTCTCCTTGTTCTCCCAGGATGAAACCCTTGATAGATTTACCCAGATAACCCATCTCACTTTAAAGCTCTCTTGTCTCTGCTTCAATCTGAAAGCTGTCAAGTGCACCTATATAGTAATGTCATAAATCAAACGTAAAATGTGTACACTGGAGACATCACGAGTGTCATGTATTCACTTGTACTTTGAGATTTTCTAAAGTAAAATGGTGTCAGAAGAAAGAAGGCTGGGAGGGGTGGGCTGTATCCTTTTTTTCCTGTTCCCCCTTAAAATAAAATACAAGACTGTTTGAAAAAGGTTCACTGTAAACTTTTTATTATTATCATCTGCGTGGGTGGGGGGGGTACTTTTGTAGTCTACACATTTTTGTTTATCCTAAATTAATCAGGGACAGCTATTTAGTAAACAAAAAAGGAGGGGAGAGAGAGAGAAAGGAACGGCAAAGATATCTATCTCTAAGCATTGAGATTTAATGCAAGGCTGTGTATTGATTTTGCGTCTTTGGTTTTCTTCCTGACAAGCATTTGTCAACATGGATTTGTATTAGTTCCCAGGCTTGTTTATTAAAGACACATCCTTCTTTCCCTGCACCAGAAACAAAGCGGGAGCCTAAAACAAGACGCCAGGCAAGGCAAGGCAGAAGATAAGTTCTCCTTGTGCTTAAGTTTTCCCTCAGCCACAAATAAAGGAAACTTTCATTTTGTATCGCAAGTAAAGGGTGGTACTTCATCAGAAGTGCCTGGTTTCTTTTCCTAATGTTGTACTTGCAATGTGAAATGCTTTTTATAACCAAATAGCTTAGAGCAAAGCTCTTTGCAATGCTTCCCGTTCATATTCTCTTGACTTAGCATTGAGCCATGTTACTGCCTTAAAAAGAAAAAAAAAGCTGTACTAAAAACTTCATGCATTGGATCCTCTGCCCATTTTCTGAGGGAAAGGTTTTTTTAAAAAAAAATCATGTTATTAGTCCTGCGATAGGACACACATGTAGGGCTTTATCTGCCTACAGAAATGGGTGATTAAATTCCAAAGATTTCCATGGACCTTAAATTGCAACAAACTCTTGCTGGATTGCATCCAATACTGTTCAGTGAAAGTGGTTTGCTTCATCTGTGAGCCCATCAAATGATGAGATAGCAAGTTATGAGCAGGCATGTGTAAAGCAGACCTTAGTTAATTAGTGAATAACCTATTGTGTTCCTATTCCCAGAAACTGGGGATAGATTTCTGGAGAAGGTACCCCTCTAATAGTGTGTTTCATTTGCTATAACCCTCCTAGGGACCTTGGGCTGAACAGTGGGTAATAAATTGTAATAATAATGATAACAACAACAACAACAACAACAACAACAACAACAACAACCACCTCCAGTGTACTCAGTATCCCAGCTGGACACAAACAACCTAATCCTAGGTTTATTTGTTTGCCAGGAGGTAATTTCCACTGAGTTCATCAAGAAGAAAACTTAGGATGGCAGACCAAATAATCTCCATATTACAAGCACACCATTACACCTTACAGGTTAGTCCATTTCCCAACAGCTTGCCAAGCTTTCCTTCTTGCCTTTTTTTTTTGGCAGCAAACCATGACAACAGGATGGAAAAATAAAACTAACCACAAATAATCAAGAACAAAATGCCTAGGGCTATCCCTGCTCCCCACACATTAAAAACAAGATTAATTCTCCATTAAGTGCTTCCCAGATGTTGGGTTGCGTTGCGCGTTGTAAAATATGGAGCCCATCAAGCCTGATTCTCCACTCTGCTACAGTTCAATGTGGGAGAACACCAAAAACAAAAGACACAGATGCCTGCTGTATCGGCAAGTTCCCATTTTACCAGGGCATGCTGTAGACAGAAATGACTTAACAGCATCTTTTGTTGCCCTCTGCTCTCAAGCATACTCCTAAACTCAAATCAAACGCCAGTAAGCCGAACATTCAAATTCAACCCTTTTATAGTCCCATCAAAATTTAACTAATCCAACCCTATTATGGTCCCATCACAATTTTCCTTCCCATGTTAACACAAATAAAAACTTAGCATTCTATATACTCTTAGCCAATAGGATGCTTATTGCAGAAAATTTGAGGTGTATTAGAATGCCTTCTTTCCAAGGTAGTTTCGTTAAATATGAGGCTTTATTATCTTCATGGCCAAGAAAACTGCAAGTGTACAAAATCAATCTGGCAACGCAGAGTCTATTGACAGATTTGTTTAAGGAATGTAATTTTTTTCCTTCTTCATTGCCAGTGTGTGGAACTTTTTCCCCAATGAGGGCCCTATTCCCCAGTGGGATGTTGTGGGGGCTACATATCAGCAGTGTTTAGTGCCAGATCCACCTCACTCTCTTTCTCTCTCTTAAGATCACCACCAGGGCTTTTTCCCCCAGCCAGAACTCACCAAAACTCAGTTCTGGCACCTCTCACCTTGCCATTATAAGAGAACAAGGGAGGTGTTCATGGTGAGTTCTGGCACCTCTTCTTCTAGGAATGTAGCACTGGTCACCACCACACACTCTTGGAAATTGCCTTCCCACAGAGCACACTTCAGGAGCTGCCAAATGGTAGGGGCAGTGAGGACAGAGGCGTAGGGCTGTGGTCTGGAGCAACGAAGAGGAAACTCCTGTAGCCCACTCCAGTGACAGAGGGGGGAGTGCCACAACTCTGGTTGCTGTGCAAGAAAAGAGGGTGGTGTGATGCAACATATGAGAACTTCCTGCATGCAAAGTGGCAAGTCTACCACTGAGCTGCTGCCCTTAAAATCTGCAAAGTTCTCCCCTCAGGCAAGGCCTGCCTGACCCCAACTTTACCAGGCACCTGAGCATATTTGAGGGATTGGCTGTTAATTCCCCACCTCAGAACTGGATGGTTTATAATTGTGTCAGTGGTGCTTTTTAGCAGTTTTATAGGTTGCCATAATCTGATATGTTAACCTGTTGACAGTATGATTGTGTCTCCATTTTTTTTGTATGTTTTAAATTTTTGTAGCTTGTACATATTGGTTGGTTTTGCTTGTGGTTGGTGACTAAGGACTGCATTCAGCCAAGGTATTACTCAGAACAGACCCATTGAATGCAGCGAAGTGTAGTTGCATCATTTCATTTGAGTGGATGTACTCCAAGTTGGAAGAGCATTGGATGCAACTCTGAGAAATTTAAAAAAGGAAAACCTACCTAGCCCTATACACTACCTAGCCCTACTCATGGGGGAAAGGGTGGCTGATTCTTAAATATTCTGCACAAGAAAACACCAAAAGGAATTCAAAACAGCAAATAATGAACTGGAATAGAATTCAATGCCACAGTTTATGGCAAATGTTTCATCATTGCAGCTTTCCAGAATAAAGAGTTTCCCCACTCTCCTCTTCCCGCATGCTGTTCTGGAATTCTTCACACTCCCTGCCCCGCCAATGAGCAGGATGCATGGGAGACAGCCCTGTCACATAACCAGAAGTCCTTGTGCAGGTGTCAGGCATCAGGGAATCCAATCCCCCCAAGGTAGGCTGCCAGGAATAGATAGGCAAGGAAAGTTCTTACCAATGTCTTTTATTCAATATTCACAGAGAGAAGCTTAGAAATGCAGCCTCTTGGAGTAATGGTGTTGCTCCGAGTAAATCTCCACCACCACCCCCTTCTCTCCACTTCCTCAATCATCAACAGCACCACCCACCTTACGGTGGCCGCTTAGGGCCATTTGTCTCTGAGCCCTTTGCTCTCCTACTTTCATTGTTTGCCAGGTTCTGGGAGGAGGAGGGTCTGGAATGCTTTCTCGTGATAAGTGTAAACCATTTACACTTTTCCCATTATTTCCCAACTTTCCCAACTTTGCCCTTCATCTGCCTCTGAGCTGTGACCTCCCGCAAACCACTGTTGTAAATCTATACTGTCTTCCTCTTCTCTGGAAGGTTCAGGCTGGGGAGGCAATCTCCACAATTCCTCCTCTGTCCAGTCCCTGACAGCAGGGCTTCTACTGACAAGACTGGCTTCTCATCCATAGTATTCCTGGTATTTAATACACCGGGCATAGCATTACAGTAAGCTCAGTATCTGAGCCCTAACATTATTGGGTGATCTCCAATGTTAGTCATACTCAGAGCAGACTTATTGGACATCACCTTATTATGTTTGTGATTTGCTATTTCAGTAAGGCAAAAGCCAAAGTATGCATAAGACTACAATGTTCATTGAATATTTTCTTGCTTACCTATTATTTAAATTATTTTCTTTAAAAAATGAAACTTCTGAAAGATACAGCTATTTGCAAATAGCCATCAATATCTCTTGTACAAAGCCTCCATATCTTGCAAACTTGTCTGGGACCTACTGAGATAATTTGAATAGCTGTTGCTTTTTCAAGTTCATAATATTTTATAAAATCAAACAAAAATTAATGAAATGGAAAAGACAAATAAGATTACATTTCTTTTCTTTTTTAAATACATCAAAAGACATTGACCTAGAAATACATAAATACATGCATAGAGAGTAAAGTGTAGGCTAGCTTGAGCTTAACAATGTCATCCTCTTTTTTAAAAAAATTGTTATTATGCAGTTTTCATTTTTACTCAAAACAGAAGAACAAAAGAAAAGCCCTTCTGAATCAGGGCAGCCAGCCAGCTCAGTTGGTAGAGCCTGAGGTTCTTTAACCCACATTAGGTTAAAGATTCCTTCATTGAAGTGGGTTGGACTGGATGATCCTCTTGGTCCCTTCCAACTCTATAATTCTGTGATTCTATGTCTATAGGAAGCCCACAAACAGGACATGAAATCAATAAGACTCTCCTGCGGTTATTCCCCAGAAGCTGGCTTTCAGTAGTATACAGCCTCTGAACGAAGAAGATGTCTACTCCTCTTGCACAAGAAAGTTATTCTCTTCCTCTCTGAGACATATCTCAGCATTGCCAAAGAAGAAGTGGTCTAAAGGATTTTTTTAAAAAAGAAAATATACAAGCATGCTGGTTTTTACCATTTCTTTCCCCCAATCCTCCAGAGTCTAGCATTTGGTTAGTGATGTCTTCAAGATCTTACAATCCTTTACAACATCTAATTGGGGGAGAAATCTATTCCAGCACCCACGCTTTCCACTTTAACTTGAGTTCAGAAGATACATGCTTAAGTCAGAGTTGTAAAGAAATGGTCCCGAAACACTGTGCATTTTTGGAAGATTGTTGCAGACAGTGTGTGTGTTTGGGCTTTCTTGTGGCCTACGCTCTTAGATTCTTAGGATGCTGAAGTGTCGGCTTTGCTGCTAACTCTGCTTTGCATATCTGCTCACACTTCACAAGTGGAAAGCCATGGCGCATCTGAAGCAAAACTCATTTGAAGAGCCACAAAAATATCTTCTGACGACCAGGCCTAATTAATGCCTCCACGGTGACCTCTACATCTAGCCCATATCAAAAATATTACAGCCGAGTTTATTCAACATGAACTTGAGATCAGGCAAGACCTGGTACTAATGAATACTAATGAAGAGTAATTACTGGAACTCTGCCACTGAAACCCATGGCAGAAGCATATGATAATTGGATTAATACAATCATTTGCAGAACTTTACACAACCCCCTCGAAAAAAGAAAAAAGAAAGAAGAAGCAGGAAGAATTGCAACTCAAACCTTGTTGTATTTATTCCCATGATTCTAATCCACCTTTCGTTCTTCTCTTGTGGCCCAAAGAGTTCTACAAACACAGAGGCATTCAGTAATATAACGTGGATGATTGGTGTTTCTATTCTGGATCCCCACCCTCATATAAACATATATGAATGCTGTTTAACCTACACATAAAACAAGATGGAATGCAGAGAATTTGATGGACTGTTATGGTATATCTACCTAGTGGGAAAGGGAGAAGTCAAGGTTAGGTCACCATCTCCTGCTCATGAAAACTGTGCCGGTACCCAGTGTTCAGAAAGGCTGGTGCCTTTCTAGAAGAAAACAGCTGTGATAGCCAGTCACAGGAAAAACAAGAATATTGTGGTGCCTTAAAGACTAGCATAAAGCTTATGTGGCAATAACTGTGTTGGTGAGGTGGCCCAAGACTCGCTATTGTTTTATATGATGACAGAGTGAAGGATGCATCCCTTCCCTGTATCACTCAGATTTTTTTTATTGACCAGATGTTCCACCACACACAAGAGTCCTCGTTCTGCATGCAATACCTGCATTGAAGAGAGGGTTGCCTGTTCCATTTCTGCACCCTGTGCTGTATAGCCTATCACCAGCCCAGGTATGGATGCAACAGATCTTATTGTTCAATTTTTATATATTTATACCTACACTGAGTACTTTATATAAAGGGTGTGCAGAAATGTTATGAATGAAAATAATATGATGACTTGCACGTGTGAAAGAACCATCATGGGTCAAGCACTATAGGGAAAACTGCTGTATCATCACTTTAAAGGTAAAGGGACCCCTGACCATTAAGTCCATTCGTGGATGACTCTGGGGTTGCGGCGCTCATCTCGCTTTGCTGGCTGAGGGAGCTGGCATTTGTCTGCAGACAGCTTCCGGGTCATGTGGCCAGCATGACTAAGCCGCTTCTGGCAAACCAGAGCAGCGCACAGAAACACTGTTTACCTTCCCGCCTATTTATCTACTTGCACTTTGACGTGCTTTTGAACTGCTAGGTTGGCAGGAGCAGGGACCGAGCAACAGGAGCTCACCCTGTTGAAGGGATTCAAACTGCCCTAGGCTCTGTATCATCACTTTGCATAACCTTAAATCAATTTTGTTCAATTGAAACAATTCACACAAGCAGCAGCGAATCATCAAGCAATAAGGCATCTAGTGATGTAAGTCAGCGAGGGGCTACAAAAATCTATCTTCCCTCACCGACCCCTTCTTTTCATAGATCTTAAAAATGAAAAGAGGGTTGGAGATCTATGACATCTGGAAGTGACTGGAAAAGAGTAGATTCAGGAACAGAACTTAGATTCGGGAGAAAGAAGATTAACTTGTAAAATAGGAAGGCAGCAGACTACTATAAAATTAGTAGCTTTCTGTTCTGAGTATAAGAGTTGGCCATTTTGTATTCACATGTAGCTCCCTTCCAGGCTTGTTTCAGATGGGACAAAAATCCATACCTTTGCAGCCATAGGGTGCATATTTCCCTTAGGCTTTCTGTCCAAAGCCACTCCCGAGATCAGGAGGGGGGGTTGCGGGCTCACGCCCCCGCCTACACTCTCGCGGGGCTGGCGTCAGCCCCGCGGGACCTGGGGATCCCCATTATTCATTCCCTGCAGCGCCAGCCAATCGGCTGGCGGCAGGGGCGGGCCTTCCAAACGGCACTTAAGGTCGGGGCAGCCCTGGCTCGCCCCTTTTCCTCTTCGGCAGCAGCTTCGGTTTCCCACCCACCCGCCCTTTAGGTTTGCATTCGGACTTCGCTATGGGCTTCAGCTGGTCACCGCAAGGGGCCTGGTAGGAGTTTTTCCCATTTGGCTAATTGGCTGAATTTTAAAGCCACTTGGTTTTTCGCCTACCTCGTAGCAAAACGTCACAACTCCCTGGTTTTGGCGGTTAGGCATTGGCAGGGGTATTGTTATGCAAATGAGATCGGGGGGGAGGAACGCCATCACCTCCCCCAATTCTTGATGGGTAGTTCGTTAAAGGACTCCAAGGGGCGTCACCTCGTCCGAAACCTACAGAGGCTAGGGCCTAAAGCGCCCCCCCCCGAGCGGTAACCCCTCGGGGAGCGCCCAGGGATGTGCATCTCGGGGGCTCCCCCTGCTGGTGTTTAACCCTTCCCGGTTAGACCGGATAGTCTGTTAGGGCCAATGCCTAAAGCCAATACCCCTCTTACCTGTAATCAATAAAGTTGTGGCCTTTTTCGCCCATTAATCTAAATTCTGGTGTCCGGTGTCTTTATTTACTCTATCTGTGGAAAGGGGGCGGGAATAGCCACGCAAACTTTTCTCCATCAAATCCAGAACTGATCTTGCACCTCTCTCTCCCAGAGCATAATGTGTCCCTGCAAGAGGAAATGGACAAGATGCATTTTAGATAAGAGAGAGAAGTGCAAGGAGCCAAAAGCAGAAACCAAGCACAGATCCTAAATCTCTCCCTCATCCCATCCATTTGCCACATTCGGAAAAGCACGTTGCCATTCGCTTCAGTTGATGCTATTCACACATTTCAAGGAAGTACAATATGGCATCACTCTTCCCTCTGTGCTGGGTGAGTGCCATCCTTTGAAATGAATGGAGTAATTTGCCCCTCAGTGACTCCCGTTCTTTGACATGTGCTTACAGTGGAGTCAGAATGACCCATGTTGTTGCCAGATGCAGAAAAGCACCCTTGATCCCAAGCCAGCTATCAACAGTTCTGTATGCTGGATTCTGCAAGCTGATTAGTATTCAAATAAAACTTAGTATGTCCCCTTAAGGTGACAGCTTTAAGATTATCTTTTGTTTGCATGTAAACGCATGTCCTTTTCCCTCTTTTGCTGGATTGTCCTGGGCTGCCGCTTCTTCCCCAAACACGACTTGCTAGTGCTTCTTTCTCTTGCAAGCATTGACTGAGATCCCTCTGGCTGCAGTGTTTACAAAAAACAGGTGTTCATTTTTCTTCAGAGCAGAATTTTAATCAAGTGTTGCTCTTTCTTTCTTTCTTTTAGTCCAAAAGTAATTGAGCAATCAATTTAATTAAGGTGCCTGGGTCCAAACAGAGCTTATTTCTAGAAAGCCCCTTCAGCTTCTTTAATCAGTGACGGCAAAGCTAAAAGAAAAAGTCCAACGTTTCTCTCCGTTACTCTTTATTCATTTACAAAGGACAAAGATCTCATATCACATAATAAAAAGAACCATTGAGTTCAAGGACTTCTGCAACTGGCACGCTGCGGCACAAAAGTTTTCAGAATCAAAAGTACTATCATTGACACAGAATAAATATTTCTCTAGATAGCGTTATCAATCAGGTCTTTCCCATAATCTGATATAAAGGAGTATCTCATAGCCACCAAACACAATAAGATTAATGAAATTGGAGATGGGGAACATATGGGGTCTTGCATCTAATCCATGTCTATTCAAGTCTCTGAGCTAAGCTACATCTGTTGATCAATATTCCGTCGTCGTAAACTCTGCCTGTTGCAACTGCCACAGAATTTATATCATTAGGGACTCCTGGGCCGGAGTTCTTTTGAAGAGACTCTCTAGAGACACAGAAAGTCAGTCCCCCTCCAAAAACAGTTCTGGAAACAAGAGAGCATACAGTTTAGTTACCTCTTCCCACACTTATTAACTTTAAATATGCTCCTATCGTTAAGGTGGTTGAAGAGCAGGAAAAGGATAGGTTCTTTCAACTCTTCCAAGGAAGATTTAAAGAAAACCCCAAGAGTGTGATTCCCAAAGATGTAATAACTGAGATCCCAGGTTGGGCTTGATACATTTTGCTGTATGGTGAAAAGGACAAAATTGCCTCCCCTGCATTCTAAGTACATTAACCAAGAGGACTGCCAGCTGAATCTTACTTCAGTACTGGTGAGAATAAGACAGTGACCTCCCACTGCACCTGAGAGAAACAGGACATATTGGGGGGGGAGCAGGATAGGCAATACAACACACACCCCTGTGCTCCAACATGCTGGGCATGGTTCCAGAAGGCAATACGTCATGCCCAGAAGATTATACAAACTGTTTACGAAAGGTCTACCAGTGAAATAACAGCAGCAAACAAATACAGTGGTACCTCTGGTTACGAACTTAATTCATTCCAGAGGTCCATTCTTAACCTGAAACCATTCTTAACCTGAGGTACCACTTTAGCTAATGAGGCCTCCCACTGCCACACAATTTCTGTTCTCATCCTGAGGTAAAGTTCTTAACCCGAGGTACTACTTCCGGGTTAGCAGAGTCTGTAACCCGAAGTGTTTGTAACCCAAGGTAGTTTGTAACCTGAGGTACCACTGTATTTGCAAAAAGAGAACTCCAGAAAAATATCCAAATGTAGTTTGGTTATGAGGAATTAAAAATAAGTCTTAAAATATCTTTTAAAAACCAATAGAGAAAGGGCCATACATATCTCCCATAAGGGTAAGGACCTCTATCACCTAATGTCATTTGACAAGGGCACTCAGAGCAGGGTCTCAGACAAAGATATTAAAAACCACATTGGTGTATGCAAGAAAGTGATATTTCAAGTAACCTGAGCCTTAAATTTAGATCTTTATACATGAAAACTGGCTCTTAAAATTGGGCTCAGAAACAGACTGGAAGACAGAACATCTAAGAATCTGGTGGAATTTTTTTTATGGCTCTTGTAAGGAATCTCTAAGAAAATAACTTGTACAAAGAAATCCAGGGTAAATGGCAAACCTCCTAGATCTTTTCTCATAGCTAGGAACTTGGGTGTGTTATGTTCTCCATTTAAATGAAGCCTTTCATTTGCCATCTATGCTTCTGCAACATTTATTCCCTGTAGCAAAAGCAGTGGCTGAAGACATTCTCATTTAGTGGTAGCTGATGGAGAGATCATCCCTCAATTTTCCACCAGGTTATCATAATCTGCCATCATAAGATTAAGATCTCATTTTTAAAAGGAAAAGGAAAAAGAAAAAGAAAAAGAAAATTGATTTAGTGTCACTGCTTCATCCCACATTGGGTTTTGCTAGCTGCCTTAAGTATGCTAAGGAAAGGTGGGATATAAAAAAATACCTGTTTGGAAGATGCTAAATGAGTGAGCAAAACCCAACTGCCAGACAACTTGATTCAAAATGTTCCTTTTCTTTTTAATTTCAACACCAAAGATACCTTCTATGCTCCCTTCTCTATGCTGTGCAACAGATATATGTTAGGAGTAAATAGCTCAAAATTAGACAAATCATTAAAAATATATATCACAACATGTGATTGTGAACGTCTGCAAAGCTTACATTGCAGAATGAACATCGTTCTGATGCTCTAAATTGGAAGAGTTGCCTGTTCTGGTAACAGAAAGACAGTAATAGATACTTTTAGGCAAACTGTACATCATGATGGAGATGCATTCTGGAACTGTGTTCCATTGGATTCCCACTCCACAACACAACCAATTAGAGCCATGGAAAAGACAAGGAAGAGGCTATCGTAGGAAATCTTAATGTTCTGAGGTAGATATCCCTGTGTGGCAGTATTAATGAATCTCAACTGTTTCCAATTATGGGCCCTCCCTATGAAATATTTGCTTCCAGTCCAGCACAATAGCCTCAAGATTTTCATACACACAACCTCCCTTCCTGCTCCTTCTAGGCCACTGGCATTTAGTATCTTTCATCACACTCCTGTTGCCTCTTAAATCTGCCACAAAGGCCGCTTTATTGAGTGTGAGTGGCTGAAGGGATGCTTCAGCAATGGGAGGGTGTCAGCAAAGGTGATGGCATCAGTGGGTCCCTTCTCCTACCAAAGAAATAAAATATGCTGTGGGGTTTCAAGGGCCACTGATAAATTGGCCTTCAGAGGTGAGTTGTAACACAGAACATGCAAGCTGAAAATAGGTGAGGGATAAATGATGAAGATACAAATCTCAGGGGTGGATAGGTTCATATAGAGTAGAACGGTGCAAAGGACTGCCTATTTGGAGATAGCATTCAAATACAACCTACTGGGTATGATGATTTCAGAGAAATTTATTTCTCTGAAATCTGACAGGAAACCCATGTTACCGGTGAGGTAAAATGATCTTTAAGGAAGTCTATGACTGTGCTCTAGCACTTCCCTGCAGAGAGTTCAGCTGGACTATTACCACATGGTAGCAAACATTCAAGGAAAGTAACCTGCAAACAGTTGTTTTGTTTATAGTTTCAGCAACTTTACTCATATGAACAAATTTGCTGACAAGGATCTAACTTTCTGCAGTCACTCAATAATGTTGATAGCAAATTGGTTGTATTGCTCTGTTTCCCCCTCCTCCTCCCTGTGTAACTAGAGAGTGTTTTTGCACAGTAATCTCTAGCTAGGACTTGTAATTTAAGGAAGAGGAATTAATTTGCCACCCTATATGACAGTTCTACCAGTCCCAGAGTTCTTTAGTTCCTGCTGACATTTCCTTTGAGGAGGCAGGAGAGAACCAACAAACTAGTCTTCTCTCACAACAGCGGGACAGAAGGACTAGCACCATAGTAAATCAGGGACGTTGAAATTCCAGGGATAACAATAACCAAATGCTGGGAGGATTTACAGTTACATGTGAGTAAAGGACTGTGGTCTTCAGAGTGCATTGACCAGATCCTGCAGATCCTGCTCTTCTGTTTTTTCAGTGTAAATCCTTTGTGGCCAGTGTTTCAAAACAAATAATAATAATAATAATAATAATAATAATAATAATAATAATAATTCTTCTCAGGGATGACTCACACCCCGGCCATCACCTCTTTAATCTTCTACCCTTGGGCAGGAGATATAGAAGTATAATCAGCCGTACCAACAGGCTAAAAAATAGCTTTTATCTGTCGGCTGTTAGGCTGTTGAACGGAAAATAACATAGCGATATTGACTTGCAAGGTGGTGTGTTGTTCGATAAGAGATTGAGTGTTTGGGGGTGGGAGGCTCATTTAATTTCATTGAACACAGGTTGTACAATGACAATAAAGGTATTATTATTATTATTATTATTAAATGCTATTCATTATTAAATTTGTTTCCGTGAGGTGTAGTGATGGCCACCAACTTTAAAAGAAGATTGGACAAATTTGTGGAGGATAAAGGCTTTCAATGGCTATGTACCACCTCCACTGTCAAAGTCAGTGTGCCTCTGGAGGCCTGCTGCTAGGTGAGTGCTGTTGCACCGAGGTCCTTCTTGAAGCTTCTCATAGGCACCTGGTTGTCCGCTGTGAGAACAGGATGCTGGATTAGATGGATTTTTTGCCTGATCCACAAGGGTTTTTACTGGCTTCAAGCAGCAATGCCACTGTCCCTTCTAAATCTCACCATAAAACTAGCAACCAGGGATGGGGGCAGAGGCAAACTTCATTCATGGCCTTTGTAAAATGAGGGTTCGGTAGCAATTAGTAACCTTATCTGCTAGCACTGGCAACTTAGAACCACCATGCTTCCCCTGACATCCTACTTTCCTCTCAGACTTCCTTTATTGTCCCTTTTCATCTCATCCATGACAGATTTCCCCTGTGTCTGCAGGTCAGACATCTTGATTAACCCACAATTTCCTAAGTGTGCCTCCCCTTTGTCTCACACGTGGATGAACTCTACTGTAGATTGTCCTGAATTTGGGGATCTTGGAGGTTTCGGTGTGGATAAATGACTTGGCTCCTCCAGCACCTCACATTTATTCCACATGGTAGAAACTTTTAATAGTTTTTTCTTGCGGCAGTAACATGTGCTAGGCTGAATCAAAGGCAATGAAAAATCCATTATTTTACTTCACCTTGCCAAAAGACACTTTGCTATAATGGGAAACATTTCCCCCAATCAGCTGCCCGCATTCTCTGATATAATTACAACTTCTCACTTTTTTTCCCCTTTTGTTGTATTTGTTAGTTACCTCATTATTCCTCTCATAATAAACCTAGATGGTTTCCTGAAATGGGATTTCAGAAGTATCGCTGGTCCACTTTTGCAAGTTTCGAGTCGCATTCCTGCTCTTTCAGTCCTTTTGGATTCTGTTTTGATTAATAAGTGCCCTGTCCTCGTTTAAACGCGTTAAAACACTCACCTCTTCTGATTAGCACAGCCTGCCATGCAAATCCTTTGTGTTGCACTTTCTAATGATTGATACTGCATTACAGTCAGACGCAAATGTATGCCTACTCTTTTCTGTCGAGCTCATTTTGCCTTTGACGGTCAGCCTCCTGTACGCATTTGGTGTCAAGTGCTGGTGAGCGAAGGAGCCGCAGAGAAGTGCCTCCATTCCTCGCCTCGCCTCTTTTTAATCTGCTCGAAGGTGTTGCGGATTTGGCCCTTTTCAAGTTGGAGGCAGAGCCACAGGTAATTATCTGCAGCTGGATTTGAAAACACTTGTCAGGCAAAAGAATCCTTTGCTTGGCGAGGCTGCCATTTTGACAACCGGGGAAGAGGCAGAACATTTGCTTTACATGCTGAAGGTCCCAGGCTCAATGCTTGACATCTCCCAAGTAGGACGGCGAAAGACCCCCCGTTTGAAACTCTGATGCCAATCAGCATAAATAGTGCTGAGCTTGGTGCACCGATGGTTTGACCCAGTCTTCATGTCTAGCTTCCCTAACCAGCAGAGCATAACTTATGCTTGGGACAAGAGGACATACAGCAGTTGTTGTAAAGTAGTGTCACCCACAGACAGGGGATATAACTCTAGGCCTATACGGTGATAAGTCCTTCACAATGCTCATGCCCTTTTCCCCCATATTCAGAAGAGGCTGCTTTGCAAATGTGCCCCCGCAACACCTTAGCAAGATGTGGAAATACCTTGGATATCTCGTAACCCCATGTAAAATAAAGTAGGGTGAAGCAGGATCGTTATTTGTGGTGCTGTGGCTTAAGTGATGAAGTTCTGAAGGTTCAAATTCTTACTTAGCCATGAGGGTAACTGGGAGACTGGGAGAGTGACTAAGGTAAGGATGCTTCCAAACCACCCTCCCTGCTCTGCAAATAATATGCCTGTCTTCTTCGCCCCAAGATGACTATCTGCAATCTATGTGTGGTACAGATCCATGTGGATCTTGGTTCTTGTAAACAGTTCAACACTTTTCTCCCATTAAAATGCCTGGAGATGAACTGCTCTTTCATCTGGCATTTGATAGGCAAATGCACTTCCAAGTTCTCAGTTGGATGGAGATTTTTCAAGTTCAGCCCTAATTTATTTATCTTAAATCCGGCAATGTACTGTAATTTTACAATAAAAGCCTCCCAATCAAAGCTTACCTTATCCAGAGGTAATTAATACAAAGATTGTTGAATTAAAGATGTGAGTCTTGACACTTTGGCAGGGGGTAAGGGACATGGTCTCAAAGGCCCAAATTATGCCTGAAACAGACCAATTAACACCATGTATCTTCTTTTATGTTAACTTCAATTAAGGTTTCTTAAAATTTTTGAAGTTATTTTCTTCTTTACAGTCTCAGAATGTCAGAAATGTACATCAAAGAAAAACGCTTCAGTGCGAACACCATAGGTAACGCTCATTTGCACACAAATCTGCATATTGCAAAGGAGTTCAGAGCCCATTTTGCATGTATTATTGCAAGATGTGAGTCGACGAATTAAAGGACTTAAAGATAACAACCATACAAAGGAAAGAGTGCACCTACTTGTGTTTACAGAATGAACTTTGAAAAAAGGAAAGTAGTCATTATCTCTACACAGGAATATACATGGAAATTATATTAAAATGGCATTTTGGACACCTGTGTGGTTTAAACACTTTTGAGAAATTTGTAAAGTTCATTTAAAGGGAACTTCCATCTATACTGCAGACTTAAACTGGGTTAATAGCCTTCCTCTCTCAAGAGGAGATCTCCCCTGTGAGCGACAGATGAAACTACAATTCCCAGGATGCATTGGGGGAAATTATGACAAACTGCTTTTAAAAAAAACCTATATAAATTAGTAGTGTAGGTATGCTTTCTGAGATCATCAGTCACTGCTCTTAAGAGAATCGTCTTTGGTCCAACAAGAATTTTATCCATACACAACGCTTTTAAAACAAAATTGATGTTCAATGACTCCTGTTAACAATGAAGGTCAACAACAGGAGTGTCACATATCATCATTCAATAAAGGAAAGCAGGACTTGGCAAGTTTATACTAACTTTTACACCTATATTGCTACTGCTTCCTATTAGCCAGCTCACAAAAATTACTAATCACGCAATTCAGCCAGCTTGCCAAAAAGGGAAAAAGCTAAATCAGCTAAAATTGTGAGAGCTCGGCTTCTATCTGTTGAAGCTCATTTTTTGAGATGTCAATCTTTTTCTGCAAGACCAACTGTGATAAACCTGATCTTTGATCAACAGTTCTTAAAACACTGGATCTTGGCCAGAATCCATCTGTTGCTCAGCCCAGGCTCCGATTCGTACTGCCATGAAACTTCTGAAGAACTGTAAATGCCAATGGAAAGGTGTTAAGCTCATAAGCATTACCATCTAAATCTTTCTATCTTTCCAGCTGAGCTAAGCAAAAGGTTAAATGCTCCCCGTGGAGCTTACCCTTCCAAAAAAAATGACACCATTCAGGAATCTCTGTTTCCGTGTATTAGGACAATCCAATCCGTTTCAGAGGGAGAGGGTGAAATTCCGAACCGGAACAAAAGGAATGCGCCAAATCCTTTAGATCTGGATCAGGAAAATGTTGCGGCCCATATTCAAATGTCCATAGGTTACAATAATCTTTGGAGGCTCTGCTTTTGGTCCCATGTACAAGAGAGGTATGGTTGGGAGTGGGGACGGACTCAAAAAGGGCCTTCTCTGCAGCTATAGAATTTCTCCTGGCTATAGAATTTCATAGTAGTAGTAAATTTCATAGTTTAACTCCATACATTAACTACCTTTTATTTGTCTTGAACCTCCAGCTCATGTAGCCCTCTCCTTTTCTCACAAGGGGAACAATACAAATGTATTATTAGGAGTGTTCTGGTGAATATCTGCATATGAGCACTGATTGCACAGCATGACTTGAACCCTTCTCTCCTGGGGAGCTCATGCCACCTTTCTTGCCTTCTACTGCTAGATTATGGTGATACCTGGGCATTATAATAGTTGTATGGTCCCAGTTGTTTGCCTTGGCTTTTTAGAGCTGCCTGCACACACTGGAGCCCAGGAGTTTGTGTCTTTATTGTTCTCTTTCCGATTGCCCTAGTAGTGCATTGTATGTAGATGGTACATGAGGGTGGATGGTATCAGGTGTTGATTGGCCATTGGTGTACATTGATTGATGCCTCATTTTCATGGCTTATCTGAAGGTAGTGTGCAAAACGGTGATCAGGGATTAGCACTGGATGGGCTTAAATCTGACAGTGTTGCTACACGGATGCTTGTTTATGCTGTCGTCTGTTCGGCTTAGCAGCTCAGTATAAGATTGCACCATAGCTAGTGTCAGTGTAGCATCGCTGCAGTGACCATCAGCTTGGGGAACAATAACATTGCCCTGCCATCTAATAATTCTGTCAGATTCTTAATCAGCGGGGAAGGGTTGTTGCCTTTTTATTATTGTACAATACCTAGTGTTATATTTAGCTGCTTGAGAGTATCATAACCAAGCATTGTTTTTAGTGTAGTAAAATCTGTAAGTAGTGATGGGGAAGAAATTTGATTCAGGTCTTATTTGAAACTGAATCCATCAAATTTATCCTTTCCAAAACAATATACAAACCAAAACACAGCTAACATTTAAAATTTGCACTTAACCTGAATTTTGTTATGCACTTCGCCAACCAATGTTTGCAAACATGCATATATTTGGGGGAAGCGTGCATAAAAAATGAATATACTTGTGAAAATAACACACTAACATGCATTATATTAAAGAAAATTGCTTGCAAAACTGTGTACATTGGTCAAAACTGCATATTAGGAGAAATTTGCACAAAGGTACTGATGAATTTTTGTGATTTTTTTTTTTAACCCGCAAATTGTAAAATGTGGGGAACTGAAAATGAATGGAAAAAATGAGAAACTGAGAGAACTGAAATAAACAGATCCTTCCTAATCCTAACCCCTGCTTTTTGTAGTTATTTTTGAACAACTCACTTGCCCATAAGATCTGAGGATCATCCAAAACTTTTAGATAACTGGAAGCTCATTTTAAAAAGGAATGTTGTTTACATATGATTACAGACTGACAAGGAAATACCTTTGAGACTCATACCAAATTCAAAACGATCAGGACACCAAGACAGCTAAAGATCAGGTAAGTGGAAACATACTAAACACCATTTGTTTTGCACATCGGTGTTCATATAAAGCTAATAGAATTAAACAATCATTTCCTTGTCAGGTGCTTCCTTCAGCTGAAATTTTGAATTTTGACCTGAGGAATAGTTGCAGGCGCAGACCTTCAGTGCAGTGTTTGTCATTAATACACACCTTTTCTTCGGATGGGGTTTATGGGCCTGTCAACATCAGCAACCTAGTGTGTGTGTGTGTATGTGTGTGTGCATCACATGTGCTCACCTCTGAGATCTGCAAGTTTCATTCTTAACTCACCAAGAAAATGGGACATGACACTCAGCTCTATGGGACATTCAATCATTTCTGACCCACTTGCACACTTGGCTTGTCAAGGCCAGGCGGATGAGGAATCAGCCAGTTTTTAACATTATTGCACACTGTGCTGGGAGTAAGAGAGAGTTTATTATGTCTTTACTTTAAGGAGAGGGGAATGTGGCTGTAAAACAGGAAAGAGTGGGGGAAAGCTCAAGCAGATTAAATGGTTATTAATGAATATATGAGGAGGTGAGGAAAGCCTTGTGGACTAATTGCCCGTCTCGTCAAGCACCCTGTTTTCATCAGCGACTAGCCCAGGGCTTCAGGGAGGCCCACAAGCAGGGCACAAAGACAAGAGGACTCCCCCATCATTTGCCCCCCAGCAAAATGGCATTCAGAGTCACAAAATTCAAGCTTTAAAAAGGTTAGACAAATTAATGGAGGATAAGGCTACCAATGGCTACTAGACATAATGGCTATGTTCTGCTTCCACTGTTGGAGGCAATAGACTTCTGAATACCCGTTGTTGGGCATTCTCAGGTGGGATTGCTTTCGTGTTCTGTTTGTAGGCTTTGCATAAGCATCTGGCTGGCCACTTTGAGAACAGGATACTGGGCCAGGTGTGTCTTTGGCGAGCCTTGTTCTTCTTTTATTCCTATAATGGCCTCTGAACTTGGAGGCTGCAATTCGCTATCATGGCTAATCGCCATTTATCGACCTCTGCTCCATGAATAAGGCCATCTAAGCCAGTGGACATGACCATATATATTATGAGTTAGTTAACTGCTGGCTTGATTAAGTACTGCCTTTTCCCTTGCCAGAATCTATTAGCCCTCATCTTCGTGGGATGACCTTGACAAGAAGTCAAAGTCTGGCTTTACCACTTATTCCATCTTATTCATAAATACAGAATCAGGTCCCTTCCCCCTTAAAACTTAAGGAGCCTCAGATGCTTCACCTTTTCTTTGTACAGATAGTGTCTAAGCCACTGGATGATTTGGGCTCCCCTTTTCTGTACCCTTCCATAAATAAAGCACCTTGTTTAAGATGCCGCAAACTGGATTATACACAGTATTCCAAATATAGCCACCCCATAGATTTATATAAAAGCATTTTCACACTAGACATTTTAGTTACAGTCCCTTTATCAGTAATGGTAAATAGAAGAATGTGACCTTTTCAGTATTGCCATATCCTGATTTAATGTTTTCATTGATTTCCCCAGTGCAATTATTTACACAGAATCTCATTTGCCATATTGCCAATCTCCCTGCCAGACATTCAAACAGCAGCCACTGTTTAGCATGCCTAAGGGGAGGAGCTATAGTTTAGCTTTAGGGAGTTGTAGAAGGGACTGTAGCACTTAAATAATAGTATTCAGTGGCCTGCTTTACATGTAATGCTAAACTGTGGTTTATTAAACCATGGCCTAGCAGCATATGCAAACCCACCCAGCGGCTTAACTAAGCTTTCTTAATTATGGTTTATGATTGCTAGTTAACCAAAGTCTGAAGCTGGTCCATAAACCTTAGTTCATGTTAACCACAACTTAGTGTTACACGTATACCTGGACCTCCTCCTTAACATTGTTTACGGATCCAGCATTGACCCCAAGGTTATAGAGCGAAGGGTGGCAAAAAGTTCAAACTGCTCTCATGGCTCAGCTGCTCTCACTGGTGCCTTTTAACTATTCTGTGATGTAATAAACCAAGGTTTCCGTGATTAGCCATGGTTTATATGCAAATTCAGCCAGTGTTGTCTATTCAGAACCATACCATGACAGGCACCTACAATTTATAGGATTTCTCATGAGCTTCCCTGATATGCATCATAATCTTCAACTCTTCCCTGATTCAGAGTAAACTAGTTAAGTGTAGATGATGGTGATGATTTATTAAAGCTTCTGGGTGTGCAGTTAACCAATTTTTCAATAAAAATTCAGATAAAGAAACCCAGAAACCCAATCACACGCAAGCATGCTTACATCCAGAAGTTTTTCTTCCTGCATTTCTACTTGTGTGCTACAACACAAGTGGAACTCAGGAGGCTCATGTGTAGATGTGCTCTTGGCAAATCCTTAGCATAAAATAAAGACATAGCAACCTCAGGTCTTGAGATGTTTCAAAGTTAAAAGAGGTCCTGGTGTTATGCTCCTGTTCTTGCATCATTTCACCTGTGATAAGGGGAGACCAGAGTGGATGGCATTTTTAAGGCAATAGCACCTCTCAGCTGATTCAGTGCTTTCATGTGGACTTTGAGTGAACCAAGTCCATGCTTTCCTGGGGAAGTCAAAGCCCTCTCTCTGTGTGTGGTGCGTATTTCACAGAAATGTAAACCTAAGACCTCTTTTAAACTTTGTCTTAGCTTTCCAGATTGTCAAGATTTAAGGTGCACAGTGTTGCAAGATATAAGGCACTGTAAAACCTTGCAAGTAAATTTTCAACACCTGGCTGCTGATCCCTATTATGTTACCTTTACAAGCTATTTCCTCCCTGTAGACAAATGCCTCTTTTTTCCAGCATGAAGGACTGATTTGATTTTAGCCACTTGAACAGCCAAAGGCTTAGTCACTGGAAGCAGCCTGGATGCTTTAAGAATACAGAAAGTCTCCCTCTTCATGCAATGCAAAGTCTGGGTGCAATGCAAGATTTTTTCCACCTCCCTGAATAAACTGTTTTCAGTTCAGAGACAAACCAGAGAACACTGCAATCTGCAATCACTGCCAGCATTAATAATTTTCCACCTCACAACTGGAATTAGTGAGATGGAACTAAAATAGGAAGAATGTAGAGACCACTTTCAGAAGGCAACTGGGGATACTTCTAAATGTTTGTTGTGTGTGTCAGACCACCCACGTTGCAAATTATATCTATTTAATCCTGCAAGCTCAACTCAGAAATGTGTTCTACTGTATTCAACTTCATCAACAGAAGTTGCATTGAACCTTACGGTAAAGTAAGATTATGATAATTTTGCAAAACAGGTATGTTCTTTTTTCCGCCTTTCCCTGCTCATTCAAGTTTACAGCCTTTTCATGCAGGGACTGAATTATGGTGTGTTTGATGCTTTGCACCGCTAACATTATGATCTTGGGAATCATTTTATCAATGGGAAACTAGCAAAACAAGTACTGAAATTGTACTCTGAGGAATCTGATTTCTTTGTGGCATAACACTACAAGAGTATAGCATCTTATCAGTAAATGCTAGTAAAAATAAGAAGCCCACAATATGTGAAAAATGGAATATAAACAGGAAACATTGTATCTCAAGCTACAGTAAACTCATCAGAGAAGGATAGTGGAAGGATCTTGTTCAAAAATATGGTTAACTCCTGTAGATGCTTAAAATATACATTTTAATAAATTCCATTTTTCACACATTGCAGACTTATTCTTTTCTGACCTTTCACATGACATGCAAAGAGCAGGTGGCTTTTTGTGAGATAGAGAGAGAGAGAAATAGATTTTCTATACAACCATTTGCTTTAATACTCCTGCACAAAATTTATGGTTTCAATCTTTTAATGTATCCCAGGGAACCTCAGCCCATTTGCAAAGATCATATTACAGGAAACACAAATGTTAATTGTAAAAGTAAGTCAGAAGTGTTTAATGAATATGTGAACTAGTATTGGATCATGGGGAACTTCAGGCAGAAAAGGAAGTTCACAGGCTAAGTTTTATTTTGCCAATACTTTGAGAGTCATCAGAAATATCAAAACTCATGCCTTTAAAATATTGCTAAAAATTCCAAATGAGACAAATACAGACATCCATTACCTAAGGAGTTATTTAAAATCCAAAAGAATGTGCTTTTGTGATATTGTTATTCTTTCTTTTTGTAGGATAGGAACATTTGAATTAGTATACCAGTTAAAGACAACAGACCAAATTCTGCATAGAGGGGGCTTGAACTCCATTGACTAATTATGTTTTGGGTTTCAGCCCTTATATTTAGCATTATCGCATCTGCACAAAATGAGCATATATTGTTAGATCAAGAAGAAGGCATTTAGTGTTATGATTTATGAATCTTGATCTATGAAGCTGTGTCTATCAGACTGACATAATGCAGAGCCACTTCCTTATTCTTTGCACTCACACTGTATTCTTTAGCTATAATTAATTTAGAGTTAATTTGTGTTTTCTTTTTGTTTGTTCACTTGTGCACTGAGAAGAAATGCATTTTAAACAGCTGTTGCCCATTTGGTCCAAGTCAAACAAATGCAAAACAATACCTTTAACTAGACCAAGTTCTGTTGCTATAGAAGCTTTAGAAATCATGCAGAATTCTTCACCCAACAGAATGTTACAAGAGTATTTAGAACAAGGTTGTTAACCAGTGACTACAGTCTCGGTCCTCTGCTCACATACATGGGAGTAAGTCATGCTGAGCCCAGTGAGGCTTAAGTCTGAGTAAATCTGCATATCCATCATTGACCTAACACCGTACATCAACTCACATGAAATTATTTTCAGTAAAGCCGGTTCACGGATTCAGCTGCTAATCACCAAGGAGTTCAGTAATAACATGATGAGAGCGCATGCACAAACCAATTTTCATTCTCATCATGGCCATTTGATTGTGTGAACCACCCCTAAGGAGAGAAGAGATCTCAAGTGTGTACCAAAAATTATCTAGGATGAGCTGCAACACCTACTATTTGCACTGTTTGCTCCAATGAGAGCAGCCCCTTCCCAGTACAAATAGCATGCGTGCCCCAACATCCAGATCAAGACTGCAGTTTGCTAAAGTCACACCAGGATCCTCATCTGCATTGCAGGGTGGGCATGCCTGCAACTTACTTTGCTACTTGCATGAATGGTGTCAACTCTAGTTTTTTCTTAAAGTAGTATAAAACTTCATTTTGTACTGCTCACAAGAATATGAGCAGCAAGAGAATATTAACAGCTCATGAGTGCCTAATGAAGTTTCGTACAGCCTTAGAGGCAAACTAGACATGACACCCAGAATCTCAGCTTTCAGTATAAAGATGCAAGATTCCAGCCTCTTTGATTACATAGGCGAACGTAAAGGATATGTGATAGGCGTTTCTGCTCCAAAATCTGCAGTAAACAATTAGGAATTTCAGTCTAGGCTACATTTCAGGCTCACAATTTCAATGAGTTGTTTTGAGGTTAGCAAAATGAGAGGTTTCAGTTGTCCCACGACTCGAGATATTGATTCACATGACTGCTTTTCTCCTAACGCAAGATTACTTCCTAGCCTCATCCCCTGTTGCTGTAGATCCTAGAACGGAGCTTTCCAAACTTTTAATGTTGGTGACACATTTTTTAGACATGCATCATTCCATGACACAGTTTTAACTAATTCAGGTTAAACTCATCCCTTTCCAGCCCTGGGAGGAGCATTCACGTGACACATCTACACACTGCAGCCAACACACTAACGTGTCACGACAAACAGTTTGGAAAGCTCTATCCTAGAAGATATGAGGATGCCTGTGTGGATCTGAGCCTTGTTATACGTTCAGGAACTTCGTTACACATTTTACACTTTGACCTCGCAGGCATAACACCAAGCAATGCCTGCACCAAGTGCATGCAGGCTCTTTTAAAATATTTTGAAAGCCTTTGGATGTTTCTTATATCCAGTATATACAGATTTTAGCCAGCATTTCCATTTCCTCCCACTTAGTAAATTTTAAAGGCTATAATATCCCAACACATACTAAGAGCTTCTCCTTCTAGTTTCACACTGCAAACTGCACAGATGGCGTCACAGGAGTGCAACATGTCCACCATGTTCATGCAACTTTTATGCAGTTTTGGTTAATTATGTATACACAAAAAACATGCAAATGAGCTGCAGCTCTCCAGCTCACGTTACCTTGAAGCAGAATGTGGTCTTGGATACAGAATCCCCCAGAAATGTGGTTGGGTTTTTTTATACTTCTGTTTCTTGAAATTAGAACTGTCAGCATGTTACAATTGCTCTGATCAATTAACTCCCCGGCTACCCATTCTCACCAACATAATGAGCAAATTAAAAGGAATGTTACATTGTAAAGATAATATTAGGAAGATATTTAAAAGAATATACTTGAGATAAAAGTGTTGTGTGGTGCTTTTTTGTTGGTACAGATCATTTTACAGATTAATACAGTATTTCATCCAAGAGAGATCATCTACATTTTTATTTTAAAAAATGCCTACCGATCATTTTAAGTCATACTACCACCATCAAACGTGACTTGACAGGGTAATGTCTAATTAAAATTAGGTTAAAATTGCATTTTTTAAAAAAAAAATCAAGTAATGCAATAATTACAGTAATCCATTGAATAATCCCATCAATGCTTCCTTAAAACTGGTTTGCAATGCTTTATTGGTAGATTACACTGCCATCTAGTGCTTGCTGCATAACATTAGCTGGTCTTTCCAAACCAAGATGCTGATACACCCCTTTAATATCAGAATCACAGAATTGTAGAGCTGGACCACTGTTCTGTTCCCTTAACTTCCCTGCCCAATCTACAAGCCTCTCATCTCCCTCTCATACTGCACTAAGGTAAAAAGGTAAAGGTAAAATACCCATGGGCAGTTAAGTCCTGTCAAAGGCTACTATGGGGTTGCGGCACTCATCTCGCTTTCAGGCCAAGGGAGCTGGCATTCATCCACAAACAGCTTTTTGCGTCATGTGACCAGCATGACTAAACCGCTTCTGGTGCAACAGAGCACTGTGATGAAAGCCAGGGTGCACGGAAATGCCATTTACCTTCCCATTGCAGTGGTACCTATTTATCTACTTGGACTGGTGTGCTTTCGAACTGCTAGGTTGACAGAAGCTTGGACAGAGCAACGTGAGTTCACCACCATTGCACAGTTTCGAACCACTGACCTTCTGATCAACCAGCCCAAGAGGCTCAGTGGGTTAGACCACAGCACCACCCGCCTCCCTACCTCCTTTACCTACTGCACTATGCTGATTTGGCCACTCCTCTTGATCATCCCTTGACTTAATGGGTAGGTAGCAGACTCAACAAGTAGAGAAGATTCTGCAAATTGGTAGAAGAGCATCTTTATTATTAGCTGCCTCCTAAACCCATCTGGGGGACGCAGGTGGCGCTGTGGGTTAAAGCCTCAGTGCCTAGGGCTTGCCGATCGAAAGGTCGGCGGTTCGAATCCCTGCGGCGGGGTGCGCTCCCGCTGCTCGGTCCCAGCGCCTGCCAACCTAGCAGTTCGAAAGCACCTCCGGGTGCAAGTAGATAAATAGGGACCGCTTACCAGCGGGAAGGTAAACGGCGTTTCCGTGTGCGGCTCTGGCTCTGGCTCTGGCTCTGGCCAGAGCAGCGATGTCACGCTGGCCACGTGACCCGGAAGTGTCTCTGGACAGCGCTGGCCCCTGGCCTCTTAAGTGAGATGGGCGCACAACCCCAGAGTCTGTCAAGACTGGCCCGTACAGGCAGGGGTACCTTTACCTTTACCTTAAACCCATCTGGTGCTTTTTCTGCCCTATCCTGCCATAGGAAACACAAGATCCTATTTGGATCAGATCACCATCTTCTTTCTCCCAGTGGCCAGGTCAGGCATAAGCAGGAATGAATATGACAGCTCTCACTCACTGTGGCTCCTCAGCAACTGGTATTCAGAGGCATGGTGTTCCTGATCCTAAAGATAGTATACTGTCATCAAGGCAAGCAGGTGTTGATGGTCTTGTCCTCCTTTAATTTGTCAAATCCTCCTTCAAAGCCATCTAAATTGGTGGACAGAGCCTGGATTAAATAACCACCTGCAGTGGCTCAGGAGATTTCATCCATACATATAAAGTAGCTTTGGAAGACAATCAGGGATGGGCAGCAAAAATAATAGCAGAAATGGTCTAGACTCAGTTACACCCATAGTCACTATCTGCATTGGAAATACATTTTATTTTGCAATAGGAATATAATTTAAATTATTGTCAGGAACTGTGAGTGGTTTTTGATTTGAATGAATGGTAGGGTACAATATTTTTAAATTCTCTTTCTATTTACTTTTCTGTTCTAGCCAGTGCTATTTTTCTAGAAAAAGAGGTACTGGAACTCACCATTGAACACCTACCTTGTTCTCTTATAAGGTAATGGCACTCACCTGAGAGGTGTCAGAGCTGAGTTCCAGTGGGTTCCAACTGAAAAAAAAGCCCTGGGTCTAGCTAGTTGGAAACTACCTTGCTCAAATGTTCAGCTGCCCTCAAAATAAAACAGTGACTCAAATGTCATCTTCATTTCTCAGTAGGCCAAGAGCCAAACCAGCAAAACCCTGGGATATCCAAGATTAGAGCTACTGCTTTTAAAAATTAGTTCAGACCAGTCATTAATTGGGGGTGGGGGTGAGTGAGATTTGATCAGAAAGGTCGTGCTTCACTCTTTATCCAAACCAGGTCACCTCCCCCTTCCCAAACACAATCTTTGTCCTATAGGAAAAAGCACACTGCAGCTCTGGAAGGCAATTAAGCAGTTTAGGTGGAGAGGATTGAAATTGGGATACAGTGGTACCTCTGGTTAGGAACTTAATTCATTCTGGAGGTCCATTCTTAACCTGAAACCATTCTTAACCTGAGGTGCTACTTTAGCTAATGGGGCCTCTCGCTGCCACCGTGCCGCCGGAGCACGATTTCTGTTCTCATCCTAGGGCAAAGTTCTTAACCCGAGGTACTACTTCCGGGTTAGCGGAGTCTGTAACCCAAAGTGTTTGTAACCTGAGGTGCTTGTAACCCGAGGTACCACTGTACTGGCATGGGGGGGGGGTACCACCTTTCCCCAGCGCCACTTCCCCAATCCAGTCCAGGGAGTTCTGCAGCTGCTGTGCACAAGAATGTGAATTCAAGGACAACCTGTAAGCAAGCAAAGAAAAGAGGTTAAGGAAGATAACCAAGAACTATTTTCACTCTGCTCAAAGCTGATTATCTCATTACATTATCTTTCGGCTTTTTGGTGCTACTGCAAATCTGCTCAATATAAATAAATACTTTCAGTATAAAGCTACTCTATATATTTTGCATTGTACTTACATAGCCCAAGGCAAGGCCTGTTTACTCAGATTCAAGGCCTTGTTCTGTTCAACAGGGCTTACACTCTAGTAAGAGTGCTTAGGGTATCAGCCTTAGTATATTGCATTTCTTATTTCATTTAACTCCAAGTTAATCCTAAATAGTTAGAACTAGTCTATGCAATCAAAGTGCATGCAGTACAGTTATCCAGGACTTAGTCACTTCACAGTGCAGTTTGAATGTTTCCAGCTTTGTGTCAAGAGCAAATATGATGCCTTGTATGAGGAGTGATTTGCATGTAGTAACATTCGAGCATACAATCCCTTCTTTGGCATTTTGGTACAACAGGACTGTGCCACGTGAGTCTTCTGAACATGAAGATTAGTCTTCCTAAGGAACATTCCCCTCAGGACAAGCATTAAATTACATTCTGTTGTGAGCAGAGCCAAAGGTACTCTGGACAGCTCCATACAGGGCTCAGGCTGAAGACTAACAGTGTTCAGATGTTGCGTCAGCAGCAGTCATCCTCAGACTGAGCCTTAAATAAGAGGTGCAGTTCTGTCTCAGTTGCTAATGCCGCATTGGCTGAGAGGAGCCATTTCATTTAAAGAGGCCCAGCTTGTTTTACCTACCATTAGCTCCATCAGAGTGTGTGAGACTGTAGTTGCCCTAGAGCTTCTGAGCTTTCCTCTAATATGGAGGAGGGCAACCCAACATCCTAAAGGCACAATGGAATATTCATGCAGATGTGCTTATGTTTTGTTAGGTGGTACTGGGACAGCGCATCTTAAAAAGCAGAGACATCACATTGCCAACAAAGGTCCGTATAGCTAAAGCTATAGTTTTCTGAGTAGTGATGTATGGAAGTGAGAGCTGAACCATCGCCGAAGAATTGATGCTTTTGAATTATGGTGCTGGAGGAGACTCTTGAGAGTCCCATGGACTGCAAGAAGATAAAACCTATCCATTCTTAAGGAAATCAGCCGTGAGTGCTCACTGGAAGGACAGATCATGAAGCTGAGGCTCCAATACTTTGGCCACCTCATGAGAAGAGAAGACTCCCTGGAAAAGACCCTGATGCTGGGAAAGATGGAGGGCACAAGGAGAAGGGGACGACAGAGGACGAGATGGTTGGACAGTGTTCTCGAAGCTACCAGCATGAGTTTGACTAAACTGCGGGAGGCAGTGGAAGACAGAAGTGCCTGGCGTGCTCTGGTCCATGGGGTCACGAAGAGTCGGACACGACTAAACGACTAAACAACAACACTGGGACAGCAATCCCCTCCCCCACTCTGAAGTCCCAGCCTCATCCCGTGACAAATGAGAGTCTTGAGGTTCATGACAAATGACTTAATACTGACCCCTGGATTCTGAAAGTAGCAACAGTCTCAGAAAGTCTGCACCACATGGTTCTTTTGAACATGTAGGTCAGGTAACCGTGAGAGGCAGGGACTTCCCTGGGCAACACAGAAGGATTTGAACATGGGTCTCGCTACGACAGCATCTTAACATTCCACACTGAACTTCTGTACTGCAAAAATCTATGCCACAGCCGTTCAGCTTCTAAATTGCTTCTTACATCGATGTAACAAGTGTATCTTGTTCTTCCCTCAGCTCATGAGGAGAGACAGTGTTCCCCTAATTTATTTATATTTATATTTTTGTAATATGAGCAAATGAAATGATCTCCCAGAAGGAATTCTCAGTAGTATAAACATGTCTTATTACAAAGATTGCATTTGTAGCAACATTAAAGAAACTTCAAAACTAAAGAGCATTTTGATTGCAGCAGGGCATCTAATATGCATACCCTTTGCTAAAATTAAGCTACATTAGCTAGTCACTGAAGAAATAAGAGGAACAATATCTGGGTGTGAATTAACAATGCAGGGCTGTGAAAGACAGTTAAATTTAGATCTGAAACCAGAAGAAATAGAGTAGAAGATCACAAAGACAGGAAGTTTTATGTCAAATCTGTTGTGCTGATCATTAGCATCTTAACACACTAAAATACCAAGCAATAAAGAAAAAGTTAAATATTAATATATGGGAGTAAATATATTTAAGGATGGAGAGGCCTGGGGAGACCCAGAAAAATCTGGGGGGAAAGAGCTGTTGTTTCTCTCTGAAGATTTCCCCTCCTCCCAGCTTTTCCATGGAAAATAATAATTTGATATAAAATATTATTTCAGAAGGATGGGTGAAATATTTTAAAAGTGAAATAGGGTTGTTTTAAAACAATATTGTTATAGCCAATTATACTACTATAAAATTCCTACATACAAAACTCTAAAGACAGTAATGTTAGCAATGACAGTATTGCTGCAGTTAGGAGCTGAGGTTAGGAAAGTACTTTCACAAGCTGTAAAATGAAGAATCCTCTTCAGAGATTTGGTCCAAACTGAGTGGCTTGCTCCTGCAACATGGTGTGAAGGCCTCCAACTCCTCTTGCTTCCCTCTTACCTCAGATACCGCCATATTTTGCAACCAGTTAAATAAACTTGATTAAATCTATACATACTTACCATGGCATAATTCCCTTCCGCACATTTTTAAAGAACCAAACTGGACCCTGGGTTCATCATCAGAGGCCCTTCTCCATGTGCCCCCTTCTGAGGAAAGTGTGGAGGGCGGCAACATGAGAACAGGCCTTTTCAGTGCTGGCTCCCTGTTTGTGGAATGCTCTCCTCAGAGAAGCACTCCTGGTGCCATCACTAGCTGCTTTGGCTAAAACATTTTTATTCACCCAGGAACTGGACTTTTACTTTGGAGGATAGTTAAATATGTCTGTTGTCTCTACTTTTGCTCATCTTTTTAGTGGGGTGGGTTGAGGGAGAATCTTGAGGAGCAGTATCATCCAAGAAAATCTCAGTTAGCTATTGCTGCAGTAGCAAGGAAATTGCACTTTCTCCCTGTAATCATCTGGAATTTGGGCTGCAGATGTTGCTTTACTAACACACATCAAGTTATATGAGGATGTTGTATGATTGACAGACTTTACTTGCCAAGTTCATGTTGTTTTTTCAGCGCCAATGCTAAAACTCATCCCACAGCCCTTAATCTGGATAGTCTTTAGCAGCTATCCCCTCTACTATTTTTTCACCTATTCCATCTTCTACTAAGTTCTCCCACAAGTCCACTAGATGGCAACCATTGCTACAAGCAATTTTGTTTGATAGCCTCCTTCCTATTTTCCTTCAAAGAACATGCCTCCTCCTCCAAGCACAGTTTCTCAAAACACAGTATTTGTCTGTATGCAGAGCAAAAGTAAGCTCCTAATAAAACAATGCGATCATAAACTCTGCGGTACAGCAGCCATTCCAAGATTTATGCTGAAACCTTTTTCTCTTGTTTCTGTCTAAAAGAACCTCCGTCTCCCCCAACTTTTCTTTTCAATTGCTTTCTAAAGTTCAATTATTTCAACAAGGCAATAACCAGGATGGGTGCTCAAGTATGACAAGGAAGTAGACTGTCTGAAAGATGAAACGACTAGGCTCACCTTCAGAGGTCTATGCATTTTATTGTATGATTTTATTTTTTTTAAGCCAACTTGTTTAAGAAAGAGTTCAGACAAATACCAATGGAAGCAAAGTTTGAAATATAAACACTTTAGGGTAGGGGAAGCAAGTGCAATGTCTCACTGCCCTTTAGCGATGGGCCTAATTATTCATATTCAGAAGCCAGAGTTAACTATATGAACATGCTATATGCTTAATGTCCTTCATGCTCATAACTGCTGTGTCAAGGCATTTTACAATGCACCTTAAGCTCCATCAGATTGCCATTCTCCTAGAGTTGGAAGCCTGCGAAGCATTCACAGGAACACAGAGAGCCAGATCATTGGTCCATTTGGAGCCTATTTCACATATAGTGGTAAACAATAGTTCAGCCCCATGAGAACAAGTCACAGCACTTTTGGTCTTGCACACTTCTAATGAGATATCATGTTTGCAAGGGAACCAGAAGCTTTTGCTCCTGCCTATAAAGTAACCAGAGCTCCTTGTTATCATCTGCCATTAAAAAACAGTTTGTTCAAACAAGCCAGGACCAGACCATAGGTTGATTTGTGATCATGGATTGTTAATAAACCATGGTTGGAGGTAATAAAGTCCCCCAAATATGGATGTAGCGTGGAGAACTCTGGTCACTTTACAAGCAGAGGCGGATGTTTCAGTCTCATCCTCCGGCATGTACTAGGAGAAGAAAGGGAAGTGCACAAGGCTAAGGTTTGTTCCTGCAGTGCTAAGCTATGGGTTCATCCACACTAGCCTTTTGCCCCTCACTTTCTAGGCACGGGTCTGCACTTTCCTGGTCCATGTATGAGCGCTTTTTTTCTTGCCTTGCCACTTTCCCAAGGAAAACCCATTCCCTACCGCTGAATTGGAACAAACAGCAATTTGGGTTTTCCGCAGGTTGCTGTTTGCTCCTATTCAACACTAAACAGCAGGTTTTCACAGGAAAAGCACCGGGGTGTGTGTGTGGATGAGCCCCATGAGCTGATGTTATATACCAAACAGGGCCTTTAGGAAAACCACTAATTTTGCAATTATGTGCATGAATGAATATCATGTATAGTAAGTGCATGTGCACTAGTATCGCATGAGTGGAAGTGTATTATAAGTGTCTGTGTTTAAAGTGTGTTTGTTTATAAATGTCTGTACCTCCTTGCATGGCTGAGTGGTACACAAGCAAATATTTTCAGGTTTCTAAAATGATAATTGATTTTGAAGATGGAGCATCAAACTCTTATTTAGAAATAAGGTTTGTTGTTGTTTTTTTAAAAAGACAACAGATTCCCCTCTCCCCAATTGGAAAACTGAACTTTTTGACAAGGAGTCAAACCTTTGATCAGAGGAAAGGGAACACACTTTTACAGACATTGTTAATAACTTTTCCTCCAATAAGAGGAGTGAGCTTTGCCTCAAATTATTACCAAAGCACACTTGGTCCCAGCAAAAGGCAATTACATCATCTAGTCTATGAACACAAGCAAAAGTAATATAAAGTAATAAAAAGGAAGCACAATACGAAGTAAAATCCAGACATATTAAATTCCTTAATGAATATATAAAAGAAAAAAGGAAGAAGGAAATGTGATTTGCTTTATTGAGAAAATCGCTTTTCACATTTTTAATCGATAATAAAGTTCAGACTTCCTGACTTATGACTTGATTAAACCATCCTTTCCTCCCTGAAATTACTACTTTCACTTTTTAAAGTAACTATAATAAGGGAATAGTATTATTGTTCTATTATGTTGACTAATAGCATCCTGGACAGACTATTCTTTTGTGTGCAGAATGATGTCCCATTTCTGACTATTCAGGCAGAGCAGCTTTGTAATTTTGACGAAGGAAGAATGGTCTTTTTCACTGGAGTATATAAATGTGAAACAAAGATTTCAAAGTGCATGTGGGATAAGGAAATCCTGCAGGTAATTTAGAGACATATTGCTATTTGCATTGAATTCAAACTCCCATTGTTTAATGATTTTTTTTAATTGTAAATGTTTAATGAACTATGTTCCAACTGTATATTAAAATAAATCGGACTAATAGCACCAGAATTTAATCAGTGCTTATTCTTTAGAGTATGGCTGTTTTAAGAACTAGGGCTTGTATCTGGGGATGTAGGCAAACCTACCTAATTTGCAGTTTCCAAAGCAATACATGAACCAAAACACAGCCATTCTTGGGGGGTGGGGAGGGGGGAATCTGCAGTAATTTAAATTTTGCAGTGCAGTTTTCTAGCAAGTAACATGTACAAAAATGTATATACTGGGGTAAAGTGTCCATGGTATAAAATAATAATGAAAATACATATAAAAATGCAGTATTTTAGGGATGGTTGGATTGTAAAAAAAAGAAAAAAGTAAATTGGGCATTTGTCTGAACTTTTTCTGTGATCATCCAGCAGTTTGACTTCACCCCTGGAGGTGCACTCCATTGTCTCTCAAGGTAAGCCGATGCCAATAACAACAAATATATATAACCGTCACTTTCCTCCAGAGGAGCCCAGGGTGGCAAATATATCAATGCTAATAGAAATAAAACTTGGGGGGGGGGGAGTTCAAATGTTTATGTAAATACACTAGATTAGCAGACTTCTGGTTTCCTGTTCTTAGTACATCAGGCAAGATATATGTTAGTCATTCTTCTGACATGGGGCTAAGAGCACTTACCTGACCCAAAGATAATGAATGGTTCCCCCCCCCCCCCCCAAGATTAAATTTAGGAAGCAGCTGTGTGATCTCCTTGGCCATTTTGTCTCGCAGTGTGCTAGAATGCACCGATACAAGGTTTCCACAATCTTTGTAGATCAGATACAGGTTAAAGATTTACATTCCGTGCAGCTCTACTTTTTATCCATAAATTTCACATATAATCTATCTGTATTTCTTAACATTTTCCTCCAGGGCTACTGCGTTTTTGACAGCTGACTTTCAAGATAGGAAGCAGAATTCAAGACTGAAAAGTGAGAGAAATGTCAGTCCAGGAAGCATATGATTATGCTGACTCACAGATTTTATTCTACACGGTGTACAAAGGTGCCCAATCTAATTTAAATGCAAACATAGCTTTATTATTGTGATCCAGATAATAATAAGGAGTCTCAATGTTGGAACATTATGACTTTCGGGAAGGGAAAAAAAACTGACTTAGCAGTAAGCTACTGGTTTTATGTTTAGGGGTTTTTTTTATTTTCTACTAAGATTCCTTAAGCTTCTCTCAACAAAGTCATTGTCACTGGACCATTCCAGGTTTGCAGTTAATAATACCTCACATTTCTGTTTACTTCCATCATTAGATTAATTTAAACAGCATTAAAGATTACAATATAGATTTCCCATCCCTGTCATACAGCGTAGGGGACCATTTACATTCTTTTAGGCAAATATATGAGAATCCCAGGTTTCTTGGGGCAGCACAGAAGCAACATCTAGTTTCAACCAAGAGTGCATGTGCTTGAGAAGGGCTGGATTAACCATTAAGCAATATAAGCATGTGTTTAGGGCATCAAGGGAAGGGGGGCACTAGATCAATTTTCCATTACCAGATTCACCATGGACCATATGGTGCAGCTAAATCATGTTCCATGAAAAAAGTCTCCAACAATATGTGTGCCACACTTTCAGTGCAAAAAAAGAAGATTCAGCCATGCTGGACTTTATAAAATTATTTTATAAAGTCAACATTTTATGCTATATTGTTGGTTATATTTTGAACTGGATATACAGTGGTTAAGTACTTAATTCGTTCCAGAGGTCCGTTCTTAACCTGAAACTGTTCTTAACCTGAAGCACCACTTTAGCTAATTGGGGCCTCCTGCTGCTGCCACGCTGCCGGAGCACGATTTCTCTTCTCATCCTGAAGCAAAGTTCTTAACCCAAGGTACTATTTCTGGGTTAGCGGAGTCTGTAACCTGAAGCATATGTAACCCGAGGTACCACTGTATATGGGGGCACCAAAATCTTTTAACCGCTTTGGGCCTCTAATGTGTCCCTGTTGAGAAACCCTTTGGTTTAGTTTCATTGTCAACCCAACTAGGAATGGTTCAAATAGTTCTGCGGGAGTGGAGCAGAGTGTAAAAGCAAAGCTGGATCTACCATCAGACACTGGGGGTCAACTGCCTCAGACAGCAGATATTGGAGGGTAGCAGTAGCAGCCCATGATCATTTTCCTTCTGTTGGATGTCTGTGCCTCATGGTCTGTTCTCTACCCCATAAACTAGTCTGTTCTGGAAGAAACTATCCTTTTGCCTAACTGAAACAAGATTCAGTTGCCAGTCCGCTTCTGTATATGCAGTGGAAGGTAGGGGGATGCACCATCTTGTTCTTTGCCTTAGACAGCAAAATGTGTTCCGCCAGCCCTTTGTGAAATTCTGAGGTGTTTTACTCTGCAGGGGAGCAAAGGAGGAAGAGAATCCTACACACCCCTTTTTAACTAGGTTAGGTGTGTGTGTGTGTGTGTGTGAAATGCAGTTGATATGGTTGGGGAAGTAACTGCTGCATGAAGTAAGAGGGAAAGTCAGTCAGGGACTGGCCAGCCATCCTAGTCCCAGGACCTTTTTTTGAGGTGAAGTGATTTATGGTCTGCTGTAAGAAAATGAGTAAGACGTAGCAGGAGAATGAATTTGAAAATGTTGTTCTCCATCTTCTTGGCCGAGAGCTCCAGCTGATAACAGAACGCTGCGGCTAGACTGTTGGTGAGGAGTTGAGCTAACTCCAGTGCTTAAAGGTTTGCGCTGAATGCCCATATGCTACTAAGCCAAATTTAAGGTTCTTGTATTTATTCACTAATAATAATAATAATAATAATAATAATAATAATAATAATAATTTGTTTATACTCTGCCCACCTGGCTACTCCCAATCACCGGTCTAGCTGCTGTATTCTGGATTAGTTGTCACTCTGTGCAGCTCCCAACAAAATATTAAAAATACAATAAAATATCAAACATTAAAAATTTCCCTAAACAGAGCTGCCTTCAGATGTCTTCTAAAAGTCAGATAGTTGCTTATTTCCTTGACATCTGGTGGGAGGGTGTTCCACAGGGTGGGTGCCACTACCGAGAAGGCCCTCTGCCTGGTCCCCTGTAACTTCACTTCTTGCAGCAAGGGAACTGCCAGAAGGCCCTCGGCGCTGGCCTCGGTGTCTGGGCTGAATGATGTGGGTGGAGATGCTCCTTTAGGTATACTGGGCTGAGGCCGTTTAGGGCTTTAAAGGTCAGCAACAACACTTTGAATTGTGCTTGGAAACGTACTGGGAGCCAATATAGGTCTTTCGGGACCAGTGTTATATGGTCTCAGCGGCTACTCTGGATTAGTTGTAGTTTCCAGGTCACCTTCAAAGGTAGCCCCAAGATGTGATACTTTAAGCACTGCCTGATTCCTTATATCCCTACCTGAACACTGAGGCCTTCAGGGTAGTCACTCTTGGTGGTCCCTCATTGCTCAGATTCATAGCTTTTATCCACCAGGAGCCATGGGTTCAGTATTGTGGGCCCAGTTCTGTGGAACAGCCTCCCAAGTGAGATTAGACAAGCCCTCTCCCTGTTGAATTTATGACACCTAGTGAATACCTTTTTATTCCAACAGGCATTTTAGGTAAGTTTCTGGTTTTAGTTTTAACCTGTGTTATCTTTGTTGCCTCTCTTTAACCTTACTGTACGCTGCTTAGCGACTAAGAGTATATAAAAAGGTAAAGGTACCTCTGCCCGTACGGGCCAGTCTTGACAGACTCTGGGGTTGTGCGCCCATCTCACTTAAGAGGCCAGGGGCCAGCGCTGTCCGGAGACACTTCCAGGTCACGTGGCCAGCGTGACATCGCTGCTCTGGCCAGAGCCAGAGCCAGAGCCAGAGCCGCACACGGAAACGCCGTTTACCTTCCCGCTGGTAAGCGGTCCCTATTTATCTACTTGCACCCGGAGGTGCTTTCGAACTGCTAGGTTGGCAGGCGCTGGGACCGAGCAGCGGGAGCGCACCCCGCCGCAGGGATTCGAACCGCCGACCTTTCGATCGGCAAGCCCTAGGAGCTGAGGCTTTAACCCACAGCGCCACCTGCGTCCCTAAGAGTATATACGTTGTTGAAATAAATAAATGAGTTCTGAGAAAATAACAATATTTTCTAGGCTGAGGTTAGGATTTAGAATTGATAATCTATCAATACAATTACTGAGAAGAGGCAACGCTTAGCTGATACTGGAACTGGCACAAAATGGTTTCTTTGCCTGCTTCACCTCACACAAGAAAAATGGCTCTTTCACAACCATGGTCTACTGTGGCAAAAGGGAACAACCCAATCTAAGAGGCAGGGGTGCCAACTTGAATAAAATATGGGGGGGGGATATGGCAGGTAAGCCCCACCCCACACAATCCATCATAAGATTACCACACACCCCCACACCACACAATGCCAATCAACCCGGGGGGGGGGCTAGCACCTTCAAATATTTTATGGAGGGGGCAAAGGGACTTCAGTCCCTAGGAGTTGGTTCCTAGGCTAACAAGCATGCAATGTCGCCATCTCCTGCCTTCCTCTTCCCCTGGCTCCCTCTTCCCAAAAGGATTTTTGCCTTTAGCCATATCATCAAACCAATCATGCATCTTGTTTAATTCATCGCCACTATTAGCACAAAATATCAAAACACAAAGGTATTTTTAATTTCCGCACACCATGCATCCTCTCAAAACTGGGGGGGGGGGTGGGACACAAAGGAAGAGAACAACCCAAAATAAACAGAGAATTCTGCTTGTTCTTAAAAACTGGGTGTCCTGTGATAGGTATTGCAGTTTATGTTTATTGTAATCTACTTTGTGTTTAAGAGATATGCTAACTCAACCGCTCCCTGTGTCTAATCTCTTTTTATAACCGCTCAAGAGTGTTTTCCAATTTACATTTTGTAAAAGTTTAAACCGCTTGACAAATAGTTCATTGTACTCCTGTGGCTCACTGCTGCCACTTGTTTGGAAAAATGAAAGGCAAGTTGAAAAATGCACCTTTTCCATTTTCACCTCTAATTGAATCCTCCCTTGACCCCTTTATTCCCCATGGCTGTATTTCAGGTTTTGATGATAAGAAAAAGAATTTTGTATTTGGATAATACAATTTTCTCACTTGCCTTCAGCGACCTTCAGCTCAATTTTCTCTCCCCAGAGACACTGTATATTATGGAATTGAACCAAATTCCTTATTCATAGAAAAAAAAAGTTCCAATTTAATCTGAATATTCAGCATTTTACACTGGTCAGGGTGATGGATGGCATATGGAAATGCTTTTGGTTTAGGTAATCAAATGGTGGGATTCAGACTTGTATTGAAAAAATAATAATGAAGTCTATTCAATATTCTCATAAGGTGCAAAAATGCACAATACACAGGGGAAGGGAAGCTTTTTCTTATTACCTTACTGATAACATCTCCATCACAAAGAAGTACAAGCAGAAATTAAGAATTTATGTGGGTTAAAACATTTGTAAAACAGTGGCTGCTAAGAGGTTCAGGGGGAAAGTACCCTTCAAATGAATATTTACTAAAACCTGTGAACTTCTGCACATCTGCAATGATAAAAATAGGTTCATTGTGATGATCTACATTTCCTTGAAATACATATTTTTAAAATTCTATCTTGTGAGCACAGTAATAAGTTTGTAAGTTTTGTAACCATGTTTTTTAAAAAGAGTTTGGAGACATATTTTCCCAAAGATACAACTTAAAAAATATGTAAGATGGTATAATACCCATCTTGAAAACCTACAAATGGCCCCAGGCTCCACTGACATGAAAAGAAATTATAGTAGACCTTCAACAGATGTGTTTGATGTAAAACTTACACCCAACCCCACCCATCTGTCATACTTGGCATGGAAGGCAATGGGGTTTACTGGATTGGATCTGGTCGGCCAACTGGATCCAATCCTCCACCCCTGATGAACTCGTTTTATTGGTTGCATGGGGCTGTTCTTCATGAAATTTGTTTCTGGATTACACTTTAAATTTTTGAGGTAGTAATCCATACAAATTTGGGGGTGGGCTGGGGGACCACTATACTGCTTTGCAACCCTGAACTGTGGCAAGAGAATGTGGCAAAATACCATTGCAAACACCTTATTTTGCTCATTTGCAAAGGATATACAGTGGTACCTCGGGTTAAGTACTTAATTTGTTCCAGAGGTCTGTTCTTAACCTGAAACTGTTCTTAACCTGAAGCACCACTTTAGCTAATGGGGCCTCCTGCTGCCGCCGCACCACCAGATTTCTGTTCTCATCCTGAAGCAAAGTTCTTAACCCGAGGTACTGTTTCTGGGTTAGCGGAGTCTGTAGCCTGAAGCGTATGTAACCCGAGATACCACTGTATCTGGAAATAGTTTCTCTTGCACCCTAAGAATAACTCTCATTTTAAGCAAATATTCATGGTGTGTAGGTCAGTTCAGAAATAATTTTTGACTTTCTGATTAATTCCATCAGTATATTCAACCAGAAAAAAAAATCCCACTGTGATTAGATGGCAGTGTATTGAACCCATAAAGGAAGAACATTCTGTCAAAAATTCTCACTGAATTTTCATCAAAAATGCACTTGGCCTAATAAACTGGGCCTCTTTTTTCTAAAATAATTTATTTTAACACTTTCTTAAAAGTACAAAGTGCCTCACAATTACAGTTGCCATCTCCTTTATCTTCACAAGAACCCTATTATGCAAAATTGTGGTGAATTGCTTAAACTTTAGTGCCCTCAAGTCACCAACAATCTTTTATAGCTGAACGCAGCCGCAGCCACAGCCACAGCCGCAGCCGCATCCCAGGCCTAAACCCAGTATCACAGCCACAATCGTACAAAGAGCTAAGCACATTTAAGCCCAGTTCCAATGGACTTACTCATGCTTCACTCTACATAGGACCATGATCTCTGTCTAGTGAGGCTTCCTTCCCTATACTTGTGCAGCCAACACATTCACACAGAACCTTTTCATGTGTACATATTCATGCACGTTAACTCCACAAATCATCCAATGGATATGAAATATTATGCCAATATAAGCTTCCTGGAAATTCTCCATATTTAATGGAAGAATTGGCCTGGTTCCATGTTATACAGATATTAGCATTCCAATCACTACATAAACAATTGAACCAGAACTTGAAACCATATTCAAGTTGCACAGAGCCTACATTTTTAAGTGGTTTATTCAGTTAGTGGAACTGCTTCACAATCACATACTGTTTCATAAATGATGCAATGCCTATATTATTTACTACCTGGGATTTACACACCTTTTTTCTAATATTTTTATTCCTCTTTATTGAATTCAATTGCTGATCTCAATCTTCCTGGGTCAGTCTGAAATCAATGGCAGGGCCCTTTGCATAGATTAGAGCGCTTGGCTTTTTATTACTTGTACAGTGGTACCTCAGGTTAAGTACTTAATTTGTTCCAGAGGTCCGTACTTAACCTGAAACTGTTCTTAACCTGAAGCACCACTTTAGCTAATGGGACCTCCTGCTGCTGCTGCTGCGCCGCTGGAGCACGATTTCTGTTCTCATCCTGAAGCAAAGTTCTTAACCTGAAGCACTAGTTCTGGGTTAGCGGAGTCTGTAACCTGAAGTGTATGTAACCTGAAGTGTATGTAACCTGAGGTACCACTGTATTTTGGAAATTAAGATCCTGCCAGCACATTGGTTTACAATTGCAACTACTACCATCTCACACTTTCTAGAAAGACAGAGCAAGAAGCTATTTCTAGAATAATGTTACTGGAAGAGAAAATATTTGGCTTCTCTCAGACTGAAATAAAGCAATTTTATATAGTTTAGTTTCTCAAGTATTACAAAAAAAATCCATACACACACACATAGGAATGCTGCTGGTCACTACTGTATAGGATAAAGCGAGTGGCTATATCCAAATGATTAAAGAAAAGCAAGAAGAGATGAAGGGAAGGAAACGGAAAGAAAATGAGTGAAAGCTAACCAGTTTCCCCGATTTAGGATGTAGCAAAGAATTCTGGTTAGTTTTAAAGCAGAAGTTTCCAACCTCTTCCTTGCAGATAGGTCAGAGGAAGAAAGGGAGCCAGGGAGTCTGAAGCTCACTGCTACTCATGCACATTAATGCTAAACTATAGTTCAAAGATGCATTTAAAAAGAACTAATACTCCCATTTATTTCTGCTAGCAATTCCTTCATACTAGCATGGAAAACTTAATCTATAAATTACTTCCAGTTGTGTATCTTCCATAAGAAACAAAAATGTAAAAGATCGTTAAACACCAACATAATAAACTGGCAGCACAGAGGAAAAAGAAATCCCTGGCTGGCTTAATGCAGGTATCCAGGCCTTCCTTTCTGTCTGTGGTTTTGGTTGTTGTTGGTTTGTTGCTCAGTTTAAGAAAAGACGCTCAGGGAAGTAATAAAAAGCTAGTGTTGTTGATTTACAGTGGTGCCTCGCAAGACGAAATTAATCCGTTCCATGAGGCTCTTCGTATAGCGGTTTTTTCGTCTTGCGAAGCAAGCCCATTGACAGCTTAGCGGATTAGCGCTATTAGCGGTTTAGCGGCTTTTAGCGATCAGCTGTTAAGCAGCTTATCAGCGGATCAGCTGATAAGCAGCTTAGCGGCTTAGGAAAAGGGGGGGAAGGGGGGGGACCCGCAGGAGCTCGCAAGACATTTTCGTCTTGCGAAGCAAGCCCATAGGGAAATTCGTTTTGCGAAGCGCCTCCAAAACGGAAAACCCTTTCATCTAGCGGGTTTTCCGTCTTGCGAGGCGTTCGTCTTGCGGGGCACCACTGTATTTATTTTTTTAATGAAGGAACATATACAGTGGTACCTCGGGTTAAGTACTTAATTTGTTCCAGAGGTCCGTTCTTAACCTGAAACTGTTCTTAACCTGAGGTACCACTTTAGCTAATGGGGCCTCCCACCACCCACCACTCTGCCGCCGCACAATTTCTGTTCACATCCTGAAGCAAAGTTCTTAGCAGAGTCTGTAACCTGAAGTGTCTGTAACCCGAGGTACCACTGTATCAGATTCCTCTAGCTTTGCCCCAGGATGTGTGTGATAGTTTGAGTGGACAAATGGCAGGAAGGATTAAGCAGTCCTGCCACTTCTGTGCTCAAGTTGCCATCTGCCCACAGCTTTTCGTTTTTTAGAAAGGTTGAGAAATTATGCACGCATTACCCGCAAAATATTGTTTGACCCTTAACATGCCACTGAAATTAGCATCTCCTGTTGGAATGGATCCATGACAGGGAAATCACACCTGCTAAATTCTCCTTGGCATGATCCCGGCAAACCACTTGGCAAATTGCTACTCACACAACCCTGCCACAACATCACATTTCTCTGCAGAGCTAGACGAACTGTCAGTCAACAAAGGATAAAGCTGCTGGCAGGCCTGTCCACAGTTTGCTGCAGCTGCTAATGCTGAATACAATTTTACTAAATCCCTAAATATTCAGATGATTTACAAATAACTTTGTTGTACTGTTACAATACGAGAATGTGACTCGGTGGCAGTCAACAGGCAGACTATTTGCAACAGACTCTTAAGAGCTATGTTGTAAATAGTACCTAAACCAGAAAAGCAAACTGTCAAGTTGAAAAGCAATTCACAATTAAATCCTGCATCATGATTTCCTGATACTGCAGCAGTTGTAAAATTTTCAAGTCAATTATCCCATTTATATCTTGAAATAAACAGCAATGAACTAGAGAATGAAATGAAGCAACTCAAGTTCATCCGAACTGCATTTTCCTCCAAGGTGGGTAGCATGTATACCAAGTCAGCATTGTTCACATTTTTGTGTCTGCATACGATGCTACTTCTGGATGGCATATGATCTGTAGCTAACCATTCTAATTCTATTTTTGGTAGACAGCTGCAAGAGAGGTTAAAGTGTGCTGATTTGCTGATGTGGGCAAGTTGCCAAACTATTTGAATTAGCCTCCCACCCTTTATACGAAAAGCAGGCATAGATCTGCCATATATAAGAGCATCCTGGAGCTAGCTGTTCCCAGTTGTTGTGTTCTCTAATATTAAAATGTCATACATGTATAGGATACGAGCCTATGCTGGCTCATCCATGGAATGTTGAACAGATACTGTAGATGGCTCAACAAGGAAATGTAGAGAGGGGTTTGGGTTTTTTTTTAATGATGTTAATGAGTTTCTATTATGATAAAGACTGCATGTTCATAGTGTGTATTTAATATATAGGCAGAGCATTCCTAATTCCCTTTGGGGGCGGGGGGAAGCTCCAAGGTTACAATGCACCCAGAGACCACAGTTTCTCTATTGCCTCCTTCTTTCTGTATACACCATGTGACATGCATCTTTGCAGAAAGAAGGATGGTCAAGATCCAATGCCCCTTCTGCCTTCTTTCCTTGGAGTTTAGGATTTCTCCCTATAGCTGCGGTCCTATATACCTGAGAGTAAGTACGATTGTACTCAGGGGGCCTTACATGTATAGGATAATGTTACAAGGTCTGTCTTCCTTGGCAGTTTAGTAGCTTCCTTTCCCCGAATTGCTTAGTGTTTGTACATTATCATTTGATTTCTGTCACCCTGTATACAGTTGTACTGGACTGAGAGCTTGTGTAGTTCAGTCACACACAGAGAGAGGAGCGAAGGGAGATTCCACATGCCTGAAATGTTATATATAAAAGCAACCACATGGATAGCTGTTTAGCTAATCACTGAATGACAGCGTCTCCTATTAGAAGACCCTTGAGGTTTTATCACATGCTTTCTGCTACTTTGGATGGCTGTTGTTGAAATATGATGTACGTGAGCTTTGTTTTTTTCATTTTTGTTGAGAAAGATACAGTTGAGAAAGATACAGCAACAATCTTTTTAGAACTATTCCATACACTCAAATCATGAGTCTCGTCATGTGGTTGCAATATTTAGACTAAACTTCCAGGGACATCCCTACTATTAAAGACAAAGTGAAAGTCTGCCTTAAGTGGAAGGCCTTGGGAATACCATTAGAGGGCACCAAATTGTCAAATATTTGCACTTTATGCACTGGGAAGGGAACCCTGCCCCCGGTGAAGGGCCAAACACTCTATCCTTCCCTTATCAGCCCACTTGGTTTCTATGCTGGGCAGGAGGGAGGCAAATTACCCTCCCACTCAGCCAACATAAAACAGTCAGAAGAGGAACCCCCTCACTCTCCTGAAAGAATTCCCTAGTCACCAGGTGAGTGGTCAAACACAAGTCTGATATGCATTTCTGTAGTAATCTTCACAGCAACCCTATAGGTTTCGGCACTGTTATTATCCTGGTCTTTCTGTCTGGCCTCTGGCCTGTCCTCAGGCTGCCATCCTCCATGACTGGTCCTGCTTCACACTCTCTTGGAGTGTGTTTTGCCTGGATGAAATGTGTCCTTGAGCTCTGATAATGGCATTTGCTTGCCCATATGAATGATACAGAGATTCTTGTGAGTGTGTGTAGAAACTAGTTTAGTGTACAAAGGTTGTTATTAGTAGTAGTAATAGTAGCAGCAGCAGCAGCAGCAGTATATCACCCTTTACCCTTTACCCCAGGGCAGTTACAACATAAAAACACAACATAAAAACACAAAATACATAATAAAAATTAAAACAAAAGCAACCCCAAAACCACACCCCATTGGATGCCAATCAGCCAAAGGCCTGGTTAAAGCAGAACATTTTTGCCTGGCACCTAAAGGTGTGCTGTATAGTGAAAGCACTCGGCGAACCTTCCTAGGGAGAGCATTCCACAAATGGGGAGCCACCGCAGAAAAGGCCTGTTCTCATGTTGCCACCCTCCGGCCGTCAATTTACATTAATTGTTTCACCTATATTTGCCTTCTTCCCCCCCCCCCCCCCGCCCGCCCACCATGTCATCTTGGAAAGGTTGTTCCTTTGGCTGAAAAAGATTTCCTACACCTGCTGTAGGCACACCTCAGCAGCAGCAGCATTTTATTTGCATGCCGCCTTTCCATAGTTGAAACTATGCTCAAGGCAGTTTACAACATGACAAGATCTACATACTTACAAACATAACAGAAATCATAAACAATAAATAAAACACATCAAAAAGTGCACAGCCAAATGGAAACAATTTCCACATAAATCATAAGATCTAAAACTAAAGATACAACATGTCAGGCACTAGCTAGGTTTGTTGGATCCGCCTGAACTCGGAGAGTGGCCTAGATACTCAACAATCTCCCACGCCAATCTTTCAGGGAAACCTGTCTGGTATGCCAATCTCTTCATCAAGGTTTTCTTGCTGAGCTTTTGAGGGACTTTGAGGTTCCCTACAATTCAGTTTAGAAATCAGTGGCTTAAGACAATGCCGTTAGCTCTTGTCCGAAATGAGATATCGATTCGGGACTTAGACCTTACTGTGTTACAACTGCATTTTGCCAGCCCACTTGTATTAATGGTCACCACCATGCAAATACAGACATCACTTTACATTTGGTCCATGATTGGATGGCAAGCTCTAAAACTGTAGCTTTTCACAATAAGGAAACTGAAGCACAAGAGATCAAATGGGAAAGGGTTCTCAAATATGTAATTGTTCTGTGGACACTTAGTAGGTGGCTTATGTTGTGCATCATATAACTGGCCTATTTTTTGCCTGGCTCCACCTCTCCTCTCATTTGCTATCACACGTACCACGTTCTGCTCAATTTACAATCCCTCAACATCCCTATGGCAACTGCAGCAGCTGTTTACATGGCAACGCAATAGGAAAATATTTAATGTATTTTTAACTCCACTTTAATGGAATTTAGCAGCTGGATACACGATGGCGAGTCAGCACCATATGACTGAGACAGCTAGCTTTTTCACCTCAGCCATCAGTACACTCTTAGGGAACTATGCTCCACAAGCCAGGAGTTATTGTTGGGTGGATATCCTTGGAACATGACAATATCCACACACAGCAGAAAGCTACCAAACACATTGGGATTTGGTGCGCACTCCAGTCCAGTTTTCATACCATCTGTGATACGAGAGACTGTATACAGTTCCGTCTTTCAATACATCTATGGCCCCATAATGCACTCTGTGTAGGGCTGCATTTGAAAAGTGCTCAAAACTCAAATTAGTATAAAATCCTCCAGCCAGACACTTTGATTCCATCTTGCTAATTTTGTGTGACCTGCACTGGCTGCTAGTTTGTATCTGGACTCAGTTCAAGGTGCTGTTGTTAACCTTTAAGCTCTAGATGGTTTGGGACCTGGGGACTTGTATGTTCCTTCCCACATGCTCCAATCCTCATCTGAGGCTCCGATCCAGATCCTTTGACCTTATGAGGCACACCTGACAGCAATCAGCACTAGGGCATTTTCTGTGGTGGCAACCCAGCCTATGGAATACTATACCTCTGGGCTGTTTAACAAGTCCTTTGACTAAATTCATTCATTTTTAGTGGTTAGCTGCATTGGAATTATTACTTCAAAGTATCCTGGGGACCTCTCTCAGAGCTGTAACTCCCAGCACCCTTAACAAACAACAATTCCCAGGTTTCGGGTGGGTGGGTGTGCTTAAAGGAATAGTGCATAAACAGCTCTCCTAGCTTAAGATGAATACCAATACAAGTTGTATGAATTTCAAGCTAGTTTTTCCTTCTCCCTTCCACCCAGGACAATGAAACTGTGGAGAACTCATTTTGTGACATTTGGGTTGATATTAACAAGGACACTGCCATACTATGCATTTCGGAACATAATCACGAAATCGCATTATTAAAGACTTGTGCATTTAGAAAACACCACAGAAAAATCCATTTTACAGATCGGCAGAGAATCTGTAGCCTGAAATACATCTGCGAATCCATAGCAGAGAACTCAAAAAGCCCCTGCAGAGCGGTCAAGAAAGTGAGCCAGTTTTCACATAAACACCCACCCATATATCCGTCAATCATTCAGACCCGCCCCTCCCCCGCAGCAGTAAGCGGCGAGCGCTTTCTTCCTTCGCTCCGCGGCGCGAGCGAACAAGCCAATCAGGCTTCTCCACCGCCCGGCGTCATCACAACGGCGATTTCGATTTCGCCGCCTCGCTGGCGTGCGCGTGCGCGCACCCACACGCCCTCCTCCGTTACCTGGGCTCATTTGCCCCAGAACGCATGCGTGCCCAAGGCGCGCATGCGTAAAAGAAGGGGGAGATGGGGGAACCACTTAAAAATAACGAACTTTTTAAAAGGACGACCGAGCGGGGGGCGGGAAAAGCAGTTTTCGCTTCTCTGGGCCACACCGGCGAGGGAGGAGTGGGGGGTGGGGGACAGACTCCCGAAAACCGGCCGGGCTAGGCAGTCAGGTAGCCACCCTGAAAGGTGAGTTCACCTCTTGGAGCCAAACGCCTCACAAGACACACCTGTTGCATCTCCTCACACATTGGCGGTGGGCGGGGAGGGATGCAGGCAGAAGTGGCCACGGCTGTGTTGCGGATAAAATAAACACTGGGCGGATGCAAAGTGCAAGGAGGCTCTTTTTTAAAGGTGGACTTTAAAAAGCCTCGGAAATATAGTCACCTGTAACCACGTAGCCCAACGTATGCAGTGCTTGGCTTACAGTCGCCCATGTGTGTTAGCCGAAGGTTGGGTGGCTTATTAGCCTTGGCGGCCTTTTTCTGCCCCTGTTTGCAGTAGCTGTTCAGCAAGGGGAAGTTTTTGGCTCGCATCAAGCGGGAAATTGTTAGGTTTCCCTGCTCGTTTCCCAGCTGCTAAAGGCCTGGCACCCAAACAGAAGAGAGTCGCCCAGATTGGAGAGGCTCAGGTACTTAACACACGATGAGTTTGTTCTTCAAAAACTCACTGACAGATCCTTAATCCTTAAAACTAAACAGGAATAAGCATAAATAGGTGCAAAAACTATTTATTCCTTGATCAGTATGCCTTAATCTGTTATAAGGATGTGATGTTAACTTGTCTTTTAGAAAGAGAGGAGGGATTATTTTATTTCTTTCAGAAAATGTGTATACTGCTTACAACCCTCAAAGTGCTTTACAAATGATAAAACCTTAAAATTGAGGGGAGAGGAAACAACTCTACTTTAAAACAGACAGAAGTTAAAATACTAAAACAGATTACAATTACCTCAACTTTCTAAGCATAGTGATTCTTCATGATCTTAGACCTATTCCATTTTTCTCCCTTGGTGTTTTCCTAATATGTTCTCAAATGAAATATCTTTACATTGAAATTTTGTAGCCAGATCAAACCTTCTTTGCTTATGGTCTGAGGCCTTTGCAAAAATTCAAACAAAGATATACAATAAGTCATTTATAAATAAAAATGTATTATGCTATGTATGCTATGTGTTATGCTATGGATGTTAAACACACTCAATATAAGCCAGAATCAAGGATAAAAAGGAATAAAATAAAGGATAATAAAACCATCACACCAGGGCATCATCATTACTGTTTATACCTATCTCTAAAATCTCTCCTACTCTGATACTTGTGAAGCAGCCGGTGCAAAAAGGGTCATGAGAGATGAGTTAACCTGGCTTCCAAGTGAGAAGTGGTAGGTTGGGAAGCTGTATCAGTGGCAAGGGCATGAATGCAACTCCTTGGGTGCATGTCCAGTATGATTGGTGGTTATTTTATGTTTTAATTGTATTCATGCTGTGTTTGTTGTATATTTCTTTGGTATTAATATGCTTCTCACTGCTTTAGGTTCCTTTGACCCGAAAAGCAGAATATAAATGAACGACAGCATTACATCAGAATTTCTGAAGAAATACTGTGGGGGTTTTTTCAGGAAGTAAGGTGGAAAACTCTAGAATCTGAATTGAGAACTGCAGCCATTTTGTTGAGGCATAAAGCAGAGAAAGGGAGAAAAAATGCCAGTTCTGAAGCCTGTAGTAAAAATGAAAGTGGACGAACTCTTTTTGCGCTGGTTGAGTGATGCCTCAACTCAGGTGATGCTCAAGGACTGCTTAAGAAGTATAACTAACAAGGAGAAGATTGAAATCGGTAGTGGTGATGCTCGGAACAATGAACATATTCTTGGCCATATAAATTGTGTCTCGAAGCAAAGCATGCTGGGGAATTTGATGTCTACTTTGACTACTACAAGCCCTCCTCATCTATCTACTGCTCTCCCACTGGGGACGCCAACAAGCCCAAGGAGCTTTTCTAATATTCGAGGTAAACGCAGATCTTCAAGCACCAAAAGTGTAAGTGGTTTTTTGCTATTTGGGCAGGTAAGCCCATTTAAGCACATTTAAGATAAGCTATGAATGTTTGCTTTATGGTACTCACCAATTTTTGTCATTTTGGACACAAATAAGGGCTGTAAAGGTTGGCTTCATCTGCTGTGAGCTACACATGGTTTACTAGTGCAATGAACATTTAACCCCAAATCAATAATAAAATGGCATTGTAGGTATCATAGAGTGCAAGAATCTTCTTTGTTTTTGAAAAAAAAATCAACCTTTTAAAATAAAATCTAGATGTGACTTGAGCATGTTGGTCTGTAGGAAATTCCATACAGCTGTTTTTCCCCATTATAAACTGGAAATGAGGGCTCATCCAGATTTTCACTTGTCCTGCTGCATTCCCCTGGGGAAACCTGATCTTTACCAATGAATTGAACCAAAGGTCAGTTGGTTTTTTTGCAGTTTGATGTTTGCTCCAATTCAGCTCTATAAAGAGCACATTTTCCCTGGGAAAGCGGTGTAGCAAACTGAAAAGAGCTGCTCAGGCCCGTACTTTCTAGGCATGGGAAAAACAGAAATCATAAAAGTATCTTATGGGGAAAAATAGTGACTATTATGCGTGTTTGGTGTTACTACAATTGGTTTTGTAACAAACAATAGAAGTGACTTTTAAGTGCTCAACCCTATAACTTGTAAACATTTAGGTAGTGAGGTTGTGGGGTATCGGCAGTTGTTCCAGCATATCACTAGCAGACATGGAAATGCTTATGATGAATCACAAATATGAAATAAGTTTCATTGCTGATGGCAGTAGCACTGGGTTGCTTCCAACTGAACCTTACTCAGACTAGGTTAATTTCAATGGGTCTAACCGTCATGTTTATTATCACCAATGCGTCTGCACTTGAGCAGAGCTAGCGTTGACTTCCACCTATTGTATTGGCTGTCTCTCAGGCCTTGTCTTCTGTCTTCCTTTATTGTTATGTTGAACTTCAGTTTTTTACACTCTAACAGAGCAAAGAACCTAACAGCTGTGGCAGTATTCAGAATGCCATGCAGCTGATACCATTTCCTCAGTTCCTTCAGATATGAGCTATTTATAACCTGTGAATTTATTTATTTATTGTAGTTGTCAGCACTTGCTCCCTTGTATGGCACCTTGCATCAGCTGTTAATGGTCTCTGTCTAATGAATAGCATACCAGGCATCACTGATGGTACAGAACCACAAGCATGGCTTCATTAGTGACTTTGTTTTTAATGAACGTTCTTTGCTTATTAGGGCTTCCTCCATTCACGAAGGACTTCAAATAGTGCGGAATAAGAATTAGAGCTTATTTTATTACTATGTCTACTGTTTCTAACTGTAGTATTCACATATTAAGAATGATACACTGTGAAATAATATCCTAAAACGCTCTTTGAACTATGAAGTGCCTTGATTTCATGGACTGTAGTTTTGATATTTATCTTGTAAAAGATCGGTATGATGATGATTTTATGTAGAGCATTTGTACCCCAATCTTCAACTAAAAGGGTTCCCAGGATGGCTTACATGCAGTCAATAAAAACAAGGTTGTTCCTGCCTTAAGGCTTACAACATATAATATAAAAAAGCAACACACAAGGGGGAAGGGACAGGAAAGGAAGAGGAAAAATCAAATTCAAGTACCAGTTCTTAAACAGTTGTTTTTATATTTAGCAACTGACCAGTACTCTATGTTATAAGCTGACAACCAGTTTCATAATGCCACTTTACTTTCTAGGGCATGGGTGGGGAAACTGTGACCCTCCAGGGTGGCTGCAAGAGTACTTTGACATAGAACCTGCAGTTCGCACACTGTCTTGTTGCGTGGGGGCAGGGAGCAAGGCCAATATTTGATCAAAGTTTTTTTTTGTTTAAATTTCTAACCCACCTCTTATTAAGGTCCTGAGGAGAAACAGTAATTTGGAAAAATATAATCATATCTAGCCCCAGCCAATAAAAAACTACTTAATTTTTCTCTCTCTCTTCCAATGAGCTTGTCCCAGAAACAATCAGTACCAAAAATGTGCCTCCTTTTTCTCGTTCAGTTTATATGCTGATTGTTTGAACAGTAAAAACAAAATAAAAAAAATCCTTCCAGTAGCACCTTAAAGACCAACTAAGTTAGTTCTTGGTATGAGCTTTCGTGTGCATGCACACTTCTTCAGATACACTGAAACAGAAGTCACCAGACCCTTCTATATAGTGAGAAGGTGGGGAGGGGTATTACTCAGAAGGGTGGTGGGATTGGGTGATAGCTATCTGCCAATCACCCAATCCCACCACCCTTCTGAGTAAAACCCCTCCCCACCTTCTCACTATATAGAAGGGTCTGGTGACTTCTGTTTCAGTGTATCTGAAGAAGTGTGCATGCACACGAAAGCTCATACCAAGAACTAACTTAGTTGGTCTTTAGGGTGCTACTGGAAGGAATTTTTTTATTTTGTTTTGACTATGGCAGACCAACACGGCTACCTATCTGTTTGAACGGTAGCAACAGTCCTGATAGCACCTTGTCTAGTTCTGGTATTGCAGATATCTTGACAAAGTGCTAGGGTGCTGCTGGGCTAGTGGAGGCTGCTATGAAGCTGCAAATGGTGCAAATTAGTGTGATAGTACAGTTTGTGAGCATTCAAAATGTAATCTCTTGGGAGTAAAACCTGCTGATTAGTTACAGTATTCTTGTAAGCGTTGGGCTTATGGGAGGAAAATGCAAAGGGGGAAAATACACAATTGGAGCATGTTTTGTGTGAATGTATTGAACATCAAAAATCTCAAAAGTTAAAGGATAAGTTACATATAAATATAGATATATGATCAGCATGAATATGAGACATAAATTTATTTATAAAACCCAAGTGTAAGTATAGAATGGATATAAGCATATTTCCCATATGCAGTATTTATAAGCACTACATGTAATCAGTCCCTATTCCAGCTATTTCCATGTAATCATACATTCACTTAAGACATTTAAAAAGGCTCTTGGAGCAACTTACAAACATCAGTACTAAAACAGTCTCCGCTGTCAGACTTACAACCTAAACAAGACATAACACACAAGCAGGTGGATATAGTTGCACTGCTTATAACAGTTATATAGCTCTGTCTATGCAGTTCTGGCTGTTTAGAAAAGAAGCAGCTCCTTGCTAATGTCAGTTGCAGTTCTGACATTGCACAAACTTCTAATTGTGTATATATCTCTTATTTGGCTTGTATTTCCTTAACCTTTTTGTCACTTTGATAATTCCCAATTGTTCTCATAACTCTCTAATTAGATATGTTGGGTTTATGGGTCATCTTCCAAGCTTTTGTATTAAAAAAAAATCTAGCAAGATCTGCACACACACCCTGCAATGTTTAGGCTTAGAATAAACCTTCCATTGGAGACAACAGAACGCTTTTCCCCCAAGCCCAATTGCAATGAGAGAGGGAAGGATTAATTGTTACCTCCCTACTTGGGACCCTCAAAGTTGTCCCTTCCCTGTTGCAATTAGGCTTGAAAGAAGCCTTTTTAAAATAGCCAGTAGATGGGCTTTTTCAAGCCTAATATCAATGGAGGAAGGATGGGGGGGGGACCTGCAGGTGTCAAAGAAAACCTCTGCAGACAGACATGTGTCAATGGGTACCATGCTAATGACTTGTCCTGTGCCATATCCAGTTGAGAAGAGTGACAGGAAGCATTTGAGTTAAACCTTGAAGGAGAGTGTTAGATTGGGAGAGGTGTTCTGGCCATGCTCTTCAAACTTAGGATGGTGGATACTGAGCCATAAATAAGTTTGCGTTTAATTAAAAATTTTCATCCCAGTGGCAATGGGAATTCATACCTTTCTTATGAAATATAGCTTATGTGAACAGTTGTCTTCAAGGGCAAGCATCAAATTCCTCCTGCTAATCATCTTGCTAAAAATAGATCTTCTATTCTTAAAGATACATGTTTGCTATCCCTGTTCATCATGCTAAAGAGATCCCAGTGTAAGCAAGAAAAACTGTTGTATATCCACAATGCGGGCGACAAAGCACAAGTGGTAAGCCAAGACAAACTTTGGTTATAGCTCATGGTTTGTTCACAGCAACACAAACCTTGAGTCTGGTTTCAGATGTAAACTGGCTTAGCTCCCAATAGCAAGGCAGGAGTGAAACAGCCACAATTTTCTTGTTGTGCTCCGGCACACTTGTTTATTGATGCTACACTATAGTTTGCCATAGCATTACAATCAGGCCAGGCCATAGTATTGTAAATGTTTAGGATTGTGTTTGTTTTTATCAACTTCTAGAAATTAGGAAAATTACATTTTCTAGATGCTGGTTGAATCCAAAAGGTTCTTTGGACAATCAGGGTGAGGGTGGGTGTGTCGACAATTCTGCTGATTTTCCACCCAGCTCTTGCCATTCTGGAGGGGCCCCAAGCAGATTTATAAAGGAGGATATAAGGGCTACATCACGAAGGAGGAAAAAAGTCCCATTGTATTAGCAGAACATTGCTTATGGTTCTTAAGTGCTAAGACATCATTTGTTTTTTTCATAATGTATAAACTGTTGTACTTCCAGAGAATACTCCAAGCAGTGTACAGAAATATAATTTAAAACACAATACTGTTCATAGAATTGTTGAAACATAAAAACCAAGACTTTTTTTAGAAGGTTTGTGAGAAAAGAAAGGTTTTCAACAAACATATACCATGTACTTCAACTTACCAAACTAGCATCTTCTATTCATTACTCTATTTCATATAGAGTCCTTTTCATATTTCATTGAGACAAATGAAAGATGTGCTTGAGCTTCTAAAATGCAGGAGCCCTGCTAGGGGAATGGATATTATTATTATTATTATTATTATTATTAATATTTCTTACTTGATTAACATGCAACCACTTGTTTTGCGGGGCAGGGGGATAATATCGCTATGACTGCACTTCTGGTTGTGTGAAATTGGTTGGCCCTGTTCTAAATAGTGTCTACATAGTATGTTGGGCATTCTCTGCTCATGTTCTGCAATTCTGGTGCACTCAGCTTTTAAAGCTGCACAGAAGTATTATGTGTGGCTTTTTAAAAGCTGACTTTGCATTCCAGGCTTCCATTCCCTAAATTGCAGTATCTCCATAGAAGCAGCAGAACAGAACGTACAGGAAATGGTTCTGACGCTATAATTAAAGTGAGACTCTGAAGGCCAAAACTGCAAGTTTTGCAGGGCAATCCTATGCATGTCTGTTCAGAAGTGTTACTTACGGTATATTAAGGTGGTACCTGTGCAATTTATCATAATATAGTTTTCCCCCAAAAAAACTTTATTTTCAGTAAATACGTTTTTGAAAGGATTAGTTAAACAAGACAGATTATTTATGATGAATTGCCTTGATATGTCTGTGTCTTGATTAATGTCTATGCTTAAAAGCAGGCATTGAGGAAACTATGCAGTGTTAGAAACTGAGATATGAAAGCTAGGAGCTACCCGGTAAGTGGCACCTTAAGCCTAGGTTATGGGCGCAACAACGCAATGTCTAGGCACACTTTTTTATAAGAAGAATACAAAGCTGAAATGAATGAACTGCAGGCCTTAACTTCAGCCACTTTTGTCCGCTGATTTGTCTTGCCAATGCTTGCATTTCTTAGTTCATTCTTTTTTCTGGTAAAGTTTTTCTGAGTTCTTTCTGTGCCTCCAGATAGGATATTCTTTGGTCTTTCATAGATTTAATTCCTTGCCTTGGGATGCCATCAGAGAGTATAGAACCCAGGTGAATTTTCATCCACATCGAGTTCTTCTGTGAATATTTCCCACCTATCTCTTGTCTGTTTTGTGTTAGATGTCCGTTGGAAGGAATCCAGAATTATCTGCCTGCCTGTGTGATTATCATATAATTTGGAGCATAATGCCATTTCCTTCAGTGTGAAAGTTGACTTTAAAGAGACCTCTTTTTAAGGTGCCCCCTCCCTCCCTCCCTTGTCAGAGATGCTTCCTGTGGGTGTAATAGTGAGGAGACATTGTTAGGGTTCACTGAGGAGCGTTTCAGGCCGAATCCCTGGGTCTGGCTCTTTAATGATATTTTGCAATTATAGTTTATATACACAGACTGATGTGCAGGCTTGCTACAAAATGTTGCCTGGCTTTATTTATTTCATTACATTTGGATCCCACCTTTTATCCAGGGAGCTTAAGGTGGCATACATGGTTCTCTCCCTCTCCCTATTTCATCCTCACAACAACCCTGTGAGGTAAGTTAGGCTGAGAGACAGTGACTGGCCCAAGGTCACCCAGGGAGCTTCATGGCAGTGTTAAACCAGTGTTATGGGCACAAGAATGGAATGTCTAGGCACACTTTTTTAATAACAAGAATACAAAGCTGAAAATGAATGAACTGCAACTAAAATATTATGTTTATTTTTCACATGGTCTAGTCCTTCCCCTGCCCACCGCCCTAATATTCTTAAAAGAGTCTCTTCTCTAGTCTTCATGGAGTAGCTGGAAGTGGGGAGGCAGAAAAAGTTCTTCCTTTCCTTCCACTCTGCAGTTTTAATCTGAAATCTTAGATGCAGTACTGCACCCAGAGCTCAGAAACTGCTAGCGCTAATTAAATTCCCTGTTGCAAAATGTGCATAGAACAATGGGAATTTTGAACACTGGTTCAAAATGTCGCAATTGAAAAGGATCTTTCTCTTGTCTTCACCAGCAGACATCTGTCAGCAGAAAGATGGCAAGAAGGGTCTAGAAGTTGAGTGAGATTTTTAAACAGGCAAATATGCTTCCTTCTGGAAGCAAATTCCAATACAACATGTTTTCAAAATCCTCAATATCAGGTTATCTGTGTGAAAAATATTGGTGCCTAAAACTGACCACTGTTACTCTAAAGAAGCAATGCAGAAGAAAGAAGCAGCAGCTAAGCTAGCTGCTGGAGGCTGGAAAGCCAGACAGGATGTTTGTGACTGTTGCCATGGCAATAAAGGGGCAGTCCATTCTCCGTATTGAGCACAGGATGTGAGCTCAGTGTGTGACTTATGACCTGTACAGGATGTGCATGGGTGGAGTCAGTTTGAGTTTCTCTTTGTTGTTCGAAGAGTGCAGACATCTTTATCTGTATGGCTGCTAAAGACAGGAATAAAAGCATGTAAATACGTTTCTGTCTGAGTCTGATTCCCCTCCCTGGGGATATGCAGGGAGGAGGAGAAGCAGTGGTGTGTTTTTCTCACAGTCTGGGAAAAATCGCCGATACGGACCTCATCTGTTTTCCTGCCGGGAGTCGCGGGAGGGAGGTCAAAAGGAATTCAGCCGGTGCCTGGAGACTGGCACATCCCTCTGACCGAGGCAGAATTCCAACACTCAAACCAACTGTGTGTGGGAAAAGAAGTAGTTGATTCAGCTCCCTTTCTGGGCCTGATGAGATGCTATGTATTCTACCAGCCTCTCCCCCTGTCAAGGAGAAACTAGAAGCAGGCATCAGGATCACAGAGACTCTTTTCTATGCCCTCACTGCAGGGAGACACAAACCTCCAAGTTGTGGTTACAGTATTTAGTTGCAGGCTCTTTCTCAACATTAGGTTTTCTCCTCTAGGTTTTAAAACCCTTGACACTCTCTTTCCTATGATGGATCTGTTTAGACGACAAAGATAACACAACATGCATCACCCAGGGAGGGTTTCCTTTCCTTTCCTTTCCTAAACAGGGAGCTAGCTGGCCTTTGATAGATTTGTCTTTTCCTGCCTATTGCACTGCCATTATATGGAAATTATGAAGCAAGATAATCCCACAGTTATATTAGTTTGCTGGAGAATGAGAGTGACATAGTTTTTCTTGAAGTTCTTTGGATTTTTCAGAAGAATTAGCAGCTGCTTTCCAGTTACTTCAATAACTCTCATTCTACTCAACAGGATATAATTTAACAGGCTGTATCTTCGACAACTTTTCATTGAACATAAGGAAAACCTTAAAGTTTGTTTTGCATGTTAAATTCTTGCTTTTACAAGCTACTCTTCTGGATTAAGTGAAACCTCACTTGTCTACTAAAGCAATACAGTCACCCTGCAATTTAGAAGCATTTAAGTTGTGCACATTCAGCTTTACGAGCTTGACTATTTATTTACTTTTTTAATTAGAAAGAGGGCATGTGTCGGGGCAAAAAGACTTTGGCAGTCTCATTGAATCCAATGTATTTTGACTACACACAGTTGCAGCTTTAGGCACGATTTCCAGAATGTAACCCCCATGTAAGTTGCAGGCTTACTGTATAGGGATTGGAACCAGATCCATTCTGCTAGTATTTTACTCTTAAGTCACAAATCTCAGCTATGCTTGTGTATATGCTTGCCAATTTGCTCCCCTTTCAGAAAGCTAAACTGTTCTTCCTGGCAGGGCTATCCCCATTAGCCAACCGCCTAGGATGCCAGCATTTCAAAGTTGAGTGTCCCAGTTATGCTGTTGGAGAGAGAGCCACTGCCTGTACTTTTGGTTGAGATGAAGGCACAAAGACTCAGCTCCTTGGCTGGGTGATATCCCTTGCATTCCAAGGGACACGACAGTGATCCTTCTGATCTTGATCAGCTGTCCAGGACATAGACACAGTTGTAAAGGAGAGGAAGTAAACAAGCAGCAGACAGTAAAAATGAATATGAGAAAGTACTGAATGGAATCTTCACAGTGTTCAGTTGGGGCAGCCCTGCTCCCACATTCCATTCTTCCCTCTAATACAAGTCTTCCAATTGGAAACAAACATTGGTTCCTCTTTTCTCCCTTTGCCTTCTCCTTTGCCTTCAAACGTTGCCCTTCAGAAATCCAGCCACTGCATGTCTCAGATATCCCTCCCACCCACGTCTCTCAAACTATTTTCACTTGCCTCCTGTGATTTCTTCTCCACATCTCCTTTCCCACCTAATTTCTAACTTCCTGGCCTACCTGGATGGTAAACGCTTCAAGTCTTTTATACTGAGCCCTTTGCTTTGAGAATATTGCCTAGTAACAACAACGTTCTAAACTTCCAGAGACTAACATTGGCCAGAATAATGTCTTTTAAATAAAAACTACACCAAGCATACTGGACATTTTCTTTGACCTAACAACAAACCATTTCCCCTAAGAGATAGTAAGTACAAAAAGAAAAATATTTCCAGAAAACCAGCAAAGTGTATGCAAGAAAAGGCACAGCACCTTTCAACATGCTAGTGTCTCTCATCAACTGCTCAACCCATTCAAAATAATTCATTTCATATCCTGTCTAACCAAAATTGGCATGAACCATCCTCAAACATCTCTCTCTTACACTGTCAAGTTTCAAATCAGTCCATTGAACCATTTTCTAACTAGAAGTCATAGAAGCTATTCCCTCCCTGATTTCTCATTATATTAATGGAATGTGATTCAGCTGACTCACTCTTAACATCAGGCCATCACTGATCTTACATAAGAACAGTGCTGCTGGATCAGGCCAGGCCTATTTATTTCACCTTTCTGTTCTCATAGTGGCTAGACAAGTGTCAGTTGAAAGGTTACAAACCCATGATCAGAATAGTTCTCTCCTATAGGAATTCCATAATTCAACAATGTACCTATGACGAATTGTTTCCTCGTCCTGAATCTCCTCTATTATTTAGCTTCATAGGTTGTCCCCTAGTTCTAACATAACGAGAGGAGGAGAAAAATGTCTCAACAGGAATGGACACCACTAATTAGCACAGCATCTTAGGTTCAATCCTTGGTTTCTCCAGGTAGGGCTGGAAAAGACTCCTGCCTGAAACCCAGAAGAGCCAGTCAGTGTAGATACAGTGGTACCCCGGGTTACAGATGCTTCAGGTTACAGACTCTGCTAACCCAGAAATAGTACCTCGGGTTAAGAACTTTGCTTCAGAATGAGAATAGAAATCGTGCCGCAGTGGCAGGCCCCATTAGCTAAAGTGGTACCTCAGGTTAAGAACAGTTTAAGGTTAAGAACGTACCTCCAGAACAAATTAAGTTCTTAACCCAAGGTACCACTGTATTTCTGATTTAGTTGCACCAATGGTCTGATTCAGTATGAGGCAGCCTCCTAGCTTCTCCAAACCATACATAATTGTATACACCTCTATCATATTCTCCCCCTCCCTCTTACTTGCCTTTTAAACACACATACACACACTTGTCACAAACTTTCTAGGAAGAATTCAGAAACATTTGATTTACTTGGTACTTGGTACAATTTATACAGCATGGTACCCAACTAAGTGAGCAACAGAACTTCCCTTTCCTCTCCTCTGCCCCATGACCTCTCCAGATCTGCACTCAAAACAAATACACCCTCAAAACAAATACACAGAGTTTGAGAACCCTCAAAACAAATACACAGGGATGGGAGAGGTAGGAGAGGTCCCATTACATGGCCAATAATCATTGCATCCCACTATTTTGTTGGATGGAATCCATAATATTTCCATTTTTGTGGCTGTATATGATATAGCCATTATGTGGTAAATGAAGACACATACACACAAATTCAAATCCAATGTGTATAAATTACATATCAAGATTTAGGATAACCAGGGTACAAGAAATACATTCATTCAAATGTGTCAGAAAAATAATAAAGGATAAAGGAAAATTGATTGCCAAATAATAACCATTATTTATTGTCATGTCAATGTTCCTTCTTAAAAATACCCACCCCCCAAAGAAGGAAAAAAAGAGTTAAGCTTTTTATTTTTATTTTTTGCTTTGGCATTACTATAACTGCTTATTTTTATACAAGCACGTAGATCCACAATTTATCTTAAGGTGGCTTTCATTTCTGACATACAAAACACTCAAAGGGCTTTGCAAGTTTGGAAGCGCCTGCAAGCCTTAATCCTTCAATAGCCTACTTTGAGACTTGAGCAGTTGTGACTTGTGACAAAAGGAAGAGGAAGAGAGGAAGCTACAAAACCACTACGTCTGGTATTTTCATGTTCCTCCCTGGTTGGTTTCATTAAATTGGAAGTTACTTTTATTGATGGTTTTGAAGTGCCACTTTTATAACAGGCTTGTGTCTTTTTCCATACTCTACCATACCATTAAGACTTTGGAATGCATGGAGTAAGGGGCAGGCTCCCAAAGTGACTTTCCAATCTGTGTCCGCAGTTCTAGCCAAGTTCCCTTTTAATGTATGGAGCAGGCTAAGTTGAACTCGCTCTCAGAATAACACAGAAGTAAAACGCAGCTGCTGCTTTAAGTGGCACTGTGTGATAATAGGACTCTGCTGTTTACTGGAACTCAAGTGCCTGGACTGGTACACGCACAAGCAGTATATGAAATCTGAAAACATGAGGATAAAGGAGATTTCTTTACGGCAAGATCCTGATCTACGAAAGGAATTGGCATTGCTAGCTCGGGGATGTGATTTTGTTCTGCCTTCCAGATTCAAGAAGAGACTCAAAGCTTTCCAGCAAGTCCAGGTTTGTTTACCATTATGAGTTTGACTGGACTGTGTGTGTGTAATATTTTGAGGGATTGGGGGGGGGGGTTCATGCTGTTTGAGTGGAAACTAGCCAGATATGCCTTGAACTTTGAAAAGCCCAAGTGGTTTTATTAGGTTAGTATAAAAACAAATACACCTGCGTTTGAATATGGCTACTTTGTTCCTGTTATTGTTGCTACTGTTTGCCTTGAGACATTCTGTTTGTTACACTCGGTATGTAAAAGCGGGGTGTTGAACAATATAACTTTCCCCAGCATAAGTGTTCCTTTTTTAGCCTATGAATGTGAAACTGCTCAGTAGAAAATAAACAATTAATAGTCATTTGCATACTTATCTATCCTAGCCATCTTGCATAATGAAATGCATTTTTAAAGTTCATGTCCAGCATCCTGTTATAAATGTTATCCAGTTCGTGTTATACATAAGGGAATGTTATTTCTCAACTTACCATGATTTCCTACTGTATAGTATTGTAACCTGATCAGGAGAAAATACTGATCTTAGTTGCTTATAATACATTGATGACCACCATGCATTTTAATGTTTAATCTTTTCACTATGCCTTTTAGCACCCTGACAAAGCTGTATTTAGTTGATGCGAACATATTCAAAATTGCATAGTTAGACAGAAAAGTAAAATCTTTTCCTCAAAGCTGGGAATCTAATAACTATCTTGCTTTCAACTGGAGTGCAGCTTGACACTGGAAGCTAAATTGCTAAAGTCCACATTTATCTTATTCACATCTCTCCCCCCTTCTGCACTTTCAGAAGTTTTCAGTTTTTGATGTTTTATTGTGTTTTTAATATTTTGTTGGGAGCTGCCCAGATGGGCAGAATAATAATAATAATAATAATAATAATAATAATAATGCCTCATTTCCTCACACAGGCATCAGTGGAAATGTTAATCTGCTCAATGCTATTCTTCCCAATTTACCAAGTTGGAGTAAAAAGTGATGCATGTGTGCAAGCATGCAACTAGGGTGGCAAAATCCCCAACAACCTAGCCTTCCTGCTGCAGCATTTTATACATATATGGGTAGTCCCAGGGGTGTTGTTAGTAAGTGGCCCAGAGGGCTGAAGCTATGAAATGTTTGCGCTGGGCCTGGAACTTCTGTGTCTCCCCCTTTGTCAAAGCTTTGTTATAGGGCATTCTGGACAAGTTAAGATAGATAGTTGGGGAGTATTGGTGTTGCACTTTCTGGCTTGCCTAGCCATCCTGTAAGCAAAGAAGAAGAGGGGGGAGGCAAGCCCTTCCCACTCGTGCTCAGTAAGCTACAAGGTGTGGGGAGGGGAGTGACTATGGAGTGGGGAGGACAGCACACTGAATGGTGGGGGATAGTAACCAGGAAGTTTATTGGGTGAACATGAGCCAATAATTATCTTGTAGTCTGTTGTCTGTCATCACCATCCGGAGAAAACTGTTGATGTGTGTATTTTTTTCTTTTCTTTTTTACATCTTGCATGCATAAGTGCTCTGCCCATTTCAGAGATGGAAACGTGTTTTCTGAAAAGTCTTCTTCATGCATATATTCTTGATAATAAAATACACATCATGTCTGGCTTGACTAACTTACGTGAGGGCCGTTTTCTTGATTTCCAGCTGTAGCCAAGACTGTGTCAATCTATTATTGTTGGTTGTCATGTGTGAGCAATAATCGGCTAGTGGCAGGGTAGTTGTAAATATATGCAGTGACTGGATTGGGTGAGGAAGGATGTATATGTATGATAGAGGGACAAGGGGGTCAAGTTACATGTAGGACAAGACTTGTAGTTTTAATTAGCATTGATAGCAGCAGACCTTGCCAAAGATTGTGTGGTTGGGACAGAGGGTCCAATCCACATTGCAGTGTACTGGGTGCAGAAAATCCTCTCTGCCTCTGTCTACCCCCACTCCTAGCATACACCAAACTATGATGTGACAGCAGAAGCCACCTCAAATTTGCATCTACACATAAAAGCTAGCGCGCGAATTCATTTATTGAGCCTTTGCTCTGAGTCTCTTAGGAGACTAGCAATACTTCTTGATGGGGCAAATAATGTTTATAGAAATAAGCGAGCTGTGGTATTCAGTGCTGAATGATTGTTCTTCAAGGTGCAATAGTGGATTTCCACAGCCTGCTTCCATTCTGGATCCTTAGCTACTGACAACAGGTAGATTTTTGGCAGCAAAAGTTTACAAATTTTATGCAAGAGGCACAATACTGTGGGATTTATTTATTTATTTATTGCTACTTTCTTTCACCTTCATGAAAAGAGGAAGAGAGGAAAATCACATCATTCTGTGGGCCTTTCCTGAGTTTTTTAAATATGCGAGTGTTACTCATTGCTTACTTGAGAACTAACTTTTTGTTGTGATGAAGTAGCATTTCCACAACATTCAGATATCAGTAGCATGTTGCTGGAAATATGCTAGGAGTACATTCAGCTGCTGTGATTTAATGGAAGGTGCTTTTAGGACATGGCTTAATCCAGTACATGAGTCCATCGACCAGAACCTCAGTGCAATTGCTTACCTTCAGTTTCTGGAGTGATAGTGTAGATTAAGTCAGGCATGGAGTGAATTCTTGCTGTGGGAGGAGTCCATCCAGTAGGGCCCACCATCTGTGAGTGTCCTTCCTGCAGTCTCTGATTAAGAACTTGCAGGACAATCAGCTTCTTTTTTCTTTTCTTTCTTTCTCCCCCCCCCCTTTTTTTTTGAGAGTGTAAAGGAAGTTTCCTTTTAAAAGAAGTCCAGTGTTCCTCTGTTAGGAAGCTTGAAACATTTTTGAATCTGTTTACTGCACCATTGAGCTACTTTGTGCTTCATTTATTTTAAGGTGAAAGAGAAAGAGGTGTGTGTATGTAGCATATATATGTAATGTGGCCTTGTGTATATATAATTATATATATGCATGAGGCAGAGAGTGAGATGCTCCTACCCCTTTTTTCCTCTGAAGCCACAGCTTGAAATGTGCAAAGAGGCAATCGAATGCTTGTAGCTTGACATTCCCTCCCACTTGTGGCTTTGGGTTGCCCTGTGCTGGAATGCTGGCCTCTCTTATGAGGTCACCTTCATACCCCAGATTTTGATCGCTAGATGTAAAAATAGCCCATTTTCAGGTTTTGCTTGGGTGTATGTGTGTTGCAACCACAAACTCTTAATATAAATATAGACCTGCAAGCTCATTATATATTGGGCAACTGTCCCTTCTACTGTTGTAAGAACCTCCTCTCTTAAATACAAAGATGTAGTCAAGAAATGTTTCTGACATTAGGAGGTAACATGTTATTGAGTTGCAGGGTCTCAAAACATTTTTATTTAACTTTTTAAATAAAAAACAACAACAAACCACCATTATATTTGTTTTTCATATAATAACTATTGATCTAATGTCAGTGAACATTTGCCTTTGTGTGTGTTTTTTTTTTAAATTTCTGAATGAAAGGCTATTTTTCACTCGAAATTAATTACTGTATATTGTTTCTGCATCTTTTAGTGACTCTTCCCTCATCTATGCTATTTTAACTTGTTGCCTGGGTCAGGAGTTGGGAAACTCCAGACTTGTGGGGATTTACTTCATTTTTTGCTAGTACCATGAGGCCATTCAGTCAGATATTGGTGCAAAAATTGGCTCAGAAGGGCAGACATAGAATTAAAGAACAGAGTGCCTCTGAACATATGCTTGGACCAGGAATTTGTTTGCATTCCCAAAAATGAGGTCACTGAGTTTCCCCCAACTTTGTTTCAAGCAATACATACTTTTAAGGGTTTTTTTGTTAAACACTTGAAATCAGAACACTTGCCCACTGTACTACACATCACCAGAAATCTGCCATTGATCCTGCTCTATCTTCTTTCTGCCATTGTCTAGACCATTAACTTTAATTACTGGGCTGGACTAAGTGGGTAGTTGCACTACAAGCATTGCCATTACTTTATTCATCTTTTTTGGAATTGTTTCTAAGCTGGACTCCTACATTTGTTTACCTGGAAGCAAGCCATGTTGAACTCAGTAGGAGGACTTCAGAGTAGCCATGTGTAGGATTGTGCTGTGTATGAGAATCTCTGAATTACCTGTTGCTTGTGCCAGTAAACTGTGTAGTGTGTGAAGCATTTCTTAAGTAAATAGGATTATTATTTACTGTTTACTGCAGAACTAGTATTACGTGGCACCTGTAACCGTGCCAGTTCCACATTTTGAAGCTGTTAAGTGGGCATATATGGGATAAGGCACTCCTGCAAGTAAACTTGTCCCAAGCTGTTAAGCACTTATATACTAACAGCAAGACCTTGAACCTGGCCCAGTAACAACCAGTGCAGATCTCTGAGTAGAGGTGTCATTTAAAGTTACATTTTGTTTTTTAAATGTGCTTTAACAGACCTGAAGATTTTCTTAGGAAAAAGCAGAATGTGTTATAATATGAAGTGCTGTTGCAGTCTCTGTTGCCTGCCAATACTATCACAATGGCTAACAAAGAATGTGTGAGGGGCACTGTTTGGCATTGTACTCTTGCATGCCTTCCTGTAAGACTGCAGAGCTCTTTTTTCTAACTCAAATCATGTGTCTAAGTCTTCAGATTTATGCTGGAGTACATTCACTTGAATCAGTAGTACACCTTTCTCTCCCCTCCACACCTGAGTAATAACTGGTCAGAAAACAAGTTTCTCTCTCTGTGGTGGCTGTTGTGAAGAAACAGTTGTTTAGATGTGTGCTGGCTGAATCTTGCTGCTATCAGAGCTCATAAATAATTGAAGGAATTTTTTTGTTGAAACCTCACAGTATTTTCTGTTGTGGACATTTAAAACAAAGAATATCTACAGTGTTATCCCTTGGCAAAAGAGTAGTGTACAGTATTTGCACAAAGTTATTATATTGTGCAGTTCTTGAGACCAAACCTAAACTTGATTCAAGACTGTGTCCTAATAATAATCTGTTTTTGATATAATGCTGCGCCAAGCCTATGCAATAGAAGTTGCATGTTATGCAGCTCATAAGTATACATGGTCTATTTTTTTAGCATTTTTTGTATTTATTGATTTGTTTGTTTGGTTGTTTGGTTGTTTATTAAATTGGTTTAGTGCCCTTCATCCGAAGATCACAGGGTGGTTGGCAACATAAAAATACAAAATGAGAACACAAAATACATAATAAAACAAAAGCACATCAATAACCCCCCTCCTACAAACACATTTAAAGGGCCATAGAAAGTTTATCAGCCAAAGGCCTCATTATAGAGAAATGTATATGTAACGAAGGCTCCAGATGAGGCTCCCTGAGGAGAGCATTCAGCAAACCGGGAGCCACCTCTGAAAAGGCCCAATCTTGTGTTGCCACACTCTGGACCTCTCATGGAGGAGGCACATGAAGGAAGGCCTCAGATTATGATTGTAGGGTCCAGGTCAGTTCATATAGGGAGAGGTGGTCCTGAGCCATTTAAGGCTTTATAGGTCAAAACCAACACTTTGACCTTTATAGGACAAAACCAACACTGCAGCCAGTACAGTCCGGCCAGGATCCATGTAATATGCTCAAACCATCTTGCCCCAGTAAGCAACCTGCCTGTTGAATTCTGCACCAACTGAAGTTTCCAAACCGTCTTCAGAGGCAACCCTACTTATAACACGTTGCTGTAATCTAAGATAGAGGTTAGCGGAGCATAGACAGTAGTTAGGCTATACCTTTCCAGATAGGGGCACAGCTGGGCCATTAGCCGAAGCTAATGGAAGGCACTTCGCATCCCTGAGGCCACCTGAACCTCAAGCGACAGTTAAGGATCCAGATGTGCTCCCAAGCTGCATACCCACTCTTTAAGTGGTAGTGTGATCCCAACAAAAGCAGGCACCCTCCTAGGGAACTGCTCATTAACAGTGGCTCAGTCTTCTCTGGATAACCCAATGCATCAGTTTCCTGTAGATGTTAAACAGCATAGTGGATAAAATTGAACCCTGAGGAGCCCTGCATTGAAGGCTGCACAGGCCCACGGATCATTCCCCAAGCATCATTCTCTGGAAACAACCATCCAAGTAGGACTGGAACCACGACAAAGCAGTGCCACCTAACTCGGACAGCCACTCCAGAAGGATACCACAGTATCGAAAGCCACTGAGAAGATGAGAAATAGACATTATCCCTGACTCTCTTCCAACAGAGATCATCATTCAGGGCAACTAAAGCAGTTTATGTTTCAAACCAGGCCTAAACCCCTATTGAAATGGATCTAGAACATCATTTTCCTCCAAGTGCACCTGGATCTGGTCCATGACCACCTGCTCAATAATGTTGTCCAAGACAACTGACTGATAGTTACTTAAGATTTTCAAAATGCAGGGAGGATTGGTTTTATTGCTGCCTCCTTCAAGCAGGTAGGGACCACCGCCTCACAAGGAGGAGGCATTAATCACCTCCCTGGCCCAGAGTGTGGCCTGCCACAAACGTTGGGCCAGTGACGTTAGGGGCCAGAGCCAGTCACCTCGGCATGGATGTTGAAGTCCTCCAGACCCAGCAGTCTGGGTGTCCTCAACACTGCCTATGAGACTAGCTTTGTCACCTCAGGCAAGGAGACTGCTAGGCAGCGAGGTGGCTGGTAAACCAGCAGAATGCCTAATCTATCCCAGTTGCTCAATGCCAGGAACACATTACTTTCATTCCTCTCTTGCCATATAGGTAAAGGGACCCCTGACCATTAGGTCCAGTCGTGACCGACTCTGGGGTTGCGGCACTCATCTTGCTTTATTGGCCGAGGGAGCGGGCGTACAGCTTCCGGGTCATGTGGCCAGCATGACTAAGCCGCTTCTGGCGAACCAGAGCAGCACACAGAAACGCCGTTTACCTTCCTGCCGGAGCAGTACCTATTTATCTACTTGCACTTTTGATGTGCTTTCGAACTACTAGGTTGGCAGGAGCAGGGGCCAAGCTACGGGAGCTCACCCCATTGCAGGGATTCAAACCGCCGACCTTCTGATCAGCAAGTACCAGGCTCTGTGGTTTAACCCACAGTGCCACCCGCGTCCCTTGCTCTTGCCATATACCATATATCAAAGCAATTTTTCATTGTGCAGGCTTGTGCACCCCTTTTGGTCATCATTTCTCTGCATCTTTGGAGTAAAAATGTGTCAGCATATATCATCTACTTCAAACTCTAAAAGGTGTTTACTGAAGGGCTTACTGTCTGCTGATGGCAATGTTTGTGTTTCCTCAAACAGCTGGTGGTCGTGTTTAGCTGTCACAAGCCTAACATGTAAAGAGCAAAGTACTTTTGTAAAGAAGGGAATGCTAAATATAATCAACATTTACCAAATCTAAAGGCTTAACATGTTACACTCTGCTGTCCTCCATTTGGCTGCAGTAGAAAATAATTAGTGCTTACAAGCTCAAATTGTATGGTGTGTTAGTGCTGTTTTTCATTGTCATGAAGTTTGTTATAGTGAGCTGTTTTGCAAACTTCAGTTTTCATTTCTTAGCTTAAACTTTTTTGTGCCATTTGGTGTGTATACACTAATGTAGCAGTATGTATACCAATATTATGTGGCAAGAGAGTTTAAACCCTGCAATCTGTATAATTTATGGCCCTATTAGTCATAAGGTAGGGAATTAGCTATGAAGAGCACTGAAGCTCTGACCCTTCACTATTGGAAATACGGTTGTCCTCCCCCACCCCAGTACAAGATAAAGCGCCCACATATTTCTGAACCTGCCTTGGCATCCATCCAGCAAGGCTTCAAACTGTAAAAAAAAATCAAACTGGAGCTTTCAGAGTGCAGAATTATTCAGCCAATAACAAATTCCAGTACTCTTCTTCAGTAATGTGAATCCATAGCACTCTGCCTATGCTTGGCTGTTTCAGACATTTTTGCAGAGCTGTTTAGGTATGGGCAGTGTTAGAAACTGTGATATGAAAGCTAGGTGCTAAATGGCATCTTAAACCAAGGTTATAGGCACACAACAGAATGTCTAGGCGCACTTTTTTTTATAACAAGAATACAAAGCTGAAAATGAACTGCAGCTAAAATATTATGTTCATTTTTCACATGGTCTAGTCCTTCCCCTGCCCACCCCCGTAATATTCTTAAAAGGGTCTCTTCTTCAGTCTTCATGGAGTAGCTGGAAGTGGGGAGGCAGAAAAAGTTCTTCTTTTCCTTCCACTCTGCAGTTTTAATCTGAAATCTTAGGTGCAGTTCTTTCTCGGTCTCTCAGTGGCTTTCAATACCACTGGGCCAACTGTATTACAGCACTTCCACTCTTACCTGTGAGAATCCAGAGAGTACCATTGTGGAAGTGCTCTTTGGCCTCCTGGTACTTTTAATATAGTATTCCACAGGGCATTATTTTGTGTCCAGTGCTATTTAACGTATGTTCCTACAGAACACCTGACTCAGGAGTTGCTGTGTAAGACCTGGGCCAGTGCCTGAATGTAGTGATGGACTGAATGAAGGCCAATAAACTGAATTTGAATCCAGAGAAGAAAGAGGTTCTTTAGGTAGATGGTCTTGTGCCAGAAGATAGGCCAGATGCCTGTTTTGGACTGGGTTGTACTTCCTCTGAAGGAGCACTCCAAGATGCATCTTTAAAGACCTGAGTGACCTCTGTGACTACTAGTGCCTTTTGTCTAGTATGCTGGCTACAGACATATCTTGATCGGTGTAGTCTGAGCAGTAGTCTACGCATGGTACCCTCAAGACTGCTGCAATGCAGGGTTGCCCCATGAATCTGAACCAGAAGTTCCAGCTAAACGGTTGATGAGGGCATACGGCCAACAAACCTTTGCTAAAACATCTGCACCATATACAACTGGGCCAGGCTCAAGGTTCTCATTAATATTCAAAGCCCTGAACAAATTAGGTCCATGATATCTTAAGGACCTCCTGAGAGCCCTTATATGATATCCCAGCTGAGTCACCGTATCACACAGAGGAGCACTGTTGATAGCTTCAGAAGCCCAAATGGCTTCAACTAGAAGTAGGACACTTAGTGTTGCTGGCTCCATGCTGATTCTTCAGGCATAACTTTTTCAAGAAGAACCAGCCATTTTTACCATTGTTTGTATTGTTTTATGGTGCATGTTTTATTGTGCTTGCATATTCTGTCGTATATTGCCTTGATACCTTATTTGAGATGTGGTGATCTATAATATTTGTTTATAAGTAAAGCTAACGTTGCAGAACAGTATACAATTCTATTATATAGTGCAATCATATGCATGTCTATTCAGAAGCAAGTCCCATTGAGTTCAATGGGACTTACTCCCAGGTGCGGATAAGATTGCAGCCTTGGTGTAGCATTTCTCAGATTTATTCCATCTGTTGTTCCCTTTGCTGTATGCTGTCATATTTCCAGATAGCAATATGAATAAAAGATAATTCCTTGTTTACCAAAAGCAACTTTTTATCAAGTTGCTCATTAAAAACTGCTATTGCTCTTTTTTATTTTGACTAATAGTCACATCTATACATACGTTGACATGCAATTTCTTCCCCTCTTTAAACTGAGCCTTAAAAAAAAAAAAGCAGCTGCCCCCTCATTTCTTCCAAGGATGCAGTATCACTTTCCACCCCTTGTTCTCACCATTTGAATTTGGAAAAGAACTTGCTAAACAACTGGAAATTATAGTGTAGTCTTGACACATTTAGCAAAACTGTTCATTATTTGCTAGTGATTACTTGGTAATGTTGGTTCCAATAATAGATTAACCTTTGAGCAATTGCAGATGTTTTGTTACCCATTTCCAAAAGCGTGAGAGGAGGCTATAAGGCAGTTTTTTCTATCACAAATTTAAAGAATAGTGACTTTCATTGTTAGGCTTCAGAAAAATCTCTCATTTCCCTCCCACCCCCAGTTTAAGGGTTATTCCTATATTACCATATAAATGTTATAGTGGTAGGATTGTTAAGCGTACATTTCAAGACTTGGAGACAAAACTGTCAAGATGCCTATTTTAGTTTATGTCTTAAAGTTTAATTTTTCCTTTTTCTATAGGTTCAGTCAAAGAAAGAAGAACCTTTGACACCATCTCTGAGCCAAACCATTCCAACATTTTATTTTCCTCAAGGATGTCCGAAAGAAAAAGTGAACATAGATAGTGTTATTACTAAGATAGAGAAAACTTTTGCTCAGTTTCCAAATGAGAGAGCAACATTAGAAGATATGGGTAAAGTTGCAAAGGTGAGCCCAATAGGTTTCTCTTCTTCTTGCCCAGAAGGATATGAAGTTCATGAAGAATATCAAATATACTGAAGTGTGTGCAGTGCAATCCTAGGTGTGTCCATAGGGCTGCATCCTTAGTATATTATTTGGGAAGGAGAAAATAATTTTTAAGTGGGACCTACCTCTGACCATGGGACGCGGGTGGCGCTGTGGGTTAAACCACAGAGCCTAGGACTTGCCAGTCAGAAGGTCGGCGGTTCGAATCCCCACAACAGAGTGAGCTCCAGTTGCTCAGTCCCCGCTCCTGCCAACCTAGCAGTTCGAAAGCACGTCAGAGTGCAAGTAGATAAATAGGTACCACTCCGGCAGGAAGGTAAACGGCGTTTCCGTGCACTGCTCTGGTTCGCCAGAAGCGGCTTAGTCATGCTGGCCACATGACCCGGACACTGTACACCAGCTCCCTCGGCCAATAAAGCGAGATGAGCGCCGCAGCCCCAGAGTCGGCCACGACTGGACCTAATGGTCAGGGGTCCCTTTACCTTTACCTCTGACCATAATGGTGGAGTAACTGCCACTTACCAGGAAGGGGAGAGATGAGGCAGCAGGATAGTTGGCACTGTGTGGGTGCATTGGTGGAGGTGGTACTCCTCACCAGCCACTCCTGTGCTATACTGATATAGGCTCTCACCTCAAGGAAGTGGCTTGCATTCCACTAGCAGCATGTGAGAATATGGCCTGAATCACAAAGACCTGTAAAATATGCGGTAGCAGTTTCTTTCTTGCATGGTGCATTTTAATGTATTTTTAATCTTTATTGGAAGCCGCCCAAAGTGGCTGGGGAAGCAAATAATAAATTATTATTATTATTATTATTATTATTATTATTATTCACCAGGTTGAACTGTAAATGGCTGAGCACAGTTAGGCTTTGTGTCATCAGTGTAGTCATAAAATTGACCTAAACATATTGTGCCTTAAGGATCTCTCCAGTGAGTTAAGGTTCGCTGACAGTCTGTATAAGTTATTTATGCAATAGAAAGGCTGACAATAACAGATTTTCCTATGGAAAGTGTTGTACAGTGGTACCTCTGGTTACGAACTTAATTTGTTCTGGAGGTCCGTTCTTAAGCTGAAAGCGTTCTTATCATGAGGTGCACGCATCCTGGTGCAAAGTTCACAACCAGGAGCAGCTACTTCCGGGTTAGCAGAGCTCGTAACCTGAAGCGTTCGTAACCGGAGGTACCACTGTATTTAAAGAGAAGTAAAGGAAAAAGTGAAACTCAGCAGTGGCCAGAGGATTGGAGTAGATCAGTCTACATCCCAATCCTAAAGAAGGGCAGTGCCAAAGAATGCTCCAACTACCGCACAATTGCACTCATTTCACACGCTAGCAAGATTATGCTTAAAATTCTACAAGGAAGGCTCAAGCAGTATGTGGACCGAGAACTCCCAGAAGTGCAAGCTGGATTTAGAAGAGGCAGAGGAACCAGAGACCAAATTGCAAACATGTGCTGGATTATGGAGAAAGCTAGAGAGTTCCAGAAAGACATCTACTTCTGCTTCATTGACTATGCAAAACCTTTGACTGTGTCGACTACAGCAAACTATGGCAAGTTCTTAAAGAAATGGGAGTGCCTGATCATCTCATCTGTCTCCTGAGAAATCTCTATGTGGGACAAGAAGCTACAGTTAGAACTGGATATGGAACAACTGATTGGTTCAAAATTGGGAAAGGAGTACGGCAAGGCTGTATATTGTCTCCCTGCTTATTTAACTTATATGCAGAATTCATCATGCAAAAGGCTGGGCTGGATGAATCCCAAGCCGGAATTAAGATCGCCGGAAGAAATATCAACAACCTCAGATATGCAGATGACACAACCTTGATGGCAGAAAGTGAGGAGGAATTAAAGAACCTTTTAATGAGGGTGAAAGAGGAGAGCGCAAAATATGGTCTGAAGCTCAACATCAAAAAAACAAAGATCATGGCCCATCACCTCCTGGCAAATAGAAGGGGAAGAAATGGAGGCAGTGAGAGATTTTACTTTCTTGGGCTCCATGATCACTGCAGATGGTGACAGCAGTCACGAAATTAAAAGACGCCTGCTCCTTGGAAGAAAGGCAGTGGCAAACCTTGACAGCATCTTAAAAAGCAGAGACATCACCTTGCCAACAAAGGTCCGTATAGTTAAAGCCATGGTTTTCCCAGTAGTGATGTATGGAAGTGAGAGCTGGACCATAAAGAAGGCTGATTGCCGAAGAATTGATGCTTTTGAATTATGGTGCTGGAGGAGACTCCTGAGAGTCCCATGGACTGCAAGAAGATCAAACGCATCCATTCTTAAGGAAATTAGCCTTGAGTGCTCATTGGAAGGACAGATCCTGAAGCTGAGGCTCCAATACTTTGGCCACCTCATGAGAAGAGAAGACTCCCTGGAAAAGACCCTGGTGTTGGGAAAGATGGAGGGCACAAGGAGAAGGGGACGACAGAGGATGAGATGGTTGGACAGTGTTCTCGAAGCTACAAACATGAGTCTGACCAAACTGCGGGAGGCAGTGGAAGACAGAAGTGCCTGGCGTGCTCTGGTCCATGGGGTCACGAAGAGTCGGACACGACTAAACGACTAAACAACAACAACAACAACAAAGGAAAAAGTGATAGGATTCAGTCCAGCAAGACCTTGCATGCTACAGGTGGCGTTTTTGCCAGAAACATCTCTTTAACGAGCCTAAGGTTTTGACTTAAATTTGAAATAAGTATAAATAAGCTTGTATGGCATCTAGGGTAGTATAGCATTTCACTCAATAAGTTAAACAATATACTTTGATGCTTACAATAGTGCAACAAAAATGAAAGTTACTTTCCTTTTTCCAAAATGTTGGCATTCTAATAGGCCTGACAATTAGTTCTAAAAGAATAATCCTCAAATTTGCTTCTGATTAACTCTAGGCTTGTGAATGTCCTCTATATTGGAAAGGTCCACTATTTTTTTGTGCTGGAGGAGAACGAACAGGATTTGTATCGGTTCATAAATTTGTTGCAATGTGGCGGAAGTAAGTATGATTTATTTAGCAAGGCCATTTCATCATGCTTTAAATAGTTTAACTGAATAACTTTCCTAGAAAAAACCCAGCATTAGAATAAGGAACATGGCAAGAGTTTTAAAATATTTATTGTCCTCTTCCCCCATCCCAAAAATGTATATTTGGATTTGGTGTAAAACAACCATGCCATTTCAAAGTGAAGTTTTTAAAAAAGAGAAGGAAAAATAAGATGCTTGAAAAAGTTCATAAATAAAGGCATTGCTGGGTTTGAACAGTAACTCTTTTAAGCCTGCTAGATTCCTAACATTTGATGGGTGCATATATGGCAATTTAAGAAATTTAGGGTTATTATTATTAATAGTTATTTCAGGCATTGCAATAGAATGACATATATAAAACAGTTGTGCATGTAAAAACAATTGCCCAGTGTTTTTTTCCTTTAAAAAATGTTTAGGGGTACTCTCGTTTTGACTCAAGAAAATCACCATTTTATAGTTCAAATCGGGGAAAATAAATACAGTAAATGGACAAAAGTACAAAGATTCACAAAATGTTTAGGGCTATGCATACCACTATGTCCTTCCAGAAATAAAGCACTACATTATATATATCAGATTGAAACAACAGCGCATATATAAAATCTATGCAGATCCAGGGCAGGGACCATCTAGAAAAATATTTTAAAAGGCTTGTGGAAAGAGAAATGTATTTAGCAGGCACCAAAAAGCCAATAGAGGATGCCCTTCTCTGATATGCAAAGGATAAGGACCACCACAGGAAAGGCTCAATTTTAACATTGTGCGGAATAGACCTCCTGATAGGATGCTATCTGCAAGAGGTCCTTGTGCAGAGTGCAGTGATTGATTGATTGATTGGGTATGCAGGAGATGATTGGAGCATGTGTGGCTCACCTCGGGCCCTCCAGATGTTGTAGGACTATCAGTCCTAGCCAGTATTGCCAGTGGCCAGGAATGATGTGTATTGTATGTAGTCCAGCAGTATCCGAGGGATCACAGTTTAGCCACCTCTAGATCAGAGATTTCATTAATTCCTATGCATACATTTTGAGCAGATCTCCTGCTGGGGAAAAACAGGTTGCATTACAAAGAAATCCAGTGTAACAGTTGCACTAGCAGAAGCTTGTTGTGCAGCAGATGATTCTTGCTCAATCTGTTGCACAATAATCTCCAAGGGCATTTGTGTTTCCCCCTACACAACAGCTGATTGTTCTTGTGCAACATTCTTTGGTAATGTACTTTTGCTTTCCTTTGTGCAACCATGTTCCACCAGCACAAGTATATCGCTAAGTGGCTTTAACTTAGTACAGTCGTACCTAGTTTGTCGAACAGAATCCGTTCTGGAAACGTACTTCTGAAAACGTACGACAACCAAGGCGCGGCTTCAAATTAGCTGCAGGAGTTTCCTGCACTCAATTGGAAGCCATGTTGGACGTTCGGCTTCCAAAGAACATTCGCAAACTGGAACACTCACCTCTGGGTTTGTGGTGTTCGGGAGCCAAAACATTTGGGTCGCAAGGCATTCAAGATCCAAGGTATGACTGTACTACATTGCAAACAACTCACAGGGCATTTAACTTAATATACATGTGCACATTAGACTACTTATGCATTTCAGGATTCTACAGACTTGCCATGATGCTGCCTCCAAGTTTGTTCATCTTCTCAAGAGCCCTGGATGTAACTATTTGGTACAAGAAGACTTCATTCCATTTTTACAAGTAAATTGCACTTTCTTGCTTGCTATTTTTATGTCATGAACCCTTTAAAAGACTTTAGTTTACTTTCCATTCTTTTTTAAAGAAATAAACATAACTAGCCCTTATTTGCTAACTCAATGACACACAAGCTGAAAGATCAAAAAGCTCAAGCCATTCCTAGGCAGCCTAATGACTAGAACATGGTGAAAATGAATCAGTGCTAGTTTTCTCACCCAAAGTTGATATGAAGGCCATTCTGCCTCCATAGCCTTCTGAAGCCTTTCTATTCCTTTTCTAGCTCGCATTCAGATTACATATGTGCATTCGCCCAGCTCCCTCCTCTGAATCTGTGCTTGTCTTCCCTCCTCCTCCAAACTGTTTTCCTCCGTTGCTACTTTCTCTTTGGAGAAAAACCCTTTTCCCAAATAACTGGAATTTTGCATATTATTTCTAAAATTAGAATTCTGTTTTTCTTCCTAAAAATGAAACCTACTTTTCAAATAAGTTAAGACATTGTGCTTAAGTACCAACAACATGCATCTAACCTTTGTGCTTCTTTCTTAGGATGTGGTCAATAGTCATCCCAGTCTAGTCTTCCTAAAAGAAGCATCAGAATTTCATTCTCGATATATTACAACAGTAAGTAACTTGTATATAAAGCTTGTTTTTTCTTGGGGCCAATCTAGAACGATTTGAGCATATAACACCAATCCTGGCACAACTGCACTGGCTGCCAATTAGTTTCTGGGCTCAATTCAAAGGGCTTGTGTTGACCTATAAAGCCTTACATGGCTCAGGACCTCAATACCTTAAGGGCTGCCTCTCCCCATACAAACCAACCCAGATCCTGCGCTTGTCATCTGAGTCTTTTTTCTATGCCCACCTCCCTCCCAGAGAGGTTTGGGGGGTGGTAACAAGAGAATGGGCCTTTTCTGTGGTGGCTCCTTGATTGTGGAGTGGCTCGCCTTTCACCATCATTACATGTCTTTAGATGCCAGGCAAAAACGTTCCTCTTTACCCAGGCCTATGGCTATTAAATAATTGAAATAAGTGAAAGTGTCGGGGAGTAAAGGTAAAGGTAAAGGTACCCCTGCCCGTACGGGCCAGTCTTGACAGACTCTGGGGTTGTGTGTCCATCTCACTTAAGAGGCCAGGGGCCAGCGCTGTCCGGAGACACTTCCGGGTCACGTGGCCAGCGTGACATCGCTGCTCTGGCCAGAGCCAGAGCCAGAGCCAGAGCCGCACACGGAAACGCTGTTTACCTTCCCGCTGGTAAGCGGTCCCTATTTATCTACTTGCACCTGGAGGTGCTTTCGAACTGCTAGGTTGGCAGGCGCTGGGACCGAGCAGCGGGAGCGCACCCCGCTGCAGGGATTCGAACCGCCGACCTTTCGATCGGCAAGCCCTAGGCGCTGAGGCTTTAACCCACAGCACCACCTGCGTCCCTTCGGGGAGTAGACTGTTCTTATAATATGATCATTCCGCCAGCACAAGCATTTTTGCTCGCCAGTCAAAACGATATTCCTTCCCCTGCTGTTCTGTGAGTTCTCGTGGTCCCTCAGAGCCGACGAGGTGTAAGGTGTGTGTGTGTAGCAGGGTAAAGCTCCATTAAATTAGTGAAACTATTTGAATTGAGTAACATGAGTCTGCCACCATCACATATAATACTATTACTACTACAACTTCCATTTATATGCCACACTTTATCAAAAGATCTCAGGGCATTAGAAACACATTACAAAACATCAATGATCAAAACGTAATAAAAATATAGTAATAAGCATACTGACAGACAGCCTAATAGTAAAATAATAATTGGTGCAACATTGAATTCCATCAAATATCCAACTGAAAGTTTTCTCAGCTTTGTTTAGGTAAGTTCAAGCCTTTTAAAGCTTGTAGAATGTAGAAAGCAGGGATTTGGAGAAGGATAAAGCACAGTGGCTATAGATTAAGCCCAAAAGATCTGTCAAGGTTTTGAGCAAGATAAATTGAAAGAGTGTTTATATCATACTTAAGTACTCAGACTATTTGAATGAATGCAGTTGGTGCATCATTCATGCTTTCTTTTTATGTTTCAGGTAATACAAAGGATATTTTATACAGTAAACAGATCCTGGTCAGGAAGAATCACTTGTAACGAACTCAGAAAAAGCAGTTTTTTACAGGTATGATCTGTGTAGTTTTGTGAATAACAACATAAGCCTTTATATGTTAACTGTTCAAATAGAGGGCACTGAAATCAATGAGCACCAGATGGTTTAGAGCAGTGTTTCCCAAAGTGGGCGATACTGCTTCCTTGGAGGGTGCTGGAACTATCCGGGGGGGGGCACTAGCAGCCTCGGGTGCAATTGTGGGGAGGGGGCAATGGAAGCATAAAGAACATTTTGAAAAACCGTTCATACATGTTTCATCTGTTGTGTAATGACGCTAACTGCCAGGTTGGGCTCTGTTGCAGAACGGCAACAATTCCTCCCCTGGACCCAGCGGTTGAGCTGGAGGTGAGGGGTTTTCCTGGGCTTGGGTGAACCCTTTTTGGCTTCACCCAGGAAGTGGATTACAGCTTGACTGCCTATTTATAGAGATACATAAAAGAATGCAAATTTGTCACTGCATATTTCTGTTTGTCAGTCAAAGAAGGTAGAATTCATCACAGAACTGTTAAGCACAGTTCAGGCAGTAGATTAAATCATGATTTACACCATTGCAGATGAACTTCAGGTTTGCATGCTTCCTCGATGCACATGGGAGAAGACTAGTGAAAGTTGTTTTCAGTTTTGACTAAACCTCAGTTCCCTGTTAGATTTAGAACTTTGAGAAGTTGTTAGTATAGAACTCAGTGGGGCCTATAAGATATTGAATTCTTCCTACAAGCTGCTAATACGGTACTTCCTCTCTTTTATCAATAGAATGTGACATTATTGGAAGAGGAAGTAGATATTAACCAGCTGACAGAATACTTTTCATATGAGCACTTCTATGTAATCTACTGCAAATTTTGGGAGCTGGATACAGACCATGACCTTTATATTGATCCGAAGGATTTAGCTCGGCATAGTGACCATGGTATGACAAATGGAACAATTCAGTTCATTTTGAATAGTGCATGAGAGTACATTTCTGAGTCTGCAAAGCTGGAAGATATCCTATGCTCTTCTATGACAGCACAGAAGTTGCCAGCCAGGTGGGGCAGAGCCGCTACACTAGCTTCCCTGCAGATAGGTGGCTGTTGCTTACTTGGAGGGGAGAGGCCGATGCAATGCAAACACACCAGCAGAGTCATTTTGTTGCTTCTGACAGTGCATTTGCATGATGCTGACTTCCCCACTGTGTCTCCTTTTCGGTAAGCAACAGCGACCCACTTGCTGTGAAGCTAGCATAGTGACTCTGCCCCCACCTTACAAACTGCTTCTGTGAAAGTATCCATATTTGTAGCAAACCAATCCTTAATCTTTGATCATAGTTCATTCCATTAAATTTTCAAAGACATAAATTAATAGTCTTTGATAGTGGATGTTACATGTGTAAAAACTGTGTATTTTCGCATATCTGAGGAACATTCCTGTAGACTGGGAGCCAGCTTCTCCTGCACACACAGTACTCAGAATCAATGTGTGCTTTCTTATGCCACTTCTGTGTGATGCTTGTTCTTCTTAGTGTTTACAGTATCTATAGTGTTAATAATCTATAGTGTTAATAATTTCCTTTTCGGTGCTGTATCAGAGATTTTGCTGAAGTCCACACGGAATGAGAAATATTTGAAAGATGAACTAAACTGTAGGGTTTCATCTGTTTTAAACCTTTTCTACTGAGGAACTAGTTATAAAAAGGCAGTCTGCAGTAGTAAAATACAACTATATTGTAGTAGCTTGGCTGGTACAGTGCAGAAGATTTGTGTTAGTTTAATGATGGTGCAATCTTCTGAGGACAATTACCAATACACAATCAAGAGCTATGATCAAAGAGGTTTGGGGCTATATACCTTTTACACTGTCATATGTCATTTTATCTGTACTGCTAAGCCTCCAGATTGGCTAACAGAACTAACACTTCCGTTGTGCCGATTATCCCTTCTAGACTCACAATGAACTTGAAATTAAAATTAAAATTTAACTGGATTTATGTTTCTTTTATAAGAAGTTTTAATCAGACACACCTAAGAAGGGGCTAGAATTTTGAACAGAACCATGTCTGTTCAGTGGGCCAGTTCATATGCTCAGCATTCTTACCTGGCATGAGAATCCCTTTACATCACGAGCAGTGTTCTTGCCACGCATATATATATGTAGTATGTGATACACATGTAGGCCTGAGGGATGCAGTTTCCTCTCCCCCAAGAGAGACACACTCTCCCATGGGGAAATACAGGGCAAACTGGGCATACTGACATCACACTTCCTTTACCTGAAAGATGCCCAAAGAGGATCTCTGCTGGGTGGGTATTGATTGTTAGGCCAGAGTCCTTAGATGTTGATTCCTTGGTGAACTAAGGCTTCATTTGCTGGAGTGGGGAGGAAATTGTTCAGTAAAGCCAGAGTATGAATGTGTTCCAGAATAAATGTAAGATGTTTTTCAAAAATTCAGGTTGGCAATTGTCCAGGTAGAAGCAGGCACATGTGTTCAGTTGCAGGCATTTAAATAGCATTTGTAAATATAAGACACCCAGGCCCTCTATTTTAACCAGTTTTAATATTGGGTTTTTATAATGTTGTATCCTGTCCTGTGACCTTATAGTGAGGAACACATAAGAAATCTAATGAATAATAAATAAGGCAAGGAATGAAGTATTTCTAATAAAGTGTTTATGCACAAGCTCTGAAACATTTAAAATGTATGATTTAACTTTAACATATTAACTGTAACCGTTTTGCTCTTTCACAGCTATATCTAATCGGATGATAGAGAGGATTTTCTCAGGAGCTGTAACAAGGTGTCTCTTTTTTACTTATTAAATTTAAATTTAACCATCATGCTTCAAGAGCAGTTGGCAAAGTACATGGACAGCTGAATTCTAATAAATATAAACATATTTCCAAGATCCAATATTTCCCTTAATATTGATTATTCTAAATGCTTCATTTTTAAAAAGATTGACAAACTGTAGGCTAATTTATAAATTCTTTTCCATATATTAAAAGTACAATTTCACTATAAAGAAAACAATCAACAACTGCATTTTCATGACTGACAGCGACAGTTGTGTTTTAGAGTACTAATACACATATGAAAACGGTTTTTAATACCTTCTCTTCTCCCTTTGCTTTAATCACCTGAATCTCAAAGAGGCAAGAAAGCACAGAAAGAAGGAAAAATAAGTTATGCAGATTTTGTATGGTTTTTAATATCGGAAGAGGATAAAAAGACTGCAACCAGGTAAGAATAAATAGCTGTTAGGAGTATAATTGCAGGCCTTTTATACAAGATCATGGGGTCAGGTGACTTGTGCTGCTACCAAAGTTCGATAATTAAATTTCATTTTGTAGATCTTTCTTACGTTCAGTACTAATGAATTAAGAGGTTTGTGTGTTAAGGAGAGGCTGGGTGCCAGCTGTCAGGGGTGCAATTATTTCATACTACATTGAGCCAGAGGGTTAGGGTAAGAAATGTTGTTGGCATTTGTCTGTCTCGAGAGGCAATGGAGTGTGCCTCAGGGGGTGAAGTCAAAGCATTGCATTAGCAGCACCAAAGTGACTTCCCTAGGGCGCAAGCCTCAGCAGTGCGTTTGGCAGCAGCTTGGCTGCAGGAGTTGCCAGAAAGAGGCACACAAGGTGCCGCCATCCAACTGTCTTAGGAACTCCAATCCGGATTTGTGTAGGGTTTATTCCTTAGCCATTTCTTCTTCCGAAGATATCCCACAAGGCAGCAGAGGTTTAAGATCAGTTTTTTCCTTCTCCCAGATGTTCTACCTTCCCAGCTTGATGAGCCCCATCTGCCCCTCACTTCCCTCTGCAGCATGTGCAGAAATCACCACCTTGACCATTGGAACCACGGTTTTTCTCGTCCACTCAATTCCCTTTGTATGCAGGGGAAGTCCCTAACTCACAAGACCCACCTACCCTCACCTGGTTTAGCCAGCAACAGAGGATGTGATTTCTGACTATGTCCCCCTCCAATATGCCCCACAAATCTGTTCTGGAAGAGTTTTTCAGGGACTGGAGTTGCAGGAGCAGAGAGAGAATCAGAGAGGGTATTCTGTTAGCAGATACCTCTATACTTGAGCAACTTCACGGAGAAGAACCCACTGGATTCCACCCAATGTGTCCCAAACTCTTGGCCCATGACAGTACAACAAAGCAACAAAATGAATGGCATGTGTAATACTCCAAGCAATATTCATATACAGTACAAGCAATTGCTGCTGAATACTTTTGGTGTTGTTGGCAGTTTAAAAGTTCAGCATGTGTTCTCAGCATTTCACAAATTCTCAGCCATTTGCAAAAGGTCCTTTGTGTTTTGTATAACAAAGGATATAAAAATAAATTTGAAATTGGGTGCTAAATTGTTTAATTATTCTTTGCAGCATTGAATACTGGTTTCGCTGCATGGACCTTGATGGGGATGGTGTATTGTCAATGTATGAACTGCAGTACTTTTATGAAGAGCAATGTCAAAAACTGGACAATATGGCCATTGAACCACTGCCATTTGAAGATTGCCTTTGCCAGATGCTTGATCTTGTGAAACCAGAGTGTGAAGGTGATAGGTTCTTTTCCATCTTAACAGCCTCTCTGCAGCAATCTTTTTGCTAACAAGATAAAATCATGTATGAAGTCTCTTTGGCTAAATGTTCTGGTTTAGTTATCACATTTAGCAGGCAAAATTCATCTGATAAATTGCATTATGACAGGATTTCAGTCGTAATTTCCAACCTGAAAATTGGCAAAATTATCAGGTTATCAGACTGAGTCAAAAGCTTGCTAAAATAAGAATTGTCACCCCCACCCCCAGAATTCATAATGAGTCTTCATCCTCTTGGGAAGAAGCTCCAAAGGGACTGTTTTGATTTTAATAGTAATAGGAAACATTATTTTTGAGAAGAACTTACTCCACAGATCTTAATTGGGGGATCTCTCATATATTATCCACAGGGTTTATTAGGTCTAGTTCATCAGTAAAAGCAATGTTATAAGCCTTTTCAGTTTTCCAAATAATTCTATCACAGCCCGTAACTTATGAAACGTTTAAAACCTTGTTTCTGATCCTGTTTCCAGGGAAAATAACTCTTCATGACTTAAAGAAGTGCAAGATGGCAAATGTGTTTTTCGACACCTTTTTCAACATTGAGAAATATTTAGATCATGAGCAGAAGGATCAGTTTTCTATGTTGAGGGTAAGAACAATTAGTGTTGCAAGTTGATGTTCATAAGCTTAACAGTCTCCTTGATGATAATTTCATTTAACATTCTTCAGTATTATAAGCATCATTGATCATACCCCTAGGGCACTGAAAATGAAAACCAAGAACTGTCTGATTGGGAAAAATATGCTGCTGAAGAGTATGATGTCCTAGTAGCAGAGGAAGCAGCTAGTGACCAGTGGAATGATTGGTGAGTAGTTTTTAAAGCCTGATGTTTTTGTTTTAGAGATGCTGTAAGCATTTTGTTTTTGTTTTAGAGATGCTGTAAGCCACCCAGAGTGGTTGGGGAAACCCAGATGGACAGGGTATAAATATACAAGTATTATTATTATTATTATTAATTAATTACTACAGTTACGGAATCTCTTCTTAATATTAGCAAAAGAGATTGGTTTTATTACCACAGCTCAGGCTTAGATAGATCGAAGTGACTAATTCAGGGAAAGATAATTATTTAATGAAGAATTTGCTTCCTGCAACAAAACACAAACCTGTTCTGGGTAGCAACCATGGCTTTTCTAGGGGAAGTCCACATGCAGCCTAGCCCAAGCTTATTTCCAAAGTCATGTGAGACAGCAAGTATTTCAAAACCATGCCTAAGAATATTGGCTGTGTTCGCATAGAATGCTGAACCATGGCTTAGCTGGGGGGGGGGCTCCGCGTATGTTGTTAAAATCCATCTCCCATCATTCCTTTCTCTTGGATGCTGGCGTGGCCTGATGAGAAGTTGACACAAACACCTGGAGCGCCACGGGTTCCCCATTTCTGATTTAGTGATATGTAGATGAGTGTTCACATCACACAGCAAAGGGCTGGGCTTATATGCTGCTCTCTCCTCCCATGGAGCCAAGAGCAGTTCTCCTGAGTTTTGTTTTGCTTTCAGAGAAACTCAGTGTTGCCTATGAACTGGGGATTATGGTTGAGAAGGAACAATCCAGCTTCAAGCTATGACTTACAAAGCTGACTTGTTTAACTGACGGTTGCTTATTTTTAAACTATGTTCCCCTGTGTGCATAATGCTAACTGAGGATCTCTGAAAGTGAAAATCAAGTTTATAGAAATCTTCCTCTTGGCAGCATGAAAGGAGAGGAGGGGAGCATCTGAGATTGATGCTTTGTTTGGGCTCATGGAGGCTTATCCAACACTAAGCCAGAGTTTATGTGCAAACAGAGCTACTGGCTGGTTATATGTAAAACATTAATTGCCATATATACTTGAGTATAAGCCAACCCAAATATAAACCGAGGCACCTAATTTTACCACAAAAAACTGGGAAAACTTATTGACTCGAGTATGAGCCTAGGGTGGGAAATGCCAACAGTGGCAAAGGCGGAGGAAGGAGCAGCCTGAAAGGGCTGCTTCCGGGCTGCTCATTCCTTCTCCTCCTCCACCGCCAACAGCCTCTGCTGCTCGCAAGGGCAGGCACAGGAACTGCGCTTGGCAGAGCAGCGGCAGCAAACAGTAAGTGGGATCCTCACTTGAGTATAAGCCATGGGGGGCTTCTTCAGCATAAAAAATGTGCTGAAAAGTTGGCTTATACACAAGTATATATGGTGAGTAACAACACTGATGAGCAGTTACCGTAACTAACCTAAAAGCCATCGAGTATGGTACATAGCTATCACCAAAAATGGGTCAGCTGGGAGCATAATGCAATAAAGTACAAGGTATGTCAATAAATATGTACTTTCTTCGTTAATTCCTATGTTGCTTTCCTAGTTATGAAGCGGAATTGAACCCTGGAGATCATCAGAAGACCAACGTGCTGAAATATCAGATGGAAAAAAGGCCTTTCTTTGATATGCCTTCCCATTTGGCAGACGTTGACTTAGATGAGTATGACTATGAAGATGATTTTGAATGAATTGTTTGTATAAAAATAAGGACCGTCTGCAGCAGGTCTGCTAAATCTATGTAGGGCTTAGTTTCCAGAAAAAGTAAACTTAGTTCTTTGTGCTGCAAAGTTAATATTTTAATCATTTTGGATGATTGCTATTGTTAGTCACACTCTAAGTAGACATTGTAGACCCATTGAAATAAATGGTCTTATACATGAAGGTCAAAGGGCTTACTCTGAGTATGACTAACATTTAATATCACCCTTAGATACCTTGAAAAAGAAAGTTGCTTTTTATGGAATTACTTTTTTGTATTTATTCATTAGATTGTTGCCTGTAAAATAGAGTTAATTTATTTATAGATAGGTTATATTACCTTTATGGAATTACAACGTACCTTCCCCCCTCCTCTAAAAAAAAGAGTAGAATTCTTCCTAGTTTTCATTTATAGCGATAATGGTCTCCCAGCAGAAATCTAATAACTTTGCCAGAGTTCAAAGAGAAAAAATGTCACAGCTGTGTGTGAAGGTCAAAGCATCACTGGACATGCTGGTGCACGCAGCAAAATGTGGTCTTGCCCTGAAAACTAACACACGCACACTGTGCTCCTTTTAGTCCTTCAACTTAAACCCCCCACCGCCACCCATTGCAAGAATGGTTTTTATCGCTCACACTTGACTGCAGTGGATGTTGTATTCTGTGTCAAAGGAACCAATTTTTAAACCTTATGTAAGTTTTACTTGATCTGTGATGTGCACTAACCTTGTTATGGGCATTTAGTGTGTTTCCTCAATGGTTAGCTAATGACACATTCCATGAGTATACCAATGGTGTCAGAGCAGCTGAACAGTTTGATGCTTCCCTTGAGAAGTGATGGCTTTTCTGGACAAGCTAGAAGTTGCTACGCCAGTTTTTTAAAAGCATAAGGTTTGCAGTGCCTTAATTATCTCAACGTTCACACGAGGAACTAAATATTGTGTTCCAGGAAGATTCTTGCTGTTTTTCATGTAAAACGAAAACAGGTGTAAGCTATTTTGTTTGCAGTGCAGATCTGTTTAAAGCATTTAAATATGTTATTTTCAAATAAAGTTTTTTTCATATATGTAAATTCATTGATTTCCTTCAACATCTGTGTAGACTCTTAATACTACTGCAGCTTGTAACAGATGTCTGTCTGCACACAGTAAGCCAGGGGAAGAATGTCTCACTTAGGCAGATTGAAACAATCACTCATTTTATTTTGCAAACATGATAATATAAAAGTATGAAACCAAACAGCTGTTTTACAAGCTCAGTGACAATGAATAGAGCACATTTTCACCCTAGTACCAATATTAGACTGCCATGGTATACAAGAAAGCATATGAAATACAAATTAGAAATTGTGTTTTTAAGGATTCCCCTTCCCCACCCCCACATACATAAATAGTTTCTCTTTCTCTATTCCCCAGAAACCCACTACCCTGCTTCTGTGTTAAAAAGTAAACAGTCTTGTCTCAAAAGTGGTCTGCCATGGGCCCAACATAAAATACTGCTCTGCTACTATATGGTAGGTTTTGCCATTGTTGCCCTGACTACATCTGCCATCACATTTTGGACAGAGAAACTTCAGCAAAACGAAGATGAAAATCAAGTGTTTGCAGAAAAAAAGTATAGTCACAACAGCATATCAAACCATGTAGTAACACTGGCTGAAGAAATTATTGTAATTTTGGCCATTACCTTTCTCATGATTCAGTTATATTATAACCATACCATGTCATGCTTTCAGCTAACCAGGTGTGGCCCCCATTGCAATGCCTGTACTTTTCTTCATTCACGTGAAAAAGCAGAGTGTCTTTGCTTCTTACGTCTCCTAAATAATACACAAATCAAGGTTATTACACAGAGCTCTGTACAGACCCTGTGGCCAACTTGAATTGCAGTTATATTGCTATTTGAATAATGTTTTCTAATTAAAAATGCATTTTCAATCACCAGTTCCTCATCGGAGCAGAAATGAAGAATGGGTAACAGTGGTGCTGGGCAGATTGGGTTTTGAATTTAGGAGTTACCAGTTATGTGTGTGTCTTTAACAGGCATTAACAGTAGGCAGATATTACCGCAATAGATTAAAAAGTGTACATTACTGAGTGTTTTCCAAAGATTTGAGACGCTAAGTGAAAAGGCTAGCCTTTGTGAGCAATAGCCTTATTCCTCCCCACTCCACCAGTGTGTACTACCAACAAAATAACTGAAACCTCAATATAAAGCCATCCTTACCTGGTCAGCACCAACAACATCAATATCAGCCTCTTCAGCCAGAACCGCTACTGTATTTTCTACCTTGACACCATCTGGAATACTAAAACGAGAAGCCAGATAGATTAGCTGCTGTCCTTGGAAACTAGTTTTTGCAATCTAGAGGCCAAAAAAAGACTTCTTTTCTAATAGGAATCATGGAGAAACTCATTTTTGAAGTTAAGAACTGGTGGCTAACAATACACTTCAGGAAGGACCCTGACATTTCCAGTTAAAGAACAGCATACCAGAGCTCTGCCCAAGACTCTTGAGAGCTGCTGCCAATGGGAGTAGATAATACTGGGCTAAACAGACCCTACAAAACAGCTTCATATGTTCTTCAGTAAAGGTTGAGTTGAAATGATTCATTTCTTAAGTGCTGCAGCAACTACAGCCGAGAGAGAGATTCCAAGTTACAAAGATAATCCCAAGCCTATTCCTTACCTATATTTTCTCTTCAGTCTTTCAGGACCTGATGGATATTCTTGGTGACAACTGTCATGAGATTTTAGCCTCTTCCTGCTATTCTGTGCCAAGGAAGGGAGGTCAGATGGGCAATGGGCATGTGAAGGTGTGTTTGCCATCTCAGTGTGACTGGTTTTGGCGCAGGATCCTGGAAACAACGAATTATATCCATCATCCATCTACATGTCACTGTTGTTCCTTGTACCACATCAAAGGCCACAACGAAACTTCAGGAGAGGGTTTATGTGGGGAGCCATGGTAGGGGAGAAAGAATATAAGATTCAAAGCTGAATGGGTTGCTTCCAGGGGCCAGGATATAAAATGTTTTCTCAGTGGATACAGAAGCTTTTATATTTCCGATCTTCATGAAAAAATGTCTGCGCTTATGTAGCCAAAACAGAGGCAGCAGCAGCTTTGAGGAAACCCTGAGTTTTGCAAAAGTATATTTTAAAAAATGCAGCAAACAAAACCAAGGAAGCATGCTCAGTGGGTACAAAATGCTGGCTTACTCAGGGGAAACAAAGAACGGAGTTGCTGGGAAATGTCTAAGGATAGTTCTCTACCCTTTTTATATCTTATCTCACTGTCGGGATTGATACTGATCAGCCTTGTCAGCAACAGAGCTTTCCCTTCCCTGCATGCTACAAAAAATGGCTTGAGGGGGCAGTTTCAGAGAACCCCTGGAACAGCAAAGGGGTGAAGGGAGTATTGTTCCATCTGGCAAGCTAGGATAATGGAGAAACTGAAAGGGCTAAATAAATGACTTTGTGATTACTGAATATACATGGTTAGATTGATGTGTGATTGCTTTGTTCCATACAACTGCTACAAGACACCAGATGAGAGAATTACGGTATATTGTTTACCTACAGATACATATTATACATATACCTACAGATATACATATTATATACATATTACCTACAGATATACATATTATTATTATTATAACTTTTAAAAATAAAATAGTCACATTATACCTTCAAAGAGGTTTTTTTTACATGGTGTCCTATCGGATGGCCATTCACTTATGCTGCTGATGATAGAACTCTCATCTTCATCACTGGCCAGCAAAGAGGTTCTGTACCACTCCAGCGAGTACACAAATTCTTCTTTACAAAGTGCAGGTTCAGAGGTATATCTCAGCAAGTAACTATATCTGGATGTGAACAAGAGGGAGAAATACAAACGACCGAAAGATCAGGAGCTCTTCTCTGACAAGGAGGTGGTTCACTATAGTAATTAACAAAGCTTTTCTCTATTTCTCAACCAAGGCAGCCCATCGATCAGCTAATTCAGAAACTAATTCAGAAACAATTCCACACAGAAAGGACATTTAAAGTATGGCATGTTTAACATAGACTTTAAAGGCGCTTGCTTAGTGTAGCAAGAGTATACTATTACAGCAGTTTCCTAATTGCTTTTCATATTCCAGTGGCTCTCCTGTAGACAAGGCATAGATAACAACACTGCTTGCTCATAACATGCACCAACAGTGTGTATGCATGTGTGCAGCTTCACATAACTCTTCCTACTCCTGCATCACTCTTAGGAGTGGTTTGGCCAGCAAGGATCAGCCTAAAAGCACACAGAATTAAGTTGTATGTCAAGTATCTTGTGGCCCTTTATAGATCGTTGGACACACAACTCCCATCAACCCCAGCAAGCATAGCAAATGTTCCTAGAATGATGAGAGCTGTAGACCAGGGGTAGGCAACCTGTGGCCCATGGGCCACAAGTGGCCCATGGGAGTCATTTAACCGGCCCACGAGCCGTCCCCAAACTGAGCCGCCCGCTCAGTGAGTCCCTGCGCACTGCACTAAACCAGTGCATCACAGGGACTCACTTCCGTAGTGCCAGAAATCGCGTCTGCGCATGGGCGCTCATGAGCGCCTGCAATCTGGGGGCGCCACAAAGGGGGCTCCATGGCAGTGAACCGGCCCAGGCAAGGTAAACCTTGCCAACCCCTGCTGTAGACTAACAATATCCAGATAGCCACAGCTTGTCCATTTCTGTGCTGTGTGAGCTATGCTAGCAGCAAAAATAAGCCCAAGTCCAAACAGCTCAGCCCACCTCTTCAAATTGGCAGCAGAAGACCAAGGAGGAGGGCATTAACAGAAATCCATGGCAGAATTGTATACAGAGAGGTTGCCATTTATTCGCTCCGAGCACAAATGCACAAGTAGTTTGTAAGCAGGAGCCATGCTATGCCTCAGTTAACACCTCCTGTACGTAAGAGTTTATTTAAGTTCAATACCACAGAGACTCCTGTGCTGTCCAGAAGCATTTGAACACCAAAGGGAAAACTTACACAAGTCTTTTGTCAGGCTTTAGAAGCTTATTGGAGAATTCACTGAGGATGAGCAGGAAGTTCAGATTGGGAGGCAGGCTCTTCCCTTCCAGGGCACCAATTCCTTGAAAGGCAAACTCAATACCATCCCTTTAAGCAACAGTAAGGAAGAGAAGAAAACGAGAGAGAGAGAGGTTTATAACATGGATGCCACACAATGGAAGACCAAGGGACAACATGGATTTGGCACCTACTTGTGTATCATGGCTACTGACTCTCGACTTTTCACCTGGTCCCAGCCAAATGTCAAAGCAAAGCGCCGTGCGAGCTCTTTAATGTTGTTGAAGGAGGAATCTATGCTGTTAATGCTATTGCTGTTGTCCTGGCTTCTGGCATGCTTCTGAAACAGCTGTGGACCACAGGAATTGATATAAAATTTTCCAGGCAATTAAAGGGGGGAAAGCCCCAAGAACACATACCTGCCATACATCTGACAAATTCCTTGCTCAGGATGCAGTTAAGCACCAGTAATCTGATTATATATTTTTAGAATCCCACCAAGCTGAGCAAGAATCCAAACGCTACAGGTGGGAATCCGGGCGGGTGGTGGGCAGATCAGAATACATGGGGGACACAATTAAGACACCTAAACTCTGCCACTTCTCCAGTACAAAATGGTGTGAGAGAATGCAAATAAACAAATAAACCATGCCTTCTGAGAGATGCCATTTAATTAAACAACATGAATTATCCATTTGCATGTAACATGCAATTAACCCCTTTTAGAATTCTTCTGAATATGGGGAAACTTTTTTTAACACATCCCAATACTTTTTCTGAGGAATATTTTTGTGGATCAGATTAAGCACGTAACTTGAGCTAAGTGTACATACTTTGCTCACAGTTTCTAAGTACATTTTATATTGAAGCCTGCCTTGCATAAATGGAGGAGAACAAGCCCAAAGTGCTCATTAATACAAGAGAACGTGATTTCCCCCAAACCAACTGGCTAGGTGGGTTATTAGCATGCTTTGAGGTTCGAACTTTCCAAGGTCAATGAAACTCCCAAACTAGGCTGGTTGCCTATGTGATATGTAAACACAGGCTCCTGACTTATGTGAGCAGAGCGCAGCTCACTAAATGCTGCTGAGCCTCCCCACCTCTCATATTTCAGCAGATGGGTCATGGCACTTCCTAAGCTCTTGACGACATTGTTTGAAATCCACTGGGCTCATATGTCAGCCATCTGAAGGGGGACATTCTGAAGCTTGGAGGGTGGCAAATAAGCTTGCAGAGCAGATAAGACAGCTCTGAGCAAGCTAGCCTAGGCTAGCAAAATTCTGCATTCTTTATATGACACCAAGATAAAATGTATCAGTGCATCTGGGGCCTTGCTCACATGGAAATGGTGAACCTGTATTGGGGCTACACCATTTCCAACTACAAAAAGACAAGGTTCATGGTACCCAGGGCCAGCCAAGTTATTTTGGCACCTCCCGCAGAAAATCCCACAAGCACCTCTCCTTTCTGCCAGTAAAACTAAAATCATAATAAATGAACCAACTAACAATTTCCTGCCTTTTCATGAACTGCCCAAAACAGCTGTCTGAGGCATCTACCACAGCCTGCCTAATGATAGGTCTGGCCCTGCATAAAGCCAGCATATTAGGATGGCAAGTAGGCCATTGCCTTTCTCCCTAAAATCTATTCTATGCGGAGGTAAACAATTTGGAGGAGCGTTTTGCAGCTAGTGCAAAACGCAGTAAATTGCCTTTTAAGAGGAGTCGATATTTGGAGCCACATCGCACCATTCTTAAAGGACTACCCTGGCAACCAACACAGTTCTGGTCTGTGTTCAGAATTTTACAGATGACACATATAGGCCTGAATGACTAAATACCTGAAGGAGCATGTCCCCCGTCCCCCCATATAGTCCTAACCAAGAGTTGAGGCTAGATGGAGAAGGGCCTCCTTAGAATCCTGCCAATGGGATGTATACAGGAATCGCCTTACCTGCTGCAAGCAGAGGATCAGTGTTTTTGCACTTTGAATTTTGTCATTCTGCCTCGTCCGGCTCAAGGTTTCTTTAATTATGTCGCCAAAGTCATTATAAGTCTGTTAAATGGCAAAGAGGGGAAAACTCTCAATCACATCAAGGAATAGCATTATTTTTTAAAGGCTATTAAAAAACAAAACAAAAAAGTTATTATAATAATTTTATTATATATACCCTGCCCACCTGGCTGGGTTTCCCCAGCCACTCGCGGCTTCCAGCAGAATACTAAAATACAATGAAACAAGTTAACTTATTTATAGCTTTGTATAAGGAACGATGGTATTTAGGCTCCACTGTACATTGCAAGCGTTTTCTCACGATTTTATTCGTGCAGTACACTCCTGATTTAACACATTTAATTAGAAGTGAGTTTCACTTCCAAACAGGATCATAGCTCATATCTATATAAAAACAAGAGAGCGGAGAAAAGAAAAATCACAGGCCTAATCCGCTTGTTTTTGGAAAACCTAAAAAAATATTCCAGCTAATGCTACTGGTGAAGTTCTCAAATAAGAACTGAGCAGGAAGGTATTGAATCTTCCCCTCCGGGTGTACCCCGCTGCACAAAACATCTAGGTTCTAGCTCTAGAATATTCTGAAGACATTCTGTGCTTATTTCCTGTGTATGTGATTACGCAGAGACCATACCTGACCAGTTTTGCAGAGGTGTTTCATGTGATGACCTAATTTGGACACAAAGCTAACCCAGTTCAGTGTTAATGTGTAATGGGCCTGCTCCCACTCCCTCCTCCAGTGACAAGGAGGGAGGAAATCGGAGGCATCCACTTCTGTTTTAAACCACAATCTCTTGCTTCATCGAAACCAGGAACTGCAGTTTAGTTTTAACCAAGGTTTATCTGAACAACCGGGACCATACCATGATTTGAAGTACAGTGGTGCCTTGCAAGACGAAAAGAATCCGTTCCGCGATTCTCTTCGTCTAGCGGTTTTTTCGTCTCGCGAAGCAAGCCCATTGACGGATTAGCGGATTAGCGCTATTAGCGGCTTAGCAGCTTTTAGCGGCTTATCGGCTTAGCGGATAAGCAGATAAGCGGCTTAGCGGCTTAGAAAAAGGGGGAAAGGGGGGGAAAGTCGGAAAAACTCGCAAGACATTTTCGTCTTGCGAAGCAAGCCCATAGGAAATTCGTTTTGCGAAGCACCTCCAAAACGGAAAACCCTTTTGTCTAGCGGGTTTTTCATCTTGCGAGGCATTCGTCTTGTGGGGCACCACTGTAGGCTTTTTTCAGGCAAGCTACAGGGAACCACCCGCAATTTGCCCCTTGTAAGAAACAACAAACTGCAGCTAGTTTAAAACTGGAGTGAATGCTTCCAATCTCCTACTCATGGCCACACCAGTGTAGAGGGAAGTGTGTGGACCTGAGGCTGGTGCGCATAACGCCAAGCTACGGTTTTGTATTATGTTTATCCCTTCTCACTATATTGCAGCTAACCAGATTTGTTCCCAGTGTATGTTCAAACAGAACCACAGCCAGGCACAGTTGCCTGGAAAGTGTACCCGCCAGATATGTGTGTTGGCATCTTTGCACTTTCAACTGTATTTTGAGTTTTCAACTCAAAACATTTTAGGTGCATGTACCTTTTAAAAAACAAACAAACTGTAGGGTGTGAAGACACCTTGCCAAAGTTCTTTCCTTGTAAGATTCCCTCAAAGTAGTGAGAGTATTAGCAATGCACATAAACACTTCTCCAGCCTGCCATAACTCTCCCCCCCCCCCCACTGTCACAGTGTAAATATGGGTGCTGCTAAGGAGGAGTCTTCAAAAAGTGCAGTCAGCAATGTAATAAAACAGAATGGAATACAGAGTGTACTCATTTGTACTCACCATGACACGTGCATCAAGACTGAGTGTGTACTAATGAACTCAAGTGTTTGTGCTTGCTATATACAGTGGTAACTCGGGTTACATACGCTTCAGGTTACAGATGCTTCAAGTTACAGACTTCGCTAACCCAGAAATACTACCTCGGGTTAAGAACTTTGCTTCAGGATGAGAACAGAAATCAGGCTCCGGCAAGGCAGCAGCAGTGGGAGGCCCCATTAGCTAAAGTGGTTAAGAACAGTTTCAGGTTAAGAACGGACCTCCAGAACAACTTAAGTACTTAACCCGAGGTACCACTGTAACTTTTACAGCATTTGGAAGGCATCGCTAAGGAGATTATTCAATTACCCTCATATAATGCTTGTAGATTTCAGCAGCGGCAGTCATCTCGACAACATTATGGACAATTAACTTGCAATAAGCTGCAAGGAGGCACCGTTTCTGCTGCAAGGCATCCAATTTTTGTTCTTCCATCTTTTTCACTTCTTCTCCTGTCAAGACTACAGCAGCGAGTTTGGTTAGGTTTCATGCTAACACTGCATTCCGAAGCATTTTCAAATACAAACCTTAATCTGAGCAATAGACACCCTCGAGTATGTGGCCAGCTCACAAAACCTTAAAAGCATTTATTTGTTGTTATTCAGACATCACAGAATCACAGAGTTGGAAGGGACCCCAAGGATCATCTAGTCCAAACCCCTTCAATGCAGGAATATGCAGCAGTCCCATACGGGGATCGAACTTGCAACCTTGGCATTATCAGCCCCACGCTCTAACCAACTGAGCTATCAAGGCTGATGATAGTGCTAACAACTCATCTGCTATTTCACATGGATCTCCTCACGGAAAAGCAGTATGTACAGAGCAGCAAAGAGGAGCAAGTGAATACCAGAGGTCTCCTAAACCCTATGTAACTATGACTTGGAAGTTAATCACATTCATATATGGCTGGATAAAAATAATAAAAATCAGTGCAAGTGCAACTTACCTTATAATAACAAATAACATTTCCTGATTCATTGTGCTAACCTATATGCTAGAAATACTAATACTAAAGTGTTGGGAAGAACTTCTTGTGGGAAATATAAACGATGGCACAAGGTATTTTTCTGGAGTAAATTCTCCATCTTCAGTGCCAGAACCTGCAGTAGATGTTAACCACAGGGTTGACTTCTGACTGCCAACAGAATCTATATCATGGGGACCAAGAATGAGGAGGAAGATTAAACAGGAGAGCATTGAAAGCCCCATACTGAAATAAACACATGATGAGCGATCACATTGGCACCTCCCATGGTGCATCCACTCCATCTTCCTTCGCACCCTGGGAACTCCCTGTCCATTGATATTACACAGGCATCATCGCTGTACTGTTTTCAGAGCCTGCTAAAACTTTTTGTTCCAGTAAGCCCACCGAGGCATGTAATTTCAGTATGTGATTTTAGTTGCTATCGCCCTGTCTACCTTGGGTAGCAGAACACTACTAAGTGGAACACAGACATTATCAGCAATGTATGTTTAGTTCCTTGCTGGAAAATGCTGCTGACCTCTGAATTCTCTTGGCTCCTCTGCGAAAACATGATCCTCAACGAAGAAGAGCAGTTTTGATTGAAGAGATGAACTGGGAAGGTACTCCACACACTCAATCAGTCCATCACTTAAACCTTGATGACTTACAATCATCAGCAAGTCGCAAAGTATCATAAAAGCCTACAATGATAAATAAAAGAAAAACAACTTGTAAAGGTAAAGGGACCCCTGACCATTAGGTCCAGTCGTGGCCGACTCTGGGGTTGTGGCGCTCATCTCGCTTTATTGGCCGAGGAAGCCGGTGTACAGCTTCCAGGTCATGTGGGCACTTAGGCACTTCTATTTTGAAATATTTACTAGCCACCTTTCAGGACCGCGTGCACCAAGGCAGTAAATAATAATATAATGCTAAAGATACAATATTCTTTAAAAAAAAAATGCTGTACCATATTATTGTAACATAACATTGGATTACAGCACATCAAAACCTTGAACATTCAAAAAATACAAAAACCTCACCAACTATAATTCAGCTTGTGAAATGCCAATTTCAAAGCCACACACACATGCACAAATAGTACGCCCTTCCCCCCGCCAATCCCCACACCTGAGATTAGATTAAGGATTCCACCAATTCCTTATCTGCCAAAAATTGTGATGATTGCTATGAGGAATGCAAAGCCCTTGAATGGGTCCATTTGTTTGGAGGCAAAATCCTTCCCAGCCCCAAATACAGCAACCATTTTGAACCACAGCACCAAGGGAGCAGAATATAGGGTGGGGGCAGGAGAGTTGATGCTCTGCTGACAGTGTTGTTGAGGCCCAACACCATTGCCTTAAGCGTTCTGGGAGTGAACTGGAGTGAAGACTTCTTTACTCTGGTCCGCCGCTCTTGCCACACCCACTTCGAAGGTCGTGATTGGCCAATTTAAACAAGGTTTTTGGCAGGCACTCCCACAAGCCCCGGCAGTTGGCCAATTCCAACGGCTGTCTGCAAGGGGAAATGTTTCTTCTGAGCCCCAAGGAAAGCCATGCCAGGCAGCACATGCTGCCCACCTGGGAACTCTGCTGAGCGACTATTCTCCATCTCACCTGTACTAGTAACACACAGCAAAGTACAGCTTAAGATTTGGCCTACTTGGCTTACTGGGATGGTCCTATTGAAAGTGAAAGCACTTCTTCTGCCAAATCCAGTCCAGAGTGGAAGCAACTGCCCAGTAACAACCAAGCAAACCCCTTCTCCTCACAGGCTCACCTTCATATTTCATCCAATCCCCATGGGCAACACCGGGGGGGGGGGGACACCATTAACACCACAAAGTGTGAATCAACAGGAACTTTAAACTGAAGACGCTTCCAGGGACACCACTGGTTAAAAATTCCTATGAGACAACTAAATTCCCAACCTCAACCACTAGGGAGTGTTACTCCCACCTGGGCCCAGGATGACAAGAGGGGAGATTGCAATTTCCTCGTGTGGAGAAGCACCAAACTGGGTTAATTGTTCTCATAAGGAATAAATCCTCACTATGGTCCACCAGGGAACTGGACTAATCCTCCTCCTTGGTCCTTTCAAGTGTTTAAAGCATGTTCTACCTGTAATCCTTACAACAACCTTCTTAGGCAAGTCAATATTATTCTCCCCCATGCTGCAGTTGGAGATGCTGATGAGATCAAGGAGTGGGTTGCCTAATGCCTCTAGTGAGTTGATGGCAGACACAAGATGCAAACCAGCGTCTTTCTGGTTCACAGCTCAGCCTGCTTACCCACTAAGTCACACCATCAACTGAGTGCTGTGTTGTACAGAGATTAGAGTCAATTCTTCCTTCCTCCCCAGAATTTTAGTATCTCTAGGCAACACAGCGCCCCTCAAAACAGGGGAGTACTTCTTCTGAATATGTGTACACAACACTTGCCCACATTGCTCTTAGGATAGGGAGGGGTGCAAATCTCAAGGGAAAAGTCATATGAAAGGGCTTGTAGGATTCTTACCTTTTCACGTAACTTTCTGCTGCGGTGGCTGAGGTAGCACGTACAAATGTGGCAGTACTGCTTCAAGCGTGTCCTCAAGGCAAGAATGCTTTCCTTTAAGGGAAAGGAGAAAATCAGAAATTATTTCTGCAAAATGCCTCTTTGAATAATTCTATGTCATCGAAGCCCATCTCAAGACTTCTGTGAAAAGTGCAGAACTTTGTAGCATCTCAAGTTTCTTCTTCGCATCTTATTCTGTTTGAAGAGGAAGCACAGAGGAAGGGGGGGGGGGAGAAAGGAGTCACAGGAGCTGTGAGAAATCTCTATAAAATCCACAGGACACCATGATCCTCATTCTACCTTTGTTTCCAGCAGTTTTTCACTCTCTATCTTGCCAGTAGCGCAGCACAGAGATGTGCACAGAATCTAATGAGGGTTTATTCCTCCCATCCACTGTTTTGCAACAATCTGTCACACTATATAGACAGCGTAGTGATAGTGTGGAATAAGGACAAGATGTAATCAGCTCCAATCTGTGTCAGCTCACTTCCCCTTGTCACTCAGGTCCCTGCTGCAGGGGACCAAGGTGTCCCAGAGTGGGAAATGCTGATTTGCATAAAGAATATTTTTTTTAATCTCACAGTGACATCCTTTCTTTTCTTTTCTTTTTTCATTCTGAGACACTGCCAGTGCTTTTCTTCTGGGGAAAGCAGGTGCCAGTACTGCGTACCCTTAAGTACCCCCAGAAAACTGGCTACAGCATCCCACAAAAAACTGCAGATGAAATCAAGACAGAAACCACACAAACATGCAGCAAATGACCTGCTGGCATGATTTGTTTGGGTTTTCTATCAAAAAACAGATTAGTGAACTCACTCAGGGATCATCCGGGTGTATTTTGCATATATAATCATTGTTTACCATGTACAATATGGCAGCCAAAGATGTTTTGGTGTCCCAGGTGCCCTTTAATTGTTTCCCAAAAACTCTCATCAGGGCAGGTTGCCCCTATCATCTCTAATGGTATAGAATATAAATATAAACTCACTTTTTTGGCCATGTGTACACTGCATGTGCTAGGAAGACATCAACATGCTGCCCACAGTGTTAATTTTATTTATATACTGCTTGATTGTAATAAAACCCAGTGCTTTTTTTCTGCTGGGATGCATACCCTTAAACATTTAGTGAATCTTTGTACTTTTCTTCATTTACTGTATTTATTTCCCCAATTTGAACTATAAAATGGTGATTTTTCTTGAGTCAAAATGAGAGTACCCCTAAACATTTTTTAAGGGAAAGAAAAGCACTGATAAAACCTCATAGTGGTTTACACTCAAGCAGTTCACATTTGCACACAGTGTCCATGTGATCAAAGGAAAGCACATGTTACCATGATGATTTTCTTCCTGAGGAAGAAAAAATTCAGTGTGTGAAGCCCCTGCTTCACAGGTAGTTGCTCTCTCTCCAACCAATCGGTTGTTATTATCAGATGCAAGGTTTGCAAAACTATGAACAACATGCTTCTGATGCAACCTGGGAAGAAGAGGATAATGGATCTCACAAAGGACTCCAAATAATCTCTGAAGTGGGAGCTCAAGGATGGCGTGGCTTGCTTTTGAGTCACTACTGATCAGGAAATCAGAACGTGGGGGGGGCCACTAGGTGGCGCATCGGAAGATGGCTGATAATAACATCTCTCCGACCCACACGAGGTAATTTGGAGGCTATGATGGGGGTAATTAGCCTCCTTAACCCCCCCAGGATTATGGGGGGGACGGCCCTTGCCTGCTGTGCCCTATACCACCCCCGAATTTGTGGGGGTGGGGGCACTAGGCACAAAGCCCTCCTGAGGGATTTTCGGCACTCCTCGACGCCGTCCCCGATTCGAGCCGCTGGTTGCAATGATCTTTAAAAGGAACAAATTTGGACGTGATTAATTGCACATACATCAAGGAAAAAGGGGAGTAAATACTGCTGACAGAAGAGATCTCTGATAACAAGACAACAATAAAATACGAGAAGAACGTCAAGATACGGTAATGACTGGGGGGGAGGAAACCTGCCTCTACCTTTTTATGTGACTTAACAAGAATCCCCCTCCCCTAATGAGTCAGAAATTAAGGACTTAAGCTGTGGATTTAAGGCTGTGTGGAGATAAACTTTCGATCCAAAGCAATGTTTCAAGATGAAGCTGGAAAGCTAAGAGTTTTGGAGTGACGCAGTCAGGAAAAATGCCGTTCGCCATTTTGTGAGGCATTGTGGGAGCTCTTGGGTCTGGGAGGAGAAAGAGAGAAATAGAGTTGTTTACATATCGTGAATCAACTCCTCGGTGGGACTTAAGAGCGACAAATGCCAAAATTTACGATGGAAAAAGTGATGTTATCTACGAAGGAGATATATGGAAACCATCTGGACTTAGTGGAGGAACGGGAAATCCACACAGGATTATTACACTTGCTATCGGCTTAAGGAGACTAACAGAAGAGATCGTAAAGGAGAAAGAGAAATTATACGAACAAGATATGATGTGGCAACACCAAGATAAGACTGGATAGAATTATGAACTTTGTTTGGACTGATTGGGACTGATTTGGACATTAACGCAGTAATAAGAAGATGATCTGAATTCCCCTTTGGATCTTGAAGTATGGGTTCCCCCAACAAAATTTAAAAATTTGGCTTTGTAATTCGGAATTTATATGACGTGATTTAATTTGATGTGATTGGCCAGTTAATAAAAATTATTAAAAAAAAAAAAAAAGGAAATCAGAACGTGGGCCACTTTTGCTTCTGGAAGCTCAAATTCTTCTGAAGCTCCAAATTGACCAACAAAGCACAAAAGGACACAAAGAATCCTTGAGAAGTGGCTTGAAGTCCCCACCCTGGGACTAACCTTGGTGGAAGTTGTCTCTAGTGCAGAAGAGAGCTGCCAAAGCAGTGCAGAATAAGCACATTGTAAAGCAGGCCAAAGGATCTGCAAAAGAAAACCAAGAGTCGTGACTTAATCATTTCAAACCCTGAACCGAGAAGCTTAGCATGGGCAGTCACCTCACTGCAGAAAATTCCACTCCTCTGCCACAAAGAAAGAATCCAGTGATTCACCCACATCTAAACGCCACTTCTGTCACTTAATTAAGAATGTGTTCTACTCAGACTCAAGGATCAGCTGAAATTCAGCCTAACAAGATGGAAAATGGCCGGGGGCTGGGGGAGGTCATTAAACCCATGGGATGCTGAAACTCGGACTTAATTTACACTGGTGTGCTATTCTGGAGACGCGAAATATTTTCTGGTCCATAATTTGGTCACGGTTACCTGAACAGGTAAAGGATTTTGTTCCACCTCAAAACCAAGGAGCTTAGCCAGTGTGTCATAGAGATTCCACCTGGTGAGATCATGAGCACTACAAGTCCAAAAGGAAACACAGCATCACTCTGAGAACTTTCAAGCAGCTGTGACAAAACAGTCCCATCAACAGAATACTCAAGACTGCCCTCACCCTCTTTACTCATCATTTTGATTCCAACTCGTTTAACAAAAAACAAAAACACAACCCTCAGAAATCCTTAGGTTGGCAATCTGCACAATGAAGCATGGCTTTAACTCAACTGGTTTTTTTGTAAAAAAACAACAACAAAAAACCCCCAAGCAAATTAATCCAGCCCAACAAAGCAAGTGGAAAGCAGCCTATTACAACTAGACTTTTAGTAGGATTGCCACAGATTCAGAATCATCTTCAAAGCCTACTTATTCCCACACTGGTTAGCAATTCAAAAGGAGAGTCCCAAGTTCCAGCACTGTGAGAATACAAGTGCTAAAAGGGGTGTAAGAGTTGTGTTGCATAAATTGCCCGAACTGGTAATGCCAAAATAAAGGTAAAGGTAAAGGGGCCCCTGACCATTAGGTCCAGTTGTGGCCGACTCTGGGGTTGCGGCGCTCATCTCGCTTTATTGGCTGAGGGAGCCGGCGTACAGCTTCTGGGTCATGTGGCCAGCATGACTAAACCACTTCTGGTGAACCAGAGCAGCGCACGGAAACGCCGTTTACCTTCCCGCCAGAGCGGTACCTATTTATCTACTTGCACTTTGACGTGCTTTCGAACTGCTAGGTTGGCAGGAGCAGGGACTGAGAAACAGGAGCTCACCCCGTTGCGGGGATTCAAACTGCCGACCTTCTGATCGGCAAGTCCAAGGCTCTGCGGCTTAACCCACAGTGCCATCCGCGTCCCAATGCCAAAATAGGGGGCCTAATTTGGCCTGCTAGGTCATTTCGGCAAAGCCATGCCCAGCTGCCCAACACCCATTATATATGGCATCAGGTAAAAGACCCCGGTTCACACAAAATGGAGCTTGCTTATATTTGTAGCATCAGGCCCCTCCCACTTGTCAAACGTGGCCTGCGGGGAGAGGAGCAGGAGAAATAATAATCTGGCTTATCGGCAAGATTTATGCAAGGCAGGACTCCCATTCCCAGAGAGAACACAGCATTCTAGCCCAGGCCTATAGTACTCCAATCTTAACAAATACAACAATTTCATAGGATGGTAGAGTTGGAAGGGACCCTGCAGATCATCTAGTCCAAACCCCTGCAATGCAGGAATAGGCAGCTGTCCCATATGGGGTATTGAACCTGCAACCTTGGTGATATCAGCACCATGCTCTAACCAACTGAGCTATACTAATTTTGCATGAATAAACGGAAGTGCTTGACGATGCCTGTCTACAGCACTATAGATGTTTCTAGTCCCTTGAAACCAGCAAGCCCATGATATAAGTATTAGCATGCAAAGAGGACGTGTGCCATGTGCTCCCTGGTACAAAGATCAGGGACGGATGCTCAGCAAAATCCTAGATTTGTCCCACTATGTCAGTGCCATCCATCATGCTATGTATTTACACTGTGACACAGCATTAATGTGGTGAATTCAGAACTGAGTTCCATTTCAGACATGAGTGGCAGGCAGGGTGGAGGGCTTCAGTCTGACTCTTTTTTTAAAAAAAGTTCCAGAGCCCTATTTGCACAACTAGAAACCAAACATTCCAGAGAATCCTATTACAGTGGTACCTTGGTTTACGAACTTAAATCTATTCCGGAAGTCCGTTCTTAAACCAAGGCGTGCTTTCCCATAGCAGTGGGGGACTCAATTTACAAATGGAACACACTCAACAGGAAGCAAAACATGTTCTTATTCCAAGGCAAATTTCACAAAGCAAAACACCTACTTCCGGGTTTGCATCGTTCTTAATCCAAGTTGTTCATAAACTAAGCTGTTCTTAAACCAAGGTACCATTGTATTTAAAAATATAGCCAATATTCACTAACTATTTATTCTTTCACAACATCTTGAAAGGTGGCAGCCTTTATATTTAAATGGCTCTAAGTGGGCCTACACTTTATCTAAATTGACCAGGAAACAGTGCCAACACATAAACACCAGAACTTTCATCTGTATATGGGCCCCAAAACAGTCTCCACAGACTTTAGAAACTTTGAGTCTCATAGCGTCTTGGCTTACATTAGCAAAGCCTTTCTTTTCTTCCATTTATATCCCCCCTTTCTTCCATCATGGAACCCAAGATGGCTCCCAGGTGGACTTGCTTACCTTCAGCGGGACAGCTGCTTAATGTGCCTTCAGAGCAGACCCTGGGATGTTTCCTGATCCCAACACCTGCACTTCTTAATTTCACCCAGCAATCTTACATTTTAATACAATGTATTATGTATTGCAGGGGGTTGGACTAGATGACTAGATGGGTCCCAACTCTATGATTCTATGCTACCTGGCTTTAGGTCTGTAAACAAAGCAGCATTATTCTAATTGTATGTGCCCACAGAGGGTCACTAAAGTGAATTAATAATCAACATAAACAAGCATCTCACTGATGAAAAGCAGTTATTCTTCGCAGCGTCAAGCATATATGATGAATTCCTTCTTTTTCTGCACGAAACCCTCCTCCCTGTGTAGGAGACAGGAGAAAAGACTATGTGACATTTGAGCAGCAACTTCTCTCTCTGAAAAGCAGGCTTGGATAGGGGGAAAGGCACCTGCAGTATTGCTGCCCCCTCCCCAACACACACACAACATGCAGACTCCCCCCCACAGTGCATACACCTGCACACCCCAAGGACTGCCTCTCCCCATATGAATCGACCCACACCCTGCAATCATCATCTGAGGCCCTTTGTATGCCACCAACACAAGAATGGGCCTTTCTTGTGGTGGCTCCCCATGTGCGAAATGTTCTCCCCAGGCACGTTTGCCTGGCACCTTTGTTACATATCTTTTGGTGCCAGGCAAAAACATTCCTGCTCTCCTAGGCCTTTGTGCTAATTAAACAATCTATGGCATTTTAAATTGTGGGGGGCTATTAACGACAACAATAAAATATAGAGTGGGTATTTTTTATGGACAACAATACCAGTATACCTGAAGGAGCGTCTCCACCCCCATCGTTCTGCCTGGACACTGAGGTCCAGCGCCGAGGGCCTTCTGGCGGTTCCCTCACTGCGAGAAGCCAAGTTACAGGGAACCAGGCAGAGGGCCTTCTCGGTAGTGGCGCCCGCCCTGTGGAACGCCCTCCCACCAGATGTCAAAGAGAAAAACAACTACCAGACTTTTAGAAGACATCTGAAGGAAGCCCTGTTCAGGGAAGCTTTTAATGTTTAATAGGTTATTGTATTTTAATAGTGTTGGAAGCCGCCCAGAGTGGCTGGGGAGACCCGGCCAGATGGGCAGGGTATTATTATTATTATTATTATTATTATTATTATTATTATTTTACCCATCATCGCCAGCTAGCACGCCCAATGGTCAATAAATGAGGGGAGCTGCAGCCCACAATAAGTGGAAGGCACCTGTCAGGGGCTCAGGAGCAGAGGCACAGGGAAGAGAGGAGATGGAGAGCGAAGGGGAAGAATCCGAGGGGAGCGTAGGAGAAGAGGACAGTGGACCGAGGGATTCCATGAGCCTCTCCAGCGAATCGGAAGATTCACAGAAGGGGGCGCCAGTGGCCAGGGGTAGGGGGTTCCCAAGGGGAACGCCCCAGGAGCAAGGGGGCAGCAGGGACTCCCAGAGCAGTAGCTGGAAATCAGGACCAGCTTCCCCACCAGAGCAGAGTGGGGGGGAAGAGTCCCAAGGATTGGGGCCAGTGCATTCCCCACCAGGGAGAGAAGATAAGGCAGGGCTGACCACGCCTCCATCGGAAAGTCGGACAACGGAGGAGAGGTCAGATCCGGCCAGTGTCCCGGAAGAGGGAAGCAGTGACCGAAGTAGTGTAACGGTTAGGAGAAAGGTCACTGGGCTGGCGCAAGAGGCAAGTTCAAATGTACAGGAGCGCGGGACAGCAGAGAATGAGGATTGGGAACCGGGTCCTAAAGCCCGCCGGAGGGAGGGGGAGGAGCTAAGCGACTCAGCGTCGGAAGAGTCCAGAAAGGGCAATGCCCCAGCGGGCAGGAGGACCCAGAGGAGGAGAGAGCAGCGTAAAAGGTGGAGCAGGGCTAGGATCTTAAACTGGTGTCATAGGGGAGGAGACTCAGATGGGACTTCACCGATCTAGGGTTTAAGACGTAGGGCTGCACGCTGTGGCTTTGAAATGGAAACTGAACTTCAATAAAGACTTTTGTACATTACGACAGCCTAGCGTTGGTCCTCTGTGAGCTGGGACCTAGAGGCAGCTCTGACAGCACCATATTGGCTACTACTGGCATAGAGTTTTCTTCCCACTGTAAGCAGTTCTTTGGCACAGAGGCAGCATGATTGCCTGCACTGCCAACTGGGGGACATGCAGTCTTCCTGCAAGAGTGCTGAAAGTTTACTACTGGATCCGCTATGCTGGGCCGCTCCTGCATTGCTCTGACTCACATCAGATGATCTGTCGAACTGTAGGGTGCCACCCCTCACCGAGTCTTTGCCGGGGTGTGTGTGTGTGTGCGCGCGCGCAAAGTTCCATGGAATGGCAGGAACTTTTCCTCCCCAAACTGGGGGGATTAAATGCCGCTGCAAGAATCACATTAGGGGGCCAGCCTAAATAATGGAAATCAAGCATATTTCTCTCTAATCCACCCCACCCCCGGCCAACTTGCAAATCTGCAGAAAACTAGGTTGTTAATGGCTGGAATCTGACTGATCTCACTACATAAGCTGGTGCGGGTTGGTGCGGAATTCATGGTTTCTTAACATTTTCTACCAAAAATAAAATGTGGGCAAATTTAACCTGACACATTTACTGTACTTCCATTTTTTTTAAAGAAAAGAAACAAAACTATCAGCATGAACTCTTATATGTTGGAATGACATCTGTTAGCAATGGCACAGCTGATCAACTGTTGTTGAACCGAGTCTGCAAGCTATTCATATTCCCAACAGCTGCTCTTGTATTCTTAGAACTAATGAAAACCTTTTCAAGTATTTCTGTAGCAAATCCCACCCCCAACCAGACCAACACAAATGGAAAATGCAAAAGCCACTTTTAAGGTTTAAAAACGCTGCAAGATGTTTTAACAAAGCAATCTCCATGCAGAGGCTGAACTTTAAAAAGTTATGGAAGAGGAAATGTCTTCCTTGCCCTAATAAGGAAAAAGCTCAGTTTCATCTCCAATTAGTTAAATTATTTTTTCCTCACTGGACCTCAGACAAATGATGTCAAATAGCAGACAGTCATTAGTTAAGAATGCAGACTTTAAATAGTCTAGTGGTAGAATATCAGTTCCCCGAGATGTGAAGAACAGACTTAAATGTTCACAAATCATGCAGCACTCTGTCAAGAGAGGCACATTATATTCCAATAGAGGGATTCTTTGCACTACTTCAAACAGAAAACAAGCAATAGAAATATTCGTGGTAATTACTGTTGTGGCAGGATCTAAACAGTTAAACAAAAAAAAGGTAAAGACCATCATTAAAGTTTGGCCCACTTTGCATGTGATACATTTCTAGCATGGATATCACTTCTGTGTAGGAGTATATAGGGCTAAAGAAGGGTTCCCATAATGAATCTTCGAAGCGCTTCCTATTATTAGCTTTAAACGTTCCAAGGCGACAGGAGGGGATGCAGCTCATGCCTTGGACAGACCTTTTGCCCTTTTCCTCCCAGCACCTGCTATAGCCTAGAGGACTTCAGTATTTCTCCATTGGTGGAGGGAGAGGGAGGAAAAGGACATCCTCGCCCCCCCCCCCCGAAACGACCAAAGAGGCAGGCAGCATTGCCAGCTTGTGAACTGGCAAATCTACTCAGCCGTGCCTATGCAAATATCACATAAACCCTACCACCTCTTCATATATATTAGGAACATGATTAGGGAAATCAATCAGATGTGATCTTGCCATGTTTGCACTTGTACACACACACACACACACACACACACACACACACACACAAAGAAAGAGAGAGAGAGCATGGAAAATTAACAAAAATAAATCCTGTACAAATTTTGCTCTGGAAACCTAAGTTTCATTTCTCGTTACATATCCAGACTTCACACCCACCTCATCCCAAAAGGTGTCCAAACTCTGGTTTAGATTGTGCACCAGTTCATCCACCAGTTCATCTCTGGCCAAGCCCACTTTTTTATGGCCAGAACCGTTTTCACCGCAAAGAGTGGCGTATACCCTGGCGCAAGCGTTCAGGACATCTGTGTAAGAGTGCTTGGATACAACGGCTTTTATCTCACTTAGAAATGTGTCCAAGTGCTGTGGATAAAACAAAAGTAGCGCAAATGTCATTAAACTATGAACCCATGGAACCCGCAAGATAGCATTCAGTTTAGAACTCAGGCAACCTAGGTTCAAAGTCTGGCTACACAGCTAGACTAGTGACTGGGAGTGGCCGCTGAGACCACATAACACCGGTCCTGAAAGATCTACCTTGGCTCCCAGTACATTTCCAAGCACAATTCAAAGTTTTGATGCTGACCTTTAAAGCCCTAAACTGCCATGGCCCAGGAGCGTCTCCACCCCCATAATTCAGCCCGGACACTGAGGTCCAGCGCCGAGGGCCTTCTGGCGGTTCCCTCACTGAATGAATTGAGGTTACAGGGAACCAGGCAGAGGGCCTTCTCGGTAGTGGCGCCCTCCCATCAGATGTCAAGGAAATAAAAAACTATCTGACTTTTAGAAGACATCTGAAGTCAGCCCTGTTTAGGGAAGTTTTTAATGATTGGTGCTTTATCGTGTTTTTAATATTCTATTGGGAGTTGCCCAGATGGGTGGGGTATGAATAACAAATTATTATTATTATTATTATTATTATTATTATTATTATTATTATTATTTGAACTCCTTGTATAGCCTTGAGCAGGACACTGACTTGCATGGTTCATAGCCAGTCTGCAAAGGGAGAACAACAGTGACCTAATTCACAGAGATGGGGGGCATATGTTATTACTCAGGCTGCATATACACTAAGCTGTTTATAGCACGAAAAAACATAGTTTTCCTCGATCCAGAATCACTCACGGTCATCCTCAGCATGCTGCTTCCAGTCTAGCTTGATTCTAGAAGATGCCACTCACAAGGGGTGTGCTGACTTAATAGACATTTTGAATACCCTTCCCCTTGCTTCGGCCTCGGTCCAATATACCTGAAGGAGCGTCTCCGCCTCCATCATTCTGCCCGGACACTGAGGTCCAGCGCCGAGGGCCTGCTGGCAGTTCCCTCACTGTGAGAAGCCAAGTTACAGGGAACCAGGCAGAGGGCCTTCTCGGCAGTGGCACCCACCCTGTGGAACGCCCTCCCACCAGATGTCAAAGAGAAAAATAACTACCAAACTTTTAGAAGACATCTGAAGGCAGCCCTGTTTAGGGAAGCTTTTAATGTTTAATAGGCTATTGTAGTTTAGTGTTTTGTTGGAAGCCGCCCAGAGAGTGGCTGGGGAAACCCAGCCAGATGGGCAGGGTATAAATAAATTATTATTATTATTATTATTATTATTACTTAAATTATCCATGCCTTTTCCTCCCTGCACGTGCCCCAGGCAAATGAAGAAGGAAATGGCAACAGAAATCTGGGTAAACACTCACACTTACATCTGTTTGCATCTGTATTTAAACAGACACGCTATGGGGCAATGCAGAAACAATCTGCAGTGAGCTTTATTTTCAGAATCAAACCAGTACTCAACAAGCATCTTATCGGGGCAAAAATGCCAGTTCACGTGTGGGCTACAGACAAAAATATCTAGTTCACATGTGGACTATGGACAAAAACACAAGGACCCAGTTTCCATTGATTCTAGAATGTCATGCATACACAGCCTCACTCTTAGAGCTCATGCACACAAGACCTTCCTATGTCACCAGTTCAGAGCTCTGGCATAAAGTTAGATGTGTGCAAAGGAATCCAAGGGAAAAGGTGTGACCCGAGAGGAAGATGCCATTCATGCCTAACTCAGGATTTCCCTGAGCATCTGCCCTCAATATCACCACATGCGGGACACTTTTATGTCTTGGTGGCCCATGTTTTTTTCAACTCAACTTCTGGAGCACTGCAATGGAAAAAAAGGCTGTCACCTGCCTCCAGCCCACAAGCACCAATCCAACCACACGCATCAGCACGCACATGGATCAAAAGGGCTATAAAAACTCATCGGTTAAAATGAATTACAGCTCTGCAGACTGTAGTCTTACTCGGCAGGAGCTCCACATTTGCAAGAAATCAAGCCTAAACAAAGGCACGCAATTTTATTACAGACATTTGTGGATTTTATCTATATTTTGACATTTTGTTATGTCTACTGCTTTTAAAGTCTGGGTTTAATTTTTTAATAGCTGTCTTGTGCAATTTTATGCAAACTGCTTGGGTGGTTTTCCCCCCAATTAAATTGCTATATAAATCTTGACAAATAAATATAAAATCCTATCTTGAAGTTTCTCTCTCTCTCTCTCTGTCACACACACACACACACACACACACACACACACACAAATAATTCACCTTGTCCAGGAGTTCAGCACTGCACAGCTCTAAATCAAAATACTGTGGAATGTGCAGGAGGTTTGTCACTTTTTCTGTATCTACAGAATACTGCAGAGGGGGGAAAACAGGATATGAGTGAGCTGCTGAAATTCAAATGAATTATTTAATATGCACTCGCAAGAGCAGCTGCTAGTTACCTTTGCCAAGAGCTGAGGAAGCACCACAATGAAGTGTTCAGTAATTCGAGTACAATCTTCCACTTGTATCTTCTTCTCCCTGGAAGACAGGATCTACAGACAAAGCCCTTTGTTGCAGTTATAGCATAAGCAGGTTGCTGATCTATGCTTAAGCTAGTTGTAGGGTTAAAACTTAATACAGCAAAATGCTGGGGATGGAAGCTTCAGATTTTAATTAATTAAGCGCAGTATTTGAACAGTGTTTTGACTGCGGATTATGGAGTTTTTTTAAGGGGGGGTGGCTATGGACTGGAAGGAAAAGTTGGCAGCTTTGCCATGCCGATTCTTTAGTTGTGCAAAGAAGTATTCCTTGTTTTGAGCCAAGGGACGTGGAGTGCAGATAAAGAAACTTCTGGGCATTCCAGTCGTATCAGGAACCTTGTGAAAGAGTTCCAACACTTCTCAGTTCTGCGAACAAGCTATGCAGATCTCTTGACCCTTGCAGTATCAACAAGTCGGTGTGTTTGTCACTATAATTGGTAAACTGGGTTACAGCTTACAAGATCAGGAAACCACATTACAATAGACTGCAGTTAAACATTTGCTTTCCCAGTCTGACCCTAGTCATGTTTATTCAGAAGATACTGCTGTGTTCTTCAACCTTGAACACCCTGATGTTGTTGGACTACAATTCCCATTCCCAAGGTTGAAGAATACTGTGTTAAAATGCACATACAGCCCACTCATCTCTCTGCAGGGGAGAAGCACACTCCCTTATTGGATGTAATGGCCTTCAAAACAAGCATGCTTAGTACAGCACCTTTCCTCTGAAACGGCAGGCAAATGAAAACAGAGCTGCTTTACAACTGCAGGCACTGGGCATTAAGGTTCTGTGGGTGTTCTAAATACACTTGCCCTTTATTGCACTGGTTAGACTGAAGGCTCTGTGCTCGTCTTGCAACCATGATTCTGTTCTGTCAATGCAGAGAAACCTGAAGCTGGGATCAATGGTGTGTGTGTGTGTGTGTGTGTGTGTGTGTGTGTGGTGTGAATCAAAAGCCAGATGATCAAAGCAGTATAACAAAACGCCACTCACTCTCCTGGTCCCTCCTCTCCCCACAGGAGGATGAAATTCAGCAGCTTCTCGAACGGTCGCTAAGGTTATTTCAATAAGAACACGCTCATGGGCATCAGTCAGCGCTGAAAGCAAAATGACACACAGACGCCATTCGGTCTCTCATAGAAAGAGGTGGGAATCCTAGGATGGTTAACACAGAAACTTTTCCTTTCTCCGGGCCATTTTGTTTTAAGTTAGCTACAAAGCAACACTGGAAGTTTTTGAATAGATTTTCACCACGCAGGGCATTCAAGTTATTCTGCAGAACTTACTGTAACGCAGCACATAATGAAGGACAAAGCTCTCATAAAATTATTCAAGAAGGAAACAGATGAATTCAACAGAACATCGAAGTTCATTAGCCAAGAAAGACTAGCATACATATCCCGGTTACTGCATTGCTTTGCTCTGAAGTAGCAATTAAGCTCCATAGAGAACAATAAGGATTTTATTGAGTGGACCACAAAGCAAAGCTCTGAGTGGAAGACAGAATCTCAATTTCAGTGCCAAAACACCACACAGCATTTTAAACTGGTGCCTGATGAAAAAGGGTATCTGTTAATGAAACCACACGACGCCTCTCATCCATCCTGGCTCTATAGTCCAATGGTTTGTGTTGGATTGCCTGAACCCGAAGGCAGCAACACAAGTTGAAAGTGCTAGGTTTTCCTGACGCACCTACCTTGTTCGTGACTATCGGCATTTCCCAATAAGAGAGCAGTCATGTACTCCCAGTCTTTCAATAAACTTGGGGCCCAATCCCAAAGGCTGTCTACAAGATACGTGACGTGGCTATGTAGCTAAAAATAAATAACAACAACAACAACTCAGACCTTCAAAAATGGTTCACTGAACATGACTTCCCACTATGATCTAATATTTGTTTGGGAAGAGGTGGAGAAGAAACATGTACAACACATGCTGGAGCCTTGTTTTATGTTATTCCTGCAGCAGATCTCCACTGTCAAACAGCCAGGCTGCTTTTTAAAGTGAACAGTGGCTTATCTCTTCAGCAGTAGAAGAGACAATCTCTTCAAGCACAGTTCTTTCCCACATGTGAATATTGGTTCTTTTGATTGCAGCCTATCATGTTAAAATTTTGCCAATATATATGACATGAACTATCAGTAACAAGCAGCTCAAATTAAGGCCATGTATCACACCTAAATTCAACGAACAACCTTAATTCAATAAATAATCCGTGGTAATAATTTATTATGATTATTTATGAAAAGCAAACAGTTTATATCATACAGCAAAACAGGTTAAAGTATTAGAATTCTTATGGTTTCTCAGATTGAGAGATCTCAGATACGATTTTGAGCTTATATCGATTAATTTGTACTTCCACCTTCTGCCAAACTTAAAACCTGATGGCAAAATATGAATTGCCTTGGCACCTTAGCTTCCAGTCAGAAAATGCACCCAGCCTTCTATCCATTCCAATAAAACAGCTAACTATTTTTCTAAGAACATAACCAAGCTCTTCCCTTCTGCACCTTCAGGCACCCTTCTTAAATATATTCTTCATGTGCCTACTTGTCCAAATCTTCCAGTCTACAATTACTTGAAAATATCAATCAATTGTCCAAATCTTCCAGTCTACAATTACTTGAAAATATCAATCACATTTTGAAACTTTACCTTCCAGTACACTTTTATCATCAAATCATTTCTTGTTATTATCACAATTCTTTTCTTCCCTCCCTCAAACCCTTACATTAACTCAACTTCATTAATTGGTCCTGATATGTGAGACACCTCTGTGAATATTAGAAACTCATCTGTTCATCCAACACAGTATGCATTACCTTTACCTCACTTTCCAGGAAGAAATCTATTAGTGCTCTCAGCTGACTAGAATTGGGCTCCCACTTTGCATTACTTTTGGAGAATGCTTCAATTTCAATTTCCTGGATAATTAAACTGCCAACAGAAAAAGCAGACAATTAGATTCTGTTTTCAAAATTGCAATGCCTTGCCAGGTATATTATATATTCTAGCAGCACAATCCTAGAAATGTCTACTCAGAAGTAAGTCCCATATAGAGTTCAATGGAACTTGCTCACATTATGAAAATTACAACATTAATAAACATACACTAATTTTTTGAAGCTGTTAGGAGTCATGTGGCTCATAATAATCAGAACTCCGGCTCCTTCTGGTTTGAGCGAAAGGGCAAAAAGGGTTCAAGACAAGGGGTTGTATCCAGCAATGTAATTGAGCTCGTGGAACAACGTCCATTAATGGAACAGAACTTCCTGTCCTTCTCCTTATCCTTCTCCTGTCCCGTGCCCCCACCCAAATCTGCTTCTGGGGATTGGGGCAATTCCAAGAGCAGGTTGTTAGGGGTGAATACGGGGGGGGGGGAGGCAGGAGAAGACCCACTGCATGAGCAGGTGTTGTTCTGCAATTACTTTGTTTTGCAGGCCCTCCTGCTAAAATCCAGAAAAGAACAAAACTGAAAGACTTTTAATTTATGGCAACAGTGTATTGTTTCTGCATCAGCGTAGTTGTTGGCTGTTATTTTACTTCTCTTCTCTTTCTATTATTTTAATTTTGATTTTTTTATGCATTTTTTCAACCTATCTGCTTATGGAAAATTAAACAAAAAGCATGATTGATTAAAAACGGGGGGAAAACCTTGACTATAATAAATTATTTTCATCAGCATGTCACAGTGGTAAGTAATAAAAAAATCATCCCAATACCAATGGGGGTTATACTGCTTCCCTTTTATCATTCTAGTTCATTTCCCCTAATCCACATATTGTTACCAAGGCCCATTTACAAAGTTACTCTTGGGAGAATGAGATTTCAACTTGACTGAAAAACTGGAACTTGTTTTAATCTACTGCCTCACTAAATTATTCAAGTTTTAGTTTTGGGTTTGTTTGTTTTTGGGGTTTGTTTGTTTTTTACTACACAGCTGCATTGTGCAAGAAGAGACCCTTTGTGATTAATCAGAAAAGATAAACCATTCACAACAATCACAAGCAGATGCTGCTTGGGAAGAAATTGGCTCACTGGATAGAAATCAACAAGCAGAGAAAACAGAAGGGAGGGAGAGAGAGAGAGAGAGAGAGAGAGAGAGAGAGAGAGAGAACACCCCTATATAATATTTGGCAAAAGCCAAAGGCAAAAAGTGTAAGCAGGAGGAGCGGGGAAAGCCTTTGTTCAAATCTTACTGCAGCCGTGAACTTACTAAATGGCACTATTATTCACTGGATTTCTTACCTGCCTTTCATCACAATGGTCCCAGAATTACAACAATATAAATACATACAATTGAAATCACTTAAAATAATCAGCCTTAGGGAAGCCTGTTCTCTCAGCAACCCTGACTTGCTTTACTGAAGTTCTGTGAGAGTTTTGGAGATAATGAGTAGGATCCTAAAGAACCACGAGCTGCAGGAAAAGTAGCCCCTCGGACAGATCTGCAAACACTTGTGTAAGACTTTGAGAAGCACTGCAGGAGATCGCTTCTACAGCCGTTCTCATGTTTTTTCTATACGTCCCATAAGCAGAACATCATCTTTGGACAGCTTTTTAAAAAACCTATTCTCATGCAGCACTGTCATGTGGGACTTGAGAAAGCCCTTGCATGTATGCAACTGGGTGGAAGGGAACCCCTGGATCCAATTTCCAAAAGCCACTGCAAAGGCTCCTGGCTGAGCATGCTGGGAGAAGAAGAAAAAAACCTTGCAGGGGTAAACTGGAGGGGGAGAAAAGAGGGGAACAAGTGATGCAGGATGGATGGGGGCCGGAAAAAAGCTGAGAAAAGGAAGCCAAGGAAGAATGGTGCAAAGAAAAGCAGTCATTGGGCAGGTGGGAAAGAGAATTGAGCAAGCAAACAAGGAAGGAAGGCATGAGAAGATGCACCTGGGAGAGGAAGACAAAGGACAAAAAGGAAAACAAGAAATAGTGGGGGGCGGGATGGAGACAAACAAGAAAATCAGTGAAAGCAGGTCAGGAACAGAGTTGGCGAGACAACCGATGGAGCAGAGAGGAAGGAGAGATACAAAATGGGACAACCAATAGGAGGAGATGAAAAGGGTTGGCATGTAAGGGAAGGGAAGACAGAGATGTCGGGCTGTGAAGGGCTAAATGTTTGGAGAAGGGCCACAGCTCAATGGTACAGCATCTGGCTAGCATGCGGAAGGCTCCAGGTTCTCTCACCAGCATCTCCAGGTGGAGGCCCCCCTTTGACACCGTGGAAAGCCGCTGCTAGTCATTGCAGACCACAATCATCTAGACCGGTGTTTCTCAAGTCTGGGTCTCCAGCTGTTCTTGAGACTACAACTCCCATCATCCCCAGCTAGCAGGAGCAGTGGTCAGGGATGATGGGAGTTGTGGTCCAACAACAGCTGGGGACCCAAGTTTGAGAAGCACTGATCTAGAGGGACCAATCAAATTCGGCATAAGGCAGTTTCCTGAGAGCCACAGGAAAGCGGTCAGAGTGTTCAACTAAGACTTCAGAGACCCAGATTATGAACCTTACTTAACCCATGATGCAGTGTTCAAAACTCCCATTGTTCTATGCGCATTTTGCAACAGGGAATTTAATTAGCGCGAGTAGTTTCTGAGCTCTGGGTGCAGTACTGTGCCCAAGATTTCAGATTAAAACTGCAGAGTGGAAGAAAAGGAAGAACTTTTTCTGCCTCCCTACTTCCAGCTACTCTCTGAAGACTGGAGAAGAGACCCTCTTAAGAAGGGGGGTGGGCAGGGGAAGGACTAGGTAAAAGGTAAAGGTACCCCTGCCCGTACGGGCCAGTCTTGACAGACTCTGGGGTTGTGCGCCCATCTCACTTAAGAGGCCAGGGGCCAGCGCTGTCCGGAGACACTTCCGGGTCACGTGGCCAGCGTGACATCGCTGCTCTGGCGAGCCAGAGCCGCACACGGAAACGCCGTTTACCTTCCCGCTGGTAAGCGGTCCCTATTTATCTACTTGCACCCGGAGGTGCTTTCGAACTGCTAGGTTGGCAGGCGCTGGGACCGAGCAGCGGGAGCGCACCCCGCCGCAGGGATTCGAACCGCCGACCTTTCGATCGGCAAGCCCTAGGCGCTGAGGCTTTAACCCACAGCGCCACCTGCGGCAGGGGAAGGACTAGACCATGTGAAAAATGAACATAATATTTTAGCTGCAGTTCATTCATTTTCAGCTTTGTATTCTTGTTATTAAAAAAGTGCACCTAGACATTCCATTGTTGTGCCCATAACCTGGGTTTAAGGTGCCATTTAGCTCCTAGCTTTCATATCTCAGTTTCTAACACTGCCATGAAGCTCCCTGGGTGACCTTGGGCCAGTCACTGTCTCTCAGCCTAACTTACCTCACAGGATTGTTGTGAGGATGAAATAGGGAGAGAACCATGTATACCACCTTAAGCTCCCTGGATAAAAGGTGGGATCCAAGTGTATTGAAATTAATAAAGCCAGGCAACATTTTGTAGCAAGCCTGCACATCAGTCTGTGTATATAAACTATAGTTGCAAAATATCATTAGAGAGCCAGACCCAGGGATTCAGCCTGAAACGCTCCTCAGTGAACCCTAACAATGTCTCCTCACTATTACACCCACAGGAAGCATCTCTGACAAGGGAGGGAGGGAGGGGGCACCTTAAAAAGAGGTCTCTTTAAAGTCAACTTTCACACTGAAGGAAATGGCATTATGCTCCAAATTATATGATAATCACACAGGCAGGCAGATAATTCTGGATTCCTTCCAACGGACATCTAACACAAAACAGACAAGAGATAGGTGGGAAATATTCACAGAAGAACTCGATGTGGATGAAAATTCACCTGGGTTCTATACTCTCTGACGGCATCCAAAGGAAAGTAATTAAATCTATGAAAGACCAAAGAACTTCGCATCTGGAGGCACAGAAAGAACTAAGGAAATTTTTACCAAGAAAAAAGAAAAGGAGGAGAACGAACTAAGAAATGCAAGCATTGGCAAGACAAATCAACAAACAAAAGCAGCTGAAGTTAAGGCCTGGTGAAACAAAACTGATTTTCACCGATTTATCTTTTTTAGCGGAGAGTATAGCTGCCCTAGCCCTAACCATGTACACACACACACACACACAGCACACACACAAGTATGCATAAAAATAACCTAGGACTGGTTGTCTGAGTGAGTGTATATTTGGGCATCCCATCACATGCTTAAGGATCAACATTTCTACTAATGTAGTTCTTTGGTTACTACATTTGCGTGCTTATTTTACACTGGTGGAGATCGGACCGAATGAAAATGTAACAAGAATCAGCCTAGACCACAATCACTCAAGAGAGAATTCTGTATGTGTGTTGAATTACGATGCTTATAGCATATGCAAGGGCAGGCTCTGCTGTTATGGAGCCAACCAAGTACCAAATAAAAATAGTCACACTGAGGTACCTGTTATAAAGAAACTCCCCAGCTGCTACAGCCAGTGGTCGGTGGGTGGCATAAACAAACTGGTATAAGGTTTCACAGTCTTCAGATGACAACGCATCTTCATAGTTCCTGTACAAAGACATGGTATTAACTATGTTTTGTTAAAAAGGGCATTGTTACCACGTTAACAGCATAACCCTATACATTTACCCAGAAGTCTTCCTCGGTGAATGGGGCTTGCTCCTTGGTAAGCGTGCATAGGACGGCAGCCTAAGCCTGTAAATACTTTGGGTTGGGGCTTAATTGTACATTACTTTCTTGGGGCGGATAGTGTTTAGTCACTAGACAGCTTTGGACTTAGCTATAGCCACATGGACTCATGAAACAACTTCTGTCCGTTCTGTTGCAGCCGGAGAGAGACCGTAAAGTTTTGTTCTAAGCCTTCTGAGCACTGTGTCCTATAAGCCTTCCATAACATATGGCATTAAATTATATTTCGACGGCAGAAACATTTATGCCAGTGTACCATGCGAGGCTCTCTGGGAATTGACAAACAATCATGGAAAAGAATGAATAAGGTAATTTGGTTACATATTTAGAGCATGAGGTGAACATCAGGCAAAGATGTCAACAGAAGCAGTGTTCTGACATTCAGTCGCACATGTGAAAGATTAAGTGGGGCTGGAGTTTGCAAGCCAATATCCCCAAGGCACATCAGCTGCTCTTGAGATCTTGGCACAATTAACTCTCCCACCGACTGGAAATCCCAATATGCCAGGGCTCCTGCTCACAGCGAAGTTTGCAACGAACTTAAAGACTCTCTCGAGACCTTTCTACTAACCAGAGAAAGATCTCGATAGCAGCCAGCCTGTGAGGGACATTATTATTATTTATTATTATTATTATTATTATTATTATTATTATTATTATTATTATTATTATTCACTGTGTTTGTACCCCACCTTTTTCTCCAAGGAGATCAAGGTGGCACACCTTGATCAAGGAGATCAAGGTGGCCCCCTCTCATTTAATTCCCACAACCACCCTGTGAGGTAGGTTAGGCTGAGAGGCAGTGACTGTCCCAAGATCACCCAGTGAGCTTCATGGCTGAGTGGGGATATCAACCCTGGCCTGCCAGGTCCTAGTTCAACATTCTAACCACTGCAACCACACTGCCTCTCACTGGGAGTAGGGTTTGCATTGCACCCCTGCCCCGCCCCAAGTTTAACCCTCAGGCAAATACTTAATTCGTTCCGGAGGTCCGTTCTTAACCTGAAACTGTTCTTAACCTGAAGCACCACTTTAGCTAATGGGGCCACCTGCTGCTGCTGCACCACCACCGCCCAATTTCTGTTCTCATCCTGAAGCAAAGTTCTTAACCCGAGGTACTATTTCTGGGTTAGCGGAGTCTGTAACCTGAAGTGTACGTAACCTGAAGCGTATGCAACCCGAGGTACCACTGTACCAGAACATGGCTAAGCACGTCAAGCAATAATAAAATTTATTTCCAACCATTTTGAAAATAAGAGAGTGGTTGGAAAGGGGTCATAGTTTAGCCTTTATTATGTATGTGCTTCTGTACTTTCATACTACCCTTCGCCACAACAGTCACAGGGGGATTTGCAGCAAAATAAAATGCAACAGCAAAGCGTAATACGTGCTACAAAAATCAATTAAAACTACTATTTTTCATATAAAAGGTTCCAGGTTTAAATCCTGTCATGGGCTATTAAATCACCTCTCAAGGCAGGGCTGGGGAAACCTATGCTGCTCTTGAACCATGAGAAGTAACTGCTAGTCAGAATATACAACAGGGAGATGGGTCAATGGCCTAGCTCTGGATAAGACAGCTTCACATGCTTGAAGACTAACTAGCTAGCTCACCGAGAAAACAAATCCACCACATTCATACCACTTAAGGCTATCTCTAAAACAAGGAGGGGTTACTTGGTTTCCCCCCCCCCCAAACCTTCAGGTCAACAATGCAGTTCCAGTGAGAGATTTCATTGCATTGGTTTTTTAAGGAGTTTTTAACACCCACTTCTGAAACATCACAACCCTATGTAAAATAGCTAAATTGAAGAGTTTGTGCAAGTCCCAACACAAAGGAAGTTTTTCAAACAATGCCTCTGCCGCCCTGTGAACAATGTTGTACCCCTTGCATGTTAAGGCAGCGCAGCTCCTTAGCAAATGACCATCTATCAAAGTCAAACCTTGCCCCCATCTTGTCCTGTCCCCTAGCATCTAATTAGCTGGCAGAACAAGCATCCCACTAGCAACTAGTTGACTGGACCTCAAGTTTCTGTTAGTGGGACAGAGTTGCAAAGCAAAAGCTCCAGAAAACCACACTTTGGCTAAGTGTCTGATCTCACTGTAAACAAGGCAAGAGCGGAGGGTTGGAAGCACAAAGGGTTCTGAGGAGTCAAGAAGGACTCAGAAAAACTGCAAGCTGATCATTATCCTACTGTCCATCATTTGCAGAGAGCTGCTTGTTATTTTATTTTTGTTTCTTGTGCTTTTTAAAAAATAAAAGTTTCTTACACAAATGATTTCAAGCACAGTAGACGCAGCTTCACCATGAAAATGCATACCGGGCATCACAGAATAATAAAAAAAAAACCAAGCTTTTCAGAAACCCAGAAAACAATCAGACAATGCCTCTGAAATTTCATTTCCCTATGTATGTGTAGTTCTGCACTGGACAAGAATCAGATATACGAAGCTGCATGCAAAATTGTTGGAAAGTATGCCAAGGTATTTACTCGGAAAGAAAACCTATGCTTTGCTATGTGACATTACAGAAGCACCCATGAAGTCAACCTTTACAAAAAACACAAAAAACTCTAAACATTTAGCTTAGTGCATTCTAAAAATAGTGATGTTCTAAAAATATTTTAAATAAGTTCTTTTTATGTGTTGTGAATTGATTTTCCCTAAACGTATCATTTATTTGATAAAATATTAATAGACTACTATTTGATTAAAAAATATCAAAGCTATTTACAACAGATGAGATGAGAATCTTTGCTGGCTTTGGAGCAGATAGACACTGAAGGTGGGGTGTAACTTCTGCATTAATGGTTTGCCAATTGGGACTAATATTCTTAATTTTTAAAAGGCAGAGGGGAAGCATCAGTTCTCTCTCCTCCTCCTCAACTAATTTGGCCGTTGTTTACTGGAGATGCTGCGACGCGGGTGGCGCTGTGGGTAAAACCTCAGCGCCTAGGGCTTGCCGATCGCATGGTCGGCGGTTCGAATCCCTGCGGCGGGGTGAGCTCCCATCTTTCGGTCCCAGCTCCTGCCCACCTAGCAGTTCGAAAGCACGTCAAAGTGCAAGTAGATAAATAGGTACCGCTTTATAGCGGGAAGGTAAACGGTGTTTCCGTGTGCTGCGCTGGTGCTGGCTCGCCAGAGCAGCTTCGTCACGCTGGCCACGTGACCCGGAAGTGTCTCTGGACAGCGCTGGCCCCCGGCCTCTTAAGTGAGATGGGCGCACAACCCTAGAGTCGGACACGACTGGCCCGTATGGGCAGGGGTACCTTTACCTTTACTGGAGATACCAACATAACTACAAAGTAAATAGTGGGTTTTGTTTTTCAAAATAAATAAATAAATACCAGTTAATGGAGTCTGTTCCTTGTAAAGGTCGATACCCAGTGGGGTCTTATTTTAACTCAGAAAGAGTGGCTCTAGTTTTGTAGGCCATGAACCAGAAATTACACATTCAAGGAATACTTCATTGAGAGCAATGCTTCTGCTGCAAATATACGGAATGCCAAGTGCCAGATAAAGGTTAAGCCAGAAGGGCCTGCCGGTATTTAGCCGTCTAAATATAAGTCTTGCCTTCGCATACCAAATCCGCGTTATATCATTTTCCTCCATATTTCACTGTGACTGAGCACAAACAGAACACGTAGCAGAGAACTGAAGGTGGGGCTCTCTAGGGAAGCAACGGAAGCTTAGTTTCCTCTGGGCATTTCCACCCTCACCAACAGAAATCTCAAAAGGATCCCATTTATTTTTATGGAGGTGACCTTGGCAAGATGGCAGCATAGGAGTTCCGAAAGCCTAGAATGGTCTTCAGCTTGTATCTGGTTAAAAAAATAATAGTGAAGGGCACACCCACAGTGCTTCACCCATGATAACAATGTTAAAGTACCTCAATTGAAAGTATAAATCCGAAAGAACAAAGAAAGCTGGTGAGAGACAAGAAGAACAGGAGACGAGTGAAGGGAAGGGTGCAAAAGACAGATCTTGGAAGAAAAGTGTGGCTTAAATGGCAGGATGATGCCGTATTAAGTACTGTAAGATCAGAGGAGGCTTTGCACCGAGGTTGGGTATGTGATTATTTTTTTCATTGTAGAACTGAGGGAGTATTTGGACTCTCACAGAATTTCTCCCATCACATATAACCAAAAGCAAGTACGCTGATTTTCAAATAGGCATAGTTCATTTCCAAGCTGTCAATAGAGACACTTTCTTGTAAATTGGAACTGCAACTGAAAAATAGTGGTTTTATTTTTCTCTGTCCAGTGGGCCAAGTCATCTCTGTCAAAAAGGGGTCAGAGCTGGCAAACCTGCTGGAACTGGAAAAAGAATCTCCTTGCCACTGATGCCATCTGAGCCGCCAGTGACAATGTTGGGATTTAAACAACACATAGAAGAAAGGAATAATCTAAATTATACTGTTAATTTTCTTAGAATTTAAAGGAGTTCCAGTCATGGGAAGGAAAGCAAAAATATAGGCTCAGTACCTGCAGTTCAAGGTATCAAAACCTACCACAATTAGCTCCACAGTACAGTCATTTTCCTACTTCAAAGACTACCTTGTCAGGACAACACTAAAGAATGTTTTAAAAGTGTGATGTATTTCTGGACAATACTGACAAGGCAGATTTTCCACACTCCTTCCCTATATTTCCTGCCGGCTAGATCTCGCTGCTTTTTACCAGCCAAAATTCCTTCCTCCTCTAGTGTTAAACCCTTTCGCTATTTGTAGATCTATGCTCACACACCAATATTCCCTTCTAGTATTTCCCCTTCAGTCATCTCTTCCAATTGCCTAATCACTAAAGTGGGGCTTGTTTTCAATGTTGTTTTCCGAACTTGCCGAACTTTAGCCCAGTATTTCCAGTGCTCGTAAGTTAATAAAGTACAACGAAATAATTCTAGTGAACTCTGCATGCTCAGAAGGTAATATCTCATCCCTCATCTCCATGAAGGACTGTTATATCCCTGTTCCATGCCAGCTGTCGCCTCTGAAAATCTGTGCTAAATGCAGGGCGATAAAATTCATGGATGATTTTTAACACACTCTCTCACAACACACGCATACACATAGCTGCAGCAGTGTAAAGTGGTTGATAAACACGAGCAGTGCTGAAGAACTTTGGGGGGTCCTGCTGGATCCTGCCTAGAGGTGTCAGATCTGTAGCAAAGACAACCAGGAGGACAGATCTGTAGAAATGTAAACCTATGAATTAGCAAAACAACCTAGAGCATTCCTATGACTAAGTCGCCCCGGGTTTAACTAGTCTACAATGCCAAGACAGCTGAGCATTTGTACTCAAATCCTTGCTGCACAATGGGAATGTCATGAACACCCGGGATTATAATAAATTGTGTCACCTGGAATTAGAGCCTCTCTTCTGGTGCAAAGGCATGAAAAGCATTGTTCAGTTCAATGCAGTCGTAAGTTTGGTTAACAAATGACTTGCGAGTCGAACGTTTTGGCTCCCAAACGCTGCAAACCTGGAAGTGAATGTCCCAGTTTGCAAACGTTCTTTTGGAACCGAATGTCCAGCACGGCTTCTGCATCTTCCAATTGGCTGCAGGAGCTTCCTGCAGCCAATCAGAAGCCACGCCTTGGTTTCCGAACATTTTGGAAGTCGAATGGACTTCCAGAACGGATTCCGTTCGGCTTCCAAGGTACCACTGTAATGGAAATGGAAGGCTTTTTTAAAAAAAAGAAAAGTTTGATGCAAATTGCTAGGCTTGCTGCAAAGAATTTCATTCAACGTAAGATGGTTAACGCTGAGCTTGCCAAAAAGAGAAATATGCTTTTGAAACCTTTCCGCATACTATTTAGCTTCATCTCTGTCTTCCCTGAACACACCTTCTCAGTAATTAGACCAAATCCACAGGGCTCTATGTGACTTTGGAGAGCCAGCTCAGCAACAGATGGAAGAAGAAACAAAGGCAACAACAAGGCAGTCTCTCGACTCTACTAGGATTTTAAATAGGAAAAGGAGAACTGCACTCACATTTCACAGATACAGAAATATGTGTTAGGATGCGCTTGAATTCTTTTCTTCAGACAAAAGCTCTTTAGTGTTGCAGGCTTAGGTTTCAGGCTGCAATCCTATGCATGCTTACCTGGGAGTAAGTCTCCTTGAACTGAATAGGCCTGACGTATGAGTAGGCAGTCCAATAATTGAGTTCTGCTTTCCTAATAACATGTGTTGTTCTTTAAACACTTGGACTATAGTTTGCACTGTGCAGCGACAACAGCAAAGTCAGAAATGCTGAACAGCTGCAGTGCCAATGCAATGCTTGTCAGTTCAGCTGTAGAACAAGAGTAACATTTAAATGGTTTAAAAATCATCATTGTAGAATAACAAAGGCACATGACCCCTCTTAGCACAGGAACAGAATGAGCACAGAGACAACTGCACTGTACTTTGTTCTACTATCAATGCACCAGGAAAAAGCAAACACCACACAGAGATGACACTATGGCGATGTCCACAGGGATCATCTGTCTGCTGTGCGAGTTGCTTGAACAATGGCTCCCCCAGAATTGAAAAAGGGAACGAAACCAATGTGAAACACTGAATAGGTAACTAAACTGGTTAGCATCTATTCACTGCTGTAATATATACGCAAATGAAATAACCCCAGCAGTGCCAGACAAACTAAGGCTTAGATCTTATAAACTGCAGGGCATAATTTATTAGTGAAACAATTTGACAATATTCCACTATTACTTGGTGGTGAACTAACCATATGCCAAAGAGGTCACCTACCGAAAGTGGCAAAGTGTGTATCTGAGCCCCTACTCCTTTTTTCACAAACTGGTAACCTTGTCTGAAATATCACAGAAAACCCCCTGGATGAATATACAGTCGTACCTTGGAAGTCAAACAGAATTCGTTCCGTAAGTCCATTTGACTTCCAAAACCAAACCACGGCTTCTGATTGGCTGCAAGAAGCTCCTGCAGCCAATTGGAAGCTGCACCGGACGTTCGGCTTCCGAAAATGGTTCCAAAACTGGAACACTCACTTCCGGCTTTCAATCGTTCGGGAGCCAAGGTGTTTGAGATCCAAGGTACAACTGTATCCGCACAATCGTGTGTGGATAGGGGTGAGCTGCCATCTCACTGCTTGCGGGTGTCATTTTAGAGCAGAAGTATCCAACCTAATTCCCTCCCTAAGTTGTTTGATTCCAACTCCCATCAGCCCAGCCAGCATTCCGTCAGGGATGATGGGAACTGCAGTCAAAAAATTATCCAGAAGGAAACTCATTAGCTAGCCCTGTTTGGGAAGACTGGCATAAGCAGTTGCCATACTCAAAAGAAGAAGAAATGCTTCTAAGAGGTTTATGTTAGATAAATCCAAAAGTGAAGTCACATTATTTGCATAAATATAAAAACAATCCATAATGCTACAGAATGTGTTAATCTTTGCAATATGATGTGTCAGATTCATAATAAATCTGAGAAATTTGGCACTCACATTCATCTATGCACAGTTGCCGATGTGGCAGAATATGAGGGATTTCTCTCTCTATTATTTGCACTCAGCCATCGTCACGCTGTAGTTTGCACAACCGCAAAAAGGTTGCGCTGTGAACTACAGTGTGAAGAGAGGCAGTGGATGGACAGCCCAGGCTCCTTCATGCACACCCAATCACCACGGAGGGACAAGTCTGAACAGGCTGTGACAGCCCCCTAGCTCCCCACCTGCCAGCCTCAGGGCCTCAGATCTTCCAGCCACCCAGTGCCTCTGCTGCCTGCTTTCCTCCTCACTGGTTGGCCTGGGCCTCTGCTGCTGCTACCAGCACTGATGTGGGTTATCATTAAGAGTCAGCCTGGGCACAAAGGGGAAGAGGAAGCTGCCCAGAGGCAACAGCCAGCCTCAGCATCTGTGAATAGGATGAAGAGCAGCAGCAGCAGCAGCACAGGGACAAGAAAGTTGACCAGAAACAGCAGCTCTCCTCCCTTGGGATCCACTGTTGCTGCCGCCGCCACCAATCAACGTGAAGCGTGGCAGAAGCAGCAGTGCAGGGGAAAGCCACCCAGAAATGGCAGCTAGCCAGTCTTGGGATCCGGAGCAGCATGGGGTGCAAAGGGGAATGTCTAATCTCTAATGGGTTACTGTGGGGGGAACTGGGGAGACTAGGGAGAGTGGGAGGGGAGGGTTGGTGAGCACAGTAGACAAGTGTGCAGCCCCAAGTCTTAACTAGTTACAGTTTGCATCTTGCACCCAAGTAGACTTTAGATTTGAATGAAAAAGTTATTTACTGTGACATAAGCATCAAGAGTTTCATGGCTTGAACTGCTACTTCATGGTCCCTGTCCAGAGTCATGGACACAAGTCGATCCTAATGGATGCAAAAAAAATTAAGATGTAAAGATTCTGTTCCGCAGGTCTTTCCTGAAGAAGTTATACTTTTTCGACAGACTGCATGCTTTTGAGATTACGCTGGAGGTTTTTTCAGTTTGACTAAGCTAGAGTAAAAGCTGCAAGTTGAGATGGTCACAATGAAATGCATGCAGGGGGAGAGAAGAATTACTCCTTAGTGGCCCATATCTGAAAAGCAAATAAGCATTGTGTTTGTGACTCATGGCCCAGAACTGTTCCACATTTTTTTTTAGTTCGGGTGGTGATTGCTCTGACTTGCAATGGATGGTTTGTAGCACCCCCTGCAGGCTTCAAGATCAGAATTATTCAGTTTAAAGGTGTCACTGATATCTCAAGTTGGTACAGCGGACGCTCGGGTTGCAAATGTGATCCGTGCGGAAGGCACGTTCACAACCCACAGCGCCGTGTCTGCGCATGCACGGGTTACAATTTGGTGGTTCTGCACATGCGCGAGCGCCGAAACCCAGAAGTAACCCATTCCGGTACTTCCGGGTTCGACATGGTGCACAACCCGAAAACACACAACCTGAAGCGTCTGTAACCCGGGGTATGACTGTAAATCCCAAATACATTGATGAGTCTCACTACTGCAGAGATAGTCAAAAGTACAAAAACACAGCTTTCCTTAATTGGGATCACTTTTTTAAAAAAGCACTTTTAGTCTTTTCTGATAATAGTTCAATAGACTACATCATTAGAAGGTTTATTTTCACATTCCAAAATGGGAACTCCAGCCTTATTAATTTCCCTTCTGTTTTGTTGCTAAGTGATCCATGCGACAGCAAACAAGACTGGAGTATGGCACAAAAATATATTAGAAACATTCCAATACTTGCCTATTAATTAGTATATACATACAGAAAGGGTCCAAAATGTTCTACTTTTTTTTTTTTTTACAGTAATTGGTCTCATGTGGTCATTGAAGACAAGCTTTATAAATGGGAATGGGTTGTCTGTACTTTAATTAGGAGTTTTTTTTAAAAAAAATCCCCCATCTATTACAAGAAAAAGGAGTGCCCTCCCTTTTGTAGACTATGATTCAAGACTATGATTCAAAGTCCCCACTGATTCAATCTTGGATCCTGGCATTCTTGACTGCGAAGTACCCAAACGTCCTGCGAACACTGACATATGCTAGCAATGCACACAATGTTTCATGTCTCTGCAGATCAATTCAAACAAAGCTGATGAAAACGAAAGACAAGGCTCCAAATGGGTTGTGTTCATATGAACCTCTCTCTAAATAAGAACTTGCTTTTCCAAGCCTGCTTTCTGTCCAAAGAGGAATACTAAACCAAGTCCGATCTGCTCCGATCTGTCCTCTTTCAATGTGGCAACAGGATCAGGGCACAATCCTTTAAGGCCTCTTGCCTGAGAGTCAAGGAATCTCCATTAGTGTTAAATGGATGTTGACTGGAGGTCAGGTGGTCATCGTAACTTTGTGTGATTAGGAACAGCTTTCCAGCAATAATGGCAAAACCACAGCATGCCTATCCCACGGAGCATACATGTAAAAAGGAAGGCTTGCATCTTGCAACTTCACAGATCAGTTATGTCTAAAGCTATGTCTTGGTTATGTCTATAAACTAAAGCTAGTTTAACTCACCTCCTTTTCCCAGAGAAGCCTGGGAACTGAATTCTTGTGAGGAGCCCTACCACCCTGGCCAAACTAAAACTCCCAGCAGAAGGGAAACCATGTCATTTAAAGTCGCGTATATACAATATACCCTTGTATATCAGCTATAAAACACTTCCCATTTAAAGTTATATGTAATTTACACCTTGTACACCACTGATAGGCCTAAAGTGATACAGGATTCAGGGTTCAGCTTTGAAAATGATCAGCCCTCCAAGGCAAACCAACCAGAATATTCAATCTGGGAGACACTTATTGTTCAAGCTCACCTTGAACCTGCAAGTGAAGAGATCCATTTTACAACCCAGCGCTTTCTGGCCAAATATTCCCTGCAGGCCCTGAAGGCACTTCAGTCGGACGTCAGGTTGCTGGAATACAGGATGAAATAGAAGATGAAGTTCACTGATAAGACTATGCAACTATTGACGTTATTCTAAGGACAAAAAACATTCAATTGGCACTTGGCGAACATTTTCCCCAAGCTATGACCTTTGTGAAGTCAACAGAGCACCATTCATGCACAAAACTGAGGTATCAGTAGGCTTGAGGCAACCCTGACAATTAGAGAACTACAAAAATCTGCAGCGGGGTGGGTGGGAATAAGAGGGAAACAAACCTCCCCAAACAGTCTGATGAGGGCTGATCACACTCAGTTGCCACACAACAGGGTATGCCTACTATGAAAGGAAAGGAAGGAATAGAAAACCAGAGCAGAAAGAGGAATGGGGACTGGGAGATGGTTGGTTGGCTAGCTGGTTCGAACCCTGAACAAGAGCACTCGATGCTGCAATATTTTGTTGCAGGTCCCACTTGTGCATATGAGTAGCAAACTCAGGTGCTCAGATGTGATGGCTTGCATATGCTCTTCGCAATAAGCACCCTCTGCTCACTCAGAGAGATATTTACAGTTCTTTATTTTACATATGTAGAAGCAGCACAGTACAATCATGTATCCAAATCGTCCGGTTCAGATTCAGGGAGTGGTCTTCTCCGGCTTCTCCTCCAACAGAAAAGGCAGGGAAGCTTCATGGGACGTCTCTTGCGCTTTAACCCTCTCCTTTCCTGTGCAGAAGGCACAGGCATAATCTCTCCGTCTGTTCCTGAACTTCCTGTGCGGTGCTGGGGCTCTGCTTCAGCATCGGAGAGCCTTCCCGCCTCCTGGCTCTCTCCCTCTTCCCCTTCCGTCACTTCCTCTCTGTCTCCTTCTGACTGTTCCGGCTCTGACTCATCTCCTCCCTCCCCCCCCCCCCGACTCAAAGGCGTTTCTTGCCAGTCCCGTGACATCAGGTGGCTATGTAACCGAAACAGGATTGCGAAGAAATAGCAGCGAGTGATTAGCACACTCTGGGGAACCTCAAAGAAGTAGAGGGGAACTCTTTAGGGGTTTTCCCTAAAGGGGCAAAAAACAAATAAACCCCAATCTGTATCCTATATGCACTTTCCTGGAATCAATTGCCACTGAACTCAACAGAGCTCACTCCTGCCTCACTCAAGGCACATATGGTGTTGTGTTCAATTATTGCAACAAAGTGCTTTACTTTAAAAGCAAAATAAAAGAAGAATGCCTTTTCAACAAAGAAGAGTTGTCATGCAAGAAATCTATAAAGCCATAGGTGTCCATATATGTCAAAATTAAATTAAGTTAGTGGCAAGGCAACAAAAGTAGATTTTGTGTTCCTTTATGGTCACCAAGAGGCCTATGCTTTTCCAAACTAAAAAACCCTGTTTTTTAGCATGGTTTTAACAGTTTTAGAATGCTTCCTTTTAAAAACGCCAGATGTGTTCATTGCCCTGGACTCTTTTGGGATGAACAGAGGGATATAAATTCAATAAATAAAAATGTTCGAAAGATAAACACTCACCCATTTACAGTGGTGCCTCGCAAGACGAAATTAATCCGTTCCATGAGGCTCTTCGTATAGCGGTTTTTTCGTCTTGCGAAGCAAGCCCATTGACAGCTTAGCGGATTAGCGCTATTAGCGGTTTAGCAGCTTTTAGCGGATCAGCTGATAAGCGGCTTATCAGCGGATCAGCTGATAAGCAGCTTAGGGCTTAGGAAAAGGGGGGGGAACCCCCGCAGGAACTCGCAAGACATTTTCGTCTTGCAAAGCAAGCCCATAGGGAAATTCGTTTTGCGAAGCGCCTCCAAAACGGAAAACCCTTTCGTCTAGCGGGTTTTCCGTCTTGCGAGGCATTCGTCTTGCGGGGCACCACTGTATTATGCAGTGGTCTGGGACATTACTGCCCTTGCTATATTTTAACCTACTTCTTATAAACCTCAGTTTCATGTAGACACCTATCTGGATGGCAGTACCACTTTGTATGTTTAGATTAAGGTGGATGCATTAATGCTTATTATATTTTTATTGTAGGCTGATGGGTTTCTTTTATCTTTCCTCTCACTCTTCCCCTCTCATTCTTTTTTAAATCCCCCTTTCATTCTTTGTTATTTCAAATATCAATTAAAAAGAAATCACTTTTTCAACTTTTTGGGATTCTGCCTGTGAAAAACAGATTGCGTTAACTTTTTTTTCAACTGTCAAGAAAAAAAAATACTCACTTTATCATACAGCATCCATCCTATGTATTTCAAGTAACTATCCGTTAAGAACCGATCAGGATAAGTTGTCATCCAACAGGCAATTTCTTCAATGCAAATGGCCCGGATTTCTGGAATAATATCACTTTAAAATAAAATAAAAATGGAACACTGTTCACTGTTTAATTGCAATACAGATGTTTGTTAAGGAAAAAAATGCAAAAGAACAGAAGTATTCTTGAAACATTATTCTAAAAATTATATTACTTGCTATCACTTAAGCAGTATCTGAGGGCAGGCAGCAGAATATGTGAGCATTCTATCGAAAAGTACTGTGTTTGAGGCCATGCGAAGTGACATGAAACCCTGAGTCACATATGCAGGACCATTACTTGATACTGCAGAATATGCAGATTCTGTGACGGAGCCCCAAGTAGAATGAATCCCATCATCCAGTCTGTCCTTCAGATGCCCATATCCTGACCAGAGACTCCTTCCAAGTACATAAAGGTTCTTACCGATAGCGTTGCAAAAAGGTCCCTTTGAAAATAGCATTCATCATATTCTCTATGTCCAGGTGTTTCTGTTCATACTGAAATGAAAACAATTGAACAGTCTCTTCCTATAGGCAAGGCCTTATTTCTATGCTTAATCTCATTTCACTGAAATTTCACAGATTAAATACCACCTCATTTTTTTCAAATTGAGATATAATGAAAGGTTGGAAGGGATAAGGATACAACAGAAGCTAGTTATATATTTTTTCCTTTCCTCAATAACTCAACTAGAATACCTGCTTCATCACTAATATTTATTTAACCTGTTGGTTCACATCTTAATCTTCACTTGTAAATGAACAGCGGAACAACAGGGCTAATGTTATCCCATAATCAAATGTAATGCTTGCCTGTACAATTTTTTTCACTTTCTATTAATCAAAACTGTGGTGACTGTGGTAATCGGCTTGGTTCTATGTTCCAGGTATAGATAAAGACATAGCCTTGTGTGTGAGAGGGGGAGCAGGAACACTTGGTTTTTCCCTATCAAAAATGGCTGAAAACAATGCCAAGGGTTTCAGGGTGATCTCGCTCTCCAAGATGCAGGAAAGACTGGAACAAGATAAGGATGGATGCTGGGGTTGGAGGACGAAGATGTGTGTAAACACTGACAACACAGTTGATCAGATGCAACTGTTGAACTTTGGATGGCACAGTTAAAAAAAAAACCTTCAGGAAAACAGTCCAGACAGCCACAAACAAGACTGTTGGAAATAAGGACAGCTCTATGGGGAAATTCCCCCTTAAGGAGCAAAGGACCATGTCAGCACCTGGTGGGGGCAAGGAATTATTATTATTATTATTATTATTATTATTATTATTATTATTATTATTACCCCACCCATCTAGCTGGGTTTCCCCTACTTTATTAGTAATAAAAAAGTGATAAAACATCAAATATTAAAAAGTTCCCTAAACAGGGCTGCCTTCAGATGCCTTCTAAAAGTCAGATAGTTGTTTATTTCCTTGACATCTGATGGGAGGGCGTTCCACAAGGAGGGCGCCACTACCGAGAAGGCCCTCTGCCTGGTTCCCTGTAGCTTCATTTCTCGCAGTGAGGGAACTGCCAGAAGGCCCTCACAGCTGGCCCTCTGGGTTGGGTGTCTGGGCTGAACTGGGCTGGGTGGAGATGCTACTTTAGGGAATAGGAGGGAATGCCAAAAAGACAAACCACGTCGTGGCTATGTCTAGGGGGTAGTGGCCATCGAACTCCAGAACCATATAACAAGCCAACTCCACCTCACAACAAACTGGAGATCAAACAGCATGTGCACACCTGAACTCCAGCCTTGTCAGATAAAAGTCAGATAAAACTAAAAGCTGGCCACTTTTAGGTGTGTGGTTGTAAATACGCATGAATTAGGACTGTAACAATTTTTTTAAAATTAGGAAACCCGCTGCTACCTAAGAGCTCTGTTTAAGTGTGGTAACAAGGATTGTTACTGGAAATAGAGGAAGCTTCGTTTAGAAACTTTGAGAAAAAAATCCTGTGGTCTTGGGTCTCCCCCCCCCCCCCTGGAGTCACCCACTACCAGGTAAAGTAGTCTGATCACTCACTAAAGCAAAGGCTATTGGATAACTTTGTGATCCTCCACCCAAGTAATCCATGCCTTTCCACACCACAAATGCCATCTTGTTTCGGGATTGTCACACTCTGAGTGAATACACATGACTGGCACATGAGTTTTGAGAGTCTTTAGGAGGCCATGTGCCAGTATTCAACGCAACCTTCACATTCTAGCACCGTATTGCAATATGATGAAACAAACAACACTATGCCAATCAGTGATTCAGAATTCATTTCCTCTCCTTAGATTGGGAGAATAGGAAAACGTTTGGCGTGAGCCGCTCACTGCCGACCACCACAAATTGAAATCCAGTAACCAGCAATTACAAATAGGCATTTTTACAAACTGTCATCGATTTCCAAGGGGAAATTTCTCCTACCTCTTTTTTCTTCTTCTCTAGCTGGTCCAGTCTAGTATTGGTCCTTTTGCCTGTAGTCCTGCTTTTTTCTACCTCGTATAATCTTTCCAAGTTATGCTTGCTGACATCTATACTTACAATGAGGTTTACAAGTGCTGTTAGAAGCTTCATAGCTGAAAACAAAGAAAAATCCATAAATTTTATGTGTTTCAAAAAACTTTGATAAAGGTCAGTAGTCATTTTGCTTCATTGCTTAATCAGAACCATGGATATGAGTTGTCTAATTTGTATTGGTTATGGAATTATTTTCTTTTCTTGGAATTATTTTCTTATTAAGAGTAACGAGTTCTTGGTCCCTTTTTTTACTTAATATTTTGGCAGAGTTTTATTTTACAATACATAATCAGGAACTCCTAATGTGATTAAAATATGACCGGTGACTACTTTATATTTTTGTTAATGTTTATCTTGATGTTTTGCAGTCACTACCAAGTAAACTATACTCTGAAACTTTCCACAATAGTGACCTGAACAGCTGAAATGAGAGATGTGGGGAAATTGGCAAGGTCTGCTTTTTTAACTGCTGCAGCGCTGTGATCCGAGAAGCTGCACCATATGAAAATCAGGCTGACATGAATAGACCTGCTGACAACCTTTCCCTGCCCAAACCCTACACCAGGCATGTCCAAAGTCCATTTTGGGGGCCTAATCCGGCCCACCAGTCAGTTTAATCCGGCCTCTGTGGCAGTTTATTTCCTGGTCGGCCCTTTGGTCAGTCCTCACGGCCCTTCACTTTATCAAATCTGGCCCTCTTAAAAGTTTGGACACCCCTGCCCTACACCTTAACCAGCTTCGCCAGTACAAGCTACCAAATGTACTACTTCTGAAAAATCATGACAGGTCCAGTTGTGCATACCTGCTAATGTGCTGGTGTGCCGGAATGCTCTGACCATGGACTCTGCCAGGCCCGAAAGGAGAGAGATGATGGTGTCCATCAAATAGTTGTCATAGAGGATGCTGAACTGACACTGCTGCACCAATACGGAAGTGAAATCGCAAAAATTAGTCCTGAACTTCTTCCAGTAGGGCCCTGCCCTCACGAGCGGGTAGTCCTTATCATCCTACAAGAGGTGTAAAACAAGTTGTTGTTAATTAAATTGGTATATCGCCTGATACGCACAGGTCACAGGGTGGTTCACAGGATAAAATCACAATATAAAAACACAATATACATAATCAAAATACAAAACCAGAAACCACCCAACAACCCCCTATGACAAAAACTTATTTATCATCATTATTTATTTGAGTTATTGCCCCCCCTTCAACATAAGGTCTCAGAACTTCCGTAGGCAGTGGAATGACCAAGAGGGCCCCCTCTGCTGATCAAATACACCAGATACATTCTGTAAGGAAGGAAGTAATCTTCCACGTTTTTTGGTGCCTACACCCAACGCTAATGTGAGCACCTTTATTTGGGACCTGGGAACAAAGTGACATCCACAGTGCAGCTGTTTCAAAACAGATGTTATGGGAATTGTAAACGGGACCACAGGGAGTAGTAATCTGGCTGCTGCATTTTGGACCAGTTGAAGTTCCTGAGTCATCTTCAAGAGTGGTTCCATATACAGTCTGGAAGTTCACAGAGCATAGAGTACATGTGTATGGGAAATACATCCAGAAGACAAAAATGTACCGAAGAGTTAGTGATCTGACACGGCTACCCTTCCTGCCTCTGTTCCTTCCCCCAGGCTCACTGCACAGAATAATACAGTCGTACCTTGGAAGTCGAATGAAATCCATTCCGGAAGTCCGTTCGACTTCCAAAACGTTCGGAAACCAAAGTGCAGCTTCTGACTGACTGCAGGAAGTTCCTGCAGCCAATCGGAAGCCCCATCAGTCGTTAGGCTTCCAAAAATAGTTCGCAAACCGGAACAGTCACTTCCGGGTTTGCGGAGTTCAGGAGCCAAAATGTTCAAGAACTAAGCTGTTTGAAAACCAAGGTAGGACTGTACTGTACAAGAGATCAGCACTGTACTAGAAGGATCCTCTGGTCACTACATTTTGTAAGAGTGTGTTCCATAGTTTAACTACTTCCGATTTTCAGCTTCACTAGATAAACTCAAGTTCTAGTGCTATGAGCAAGAGAAAAGCTTCTCCCCATCCACTTCTGATGCACACGGAATTCTGTAAAAGTTACTTTCCATGCACAGAACTAATATGGCTGAAGGTCAGCCCAAGCGGCAGCTGCCACCTTAGCCCTCATCATCAGCTCGAAGAAGGACTATACTAGCTTCAGGCTTCAGCACTGGAACACTACTTCCCACACCTCCCTCTTCCCTGCACTATGATGGCTGAGGGTGGCAGTCTGATCCAGGAATATAATCAAAGGAGCACTGCCTAGGTCTTAGTTTCGAACAATCCTCACTGATTGCCCGTGTTTTGCCTCCTTGCATGAAGGTCATTCCGGACTATTTGGTTAAAGGGAAGAGAGCTGAAGGGTGCTATGCAACTCAGAGGAAAGAGGAAGCAGGAGACATTGCTAATAATTTTGCAAAACGGGTAATAAATGAATAACCAGAGCACTCCTGTTGGAAGTTTTACACATCTCAAAACTGGCTTATGCTCACAGAAAGACCCTGGAATCAGTTTTGGGATAGGTAAAGCAGCAAAAAAAGCAGCCTTGCTGAAGCTTGATCTGGCCCGTGACTGGATAGGATACACCCTGGGAACCCCCGGTACCCTATCATAAGTTCCATTGGAAGAGAGGCGGAATATAAAAGAAATGCAAAGCGTTACCATATCCACTGGCCAAGTAACTGTCAAGATCCAGGGATAGGCCATGAACTTTTTATACTGCAATCCAGTTGCCTACAAGATATAGAGAGGCAAAACAGAATTGAAGCAACAGTATTGCTAAACAAATCTAATTGACAGGAATAAACAAGCACAGTAAAACCCAAGTTTTTAAGGTTCACCATGACCTCATGTGCAAAGCAGTGTGCAATAGCTAAAGTCAGCTAAAGGGTAGGCTACTTGTGCACAGTGCAACACCAATAAAGCTAAGGATCTGGGTGACTGCACAAAGCTTTCATTCCTTTGAGAGTAACAGTGGGATCAGATGCTGTAATCCTTGTGCCAAGTTGATAACCACTGTAGCACATAATACCTCCCCCTCCACACAGTTTGGACAATCGTGTATTTTCGCCTGAAAAGCAAAATATATGTATCTGCCTTCTGCACACACATATAGACCCTTTGTTTGTACTCTTGCAGCATGAGCAGTTAACCATTTTGTCAACTGGGAAGCTGGTTTAATATATGACAATGTTCCGAACTGGCAGAGTTTCCCAGCTTGGACAAAACATAAAATTGTGTTTAATTAGATATTTCCAAGTTTAGATATTGCATCGTTTCTTTTAAGAAACATTATATCTATTGATGGGAAGTTATATAAAATTAAACAGTGTTTTTATGGTTTAAGGTTGTTGTTAAACCACTATGATATAGTTATACAATGCAGCAGTGAGTGTGTGTATGTATCTATATTTCTATCTATATATTTAGAAAATAAACAATTTAAAACTTTTGAATAAGCTTATCAACAATCAGCAGCTTAAAAGTGTTTTCATACAAGCAGAACCCACCTCATCAAATGTCTCTGTCATTTTCTGCATCACATCGCAATTCTGCGAACTTTGGAACATTTCTGCTGTAACCATTCCTACGTAAGTAACCATAGAAATAAAAATTTAACTGAACAAAGTATGCCAGCATAGACACAAACTCTATTTTAAAACAAGGTCTCTGAATATACAGGACTCCAAAAGCCAGGAATTCCTTCCTGGCTTTTGGAAGGAAACACAAGGGCTCCAGAACCTTGCCAGAGTTCTCATGCCTCCTTTCCCAAAGTCCATCACAGGGAACCTGTGATCACAGCTTTCCGTGCATGAGGTTTGTGTGTGTGTAAATAAATAGAGAGTGGGCGTCCGCTGCCCTTCATTTATGAATGTATTTTTCCCCACCCAGGAAAAGCTGTGATCAAATAAGCACAAGATGCGAAATACCTGTAATAATATTTCTAGCCAGTCAGGAGGTGGAGGAGAGGAAAGGGGGGGTGCAAATGCAACACTTTTTTGGGTCTCAGAAGGGAAATTGAAGGCATAGAAAAAAATCTAGACGGAATGAGGAGAGGGGGTCTCAAATTGTTCTAAGTCTCCCCCCCCCCAGGCTTTCACATCTCTAGTCCCAGGCTCATTCCAATCCATGATTGCAGTAGCAGGCCATCAGTGTGGACCGTGGCTACTTTCTGATGCATTAAGTTGCTACCAGTAACCAACAAGGAGAGAGGAAAGGCAGCAGAGAGGTCACTGTGGTCACTGCGCAGTGGCAAAGCCAATCCAACATTCCCACCGCTACGCCTGCACCGTGCCAGCCTCCCTGCCGCATTGTCCCTCTCCCTCTCTGTTACTGGCAGTGACCTCCACCTCGGGAATCCAATTAAGCAACACCGCCCCACCCTACAGGGTATAACCATATGCACACAGTGCTAAAACTAAGAATAGCTAATGCAGTGCCATCTATTTTTGAACTCCCAGGATCCCTGATCCCACTTGCTGGGCTTGGTGGAAGCTGCTCTCTTACAACATCTGGAGGCACAGTGCAGCCTCCCTCTGTGCTAAAACACCAACAGTTCAGCGTTTCATGTGAACGCAGCCAATATTTGTAACTTTCCAGACCTCATTTTAAATGTGTGACTTATTCTCCAACCACTGGTTAAGATAGCTTTTAAACACAACTATTTGTACTAGTGGGACGCGGGTGGCGCTGTGGGTTAAACCACAGAGCCTAGGACTTGCCGGTCAGAAGGTTGGCAGTTTGAATCCCTGTGACGGGGTGAGCTTCCGTTGCTCGGTCCCTGCTCCTGCCAACCTAGCAGTTTGAAAGCACGTCAAAGTACAAGTAGATAAATAGGTGAGAAGGTAAACGGCGTTTCCGTGCGCTGCTCTGGTTCACCAGAAGCGGATTAGTCATGCTGGCTACATGACCCAGAAGCTGTACACCGGCTCCCTCAGCCAATAAAGTGAGATGAGCGCCGCAACCCCAGAGTCGGTCACGACTGGACCTAATGGTCAGGAGTCCCTTTACCTTTACCTATTTGTACTAGTGGTTATGCTCATCTATCTATTTTCTCCACTTCTTCTCCTCTGCATTTCTACTCTACCTTTCTGCTTCCACAGCTCTAAATTCAGAACCCGAGTTGTATGGAATAGCCACATCTTAGCAAATGCATGCCAGATTCTGAATTAAGAGGATCCCCAAACAGGAATTAGCTACACACACACACACACACACACACACACACACATCGTTGCCCTCAGAAAGCATGGGAATAAAAAATTACCTCGGCAACCTGAGCACTGGATGAAAAAGTTGATGAGATCCAGAAGTGCCACATCTCGATCGTTTTTGTAGGCTTCAATCCAGTCATCTACCACAGACTGAACCACATTGCAAAAAGGCAACAGATTAAAAAACTAGAAACAGACAGTATCAAACTCCCGCATAACCTTGGAAGCTGATGTACCTGCATAGCGCTTTTGCCCATGATGACCACCTCAAACAATGTAACTGCTTCAACCACTTCTCCATTTTGCAGCTGGTTTGGCCGTCTACCATCTGAAGGGTGTCTTCTTCTGTTTTCACATTGTTCTCGGATTTTTCTCTTACCTCTCTACAGCAATAAAGCGTTAAGTGGCTGTATGAATGAGCTATCACGGGTCACAGTCAGAAATTTCACCTTACTTTAAACACAATGCCCCTCTATCATTTCTGAAGCTAGAGGTCCCAGTTCAGACACAGGGACTCATGCTAACATCTTTACATGGTAGGAGCTAGGATTGTGGTGCTTAGCATGTGCTCTCCAAATGAAGATTGTAACCATGTGTCCAAATGCCTGAAATCATGCCCGCACACTCAGAAATCAAATGGAATGGTCTCCCTCGGGATGTTGTGGACTCTCCTTCCTTGGAGGTTTTTAAGCAGAGGTTGGACGACCATCTGTCATGGATGTTTTAGCTGAGTTTCCTGCACTGCAGGGGGTTGGACTAGAATTCAGTGTTGGCCAAACTTGGCACTCCAGCTGTTTTGGGACTACGACTCCCACCATCCTTAGCGAACAGGACCAGTGGTCAGGGATGTTGGGAATTGTAGTCCCAAAACAGCTGGAGGGCCAAGTTTGGCCACCACTGGACTAGATGAACCTTGGGGTCCCTTCCAACTCTACAATTCTATTATTCTATGGTGAACAGGCATGTGTCAAGTCAGCCATCCCTTGCGGAGTAAATTCACTTACATTTTATGCAACTTAATAGCAAATAATTTCAACTGCATATACTTCAATCAGAGGGAAACGGCAGAAACCTAAAAGTAGTAAGGAAAACATGGGGCATCTAGTCCAATTCCTTGCCCTTTCTTTCGTTCTCTCTCCCTCTCCACAAATGTGTGAATGTCTGGAAATTCATTGGTGAATGATGATACTCAGTGACACTCAACATTCATTTATGTATACCTAAAAATTGTAAGGCGGGGAGAGATCTATTTATGGGCATGCACAAATATCATCTGAGATTGTTTATGTTGGTATGGGACTACTGACATTCAACAGTTGTAGACAATATAAATCATTCATGAAGAATCAACTGTATACCCAGTCTAACCCTAAGTTATGCGTACAATACAACGAGATCCAGGGAAGCACATTCCTTGTCCTGTCCACTTAGTGAAATTATAGAACAAGCAGAAACTTACAAAAGTTTTAACATTGCCATTTCTCAAGCAGCTGCCGTTCTGCACTGTAGATTCAGAGACAACCTCCTCATGGATCCCATTTTCTCTGAGTCATTAGAAAAAGAAAAAGAAAGATCGTTTGAAGAAAGAGAGCAATCTCTATTGAGTTGCGGGCTTTAAGAACTGTTATCCTAGAGTCCCCTCCACACATCCTTTATTTTGTGCATTTGTGATTATTAATGCTCCTGACAGTATCAAGGTGGTTATATGTAATGCTTCTTTCAATACTGTTTGTGCCTGTAAAAGTTCTGGGGTGGACATACAGCTTTGTTTGCAATCAGTGCATGTTCTGTAGTTTCCTGCTGAAATCCTGTAACTTTTCATACCATAAATATTCCAGGGGTATGTGTCCTATTTCTGTCACACTCTGGTGCAAGAGTGCCCCCTCCAGATGGCAATAATAAGGTAACATGGGGAAAGCATCACAGAACAACCAATCAAGTTGAATGATGTGCACTACAAATCCACTGATAACAAACTACTGTTACACCAATGACATGTTGCAGAATATACCCACTAAAAAAAAAAATCACCTATCTGGTGGGATGATAAAGCTGCAATCCTATACAATTATTTGGGAATAATTAAGTTCTGATGAACTCGAGTTCATCAGAACTTAATTATTCCCAAATAATTGTATAGGATTGCAGCTTTACCATCCCTCCAAATATACATATACATATACATATACATATACATATACATACGCATACGCATACGCATACACATATACATATACATATACATATACATATACATATACATATATATAGGATTGCACTGTAAGGCTCTTTTGAGGACCAAGTTGCTACTTAAACTGACTCAAAACCCCTGAAAGGAAATGCTGAATATTAAGAGCTAATATTTTTTCAGTTTTTAAGGTGTTTTTTAAACGTTCTTCTTTTTACAGGGCAAACAAATTAGTTGTCTTGTGTTGTTGCAACTACAGGCAACAAAGGGCCAAACTACATGTTACACAGAAGTCACAACTTCTTATGAATGAAAAGCAACTGCAGGAAACTGCAATCAGGAGCAAAGGGGGTGCTAAACCCCTTCCCCTCCTGCTTTTTGTCCATTAAAAATTCCCACCAGTCACTTTTTTTTCCCCACGGAGAAAAAGATATATGTTCCCTTATCATTTTCCCCATGGGAGACAAAACAGCTTCAAGAGCGGGTGTGAAATCCAATGTAGCACAACAGAGCTTCAACTTACTCTTCTCCCCCTGCAGTCTCCTGCTTGCGCTCCCCCAAAATCTGATCCGTAAGGTTCGGGGACTGTCCAGAACAGATTTTGGAGACACATACGGTTGGAGAAGAAGCTAAACTGGAAGTCCCATTACACGTGTTGATTTCTGTTGGATGCTGCCCAGCATTTCTTAAACAGACAAAAAGCAAAAGATGTCAGGGTTAAGCAGTCACTCTACCACTTCCACTTTTTATTCATAATATAAATAAACAGGAAACTGTTTACATATTCCCTTTGTAACATCTAGTCTGTTGCATACTATGAAACCATGTCAATGATGCCACTTTGAAATTCACTATACCCTAAAGATTTTTTTTGGGGGGGTGTTAAATAATCCCAATCACAGAAACTTTGTTGGTCTACCTTCTTAAAACAAAACAAAACCTATCCTTTTGTCAAGTGCATTAGACTTCTATAAAAAATTTCCCAACCTCTGCATGGACAAACACATAGGCTAGCTTAATTGTTTGGGCTTGTGCTGCCTATTAAGACAAAGAAAAAAGTAGCAAATCCACACACTGCCTTCCTCACTCAAATTAGTATTAATACATGCCAATGACTCACATGATTTTTACCCTAGCTTTCCTCACTTCTTCCAGGAGAGGCTGTTCCAACAGAGTGAATGGATCACTGCCCCACCAACCTCAGTCTGCCCTCAGCTAGCCCCCAACCTGTCTGCCTTCTTTCTTAAAATTGCCACCTTCCACCCTTAGTCTCTGTGACATCCTTATAGAACTCAACGGAGGTGAAGATGGGTGTAAAACTAGCATTAGTTCACCCTGCCTTGTTGATGAATTTTGGAAGACGGTTGGTAGTTCACCACACTTCAACCAGTGTGATGTATCAGATGAGCATGCAGTGCCCCAGGAGAGCCTTTAGAGGTTATCTGCTCCAAGCAGAACAGCTTCCTCAAGAGTCCCCAGTTAAGGGGGGAACTCCTCTCCCACACAGCTCAAAGTAACAGTGATTGTTGCCTCCAGGGACAAGACAAAGCTAAACACTGCTATCTACTATATACTGCCCCTTCTGGTCTTTGAACAGATCCACAAACACGATCACCATGCTATCTAATACTGCTGTGTAAAAAAACAACCACCCAGCCTCTTCCCCTGACTCTCAGAGATTCAGAGTCAGACCCTAGAACAAGGATGTAATGAGATACACGCCCTACAGACTATTATGTCTGCCTCTACATTCCTGAACCAATGGGAGGGTGAATGATTCAGCAAGTCATACAATCAACCCTGCTGGTGTTGATAGGGTAACTCACTGCACCTGGCACTCTTATCTCAGAGCATCCAGCAAGCATAGGGGATGTGCTAACTCAAGACATGGGCCAAACACTCTGTAATTTAACCCACTGTTCACATTACACCAAGATGTTGGTCATTGGTTCTGGCTTTGCCTGTCATTGGCCTCCTCGTCCAATGGGCACCAGCCACCACTACTTCTGTCCACATGCAACTTTACACGTTACATATGTCTCAAAGCAAGAAGTGCTTACATACTTTGCAGCTATTCAACCAAAGCAAAATAGGAGAGGGTATCTGCTTTACATCATGGGGGGGCGGGGCGGGGCGGGGAGGGTATTTAACTCTCCATCCATAAATCAGTCTCTAGCTTCCTTTAATCTCTGCTTCACAAACTGAACATACAAGCACAAGTCAAAGCAGGGGTCAGCAACCCATAGGCTCACCCATCTGGCTCACCAATGCTTTTCTTCCAATTTGTACAGCATGTGCTGCTGTCTGAAGGAGAAATGGGAGGAAATGCTTCTGACAGGGGAAAGGCTTTGCAAAGTAGGTGTAGCCTATAAGCCTTCTGCTGCCTTCCTCCAAGTTAAAAAACAAACAAACTGCCATACCAGGCTACAAGTTAGGGTAAAATAGTCCCACAACCAAAACCAGCTGGCTCAGCTTCCACTGAACTTTGACCCAAATGCAGGGCACTCAGAAAAAGTTGGAGAGCAACACTGCATGAGCCAGCCATGCCAAGAGTTTGTGGCTAACTCTTGCTGGGAACACAAACCATGGTCTGAACTTACAAATCTATGGGCAAACTGTGGTTTAGAGTCACTTGATTGCTACCATTTTGCATTTGGCCAGCACTCCACTTTTTAAGGAGGTACCAGCACAAACTACTTTCCACTTCACTCAATTTCCGAGTCAGTTTTGATGGTTTGTCAATTCAGACATTATATTCAACAACTTTGGGGTTTGTCCTGGCAACCCTAAATTATACTAACTCAGCCTTCTCCAAACTGATGTTATATTTTATCCCAGTGGATTCCTTCTTATTTTAACTTTGATCTTATTAAGTTTTGCTGGCGTTGTTAAATGTTAAGATATATTAAACATGAAACTATACAATTGTATCATATTAAAATTATAAACTGACAAGCAACATTTTTAATGTATGAGCACACACACACCACTCCAGACCACTAAAATAAAATAAACTTCTCAATAAAAGCAACAAGATAAGTTCTGTACGCTACTGTCAAAAGTCTTACTTGTGGTTGGGGAGATTGGCAACGGAATTGGGCTCTGCTATCATTTTCGCTACATCCTCTCAGCAGCACAGAAAGCAAGTCATTCTGATCAGACGCTTCATCGTGAAAAAGAATATTTGCAACAGCAATTCAAATTCATTTTCTTCAGCTCTCCTCAGAACAGCAGAACTGCACAATTTTTTTTAAAAAAAGCAGACAATACACACCATAAAATTACAATATAATATGTTAATAGCAGCAGTTCAAAAATACAACAGTAAAATTATATTTTAGCAACATTGCTAAGAGGAGAATCTAATCGGCATTACTTACAATCCCACAAGACAAAAGTCGCTGAAATAATAGCATTTCTGAAGACTAGCCATCATTCAACATGCAGTACGCAATCTTTTGTGTTACACAGAAATAATTCTTGAAACATAACCAGAGATCAGTGGCATAGCGTGGGTTGTCAGCACCCGGGGCAAGGCAAGTAATTTGCGCCCCCTAACCCATGGATTTGCGCCCCCTAACCCTAACCCCCAGATGTTGCGCCCGGTGCGGCCGGGCCCCCCCCCTGCACCCCCCACGCTACGCCACTGCCAGAGATTACACTGTTTCTCAACGTTTCGCAACATTATTAGGTCAATCATTCATTCATTTGCATGCCACTCTTCCACAAGAAAAATCCTGCTCAAAGCAGCTGACAACAAAGAAACAGGAATGCATTTCTCCCAGGCCTCTGGTTAAGTGGGAGGGTTACTGTTTTTATTTGATACCATTTTTTGTATTTTTGTGTTCTTATATTATAAACTGCCCCTGTGATCCTCAGAGGAAGGGCAGCATAAAAATTAAGTAAATAAATTTTAAAATTGAGACAAACACTACAGAACAATTTCATAGTAACACAGCAAGAATTTCATAACATAGTGTATGTTATAATAAAACAGTAACATAGTCTTCTTCATAGATACTTTGTGTCTTAAGACAGGAGTGATAGTATAGTACAGTTGTACCTCGGGATGCGAACGGGATCCGTTCTGAAGCCCCGTTCGCATCCTGAACAGAACATAAGACACAACTGCGCATCTGCGCAGGTCGTGTTTCGCCGCTTCCGTGCATGCCATCATTTTTACCACCTGCGCATGCGTGAGCGGCGAAACCCGGAAGTAACACGCTCCATTACTTCCTGGTCGCTGCGGAGCGCAACCCGAAGATACTTATCATGAAGCATACAGTGGTGCCTCGCAAGACGAAATTAATTCGTTCCGCAAGTTTTTTCTTCTTGCGAGTTTTTCGTCTTGCGAAGCACGGTTTCCCATAGGAATGCATTGAAAATCAATTAATGCGTTCCTATGGAGACCGCTTGCCAGGCTGGCGGTGCGGAGAAGGGCTTTTCTCCCCACCGCAAGCCTTCAGGACAGGTACGGGAACAGAGGGGAAGGCGCGCAGCTCCTCTGTTCCCGGGGCTTGCTGTGGGAGGAGGGTTTTTCCTCCCCACGCCAACATTCAGAACAGCATTCTGAAAGCTGACGGTGGGAAGGAAAACCCTCCTCCCACCGCAAGTTCTCAGGACAGCCATCCGAGGAGGTATCTCCGCCCACCGGCAGCCTTCGGAAGGCTGCTCCGAAGGCTGGCGGCAGGAGGAGGTCTGTCCGCCCCACCGCCAGCCTTTGGAGCAGCCATCCCGGGAGGAGGTCTCTCCGCCCCACCGGCAGCCTTCGGAGGAGGTCCGAGGACAGTGGGGAAGACGCGCTGCGCTTCCCCGCTGTCCCGAAGATTTCCCTATGGGCTTTCGTCTTGCGAAGCAAGCCCATAGGAAAATTCGTTTTGCGAAGCGCCTCCAAAACGGAAAACCCTTTCGTCTAGCGGGTTTTCCGTCTTGCGAGGCGTTCGTCTTGCGGGGCACCACTGTACTTATCCTGAGGTATGACTGTACAAACTTAATCCGTTCCAGAAGTCCGTTCTTAAACCAAAGCATTCTTAAACAAAGGCGTGCTTTCCCCTAGCAGTGGGGGACTCAATTTACAAATGGAACACGCTCAACAGGAAGCAAAACATGTTCTGCTTCCAAGGCAAAGTTCACAAACCAAAACACCTACTTCCGGGTTTGCAGTGTTCTTAATCCAAGTTGCTCATAAACTAAGCTGTTGTAGCATAGCAGCTAGGAGACTATGTTATGAATCTGTTCAGATCTCACTAGGTGAACTCTCTCCCCACCACTAACCTCCAGCTTTATTTACCTTTATTAGGCTGTGTGCAAGCCACACATTAAAAGGGCACGACTTCCCCCAAAGTATCCTGAGAGCTGTAGTTTTCTAAGGATGTTATGAATTACCAGGATACTTTAAGGAAGCCAGGTGCTTTTACTATCCCTTCAGGATTGGCATGAGATTAGTGGTTGGGGCTGAAATTGCATGCGACCAACCCCACAACCTTGCATGCACACACATTGGCAAACATCCCTCCTCAACTGATCCAGGCAGACCAGCTGTAATCTGCTTATCAGCCCCACTTCACACACCAAAAGAGCAATCAGATGAAGGAAAGAAAGCTATTTGTATCCCAATCTAGGCACCTCAGCACATGTCTGCTTTATTTTTTATCATTTTTATTTGTTGCCCTTGTTGACAAAATGAACGAGGTCTTGGGCTGCAGAACAATGTGCTAATTAGTCTTCCAAGGTTGCTTAAAGATAACAAGTAAACAATGTGCATGAATGCAGGAAAGCACTATACAAAGTTCGGTATTATTATGCATTGAAGTTTCAAGTCACAGGGAGACCACCTGTGGCAAAAATTTGATTGGTAATACATTTGGGACAGACATAAGAAAATGTTTCTTCACATAGGGTGTAATCAAGGAACCACATGTACACCACCGTGTGTTCCATTATGGAAGAAAAGCGCGTAATACAGTGGTACCTCTGGTTGCGAACGGGATCCGTTCCGGAGCCCCATTCGCAGCATGAGCAGAGCACAAGCCACAGCTGCACGTCTGCGCATGACGTCATTTTGAGTGAACATGCGTGAGCGGCGAAACCCAAAAGTAACCCATTCCAGTACTTCCGCGTCTCCGCGGGACGCAATCTGAAAAGACGTAACCTGAACCGAATGTAACAAGAGGTACGACTGTAGAATAAAAAATAAATATGTGGTTATGATGACCACAGGCTTTGATGTCCTTAAAAGCTGATTAGGCCTAAATGGGACCCTCAAGGATAAAGGTTTCATACCACTAAATAGGTACGAGGAGAGGCTGACAACAGCCAGGGAGAGTGATCACTTTCATAGACCTGCCGGTAGGCCTAGTAAATGCACCTGCCTGCAGGAAATCTGGCCTAGATAAGCCTTTCGTCTGATCCAACAGGTTTCTTCTTACCTCCTTAATTTCTATTGAAATTCTCCAAGTCACTGTCTTTCAGCCTAATGTGCCTCAGAAGGTTGTTGTGCGGATAAAACAGGGAATGGAGAACCGTGTACACCACCTTTGAGTTCCTTGGGAGGAAAATGCTGGTGGGGAAAGAAAGAAAGAAAGAAAGAAAGAAAGAAAGAGAGAAAGAAAGAAAGAAAGAAAGAAAGAAAGAAAGAAAATTTCACCAGTGGCACAATGACAAAATTCATTCTACATCTACCTCATTTGAAACCGTTGCTTCGTGCGTTATGAAATATAATACACAGAAAAAAGAGATTGCTATATAAATACGATTTACCAAAGAGAAAATAATCCCCTTTTAAAAAAGAGATTTTTTTAAAGGTGGGGGGGTGGAGAGAAATCTACAGCTGTTTAGAATAGGGCATATAATTCAGAAAAGGAAATATTTTTACAGTTATCATGACTGGCAGCTAAAGAGGAAGTACAACCCAAATACAGAATGATTACTATGATTATCATTAATTATACCCCGCCCATCTGGCTAGGTTTCCCCAGCCAGGGCAAAGGAAAGTATGTTCTTGGGAAGGAGCAAGGCAAGATTTGAATGCAAAAAAAAGATATTCCCAAAGAACAAGATGAGATTGTCGTCATTCGGGGGGGGGGCGGGGGGTTGAGACTCCTGTGTCCTTAACCACACCAGAAAATCAACAGGTACAAATTTCACACGGGGCAGGTGGGTGGGAGGGGCCGGAATAGGGTGCAAAAAACTTCCAGCGGTTGAATTCCTGCCCTGTTCGGAAACTCCCACCCAACCTTGTAAGCTGCGAAGAGGCTGCGAAGTGGAGCAGAGCGCAACGAAGCGGGAGAAGCAGGAGCAGAAAGGAAGAGAAATTCGCCGCGCAAGGCGGAAAGAGATGGAAAGGGGCGACGACCGAGAACGCGGCGGGTCACGCGCGCCGGAGCGTTGCGCAAGCAAGGGAGCCAACGGCGTCGCGCAAGCGCGTCCCTCCTCAGCCCGGACACTACCCGCCCGCCCGCCCGCCCGCGAGCGCGCCCCCCTACCCTTCTGCTGGCCGACAACGGCCCAGGCGAAGGCCCGGTTCTGACACGGGCGGAGCGGCCCGCCCCAGCGTTCAATCACAGCAGCGGCACGAGCCCCGCCCTCAAAAGGCGCTCGAAGCTCCCCGATCCCTCCTCATCATCACGTGCCGCGACTTACCCAATAGGAACGAGATTTCCGCTTTGGAACGCTCTTCCTTCAAGCCCCGCCCCTCTCGTGGCAACTGCTTCTGCTCCGGGTTGGTGTGGGGCGGAGCTAGAGGAGGGGGCTGGGCTTTGCTCCCGGCTCTGTTCCAACCGGTGATGGGACCCGCGGGGCGTGTTTTGGGGGACGGACAAATCGCGACTGGGGGGACTTAATGGGTGTTACACACACGCGCGCGCCATGCTCCTCGTGAGTCTTCGGTGGCGGCAGCTGCTGCAGAAGTTGCGCGTCGCTATTCCTCTCCCACCGGCTGGGCGTTTAGCGCCCGCTCCGGTCAGGTTTTGGCACGCCACTGGCGCCAGCTATCGGCTCCCGGAGTCCGGCCATGGGCCTGCTAAGGGAAGGAGGGGTTGGGACGGCAACCGGAGCAGCTGCGGAGCAGGGGGCGACGAGGAGGAAGATGAGGACGGGCTGGACATAGATGAAGATCTGCTGGAACCGAGCCTGCCCACTCTCCCTCTTGACGCCCAGAAAGTGTTTATTGTTCACCCAGCTGTGAAATGGGGGCCAGGCAAGCCGCAGCTAACCACAGGTGTGATGCCAGACGTCAGGCACAAGAAAGGTTGTGTGTCTGCAACGCAGCTGCGCCCAGCTTGTCCTCCTATGTGATGTACTCGCACATGGAGTAACGGTGTTGGCACCAGGCATAGAAACCAGCCCAAGTCATCACAAGGCAGCTGCCTCTCAGCCTAACCTACCTCTCAGGGGATTAAATGAGATGGGGGGGATCCATGCACACCACCTTGAGCTCCATGGGGAAAAGGGAGGGGTATAGATGCAATTATTGTTAATAATACCATTATGGTGCATTAAACTGAATTTGGGGTGACTTCTGCACGGGTTTATGGGACTTTGAGCACATGTGAAACTGACTTGGAACAGAAAGAGACTGGTGTCTCCATCTCTAGACGTGACATTGCTCTAGCTTGAAGGGTGTTAACTTTCCAAGATTTCATTTCGTAGATGTACTTTTTATTATAACTGTGTGTTTATGGATAAACAGATGTTGAAAATGGATGATGTTATGTGACTAGAACTGTATTTGTATCAATTTTCTCTCCCAACTGACAGCTGAACTACAACTAGCTGAGGCTGCTGCTCTCATAAACACCATACAGAACTGGACAGTTGTAGATAAAATAATCCTTTCTACAAAAGTTCCTGACAAGAAATTTATCTTTGGCAAAGGGAATTTTCAGCTTCTGACTGGTAAGACAATACCCGTAGGAAGCTTTGAAGCTTTCTTCTTTTCTCCTTTAATGCTTCACATTATCATTTTCATAAAATGAAATGAAACCCCGTGGTATCTAACCATAAGATTTATATACTAATTTAAATACTACATGTTCTAAATGGGGTGGGGGGTTTGAATGCTATAACTTTGAAATATTTCACTGTGACTGTTTCAGTGAAATGTTTAGGTTTGCTATAATAAATAATAACAGTTGACTGTACATAATGGACTGGTTCAGTTATAACTCTCTTTAACCTGCAGCTTATTAAACTCTGAGCAAGCTTTCTGCATGTGTACTACCCGCTTACCCCTTCCCCTCATGCACCAGCTGTTGCACTTCGGTTGTTTTCTAATGCACCCAAATTGGGGGAACAGATTAATATCCATATGCATTAATCCAACATCAGATACTGGTAGTAGTTCAAGTATAATGCTATAATCTGGCTATCTGCAAGAGTTAGTCAGATGTTTTCTTAGCAAATGACTGATGCTGAAACTCTTGCCTTACCTGAGGGTGTGAACTGTCCCTAGGAATGTGATTGATGAGTATTTGTAGGACACGGCGGAGGAAGTGGGTGCCTGCCCTGCCAACCCTTGAGAAATGCCTAAAATGCAGGGCTACTATTTCACTTTAAAAAAAAAAGTCAATATGTTACAAAATTATGTATCTCAATACTTTTCTTTTAGATAAGATTAAAGGACTGTCAAACGTATCATCTGTCTTCGTAAATGTTGAAAGGCTTTCTCCTCTAACAAAGGTAATCCAAAGTTTTATATCTAAGCTAACAAGTCTTCCTTCGTGGTTCTGGAATATTTTTATTATATTGATATAGTGTGAATGTAGCTAAGAATCTGCATAAATCATTGATTTAGTAGTAGTCCAGAAGTCCAGTAGTCAAGAAGTAACTCTGATTTTATTCGCTTGCTGTTGAACGGGCTAAGTAAACCTGCATAGGATTGGACTATGACAGAGTATGTTGTTTGCTTCGTGGCTAAACATCACTAAATTATACCTAAATATGGTTCCATATTCCTTTTCATGCATCAGTTTGTAATATACACATGAAAAACTGGTCTAGGCATTCTTTTACTTGTACCTCAAATACTTCCTTGTGATGACATTTCCCCTCTGTAGCATAAATACAGATCACACAATGTTGTAATGCAGTAGTTTACTCAATCCACTCCACTAGGTACCAGCTGCTGGTGGGAGCTGGGAAACTCACAATGCGATAGTGCCCGGTGATATGCTACATATTCACACATGCTACGCCTGAGAAGAGGAAACACATCATAGGTGGTGACTTGGGTGTAGGTGAAACCATGTCTAGAAAGGCTTATGGAGCATAGAGCCTTCTTCAGAATATATTGCTCCTGTGTTGTCCAGCAAAGGGCCAGGGATACATAGACCTCACTCCCATGCCTTTGCATTAACAACATGACTGTGTGCTGATAGAAACTTTGCACATACAGTTGCATGCACAAAGGCTTCTATGCACTCCAGAAGCCTGTGCAGTTCAGTTTCCAGGTCACATAGAAGCCTTTGCACGTACAGCTGTACGTGTGAAGGGTCTGTTGGTACAGATAGCTGTGTTGTTCGCATGAAGTCTATGGGATGAGGCTACTTGGTCCATCCCCATTCCAGGAGTGACATCTTCTATATCGGAGGGCTATAAATATGCAGAAAATGAAGCACGAGGTTTTGCTTTTGCCTCTTTCAGTAGCGTGAGCTGTTCTGATAGGTTTTACAATCAAGTCCTTAAAGCCATTAGATGCTAATTTTACAGCAGTACATTGTTAAAATTCTGAATTCCATCAAATTCACAGGCAATATAAAAACCTTCAGTTTATTTTATCTTTTAAAAGAAAGAACTTGAAGAAGCCTGGCAAGTGAAAGTCTTTGACAGATACACAATCGTCCTTCATATTTTCCGCTGCAATGCTCGAACGAAAGAGGCAAAGCTCCAGATAGCATTGGCCGAAATCCCACTTCTAAGGTACTTAAAGCAATGCACATTTCATGTTAGTATCTGAATAGAAAGCAGAAACGCTTTCAGATAATAACTCAAAATTGACTTGCCTGTTGTGTAATATACTGACAGATGTAACTACGTCTATTGTAACTACATTACAAAGCTTAGATCAGTCTTTCCCAACCTGGTGCCCTCCGGATGTTTGGAACTACAATTCCCATCAGCTACAACAGGCCATGTTGGCTGAAGCTGATAGGAGTTGTAGTCTGAAATATCAATAGAACACCAAACTGGGGAAGACTGGTTTGTATGTTTTATTTGAAAAAAAATATAAAATATAACATGGCAGCTTACAACTTATAAAAGCAGCTTTAGATCAAGTTAAGAAGTTTTTTAAAGCTATTTTGCAGTTACCTTTTTTGTTAAAAGATATATACATGGATTTTTTTATCATTACAGGTTTTTATGAGTGCTTATTCATCACTTTCATCTCCTTTCAGGGCTGTGTATGTAGTTTTCAGAAGTTCTGATAGACCCTTAACATACTTTTTTATGTGTGAAAGCACCATCGGTTTAAAAGTCCAGCATAGTACCATAAAACAGATTTCTTTGCCAATGAAAGTATTATGTTTAAACGATCAGAAAGAATCTGATCTTAGCTAATGTTAATTATGTGTAAGGTTACAGTCATAGCTGTCAACGTTTCCCTTTTTTAAAGGGAAATTTCCTTATTCTGAATAGGATTCCGCACAAGAAAAGGGAAAAGTTGACAGCTATGGTTACAGTCCTATGCCAACTTAGCAAGTGCTGTCAAACTCAGTGGGGTTTAACTTCTGGCTAGGCATGTATAGGCTTGTGCTTTAGGTCTCATTAAAAGCAATGGTATTTACTTTAACTGCAACTAACTTCTTTCATAGGGACGCGGGTGGCGCTGTGGGTAAAACATCAGCACCTAGGACTTGCCGATCGCATGGTCGGCGGTTCGAATCCCTGCGGCGGGGTGCGCTCCCATCGCTCGGTCCCAGCGCCTGCCAACCTAGCAGTTCGAAAGCACCCCCGGGTGCAAGTAGATAAATAGGGACCGCTTACCAGCGGGAAGGTAAACGGCGTTCCGTGTGCTGCACTGGCTCGCCAGATGCAGTTTGTCACGCTGGCCACGTGACCCGGATGTGTCTGCGGACAGCACTGGCTCCCGGCCTATAGAGAGAGATGAGTGCACAACCCTAGAGTCTGTCAAGACTGGCCCATACGGGCAGGGGTACCTTTACCTTTACCTAACTTCTTTCATTGGTTTCAACTAATTTTATCTGAGTTGCATCCATTGTAACTTAACTGTCAATAGACTTTTATGGCCATTGAAAGGCATATTAATTTTTTTATCCCTCAGGACCAATGTAAGAAATGATGTCAATCGGTTGGATCAGCAGAGAGGTGGCTCAAGATACATTATGGGTTCAGGTAGGCTGCATTTATTGTGGAAATCAATAGTAAAAAAACTCCATCACTATTGCAATCAAGGGCTTTGCTGCAAACACTGATTACCACCCACAAGCAGTTTGTCTTTATGGAACTGTTCTTGTAGTGATTCCTTTAGAGCCATGCATATGAAACATGTTTGCTTAGACTTGGTTCTGTGGATTCTCCCAGAAAATCTGTGGCCTGGTTAGCACATAATGCTAATCTAAACCATAGCTAAGCATGAATTGCTGCTGCCTTGCTCTTCCTCCCGATTCTGCTGTTGCCATGCTACCTGAAGATAAGCTGTGGTTTGGTTTTGCGTTGCATCCAAATCCAACTCATGGTTTGTCTCCCGACAAAGCATGAGCTAAAGTCAAGCTTTTTTTCTTGGCTTACCCGTGGGTTCAGACATAATGTCAAGCCAAAACCATGGCTTAGCTCCAGGTAGCAGGACAACAGCTGGAGGAATGATGCAGGAGTGACGTCTGCTCTGAATACCCACATACTTGCCTACTCATGATTTGACTTAGCATTATGTGAAAACTGGGGTAAGAATAAAAGGAAGTCTGGCATCCTTTTTACAGATCTTTCCTGAAAAAGGCATGCCTGTGCTAGTATATTCAAGGTTAAAGACTATTCTAGCTGCAATAGGCAGGTGTGGCAGTCATGTTCAGTGTTCTATACATTTAAGCAATACAGTGGTACCTTGGGTTACAAACACTTCGGGTTACAGACTCCGCTAACCCGGAAGTAGTACCTCGGGTTAAGAACTTTACCTCAGGATGAGAACAGAAATCGCACGGCGGCAGCAGGAGGCCCCATTAGCTAAAGTGGTACCTCAGGTTAAGAACGGAACTCCGGAACGAATTAAGTTCATAACCAGTTACCACTGTATACACATTTTTTATTGTGTTCCATCAACTGCTGAATCCTTCATCTCCCTTCCAAAATTTTATTTTCATATACAGTGGTACCTCCAGTTGTGAACAGGATCCATTCCGGAGGTCCGGCCGTATCCCCAAGTTTTCTCAAAAGGAGAGACCTCTTCTGCACATGTGCGTGCAGCAGTAGACCACTTCTGCGCATGTGCGAGTGGCGAAACACTTCCAGGTTTGCCACTTTCGCAACCCGAAGTTTACATTACCCGAGGGTAACGTAACCCGAGGTTCCAGTGTATATTAAAATTCTTTATTTTATATTATCATTACTGATTATGGAAACTCTTACATTTTAACAAAAATGATACATGACTTTTCGGATTGTTTCCAGCTTTTATTTTTACTATTGTGTGATTATTATTTTTTAAAAATAATAAAAAACAATTATTTTTAAAAATAATAATTTTGCAAAGACTTAATCTTTGTTGTCGCCCTTGTTTCCTTCATGTGTTCCAAATGGTTGATTTTTGCTTTGCCTCTGCTTGCCTTTTAGGTGAAACGTTCATGGAAGTGCAACTTCGCCTCTTAAAAGAAAAGGAACTAAAAATTCGAAAAGCGCTAGAGAGGCTTAGAAGAAAAAGGCGCTTACTCAGAAGTCAAAGAAGGAAGTCAGAGTTTCCTACTATTTCAGTAATGGGCTACACTAATTGTGGTAGGGAACAGCACCACAAATGCTTATGTTGCTAGTATTTAAGTACTTGCCGGAAATTCATGTAAATGTGAAGAGAGCTTTGTGTAAGGAAGTTTTAATTCTTGGACTGTAACATGTATGTATGCCAGTTCTTCCCGAGAAAACAAAGTGCTTTTTTGTTACTTAGTAGGGTCTCCCGCATATCTAAAATCCTTGATAAATGATAGTGCCTAAGCCTCTTTGCAAAGTTTTCACATTCTGCATTTCCCATGTGTGGAAGGGGATTCCTGAATACCCACCTGTGTTTATTGTGTAGTAGTATTTCAGAAAATAACTTACAGGGAGTACCAGATCCCACCACAAGATAGGTGGAGCCTGATATGTAGGAGAAAAAGAATTGAAAACTGCAGAGATTTCAAGGACAGCTAGAAAATAAGACAGAAGCAGCAAAAGTGCACTAAAGGGGAGGGGGAAATACAAGCTGTTTAGGACCTCGGGGTTTCCTGTTACGGGTGTTGAAACAACCCTCTCATCAATCACAGCTCTGATTTCACTCCTTGGCTACAAATGCTGAAAGGTAGAAGCACTCAGGCTGGCTCATTTCACAGAAGGGTGCTGCACACTTAGCTCCATAAACTGTCTTTTGGGAAGGGAAGGGAAGGGAAGGGAAGGGAAGGGAAGGGACTTGGATCCTGGGACCCCCTACCAGTCACAGAAAGACTCACAGGCACACTTCCTTCTGTTCAAATGAAACCTGATGGATCATGATCTCCTGAACACCTGTCCGTAACACACTGATGTGCACCAGCATATGGATTATAAAATAGTATTGACATGGTTGCTGGTTTTGTGCTTCTATAAATGACAAGTCTCCATCCCATTAACTCCCCCCCCCCTTTATAATTGTGGCTGGTTCAGCTTTTCCTTCCTTGATTTCTGTTAGGTAAAACCACTCTAATCAAGGCCCTTACTGGGGATTCAGCACTGCAGCCTCAAGATCAGCTCTTTGCAACATTGGACATTACAGCCCATGCTGGCCTCCTGCCATCATGTCTGACTGTCCTGTATGTTGACACGATTGGATTTCTGTCTCAGCTGCCCCATGACCTTGTGGAATCGTTTTCAGCTACGTTAGAAGATGTAGCCTGCTCAGTAAGTACAACCACCACCGTTCAACAGATATGGAGCCTAAAAGCCAACAAACATATTTGGGAGAAATTACTCTTAAGGTGGGTGCAAATACTGGTCCCCTGGATACTAGGCACTTGTTTCTGAGGAATTTATAGGCTTTTGTTTGACTAACCTAGAGGAAGAGTTGAGGACTGCAACATACTGTGCTCAATTTGTATTGGACATTGTCATAAGTGGGGACGCGGGTGGCACTGTGGTCTAAACCACTAAGCCTAGGGCTTGCCGATCGGAAGGTCGGCAGTTCGAATCTCCACGAGGGGGTGAGCTCCCGTTGCTCAGTCCCAGCTCCTGCCAACCTAGCAGTTCAAAAGCAAGTCAAAGTGCAAGTAGATAAATAGGTACTGCTCCGGCAGAAAGGTAAACGGTGTTTCTGTGCGCTACTCTGGTTTTGCCAGAAGCGGCTTAGTCATGCTGGCCACATGACCCAGGTGGGAATGGGGGACTGTCTGCAGACAAACGTCAGCTCCCTCGGCCAGGAAAGCAAGATGAACGCCGCAACCCCAGTGTCGTTCACGACTGGACTTAACTGTCAGGGGTCCTTTACCTTTATTGTCATAAGTGAGAACTTTAGATACAATTTTTTTAATCTGTTTAGCAAAATATCATACCTATGGGGTGCAACTCACCCTGCCCCCGTAATAGTTCTTACATTAATTTCCAAAACCAACCTAGATATGCTGAATTGCTTGCTAACTTCAGCCTTCTTAGGTCTTTCTCAGAAATATGTTTATTTTAAGCCCTCATTTGTGTCACATATCTTAAATACTACAGAGTGATGCAAGAGTATTTGACAAAAGGAGCTTTACGTGGGTGTAGTTTTGGTTCAGTTTTATCTGGTTGGAGGCATCCGTTTAGCTTTTTCAAAAGTTTCTTTTTCCTGGTCTATTTTTCCTCTGTTGTTCCAAGGACTTCCACCTCTAGCCTTAGGAGAAGGGTCTGTAGTTAATGTTAATATATGCTAGAGATGAAAGCAATTTCTACTTCTTAGGAAAGTAAACAGGCACTCTAGAAATTAGCCAAATAATACTTCACCTAGAGTTCAGTTTTGTACCTCATCAAATAGCAGTATGAAACACTAGCCTTCTCTCTTACAGCTCTCTTTTAAAAGTCAAATAACTCAGCACCTTTTGGGGCATGCATATTATTTGTTACTAGGATTTAATCATACACGTGCGGGATGTTAGCCATCCAGAAAGCAACCTCCAGAAGGAAAGCGTGCTATCAGTTCTCAGGAAACTTAATCTTCCCAGCCACCTACTGGAGTCAATTATTGAAGTTCACAATAAAGTGGATTTGATAAATAGGTAAGAGGTAACAGAATGTTATCGTCTATATCTCCCGGCTATCTCAATTCTTAATCAAGTTAAACTAGAGTATTGCAATGAGCTGCAATGTGCCAGATTCATTTTCTGCATTGCTGGCAAAACGCCTCGGCCCTGTCAACCTGGACAAGAGCCAAAAGTCAGTGGGTGGAATCCCTGGCACTCATGGAAGGGCTTTTGATCCATCAGACACCTCCACACTGGTCTGGAAAATCCTTCCACTCTCTGGAGGGGTACAGGGGTTAGCAGAGGCTTCTGTTGAGTCAAAAGGCCTTCCATGAATGCAAGGCAGATGGTTGGATTCCACCCAGCATGGCCAAAAATTGAGACATTTTCTCTAACTCACAATGCCAAATGACTGCTAGGTGGAATCCTGCGCACAACAGTTTGTGTTTTATTTATTTCCTCAGTTTTAAACGTTATTTAAATATAAATTATGTTGTGTCCTTTAAACTGGATTGACTGGTTTATGAGTTTCTTAGAAATAAACCATTTAATATTTACAACCCTCAAAAGAGCTGCTTGCTTTTAATGAGGCTCAGAAACATACAACACTTTGGGAATTGAAAAGTTGCACTTACAGAAGACCATAATGAAGAAAAAATTAATTTGTACTACATTTACAGTGAAGACAGACGTAGCACCTGAGCTATGTGATTGGTTTAAGAGCGAAAGAACCTTGCATTTACTTCAGTATTTTTGATACTAGATAGTGGTAGGAACCAGAGTCAACCACATGCCTGATCAGGTTTGAATACCTGAATTTTACCATTCTTCTGATCCTGATACTCTTGAATTTTCCCCAAACAAAATGATCTTGGAGCTTAATTCCAGAATGTTCTTCTTACATAGAATGGAATCAAAATATGAGCATCATCTTAATATGTCTGAAACATTCCTAGGCCCACAGCAACAAAACACACTGTGTATCAACTATATTGTTTCCTGCTGCCAAGACCTGACTTTCTGACCTCTGCTTTCTTCGAGGTATCATCCGGCTGAGCCAGATGCAATGGCAGTTTCGGCTCTCCTCGGGCATGGTTTAGAAGAATTAAAAAAGGAAATAGACAGCAGAGTTTTGAAAGTAACTGGGAAAAACATTATGACAATTAAAATCGATCTATCTGGACCTCAGCTCAGGTAAGGCTACTTACTGGTTGCGGGGTGTTTGTTGTAGAGCAAATTTGTATCGAGGATCTTTTTCATCAAACGCAGATAGCTTTTAGGTCTTTCGCCACAGCAAAGTTTTAGCACATCTTTAAAAAATAGCTTCATTTTCCTTGCCAAACCCACAACTTGCCTGTGTTCTGTTGGTTCTGTTGTAACAGTTAAAGATGAAAGGGTTCCCTTCTTGGTGTGTTGGTTAGCTTTCTTGACCTTGAGTTTGGTAGAATATGTCCTTGGGTGCCACCAGGCCGTTGACTTGTAATCATGCTGCTGCTGCTACTACAGAACACATCACCAATGCTTCCCATTGACTGTCTAGACTGCAGTCACAGAACTGCTTTGTTTCAATGTACAGTGGTACTTCAGGTTAAGTACTTAATTCGTTCTGGAGGTCTGTTCTTAACCTGAAACTGTTCTTAACCTAAAGCACCACTTTAGCTAATGGGGCCTCCCGCTGCTGCCGCTAGAGCACAATTTCTGTTCTCATCCTGAAGCAAAGTTCTTTTTTTCCCTTTTTTTATTTTCACAAAATTATAAACACACAAAGAAACAAACAAAAATCATAACCTTATTAAAACTAATCTTATTAACATTGTTAAGTGACTTCCTCGTATCCCCCTAGTTGAATTTCAGTGCAAATCATTTTAACAGTTTTCCAAATCAAAATTCTTATAAACTTAACTTAATCACTTAACATCTTTCTTTCTTACCAGTTCAGCATTAAACATATTAATTCATCACATTACATATTTAAATCCTAAGCCTATCTGGTAATTGCAAGCTTTTTCCAATTAATTTAACTTCGCGTATTTAACTAAATAGTCATTAAATTTCGTCCATTCTTCCTGATACTCCTCCTCCTTCTGGTCACGGACTCTTCCGGTCAGGTCGGCTAGTTCCGAAAAATCCATCATCTCTGAAGCAAAGTTCTTAACCCGAGGTACTATTTCTGGGTTAGGGGAGTCTGTAACCTGAAGCGTATATAACCCGAGGTACCACTGTAGAAGGGGAGCTAAGGAGTTCTTATTCTTCATATTGGGTTAGGGAACCCTCAGCTCTACCCTACCACCTTCCTGTGCCCAACTCACGTGAAGTATTTACGAGTATCGTGCAAAGTGAACGGCAATCCTGATTTGGAGCATTTGCTCAGACCAGGGAACTGCTTATTAATCTGAGCATGCAAGGGTAGGAGTGAGTGCATAAGCACACGGTGTTCCTAATACTCCAGAGATTGGTTTTTGTCTGCATACAGCCAATGTCTATAAGGCGCTCACTGTTTTCTGCCTTTCTAGTTGGCTCTACAAAGAAGCGACAGTGCAAGATGTGGATGTTGTTCCTGAAGATGGTACAGCCAACGTGAAGGTGATCATAAACAATTCCACTTTGGGCAAATACAAAAGACTGTTTCCTCGATCAAGTTATTCCTCTTGCAGTTAACAAGATAAATTATCTTTGCAGAGAATCTGTTTAATAGGTATTACAGAGCTGTTAAACACACACACACACACACACACACACACACAGAGAGAGAGAGAGAGAGAGTGCTTTGCTAGAATATAGACCTTCATCCTGTTTGATTCAGACAGACCAGGAACTGTTTGCCTTGGATTGCTGAAGAAACGTATTTGTGAAAATGTCATGAGACAGTTGCAACACTTTCAGTTTATGGGGAATTGCATAAAACCACCCATTCTTGGCAAAGTGGCAGATCTATTCAATTGCTTATATGCAGGGTTTGTTATCAGTCAGAAAGCTAATTTTTAATCAAAATGAATGTTGTTTTATCAGAAAAGTTGTCGTGATTTTCCAGACTGCTAATGCTGCTCTAACTTCTGTGTTACAATTCCTGACACTTTATTAAAAAGTACTTACTTATTTGGAGAAGAAAAGTCCTAAAGTTTTATATTACAGGCCTGGGCTCCCCTCCTTTAACAAAAATAAATATTTAATGCCTTGAGGGGAAACTTGATTGTAGCTCTATTTTTTTAAATGTACACTTAGAACTGTTAACACTGACTAGGGATTCTGGAATACATTAGTCAGCCTTTCTGCTGCTGTTCCTTTCTTATACCCTTCATAGAAGTAGATTAGCTTTTTCTGTAACGGTGCTACACAGTGGTTGAAGTCCAGTGCTCTTATTTATTCTGTATGACTCCCTAAGGTTTGCTTTTGGAATGAATATTTCCTGTTGCCTACTGTGGTAAACATGATGCTCTAGCTAAACATTTTGTTCCTTGTTGTTGTTGTTTAGTCGTTTAGTCGTGTCCGACTCTTCGTGACCCCATGGACCAGAGCACGCCAGGCACTCCGGTCTTCCTAGTTGTCCCTAAACCATGAACTTCAATCACATTCCTTATTTTTCCATAAGTAAGCCTTGATGAATTTGGTAACCCTGAACCCTGCAGAATTTTACAGACTTAGTGTAGCTGAGCACGCAATCAGGAGTCGCTGTCTCACTTAGCATGCAGCCTTTTGGGAACTTGATACATCTTGGCTTTCGAACCAAGAAGAAAAGCTGCGCTGTCATGATTACTTCTTTGTGCGCACGTCTTTTAACAGCTTTCAAGATGAGCCAATTCCCTAACTGTGGGAGCCTGCATTCCTGGTTTTCCATTTTTGTATCACCCATATTCTCCCAGATCACAACAGCATAGAATGCTGGTCTGCCTGTGGTTGCTGGATGCCTGTCGCAAACACTCAATGTTTCACAGTAATATGTCCCCTGGTAGATTGGAATGCAAAGATCTTTTAGAGCAGGGCTTTGGGAGATTGTATATTAGTATAGTGCAATTACTGCACTAAATGCTTCCCAGAAAAACTGGGTCTTTTCATAGAAATTTCCATGAAGCCACCTTCGGTTTATCCATATCCTAGCTGCAAGCAAAATCTTCAGAACATTCCTCTGAGGTAGGTGGGTTATTTATGGTTTTTGTTTCTTCTTCTTCTTTTTTTTGAGATAGCATGCTAGGAGTTAACCCAAGCATGGATCCAAGCTGCAATGCTATTTTAAAAATTTTCTATTAAGGCCTATCACGTTTTCCACAAAGTTATTTTTTTCTATGAAGTCTCCAGCAATTATGTTGATACAGTCTTTCTTGGATCCAGGGCGCTGTTTTTTAACCCACTGATTTAGGAATGGAAGGGCAGGAAGAGTCATTTTCTTAACAGATCCACGTAGATGTGCGAGAATATAACCTAAATCTCCAGTGAGGTTGATTCCTGCAACAAATAATCCTGCTGTAGGGAAAAAAGAAAAAAGAGATTTGCTAGCTGAGATTCCTGTGATTTTATTCCCTTTTGATTATGTGTTTTCTGCACCAGCATAGAGTGTCGTTACTTATTTTAGCAAGGAAGAGCAGACTTGCTCCCTTTCTACCACTATGTTGGTTCTGCTGCATTCACAAACCACAGAGAGCAAGCCAGATATTACTTTTGCCATTTATTTATCCATCTAGTAGACCACCCCATTGACCACATATCTGCGTAGTTCACAAAATTTAGACAATTGTTTTACTGTATCTGATGAAAAACAAAACAAAACCCTCAATATAAAATCCACATAAAACCAACACAAGGAGCATAAAATCATTCTAAAAGGCCACCCAGCTAAAAAAGAAGAGATTAGTTCCATGGACTAAAACACAAATTTAAAAGGTATGGGGATGTGCCCTACAGTGCAGCTGAGTACAGACTGTGGCTCTTAACTCAGCAGTTGATCTTCATTTTTTTTCTAGATTTTTTCTAGATTTTCATTTCAAGTACCAGAGATGGGCACTTAAGAGCAGAACTGACATGGATGAGCACATCTTGCTTCTCAGAAGAGAAAATCAAGTTGCCTGCCCATGAGCAATTCTGCTCAGTTGTAAGCTACCCTTTCTCCTGGACCCAAGCACTCCACCTCCTATTTGCAGAATTTGGATTCCAAACCCCATCAGCCCCAGCCAGCTGGCCATTTGGGAGATCAAAATGCAGCAATTACCTGGGCGACCATTCTTTTTCCTCATCTCCATGTAACGGATAAGCTCTGCCGCTGTTGTTTTATTTCCCCACCAGTAGGGAATCGCAGGCCACAACTCACAGTGCTTTGTCACTTGTCCTGGATCGTCATAGGACACAATAACCTGGTAGCCAGAGGACCACATGCTCCGTAGGGTCGGAGTGACCTGAAAGATAAGGGAAGTCAACATACTGAATTCATGTTGCTCAATAGGAAGGATGAGGATCAAGTTCAAGGCAAGCTCTGTGGAACCTCAAGTTCCAAGTCATACTTCCTGTAGTTCCCTAATTGTATAGCAAAATATATGACAGTAAGACAGCTGCAAGTGGATTGCAAAACACTTTTGAGGATAAGGCCACTGAATGCATGGAGACTCTCTTTCTCCACCCCCTTCCATGGACTATGTACTTTTAATATAACCATTGCTATTTTGATGCCCATCCACTAGGACTGGGGTCTATTCAAAAACCAAAGGAGCTTTCTTCCTTTCCTACGTAAGTACATTTTAAAAAAAAATCACAGCACAATTCACTATACAGAAGCTAACTCCTAGGGACTGGGGTCCCTTCAGCACCCTCCACCCCAATAAAATATTCGAAGGGGGGTCCAAAGTTAATGGGCATTGGTATGCAAATAGTGTAAATGTGCTGCATTATGTAGGGCAGGGCTTACCTGCCTCTTCCCCGCCCCCATATTTTATTCAAGTTGGCACCCCCAATTCATTATCCATACACCCATGTGGAGCAGGCTACAGAATCGTCTGTGGTACTGCCTGCAAGTAAATCCCATTGCTATCAATTCTATTCAATTCAATTCAATTGCTATTCAATGATACTGACCAGATACTGAACACCCACACCAAACCTGGAAAAAGCTTACTTCAGCCAGGAGAGGATTTATGCTCATTTTGGGAGGGTAGATTAGGTCTTGTATCCTGTGTTTTACTCGCAGGCTCATTGAAATTAAGCCACATGACAAAATTAGGTCCATCACTTTCAATGGGTCTATGCAGGGTAGAACTTAATTAGATGCAACCATGTAAGTTTCCATTATTGTTTTGAGGCTTCTTTCTTTAATGTAGCACACCTTAAGGAATTAACTACGTCAACATGTTTACATGCTGAAACATTTAACATCTTAGTAACGTCAGTAATAGAAAAGCATAATTTAATTTGTGCTAAGGTTGCACTCTGGAATCTGTTTTCAAAAATGTTAGCAGACAAAGAGTCGTAGAAAAATGTTAGCAGACAAAGAGTTCCTTTCCATTTTAACTAGCTTCAGTCTGTATCCACCAACTGGATAGTGCACCTCAAGTCTCAACACTACTACTTCTTTTTTCATTTTAAGAAAGTAAACACTAAACTATTCCCATTGAATCACAGTGCATCTTTTGAAATCCTATTGACCAAAAAGGATGTGGGTATTGATATTAATATGTACAGAATCTCATTCAATTAGAGCATAGTTCGAGGATATATACATGAGCAATCCTATTTATTTCAGTGTATCATCCTGAACAGGCCAGTGTGAATAAGGCTTCTACAATCTTGAAACTTCACAACCAAACATTCCAAGCAACTTACATTTCTAGGACACAGTTTGCCACTGAAGATCTCCTTTGTGCGGGAGACCAAATGGCGGTGATGGTCCTCATCTAATCCATCAAAATTTCTGAAAGCTAGAACGACAACCTCCCAGGGGTGGTTTCTTAACCATCGTAAAATATCCCACAGGACATCCTGCAAAAGCCAACACGAAACAAGTAAAAAGCTGCTAAGTGCTACAAGGAAACTGAAACAAACAGCAACCTGTAATTGATGAATTTCGCAAGTGACACTAAGCTGCATACTACAGATACAGTGATGTTAATTGTGCAGGATTGGAATTTTTTTTACACATTTCCTGTTTGACATATGTTAGCTAACGCAAGCTGAGTATATTATCTACAGTATGCAAAGATGTGGGTTTGCCGATCAGAAGGTTGGCGGTTTGAATCCACATGACAGGTTTGAGCTCCTGTTGCTCTGTCCCAGCTTCTGCCAACCTAGCAGTTCAAAAGTATACCAGCGCAAGTAGATAAATAGGCACCACAGTGGTGGGAAGGTAAATGGCATTTCCATCCACTCTGACTTCTGCTACAATGTTCCATTGTGTCATAAGTGGTTTAGTCATGCTGGCCACATGACCCAGAAAGCTGTCTATGGACAAATGCTGGCTCCCTCGGCCTGTAAAGCGAGATGAGCACCGCACCCCATAGTCACCTTTGACAGGACTTAACTGCCCAGGGGTCCTTTACCTTTACCTTGTCTACAGTAGAGACAGCTAAAAAAAAAAATACCACTTGATGTAATTGCAACAATAGAATAATCTTGACTAAATTGTGGGATCTTGAAAATCTCGACTTTAATTTTCAAGTCTAAGTGGCAAGTAACCTGTCCTTATGACACAGCAGAGTATTTCTGCTCTGTTTGCATTACTGTCTGACAGGAAGAGTTGTTCAACAGTGGAACAGACTCCCACGAGAGGTGGAGGTTTTTAAGCAGAGGTTGGATGGCCATCTGTCATGTCTGATTAAGTTGAAGTTCCTGCATTGCATATGCCAAAAAACAAAACAAAACCACAAACCAAAACAGAAGAGGTATCCTAGCTCAGAAGGCCTTTTGGTTTAAAAGTCTCATATTAACATCTGTTGCATAGTCTCAAATCCTATTGACATCAAATCCATTTGGCACACATAACAGAGCAATCAACTTAGGGGTGGTTTGCTCAATCATTATTTTCCAATAAATATGGCAGTGTTATATTTAGGAACCTGAAGTTCCACAGGTCAAATACAATACAAAAAAAACCCCCCAGAACATTCATCACATAGTAGGCAGAATTAATGGGCCATTTGATTTAATAATTAAAAAAAGGATCTGATTAATTAGATACATAAGGTGTGATCCAAAGATTCTTGAGTGTACCCATCTACAGAGACTTCTTTTTCTCCAGCCTAACTGGGAAGGAAAGTGAGCCACAAAGACAGAAATCAATATGTTTCTCCACTTGCAACTTGCTTTTCCTTCCATGCTGGGCGGCACTTGATCAAAGTGAGCTACAGGATATTCTGGGGAGAGGTGTCAGGACCACACTGGGCAAGGCTGGAGGCTGCATGCCGTCCTCAAGCTGTGGTTTTCCCACCTCTCCTCTACATGGAAGGGAAAGGCTGTATGCACCAGAATTCCTTTTCTGTCCATGTGGTGCGCTCCCTTGCTCATTAAAAAAAGAAAGAAAACACAGAGGAAGCCTCTGTGCATACAGAAATCTCTATAAAGGCCAGTGCACCCAAATATCTAGCAAACACAATTGTCTAGTTCTCACTTAATTGGTAAACCATGTTTTAGCACTACACACACCAGGAAGTAGCCACAAGTCTTGGCCTCACACATTCTTTGCTTTCATTCTGGACAGCCAGGAGAAGGAATTTGGACCAGGGATTGCCACATAAAGCAAACTTGTTAGCTTCAGACACTGTGGCTTGAAGTTGGTTTGTTCTAAAACTGACCAGAGTTTGTTTTGAACCACAGTCTGCATATCTATTATTCTTGGAAATCTAGGTACACCAGGATCTCAGTATTTTGAAAAACAATCTGTTCCAACCTCATGGAAACTAGAAGGCCAATAAAAGAGAAGCAGAAGTGTGCTTTAATTCGTGCTTTGCAAAGCCAGTCAGGCAATTCTGAGAAGCTGATTCATATTTTGAACACTTAGGGTTAGTAATGTTTGTCTGCTGTAATTGTTGCTTAGCCCGCTGTGGAATCCTAATAATCTTCAAACAGATTAAAATATGCAAGCCCAGACATCACAGGGAATTGCTATGTTATACCTGAGTCAACATGGTCATTGCTGAATCTTTAGTAAGTCTAAGTTTTGGGTCTTATTGAAATGGTGGACACCTCAGAAAAAAGCTTTTTGAGAGCTGCGCTTTCTAGCCATAACGCATTTGGTTAGGTTAGCTTCATTAAGCTGTGCCTTAACTTAAATCCCATTCAGTGGGAGCTAAGCAAAAGTAACTTAGTCTGGATCTATCCCTATGATATTTATAAAACAGCGTAACAGTAGCCAAAATTCCAGTGAACTGCATCTTCACAGCTACCAAGATTCCTGCAAATTAATTGCAACAGCCCCAATCCAGAAAAAAAGAGACATGCACAAGCAAGATCGAAAGCAATGGGGCAAGTTTGTAGATTTCAATGGAAATAAAGCACAGCTGGTTTCTTCTGAACAGGGCCATTGCTACAGAATGAATACAAAATACCCAAGCTGGATATTGATGGCTCTCTGACTTTAACATGCCTTCAGTCCTCAAGGCCATCCTGGGCTTCTTTGGGAGGAAGGGAAGGATATAAATTTAATAAAGAATCATAATCATGCATGTTGGTTTTAAACTTTCATATTGTGGTAAAGTCATCAAGGACCTTGGATTTTTCTAGACAAGCTCCACTGAACGGGATCCATGTAAAACACAGATGTGCTTAAGCAGCACCCTTTTCATTCCAACAGGACGTATGCAGAAGAACATCCAAATAAGTTCTTAGTTCTATATTTCCATACTAGACTTGAAGGAGCATCTCCTTGAACTTTGACACTAAAGATCATTTGATACAAAAAAAAGGGGGGGAGAATTAATATCTTTTTCAGGCCATAATGGCATTCAATAATTTCCATTCCAATACAGATCCATTGCACTCTATTGAAAATCATGGCATCAGTGACCATGATCTGGACCGTAGGAAGGTAGCGTATTCCCTGCACGCACAAACAGACCTTGGTCTGTAGTGAGCCAGCACCCATACCAAGCCCTGGGAGCACATAAGTGAAGTTTCTGATTCACCCGGTACAGATGTGGTGCTTTCTCTGCCAACAAGACATGGTACAGCCATGGCAACCATGCATACGTATACATGCATATAATATAATGTATAATATGCAAATGACCAGACCAACTAGTCCTGCTTAGTATGCATGGGATGTCTAGTTGCAGCACTGTTTGTAGGATCATAGGGGTCAGTACTCTGCACTGGCTGCAGAATCAGGCAAATTACCTGGCACCTGCCTGATCCAGTACACAACCTGATAGTTCCAAAAGCCAATGGTAAAACTGATGGAATTACTCTTCCTCAAATGGGATATGCCCCCACAAGGCTGTTACAGATGAGACATTGAGGCATACATGCAGCTTTTTCACCTGCACCAGGAAGGGGCTGGCACATGCCCCATATTACTTAAATAGTAGTTAGATCAGGGCTGGGGGACCTGCAGCCCTCCAAACATTGGGCTACAGCCTCCATCATCCCTAGCCAATGGATGAGGCTGATGAGAGTTGGGAGTACAACATCTAGGGGAGTTAGATCATTACAGTGGTACCTCTGGTTGCGAACAGGATCCGTTCTGGAGGCCCGTTCGCAACCTGAAAAGAACACAACCTGCGTCTGTGCATGCGCAGGTCGCAATTCACCGCTTCTGCGCATGCGTGTGATGTCATTTTGTGCGTCTATGCATGCACAAGCAGCAAAACCCGGAAGTAACCCATTCTGGTACTTCCGGGTCGCCACAGGACACAACCTGAAAATGCTCAACCTGAAGCAAATGTAACATGAGGTATGACTGTATATGTAACTACAGTAAGTTGTCTTAAACTCTTTTTTAAATTGTGTTGTGATGTTGTGTTTTAAGTCCTCCCTGGGACCTTAGGGTGAAAGGCAGGTAATAAATCCCATGATAATATGAAATAATAAATACTTCAGTGCTATGAAAGCAAAACTGTACCTCTACAACCGCTGTTGTGTACAGCATATGAACAAAGTGCAATTTCATGGAAGGTTCATCAGGCTTGTGAGCAATCCTCAGATCAAAATACCTTATTCCAGCATCCAGTTGCTCTGACAGAGTCAGCACCTGTCAAGTTAAAAACAAAGTGCAAACAAGAAAAATATTGAATTGTCTCAGTAGCACACTTTTTTGACTTTAGATAAAAAATAGTATTCAGAAGACAGCAGATTGTGCTGTTAAGTTGCTTAGCACAAACCTCAACATTTTTAATACATCAGGCACATTTATTCTATTTCTCCTTGCGGTAGCTGTGGGATGGTACATCTCATATGGCCCTTACAGCAGAGTGAGCATGCTAACTGTTGAAAAAGCAAGCTTCAGTAATAAGACATAGGAACCAGAAAGTTTGAGAACTGCTTACCTGTGTTATAGACCACCTCAAAATAATTGGGTGTACTATGCTGTGCATATGTTTGTCCATAAACTGCAGCAACTTGGATTCATTTATGCTCACTTTCGAGTCCTTATCCAAGCAATAAGTCATAGCATCATGACTTCCTATTGGAATAAAAACGTAAAGTCAATCTACTTCCAATCATTTGACAAATCTTATCCTCTGCACAAAACTTCATCTCTAAAACCATGTGGCTTTACACACAATTCCCACCCTAAGCACATAATTGCAAAAAGATCTATCAGTGGGGAAAAGCGGGTATCAAATCCCAGCTCAGTGCAAACCCTTTCATCAAGTTTCTTAGAGGCTGAGAGACTGGGTTGAAAAGCAAGATCCATGTGATGTCTGATTCTGAGCCATCACACAACCTCCCAAAGTTCTTTCTGGAGGGCTGGCAGAAAAGGAAAATCATTCCTGGCTAGTGCTTTCCTCTCAGCAAGAAGCTTTAAGTTAGAATTTCCTAACCACCCTCCTGATACAATTTGGGCAAACTACACATACCCCAAAGGGACGCGGGTGGCGCTGTGGGTTAAACCACAGAGCCTAGGACTTGCCAATCAGAAGGTCGCGGTTCGAATCCCCGTGACGGGGTGAGCTCCCATTGCTCGGTCCCTGCTCCTGCCAACCTAGCAGTTCAAAAGCATGTCAAAATGCAAGTAGATAAATAGGTACCGCTCCGGCAGGAAGGTAAACAGCGTTTCCGTGCGCTGCTCTGGTTTGCCAGAAGTGGCTTAGTCATGCTGGCCACATGACCCAGAAGCTGTACGCCAGCTCCCTCGGCCAATAAAGCGAGATGAGCGCCACAACCCCAGAGTTGGTCACGACTGGGCCTAATGGTCAGGGGTCCCTTTACCTTTACCTTTTACACATACCCCAACATTATGGCTTACATCTATTAGATTTTGTCGATAAGATTCGGTGTTGGGCCTGCTCCCTGACTGAGTTGTCGGGCACCAAAACAACAGTCAACATGACAGGAAGAAGCTCACTCCAGAACTATTTCCAAAATGTGGTCTACACATGTTGATACTGCATTTGTGGGAATGCACAGGTGCTACAGAGCATAGCGAATCCAAATCTAAGTGTAATAGGATACTGAAAAGCTGGTGCTATTTACCTGGAAGTGACAAATTAGAGAGAGGAATGCCCCAGAGACATTCCGGCAAATTAGACATCCATTGGCCGCCGTCACTGTACAAGTGAACAGATTTCTTTTTTGAACGTCCCTTCATTTTCCCCTTTTGCGTGATGTTCTATAAAAGAAGCTGAACAAAATGAGAAGTTAAGTCTGCTCCGTCGGTATGACCTTCTCATTGCACAGTACAGTTGTGGCACTGATTAAATTCTAACACTTACTAAATTCAGGAATTATAGGTGCCTTGCACCCACAAACTAATAACAACACTCTAAGATAAGAATGTAAGAATCGGAGCAAAGGCTAATTTAATCAAACTCTGCAATTGTAGAGTTGGAAGGGACCACAAACATCATCTAATCCAATCCCCTGCAATGAAGGAATATTTCGCCTAACGAGGGGCTTAAACCCATAATCCTAAGATTACGAGTCTCATGCTCTACCAAATGAGCTATCCCTCAGATACTTGCCATCTAAAATACCTGGAGGGCGCTAATGTACTAGACAAAAAATCGCACATCAAGTCTTTGTTCCATCCTTTGTACAGTGGTGCCCCGCAAGACGAACGCCTCGCAAGACGGAAAACCTGCTAGACGAAAGGGTTTTCCATTTTGGAGGCGCTTCGCAAAACGAATTTCCCTATGGGCTTGCTTCGCAAGACGAAAATGTCTTGCGAGTTCCTGCGGGGTTTTTTCCCTTCCCCCCCCCCCTTTTCCTAAGCCCTAAGCCACTTATCAGCTGATCCGCTAAAAGCCGCTAAACCGCTAATAGCGCTAATCCGCTAAGCTGTCAATGGGCTTGCTTCGCAAGACGAAAAAACCGCTATACGAAGAGCCTCACGGAACGGATTAATTTCGTCTTGTGAGGCACCACTGTACCTGTCATAAACTGCCCTCTAAGGCAGCCATTTATATTGCACCAGCCTAAGGGCTGTGACAGTGGTTGGAATGATATGCATCAGCACAATTTATCACCGCCTTTTTCTGAGTCATGACAAATAATAGGGCAGAACTGGGTAACTGACCTACAGGCACCAGGTCAATTCACCTGTGAGTGGCACTAGTCACCATATGCATCACTGCTCCTAAAGCATATGCATGGGATTAAAACAACCCATCTAAAAGAGGCCTATACCCAATAATAGATTCAGACAATTGGGTTCTTCACTTAATGTGATGACTTTTGTAGCTGCCTTTGGAATCTAACAGATGATAGTGTCCTAAAGTCAAAATGCATTTGAAAACCTATAAACATTATGTTGTCCACTACTTCAAAGACCCATTTAGATGACCTGGTTATGTTTGAATCCCAGTACCTAGATACTGCAAAAGTCGGGGGGGGGGGATATGGTTGTCTGAATTCATCTTTTTTTTCCGCCTTCACTGTGCAGATAAACCAATCAAATTACCTTTTCCTGTCCTGAAAGTGCATATCAATAGTTTTTTATATACTTTCCAAAGAACTGTAAAATCAGTTTTCAGGAATTTGTTTTAAAAGGCATCTACACTTCTTTTTTTACCATGTCTAAAATCCCAACCATTTACACAGGTAACTAGGAAGAAGAGTCTGCCATCCACAAACCAAGATCAACAGTGCAATTCTTTGCATGCTTACTCAGAAGTAAGGTCCACTGTGCTCAACAGACTCCCAAACAAATTGATATAGGATTGCAATCAAAATTATGTCAAATGGCCAAGGGGGCTGTGGTGGAAAGAAGAATCTTGGTCCAATACCAAAATAGATTTTGAGTAAGTCATTCATGTTTGATATGATAGAAAATAATATTGATAAAATAGTCTACACCAGTGTTTCCCAAGTTTAGGTCTCCAGCTGTTTCCAGACAGTTCACATCATCCCTGACCACTGGTCTTGCTAGCTAGGGATGATGGGAGTTGTAGTCCAAAAGCAGCTGGAGACCCAAGGCTGGGAAACACTGGTCTATACCCATCCCAAATCTGTCAATCTATTTTACTACATGAACTGCAAAACTTGCAGTATGTCAAAAGCTGGAGTCAGGAATAGGTCAGCAATAAAACAACAACACCACCAGTGTCATTGAAGTTAATTCTTTACTCAAAGAAACCAAAACAGTGCATACCTAGTGGTCACAGCAATCCTTCCGAGTAGGTCTTGCCCCAATGAAGCAGTTGTGAGAGCCTTCCCACCACTCTCTAAGGCTCTTCCCCCAGTTTCTTCCCCAGCAGACTGAGGCTTCATAATCTTGTCTCTCACTGCTCCACCCTCTTCATTTCTCTGTGTGTTCTGTGAGACTGGGGTGGGGGGGAGTTGGTCGCAACAGGAGAGGGAGACCCCCTGGATTCTTCAGCAGCCTGCCTCATCTCCATCTCCTGGCCCTCCTCCTCTCCTGCCTCTGAAGCTGGACTGCTCTCTGCCACAGCCTCTCCCTGCTCACTAAACCCTGCTGCCTCTTCAGCTTCCTCTGACCTCTCACCCGTCATCCCACTACCAGTCCCCTGGCCTCTAAGACCTCTTCCCCAGGGGTTTCCCTTGAGGGTTCCCCAGCTGGTGCCCCCCAACACTCCTCTGCATCCAGCCAGTCCATGATATAGTACAACAAAATCCCAACATAACAACAGATGTCATTTGGGCAAAATCAATCCACGTACACTTTATTCAATAAGAATTAGGAACATCAGGGAGCACAACACAGATTAGACTCTATACAAACACATCCTAATCTGCCCCATATATAGCAGCCAATATTGCCTGACTACAGGAGATCATGACAACCATAACCTGATTTATTTCCTACCAGGCTATTAACCTATTTTTTTTGTACAGTCCCTTCTTCCATTCCTTGTGTATTGTTTTCCTAAGTAGGTCAGTTGTTCCCACACATAAATTACAAATCAGTAATATTAAGCTTCCACAGCTCAGGCATAATCTCCTAAGGAACCTTATAAGCCAGGTAAAAATGCATAATAATAATAATAATAATAATAATAATAATAATAATGTCAGAGCAAACCAACTTTCTCCCTAACAAAAAAAAAGATGTTAGAGCACCATTCATTTTATGGGCATTATTCTCACCATCTCTATTCTAGATCACCCATCTATTCAGGTGATCAGTAGTAACAGTATCTGCTAAACCAAACACGTGCCTGTTTAGTGAGAAGATCCTCATGTGCAATAGCAACAGGTTCCTGATGTGTAAAGGAACCTCTAGCTTACGGTCATTATTGCGAGGAATTCCATGTGAGATGCTAACTCATATTCTAATTTGTTATATTTATACATCATACTTCAAGCTATATGACTGTATCATAAAATTGCATAATTACAGTGCATATGTTTGCGAAAAGTTCTAAACAGGTAAGGAGAACCTGTAGCCCTCCAGGTATTATTGGACTTGACTTCCCATCATTCCTAACTGCTGTCCATGCTGGCTGGGGCTGATGGGAGTTGGAGTCCAACAAAATCTGGAGAGCCACCAGTTCCCCATACTTGACCTAAAAACTTGTACGTTCAAGGCTGAACTACATGTTACAATAAATGCATGGTTTCACCAACAGCACCTTCTGTCCTACAGCAAATCCCAGCTTGAGGGACAATTTTTAGTTGGACCTGGAGTACAAAGGAAAAGGTTTAATCTTCCCCTCCCTCTGCTCCTCTGTGCCTGCAAGTTAACAAAAAAGAAGCCAGACATATTAAATATGTAACTGCATTTAATGCAACATGTACCGTATTCTGGATCTTTCTGTATTTGTCATGAAGTATACATTCAACTCTTCTATCTTTGCAATCCAATAAATGTACTTATACGATACACATTGCCTCATTTATTCATATTTCGGTCTGATATTTCATATTTTTGTGAAGTATGAACCATCCCTAAGCATTCATTGGAATTTGTGGATGCCGCTTGTTTTGAACACATCAGCAATCCGTAAAACACAAAGTCCACAATTTCACAGTTCCCGTCTTGCACTTCTTTTTAGAGTTCAGCAACCCAACTCGGATGAACTGAAAGGCTCACAGACGACGGGGGGGGGGGAAGGCACGGGTTTCAGACCCAATACAAAATTTCAAGTAAAAATTCTTATGTAATGCGTTTGTAGATCGTCCTCCCCCCCCCGGGAAGTTATTTTGCGCAAAATATTTCAACGGGGCATTGGTATTGTCTGTAAATAATCCAAGTTCCCTCCCTCTCTCTCTCTCTCTCTCTCTCTCACACACACACACACACACACACACACACACAAAGCACCTAGAACGTTATGCTACTATAAAAACTGAATGGGAAAGTCTTATATAACAATGGGGACGGATGTTTATCAGTTAGACTTTATTACTGCTGTGGTGGCACAGTTAAAAAACCGGTTACTTAGGGACGCGGGACATGCCCTACATTCAGCTGTGGGAAAATATTTAAGCTGCAGTCCTAGTCACACTTTCGAGAGTAAACAAGCCTGCACAGGATTGTATCGTTGCTCGCGCGCAAAACGGAGACGGGAGGCATCAAATAATTTTTATTTTAAAAAAAAGAAAAACTGCAAAGAAAAACTGTTAACTTACTTGAGGAAGAATCAGAAAGATCCCGTTCCAGGAAACATTCTTCAAAATCGCCCTGTCGCGTGTCACATTTGGCTTTCCACAGCACGCAATTCCACAGCGCTGGGGTCGCAGCTGCCCGTTCCTCTCAGCAACAGCGGAGCCTAGCTTCGCTTCCTCTCTCAATCCGGGCCCGCTCAGATTCTGCACCCAGCGCTCGCCTTTTCCCAAAAGCCGCTGCACCGGGAAATGAAAACAAACACACGCTGGCCTCGATTTGCATACAAGCCCCGGGATTGGTCCTTGTCGCCAACGCCCCGCCTCTTGCGTATGGGGGGGGGGGGCAGCCGAATTTGGGGCGGGACGAGGAGCAGCAAAATCCGAAGCGGCAAAATCAGGGCTTTATGAAAGCGCGGAAGCAGAATTGCGGGTGGGTGAGAGAGGCCGAAGAAGCGCCGAGAGACCCTGGGCACACTCCCTTGCAAGGCTTACTTGCGAGTAAATATGGATCGAGCTGCACACCCCACGCGCGATTGAAGAAACACGCGTCGGTGGTGTGGGACTGCGCCCCATCCACGGAAGGTTTTTAACAGGCTGGTTCAGGCTTTCTCAGAATTAAACGCCAGGGTTGGATCATCAGGGTCTTTTCCAGGGAGTCTTCTCTTCTCATGAGGTGGCCAAAATAATTCATGTAATTCAGTAACTGGTCCTTGAGAGCAGGTGATTGTGAAGAGCCGTTTCTAAGAAGTGACCTAAGTCTTGTTGTTCATTCCTGGCTTCCTCAGTCAACTTAGGGTTTCCGGACTGACATCAGTTTTAAGCCTCGGGGCTATAGGAAGCTATTAAATAACAGGAATGGCTGGAAACTAATGCGGAAGCTACTAGCTAGTGGGTACTGATTAAGACAATTGGCTATGGAGTCCTTGCCTGCGAGTCATCCAAATAAGCATGTCGCAGCACTGCCTCAGCATCTCCTAAGACGACTCAGATGAAGAAATTGAGGAGATGCTCATCAAATTTGCAGATGACACCAAACAGAGGGGTAGCTAATGCCATAGAGGACAGGACTGGGATTCAATATGACCGTAACAAGTTGGAGAACTGGGCCAAAACTTACAAAATGAATTTCAGTAGGGACAAATGCGAATTTCTACACTTAGGCAGGAAGAACCAGTGACACAAACATAAGATGGGGGGCACTTGGCACCTTCCAACTCTACAATTGTGATTCTATAAATTCTCTTATGTGTTTGTACCTGAAATTTTCATTGAACATGCAGGTTTATCTACCAGCCAAAGACTATTGATCTCAGAGAATGAATTAAATACAAGTTCTGTACCTTGCTAACTTTTAGTATGGCTTCCTAAGAATTTGCTACTCCTGTATGTGGTTCAAACCCAAGTCAGGCTTAGTTTAGTGGAATTTCTTTCCAGGACTCCACGTTTACATGGCCCTGGTAATCCACAATTTGGTTTACCTTAATATGCAAATTCAAATGTTTCATCAGGCATGATGTAGCAAATATTGCATACCTTATTACTGAATAGAGCTTTAAAATATTTAACTCATAAGAGAAGGTATACACATATAAAGTAGCTACAATTCTTTGTTTATTCTTAAGGCATTCATCTATATTTTTGCATTTCTTTCAAGAGGATGCTTTGCCTAAATTTTTAGTTTCAAAAGGTATCTGATACTTAAGAACATGTCAGGTGAGTTATAAAGATACTAATATTTAAAACACACCCTTTAATTCCACTAGAAGCAGAGTATAAACAAAGAGTTTCCATTGACAAATTAACGAAACTAATTCATGCCAATAGCGAGGAAGATAACTTGAGAGTCTTTTGTGCAGATCCATTCACCTTGTTTGCAAATAATGAGCCATTGGTTAAGTGTTTCCTGAGAGACGTACGTAATTCTGGTCAGATAGACTTATGGCATAAATATTTTTTTAAAAATGTATAGAAAAGTTTTCTCTTTTAATAAAAATAAAACTTCCCTGGTGTTAGGAAAGTAATCTGTCCCTTTGAGAAAAGTATTTTATATTAACACAGAAGACTGTTTTTTAGTCTCCCCTGGACAACAGAACTGTTTCGAATAAAACCAGTTTAATTTGAATATCGCCTCCAGTTTATCAGAACTCATTACTTTGCCATTACTGCCCATAGCTTGACTGAAAGCCACATGAGGGCGCTCATGTCTTGAAAGGGATTGAGTTTTTGTGTGTGAGAGACCTGATAACTAAAGAACCAGATTAGACCCTGTGCAACAGAAGCACATAACAATCTCCCCCCTCCTGTTGCTGCTGCATAAAGAAAAACAGTCACAGGGGGATATATTTGGGAATGGTTAGGGAGAATAACTGCATAATCCTTTCTCTCCTAACCATTTCCCCATTACAAATCATTTCCCTGCCAGCTGTTTCAACACTTTCTGGCTCTGGAGAAAAGAGAACAGCGCTATCAGATTGGTTTTTCACTTATTTCTTTTTCCAAAACTTGTATCTTGTACCATCATTGCCAATCTGCATTCCCAGGGCACCCCTGCCACTTGTGTATCCCCTGTAGAACAAAACTATTATGTCTCAAATGCATCGTCGCTCTTTCTTTCCTTCCACACCAGCAGCAGAGCAAGCCGATTGGGCGCCTGGGGCGACGCATGTGCCCTATGCAGGGTGAGTCGGGGCAGGATGCTCCATGGGGCCTTTGAGGAGTCTGCCTGCTTCCTCCCACTCAGCCATCCTACAGCTGAGGGGGAGGCGGCAGGCGGACCGTTTGGGGCAGAGTGGAGCCTGCGGGCGCCCAAGCCACCGTGTCACGCCCAGGAGAGACGCATGGCTCGGGTGCGCTGCATGCCCAGCCCAGCATTTTGTCACCCCCCTCAGTGGTGACACCCAGGGCAGCCCGCCCCCACCGCACCCCCTTCCTCTGCCCCTGTTCCACACCCCAACCATTTAACTGCAAACTGATTTCTGGCCCTTTCCATGGCTGCCTGGCTACCTCCATTGTCTTTTCCTGATAAACCTCTTAAGATCTTTGGCCCATCCGTGGATTGGTTAAGAAGGCTGGATGTGTGCATTATCGCTGTGACGCATAGTTATATCTCTCTCTCTCTCTTTTGGAAGAAGAAAGAAACTGACAAGACATTGTACACATGAAATTGACAAGCATGCTTGCCTTCTGTATGAGGCAATTGCTTTGTGCTGCTAATGGCCAAGGGGACTTACAGTGCAGTCCTAATCCTGATTACTCAGAAATAAGTCCTATTGAAGTCAATGGGGCTTACTCCCAGGTAAGTGGGGTCAGGTGTGCAGCAGTGACTCAGTTGGAGGATGGTCAGGTGAGCACCAGCAGCCCACCACAATTGTCTACTTCCTACTGTAGTGTAACAACAGCCAGAAGGCCAAAGCTTCATGGTTCCTGCTTTTTTAAAAAATACTTGCTTAAAAAGAAGAAGAGAAAGCTGCCATTCTTTGCCTGGATAACTACAGAAATATATTCTAGTGGCATTTTCTGCTGGGGAAAATGGAGAACAACTACTAAAGCACAGACATGCAGTTAACATCTTGTGACTTTCAGACACGCACAAACTTGAGTGACCTCACAACTTTCTTCAAAGTTTATTTATCCAGCGTGGAGGGAGAAAGTGATTGCGTTTCTGCCAGGCTGATATTATGCCACAGAGCTCTGCATCAAAGCTGACCTTGGATGACTCTACAAGATTATTTGTGATATTCATGAAGGACCTGGTGCCATAGTTCCATCGGTGACAAAAAAATAAATGCTTTCCAGAAGGGTAGCTGTCTTCATCTATTGCAGCAAAAACAACAAAGTGTCTCGGGCACCTTAAGACTACAGTCCATTTCAGTGTTGCTCTGAGTTGCAGGCAGAGGTATACCCAGGCTCCCTTGTGAGGAGCTGAATCAGCGCCTCCAAAACCAGCAGACACCATGGACCAGAAACTCACTCACACTTCTAATAGCACCAACTGGGGGGGAGCTACTGCAATGGCCCACGCTGGCAACCGGATTCTGCTGCCAAGGCACTCAAAGGAACCTGTTCACCTTGCCCAACTGGCCCAAGCAGCCCTGGAGTAGCCCAGGGAGCACACAGACGGGCAGACAGGCTCCTAGCCACTTAGAGCAAGAGTGGAGAGGCACAATTTTTGCACCCCCACCCCCACAACGCCTGGGCCTGCATCCTAGGTATGCCCCTGGTTTCAGGTCTATTTATGCACATGGTTTGGGGGATAGATTGTAAACATTGAGGTCAGAGGAAAATGAAATACAGAGATCAAGAGCCACCAATAATTACATGGTAGTTAACACTGATATCCTAGCAGTGGTGAACCAATTAACACACAGTGGGTGTGATTTTTCTTATTAAAAAATTTGCACCCAAATTCATGTCCTCATATGATCCTCCTTGATCAGAAATTTCATACTGCAGTCTCTTATCACCCTGCAGGCCTAAAGCAGCACCAGGTAGATGATACCTTATATGGTACCAATCTTGCTACCATGATTCAGGGGGGAATTTTAATACAAGGCTGTTTATTGCTGAGGGGGAAAGCTGATCTGGAAAAATCCATTTTCTCACAAGTATATCTCAGTAGCATTGAACCCCACTTAGGTGACGAGTTTTATATATATATTCAATTAAAATAATTTCACCAAAGTTGGAAGATATTCACCCCACTCCAATATTCCAAAACGTTCTTCATAATAACTTCATAACAACTTAAATGAAAACCACACATGCAAGTTGCAGGAGGGGGAAAACCCACTGGAAAGAAAATGTGACAGAGTTCTTTACATTACTTATAAGTAAGGAAAAAGTAGCAGAATCAAGCTTTGCACCCTTGTGATGTTTTCTCCAGAGCTCTGCTGCTATGAGCAGACAGGTGCTGTCCCTAAATCTAACTGAGGGCAAAGAACATACAGTTGAAAATTCTCTCAGATGAGAAGCAGGAAACACCAGCTGCTTTTTAATTTTAAAGGAAATTATAACTAATTGAAATTGAAATACTTTATTGTCACTTGTACAACTTGTATACAGTGAGATTACACGAGCACCCCCCACTCAGCTCTCTTAGTCTTAATTCCCCTCGTTTACTGACACACACACTCCATGTCTCATGATGTATCATGCCCGTTTGCCTTTCACCTGTGATGAGACTGTCTCCTATATCTGCCACCTACTTTTCACAGACCTGCCCAGTTACCAACCAATTAATATTAGTTTATTCTTGACATTTACATGAGTTTATTGGAATAACAGCTGAACTATCAAATCATGTTTAAAATGCAAATCCTTTTAATTACAAGCTGAATTACAGCCCTTGCTCTTTCTGACAAAACCCTTGTTCATTTCTATAGTTATTCATTTCCATGCACTGTAATTTAATTCACTCAATAACTTTTAATCTAAACATCAGTTGTAGGGAAACAGAAACACCTCCCTCCTTCCCAGAGCAGGTTAACAGGATCAACTTGTACAGTTTTCAGAATAATTTTCTTTCGTATTAACATAGGTCTGTCCGCAGAGGCCAATTTTACTCTTAAGAATTCTAATGAAATTAATCAAGGGAATTAGAATGGAAATTGCTACTGGAAAGTGAATGTGACCTTTTGGCAAGCAGACGCTACAAACTGCTCTCTGCTTGTACAAAGAATTAATAGAGGAAGTTGATCCTTGCTTGATGGGGAACCACTGAAAATCCTAACATTCACATACAGTCCTAAGCTGCCATTTGTCCTATTTGGGGGAAAAATATAAAAAACAAACATAAGGAGAAGGGGGGAAAAACCAGTTATGGAACATTACAGTACATAAAGGATATATAAGTAGCCTTCAGATAAGCATACAGGTTTGAAATTCATGCTTCTCTTGTTGTCCACCATGGCTTCTGGCTGGGTTGAATATCAAGCACATATGAATATTTAACCAGTGAAGTAGTTCTGTGGGATGCCTTTCACACCCAGTCCTGTTATCTGCCAGAGAACAAGAAATAAGTCACAGATTGCTAGCTAAGGCACTTAGAGGGGGTGCTGTAAGTGCAGGCTACATCCCAAACCTTCTAAACTGGGAGTTAAAGAGAGAGTTTGTGTGTCTGTGTGTTTGTGCAGGCTGGTGGGAGAGGGGGCTGGGGAGTAGTCCATCACCAGGACATGATTTCATCATCTGATCTGTCACTGCATGCACTGATCCGTAGCTTGGCCTATCCATTCGTGCCACATTTGGCAGGCAGATATGAATCACCAGTCACTGCTTAGAGCAGGAGGTTTTTAGGAAATAGGAAAATCAATGTGTTATAAGGGAAAAAAACCTGCTCCTTTTTCCTTTATGGGGTACCCAAGAGCCCGTACAGAGTCCTTATGTATGTTCCCTATTGGTAGGAAAAAATAACAGAGGCCATCCAGAGAATATTGAGAAGCAAAGCAGCTAGTAAGCCCGATCTTTATTAAACTGTTGTAACGGGGTACTCAACACACACATCCATGCAGGAGGGAGGGATGAACCCAGAACAATGGTGTGCAAGCCCTTATATAGACCTGTAGCTCAAGGCCACCCCACTGAAACATCATACATACATCACAGAAGGAGGCGGTCAACAGCAGAGGAGGCGGTCTACAGCAGAAATTCTGTCTGCCAGATACCTGATAATGGTCATTCATTGCATTTTCTGGGCAGTCTGGCCATTCTTTTGTGATGGTAAATACTCACTTCCTGAATCTCATATGCATATTGATAGTGTGCTCAGCTTAACAGATACTTGCCAGACTGTATCAGAAAAGGGAGGTGTAAGCCCCTACAGTCCAAAGACAATGAGAAAGCTTTTTCGATTTCCTTCCTCCTTGCAGAGAAATATTTGAGGTCAATTTGGGAGAGTCAACATGGTTTCAGGACTGTTTTCGTGTACAGTTTCAGACATGTGGCTTATATATTTATGTATGTGTCTGCCTGGTACATTTATCAACATCTTAGACCTTATAATTCTCATAACAATGGCAAACTGCTAGACCATCAGCTGCTCCATTGGGTTCACCTAGGCCTCAGGCTAGGTACAGGTTAACTGCCAAGGCCTTGTTAGCATGCATGCATGCACGCGTGCACACACACGTACATATCATAGCAGCAGTGAGCAGTCTGGAGTCTGGAGCCCAGACAAAGTGGCTATTAGAAGCTCATCTAGGACGCTAGATATTCCTGGAGACAGGAAGGCAACTGTGGACAACTACAGAAAATAAGACAGAGCACAGAAAAAAGGACAGAGTCCCGATTCCATCTGAGTGAACTGTTAACACAAATGCCTAAGAAATTTTGAAAATTCAAGCCAACTCTGCTGGGCTAGGAGAAGGGGATTTCAACACCCACCTTTCTGCAGTTTTACAAACTAATTTTACATTATTCACATTCTGCTGAATGAATGTTATGCTTGGTTCATTTTACAAAGCTCAAATTGTTTACCTTGAAAATTTCCCCAGCCTGGGGTTCCTTGGCTAGTGCATTGCTATCCAGTCCATCGTAGGCTGAAGTGACATACATTTCTGAATAGTCTTTCCCTCCAAAACAACAAGATGTGATCCTGGAAGCAGGCATCTTGACAGTCTGAATTCTTTTTCCTGCGTGAAAGTAGTTGAAAGGACAACCAAAACAAAAGTAGGCGGGGGGGGGCATAACAAGTCAATTGTTACTCAATGCTGATCACCTACTTCCTTATTATGCTAAATGTGTAACATGCAGGTATATATCCATTTTTTATTTCATTAAAAAAAGGGTCGAGGAGCTCTGATTTTTACTGGAACCCTAAAATCCCTTCCCTCACAGACAGTGATTGGAAAACACACAAACAAAACAAAACACACATGCATGGCTGGTATTCTGAGGCAAATATCAAACATTCAAATAATTTGCATAGGGTCCTGAGGTTTAAAAGGGACAGCCACATGGTTAGCCCAAATAGCACTCATTTTAGCTGTTTTGTAGTAATATTGTGATATCAGTAATATTGTGATATCCAATATCTCTTGATAAACCAAAGAGTGTATAACTCAGGAGCAATTCACTCATTATGCTTTAGCATGGACATACAGCATAAATGTTAAAAGGGTGAACATACAGGAGACACAACTATGTTTTTGAAAGCCCTGTACACTGGTATGAAATAGTTTTTTATGTGCAGGTGAAAGGTACTGGCCATTTGTTAGGGTTCACTGTTGGGTGACATCCTTTAAAAAAACAACATATATTTGCCTCTCATAGTTTGTAGACTTGTCTTGACTCAGCTCACTCCAGCAGAAGGTGAACTAATGACCCCAAATCAGCAGAGAATCTCCCTTGCGTTTAATCCAGACAAGTATTTCCAGACATTTAATGATGCCTGTAAATATTTAAAGAGGTCACTAAACTGGAGTTAGTCAAATAAAAGTGCTCCATTTGTGATCTCTTCTATCTCTACCTCCCCCCCCCCCCCCGCCCTTTGGGGATCAAAAATGCAGAATCCTCATTAATCGTTTACCTGCTTCAGGGTCGATGCGGATCACTCGTCCACCATCAATACAGGCCACCCAGAGTTTCCCTTCTCTATCGATGCACATCCCATCAGGCATCGCCTCCTCTTTCTCCAGCTTGTACACAGGCCTGCAACTGCAACAATCTGCATAAAGAATAAGGCAATCAGCATTCAAGTGCTTATTTTTATGCAGACTGTACTGTCTGTTGTGCTTTTCAAATTTTCCACATTTTAGAAACAATGCAAATTGCAAAAAAAAGTTATGGGGCTTGCTTGGGGTGTGTGGGTGTGTGCATGCGCGCACACTCAATTTCACAGTGAGTACTGGCCAAGTCTTTGAATGCCTGTGGTCCTGCTCCCAGCCTTGAACGGCATGTTCAATGATCAGGGACATTCCGTTTCAGAGGTCCAGAGAGCCCTCAGCCACTTCCATATTTTGAGGGCCCTAAGGCATAATAAAAACTTAAAAATGATGGCACACGAAAACAAAATAGGGCGTGCACAAAAGGAGTGAGACATCATTAAATATGACAAAATATCAGTGAACAACAACAACAAAAATGTTTTGGTTTTAACCAAATCACATCTCTCATTTGCTTAAAGCTGAGAGTGTGTCATATTTCCGTCTGCTGCAGATAGGAACAAGTTGAGACGAGAATCAAATGCCAAAAAATTTGATTTTCATGCTGAGTTGGATTTTAAGACACTAACACATCCTTAGCACTTTACTGTTGCTTCCCAGGGCCAAAAACAGATGTGTGTGTTTATGAGAAATAAACATCTGTCTGTTCAATATATAGTTGTTTTCTGTTATTAAGTAAAGAAAAATGCCATATGTGACAATATGGCATATAATGGAAAGAAAAGGAACAGTCTGTAATAGGGGTGACTAACGTGGCACCCTCCTCCAGAGTTTGGACTCCAACCAGCATAGCCAATCGTCAGGGATGATGGGAGTTGTAGTCCAACAATATCTGCAAGGCTTCACATTGGCTACCCCAAAGGATAGGGTTGCCTACCAATCTACTACCAAGTATTTCTTTAGCTGTTGCAATAAACAGTTTGAAGAAGAATGTTACCAATCATTCCTGTTCGCATGTCATAGTCGAAGGCTTGCACGGCATAGGCCAGGCTATCGATGTAAAAGAAGGTCCTGTGATCAAGTGACCAATCCAGCCCATTGGAGATGTCCACCTTCTCTAACTGCTTCACGACACCACAATCAGGGAAAAGAGTATAAAGAGCCCCCTGCTGCCTTGCTCTGACTCCAGGTGCTGTCTCTTCGGCCATGGTACCTAGGGGGTGGTCAGCAGAGGTCAGGTAATTCTCTACTGAAGGGCCTCTTTAAAATGCACAAATAGCACTGATCGCACCCAAAAGTCAATCACTTGACTAGTCCCACAACACCACCTGTCTAATGACCTCCTAGCTTTCCTAGCAGCCTTTAGGGAGGAAGAGTGCAATCCCACGTTTGCTCAGGCGTAAGTCCCATTGTGTACGATGGGACTCACTCAAGTGCGTTGAAGATATATATATCCCTCAACACACATCATACATCATGCAATGGAAGCGGCTCCATTGCATGAAGCACCAACCTCACAGTGCCCTCAGCTACCTCTCCGCCTGCCAGTCTTCTTACTTACTGATATTCCAGGAGGTTAAGTAGCTTAAATCTGTTAATTTCAATGCATCTCTTCTGAGCATGACTAACGCTGGATTTCTAGCCTTTACTATGAACATTAAAATTTACATCAAACAATTAAAAAATTTAAAACCCTGCCAATTTAGCTGAAACAAAAGATAGGCTCCCTGGTCTTTTGTTTTTAATTAGCTACTTTCTAGACCTGTGGTGAGAGGTTGAATTATAGTAATACATCATGTGTTTTAGTTAAAGCGTAAACAGTTTCACATTTGCAATTTTAAAAACAAACAAACCTGAGGAATACTATTTTACTTTTAAACTTTGATCAGAAAATGATTTTTCATTCTCATTAGCAGTTTGAAAAGATGTTTACTGCCTCTATATTTCAGTCACTTGTCCAGTTGCCTCTGAAGAATAGAGAAACTGATGCACCTCTTCCAATAGTCTGGGATGGTTTTACTGGTAAACGGATAATCGTTTGGATTTGTTTCTATCACTGGCTCTTTTAGTATACTGAAATTGGCTCTAATAAAAATTAATATGGAGACTGTCATTAAAATGCAGGGAATTGTTACGTAAACCTCAATTATTTGAAAGTCATTACATCTACATTCATGATCTCTCTCCATAAATGAGTGGAAGTAACCCTATATAAATAGGCCAAAATCCACAGGAGGCCAGTACTTTTTATTTGGCTCAACCAAAAATAGTTAATAATAATAATAATAATTTATTATTTATACCCCGCCCATCTGGCTGAGCTTCCCCAGCCACTCTGGGCGGCTTCCAATCAAGTGTTAAAAACAATACAGCATTAAATATTAAAAACTTCCCTAAACAAGTTAGCAAGCTTTCAACTTCTCAGACTGGATACTACTCTGTTGTTTATTTTACATATATATTATGGATAATATACTTCTAATTCAAATTTTTTTTTGCTGCTTGGGCAATTTTGATTGTTGCAGTCAAGAATTTGCATACTTGGGTGTAATCCTGGTCATTATACTGTATGCAGAATTGACTATTATTGTTATTTCTTAAATTTGTATACCACCCTATGTCTACCCTGCTACTATAGTACTACTATAATGCAATATTTTAGAGACCATTATTGTATACACAAATGTATTAATATAGATTAATCAGTTTCATGAATTTTTAGACACATTCCAACTCATTAGGGCTATCTAAACTGAGCTCAGCATACAATTGCATTCAGATCAAATATATACCTGCATAAAAAGAACCCCTTGGGTCTACTTTTCCATCATTGAATCGGTTGTTTGGTTTATCCTGTTCCATTTCAGAAATATCAGTGACTACTTGATCTTCCCAGTTCAAGAAAGCAAACTTTCTTCCTAAAGCGATCACGTAGCCACCACACTTGCGAAGGGCTACTGAGCCAACACGAGCGTCTGCAGGCAGGGAAAGAACGGACAAGTTTACAAACCAGGGAAAAATACACTCAGCACCCTTGATGAAGAAGTGCTCCCATGCAGAAATGAAGCCTGTTTGGGGAATAGTCACTGTGGGCCTCTCCAGAAGCTTTGGGCCACAATTCCCATCTCTGCAGCCAGCACGTGATTGGAGACAATGGAGCAATAAACTCAAACTATATTAAGTGTCCATTCCACAAATCCCATTCCAGACTTGGGTTGGTTTTCGTTTTGGCATGGCAAGTCTGCAACATGTCATGGTCGCAATAACTCTGCATTAGTGATGGATTTGTACTGGAACATTCACATATCATACCACTCCAGTAGTTGTTATGCTTCCCCTGTGTTACTGCATTATTGCTATTTGCAGGAGCACTCTGGCACTGTTGCACAATGGGACTTGAGGAAGTTACGTTTCTGAGCACAATTCAAAGTGTTGGTGCTGACCTTTAAAGCCCTAAATGGCCTCGGCCCCGTATACCTGAAGGAGCGTTTCCACCCCCATCCTTCAGCCCGGACACTGAGGTCCAGCTCTGAGGGCCTTCTGGCGGTTCCCTCACTGCGAGAAACAAGGTTACAGGGACCAGGCAGAGGGCCTTCTCGGTAGTGGCGCCCACCCTGTGGAATGCCCTCCCATCAGATGTCAAGGAAATAAACAGCCATTTGACTTTTAGAAGACATCTGAAGGCAGCCCTGTTTAGGGAAGTTTTTAATGTTTGATGTTTTATCATGTTTTTAATATTCTGTTGGGAAACACCCAGAGTGACTGGGGAAACCCAGACAGATGGGCGGAGTATAAATAATAAATTATTATCATTATTATTATTATTACTACAAGACGTGGCCTGACTGGAAACAAAGTGGTAGGCTGCCCGCCCAAAACATTTGCAGGCACACACAGTATTGAGAGCACGATCACATATAATTGTCCCAATATCATCATGAGCACAATGCAAAATAAAGAGGCCGCGTTACCCCACCCCCACTCCAGGGCATTCGTGCTTATAGCACAAGGCCAAAGCAAGCCTACTTAACCCCTTTTCCATCTCTCTGATGAAATCTATTCCGCCATCCAAATGGTTTTTTTTGGGGGGGGGGGGGTTGTCCTACTTCTGTTGTGCTACAGCACAAGAGTGCCCCTTCAGAGGGCAATAATGTGGTATCACTGAGGAAAGATCGCAAAACAACCTGGGTCTGAAGGGGGCCTGCATCTGCCTGGCTCTCACAAACCTTGGCTGAGAAAGTCATGCCTCAGGAGTTGATTCTTCAAAGCCAAAACAATTCCACAAAATAAAATGAAAAACACTATTTCCTTACCCACAGACACACACTGAACTTCGTTGGTGACTGAGTTCCAGCGGCAAACTTTCTGTGAATTGATGTCTACATATACAAGGGAATTCTCCCTTTCTTCCCATGTAGGACACTCCCCCATCCTGTTCTTCTGCTTCACAACAGTCTCGATTTTAATAGAAGACATGATGACCTGTGGCAAAGAAAACAGACCGTGTACATGATATAAAGCACATTCTTGCCCTCAGAGAATTCTGGGCACTGTAGTTCGTTAAACGTTGCTGGGAATTGTAACTTTGCAAGCGGTAAACTACAGTGCCCAGAATTCTTTTAGGGAAAGATATTCTCTCTCATATATATGAATATATAATATATTCAAATACTGTGGTTTGCCTCTCCCTTTCTTGTTTCTGTACACGATTAAAAACTAATCCTAAAAGTAATCAAACTAATTTAGATATTCATTTCGAAGTGAAATAGGGTATTATGCTGATTTAAAGCACTTACCAGCAACGACGAGTGTCACCCGAGAATTCTCCGCTAAAGGCAGTTTTATTTCTTGCTCAAACAGGAAAGGTTGCAGCAAGCAATCAGAGAAGGCGAACAGAGGCTGGGCCCTGATCTCTGTTTACATACAGCTTTTCATAAAATCATAGAACTGTAGGGTTGGAAGGGACCACGAGGATCATCTAGTTCAATCCCCTGCAATGCAGGAATCTTTTGCCCAAAGTGGGGGCACAGACATTTTATATTCATACAGAATAGACATGCAAGACACCCAGTGATAAAGCCTTACTCCCAGCTTAACCACAAAGACGGATGTTTCCAACCTCAGCTAGCTAGGCATTTTCCTGTTTATACCCATGTTTTAAAGGTCCTGCCCTTGCACGCTCTTAAAACTTTCCTTTACACACCCCTTGTGTCTTGCAATTTCTCTTTCCCTGTCTTAAGCTTGCATTTCAGCATGATTACAAAGAGGATACATGATTATGGTGTCAACCTGCAACAAGATGGTGTTAGTCCTGCTTCAGTTATAACAAAGATGGAGATGGTCATGCTTTGGTTACAACACTAGTGAGTTATGAGAATGATCTTTGTCAATGACGCTAACAAATGTTTTGTTATGAAAAGCTTAAATTAAATAGAATGAAAAAATGCTAAAACTGATAAACAAATGAGGGTTTTTTCAAATAAGATATGCTTTTATTTATTTTATAGAGATTCCAGATATTATATTTTTAAAAAACTATTAAAAATGGTATTAAAAATTCCCCCCGTCCTCTCTGGCACACCCTTCCACCTCACAAACACTCACATTCTCTCTCTCTCTCTCTCTCTCTCTCTCTCTCACACACACACACACACACACAAATTCACATAGACACAGTCATTGCATAGCTGTTCAGCCATGAGTTGGACAATAAGGTTCCATAGGATATGCTGGGGTGGGTAGGGAGATTAACAACATGGGAACGGCTATATTGGGTGGTTCAGGAGCCCTGGAGGCCTCCAACATCACTCCTGATGCAGCCCCAAAACTGACTGCTGTCCCTGAGCTGCTTTGCAACATGGGATGGGAATATTACTATTCCCACCCACTGGCCAGTTGATGGCTCATCCACTGGCAGTGGAGGGAGGTGGGCAGGACTTGACTTGTCTGCTCATAGCCCACCTGTGTCCTAATTTTTATTTTATTTTTTGCACTGTGTGCTTTTGAGCACCTTATTTTCAATCCATGTCCTTGTGAAATGGTAATTTCCATGCCAAATCAGCAAACAAGGATTGCATCACAGACACCTGACTGCCACATTCTGTTATATTTTTTTATCTTCCTTCAGTTAGGCAAGAACTGATGGGGATGCAGGTACCCTAGTACCTCAGTGTAGAATAGTAGCCTGAGATTAGCAATTACCCGTGTGCAGAATAACGTTGCTTTTCTCAATGCCTGCAGATGGCCTTGGCTTAGGAAAGAGAATGCCAATATATTCTTGGAGAACCTCCTAGTGCCTTTCAGGCAACAGGAAAGGCAAGAAGCAGTGAATTAAGGTATCGAGCTATGAAGGAAACCCAAAAACAATGTGCAGCACATGACCATGTTCTTGCTCAACCCCTGCTTAAATCAAAGCAGCTCCTTAAACTGACTCATTGTGTTCTGACACCTGCACTCCCAAGTTTACTATAGAAACATGAATTTTTTAAATCGCCAGCCTACTCAAATCAACTTAAAATATAATTAAAAAGATGCAACAGCTGATCTTATCTGCGCTTGGAAGTCTGCTGATAGCGTTTTAGAGTGAGTCAGCAGTCACATGAATCCAGAGGCATGGCATAACTCCAGAGGCTTTTCACAATAGCCTGTTCCATAATGCCAGCCATGGGATACAGCTGAGCAGTCCCCAAGTGAATAACATTTTCCAGAAGGGTAACATTGGCTGAGGTGGGCTTCAGAAGGGAGGTGAAGGCCTCAAGGAGATCACTAAGTATTCACAGTTAGCCCAGTTGGCATGTCATGGTAAACCATGGTTGATGGGTTACTGTAAATGTGCCAAAACTGCTTGCAGTTCCTTCCCACTAACACATAACAAACTATGATCCAAATTATGTCCAAATAGAGGCTTGGGGTTTGTTCTGCTCAAACAAAGCACAAGTAATGAGCCTCAGCTACACACCTTAGCCACAGAGTGAAACAAACCATGATGCCCAGTTTCTATTTATACTTTTCAAGTTTATACATTTCATTAGTTTTACAATCAATTTAACATTTCAAAGTTTGACTTCCTTCACCCTCTTTCTGCAGTTCCTTAAATTTATTTTTTAACATTTTCTGCATATCCAAATTCATTTAATCTGCTGGTTTAATTATCTATTTTAAATATATACTCTCATAAAACTGCAGGTTATTACAATAACTCTGCTAATTTTTTTATCTGTTTGCAGTTTATCTGTAAATATTCAAGAAACCATTTCCATTCGTTTATAAAAAGTTTGTTACCTTGATTTCTTATTCTTCTGTTAAGTTTCGCCATTTTTGCATATGTGGTTTGTTTCTCTGACATGCCAGCAGGGAAGAGCGAAGTAGACAAAACTGGCTTATTCATAGTAAACCATGGTTTATTGTGACATGTAAAGGTCAACTAATCGTTTTGATTTCTCACCAGGCATTCAGACACACACACAGACCCACATAACTCTGGTGGCAATCTGGACCCCTCAGGAAGAAACTTTTTAATGTGTCGAGTACTCAGGGTTGCAATCCTGAAACCTGGATGTGCCTCTTTTAAAACTCATGATGCAATGAAAGAAAATACAACCATGTGCCCACTCAATCGCTTTGACCAGTGGAACTAGCACTTCCAAAGGTGTCACATAATACCCGTTCCGCATATGTAAGAACTTCATCATTTACTGTGGCAGCGTATACCCTTTGGAACTCCCTGCCTATTGAGATCAAGCAGGCGCCTTCACTGTACTCTTTTCCCCTGGTGCCTGCTAAAAACATTCCTGTTTAGACAAGCCTACCCAGATGCTTAGAAAATTGAGATAATTTAAATCTGCTTTAGTATTTTAACTTTTGCGTGTTATATCTTTTGTAAACCACTTTGGGTTTTTTGTTTTTTCAATTAAGCGGTGTATAAATTTTATGAAACAGAATAAACAAATAAACAAACAAATACAGTGGTATCTCGGGTTACACACGCTTCAGGTTACATACGCTTCAGGTTACAGACTCTGCTAACCCAAAAATAGTGCTTCAGGTTAAGAACTTTGCTTCAGGATAAGAACAGAAATTGTGGAGGCCCCATTAGCTAAAGTGGTGCTTCAGGTTAAGAACAGTTCAGGTTAAGAACGGACCTCCGGAACAAATTAAGTACTTAACCTGAGGTACTACTGAATCCCCAACCCATTCCCACCATGATCCTATTGGCAGATTCCCTTTAGGCACTTGCTTAAGAGCACTCCTGGAATCTCATTTATACAAGCAGGTAAGAGAAGTGGGTAAGCAACAGCACAGAGGGACAGAAGCAGTTCTATCAGAGCTTTCCCAACTTTTCATGTTAGTGACACACATTTTAGACATGCATCATTTTGGAACACAGTAATTCAGTTTTACTAGCAAACTGGAGGTTAAATTAACCCCTTTTCAGCCCCGGGAGGGGTGCGGGGAGCATTCTCATGACACACCTACACACTATGGCTGACACACAAATGTGCCGCAACACACAGTCTGGAAAACTCTTGAGTTATATCATTGCTGTGTGATGACAGGTCATCTTTTTCTACCATCACATTTTACCAGGAACTTGTCCTCTACTCTCATGTACACACCACCATCAACAATATACTGACAGCCTTGTGTAATGATTAAATTCTATTTGGAAAATAGTAATTGAACCTTTACACATGTGCACAATAGGCTTCTTCAGTTCCTCCTGGTTTCCTAAGTGCCGCATCCTGATGCAGTACCCATTGGCTTTTAATTACCTGTAATTTTCTTAGATTCTAATCCTAAAACTCTGTTCTCATCTGCTGAATTATGAACTAAGGCAGTAATATTGTTCTGCAGGGAGTTCATACATACAAAAGGACCATGGTATATACCACTTTGAGGTTTTATTAAAATCAAGAGGTATATCAATGTTGCAAAATAAACAAATAATACAGCCTGTAGATAGCTGAAATTCACATTTCCAGCTCTGATATTTGCTCCAAATTATTATTTATTCTGTCTGATTTATTTCAGATCATTTGCACCTTTGCATCTATGTGGCTTTGACCACCTTCCTCTCAGGTAAGTAAAAATATCCAGTAGAATCCTCACACCCAAGCTGTGCTTTTATAGCACACAATTTCCTCCAATGTATGCTGGAAACTACAGTTTACCCCTAACTCAGTTACAATCTCAATTAAGAAAGTAATACTGATCTTACCGTACAGCGTTCAAAGCAGCCACTTTCTCAACTGAGGATGACCTGATTAATTTTTTTGGTTGTGCATGAACTAATATACTCTTATGTGACTCCAGGTTCCCAGCCCACAGGGAAGAGAAAAATAGTTGTAGGGCGTTGTAGCTGCTCCTCCCAAGAAAGCTGTTGTGTTCTTGCCCAATCCTTTTCACACCATACGAAACAGATCACAACTGCAAGGTCCACTAATCTTCTATTGAGAAAGCCTGGGGATGGGTGGTAGCTGTTTACCACCTGAGCAATGCAGAATCAAAAATCGAATGAAAACAATTTGAGATGGTCAAGAACAACAATTAATAGAACTTATTAAGGTAGCTGTGAAGATCATTGGGAACATGGTCTGAGCACCAAAGCTGGATTATCAGGCAATTCAATAAATCTCTTTCACTACTAAAAGGCTAACCTCTCCCAGGATGGACTTCTGCATGGAATTTAGAGGCCTCGTTATGTTTGTTTATTCTTTCTAAATGAGAGAGTCAGTGTGGTGTAGTGGTTTGAGTGTTGGACTAGGCCTGGGAGACCTGGGTTTAAATCCCTATTTGGACATTAAGCTCACTGGATGTGACCTTGCGTCAGCCACTGCCTCTTAGCCTAACCTACCTCAAAGGGCTTTTATGGGAATTAAATGAGGAAGCAGAGAACCATGTACACCTCCTTGAGCTCCTTGGAGAAAAGGTGGGATATGGATGCAATAAATAAAAGAGATGAATGAATGAATAAATAAATAATGTTGTGTAACTACACCAGATCACCAGATCAATGGCTTGCAAATGATAGCCAATTTCTCATTTTTTTGTAGTGACTGACCACTGCATACATCCGTTAAAGAAATGGAGGGTACTCCTATACAGTGGTACCTCAGGTTAAGTACTTAATTCGTTCTGGAGGTCCGTACTTAACCTGAAACTGTTCTTAACCTGAAGACCACTTTACCTAATGGGGCCTCCTGCTGCTGCCGCGCCGCCGGAGCACGATTTCTGTTCTCATCCTGAAGCAAAGTTCTTAACCTGAAGCACTATTTCTGGGTTAGCAGAGTCTGTAACCCGAAGCATATGTAACCTGAAGTGTATGTAACCTGAGGTACCACTGTACTAATTAACTAAAGCAGCATCACTTTTTAGAAGTGATATTAATGATAATGTGTTGTCCCGGACATGTCCAGGATTCCAAGCACAACATTACCATCTGGGGGGATTTGTTTTAAATCGGCAAAATGTCTGGGTTTTTGCAAACAGAACAAGGAAATGCTCAACAACTTTGGTGTCCAGATTTTCCCTTCTTGAAATATGGCAACCCACACATACCCACTTCCTAAAATCAAATCATGCAGCATACTAGAGAGTGCAAATTTGTCATGTTGTCTTTCAGGGAGGTGCTGAAAAGGCGGATGAAGCAGCAGACCATGGACAGGTTCTTCAGCAAGAAGCAAAGAGTGGAAGAGGAACCTTCTTCGAGTTGTCCGCCAGAGTCTTAGAAAATGTACTGTACACTTTGTTGATTTTTAAATGTTTTTCTGTCATGTTTAGAAACTTAAATTATTGTTCCTTCAATTTTTGAAATGCTCTTTACAGTATGTGTGACTTTAAAGAGCAGTTAATAAACTATTTTTGTACCAAATTTGGCTTTGTTTGGACTTTTTTTGACCATAGGAACACATTAATTGATTTTCAATGCATTTCTATGGGATTTCGTGCTTCGCAAAGCAAAAACTTCGCTAGACGAAAAAACTCGCGGAACGAATTAATTTCGTCTTGTGAGGCACCACTGTATTCAAGACAGGAAAAACGAGGTGCAGTGTTTGTCAGCACCCAAAGTCTCCTAAGTCTTTCAGGTATGGGCTTCCATATTCCTGCTGTCGTAACAAATGTCAGGATGGGAAAATCCCTTTCAAATATATATGTATCTTCCAATGGCTGTAGCACATGGAAGCACTGGAAAGTTGTGCCTCACTGCAGATGTATAAAGAATGCAAAGAAAGCATCTAATTGCAAGGTTAAGAGAGAGATATGTTTTGTACACCTAAGATTACCAAGAGCAAAATCCCATTGAAAGTGGAATTTCCTGAAGATCTAGAGAAACTGGAATTAACAAAACAAAACAAAAACCCTTTCATGCTAACGAGGTTGCTGGTTTGGAAAGAAACTGCAACAATTCAACCATTTTTAATGGTTTTTTTTTAATTAAACCTATGTGTCCCACCTTGCTATGCTTACCCAAGAGTTAAAGCTACATTCCTAAACACATTTTCCTGTGAGCAAGTCCCATTACTTAGTGGGGCTTACTTCTGAGTACAGCATTGCTCTGCCAGCTGTGAAGAAAATGGGGGGGGGGGGAGGACTCTTTCAAACCTACTTGTTTAATGCAGTTGTCATTTTTTGTTGGCTTGTTGCTTAAAGGTAAAGGGACCCCTGACCGTTAGGTCCAGTCGCAGACGACTCTGGGGTTGTGGCGCTCATCTCACTTTATTGGCCGGGGGAGCCCCGACGGAGCCAGCGTATAGCTTCCAGGTCATGTGGCCAGCATGATTAAGCCACTTCTGGTGAACCAGAGCAGCATGGCGCTGTGGCCTAAACCACAGAGCCTAGGGCTTGCCGATCAGAAGATCAGCAGTTCGAATCCCCGTGACGGGGTGAGCTCCCGTTGCCCGGTCCCTGCTCCTGCCAACCTAGCAGTTCAAAAGCATGTCAAAGTGCAAGTAGATAAATAGGTACTGCTCCGGTGGGAAGGTAAATGGATTGTTGCTTACATGACGTCTATCCAATTTTCAACCCTCCCGCATCCCATTCGAGAGATAAATGCAGCAACCTTTCCTTTTCTTATGACCTCTCCCTCCTTTACAATGAGTTCAAAGCAAAACCAAGCTCAGTTATGACTGGCAGGTGCTTCTTAAAGTAAGCTTTGCTTCCTGCAGCCGTGGATTGTAGATTCCCAGGGATCTTTACAGCAGGAACAAATCAGGAAGCTACATATTTTGTTTCCCCCTCCCCCCCAAATAGCAGCCACAGGGTCCTCTGATCTGGATGTGGACTATGTAATTGAGTGAAAGGTCTTCCCTGGGGATCTTTTTCTCCAAATGCCCCTTCCCCAAATTACTACCTGCAAAGTTAAAACACATCGGAATCTGTGTGACAGCAGAGTTAACCCTGCTTCCCTTATGCCATGGACCCAAATTAAATACCACCAGCACCCCGCTTTGTTTTTTAAAGGAATGGGGAACTTGTGGTCCTCCAGATGTGGTCAGGCTTCAACTCCCATGAGCCGCAGGCAGTATGAGCAATGGTCAGGGCTGATCATTTTACTCCAGCAACATCTGAGGTTCCCCAGCCCTGATATAATGTATAATTTAGAAGTAATTCGGGAAAAGAGAGGCTACCAAGGTGGACACTATTTCCCAAACCTTTGTTATCAGGAGTACAGTGGTACCTCGGGTTAAGTACTTAATTCGTTCCGGAGGTCCGTACTTAACCTGAAACTGTTCTTAACCTGAAGCACCACTTTAGCTAATGGGGCCTCCTGCTGCCGCCGGAACCTGATTTCTGTTCTCATCCTGAAGCAAAGTTCTTAACCTGAAGCACTATTTCTAGGTTAGCGGAGTGTGTAACCTGAAGCGTCTGTAACCTGAAGCGTCTGTAACCTGAGTTACCACTGTACACTTGTTTACAGAACTATATATGTAGGCATTCTTAACCCTTACACATGTATCTTCTTGTGTGCATGTTGTCCACCCGCTCCCAAAATAATGGACACACAATTCTCCTGCAATGGGGTGATAGCCAGTCAATGTTTCCTCCAGTGTCCTGCCCCTTCCTGTGCCCAGTCAGTCAATGTTCAGGCATGGAACCATGATCTCTGGGCTATGATGCTGCTTCTCCTTACCTGCCAGTGGCAATACAGGCTGTGTCAAAGAAGACCCTTGTCCCTCCCTTAGAATGATGTTGCATATATCCTGAGTGAAGAGTCATTGCTACATGGTGACAGAGTGGCAGATGAATCTGGTTTAATTTTTCCAACGTGCTCCTCAACCCCCACTTGAAGAACATGAATGTGCTTTCATGCACAAACTGATAGGCCATGTGGTAGAGATCCATAGAATTATAGAATTGTAGAGTTGGAAGGGACCCAGAGGGTCATCTGGTCTAACCTCCCTGCAAGGTTCAACCAGAGAACTACTAACTCTTCTCCTTAAACAGGAATGGACTCCTATCAGCCCAGCCAGCATGACCAATGGTCAGGAATGATGGGAGTTGTAGTCCAGCAGTCATGGATTCTACATCCGTGTTTTAGACAGATGAATGATATTTCGTGGCCAAAGCAAGTGTGTGATATTTTTCAGAAATGCTACACAGCCAAAACTGATATGCAATTGGTGGAGTTAAACAAGGAAGCTAATGTTTTTCATTTACTAGGAGACACTGGGCAACCATCATGGCACAGCCACATGTTGTTCAGGAGGAAATCAGGAGGCAGAAAAAAACACAGTTGTACAAGCCAAGAAGTTCCTGTCATCAGAACACTCTGATGGCAAATTCAGTTATCCGAGCCCTAAAGAATTATGACCATACCTTACTTCATGCAAGGCTGATTCAGATATCCGAACAGCCAGAGCTTGCCCACTTCCTTACTTGTTTCCGCTTTGCTGGTTGACAACAGCCATTTTCGAGCAGAAGCCATGGAGGGAGGGAGTGGCGAGAGGGATTGAACAAATCAGATTTTTTACTTTGTCTCCCTTTCACTGGTTGGCTGTAACCATTTTAGGAATAAACCATGGAGACAGAGAAAATAGAATTAGAAATGTTCCCCTAGGAATCCATTAACGTTGTCAGCTCGTTATGTGAGCACTCGCCTAACAAACAATTTCCTGAGAACATATTGTGTTCAGAAAGCGGGACCTGCTTGCATTTCAGTCTTTATTAGGAAAGAATAGATTTTCGTAGAAGAGGAGAAAACATTGTTTTTCTTGTTGTTAACAAAAAGGCCAATTTGGCAAAATACAAAATCTATATTAAATGTTTGGAGGTTATTTAGCTTGGTTTTTCGTGGCTGCCATCTTGCTGTAGCCGTCAGGAAAGAGATATGCATGTGAATCTTTGACATTTTCTTCTTTCCTGCTCTTGATGAGTGCCTTTGAGAGTAACTGTTAGCCCGCATATGAATTTGGCGGGATTCCTTTCACCCCGAGGCCAGTGATCTGTTAAAAAGCATGAGGGGAAGGATATAAATATGACAACCCAAAACCCCCCATGTGCCTTTGGTTATAAACTCAAAAAGTATCCACCACCACCCAACAACAACAACAACAACAACAACTCTAAATGCTTGCCTGCATCTTAATATCATATGTAAGTATATAGGGCAATTGCATTTCTAAATGCAAAGTGCACATATTTCACAGGAGAAGAAAATAAACAACAGCTTTTTATAGGTTTTGCCTGGCACCAAACACCTCTCTCTCCCACCATTTTCTTTCATAGCTGTCTTCTACAGGCAACTGGGTCCATATAATAATAATAATAATAATAATAATAATAATAATAATAATAATTTATTTATACCCCGCCCATATGGCTGGGCCTCCCCAGCCACTCTGGGCGGCTTCCATAGAAACCAAAAATACAGTAAAATCACACGTTAAAAACTTCCCTGAACAGGGCTGCCTTAAGATGTCTTCTGAATGTCAGGTAGTTGTTTATCGCTTTGACATCTGCTGGAAGGGCGTTCCACAGTGCGGGGGCCACTACCAAGAAGGCCCTCTGCCTGGTTCCCTGTAGCTTTGCTTCTCGCAATGAGGGAACCGCCAGAAGGCCCTCGGCGCTGGACCTCAGCGTCCGGGCAGAGTGATGGGGTGGAGATGCTCCAGAACTCAGTACTAACACTGATTGGCAGGGTTTAAACAGGGTTTCAGACAGGGAGTGTTACCCAGCCCTACCTGCAGATGCTGAGGGCTGACCTGGGAAACCTTCTGCATGCAAAGCAGATGCTCTCTCACAAAACTACAGCCCTCTCCCACGTGTGTGGCCTCAAGTGCACTGGACCCTTTAGTATGTGCTGAAAACCATCAAATTACCTTGAAAACATTGCCAGCTTTTGGCTGCCCTGACAGTGAGGCCTCATCCAATCCTTGGCTAGCAGATGTGACGTACAGCTCTGAATAATCATTTCCACCAAAACTGCAGGAAGTAGTTTCAGCAACAGGCAGCTTCACGGTCTGGAGACGTTTTCCTGTTAAAGTACAGCGGTACCTCAGGTTACATGCGCTTCAGGTTACATACGCTTCAGGTTACATAGTCCGCTAACCCAGAAATAGTGCCTCAGGTTAAGAACTTTGCTTCAGGTTGAGAACAGAAATTGTGCTCCGGCGGCAGCAGCAGGAGACCCCATTAGCTAAAGTGGTGCTTCAGGTTAAGAACAGTTTCAGGTTAAGTACGGACCTCCGGAACGAATTAAGTACTTAACCCGAGGTACCACTGTATACCAGTTTTTCTTTTTTTTGGGGGGGGGTTATGCGGAGGATCAGTGTATGTCCCCCACCCCACAATTTAGTGTTTGGAGGACAACTCGAAGGGCTGCCCCTTCCCCATAAAACAGGGCTTGCTTAGCATATTTGGAAGTAATTAAAGTAATAAGCATTACTATCTGAAGAACGTCCTATTAAAAAGATTGTAATGTCTAGGGTTATATAATTGTAGGATAGTCCTGCAAGAATCCTGACAGAATGGATCAATGCCAAAGCAGAGTAAATCTTGAATGCAAGTAACATTATCACTTTAAAACAAAACAAAGCAAAACCCTGAAATGGATGTATGCTCCAGAGTTGCAGCATAGACTTTGAAGAAGGTTTTTTTTTTTAATGCAAAAATAAGAAAGTAAACAAATAGGTTTATTGTATTGGTTGATTGAACAAAATAGCCTTACTGGGATTCCAACACATTTCAGCTGAATTTCTTCAACTGTTACACAGCATTCATATACTATGTATGTGACTTTATGATCGTTGCCAGTATGGAAGAGAAACTTTTGTAATGTGGAGAATACTGGACAATATTTTAGCCCAGTGTGGCCTACTATGGCTGTGTGTCCATTCTCTCCTACAATGCACTCAACTGTGTTTCCACTGCTGGGTTTTAAATCCTTGTTCACACACCATTATCCTAAATGCATATGCACCTTGCACTTTGTTACAAAATACTACGGTTTGATGCATTGTTTCTCAAGCCAACTTCACCCCAATTAGAGTTCTTAAGCTGCTCTCAGCACGTTGGCATAGGGTACAAACATCCCCACCCTGGCCAACACCTCCTGGTTGTGTACACAGACGGAAATCAGAATCTGACACTAATGAAGCCACTCTGATGCGAACAGCTAGGGGGAATGTGAACACACCCTGTGACACAATGGCTCTTAAGCAAAGGGAGGTCTTTCCCAGCCCCTCCTACCTGATGCTTTTAATCAGAGATGCTAGGGATTGAACCCAGGGCAAACCACATTCTCTGCCACTGCACTCAGTCCTCAGTTTTGAAAAAAAACATGAATCTGCACTTTGGTTTGTGTAGTTTTTACATTTGCTCAGTTCTTAAAACAAGAGCTGCTTTAGACAGCAGGGGTTAATATGCCTTTTTTATTTCCCCTTGCACCCTTGGAGCTGCAGGCTGCACCCTTCACAGAAGCAGCTCCACATAAGCAAAGGTTCCCCAAAGAATCCTGGGAACTGTAGTTTGCCCCTCACTGAGCTACAATCCCCAGCACCCTTAAACTACAGTTCCCAGGCTTTAAATGTATGGTGCATACACAGCCGAATGGATGCAATCCACACAGAGAGGTATGTGAGCTGTTCATCACATCATTTGCTTTGAAAAACAACACTACAGGGTTGTATGCAACGTGTTGAGCATTGGGTATTAAAAAGAGCATGCAACAAAGTCTTCCATGGGAGCCTGAAAGGACCCAAGAGGGATCATCAAGATTCTTTAATTGAGACTTTTCTTTCTTTCTCCCACCTTGCAACTGCTTACCTGTTTCGGGGTCTATACGGATCACTCTTCCTCCATTGTAACAAGCCACCCAGAGCTTTCCATCAGAATCAATGCACATCCCGTCAGGGATACTCTCTTCCTTTTCCATCTTGTAAACACTCCTTCGATTAGCTGCAGAAATAAGTTGATGCACATTATGGACTTAATCACACATTAAACACTATGCCTTCCAAGTCAGCATATTCCCTCCAAGATGTGGACCTAAAGAAAGCTAAGAAAAACTACGAAAGGATTCACCCAAGAAGTTGATAAAGGGTTACCACTGAAATGGAACTGCATATGGAAAGGAGAAGCCAAAAGTCTTCAGGCACAAACACCTAGAAGTGGTGTAGAAGCATAATATAGAACTGGCATCATTGATACATTCTAGATTTCAGTTCCAGAAAGACTGTGTAAAAAGAAACAAACAAACACCTACCTCTAGGTCAGGTTTATATTACCCATATTAGTCTGTGCTACATATCTGAATATTATATAAATACTGTATGGCAGAATATAATCAAATAAGCTAAATGGACCAGTGGTCTGACTCAGTATAGGCAACTTTCTATCTTAATAGTCATGGCCCCAGTTTGCACATCTCATTAAACCAAACTACCACATTTTGCCTATCTAATGAATATACTTGTGGCGTAAACTTCTGTAACAGGTCATTTTAAAGCTAGACAAGTTATCCCAAAACTGACTCACAGCTACAGGTATTATTAGAACGATGCAGTGAGATATTCTTATAGTATAACAGGTACATATTTTTGCTCAGTGTTTGGCAGCAAAGCAACTGCACAGGGGGGGAAAAGTTTTTATTTTAAGGATCTCAAAACAACAAAAGCAACCATACAGAGCTTTCCGGTTTGCAGGTCATAGTCGAAGGCATCCACCGAATACGAAAGGCTGTCGATGTAATAGAAGGTTTTGTGATCCAGTGACCAGTCCAAACCGTTGGAGATGTCCACTTTGTCAAAGTGTTTCACTACCGAGTGATCGGGAAGGAGGGTGTAGAGGGAACCTTGCTGCCTCTCTAGCACTGCTGGCCGAATCTCCTCTCCCATTGTACCTGCAAGGACCACAACATTCAGGTTAATAGTATCCTAATAAGACAATAGACAGCCAAAGATGTGGCACCACAACAGTGGGTGGTCTCCTCTTTAATTCTTCCACCCAGTGAAGCTGAATGTTCAAAGATTCAGGACATAGGGTAGTGTTCAACTACATTTTACTCAGAGTAGCCTCACTGAAATTAATGAATATACCACATCCAAACCACATATTTCAAACACCAAAATACCACTTCAAACAGTCGTGACTTCCCTCAAAGAGTTCTGCGAATTTAAGGATGCTGGAAGTTGTTAAAGGTAAAGGTAAAGGTACCCCTGCCCGTACGGGCCAGTCTTGACAGACTCTGGGGTTGTGCGCCCATCTCACTTAAGAGGCCAGGGGCCAGCGCTGTCCGGAGACACTTCCGGGTCACGTGGCCAGCGTGACATCGCTGCTCTGGCGAGCCAGAGCCGCACACGGAAACGCCGTTTACCTTCCCGCTGGTAAGCGGTCCCTATTTATCTACTTGCACCTGGAGGTGCTTTCGAACTGCTAGGTTGGCAGGCGCTGGGACCGAGCTTACAGGGCTCCAATTCCCAGAGTTCCCTGGGGAGAGGGATTGACTGTGAAACTACTCCAGGAATTGTAGCTCTGTGAAGGAAAGAGGGGTCTCGTAACAACCTCCAGTAGAAGAAAGTACAGTGCTATTTTTCTAGAAAAAGAGGTGCTGGCTGAAAAAAAGCCCTGCTTCTTCACATAGTGGAATTTGCTCTGATAAGACAGTGATGGCCACCAACTTGGGTGACTATAAAAGAGGATAAGAAAGAAAGAAAGAACCTTATTGGATAAAGTTATCAATGGCTCCTCGCTACAAAAAATGGATCCTCTTCCTTCCATTTGCTTCAAAGACAGAAGTCAGGTTAAGTGACATGAAAACTGTGCTCTCAATTCTTAGGGATATTTATTTGTCAAAGCAAAGTGATCACAAGAGACTAAGCTGCAACACAGAAGAAGCTGAGTGAAAGGAGAGAGGCGTGTGTTCAGTACAAGATTCTGTGAACTGGGGTTGATAGCTACTGTTGGGTGGGGGGGCCACTAGGTGGCGCATCGGAAGATGGCTGACAATAACATCTCTCCGACCCACACGAGGTAATTTGGAGGCTATGATGGGGGTAATTAGCCTCCTTAACCCCCCCAGGATTATGGGGGGGACGGCCCTTGCCTGCTGTGCCCTATACCACCCCCAAATTTGTGGGGGTGGGGGCACTAGGCACAAAGCCCTCCTGTGGGATTTTCGGCACTCCTCGACGCCGTCCCCGATTCGTGCCGCTGGTTGTAATGATCTTTAAAAGAAATAATTTGGACATGATTAATTGCACATACATCAAGGAAAAAGGGGAGTAAATACTGCTGACAGAAGAGATCTCTGATAACAAGACAACAATAAAATACGAGAAGAACGTCAAGATACGGTAATGACTGAGGGGGGAGGGGGGGAAAAACCTGCCTCTACCTTTTTATGTGACTTAACAAGAATCCCCCTCCCCTAATGAGTCAGAAATTAAGGACTTAAGCTGTGGATTTAAGGCTGTGTGGAGATAAACTTTCGATCCAAAGCAATGTTTCAAGATGAAGCTGGAAAGCTAAGAGTTTTGGAGTGACGCAGTCAGGAAAAAATGCCGTTCGCCATTTTGTGAGGCATTGTGAGAGCTCTTGGGTCTGGGAGGAGAAAGAGAGAAATAGAGTTGTTTACATATCGTGAATCAACTCCTCGGTGGGACTTAAGAGCGACAAATGCCAAAATTTACGATGGAAAAAGTGATGTTATATACGAAGGAGATATATGGAAACCATCTGGACTTAGTGGAGGAACAGGAAATCCACACAGGATTATTACACTTGCTATCGGCTTAAGGAGACTAACAGAAGAGATCGTAAAGGAAAAAGAGAAATTATACGAACAAGATATGATGTGGCAACACCAAGATAAGACTGGATAGAATTATGAACTTTGTTCGGACTGATTGGGACTGATTTGGACATTAACGCAGTAATAAGAAGATGATCTGAATTCCCCTTTGGATCTTGAAGTATGGGTTCCCCCAACAAAATTTAAAAATTTGGCTTTGTAATTCGGAATTTATATGATGTGATTTAATTTGATGTGATTGGCCAGTTAATAAAAATTATTTTTTTAAAAAAAAAGATAGCTACTGTTGGGTGATACACAACGAAGGATCCTAATTCCTTAAGACAAATAAACGAGCTGGAGATCTTCAAGCATGGGACTGATGGCCATCCAAACCTACCTGCAAACAGTCTTCCTGCAGGATCCACTTTCCCATCATTGAACCGGTTATTGGATTTATCCAAGTCAACGTGCTTAATGCTGGTTACTGACTTATTTTTCCAGTTTAAAGCTGCAAACTGGGTTCCCAGGGTAATCACGTAATCGCCAGATTTGCGAAGACACACACAACTCACTGGAGCACCTGGAGTGGAAACCATGTTTTGGGGTGGGGGAGAAAAGAGAGTGAACCACTTGGACAACTTTTTGTTGTTTTTCAAAGGCAGTAAATAAACACATACGTAAAATACATAAAATTAAATATTCTTGTTCACAGCCACATCAAAGCCAAGTCTGACCCTCTATCCATGCACTACACTGGAACTCAAGAATACTTGGCTACTGTAGTGTAATTCATATGGAGTTGCCCAGTTTGGAAGCATCAATTACAAAATGCTGCACCAGAAACTTTTGCACAGCTAGAACGTAATCCTACTATACAAAAGTTAAAAGTCCAATGATTTGAGGAACTCACTGCCCTGGTTATACTCAACCATGTTTCATATAGGCATCAATTGCATGTTGATATCTATTTGGACTTCTGGAGGGCTTATACTAACTTTAATTTAATATTCCTGTACTGATGGTCACTGCATCCACAATGCGAGCTGATGGCAGTTTCTTGTTATAATTTGTACATTTCTATCATCATTGCTGTTTTCCTCTTCTTTTTCATTGTTTTTGTTTCACCTTTTTTCTTTTTCTTCTCCTTGTTAAATTTGCAAATAAAACAATAATAGAATAACAGAATTCCTTGCTCTACCAACCACTAGCATAAGGTTGCCCTCTAGCGAATGTGGCCCTCAGGCTGGAAAATGTTTTCCACCAAAGTTGTAGGGCTTACCGTGAACCAAGTCAGCCTGCTGGTGTGTGCTGCTCTAATTGCACTGCTCTAATTGCACTGCACAGCTCCTCTCTTTTGAAAGCCGGAGGAAACAAAACAGCGGCCGGCAAACCATGAGTGCTGGTTCACATGTGGCACTAAGACAGATTCTGGTTTGTTTCCTCTCAGCTTTGGAAAGGAATGCATGGGGCAGCATGATTTGAGCAGCAGGCACCAGCATGCCTGCCCATTCACAGTAAGCCACAGTCTGGCTTATCATAATCTGTGAACTATGCAACAGACAGAGTTTGGTTTGTAGGCAAATTTCACACTTAATAGACACCTTTCAGTGCCGGAACTGGTCCTAAGAGCTGTGTGGGAAGGAATAGTTCCAAAAGTGTGGCTTATCCTACCACAAGTCGATGGGAAAACCATACCTATGGTGCTTCTTCCTCCCCTGTAGCTTGTAAAAGTCACACGATGATCCTGCCAATCATCTAATTTTTTAGATCATTCTGAAATATATATTCTACTGTGAAACTGTATCTTACCTACAGAAACACTATGCAGTTCCTTGGTAAGGGAATTCCATCGGTAGACCTTTTTGTCGGTTATATCCACAAAGAGAAGCGAACTTTCCTTTTCCTCCCAAACGGGTGATTCTCCAAGTTTGCAGTTGTGCTGCACAACGGACTCAACTTTTACAGAGGACATGGCCTTTGGGGAAGAGAAGCAGCAATCAAGGGAGGCAAAGGCTGTTTCCCTTCATTCCTACCTGGAGTCAAGTTAAGCTGAACCGGAACCAGATGTTAACTACTCTGCCCCATAGTCAAAACACACTTACCTTGAGCTGTTTTTAGGCCACTTTTTAGGCAAAAAGATTCCCAGAGTGGCTCTAAAATCACAAGGAAGAAAGTATCTCACAATCCACAAAGGCATGATGATGGCACACAAAATAAAAGGGGAGGGAAAATGAAAAAGCAAGTTCAGGAACCTATTCTAAAAGTTATAAGCTAGTGGGACCTGGAGCCATTTGGACCCTTAGCCTCTTTTCAGAGCTATATTCCAGGCAAAGTGAGACTTTGCACAGGACCAATGCCTCGCTAATTTATTAAATGAATTGCCATAAGGTAAGGGTGGTTTTTTAAGGACGCGGGTGGCGCTGTGGGTTAAACCACAGAGCCTAGGACTTGCTGATCAGAAGGTTGGCAGTTCGAATCCCCGCGACGGGGTGAACTCCCGTTGCTCGGTCCCTGCTCCTGCCAACCTAGCAGTTCAAAAGCACGTCAAAGTGCAAGTAGATAAATAGGTACCGCTCCGGTGGGAAGGTAAACGGCATTTCCGTGTGCTGCTCTGGTTTGCCGGAAGCGGCTAAGTCATGCTGGCCACATGACCCGGAAGCTGTACACCGGCTCCCTCGGCCAATAAAGCGAGATGAGCGCCACAACCCCAGAGTCGGTCACGACTGGACCTAATGGTCCCTTTACCTTTACCTTTAAAAAGGTAAAGGTACCCCTGCCCATACGGGCCAGTCTTGACAGACTCTGGGGTTGTGCGCCCATCTCACTCAAGAGGCCAGGGGCCAGCGCTGTCCGGAGACACTTCCAGGTCACGTGGCCAGCGTGACATCGCTGCTCTGGCGAGCCAGAGCCGCACACGGAAACGCCGTTTACCTTCCCGCTGGTAAGCGGTCCCTATTTATCTACTTGCACCCGGAGGTGCTTTCGAACTGCTAGGTTGGCAGGCGCTGGGACCGAGCAGCGGGAGCGCACCCCGCCGCAGGGATTCGAACCGCCGACCTTTCGATCGGCAAGCCCTAGGCGCTGAGGCTTTAACCCACAGCGCCACCTGCGTCCCACCTTTACCTTTAAGGGTGGCTTTAAAATGGATTAGTCAAATTCATAAGGTCAGGTCTAGCAATGGCTACTGGCAATGATGTAAATAAAACCAGGAATCTTTATGGCCCAGAAACCTCTCATTGCTGGATACAAAGAACAAACAATAAAAGTTGTCCGAGTCCCTCATCTCCACCCTTCACTACTTGCAAGCATCCCAAAAACACCTTCCCAGAGGCTAAGCATCCATTCAGACTTTTCTGTCACAGACAGAAAGTTGAACGAAAGGACAAGACTTTGGAAGAGCGAAAGAAGCATTTTCAGAATTGTGTGTGTAAATGCTCAGAGTTGATGTCTATCAGGACTGAACAAATTCTGCTTGGCAACCCAAATTCAACCCACTGGCTATGCTCAATCAGAGGCCCACTATGTTCCTCGTTTTGGGAGCCTGCCTGAGATTACAAAAAATCAGGAGGGCTGTTGAGCAAGTGGCAGGATAAAATACACAGCTAGTGGGCTTTGCTTACCTTTCCGGATCGCAAATTTTACAGCCTGCACAGTGTTGCCAAATATCACTCCTTCTAATATCAAGCTCAGGAAGTGAGAGCCAATAGAAACTGAGCCAAAACCTGGCCACTGGGAAATGAAGAGGGAGCTATCAACATGCTGAGGGCAACCTGGGGTATTCTGAGCAACAAAAAAGAGGCAAACCGTCCAAAGGATGGCCAATGAAGACAGCAGGAATTACAGAATTTTGCCTTTCAATTGAAAAGAAAAATAGGAAACTGAGAGGGGTGAGGAGTAAATGTGCTTGCTTGCATCCCATGGCTCACAAGTATGACAGGCTAGCAGGATCCCTGAGGAAAAGGACTTCTGGAACAGATGCACTCAACAATTTGTTATAGGCTCCACTTACCCACTAATGCCTGAACCCACAATGCACGGCAGCTTAGTGAAAGCCGCAATTATATTTTTCCTGCAGAGCAAAAGATATTAATTTCTTGAGGCTGTATGGTGCCTCAAGATTTTATTTCAGAGTTCTCCTAGCAAACATTAACAACTATAATTATTTCAAGAAAGCAACTCTTAAAAAATAAATAAAAGACAATTGGGGCTGGGAGGAAAGACACAAGAAATAAGCATTCTTACAGAATCGAATAAGAAGTCCTGTTCACAGTCAGCTCAGTCAAATCCCAGTCCAGCAGTGTGAACTACAACCGATAAAAGTTCAGTTTCTAAAGGTGCTGCTTCATTCAGCTTTCTTGCTACTAGAGTCTAAGCCATCTACTCTTCCAAAAGAACCCCACCGTCAGCAAACTTATAGCACCCAGCATTGCTAATCTTTAATGAGAACTCCTATCTTCACAGTCAAACATTAGCAAGTTGCTGCTGAGTATAGTTCTTTTCTGTGTGAGTGCACTAATAAGTACGGCAAACATCAATAGCACATCATCAGCATTCTCCCCAGGAATGGAGGCAGGACAGACGAGGAGGATTCGGGTGGAGGAGAAAGCAAGATGCATTGATGCTAGTGAAATACAGATGTTCAACGCTAAACATGCAAAATAGTGAGGGTATTTTAAGCGCAATAGTAACATTATACACCATGGAAGGCATGCAAAATGTGTTGCTGGTTTTTTTAAAAAAGAAGTGAAGATGCATGCTCATTGTTACCAAGAAAAAAATGGTTACATGCAAATATATAGAATACACATTTCAAACAAGTAGTTACACTAAAATCAATTATTGGTGGATAACTTTTGAGCACAGCAGAAAGTACAAAGGAACTTTTAAAGCAAGATGTACCCTGTGCTACCAAGAATAAAATTATAACCACAGCCAGACGCATTAACTGGATTGTTATTTAATTTATTGTTTTAATCCGTGCTTTTTCCATTTTATGCTGGCACCCACAGCACTTTTATCAAGCTTTTGAGTACTGGCACCTTGTTGTTGTTTTTTAATTTAAAAAATCCCACTGGTTTTAATAGGGTTGTGATTTTGACTCCAATGACTTTGAGTGGAGGATATGGGATGTATGTGGTTTCATTTATTAATTTATTAATAAACCTCTGCTGCTTCTGCCATCTCCCCACTCTCCCACAAAGATATCATGCCCAAGATGTTTATCTCGCCAAGCTTATGCAGACAATTAAGGAAACATCTCTGTGTAATAGTCGACAGGCCTGATTTTAAAACACGAGGTAAAAATGGGAGTGCCAGTGTGGTGTAGTTGTTAAAAACTGGACCAGGAGACCAGGGTTCAAATCCAGACTCATGCATGAAGCTTAACAGATAACCCTGGATTCGTCCTGCTCCATCAGCCTACCTCAAAGGGTTGTTGTGAGGAAAAGATGGGGAGAGGAAGAACAATGTATTTATTTATTTTATTAAATTTGTATACTACCCTTCATCTGAAGATCGCAGGACAGGTTTGCAAGATAAAAATACAAAATGAGAACACGAAAGACGTAATAAAAATCCGAAAACAAACCAATAACCCCACTCCCACAAACACATTTAAAAGGCCATAGAATGTTTTGTCAGACAAGGGCCAGGTTAGAGAGAAACGTTTTCTTACGAAAGATATGCAGCGAAGGAGTCCCTTGTGCTCATTCAACATTGCTAAATTAAAATTAAAATTATCTGCAGTGCTGATTTAGCTCGCTAGCTGAGCAAACGATCTGGGGAATTGCGGGACTTTAAAAAGGCAGATTCTCCCCACCCCACCCCGGCCTCCCGAGGTATGTTTGTGAATTCAGTGGAGATTATAATCTGGGTTGGTGCCTGCAGGCTAACCGAGAGAGCAAACAGATACAACGCGGGAGCGTCGAACTGAGATTGATTTCGCAGAGTTCGGGGGCGCAGCGTTCTTTTGAGTAGCATTCCGAAGATATTCTTGAACCCGAGTCGCGGGCAAATCGGGAAGCAGAGGGTTCAGATTCCTTTAGCTGGGCCCTGTTTCTACATCGAGAAAAAGTTGCGCTCGCTCCCGGCAGCCGCCACGAGATACTGAAAGAGGAAGGAAGGGGAACTCGGTGCCTGTCGGTTTTTTTACGCCTCAAGAGAGACTCACCAGCTTTTTTGCAGGGTGCAGGTTCGGCGGGGGGCGGCTCTGCTCACGGCTGGCTTTGGGAAGCAGCGGCGAAAGAAGGCCGGGTTGGCACAGCCACCCCTTGCAAGCTCAGCTAACAAAACTTGTTCTTTTTTTTTGCATGCTTACAAAACACTCTTCCCCCGCTGGCGGCCTTGGGCTAAAAACTGGAGCCTGAGCCTCTGCTATAGGGAGGTGGGAAAGTAGGGAAGTTTAAAAAAGAAAAGAGGCGGGAGCAGGAGAGAAAGAGACTAGGAAGGTGGCACAAGGTCTTTTAATATCTGGAAATGTGTGGGGCAGGTTTAGCCCCTCTGAAGCTGTTTTGAGCTTCAAGAGGCAGCGCTTCAATGCAGAGCCATAGTAAAAAAAAAAAGGGGGGGGAGGAGGAAAGTAATATTCTGGCAGAGACATTACCTTGCCAACAAAGGCCCATATAGTTAAAGCTATGGTTTTCCCAGTAGTGATGTATGGAAGTGAGAGCTGGACCATAAAGAAGGCTGATCGCCGAAGAATTGATGCTTTTGAATTATGGTGCTGGAGGAGACTCCTGAGAGTCCCATGGACTGCAAGAAGATAAAACCTCTCCATTCTGAAGAAAATCAGCCCTGAGTGCTCACTGGAAGGACAGATTGTGAAGCTGAGGCTCCAATACTTTGGCCACCTCACGAAAAGAGAAGACTCCCTGGAAAAGACCCTGATGTTGGGAAAGATTGAGGGCACAAGGAGAAGGGGACAACAGAGGACGAGATGGCTGGACAGTGTTATCGAAGCTACTGACATGAGTTTGACCAAACTGCGGGAGGCAGTGGAAGACAGGAGGGCCTGGCGTTCTCAGGTCCAGGGGATCACAAAGAGTTGGACACGACTAAACAACAACAATATTCTGGCTTTATCGCTGGGCTCCGTGGATTGTGGCTGGAAAATGCATCATCATCATCACTTATTATTTATACTCCGCCCACTCTGAGTGGCTCCCAACAGAATATTAAAAACACGATAAAACATCAAACATTAACAACTTCCCTAAACCAGCGTTCAGCAATGTGAGCCCACAATACACACACTTTTCCAGGCTCTTTTTCAACTCTTAGGTCATTTGAGAATGGGAAAGGAGGAAGATGAATAGAAATCTTGAAATTACCTTGCCAGAACATTTGTGTGTTCCCGCTGGCCTTCACGCAAAAGGTTGGGACTTTGTGATTCAGGTGGTTGTTGTATTTTATCTTCATAAACTGTGCACACGCCATACATTGTGGTAGGTTAGGGCAGAAGAGAAGCGACTAGGCCAAAGTTGTAACTTCTAGGCCAATGGGAGTTTTGAACCTAGGCATTTCCTGTCAGACACAATGTAACTTCGCATAACAAGCCGGTTATTATTTATCCACATACTGCAAAAGGGGGAGCCAAGTTGGAGAGCATTTTGCATGAAGTTGCCGCGTTAATTTGTGACAGATTTGGGCTCAATCCAAAGCTCGTGCTATTCACTAGAAGAAGAAGAGTTTGGATTTGATATCCCGCTTTATCACTACCTGAAGGAGTCTCAAAGAGGCTAACAATCTCCTTTCCCTTCCTCCCCCACAACAAACACTCTATGAGGTGAGTGGGGCTGAGAGACTTCAGAGAAGTGTGACCAGCCCAAGGTCACCCAGCAGCTGCATGTGGAGGAGCGGGGACGCGAACCCGGTTTCCCAGATTACAAGTCCACTGCTCTTAACGCTGGCTCTCTGCAGTACTGCACTGCACTACTGAAGGATCCTAGCTCTTCTTTGACAGGTTAGGGAAGTTTAGGGCATAGCCTCATTTGAATCCTATCCCTCAAGGCCTGGTTCATACTAGTTAATGGTGGGCAAAGGCAGGGGTGGGTTGGGGATCTTCTGTCAGCCAGAGGAATGCTCAGGTAGCCTTCTGCAGGCCACATACCTGCCAGGCATCCTAGATGCAAAAGTAAGCAGTAATGGATGTGACTCATCTTTGTGCTCTAGCTCTATGGAAGTCAAGAGGTTTTTACACACACACACACACACATTTCCCTTCCAGGTAAGCAAGAGGCAATATCACTGGTTCAAGGATAAGTTCCAGCCAGACAAAAAAAAAAGGATTTGCCCCAGGCAAAATAGAGAAGCTTAGAGGGCTGTAGTTGCACCCAGAGCCAAGGTTCCCCTACCCCTGGGCTAGGACATTTAGACCAAGTGGCATGTTAATTTTAAAAATCGCAACCATTAAGGTAAATACCACTGCATTTTATTCCTTCCGTCTGTGAGCCATATGCTGGTGGGCAGCCTATATAATTTCAGCAATGAATGAATGATACAAAAACGAGGATGTTCCGCATTTACTTCGATTCTGTGTTGCTCAAGAGTCTTAGTGAAAATAATAAATGTCCCATTAATGCTCCACTGAACTACACCATAATGGCAATTTGCCTTCCACCATGCCCAGCTGTCTAGAACTTTGATCTCTCTAGTTAAAACTATTGTAATACTACACACTTCTCTTGTATTGTGGATTCTTTCCACAGGTAGATAAGGGAGAGGTCATGGAAGAGTTAATAATTACCTTTAAGCCTGAACTATGACTGAAAAGCTATCTTGCATGCAAAAACGTAACTTCCATGTATTACAAAACTAAAGTTAAAATTACAGGGCTGTTGTGACATAGCTAAAAATGGCAAGAACTGAACATGGTCATTTGACATAGAAAGCCATGAGAGAAGCTTGCAGAGTAAGAATGCCTGGATTTCTTTTGTAGGGGGAAACAATATCTGTTTATGCATGCCTGAGCAATTATTTATTGTGGACCACAGCAAGGAAGTTTTGTGGCAGCATTGTGACATTCTTATTCTAGCAATCCCAGCATCGCCACTATGTTATCTGCAATTCAGGTAACATTTCAAACATCTGATGATGCATCTTCTACTGATCATTTTAAATGTTTCCAATTTTTTGATACACAATTTAGTGGAAGAAACAACACTTCATTTCCAAGAAGTGAAATAAAAATGCAGTAAGTAAAATAGTGTTGTTCCTTTAGGACCTTATTTTTTTAAACACACACCCATAAGTCCACCAACCAGAGCCAGATGCAAAATATGTTTTTGGGAGGGATAGAGATGCAAAATTGTAGCCTGTGGGGTGGGGCCTATTACAGCAATTTATGCAACTAACATACCAGGACAAACTGAAAGTTGAAATGATGGGGCCTTAACTGCCCTGTTTGTTTGTTTGTTTGTTTGTTTGTTTGTTTGTTTAAACAGCCTTTTTGCTGTCATTGCTAAACAACTGGGAGTAAAGATACTCTTGCTGAACTATGGATCATAGCATGCTCCATTTTCTTCCCAGTCGGCCTAAAATAAAACGTTCTCCCCCTCCCTCCTCTATTTACTTCACTTCTGGCTCAGTTGAGCATTCTAGTGTGTATATTTCACTCCCCATCATTCCTTCAAACTCTGATGGGTCAGACCTGCTTCTGCTTAGTGTATCTAAAACGGCATCAAAACAGAAAGGTGATTCAATCTTATTTAATTTAAACCTGCCCTTCTTCTCAAAGGAGCACAGGACTGCAAAGAAACAACAAAACACATCTTAGGAACAAAAATTTATTTAGGGCAAGGGATATCTAACTTGACACCCTCCAGATGTTGTGGGAGCTCAACTCCCATTGGCCCTAGGCAGTATGGTCAGTGGCCAAGGATGATGGGAGCTGTGGCCAAACAATACCTGGAGCTTGGTTTTTGTTGCTCATGAGATGCGGATGCCTTGCAACAAGACATCTAATCTCTTGTCCTTCATCCATGACGTAGGGAGCTGGATTGGCAAACAATTGCTCCATTCTAAACAAAGTTAATGATAAGACTTCCAAAAGCAACTGCCCCGTTGTCAAAGAAATCATACTAAATGCAAATTAGCTTAAGATGGTATCTTATTTACGTTGGAGTAACTTTTCATTGTAAGATGATATCTTATGAAACAAGCTTACCTGGTCAATCTCACAACCAAAATAAGGAAGCCAAGTGCTGCCTTTTTATTGTAGATTATTTTTTTAAAGGGAAAATGCTGCATTGATCAATTACACATCAGTCTATGTGCAAGTTCAAAAATCAGATCAGCTGGTTGTGTTGGATAAATAACCTTACCTGAATACATTATGGTAAACTTCAGGTCCATTTCAGCCAATTTGTTTACAGTCACAATTCAGAGTCCTAGTTATTACCCAATAAAGCCCCCTCAAATGGCTTGGGACCAGTTTACCTCCTTCTGCATGAATCTGCTTGTGTCTGCATTCAGCAACTGAAGTCCTGCCCTGTACCTCCACCACTTTTGGAGATGCACTTAGTGGGGATATGTGAAAAGGGCCTTTTTGTCAGGGACTCCCAAAATGTGGAACTCCTCATCCCTCTTAAAGAGGTTCTGTTGGCCCTCTCTTGAGTTTCAGGAGTGTACCAAATCCATTTCTTTAATTACCGTATTTTTTGCTCTATAAGACTCACTTTTTCCCTCCTAAAAAGGAAGGGGAAATGTGTGTGCATCTTATGGAGCGAATGCAGGCTGCGCAGCTATCCCAGAAGCCAGAACAGGAAGAGGGATTGCTGCTTTCACTGTGCAGTGATCCCTCTTGCTGTTCTGGCTTCTGAGATTCAGAATATTTGTTTTCTTGTTTTCCTCCTCCAAAAACTAGGTGCGTCTTGTGGTCTGGTGCGTCTTATAGAGCGAAAAATACAGTACACCCTGCCTTCAAATCTGTTTTAACCTCCTGCTATCGTGATATTATTTTGTTATATGACCTTCTTCTGCTGTTGCTTTAACAATTTAACTGATGATTTGTTTCATGTTATTTTTATTGTAGCTTTTAATCTGGGAAGCAAAAGACATTTTCTAAAATAAGTAAGATTCCATTATAGCAGAACAGATTCCAACAAATATTGACACAGATATTTAAGGGCTGCCATGTTAACTATTTGAAAGCTGTTCAAATGAATTAATTCCATCTAATAAAAGAAGATCCCTGACTCAGCAACTTATAAAAATATGTTTTACAATGTTTTACTAAAACTGCAGATAGCAAGAATTATCTAAAGAGGCATGTTTCCGCATATGAAAAGAAGCCTTTTCTAAGGCTTTATATAAACACGTGCACATTATCCAAAATACAAGTCCTTTGTGCCTCAGAGCTGTTGCTTTACACATGTTCTAATTTAATTAATTTATCAACCTATTACCTTAACACATATTATTAATCTATTAAAATTACTTAAATCATGTTGAAGCCCTACGAATACCAAATTCATACACTGCCAACATCCTACATGGAATGTATGCATGTGGTCTGTCCCGTGTGAAGACTGTGTGAGCACATTGCGTGTTCCTAAGGAAATCTACAAATCTGTAGATCATCTCCTGTGCTTTTCAATGCAAGAACTTTAGGGGGTTAAGTAGAGTAATCAAGGAACTCTTAAGGACCAAAATATTACAGCCTTCAAAAGATCACAACAAAGGAGGTATAGTTAGCAGTTTCATAATTTAATGAAAAAAGTATTGTAAAAAGGGGACGTCTGAAAAAGACATCCATTTGTGAAAAATCATATATATATATATATATATATATATATATATATATATGGGAAACAAATTAGGTTAAGAGGTAATACTTCAAAGTTAGCCACTGAACACATTGTAAAAACTAGCAAATATATTTTGGAGACAGATACTTGAAAGCTATATAGCCAAAGGCTCCTCCTCCATGTATCTATTAAAATCATGTAAAATTAAACAAAAACAAAATTACTATCGCCTGAACTGATATATTTTAGTCATCACCTTTAAATTAGCAAAACTGAGGAGTCTTGCTGAAGCACCATTTCCTACCCTTTATATTGTTCTCATGCCACTAGTCATGAAACACGATTGTTGCCGTCCCCCCCTTCAGATCAATGAAGTAATTGTTCCCATTTTCAACTCTTATTTACTTCATGACCAGGAAACAATGTTAACAATAAATATGAAAAACTAGAACCAATGTATAGAGAAGTGAACAATTTCAGCACCGTTCTGAATGGCTGACAACATAAAGGCCAACCATTTTTTCAACAAAACACTAACTTTAAAAAAAAAACAACGGAACTATATATTTACATGAAAGAAAATGCCTTAAAAATAGATCTATGGGAAAAAAGACAAATTACACAAACATACCATAGGAATGAGTAAACAAAGCAAACTTTTAAGAATGCCTAAAGCAAAGCATGTGAAACTGTCAAATTTCTTTTATTTCCTTCAGGAATATCCCATTGTGAATCCCTTCTTCACAACTAAAAGTAGATTTACCCCAGTTCCTTTTACTTCACATTATGGAATTTTATTAATTAAAGCAAACTGTAACAATTTCATTAGTCAAATTATTATTGGCTGCTGAAGCCCATTTATTCCTAATTAAAGATCAATGGTACGCTGTAATATAGAGTAATTTCTTTGACAGCATTGTCACATATTACGAAGCGTTTTTGTAAAAAAAAAAAAGTAAATCTAATTAGACAATAAAGTGGCCTAAGCAATTCCAAAGCTTTTTTGGCAATCAAAAATATTTTCATTTGCTGTGTCTGACTATATTTAAACTTGGAAACCAAAACAATGTATTCACCAATTTTGGCTCAGAAATTGGACAAAGTATTTGGCAGCTGAGCGGCGGCGGGGAGTGTGTGTTTGTGTTGGGATGGGAGGAATGGATGTAATATTGTGGGATCGAGGTTTTAAAAAGCCTTCTGAGTTGACAAAGGAGAATCTGGCATCACCGGTGATTGCCTGAATAGGTTTAGAGATTACATACTTCTAGTATTAAACACTATCCACATATCAGCCATTTGTATCGGCTGGCTGGATAAAATATTTTGCAAGTGCAACCCACAACAAACTACTATGTACACGAGGATTAAAAAATAAAATAAAAAAATACTAGAAGTTAAAAGAGTATTTACACAATAAAAGCAAGCTGCAATAGCAAAGGAAAACACAACTTTTATCAAGGGCACACTATGAGGAGAAAGGGGGGAAATCTAGAGATCAGTGTGTTTGGCAGCATTGACTGTGGAGTCTGTAAACCTTACTCAGCAGGCTATGAGAAACCCTCATATCTGGATCCTATGCGTGTTTACTTGGAACCAAGTCCCACAGAGTTAGAATGAACCTTTTATCCGAGCCTTCAGAATCATACCACCTCTTCTGAAATTGGCTGAGAACATGATTTCTGTCTAGTAGTCATATGTCCCAATCCAGACCAAAACAAACAAACAAAAACAATTAAGCAAGCACCATTATTTCAAAATACAGTTTTGCCTTTTAAATTCCTTCCAAAAAAAAAAAAAGGGGGGGGGTTTAAGAGATTGCTTAAGTGTTCTCATGAAGAGATATTATACTGAAGTTGCAGCAAGAATCGCCTGTTCCATCTTCTTGCAGATTGTCACAGAAGAATGGGCTTTTTGGAATACCTGCCCACTGGTACAAAGCCGAACACAATACATTTCCGTAGACTGGGAAAGTGGATATATAAAACTATTTCTGCAAGTGATATTTAAAGTAACCTTTACTTATATAGCACTTATAGGAAAAAAACCCAATTAACAATCTTTTCAAAAAAGGGTAAACCAATTCACCACTTAAAAAAAGCAAGTTCGTCATTTGCTCACAGATCCTACACTGTAACCTGAAGATTTCCTAAGGTTTGCATCAATAATCTTGGACATACGAAGGCTGAGCTATTCCCATTATCCGGGGTTTCTAATCACCTTTGTACTGAACTGTGAGAAATCAAATTTCTTTTACTTCTACTATGACAATCTCTATTAAAGTCTTTGCTTGGGACCTCTCTCTCCAAGCTGCTTTTTCTCAGTCTTATCTGTCCTTTATTCTCATCGCTTTCAGCTTCAGAGTCACTGAGTTCCAAATCGGGACAATACCCATCGTTGTCCTGGTAGGGGGCACTCCCCATCTGATATTCAAGAGTTTGCTTGCCCCACGAACGCTCTCTCATTGACAGCCTTCTTGAGGGCTTTTCACAGCATCTGAGATCTTCCGTGGTCCTCACCAAACTGTTGGTCGCTTCTTTGAAGGACCTGCTAAAGTGTTCTATGGTGGATTTCCTGAAGCTGCTCTGGCTAGCCAAGTGGGCAGAGAGAGCAGACTGCTGCTCGTATGTCGTTTGGCTAGAGCTGTCTCGCTGAGTGACATCCCCAACTCTGCCCATTAAGCCATTAGACTTTGCTAGATTAGAGTGCTGCTGAATTTTCCCGTTCCCAATGGAGGACTGTCCATGCAATGCAGCTTGAAGTGCTAAGGGTTTGCCAGACGACTGTCCGCGATGGAAGTCTGATGTATGTGCAGGTCCAGAATTCTTTGCTGCTTCATTCCTAGACTTCACCATCCCTCCCAGTAAGCCATTGCTCCTGTTCTCATGCTGAAACCTAGAGTAGGCTTTCATATTTGAAACAAAAGTCTCTTTGGATACTGGAATACCCTTTTTGCTGTAAACCACGACACTGTTGTCAGGAGAAAGTGGTTTACCAGATTTCAATTTATTTTTGCAATCACCTAATGTTGATTTTGGCATCTTAAGCTTCAAGGTGATTCTAGGAGGTGGATAAAACAGAGTGTTTTCCAGTGCACTTGTCAGAGAATGGCCTATAGAGAAAAATAAAAGGGTATGTGAGAAGGTATCTATTTAAGAGGCAGATTTCATCATGCAAATGTAAGCAGCACATCTTCACAGAACTTAATAGAATCACAGAGTTGGAAGGGACCCTGTGGATCACCTAGTCCAACCTCTTGCAACTCAGGAATATACACCTATTCTAGAACTATTTAAATGTAGCAACCTATAAGTTTATAATATCATTTGCAATTAAGGAAAGTTCCTTTTTCCATGTTTCCTTGATAATAGATTCAAGAAAGCGTTAAAAAATTATATGCTACTAGATATTTATTGAATGCCTGGTCACATACTAAGGCTCTATCTAGCCTTCCCAGAACAGAGGAGCATGGGATTTTAAGAACATAGTAGAAGGAAAACACTAAGTTTGTAGTATTTGCATATTCTAGTGTATTCTTCTTACTCATGTCTAGAACACAACTTACAAATTTACTGCAATGTAAACAAATGCATTAATAAAAAGTTATACCATATAGATAGCCCATAAGATATATTTCTGGAATAGCTGAAAGGGGATTTTACAATTAACAATCCAAGAAAAGCATGTTTAAAAAGGCTCTGGAAGCTAGCAACACATAGCAAAAATCTAAAGTAGCCATGGTCATATTGGGACAATCACATCTCATCTTATTAAGCCAAGTTACACACAAGTGTTTTGCCTGCACATACAGAGACCCTTTGTGCTACACTGCAATCAGACCAAGAAGTCTGCAATTACCCATACCATGTTTTCTTGCTATGCCCTAATCAGGAAACTATGGTTATCAACTTCCGAATATGCCAGGATATTAAACCATAGTCCAAGCTGGTTTAATACTCCAATTTGTTCTCAGTAGGGTAGTTATAGTTTCCTGGTTTGGATAAAACAGGAAACTAAGGTCAATTACTTCCTGACTTAATCACTGCTTAGACAAATAAGGAAAGAGGGATTGCATGTGTAAATAAAAAGGTTCATGCATATATTTGTTTAAAAAGCTCAGATATGATCATCTGAACCAGGCTCGTTTTGCATTCCTTACCTGCAGCAATTTCCTGATTGATAAGCTGGACTTGCAAATTGAAAACCTGCTCATGTGCTTTGCTGTGAGAAAGTTTTAACTTCTCTCTTCTGCTTACCATGTAGCAAAGATTTCTTACCTACAGCGAAAAAAGAAAAAACAAAAGAACCACTTTAGCTAATGGGGCCTCCTGCTGCCGCCGTAGCACGATTTCTGTTCTCATCCTGAAGCAAAGTTCTTAACCTGAAGCACTATTTCTGGGTTAGCGGAGTCTGTAACCTGAAGCGTATGTAACCCGAGGTACCACTGTACTTAAATAATCTGCATGTTTTATTATTCATATTGCAGTGTTAACGCTTGACCTCTTTCTCCGTTTTGCCTTCGATATACTCAACGTTAACTCTAATCCCTTCTGAACCATCCACCCACAAAACATTCTCGAGTGCTTTTTAAAATTCACAACGAAAAGGTTATCAGGTGGCTATTGACTTCTTGGTCTGAGCTAGTCTCCCTGTTTAGCAGGTAGAAGGTTCCTAAAGCCACAGCTGTATAATTAGGATGATGCCTGCGGAGGATCCTTAATAGGCTCTACTGTAGCCTCCTTACTAGAGTCAATATTATGGACCCATCAGTAACACTGACCCCATCTCAAGCATGCAAATGAGCCAATGGGCAAAGCACCGGCAGAATCAGCCTCCTCCGACTGTAATTGAGTGTTGTAATGAAGGAGAAACCTCATCTTGACACTTGAGGAAAGCAACCTGGTGACTGCTACAGAAGAACAGCCATGCACAGCATCAGCCTCCACACAGCATCAGCTGACATATGGGCCATACAGCAGAGTAGCATGGCACACCACAAGTCGTAGGATGAACCCAGAATCTGGCTGATCCTACTTCTACTTAGCTTCTTGCCATTCCTGTTTCTTCTCTCCACCAGCCTCCATTATGTACTTACTTACTTGATTTCTTACCCACTGTTCCTCATAGGACCCCAGGGAGGGTTACAACAATACAATATACAATTATTAAAAAAATAGATAAAAACAGATGTGGCAATAAAAACAAGTAAAGCCGTTCCAGACAGAACAGAACATTATCGATTTAGCAGAAGAGATGGGTTGCCTGAACTGCCAAGGTCAGGACAAAGAGGAGCATCTTCAGCGTACAACAAAAATACTGTATAATGAAGAGCTGCCACAGGAAAGGAAAAAAGCCCTTTCCTGGGCCACCATTCCCTGCACTTCTGAAGGCGGAAGTACTACCAAAACAGTGCCCTTTGCCAAATTTTAACACCCAAGGTGGTCTTTCAGCTGTTCAGGGTGCAAGTCACTTAGACCTTTAAACACGAATGTGAGCACTGTGATGTGGACCTTGGGGGGTGGGGAATGGCAACCACAGCAGCTGTTTTTTAAACTGAGGTTGTAAGAGCTCTAAAATGGAACATCAGCCAGTAATCTGGCTGCTGCATTTTGGACCAGTTGCAGTTTCCAAATAGCCTTCAAGGGTAGGGGCGCATAGAGCGCATTGAAATAGTCGAATCTGGAGGCTGTCAGATTGTGGCGTACAGTGATGAACTTGCTGGAGACAGAATAAGAAGAAATAAGCACTACAGTGTTGGATTGATCTGCCCCTTCCCGATTCCTGTTGCAGTGAACTACTTTATAAGGGTATTTTTCGTCACTTTCCCCCCCTCTCCTCCTTACCCTCTCCAGATCCTGCCTCAAATGCATGAACATCCTCATTCGAGTATGAATGCTATCTTCTTTTGGCTGAACCAAGCCGTTTTCTTCATCCTCCCTGGGAGGAAATAAAGGTTTATTAAAGTTACTTTTCCGTTTTAGTTTCCAGTAATTATAGATCAAGTCCACAGTGAGTTTAGGGAGGCCGAGTTCTGCTGCGACGTCATCAATCCTCACTAGGGAGTAGAACTCCTCCTCCAGCTCCCGAAGTTTCTGAGCACGCAAACTGGTTTTCTCGCTCTCGGTCTGCTTCTGGTCTGCTGTGCTCTTGGGATTAACGTCTGCGTCGGGCATCAAGCTCTGCTTGGTTTTGCTATGTTTTAGACAGTACGACTTGAACTTGACTTCATCGCCATCGTCCAGGATTGTTTTCATCTCCAGGCTATGCTCAAAGGCACACGTGACATGAAAGGCAGTAATGCAGCTCTTCACAGAGCACTGTTGAGTGAAGGAAACCGCCACCAGTTAAAACAAGCATCAGAGGAAGAAAACCAGCCAATGAAAGCTTAGAAAGTATCACAGGCCTTTTATTATTACACGTATGCACAGAGTTTCACAGGCGGTATTCAGAAGACACAGCTTTACTTTAAAGGTTGTTTATTCACGAGTTAGAAGTCTAAATGGTAACCTTCAGACACAACAAGAAAAACAAGCAAATTCTGTTCCACTAAAGATTTTTAAGAAATCCAGGTTATAAAATGTAAAATATTGATGTTTAAGTACTTTTATCTTAAGAGTTACAAACTATGCATATACACTTTCAGAAGAGGCAACACACACCGTTAATGAAAAACAGCCTATTCAATCATTTCTTTCTTCTGTATAAGCTCCAGCATTCCAACGCCATGGGCAATGCTTGGTTCACGGTAAAGCCTTAGCAGCAATTTGGCATAATGGCTGTGTTTTGAAATCACATTAAGCCATAGGTAATGTTTAACTATGGCTTTACATGACTGAGCAGTATGCTTGCACAAGCTAATCAAGTCCCACTTTGCTCTTTCCTCATTCCTGGCTGCACCATGGCAGGAGCAAAAAAACCACATGCCTTGGCTTCATATGCAATCCAAATCTGGGCTCGTGTTTTGTTTCCCCAAAACAAACCATGAGCAGTAAACAAATAACAAAGTTTGGTTATCACTTGATAAGTAAAGTTGCTTGCGGTTTGTGGCCAGTTGTGAGGGAAAGTGGACTGGAAACTTTGAGCAGTGTGCACTGCTCGTCCACATTAAACCGCATATTAAACCTAACTATGGTTTAACATGATGTGCAAAGCAAGATAACTTGACTTCTGCAAAAACTGTTTAACTAAAGTTCAGCCACCACACTAGCTAAGTAAGTAGCACGGTAAGATAGAGGATCCACAGCTTCATGACAGATTCACAATTTAAGTAATAATGCAAGCGTTTGTATAGAGCTTGCATTATTACGGTGGTACCTTGGGTTAAGAATTTGTTCTGGAGGTCTGTTCTTAACCTGAAACTGTTCTTAACCTGAGGTACCATATTAGCTAATGGGGCCTCCCACTGCCGCCACGCGATTTCTGTTCTCATCCTGAAGCAAAGTTCTTAACCCAAGGTACTATTTCTGGGTTAGCAGAGTCTGTAACCTGAAGCGTCTGTAACCCGAGGTACCACTTAAATTATGTATCTGCCATAAAGCTGTAAATCCTGTATCCTGCTACTTAGCTAGTGTAGTGTCTAAGCTTTAGTTAAACGGTTTTGGCATAAGCAAAGGGCCCTAAGTGCATTATCTCAGGGATCCTGTGCATTCCCTTGCTTTTTAATTTAATGTAATTTTAATTGACTGTTGTTCCCCGTAAGCACCCCTAAAGGTTTTGGTGGGCCCCAAAAGGTTTACAAAAGTCTCTCTCTTTTTTTTAACAAATATCCCCGCCAACTACTCTCATCGGCCCCCTATCTACAATTCTGTGATGCCAAAAGGTTGTGGGTTTCTGTTTTTTTTTACATTCTTCCAATACCCTGAAAATGTTTCCTTAAAATATAAAGGTAAAGAGACCCCCTGACCGTTAGGTCCAGTCGCGAAGGACTCTGGGGTTGCAGTGCTCATCTCGCTTTACTGGCCGAGGGAGCCGGCGTACATGTGGCCAGCATGACTAAGCCGCTTCTGGCAAAACCAGAGCAACACACAGAAACGCCGTTTACGTTCCTGCCGGAGCGATACCTATTTATCTACTTGCATTTTGACGTGCTTTCGAACTGCTAGGTTGGCAGGAGCTGGGACTGAGCAACGGGAGCTCACCCTGTCGCGGGGATTCGAACCGCCGACCTTCTGATCGGCAAGCCCGAGGCTCTGTAGTTTAGACCACAGTGCCACCCACATCCTTAAAATATAAACCCTGCTAAAGGCTATTCTGCTGCGTCTGTCTTCCACCCAGCACAGGAGAAAGTTGTTCCTTAGCACTCTGAACCTGTTGAGTTTGCTAGCATGCGATTTCTGCTCTGCAGCCTGTAAGATCACAATACAGAATTAACACATACCTGGATACAAGCACCAGTTTTCAATTTGCATAAGCTGCAAACTAAAGCCCATCTACTTGGTGGAATATGGGACACTTTGGTAATTGGTTCCATTCTTTCTGGACAAGCAATGCTTACCTAATAATAATAAAATGTATGGATTACTATGACTGACATGACCAGGAAAGAGCTATCAAGCTATTATATTTCAGCATATTGTAAAAAGGCAAATATAACAGCTACAGCAGCTAGGTGACCGGGGGAAGATTGCAGTCCGAATACTTCCATGCTAGTCTACATAAAGATGGGCTAAAACACTTCTTATACATACCTCTGGAATCCAAAGAGCACAGCTCACATGCGCCCACTTGGTGCCTGTCCTTGTAGCTTTCATGGCCCCACCTCTCTTTGGACACAAGAGACACTGAGGGTGTATACCTAGAACACAAGTACGACACAGCCAGCTTCCTTCAGGAACCTTTAGGATGCCATAGCATGCCTGAGGATAAAAACAAACTGCTGCTTTATACGACTCCATAAGTGAAATGAGACATCACTGACTTATAGCAGTACCAACAGAGTATTTTTTTTTTTTTTAAAAAAAATGCTATACGCTAAAACCATTTTGGGAGAATTCAACTATTTGCCAGATGTCTGAAACACGAAACAGGAAAGGAGCTATTTCCTAACAAGTAAAGAGTTACACACATTATTAATAGTGCTGCACAGAGAATTTCTACAAAAAGACACAGAAGCCAAAGGCCTGATCTCAGAAAGGTTGGCCAACGGTAGCTGCGCCTCCCTAACCCCAAAACCTTGCTATTTATTGTTGTGTATCTCTCTCACACACACAAAATCTAGAAAAGTAGCTCTCTGTGGCATCTAGTACTAGCATACACTGACCGAGAAAGGTTTCTGTATAGCCTAAGGAAGACTCCAGAAGGATTAGCCTATCACAGTTATTTCTGGAACATTTCAGATTAATCCAGAAGAGTGCACTCTTGCATAGGAATAAATTCTAGGCACAAATTTAAAAGACCAGCTTTCCCTCATTATCTCACTGTGCACTCACTGCACCATGCTCTACTCTTGTCATTAACAAGAATCATTTTATGAAGATTAAAAATTCACCCTTCACTTCTCCATTTTTTCTCTGTTGTAGGAAATTTAATTAGCTGACATCCCTAAATGTGGTTTCAGAAAAGGAAGAAGTGTGCAGCAGACAAATGCTCCAACACCACAATGGTTCAAAACCTTTCCCATGATATTTAGGGGATTTACATGACCTCTGAATACATTACTTGATCAAAAGCAATCCATGTCTCTTTTAAGCAGTCACATGTTAAATTTTACAGAGCCGTTGGAAAACAAAAATTCTAGACCCACTTTTTCAGAGGCCGCCAGATTTCTTGCACCTTTTCAATGGCTTTTCAGATAGGTTGTGTTGGAGCAAGCTATCTAGAAAGATTCTACAGTGGTACCTTGGTTCTCGAATGTAATCTGTTCCAGAAATCCATTAGACTTCTGAAACGTTAAAAAACCAAAGCGCGGCTTGCGATTGGTGCAGCCACCCTGGAAACAATAGCTGACAGCCACATCAGACATTCGGCTTCCGAAAAAGGTTTGCAAACCAAAGCATTTATTTCCAGGTTTGCAGCATTCGGGTTCCGATTTGTTCGTCAACTAAGCTGTTCGAGAACCAAGGTTCCATTCTAATCCCATTCCCAAAAGAAAGAAACATTTTCAAAACCTCTGCTAGCACTAACCTGATGCACACAGATGTTGCATTTGTCACAAAACACCATATCATTCCCATCTTCACTGTCAGGGGACCGGCACACATCACAGATGACATCTTCATCATATTCAATACCCAGCCCCTCCTCTGTCTCAATGGCATGGTTCATGTTCTCGTGACAGTGACGTTCCAGGACTTCCACCATTTTCTCCATTGTGTTCTCATCAAGCTGCCCACAACCTGCAGAATTAAAGCAAAATAATAATCTGCTTAATACTAGATAAAGAAACAAAAAGCACCCTCATTTCCTAAAGCATTGCTCTGACAATAGGTTGTCTCCCTCCCTCATTTGTGTGAGACTTACTTAAATTTCAATCCAAGTTTTAAAAGACTTAAGATCTACATTGCATTAATCTGATATATAATACACTATCTTAAACAAATGCAGATACACGAAAAGTGAAACCACCAATTGTAGGTGGACTTATTTAAAACACTGTTATCCTGCCTTTTTGGCTTCCTATATTACTATATAAAAATATTAAAATACTTAGATTGAAAGTCCTATTCCCTAGGATTCAAACAACCTACATATATTCAAAGTAGCAGCTAGGATGTCAGTAATAATGCACAAAATTGATTTTTACCTATGACATCATAGCATAGCATTGTTCATGCTAAACCATCATTAACACTAAGGTGTCTGGCAGATGATCACATACAACCAAGGTTTAACGTCACAGAATAGTTAAAAGCACCAGTGAGGGCAGTTGGAATTTTTTGTTGCTCTTCCAACTTCAGCTCCACTAGCTTTTGGGCAGCGACAGCTCCATAGCCATAGCTAAGGAAGTGGTCCAGGTTTGCATACAATGCAAAGCTATGCTTGACGTTAAGCAAGGTTTATAACCCAGCTACAAACCTTGGTTAATCAGAAACTTTTACCATTGCCAATAAACTGGGCTGAGTTCACACATAAGGCTAATCCATTGTTTCATAATGTGCATTATGTTTGAACCAAACCATTGTTTTAAGGAAATTGCCTCTTAACATGACAAATAGCCTGTTCAACTTCATTGAAATCTCATTATATGCCCCATTACCTTTTCCCATTCAGATTAGAAACATGTTGCTTATGAATACTACATTGAAAAGAATCTGCCACATTAAGTTTATATATATATATATTTATTAAAATTTTTAAACATAATTGCAGAAATAAAAAACAATGAAACATATATCATAACATATTTTCTTAGCTTCATTGGACTCCCTCACGTCTCCCGCTCCCACTTGCATCATTGTCAATTCTTACCCGCAATTTATCATCTTGTTTACATTCTTGTATCCCATTCATTTAAAATATAATCTAATAATTCTCCCAAAGGTTTATATTTTTTCCTCAATCTCACTTGTCATCCTAATTCCATCTAGTTTAGTGGTGTTCAATTATTTATGATCTAGCATCCTTCTTAACATTCAACCAAATTACAATGCTTTTTTAAATAAATCTTAAATTTCTTCCAGTCTTCTTCAACTTTCTCTTCTCCCAGGTCTCGGATTCTGCCGGTCATCTCGGCTAGTTCCATATAGTCTATCAGCTGCATCTGCCACTCTTCCAGTGTGGGTAGATCTTGGGTTTTCCAGTGCTTAGCGATAAGTATCCTTGCTGCTGTTGTTGCATACATAAAAAATGTTCGGTCCTTCCTTAACACCTTCTGGTCAACAATACCCAAAAGGAAGGCCTCTGGTTTCTTAGTGAAGGTATACTTAAATACCTTTTTCAGCTCATTATATATCATTTCCCAGAAAGCCTTCACTCTAGGGCAAGTCCACCAGAGGTGAAAGAATGTTCCTTCATTTTCTTTACATTTCCAACATTTATTATCAGACAAATGGTATATTTTGGCAAGTTTAACTGGGGTCATGTACCATCTATATATCATTTTCATTACATTTTCCTTCAAAGCATTACATGCAGTGAAGTTCAACCCAATGGTCCACAACCTTTCCCAGTCCTCAAACATAATGTTGTGCCCAATGTCTTGTGCCCACTTTATCATAGCCGATTTAACCATTTCATCTTGTGTATTCCATTTTAACAGCAAGTTATACATTCTTGAAAGTACCTTAGTCTTAGGCTCTAACAGTTCTGTTTCCAACTTCGATTTCTCCACCTGGAACCCTAACTTTTTGTCATTTTTAAAGACTTCTTTAATCTGAGCGTAGTGTAACCAGTCTCGCACTTTATCCTTCATTTTCTCCAAACTCTGCAATTTCCAATTGTCTCCATCTTTTTCTAGTATTTCCCAATATTTTGGCCATTTGGCCTCCATATTGGGTCTTTTTCGGGCCTTAGCTTCCAGCGGTGAAAGCCACCTTGGAGTTTTATTTTCCAATAAGTCTTTATATTTTGTCCAGACATTAAACACTGCTTTTCTGACAATATGATTCTTAAAGGCCTTATTGATCTTAACCTTGTCATACCATAAGTATGCATGCCAACCAAAAGCATTGTTAAAACCTTCCAGATCCAGAACGTCAGTGTCCTCGAGAAGTAGCCAGTCTTTTAGCCAGCAGAAAGCTGCGGCCTCATAGTACAACTTTAGGTCTGGCAGGGCAAAGCCCCCTCTTTCTTTCGCATCAGTTAATATCTTAAACTTAATTCTGGGCTTTTTGCCCTGCCAGACAAACTTAGAGATGTCTCTCTGCCACTTCCGGAAGCACTCCGTCTTGTCCACAATCTGTAGTGTTTGAAACAAAAACAACATTTTTGGCAATACATTCATCTTAATAGCAGCAATTCGGCCTAACAAAGAAAGTTTCAATTTTGTCCAACTGTCTAAGTCTCTTTTAATTTCAGACCAACATTTTTCATAGTTATCCTTAAAAAGACTCAGATTTTTTGCTGTTATGTTTACCCCTAGGTACTTTACTTTTTTAACCACAGTTAGTTCTGTCTCTCTCTGAAACCGTTCTGACTCTGTATCTGTCAAATTTTTTCCCAGCACCTTAGTTTTCTGTTTGTTTAATTTAAATCCCGCCACCCGACCAAAGTCTTGAATCAATTGTAACACTCTTTTCGTACTAGATTCTTGCTCCTGCAGGGTCAAAACTAGGTCATCTGCAAAAGCTTTAAGTTTGTATTGTTTCGCTCCGACCTGGATTCCTTCCACCAACCGGTCCCCTCTGATCATATTCAAGAGCACCTCCAGAACCGAAATAAATAACAATGGGGAAATAGGGCAGCCTTGTCGTGTTCCTTTTTCAATTTTAAACTCTTCTGTAACCACATTGTTAACTATCAATTTAGCTTTTTGTCCTGAATATATTGCATCAATCCCATTCTCAAAACCCCGTCCCACTCCCATTTCTTTTAAATTTCCCTTCATAAATTTCCAAGAGATATTGTCAAAGGCCTTCTCCGCATCTATAAAAATTAACACTGCTTTTGTATTTATGTCTGTTTGCAAAAGTTCCAAAATGTTAATGATATTCCTTGTGTTAGCAAACAAGTGTCTACCTGGGAGAAAGCCTGCCTGGTCTTTATGAATTACTTCATTTAATACTTTTTTGAGTCTACTTGCCAAAACGTCTGCAAATATTTTGTAATCCACATTTAAAAGGGAGATGGGACAATAGTTCTTAAGTTGTGTCTTTTCGGCTTCCGATTTTGGTATCAATGTGATAAAAGCTTCTTTCCACGATTCCGGCGCCTTCTTCCCCTCCATAATTTCATTGCTGACCTCCATCAGTGGTTGTATCAGATAGTCTTTTAATGTCTTGTAGTGCTTGGAGGTCAGCCCATCTGGCCCTGGGGATTTGCCCAATTGCATGTTCTGAATGGCTTGTTCAATCTCTTGTCGTGTTATTTTGCAATTCAGGATTGATCTATTTTCTTGTGACAATTTTGTTAGTCCATTTTTTCCCAAAAATTGTTTAATCTCAACCTCATCTTGCGGCCCTTGAGTATATAATCTTTTGAAATATCTCTGGAAGCACTTTCTGATCTCCACAGGGTTCTGAATATTTCTTCCTTCAATTTCTAAATTTGTGACTGTATTTAGTTTTTGTCTCCTCTTCAACTGCCAAGCTAGCAGTTTCCCACATTTATTTGCCGATTCAAAAGTTTTTTGTTTCATTAATTTAATCTTCCACTCTATTTCCTGGTTTATCAATTTAGAATATTGTGCTTGATGAAGTTTGATTTCTCTCAGGGTCGGCTGTGACTTCGGATTTGATCTTAACTTCTCCAATTCTTTGATTTTCTCCAATATCTTGTCTTTCCTCTCATTTTGTATCCTTTTCTTTACAGCATTCTGTTGTATCAAGAACCCCCTCATTACAGCCTTACTTGCGTCCCAGATAGTTCTTTTTTCCACCGTAGTGTTCATGTTTATCTCAAAATAGTCCTTCAAGGCTTTTTGGGCCTTCTCAACAATCTCCTGATCTCTAAACAAATTGTCATTCATCTTCCATCTAAAGGAGCCGGTTGGTAGTAGTGTCATGTCCATCTTCGTTGCATTATGGTCGGAGCAGGTCTTTGGGCAGATTTCCACCTTGGGTGCCAGACCTCTAGTTATCCATATTTGGTCGATTCTTGTCCAAGTCAGCTGGGCTTCAGAGAAAAATGTTCCCTCTCTTCCCAAGGGGTTCTTCGTTCTCCAAATGTCAATTAAGTCCATATTGTCTGTAATTTCAAAAAAAATCTTTGGTAGTCTGCCGTCCTTTGTAACATTTTGGCTTTGTGACTTATCCATATTAGTTGATACGACCCCATTCATATCTCCCATCATAATGATGTTGTCATAGTCCAGATAATCCAGCATTGTCTCATGCAACTTCTTGTAAAATTCCGATTTCCCTTCATTTGGTGCATAAATTCCTAATAACAAAATCTTCTCTCCTTGATGTTGTATCTCAATTGCTAAAATTCTTCCATGTTCATCTTTAAATAAGAATTTGGGTGACAGGCTCTCTTTTGCATATATCACCACGCCTCTCTTCTTTACTCTGTCCGAAGATATAAATTCCTGGCCAAGTCTTTTGTTTATTAACACTTTTCTGTGGAGCCTAGTCACATGTGTTTCTTGTAGGCAAATGATATCCAATTGTTCCTTTTTTGATATGTGAAAAATTTTCCTCCTTTTTTCCGGGATGTTACAGCCATTTATATTCCAACTCAAGAGTTGCAGAGACATCCTGAATTAGTCTGATTATTTTCCTGGGGGTGGTGTCTTGTTCACTGGATCTTCAGGTTCCGAGGGTGCAGGTACCGCTGGTGCTCCAGGCCCAGAGGGTAATTCAATTCCCTTTTGAAGGTCCTCTCCGTATGCAGTCAAAAATTTATCTCTGTCTTCCAATGTTCTGATTTTAACCTTCTTCCCTCTAAAAGTGAAAGATACTCCTTGGGGAAATTCCCACCTAAAGATAATTGAGTTGCTCCTCAACAATTTGACCAGTTCAAGATAGTCAGATCTAAGATCCAACAGTTGTTTAGGAATGTCCTTGTAAATTTCAATTCTTCTATCCGAAATGTCCAGTGACTTTCCGTAGTGTAGGCCCAAAATCTTATCCCTTTCCTCCTTTGATCTCAATGTTATCAAACAGTCTCTGGGCTTCTCTTTCTTTACAAGTCTTCCAAGCCTGAAGGCTGATACGATTTTAAAGTCCTTTTCCTCTAAATTCCAAAACTTGGAAAACTCTTTAGTCAGGAACTCAGCTAAGTTGCCTTCTTCCGCTTCTGGTATCGACCTTATCCTAAGGTTACTCTCCCGGTTCCGCAGTTCTATCATGGAAAGGTAGGTCTGGTGTTCACCTACTTGTTTACTGAGTGGTCTTACCTCTTGTTCCAAATTTCCCAGTCTTTGGCTAGTATCCTCAGCCAATTTCCGATTTTCTGCCGTGGCCTCCGTCAGTTCTCCAATTGCTTGTATGTTCTGTGATACTTGTCCAGTTAATCTATTTAAACATTCTGTGTTTTGATCAATTTTAGCTGTTTGCTCATCAGCTTTCTTATCCAGAGATTCTACTCTCTTGTCCAAAGATTCCAGTTTTTCGTAGATTTTCTCTAAAATAGAAGCAGTTGCTCCTGAGGCCATATCTTCCAGTTGTAATTGCTCAGTTTCTCCCTCCCCTGCTTGTGGCCGAGAAGCAGCTTCTTCTTCTGAAGGCAGAGTAGGTACAGATGATCTGCGTGCCCGAGAGGCTGAGATTAAAGTTGTTAAAGTTGTTTGTCTAGTTTTTGGTCCCTTTTTTCTTGCGCCACTCATTCCAGAGTTATCTAAAAGTCAAGGTCAAGCTGAGTTGTTCCCATGAGAAAACAACAGCCCAGATGGTAACAGTCAAACAGGAGGCCGGGAAAGTAAAGTAAAATAATGTCACTGCTGTAAATCCCGAATCCTCTAGGGGGAGCTTAAAATGTCTTTAGGGAAGAGATCAATTCTGGTAAAATTGCTAAAATCAAGTTTAAAGTCCAGGAACCTTCAATAGCAGGTTTTAAGCAGAGTTAGTATTAACAGCCACATTGTTTCAAACAGTGCAAACTGGTATTTCAAATGATGCTTCAAAGTAGCAAGTCCAAACTCCCTCAGATTGTTGCAATTTTTAATTCAAAGTAACCAAATCTGCAGACTGACAGCTCAGTTACTCAGGCAGCTCCAGAACCTGGGTTTCTTACTCAAATTATATTTCCAATAGAAGAAAGGTATCACGATGCAAGTAAAGAGCATAAAATCAAGTGCTTAAAGTCCTTGTTTTACTTACAAGAAAGTTCAGCGGTTGCTCAGATTGATTAGGTTAAAAAATTCTTTCTTTGCCTCCACTCCTCCAGCTCTTTGCTTTGAAGTTCAGTGACAGCGGGAGACGGACTTCCTGTTTTACGTCGCTCCGCTTTCAGCCAAATTCAATAATTTTTAGTCTCAAATTTTGTAAAGTCCTCTTTACTCACGGATTGTTGCTTTTCCAAATCAGAAGTTTCAGGAAAAGAGGTCAGCGCTCACCGGCAGCAGCAGCGCGGCTTCACTCCGTAGCTTGCGAAACGACCCACAGCGCCGCTACCCCCTCCCCGCTCCGGAGCCCCTTACGGGGTTCCTTCAACGTTTCAGGGGTTGCTTCTGGCGCCCGCCGGGTCCCGAGACCACAGGCTTTTGCTGCCTGTGGGTTTCCGACATGGGTCTCCGCTTCGCCGTAGCGGATGACCCGTTTCCCACGGAGCTTCCTCTTCACAGAAGGAAGAGGACCGCCATTGCCGTTCGCGCCGCCTCCGGAAGTCTCGAGATCTAGATACCTAGGTGCACCATGAGGAAAGCTTGAGTGCAGATGACACAAGGGCAGGAGGACAGAAATGAAACACTAAGGATTATGCCACATTAAGTTAATTATTTTCCCCCTAATTTTTAAGTCTCATAAACAAGCTATCAAGATAGTGTCTTCTCTGATTTACTAGAGTGGCATAATCCTGCCTCTCTCATGGAGCCACAAAGTACAAGTCTGCAAAGCTGCCATTTTCTCAGGTCATTACGATCTGAGTATTAGCAAATACAATTAAGATCTGAGTATTAGCAAATACAATTAAGTAGGAATACTGACTTCCATTATTACCTGATTGGTATTTTCCCATACACATTGTTTTTATTACTCCTAGAGTCTTGGCATAAAATGCACATTCTTCCATGAACCAAGATGGATTTCCAAAGAATTAAGGTACAGCTTTGCTATCTTAGGAAACATATTAAAAACATAGAAGTTCCTCAAAATATCTAGATGCAGTTAAATGTCTCTGAACCATGGCTGCAGAAGACTCATTGAATACCAACTAAAGTTATCTTTCTAAACAAACCATTTTTTTAAAAAAGCAGCAGCAAAACAGCCTTAAATCAGCGCAGTTGACTAAAGATTCAGTTTTTAAAATTCATTGTAGCTTTAGTAATTGCACTTTTCATCACTCTCACCCATTTCAGCAAGCTCCTCATTTACTTCCTGAAGCCAGAAGATGTCCATATCATCCAAGTCATAACGACACATCGATTCTGCCAGTTCCAGAATGTTGATATAGCCAGGTTCAGTGGGCTCTTGACTTGAACAACGAATGTATTTTCTAGGCCGTGTATATAGTACTTGCTTTACTTTTTCCGCTACGACTCTAAAATGATATAGTAATTAAAGTGAGCTGTGAGTCATTTGGTGAAAGGGCACTTCTGCAAATTGGGAAGCCAGGTATTTGATGCCCCTAACTGATTATAATAATCTGGGTTACAATGGAATGCATGGGTCAAGCAAAAGTGACAATGTGCATTGGTGCATCAGGTAAGAACATTTTCCAGGCTGAGGGTCACAATGGCCAGTGGAGGGGGCCCATGTCAAAGTAGGCATGGCCAAAATGAAATAGTGGGAAAAGGCAGAACTTACCCCTCCAACCCTTATTTCTTATTTATTTCCCTTAATTTCTTTCGTACTAACTTCCACACCCCCATTCCTTATTAATTCCCACCCCAATCTCTCCCAATACATAGGACATTTTGCCCAAGCTAGTCGAGTTTTTCCATGCTACTTCTCTCTTTTACAAACACACAGCACAACCTCTTTTTGTGTGTCTCTCTCTCACACACACACACAGCATCTGCATGGGTGCATTTAGAGGAAGAGATTTGTATCCCAAACCATACTCCAGACCTGACACTGAGCAGAGGAGAGATTTAAACATCTGCTCAGGACTGGGATCAGGATACAGATGGGGATGCAAAATTTCTGCCACACCGCCCCCCCCACCTGATTGACTTTGCAAACAGGGATGGATGATCTGTCTCCCATTTTTTTGTTCATTAAGAAACAATAATAATGCACACCCCTTTCCCCAATAATTAATTTCTTTGCCTTCTGTGGCTACTAATCAAATTATGCACCGGAATTGTATGAATTCACGCCCCCCCCCATCCACAATAATCCATTAATGCTTCTCCCACCAGCAGCTTTTTCTACAGTTTTCCTTGTGCCTCCCATCCATTTCTTCGTTTACATCTCCACCCACTCTCTCCCTCTAATCCCGGAGTCCATTCTAAACAGCAATCACCAAGTGAGCTCAGACAGACCATTCCAATGCCTTGGGCTGTTCTTCAGCCGATCATTTCATTAATATTTTTTTTGTCAGCTGACAACAGCAATAGCAGAGATAGTTGTACTGATCCGGATGCAGCATGAAAATCAAACAAATTTTTAGGGACTGCTGTCCAGAAAAGCACAATTAAGAAAGGGGTACCCAGACACAAAAAGTGAGTAAACAGATAAATAAATAAATCACTTTCATGGGGTCCTTGGGGGCCATGACATGTGTGTTAGCCACCCTTACTTTTGACCAAGGAATTCATTAGGACAATGCCATGCTGCTCACAGAGTACTGCTACACACTACAAGTAAAAGGTAAAGGACCCCTGGACCGTTAAATCCAATCAAAGGGAACTATGGGGTTGTAGCGCTCATCTTGCTTTCAGGCCAAGGGAGCTGGCGTTTGACCACAGACAGCTTTCCGGGTCATGTGGCCAGCATGACCAAACTGCTTCTGGCGCAACGGAACACCGTTACCGAAGCTAGAGTGCATGGAAATGCCATTTACCTTCCCATTTATCCTCCATATTTATCTACTTGCACTGGTGTGCTTTCGAACTGCTAGGTTGGCAGGAGCTGGGACAGAGCAACAGTTCACCCCATCGCGTGGATTCGAACCACCGACCTTCTGATCAGCATGCCCAAGAGGTTCAGTGGTTTAGACCACAGCGCCACCCGCATCCCTATAAACTACAGGAGCACATGCCAAAAGCCCATTCTGAACTATCAGCAACCTCTTGCTTACACTCAAATATAGGGATCATTAAAACAAAAACAAAAAATAAACCCACAAAAGTAAATTCTTTATTGAACAACCACACAGATAATTTTCCACATTGCCTGATGTTCCCTCTTGAGTTGTGACCATATCATACATCAGAGGAAGTAAAGAAAGCCCAAATTACAATGGGACAAAGGTATTTAGGCATGAGCAACTACCAAGCAAATGTATCTGGTGATCTTTATATACCTAAGAGTAGCTCAGGTTAATACACCCTCAGCCAGTCTACCACCACACCCAACTTTGTGTACTCCACAAAACTGTCTCGTATATTTGGAAAACTGCAGTGTACATCATCCACCACAACCGCTGGAACAATACTGAGTTATGCTGAAATAATGAAGTATACTACCTCTTTGACTATGTGGTCAGAATACATTTGTCTGTTGTGGACCTTAATACTTCTTTAAAAATTGCAGCCTCACCTGATCAAAAATCTACTCTGTGCAACAAAAGTAGTAAACGATTAATTATTGTTTACATGACATGAATGCTGCCCAGTATATTCATATGGCTACCCCAAAATTAAATGTAGTTCAGTCCCAACAACTATTTATTAGAAATTACCTGAGAGAAGGTTGTGGAATCGTGTCTGGGCTGGCTGGGACTTGCACACCCTTTTCCCATTCTTGTTTCCATGTGTCCGCAAAGAGGTAATATTCATCTGGGTTAATATGATGAGAATCTGGGAGTTTCATGGCACTAATGAGATCCTTTCGAAACACCTGCAGGTGAAGGCAAAGACAGCATTAATACTTGGGAAGAAACAGTCCAATAACTTATTTTTCTTCTTCTTCTTTAACAATACAAATTAATAATGTACAGGAGACTAATGATTATCCAAGAGGTCATGTTAAACAGTTGTCAGAACCATACTGATCAAACCAACCCCTTTGCTGCCAAGCATAAAGGAAGGAACAAATAATTCCCCAACTATTTAGAATCATGGGCTGCTGCAGTTGTAATCAAAGCAAGTGGACCACCCTGTTCTGCTTTACCACACAAATCCTAGAAGGTAAAGCGTGAATGGGATCTTCCAGAGTTATGTAGATATGGGATCTCCCCTAATCGTAGATACTGAAACACCTACAGAACTGTGGCAACTTCCAGCTCTGGGGAGGTCCAGAATCCAAGTAACTGCAGGTGACCAGGAAAGAGACAAGGAGAAAGCAGAAGACTTGCTCACAACTTGGGAGTTGGGTGGGAAAGTTCAATCTGTTAAAAGCCTCTAGCATCTACCCTGGATTGCAGGAATGTTGTCCCTTCCAAATCCTGCAACCCTGCAAGTTGCAAGTGAAGATTTAATTTCACTTTAGCAGTATGAACAAAAAAATTCCTTCCAGTAGCACCTTAAAGACCAACTAAGTCAGTTCTTGGTATGAGCTTTCGTGTGCATGCACACTTCTTCAGATACACAGATACACAGATACATCTGTGTATCTGAAGAAGTGTGCATGCACACAAAAGCTCATACCAAGAACTGACTTAGTTGGTCTTTAAGGTGCTACTGGAAGGAATTTTTTTGTTTTGACTATGGCAGACCAACACGGCTACCTATCTGTAACTTTAGCAGTATGGTTGAATAGTTTGTTTGTTTTGATACTCTCACGCTCAAAGATTTCAATGGATAAAACTAACTCCGAATATAAAAAAGAAGAGTGGGCCCAAAAGAGCTTGCATTTAACAGAACAGCTTAAAGGCAAATGAGACACCTACCCATCACTGTCATCTGCATTTCATCTGTTTTCAGAAGTAACTGTAATGGCATTAGGCATTCAGCAAGTAATTTTCCATTTCTGAAGGGTGCTAACCCCTGAACTTTCATGCTGAACTTTTTTTTTTAAGGGTTACATAAGCTTAAGTTGTCTGCCAAGTTCTCCAAGGAAGTAGCTCAACGTTAAAAGTGATCATTTAGGCAAATAAAACACATTTGGAAGTAGTCAACTAAACAGTTGGGCTAGTGCAACCACTTTTAGCTGCACAATGTAATTTTCTGGCCTTCTCTTCTCCTGTTCCCAGATCTACTCTGGAGAGCTGGGGAAACCTGGAGCAAATTTAGGGGGTGCACAGGGAGAGGAGAGGGTGGGGAAGTTACACTGTCCAACTAAGAATCACTGCGCTACCGTAACTGTTTAGCTGAATACTGCCCATTGTGCAACCAAGAGCAGGAGCCTGCCACTGGTCCAATCTTGACATAACACAGCCAATCTACCCGTGTCCCTCACCTCCCATGCTCAACACAGGCATAGGGCTAGCCTAGCTGGACAATGGGGCAGGATTAGCAGCACAGCCCTGTTTCTTAATCTACATGCAGTTCCCCCTGTCATGCATAAGATGCCTGAAGGGGGCTTTTGTTTTGCACTCTAAATCAGTATCATCTTTCCTCTTTTTGTGTGTGTGTGTGGGGGGGGTCACTAGGACCACAGAGCAGAATGAAAAGAGGTTATAGCCCCACTATGCAGGGCAGTTCCAACTCATGCCCTTGTTTGTTATTTCTAAAGTAAAAACAATACACATTTAAAATGTGCAAGCATTTATAGACTAGTTTGGCCCTCTGGGTAAGAAGAGACATGCAGTTCCCAAGAAATAGGGCAATCCAAATTTGTCCCATAGATATGAATTAAAGGAAGAAGATATGTAGGTATTTGGCCTGCTCCGGCCCATCTTTAAGGTAAATCCAGAACAGGGAGAAAGGATATGTGCAATCTGTATTTTTATACATTACTCAGAGGTTGTGCATTTAATTTTTTTTCAGAATTATGTGTTTGGTCAACTTGTATTTTCATAACTCTTGTTTTCAGTTCATAGTAAGAGAAGCCAAAATTGAAACTGTGCCTAAGGTAAATAGGGGAAGAAGTACCTGGGGACAGTCTCATAACATTAGGGACTCAAATACTCCTAAGAAAAGTGGAAGCCTTAATAGCTTGTGCAGAAGTTCGCCATAGCCCTATAGTCATATTCCAGCAATAAGGAAGAAGGAAAGAAAACACAAGAAATTCTCTTCAGCAGCACCTACTACCTCAAGACCTCAATTTCTCTTCAACTGCCCTTAGATTATGACCAATTTTACTACAGACCCTAATCTTTAAGCATAGATGGGCTTTAATCCCATTGAACTCAAATGGAAGAAGTTTGTTCATTCTTCCTTCCTTCACCTATAAAAGGGAAACAACATGAATGAAGAAATTGTTGTGTAACAGAACTATCTCCCTGCTCCCCCTGTGCTACCCTCAAAATCTGTCCCCAAAACCTCAAGAGAAAAATTGAGGTTTGTGTGGGGAGAGGGGAGAAATTCTTCTTGCAATAGTGAAAAAAAATGTAGTTGAATAGCACCCCAAGAATGTGAGAATTACTCTCACCTCAGCAGGTTTCTTTTGTTCATTTGCTGGTGTTTTTGACTTGCTTCTGTACTTGGAACAAAAGGAGAAAGAAGTAGAAGGACCTGTATAAACAGAGGAAAAGATGGAGACAATTTAAATGCTGCTGCAACACCAGGATATTCATAAAAATACAGAGAATTGCATTCCGAAATGGTATCTTAGGCAACATAAACTAGAAATTTTGCTTACAATTATGGGTCTGTTTTTCTTAAACTGTTGCTTCAACTTTTCAAGGATAAGTATCCAAAGGGACAAAACAAGTTGCTCCTGACTACCCAAACTGTATAGAAATTTATTCCATGTATGTGACTACAGCAACAAGAATGTTACTTGCCCAAAAATGGAAAGAAGAAGTCCCAGAGAAAGAATAATGTATACAAAAACTTATGGAATATGCAGAAATGGCAAAACTTACCAGAAAAATAAGAAATCAAGATAACAAACTTTTTATAAAAGAATGGAAATGGTTTATTTAATATTTACAAATAAACTGTAAACAGAGAAGAATATTGGCAGGATTACTGTAATAACCTGTAGTTTTTAATATACATTTAAAGCAGATGAATAAATGAATAAATTAAGTTAATCTGGATATGCAGAAAATATAAAAAACAAATTTAAGGAACCGCAGAAAGTGGGGGAAGGAAGTCGAGTTTTGAAATGCTAAAATGATTGTAAAACTATGGAAATGTATAAAACTGAAAATCATAAATAAAAAAATAAAAATAAAAATAAGTGTTGCCTGTGTTATATGGATGCGGGTGGGCTACTGAGTACTATAAAGAAACACAAAAGCCTCTGAATGACTCATGACAGCAACAAGTTGGCATGATTCACCCCAAGGAGGAGTTATGGAATGTTCTGAATTCTGAGATACCTTCTGAAAATTGATTATAAACAAACCGTAGGATGGTTTCGTCTACTGACAATTAGATGAGCAAATGAATATGGAGGAGAGAACAGTTTTATATCCTAGAAGCAAACAGTGTTGAAATAAAAGCAAGGTAAAAAGGTTAAACAGGAAACAGGGACAGGAAGACAGAATTGGACCATCTTGGCTGCAAGGCCTGCAAGACCTCTGCTTCCTGCCTGGCTAGCCTCTTTCCACCTGGCCTGGGAGGGAAGAGCCCTGACTGACTGACTCCAGCTACAAAAACTGAGGCTGCTGAAGAGGCCAGAGGCCATTCAGTTTGCTGTGTTTTCACATTAACAATACATAACAATTGTATACACAATGCCACCCTTTATATACTTCCTTCTCAAAGGAGAAGTTGTTTCTAAGAGTTGTTTTGAAACCAGAGATTTAAAAGGTACGTATCCCAATATTTCTGAAATACAATGAAATACAATTGGTTGCTGAACTGAAACACTGCTATAATAGCATCTGAGCAGCAGAAGGAGTAGGATACCTGTAGTTGTTGTCAGAACAGATAATTGCTGCAGACACACAGAAGTTTTAATACCCAGGACACCTTGTTTGGAAGCTACTTTGTGAACTAGACCTAAAGCTCACATGTGGAAAGGAATTGTAAGTAGCACTGAAAAAAGGCCTGTTGGGGGGGTCTAAGTGGTAACCTTTTTAAGGCTCTACAGATACAAAATATTTCACTTAGCATTCATCCCAAAGCATGAAAAGCCTGCCACAATCCTCAAAGATTCTCACATAGAGGAGTGCAGCTAGCACATTATCAGTTTATAAAACAGAGGCTTCACAATAAATACTAGCTCTCTCTTCAGGAAGAATTATGCACCTTTTACATTCTAAATAAAGATTGTTGCTAAACAACCACATTATTCTACCCAGCGTTGGGTTTCTTAAGTTTCCCCAAGCCCTCTCTGATAAAACTGAATACCACAATGAGCAAGAGAAAATGAAATCAGACGAGAAATAAAAAAAGAAAAGCCATAAAAAAGTGCAACCGTTTGCCCTCAAACCAGAGAAGGAAACCACAGGAAACAGTGACAGATCAAAGGAAGACTAGATCACACTACTTACTTTCATTGTCTGAACTGTCACTGCTGCTTAGATGCCTGTGGCGTTTCATCCTGACGCATCCTAGAAGAGAGGAGAGAAAAGATATAGTTGGTTAAATCCATCACATGCCGTGAAAACACACACAAAACCATACACAAATTAATGCTGCCTGGAGGAATTGTACAAAAAAAAGGGGGGGGAGCTTTCCAGCATACAGTGTCAGATCACAAGCTACTTATTGTAATAAACAAGCAGTACTGAGTGATCCACTGAACCTCAATGTGCTGGTTAAAGATGTGTATCAAGCAAAGTCAACCTGCGACTAGATTAATAGGATTCAGGGCATTTAAAGGGTGAGGGTATAACTGAGCATTCAATCTTCAGCAGGAAAGTCAAACACTGAAGAAAGTTTAGTGTTTATAACTTCTATATACAAATTATCGTAACTACTGGAGTGCCCTTTAGATGTTATAGTAGCAGCATGCGGCCTGCTTCATGATGGGTTCACCACCCCACATGGCCATAATGGCAAAAGCAATGCACCACATGAGCAGGGGCAATCACAAAGGTCATTACTATGCAACTTAAAAAAAACATTCTACTCTTTGTCCCTGTGCTTATATCTTCCATCCAGGCAGACTTGCTTAGCTGATCAATACATGTCATAGGATACCAGCAGGAAAGGTGTTCACAAATCTAAACCCAGCTTAGTTCTCCTGCCTATGGATACCTGTATCTACCTGCCTGGGTGCAATGAAATCAGTACAAAAGCAGAATCCACCCTCAGTTGTATCTGCTGAACCTAATCTTGCTTGTGAGTGCTGACTAGTTATACCAGAGTGGTTTGAAGAAACAAGGATGTGGCATTAATCTTTGACAACGCTTTCCCCCTCTGCCTATGCCATTGGTTTCAGGCAGTAAAAGGTATTCAATATAGAATTACAACAAGTGGCGGGTGAAGGCTTTCTTCTTCTTTGGGGGATTGTCTGCTTTCAATTACAGTGGTACCTTGGGTTACAAACACCTCGGGTTGTACAGACTCCGCTAACCTGGAAGTAGTACCTCAGGTTAAGAACTTTACCTCAGAATGAGAACAGAAATTGTGTGGAGGCAGCGGGAGGCCCCATTAGCTAAAGTGGTACCTCAGGTTAAGAACGGTTTCAGGTTAAGAAGGGACCTCCGGAACGAATTAAGTTCGTAACCAGAGGTACCACTCTATAGGACAGGTGCCATCCTTTGCTCTTTTTTTTTTTTGGTACTTGTTGGTATGTTTTAAACAGATTTTATATCATTTTAATGCTCCCAATGCATAATTGTATTTTAATGATTGGCTTTTCTGCTTTTAGTGGTTCTTGTTTTTGTTGTAAGCTGCTACGAGTCCCATCAGAGAAAAAGGAAGGGTATAAATAAATACACAAATAATAAGAATAAACATCCACACTACTATAAGACTATCATCTTGATCTAGGATAGCCTCTGCTCTCTTCCTATACACAAAAAATGCCAGGTCTTCTATCCAGATCTCCTTGCTCGCCATCTTCCATCTGATAGTGGCTGGCTGAACTATAACGCCTCTCTTCCCCATCCATTCACACCACTTTTTCTTAATATGGTGGAGGTGGCAGAAATCCTATCATTTCCCCCAACTCTTAAATCTTACCCTTGATTATTTAAATTATGACCTATATTCAGCAGGGCAGACATTCATATGCTGTAGTAAACTACCATACACTGTGAAAAGATTCTAAATATAGACTTGGCAACCAGCAGCCCAAAATAGCAGAGGCAGAACAAACACCACAAAGCAAGCAGCTTACATTTCTTTCTAAATATTGATTATACTTTTTGTGTTATTACATGAGGTTCTCAGAGGTCACTCTCCCCCTGTCCAAAGGACTGAATTGATCCACACCCGCTCCTGTAAATGGTCACTTTCAGACTATTTACAGAGTCCCTCAAAATTATGTTTCATAAAGCATTCCTAACCATACCTAAATGTCAGGGAGAAAAAAAAAATAAAAACAGACTGCACCTCTTAATATGGCATACAACCAACTCACAGTATTGAAATAATAGTTTCAGCAGTATAATAATTCAAAATGTAATTCCTACTGTAAAATGTTATTAATGAGATGAGTTATTTACAGAACCTTTTTCCACATGGCTGCTGCATGATCTTTTAATGTAGTGCATTAATCCCGACCATTTGAAATCCCATTTTGATTTTATTCAAAAGTTCCTTTGCGTTTCCAATGTCAAACCATTATGAGGATGGGGGGGGGGGGCAGAGACAAACACATATACGTTAAAAAGATTCAGCTCCAATTCTGCAACATTAACTAACAAGGCATTGAATAAATTTCCACAAAAACCATTCTCTCTCTCTCTCTCTCTCTCTCACACACACACACGGGTAGCATCTAAGATGGCTCTGAATGATCTCTTTTTAAGTTTTATACTACAGTGGTACCTCAGGTTACATACGCTTTAGGTTACAGACTCCGCTAACCCAGAAATAGTGCTCCAGGTTAAGAACTTTGCTTCAGGATGAGAACAGAAATTGTGCTCCAGCGGCGTGGCAGCAGCAGGAGGCCCCATTAGCTAAAGAGGTGCTTCAGGTTAAGAACAGTTTCAGGTTAAGAACAGACCTCCGGAACGAATTAAGTACTTAACCTGAGGTGCCACTGTATCTGAAAAAGGTAAACCTTTTCATATCTACAGTGGTACCTCAGGTTAAGAACTTAATTTGTAGTCTCGTTTGGGTGGAAAGGCAAGATATAAATTTAATAAATAACTAAGTATTAACAGAAGGTAAAAAAAGGTAAAGGACCCCTGGATAGTTAAGTCCAGTCAAAGGTGACTTGGGGTTGTGGCGCTCATCTTGCTTCAGGCCAAGGAAGCGGTAATTTGTCCACAGACAGCTTTCCGGGTCAAGTGGCCAGCATGACTAAACCGCTTCTGCCACAACAGGACACTGTGATGGAAACCAATGCACACATAAACACTGTTTACCGTCCTGCAGCAGTGGTACCTATTTATCTACTTGCACTGGTGTGCTTTCAAACTGCTAGGTTGGCAGGAGCTGGGACAGAGAAATGGGAGCTCACCCCATTGTGCGGATTCAAACCACCGGCCTTCTGATGGGAAAGCCCAAGAGGCTCAGTGGTTTAGACCACAGCGCCACCCGCGTCCCTTAAAAATATTAACTAAGCGCATCATAAATCATGATCTGGGATTATGTCTCAATCTCTTGTGTTGAAGGGATGTGTTATCTACAGTTAAAATAAGGCTGCTGCATTTGCTCACCCTCTCAGCATAGATGGCTAGAAACCTTCCTCTAGAGGCATAATTAAGGAATAATTAAGATTCAGACCCACTTCAGCTTGATGACTGAAGCACTCCACAGCTGAACACTAATCAGGAATACACACCATTTGGTCTTTGGTGTTAAATGAGAGCACTGGGAGGAACGTGGCAGGACAAGGCAAAACAAAGATTGATACTCTGGAAAAAGCATCCTTGCAGGAAAATTTCTTTATGAAGATTTACATGGATATATCTGTTTCTACAAAGGCAGAAAGATACTAAAGGAAATGGGCAGATTCTGAAGACATCCAAGAACATACATTATGGGACACCCAAGTCTGAAAGATGAGCTGGAGGTATCATAAAGCTGCATCTGAACCACAAACAAAAGCCAGTTTAACTGCCATAACTTCCTCCAGGGAATCTTGAAACTATAGTTTTGTGAGGGTGATAAGAATTCCATTGGAGATTCCCAGCCTCCTTCTAGAACCTAGGATTCTAGTGTTCCAAGGGACAGCTATGGCAAACTAATTCCAACTGCAGAGCAGATATTACCATACCAATTTTCTCTGTCTGTGACTATGAGATTAAAGCAAAGCAAGCAATGCATTCACATAGCAAATCCTTAAAGTTAAATCACATAAATCACATTTTACAGCAGATGTTGCATACTTGTTGAGTTGTCTTATGGTGCAATGATTCACCTATGACTGTTACAGTGAATGCTCAGCCCTGCTGTGAATACAGGACTTCTACTAAAAATGGTCACGGCTTATTTTTATTTATTAAAGACATTTATATACTTCCCCACATATTGCATGGCTGTTTACAATAAAGACTTCCTGCCAGCGCTCTATTTAAATTCATGCCAGCCCTCTAGCAATTTTCCTTCTTTCTAGGAGTACAGGAATACCAAGGAGGCCTCAGAGAGAGTATGGGCTCCTCCAGAATGGAGACGATTATTATTTTTTGCAGCTGTATTTTGCAACATGACCTTGATGCAGTAATAATGTATTTTTATACTGAACCATCCACACATAATTCTGCTTTATTAGTTGTTCTGTGTGTGTGCCCCCCCCCCAGTTTTAGAACATTACTGTCATCCGGAGGGGCACTCTTGCGCTACAGCACAACAAAAGCAGGGGGAAATAAAACCAAGAAGATTTATGGTATGAAAAGTTATGGGATTTCAGCCTCAAGCTACAGGACTTGCACAGATCTGAAAGGAAGCAGCATGTCTGCCTTGAAACTTCTGCAGGCACAAACACTATCAAAAGTGGGATCACATATACCGCCCAGATACCATCATGAGCACATATCTTCATTCATGCACTATAAAATGAACATCTGGGGAAGCCCTGTGACTTTTGGTCCCCAGACCCTTATAGGCTTGTCACCTTACAGCACAGGCTTCCTCAAACTTGGCCCTCCAGATGTTTTGAGACTACAATTCCCATCATCCCCGACCACTGGTCCTGCTAGCTAGGGATCATGGGAGTTGTAGGCCAAAAAACACCTGGAGGGCCAAGTTTGAGGAAGCCTGTTATAGCACAAGACTGAAGCAAGCCTACTTAATCAGTTTTCTGTTTCTCCAATGATACCTGGCTAATAGGCTGATCTCATCCACGCTGCTATTTTGCTCTCTATCGTCTATTGTCCTTCCCTCTTTATCTGCCATTATTTTTTATTCCATCTCCCACCCTATGAGATTTTACTCATCAGAACACTCTGCTTTGGCGACATTGTCTTGGGCCATGTTGAGCCACTTGCTGTGACATTCCTTCTGCCTCCTAAGAACTGCAGTTCTACTCAAGAGTAGACTCATTGATAGTAATGCACCAAAGTTTGCCATGTTAACTGACTTCAATGGATTTGCCATGAGTGGGGCCAGCAGTGAATACAACACTAAGAGAGCTGTCTGCCCTTGGCTACTGCCTGGAGAGGCACCAGCCTGTTAAAGAAACCCAACTAAGCCGTAGGTGTTGCCACTGCAGTTTTTTCTTTTCCCCAGCACACTCCAAATTTGAAAACGGTAGCTGGTATTTGAAACTGCAACTTGAAGGTCTGTTCTTAAATTACACAGAACTGAGATAAGAAGTTATATTGCTGATTTTCCCCATTTCCACTGCAACGTGTGGCATCTCACCTATGAGAATAACTGTATCCCTACAAGGCATGGATCTCACCGTAGGCGTGACCCACAGGTACTCATTCCACATTAAAATAATAAGAGTGAGAGATTCACAATTGCCTTCTATAAAATTTAAAGTGTTTATATACTGTGTGTGTACATACACACACACTCTACTTTGTATACAGGTATGTGCTTTTATCAGCTAAAGTAGTAAGTGAGACGGCACAGGAAAGAAAGGGTATTTCCTCCAAAAAGGGGATTTCTCAGAAGCAAAACCTTGTAAAGTTTCCAATTTTCTGAGTGTTCAGTTCAACAAAATGAACTTCACAGCTGCTGGTTTTAGAAAAGCAAGTTGTATTTCTGATCACTACATTTCTTTTATTTGACAGATGTGTCTATAAAAACAGGCACAGAGTTAGCCGCTATTTTTAATTGTTCTGAGTAGTTCTGACTCTGGGAATTTTTATTTTAATCCTCTAAACATTGGGGGATTGCTTTCAACTATACACTTTCAGGGGCATGACCTAGAGTTCATCATGCCTTTTCTGTCCCTTTAGGGGATCCATTTCCATTTAGTCACCTTTTGATAATTGGGGCAGTACTCCCAAACACGTCATTAAATATGTAATAACCAAGACACGATTCTTCCCTGTTTTCACACTTATCCTTGTATTAATATAGAATGCAGCCAATGTGCAGTGCTTTATAATTTATGTTAAAGTGGTTATTCTAGACAAATTAAAAACATGGTTGCATTTATTTTAAAATGAAAAAAGCCAAAACTGCCCCCAGAACCTGGTGCTACTTGCGTAAGATTGCAATGTTAAATGATGTAAAAGTATTCACCTTAACGCACCTCTGCATAAGCAAGCATTTCTCCATATATTTATAAAAGAAGTTCTTTCTTCATTTAACTCTAGCGCACTTCAGAGGCATCGTAGCTGGAAACTCAATTAAACCTCCTAGCACACTGATTATCAAGTTCCACTCCTTGGCATCTATAAGCTCAGTTAAGGCAGCAGCACAGTGGAAATGTAAAATCCAACAAAAACTGAATTAATCAAAGCCTCCAAAGTGTGTAAGAGATTAAAATAACCAAATTCTCAAGTTTAACAACAGCTTAGCTACTTGTTTGTAACAAAAACAAATCTCAGCTGAGGGCATATTTAGTAGAAATATAGTTTTAAATATGGCTTATATATCCATATTCTACATTAAAAAATACTCAAGTGGTGTAAAAAGAAAAGAATGTGAAACATAGTACAGCCACAAAGTACATGTTAGAAACATGAAGCCAATGAGAATTAAAAGCTGCAGAAATAAAATAGACTAATTTGGGAAGGCCTTGGCAGAAAAATAAAGCTTATAGCCAACATTTTAAAAATAAGAATCTTGGGACATGCTTCACTCTATTCACAACCCTAGTCATGATCTGATATAATAATGTGTTAATCCAAAAAATTATTATAGATAAACAGATTTTTTCTAATATAAAGGAGAACTGCTTAAATAATGCTCCATAATTAGTATATGTATTTACCTATCGACATCAGCTCCTGAGGTAAACTAAATGTCACTGAATCCTTTAAGGCAGTCATTTTCTGTCTTCTGGGAACCCTTCCCATTGTGATTTGTCTGCTGGATAAGAAACTGCCATGAAAACCTTGTAGGTTGCAGAGGATTCTGGGGGATGTTCTTGGGTGTGCATGTGTGGGTTCGTATCCCATCCTCGTCGCTAGTGTTAAGTTGTGGGTGAACATATCAGACGACACAGCTCTTGTTTATTCACAGGCCAGAACAGAACTGAACTGAAGGGTTCAGCCAGCCTGCTTATATAGAGCTCCATTACAACGCAACTGTAACACTTTCTGTAACTATCCAATCACTGAACGTCACTTTCAATCCCTTATTTGCATATGTGGACCTGAGTGAAAACCATCTACAGTATCCCCCTGCTGGCCCAGGGTGAGAACTTCAGTCGGTAACACCTACCATCCCAAGTTAATTGACTGCACAGTGCAGAAACAGCCAATAAATCTTTTGGTGAGACATTGCTGAGGTAAACTGGTACCAGTAGTCAACTTAGCTCTATTAGAATTTTATCTGCTAATTGCAGAATCCCTTGTTTCCTAGGAATCTTAGAACTAAAGCTTGAAAACTACTCCTTAAACATGTGGAGAATAAAGAGTATACAATACATACACCTCCTAGATCCAAAGTACTCCTATGGGTTTAGAAAATATCTACAGCGGTACCTCTGTTTTTGAACATAATCCGTTCCAGAAGACCGTTCGAGTTACGAAAAGTCTGAAAACCCAAAACTCAAAATCCAAAACAGAAGCCACATTTCCTGTTCACCTTCCGATGTGTGTTCAAAAACCAAAGCATTTATTTCCGGGTTTATGGAATTCGAAAACCACAACGATAATATAATATCCACACAGTCTGACCAAATGAATCCACTTCAGATTATCTATTTCTACACTCAAAATCAGTTAACATGTATGAGATGCTTCGTTTCAACCAAAAATGAAGAAAAATTGGGATACAAATATTGAAATGAAATTGAATGAAAATGCTGCAGTAGATTTACCATCTATGGATTTAGTACAGTATTTGGCAAAACTTACTAACAGGGAGTCATTCATGGTTGTAAAATACTTTTCTAACTTTCTTTCTGCTTGTTTCCTCAATGCACATATTGATTGTGAGGACTGAAGTACAGTCTCAAATTAAATTAGTGACTGTGTGAAACGTGCATTTTAAAAATCAGCGTAATAATGCTAAATTTAAAATCTAATAGCTAAAATTGTTTTTCATTAATTTCTGTACCTTGTGAAAGATATCAACTATAATGTGAGGGCCATTTAGACACAAGGGAAATTGAACATGAAAAATTTGTAAGAAAATGTAGAACCAAGATTGGCACACTATAATATTACATTTGCACAACAAATTTAAAGAACTATTTTGCCATTTTTAGGACTGCAGAAATAGCTGGGTTTTTTATTTAAATATTTTTAAAGACATGAAATGTAAGCAATTGGTAGGTTTTGTGTATTACATCCCCCACTCCCAAGTACTTAGGCCTGCAGTTTGACTGAAGGCACTAACCTCTGGAATGAGCTGAAGGGAGAAAGAACAAGGACTCTCATCCTGAAGCTCTCCACTGTGGGCCAGAAACCACCATGCAAAGTAATTAACCAGTTAAGAACAATGGATGCTTATCAAGGTGGTAGGCAATCTGGTAGGAAATTCTAAAACATCATTTATCCAATATGAAATGTTCATCTGATTTTGTGGGAAAATAGCCCCCCCCCCTTAAAATTCACTGGACTTCTAGAACTGCCACTCAGAATTTCAGATCATTCTTCAATTTGTAAAAAGAATTATTTCTTCAATTTGTGCACACGCCAACAAGAGTTACAGATGCCAATCCGTAACTTCCAAGTATTTAAGCCTACAGTTTGATTGAACAAGACTCTCAAATGTTTTTTACACACCCACACCCTGCTTGCTATGTTTCAGAACTGCAATGACAGGCACAAGTAAACCAACCTGTAGGGTACTATCAAGAGTATCCATTTTATTCTGTTTCCAGAATGCACTAATTTGCTGCTAAAGAATTCAAGTTAATAGCTCATCCCTCTAAATATTATTTATCGAAATTGTTTCTTCTTTGTTGCTTATATACTTGACAATGTTTACATTTCCCTTTACAATCATTCTGTCTTTTCATTACCCACTTCCATTCAGTCACTTGCTAGAAAGGAACGCTTCTGTGTTAACTTCCTTCCGGACTATAGCAAGTAGCACTGTTCTTTACTTCCATACCACATTTGAGACACTCCCTCAGTGAACAGCTGCCCTGTGTCTGCCTGTGGGAAAAGCGGCAAAGAACGACCAACAGCAGCAAAATGATCATCTCTAATTCTTGTCAGTTTCGCTTTCTACGAAAGTCATTTTCAATCTGATCCATTTGGTAGCCTTTCTGCCAACAAACAAAAAACACTGCAGTGGAAAACTCCAGCACAAATGATGGCAGGGTGTGTGGAAAAAACTGTACCAGTTTAGAGCCATTTCAAATAATGATGCACATTAGTTAGACAGATAAAAGGCAGGGCTTGGGAAAATGAATTTAGAAAATAGGAATAAAGGGATTCTGCAATACATATTGTCTTCAAACCCCCCAAATATAATACACATCTTACCTTTCCAAAAAGAGGAAATCTGAAATACAGCATTTGTGAACAGAGAAGGCTTTCCTTTTTTAGAAGTTCGTTTCCTAAATCTTCAAAGGTTAAGGACTACAAAAAGCAGTTTATGGATTCTGTGGAGGAGACACATTCTGGCTGTGTTTGGATACAGCAGTAAACCCCATTTTAACGCTATGTGAATGAGTCTCACACATGGCTGTGAAGAGATAAGAAGCATCTGCTTCCATTTTCAGTTAACAATATGTATGCATTTTCACCAATATCTTAAAGAAATAAACTGCAATATATAAAGTTAGAACCATCAGCTCTTGATACAAGCCTGATCGGTTGAGTAATCTTTCAACTATCACAGGATTTTGATTGATTTCAAACTTGGGACAACACATAATATTAATAACACTAAATCACTATGAAGCTTTCCCCAATTTGAATGAAAAATTGTATAAGCAGGAAAAAAATTAGGGCCCAGATTAAGAGAAATAACTAAGGATGGATGAACTTAGTGCACTAGAAATTGTAACTGTCTCGCTGTTTATAGAAACTATTGGTGTAATCTTGGCCAAATATACTTTTCCAAAGAGATCCTATACTATTTTTGCACAAGTGTATTGGAAAGTGCAATCGCAGAACATGTTGTGCACATTCTGCCATCATCATGCGTCCTGCAACATCATGCATCGTTATGCTCCCTTCTTGGCTAGTTTCGTTTGTTCCTGGTTTTTTCCCCCTTCTTCCTTTTTTCACAGTTGGGATGGCTCTTAAAAGAGTAGCTGCGGCTGCTGGCAGGAGGAAGTGGTAGAGCAGCAAGTGTTGTGGTGGAGGAATCCTTCTTACACAGCTATCTATAAATAAGTCCCATTGCACTCAATCGAGTTTGCTTCTGAGCATGTAATCCTGCATAGGATTACACTGAAACAAGAAGTATGTAAGAGAGACATGTGACTTTTTTACCAGAAAAAAATATATCTCATGACCCTTTTTTGAAATATTATTCCAAATAGTTACTAAAAGATTAAAATAATTTGGCACACATATAATGCGTATTGAAAATGGGATCCTCTCACTTCCTTTAACAAGTAAAAGGTTACTGCAATCAATCTGAGCATTAGCAGAGATAGCAACCATTTATGCCTAGCGATTCTGAATTCACACGCACACCAACTACAAATTAACTTGCAATCAGCCTTGGTGTGAATTGCAAGAATTATACAGTCTGCACATTTTCTGACCTACCTGATCTGACCACCAAACCTACCAATTATGAGTTATAGTGGTATACTAGAAATCACTGATGCAAACTGTCAACTGCTAGGGAAACAAAAATAAAAGAATTCAATGGTTAATTACTGTGGTTGCTAATATCCCTAGACCTGAAAAATTTATTGAACTATTACTCATCAGTTACTTTGATTCTGGTATTATAGTATGTTCAGGCATCTTTCTTCCTGTAGAATAAAGATGTACAAGCACTATGCCTTCATGTCAATTCTAGTTGTATACACATGAAACATTTCTTCCCTTCCTTTTGCTAGATAAAAATATAACCTGAAAAGTACTCATGTGGGTTCTTTTTACATGCTCAATATGTCCCAGTGCCATCCCACGACATCTTAAACACTAAAATTAAATCACTGAAACATAAAGCTCACTTTCCCCCTAAGAGAAGGGTCAAATATTTAGAGGAAGGAAGAATGAACTACAATAAGAGGCAGTGGATTGATTAGCAATCATACATAAATACTGGGGGCACATTTGACTCCTTTCAATAAAAAAATGAAGATCCATCAGGTACATTCTGTTTCTCAGCTCTCCTCCAAGATGCTGTTATCGTGTGATTGTTTCATTTTCAGATTTCATTAGAAAGTAGGGCAATGTTTTAGAATTGCTACATTTGAAACTAACTAAGCCAGTCTGTTTACCATATGAAATTTAACAAAATCAAAACAGTTCACCATTGTTCTAGAACAGGGTTTCCCGAACTTGGGTCTCCAACTGTTTTTGGACTACAACTACCATCATCCCTAGCTAGCAGGACCAGAGTCAGGGATGATGGTAAAGAGGCAAACTCCTGTCTCCAAAGTTGCATTTTGTTTTCCAAAATCTTTCCGAAGTGCTTGAAAACTGCAAACACCAACCTGAAGCCAAACCCGCTTCCCTGGGCAAGGCCAAACAATCCGCTGGTCAGCTCTCTAGTTGTTTTTCATCCACAGCTAACTATCCAACCTTCAGCCTGGATTTAAAATAACACTTAAAATATTTGTTGCTGTAAAACACTTATGTCCCTTGAAAAGACTATTGATTTTGAAAATATAGAAGACAGGAAATACATAGAAATACAGTCATACCTCACGTTACGTTTGCTTCAGGTTGCGTCCAGCGGCGACCCGGAAGGGTTACTTCCGGGTTTCCCTGCTTGCGCATGTGCGCAAAATGACATCACGCACATGCGCAGAAGTGGTGAATCGCGACCCACGCGTGCGCTGACGTGGGTTGCGTTCCTTTCAAGTTGCGAACTGGGCTCTGAAATGGATCCCGTTCGCAACCAGAGGTACCACTGTAAAGAAAAATATAGAAGACCTTTCACTGAGTCACACCATTGGTTAATCTAGCTCAGTACTGTCCCTATACCAGTCTTTCTCAACCTTGGGTCCCCAGATGTTGTTGGACTACAACTCCCATCATCCCTGAACACTGGGCCCTGCTAGCTAGGGAAAATGGGAGCTGTAATCCAACATCATATGGGGACATAAGAATGAGACAGGCTTGTCTAGACTGACTGGCAGTGGCTCTCCAAGGTTTCAGACAAGCAACCTTTTTGCAGCCCTACTAGGAGATGCCAGAAATTGAACCTAGGACCTTTTGCGCTCAAAGCAGATGTCTCTACCACTTCCCAACCTTGGGCCTCCAGCTGTTTTTGGACTACAGTTCCCATCATCCCTTGCCACTGGTCTTGCTAGTCAGGGATGATGGGAGTTGTAGTTCAAAAACAGCTGGAGGCCCAAGGTTGGGAAACACTGCACTAAGCTATGGCCCTTCTCCTCATGTATTATTTGTAAAAAAAAAATTAGGCCCAATTGGAGACATTCTTCCTATTCCACTTCTTTAATTCAGTAAGTTTCACAAATGTGAAGAAGAGAACACGTGGAGAAAATCCAATTTTCTTTCCAAGAAAGAAAATTTATCACAGGCTATTACTGTGATTAAAGCTATTACTATTCTGCATTATCAAATTCCAGTTCAGTTGTAGCCAGTGATGTTGGACAGAAAAGGCCTCAACCCTTCAGCTGGCTGAAACAAGGTGTTCTGATTTTTAATTTAATTTTAATACAGTTGTACCTTGGTTTTCGAACAGCTTAGTTCCCAAATGTTTTGGCTCCTTAACACCACAAACCCGGAAGTGACTGTTCCGGTTTGCGAACTGTTTTTGGAAGCCGAATGTCCGCTGGGGCTTCCAATTGGCTGTAGGAGCTTCATGCAGCCAATCAGAAGCCGTGCTTGGGTTTTCGAACATTTTGGAAGTAGAAGGAATTACCGGAACAGATTCCATTCGACTTCAAAGGTACGACTGTACATTGATTTCCCAAAGTGTTTTTATGTCTCTGCATGCCACACTTGCATCCCTGAAGACACTTGTTCAGAATTAAGAACCACTGATGTCAATGGGACAAAGTTATGAGCACAATATGGAAGGCTACAGCAAAAGTGAAATTTTAAGCTGCTCTACTATCTCATCCCCACTCCCAGCTGGAATTTCTCCTGTTTAAATCATCCTCTTTCAACACCACCTGCCGTACCTCAGAATGTGGTGGCATCACAAAAAGAGCCTTCCGATGACAACCTCAGCAATCAAGTAGACTGGTACAGAAAGACCGTCCAAAAATATGTCAGGTTCCATCCAAGCTGCATAGAATTTTAATAAAAGCAAGCACCCATATTCTGAATTGAGCTTGGAAAGAGACCTGAAGCCAGTGGAGTTATTTCAACACAAGTGAGTTGTAATCATAATACCTGGTCCCAGTTAGCAGCTTGGTGACAGGATTCTGAAGTACAGTTTCCAAACCATTTTGAAAGGCTGCTTCACATAGCAGACGTGGAAGTAGTCCAGACAGGAGGTTACCAGAACGTGAGTAGCATTATGATCAATGTTACCGTAGGTCAAGCAGCTAATTAATGCAAACACTGCTCCACTAGATGAGCTGTAGGTACTATCTAATTATTACCAGCAGGAATATAAGGACCAAGAATAATATAAAAACCAACTGAACCCAGAAAGTCACTTGCTAGCTTCTATATGCTCCATGAAAAGCTTTACTCAATCAACTATGCCTTTAGTTAATTATAGCGCATTCCTATACATATCTACTGAGAAGTTTCAGAGTTTGATGAGACTTATTCTCAGCAAAGTGTATACAGAATTACAACCACGTTAGTGGGGCAAATTTAAATGGTGAAGGCACACTTGCAAATGTTGGTTCTGGTATGATACTGTATTAGGGGATGAAAATAAGCAGACTAAATATGATTTGATCAACGAATGTTAGGTTTTGCATTTTAAAATTTCTATCAAACTAAAAAAAACACACAAAAACCGATTGGATGACAACCCACCCCAAGTTGTGCTTTATCCAAAGTTAAGCTCGCACAAATACTAGCCTCTTCAACACCTGTTGGAATAGTTTCCTGGACAAGTTAATATGAACTTCACTACAGGATTTGCATCTAGTATTAGAAGGCAATCAAGCATACAACACTTCCATGGCTTAGCTAGAAGAACCTGAGACCTAAGTTTACAAATACTACACCCACCAGTTAAGTTGCAATTCTACGCAAGCATATATTATGTTCAGTGGGACTTCCGCCTCAATAAACATACACAGGATTGCAATGCCATTTTTGGCACCACACCAGTATACAAAGCCCATGCACGTGAAGCCTATGACATGTTTTCTCCAAAACATTTAGATCTACTCAGTGCTTTTTTTTCTGGCGTACGCAGAACCGGCACCTCTTTTTGTTGTTAAAAAGTGTGGCACTTACTTTAACAACTTCATGGTGAGTACCGGCACGTTTTTTTCTAGGAAAAAAAGCACTGGACTGAGCAGCACACCCCAGATCACTAGGTGTGAGGTCACTAACTGTTTGCCACAGGCTCATGCGGTTTGGAGATAGCAAGAGATCAGGCCATAAAGAGAAACTTTTCAGAACAAAGGATGTTCCACTTTACAGAGAGGAGAAATACTGCCTGGAAAACGCCCACATCCACGGAATCCTTCTGATCACCTACCACGTGAAGACAAAAAACCCCAACTCAGTCAGGGTTTTCTTTTTTTTTTGCAGGGGGGAGAGAAAGGATAACTTATGGGCCCGGCCCACTCGCAACCACATGGCTGGACACCACACATACACAAACCACGCGCGCACAACCACGTGTCGTGACGGGTAAACATCTACCTGAGGCGGCGCTAGGGCTGCCGCTCCTCTTCCTCGCTCACCTCTTGCACGCCCAGCCCCCTTCCCGCCCCGCCAACGTGACTCGAGCCCCGAGGCCTTGGCGCCAAACGCCGCCTGCACCCGAGGAGGAGGAGGAGGAGGAGGGGGCGCGCGCAAGGCGGAGGCGGGGATGGGCAATACTGGGGAAGAAGCGCCACCCAACAACGCACGGCCTAGGGCCGCCACCTCTCCCCTTTCTCCCCCAGGCCACCTAGGCCGCGCCGGCGAGCGCCCCGAAGCCTCCCCGGGAGAGGAGACCACCTGTTTTTTTAAAAAAATAAAATAAACGCCGCTCTCCCTCGTCCGACCCCACAAGGCAACCTTGCGCCACGGGCGGCACTGCGCCCCACCACTCACCTTGTGGCTCTGGAGCGGGCGGCGCCAGCAGCGTTTGCGCGCCCCGAGACTCCCCAGCCCAGGGGCCAAGGCTGCCGCTGCTACTTCACGCCGTCCATCTCCTCCTCCGCCTCTTCTTCTTCCCCACCGCCCTCCTCCCCGGTTCCTCTTCGGCCGCGGCGCCGTTCCCCTTCCCGCTCCCGCCTGCCTCGGCCTGGGCGCTCCGTGGCTACGGGCCGCCGGCCCCGCGCTCCAACATGTCGCCTGGCCAAGCCTGTCGCCGCGAGCGCCCCCCGCCGTCCCCCCTGTCGCTCGTAGGGGCGAGCAGGCCCTGTGCCCTTGCAGTCTCCCTCTTGGCAGGCCAGGCGGCGGCACAAGAGCCCTATTGTATTATTGACACTGCCGCTTCTGCTTGCTGCTGGAGCTGCCGCCGCCGCCGCCACCGCCGCCTCGCAAGCTCCTCCTCTTCCCCTTCCCTTCCCATCCTTCTCCCACCCTGTGCCAGCTCTCCTTACCCGAGCTCGGCTGCTTGCTGCTTCGCCACCTGCAACCCCCACCGACTTACTAGATTTCTTCCTCTTGGTGATCCTTCGTCGTCCTGAGCAGCCCGAGCCCCCCCTTGTCAATTCGCAAAAACCTCAAGAGGGACTTGGTGCCAAGGACTGCAGCAGCGCGCTCTCTGCCATCGCGCGTCCCCCGTCCCTCCCCTCTTAAAAGAGTATTTACTTTTTACGATGAAAGCAAGGATGCCCGCTGCTCTCGAGGCTCAGCCACCCAGGGGTGATTTTCCTATGGCGAGTCTAGTTTATATGGCCCTCCGCCAGAGAAGTTGGAAGATGAAATGCTTGCTCCAAGCAGACGAGGAGGAGGAAGGCAACCTCACCCTTTAAGGCAGGGAATACTCATGCGTGGCTACTTGGGGAAGAAACTGGGACTTTGAAGAATTCCCTCTTTTGGCCCGCAATAGCAGTGTTTTAAATAGTATAGAATCCTAAAATGCACATGGAAGAGTCGAAACAAGAACAGCTTCATAGTTCTTTTATTGTGTAGTCTGCAGATTGTGAAACTTCTGAGGAAGCTAGAATGGTATCAGGTGGTTTTTAATGTTTGACGTTTTGCTATGGTTTTAATGCACTATACACCGCTCAGAATGGCTGGGGAGAGCCAGCCAGATGGGCGGGGTATAAATTATTAGTAGTAATAATAATAATGCAAGTCAGAACAGTCTGATGGCATAAGTAGCCCAGCAGGAACTAGAGCACCTTTCAGAACCACAGCTTCACAGCCTCCCATTCTCTGCTAGTAAGCATTAAGGAAATGGATGCTTTTGAACTGCTGAATCATGTTCAGTCACTTGTGTAAATGGAGACTCCCCCATGCGTGAAAGAACGGGGTCAAAGGTAACATGAAGTGAGGAAGTGGCCTGAGAACTACTAAAACTTGCAGCTAATTTTTGATAAAACAGCACATATAACTGAAATTCAAACACATGGAGATGAAACTGACCTGGGATGGTCAAATTGAGAGGCATTACTCAAAACAAAATGATAGCCTGATGCAGCATGCCAGCTCTGAAATACCACAGTAGTACAAATAAAAAACAAGGGAGAAAAGATCAACTTTGCCTCTATCAAGTATAAAAGTGTGATCATAATAGCTGTAAGAAATAGGGTGCTGAGAAAAATGAAATTAGCAGATCAAGGTACATACACACTGCTGCAGGTACACAGGTATCCACACTGCCAGCTTTTAATAAAATTAATTTTATTAATAAAATTAATAAAAAATTGGTATAGTAGGTGAGAGCTAGGTTCCAATCCCCACATGGACAAAATGTTTCACAGTGGCCAGCTGGATGCCTAGGGAAAGACCACAATTGAGAACCTTTGTGCTACAGTGCCTTCCCTACATGATTCCCAGAAACTGGCATTCAAAGGCGTCCAAAAATGGAGTGATGACATGAATTGGTCTAAACCTCCTTCAAGCCATCCTTTGACTATGCAGCTTGCAGTCTATAGGGATCAGCTCCAGTTGGCAGCTCCTGAGTGAAGCTGTTCCCAGTGGTGTTTACATTTGGCAACAAACTCTGAAGCTTTAAAAGGAATAATTGGCTCCCAGGTGTTCCTTTGAACTATGCCTTTACCCATCCAACACCTCAGATGTGAGGCAGTGAGCACAGCTGAGGGAAAACAGTCTCACAAGCCAAATTAAGAATCCTGGTAGGCCAAATCTGACCTATGGGCTGCAGATTCCCCATGTCTACTTCACCTTTTTTGAGGTAAAGCCTGCTACCTAACCTGGACAATTCCCTTAAAAGAATGTAATGCAGCTCTGATCACTGATGAACCACAATTCTCCACTGATGAAATCATACTGTAAGCTGTTAGGCACTTATGCAGTAGATCCCTAACTTCCACCTTACAGCAAATGATCTTGGAAAGTTTGTTGGCCATCTTTACCCCTGACTAACTACAAAGCTAGCTAGCCAACCACAAAGCTTTGTGGTTGACACATACTGCTGTTGGGCTGAAGTTTTGAAGAGTTTCACACAAAGTAAAAAGTGTAATTGAGGCCTGGCTTTGTGTAAAAGGGCTCTAATACAGACATTTCCCCTGTATGAAGACCATGTTGATACAGTAAATACTGTATATTATCACTATAATGCATACAAATCTCACAAGTGGCTGCTTGGTGTGAATGTTTGCAGGCTACTTAATTACACATTTCTTTGAGCATAACCCTAACAGAGTTGTGCACTGGGTTATATAGCCACACCATCTATGGGTGGGCAGCAATTTATTCACCAGCTATACTTAAGGGACCAAAACAGATGGATCACTTTTATTTATAGGGATTAATATGAAGCCTGTATACTGAAAAGGAGCTCTGACCAGAACACACAGTAGTAAGTAGTTATAATTCAGTGGTGTTCTAGAATATGGTTTTTACTCATCCAACCAGTTTTGCCACAATGAGAATTTATATTGTCTTGAACATTTTTATCATGCAGTTAAGTTCCACACAATAATTTTCAGTTTTTATCCGAGAGAAAGTATGAGTAAGATCAGATATTTCACTTTAATATACACCTTCCATATTATGTAGTATGTATCAAGTTTGATAGATCTTAGTGCTGGAAGCGTCTGAGATGATGTGTACTTGGAGTCCATTATCAACATGGGATCTCCAAGGAAATGTGCTCGAGAAACAACTGGGATGAAACATTGCTTAAACTCATTAAAGACCAAGTTTTTAATAGAAGGATGCAAAAGGCAATCCTAAGTAGAAAATTTAGGATTAATAAGAGCACCAGTAAGGAAGAAGGAATTTTAGATGTACAAACCTGTTGTGCTATTCTCTGATCAATGGTAAAAGGTAAAGGTAAAGGGACCCCTGACCATTAGGTCCAGTCATGACCGACTCTGGGGTTGCGGCGCTCATCTCGCTTTATTGACCGAGGGAGCCGGCGTACAGCTTCCGGGTCATGTGGCCAGCATGACTAAGCCACTTCTGACGAACCAGAGCAGCGCATGGAAACGCCGTTTACCTTCCTGCCAGAGCAGTACCTATTTATCTACTTGCACTCTGACGTGCTTTCAAACTGCTAGGTTGGCAGGAGCTGGGACTGAGCAACGGGAGCTCACCCCGTCACGGGGATTCGAACCACCGAACTTCTGATCAGCAAGTCCTAGGCTCTGTGGTTTAACCCACAGCGCCACCTGCGCCCCTCTGTTCAATGGTGGCAGATACTAAAAGACCATGAATCCAACCTCACTACGAAGCTAATGAGACACTGACAAAGTCATAAAGGCCTATGAAGCCTATTTAGTATCAAAACAAAATAAGTTTACAATGCTCTGATGGAACTAGCAGAGTCACCTCAAGCAAACATAGGTCTTTACCATGAAGCACAGTGCCTAGCAGGCCAACTGATGGACTTGATATCACAGTATGTTATGTTCCACGTATATACTGCAACTAAAACTACAGAATGCCTTACAATGGACAACACAATTGCTCCTTCCCTCACGAAGAAATGTGTGGAGTTCATCTCATTATATAGGGAAAGCAGTGATGCTGGAGTCATTATCACAGCAAAAGAGGTCCTTGATGTCAATTCCACTTTTGAGGAGCACCCACATAAGTACTGCAAGATGTGGCAGCTTGAATATGAAGGTCAGATTCATGATTAGGAGTGCAATGGTCTAGCAGAAATTTTCAAGCAGGAGTTCTTCTACACTCTGACTCCACTCACATTTCAGCTGAAGAGTGATTTGAGCAGCCTGAATATCACACGGGGATTCTTCACCCACTATATGGATCTCACAAATGGCAACTGCTCTGACATTGATGGTGCAGATATTTGTGTTGAGCTAGGCCATCTCCATCAGATGCTACCTCCTGGGAAACTCACAAGATGCCCTGCAGTAAATCCATTATAGAGAAACAAATTACTTATTCCCAAATGTCTGGATAGCAGTATAATTTCTCCTGACATTTCGAGTTGTCAGCGGCAAGCGTAGCTTCTGAAAACTGAAGCTTACTGAAACGTATTCATGATCTACCATGGCAGATGAAAGGCTCACATCATTTGCTATCCTACCCACCAAGGAGGACATTGCTCAAAACCTTGCTCTCAGCCACTGTGCCGCAGTTTGCACAAGCCAAAGCTGTTTTATAGCAGTTCCTATCTTTTGATAAGCATTCATTATTTAAGAATATCCATTACTTTTATCTCTTTTATATATACACTGTATTTTTCCATGTATAAGACGACGCCCCAGAGTATAAGACGCCCCCTATTTTTGGGGACTCCCAATTTAAGAAAATGGGGGGGGGGGGTTGCCCAAAGTTGTTGAGCTTCTTTTGGAGGGACTGCCCATATTTGAAGAGCTTTTTTGGGGGGAGATGCCAAAAATCACTAGACTGAAATGCTGCCAATCGCACATGTCACAAAAGCCACTAAGCATCTGCCCGATCGCCAGCAGCCACCGCCAAGCGCACGCCCAATTGCCGCAGCGGAAGCCAATCCACAGCAGACCTTGCCACAGCCACCAATCAACAACCCAATGGACACAGCAGCGGCCAATCCAAAGAAGTCCTTGCCAGAGACACCAATCACCCACCCAATCGCTGCTGACAACCTCCTGCTCGCGCTGCAACCAATCACCCATCACCCCCTGCACTAACCGTGTATAAGACGAGCCCCAAATTTGAACATTATTTCATAGTAAAAAAACCTCGTCTTATACACGGAAAAGTACGGTATATACATAAAGACCTATATAGCTGACTTCTTACAGCTTAATATTATTATACAGTGCTTGTAGTATTTGAGGTGCTAAGTGCTTGCCTCAAAAAAAAAAAAAAAAAAAGCAGCTATGTTCCATTGACATCCTTTGTGCTAGGTAAAAAAGTGCAAACTGAAAAAAGAAACATACTTTAAACCTAACTGAAATAATACCATTTTTGTAGTTATCAAACCTCGAAAAGGTTACACACGCTTGCTTTTTGCTGTCCTAACTCACTGCAGATAATAATTTTTTTTAAATGCAGTCACTGAGCTCAGTTTGGTGTTCCCCTCTGATCGGCACCCAGGGGGACCACCCGGCTTGCCCGTTCTAAGGATGGCCCTGTTTGGACCTTCCTGTCAGGCCTTTAAAAGGAAATAGTGGGAGAGTAAGAAGCCCTGTTGTGAAAGTGTCCTGGCTCAGTCTTGTCTGGATCCAGCTCATTATCAGTTGCTACATGAAGTATATAACGTCAAATTTTAAAGGACAAAGCTCAGCTAAATAAAGTGACAAGAGGGCGGCAATGAGAGCAATTAAATTAGTTACACAACCGTGAACAGATTCGTTTAGAACATGGCACACACCCCTACATCTTTAATTAAAAAGTTACAGGGCTTTTTCATTTAAATATTTATTATAAATCACATTTTACAAGTGCTAGACAAAAAAGGCATTATAAAAGCCATAACAAACATACAAAACCCTGACAAAGCACTTACTGTAGTATGATACCAATGAATTAACTGAAGTTTACCTTACAAAGAATAAGCAATAATTCACAAAGATCCAGAAATTAACTACACAGAATACTTCAATTTTGACAGTATAAAAAGAAATTAGGAAATGTTATTAAAAACCTTCAATGATTTGACAAACTATCTCTCCCTACACATTGCAGAGCATTTCCTCTGATTTTAAAAGTTATTTCCTGTTAAAGCTTCAGGTAAAAATTATGTTGTCTTTATCCAGCATATAGTACTATTCTAGCAGATAAAACCCTTATTTCCATATAGCACATATTTATACAGTTGAAGAAAAAGAAAGAAAATTATTTCTTTTTACAGCTTGTATAAAGCACCGGTTTCTACAGATTTCAGTATAATTACAGTCTTTTGAGTACACCTACTTTGTACTTAACATGCCACCTTCCAGATTAAGCATAGCCAAGAGACATGATTTGTACTCTAAGCCATCGTGTTGCACTCAGAATGCGTAAACCTGATTGCATTGTCTTGTTAATCTTTCATCTTTATTTTGATATTCTAAACCAGCGCAAAGTCCTGCAGATGCATCTTCCTTCGACATTTGAGATAGAAGTTAACATTTATAACAGGTGCTTGGAGATGGCACCAAAAAAGCAAAACAGAGTGAAGTCATCAACACTCAAGTTCAGGGCAGATTTGGGTGACCAAAAAGCAGGATTTGCAAGCTCCCACTTTAGATTTTTATGCAAGGAGGCTCACCCTGCTTTTCATAAATTTAATACATTTGGAAAAATTACTCTTAATGCAAGAATTCAAAGTAGCGCTCAGTACCAAGAGGTACTAAGTCCCCTGTAGGAATACTAACTCTGTTTCTGCAAGCACTGCTGCAGTGATTGAGTATTTAAAGTGTAGCCACTAAATATACTTTAAGTCAGTGTACAACCTGAGACTTTAGCACAAAAAATTAAGCTGGAATTTCTCATCTCTGCTACTTGCATGCAAGAGGAACAATCCAAAGTCAGCCATATTGATTTCAGTGTGAGTGAAGTACATTAGATCATTCCCACTGAAAAATCAAGGTGTGTGTAACTTTAGCAAAATTTTCTGTATTCTGTAAAAGCAGATCACCTACAAAATTATGGTACCTGTGGAGTGAACTTGGTTAATTTTGACAAAAACCAAAGCTCCTAAATTCTACCAAGCATACCGAATGGACTGCCAGGCTTATAACATTGAAACATTATATGCAAGAAAGAATTGGACATAAGCAGGTGAGCACTAAAGAGCTTATAAAGGTATCTGATATGTGGCATGTTATTTGTTGGATGCATTTAATTTAAAAAAAAATTGTAAAGGCAACTTCTTGTTTTTCTTCAAAGTGTCCGACTATCAACTGAGTACTATACAAACCTAAAGTACATCTCAACCGTCAATAAGATGCTTATGTCTACTTCACATTCCCATCTGCATATCAGCAAAATTATAGAAGCTGTCTACTTCTCTGGAAGCCGATGCCTTGTCCTCAGAGACAAAAACCTGTAGTTTAAAATGAAAATGAAAATCACTAACATACCCTCAACCAGATGATTTTATACAATAATAATAATAATAATTTATTATTTATACCCTGCCCATCTGGCTGGGCTTCCCCAGCCACTCTGGGCGGCTTCCAAAAAATATTAAAATACTATAATACATCAAACATTAAAAGCTTCCCTAAATATTCTAGTTTTTAAAAAATGGATCATATTGTTAAGCTACTCCTATTACTGAGTCAATTCAAGTTAAAAGTCAACTTAAATCCTGGATAGAACAGTAATACCAAAGTGAGAGAAACATGGTTTGTAGTTTGCTTGTTTCAAACATGCCATAGTTATCATTAACCACAGTTTGGATACTGCAGGCTGTGGTTAAGCAAACGCATTGGACCAGTCATTAAGCCTGTCGCCGAGGGCTGAAACATATGCTGCCCCAAGCTCCTTGGATGAAGGAAGGGATAAAATGTTAAAAAGTAGTCTTAATTTTTAAAATTAGCATTGAATTAAAAAACAAACTGGTTTCAGAATCAAGCACTCTTATGAATAACTATAGTAACTTGCAAATGATACCAATAGTTCTAGAAAACTCTAGAACCTGTGCTACTACTCACCTTCGCTCCACTGAAGACATTAACAACAATGTCTTGACACGCTGCTACAGAACCGTCACCACAGAACTCTAGCGCAACAACGGGACCTGAGAAAAAGACAGTATTTTTGTCATTAGGAATTTTCAGATATTTGGCCCACTGAAAATATTGCACTCTTTTCACAGTAAGAGCCAAAGCAGTCCTTGAGAGAAAAGCTGTATCTCAGAAAACAAGTCTAGTGTTACACCAGAAGTCTGAAACCTACGCAGAACCTCTCTCTGTACTCCCAACTATTTTCTTCTACTAACGCTACTGCCCCAACAATCCAGAATGAAGTTTCAGCCGGGCGGCAGGCTGCTATCTGCAGCGTGCGGAGCCCTGCGGGAACTCCCGCAAGACATCCGCAAGGCTCCCCACGCTGCGGATGTCTGCCTGGCGCGAGGGGCGCTCTGCTTCAGGGCGCCCCGCGCGCCGGGTGGCAGGCTGCTATCCGCAGCCTAGACAGCCCTGCAGGAACTCCTGCAGGGCTGCCTAGGCTGAGGATGTCTTCCTGAAGCCTGCATTCGCTCCATAGGATGCACCCAGATTTCCCCTTCATTTTTGGAGGGGAAAAAGTGCGTCCTATGGGGCGAAAAATACGGTAAGTTTCAGAAGTATTACTCCAATTTTTACGGGAAGGATAATGTACCTATAAAGATAAAAATGCTCCTATAGGCTGTGATTTTTAAATCTTCTTATTGCAGTTGGTTCTCCTGTAGATATGCTACAAAAGGAAAATCTTTGCAGATGGAAGAAATTAAGAATGTCATGCATAAGATGAAGACTAGAAAAGCACCAGGGCCAGATGGGCTTCCTACAGAGCAATATATGGCATATTTATACTTTCTGACCCCTAGGTTTTGCTATGTTTATCAAAAGCCTTTGAATAGGCACCCTGTCAAGCTCAATGTATGATGCATATTATTTCTGTAGATACCTATGTGGACTTCTGGAGGGCTTATATCAACTCGTTTTTTCAACTTTAGATGTAAGAACTAATGACAATTGTATTCTCAATGTGAGATTATGGTTATTGTGCTTTTTTATGTCCTTAATTTTTTTTTTAATGACACTTAAAATATGTATCAAAGAATGCAACTTCAATCGTTTTATTAAGTAAATTTAAAGGAACGGAAGGGTTTGTTTTTTGGAGTTGTCATACCTTTTTCAACTAAAGGGATAAATTCAGACGCTCTTTCCTGGAACACTCGCCGAGCATCATCTGCTTTCATGGAAACCTCTTTAGTCTGAACTAGCCAGAAGCCCTTGCCAGTCATCTATTTCAACAAGAATTAGAATTTCATATAAATTAACTAAATATTACTTAGCATACCATTTTGCTTGTATAAAGACTATAACCAATATATGCAATAATAATAATAATCCTGTTTACAATATCCAGTCATTTGCTTCACCTTTGTTTCTTTATGCTTCCTCCCAGAGGTGGCAACTGGAATAAAATAGTGGGGAGGGGGGCAGGTAAGCTCTGCCCCACATTTGAATGCAATGCACGTCAACCATGGGAGGGGACGGTCCCCTCAAATATTTTATGGTGGGGCGAAGGGAACTCAGGCCCAAGGAGTCGGCTCCTATGCTTCTTCCCCTTTTTATTGAACCTCAGGTTATCCAGTATCATGTTCCAAAGTAATAAGCCACTGTGGCAAGTGCACAAATGAAAAATGTGAAGCAACCCCCATCCACAGATGACATGGGGTAGTATGTAAATGGTATAGCTAAGGTTCCTGCATTGTAGGGGTTGGACTAGCTGACTCCTGGATCCCTTCTAACTCTTAAGATTCTATGATTTTAGGATTCTACGAAATGGTGCCCTATGGAAAATTATTTGATGTGGCAGAACCTTTCATCAAGGCAATCTTCAACTCCCACTCCCCATACAGTGCATCAGAGACCATTCCTTCACTAGGGGGACAAAGGTAAAGCAAATGACTGAATACAGTGGTGCCTCAGGTTACAGACGCTTCAGGTTACAGACTCCACTAACCCAGAAATAGTACCTCAGGTTAAGAACTTTGCTTCAGGATGAGAACAGAAATTGCGTGGCCGCCCCATTAGCTGAAGTGGTACCTCAGGTTAAGAACAGTTTCAGGTTAAGAACGGACCTCCAGAACAAATTAAGTTCTTAACCTGAGGTACCACTGTATTGTAAACAGGAATAATTTTCTTGATCATAGCCTTTTTATGCAAGCTAACTGGATACAATCCATGGTCTTATCCAAATCTGATGAATTTTCTCCAATGGCTAGGTTAAAAGAATTAAGTAGGCTACAGGATGAAGTTACAGCACCCCACCCTCACAGTAAATTTCCTCTCCGCACAGTGAATGTGGATATAGGAAAACAGATAAATCCAGAGCAATAGTTTGTGCTATACCAAGTGCAACTTCCTAGCAGCCATTTAGAAACTAAAGAGTACCGTATTTTTCGCTCTATAAGACGCACCAGACCACAAGACGCACCTAGTTTTTGGAGGAGGAAAAGAAGGGGGGGAAATTCTGAATCTCAGAAGCCAGAACAGCAAGAGGGATTGCTGCGCAGTGAAAGCAGCAATCCCTCTTGCTGTTCTGGCTTCTGGGATAGCTGCGCAGCCTGCATTCGCTTCATAAGACGCACACACGTTTCCCCTTACTTTTTAGGAGGGAAAAAGTGAGTCTTATAGAGCAAAAAATACGGTAATTTGACACTTAAATGTACGTTTCCAGAAAGGTCTCATAGTTTTTAAGAAATACAAGTCAAGATATGAGAGACAGCCGTGTGTTTCTTACCTCATCAATTAACTTTCTAGCATTGGCAGTTGTATAATCCCCAGCAAAGAATACGGCCAGGCAAGATTCTTCACTGTGCTTTGGACGTCTACCCTGCGTAACTGGAATTATGCTCCTGTTGGCATCTGTTGAAATCCTGACAGCTTTCAGTTCCTCAGCAGTTGGCAGTGGTACATGGTCCTGAACTAAAGCGTCCGTAGCTAGAAGACTCCAGTTGTTCTCTCCCGATACTGGTGTGAAATCATGGATATTGCTCCATGTATTGTTAAAGATGCTCAGCCCTGCATCTTTCAGCTGCAAAGCCAGCTCTGGATAGTAGTACTGGAAACACCCAAACTTCATACCTGTAGATGATTCAATGATGGGTTGGGTGGCACAGCACAGAAAGACGTCCATCTTTCTGCAGTCCCGGGTACGAAACTGTTGGCAAGCCACTACACATTTACAATCTTTGCAATCGCGGAAAAACACGCTGCCTTTCACAGGTCCTAAAAATATTCGGCAGTTTGTACAGTCATCAATAGTGATTGTAGCCGAGTGGTCAAAGATGTAGATATTGCAGTTTTCACAGTCTTGGATAACAAACTGTTGCCCTGCAACTTTCCCAGGTAAACGCCCTACTGTTTCGTCCTTGAGTCCAGAAAACATGTAGTCTTTAGGATCAATCTGAAAGAAAAGCAAGGCATGTAGCAAGACAATACACTTAATAAGCTATCCCTAAGAGAAAGTTAGCACATTGTGGTGAATGACTTACTTCTTTTGTGACATTGCTGTATTCCAAAGAAATATTTTCTCTGTTATTTAGATAAGCAACTGTCCTGTTACTCAAGGATAAGAGATGCAAGGAAAGATATTCTTTTTGGACTGATTTTTGTTGCCAATGAGTATACAAGTGGCATACAATGGTCAACCCGTCAGATATGAAGTTCTGCCATGAAATAAAACTGAATACACAGAAGTTCGGTGATGCTTTTTCACTGATAGAATAACCTTTTTAAGAACAGAATTGCTAAGGTTTACAGTTAAATATGTACGCTGGGGAGGGGCTGTAATTCAGCAACACAGCATATGCTTTGCTTGCAAGAGATCACAGGTTCAATCCACCTTGCCCCCCCCCCGGGGGGGGGGGGCTAGGGAAAATACTCCATCATGAAATCTTGAGGAGCCACTGTCTTTCAGTGCCAACAATATTGAGCTATATGAACCGAAGATATGACTTGGCATAGGGCACCATCATATACTCCAGACTAACTTTAATAAGGAAAGGGCAGAGGAATGATTACTGTTTTTAGGGAGTATATTATAGTTAGGTAACTTTAGGCTATAGATAGCAAGCCAAGTTACAACACATCCACAACGTCAACAGATAATTGAGGTAATTTAGAACATAATAATTTAATAAAATTAGCCAGCAAGTCTTATTACTGCCAGAAACAGAACACAAATAATGTGCTTTTAACCCTGATATTTACTTAGAATACTCATATTCTGGTCTATTGTACCAAGAGTGACTAAAAATCACCTTTCAGAAGATTCTCAAAATAAAAACCACACTCAAATCTAGTACAGGAACAGCAGCATCCATGTAGAACCAAGACTATTCAGGCAGCATTTCATGCCATCATTTTTGTTCTTCCCTGGTGTCATAGCAAATTGAAGGCCAAATGCTAAGAGCTCCTTTGTTTCCTTTTTGTCTTCTTTCCCCATTTTATTTGGCAATGTTAAGAATGCAGTTGAAGCACTGTTGCAATCTAGTTTAACTTCCTCAAATATTCATTTTCCTCCCAATTCCCTCAAGGAGCAAAAAGTAAAACTGACTTTTAGATACGAAATCTAACATATTACTGCACCGTAAACAAATTGGTAACTTGAAGAATGCAGTTCTTATCGACTTGAAAAAGTTCATTCACACGAATCACTAAACTGACTTGGTGATAGTGTTAAAAACTGAGATATGAAAGCTAGGAGCTAAATGGCACCTTAAACCTAGCTTATGGGCGCAACAATGGAATGTCTAGGCACGCTTTTTTATATAGTAAGAATACAAAGCAGAAAATGAATGAACTGCAGCTAAAATATTATGCTTATTTTTCACATGGTCTAGTCCTTCCCCTGCCCACCCCCCTAATATTCTTAAAAGGGTCTCTTCTCCAGTCTTCAGAGTGTAGCTGGAAGTGGGAAGACAGAAAAAAGTCCTCCTTTCCTTCCAATCTGCAGTTTTAATCTGAAATCTTAGGTGCAGTACTGAACCCCAGAGCACAGAAACTGCTCATGCTAATGAAATTCCCTGTCGCAAAATGTGCTTAGAACAATGGGAGTTTCGAACACTGGTGATAGAAGAATGGTGCCACAGTAAGCCTTGCTCCTTCTGTATAGTCTTAAGAAGCAGTCTGGAATGTTTTGCTTTGTTTGCCATGACATCCAAATTGCGACAAACCATAGTTAACATTAACAAGGCAACTTCAAAGTTCCATCTCTAAACCTTTTCTAAAAGGGATCAGCTACATATGCTATTAAACCCAGGTAACATAACTATGTTAAAATAACTATTTAGTTTATTTACTGAATCCCTTATAAAAAAAGGAAGTTGATCAGAAAGGGGAAAAAAACTCCCCCAAGTCACATCACAGTAGTATTTTTCCTGTAAAATGTTCTATTTATACACTACATGCAGATACATGTACATGTGGAACTAAAATTGCCCAGAAAGCGAAGTTACACATATTGCTGGGAACTGTCACACATTTTAGTGCTCTTATTCTGCCCTGAAATATGCTTTAAAAATGCTTTTTAAAGTGTATTGTGAATGTTGAAGTTATAGTCCAGGATTAAGCAAGGCAGGACAAGAAAAGATACAAAGGCATGTCACGAACTCAGGAATGCCCAGTAATGCTGTTCTCTGTAACTGCACTGCATGAGTGTGTGTGGCCTGTTCGGTCCTGCTCGGCAGAGCACAGCAGAATTAAAAGAATAGGCAACCAATTAAAAATTATAGCTACAACACCACAAGATCATACTATCTACTGTACGGCAAATGGTTTTCTTGCCTCATGTATAAAATGTACCAGTAGGAAACTCTTGAAAAGTGGTTACAGGCAGACTAAAACCTGACCTACTTTCATCTACATTCACACAAGCCCTTCAATAAAGTGAGTTTTAGGACCTAAAACGACCTGAAATTAAGGCTCACCCACACTCTTGATTTTCTAGCTGTGTTTGAAATATGAAAGTATAGCCAATTTGATTATCTTACTAATGCCAAACCGTACATTCTAAAGAGCGGCAGTAGGCAGATCAGAATCTACTGGTAGATCTCGCAGGGATCTGCAGTAGATCAGCAATAGCTACAGACTCCCAATTATTGAACAATGGCTCCAATATAGTATTTTTATGTAAAATAGGCTGCTGAAATGAAGAAAGCTAACAAGGAGTGGACTTGATTTAAAATCTTAATTTGTTTCTAGATGTTGGTTGGTATCCATCAGTCTCAGGAGACAATGGAAGTGTGAGTCTTCTGGGGTGAAGTCAAACTGTTGTAGAGTTATAGCACCTGCTGTGAGGCATATGAAGGCATCTGGTTGTGCTGTGTACCATGGAGTTTCTTCTTTCTGTGCTCTTCCCAACTCAGTTCCTAGGCTCAGCATGCACTCATAGGCCTGTACAGTGGTACCTCAGGTTACATACGCTTCAGGTTACATACGCTTCAGGTTACATACTCTGCTAACCCAGAAATAGTGCTTCAGGTTAAGAACTTTGCTTCAGGATGAGAACAGAAATTGTGCTCTGGCGGCGCGGTGGCAGCAGGAGGCCCATTAGCTAAAGTGGTGCTTCAGGTTAAGAACAGTTTCAGGTTAAGAACAGACCTCTGGAACGAATTAAGTATTTAACCCGAGGTACCACTGTAGTTCTTTAATTCTGATTACATGCCTTCTCCTTATGTCTCTGGTTCCCCCACCCCACCCCTGTTCTTAGGGTTCAAGTAAAAAACCAAGTAGATTTGACAAGGCTGTTCTGCTCACTCCTGCTACAGAAGAGCTGGAGAAGATGACACTAGGAAAATTTATACAGAACTAGCCATGAATTAATGGGTGTGGGTGGGTGTGCGCACACACACACACATACTACACACACACACACACACACACACACACAGATTTTAATTCTCAAAAAGCAGGTCCTCATATAGCCCAAACAGCACCACTTTCAGAGGAAGCCATGGTTTGCACAAGTACAAAACAAAAACAAAAACTTTAGGGGGGGGCGGAAACCTAAGCAAGCTATGAAAACAACCCAAGGCCTAAACAGATTCAGAACATTGCCTGGACACTGTGGTGGGAGAAAGAGTATCTAGAAATTTGAGGTAGAGTATTCTGTTGTTGTTTAGTCGTTTAGTCGTGTCCGACTCTTCGTGACCCCATGGACCAGAGCACGCCAGGCACTTCTGTCCTCCACTGCCTCCCGCAGTTTGGTCAAACTCATGTTTGTAGCTTTGAGAACACTTTCCAACCATCTCGTCCTCTGTCGTCCCCTTCTCCTTGTGCCCTGAATCTTTCCCAACATCAGGGTCTTTTCCAGGGAGTCTTCTCTTCTCATGAGGTGGCCAAAGTATTGGAGCCTCAGCTTCACGATCTGTCCTTCCAGTGAGCACTCAGGGCTGATTTCCTTAAGAATGGATGTGTCTGATCTTCTTGCAGTCCATGGGACTCTCGAGTCTCCTTCCAGCACCATAATTCAAAAGCAGAGTATTCTACACAGCAACATTTGTTGCAGGTCACACCTGTGCAGCATTTATTACAAGTTCTTCTCATCAAGCAGCCTCGTCTGCCTTAATTCCAATCCTCCTCCATCACCATCCGTTTTATTATTATTATTTTTTAAATAATTTTTATTAAAGATTTTTTAAATACAACAAACAAAATAAAACATACAAAAATGTCATGTGTCATAACATATTTTCTGATCCTCCTTGGACTTCCTCACATCTCCCGCTCCTACGTTCCAAATTTATAAAAAATTAAACCAGCAATTTCTCACCTTATCCCCACCTTAAAATCCATTTTTACAATGTTATATCTTAAATTTTAGATATGTTTATTTCCTCTTCAGTGCATTAAGATTAACCCAATAATTATCTAAAAAATTAGTTTTTTCATAAATTTAACTTATCTTCATAATTCACTTCATTTGTTTCCATGGTGCCCAATTGTTTATGATCAAACATCCTGCTTAACATTCATACAATTTACAATACTTTTGCAAATAAATCTTAAATTTTCTCCAATCTTCTTCCACCGTCTCCTCTCCCAGGTCTCGGATTCTGCCCGTCATCTCGGCCAGTTCCATATAGTCCAACAGTTGCATCTGCCATTCTTCCAGTGTGGGTAGATCTTGAGTTTTCCAATGCTTGGCAACGAGTATCCTTGCTGCTGTTGTTGCATACATAAAAAATGTTCGATCCTTCTTTAGTTCGATCCTTGGCCAACAATACCCAAAAGGAAGGCCTCTGGTTTCTTAAGGAAGGTATACTTAAATACCTTTTTCAGCTCATTATATATCATTTCCCAGAAAGCCTTCACTTTAGGGCAAGTCCACCAAAGGTGAAAGAAGGTTCCTTCATTTTCCTTACATTTCCAACACTTATTATCAGACAAGTGGTATATTTTTGCAAGTTTGACTGGGGTCATGTACCATCTGTATATCATTTTCATTACATTTTCTTTCAAAGCATTACATGCAGTGAAATTCAGCCCAGTAGTCCACAATTTTTCCCAGTCCTCAAACATAATATTGTACCCAATGTCCTGTGCCCACTTTATCATAGCCGATTTAACCATTTCATCTTGTGTGTTCCATTTTAACAGCAAGTTATACATTCTTGAAAGTACCTTAGTCTTAGGCTCTAACAGTTCCGTTTCTAACTTCGATTTTTCCACCTGGAATCCTAGCTTTTTATCAAGTTTAAAAACTTCTTTAATCTGAGCATAATGTAACCAATCTCGCACTTTGTCTTTCATTTTCTCCTGACTCTGCAATTTCCAGTTGTCTCCATCTTTTTCTAATATTTCCCAATATTTCTGCCATTTGGCCTCCATATTGAGTCTTTTTCGGGCCTTAGCTTCCAATGGTGAAAGCCACCTTGGAGTTTTGTTTTCCAATAAGTCTTTGTATTTTGTCCAGACATTAAACAATGCTTTTCTGACGATATGGTTCTTGAAATTCCTATTAATCTTAACCTTGTCATACCATAAATATGCATGCCAACCAAACGCATTATCAAAACCTTCCAAATCCAATACATCAGTATTCTCAAGAAGCAGCCAATCTTTTAACCAGCAGAAAGCTGCTGATTCATAATACAGCCTTAAGTCTGGCAGGGCAAAGCCCCCTCTTTCTTTCGCATCAGTTAATATCTTAAACTTAATTCTGGGCTTTTTGCCCTGCCAGACAAATTTGGAAATATCTCTCTGCCACTTCCGGAAACACTCTGTTTTGTCCACAATCTGCAATGTTTGAAATAAAAACAGCATTTTTGGCAATACATTCATCTTTACAGCAGCAATTCGGCCTAACAAGGAAAGTTTCAATCTTGTCCAAGTTTCTAAGTCTCTCTTAATTTCAACCCAACATTTCTCATAATTATCTTTAAATAGACTCAGATTTTTTGCTGTTATGTTCACCCCTAGGTATTTTACTTTTTTGACCACATTTAACTCTGTCTCTTTCTGAAACCGTTCTGACTCTGTAACTGTCAAATTTTTTCCCAACACCTTAGTTTTCTGCTTGTTTAATTTGAATCCCGCTACCCGACCAAACTCTTGAATCAATTGTAGTACTTTTTTCGTACTAGATTCTGGCTCCTGTAGAGTCAAAACTAGGTCATCTGCAAACGCTTTAAGTTTATATTGTTTCTCTCCGACCTCAATCCCTTTAACCAACCAGTCCTCTCTAATCATGTTCAAGAGCACCTCCAGGACCGAAATAAATAACAATGGGGAAATAGGGCAGCCTTGTCGTGTTCCTTTTTCAATTTTGAACTCTTCTGTAATCACATTGTTTACTATCAGTTTAGCCTTTTGTTCTGAATAAATTGCATCTATCCCATTTCCAAAACCCCGTCCCACTCCCATCCCTTCCAAATTTTCCTTCATAAATTTCCAAGAAATATTATCAAAGGCCTTCTCCACATCGATGAAAATTAACACTGCTTTTGTGTTGATATTTGTTTGCAATAGTTCCAAAATATCAATAATGTTCCTTGTATTAGCAAACAAATGTCTACCTGGGAGAAAGCCTGCCTGGTCCTTGTGAATTACTTGGTTAAAAACTTTTTTAAATCTACTTGCTAAAATGTCTGCAAATATTTTGTAATCCACGTTTAAAAGAGAGATGGGGCGGTAGTTCTTAAGTTGAGTCTTTTCAGTTTCCAATTTTGGTATCAATGTGATAAACGCTTCTTTCCACGATTCCGGCACCTTCTTCCCCTCCAGAATTTCATTGCGAACCTCCAACAATGGTTGTATCAAATAGTCTTTCAATGTCTTGTAGTACCTGGAGGTGAGCCCATCTGGCCCTGGGGATTTGCCCAGTTGCGTGTTCTGAATGGCTTGTTCAATCTCTTGTCGTGTTATTTTAGAGTTCAGGATTACTCTATTTTCCTGTGATAATTTTGATAGTCCATTTTTTTTCAAAAATTGTTTTATCTCCATTTCATCTTGTGGCCCTTGAGTATATAATTTTTAAAAATATCTCTGGAAGCATTTTCTGATATCCACAGGGTTCTGAATATTTCTTCCTTCAACCTCTAAATTTGTAACAGTATTTAATTTTTGTCTCTTCTTCAACTGCCATGCTAGCAGTTTTCCACATTTGTTTGCTGATTCAAATGTTCTTTGTTTCATTAATTTAACTTTCCACTCTATTTCCTGATTTATCAATTTGGAATATTGTGCTTGATAGAGTTTAATTTCTCTCAGAATCGGCTATGACTTCGGATTTAATCTTAACTTCTTCTCAAATTCTTTAATTTTCTTCAGAATCTTATCTTTTTTTCTCATTTTGTGTCCTTTTCTTTACAGCATTCTGTTGTATCAAGAACCCCCTCATCACAGCCTTACTTGCGTCCCAGATAATTCTTTTTTCCACTGTAGTATTCAAATTTATCTCAAAATAATCCTTCAGGACTTTTTGGGCCTTCTTGGTTATCTCCTGATCTCTGAACAAATTGTCATTCATCTTCCATCTAAAGGAGCCGGTTGGTAGTAGTGTCATAACCATCTTTACAGCATTATGGTCGGAGCAGGTCTTTGGGCAGATTTCCACCTTTCTCGTCTTAGGTGCCAGACCTCTGGATATCCATATTTGGTCGATTCTCGTCCATGTCAGTTGGGCTTCAGAAAAGAATGTTCCTTCTCTTCCCAAGGGGTTCTTTGTCCTCCAGATGTCAATCAAGTCCATATTGTCAGTCAGTTCAAAAAAGGTCTTAGGTAGTCTGCCATCTTTTGTAACATTTTGATTATGTGACTTATCCATGTTGGTTGATACCACGCCGTTCATATCTCCCATCATAATGATGTTGTCATAGTCCAGATAGTCCAGGACGCTCTCATGCAACTTCTTGTAAAATTCCGATTTCCCCTCATTTGGTGCGTAAATTCCTAATATCAAAAACTTCTCTCCTTGGTATTGTATCTCGATTGCCAAAATTCTTCCTTGCTCATCTTTGAACAAAAATTTAGGTGACAGGCTCTCTTTTACATAGATCACCACTCCTCTTTTCTTAACTCGATCCGAAGAAATAAATTCTTGGCCTAATCTTTTATTTATTAGCACTTTTCTGTGGAGCCTAGTCACATGTGTTTCTTGCAAACAAATAATGTCCAATTGTTCTTTTTTCAATATATGAAATAGTTTCCTCCTTTTTTCCGGGGAATTGCACCCATTAATATTCCAACTCAACAGTTGCAGAGACATCCTAAACAATTCTGTTATTTCTCTAGGGGTGGTATCTTTTTCTCTGAGTCTCCAGGTTCCAAGGGTAGAAGTACAGCAGATGCTCCAGGCCCAAATGGTGTTTCAATTCCTTTCTGAAGGTCCTCTCCGTAGGCAGTCAAGAATTTATCTCTGTCTTCAATTGTTTTAATTTTGACTTTCTTCCCTCTGAAGGTAAAGGATAATCCCTGAGGAAATTCCCACCTAAAGATGATTGAGTTGCTCCTTAACAATCTGGTCAATTCAAGATAGGCGGATCTAAGGTCCAGCAGTTGTTTCGGGATGTCTTTATAAATTTCAGCTCTTTTATCCAAAATGTCCAATGACTTTTCGTAACGTTGGCCCAATATCTTGTCCCTTTCCTCCTTCGATCTCAAAGTTATCAAACAGTCTCTGGGCTTATCCTTCTTTGCAAATTTTCCAAGTCTGAAAGCCGACACAATTTTAAAGTCCTTTTCTTCCTGGATAGGCCAGAACTTGGAAAATTCTTTGGTCAGGAACTCAGCTAGGTTTCCTTCTTCAACTTCTGGTATTGACCTTAACCTTAAATTGTTTTCCCGATTCCGCAATTCTATCATAGACAAATACATCTGTTGCTCTCCAACTTGTTTATAGAATGGTTTTACCTCTTGTTCTAAATTTTCGACCTTTTGGCTAGTGGCCTCAGCCAATTTACGATTCTCTACAGTGGCCTCAGTTAACTGCCCAATTGCTTGTACGTTCTGTGCCATCTGTCCAGTTATTTTATTTAGACTAGCTGTATTTTGGTCTATTTTAGCTGTTTGTTCATCCGCTTTCTTATCCAGAGATTCTACTTTTTTATCCAGAGACTCCAATTTTTCATAAATTTTCTCTAAAATTGAAGCAGTTGTTCCTGAGGCCATTATCTTCCAACTGTAACTGCTCAGTTTCTTCTTCCCCTGCCAACGGCAGAGTAGACACAATTTCTTCTTCCCCCGCTGACGGCAGAGTAGGTACAGATGATCTACGTGTCTGTAAGGCTGAGGTTAAAGTTATTTGTCTAGTTCTTGCTCCTCTTTTTCTTGTGCCACTCATTCCAATTTTATCTGGGAGCCAAGGTCAAACTGAGTTGTTCCCATGAGAATGTAACAGCCCAAGAGCAAACAGTCAAATAGGAGGAAAGGAAAGAGAAAGTAAAATAGTGTCACTGCTGTAAATCCAAATTCCTCTAGAGGGAGCTTAGAATGTTTTGAGGGAAGAAGTCCATTCAAATAAAATCAATTAAGTCCAATTTAATGTCCACAGACCTTCAATAGCTAATGTTTAGCAGAGTTGGTGTTAAAAGCATAACATTGTTTCTGACAAGTGCCAACTGGTGTTTCAAAATAGCAAGTCCAAAGTAACAAGTCCAAATAAGCTCAGATTGTTGCAAATCCAAATACACAATAGCCAAGTCTGCAAGCTGACAGTTCTACTGTTCAGGCAGCCCTACTGCCTGGGCTTCTCAGTTAAGATTTTGTAATTCCCAAAACAGAAGATTGACACAGTCCACTTAAAAGAATAAGTCCAATAAATAAATTAGATCCTTACTTTGCCCAGAAACAGCTTCAGAAAATGTTCAGATCAAAATAACTTAAAAGCCTCTTCAATGGCTCCACGCCTCCAGCTCTTTTGCTTTGAAGTTTAAATAGCAGCGGAAGACGGACTTCCTTTTAACGTCTCTCCGCTTTCAGCAGAATTTCCAATAATTTAGACTCCAATCGTAAAAAATCCCTTCTTACTCACGGGTTGTTGCTTTTCGGTTCCCAGTATTTTAAGGAAGAAAGCTCAGCGCTCACCGACAGCAGCTGCGCGGCTTCACTCTCCAGAGTAGCGATCGACTCACAGCGCCGCGACCCCCTCCACGATCCGAGGCTCCTTACGGGGTCTCTTCAACGTTTCCAGGGTCGCTCTTGGCACCCGCCGAGTCCCACGTCCCCAGGCTCTTGCTGCCTGGGGTTTTCCGCTTTGCCGTAGCGGACGACCCGATTCTGGAGAGCTTCCTTCTCACAGCGCGAGAAGGACCGCCATTGTCATTCGCGCCGCCTCCGGAAGTCCATCACCATCCGTTTTAAAACATATTAAACTGGTGGCTTTTAATCCACTTAAGAGCCTTAGGTGACAAGGGCATTTGGCCATGGTTAAATATAAATATAACCCTTAAATTTAAGTGTGTCAAGTCTGCTGCAGGTAAGTCTGCAATGCTTTAGAATAGTGATAGCACAGGGAATTAGTACAGTTTACCTAGGCACTCTCTTTAAAAGGAAGGGCTATTCCCTGAAACACATTGCTATATGCAATCTCAGAAAAGGAATAGACAGGCCTAAAGACAGAGGTGGGGAAAGTGCAGCCCTCAAGACGATGCTCGGCTGCACTGCCATAATCCCTGACCACTGTCCACGCTGGCTAGGCCTGTTGTGAGTCCTGAAATATCTAGAGGAGCACAGATTTCCCACCTCTGTGCAGGCAGGATGGCAGATTTTGGAAAATCAAGCTCAACAATAACTTCAAATGAAATGACATTTGAAATAACACACCAATTAACATTTAACCTGATCGCTTCACTAGTATACTGCATGTTTATTTCAAAGACAATGTCACTCTGAAGAATGGAATAGTGTTTCATTTCCGTATCTACGTTGGGAGCAGTTCATTCCCTAACATATAAGAGGATTCATCCTATGTAGGACAGTGGTTCCTCAAGGGAGCAGTGGAATGGCTGACAGGAGCAGGCACCAAGAGTCTAGGGCAGGCACCCCCAAACTCAGCCCTCCAGATGCTTTGGGACTACATTTCCCATCATCCCTGACCACTGGTCCCGTTAGCTAGGGATGATGGAAGTTGTAGTCCCAAAACATCTGGAGGGCCGAGTTTGGGGATGCCTGGTCTAGGGGGTACCAGGGGTGTAAATGACTAGAGGTGTAAATGACTATCAGACTTTGAAAAGCTGGTATCACTGATTTAAATGCATAAATTATGCTGAATGAAACTAAATAGTTTTAATTGGATTTTGAATACAGTAATTCTGCAAATGATTGTCACTGTTTTGCATTTTACTGTCTAGAGGGTGGCGCTGTGGGTTAAACCACAGAGCCTAGGACTTGCTGATCAGAAGGTTGGCTGTTCGAATCCCCGCAACAGGGTGAGCTCCCGTTGCTTGATCCCTGCTCCTGCCAACCTAGCAGTTTGAAAGCATGTCAAAGTAGATAAATAGGTACAGCTCCGGCGGGAAGGTAAATGGCGTTTCCGTGCGCTGCTCTGGTTCACCAGAAGCGGCTTGGTCATGCTGGCCACATGATCCGGAAGCTGTACGCCGGCTCCCTTGGCCAATAAAGTGAGATGAGTGCCGCAACCCTAGAGTCGGTCACAACTGGACTTAATGGTCAGGGCTCCCTTTACCTTTACCTTATCTTCCTTAGCGGGTCATGCAAAGCACTTTTTTTTATAGGGCAGGGGGTACAGGGGATGAGTTTATGGAACCAAAGGGTTCCATGGACTAAAAAAAAAATGATGGTGTCATGCAAAAAAAAAACATTTTAGACTCCTTAGTATGAGATCTATCAAATTGCAAACTATACTGTTTAAGGGAAGTTCCTTTCATTACCACAAGAGGAAGTTGAGTCAAAAACTACAGAAAAGCTTCCTCAGTTGAAATCACCTACACCACCCACCAAGCACATGACCATAACATGAGTCAAGTGTTACATTACCTCTAAATTTTGAAATACCCAATGCACAGAACCAACTAAACAAAAAATAATTAGGGAGCCAGGAAAATAAAGTGTATATGACCTCAAAGAGCGGCTTACATAGTGTTGTGGAAAGAATGCAATTAGTTAGCAAACAAGCACAGAATCCTCTGTGGGAAACAGCTGCCTTGGCTACTACCTGCAGCCTCATTGCCAATTCACAAGGGGTTGGGGTGGGTAGGAGGGATGAAATAAGAGAAAACCATTATGTTTTACAATCAGATACACAAGATTACAATGATGCCCTCTTTGCTCAAAATCCCAGAGCGATAACTATATCAGCTGCCAAACACAAAATGTGTTGAGGTACCTCAAAGGCAAATCGATTGGCGGCATTACGGTATTTGAAATACCTTTCGCAGGATGCTGAGAGTGAAAGTACAAAACAGCTTATTCCACAACCCTTTGTTGTAGTCTTTAGGATCCCACAACACTTACTATGCATAGTAAGGGCAGACTTAAGGAGTTAGATAACCACCTTCCTTAGGGATAAGAAAGGGATGCGCTAAGAGATGTTGAGCCTGCTCCGTAAGCAGGTAAGAGGATAAGACGTGCTGGAAAAGGAAGTACACGCAGAGAGGAAGGAAGAGTAACGAAAGACAGAAGACGTGTAAAAAGAAAGGAGCTCGGGACGTCAGTAGAGAGGCGCTGAAGAAATGATGATGAGCGACATGGAAGTCCACACGTAGCAGAATTGCTTGCACAACATTAAGGATATTAAGGTACCCGAGCAATTTTGGACCACAACCAGCCTACGGAAGGGCGTCTAAATACAGATTTTTCTGCAAAAATACCCCCCCCCCCTCACGCTCAGGTCCAAGAAGTGCGGCCCCTTCCACCCACCCTCTCCCGAAGAGGCACTTGGAAGAGCCGATAGGAGGAAAACCACAGGCTTCCGCCACCCCAAGCCAACCCGTGTCTGTTCCAAGGGCGTTCACACGTGCATCCTTGGCAGATGCAGCGGGGAAGGAAAGAGCCCCAAGGGGAGAAAGGGGCGTCCGAAAGGGAGGATCACGCGTGCAGTCAAGGGAGAAGCAACGGGGGAGGAAGAAGGGGAGGGAAGCAGCAGCCGCGCGTGCAGCTGGTCCTGGCGGGGAGTGGGCGGCAGGGCGGAGGGTTACCTTGGCTCGCTGGTCCCAGCTGTACTGCGGCTGCTTCTCGGCCTCCGAGGGCACCGCGACGTCTCCGTCCCCGCTCTCGCCGCCGGGCTTCGGCTCTTTGGCCTGCTTCCTCCGCTTGGAGAAGAAGCAGCCCATGGCGGTTCACCTCCGGCCACACCGCGCAGCCCGCCTCCGGGATCGCGCAAGGCAGCGGCCACCACCCCAGCCGCGGCTCCCGCTAGCCGAATAAGCCTCGCCTGGCCCCGCCCTCCGCTTTAAGCGCCCGCTTCCGGCTTCAACCTCGCCCGTCTCCCAGGGCGACGGAGGAGGCTCCGCCCCCATGGGCGAGCGGCAGCCTATCGGCGGCTCGGGTCGGGGCCGTCAATCGGACTCATTGACGAATCGGGAGGCTCTCCTCCTCCTCCTCCCCTGCCTGAGCCTGGAGGCAGAGGGAGAAGTGGGGTTTTTTCTTTCCTCAAAAAATAATAATAATGGGGGGATCACCCGCCCCTCCTGTTCGTCACACTTTGCTGTCTTTCAGGGCGTGAAAATAAATAAATCCCTGTATTGCAAGGGGGTTGGACTAGATGACCCTTGGGGTGCCTTCCAACTCGACAGTTCTATGATTCTAAATAGAAATGCCTTGGGGTCTGAAATATCCCCTGGGGATGGATGTGGGGGGAGTGTACTCTGTACATGCTCAGATGCAGGTGTGTATGTTAATTGTAGCCAGGTATGCTGCAACTACAGGCTCATATTTGGCAAAAGGCACCAGGGCCAAGTTCTTGTTCATTTTCTCCCAAAATATGGCCCGGCCCAATAAGTAATGTGCTCTGGGAACTATTTTATGGCCTCAGTTAAGAAAATGTTATTGCATTTATCAGTGTTATAGGTGATGCTGTAAAGTTTATAGTATAAAGAGTCTGCCATTTGGTTGTGTACTAAACAGAGTTTGTGGCCAAGGGAACTACGCCCCATTGCTTCCCTCGATCTCACTAGGTTTTATTTCAAATTAAATGGGAGACAGATTAGAGTGCAATCCTATACACCTCTATTCAAAAGTAAACCCCTTGGGACATTCTCCCAAGTAAGTGAAGAAAGGATTGCAGCATTCACATAATAGAACTTACAATGGAATCCTATGCTGCTTCCTCAGAAGTAGGCCTATGAACCTTAAAATACTAGGCTGTCTGTATATTAATAAGGAATAAAGAAGCAGTGGTTGCTTTAGCTGAAAGCTAGAAGCTTCAGTACAGACAAAATAATCTACTTCTTCACAGTGTACTTAAAACAAAAGAATTTGTGACCACAGGATGTAGTGATGCCACCAACTTGGGATGGCTTTAAAAGGGGATTAAACAAATTCATGGAGGATAAAGTTATCACTGGCTACTAGTCCTGAAGGCTGTGTACTACCACCAGTACCAGAGGTGGTTTGCCTCTGAATACCAGTTGCTTGTGGGCAGTAATTGTATGATGTGTATAATAGTTGTTCTTCTGGAATCATCATTCAGGGATGTGGAAACATGTAAGAGTAAGATCAATTTGTAAATGAAGAGCTTATGGGACTGATTCCCTGTGTTCCCATGTTGCAGTGCAGAATTCAGTCTATTGTGCTAGCCACTGGGAAAAGGAATTGCTCACTATTTTGCTTCCTTCCTCTTTTGCCTGATTTCGCACAAGCTTAGGCAAGCCTAAACAAATGGAGTTCAGTGGATACACAGCCCCATTTTTGTGTGCATACTTAGTGAGAAGTAAGCTCTCCTGTATTTAGTTGGCAAGGGGAATATGTTCCCCACATGTACTTGAACTCCTGTCATCTCTGACCATTGGCCATGGTGGCTGGAGCTTCAACACCATTTGATAGGGCCACAGGTTCCTCACCCCTGTTCTGAGTAAACATGTATAGTATTAACATGCTTAACAAATGAATAACCTTGCTTAATATTTACCCAACAGAATATATGGTAAACATTGCAGTTCTCTTTGGGAAATGCTGCTAGTGGACTCCAAGGAATTAATTATCCCAGTTGTTGACAGTACAAAATATCAAGGGACTAAAAGGAGAGGATGTGTGAAAACAGTTACACCATAAATAATAATCTGGCTCAGATTTCCTATAATATTTAGCACTCAGTTAGAAAGCAAAGGTGGTCAAATTGACCTATTAGAAAAATGTCAAAACCCACATTACAGCAGTATCTTTATTAAGCCAATGTGGCAACATGCAAGCTTTTGAATTCTCCAAAATGCTTCATTAGGCTAGAGGGTAAACAAAACAAGAGGAAGGGAGGGGTGGAAAAATTTTGCTGATATTGGAGCCAAAGATGGAGTCTGCTTTAAGTCACAGTCTTAAGATGAAATATGGGAGGTGACAGACATTTATATGAAGTTCTGCAATGTACTTTGCTGGTTTGAGGTTGCACAAAAAAGTGCTGGAAAAAAGAAACATATATAGTAATGTTGCATGCCACCCCAGTCAGATGGGTTGGGTAGAAATAATGAAATAATAATAATAAAATAATCTCAAAGTGGTGCGAGATTCCAGAGGTTCCAGGTGCTTGCTCAGAATTCGGTTTCTTTGGAATGAGGAATAGTGGAGACTGTGGTATCTATGATATATGGTTTTTAAATGAAGGGGCTCACAGCATTAACACCCCAAGATGTCTTGCTTCTCCCACAGTCACAGCCTTGGATTCAAGCAGAAGTCAAGCATGGTTGCACTTTTTGGCTTGTGCCTGCAATCTGCTTCTAGCCCAGCTCTCTCTCATACTGGCCTGTCTTTCTCACTGCGACCCATTTGCCCTCTGGTACAGAGCAACCTCCTTTGCTATACCTTACTTTGGTCACTATGACCCTTGCCTGGCTAATTCAACAATGAAAACCTGTTAGATTTTAACCCTTGCTGAATCCAGGAATTAAGAGAGGACTCCGGCATCAGATAGTAAAACTCCCCCGTAAACTTACGATAGGAATTTTTAGAGTTCACATACGTTATATCAGTAATCCTTACCGCAACCCTATAAGGCAGATCTCAGTTTAACTATCCTCATATTGCAGATAAAAGGCTCAAGCTGACTGACTTTGTTAAGGCATCAAGTGAGACAATAGTTGCGGTGGAATTTGATCTGGAATCTTACCTATGTGCAAACATTACTCCACACCAGCTCCTGAAGCATAAGCCTATCTAGGCTTACTTGGAAAGTACTCAATGGGTGCATTCCAGGTAAGAATGCCTAGTGTTTCTGTATCAGCATACACATTGCTACTGTATTTTTCTAGAAAAAGAGGTGCCAGAACTCACCATGAACGCCTCCATTGTTCTCTTATAATGGCAATGGCACCCACCTGAGAGGTGCCAGAACCGTGTTCCAGCGAGTTCTGGCTGAAAAAAACCCCTGGACAGCAACTTAGTTTTAATTTATTGGTTGCGTTTATATTCCACCTCATCTCTAAGGAGCTCAAGGTGGCGTACATGGTTCTTCTCCACTTCCACATTTAATCCTCACCCAGCGGGCTTCATGGCTGTGTGAAGATCTGAACCCTGGTCTCCCAGGTACTACTCCAAGACTGTCACCACAACACCACAAAGGCTCTCTTGTTTTTTTGCTGGAGGGACACTGAGAATAGAACAGGCGTTGCGGCAGCCCCAAACCCCAAGCTTCCCACTAAGCTCCCTTTTCACTTCTAGGTTTGCAATTTCTGAGAGAGCAGCATCGACAAGAACTGGATGCCCACCCTCTGGCAACTCCAGGGACTTTGAGCTTTCTCTACTCAGCTTGTGGTGTACCCTGGCTGCGGAAGGAGGCGCTAGCATGGCCTGCACCACTTCAGGAAGTGACGGGGGGGGGGCAACTTACATTGTCGAACATGCTTCTTTAACTCTCGCCCAATTAAACACAACAACAACCGTCAGCAGCAACAACCTTTCCAAGGCACCAGACGCGGGGAGCATTCGGACACGATATTCCCCCGGAAAATATATACATATATTGCCTGCAATGGTACGGCCGTTCTCCCGCCTCGTTGCGCTGCCGGCGCAAATCCCGCCTCAGTGCGGGAGCGCAAGGAGGTGGCGCCGCCGCGGCCGCCGCCGCGCAGCTGGGAGCGTGGCAGGCCTTAAAAGAGGCGGGGCGGCGACGGCAGCGGCGAGAGACGGAGCAGTAGCAACGCAGCAAGGACTACAGCAGCCGGCAAACTTTGCCTGCCGGGGCCTGCCTGGCGGAGAGGACCCGCGCAGAGGCGGAGTCTGGCGGCGGCGGCGCGCGCGCCACTGGGGATGAAGCGGCTGCTCCTGGCTTGGCGGCCACAGGCTGAGCGAGCGTAAGAGGCTGGCCAGGCATTGCAGAGGCTGCGGGCGGCTCGGTGCGCAGCTGCTGAGGGCCGGGGGAAGAGAGAAACACCGGGGGAGGCGGCGGCGGCGGCGGCGGCCCCAGCACGACCAGCAGCATGACGCGCCCTCCTCCGCTCCTGCTTCTTTCGCTTCTGCTGCTGCTGCTGCTGCGAATTCCCGGGCCGTGCTCCGGGGAGCGGAGCAGCAGCGCCCTGGAGGAGATCGCCACGGAGAAAGAAGCCGAGGAGAGCCACCGGCAGGACAGCGTGAGCCTCCTGACGTTCATCCTGCTGCTCACGCTCACCATCCTCACCATCTGGCTCTTCAAGCACCGCCGCGTCCGCTTCCTCCACGAGACGGGCCTGGCCATGATCTACGGTGAGGCGCTCTCTCTCTGTGCTTTCTGGTCCTGGACGAAGGAGGAGAAGGACGGGGATGGGGAAAGAGATGGGTGTGTGCGCGAGAGAGATAGAGATCGCCTTTGATGCAAGCGCCTGCCGTGAACAAAGGCTTGTTAGCACACTTGCCTCAAATCCTGTAAGCAGAAGAGGGAGTGTGTGCGTTTGTGTGTGTCTTGCAGGGGTCCTTCCGTTCCTCGCCTTGCTTTTTCTCTCATCCATATACGGTGACACAAAACTCTTCTGTATGTTGTGCGCGCGTTTGGGTTTGTCTCCCCCGCCCCCTCCATCGAAACCTTATTTATTTGTGGAAGCGCCATGAATGTCAAGGCGATTTGCTAATTCCACCTGCCCTTGGCTGTGGAGGCGGGAGGAGGAGAGTTGCATTAGATTCCAAAGGGGCGGGAACAGCGACTGTGTCTATGGCAAAAGGATGCTCTATGGAGGTTAGGGTGGGGGGTACATGGTGGGGTATTAGATGAGCAAGGAGGCATTTGCTCTGGTTGCTTGGACACTCCCCCCATCGCTTCTTTGCCTGGTGGATGCTACTCGATTCCTCCTCTGTTTTTTTCTTCATTGCCTTCAGATATACATTATGGTTGTTTTGTGGTGTCTTGCTAGTATCGTTTTCTCAAGGCCCAGGGTCTGGATAAATGCAGATGCACATGTGTGAGCCTCTTCTCAAGTCAAACCTGCACCTCCTTGAAGAAGAATGAGCATCCCTCAAAATGTGTGCAAATAGCCAGGCCTCTGCTGTTTCCTAATTCAGCGTTTCCAAGCTAATGGGGGAACAGAAGGTCAAATTGCTTTGGGCATCATCTGTTTTCTCTCTCTCTATACACTCCACCATCACCACCATATATACCACTATCGTCAGAGGCAAATTATGTAATGTGCATTTCATATGCAAAAGCCCTCTCTGAAATGCACATTACATAATTTGCCTCTTATGATGGTGGTTTGCAGGCTTGTTTAGGGTCATAGGGAGTGGGACAGAGGCCAAAAGTCAGTTGCTTTTTACATAATGGAAAAAATAGAGATGTAAACTATGTTTTCGTGTCGCTTTTCTTAATGGAGATACATTATTATGACATGCTGAAATGTCCCCTGAGGAAACCTTCAGGCCTTATTTGAATGCTGCTCGCTAATTGAACTGGTAATGTGCATGGTGGTGCAGAAGTTAAATTACTGCATGGTAAACATTTTAATTGTAGTCTTGACCGCAAGATTCTGTCATGTACTACTTTTGGATTACCCTTTTGGATTCCCTTATTTTTTTACTGGGAATAAACGGGGCATAATTTTGTTGTTGTTTTTGTTATCTTGGACTCTGTACAGGAAGACTAGACACATCTTTAAACATTCATGCTCTTCAGCTGGAAGCTTGGCTGCCTGCTAGCTTTGTGTTTTTTGTTTTTTTAATCTTTGGCCCTTGATGCTTGCTGGCTCCCTCCTGATTGTGCTGAAACTCTGCACCAGGAAAGGTTACCCAATGCACCTTAAATCCTTGTGTGTGGTCATGTGATGAAATTAAGTAAATACTGGTTTGAAGCTGTTCCATTTGCTGCTTTTATATCAGATTTCTAAAATGGTTCAAAGTTGCAATGTACAGATGCCATGATCCCTGACTTCAGATCTGATTTTTATATCTCTTGCGCTATTATTGTTCCCTGTTGTTGTATTTTCTTGGGTTTCATTCTGCTACTGTGCTTTAGTCTGTTAGATGTTACGTTTGTGTTTAATTTGGACATTTAACTTTTCTGTAAGCTGCACAGAGAACTTGTTCTTTGTTTTTTTTTGCTAAGTACTGTAATTAAATGAGAAAAGCTTGCCCTTTGAAAGGTTTTGGTGGTGGAAGATCAAAGTAAAAGTACCATACATTTGTTCCTACTATCTGATGTGGCACAGAACTGGGGAATTGTGAACAGCTCAGTAGCCACCAGATTTGATTAATGACTGGTGCAGAGGACTGCATGTGTACCTACACTGACATATATATAACCTTGTGCTATTTTCCTTTTGCATCTTCAATATCATAGCAATTCTTAAGTGTTCACATTTTGATCATAGGCAGAAGTGTGTTGATTCTCAAACTCTGGGTTTGATTACTGTATTTGGTTCTTCTTTGCTGGTAAAAAATGAAATCTAAAAGGGCATAATGTCTGCTCAACATTCCATGGTGCAGATGTTTAATCTGGTAAGGAAGTGCCCATGAATGTTTGCACTGGGCAAAAAGCAACTGTTTCCTCCACAATAACTATTCAACTAATCCTTAAAAGTTAAAACAGCTGAAAAGCAATGAGATTTTCTCTGCTGAGGTTTCTCAACCTCTGACAATCTTCTTAGTCATTTGTTCCCTGCTGCAGTGCTGTGCTGTTGTTGTTGTAAGTCTTTTCTTTTTTTAACACCCTGAACACTTGGCAGTAAAGATATGCAAATGTTTCCTGTGTGCTGCAATCTTGTGCATGTCTACGCAGAAGTAAACCTCAGAGTTTAATAGGAATTGCTCTAAGGAAAGCACGTATAGGATTTCATTCTTAGCGTAACAGCTTGCATTTGCATCATTTTCCAGACCATACAAAATCAGTTTCCATAAGTTATGGGTATACATAAGAAACATCCACATACTTGACCTGGATGTGGATGATATGACTCCCACCATGGGACATTTGTCTCAATAATAGGTTTTATGTTGATTTTTATATTTATATAGAATGGTTTTTTCCTCAGTTCTTGAAGCTAAATGCATGGAATACAAAACAGACCATTATAGGAAGTATAACATATGTTGGTAGGTTCTATGTACTTAAAATTTCAAGAATCTTTTTTTGCGTGTGTCAGTCAATAAATATAACATAGCGTTTCTGCCTGCTAAACTGTAAATTTTATTGAGTAAATGGCAGGCTTTTTTTTAAAAAAAAAGAAAAATTAAAGACGCAAAGGTCTTTTTTGCTTCACCGAGTGCACATAGTACTGTAAAGTTACATAAGCAAACACAGAACCTTTCCCTGAGTTGCTTCCAAACTGAATTGACAGTGAAGAAGACAGCAGAAGGATAGAGGAAAGTGAGCTGGTGGAATTATACACACTTAAGCTCTGTTCAGTTAAAAAATAGGAATTAAGGGATTAGTCTAAAGGCTTGCTTAATTTATGAATTCTTTCCTATGAAGCATCTCGGAAGCAACATTGCAGTACATTAAAAACTCATATGAAACCATAGCACACGTAAAATAAAACAAAAAAAAGCTATTGCATATAGAAGCAATTTCATGTCCAGTGTAGATACTGACCAAGATAGAAATCTCCACTTAGAAGGTCTCTTGAAAGAAAGATGTCTCCAACAGATGTGAAAAAGACAACAGAGATGCGCCTGTCCGGTATGTAACCCATGTGTAGGTGCCTACATGCTAAAAGCTTGATTTTTGACATCACATGGAATGGACTTCCTGATAAGATGGTATCTGCAAGATGAGACTTATGTGGCAAAGTTGGGCTTTGAGAAAAAACTTTGAGGGGTTTGAAAGAAAAAAGAGCTGGCGCTATCTATAAGTAGGGGACAAAACTGAAGTGTAAGACAGAGAAAAAGCAAGGGAGAATGAATGTTGATGAGGAGGACTTACCAATTTGAGTATTAAAAAACTTGCACATCTAGGCTGAAGTCCTGTATTAGCTTACTTGAGAGTAAGCCCATTGAATTGAGTTGGACTTATTTCTGAGTACACGTATAGGATTTCGTTGTTAACTAGGATTGTATAGTATTTATCCAATCTTTCATATTGCTCCAGTCTTGTATAAAACAAGATAGTAAATACTTGACTATTTATTTTTGGTAAAACTTTGGCAGTAATGTTGTTTGTAGCGTTTAAGCAATGGCTAAACCATTGTTATGATTTAGACAGGAAAACTTTAGCACTAAGTCAGTCTTCTTTACAGCCATATAACATTTATTGCTAGTGTTTAGTTGTAAGCAGTCTCAGCCGCTCTTTATTTGCATTTCAGGGACTTAACTCTACTTCCAAAAAGCACAGAAAAGCAATACTGAAGACAACCCATTGGCCTTGTTATTTCAGCACTGCGCTAGAAAATCTAGCCTTTGGTGTGGAACATAGAATATGTCAAGCCAGTTTGGGAATACTGTTAGTTCTTTCTGCGTCATGTTTAAATTGCCCAATCACTGTGTGAGAGGAGAAAAGGGGATTTCCGGACTTACTTGAAAGAAATTTTAAAGTAAATTAATTAAACACTCAGGTTTTTTTTTTCTATTTCTTTTGGTAATCAAATTTAGTAACTGCTGTTAAAGCTGTTTCATGCTCATTTCCCATTGCAGGTGTAACTTATGCATGAATGAGTATTCATCATTGTAGGTAAAGGAAACACACGTTTGGGAAGGGGGTTGTTTATGAAATGGGACAAGAGTAACTTGTCTCATGTGGTCATTTTGCTTAGACTTCCATGTGAGTCCAGAGTTTATTATTTAAAACGCAATGAACCTGAATGGTGGGAGAATAAGGATGGATGAAAAGAAGTACTTTTTCACACAGCTGGTAGGTAAACTATGGAATCTGTTAGCTCAAGACACAGTGATGATTACCACCAACCTGGCCAATTTTAAAAGGCGCTTAGACTCAAGGAGGTGAAAGCTATCAATGGCTACCAATCATGACAGCTGTGTACTACCTCCAGGGTCAGAGGCTGCACCCCTCTGAATATCAGTTATTTTATTTATTATATTTTATGTATTTGTTGTTGTTTTCCACAGAAGTGCTTCAAAGTGGCTTTACAATATGCTGTAAAAACAACATTAACATAACGCAGGGGTCAGCAGCCTAAGGCCCGTGGGCCACAAGCGGCCCATGGGGTTGTTTAACCGGCCCATGGACCCCTGACATCCGCTCAGTCGGCTCCCGTGCGCCACGCTAAACTGGTGCGGAGCAGAGCAGGGACCGCCTTCCGCGACTCTGTCCAGCTTCCCATTGGCTGCAGGAAGCTCCTGCAGCCAATGGGAAGCTGCACAAGCCTCCTCCATGCCGGAAGAAGCGCTGGAAATAGTGTTTGCACATGTGTGCGCACACACTTTGGCCCACTGCGGCGTCTGCGGGACCATGAACCAGCCCAAGCGACAAAAACCTTGCTGCCCCCTGACATAAAGTGTAATAACAAATAAAAATAAACACAGTAAGGCTTCCGTCCCTAACCCGACTTACCTGGGAGGAATCCTTAAGCACTGCTCACATGCTTGAATTTCAAGCCTATCGATACAGCTTATAAAAGCTAGAATTCAATTTACATTTCTTCATTCTTTTTTAAAATGAACCCTGAGATTCTTGAGATTCTGGAATACACATGGAGCTGGCCTATAAGACATCTTGTTTCTATTCTTTTTTAAAATATGTATTCTGAGTTGATCATGGTCCTGAATTCTGGGCCCCATGCAAAATGATCAGTGTAACCCTGCCAGCCCCCTTGCTTGGGTTCCTTTGAGCCTTTTTATGATGCAGCATCAATAAAACCCCACCCTTGGTTCCTGAGGATCAGTAGTGGAAGGGAACTGTTGCAGTTGAGGTCCCCGCTTGTCGACTTCCCATAGGCCTCTGGTTGGTCACTGTGGTAAACAGATTGCACATTGGGGCAAAATAAATCTTAATTTCACACATACACTCATGAGGGTCTGAACTGTTGGAGCACAACCTTGGGGTTGTAGTGGACAGCTTGAGGAAGATGTTGGTCCAGTGGGCCCCGTTGAACACAGTATGTCTTCTTTTGAGTAAACCTGTTTTGCAGTGCAATCCTACAAAATAATTTGAAGTTTTCATCTTTAACAGCATTGCCATGGCAACCTTAAATTGTCCTCAGTTCTTAAACTATTTTGCTTGGCAGTTTGATTTTTGTTAACACAGTTGCAGTGTTAAAATCCTTTCCTGCGCTTTTGTGATTGAGATAACTACAAAATTAGCATTGCCTAGAACGAGGAACTAAAGTTCTGTGCCAGTTCTGAGAACTCTTATTAGATATGTGGCACCAATTTCCAAGAGCTTTAGTTCCTCATGAGGAAATGATCGCAATGAAAAAGCAGTTTTGGTTTCTTGTGAGGGCATGCCTTAATGTTGCACTCCTTCACCCTCTATCAGAAGCTGCATTTATTATTATTTTAATGTTACCTGTATGAATTAGGGTGGTTTAAGGCAAAAATGATCTGCTGGGGGTAAGTCTGGTCCCCAGCATCACCACAAAATTTTGTCAAGGTGTGGCAGAAATTCCTTATAGTGTTGCTCTTAAGGAAGACAGGATAAATATTACAAGTTTGAAAAAAATAAATATAGTTAGATAAATATCATTTTTTATTATTTTTTTTAAAAAGGCATTTTGTTCTAGAATACATTTCTCCTTGAATTCTCTGCTGTGGTTCCAACTCTATTGTGAAGTCAAACCGCTTTTAAGCTGATCAGTTGATGTGACAAAATATGGTTCCTGAATGATTGTCAGGAGGGTAGAATGGATATTAGAAGTTGGCTTCTTGTGGTTTAAAATAAATGGAAGACAAAAATGATTGGTCTGAATATCTTCCAGTTCTTGTTTGTCTCTTGTCACTAGATATTTGATGCTGGTGCATGGGCATTTAAAACTTTTATGGGTAACTGGATCCTGAGAAGCTGATGAAATGCCTACGTTTGAGGGACAAGGGAAGACTATTCCAATAGCTGGGTCAGTTTTGTCCAAACCTTTTTGCCTAGAAAACTTCCTAGCTTATTTATTTTGGATTTCATAAAATTTATACAACGCTTGATTGTAAAAGCGAAACGGAACACCCCTCTCAAAGCAGTTTAAAAACCTCAAAGTGTTTTTAGCTGACTCCTGACAGCAAAAACTGTCTTGATTCCTTACACTGCATTTTGATCCCCAATATCGCTAATATCCACTAGTCATCCTGACTGTAAAGTTTAAAAAGCAGAAGCATGAAGAAACCAGATAACTAAGTGAGACTGCTGCAGTGTGTGTCTGTGGGGAAGCTACTGACTGTGGTTTGTTGGTGTCGTTGTCGGCTGGAGGAAACATTGAGTGATGTTCTGTACTTTTCGCTTTGGTGGTTGCATGAATCTCTGCTTGGATAATTATTTGCTCCTTTTTCATAAAAAAAAAAAGCTATTTACAGCCTCTCAGTAAGCAACAACTTGTGTTATTTTGGATAGATAGAAAATCAACCATCAGGTTCTCTTGAGCCACTGAGCAAACACCAGTCAGACACCAAATGATCAGCACTGGTTTCAACGCTTGAAGTTACTTGTAGTAGAAGTCTTAAAGTTCATATATATATGACACACGTTTGCAGAAATATTGACGCACCCTTTCTGTGGCCATGCCCCTTGAGGAAGTGGTGAATATGTGTACAATAAGATCACAAAACAGTACAGAAAAAAGTTATATGCTGTTGCTTGTAGGGCCTTTGTTATTGTCAGGGACTGGACTGAGGAGGAATGGTGGGAATCACATGCCCCCCTTTATCTGAACTTTCACAAGGGCAGGAGGACAGTATTGAATAAGAACAGTGGTTTGCAGAGGGACGTAGTCCAGAGGGGGAAAGCTGGGAAATACTTGGTGAGGAGCAGCTAGAGGAGGAAACACCAGGAGACAGACAGCTGGCAGATTCACTGTCCTTGGAAAGCATTCCTGACCCCCCCCCCCATCGCCTAAGACCAGAAGGGCTCTGAGAGTGATAGAACAGAAAGCGCAGTGGCAACAAGCTCAGATTACTGACGTAGGGGTGGCGTAGATCAGGGGTCAGCAAACTTTTTCAGCAGGTGCTGGTCCACTGTCCCTCAGACCTTGTGGACTATATTTTGTGGGCTGGACTATATTTTGAAAAAATAATAATGAATGAATTCCTATGCCCCACAAATAACCCAGAGATGCATTTTAAATAAAAGGACACATTCTACTCATGTAAAAACATGCTGTCCGCGGGCCGGATTTAGAAGGCAATTGGGCCTGATCCAGCCCCCGGGCCTTAGTTTGCCTACCTATGACGTAGATTAATGAGGACGGAGGGGGGTGGACCTTTACTGGGAGCAACGTCATTTCTAGAGAGATAGGCATTCCTTTGTCTCTCGCTGTGATTATTAAAGAAACTATCTGGTAAGAACGCTCCTTTCGTTTGATCTGCTTATTTACTGCCACTGCAGGAGGGATCCAGTTCCCCGAAGCCTGACAGTTATTCTGTTTTTTGAGCCCCTTTCAAGTGGGTTGTCTGTCACAGCATGTAAAGCTATACCTGTGTATGAATGGAGTGCGCCTGGTGTGTGTGTGGGAGCTTTAGATTATTCCCTTTTTCTGCAGATTTTGTTTAGCGTGTGGACCCTGAACAATGCTATACAGCGTGCAGGATTGGCCTTGGAAGATCCTGCTTATGAGTCTGGCATTGGTAGAGAATAAGCCTTTTCCATAGTGGTTTCATACTTGTGGAATTCTCTCCTAGTGAGGGGGACATGATGATGATATTTACATGCCACCCTGGGCGGCTCTCAACAAAGTATTAAAAGCGCGGTAAAACATCAACCTTTAAAAATTTCAGGGCTGCCAATAATAATAATAATTTTGTGTAGCCCCTACTTGAACATATTCTGTAAGCTTCTGGGGGGGAAAATTCAAACTGCCTTTGGCTGATTAATATTCCACAGCCTTTTAAATGTGTTTGTGGGAGGGGGTTTATTGTTTTGTTGATTTTCTTCCCCTATTTATTTGTGCTTTTACCTTGTACTTTCCCCCTGTGAACCGCCCTAAGATATTGTGATGAACGGTGGTATATAAACTACAGAGCACCACATTATTATTATTTATTAGGTTTAACTACTGCTATTTTTAATGTTGTGCAGTTTTAGGTTTATATATCTTGCCGGTATTGCTCCACTGAATTGTGTCTTGAATTTTGTCTTGAAAGGTAGCGTATAGGTTTTCTAAAAAATAAATAGTGGTTCCCTGCAAAGCTGTGCTGCTTGGCATGATTTCCAAGGATGATTTAGCACATGTGTGTATGTCTGTTGAGTCAATATAGCTGCCTGCCTGCCTGCCTGCCTGCTTCCCATGGTTTGTTCTGACAGGCCTATCGGCACAACACTTACTTGAACTGATTTGCTTCCATTTCTCTTTTCGCTGCAGGTCCTCAGTATGCACTTTGCTGGCGATATCACACCCACAATAGACCAATGCACAGAAGCTTGCACGCTTCATATAAGGGTTAGGTAAGTGTGAATCTTTTCGCCAATATTGTATTTTTTTCGCCTGCCTCAATATTCTTATTTTATACTTGGGTCTTATAAAATAAGAATATTTTAAAGGAAAACATGCCATATTGAACAGCAACAAAGACGTCGTCTTGTGTCCGTGAACAGGCTTTTCTGTCAATTATCCGGAGGGATATGATGTCGCCAGCAGAGTGCATCTGGGCTTGGACTGGCCAATCACTTGACAGCTGAAGGTTAGGCCGGGCTGTCACTTTTCCTGGATCTTTTTTTGGGGAAAGAATTTTTTTGGGGGTTGGGAAAGGTAAGTAGCTATTCTGAAATGTTGCTGGAACATCAAGCTGCTAGCAGTATATGTCTCTGCTGGCAATGACTTTGCTTTGCATATGTTTGTAATGTGTATATAGTCTGAATGTAATACAGTATCCTGATCTAAGGACATGGAATAGAATTAGACACTTCGTGCAAAAGGCAGGATTCCCAGTCTTCTAACTTGCATAATAGGGACAGGTAGGCACCTGTGTGAGAGAGAGAGACACAGAGAGAGGAAAGGTGGAAGAAAGAGTGGTTAACCATTCTTCGACCACCTGGCTTTCCTCTGCAACATTACCTTTCTTTCCAGGATATGTTTCCTTATTTGTCTAGAAAATCCAGGCCTGCAATCAGATTTGGGGGGAAGTGGTTCGATGGGAGGAGTCGGCAAGGGAAAATAGGTGGATGGCAGGAAGCTTAAGAGCTCTCTGCCTCTACAATGCTGCAGATTCTCCCACCCACACCCTGCTACTGCTGCTTTGCATGTTTGAGGCAGGTGCACGATCGGGAATTCTTCACCGGTTGCCAAATCATCTAGCCCATGTCTCCATTTAGCTGGAGTATGGACTTGTGCAACTTCTTTTTCTTGAGAAATGTGTCATCAGCATTCAAAGCCTGGGGGAGTTTCAGCAGCAGCTTGGGACATGGAGTATGGTCTTGGCATACGCAAAGTCAGAGATCCGACCTAGAGACTGGCATAACTGGAAATCGGCAAGAGGACATTTAAGCTTGGCCCAGGATGGGAAATTTGTGGCTTTTCTAGACGTTGCTAGACTCCCAGAGTACTGAAATATACTCCGTAGCCAGTGTTCGAATTTCGCCAGGCGTATTTTGCACCTGGCTGTCAGCCACTTGCGACCAAGTGAAGATGGCCAGGTGCCAGGATGACACGTAACGTCTCCACCGTCTGGAGGTGCATGCCTGGAGATCCTTGGATCCTGACTGTTTTCACACACTAGCAACACATCCTGTAGAATTCTACCTGTTGTGTTTATCTACACAATCAGAATGAATTTCAGGAACCAAAAAGACAAATTGAAAAATACGACTTTCGAGCCGTCTGCCCACAAATGGCAACTAGGCATAGGCATTCCATTTTGGCGACTGTAACCCTGGTTTAAGGAGCCATTTGATGCCTAGCTTAAATATCTCAGTTTCTAACACTGATTGCAGCATGGCACCAAGCAGCCCTGTCCTTCTTTTGGAATTGGTTTGTGACAGATTGACCAAAACTTTGGCAGCTATTGGATTCCAACAATCATCTGCCAGAAACCTTTGACGAATGGTTGGGGGGAGGGGGGTAAAGGCAGGAAGAAGAGACCACTTAAATGCAGAAGTAACTGGCGTCTTATTACCAGTGAAATTATGGCGTTTACATTCCCACCCCAGCCTAGCCTGGCTATTTTAAGAGTGCTAGTACAGGAAACATCTCTAGAGTGCTGCTCTGAATGGCTGCTTTTCATTGGTTCCATTTGGCCATCTAGGGGAAGAAAGCTTCCATTGATGTGAAGAGCATCTGTGAAGGATGAAGTGCAAGTAGGAATGATGGACTCTGCCGCTCATGAAAGGACAAATTGTCTTGTTGGGCATTTTCATTGGCAATATCTTGGAGTGTGCGTACAGGCATAAAGTGTTGATGATGATCTTGGAAACCATTTGATACAATAAGGAATAATTTTGGTGCATTTTGGAGTTGTTGTTTTTTAAATTTGCAAGGAGGGGAAAGCCACTTCAGTGTTAGGGTGTGCATGGTATTATATCTCCACCCCCACCCCCATTTCCACTGATTTTTGCCATTTAGATGACACATGTAAAGCTACAAATAGATTTTGGCTGGTTTCCTAGGAACTGTGTGAAATGCAACATAAATAAGGTCTGCACAAAACAGAATATGTTATGAAACAGTTATGAATCCTAATACGTGGTACAGATTGAAGCTACGATGTGTATTGGAGAAAACATACTTTTTTATTTGTTTCTATTTTCATAAGCAGTTAAGAAAGAAATACTAGTTATTATTCCTCCTCTTTCAGTCTGTGTTAGCCAGATGGAAGCATATAGTAACAGTTGTGTGTACAGAGTTGCTATTTCTGTCTCTTAGCGTTACTAGAACAACAGCATTTCCCCCATTTTGGAGACTGGCACAGGAAAAGGCTTGAAAATACTGAAAACATCTCCGTGTACAGTGACAGTAAGATGGTAACCGGCCTTTATGAAGCTATCTTTTTTTAAATACAGTGGTACCTCTGGTTACGAACTTAATTCGTTCCGGAGGTCCGTTCTTAACCTGAAACCGTTCTTAACCTGAGGTACCGCTTTAGCTAATGGGGCCTCCCGCTGCTGCCGTGCCACCGGTGTGCAATTTCTGTTCCCATTCTGAGGTAAAGTTTTTAAGCTGAGGTTCTACTTCCGGGTTAGCGGAGTCTGTAACCCGAAGTGTTTGTAACCCGAGGTACCACTGTACTGTGTATGGATGTCATCTCTCAAAAAAAGCATCAAGAGGTTTGGGTATCTTGGGTACATCTGAAGACTTCTTTGTTTTTGTCAGCCTGGTGACTAACAGTTTGCAAGCAATGTGCAAAAGAGTGGCTAGAGCGACTTCCCTTTGTCTTTCCTCTCTGCCAAGATCAGAATCTTAAGCCATTGTATGGCCTTAACCGGCAAGGGCAAAAGTGCTCTTTCATTCAGTGAGAACTTGCAGAATTCACTGCCACCAGTTACGGTGGGGTGACCACTATACGTAAATGGCCTTAAAGAGGAATTAGATTCTGCTCCTGGGTGGGGTTGTACTAAGCATGCCGATTTGAGGGAGTGCTCCTGAACTTGGTGCCATCTGTGGAGCTGCAGATAATGTCAGTGGCCAAAAGTGCAACTGTGGTGTTATCTTGCTTCAGTGGTGCATGCTTTGGTAACATCCTGACTAGATTACTGAAGTGCACCCTGTACAGGCCTGCCCTTGAAGACTATTTGGACACTTTAATTGGAACACAATGTGGCAGCTAGAACATTTGTTAGGAGTTAGGCATTACAACAATATTATAGCTATTCTACATCAGTTATATGGGTCCTGGACCATTTTAAGGAGCTGTTAGTCTGAAGCACTGCCTCAGCTGTAACATTGGCATCTCAGGCCCTGTTCTCAGTTCCACCGATGAGTTCTGTCAGATTGGCAGCTACAAGGGACAGAGCTGTCTCTGTGAAGGCCTGTCACTCATGCAACACGCTCCCCGGGGATCTATGTATGGCTACCTCCTCGGTATTGTGCTTTCATTATTATTTCAGCCTGTATATGGATAATTTTTTGGAGCAGAGTCTTAACAAACGTGCATCTGTTGCTATTTGCTTTATTTATTTGAAGCTTGTCTGAGCCGCTTAATATTCTAAAATCTCTATGCAGTATTCAATCATACAACAGAAAAACAATGAAGCAGCACCATAAAAAACAGATTCCACATTAGAAACCAGTAAAGCAAATTGCTATTATAATAGGACCCTGGCCCAGTCCAGTAATGTAACTAGACTAATTTCATATAACACGTTTTGGTTTGAGTTAAGATTGCTTACTATTTTCAACTACATCCACAGAGCACCTACTGTTAAAATAGCATTATTTTAACTATGATTATAACGATGGAAGTGCCTTGTAAGTGACTGACACACTCTCTTGGGGGAGAGAACAAGCTCCATTTATGCAATGGTGGTGACAGATTTAGGTTATGTTATGTCTGCATACATATAGATGCAATTTGGTAGAGCCTATTAAATACAGGTCAATGGTCCCTTGCATATTTCCTATTGGGTAAGCTAGTTTAGGACATCTGGACAAAAGTTTCCATACTGTTATATCTTTTGTGTGATTGAGAGATATACTGGCAGGCAGAAATCAAGGAAAATATAAATCCTGTTCTGCTCAGCAATGATGCCTGATGCTCTTTTAGATATTTTGTCAAGGGAACGGAAATGAGCTTCTTCTGCTGTAGCAGACCAAATCTGACATGAATTCACACCTCATGTTGACATATTATTATGATCCGTTGGCTTCCAGACTCAAAATGTGGCACTGGTACTGGTGGTATTATAGTAAACAATGTCTTACTTCATAAAATATGGATCAGAGAGACATCTAGGAAGATGGAGTTTTTTGTTTTAATTTTGTGCAGCGTCCCCCATCTCAATTATCCAAATTCTAGAAACAATTTTCTGAGGCACTATGGGAAAGCTGGTTCTTTTTTTAAAGGATCCCTCCCCCTCATTGCTTGTACACATGAGGAAAGGGACTTTCCGAAGTAGAGTTGCTAATATTAGACTACTTAAGCAAGTTCTCCTATTCTAAAAGCTCCTGTTTCAAGAGTCGGTTATTTGAAATAAATGAAGCTTAAGTTAGAAGTTTTTAAATGGTTGGATGAGGACCAGAGGAAGCCCTACACCATCATGAAGCTTAAAGTACATTTTCAGCTGGGTAGCATGTGGTTTTATGGTGGATTATTATTATTATTTGGAAAATCTGAATTAAATGGCCGGGGATGGGGGGGTTAGGCTGCCACTTGGATGAGGACAACGTCTTGTGGACCACATGAGAATCCACTTTAAGCTGCTGCATGTACGCAGCTTGAAGTAGTTGGCAGCACTTCAGGGGATTGTGGTGCTGATCTGTTTGTGCCATAGCAATGGCATGATTGCCTGAGTCATACACCAAAATAGACCCTGGATTCACACATCAGTATAGCCCTATTGGCATTTAATGTTGAACATTTGATGGAGAGAGCAGGGTCCTTCCTTCTTGCTGTCCTCATCCATTCTGTTCAAATTACTCACCCTTTGCTCACTTTACTAGGGAGGGTGGTGGTCTGTGGGGGAGCCTGCTGTTTCAGTCAAAAGATTCTAGAGCCTTTTCATGTTCCAAAGTTTAAAGCTTGGAGATAAAGCAGAATCCTTATCTCTAGCAAACAGCTTTCCTTGAGTCACTGCAACTCTGCAAAATCTGAAGGCCAGGAAAGTGGAATGTCTTCTTTTCTCCCACCATTGCCGCCACTAAGTCTTGTGACGTTCCAATTGCGTTTTAACTCCCTATTAAAAGACATTGCTTCTATTTCCTCAAGCTTTTTTTTCTTGCTTCACATTCATCTTTTTCTCTCTTTTTTTCTACAATGATAGGTTGAAAAATGACTACATGTTGCAAAGGAGAAATGGCACAAGGCCATTGTAGTGGATGGCTTGGACCAGGGAGACATGGGTTCAAATCTCTGCTCAGCTTTGAAACTTTCTGGTTGAGCTTTGGTCAGTCACCACCTCACGTACATAACAAGGGTCTTGTAATTAGACATGTGGACAGGGAGCTATGTAAATTTCCCCGAGCTCCATGGAAGACCTCTGATCAATTCAAAGATTCGTGGACTGGCACAGGCACCAACACCAGTAAACATACCCATCCGTGTGTCATGTGAATTGAGCTTCTGCCCACTCACAGGCATGTGAATACTGCCAATGGTGTAGTACTAACGATTCCGTGCTTCAGCGGTAGCCAAATGTGTTGCCCTTTGGATGTTGTTGAACTCTCAGTACCCTAGTCATCATAGCCAATGGTCAGAGATGATGGAAGTTGTAGTCTGCTGTCATCAGGAGAGAACCGAAGTCCTATCTAAGTATTTTATTGAAGTTGAGAAATAGGTAACAGCTTTGCGGATGCTTACCAGTGAACATCAGCTTACTGTGCTGAACACCTCAAGAAGACGTTGAGATAGTCATTGGGAATCTACAGGTGGTTATGGGGAACCTGCTGTTTTTATATAATAACAGGACTTTTTCCTATTGCTAAAGTCCTTTTCTCTTCCATACTAGTGGAAGAGAAGTGTGATACCACAAGACACTGTTTGCCCCACAAACCTACACCGATGATTACAACTGCTTTTTAGTCCTGTGTGATGGCTTGAGAGCTTGACAGTTCTTGGTTATGCATGCATTTCACATAGACCAGTGGTGTAGCATCTGCTCAACCCAGGTTGGTTCAAGGTAGGACTGGGAGAGACCCTTATCCAAAACCCTGCAGAGCCATTGCTGGTCAATAGAGACAATACTGAGCTGAATGGACCAATTGGGCTGACACAGTATAAGGCAGCTTCTTAGGTAGGTAACTTTGGAGAAAGCCATGATTTGTTGCGTAGATGCTCTGTCAGTCACAATCCTTTGCTTCTTTTTGAATGGAACAAGAGTCCTTTGTTCATTCTCACCCGTGTACTTAAACGATTTTGCAAACAGGGGATATAAGACAGTTTGATTAATCACTTGCATGTTTCACTATCCAGTTGTTCTTGTCTCTCCTTTCTTCTCCTCTCCCCATTTGAAAATGTGTGTGGGTACAGCGAAGGCCTGTTAAACAGGTGAGTCATGAACTTGAACAAACCGGCTGTGTTGTATAAAGGAGGAAGAAACAAAATTTCCTCTCACTGAATTATCTTTGCAGATGGCTGACATGGCCAAGGATTCTGGCATGGCCAACCACAAATATTTTTAAAATAGGCACCAGGCCCTGCATCGTGGGATGGGTTTAGAAGCAAAACACATTGTTGCACTTCCATGTGACATCTGTTTTTTGTCTCAACACCTGTGCTTCAAGCATAATTAATCTTGGTCACAGTAAGGACTAGAACAGCATTTCTCACACTGCTGAGATGCTTGATTTCAACATACTAGCGATGTTTCTGGAGCCACAAGCGATCCCCAAACTTCAAATCGTGCATCCGTGGCTCAGTCTCCCCTTTGAAAGTATGACTTGTGTTCCAGCTTAGTGTCTGTATAAGCTATTACCTAATTATTAGGCTGTGTGCTTGATTATTTTTAGAGGCAGAGCTTTCCTGGATTTATGCTTGCTGTTAATTTGTGTTAGCAGTTTAGCTAGAAAGTGGAGCAAGATTGCACAACACTTGCCTTCAGCAATCCTTAATTTAGCTGCAATGTGCATTGGATCTTATTTTATTTTTGCGTGTGGCATTTTGGTTTTTGCTATGTATTCAGAATTAATTTTTAAGTTGCAGGGAAGATGCATGCCCTTTGCAGTAGGCCTTTGAATCTTTGTGTGTGTGTGTGTGTGTGTGTGTGTGTGTGTATCTTGTTAGGCTTCTTCTTGTTGTTTAGTCGTGTCCGACTCTTCATGACCCCATGGACCAGAGCCACGCCTCCCGCAGTTTGGGCAAACTCATGTTGGTAGCTTTTTCGCTTGGTTATTTGTAATGTGTCATGTAACACGTTCTAGTTGCTAAATTTTCTGGGGCAAGAAGGACTCGCCATCTCAAGAGTCACCGTTAACATGCAAATACAGTGAGGTTGTTTACTGTCTGATCGGAGCAGGTATGTCATGCTCAGAATAACAAAATTAATTGTAGGCACTTTGAAAATAGTCAAAATTTAAGAAATGGGCAAGGATGTACTTGTGACGTTTCTATTTGTGTGTAACTGTATTGTGTAGCAAGTACAAACACACCAGACTACGCATTCATTTGTATTTTAGTTTCCTCTACCCCGAGTTGGCAAGACTTGTCTGACAGCAGCAAAAAAACCGAGCTTTTGGTGTCTTCAGCCCAGTCCTGAGGAATATTCTGCCAGTAGAAGTTCAGCAGGCGCCTTCTGCTTTAACCTTGAAACATTCACTGAAAACTTTTCCTTTGTTGTTGGAGATACCTTATCAAAGGACAAATCCATTAGCCCACGTAGGCAGAACACACCCAACTCTTGGTTAGCACTGAATTCTGCTCTGTTTGCAGTAGTTCTTTACAACTGAACTAAAGTAAGATTGAGGCAGGACTGGTGGCATGCTGGGTCAATGGCTACTGGAGTAGGTGGAAGAGTAAGAGAAGCTTAGGAAAATCAAACAACCCTACTTCTCAAAATGTGTTTTTAATAGCTTGTGGTGGTGTATAGACTGTGGCCAGTGAGTCACACTTCCATAAGTCAGATTATCCTATGTTTTTGGGTGTTTATTCAGTAACACAAAATAAGAGAGCTGGTGATCATGTTTCAGAGTTGCTGTGACTTATTACTTCTTCTTGATGATCTGATTTTTTTTAATGTGCTATGTTCCTCCTTTGCTATTTCTATCTTCCTATCTTCCTCTCTTTGCACCTGTGATACCTTCAGCAGATGGCTCGTTTTTCTTAAGGTATCTTTTAGTGAAATAAATAAGAGGCCCATACTTATATTCAGACTTGTTTTTGTTGCATTGTGTACCCTTTTTTGTGGGGTGGACAAGCTTACTTGATGGCTAGCTTCATTTTATTATATTTCATTGTTTTGATGCCATAAATAATCTGGGAGCATCCAAGCATACAGCATACAGTATCTGAAATTAAGCAGGTATGGTCCTGGTGTGACCCTGGATGAGAGACCTCACCTCAGGAGACAATTGTGTGTGTGTGTGTGTGTGTGTGAGAGAGAGAGAGAGAGAGAGAGAGAGACAGACAGACAGACAGGCAGGCAGACAGCTTTGTGAATGTGTGTCAGTGTACCTTTCCAAACAGCTATTTAAATCAGTCAGTAGAGGATGAGACTCTTAATCTCAGAGTTGTGAGTTCGAGTTCCACGTTGGGCAAGAGATTCCTGCATTGAAGGGGGTTGGACTAGACTGCCCTCATGGTCCTTTCCAACTCTACAATTCTTCTAAATGTTAGGTGGGCAGAGGTGGGTTTGGGCTATACTGATAGATTGCTAGCTGACTTGCTGTGGGTTGACAGGAGTTTCTCAATCCTTTTTGTTCGACAACAGGAAGGCTCTGCTCTCCCTCCCTACTAGATGAAAGCATTATAATCTCCGATCTGTAATAAATTTGTACTTCTAGAATCAGGTCATGCTGGTGTTCAGTAGGTAACTGGTTCTGACTTCTAAGCTGCCACTTTGCATCCGACTCCCATTTGATGGATTTCAGTGGTTCTAGTAAAAATCAAAGAAGGTCCTATAAGCCTGAGCTGTTCTCGGTGCTTTTGTTGTCATAGTACTCACCAACGTGAAGTACCATCACCTTTTTCTTTTTCTTTTAACTGCCATTGGCAGCCATTTTGTGCTGCCACCCGCAGCAGATATGAGTTATCGCACCTCATTTTTTAACACACCCCCCCAAAGCATTGGTACAGAGAATACTTTGCTAGTTGGGCCACAGGTCTGATGCAATATAAAAATCCCTTTAGAAAAACAATGTACTCATACTCAATTGCCTGCTTCTTTTTCTTTGTGCATGTTTAATATTAAAGCTAAGTATTCTTACAGTGTGCCAAGCACACATTGTACCTTTGCATTAGCTACATAATCAGTCATGTGTCCATCTTTAAAAAACATAGTTCTAAAATCAACAACAACCTGTTGACATCTGTATATGCCTGATAGGATATAAAACTCAAGACATAACATCTTCTCTTTCAGGGCTCATTGTTGGAGTGATCTTGAGATATGGCATACCTCCCACCAGTGGTCGTGATAAACCATTAAGCTGTTCCCAGGAGGACCGGGCTTACACAACTTTGCTGGTCAATATCAGCGGGAAATTCTTTGAATACACCTTAAAAGGAGAAATAAGTCCTGGAAAAATACACAATGTGGAACAGAATGACATGTTGCGAAAAGTGAGAGCTACCTTTTTGTTAACTCTGGCTGTTTATGAATGCATTTATTTTTGTGCTGGCCTGTTTTCACAAGTCTCTTTCAGATCTCAGTACGTGTGATAATATGTGATGCTTTCATTGTAAGGTTCTGTACTTTGCAATGTTGTTCAGATGTAGTAAGGAGATCCATTCATCTGGATTCCCTTACCCTTAGCATTTAAGAACTTATACTTACTGGTTCCTCCAAGACTGTTTGGTAGTTCTGAAAAACATCAATCCATTGACACTGGACTATCCAGAATAATCATTCCCCATTCTTCCTCACCCTGGTCCTGTAAAGTAGGTTGCTGGTCTCAGTGCAGTGTGGAGCAGAATATCTTGTTGCCCAAGGTTACTTACTCAGTTCAATTCCTTAGAACCTAGATTTTCTTTTTTTGTTCAGCCTGCTGATTTTAAAGCAGCCCTTCACATCCTTAGGTCCCTCAAAACTTGCTACACCCCTAACTAGCATGTCTTATTATGACCAGGGATGGTTGGAGTTGTAGTCTGACAACATCCGAGGACCTAAGGTTGGGAAAGACTGCTTTGAGGGTCTGTGAAGGGCAACCAAGCTAGTATCTTTGCCTCTTCTGGAACACCTATATGACCACTTTATTATGTGCTAAATATAATCCTGGTTAGAAAACAAACAAACAAATAAATGTCACGAGAGTGATGGTTGTCTGAATGAACCCTAGACCGTGGAACACTTAAAAAGAAAAAGAAAACCTCTCTGCAGGAAACTGAGCATGTTTATAGTTTATTGGAATGAACCTGTGTTCCCTGATCTCTAGGAAATGATTGGTTTAATATAATGGCGAGAGATCGGCATAGGAAATCTGTAGACAGACTGCAGATGTTTTGAGGATAGCCACCTGGAAACATTGTCTTACAGCTGTTTCTTCTGTGTTTTCTTTAAAGGTAACATTTGATCCAGAAGTGTTTTTCAACATCCTCCTGCCTCCCATTATTTTCCATGCTGGCTATAGTCTGAAAAAGGTAAGCCTGAAACATTTTCTGAACAACGTTGCTCTGCCGGTGTGGACTTTGGTCCCGAGAGTAGAATACTCAGCTGTTAAAGTCAGCCGTATTTTGAGGCAAAGTTAACTAACTCCTACTGGCTTGAATCCAGTGGACCATTCAAGCAAGACCATTCCTGCAGCTGCAGACCATCTATTCTTCTTCCACAAATGCTGAACTATAGATTTTTATTCTGTGCTGTAGGTTGTTCCAAGAGATTTGTGAAGTTTGTTGGGTTGCATGGAGGAAGGCTGCCTGCAGGGAGCCTTTGTTCTATGCCAGGGATGTCCAAGAGGTAGATCATGATATACTGGTAGATCGCAGTGTGTCCATGGTAGATCTTGCCACCCCCAAAAGCTCAAGAACTTTGGCTCCCTAAGAAAAGCTCAACTTTGGTAGATCACCACCAAAGTTGGACATGCCTGTTCTGTGTCACGTAGTTTGCATGATACTCCCTGTTCAGCCTTTGGCATAAAGACCTGTCTCTAATTGATAGGACTATAGGGTTGTGCACCAAAAAAATGCACCAGACAGACCTATCTGAGGGGCCACTATTAAAGACACTTTCCCTTGCTGCCACACACCATAGCTTTGCTAGTAGGGGCACTATGAGAAGGGCCCCTGTTAATGACATCAGGGCATGGGTTGGTATCCCAAACCATGTCAGTAAATTATACACACAACCCAGATGGATACAACCTGATCTTCTAACAATCCACATACTCCTATGATCTTTGTTTTCCCCTTAAGAAATAACATGAGCAGATGGGACTCATTAACCTGGGAAGGTAGCCCATCCAAGAGAAGGAAAACTCTGGTCCTAAACCTCAGCTGCCTTGTGGGATACCTTTGGGAGAACAAGATGCTAAGGAGTAAACCCTACACAAATCCAGAGTGGAGTTCCTAAGATGGATGGATGGCGCCTTGTACGCCTCCTCCCAGCAACTCCCGCGGCTAAGCTGGTGCCAGATGTATCGCTCTGATTTCCTTTGGACCACATCAGAGAAGCCAAGAGGGGGCTCTTGTTTTCTGTGCAGCCCAGGACCTCCATACACACTTCTCAGGCTTGCTCCCCAGGGAGGTCACTTCTGTGCTGCTAATGCAGTGGTTTGATTTCACCCGCAGAGGCACACTCCATTGTCTCTTTGTGCCAACAATCTGTGTTCAGGTAAGCAAGCTTCTCAAGCATTTACGGTACTGTAAGACTAAACAACAACAACAACAACAACAACAGATGCACTAAGTTGCTGATTGTTTTGAGAACTCACTATAGTTAATGGTTGCTGAAGCCTTAATGGCTACATTTAGTTCATGTTGTAAATTGGCTGTGGGCGACACATTACAAGCCAAGCAGGGTGTGAGAGGAGTTGAAGGAATAGGTTTCTTGTTCTGTTGCACCAAGGCATTCTTATGGATTTGCTCTGGTGAATTTGAGCCAGGTAGACCTTCATTCAAATCCCCTTTCACTCAGTTGAGTAGTTTCATGGAGAATTAGGAATGTAGCTCCCTGAATTACAGCAATTGTATCTTATGCTGAATGGGGCTAACTGCCTCCCATGTCCAAGGTATATGTCTATGTTGCTTTCTGCTTCACTGAAGCCCAGCATTGAGTCTCCTTAACGTCCTTTCTGATGGAACCATTTCTAAACAAAGTTATTTCCTCTAGTCAGTTTCATAGCATGGATCTCACTTTCACACACTTGCTCTCAACCAAATCTTTTTTTTAGGAATTCTCAGTCTGTAGTTAGCAGAAACTATACATGCTACATCTTCTTCTGCTCAGAAGGCTTAGGCAGTGGTTCTCAACCTGTGGGTCCCCAGATGTTGTTGGACTACAACTCCCATCATCCCTGAGCTCTGGCCTTGCTAGCTAGGGGTGATGGGAGTTGTAGTTCAACAACATCTGGGGACCCACAGGTTGAGAAAGGCCGGCTTAGAGGGACTTAGATGATGTCCTCAAAAACTGCTGCCTTTTGTTATGGATTGTTTATTATCCACTGAAACACGCACATGAAAAAGCAACCTTTTTGCTCCTTTTATTTATTTGACTGTGATTCTTTGCATTGCTTACGCTTATTGACTTCTTGGTTAAATAAACCTGTGAGCTGGAGGGAGCCGTGATTAATCTTGCTCTTATTAACCTCTGCCCTCTTAGCCAAGTCCCTGAGAGGTAATATGCTAGCCCTCCAGGCTCATTGGGTGGTTAGAGATGGGAGTCTGGCAGAGTTTCACTGGGTACCCCAATTAAATCTCTTTCCCATGCACCCACATACTTGAAAACCAAACGTGCTGTTTAGCCTAGGGTATGGTGACAGCTACTCTATTGTGTTTGTCCAACTTGGTGAAGTGGTAGGCCTGATCTGCAGTAGATGGCTCCATGTGGGCTTTAACCATCAACCCACTGGGTGTTGCTTAGGTTATTAGCTGAGGGAGTGTTGCAGCAACCTCTAATCACATAGGGGCTGCCCTTTCCAAGTTGAGCTGCGGGTGCCCCTCTTTCCCTGCAAGAGCAGAAGAACCTGTAAAGTGTTTCTTGGAACGCTAGGGGAGAAGAATTAAGCTTCCTCTAAGAGTGGTCTCTTGCTTAGGAAGCTTTTCAAAGCACTGCTTGGACTAGATGGATCCTGTCTGGAGAGTTGTCTGATGGAGCAACGAAGAAGTTCTCCACCAAACTTCTTCCTGCTCTTGCTCAAGCCCAAGGCATTTAAACAACGCCTTTGTAAATCCACACTGTTCAGAATGGAACAACTTCACTACTTGCTTGTCTCTTCCACACCTCTGTCTGGGTTTCTGTGCATGATTCCCTAAGGCACTGGGGTTTTGAGCCTTGATTTGATGGCCAGCCTGAGCCATTTATACCAGGCAGTCCCAAAGTACGTGGAATCAAAATATGACTCAGACAAGACTAATAACAATCTCCCCGATATTTATTTATTACAAAATTATGCCACTTGTTATAACAAAAATCTCTAAGCTGCTCACAGTAAAAACACAACATTCAGTGAATTTTCCTAAAAATGAGATAAAAACAAAATGCAGCTATATCTCATAAATAAAATTTAACAGTACAGGAAAGAAAATTGTTAAGAGGCGTTTAAGGATCGTTACTGACTTTGCCTCGTGAATTGCTCAAAGGAGAGCGTTCCATAGAGTGGGTGCTATTATCAAGAAAGCCCAATTATTCATTGTCACCAAGTAACAAACTGCTTGTTGTGGAACAATGAGCAGGGTCTCCTCAGAAGATCAGCTTAGTTTTTTGAAATGTTCCCTATATTTTAGAAGGATTGCACAGTAGAGTTGAAATTTTTCTGTTCTCAGAATAGAATGTGACTTAACTAGAGCACTGAGAGTGTTGCATTCTTTGGAGTTATGGAAGCATTGCTTCTATATGGTTGTTCCTAACCCATTTTCCCCCTCTACAGAGGCACTTCTTCAGAAACTTGGGGTCTATTCTGGTTTATGCTTTCCTAGGAACTGCAGTCTCTTGTTTCATCATTGGGTAAGTTGAGTTTTGAGATACCATTTAGTCTCGTGGGATATAATTTTGGCATCTCTTTATCACCCATTGTTGTGCCTTAGCTCGTCCAGCAAGATCAGTGAGAATATGTTGGACGCATAGAGATGCTGTAATCTCTTACCTCTCAAATAATCACGCATACACTGGGTTGCGTGTTTGTCATCAGTAATAAAGTCAGTTCAAAGAGAAACTCATGCTATTCTCTTGACAGCAATGTATTTTTAAACTTATTTTAATATTTTATTCTAAAATTTGTCATGATGAAGGGCAGGTAATTTTTAAAAATGATAAATTAAAATATTGTACATTTTTATAAATAAATATAATCAAGAACAATCTGGTTTAAATGCTTCACTGAATTCTTCTTTCTTTTTCCTCCCAGGAATCTTATGTATGGTGTTGTAAAACTAATGAAGCTTGTGGGGCAGCTCTCTGATAAGTTTTACTACACAGATTGTCTCCTTTTTGGAGCCATTATATCTGCTACTGATCCAGGTATAGACTTCAGTTTTAAAAAATCATTGGTTTTTTTACGACACTTTTTTTCCTTTTTACTGTTGTTGTTGATAGGATGAGAAGAAATAGTGTTAGGCAATTATGTCTGATCTTTCCCCGTGTCACAGAAATGTCTTTTCCCCTTCTATAAGGGGTAAGAATTGGAAGATTAAAGTATAAACATTACAAAAATCTATAGGAGAAGTGTGGTTGATGGCATTATTATTTTTAAATGCAGTATAAATTTCCTGTCTGGGAGCCTTAAAAATGGGGTAAAATGGCTAAGAAAAATGAAAAATGCACAAGGAGTTTTGCAGTGTGGCTGTCTGCCAAAAACAGTCCTGCAGTGGTAGTGATACAAGTATTTCCTTATCTCTCCCCAACCATAGTTTGTATAGACCTGGGTGGAGGGGGAGCTCTTCTGTATCCCTAACAATGTTGTATGGATTCTTTCCACACTGTCAGACAAGCATGAGGAGAGCTATGCAGGAGGAGCCAGTGGCATTCATGGCCCTTTGTGGAAACTGAGGCAATTTAGAAATAACCTTGTCATGGCCTACCTCTGACACTTGTTCTGGGGCTTCTTATGGGCTGCTGGAGAGGATTGGGGGGGGGGGGGAAGCAGCAGCAACATTATCTTTCCCCCTCATATTTGTGCCAATATTCTAGGGTGCATTGTGCATCTAATTATGCCTGCTGCAATGCCTGCATTCCATTCTAAGACAAAATTGCAGACTTTGGGGAGGGGGCAATGCCATCTTGTCTTGTTCCCCCCCCCCATTACCATCACCCCCTACCATGCCGTTGGTTTTAACACAGAACTTTGTGAAGAATTCTGGAGAACTCAAACGTTTGTTCATGGCTTTTTCGTTGGTCCTAATAAGGCCTTGGGATGTGGGTAGCGCTGTGGGTTAAACCACAGAGCTTAGGACTTGCTGATCAGAAGGTCAGCGGTTCAAATCCCTGCGATGGGGTGAGCTCCTGTTGCTTGGTCGTAGCTCCTGCCAACCTAGCAGTTCGAAAGCATGTCAAAGTACAAGTAGATAAATAGGTACCGCTCTGGCGGGAAGGTAAATGGCATTTCTGTGCACTGCTCTGGTTCGCCAGAAGCGGCTTAGTCATGCTGGCCACATGACCTGTATGCTGTATGCTGGCTTCCTCGGCCAATAAAGCGAGATGAGCGCCACAACCCCAGAGTCGGTCACGACTGGACCTAATGGTCAGGGGTCCCTTTACCTTAATAAGGCCTTAGTGTAGCTTTTGGGGTGCCCCGTCCCCCCTCTGCAATGAGCCAACATGGCTATGCACATTTTAAATCTGGGGTAGAGGAGAGGTGCACTATTGCAGAGGCAATACCCCCTTGTGGCAACAGTAAGTGTTTACCATGTACTCAGTGAGATAATGCCAGATATCTCCACATGAGGTCGTTTGCTGACTAAATGTTCCCCATGGGGGAACTGAGAAGGTACTGAGTTGCCTTGTGATAACTTGAGCACATGCAAAATGAATGTAGGCACTGGGCCTTGGACAGATGTTTAGGAGACCCGGTACTTTTGTGTGTGTGACTGTACTCATGAGTAGTGATGTTAAAATCTTTTGGAGAATATTCTTGATTAATGAGATGTGTACATTTAAAGCAGCTTTGTGGACAACACAGAATTTACAGTATGTGGAGAATGTTCTCTGGAGAATTTTCTAGCAGAGAATATTCTTGAGAATATTCTCTGGAGAATATTCTCACCTCATGTCACTACTCAAGAGTATTGAGTACTATCACCTCCTTTTCTGCTGCCCATAGCAGCCATTTTGTGCTGACATTCGCAGTATCTACAGCAAGATAAAAATACCGGGACCTCTCTCTCTCTCTCTCTCTCTCTTTTTTTTTTTTTTTGAAAGTACTGATTAGACCTTTCACCAACTGCCAACCTGTATTAAACACTGTTGGTTTCATGGTTGTGTTATAGCTTGATAACATTCACTGCATACGAAGTCGGCAGAGAGCTGTTTCTTTCCTGCTCAAAATCACATATACAATAAGACCAATTTTTAGTGCCTTGTTCTTCTCTTTTCCCAATTGTAGTCACTGTACTGGCAATTTTTAACGAACTTCATGCTGATGTTGACCTCTATGCACTGCTGTTTGGAGAGAGCGTTCTGAACGATGCTGTTGCTATTGTACTATCTTCGTAAGTAAAAAAATTAAGAGTTTTTGATGTGTTATGTGAAAGACCATTAATACAAAATGAACCAATTCCTGATAGTCTTCTAAATCAGATTTGGAAAGACTGCTGTTTTTGCATTTGCCTTGAGATCATTTGCGTGTGGTTGGGATGATAGATGGGAAAGATACAGCTCCTAAGATAACTAAAGGAGGAAGAATTATGTGGGATAAATATTTTCTCATTGCTGCTTCTTGTCCCCTCTGTTGCAGTTCTATTGTAGCATATCAGCCCACGGGAGGAAACATCCATGCTTTTGATGCAGCTGCCTTTTTTAAATCTGTTGGTGTTTTCCTTGGAATCTTTAGCGGCTCGTTCATGATGGGAGTAGTGACAGGAGTTGTGACAGCTCTGATATCCTTTTTCTGTTGAATGCTCCCAGTTTTCTTTTGTGTGTGTGTGGTTTTTTTTTGCAGATGCCCACTCATTTTTGACTTCATTCTCTGGTGAAAGCAGCATTTCCTCTTATCTGCTACAATCTTCAGGTCTTCTGACTGTAGAATCATAGAGAGCGTCATGCCATTAAAAAAAAAACCACTTTACTAGAAAACTGCACTGAAATATAGACAACTTTGTTTTACAGGTAGATCAGTTTGGAGGTACAGTAGTCATCTGGAGGTGAAGTCTCCCATCCTAAGAATGCTGGAATAGGGATGAGGGGGAAAAGGCAAGCAGGCAAACTGTGAAGCAAGACAGCCGTGAGATCGGAAGCCAGGAAGGTTGACAAGCAGAGACTCCCTAGTAGAGCAGTGATGGCCAAACTTGGCCCTCCAGCTGTTTTGGGACTACAACTCCCATCATCCCTAGCTAAAAGGACCAGTGGTCAGGGTTGATGGGAATTGTAGTCCAAAAAACAGCTGGAGGGCAAAGTGTGGCCATCACTGCCCTAGAGGGAGACAAGGAAGCCAAATTGATGTGTTCAGAATTTGGCTGCTGCCTAGATCAGGTGTGGGGAACCATTGGCCTTCCATATGTTGCTCAACTACAACTTGTAGGAGCCCCAGCAAGCACAGCCAGGGGCCAGATAAGAGTTGTAGTTTAGCAACATTTGGAGAGAGCCAAAGGTTCCTTACACCCGGCTTAGGTGAATAAACAGCTCTAAGCATTTATAACTTGGCCAGGTCAAGGAGAACCTGTGGTCTACATTTGGAGCTACAGTACCATCACATGAGTACTAACTCATCACATTCAGTCCTTTGGGAAGAGTTCTAATAGCTGTAGAAAATACCTAATGCTGTAATTTTTGCGATTCCTTAACACAATAATCACGTAACAAAGTTCACAAAACTGCATTGCTTCCCCTTACTGGAGACTGCACTCTTTTTTCTGATGTCTTGGAGTACGTTCTTGCTGGCTGAAGCTTGTGGCTTTACAGGTAAGATGCTTTGATATATTAACAGGCTCTGGAATGAATAGATTTTGTGCTTATACAGTAATTGGTATTATTATTATTGGCAACATATTGGGTACTCACGTTGTCACCTTTCAAATTACACTTGTGCTGATGTTACGAAGTTGCATAATATGCATAATATAAATGCATAATATGAATCTGATTTCTGGCGGAATCTATTTGGCCAAATGTAACATGGAAATGAGTGATGAACATATGATAGTTAGTACTTATCTTTTGGCCCTTGAAACTAGATTGCTTTCACATTGTAGATGTCCTGACATATATCTCCTTGACATATATCTCCTTTTACTGGACATGGAACTCCTTTTAATGACCGGAGCTGTTACATGTCCTCTTTGTAGATCTTCTTTTTTCACAAATGGCTTTTCTAATGTATTTTGCAATGTGAAGACTTCATTGCTGCAATGTCAACAGATGACTGGGTGGTTGGAGTGCTCTTTATTTATTTTTATTTAATATAGGATTTTTATAGGTCCACACCGGGTTTGGATCCAGTGGATTTTTGACTTTGTGGTATGGCATGGGGATCTGTTCTTCAGTCTGCTTTTGATTGCAATGTTGTATGGAGTCAGAGGCCTGCTTTTCACAAAACACTGGGTGGCAAAGAGCAATACCACAGCTTTTTGGATTCCCAGCTGTAGATTTTATTCTCATTGCCTTTATAGCAGAGAGATTCACAACACATAAACCTTAAGAGGAGCCAAGGGAGTGGATGCCTTGTGTTCATTGTTGTTGAAAGGAGCAGAAAGCCTAGCAGAAAACAGACTTGTGTTTTCATAGAATTGTAGATTTGGAAGGGACCCTGAGGATCATCTAGTCCAAGCCCTGCAATGCAGGAATATGCAGCAGTCCCATACAGGGATTGAACCTGCAACCTTGGCATTCTCCGCACCATGCTCTAACCAACCGAGCCTTCCAGGTTTTACTTGCATTTCTCCAATATAAATAGCTGATTTGCTGGCCATCCAGTTCTTGGCCAGTGCTGATAAAGTTCACGCAAAGCCCTTGCATGCCAAGCCCATTTTGGGTTGATATAAACATACCCAAGAGAGACTCTTTTAATCTTGCAAACCCTTAAGAAATATGAGGCACAACCCTGGGATTTGTTCCTGGCAACAGTACTGAATCGTGGAGTATATATCTGCCTGCCTGCCTTTGGAAGAGTGCAGAATGATTTCCCTCACCTAAAAATTAACAGAACCTAGTCCCTGAACCCATGGGATTGTGGGACTACCTTTCAAGTACAGATGGCAAAGCGTTGATGCAGAATTAAGCCCCGTTACTTCTCATTGGAACACAGGGCAGGCTCACTTGAAAAGATAACCCACAAAGATAGCAAGTATATATCAGAATATAATGCTTCAGGATTTAAAGAAGATTGATATGAATACTAAGCCAGAAAAGAGATGATGTCTGCATTTAACCTAATGCTGCTTCTTGTTCTGTTTCTCTTGGCAGGCGTGGTATCTGTCCTGTTCTGTGGAATCACACAAGCTCACTATACGTACAATAATCTGTCTGTTGAATCAAGAAGCCGAACCAAGCAGGTGAAAGAATGTCTTCTTAGTTTTGCTTTCTCTCTCTCTCTCTATATATATATATAATAAGGCATGCTCCTCTTCATTCATTTTGAATGAAGGCTGCTGATACATGGTAGAAATGGTTAATCTCACAGTTGATGAATGCTTGATTAGGTGAAATGCACAATTGGGAGGGTCTTATGTACTCCTGCACTTGCAAGTCTGATTAGTACAATCTAGAGAAAGTATTTTGGACAGTAATATGAAAAGTGTGTGTCGAGAAATTACGGTAGTTGCTTTCATTGCTTTTTCACCACGCTAATAAGAGTGCATTAAAAGCTTGGTGGTGGCTTCTTCTTCTTCTTCTTCTTTAAAATCTTTTAGTACCTTAGATTTGCTCCCAAACCAGAAAACTACACAAGCAAATTTACAGTTGCCTGTCTCTTTGCTTTCGCACACTTCTTGGGCAGAGAAATTGTTTTTTAAAAAACAAGGTGTGCCCACAGCTATCTGCATGCATGCCGCTTTCGTATTTAATTGGGAACTGTAGTTTATTGCCAGGTTGCAATTACCAGCACCCTCAGCAAACTACCATTTCCATGATTTTATGGCAGAGGGGGTGAAAGGTGCTTTACAATGTATGTAGTGCATGCTGCTTTAGATGGTTTGTTCAGAATAGGCTGCTCTGAAAAGCTAGTGTTCCTCTTGATAAGACATGTATATTGCATTGAATTCAGTTGGCAGACTTCATGTTTTTTCTCCCTTCCCTAACTTCCTTTCCAGCTCTTTGAAGTGCTGCACTTCCTTGCTGAGAACTTCATATTTTCTTATATGGGCTTAGCACTCTTCACTTTCCAGAAGCATATATTCAGCCCCATTTTCATCATTGGAGCTTTCGTATCCTTTATTGGGTTCTTCTGCATTATAACTTGTTTCTCGGCGGTGTTGCACTTCTGAGAAGCCAGTCTTGAAAGGGGAGGGGGCGGATCTTTGGAGCAGCTGAGCTAAAGGAACTAAAATGAGAAAGGGGGAAGCCCTGTTTCCCCCAACAGGTACCTGTGCACCTATAGGGAGAAAACAGGCCTTTAACACCTTGTGTGTCTAGTAGTACTTTCCTGCAAATGCCATGGTAAGAATACCGCTCTCTCAACTAGGCTGACTTCTGGGGCTTAAAGCCAGGGATCCTGAGGTGCAAATAACAAGTAAGAATTAGAAATTTGCAGAGGAAAATGGGAAGGTGAGGGAAGAGATAAGACCCTCCCATTAGCCAGCTCTCGCTGCACTGCCTTATGAGGAACAAACACATACACAGAAACCATGTCTTCCTTGTAACCCGAAGCTCTGCTCTCTGAGGTAACTGCAACCTAATTCCTCTTGACAGTACTTTCCACCCAACCTTCCACTGATTTGGTGGCACACCTGAGACTTCTCTGTTGGCCCCTGTGTTATAACGTTACAAGAATATTATGTGGAAACCTTATGTTAGGCTTTTTTTTTTTCAAAAAACCGTCTCAGTACGATGATAACTTAAAATCCTTTAAGTTGTACAATGAATGTTAATAACAGTGGAATATCCTAACATACTGAATTGTCCCTGAGCAAACAGCCAAGGCTCTTGTTTGTTTTTGCTGGCATTCTTAAGAAATGGAAAGCAGCTTTATCCATGTGGTGTGTGTGAAACGGGCAAGCGGTCTCAAGTTCAGTCCCTGGCCTCTCCAGGTACGAACTGGGAGAGAACCACGTCTAAAATCCTGGTGAGCTATAACTAGCCCCTGTAGGCCGTGCTGGGACTATATGGAGCAGTGGGCCTGACTCACTATAAGGCAGCTTCCAAAGGTAAGGAGTGAAGAGGATCTTGGTAAGGTTCACACATATGTGCACAGTTCATGAGTAAGAATCATAGAATTGCAGAGTTGGAAGAAGGGACCCTGCAAAGCAGCTGTCTCATACGGGAATCAAACCTGCAACCTTGGCGTTATCAGCACCACACTCTTAACTGAGCTATCCGGGATGAGCAAGAATTTTCCTTGTTTTTGAAGAGACCAATCCGGTTCTTCCTCTTCCGTTTTATCTCCTCTAAGCACCGTTTGTTTGGCCTTACGGAACAGCTCAAAAGCCTGTGTGAAGGTTTAAGAGGAGGAAAGTGCCCACATGAGAAATTTTGCCCTGTAGGAGTGAGCGATTCTACCCCTCATATGAATGCTAATGTGACACAGACTCTGTTCAGTATGAATGCAATGCTAATACAGTGGTACCTCAGGTTACAAACACCTCGGGTTACAAACTCCGCTAACCCAGAAGTAGTACTTCGGGTTAAGAACTTTACCTCAGGATGAGAACAGAAATTGTGTGGCAGGCCCCATTAGCTAAAGTGGTACCTCAGGTTAAGAACGACGTGACACAGACTTTCACTTGAGTGTGTTTGACTCAGCAGTGAGGTAAAGCCATGTGGGAGTTAAGTGCACTCTTCACTCTCTCTCTCTCTCTCTCTCTTTCTTTAGGGTGCCGCAAACAGAATAGCAGCAAACAGGCTTCTCTGTACTGGAGGGTTGTTAAGCAAGGGCTGCCTCCCCCCCCCCTTTTCTTAAAAACACACACACAAAAACAGCTGTAAGGGAGCAATAGTTACAGTATAGAGATACTGGCTTTACCTGTTTGGAGCCACATAACAGCAGGTTTCGAAAGAACAGGAAAAAAGGTTCCTGGGTTGGAACAGAACACTTAAGTTTAAAGAAACTACCTGATCATAGTGTGGCGTAGATAACAATATTGGATCCTTAACCAAAAGGTGCTGTTAGATAGCTGTTTTCCTGGGACGAGCTGCACACATCTACCCTCTTTCATTCTTCTTGAATCTGGGCAGAAGGCACAAGATCAGCTGGAATTTCCAGCACATGTTGATGTTTTCAGGTAAGATGATAAGATCAAGCTTGTAATCTTATCTCATCTACAACACAAAGTTCCCATCTGTAGATACAGGTATCACAGATATATAGCCAGGGTTTTTGTGGGAGGGGGGCAGGATTTTTTTGGGGGGGGGGGAAGAACCTCAGTTTGCTGTGTATTTTTATTGATTTTTATTGATTTGGGCTTGTCTCCTCCTACCTAGCATGCCCCTCAAGGGCCTCCTCTTCTCTCTCTCTCTCTCTCTCTCTCTCTCTCTCTCTCTCACACACACACACACACACACACACACACCAAACTTCACAAAAGGTGACTATTTTTTCAAGAAATAACTTCAGTGTTTCATGTAAAGTCCATCAGATTTATTTATAACCCCCACTTCTTGAGAAGTGTTGTAGGGACAGAAAGGTTTGAAGAGGTGGGGGTGGCAGAGCAGGCCTTGAATACAGTTTTAATGCTGCTTGCCACCTTGGATGGATATCTAAAATAATAAAAATAGATAAATGCCTTATAGTGGCTCAGGACAGGGAGGACGGGTTTTGCGTTTCTCTACCCTGTGGCTCTTGTGATGTTGTATCAACTGCTCTTTGTCGAGGTTTCCAAACTCTGCAAAAACCTGGAAGCACACTAAGTGGCACATGTCTTGTTGCTCTACTGATTAACAACCTCTCTCAAGAGACTTGAGCAGAAACCTGCTTCCTTTGCATAACATAATTAGTTACTCAGAGAGCATATTTTAGGGCATCTTAATGGGGAACTGACAGCTTATTTTTGGAATGGAATGCCAACAGCCCTTAACACTTAGCTGAAGCGACATATCCTCTTGGGCAAGGGCCATAGTTCAGCGGTAGAATATCTGTGTTGCTTGCAGAATGTCCCAGCATCTGCACCTAAGACTCTCTGCTTGACGAAGTCCTGGAGAGAGAAATGGCTGGTCCATGTGATTCATACTGGGCTAGATGTGCTTCTTATGTTTACTGCTCCCCCAAGTCTATATTACTTGGGACGAAAACACCTTAGCATTCCAACTCTAGGTTTGAGGGGGAAGTATCATACAAAACAGCTCTTGTATTGTCAGGTTTTACATTCCTCTCACTTGTTTATCTACAGGACTTCGAGGAGCCATGGCATTTGCTCTAGCCATACGAGACACCGCAACTTATTCTCATCAGATGATGTTCTCCACCACACTCCTCATTGTCTTCTTCACTGTTTGGATCATTGGCGGAGGCACAACGCCCATGCTCTCATGGCTAAATATAAGGTGCCCATGTTGAATCTAAACTGTACCTTTTTCAGCATCACATTCACATTTTTTAAATAACAAGGAAATAACGCGAACTGCTTGATACATACAAAATCAGTGTCATATGCATTTGATGTTTGGCTTTGCATCATAGGAGAATAACTGCTTATAACAGAATTGCATAACAGCAAAATCTTGCCGTTCATTCAGGGGTTGAGCATTTTGCTTGCTTCTTAATACCTAGTCATGTTTGAGGTCTGTGTGGGGTTTTTGCAGGGTTAGGTTACCAAGATTGTGGTAGCTCACAATAAGTGGCTGCCGTTAAATAGCAGAACCCTATCCTCTGTTATAACTTGTGGGATGCTGGTGCCTATCAAATAACATGAGAAGCTCATATATCCTACAAGGGGTGCGGGGCATTTAAGAACCTTCCTCTGCAATCAGTAGAGCAACACATTTATTTCCTGTATGCCTGGCACAGTTCAGATACGTTTCTGTAAGGCGATACATACAAGCAGAACATTTGTACAAGGGGCGGGGACTGTTTTACTCTTCTATTGCAAGTTAATTATTTATAGGCTTTGTACTTTCCCGACATACAGCTTCTGGCGTGGGAGCAATATGTAGTCAGATGCTGGGGAATTGGCAAATTTGCTTGTAGTTTGTAGTGTACTTCTTGTGATCTTGTTTGATCTTAATTTGTCATCTAGTAATTTCCCATTTTCATAAGTTTCCAATGAGGTCAATAGGGGTTGTGGAAGCCCATTGACAAGAAGAGGACTCTGGTTCTGTACTGTGCTAAATGGCTTTTCATAACAAGAAGAGTTTGGATTTGATATCCCGAAGGAGTCTCAAAGTGGCTAACATTCTCCTTTCCCTTCCTCCCCCACAACAAACACTCTGTGAGGTGAGTGGGGCTGAGAGACTTCAGAGAAGTGTGACTAGCCCAAGGTCACCCAGCAGCTGCATGTGGAGGCGTGGGGACGCGAACCCGGTTCACCAGATTACGAGTCCACCGCTCTTAACCACTACACCACACTGGCTCTCCTACAAGCCTACTGCTATCTAAATAGAACTGTTTGGTTTTCTGTATTCTTGCCAGTGTATCATAAACAAAGATGTTGCAAAAGTGCCATTTCCTTCCCTCACCCCTTTGCCTAACCCAGCAATGTTTTTGAATGTTTCCTGGCTCTCTCTTACAAGTTCACCATTAGTTAGGCACCAGGTTGTGTCCAAGCATCCATCTGGATGGGAAGCAAAAAACAAAACAAAACACTTAGTGGAAAAAAACGGCTTAGCTTTGCAGTTACAGATATGGATGTGTCTGTCCATGCTGTAGGAAACTGGAGTGTGAGCTCTTCCTTGAGTGTGCTAGGTAGGCTTTCTTGACATTGACTGGTTTACCAGGTCTGACACTTATCTGTTGCTGTATTTGCTCTTAGCACGCTGAATAGGAAATATTTAAGTCAGGATTGATCGCTGTGCTAAATTGAAGGAGTGAGAGGCTGGGCCACTGATTTCAAACTTAATATTGGTACCCTTCCTGGAAACAAGTGTCACAGTCCTTTCGTTTGTGCCACAGGCATGGGAATGTACTTCAATATTGGACGAGCATTCTGGAACTCTATATACAGTTCATATATAACATATCTTCCTTTTGCTTAGGTCTGCTAACCTCAGTGTGCTAAATTTGACCTTAGAGCTGCAGAAAAAATAATTGCAAGCCCCCATTATCATACCACTTTTAAACAGCCATGCTTTCCTGCAAAGTGCAGATGAGGCTGCGTGAGATGAAACCTTCAGTCCAGGAGATGGCAGTCATGCGCAACATTAAAATACCATGCGAAAGAAAGTTGGCTGTTCATAGAAATCCTGCTGCAGAAAATGTCTCTCTGTACATTGCAAGAGAGTGGGATAGTGGCTGATAGCTGAGGATTAGACGCTCAGGACTCTGCACAGTAGGAATTGGAAGGTTGGTCTTGACTTCGCATGCCTGGCAGTTTGCTGCAGAGGTACACAACCTGTAGCCCTTTAGATGCTGTTGGACTAAACTCTTATCATCCCTGACCATTGGGTGTGCTGGCTGAGACTGATGGGAGTTGGACAGCAACATTATCTGGAGATGTGCAGGTTCCCCAGTACGCTGGGGTACTGTAATGTTTGCTGGAAGAATTATGTCTGGCTGAAGGTGCAGTGTCTGTTTCAAACTATCGCTAGCAAGAACAAATGTGGAAACTACAGATAGCACTTCCATGAGACATAGTGCCAATGCACTGCTACAGTCCTACCCACACTTAGCAGTTTGAACTCTGGGGGACTTAGAATGGTAAAGTTGGAAAGGACCAGGAAAGTCATCTAGTCCAAACCCCCTGCGATGCAGGAAGCTTTTGCCCAACATGGGGCTCAAACCCACGACCCTGAGATTAAGAATCTCATGCTCTACCGACTGAACTATCCCAGCTTCTAAATAAATGCATGACATCAAGCGGCTATTGTGACATGGCTATCTGTAATGAGGTTATAACTGTCTGTTGTGACCCAGTAGTCTGTATGCAGTGAGTGCAGTTACATTTTAAGTAATGCCTGAATAGGAGAGCTTAAAATCCGGTTGTCTTCAAAACCTTTTGCAGTTCACCCATCTTCAGAGAGAAGGGGCTTGAGCCAGGAAACCAAAAAACCGCTGGCAGCGTTTTCTTCTGCAGAAAACAGCTGACTAAACTAGTTTTCCTGGTAGTTCTCAGAAGAAATTAAACTAAACTGCAGCTAAATTCTGGTGTTCATTATGACCTAACGAAAATGAACTTTCATTTTTAAAACGATTGCTTTTGGAAACAAGCAGTTGCCTTAAACATCTATTATATGTTTGGTCTTTTTAGAGGGTGGGGGGGGGACATATTGGGGTATGGAAACGAAATGGATACATTTGAAGTGTCTGTAATTTCCTCCATTTTCAATGTTTACACTGTGAATTCCATTGCTTATGTAGTCAAAACAGCACCACACATACACACATGGAGGGTGTATCAGTAATGTTGAGGAAACTCCAAGGTTTGCAGAAGTACAGTTTTTTAAAAGAGAAAAAAAAATCCCATAGAGGCTGGGGAACTCCAAAAACAGCCCAATGAGTAGCGCATGAGACCCTTAATCTCAGGAACCCCACATAGGGCAAAAGACTTCTGCATTGCAGGGGTTGGACTACAGTTCTATGATTCTCTATGAATATGCTTATTGGCCATGGGCACTGTTTCTCTCAAGGCCGCTGGAGACTGGAGCGCTGAGCCCTTGGAGGGGGAAGCTGGCAAGTTGTTCTAAACCAAGTTTTGCCTTGGTTCATTTTGCTGTTTTGAGGCAATTGCACATGCCAAGCTTCTGCTTGTGCAACTAACTGAATCCAAGTCCCATGAACACAAGGGTTTCAGTCTCTCTTCTGCCTTTTTGTGTGAGCCAAATAGTTCCCTTCACGTATAAGAGGTCAGGGGAGCTGCAGCACAATATACAATTAGGACACTTTGGGGTCAAGGAATGTGATAGAAGGGCAGTTGCACCCTTTCTTGTCTTTGCTGATGACACTGCTATACTCTCAAGTCCTTATTAGTTATCATTTACTAAGAAACTCCTATTGTGTTTGAGTATACACCATCATTTGAAACTATATGACCTGGCTGTCACAGTTTGTGCCATAACAGTTCACATCTAAATCTAGTCCATCCATAATGTGCATGGGGATCCTAGCGTTTAAGAAGATCTAGTTCTGCTAGAGCAGAATCTAGTTCTGCTTATCAGAACATTCTTAGAATCTTCAGCCATCTAGCTGAGCTTTCTTCCCCAGGAAGCGTCAGTTTCTGAATGTGTCAGTTTAGCCAGCAGGAAGGTTAGGGCATATGCCTGTATAGATATATATTGGGTTTTCTTTGTGGTTTGTTTTTCCCCACCTTGTTTTGCCACTAAGCTATGGTCACGTGGCAGTACTGAGCAGGAACGGGGAAGTTAAAGTGGAAAATCAGAGTTGGGGTTTACAAGCACGGGAAGGGAGTAAAAACCTGAGAAAGAGGACCTTGAGGGGAGTGGGAGAGACAAAATGGGGACGGGGGAGAAGCAAAGGGCATTTGGGAGAATGTGCAGGAGTCAAGAAAGGAGATTGCAACCAGGAAAAAAGGAGGGGGGTGGAAGAAGACTGTGTTCCACATAAATTGGCAGAGAAGCACTGAGGGAAGAATCAGGAGGGAAGGAGTTACAAGCAGAGGGCTTGAGTGAAGAGGAACCTAAGAAGACTGTAGAACAGGCACAGGCAAACTCCGGCTCTCCAGATGTTTGGGACTACAATTCCCATCACCCCTAGCTAACAGGACCAGTGGTCAGGGATGATGGGAATTGTAGTCCTAAACATCTGGAGGGCCGGAGTTTGCCTATGCCTGCTGTAGAATATAGGAATTGCAGCCATGGGCGTCTGGTTTGCTGCATTGTCCTTGCTTTCTGGCTTTCCTTTTAAGTGTATAACACTTGTATTTTTTATGTTTGTGTTTGCAAATGTGCTGAGGCCCTAGGGAGGGGCTTGTTTGAGAGGCAGCGAGAGAGAGCGCAAGAGCGCATATTTGTTTTTGCAGCCTGGAGTGTTGCCTGCTGCGTATGCCTAAAACATTTATTATTTCCGCAAGAATGATGGAATTGGTATTACACTAGCATTTCTCTTCTGATTTTATTGACGTGTTTGTTTTTTTAAAAACATTTTAGTATTATGGTTGGGTGTGTGTGTTTGTGTGTGTGTGCATAAAGCTGCCCTAAGGAACTTTTTTGGGGGGGTGGGGTGGAAGGCAGGGTAAAAATCTATAATTAAATAAATTCCATTCTTGTGCTGTACTAGAGTTGGCGAACATGTTCCATCGGTGGAAGAGATGAATGAAAGCCGCTGGCTGTACTTCAGGTGACAAATAATAGTTCCATTGGTAATGAGCTTTACCTGACGCTTGGCTTTCTTCATCTTTCTAACCTAAGGTGTATGCACTCTCTGTCTGCTGTTGCATGTCTTGCCTCTTAATGCTGCAGGATTCCTGGATTTTCTGCAAACCTTGCTTCATGTGGGTTGAAAGAATGCAGTAGCTGTTATCTACAGTCTCTTAACCTATAAGTTAAAAGGAGTGCAAAGATTTAGAATGTAAACATGCATTCTAGGGAAGTCTTGCAATTCAGATAGAAATCGTGGCGCGTACTTTGGCTAAATTAGAATTTTCTGAATTAATAGCTGAGCTTTTGCTGTGCTGTTCTTGTGAAGCACCAAGAATTTTATCCTTCATTATAGCGTATTAAAGCAAGCCAGTCTGATCTGGAAAATTGACATTTGTTTCTTAAGCACCGTGTACACAAAAGATGCCCATAATGGTTGACTACCTAGTAACTGTCCTAATAACATCCTTCCGGAACATCAATTCTAGGCAAACGCAAATATTTGCATTAAGAGATTTTTTTGTATGAACGTTATACTGGGGTGCAACCAGCTTGTTTTGTTTTTTTACTTAAAATTGAACACAAAAGTCTATTATTATTATTATTATTATTATTATTATTATTATTACTACTACTACTACAACAACAACAACAATATAAAAACACAACAATACATAACATGGTACCAAACAAAAACAATACCCCCCTACAGTTTAAAAGGCCATAGGTTGTTTAATTAGCCAAGGCCAGGGAGAAGAGGAATGTTTTTGCATGGTGCCTAAAGATATGTAACAAAGGTGCCAGATGAGCCTCTGTGGGGAAAGCATTCCACGAATGGGGAGCCACCACAGACAAGGCCTCTTCTCATGTTGCTACCCTCTGGACCTCTCTTGGAGGAGGCACGTGAAGAAGGGCCTCAGATGATGACTGCAGGGTCTGGGTCAGTTCATATGAGGAGAGGCAGTCCTTGAGGTATTGCAGCCCTGAGTCATTATGCACCAGAGTGGTTGCATAAGATTGTACTGTAAAGGTTTTTGGAAGATCTAGTTAGGGTGGTATTTAGCTGGTATTTGATGGAATACCCACTTCCATTTTCAAAGGACAAACATGGGGAGGGAATTGTTATTTAAATTTGCATTTAATTAAGGACTTCCAGGCACCTAAAAGTAAAAGGTGTTTGTTTGCAGCGTTCCTCTTCCATGAATGGAGAATCTCCTTCCTTTTGTGGAAGGTGGAGGTTCCTGCTGTAAGAACAAGATAAAGTGATTTTTACTAATCCCTGCTTTTCCTCTGCTGCCCTCCTCTGCTGTTCTGAAGATTTCCTCAACCTTCCAAAGCAGATTTTTGTGAGCGGAAGGTCGTCTGAAAAGGGGTTAGATAGGCTTTTGCTTGGGAAGCAGTTCTAGAGTTTAGAAGCTGCCACACCAAGAAGCACCTTTATTTGGCGTCCACCAAGTTTACGTCAAGCTTTGGTGGGACAGGAAGAGGAGTTTCTCTCAAACACTTGAAAACCTGGACAGGCTGATGTGGGGAGATGACCATATTTATAACCAAGTAGACTAGTCCCAAGTCTTGAAGGGCTTTGTAGTTCCTTATCAGTACTTGTGAGTTATCCGCAGAAACAGACTGGTAGCCGGCGAAGCTGTTGTAACAAGGTAGTTGTGTGCTTCCAAGAAATAGCAGTTGCGTAATGGAAAGGGATGTGAAAGTAAGTTGAGAAGATACTTTTTCAGGCAACGAAAGAATTGTGGGAAATAGGGGGGAAATTGGAGATGTGACCATGTGCAAAAGTGAGGGCTTCTTTCCCCTTTTCTTTTTGGAAATACAAAGTGTTGTTTGAAGGGGTTTTACTCTATTGGGTACGCTAAAAAAAGCATCAACACGAGGAGCTTGCCATAGTGATTTTAGCAGGTGCGTACCCTTGCCTCTTTCCCTCAAATGCAGTATGGGAGTATCCAGTCCTCTATGGACCAGTACTGACAGTACTAAAGAAAACGAAAGTGAAGACTACCATCTTCAGTTGGGACTTGCAGGGGGTGAAGATGTTCTTGCTTGACTCACTGGCAATTGCTCAGCGAAGCTCAAGAACTGCTGTGCCAAAGGGTTAACCTCTTTGTATTCTATATATAAAAAACTACTCTCTTTTGGTCCTGCCACTTGAGAACCTTCAACTGGAGAAATCAAGAACTGTAACTGTTCCTATTCTGTCTTTCTGGGACATGTGGTTGATTGAACATTATCCAGCAGGGAAACTGACACCATAACTTGGATTTGCTGTGTTCTGCTTGGTCACTGATGGCTTTGTCTTTCCATGCTTTAAAAATGTGTGCTGTTTTGAAAAAAACAACTTCCTCGTGGTCTGCTCTCTTGTAACCTTCTGCGAACTGATCTCTTCTTGGGTTTCTAAGCAACGGGATCTTAACTCTCTGCTTCTGCCCTGCGGCTCCTTTCACCCAAAGTATCTGAACCTTCAAAACTGTCACAAACCAGCTGTTTTGGGGCTACAATTCCCATCATCCCTGACCACTTGCCCTGCTAGCTAGGGATGATGGGAGTTGTAGTCCAAAACCAGCTGGAGACCCAAGTTTGGGAAACCCTGATTTTATAATGATGTCCCATTGTCTCCCTGGCAATTAAAAAAAAAAAGAAGGCAGATGAAGCTTAAGTACATCTTGCTGAAACTAAGGAGATCTGGGTCTGGTCAGTACCTGGATGGGTGACTACCTGGGAGATAGATAGATATATAGCTATAGATATGGTTTTATGTCAGAAGAAACATGTGATATAAATATAAGAAAATAAATATGTCGTGAACCCATCATAACATAACAGAGGAATTGTAATCTACCTATTATATCGTATAAGGAAAACAAGCTGATATGATGCTCCAAGCTACTGGACATGACAATCAGCGTTTTCTCTCTCCAAAATAAAATGCTGCTGCAGCTTTATAAAGTGATTCCTTGCCCAGAGCTTTGAAGTCTGGCAGCAGTGTTCAACTTGCAGTAGTTGGTGTGATGGGGCTTATCCTGACAGTGGCTGCATAGAATCCTGTAGATTACAATAATCTTTCTGAAACTTCTTGCACCACAAACAAAGTGTTCAGCCACCCTTTTACAATGGCGCCAAGCCCAGTTTAAAGGGCATTACAAGTTCACCTAAGCACACAGTATTCTGCATCCTCCCCTTGATGTTGTTTGGTTTTGTTCTTTGGCAGAGTTGGAGTTGATCCAGATCAAGACCCGCCACCCACTAACGACAGCTTTCAAGTCCTTCAAGGAGTGAGTAGCTACCTTTCTCCATAGGTTAATGAGATGCTGGAATCGTACTTCGACAAATCACAAGTGCTAATTGCATGCAAGAGCCCAAAGTCCATAAGGTCTCTTATTACTTTCTTTTATCACGTGAAAACCAGAGCAAAAGTTGCAATTACTGGAAACCTGAGCTCATTCAAACCAGTTTCTTCTTGGTTACTAAAGAGGCATAGCAAATGCTTATATAGAAGAGATTCAAAAGCAGCAAAAAGGATGCGGAGTCTTTGGGGTTTTTCTACTGCTAGGATTTTGGACAACCCTGGGGGGTATTTAAGAAAACGAAACAATGCTCAGGTCAATTAGGGGCAAGCCTAGACCAAATGGGGAGGTATGGCATTCAGATTTAGGCAAATCGAGCTAAAGGATTCCTCTCTGTAACAATTCTGGTGCTTTTGTCCATTCCATCATTCTATTCATCATCACAATAAACAGAGTTCTATTGCATTCAAAATATGCTCAGTAATCTTTTTGCTAATTTCCCCCTTGATAGTTAAAATGCAGTGCAATATCCTCTTGGAGCACCATGATTCTGGGCCCAAGGCAGATAAAAAATATCGCACTTCTAGGTACATATGTTACAATGCAGGTTGGCATATAACATGTGATCGGGGACGTGTAGGCTTGGTAACATAGCATGAAGGAGAGCATAAGGGACAGAGCTAATGCCCAGTAGAGAAACGTCCTGTATCTGTTCCTCCTTTGCGTAGGTCCATATGGCCATGGTCATCATCTCTTCCATTTTCCATGCCAAACAAAAGTGAAGACTGCCATCTTCACTTGGGGGTGAAGCTGTTCTTGCTTGACTCACTGGCAATTGCTCAGCAAAGCTCAAGAACTGCTGTGCCAAAGGGTTCACCTCTCTGTATTTCTATATATAAAACTGGTCTTCTTCTTCTTGACAGGAGGGTCCAGATGCCGAAAGAAGGAACCGGACAAAACAGGAAAGTGTTTGGATCTTCAGGCTGTGGTACAGCTTTGACCACAAGTATCCTTTTCGAGCTGTTAGAAAGCGCTTAGAACAAGAGGTAGCCACTAGCTCTTTATAGCTGGTCTCTATGATGAGAGTGGACAGCTAGGATGAGAGTGCTCCAGCAAGAGCAATGGGCAAATAGCTCAGTTGGTTAGAGTGTGGCACTGAGTTGGGACTAGATGACCCACAGGGTCCCTTCCAACGCAATGATTCCATGAAATGAAGGCACCACTTAACTCACAAATGGCCTCCCAGCAATAGGAAACTCCAAGAAATGGAGGGAGGGGGGAAGTTGCCAGAGCCCAGCATCAAGAAAAAGATTACTTCCCAGAAGGCCGGTCAGCCAGAAAGAATTTGGGTAACCAGAAGAGCCAGGTGGCTTTCCCAATCCCAACCTTTTTACCCTTTACCACTCTCCCTAACCTTCCCCAGTCACACGATCATCTTCACATGCAGAACGAAATCTGGATATAGCCTTCCTCTGGTGGCTTCATGAAGCCAGTGTCGCAACGCAGAGCATGACACATTGTCTCGTTCTTCAGGGCACATGAAGAGTGAGGTTAATGCTGGCCAATGCCAGGAACAGACTAGCATTGCACAACACGGCGCCCTGATCTGTGTGTTGCAACAGTGGCGAGGGAAAGCTGTTGCCCAGGTGCCATGTCCAGCTTTTTCTGCATGAACACGCCGGCTGCCTCTAAGCCCCCCTGATCAGGCAGCTTTGAAATAATGGCATGCAACACGGGGACAAATAGAAGAAGATACCTTCACCCCGGTATGGCTCCCCTTTATCACATACACAGCCCAACAAGACAATGTCAAGAATCCACCAACAGCATACAAATCAATATAGCTAACCTGATTCAAACCCCCCCCCCCAAAAAAACAAAGTTCACCACAGCCAATCACAAACAAGCAACCACACCCTAGGCCAACCCCAATGTCTCTCACCACCAAAGGAACACAAACGAATAACAAAGAGAACCCACACAAACGACACTGACACAAAACCCCACACATACATTAAGCAAATTAGAAACATTGCCTCCCGACCCCACCCCAACTCGCCTTTCCCCCCTCCACCTCTTCCCCCCCCCTTTTTCTCCCTAATGTAACCCTAATGTCTCAACAAATGAAACTGATCTATGGAAAATGTAACTTGAAAAAAGAGACATTGCACACACCTTTGTAAATCAAGAAAACTTTAATAAAAAAAAACTTGTTTACAAAAGCAATTTTAAAAAATGAATATAGCCGTGATGAATCGGGGAAGAAGTATTTTTTTTTAATTGTTTTTACTAAAGCGTGTTTCTTTTCCTTAACAATGCATTAAAAGTTACCTCAAGCCCATTCTCACACACAGTGGCCCTCCGCTCGTTACGACTCTTCCAAGTTGGTGCGGCTTGATAGCGCGTTGCTTAACGACTCCCCAGGTTTATGAGGTTAGTGTGTTTTTCCCATTCGGTTAACAAACGTGTTTTCTTTAGCTACAGTAAAAAAAACTTGGGCGCACACTGCAGTGCTACATTTCTGAAATGCAGTAGAAGCAACACATATTCTGATACATTCCAATAAATGCTATCTGAGATGTTGCTGTTGGTATATTTGTGACTGTAGGAACACCTGAGTACAGTAGGTTTTTAGAGGAACATGGATTTACATTCTTTTGGGTAGATATGGAAATAATTCAGAATGCTGACGTCATAAGACTGGCTGGATGAAGAGGAGTGGTGGGAGGCCGCCCCAAGGGAGGAAGGCTCAGACCTAGGGGACTGTTGGTGGGACAAGTGGTCAGAGGGAGAAGGAGCAGACAGGAAGGGGGGAACGGGAGAGGCCACAGGGTTTAGTGAGCGGGAAGAGGCTGGAGAGGAGGGGGGGGTCAAGAGGCTGTGGAAGAAAATGGAGTCTCTCCCTCCTGTTGCAACCAGCCCCCCACTCCCTGGTCTCCCAGAACACTGAGAGGAATGATGAGGGCAGAGGAACGAGAGGAAGAAGGCAAAGCTTTAGGCTCCTGGGGAAGGAGTGCTAGAAAGCCTTCGGTCCTTACAACTGCTTCATTGGGGCAAGATCTCCTGAAAAGAGTTTCTGAGACGTGAGCTGTGATTTGTTCCCTTGAATAAAGAGTCAACTACACTGGCCTCAGTTGCTTTATTGTTTTATTGCTGACCTGCACCTGACTCCAGCCCTGACAGTTGGGTCCTCTGTGGCACCACCTTATTAAGAATGGACCGTTTTCAGCAGATGCTGTGTGCGATTTGCACAGTGACACGAGAGAAACTTTGGAACAAGCGACTCTGTTAGCTCTTTAGGAGTTCCACAACAACCCTGTGTTGGTGGTCTTGCTGTTTTTAAGGTCCTCAATTGGATTTGAGAGACAATCGGTATAAATATTTGCGATTGGGATTCAGTCATGTAGCATACCCATGGCTATGTGTTTAGCTTTTAAAAAGCAACTTAACTGGTGAGTTGTTCTAGGCGAGGTTCAAAGTTTGCTGAGAACTCAAGAGTTGGGGAAGGAGACTCTACTTGCTCTGTGAAGGGCAAGTGAGGCAGATTCTTCCCCTCCCACCCATCCTCTGGTATGTTTCGGTGGGTGGGAGGCAGCCGGGATTTGAAGGCACTTGAAAGCGATGAGAATCTTTCTAGCTGCCTTGGAAAGCCTTCAAGGCATGGCAAACTCCTTTGTAACTGTGCTTTTGAAAGCTTTCCCAAGCAGCAAGGTGGATTCTGATCACCTGCAGATCTGAATGCAAAGCAAGAGGCTTGGGGGAGAGGAAAAGATAGCAGCCAAAAATTGCTGGCTACCAAGGCCAGCCAAAATCTGTGGTCTCGTTCTGAGGTTTGTTTGTGTACATGCACAAAACCAACAGGAAGCTGGGGAAAACTCTGCACGAGCTTTAAATTGCACAGGTTGTATTTAGCTTGGACTGCGTTCCACAGACTGGGAACTGAGTTGCATGAGTCGATTTCATTAGTCCCGAAAATGGCACAGGTTTCAATCCTTCGTTAGCTGCGGGATTCCTGTAATATTGACTTGTACTGCAGCCCCTGCTTTTCTTCTTTAATGAGGTAGATTAAGTACTTTAAAAATTACATTGAAGTGTCAGTTCTGCTAAAACACTTCTCTTTCACCGAGGGCTTACCCTGAGGAATTAACATATGAAAATACAAAGGAAAATGTCCATGCGGCTACTGTAGCATGCCCAGTTTCAGGAATGCCTCCATCCTGGGGGGGGGGGGTATATTTAAATATATATTTAACAGGATGAGTAAAAGTTGAACCCAAACACATTCTTGCAGATAGCATATCTTAAACTCACTTGAGAAGTAAGGAATCGAGAGGCCGTTTTAGGGTTATTTTTGGAAGATTTTCAAGTCCCCAGGGATCCATGTTTTGGCCTCTTTCAAAAGAATGTTTCAGATTACTTGAGCTCCATCTGAAGTATTCGCTGGTCCCTTCCACCTCAAGACAGCATAATCCTGAGCAACGCTGTCAGTTATGGTGTATTGGTGATAGCTGGGGGTGTGTTTTTTTGTAAGTGGTATTTGTGTCCCACTTGGCTGCAGTTTTATAGCTTGCTCTAGGATAAACCAAACTTAGCAAAGGGAATGTTTGGTGAAGAACATGGGTTGAGGTAAAGTCCTGTTTATTGCAAAGTACTCCTGGTGGGGAGGAACCATGTGTTCATAGAGTTTTGGAGTTGGAAAGGGACTCTGACGATCATCTAGTCTAGTCCAGGAAAATGCAACTGCCCCATCAGCAGAAGGACTAGGACTTCTCTTTGTGCAGTGGCACTTCCCCCCCTCTCCTCCCCCCCCCAAAAAAAAAATTGGCTCTGGGGGGCAGGCAGAAGAACCCCCGGCAACAGCATTCAGGGGGAGGAATGTTTTATCTGGCAAGCCAAAATTTGTGAAAGTCTCCCCAAATCTCTCTTCGGAAAAGGAAATAATTGTTAAGGAAACTACTTATCTCCTAACTTGCCTCCTTTTTTCACCTGGAACTGCATTGGCGCCGCTAGTCTGCAAGCTACCTTTGCAAATGGTTCCCCCTTCCCTTTGCTCCATACACCATTAGATCCCTTTCATCTCACTGTCAGAAACTCCAGCGTGGGCACTAGAAACAATTTCATTTAAACTCGATAACATGGAAAAGCCCTGAGGTGTGGAAGGAGGCTGGAGCTGCCGACATGTTTGTCATTGTTGACAAAGAGCAGGCTTCAGCTGCTTTTAAACTGGGCTTTGCTAGCTATTAAGAGCATGGTGCTGATAACGCCAAGGCTGCAGGTTTGATCCCTGTACGGGATAGCTGCGTATTCCTGCATTATAGGGGGTTGAACTAGATGATCCTTAGGGTCCCTTCCAACTCTACAATTCAGCAAAGCTGGATGTACTCTGCATTATCAGATTGTTGATAAGTTGTCAGACTCTGCATACCAGTAGCAGGCATGAGAGTAAAGGATAAATGGGCAGTCTATAGCTTTCTGGCTGACACATGTGACCCCTCTCCCCCCAATATCTTTGCATTAAAACCGCTTCTTTCTAGAGCTATTGAATGTGAGGATACTTCTAAAAGAATGCAGCTGATTGCTTATAACTGGTGTCTTAGTTGTGCTCAAGGTTTCAGTCACAATCTTGTTTGTCTTAAATCCGCAGCATTTTTGGTTTTGCTTTTTAGTAACTTGCACCGACTTACAGTGGGAAATCTGTGTGGTTTTTCTTCTGCAGAACCAAGAGCAGCTTAGAGACGAAGACTCTGACTTTATCCTTAATGATAGCGACCTGACGCTGACGTACGGGGACACGACAATAACTGCTAACGGGTCCTCGGGTTCACATGCTGCTGTTACCAGCCTTGATGGCAGGAAGACAAAAAGCAGCTCAGAGGAGGCCCTGGAACGTGATCTGGGAACAGAAGCGCCTGAGGTGATGAGCAGAGGCACCCGGCTAGTGTTTCCACTGGATGCATGATGACTGGCTTGGTAAAAATGCAGCAATAGACCCCCAACACCCAAAGATCAAAGATGCCTGCAGGTCTCGGAGCTCGCAGAGAGGCTTATCAAACTGAATTCATGCCTGTTGTCCAAGTGGTTTTATTAAGGTCTGAAGATGCCCTTGCCCCCCCCCCCATCTCTTCTCTTTAATTTCTTTCAAGATGCCGGCAAATGTCTAGAAGATACCTGACAAGTGAAAAAGTGGTCAGGTTATTGTTAAAAAGAATACTTGAAATGAAAAGTAGCACGTTTTAAGAGCCTTGTTCTACTGAGCCACACCTCGTGAGAAGAGGCAATTAATGGTAATGGTGGTTTAAACTAATTGAGAACCGCTAAAAGCTTTTCAGCCTGGAAAGCGCAGGAGATGTTGAGGTCGGTCATCACTGAGAGAGGGTGCAATGTTTGACTTATACTTGAAGAAATGTAGGTGCAAAGGTGTATGTTTTATGTTGTGACCACACCCACAAATGTTGTTTTATTTCCTGAGACTTGTTGAAAAACAAAGCTCCGTTACATTTCAAGGGATATTTAAAAAGAAAGAAAAAAAATTATAATCGTCCTTGCAAGTAAAGTTTGCTATTAAATTATTCTGTGTCTAAAAGGGGAAAGAAGCAGTCTGTGCATTTCTCTTAATCTCTTATTGAGAATTTCTGTTAAGAGTCCTCTGGCTGTATCACAAGCAAAAAGTCCGATCTGTTCGCCACCTAATTTTTAAAATTTAACTCTTAGTTCTATAAACTCCTAGACTTTACTTGGAGGAAAGCATCAGTCAACCAGTGGTGACATTCCTCTAACTATGGAGACAGTGTTGAATGAATGCAATGCAGCTTATACATTAAGAAGTATTGATGGAATCTGTTTTGGGTTCCTGTACTCCAGGGCCCATATGGCCAGTGGTCAGGGGCGATAGGTGTCGCAAGCTCACAGATGCTCCATCCTTGCTGTATAGTGTCTGGATTTAAGCTACGATTCTCTTAACCAAGGAGGATGAATGAGCCTGCCATAAGTGAAAGCTCTTCATGTGATGCTTGCATCAGAACAAAAAGTGTTTCTCTTTCTCTGTTAGAAGTCCATTTGTTCGTGTGTGTGTGTGTGTGTGTGTTAGTGGCATATTGCACTATGAACCTGATCTATTAAAAACAGTGCAGTGCCTTTTCTGTAAAAAAGAAAAGAAATCATGTTGTAATCTGAAAAGGGAAGACTTTGCTTAAGGCACAGAGATGCTCGTTTGCAAATAGAACACAGGCAGTCCTAATTGTGAATGAGTGGCAGCCATGACACAATTAGGTGGTTCCTTGCTGCTTCCCTCAAAAGAAGCTTTGCTGATAAAAACAGGTTTTAAAAAAATAATAATGTAATGTTTTGACTCTTAATGGGTAGGCTGTTTTGTTTTTTAACTGACTACCCTGGTAATTGAAACATAAGAAAAATGCTTAGGGAAATTTAAAAAATCGTTCTTTTCTTCTTACCATGAGGACAATTTTTTACTTGCTGTTTTCTTTTAGTCTGCTTGTGAAGCAGAAATGAAATTTGAACCCAGTCTATGTAATAAAAAGTCTGTAACTCTTCTGCTTCTCTGTTGTGATTATGCACACACATTTGCAGATAAGAAGGTTGATCGTCATGGTGTTTTTAAAAGAAAGCTATTCCGTTTCTATCAATGGCACTACCTGTTCATACAAGATATCTGGACTACAGTACATTCAGGCTTTCATTTATCACCCTGTGAACTAGTGTAGCCTGGTGGGATGCATGTTTATTCAAGACAAGTTTTGCTGACTTCAGTGGGGCTCAGATCCAAGTCAGTGCATAAAAAACACCTTTAAAACCAGGTGTCATTTATCCCTTCTGTGATGGCATGTGTCTCTCATCCTTAGAAGGATGTGGTCCTTCCCAAACACTCTTTAAAAAATGATCCAATAATAACACAGTGCTTTTCTCAAAGCAGGTCCATGAGCCACAAGCTGAAGCAACAGATGTTCCTACAGAACAAGGGGGAAAGGGTTGGGGTTTTTTAAATAGCATTATTGGGTAAATAGCACTACTTTGCCCTTAAAACTAGCCTTTCCTTAGTTTTCGTATCTCAAGTTACTTAACGCTGCGATCCTAAACGCAATTAGCTGGTAGCAAGTCTCATTGGTTACGTCTGAGTAGACATGCCTAGGATTTCACTGTAAGTTTCAGTAAGATAAAGTTGCCCAAGAAATGCATTTAAGTGCAGTTACTCTTTTAAGAGCTGATATTTGAGGCTGCTACACCCCTTTTAGTGCATAGTCTGGCCATCATCGCACATGGAGAAAAAGGTGTGAGAACTTGGTGATGGGTCTTCAGCAATTACTGTGTTTGTGGCAGCAGCCCTCTTGCCAGCTGTGAACAGCTGCAGCAACTGCTGTACACTTTAGCCACTATCCTATGTGGAACTCGGGTGTCATGGAAATCAGTGCCCACCTAAACGTGTGCTGATTTTAAGATGAGTTAATACCTTTCATTTGAAAAAGCAGCTTTGGTTTTGTTTGTTTTTTAACAGTAGAGGTGTGAAACCTGAAGGCCTCCAGTTCATTTTATGTAGCCCCCAGTGCTTCTGAAGCTGCGGATTTTAAGTGCATATTTTCTCTTTCCCTGTAGCTTCAGCTGTTTGATAAAAATAAATTGAATGGTTTTGCAAAACTGGAAGTAGGTTTCTGTCATATATGCATGTGCATAGCCAGTAAAGTATTCAATTTTCTTTCAAAAATGGCATCTATATTGGTCTGTTATACAGTGGTACCTCGGGTTAAGAACTTAATCTGTTCTTGAGGTCCGCTCTTAACCCGAAACTGTTAAACAGGTTAAGAACGGACGTCCGGAACGAATTACGGTAAGTATGTAACAAGAGGTACTACTGTACCTATTTATCTACTTGCACTTCGTGCTTTCAAACTGCTAGATGGGCAGGAGCTGGGACCAAGCAATGGGAGCCTACCCCGTCGCGGGGATTCGAACCGCCAACCTTCTGATCGGCAAGCCCTAGGCTCTGTGGTTTAACCCACAGTGCCACCCGTGTCCCTATGCGCTGTAGCGAGCCTTAAAACCCACTATCTCATGTACTTCAGGTTTGGCATGTGCTTACAAGAAAGTTAGCAGCCACAATTTAAGAAGGATGTTTACAAGCTAGAACGTGTGCAGAGGAGGGCGACCAAAATGATCAAGGGTCTGGAAACCAGGCCTTATGAGGAAAGATTGAAGAAGCTGCGTTATGTTCAGCCTGGAAAAGAGGAGACTGAGATGAGATTATGATAGCCATCTTCAAATATCTCAAGGGCTGTCACATGGAAGGAGGGAACCAGCTTGTTTTCTCCTGCTCTGGAGGGTAACTGGCTTCAAGTTACAAGAAAGGAGATTCCGACTAAACATCAGTAAAAACTTTCTGACAGTAAGAATTGATAGACAGTGGAACTGTTTCCCTTGCGGGGAGGCAGACTCTCCTTCCTTGGAGGTTTTTAAGCAGAGGTTGGATGGCCATCTGTCGTGGATACTTTAGCTGAGATTCCTGCATTGCAAGGGTTTGGACTAAATGACCTTTGGGGGGGGGGGTCCCTTCCAACTCTGATTCTCTGAGTTTTAAAGTAGTTTTGCTCCTCTCTCTCCCCCGTATACACTCTTGTGTTCTTTATGCTAAGATGCACGTTCACCGAAAGCCAGGAATTGAACCAATTATCTCTTGTAAACATTTTTATGACTATAGCAGCAAAACGCCTCCACAGACAGAAAGCAGTCATGTCTTACAAGGCTAGCAGCAAGAAGTGTCGTATTTGACAGCGAGAGCCCTGTACAAGCCCTTTATTCATGCTTATTCTATTTCAGTGTACATTTTGTGCCACATAACATTGCTTTCAAACAAGACAAGGGTCTTAATACAAGTTGAGTTTCCCTGCATGTGATAGTGCAAGTCTGAAACGCGCGGTTCCTCTTTTAAGGTAATCCAGAGATCAAGTGGTTCAAGAATTCACAAAAATGGACCCTTTAAACTACACTGTGCTATTTACCTACAGAAATATGGGCAGAGCAATCCAAAGGGGTTGAGGGTGGAAGAATGAAAAGTCAGAGGAACCATCAAATTCAGAGTCCTATCATGCTTGTCCTGGCAAGGCAGAAGATGGTGGTGGTCTGTGTTTTTCTTTCCTTTTTTTGGTTTTTCTTTGGCTTCTTTTTTATGATTGTCTTTCTAATTGGTTGCAGTGGGGAGAAAACAAGTAAGCCAGTTCCAAAGCTAGTTTACTTACTGCATTGCATGTAAATACAGTCGTACCTCGGATCCCGAACGCACTGGAACTCGGATGTTTTGGCTCCCAAGTGCCGCAAACCCAGAAGTGATTATTCCGGTTTGCAAACGTTCTTGTGGAACCTGAATGTCTGATGGGGCTTCGTGGCTTCTGATTGGCTGCACTGTTTCCCTCCCTTAGTGCCAGGCAGCTCTGGGTTCTCCCCATCCAATTTCCACCCCTCCCAACAACTCTGTGAGGTAGATTACCCAGCAAGTTGTACTGATGAACAGGGATTTTGTCTTATATGGAGTCTGCCCTCTGCCCCATCTAGTTCAGTATTGTCTACACTGAGTGGCAGCTGCTCTCCAGGGTTTGTCTGTCTTGGACTGAATGTGGGACTTTCTGTGTGCAAAGCAGATGCTCTTCCAACTTGGCCATGACCCTTCCTCAAACTTGGCTTCCCATGGTCCTATGGCTGATGCAACACTACACGGCCAAAGTTACAGCTGAGTGGAAGGGAAACTCCACATGGTGTTGTAGCCTTAGGTTCTTCATTGCCTCCCAGTTTCCTTCCTTCCTTCACTGTCCTCCTAACTCTAGCAGACAGAATTAAATGCCATGTTCTTAAACAAATGTTTATCTGTCTTTATATGTTTTACTCCTAATCAGACAAGGCTTTACTGGTGAGGGCCACATGAACTATCCCACATTGGTTTTAAGTCAGAAGCTAATGTGCACTGAAAGCACATTCAAAACTCATTATAATGTAAGACGGAACTAAACTATGTTGTTGTAATATGTGGCATGTGCTATAAATGAGGCGCTCCCAGTTGGAGAACAAGCACCACTTGAGCCGATCTGTCAAATAGATTAAGATTCCCCGTGTATGGGTTTGAAATATGGGTTTGCTTAATATCTGTTGCACCTTTACATGGTACAAGTCTATGGCTGCAATCGTAAACACACTTACTTTGAAGTAAGCTCTGTTGAACAAAGTGGTGCTTTCCATAAAGAACAGCTGCAAGGGTAAATATGCAGGACTCACAGCTAAAGCTATCCTTTATCCAGTCCAAATCCTAATTCATTTTGCCTCCACATTGTGCAAGATTACTGCATTGCAGCAGGACCCTTGTGGTCTCTTCCAGCTCTACAATTCTATTCTTCTCCCATAACAGAGGTATATATTGCTCTGTTAAAAGGTTGGTAGTTACCACTCTTTTTAAACAGTGTTGTGAATAAAGTGAAAAGGCTAGTCATGAGGTTGTGGATGCCATACATCTACTGCGGCCTGGTCCTGACTCTGTTTTGTACAAGTTGGCTCAAAACACTTCTAGAATGAAGCTGAGTAAAGTGAGAAAAGATGCCCACTTCTACGCCTCCATATTAAAAACTACTTTTTGCACCTTACAACCCCAAACCAAGGTCCTTGTCGAGAAAGGAACAGGCAGAAAGGCAAAGTTAGTATACTGCAGACTAATCTTCTGAAGAAAGCTGTACTTAAATATTCTGAGCAGCATACCTGTGTTTGCACAAATCAAGCACTAAATATATGCTTCAAACAAAAAGGTCTCTCAATATTGGATTAGAATGTTGGCCCTCTAACTTGGAAGTCTATTTATAAAGTTCACTTATGGGTCAGTTCAAACAACCTACATCTCTCATCTCCAATTACTTGTAGTAATAGCATTCTATCATAGGCACGCAGCCTAGTAACAATCACCACAATGTTTCAGTTCCTACCACCCAAAGTTCCTCTAATGTTTCTTAAAGTTAAAAATAAGCATGTCGGGGAATATTGTGTGTTTTGGCAGTTCGATCACAGCCTAATATTTTGTTCTCAAAATAAATTAAGTTCCTGTATCTTATATATAGCCTGCATGAAACAATGCATGTGTGTGTAGTTTCTTCAGATCACTGGCAATCTTCACTTCCTGGGTGACCAGCCCCATTTTTTATGTTAAACCTTTTTAACAAAATGAGAGAGTGAAATAAAAAGAGCATGAGAGTCAGAAAAAATGAGTGGTAGATACATTGGCCTCCACATCTGAATAGGTCGAAAGCTACTACCTTATTTCAGCAGTCTACCATATACCTTCTCTAGGCAGGACTCTTGAGTGTCAACCTCAGTCTAGAACAGGATTTCCCAAACGTGGGTCTTCAGTTGTTGTTGGACTACAGTTCCCATCATCCCTGACCACTGATCCTGCGAGCTAGGGATGATGGGAGCTGTAGTCCAACAACAACTGAAGACCCAAGTTGGTCTATATACTTGATTGGATTTAGGCTTACTCATCATGCTTGAAGTAGATCTAATGAAAGGTCTAAGTTGGTCACCCATGACAAACTTGTTACACTGATTTCAGAGGTTTGCTCTAATCATGAATAAACCTGAATCCAACCCACTGAGCTAAAGTTTTCCCTCTATGCAATGATCAGGACACTTAGGATTCTAAAAACAGTACCAGAGACCCTAAGCAAAACACCACTCGTTTGTATTTTAACTTCACGTGGTAAACAGTAGTCCAAGTACTGACAGTTTAAAAATAAAATAAAAAAGGTCTCTTGGAGGAAACAGTAGCACTTACGATCGGCAACACACGGGCAGACGAAAGAAAGAAGTTGAGGCACTCCACGAATGGAGGGCTACAGTTATTCATATTGCACCATGTAACCTTCCGTATGGAGGTCCTCATCACAATAACGTCCATTTCGTTAAAGCTAGCCAGTATTCATTCTGCCAGGCAGAACCTACAGTAGAAGCTGCATTTCACTGAAGTTTCCAGTGTCCGTGGAATACACAGCTGCTCTTCCACGTCCTCTGTCACGGGGCAACCGCTGGCCAGTTAGCCTGAGGAGTTGAGAAAAAACAACAACCCCAATACGTGCGTTAGAAGATAACTTCAGCAACAAAGTGCATAAATTTTAAATAAACCGGTGCAAGCACATACTTACTCAATTCCTTACATTCTCCCGGGCCTAACCTGTATTATATCCCAACAGGCAAATGGGTTTTCCATCTTTAACTAATGCCTACCAGGGCTAAATAACATCAGCAAAACTATTTTTGTTGTTTTTTTATTGGTTTAAGGCAACAATATAGCAGCAGACAACAATATAGGCAGAGTTACTACAATTTAGTAAGTTCTATTTAGAGCAGAACCAGTGAAATTAATGGACCTAAGTTGGTCATGGTAATTAATTTCAATGTGTGTATGCTGTACACTAGCAAAGACTTAATCTACTTGTCAGTCCTTATATAGTTGCAGTCAGCTAAGAATCACTTATGAGGTGCTATTGCTTGTCAGGTATTGTCTCCAGAAGAGGGGCGGAAAACCTTGCCTCCACCCCTCACAATTCCCTTGTGTGACGGTGGGGTTGTTCATGGGTTGCATACCAGTGGCGGATGGGGCCAAACACCCACACACCTTGGCGTCCCCCTTGCTCTGCACTTAAGAAAAGGCAGAAGCTGGCCATACAAGGGGAAAAAAATCTCTCCTTGTATCTCCCAACTCCATTTGTGTCCTCACTGTGGGGTGGGAGGCACTGGGAGGTTATTTCTCGGTGCTCAGAGAAGAAATGCAGTGGTAGTAGTTTGAAGGCATGGCAGAAGAGATTGTTAGGAAACAGGAAGCGGGGTAGCTTAGGAAGAGTGATGGGGTGAGATTAAGAGGCCTGGTGGGCAGACTCAAAGCTCCCTACTGCTGCTTTAGTACAAGACTGGGTTTAGGTGAAATCACTCTCCAAAGCAGACAGCTATGATCAGATCATCAATACAGTGGTACCTCGGGTTAAGAACTTAATTCGTTCTGGAGGTCCGTTCTTAACCTGAAACTGTTCTTAACCTGAGGTACCACTTTAGCTAATGGGGCCTCCCGCTGCCACCGCACAATTTCTGTTCCCATCCTGAAGCAAAGTTCTTAACCCGAGGTAATATTTCTGGGTTAGCGGGGTCTGTAACCTGAAGCGTCTGTAACCCGAGGTACCACTGTATAACTTATCAAACAGTAATGCTCAGCAAGAGAAACTATTATTTCCAATAATGATTTTTTTCCCCACCCTAGGTTTTGCCAGCTATTATCTTTTCTATTCTCATAAACTGTTTAGAATAAAGTTGTTTGCATTCTCTGAGCAATATTAAAGGGCCCTGGGAAGGCTTAGATTAAAATTAATGGTAGGTCTGGGTACCAAGCTGTTTGCCTGTGTGAAATCATACATATTTTCATGACCTCATGCTCACCTATTTCCCACCACAACCACCGAGTTAAACAGAGCCTGAACAAACTTATCTTTTTTATCTGAGAAACCAGCATCAAGGCTAGTTCAGATAATGTAACACTTTTCTTAGACTTACGTTTCATGAAAGATGATACTGCGAAAATAAGAACTGAGGAAGATTGAATTAAGCTGAGCAAACCCCAAAGACTTAAATATTTATTTTTATCAAAGATGTTTGATCCATATGGAAGAAGGGAACGTCTTAGTTTGGTAAGGTTATTTCAAATGGAAACCATATTGGACAAAACACAGCTGATTCTTGTTTATGGTTAGTGAGGCACAATGGACTTCTTTAAATGCGTTGTTACAGGTAAACCCTCCTCGTTTTCTTTCCCCCCAGGTCATATACTATATTAAAGGGAGAAAGCTTTTAAAAATTCATGTTATGGCAGTCCATTTGGCTACTTTTCCACATTAATCTTGCACACTGTGCAGCTAGCTCTGGCAGCTTCCAGTAAGGAGTGAGTTTATCTAAGTTCTCCAAAAGCAGCAGAATCAGCAAGAATGCAGAGATGAAAAGGAGAAGGGAAAGAACCGTTTCCATAACTTGTTGAGCTGCTGGGCCAGCCCTACCCTTAGGCAGTGTGAGAAAGAGAGGAAGCTGCTTTATACTGAATCAGACCACCTAGTATTGCCTGCACTGACTGTCAGCAGCTCTCCTGGGCTTCAGGCTGGGAATGTCTCCCAGCCCTACCTGAAAATACCAGGCATTGAACCTGGGCCTTCTGCATGCCAGGCAGACGTTCTGGAACTGAGGTATGACCCTTTTGCTCTATCTCAGGCAGTCGATGCTAGAGGGCAATGGCCAGCAGCCTCCCTGGCCATTCCTTTCCATTGGAGGTCAGAGCCACACAGCCTGTCTAGTTTAAAGATACAACATCAGCAGCAGCCAGGACCTTTGGGACTGCCCATCAATGGTTAGCATCTTGACATCAGACTGAGCAGGAACACGTGTGTCTCATCACAGTCTTCCTCACTGCAGTGAAACGCACTGAATTCCTGTTTGCATTATGGAAATGATTTCCAAATCTGCATTTCTGCCTATATATATATCAGCATATGCAAATTCGTGCAAAGCTATATCATCTTTAGTCCTCTGTGTTTGGTGATTTGTAACCCGTGATCTTAAAGGGAGGATGTAAATAAATTTAAAAGCCAAGCACTGTGGGACAAATGCAGCCTCTGTGCTCTTGCTGAAGAGGGATGTTAAAGCCTATACTGCACACACACCCTGTGGAAATTAACCAACTTAGATATCTGATTGGTATGGAATTCTTATTGGCGGAAGATAGCCCTCTGCTCATACATGTAAATTCTGCATTTTTATTCAGTGCACAGAAGCCAAAGGATTGGACAGTTTATTTTCAGCTAGGAAACAGATGAAATGTATGCTCAGCCTTGCTGGGGGACTGGGTGAATATAGGTCACCGTCAGAGCTTAACACTTCAGTGGTTTCCTGGCGCTAAATACCTTGCTAGACACTCTCAACAGTATGAGGTTAATCAGGCTGACCTGTTGTGAAACCAGGGGCACAAGACACAGCTTGAAATTTCTTTCAGACACACCAAACCAGTCAAGGAACTATCCAAAGCACACACACAATTACCGGTATATGATAGGAGGAAATGTAAACAATAACGTTTGAGCACTCTGGCAATATAAGTAAAGGATTTTAAGTTTTGGTTTTTTTATTCTTGGATATCAAGGTGGATATAGTTTTACAGTTTTTTTGCTCCTGTGGCACTGATTCCCACTTCCTTAAACACACACACACACACACACACCCCTTTCACTATCACCTGTTCTCAGTCTTTATCCAGAAGCTGATTGTATGAAAAACCAGAATTTAAACCACCATGCATTTAAGTAAATCTGATTTATTCATTTTATTTTGCTCATCATATGTTGGGTGATATGAGAGCCTAACCGCACAATCATAAAAGCCTACATTTAAGTCAGGTGGGGCTTATTTTCAGGTAAATAAGTACAAGGTTGCAGTTTTAAGTTTTACAATCCTAATTCCACCTACCTGCCAGCAAGCCCTATTGAATTCAATACGAATTCCTGAGTAGGCATAGTTAGGATTGTGCTGTGAGGTGTTTTGCACTCTGTGCTTAAGCTAATTCCACAATAATCAAGTGGCTGAAAATTTGTGTTGCAGGGCTGGAGGGCATTAATCCACTTCAATGGTTTGCAATAAGGAAAGCACTTTCTTCCCATTAGCTTTCTTTTCCACAAAGCCAATGCATAATGAACACATCTGCCTAGCAAATTCTAATGTGGGACAATTAAAAATTGAAAGCAGAGATAGAGAGCCTGCCATGCTTCCTGACTGTTGCACTGTGAACAAGCAGACTCTTAGTTATTTAGACTCCACCTTTCCCCCCTCAGAGTTCAAGATGGGTATTGCCACCCCCTCCTTTCTGCACAATCCTGAGAGGCAATGACTGGCTGAGCGGAGATTTGAACCCTGATCTCCCAGGTCCTAGTCTGACCACCCAACCCAACTCTGCTCTCTTAAGTCTTTCTCCGCTGAGCTGCTAAGTAACAGGAAAGCTCTAGGAATGCTCTTTGCCTCTTTACTTACACTGTTTAACATTAGTAAATTTGTGTGCAAGGTGGTTAAGATTTTGCTCTTCTTAGATGCAAGCCACCAGCAGTTTAATTATTTTTCCCTCTGTGTGTATGTTTGTCTTGGATAAGGGATTTCCTCCTCCTCCTCCTCCATCCAGCTCAGTTACACCTAGCTAAACCCTTTAAAGGCAAAGGATTTGCATGAGTGTCAAGGGGCACAGGCTGACCCACATTAATGCCTGAAGAGGAAATAGCCTAGTTGGACTAATCTGTCATCATTCTTAAGTTCGGCAGCACTGACAGCTACTGCAGTGGAGTAGCAGGGAGAAGAGTTTATCTGACTAACAGGGACCATCCTGCAAACCTTAAAGCACTTTCAAGTCTCATTTATTTCATTAGCAGAGGTTTAAGCATGAGCCTACGTAATATTCTCTTTTTTTAAGGTTATTGATAACTATCATCAAGTGAAGTAGCCCATGGGCAGCAGCCAAATGGCTTAAGGTGATATATGGGAAATATCATTACATTGCCAAGTCAAAAGCATGAGCAGTATTGAAAATGTTAAGAACACTCATTACTTTAAGGAGTGGAGAATGAAAACATGGCACTAGATTACAGTGACTAAAGGACTTAATGGAAAGAATATTAATGGACATTAAGGAATCAACTAATGGGAAAGACCTATTACCATTATTAACCCCCCTCTTTATGCGTATATGACTCTTTCAGAATAATGACTAGCAATAGGTCACTTTCTCTGCATAACTGCATGCTTGGGCACATCAAAAAGTGCATCCAATCAGTTCAATACTGTGACGTTGTTAGGGGGAGCATGCAGATCCAGACATACATCTATATGAAGAACATGCACAGAACTTTGCTTTCATATACAGACTGGGGCAAGCATTATCCTTTTAGTAATGCAGTGCCAAATTACAGCATCCTGTTTTGTTTACTGTTATGAAATGCACCAGCCACTTCTCAGAATTTAATAAGTAATAAGGCCGGCAAGACTGAACAGCTACATTAAGCTCAACCCTGGAAACCAAAAGGCACATTCAAACAGTTAGGATGTTTTCAGGACAGCCCTACGGATCTAAGGTATGTATGTGAGCCCTGTCCAGGATGCAGTAACATCATCTGAAGTTGAACAGGAACAGGAACGGATCTGTTTCTAGATTTTACCTCTCTGATTCAATCACTCTCATCCTGACATTACCATTTGCACAAGAGTAATATTGGTAGGACTACATCCACGTATGAGAGGCGGATGTGCTAATATGCTTTTGAGATTCTTTTCATGCAGCTGCCTCACCTGTGTTTAAGATATTTCATCATTATTGTTATCACAGCAATTACCTGAAGCAAAAATGTAGGAAGCAGCACATTCTGCTGACAGCTGCTGCTGCTCCATCTCTCTGTACGGGTCTGCCTTAAGAGGAGTAATATTTTATTTCTCTTGCTTTCAGAAAGCTTTTCCTGGTGATTATTTCAAGACATTTGAGGCAATGGAAACATGTTGAGCCAAATTTCTGCCTAAGCAGCTAAATATGCCCTATTCTTGGCACTAATCTATAGTTTCAAGACTCAGGGGTGTTGATGCTTGTGTCCTGAATCCCAATTTATATGGCGCAATCTCCTTTGTCTCTCAACCCTTAAATACATGCTTTGTGGGTCACGCCCCTGGGATTTTATGGTTTTTTCCTGCAGCTGTTCTTAAAACTCCGCACTTCCCACTCTTGCAAAGGGACTGCTTTTGCTTAAGCTCTGAGGTCATTAGAAGTTCTAGCTGCAAATGTATTCTTAGCCCCTCACATCACAGTAGGCCATCTCCCAATAGTCTCTTGGCACCACACCACCACTATTCTGGGCACTTCCCAAAAACAAAACAAAAGGAGTTTGCTCTCCAAACAATGCATACTGCAAATAAACAAAAAAATCTTGATGGCAAAATGCCTTTATGTGGAAAAACTGGGACCATTCATTTGTTGTTGGCAAATGAAGAAATTGAGTTTCTTGGAGATTTTTTAATGCCAATGTAGAGACCGCATGTGAAACATGCTATGTTTATGGGTGTTTTGTTTTTCAATTAAAAAAAGAAGCCTAGCAAATTCCAAGGCAGGAACATTGTTGGCTTGGACATAGCTGTATTGTGACAACCCTGCAAAGCTTTCTCTTTTCTCAGAGCCCCAAAATTATCACTTGAATGATTTACAGTGCATTTATTGTTTCAAGCATGTAAATAGGGCCCTTTCAGCTACTTGCCATAATCCCTCTTCAGTAATTGCTTCTCTCCTTCTCCCCACCAAAAAAAACCTCCTTAATGTGCTTTGCATAATTGCCACTTTATACACCAGCTTCTCATTATTATTTTGTAGAAATCTTCCTTCTGGGGAAAAAAAAGTGGCTATCACTAATACCCAATTGTTCGAGATATATTATATGCTTGCGTTGCAGGAAACACATTGAAAGACTGAGGTCCAAAATATAATTATACTACACAAGAAAGGAAAGGGAAGTTTCCCACTATGAATGGCAACTCCCATCTTCCAAGCATAGCCTTTTGCATTACATTAAATGGCTACGGGTGATATAAACAACTTGTCTGGCCACCACTTCAATGGAATAAATAAATGTCTTCTCGCTGCCATACCACGGCCAACACAGATGCCTTCTTTGGAGGAACTTAAGTTACACACCAGTGTTTTCAGAAAGCGTGACTCTGTAGCAGGATCAGATTAAAGTAAAGGAAGGAAGGAAGCCAGAATGCTACCGATCATCTATATGCAAGTGTTCAAGCAGATGTTGCCTGAAGGGCGAAATTCTCCTCCTCCTCCTCCTCTCACTCTGGTAGTAGCTAGAAGAGCTTTGTATGAGGGAGAACAGAAGCAGCTTCAAATATGCTATAACCATTTATAAGATGGAAAGCTACTGCCCTGTTTTTCTCAAATCATACCAAAGTGAAAAATAATAGGGATGTTTCTATCCTTCTTAATGCTTCTACTATCTGTCAAAGTGAGGGCCAGGGGGGGGACCTCCAGCTGTTCTTAAGACTCCTGTACCAGGCATGCCAGATGCTGTTGGACTTTAATTTATTCATTCAAAGCCCCATCAGATTCAGATCCAGCCAGCAAGGGCCATGTTCTGGTTTTATTGCAGGAGCTGTCATCCCAACATCATCTGGGGCAACAGAGATTCCTCACCCACAATGCCTGCATTTGTGACGAGGATGGCTATCTATCTATCTATCTATCTATCTATCTATCTATCTATCTATGGCTGTCAATGAATTATAGGATTTTTAGTTCATCATATGAGATGCTCTTCAGCTGTGTTTATGATTTTAGCCTAACTTGACTAATGTTGCAGTCCTATACACACACCTTACTGGGAATCCGTGATACAGTACTCAATTTGATGAGGTCTTTCTTCTGAGTAGATGTTGATGGAGGATTGCGCTGTGAAATTTGCAGCCCTTAACTGCAATCCTGCCTCAGTACACCAGCTCGGAGACAAACTCCACAGAGATCAAGAGATGGGTGAGCTGACCCTATGCATGTTTAATCACCAAGTCCCACTGAGTTTAATGTGGCTCACTTCTATGTGCACATGTAACTGAAGATTTCTAAATAAGCATGCGCAGAATTGGATCGTCAAAAGTCATAACTAGATCTACTGATGTTCTCTGTAGTGTAGCATGCAATACCATAATAATAAAAAAAACTACAGTCAGGTTCCAAAGCTTCCTTCTACGATGGTGGCAATAGTGATTTCTCAGCTATTTTTCTTCCCAGCAATTTTAATGCATTGGCTGATTCTTGATCCAAGGTAATCCCTTATTTGAGGTTCCTGGTCTCATTTCTGTAACAAAGTAGCAGCTATATAAAATGGGTTTGTAACCTTAAATACCCTCTGCAGGTTTATTAGAATGTCCCCCCAAAAAACCCTAGGGTTTCACCCAGAAAAACTGCATCAATTCAAATTTTAGCCTGCAATAGTTACACAAATGGAAAAGCTTTCTCACCAAGCTTGCCAAGGTTAATTTGAAACTGTTAGGAAGCATTTGGATTTGTTTGTATGCCAGCCAGCATTTAAAATCTGAGAGGATGTTGCTGTAGCAATAGGATGCAAATCTCTGCATCAGTCAGGAAGCTGGGGAAGTTAGCTCTTTCCCCTTGAGGGTCCATGGATCCCCTGAAAACAAGCCTATTCTGAAGGAAATGAATCATGGCCACCAGCTTCACTGATACTCTGTTTCTCAGTAGTCTTTACAATTCATTCAATATGATGTTACTTACTTATATTTATTTATTTAATGGGGCTTATATACCACCCAATCACCAACATCTCTAAGTAGTTTACTTAATTGTACATTAAAATATATGCTCTCTCTGACAAATTCATACTAGGTAAGACTCTATGAAACAAACGAAACTCCTACAATCTTTACTTTTCCAAAGAAACTAGGTTTTTTAAAAAACAATAACCAAAAACATAAATCCCACAGATGTTTTATTAACTGCCAAGTTCCTTCCAAACCTCAGTGTAACCAAATGTTAACTGAGGGTCTACACAAGCAAAAGTTTCCCTGTCCCTTATCTGACTGTTTCATAACCTACACAGTTTTATACTGTCTTATGCTATTACCACCTACACCAATGGGTAGAAAAAGTGTCACAGGTGAAAACACCAGTTTCACATTACAAATGTCACCAGCAGCATAAATTTGTTTCCGAAAGGAACAATCAGTTCAGTGTGAGCTTTACTGCTCATTTCAATAGGATCAGCGTATCTGCCTTTTATAGACTTTTTCTTTACACTGTTTCTCTCCTACTCAGTTGCACCAACCAATCCAGCAGTATGGTTTTCAACTTTTTGGAAACAGATACGCGTTGGTTTGCTTTTTGCTGTATTGTTCTAAAAACTTCAAAGTGTGATCTGCATTCCCCCCTCCCCAAGTGAATTCAGCCTGCAATATGATGCATGAACACTTATGAGTCACACTGAAACCCGGGGGACTTACTTCCCTGCACAGCATGAACTAGTTTCAGACACTGCACTAATCAGTTATGGAGCTATGGACACAAGCCCTTTTCTCTTAAAACAACCTTTGATCTTTCTTCTCAAACCTCTGCCTTAACTATTAGACTGAGGAGCATATTGTGCTCCTCCCAATCTTCTCATTTACAGTGCTCAGTCTGCAATCCTAATGATGAGTATTTACTTCTAAGTGAACGTGCATAAGGATTGGGCTTGGGGCGGCATGACTGAGACGTAAGGATGTAATCCCAACACCATTTACCTGGGAAAACTCAACTTGCTTCTGAGTAGGCATGGCTAGGATTGCCCAGTTAGTTCTGACACGTATATACAATAATAAACAGTCTCCCCCTTTGTGCAGGTGCAAAGTGCTTCCCCCTCATTAATGAATGCTGATTTGCATATAATTCTGCCTGGATTACTGTAAAATGAATTATATTTGGTTTGGCTTTTAAAGACAGACTTGAAGCTTCGTTTACTACAGAATATAATTCTGGCAAGTGTATGTGACTCTTGTGTCACCACCATCAAAAGAGCTGCATTAGTTTGCTTCCAAGCTCATTTCAAAGCCTGACTTTTAAAACCTTAAAAAGCTGGCGACCCAGTTAACTGAACCATCCTATCCATACCTTTAGCTCATCTCTCTCTCTCTCCTGCTCCCTCTCCCTCTCTGTTCCATCTTTGCTGATGGCAAAGCAGCTGCAAACCAAAAAAGAGAGGTGATGTTTTGCACACATCTCAACAGGGAGGCTTGCCTGGTACCAGGACTGCTTTCTTTCAAGATTCAGGTTAAAAAAAACCCCACCCTTTTCATTCTCAGGCTCTTAAACTCTATTTTGCTGATGGTCATGTTTCATCTTCCAGCTGTTTTGTTGCATGTTTTTGTTGCTGTGACATTTTAATGGTGCTCTCAGATCACTTTTATTGAACAGTGGTACGGAAATACTTTAAACAAGAAATAAACCCAGTATGTTACGGAGCAACAAATCCAATGTATGGCGTACATACATCCCTTTTCAGACAACATCACATTGGCTGCTTCTGGTGCGACCACCTGTGATGAATGGCTGGTGAACAGCACTGTCCAATTAGCTCTCAGGTCACATGACTTGCCATATAGCCAGTATCATTTCCTTGCAGCCTAAGTGGAACTGCGTTCAGTGGACTTAACTTCTGGTGCGAATGGAAAAAGAACAAGGCAGCTCACAAAAAGCAGAAATCAAGGGTGGCGGTGTGCATTTCATCCATTTTAAGAGTCTACCAATGCCAATCCTTTTAGACATTTAAGGCTGGACTCAGTGAACCTTACTGCAGGTAAAGAGGCCTGGATGCACACTACTGTTACAGAGTTTTAACAGGAAAGGAAATATTATTGCACCTAGACAAACATTTGGAGTGGCACAGTTCCTCCCTTTTTTTTTTTGCAGAGTGGGATTAGCCCACTTCCTTAAATGGATGGGACCAAATCCAGACATCAGCAATGAAAATCTGGACCACACAGTTTCCCCCCTAGATAACACACCCCTCTCCCCATGCCAGGAGTGCCAGCGACCATGGGTGACATGCAGCATGCATGGCCCTGGCACTGAAATTTGTGGGTGCCCGGCCCCTTCATGGGGTATTTTGTGGGTGCTTGGGCACCCAGGCCCCAGGGAGTTGGCACGCATGCCCCATGGCCCAACAGGGGCAGCTGTCCTTTCCCCCTGGCAATTCTCCTGTGGCCTTAATGCCTGCCTGCTAGAGAAGCACAAACTCAAGAAGCAAACCGCCTCACTCTCTTCGCCCCTTAGGGAGAATGATGCCCAGGGGAGGGTCAGAGGGACCGGAGGTGGGTCGGAGGCTACCTGGATGAGGAGGGCTGGGGCGCCCCCTGGAGGCCTCCTGCCGGTCGCCGTCCTCCTGGCCGCTGAGCGGGTAGGCGAGCAGGCGCATGGGCTCCCAGCAGGCCGCCTCCACCTCGCGCACCTGCTCGCGGCTGAGGCGCTCCCGCCAGGCGTGGATGGCTTCGCGCGCGTCGCGGGCGGAGATGAGGAAGGGGCGCTCGGAGGAGTAGGCGGCGCCGCGCGTCATGTTGAGCACGAAGTCCTCGAGCGCGGGCGGCGACGGCAGGTCGGCGAAGCGCAGCAGCCGGCGCAGCTGGGCGCGCGGCTCCAGCACCAGGTCCTCGTAGCGCAGCTGCGTGTAGCGCGCGCGCAGCCAGGCCGGCGCGCGGCGGGAGAAGAGCAGGTCGCGCAGCCAGGCCTGGCAGATCACCTCGAGGGCGCCGCCCAGGAAGAACTCGGCGCGGTGCTGCTGGCGAGGGTGGACCCCGGCCAGAGCCGCCGCCGCCGCCGCGGCGCCGCCGCCGCCGCCGGCGAAGGGGGGCAGCAGAGGGTGGCGGCGGGGGAGTCCCCGGGGCTCGGCGGCGCGGTGGCGGCTCCGCAGCACCTGGATGCTCTCCCGCAGCAGCGCCTGCTTGGCCTTGAGGCGCGAGTTGTGGACGGCGCGCGGGTCGCGGAAGAGCTGCACCACGCGCAGGTCCAGCTCCGGGTCGCGCAGCAGCGGCAGCAGCGCGCCCAGCTCCAGCAGCCTCACGTCCTTGATCACCATCACCGGGTACTTTCGGCACTCGGCCTCCAAGTCCCGCAGCGCCCGCGGAGGGCAGCTGCGCTCGCAAGCGGCGCCGTCGACCAGGCCCACGTCGGAGCGGGCCCGGGGCGCCGCGGGGCACAGCGGCGCGGAGCAGATCACCTTGTTGGTCCTCCAGCCGAAGATGCTGGCCGTGCTGAGGTTGACGCCGCTGCCGCCGCCGCCGGGCAAGAAGGGCGCCAGCGGGTCTCGGGGCCCCGGCGGCGCGGCGTAAAGGCGCAGTACCGAGAAGTCGCATCGGAAGAGCGAGCGCACCATGTCTCGCAGCGCGCCCTGCAGGCTCAGCGCGTCGCCCGGGTACAGCGCCTGCCACATGTGCCACATGGGCTCGTACAGGTAGAAGACGTCCGGGTGCTGGTTGAACAGCTCGCCCAGGAAGGACGAGCCCGTGCGCCAGGTGGCGTGCAAGTAGATGTGGCGCTTCCCGCCCGCCCGGCTCCCCGGGCCGGCTTCGTCCGAGTCCTCAGACTCGTTCTTCTTCGCTTCGTGCCTGGGCGCGGGCGCAGCGGCGGCTTCTCCCGGCGGCGGCTGCCCTTCCCACGCCCAGTCCCCGAGCGCCTCCTCCAGGTCGGGGCAGCGGTGGGGCGGCGGCGGCTGCTGCTCCTTTCCCGCGCGCCCTCTCCTGGCGCCGTAGTCCAGCATGTAAGACACCAGCAGCAGGAGCAGCAGCGTGTAGAGCGCCAAGCCCAGCGCGAAGCCGCGGTGCTCCCAGCGCCACCGGCTCTTCATGGTGCTCTCCGGCCACGCCTGAGGGGAACAACGCAGGGCGCTGCTGCCGCCGCCGCCGCCGCTTGCTGCTGAGGCGGGACTCGAGCGAGGAGGCTGCTGCCTGTTTAAAAACAGCCACAAACTTGGAGAGGCGGAGGAAAGCGAAGGAGGCGGCGGCCCAGAAACACGCCCACACGCCGGCGAGTGTGAGGAGAAAGCGGCAGCCAGCCTTGCTTTCAAGTCGATCCCGCCGCCGCCGCCGCCGCCGCCGCCGCCGCCGCTGATGGGGTCGGTCTGGAAGCGGGTCGGTGCCCAAACACTCTTCCTCCTGAGCGCATGTGCGCTTTCGCTCCCGAGAACCTGCAGGCAGCTAAGCCTGCGCGCTTCCAAACTTGATCCTAGACAAAGGCGCGCAGGGTCGGGGTGAGTGTTGACACTCGACGACTCAATGGCGGAGCCCTTAACTAGTCCTCGTGATTTAACATTGAGGCTTCCCGTCTACATCTTTTTTGCAAAATAACTGTCAGCCGTCGCGGTACCTCTGCAGTGGAAAGCAGCAGGAGCGAGTTTGACATTTTGTACGCACGTTTTCCCTTTATGGCTCCATATGCCCATTCAAAACAAAACAGAAAAAGGAGGGAAGTGCCTAGAGCAGCGCCTGGAGAGAATGGTCGCCACAGTCTCCTCCCATGTTGTGCTCATTCATTCATTCAACCTCCCTTCCGCCCCATAAGGAATGCTCAATGCAGAATCCGTTGTTTAAAAACAATATACCATAAAATCATAAATAGGTAAGAGCCAGTGGTTGTGTGCATGTGCTGACGAGACCCGGGTTCAAAGCACTGTTTGGCGATGTGACTTCGGGCTCCTCACACTCTCTGAAGGTGACCTACCTTGTATGGACATTGGTGCGGTGGTAAGTTTTGCAATGTAGGAATTTGCCGTGACACAGTGCCAGGGAATGCCCCAAAATGCAGGCTACTCTTGCGATCTACACTCACATATATACATCCCAAAGAGCAAAAACACCAATGAGATGTTTTCCTTGCAGTGTTCTGCTGACCAGGAGTACCTCTGTCTTGTCTGGATTAAGTTTCAGTTTGTTTGGTCACATTTATCCTATTACTTGCTCTAATCTGTTCAAAACCTCCAGTGTCCCTAGTTTGAGATGGAAGTGTGTGTGTGTGTGTGTGTGTGTGTGTAAGACAGACAGAGAGAGAGAGATTGGGAGATGGACCATGATGTCTGCATAGTTAGTGATGACAAAAAGCTCAAAATCTCTGGGCAACCTCCACAACAGTTTCACGTGGCTGTTGAGAAGCATAGTTGACAACAGGAAAATGCTGAGAGACGTGAAAGGCATCATGCAGGAGTTCTCCAACACCTCCTACAGAAATCTGACCTGTAGGAAGGACTGGAACCACCATAAAACAGTACCTCCAATGGCACCTGTCTAAACCAGGAGTGGACAGGAGGTAGATAGCAGGGTGATCTGAAGTAGATCAGCAAGAATTTATGGCTCGAAATAGATTATTAATAGCAGCAACGAAATGACGCTTCCCTGACCTAAAATAAGCTGCTGAAACGAGGACAGCTCAGGGTAAGCAAGAGTGGCCTTTTTATACAGAATAATTTTGAGCTCCGTTCAGTTATGAGACTCAGAACAAATTTATCTAGGCTCAGAATTATTAATTCCTAAGTTAGCGTGTGTCTTTTGCCCCAAGCCGTCTTAGCTGGTGGGTTTCGGAGTTATGATAGAACTAACATTAGATCTTAGCAGCCCAAAGCCTAGACCTATGTTTCCCAAACTTGGGTCTCCAACTGTTTTGGGACTACAACTCCCATCATCCCCAGCTAGCAGGACCAGTGGTCAGGGACAGGGCCGTCTTAAGCATATCCAGTGCCATGGTGCAAAGCGCCCCCTGCCAGTTTCCCAGAGATTTTTAGGGAGGATGGCGCTGCCGGCGGGGCTGGAGAAGGCGGGCAGTGGCTGGACGGCAGCTCCTCTGGCAGGGAAGAGGCAGAGGCTGGACACTGTGCTTCCCGGCTCAGCTGGCGGCTTCGTGCCGCAGTGGCCATGGCAGACGGAAGCTCTGGGTGCAGCGCTGCTTCGGCGGGGCATGGCAGAGGTGGGCGAGGGTGGCGAGCTGATGCCAGGAGGCACTGCATCCAGCCTCCACCTCTTCCCTGGTGCCCTCCAGAACTTGGTGCCCCGCACCACTAGCCTCTATGGTTAAGATGCCCCTGGTCAGGGATCATAGGAACTGTAGTCCAAAAACAACTGGAGACCCAAGTTTGGGAAACATTGCTCTAGACAATCCAGAAGAATACCATGGTCAGTGAGTGGTGTTAAGTCTGCTGAGAAGTCCAGGAGAACTAAAAAAGAATGTACACTCATATCGCCCAGTTCCCAGCATAACTTATCTACCAGGACTTCTTAGGGCTCTGGCCATGTGCCAGTGCCAATTAGTTGGAATAATGGGCACACACATCCCTTAAATGCCTTGGAGAAGAGAATGCAGGTTCTCCCATATGTCAGCATAAGTCAGATCTTGTTACGTAATAACTAATAAGCACAACAGTCGCATATTTATCTGGAAACGGTTGCTTTCTAAAACTTCAGCATGGAATGAGATAGAAATATGAACGTTTTTATTTTGTTATGTGTGAAAAACAGTTTTATATGTTTATTGTGTTGCTTTGAGGTTGTGTGGGATGAAATCCTGGCCCCATTTAAATCCGTGGGAGGTTTTGGCAAGCACCCCTCAGTGCGAGCAGCATGTAACAGTTTTACACGTAGAAGTCTGTCTCTCTTTAAACTAGGAACAGATTTTATTCCCTTGGATTTGCCCCATTTGGATCTGCCTCATCCCAAGGGGTCAACCAAAAAGCTCACACATGCCTAATAGCATCTTAAATTCCAGTTTTAAAGAAACCCAACAACTCTGGAGGTTCTTTGAACTGTTTTTCAGCCAATAGGACTATCTGAGGTATGAATGAAAAGAGTATGCCCGGTTAACATCATACAATAATTCTGGGCTTTTTGTACAGCGAGTTTCTCCCAAGCATTGTTAATTTTTTCGAATAATAAGTATTTTGTATGTGGAATATCATACTTGTGTGATAGCCAGCAGGGCATAGGCAAACTTGGCCCTCCAGATGTTTTGGGACTACAACTCCCATCATCCCTAGCTAACAGGACCAGTGGTCAGGGATGGTGGAAATTGTAGTCTCAAACAATCTGGAGGGCTGACTTTGCCTATGCCTGGCGTATATGAGCATCTCGTACGGTATTTTGATTTTTGAGATCTAGAACCCATATTGTAGGAGTGGGGGTGTTTTTCAGCCTGAGGGTGGTATTCCTGCATCAGTAACCTTCCATGGACCACATGTCATCAGCAATGGGCAGGGCTAGAGGCAGAAAGTGGGAGTGACTAAATGTGAGTGGTTTCTTTGTCCCATGTAGCGGCAACCTGAGACCTGCGTAGCACCTAGTATAGCGGGGGGTTGCCAGTCTTTTGGGGTCTGTGGGGCATGTTTCTAAACCAGAGAAACTGCCATAGGAACCACACATACCACAACCAAACACACAGTGCAACCGATTCTGTTGGCTATAATAGAATGCTTCTTTCAAGTCCCCATTTCAGCAGAGGAAAGGGGAAGAGAGACCCTTGCAGGCACAAGGGAAGGTCTCTGTGGGCGTGAGATCCCTGTAGTACAGTCTAATCCAATTAAGCCTGCCATCTCCTCCTCCGCTCTTATCTCAAGACTCTGACTAAAAGCAGACTTTGTGGCCTTGGTATCAAGACAGTTTCCTCTCCTTTCACCATTTAGTTCGCCATCCAGTCTGATGAAGGGTTTGGTGAATTCAAAAGCCTGGTCGCTTCTTTTGTGACGTTTTGGCTGGTCCTAATAAAGAAATATTGCCCAGCTGTTGGTTTTGAAATTATAATGCATGGAAACCAAAACTGTGGAGCAGATCTTTGAAATGAAATTGTGCTTATGATCTTTCTCGGCAGTGACCTAGAAATAATTTCTCCTGACTTGCGGAGATGAAATGTTATGGACATCTTGTCCTTGTGAGTGGCAGGGCTGCAACTGCTAAAATTCCCAGGCCTCTGAGAAATAAATGAATATATAACCACTGCAAAAGTCTAGACAAAATTGTTTTAGTTACCAGTAAACATCCATTTATCTCCACGGTTGGTTCAGGAGAAATTAATTTTAATTTAATTAACCCTATTTTGTGCTTATGATCTTTCTCGGCAGTGACCTAGGAATAATTTCTCCTGACTTGCGGAGATGAAATGTTATGGACATCTTGTCCTTGTGAGTGGCAGGGCTGCAACTGCTAAAATTCCCAGGCCTCTGAGAAATAAATGAATATATAACCACTGCAAAAGTCTAGACAAAATTGTTTTAGTTACCAGTAAACATCCATTTATCTCCACGGTTGGTTCAGGAGAAATTAATTTTAATTTAATTAACCCTATTTTGTGCTTATGATCTTTCTCGGCAGTGACCTAGAAATAATTTCTCCTGACTTGCGGAGATGAAATGTTATGGACATCTTGTCCTTGTGAGTGGCAGGGCTGCAACTGCTAAAATTCCCAGGCCTCTGAGAAATAAATGAATATATAACCACTGCAAAAGTCTAGACAAATAGTCTAGTCCATAACATTTCATCTCCGCAAGTCAGGAGAAATTATTTCTAGGTCACTGCCGAGAAAGATCATAAACACAAAATAGGGTTAATTAAATTAAAATTAATTTCTCCTGAACCAACCGTGGAGATAAATGGATGTTTACTGGTAACTAAAACAATTTTGTCTAGACTTTTGCCTAGGGCTTGCCGATCGAAAGGTCGGCGGTTCAAATCCCTGCGGCGGGGTGCGCTCCCGCTGCTCGGTCCCAGCGCCTGCCAACCTAGCAGTTCGAAAGCACCTCCGGGTGCAAGTAGATAAATAGGGACCGCTTACCAGCGGGAAGGTAAACGGCGTTTCCGTGTGCGACTCTGGCTCGCCAGAGCAGCGATGTCACGCTGGCCACGTGACCCGGAAGTGTCTCCGGACAGCGCTGGCCCCTGGCCTCTTAAGTGAGATGGGCGCACAACCCCAGAGTCTGTCAAGACTGGCCCGTACGGGCAGGGGTACCTTTACCTTTACCTTTTTATGCATAAAATATTATGAATTTCAAAAATAATTCTGTTGACAGTGGACTGTATCCAACAAAGTCATGGTCAGAGTAGATGCACTGAAATTAATTAACCCGAGTTAGGCCTGGGAGTCTTGTCCATTAGGTTTACTGGGTTTACTCTGAGTAGGATTAGCATTTAATACAACCCATCACTATATATTATGAATAATGCAATGTTTCAGTAAATAATTCTGCATCTGTCTCAAAAGTAACAAAGTTTTCCCTGGAAGTGAATTCTATTTTTTTTTTTTTTTGCTGAATTACCCCAAATCTAACGTTTTCAGCAGTCTCATCTTTTTACTTGCTGTGCCTCTTTAAGCACAAAGCCAAGAGTAGACATTTTCACCTTGACCCAAAGCAATGTAAGTCACATCGCCCTGGATGAGGGTCCAACAAACTGCACAACTCAAAGGGGCTTGGGCTGTCTTGAACAACACCTGCTCAGGCTACATAGCAAACTTCTTCTGAAAGCATGAGGAATTTCAGAAGCAGCTTGTAATGTAGCCTATGGGAGTGCCATTCAAAAAGGGAAAACCTGGAAAACACCAATTACAAGCATGTTAAATTTGCTTCGGTTACTAATACTAAGAGAGCAGCTTCAAATGTTCCACTTGTCACAAGTGAAGTATCAATTCTTACTTCCATGGGGGTTTTTTTGCAGACCTTCTGCCGCAAGGACAAAGTCATTATCTTCTCAAGTCTGCTTTGGGTTTCTGCTCATTTCTTTTTTTTTTTTCCGAATACATTTTTATTAAAGTTATACACAAAACAGACATATAAAAAAGAAATATATATATATATATATATACAGAAAAGATTACAAAAAAGGGGTCACTACAACAGAGATATACAAGCCAACTTTTTCCTTTTTCCAACTATACAAAGAAAATAATTTAGCTACATCGTGCAAAAAAAAAAAAAAAGAAAGAAAGAAAGAAAGAAAGAAAGAAAGAAAGAAAGAAAAGAAAAGAAAAGAAAAACACCCTAGACTCCCTTCCACCCTTTTGGTAAGTATCGAATATCTACTTCCATTACGTATTTGATTTTTAATCTATAATCCTAAATTCACTCGCTGGTAGTATTGTTCTAACCCTGCCAGTTCACATTAGACATTTATTCCAATATAGTTCCAGTATTTACTCCAATTTTTCAGATATTTCTGTTCATCTTGATCTCTTATTTTACCTGTTAATTTATCAAGCTCAGCATAATTTACCATTTTAATCTGCCAGTCATTTATGCTGGGGATGGTTTCCACTTTCCAGTATTGTGCCAACATAATTCTCGCTGCTGTGGTGGCATAGAGGAATATCGTCTTGTCTTCCTTTTTGATTTCTTTGCCCGTCATTCCCAGCAAAAAGGCTTCAGGTCTTTTGGGAAAAGTGTACTTAAGTATTTTTTTAAGCTCATTATAAAGTGATTCCCAAAAGCCTTTCACCTTTTTACATGTCCACCATAAATGATATAGATCACCCTCCACCTCACCACACTTCCAGCATTTCTTATCCTTTAATCTATACATTTTGGCCAATTTCACAGGGGTGTGGTACCACCTATATAACATCTTCCAAACATTTTCTCTCAGTGCCATACATGCTGTAAACTTTATGTTACAATTCCACACTTCCGACCACCTTTCAAAATCGATGTTATAACCAAAGTCAATTGCCCATTTAATCATTGCCTCCTTCACCTCCTCGTCCTTTGTATACCACTCTAATAGTATATCATAAATTCTGGATAGGGTTTTGTTTTTGCCTTCTACTACTTCTATGTTAAATTTTGATTTTTTATCATCAAAACCCAACTTCTTATCCTCTTTTAACAAATCATTCACCTGGTGGTATTGCAACCAACCAGTGAATAAGCTTTTTATCTCTTCATAAGGTCTGAGTTTGGGCCCTTGGTCTGTTTTTCTTAACATTTCTTCATAGGTGGCGTTTTTCTCCTCCATGTTTGTTTTCTTGACCGTTAGAACCTCTATTGGTGAAATCCACCAGGGAGTCTTTCTTTCAAGGAGGTTTTTATTCCTTTCCCATGCTTGGTATATCGGTCCCCTAAAAATATGGTTTAAAAAGCTCTTGTGGACCTTCACTTTCCCATACCAAAGGTACGAATGCCATCCGTACCAATTATTGAAACCTTCCAGGTCCAATAGGTCGCTATTCTCCAGTTTTATCCAATCTTTTAACCAGAGTATGCAAGCCGCTTCATAGTATAGACTTAGGTCCGGGAGAGAAAAGCCCCCTCTTTCTTTTTTATCTATCAAAATTTTCATTTTTATCCGTGGCCTTTTCCCCTGCCAAATATATTTCGCCAAGGCTCTCTGCCACTCTTTACATTGTTTTAAGCCTTTAAGTATGGGGATAGTTTGAAATAGAAATAGCATTCTAGGCAGAATATTCATTTTAACAACAGCTATCCTCCCCAAAAAGGAGAGTTTCATCCTCCCCCAAATTTCCATGTCTTTCTTTATACTCCTCCAGGTGACATCATAATTATCCTTATATAAATTTATGTTCTTAGCTGTGACCCATATTCCAAGATATTTCACTTTCTTAGCTACCGCAATTTCCGTCCTTTGTTCTAAATCTATCATTTCTTCCTTTGTTAAATTTTTGACCAACATTTTGGTTTTATTTTTATTTACCTTAAGTCCTGCCAAGGCTCCAAATTCGTCAATTTTTTGTAAAGCTTCTTTTACGCTATTTTTTGGGTCTTCTAAGGTTAATACGATGTCATCTGCAAAGGCCTTGATTTTATATTCCCTCTTTCCTACCTTGACTCCTTTAACTTCTGTTGCCCCCCTTAGTCTCTCGTTCAGTATTTCTAATACTGTTATAAACAATAGAGGAGACAGGGGGCAGCCCTGTCTAGTTCCTTTATATATACTAAAGTATTCTGTTGTGGTGTTATTTATTACCAACTTTGCCTTCTGTTCCTTATATATTGCTTCTATGCCTTTTCTAAATTTCTCTCCCATTCCCATCGTTTCCAGACTTTTCCTCAAGAAATCCCATGAGATATTATCAAACGCCTTTTCAGCGTCTATAAACACCAAGGCCGCTTGTCTATCTATACTCATATCCAAATATTCAATAATATCTATCAAGTTCCTTACATTTTCCCTTAATTGTCTCCCTGGGAGGAAGCCCGTTTGATCTTTATGTATTTTATTGTTCAGGACCTTTTTTAATCTTTCTGCCATTATATCTGCAAATAGCTTGTAATCATTATTTAATAATGAAATTGGCCTATAATTTTTCACTTCCAAGGTATCTGCATCTTTTTTAGGAATCAAGGTGATATATGCTTCCTTCCAGGTATTCGGGATCCTTCCTTCTTTTAATATATTATTCATCACTTCTCCTAACACTGGGGATATTTGGTTACTTAGCGTTTTGTAATATTTGGCCGAAAGGCCATCTGGCCCTGGCACTTTCCCACTTTTCATCTTTTTAATGGCCTTCTTTATCTCTCCTTGAGTAATTGTCTGGTCTAATATCTCTTTTTCTTCTTTTGAAATTTGTTTTAGGTGATGTTTTTGCAAAAAGCAGTCTATTTCTTGTTTTGTTTCCTTTCCTCTTTTATATAAATCCTTATAATATTTTTGGAATATCTTTCTTATTTCTTTTGGTTCTTCCACAATCCTTTCTCCTTCCCTTATCTTACTAATCGTGTTTTGTTTTCTTCTTTCTCTTATTTGCCACGCCAAATATTTGCCTATCTTATTTGCAGATTCAAACGTCCTCTGATTCATCATATTAATTTTCCATTCTACCTCTTGGTCAGTTATAGAAAATTTAGCTTGTAGTATCTTTATATTCTGCTTCGCGGTCTCCTCACTGGGGTTGATAGTTAACTTTCTTTCATTTTCCATAATCTGTGTTAGGATCTGTTCCTTCTTCATCTCTTTTTCTTTTCTTACTTGACTATTTTTCTGTATTAGAAAGCCCCTCATAACTGCCTTTCCTGCGTCCCACACCGTCTCTATAGCAGTTTCCCCATTTAAATTCCATTTAAAATAATCTTCTATTGTCTCTATTGCCTTATTCACAATCTTCTGGTCATTAAATAAAAATTCATTCATTCTCCATCTGGCTGTTTTGATATCCTTACCTTTTAACTCAATGGAAACCGCATTGTGATCAGATATAGTTCGTGAAAGAATTTCCGATTTAGTTAAATTCTGAGTCAGTTCCTTCGAAATCCAAATGCTATCTATTCTCCCCCAACTTTGATTTGGATTTGAGAAGAAAGTATATTGTTTTATAGTGGGGTTTTTGAGTCTCCAAGCATCGATTAATCCCAGGTTATTTACCATATCAAAAAAAGATCGCGGTAATTTACCTTCCTTCTTCTCTTGTTTTTTTATTGACTTATCTAGGCTTGGAGACACCACCCCATTAAAGTCTCCCATTAATATCATTTTTTGGTCCATCCATTCCATCAATTTGTCTCCTAATTCAGAATAGAAGGTGGATTTTTTATCATTTGGAGCATATATTCCCACAACAATTATTTTTTCTCCCTGAAACACCATCTGAACTATGACTACTCTCCCTTGATCATCTTTATACAATAGTTGTGGGTCATATTTTTCCCTTATATAAATTACCACCCCTCTTTTCTTCACCCTATCTGATGTCACAAAATCTAGTCCCAGTCTCTTATTGCTTAATAATCTCTTATGCTTATTTATTATATGCGTCTCTTGGAGACATATTAAATCATAGTTTCTGCTCATTTCTTGACTGCATTCACGATCCCTTTCCATCTTGAGTGCTACCAATGAGGACACAGAGAGTTTTTCGTGCTTTCTTCCTCCACATAAACGACAAAGGCATTTTCTACACAAGAAACTTTGCCATTCTCTCTCTGCACACTGCTAAGCTGCTTAAATCCCACGAAGGTGAACTGTGGTACAGCAGCTGGCATCAAGAAGTAGGGCTGGAGACAGCCAGGTTCCAATATCCACCAAGCAAGGGTACTCATTGGCTGAGCTTGTTTCAGTCCCTCCCTCTCAGCGTAACTACCTCATTTATTTATTTAATATCAAGGTTTACACCCTGCCCTTCAGTCAAATTATTAGGCCATCTTAAAATAAAATATTACCATGAAATATTAAAACTGAAATTGAAAAACAGTAAATCCATAAAAGCTAGATTTTAAAAAATAAAATACAAACCAGAGTAATAGGGAAAGGAAAAATAAAAGTGTGAAAGCCTGGGGAAACCATAAGGTTGGGGAGAGCATTCCACATCCAGGATGCCAGCACTGGAGAAAAAAATAATCATCCATTTGCTGGGTACCTCAGGCTGGAGAAAAGAGTCTCCAAGCAGGCATACGTGGAGAATCTAGTCCTAAGCCATAAAGGTCTCGCAGGGTAGTCGTGAGGATGAAAAGTACTGGGAGAAATATATATGCCCCCATGAATTCCTTCAAGGAACGACAGAATAAGAAGGAAACAAATTCTACAACCCCACCAAACAAGATCCTCAGCTCTCTCCCTATACTTTTTTATTCTCTTTGATTCCTCTGCAGTTCACTGTCCACTGATGTTATCCCCCAGCCACTGGCCTTCTGAGTTGCTTGCCTCTAACCTAAGGCTACCAGATGTCCCCGTTTCCCCATACAAAATCCATTGAAGTTGAAAAGTGTCCCCGGATTCATTGAAAAAAATCTGGTAACCTTACTCTAACCCCACCTCACTGCTTCTGGGAAACCTCTCATTGGCTGGTAGTACTTGTCCCTGAGTGTCTCTTTGCCTGGTAGTGCTAGTTTCTGAGTGCAGAATGACACCTCTTGTCTGCTCCTGCAAGACACGTGCTGTTGACTGACCTTGCAGAGTGTGGTGTATAAATAAATAAAACACCCAGTGTATTAAATAAATAAATAAATGAGCAAGCAAGCAGCAAGCAAGCAAGCAGGGTATTCTCTGATCCAGGCTCATATTGTGGTACTTCTATGCACTTCTATCACTCACAGTTGGCATTATGTAGAGCCTTGCTGGATTAGACCAAAGGCCTACGCAGTCCAGCATCCTGTTCTCACGGTGGCCGAGATGATGCCTATGGGAAGCCCACAAGCAAGACTTTAATGCAACAGCAGCATTCTGCCCACTTACGATTCCCAGAAATTGGTATACAGAGACGCATTGCATCCAGTTGTGGAGGTAGAACATAGAGCCATCATAGCCTTTGATAGCTAGTAGACGCTGTGGGTTAAACCACAGAGCCTAGGGCTTGCTGATCGGAAGGTCGGCGGTTCACATCCCTGCAATGGGGTGAGCTCCCATTGCTCAGTCCCTGTTCCTGCCAACCTAGCAGTTCGAAAGCATGCAGTGCAAGTAGATAAATAGGTACCACTCCAGAGGGAAGGTAAATGGCGTTTCTGTGCGCTGCTCTGGTTCGCCAGAAGCGATTTAGTCATGCTAGCTACATGACCTGGAAGCTGTACGCCAGCTCCCTTGGTCAGTAAAGCAAGATGAGCGCCGCAACCCCAGAGTTGTTCGCGACTGGACCTAATGGTCAGGGGTCCATTTACTTTTACCTAGACACTGATAGCCTTATCCTCTATGAATTTGTCTTCACACACACACACACACACACATAATAGTATCTTAACCTATTATTGTGGGTTTTTAAAAAAGTTTTCAATACTGCTGGTGCTGAAAGTAGTGACCAAAATAAAGTACATCCTCACCAGATGTTTCCACCATCACCTACCCAAGGTCTTAATTCTCCTTATTTCTCTTCCTGGGCATTGAATGGCACGCGAAGGAATCAGTTTTATCAGCAGGAACCATTCATATCTATTCTCTTTCCTTCAATTGTCACAAACTGCTTCTGTTGAGTTATTATGGCAGCTCATTCAAAACAAACACTACAACCGTTAATCCTGCAGGCAGTTAAAACTGCAATCTTCAAATGATAGGTTGCTCACTCTCCAGAAGCTCCACACAGAAAAGAAATCATAGTAAGCTACACTTTGGGGGGGGAATTCCCTCTGTAATCTTCTATAATGTAGCAGCCCCTTCCTGCTCCCCCCAGCCAATGCATGTGAAATCTGTGTTTTATGTGACTTAAATTAATGGAAAACTAATGCAGACAAAGCTTTTTTGGCCTTAATTTGAGCCTGGACTTTGCAGGACACTCTTCAGTCCTGTCTACAATATAAACTTACATAGATTATATAACTTTAGCTGCCATTACATTCCAGGATTTGTTGCAGATCTCCAGTGTGGATCTTATTATTCATCGTATTTTTAAATGTCCTTTCTCTTATTTGGAAGCTTAGAGCAGCATACAATTAAAATAAATTCTGGTTGTAAATACATAATTAAAATACAGTCTGGTTATATTAAAGAAATCTGGACAAAGATATTGCAGGAGATGGATAAGTCCATGCACACAGATATTCCCTGTGATCCCAGTTTATGTTTGCTTTCCTTGTTTCCTGACCCAGTAACACACATCTGAAATAGCTATACAGTTGGTAGCTTCAAGACAGACCATAACAGAGAACGGGAAAGACACAAAACACTTGAATTCGGACATGTGGCATAAGAAACTATTATTTCTCTCTGTTTCTGAAAAGCTCGCACATCATCTAAAACGCAGTGTTTATAATGGTTCAAATGGAGGAGGTTTAGACCTAGTACATTGAGTGCAAGGGCATATGATAGTAACGGAGAGTGGCCAAAGCACCAGACAGTTAAAGACATGTGCTAAAGACATTTGGGGAGAAAGACCATTTGAAGGTGTTTCCAAGCCAAGATGGATGAGCTGCAGTGCTTGGTCTTAGAGATATTGTTGGCGTAATGGAAGTCTGGTGGAAGGGAGAGAACCAGTGGGGCATGGCTATCTCTGGATACAGAGGCATACTGGAGGTGGTGTCCTCAATTTCATTAATTTAATACGCAACACTGGATCGTTTCTGCTACACTATTTCTGTTTTTGACTGCCATTCCTTTCTCTAGGCTAGTTGGGTGGTTCTTACTTGTGTTTCAGTAGTGACTGCCTTTGGCTTTGAGGTTTGCAGTCTATTGTGTCTGTTATCGCATCATATCAAGCTGTCTTTGCCACAATCCTTTTCGTTTTGCACTAAAAACTCCTGTCCCGATTCAGCAAGGGAGAAGCATGGATGTGGAGACCGTTGATGCTTGCAGGTTCCCTAGTGAATCAGTAGCCAAAGTGCAAGTACAGTGGTACCTCAGGTTACAGACACTTCAGGTACAGACTCCGCTAACCCAGAAATAGTACCTCAGGTTAAGAACTTTGCTTCAGGATGAGAACAGAAATTGTGTGACGACAGCGGGAGCCCCATTAGCTAAAGTGGTACCTCAGGTTAGGAACAGTTTCGGGTTAAGAATGGACCTCTGGAAGAAATTAAAGTACCACTGTAACACATTTGGATGTGATTGAGGACATATAGGTCAAAGAATAATATGCCAACATGGTTAATGAGGCAAGTCAAAGATGCTATTAGAGGCAAGAGATGTTCCTTCAGAAAATGGAAATCTTGTCCAAATGAGAACAAAAAAGGAACACAGGCTTTGGCAAAAGACACGCAAGAAGATGATAACAGATGTAAAAACCCACACAGAGCCCATTGCTAAAAACATAAATGCCACAGGACATCTTTTTTTGCAGCCGGAACTCACCAGAATTCAGTTCCGGCTCCTCTCAAATGGGCACCATTGCCCTTCTAAGAGAACAAGGGAGGCATTCGTGTTGAGTTCCGGCACCTCTTTTTATAGAAAAATAGTGCTGAATATCAGTACCGCGACACACATACATAGGAGACTGGCTAGAGGGGCAGTTAAAACCTTTGTATGACAAGGAAGTCAAAGGTGTGCTAAATGAGGGACATAAGATTGCAGATAATTCTTTTTGATCCTCTTCACAGAAGATGTAGATCCTGTCTTTTAAACTTTCTCAAGAAGGGGATCTGAGGAACTGAGGCAAACAGAGGTGACAAAGTCAGGGTCAAGGAACCTGCAGCTGTCCAAATGTTTGGGTTCATTTCCCACAAGCCCTAATCATTTGCAATGCTGGTTGTAGCTGATGGGAGCTGGAGCCCAGAAGCTTCAAGAGGACATACAGAGTTCTCATCTCTGTTTTAAAGTGCTGTTTGAATAAAAAGCAGTTTAGATCTAAAATAAACACTTTCTCATAATTGGTGTATGCTTTAACACGCCATATAAGTTTCCAGTCCAAATACCTTTATTACGTTTGGATCAGTACATTTCTAGGTCTCTACTCCAAGGTGTCAATCACTTGCATAACATGTAGCTATCACTCACCCTGCTCACAGCTTTCCTGATTTTCTGCATGGCAGGACAGACATACTGGCTGAACTGTATTCTGCCAGTTCCAAAGCAAGCAATTTAACTCTAGGCAGAGATAGCACATTATTTGGAAGACACAGCTTAAGATATATGATTGCTGCAATATAATGTTGGCTTTTAAAATCTCAAAATGAATAAATACCTTTGTTCACTTTTCTATTCCTTTATGCTTTTGCTATTAGGAATAAATATTAGGGGCCGACCATTTGCACGGACAGGTTTTGTGTGTCTAAAAAGATAATGTTCCCAGCAGAGCACTCAAATTGTATGGGTGTTCCCTTGATGTTAAAAGTGAGCAATAAATCTAGTGACAGGGACCGTTGCCATCTTAGCCCAGTTCAGCCCATTTTTGGTAGCTTGGAGACAAAAGCCATCATTCAAAGAAATATACCAGCTCTTTGCCCAAGGACTTGTCCACATTCACTTGCCTTTTTATGAGGTGATCCACAAGCAATACCATTTCCTCTGTTTCCAATTCAGGTCATCCCATATATGTAGCTGGAAGTGCACCGCCCCATGTACAAGGAAAGACAGATGTATCAGCAGACTTGTGGTAATCCTGAGGTTTGCACGGGTACAAAAATCTTCAGAAAACAATCCTAAGGCATGGAAGAAACCTCAAAATGTCCAATAAGGACTCAGTGGCCACAAAATTCTGAATGATGGTGAAAAAAACCAGTTGTCTGGAAATAAGAAAAGCAAAGGAAACATAGGCAGATGCCTTATACTTCCGTCTAGCTCAGAACAGTATTGTTTATGTAGCGGCTCTCCAAGGTTTCATAACTTTATTTCTAGATGGGCTAGACTGTCTCACCTTCTTTTCTTTTTTTGATAGCTCAGAGTTTTGCAACCTGCTCAGCAGCACCAATGAAGGCCAGGCTGGTGACTCTCCACCCAAGTGGACCAGCCTCCACTGATTCTAATTGGGGAGTAGGAGAAATAAAGGTTGGAAACAATGCAACAGACTAAGATTCTAGAATTCAGCAATAGCCATTCATTGTTTATAGTCATGTTTCAAAGGTATTGTCAGGGAACTGCCATCGGAAAGACAGGAGGTGGAGGGGCTCTCAGAAGTCAGGAGAGACTCAGCAGCGGCGGAAGGCAGCAGCAGGGGGAGAGTGGGGGATCAGGGAGAGAGAGAGACGAAGGAATGGCTCAGGGAGTCTTCCAGCGATAACAGCGGAGAAGTCTCAGGTCCTCCCATAGGTACACCCACTCCTCGCCGGAAACTGTCGCGCCGAGAATCTAGACGATGCGTTTCCGTCAAGGAGCTTTTATGCTGGAGTAGATTCCGTAAACGCCCACTGTCGGATTCTGCCAGCAACTGAGGGAGCCATGCTTAAGGGCTCCGCTAAAAACAGAGCCTTGCTAAGTTGAGCAAACTCTGAGGGACTAAGCTTTACGCACAAGCAGCTCATCATCCCATCACAGCAATCCGACAGTGTCTGAAAGCCGCTTGTGCAAAAGAGGCATCATGAGCAACCCAACCGGAGCAGGAGACGCAGGAGGAGCTGGAGCGGGTCCAAGCCTGGAAGAAAGGTACAGGATGTTGGAGGTCCAGCTAGCGCTGCAAACGGCTAGGCTCGAGGAGAGGAGGGCTCAGGATGCAGAAAAGGGGAAAGCCATCCCACTCACGAGGAAGGTGCCAGGATTGGTGCAGAAGTTTGGGGGGGATCCCAGGAACTATCAAGCCTTTAGAACAGAGATGCAATATGCCCTCAATCTGCAGTTTGATGACTTTCCCGATGAGGAATCGAGGGTAGCGTTTGTGATTGGCCATCTCGAAGGAGGGGCGAAGGACTGGGTGAGACCCCTGATGGCAGCTAATAATGACGCCCTAAAGGACTCGAGGAAGTTTTTTCGCGCCATGGACCTGATGTTTTCCAGCGAGATTGAGCAGGGAGTGGTGCGCAGACAGTTAATGGGGTGTAAACAGGGGAGCCGATCTGTCCGTGAGTACTGGACTGAGTTCACCATGTTGATCCATAAATTGGGATGGGACCTGTCGGCGGAACCCATACAAATGCTCTTTGAAGAAGGGCTATCTTCGGCAGTGAAGGACGAACTTTCCTGGGCGCCCAGGGCGGAGTCTATGGACCAGCTGACTAAATCAGCGCTGGCCATAGGAGCACACCAGGAGGCGAGAGCTTTGGAGAAGCGGGAAGGGAAGGGGGAACGTTGGAGGGATTTCCGCATTCCAGAGATTCCCGAGCAGCATTCCCCGCCAGTAGAGCCGATGGAAATTGGAACAGCGCGCGCAGCGGGCAGTTTCAAACCCCAGTGAAGGGCGGAAGAAGGAGGGAAAGGGTGCCAAGAAATGTTTTCTCTGCCAACAGCCAGGTCACTTTGCCAGAGTCTGCCCACAAAAAAAGGAATGGCAAGGGATGGCGGCAGCTGTTGGGGGGGAGGAGGAGGGAGTTAAGGAGCAAGTAAAAGCCAACGCCTGGCTGCCACCATCAGGGCACAGCAGCCAGGCCAAAGAGCAGTGAATGTGCCCACGCCGGAACCACCAAGACCAGCGCTTGTAATAGAGGTGTCGCTAGAGCTGCCAAACGGACACCCACTAAAGATAAAGGCGCTATTGGACTCAGGCAGCTCCTGTAATTTTATGAGTAAGGAGTTTGCAGCCGAACACCAGATACAGACTATCCCTCTAAGTAACCCTTTGCAGGTGACCACGATTGATGGGAGGGCGCTGTTGGGAGGAGAAGTTAACCAGCAGACTGTCCCAATGATAATGAGGGTGGCAAGACACACGGAACTGTTAGCGTTTAATGTGGCCACCTTGGGAGGAGCGCCCATTATTTTGGGAATGAGCTGGCTAGCGCTGCATGATCCGCTAGTGGGATGGCACCAGCGGGGTCAGCGCATTGCCTGGCACACTGCAAGGAAGGGGAAGCCCAAGTAAGAACCCAGGCTACGCTAACAGGGATGGAAATAACAGATAAAGGGAAGGTACCACGACAATACGCCGACCTGGTTAACGTCTTCAGCGAAAGAGAAGCAGATAAACTGCCCCCGCACAGACCCTTTGACTGTCAAATTAACTTACTCCCAGGAGCACAACTGCCAGTGGGCAATCTGTATGCAATGTCAGACAGTGAGATGCAGGAGTTAAGGGAGTTCATTGACAAGAATCTCAAGCGAGGTTTCATCAGAGAGTCACGAGCGGTGGGGGGCAGCCCAGTGTTCTTTGTGGACAAAAAAAATACTAATAAACCCAGATTGGTCGTGGACTTCCGGGTCCTAAATGCAGTGTCAGAACCAGTGACTTTCCCCATGCCCAGAATCGATGACATTTTGACCCGGGTGAGGAAAGGGAAAATTTTTACCAAGCTGGACCTAAAGGGGGCATATAATCTGATACGTATGAGAAAGGGAGATGAGTGGAAAACCACTATGTTCACCCCCTTGGGGGCCTTTGAGTACCTCGTTATGCCCTTCGGTCTACAGGCGGGCTCGGCCTGTTTTCAATCGTTCATGAATCACGTCCTGGGACCATTGCTTTACAAGAACTGTGTAGCGTTCTTAGATGACGTCCTGGTGTACTCAGAGAATGAGGAGCAACATGTGCGAGATGTAAGAGAGGTACTGAGCAGACTGCAAGAAAACCAGCTGTGGGTGAAACTGGAGAAGTGTCAGTTTCATACCAGAGAGGTGGAATTCCTGGGGTACCGGTTGTCAGACAAGGGATTGGCCATGGATCCCAGCAAGGTTCAAGCGGTACTGGAATGGAAGACACCGAAAACTAAGAAAGACGTGCAAAGGTTCCTGGGCTTCGGAAACTTCTATCGGAAGTTCATCAAGAACTTTGCCCACTTAACGGCGCCCATCACTGATTGTCTTAGCAGCAAGAAGAAATTTGTCTGGACGGAAGAGGCGCAGCGAGCGTTCGAAAGATTAAAGAAGGCGTTTGCGTCGGAAGAACAACTTTTGCATGTGGATCTACAGCAACCAATGAGAGTGGAGACGGACGCCTCAGACCGAGCGGTGGGGGCTGTGCTTCTACAGCCGGGAAAAGATACGTCGGAATGGAGACCATGTGCCTTCTTCTCGCGGAAGTTGAACAAATCCGAGAGGAACTACAGCGTATACGACCGAGAATTGCTCGCCATTCATGAAGCGTTCCGGAGATGGCGACACTTGTTGATTGGGGCGCAGCACAAGGTCCAAGTACGGACCGACCACAAAAATCTGGAGTACTGGAGAACTGCCCGAGTACTGAACCAGAGACAAGTGAGATGGGCCCAGGAGTTCTCCAAATTCCAGGGTTTCCTGCCTAAAATAACTGATGTGGACCTGAGTGAAAACTATCTACACGATACTCCTGGTGGCCAGGGTGAGAACTTCAATACATAACAGTCATGGTAGTGATGGACAAACGGGACGGAGAACTATCCTCCCTCTGGGCTATGTTTCCTGCTTTGTGGACGAAGGCAAGTGTTTAAACACTCTCAGCTTGTAGAACCATCTAACTTTCTCAGATCATACCTCAGTCCATTGACCCAGCTTGGCAGAAAGGTGGGATATAAATACATTACATAAACAATAAATAAAACAAATAATCCTACTTGCCTTATATCTGGTACGGTATTGCATATGATGCTCTGCTTCTGGTAAGATAAAGGCCTACTAGTCAGACATTGGACTTATTTCAAATCCTGTCTGATACAACTACCTTATCTAACCCTTACTTCACACATCTTTTCACAAATTCTTACCAGTATTAGCCAGCTTATTTTTAGGAGTCAACACACGCAGCAAAGTACCTTTAATATGTTCTCTTAAAATCTTCCCCTCAAAGTTCCCCTTTGCTCTGCAGGTCAATTTGTACACAAAACTCCAAGCCATCAAATATAACACATACATACACAAACATACACACACACATAAAATAATGGAAACTGCTCTGGAAATTTCTATATTTCAGACATTGCAAGATCATGGAGGTTCTAGGTTTAAAAGGATATTTTCAAACATCACACAAGGAACTTGTGCTTCTGGTTGAACTTTTCCTTCTGGTTGACCTATGAGTATGATGGCATTAGCCCTGGTGTAGTGGCGACATGGAGTACCAGGACCACAGGAACAACCTGAAAGTAATAGACAAATGAACTGTTTATTCAGTTCTCCAAACACACTGATAACTTATTTTTAACCTAGTTTGATGCTTGGAATGCTTAGGATGCTAGAAGGCAAGCTATTCAGACATTGTTCCTGCAAATCAACTCACAAGGACATTGCTAGAGAATTTAGCTCCCTGCTGATTCAGAGGTAAGCATCAGTCCCCTACCCCCACTGCTCGTTCCTAACAGTGACCTACTTTGTATCTGCCATACTCAGCCTTTGTTGTTTGATGGGGGTGGGGAAGATAGATGTCAAGGAAATTGCAAGACACACATTCCCAGGCAGCTACTGGCAATTTTCTTTTTATTACCTTGAGCGCTCTTTTTACAAAGAGGTTAGCGCTAACAGTTCAGAAGGAAAGCATTGTCTCGACAACTAGTCTGTATCCTGTGTCAAGCCAACATCTTACAAACAGCTCAAATGGTCCATACATCAAGTGATGCAGAAACCCATTTGCAAGTTAGTGCGATCTTTTCACTTTTCAGAAGAAGGGGAGACAGAGAAGGGGAGAAGGGAGAAGGCAGAAGGGGACGACAGAGGACGAGATGGTTGGACAGTGTTCTCAAAGCTACAAACATGAGCCTGACCAAACAGCGGGAGGCAGTAGAAGACAGGAGTGCCTGGCGTGCTCTGGTCCATGGGGTCACGAAGAGTCGGACACGACTAAACGACTGGAAAATCTGACTGGAAACTCAGCAGCAGCAGTCGACAAGGATGTAGCTGTATTGCATTTCATTTCTGCCAGGAAATTCAATCCTAAACATCTACTTGGAAATAAGCCCCACGTGATTCAATTTAACTTGTATCCACACCATCCTTGGGACTAGCAGTGTGCTGTATTTTTGTGGGTGTGGAGGGGAGAATCATTTTAATGTGTTATATGTGGAACTGAGTTAAATGACTTCTCACGGAGGAATGAAGAGTTGACTCACCGTTTATACGGCTTTTGTTCACATTGACACTATTATTCATAGCAACTGAGATATTAAAATTACTAAATCTGTTGCCAGGTTTTCCACTGAGCATCACAGCTGCCAAAGAGGGTTTTCATGCTCTATAGAACACATTCTATTGTGCAAAAAGATATTTGTAGCATTGTCCTCTAGCAGCTGCAGTAGGCAGCGTATTCAGAAAGGCTAGACAACTTCAGGATCAAAGGCTCCTACACTGGAAAGTCTCCTACCTCTGTAGCTAGCAAAATATCTAACTGGAAAAATGCAGAGTTATTTTTATTTGACTGTTCTACTTCTCAAAAACAACAACAAACAAACAAACAAACAAACAAACAAACAAACAAGTGTACAGTAATCAAGAACTACCTTTATTTTTAATGAAATGTTTTCTCAGCCATGTAGATGGAAAATAAAACAGGCCATTTATTAATTGTCCTTTACCTCTCCTCTCCCCCCCAGGAACATTACTTTAAATCTTCAGGTGTAATTACTGCAATCAGTTCAGGAACATTTCAGAGAATCAGCTTGTGGGGAGGAACAATAATTGAAGCAGTAAACATGCTGTGGCTTCTGATAAGAGCTCCACGACTGTTTTCTACAGAGAAAAGACTTTGCCGCTTGCCTCTGATAATTTTCTTCATCCTTTTGTTGGTTTCCTAGTACAGTCTGTACATTGTTGGGTTTCTTCTCCATTCCACCCTGTATCAGTGTAATGCTAGTGGCAGGGATAAAATTAGCCCCCCAAACTAAATAATAACAACCTATGTTTTTAAAAGGGGTTCTACATGTTACCTATTGTGAAGAAAATAGTCTACAGTGATTGGAAAACAATTAATAAATTCACAGTAGGGCAATACATTCATTAGGACCTACTAAAATATTGCTTACTACTTTGTGGCATTTTACTTGGGTCATTTAAAATGTGTTGCCTTTATTAATTATTATTATCGTTCAAGATTATTTTATTAATTAGGAGAGCAGGCCTTTTCTGTGGTAGTTTCTTGCTTGTGGAATGTCTCCCCGATGCAGCTCACCTAGTCTTTGTCATACAGCATTTCTGGTGCCAAGCAAAGACATTTTTCCAGACATTTGGACAGCACTGATTATCAGGCTTTTGGTGGTCTTGTGTGGATGGATTTTGTACTGTCTTGGATTACTTTTTCTTTGAATGAACATGGTTGGCATTTTGTGTTTGTGTTATTTTATTGAATTTGTTATGGATTTTAGTATTGTAAATAGCTTCTGGATGTGTGAAGCGATATATAAATATAATAAACTAATTATTGTTGCAGAATTATGGACAAAGATCATTATGGACAAAGATCATTATGAACAAAGACGAACTGATTGTTATTTTGCTTAATTCTGGAGACACTTGTAAACCATAATGTTGGAAAATTAGTCAGAGAAAGCCCTGCTTGGTGGTACAGCTGATATGAGGTTCCCTACATGATAAAATGGAAAAATAAGAACTGTGCCAATTGCAAGACATTCAGCACAGATGAGTGTATTTCCTTTGCAAATCTTGCATTTTGTTGTTTAATTCTAGCCAAATACGGCCATGCTGTCCCTTGCCAGATGCCACTACTCTCATCTACTTGCTTTAGCAGTAATGCTATTTCCAGTGAGATCAAAGTATTAGAAAAATAAGTAAACTTCATTCTCTGAGTAATGAAGTGATAAAATGCATTCAGACTGAATGGATTCCAGTGACATAATTTCAGAAACATCTCTTTTCTAAATGGACCAGGCAATTCATTGACGATTAATTGTAACCAATGGTATTACAGCAATGTTAAGAGCCAGCAACGTTTTATATTTATATTTGTATTACTTTTTAAACTATATAATCAGTGATCAACCATTGCTGCTGTTGTTTTTAATCCGTTAAACATCATTCTAAGTTATTGTCTGTGCAGAGGATAGAGTGTGGGACAGTAATGTCCTGTGTGCCATGAGAAGTAAAGGCTGCAATCCAAAGGACACCCCATTTAGGAGGCTGCCTGTTGCCTCTCTGCAATAATTACTGTTGGATAATTCAGTCACTGCCACTGGAAACAGCATGCAAAATACCACCCATGGAGGAGGGTGCTCCCTTGAATTGGAATTAGTCACTGTTCTGGGTTTTACATATTTTAAGGCAGATAATATATCCCCTGACAACATAAAATTCTGGAATTTCCTAGGGAGCTTGAGTAAAATGTTTCTCCAATTTTAATATGGAAATAATCCCACAACTGTTTCAGCTATCAGTATAGGATTTTCCTTGTGCAATGGAACTGTCTTCCTTTTATCCTCCCGCCATGTATTCCTCCAACCCTCCAAAGCAGATTTGGGAATGGTGTGAGGCATGCAGGGGAAGAGAGGGGGAAGTCACACTGCACTGGCGGGAATCTTTGTGATGGATTCTTGTGGCACAAAAAAATTGTTGAATATGGTCCTCACCTTCCCTTCTTACTCCCAGGCACTTCTTTGTGGGAGAATTTGGAACTGTAGGGCAGGGATAGGGAACCTGTGGCCCTCCAAATGGGACTATGACTCCCAGCATTCTTGACCATGCAGGCTGGGGCTAATGAGAGGTGGAGTCAACCACATTCAAAGCACCACAGGTTTCCTGTGCCTGCTGTAGAAGGAAATTTCACTACCTTGTCAGCAGAACCAGGACCTCATCTCCTCTTTCTCCTTCTGCCTCCCTCTCTAGGATAGGATGCCACTGGTGGATTGTGGACTTTGATTCTGTTCATCTGCCCTAAGCCGAGCATGGACTGGATGGCAGATAATACCTGGTCTGTATTGACCACATCCTAAGGCATCCTATTTATTTATCTTCTGCACACAAAAAGATTTGGTAGAGCTCATGTCTGAAAATGAGTTTATTTTAACAAACCTGTATTTAAAATAGTTTTTTCTTCTTATTATTCTGGAACAATTTCTTCAGTAGAAATGGATGTGCACTGAGGATGGGAACTCTGAAATTCCAGCTAAATGTTAAGCACAGCTGAGCAAGAATAAAAACATTTTGCCATACGATTTTCTGCTGTCACAACTTGGCATCTAAAATGTCTCCACAGCAATAGACAATACATTTTTTCACACTTGCATAGTATCTGAATGGGATTCATTTTTTGTAGACTGGCAACATGTCAAAGAGAAAATAGAACAAGCATTTCTCTGCTCATAGTTTCTGAGGGGTTTAGAGCTCTGCAGCTTCCCCTGTGAGCTGTAAGATATATCCTTTGAGACAGTACCATATGGGAAAAGAATGAAAAACTTCTGATATTGTTATTGCAGAGTTGTATGAAACCAACAGCTGGGGATGAGGAAGAGAGACAGCTGTTTGTTATTCTGAAGCATTTGCTTTCCTTACCAAAGAGTTCAATGTTAGTTTTAATTTTACTTGTAAATAATCTCTAGCTTTCCTTTTCCATGGTTAAATCCTTGATCATATGTGAACGATAGATTTCAGAAATAAGGAAGTATCCAGTCTCTTCATGCCAAAGGCAGTCAACAGACTCTACTTAAGATATAAATAGAACTAAACTAGGTGGGGCTTCTGGCCACCAGGACAACATTAAAACTCTCTAAGGGATTTTTTGTTGTGCTGATTTCAATTAACTAGTACAGTGAATCCCAAGTGAGGGGGGGAAGGCCTCATGTTTTGAAGGGATACCATTACAGCACGTTCCAAGTATTGTAAACACAGCATACATATTCATCTAATGCATTTTTACATATGATAAACCAGAGACAGTGAACCTTTGGCCCTTCAGATGTTCATGGACTCCAGCCCCCATCAGCTTCAGCCACCATGGCCAGTGCTCAGGGATGGTGAGAACTGTAGCCCCCATGATTATGATAAACCATGGCTTATCACAATGGGAGTGAGCCTTGGGGAGCCTAAGCGGAGAAGACTAGGAGCTGGTGCTTTTGTTTTTTATTTACCAGAGCTCAATGATGTCCAAATCCTAAACTGTAACTAATTTTAAATACAGTTGTTGAAACAAGCCACTTTCATAACCCATGGCATGAAGTTGGCTAGTTTCAAACAAAGCATAGCTGAGATTAAGGAGAGTTTGTGCCAAGCTATGGTGCCCTGCTCTGTTTCAGGGCTTACTGCTGGCAAGTTATCTGTCTGCTAGGGCACAGCTGGGACCTCTGCTGTTCTGGAGTCCCTTTCCCCAGCAGTGTTCCTTTGCTAGCAAAGGGGATTTTGTTGTTGTTGTTGTTTAGTTGTTTAGTCGTGTCCGACTCTTCGTAACCCCATGGACCAGAGAACGCCAGGCACTCCTGTCCTCCACTGCCTCCCGCAGTTTGGTCAGACTCATGCTGGTAACCTCGAAAACACTATCCAACCATCTCGTCCTCTGTCGCCCCCTTCTCCTTGTGCCCTCCATCTTTCCCAACATCAGGGTCTTCTCCAGGGAGTCTTCTCTTCTCATGAGGTGGCCAAAGTACTGGAGCCTCAGCTGGGTAGAAGTAGGACAACACTCTTAGACTGTAATCAGGGGGCCTGGCTTCATAGACTACAGTATAGTATAAACTTATCTTTTATATAACACTGGGAAACCTAAAAGACTGTGACTTGGTTTATTGTGATGGTTTGGAACCAAACCCACAAGGTATGTATGTATTGGTCCCAAGCTAAAAGGGGGTTTGTACACCAGTGCAGTTAATAGGACAATAGCACCCAGTTTGGCTTGTTAGGTGAAAACTGGGCCTCTGGAAGTATTGAGACTTATTGGTGCTTATTGAATATCCCTGATGAGCACACATCCCTCTCCCTTCCTGTGATCTGGGGAATGGCAAGGGTTCAACCACACCTTACTGTTGTGCTGGGCCTTAGTATTAAATCAAAACCTCACCCCACCTTTTTGAGCTTCCCCGCAAACTTGGGCTCATCTACCAGTCAAACTTTTGAAGAAGCCTATGTTTGTAGCACAATTTATAACTTTAATCTCTTGGAATAAAGCTCAACAGACATCTAGAAGAAAAAGGAAGGTCTGGAGAAGAACACTTTTGACACAGTGTTATTAAAGAGAAAGATACTTATCTAAGAAAATTCCATTTATTACCGTTTACATTTAACAGGAAACATGCGAACAGTACTAATATAGTAATCTTGGGAAACTTTCAGTGAAGCAAGACATTCTTGAAAGCTCTATTGGAAAAAGCAATGAAAGCAAAATGAATATAAATGAATGTGACAGGCTATGCAAGGAGAATGCTCATTAGCATTTGTAAAGGTCAGGCCTGGTTCCCAACATGGATTAAAAGCACTATTCCTCAACTTAATCCTCAACAGGTAAAAGGAACTGAGAGTTGCAGCAATATCCCATTGGAAATATGTTACTGCATAAAACGTATTTGATTAGAATAAAAGGGCAGAATAAGTGTTTCCAGTCTCAGCTATATCATTTTCATTCAACTACCATCTAGCTGCGATCCCATCTATACAACTCTTAAGACTGCAATTCTATGCATATTTTCCTGAGTGTACGCCCTGTTGAACACAGTGGGATTTACTTATGAACAAACGTGCAAAGGAGTACACTATAAGCATAGTGTTATATAACTTACTAGGTGCAGCAAGCAACATTTCATGTTTTGAAGTTCACCTGAACTGAAAAATGATCACATCCTCCGTTTCAGTATAAAAAAACAGACAAAAAATATAATTTGAGTCGAAATGAAAATCTGGTTTCCAAAACCAGATTAAGGTGCTCAAAAACTCAGGAGTGTAACACAGTAACATCTAGCAACCCCAAGCAAAAGTGGGCTGCCAATAAGTTTTGTTTACTAGAACCGTTTTTGCCAGTACACTGTCAACCCATGCCTGCTGTTGGAGAAAAAAGGTCTATGTCCCAGAAGCTCTGAAGAGACTCTCCTCCCACTTCAGGAAAGGTGCTCTTCTGTCATTGACTGAAGTAATGTAAAGGAGTGTGGGGTTGGGCAAAAGTAATAAATGCTTCAGAAGAGAAAGGGATGTGGATGAAGACAAACTTAAGAATCTGTTTCAGCTGGGCTTTCTCATGTCTTCTACATGGAAAGGATCCCAATGTCTCTTTAGAAGCTGCAGAAGTGGTTTTTGGGTAGCGCGATTAGTGCGGCCACACTGGGTACCCATTGCAGGCAGCACCACAACAATGCTGTAGAATGGAGCGTGAGAGGCAGGGGGAGGGCAAAAAATTTAGCGATATACAGGGAGCTGCTGAAATTTTTGAGAGCCCAAATTCTGCCAATGGATGCTGACAGTGATTAAGGCAACACCACTAAACTACTACTAGTTTCTACCACAGGCATAAAACTCTTCCTGTTACTAATATTAACACGACTAAGGGCTTCAGCATAGTTATATAAATGGGAAAAAGCTGTTGGTTGAAAATAGCTGTTACTCTGGAAAACAAAGTTTTGCAGTGTAATCTTAGGCATGTCTACACAGAAGTAAATTCCACAGCATGGATGGGACTGTTTCCTACATAAGTATGCACAGGATTGCAGCTGCAGAAACTGAAGAGTGAGATTTGATTCCTTCATCTTCTCGAGCCAAAAAACTGAGAATAAATCACGATGCTTTACACAAATGTTGAGTCCTTGTGTTTTCAATAGGGGATTTCAAATCCTGATACAGCTTTTCTGACGCAGACATTACGGGGGTACATATCAAGTTTTACTTTTTTTTTTTTAAAAAAAGCAGCAAATTATCATCCAAGAAGCTGCTTGCCAAAACGCAGCCCTCTAGAAAACCTCCAGAGTTTTAATAAGCAAGCAAAAGGCGCATGCGTAGAAGATGGGGAGGAAAGAGCCTCCTTCGCCCTCTCCCTCCTCCTGGAGAATCGGGAACGGAAACCTCGCGGTACTTGCCGCGAGATGTTATGTGGACGATGGCGACCGAAAACAAACGGAAGCGCCGAAAGGTGACCACATAGGAGGGGGGGGGAGTGCGGGAAAAAAATCCTCTCAGCTTCTTGCCTCGCTCAGGAGGCCTGTTTGGCGATGGCGGCGGCGGCGGCGGCGACGACACCCCCCGCGCACTGGAGCCGCTTCGAGCAGGAGCAAGACGTGACGTTGCGGGAGCTGATCCGGAGGGTAACCGGCCTGAGCGGGCAAAGCAAAGAAGAGGCGGCCCACTTCCAGGCGGCGCTGAACTTCTCCTGGTCCAACTTCAGGTCCGTTACCTGGGGGGCGTGGCGTGGCGTGGCTCGCGCCCAGAGCGGCGGTTGGGGATGGGAGGGGCGGGAGACGGGAGAGGCGCGCGACCAGTTTCACCTGTTACCGGTTGGAAGTCTCCGTCTTGTCCTCCCATTGGCCACTTATGTGGGTTAAGGGAGGGGGGTGGAGCTAAGACTGGATCCAGGCCCGAGTTTTTTAGTACATTTGTAGCCAACCTTCCTAATACCCTCCAACATACCTCCAATGAAAATAGGGATATCCTATTCCATAATAATAATAATGATAATAATATTTTATGACATCTTTTGACTTTTTAAAATGTGGCTCTTTTTTTGGAGGGGGGTGTTATTGGGGGGTTGTTTTTATTTTGATTATACTGTATAATATATATTTTGGTTTTATATTTCAATTTTGTTCTGTGAACTGCCCTGAGACCTCCGGGTATGGGGGGGTATATAAATTCATTCATTCAATCCATCAGTCCATCCATCCATCCATCAGGGTATAGGGCGGTATATAAATTCATTCATCCATTCAATAATAAATAAATAAATAAATAAAATAATAAACTTTTATTATTTACCCCACCCAACTGACTAGGTTTCCCCAGCCACTCTGGGCAACTTGCAACATACCATATATAAAAACATAATAAAACATGAAACGTTGAAAAAAACACATCCCTATACAGGTCTGCCTTAGAGTGTCTTCTAAAGGTTGTATTGTGACTTCTAAAGGTTGTATTGTGGCTTGCGTAACTCTATACCCTCCATTTCTCCAATGAAAATAGGGACGTTCTAAGGAAAAGCGGAACCTTCATGGCTCAAATCAGAAACTGGGGTGGCTTCTGTAAAACCAGGACTGTGCCTGGAAAATAGGGGCACTTGGAGGGTCCGGTGTTATATGGTCTCGGTAGCCACTTCCAGTCACTAGTCTAGCTGCTGCATTCTGGATTAGTTGAAGAGTTTGGATTTGATATCCCGCTTTATCACTACCCTAGGGAGTCTCAAAGCGGCTAACAATCTCCTTTCCCTTCCTCCCTCACAACAAACACTCTGTGAGGTGAGTGAAGGTCGCCCAGCAGCTGCATGTGGAGGAGCGGAGACGCGAACCTGGTTCCCCAGATTACGAGTCTATCGCTCTTAACCACTACACCACACTGGCTCTCTTAGTTGTGCAGTGGTACCTCAGGTTAAGAACTTAATTCATTCTGGAGTTCCATTTTTAACCTGAAACAGTTTAACCTGAAACTGTTCTTAACCTGAGGTACCACTTTATCTAATGGGGCCTCCTGCTGCCACCGCTGTGCTATTTCTGTTCTCATCCTGAAGCAAAGTTCTTAACCTGAGGTACTATTTCTGGGTTAGCGGAATCTGTAACCTGAAGCATCTGTAACCCGAGGTACCACCATAGTTTCCAGGTTACCTTCAAAGGTAGCCCCACATAGAGCGCATTGCAGTAGTCCAACGCGGGAGATAACTAGAGCATGCACCACAATACTGAGACAATACTGAGCTAAATAGACCAATGTTCCAACTGCATAAGGCAGCTTCCTATGCTGCTGTATAAGTGCATATAGAATTTTAACTTTTCTTCTAGAAGTGGAATGTAGCTTAGTAGTAGAACATCTGATTTTTATGCACAAGATCCTAGTTACAACCCCTGGCAACTCTAGTTAAGAATGGGAATGTCCCTTTCTGAAACCTGGGGGAGTTGCTTCTGGTCATTGTAGACAATACTGACTTGGATATGCGGGGGTCTGACTTTTTATAAGGCAGCTTCCTGCACTCTTAGAATACAACTATTAACTGCAGCCACCATGGTCAATGGTTAGGAATAGTGGCATTTCACTTCCAATTCATGCTTGAGAGATATAAAATATTCAGGCTGTGAATTCAATTGCTTCTGTAGCCAAAACTCCACCACTCACTTACAAGAGAGGGGTATCAAAAGACACAAGGTTTGCAGACATAAAAAAATCATTAGAAATTAAGCACTAAGGAGGAACCCAAAAAATAAATCTATTGAGGACTGGGCATGATCACTGGTCGTGGAATGCTAACTGACAGGGGTGGGGAGAAAGGAAAAATCTGAGTGGAATGAGCAGCAGAATGGAGTGTCCTAGAAAAGGGGATGGCTGGTTGGAATAGTCAACAGGAGTTCTCCACACTGCAACATTTTGTTGCAAGTCTTACTTGTATACTCTACACCAAAACTTTTGAAAAATTAAACTATGTGGTGCAGTAGATATTTTATTATTTTTCTTTAGGTTTCATCAATTTCTTGATGTCAGCCAGCACAAAGTAGACAAAATAATAGAGGGGTAAGACATTTCTATTTTTATGACATTGGATTAGTTGTTTTCTGTTGACAGATTTACTTATAAGCACTGAACTTTTTGATACAGGATTTATGAAAAGCTGATAGTTCATTCAGACCTTGTTAAAGCTGCAAGCTGGAAGAGTTTAACAGAAGAGTTTCTGAATTCTCCACTTCCAACCACTGAAGGAACAAAGGTATGCAGTTTAGAAAACAGATTTCAGTTGTGTTGTATTCTTTCTTTCTAAACAAGGAACATACCATGGAGAACAAGTAGTCTTTCTTTACAGAGTTCTTATAGTTCTAATTTCCTGTTCTAACTTAACTGTATTAACTGCTTCATAATAGCTATCCTAGCTCTTATATATATAATTTACTTATTAATTTATCAACACAGCAAACATTTCATGCTTAGCAGCATTTTAAATATCTATACTCATGTACTCAGAACTTGAATTGTTCAAACAGTTGGAGGTTTACCATGAAGGCAGTAAGTTCGAGTTTTAGTAATGTTTCTCTAACCAATTGGTCCAGATTAAAAGCTATTATTATGAAATACAGACTTCAGCTAATTGAAATGCACTGTTATGTAGCCTAGTGTCTTGTTTTTCATGTGATTCTGCATCGTGATCCTTTTAATGATGTACTGAGATGTGTGATAAACTGAAGCTTTTATTTTGCATTTCTAAATATATCGTTGTACTAGAAGTCCAATCTATTCATTTCCATAACTATTGACAAATACATTTCCTCCACTGAATTATCTGTTTGTCTTCCGTTTAAGACAGATGTCCATTATGCCATACTTTCTCTTCTGTTGTGCTTATCTGATTCTCCTTCCAACACCAGTTATGCAGAAAAACCAAGAGAGAAAGAAGTGGGTAGGTTTTAATATATTACACATAATTCAGGAACATGATTTTTAATCTCATGCCAATTCCTTTTTATTTTGTGAGTTATTAGTATTAGATTGTCCATGTATATTGAAATATAATAATGTATAATAAATAATGTATACTATTATTTAGCTTTTCCATATCTCTCTGCACTGTAGTAGTTCAGACTACTTACATAATTGTCATGTTCTTGGAAGAAATGGGATTATTTATTTATTTGATTTCTTACCTGTCCTTCGCTACAAATTTCCAGGGCAGGTTCCAGCAATTTCCAGGGCAGGTTCCAGGGCAGGTTCCAGCAATTTCAAACAGTATTAAAATCAATTTAAACGTATTATAATCAAATATGATAGGGTGGGTCATATATATATATCAGGTGTCAAAGTCGAGGGTAAAGAAGTGTCTTCATTGGAAATGACACACTGAAGGTGCCAAGCGGACCCCTGTGAAGAGGGAATTTCATAAGTTAGGGACTATACAGAGAAAGCCCTCTCTTGTCCTGTTACTCCCCAAATGTCTGAGGGCGCTGGAACTACAAAGAGGCCCGCTCTGCTGATCTTAACACCTGGGTGGGTCTATAGGGAAGGAAGTGGTCTTCAAGATATTTGAGGCCTAAATTATGAGCACCTTGAACTGGATCTGCAAACAAACTGATCACCCATGCAGCTGTTTTGAAACAGGGATTATATGAGTCCTTAATGGTACTTGAGCCAATAATATGGCTGCTGAATTTTGAACCAGTTGTTGAAGTTTTTGAGGCATCTTCAGGGGCAGCTCCCTGTACAGTGCTTTGCAGCTATCCAGCCTTGAAGTACTAGAGCATGGAGAACAGTGGCTAATTGTCTAAAACAGGCCATAGCTGCCAAACCAGTCTAAGAGGTTACTTGAGCCTTCAGTGACAATGTTGGATCCAGGAATATCCCAAAGCTACAGACCTTTTTTTTTCATCTAGAAAAAGAAGAATTTGATTGGCGGAAATACTTGATGGAAGGTGAAGAATTTGACTATGGTCCTGATTTAGAAACACCAGTAAGTAATACATAGAACTGCATTATAAAGTCACAGGATGCATTGGAAAACTGGGGAACTATTTCTGCAGACCATAGTCTTCTGTAAATCCATCTGCTTTTTATTATTTTTATTATTACTTACTAAATTTCTTGATGGCCCTTCACCTGAGGATCACAGTTTTATAATATAAAAATACATAACATAGTAACAAACAAAAACAACTCCCCCCTTTAAAAGACCATGGATTGTTTAATTAGCCAAAGGTCTGGGAGAAGAGGAATGTTTTTGCTTGGCACCTAAAGTACACAACGAATGTGCCAGCCGAGCCTCACTGGGGAGAGCATTCCATTATTATGCTCTGCTCATAAGCTTTTCTGTGACATTTGACAGGCCAGTGTTGGAAGAAGAGTGCCAAGCTAGATAGATTTTTTAATCTAAATTAATGAGGCAGTGATTATGCTTTTAGGGTGTTTGGTGATGGAACTTGTGAAGAAAGGCATTGTTAATAGGTTGAAGGGGGACCTGATTTAGTTGTTAAGACATAAGGTAATACAACAAAATGTTCATTTTATTTTGTAAAAATGCATTGTAAGGTTCCCACCTGTCATGAATTAAAATATACTTTGTATGCTTATGTTTTACAGGAGTGGTCTGACGTAAGTGATGATGATGAAGATACTGAACCACTGAGTAGAGAAGACTCTGGCATTCAGGTGGACAGGACACCCCAAGAAGATCAGGATCAAAACAAGAAGTCATCACATGTCACATGGAAAGGTTTGTTCTTCAAGACTTGCTTCATTTGGCTAGAGTTTTTACCTTTTGTGAAGCATATTGCTGTCATGTGCCTAATTGCTTTGAACTTTATGAAAGTTTGTATAGTTAATATTGAAACTTGAGCTGGCAAGTCTCAGTACTCCACAAAACTAGAGTTTCTGTTTTGGCAACAAACCATGATGTTTGGTGGCCTCTTTGGGGCCCTCAGATAAGCTATGGCCAAATTCCCTTTTGAGAGAGTTGCTAGGCACCAAGGCACTATGAGGTAGGGTCCAGCCTACCATTGGACACTTCCCCCTCTAATATGCTCTTACCGCTTGTATTTTGTTTTCAGGCAGTTTCATAATAGGAGAGAGTTGTTAGGCTCTTGCTCAGTATAGAAGAGATGCCGTTTCTGAGTCCAGCTTCCTGGTCAACCAATAATCTTAGTGACCATGGGTCTAAATTGTTTTCCTGCTTCTGGAAACATCCATTTCTGGTTTGTGAATTTTCAAATTGACACCTATTTCAGTTTGCCTTATTGCTCCTGAGATTTAGGTTCCTGTAAACTTACCTGAGATGAAACCCCGTTAAACTCAGTGGGGCATTCTTCCCCATAGAAATGTTAGGATTGCTCTTGTTATTTACATTATAAAGTTTTCTCTTCTATGTAAATGGAAACTGGAGTGAAATATCTTGTATGCAGGTGAACCTGATGCACGTACCTGGCTAGAGCAACATGTAGTTGCTCAATACTGGACTGGCAGAGGAGTTCGTTTTCCCCATAGTTTGCATTTTCATTCCAATTTAGCAGCTGTATGGTAAGTAGTTAAATTAATTTTGTGTTGGGAGGATATAATTTATGATCAGCTGACTACTACTTTATGATAATTTCTAAAAACCCTATTGCAGATGCCATTGCATGCTATGAAATGCTATATTGGGTTGATTCCTGCCCTACACTCCCCTCTCTGGTTATTTTGTATATATGTGTAGTAATGATAAAACTGAATTTAATATGTATGAAGAATTGCTTAGATTCCTGAAACTGTCATGAACATCTGTGAAGGATTACAAAACGTCTTGGGACTGTGTTATTCTTATGTCATAATGGTGTCAGAAATGATGTATGCAGTTTGCAATTTAAGCATAGCATGCAACTCTTGAAAGGAAGTGATGCATTTAAAATATTCAGAGAGCTTTTCAAGCTAGAAACAGAGTAGTTCATATGCATTAAAAAAATAAATAAAGCAGAAATGATTCATTTGATTCCCTAAGTACATTGGATCTGCAGGAGAGGAGCAAATAAAAGGAGTAACATTGGATACTGGTTACCAGCAATTTTGGTTGTAAAAAATAATGATGATTTTTTTCCTTCTAGGGAGCAGCACTTATATACTAGTGATCCCTTGTACATGCCAGAAGAAAAAATTGTTGTTACTGAAACACAAGTCATTCGTGAAACAATTTGGTAAGTAGCAGGACTAAAGAAGTTACCACTTGAAATCTGTTTAATGTTCTTTGTGGAATACTCTCAACAGTCAGACTCATATGGTTATGCTATTCCTTTACTTCAACACCATCACTCATGATGACAATTCTGATATTGCAAATGCTTTAGAAGGAGCAGCTTTAGAAGGAATTTAATGCTTTGCATTGCTCTTGAAATAAAATAATTCTAAATGTTATCTCAAAAGACCTTGCTACCTTGTGTAAATTTAATTCATTTTAGCATGCCTCTTGTCAGTGAGAGATATAATGAAAATTGTGTTACTCAAAATCAAGCTGTTTCCCCTCTCAAGCATTAACAATATGAATAACACAACTTTGAAAAATAAGCATCTTCTTAATGCAGTCTTGCAAATCATTTTCTTGTGGTGTACTCTGTAAAGTTGAGCCCACTTCATGAAAAGTTGATGGAGAAAATGACCACAATTTCCCCAAAATTAATTGTGGGCTATTACAAAACTACTTATCCATGCCACCATTTCACCAACACATAGATCTAATCCAAAGGTATGTGCAAATCAGCCAAACTTGTAAGACCTAATATTTGTCTGGGGTCCTTTTGAATATATCCTATATTTTGTATATATAATGATGTTGCTGCAGTCTTAAAAAGTTGTACTGTGTCTTGTACTGTGTTTTGTACATGCTAAGTTAGTTCTTACTTTTACAGGCTGCTTTCAGGCGTAAAAAATCTCTTTATATTTCAACTGAATGATGGAAAGATTACTGTGAGAAATGACATCATGGTGACTCATTTGACCCATGTAAGTTCAGTGATCAACCTAGATCAGTAATCAAGGTGCAAAGAAAGCCTGATGTTGGTGCATGGAAGAAGGATTGCTTGCAAAAGATGATATCTTACCCTCTTGAGTTTTCTATATTGGAGTGCTAATACTAAAGACTAAATGAAACCACATTTGTTTTGCAGAACTCGTTAAGATCAATGTTGGAGCGGATAGCAGCATATGGGCAAGTTGTATTTAGATTGCAGAAGTTTATTGATGAAATAATGGGTCACAGCTCAGAAAGTGGAATACATGGAATCATTTCTACTCCCAAGAAATCAGCAGAAGCCCCATTTAGAACCTATCAAGCTTTCATGAGAGCCCTCTATAAATATTTCATAAGTTTCAAAGAGGAACTTACCGAAATTGAGAGGAGCATAATCAACAAAGGTAGTATACTTTGGATTATAGTAGAAGAGTTTCCATAAGTCTTAATCTGTTGTGAAAGTATAAGATGTGAACTAATAACCACGCATTATGAAACATGACTGTATTTCTGTTCTACAGATGCAACAATCACTCTTTCCATAGTCATGGATAAGTTATCACATCGATTAGCTCAGCTCAATATACTTCATAAGGTTTTTAGCACTGGAGTAGCAGAAGTACCTCCTGACACTCGCAATGTTGTAAGAGCATCTCATTTGCTCAATACCCTGTACAAAGCGATTCTTGACTATGATAACGTTGGGGAAGCCTCTGAACAAACGGTATGTAGAAGGTGTTCATTATGATTTCTGTAGGAAAAAAATAAGTTATTACTTCAGTCAACTGATGATTAGACATAAATTATAAATGCTTTAATATACAAGTGGCAGTTGTAGTGTCTTCCTATGCTCAAACAATATGTTCTGCAAAACTATAAATGTTTGTACAGCTGATTGTGATAGTTAGGATTCAAAATTCATTGTATGCCGTTTACAAAAAAGATAAAGTGCTTCCTATGTGTGCATATCGTTTTCCTTGACCGTATACTGTAAGCACATTGGAGAGGCTATATGTGCTTTACTAGTGAATTCGTGAAATATTTATGAATCACCCAATAATCCTCTTTAAAATTTCATTGCAGGTATCCCTCTTGTTTTCTCTCTGGGTTGAAACAGTGAGGCCATATTTACAGACAGTGGACGAGTGGATTGTCCACGGTAACTTATTTGATCCTGCAAAAGAATTTATTATTCAGAGGTAGGGATAATGAACTTGTCTTTTGGATATACTGGTGTTTCTTAGGGCAGAGAACACTTCCTATATGGCAGTATCTGAACCCAAAAGCAGTACTGCACATGTAAGAGACTTTTCCCCATTGCTAACTACCAGCTTCCTGTGCAATCATAGGGTTTCGTCTCCCTTGACCATAATAGACCCCATGTATAAATGTAGCTGACTTGTAATCTTCATCTTCTGCAAGGCTGAGACAGACCAGGACAATTGAGTTAACCTGGGTGACTGTAATTAATAAAATGACAAGCAAGCTATATCTAGGATAAATGTTTTAATGAAAAATATTATAGCGGTGCAGCTGGGCTGTGATATGCACCTTGTATTGGAACTTAGTTTAATTTTGTGAGAATATTATTCACTGAATGTTAATTGTAGAAAGAGCTTGGGATTTTAAAATCATGAATTTGTGGCTTGAAGGAAACTCAAAGGCGTGTTTGCTACAAGTGCTTGTGCTTGCAGTTCCGTTTGTTCAGTGTTCCTGCTTAAGACATTTGTAATGCCATGGCCAGTTTGTGCTTTATAACATCATTTAACTACTGTTACGTGTTCAGTAAAGCCTTGGCACAGATATGTGTTGCGATATCTAAGAGCCTTATCCATTGTGACTGTTGATCTGTAAATCCTAGTTCTAAAAACTTCGTATTTTCTCAATCAGAATGTTTGTATTACCGTTCTGAGAGTTCAAAGCTGTTTCTGTGGATTCTGAACCTTAACAAGACCCCCCCCCCAAATATTTAATCTTGTGGTTGAATGTTTTTCTTTATCTTGATCACCTGCTTCAGGCTATTTTCAATAATTGTCATGATATAAAGAATTAGGAAGTGTTATAGTTTCCTAAGGAAGAACTAATGATTGCATGTTTGTCTTTGCAGAAACAAAAATGTTCCAGTTAATCATAGGGATTTCTGGTATGCTACCTACACTTTGTATAGTGTGTCGGAAAAGACAGAGAATGAAGAAAAAATGAGTGATAATGCTAGTGCCAGTTCTGGCAGTGATCAGGCACCCTCAAGTAGACAGCATACCATGGTCTCTTTTCTGAAACCTGTACTAAAACAGATCATTATGGCTGGAAAGTCAATGCAGTTGTTGAAGAACCTGCAATGCACAGATGGTTCTCCACAGCAGGCTGCATCAAGAGGTGATAAAATCCTATTTTACTGTGTAAATGTTATTATTATTCCTGGTTTTAGTGGTATGTAGCACTTCATATTGCATGTGAAAATGCAGCTCACATAGTAATGAAATAGCAATGAAAAAATAGTTTTGGCATATTGGTAGGTATTTAGCATTTCAGATATAGGTCCCTCTATTTCCCACTGAATTTTACTCCTTTAATTGTTAAAAATCTTAAAAATCAATTATTAGACTACTGATAGATTATATTAGAATTTAAATGATTTTTCATTATTGTTAATTTTTAGCCAGCCCAGAAAATAGTATCATAACAGTGTGAAATACCAAGATAAATGCTATTTTCTGGTATCCATTTTCTTTTTTCCTTAAAGGATGTTTTACAAACCTAACTTTTCCATTTTGTGGAGGCAAATGTTTGTTTAAATTGCCATCACCACATGATTGTTTTCATGTGAAACTTTTATCTTGTGAAAATATCCCAGTATGCATTGCGCAGTCAAACTTTTGTGGTTTGTAATCATAAGACTCAAGTGCGCTATCAAACATGCACCAAGGGGTCTACTCTGACAGATGGACTATTGTTTCTTTCTTGAACATTACTGGAGCATTAGAAGCAATAAGGAGCGCAAGTGTTATGTGTTAAATAGGCTTACAGTGTTTGAGAATCCTACCTTAAAGCACCTCCTAATTTTTTTCCTGAACTCATTTGAGAGATAAAAATAGTTCATTTTTTCTTTTTTATTGTGGCTTACAACAAACAGCTATTTCTGAAAAGTAAATAATAACCTACATATCGGTCCTATTCAGATGCAGAGAGGAAGAGCTTGTACACGTTATTTCTGGAGTCTGTGCAGTCACGCCTACGGCATGGGGAGGAACCTATTCAAGATATCATTACAGAACAGCAGGCCACCAAGCAAAGTCTAATAAAGATGCAGTCTATTGCAGCAAGACACTTAGAGCTGGATGATGTTCATGATCCCTTACTGGCTATTAATTTTGCAAGGTAATAGAAGAGATTCAAAATAATTGATTCTCCCTACTATGTCTCTGTCGAAAGTCAGATTCTACCAAGCGCAATTTGGGGAATTCCTGCTGTTCAGGCAGCTGGCATGTGACTTGAAATCCAACTTGCTGAGAGGCGGCTTCTCACAGTACAGTATAGCCATCAGAAGCCATACATCATTAATCTTTATTGCCTTAGGCACTTGCCACAGCAGTTGTCAGGATCTATAGTGTAAAAACACAGCAGCAAAACCTGTTGCTCATTTTAGGTAGGTATTTTCCCTCTTAGAGATACAGTGTGTCTGAGGAAGTACAGGATGAGTTGCTTAGATTGTCTGTTTTCTGGTTTGTGAGAGAATCGTGAGAGTCTGGGGGTGAGGAAGAGGGGAAATAGTCACAAATTCCTGAAAAATATGAATCTGTCAAAGCCTGATTATAATCTTGCGCCTTGTAGCTTGGTTTTAATGATATGTTTTGCTTATCACGAACCCAAAGATTACTGTTCATAGAAATAAACTACAGTGGTACCTTGGTTCTCAAACGGCTTGGGTCCTGAACAAATTGGATCCTGAACACCACAAACCCAGCAGTGAGTATTCCGGTTTGCAAACTTTTTTCGGAAGCCAAACGTCCGATGCAGCTTCCGATTGAGTGCAGATAGCTGCTGCAGTCAGTTGGAAGCCACACCTTGGTTATCAAACTGATTTGGGAATCAAACGGACTCCTGGAATGGATTAAGCTTGAGAACCAAGGTACCACTGTATTAGAATTGGGCTGGTTTTTTTAATTGGGGGAGGGTGAAATTCTGATAAGTTCCAGAAGGTCATCTAGCACCTACAGATTGTTAAGGTATGTCCAGAAGGCTGTGAGATTGGTAATCTGCAAATGCTGGTTTCATCCTACACTGAAATTTTGTACTAGTAGGTGCTGGTGACAAGTTTCTAGAAGCCAGCATGTGTTACTGTAAAAGTTGCAAGGCCTACAGAAGCTAGAAAATATGCCAAATACATTTTGTTTCCTCCCCACAGTATTCCAGACAGAATCCTGCTATAGAGCTAGAAACCCTGTGGCAAACTGTCTCCCAGCTTTGGGCTGAAACTACAGCAGATTTTGTTCATCACAAACAGCTCTAGTATTAAAAGAAGATTCTTAAGACATTTCATGTCAAATATTATTATTATTGCTTTATTTTGTAGGCTGTATTTGGAACAAGGCAGTTTTCATGAGACGCTTACTGGTGATGATGTTTGTGTGGATAGATCATCCGAATCAGTTACGTGCCAGACATTTGAACTGACATTGAGGTCATGTCTTTATCCTCACATAGACAAACAGTATCTGGAGTGCTGTGGAAACTTAATGCAAACGTTGAAGAAAGATTACAGGTAAGAATTAAATACTTATGCACTGATGACTTTATTAGTTCTTGTAATATGCTTAAGGCAATACAGTGGTACCTTGGGTTACATATGCTTCGGGTTACATACGCGTCAGGTTACAGACTCCGCTAACCCAGAAATTTTACCTCGGGTTAAGAACTTTGCTTCAGGATGAGAACAGAAATTGTGCTCCGACGGCTTTAGGTTAAGAACAGTTTCAGGTGAAGTACAGACCTCCAGAACGAATTAAGTACTGTAGTAGAGATCTGGATCAGATCTGGATCAGATTTCCAGTCATTAGTGATTGATACTACTTCACTCACTCAGCTTAGGGACCCAGTCTTTGTTGATTATTCCTTATGGAGGAAACATCTGGGTCGTTCTTGTTGCAAAAGGGGCGACAGCAGAGTGGGGCAAAAGTATCACAGAATTCAACAGTAGAAAGGGTGGGTACATGGTTGACAGAAAAAGTTAATGCTCTGACAGAAGAATGTTGGCAAGCACAGTGATACAGTGAAAATAGAGTTTAAGGCAAGATGCAGCTTTCTTACTGCAGGAGTTGGGTCTTCTGAGCCATGAAGTTTACTAGTATTTGTATATATATATATCTTTTTAAAGTAAATTTTGTTGAGTTCAGTGTCCTTAATGGTTCACATTTGGAAGGTTTCCTAGCATAGCTTAAGTTTTAAAGGTATGATGAAGTGAAATTTGAATATATGTGTGTTATTGTTTCTTAGGCTGGTAGAGTACTTGCAGGCTATGAGAAACTTTTTCTTGCTTGAGGCTGGTGATACTATGTATGACTTCTATACATCCATTTTTGATAAAATAAGAGAGAAAGACACATGGCAGAGCGAACCATTCCTTAATGTCCAGCTCCAAGAGGCAGTTGGACAGCGTTATCCAGAGGATAGTTTAAGGTAATAAGCATGCAAAATATATGTACAATATACATTTGGGCAGGAGGGGAGAGCCTGGTATAACTAGGAAAAGATTAAGAAAAAGTGTTTATTTGGCTGTATTTGGAGAGTAAATGATATCTTGCACATCTTGCTAACCATGGCACTTCAAATATAGCATTTCCCCCCATAATTTGGAAAAGCCAAGGCTGTTTAAAAGACATACATTTTATTGCTGCATTTGCATTCTACCCAGTTTGAGAGTATTAAGGTTTGTCTGTCTTATTTAGACTGTAGCTATGTCTGTGAGCATAGATACCTAATATCCTTTTACAAAGTTTGCAGCGGAAGTAATTGTAGCTGTGTTGATTTTATCTGATTTTGCATTTGTTTCGTTTGCCTAGCTCCCAGAGCAAAACAATGGTAACAAGTATGTGTTTCTGTATGCAGGTTGTCTATATTGTGTGAAAATATAGATATAGCAAAGAAGAAGCTTCCTGTTCATACCTTGGATGGCTTAATATTGAGCTACAAGGTAATACTAGTTTAAATTAAAGAACTGAAATACAATAATGGTTTAATTATAAGGTAATATATAGATTGGGGGGGGAATGAAATAATGTTTTCAATAATGTTTTTCCTCCTTAGGTCCCTTGGCCCGTGGATATAGTTATAAGTGTGGAGTGTCAAAAAATCTATAACCAAGTGTTTCTTCTACTGTTACAAATAAAGTGGGCCAAATATAGTCTGGATGTATTACGATTTCATGGTAAGGTAATTCATGGACACTTTTATTCTGTATAACTGAAACTATAACACTAATAATTGGTGAACTGTAGTTACACTGCTTCCAGCTTCTGGAAGAGCACAATAATTTCTGGGAAGATAGGGCAAAGGACAAAAAAGAATGTAAAAGGTAAAGAAACCCCTGACCGTTAGGTCCAGTCGCGGACAACTTTGGGGTTGCAGCACTCATCTCGCTTTACTGGCTGAGGGAGCCGGCGTACAGCTTCCAGGTCATGTGGCCAGCATGACTAAGCCACTTCTGGTGAACCAGAGCATGTAAAGGGAAGGAATTATGGAAAAGAAGGTATTGTGGCAAAGTATAAGTAGATAGTGGCTGGTTATCAGAAGGAGGTAAACACGAGGAAGGCTATGGGCCCGGATGGGGTGGTTGGCAGGGTGCTAAGAGATTGTTCGGACCAACTGGCAGGAATCTTTACGAAGATTTTTAACCAGTCTCTGGCCCAAGCCACTGTTCCACCCTGTCTGAAATCCGCTACCATTATACCCCTGCCAAAAACATCAAAGATAGACAGTCTGAATGATTTTCGCCCTGTGGCGTTGACACCCATTATAATGAAATGTTTCGAAAAACTGGTGAGGAAGCGCATCTTATCTTGTCTGCCAGTGGGACTTGACCCTTACCAGTTTGCGTACAAGGCAAAGAGATCCACAGAGGATGCTGTGGCAATGGCTTTACATGCTGTCCTGACTCATTTGGAGAAGCAAGGGAACTACGCGAGATTGTTATTTGTAGACTTTAGTTCTGCATTTAATACTATTCTTCCGCATAGATTGGTGCCCAAATTATTAGACCTGGGACTTCCACCATGTTTGTGCAGGTGGATATTAGACTTTCTATAAAACCGTTCCCAAAGGGTCAGGTTGGGTTCCCACGTCTCTCTAGATCTCATCACGAATACGGGGACGCCGCAGTGGTGCGTGTTGAGCCCGCTTTTATATATGCTCTATACAGCTGACTGTGCCCCCAAATACCCCAGTAATAAGATCATTAAGTTCGCAGATGATACAACGGTGGTTGGTTTAATTACTGCTGGAGAGGCGGAGGCGGCCTATAGGAAGGAAGTTGAGCAGTTGGGGGAGTGGTGCAGGAAAAACAACTTACTCCTTAACTTAAATAAAACAAAAGAGATCATTGTGGACTTTAGGAAATGTAAATTGAATATTCAGCCACTTATTATTGAGGGGAAGTACATGGAACAGGTCTTGGTGTTTCGATTTCTGGGAATGGAGTTGAGAGACGACCTAACCTGGGGAGAGAACAGCAAAGACCTGGTGAAGAGAGCACAACAGAGGTTATATTTTCTGAGAATCCTCCAGAAAAACAATCTCTCAAAGGACCTGTTGATGGCATTTTACCATTGCACTGTGGAGAGCGTACTAACTTATGGTCTGTGTGTGTGGTTTGGGAGCTGCAGGGCCAGGGAAAAAACAATGCTATCCAGGGTTGTAAAGACTGCAGAGAGAATTATTGGGTGCACTCTTCCCACCTTAGATCAAATCTATGCTGCCAGGTGCCATAAGAAAGCGGCAGAGATAGCACATGACAGTACGCACCCCGGAAATGATCTCTTTCAGCTTCTGCCTTCTGGAAGAAGGTATAGGGTTATAAAGGCCAGGACTAGCCGCCTGAGAAATAGTTTCTACGCTAATGCAATTCTGGTTCTAAACACAGCATAAGGGGGTCTCTGTAGTACAGTGTATTTTAAAATGGGGTTTTAGAGTTTTTAGGGGTTTTTGAATGTTTTATTTTATGTAGTTTTGTGGTAGTTTTATGTAGCTTTTCAATTTCATTGTTCCGCAAGGGACAATGACAATAAAGATATCGTAATCGATAAGTGAGACCTGCCACAATATGTTTCAGTGTACCATGTACCTGTTTAGGATTCTAGTCAGCCATGACCTTTTTGAGAAGACTCCATTTCATTCTCACTCCCCAACAGTCAGTAAGCACTCCATGCCCACTGAACATGATCACTTTTCATTCGACTTATTGTGGGGAGTAGGTGGGGAAATTGCCACTTTTACATTTTTCCTCTAAAGTTTTTTGTACTCCTTCAAATCTTGGTGTACTGTGGAGTTGCTGATATCTCCTTGATCCTCCTTTCTCCCTTCTCTTCTGTGTGAATGTTGTCATTTTGGTTACATAATTCTTCACTATTTGTTTATAAAAAGAGCAAGTAGATTGCTTTGAACTATATCTGATCTGGAGTAGATGTGGTTAGCTGTTTATCTGCAATACAGAGCTGTGTGTGCTCTGCCAAAAATAGTCTGTTCTGAGAAAAACTGAATTTTGTCACTTGACTCAGTACCCAAATTGTTCTTTGTGCAAAAAGAATATTGTGGCACTTTTTTACAAAAACGTACCACAAGACCCTTCATTCATTTTTACTGCAACAGACTGTTAGTGTCAGGGCTAGTTCTGTTAGGTTATGCAAGTTTGCCTTTTTGTGTACCTTCTGTAGTTTATTCTGTATAGTCATAGGAACTAGCAGGCAGGGCACTAAAGTTCTTTAGTTTTTTTTCAACTCAAGCAAAAATTCAAGGCATAAGAGCTGGAAACTCCCTACCTTTTTTCTTCATGAAATCATATAAGGAGCTTAATGCCATGATGTGGTGGTTCTTGATTTTATAAAATGTTGTATAGCTTACTTATAATAAAAATGTATCTTAATACTTGGTTTTAACTCTTCCCTGTTTAAAGTGATTTTACTAAAATGTGGATCCTGTGCATTTGATTGATGTCCTGATTTATGTTTGTTGTCTTTACATCAAAGAAACCCTGCCCTCTGCTGTTTGAACAGTTTATTGGCATCAGTAGATTTTTTTTCTACTGAAGAATTTAAGGGGACCTGAACTGTTAAGATGCTGATGATGGCAGAATTGTAATTGCGGTCGTGCCATTTCCTGTAATATCTTATTCTGTTGTCTTTAACTCTTTTAAGAACTAGTCAGGGCTGCAGAAAAGCCCCAGAACAAAGGAGGAGCTGTACTTGAACAAGAGACATTTCTTCACTTTGGATCACAGTTGGAGCCCATTAAGCAACAAACTCATCGGATGTTCCTTTTGAGGATGAAACTAATGCATTTTGTTAACAGCCTGCATAACTACATCATGACTCGAGTATGTGATGCATTATAATTTCATTAATAATATACTACTTTCATTAACAGTCCAGGATGAATTCTGACATATCTGCAGGTAGTTTGACCTTCAGTTTGTATGGCAGAAGTACATCTCATTCATTTAGGTTTTAGCTAATATCTGGAATATGCTTAAAATAGCAGTGGCTGTTCAGATGCTGAATAACCCAATTCTACTAAGTCACAATGCTTTTGGAACACGTGATAGATCCTTCCGTATTACTGTATTCTTGCCAGAATCCTTAATTCCGTGTACCTCAAACAGAAGCCCTTTGTAGAAGATAAAATGTTTAATAGCCAGCTGAGCTTGTGATCTTGGAGAAAAATTAGAGGTGTAAAACATTTTTTATAGAAGTGTGCTAAAGACAACATTTAAGCATAAAGTTTAATCACTATTTATGCACTCTGTTTTTCTAAAGATTCTTCATAGTACAGGTTTAGAATTTCAACATCAAGTAGAAGAAGCCAAAGATTTAGACCAGCTGATTAAAATTCATTACAGATACCTTTCTACAATCCATGATCGCTGCCTGCTGAGAGAAAAGGTACATCAAGTTAGACTACTATGGTGTATTTAGTTTACACAGCAAATACCTATAACACTTGCACTCTATTCAGGGGTTTTATATCATATATAACTGCTATAGAAAAAAATTATCTGTTGGGTCATTGTGAGGGTGAGCAGAGCTCCTTAACCTTCTTAAAATAGCATTTTCATTGTTTGTCCAGGATACTTTAGAATATTTTATTTGCCCAATATTTTGATTTAATTGTTTGCATAAATTGTTTAAACGCTTACCTGAATGAGCCTTTATTATATTTACAAAAGCTCTTGAAACAACTGTTTCGAAACATTGAGAAGGCTTCGTTCATTCAAAATTGATAGAGGGTGTATGTTCTCTATCAGTAGGTAGAAGAGGAAGGACCATAATGATTCTGCAGTGCAATACTGCTGTGGGTGTCAGGGTCAAAGCCTGGGGGTAGGGCTTAAACTTGTGGAGGTGTGTGCTAAGTTGAATGGAAACAGTTCCTCCTTCTCAACCACTCAAACTCCTAGCCTTGCCTGACTAGAAGTTAGCACTTACCGTATTTTTCGCCCCATAGGGCGCACCTAGTTTTTTGGGGGGGAAATAAAGAAAAAAAAATTATTTCCCCCCTCCAAGCGCAGGGCTGGGGCGGGGGAAGCCTGAGCTTCCCCCGACCCCAGCCCCCAGAACAGGCTGCTATCCGCAAGCCTAGGGAGCCCGGCGGGAAGTCGCGCCAGTCTCCCCAGGCTTGCGGATATCTGCCCGGGACGCACTCCGCTGCGCACCCCGGGTTTCGGGATGCAGGCTGTTATCCATAAGCCTAGGGAGCCCGGCAGGAACTCCCACGGGCTCCCAAGGCTTGCGGACAGCTTCCTGAAGCCTGGAGAGCGAGAGGGGTCAGTGTGCACCAACCCCTCTCGCTCTCCAGGCTTCAGCGAAAGCCTGCATTCGCCCCATAGGATGCACACACATTTCCCCTTCATTTTTGGAGGGGAAAAAGTGCGTCCTATAGGGCGAAAAATACGGTACATCCTGCTATTTTGCTGCCAGAGAGCCATGGGGACAGGACACATGCACAACCCTCAGCCTACGCTAGTTTTGGGTGGATAGCTTTTACATTGGGTAGAGCAGTGGAACCGCTTGGGAGAGCTGGAAAAAAATGGAAAATGCACTAGGGAAGTAGAACTGCCTTGAACTTCAGTATGGAACTATGATCACAGCTGCTACTTTTAAAATGTCATTTACAGGTTAGTTTTGTGAAAGAAGCTATAATGAAAGTGCTGAACCTAGTACTGATGTTTGCAGACCGTTGGCAAGCTGGTTTGGGAGCTTGGAAGTAAGCGCACGCAAAATAATTTGGATTGTAATAATTTCACTGCATTAGGCTTTTAAATGGCATTAATCCCTTACATGAAACATTGGCTAGGATGCAGTGGAACAGGCAAGAGACTAATCACGTGACCAAGAATGAAATGGATTTAAGATAGATCTCATTAGCTCTGGGCATGTGTTGCCTTGAAATCAGCATGCTTTTTAAAGATAAGGTTGTAAATCATACATTCATAAAATAAATTGCACCTTTTAGATGCTTAACAGCAGAAAGAATTAAGTTAACGTGGCCCTTTATCTTTTGGTGTAAGTACCAAACAGGATCAGTATGGTCTGAATAATTTTTCTTTGATTGCTGCTACTGGGAAATATTGAATGCATTGAAGTTTTGTTTGAAGTGCTTTTATGGTGTGAGAATCATGAGTTTCTCAGCCAGTGACTTAATTTGATCTTTTGAAGATGCAGAGCTGTTTCTAAAAGGGGTTACAACAGTTGTGTTGTGTAGACCCCTATATCTTTTTTTTTATTTCAAACAGCTTGATATCTGGATATATTTTCTGCATATCCATGCATCTCCTTTAGAGTAAAGAACAATAATGAGGAAAAACTAGTCATAGAGGCCACATCCAAGAACAAACCCTTCCATTTGCTAGGTACCTGTGCATTTACAATAAAAATGTTTGCTAAGACTTTCTAATGTCAAAATGATTTGGGTTTAATCCAGTTTGATTTTTGCTGATTTCCACCAAAAGCCCCTGAAAATAGCTCCAGTGGGTGGGGACCCCCTAGAATAGCATGGAAGGCGGTGTGATGGGTGCAGGTAGAAGTGAAAATAGCCTACCAAAAAGAGGAACCCTTTTTGTTCTCAAAAGTAATTTTATTATATTTTTTACTACCACTTTATTTTTGTCTACTTAAAATGTTCTGTCCTGTTCTCAGGATGGAATCAATAACGAAGATGGAATCTGACTTTAAAAACTGCCACATGTTTCTTGTGACAGTACTGAACAAAGCAGTCTGCAGAGGTTCCTTCCCACATTGTAAGTATTTAGAAAATAAAGGTAAAATTTGATTTTTCATACTGTTAGGCATTTACTGCAAAGTGCATTGCGCTGCTTTCTTAGCGCTTTCAGTCTCTAATAATTTTAAAGCATAGTTATCTGCTGATAAGGGGAGGTTTTGGTGTGTATTAACAAGGATTCTTTAGAAATCTATGTAATTCATAACCAGTTTGTTCAACATGCTATTTTTCTTCTCTTCTGAAACTATGCAAAATACAAATGCCAGACATTAAAATATTTCACTTTGTGTTTTTGTTCACAGTGGAGTCTTTAGCCTTGTCACTCATGGCTGGAATGGAACAAAGTTAGTAAAATGCATATGTGATACAACTACTCAAACGCCTGCAACATCTTCTGTGTAACATTGTAATCATCCAATGCTGATTGCTTGCATGAAGTATATTTTGAACGGTTTGGCAGGGTTTTCATTTTGAGCGATCCCAGGATTGCAGTATTATTTTTAGGATGTACATATTTGTGCTTGAAACTGTAAAAACAACAACACATTCATCTGTAAATAAAACACTGAATGCAATTATTTATACAGTATACCATTTATTTTATATATTAGGAAATATTTAATCAGATCACGTCATTCTTTTGTTTTCCTCTGTGAGGAACAGTTACTAAAATGCATACTGTATAGCAAAATTTTAAAAGAATTTCTGTGAACTTTGCTCCTGTGCATAGCTTGCAGGCTATCCCTGAATGCAGTGGCAGAAATATTTTATTCAGAAACATTTAGTTATTTAATTTGCATACCACCCTTCATCTGAAGATCACTGAGTGGTTCACAACATAACAATGCAAAATGAGAACGCAAAATACATAATAAAACAAAAACAAACCAATAACCCCCTCCCACAAACACATATAAAAGGCCATAGAATGTTTCATCAACCAAAGGCCTGGTTATAGAGCAACTTTTTCACCTGGTGCCTAAAGATATGTAATGAAGGCATGAAGCGAGCCTTTCTGGAGAGAGCATTCCACAAACAGGGAGCCATTGGATGCCTTCCTTTTTCCTTTTCCCAAGATAAAATGTCACCTGCAACTGAAATCCCAGCAGCTGTAGTGCCTATGGCAAATGGTACTATTTTGTTAAATTGTTTTTTTCATGGAAATGAATAGCACAGGTAAGGCACTTTATGCCACCATTAACTTACTGCACATCACAACATTCTAACATTTGTTTTGGCATTCCTAGCAGCTTCAAAATGTTCATTTTTAAGCTTTGTAATCTTAACTGCTAGCAACATTACTGGTGCATTAGGATGGACTATGTTTGCATTATCTGCTTACATAATGTGTAAAGATAATACTTCCTTCTCTATACTGCTAATGCATTTCTAGTGTAACTGCCTTTTATGAAACCTGATAGCAAGTGATTTGATTCTGGAAGGAATTTCATGGGAAATATATCATGAAGATTGTAGAAGATTGTGTAACTCGACCTTCACATGACCATAAATATATTACTGTCTGAAAACTGGCTGTTGTAACTTGCTGCTTTTATAAGGTACCGGTAGTTTCCCTTTTATATTGTGGGGTGTGTGTGTGTGTGAAGCTTTTGGTTAATTCCTTATTAAGGCAATACCAAGATTGCTAAAAAAATAAATTTAAAAAATCGACACTGTGCCTCTTACTATAGTTGAGAACACAACTTTTTACCAACTTTAGTAAGTGCTATTTATTTTATTTATGTGCTACAGGGATTGCCCGCAGTGGCTCTTGTATATTTTCTTTAAAAAAAATTTTTTTAATGGCAGCCATGCCCTTCACCTGTGGAAAGGCTTTTTTTAAAAAAACTTTGAGGAGGGTGGTGCTCAAGTATGTGTGTGTGTGTGTGTGTGTGTGAGAGAGAGAGAGAGAGAGAGAGAGAGAGAGAGAGAGAGATATGCATGTTGAAACACAAACGGAGAGAAAGACTTCTGGTCTGTTTGTATTTGTGGTCTGTGACAGAGATACACCTGGGCAGAGAGAGTGAAATAGGTATGTGTGGCTTGAATGTGAGAAGTGCATGAGTGTGTGTGAGAGAGATGTGTGGTTTGACCCACTTGAATATTTTTTGTGGTAGTGGGGATTTCTCTCTTACTATTAGACAGTAACAGTATTGTCTGGGTAAGAATTAATACAGTGGTACCTCGGGTTAAGTATTTAATTCGTTCCGGAGGTCCGTTCTTAACCTGAAACTGTTCTTAACCTGAAGCACCACTTTAGCTAATGGGGCCTCCTGCTGCCGCCGCGCCGCCGGAGCCCGATTTCTGTTCTAATCCTGAAGCAAGGTTCTTAACCTGAAGCACTATTTCTGGGTTAGCGGAGTGTGTAACCTGAAGCGTATGTAACCTGAAGCGTATGTAACCCGAGGTACCACTGTATTATGTGATCTGCATAATTAGGAGCAGCAAGGCATAGGTGATTCCCATGGCAAGCATGAGGTTGTCTGGAGGTGGGAAGAGTACTGCACTATTACTAATTTTGTGTGAAGCCATCCTCACGGAGTCATGTTGTGTTATGCCATTTCCTTCTTTCTCACAACAACCATTTTGTATTATGTTATACCTTCATACCAACTACTTTGTGAGTGGCATCCACAGCACTTTCTCAAAATGTGCCCACTGGCCCAGTAAGATTGACGGTTTGTAAAACAGAATATTTAACCTGGTTTTTAATAAGATTTCAAAATAATGAAAGCATCTAATAATCCCAGTAAACAACCAAATCAGTACAATGAACAGAGCAAGAATGGACAACAAGAAAACAGGTGTTCTCTTGAAGAAAACAGTCTTCAGCTAGTAGAATGGGGCTAAAAAATATGCTTTATTTAGATTGGATTGCCTGCTCCTTTCAGAGGTTCTATAGAAGATAAGAACAGGATCAGGATGTCTTTAGAATATTTTAACTTGTGTGTGTCTGTCTCCTTCAGAAGCTCCTTTTAGGGATTTGATATCCAAAGCCTTGAATTGGAGCTGGAAAGAAATGAGTCTGTATATTCTGTTCTAGAATAGGTGAAATATGAGAGAACTAGTTTCCACCTCTCAAGAAGCATGTTGTTGCTTACTGCAATAGCTGATGCTTCTGAACCATTTCCAAAGGCACCCAGAAAAGGAATGATTGGCCAGGTTTCTTCCAGCAACCTGGGGACTGTGTATCACAGTTTTAGGGATATAAATGCTTGCGTGGAAAGAAAATTATACGGAACAGTGCTAACAATGTGGCTTCATTTGGGGGGTGGGGTGACTGCACAACTTTTAACTCATATAAAATCATGTGGCTGGCCTTTTTTAAAAAAAATGTTCCTTCTGAATGGGCTACAGCTGATGTTGCTGTATTGTAGCTGATTATTTAAAAGCTGTTTCACATTTCAGACCTTACAGAGCAAGTCCAATCTGTGGTGCTGGAGAATTTGGATGTGACCCTTTGGCCACCAAAATTGTGGGTGGGCGGAAGCTACTGCCAATAGGACCCACAGGACACTCCTCTCCCAAACCCAAGTGTGAGGACGAGGTAGGGAAAGGCAGAACAGGGCATGGAAGGGATTTGCTGTGTTGAAAACCAGTCCAGCTACTACCAGTGAGCCTCACCAGGCCCTTTTGCTGTGGCAACCTAGAGCAAAAGAGAGAACCACCCACCAACTTTTGTCCAGACTAGCATGAATGACAGGATCTAGGATGCAGCCTTGGCTCAATTCTCCATGCAGCTCTCATTCCCAGATAGGATTTAGGATTCTTCCCTTCAAGATTGAAAGCTGTATTATTTGGCCACTGGTCACATCACCTCCTGGCAAATAGAAGGGGAAGAAATGGAGGCAGTGAAAGATTTTACTTTCTTGGGCTCCATGATCACTGCAGATGGTGACAGCAGACATGTAATTAAAAGACGCCTGCTTCTTGGGAGAAAAGCAATGACAAACCTAGACAGTAGCTTAAAAAGTAGAGACATCACCTTGCCAACCAAGGTCCGTATAGTTAAAGCTATGGTTTTCCCAGTAGTGATTTATGGAAGTGAGAGCTGGACCATAAAGAAGGCTGATTGCCGAAGAATTGATGCTTTTGAATTATGGTGCTGGAGGAGACTCTTGAGAGTCCCATGGACTGCAAGAAGATCAAACGCATCCATTCTTAAGGAAATTAGCCCTGAGTGCTCACTGGAAGGACAGATCATGAAGCTGAGGCTCCAATACTTTGGCCACCTCATGAGAAGAGAAGACTCCCTGGAAAAGACCCTGATGTTGGGAAAGATGGAAGGCACAAGGAGAAGGGGACGACAGAGGACGAGATGGTTGGATGGTGTTCTCGAAGCTACCAGCATGAGTTTGACCAAACTGCGGGAGGCAGTGGAGGACAGAAGTGCCTGGCGTGCTCTGGTCCATGGGGTCACGAAGAGTCGGACACGACTAAACAACAACAACAAATTTGATCCAACGTATGCATTAGTTCCAGATTGCTTTATGAGGGTAGATTTTTTTTTTAAAAAAAAGACTATTAAAAGCACAAGCCGAGGTATAAAAAAGACGTTGATCTTTACAAAAAGGATGTACTCGGTTTGTCCTCATGTGTCTATAAATTCCAGGCGGAACGTTTGTGACCTTAAGAATCCTTCTGAAGTTGCCTCAGCTGGACGCTAGGATGAGAGGACGCTGGGATATTTAGAAAGGGTATGTTCCATGAAATCTCTAAACTTGCAGTGAAAGAAGGCACGATGCGTGCAGCCAAAATCGTTCAGCAGTTTTTGTGCGGGGTGCCTAACTTCGCAGCGATCCGGGGTATGAGCTGAGCGCCCGCCGCCTCCAGCCTCCCTCATTCCCTTTGCAAACCGGACCCGTTTCGACGGCTGTGTGAGCAAGATGTGGGAGGAGAATCGCTGGCTGGGAGGGAGGAGGAGCCGGAGGCTGGCTGGCTGGCTGGGCCAGGCGAGCGAGCAGGGTAGCTTTGCCTTGGAGAGGAATGGCTGCGGGTTTGGGACGGGACGGGGGAGGAGCTGCAGGAAAGGGTGTTTCCTGGCACGGTTTCCTTGTTTGAGTGACTCAGACAGGAAACTCCCTGCTTCGTGCGGCCCTGGGAAAAGGAAAGCGGCCCGGGCGAGGACCCCTCTCGCCGTCGCGCTCGAGGGGGGAAGCGGCGCCTCAGCGAGAGCAGTGCCGGGGGCTCCGCGGGCTCCAAGCCGAGGTAAGCCGCGGGCCTTTTTCGCCCTTGCAGGCTGCGCGAGAGAAACTTTCCTTGAGGCGCGCCCTTATCCGCCCGGGGAGGAACTTGCCCTCTGCTAAGCTGCTCCTCTTAGCCTCCCTTGCAACAAAATGCCGGGCATTTAGAGCTTGGGCTGCGTGCCAGAGACCCGAGCCCTCCTTTCCCCGCTATATGGCCTAACCAGAGGGGCGGACGTTAGTTTTTGCCCGTGGATTTTGAGGCGGGCCTCGGCGCTTCGTTCCAAACTTCCTGGGAAGTTTCGCTGCCTGTGAAGCGTCCCGGTTTCTGCCTCGCCTCATTTTGGAAGGAGACCGAGGGCCGGAGCAGCCAAGGGGGTGAGGGGAGGAAGCCCAGGGTGGGTTTGGGCTTGGGGAGGGCAAGGCTCGGTTCAGTGGCGGGCTTTTGCGGGTGTCGTTTTGCTGCCCGTGGTGAGCAGCGGCCTCGGGCAGCTTGATAAGGTCGTGGGGAAGGTGTAAAAACAGGTATTTGGAAAGCACTTCCGCGCACCAGCTCTCCTGACATGCGTGCAAGATCTCCCTGCATCGCTTGGTAAACGCTCAAGGTGGTATGTTCGCCCTGCACAACTTGACCTAAGATAAATTTCATTGTGGAGTCGTATAGCCTGCACAGTATGCAGAGTTTTAAGTCTCTTCTGCATAGTCAAGAAGCCCAGACAAATTGCTAGCACATAGGTTTTGTTAGTCGTTTGTGGGTCTTAGGTGACCAGAGAGAGAGACCAGTCCTCTATTTTGAGAATATTAACAGAAAGCGTGCGGAAACTTGAAGGTATCATAACTTGCTAAGGGACTAATTTGCAGGAGACTTTGGATATGTACTAATACACATTGAAAGAGTGAGAAAGTGAATCTTTGGTAAACACCTCTTAATCTGCAAGGTAGTGGAGTTTGACTAATCCATTGCAGACCTACTCAAAGTTAATGGGACTTGTTTCAGAATAAACATGCATAGAGGATAGCAGCTGAAGTCATTAAATAGCAACTAATCATTAAAAACAATGAACTTGTTTTATAGTGGCCAGGCCTAAGACTGGCAGGTTTTTCCAGAAATGTGTGCCTTTCTCTTGTAGTTTTCTGAATTTCTGCAGTAAGCAGTTTATATAGTGTAGGTTTCAGGTGTTCCAAAATCAGTGTCTTTCATTGAGAGGCACTCACATTTCACTACCCTAATACAAAAGTTGAACTTGCAAAACACTGAAATATGACACGGGGAGTTGGAATAGTTGCATTTTAGGCTGATTTTAGTAGCCTCAATTCTAGGGATGGGTTAGAGCATTCAGGCACAACTAACTTCATTATGAACCCTTTTGTTGGGTTTTGGGGTAGTAAACATAATTTATATTAATGTTCTGGCCACAGCATTATGCAAAATTATTTTATAATGTCTACTAGCTATGTTTAGCTCTATTCTTAATTTTACTCTTCCCAGTGTTTTCTATATTTAGGATACTGTGTTTCACATATTTTTCACATGGTCATTCAGGAATGGAGATCAAGAACAGGTCAATAATTCCTGTGTTCAAACTATTTAATTAACATCCTACACAAATTGACTTAACTCTCACCTGCTCATGTTTTGCTGTTTTAAGCAATCTGTTTGGATGCCAGTTAACTTTCTTGCTTTTATTTCTTTTTCTTTTAGACATTTTACAAATATTTTAAAACAAATCTACAGATCCAGTTTACATTCCCTTCGACTTCCCTCCCCTCCTTTCTGCAGCTATTTATTTTATATATTTTTATTACTGCATATCCAATTCAAATCTTTTTACCAATTTTCCCTAGTTTATCTCTTACTGCACATGTTTATATCAGTCCTGCTAATGTTTTGATTTGTTTACAATGCATCTTCAGATAATAAGTTTTCCCCACTCTATTTTTAAAAGTCTTTCTTCTTGGTTTCTTACTCTTCTGGTAAGTTTTGCCATTTTTGCATACTCCCATTAGTTTTAATTGCTAAACTTGCCAGAACTGTTTTGAACTTTCTTGCTTTTAAATGGGATGCGCCGCTGTGGAAAACAAGATGCTAGAATAGCATCTGGCTTTCACTCTGATTCAGTAGGGCTGCTCTTACAATATGGTATTTTTTATTCATTAATGAAGTCCACCTTTGTACTGCAAGGGATTCTCAAGAGAATATTGAGCAATCAAAGTATTGCAGTTAAATGCCGATAATGCAGTTGGACAAAAAAGGAGCTGAAGAAAATACTCTAATGGAATATAAAAATTGAACCCGAGCTTAGTCTCATGTTGCTTGGAAGGGACATTGTTGTAAAAGGGAATTCAGGAGGATTTGTCATGTTCTCGTCTTCCATCCCTCAAGGTCCAACATATAGCCATGAATACGTGATAGCTTCCTGAAAGTGACTACCAGGAACACCTTGTGTTTTCCTGCCATTCACATAAGGAGTTCCATGGAGTGGTCACACTAAGAGGACAGGGCTATAGATGACTCAGTGACTGTTTTTCCATTGGCGAAGGCAGTAGGCCTCTGAATTTGGGAACTTGCAGCTGGGGACAGCACATGCCCTGGTTGCAGGCTTTCCATAGGCATCTGGTTGACCACTGTAAGAACAGGACTAAATGGAACGTGGGCCTCATCCAGCTGCACTTTACTTGTGTTTCTAAGATCTAGTTCTCAGTGGGATCTAAACTTGTAGGTCTGCACAACTCTAGGCTGTAGTCTAGCTCTTAAATAACACAATGCCCTCACTTGTTTGTGGGGCATCCATTCATGTCAATCTACCTGCACTTTTTAACATGGTTGGATATTGCTGCAAGATGAATTAAGGAAGAATAAGGTATTTGGCGTAATACAGATACCATAGTACTTAGCATTTATTTGTTTATTAGAAGTGAAAACCAATGTGATAGATAGTAGGAAGCTGATAAGCATGCACATACATATACACACATAATGTGACTAGTGAATGTGTTGCAGGTTACATGGACTCTTTTAACTAATATAGAAACAAGAAGTTTTTAGGTGTGCACGTGCTGTACTCCATTGGAATTATTGGTGGTTCGGTGGCTTTTCTTCCACACCTGTGTTCTCTTCAGATCAGGGATAGCTGATGTGGTGCCCTCTCATCAACCTTATCCAGCATGGCCAGTGGTTTAAGATGATGGGAGTTGTATTCCAGCAACATCTGGAAAGCACTACGTTGGCTAAAATAGTGATAGGGAAATTTCCCATCAGGAAAAAAATAGTGGAATATTACATGCAGTTTTTGCAGTGTACACTGTAGTTTTCACTTTCCTTAGGGTTCCCCTCCGCCTTCTGCCACTCAGGTTTTTTTGTCTCCAAGCATCCATAGACTTCTCTTGATTTCTTCCAGTACATTCCAACTCTGTAATTCTAAGGTTCTCTGAATGGATTCACTGCATCTGTCCTTGGATAGGAATTTTCTGAGCAGAAGTGAAAGAGAGGAAGTTGTGCAGATGGTGTTTCATGCACGGAGTAGCTATTTTTTGTATTTCTCTTAAGCTGCATATGAAATTTGCATGTGAAAAAAGAATCTTCATCTAAAGATCTTAGATGTGCAAGTTATGTGCCCAGTTTTAGCCAGCTGTAAATATACCGTACTTTGTGCTGCATGACTGCTATTTTATAGAATCAGAGTTGCAAGGAATCTCAAAGTCCAACCCTCTGATGGTTCAGATGATCTGCTACTTGTCACATATTAGGGCTTTTTGCTCTTAGGTTTTCTTTGCTGGTTTCTGTTGAGAAATTTCAGCTTTGTTGGGACCATAATTGCCTTCATTATGGTGGAAATAATTTTTTCAGGGTCTTTGAGAACTTGTTTATAGTAAAAAAAAAAAGTGCTTTCAGAAGAGAACTCAACATGTTTGTATGTACATGGCAAATCTTATTGCAGAATTCTTCTGTGATGCCCTTTTATTTGTTTGAAACGTTTAGGTCCCTTCTTTCCCAGCTAAAAGTTTTTCACGTTTGTTTACAACAATAAAAAAACTATAAAACAATTTATGATGATTAAAACATCACAGCCAAAAGGCCACAGTAACAAATATTAAATAAAATAAATAAAAAGCCCTCCAGAATAATCACGTTTTCAGTGGAAGGTGGGCAGTGATGGAGCCATCTTCAGGAAGAACATTCTACAGCCTTGAGTTGAACTATTTGTGAATTATATTTGCAGTTTTGTTGCATGCTAGAGTAGGGGCAAAGTACCCTGTCCCTCCTTTCTGCAGTTTCTTGTGTTTCTGTGCTGGGCCTGGAGGGGTACACTTTGCCTCATCCATCCACAGCTTAGAATCCTGAATAAGCTAAAAAATACTGAATAGGTTTGCAGTGTAGACAAGGCGTAGCTATGTGACAATCTGCTGATTTCTTTCTTTTTTTGAATCACAGTATTTTGTGCTGATGAGCGCTCTTCCTGTTGTTTCTCGATCAGTCAAATGCTGATTTTTCTTGCTTGCTTAGAGTTAAAATAAGGAAGTGTAAGATGTATGCACGTCTCTTGAAGAGAAACTACAAAAGGTTTGTTCCATTCACCCCACTTCCAGTCTATGTGCCCAGACAAACTAAAGAGAAAATCCATAGTGGTCTTAGTAATACAAGACATGCTTCTGACTATGTTTAAATGAGGCATGCAAGAATAAATTGACTTTAAAACCAATTGATAATCCAGTGAAAGCTGCAATCCTAACCCCATTTACCAGAGTAAGATCCATTGAATCCCATAGGACAACTTTATAAGTAGATATGGTTAGGGTTGAGCTGTAAATTACTTTGAAGCAGATTTGGTCCCTTGAAGTCAAGGACAGCGCAATATTTGAGAGGCTTTGCTTCAGATATTTATAACAACATGTATCTTGGGCCATTTCCACTTTGCCATTAGAAAAGGGAGCGGGGATCAAACTGGTCATTGAACTTCAAGCAGAGAACTATGATGGAAACATGCGTACCAAGTTTAGTTGGTTATATCAGTCTTTAGTTGGTGATCTCAAACTATATTGATAACCCCAGTGTAGTTTCCTCACAACTTTCCTTAACCATCATTGAAAAATAATGGAGAGAGTTTGATCTGGAGTTTGAAAATGAAGCACAGAATGGAATGCTGAGTATGCACACATGTTTTCATTCTGATATCTCTCTCCCAAGCAGTTACTGGATTACAGTGTGTTTTGTTTTTTCATCCCCGTTTTAAAAATGGGGCCAGGGCGGTCACGGACAATTGTGCCCTAAAAATGCTTACAAGATTAAAATTTGAATTTCTCAGTATTTACCTGAAAGCAACACCCAAGCTTAGAAAAGTTGCTTGGTGAGTTAAAATTTTGCCTGTTGAATTAAAATTGAATTTGTTCTAATATAGGAAATAGCCAGGGTACTGGTTAGCCTCTTGCCAATGAAACAACAATAGTTCTTACTGGCTGAATTTGCACATATATTGAGAGTTTATGACGTTGATGATGAATAGGTGCTGTTTTTCTATGAGTGGGGTCGTCCTTTGTTTTTCTTCCAGTATGTAGGCACAAGTACAAGCAAACCATTTGAAAGTGAGTCACTATTTCTAAATTAGTGAGTTTATGCAGTTTGTAGGTTGGCAGTAACCAGGCTGACTAAATTTAGCCCTGCTTACTCAGTGACAGAGCTGAAGAGTCATGTCAAGGTATAATGTAGAGGCTATACAGTGGCACCTCAGGTTAAGAACTTAATTCATTCTGGAGGTCCATTCTTAACCTGAAACTGTTCTTAACCAGAGGTACCACTTTAGCTAATGGGGCCTCCCGCTGCCGCCGCACGATTTCTGTTCTCATCCTGAGGTAAAGTTCTTAACCTGAGGTACTATTTCCGGGTTAGCGGAGTCTGTAACCCGAAGTGTTTGTAACCTGAGGTGTTTGTAACCCGAGCTACCACTGTAGTAAAGTAGAAATCAAGTTGCTAGGTTTGTCATTGCAAGAGGCATAAGAAATCATTCACCAGGCACAGTTTGGCAACATAACAAGTAAGAAGCCATGATGTGGGAATTGTAGAAGGTTTTAAGTTGAGCCAAGACACTCTAGAACTTAACTTGAGAATCCCTTTGCAGTTCCAGGATTCAGCAGTGAGATAGGAATTATGTAGCAATGGGTCTCCTTGCATCAGAAGGGGATTGGATTAGATGACCTTTGAGGTCAGTACCAATTCTAAGAATAACAATAAATGAGGAACTGCAGCAGATCCCACTACATCTGCATTTCCAGGTCAAAGGAGGTGACTTGGAAGCAGACTTCTAGTCACCTGGAAATTAAATATTGGGTTCTTTTAGCTGGACCAGGGATGGGGAACATTTTTCGGCCCAGGGACCACATTCGCTCACAAATAATCTTCTGGGGGCCACATTTCAGTGGTGGGGCAGGGTCAGAGGGGCTACTGGGTTTTATCCACCTATAAAACCCTCTCCAACTTCCTTTCAATCAAGCAAGAGGCTGTGTAATGATATATTTATAGTGAGGAGCATCACTTCTAAGGGTGTGGCTTTCAGAAGAGTTTTCCCCTTCCCTGAGATAGACAGTGTGTGGTGTGCGAAGCAAGAACCTTTCAATTATTTTTGTTGTTGTGATAGCTACTAATGTTATGACTTTTGCCTGTCATCTTTGGTGAATGTTTCTTCCGAACGTTTCCTACATGTGGTAAACTTATGAGTGAAAGCTCCCCAGGATGTGGTACTCCTCACATCTCGGTCGTTCTTTACGAGTGTGATAGGCTGAAGTTATGTCACGTTGACTGTTCTCTGTGAAATACGAACGCAAGGGCAGCCTTGTAAATATGCCCACAGGAACCACTATACTGCATATTATTTATTTGGTTATTTGTTTTACAAGACTCCTGAAGGCTGGCAGAGGAAGGGAGGAGGCCTGTATTTCTGTGCTGGTTGTGGAAGATGGGGCTACATTCCTATAGCATCTCACATGGTTTTATGTTCAATACAGAGGAGAGATGGAGTTCTTCATCCTTCTCCACCAACCTACTCACTTGCGGGCAAAGAATTCCTCTTTGCCTGTGGCTTCCAGGCTAATGCTTAAACCCAAAAGGAATTGGATCCCATTATTTCCTTTTTTTGCACACACCAGACACCTTTATGTCCAGAATATTGGGGTGTGTGTGTGCCTATCCTGCAGGATCTGAACTCTCTGAGAGGGTTTTTCTGCCCCTGAACAGTGCAGCTGTTGTGATGCCAAAATGTTTTTTGTGCCCCTCCCCCATTTTTTCCATGTCTTAATTTAAAAAAACAAAATTCATTTCAATTTTCTTTTATTGACTACTCTGCTGTGATACTGTGATGGCAGAAACCATTTGTACCACCACAAAGATCCTCCTCAGATTTGTTGGGTTTAAAGGAAATGAAGTGGTTTCATCCATCTGGCCACAACTGCTTTTGCTGTGCCCTCTTTTACATGCTATACCTTGACGACTGGGCCCATGGGTCAAAATGGCCCTTAGCCTGAAAAAGATTAACCATTCCTGGTCTACAGCATGCTGCAGGTCATCTCTACCTGTTATGGATTTTGCCAGTTTAAAGTTGTGTTTTCTCTTTATAGAACCAAAATGACTGCCCAGGTTACCTTGGAGGACGCTTTGTCCAATGTCGATCTCTTGGAAGAATTGCCACTACCAGACCAACAACCATGTATTGAGCCCCCTCCATCATCCTTGCTTTATCAGGTATGGCATCTGCAAAATGAAATATTTGTTGACCAGTTTAAGACCACCACTTGAATAAACTTCTTCAAGACCTTTGATCATTTTGGTGTCTATTTCTTTTCATGCAGCCAAATTTCAACACCAATTTTGAAGACAGGAATGCATTTGTCACAGGCATTGCAAGATACATCGAACAGGCAACTGTTCATTCTAATATGGTAAATATTTTTATTGTGTTTTTCCTTCCTTCCTTTTTTACAGCAACAACATAAAAAATACGGGCAAGTGAGGGAAGGGTAGCATGGTAAAAACTGAACATTAGAAGGAAATGGGAAATTATGTTAGTATGTTTCTTTCAACCTGGAAAATTCATATGTGTTTTTTTTTAAATAGTGTTAAACTATATGTGTATATTCTGCATGTGTTCTGGATAATTTTTAGTACTTTCACCTGTTCTGTGGTAGAAACTTTGGCTTAATTTCATTCTTTTATTTTGTGTGTGTGTGTGTGTGTGTTTTCTCAGTTTGTAGCATTGTAATTATTTAGGTCCAACAAATTTTTAAAAAGTTCATTAGAAGTTCTGTAAATGTAAGTTATAGAAGGAGGCACCAGAATATAGAGGAAGCTTAAAGGGGATGGAGTTAACTCAAAAAAAATCTGAGAAATGCTGACGTAGACTGTCTCAAGTGATCCTTGATTCTACTAAAATAAGCCACCTGGTGTTACATTATTCCTTAGTTATATACTGGATTGGCAAGTTTTGCTGCTTAGCCTTCCTTTTTACAATTTAAAGGAGAAGGCTTTGATGGCTAGAGCGGATGGATGTTGTCGTCCAAAAACACATGGAAGACACCAGGCTAGGGAAGGTTGGCCGAGGATGCACGGTTCTCATTTAGGATGCTAGAGGTCCCAGGTTCTTTGTCTTTAAGGGAGGGGCCATGTTTTGTGACAGAGCAAATGATTTGCATGTGGAAGTTCTGAGGCTCAGTCCCTGGCATCTCCAGTTTTGAAAGGATTGGGTAGCAAGCAATGTGAAAGACCCTTTGTGTAGGACCCTAAAGAGCCACTGCGAGTCAGAGGAGGCAGTTGGCTCGATGGACTAACAGTCTGACCTAGTATAAATAACACAGCACCCTATGTTTCTGCAGTTAGACTGCTCTATGATTCTGCTCAAATGTGAGAGTTTAGTATTGGGCACATACCAATTAAGCATCCCAAGAACCTTTTTCTTCCACCGTTTGTTAGGGGATATGATTCATTCAGTGATTTGTTGAAGCCGTAACCGTTATTGTTGAAAGCGAAAGATTTGGCTATGTTCCTAAGCACAATTACTTGGAAAAACCAGGGCTTAGAATTCCCAGTTGGCGATGTTCAGAGCTGGAGAAATAGTCAAAGCAAAATTTTGGTCAGTGTTCTGATGAAAGCTTTTAGCTTATCACTTCTGAGATACCAGGCAGATGTTTTATTTCTTTCTTTACATCACTGCTAGCTCCAGTAAACTTCCCTTTGTGTTCACCTCTGCACCTTCTTCATCGAAATAACAGCTTTTATTTTTACGATAGAACGAAATGTTGGAAGAAGGGCAAGAATATGCTGTCATGCTGTATACATGGAGAAGCTGCTCAAGAGCCATTCCTCAGGTAATGGAGCAACATGGACTCTTTAGTTCTATCATTTTGGCTTATTACAAATGTGTTGTGTCTCCCATTCCATACAGCCGGTTCCTGGGACAGCTGCCTCCTCAGCACCTGTCTACCTGCCTGTAGGGTGTGTGCGCATGTCTCAGTGTACAGGAACCACTTCCCATCTTTATCTTGGACGCTTTCTCATTCTTGCAGCACACACATTTTTTACTGCAATAGAGGACAACGTTAGAAAATTAATGAGGAAGTGCTGTACAGTGGAAAGAGGGCAGGTGCTGACATTGGAGATGATCTTCCTCTATTTTAGTAGTACTAGAGGCAGAATCAATGTGAACCTCTACTCACCCCCTCTCGATCTTTGTAAGAGATACCACCAACCTGTTATTGAACTACTAGACAAGCCCTTTCCAGTGCTCGACTCAAGTGTGTTGCATTTGGTAGAATAGTTATTGAATCAAGTGCTCAATAAGAAGGTGTGTTATGTGACATAGTGTAGCTTGCATGTTTTGACATAGATATTTTTGTGTGCGGAAGTTTTCTTCTGTGAACTGCCCTGGGTCCTCTGGGTGTAGGGCGGTATATAAATTAAATAAATAATTTTTTTATAACTAGGTGAGAAAGATGTGTATGAAGAGTATATAATCTGACAAGTTCTGCCCTCCCCTTTTCAGGTGAAATGTAATGAGCAGCCAAACAGAGTGGAAATTTATGAAAAAACAGTGGAAGTGCTGGAACCAGAGGTCACAAAACTGATGAATTTTATGTACTTTCAGGTAAACGAATATCGGTTGCTAACTTGATGGTTGTTCTTCTTCCCCAGTGCTTTCCATGATTGCTGCTTTCCCCAGCATTCTTCCTTCCTTGCCTACCTTGTCTGTTCCATGGTAGTTATGTGTGGTATTTGTTACTTAATGAATGGTTCACGTGGAGAGTCATTTTGTGTACCGGCAGTGTATGGACAAATCTGATCACTACAACCTGTGGGTAGCACTCTTACTTTAAACAACAGCAACACAGAGATTTGTTTTTATCAACAGAGAAATGCAATCGAAAGATTCTGTGGAGAGGTGAAGCGCTTGTGTCATGCCGAGAGGAGGAAGGACTTTGTGTCTGAAGCATACCTGATCACTCTTGGAAAGTTTATCAACATGTTTGCTGTTTTGGATGAGCTGAAAAATATGAAGTGCAGTGTGAAGAATGACCATTCGGCCTACAAACGGTGAGATGCTCTGTGGGGATGTAGGGCGGGGGGGGGGCAGCGTTTTCTATATTTGGTTTATGTTGTTCCTGTGAATCATGCCAACTAGTACAGAGTTTTAGTATCGTGTTTTTTAGTATCGAGGGGGAAACCTCAGCGCCTAGGACTTGCCGACCGCATGGTCGGCGGTTCGAATCCCCGCGGCGGAGTGGCTCCCGTCGTTCGGTCCCAGCGCCTGCCAACCTAGCAGTTCGAACGCACCCCCGGGTGCAAGTAGATAAATAGGGACCGCTTACCAGCGGGAAGGTAAACGGCGTTGCGTGTGCTGCGCTGGCTCGCCAGATGCAGCTTGTCACGCTGGCCACATGACCCGGAAGTGTCTGCGGACAGCGCTGGCTCCCGGCCTATAGAGTGAGATGAGTGCACAACCCTAGAGTCTGTCAAGACTGGCCCGTACGGGCAGGGGTACCTTTACCTTTACCTTACCTTGCTGTTTTATCAGTGCAACGTCTCTTCTAATCTTCTGCGTCTGAGCTGCTTGGAACTAGTGGATCACTGTAACCCTATGCCAGGTGTGACAAGCCTTTGACTCTTCAGATGTTGCTGAAGTACAACTCCCATCATTCCTAGTTATTGGCTATGCTTCCTGGGGCTGATGTTGGAGTTCATCAACATCTGGAGGGCCAAAGGTTCTTCACACCTGCCCTGCGCAGTTGCTGAGTGTCATACCCAGGCATAGGCAAACTCGGCCCTCCAGATGTTTTGGGACTACAATTCCCATCATCCCTGACCACTGGTCCTGTCAGCTAGGGATGATGGGAGTTGTAGTCCCAAAACATCTGAAGGGCCGAGATTGCCTATGCCTTGTCATACCTGTTGAATTAAGGCTACTTCACCGATTGCATGGTGGCAAGCATGTTTTCATCTCCGAATACCTCTGTGGCAGGTTGCTGTGAGACATACTAGCTTCCTAGCATACATGCCTATAGGAATGTGTGTCTAGAAAAATGCAGTCCTTGTGTGCACATATTTTGTGTATCATCAAAGAAAGTATAATATGTTGGACAACCCTCAGGGTGTTTATATACTGGAAACAGTGTTTGATAGGGGCACATTCTCTGCAAGGAGTTTCAGATTAAGTCTTCTGTCAGCATTTACCCCTATGGAAAAGGAAACATTCTTTTTCTCTTGGCATATGAAGTTGCCTATAGCGCCACAAGACAATGTGGCCACAAGATGGCACTAGTTGTTTGCTATATGCTATATTCACATTTTGTGTATACTTGTAAAATATATATCTTCCCTCCACCCACCCCCAAAAAGGTATAAAATGTGCCCTGGAAAATATTCTCACAGTGAGTTGAAACAAGAAGAGGTGGACTCAGGTTAGAAATTGCACAGGATTGGGGACTGGTGTCAATGTGACATTCTTCTTACCTGTTTCTCCAGGAAATGTGCATGAGGCAGATAAGAGATGACTTTTGTGTGTGGATATCTTTTTCCTGGAGGGGTGGAATACAAATGGGCTGCCCGTTTTGAAATTGCGTTTCTGTTACAATATGCCTCCATGAGCATCTTTGCAAAAGCACTCTCAACGGTGATAACTGTTGAAGAAAGGTTGAAGAAAAATGTTGCACTGGAAAATGCATTAATTCTGGTGGAACTTATTTAGAGCTGGGGCTCAGCCTCGGAACAATTTCAGTGCCCATATCCGGTTCTGAACCACGTCAATAGAGAGCCTCTGAAGCATGCTTGTTGGGTACAGTCCTTCATTTCTGATGCACCACAGTTTGAAGCTTTGGGGCAGAACCCAGTATCTCATGGCCAGATCTTGAGAGTGTGCTGGGGGGGGGGGAGGGAGAGGGCATGGAATGCAGGAGACATTCCACTGCATGTAAGTGGCATTCTGCTCATGGTGGGACCTTGCAAGTCTTGCCAGGTCTGATTTTATTTATTTATCACAATTTTTTATAAAATGCTGAACATCACAATAATACTATAGCAGTATACAAAAAACCCCTCTGTAAATAAAATAGATGACTGCTCTTAACTGCTCTTGAGTAAACTTATAATTCTGCTGTAGCTTATAAAAAAAACCCGAGAAATTAAAGTTAGCAACCTGTTAAATCAGAGCCTTTCTAACTTCAGTGGGAAGTGTGTTCTGCCACTGCAATGAGGAACCTAGTCCGAGCTACAATGGGATGGATCTCTGGCACATTGCAGCATCACAAGGATGCAATCTTATTTGTAAGGAGGTCTAAGCACCAGCACAGCTTAAAAAATAAATAACAAAATCAAGCTCTGGGTTCATCTCATGCAATCACATGTTTGAACTGCTGTCTTCTAAGTGTGTTATCTCTATGTTCTGTGCCTTAATGCTGCAGTCACCTGCAGTTCATACCTTAAGACTTGCTTCTGTAAAAAAGTGCATAGGCTTGGGTTCCTAGAGAATCTTGTAGGCAACAAGCGGCTGTTCCTCTGAGATAACACCTGCAAAACAATGCCCCACGGAAATGTGCCGGGTGGTTGATTATGATGTTAATTATGATGAATAGCTTCATTAAGCCCACACTGCTCCTTTCAGAAAAATCCCATTCTGTGCAGCGGGGAAGACAACCACCTAGTGTCTGAGTGTAAAACCGCTTGCAATTCAGGCTGTGCTGTTGCTTTAGGACTTCTGAAGGGTAGTGTGTGAGTGAGAGGGGGTGGGGAAGCAAAGAGAGAAGGCAGTTTTCTAAGAGCTCTGTCTTCAGATGGCAGCTGAAAACAACACACCCAGCTAACTCCCACTTTAATGATTTGTTAAAAATCGGTAGTTTGGATCTGCACCCCTTATGGGTGTATACTAAGTTCTAGGAGGTTTCTTTATGCTCTTGCCTGCATGGTTTGACTTGTTGTCTAAAGTGAGGTGCCATTCAGTCATTGAGTGTTATTTCGCAACCTTTTCTCTTTGTTACCTGTATGACGTCAATCTAATAACTTCCAACCATAAACGAGGTCCTTGCCTCTCGGTGTATTTTTATATTGTTGCATGTCTTAAAATTTGTTGTCCACTCAAGAGGGGTAAATTAGAAATATAAAATAAGCAAAGATTTTTGCCTAAAAAGGAAGGTGGAAAAAAGGGAAAGGTTCAGGAAGGAAAAAATTAAGTTGATTTTGGGTGGTATTCTTGACATACACCTGTTTTGCATTCTGCATGGTTCCTCAAGAATGATTTAAAAATTACCGTATCTTTCGCCCTATAGGACGCACTTTTTCCCCTCCAAAAATGAAGGGGAAATGTGTGTGCGTCCTATGGGGCGAATGCAGGCTTTCGCTGAAGCCTGGAGAGCGAGAGGGGTCGGTGCGCACCGACCCCTCTCGCGCTCCAGGCTTCAGGAGAGCCGCAGCGCCAGCCCCACAAGGTCGGGGGACAGCGGGGAGGCGGAACGCCGCCATCCCGCTGTCTCCCAATGTGGTTTGGAGGCTGACGGCGGGGAGACGCATGCTTCTCCCCACCGCCAGCCCCGCAAGCTCCGGGGACAGCTGGGAGGCGCAGCGCGTCTTCCCGCTGTCCCCGGACCTGGTCTGCAGGCGGGCAGCGGGGAGAAGAGCGCTTCTCCCCGCTGCCGGCCCCACAAGCACCTGGGGGGGAAATACATTTTTTTTCCTTTATTTCCCCCCAAAAAACCTTGGTGCGTCCTATGGGCCGAAAAATACGGTAGGTAGTTACTGCTGAAAGTTGATTCCAAAGTAGAAGTGGCTCCGCCTAATTACCCTGTCAGAACTGATCCTTATGGAAAGCCACTGTTGCAGGCTCAGTCTCCATGAATGCGCCAGTTGCCCTTATGCCGGCAACCGTGAGTCAGTTGCATCACAAATTATTGCTGCTGGAAAATAATGACAGAACAGTGTGTGTCGGGACAACAACCTGAGTCTCCTGCCCACTGCACTCACATTTATTGGTTTCTACATTGCTCATCAAGGTGTGACATTGGATGCCACACCATAGTGTGCATGCATGTGCACACGTGTGTGCTGGCTTCTTCTCTAGCAGCAGAAAAGCTAGTGGAGGCCAGCAGAGCTGTCTTTATCCAGTGACAATGAATCATTAAGATACAGCAATTGTCCTTCATTCATACACTTGGCTTTGCAGTAATGTGTTTTCTTGCAGGGGCCAGTGACATAGCTATAGGGGCTCTCTGTCTATCGTTCTTGCGAGATTTAACTTCTTTTTCTCCTGTTTCCTTTGAAGGGCTGCCCAATTTTTGCGTAAAATGGCCGACCCTCAGTCTATCCAAGAATCCCAGAACCTCTCCATGTTTCTTGCTAATCACAATAAGATCACGCAGGTATGTTTTTAAGTAAACAAAACTATGATGTCATTGTTCCCTTCTTATTTTTGTACAGAGCACGGTATCTTACATGCTGAATAATATAATAAAATCCAGCTATTTCCATACATATGATTTCCACAAATATTCTCTCTTGATTCCCCACCCCCTGTTGCCATATACAACGTTTAACTGGTTTCTGTTCTAGTCTTTACAGCAGCAACTTGAGGTGATTCCTGGCTATGAAGAGCTGCTTGCTGATATTGTGAATTTATGCGTGGATTACTATGAAAACAAAATGTATCTAACGCCCAGTGAGAAGCACATGCTCCTAAAAGTAAGATATGCTGCGTGAAGCATTTCAGCATTGGGGGGGGGGTGGTTGGAGGGGAGGAATGCTGGGTGAGCATTGAAAATACTCTTGAAATGTTAGAGGTTCGTTGTCAAGTAACTTGGAATAATTGGTATGCTCTTTGAACTATTTTCAGCCTCTCTTTTATGTATGTGAATTCCCTCCCTCCACACTTCTATATGCACAGGGACTAAATGATGATTTTAATGAAGGGGGTAGAGAAAAGGCAAAAATGGAATTAGAACGTTTATGTGTCATTTTGTCATATTGGGTAAAAGATATGCAGAGGCAAATCTACCATTTGAAATGCTTAGAGGAACTAAATTGCTCGGCATTCATTATATTGGCTTTTAGCTAAAGGAATATAGTAATGTTGAAAAAAAGCAATGTATTTGTGCCCAGGAATTTTTCGGCACTGTGCCTCCAAATGGCTCCGTATGCATTCATTCCATTGGTTTTTAGCCAAATGAATATAGTAATTTTAAAAATGTTGAAAAGGGTAGTTTATTTGTGCCTATGAATCTTTTTGCAGCATATCTAGGACTGCACAGGAAAGCTAGTTTAACAGCTTTCAAATCTGATTACCATACTTGAATAATTAGAAGCATTTATCCTTCAGAAGCTTATAGCTCTGAAATGTAGCAGGTAAATTTGGCTGGGATATTCTAAGGGTTCCAGAGCTTATTGTGCTTATTCTTAACATATTTGACTGTGTTTTATTTAAAAAATCCAGGTGCCTGCTTCTGTGGCCTCTGGTGAAGCACCGTCTTACTCTGTGTTTAGAGTTAATGATTGATTTTAATATTTTAGGAAGGATAGTTTTGTAATTCACTTGCTTCTGATATCTCCCAAATATATTACAATTATGAAAACTTTAAATTAGAAACTGGCCTCTTTTCATAAGAGAAGCTTCAAGATTTATACATGAACAACTTCAAGATGACTAGGTATGAGAAAAATGTATATGTACAGAGCATCATGCATATATACTCATCTGAATTTTCATGGTTGTAAAAATGATCAACATTTTATCTTGGGAAGATTTGGTGATCTCAGTGTTTTGTTCTGGACATCAATGGTTGCTATATTTGAGACTTGGATGAAATCTCCCCCAAGTCTGAATGGTGAGTCACCTGGGATATATTTTGGTCCTCCAGCACCGAGAAGCAATTTATGTCAGCACTGGCTGATTCTTGGGGGAAGAAAATATCCCCATTGAGTTGCCATCATGAAGAAGGCTGTGTCATATCTCCATGGGCTTCTGCTGATGGTGGGACCACAAGAAAGCCCTATTACAGATCTTAACACACAGCCAGGCTGATGATGGAAAGAGGTGCTCCTTCAGATTCCAAGCCGATTAGGGCTTTTATATGTTAATGCTAACTGATTAAATTGAGTTTGGTAGCCTATATGCCACTGATGCAAAGTCTTCAAAATAGATGTGCTATGGTCTCATCTCAATGAGCCATCACATTTTGCACTAGCTGCAGCTTCTAAACCATCATCAAATAAAGCCCTGTATAAAATACATTTTGGTAACCTGATTTGGGAGGCTTCCAGATTATAGATAGCTTTGGACAGGTTATATTGGACCAGGAACAGGCATAGCTGGTACCCTAACTCTAGCTGCAATTAGCCACTCTGAGTCACAGAAAGTGGGCTTTTGGTGTCCATGTTTTATCAAGGAGCATCCCTGAGGCACAACACCTCTGTCTTGTCGGGATACATCCTTGGTTTATCAGCCATCATGTCAGCTCATCATGGCCTCAAGGCAAAGATCCAGCATGACTTTGGGGGTACTTAAATAATAGAAATTTACGTGCATATGCATGATTAGAAAAGAGAGTTTGGTCAGTGGTAGAAAAATAAAATGGTGAATCATATTTATGATGCTTGTGCCATTATGCTCTAATAAACTTTATTTTGAGGAAGGTTTACAAGGTTTTGTTGCTTTCAGCATTGATCAAGTTAAGAATCAGGCGACAGGTCTTAATGTTATTTTATTCTCTTTTCAGGTAATGGGTTTTGGTTTGTATCTGATGGATGGCAGCGTCAGTAACATCTATAAGCTGGATGCCAAGAAAAGGATAAATCTGAACAAGATTGACAAGTTTTTTAAGGTTGGTTAAGAAGGTTGTCTGTCTTTTGAAAAGGGAGTGGTTATATATTACTTAGGTATGTGGGTGGTTGGTCACCTTTCCTGGCTCTGATTACATCATGAAGGTGGCTTCCTACCTATGATTCTTAAAATACATAGGTTTGTATCCATTGAAGTAATCCTTTTTGCACAATGATTTCTGCTTGTGCAGTGCAACTTCCCCTCCCTTTTCTTACCTTCTGCCCCTCCAAATCTGTTCTCAAGTGTTTGGGGGACCTCCAGAACCAGATGTGGGGGTTTAAGGGGAGAGGATGTTTTATTGTGTAAGTATATGTTGTTGGATGCAACCCACTATATTTCAAGTCGACAGCATGTCCAGATGACAAATTCCCCGATGCTTAGTATTGTCCTGATGTTTCAAGCCAGATGTGTGTGTGTGTGTGTGTGTGTTGAAGGCCCTATTGCCAGCAGAAGGTGTTGGTTCTGTTCTGGGAATGTTGTAATTTGCCAGCACAAACCACAGGGGGTTTCTTTTTTGGTACCTTTACAAAATAATATTCTTTCCACGGAGAGTCATGACTGCATATCATAGAATTGTAGAGTTCGCTTATGTATTTGCTGATTGTGTGGCTAAGTCCTGAATGAAACCATAAGGTGCACATAATTAATTTTGTTTAATTTGTTTTCTCTTGAGTCCAGCAGCTGCAAGTAGTTCCACTGTTTGGCGACATGCAGATTGAACTGGCGAGATACATTAAGACTAGTGCTCACTATGAAGAAAATAAATCTCGGTAAGAACTGAAAAGACATGCTGGCTTGCTTTTTCCAAGAACTACGAAATTGCTCTAAGTCATTCTTGCAGTTCACTTAAAGAAAATTCATCTGTGGGGCGTGGATCTTTTTGCCATGGGACTGTATAAATTTTATTTTCATGCTTTCTTTTCTCTTTTTCCCCTACCCTAGGTGGACATGCACTTCTTCCAGCAGCAGTCCCCAGTACAATATCTGTGAGCAAATGATCCAGATAAGAGATGACCACATGCGTTTTATTTCGGAACTGGCTCGTTACAGCAATAGTGAGGTGTGTAGATTAATGCAGGACATGAGTCTTCGGATGGAATCAGTTTTTATATGCACCCAACCTGTTACATTAGCAGTTCTAAACATAAAAATGTGCCCCTGTTTCTCGTACAGACTAAGTAGTGTTAGTCTTACACTTGTGTGGTGTCAGTAAAACATTTGCACCCTTTTGAGTGCCAAAGTGCTATTAGTGAATTCCACATTTGTGTGTGTCAGTTTTCTAACGAGTTCCATACCAGGTTATTTTTATACTTATTTAAAAACAACAACTAGGCACAAGTTTATTTATGAAAATATGTAGCCTGAAAAGGCCACAAGGCATATGATGTGCATTACCCAGGACTTAATTTGATCACAGGGTTCGTTTCTTAACTACCGTATTTTTCGCTCTATAGGACGCACCAGATGATAGGACGCACCTAGTTTGCGGGGGAGGAAAACAAGAAAAAAAAATATTTTGAATCCCAGAAGCCAGAACAGCAAGAGGGATCTGGCTTCTGGGATACCGTGTGGCTGTTCTGGCTTCTGCGATAACTGCGCCAAAAAACCTCTTCAGGGCAGCGGGATGAAGGCTCCCCCTGCCCGAAGAGGCTGTGCGCGGCTAAGGCAGAAGCCAGGGCAGAAGCGTCGCTGAAGGGGCGCTGCTCAGTTCTCCCTCTCTGCACAGCGCCTCTCCTGCGAAGGAGAGGCACTGCGCAGAGAGGGAGAACTGTGCAGCGCCCCTTCAAGCGAAGCTGGAGAAAGAACAGAAGGAGACCTTCTGTTCCTCCTCAGGCTTCGCAGGACAGCCGCCTCGCTGCGAAGGTGGAGGAGGAACAGAAGGAGTCCCTTCTGTTCCTCCTCCGGCTTCCAGGCAGGCGCATGGCTGAAGGGGTGCGGCGCAGTTCTCCCTCTCTGCGCAGCGCCTCTCCTGCCTCTTACAGGCAGGCGCGTGGCTGAAGCCTTTGGAGTGCAGCGGGACCTCGCCCTGCACTCCAAAGGTTTCGGGTTCCTTTGGCTGAAGCCAGGAGAGTCTTGCTCTCCCGGCTTCAGCAAAAGGAACCCGAAGCCTTTGGAGTGCAGCGCGAGTTCCCACTGCACTCCAAAGGCTTCAGGCAGCTATCCCTGAAGCCTGGAGAGTGAGAGAGGTCAGTGTGCACCTCTCCAGGCTTCAGCGAAAGCAATCCGAAGCCTCCGGAGCATGGAGGGAGCACTCCCTCTGCACTTCGGAGGCTTCATGTTGCTATCACTGAAGCCAAGGAGCCTGCATTCACTCCATAGGACGCACACACATTTCCCCTTAATTTTGAAGGGGAAAAAGTGCGTCCTATAGAGCGAAAAATACGGTATATTTCAGCCTCAGTTCTAAATTATGTGAAGTAAGATGGAGAAAGAGCACATTAGTATATTTAACTATGGGTCTTTCTGTTCCCTACCCTCTTATTATGGGGAAAGAGTTCCAGACCAGAGTCAGCTTGACCAGTGGGGAAAATAGTGGTGTAAATGCTTTTTCATCATAAATTAAAACACTACTCATTTAAAGCTGATGTCTCCCCCACAAAGAATCCTGCGAATTGTAGCTTGTTATGGGTGCTGAGTAAAAAGTAAAGGACCCCAGACGGTTAAGTCCAGTCAAAGGTGACTATGGGGTTGCGGCGCTCATCTCACTTTCAGGCCGAGGGAGCCAGCATTTGTCCACCGACAGCTTTCTGGGTCATGTGGCCAGCATAACTAAACCACTTCTAGCGCAACGGGACACCGTGGGTGCTGGGTGGACCAGCATGGGGCTACACTATGGGGAAGTGGCTCCAATATTGTAATATGGAAAATGAGCCTCAGCATGTTTTTTATGAAACCTGAAAAGCACACACAGATGGTTATGTTCCGCACTCTAAAACAATTCATGTTTAGTCATATATGCACTGCATGTTTTAACAAGCATGCTTTTCATTACAGGTAGTGACTGGATCAGGCCGCCAAGAAGCTCAGAAGACTGATGCTGAGTATCGGAAGCTCTTTGACCTTTCTCTCCAAGGTCTTCAACTTCTGTCTCAGTGGAGTGCACATGTTATGGAAGTGGTATGTGCAGGGCAGGCTGTGGAAAGTTCTAAAGAGAAGCAACCATGAGGGGGAGTGGAAATGTTTTGTTTTCACTGTAATCTTTAGATGGCATATTATAGAGCAGCATGTGATACTCTGTTTGCACCCTTACTTGGATGAGTTAAAGATCTCAAATAGACTCAAAACTATTATGTGGAGCATGTATCTGAATGTCACATTTGTAGGCTGTAAAGGAATTTTTCCGCTAGTTGAGTTGGCATGAGATCTTTGTGGGGTTTTTGTCCACCTTCCTCTTAGTAATAATCATATTAGAATATAAGATTAAAAACCACTGTTTTACTGTTATGGCCATTTTGCAGAAGCCACTGGAAACACTTCCTTGTGGAAGAGTTCCCCATAATGCAAGGTTCAGTGCCAAAGCTACATGTGGCGAACTTGGTAAAAATATCAATACATTACCTGCACACTCAGAAGCTTGCTTCTGTATTCACATCACCACTTTATTTGTTATCTTGGGGTGTTGATCTTCCTATTTTAGGGCTTAGCAACTATTGATCTAATGAAATGTAGTTGCCTGTTCAAAAGCACAATAGTATATAAGCTTTCATTCAGCCTTAGTGGTGTATTGCAGTTGTTACTGTGGTTTCTCAGTTCAATTTTTGTCGGTTCTGGCCATTCTTAACCCCCTTCATCAATTGCAGTATTCTTGGAAGCTGGTGCACCCAACAGACAAATATTCCAACAAAGATTGTCCAGACAATGCAGAAGAGTACGAAAGAGCAACACGATACAATTATACCAGTGAAGAGAAGTTTGCTCTTGTTGAGGTAAGAAAGAGAAAATGCCTTCTGACCACGATCACCCACCTCTTTTCTCTTCATGACTTGTGCTTTGTCTAATTATGTGAAAACCAATTTTCCCCCCCATGCAGGTTATAGCGATGATTAAAGGGCTGCAGGTTTTAATGGGGAGGATGGAAAGCGTCTTCAATCATGCCATTCGCCATACCATCTATGCTGCGCTCCAGGATTTCGCCCAGATTACACTTAGAGAACCGTTGAGACAGGCCATCAAGAAGAAGAAGAACGTCATCCAAAGGTGGTGGCTAATGCCCTCTCGTGCCATTTAGCTTTTCATTCAGATGTGCAGTATTTGTTAAAGGAAAACATAGCACCTGAGAGCATCTGTTATAATGCAGTGGGACTGTCTTGAATTCTCCCAGTGGAAACTTGAGAATGTTTTTTTGGATGGGATCCACAAAACTTGCTGTGTGCAATGGCTCTCCATCTCCTGGCCACCTGTATTACCCAGTGTCCTACAGACCTCATGGCCCAGCAGCTGTGCAGTATTGCCAGAGCTTCTGCAACTGGTCCAAGCAGTTGTGACAGCTCCATGGCGGCCGTTGCAAGCTCTCTCATGCCATACTTCCCACAGTTGCTGATGAGCTACTCTGCAACTGTTCTGGCCATTGATCAGATATTGGGTGGCAATGTACTGGCATTATATGCCTGGCATTAGTTAGGAAAGTAGGAAGAGGATGTTGTATTCATATCTCTTTGGCAGGGCATCCTTAGTGAGGCTATTGGGAATTTGTTTCCTCCCAGAACTGCAGTTCCCTTGAGAGAAAGTAATGACAAAGTCACTTTGCATGATGCCTGTTAAACAAAGCTAAACCATACATATCCAGTAACATTTTCCTTCACAAGGGTCCACATCACAGTTGCAATTTTAATAAAAACAACAATCATAACTTTATTATTTATATGTCACCCATCTGGCTGGGTTGCTCCAGCCACTCTGGGCAGCTCCCAACAAAATATTTAAAACACAATAAAACATCAAACATTTAGAACTTCCCTATACAGGGCTGCTTTCAGATGTCTTCTAAAAGTTGTGTAGTTATTTATCATCTTGACATCTGCTGGGAGGGCATTCCACAGGGCAGGCCCCACTACCCAGAAGCCCCTCTGCCTGGTTCCCTGTAACTTCACTTCTCACAGTGAGAGAACTGCCGGAAGGCCCCTGGAGCTATAACAGCACTTCATATGTGTGAAGGGGCCTCTACACATTGAAGAAACAGCAGGCCTGTGCAACTTGTCCAAGCACTGGCATTATACAGTTACCCTCCTCACTACAACAGCCATGTGTTGAGTGCGGGCATCTTAAGGGGTGAGCACAAGGTTCCACCTTCCATAAAAGTTTATGCACATGGATGTCTGTGTGTTGGAGTAAGGGCTACAGATATTCATGCTCAGTGTGTGGATGTTGGAAGCAGGTCTGGGAAGTCACTTGACCCTTTGACACAGGAAGGAAGGAAGGCGTTACTTGCACTTGAATGGTAAATCTGAAAGAAACCTGCTGTGTTCTCAATTATTTAAAAGCAGAGGTTTCCAGGCTTAAGAATTCACAAGGATATGGAATGTTTGCTTTAGCCAGTCCGTTGGTGGAAAATGAGGCGTGTTCTCGATATGACAGTTTTAGCCGTCTGTGGAATGTGTGGTGACTTTAGAATGCATGTGTCAGGATGCTTGTGGTTGTTATGGAAGAGTTCACACTTTTATCAGGAACTCACATGCCCTCTTGGATTGTGACTAGCGTTCTCCAGGCGATCAGAAAGACTGTGTGCGACTGGGAAGGTGGCCGTGAGCCGTTTAATGACCCTGCGCTGAGGGGAGAGAAGGATCCCAAAAGTGGCTTTGATGTCAAAGTCCCGAGACGAGCAGTGGGCCCCTCCAGTACCCAGGTAATTTCTCTCTCTCTCTCTCTCTTAATTCTGGTATGTGTGTCACTGACTTGATACAGGAATTACTGTGGAATGAACCCATTTAAAAAGATTAGTTATATAAATCCTGTGTAAATCTGGATTAGTAAAAAAAATAAATAAATCTCATGCAGGGGTACTGTCATTTTAATTTTCTACGCTGATTATTCCCTTTCCATGCCCCTCCCACAAGCCTTTCATTTACAGCATGTACCTCCTGTGGGATTAATGCTTCTATATTTAAATTCTGTTTTTACAAAGTTTTAGTTGTTTGTATGTCTGATGCCCTCGTGTTTATCTTCCTGCACTTAAATGGTATATACCTGTTTTCAGTATAGTGTGTGTGCACACATATACACATGTAATGACTTTTCTCTGCCTATGCCTACTGTGGTTTATTGCTGGGGTATTCTCTTCTGATAAAATCTTTTCTTGGCTGTTTCTACTTGTGTGTAGAGATGGGAGAGGCATTTGCTCTGCTTGCATTTTAAAATGTGAACCTCCCTCATTGGCATTTCCCAAACCAGTATGTGAGCTGAAATGCAGCTACCTGTCGAACTCCACACTCTTGCAGTGCTGTTCTAAAATCTAAAACATATGCATACACCTGTACAGATATACCTTGGAAGTTGAATGGAATCCGTTCCAGAAGTCGGTTGGACTTCCAAAACGTTCGACTTCCAAAAATAATTCGAAAACCGGAACAATCACTTCCAAAACGTTTTAGTTCACTGGCATTTGGCTTCCGATGTTCCACTATATTAGGGAAGACGGCACAAAAATGTGTGTATTAGTAGAAACAACATACAAATAATGTGCAAAACTGCATCAGGGAAAATTGCTTGCAGAATGTGTGTATTAGGACAAATGCACAATAAAACGCATTAGGATTTTAATGCTGTGTTTAAAACAAAAATCACAAAATGACATAGCAGTTAGGAGTGTACTGAAGATTGAAAAGATGAGAATCAGAATCCAAAATTGGCAGATCGGGCCATCAGTACTTGTGAGTACAATTAAGCTGTTTGTTTTTATTTTTTTTTTGTGATTATAAAATACATTTTAGTCATTTAATTTTATTTAACAGGACTTACATATTGCTTAATCATCAAAACTTCTTAATGTGGTTTATATAAAATATAGCACACACGTCAAAATTACCAATAAAACCAGAAGTTAAAAACAAATGAATCTAATAAAAATAAAAATAAAATCAGTTTTTAAAACTAACATAAAATCACACATCTACCAGGTTTTCCTGTCTGGGTAGGGTTGGTAGTTTTTAGCAGACGCTGGAAACATTGCAGAATTCCAAAATGTAAACGTTGCCACTAAGAAGGATTGATTGCTTCCAAGTGTGGAATGAACATTATTTGTCATATCCCAGTTCCGCAGATTGAAGTGGTTGAGTGGCACATATGGGACAAACCTGTCCCAACTTGTTCAGGGCTTTATTTTGCCAATAGTAACACCTACTAACTGATCAGCCTGCCAGTGCAGATCTTTGAGCAGAGTTGCAATGTACCGACAAGGTCTCACTCCTGCCACCAATGGTGCTGCAGCATTCTGCATTAACTGCTGTTTCTGGACCCAAGTGCAAAGGAAGCCCCACTCAGGATTCATTGCAGTAATCCCAGTTTTGAAGTCACTGGTGCCTGGACTACTGTGGCAAATCTCTTCCATTCCAGAAATGGCCACGCCTGTCACATCAGCCTCAGCTGGTAAAAGGTGTTCCTAGCTATCAAGGCTACTTGGGCCTCGGGGGGGCGGGGGGGGGCTAGATACAGTAGCATATCTGCACCTTTAAGGATAGTGCAACTGGCGATTGGCCAATTTCTTAGATGCAGGAACCATTCATTCACAGTGCCTCTTGTCTTCCCAGGATTCAGGCTCACCTTATTTTCCACCCTCCATCCCTTTGTTAGGGCACCATAGCCTTTCCTTGATTCAGATGTTGTGCAGAATTAAGACCCAAATCTCTTAATAACTGCTCCAAATAAATATTAAATATTATTTGGGATGAAATAGTGAACTGTGGCACCCCATTGCATAACTGCCAGGGAGCTGAAAAACACTCCTAATGCTCCTCTCTGGACTCGGTCCCAGACATAGGACAGGATCCACTGCAACACAGGGTTCCCAATCCCCATCCCATGAAGGGGATCCAGGAGAATTCCATGGACAATCTGTAAGGTGTCTGAAATTTTTCCTGCACCATCTCCCCACCTTTTGCATTAAGCACCCCAAATTTGGTAGCCATATTGCTCTCCCTACTATTTTGAAGGGAGATCTCAAACATCTGACTTTATTGAGCTACCCTTAATGTGAGGAGGAATGTAACATCATCATCATCATTATTATTATTATTATTATTATTATTATTATTATGCCACTTTTCATCAAATGATCTTAGGGCAGTTCACAGAATAAAATACAAGATAAACACAAGTAAATAACTAAACCAAGACAACAAAGCAATACCACCTCCAACTGTCTTGAATGGTTAGCTGAACAGGATGAGTTTATTGATACACACACACACACACACTTCCCCAAAAATCTAATATTAGGAAAACTCTGTAATAATTGTAATATGCAATATAGTAGCTTCTTCAATATTTTAAAACTCAGTGTAAAGTTTGAACACATAACATGGTAAACATGTGACTTAGCCACAATGCAGAGGTGGTGACCAGTCCCACAATAAGCAATAGCCTTTTGGATTTGTTCATCATGAACCCATGCTGTGCTTTGAAAGAGTTTTGAAACCTTAAAACTTTTCAAAATCAGATTGTGATAGGGAATGGAGACAGGTGGACAGGGAAACTCTGAAGTTCAGTGGTGGTGGTGGTGAACTATTTCTTGTTGGTGCAATACTTTGGGTGCAGCTGTAGTAGCTTTATAGATTGTAGTATAAACTTGTCATCACTGTACCCCCCCCCACCTCCCTGTGATTCTCCTTTTTACAGTCTGTTCCACCCTTATCTTTTCCTTCCTTCAGCTCTTCTTTCTCATAGTACAACAGCCTGTTCATTTTTGAGAGATAAGAACATTCCAAACACAGCAGCCTTGGAGCCATCTTGCTGTGTAGTTTTGTGCATTGCTGCTATTTATTTAATTTATGAATCGCTTTCCCATAATACATTCCAAAGAGATTTTAGTGCTACAGCAGGTAGCATCTTGCTGTATTGCAACTAGAAATCTTTGTAATTGGGGAAACAAATTCCCAGTGAATTTTGCCCAAGGCATTGTGTATCTTTTATGACTTGTAGGGATACAAGAGTCCAAATGGCATCGTCTTATGGGCAGCATTCTCAGCCTTTACAAAATGAACAGGCAAAACAACAAACCTTTCCACCTTTGATGTAGACCAGGGTGGCTTCCGCATACTTCACTGTCTTGCTATTCCTGTCTTAACAAACTAATATACCGTACATTTCTTCTGGTTTTGTATTTTCTCCTTTTCTTATTTACCCATGTGGTTTGTTTTTTTAATTAACGGACTCTCTCTTCTTCCCTCTTTTTTGCCTCTTCCTTTTCTGTTGGTTTTTAGCTCTACATGGTCCGCACTATGGCAGAGTCCTTGAACTCTGCTGAGCTGTTGAAGCAGCTCAGATCTCTGGGAATGGAAAAGTTATTGCATGTGATAAACAAGTTTCTGAGGCAGTCCTACATCTATCCCACTCTTTTAAACTATGGTGGTAAGGCATTACTTATTATTTTTTAATAGTGTGGTGACACAAACTGTTCCATTGCAAATTGTGGGGCTTTTTTCTTCTTTCTCTTTCTCCCCTCACTGCCTTAGGTTTAATGACTTTTGAACTTCCTTATCAGGTTTCAGTTTGAAGTGGAGCAGTCTTTGCATTGGGCAGTGTGCATCCGTAATGCTGAACTAATGTTCCATATTGTGTTTTTCCCCCCTGTCACGAATGTTCTGTTCAATAACACAGCTTTACATGGTGAGAACCATGTTAGAGTCCCTCATTGCTGACAAAAGTGGCTCCAAGAAAACTTTGAGAAGTAGCCTTGAGGGGCCCACCATATTGGACATAGAAAAATTCCACCGAGAGTCTTTCTTCTACACTCACTTGATAAATTTCAGTGGTAAGATACACAGATGATCAGTGTCCAGCTTTAGCATGTCCTAATACCTCTAACATAACCTGGGAATATGTTTCCGATTTTGTGTGGCTTACTTTTGTTTTAAAACGATCGCCTGGCTGCTCTTAGAAGCCGGGATTCTGGGCGACATGGACCCCTTGTCTAATCCAGCAAGGCACTTCCTATGTTCTTAATGTGTTGGAACATTGCAAATAACACTGGAATTAAGAGGTTAGATGCTTCATATGCTTTTCCAGTTGGCACCACTTTCCTTTCTTTCTTCGCAAAAATTTCAGCGTAATAAGAGGTCCCAGTATTGAAATCTGCTTAAAATGGCAAAAATGTGTCTGCTAAGTCCTTTCTCTTCTTCTTCTAAAGAGAGAAACCTAATGCCATGCCTTGGGTAAAACAATTTTCTTTGTTTTGGCTGCCATTCTCTCTACTGTTGGCTGTAATCGGAAGCATGTTGTTTTAGTGGATTCACCTACTGACATGTCTCTAGTCTAGTCGTACCACATTGTGTTGTCTTTCCAACTCATGCTGTTATTGGAACTCTGCTTTGGATGGGAGGAAGACTTTATTCATGTTTATAGTGTTGCCGAAGCGTAATGCTCTTCTCTTTCATTAGCCCTAGTGCCCTTGTTGTGCTTCCCGAGTTCAGTGATTCCCAAACAGTGAATTCGGGACCCTCTAGTACCTTTTGAAATAGGTCCACCACCAGCAATATTGGGCTAGCACAAATCAGAATGACAACAGAGCAGACAATCTTTGCTCATTTCTGCCAGCTGCAATAAATGTCCATAAAAGCAAGGCTTCCTATATGCGCACATCAGAGAGGTTGCTGGAAATTTCTCTGTACCCAGCCCTAGTAAATGAATTGCCAAGGCTGAAAAGGAGACTCCCTAGAGGTCTGAGGTATGCACTTTTGAAGTTTGGGAATCACTGCTCTAGTCGACTGAAAACACTGCTGCTATGACGAGCTGGAAGGAACCTTTGACATATCTGATAGTGTCTTACGAGCAATTCCACTTGCTGTAATTACTTTCTGCCCCTCCATATAAAAAAAAAAATTGTACTAATTTTGATCAGCACATACCATACGGAGTGAGAGAATTCCACCATTTAATTGAGTGAATAGAAGGATGACAGATGTTGCAAGACAGTCCCCTCTCTTCTGCACTTCCTTATTAACCAAGGCCAGGAAACGTGGCATTCATGGCACTAGCACAAGCTGGGAGACCAGTTTAGAATGTGTGGGCATGCATGTGTGTGCCCCTAAATTGTCTAGTTGGCCATTCTTCCAGTAGTGTTTTCAGTGATGAAACCATTTATGCTTCTGCTGGGTGGTTGTTGATAGCAGCTGTATTTAACTTCATAGGTTCTCCATTTGAAAACCGGTTTTGGTATCCTTTCCATGCATAACTCTAGTCACCATCTTTCACTTTTGTTTGTTCATTCATACAACACCCGCACCGCTAGAATAGTGCTGTTTCTGTGTGTACGTGTGCTTATTTTCTCCCTCACAAGAGTATTGATTCGATATCATTTCTTCTTTCATAAGAAACCCTGCAGCAGTGCTGTGACTTATCCCAGCTGTGGTTCAGGGAGTTCTTTTTGGAGTTGACAATGGGCAGAAGGATCCAGTTTCCCATCGAGATGTCTATGCCTTGGATTCTGACCGACCACATTTTGGAGACCAAGGAAGCATCGATGATGGAGTAAGCCTGATCTGATTCTATCACTTCTTGTTGAGTAGTAGATGCAGAAAATTCTGATGACGATGAGATTAGAGGCTTAGTGGGGTAGTCTAGGTAAGCAGAATAGGAACCTCCTTTTCAAGTAAGAAGTTGAAGGAGGACAGGTGGCTCCCAGAATTACCTCCTCTCTACTCACCCAACTTCAGATTGTCGGAGCAGACAAACATCCCCCCACCTCCTGGATGCTGGGCTCTGTTGCCTTCTCAGGTCATCTTCAGTACTTTGCCCTAAGATTTTTCAAGAACTCCATTGCCCACTTTACTCATGGGCTAAGGATGGGTTCAGTTTTACCAGTCATTTCCCTCTTTTTCTGCTTGTAGCATTCTTCCTCCGCTTCTAACAACCACTTTAGAGCTCCTTGGTTTGGTTCAGAAGAGCTGCTAGGGTACTGGATTGCTAGAGCTCAAAAAAGAACACTCTTGACACATTCTTAGCTACCTCTAGTCAGTCTTTGTGCCACAGAAGTTCCCACGGCCTTTTCGTTTTGGGTAATGTATGTAATATCGGAGCATCCCTTCTTCCCACTTGTAGTAATGATGGTTGGAACTGGAGTATTTCTACATTGTCACTCATCACCAGCTTTGCACAACTATATGCTTGCTAGTTACCAGAATTTTGGAATGGATAACTTTTGCGTTTTGTTAATGCCCATTTATACACTTATTATATTCATCCGTGGCAAGTCTATTATGTCAGGGGACAGGAATATTTTACATGTGTGCCTGAAAAAAATAACATATTGTCTTCTTTTAGATACGTGCTGTATTCTTTAGATCTTTATAATGACAGTGCCCACTACGCCCTTACCAAATTCAAGAAGCAGTTCCTCTATGATGAAATTGAGGCAGAGGTAAGATAATTGAATCTGTTCTGATGGTTGAAAATCTGTTCAGCATCAGCACATGCGATTGAGTTTATTAGTAGGTAAAGATGAAGAGATGGTGTGAAGAGAACCTGAGTGAATGACAGGCACACAAATGCATGTTCATAATTTGCATGCAGGGAACAAGCAGTAGTGAATCTAGCACAAAGACATTCCTCATGTCTAGGTCGTTGGAACAAGATTTCCAGCAACCCAGTGCCACCCATGTGTGATATTATTTTATTATTAAATGCATTTTCATTGCATTTCTACTCACAAAAACCCCCAAGACAGTGTACCGTTTAGGCAGAACAACGCAGGTTAAAATACCTAGTAGAACAAAGCTGTTATTAAAACCAGAGAGTGGAATTTACAGCCCATCAAAAGCCAGGTGGAATGAAACAGTTTTTATAGCCCACTTAAAGCTGCTCCAGCCCTAACTTCCCAAGGGAGAGAGTTCCACTGTTGGGCATTGCAGCAGAAAAGACCCAGTTGCAAGTACCGACCAAGCTTCTCTGGGTGGTGAGTTTGAGCTGACTCCATTAAGAAGAATTGTGCTTGAAGCTGCATGGATGTGCAGAGGCCTATACAAGCATAAGAACTGTGCCTCTCTAGATCAATGCTGCACATGCGTGCTGCTTGTTGGTGTTGATGTGGTGTCCCCTTCGTGTATGGGGCTCAGGGCAGTCCTGTTTCTCCCCCGCTTCATGAACACATACTCATTGCCTACACCCTAAAAGGGGGGGGCCTGATGCAAATGGAAAATGTAGTCTACAAAGGCTTCAGAAGTAGATTTCCAAAGGGAAATGTGCGTAAGTAAATACTGTGTTTTAACTGAACAATTCATATGTTGCATCTTCAGGTCAATTTGTGCTTTGATCAGTTTGTCTACAAGCTGGCAGACCAGATATTTGGATACTACAAGGTGATGGCAGGAAGGTAAGTAGTCGTGTTAAGCAACTTTTTTAAGCTTCATGTTATGAGTTTTGAAATGTAGCTTTTCATCAACTGTTCATCAAATGTTCTCCCTTTCCAAATAGCCTGCTTTTAGATAAACGGTTAAGATCAGAATGCAAGAATCAGGGAGCAACGATTCCCTTGCTAACATCTAACCGGTATAATACACTCCTAAAGCAGAGACATGTTCAGGTTAGTAAGTATATGGCATTATTGGACTCTTCCCCACCCCACCCCCCGTCTTAATTATCTCCCCTTCAACCCCACTGTGTTGATGCTTGAGGCCCATCTTACAATTGCTTAAATGTACGAGACACAAGCTTGTTTTTCGATCAACTTGGCTTTGGAAATCTTTTGGCAAAGTCTCTCACGAAAGGGTCTGAAAGTAAACCTAGCAGCTAGGTGGATTGTTTTAAGTCCTGGTTTAAGTCACTGATTTGATTAAAGTTTCCATCTTTGCTTTCTGAGCAAGCAAACACTCTAACTGGGTGCAATTAAAATATATAGTTGCAATTCAGGAGACTCTTTGGATGGAAGATCAAACAGGATGATCTACTCTAGGTTGGCAAATGTTTCTGACTCCTTGTTTAATGATAGCAACAAATAACAAAAAGGCTCTGTGCTTCCACCCAAATAGGCTGCTGAAATGCAGAGAGCTTGAAGGGAAAGGAATAGGGATTGGATTTGGATGTGAAAGGACTTCAAGCCCAGTTCTGGTACTGAAAACCAGTTCCTAGACTGAGCATGCCCTTGGAGGCACCTTAATTCTAAATAATTACTCCCACCAAATCAGGAAGGAGGAACTTTGGCTCTCCAATGTTACTGAACTGTAATGCCCAACATCCCTGGCCATTCCTGATAGGGCTGATGCTGTCCCACTGAGCTACTGTTTTGCACTAGAGTCCATGTGTTGGACCAGTTGGGTTTTGTTCTAGATCCTTCAAGCCTGTAGTCTACCCATCTTCTGATTTATATTAATCAGGACCAGAATACACAGCCTCTGCTCATGCAACCCATCTGCCTTTTTGCACTACAGAATTTAGATCTCCTTAAGATAGCAATTGTGAAAGTCCTACTTTCTACCTCTATACATGTATGTAACAGTGCTAAGCAACAAGGAACTCTTAAAAGGCAAGAGCTGGAAGTAAGTAGGCAGAACATTACACAGAGAAACTAGGTTTCTGTGCAGTTTGATTTGTTAAATATTCATAATTTGCTCATTAATTTACTGTAATGTATAGAGCAATCCTAATTCTGCCTTAGCTGAGCCACTGCTGCAGTCAAAGATGATCAGGGCAGGGTGGGATTTTTTTCTTTTCTTTTAACAATGATGTAAACAAGATTGTATCCTATATAGGATTGCATTCTCTGTATAGATTTGGGAAACTTGTGTGTCTCTCTCTCTCTGTGGGTGTGTGTCTGTGTACCTCTTAATTTGATACAACAATTTGGAATTTCTTTTGCTTCAGCTTCTTGGTCGGTCAATAGATCTGAACCGCCTGATCACTCAGCGAATTTCAGCAGCCATGTACAAATCCATGGAACTAGCCATCGGTCGGTTTGAGAGTGAGGACTTGACTTCCATCGTCGTAAGTATTGAGGCACATGAGTGCTGCTCAGTTTCATGTGAGGTCAGGAATTGGCTGAAGATTTCAAGTTCAGCGTGTCTTAAACCGTTGCTTTCCTAATATTGCACCAGGTTAATGAAGGGAAGGGGGGAACTCTTTGTAACATGGCACATCCCGCCCCCCCGTCAAATGTTACCTTGTCCTTGACTGCTCAGATGTACTTGGGATGAGAAGAGGTGAAACAACTCCAATATTTGTGAGCCTGGTTTTATGGCACGGCTAATGGGAAGCAAAAGTTGAAGAGCTCTTAATGTCAGGAAGTGTAGTTTTTAGTTCAAGAAGCTCCTCTTCCTTAAACCTGTGTTAATAAAATATAGACATTTCACCTGTGGGCATTAATTGGGTCTCTGCGGAGACACATAAGCAAACCCTTCACATGCAAAACTAAAGTTGTCTGCTATTAGGAAGTGATTTTAAATACGAAAGAGTGGTAACTCCTCTGTGGATTTTATTCTGTCTTTAAAAAGCATATAATACTTGACTGTTGGCTTATAAACATGTCCGGATTTTTGTGGTCACATTCTTAAAGCTTCTGTTTTGTTGTAGACTTTGGCAAGTTTTTCAATGCACCCTTCCCTCCCTCTCACTGTCTCTTTCCTTCCTTCTTTATTTATTTTTGCTTCTTCTCAGGAATTGGATGGACTGGTTGAAATAAACAAGCTGACACACAAGCTTCTGAGCAGATACATGACTCTAGACAGTTTTGATGCCATGTTTAGAGAAGCCAACCATAATGTATCTGCTCCGTATGGAAGAATCACCCTTCACGTCTTTTGGGAGCTCAATTACGATTTTCTTCCAAATTACTGCTACAACGGGTCCACTAACAGGTTAGTGTGACATATTGTAGTGTGTGTGTGTTTAATTGCATTTAGCTTCACTGACTCTGAATCTACCTTGGTTTGCCAAATAGCTACATCTTAGCAGTTGCTCCACAAGCTCAGAAGCTTTGTTAAGAGCAAAAATTAATTTTACTCTGAATACATTGGGATTAAAAAAAATAATAATGTGCATTTTTAAACAAAAAAACAAAAACCTAGCCTGGGTCCTGCGTGTTCAGGGACTTCTTATTGTCTTCTGTGAGAAAGATTACACTAAGCATGCACAACCGCTTCCTTTTCAAAAAAGAAAATTAACTCCCTGCAGCTGCAGTGCTCAGTGTGCAAAGAGGAACTGTTGGCTTGTGGCCTAAATATTTAAGAATATACAGTATAATAAATTACGAACAGTTTAGTTGCCTCCTCCAGCTTCTTTTCATCCAGCAAACGTCAGGTGATTTTACATGTTTTTCTCCCACATGCATGATTACATCTACTCTGGTAGTTTTTTTTTAATTGTTCTCATCATGTACATTTAGTGGAATGTCATCCTCTATTGTAGCCTACAGTTTTATATGATGAAACTGTTATGCATGAAGAGGAAGCTTGAATGAACAAAGACTTGGTTGGAGGTTATTTATGCAGAACAGACTATGTTAAAGAAGTAGAACCTGAGTCGCATTTTCTATGCCTACTTAAAACTCACCTGCTCACCCAGCTGTTTCCTGGCTATTAACTTGCTTATAATCAGTATATATTTTTCTGGGGGTACTCAAAGGTACACAGCATCGGCATCTTCCCCCGTCCCCCAAATGTTAAAAATGTGGCACTTACTGTAACAACTTCATGGTGTGGACTGACACCTTCCCCCCCTCCAAATAACACCTGCATAGGTGTTCCCTGCCAACCCTGTCTCAAAGCAAGTCCTCCTTGGCCACACACAGCCTTGTTCTGTGTGATCGAAGCAGGAACAACCTACATTGGCATGCTACGGGTGGGACACCTGGATGCCTTGCAGAGAAGTGTACCATACCGCAGTGTAGGACCAGATTAAAGAGTGTTTGGCATGCTGTGTGTGTAGGTGCACTTATGTAAAGCCAATCCTGGGATCTGTGTGTTTATGTGCACACTGGGTCCATTGGTACCATTGTGGTGGTAAGGTAAACAGCATTTCCATGCGTTCTGGCTTATGTCACGGTAGCCCGTTGTGCCAGAAGCGGTTTAGTCACTGCTGTCACATGACCTGGAAAGCTGACTGTGGACGAACACCGGCACCCTCGGCCTGAAAGCAAGATGAGCACCACACCCCATAGTTGCCTTTGAGTGGACTTAACTATCCAAGGGTCCTTTACAGTATAGATGCTCAACAGCAGTAGTCTTTTCAGACCTGGAACCTCCTTTTAGTCTAAGCATGTTTTTCTTATTCTCCCGCAGCTCCCCAATTTATTTGTATGGTAAATATTTTTTTATGGTAAATAAATGTCTTTATTTGTACCAGCCCTTTATAGCAGTTCTCTGGCTTTTACTTGTGCAACCTCTTGAAACAATCCTTTACACTAGTGGAGTGTTGCACTAGTGGGTTTAGCTTTACTTGCCTCAGCAACCCTACGGTGTGAGGTACATTTTCTGTCACACATTGGACACTGCCCTCATTTGCACCTTATCATTCCTAAGGAAAATTGGTTGTTCTAACATATTTAAAAAGTTCTTCTCTCCACACACACACAATATATATATATTTGGCACTCAGCCACTAACTCACTGGGAATTCTTAATTCTGTGTAGTACTACTTGATGCTAGAGAACTCAAGTTCGCAGGATAATCAGTTAGATACAGTGGTACCTCGAGTTACAAACGCCTCAGGTTACAAACGCTTCAGGTTACAAACTCCGCTAACCTGGAAGAGTTACCTCAAGTTGAGAACTTTGCCCCAGGATGAGAATGGAAATTGTGTGCTGGCAGTGCAGCAGCAGCAAGAAGCCCCATTAGCAAAAGCACGCCTCTGGTGAAGAATAGTTTCAGGTTAAGAACGGACCTCCAGAATGAATTAAGTTCGTAACTAGAGGTACCACTGTATATAACAATAGGCAGGTTATACACAATCACTATATTTATGGCCTTAGCTGCTGCATCAGCTAGAATACGTACATTTAATCTTTTGCTACAAACATATTTTATTGAGCCAATTGTTTGTTTTCGCTTAAAAAAAACCCAACAGCTGCAAACTACACCCATTTTGTTCTGTGAATTTTATATTGATTTTAAATTGTTAACAGGCTTTTCTGCATTTGCAAAAAAGCTTTTTATGACTAGGGTCAAGGATTGAGGTCATTCCTGAAAAAGCATTATGTTAAAACTGCACTTTAAGCTGCACTAACTGTTTGTAATGGTTTGCTTTTGATAATGAAATGAGATTAAATAGTTGGGTGGTGTGCTATTAAAGCAAGCGGACATTTACTAATTGCATTGATTTGTATTTGGTCTTCTGTGCATCTATAAGACCAAATGTGAAGGGTGTTGATTTGGGAACATTAGCAAGGAAAAAAGGAAGAGAGGCATTGGAATCAACAGCAAATGCCCATGGTGCTCCTTACAGGATGTGCAGTAGCATGATGGCCAGGGCTTTACCTGAAAGTAAGCCCCACTGAATACAGTGGGACCTCAGGTAAACATGCCTACAGTTACGCTGTAAGAGTGTGAGTTTGAAGTGCCTTTAAGCAAGCTACTGTTCCTAAGTCACAGCCCCTAGGCTGAGGTGCTATATAAATAGGTAAAGGTAAAGGGACCCCTGACCATTAGGCCCAGTCGTGACCGACTCTGGGGTTGTGGCGCTCATCTCGCTTTATTGGCCGAGGGAGCCGGCGTACAGCTTTCGGGTCATGTGGCCAGCATGACTAAGCCGCTTCTGGCGAACCAGAGCAGCACACGGAAACGCCGTTTACCTTCCCGCTGGAGCGGTACCTATTTATTTACTTGCACTTTGACATGCTTTCAAACTGCTAGGTTGGCAGGAGCAGGGACCGAGCAATGGGAGCTCACCCCGTTGCGGGGATTCGAACTGCCGACCTTCTGATTGGCAAGTCCTAGGCTCTGTTGTTTAACCCACAGCGCCACCCGCGTCCCTGCATAATAAGCAAGTTATGTTTCTGTTTCGTCTTGGATATGTTTATCATCATAAGATTTGCATTTTCCTCACAGAGGAAATAGGGGATTGGGGAGAGAGAGTGCTGCTGTACTCAGGTCCTGTTTGTGGGCTTCTCGCAGGCAACTTTGGCCATTGTGAAAACACTATATGTAGATGGGCCACTGGCCTCATCCTTCAGACTTTTCTATTGTTCTTATGATATCAAGAAGGAGCACTTTAGAGCTCCTTACTCATAATGTGATGGTAATCTCTACAAAAACAAGCCTATAAGGTAGGCCAGTACAGTGGTACCTCGGGTTCCAGAGGTCTGTTCTTAACCTGAAACTGTTCTTAACCTGAAGCACCACTTTAGCTAATGGGGCCTCCTGCTGCCGCCGCACCGCCGGAGCACAATTTCTGTTCTCATCCTGAAGCAAAGTACTTAACCCGAGACACTATTTCTGGGTTAGCGGAGTCTGTAACCTGAAGCGTATGTAACCTGAAGCATATGTAACCTGAAGCGTATGTAACCCGAGGTACCACTGTATTACTTTCCAAGGATACTAGTCCACTTCTGTTTGATCCTTTTACTGTTTTGATACATCAGTGTTTGGAGTAATAGTTTGCGCACTGTGTTCTTGTACCACCTTGTCCAGCTAATGCAGTTTAGAAATATTATTGCCAGTGCTTTGTACAACCTGTCGCTAACATTCAGTAAATATTTTGTAGTTGTATTCAGTTTTATTTAGATGGTGCCTCTCTTGTCTGAAACTCATGCTTGGAATTGTACAGCCTGAAAGGGAAATGAAAACACTTTAAAAACCTGGGTGGTGTTTTTGTCAATTGCTCCCACCCTCCCCCCAAAAAGCGTTGGTAACATTTTGATTTGTGTAATCTACTTTACGTCGACTGCTTAGTGCTCTGCTGATGAAAATGAGTAAATTGCTAGGAAAGTCATCATCCAGAGATTAAAAAGTGGCATGACCTGATTATATCGATGCATGCCAAAAAAACCCCTACAATTTAGCAACATAGCGTAGCGAAGTAGATTTTGGTGAAATAATTTTATCGGAGAAGCTAGAAGGAAAACACATCAGACTGAAGGCGAATCTGCATTATTAATTTGGGTATTTTAACTCCGTAGCTAGTCTCTCTTAGCTGTTTGAACATGTGAGAGAAATTATAAAAGTTATCTGAAGTTAAAACAGGGAATGTTGGTGGGTCGAAGCCAGGGTGTGTGTTCTAAAAGTAGCCTTCAGGAGTGCCTAAACATTATTGAAGATGTCTGGAACAGATCCTTGCCAATGGCCAGTACAATAAAGTTATTTGGATTGGACAAGATGCCAGAAAAAAAGAGTTCAAGAGGACTGTAGAAAAATCTAACACCACTTCTGTTTAGTGCGGGCCATTCAACCACAGTGTGCTATTGATCAGTATATTAATGAGCATCATTGTAAGAGGCTTTTAAGGGTTGCATCTAATGGTGTACTCGTCTGATAGTAAGCTTTCCATCAATGGGAGGGAAGCAGTTGTTGGCAATTCCTGCTCTTCCTTTACCTCCCCCTTTGCTGGTAAATCTCCCCCATTTTGTTGACAGAAACCTTACTGATTAGATATAAACGTGTGTATCACTTACGCAAGAGACAATAGCAAAAAAATGTGCATCAATACATAGTGAAACATAAACCAAACATTAGTTTGTATGGGATCATAACATCATGTCAGTAACTTCAAATGATACTCCCTTCTGGGAGGAATCCAAAGCTTGAACAAATAATGGACTTGTAGTTAGCATGGAAAGATCCAATCCCTCATTCCCACCCCCGTTTAATGTAATCAAATCTTCTATTCTGAAGTTTTCATACTATCTACAGTATATATAAATCCTGTGATGCACGAGAAAAGATTTCCCCATCATATCCCTCAGAATTTCAGCTCCACGTTAGAAATAAGCTGGCTGTTTTTCCAAATGTGGTGTAGAAATGTAAATTGTTGTCTATCTTGTTTGATTTATATAGGTTTGTTCGAACAGTACTACCGTTTTCCCAGGAATTCCAGAGAGATAAGCAGCCTAATGCACAGCCACAATATCTGCATGGATCAAAGGTTAGAATTTTCCCATACTTGATTTTTTCTGTGGTAGATGTTGGAAAATTACACCCCACAGCTTATGAGCTATTAATACTTGCACCATGTTTCTTTATTATCTTCTATCTTAAGCATATTTGTACTGTATAAATCATATGATATAATTATTTTTTTGATTCTGAGAGATACACTAGATAAAAGTGAGGATTAATGTACCAAGGTACTGGTCCATTTCAGACACAAACAATACAGGATTTTGGCTTTTGTGTTTTGCCCCTCTCCCTTGCGTGTTCTGATTACCTTTGGTTTTTTCCCTGGTTTGAACAAACTATAGTTTCCTGCGGCATCAGAATAATAAGAGCAAACCATTTATTGCATCCAAAGCAGAACTGGAAATTGTGATTGTGATTTGAAGTTTCATGGCAGATAGTAGCTCATGGGACACCTGAAAGACCTAATGCAGACTTACTCTGTGTTAGAACCCAAAAACAATGATTTTCCGTTCTCATTTTACTTTAAGCACTATGTGTGAAATATAACTAATCACAAATGACTGAAAAAATGGTATTCAGTATCACTGAACAGTAAAAGAGCAGCGGCATCCTTTGTAAATGGCCAATGCAACATCTTTAATTTTAAAGGGCGGAATCAAACCTTTGAAAATAACCAATGAAAATAACCCCTTATTAAGTGTTAGGTGAATAAGTAAGACTCGTTCGGTATTTATTTGGCAAACATCTACCTTGTGTGGCATCTGAGTTTTTTTTTATTTGTCTATCTTAGTTGTACAACCTGTTAGATAATCCACATGCCAGTTTCCTTTATGGTATTAAAAACTGGAATATGTCACAGATTATTTACACATTGCTGTGTAAATGAAAACAGAAATATTTACATGTTGCGAGGCTTAGGTTAGTACATTAGCAAAGCAGTCCAGAAGAGACAGCTAGATAGTTAAATGCTAAGAGAAGCATCTATAAAGTACTACAGTGATCAATGAAACATCTGTACACTTTTCTTTATAGTTGCACAAAGGCATGTTAGCTTGGACCATTGACACATAATACATTCCAAATGTCACATCACAAGTATAACTGGTATATGACGATAACTTTCAAAAATGGTACCACTCCTAGCAAAAGCAGGGATGGGGAACCTCTGGCCCTCCAGTTGTTCTTTGAACATCCTTGATCACTGGACATGCTTGCTGGGACCCATAGGAGACAGAGCCCAACCGCATCCAGGTTCCCCATATCTGAGCTAAGGTGTTAAGAGGAAGAAACTTTGCATGAAAAGACTTCAGGGTAGAATTCAGGGACTATTTGAAAGCAGGATAATCTCTTGACACACTCACCACTAAGATCCCATTGCCTTTTTTATCAATTGTGTATGCAATAGTTGGAGATGACTGAACTGTTATAACCTACGTGGATACCATTTTATAACTGTTCCAATTGACACATGTTGGCTAAGTCACACAAAACCAATTCTACGCTCGTAGGGGAGTTTTGGATTCAAGTGTCATGGCAAACGACAAACCCCATTTGAAATCAGGGAGGGTTTCTACAGTTCAAAGAAATAAACGATAAAACATTGAGTACTCTTGTGGCATGCCCGAAGTAGCTCCTTGAATCCCAGCTGTTGATTCGTTTCTTCCTGCCCCTTGCCATGCTTTCCTAGAAAAATCAAGGAGGCTATTCTATATCTCCCTCCTATGTGTAGTTTTCGCTGTAAATAAATAATGATGATATGATTTAGCTTTGTATGCTGCAGGAGATTGTTATTTAGGGGTGTGATTGTGTTCAACAGGGCTTTCAAGGAACAATTCGCAAATAGATTTCAACATACATATTGTTACACACAGCAAAACACTTGTCCCAGTTAAGGATATCTAATTTATGGCAGATTGACAGACAGACATAGGCACAAAATCCTGACTTTTGGAGCTCAGCATGGTGGGCTTCTCAGATGTTGACGGATTTGTAATTATGGTGGCTAGTTGGACACCATCTGTATTTCTAATTTCAACTCGTTGGGCGTGCTGGGTCTGCTTGTTGAATTCCTCTGAACCACACGATTCATTTTTTGCCCATGCCTCTCCCTTATCTTCTGGTCCAATGCTTTGTCTGTCAGAGCTCTCTCTTCTTCTGCGGCACCATAGACGCAAGCAACCATAGACAAAGATGCCAACAATGATGAGAAGCAAGACCGTGCTGGTTAGCCATATGCCCACGGCAAGGTCTTTCTTTTTGTTGCTTGTGGATGCCGGGTCTTGTTCAGGGGTGTTAAAAATTCTGCACTGGTCACTGGATGGGTTTGCCGACTGGCACGTTACACACAGAATGTAAGTTGTTAATGGGATCAGATTCTCAATGACAAATGAAGAACGGCTAGCTGGCACTCTCTCCTCTTTCTGGAAATGTTTCCTGGTGTATCCTGACAGCATTTTGTCCCAGTTTGGATTGTACATGATGCTGTAAAAGCTGTCGGTGCAGGTTGCCATTTTGGGCCAGATTACTAGGGCTGTGCTTCCTGTTATGTTTTGTACTGTTATCCCCATTGTGATACCGTCTTCTCAATATTTCACTTCCACAAACAGCAATAATCCTTAAGATTCAGGAGACCAAAAAGTTTCAATAAGCAGAGTTGAGAGGAAAATGAAAACTGCTCTTCTGGAATTTAAGGGTGGGTTGGGGAATAATTATTTGAAAACATTACTTGTATTCCTGAAAGCATTTTCAGACAGTAAGCTGAATTTAATTTATAATAAAATGTAGTCAAATGAGACGAGCATGTGTCATTCAGGCATTTACTTACTACACCACTCTTCCTTTAAAAAACAAAATAGAAACTCAGAGAGGCTTACATGAAGCTCCTAGTGGCCTTCCATCCATGCACCAGTCAAGATTTTTTTAAAAAAATTGAGCCACAGAACTGGATAAAACCAGGCTTTTTAGATCCTTGCTTCAAATAACTCAATGCTCAGTAAGATATAATTTGAAGTGCATTTCCTATTTAGTTGGAAATCAAGTTTCTTAAGTGGAATTATTTCAAAGTCATGGAATCTTAGTACAGTGGTACCTCTGATTATGAACTTAATTCGTTCTCGAGGTCCGTTCTTAACCCGAAACCGTTCTTAACCTGAGGTACCACTTTAGCTAATGGGGCCTCCCACTGCTGCTGCGCCACCAGTGCGCAATTTCTCTTCTCATCTTGAGGTAAAGTTCTTAACCCAAAGTACTACTTCCGGGTTAGTGGAGTCTGTAACCCGAAGTGTTTGTAACCCGAGCTGTTTGTAACCTGAGGTACCACTGTACCTATATTTAAATGATGTTTCATTGGGCATTTAATCTGATTAGCCATTGTTGTGCTTTATTTTCCGTTCTTGCCCCTTGCGCTTCCAAGCCAAGGCAGTGAAAAACCTATGATGCAAAATGAAGCTTTTGATTGATACAAAATACCATCGAATCCAATTTTGTCAGGGAACAGATCTCGTGTTCAAAGAGAAAAGCTTGCTGTCCCACATTACTTATGGCTTTAAAATTTAGTGCCACATTGATTTCTTTATTAGTTACCCTCTGTATAAGGTGATAGTGTAGAATTTGCTAAAATACCACTCTGCCATTTGCTAAAATACCACTCTGCCATTCACACACCCTTTAAAGTTGCTATAACCATTCCAGGTTGACTTGAAAGATGTGAATTGCACTTCAGATATAAAGGATTTAGCTTTCAGAGAAAGGGCTAAGCCTTTTTTGGCATTCAGAATTTGCTACAGTTGTGAGAACAAACAGTAACTTCTTTCAGGTGATTTACACTGCCTTTTAATGCTGTATTGTTTTTAACACTCAATTGGGAGCTGCTCAAAGTGGCTGGGGAAACTCAGCCAGATGGGCAGGGTATAAATAAATTATTATTATTATTATTATTATTATTATTATTATTATTACTACTACTACTACTACTACTACTACTTTCCCTGCACACTTTTCTCCAACTATGCCCATGCATGTGAAAGTATTGTGCAACTTGACTCTGTATTTAAGCATTGCTTATTAGTCATCTTTTAAGTAAATGTGACAAGGTATTGTTCATGACTAATAATATTCAAGTAATAACTCAAGTATTTCATGCAGAATTACTCATAGTCACAGAAAGGAATCGGTTTTGCATCAACATATTGAATTATACATTTAGCCTAATACATGAGGGTCCCCCCCCCCTGAAATTGGTTAAAAATATTATTGCCTATAGCTGACATTTAAGACAATCATTTGGGAACTGTTTTTCTTTCCAGTTTGTGTATAAAATTGTTGCATAAAAGACCTCACCAATAAGTTTGGGTTGCATCACTAATTGCTAAATAGTATTGAAGGATTGTCACATTTGTTGATGTTGTAGAGTTAAGTGGGAAACATACTTTATTTAGGTTCAGTACTAGACCATAGCAAAATCAAATTTTAATTATATTAAAACAATCTCCCCTTTTAAAGAAAAACACCTAAGTCTCCTGAGAACTGATTTCTCAAAAACTCTCCTTCAGAGTTTGTAAGTTTTAGGTTCTTAGGAGAAATATAATTGTGTTTTTGTTTTGCTTCAAGCTGAGATGAACAAAAGTAGAACATTTTATTTTTTAAAAAAAAATTAAAATATTTGATTTTCAATAAAGTCAAACCAAACCCTGAGAACTACAAGCTCATTTTCTCTTATTTTCATGAACTTAACAGTAATAGCAAACCTGCTGAGAGGCACCACTATATTGAACAGACATAAATTATTATAGGAGAGGTGCATCACAATATAGAAATGATTCTGTATTTTATTATTTTTACCAGATACAACATTATTTTAAAGGTGTAAGTGTTCATTTATTCTTCTGTTTAATATTGCATAGTTGAGCTGTGCCTTTTAATAGGTTAGAGTAAGTGTGTGATTTGAGGCTTCTACCTCTTATCTGTGTAGTCTTCAAACAAAACAGTCTCTCACTCCCTCTATCTCATATTTATATATATATATTTTACACACAAATTCACTCCATCCCTCTTGCATATTAACATACATATAAGTTAAAGGTTTTCTTTACTGACTTGCTGAGGAAGAGTGCCCTGTGTTATTTTTATCCAGTTTTAAGAGTCCATACTTACCATCAGTGTAAAAATCCTGAGGCTTTCATCAAATACTTGAGGGGAAACCTCCGCTGGGTTCTCAGTATCCTCCTTGGAGCAAATAGCTTTCTTCATGGTCCGTGGTTGCCAGTTTTCCCCCTAGCAGGCTACACGGACTAAGTTCTTGTTACGTGACACTTCGACAGGGATGCGAGCAATGAGACCTCCTTCGTCACCTTTCTGCCAACGTTCATACGCAAGGGCATCTTGTCTTAAGTGTTCTGTTGCCTAGGTTTTCCGAGGAGAAAAGCAAGTCTTCACTTTCTCTTGCTTATGCTCCCTGTTAGAAATTGGGTGGTTGGAGTGCTCCAGTTAGGTTCTTCTTTTGTGTTGCCTGGGCTTGCGTTGCTGCTGATGCAAGTGAATAATGCTCTGTTCTTCGGTGACATCACTACTTAAATTCCTGGGCTTGGGGAGGAGGGGGCGTAGCTTTAGGAAGAGCATTTTGACTTGGTTACCTTGAAGCAGCTTCTGTCAAATCGCTGCTATTAATTTGTCTTCTCTATTTCTAGATTATATGGGTTTCCCCCTTAAAAGCAGTTTCTCTCATGTTTGGCTAACATATACACATCAACATTACGCATTAGATCTGTTACAAGTACATAGCATTTCTTGTATAACATAACATTTCTTGTAGAAACAGTTTTAAATCTTTATGTATCATTTCTGAAATATTCAATGCTGACTGCTTGTTGGCAACATTTCTCTCTTTAGTAGACACAGTTGTCGTGCCACTACTTCCTTCTAGAGCTTTTCTGTTGTACTATAGATCGTGTGTGTGTGTTTGTATGTGCGTGTTTTTGTAAAAACACGCACACATATGCACATGCACAAACATATATATAGTATGTAAAAGGGGGGAAATGGAATTTAATCCATGTAGCTGTGCATCCACTTCCAGCTATTTTTTCAGAATCATATTTGCAGCTATTTGGGGGGGGGGGAATCAAAGCCTTCAACGCAAATAAAAAAATAGGAATCTCATTTAAAAACCAGAGTTGCTGCATTATTTTTTCCATCCTCCAACACCAAGGTTGGAAATGCGGAAAGAAGGGGGGAAGTTATGTTTTAGAGCCAATTGCATATCCCAAATGTAATTAGAAGACCTAATCTTGTAATTAGATGTAGAAGCAATGTAGCTTTGTAAGATCCCTTCATAAACTATCTTTCTGTGTGTAGATATATATTGCAGCACTCAGGAATGTGCTATATTCCAGCAAGCATTCATTTGTAGCTTGATATTTAAATAAAATATTATCCGTCAACAGGATTTAATTTTACCCGGAAAAAATTTTGTGCATAGATTTCGATAATATACCATTCAGTAGCAGCTGTAGCTCCCAATTAAGTATGAATTGCTTCTAACGTAATTGTTTTACACAACACAGGGTTACAGGTGCACTTTGGGAGGATATAGGTATCCTTTTTATATTTTAGTTTCTTCCATACATATCCCACCAAGCCAGCATACATGTGGTTCCCAAGCAGTGACATATAGCTCTCTTCTCTTGGGGCTCAATTTCCAGGATTCTCTGCTTAATTCTATATTTCAAGTAAATCAAAACACCTACCAAAAACACCTAACATTAAGCCTGGAACAGGTCATAACACTTTTCCCTAAACTTTACTAAGATTTCCTTTAGCTACAGGTGTATTTTCTTCCAGTTCATATTAGCAAATTTAAATTGTCCTAGGGTTGCTTAACTACTGCAGTTTGGTAATTTCAAAACAATGTGATATTTTTTTCCAGTTAACAGAGGGGAGGTCAGTGCAAGGTTTTGACTTTGAGTTTAAGAATATGTTTGAAAATTCTTCTGTCAGAATTATGTTTTTTTTATGTCAGTTAAATGCTTTAAAATAACTTCAGCATATTCTGGTTTGTTTGTTTGTTTGTTTGTTTGCAAGAATTGTGTGTTACCTTTTTAATAGGTGAGAGTAGAATGAAAAGTTGATATTTTTTCTTCAGTTTTGAATGAAAATGTTTGATCAGAAAAATAATGTTCTTTCCCATGGAAGATCTCTTAACAGGGAGAAAGGTCAGCCAACTACAATTGTGTGTGTTTTTCTTCCTCTTTAGGCTTTGAATCTGGCCTACTCCAGTATTTATAGCAATTACAGGAATTTTGTTGGCCCTCCCCATTTCAAAGTCATCTGCAGACTCTTGGGATACCAAGGCATTGCTGTGGTAATGGAAGAGTTACTGAAAGTCGTCAAGAGCCTGGTACGTTGTCCCACATGCTGTTCTTCATTTCAGTATTGATTTTTAAGGGAAGGGGAATTGATTCTTCTTGTTTAGTTCACTGAGCACCCAGCAGACATTTACCTGACTGGGTAAGCACAGGATAACCATACGTGCTTCTTGAGGTACAAAGGAGAATAGTTTGAGAACAGCAAATAACGGGGGGGGGGGGGGAGCCTTGTGTGTGAAGAGACACGCCTGATGATGTGTCTGATACTTGAAAGCATCATAACACATTTTAAAATTTAAATGAACCATGTGAGTGCCTTGCATGAAACAAATTCTTGTTTTTGAGGAGAGAGAAAAAGAAATGGTGTGTGTGTGAGAGAGAGACTCTCTAGTACTTAAAATGATTAGGAAATGAACAGACATTAAAATCTTGCTATGTAAAACTCCTTGGCTTGCACAGTTCTGTCTACAAAGACAAAGTACAGTGGTACCTCTGGTTGTGAACAGGATCCGTTCCAGAGGCTTGTTCGCAACATGAAAAGCCCGCAACCTGAAGCACAGTATCTGCGCAGGTGCACGGTTTGATTTGGCACTTGTGCGCATGCACGAAGGGCAATTTGGCGCTTCTGCGCATGCGCGAGCAGCGAAACCCAGAAGTAACCCTTTCCGGTACTTCCGGGTCGCCGCAGGACGCAACCTGAAGCAAATCATGAAGCAAACGTAACATGAGGTATAACTGTATTTTGAATCTGGCCCAGACTTATCTTAAAGGTAAAGGTAAAGGTAAAGGTAAAGGTACCCCTGCCCGTACGGGCCAGTCTTGACAGACTCTAGGATTGTGCACTCATCTCACTCTAGAGGCCGGGAGCCAGCGCTGTCCGCAAACACTTCCGGGTCACGTGGCCAGCGTGACAAGCTGCATCTGGCGAGCCAGCGCAGCACACGGAACGCCGTTTACCTTCCCGCTAGTAAGCTGTCCCTATTTATCTACTTGCACGCGAGGGTGCTTTCGAACTGCTAGGTTGGCAGGCGCTGGGACTGAGCGACGGGAGCGCACCCCGCCGCGGGGATTCGAACCGCCGACCTTTCGATCGGCAAGTCCTAGGCGCTGAGGCTTTTACCCACAGCGCCACCCGCGTCCCTTCTAGACTTATCTTAAATTAGGCTTAAAATGCTGCATATTCATTCATACCCCCATGTGGCAGTTTGCGTTACAAAAAAAAAAAAAATCACTTTCACCACCATTGGGACCTTTTTTTCCTAAGCCTACGGGAGAGAGAGAAGGCATGGAGAAGCTTAAATGACTATATGTGGATTGGGGATGGTAGTGTAGGAATGTATGTGACGGGGATGTCCTTCCTTGCCCATTTCTGCCTTCCATCTACCACTGGTATGCAGCCTCAACTACTTTCCCTTGAGGGAATGCAGACTTCAGCTTAAGAGAAGTTTCCCCAGGCCTCTCCTAAGTCTTGTGTTAGAGCCAGAACATTTTCAGAACCTCTGTTTATTTTATAATGAACATCTTTAGGTAGCCGTGCATAAGGGAAGTACAAATCAGCAAATTATAACCAGCGACATTAAATTAAAAATGCCTCAGTTTGCACATCTCTCAGTTGCTGATTACTCCCCGCCCCCCCCCCCGCCTTGCTGGTTAAAGCAACAGCTAGGAGACTTTCTCTCTTTCTCCTTTCAAGCCTTCGTTATCATTGTTCCCAACAGTTAATTATATAGTGGGCAAAACAGGCGAACCTATCCATTAGTGCATATCAGATTGACTTTAGTTAGTCTTCAGACCTGAAGGCAAAACAAGTGGTTGGCGTACTAGGAAGACCCTTCACTGCAAAATTAAAGCTCTTGGGTATGAATCACATTTCATAAGCAGACGAGATTAAAAATTGGTCTCGGTGAAACCAAGCAACACCCGCACACCCTTGTACTGTTTGTCTAGAATGGCTCCAGGCCAATATAAAACTACTGTTACAGATAGGTAGCCGTGTTGGTCTGCCATAGTCAAAACAAAATAAAAAAAATCCTTCCAGTAGCACCTTAAAGACCAACTAAGTTAGTTCTTGGTATGAGCTTTCGTGTGCATGCACACTTCTTCAGATACACTGAAACAGAAGTCACCAGACCCTTCTATATAGTGAGAAGGTGGGGAGGGGTATTACTCAGAAGGGTGGTGGGATTGGGTGATTGGCACCCAATTGGGTGATGACAGCTATCTGCCAATCACCCAATCCCACCACCCTTCTGAGTAATACCCCTCCCCACCTTCTCACTATATAGAAGGGTCTGGTGACTTCTGTTTCAGTGTATCTGAAGAAGTGTGCATGCACACGAAAGCTCATACCAAGAACTAACTTAGTTGGTCTTTAAGGTGCTACTGGAAGGAATTTTTTTATTTTGATAAAACTACTGGTTATTTCTGGGTTTTGCCTTTACAGGGGAACATTGGGTCTGCTTGTGCATGGGAGCTTCCCCCCTCCTTCTCTCCCACTGCAGCCCCATGCACACAATCCAAGATGCTTCTCCTGGTAGTGAGAGGGTAGACTTGGCAAAAGTTAGGGCGAGGCACCGTGCAAGAAGTAGCTTGAGCAAAACTGCTTTTGCCTGTTTTGGGTTATTCTCCCCACCTACCCACCCACACATACCATAAACACCACGTTCGAGGTCTTTCCTGGTGATCCCCAAACCATAGGAGAGCTTCTAAATGGGCTTTTCAAAAATTGAGTATGTATTTCAGAGTTGGGGAACGTTTTCGGCTCCTTAGGCCAAATTCTTACCAGCATTCACTTTGTGGACCAAATTAAACTGTTGAGTGGGGTTGCCTACCTTTCAAGCATATTATGCAGTTATGATGTCACGTAACTGACAGGTGGACATTGCCACCCACCTTTCAAAATCCCTCATGCTGGTTTTCCAAGTGCTCAACAGCTAGGTGGTTGTCAGATGTTTGGGAACATGCTGTAGCTTCAAGGCCCTTCTGCTGCATACAAAGAACTTTAGGACAGCCTCCGCACTCCCCTTTGAGCCTTCTGTAAGCCCTGTACAAAAGCGCTCTTTGAAGGACCTGCCCCCTCCTTCTCCTTTAACTATAGGAGTGAACAGGCAGGCAGCAGGTGGTATGGGGCCGGGGGTGAGGCAGAGGAGAAAAGGGGCTGCATTTACTATTTGGAGTAGTAATACGCCAGCTTGTGCTTATTGTGTGTCACAGCCTGACTTCTGTTTTTCTTCAGCAATACTAATCCCCTGTGTTCTTGCAGCTCCAAGGCACCATTCTGCAATATGTGAAGACGTTAATGGAAGTGATGCCGAAAATCTGTAGGTTACCCAGACATGAGTACGGCTCCCCAGGTAAGTTACCTTTTAGATCATGTCATTCCAATGTTAAGAGCCAGTTTTGTTCCTTGGCTTTAGAACATTATTTAACAAACATTTTAGAGAGGCAAACAGTACTGAACAATTTTGTTCTCACATTGTCGTGCAGTGCGTTTCCATATTTTCTCAAAATACATTCTGTGGGTATGAGAGCAGGGCCATCTCTGGGGTGGTGGCAAATAGGGGATACAACCCTGGACCCCTCGCCTTGTGCCAGTGGTCACAGTCAATGCCCGACTGCCATCCATCTAGCAATGCTTCCCAACTCCTCCCTTCCCATAGCATGGAAGGAGGCGGAAGGAACTTACTGACAATGCTGCCTTTAAACATCAGAAAAATAAAAAGTGTAAGCCACAGGTGGGGGGGGAGGGTTCACTGCTGCTAAAGCGCCAGCAAAACAATGGGCAGTATCCAACTAGACAGTTCTGCCGGAGCAAGGTTTTTTTGTTGTTGTTACTGTGCAATAGAACCTTCCCACCCTCTATTCTCTTCCACTACACAGCTAAAAGCCCTTATGTCAATAGAACTATTTAGTTGGATAACACCAAAAAGTAAAGATGTGGGGAGGAGAGCTCAATTACACCACCTTTGCCAATGATAGCAGAGGAAGCAGAGAGATTAAGGCTACACGATGTGATTTGCTCCAAGTCCTGTACCTCCATAGGGACAGGGTGCCCCATAACACTGAGATATCATCAACGCTGCAATAAATGCGATACTTGCAGGGAAATATTAGGCTCCTGGTTTCCAACAAAGCCTTTCCCTGCTCACCCAGCAGTCAGTATTTTGTGGCCTTCCTGCACCTTTATAACACTCTGGCTTTCAGCCGCAGCTGCCACTCCCATGTGCTCCCTGCATGCACTATTATTCTGGCCAACTCCACAAGCCCACTTGTCCCCTTAGAGCAGCAGTTCTCAACCTGTGGGTCTCCAGATGTTGTTGGACTACAACTCCCATCATCCCTGAGCTCTGGCCTTGCTAGCTAGGAGTGATGGGAGTTGTAGTTCAACAACATCTGGGGACCCGCAGGTTGAGAAAGGCTGCCTTAGAGCAATGTTAAGCTCTCCCCTCCCTTGCCCCCTTAACACTCCTCCCTTTGGCTCTCTTTGTATCTCCTCTGCCCCTTTCCTCACCTGCCTAGCCCTCTCTCAGGTCTCTCCTTCACAGTCCACTACATACTTTAGGCTGGTTCCCACCCAAGGCTCCCAAGTGTGGAGAACACCTGCAAACATTCTTGCTTATTTCTTGTCTTCTTGTGTGGATGTGGGAGACAAGGCATTGCAGATGCCGACAATGTATGTGCTTATCTTTGACTTCTGGAACATTGATGTGTCGTTCAAAGCTTGTTGTATTCAGTAGGTGTTTTAGCTCTTTAATACAAATGGCCCTGGTAAGGGCAGCTGCTCCTGGGATGCCACTTCAGAAGAATTATCACTGATGAGCCATTATTGTTTGACTGCGATTTTGAGATTTATTCTCTTCTCTGAGCCTAACCTCTGCAATTTCAGCATGACTGAATCATTGCCCTTTGTTCCTGGCTATGAGTATGTTTTCTCCTCCTCCCTCTTACTTCCTAGCTCCCCGTATTATTGAGCCTTATTAGAGCTCCTTTTGACTTGGGTTTAACTTCTTGTTAGGTGCTTGACTCCTGTTAGCAAGACTGAACATAAGTCAAAGAGGCTCTGAGTTGTTGAACCCTGTGGTTCTCCTTTCGAGCTGATTTACTGCCTCATTAGCTATTGTTTAAAAGTGTGAGGGGTTCACTCGTCGGCTACCTTACAATCAGGCAATGGAATTTTTATACAAAAGTCACACTTGTTTTAGTAAGTATTATGGGGAGTCAGTTAAATAGAAATAAAACTCTGTACTCCTATCCCACACCCAGCAGAAAGAACATTGATTGCAGCTTATATTCGGGCCAGTACAGTAACTCTCGCCTAGCTTCACTTCGCCCTCTAGCAGAATCAGGAGGCATCAAATTTCTAAAATTGTTTATTAGTATTATTAGTATTATTATTAGCCTTCTGGGTATCAAAATTGACTCCTTGTTATCATAGTTGTTTTTTATCCAGCTGTCTCCTGTGATGTGTTTTCATACATACCCTAATTTTTCTAAGATGTTAATCCTCGGACAAATACTATTTTAGCCAAACCCATCTACCTTACAGCTCATGCATGCCTTACATACATAGACATTTCTGGTTTGAAGGATCATCTGAATACAATCTAAGTGTTGAGTACACACCCAATTTTTAGCCATCTCCAGTATCTTGGAGAACAGGCAGCTCCTAAACTCTCATATGGAAAAATAAATGTATTCTTAGGCGTAATTCCTATTATAACTAATGCATGCTTACTGAGTGTACAGAGGGTTATCAAGATTGTTCCCTAACTTTTGGATATTTTTTGTAAATGTTGCACAAGCACATATATTTTAACACACTGATTATGTATGATCGTAAGCCCATGAAATTGGAGGTAAAGATTGCACAAGCTTCAAAAATCGCCAAAAAAACACTTCTTCTTGTTTAGTCGTTTAGTCGTGTCCGACTCTTCATGACCCCATGGACTATAGCACCCCAGGCACTCCTGTCTTCCACTGCCTCCCGCATGGTCAGAGTCATGTTGGTAGCTTTGAGAACACTGTCCAGCCATCTCATCCTCTGTCGTCCCCTTCTCTTTGTGCCCTCAATCTTTCCCAACATCAGGGTCTTTTCCAGGGAGTCTTCTCTTCTCATGAGGTAGCCAAAGTATTGGAGCCTCAGCTTCAGGATCTGTCCTTCCAGTGAGCACTTAAGTAAAAACACACACACACAAAAAAAACACTTACGTAAAGGTATAAAATCTGCTTATTAGACATGATTTGTTTCCTTACCACAGAAGTTTGTACACATGCTTATTTGCACACATCCTACATGTGTACAGAGCTTTTATGTGTCCTCTACCTTCAGAGCTCCTGTGTATGACCTACCCAATATTTCATAAAAATTGGGTGACCTTTGTTGTTGAGTGAAGCCCCTTACAGCCTATAGCAGTGGCTCCCATTTAGCTAAGCACTGTGGAGCCCCTGTTTTTCAAAACGTTGATTTCTCTCTGGTAGTTTTTGTCCTTTGAATAGTTCCACCATACCCACCAGCATGTACTAGTGCAAAACCAGGACACGCATCATCCGAGCTGTGCTCCTGCAAAAGTCATGTAACCCATGCATGATAGCACTGTCCTCCAAGACGGGAATATCCCTGACGGGTATGTGCCATGGGTTCCCTGGGTGGGTTACATAGACCCCTCTGGGGTCTGCGGACTACACATTTGGAACCACTGGCCTATGGAGTTGTCAAATACAGTATTTTTGTCCCTGTTGAAAATTGCCCTAATGAGAGTGTTGATCAAAATGTATACTTGGAAGATGCTAATTTTCTGTGAATTTTTATCTTTACTTCCTGGTGCACAAATTCATTGCGGTGTTGATTTATCTCGCTTTCTACAATCTCTGTCTCTCCTCATTTTATGTCTCAGGTATTCTGGAATTCTTCCATCACCAGCTGAAGGATATTGTTGAGTACGCGGAACTGAAAACTGTCTGTTTCCAGAATCTGCGGGAAGTGGGAAACGCTATCCTTTTCTGCCTCCTCATTGAACAGAGCTTGGTAAGCTGGTGATTTGAATCTATATTCACTTTCAAATACTGTCTAATATTTTACTTGTTTTCAGGTGACACAAATTCAGCTCTTAAGTTTCAAGTCAACTTTCCAGTCCTTTAAAAATTTATTTCTTTGGAAATAACTTTTTGAGGCGGAGTCGGGGAAAGAATTCATTATGCGAATTAAGATCCAGAATTACAGAAATGGTAGACTTTTTTCCCCCTTCCTTTATTTTTATACTTGTAAAGAAATGTTGTGTTCTTCTGATGCCATCTGGTGTCAAGATTAGGAAAGGTAACTGCAGCTTTTTGTAAAAAATAAATAAATTATTATTTATTTATTTTTAAAAAGGGCATGCTGGCAACTCCGTCTCTTTTCATTCAGCCTAACAATTCAACCCTGGCACCAAAAGCTGTGAAACTTGGCTTGAATAGAGAAAATAACATGTTACTTAAGAACAAGGTAGTTTTTCCACCTTTGGTCCCCACCCTGCACTCAGGTCTCACCTGTGGCTCAACATGAAACAGCAACCGCCCTGGGAAACAGCTGTGACTGATGAGCTAAACCAAGGGAGGGTAAACAATGGGTTTCAAATACTTGTGGGGGTTAGGGACTGCATGCAAAGACAGGCTCTGCTGGATTGAGCAGGTCCAGTAGTCCAGAAGGCAGTTTCTACACATGCTGTAGAGGGAAGTGAGGGGCAGATGAGGCTCATCAACCTAGGAAGGTAGCCCATCTAGGAGAAGGAAAACTCTGATCCTAAAGCTCTGCCTTACAGGATAACTTACAGGTAGAACAAAAGGCTAAGGAGCAAACCCTACACAAATCTGAAGTAGAGTCCCTAAGACGGTTGATTGGCACCTTGTACGCCTCCTCCCAGCAACTCTGGCAGCCAAGCTGGTGCCAAACGCATTGTGCTCTCCTTTCCTTTGGACCACATCAGCGAGGCTGAGAGGGAGGCTTTTGTGGTCTGGGCAGCCCAGGACCTCCATCCACACTGCCCAGGCCTGCGCCCCAGGAAGGTCACTTTGGTGCTGCTTATGTTGACTTCACCCTCAGAAGCACACTCCATTGTCTCTCGAGGCAGACAGATGCCAACTTTTAAGGGACCGTTAAACCATAGTCTCATTGCATAAAACTTTACAAGACTATTTCCTTTATCGGTAATGATTATATGGGAAAGGACTAAGGTTTAGAGAGATGTGGGAACTCCAGGAAGATATCAGACGTCGAGGAACATTGGGAACGCAACCGGGAAAGCGGGGAGGGAAATTTGGAATCCAAAGGGCATAAAATTATTATTTTATTTTTCTTCTATTGTAATCTGTATTGCATATTAAAGGGGGGAACTCGCGGAAGGGAACAGGTCGATTTTAGGGGATGGGAAAATATTTTTAAAATTGAGTCAATGATAATAAGTTTAAATTTGGGATAAGAACTTGTTGAAATTCTTTTTTGTTTATTTGTAAGAATTGGAATACAGGAGGGGGAGGGGAGGGGAAGTCCTGAAAAGATGTTATTGGGAAAAAGATTTTATGGAAAATCTTAATAAATATCATTTTAAAAAAAAAATGATTATATGGATTTGCAGGTGCCAGACAGATATACCTGCCTTTGGGACTCATAAACATTTCCCCCCAGAGACAGTGGAGAAGATAGTCATAACGGGACCAAGAGAAACAGGAAGAACATTTTTTTTTTTGTTTAATTAATCCTCTTGCTGGTGCTTCTTTGGATGCAAGCCAGCGTTTAACAGTAGCTGTTGACTAATTTTGTTTTTTGTACACTTGGCACTTGAGCGTATATTTTTGGAAATATTTGCCCGATTAGCCAAATGTGACCAACCATGGTTTTGGCCTAGAACTAATGTGGGTGGTGTGTTTTTTGTGTGTGTGTAAGGTATAGAAATATAAGAAGAAAGGGGTGATGGGTACAAATCAGTTCCATTTAAGTTATGATGTGTGGTGTATGTGTGTTCTCTTACACTGAGGGTGGGAACTGAAGGCAAATTCCAGAAATGAGCCCTGATGCTGCCTTGTAAAATGACACTTGGCTTTCATTTTGCCTGGCTGCCTTGTGCATTTGGAGAGGAAAAACAAAGCAGTTTGCATTGCCAAAGCGTGCTAATTTTCTGAGCTAGTTTCATCACTGAATTACCTAGGTTACGGAAATTGCTTCAGAATGGTCAGTGCGCTTACTTGACCAGACCTTTGAATTACTGCTCTTGCGGAAACTATCCTTGGGAGATAATGGATTATGGAAATAATGCTGATCAAAATAAAAGCATGATTCACTGCTTGGTTCACATCTCTCCGTCTACCACTTGAACATTGTGTTAGGCTTTTTGGTAGAGAATGCTAATAAATTTTCTAATTCTGCCTGTAGAATAGGCTCTCTGTTTTAACAGGAAGGTGTAGCTTTATTAAGAGTCTTGAGGACTGAAACCAATGTGACGTAGAAAATCCAAGATTCAATTTTGCATTAAAACACACACACACACACACACACACACACACACACACACACCATGCACAAGCTTTAATTGGTGTAAGAGGATTTTTGTTTTAAACCCATTTCCTCTGTACTATCTGCCTAATGTAAATCTGCCATAGTACTAATATCTTGAGAGCTGGAAAATGGCGTGGGGTAAAATTTTTATCCCACCAGGTATTGTTCCTCCCTTGCTTTTTGAGTTTGAAGCAGAATCTAGAAATCCAATCCCAGATCTGCCACGTCGCATCTGTTTCAGCCCAAGGCAACCTCTTGCAATTGCATTTTGCAAGAGGCCAAGGCGACATGCGCTGCTTCTGAAAAGTGTTTAGCTGGCTGGACTGGTGCCGTCAAATGCTGCTGGTGTGTTGTGTTTTCAATGAGTTCTGTCCGCTTTGTTGCAGTCACTGGAGGAAGTGTGTGATCTGTTGCATGCTGCACCATTCCAGAATATTTTGCCAAGAGTTCATGTCAAAGGTATGTCTCCTTATAGTGACCCGTCAACCTGAATGCACTGACCAAGGGTTCCATAGGGAGGCCATTTCCTACACTGAAAGCATTGGGATGAAAAACACGTTGCGAAAAGTATTGCTTAGCCCCTTGTGTAACTTGGAGTACTTGCTGCTTGGGAGAGTTTGTTTCCTGCGCAATGCAGTGTTTCTCCACCACTTCCTGTTGCCAGCAGCACATATTTCCCGCTGCCTCCTCACCCACCAACAGCATTCTCACTAGTTTGCCAACTGAAGTCAAGCAGTTTCCCCCTTGCCTTGCTTAAAAGCAGACAAACTTGTCATCTCAATAGACAGCCAAGGAATTGGCCAGCATCACTGCCAGTTCAGTTCACCCACTTGCTGCAAAACATTTCCCGTCGCAAATGATGTGTGAACCAATGCCTTTTGAAAACTTTGAAAATCAGTTCCCCTATACATAAAATTCCATTCCCTGGAGTCTGGAATTTTGCGTTTGATAAGATTTATCTTAATGGATTTTAATGTGTGTGGGAAGAAAAGTATGTTGGAACACAATAGCTTTATTTTAGGAGTCAAGTAAGCAGCTCCCACTGCGAGTGTCCTGCTGTTGATTTCTTTTCAATTAAAGGAAACTATGGCAGAGGAATAAATCAAGCAAAAGGGAACCATTTTGATCCTCAGATCTTTCCTTTAAGTGCTAGGTTCTTTATGACTCTTGTTTTATGTTTTTTTGTACTGTATTTTATTGTCCTCTTATCGGTAGGCCTTTTTGGTTCCTATCCTCCTTGAGTGTGTAATGCGGGAAATTATGGGATTTTTAAAAAGCAATACAATGAATGCATAACCATTATTGGAACAATGCTAAGGTGTTTCTCTTTTAAGCACTACTTGCCTTTAAAAAAACAAAATAATGTTGTCTCATTCCAGAGGGTGAAAGACTGGATGCTAAAATGAAGAGACTAGAATCAAAGTATGCTCCACTCCACCTCGTTCCACTGATTGAAAGACTAGGAACACCTCAGGTACAGCTTTCATTCTTTGGGCAGTAAAGCTGTATTCTCCCCCCCCCCCAAAAAAAAATAAATAAATCCACAGTACAAGGGAAAAGATGCCTGGGCATCATTTGGCTTGCAGTTAGGGCTGCTGGATAGAGCCATCAAGCGCATTGCCAGTTGCTCAGTGCCTGGAGACAGGGTTACGGGGACATTGCAGTAATTCTCCGGAGGTAATTTTCTTCTTTACGTACTATCATGGTATTCTCTTTGGTTGCAACTGTAGCAAATTGCCATCGCAAGAGAAGGAGACTTGTTGACCAAGGAGCGCCTCTGCTGTGGGCTGTCCATGTTTGAAGTCATCTTGACCAGGATTCGAACCTTCCTTGATGACCCAATCTGGCGTGGGCCTCTCCCCAGCAACGGTGTGATGCATGTTGACGAATGTGTGGAATTCCACCGCTTGTGGAGCGCAATGCAGTTTGTGTACTGCATTCCTGTGGGGACTCATGAGTTTACCGTTGAGTACGTATCTTGAGTGCTTGCTTAAGGCCCCCATATATAACGCTTGCTTATTTCAGTAGCTAGGTGTGGGCTGTCACCAAGAAAACGATGAAATCAGTTTGGAATTTTTGATCACACGGCAAATGGAAAGAGGGAAAAAGCCAATCTGTATTACGAGTTTTACTAGGGAAGGAATGTGATGTGAGCACAGAGCTGAAGCCATCCTGGAATATTAAGTGTGCGATTTCAATTCTTTTTGATCATTGTAGCACTCCCAACATAGTCGCCTCATGTACTCCTTGAATGCCCTTTTTAGTATGACCTTAGAAACAATTGCATTTCTTGCAAAGACCTGCTTTTTGTTGTTGTCTGAGGTGTATATATCTTTTAGAACCAAATTTCTTACCAAGGCTTTACAAATTTGCCTAATAAAACTTTAAAAGGGGGAATGGGAAATGATTTATCCTATAAAGGTTGGGGAGTAGAAATGTAAACCACGATTATTAGCAGTATTCTTTTTATGGCTTATTATTTTTATGGCTGCTCACTAAACAAAATAAATTGAACTGAACATAGTCACCAAAGTAGTACCCTAATATAAGCCTATGGAAATCTCAGGAAATTGGCAGTGCTGTATTCTTGCCAGTCACTGGCCTGTTCTTCAGAATCAAGGGGAGATGAGGATGGTAAACTCAGGCAAATGGGATGGTATGCAGTTCTGCTAGCCAGTTAACACTCTAGCATTGTAGCACTGCAAGGTAGCAAGTGTTTGGATGAATAATTCCATGCTGCTGCTTATTTTAGACCTGTAATAATAACTTCATAAGATGTCCCTCTGAACAACATCTAGGCCACTTAACGCTAGAAATCTTAACACAGTTCAGTGTTTTCAAAGTTCTGTGTTTCATTTTGACTCTTTCTACGCATCTCACTTCACAGGCAGTGTTTCGGAGATGGGTTGCACTGGGCTGGCTGTATGATAATTGTGCTTTTGGGACAACAGCGTCGTTTTGACGTGCTGGATTTCTGCTACCACTTACTGAAAGTACAGAAACACGATGGCAAAGATGAGGTCATAAAGAACGTGGTAAGTTGACAGAAGCAGTCTCCGTTTCTCATTCTGCCTATTTCTGTTTTTGACACCGTGGCAATATTTCTTTCGAATTTCCTGAGGCATAAGTAACCTGGCCTTCTCCTTAACTGTTCATGTTTTGGTTCTGCAGCCTTTGAAGAAAATGGTCGAGAGAATCCGCAAGTTCCAGATCCTGAACGATGAGATCATTACTATATTGGACAAGTATTTGAAATCTGGTGACGGAGAAGGCACCCCCGTGGAGCACGTCCGCTGTTTCCAGCCTCCCATTCATCAGTCGCTGGCCAGTAACTAGGAAAGATCCACTTTTCTCTTTTCCTTTGGAAAGTATACCTGCTGCACCACAATGCCAGACAAGATTTGATGGCTAAGGGGAGTATTATCTTGACCATCACTGTTTTCTAGTATTGCCTGAGCACCTTCTGTGAGGACCAGGTCTTTAGCTGTTTCCGAGCATAATATCTGTACACAGTTCTCAGTTTTTTAGACTATTTTTAATGTACTTTTGATAAAAGGCTTTCGACTGCAGCCTCTTTTTTAGCCTTAAAATCCTTTGCATTTCTCCAGCTGTTGTAATCATTCTAGAGAGGTTTATAGTGTATGGGGTCTTCTTCCATTTGTCCACTTACTAGCAAGAATGAAATGTTGTCCTTTTCAAGGGTGTCTTTTTTTTTTTTGTAATTTTCATGTGTAACAGAAGCATTACCCTGCTTTGCTAGCCTTTACGGAAAATGCCCTATTTTGTAACTCCACAAGTGTCTTTCATCACTGGAATGTTCTTTCTCGGAACATCTGTAGCCCCAATATCTTTGGAAATAAAGGTTTTAAAGGGGATGTTTTTAAAAGATTATAAGATGGAAGCAATTAATGGTTTTAATATGTGGAGTGTCTGCCCATGCAGACTTAATGGCTCCTGCTGCTGCTTTTTTAGCTTTTAAAATAAAATGGGGAGAGAGCTGAATACCATTTTCCACATTGGACGCAAACAAAGCAGCTGTGTGAGTCACTCTACAACTATATATAGAGCATACTTTGGTTTGATAGAATTTAGAATTATACCCTTTTCAAGTTTTGTTTTTTTGTTTTGGTTCATTCTTAGAAAAGGACTCTACCTTTCCTAACACTTAGCCTCTTTCCAATGCCAAGCTTGGTGAATATTTATAATTTTACTTTTGTGAATCATGGGTCAGTAGTTTAACTACTTCTGAAGCTAAATTCTGAATTAAAACATGTTAAAAGACAACTATGAATGTAAGAGTCACTCTTGTCAAGCTCCCGTCTAGTGAGAGGAAGAGGTGTTTGCAAATTGCCCTTCTAGGGCCTGTCACTCACAGGCATCATTCTGACACCCAACATGCTGTGCAGTCCTTTTGTGTGGGTTTGTGTGGGTTGTAATCTTACACTCTCTTAACAATTCAGCCACATTGCAAGACCTGTTTAAGGTATAGGTTAAAAATAAAGCTGGCAGTCACATCAGTAGCTTTCCATTTTACAAGGGCAAATCAAATCCTCTATGGCTTATTTCTTGGCATCTTTGATTGGTGTGTGGGAAGAAGAGTTCATTGCTATAATTCAGACACTTGGTTCTGATAGCTTTCAGAACGAAGTTAAACAGCCAAATAGTTTTGTGTCCCAAAACTATTAGAAATAATTTGTCTCTCGCTTTTTTGTACGTGGTTTTAAAATGCTATTTGTCTTATAAGGAAAGGCTGCTGTACATTTCACCAGCATGCAAAAAAACCATCTCTTATTTAGAATTTACTTTCAGTGGAACAGATAAGGCGGCTAAATTAATACAAACATTTGCTGTCTATATACAAACCAATCTCTAAATTGAAAATAGCATGTGGGTGGTACAAACTGTTTTTGCTATCAATGGCTCCAGTTGCTGTCTCAAATACTACTATATGTAATACATGCAGGTGAGAGCTGAAGCATAGCATTTACCTCTTCTAATTTGGAGCGTAACGCTTGGTTTTTCAGTCATGCTCCTTTTTCGTTTCTAACAGATATAATATACTGCTGTGACATGTACGCAGGAACTATTTTAATTTTAGCAAAGTTTCGTGAAGTATTTTCAAACAGCCGTGAACATTGCAAAAAGGAAACAGATCCTCGCAAGTTCCAACCTGTGAAGCAACAGTTTGGGTTTCACAATGGACTATGCTTTATTGTGTCATGATTACGGCACATGTCCTCCTCTGCTGTGTTTTAAGAGCGGTTTAGATTAACCAGTTTAGTCTGCTGCCTGAACCCTACCTGGCCAGTGATTAATCAATCTCACCTATGGTTCATTTGAAACATGCCAGTTTCAAAATGCATGGTTTTAAGATTAGGCAGAACCAGACAATGAGAAGTTGCAAAAGCTTCTTGGTTCCCTCCTTGTGGTTCTACTGCAAGATGGAAAATGTGTATGTTTTAAAAGCACTACTAGTTTTAGTCCTGGTGGTCTCTGATGCTTTGATTACATATCCTTGTCTTCCTTTGAAGACCTAAGCTGTTCATAAAACAGAAGGAATGTGTTGTCTCCCCGTTTATCCTTCTCTAGTCAGATGTATAAAAAGCTTCTAGGCATAAATGTATTCCCTTCACACACACACCCCATTTTGTTTAATATAGACTCCCTATCTGCATGTCAATAGTTTTGCTCTGCCTATGACATATGCTTAAAACCTGTGCTGAACTTCATTTTTAGGTCAACAAGAAGTCTTGGTTCCCATGGAAAACAGGGCAGAGTTGCTCTAAATAGCACTAATTAGGAACTACATTGGTGAGAAAGAAGATAAAAGGCATCTTTCTACAATGTGGTTAATCAAAGCTGGCTTTGGTTTAAACTTACAGGTTGGCTATGATGGTTACAGCTAGCTAATGCAGGTGAACTGTTGTTTTTACTTGAAAAGCACTGTGGAATGTTTAGCAAAAGCAGGTTTGTTTCTTCATAATACAGTGCAGAGCAAACAAGCCTCATGCCGAACCATATGTTATATCTAAACTGGGCCTATAATCTGTTAACACAAATGAGTGGGTGTAGATGGTATCTAATGCGTCACATAAAAAGAACCTCTTTATAGTAACAGCATTTTTCTGCTTTTAATCTATGTAGATTAAGGTTGCAGCTCAAGGTTTCTTCCAGCTGGGAGAAGGCAAACTTTACACAAGGTTCAGTGGGTTTCACCTAATTCCATTCCCTGAATGTATGAGTAAATTAACAGTTGTTCCATACACTGAAACGCAAGGCTACCTAACTAATTTAGGAAAGCAGCACAAAAAGATGGCCAGGTATGTGTCAATTCACCTCTCACTCATGCAGAAATAAAGCATTTTATTTGTTAAAATTGTCATTAGTGCAATAAGTCCTAAACAAAAAAATTAGTATTTTACATGTTCACAGGTAATTTAGCAAAACATGTTTTTGAAGTCCTTTAGTATTATTTTTTTTAAATGAAAAGGTAAGGCAAATAAAAATCCACCACTGTTCTTGGTCCAAGCTAGTCAAACCTAAAAACAAACGATTGTCTATACATACTGTTTAAATACATTTGTTTCTGACAAGCACTTAAAAATGACATTCCACAACAAAACACAGTTACAGAATTGCTCTCTTCTTAAGATGCTCCCAGGTTTCCATTTCTCCTAGAGGCCATTCCCTCTGTGGACTGCAGATCACCTACACGGCTTCCACTTTCTTCGTCGTTAAAGCGTTCGTATGTGTTTGGCAAAGAGCCGTTTATTCCTCTGTCATCCTTACGTAAAGACACGGGCAAGTTTGCTAGGGTGAAGTTGACATCCTTAAAGGCATGCAATAGAAATATCCCCACTATTATAGTGAGAAAGCCGCTAAGAGTGCCAATAACGTCGTCAGCTGCCATGTGTTGCCACTCTTTGAAGAGGATAGCGGAGCAAGTTAAAACAGATGTTGTGAAGAATACATAATAGATTGGTGTCACGAGGGAAGTGTTGAATATATCCAGGGCTCGATTTAAATAGTTGATCTGCGTGCTGACGCAGACAATAAGACTTAGCAGAAGAATCCAGGATAAAGGATGCGTCAGCACAGGCTTCCCAGCAAAAAGTTCCTTTATAGCGATGCCCAAGCCTTTTACACAGGAAACAGACAGAGCTCCAATGACTGAGCATATTGTTATGTACACAAGAATGTTGGTTTGTCCATGCCGTGGTCCCACCACAAAGATCATTATTAAGGACACAATGACAACAAATGTGGCAAAGACCACAAAACCTGCAACATAAAGAGAAATCACATCAGCCACAATTCGCATTTTATTACTCTGTATGAGCTAAGGCTTTGGGGGGAGGGAGTCTGAGGCTCAGTAAAGGGGGGGGGGCTTCCTAATTTTGAGTTTAATGCCAGAGAATGGAATTTTAACATGTGATTTTAGGAGGCAGAACTGTTTTTAAATTGCTGGTTTTATATTTGAAGTTTTTTTTATTTAACAACTTGTTTTTAATGTTAATTTCTCATTGGTATTTGATGAGTATTTTAGATTGCCTTTTGTAAACCAGTTAGGTCTTTAGTTCAAGCAAACAGTATTGAACTACTGTTAAAAAAAACTGCAGCTAGCTGTGGCAGGGGAAGCACAAAGCACATGGCTGTACTGTATTGTAAAACGCAAACTTCTCTTAAAAGCTTCTATGGTTCTTTTGAACAGTTGGGGGTGCATACCTAAATCTAGTTTTCGGACACCTTGTTCAAAGTCACACAATACAGTTGTACCTGGAGACGTTTTGGCTCCTGCACATCGCAAACCCAGAAGCGATTGTTCCAGTTTGCAAACATTCTTTTGGAACCCGACATCCGGCAGGGCTTCCATGGCTTCTGATTGGCTGCAGGAGCTTCCTGGAGCCAATCAGAAGCCACAATTTGGTTTTCAAATGCTTTGCAAGTCGAATGGACTTTCGGAACGGATTCTGTTTGACTTCCAAGATATGACTGTATTCCTGTGAACTGTGCATTTCCTCTACTGCTCCTTGCTTTGCACAGAATGCAGGGTTCTCTTACCTGGATCACCCAGCTTGTGGGATATTTCATTCAAAGTTTCCACTGCCTCTTCTTGGGGTGCATGAATTACCATCACAGTTGTACCCAGTACGCTTAACAAACACCCAACTTTTCCATGCAGATTGAGCTTTTCATTTAAAAAGTACGATGAGAGAATGGCACTGAAACATAAAAAATATAAATCCATGTTGTAAATTTGAATTGCTCCATTATTATTATTTTTAATACCCAAAACCGTATTGGGGATTCTGACAAGGTTAAAGAGCAAGATACACACAAAGTCTTTGCAATCTGTTTTTCGACAGCTAATATGTTTGAATTTTTAATGTTTTAAAGCTACAATGATACAGTTTAGCTCCAAAATGAGAAACACAGCAACTGGTTACAATCAATACAAAATACCGAACAGTGTCTAACAGGACCTTGATTAAGTTGATATGCTTAATACAACTCAATCAATATAGTTTATTAAATTTCTATCTAAAAACCACCCATAAATTGTATGCAATTTATTCATGGGGTGGCAGTGCGATGATTGCGGCTGCAAATGAGACCAAATAATTCAAAACAATGAAACACACCAAACTGATAAAATGGCAAATCTAATGTTAAACTGAAAGTATTGCACACTGGGCAAATAATCATAACCATAGACATACAGATGGATTCTTTATTAGCTTCAATTACTCTGGGATGTGATCTTATTCAGAAAACAAGTGACTGATTTAGGCTGCAATCATATGCATGCTTACCTGGGAGTAGGCCTCATTGAATAAAGTTGGGCTACTTTTTGAGTAAACATGCAAACAGATTTTGCTGCCTTCATTAATAAGGCATTAAATGCAAGTCAAGACTAAAGATAAAAGAAAAACACAGCATTAAAAATGGTAAAGGCTGGTGATAAATGAATTATATAAGCCAGCCTGTAAGGGTTTCAAACCAACGAATATGTTTAAAATAAAAAAAATCCTTCCAGTAGCACCTTAGAGACCAACTAAGTTTGTTATTGGTATGAGCTTTCGTGTGCATGCACACCTGAAGAAGTATCTGAAGAAGTGTGCATGCACATGAAAGCTCATACCAATAACAAACTTAGTTGGTCTCTAAGGTGCTACTAGAAATATTTTTTTTTATTTTGTTTCGACTACGGCAGACCAACACGGCTACCCACCTGTATCTAGGAGTATGTTTAAAGTCAGAGAAGTGGCAATCAAGAAGATAATGGAGATTTTAAAAAAATCTTAAGTATATCAAATTAAGGCAACTGGGGTGGGGGAGTTCAGGAGAAATTGGAATAAGAGGCTAATAGACTTCAACAAGTTTTTGTGTACTCACACATAAGTATGCACTTAGTAGCAAATGCAACTACACTGCCTCTGAAAATGCCATATTCCTTACCTTACAAGAACACTTAGAGCTCCTAAGGGAGTCACCAATGTAGCCGGTGCAAATGCATAGGCAGCAAAGTTTGCAACTTCGCCAGTTCCCACTACAAATTAAAATACAAAAGGGGACAAGTTTCAGATAAGCTTTCGAAAACTCAAGCTGACCACCCACCCCTGCAGATGAAAACCAAAATGCATAAAAAGCAGCTTTTATCAACAAGGAAATCCCTAAACAGGAAAATTCAAAGCCAACTTCCTAGGAATTTTTAACACAAGAATGCCTTTCAGTTTGGGGTCACCTTTCCAGTTCTCATTACAACGCTCCACTACTTGAGGTAAAACAAATCTATGGTTTACAATACGAGGGGCATTTTCTCAATTCCCCCTTGTGGAGTCGGAAAGTGATCTGGATTATACTGAATTGGAAGCTAGCAGAAATTGGAACTGATCACTCTCCCCAATCGAAATGAAATCTAAACACTCAGCAGCACAAATGAATGGGCGTTTGTGTCACAACATACTGTTTCCTGCCTCCAAAGCCACATCTTCCCATTTCCTCTCCAGAATTCAGCCCCAGTCTGTCCTAGGGCCCTGTGTCACTTCCTCACCCGGTCTTCAGATTATTTCACAATACCTGCACTAATTTTCTTTGTTCCTTTACTGATATTCCACGCTTAAGATTATTCTCTTCCTCCTTTTGGGGGTTCAGAGATATTGCCACATGCCACCATTGAGCCCTTGCCAGGTGTTGCTAACCTGTTCCTCACCTGGTGTGCTGCCAGCCCCCATTTAACACGACCGTTGGTTGCTGCCACCGCCGCCAATCACTCGCCTTACTCCCTTGTTCCCCGCAGCCATGTTTTATCTGATGGCAGGGGGTTATTATGGGAGCCCAGACAGCACTCAAAAGGCGTGCACTGCTAAGCATCAGACATTGTGTCTTTTGGGGGGGGGGGGGAGATCTGCAGCTGCCTCCTGCGGAACTGCTGCAGATTGTCTGATCCCATAAGGAGAGACCTCTCTCCCAATGCCACCAGGTAAGCCACATCTACAGCAAAGAGGAAATGAGATGAGTGACTGGCCCTGAAGTGCCAAGCTTCTCAAGGGCACACAAGGTCAGTGATGGACCCTTCTGAGCTCCCAGACGGTGCCAACTCTCAATGCAGTCTTGTCTGGATTCACAGATAACCAAAGAGGACTAAAAAAAAAAAAGTATGTTAGCTTAACTTACTTGACAAGAGTCCAGCCCACCAGAGCCACTCTTTAAGGTATGCATGGCCACCTTGTCCTAGTTTTTTTAAGAAAAGGGGGAGGGAAAGTTACTGTGATACACAATGCTACTATTATATTTTAGGTTTTTAAAGGTTCAGGTTTTTTTTAAAAAATACGATACTAGTCAATAAAAGCTTTTTTATTACGATGAATTAAATACTTTAAAAAAAATAGTCATGGAATAATGTTGCTTTGCCCAATCCACAGTGCTGGAAAACTCTTGGGTCCAATATTTGGATATTACTATTGCTACCATCTTTTACTCGATTTACAAGGCAGTCCTCAGGATGCTAGAAAAAAGTTTTGCAATATTTCAGATTACATGCATGCACCGATGAATTGCAGCTCAAGAATGTCTTCCAAGCAGAACACTCCTACAGTGAAATGAAGGAGCTCCTGTGCAATAAAGCCCTGACTCTTCTGCGAGTGAAAATACGGTATACAAAGCTAGGGTTACCTGGCATAGTTTCAGAACAGATACATTTGCATTATGCATGGACGAATGTTGCCAGAATCATAGAATTGTAGAGTTGGAAGGGACCCTGAGGATCATCTAGCCCAACCCACTGCAACACAGGAAATTAATAAAATAGGGATAATTTCCTTAGCATTGGCTTTGTGTAACTTTATATTCCTTGTGTTTTGTTATATTCCAAGATTGTTTTTAAAATGCAAATCTGTGTATCGGCTCAGAGAAAAAAAAGAGAGAACTGAATATACAAATTCATTACTATGCTTTAATTATATAAATATTTTCAAAGTTACTTCTCTAAAAAAAAGGGTGCCTCATTTCTACATTGCAATGCTGAAGTCTATCGTAAGCCCAAAGAATTTTTGGATGGGCAGAACTAGCTGCTTTGTCCTCTGGATAAAAGCCAGGTCTCTCCAAGGTCAGATAATAAAACCTTCCTTATCTACTCAACATCGATTTCTACTTTTATTTTAATCCTATTTTTCAACTGGCAAAAGCAAAAAATATTCAGAAAACATTAGGTATGCAGTTTGCACAGAAGCCCCTTCGCATTTAATGAAATGAGAAGGGCCACCATTTTCCTTGACCCTGAAACCTCACAAACCATTGTTGCATCCCCACCTCTCAAGGAATTTAAGGAGCCATACGTTTTTAAAAGGTTTGTTACGTTTTGTTTGACAAAATAAAACTATAGAACTATAAAATTCCACAGAGATCTCAGAGCAGTACAAGTCTGTGTGTTTCACACAGCATTTGCTGCCACGTAAGCAGAGTAGGTACCAATTTGCATCATGAAAAGCTCAACCATCCTGCCAAAATGTACACATGCTAGCATTGATAGCATGCAAATTGTTTTAAATATGCATGTTTCAAAATAGTTAACGTCTTTAAAAACAGCTGAAGTTAACCCAATTTATTAACTCTGTAACGTGAAAATATAATGATTCAGCATACTCAGGTAGGAAGACTGTTTAGTCGAAGGGATTACAGTGGTACCTCAGGTTACATACGCTTCAGGTTACAGACTCCGCTAACCCAGAAATAGTACCTCGGGTTAAGAACTTTGCTTCAGAATGAGAACAGAAATCATGTTCCAGCCGTGTGGCGGCAGCAGGAGGCCCCATTAGCTAAAGTGTTGCTTCAGGTTAAGAACAGTTTCAGGTTAAGAATGGACCTCTGGAATGAATTAAGTACTTAACCCGAGGTACCACTGTATTACACTACAAAATTCATGAGACACTTTTAAACACCAAGCAGAAAAAGTTTTGCCTCAAGGAAGCCCCAAATCCATAAAATATTTGCATAAATAAGAGCAAAATACATGTGTGTTTTCAGACACCCTGAGTTTGAGGTATCCTTGTGAGGAGAGGGTTTCGGTTTTTAGAATTACGTCAAAATATAGGGGTTGGGCATAGACATGCTATGGTTAGTGAAACGCGACTGGAGAACCAAGGGATGGTGTTACTTCCCTCCTTGAACACTGTAAGTAGTGCTGAAGAGTTATATCCCAGCTTGTCTACCACATGCTTCCATTGTGAACACTATAAGGAGTAACATTTCAGTCCATATGTATGGTCTAGCTGAGATTCCTGCATTCCAGGGGGTTGGACTAGGTGACTCTGGGGGTGCCTTCCAACTCTAGAATTCTATGGTTCATACTGACCCAATCACAGCTCTCGGATTTATACAACTGCCACATGGTTCTCAGCTGTGGAGAAACAGATCTCCTTTCCTGCATCATATCAAGCTGCCCCCATGTTTCACTTTTTCAACTCTTAAAACCAAAAGGGCATAAACTGGCTCTTTTTAATTAACTAAAAAACGTAGTGGGGATTCTCAGAATTCTGTCCCATATGCTAAATTCTGCATACAATTGTAGAAAACGTCATATGAAAGATTTTGTATATGCTTCAAGTTACAGCCAAGATCTGGGCTCAAAGTTCATGTTTTCCCTTAAACATTTTTTCCCGTTCAAGCAAACTTTTACCTGCTCTCATGGAGCCCTTCCTAGCCAATCGAAGAAGACCTTTCTTCTTCAGGATGAAACTCCCACCAATGAAAAGGCTGGAGCTCATTGCCAATACCAGACCAATGTAAAAATCATATCTTCCGCTACCCTCAATCATTTCGTCAGTTGCTGAAGCATTCCAGACCGTCACATTGATCAAGGAGCACAGCTGTTGCTGGTACTGGAGGCAAGGCGATGCCAAATCGAAACCTAAAAATAAAACATAAATCATTACAATAAGGTTCAGCAAGAGAGACAGTTCTTTTGTGCACATGATGCATGCCCCACCCGAAGTTTCTGGATTTGCTTCAGTGGAAGGGGACAGCCATACACACCGCCCTCTGGGAGCATCCAACTGTCCTCCAACTCTCCTGAAGGCAAACATATGAACATGTATTCTGAATAACTGCTGGGTCTTCAATGCACCTGTCTACTTCATAAGAGAGAAAGAAAATGCAAGCCACCAGGAACAGTGGCAACTCCACTTCTTTGAAACTAAAATGCAGGTACAGGGCACACAGGATAAACTTGGAAGCATTACAAGGATGACATTAGTGAAAAAAGCAACAGACCTTAAGGGGGAAAAGCGGTTAAACTAAGGAGCAATCATAGGCACATTTTCATGTAAGTAGGTACCATTGAACACAGAAACTTGCTTCTGGTTAAACATGCATAGGATCACACTGCATATCTTGTTTTACAATGACATACATCAGCATATCCAAAATTAACCGTTCCGTACAAGAAAACAAAATCCTTAAATTGAATCTTATACTATACTTGCAGTATAGCAGGAATGGGGAACCTCTGACGCACCAGTTTGGCCCGTGAAGCCATTTCTCCCCAAACCATTCCCATCAGCTGAGAATACTGGTGACTTCAGCTGACGGGCAGGTCAGGGTTTAATAATAAAAAAATGGTGATTATAATCCTGCCATGGCAGTGTGCTGCTGGTACATGGCAAGGGAAGAGGAAGCAAATCAGCCACCTTGTACACCTTTGATGTACAGGTACATATAGACTATGAAAATAAAGCTACAAAAAGGAAGTAGGTAGTAAAATGACAGTACATGCAGCAATAGGCCTAGCTCTATGTGAAGGTAAAGGAATCTTTTCCCCTTTTGATGCCCTTTGATACTGGACTCAGCCAAAAGGAAAACCTTTCTGTAACACAAATTATCAAACTCCTTGTCAGAAGCCACAATCCCACCTTGTTATGCAAAAGGTGTAATGCACAATGTGAGATATGAAGAAACAGAAGTCAATTATTTCCAGCTTGGGGAAAAAAATATATCAGACAAGTAGGTACATGAAACATGGAACAGGCAGCTGCTGCCTTTTTTCCAGGAGCAGATCAAATTAGTAGAGAAAATAACTTGTTTGGGGAACACTTTCACTGTAATAGAGGTGGAAAATTGAAAGAACCTTACAAGAGACAGTCTCTTGCCTGACAAACACATTTGGTTGTTACAAGAGAGTCTGATTTCCAGCAAGAGAAGTCAACTGGTTTAGTCTCTGAAATTCACAATGTCACTGATAGAGCTATCTGAAGCTGAACCTCAGTATGCAACAGCTTTTCTGTTGGCTATGGCACAGAGAGAGTGCGCTAATAGCACTGAGTTAAATTATGCAATACCTTATACACCTCATTAGCAACTCCGCATCACAGATTCCTAGTTTAGGGTCATTAACTTACTTATCTGGTCAAATATTTGGGGCATATGTTTACCAGATTCAAGGTTCCATTTCTGCTCAATGATCTTACTATATTCTCCTGGAGACAGGATATATTAGGTACCTCCCATCTTCATTTTATCACAAAAATATTATGTTCAGTGCCCTAACATAGTACAATGCACACAGTTCAGGTTGGTGAGCTTGAACGACGACACTTTCCAAACATGGGTTTGCGGGCCTGTGTTCTCAAGGTGTCACACCCCATGAATGTCTTGTGCAGAACCCCAACCATGCAACTTACAGCATTTATTTATTTATTTAGTAAAATTTAAACACTGCATGATTGCAAAAACAAACAAACCTCAAAGAGGTTAATGAAAAATAAACCAAGAAAAATTCACAGCCATACTTTAAAATACACAAAATGTCAAGCATATAATGTTACAGTGACTGTAACATCATTTTTATATGATGTGAAAGCTATAATAGTAGATTTACTGCTTTTTTATTTCAGGTTCCCTTCTGGGTTTTGTATTAAAAATGTACAATCGCTTTCTCTACAACATATGCAACTTATACATAATAATACACTCTTTATTCAATTATGACATTTCCCGATGTACAACTTCTAAATTGGCAGTGACTCCATAACTACAAATCCTGTCTAGGCAATCCTGAGGATTAAATTTTGCAACATCCTGGAAGGTTTACACTTAGAATTATTTGTATGCTGTGAATAATTGCACTAATACACTGGTAAGCTTTCCTTCAAAGTACAAGATTAAAGAATCTTGCAGCTTCAAACAAATTCATTCTGGAACCTCATTTACAAATGCCAGGCGTGGCAAGAATCAACTCCAAAGAGTAGGAGAGGTATAGTTCCCAGGCAATACTTCAGCCCAAGCACCCCCAAACTCGGCCCTCCAGGTGTTTTGGGACTACAATTCCCACCATCCCTGACCACTCACAGCTAGAGATGATGGGAGTTGTAGTCCCAAAACACTTGGAGGGCCGAGTTTGGGGGTGCCTGCTTCAGCCATATGACTTAAAGATAAATAATAATGAAGGTGAACAAGATTTCTGAAGCCGCTCCACATCTGACACAGGAAGAAACATGCACTGTGTTGTATTAATCAGCTGTACTGTTTATCTTCTTATTATAACTACCTTCCTTTTAAACTTTAGTGGATAACCTCTTTGAAGAAAACACCTCCTCTTTTTGAGTTTCTGTTTTAAGACACCAGGGCTTTTCTTTGCCTATACTTGCGTAACTCTTAGTTCTGTAAGAAGTGCACTTATTCCATATACCGAGATTAAACCGTTGTTACAAATGGCCCCAAATGCCAGTATTTATTCTTCAGCTAAATACAGACGTCTCAAAACAACTGTGTTACTTTTGTATTGAAAAGAATTCGCTCCCCGAGCCCTGCAATTCTACACCTAATCATGTCTACAGAAGTCCAACTGAATTTAATGGGGTTTATTCCCAGGGAAGTAGGGTTAGGATTTCAACCTATGTATTCCAAAATAAAAAGAAAACTTGTGACTTCTTTCCTCATTTTCTGTCACATGAAGGACAAGGTTTTGTTCAGGCTAGCAACTGTGTCTTATTCTTTCAAAAGAAAGTAAAATTCACTTCCTAAAGATAGAACAAACATTACTTATTTTGAAATGCCATTGTTCAAGTCTTCCCACATCATTTTTAAAACACACCCAAGCTTTCAGGTTCAGTCTTGCACATATAGATCCCTCCAAAAACAGGTTGCAGTTCTACATTACACAAACGATATCTTAACTGCAAGAGATACATTTTGTGCTTCTACCTATCCAGTTTTCTGTGTGATCTTTACACCCTTACCTTTGTGACATTTTACAGACATTTCTTTAAGCCATTTGTCTTCCATTTCACTAAGCAAATAGGCTACACTGAAAAAGAAAGAATGTCAATCTGCACTGTGCCAGACAGTAACTTTGTATTGCGCTCCCCTAATTTGTTTACAGATTGTGGGGATATGTTCGGGTTTGTTTTTCTTTTAAAGCTCTTTACAGAAAGTGTGTTTCCCTCCTCTACAGTGGGGTTCAAAGACTAATAGGTATTAGTATTTTCAGGATTTTTTCCTACAGTCAAATATCCTGAACTATGTTTGCTGTTTAATTTCAGCACAAAAAGGCCAGTTCAGCTCTATGACATCAAACCATAGTTTAAAATTACCTGAAGTATCCACAGCAAGCCTTAACCAACCCACTGCTCTTTCACATACAAGAGGAGATTGAAAAGCTTCCATCTTCAATGCAAAATGAACCAGAGTTCCCTGTTATATCTGAACTCTGACGTGTAGTTTAAAAACTCCAGTTACAGTGCTACCTCGGGTTACAAACACTTTGGGTTACAGACTCCACTAACCCGGAAGTAGTACCTCGGGTTAAGAACTTTACCTCAGGATGAGAAATCGTGTGGCGGCCCCTCTAGCTAAAGTGATACCTCAGGTTAAGAATGGACCTCCGGAACGAATTAAGTTCGTAACCAGAGGTACCACTGTATTGAGCAAACTAGGATCATAAAACCATGGTTTGATACTCTTCTGACGTAACTAGAATCTGAGCTAACCAGAGACCCCCAAGTTCAGAAGCACTATTAAATGAGACTTTTGTTGAGGTATTACAATTTATATTTGTAAGAAGTTTCAAGAGAGATATCTAGGAATAACTGAATTCAGCAAGCAATAACACTAACCATACATTTCTAGCCCAAATCAGTATTGTGTTAAACACCTGCATTCTACCAGATCACATAAACAGATTTTTAAAACAGCCTGGTTTTTTTTACCATAAAATAAGATCTCTAAATATCGCAGCTTTCAAGCAAAAACTAGAAAGTATTCCCCCCCCCTGCAAACCAGGCTTCCAAAATGATCTTTGCCTGTTGAATTTATATCCTTATCCGCCGCAGCATTCACTGTGAATTCCTACATTATTCATGCTGATCTGAATTTGTAAATGTTCCCAATACAAAAACAAGTAACCAACTTTACTGTGAAAAATTCCTATGAAGGTAATGTTAAGAATTCTAGACCTCTAAATGTTCTCACTGAGCATGCATCATAAAAGGGAGAATGTTAGCATGCTAACAGTAATCTAGTGTACTTTGCATGCCTGGTTCATCTCACTTCTCCTAAAGATGCCTCCATTATTCTGGAGAAGCACAAAGCTGTTACACAGACAGCCACCTGGGGGTAGGGATTTGAGGAATCCTCCTCATTAACGCTTACGTGTCCCAGGAACACCCAGATTATCTATTCTGTATCACAAGATAGCAACTCCCCAATACTGCTGTTGCCTCTGGCCACACTTCAGTTTCTGCCTTCCAAACTGTCCCCATTCCTTTGCATAACCAGTAGGGAAACAGTGAGGCTGCAACAAAATATATCCTGTTGAAAGCTGGGGCTGTTTCATGATAGGAAAGGACTGGAACAACATTTTCAGTCACTATGAAGTACAACAGGGTGAGGAGCTGGATCTGTTTGGCAGGCCCAGGTCCTTATCTCCCTAAGCCCTGCAAGTCAAGTTTCACACATGGGCAGTTACCCACCTGCCATTCCCTTGACATCATGGTGATATCAGGTGACTAATTTCTGCCTGTGCAGTTTGAAATCAAACCATGTGGGCATAGGCACAGCGCCTTTGCTAACGCCACTTTTACCTGCCACACACCTGACATTATATAAAATATGAGACATAGGGCAATGAGTGGTGTTTGGCCAAAATGGCCTGGAAGGCCTAATCAGGGCCATGGGCAAAGGTTCCCCCATCTTGGAAGTAGAATGTTATATACCATATGTTTCTTATTTTTGATTCTCCTAAACCACAGGTGAGAAGGCAATGCTTCTCCCGATGTCGCTGGACGACAACTGCAAATCATCACTGACTATTGGCCATTCTTGGCTTGAGCTGATGGCAGCTGGTGTCTGGCAGCATCTGAAGGGTTAATAATAATAATAATAATAATAATAATAATAATAACAACAACAACAATTTAGTATTTATATCCCACTCATCTGGCTGGGTTTCCCCAGCGACTCTGAGCGGCTCCCAACAGAATTAATGATAATGAAAAAGTGATAACACAACAGTCATTAAAAGCCTCCCTAAACAGGGCTGCCTTCAGATGACTTCTAAAAGTCAGATAGTTGTTTATTTCCTTGACATCTGATGGGAGGGTGTTCCACAGGGTGGGTGCCACTACCAAGAAGGCCCTCTGCTTGGTTCACCTCACTTCTCGCAGTGAGGGCACCACCAGAAGGCCCTTGGAGCTGGACCTCAGTGTCCGGGCTGAACGATGGGGGTGGAGACGCTCCTTCAGGTATACTGGGCCGAGGCTGTTTAGGGGTTATCCTTGCTTTAAGCAAATACTGGTCCTTCCAATTCTACAATTGATTCTAAGCTATCAAACAATCGCCTACTGAAGAAAAATACAATGCATTTGTTTTCTAGAGTACTTAACTAGACTTAAGGAATGATTTACAACCTGTAAAACTCGGAAGTTCCTATGATGCTAGCCTACCTACTCTAAAATGGCAAAGGAAAAAATGGGTAACTGAATCATACAAATCACGTGGCAAATATATCCTTAACTCTGCTACTTTGAACTTCCTTATCAGTAGCACTTCCCTTGAAAGTTTTTCACTGCTCTATAATAAATCACTCTGCTCCGTTTTCATCAAATTATGGAAGAAATAATTCTGAAAGCTAAGTAAACAAAGGTGATCCACATGTAAAAACACATGTATACGGTTGAGCACAAACTTTTAATTGGGACCAACCAAAATATCACAATATTGTGGCAATATTTTGAGTTCTCTAGAAGTCTTCCAACAAACAATATATTACACAAAGAATGGGGTCTGGAGAAAAAAATAACCAAAACAAATTAGAGTAGATAGTGTAGGCTCGGTTCCAAGATGGGGACCACAGACTGAGCACCAGCCCCTCTCAGGTTAACAGATGACAGGTTTAAGATTCTGGCTGTTCCAGCTGCTGAGAAATTAAAGTTATGCTTCCTGCTGGCTAAGTAGTTTTATGACCACAAACATAAAAATAATAATGTTAATTATAGTTTAAATGCTTTCAATCCTACTCAGATGCAGCCACAAACTTTCAGGCGCTGAGCAAAATTAAAACTCACTGGAAGTGTCAGCAATCCAATCCCCAACACGAGACCAATTTTCACTACTTCTACGAATAGTGCTAGCTTAGCGTATTTATCAAGCCACTGTACTTCAGCTGCATACATTTTTACTGTATCTTAACAAAGCAACTTCTGTCTGGACATGTTACAAGATTATAGAAAGCCCTTCATGGCCATGTCACATGACACTCTTGTACAAGGCGTATCACAAAGAGAACCTAGGACCATTACAGCTTTGAGAATCTGACAAAAAAGTGCTACTAGCCTCTAGTATCTCATACAACACAATGAGGGGAAAATATCCTTTAGGTACAAAGTGTTTAACGTGCTGAGCTAGCAGGACTGATCAGTAATTTACATACAGAGGACAATCTCTAATATATGTTTTTTCTCTAGGTGGTAAGGCCTTTGAAAGCACCTTGGGCCTGGAAGATCTCAGCCAGCCAGCACAATTGCCACAAAACAGACTGCACATTATTCTCACTTCCTCACATCCATGCTGCAGCTCACTTTTTGATGTCAATCGGAGCTTTCTTCAATGTCCGCGTCATTCAGTATTCTATAGTAGTCCACCCTTAAGGTTGCAAAACTATTAATATGGTACGATCACACTGCTTGAAGAATGTTTTAAATTACGTTTTTGTGGATCTTGACCTGATTTTATCGTTATGTGCTACACTCTGCCTTCCATTTTTAAAAATGAAAATCCAGATTAAATATGTGCAAATAAATAAAATTATTATTAGTTAAAGTACTTTATGCTGCTTTTCTGGGCAAATGCCCATCCAAAACATCTTACAAGCAAAATAATATATTAAAGTAGGATGAAATTTTAAAAAGCCACAAGTCAACACTTAATAATAATAATAATAATAATAATAATATTCTTTCTGGTTCTGGTATATTATTATGGAGTCAGACCATCATGAGATCAAGCATTAAGGGGTGGAACCTCTACATGTGTAACATATAAAAGATACTTGCTATATTCTGTTCTAGGAGCAAAGATGAGACCAAGAAACTCCACAGAACCCTGTACAGTGCCTGGAGATTGAATACCAATCCCCCAAAACAGCTTATATCAAGTGTATTAGGATTATCCACCAGACTTGCTTTACCTCATCCACTTGGCAAAAACTTCAGTACTAGAACAACCACACCTAGGTATTTAATCTCAGAAATGCAACCTAGGTGTCTTGAGCTGATTGGTAATACCCAAACTCCAGATCTTTTCCAGCAAGTGCTTTGTAGCAACAGCAGAAACCCCACAAATCAATTCCTGTGGTTCTCAACTCGCCTCCCAGTTACCACATTCTGGACAGGGTCTGACAGAACCAATTCAAACCAGGTATAAGCAGACTTCTACTTTGTTTGGGGTTTTTGTTTTTTACTAAGTCCCCGAAATCTACCAATTCAACCCAGCAGCAAAACACAGTCCCTACAAGTTAAAGAGTCCAGGGTTAAGCATGCAATCAATAAAAAACATAAAGCAGGAAGGAAATAGCTTGTGCCTTTTCACTGAAAGACAGAGTAGAACTATAACAAATAACAGCAACTGTAAAAGCAGCAGCACAGCTACTAGCAATAAGCAACACACAAGGCAGAAAAATAATATTAAAAGTTCTTTAATGGCCAGTAAAGGCTTACCGAAATAGCAAAGTCTTCACCAGCTAGCAGAAGGAGATAGCTAGGCAGGCTTCAGAGGACAATGAATTCACCCCTATGGGCAACGCAGTGGAGAAGACCCCGCAACTCACTCTTGGATTTTGCTTTGGCAAAGGATGGATTATCACCTTGACTTCTTGAGCAGTGTAAGGTAAGGCACTGATCTTCAACTGGTGGTCCTGGACCCACTACTGAGTCAGCATACACCCAAAAGCAGGTTACAATGCCGCCACCACATTGGGAAAATAAATAGAGGCAAGTCTCCAAGTCTGTTTGAGCTAAAGGTGGGTCTTAGGACTAAAAAGGCTGAAGACTAATGCCCTAAAAGGATATTAGACCCACAGTATCGACATACAATCACTCAGACTATGAGAAGAAATCCATCCCATGGCTCACTCCTTAAGCACCACAACTTACTAGAACAGCGGACCAGGAAGCAACCTAGAAGTTAACCAGCATGCCTTTAATGATCGTAATGAAATGAGGTAAGAGAGATATGAAGCCACAGGCTTCCAAGAAAGGATAGCTATAGTTCCTGGAGCTCCTTCGCCCACGCCATCCTGCCTCAGCCGTGCTCTTAAAAATAAATAAATCAGCTTGCTAAATCTCCAACTCACAACCGCCTCAGCCTGCTCTCGCGAAGTGCGTATTTAAGTGGAAGTCGCTCCCCTGGGGTGACGCGCCACTCACTTTTATTTTTACTCAAGAGTAAACCCGTTGACATAAGTGGCCATGCCTAACCCGGCTCCATTCATTCCAGCAGGCCTGCTCTCTGCGTAAAAGTTAAGTTGACATCACACCCCACCGAAGCGCAACAACTCCCGGGTAAGTGCGCACCATGCAACTGTCACAACAATATTGTTACAAGGACTCTCTGTGTGTGTCGTGTAATCGCCGGCTCCGTGCAAGCGCCACACAAATCTTCTTGCATCCCCTCCGCTTTGCATGCTCCGCGCGACGCCGAGCAAGAAAGCAAAGCGCCGCTTGGCCCGGGGCAGGAGGCCGGCCGGAGTCGCGCGAGGTCCGGCCCGGAGAGAAGCCACCCGCCGGAGGCCCAAGCCCCGTTACCTGCAACGGCGGCGCCTCTTTCTTCCTCATATCCCGCCTGCCCGGAGAGGGGCCGCGGCCGGCGCAGCGGCGTCGGAGAGGAGGAGAAGCAGCAGCGGCAGCGGCAGCGGCAGCGGAGGAGGCCGAGGCGTCGGAGGAGGAGGCCGAGGGGAAGCCAAGCGCCCTTGCCAAGCGCGCGCCGTCGCCATGGGGAAAGCCCCGCTCAGGTGCTGGGCTGCTCCGCGCCGTCGCCCGCCCTCCGCGCAAACCCACGCGAGAAACTCCGCCGGCGCCCTCGCTCCCCTCCCTTGGCACGCCAGGCGGAAAGGGAGGAGCGACGAGCCGGGCGGAAGCGGCCTCACCGAGGGAATATGTTTTTGGGGTGGGGAGGGATGTCACGTGAGAGTTTCCCCATTCCTCCTTGCGGGGAGGTGTGTGGGGGAAATGGGGTAAGGGAGACACCCAAGCTTGCAGTGCAAATCTGCCAAGGAGTCGTGCGAAGTGCGCGCGAATTTTGGAGCAGGGGCCTTGTTTGTTTATTACATTTCTGTTGCATTTGTTTATATTGCATTATTTAGCTTTAAGGTGGCGTGCACAGTTTTCCCCGGCCCACTCCTCCCGTTTTATCTTCACAGCAACTCTGTGAGGCCGGCTGAGCAGCAGTGACTGGCCCAAGGTCAAACCCAGGTGTGCTTCTCGGTGGAGTGGGGATTTGAACCCTGATCTCCCAGTCTGACCACTTACACCACGTTGACTATACAGTACTTGATATAGGGTCTGGCTGCAGCTCTCGACTGAGTGCGTAATGGCACGTGTAGCAAATGGGAGGCCTTGTAGTCGCTTTGTTCTTGATTTCATGTACAGGTGTGCCGTTGGCCGCTAGGTAAAGGTAGAGGGACCCCTGACCATTAGGTCCAGTTGTGGCCAACTCTGGGGTTGCGGTGCTCATCTCGCTTTATTGGCCGAGGGAGCCGGCGTACAGCTTCCGGGTCATGTGGCCAGCATGACTAAGCCACTTCTGGCAAACCAGAGCAGCGCACAGAAACGCCGTTTACCTTCCCGCCAGAGCGGTACCTATTTATCTACTTGCACTTTGACGTGCTTTGGAACTGCTTGGTTGGCAGGAGCAGGGACCGAGCAACAGGAGCTCACCCCGTCGTGGGGATTTGAACCGCTGACCTTCTGATCGGCAAGCCCTAGGCTCTGTGGTTTAACCCACAGCACCACCTGCTAAATACCTGATGGCTAATGTGTGCGTGTTTCCAGTGGAATTCCCAGCTACAGAAAACATACCAAAATGGGTTAGAGTATCTGTAGATGACCCTGGAGTCTCCTTCCAACCCTACAATTCTGTGATTATCATGGACCCATAAAACAGGGAAGAACTACCGCTTGCTATTTGCTCTTCTCACTGTGAGTTGTTTATTCTGTCTCCTGGGGCTACTGCTTTTTGTCTGGCCAGCATCTAATTGCTTAAGGGCAGAGTTCATTTGAGAAATATGAGCCCGCAGTTTAAGCACCTGATACAACTGTAAGATAGTGGAAAAAGTTGCCCTGGAGGGTTTCAGACCTCATTAAAGAGGTTTAGTCAGTGGATGTAAACTGTAGATCCTATCTTGGGTGAAAAGGAAAACTAGGGGAAGAGCACAACATGGGCACGTGTATGTAAGCCTGGTTCCCCCTCAGCATTTGCTTGTGGGGAGACATGTGGGGCCTAAGGGTTCAAAACTATGGTAGGATGCCAGGGCCCCAAAATGGCACACGGGGAGAAATGAGACAAACTTAATAAAATGGGGCCCAACTCTATATAGGAGAGTAAGCAAGAGATTCAATTAAATATACAATTTTAAAAACATTGAAAGAGGAGGGGAGTCCCAACGATTTAGCTATATTAGTCTGGCTACTTCTAGGCTGCAATGCAACAGTAGACCTTCAACCTCTGTCCTTCCCTGGCTGTGAGCTGAAGAAACACTGAGAGGTGGTTCGGTGGTGCTCTCACTTTTCTTGCCTTCTCTGAGTGGTTCTGAAAAAGACAGTTCTTTTACTAGTTTCTTTGTGGTTTCTTCCCCTGAAAGCTGTTTGTGGACAAATGCTGTGTCCCTCGGCCTGAAAGCAAGATGAGCACCACAACCCCATAGTCACCTTTGACTGGACTTAACCATCCAGGAGTCCTTTTTTAAAAACCTTACTTCATGAGGTTGCACATCCATATGTATGCACACACACCTCTATTTTTCCAGCTTGTTCTGCCCAGTTATGAGTTCACTGTTCCTAACAAAGATGTTTGCTTTTTAAAAGCAAAATAATAGGGGCAGCATCGAGAGGAAACTGCAGATTTAAGAATGCAGCATAAGCTATGGAATTTGGTCTCGCCAGATGCAGTGATGGCCACCATCTTGTATGGCTTTAAAAAAAGGAGATAACCAATACATGTACAACAAAGCTTTCAATGACTATTAGCCATAATGGCTACAGACCCTCCAAGTGTACCAATTTTCCAGGGATGTCCCTGATTTAGAAAAGCCATCCTGGTTTCTGATTTGATCCTGGAATGTCCCACTTTTCCTTAAGTTGTCCTTATTTTCATTGGAGAAATGTTGGAGGGTATGGAGTTATTCAACTCCCAAGCCACCTGATGGCAATCCTGTGTAGGGAAGGTTTTTAAAAAATGTTTTATGTTTTTATTATGTTTTTATATATGTTGGAGGCTGCCCAGAGTGGCTGGGGCAACCCAGTAAGGTGTGTGGGGTATAAATAGTAAAGTTATCATTATGGAATGGGACGTCCCTAATTTCATCAGAGAAAGGTTGGAGGGTATGTTCTGCCTCTGCACACAAGAGGCAACAATGCTTCTGAATGCCAGGGCTCTTCTGAAGTATTGCCTTTTAAAGGCAAGTACCACCTGGGTTTCCTTTTAGTTCAATATATCTGAAAAGAAACATACAGTACTACAAAACTCTAAAGGTCAGATTCACAACCAGTCTGGGTAGTGCAATGGGCTTTCGCCTCTTTTCCCTCATGCCCCCAATTGGTTCTAGGGAGTCAGAAGAACCCCTAGAACAGTGCATGGGGGCCATGGGAAAGATAAAGGGGAGACAGTTCTGTATGGCAAGCAGAAATCATAATAGTGTGACATCTACCGTAATTCCTAAGTTTCTTTTACCTTAAAAGATTTATGATGACTTGTCAAGTCCCTTATTCAAGATCACTATGACAACCTAAATAGGCATAATGGGATATCTCCATGGTATAGTGGTACCTCAGGTTAAGAACTTAATTCGTTCCAGAGGTCCGTTCTTAACCTGAGGTACCACTTTAGCTAATGGGGTCTCCTGCTGCCACTGCACGATTTCTGTTCTCATCCTAAAGCAAAGTTCTTAACCCGAGGTACTATTTCTGGGTTAGCGGAGTCTGTAACCCGAGGTACTACTGTATATTCATGCACTAGTGTAATGAATGTGTCGGTACATTTTAATTATTTCAAATTAAAAGTTATTGTTAGCTGTGCCTCGTGTTTGTTTATCCCTCTCTCCACTGCTACACCTGCTGCTTAGGAGCTGATAACTTTCTCAAACTGCTTGCTTACTCCAGCCAGCATCTAAATCATTAACAATTCGACCTACCTTTCGCACACCAGGTGCCTCTGCATGTAACCTGAAGTGCTCTCTCCCACTGCATAATTCAGAGGTGGCTTCCTTACCGTGCTTTTCAGCCAGCTTCAAAAACTGCTGTTGCCATTTCACAGTGAGTTCTGGTTCTAAAAACGGGCGGAATCTCATTAACAAGCCCAGTTCATGTCTGCAAAAGTTCAGACATGCATATTCAGAGTTTTTCTGCTATGGCATTGCAACCACTCCACCATGTCCCATTTAAACGCCCATATTATTAATCTTCTCTTACAGGGCCACAAAAAGAATATATATATATATATATATATATATATATATATATATATATATATATATATATATTGCCATTCCTGTGACTTACACTGCAACCGCTACGTGTTTGGGGTCAGATATGGCATTTGTCATGTCATTTGGCCTTGTATCACTGTTTTGTTTTTAATTTATGGCAGGAGGGGGCGCTACAGTTCTGAACAGTGAAAGAAAAGGGGGAGAAGCCTTAATGCACTGTAGGTGTAATGTTTGCCAAGGCGAAGTCCAAACACTGAAAACAAGTTTTAGAGCTAAGCTAAGCCCCAATTTAAATTAAGCCATAAAAGTGAATGATAAGATTACTTAAGTACTAGGGTCTGTCACATCCCACTGCTAGTAGGTTAGCGCCTTAGGTAGGATATAAACATTTTCTTATCTTTGTGAAGGAAAAACAATTAGTGATTTTGACTGGAGGATTAGGAGAAAGCCTGCTAGTGAGACTGTGAATTACTCTCCTCAAAAGGTAACAGAGCTATGAAGAAAAATCTCAAAGCAAACACGGAACTAGAAATTTTTTTTATTTTAAAACAGTACACATTAATAAATAGGTCTGTTGTCAGAATCCTTAATAAATAGCCTTTGCTAATTTACAAGGCAAATACAATATGCCTATAACTACTTTTTTTTAAAGCAAAGCTAAGGTTATTGAGCATTTGACAAATCTATATACACATTGTTTTGGAAGCTAATAAAATAGTCCTCTTTAGTCTGCCTGAAGTAACTATATTGCAACACAAAAGCATTTAAGCAATCAAGCCCATAGCATTTGAGGTTTGCTCCCTTTTCCATTATTTGAATCCACATTTTGATTTGAGGCCAACCAGCCAACACTACTTCTACTAGAAGACAGAACAGAAGACTATTTCACCTTTAGGTCAGGGATGGGGAATCTGTGGCTCTTCCAGATGTTGTTGGACTCCAGGTCCCATCAGCCCCAGCTAGTATGTTGTAGTGTGTTGTAGTCCAGAAACATCTGGAGGAATACATGTGCCCCACACCTGTTGGTGTGGCTCTATGTAAGAAGTCCCCCCCCAAGTGCAAACCTATATGCCAACTGTGTGTTCAAAGAGCTCTGAAATCTTTAAAGTCCTCCATTTATATTAGAAAGTGCGAGTGGTCCATCATGCAAGTGCAGTCCAACTTTCAGTACAGTTTATAGGCTCTCTTTATTTAATCTTAATAAAATGGAATCACAGCTTCCATTTCAAAATTCAGTGTATTTGACTTTGTAGCTAGTTTTTTTTCAGTATCACTACATTCAGCATAAACCAAGTTTATTACTAAGATAGTTTCATATAAAAGAAATGAACATATTCATATAGATTAATACAGTGCTTTTTTTTCTTAAAAAATGTTTAGGGGTACTCTCATTTTCCTACTCATATTGAAATACTACCCCCCAATTAGCCCAAACTTAGATTCACAAAATGTTTAGGGGTATTCGTACCCCAGCATACACCCAGAAAAAAGCACTGGATTAATAAATATGAATCTTTCTCTCATATACACACAATCTCAAACTCACACACATTTTGAAATAGTTATTAGGAGAAATAATTTCTGTAGGCAGAAACTTAAAAGACAATTAAAGAGCACTTCATATTTATTCAGAACTACCAGTAAGTCCCACATTCTTTAATGATGCTTGCTCCCTAGTCCAAGTAAGAATTACAGCCTTTGTTCTAAGTATTTCTGGGGTTGCTCTATCGAGTTTCTAAGTATTTGTTAGTGGATTGTGCCTAAAGTCTACAAAAAAAGTATTCCTGTGTAAGCAGGCTATGAGTTGCAACCTTGGTTTGCTTTTAAAAAACACACATTTCATATTGTGTTGTATTTAGGATATTACAAAAATGTTTTTTGGCTTCATCAGAAAGGTTTATTACTATTAGACTTCAAGTCAATAAAGCAGTGGATAAATATGTAAATCCTACATCATGTTTCTCAACAGAATAAAGTGTCTTCTGTACATCATTATCATACTTCATAAATATATTATGAAATGCCTTTAGAGCATGCTCAACTATAGCGCAATGCCCTTCCATGAATATATGGTCCACTGAAAATAATTAGAGCCCAAGCTTATGAAAATGTTTTAAGTGCCTAGGTATTGTACAATCAATGTGTACAAACTAGGCAACAAACTAGAAAGTGCAATTCAAAGTCTGAGGAAGACTGAAGTTGAGGCGATAACTGCATATTTACCGGTATTTCCCAGTATGGGACACCAATCAATACTGTAAGGAACTTAAAACACACAAACAACCAAAGTAGTAACAGCAGAGGAAGATCAGGGAATGGAAGGAAAGTATTGTTACTAGCATTACTATTACTGTTGATTATTTTACACCCGGAATTCAGGAAAACTGACCTTCACACAGGGTAACAAAAAACAAACAAACAAACAAACAAAAAACGGAAGGGAAAACTATTAGTTGAACAGAGTAACAAAAATAAATGCATCTATTTGCCATTCAAAATGTCAAATGCCAAGATATAAATTATGTGCAAGGCCGCTAAAAATATGTCAGAACGTTCTTCTATTCTTGCTAGTTAGTGCACCTAAAAACAAGGCCCATATATCAGAAATCAACCTACATAAGTCAGTTCAAAAAGTGTCACAAGCAGAGAGTGGGTGCATTGCAGAAAGGTGACAGCACCACAAATGGCCTCAGATGGACTTGCCATGCTCTACTGCCCAGACAAGGGATGGCCAGCTGGCAGGCTCCATAGTCATTTTTACCTGTCAGCCCTTCCCTTTTAAAATCAAGGGGTAGTAAATCAAGTATATGTACACTCTTAAGGAAAGCAAAAATGTTTTTTTAAGTTGCAAGAATGAGAGAAATCCCATACTTTTAACGCTACATCTCTCTCGGATTTGTCTGAAGCATGTATGTTATACATAAGCATATATATATATACGGTATATTTGTCTTTATTTGACTCGCCCAGGACGACAAAGAGAAATGAGGCCGGGGGGGAGGCTGGCACTGCAGCATAAAGGCTGCTGGACACGCCCCCCATGGCACCTGGTTGGACAGCCACTGGGGGGGGCGTGAGTGCCAGCCAGGTGTGCTGGAGGCAGGGGGCAACGCCCCCTGCTAGGAGCGGTGCTCGGGCTCCCGTCCACAACCACTCCCCTCTCTTTCAGGGAGGAGAGTCTTTATACATAAGCATATATATATATACGGTATATTTGTCTTTATTATGCTTGAGCACACAAACATACACTCTCCATAATTGTAAAGAGCTTCCTTCAAGATGGCATAATCTTTATTATGGAGCCTGACAGGGTATGTTTGGGTGGCAAAATAGATTTCTGCCCCTGAAACATTATTGGGAAGACAGAGTGTCAACCTTCCCCCCCTTAGCCATCCCAGGCCTAGACAGACAATGCCTCGTTCAGTCAAGAATACATTTGTATAGGATTTTAAATGTGCATAAGTACCAGCATACTTGGTTAGGCACTTTTTCGTAGAGAACAATAATGCACATGAGCATTTGCTCTAATTTCTAGAATGAGATAACACTCCTAGCCGTGTGCCTACCTACATTAAGGAAAACTAAACTGAGGTCATCATAAGTCAAAAGCTAGGGGGGGAAAAACAGCTGTGATTTAATCTCTGGATATATATCTTTTAAAAAAAACAATAAGAAAAGAATTACCACATCTCAACAATTTTCTTTTAAAAACTTTAAATGTCAAGCACACCTTGTTTAAAAAAATACAGTGCCATGGAATGATTCCCTCCAGAAACTTACCATCACAAACAGCAAGCTTCCACACAAAACTAATACCTAAACTTTATGAATACTGATTAAGGGCAGTCATCCATAAATCCACCTTTCTCAGACAAGTGTCCTCTGGTGAGCAGGACACATGGTGCGCCGATAAGACCCCAATTGCACTTCTGAAGTAGGTAAGAAACATTAGGATTCCATTCCAAGCAATGGGGGAGAATCCCAATGTTTCTTACTTTCTCCATATCCTACAAAAATAGGAGAAGATCTTGCTTCTTTCCCAAGCCTTCTGTTCATGTCAGGAGATTTTTGGGAAGGGTGATTTGGTGATTACCACCGTACAAGCCAACACAACATTTGTGGACCCTTGATTAAGGGTCTTTTCACAAGTCACAACTGGTGACCACCATCACATTTAAAGTGGCTTATATTTATCTACTCCGACATGTGTCGACACGGTGAAAGAGATACCTATGGGTAATCCAAACATTAACAGTATACATCTCTTGTATAAACTCTCAGGCAACATGAGAAATGCCCTTTTATCTTATCAAATTCAATTTAGAAACTGACGTCCCATTTGTAATTTTCCAGACAAACCTTACAAGAATTGCAGAACTTCTGTACTGATTATTTGTGCTAATGTAGAAAACCGACAACTCTCTATGCTGCAGTTGTCTAACTTTGTTGTTTAACTTTCACCCCACAGGGTAAGTAACATTATTGCCAGGACAGGAGTGGCTTTTAATGAGGCTGAAGCTGGAATCTGAATTCATCAATTCGTTATTTGCTTTGTGAATACAAAAACTGAACTTCCAAGTTCACAGAATTTTAAAAGTAATGCATACTTAGGAAAAGGAGTGCATATTTGGATCAATACTCCAATACCTATGTTATGTATCTTTGGAACTGATAGGAAAAATATATTTCTATGGCTGATGTCAAATGCGTTCAAATTAATTACTAATATATATTCAAATACCCTGAAGCTGTTAAAATGAAATCTGAAGGTACATATAGCAAAGTAAATTCTTAATATCTGAATCAGGTGTACCAAAGTAGCTGGTCGTTTTGCTAAAATGAGAGAGTTGTGTGTCTCAAGCAAATCTGAACTGTTTTCCAGCAATATCCAGGCTCTGCCTTGTGAATGACTGAAGAGTTACTTAGGCTAATGGCCTAACCTTTCCTTGACTGGAATTGAACATTTTTCTTTCCTCTAACAGAATCACCTAACCACAACCTTCCTTTTGCCCTAAAAAGTGCCAGTTCAAAACCTGACTTCATAACCTGTGTTATGAAGTAGTTTACTTGGTTAGAAAAAAAACTGGAAGGCTGTGAATGGGCAATTTTAGAACACCTCTCTTCAGAACTCACACACAACAGGAGGTGCATGGAAGTTACCACAAAGTCACCTCAGTTATAAATTCAGACTAGTATATATGAAATTGTGCTGCTGTTTCTGACCACTTTGCATGTTTGTAAGCAACGAAGACTGCCAAATGATAGGGGTAAATGAACTGCCCCATGGAGGTTTTCAAGACACACCTTCATTCAAATTATGTAGTCTTTTTTAGAATGCAAAAGGCACTGAAGTACTTTCCAACTATTTACAAATGACCAACCCAAAAAAAAAAAAGTAGAAAAGTGGTTACAATCTGCCATGATCCTCACATTCTTGTCTGTTGATTATTAAAAGCTCCTGAATTCATGTAATGTGTTAATGCACTTCAAATGCTTACTGTGAAAAAAAGGCGTATCTGTAAACCGACTGCTGTATTTACTTAAGTGTGAGCAACTATGTCCTGCTAAGAAAATATTTTGAGAGACAAAAACACTGCTCTGTATCTTGGACTTAATTATGAGCTCTTCAGCGCCATTCCAGATTACAGAGAAAGTCAGTGAGGGAAGGAAATTTACCAGTGTACAGATTCTGAAACATGGATTTAAAGAACCCTCAAATAAAGCTGTGAGAAAAATGAATTTTGTGACCTAACAAAATATATATTGGGGGTGTTGGGGAGGGAATCCAATCTAAATTTCTGAAGCGTATCTACATTTTTCAAAGGGACAGCTTATCATTCATTACACCTGCCCAATGGAGCACAGAAGCTGGATTTAATTTATTCACAACCATGTTTCAGGAAGACATTTTGAAAACTTCCAGAACACTTCCACCTTCACTGTATACATCACCTTCCTAGGGTGAAGAAATACATCAGCTTTTGCACTGATGCAGTTCTTACCCGCCTGCCGTGAGGGGTATAAGAGTATTCCATTTTAATACCATTTAGATAGTTGAAGCATGGTAACAGTTAGTTCTAGAGAAACTGGATTGAGAACACCAATTCATTTCACATATTCCAACAAGGAATGAAAGGCTCTGTTGTTCTCTGGGCTTAGAAATCAAAGTCTCTGTCATTCCCATAGCCTAGAAGTGGAAAGGCTTTTATTATTTTCTGGGTCATCCAGTCCCTTTTGATATCATGGTATTAATCAGTCTTCGTATTGGGCTTATTTAAATCCCCAATACTGAAATTGAACTCCTTGAAGACTTGTATGAGAACAATTCCAATAGATACAGTGGTGAATCCACAAGCCATCCCCAAGAAATCCACCACTCCAACATTACTCCACTCTCTGAACAGGATGGCTGAGGCCAGCAAGACCAGAGTGGTGAACACTACATAGTAGATGGCACCAAACACCGAGGAGTCGAAACATTCCAGAGCCTTATTGATGTACCTGAACTGAATTATGATGCTACATCCTAATACTGCCAGCAGGACCAAACAGAGGTAAAGTGCTCTTTGACTCGATGGGTTATTGTGAAAGATATCTTGAGCAGCTAGTCCAATGCCTTTTGTACTGGGCACTGTGAAGCTTCCTAGCAATGAGCAAATGCTGATGTAAACCATAATATTGGTGGGTCCGTGAGCAGGTGCAATCCAAAAGATAAGCAGGAGGAGCATGAGAAGGACAATGCAGAGGTAACCCACGAACACTGAAAAACAAAAAAAAAAAAAACAGAATGGCAGCATGGTAAATTTCTACATAAAGGCAATTTTACAAAGGACATTTTTTCATGTTTACAACATGCCTATGCCATATGCTCGTAGTCAGAACAGAAAACTGGAATCAGCTTTGAAGGAATATAGTGTATGTTTTCTTCTGTTCTGTCACCTATTTCTTGGGTTAAAAGCTTGTATGAAGAGTATATAAAACAGATCAAAATTTCCCCAAAGGAATACATCCCATAGTACTTATACCTAAAATAATTGCCTATTACTTTAATGCACAGCCTTCTAATAAAAAACTGTTGGTTTGTTTTAAAAAAACTAATACACTGATAGTTGCTACAGTCTTGTGTAATTAGGTTGGTTAAATTCCACTGGCTTCAATTCTGCAGGGCTGCAGCTAATTTGTCCTTTAATAATGCACTGAAGCATACCAAGAACTTAAGCAGATAAACAGTTCTTATAAAAAAAAAAGCAAACTGGCTTGTCTTATTATGCTTCCAACGTTTTCCTGCAGTCACAGCCACAAATGTTCTATTACCAAGAAACAACTAGCTGAATTCAATGCAACTTGCTTCTGAGTAAACACGTTTAGGATTGTGGAGCAATTCAACTGCAGTCATTACATCACATTAAGATACAACATCTTTTTCACAATGCAAAACTGCTTGGCAACAAGTGCAAATGAGGCGATACCTCATGTTGGACCAACTTAAACTGTATTTTTTTGTTCTGTGAAACTGACACAGTTATTGAGACTCAAGACTGAGTTGGCAATGTGATTATCCCAAGGAATTAAATACCTGGATTTGTGAGCTTCTCTTCAAGTTCGGCCTGTGTGGTGACACTTTCAGACTTCGGAGAATGGATTATGAGAACAACAGAACCTGCACAGCTCAGCAGACAGCCCAGCTTGCCAAGAATGTTGAGTTTTTCTTTCAGTAAGTAGGAAGCTAAAATGGATCTTTCAAAGAAGAGAACCAAAGAAAAAGAACATTTTATTCAAACTTTCAATACTGTTAATTTAATTCTAAGGTAAGTCATTACCCTTTATCCTCCACCTTTTTTGGCAAGGCCAGAAGGATTTGTTTGTTCAAAGTGGTTTATCTGTCTCTGAATGTGGAGATAAGGGATCAGTTTTAACATTTGACCTTGGTTTGGCAGGTGGGAGGACAAAATGGGAAGAAGACACTTCCCTCTCACACTTTTGGATGACCACAAAACATAATTTTATGGAGTCTTCCCTGGAAAATGCATGTAGGGTGTGTATATTTCCTTCACTCAGTTCCAGAGGGTAAACCATTATTTATTTTTTTAAAAGGAAAACAATAGGAGACTCTCAAGCAGATGAATAACCCAAATAACGTATATTGAATCAACTGATATCACCTTTTGCCAAACCCACTAAAAATATTTGGCAGCACTCAATTATTTATGTTGATAATTTATATACCATTTAATTACAATCAGCTCTAAGTGGAGTGCAAAAGCTCAATAGAGTAAAACTAAAAAATTAGTCAAAACCATAAAATCAGAATTCAGTTAAAATAGAATAAAAATGTCTTTAGTAAACATCAGATATTCGACGTGGAGGGGGATCTTTTGATCTCAGCTGAAAGGGAGTTCCTTAAAAATTGGCACACAATACTAACCACAGCTCCTGGTGGATGGGAGCCATCCATCTGAGCCATACGGGGTCACTGACAAGGACTCCCCCAAATAGTGATCAGGCAAGGACATAAGAGAGCAGCCCTGTCAATCTGTTTGGGCAATGTAACTTCTCTTTTCCCTTCTCCATTTCACTGTGTGTCCTCAAAATCTGCTCTGGACAGTCCCTCAACCCTTGAGCAGATTTTTGAGGTGCATGGAGACTGTGGGGGGAGAGAAGAGAAAGGATAAGCTTATCGTGTGAGTATAAGTCTAGTCAGTGCTATTTTTCTGGAAAATTGGTCCTGGAGCTCACCTCCCTCTTAGAATGGCAACGGCACCCACCTGAGAGGTGCTGGAACTGAGTTATGGCTGAAAAAAAGCCCTGTGTCTAGTCATTCTATGTTGGATCTTTGAGGATGGATAGAACACGTGATCCAGATTAAAAGCAGCACATTTGAGTCTCACGGGTGGCGCTGTGGGTTAAACCACAGAGCCTAGGACTTGCCGATCAGAAGGTCGGCGGTTCGAATCCCCGCAACGGGGTGAGCTCCCGTTGCTCAGTCCCTGCTCCTGTCAACCTAGCAGTTCAAAAGCACGTCAAAGTGCAAGTAGATAAATAGGTACCGCTCCAGCGGGAAGGTAAATGGTGTTTCCGTGCGCTGCTCTGGTTCACCAGAAGCGGCTTAGTCATGCTGGCCACATGACCCAGAAGCTGTACGCTGGCTCCCTCAGCCAATAAAGCGAGATGAGTGCTGCAACCCCAGAGTTGGTCACGACTGGACCTAATGGTCAGGGGTCCCTTTACCTTTTTACTTTCAAAAGATGAGATGAAAGTATGTGCTGAACTCTCACTTATTGAAATAAATGCCATTTTAAAAAGTGCAAGATTGTGCCCCATGTGCTTCATTTTCTTTGGGTAAGTCTGGAGAGTTAAAACGGGACTGAAGACCCACAAGTTTCATCCTTTACGCATTTGACCTGTGCCTTCTTGAGCAATGGAATTCTGCTTGCACAACAGGATTTCTGATTTCTCTTTCTCCCCAGTTGAGTGGAGTAGTAATTCAAAACATCTGGAGGCTGGCAAAGCCTGAATTAGTAGAATAGACATGGCACACCGTACTGAACTGCGGCCAATACCCGATTCATTGTCATTTCTTGCTGGTATTCAGATATGAACTCTATATACAGGCATTTATATCTGTATAAACTTCAAAATAAACAAAATCCTTACCCAAATGGAACCCCAAGCGCTCCAAGAGGAGTTACCAGAACAGTAGGAACTGCAGTGTAAGCTAAGAAATTCCCGATTTGGCCAAGGGCCACTGTGGAAAAGAAATGCAAATGTGTCATTGGCAAAACAAAACAGGCTGCTGCTTGCATCAGAATTCTGATCAATGATAATGTTACACTTTACTGTTCTGCCTTCTGGGAAACATCTGCATCATGCTGCAATCCTATATCCGTTTACATGAAAGTAAGATTCATTGAACTCAGCGGGACTAACTTCTGAGTATACATGTACTGTGCTGCCGAGTAAAAATCAGAATTTTCCAGCTATTAACTTAAAAAAAAACCTACAGATCTTAACATTCTGAAACTTAGTATGGGGTAGTTGCTAATAATGATAATGATAATGATATGCTGCCCATCTGACTGGGTTGCTCTAGCCACTCTGGGCAGCTCCCAACAAAATATTAAAAACACAATAAAACATTGTGTGTTTAAAAAAATTCCCTGAACAGGGCTGCCTTAGAGCATCAGACTAGGAAAACCCATGTCTCTATCATCACAAAGCAATGAAACTCACTGGATGCCCTCAGACCAGTCAATCTCTTTCAGCCTCTCCAACCTGAAATGTATGCTGCCTTTCTTTGGAGGAATGGTGGGATATAATTGAAACAAATAAACACATACATTTGCAATAAGAATAACTACCAGCTGGCAAAAATAATCACAGCCCAATCATGCTTCAGAAATACAGATCCAGTGTGGGAGGACTTTTAATTAACAAGCACAGGAACATGAACATGCTAGCTACATTTTATATTAAGGAACTATTATTATTATTTCTGAAGGCAGCCCTGTTTAGGGAAGTTTTTTTTAATGACTGTTTTAATGTATTTTTAATCTCTTGTTGGAAGCTGCTCAGAGTGGCTGGGGAAATCCAGCCAGATAGGTGGGGTATAAGTAATTACCGTATTTTTCCCTCTATAACACGCAGATTTTTTCTCCTAAAAAGGAAGGGGAAATGTCTGTGCGTGTTATAGAGCGAATGTGTGGTCCCTGGAGCCGAAAAATCAGGCAAAAATCAAATCGCGGCGCTTCACGGAGAAGGGAAAACTGAAAAGAGGAAGTGGATGCTTTCCTGCATTCTGCCTCAGGGTCTTATTGCCCACCCACCTCTGTTTCATTGCTGTGTTTGCTGAAACGGAACAAAGAGCAGGGAAAGCCCCTCCCCTCCAGGCAAGCAGAGGGGAATTCCTCTCTGTGCTTCTGTGCTGCTGGGGGAGAGGGAGAGAGGGGGGGGGAAGGGAGAGAGGGGGGGAGGGGGAGGGAGAGAGAGGGGGAGGGGGAGGGAGAGAGAGAGGGGGGAGGGAGGGAGAGAGAGAGGGGGAGGGAGGGAGGGAGGGAGGGAGGGAGAGAGAGAGAGAGAGAGAGAGATAGCTGGCTTGGGTGGGGGGAAACTTTTGCCTTTCTTTCCTCCCTCCCGTTAAATCCCTCTCCTGCATTCTTAGCCAGCTGCTTCTCTGCACACCCCTCTCATGTCCCTTATTTGTTTTTCCTTCGCTCCCCACTTAAAATGTGGTTACAAAGCATAGGTCCACATGGATCCTCAGGATCTTTGCATTGGGTCACCCCAAATTCACCACCAGATCACATAGCATGTCCATGGCTACAGCCTGCCCCCCCAAAATCACGCACCCACTGTTGCCTGGGGCTGCAATGGTGCAAAAATGTGGGTAAAAAGCATGGATCCACATGGATCCTCAGGATCTTTGCATTGGGTCACCCCAAATTCACCATCAGATCACATAGCATGTCCATGGTTACAGCCTGCACCAAAAAAATCACGCACCCACTGTTGCCTGGGGCTGCAATGGTGCAAAAATGTGGTTACAAAGCATGGATCCACAGGGATTCTCAGGATCTTTGCATTGGGTCACCCCAAATTCACCATCAGATCACATAGCATGTCCATGGCTACAGCCTGCACCAAAAAAATCACGCACCCACTGTTGCCTGGGGCTGCAATGGTGCAAAAACGTGGTTACAAAGCATGGATCCACAGGGATACTCAGGATCTTTGCATTGGGTCACCCCAAATTCACCATCAGATCACATGTCTGTGGCCACAGCATGAAGCCCAAAAATGATACATCCACTGTTTCATTCAGAATGTTTTTTCCCTTGTTTTCCTCCTCTAAAAACGATGTGCGTGTTATGGTCAGGTGCGTGTTATAGAGCGAAAAATACGTAATCATGATCATCATCATCATCTTACTATAATTTAGACGTAGGGAAGTTAAGGATGCGCTGGGGCCAATTCCCCTGTCAAAAAACCTCAACCTTTGGTAGCACACAGCTAAATGTGAAGGTGCTTCCGTACGTGGGCTTAGGCTAGGACATTTGAAACATGAGGCAAAACTGGGGCATGTTCTTAATTAAGGCAAGTGTATATACAGGAGAAACAGAAGAATGCAAACAGGTAGACAAAAAAATGCCAAGAAAATAACCAGATGTTAGGATGCTAGGAATCTACTATAATAACTCCAATGTTTAGGCTACAGAAAAGGACACAACATCTGCATAGCTTGCATACCAAGACTACTTAGTCTGTTCTTGTGCATTTTTCCATGTCTAAAGAGAAAACATATCTTTGTCTCACACCATATGGGCATGTTCTAGGTTCCCACAGAAGCACACAGTAATGAAAGAGTGAAGAAGACATGGTGAGGAAGGCACACTTTGACACAAAAGGAAGATTTCCATGAGAGGCTGGGTCTTATGACAATGGCAACATAATTCATGTACTCAGCAAAACATATCAACCACATTTCATATTTATATGAGAGGATATGCTTGCAGACAGTCTGGTCTCCCACTAAGCTCTTATATGTATATTATTATGTGCATATGAATAAAGACCCATATAGTCCACACTGATCTGTGGGGGGGGGGGGGAGTGTTGGCCTAGTGTTTTCTATGTCAAATTGATTTTAGGTACAGAGAGAATGGTTGCAGTAGCAGAATGAAAGAGAATGAAAGCGGGAGCAGTCCGTTTTTCTCTGTACCTAAATCATCTCACTTCTGACATCTCTAATCTAAAAAAAAAAATGAGGTCTGCTGAACCTTCATTGACCAGTGACCGGATTAAATATTCACAAGCTGGGGCCTGACTTACAGGTGTGGTATTGAAATGAAGTAAGGTGAGGTGGTAGCTTCAGGCAATGGGTTTTAGGAACCATTAGAGATTAGGGGTTGTTTATGTATTTCTTGCCGCCATGTATTTTTTAAAATTATAAAATAGACTCTTGAAAAATCTGCCTGAAGGAAGAGGCAGTGGCAGCAGATGCCTCCAAGTAAGGTTCAACGTGTACACTTCATGCAGGTTGCTAGACACACTGTGGTGTTTCTCTGGGGTAGGCTTACACAGCTTGTGGATGAGCAAGCCGAATGCTGTTCATCGGTCATGAAACATCTTTGGACTTCCAGATGCTGGGGAAAAAACCATTCCCCTGTTTTTGCAGTCATGAGTTGTCAGAAAAACACAGGGTAGGTTGACAGATGTGTCTGGTGGGCTGTTTTCACCCTGACTGCAGGCTTTCCCTGGAGCTAATACCATAGGGTCAGCAAACTTTTTCAGCAGGTCCACTGTCCCTCAGACCTTGTTGGGGGCCAGACTATTTTTTTTTTTTTTGGGGGGGGGGAAATGAACAAATTCCTTTACCCCACAAATAACCCAGAGATGCATTTTAAATAAAAGCACACATTCTGCTCATGTAAAAACACCAGGCAGGCCCCACAAATAACCCAGAGATGCATTTTTAAAAAAAGGACACATTCTACTCATGTAAAAACACACTGATTCCTGGATCGTCCGCAGGCCGAATTTAGAAGGCAATTGGGCCGGAAGTGTAAGAGTGCGTGGGGGGGGGGGGGAGGGAGATGCAAATGCTTGGTTGTATCTTAGAAACAATGCCTGTTAGATAAACAGTTCTGGACAATGAGTGGTACTGTAGAAGGGACTTCCTTCTCAACCTCTTCCCTTTCACTCTCACCACCAGCAGGGGAAACAGGTCTGGAAAGCAGGAATATGACTATAGTTATCAAGGGAGATAGCCTTCTAGGGAGTGCAGCATCTCCCCTCTTACTGGCAACTCATGTCTAAGAAGCCTTGAATTCCCTTTCCTTGTCGACAGTCTTGTTGTCTCCCGACAAGAAAAGCTGGCTGATGCTCTCTAGGGGCTGGGAACTGCAATGCCAAGTCTCTTTCCAAAAAGTGGCAACGGCAAAATCAAAACCTTTTAAAGAAAAAAATTGGTGATGAGTCTGCAAGGTGTGTCCCTATGGAAAACCAGTGAGGTGGAAAAATTCAAAATGTATTATCTAATCCTAACATTAGCAGTCAACTATGCCAATCATTTTCTAGCCTGACTGACTATGAATGTCACTTATATAAGGTATTTGTGCTTCTAACCGTTATCAGCGTCCCACCTTAATTCTCAGGGCTTGCTTCTCCTTCATATCTCATGCCTGAAGGCTGACTCACACAAATGCTTCTGAGGTTTCTTTCTTTAATAGCAGGTGCACCAATATTTTTTTTTTTTGGGGGGGGACAGCTGAAAGGGGTTTGTGTGAATCAGTTCTAACAGCAAGGCTTACTATTGTTGCTGAACATTGTATTTACTGGTACTGTAGTGTTGCAATGGATTGAGCCAGTATTGTTCTTCACCTAATGTAATAATGATAATAGTAATAATTAACCAGAAATCCTATAGCAGATATCTGAACACACCAACCTCTGGTTTGTTGGATTGTTTGCTTTTGCCTGGCCATGTATGCCCTGACAAACATGATGGAGAAATCAGTTATGTTAAACTAGAGGGTATGAATTGTGGAGGCAGTATGGTGCAGTGGTTTGAATGTTGGACTAGAACCTAGGAGACCAGGGTTCAAATCCCCACTGGGTGACCCTGGGTCAGTCCCCGTGTCTCTGCTTACCTGACCTCATCATTCTACAGACCTTGGGCCAGGCACCATCTCTCAATCTAACCTACTTCACAGTGCTTTGTGAGAATACAATGAAAGTGGAGAACCATGTGTGCCACCTAGAGGTGACTGGAGGAAAGACAAGATATTAAACGTAGTGAACATGTAAATAAGTAAATTTCTCGTGTGTGACATGATTCACTTTCAGCTACCTCAAACTGAGTTGTTGAGGATTTTCTGCTGACAGAGGACAGAACTAAGCAGATTTTTTGATCTCTAAAACCACAGAAGTGGCCTCAACAGTCCTGGATAACTGCTCTATATTTGGCAAAATATTATCATTACCTCATTAATATAGAAGATGACGATGATTAAAATTTGAGCATTCTAATAAAGATCAGAGGGGTTAACATTTTCAGTTACGCTAAAAACAGCAGAAGCTTTTGAAAATGTGAAACCTTTGATGCTTAAAAGACTTCCTATGGGGTAACACAATAGGCTTCATTAAAAAAAGAAAGAATCAAAAATGTGCAACAGGCTAATCAAAGTGCCCATTTATAAGACATGTTACTCAAAACCTTCAAGTAAGGAGCAAATAGTAACAGAATAGGAGGGGAAAGAACACCAATCTAGCTACGAGTTCCATGCTTTTGTATTTAGCACAAATACAGCACCTTTAAAACAAGACAAGATACAAGTAGGTTAAGTTCACTCTTTTACAGAACACTCTCAGCACTGCAGAGAGGGACCACAGGAATCGGTGGAAGGTCTGCTGTGCCAGCAGAATGCAACATAAGGCACCTGCATGGCAGATAACATCCGCAGAACTCTCCAGATACACTGGACTAAGAATGTACAGTGGTGCCCCGCAAGACGAATGCCTCACAAGACGAAAAACTCGCTAGACGAAAGGGTTTTCCGTCTTTTGAGGTGCTTCGCAAGACGAATTTCCCTATGGGCTTGCTTCACAAGACAAAAACGTCTTGCGAGTTCTTGCGATTTTTTCCCTTCCCCCCCCTTTTTTTAAGCCGCTAAGCCGCTAATAGCCGCTTAGCCGCTAATAGCGCTAATCCGCTAAGCCGCTAATAGGGGTGCTTCGCAAGACGAAAAAACCGCAAGACGAAGAGACTCGCGGAACGAATTAATTTCGTCTTGTGAGGCACCACTGTACAGGATGATATGGTATCTATTCCACCAGCATTGGTTGCCAGTCCATTTCTGGATCCAATTCAAGGCGCTCACGATAGTGTTTAAAGCCCAAAATGACTCAGGCCCCAAACATCTGAAAAACCGCCTCCTTCCCTACAGACCCTCTTGGGTCTTAGGATCAGCAGAGAGGACCCTGTTGTAGTTCCCCTGCCCTCAGAAGCTCAGAGTGGGGCTGGGAGAAGAAGTAATTTGTAGAAGCCCATATGCTGTGGAACTAGCTCCCCACAGAGGGGTATCCTTATACTGTTTTCAGAGAATGCTGAAGATGTGCTTCTTTAAGCTTTGAGATATGTGGTGTCTATTCTTAAACTTATTTTTAGTGTTGTATTTTAAATTGTTGTAACCCTTCCTGGGACCTTAGGCTGAAGGGTGGGTAACAAATTAACCACCACCACAACACCTTTCCCCTGCTCTAGCACATAAGAATAGGATTTATTAGTTAGTATACTTACTTGCAATGGTGCCTGACCACCAGACTATGTCTGTTAGATATGAAGTTCCTAGAGAAGAGAAGAATCAGAAAACAGAACGTCAACAATATTGCAAAAACCTTATCTGTATACAGTGGTACCTCGGGTTAAGTACTTAATTCGTTCAGGAGGTCTGTTCTTAACCTGAAACTGTTCTTAACCTGAAACACCACTTTAGCTAATGGGGCCTCCTGCTGCCGCCACCCCGCTGGAGCACGATTTCTGTTCTCATCCTGAAGCAAAGTTCTTAACCCGAGGTAATATTTCTGGGTTAGCGGAGTCTGTAACCTGAAGCGTATGTAACCTGAAGCATATGTAACCCAAGGTACCACTGTACACTCTACAAATCACAAAATGCTGCCCTTTCTCCACATCAGGCCTGTGTCAAATCAAATAACTGGCCCTACTAGAACTTGGTGTATAAAAATACAAAACATTATTATTCTAACAAGCCTACACACATCTACTCAGAAGTAAGTCCTATTACAGTATGTGGGGGTTACTCCCAGGTATATGGGTATATGATTGCAGCCCAGCCCTGGTCACTTGTAGGGAAAAGAAGCAACCCTGAGCTTCTGGTGTCATTCTCAGTGTTGTGACTATTAAATACAAGTATGCTCACTCTGCATTGTTTTGTAAAACAAAGGAAGAGATTTCGGAAAATAGCCTTTTTGTGCCAATGTCAACCCACATCACAAAGGATGGTTTTCTCTTTTATTTAAAGGCAGTTTAAGAATAGAGTGTATTTGAGGTCTTCGGGGGGGGGGGGGAGATAGATAAGTTTTGTCCCAGCCTCAGATGAAACATATGGACCAGCAAACTTGTTTTTAAGGTTTTGAATAGAGCAGGAAGTGACTTTCTATAAACATGAAAGTAGAAACATAACTTTTCTCCCAGCAGTATTTGAGCAGCATTTGAGCCAAGGATGTGTGTGTGTGTGGGGGGGGGGTACATTACATTATACAACATTCAAAGTCGAAAACCACACCGAAATGAAAGGCTATCTCTTCATGGAAAAGCTGGCCCTATTATATCAGTGTCCAATTCTAAAAACAAAATCCAGACAAACATCTGAACAGGTCATGTGCTTATTTTAGGATCCCTTCATGCAGAAGAGTAGCAGGAGCTACCAACTGAATCTTCAGAAAAGCCAGACCTTTCATCTGATTCTCTTTTCAACTACATTTACAAGAGAGTCTAATAACACAAGTTGAGGATTGCAGGAAATGAAAACTAGACATGTTATATCATACTGTCAGCTGATAGTGCTGCAGTTCAAGTAATCTGCTATATTTCAGGACACCCTGAGCTTAACATTATCAGGAACAATATGTTCTTAAAGCAGTCAGTGATCAGAAACAGTTTTATGAGGCACACCCAATTTTTTTGGGGGGGGGGGAATTCTAGTTACAGCGGTACCTTGGGTTACATACGCTTCAGGTTACATACGCTTCAGGTTACAGACTCCGCTAACCCAGAAATATTACCTTGGGTTAAGAACTTCAGGATGAGAACAGAAATCGTGCAGCGGCAGCAGGAGGCCCCATTAGCTAAAGTGGTGCTTCAGGTTAAGAACAGTTTCATGTTAAGAACAGACCTCCAGAATGAATTAAGTTCTTAACCCAAGGTACCACTGCACGCAAGTATTAAAAAAAACCCCTCCTACATCCCTGTTGTTAAAAGAAAGGGTACTGCAAGCAACCTACAATTATTATGCTGCAGTCTGTTTGTAACAAGGATGGGCAAAACTGTGGCCCTCTGGGTATGGCTACAAAATTCTGAACACTGAACATGCCTGCTATAGCCAATGGGAGTTTGAGCCCAACAATATCTGGAGGCTAACAGATTCCTCACCTCTGATTTATCAACTTAACAGACGAATCCTACGCAGAGTTGAACATGTCTAAACCCATCCCAGAAAAACCAACCCCAAACTAGTAGACTTAAGTCCATTTATTTCCACATATTTGGGCCGCTTGGCTGCAATTCTGTGCATACTCTCACTTGGGAGAATCGCCTTCCTGAGGCAGGACAAGTCCAATACATTTGGCAGCCTCACATCAACTCCCACTGTGCCCCAATTCTGGCAACCATGTGTGCATGTAGATATATACACTACTTTGGTCCAATCTACTGGTAAATAATATTATTAATGTGGTCTCTGACACCCACCGATGTTTAATTTGCTTAAGTCAGTGAAATGAAACAAAGTGAATTTTAGTACTTTTTGCCACCTTAGGTCTAATCACATAAAGAACTCGGGTAAGATTCCAGTCCCTGCCAATCTTATGCTATTAACATAACAAGAGAGCAATATTGTTTTTAAACTGGACATATTATACATGATAGTTTCAAACATGTGAGTCACTTTGTCTAATTTGTTCTGTGAGCTGCCAGTCATCCTGGTAATTCTTCTTTCTGCCCTTGCGCTTAAGTTATTCATCACAAACACCCAAATAAACTTTATATAACAGATGACAAGATGCCGCCAGTCAGGAAACCAGGGAAATTTCCTATGTTGTCTTACAGCAAGGTCTTGTTTAGGTAGCAGAATCAGATGGTTTTGTAACAGGACCGGGGGCAGACTGAGGGCAACAATGCCCATTCAGGCCTAGTTTCTGGAATGGAACAGCTTACATATTAGAAATGCCACGTGCCAGTATCATCCTCCTGCCTGTGTCTGATTTGAGCATATTGTTTCTGCTCACCTCAGGTGCTCCCACGAGAAAATACCTGTACAGCAACCACGGGATGACTAAATCTAAGTTACACAAAAATTGCATGCTAATTGCAAAGAGTTGTGCTCTTCAAGTCTGGTCTGAGGAGTTTTATGCTCATTATACTTGTAGGAGAACTAATTATCACGGCAACAATCCAAAGAATGAAGCAACTAGTTACATTCTCCCACGGGGGGGGGGGGTGCGCCCGTTTTTCAAACTGTGGCAGCCGGTACATGCCACATGGAAAAACACTATTAAAATGGAAGGGATGTTCAAAAGCAGTTTGGAATATACTATATGGTCCTGTGGGGTGGGTGTGTGGGTGTGTGTGTGTGTGAGAGAGAGAGAGATTGAGAGAGATCCCACTGGAAATTCTAAAAGTTCTTCTCTGAATAACAACCCCTGAGACACCTGTGGATTTTCTTCAGCGCCCATACATTGCATTCATGATCATTCAAATTGTTTGCAAGTCCAGTGGGGGAGATCAGTCCTCCCCTCCTTTGTAAAATAGGAAAAAATAGGAAATCATAAGCACTTAATGCCTAAGCAAGTTGCAGGACCTCAGGGTTACAACTTCCTCCCCACTACTCCTGACATTTAGCTTCTTTACTCAACATTGTCACTTTCTGGAGGATAAAACTTTAAACTCCTGTGTGGAGTAAATGCCCTGGATCCATAACTCACAGAGTTTAGAAAACAAAAATAAAACTTTCAAACGGTGACTTTGACAACAAAGCAGTTTCCTTTTGGAAGAGAAACCTAATTTGGACTCAAAGGGTCGCCCCAGCCCACGGGGAGGAGTTGCAAAGACTGTAGCTGGATGGGCTGGGCAGCCGACGGGGTTAAATTCAGGCACTGCCTGCAGCGGCCATGAACCTGCCCACAGGCTCCAAAGATGCTCTTCTTCGAGTGCAGACAAGGAGCAGTGCTACTGCATTGGACAGAGATTTCTCTCCCCCCCCCCCCCTTGATCACATTCATGCCCACACACAGCCGCACCCCCTCCCTCCAACACCCAACTCCTAGGTGTGATGGAGCATAGGAATTAATGAACATGATGCCTGTTAGACGAGATAGGATCGGATAGCAGGGAAATCATGGAACCCCTGAATAGCAGTGGGGTGCTAGGCAGGAACACAAGGGCTGGCGAAGATGTGTTTTGAAGCATGGGGTGCGCGCGCCCCCCCCCACCTTCACACTGGAGGGGAGGAGGTGGACCTGGGTGCAAATAATAACCGACCCACAACCGTGGTCCAGGAAGAGGGATCGGGGCGAAAAGGCCCGTAGGAGGTGTCCCCCCCCCCGAATGCCCGCCCCCTACCTCGTCCTCTAGCGCGCACGATCCCTTTCTTTTGCAGCACAAACGTGGATCCATTCACCAGGCTGGAGACCACGGCCACACTGAGACCCAGCGACACCGCCGCGGGGCCTGGATTGGGGGAGCCCCCGTCCCCCGCCGCAGCGACCGTCATCCTCATGCCCGGGCGGTGGCAATGGTGGTGGTGCCAACCCCGAGGAGGACGTCCAGCGCCTCTCCGACCCGGCTCCTTCTCCGCGTTCCTGAAACCGGCGGCTGATCTCTCCGCGGGATCCGCCCTGAATTACGGAGCTCCTCCCCCAGTAGCTGCTGCTGCTGCAACTGAGATCTCAGCGCCCTCTGGCACCAAAAGCCCCGCAGTCCAAAGTTGAGCGGTTGTTGCTCCTGCCTGGCTCTGCCCCCCGGAGATGGACGGGAGGGGACCACGACGACGAAGAAGGTCCGTTTCCAGCATCAGCGCCCCCTCTGCAAGTTGCTGAGCGGCCCGGGCTCTGCACCATGACATCATGGCGTTGCACCATGACGTCATGCCCATGCGGGCTGGTGACGTCGATGGGGAGCCGCAAGCGGAGCTTCAGCCGCCAAGGAAGGGAGGTTGCCGCCGAGAGAGGGCGTTGCCGGCCGTTGCTCTTTTAGGAATGTGTACAGTATTTCTGTTTTTTAGGTAGGCTCTGTTGAACTCCATGGGGTTGACCTCCAGGGGATTGCACTGTGGGTGGTGCAATTTGTTGAAAAGTTTGTGTTGTGGGTGTGTTCATGATTTAGCAGTCAGGCTTACTGAGGAACCAAGCCCGTAAGCATTCAAATAGCCTTATTTTCAGCGGGAAGTGTATAGCAACTTCAGTGTGATGTATTGAGAGGGTTAAAAATAATAATTCACAGGCAGAAATACCTGACACGTACTTTTTTTTATTTGCATTAAAAAACAACAACCTTGGTAAAAACAAAACTTTCATTGACCAAGGGTTTGGGGTGGGGAGGGGTTCCCACGGGTCAACCAGCCATAAATCAGAAGACTATGCTTATAGCATGCTCTACATATCTTAAGCAAGTAGGATGCCATTCAGCTACAAAGCGCATTGGGTGACTTTGGATCAGTCGCTGCCTCTTTGCCCCATCATTTTCGCTGAAACTAACCTAGTTACAAAGCGCTCACTACCTGATAGCTTCCCTTGACTAGATTACCGGATGTTGCGGCACACAACTTTTATAATGTCTGAATGACTTGATCTGTATTAAATTTGTCTCACAGTGTTTTCTTTTCTCTTTGTTACTGTACTTCTCGTGCTTTCTTACAATAATTAATGTAGGCACTTCTCTCCCTTTCCTGCAGCTTTCCCAATTTGTCAACATCCTTCTTGAATTAATGGTGCTCACAAAATGAATACAATGATATACAGTAGTGGTTAGAGTTTCAGACTAGAACTGAGGAGACCCGAGTTAAAATTCCCACTTAGCCGTCAAGTTAACTGTGTGCCTTTGGGCCAGTTACTGTCTCTCAGCCTTACCTGCCTCACATAGCTGCTGTGATGATGAAATAGGGAAGGGAAACAGAGCCATGTTTAACAGGAATGGGAACGTTGTTGGTTTCCTGATGTTGTCTGAATCCAGCTCCCACCAGCCTCAGCCCACATGGCCAATGGTCAAGAATGATGCGATTTGAAGGGCACCAGGTTCTCCAGCACTGACGTATGTCAGCCTGCTGTCATTATTCGGATCTAGCAACACAACAGCAAGGGCAAATGCACATGGGCAAGCGTTTCAGACAACTTAGCAATCCCACCAAATATGCATTTGTTCCCTACAAAGTATGGTTGTATGATGCCGTTGCTGCCAAAAAGAAATGATTGCAGTGACGTTTTCTTCCATCAAGCAAATTAATTTGCCTAAAATAAATTAGAGGTCAGAGCACTGATCCCAACATTTGGCAACGGTAATGCATGCACCAGGCCAGAACATTTGGCTGATTTCCATCAGTTCTAGCCACTTAAACACAACCATTTTGAAAAGTATGAAAAAGTTAGATCCTTAGTGCAAACCAGAGCAAAGCAGGTTCCCACAATATTGCAGGTGGAAGTGTTTCTACTTGGTGGCTGTTTCCCACAGTAGCCCCTTCAGTTCTACCAGCATGCACAGATCAGCTTTCACCACAAAGTTAGCCTCCATTAGGCGTTGCTAACAATGTTTGGTGTTGTCAGTGGCATAGAAATGAATCACATCATAGAGAAGGGTCCAGGATACATGAAAAGGTTGCTGTGAATAGCTGCTGAATTAAGAAATTTAAAAAGTCACCATACGGTGACCATATTATGAGAAGTGATATTTGGAGCCCAATCTTACACAGGATTACTTAGAAGTCTCACTAATTTGTTGTTGTTGTTTAGCCGTTTAGTCATGTTCGACTCTTTATGACCCCATGGACCACAGCACGCTAGGCACTCCTGTCTTCCACTGCCTCCTGCAGTTTGGTCAAACTCATGCTGGTAGCTTTGAGAACACTATCCAACCATCTCGTCCTCTGTCGTCCCCTTCTCCTTGTGCCCTCCATCTTTTCCAACATCAGGGTCTTTTCCAGGGAGTCTTCTCTTCTCATGAGGTGGCCAAAGTATTGGAGTCTCAGCTTCAGGATCTGTCCTTCTAGTGAGCACTCAGGGCTGATTTCCTTTAGAATGGATAGGTTTGATCTTCTTGCAGTCCATGGGACTCTCAAGAGTCTTCTCCAGCACCATAATTCAAAAGCATCAATTATTTGGCAATCAGCTTTCTTTATGGTCCAGCTCTCACTTCCATACATCACTACTGGGAAAACCATAGCTTTAACAATACGGACTTCACCAATTTAAAATACATTAATTCCAAGTAAGTGTGTCTAAAATTGCAGGACTAGTTGAAATCAATAGGACTTTAGAACATAGTTAAGCTAAATCAATCAGTATTAAAAGGAATAAGGCGTGTATTATTTTCTCTGCATTGTACCCTATGTGCTTCGCTTGTGCAATTATGGCAAGAAGAGCTAAGTCTTTGACAATCCATCCAGGTGCTACTTTGGAGGCTGGAAAAACAAAGTATTTTACTTACTTAACTGCTCATTCTAGAAGATAGAGCTAATATCGCCTGCCTGGAAGGGGAAGTTAATTAAAATGTTAGCCAGATATCTACCTAGAAGATGCATTTGCATTGCTGCTTTCAGTCTGAAGTGGATTCTGAAATATGTTACATTAAGCACTGTGTCAACAGTGCCAGCCTGTTGGACGAACAAAACATTTGTCCTTGGCACTGGCTGGAGAAGCTATGCAGTCATCTCCTATTCCTCTCTATCTCCAATTGCTTCTTTCCCTGGGGACTTATCCAGTGCTTACATTGGGAGGGGAGTAGAAGTAGGATGGTTTCATTCCAAATTGTGCCGGACTCAGTCATATCCTCTGAAGTGGGATGACAGGTCACACAATCCTACTCCACTTTGAGCAGTAGATTTATTCTCAAGGCCAATAATGATAGTACTGTTACACGCCACCCCAACCCCTGAGTGATGTGAGAATCTATGGGCCCAAGCACTTAGTCAGAGTTTGTGTTTCCTTTGGAAAGACTGTGGTGTCTTTGTGATACATGGTTTATTTTCACATATATACGAGCTTACAGTGGAGGGTTTAAAATCTTACACTCCCAAGAGAGTCCGTTTCTCCCACTGCTGCAGTCTCTGATTCGAACAGGCAACCCACATTGTGGTCCACCCCCTGCAATTGCTGCATTTAACAGACTGACACCTTTTTCACTAGATCGTGCCACAGCTACCTGAAACTTCCCCCTAACAAAAATTATGGCATTTCTTACTATATCAGAGCTCTGGGTGGGGCTTCATCCATCTGCTGGCTGGCAGAGAGTCTCTGTTGTGCTGATGGCCATTCTCCCTGTGTTTATTATTCTCTGCTAATGGTTCACCTCTCAGGCAATCTCCAGCTATTACGAGTCTGACTTCTAGTTTAACTCTTCAAGCATTGATTAAATTCTAACACTTACTAAATTCAGGAATTATAGGTGCCTTGCACCAACAAACTCTGGCACACAAACTTATAACAGTACTCTAAGATAAGAATGCAAGAAGAACTGTGCTGAACCAAGGGCTGATATAGCCAAAGAATAATAGAATTGCAGAGTTGAAAGGGACCACAAGGGTCATCTGGTCCAACCCCCTGCAATGTAGGAATCTTTTGCCTGACGCAGGGATCAAACTGAGCTATCTTCACTGCGTCCTCACAATGGCAAATTAGATGCCTATGGGATGTCCAGGACATGAACATGATGGAACTCACATCAAAACATCTAGTGTTCGGAGGCCATTATTACATCTTGTGATTTCAAATTCCATCACTTAACAATGCTTCAATGTATGAAGTGTTAGGAGTTCAGCCTACACTCGAGTAGGACCCTGGCAGAGACACATGCCCGACTGGTGTGTTCTCTCCCTCCTGGTCGTTAGTTCGGGAGCTTCAAAAGCTTTCTTCAGCCTGAACATCACAGCGACCGATGCCAACCAACACCGGCACACTTAGGGATCTGCAGAGTTTGTGCAGTTTGCGTAACAGACCTCAGCAACTCAGCATTTTGGCTAATCTACTTTATTTACATATAAACACACACAGAGCACTACAACATGGCTCCTTCTCTCTCTAGCATCAGACAGCAAAGAGAAAAAGAACAAAGGACAATAGTTCCACTTCACGGAACACAGTAACACAAACATCCTCTCTCCGTCACTTCCCACTCTGTGGAGTCAAAACATATACCGTCATGTGATAGACAAAAATCCCATGACTGCAATCATGGAGCAGGAATTCTAACATGAAGTAGCATTTCCGTTTGTCCTGAATCTTCCAACACTGCACTGAGGTTTCATAAGTAGAATGTGATCCTAGAAATAAAAGGAAAAGCAACACTGTAGAAAAACCCAATCTGAGTTTAAAAAGTAATTCTTGAAAGATGCAGAAACATCTTTATAACTAACAAACCAGGAACCATAATTCTTCAACAGTTGAAGAGTGGCTGTATCATCAAAAAGTTCTCAGTGCATCTCAGACTGGGAAGCCTATTAAAATGAATGGAAATTGCACAGCAGACAGCTTGGTGGATTGATCCCTCAGACTTTTATCATCATCAGTAAACAATCCAATACACAAATTGAGTAATTTTTCACTCCAGAAATGTGTTTTAAGATTTAGTCAGCTTGTTTTCATGACTCAGGAAATTTCTCCCTGTTATTTGTCATGGTATTTTTTGAAAGTCACCCAGATGGTTATGCAGTATGTGCAATTTGTGTGTCCTTCACTATTTTACCAAGCTACGAAAGTACAGTATCATAATTTGCAGAAGTTTTGTCCCTGACACAGAAACTCCAGTCATCTTGAAAACATCCTTAATGTGAATCAAAATAAATAATGCAATGCAAAAAAAAACAGCTCTTTTTCAAACAGGACAAGAACAGCATACTGAAAAAATATTCTCTTGAGTTTTTCACATTTCTCTTAGAAATGCTCATGGGCTTACTCTTATTTCATTTACTGTGCCATAGTCTGATTTTCCATCCTTAAAAGGAAGTTCAAAGTTTATTGCAACTTCAGAAATATATACAACACAAAAATTATCCCAATACATCTCCATTTACATACAAACAATACATCTCCATTTACTCCCTGGTAGCTACTGTCAAGCCTTTAAATCATATGTCACAAATTAAAAGTGAGCACTGTCCTAAACTGTTCAGTTTTCACAGGCTTCCTGAGTAGAAAGTATATACTCTGGAAAACTTCCTTGCAGATACTGCACTGCTCGAAATTATTTTACACTGCTCAAAATTCCCAGCTCTGTATCTTCATGCATATATGGAACTTGAAGATGGTCTTACCCAGGGGTCAGCAACCTTCTTCAGCTGTGGGCCAGTCTACCGTCCCTCAGACTATATTTTGAAAAATAAATAAATGAACCAATTCCTATGCCCCACAAATAACCCAGTAGTAGTAGTAGTAGTAATAATAATAATAATAATAATAATAGTAATACTCTTACATTCTTGAAGATTTCAAGGGTTTTGTAGGGTTTTGTAATTCTAAAGTTTTAAAGATCTATTTGTTCATTTATTGATATACTCTGTTACCTAATTTATTTTGATACTGGTTTTGTATTTTTATCGCTTTGGATTGAACTTTAATGCAGAATTTTTATTTGAAGCTGTCCAATAAATGTTTAACTAAACAATGCTAAATCTATCTCTGTTTGCTCCTTCAGTTAGTTTCATATTTTATTACAGTACTTTGATACTTTGATACTTTGTCAGTATCCTCCTAGAGTCCAAACCCTATTTGTTTGCAGTGTTGTTTGGTAGCTCTTAGGGCGTTAATAAATTAACATATTTCCACATGCTTTAACAGGAGAAGGTGTTTGTTAAGGTATGTGGATCCCAGACTGTTTTGTTCCTGATGCTATCAGTTCCAGTAAAATTTTGTGTTTTATCTGAGAGCAAATTGTAGAGTCACAGAATTTAACACAATAGTGGGCAGAGAGCCTGGAGAGACTTACTGGTAGGTTCCATCTGTTGAGAGTCAGAGAGAGAGAGAGAGAGAGAGCGCAAATATTATTTTGATTCATAAGGATCAGCATGAACTAAAAACTGCAGAACTGACATCAGGTAAATGCCATGGAAGATTGCACCAGATTTTAATTATCACCAAGGCTGATTTCTAATGTTCCAAGTCAAATGCCATTTTCTTTCAAATGCTCTAGACTTTAGAGTTTAAAATGGCAAAATGGTCCTAAACAAGAGAACAATGACTGCCTTGTTCTGGAATGAATAGTTCTGCCTTGCTGTTACAGAAGTTGCTTTGTTTTGCCTTCATGCACCATATAATTATCAGTACCCTCTGCTAAAGCAAAATAGATTATCTACACTTTGGTCCTATTTCATAATTTCAGTGCTTGTTTCTGGTACATCCATCAGTGTGGCCTCTAAGCACCATTCCACTGTCAATAAAAATAGCTTGTTAATCTATAAAAATTATTCTCGGAACCTTAGCTTCCATTACAAACACTGGTGAACACTCATGTGATTTAAGGTAAGTTAAAAATTAATATCCTTTATTTCAGGTGAAAGCAAACGGCAACAAGCTATTCTATCCATGCTTACTCAGAAGTAAGTCCCATATAGGGCTGAAACAGACATGCAGATATACTGTAATTTGTATGTAAGACCAAGGGGAATACTTTCAGGGCAAGGACCAGTGTGTGTGAGAGTGGAGCATTTAACTCCTCACATGTCCACTGATTATTTCCTGTAAATGCCCCCTAAATTATTTCCCTCAGCCCCAGCCATAATTAAATAAGTTTCAGGGCTTAAGGGAGGGGGAATATCAACTAAATATCATTTGGAGGAGCTATCTACAGTACAAATTAGCAAGAGAAGAAAAGGGTTGAAGCAATCCCCTTTAACCATTCTCTTCTGCAAGTGGCCCCACCCACCAACATTATTGGGGGAAACCCAGCAGCTGGTGTGTTTGTGTGTGTGTGTGTGTGTAAGAGAGCATTTCCTCTGTTCTGCCTTATTCAGTTTACTCTCAAGGATGAGTAGGACTGCAGCCTCAGCAAAACTTTTTTTTATAGTTCCACCATATGTATACCTGCTTGGGAGTGGGACCTTCTTTTGAGTAAATATGAATACAGCCACATATAGTTGTAATAGAACAGAAAGAGGCTTAAGGAAACATAACTACAGCATCATCATATGGCAGAGAGCCTTCTCGGTAGTGGCGCCCTTCCATCATATGTCAAGGAAATAAACAACTATCTGACTTTTAGAAGATATCTGAAGGCAGCCCTGTTTAGGGAAGTTTTTAATGTTTGATGCTTTATTGTATTTTTAATATTTTGTTGGGAGCCGCCCAGAGTGGCTGGGAAAACTCAGCCACATGGGCGGGGTATAAACAATATTATTATTATTATTATTATTATTATTAGTGAGGCCAGTGGGTGAGTCCAAACATGTATACTGTCAGTTCTCCAATTCTATTATACATAATGGCTTTCTGCAATAGTGTCAGATGATTCTATGTTTCTATGTGTAGGGCTACAGTGATATAGCTAGCTGTACAAGCACACACAGGTACATATGAGTTGTTGTCTCCAGTTCTGTCTCACACATCATCCTCTCCCATTTTGCTTTCTGAATGAGTTGTGTAGTGCACCCAACAAACGTGGCTGTTCTTACTGCAGCAGGTGGAACCATGCTCCTACACCAATGTAGTATCCTGGGTTAGCTTACAAAACCAGTACAGTAGTATTGCTTTTAGGCAACAAGCTGCCCTAATCGCTAGCCCTGCATAGTGATATAGATTTGACTCTGATATTTTGTAATTTATTGATATTTTAATGAAACGTTGTAAGGCAACATTTTAATTCCACTGGTAAATCAAAAAGCTATTTGTGTGGTCCTTTAGCGCCTCACTGATCTGATGTGATAGCAAACACATACCAGGTACAGTTGTGTTATCGTGTCTGCTTTAGTGTAGTTCTGAAGCTTTCCTTTCAACCCAGCTCCACCTACCTGTCAAAACTGGTTGGAGGCAGTAATGCTTCTGTCTGAATACCAGTTGTTGGGAGCCATAGGAGGGAAGAGTGCTATTGTGTTCATGTCCTGTTTGCAGGCTTCCCATAGGCATCTGACTGGCCACTTTTGAGAACAGGATGCTGAACTAGATGGGCCATTGGCCTGATCCAATTCTCCCACCTCTACACAAGTTAAGTCAATTTTCAGTTTATCTTCTTGCTTCAAAGATTTTATGGGAGATGCATCTCTCTCTTATTTATCCTGATGGGGGCAAGTGAGAGGCAGTTGTGGTAGAGCAAGAGTTGGCATCATGGTACTGAAGGTGGATAGAACACCTTTTTTTATTTTGGCGGGGTGGTGATGATGGTACATATATTTGTTGAGTGTGAAAAATAACCCCTAAATGTAGCCTTACGCCGTTTTGCTCTTGCAATTTATGTTAAATGGCATACCAGTGGCGTAGCGTGGGTTGTCAGCACCCGGGGCAATGCAAGTAATTTGCACCCCCTAACCCGTGGATTTGCGCCCCCTAACCCTAACCCCCAGATGTTGCGCCCGGTGCGCCCGGCCCCCCCTGCACCCCCCACGCTACGCCACTGTGGCATACTAAACGTTAGCCACAAAAAATGGGAGAAATTAAGAGGACTTCGGTGATGAAACAACTTGCATCTGGGAGGATCACTGCTACCATCAAGACTAACTGTTCTATATAATAATTGTGGAGCGTTCTTTTCTCTTTGCCTCTTCAGAGTTATTACATGCAATGGGGATTTTTCCTCCCCATTTTCTTGGGCTGAAATATGCGCCTCCATTGTCCCACAATCCGTCCTATGGGAAAGGCAAGCCCGATATATATAATATATAAACACGACAGCACTATTCCAACGTAAAACCCGCAGAACTGGAGGCAGCACTAGAGAAAGCCACCGCAATACACCTGAAAAGAAAGACCCGCCATCGGAAAACCAGCACCGAACGGGCGCTCCCGCAGCCGCTCCCCTACTACCCGCCTTCGCCCCCTGCAGCAGCCGCCGCCGCAAAAGCAAGCAACTTCTATGGTAACCGGAGCCCTTCTCGCCATTTCCTCTCTATGGCTTCCCCGCACCCGCTCTGCTCCCGAGAGGAAAGGCGAGGTATCCCTGGGAGCGGATTGGCTGGAGCTTGCCCGGCAGCTGCGACCTGATTGGGCGGAAGGGGGGACTAAGCGGTGTTTCCCTTTTAGCCCGCCCCCCTAGCCTCCATCCGGTTTGGCCAGGGATGTGGGGAGGGGGAGAGCGGACAAGGAGGAGGGCGAGGGGAGGGGGGATTAGTTGGAGCTGCGCGGGGGCCTGACAGGACAGCTGGAGCTGCGGCCGCTGCCGCCGCCAACTCCCGCGCGGAGCAGGCGAGGCTGCTGGGCAGGTGAGTGTGGGGGCTGCGGGTCCTAGGGGCGCCGCCCGGAGGCCCCCGTAGACATCCCCCGCCGTCTCCCTGGAGCCCGAAGAGCAGTAGCAGCAAGAGAGGGAGGGGCGAGCTGGGCCTCTGTGTGCATCGATAGAGGTTGGGAGGGCGGCCAGTTCACCTCCCTGTTCGGAGGCGGGGGGCGCCCTTGGGATGGAGGAGGCGGCGGGCTCTGGGCATGATTTAGGTACGTGCATGTGTGGCTTCGGTGTATTTAGAGATAACCTGCGCATGCATGCAAGCAGAGATCCCCGTTCCTCCACGCTCCCCTTGTGTCTCTCCTGACACGCGCAACATGAAATATCTGACATAAGCAACGCGTGGTGGGGGGACGGGACACGACGGACGCTTGAACATGGTGGCTCCCCATTTCGAAGGGAGCTTGGGCAGGGTCGCATAGTGGGCTCCTTTTTAAGGTGGGTGGGCTTGCGGGGAATGGATGCAAGGAGGGATTTTGCGCCTGCTTTTGAAAGGGGAGAAGGTGCAAACGGATCTGTGTGAGTGTAAGCGTATGGGGAAATATATATATATATTTATGTATATGTATATATATTTATACACACACACACACACAGACATATATGTTCTTGGCTTCCTGTTAGAGAAGAGAGAGGGGCTTTGGTGCATACTGATCCACAAACCGCCCCCTCCTCCTCTGGCCTGGTTTTATTCTTTTGTTTTCAGAGATGGCCTCAGAGCAGGCAAGCAGAAAACTGTTAAATTGTAGCCTTGCTGGTTGATGTCCAGGGTTTTAGATCATCCCCCCATATCCCCACCCTCGAAACCACACATTTTTGGTTAGTTTCTGGCTAGCAGAGAGGCAACTGGAGACAGACAGCAAAACGTGTGTTTATGATGACAGTAAGTCCTGCTTGTCATGGAAGTTCGTTGGTGTAGTTGTGAAAATAATTTGGGGGGGGGGGAGACATGGAGAGTTTTTTTCTTCGTCTTGCCGTGTTAAACTGGCTATCTCCCTTTACTACTCCTTCAACATGCTTTTTTTTCAGGGTGTGGAGGGATGAATGGTTTGGGTTGGTTGGCTTGTATAATCGTAGATCAATTATTTATTTCATGCACCAGTCACAAGTCTGAAAGATAGCAGCAGCACAGGTCTCTCATAGTGTAGCATGGTGCAATAGCGGAGGATGTTTTCGACTTCTGGTCTGGGAGGAGGCTTGTATGGTGTAAACAGCACTCTTGTAAACAGAGCACTAATGCTCTTGATTCCCTGCCTATAAATGCTTTGTATTTCATAGCTCCAGCCTGTTGTAGTGAGTCTTCTCTTTCTGTGAATAATGGTTGTTAAAGGAAGATGGAAACCATATGGTTGTGTGTGTGCAGATACAGTTATATGTAGATACTGTACTTTCATTGTTTTTAGTAACACACACACACACAAACATTTTGTGACAGGTTGTCCAGCCAGCTGAAAAGACTGATTTGAAAAGGGAAGATGTCTTCTGAATCATTTTGTTTGGCTGCTCAGACCCGGTTTGATTCCAAATGGCTGAAGACAGACTTACAGGTAGGAACTCCTCTTTAGTGTATATAATAATATGATGTGTGTCTGTGTAACTTGATACTCTCTGTTCAAATGCAATGCAATCTATTCTGCTAATAAAAAACACACAAAGCCAGGAGATTGTGTATAATTCGCTTGTTAATTTCATACTGACCTGACAATTGCACAATAGAGGTGAAATATCTTTTTGTGATATTGGAGATGTAGAATTTTGTTTACAGCTGGATTGAATTACATTTTATGTTTTCTGCTGAATGTTTCAAATGGCTAGTTCTTTCCAAAGTAGACGGTATCTTAAGGTATGCATCATAAGATTACTATAAATAGTTTTGGTGTATTGCTCACTTGATTTATATATAGAAACTCTATGCTACTCTAGACTATGGAAATCCGATGAATTGTTATAGTTAGTGGTAAGAGACTTCAACAGTCTAAACATGAGTCTTTTGAGTGATCCTCATTAGAACTGAGTAGTCTTGGATGGGCTGTGAATTTGGGTGGGATAAGAAACCTAGAATATTGCCCCACTAAAGACCCCAACTTGCTGTGCTAGTTGATATTTGGTCTTCTTAAAAATTTGAGGAAAACTGAGATGGCTAGAATGCTATGGGGATTTACACAATAAGAAAAGTCCTGCTGAATATCTGTTTTTATTTTTTTATTTGTATTGTTTCATTATACTCCATGTAACAGTCATTGGGTTGTATCCAATGCTGCTTTTGCACTCATACAGCAGATTTCCACTTGTACAGTGGGGTTTTCCCTACTCTGCTGCCCTCTGTGCACGCCCAAAATCTGCTCCAGGGGGATTGGGGAGATTCTGAGGCAGATTTGGGGGGCACGTGAGATGAGAGGAAGGGGAAGTTCTGTTGCACAAATGGAACTCTGTTCATGCATTATTGGATACAACCCTTCTTTTAGTCCTTTCCTCACCCCCATTGCATAAAATTAGAAGAGTGAGACTGGGGATTGGGCAAGTGCTTTTAAAATTTGTTGTGCTGGTGAGTTGAGCAGAACTTAAAAGTTGCATTGTGCTCCTCTATTCTATGCATTTTAAACTTTCTGAGTACAGGCTGGGTCAGTTTCTACAGCAATGGACCTCACTTTTGTTGTTGTTTAGTCATGATGGATAAATTTCCATAGTCCTTTCTACTTAGTGCTTCCATGTATCTTGGACAGGACGGGAGGAAATTTTCCTTCTGATAAAGGATGCAAGGTGTACTGTAACCTGAATGGTGTCTGAATGTGCTGTCTGTCCTGAATTCAAACTCTAGGTTTTGAATCTTAAATCAAGTTCAGTGTGACTCGCTTCAGAATGAAAGAGTTCATTGATGTCCTCTGTATTTTTGTGTTTTATAGCATCCTGATGACTTTATGGTAGCTAAAATGAGGAAGGTTTCACTTTGCTAGGCTTGTGGGATGAAGCAAATCCTTTTTCAGTGATAGAATGTTTTATAATGGGTCCTCCTTATCTCTTTTGTTTATGAAGGAAAATATTAGTGTGAGCTTGAAATTAATGAGATGTGGGAAGTTCATTCAGATTTGTTATTAGATTTCAGGTTTGTGCTTGAGATTTGTTATTAGATTTCAGGTTTTATAATAAGGTTAAAGGTCAGATGAGAGACTGTAGGTAAATGACAAATTATATCTTTTGTGTACAGAAGATCCCAAGTTCAATCTCTGGTATCTCCAGGTAGAAAGAAGGACGGAAAAGCAGGTGGCAAAAGAGATCCTGGATAAACAATTCCAGTGAAGTAGATAATACTGAGTTGGAACTGTGGGGTGTTAGGCGAGGAGTAATACCTCTAGTGGGGGACATGTTGTGCTTTTTCTGGGGTAGCTTGTCGAACTATGGTCCCCTCCCTGCACTCAGCTCTCCCCTGTAGCTCCTAGAAGCTGTCAGCATGTGACAGCAGCCACACCCTGGGAATAGCTTCAACAGACTGGCTAAACCAGGGTAGCCAATGGGTCCCAAATCCTCGGTGAGTTAGGGACTGTATGCGAAGACAGGCTCTGGCATATTGAGCGGACGAGATCAGTGGTGGTTCCAACAATCAGAAGGCGGTTTCTGCACATGCTGTAGAGGGAAGTGACGGGCAAATGAGGCTTGTCAACTTGGGAAGGTAGCCCATCTAGGAGAATGAAAACTCTGATCCTAAACCTCCTCTGCCTTCCAGGATATCTTTGGGAGAAGGTCACTTGCTCTGCTTTCCTTTGGAGTTTGAGAGGGAGAGGTCTTGTTGTCTGGGCAGCTCAGGACCTTCATACACTCTGGCCAGGCTCGTTCCCTGAGGAGGTCACTTTGGTGCAGCTAATGCAGCACTTTGACTCCACCCCTGGAGGCGCACTTCATTTATAAAGACAGATGGATGCTAACAATAACAAGTTTGACCTGTAATAAGAAAGTGTACTATGTTCCTCAAGTAAGAGAGCCTACTGCTGATATATACAGTAGTCAAGCTTACCATATGGTGAGGGCTACTTTCATGGTAGGTTTTAAACTGCAAGCATTTGGGTCTCTTAAATAAAACCCAGATAGGTCTTAAGTAGACAAATGGAGATGCAAAAAACCATTGAATGAATTAATGCATTACCGTGCAGTCTGAGACTATAGGCTTCAATCCTATAGGACTTCCTCATCGGCTTTGTGGCCTCAGAATTGCATTCACTGCCCCATTCACAACCACGAATGGGTTAGACTTTTATTTTGCTGCTTAGCTTTAAAGATCCAGTAGCATTTTCAGGTTAGAAGGGAGAATGAGGTGCATATGCCTTAATCCCCTGTAACTTGCTTCAACGTAGTCAGACAATTTTCATCAATTGTGGATGACCAGGCAAGTTGGTTAATTACCAACCTGCTGAAGATTATAAAGGACTGATAGTTGCATCATAACTTAAGGTAGGCTTGGCCATGTGTCCCTGAATAAGAATAGAGATGCCAATATATCTATTACATTAATCAGGAGAGAGGTTTATTGCCCAGCTACAGTAATTATCTGGCAGGGATGAATTTTGGACAACCAAGTCAGTGCATAGAAGCTCACAAATGATGTAGAAAATTGATTTCAAGTTGATTTGGAAGGCTAATATGGGAAGAGCCATAGGCAAATATGTTACATTTGAATGGACTGTAAACACTAATCTAAAATATTGTGCTTTTCTGTTTGATCACTTGCACTGTTTCCTGCAGAAGAAACAACATTTCTTGTTTCTCAGATGCACTAGGAAGTATAAAACCCTCAAAAAAATAAAGCTGAAGCTATTGCAATGTGGTTAAGTAATAGGGGTGAACATGCAGGGCCTCACAACAATGTATCTGTGGCATATGTGTGTTTGTTTGTTACCCAAGGGCGTTGAAATAAAACCCAGATGTTACCTTCAAAGACAGGAATCCCTGCTCTAATGGAGGTTTACTTCTTGTGTCTGTTTGTTGTTGTTTTTTGAATTTTTAATTTTTTTTGATAATTTAAAGGTGCTTGCAAGTCAGTGAAGCATGAGGCCTCTGCATGCAATTGATGGCTTGATTTCGTCCGAGGGGGACCATTTTTCAATTGACCTTTGTTGCAACCTAAGAGGTTTGCAATCTGGCTCTGAAACAATTCCCTTTCTCAGCTCAGAGAGAAAGTGAAGGACTCGCATTTCTCAAGGAAGAGAAAATGAGTCAATTCATTTGTGTATTGCTTGTGTGTGTGAGTGTGTGTGAGAAAGAGTGAGTGAGTGGGGGGGGGGAGGACATGATTGTGTGTGAGAATGGCTTGTATGAATTTTGGTTCTCCCTATTATGGATATTGTCCCCATTCACTTTGTACATTTTTTGATGGGGCGGGAAGACTTTCAATCTTTCAATTATGGGAGCCTTCATCTGCACACTGGTGGTACAGTTGAGACACGGATTTATCACCTCATTTGCTGCTTGTAAAAGTAAGCTTAGCTGCTGATAAATCTGCCATAACACATTTATTTTTAAATTCTTCATATCGCTGAGGTTAGTGGAACACCGATGACTCCTGTGGTGTAGATTGACAGCTCAGTTCTAAATTTAACTTATTTTACTATAGCCTTGTTTTTGAAATGTAACAATTCAAGATTCTAAACTTTGTATCCGTCTTGTATCACAGGCTCTAAAAATGTTAGAACATTGATGCCTAATGAGCTTATTCTCATTGTAGAAAGCTTTAATGTTCTTTGAGTATTGAGAGGCATGTAAATATCAGCTTGACTTCTAGATTCCCTCCAAGAGCAAGGTGACCAGGTAAAGCAGCTTTTGTAAATAGGAAGAGATTTGTTTCTCTTTCAGGCTAGCGGTGTGTTGCAAACAAGTGAGAAAGTGGACTGATAATTGTTGTGGATTTATTTGTTATAGTGAAAATGGCTATATCCTATACATATTTCTGACGTGTAATTTTCTTGTGTGCAGGGCAGTTGTTCCCAATTAGCTAAGTACTGCAGAGCCCTGTTTTTCAAAGCCGAGTCATGGACCCCCTACTTTTGAAATTGTTGGTATCTCTTTGGTAGTTCTTTTTATGTGGATGGTTCCACCATGCCCTCTAATATGTTCCAGTACAAAACTGGGATGTGCGTTTTTGGGTGCTGTGGTCTCACATGCGACGTGCGTCTAGCTGCAATTTCTCATGTTTTGGGGCACTGTTCTCTTGAGTGAGAGCACAGACCCCTCAAAATGGGATATCACAGACGATTGATGGATGTGTGCCATGAATCCCCTGGGTGGGTTACATAGACCTCCAGTGTAGGGCATTCTGTGTATCTCATGTTTATGTTATCCATACCATGTGATGTGATGAGTGTGCATGGGTCTGTTTTGCTACTCTGGAAATCACTGGAAGTCATTCATTGGAGTTTGTACCATCTATTTGCATAATGCAGGAAATTGCTTGCACACAGATAAAATCTGTGTAACAAAACTGCCGCATGTGGTGGCCCTCATAGGCATTTGTGTTGCAGCCTTGCCAGTAGATGAACTAGGTTGGATGTACTCGTCCAAATCGTTAGCATGCTTGAATTCTTGGTGCTATTTCAAAAAGGGAGGTGGACCTACACTGACTAGACTTGAATCTTTAAATTTCTATAGATAAATGTCTTCCCAGTCCTTTGAATTGCAAGCAGACAAATTTTAAAACAGTTGCTTTTATTGATGATTTTATGTGCCTTTTTTATTCTCTTGCTCTTTTATGGTATTGTTTGTATAATTGTTAGTCACCTTGAACACTATTTGGTGGAAAGGGTAAAAAAAATAATGTTTATGATATTGCATCTCTCCCCACCTTCCTCTAAAAGCTTGCTTTCACTCGAGATGGACTCTGTGGCCTTTGGAATGAAATGGTCAAAGATGGGGAAATCGTATACACTGGAACAGAACCCTCCCAAAATGGTGAAGCTTCTCCACGGAAAGGTGGGTTTCATTGTGTTGTGTATCTGTATAGCTCAGTAAAGACAAATGTGCCTAAATTTTTATTGAGGGTTTATTTGTAATGTTATTTATTTGTAAATGTTATTTATTTGTAATGTTATTTATTTGTAATGCTATGCCTTCCTCCTCCCTATGTTGCACTCTTTGTATGGCGGCTTTGTAATCCGTCTCTTACTTTTGGTATGCATGCCAACCATAACTTTTTAGTTTGAAGATCTTGATATTTCTAATGAATGACAACAGTGTCAATCATCTACCTACCTACCTACCTACTGGGTGCTGAGACAGACTTGAAACCCCCTTTCTGACAACAGTATAAGATTAAGACTGCAATCCTGTGCTCACTTACGTGGGAGTAAGCCCCACTGAAATAAATGGGACTTCTGCGTAAACGTGCATCAAGTTACACAGTCGGTGTCAGAGCTTTATCAACTAATGGGATTTGCAGATCAAAGTGGGTAAGATGCTGCTGAATAAAATAGAAAGTATGCTCATTTAAGTTAGTCTTATGTGAGATAAACTTTACTGAAGCATGCCCACAGTACTGCTTCATTTCTCAGATCCATACCAACATCATTGGCAAGCAAGCCTACTGAATTTTTCAGAATCTGAACTTGGCAGGCTAAGTTGTATGTCCTGAAGACTTGTCCTTCAGTTACTAATCCCTTAAATGCTTGCACTATTGTGACTCTAATGACAAATGGTATAACTATGATTTATGAGCATATTAACTCATGTGGGGTTTTTGATCAGAAATAAATCCTTTCTGGGAATGATGCTATTAACATTTTGGCAATAGAGTAGAACTGCTATTTTGCCCTTTATGTAGAGGTTAAATTAAAAAACACCTCCTTTGCCAGTAAGAAGTGCATTCCTACTTATTATCATTGTTTATCATTTCTAAACATTATAATTCCTACAAACGTCTTCAGTATTTCTGATTGTGGTAATTTTTTTCTGGGAGCTGAAGTAAAAGAATTTTCTTTCCTAGTGTCATAGATCTTTGCAGCCATACATGATATGGTAATGTCATTCTCATTGCATTCTGATTTTATGCCTATCTGCAGTTATTTATATTACTCAAGATCAAAATGATTTGCAAGTAGTCCAGTGTAATCTTCTGCCTTTGTGTTTGGGTGAAGGAGCAGATCCCCCCCCCAATGCCATATTGCAAACTACTTTTGATGGCATCCTCGGTTTCAAAACCAACTGGGTCTTGTGGTTTCTTATCCCCAAAAACCCACAATCAGTAACCAAGGTTTGTTCTCTGCTTACTGTATCAGGAAATTTTTAATGTCTGATGTGCTATAGGTTTTTTTATATATTCTGTAAGCTGCCCAGAGTGGCCATGGAAATCTAGCCAGATGGTTGGGGTATAAATACTAAAATAATAATATAATAATAATTAATTGCAGTTTTTTTGGTGCAGCTAACCATAAGTCTGGGTTGGAGCAACATGGTTTGTGACATGGTAGCAGCAAGAACAGGAGAGAAACAAATCTTTCTCATTAAACCATAGTTTGTTTTAAACTATGGTTTAGTGTGACGTGCAAACTAGGCCAATGAAGCCTCTGGTTTCTATGTAGAAGAGATCACAATGTGACCCAGTAAAACAAGAGCTATAACATCTGTGACAGTGTTTTCCTTTCTTCTCCATATAACTATAATATTAGAGTGAATCTGAGAGCGTAAGATGACCTTTTTCAATACTGTGGCTCAGAATTCTGATGCAAAAGGAATGGCTTTACAAAAATGATTTACTCAGTTGCATTTATGTTCTTTTTTTTGTTCTGTAGATGAAAGCATTGAAGGTCAGACTGGATCAAAGAAAGAAGATCAGAATGACAAAGAGAGGAAAGATGAAGAAGATGCACCATTACCTACATATAGAGCCAAATCAATCGTTGAAAGTTGGGTTTGGGGCAAGCAGCCAGGTAAGGTCTTTCTGGTTTTTTCCCAACATGGCATTTACTGTTGTATTACTGTGTTGTATGGTGCCCAATATATATTTCACGAATTGATTGTTTCTTAATAAAGTCTTCAGATTTTGTTGATAAGTTTTTACTAGACCATTTTTAAAAATCCTTTAATTTACAAACTTCTATACATGTTTATTAAAATGCTTGTGTAGCAATTTGTTTCCTTTCAGTTAAAATGCAGAAGGCAGCTAATACTGTTGGTGTTGTGCAAAGAGATTAAATCAATACAAAACAGAAAATTGACAACTGGCTGTCAATTGATGATGACAGTCTAGAGTGATAAGAGGTAGCAGAAGGGATGCAGACACTCTTTGGCCCTGACAGTTGTTTGAATAAAATTAAAGCTTCTTCTTTATTTAAGCAGACAGAAATTTGGTTGCTCTGCTCTGGGGTGTGTCAGTTATGACTTGGCTGAGATTTCTGGAAGCATTGAAGTATGTGGTCTTGTTTCCATGGTGAGATGTTTTAGGATTCTGTCTGATGGGTGAACAGGTAATCAAGGAGCTGGTATGCCTTAAGACCCTGATGTGAGCATCATCTTGAACTCTTGAGATATGGCCTGAACCAAGACCTATTGCAACAGTAAAGTCTCCAGTCATGCTTAAAACTGCCACCTAAGACAACCTGTGAAGACCCTGTTCCTAAATTATTTATTTTGCTACATGTTAAACTAGTTTACTTCTCTGTTAAAAAGCACGTTGGTTTTACTGAGTCCTAAGGGCATCAACTTTACGTGCATCTTTTATGAAAGAGACTGCTTGATAACATACTTCCTGTAAAACGGCTTCGTGTACAAGTTAGCAAGGAAAGGTGATCATTGACTTTGAAGGAGTAGTACTAGCAGCAGATTCTATTTTGTGCTCAGTTTTGTGGTGTTCGAGTAGCCCTTAATAGTAGTTGAACTGACAGTTTTGGGAAAAGCCCTTGCTACCTGATGAAATGACAAAAATGGGTTTGGGCTCAGTGTTTTACTTCTCTTCAGGATTTAATGGACAGTACAGTGGAGATAAAATTCTCAGTACATGGCCACATAGTCAGAATTGGTTTTGTTAATTAATAAAATGCAGGTTTTGTTGCTAGTGTTGCAACACAGCGGCTCATGAAGTCTTTGATTTGACAGCATAGAAGTGGGCTTTCTTTTGGCTACATAGTATTTTGGTGTCTTCCTGTTGCTAAACAAAACAAATAGTGGCAGGAAATCACTGTAAGTGCCCCATTTTAACAATGTAGTCCTATGAAGGCATTGTGAGCAATTAGCATACCAACTGTAAGGCTACCTTGAAGCAATTTTTCTGGAAGGTCCCTAGGTTGTAGCCTATATTCAATAGATTGGGGCTACTATTTCTACTACAACCAGTGGGGTCAAGTAAATGTTTTTAGAATTGGGATCCCAGTTAAAAACAGCTTATATATAAATACATGGTCACTAAGAACAAATCTGGGACGTGGGTGGCGCTGTGGTCTAAACCACAGAGCCTAGGGCTTGCCGATCGGCGGTTTGAATCCCCGCGATGGGGTGAGCTCCTGTTGCTCGGTCCCTGCTCCTGCCCACCTAGCAGTTCAAAAGCACGTCAAAGTGCAAGTAGATAAATAGGTATCGCTCTAGTGGGAAGGTAAACGGCGTTTCTCTGTGCTGTTCTGGTTAGCCAGAAGCAGCTTCGTCATGCTGGCCACATGATCCAGAAGCTGTCTGCGGACAATCGCTGGCTCCCTTGGCCTATAGAGCGAGATGAGCGCTGCAACCCCAGAGTTGTCTACGACTGGACCTAAAGGTCAGGGGTACCTTTACCTTTTAAAAACAAATTTATGAATTAAACTGCATTTTCCAAATTAAATTATTTTATTATTTTATCTTGCCCAGGAATAGGATACATAGTGGTTTTTTTTTAAAAAAGAAATTACTAATCTGATGTCAGAGGTAGGTATGACTAAATGATTCTAGTATGACAAAGCACATCAATTAAAGTAGTCAATACAAATACATTATGTTAAAGTGAAATTATCTGATTCTCATCATTGCCATTTAAAATTCCAAACTCACTTGCTACTACCAATACAGTGGCTATTTATGTAATTTTTTGTGCTCTGCTGCTAGGAAATGGGCATGTTGTACTCTGGGCTTTAGCTAGGTTGTAGGGCCAGTCTCACTTCGCTGGGAAGAGGGCCAGATTTTGTATCCTGACAGTAACAAGTGAGATGCTCCTCCATATTGCTAGAGCAACTGGTCGATGCTTCTTCAAGCCAAAATAACCAGGGCTACAACAACGTAATGTAGAGGTTTGGTAGAGGCTGAGATCAACTTTTAAAAAAGCAACAACTGCAGAAGGTCCTGCTCCCAGGTACCCCACGTTATGTCTAGTTGCATCCTGTGGTAGACAAGAAATCAATTATGTAGAACCTTAAAAAAATTTTTTTTTTACATAATCTCAATAACCTGACAAAAATAAATATAAAACAGTATTCAAATAATTGGAGATTGTAGTCTATCTCTTGTATGCGTAAGCATGAATTAAGAGTTCCAGATGGAGTCATACTGTGTGGGTGGCTCTCTGTTGTTGTCTCTTGCTGACATAGGTGATGAAATTGTACCAGACGGGCATATATTTATCCAATTTGGTTGGACCATTAACCTGCTTCAGTTACATCAGCTGTTCTGCTGGTGGTTGTGTAGAACCTATTCTGACATATAAAAAATGACATATTTAGTAATTTTTCATCTCATATCTTTGGTTGTTTGCTAGGTTGTTGTTGTTGTTTTTTTTTTTGCAACTAACTGAAAATAAATTGCATTGCTTTTCTTTTGCTGTTCACTTTTGAAGGGCTGGAATGTTTGAGCTTGGCATCCTATGTGTACCACACAGGAACTTTGAGCCGGCAATTATTAGGTTTCAGTGGTGTGGACCAGTCCATTTTCTTCACTTCCTAAAACAAATGTGGAGGCTGCTTCACTTGTGATGTTTATGCAGCTCTGCTTTGAAAATATTGGATGGAATTCACCATAGCATCATAAGGAGATTGTTCTGTCAGTGGAAGCATATCTGCATGCCCGGTTTTTAGTGATCTCCCCTTTATTCCCCTTGTATACTGTTCTGGAGGTTGCCCCGACCCTCCAGATGGGATTTGGGGGGAGGCACCTTTCAATCCCATGACTACAAGTAAATTGTTTTCAGTGAGGGCAACCAAAGGTTGCTAACTTGGTTGCAAAGTGTCTGTACTCATTGCATAGTCCCCAGTTGACTGAAGTGAAAGGCATGTGCAGAGTGCCAGCTGAATCGAGCTGTTGAGTAACAATAGTATGTAACACTTGGTGTCTATAATATGCCAGGTGATGCTCACTACATTGAATTGACCTGCATTTGAATTCTCAGACAGGTTATAGTCTAAGGCAGTGTTCTTCAATCTTGAGTACCCAGGTGTTGGATCACAACTCCCATCATGCCTGACTATTGTCTAAGTTGGCTGGGCATGATGGGAGTTGTAAAACTGAGCAACTTCTGTGGACCCAAGGTTGACCAACACAAGTCTAAGACTTTTGCCTGGGTTTTAATGCAGTGATAGTTCTCCATGCTGGAGTGATATGCCTTCTTTAGCTAAGAAACATGCTTCTCTTTGATGGTCTTTAGTGACCTGGAAAATGTTTGTTAATACTTTGGGTAGGGTCTACCTGATTTGTCATACTTTGAGTAGACCTTTGGAAATCAATGGGATTGCATTAATCTATTGATTTCAATTGGTCTACACTGAATATGACTTAGTAGGATGCAACCTCTTGTAAATAGTTCCTAAAATCATGAGAGTAGAGACTGGCGTTTGCAGCTATGTTTTTAATACATACTGCAAATGGTTAGGTTTTTAAATTTTTTTTTGAGGGGGCAAGGCGAGTCAATGCTGATACAGCTGGGCTGCTTGCAGTAGATTTGGAGCAACCCAGGCCTGCTGCTGATACCGGACAGGAATCAACTGTTACGAAACACTGACATGCAGAAGGCCATGTGCTGCACTCTGTTCCCTTGAGATTCTGTTTACAAAATAAAGTCTGCCGATGCTCTGGCTACAGCAACAAATAAGCTGGCTCTGTTCTTTCATGCAGTCATACAGTTAAATTTCACTGGATGTTTTGAAATGTCCCTTATAAAGGATTTGCATCAGTTTTAATGTTTACTATGTTTACTATGCTAAATTCAAGGAAAATCTCCTGTTCGTCCTGATCTGGTTTCAGTGTGGATGCCTCACACCTTATCTTGTACTTTCCATTAAGCTCAGTCATGTGTCTTGGAATCCAGGAATCTGGTTTACAGCACATTGCAGTCCGTGTGACTGCTAATAATTCTGAGTATACAATTCTGGTTTCGTTTTTGGGGCAACGGTTGTAAAAAGACAGCCTATACCTAAACACAGCAGTGGAAAGGACAAATTGAAAGTGAGTTGAGCAGAAAAATGCTGTTGCAAGGGGTTCCTTTCATAAATTGATGTTGAATAGTTTGTTTATTTCACAAGATAGGAAATATCAGCAGCATTGCCTAAGTCTTGGGTGCTGAACAATGAGATAAAAATCCTTTAGTCACTTGACAAATTTGGGTAGAGAACTCAATCAGCATGACTGGAAATTCCCCCTGGAAACATAATTTGTGTAATCTGAAGATCTATATTTAAAGTTACAAGTGAAGCAGTTTTAATTGTTCGACGAGCCATTTTTAGCTTCAGATGAATCATGTAACTGTTCTAGACTAATATTTTGAGGTGTGGAGTTTTTCCAAAATATGGATCAGTTGGTCAGGATTAACTAAAATGATGCTTATTGTTTTTCCGATAGCAAGTGCTTCTGGGGTCAAACTAAATGAAACAGAAGCTCCTGTCTCTCTTTAATTTTTTTCTTAAGAACTGGGGTGGTTCTTCCAAGACAACAATGCCCATTTACACCACAAAGAACTCATAATCCACCTACTTTCAGCAGCCAGAAACACCATAACCAGACACTGGAGAGACCTGTCAGGAGTAAGCATGGACCAATGGTACCAAATAGTATGGGAAACAGCCCTACTAGAAAAATTAACTAATAAACTGAAACTGACACGGGGACAAACAGAAGAAGACACCTTCACCCCGGTATGGCTCCCCTTTATCACATACACAGCCCAACAGGACAATGACAATAATCCACCAACAGCATACAAATCAATATGGCTAACCTGATCCAAAACACCCACCCACCTCACTCACACACGAAAACAATCACCACAGCCAATCACAAACAAACAATCACATCCTAGGCCAACCCCAACCTCTCTCACCACCAAAGGAACACAAGTGAACAACATAAGCACGCTGACACCAAACTACATACATTAAACATAATAGAAACACCGCTACCCAACCCCACCCCCATCCATCTCCCCTCCCTCCACCCCGCCTTTCTTTTTTTTTTCTTTTTTCTTTCTTTTTTCTTCTCCCCCTAATGCCTCAACAAATGAAATGGATTTGTAAAAATGTTACATGGGGGGGGGGAATACGAGGCATTACACTTACACTGTAAAACAAGAAAACCCTTAATAAAATATTAAAAAAAAAAAAGAACCGGGGTGGTGGTGGGAGAACTGGCCTTCATATATAAATGATGAGTCCCCCCTGGTTTCTTTTCCGTAACGTCTTCAGATTTAAACTTAAATTATGAATATGTTTGTGTAGTCTACAATCTTGGGCTCTGTTCTGCAGCTTTTTAGAGTTGCCTTTTAAGTAACAGAGAACTTAAGATAATTAACATCAGCATATAAAATGCAAGTAATGCTTATTGTCCCCACATAAGCAATGTCTTTTAGTGTCTGCCAGTGATAAAAAAAACCTGCTGTGGTTTTTTTAGAGTGCTTGAATGCTGGAGGAGATGGTCACATACAGAAATCATAAGTGAAATGAGAAAGGTCTAGTTTTAAGGATTTACTGTGTGTGTCATTGCTGAATTGAAATTGATCAGTCATTCAGTATCTACGCTGAAGAGCACCTGGGAATTGATATAAATGCCATTTGGACCTATTTTTGTTTCGAATTATACCGCTTGAAGTAGGGCCAACTTTGCTGTTACAGCTTGCTATAGTGCAAAGATTTGAAATGGCAGCAGCCTTGATGGTAAAATTGCACTCACTCATCATGTGTTGGCATCCTGGCCGGCTGTATGCCCTCTTGTCCCTCCTTCTCGAAGAGTAGCTCATATATCCCATTCAGGGCAGTCGGGCAATGGCAGAGAAAATATAAACGTGAACACACTAAACAACTGCTTGGAAGTGGTGAACAGCTTTCCTTTAGCAACGCCTTTAAAAGAACAAGCAAATTTTCTCAGAGGTGGCCAAGTCGCAGCATGGGTGCTACAAGATACAAGGCAAGTAGATGCTTATGGGACACCTTGAGAGCAGATGGCAAGTCCTTGCTTGCTGTGGCAGGGAATCAGGCCCATATTTCTGCCTACCCAGCCAATGCTACTTGGCTCAATTACTCTGAGGTGGGAGAGGGGGCACATATGTACTGCAGCTTGCTTGTAAGTGGCCCAGTCTCATTCCTTGCCTTGCTCAAATGATTAATGTTCTAGTTAAATTAGTAAGAACCTCTATGGCACGTCTTTCGCAAACCACCTTTACTGGATTTGAAGTACCTGAACGCTGCAGATCAACAAACCGTAATAGATTGGGGAAAGCATAAAAATGATAATCAAACAAAACAAATTGCTTTTGTTCTTGTGTAGTGGTTTTTCTGGTACTTTGAGCCTGCCAGATATCCTTATATCTTGAATGGATTGCTTGTCACTAATGGGGAGCAGACCTCTAGTGTGTTTGGTGTCCATAGGAGCTATTAAAATACACCTCTTAATTTGTCTAGATGGGGAAAAAATTAGCTAATATGAAAGGCAGTTACTATACCTGACTCATCCTGGCGTTCAGTACCTACGATTAAGATTAGTTGGGGAGTGCATGTCAAGTACGTCATGCAACATCTACTCACATATTTCCAAATATACATGGAGTCCTATTGAAACTTTCTCTTGAGATGTGTGTAATCCTTTTTTATAAGGAGTGAGTAGTATTAATGAAGGCAGATACTGAAGCTAAGCAGGTTTGCATCTGGACAGTGCCTGAATGAAAAATGTCCCATAACTTCCTGTGCTACACCTTGCTGGAAGAAATGTAGGATATAAATGAAAACAATGAAGTATGTGCCCTTTCAGAATTTTGGCTGTATATTGTACTGCATTGTACATCAAATGTGAAAAATTGCTGTTCCTAAAATGGAGGGTGTATTATTTCTTTCCCTGGCCATCAAACAGTTGTATGCATCATGCCGAATGTTTCAGATGAGTAATATAGTTCTTCTGTTTCTTCTAGATGCGAATGAGCTGAAAGAGTGCCTTTATGTACTTGTAAAGGAGCAGCAAGCTCTAGCCAAGAAAACAGCCACCACCACACTCTCTGCTCTGAAGCTGAAACAGAGGCTTGCTATCTTAGAGCGCTATTTTATTGCATTAAATAGGACTGTTCTTCAGGAGAATGTCAAGGTTAAGTGGAAGAGCAGCAATATTCCCCTGCCTGCAGTGGACAAGAAAAGGTAGTGTCTTTCTCAAAGAAATCTCTTCCCCTTGTAGTACTGCCTGCCTTTTCCCCTTCGCTTATTGGTTACTATATCGCTACAGTTTTGGTTCCTCAGTGTGGGGAAATACCAGCTGCTTATAATCTTTATTTTTGTATAGACAAAAACATTAATGCATTATGCAGCTGTTGAAGCCAAATTGGTTGCAGAGTGGTAGAGCGGCAGTTTCCTAGCCGTATACCAAAGATGTTAGTGCACTGTTTGGATATTTTGGGGTAGTCAGGATTGATTTCTGGGTCTTAACATTTTGAAGAACATTTGTATAGATGCTTAGTTGAAGCAAGAGGTACGCTATTCTCTAATCATCTTTTTGTTGGTTACAGTCCCAGACCTGTAGGCAAAGGTGTAGAAGGTCTTGCCCGGGTAGGATCCAGAGCTGCCCTTTCATTTGCTTTTGCATTCCTTCGGAGAGCTTGGAGATCAGGTATTGTTGGAAGATGCTGTATATCTTATTAGGCTGGTAAACATTTTGCCATCTAACTGTTGTGTTGCATTTAGGTATTTTTCAGGGCTATCTATATCTGTCTGTCGGACTGTCTGTCTGTCTGTCATCTGCTCAGAGTAATTTCCATTGTGTTTAATCAGATTTACCCCCAGTTAAGTTCATTCTCATTAGCAGACCCCGAACAATGACTACTTGAGAAGTTGTGCACACTCATGGTTTGGGCAGTGGTGGAGCTTCATGCTCCGGCACAGGTGGTGGAGAGCAGGCAGGGCTGGGGCGTGTCCTGGGGGCGGGGTGCCCAGCGCAGGCGAGGGGGCAGCCGCGATGGCACCCTACTGGGATCACACTGCTGGGGGCGGTGCGCACTCCTCTTCCTCTGCCAGTGGGTTTGGGGACATCTCTCAAGTTGCAGAATGAGTGTAGGAACAGAAGAAGCGGACTTAAAATTGAGTCAGACCAGTGATCCATCTAGCTCAGTGTTGTCTAGCAGCAGCTTTCCAGGGTTTCAGATGGGGTTATCTCCCAGCCCAGCCCACACATGCTGGCAATTGAACCTGGGACCTTATGCATGCGGAGTAGAAGCTCTACCATTGAGCTACAGTTCTGCTTTGACAAGCACAAGCCTTGCATATGCAGAACTGGTTACTTTGGCTCCTTAGCCTTTTTTGCAAAGTGGTTTGTGGGTGAGCTTCATTCTCTCAGCTTCCCGGAAAGAAGGCTTCTATTACTTCTATTTTATAGATGCAGGGTTATATCAATGATGTGGCAATTCAATTTATGGTCTGGATTTCCACCGTGTATGTGTAGATCAGTTGTGAGGGATTGCCATTAACCTGAATTGCACTGTACTACAAAACACCCTAACATGGCTAATGTTGTTAGGTGAGGATGCAGATCTTTGCAGTGAACTGCTACAAGAATCCCTTGATGCCCTACGAGCATTGCCAGAAGCATCCCTCTTTGATGAAGGAACCGTATCATCTGTATGGCTGGAAGTTGTGGAACGAGCAACCAAATTTCTAAGGTCTGTTGTAACTGGGTAAGTCTTTCTCTAAAGAGTGCTTGAACTTTTTTTTTAAAGCCGCATTCAAGGTTTCATACTGAACAATAGTTCCTGTGTTCTTTTCTTGAAAACCTAGATAGAGTTGGTTAGTGCATCTGTCAGCCTAGAAAGCTCAGTTGGTTTGAGCATGATGCTGATAACTCCAAGGTTGCAGGTTCAATCCCTGTATGGGGCTGGTGCATGCATTGCAGGGGGTTGGACTAGATGATCCTCAGGGTCCCTTCCAACTCTACAATTCTATGATCTCTATGACCTATAAGGAAACTAGAGTTAAGCATTTGGGCATCACTTTTTTAATGTCTTGAAATGGCAATATGGTGAATATGAACTCTGGCTTATACTTATTTCTTTTTAAAATGGCGTACCCTTGGCTTATTCATAGAATACACACACACACACACACACACACACATATATATATGCAGGTCAGTGTGGAGTAATAGCCTTGCTGCATTTAAAGTTTGCATATAAAGAAATTAGTAATGGAGGAATGAAAAAAAACCCTGCCTTACACCAAATCAGACCTTTAATCCATCTGATTCAGTATTGCCTACACTGACTGGCAGTGGCTGCCCTGGGTTTTGAAGAAGGGTATTTCCTTTTGGTTCCTGATGAATGCCAGGATTGAACCTGGGTCCTGCTGCATGTGCTCCATTGCCTGAGCTATGGCCCTTTCTCTAAACTGGGGAAGAATAAAATCAGCGAAGTCGCTTAATTATGTTGTGAAAGGTGTCTTCTGTCAAAGTAGGGAATGCAAACTGGTTTTTTACTTTCATATATCAGAATATTTGCCTTTTAAATTTTTCCACTTTTAAATTAGGGACATCCATGGAGCTCCAGGGACAAAAGGATCTGGAAACATTCCGTTGCAAGACCAGCACTTAGCACTTGCTATTCTACTAGAATTGGCTGTCCAGAGAGGCACACTAAGGTGAGTAATGCAAGTATTTCATCAGTTCAAAATCTGTTCATAAGTTACATCAACACTACAGTTTTGATTTCATCATTGTTAAAATTTGGTAGCAGTGGGGAGTTCTTCGTGAAATATGAGCAAAGTGAAAATGGTAGCAATGTGAGGTTTCTTCTACAACATTTCCAACTTTGGTCATTTCCCCCCCTCTCAGCCAAATGTTGTCTGCTGTCATGCTATTGCTCCAACTCTGGGACAGTGGTACCCGGGAAACGGATAATGAGCGATCAGCGCAGGGAACCAGTGCCCCCCTCCTTCCTTTGCTGCAAAGGTTTCAGAGCATCATTTGCAATAAAGAGATCAGCAATACCGAAGAAGAGCTTCAGGTATGTACCTTTATGATGAGTTCATTTAGCCTGTGAGTCTGCACGCCCAGAGCCGTGCAACGTGGAACAATTTTTAATTGATGTTAAGGGAACATATTTATGTAGCTTTCCTTTACGGGGATCGAACCTGCAGCCTTGGCGTTATTAGCACTGCACTCTAGCCAACTGAGCTATTCAGCTGACTTTTCATTGTTTTGCTTTAGATGCTGTCCTACCCGTTGAGTCCAAACGAAAACTTCTTAAGGTATCTAATATTGCCACAGGACAATGAGCTGGCCATTGATTTAAGGCAAACGGCAGTTGTGATTATGGCTCACTTAGACCGCCTGGCTACTCCCTGTATGCCTCCACAGTGCAGTTCTCCAACATCACATAAGGTAACTTGCATATGCTTTCTACTAACAGCTTTCTGTGGATAAAGTTAACTGGTAAATTAAAACTTAACAAATCTGATTTGGGATCTCAAGAGGCGCTTATGCTCATGCAAGGGGCTCAGTTTAGCCCAGAGACATTTTTTACTTTGAGCATCTGGCTTCTGCTACCAGAACCTGCTTTTGTAGTTTCCAAATCAGTTTGTCACACAGCATAGAGAGCTCCTTGAATTTCTTGTTCTGCTGCTGACCGTTCTGCATTGGAGGATCTCATAGTTTTCTGGAGAAGGTTGAGGGACTAGAGTGGATGAGGGGTGGCATTGCAAAGGCTTAGAGGTGCTGAAATATGGGTTGAATCTCTGCCTGCTTCCCTTCCAAATCCTAATAGATAGACAAAGCAATCAAATATGGCCCCTTGTAACTTAACTTTATCGGGACGCGGGTGGCGCTGTGGGTTAAACCACAGAGCCTAGGACTTGCCGATCAGAAAGTCGGCGGTTTGAATCCCTGTGACAGGGTGAGCTCCCGTTGCTCGGTCCCTGCTCCTGCCAACCTAGCAGTTTGAAAGCATGTCAAAGTGCAAGTAGATAAATAGGTACCACTCCGGTGGGAAGGTAAACGGCGTTTCCGTGCGCTGCTCTGGTTCACCAGAAGCGGCTTAGTCATGCTGGCCACATGACCTGGAAGCTGTATGCCGGCTCCCTCGGCCAATAAAGCGAGATGAGCACCGCAGCCCCAGAGTTGGTCACGACTGGACCTAATGGTCAGGGGTCCCTTTACCTTTACCTTAACTTAACTTTGTCAGCCACTGACATCAAGTTTTGAAATGTGCATACCAATTTCCAGAGAGGAAAATACTATTGTGAAGTACATTTAAAGCAATTAAATTGAAATAACACAATGCAAGTACTTTAAACCATTTTTCTGTTGTTCCAAACCTTTCACCACCTTTAAAAAACAAAACCATATTTACTTACATTCTCCATTTTCTTTAAGTAGCTTTGAGTCCATAAATCTGGAGCCAATTGAAAAATTAGTTGAAGCACTGTAATTTCTAGAGATTCTAAGTTTAGACAGATGTTTGATAAAAGTTCTTAAATTATGACTTGCTTTCCAGGGCTCTTTGCAAGAGGTTATTGCGTGGGGTTTAATAGGATGGAAATATTATGCCAACGTGAGTGGTCCAATTCAGTGCGAAGGACTTGCCAATCTTGGAGTAATGCAAGTTGCTTGCGCAGAAAAGCGCTTCTTAATCTTATCTAGAAATGGACGTGTTTACACACAAGCATACAATAGTGATACACTGGTAGGTGACTTCTGATTACTTCCTAATTTATTTATTTTTAAATAACTTGTAGCTATTGAAATAATGTTCTTGTTGCAGGTATGATGGAGCTCATGATAGCAAAATCTCCTTTTTTCACTTTGCCTGGCAATGTTTTTAAAGAAACTCCATTGTTTCATTTCTGGTGTTAATGAATACTACCCTGAACTGTTTCCTGGACACAGCTTACTGTATCATTTCTGCCTTTGTAATTGAGTATATGAAATGCCTTTTGCAAAGCTGATTTTGATCAGTGGATGTGTTTTCTTCCTTCCTTCCAAGCTTGACATGATGTGGAAGAAATGTACATTATTACTAATACCATTATTATTACTATTATTTATTTATTCCCTTCATGCATCTCCAGTCTCCCCATTTGTAAAAAAGCAGCTGTGGGAACTCCCAATAGGGGAGGGAAGGAGGTCTGACCTTCCCCTTCACTTTCCAGTTATGTAAACCCTCCTGCTGTTGCCAGTACTCTACGCTTAGCTATGGGAAGGATCAAAGATGCAATACAGCGGTGCCTTGCAAGACGAAAAGAATCCGTTCCGCGAGGCTCTTCGTCTAGCGCTTTTTTCGTCTTGCAAAGCAAGCCCATTAGCGGCTTAGCGGATTAGCGCTATTAGCGGCTTTTAGTGGCTTAGCGGATAAGCGGCTTAGCGGCTTAGAAAAAGGGGGGGAAAGGGGGGAAAAGTCGGAAAAACTCGCAAGACATTTTCGTCTTGCGAAGCAAGCCCATAGGGAAATTCGTCTTGCGAAGTGCCTCCAAAACGGAAAACCCTTTCGTCTAGCGGGTTTTCCGTCTTGCGAGGCGTTCGTCTTGCGGGGCACCACTGTATTATACATACCTGTCTTCTCATTAGTGGTGAATAGCAGGCGTGAAATAAGGAAAGCAGTTTTTTTAAAAAACTGAACAAACAGTATTCCCCAGTGGTGCAGTCCTGATCCAGTTTGAGGCTTGGGTTCATGGATTTCCCATGTAGTTTGGATCTTAAGGTTCCTAAATATAATAGTTTCTCAGAACGTTCAGCTATTGAAACTTCTCACCTTATTAATTCAATTGAAACCTATTTTCTAAAAAAACAAAACACCAAAAAAGATATGACCTATAACTTCTTTGTATAAAGTTTCTTAATTCTCGTCTGTTTGCTTCCATTTCTCTGTAAGTCATAACATGTATGCATGTTTTGTTGTTGTTGAACTTCGTAGGGACCTCAGCTGGTGCAGAGTCTTGCTTCTAGAAACATTGTCAAGATTGCCGCACATTCAGACGGCCACCACTACCTTGCCCTGGCAGCAAGTGGTGAAGTTTTCTCTTGGGGGTGTGGAGATGGTGGGCGACTCGGCCATGGAGACACTGTGTAAGTATCCTAGAATAATGGTGACTTATATGCATAATGAAATAAAATAGAGTAGGATATTTGTTCTGCTTCTGCTGTGAATTGGGTGGCGTTCCTTTTAAAACTTCGTTTTACTTGGGTTCCCCTCCCCCATCACCCCTTTCCCCGTGTCTTTTCTGTATTGAGCATGCTAAATTGCAGCTGTCTCTTTCTTTTGTGGTTCTGATGCATATTGATCTACAGTAGACCCACCAGGAAGCCTTCATTCCGAATGGTCCAATAATCCAGTAGCTATCAAATTTCTATTTTCTTTGTAGAGAAGAGGTAACAGTCTGGAAGACAGCCAGCCAGACAGAGAGTGAATGTGTGTTTGTGTGTGTATGACTAAGTGATTTTGATGGCTCAGTTGATATTTCAGTTTGATAGTTCTGCATTCTTGGGTTGTTCTGATACCACCTTTGACTTCCTTCCTTCCTTCCTTCCTTCCTTCCTTCCTTCCTTCCTTCCTTCATATTTGTTAATTATATTTCTATTCTGCCTTTTCTCCATGAAGCTCAAAGCAGTGTACATGGGGTCCTCCACCCATTTATTTTCATATCAACTCTGTGAGGTATTTCAGGTTGAGACTGAGTGACTGGCCCAAGATTGAGTAGGAATTTGAATTTGGTCTCCTCACTCTAAAACCTGCTCCCTTCTCTGCACACTGTGTTTCACCTCAGGAGTCTTCAGTCAATTGTCTTTTTCTGTTACATCCAATCCATGAAATGATGCTTCCTGGGTTTGGAACAAGCTAGAATCCTTGCCTGTTCTGAACCCAGGTACTATAGTTTCTTGGTTCAGACATAATGGGAAACTATGTTTAACTGAAATCTTCTGGAGTTAAACGTCTCATGCTAAGGAAGTAAAAGACACTCCCTATGCAAGCATAAGACTTGTTTATGTCTTAGCTTCTAAAGCCAAAATAGGGTCATTGGCTCATTTGTCTGGGCATCTCAGTGGCCTGGTTCAAATGTCACTGTAAATTGGGGGTGGGTTGATTTTTCTGTACCTGGCACTTGTGTACATAATATATATTGCCTTCTTACAAGAATGACTTTCAGTGCTTTCCTGGTCCCCCCCCCCCTTCCCCACAGACCTTTAGAAGAACCGAAGATGATTTCTGCTTTGTCTGGGAAGCAGGCTGGAAAGCATGTTGTACACATTGCCTGTGGAAGTACCTATAGCGCTGCCATCACAGCTGAAGGAGAGTTGTACACGTGGGGGCGAGGAAACTATGGCAGACTAGGTCATGGTATGTGCTCTTCTTTCTTTAAATTGTTTAAGTTGTGAAGTCCCAAGGTTTAAACCTGTCTTGGTGTATAACTAGCACAGAAGCATCTAATTTTTATTTTGTTCCAAAGGCTCCAGTGAAGACCAGACGATCCCAATGTTGGTTACTGGGCTGAAAGGACTGAAAGTCATTGATGTCTCTTGTGGGAGTGGCGATGCTCAGACTCTGGCTGTGACTGAAAATGGTTAGTGGAACAACCAATAACATCCTTAGCCTTGCCAGCTTTTAGTAACACGTGGGATATTTAGGAAGCCGTGTGTCTCTTTCCTGTTTCCATTTGGATTTGTGTGCTAGCTTGAACTGTGTGCCCAACTGTTAATAAAATTGTTAGCCAAATATGCACAATGGGTGCCAGATTAATTATCTCTATTCTCAGAATATTGTAAAGCCAGGTGTGCAGGATTAATTTCTAGCTGTCCATCTGGGTAGATTATTTCTGTTTTTTATTCCCCCCCGCCTGGTATGTTTATTTTGTTACGGCTCATGGTCTAAAGATACAAAGCTGTTGCTACGTCTAATGCAATCTACTTTTCCAGGTCAGGTGTGGTCTTGGGGCGACGGAGATTATGGGAAGCTGGGAAGAGGCGGCAGTGATGGTTGCAAAACTCCAAAACTGATAGAAAAACTTCAAGATTTGGACGTTGTCAAAGTTCGCTGCGGGAGCCAGTTTTCCGTTGCACTTACGAAAGACGGGCAGGTCTACTCTTGGGGAAAGGGTGACAATCAGAGGCTTGGGCATGGAACAGAGGAACACGTACGATATCCCAAACTGCTTGAAGGTTTGCAAGGTAGGTGAAGAGGCAACTACCAGCCGTGTTAACTAGAATATTGTAATTTTGAGAAAACGATGAGGTTAGCGCCCATTCTGTGCAAATTGGTGGGGAAAATATTTTTAATATTTGAACCTTTGTCTCCCAGATCCTAGTCCTGTGCTTGAAGCACTACACCACATTGTCTTGTGGGCTTCTTGCTGGTATTTGATTGGCTTCTGTGAGAACGGAATGCTGGACTAGGTAGGCTTTTGACCTGATGGAGAAGGGCTGCCCTTATGTTAACTTTATTTTTTAAAAAGGGAGACACTTGGAAATTTTGGTTATTGGTGCAACAAACACCACCACCCCTTGCTGATTTCTTGTTTTGTAGACATTGCTAAAGAGAGAGCTCTCCTCTTCTAGCCAGGCTTTCAGATATGGCTGCAACACTGATCTTTCTCATCTGTATGTGTGTTTCCCTCCCTCCCCCCCAACCAGGAAAAAAAGTAATTGATGTAGCAGCTGGATCCACCCACTGTTTAGCACTCACAGAAGACAGTGAAGTATATAGCTGGGGAAGCAATGATCAGTGCCAGCATTTTGATACCCTGAGGATCACTAAACCTGAGCCTACTGCTCTTCCTGGACTAGATTCCAAGCACATTGTTGGCATCGCTTGTGGGCCAGCCCAGGTAGGCTTCAATTTTACTGTTTTTTATATATCTTTAGATATATTAAAATATATATAAAAAATAAAAATATCTTTAGATATTCCCGTTAGAGTGGGAATCTTTGATTATGGAAGTCCCTTTTGTGATACAGTTTCTCTTCTCAGTTACTATTTGCCTTTAATTCTAGTGCCCCCGCCCCCCGCTTGGTCTTAAGTTTAACATTGCTGCATATCTTTTTGTATTTCCTTCTAGAGCTTTGCTTGGTCATCTTGTTCCGAATGGTCTATCGGTTTACGAGTGCCTTTTGTGGTAGATGTTTGCCCAATGACGTTCGAACAACTGGATCTCTTACTGAGACAAGTGACAGAAGGAATGGATGGCACTTCGGACTGGCCCCCTCCGCAAGAGAAAGAATGTATGGCTGTGGCTACTCTGAACCTTCTGAGACTTCAGGTATCTTAATGGTTGCTGAACTAAGACTGAAATTACAAAATCTAAAACAATTGTGCAGATCACATTGACTTTTAAAAGTGCAATGGCCATCGTATTTTGTGTTGACTCTTGATTCATTTATTACAAAAAACCCCAAACACTGTAATTTGTCAAATACTTTGCAGTGCTAATCAATTCAGAAAGAGTTGGTTGTTACTCCAGTTTCCCTTTCTGCAAACTGCAGTTTAATTAGCAGCGAGTCAATGTTCAGCCAGGGAATTTATTACTGAGCTGAGATTGGAAGCTGAATCTAGATCTGCATAGCTCAAGGATAACACCACATTTGCTTTACCATGCCTTACTGGACAGTTTGGAGATATTTTGCTTTCGTTTGCTAAGTAACTTTTACAAACGATGGAAATATATATTTGGTGCTGCCAAACTGTGGTGCTTCAGCAAGTGTATGAAACTTGGAAATAGAAAATACTTCAGAATACTATTTCATTCCTCCCTGAATGGGTTTCAGCTTTATCACTGATAAAGAAGCCTCTCTGTGTTTTGTCTTTCAGCTTCATGCTGCAATCAGCCACCAAGTGGACCCAGAATGTCTTGGTTTGGGATTGGGCAGTGTCTTACTCAACAGCTTGAAGCAGACAGTAGTGACTTTAGCAAGTAATGCAGGTGTGCTCAACACCGTTCAGACAGCTGCCCAAGCAGTGTTGCAAAGTGGGTGGTCTGTGTTGCTGCCAACAGCCGAGGAACGAGCGAGGGCTCTTTCGGCGCTTCTACCCAGTGCAGGTATGTTTTGTGCATGATCATGTGGGTGGAGAAGGAAGATGTTGCCTAAGCCGTTTTGCACTCTCTCATATGCAAGTGTATGTGTGTGTTGGCGTTCTAGTCAAGTAAGAGTTCTGTCAATGTTTAGTTTCAGGGAATGAAACAAATGTAAGTCCAGGCCGTAGATTCATGATTGATCTTCTGGTTGGAAGCTTAATGGCCGATGGGGGTCTTGAGTCTGCACTGAATGCTGCGATCACTGCAGAAATCCAGGTATGCTTACTTTGTACAACTTGTACATTCTGATGAAATGGAAAAGATTGCTTTTGGAGACCAGTTAGTTTCAAACTAGCCCCTGTTCTTTGTTTAACGGTTGTAATAGAAATGTGAATATTTATTTTGTTTTGAAAGGATTAGAAAAGACTGCGTAAGTAGGTGGGCATTTCATGTAGTAGATTAGAAAGCTGGCTGTGTCATTCCAGATCAACCTTTCTTTTCCATTGATATCCAGAGGTAACTGTATCACTTTTTGTTTAAGAGGTTTTCTCTCTGTGTAGTCTGACCCTACCTAGAATTTGGTGTCTCAAGCCCTCAAAAGTTTAGACTTGTGCATGAGGGTAATAGCCATGTAATAGCTGCATATTACACATAGCAAAGCCTCTCCTGTAGCTGCTTTGAAATCTATGGAAGTATCACTGGCATTGCTTTGTCTTGTGAGTAGGGATATGACATCCCCGCTCTATCCTGCTGCTCTCTTCCTCAATAGAAGAACTTGGTCATGACAAATAAAAATAAAAATAAATAAATATACATGGATAGTAGATCAGTAATTCTGAAAATCTTAACTTCTTATGGGCTGGATAGTTGACGTTGCCCTATAGTGGAAGGCTGTTTTCCATTTTCACACCTCTTGTTGATATTGAGAAATGTGTGGCTTATAAAACCATAGCCATCATTCTTCAGATGAAGAAATTAATGCAGCTATCTTTTTGGACAAGTTTCTCCATTACATCCATATAGTTCACTTTGAGGAAGCGATGAGAAAAGATGGGAAAGCATATTTTCAATGACAAATTGTTCCTTTGTGCCTGATGCTTTCATTTCCACATTTATCCAACCTACATGGGTTCAGGATTCGTTGAGCAGTAACTTATTCATTATCTTTGTGTCGTTGGGTTCAGCTGCTCATTCTACTGAAATTATTTCCAGTGCAGTCTCTATTACTTTCTGTTTCATGAACCAGCCACATGGTCCTAATACCAGTGCCGGACTGCACTGACTGCAGAAGGAAAAATCCAATAGAATATACTGTAGTGTGCAGGAATGCCATTAATTCAGGCTTCCGTGGCAGAACATTCAGTGTCTTTTTTTAGTGGACATGACTCCCATTTGTTTCAGCTACAGTATAGAATGTTTGCTGGTTTCACTTTCAACTTTTCATTTTGTAGGATATAGAGGCAAAAAAAGAAGCCCAGAAAGAGAAAGAAATTGATGAACAGGAGGCAAATGCATCGACACTTCACAGGAGTAGAACACCATTGGACAAAGACCTCATTAATACTGGGATCTATGAATCTGCAGGAAAGCAGAGCTTACCTCTGGTTCAGCTAATTCAGCAATTGCTAAGGTAGCTTTTCAGCAAGGCTGTTTACTGAATCATTACCCTTTTCCACATTTTATTCTTTTAAAAAACAAAACAGAAAACCTCTGGCCTCTTGTTTCCTCCTATGCTGCTTCTTTGTTCCTGGGCAGTCTTTATTTAAAAAAATGTTTACTGTGTGGTAATCATCGAGGTATAAGAAACTCAGCACGGAGAAACAGCAGACACATTTGTGAGCAGATATTTAAGGGAGTATGTGCTAGCCTGCCATTTTGAGTGGCAAAACCGCATGGACAGTTTTCTTGCTGCTTTTGAAACAGAGAGGATTTTCAAAAGCAGATTGTAATATGGTATCAGGGTTAGCCGTTTTAAAATGGAAGAACTGTTCTGAGAATAGCCAAGCCCTTAAGCATACCTAAAGTAGCTTTTTGGCTTTTGGCCAGTGTGCTTTATATTTTCCAGTTTGATACTATTTTGTACCTAAGAACACATACCCTACATTAATGCAATAGATTTAAGTAAGAATATCGTATTGCCCAACACTTCAGCACAGCACTTCTTTTACAGCAAATTATTTTGTCAACACCGATGGAACTGGGGATGATGTAGAAAAATAGATAATCTTCATTTTTGGGAATACGAAACAAATTGCTGTTCAGAGACTGTCATGGTGCCAACATAGCCAATCAAGATGCATGACTCCCTGACTCCCAAGAATCACAACAAAATCTTAGTTCATGCCTAGTTAGTTGTTACCTGTTTATTCAAGATGTCTTTTAAAACCTTCTTTAAAACATTATTCCCATCAGGAACATTGCTTCCCAGACGATAGCTAAACTGAAAGATGTGGCTCGCCGTATTTCTTCCTGCTTAGATCATGAACATTACAATAAAGAAAGGTCTGCTTCTCTAGACTTGCTGCTGCGTTTTCAGCGTTTGCTTGTGAGTAAGCTGTATCCAGGCGATAGTGTTGTCCAGATCCCGAATACATACAGTAAGTAGTGCATTTTTGGGGCTATTGCTAGCATTCTGTTGACGTCCATTTAAAAACTGTATTAAATAGCTTTTTCAAATTGCTACTTTACTCTGCAGGTTAGCTGTGTTTAAATGCATTAATAGTTAATAATAATAAGCCTTTTTCAGGTTTTGACTTTACAGATGTTGTTTATGATCTTTAAAAATAAAATGGTTCTTTTATTTTTTTGACAGGTCCTGAGCTTTTAGGAGTTGGTTCTTTGTTGAAGAAATACACAGCCCTTCTGTGTACACATATTGGAGACATACTGCCTGTAGCTACTAGCATTGCATCCACCAGTCACAGGCATTTTGCAGAAGTATCTCGCATTGTAGATGGAGACCTAACAGGTACTGACACGTCTTGTCCTTTGTTTTAGAGCCTGTCTACAGGGTTAACGCTTCCAGAGTTTTGCTGAACGTCTCTATTTCCCCTTAGGTGTCCTCCTTCCAGAGTTGGTCGTATCTATAGTACTTCTTCTCAGTAAGAATGCTGGGCTCATCCAGGAAGCCGGTGCGATTCCTTTGCTGGCTGGTCTACTAGAGCATTTGGACAGATTCAACCATTTAGCTCCTGGTAAAGAGAGAGATGACAATGAAGACTTGGCTTGGCCAGGAATAATGGGTATGTTCTTCCTTGCAAACGTTTAGAATACTTGCTGGATCTTTCTAGCAGAGCTCCTAGCTTGTCTTTGCAGGTAGGCTTCAAAAGCTTTGTCTTGGCACAAAAACCACTTTGGACAGGTTACACAATTACGTAGTATTTTCCTTGCCCTTCGATTCCTCACTCTTTTGGTTGCACCTTCTGGTTGTGAACCATAGCAATAACATTTATTTTTTTCACCTGTTAGGTTCATTTTTTACAGGACAGAATTGCAGGAACAACGAGGAAGTGACACTAATACGGAAAGCCGACTTGGAGAACCACAATAAAGATGGCGGCTTCTGGACAGTGATTGATGGCAAAGTGTACGATATAAAGGATTTCCAAACCCAGTCCTTAACAGGAAGCAGTATACTCGGTGAGATGTCACTTTGCTAACAAAACATACACCAAACAGAGTCCTATCTTGTTCGGTTGCCTCCTTTAACAGTTTGTTCCCTGGTTTCTTTTAGCTCAGTTTGCTGGAGAGGACCCAGTTGTAGCTTTGGAAGCAGCTCTGCAGTTCGAGGATACAAGAGAATCGATGCATGCCTTCTGTGTCGGCCAATATATGGAGGTAAGAGGGTTCTCCAAACAATTGCTAGCGGGCACAAAGGACACCACCAGGTGGAATTGTGCTCCTCCTGTTGCTTGAGGCAGGGTCTTCACACCTACTCACTCTTAACCAGGGCTTTTGTTCAGCCGGAACTCACCGGAACTCAGTTCCGGCACCTCTCAGGTGGGCGCCATTTCCGTTATAAGAGAACAAGGGAAGCATTCATGGTGAGCTCCGGCACCTCTTTTTCTAGAAAAATAGCACTGCTCTTAATTAATTACCTTTGTGATTAGACAACCTGTCCAGTTTTTATGAATTCCTGAATCTGAGGTCTGGTTTTTTTCTTAGTTTTTAAGAAAGGAAAGACTCCCCCCCCCAGCCTTTCCCACTCTTTTCCAAGCCGCTTGTTGATTTCCCAACAGAGCTACATTTCTAGCGTTCAGCTGTGACTGTGGGATAGGACAGTTATTAGTCTTTCTCTGCGGTTGGATCCCTTCCAGTCCTTTGCCCTTCCTGTGTCTCTCGCACATTACAATTGAATACCATGTCCAGGTTCCTGATGATGTTTTTGTTAAACTCAAAACTCTTCAAGTAGCTGCACATCACTTGATTATGAAGAGGTTTTTTTTTTCCCCATGGATCGGGAAATTTGGTATCAGTCTTTAAATCTGTCGTTCATTATGATATCACAGCTCTTTTGTTCTTTTCTTTTTTTTGTTCTAGCCTGACCAAGAAGTGATCACTACGCCAGATACTGGTAGTTTATCATCGCCTCTCATAGACACTGAAAGAAATTTAGGGCTACTTCTTGGTCTACATGCTTCATATCTGGCAATGAGTACACCCCTTTCTCCTGTGGAGGTTGAATGTGCCAGTAAGAATATCTTTATTCCAATTAAATGTAACTAATATGAAATTGGGGGTGTGCTCGTAGTTTAAGTTCCATGTTTTAATGTTAACCCTCTAACCACAGTGAGTGATTTAATGCTGTACATCAGAGGTTTTCAACCTTTTTGAGTCCATGGCTCCTTGGACCAACTACCTTCTTTCTGCAGCACCCCTGTGGGGCTCAGGAGCCCAGTTACATCACCCCTTACCTGCAGAGCTGGTAACCTCTCACATTTTTTTGAGCACCCTCCCTTGTGGAGTGTTCCTTTAGCCTCCTCTCCCCTCTCCTTAGGAGTTGTCCGGACAGCTGCTGCAGCCGTCCCTGGTCTCTGAGCTGCCCCCTCCCCCATCCCAAAGAGAGGTGCCTCCCAGAGGCCTCATTTGCCTGAGAAGCTTATAGCCAGGGCAGCTGCAACAAACAGCTGTGCGAGCCTTGGGGAGGCAGAGATGCAAGAGGGCATCAGTGGAGGGAAGCAAAGAAAGAGGGACAGAGGGCAATGTTGCCCGCGGCACCCCTGACAATCATTTAAGGCCGTCATTCAGGGTGCCATTGCGCACTGGTTGAAAACCGCTGATATGCATGCTTACTCAAAAATAAGCCCCACTGAGTTCAGTGGAACTTACTCTGGGGTAAGTGTTTATAGGATTGCAGCCTTTATAACACAACTTGCCCATCATTTCTGTGGGCCGGTATGTAAAGCTGCAAAACAATTTCTATTCGAAGCATAATTCAATTCAGTAATTTTTTTGGGTAGAACTCTATGTATGTGCAACAAGTTATGTACTTACCGTATTTTTCCCTCTATAACACGCAGATTTTTTCTTCTAAAAAGGAAGGGGAAATGTCTGTGGGTGTTATTGAGCGAATGTGTGGTCCCTGGAGCCAAATGGCGTGAGTGGAGGCAAAAAAAAAAGCAGGCAAAAATCAAATCGCGCGTCTCTGAGAAGGGAAACCTGAAAAGAGGAAGTGGCTGCTTTCCTGCATTCTGCCTCAGGGTCTTACTGCCCACCCACCTCTATTTCCTTGCTGTGTTTGCTCAAACGGAACAAAGAGCAGGGAAAGCCCCTCCCCTCCAGGCAAGCAGAGGGGAAAGCAGAGTGTCGTCTGGTGCTGCTGAAAACATGCAGGAGGGATAGAGAGAGAGAGAGCGCGCGCGAGCTGGCTGGCTTGGGTGGGTAGGTGAGGGAAAACTTTTGCCTTCCTTTCCTCCCTCCCGTTATACCCCTCTCCTGCATTCTTAGCCAGCTGCTTCTCTGCACACCCCTCTCGTGCTCCTTGTCCGTTCTGTGTTTTTCCTTCCCTCCCCACTTAAAATGTGGTTAAAAAGCATGGATCCACATGGATCCTCAGGATCTTTGCATTGGGTCACCCCAAATTCACCATCAGATCACATAGCATGTCCATGGCTACAGCCTGCCCCCCCAAAATCACGCACCCACTGTTGCCTGGGGCTGCAGTGGTGCAAAAACGTGGTTACAAAACATGGATCCACATGGATCCTCAGGATGTTTGCATTGGGTCAGCCCAAATTCACCATCAGAGCACATAGCATGTCCATGGCTACAGCCTGCCCCCCAAAAATCACACACCCACTGTTGCCTGGGGCTGCAATGGTGCAAAAACGTGGTTACAAAGCATGGATCCACAGGGATTCTCAGGATTTTTGCATTGGGTCACCCCAAATTCACCATCAGATCACATGTCTGTGGCCACAGCATGAAGCACAAAAATGATACATCCACTGTTTCATTCAGAATGTTTTTTCCCTTGTTTTCCTCCTCTAAAAATGATGTGCGTGTTATGGTCAGGTGCGTGTTATAGAGCGAAAAATACGGTACGTAATGAAGTGAAAGCAAGAAGCAAACAATCTTGGAGAAGGATAATTCTTCAATAAACTGTTAGTATACTACTTTGTTTCAAAACTGGCAGATGGTCTGACTTGGGAGAAATTATTGCTTTCCATGCATGAGTAAATGCATGGGCAAGGCTGAATAATGAAACAGCAGGTGTCTGATCCCCAAAAGTAGCTTAGTTCGAGTATAGTTTGACGTGTGTTGCTGCTGTCTTAACATTTTTTAAAATGATAGTTTGCTTTTATTGCATTTTAAATTTTGTGTGCCGCTTTTTGTGCACAAGGTGGAGTAAAATAATGTGCTAAAATTTGTTGAAAATATGGGGCTAAATCACAGCTATTCATTAAGATGAACTATATCAAGGTGTGGCCGAAGCTCAGTAATGCATTTGCTTTGCTTGCAAAAGGTTCCAGTTCAGTATTTAGCATTTCTGTTTTCAATAGAACTTATGTTGTTCAGGTAGTAGGGAAAAGACCTGCTGCCCAAGACTGGAGAGCACTGCCAGTTGGAGGAGATTTTATTGATCTAGATGGGTTAACTATTTTTCTTGTTTAGTATTTTGAACTAATTATTTTTAAATCAAAAAGAGAGCTTCCACAAAACTGTTTATGAAGAAATCCTCTAAAACATACATGCATCAAATATTGCATATAACTTCAGGGTAGACCATTGAATCCTCTTTTCTTAAGCGGAAGAATTACACTTTCACCTGCATAACATAGCTGCAAAAGCAACATGCTTTCTTATGTCCTCCTATTCCTTTCAAACGATTCCCTTTAAATATATATATATATATATATATATATATATATATATATATATGCATGCTCATAACACACTATTTAATGTATTTCTGTTCTTCTTGTAGAATGGTTGAAGTCTTCTATTTTCTCTGGAGGCTTGCAAACCAGTCAAATACATTACAGTTACAACGAGGAGAAGGATGAAGACCACTGCAGCTCTCCTGGCAATACCACCCCTAACAAATCAAAGCTGTATTCCCATCGACTGACCTTGAGTGACCACTCACAGCCATTTCTGCAAGCAATTGCAGACAACAACATCCAGGACCACACGGTGAAGGTAACAATTTACTGTGTGAAGGACATAGGCTGATGCTTCCTACCCTTCCCAGTGGCCATAGCCCTCTAAGTAGACAAAGTTGGATGGATTATCTCACTCTCGGTAGTGAAATGGTCCGTGGGATTCTTGGTAGCTGGGAACCTCGAGTCTCTTAGTTTATAGGAATACCAGGGATTATTATGCAGTTGACTTCTGTACTCCTGTCCAGGGCCCCAAGGCAAGAGCTCATTGGGCCAGGATCTGCACTTTATCAACTGGCAGTGGACTTTGTATTTGGGAACATTTGACTCTCACTATTTTTTATTAACCAGAGATGGGGAGCCTGAAGCCCTCCAGTTTTTATTTAGCTGCCATTATCACTAACAGTTGGCTTTCCTGGCTGAGGTTTATGGGAGTCCAACAATCTCAGGGCGAGGGTATGAATTTCCACACCTGCTAATACAGATTTTTGTTACCTCTCTCTGCATTGTGAGCTGAGTAGTTCCTGGCCTCCTTGTCAATAAATTATAACAGGGCAAAGTGTTACCTTGCTAATAGGAATAGGAACACCTGAATAATTCAAATAGTGTATGTGTAGCAAATCATATAAAAGGCCTAATGCCTCTGGTTGGGTTTTTCTTCTTCCTGTTTCTCCTCAGGGCATTTTTCAGTTTTTGGCTGGCGGCTGCTTTTAGCTTTGCTGATTGTTGCCTTGATCCATACTACCCATTGAGGGTGTTGGAGTTTCTGCAGCAGCTCTAATTCATCTTTCCTCCCTCCCACCCCCAAACCCTTTCTCTTCTGAGTATGCCAGGAAAATAGCATCTGCCTTCTTAAAAAACCCAACAACACCAAACCAACCACCTCTGCAAAATTCTGCCGAATAACAAAAATAAAATCATGTGTGAAATATGCAGTACGCTGTTCATCTAGCTGCCACTTTTTCCTTATGTTCGGTGTCTTTGTGTATTATATGAAGGAATGCAGTATCTTTTTATCCTAATTGGTTACCAGTGTGGCTTGCTTTGGGTGAGGAAAAATGGATTGTGGATTTCCCACAGATGGAGAAATGCATCTAAGAATGCTTCTTAAGTAACGCCTCGAAGAAATATTATCACTTGGGATTATGCCATGGGTAGGCAAACTAAGGCCCGGGAGCCAAATCCGGCCCAATCGCTGCCTAAATCCGGCACACAGATGGTCCAGGAATCAGCGTGTTTTTACATGAGTAGAATGTGCCCTTTTATTTAAAATGCATCTCTGGGTTGTTTGTGGGGCGTAGGAATTCATTCATACATTTTTTTCCCCAAAATATAGTCCGTCCCCCCACAAGGTATGAGGGACAGTGGACCAGCCCCCTGCTGAAAAAGTTTGCTGACCCCTGGATTATGCCATAGAAGGCAAAGGAAACTAGCATCATGTGGCCTACGAGGGATGGGTTTTAATTAGTAACTTTTGGAGAAGCTTTGCCTGTTAAGACTTGTAGTTTTGTGGAGCCTTCATTTGAAATGACCTTATTTGAAAGTATGGCATACAGAAAATGTAAGGAGAGGAGCTGAGATTTTTTGCATCAGGGCCAGACCTGACTTTAGCCATTCATGTTCTAGCGACCTCCAGGTTTTACTTCTGTAATGCAGCATAAGTGCACTGCCTCTTGAAGACAATCCAGAAACTTAAATGGTTTCCAAATTTGGCTTCCAGCTTTTTGACTCCTTGCCCAATTGCTCCTGGGTTCAGTCAGATTGCCAAAGTCCTAAATCGGGGTGGGGGTGAAATAGACTTTGGTTCTCCAGAGGCTGCTGAACCACACTCCCATCAGTCCCAGCAAGCACAGCCATTCAGTGGTAGGTACTCTGGGAGTCATAGCTCAGCGACATTCAGAGGGGCCAAGGGTGCCCACACATGATGAAAGGTTTGGGGCAAAATATTTAAAGAATCTCCTCCTCCTATATGAAACTGCCTGAGTCCTTCATTCTTCATTTAAGGCCTTGCTTCAGGTAGTGTCATCATCAGAAATGTGTCAGGTGGGTTACCCAAATCTTGAGAGCTACCACTGGAAACACCTATCACTGTCTGTATTTTATCATCCTGGCAGAAGAATTTGGGGCTATTACAGAATACTGCCTTTTGGGGGGCGGGGGGAGACCCTGTGGCCCTCTGGATGGGCTCCATCTCTCCACAGACACATTCAGTGCTGCCAGTACTCATGAATGATGAGACTTGTAGTCCAGCTACATTTGGAGGGCCAAAAGTTCTCCACATCTGCTTTTATAGTGATTTGATGCTGCTCCTGTTTTCCGTTCTCCCCCCCTCCCTTTTTCTTAAGCTTGCGCTGTTTGCAATAGGGTTTCTTTTTTGCCCCACTGTTTTACAGTATTTTCTCTCTCTGCATATGTGTCTACCTGTGGAGGATAATATAGATATCTATATAGATCTAGATCTATATATCTATCTCTCTATATCTATACTGTATCTCTCTCTCTCTCTCTCTATATATATATATATCGCACGGTAAATCTTCAGAATGCCACAACTCTTTGCTCAGGTTTTTCTAATGCAGCGTACACACAGCATGATAGCACTATCAGGGACTCTTAGTAGCTCATAGGGACAGAGTTTGAAATGGTTATCAGTCAGAACAAGCTTGCAAATATTTGTTAATTTATTATTATTGTTATAAAAAGTAACGTCTGCTGCAATGCATGGATACTGCAGTGATATTTCGACTAAGCGTGTTCATTTTTTTGCAGGACTTCTTATGTCAAGTGGAGAGGTATTGCAAACAGTGCCACTTGACAACACCAATTACGTTCCCTCCAGAGCACCCAGTGGAGGAAGTAGGACGTCTGTTGCTATGTTGCCTTCTAAAGCATGAGGATTTAGGTATATACCGTATTTTTCGCTCTATAACACACACCCGACCATAAAACGCACATAAGTTTTTAGAGGAGGAAAACAAGAAAAAAAATATTCTAAATGAAACAGTGGATGTATGATTTTTGTGGCTCATGCTGTGGCCACAGACATGTGATCTGACGGTGAATTTGGGGTGACCCAGTGCAAAAATCCTGAGGATCCATGTGGATCCGTGCTTTGTAACCACGTTTTTGCACCACTGTGGCCCCAGGCAACAGTGGGTGCGTGATTTTTTTGGTGCAAGCTTTAGCCATGGACATGCTATGTGATCTGATGGTGAATTTGGGGTGACCCAGTGCAAAAATCCTGAGGATCCATGTGGATCCGTGCTTTGTAACCACGTTTTTGCACCACTGTGGCCCCAGGCAACAGTGGGTGCGTGATTTTTTTGGTGCAAGCTTTAGCCATGGACATGCTATGTGATCTGATGGTGAATTTGGGGTGACCCAGTGCAAAAATCCTGAGGATCCATGTGGATCCGTGCTTTGTAACCATGTTTTAAGTGGGGAGGGAAGGAAAAGCACTCAAGGGACAAGGAACACGCGTGGGGTGGGTGGAGAAGGATGCTGTTAATAATGCAGAAGAGGGGTATAAGAGGAGAAGCAAGCAGGCTATGCTTCTCTCCCTTCTCCCTGGCTTGCTGAAAAGCTTTGCTGCTATTTAGCCAGCTGAGTGGGGAGGAGAGAGGGACAGAGAGCCTGCTTGCTTTAAAGGAGCCAACCGGACAGGAGCCACTTACACTTGTGTAAACGGCTCCTCTCCTCTCCCGCTTTGCTCCTTTAAAGCAAGCAGGCTCTCTGTCCCTCTCTCCTCCCCACACAGCGGCTCTTCTCCCGCTTTGCTGTTTCAAAGCGAGCCACGGAGGAGGGAAGGAAGGGGAACCATGGATCCTCTGCTCACAACTGCAGCAGATTCCCCCCCCCCCCGCCATCCGTAGGCATTCGCTCCATAACATGCACAGACACTTCCCCTTACTTTCTAGGAGGAAAAAAGTGAGTGTTATGGTGCAAAAAATACGGTACATTAGACACACAATTGTTCTAAAATTCTTACTGTATTACTTTGAATTTTTTTTCTCCAATGATGCAATGAGATCTTCTCTCTCGTTCCCCTTCTTAAAGGTCATATAGCACTCTCGCTTGTTCATCCTGCTATGCTAGGAGTTGACCAAGTTAAACATCGTGTACTTCCAAAATCTGTAGCAGATGTGTGTCGTGTTGTCTACCAAGCAAAATGCTCGCTGATCAAGGTAAGTATCAGACCAAGGAATCACTGGTACCCTTTCTTGAGACATTGGGTGTTACTGTTACCTTACTAACAGAGGGATCTCTTTGCATTGTCGTTTTAAGACTCACCAGGAACAAGGAAGATCTTACAAAGAGGTTTGTGCCCCTGTTATTGAGCGTTTGAGGTTCCTCTTCAATGAATTGCGTCCAGCAGTGTGTAATGACCTCTCCATTATGTCCAAGCTTAAAAGTCTAAGTTCTTTGCCCCGATGGAGAAGGGTAGTTCAGAAGATAATTAGAGAGCGAAGAAAAAAGAGAGGTAAATGTTTTGAAATACAATTTCTTGTTGAAGGGCAAGATACTATTATGCATTTTGTCAGTTTGCTTGTGAGGTAGAATACAACAGATGCTTGCTTCATTCTGAAGCAAGACTTTTGCATCCCATTAAAAAAATAATTCCATAAATATATATCTTGCTAGATCTCACTTAGTACTATGTGGGCTCTATCTAATTGCAAAAGACATAGTGTAATTAGGAATTGGAGGGGCACAGTTCAGGGAGAGGGAAAAGAAGGGGTGTCTGCTTGCAGTTGTGTGTCACTCTGAATTCTTTACATTTCCGTAAAGCAGTGTTTTCTACGGAAGCTACCATTTTTCTTGGTAATTAAAAAAAATAGTTTTGCTCATGCTTTTGGAAGTGGATAAAGGTGACACAAATTTGATGTACAATGGCACCTTGGTTCTGGAACAGCTTAGTTGTTGAACAAATTGGTGTTCCGGTTTGTGAACGTTTTTTGGAAGCCAAACATCCGATGTGGCTTCTGCTTGAGTGCAGGAATCTCCTTCAGCCAATCAGAAGACACGCCTTGGTTTTTGAATGGTTTTGGGAGTCAAACGGACTCCCGGAATGGATTAAGTTTGAGAACCAAGGTACCACTGTATTGAAGTAATATTTTAACTGTATTTTGAAACTGTATGTAACTCACCCTGGGGCCCAAGGGTGAAGGGGGCGCACTATAAATATAAAGAGATAAATAAATATAGTATGTTTGCTTTATGTCTTGCTGCTAGTCCCTAAAAAGTCCGAGCCATCTGATGTGGAGGAGTCTAAAATTGGGAATGAGGAAAGTGATTTGGAAGAGCCCTGCGTCATACCTCACAGCCCTGTGACAGCTGATAAAAGGCCCTTGTCAGCCAAATCGCCCAAGGTATGCAGAGTATCAGGTACTAAATATGAGCCAGCTGCACAGTAGCTAATGACCATTCAGAATATGTGAATGTGGCAGCTGAGTGTCAGGCGGTATGTTTATCAGAGTGGTGGTCATGTTAGTCGCTGCAAAAACAAGCACATTAGTCTGTTGCTGCAAAAGCAGCTGCGCAAAGAGAGAAATGAATTACATTATTAACAGTGGTCATTCACAAAACAGTAGATAACACAGTATGTATGCATCTTTGTGGCATACGTGCTATACTAATGCCCAGTGATTTCGCAGGCACTCTCTGTAGAGGAAAGTTGTGTATTTGGATATCCTTGCTGAACCTTACTTTGTATATACATGATACGCAAGTGTTTAAGACCTTCCTCACAGTCACACAGAGAGGATCTTTAGCTGGGTGTTTAAGTGAACTGGCTCCAAGTCTTGGATGAACTTCCTTTGTGTCATAAATGTAGATTTTAAATGTCAGCATTGGCCTTCCTCTGTATCTCAAGGTAATTCCTTCTACCTGTTGAATTCTACCTTTTTAAGTTAAAAAGTGTCGCACATGAATAAATGCGGCGTATGTAAGTGGTCACATTTGTAAAACCTTTCTTGGTCGTAGAACTTAGTGCTCTAAATTTTTCTATATTAACGTGCCACTGTGGGGCAAGCACTATTTTCAGACTGATTTCTTGGGTTATTAATTTGAGTGTAAATGTGCATTTTGTTTTTTCTAGGATAAATGGCAGCCGCTGATCAACACAGTTACGGGTGTTCACAAATACAAATGGCTGAAACAGAACGTCCAGGGCTTATATCCCCAGTCTGCTCTTCTCAACACCATAGTTGAATTTGCTTTAAAAGAAGAGCCCATTGATGTTGAAAAAATGCGGAAGTGCTTACTAAAACAGGTAAGGCATGGCTCGCTTCACATGGTGAGGCCTTGCTGCATAAAGATCTTACATAGATAAAATATTTACCTCCTTTCTCTCTTGTTTTGTAGCTGGAAAGAGCCGAGGTTCGTTTAGAGGGCATTGATACAATCCTAAAGCTGGCAACCAAGAGTTTCCTGTTGCCTTCTGCACAATACGCTATGTTCTGCGGATGGCAAAGACTTATTCCGGAAGGAACCAACATAGGGTAATTTTCGTTCTCCCTTGCATCTCACACTTTTGCTTCTTCATACCTAATCTGGCTCTTTGTTGTGCTGTTTAGGTGAAACATAGGGGTTTCACAAGGGGACCTTGGGAACTTTGACGGTGAACAAAAGCTCCAGTATGGCACAGGTGGAGCACTAGGTGATGATGTTCATGGTCCTGGTGTAGCATTTATGTGTCATAGGAGCACCTTGTTTCTTATAGTAGTAGTGGTGGGAAACCTCCAGCCTGCCAGGCGTCCCCCATTTGGCCTGCATTGTATTTTGGCTCAAACGATAGCCACTTTCCCATCACTTTGACATCATTTAATGTCAGGCGCAGGAAGGACAGGTAAAGCCACAGCACCAAATTCCAAAGTAAGAGTCTGCACCCCCACTTCTTCCTTTGCAGTCACGGGTTTAAATTTGAATCGCCAGGTGTCATATGGCATTAGGTGATGGTCAGGTGGGGGCAGCTGCATGCAGAGTGGTCCAGATCTGGGTTCAGCCCCCTGTCCAGATCCTACCCTTCTCCTTGAGCTAATGCAAATGTGTACAGTGGTACCTCAGGTTAAGTACTTAATTCGTTCCAGAGGTCCGTACTTAACCTGAAACTGTTCTTAACCTGAAGCACCACTTTAGCTAATGGGGCCTCCTGCTGCTGCCGCCGGAGCACGATTTCTGTTCTCGTCCTGAAGCAAAGTTCTTAACCTGAAGCACTATTTCTGGGTGAGCGGAGTCTGTAACCTGAAGCGTATGTAACCTGAGGTACCACTGTACTGGGAAAGTCTTGCAAAGGCACAGAAGGTGGGGTTCTGAGAGGGTTTGAACAGCAGGTGGGCAGCTTTTTCTGGCTTGCGTGTGGCCCCCAACACTGTTGTCACACTTTGCAGCAGTATCCGCTTGTGATGCAAAATAGGTGTTAAGGTAGGTTACCATTCTGAAAACACTGGAAATCATGGCTTGCTTGTTATCCGCATAGGGAACCCTTAACAGACTGCTTAAAGGATGTGGATCTGATTCCACCCTTCAATCGTATGCTCCTGGAAGTTACTTTTGGGAAGTTGTACTCATGGGCTATTCAGAACGTTCGGAACATCTTGCTTGATGCTAACAACAGATTCAAAGAACTAGGTGAGTATTACCAATACTCTTCTGTAATTTAAAATAAAAAAATAAAACTCCACTTTGTTTACTTTTCTTTTGTGTCTGTTAGTTGGGTTGTAGTAGCAAGTTGTTGAATTTCCACCAAGTTTCAAAAATTTTTTTTTGCACATCTTGCAGCCACCAAATTGTGCCTGTGTATTTGATGCTCCTTTCTCCTCCTAACCACCTATCCAAAGCTAGCTGTGGGACATGCCATATTCAGGGATGTTGTTAGGGTTGTTATTAATGCTCTTCCATGTTGCTTCTGGGGAGTTTAATTTCTTTGGAGGAAGATGGAAGGAAGTGAGCCCTCTCTCCTGAGGTGCACATTCTGGGTGGTACCTGTAGCTTTGGCTCATAATCTCATTCCCTCTTTGGAGATTTGACTATCAAGCAAATCTTGCTAGCGACCATACATCCAGTGAAATGTGGTTTTGTATTTGCAAGCCTTACTTAGATGAGAGCCTGCTGGGAACGTCTGAAAACAGAGGCAACTTAACTAGCAAACCAGTTCCAGAAGCAAACTAAGAGTCATTTCATTTACTTGAGCCGATAAGCAGCCATTGCCTTGCGTGTGTCTGTTAAAATATATCCTATTTCTCTGCTAGGAATCCAACCTGTTCCCCTGCAAACCATTACCAATGAGAACCCTGCGGGACCAAGCCTTGGGACTATTCCACAAGCACGTTTCTTATTGGTCATGCTTAATATGCTAACCCTACAGCATGGCGCAAACACCATGAACCTTCTTCTCAATTCTGGCATGTTGGCACTGACGCAAACTACATTGCGACTGATAGGTACGTTTGCTCCTTGGGAAAGACCCATCTTACCTGTCAATTCACTGTTGGGAATAGAATGTTTGGTCTGCTTTAGAACCCTTAGAATATCTCCTACCAGAGGTGGTCTTGTAGTAAGGTTAAAGCTTACCGGGAAATGATATACAATGAATTGAAAAGGATGTTCAAAATACCTTTTGTAAAAAAAAACCCCCAGAAGCTTTTCTTTTGGGAATTATAGGGACAGAACTACGCAAATTGTATAGACACTTACTCATGTATGCTACTACAGCAGCAAGAATGCTACTTACCCAAAGGTGGAAAGAAGCAGAAGTCCCAGTAAAGAAAGAATGGATACAAAAACTTATGGAAATGGCGAAATTTATCAGAATAAGAAATCGAGATAAGAAACTTTTTATAAAAGAATGTGGAAATGGTTTAAAGAATATTTACAGATAAATTGCAAACAGATAAAAACATTAGGATTATTGGAATAACCTTCAGTTTCATAAGAGTATATATTTGAAGTAGATCATTAAATGAGCAAATTAAATGAATTTGGATATGCAGAAGATATTAAAAAGTAAATTTAAGGAACTGCAGAAAGGAGGGGGGAAGGAAGTCAAACTTTGAAATGTTAAATTGATTGTAAAACTAGTGAAATGTATAAACTTGAAAAGTATAAATAAAAACTTTAAAAAAAATAATTAAAAAATAGAATATTTCCTACCACTGAACTATGCCTCTTCGGCTTTGCACATTGAACAAAAGTATTGCATTCTTGTGGAGACTGCTTTGGAAAGCTGGAATAAGTTACTGCTTTTGATATTAGTTATCTCTTAACGGCTGCAAGATCTCAAGATACCTTTCATTAAATTAGGGCCTAGTTCGGACAACGTCGAGGAAGATATGCTTGCTTCGTCCCGTGGCGTTTCTGCTACAGTCCTAGAAGAGTCCCGGAAGGAGACCACTCCAGTTCAACTTCCAGTGTCAGGGCCAGAGTTGGCAGCCATGATGAAGATTGGCACCAGAGTGATGAGGGGGGTGGACTGGAAGTGGGGAGATCAGGTACTGCTTGCCTATGTCTGCCATATATTTTATTTGCTGGATATCAGTTCACTCTATGATATTAATTATTGGCCATATGTTTTTTAAACTTTCTTGTATTTCTGCAGGATGGCCCTCCTCCAGGCTTGGGGCGCGTGATTGGAGAATTGGGTGAAGACGGCTGGATTCGAGTTCAGTGGGACACTGGCAGCACCAATTCTTACCGGATGGGGAAAGAGGGAAAATACGATCTCAAGCTGGCTGAGCCACCACCTGCTTCTCAGCCTACAACAGAAGACTCGGACACAGAGGATGATTCTGGTAAGGTGTTTTTCTGCTGAATAAGTGGTAATGTAGCTACCAAGTAGTAAGTGGTTTGAACAAATAGGCCTTGTTCTACTATCACCTCATTTTTCAAGAAAGAGATCCATCTAATTTAGAGAAGCCGAACACGTGGTAGTTTTGTAGTTATAGGCATTCCTAGAATATGCATTCTTCTCTTCCAATCATACGACATAAGGGATGTAGAGAGGTTAAAAACCTAGCTATTCTGGGCATTGACATTATAAGAGTGGATGGGACAACCCAACCAGATGGGTAGGGTTTAAATAATAACATCATCATCATCATCATCATCATCATCATCATCATTATTAACCACCTTTTAACTTTCTGAACTTTCTAACATTGTTCCAGCTGCTGGGAACAGAATGTGGGGTTTAATTTATTTTGGGTTAATTTCACTTCCAGTACTGGTATGTGAGTGGCGTGTTGGTATACAGTAGCACTACCTCTTGCATGCAATTAACCCGTGCAATTTCAACCTAGCTCAGTTGAAATCTTGCAGATTAATTGCACACAAGGCGGAGAGCTCAAAAAGCTTCTTTTGCACCGGGTGTTCCTGGTGCCCAAAGAGCTTTTAACTTCTCAGGCTTGCTTACCAAGCTCTGAAAGGCTCTCGCGAGAACTTGTGGAAATGTGGACAGCCCTGCAACATCTTGCGAGAGAACATTCCAGAACCCAGTAAGCTCTTGAAAGCTCTCCGCCTTGCTTGGAAAGTAAGGATGGCTGCATGGTAGCAGTTTGGGTGTATGCATTTCTATGTATGCATGTCTTCCACGCAATGTAAACTCCCACTCAATACTGTAATATTAGTCCAGTGATGATTTTTCCTCATCATGCCATTCTGAAGCTGTGGAAGATTAATTTGCTCGGAAAAACAACATTAAATTGGATATTTCCAATTTCCTTTTTTTTTTAACTGGTTTGTCCAGGGTTAAGGAAATTCTGGCATTTATTAAAATACTTGTAGGTTTAAAGTGAAAGTCAATATCCAGGGGTGTCTATCCACCAGTGGAACAGGCACAATTAGTGGAATGGATTCTCTCCTCCCTCTTCAGCCTGCTGTGTGTCTTCCAAATATGCACACGGGAGGGTTGGGAGGGGACCCTCTAGAACAGATTTGGGAGCAGTCGGGTAGGGCTGTACTGGGAGGGAGGGAGGGAGGGAGAGAAAAGGGAATCCCTGAGCTGAAATCACCTTGCACAGTGCTTGCTGTCACCCAGCGTTAAAGGTAAAGGTAAAGGGACCCCTGACCATTAGGTCTAGTCGTGGCCGACTCTGGGGTTGCAGCGCTCATCTCGTTTTACTGGCCGAGGGAGCCGGCGTACAGCTTCCGGGTCATGTGGCCAGCATGGCTAAGCCGCTTCTGGCGAACCGGAGCAGCACACGGAAACGCTGTTTACCTTCCCGCTGGAGCGGTACCTATTTATCTACTTGCACTTTGACGTGCTTTCAAACTGCTAGGTTGGCAGGAGCTGGGACTGAGCAACGGGAGCTCACCCCGTCGCGGGGATTTGAACCGCCAACCTTCTGATCAGCAAGTCCTAGGCTCTGTAGTTTAGACCACAGCACCACCCACGTCCCCACCCAGCATTAGGAGACCTGAATTAATTCGATTGTGAAAAGAAGGAGCTTGCAACGGAGCGCATCAATTTCATTGTCTTCTGTCATTTATTTTGACTCTTGTTTCAGAAGGAGAACAAGTTGAAAGAAATCTCCACCCCACTTCCATGATGCTGACAAGCACAGTGAATCTGCTGCAGACTCTCTGCCTCTCGGCTGGAGTCCATGCTGAAGTTATGCAGAATGAAGCAACAAGAACTTTGTGTGGGCTGCTGCGCATGCTAGTCGAGAGTGGGACCGTAGACAAATCAGGTAGATACCTGCACCGGATCAGAGTCTTGTTTTGTGTGCCGAGTCCTTCATCCTCATATCAGTGTAACCTATTGTGGCACCTCAAGTTAGAATGATTTGCCTCATCCCATGTCTGCAGCAGTGCATTTTAAAAAGTATATTTAAAAGAGCTTCACCATTTGTTAACAGAGCAAACAGGCCTTTGTTGCAGAGCGATTTTTGGTGCTTCGCTTTCTCCTGTGTTTTGTTGTTTTCCTTAGGTTTTCATAGTTATCCTGTTGTGTTCAAATAAAACAGGCAAAAGTCCATGATATTGCACACGCTGATAAATAAAACGAGCTATCGTTCTATTCTGCAACATGAAAACTGTTTATTCTAAAAAGCCAGTTTAACTTTAGGTGCTTTGAGACAAATAATTCAGGTCTAAATGCACAAATGTAGTAATTTTAGGCAACTAAGAGAACTTAAGGGTGTTTCTTTTTTAAAAATAAATTCCAGCTTCTGTACCAAATACATTGGTTAATAAAGAACAGCACAGGAGCTGGTGTTCACTGGGATTCATCCGAAGTATAGCCCTCATGCCTCAGATGTGCAGCACTCTGAGTACGTCGCAATGGATAACTCTCCTAATGAAAATCGTCGAGGGACATGAATCGTTTACTGCTGCATCTCTACAACGACAGGTAATGCCTTTCACTGCTGCAGGTATCCAGTGGGTTTTTAACCTACTACAGCTGAGTCATAATAGGGTTTGAAAGCCACACTTCATGTCTGTGGCTCGATTCAAGATCAGACGCCTTTCTCTTGAAAGCGATGAAGCAGGAAGAAGACACAGAATGGTTTCATTGCTGCATTTTGCCTAGATGTGAAAGAGGAAGTGGAACTGTGGTTTGTTGGGTCCCTAGCAGGGGATTATCCCCCCCCCTCCACTGGGTTGACATTAGGCAGTTATTTACAGCTTATATACATAACATTATGGCTTACATACCTAAAGTCTTTTTTAATGAATCATTTTGAATGATTTATTGGAGAAAATGAGAAAATGGCTCCATATTTTGTGCATAAGAGTGTCTTCCTACTTGTAGAATTAAGGGGTTTTTTTCCCCTAGTAGCTCGAGAGACTTCTCTAAAATAGTTATGTTTTCTCCTTTCATCTTTTAGATCCTTGCAGTGCACTTACTACAAGCAGTCCTTCCTTCCTGGGATAAAAGCGAAAGGTCAAGGGACATGAAATTCCTGGTGGAAAAATTGTTTGGTTTCCTTGGCTGCCTGCTTACCACTTGCTCTTCAGATATCCCACTGCTCAGAGGTAGGAGAATATTACGTCTTTAGTGTTGTATTCTTATATTTTTAACCCTATTGATGTCTGTCTATGAGTTTTCCTCTTTTCCAATTTTTCCTCTTTTTTTTTGGCAGAATCTACTCTGAGGAGGAGGAAGGCAAGGCCTCAGGCCTCTCTCACGGCCACTCACAGCAGTACTTTGGCAGAGGAGATAGTGGCACTGCTGAGGACATTGCATTCACTGAGCCAGTGGAATGGACTCATAAACAAGTACATCAACTCTCAGCTAACCTCCATCACCCACATCTTTGCAGGAAAACAGTCAGAAGGGGTAGTTCCCGCATCTTAAAATCAACTCATTTTTGTTTTAAATCTAGTAATCGTTAATGGATTCTGTCAAACTATTTAAAAGCTATGATATATTTTTGTGAAGTGATTGCCTTCTTTAATGTAAAATTGGCTGTAATATCAAATATTATTGCATGTTGTTTTTCTTGAACTGTGAATATTTGCCAAAGGGAAGTCCTTGCTACAGTTTCATTGTGCCTGTTCTCCTTTTTTCCCTAGGCTGTTTTGGAAGACTTCTTTCCTGACGCTGAGAATCCAGAAGTGGGAGGCTTGATGGCTGTTCTGGCAGTCATTGGCGGAATAGATAGTCGCTTGCGGTTAGGTGGCCAAGTCATCCATGATGAATTTGGAGAAGGCACAGTGACACGAATCACCCCGAAAGGAAAAATCACAGTGCAGTTTTATGACATGAGAACCTGTAGAGTCTGTCCCCTCAGTCAGCTAAAACCAGTAAGTGTATTAAAATGATGCCTTTCTTAAGGTGTAAGCTGAATGCGATGCATTATACGTGGACTGTTGGTTTGTTCTTTTTGCAAAATATTTTAATATTCTCCTGGCTGACGAGCAGCAATTTGTGCATCCCAAAAAAGCTGATATTTTTCTTTCAAGTGCCATGCTCCACTGCTCAGATAAGGTAATATGTTACCAATATTTCAGCAGCTCTTGTACAAGTCACCTTCAGTTTCACATCTTTTGGGTAGAACTTTTCTGTTTGTTTTACCTCACTGTTATTTCACCCTGGGAAAGGAAATTTTGACAGCCCCTTCTGCATTTGTCTAGGAGCCCTTCTGCCTTTTATAAGCATCCGGGGAAGGGAGGGAATTCTCTCAGGTTGGAAGAAAAGAAATGAACACACAAGGAATTTATACTAAAATGTATATTTAAAATGTCTGTTTTTCTATAGCTCCCGGTCATTCCCTTTAATGTCAATAATTTGCCATTCACTGAACCAATGCTGTCTGTCTGGGCTCAGCTGGTGAACTTGGCTGGAAGTAAAGTTGAAAAACACAGAATAAAGACTCCAAATCAGGGTGTTTCGGGTATGTTTTTCTTGATTTATAAATACTATGCTCACTCTAAAAGGATGCTACTCTTAAACAGATGATGTCAAAGTGTGCTGATTTGAAGAATGTTTCTTATTTGGTAGGTGTTTTATGTTTAATTTTATCCCTATTGTACCTTTATTGCACACCACTTGGAGACTTGCAAACATCTGTTTTCAGTCAGTAGAGCCAAAAGTTTGTATGCTGAATGATAAGAATGCATGAAAGAAGTGAACAGCATTAATGATGAATATATAAAACTAGCACTGGGCTAAAGCAGTAGTGCCTCTTGGATATGATAAAAATACAGTTCAGTATTTATTTTTTCTGTTTCTTCATATCTTCAAGCTTTATTTTAACTGTGTATTAAAATATAAAGAGTTTCTACTAATAAGCATTCCAGCAGGAATGGGAAGAAACAAAAAAGAACTGTGATTTTTAAATGAACAGTGTAATTTGTGAGTTTTAGGGCTGTACACTCCAACCCAGTGGTCCAGTCTGACCTGGGGAATACTTGACTAGGCCCCAAGACAATTGGGGGGGGGGTGAGAGAGTGAAGCCATGTTTCAGTCTACCATCTTGCTTCAAAATGGTGCCCAGCCTCCAAATGCCAACCAAGACTGCTACCCGCACCTTGGGAACTCTTGTGCCAAGTTCAGTAATGATATATTGAGAGCTGGCAAAAACTATGCCCCCACATGGGCAAAGTCATGCCAAAGTGATGTTTCAGTCCACCATCTTTGATTCAAAATGCTGCCCAGTGTCCAAACACCAATGAAGTCTGCTGCCCCGACATCGAGAACCCTTGTGCAGAGTTTGGTGATGTTATCTCAAGAGCAGACAGACAGACAAACCACTTTCCAAAATAGATATTTGTAGATCAATTCTTCCTATTTATTTTGCTAATAAATGCCTATCATATGTTTTGGACAGGCCAAATAGACTTGGATCTGCTCAGATGCCAGCAGTTAAAACTGTACATACTAAAAGCAGGTCGAGCTCTGCTTTCTCACCAGGATAAATTAAGACAAATCCTGTCTCAGCCTGCAGTGCAAGATGGTGGCTCACTTCCCACAGGTAATAATATTCTGCTTGATTACAAGGTTGATAAGGATTCTCTTACTTTTTTCTACTGTTGAAATAGGCAGACAAACAGAGGAAAGGACCGGTTCATATCTGTGTTTTGTTTTTGTGCACGATTGTCTTGACTTACCGTGAGTTCCGTTCTGGCAGGACATACATGGTTTTTTTTTTTAAATGTTGAAAGTCAAAAAGGTGAAAGAAGTAGTATTTTCTGTCTGTAACAAGCAATTTCTTCCCAGCAGTAATGTTCTCTATATATTTTCATATGGTTTAATAATTGCATCTGAAAGCAGATACCCTGAAAGGATAGAGCAATAAAGAGACCAATGCAGGGCCCATTTTACTTCTAGGGAATTGATATTCTTGTGTTTTATGTGGAGAGTATCCAGCAATGAGTTACCCTGTTCCACTGAAACTAGGAAATTAATACGTCTTCAAGAAACCTGATACTTACCCAATGTTAGTGATGATTGTCTCATTGCCTGTTAATTGCCCTAGATTATTATTTTTTTTAAAAAAATAATTGAATAAAATCTCAGATGGTATAAACCCATCAGTGGTTATTTGAAATCTTCCTCAAGCTTTTGCTGTGCTTAGCGATTTCAGTCACTCTTAAGTAGATGTTATAAGCGAGTTGAAGCCCTTTTTCCATTTCAGTTTTAACATTTTTATGTAACGACATAATAAAAAGAGATAATGGTAGTTCTGGAGGTAGACATTTAAATACAAAGCATCTTCTCAGAATTCAAAGCTTCATTTCTTTGGAACAGAGAATGTGATGTACATGTTCCTTTTTTAAAAAAGAAGAAGAGGTGTTTGCATTTGAAGTGAGACACCATTGAAAAGTAATCTGTTATTGGAAGAGTATTTCAGTTTTTGGTTGTTTCTGAAACTTAAATCCACTTTGCTTGGCTTAAGATGATGGCGTAGTGACATCACCTGATGTTGGAGACTTGTCTCCTGAGGGACCTCAGCCACCCATGATCCTCTTGCAACAACTGCTGACGGCAGCAACACAGCCATCACCTGTGAAGGCGATTTTTGATAAGCAAGAACTTGAGGTAAGATCTTAGCTTTCTCCCATTCAGGAGATACAGTTACTGTTTTATTTAGATAGGCAATAATAGAATAAAAACTTTCTGCCAAGGCAATTCATAGTTTAAAGCAGTGGCTTGTAATATAATAGGCTTTTCCTTCCTGATCATGTTTATTTCAGAGACTGCCTACTGCCTCTAATCACAGCATCCAATGCTGGTCACAGCCTCAGACTACAAGGTTCCTGGGTCAAGCCCTAGATCTCCTGGTGCTTTGTTAGTTTGAATGTGCCACAAGACCTGGCGTAAATAATAAATCCTATTAATGTTGTACAGTGGTACCTTGGAAGTTAAACGGAATCTGTTCCGGAAGTCCATTTGACTTTCAAAATGTTCGGAAACCAAGGTGCAGCTCCTGATTGGAATCTTCGGAAGCTGTGTTGAATGTTTGGGTTCCAAAGAATGTCTAAAACTCCTGGTAGAGGACAAGGATCTAGAGATTACGTTAAGGGTGGCCAAGTTCTGTGCAACTGGCATAAAACTTAGGGAACAAGCTGTACTACCTAAATGATTAAGGTTTTAAATGATAATTTTAGGTTATATTTTAGTGATCAAGATTTAATATATATTTTTAACTGCTGCTATATCTGAATTGTCTCTGTTATACCCAGTTACAATTCAATGTATTCCTGTTGTGTTTTATAATTTTCCTGATATTGTAAGTGACCCGGAACTGGTCTGTGACCTGACCGTAATAATAAAATTCATTCATTCAAAGAACGTTTGCAGACCGGAACACTCACTTCTGGGTTTGCGGCATTTGGGAGCCAAAACGTTCAATTTGCAAGGCGTTTGGGATCCAAGATACGAACTGTACTTTGTAAATGTATTACAGCTGCAAAAAGATTTATGTATATCTTCTTATAGGCTGCTGCACTGGCTGTGTGTCAGTACCTGGCAGTCGAGTCTGCACATCCCTCAACTCCAGTCTTTGAAGACTGCAGCTCCAGTGAAGCCACAACGCCTGTTACAGTCCAGCACATCAGACCTGCAAAAGTGAAAAAACGCAAAGTGTCCCCTATTCCACCGCTTCCTATTGTGGTGCAGCTTATGGAAATGGGTTTCCCCAGGAAGAATATTGAGTTTGCACTGAAATCACTTTCGGGGACCTCTGGAAGTGCTTCTGGGTTACCAGGTACTTTGCTTTTGTTTGAGGTTCAAGGAAGAACACGTTGCATAAGATCTTGAGAATCTGGAAAGTGCTTTGATGTTCAGTGAATGAGATATTGTGGAAATAGGGTAATATAATGGAAAAGAGAATGTGAGAAAGGGAAAAGGAAATGGCAGCAAAAAGGACTAAATTGCAGGTAGCCAGAAGGAAGGAAAGAAAAACAGATGACTCCCAAGGTCTGAGAAACTGAATTATAAGGGTTAACCAACAGTGAAAAGGGATAGGAGGATATCACAGAAAATGCACAGGGCTACACCTTCCCCACATTTGTGTTGTTGAATGATTGCCAAATGGTCTTAAGAGATGAAATTGAAGAGAGGTTGTGAAAAATCGCCTGAAAAACAAGAATTGAATATTTTGTTTTTTAAATCTGGGGGAATGATTTGGTGCAGCCAAAGTTGACTGTAGGGTCAGTGAAGCACAAGGAGAAAAGTTATTTTTTCTTGAACTTCAGGTCAAGTGAGTAATACTGTTGATGTCTGTATTTATTACGTCTTGCTGTAGGAGTAGAAGCCTTGGTGGGCTGGCTTTTGGACCATCCAGATGTTCAAATTACTGACCTCTCAGATGGTGACACTGTATCTGATGAGTATTCAGATGAAGAAGTGGTAGAGGATGTCGAAGAAGCAGAAGCTGCATATCCTGTGGTAAGCGTTAGGAATGGGATCTTAGGATTCTGAAACAACATGTAGAGAGGCCAGTGTTCCTGATACGTCAGTCACAACTTTGGGCCAGGAAACCAAAATGAACATTCTTTGCAATCATTTGGGGAGTCTACATTGCAGAGCACTTAGCATTTATAATGTGCATCAGAGTTATGGATTTCTTATTTTATTTTATTGCAGTCTACTGGTGCCGTTGTAACAGAAAGCCAGACTTACAAGAAACGAGCTGATTTCTTAAGTAATGATGATTATGCTGTGTATGTGCGAGAGAACATTCAGGTAAGCTTGACTATGAAGCCTGCATTTGAACTGTAATGTCCTCTATTTGAAAAGGATAATATTGATGCAGCTGACGTGGATGCATGTGGGAGGAGGAGATAAACACGGAAGCTGCAAATTGCTTTGATAACTGCAAAAAGCTGCTTTATTTAATCTCCCAGCTGTTGCAATCTGTTGTTGCTTTGCTCTATTCATAGATGGCATTGATGTTCTTTGTTTCATGGTAACGTCAAGGGGCTACTTCCTCCTTCCACAGTGTGTTTTCAGGGATGTAACTGACTTGTACAGCGTCTGTTTTACATGCAAAAGGTTCCCGTTTCAATCACAGACATCTCCTGGCAGAGCTGGAAAAGACTCATGCCTGTAATTCTGAGCACCACTACCAATCAGTATAAAAAGTACTAAGCTGGATGGACGACCTCTGACTCTGAATAAGGCAGCTTCCTGTGTTCCTAACATTTTCATTGGATTAGAAAGCCATTAGCTTACGGTCATCATAGTATTGTGTGAGGTGCTCTCGCTAGGCACCAAGTATAGGCCTGAACTGATCTCATTTGGCTCTCCACCTTTGGAATTTGGATGAAATCTTCAACCCAAACTCAGATCTGCCCTCCAGCATTTGGTGTGGTTTATACACTGAAGCCACACTGGGATGATTCACACAATGCTCCAAAGGCGTTTGCTTGTGCAGAGAGGGCATATCTGTCTTACAGACATTGGATGCATTGTTGTACGTGTGAACTATAATCCAATACATGATCGTCCCCTATTTCTCTCTTCTTTTTTTTTGTTTTGAGGGCAGTGATTGTGTGGGTCATTGCATTTTACTTGTGCAGGCCTGGTTCAAAATAATAGAAGCAAACCATGCCCCCAGTTTGCTTGTATGAGCTAGGAATCATGTCCCCCTCCCCTGCCCAATGCACTAGCAGGGAGGAGCACAGAAGGCAAAATTACAGACTGCCTTCAGATGTCTTTAGAAGGTTTTGTGGTTGTTTATCTGTTAAGAGGATGTTCCACAGGGCGGGTGCTACTACTGAGAAGGCCCTCTGCCTGGTTCCCTGTAACCTCACTTCTTGCATGTTCACGGCAAGCCATTAACTGGGCCAGTAATTGAAAATTCTCCTAAATCACACGATAGTCTGTCTTGTTTAGGGTAGTTACATTGATACTGCATTTCTGTTGAAGGTTCAAGTGGTAAATATTGATCCCTTTTTTCCTCCTCCTAGGTGGGAATGATGGTTAGATGCTGCAGGACATATGAGGAGGTTTGTGAGGGCGACGTGGGCAAAGTTATCAAATTGGACCGCGATGGACTGCATGATCTCAATGTGCAATGCGATTGGCAACAGAAAGGTGGCACTTACTGGGTCAGATATATCCACGTTGAACTTATAGGCAAGTCAGTTACTTCATTCATTCTAATGCTGTCTTTTACACGCTCAAAATCCAAAGACATTAATTTCATTGCTTTTGCATTTTTTTAAATAGGATTCCCGCCACAGAGCTCTCCATCACACATAAAGATTGGCGACAAAGTGCGAGTGAAAACCTCCGTGACTACACCCAAGTACAAGTGGGGATCTGTTACCCACAGGAGCGTGGGAGTTGTGAAAGGTAATGTGTATTCTTTAAAAGAACATGTTTGTTGGATGGGTTGCACAGAATTACGGACTTCGTTGTTTGTAGAATTGTAGTGTTGCCTGCAAGATTAATATTGAACTGTTGGAATGCTTTGCCTTTTTATAGCAAATTCTGATGAACAGGAGGTATAGTCGTACCTTGGTTGTTGAATGAAATCCGTTCTGGAAGTCTGTTCGAATTTCGGAAACGTTCAAAAACTAAGGCCTGGCCTCCAATTGGCTGCAGGAGCTTCCTGCACTCAATCGGAAGCCGCGTTGGACGTTCGGCTTCCAAAGAACGTTCACAAACCATAACACTCATTTCTGGGTTTGCAGCGTTTGGGAGCCAAAACGGACGAGTGCCAAGGTTTTCGACAACCAAGGTACGACTGTATTGGCTTGGCTCTAAGTATGTTGTGCGAGCAGGAGACACTTCTGCCCATGTAAGGTGGCAAATGTCAACAGTATTTGCCAGTTATGCTTTCCCATTGCAGCTCTTCATGGCATCCCTTGCACTGTCCCAAAGACCTGGTTCACATGTCGCTCTAAGCCAAACTATGGCTTAGTGTGAATGCGTGCGTTCCCAGAAAAGAGGTCCGAGAAACTTCGCTCCTCCCTTATCGTTTTGCTGCCTTGCTATTCTGAGCTAAGCCATGGCTTAATGTAGTGTGTGGACTGAATTAGGGCTCATGGTTGAGCTCTCTGCATAACCAAGAGCAAACTTCCCCAGGAGCCTGACTGCTCATGCTAAGTCATAGTATGGCTTAGTGACACATATGGACTAGGCCACTGTGTCTCTGAATCCTCAGGAACAGGGTGTTTTTTGGGGGTGGGGAATAGGGACCTGCAGCAGGAAGCGGGGAGGTTGGAAAGCCCTGTTTTGTGAGCAGTGCTTCAGTCACAGAATTTAGGGTCAAAGTTTTTTGGTAAACAGTTTTGACATAAGACATACCTGTTTGACGGGTTGGGGGGGGATATAACGGCATGGAGCTTAATATTTCCATAATTTGATATTCCAGTTTTATCTGAAGGAGCTATTAAAAAGGAACACCACAGCTTTAAAAGTTACTTGGTCATTCTGAAAGTCATGTTGTGCTTTCCTCCACCTGACAGTTCAGAATGCATCAGGAAACGGAGGGCAGTTTGTTGTGTTTTTGACATGAGCTTTCAAATAGAGGCAGAGTGTCACATATGCCTGCTTCACATTTTGGATCTGATTTATTTTCAGGATAAAGCAATAGCTATTACACTTGTTCTCAAGTTAGAAGTGCTGGTTAGTGTTCATGCATTAAATATTTGGCGCAAGTTACGAAAAGGTGGTCTAAAAATCTGGATTAAATACTGTTTTTCAGGTTTATAGAAAGCTTGTTGTTTTAAAGCAAGGAATTGAGTACACCACTAAATATTTTATACCAGAAGTTTCATCAGTAGGAAATATCAGTACAGCAGTCACTGAAGTATGTGTATATCTCACAAATACTTTTTATATTTTCCATTTCTTCCCTTGTCACAGCTTTTAGTGCCAATGGTAAAGATGTCATTGTTGACTTTCCTCAGCAGTCTCATTGGACTGGATTACTGTCAGAAATGGAACTTGTTCCCAGTATTCATCCAGGGGTTACGTGAGTGTGGTTTTTTTTTAATAATAAAAAGCCCTTTAACCATTTTATTGTGGCTTTTTCTTTAAGTTGCATCTTTTTTCTTCTAGTGTGTTATATAACATAACACATGGCCTGATTCCCCCTCCCCCCCAAGATGCAACAGGTAAAAAAACCTGAAAGAGTAGGCATTTTTGTAGTAGACGGTATAGAATGAGAATTTGTTTGGATTAAATTATGTGAACGGAATAGAAGAGCTAATGTGATAATTGAATTTTTGTTTCAATTAGGTGTGATGGCTGTCAGATGTTTCCCATCAATGGACCTAGATTTAAATGCAGAAACTGTGATGACTTTGATTTCTGTGAAACCTGTTTCAAAACCAGGAAACATAACACACGACACACTTTCGGAAGAATAAACGAGCCAGGTATTATACGTTATAGCTTAATGAAGTCTGAGACGTTTCTGCATAACTCTTTGTTGTGGGTAAAGTTTTTGGAAACCCCATTTTCTAAAACTGCTTCTGATTAACTTTCATTGGACCTCCTCTTTCTAATAAACTCAGCATAATTCTTTATTGTGAACAAAGCTTGTAGGAAAAGCTTTGTGCTGTAACTCTACAAATACAGTTCAGTATAATGCTCCAGCCTTTAGGATAGCATGCTCCTGAATTAAATAGTTGTCTTCAAATCTACAACACTAACTATTTACAATAGGTCAATCTCCAGTATTTTGTGGCCGCTCCGGAAAGCAACTGAAGAGGCGTCACAGTAGCCAGAGAGGGATGCTACTGGATGATTGGTCAAGAATCGTTAAAAATTTGAATGTGTCGTCTTCCGTGAATCAGGCCTCACGTTTGATTGATGGTGGGGACCAGTGCTGGCAGTCTTCTGGCTCCCAAGGAAAGGTGAGTTTTAAAGAAGTCGTTCGTGAGCTTCCCTCACATTTCAGTGTAATCTTCTCTTTTTTTTTTTATAATAATTTTTATTAATTTTCCACACAAATAATAAAGCACAATATAAAGCAGTACAACTTCAAACTCATCAGTTCATACCCTTCTTTCTTTGACTTCCCCATACCTCCCCATCCCTGCATCCTTGTTTAATGGTTCTTTAGCAACCCTTAGGTCCATTATCCTAATTCCCTTTCATAAAAAGAAATTCTTAAATTTTCTGTTTACTGCTGCAATTCTTTACTTCTTACCCCCTGACATCTTAACACTCCTCAATTTTACAATTATTTTTAAGATATATTTTGAATTTCTTCCAGTCCTCTTCCATTGTCTCTTTCCCCTGGTCCCGGATTCTGCCCGTCATCTCGGCCAGTCCCATAAAGTCAATCACCTTTGTTTGCCATTCTTCCAGAGTAGGTAGTTCTTGCGTCTTCCAATACTTTGCCAGTAGAATTCTTGCTGCTGTAGTGGCATACATAAAGAAAATCCTGTCCTTCCTTGACACCACTTGGCCCACCATGCCCAAGAGGAAAGCCTCTGGTTTCTTAGGAAAAGTCCACTTAAGGACCTTCTTAATTTCATTATAGATCATTTCCCAGAAAGCTTTAACCTTTGGGCAGGTCCACCAAAGGTGGTAGAAAGTGCCTTCAGTCTCATTACATTTCCAACACTTATTATTAGGCAAATGATATATTTTTGCAAGCTTGACTGGGGTCATGTACCACCGGTAGATCATTTTCATAATATTTTCTTTTAAGGCATTACATGCAGTAAATTTAATACCGGTCGTCCATAACTGTTCCCAGTCAGCAAACATAATATCATGACCGATATCTTGTGCCCATTTAATCATAGCTGATTTCACCATTTCATCCTGTGTATTCCATTTTAACAGCAAGTTATACATTTTTGATAAGTTCTTAGTATTGGGTTCCAACAATTCTGTTTCTAGTTTTGACTTCTCTTTCTGAAATCCTATTTTCCTGTCCTGTTTAAACATCTCATTTATCTGATGGTAATGCAACCAGTCTCGAACCTTAGGCTTTAATTTCTCATAACTCTGAAGTTTCACCCTTTCGCCTTCGTATTCTAAAATCTCATGATATTTTGGCCATTTAGAATCCATATTAAGCTTTTTTACTTCCCTAGCTTCCATTGGTGACACCCACCTAGGGGTTTTACTTTCCAACAAATCTTTGTATCTAATCCAAACGTTATACAATGCTTTCCTTACAATATGGTTTTTAAAGCTTTTATACACCTTTACCTTGTCGTACCATAAGTATGCATGCCAACCAAAACTATTGTCGTACCCTTCCAGATCCAAAATGTCAGTGTTCTCAAGAAGTAGCCAGTGTTTCAACCAGCAGAAAGCTGCTGATTCATAATAAAGTCTTAAATCCGGCAGGGCAAACCCCCCTCTATCCTTTGCATCAGTTAAAATCTTAAATTTAATTCTGGGCTTTTTGCCCTGCCAGACAAATTTTGATATGTCTTTCTGCCACCTCTTGAAACAGTCCATCTTGTCCACAATCTGCAACGTCTGGAATAAGAACAGCATTCTAGGCAATACATTCATCTTAATAGTAGCGATTCGGCCTAACAAGGAAAGTTTCAACCTTGACCATATTTCCAGATCCTTTTTAACTTCTGACCAACATTTTTCATAATTATCCTTAAATAAGTTCACATTCTTGGATGTTAAGTTTACCCCCAGGTATTTTACCCTTTTTGTTATTTCCAAGCCTGTTTCATTCTGAAAACTCTCTCTTTCCCATCTGAATGGTATGGTGTTTTTCTTCAGCAGATCTGCTAGGCTTTTGTAATATGTTCTCACCTCTAAAATGTATTTGGGAATGTCCTTAAAAATCTGTATCTGACAATTTTGTATCACCAATGCCTTTTGATAATGTAGATTCAATATTTTATCTCTTTCTTCTTTTGATCTCAATGTAATTAGACAATCCCTTGGTTTTTTATCCTGCTTTCTACCCAATCGAAAGGCTGATGTTATCTCAAATTCATCCTCTTCCTCCCATTCCTCCTGCCAAAAAGCTATAATGTTCTCTGTGAGAAATTGCACAAGGTTGTCCCCTTCCCCTTCAGGCACCAATCTAAGTTTTAAATTCTTCTCTTTACGTTGAAGTTCCAGTAAGGAGAGGGCTGCATCATGCTCATTCACTTTTTTAATAATAGGCCCAAACTTTTCCCTTGTCTCTTCAGCCGTTGTTTTTGCACTTTCTGCAATCTTTCGTGTTTCTGAATTTTCCTGGATTAATCTATTTATAGAATCTGTGTTAGATTTAACACTAGCTGTATTCACATCCAATCTTGTTGTCAACTCTGTTAATTTTTTAGAATTCTCTGTCGATAGCTTTGTCAATGCTTCCAGGGATTGATTTATTTTAAGTAGTGCCTGAGTCATAGGATCCATAGAAGCTGGTGTTTTTTCCTGTGCAGCTGGAACAGTTCCTGATATAGAGCCCCTTTTCTTCTGAGATTGTTTTGCTTTCTGCCTTGTTACTATCTCTTCTGTAGGGGCACTCATATCCTCAAGGTCGTTTTCACAGAGTTGATTTCCAAGTGGAAAATCCCACTGTTACTTTTCCAAGTGCAACAGTTTCACTTAAAGCCCTCTAGAGGGAGCATTCAATTGTATCCAAATGGCAAAGATAAAGAAAAGCAAAGAAGCAGGGAAGTATAACAGTAGCCAAAAGTTTCCAATATCCAAACTGTAATGTCTCTATCTTCTATGTGGCCAAAATGCAACAGGGTAAATCTAAGGTCCGGTAACTTTGTTACAAACAAACCCCCACTTCGCAAAGTTTGACAGTCCACGTCCCGGTGTCTTATTTGGGCAGCCCGACCCAGGGGGATTTGGCAATGGAAGATCTTAATTTTCCAATAATTTTCCAGCAGGTTGGCAACGTCCCAATCCTTTCCCCCCTTCTCCTGCCAATCTGGGGGGAAATTTTAAGTCCGATGTCAGTTTGACAGCTTAAAAAAATAGAAAGGTTCCCTTCAAATGCAGCTTGATTTTCGTTGCTTTGTCTCTCCTGCAGTTCCGGGGAGGCAGACTTCCTTAATTTATGCCTTTCCCGTTTTCAGCCGAATTTCTTATTTAATGTCCCGTTACTTTTTCGATCTTACTCACGGGTGCTGTGGTCAAATTCCAATTGCAGGAAGGAATCGGCGCTCTCCGCTCATGGCGACGCGGCTTCACTCCGTTAGCTGGGTGACGACTCTCAGCACCGCGCTTACCCCGATGCCGCTCAGAAGCCTTTAAAAAGGCTCCTTCACAGTGCCGGGGGGCGCGAAAGGTGCCCACCGAATCTCCTTTGTTCACAGGCTCCGCGCCTGTGATTTTAGGGGTCCCCTGCTTGCCGTAGCGGGTAAGACCCGAACTAACGAAGCAGTCCTGCCTCGGAGCTCGAGGCTCGGACCGCCATTAAGCGCTGGCGCCGACCGGAAGTCCTCAGTGTAATCTTCTCATTGCTGTCATCATCATTTCATAAAAGTAGAATTATACCTGCAGGTATTTTTTTTGAAAAAAGCAATACTGTTTTTATTATCTTAAACTACTTGCAAGTATTGTATTCTAAGAAGTAGTAGTCATGTTCACATGTAACTGTAGTCCACCGTGCCTCCAGAGAATTTTAGATAATCGCAGTCATTTCCCCCCAGCACTGGATCCGTTTGGAGATTTTCCCTGATGTCCTCGTACACAGACTGAAAATGATTGTGGATCCTGCAGACAGCAGCTACATGCCCTCGTTGGTTGTGGTTTCAGGTATGGAACTGTCAGTGTTGACTACAGGGAATTGGTTTCATTATTGAGCAACTTGTTTTGTTTACTCGCAGTATGGTAATACAGGCAGTGTCTGTTTTAGGTGCATCTGATATGTGCATTCCAAACCCGGAAGTGACCTGAAAATATCACAAAAAGGGGTGGAACAGGGCTTGGGCAGATCAGGGTGTTTAATAATAATAATAATAATAATAATAATAATAATAATAATATTTTATTTATATCCCGCCCTCCCCAGCCAAAGCTGGGCTCAGAGCGGCTAACAACAGTCAAATAATACAACATTCTAAAATCATTTCATTATAAAATTAATTCAAATCAGATCAATGGCAACCATTGGGCTAGAGTTCTGTGAGGATTGCCAAAGGAGGGAGTCAGGCTGTGCCCTTGCCAAAGGCCTGGTGGAACAGCTCTGTCTTGCAGGCCCTGTGGAAAGATGTCAAGTCCCGCAGGGCCCTAGTCTCTTGTGACAGAGCATTCCACCAGATCAGAGCCACAGCCGAAAAAGCCCTGGCTCTGGTTGAGGCCAGCCTAACCTCTCTGTGGCCTGGGACCTCCAAGATGTTTTTGTTTGAAGACTGTAAGTTCCTGTGTGGGACATACCAGAAGAGGTACAAGGGTCCTAGGCCGTTTGCAGGCTTTTACAATGGTTTCAAATATACATGATTTCACTTAACATGCGGTGCCTTGGAACATAACCCCTGCATAAATTGAGAGTTGCCTGTACTGAAAAACAACAACTCCCAAATTAAAAATAATCCAGCATGCGTCTCTTTCCTTATGCTGCAGGTGGAAGTTCTTTAAACAATCTCATAGAGCTGAAGACAATCAACATTAATCCTACAGACACCACAGTTCCTCTTCTCGGTGATTGCACAGAGGTAGGTTATTGCTGGTTATAGGGAAGACTAATTAAGAAAGTTGTGCGTTGAACCCATGTAAGATGTATATTCTCTATGTTTTCCCCATGGCTTTCTGCTACAAGGTGTCAGATTTAAATGCCCGCTGTTATTGTGAAGAGTTCCTTTGTCACTTACTTTTTTGGGCGCATGAGGAATTTTTTTTTTGTTTGCCAAGAAACCATGCTGTGATCTCTCCACAGCAATGTTGCTTAATGAGGACACTGGCTGGAGTTTATGTGTCTGTTGTTTAAATCTTGACATTAATGAACAAAATTAATGTTTTTGTGATCCCCATCCCCTCCTTTTGTTGGGTATAGTTGCATATGCAGACAACGCAGATGCCGCGTCTAAAGAAAAAGTAAAAATCCATTGGAATGCAGGAAGACGCTTGTCAGAATCCCAAGGGTCTGTCAGAGGTTAGACCTCCTATGTGGTTGAGGGTCTCTCTCTGGAAAGTAAGAGTGCCTCAGGTTTTCCCAAAGCAATAAAGGTCTTACCAAGTTAGGATGGCTCATTACAGAGCACACCTGAGCAGAATTAAGAACAGGAGTGGTTCTTTCATTTATTCAGACTTTTTATTATTAAAAAGATTCCCTTTTATATTAATAAAACAGGAGGGAGCAGAAAGGTCAGAAGTAGGTAAAAATGGATACAAGTCCATACATACATAATTAATTCGTTTCCCTTTTCATAGTCTCAATCATAATATTAAAGCAGGCAGGCAGGTAGGCAGTTCTCTAGAGTCTTCCATCCTTTTGTCACGTATTTTCTTATATTTGTGGCATTAAGTATATTAAGAACCAACACATAAACTTAATCCTTTTTAATTTCAGTATCATAGGTATATTGAAGTGGCTATAAAGCAGTGCAGGAGCTCTGGCATTGATTGCAAAATACACGGTCTCAGCATTTTGGGGCGTATTCGGGCAGAGGATGAAGACTTGGCTGCAGTCCCCTTTCTTGCTTCCGATAACGAAGAAGATGAAGATGATAAAGCTAACACTGGGAGGTATGGAATATTAGAGCAAAGATCTCTTGTAAAACATCACGTGTAATTCCATACTGCTGAACTTGTTGGGACTTTCAAGTTCAGGATTAGGAATACTTTGTCCCAAAGGTTCCTCATTTTTATTTTCTTTAACAGATTATTGATTGATTGAATAATTTCTATACTGCTTAATATATTTAAAAATATCTCTAAGTGGTGTACCAAAAACTGACGCAACAACCAGAAACTTAAATTTTAAAAAATACAGCGTTACGTATTAATATGTTACATTAGTACAAAGCTACTACATCTATCTCAATTTCAATTCATTATTTTCACAAAAATAGTTGTGATGCAATTGTTGCAAATAAATAGTGAATAGGTGGGTGAGAAATAAAATCCTAGGGACAATCCCAGTATATAAATTGGAACGTTAACTCTTTGCTTGCTTGCTTGCTTAGCCTTGTTAGAAAGAAGACGACAGGCCTGGAATCAGCAGCGACAATAAGGACCAAAGTTTTTGTTTGGGGCCTGAATGACAAAGACCAACTAGGAGGATTAAAAGGTTCTAAGGTATTGGGTGTTTTGTTTTTTTTAAATTGAAATACATGAAAACAACGTTGTGCTTCCTTTCTTCTTTGTGTGTCTCTGCATGTGTTGCAAGGCAATACCACCTTAAACGTCTTGTCATGCCTCTTCTTTTCTGGATCATTTGCTTATTTATTAAATTTAGGTACAACCCTTCAGCCGAGGATTAGGCCTCTTTTTAACAGCTGCCGGTTGCTGCAGATTTAACATCCATGCAGCAGCTTCAGCTGTGTTATGGAGGAGGCCATCCTTGTTAAAAAAACTTGGTTCTATGCAGTGGTCAGGACCGGAACACCTAAAATCCCATAAGCAACATGACATAATAGAACGTTGTCTACTGTCAGAAGCAGGATGGCTCTGAATCTCAGCTGCTGGGAAGGACAAGCAGGGAGAGCACTTGTTGTGTTCACTCACTGCACATGGGCTTGGCCGATATGAGTATGGGATGCTGAACCTAGATATACTTTGGTCTCATCTGGCAGGACTTCTGTTCTTAACAGACTTGCAAAGATGGGTTGTTGCGGTTTTATTCTTGGGCTTCTTTCGGAAAGCATTGGCTTCCATTACTTGAAAGCATATGACCCAAACTTGAAAGGTATTTCAACTAGCAACTTATTTCTACCTTGATTAAGCAACAGCTGTTCAATAGCTAGCCAATACATTGTGTGGAGCGGCTTACAGGGTCTGAGCAACGTGAACAAGATTAGCACATAGCGTGTCAACCTGGCAAATGTGCATATTTCCTGACAGCCAGGAAATAAGCTTTTGGCCAAAAGGCAGATGTGAATGCTGGTGCTAAATGAGATGCAGGGACACTTAATTCATAACTTAAAAATCTTTTGAATAAAAAGAGTATTCTTTGAACGTGCGGTAAGCATTCACTCGATGATCAGAAGATGACTTGCTAAGATTTTGAGAACAGTTGCTAAGATTTGCCATAGGCAAACCAGTGCTTTTGAAATGCCTTACGCTTGTTTATTTTCTGTATAATTTGCGTTTTACAGATAAAGGTTCCTTCGTTTTCCGAGACCCTCTCTGCCTTGAATGTGGTGCAGGTAGCTGGGGGATCCAAAAGCCTTTTTGCAGGTAGGGGAGCTCTCTGTCACGCAGCTTTTTAAATCTACTGATATGTAAGGTGTTGTATTTGTTTTAAAAAATGAAGCTGCTTTCGGCTGTCCTAATTTCTCCATAATGGAGCTCTGAGTTTCTCCTGTCTTTTAGTGACTGTGGAGGGTAAAGTGTATGCCTGCGGAGAGGCCACCAATGGAAGACTGGGATTAGGCTTATCGAGTGGAACCGTTCCCATTCCCCGGCAGATTACTGCTCTCAGTAATTATGTAGTCAAGAAAGTTGCTGTTCACTCAGGTACCAAATCTGTCCTTTCCTGTCTGTGGGAATCAGTAAGATTATTATGTCAAATTGAAATAGGCTTCTTATCCAAACTACTTTAGAAGTCAAAATTACTTTACATGTCAGTATTCTTCATGCTTTCTCTCTGCACAGTACTCTGCATAGGGAATTGTTACGTGTGAAAGGGCAAGTGCTCTATCTAGTCTTAGAAACTTGTGTTAGCGGGGCACTTTCTCTGTGCTAATACTGCGATGAATATTGCGAAATTAACTGCTGAGTTTTTATCAATAGCATCTTTTACAGTGGTGAATGGCACTATTTAGTGGGAAGGAAGCTCCATTGAAAATCCTCGTTTTTGCATATTTTTACATGGCTCTTTATTTGTATATATTTTAAAATTTTACATACGGATGTTTTATGATAGCCTATATTTGTAATGCCTAATAAAAGTTTGGTGAAGTAAGTAAGTAATATTGTGAAATGTAGATTAGGGTTTGAATGTGTGCAGCCATGTGATGGGGCGAAAGTACAGAGTGAAAATAAGCTAATTGAGTTGTTTTGAGTTTCCCCCATTTCTTCATTTAGCAGGGTGAAAAATACTTAAATGTATTGAAATTACATTGTGGTGTTTGTTAGCAAACTGAGATGCTGCACACAGTGGTCTCTAGTTCCTTAGACTTGCCTGCTGCAGAAAGGAGGCGGTCACATTCTACATGCAGTCCATCTGTTCCACAGTCGCATTAAACCATATTTTAAAACAATGTTCATGATTGGAGCCACTATGTTTTCTGGTTGGAATCACTAAACCCAGTTTCATTTTTTTACAGCTAACCCTCTGATCTGAACATGATCTTCCTGTTCTGCTTTGGGTTCAACCACAAATTTCAAACGAGCTACTGGGAGTGTGTTCTGTTTTTGTGTAAAAGCAAAATGCATTGCGGGTTTCAATCAGTTTCGGTTAGATAATTTAATATTAGAGATATACACAAGGCATTTTGTCATGGAGGGGAGTGCAGGGAAGCCACTGTTGCTATCAACTTTTCTGAAGAGGTTTCTTTCTACTGTTTGATTCTCCCTTTCCCCCCCTCTAAGCTTGGTATGTTACCTTGTCAACCTTCTCATATTCTTATCCATTCCAGGTGGCCGCCATGCTATGGCTTTAACTGTTGATGGGAAGGTATTCTCTTGGGGCGAAGGAGATGATGGGAAACTTGGACACTTCAGTAGAATGTAAGGATGCCATTTTTGCTGCTGCTCTGTGCTTGCTGGATATTGGACACTCAGTTCATTTAGCTTGTGATACCTAATTTAAAGTATAATTAAATAACCCGACTAAACAAACACAATGCATTTTGGGTTTTGTTTTCGCTTTCAGGAACTGTGATAAACCAAGGCTGATAGAAGCACTGAAAACAAAGCGGATCCGAGATATTGCCTGTGGAAGTTCTCACAGTGCTGCCATCACCTCCAGCGGTGAATTGTATACATGGGGCCTCGGGGAATATGGTCGACTGGGACACGGAGACAACACTACGCAGCTTAAGCCAAAGATGGTAAAATCAGAATATGTTTTCCCACCTTAGGTCACTTCAGTGCATAGGCTTGCTGAAATACAGCAAAAGTAGGAAAACAGCCCAAATGCCCTCACTCAGTATATAGTAGAGGTGACATTTTAAAATAATGCTCTGGGTATCTGGATCAGAGATGGGCCTACCTAATGAGGTGTGTGAACTGTACACCCCCATTTATTGAATGCCCTCCCCTCTGACATCTGGCTGGTGCCAGCGTTCTTTCCCTTTCTGTCACATTGCCCTTTGGGAGGGGGTTAATTTATCAAGTACAGCTGCTGATGGATGCATTGCCTGCTAGATGAATACAGTGGTGCCTCGCAAGACGAAATTAATTCGTTCCGCAAGTTTTTTCTTCTTGCGAGTTTTTCTTCTTGCGAAGCACGGTTTCCCATAGGAATGCATTGAAAATCAATCAATGCGTTCCTATGGAGACCGTCCGGGGACAGAGGGGAAGCGCCGCGCGGCTTCCCCTCTGTCCCCTCTTTTGAAGCAAGGGGTGGAGGGGAGACGATCGCTTCATTTTGCGAAGCAAGCCCACAGGGAGATGCGTCTTGCGAAACGCTAAGAAAACAAAAAACTCCTTCGTCTAGTGAGTTTTTCGTCTTCCGAGGCATTCGTCTTGCGGGGCACCACTGTATATTGGGTAAGGATTTTTTTATCATATTGGCTATTAAACTTTGGATCTCTTACCTATGTGTTATTTTGAAATCCACCCTGAGATAATGAATAAATAAAATGGTAAGCTTCTTTCTTCTTCATTGGATCAGGAGAAGACTTAGTCAGTGCTGTTGCTTTCTTTAATTAATTGCAGCTTACACAGACCCACAGTTTTATTGTTGGTTAGCAGCAATCACAGATATCAAAGCGCTCAGCCACTCTTCCTTCTTCTTCTCTTAGTCTTCCGTTCTTGAGATCTGGAATGGGAGCATGCAGACCTTCTTTTTGGGTGTGGGTGGGGTGGGGCTTAAATCAACTTTTTTCTCTTAAGTTCACTGTGCCAAATTGAATTTCTGGCCTAAACTGGTATCCGTAGATCAAATGTATCTCTAAAATTGTGAGCAAATTGCACACAGTTCAAAATGAATGAATGAACCTCCTGTGTTTTCTGCCTTGTAGGTCAAAGTGCTCCTTGGTCATAGGGTCATTCAGGTTGCTTGTGGGAGCAGAGACGCTCAGACGCTGGCCTTGACCGATGAGGGTAAGTAACCTCTCCTCCTTATTGCCGCTTTAATACCGTAGGGCCGTTGCAGCAATTAACAAAGCCTGTTTTCCTTAGGGCTCGTATTTTCCTGGGGAGATGGAGACTTTGGAAAACTCGGTCGAGGAGGAAGCGAAGGATGTAACATTCCTCAGAACATTGAAAGGCTGAATGGCCAGGGAGTCTGCCAGATAGAGTGCGGAGCTCAGTTCTCTTTGGCTCTAACCAAGTCTGGGGTGGTTTGGACATGGTATGTCACGTTTAACAAATTGCGTCCCCCTCCCCCATTGTCATAAAATCAGCCAAACTGATAGGAAGAATGGAATCGTAGGGTTGCATCCTGATCAGTCATCAGAGAAACACATAATCACCCTAACAATGTTATTCTTTCGTCTTCAGGGGCAAAGGCGATTACTTCAGACTAGGACATGGAACTGATGTCCATGTACGAAAACCCCAAGTGGTAGAAGGGCTGAGGGCGAAGAAGATAGTGCACGTGGCTGTAGGTGCACTCCATTGCCTAGCAGTCACTGACACAGGGCAGGTAAGAACCATTTGTCAATCCATCACAAGACCATTACGTGGCAGTAAGTTCCATGGGATCTACTTGCCATAACTTGTTCTGGACTGAATTTTGAGCTCCTGGCAATGAATAAGTAAGTGCTGGAGCATGGAATGCAGCAATGGAATTGTGCGACGAATCACTTAAAACCATTGCCATTATTGGCTCTTCTTTGGTTGTGCCTCTTTTTCCAATAGTGCTGTAGGATGTTTTCCAGTGCAATTTACATTTCACAGTTTTTGCCACATTGTCCATTATATTAAGTGGTTCTATCTCAGCAAATGGAATAATGTTTGTCCTCTTTCTCTTCCTCTTCTCTTAAGCCAGTAAGAAAGAACAAACAGTGTATTTTGTTTACAGTCTTCATTTAGCAAATGCGGCTATTATAAAATGATTATCTTAGAATATTTATGCCGCCCTCTTAATCAGTGGAATTTATGAGGCACTCGGCAAATACAAAACCACAGAAAACTTCCACAAAGGTGACATTTGGCAACAGAAACCAAATATAGTAGAAGCATCAAATCATCTTAGAAAAGTAATATATTTGGGTGCCTTAAAAAGTCATCAAGGAGAGAGCCTAATGAAGGAATAGGAATGATTTTCCAGAGGCATGTGCTGTGAAGTCCCTATTCCTCATTGCCATTCACTTTGCTTCAGAAATAGCCACTAGGAATCTACACTTTATGAAATTATTTTGCCAAGAATTTTAATTGCATTTGGAAACACTAGAATAAATATATCAACGTTGCTGGTGAAGCAGTCAGGGAGGTAGATGCTAATGTGACTCACCTGCTTTTTTTGTTCCTAAAATTATTTTCATAATTGTTTGGCCTGTATTGGGACTTCACAGCGGCTAGTGATCATTGATCTAGTTCACATGTATGCTAAGCTAGTCTGTGGCTTAGCATGAATGCTTAAACATGCGCACTGCACATTGGGAAAGAATTGTGGCTGCTTCACTCTTCCCCTGCTTCTGCTGCACTGCCAAGAGTTACATCTGGACTTGGGCTTGTCTCCCCCAACAAGCTACAAGCAGTAAGCCCAAACCAAACCTTGCTTTGAAGTGAGACACCCCAGTAGCCTGGGTTTGGAGGTAATAGTAAGCCAAACTGTGATGTAGCTCTTGATAGCAAGGCAGCAGCACCAGCAGGAGGAGGAGTATAGTTCCAGAAACAAAAATGCACTCCTTGTTCACTCTTAGCCATGCTATAACTTGAGCCACTATGTAAAATTTTTACTACGCTGTATTTCTTTTTAGTGTAGTGGTATGTGTGATGAACTTTGCTTTTCTGGAATCATTATTCAAGCCGTTTGCTCCAGTTCCATTTAGACTGAAACTTAACTTCCATTGGGTTGAATTTCAGCAAAGATAATGGGGCGTATGGATACAAGCAGCAGCTTATTTAGGCGGGTCTGGATGACGTGTGCGCACAGTGCATAACCTGAAAATAGCCCCAAAATATCATAAAGACAACACAAAATGGGGTGGAACGGGCTTTCGTTTGCTCTTCTGATACGTGTGGGGGTCCAGAATGTAACCCACACACAAAACGAGGATTACGTCTACACAACTGAGTTCAGAGCAAGATTCTGCATCTGTTAGATATCCCGTGGGTCAATAATTTCTCTATATTACTTTGAATGTGCTGTATGTGAAATTTTCACTGAAAAAGAGAGATGCACAGAATGATTTGATTTATTGGCAGGTTTATGCTTGGGGAGATAATGATCACGGACAGCAAGGCAATGGGACAACTACAGTCAACAGAAAGCCCACTCTGGTGCAAGGTTTGGAAGGCCAGAAAATCACCCGTGTTGCTTGTGGGTCTTCCCATAGCGTGGCTTGGACAACCATGGACGTAGCTACACCCTCTGTGCACGAGCCCGTTCTCTTTCAAACAGCGAGAGACCCTTTAGGAGCATCCTATTTGGGTAATATAAATAAATAAATGACAAATAAGCGTAAGAGAGGAAAGCGGTGTGGTGGCATTGTTGCTGTTGTGTGTGTGTTTAGCAAAATAGTATCGCCATAGAGAGAAAGCTAGTAGCCAGACCTCAGCCTTGTGGGATCTACTGGACCCAAGAATCAGTTTTGAGGAGCCAAACTGTGAATGGTGTTCACCCGCCTGCCACACAAAAATCCACTCCTAGTTATCTGGTTTTAATTCCTCCCTACTTTCTTCATTTAAACCATATAATTCTTGGGGGGGGGGGAGGAAGGGGGGGTGTCTGCAAGGTTTCTGACTTTCAAGTTCTTGTTCAGTTTCAAATAAGGCCTCTGCTAAAAGAGGGATGCTAACCAGGGCCATAGAGAAAGAAAGGAGTGCCAGTGCCAGCATAGTGGGTGTGTGGGTGTATACACACACACACACACACACACACACACACATGTAAAGATGCATTTGATGTAAATTGTTTTTGTGTAGTCTCTCCCCCCCCCCCCCGCCTGGCCTTCTGGTACTAACTTGAACTGAAATTTGACATGCAAAACAGGACTGAATTAATTGAAGAGTCATTCTAATGGTAAAATATAAGTTTTCTCCACATCTGAACGTAGCAAAGCACAAAGGTGTGTATGTGAGAAAGGAAGGGAGAAGGAGATTGAATGTGTATGAGGGGGCAGGGAGACAGGGAGTGGAAATCTATAAACAATGAAGGAAGGAGCCAAATATCTTTCCTAGTTTATATTTGGTCCCAAACTAGCTTTGGGCTTCCCTGCTTGTTCTTCTGTGGCTGAGAAGTCTGTGTGTAAATTTGTCCTAATGGGAAACCTGGAAATCTTTTTATTTCCTCTAGGTGTCCCATCAGATGCCGATTCTTCTGCTGCTAGTAACAAAATCAATGGCGCAAACACCTCTAAACCTAACCGGCCTTCTCTTGCCAAGATCCTTTTGTCACTAGATGGCAACCTTGCCAAACAGCAGGCATTGTCTCATATACTGACAGCATTACAGATCATGTATGCCAGGTAAGCTTGGGCATAAGGATACATGGTTAAGTACATTTTCTTTTAGTATCTAATTGGGCTTGGCTCTTACACTCAGGTTTTCTGATGCCTGTTGGATGCTGTGAAAGGAAATTGCTCATTTCACAAATCATATAAGTACACCATTTGGTTCAGGAAATACACCATTTGGTTCAGTTGGTCACTTTTCATCTGGAGTATAGTTGGTTTTTTGGGTGTGTGATGCAGATGTCCATGCAGATTGGACAGTTCATATAATATGAGTTTTCTGCTGGGTGTTAAATAAACTTGTTAACAGGTCAGTTTTTAGTGGGTTGGGGAGGGGAAAGCAACACATGTATGTGTAATTTTTCATAGCCAAAGCAGACCTAGCGAAGATATTGCTAACTTACTTAGGGTATCTTTGTTACAAGTTTTGAAATGTTTTACTTGTCCTCAGTCTCTTTTGACTTAGTCTTTCCTGCTTATCGTGTATTTTATTTTTAATTTTTAAAAAGAATGGTAGGCTATCTTCTGTTTTGTGGCCTCTCCTGTTAGGGATGCTTGAACTAAGAGGGTTCTTTATTTGTGCTACTGCTGGGTCAAGTACCATGATTCTGTGCGACTTTATCACAATGTAATTTTTAAAAATGCTAATAATGAATCTGATGTTGTTTCTGCCCAGTGAGGCAAGTGTAATGTAACACAATAATATTCTGAATGCTTTCCTTTTGATTTTAGGGATGCTGTGGTTGGAGCACTAATGCCTGCAAGTATGATTGCACCAGTGGAATGTTTGTCTTCCTCGCCTGCTCCTCCAGACCTTTCTTCTATGGGCAGTGCACCCAATGGAGAAGATAGTATGCTAGTGGTAGATGTAGAAGAGAGGCTGAGCCCAACCCCATGGCAAGACAGGAGAGTGGAGGTAATTCCCCCCCCCCAACTTCCCACCCCCTCAACTGAATTATTAGAAAGACGGGTAGTAGAAAACTTTCAATTGATCGTCTAGATTTGTTTGCTTGCATAGAAGGTTTTGTATTGTTTGCAATCCAGCTCGCGAGATTTAAAAATACAGTGGTACCTTGGTTCTCGAACTTAATCCGTTTCGGGACTCCCAAAACCTTTCAAAAACCAAGGCACGGCTTCCAATCGGCTGTGGGAGCTTCTTGCACTCAAGCGGAAGCCGCGTCAGATGTTTGGCTTCCGAAAAACGTTCACAAACTGGAACACTTACTTACGGGTTTGCCGCATTTGAGAGCCAAGCCGTTCAAGAACCACTGTAGTCACTTGTGGGCTGAATCGCACTACACCCGGAAAAGTAAGCAAGATTTTAGTTAGCAAGATTTTTAAGACACTAAGAGTTAGCTCACATAGCAGATGCTAAGGATACAAATTTAAATTTCCACATCTTACATAATTGTTTGAAAATGGCCATCTCGAGCATTTATCTTATGGAAGGACTCCAGAAGGGAATTTTTAGTGGAAGAAAGGCCACTGCAGAAGCTGGCAAGTCCAGCTGTGCATGTTTGGCTTGCATTTTAGTTGGTAAGCTCTTGCCATGGCAATGATCCTTTGGAGCAATGAAAATAATTGGGCAAAGGTGAACTTCTGAAAAATGTTAATTTAGGGTAGTTGTGTATGGTACTGTTGTGGTTATTGACTTGTTTTTTATACTGCTTAAACGTGATGCAAATGCTTTGCAAAGTCCTGCTGTATCTGATTCAACAAGCTTTCTTACTGTTATGCAACTCTGCTTGGCTAGGTGGCTTCTACAGACGATGCTGTGACTCCTTCAGCTGTAACTCCTTCGGCTTCTGCAGCCTCATCTCGTCCTTTTATTCCTGTTACCGATGATCCCGGAGCAGCCAGTATAATAGCAGAGACCATGACCAAAACCAAAGAGGTACCGTTTCTGTTTTTTCCACTGATATATTGCATTTCCCTGAAAGTAACTGAACGTGGATGGTGCTTGAGAGAGTTTATGCAGAACGTGCCGCAGGATGCACCATGTGCAGGCTGGGTTGTTGGGTAGCCAGATGCTCCTATGATCATCACATTAACCTACCTCTTTATGCACTAGTCTGTATTTATGAAAAATACAGTGGTGCCCCGCAAGACGAATGCCTCGCAAGACGGAAAACCCACTAGACGAAAGGGTTTTTCGTTTTGGAGGTGCTTCGCAAAACGAATTTCCTATGGGCTTGCTTCGCAAGATGAAAATGTCTTGCGAGTTCCTGCGTTTTTTCCCCCTTCCCCCCCTTTTTCTAAGCCGCTTATCCGCTTATCTGCTAAGCCGATAAGCCGCTAAAAGCCGCTAAAAGCCGCTAAGCCGCTAATAGCGCTAATCCGCTAAGCCGTCAATGGGCTTGCTTCGCAAGACGAAAAAACCGCTAGACGAAGAGACTCGCGGAACGGATTCTTTTCGTCTTGCGAGGCACCACTGTACAAATTTTTAGTTAATTGCATTCCGTAGACCCTAGAAGTTAATGCAACTTAGAATTGTTGGGACGATAATGCAATGCACCACAGTTGAACAATATTATCTGTTTTGGATCCCTGAACATGTCCCTCTGCCATATTCGTTGTTTTTGAAGTGCTAAAAATACAGATTAAGCATGTATAAGCCTGTGAGACTACAGAATCCAGGCCTGTAGATTTGCTTTCTGGATGGGCTTGTCCCGTGTGTGCTTCTGTCTTCGGGTACCTCGTTTAGGCTTCTGTGTATTCTCTTCATCTGCCTTTTCTTCCATTTTGTTTTGAAGGATGCAGAAAGCCAAAGCAAAGTCTCTGGTCCGGAGCCCCAGTACTTGGATGAGTTCACTGGTCTTCTGGTGCCAGATGACACCCGAGTCATGGTGGACCTCTTGAAGCTGGCCGTGTCCAGCCGCGCTGGAGAGAAGGGCAAGGATGTCCTTTCAGCTGTGCTGTCTGGCATGGGCACTGCTTACCCTCAGGTTGGTTAGAATGACCTTGGGTTTTGTTTCATCAGTTGCTCTGTACTTGTAATGCTTCTTAAGTATACTGACATTCCTGATGTGGTTAATACATGGCTGAGATGTCAAAGTCTGCTGCAAATATCTAGGAATATCAGTGAACATTTGTACACACACACACACACACACACACACACCTGAGATGGCTAAAGATGTTTACAGAGTATTCTTCAGGAGCCCTTGCAATCTGTAACTGAATTGAGATGAAACTTTAGAACTGGAAAGAAGTTAGTTTATTGAACGAGCTGGCAAGGTTGAAATTTTGTAGGGCAGGTGCATACATATACAGCAAGTCGGTGGGGAAGCCTGGTTCTTTTCTCCTCTGTTTTATTTTTTAAAAAATTGTTTACAGTATTTGTAGCCCACTCTTCACTGAACGTTTTCAGTCCCAGAGCAAGGGAACACAGTAATACAAATAAACTGAAAAAGACTATACAAAATCCCATAAACAGGGCCAATAAACAATGAAACAGTTCTGCCATAAGGTAAACAAGCAAAATTGCAACAGCATAAATTAGTATTTCCAATTTAACAAAATAAAGGCCTGAAAGTCAGTAAGGGCTGCCGGGTAATGATGTCCAGGTGGATTTGCTGACCACCCCCATCTCTCTTCAATGTGATTTATTTATTTAGCGTTTGCTTTATTCTGTACCTTTTTCTTGTTGCCAGCAAATTACCTCTCAGAGGCAGCTTCACTCCTGGACTGAAGGATCAGCTTGCCTCCTACCTAATGCCTCCTTGACATTTAGGCACTGGCATAGCATGGGGGGGGGGCAGGGGGACTGCGGCTCTGGACCCAGAAGCTTGGGGGGTTGGCTAGCACCTTGCCATCAGCAGCAAGGGTTGGGTAAGTGCGCTCCTGCCCCAGGCGCCGGCACACAGCGCTATGCCCCTGCATCTAGGGACTGTTTCACCTTGTTTTCTGCTATAGATCTTGCTTGAAACAACTATTGCAAATTTTTAAAATTTACATACCAATTCTGATAGCAACCTTAATGTTTGTTTTAAGCATGCTATTGTTGGAACATCGATTGACCTGCAAAAAGAATGAGGAGCATCTATGTATGCAAAAAATAAATCTCGCAAGATTTGTATTTTCAGGTTGCTGATATGCTGCTGGAGCTGTGCGTTACGGAGCTGGAAGACGTGGCAACGGATTCGCAAAGCGGTCGCCTGTCTTCGCAACCGGTGGTGGTGGAAAGTAGTCATCCGTATACAGACGATACTTCTACCAGTGGCACTGTTAAAATACCAGGTACTAAATTCTCATAAGGTGTACACTCAAAGGTGCAAATGGATTCTATGCCTTCACTAAAATTTATACACCAAATGATGAATAGGGGCTACTGAAAGTGTGTGGTTTCATCAAGTTTTGTTAGGGTAGTAAATCATGCATGTTTGTAGCTGCTAACGGGGCTTAAATTTCTCTAATGTATATAAACAACAACAAAAAAGCAGTGCAGTTTGTCCTTAAGATTGTGCAAAGATTGCTTGATTATTCCTGGGCACACAGATGTAATGATAGAGGGCAATACTTCCATCATGGTTTCACTAATGTTTTTGGCAGCACAATGGCTTTTATATCTATTAGGACATAACTGTTTGGTGGATATTTTAGATTCATTCAGAAGTAGCTGTGTCCATATTTTCCATTGAAATCATAGCATATTTCTTTAGTAAAATAATAATTTTTGTTGCAAGTGCTAGTATGCTCAGCTAAACAGCTGAAGTTCAGGTTTGGTGTTGTAAAAGGTACGCACAAGCCTATGAATGCTTTGTACTTCAGATGCTTATCTTGCAGGGTCAGAAAGATGATGCTCTTTTTTAAAAAAAGAAAAGAAAAGAAGGGGCTTTACTTCTGTGGCTTTCACCCTTTAGGTGCTGAAGGGCTTCGAGTAGAATTTGACCGTCAGTGTTCCACAGAACGACGCCATGACCCACTCACTGTCATGGATGGAGTCAACCGGATAGTTTCTGTCCGATCAGGTAATGAGACAATATATCAGATTTAGCGTTGTGCCAAACGCTTTATTGTTCTTTGTGTTTTATCAGCAAAAAAAAAAACGTATTACAGATTGGTCTCTTAACAGGGGTGAGAAACCTTTATATAAGGAGGGTGGTAGGTCTATGGGAAAGCTACATTGGGGACTACAGCTGATGGAAGGCAAAGCCAAGAACCAAAAATGGGCAGACGCACCTCTTCTCCCCCCATTCTGTTCTTTCTGACACCCCTTTCTCTTTCTTCGTTGCTGCTTTTCCGACTTCCAGGCAGTTAGCTCTCCAGCTGCCCAACAGGGATACACCTCTATCCTTCCTCTGCAGATGGGAAGGCATGAGAGCTTGTCTCTGTGCCTGCTGCGTAGTTTGCAGCTCCCAGGGGAAAAGTTGGGCGACTGGAAGCACACATTGTTGGCCGCTGTTTCCCAAGGAGCTGGGAGAGTGCCTTTAGGCAACAACACCCAATGCTTGCACTGCACCCAGAGGGAAAGACTGGGTGTAGGGAGCAAGTCTTTGTTAGTCCTAGATCCCAAAGCTGCACAGAGTGCATTTGGGCTTTCAGCTTTTGCTGACCTCTCTCATGTGTTCAGTTGAATAGGGTGGCTATGTGGACTGGATGCAGCAGATCACATAGGATTTGGCTGTTGGCCACATTCATCACTTGAGCTTCACATTCCTCACTACTAGATGATAGGTTGATTTTTTTTTGGGAACAGTAGCCTGGGAAACTAACAACATAAATGGTGTTACAGAAGCATGATAATAATCATTAATCCACAATCAATTTGATAGATTGTGAGCACTGGAGTTGAATATTTCCACCCAATCCTTCTGGCGTGTGCAGGTGGTGCTGTGGTCTAAACCACTGAGCCTCTTGGGCTTGTTGATCAGAAGGTTGACAGTTCAAATCCACGTGGCAGTGGTGAGTGCCCGTTGCTCTGTCCCAGCTTCTGTCAACCTAGCAGTTCAAAAGCATGCCAGTGCAAGTAGATAAATAGGTACCCCTGTGGCGGGAAGGTAAACAGCGTTTGTGTGCACTCTGGTTTCCGTCATAGTGTTCTTTTGCGCCAGAAACAGTTTAGTCATGCCGGCCACATGACATGGAAAGCTGTCTGTGGACAAATGCTGGCTCCCTTGGCCTGAAACTGTTATGAGCACCACACCCCATAGTAACCTTTGACTGGATTTAACCTTCCAAGCATCCTTTACCTTTTACCTTACTATTTTTATTAATATTTTTGGGCAATTTGTATTAGCTTTTAGTTTCTAGTTTCATTCTTCATGCTCTCATTGTGCTTTGTGAAACTCACAGTTTAGCTGGGAAACAAAACAACCACTTGGATCCGAGGACAACTTTCAGGCTTTGTAAGGTTGTTTCCCTTGCATCTCCAGTGACAGAACCAGTAATAACAGATTTTGGGTTCATATTAATTCTTACTGATCTGCTGCAGATAGAGCCTCAGTGCCACTTTGTTCAGCAACCACGTTGTGTTTTAGTAGTAGTAGATACTAGTAGTTATTAGTAGTCCCCAGTGAAATTGAATTTTATTGGCAGTGGGTACCATCATTGTGTGTGGCGCTTTAGTGAGTGACATATAGCAAACTCTGCAGCTGTTTGTTAACTCTTTGTCTCATCCAAACTTGTAGGTCGCGAATGGTCTGACTGGTCTAGTGAACTGCGCATTCCAGGCGATGAATTAAAATGGAAATTCATCAGCGACGGTTCTGTGAATGGATGGGGCTGGCGCTTCACAGTTTATCCCATCATGCCGGCGGCCGGTGAATGTTTTAATTGCTTAATTGCACTAGTATATTTGTTCCTTTGTTTTTTACAGGGATCAGGGATAGTTGTGCTAGCAAGCTAAGAAACAACTTAAGCTAGGAAGAAAGAGAGAGCTTAAGTTAAGTCTGTGTTAAAGAAAATCTGGACTCCAGGTTGAGCTGATAATTGCCTATTTTTTAAGTTGTAAGGTGCTTCAGGGTGATTTATTTACATCAGAAGGCCAGGTCTCAAATAAATAGTACAAGCCCAAGTGTTAGACAGAGGAGTGACTAATATTAATCCTGTTTCTGCCCATAGGTCCCAAAGACCTTCTTTCAGATCGCTGCATCCTTTCTTGCCCATCAATGGATTTGGTAACATGTTTGCTGGATTTCCGTTTGAATTTTGCTTCCAACAGGAGCATAGTTCCTCGCTTGGCAGCCTCACTGGCAGCATGCGCTCAGCTGAGTGCTCTAGGTAGGTGCAGTTTTGGAAAAGTTTCTAATTTGTATGTTTAATGGATTGCTAAGCCGATCTGCTTATATATATGTATCTTACGCATTTTTAGCTGCTGGTCACAGAATGTGGGCCTTACAGAGACTGCGGAAGTTGCTAACTACTGAATTCGGCCAGTCAATTAACATCAACCGAATACTGGGAGACAACGATGGCGAAGCACGAGCTATGGTAAGAAGCTCAGATTTCCAGTGGCAACCTGAGTTCTTGAGTTTGCTCTAATGCTGGCGTAAATTGTAAGACACGAATAGCTCACAGCAACCTTCCTGTCATTAATCAAACATGTAATACCACACCACCTGGGGCTTTTTAAAGCTCTAGCAATGCTTTGAGTAATGTTTCGCTTGTCTTTTAGATACTTGACAGATGGTTTTCACACCATTTAGCAAGTAGCAGTCAAGAGAATTTCCTTCCTCTTCTCCAAATCATGATGAATTCTGTGATAGCAGCCACGTAACCGGGGGAGGGGTGGGGGGGCAAGAGAAATACTATTATTGATTTTTTTTTTATATTACTGATATTTATAAGCTGCTCTGGGAGCCTTTTTTTTTCTAGAGTGGTGTAAAAACAATTTAAACAAGAAACAAAACTGCATTAGAGTTGGTTAGGCAGTACCTGCAAATCTTTTATAGTTACACAGATGAGTTCATTCACGACCCCCACCCCCAATCTAGTGATGTTTGGCAGTACAGTGGTACCTCGGGTTACATACGCTTCAGGTTACATACGCTTCAGGTTACAGACTCCGCTAACCCAGAAATAGTACCTCAGGTTAGGAACTTTGCTTCAGGATGAGAACAGAAATCGTGCTCTAGTGGCATGGCAGCAGCAGGAGGCCCCATTAGCTAAAGTGGTGCTTCTGGTTAAGAACAGTTTCAGGTTAAGAACAGACCTCCAGAATGAATTAAGTACTTAACCCGAGGTACCATTGTATAGGTTTACAACTTCTTCATTATAAAAGTGCAACCATTATCAAGTGCCGCTTAGAAACTAATACTACTTTATTCTGCTTCTCCCCCCTACCCTAGAGTTTCACAGGCAGTGCCTTAGCTGCTCTTGTTAAAGGCCTTCCTGAAGCATTGCAGCGGCAGTTTGATTACGAAGACCCCATTGTCAGAGGTGGCAAACAACTTCTCCACAGTCCTTTCTTTAAGGTAGGATGGCATGGGGTACAAAACGTGGAAGCCCAGAGCGGGGTCTCCTTAGCATTACTTAAGGGGAAATTTGTCATTACAATCCTAACTATGCTACGTGGATAAAGGGGGAGAGAGGTGGGGGGAGATGTTCCTACAAGAAAAGAAGAAAGCCATATCTTTTAAAGAGAACTTTAAAAATGTTTTAACCTGAAGAACAGCCAGCATATTACTGCCTGGTCTTGCTGAAACCTTGTGCTTTCGAACTATGTTGTTTTTATTTGTAGGTGCTTGTAGCTCTTGCTTGTGATCTGGAACTGGATACCCTTCCCTGCTGTGCAGAGACACACAAATGGGCTTGGTTTAGGAGATACTGCATGGCTTCGAGAGTTGCTGTAGCCCTTGATAAGAGGACACCATTGCCTCGCCTCTTCCTTGACGAGGTACTTGGAGAACTGGTTCAACTTCATGCTTAAGAGTGTGTGTGTAAAGGTAAAGGGACCCCTGACCATTAGGTCCACTCGTGGCCGACTCTGAGGTTGCATGCTCATCTCGCTCTATAGGCTGAGGGAACCGGCGTTTGTTCGCAGACAGCTTCCGGGTCATGTGGCCAGCATGACTAATCCGCTTCTGGCGAACCAGAGCAGCGCACGGAAACACCGTTTACCTTCCCGCTGGAGCGGTACCTATTTACAGTATCTACTTGCAGTTTGACATGCTTTCAAACTGCTAGGTTGGCAGGAGCAGGGACCGAGCAACGGGAGCTCACCCCATCGTGGGGATTCAAACTGCCGACCTTCTGATCAGCAAGTCCTAGGCTCTGTGGTTTAACCCACAGCGCCACCCGCGTCCCTAAGAGCGTGTGTGTACACACATATGAAAAAATGTATTATCATGGACAATGGTGCAAGCATGCAGACATTTAAGTACATATGCCAAATAAGACCACCAGGATATATCTGTCAGAGCTGCCTCCAGGTCCCAGCTCACAGAGGACCAACGCTAGGCTGTAGTTATGTACAAAAGTCTTTATTGAGATTCAGTCTCCATTTCAAAGCCGCAGCGTGCAGCTCTACGTCCCGAGCTTAGACCGGCGAAGTCCTGTCTGAGTCTCCTCCCCCTCCACACCAGTTTAAGACTCTCGCTTTGCTCCACCTCTTCCTAAATTCCTTTCTCCTCTGGGCCCTCCTGCCCGCTAGGGTCTCATCCTTCCTCGACTCCTCTGACGCTGACCCTGACGATTCTTGCCCCTCCTTCCGGCGGGCTTTAGGACCTGGTTCCCTATCCGGGCTACCTTCTGTGCCGCTCGCCTGTACCTTTGATCTTGGCGCGCGCGCCCAGCCTGCAACTTTCCTCTTAACCGTTAACTCGCTCTCCGATGGAGGCGTGGTCCACCCTGACTCATCTTCTCTCGCTGGTGGTGCATATGTGGGCTCTGACACCTGGGACTCCTCCCCCCCACTACGCTCTGGTGGGGAAGCTGGTCCTGATTTGCAACTGGTGCTCTGGGAGTCCCCGCTGGCCCCTTGCTTCTGGGGTGTCCCCCTTGGGTCGCCCCTTGCCCTGCCCATCGGCGCCCCCTTCTGTGAATCTTCCGATTCGCTGGAGAGGCTCATGGAATCTATCGGGCTGCTGTCATATTCTCCTACGCTGCCCTCGGATTGCTCCCCCTCGCTTTCCATCTCCTCTCCTCCCTGCGCTCCCGCTGAGTCCCTGACATCCATCCCCCCCTCGAAGCCCCCCCTTCCCCCCTCCCCCTCCTCTGGCGTGGGTTCCGGGTGCTCCAATGCTGTGGGGGTGCATGCCGGATACCGGTCTTCCCCCCTGGCATGCTGCCAGTCCGTGACGGGTACATCGACGTCGCTCTCCTCCGCTTCCATCTCGTTGCCGGCGTGCTCGAAACCAGGATCCTCCCCCAACCCGTCCATGCCCCCTTGTTCCCCCATTTCCTCTGGGTAGTCTGCGTGCCAGGGCCCTCTGAGCAGTCTCCTGCGCCACTCCTCCTCGGGTTGAGTGTCCCACCAATAAGAGCGCTCCGCACCCAAGTCTGAGATCGACCCCTCCGGCGAGGTAGTCTCTGGAACCGTCTCCTCAACCGAGGAGAACCCCTGAAACGTACTGGCTGAGAGTGTGGGGGTGAAAAGATATTCGTCAAAATAATCCTCCGGCATGGGCCTGTGTGGGAAGAGTGCGTGGAACTCGTCTTTGAGGTAGTGCTCCTCCACCGCATAGTACGGCACCCAGCTGTTGGCGCTGGCCGGGGCACCTTCCCTTGCGATGAGATATTCGACTCCCTCTTCCCCCCATCTCGAGTCCAAAATCTCCGTCACCTCGTTGAGTGGCCCCGCCCTCGGCGACCCCCCTGTCATGGGTGCATCTCTAAGCGGACTGGGAGCTGTTCCTGGCTCCTGAAACCTGTGAGGTGCCTTGTAGGGCGTTAGCACCGATCTATGAAAGACCGGGTGCATTCTGGAACCCTCCGGTAGTGTCAAACGGAAAGCCACTGGGTTGATCTGTGCCTCGACTAGGTAAGGGCCCAACTGCTTGTGTCCTAGCTTCTTCTTAGCTAAGGACCTGGCCGGCACTGCCTGGGCCGCTAACCAGACCCAGTCCCCTACCCGTATGTCCTCCCCCACTCTTCTGTGTTTGTCTGCTTGCATCTTGTATACGTGTTTTGCTAGGTCTAACTGTCTACGGAGCTGTTCATGGACCTCCTGTAACTCCTCTGCCAATGCCTCTGCTCCCTGTGGCTCCCCCTCCCCCTCTTTCTCTAAGCCCGGGAAGGTCCTGGGATGTCGCCCGTGGTTGGCAAAAAACGGTGTCACCCCCGTGGACACGTGTTGTGTGTTGTTGTAGGCAAACTCGGCCAGGGGCAGATAGTCCACCCAGGTCGAGGGCTGCTGGTTGGCGTAACATCTCAGGTACTGCTGCATGACGGCGTTGACCCTCTCCGCTTGTCCGTTGGTCTGCGGGTGTCTTGCCGACGCTAGGTTGACCTTGACGTTCAGGATCCCCATCAGCTTCCGCCAGAAACTCGAGATGAACTGGCGCCCCCTGTCAGACAGGATAGACCGTGGCAGGCCGTGTACCTTGAACACGTGGTCTATGAACAGCTTGGCTGTCTGTTCCGCTGTGGCCACCTTCGCGCAAGGAATGAAGTGCGCCATCTTGGTGAACATGTCGACTACCACAAGTACTGCTGTTTTGCCCCTCGAGCTGGGCAGGTCAGTGACAAAGTCCAAGGCTACCCTCTCCCACGGTTCGGACGGGGTCTGTAGCGGTTCTAACAGTCCCGCCGGCGGTCTGTGTACTGGCTTGGCCCTTTGGCAGGTGTCGCACCTCGTGACGTATTCCGCGACTTCTCCCCGCATCTTGGGCCACCAAAAGTCTCTGGCTACTAATTCCACCGTCTTTTCCCTGCCGAAATGTCCGGCGCTGGGTGCGTCGTGTAGCTGTTGCAGTACTGTCGCGCGGAGTTCATCTCCCGGTACGTAGATGGCCCCCTTGCGGAGGAGCAGTCCGTCGCGTATCTGGAACTCGTCGTCCTTTGCCGTGCCGCTGCGCACCTCCTCCATCTTGGAGCGCGCGAAGGAATCTGTTCGCAGCTCGCGCCGTATCGCTTCCAGGTCTATTGTGGCAGAAGCGCATGCCTACGCCTTGGGTGCGAAAATGTGTTTGGCCGCTACCGGTGCTGCTTCCTCCAGATACTGCGGCTTCCTGGATAGCGCATCAGCCATGACGTTGTTGTCTCCGGGGATATATTCTATCCTGAAGTCGAAATCCGCGAAGAACTCCGCCCAGCGGATGTGTCTCTGGTTCAGGAACCGCGCCGTGCGCCAGTACTCCAGGTTCTTATGGTCCGTGCGAACTTGCACCGTGTGTTTGGCTCCGATGAGGAAGTGCCGCCACGCCTTGAATGCTGCATGAATGGCCAGCAACTCTCTGTCCCAGATGGTGTAGTTCTGCTCCGACTTGCTGAGCTTCCTGGAGTAGAAAGCACACGGCCTCCAATCCCCTTGCGGGTCTCGCTGCAACAGGACTGCCCCCACGGCTCTGTCGGAGGCATCCGTCTCCACCCTCATGGGCTTGCTGGGGTTCACATGCAGCAGTTGTTCCTCGGAAGCGAAAAGACGCTTGAGTTTCTGAAAGGACTGCTCCGCCTGGTCCGTCCAGATGAACTTCTTCTTCTTGGAGCTGAGGGTGTCCGTGATGGCCGCCGTCTGCATAGCGAAACCCTTGATGAACTTGCGATAAAAGTTAGCAAAGCCGACAAACCTCTGGACCTCCTTCCGATTGCGCGGGCTCTTCCAGTCCAGTACTGATCGTACCTTGGCGCTGTCCATGGCGATTCCCTTGTCGGACAGCTTGTAGCCCAGGAAATCCACCTCCGTCATGTCGAACTGGCATTTCTCCAGCTTGGCGTAAAGCCTGTGCTCCCGTAGTCTTTGCAGGACTTCCTTGACATCTCTCTCGTGAGCCTCCTGCGATTCCGAGAAGATCAGAATGTCGTCCAGGAAGCAGACGCACTTCTTGTATAGGAGCCCCGCTAACACGTGATGCATGAAGGCTTGGAAGCAGTGGGAGCCATTTTGTAAACCGAAAGGCATAACCCTATACTCATATGTGCCCAAGGGCGTGAACATGGCCGTCTTCCACTCGTCGCCCTCCCGCATGCGAATAAGATTGTACGCCCCTCGTAGATCCAGCTTGGTGAAGATGCGTCCCTTTCTCACCGTCGCGAGCAAGTCGTCGATCTTGGGCATCGGGAAAGCCGTGGGCTTGGTTTTCGAATTTAAAATTCTGAAATCAACTACAAGCCTCTTCTGGGGCGTGTCTTTTTTCTTCACAAAGAAAACAGGACTGCCCCCCACTGCTTTGGATTCTCGGATGAATCCCCGCTTCAAATTGTGATCTATGAACTCCCTGAGCTCTTGCAGTTCGTCTTCAGACATGGAGTACAGTTTTCCGGTCGGCAGCGTTGCCCCCGGCAGGAGGTCAATCTTGCAGTCGTAGGGTCTGTGGGGAGGCAGCTTGTCCGCTTCCTTCTCGCAGAAGACCTCCAAAAACGCCTTGTACTTGTCGGGTACAGCTTGCAGCATGCCCAGTTGTAGCTGTGGGTCATCCTCTTGCCCCTCGTCCTCCTGGTTAGTCATGATGCAATGTTCTGCGCAGTAGGAGGAGCAGAAGGTCAATTTACGCTGGTACCATGCCAATGCCGGGCTGTGCCTGTCCAACCAGCTCATGCCCAACACTATGGGCGTGTCTGACAGTTGGGTGACGTTGAAGCTGATGACTTCGCGGTGATTTCCAATGCGCATCACCATTGGCGGCGTTTGGTGTACCACCTGTCCCCCCAGCAATTCTCTTCCATCGACTGTCACTACTTTCAGGGGCATCGTGGCCGGCAGGAGCGCTATGCTATGTTGCTTGATGAAATCCACCCCCATAAAGTCTGCATTGCTACCAGAGTCAATGGTAATAGGCACTTCCATGGTGAGCCCATTGGGAAGCTGGAGTGTTGCGGTGAGCTGCACCACTGGTTTGGGCGGGAGGGGGTCTGTGGGCTGTAAGATTCCTGGGGACTGCTTCACTGATTCGTCTGGCTGGGCCCCAGCGGCTCTGCTTCCAGCCAGACTTCGTCGTTTCCCTGCTGCGGTTCCCTCTGCTGAGCTGCTTCTGTTACTTTTGCTGAGGCTGCATTGTGCTTGTGGAGCCTCTGGGGGCACTCTTTTGCCATATGCTGAGCACTTTCGCAGATGTAACACTTCCTGTTCCCTCTAGGAGGCTTCACCTTGGCTGCTCCTGGTGTGAGGGCTCTGGTCGCTGACTGAGCCTTGGCACCACCTATCTCCATCGGCTCCTCTCCCCCTCCCAGTGGAGGCGTGGATTGAGCGCGCGCTGAGTCTCTGGGGAAGAAAGGAGGTGCCCTTGCTGGCGTGCGTCCCCAACGCCCTTCATCTTTGCTCCAGGGACGTTCTTCCAGCCGCACACCAATCGTCAACGCCTTCTGGACCACTTCTTGAGTGCTCCGTGGCCTCTCCCCCCTTGCGATTTCGTCTTTCACAGCCCCGTTCAGCCCCTCCCAGAACAGGTCCCTGACGGACGCTGAGTCTTTTTCCCATCCCAGCGCGTTGACCAATGCAAAAAAGCGGGAATGATATTGCCTTACAGTGGCTCTGCCTTGTTTCAGACCGTGAATCCCTTTTCTAGCGACATCGACATCTATCTCCGATAAAAAACAATCGTCCATCGCCTTAATGAAGGCTTTTGCGTTTTGGAGGGCTGGATCATTATCTCTCCACAGATTGCGCAACCACGCTTTAGCTTCTCCATGGAGATGCGTTAGTATGAAGCCTACTTTCTCCTGCTCATCTCTAAAGTCCTTCTCCAGCAACTTTAGCGCAAAAACTACGTCTGCTCTGAAGTTAGGATATTGCTGCAGACTCCCATCGAAATGCGACACCAGGCTCCCCCCTCTCTTCCCGAGCCCGATCCCTTCTGATTTGGCTGCCGGTGGCCCCTGTTTAGTCAACATTTCCAACCTGTTTTGCAGATCCTTGCAGACAGCATCTGATTCCTCTTCTCTCCTCCTTGCCGCTCGTATTTCTGCGTTAAGTTGTACCACGGCTTCTTGCAAAGCTGCCAGTCGTTCTTCTGTAGTCATCTTGTGCTGCTTTTGTGAGCTCGCGAAGCACCAATCTTCGCCCCTCGCTGCGTCCTCTCACGTTGCGAGGTTCTTTGAAATCTGAGACAGGACTTACTGTCAGAGCTGCCTCCAGGTCCCAGCTCACAGAGGACCAACGCTAGGCTGTAGTTATGTACAAAAGTCTTTATTGAGATTCAGTCTCCATTTCAAAGCCGCAGCGTGCAGCTCTACGTCCCGAGCTTAGACCGGCGAAGTCCTGTCTGAGTCTCCTCCCCCTCCACACCAGTTTAAGACTCTCGCTTTGCTCCACCTCTTCCTAAATTCCTTTCTCCTCTGGGCCCTCCTGCCCGCTAGGGTCTCATCCTTCCTCGACTCCTCTGACGCTGACCCTGACGATTCTTGCCCCTCCTTCCGGCGGGCTTTAGGACCTGGTTCCCTATCCGGGCTACCTTCTGTGCCGCTCGCCTGTACCTTTGATCTTGGCGCGCGCGCCCAGCCTGCAACTTTCCTCTTAACCGTTAACTCGCTCTCCGATGGAGGCGTGGTCCACCCTGACTCATCTTCTCTCGCTGGTGGTGCATATGTGGGCTCTGACACCTGGGACTCCTCCCCCCCCACTACGCTCTGGTGGGGAAGCTGGTCCTGATTTGCAACTGGTGCTCTGGGAGTCCCCGCTGGCCCCTTGCTTCTGGGGTGTCCCCCTTGGGTCGCCCCTTGCCCTGCCCATCGGCGCCCCCTTCTGTGAATCTTCCGATTCGCTGGAGAGGCTCATGGAATCTATCGGGCTGCTGTCATATTCTCCTACGCTGCCCTCGGATTGCTCCCCCTCGCTTTCCATCTCCTCTCCTCCCTGCGCTCCCGCTGAGTCCCTGACAATATCGTTTGAGAACTTCCAATATTTGGCCTAGTTAACAGCTCCTTCACTCTTTCAGTGGAGATTCCAGTGCCTGATTGGCTGCTGTTACTGTCAAGGAAAATTCAAACCATGAAGAAAACTGCACTTTCTTTAACCAGTCACTAAATTGTGCGGTTTATATTGCAGGTGGCCAAGAAAATTCGAGAACTAATGGCAGATAATGAAAATATGGATGTTCTGCATGAGAGCCATGATGTGTTTAAGCGAGAGCAAGATGAACAGCTTGTACAGTGGATGAACAGGTAAGCTGAAAAGTCTATTTTTTTGGGGGGGGGTGTTGGTACTGCATTTCTTCTTTGGAATATATGAAAAGTTTGAGGGATCATGGAGTTTCAGGCCATTCACAGGACTTCTCTTCTCAACAGGCGACCGGATGATTGGACGCTTTCTGCTGGAGGCAGCGGGACTATTTATGGCTGGGGCCATAATCACAGAGGACAGCTTGGAGGCATAGAAGGTGCTAAGGTCAAAGTTCCTACTCCCTGTGAAGCCCTTGCCACGCTTCGGCCAGTGCAGTTGATTGGTGGAGAGCAGACACTTTTTGCAGTGACTGCTGATGGGAAGGTAAGATGATGTTAATGTCAAGCTGAGCCGGTGACATTGAAATTTTCTGTGAAGAGAAAACATGCTCAGTGAATGAAAAGAAAGATTTGCAAACTTGTAAAGAAAGATGTTGGCTTATTTGGGCAAAATTTGTTATGTGAGATCAGAGCTACAAAGCCAGTGACAATCACAGGAAACCCATCTAGGTTCCAAGCTCTGCAGCAATATTGGCAATTAAGCATGAAGCACAAATCACCGCACAATTCGTTTAGAGCTTTCGTTGTATCATGAATATGCAGATTGTATATTGAAAACTCTAATCAGCTAGAACTATAGTCATAGTTTTGTTTTGTTTTGTTTTGTTTAGACAGGCCACAAGCCACTAACTGGTTGTTGTGGCAGGGTCTTATGAGGGTGGATGTAATGCATTTTATCTTCTTTTTATGTTTTTGAATGGTTTTAAGTGTTCAAATTCAGTGCTGTTTTAACAGGGTAACTTACTTATTTGGTTTAAAAATATTTATATTGATTAGTGTATTTTTAGTTGTACGTGCTTTACTTCACATGAGCTGCTTTGAGTTCTGCGCTGGGAGAAAGGTGGGATATAAATAAACAAATGCACCATAAAAGCGGTTTCATGAGAACTACAAAAAGAGGAAAGCTGGTTCATAGAACATAAGAACCAATTCTTATTGTTGCCTGTGCGGTGTGATTGCACATTCTGTGTGATTTAATTCCCTTGCTGTATCAATTCATATTTTTTAAAAAGCAATCAGGTGAATGGCAAAGTTATTTTCTTGAAATCCCCCCTGTAGCAGTGTTGTGGGGAAGAACTAAATACTCCACCTATTCCTTATGGTTTCTGTCTGAAACTTGACCACAGAGAACCTAAGAATCAGCCCAAAATATGTAGCGTAAGAAGACTGAGAGCGTCTGCACAACACAGATAATTTTCAAACAAATAGCTACATCCTTTCCATGTGACTAACAATGCAGGTCTCCACAGAAGTGTATTCATGCAAGTAGGGTTTCCTCAACCCCACCTTAAGCCTCTTGATCCCCTCTTCTTGTGCATAGGTTGTGCTGATTTTGCTGCATAAACAACGACACTCAAAGCATGAATAGCAGAAATAGAATGAATGATACAACAAACTCATATGATTGACAGATCCTTTCTTTTTTTTAGTTATATGCCACAGGATATGGGGCAGGTGGAAGGCTTGGAATTGGGGGGACAGAGTCTGTTTCTACTCCAACGTTACTAGAGTCCATTCAGCACGTGTTTATAAAGAAAGTTGCTGTGAATTCTGGAGGAAAGCACTGTCTGGCGCTGTCTTCTGAAGGAGAAGTCTATTCCTGGGGAGAGGCAGAGGATGGCAAGCTGGGTCATGGCAACCGAAGGTAAACACAGTAAATTTTTAACCAGAGAATATATTATAATCACGTGAGAGGCATTGCAGAATCTTAAAACAGAGGAAAATGTGTGCGTCTGTGTGGAAACTTTGACTGAGTGGACTCCTGCTCCACGCAGTCTCTCATGCCATTTCACAGGATGGGAATGGAATAAAACATTTGACCTCTGTGTTAAGATCCTCTATTTGCAGGCAAAATGCTTTTGGGGGGTGGTTTATGCTGTGAGATTTTTTCAAGCTATGATTTAATGATTCCCATCGCCGTCAATTACTTTGCTATATTTACACTATATAAATAAGCTGTATACTCATTTTCATTTTGTTTTCTTTTTTAGTCCTTGCGATCGTCCTCGAGTCATTGAATCCCTGCGGGGCATAGAAGTTGTTGACATTGCAGCGGGCGGAGCGCACAGTGCATGCATTACTGCCGCAGGGGATCTTTACACGTGGGGCAAGGGAAGATACGGACGACTTGGCCATGGGGATAGTGAGGATCAGCTGAAACCGAAATTGGTGAGATGGTGTCATATGCTTCAGTCATTTTTTAAAAAAATGGTTACAAAAACCTCCTATTTATTACGGTGGATGATGAAGTTTTCAGATTGGGCTATTCCTCTTGCACAAGACTCAGGCAGGAGCAAAGAATTGTGGGAGATAGACTGCTTCTCCTCAGTTTTTTCCTCCTGCCTGGACAGAGCAGTTTGACACTCCCGGCTCTCACTGTTTTATTGTTTTCTGATCAGTTAAGCCTTCTCCTTTTCTGATATTCCTCTTTATTTATTTATTTCTCTGTTACTTTGCCTGTATTTTGGTTCCCTTCTGTGTCTTTCCTTACATTTGTCCACCGCTGAGGTAAAATTAAACAACAGCAACAAACCTTTCCTCCCTACTGTATGTCTTTCACTGTCCTGGGTTCATTGATTTCCTCTCGTTTCTTACGTATTTCAGTCCCATTACCATTTCTTTTATTTTTTCTTCGTTCCTTCTCCTCCTTTGCTGCCCATCACCACTTTGGCAGTTAAACGGCCATTTACTTCAACAAAAAAGCCTGCTGGCTTTTGGGTGTGCGGGAACCACAGCCCTGTGCTCAGAAATAATTCATCTTCTAGTCTCCCTTTGGCTGCATGCACCTTTCGCTGTCGGGAATATGCACACACAGCCAAGCTGAGCAGGATTTTAACTCCTGAACATAGCTGTCAACAAAAGTCATTAAAAACTTTCCTAAACAGGGCTGCCTTCAGATGTCTTATGAATGTCAGGTAGTTGTTTATCTCTTTGGCATCTGATGGGAGGGTGTTCCACAGGGCGGGTGCCAAGAAGGCCCTCTGCCTGGTTCCCTGTAACTTGGCTTCTTGCTGTGAGGGAACCGCCAGAAGGCCCTTGGAGCTGGCCTACATAATGAGGGGACCTACATAAGGGTCGTGGGTGGCACTGTGGGTAAAACCTCAGCGCCTAGGACTTGCCGATCGCATGGTCGGCGGTTCGAATCCCCGTGGCGGGGTGCGCTCCCATCGTTCGGTCCCAGCGCCTGCCAACCTAGCAGTTCGAAAGCACCCCCGGGTGCAAGTAGATAAATAGGGACCGCTTACCAGCGGGAAGGTAAACGGCGTTCCGTGTGCTGCGCTGGCTCGCCAGATGCAGCTTGTCACGCTGGCCACGTGACCCGGAAGTGTCTGCGGACAGCGCTGGCTCCCGGCCTATAGAGTGAGATGAGCGCACAACCCTAGAGTCTGTCAAGACTGGCCCGTACGGGCAGGGGTACCTTTACCTTTAGCTTTACCTTTTTACATAAGTTAGTGTCCATTTTGTTTTATTTTTTGCTGCCTAAAGCTCAGGTTGTTGAGATTTCTTTACTAAAAAAACTCCTTGCCTGTCTTCTAGGTGGAAGCACTCCAGGGCTACCGTGTGATTGACATAGCCTGTGGCAGTGGAGATGCACAGACACTCTGCTTGACGGATGATGATACTGTTTGGTCATGGGGAGATGGAGACTATGGGAAACTTGGGAGAGGGGGCAGTGATGGCTGCAAAGTACCGATGAAGGTATTTTGAGTTTCAAACTTTTGAAATAAGAGAGACAGAACTCGACAACCTGTAAATAGAACAGATTTTATTTTATGTTTGGCATAAGCTAGCTGAGTTATGGAATTTTGAATGCTATGACTTTTATATGTGCTGTTGAGTTAAAGGTATTCCATGAAAATATTTTAATTTTTTTGAGATGCTTTGCTGACATTTCAAAATTTCCTATTAGTGTTTGAGTATGAAATTGCCATGCCCTTGATAAAAGGGACCATAACATTTGCACCATGGTTAAGAATCACTTTGCTATATATTACTTTTTGGGTTAGAATGATCGTTAGCTGTTACAAATCAAAAGTTATGCAAGTGTCTTAACAGTGTGAATTTTTACATACTGACATCCAGTGGGATTTATTGTTCCACCAGCATAGTTACCAAGATATTTCCTTCCATTTCTTAAACAATACACATAAGAGGAAGTCTTAAGAGAGGTGCAATGTCATTTTCATCACAAAAAACATCTGTACACCAATCTGTTACCATTTCAACAAATTCTAAGACTCTAAGACTTTGACAGATAGATTCTCAAAATGTGATTTATAAGAGTATGCAGAAGTCTCTTGAGGGTTTCATCCTCCTTTTTTTGTTATTACAATATTTTGTCTCTTTGGGCCTGTTCATCCCTCTCCAAAAAGTTTAAATCAAAATTTCAAAATCCACCATAGTATCTAGTTAAAGTAGTCAGAAAAATTTCCTTGTTTTTGGTATATTTTGCTTGTTATATTCACACTACTTCAGTAAAGTCAAGTGTATCCTTCTCTTTCTAAATCTCTAATGCACTCTTGTCAACTTTCTTTGTGAGATTTTACCATATGCTATCACCAACCTGCTTGGAGATCACTTTGGGAGAACAACGTTGTCAGTTGTCTCCAGATGTTGATTTCATTTCCTTAGTTTATTTTTTTCTGTGGGTGATTGAATAGTACCTCTTTAAAACAAGCCCTCAGGAGAAAATAGAATGGTGAGAATCAGATCATTTAAAATTATTTCTCTTAAGTTACTATAATAAAAACTTATTTTAGTCAACATTAAAATCATTATCTGACTAAGAATGCCAGTTTATTTTTAAGCTGTGTCTATATGCTGTGGGCTATGAAGTTGTCCTATCCTTTCAGTTACGTTCAAACATTTCTTCCCTAGATCGATTCTCTCACAGGAGTTGGAGTAGTCAAAGTAGAATGTGGCTCACAGTTTTCTGTAGCCCTTACTAAGTCTGGAGCAGTCTATACCTGGTAAGCGAGCCAGTGATTGCGGATGAATTCATATGAGAAATGTAAAAATAGTTCTATGTGGTTCTTGGTTTTCTTTCTGCAAAAGCACCATCAGGTTATACTGGTTTTGATTTCACTTAACGTTAATTTAAAAAATGCTATTTTGAAAACAAACAAAGAACAAGTGGTACTTTATCTTAAATTTGTTCCCAACAGATACTGCATTGCAAAGCCACTTTTATTTAATACGAAAACTAAGAGGCTTTTGTGAACAACCTATCTAGCATTTTGCCGGTTAATTCTAGGAGAGGAAACTTAAGATCTGAGTGCCCTAATTCATCCAAGTCAGGCTAGTCTAACTAAGAGTTGCCAATTGATTGAAGAGAAAACAAATGCACTGATTGAAACTTGTGTTGCGATTACAGGGGCAAAGGAGATTACCATCGATTAGGGCATGGATCAGATGATCACGTCCGGAGACCTCGCCAGGTCCAGGGGTTGCAAGGAAAAAAAGTCATTGCTATTGCAACTGGCTCTTTACACTGTGTCTGTTGCACTGAAGATGGTATGTAAAAAACCAAACAAACCCCACCCTCTTCCGTCCTGTCTCCCATGACTGCTTTTATTTTGAACGTGGTAGGGAGAAAGGAAAAGATGTTCCAATTATGAATAATGAAGCATCTTTGATGCAGATATATAATTGTGATATAAGAGAACAGTGTACCTCTGATCAACAGTTGCTACGAGATAAAATGTTGAGGAAGGAAGGCTTCAAGTCTTGCAACATGCCAGATTTAACTGAGATATTCCTTGCTCTGATCCAGTAGGTTCCCTAAGCTCTCAAGGGGGACCAAAGCAGACATTACATGGCAAGTTTTGTATCAATATCCTAATGGGTTGGGGTTGGCTTTTTAAATTAAAAGCAGCATTAGGAGGCTGTGACAGGAACAAGGACGGCTATTTAACAAGCATACATGGGATGCTGTTTTATACTGACCCAACTGTCCATGTAGCTCAGTATTGTCCACACGAACTGGCAGGACCTGTCCATGGCTTTTGGGCAGGAATCCCTCCCAAATTTACCTGGAGATGCCAGGGGTTGAGTCTAGGACCTTTTGCATGCAAAGCAGGTGCTCTGCCATTGAATGGAGGCTCTTCCACGAATAAATGTACATACTCACAAGCACAAATAAATAAGTAAGGCAGATGTGGCCCATTGGAACATTTCATGCCCAGATTATCTCTCAGTGACTTTGTATGCAAATGCCATTACATTATTCCCACTCGATTAGCACTCTCCCAGCACAATCCAAACCTGGGATCCATGGGGGTAATAAAGTTTGGAGTCAGCAGATCTTGTGCTTTCTTGTCCCTCACCCCAACTGAGCCAGAGCTACACCGGGCTATGTCCCTCCCCCCAGTTCAGCAGGGGCTTAGCCACTAGAACAGAAGCTGCAGGAACTTTACACCAATATTAGTCCCCCAAAAGAAGTGCTCTGGGACATGGCAAAGAGAGATGTACACCTATTCCAAATGTGGTTCAGTTTGGTCATGCAACCTATGGCCTTATCATCAAAATTTGGACCCACACTCACCTGCTGATGGTAGCTCCTCCTGGAGGCTCTTGCATGGAGTTTTGAGTTAAGGGTAAAAGCCTAAGTTACACCAGCTTCCTGTAGTTAGCATTGCTCTGCAAATCCTTTCTCTGCATTCAACTATTTATTTCACTTTGTTTTCCACATAGGAATATATTAGCACTAAGTCGCTCCAAATTACCTTTTAAAAGATTGTGCTTTTAAAAATAATAATAATAAAAACGTTTAAATGTTGATATTGGTATGTTGAACTGATCTACGTTGTCTATTCTTGTGACTTTTTATACTGGTCATGATTTGGTGGTGAAATAACGATTTTGATTATCTTAGGTGAAGTATATACTTGGGGAGATAACGATGAAGGGCAGCTTGGAGATGGAACAACTAATGCTATCCAAAGGCCACGCCTGGTTGCAGCACTTCAGGGCAAAAAAATCAATAGAGTGGCCTGTGGCTCAGCACACACCTTAGCCTGGTCCACCAGCAAGCCTGCTAATGCAGGCAAGCTCCCTACCCAGGTAAAATTATGCTTTTTAAACCATATGTCTTAAGCCAGGTGTGGGGACCCTTTGACTATCCATTTGTTGCTGCACTGCAATTCCCATCATCCCCAGTAAGCATGGCCCAATGGCCAGGGATGGGGTGGGTTCAGCAACATCTGGGCAACCAAATATTCCCCACATCTGGTTCAAACTCTTGGGAAACTGTCTAAACTGTTAGCACTCTATGGCTCTGTGTTAATAATTATTGGTTCCCCCCCCCCCACTTACCCATTGGTAACATCTTCTTAGCGGCTGCCTACCATGATGGTTAAGGCTATGTTGAGTATTTTCCTGTTTCAGCTTTTTGGTCAAAAGTAGATTTTCTTTTTAAGTGGTTGAAAAGCCTAGGAGTGAGGCGGCACCATGTTGCTAAGTCGGTATGAGATGTGGTTTTGTTACACCACTGAGGACAAAGCCATTTGAAAATGAGAGCAGTGCACTGTTGTTCCCAGTCAGAAGGCACATGCCTAACAGAATACAATTGCAGTGCTCCAATAGTCAACCATATCTGGCTTTGTGGCGACTTCACTGAGGGGCAAGTGATGCTGAGGGTAAACAAACTACCGTATTTTTCGCCCCATAGGACGCACTTTTTCCCCTCCAGAAATGAAGGGGAAATCTGGGTGCGTCCTATGGGGCGAATGCAGGCTTTCGCTGAAGCTTGGAGAGCGAGAGGGGTCGGTGCGCACCGACCCCTCTCGCTCTCCAGGCTTCAGGAAGACATCCGCAGCCTGGGCAGCCCTGCAGGAGGTCCGGCAGGGATGTCTAGGCTGCGGATAGCAGCCTGCTTCCCAGAGCGTCGGGCGCCCTGAAAGCAGAGCGCCCGGCGCTTTGGGAGCACATCCGCAGCCTGGGCAGCCCTGTGGGAGTTCTCCGCAGGGCTCCCCACACTGCGGATAGCAGCCTGCCGCCCGGCGGGCGGGGCGCCCTGAAGCAGAGCGCCCCGCGCGCCGGACAGACATCCGCAGCATGGGGAGCCCTGCAGGACTTCCCCGCAGGGCTCCCCACGCTGCAGATAGCAGCCTGCCGCCTGAGGCAGACATCGGCCAGCCCCACAAGCTCGGGGGACAGCAGGGAGGCACAGCGCCGTTCCTCGACCTGGTTTGGTTTCCCCGACCTGCTTTTGGGAGGGAAATAAAGGAAATTTCCCCCCCCTTTATTTCCCCCCCCCAAAAAAAAACTAGGTGCGTCCTATGGGATGAAAAATACGGTAGTTAAGAATTTTGGAGACATTGGTGAAAAACCACTGAAAGGCTGTGCATGGGTTGGGGTTTTTTTTACATTGCAAGAATAGGTACAGTGAATAGCTTGGGCTCTGCTGTGTCTTTCCTGAGGCTCCTCTTGTGAGTTTTATACCTGTTCACACTGTAAAGCCATGGAAACTTCCTGAAAACTTGCGTAAATCAAATGTGAGCTTTTGTCAATCCAAACTGCTTTGCAATGACTAATATGATGGGAGGAGCAACATCTGTGCCCTTGGATAGCAAGAATTTAGAAAAGTGCCAGAAGGATGTTTAAGTTTTACTACAAGAGTCATGAATATATCGATGAAATATGGGATGGATATTGTGAGGGAGAGCAGAAGGATTGTTTTTTGGTTTTTTAAAACATGCTGTGTATTATGCAGTGTAGTCGTAATTTCACCAACATTGATAGGATACCTTTTCTGGCCCCTAACAGTATTCAAAAATTCCTTCTTGGCTATGCCATGTATAAACCTTTGGAGATAACAAATCTCAAGCAAAGGCAATATCTGGATATTCAGTAGATAGTCTAGCTAAATGGACTGTGCCTGATACTATCTCATTTAACGTATGACTTATTCAGTGCTCGTTAAACCCTAACAACATGCTTGTTCCAGGTTCCTATGGAGTACAACCATCTACAGGAAATTCCTATAATTGCTTTAAGAAACAGATTGCTGCTCCTTCACCACATCTCCGAACTCTTTTGCCCTTGCATCCCCATGTTTGATCTCGAGGGACGCCTTGATGAAACCGGCCAGGGTCCTTCCGTGGGCTTTGATACGTTACGTGGAATTTTGATCTCTCAAGGAAAGGTATCTATCCCAACGTCAGCTTCTCCACTAAAAATGACCTTCTAAGAAAAATATGTCACAGTAATGACATGCAAACGGTGCCCTAAGTTCTCTTCAGGTCTTCTGTACAGACCCAATTATCTTCTGTATGAACTTCACGGGTGCAGATGCAGGGAATCTTAATGACAAAGTTTTCCCCTGTTGCGTTTCTGTCTATATCTGCTTTACAGCATTTCACATTTTTACCAGAAAGCGGACTGCATCTTTTCCTCCTGAGTGAGTCAGACGCTAAGGGGAAATTTACATCTTCAAAATGTGATTGCCATTGCTTTGCTTACTTACTTATGGTACATGAAATCAAAATTGTAACAGTTGAGGTATCTTGTGGGTGTTCGTGTCCGGAGTCCTGAGACAGGGTGCCTGTAAGGAATCTGATAAATGAAGTCTTGTTCACATGCTGCTCCTTTTTGTTTTGTTTTCCACTCTCACATGTTGGCTGTTTGGAGATGGAACCCTTGTCGCTGTATCTTTTGTCACTGAGTTCCTATCTGCTTGCTCCTTGTTTTTTCCTGACACATGGGGACAGGGACATCGGGACAGTCATTTGTGGCTGCACAGTTGGGATGAGGGCAGTTGTATGGAGCTTCCAATTGAACAATGGGAGTTCTTTTTTATTTAAAAAAACACGTTGCTACCTCTTTTCCCGACATAATGTTTATGCTGCTTGAAAATGGCTGTGGACTGATCCCAAGGAGGTTTCAGTAGCAATGCCAACCCCACCCGGCAAACATAACTCAAGAATAGGATTGCATTCTCAACACCTTATTTTCTCCTTTTTCTAGGAGGCGGCTTTCAGAAAGGTTGTGCAAGCAACTATGGTGAGAGATCGCCAACATGGGCCTGTGGTAGAACTCAACAGAATTCAGGTCAGAATGCTGTGCTCTCTTGAGTGCCTTGAATATGAATCTGTTGTGCGAAAACTTTGCAGGGTTTTGTGCTCAGGCAATAGGCATGGTAGTTGTTATCATAACTGGTTAGAAAAAAGACGGCCCAAGAAGTTATTAGCATTACAAGTGCTCAGTTTTTTTTGGGGGGGGGGTGAGCACTTGTAATCCTAATAACTTTGTGTGCTGCTCTCTTCTAACAAATTATGATGGCAGCAGCCACGTTATGGTCCTTTGGAAAAGCTCCAAGTTGTATATTAAAAAATGTTTTGGAGGCAATAAGACACCTACGCAGATGCGATTCCAGCTCCATTTATGCGTGATAAAGGACTGAAATTGTGGCTACCTGATACCCCATAAATAGGGTTTTATGTACATATACGGCCTGAACTTAATTCATTTTGTTAAAATATTCTCATCTGCTGTTCATTGTACAACAGGCCCAGAGCAGGGTACACAAAGCTTTATGAAATAAAACACCTATAGTAAAATCCCAACAAATATATTCTCAGCCTTAACCAGCCGGTAAATAGCTGGGCCAACAAAGGCTTTGTCAGCTGGTGAAACTGAGAAAAGTGAAGCCCATCTTTATCAGTGATGCACCTCAATGGTTGTGAATGGTAAAGATTGTGCAGCTCAGGCTTTCTAAAGTTAGGTTGTGTGCCTGGGTATCTCCTCAAAAGTGATGTTCAACAGACATGCGGCACCAAGCAGGCTGTGGCAGGTGAATTCAGACCTGATCTTTCACCAAATATGATTCCAGTGTTTGTGAGATGGAACCTTTTCTTCCAAGCCTAATTATGACCTCCTCTTTCAAAATCTGCCCCCTGCATGGCAATTAGTGCCAATAGGAATTTTTTCAATGACTAATGGTTGTATAGGTGTTTGTGTGTGTGTGTGTGCGTGTTACAGCTGGGGAAGGTTATCCTTCTACATGCCCCCCAAATCCCTCCCCAATGCAGCAATTAGATTTGTCTGGAGGAAAACTAGGAACAGTGATAGAGAATGGAATGGGTTGATGGGGATGTGAGAGAGGGGTGGGATGGCTGTGTCCCCTACATTGGCATGCTGCCCCCACAACAGATTTCTTCTGAGGGAATGCAGCCATTTTTTTTGTGGGGGTGGGGGTGGGGAAGGGTCCCAAGCCTGACTTATAAAGTACTTAACACTTTGAGTTAACATGCTGAACATTAAGTGCTTCTTAACCAATATCCAGTGAATGGCTTGGATCTTAAAATATAAGTGAACAAGGGCAAGTCGATGTAACAAAAGCTTGCCATTCCTTCCTCTCCCATGCAGCCATTTTGCTCCCTGGGTTAACTTCTAGAGGTACAGGGGATGAGGGGTATCCTGGAAAATATGCAGTTGGGTAGACAATAATAATCATTATTTTATTATTTATATCCCGCCCCTCTGGCTGGGTTTCTCCAGCCACTCTGGCGGTGGCTTACAGAATATGTTCACAACACGTGATGAGGTGGATCAAGAGGGAGTTGCCCCCAAATCTCATGGGGCTCCTCCTAATTTTGAATAGTTCCTCCCTCTGTCAGCAACCTCTAAAATCTCACAGCAGGGAGGAGCAAATGGACAAACTTTTCTTCCATGAATTTTCTACTGTTTGTGTAATATTCTTTACTTATTTGTGAAGTTCATTTGTCGTGTTTGCTTTTATAGTGTGCTTGTTCTTTGTTTTGTTTTAAAAAAGGAAAGCTAACCTGAAAAGAACTAGGGAAGCCATCAAACGGCCACTCCTGCACTCTGCGTGTAGCTTTTTTTTGTGTTAAAGCCCTGGAGTTGGATATGATATAAAAAGTGTGCTTTCTCTCATCTTTGTACCTTTTATTCCCACATGATCTTGGGCTGCCTTTGCTTACATAGCTCGGGAGAACTTCAAATTGCCTTGAGTACTCTTAAGGCCCAGGAAACAAACATTTGGGCATCACATGGGGTCACATTGAGGAGGATGTGGGTTAGGAGAAGAACTTCCAGTGACGCGGGAAAGCTGAATGCCAAGCCTCAGGCCAAATGTGCCTTTTCAAAAGAAATTTCTTCAAAGGCTGAATATGAAGTATTGTTTTAATACACTGACTAAAACATAGAAAGGAAGCTTGGCTTGCTTTTGTGATATAATGTGGAGCATATTGCCTGGTCTACCTGAATGACAGAGTAGTTTGCTTGCCGGCCTGCCTTTGTGGAATAGGGAGGGGTGGGACGACTGAATTTATGGCAGGGGTATGGTGGGAAATGCTCTAAATTTCGCATATGCTGTGAAGCGTAGAGGAATATTTTAACACCAACACTGCATTGGGATTTGGCCTGTCGTAAAGTTTAAACATTGCAATAGCCTTACTGTGGTTTTCAAAGAGAGGTCTAAGGTATGAGATGGAAAAAGCTTTTTTCCATAGGAAAACGTAAATGTTCTAAGGAACTTCAGAACACTAAAGATCTCTACCTCTGTCCGTATCCCTCTACGGTCGTACCTTGGTTTTCAAACAGCTTAGTTCTTTTTTTTCTTCTTTTTTTTAAATATTTTTATTAAGTTTTGCATAACTATATTTCACAGACATACAACAGACAAAAGTAAATGAAATAAACATAAAAAGAAAAGCAAAAAAGAAAAGAAAAAGAACATAAAATACGTACAACATAAACAACACAACTTTAACAACACAACATTAATTTTACAACTTAAACAACACAACATTAATTTTACAACAACATTGATCGACTTCCCTTTATCTCGATTTCGGATAATGTTATCTTAATTATCTTTCTGCTGTATCTATTCCAAAATAAAATTTATAACGTAGTAAGCGTTATCTCATGCCTACTGTGATTTTTTTTTTAAAAAAAATACATCTATATTTCTGATTAACATTTTGATTTTCCCCTTGTCTCTATTTCCATATATATTCTAAATTTATCCCATTCATTACTAAATTTTGTACTTTTTTGATTTCTTATTTTCTGAGTCAATTTTGCCAATTCTAAGTAATCCATTAATTTAAATTGCCACTCCTTTAATGTTGGGGTTTTTGCTCAAACAGCTTAGTTCTTGAACGTTTTGACTCCTTAACGCCGCAAACCTGGAAGTGACTGTTCTGGTTTGCGAACTATTTTAGGAAGCTGAATGTCCAATGGGGCTTCCACGGCTTCCGATTGGCTGCAGGAGCTTCCTGCAGTCAGTCAGAAGCCATGCTTTGGTTTCCGAACATTTTGGAAGTCGAACGGACTTCTGGAACGGATTCCGTTCGACTTCCAAGATACGACTGTATAAGTATTGTTGACTCTATCCAGAAGTGATACTCCTGAATCTCAGGCAGAGTGTTCAATCCGTCTCTGGAGTCATCTTTCTTAACTGGGAATGCTGAATCTGGGGCCCAAACAACTGCGGAGCATTTATTACGGAAAAACAATTCAAGGGAAGTTGCAGGATTAAAAAGCAACTCTTGTGCTCTCTTAAAAGAAGTTCTAGGGGTCGTCACTCCATCATTTCACTACCTCTTTTGGGTCACAGTTTCCTCTATGTAGGTGCTGAGCTCTTTGTTATTTTTTTTCATAACATGTATGCCTTCAAAAGTTTCCTTCTGAAATAAAGTCACTCCTTTGAGATGCACACACAGACAGAGTTTCAACATTACTACAAGTATCCGAGTACTGTTCATTAAGCATTAAGTGTTTGGTCTGTGAAATTTGAATTGTGTGATTAAGGTGTGCTTTCTTTCTTTTTACTATCAGGTAAAGCGTTCCAGAAGTAAAGGAGGATTGGCTGGCCCAGATGGCACAAAATCTGTCTTTGGACAGATGTGTGCTAAAATGAGCTCCTTCAGCCCAGACAGTCTTCTCCTACCTCATCGTGTTTGGAAAGTTAAATTTGTGGGTAAGTATCCCCCCCCCCATATGTCTTAACTTGTCCAGCATTTTCCCCCCTTTTTCTTCAATAGTGTGTTTTGCAATAGAAAAGTAGAAATGTAAAAAACGCATGAACAAGCCACCCCTGGCAATTGTAGTAAAATTTTGTAAACTAGTTGTCAATAAAAATGATTCCATACTTGTCATACTCAAATAGAAAGCCATGCCAGCTAAACAATAGTTGTAAAAATCAAACTCGCAGTGCAAATGTACAGTGCATTATGAATTGTATTTCACTTTGTACTAAAGGTGGGGGAAAATGAATTTCAGATTACATCTGAAATTAATTTAATTTAGGGCTGAACTTGGATTCTTATAGCCATGGTGAAATCAATTATTCATATTGGAAAGTTTTCCTGTGGTATTTTATTTAATATGTTGATCTGGTTCATGCAATGCAGAAAGCTGCATGAAAGTGCAAACTCTTGGAGAGGAGCTTGCAACTGCTTTGCTCCCAATCCCCCTAACCTGCCCTTCTTTCTGCAACCCTATGTTTAGCTAAACCAAGGTTTGGCTTAGCATGTTGTCCCAACCATCGTGGATAAGCCTTTTCCTCATTAATTGTGGGCTATACCTAAGGCTTGTTCACAGTTACAGCTTGTTGTTGTTGTTTTGTTTTATGGGAAGCTATTTGCTAATTAAATAAATAATAACCCCTATTTGGGGACTTCCCTGGCTTTTCTGGCCCACGTAGGACCAGTCTGGATAGTTGGCCTTGGGGAAGATTTGACGTTTTCTCCCCCCAAGCAGTTTTTGATCTGGGCTTCCACTGAAATGAGGCTGCATTTTAAGTAGTATTTTAATTTTGTTTTTAAGTTGTATTTTAATCAATTGTTTTTATACCTGATGTTAGCTGCCCTGAGCCCGGTCTTGGCCGGGGAGGGTGGGGTATAAATAAAATAAATAAAATAAAATAAAATAACAGAAAACAAATACTTTGCAACATATGAGTCCTGGTAGGACTAATGCATTCCTATGGCTAATAAATTCTTTGAAATATGTGACCTGTTCTGTCCCTGGAGATTGGAAGTGAGGCCAAAACAAACAAAAAACCAACACATTTGGGAATTATTCATTTGCACTCCATGTAATCCCCACCTGCAACCTGACATAGCTGTAAGTGGCTCTCAAATTAATTTATCCTTAACACTGAAGTTTATGCATCTTCTTTTTTTTGCCTTAGGTGAATCTGTAGATGATTGCGGTGGAGGCTACAGCGAATCAATAGCAGAAATGTGCGAGGAACTTCAGAACGGGCTGACGCCACTTCTGATTGTGACTCCCAACGGACGGGATGAGTCGGGAGCAAACAGAGATTGCTTTCTCTTAAACCCTGCAGCAAAGTCTTTGTTGCACATGAACATGTTTCGTTTCCTGGGTAATTGCCACATTGACATTGCAACATCTTTAAAGTCTCTGCAAAGCTTTCGTTGAATAACACGTACAAACTTCTCTCTTTGCTTTAAAAAAAATAGGGGTTTTGCTGGGGATTGCCATTCGGACCGGGAGTCCTCTGAGCCTCAACCTTGCAGAACCTGTGTGGAAACAGTTGGCAGGAATGAACTTAACCATCGCTGATCTCAGTGAGGCAAGCATAAGCTTATGTTCATCCGTGTAAATATTAGTGAAATGTAAGACCTTTGCTTGGTCTGGTTATTGCTACAGCTAGGGGGGGCATGTTTATTGCCAGAAGCCTACTCTGTATTTGAATGGGTAAGATCCTGCTTTCCAGCTGTGATAAGAGATGGGATAGGAAAAGAGGGAGGGAGCGACGGGTGAGTGAGTGTGAGCCAGTGGCACACCCCACCTTAAATCACGTTGACAAATTAATGTCTGACTGGTGTGTAATTGCAGTTCACATTTGTGGATCTTGGTTACCCTTAGTCTGTAACCTAATACAGCTGAGTGGGGGTGGTGGGGGGGTGTTTGTTTGTAAGAATAAATTTCTGCTCTGCCACAGGTCAGCCCTCAGTTAAACTGAATTTAACTTAATCCAGACTTGAATGTTCCTGCTGGTGGTTCTGCCACTGGTGGCTTTCTGGGTGGAGAAGATGGTAGCTGCACACCAACTTTTGTAACACAAAATGGCTGCCATGGAGAATGTAGGAATGCACAAAAATGGACAGAACCACCCCAACAACTTTATGCTTACCGTGGGAAGTCAGTTATGCCCTGTTGTTCTGATTATGGAGATCTCTCTCTCTCTCTCTCTCTCTCTCTCTCTCACACACACACACACACACACACACACACACGTGTGCTGCTGCTGCTGTCATCCTAACGACAACAGGAAGCATTCCTTAGTAACAGGAAATATATACAAGGTGTCCATGCCACTCCCATTTCACAGATGTTGCTTAAAAAGGACCTGCACATCTTGTCCTATAGCTTTCTTTCTAGGAGGACTAAAGGCTCGCTTTTATTTTTGAAGAAAATAAAATTCAGAATCTGGGTCGCCCTTCCAGGTGCAGTATGTGGTGCTTGGCAACCCTTGCTGAACACACATCCACTGTGTCTTCTGGATGTCATATCTTAGAAAAGAAGTTCCTTACGAAATAATTTCTTTTTGGAGATTTTCTATTTTGCTCATCTCTCTCCTATGTGTATTTTCATTCTCCTGTTATACTTAACAATTGCTGGAGCCCAGAATAGCTCTCCTATAATCTTCTGTACTTCAGTGACTGTCTGTGTGCCAACACTTCCTGCGTAGGAATCTTCAGGTGACTCGCAAAAACAGGGCTTTATAACATCTCTGGCTGGTTTTTAGAAATAATTTTCCACTATCTCCTGCGATTCTGCAAGTGTGCAGGCTTGCTTATAGAACCACGAAGAGCCCATGTTGGATTTAGAAGTATTTTGTGGGAAAGGCTTTACTTGGGTTTGTTTGTTTTGTTTTGTTTGAAAGGTGGATAAGGATTTCATTCCTGGGCTTATGTACATCCGAGACAATGAAGCTACTTCCGAAGAATTTGAAGCCATGAGCCTGCCTTTCACTGTGCCAAATGCGAGTGGTCAAGACATTCAGCTTAGTTCCAAATACGCCCATATTACCCTGGATAATCGTGCGGAGTATGTGAGGCTGGCGATAAACTATAGGTTTGTTGAACACTACTATTCTCCTGCTTTCCTCCCGCGATCATTTGCATTTCCCCTAGAGCCCTGATCATGGGTTATCATGGGGGAAGTCTGTAGCTCAGTGGCAAAGCCTCGTGTCTCGCATGCAAAGAGACAGAGATTCAGTCCCTGCCATCTCCGTGTGGCACTGAGACACTCCTGCCTGGAATAATGGAGAACTGCTGTCAATCAGTGTAAATAACGCTCACCTAGGTGGACCATTGATGTGACCCAGAGTTTCTCAAATTTGGGTCTCCAGCTACAGTTTCCAACATCCCTGACCACTGGTCCTGCTAGCTAGGGATGTTGGGAGTTGTAGTCCCAAAACAGCTGGAGACCCAAGTTTGGGAAACCCTGACCTGATATATAAGGCACCTTCTTACATTCCTAAAAGCTCTTGGGATCATAGACCAGTTTATTATGAGTACTTGCTCCAGAATTCTTTTAAGCCTCTTTTCATTTCTCCTATAGATCCATATAATTAACAAGCATATCAATGACTATCCCTTTCACTCATATAATGTGTGTATTTTGGCAGACTTCATGAATTCGATGAGCAAGTCGCGGCAGTTCGGGAAGGGATGGCCCGCGTTGTTCCTGTTCCACTTCTTTCCCTTTTCACAGGATATGAGCTGGAAACAATGGTATGTGTGTGCAGCCATCACTACTTCGGGGCAACTTAGTAAAAAAGCGAAAGGCAAAAGCCCAGGCCAAATATTAGTACAGGTGACTCCCTATTTACATGGGGTTTACATTCTGGCCTTCGTACAAAAGTGAAATCTGTGTAAATGGGGAGCACCTTCTCTACCTCTCACGTAGAGTTCTTCCTCAGAGCCCAAACGGGACATCGTCTTTGGGCTCTGAGGAAGTTCTCCTTATGGACTGGAGGCGTAGCAGGGCTTTGTTGAGGCTCTTCAAGTCTCCCCTCCGCACTTCCAGCCTTCTGGTGCAGCACATGACTTGAGCGCACGTAATTTGGCGGCGGGGCTGCCTATATGTGCAGAGTCAGTTTTAGGGCTGCACGACTAGTTCAGCTGCAGGGGGCGGCACAACAGCGCTGGCGGAGCAGAGCGTGAGAGACGGGGTGGGGGTGGGGCAGAATTTAACGGTGCACAGGGTGCCAATGAAATTTGAGAACCCAAAGTATGTGAATCGGGACATTTCCTTGAACTTGTTATGTAGCAAAAGAGTTGCAGTAGGTTATGCCTTGTTATTGGCCAAAGGTTAAGATTACTCTGACTTACACAATTGCCCCATCGGCATGTGTTACAAGGGTTGCTTTGTGTACTTTTTTTTTTTAAAAAAAAGCATGGATTAAACTTTGGGCCAAGTCATTGGCTTGCAGTCTTAGCGGCTGCTATATAATGCAGAGTGGGGGAGAATTGGCCCAAGTCATCTGTTACTTCTGTCGGGAACAGTGAATTCCTTTTTGCTCCTTTCGGTTTGTAGGCCATCCTCAAAGGTGGGTATGCTTATGGCTGTAAAGCCAGGCTCTCCTGTGCAGTGCTAGTATGGCTACTGTGTAATACAGCTTTGCAGATACGTTTAAAAATGGCAACAACATATAGCTCTAAATATGCACTAGCTTGAACATACTTGCACACAGGTGAGGTGAGGAACTAAAACTGAGGACCTGGTAGGACTAACGGCAGCAAACCACTCCACGTTTTTCAATTCCTGTGCTCTAAAAATGGAATATGACATTCCAGCTTCAGGAAAAAATGCAAAATGTGAAGAGTAAAATTGAGTTAGGCTAGATGCTACTTTGAACTCTGATCCCACATATTTTCACATGCAGTATTAAGAATATGCATTCTCTGTTCAGTGGTCCTAAAAATCCATGTTTACCTTTAACATTACAGGATTTCAGGAAATAGTGGGGCACTTTTTTTAAATAGAAGACTCTCTTGTTTTTGCTATATTTTGAGCGATTACAAATTAAGAACCTTTTTTTTTTTTAAAAAAAATCACAAATACAGACAACCCCCAATTCACACAGGGGTGTCAGTGAAATTGTGTACATTTGAGCCACCATTGGAAAAGCCAGCAAACACCTTGTTCTGTCCCTGCTCCATTCCACCCCTTTTGGTGATGTTTCATGGACACTTGTGGGTTCAGTGTGATGTGTGTTTGCGCACATGTGTAAATGTGCGTACACAATTTGAATGCTTAGACACATTAAAAAATACAATATAAATGCATTGGTTATTTAATGCATTCGTTGAAAAAGAATTCTTCCTCTACCGAGGGTTTGTAGACATGGCTCCAAATTTTGGGGACTGGGGGAATTTCATATACACAACATTATCACTCATACTCACCTGATCTTAATGCATCACTGCAGACTAATCATTGTTATCAGTTGCTAAAAGCTCTCCATTTCTAATGTGCTTTAAAACACAGTTGTGATGATGCATAATAGTAAGCAGTAATGTTCTCACTGGGAAAAAACCAACATGAGCACACACTCATTTATGATAGATTCCCTTGGCATTATTCTGTTCTCTGCTTTCCCCCCGCAGGTCTGTGGAAGTCCAGATATCCCTCTTCATCTTCTGAAATCTGTGGCCACATATAAAGGGATCGAGCCCACCGCTTCTCTTATACAGTGGTTCTGGGAGGTGATGGAGTCCTTTTCCAACACAGAACGCTCTCTCTTTCTGCGCTTTGTGTGGGGCAGGACCAGGCTACCTCGAACAATTGCAGATTTCAGAGGCAGGGACTTTGTCATCCAGGTACGACATGGAGAGTTCCAGATGGATTGTGGACTGCAATGAGCGCTAATGAAATTCCAGCCTGTACCATTTTTATTTATTTATTCGATTACCATTGCTCCTTTTTCTCTTGGATTCTGCATGTACTGTATGAAATCCTTGTGTGTGCATGGTGCTCTACAAGAAAAGAGCAGGCAACTCTTAAACTCCAGAATTGCCTGGAAAATTTGTACTTTTAGAGATTTTCTTGCTACAGTTGCAGTTTGCCCTTTCCTCTACAACTGCTGTTTAAATTTAGCCTGAATGCACTAGCTGGCTCCAAACTTACTGTACAATGCATTGTTTGTGATTACAGCATTAACAGACATTTCTTGATCTTATGATTTTTCTACTGAATAGGTGACTTGTGTTTCCACTGGCAACAGTTGCCTACTTTGAGGTGAACTTAAAAAGTTAAATATTTTTCGTGAAGGATTATTATTTTTTCATATTAATGGCTTAAGTCAGCCAATGACAAGGAGAGAGAGAGAGAGAGAGAGAGAGAGAGAGAGAGAGAGAGAAAAGGATGGCAAGATAGCGTAGGCCGAAAAAGTTCGGTTTTTAAAACAATGTTTAAGAAGGCGTGTGATGCACATAATAAGGAAGTGAAAATACAAATTGTAAGGGGGTTGCTTTTCTTGGCGAAAGGGAGAGGGGAAAAACACCCAAGTGTGTTCATATGATTTGCTGCACAGGTGCTGTTTGTGGTGGCTGATTCAGCAAAACTGACATTTCCATTTCTCTTTTGACCTGACAGGTTCTCGATAAATACAATCCTCCAGACCACTTCCTCCCAGAGTCTTATACGTGCTTCTTTCTGCTGAAGCTGCCTAGGTATTCTTGCAAACAGGTGCTGGAAGAGAAACTGAAATACGCCATCCATTTCTGTAAATCTATAGACACTGACGACTATGCCCGAATAGCGCTGACGGGAGAGCCGACCGCTGACGATAGTAGCGATGACTCGGACAACGAGGATGCAGACTCTTTTGCTTCGGATTCAACACAGGACTACCTGACAGGCCACTGAGCAGGGGGAATGCTCCTTGCCGGAGCTTGATGTTACGAGCACTGAGGCCAAAGCGCCACAACACGTAGCATTGAGCGGCGGGCCGTCGTAGTGAAGAGAGCAGAGAGGCATATAATAACCAGAGAACTACTAATTATTAACTGAACACAGGGAGCTTGCGTTACTCATTGTAGGAATGATGGCTGATAAATGAAGTAACTTCCTTTTAGAGTAAATGGGTGTCGTGGACGGGCACTGAACTGTCTATTTTGATAGCTGAAGGGTCCCCTTCTCTCCCCCCCCCTTTATGCTGCACTGCAGGTAGAACTTTGTGTTTACTGATGTGTTGTAAATGTTTATAAAATATTACTAGAGTAGAATTCCAAAAAAATTGAAAAAATTTAAATTGTGGGTGCAATAGGTTTTTTTTCTTCCAAATTAAGTGTTGTGTTCTCTGCATCTTCTTGATTGTATATTGGAACTACTGTGCAATGACTGAATAGTATTATAAATATTTCAATTAACTTTACTAGTTGTTTTGTTTATTAAAAGAAACTTTTTGGAACACTCCGTTATCAGTATTCCTTACGTTCACAAACTCAACGCCTCATTAACCTCACTCCACTTTTCAGTGTCTATATTTTAGCTTCTAAATATATACATAAATATATATAATGTATCTTGGACTGATAACTTTCTGTGCACTCCAGAATTCTTAACATGGGAAATTTACTGTACATAATTGTGCAATGTATATGCAAAAATTATAATTTCCCGCTGAATAAAACATCTGTCACAAACAGTTTAGTAGGGCTTTTTAATGTGAAAAACCTTCCACGGGATTTTGAGGTACCTAAAGATGGCTTCTAAAGAATCACTAGGTGCCTACATGAGACAAGTCAGATTGCTCAGCTAAAACTTAAAAGAATGAGACAAATCCAAGCTTATTCCTGAGGTTAGCTCCCAGACTAAAAGGTTGTGGTAGGCTTAGCTGTGAACTGGTGAGCTCCCATTCCCCAATTGTTTTTACTGCTTCTAAAACAGAGTTTTTAAGGGAGCACTGTTTGGGAAAAATTGCTATTAAAATTTCTTATCCCTACGGCTACTACTTTGTACTTCCCAGATAGTACAAGTGTCTGGATTAATCTTTCACCAAGGTTTATTCAGCTAAATTTGAGGCGATTGTGCTCCTAAGCTATGATTTTGCATGTTTCTTTTTAAGTCTTGCACATCAGTCACATGGCAAAATCAAATTTTTTACTTACTCCATGCTTTTAAGTTTTTCTTTTTGGTTTTTTAAGGAGCTGTAATTTGGCCATTATCAGTGATTTGCCTAGAGCAGTCAAATGGACACTTAGCTGGTATATAAATCACACTGTTCTGGCTTCATCATCTCAATTGTTTCTGAACCCGTGCTTTCACTAACAGTTTCTCTTAATTTTCTGTAGTTCAGGCACAGGAATATTGGACTGCTGTTCTGATGAACTAAACAATTTTTCTTTTTAGACTCTTTGGATAAACAAGCTGTGATTGTTGATCAGGAGTCTGATCTCTATAGTAGAATGTATTCTATTGTACTCTATAGTATTATGGGAATAGTAGGTTTGCAGAATGTAGGTTACTATGTTTTCATACTCGGAGTAGACCCACTGAATGAAAGGGCATGGCTTATTAAGGTCCATTCATTTGAATTGGCCTACGCTGAGTATAACTTAGTTGGATACAACCCATGGTAGTCTTGCATATTTTTTTCTAATTAACTCTGAAAGTGTTGACAAAAGGGTATTATTTATAAAATTTATTATATCGTCCTTCCAGACGAAGCTCAGGTGGCAAGCATACATGTAATAAAAACATAATCAAAACTTTTAAAACGTTTAAAACCACCTGAAAACAATGAAATGCATAAGACATTTAGTCAAAGTGAATTCTTGTGAATGCACTCTAAAATGTGTTGCAATTGTAGCATGTGCTAAAGATAAAAGAATTTTTTTTAAAAAAACTGGCTCCCACGGCTTCAAAAAATTATATATACACAAAGCAGTGCATCTGCCATCTGTCAAAGTCATGATTTGTAATTTTTTATATATATATCAAAGACAACCTCAAAGAAATATGCTGTCAGGTCAGTTAGAACTCAGCATTGTTGGAAAATAAAAAGGATCCCTTGATTATCTGAAAAGTGGAACAGTGTTTTAATCTTGGTGAGAGTTCTTCTTTTTTATTGTTAAAATTTGCCTTATCTGAAAACAAACAGCCTTATCGTATCCCAGAAGGCTAATCCTTAATTAGGGCTCATTGACAAAGTTCTGCTTTAATAATTCTTGCCTTGTTCACTTCTGGTACATTGCAATGAGCTTCCTAAGAGCTCCTTTAAAGCTTGCTAATCAGTGCCTATCATTTGACTTGTCACTGTGTTGGATTATTTTGCAAGAAGGGGTGCCGTTATTTTGAGGCAAAACTGGAAGCCATGCAGTAAGATTAACCTTAACCATCTTAGATTATCACATACGGTACTTCTCTCTCTCTCTCTCTCTCTCTCTCTCTCTCTCTCTCTCACACACACACACACACACACACACACACACACACTTTGATATTGGGCCAAGCAATTTGAGGCCCCTGCATTCACTATAAGGGCAAATTCCTTTGGCTTGTCAAATGCATTAACTTAAAACAAAAAACGAAACAAAACAATGCCTGTTCAGTTTCAGCCTTGCAAAGGAAACTTCCGGGTCTTAAATTATGGAAGCCTTAGTTGAAAATTCAAAGTGGCACAGAAGGGAAAGAGATGACCATTTGGGTAGCATCTGGATCTTCTGCAGACATTGCTGTTGGAAGAAGTGTTGCTAATATCAGTCATAATACCACTTCCTGGCGGATTAGTCCAAAGGCTTTGAAGAGTGTCTGGCTGGGAAGCTTGTAAACTGGGCATTGTGGGCAAAGCTATCCTGTGGGTCTGCAACGTCTGATAATGGAAATGTAATCCCAATGAAAGCAGGAGACAACTTTTAGATAGCATGGCAAATAACTATTTGTAGGCCTACTTTTCATTATTTGTCTAATTTCTTCTTTAAAGCTATTTAAGTGAGTAAACATCACTTAAGCAGGGCTGGGGAGCCTGTGGCTCTAGATGCTGGACTCACAACTCCCATCAGGCCCAGATAGTATGATCAATGGTTGGGGATGATGGCAGTTGTAATCTAGCAACCACCCCTTCCCAAACCTCATTTCAGAGTGATCATAGAATTGTACGAATTCCGTGAACTCAATGTGTGTTGTAATGTGCTTCCTTTATCTTGTCTTGAATTTCCTGTCACTTCATGAGGAGACCTTTGAATGCTGTATTATTATTATTATTATTATTATTATTATTATTATTATTACTACAGTGGTACCTTGGGTTACAGACGCTTCAGGTTACAGACTCCGCTAACCCAGAAATAGTACCTCAGGTTAAGAACTTTGCTTCAGGATGAGAACAGAAATCGCATGGCGGCAGCAGGAGGCCCCATTAGCTAAAGTGGTACCTCAGGTTAAGTACAGTTTCAGGTTAAGAACAGACCTCCAGAATGAATTAAATTCTTAACCCAAGGTACCACTGTATTATTATTGCAAGATAATCTTTATTAGTTTTGCAAATTTCATACTACATATGCATATTATATTACAATTTATATTTATACTTGCTCCTAGGAGCTGACTTCCCTCCTTCCTTCTTCTGACTTCTTTATATCGCCTCTGATGCTGTATTATTATTGTGATTATTACTGCTTTTGTATATGGCACATTGTGCCATGAAAGGAGGTACAGTACCTTTTAATATTGCTATTTACTTACTTATTGCATTTTTATGCCAGCTTTTTCTCCAAAGAGCTCAAGGCGGCATACATGGTTCTTCGCCTCCTCATTTAATTCCCAAAATAATGCTGTGAAGTAGGTTAGTGGCCCAAAGTCACCCAGTAAGCTTCAAGGCTGAGTGGGGATTTGAGCCCTAGCCTTCCAGGTCCTAGTCTGACACTTTTAACCATTACACAACACTGGTGGTTAATGGAGTTCAGTTAGACAGAGAACTGAAACAGGACCATGTAGCCATCTTCTTGTTGTAATGTTTGAACTAGGCGAATGCATCCCATCTGCACCTAGAGTTCAGGTAGGTGTTTTTTCACCCCAGAGTTTCTGGTGACCTACTAGTGGAGTAGAGGAGGGAGTTTGCAAGTTGGAAGACACAGGCCTGGGCTTTAGTTGTAGGCTATAGCTGAAGTGTGAAATGTTGCAGGCAGAAAATACTAGCAAGGGTAATGAGAGACCAGGCTCTGGATATTTTTTATACCTAATCTGACTACACCTGAAACAGCATGCCCCTATTCTGTTCCTGAAGATACCCAAGCACACACATTCACAGGCAGCTCTCATAAAGTCTATCCATAACTAACTGGAGTAAGTTATAAGCTAAGCCCTATTTCTTCTATATTTGAAAATACTGATGTGTAGGAAGATGTATCACCTTTCTATCCAAATTTTGTTATATGTCCAAATAATTCCATTTTGTATGAGAATTTATTTAAGGTTGGCAGACGCAATGTGGGCCCATGGTTTCCCCAAGGTCACTCCCATGGGAAACTTCCAGGGCTTAGCAACTACATTATTCACTTTCTGCCACTTTGGTCTTATTTCTAGTCCGTTGACTGTAATAAATTGACGACGATGACTTCCTGCATATAAAGAAGCCTTATGCACAGAAATTTTTCCTGGTAGTTACAGGGACCAGCTACTGCCTCTAGCATAACTGCCTAGGGGACATGGGGGCTTCGGCCCCCACAATAAAAAATTTGAGGTGGCTGTCCCCTCCCACAAGTTAAAGGGTATTCCCATTCAAATGGTGTGTGTTCACTGCATCATGTGATTATGTGGGGCAGGGCTTACCTGAGCCCCCACAATATTTTATTCAGGTGGGCACCCCAGCCTCTAACTAGCCTAGACCGTTTAATTTCCTAAGACAAGTGCAAAGTCATGCCTGCCACTCATCAGAAAAATGACAAACTCACACCCCCAGCCATGAAAATACTTTAATCTGACTGCCAACCATTGATGTGTGCTTTGATGAGACTCTCCTATGAAGTTGCTCTCGTACACGTGCATATTCAGTAATAATAATCATTAATTTTCTGGAAGGATGTAAACATGATGGGGCCTGTAGGTTTTTCTGCTTCTCTCCTCCCTTCTTAACCTTTCTGCTTCAAGGCACAGAACTCAAAAGTCTCTTAGGAATGCAGACAAAGTGTTTTCACTCCACCCCCTGGCATGTTTGCCGTAAGGTACAATTGGGACCAGTTCACAGTGAGCCTCGCTCCCTGTTCCCTCCTCTTACATTTCACCATTTCTGACAGGGCTCAGCCATTCTCTGCTGATCTAGCCCAGGAAGTTTTATCAACCATCACTCAAGACCAAATAATACACTCCTCTTTGGGAAATTATCCTCACAGCTTGTCCTGATTTAAGAACCTAGCACAGACCTTAGAACTGTCCCAGGTGAAAAAAATTACAGGAGAATTAAGCACACTCATACTGGCTCCCCTAATTTACCTCAGGTTTTTGTTCTTACTCAAACAGCTGCTGTCAAAAGAACATGCTTTGCTCAGAATTTCAGCTAAGATGGATACTCTGAAGGTACTCTTGTGTGCTATTCAGTACTTTCTCCTAAAGTACAATCGTAACATGAACCTAATTTGGGTGTGGGGTTTCTCCACCTCCTGACAGAACTAGCGTCAATCCATTTGCTCTTTTCCTCCCTTACCCTTTGTAGCAACTGAGGGAGGATTAAAAAGAGCCTTGTTAATGCAGTGAAAATTGCTAATAGTCAAAGCAAGCGCCAGCGTCTATGTTTGGTGTCACATGATGGTGAACCTAGGAATTTTTGTTTCATTCCTGTGTGCAGTGCATGGAATGGACACTTGTAGAATCACAGATGCTGAACCCAGTTCTTCTGCGAGCCATTTCATTTAGACACAGCCTTTACACGAATGGAAAGTTTTGAGCTGCTTATTGCTCTTTTAACTGACAAAATCTGATAATGAACTTACGACCTCCATTTTTTTGTGGCATTTTTTGAGAAGACGGCAAGAAATCTACAGGTTACAGGTAAGACACCTTTTTTTGTTTTGTTATGTCACTGATAGCATATTCTTTAAAATGTACTGTTAAATATTCTGAGACAACTACTCATTGGTAAAGGTTGCCCTGATACAAACACTTGAAAGTGCATGTTATGTTTACTGTTTGATAGTTGGAATGTACTTATAAATGTGTTCCACTTCTTTGACCGAAATGAAGGGAATTAATTTTTTCATCCCCAAGGCAACTCAAACTTAATTTGAGAAAAATTAGGCAGCAATGTTCCTTGAAAAACATGGTTATGATAACTATTTGGAGTTACTCTGAAATAGCTGGATTGGAACAATCAGCTTTAGACTTTTTTATTGAAATGCTGTATAGTAGAGGTCAATGGAGCGTTGGGAACGTTAGCGCTTTCTTTTTAGGTTTTCAAAGTCAATGACTCAAATCTGATGTTGTGTGTGGCTCATTGAAACCAATATGACATACTTCAGAGTAGACTTGTATAGGATTGTATTTGCACTGCAGACACTCTACCACTGAGCTGCAGATAAATGATTGTGTAGGAGATTTTTTTGGCATAGAAAGCATCCCTTGTATCACAGTTGGGTTTGAAAAATGCCACCTAGCTAACAGAAAAGTCCTAACTTGTGTCCACTCAGAAGGAAGTCCTATTGACTTGGAGTTATTTATTTCTTTTGTTGCATTTATATCCCAACTTTTTCTCCAAGGAGCTCAAAGTTGGCATACATAATTATTTTCCCTCTCTGTTTTGTCCTTGAAACAACCCTGTGAGGTAGGTTAGGCTGAGAGACTAGGAATGGCCCAAGGTCACCCAGGGAGTTGCATGGCTGATAGGGATTTGAACCCTGGTCTCCCAGATCCTAGTCTGACACTCTAACCACTACACCACCCTGCCTTTCAGTTCAGTGGGGCTTACACACAGGTAAATGGGGCAAGGATTGCAGCCCCAGCCTGCATGCCATGTCCTATGTTTGTCAGTTTAAAATATTTAGAACTGGTATTTTGATTACAAATTTCCACAGCAGTTGAAAATATAGTGTTATGACAAGCTTTAAGATATAAGCCAGGCTAGCTTCCTGAGTTGAGCTGAGTGCTTGGGTCATTAAGGGAAGCAGAGGAATGGAGGCTCTGAGGCGGCAAATGGGTGGAGCCCCTCTCTCAACTCAGAGATAGTGAGAAGGACAAAGCATGAGTTTAGAGTTGGGAGTTTGCAGTGATATGAACTAGCGGAGAAAGAGAGTCGGAACAGTATTTGAGATTTGTGTTTGAATCCAAGGCTGTGGCTAAGGGAGAAACAAGATCTTTTTGGTGCACTGATGCCTTGAACATCTCAGGCTCAGGTTGCAGATATGTGTAAATAAACCATATATCAGAAAGACACCACAGTCTCTGCTCTGCCTCATTTCCAAAAGGAAACACGAACCCTAGGAATCTCATACCACTCAGAGATTGAAATGAAACAATATTAACAATAATGGGTGGGTCCAATGTATATGAATGGAAACAGTTTCTTTTCACAGAAATGTTTCACTCCATTGTGCTTGCGTTTCTAAAAATTACGCCTTTTTTTTGTGTCAAACTTTTGTGCTCCAGGCGTATTGTGGAATAAATTTGTCACCTCCTATATTTTCATTTACCATTTAGGTGGGTAAAGGCCACAGAGCATTAATTTTACACTCTAAAGGACTGCGGTTGGTGAGATAAGCAAAAAACAACAGCACCCTGCTGTTTAAATGGGAAGCAGTGCTTGGAACTTGTGTCAGCCCCAAATTACCCCTATTTGATTGTTTCCAGGTAGCTATTAGCCTGAGCGCAAAACAGGAAGCTAGTGTAAGCGTATTACTCTGGGTTTTGTGTCAGTTGCCTTTCTAATCTGGTTTTTAAAGAAACATCCCTGGTGTGCTTGAACAGGAGTTGAGTAATTACTTTGCTAGGATACCTGGTTTCCATGACAGCGATGCATGCTTTCCTGAGCAGAAGATCAGGGAAGTGACCGAATACACTAGTAAGCTTATAAAACACCTGTGTATGATGTATAGCCATGACAGACTGAAGCACTGGTGGTGGAAAACATGATTGCTGGTCTGGACTGAGATCTAGCCACCAGATTTGGATGTGTAATTCTTGTTGTTGTTGCATCATTTTTGGAGCCCAGATCAAGGGCCCAAATTGGGTCTATTGAAATGGCTCAGATTTCCCTCACCCAAAGGGATTGGAAACCAAGGCACGGCTTCCGATTGACTGCAGGAAGCTCCTGCAGCCAATCGGAAGCCATGGAAGCTGCCTCGGATGTTCAGGTTCCAAAGAACATTCACAAACTGGAACACTCATTTCCAGACTTATGGCATTTGGGAGCCAAAACATTCAACTCACAAGGTGTTTGGGATCCAATGTACGACTGTATAGTGTTATGAGTTTGGGGGTGGGGGAGGAAGTTGGCTGTATGTGAGATTCTTCTAACCCCTGTGATTTCTGAAGCATTCTATCTTCCAACCACCTACACTCTGAAGCATTCTATCACTTTGTTACTTGCTGTAGGTGGAGACAAGGCCTGTTAGATGGGATCATTACATGGATCCTGAAGAGGCAGGGAGAAAAGTCCACTGGGCAGATCCCTTAGGAAGAAGTTTATGAGCTACTGCTTCTGAATAGTTGTGGTATTTTAGGACAGTACAGCAAATATTTTAACACTTTTTAAGTGCATGCATCAAGTGTACAGAAAGAAGAGCAAGTAGGAGTGGCAAGGGTATGCTTTCCCCTTCCCTTTTAACTCAGGTGATTAACTCTGAACCACCAATTAAAAGTTAGTGCTAAATCCCATTAACGGCAGAAAGTGGTTAGGGATTAATCCTGAAGATTTAAAAACATCTGTTTCACATAGCAGAGGGTTTTTTTTAAAAATCTGTAATATTTTGACCCAAGGTTGCTGCATAGCTTCTGCACTTCAAATTGGATTGTATGGTGAAATGTGAGCAGAGTGCTTGCAGGCACCTAGCTGCTGTTTCAAACCGAAAGAAGTAAAAAAGCGTAGCTAAAAAACCCAAAATATGCACTGTACAGCCCATTTGCTAATCACATTGCTTCTTTCTCAGTATTATTTCAAATCCATGCAACCCTAACATGCCTTGAGAAAATTTTCAAGCAGCAACATTTGCACAGTCAAAGCCGAAACAATGGCCTTACCAGCTTATTTGGGTCTTCTCCTTAGCACTCCTTAAGACACATTTTGCTTTCCCAACCACTAGATAATGAATTATAAACCAATGCTTCCAACTGCATCTACTCATGTCAGCATCACTCCCTGCCCCGCTTATATGTGATTGTGATATTAGCTTCTGTTCACACTTGCATTATTAACCTGGGATTTAATTCTGTGTTTTTTAAAAATTATATTATTTGTTTATTAAAATTCCTGGGCAGTGCCAGGAGCTCCCCACTAGTCTTTCAATGAAACAATAGTATAAAAGCCAATATAATCTTTGCATATATAGGTGTCACAGGAGCTGGTCAGTAATCACACAGTTTAAAGATGGAGTTAACTCTTATTAGCAAAAGCACAATCTCCACACTCCATGACTGCCTAATGAGCAGAGCAGCTCATTCCCGGTGGTCTTCCTCCATAAAAATCAGTTGCTGAGACTCCCATTTCCTCAGTGCTTTCCCTGAGCAATTGGAGACTATGCCTGCATGCAGCCAACCTCTCCTTTGCTCTTTTCATGCCTCTTCTGGTTTTGGGAGACAAGTGGGGAAGGGGAGATTGTCACAGCGGGAGGGGGAGACATCAGTGACTCTTCACCAGCATAACCCATCTCTGTCTCTTGGCCTCCCTCATCTCACTTGCCAGCTTCTGCCTCTGATTCTGGCCTGCTCTTTGCACATACTCTCCAAGCTCACTTTGCCATTTTAGTTTTTGACACCTCATCTCCTCAGTCGTCTCCCTCTTTTCACTCTGACCACTCATTGTTGTCCCACCACATTACATGGATCCTGAAGGGGCAGGGAGAAAAGTCCACTGGGCAGATCCCTTAGGAAGAAGTTTATGAGCTACTGCTTCTGAATAGTTGTGGTATTTTAGGACAGTACAGCAAATATTTTAACACTTTTTAAGTGCATGCATCAAGTGTACAGAAAGAAGAGCTCTGAGCCTTCTTCTTTCGGAGGTTACCCAACTGTTTCCTTCCACCATTCATCTGCGTCCAACCAGTCCATGACATCAGGCCTCCTGAGTTTTTCTGCTCTGATTACTTTCCCTCTTTTTATTTAGATTATGCTTATTTAGCTTTATTAATGTGGACAGATACTTTATGGAGAGTTAGAGCTAACTCACTTGAAACAGGAATCTTGTGATCAAAGCATGGTCTTAATTCATTCAAGGGCATATGTTTTCCTTTGTTTTGTGTACAAAACTTCCATTGATATTCATGAAATTTCTGTTGTGTGATTTTTTTTAAAAAAAATTCCGTTCATTCTTGGCTAGAAATTAAGTTTGGGTTGTAACCTATAGAAAATAGTTGTATAACTCTTAAGAACAGGACAGAGAGCAATGAATTGCAGCATGTATAGTGAAGGCATCCCCCCATTGCTATGACCTGTAGGGAATGCATTTGAGGAGTTCAATATGCCTTTGTGCCCTGTGGGGCTACCAGCACAAGGGTTTGAGTATAGATTTTGCCCTCCTTGCTCAGCTGTGTCTCCATGGGCTACATGGAATGTAGGAATTATAGGGATGCGGGTGATGCTGTGGTCTAAACCACTGAGTCTCTTGGATTTGCCAATCGGAAGGTCGGCGGTTCGAATCCCCGCAATGGAATGAGCTCCTGTTGCTCGGTCCCTGCTCCTGCCAACCTAGCAGTTCGAAAGCACGCTAGTGCAAGTAGATAAATAGGTACCACTGTGGTGGGAAGGTAAACGGTGTTTCTGTGTGCTCTGGCTTATGTCACGGTGTTCTGTTGCGCCAGAAGCGGTTTAGTCATGCTGGCCACATGACCCAGAAAGCTGTCTGTGGACAAACGCCTGCTCCCTTGGCCTGAAAGCGAGATGAGCGCCACAATCCCATAGTCGCCATTGACTGCACTTAACAGTCCAGGGGTCCTTTAACTTTACCTTTTTTTACATGGAATGAAATAAACTCAATGTAATTGGAGACAGCAGCAACTCAGCTTCCACCTATGACAACAAGGTCATCAAAGACTGGCTGCATCGTGATCAATGTTCCTTCATAGCAAAAAGAGGGCAAATGTTGTGTGCAAAAGGTCTCTGGTCCAACCCTTGACATCTCCAGTTAAAAGGAATGGCTGATGTGAGAGACCTTTTGCTGTGAGGCAATCAAAGTGTGGGAATATTAGGATAGATAAGACAACCTGCCCAATCTAGTAGTAGTCAGCTCCACATGTTCCTATGCACACGCTTGTAAACTCACATCACGCTTTGCATTTTAGCTTGCTACATTCACACTGAACGTCCTACTTGAAAAGTGGCCCTTACACACCAAGTTTAAACCACAGGGAATAATGTTTTAGTAATGTTAATAGAACACACTTGCCAGATAAGAATGCTTATATGATCACAATTAATTTTAATGGAAAACTTTAATGGAAACTTCAGTTTAGTTTAGGAACGCTGGAAACATTGGAAATAGAATTGTTTAGGAATGCTGGCAATACTGGCTCAGAATTGCCTACACCAGAGTTTCCCAAACTTGGGTCTCCATTGGTTTTTTTTGGACTACAACTCCCATTATCCCTAGCTAGCAGGACCAGTGGTGAGGGATGATGGGAGTTGTAGTCCAACAACAGCTAGAGATCCAAGATTGGGAAACCCTGATCTACACTGACTGGCAACACCTCTCCAGGATTTCAGGCAAGAGACTTTCACAACTCTACTTGGGATGCAATCCAGAGTCTTTTGCATGCAAACCAGACAGAGCATGCCCTACTGAGCTATAGCCCTTCCCTTAATCCATATGCAAACAATCACGTTCTAAAGAGTGATCACCCAAAATGGGTTTCACTATATTTGTACTTTTAGATTATCAGCCTCGGTTAAATTAATAAATTTGACATTCACTATTTTTAATTGGCGCATTTAAGTGAATACTTGGAAAGCTGCTTTCAAGGGGCTTAAACAACTCACTGAGATAATTAAAGAACAATCCCATTCTTTTGGATTTTTGTTTTATCCCAGTTAGTTTGTTTTACAATGCCACGCTCAGTCAGCTAATGTATGTTTAACATGGCAAATACAATTTTCTGCTGCAAATTATTTTTCCACGGCAAATTAAAACTAAGAAGTGAAGTAGTACAAAACACACACACAATTACATCTGAATTGAATGTGGAGATGAACAATCTGCCTTCTCTGAACTGATAGCTGGCAGGTCTTCCTGTTTTTTGGATGACTCTTCATGTGACAAATTTTTACAACTATGCTAGTGGAAGACAGCAACTGGTTTTCAGTTTTGGGGAAACATAGATGCAAGGCAGGCTAGCTAACCCTCTCATGAAGCAGTATGAATAGCCAGCTGTTATTCAGAGCACTCCCTTGTCTGTCTGGGAATTCTAATTAAAATCTCTGGCAACTTTATTTAAGCCCCAAGTCAGTCAGCTGAGAGACACGGGAAGTCAAAAAATGTGGTATCTACACTACTATCAAAGCTCTGGATAAATCTTTCTCTTTTAGTGTGCTTTGATATCAGTCTTCTAGACACATTTTGTACTCTAAATAGGGCCCCAACAGATTACCTCCCAACCCATGATTTCTTTCTTTTTTTTTTAACCCTCTGTTAGAAGGATGTGGAAACTGTATCTCTCCAGATGACAGGGATGATGGGAGCTGGAGATGGGGTAGAAATTAAATCCAGTTTACATTTAATGGGAAATCTACCTAATTCACTCTTTTTTTGGGAAAACTGAAACACAGCGATCTTCCAAAATTTGCACAACTCTGAATTTTGCAATGAAGTTCGCCAGCCAAGTAATGTGCACACAAATTCATAGACTGTGGGAAAGTGTGCGTAGAAATACATATATTGGTGAAAATAACATGTAAGAAGCATTCTACCAGGGAGAATTGCTTTACTAAAAAAACAAACAAGCTTATTAAGCAAAATGTGTATATTATGAAAAATTAGCACTAAAATGCTGATGAATTTTCAGGAGGACGTTTAAGAAACAAATCAAGAAGAAATGTGGGAATCACCAGAATGTGATACTGGAGAAACCAAAATGGATAGATTTGCCCATCACTCACTGTAGTTCAGGAGCACCTTGAAGGGCCACAGACTGGTTTATGTCATATTATCCTATAACACTAACAGCAAACTCAGGGCACTTTCAGGTTGCTGCTATTTTGGGGTGGGATTTCAATCACACACCTGCAAATTGCAGCTTACTGGCAGGTCTTGCACAACAAAGCCATTTCCTTGCAAATATTGTTTATTATTATTATTTATGATAAGGAAAATGTAGCCAAAAGTTTGGGAAAAGACTTGCTTTGATGCAACATTGCCGAGCCTCCCCACAAACAAATCAGACAGGGTGCTTATTAAACAGCCAACATCATGGGATCTCCCTGCAAAATCAGGATGAACACGTAATTAATAGGTCTTCTCGTTCTCCAGGCCAGAGCTAAAATGTCACCACCCGTGTGCAAGAGGGGAGATGTCAGCAGGCTTGTTTGGAACTTGAGGTGTGCAGAAGGGGAGATCCTACAGACCCTACCAAAACAGGACAGGGCTTGGGATGGTGACTGGTTTGGGTCGGTGGTGGAATGGGAACCTGGGTGGAGCAGAAAGAGCTGTGGCTTGGTAGTAGAGCCTCTGCACTACACACAGAATGTCCCAGGTCCAACCCCAGGAAGCTTAAAGTAGGGCTGGGAATGTGACCTGTCCGAAACCTTTGAGAGATGCTGCCAGTCCATGTAAGCATTACTGAGCTGGATAGAACCCTGCACGAGGCAGCTTCCTTGGTTTCTATCCTGGAAGGAGGGCAACATAGCTAGGTAGCTGGCTGGTTCGTAAGCTGAGCAAAAACACTCCAAATGGCAACATTTTGTTGCAGGGCCCACTTGTAGTGTTGTTTTCTCATTTAAAAGAGAAACAGAAGGAAGAAGAGGAAAAAAGCAAATTCATGAAGTATGTGTGTACAATTAGCCATGACAAAGGATTGGTGTGGGTGGGTGTGGGGAGGGTGTTGGAAAAACGCCCTGGGAAGGCTGAAACTTCCCCAAGTCTCCGGAGCGTCCCCTGGTGGCTCTCTCTGGCTGTAAATCTTCTTTGGTCCAGAGTGGCCAGTAATAAGTGACTCTTCTCTTCTGAAAAGAGCATGCCAGTCTTCTGGCATATCATAGCAGAAGAAAGACTCAATCGTAGTTCTAAAACTACTTTATTTACAGTCTTATATACAGAGACTCGATCAGTATATCTGTGCTCTCTGAACACCAGTACAGAACTGCGACACACACAGAAGTGAAACCAACTTCCAATAGTACTCAGAAGGAAGAGATAACACAGACTTCCTTTCTCACGCTCACTCAGACACTCACATGATGTATACAATTCATGGTAACACTTGCTGGAGCAGCTCGGATAGATAAAAATCCTAATGGGGAGGGGGGGACTGGGCGCTGCCCTCACCAAGCCTCACTAGTGAGCTTCTAGAAGCATTTGGTTGGCTGTTGATGGGAGCCATTGTAGTGCAGTAGAGTGTTGGACTGGGAATTGGGAGACCAGCATTCAAATTCTCACTGAGTTGTGAAGCTCATTGTGTGACCTTGGGCCAGTTACTTCCTCTCAGCATGTACGTTTTGAGCTCTTTGAGCTCCTTAGAGGAAAGGTGGCAATTCAAATAATATAATATAATGCTGGACTAAATGGATTTTGATATGAAACAGCAAGGCATTTCTTATGATTATACTGGTATCAAATGGGCAATATTTGCTCCAGTTTTCAAAGTGCAATCTGAACTGAACTGAACTGAACTGCAACACAGTCATGGAATATTCCTGAGTTCTCTTTAATGCGGAGCATCCCTGCAATTTAGGATCACATGCTGATGGAGGTGATTAGTCTTGCATTCCAATTCTGTAGCAAGATCATTTTCCTGCCCATCACTACTAATTCCTGCTGTTTGGAAAGGAAGTTCAGCTGTCGTGCGATTCTGCTCAACCGAGCAACTTTGCCCCAGAACCTCTTCCAGCTTATTATTCATTTCCTCTGGTAGAGAATCGGTGCAGAAAGGATTCCTTACTTACATTAAAATGACTACAGTATTTCAAAGTAGTGGTGGGGAGTGAGTTTAATAAACAATGCCAGAATGCAATTCCTCCTCAAGAGAAGTTAAGGCTATGTCCCACCCCCCTTCATGAATTTAAAAAAGAAACACACCTAAAAATGAAGAAGGAAAACTCAGGAATGTAAACCCCAACCACGTGGTGTTTTTACTTGGTCCCATCAGGCTGACCATTTTCATAGTTCTGCTGTACCAGCAGCTCTTACACCAGCATAATGCAATGTTCTTGTGTTCTTCTGCTTACCCCATGGTAAACTGAAATGAACCTAAGCATGGACTGGCTCTTTCAGAAGAGAGATTTTTACTCTCTGTGGTTGACCCCCTCCACTAGCCCAGATGTGCAGAACAAAGTGATCTGACTCCTGCTCCACCCACATCACTAACCAAGGCATAATGTATATGTACATTTACATATATATACATGTATATGGTGAAGTGTATGTCATGAAAGCAGATTTTCCTATAAGATAGCAAGGAGTCAGACATGAAACTTGAGAAAAGTCTAAAGGAACTGTAGACAAGTGGCATGACTTAAATTTAAGCTAACAGAAAGTGAAATCTTGTCCCAGTATGTGACATCTGGCTGAATAAAAAAAAGGTGAGATTACCAGAAGTATATAATTGCCTTCCATTGCAAAGAGTGAACCAAGCAAGACTTGACAACCAAGACTTTACAACAGACCTTTCCAAACTGTGTGTCACAATGCATTAGTGTGTCGGCTGCAGTGTGTAGGTGTGTTGTGCGAACGCTCCCTGTGCTCCTTCTGGGGCTGGAAAGGGGTTAGTTAAACCTCTGGTTTGCCAGTAAAATTGAATTACCCTGTTGTGAAATGATGCATGTCTAAAAAGTGTGTCACCAACTTGAAAAGTTTGAAAAGCTCTGCTTTACAAGAATAATAAACAGATATATTGTCAAGGGAAGAAAGCAAGGCTGGCTACATCTGTAGGGAGAGAGAATTGTGGGAGCTATGGACTGGATATCCTCAACTTAGAAGGCTATTATGGACAAGCATCTCAAACCTTCTATAGGTGTCCAAGAAAGAATAGGAAGAGTTGGTACAGTGGACAAAGTTAAATAGTTAATGTTGGATTAACAATATGGGATAATCAAAGCACATTTCTAGCACCCAGTACATTGCTTATAGCAGGCATAGGCAAACTTGGCCCTCCAGATGTTTTGGGACTACAACTCCCATCATCCCTAGCTAACAGGACCAGTGGTCAGGGATGATGGGAGTTGTAGTCCCAAAACATCTGGAGGGCCGAATTTGCCTATGCCTGGCCTATAGCATCTGTAACAAAGACAGAAGACAAAACTGACGAATACAGTTGCGATGACCCTTGCAGCCCTCAGGATGAACCCTCTGGTCATCAGCTGGAGAGCAGAAGTTTCAATCCTGATGGGATCTGCTTCACCAGAACATTCCTTGTGGGGAGTGCACTGGCAAAGCAGACCCTGCAGTCAGCAGATTTGCACTCTTCACTCACCAGCTGATGAGCAGAAGCTTCAATGTTGCTGGGGGCTGCTTTGCCAGTGGGATTGAACCCTCAGTCTGGAGGTTTGAAGAACAGTAGTTCAAAGAAAACCAGAGATTCAAGGAAAGCCCTTTTGCAAACAGCAATCTTGGGCTGCCTCCTGAACAACAAGAAAAACAATGTGCTGCCCCCCCTATAAATTATAATAGCCCCTTAAAGATTGACTATGGAAACATGGTATTAACAGCAGATCAACATAACTGGTTCCATCAGCATATGATGGGATGGCCCATGAAAAAGATGGGAAATCACTCTGTGAATTGAATCTTTTGGGGATAAAGAGTTTGTCTCCAAACATCACTTCTGTGAAAAGGGAAGAGCTCTAGCTGTGGTCAAGTATAGTTCTTGGTATCTCCAGCTATTACTGTACTAGGAGTGACACCTGCCTGAAACCCTGAGAGCTGTTACCAGTCAGTATACGAAGTTAGGTGGACCAATGGTCTGATTCTGCACAAAACTGCAAACACACTATACCTTTAAAACATATCTGAAGCACATTTCCCCTCCTCAAAGAATTCTGGGCTCTGTCGTTTGCTTCTCACAGAGTTACAGTTCCAAGCAACCATTAGCAAACTACAGTACCCAGAGTCCTTTGAGGTGGGGAATGTGTTTTGAGTATGCTTTAAAGGTATAGTGCATGTTCAGCCAAAGACAGATCCTGTGTTCCTACACTCCTGAAAAGGAAACACAGCCTCTATCAGGCTAGGGATGTGCCGTTGCTATTCATTAGTATGCTGCTGTGGAGCTGCAAACTTGAAGCACCTGCCGTTTATCAACTTAGACATAAGAAAGATTGACATCACTGAATAACAATAATCTGGAGATGTCACTCTGGGTACAATAATACATTTTTCTGAGATGTGTTTTAGAAAGCTTGGTTCTCAGCTTGAAAGGCTGCTGGGTAGCTTCTAGACAGGTTTTAAAGCCATTGTTCTCTTGGAAGCCTAAAGCATTAAAAACAAAACGGGTGGGAGGGAACTGACACTGATTTTATATTTCTGCAGAGCTTAACTTCTAGAAGAAGAGAATGGCAGGGCTCAAGCCTGCCTGGCAATAAGTTAACCCCCCCCGACCTGGAAGTCGTTTTCTCTACTCCCTGATGTTGAGGAACCTCAATGGTGCACTTTGGGTAGGACTTTTGGGATGAGGTTCAGGGCCTCATTCAGCAGAACGAGCAGTTGGGGTCTGTGGGTTCACTAGATTTGTGTATGAAGTAATACACATTACCACATACAGGAGTGGCTTCAAGCCCACCCAGTGAGCTTTGTAGCTGATGAGCGATTCACACCAAGATCTCCCTAGACTAAGTCTGGTGTTCTAGCCCTGGGATGGGAAACCTGTCCAGGTGATGTTGGACTTCAACTTCCATTGTTCCCAGCCAGCCTGGCCAATGGTCAGGGTTGATGGAGAGTTGTGGTCCAGCAGTATCCAGAAGGCTACAACTTCTCCATCTATGCTCTAGCTGTTCTGGCACACTGGGTTCCCAACGCGAGTATCTTTGGCAGGATGTAGAAGTCTGTGTGCACATAGAAATTGCAAACACAGTTCTCTCTGCCAGGGCTGCTTATAAAAGTGATAAAGACTTAACTGTTGGATGCACAGGAGGAGAATGAAGGGTTGGCATCAGCCCCTGCTGCTTCCTCTTTCCATGCTGAGAGATACTTCTTAGGGTTTTAGTTTATTATTATTAAGCTCCCTTCATCTGTAGCCCAGACTGCTGCTTTGCATGTATCTATCTTAATAGCAAGAAGGCTCTAAGCAGTTCACAAAATACAAATTTCATAGCATTGTAAAGATACATTGGGTCAGGGTGTTTAGTGTACTTTATTTTAGCTAGTGTTTGCAAGGCGAGGTGGATGTTCTCTTCATAAGTCTTAATGCTTCTTCTGCTGTGTTGTGATATCTTACTTTATGAGGTGTAATTTAAACCATGGATTGAGATCTTATTGAAATCCATACTTTTCTCAACCAGTTTTAGCTCTTTAACTATGCAGGCAGTCCAGGGAGTCCATGCAGACTACATGGCAGAACAGAAATCAGAGAAACATAACAAGCAAACATCTCTAACTCAAAGTTACAAGGAGAGGGTGGGGTGTGGGGAAGAGAAGAAGCTAACTTTACTGATTTCTAGATTCGAGATCCAATTTTAACATCTACTGACAAGATATGAACCATTTTTATTTGTTAATTTTATATATTATTTTTACCTTTGCTGTGTCTATCTGTTTAGCCCACCTGATCGCTCAAGGGTTTTTTTTATGGGACAGACAATGTGACCCATCTCCGCTAAGATTGCCACTTAGTTGTAGCTTGTGAGGGTGACCCACCAGTTGAAGACCAGTGCTTTGTGATGGTTGTGTAAAACTGAACTTAGTTGGCAAAGTGGCTGCTCACATTCATATACCCACAAGGCAGAGAGATCGTGTCATTTTGGTATTTTATACAACTTCCCAACAAGCCATGGCAGCAGCAGTAGCAGCCAGCTGCATTGCTGCTGTGGCAATTGGGTGGTCAATTGGTGGCTGCTAGCGGACAGATGATTGGTGGGTTCGTCGATGCGTGTGATTGGCAGTGGCAGTCAGGCAGGTGAGCAATTGTCATCAGTTCCCCCTGAAGAAAGCTCAACAAGTCTGGACAATCTCCCCCCATTTCCTCAATTTGGAGTCCCCCCCCCCAAATAGGGGTCGTCTTATACATGGGGGCGTGTTATACATGGAAAAATATGGTATGTAGTGGTGGAAATAGATCTGACCCACATGTTGGTAATTAACAAAGAATCAGCTGGGTGCCTAGATTCAAAATGCAGGGCTTTGTGCTGCCCGCAGTTAAAAACACTCTCAGAATTATGTAGCAGTATAGCGTGGAATGAGATGCGGGTGGCGCTGTGGTCTAAACCACAGAGCCTAGGGCTTGCCAATCTGAAGGTCAGCGGTTTGAATCCCTGTGACGGGGTGAGCTCCTGTTGCTCGGTCCCAGCTCCTGCCCACTTAGCAGTTTGAAAGCACGTCAAAGTAGATAAATAAGTACTACTCTGGTGGGAAGGTAAACAGTGTTTCCGTGCGCTGCTCTGGTTTCGCCAGAAGCGGCTTAGTCATGCTGGCCACATGACCCAGAAGCTGTACATCTGCTCCCTCGGCCAATAAAGCGAGATGAGCGCTGCAACCCCAGAGTCGTCCGCGACTGGACCTAATGGTCAGGGGTCCCTTTACCTTATAATAGCATGGAACATAGGTTGTTAAACCCTTTCATATATCCCATTTAGTTTGCTTTAAAGCTCTTGCCCCATCTCTTTACCCCTCTCGCAATGAACAGATCACACACTGTTAAGTAAGTGACTTACTAAATCCAAAGGTCTGGTTCATGTGTTATTCTATGTAGCAGCAAGGAGAACACAGGTAGATTACTGTTGGGTGCAAAATACAGCGGGTAGTTTCAAACATGAGATTGTATCAAGTTCAGACATGTTCATCCTGGTGGATTACATAGCTGGAAAAGAGTGAGGAACAGTAAGAGAAGCAGCTTCATTTCCTTCTTCATGGAGGTAAGGGTGTGTGGCCTAGCTGAATCTAGGAACAGACCTCTCTGGTCTTAACCCCTTCATGCACTGTCTAGCATTTACACACAGTTATGTTTGACTGCAATTTCCCACAGGAACAGGGAGCAGGGGAAATGCATTTCCCTAGTTCTAGCAATGTCTGGGCTACAGTAAGGTTTACAGATACTAGAGACGGTATTTCATAGCTATTTATTTGAAATTTCATAGCTGACATGGGCAAGGCCAGAGTCCTGTCCGCCCAGTAAACAAGGCAAACTTTATCTTGTTTCAATGTTGTGTTTTTATGGTGCTACTTTTTAGGACTTATTTTTATTTGTTCTTGGGCCTGGGGATGATTCCAGGAAACAGTGCTGCTCATGTCCATGAGGCCAAAAAACCCCCACAGCCGACACGTTTTAAAAAAGAAGTTTAATCCAGATTTCACTTTACAGTAGAAAATCTGAAAAGTCAAAGTAACTGTGAAATGTCTGCAGTCGGTCACTGCCGGTGAGGAAGCTTCATAGTGCAATGCCGTTTGGATGGTCATTTATCATGTGCCTGATCTCTAATGCCACACCCCTACTTCTATTTGCTCCTCACCTGAGCACAACATAGCTGCTTTCTTTCCAGAAGTCCCCAATACCAAACACAAGACACTCGTTTCCACTGATTGCTGCATGCCCCATTTAGAGGAGAAATTCCCAAAAGTAAATACTACCAGCCTTATCTGAACAGTTACCATGTTTTACTATGGGCAAACCAGAGGCGGGTGCAATATCTATTCCCATTTGCTTTTTTGGTTTTAAATCCTGTCTTATGTTATATCTCTCTATATTGTTATTTTTAAAAGCCCAAAGTTTATACTGTGTTCATGTTCTCCCAAGTACAGTGGTACCTCAGGTTACAGACACTTCAGGTTACAGACTCCGCTAACCCAGAAATAGTACCTCGGGTTAAGAACTTTGCTTCAGGATGAGAACAGAAATGGTGTGGCGGCAGCTGGAGGCCCCATTAGCTAAAGTGATACCTCAGGTTAAGAACAGTTTCAGATTAAGAATGGACCTCCAGAACGAATTAAGTTCTTAACCCAAGGTACCACTGTAATTATTTTCTGCATGCAAAGTATGGTTCCCTCCACAAAAATATGGTCTCTTCCATGAGTTTCTTTCAAAGATTTATACCTCTGCACAATGTAAGATCTCTCAACCCAGTAATTTAAAGTCCAAAATGAATTCAAAAAGTGCCCCGCAGTTCTGGATCAGTAGAGGGCTGGGCAAAAGTCTTCTGCTAAGCCAAACACAGGAACATCTTTTCCCCTCCCCCCATCCCATCTAAAAATTAAATTGTCAGCTTGTCAGGGTAGGCATCTGCCCTTTGCTGTTGTTATCATGGAAAAGCACTACAAACATAAAGCTACGATTTTAATGCATGCTTACCTTGGAGTAAACCCCACTGAACACTGTGGGGTTTTGCTTTGATTAAACATGTGTATGTAAATGTTATTATTGTACCCATTTCGCAGAGAAACCTTTTACACATGCCCCTTACCAGGAGTGGGGAGTTAAAGAAACCTCTGCTTATTTGCCACAAGAGGTCAGTGTGTGCTTGTGTGTGTGTGTGTGTTTATTTAAAAATCACATTGCTACAGTGTATGATGACATTAATGATCGACACACACTGCGAGGTGGGTGAAAAACATCACAGTTCCAAATTTATAGCATTTCATGCCTTTCAGAATGCCACTGTGCCTGGAAGCCCTTTCTGTGAATCATTGCTTAAATGTGTATTTAATGCTGCCTTGTAAAATGGACAAGCTTAATAAAATACTACTTAGCTGTGGCAATCAGTTTACTCGCCCACACAGGCACATCTGTTAAGCATTGTGTGTGCCCTCAGATATACTGACAGGCACACACACACACACACATTACTCATACAACACAACTCCTTCTTAAGCAATCCATTCCCAACATTGTGTGTGTGCATGTGTGAGAGAGAGAAAAGAAAGTGAGTATTTCATCAGCATATGCGTACTGTACATAGATCCAACTTCTTCTGGTTTCAGGGAGCAGGGATATTGATTCAGCTAAGATCTACAAGAATGAGCCAGTCCTGATAGCAATCAAGGCACGGCACACAGGGCCAGCATTGACTATGTGATCCATATGGCCAGCTTCCCTCACTCTGGGGTCCTGCTCACCTCCTGGGCAACTTCATTCCTTTTCATTTTCCCTGTGAATAATGAATACAGGAATATTGCCAGATTATGTGTGAACTGGGAGCTTCCTTAAGTCATTTTCAGATGTGATCTTAACACTTTGCAACCCCCCGTGCTTTTCTGGGAGGGAATAAGTCCTATTGAGCTTGTGGCCTCTATTACAAGGAATGGGTAGCGTTTGCTGTCCTACAACAGCCAAGAAACTGGAGTTGGATCAAGGAAATGCCGTCTTTCTTGCTACTACATGTTACCATGGGGGTGATAGGGACTGACAGAAGTGACACATTCCCCATAATGTTTCCTTTTACCCCGAGGGAACATAAATAGAAGGGGGAACCAACATGGTGCCTTCTTGATGTTGTTGGACTATAATTCTCATCATCCCTGACCATTGGCCATGCTGGCTGGTGCTGATGGGACTTATAGTTCTAGAGGGCCCTGGCCTATTCCTGATACATAAGGGTTAGGCTATGAAATCGTGCTAGGCAGTTATCTTGTGCTTTCCCCCTCAAAGTTGTAGGTGGTATGATAAAGCCATCATTGTCCAGGACTTGCACATCCATTTGTTTTGTTCAGCTATCATCTCAGACCAAACAGGCTTTGAAGGTTTTCGTGCATGGTCAAATCTTGCAAAATCTATTTGGTTGGAGATGATAGTGGAAGGAAACCCTTCCATTTCTATAGCCTATGCTAAAATCGGATTACTTGCAAATGCACCAACATCATTGTCCTCAAGATGTACCTGCCAAAGCATCCACTGTGCATTGCTTCTGTACCAAGGAATCCAGACTTGGCCAGAACCAAAGCATAGGAACTTAGGACTGCCTTATATTGAATCAGGCCATTGGTCTAGTTCAGTATTGTCTACATGGGTTGGCGGTACATCTCCAGGATTTCAGGGATTTCTCTAAGTTCTGTCTACTGGAGATGCCACAGGATGAACTTGGGAACTTCTGTATGCAAGCAGATGATCTACCTCTAAGTGGTGGTCATAGTCCAAGCACTTAACTCCAGCTCTGCACTTGTAGCATGTAGTAAATATCTGTTGCATTCCATGAGAAGATGTGTGACCTGCAACTTGCATTATCCAGTTGAACAGGCTTAGCTGAGGAAGGAGGTGATTGCATGACACATGCTGACTGGCAAGAAGCACATTCAAGTCCAATGTGAGATTTCAGTTCTAAAAGCAATACTGGACATCCTGGAACTGGTCAACTCCTCACCTGATGATGGCCCAAATATCTTTTTTGATGTTCTATAATTGCAGTGCAACACTTTATTTATGGTTTACCAATGCACATCACAATTTATGTCTACAAAGGCAATACAGCCTTAATTCACATGCACCACTTGTACATTTTGGTACAAATGGATATGCAAAGGAATGGATATCCAAAGGAATATTAATAGGTTAAATGTAGATAAATGGCTCATCTATGTGCAAATGCTTGTTCTGTTTTAGACATCAGATCTCAGGGAAGCCTTGGAGTTTTTGAAGCCTGTAGGAATTCTACACAGCCACTGATTTTAGTGAAAATGGATCAAACATGACAAGCAGGTAGCAAACTGATGATCCCATGACTTTCTCTTGACTAGGGTGTATGCAAAGGTACTCTGTACTTGGCTTCGGGAAGGTGATGGATCATTTTTAAGAACTGCACAGCCTCATTCAGGCACAACACTTTAGATTTCTGTACTTGCAACAGACTTCTGTATTTATTGACTCCTGATTGTTTTATTTTTGTTGATTTTCAGGCAAGAACACAGAATTCATCAGGCAACAGAGCTATGTACTTGGACAACAAAGATGACAGCGCCATGTCTAGAAAAGTAGATATGGAGCTGACCCAGGCCCCTATCCCACACCACGTGGACTTGCTCGGAGGTGTAGCAGCAGAACCGATTCCCAACAATTTCAGTGAGCTGGAGCTGTTGAAGGAGATGATGGCTGTTCAGGGAGAGCCACACAAGCCCTACCCAAGCAGTGCTCCGGAACAGGAATGTTGCATTACCCTGGGGAAAGATTTCAGCCCACTCTCCATGCAGGGAAGGTAAGGAAAACCAGAGTCAACAGATTCTGCTTCATCTGATGGCATATTGGTGTGGTTGTTTTTATTCTCTGACTCAGTCGATAAATGTTTTATTTAATGTCTTCCTGCAATATAATTAATGGGAAAGAGGCTTAGTTAGGAGGTTGGAGTGGCCAATTGCTGGGAAAGGATATTCTCTCAGCAGGTTTCAGAACTAATACCTGCTTTTATAGCAGCTGTGTTGCATGCATTTTTTTTGGGGGGGGGAGCAATGTTTTCTGATATCTTGTTTTCCTTACTGATGTTTTATTTAAACCAAATGCTCACCAAAAGGATGCCTTTGTACTGCTTAAAGTTGAAACATAAATGGCCAAAGTAAAGGAATTAACTCTCTAATTATGGTTGACTGCTCTAGTTGTAAAAATGATGCATTGTACTCCTGTTACGAAAGTTTGAACAACAGCCATTCTTTCAGAGTTTGATTACATGGGGCAAAGTGCACCTATGGTGCCGCCCCTTGGGGCTGATTGGTGTGGTAGCCAAGTTCGTCAATGACACCAAATTAGTCAGATTGATGAAAATCCAATGAGACTGTGAGGTGCTCCAAAGGATCTCTCCCAACTGGACGAATAAATATTTCTATTTATTTATTTACTAATTAATTAATTAAATTTATATACCACCCTTCAACCAAAGGTCACAGGGTGGCTTACAGCATAAAAATGCAAACTGAAAATACAAAATGCATATCATAATAAAAAGCCTGGTTATAGAGTTGCTGCATAATACATATCAGCACCAAATACATTCTGCTGCCACCTGGCTCTTGCCACTTAACCAGTCTCTGATGCAGAAGTGGAAGAGCCTCCAGGTGAAGTCAACCAGTGGAAGGTGGGAGAGCAGGTGGGTCTCGTTCCCCCTGGTAAGTGATGCCCAGTGTACGTCAATGCCAAGCAATACATAGTGGGGCAAACAAATAAGGAAACCGTAACTTCACAAATAGATGAGTGGGATATGAAAAGGAAAAGAGATATACTAAAAGGAAAAAAATGCTGGTGTCATGCAAGATAACTTAATATAAGCAGCAACTCCACATCTACCAGTGAACAGAAAGAAGGCAATTCGCTATTAGAAAAGGGAGTGGAAGGCTAAACCAGTGAAGGCAGTGAAGGTCCTGTGTGAGTGTCTGGAGGTGGTTGGAGGATGGATGGCGGCTAACAGATTGAGGTTGAATCCTGACAAGACAGAAGTACTGTTTTTGGGGGACAGGAGGCGGGCAGGTGTGGAGGACTCCCTGGTCCTGTATGGGGCAACTGTGCCCCTAAAGGACCAGGTGCACAGCCTGGGAGTCATTTTGGACTAACAGCTGTCTATGGAGGCGCAGGTCAATTCTGTGTCCAGGGCAGCTGTTTATCGGCTCCATCTGGTACGCAGGCTGAGACCCTATATGCCCGTGGACTGTCTCGCCAGAGTGGTGCATCCTCTAGTTATCTCTCACTTGGATTACTGCAATGTGCTCTATGTGGGGCTACCTTTGAAGGTGACCCGGAAACTACAATCCAGAATACAGCAGCTAGACTGATGACTGGGAGCAGCTGCCGATACCACATAACACCGGTTTTGAAAGATCTGCATTGGCTCCAGTATGTTTCCGAGCACAATTCAAAGTGTTGGTGTTGACCTTTAAAGTCCTAAATGGCCTCGGTAAAGTATACCTGAATGAGCATCTCCACCCCCATCGTTCTGCCCGGACACTGAGGTCCAGCACCAAGGGCCTTCTGGTGGTTCCCTCACTGCGAGAAACCAAGTTACAGGGAACCAGGCAGAGGGCCTTCTCGGTAGTGGCACCCGCCCTGTGGAACGCCCTCCCACCAGATGTCAAAGAGAGGAACAACTATCAGACTTTTAGAAGACATCTGAAGGCAGCCCTGTTTGGGGAAGCTTTTAATGTTTAACAGACCACTGTATTTTAATATTTTGTTGGAAGCCACACAGAGTGGCTGGGGAAACCCAGCCAGGTGGGTGGGGTATAAATAATAAATTTATTATTATTATTTTATTATTAAATACGTAGTACCTTGAAAGCGGGTGGCGCTGTGGGTAAAACCTCAGTGCCTAGGACTTGCCGATCGTATGGTCGGCAGTTCGAATCCCCGCGGCGGGGTGAGCTCCCGTCGTTCGATCCCACCTCCTGCCCACCTAGCAGTTCGAAAGCACCCTTAAGTGCAAGCAGATAAATCGGTACCGCTTTATAGCGGGAAGGTAAACGGCGTTTCCGTGTGCTGCGCTGGTGCAGGCTCGCCACAGCAGCTTCGAGCAGCTGGCCACGTGACCCGGAAGTGTCTCCGGACAGCGCTGGCCCCCAGCCTCTTAAGTGAGATGGGCACACAACCCTAGAGTCGGACACGACTGGCCCGTACAGGCAGGGGTACCTTTACCTTTTTACCTTGAAAGAAATCTGAGGTACAGAGTCACAATCAGAGCATCTGAAGATAGGAGGCAGGCTTGTAAATGCCTCTGCTCCCCCAGGCTCTCTTGCCTCTGTTACCAGTAAGAGCAGCAGCAGCCCTGGCAAGGGTGTACCACCTTGTGAGGGACTAGTCCCCTGGCTAGTCTCACAGGCATTTCCCGGATGGGGCTCTTTCCTTCGTGTAGCCCTGCAATTCAGGAGGAGGATGGTAGTCTGAACACCTGAGGACTTGGAGAGGATGCTAAACCCTTTTGCTCTCCTAGCTTCTCTTGGGTCTTCCATGAAGGGACAGAAACCGCATGGATAGTGGCAGTCTAAGGATGCACCCACTCAGTCCTAAAAATCCCAGCACCCTTAACAAACTAAAATTCCCAGGATTCTCTGGGGGAGAAGCCATGTGCTAGAAATGTGCTTTAAATGTATGGTGGGATGCAGTCTTAAAGTGAGAAAGCCTTGCTATGTGAAGTACTAGTATCTGTCTGATCTAGCAACCATCTTCTTTGAGATCAGCTATTCTCTTGGAGCGATAGCTCAGAAATTCATAAATTGCCCAAGTACATCTGAAAATCTGAGGATCTGTGTACATGTGTGGGAAATTGCACACATCTTTCCCCACTCCCTAGTAAGTCTTGCCTATTTTATTATTTACTACAGCCTTTACAAACCTGGTACCCTCCAGATATTTTGGAGTTGTGAACTTCCACCAGACTGCTAAGAGTTGTAGTCCAAAACAGTTGGAAGACACCAGGTTGCTGAAGGCTGGCATTTTGAACTTGGCTTGAAAACTTGGGTTAGTAAGCATTGATGTGCCTGTATCCGAAACCATGTAGAGTGCCTTCCATCTCACAAAGGATGATACTGTAGAGTTTGTTGCCTGAGGTGAAAGATGCGAAAAAGGGGGAACACAAAAAATGTTCAGGAGGGTAGTTCACCTTCCTCATGAGAAAAAGTCCCTTGAGCCTTTTTTCAGTTTTAGACAAGGCAACCAAATGGCGCTGCTATCATCATCATTATCAGCCTCTTGAACTTCTGACACCATTTTGGTGTCCAACGCTGCCCCTCTCTACTGACTGCCTCTGTCCATGTTTGATCCCTGGCAGCTCCAGATTAAAGGATTGGGAGCAAGAGACTGAAAAGGCCTCTCTCTGGCACAGAGCCTGGAAAGCCAGAATAGACAATACTGGACTGGATGGACAAACATTTTGGTTTGATATACGGCAGCTTCTTGTGTTAGTAAGAAGGATCCACAACACATAATGAACTTACAGAATTTACTGCCACAAGATGTGGTATTGACAAAAGATTTACATGGACTTAAAAGGGGATTACAACTAGATTTTGAGCCATTGCCTTGCCATTCAAGGGAGGCAAAACCAAGAGCAAAAAGTGTTTTGTTGGCTTCAGTAATAAATGAATGTTTTGTTTCGTATTTTCCTGCAACGTAAGGAGTGGGAAAGTGACATTGCTAAGGAGATGTAACAGTCAAGTGCCTGGAGTGACACATTCTCCTAGCAGTGCTCAGAACTATCTCTCTCACAAACATGCCATATACCAGGGGCTGTGCCCCTGATTTCTTCCCTTGCCACCCCCTGCTACTCGCACCGGCTCAACAACCCCCCATTCCCCGTAGACCTTTTCCAGCTTCCCTTAGAACTCATCAAAGCCCCCAGCCCCTTACTGACCTCACCAGCTTCCTTTAGACCTACTCCCCTTAGACTTGGCAGCAGAAGGGTTGGATGAGAAGCTGGCCAACATGCAATGGTGGTGAGGAAGAGGCATGACTTTCCTGTGCCCACCTTGGGTCTCAGCAGTCAGTCAGCAACAGGCTGTGGAGGGGCTGAAGTGTGGCCAAGGGACTTTGGGGGTGTCCCTTCAGGCAGAGGTGCCACTCCTGAGACACGCTCCCTTTCCATGCATGCTGCTGGCTTATGTGTGCTGTTTGGGATGTGGTAGCAGTGCCCACTGTTTCTGGTCACCTTCCTAATTGACTTCTTGGGACGAGGTGACACAAACAGCAGTGGATCACCACACTGGCCAGGGAGGAGGAAGGTGACCAGTGACAATGCTAGTGACTCTGGGACACTGGATCTTGGGGGCAGTAGCACCTGGGCTGGCAAGTGGATGAGCTAGCGGAGAAATGGAGCAAAATCTCCATGCCTTCTGCAGAGACGATTTATTTGCTTTGTGAGCATTTGAGAGGCATTCAGGAGGATATATGAGAGAATAAAACGCCAGTTGCTTTAATTCATCGGTTTGCCAACCCTAATATGTTTCCTGCGTGCAACTTTTCTTCTTTGCGCTCAAATAAATACGTATCTAACAAATAGGTTTGCTAACCTTGATTCTTTTCTGTGAAGAAAATCTGACTATTTATGTTTCTCTCTCTGTGACGACAACAGAAATGCAAAGCTGTATTCTCCAGCATTTCATTGCGGCTGTGTTGGGAGACTGACTGCATGACTAGATGGTCCTGCATGGCAGTTCTTATGCAACAGATGCCAGTAGCATCACCAAAGAGACATTTCCCCAATGGGTTTTTTTGTTTCTTACTTGCATGTGAGGTGAGCCATTACTCTTGTCCTTTGGGAAGAATGTTCTATGTAGTAGAAAACTCCAGCAAAGGATCTGCAAGCCTGAATGAATTCATCTTTTCTATATTCTTAGGATGAGTACTTCAGCAGCTATTGTTGATTTACGTAATGTGCATTTCCCAAGGTTCTAAAGAAATAATAATAATAATAATAATAATAATAATAATAATAATAATACCAGCAGCCTCAGATAGATCCAGACATTAATCTTTATAGGAGCAATAGGAGCAACTTCACCCGCTTCAGTCATGCCACCGACATGTGAGCACCAATCCTCTTTAGGGTTTTATTGACAGCTGTTTCATCATGTAAACCTCTTAGAGTGAAAACCATGAACATGATTTTAATGAATATGTCTGATAAAAGGAATGGTAAAGCCAAGGTGGGGTGGGAGGAGGAGAGTTGGAAAAGCAGTTTTCCTTTGAATTATTAGTTGTATTTATGTTGGGGTTTTTTTTAATGATCAGTGCTGCAAGGAATATGCAGATTGGATCAGCAAAGATCTAGAGGAGATCTCTCTCTCTCTCTCTCTCTCTCTCTCTCTCTCTCTCTCTGTTTTTTACACATTGCTAGGGCATTTCCCCTCATGATACAGGATAGCTACATTTGCTTCAATTTCCAAGAGAAAATGCAGAATGGGTGCTACTAAGGCTAGCCAAATCAGAGTGTGATTTTGAAAGCTTTTCCTCTTTCATCCAAAGAAGTTGGATTAAATTAAAAAGAGAATCCTTTCCCCTCTTTTCATGTCTCTTGTCTGGATTCAACATAGCAGCCCCATTGTTGTTGTTGTTGTTGTTGTTGTTGTTGTTGTTGTTGTTATTATTATTAGCCCCAGTTTGGTTTCTGCTTTTTTAATTACTCTTTTTTCTTTAATGGATTATGAACAAACGTGTTGGGTAAACTTACAGAGGAAAAAGAAAAGAAATTTTTAAATGGCAAATCTTTAGAGCAACCTTTTAAGGAGCTTCTGTTTCTTTTACCACAGGTTGAATAGCAATGTGTATCCAGAAGGTTGCTATTCCAAATCTGTTCATAGTTGTATAACAGTTTTAAAGAGGATTATAGAGCCAGAAATATTTTCTCCAGTCTATTTAGTTAGAAATCAGAATATCTCATAGTCCATATTACAAGAAATATGGCCAATTTTATATACATTTTACATGTTTAATCTATAGACAACATTTCTCCCCTGCCCTGCAACACACATAGGTTGCATTAGACAGCCAATCTTGCATTTGTTTTGGAGTGTCACCTTTCAAATATATGTAAACCTAACTGAGTTGTGTGAAGTCACGGGACCCAGAGCTTAGCTGAGCCCTGTGACATGAGTATGTGCAGAGTGCATTTCTTTTCATTTGCATTATTATTACAACTAGTTCCAATTCATCTAATTGCAAAGGCTTCCTGGGCAGGCTGTGGCTTCCAGTGCAGCTTGATCTTTGCAACTTCTCATTTTAGAATTGACGACTGTGCTGTGTTACGTATAATCCTGGCTTGCTTAACTACTTATTGTCTATAATGCAGAAGCTGGTGACTCACCCAGGATCATCTGCTGTGTTTAGGGACTTTGGCGGGATTTGAGTGCCAGTGTTGTTGGCCTCCCTCGGACCTAACTCTGATTTTGTTTACAGTTGCCCCAGTTTGAGACGATGCTCTCTATAAAATGGCATTACCGTTGCATTATTTAATTTTATTTATAATGGTACTTATAAACCACCAACTAGTAAGAAAAAAACATGAGGGTTCATTGGATGAACTGTGTCTCTCTCTAAAGCAGTGTTTCCCAAACTTGGGTCTCCGGCTGTTTTTGGACTACAGTTCCCATCATCCCTAACCACTAGTCCTGTTAGCTAGGGATGATGGGAGTTGTAGTCCAAAACCAGCTGGAGACCCAAGTTTGGGAAACCCTGGCCTAGTCCGTCAAAATGCTGCTTTGGATCTGATTTCTTCACTTAGTGCTCCATTGCTTTCACATCATTCCAGATGTGAGGAATGGTAGATGGGATGTTTTCGAACAATTCAGCCAACGTGGCAGGGTGGGGGAACAAACATGGAAACTGAATGGTTGGAAAACTGGTGGCACTGCACATATCCCATCTACTGGGTGTGCGAATGCATTTTGGTGAATGGTAGGTGAAATTGGGAACAGAGGACTGTGAATTATGAATATTTTAGAGCTGGCACATTTTGTAACATTGAACACCTGCTTTGCCAACTCTCCATTTACTCTATAAATAAATTCCCAATATTGTGTTGAGCCAGTTTGCTGCTTAGTCTCCTTCCCACCTGACCTCTTTAGCTCACTCTTCAATGACTTCCAGAGACATTAATTAGATTTGTGCCACTGATACTGCAGAGGCGATATTAAAGCAATGACCTGTGATTTAGATCAACATCTTGTGCCTCATCTGAGAGGAGCATATAACCTTTGCTTGGCACCAAATTATTAACAGCAACAACAGTGTATCTTGGGCTCAACTTTTAAATCGTCTTTTAAGAGGTTGTTGAGTTTCCTTATGCACCTCAGCGCAACGGCTGATATTCAACTGTAAACTTGGCTTGAAAGTGCATGTGTGACCCACCAAGCCCATCCACATTGGGCACCTAAGTACTTGGTTAGCCCCATTTTTGCTGTCACACAGAAGCAGAAAAACCATACATGAAATGGGCTTGTTTGCTTTGGTACAGAAACGGTACAGGTTAGCTGTGCACCTTTCCCCATCTAACAACAACAACAACAACAACAACAACAACAACAACAACAGCAACAACAACAACAACTACTACTACTACTACTACTACTACTTATTATACCCTTCCCATCTGGCTGGCTATCCCCAGAAACTCTGTGTGGCTTCCAGCACTTATAAAAACATAATAAAACATCAAACGTTAAAACTTCCCAATACAGGGCTGCCTTCAGATGTCTTCTAAAAGTTGTGTAGTTATTTACAACCAGGTTGGGATGGCTGGAATAGCAGGCTTGTTGGTTTTTGAATGTCTTATGTAGATTTTTCAGTTTCGTTGTTCTGTATGGGACAATGACAATAAAGATTATCATATCACATTTATCTCTTTGACATCTGATGGGAGGCTGTTTCACAGGCTAGGAACTACTGCCTGGTTCCCTGTAGCTTCAATTCTCGCAGTGAGGGAACAGCCAGAAGACATTTGAAGGTTCTATATAGTCATGTAAAAGTTATGTGGATAATGGATATATATCTGTTTGTATGAAACTGGGCTCGGAATGGGTCCCTGTTAAGGGGGAAAGTCTGTAGCCTCATATGCAGAATGTCCCAGAATCTATCCTTCAGCTGGGGCTGGGGAATGTCTCCTGTCAGAAAAATTTCTGACACTGTAACACTAAAAAACTTCTGTCGGTCAGTGTAGACAACTAGATGGTCAGTGTAGACAACTAGATAGAACTAGTGATCTGACTCAATATGAGGCAATTTCCCGTGCTCACATTAGGAATTGATTTTTGCCTTTGTCTGTTTAGCCCAAGTGGCAAGTGTTACAGCCACAATAAAGAACTCTAGTTTAGCCTTGTGTTTTGCCCTGGAGGAAGTATGGATTGATTTTATGCCACAAGGCAATACTCTCTGTTTTAAATGTGACAGCTACAATTATAAGCAACGGTTGTTTCTTGTCATATATTCTCCCACCCCCCCACCCCTTATCTGCTACAAAATTGTAGGGAGAGAATCACCTATCTCTGATGAACTTGTAACCCGAACAGTGTAATATTTACTGACCGATCCTACACATCAGTTACACTGAGGAGATGCACTCGCTGGTGCAATGTACACCAAATTCTATTATTATATGCCACTCCCAATGTCTGAGCGGTGCATGATTCCTGAGAGCTCCAGAAGCGGTTCACCCAGGGTCTGTGTTTCCTTTTGGAAATGAGGCACAGCAGAGATTGTGATATCTTTATATTATATGGTTTATTTACACATACTGTATATACAACTTGAGCCTCCGATGGAGGGGTTGCCAGCATCACGCTCCAAGAGGGTCTGTGCAGGGACATGACTGTGATTTCATAGAATCATAGAGTTGGAAGAGACTTCCAGGGTCATCATCTACAACACCCTGCAATGCAGGAATCTCAACTAAAGCATCCAAGACTGATGGCCATTCAACCTCTGCTTTAAAATCTCCAGTGAAGGAGAGTCAACAACCTCTCAAAGGAGTCCATTCCACTGCCAAACAGCTCTTACTGTCGGAAAGTTATTCCTGATTTCACTGCCCCCCACAACACAAACAAGACATGCCAGGCAATGCAGCAGCCCCAGTGGACTCGTGGATGTCTGCAAAAGCACACACGCAACCCAGAAACACACTCCTGAGATTGCTGGTTTGAGTTACTACAGAAGACAAGACCTTCCCTCCCTCCTCTCTGCCCAGAGAACTGGAAAGATGATCACAGCAGCCACTTCCCAAGGAAGCCGAAGCATAAGACAATACATAGTTGTCTTCACACACAGTTTCAAGTCCTGCCAGAGGCTGGGAACCCTCCCCACTCCCAAGACTGAGAGACAAAGTTCCTGGTTTCCCATTTGGTCTGCATAGCTTTAACACGACCCCCGATGTAGGATAAGGTTCTCATGCTGCTTGCAGGATTCATCTGAAATGGAGTGGAAAAGTTTTGAAGATTTCCAGTCCTCTTGAATTTCCTTTCTGCTTTCTAGTTTCATCCAGCTGCCCTTCAAGTCAACAGAACACTGTGCAGATTGTCAGTGAGCTTTATCAAGGCTTGTGTTTCCTAGGCACTTGAATCTTACCCCATCCCCTCAGTCCAAACAACAGCCCTAGCGATTCTGAGTGTAGCGAAAGGTCTCTGGCTCTATCTCCCAGGGAACAAAGGCTCTGAATATGATTAATGTTCTGTCAGAATCCTTGAACCAGTTTGTTGAATAAGCATTTTAAAAGGTAATGTTATAAAGCCGAGGAGCAGACTCTGTGCTGAGGTTGTGTTTAGGGTTTTTGTTCACGCTCAGGCAGTTTCTGAGTTCTGACATGTGAAGAATGCTGGATTAATTTATAAGGCCTGCAAATGACCAGCTCATGATCAGATGGTTTTCATATATTAGGAGTTGTAATGCAAGCTCCATTAAGGTCTTTTCAAATGATTCATTTGGAGGACGAGGGCTTGAAAACACACCTGGAACAACTGGATGAGCAACAAAACAACCAAGCCATCTGCCTGCCCCCTTTTCCAAGGGGAATAATAGATGGCTTCAAGTAGCTAATGTTAACATGGAGAAGCAAGAAAAACATTATCCCACCCTGCAGAGTCTGGAAAGTCTCTTCTTCACTGCTCTCCAAGACCAAGGGCTGGTGGTGATTACTTAATTTCAGCAAGCCAATGCTCAAAATTGCCTTCAGATGGATCAATACTGTGAAACCAAGTTTCGAACACATTTTCTGGTGGTTTTTTAAAATATATATATATTATTTTAAAATATATTTTATGGTAAATATATTACAAATTTAGTAAAGCATATAGAATTGAATTCATATATTTTGCATGTTTGTCCATCTGAATAGGTCCCTCAACCTGAAACCGCAACCCCATAGTCGCCTCTGACTGGACTTAACTGTCCAGGGGTCCTTTACCTTTACCAGCTGAATGAAATAGGTTTTCAGCTTAGGTAGCACAGGGTGAGATATTATCTCCATTTTTGTCATTCTAAAAATGTATAAATAAAGCCCACCTTCAATAAAAGTTTGGGGGTGTACCAAAAAAGTAAGGGGGTGGTTTATCCCTAGGTAGACATTTATATTTTGCCTGTATTATATTAACTCTATATTAATGCTAATAATGATCATTATTAGTGTTACTTGTGCAGGTCCTGCAGCAGCAGTGGACCAAGTAGGAGGGGGTCTATTTCTAGGGTTGCCAGGGGGCACAGCATCCTCCTACTGCCCTCCCCCGGTTACCTTTCCTGTCTCCTCTCTTTTCTCTTCCTCAGCTTCCCCTAGCTCCATTTAATTCCTTGTTCCCTCCATCTCACGCTTACTTTTCATTTTGCTACTCTTCCCCTGCTCCACCCTTCAATCACCCCTCTTCCCCCCCTTCTCCTCCATCTCTTACTTTCGCCACGTCTTTCCAGCCACTGTCCCACCCCTCGGCATACTTCTATCAAAAGCGGGAAAAGCTGTAACCCTAAATTCTAAAATTTCCCAGTAGTGAATGTGTGGAGGGGAAATGAAGAGGTGGGTGAGTCAAATTGGATAGCCTTTGTAGTGCCTTTGACCTAGGCAAGCTGCTTTGCAAAGTGCCAAATCTGGATCCGTACAGGAGTGCCAACCTGACCCCGCAACAGTGAGTGCCTGGGGCTGTGGGTACCATGCAGCGTGCACCAAAATTTGTGGGTACTTGGGCCCCAGGGGAGTTGGCACCTATGCTGTATTTTCTGATCAATTCACACCCCTATACACATACCTTGAAATTCCCTAATGCAGTAGGATACAAAGGCAAATGCCACTCCCTTTTGTGATTCTTTTGTGCATTGTCTCATCTCCTGTAAGTGATAATGAGCAGGATTCCAGGTGTGCAACACAGCAGGTAAGGGAGAAGTCTGGGGGACAGAATAAGCTGCTACTGCCTTGTCTTTTCACTGTACTGGGAAATTAAAAGCCCTTGTTCTCCAGTGTGTGACTGGACAACTCTAGTGTTGTGTCTGCACCAACTGCTCCCTCATTTCAACAGAAATGAAGAAACAGGTATTTAAAACTGCTGTGGGTTAAAGCCTCAGCGCCTAGGACTTGCCGATCGAAAGGTCGGCAGTTCGAATCCCTGCGGCGGGGTGCGCTCCCGCTGCTCGGTCCCAGCGCCTGCCAACCTAGCAGTTCGAAAGCACCTCCGGGTGCAAGTAGATAAATAGGGACCGCTTACCAGCGGGAAGGTAAAACGGCGTTTCCGTGTGCGGCTCTGGCTCGCCAGAGCAGCGATGTCACGCTGGCCACGTGACCCGGAAGTGTCTCCGGACAGCGCTGGCCCCTGGCCTCTTAAGTGAGATGGGCGCACAACCCCAGAGTCTGTCAAGACTGGCCCGTACGGGCAGGGGTACCTTTACCTTTACCTATGTCTGGTAATTTTATGAGAATATCTCAGTGGGTGGCTTTTTGTAGCATCTGAACACTTGCAAGAAAGATTAGTTTCACGTATAATAAGAATTCAGTTAGGTCCAATAATGAGCTGGGCTCTGCATAGTTAATGCGTTTCTGCGTCCAAATATTTTGAACCTGATCTGCTGGGAAGCTCTTATGACATTGACCTCTGATTTCATCCGAGTCGTTGTCCTTGCATCTGAGGACAACAATCATCTGGAATGTAGTCATTAAGTGCACTTAACATCCGGAGAAGTTCCGAAGTGAACAATGGAGATGATTTTGCTTGCCTGCTGTAACACACACCTTAGGTGAATTCATTAACTTCGTCTAGCATCTAATTGGTCAAGGCCTGGTTTGCACAACTTAGTAAACCAAGCTATGGCTTACTGGGACTGCAGGAATGTATGGGCTCGCTGCTCTTTCCCAGTCCTTTTGGCTGCTGCTCTGCAATGAGTTAGGCTAAGATTTGGGTTCGTATGCTTTTAGGTGTGGCAAAATCTGACAATTCTAGTTCCTCATTTTTTCCAAACATAAGTTCAGCCCTCTACATTTTCGCACCAGTTTGCCATTTTTTTAAAAAAATGGCTCTCTGGAAAATTTGTCAGCATTTTGGTGCAAAGCAATTTCCCCATGTGTATTCATTTCTAGGCGCACATTATTCTACTGTATACATTTTTGTACACATTGCTTGCCTGGAGAACTTACATTGCAAGATTAAGAGAACTGTGCATTCTGAATGATGGCTGTGTTTCGGTTTCATGCATTGTTTCAGACAGTAAAAATTATAGGTTTACCTTTCACTGTGAACCAAATGTTTTCCCTATTCTTACGTGTCATCTAAACCAGGACTAGTGGTTAAGTTCTGTGCTCACTAACCACAAGCAATGGTTAAAAACAACAACCATTTGTACAGCTATGTGGAGGTGATTACAATTGAAATTAACTACTTGGTTTTTTTTTGTTTTTTTTTAGGTATCACTTCTCTTTGCCCAAATTCTTCAGCACAAGATCCAAAGATAATTGCTTTACGGAGAGGACGCCTCTGCTGAAAGTTTCCCCACAAGAAAATGGGTGGGTAGGAGATCAGCTTTTTGCTGTTGCTCGATGTCTCAGGATTCGCATCCTACCAATGGCATGGAACAGTAGAGCCTATGGTGTGTGTTAATATTTGTCAATGGTTTTTTTCAGGTTAAGATGCATGGCTGTTCATAACACAGATTTTACCACAGATGATGACTCTTGGGAAAACAGCTCTGCTGAGTTTGAGCAAAGGTCCCATCTGGGAAGTGAAATGCCCAGCTTGTCCAGATCTGCTTCCTCCTCAGAGAAATGTGAAATGTTGGACAACTTCCATGTCAAATTCAATTTAACCAAGATGAGGTATGAGCCCAAACCTTTTGTTTTGTTTTGCCAGTATTGAGGGCTAAGGGAAATTGCCAAGAAATGGACCCCCCCCCCCCCCGGTTTCAACAAATGAGTAAAATAACACTCCATATTTTTGTGTCATATCTTGCCATTGATTTCAAGGATATTGCACCAATGAAACCGATGATAAAATCTGTTCAGATTTATAGGTCCATGCAACAGTAGAGGCTAAGCAGGCAATCACTTCTAAGCCATGATAGTTTATGTGACTAGAAAACCTGGTTCTCTGCAGATTTTCATGTTTGGAAGTAGTGCTGTCTGTATTTCATCTTGTGATCTGTCACTTTATGCTTCTGTTTAAAACTCAGCTTCTTAGCTTTCTTGCACGAAAGCATCTATAACTCATGACGGGAGGAGATACATGTGTAAGACAAAGTGAAGTAGGAAGTTTTCATGCATCTAGTTCAGAGATGGGGGCGGGGGAGCCGGTGGTCTTCCAGATGTAATTGGAGCTTCCATCATCCTTGACCATTGGCCATGATGGCTGAGTTTGGTGAGAGATGGGGTTGTGTCCAATGCTGGCTTTCTGCTTGCACAACAGGCTCCTGTTCTCTCAACAGAACTTTGCCCTGCTCTCCTCTTCCCTGCTGCCCCCACTAAAAATATGCTCCAGGTGGTTGGGGGACCCTTTGGAGCAGATTTGGGTGGAGGTGGTTGTGCAGGGAGACAAGGGGAGGTGGAATGCTGCTCACTTGCTATTGGATACATACTATCCATGGAGTGTTATGCATTCAGTGGTCTGTGTTTGAGTTTGGACTAAAGTTTGGACTAAAGATTCTGAGCTCCTGGGTTCTGATTTGATACATGATGCCTAATCACAGAACATTTCAAGATTTGGGCCTCTGCCATTGGCCCTTGAACTCTTGATTCACAGCCAATCACATTTGGAGTGGGAGTGGCCCAGGCTTTCAGGAATGTATATAAGCAGTTGCTTTGCCCTTGTTTCCCAGTTATGTAGTTCAATAAAGGTTCTTGCTGTTATCACCATGTCTTGCCTCGTGGGAACCCACCTACACTTCAGAAAGCCACAGACTTCCCATTCTTGATATAGTGGGATGGTTCCAAACAATACACCCCCTCATTTTTAATCTGAGCAGCAAGTGCAGACTCTACCACATCTGATGAACTAACCGGAATACAGTCCATACTCCATTCAGTTATAATAAATGCAGCAGCTAATATTTAATTTGGTTAATTGCGCGCACACACACACACACACACACACACACACACAATAGCCTAGTTATCAAGAAGGAAGATTAAAACCCTTAGTATCTGCTAATGATATGTACTGTGCCCAATATTTGTGTGTGTTGGTACCTTTCCTTCTTAACCTTCGCTTTTCTATTTTCATTATGGATATATGAATGCATTGGAAGCAGCAGGCTATTTCCTTGTTCTGTATCATTGCTGTGTAAGCACAGTGAAATGCAATTGCCCTAGTTACATAGAGCAGTTGGCAGCTATGCCGGCATTGTTTCCTTTATGCTGCAGAAGAAAGGTGCTCCTGACAAATTGCTCCCCAAAATATTTTCGATCCCGTATTATTGAATAAACATACTAGGGCTGCCAGTTGCTGAGATGGCCTAAATCTGCAAAACTCGATTGAGTGCTCTGAGCCATGCATGCTGAAGGCCTAAAGAACAAGAATATTAGCTAGAGATCAGAGGCCTTGAAGGGGCAGAGCAAGCAGAGTGAATGCCTGAGTCCAAGCACCTCAGATGAGCAGCCGTGTGCTTTTCTGCGGAGAACAGTTCAATGGGAAGGGCAAGGGAACGATTCCTACCTGTTATAGCAGGCTCAGGAGAACTACACCTGTACAAATGGGAAAAGAAAAGATGGGGAAACATGTATTGGTTGGTGTGCAAGGATAAGGGTGACTTGGACATCTGTCCATATCTCTCCTGCAAGTTTAATGTCTTGCTGGCTCAGATTTTGAGGTCTAAAGTAGTACTTTCAGGAGCGGAAAGAAATGTCAGCCCCAAACCTCTTAAAAGTGCTGCTATGAATATTAGAGAAAAATAGATTTGCTATTATGATCCCAGAAGTCTCTCTGCTCATGCTTAATGCATCATTCCATTTTGTTGAAATGAACCTTGGAACATTCTTTGCTGCTTAAACAACCTGCCTAGTCAACATAGATATTTATTTATCTGCAATTCACTTGTTTTATTCCTATCCCTGGAAGAGTAAGGGAAGACTTTTAAGGAGCTTAAGTATTGTCAATAATACTGCTTGCTAGCATGATCGCATAGGGACAATAATTTTGTATCTTCAAGGCCGTTACAGTAAGCATCACAGATAAGAAACTAAATCCTGACCTAAAGTGAAGCATTTTGTTTTGAACCTTGTTTCTAAACTAATTGTTTAGAAAATGCTGGCATGTATGTGATAAATGGAACTTTACGTGGTGCGTTATGCATGATGATCCAATACATTAAAAAAGAGAGAGAGATTCTGGCTTATCTATATTATATATTTTCAAGTTTATAATATTTAGAGCCAGTTCAGACAAAAATTGAGGAAACCATTGACACCTTAGCGCCCCCTCCAATCACCTTAGCTTCTTCCCTTTTCCTTCTTTAGGCAAGACTTTTAGGTTAGGGTTTTTCCTAATCCTTCCTAAAGCAATCCCAGCCAATCAGGGATCGCATGATGAATGTGATGGTGTCACAATACTGCACAGATGATCAGATTTGGCTACATGGTAATGCTACCAAAGGCAAAGAAAGTCAGTTTAGAAGTTGAGGGCTTCCCCCACTACGTTCTTAAATTCATATACAAATATGCTGCTCAGCAGAAAACATTATTCAGACTTCTTGCTCAAGAACACAGTTCTTACTTACAGATTACAATGGTACCTCGGGTTACAGACACTTCAGGTTACAGACTCTGCTAACCCAGAAATAGTATCTCAGGTTAAGAACTTTGCTTCAGGATGAGAACAGAAATCATGTGGTGGCAGTGGGAGGCCCCATTAGCTAAAGTGGTACCTCAGGTTAAGAACAGTTTCAAGTTAAGAATGGACCTCCAGAACAAATTAAGTTCTTAACCCGAGGTACCACTTTACTGTTCTTTTAGCTTATCATTTGTTGTTGTTTTTTTGCAGGGGCATACATGCAATTTCAATAGAAAAGCTGACTAGCGTATTGCAAAGCAGGACACAAGTTGGTGCTAGAAATATGGAAAACTGTATATTGACTTCATTCTGCAGTGGAATACTTTGAATAAAGCTGGTCAAGTTTGTTCATAACAGATTAGAACTCTGCCTGCTTGCCTCCACATTTCCCTGTGGAGGCCTGAAAAAGTGACGCTTTCTGCGGTTGGACGTCCTGTTGTGGAGAGTCATGCAAGTTCCCAACTTGCACTTAACTTGGAAATAAAAAAATGTGGATGTGCAACCCCTTTTTGCCGCATCTCACTTAAACTGCAGATGCTCCATTGGCTTTTTAAATTTCCCTAGCTTTTGTCACAGGGTTGCAATTCTATGTCAGATTAGAATTGCTGTGAAGGTCATGGGGACAGCAAATGTGTGCAAGTCAAGGTCTGACCATGGCTAGTTTGCTAAGCTGTTAAAAGCACAGAATCCATAAAAGTCTAAGCACCAAAGGGTGGTGGTGGTTGTTGTTGTTGTTGGGGGGAAATGCTCTAAGTGCTACAGTTTATTAATAAAATTGCATTCCCCTCTCCCAGTGTCATTGTGTCAATTTGCCAAGATGACTTAGTTGTTTAAGGACAAGTGCTTCTGGACTTTTAAAGGATTAATGTAATGGTTCCTAGCTTTTATTGTCATTTTGGGTGCCTCTTTTAGTAACCATAATTTTAATCTTATTTTGAAAAGATTAAGTTAGCCTTGTATTTAATATACTGCATGCAGTTGTAGTTCACATAATGACATTTGTAAAATAAATACTTTAAATGTGGAAAAAACCCCATACAATTATAATAAAAGCAGATGCTTAAATATATGAGAGGGAACCTTGACATAAAGTGAAGGCAAGCAGCTCTATAACCAAAAGAACTGTTGCATGTAATTTTAATATATGGCTGCACATTTAAAACACATTGCTTTCCCCAAAGAATCCTTTGTATGACCTAAACTCTGTCTGCTGGCCTTACAAGTTTGTGATTAATAGAATAATACCCACATCTCATATTCTTTCTCTGTGAAATTCTTCTCCCTTGTTTCTTTTCTTCTTTTTTTCAGATGCTGTTTAAGATTCCTAAAAGTTTCTGGGCTTTTCATCTTTGTAGTTGTATGCTCTGTAAGTACTGGGTTTCCAAAATTTCAGAGTAATTTGGCGGTACTTACCAAAGTTGAATCTGATAATACAATGGGACATACAGCAAAAACATTGCAGTGCGCTCTTGCTATAGTCAGTCAGCAGTGCCCATCTCTGTGATATTCCATTCAATTCCCCCTTTCCACCCACTCTTCCACTCTTCCCTGCCCTAGTCAGTCAACATTCCATGGGTACTGGGCATGCTCAGTTCTCACTGGTCTGTGCTTGGGTTTCTCCTTAGGGTTCTCCCCCCCCCCACATCTGCAAAACTTGGGGTTTCCCCAAGACTGTAAAGGTTCTCTTTTGTGCATGGTTGGTGCTGTTTTGGCTATTCAAATGCATCTGCACTCAGCCTGAACATTGGCAGTAGGACCATGATTTTAAATAGGATATAGCATCTCATATGAAGCCTAGGAGCATGCCCACCTGTTCTTCACACTCCCAGTTGATGCTGGAAAAGTGTTCCTTTACCAATGCAGTGCCCTTTCCCCTTGGCTTTCAGATCTCTCTGAACCGATGCAAGTTAAGATTAACCACACAGAAGAATTGGATGTCTCAATTCCCCTAAAGGCAGACAACCTAAAATGGAGGAACCAAATGTGATGCCCTCCAGATGTTGTTGAACTCCAATTCCCCTCCCCCCCAGCCAAGATGACCAGCAATGAGGGATCATGGGAGTTGTAGTCCAACATCATTTGAAGGGCACTGTGTTGGTTAACCCTGGTCTGAAACATCCTTTTAGCTCTTTCCCCCAAATTTTTATCTTTCCAAACATCTGGTTTGGATCAGGGGATAGGGATTACAAGCTAAATTAGGCTGAAACATCCAGCAAGGACCTATGGTGACTTGGGTGGAATATACACACACATAAAAAAACCTGTTGCGAAAATGGTTTTTGTTGTTTTTAAAAAAAAGTTTTGAAAAATACATTGAATTTGCTGTAGCTCACTTCGCCATCTAGTGTCACATTTGTATATTGCACTTTACAACACACTTAAAACGTTTTATTTGCAGCTGTATAGCTGAATCCCTGATACAGGACGGTACAACTGATTAATTTAAAATGCATTTCAAAAGACTGAACTGCTAGATTCAACTGATACTTTATTAAATGTGTAAGTTAAGATAAATTTTCAAGTGACACAAGAGATTAGTTGCAAGTCAGTTCAGATGAGAATTACAAATACAAAAAAAATCTGTATATAAAATGCAATGTATAGTTCCCTCTCCTTTTCCTTTAAACATAGCATTGAGAACTTTATATGGATAATATAAAAATGGCTTTTCTAACTTCCTGTACTTTAATGTTACTAAGGGATTATAAAAGAAGGGAGAAAATGAGACCTGGGTAAGGAACCTAGGAGTGTTTTCATGCACAACACTGAAATCCACTTTGCTTTTCCAGATTCTGTCATTTGAACATAAAAACTTTATTGGCTAGATTATATAAAAATGACTCTCCTCTGCTTTTAATCCCTTGTTCATAAGACTCATGTGTGAACTCAAGAGTGTGTATGCAAGAGGCTCAAAGGTGCTCTTAATGTTATATAGACAATTAACTAATGATGATGATAAAAGTAAACAATGTGTGGAACCCTTCTTCATTCATATGCCAATTTGGTATGTATGGGTTGCACTTCTGTTCAGAGTAGACCCACTGAAATTAACAGGCCCAAGTTAGTTCTATCTATTTATTTCAATAGGTCTTCTCTGAGTATGACTAATATTGGATACAATCTTGTAAGTTTGGGGTGTAAGCAGTGGCGTAGCGTGGGCTGTCAGCACCCGGGGCAAGGCAAGTAATTTGCGCCCCCTAACCCATGGATTTGCGCCCCCTAACCCGTGGATTTGCCCTAACCCCAGATGTTGCGCCCGGTGCGGCCGGCCCCCCCTGCACCCCCCACGCTACGCCACTGGGTGTAAGGCCTAAGCAACAGGACCCGACTTTAGGAGTTTATAATAAAAGCAACAACTCCTTTTTGCAGGTTTTAACTTTTTTAGAGGCAGTTTGTTTAACAGTTCGGCAGTTTCCCACATAACCTTTTAATGTGCCCTCAGATTTTATTTAGCATTCACCCTGAAAATGGAGCACCTTGGCAGATGCTGGCTGTGTCACCTACGGACATCTACAGTATCCTTTACCAATTACTTTTGTTGTTGTTTTTAAAACAAAATGGTGGAGCAGCTTAGTAAATAATCACTGACAGAAGGCTGATTTAAAGATGGTTGATACGAAATGGCTGACTCGTTGCTTGCTAAATTAAATCCTGACAGTGATTTATTTCTTGTGAGGCCCTGACGCTGCCTCGTGGGACCGCTTCTAAACCAGCAAATTAATTCATTTGCAAATCTGTTTCCCAAGTTTGCTATCCAAGTGATAATGAAGACTGCAAAGGTCTGTTTTTTCCTGTTATATCTCCTTTAGATGCCTCCTGCCTCTCTGTGGGAAAGTAAAGTGGGTGAAAACTGAAGTGAAATTCCAGAAGTGTAAATTTTGTGAGGTTGCTTGTAAGTGTGGGTGAGAGCAACGAAACAAATGGGAACAGCATGCAGTTTTTGTCTATGCTTTATATAACACTGGTTATTTTATCTTGAACAATGCTTTCCACCAGTTTCTTGGGACAGATGTTAAGCTAACCAGAATCCTATGAACGATGCTCCTGAATAGGCTACTTTCCTATCAGGCACAAGATCTACATGGCTACTGTCTCTGCATATGGGTTGACTACTGGGTAGCAGGGCTGCCATTGCTAAGTTGTGGTGGGTGATGGGGAAAAAGAAGAGAGTTTGTGCACATCCCAGAGGCTGAACAGTTATGGGGAACTGGGACAGCCAAGCCATGAAACACATGTGTTGAATCTGTGTAGTGACGTCTAATGATTTGTTTGGAATACTGTCTCTCCTCCCTTGGCTGCTGCATCCTGTGACTTGGATGTGTGGTCAACACGGCACTGTAAAGTTTATCCCTCTTCCTCCTTGCCCCTTCACTCACTAATTAGCAATGGCAACCTGCCAGTCTGATAGGAATCTGAGCAGGCTGTGGTGGGGCTGGTGCAGGACCCAAATTCAGCTTCAACATGTGAGAGGGCAAGTTCATAAGCATATTGAATGTCTTCATTCTGAACAAAAGTGTTTTGTAAAGTTAGGCCCACAGGGGACAGCCTTCCTCTCGATACCGTGATCTATACTGAGTTTTGCTGTCTTCCACCCTACCTTGTGCTCCCCATAGAGTTTGAGGATCTGACACACCCCTCTATTGGAGCCAACTGTTAGGGGTCGAGGTCCCTTCACCCCCTCATGAAATATTTGAGCACCCCCCCGCTAATGGGTTTTGCCATTCAAATGGTGTTCTTGTGCCATGTTTTTGTGATTGATTATGTGGTGTGGGGCTTACCTGCCCCACCCCCCAATATTTTATTCATGTTGGCATCCCAGCATTCCTCCATGCTAAACCAACAGTTTCTTTCACTCATAACTAATCCTCCCCAGACATACTTTTAATGTTATTGTTTCTCCCTCTTCTTCTGTTTTGTGAATCAGTGTGGTTGGGTAGTTGAATTGAAGAAGACAATATCCCTGTGCTACATAAAGGAATAAGGATGGTGCTGTGGGTTAAACCACAGAGCCCAGGACTTGCCGATCAGAAGGTTGGCAGTTCGAATCCCTGCGACGGGGTGAACTCCCGTTGCTCGGCCCCTGCTCCTGCCAACCTAGCAGTTCAAAAGCACATCAAAGTGCAAGTAGATAAATAGGTACCACTCCAGCGGGAAGGTAAATGGCATTTCCGTGTACTGCTCTGGTTTGCCAGAAGCGGCTTAGTCATGCTGGCCACATGACCTGGAAGCTGTACGCCAGCTCCCTCTGCCAATAAAGCGAGATGAGCACCGCAACCCCAGAGACAGCCACGATGGTCAGGGGTCCCTTTACCTTTACCTTTACATAAAGGAATGATGAGAATAATTCAGAGAGGTGGAACCGTCAAAGAGTCTAATGACACCTTAAAGACTAACATTGCTTGTGGGCTTCCCACAGGCATCTGATTGGCCACTGTGAGAACAGGATGCTGGGTCAGGTAGGCCTTGACCTGATCCAGCAGGCTCTTCTTATGTTCTTATATGGATGCTCTAAGACATGCTATTATGGCATAAGCATCCAGGGACTGCTGTAATAAAGTTTGTTAATGGTGTCAACAAACCACTTCATTGCTTTAGCTGCAACTGAACAACATAGCTACCGCTCTCGAAATGGTTACATACAGAGAAACGTGTTGGGCAAACATTTATTTTTTAAAAAAATGTTTGCTAATCACTGTTCTGTTTTTAACCGAGAGTGATCTACTGGAACATTTCCCTTCAGCCAGCATCACTGTGGGAGATGGTCCATTTGTGCCGTGATTAATCTGGCACGGCATCAAATCACCTTGTTCCCTTCCTCTCCTCCCTCCCCCCACTATTATCAATCTTCATTGATTTGCCATCCCTTTAATGCATGCTTGGTCCTCTGTGCTGAGGTGGCTTGGCTGCTGCTCTCCAATGTGAAGCCAGCCAGCCACGCCTCCTCTGACCCTGGCCTACAAATGCTACCTTGAACCGATGGGAATTTTCCATGTCTATTAAGATTTTGCTCTGAATCTATTTTGATCGCAAATGCATTTGAGTTCCACCTTGGCAGTGATTCAAATTAAATAGCTTTAGTGTAATTTTCTGAAATGGCGAGGTTGCTGTTGTTCCTCTTTTTTCATCTGTGACTTATTGGCTTAAAAGCTCAAAGACTTTATGATGGGAAGTGTTTGGTTCCAGTGTGCACAATTGCAAGAAAAGGCTTTTACTGGACAGAGAGCTTGCGCTAGGAGTGTTATTTGTAAAGTATTTTTGGACAGATCAATCCAAGTATCTATGCTGAACATGAGGCACCAGTAACCGAGAAAGGAAGCATCTCTGAGAACTGGAAGGAGATCCCAATTCTCCCCTTTAGACAAGAGCAGATTTCCCCTCACATAGGGCCACCAGGATATAATCACCTGATAATCCTTAGTGATCTCAGGGCTTAAAATCACCACCAGTGCCTCAAACGCTTTGGGCAAATGAATAAATGAATTAGAGGAGACTGTAAAATATGTCTGCTTTCTGCCATAATGAAAGCAATTTTTAGTTTTATTGGCTTGTTCGGAATTACTTGGTCTACTTTCCTATCCATTACCGCACTTCCTTTCATGCTGTGTCCCTAATAACTTCTGCTCTAATCTATGCTAAATTATAATATTTTATGCAGGCAAATGGAGAACCCAGGGCTGGAACAAGCCAAATTGCCATATTAGAAATAGACTCTCTGAAAAGAGAAGGCAATAAGGATTCTTGTTTGTTCATAAGGCCTGACTGTATGTGCAGATTTACAGGCTTGTTTGCAGGGTTAGGGATTCTGCTTTTTGCAGTCCGTATGTTAAGCAAATAAATGCTAGCCTTCAGGGATGGGGCTGTTTGTTCCACTTCTATATGCACTCAGTGAACCTACCTTGATTGTCTGAAAAGCCCTCCTGTACACAATCACCATACACAGTGATGCATGCATAGGTTGAATCCAGCCCTTCAGCAGAATATGTCAAAGTAAAGGTGCAGGGACATCATGTAGGATCCTGTTCCCTCCCTCCATGTGTGAAGGTCTGAGAGGCGCTTAAATATCTTGGGGTTATAAGGAAGCGAGACAATGGGGAATGCAAAGGTTATGTCCCATAGTGTCATGAATGCAAAACAATACATCATTCACCTTTCTCTGTGCAAACCCTGCAGGAATAATTGTGCAGAAATACAATATACTGAAAAGAAATAATTAGAGGTGTGGGAGAATTTGCATACGTATTTACACACAGAGAGATTGATGCTTTTGCATGAGCTACTTGCATGTAGAACCTAGTTAAACTTGTCTAGGCTTGCCCATATGTCAAGAATTTTCCTGACATGTCCTGGTTTCCGGGTGTAAAAATGGTGCCGGGGGAATTTTGCCGAAGTGGCAAAATGCCAGGGGAAACCCGGATTATGGAAAAGCTCAACAACTTTGTAGGTATCAGGAATTTAACTTTTTGAAATATGGCAACCCTAAGCTTGTCTCATATAACACTTAACCAATGGGCCTACTGGTTAAGCATTTCAAAGAAGGTCTGCAAAGGACAGACCATTTTATATGTGTTACAAGGTAAGAGCTTTCAGCTCACTCTGTATTGACCACTTTGTTTTATATGTGTAAGACATTGTGAAAATGAAGTTTGCTTTTCCTTCTGTAATTTTAAGTTTCCTTTGTTATGGTTTCTGAACGTGCCATTTGTGTAATTACAGGGTATATTTTAGTCATATTGTGAAAAAGGAAGCGGCTGTAATTATGTGCACCTGAAGCTTTTTGCAGATACAAATTATTGGCTGTACTCATAAAACTGGCTACAGGCTGTCAAAGTGTCCCAGGCCATTAGGTTAATTAATATAGGCCAGTGAACCATTCTGAAGCACAATTCAAAGTTGAGATAGGATTTGAACTGTGTAGTCTCCAACTCATCTGGCCCTGGAAAATGTAGCAATTATTCCTACCCCTCTTAAATATTGCAAGATTAAACTTTTATAGTGGACAGTTTTTCAAAATGGGTATAATTATTACTGCCTGGCTGCATTCTTAATCTTTTTTTTTATATAGCAATTCAATTTTTCAGAATGAAAAAACATGACTACATCTACATCATACATTTAAAGTGCATAGCTTTATATAAAATATGTGTGCATTATATATGCTTTAAATATACAGTCTAATTCTGTGCTCCACACTCATCTGGTGGTACTTTTAAACAGATTTTATTGAATATAATGGAAAAGAGGTGACATTAAAAAAATGATAATAACAGAATGATTTCCCACCATGTTATTGTCCAAATAAGGACTCAGTGAAATTCAGACAGGACTGTTTGGAATTTATTGCTTTACTAATTTTCTCACCCAGGCTAACATCATGGTTTTTCATAGTGGATATTGTTTTGATCTTTTTTTAGCTTGAAGAAGCAAAATAAATAGCTTGAAAACTTTAAAAAGTACCGCTTACCAGCAATATAGCTCAGTAAGGACGAGACTGTTTTAAATTGCTTTTTGTCTCATTTAGGCAACCTTGGGACATGAATCATCAGACTCCACTCCACACAGCTGGTGGTTTTATTTTTGACATTTATATCCCACTTTTCACTCTCAGGAGCTTAATGTTGGCTGGGACTGGTGGGAGCTGGAGTTTGGGATGTTGGATAATTCTGACAAAAATGGAAATGGGAGTGGAAATTGCCAGTGTTCACCTTCTTGTCTCATGTCTGGGATAGAAATGAATCTGGAGAATACGAGTGGTGTTCACAGACCTTCCAAGTGTCCCTATTTTCCAGGGGTGTCCCTGATTTAGAGAAGCTGTCCCAGTTTCTGATCTGATCCCGGAATGTTCCACTTTTCCATAGGATGTCCCTATTTTCATTGGAGGTATGTTGGAGGGTATGGAGTTATCCAACCCCCAAGCCACCTGAAGGCAATCCTGTATAGGGATTTTTAAAAAAATGTTTAATGTTTTATTATGTTTTTATACATGTTGGAAGTTGCCTGCAGTGGCTGGGGCAACCCAGTAAGATGTGTGGGGTATAAATAGTAAATTATCATTATGGAATGGGACGTCCCTATTTTCATTGGAGAAATGTTGGAGGGTATGTGTTCACTGTCATTGCTTATAATCTGCAAATGATACATAATTATATTCCCACCCCTGAATCTGCATTGCTTTTCATTTGCATTGAAATGGATGGGGTGGAACAATGTAATGACTATGCAATTACATAATTTACTGAATCAGTTATGGAAATTACATAAGGTATGTAATTTTACCACAGCAGACAGCAAGATAAATAGCGTAGTTTTTGAAGGAAGATGAATTGCAGCGGAATGGAAGCAGTGCTGCAAGTAACAAACATTGGACGAAACTGAAAATGATCCCTCCAAATGATCTCTAGTTGGATTCCAATAACACGAGAACCAGGTTGCAAACACATGCTTTAAATGTTTATATCCATTCATCAAGGATTGGTCAATAAGGTTTGGCATAGCATGTTTTTATATAGGCCTTTTAGGATGTTCTTATTTTGAATCCTTTGAAATGAGAGCTCTTTGGTTTTTCAACCTCTTAGCTACATAGGTATTCAAGCCATGTTAAATTAGTTGGCATTACTGTAGAATGCTGGCACTGCTGTTGTTTTTAATTGTGGCATCATGGATGAGATAATCCCCCAAAGGCTCTTCCCTTCAGAGACAAAATTGCAGTCCTTAACTGTCTTGCCAACAGCTATGAACTTCAGCAATATTCGCAATTCTGCCCTTCTAAAGGTAGAACTGGCAGGGCCCTTTGTGGCAGATGTGGCTGGTCGGCAACCGGAGGATTACGTTGTAGTTCAGATTGGACAGGTAGAAGACTCTGGTCCAAGAAGGAGACGTCAACAGCAGGTAAAGTTCAAATACCCTGCTTTCATTTTATGGTCATAAGACAAAAGGAAATATTTCTTATTTCACTATTATTTGCACTATATTTGTAAGGGCAGGGCAGTGCAGGTTGAAATCTACCGTATTTTTTGCTCTATAGCACTCACTTTTTCCCTCCTAAAAAGTAAGGGGAAATGTGTATGCGTCTTATGGAGTGAATGCAGGCTGCGCAGCTATCCCAGAAGCCAGAACAGGAAGAGGGATCGCTGCTTTCGCTGCGCAGCAATCCCTCTTGCTGTTCCGGCTTCTGAGATTCAGAATATTTTTTTCCCTGTTTTCCTCCTCCAAAAACTAGGTGCGTCTTATGGGCTGGTGCGTCTTATAGAGCGAAAAATACGGTATATCTATTTCAGAGGAAGGTTTGTGTGTTCTGTATCCAATATTTGTTTGTTTTTTGCTTACTAATCATGGACTGCTTGCACGAAACAAACCATGATCCCTGGTTTGGAGAGAATTCTAAGCCAGGGGTCATGCTTTTGTTTCTCCCACACACTAGCGAGCAGGAGTCAGTGGCATAGCAGGGGGCACACAGAGGCAGTTGCCCCAGGTGCAAGATTGTTAGGGGCACAAAAATTCAACACCTAGCGCTGCCTCTGTGCGCTTCTGTCAAAAATGGCTTCTCCGTGCAGACCAGGAAGTAGCTTCTCCAGACAATGGAACAACTCTTCTTCCTTTATCTCTGTGGCTGTAATCTCCTGAGTGATGTGGATGCTGTTAGGTAGTTGCATGCACAACCCTGTCAATTTCCCTCCCTCCCTCCCACTCTCTGTGTACCCCTGGACATTGGCAACCCACGCTATGTCACTGGGAGGAGCAACGTAGTTGAGATTAGCACATTTGCAACAAACCTTTAACTATGGTCACATCTGCACACTAATGCCCTCCTATGGCCATTTGCCAGCCATGGCTTCCCCCAACAGATCCTGGGAACTGTACCTTATCACCATATTTGGCTTTGTTAAGATGTTGTTCTCCATCCTGGTTCACTTCCAGGCTTGGGAAAAAGTTAATTTCATGGTGTCAAGTTAAAACAGAGGAGGTCAGGGTTCATTCCTCTCCCCTGCATGCTGCTTTTGATATAAAAGGTAGACCTCATCCATGTTTTATAGAGCAGCAAGAAAACAGATGTTTAATGAACGTGCATAAGTGTTTGGCCATTTGACATACTGTACCTTGTATCTCCCTTTGTGCTAACAATAATCCTTGTGATAGCACAAAAATCTGAATAACACCCAGTGGTTGAAAAGTTCTCCGAAAGTGTCCATTTATAAAGAATCTCCCCCATCAAATTTGTTGTTGTTTAGTCGTTTAGTCGTGTCCGACTCTTTGTAACCCCATGGACCAGAGCACGCCAGGCACTTCTGTCTTCCACTGCCTCCCGCAGTTTAGTCAAACTCATGCTCGTAGCTTCGAGAACACTATCCAACCATCTCATCCTCTGTCGTCTCCTTCTCCTTGTGCCCTCCATCTTTCCCAACATCAGGGTCTTTTCCAGGGAGTCTTCTCTTCTCATGAGGTGGCCAAAGTATTGGAGTCTCAGCTTCAGACCATCAAATTAGCAACTCGTAAAAATCAGGCCATCAAATTAGCAACTCGTAAAAATACACTGTGGCAAGGGAAATCAAGCAACAGCATTAATCTCTTACTTATTCATGCTACGTCTTTTCTTTTTTTGCAGATCTTATACAATTGGACCCTGCCTTTAAATCTGAGAAAAAACGAACAAGTTATTGTGTCACGAACTTTTGAGATGTTAAGCAGGTTGGTTTGTGAATCCAGAAAAAAGCACTTGATTTTTTTTGGTAATGTTAATTTACTAGATGCTCAAATCATGGAAACAGTGGGGGATATCCAATTGTGGATCCCTGCTTGCACAGTGGACTTTTTTGTGTGGCAATCTGTTCTGCACCCCCAAAATCTGTTCTGGAGAGCTGGGGGATCATCATCCAGAGTAGATTGTAAGAAGTGTGAGAAGTTGAGGAAGAGAGGTACGGAAGGGGGATCTCATTGCACCTCACAGAGTGACATTGGATTTCACCCATGGGTCTTGCCTTTCACTTTTGCATAAAACTACTGCACAGCCATAATATCCCATCCAAACACATGTACAGCAACTCTTCAGAGCAGGCTTCCTCAACTTCAGCCCGCCAGATGTTTTGAGACTACAATTCCCATCATCCCTGACCACTGGTCCTGCTAACTAGGGATCATGGGAGTTGTAGGTCACAAACATCTGGAGGGCCGAGGTTGAGGAAGCCTGCTTCAGAGGGAATTCAGTCCTGGTAACCAGTTGTAGCAGAACTCTGTCTTATGGGGCCTTTCCTCCATTGTTCTTCTTCTTGGGAAGAAGATTTGCCACCCAGGCACCTTCTTCTATTTCCCTAACCCAATAATAGCAAATGCTTCAGGTAACAGAAAAAGAAAAGAAATCTATCTTCATGAGTGATGCTTAAAGTGTATGTATGTGTTTGCATTTTCTATGTGACTTCTCTCCCACATTTGTGACTTTAAGAAGTTTTGTGTTCTGGACTAAGAGGTGTTTGCATCGTTTGTGAAAGTGAACTAAATCAAATTCTTAATATTTTATGATCTCAGTTTAAGTCATGATGTTGCCTGTAATAGCTTCGAGAAAGCTATCTGAAAGTAAAGTGTAAAAATAATAATATGATAAAGCTTTCTAGCATTTCCACTTTGTTCTGTCAAACAGTGTTGTTGTTTTTTTTCAAAAAAATATCTTTCAGCAGTAAAGAAACATCCATAAGTATTCAAGCTTTTCTCCAGGAATTGGAAACCGTTCCTCTTTCCATGACTCATCAATATCTTCATGCAAATGTAGAGGCTCAAGTCACAATTGCTTCAGTCATTTTAGCAGGTGTTTATGTGCTCATCATATTTGAGGTAAGAATATTTTTTTTTAATATAAAAAAACTCAAAATAGTCGAGATGAGAAATAGGAATAGAATTGTTTTGAATAGTTAATGTATTTCAGAAATACCAAGAAGAAAACTTGCCTGTCAGTTCATTGTTACTAAGCACATCTTCTGCTTTATATCGGGCTCAGTCAATTTTCATCGTAGCTCCAATTCAATTCCAGTAACCATTCAGTTTTTAAATCCGCCATTTCTATGGGATTTGAAACTTGAATGTAATATCAGGTCTCAATTCCATGACAAATTATACTCAACTTAAAAAGCATTGATTGAGTCCTGGCATAATCCCACACATCTTTGACAGGAACACAGTGACTAAATGAGAATTTGCTTAAACACCTCTGCCTGCTTATAGTCACACTGGAATCTGTTTTGGTTTTTAGCGCTGTGGTCTAAACCACAGAGCCGAGGGCTTGCCGATCAGAAGGTCAGCGGATCGAATCCCCACGCCGGGGTGAGCTCCCGTTGCTCAGTCCCAGCTCCTGCCAACCTAGCAGTTCAAAAGCACGTCAAAGTGCAAGTAGATAAATAGGTACCGCTCTGGCAGGAAGGTAAACGGCGTTTCTATGTGCTGCTCTGGTTTGCCAGAAGTGGCTTAGTCATGCTGGCCACATGACCCAGTAGCTGTATGCCAGCTCCCTTGGCCAGTAAAGCAAGACGAGCGCCGCAACCCCAGAGTTGTCCACGACTGGACCTAACAGTCAGAGGTCCCTTTACCTTTTATGGATCAGAAGGGTGTAAAAGCTGTAGTGCAAGTCCGTGAGGAGAGCAAGCGAAGATACCCGCCTCAAGAAACCATGTTGCTCGTGCCTTCCCTCTCTGCTCATAGCATGTTATAATCTAATTGATGTAGGGAGCTGTGGCTTACCTCTGGTACCTGCATGACGCTTGAAGCTGAGGTATCCAGAGCACAGATTGCCATTTTGAACACTTCTGCATCAAAGCAGGACAAGTAGATCAGGGATAGCCAACATGGTGACCTCCAGAAATTGTGGGACTACAAACCCCATCATCCCAACCAACATGGCCAATGCACAGATACTATTTAATGATTTAAATACTGCTATAACATAAAGAGAAGAATATTGAAGCAGTTCACAGCAGTAATACATAAAGTATGCCATAAAAACCATACAAAAAAGAGGGTAAAAACAGACACCATTTAACCATTGTGAATTATGGGAATTGTAGCCAGTTAGCTCAGTTGGTTAGAGTATGGTGCTGATAACGCTAAGGCCATGAATTTGGTTCCCATAAAGGCCACCTGCGTATTCCTCCATTGTAGGGGTTTGAACCAGATGACCCTTGGGGTCTCTTCCAATGCCACAATTTGATGATATTGAGGGCACCATGTTGGCCAGCCCTGCAGTACAGCATAAGAGGCTTGACTAGGCTTTTAGGAAGCTACGTGAAGATGAACTACCCATCAGTATCTGGGAAACAACTGTGGGAGAAGGCTTGTTTCTTTGTCTTGCTTGTGGGCTTCTCCTAGGACTGAGGAACCTCGGGCTCTCCCTATATTGTTGGAATACAACTCCCATCATCGTTGATCATTGGCCATGCTGTTCGAGGCTGATGGGAAGTGGAGTCCAACAACATCTGGAGGGATGCTGGTTCCATATCCCTGCTGTGGATGTTTGAATATCTGCTATGGAGTATAGGATGCTGCATCTGACAGGGGCTGCCCTTTTGTTTCATTACCACAATAAGGGTAGATCTTCTGCTAAATACACCTACGGGCCGAAATGAAATAAATGGGTAGCTGGCCAGAATCTGCCAAAATTGGCCCCCTGAACAGTAGTGAAGCAGGGCCTGGTTTCGTCTTTGGTTTCAAAATTAAAATCTCCTCCTTCAACTCTGTACAGTACAGTGGTACCTCGGGTTACAGATGCTTCAGGTTACAGACGTTTCAGGTTACAGACTCTGCTAACCCAGAAATAGTACCTCGGGTTAAGAACTTTGCTTCAGGATGAGAACAGAAATCGTGTGGCAGTGGTGCGGCGGTGGCAGCGGGAGGCCACATTAGCTAAAGTGGTGCTTCAGGTTAAGAACAGTTTCAGGTTAAGAACGGACCTCCAGAACAAATTAAGTTCTTAACCCGAGGTACCACTGTATCAAGGAATTCTCCTTTTTGGCTGAAGAGACTTTGGAAAACACAGAATCTGGTCCCTGAACTCTGAGAGGTGTTTGGATTACAGGGGCAGCAGGGGAAGGGAATGTTAATTTAGTTGATGCTGTTTCACTTATACCTACCTACCTACCTACCTAGTGCCCATCTAAGTTTTACATTCCCCCTCCCCGCCCCGGTTGTGTTATTTTTTTTCTGGGCACTTCACAACTTTTTCAGCAGCCCATCCTCCTGACTCTATAAGTAGGTGAAAGATTTTTCTGCTCTATAATTAGGATGGCAGCCCTGACTCGGGCTGAAAATTCAGAATGTATTTATCCACTGGGTGGCGCTGCTTGCTGTTCTTAAATCTTGGATGCTGCTTTCAGATCTCACTGTAAGCTTTAGCCGGGCTTTCTCACACAGAGGCTGTTGTTTTCTGGCAATGATCAGCGAGGTGCCATTTCTTTGTGCTGGGAAGCTGAAAACCAACTTTCAAGAGTGTCCCATTTTTATATCTTCTCCTGCCTTATAAAATATTGATAAGGGCCACGTTTCAGTATGAGCTGTGCTCGTATCAAAACGTGACCCGCCTTGCATCATATTTGTGTTTTCTTGTTCTGATGGAGGCAGCTGTGGAATATTAGGCTGGGTTAATTGAATGCTACTGTACTGCTTCCAGTCTGCCCAAGGCTGCCTAGGGGAAAGGGAGCTGCAAAGTCTTAAAAACGTAACAAAGTGCAAGAATACTCTTTGGCCCATGCACTTGCATGTGCATATGTATGCATGCTTGTGTGGTATTCATTCCCATGCATCCAGACTTTCAGAACTTGTTTATTTGGCAGCATAGGTTTTCTGGGGTAGAAGAATAAACGGTAGTAAAATGAATAGCTGTGGAGGAAATGAGATGATAAAAGACTTAACAATAAAGCTAAATGCTACATAGGCAAACTTGTTGAATTGAAGAAAGGCAATACATTAAAAAACAGAGAGCAGGCATTTCATGTAAAGCTGAATATATATAAGAGAGAACAACGTTGCATCTGTTGTAGCTCAGTAGAACACACAGCATTCCAAAGGAACTACTAAAATTGTGTGCCTTGATGATACAGATTAATTAAATACAAATGTTTAGCTTTTGGAAATCCTGCTGTTGTTGGGGTTTTTTTTGCCAAAGATGCATACTTGGTATGTAGCTGTGCTTGATGTATTTTAAAACATTTGGGTTTTTTTTTGGGGGGGGGAGTGAGGTTGGGGTTGCTTTTTTAGATTTAGGTCCTCTATTTTCATTTATTAGGAAGCAGTTTGTTTTGCCTTGAATATTTGAATATGCCTTTATTTTGCCTTGAATATTTCCTTGAATACCCTTCCTTGTAGCTTGGATCTTGTCCAGCTTGTATTTTTCTGTCCACTCTTGCTTACAAGTGCAGCCAGCTGAGTTTTGACCCAGAAGTGTTTCAGTAGCTTAGGCTACCCATAGCAGAAAAACACAACACAAAACAAACAAAACTGAGGTGCAGGTTCAGCTTTATATACTGGCCTGTTTGTCACAAACAATTGTGCTTTTATTGAAGTGGCTCTGACAGAACAAAGGTTCACCCCACCACCAAATATGGTAGACCTGAACAACTTGTTTTACCAACCAAACTGCAGCCCACCAGCCAAGGATTTTGGCTCACCAGATGACTGACAGTTCGGGGGAGGGCAACTGCTTTGCATGCAGAAGGTCCCAAGTTCAACCCCTGACATTTCCAGGTAGGACTGGGAATGTCTCTTGCCTGAAACCCAGGAGAGTCACTGTCAGTGCAGAAGGTATTGATTTGGGTGGACCTGGTTCAATTGACTCAGTATAAGGCACATTCCTCTTTCTCCTCCTTTCCCCCCCAACCTTAGGCCTTTTATCAGCTGCCACATGTGGGTAGTAGATTGCCCGTTATATAAACCTGAAATATGGTGATTGACAGTGCTTTTTTCTGGGGGGACGCAGGGGTACACATACCCCTAAACATTTTGTGAATCTAAGTTTGGCCTCATTGAGGGGCAGTATTTCAATATGAGTAGGAAATTACATACGCTTCAGGCTACAGACTCTGCTAACCCAGAAATAGTACCTCAGGTTAAGAACTTTGCTTCAGGATGAGAACAGAAATTGTGCTATTGCAGCATGGCGGCAGCAGGAGGCCCCCATTAGCTAAAGTGGTGCTTCAGGTTAAGAACAGTTTCAGGTTAAGAACGGACCTCCGGAACAAATTAAGTACTTAACCCGAGGTACCACTGTACCGCTAAACATTTTTGTAGAAGAAAAGCACTGATGATTGGTAGAATGAGGATCGACAGCCTAGTTCAGGCTTCCTCAACCTCGGCCTTCCAGATGTTTTGAGACTACAATTCCCATCATCCCTGACCACTGGTCCTGCTAGCTAGGGATCGTGGGAGTTGTAGGCCAAAAACATCTGGAGGGCTGAGGTTGAGGAAGCCTGGCCTAGTTGGATGGAGTTGTAGCAATAACCTCTCAGCAGGAGTGTTGCTGAGTTTGGGACTGTGTGAGCACACCAGCAGAGCCAATCTGGCGCTTGTTCGGGGGTACTTGTTCAACCCCCCAACCCTTTGTCAGGAGCTCATCCTACTCTCGAGTAGGACCCTGGCAGAGACACATGCCCGTCTGGCATGTTCTCTCCCTCCTGGTCTTTCGTTTGGAAGCTTCAAAAGCTTTCTTTTGCCCGAACATCACAGCGACCGATGCCAACAGACATCAGCACACTTAGGGATCCGCAGAGTCTGCACAGTTCGCGTGGCAGATGTCAGCAAAGCATTTTGGCTAATCTACTTTATTTACATATAAACACACACGGAGCACTGCAACCTGGTTCCCCCTCTCTCTAGCATCAGACAGCAAAGAGAAAGAACAAAGGACAATAGTCCCACTTCATGGAACACAGTAACACAAACATCCTGTCTCTGTCACTTCCCACTTTGTGAATCACATACACCATCATGTGATAGACAAAAATCCCATGACTGCAATCATGGAGCAGGAATTCTAACACCCTTGCTCCTCCTGGTAAGTGACAGCAGTGCAGCTGCCAGAGTCTGCTGCCCCACTGGATGAGCTTCTTTGGAGTAAATCCCATGAACCAAGTCTTTCCAGCAGAACTGTTATTGATCACAAGCAGGGCTGCCTAGCTGTTTTTTTCAGCTGGATGTTGCTCAAATGTTCACCGATGAAGTTCTCCTTTAACAGGTTTTGTTTGTGCTCCTGTTGCAAGCAAATGAAACTTTGGGTTCTGAATGTTTGATGATAGCCCTGAATGAGTCTGAAAATGAGCTTCTTCTCAATATATATTTGGTTAGTGAGGCTTGCTCCTCTTTCCCCCTAAAGGTTTGCCTCCTTTGTCCAAAGCAATCTGAAGCTGCAGTATTGACTATATCATGAAGTAGTGTTCTTTTTATGTGGAATTTGGTGGGTTGAGCCTGCTTTATGGAGATGAGTTGAACATAATTGTCAGTTCCTCCGTTGAACTAGTGCTTTTACAATCTGTTGTAAATGAAGTAAAAATCCCTTATGGATTTGGAAGGGTTTTGAATTCTTGCAATTAATCTTTTTCACTATTGCATAGTAACCTGGTAATGTTTTAGATCTGGGATTATGTTCACTCTTAAGAGGGATCACCAACCCTATGAGTGGCATTTACAACACTTTCTCAAAACTCAAAATGTGCCCACTGGTCCAAAAAGTTTTACAACCCCTGGGATATAATATGACAGTTCATTGAACAGTGCAATGAGGTGATGAAGATTCTCTGGAAATTTTTTTACCAAGTTGCTTTAGAATGTTGCAGAATATAATCAAAACATGTTCAGTTTGTGGTCTCTATGTGGCATCTGGTCAACTGGTCATTCACATTATTTGACTGTTGTTGTTGTTGGGGACAGTATCTTTCAGCCTTCAAACATCAGAGTGAACAGGACTGATTTTTTAATTCCTCCTGAAAGTCAATAATGATGGAGATGGATGTACCTCATCAGGGAGGGCATTCTACAAATGGGGAACTGCCACTGAAAAGGCCCTGCCATGGGTCAAGGCCAACCACGGATTTGTAGGATCCATAATGCTGCAGTTTTAAGCATGGCTGCTAGGAAGCAGGGACTCAGCTACCTTAGTCAAAAAACAGTGTTTTGAATCTGTTATAAATATGCAATACCAGATGGCGCTGTAGAGCAGAAAACTTTTCTATGCTATTTTACATGGCGTTTCCCCCTGTTTGTTATAACAATTTAATTTCTAGCTGTCCCCCCCCCTCCGTGTGTAGATCCACCCTAAGTCACACTGAATTCATTGGCCACATTATCATTGCTCACAAGTCTCATTTCCTTCAGTGGTATTTCCAAAGCAACATTCAAAGGATAGTTCCATAGGTTGGTCAGAACATGTTTCTGCTTCATATATGTGAGCTATAAGAACTTTGGCTCTTTGGGGCACAAATCGACATTATTAACCTTCACTTTTTGTTCCATTAAACTTCTTTTTAGCACATACAATGCACCCAGAATGTGACAAACCTATGCCTTCTCTGCATTTTTCTTCAGGCAGAGGTTTGACTGATATTGAGAGTGAGTAACTTGGTATGAATTCTGAGCAGGAATTTAAATTCTCTAGATGGAAGACATCTATGGTTCTTTGTTTGAGAATTGCTTATTTTTGTCCCCCCTCCAACAATCAATTGAATGCATTCTTACTTGTTAAAAGGGACCCCTGACCATTAGGTCCAGTCACGGACGACTCTGGGGTTGCGGCGCTCATCTCGCTTTATTGGCCGAGGGAGCCGGTGTACAGCTTCAGGGTCATGTGGCCAGCATGACTAAGCCGCTTCTGGCGAACCAGAGCAGCGCACAGAAACGCTGTTTACCTTCCTGCCGGAGTGGTACCTATTTATCTACTTGCACTTTGACGTGCTTTCGAACTGCTAGGTTGGCAGAAGCAGGGACCGAGCAACGGGAGCTCACCCGTTGCGGGGATTCGAACGACCGACCTTCTGATTGGCAACTCCTAGGCTCTGTGGTTTAACCCACAGCGCCACCGGCATCCATTCTTACTTGTTAGTCAGTCCCAAAGGGCTCAATGGGGCTTATTCCCGAGAAAATATGTTTTCTGTGAATTTTGTTACAAAGATAAATTTCTATCAGAGCTTCAGTCATTAGATTTCCTGAATAAATTAAGTTATAAATGATAAACCTTGAGGGAAAACAAAAAAAATTCCTTCCAGTAGCACCTTAAAGACCAACTAAGTTAGTTCTTGGTATGAGCTTTCGTGTGCATGCACACTTCTTCAGATACACTGTGTATCTGAAGAAGTGTGCATGCACACGAAAGCTCATACCAAGAACTAACTTAGTTGGTCTTTAAGGTGCTACTGGAAGGAATTTTTTTTGTTTTGACTATGGCAGACCAACACGGCTACCTATCTGTAACTGAAACCTTGAGGGATCAGCTGCTTTTCTCTTAACGGAGAAAGAGCATTGAGAAACAACATAAAATGTATAGAATGTAAGCTGACATTGTTGCTTTAGATATTTCCGTCTTGTTTGCTTAGTCCTCTGTAATTTCCCCCCAGTTTTTTGTTTTTTTTAAAATCATTACACACCTACCAGAGACCAGTTCTGCTTTGACCTTTTGCAGGCTCATTCTCACAGAAAGGGCTTTATGTGAGTGTATTTGTGAGAGGGGTAATTTTTTTTTTTAATATACAGCAGTGGTTCTCAAACTTTTTTCCTCTGAGCCACAGTTTCAGAATAAAAATTTGCTTGCACCACACCAATTTTTATTATTATTGATAAGAAATACATTGGAAAAGAAAAAAGAAACAACTAGCAGTGCTCGTTTATATCACAGAACACAACTACTTTATAATATGATTGTGGAAGATTCATAATATGGGTCATGGGACACGGTCACAACACAAGAAAATATATAGTCTGGGAAACTGAATAATACTCACTGTACTTTGCAGTACAGCACAGGAAGTTAGGGAGACTCACACTATTATCTAAATGAGTGATAACATTGTCTTTTATGCTGTGTGGTGAATGACTATACAGTGCTAGAACATATGGAAATCTACCCCCCTTTGTTTTCTGTGGCTGCAGTATTTGTAAAAAGTAACAGAAGAAGTAAACAAAATATGTTTCTGAGTGAGCTCAGGGGGTTCCCAACATTTGCTCAAAATTCAGCCCAAAGTGTCAGCTTGGTAATACTTCAACTCAGCCCTGTAGGTATACTACAGTGATCTTCAGTTAATATAACATTGCATAGGTGTTATTACTGCCCAGACAATTGTGTTTGTTTGTTTGTGTGGGATCTCAATTTTTTGTTTGAAAAGGGCTCTGTATTTATATGAGTACTGTACATGAAACCCTTGTCAGAGCAAAACAACAGGATCTTTTCAGGTTTTGTTTCTATGACTACTTTCTCAAGAGTACCTCTTTTGTGTCTGGGGTCATCCACTTAGGTTGTTTTATTTATTTATTTATTTCCTGGGACATGTCTTAAGGTACTTTTATATACCATGCTCCACTGCTTGTAATAGAGAAACAAAATGAATAAAACATAGTATGTTATTTATTCATACTCTACCAAAAGAAGCCTAATACGATGTTCATTAGAAAATGTTCTCTGTGAATAGATTTGCCATATTCCCCAAAGTGAAAATCTGGACAAAGTTGTTGAGCTTTTATTTTTTGGAAACATCTAACAAAAATTAAGTTTTGGGGCTTTTGGGAGATTTCTTAATTGCCCTATTTGTCATACGTCCGGGTTTTCCGCCTAGATGCCATTTTTCAGCTCGATTCCCAGATGTGTCCGGGGAAACCTGGATGTATGGTAGCCTTATCTATATCTGCCTGAGGCAAAGGACACCAAGGCAACTAGGCTAGCAGTTGACTTTTACTTCAACTGGCGATTAGACAGAGTGCTCCACCATGACTGAAGAAACCAGTCTAGCTTAGTGGGTCTGGTGGTACACGCACTTCCTTTCTGCTAACATTCTGGTGTTGCTCCCTGCCCCCTAGTATTGGCTGCCTGAAGCCGCTGCATTCTGTTTAACAGTAGGGCTGGCGCTGTTAATTTCCTCATTAAGTACAGTGGTACTTCGGGTTACAGATGCTTCAGGTTACCAGCTAACCCAGAAATAGTATCTTGGGTTAAGAACCTTGGTTCAGGATGAGAACAGAAATTGCTCGCCGGTGGTGCGGCGGCAGCGGGATGCCCCATTAGCTAAAGTGGTACCTCAGGTTAAGAACAGTTTCAGGTTAAGAACGGACCTCCAGAATGAATTAAGTTCTTAACCCGAGGTACCACTGTAAATGGATATAGGGTAGAAGATTGAAATAGAGCAGACAGGAGAACTTTCCTTAAATACTAATTGTCAAAAATCCATTGAACCTCTTGCATTACTTTCTCTTTAGTAATGGCAAGTGCAATCATAAATGAAGGGGAAATGTTCTTTTTAAAATCGCCTTCTGGATTATCTCATATATCTCAGAGTACTGGTGCTTATGTAGTCAAAATGGAACAATCTATGTTCAAATACACTATATGCCACAATGTGTAATATTTTTTCAGTTTTGTTGCTATCAGCAACTGTTTTGACCCCTTCTGGTATCCTCTGGCAGATGGCACAGTATAGCATACTTCTTCAACACAGTGCAGACTTAAAGCATATATTCAGAAATCAGCAATCAACTTCCTTATAGTTGTTAGTCTTTGAATAAAAAACTGAGTGGACTATCAAAAACATATATTTTCTGCATTTGGGCTGGGAAGGCATTCATTGTTTTAAATTATGAGACTATTCTTGGTTTGGTTCTTAAATATCCCTTTACCACCTGGGACTCCCCAGTGCCACAGCCTTAGCACTATGAATTTTAGATTGAAACACCCTCAACAATGTATGGAATTGTCTAACAAAATCCACTCAAGCTCTTTCTCCAAAGGAGTAGGAAGCTGAATTTCTGCTTCAGTCTGTCCTATTTTTTTAGAAACTATGTAATCCCACACTGTCTGGCAGAAGTCACCAGAAAGGACTAAATTAGCTGCTGATAACAAAACACTGAAAAACTTTACATAGAGCAGACAAAACAACAACTGCACAGTAGCTTTCAGATATGTGAAATCTTACCTTACTGCAAGTGATTTGTGGCATGTTAAATATCCATTTCAAATTCCTGTTCTGTTCCTCAGAAGGCCTTGTGAGAAGATGTTTCTTCATCTCAGGGAATTTCGCTTGAGGAGAGGTTTAAAAGTAGATCTTTACAGTATTTTTTTTACAATGAAAGAACGAGCTGTTGATGGTTATCCTAGGTAAAGGTAAAGGGACCCCTGACCATTAGGTCCAGTCATGGCTGACTCTGGGGTTGTGGCGCTCATCTCGCTTTATTGGCTGAGGGAGCCGGCATACAGCTTCCGGGTCATGTGGCCAGCATGACTAAGCCGCTTCTGGCGAACCAGAGCAGCGCATGGAAACGCCGTTTACCTTCCTACCGGAGTGGTACCTATTTATCTACTTGCACTTTGACGTGCTTTCGAACTGCTAGGTTGGCAGGAGCAGGGACTGAGCAACAGGAGCTCACCCCGTCGCGGGGATTCGAACCACCAACCTTCTGATCGGCAAGTCCTAGGCTCTGTGCTTTAACCCACAGTGCCACCCGCATCCCGATGGTTATCCTAGACAATCCAAATACCAGTGAATTCTGAAATAGCAAAGGAAATGCTGTGGATGACGTAAGATGTCTTACACCATATCTTGATCATTATGTTACTTCCATACTAAGTCAAACGCTTGGTTCATCTAGTTTGGTATTGTGTGTAAGTTTGCTCAGCCTCCCCTGTGAGATGGCAGTTGCAGCACAGCACTGCCCTGCTGCCATTGCCAGGATCCTTGAGCCAGTTCTCAATGCCCGGTGGGAGATGTCCCAACCTCTCCCTCTGGCCATGGACATTTGAATTTGGCCTGCCTGCAAACTGGCCAATCGCAGGAGGGCCTTGAGGCAGGTTTTGGATGGGTACAGCTGACTGGCACTCCTGCTGTGGAGCCTTCACTCAGGTGCATTCCATGGGCTTAAATAAGGACCACCTCCTGGACCCGGCACCACAGTCGTCTTTGGATCTCCCAGCCACCCTCCTTGGCTATATGGCTCACACCACTCACTATTGAGGGTGTTGCCTTTGGTATGACCTTGCTATGGAACTTTCGGTCGCTGTATTTGGGGCCAGGGAGGAATTTATTCCCCATAGTAACTTGAGTTTACAGGGTTCATGAGCCCATGGAGGGAGCTTGTGGTGTACAACAGACTGGTGCAATGCGTGCATATACAAGTGCAAAGAGCCATGGCCATTGTGTGTATTGGTGTTTGGGGGGGGCAGAGATAACTCCTACAATGTGTTTTGTACCCATACTTGTGTGTAATGAGTTTAGGGAGTCTGTGTTGAGTTCAGCTGTTCATTCTGTGATGGGTCTCTGTCTAAGATTAAAATGGAATACTGCTGAAATCTGAATTCAGATAAAATGGGCAACAGAAGCTAAACCTTTTATCAAGTTTTCACCCTATTGTGACAGAAACAAACAAACAAAAAAAGAGTCATAGGGGTTGCTTTATTACTTTCCGTTCAGCCAAAGACATTCTAATGAAATTAGCAGTGAATGAGCTTTTGTGGAATGGTGCTTTCATCAGAAAATAAATCTGAGTAATATTTTAAGTATTGCTAACTCATTTGAAGGTGATTCGGTGATAACTGTAAATTCTTTCAATTATATTAAACCTTTTGCAATTGCATTTTGTTTAATGAAATTACCCACTTGATGGCTAAAGAAGAAGATTGTTTGTAGAACCAATCTTGTGGACATCCTTAATCAAGTTGGCATGGAGGCCTTAAACATTTATTGAGATATTCCATCTTGCCACTTCCCTCTTAAATATTTGCAAACAGGCAGCAAAGTAATGAAAACTGAATGAAATGCTTTATCTTGGTTTCCACAGGGGGAACATCTATGTAAAAGTGATCCGATTGTTGCAATTACAACACTCCAGCCACGAGAATGTGGTTGTGAGAGAGGAAATTGTGTCTCCCCACAATTCAAGGTTTTGTCAAAAGTAGGGGGATTTGACATTCTTCCAATGTGAGGACAAAACGTGCATGTCCTCGTAGATCTAAGGATGAAATCCTGAAGCATGGCACAACTAAATTAAGCTTCCTCTCTCACAACTTCGTTTGAACTCAATTGGTTGTGGTTCGAGGACCCGACCCCCGCGAAGTAAAATGAAGACACAGGGACACGTGATATAAGGTTAATGGGCTAGAAAAGGCCACAACTTTATTGATTACAGCAATGAAAAGGTATTGGCTTAGGCATTGGATCGCGAAACAAGTGGGTTTATTCACCAGGGGTTCATCACCTGTTGATGCTAATTCAACTATAGGCTCACCCCTGATGTCACCGAGGGTCGTGCCATGGCCTCCCGCCAAGCAGGCTTCGGACGGAATACACGACCGCCAGATTCCATTAACGGAATACCCCTAGAAATTGAAGGCATAGGCGATGGCCACACCTAGCACTTCGACACACCACAACACATTATTCCAATGCCTAACCTACCCACCAATACCACCAAAAAGTTGTGACGATTGCTACGAGGTAGGCGAAAAAACCAAAAAGCCTAATGCCAAATGGAAAAACTCCTACCAGGCCCCCCGGGCAACCGGGGCGACCAACCTAAGGTCCATAGCAAGGCCAATGACCTAAGCCCTAACTCAAAGGGAGTGGAGGGTGGGTGACTCGCCCAGGACGACAAAGAGAAATGAGGCCAGGGGGGAGGCTGGCACTGCAGCATAAAGGCTGCTGGACACGCCCCCCATGGCACCTGGTTGGACAGCCACTGGGGGGGGCGTGAGTGCCAGCCAGGTGTGCTGGAGGCAGGGGGCAACGCCCCCTGCTAGGAGCGGTGCTCGGGCTCCCGTCCACAACCACTCCCCTCTCTTTCAGGGAGGAGAGTCTTTGTGGTTCGAGGACCCGACCCCCGCGAAGTAAAATGAAGACACAGGGACACGTGATATAAGGTTAATGGGCTAGAAAAGGCCACAACTTTATTGATTACAGCAATGAAAAGGTATTGGCTTAGGCATTGGATCGCGAAACAAGTGGGTTTATTCACCAGGGGTTCATCACCTGTTGATGCTAATTCAACTATAGGCTCACCCCTGATGTCACCGAGGGTCGTGCCATGGCCTCCCGCCAAGCAGGCTTCGGACGGAATACACGACCGCCAGATTCCATTAACGGAATACCCCTAGAAATTGAAGGCATAGGCGATGGCCACACCTAGCACTTCGACACACCACAACACATTATTCCAATGCCTAACCGCCACCCGAGCTAAAGGCTCGCCGCCAATACCTTCAAAGCTGCAACCAATCCCAGATGCTTTTGCTGACACTAGCTAACCAAATGTCGTTCCCCAGATCCGATAAGTGGATGCCGTCATTCCGGTATGAAGCTTGGTCGCCGATCCGGATACGGTCATGATAAATGACTCGGCCATACATAAAGCGCACCCAACGGGCTACCGCCCGATTTACGAGTTTCCTGGTTCTTATAATGGCCATACCAAACAGTTCTTTTCAAGAAGGAGGACCAGAACACCGTTGTTCTGGGACACAAGGCTGCAAATGCATTCAAGTCTCTATTTATGCTCCACAACAAGTCCACACTCCTTCTGTTAGCGAGGTCATTCTCCCCAAATGAATTGCAAGGATGTCGGGAGGGCTGAACTTGGCTACTTTCTCCCACAGCAATGGCATAAGCTCCTCCCAACACATGCCTCTTGTCGACAACCAGGAAACTCGAACACCATGTGGAAGGCCAAGATTGTGTGCAAGGCCGCAGCTCACCGCTTGTACGCGGGCCCAATGAACTATACTGTGGCCGCAAATCCACACGCTTCTCCTGAGCATAGCTGGGGGTAAAAGACAGAAAAGAAAAAGGCGGATAAGTAGGGTAAAGCTGCAAGTCGCATATTAGACTTATAAGCATTGGATTTCCCACCGGCCCATTTCTTTGATCCTGTCCGCCAGTAGCCCCAGGTGCAACCCAGGCCATGGTTGCAACGCCAATCCTAAATGAATGTGCAGCGTACTCCTGGGAGGATAGACCACAAGCCTCAATAGCCTTGCGAAGTACTCTGGTGAATTGATGCCTCAACAAGGGTGACCCATCTTCATGGACCAGAAACGGACCCGGGCTGGGCGGTCTGAGGTAGAGGTACCGCCTAGTGTCCTCTACCGAGCATGGGCCCTGCTGTGCCGACGCCGTGAGCTTTACTAGGACACCATTACTAGCCTGATCAGTCTTGGACTGACATATACGCACTGTCATGTTAGAATCGGACAACTGCACGTCCTCGCACAGGAGGCCGCGTGTTGAACCTCATGCACTAACTTCAAACACCACCTCACCAACTCTAAGCGTGCCAAAAAGGCGATAGCGTAGCAAATTGACCTGAGTTTTATGCGTATCTGTGATAACAACTCGGAAGAAATCGGCTTACGGCCCTCGGCCCTGTGAGGTTGTAACCTGCCCCAACCCTCAATGGCTCTATGGATCAAGAAGTCGCTATCCGGGTCATGAGCAAATGTAGCTTTTGAAAAGAAGCTGATGGCGGCTACGTGAATATTTAAGGTTTTAGGAGCACGTCCCAGATCATAGAGATGGGAAAGGTACTGCAAGACAGCGTCAGTGGTAGGAGGTACGTCATGTGAGAGCCCAGATAACCCAGACCTGAAACCAAGGAAATCACACCAGGCCTTCTTGTAGGACCTGAGAGTGGAGGGTGCCACGGATGCCAATACTCCCTGTATCACTTAGCGTCTCCCACGTTCCACAGGTGCTCCGGAAAGGCAACAGTTGTGCTCCAGGTGCCACGGATGCCAATACTCCCTGTATCACTTAGCGTCTCCCACGTTCCACAGGTGCTCCGGAAAGGCAACAGTTGTGCTCCAGGTGCAAGCAACCGGAAGCGAGGTATCGGAAATCGAGACAAGGCATCGGCTATGTCATTATTGGCTCCGGGTACGAATTTGGCTTTAAGTATTATGTTGTACTCAAGGCACCGGAGGACGAATGCCCGCAAAAGGGAGGAGATCCTCTCAGACCGAGATGACTGCCTGGCTAGAATGTTCACGACCACCAGGTTGTCGGTCCAGAAGCACACGCGGTGATCTCGAAAATCTTCCGTCCAGATGTGAATGGCCACCACTATTGGAAAGAACTCAAGAAAGGTGAGATCCCGCGTGATGGCCTGACCTTGCCATGCCGTCGGCCATTGTAGTGCACACCAGCGCCCCTTGAAGTACAAGCCAAAGCCTAAGGACCCAGCCGCGTCCGATTGGACCTGGAAGTCTGATGACAGATTCAAGACATCCTGCCATAGAGATACCCCATTGTAGTTCTACAGAAAAGTCATCCATACCTCCAGATCTGCCTTGACCGACCTGGGGAAGCAGACCCTGTGGTGCGGGTGTCTAAGACCACTCACAGCCTGGCTAGGCGGGCACAGAAGGCGCATTGGAGTGGGCCTGGAAATCAGAGGCTAAATTAAGGATTTCCAGCCATAGGGAGACTCCGTTGTGGTGTTCCAGAAATCTGATCCCCATCTCAAAATCCGCCTTGACCGACTTGAGAAGTCTTACTCTATGGTGCGGATGCTTGAGGCCCGCTGACAACCTGGCTAAGCGGGAGTGAAATGGGCGGCCTGGTGAAACTACTCTACATGCGAAGTTGAAATGATCTAGCAAGGACTGGACCTGTCTAAGAGCGACTTTTTATTATTATTATTATTATTATTATTATTATTATTATTTCGGGAAGGTTTTGACGAATTGTTTCCTTAAGGGCAACCATTTTCCCCACTGGCAGGCGGGCGGATTGAGCTGCTGTGTCAAGCTCTATACCCAGGCAAGTAAGATCCGTTGATGGTCCGCCTTATCTGCTGTGAGGGGAACTCCCAGCTCCTGGGCCAAAGCTGAAAAGGCCTCCAGAAGGGAGGCACATTCGCCAGTATTGGGCTTCCCAACGAGTAGAAAGTCACCGAGGGGAACTCCCAGCTCCTGGGCCAAAGCTGAAAAGGCCTCCAGAAGGGAGGCACATTCGCCAGTATTGGGCTTCCCAACGAGTAGAAAGTCACCGAGGTAACGTGTCACCTTGCCAATGTAATATTTCCCTTGAAATTTTAATCCCAGCCAATGAGAGTCATTGGGATGAACTGGCAATAGACAGAAGGCTGACTCCATGTCACGTTTTGTCAAGAGTGCCTCGTAACCAAAAATCCGAATAAGTCTTAGTGCCCAATCGAAGACTTCAATCGAAGAATGTGGAGAGGAGGGAGCAGGAACAGGGAAAATGCTAGACCCGGAGGGTCCCTATCGTCTGTTCCCTGCTGCGGGGGCTTCCCTGGCACTGGCACCCCGCCTTCCCTAAAGGGCTGCTGCCTTCTGTAACACGCCACGGCTGGAAGTACCCCTGCACAGCTCTCGCACTCGTGCAGATACCTACAAGACTGCCTTTGGCATGACCCCTTATTGAATTCCCAACGTACCTTGACCTTGCGCTTTGGCTCCCTTCTCAGGTCCGGCTTACCAGTGCGATAAGAATCTAATGGCTTCTTCTCAACATACGGGACGACCACCACAGACCAGGTGCCATCTTCAATTAGATCCCAGCATGCTAGATGGATCCTGGAAGCGGGCTGCATATTCTGCAAAGAACCGGAAGAACTGGACGCAACAGGGTTATTGACACAGGCCGGCGGCCTCCGCACAGGCGACCCAATGCAGATTCTGAGGGCCAGAGGCCTAGTTTTCACTGCCGCAGTTACTGCCAGAGAGCTTGGGCCTGTGCCTGAAAACTGAGAAACGTTGAAGAGGGCGGCAGAGGTGCCTGGGAGGTCATCAACCTGGGTGAAAGGCAGGCTCTCCGGAACCACCTGGGAATCTAGTATCGTATCAGGGGTAGCAGCGGAGGGCATGGGGTTAGGGGTTGCTCGAAAAAATGCTGCTCATAATCACCAATGAACGATCTAAAGGCATTTATGTAGTGCGAAATAGGTTTGGTGTTATTATCCTGTCCATGTGGCACCCATGCAGCCTGAGGTGTGAGCTGACTCCGCCGCAGAGCACTTCCTCTTAGGAGCCATGGATCTCGCCCAGGACGACAAAGAGAAATGAGGCCAGGGGGGAGGCTGGCACTGCAGCATAAAGGCTGCTGGACACGCCCCCCATGGCACCTGGTTGGACAGCCACTGGGGGGGGCGTGAGTGCCAGCCAGGTGTGCTGGAGGCAGGGGGCAACGCCCCCTGCTAGGAGCGGTGCTCGGGCTCCCGTCCACAACCACTCCCCTCTCTTTCAGGGAGGAGAGTCTTTACTAGTTAGTAAATTAAATTGTAAACATGAACCCTAAGCTACCAAATAGGTGATTCAGGATCCTCAGGGTGGGGCTGCATGTTGAAGTGGGTGTGGCCCAAGCATTAAAATGGGTGTGGCCAAAGTGTAAAAGCAGGCAGTGAAACCTTTCCAGGTGGATATAGCTTATGGACTGTGGACCAGTCACTTCTGATGTTGACGTGCCAGTATTTGCTTGAAGACATCTCTAAGCACTTAGAAGAGAAGATGTGACTAGATGTTTACATCTAGTGAATAAGACTTAAAAGGACAACTGGACTAAATAGGGTTGGTCCCTCCTGTTGTTGCAGATTGTTCACAGGACATTAGCGGCGATGCTGGGCTCCCTGGCTGCCTTAGCTGCCCTTGCTGTGATCGGTGATGTAAGTAGCAAAATCTCATATGTTCCTTTTACAAACTCCCAATTCCTAAATCCACTTACAACCTTGCCATGATCAGCAGCCGTCTTTGGAGGGAAGAAAACATTTCAGTGAAAGTGTCTGTAGTCATCCACACTATTTAGCGTAGGCACAAAATGGCTTGTGTTGTATGTTTGCATGTGTGAATCAGGACAGGGACCCTGAGAGTTCTTTGCAGGTGTAAGAACTACACACACACACACACACACACACACACACACTAATAGTTATATAGTTCTTAAGTGTGCCATCTATGTATATATGATTGCCTCATATAGATGACACACTTAAGAAGGCTTCCTAAATTCATTATGCATAATGATGAGACATAGGAGGAAAGCATCTCTGAGATGTGCTGGCCACAAGCTGTTAAGGTCTTGATAGCCATGTGACAGTGGATAACTAATTTAGATTTCTTTAAAATGGGATTAGACAAATTTATTGTCAGGAGCTGGAGTCAGGCGTAGGTCAGCAATAAAATAATAAAACATCAGATGGCAGTGAAGTTAACTCTTTATTCAAATGAACAAAACAGCTCATCCCTAGTGGTCACAGCAACCTTTCCCAGTAGGTCTTGCCCCAGTGAGGCAGCTGCAAGGACTGAAGGCCCTCACCTTCCCACTGCTCTCTAAGGCTCTTCCCCTGGTTAATTCCCAAGCAGCCTAAGGCTTCATCATCTTGTCTCACGTTGCTCCACCCTCTTCATTTCTCTCTGTGTTCTGTGAGACTGGCAGGGGCGGGCGGGGGGGGGGGAGATGATTGCAGCAGGACAGGGAGACCCCTAGGATTCTTCAGCAGCCTGCCTCATCTCTGTCTCCTGAACCTCATCCTCTCCTGCCTTTGAGTCTGCCCTCTGCCACAGCCTCTTCCTGCTCACTAAACCCTGTTGCCTCTTCAGTTTCTGACACCTCCTCCCCCTAGTCTGCTCCCTCTTTTCCCTCTGACCCTTCACTGCTGTCCAACCACCAATCCCCTGGCTTTGAGCCTTCTTTCCCAAGGGTTCCCCAGCTGGTGCCTCCCCCCATTCCTCTGCATCCACCATGGCATTCATGGTGGATGAGGCTATCAATGCTCGTAATAGCTCTATAATACAGCATGCCTCAGAATTTTAGTTAAAGGTAAAGGTAAAGGTACCCCTGCCCATACAGGCCAGTCTTGCCAGACTCTAGGGTTGTGCGCTCATCTCACTCTATAGGCCGGGAGCCAGCGCTGTCCGCAGACACTTCCGGATCACGTGGCCAGCGTGACAAGCTGCATCTGGCGAACCAGCGCAGCACACGGAACGCCGTTTAACAAAAGTGGAAGCCCACAACCTTCACTGTAGGAAACTGTAGGTCACTCTAGGAAAGAGGATGCTGGACTAGAAAAGCCTTTGGTCTGATCCAGCAGGAGTGCTCTTATGTTCTTAACAATACCCTTTTTGTTGTGATTTTCTTCTTCCTCTTCGTTATCTGCTCAGTTCTTTAAATTATTATAAACATTCTTAGCACAGCACAGCGGACAAAATCCTTGCCAAATCAACATTGTTTTTAAGAAAAACGGTTCAGTTTTGTCTCTTGGTTCTTAAACTTGAAAATTGTTTTTCCCTGAACTCCTTTTGAACTGTCCACAGAAAGAACCTGCACGATATTATCTTGTCAGCAAAACAGCAACTAAAGGAGCCCAGTATTTCAGTTTTCATTTATGTCTATAAAGGTACAGTAAGATATAGAAAAACAAAAATAATAAGACAGTAAAAAATGCTTAATGTAGGCACCTTGTAAATGAGCCCTTCAGGTTGTCTGCGTTTTACAGTGCCAACGGAGAAATTCTTGCAAAAAGACTAACTAATTTCCGTCAAAGTGCATTTTAATAGTTTTTTTTTAAGAGTTTGCATTTGCAGAGCTAATCGCTAGGTAGGAGATCTTTGGGATTAAATGATAATTGCACTCTCTAATTGCAGAAGCCGAGCCTGGTCAAAGTAGTGGCATGGATTGATTATGAAACTCTGGCGCTTTTGTTCGGAATGGTAATTAAAAACTTCTATATATACACCTTGTGCCTTAAGTGTTCTGGAATTATATTATATCAAACTTAATTGTTGCTAAACGTTAAAAAATATCCTACATTTGAGAGCAGCTACAGTCATATTAGTTCCCTTTGAAGCTTTTCCAGTGTAGGAATTTGGAAATTTAATGCCTCTTAATGTGACTGGAAGCTTCTGGGCAAATTTAGGGTTGGCAGATTTTGAAATCATTTTGGTATCCTCCATTGGCTTTTGTGATAGGAGAAATAATTTCATAATGACGTCAAATTTTTTGCTTTGTTAGTACTGACCAGGGCTTTTTTCCAGCCAGAACTCACCAAAACTGAGTTCTGGCATCTCTTTGGTGTGTTCCAGCACCTCTGTAGCGTGGCAGCATGTTGGCACATCAGCATGTCGCTGGAGGCTGCGCGACAGAAGCTGCGGGTGGCACTGTACTCTGTGTTGCGTGACGGAGGCTGCGGGTGGTCTTGCAAAAGGCAGCGTGAGGCTCCCCCCCTTAAAAACAAGCTCCACAAGTTCTAGCACCTCTTTTTCTAGAAAAAAAGCCCTGGTACTGACTATCAAGTGACAAGCAATAAATAGATCCTTAAAAAACTGGGAAGCAGTTTGCACTGAATCTCCGATCATTTTTGATCTAGTAAAGATTAAGTTTTGGGGCCCCTCCAGATGTTTTTTTAAATATATATATATTGTGCATCCATGATTACTTGTGCACTTGCAAAATATTTGGACTGGATATACTGCTTCATTTCCGACGAGTGCGTGTCCTGTAATTTCCTGGTTACATTCTGTAGCTTTTTATACCACAAACATCGTGGTTTTTGTTGCACTGTTGTTCCAGAGTTGAAGTAATGCAATGACACTGGGGAAGCATATCAGAACTACTAAAATGGAAAAATGTGTGGATGGTCCAGTATAAATTGACCTGCGCTATTATTGCATCTGTGGCACACTGCAGGATACACCCATAAAAAGACCTCAGTGTGGAGGGTGCCCTGGTGAATCCCTCTATTGCAAATGAAAACCTGTGCATTCCCTTTTAAGTTTAGTAAGGGAAAATATATGTGCAAATTTGAACAGAAGGATTCTCCAAAAATGGGAAGGGGTGGGTGCATTAAACCATTCTTTATTGATGAAAACTAACTGTATAAATAGTAAAATATTTTCCTTTTTTTAAACCTCCATAGATGCTTTTAGTTGCCATCTTTTCTGAAACTGGATTTTTTGATTATTGTGCAGTAAAGGTAGGTCTGTTCGTCCCTTCTTTTTAGTGGAAAGCATTTATATACTATTTAGCACTAGAATTTAATAATAGTTTGCCATCTGCTATACAGAATAAAAAAAAAGCATGCTTGAGTCCATTTGACTGTCTCCTTTCCCCTCTCAGGTCAATTACTTATTTCTAGCCTATTCGTGCTTTGATCATTACTGGCAGACCTTAAAAAAAAAAAAAGCAGCAACATTCATTCTATAATTTTCTAAAGGTTTTAGCAGATGGATGACGCTTTTGGCAAAATTATCTTAGAAGAGATGGGTAAGGGCTGTAGGCACAGTGCTCAACTCTCTTAAACCCTCTTTAAATTACTGGTACTTAAATGCTATTAGTATCAATAAGGCAAAGAGGACCACTTCTCAATTAAGTAGTGGCAAATGATGAATGCCTGCCGCAGCATGTACTATCAGTTTCAGTGAACGTGCATTGCTATAATATAAAATGGACTCCTTGGGAGGAAGAGCGGAATATGCGTTTGGTTTTTAAGAAATGACAATAAAACACACCTTTGCAGCATTTTACAAGTACTCATAAATTTTAATGTTAGGCACGATTAGCTTTGGCTTCATTATATCTTAGGGAATGTATGATAACACTGGCTTTTGTCTTCTGAAATGCTTAGATTCGTAAGGTTTTCCCCACCCCCTTTTCCCGTTTTGAAAAACTGGCAAAAGTCACTTTACCACAGCTTAATAAATACTGTACCTCTTGGTATGAGGTGATGCTGAATGACAGCCCCACATCTAGTTGCTTAGCAAGAACTGTGATGTTGTCCATCGTGCCAATCAATTCCATCATATTTCCTCTGTGTCTGTTTTTATTAGGCTTACAGACTCTCTCGAGGCAAAGTGTGGGCCATGATTATCATTCTCTGTCTTATTGCTGCGATTCTCTCAGCCTTCTTGGACAACGTTACTACAATGCTCCTCTTTACCCCAGTCACCATAAGGTAGTTCTTCAAAAAACAAGCAAGCAAGCTTGCAAACAAAACCTCACAAAGGTGGAATGGGCAGGGGATTCAAACCATTTTGAGTGTCCTAATATGCCGTCTGAACACAGGCAGGTGGGAGGTGACCCTGACCATCTGTTCACTCAGGTCGCCTCACCTCTCTCTTGACTTCAGCCAGGCAACCCATATGGTCAGCTCCAATGTGGGCTGTTTTCTTACAGTCGCAAGAGGCTGGGATTGTGTTTGTCTTTACTGGAGGAGGGAAGGAGGAAGATAGACCTAACAGGCAGTCTGTGGGTCACCAGGATTTTTGCAACAAAGCTATGGTTGGGAGAAAACAGACCCAGGGAGGAATCTACCTGGAGACCTTCCAGAGAGAGATGAGTCATCATGTGAGTCAGAGCATGGTGTGGGCAGCTACGTTTATTGACTCATGTGCTTGCCCCATTCATGCATAAAGGTGGAGGTGGAGGCTTGACCTTAGACTACCAGGCATTTGTATGTGTGATGGCAGCTGAACCCAACCTTATCTCTCCATGCTTTATTCTTTCAGGCAGTTCTGCTTTATTCTTGCTTCAGTTCTGAAGTGCAGCCCACTTCAAAACCTGAAGCAAAGTGCTTGCAATGATGATTTTTCAGTTGCCCTCACCACTGCGTAATAAAAACTTGACTTCCACCCCTAGCTTCATTTGAGGACTCTTCCCATCATATATAGATGCACACCCTCAATATACTGACACTCCTTTCTCCTGCCTGCTGGTTTGTGAGTTTTCAGCTGGAAATTAGTCTTGAAGCCCAAACAAAAGTACAGTGGTACCTCGCAAGACGAAATTAATTCGTTCTGCGAGTTTTTTCGTCTTGCGATTTTTTTCGTCTTGCGAAGCACGGATTTTGGAAAAGCTTCAAAAATCACCAAAGTCTTCAAAAACCTCAAAAAAGGCTACCACACCGTGTGATATGAGTTGCTCCTCGAAGTCAAGTCGCAACTGCACCCCCTGAATGCACGGTTTCAAGAAAAAGGAAACAAACTTGCAAGACAAAGGAAACAAACTTGCAAGACGTTTCCGTCTTGCGAAGCAAGCCCATAGGGAAATCCGTCTTGCGAAGCAACTCAAAAAACGAAAAACTCTTTCGTCTTGCGAGTTTTTCGTCTTACGAGGCATTCGTCTTGTGAGGTACCACTGTAATTGTACTTTCCTCCCTCTCTGATATTTTATTAGGCAGAGCTCCACTTTTCAGCCCATAATGGTAGAATTGTCCCTGAGTAAAATAAATACTGCTAAGGTATTGGTTGTTTCAGATATGCTGCAAAATGTGGAAGTTGACTTAACTGGTAATAATTTATGTGCGCATATATTTTTCATATGCAGATGTCACGGCGACATGACTTTTTAATTTCCTTATCTGGAACCAATCTCTCTCTCTCTCTCTCTCTCTCTCTCTCTCTCTCTCTCTCACACACACACACACACACATTGTTTTTCAACAAGCTCTGTTTCCTCCCCTCCCCTCTCTGACTGCTGTGTTAGTCATTCACTTTATTTTGTTGCTGTCTTCCTCAGACTTCTTCAGTCCAATTTTAAAATGGTATTCTAAGCTGCTATTACCATGGTGATGCAGCTTAGTAGAAAATTCTCCTGATTCCTTGACAATAAGGCTTTAGCCCTTTACCAGCGGTGCATGAAATATGATCTTATTTTCTTGTCACATTTTGTGGCAAATTCAGTATTTTGCAGGAGTTACCAAGATGAATCCCAATCCTATATACTGGGGTGGACAACCTCAGGCCCAGGATGTGGGCCAGATGTGAGCCAGATGTGGCCCTCCAGGCATTTCTGTCTGGCCCCTGGGTTTGTCCCCAGCCAGTGTCCCTTTCCTGGGCCACACCAGTCACCATTCCTGCTCTACACCCTTCTCAAGTGCTTTCAAGCACTTGGCAGGGCTAAGTGTCCTTAAACTATGTGATTGCGTCCTGTTTGCCTGGATGGATGTGTAGAGTAGAAACCTTTAGCTTTTTCTGTGGCTGGAATGTAGCACCCATCAGTTGCTCTGTTATGTACTGAAGTTCTCACCCTGGGCCAGCAGGGGGATACTGTAGATAGTTTTCACTCAGGTCCGCATATGCAGATAAGGAATTGAAAGTGACGTTCAGTGATTGGATAGTTACAGAAAGTTGTTACTGCTGCTTTGTAGTTGAGCTCTATATAAGCAGCTTGGCTGAACCCTTCAGCCCAGTTCTGTTCTGGCCTGTGAATAAACACGAGCTGTCTGAAGAATCGCTGTGTCGTCTGGTATGTTCACCCACAACTTAACACGCTCTGTTTACTTTTGTATTTGACCCCATCACATTTGCCTCTGGCCTTGCCTACCACTGGCTTGTGGCCTCTCTGCTGAAAAAGGGTCCTCACCCCTGTTATATACCAACCCATTCTCTAAGGGGGGGGGTCCTCCATATAGCTAAAACAGCACCATCCATGCACAAGGCAAGCTGGTTTGCAGAAATACAAACAAACACCAAACCAGTCCAGTTAGGCCTGAGCATGGAATACTGACTTGACCGTTGAGAGGAAAACATGGGGCAGGTTTGGGAGGAAATGGAATGGAGTGCCTCGGAAAAGTCATGGCTGGCTGGAACCCTGGAACAGGAGCGCTCCACTTCGCAACATTTTGTCGCAGGGCCCGCTTGTGAATACTAGTCGTCTTGCTTTTGTCAATAGGAAAAGGGATTTAAGGAGAGGAAGTGGAGGAGCAATGCAAGCAAACTGCAAGCAGATCTGCATCTATTATAATTTCCGCTAGATTCCACTGTTTGAACTGTTTGTCTGTTCTTTGCAAATCAGGTCTGTACAAGAAAGCTGCCATCTAATATTCAGCAAAGTGAGGGACTATTATGTGAATGCTCTTCTTATGATAAGAGCAAAAAATGATTTGCTCATTGGGGCGTGGGGCACGATATTTATTTTTATCTATCACAAATACTAATGGGCTCTCTTTCTGGCGCATAGTTTGAGCTAGCTTTGGAAACATAAACCAGCGATTTTAGAAATCATATGAAAAGGATCAGACTGTATTTTTGATCTGTGTCTTTGCAGGTTATGTGAGGTGCTTAACCTAGATCCCAGGCATGTCCTGATTGCCGAAGTAATCTTCACAAACATTGGAGGGGCCTCTACAGCTATTGGGGACCCACCCAATGTGATTATTGTTTCAAAGCAGGAACTCAGGAATGAGGTATGTATTGCTGCCTATTGTGCAAATGGAAAATAAATACAGATGCTCTATTCAGCAGTGCTTATCTGTTCTTCCCACTGTGCTGAAAGATAAAAGACTGCACCTGTTCTGGCACAGAACCAGTTGTTATTTTTTTCCCAGACTGATGCTGTAAGGGATAATGCTAACCTGAGGAAAGAAAAAAAAAACAAAACACCACACACTAATACATAATCCATATGCATCTCATCTCTGATTAATATAAATTCTACTTTAGTATAAAGGCTGCAGTTCCATATACACACTTACCTGGAAGTAAGTTCTATTGAATTCACTGGAACTTACTTCTGAGTAGATACACATAGGCTTGCGCTGTAAGTGATGGAAATTATGGGATTTGCAGCTGGGTAATTGGTTTGTTTGTTTGTGATTTTGCCATCCATTTAATCAGGCTTTTTAGTTGTATTGACCATTGCCTTGTTTTCTCCCTTCTCCTTAATCTGGGCACACACACACATACACATACACACACAGAGAGAGATTTTTAATTTTTCAAGCATACAAATCCAAAACATCAAACAACAAACGACATTATGGATGCAGTATTGATATGGGAACAGTTTAAAATATATATTTTCCTCAAACATTTTATACTTAATGTACAGAATACACTTTTCCCTTAAACATCAGATACTCTGTATGCTTTCCATATGCACCTTCTGGTTTTTATAAATATAACAGTAGCTTTAATATATCACCAGTATTATAACTTCTGGTTTGCTGTGTTTGCACCGAGATGCACTTTTATTGCCATGTCATGAACACGGATGGAGGGATTTGTTGCTGTCCTGGGATTTTCCCTTCTCTTTCTTTCCCACAGTTGAGCTTTGTATGACTTGTGAAATGTTAAGGCTCGTCTCCTTTACTTGAGGATATCCCCTTCTTTTAACATTTAAAACATGGCTTTTGAAGACCAGTGACTCCCCAGATATCTCACCTTGATGTCATTTATACTTGAAAAAGGTCTATCACGGTCGTGGACATTTTTATTGGCTACTCAAACTTCTTCCAGTGTTAACCTCAGCTTGCACTGACACTGTGTGAACAACATGGTGGATAATGGCTGCTTACCGGGTCACAGGGTGGGCAGCAGATGTAGTCCATCGTACCAAACTCCTTCCTCTTAGGAGCAATGCCAGGGCTAGGCAGTTGGCAGTTAGGGAATTCCCAGGCTGGCCACTGGAGATTGGCGGGAAAGCCCGCCATCTGTTATTTGAATCCTGGCCAATCCGGCTGGGCTATGTGGGTGGGGCTTGGGACCCGATAAAGGCTGGCTGCGCTAACCTCCAGAGACACAGTACATTAATTTAATACAACCCCAACTGGTTTTTGGGGGGAGTCACTTCTCTATGTATGTGTGGCACATGAATATATATATACTTCTCCTGGAGTTCCTAATTGCTCCAAGGTGATACTTTCCAGAAATACATTGGGTTCTCGCTATGTGTGTGCTTTTTAAAATGTTTTCCTCAAACAGATGAAATACAGTCTTCAAGTCTAGATTTTTAAACATTGGGAATGGAAATCTGAAAAGCAGCTTATTGCCTCAAACAGAAATAAAATAATACAAAAACTGTATTTTATGTTAGGCATCGGTTTACTGTGCTTGATAGATCTCTTTCTCTCCTTTATAGACTTCATCTCTTGCTCTGCTCTTGCTCTGTTTGAATGCATTTAGACTTGCCACAATTTGTTCATTAAAAACACAGAGATAAGGATGTACTTTGTAGAAAAATGCAAGTGAACTAAAATGGGAAATATTTCCCAGCAGTGATTAATAGCCCTTCACTCCCACTCTGCAAAGGAATAAAAATTATTGGTACCCTATTTACATAACAGAAGAGGTATATTTCTTGTTCTCTTTGTTTCTTCATTGCTTAGATGGGGAATATGCATTAACAATAAGTCTATCAGCTTGATCTTCTAGAGTCAGCAATGGCGGCTTACCCGGTCACGGAGGTGGGCGGTTGTTGTGGCCCGTCGTGGGTCCCTCAACCCCCTATGGGAGCAATGTCAGGGGGCTAGGCAGCCAATCGTGGATTGTTGGGCTTTCCCACCACAGGCATATTTTGAATCCTGGCCAATCCGGCCGGGCCATGTTTTAAGACTCTGGAAGCAGGGACTGCTAGAACACAAGTTGCCCTGGCATTCCAAGCCAATCGAGGATGATATACTATGACAATATTTTACTTAGTTACAGAGCCATTTAAAATACAAGCTATCCAAATTCCTGGGAGAATAAAATGTTTTAACCTGACCATGCCCAAACAGTAATCCAGTGTGCACCAGCCCAGCCAACATTAACTAGATAGGGCGTAAGATCTGTCTTCAGTGAAGAAGAAGAAGAAGAAGAAGAAGAAGAAGAAGAGGAGTTTGGATTTGATATCCCGCCTTTCACTCCCTTTAAGGAGTCTCAAAGCGGCTCACATTCTCCTTTCCCTTCCTCCCCCACAACAAACACTCTGTGAGGTGAGTGGGGCTGAGAGACTTCAAAGAAGTGTGAATAGCCCAAGGTCACCCAGCAGCTGCATGTGGAGGAGTGGAGACGCGAACCTGGTTCCCCAGATTACGAGACTAACGCTCCTAACCACTACACCACACTGGCTCTCAGTGTTGTTGTGTGGCACCCAATTGGGCAGATGCCAGGACCTCTGCTGTAAAAGGTTATGAAAAGGATTGTCACATCCTTTTGTTTCTCGCCATCATTTAGCATTAAGAGCTGTAAGAGACCCAGTGTAGGTAAAAAAATCAAGCACCTGGTAGTAGTCCTTTGTATATGGCTCTGGGCTGCATATGTCTTGGAAAACCACAAGTCTATTATTTATTTATTTCAACATCTTCTCAAAGGAGCTCAAGGTGATGTACTATATTTTTCAATGTAGTATTGGAATGCTGCACAGTTTATTTCTGTAACACTTTAAAACATTTCCCCAGGAATCTTAGGTAAGAAGTTGCCCGGTTTAATTATTTTTAAAAAACACACACAACCAAATGTTTTTATTTTTGTGGTGCAGGATTGACTACCTTTGTACCCATAAATTTTCAACATTTGTGACTTTGAGGCTTCAGAGATTATAACAATTTCCTATCTTAGCTTCACACTGCCTGAGAGGTCACAAACTTGTTGTTGTTTAGTCGTTTAGTCGTGTCCGACTCTTCGTGACCCCATGGACCAGAGAACGCCAGGTACTCCTGTCCTCCACTGCCCCCCGCAGCTTGGTTAGACTCATGCTGGTAACCTCGAAAACAGTATCCAACCATCTCGTCCTCTGTCGCCCCCTTCTCCTTGTGCCCTCCATCTTTCCCAACATCAGGGTCTTCTCCAGGGAGTCTTCTCTTCTCATGAGGTGGCCAAAGTACTGGAGCCTCAGCTTCACAATCTGTCCTTCCAGTGAGCACTCAGGGCTGATTTCCTTCAGAATGGAGAGGTTTGATCTTCTTGCAGTCCATGGGACTCTCAAGAGTCTCCTCCAGCACCATAATTCAAAAGCATCAATTCTTCGGCGATCAGCCGAAGGTCACAAACTAGTAGACCATAAAGTAAAAATGTCGCCTAAAGTTTCAGAGCACCCCCTCCCGATAACTCCATAAAGTTTTCTGAAACCTTTTAAAGCTTAAGCTCTGTTATTGCTTTTTTAAAATGTTCTTTTCTTGAGTAGTCTTGTCTTGCTTGTCATGATTTCCATTTTTGCAAAAAGCAACGACTATGATTCTTAGCTCATTTCAATACGTTTCCTTTTCAAATTAAGCATATTTCTGGAACATTTCCAGTTCTGTTCCACATGGAAGCAAGAACGTTTTCCTAATATTAGCAGCCACCTCTATATAGCCGAAGGACTGTCACACACAAGATGGGATTATCTTACTTATCTTATGTATGTAGTATATGGCTCTTGAAGTAATTGTGGGAAGAGTAAGTTACAAAATCTTGGCAGATGCTCCTTTCTTAGGTGATGTAAAGGGAAGCACTGACTTCAGAGAATGCTGGATGCTTGAAATCGTGTAACACATCTTAATCAGCAAGAGATTCACATACCAGCAAGAGTTCAAAAGTTTAATTTAGTGCTACATGAATGAGACTTTGCTGGGTGAGTCTTCCCTTCTGCTGGTGCAGCCTCAAGTTCAGAAGCTTCTGCTTCTAGGGATGGAGAAGAAATTCAGTTCAGCATGCATTTAAAGATGAATGCAACAAATTCACACTTTCTGAAAGCTGATCGAAAACACAAAAAGGAGGGAAATAAATTAATTATAAATTATATATTTATTTGAAGTTAGTCATTTTATATCAAAAATAAGTGTTACAATCGGAACATCCGCCTTTGACTCGTAGGCGTGGGCCAGAAAATACCTGTCAAAAAATTATTTAGCTGAGATTCCTGCCTTGCAGGGGGTTGGACTAGATGACCTTTGGGATCCTTTCCAACTCTACAATTCTATGATTCTGTGATTAATCATTACTACCTTCATCCCCCTCGCCATGCATTGAAGAGCTGTTTAGGTCGAAAGACAGGATAAGAAACATAATAATAAATGTTAATTGCTATCATCATCACCTCAATAAAACAGAGTTCAGTGGAATACCAAGTTTGATTATTGCAAATAAAATAAAATAAATTCCACCATCCTTTCTGGTCACATCCACACCATACATATAAAACATGTTTAATGTACATGGCTTTCCCCCAAAGAATGCTGGGAGCTGTAGTTTGTTAAGGCTCCTAAGAATTGTAGCTCTGTGAGGGTTAGACTACAGTTCCCAAGATTCTTTGGAGGACGCCATGAATGTTTTAAGTGGTATAAATGTACTTCAAATGTATGGGGTTTATGTCAGTGGAAATTTGCTGAGCATACACCTAACTTCTCAACTGAAATCAAGGAGCTAAACGCAGTGCTATATTTTGGCTGGATTATATTGCCAAGTACAGAAGGAGACCTGCACTGTTCTGCTAAGAAGACACTACAATAATATTCAGTGCCGTTTTATGTATCGCACTGAGAGTTGCTGTAATTGATTCTACTTCAGTTATATATCTTTTATTCCCAGGGAGTGGACTTTGCAGGATTTACAGGGCACATGTTTGTTGGGATTTGCCTCGTGCTTCTTGTCTCCATTCCTTTCCTAAGACTTCTCTACTGGAACAAAAAGCTTTACAACAAAGAGCCAAGTGAAATTGTTGGTGAGTTTGAGCTTCAGATTATATATTGGGGAAGGGGAATAGATGCAATAACCAAACGAACTCATAACACCCTTGTATGAAATGGCTGCTGCCAAGTCCCTTTCCCTCTTTGTTATACTAATGGACCATTGCTTGTTTTCTTTAGCCCTCAAGCCATTATTTCCCCTTCTTACATCAGAGATTTGTTGCAGAGAGCACATGGTGCAAAGTGTATCAGATATAATGAATCAGGGTCTTGGGAATTGGACCTGTTCCAGTCTATTTTGTTAAATTTATATAATGCTTAATAGAGTTCTAAGCAGTTTATAAAATACAAAGCTAGTTATACGAACATTAAAATATGAACATTCAGAATTAATCCTACTTAGAATTCTTCCTGTCATAGGCTGCCTTGGTTATTGAATGGAAAAGCGGAACAGAAGTTCTGAAAATAAACACATAAAAATTTGTGTGTGGGTCTCTTCAACAACAACCAGATTTAAGAAGACTTCATAAAAGGCCATTAAGCCTTTTTAATATAAAGCTGAGAATCTCTAGCTGAGATTCTTTCATTGCAGGGAGTTGAGACTAGATGACTTTGGGGTCCTTTCCAACACAACAGAGTGGCTGGCTAATAATAATAATAATAATAATAATAATAATTCCAACTCTAGCTTGTAGAAAACATCTTTTCCAGTCAATACCTTCAGATCTTTTCTAACTTAAAAATTCTGGCTATTTCACTGCAAGTTTTTAAAAAATGCATTTAATAGTAAATACCATTTTTTCCGGTGTATAAGACTAGGGTTTTCCCCTAAAAAATAATGTCAGAAATTAGGGGGTGTCTTATACATGGGGCCATCTCCCCTCATTTTCTTAAATCTGAGTCCCCCAAAATAGGGGGCGTCTTATACACGGGGGTATCTTATAGACGAAAAAATACGGAAAACTTTAAAAGCTGGCAAAACCCTAGAGCCCAGTTCACACAATTGCAGATCTTTAAATACTGTACTGTACATTGAGTGGAACAAGGGGCTAATGATGCCCCTCCCCCACATATGAGGATGCAATATGTGATGTAGTTATATGTGCATACATCCGGCAAAAAATAATAGATTTTTGTGGTCCTCGTAAACCTTTCATAAGGATTGTGGGGATTAGTTGTACATACCCATTGATGGGTTTGTAATATGCACAGGATTTTAGTACCTTAACGCGATTGGGGGCCACTTTTATTTGGTTATAGGTTTTGAGGTTTTCTTCTTAGAGGTTTTTCACTGCTTTAAGGTTTGTTTGTTTACAATTTTATGAAATAAAAATTTTTTTTTGAATAAATGGTATTGTAAAATGACTGGTAAAGGTAAAGGTAAAGGGTCCCCTGACCATTAGGTCCAGTTGTGGCCAACTCTGGGGTTGCGGCGCTCATCTCGCTTTATTGGCCGAGGGAGCCGGCATACAGCTTCCGGGTCATGTGGCCAGCATGACTAAGCCGCTTCTGGCGAACCAGAGCAGCGCACGGAAACGCCGTTTACCTTCCCGCTGGAGCGGTACCTATTTATCTACTTGCACTTTGACGTGCTTTCAAACTGCTAGGTTGGCAGGAGCAGGGACTGAGCAACGGGAGCTCACCCCGTCACGGGGATTCAAACCACCGACCTTCTGATTGGCAAGTCCTAGGCTTTGTGATTTAACCCATAGCGCCAACTGCATCCCTAAAATGACTGGTAAGGATGAGCAAATCTGCCAATTTTGGTTTCTCTCAGTTTCTTGTTTTCCCCCAAAATTAAATTCAGTCCTCTACATTTCCACATCAGTATGCATTTTTAATAGAAAAATCCTCTTGAAAACTCCTCATCATTTAGTGCGAATTTCTCTGAATATACACATTTTTGTATGTGATGTATTACAATATGCACATTTTTGCAAAGCAAATTTCCCTAATAGGGTGCATATTTGCATGTTAGATTTATTAATATATGCATACTTTGGTATACACACTTTCGTACACTTGACTTGCAATTTGGCATTAACAGTGTGAATTTCAAAAGATGCCTGTGTTATTGTTTGTGTATTGTTTCAGAAAGCGCAAATTTGACAGGCTTGCCTTTCAATGCAAACTGAATTTAATTCTGTCTCCAGTGGCTAGCATAGATTTTGACACACATGCAGCCTTCATATCTGATTTTCCATATGCAAATTTTGCACTGGGGATCTGTACCCAAGTACAAGGCATTGTAAGAAACCACATTCATTTAATTGGTAATGAGACACAAGGCTAAAATCCCAAGGCATTTACCATACTTGGAAGCAAATCCCCCTGGAAACAAAGGGAGGGTTGAACTCTTCCTCAAGCTTGGGTTATTTATTGAAAAACAGAAAAGAAATGGAAGGACATGCTGTTGTTTAAAAATAGCATAATCATCCATACAAAAAATGGTATATTTAACTAGCCAAAATTCTGCTGCCCTTGAAGAAACAAGCATATTCAGGCTCAAATTAGACTTGTCATCTGTGGTACTCTGCCGCCTACTATAGTCAGATTCAGCAGTTCTCGTAATTAGCAAGCGATCTTCTTTTTTCCCTATAATCAGCAACAAGCTACATCATGATGGAGCCAATCAGTACCTGCTCAATAAAAGCAAATACTAAAGTACTAGTTCTATTAACATTTTCTGTAAAATGGGATGGGAGAGGTGATCAAAGAACATTTCATTAAAAGGGAGCTGGGGCAATTTGGCTTCAGAGAAGTAACAGAATGTCTGCAAGATGTTTTAATGGGTCTTTTCGATCTCTAATTGCTGTGGTTTTGCGATAACCTTCAATAGATTGTTTGAAGCAGCTGTTTCAATCAGCTTGGTGTCTGCTATGTTGCCCTCTGATTACCAATCAAACAAGCACTGAATGTATATATAAAGAACCAGTTTACTGTTCTCTGCTGCTTTGATTTCCTTCCTTGTCATATCCTTTTGAGTACTGCGTGTTGCTATTCAGCTGCTTAAATTAGAAAGGATTCACAAGACTGATCTTTCCCACTGTAATGAGACTACTTGCACTCTGTAGGGATGTTCATATGTATTGCAGACTTTTCTTTTTTAATTAACTGTTTATTGAAGGCTTTTCAAGTTTTGACAGAGTATAGAATCATAGAATCGTAGAGTTGGAAGGGACACCGAGGGTCTTTTGTACACTTGACTTGCAATTTGGCATTAACAGTGTGAATTTCAAAACATGCCTGTGTTATTGTTTGTGTATTGTTTCAAAAAGTGCAAATTTGAAAGGTTTGCCTTTCAGTGCAAACTGTGTTAGTGTGGTGTAGTGGTTAAGAGCGGTAGACTCGTAATCTGGGGAACCGGGTTTGCGTCCCCGCTCCTCCACATGCAGCTGCTGGGTGACCTTGGGCTAGTCACACTTCTCTGAAGTCTCTCAGCCCCGCTCACCTCACAGAGTGTTTGTTGTGGGGGAGGAAGGGAAAGGAGAATGTTAGCCGCTTTGAGACTCCTTTGGGTAGTGATAAAGCGGGATGTCAAATCCAAATCCAAACTCTTCTTCTAGTACAACCCCTTGCAATGCAGGAAGCTTAACTAACACATCAGATTGCCACCGAACCTCTGCTTAAAAACCTCCAAGGAAGGAGAGTCCACAACTTCCCGAGGGAGACCGTTCCACTGTCAAACAGCTCGTACGTCAAAAAGTTCTTCCTGATGTTTAGTTGGAATCTCCTTTTTTGTAATTTGAAGCCATTGGTTAGAGTCCTACCCTTCAGAGAAGGAGAAAACAAGCTTCCATGTGACAGACCTTGGGATATCTGAAGATAGCTATCATATTTCCTCTCAGTCTCTTAGCCTCTTTTCCAGGCTAAGCATATCCAGCTCCTTCAACCATTCTTCATAAGGCTTGGTTTCCAGACCCTTGATCATCTTGGTTACCCTCCTCTGCACACGTTCCAGCTTGTCAACATCTTTCTTAAATTGCAGTGCCCAGAAGTGGACACAGTATTCCAAGTGTGGTCTAACCAGGGCAGAATAGAATGGTACAATTGCTTCCCTTGATCTGGGCACAAGGCTTCTGTTGATGCAGCCTAGAATAGCATTAGATTTTTGTTTGTTTGTTGCTTCTTCTGCATCGCATTGTTGACTTGTGTTAAGCTTGTGGCCCCTAAGACCCCCCCAGTACTCCATGCTTGCCCCACCTTTGCAGCAAGTTGGCTGTATTTCCACAGCTGCCTTCCCCCTCTTGTCCCAATCCAACAATTTTATTTATAGGGTTTTGTACCTGGTAGGCCACCTGCATGCAGATGGTCACTGGTTCAGTTCCTGGCATCTTCAGATAGGGCTGGAGACCCACCACCAGTCAATATAGATCAGGGTGGGGCACATCCTTTGGCCAGGGGGCCAGATCCTTATCCCTGCTACTCCTTGTGCACGGAGAGGCCCACCTGTCAACCATCTGATGTAACAATGACACCAGGACTTCAAAGCACCACCCAAGACATGCCAAGAGCCCTGAGCATTGCTTTGAAGTGTCGCTGATCAGCAGGGTTGAAATCACTACCTGTCAGATGACTGGTGGTGAATTCAAGCCTGCTTTGTTCAGTAGATCTGATGCATAAATCAAGTTCCCCATGGGGAACGACGATGCAATTTACAATCGAATGAAACCAATACTTAACACAGCACCAAAAATACAGTTAAAAGCAGAGAGTAAGCATATATAGTACCTAATGGGACATGCTTCCTCAAGAACTAAGTCTGACAGAGCAGCGGTGCTGCCTCTGCATTAAAGGTAAAGGTAAAGGTACCCCTGCCCGTACGGGCCAGTCTTGACAGACTCTGGGGTTGTGCACCCATCTCACTTAAGAGGCCAGGGGCCAGCGCTGTCCGGAGACACTTCCGGGTCACGTGGCCAGCGTGACATCGCTGCTCTGGCGAGCCAGAGCCGCACACGGAAACGCCGTTTACCTTCCCGCTGGTAAGCGGTCCCTATTTATCTACTTGCACCTGGAGGTGCTTTCGAACTGCTAGGTTGGCAGGCGCTGGGACCGAGCAGCGGGAGCGCACCCCGCCGCAGGGATTCGAACCGCCGACCTTTCGATCGGCAAGTCCTAGGCGCTGAGGCTTTAACCCACAGCGCCACCTGCGTCCCAGCGGTTCCATCGACAAACGCCTCTGCATTAGATGTAGCAAAAAAGCTATAAGGGGAAGCAACCTGCCACCTTGTGCAATGCCAGGTCTTGTGCCAACCCTGGTTCTAGTGCCAGGGATCAGTGTTTAAAGGGTGCTAGCATATACTTAATATACAGTACATGCAGGCATGTCTGGCTATAAATACAAATCAGGCATCGAGGTATTTTGGGAACTGAAACAGGTGGAACTAAAAGAAACTAAAGGGACCTCTACTATTTCAAAACAGACAAGTGATTGGTGGTGAGAAGGGGGCCATGTTACAAGTTTGTATTGGCCCCTGAGAGATGATGATTGGGCACTGTTTGTGCTGCAGAACATATGGCAACTCTGTTGAAATTAATGAGCTTCAAATAAATGCTCTGATTTCCCCACTGAATGTTCTTGTTTGCTCAGCTGAAGGCTGCAGCTTTGCAATCATCTCGAAATCTGAGGATCTGGCACTACTGCAGTTCACAGTCTCTTTTAACTCCCTCCCCCCGCATCCTTCAGCTGCTTTAGTGAGCTGATAATGATGGGTACATCTCTTTTCCTGTGATGTTTCCAAATTCCGCCAGGGATACATAGCTGCCTTTTGAAAAAAAAAAACCAAACAACTTCTCTTTTGCAAGAGGACAACTGAGCAGCTATAGAGATCCTTCATATTTCATCCTAATTCTGTCATAGATGAAAAATAATTTGACATGGTGGGGTACGGGGAAATTCACTGGATAATGAGAGGGAACTGGTTTTACGCGAAGCCTGCCCTGTGCTTCTAGGTTCTCTCAGATTCTTCCAGTGATGTCGAAGCTGCCCCCTTCACCTGCAAAATGACCCTTCTCCTGACCAGCATAGTGGAGAGAGTAGAAATAATATAAGTTGTGAATCCATTCCTTGTGTTTCTGGTGTAAACTTTTGCAGGAGGAATTTAAATTAGAGAGCCAGTGTGGTGTAGTGGTTAAGAGCGGTGGACTCGTAATCTGGTGAACCGGGTTTGCGTCTCCGCTCCTCCACATGCAGCTGCTGGGTGACCTTGGGCTAGTCACGCTTCTCTGAAGTCTCTCAGCCCCACTCACCTCACAGAGTGTTTGTTGTGGGGGAGGAAGGGAAAGGAGAATGTTAGCCACTTTGAGACTCCTTTGGGTAGTGATAAAACGGGATATCAAATCCAAACTCCTCTTCTTCTTCTAGATACAGAGAAAGGTCATACACATCAGCATGCCAGGATGATGTTAACTTTCCTTCTTCAGACACTGTGAAGAATGGGGGTCTGTGATACTAATCCAGGGATGGGGAAGATATGCCCCTCCCAGTGTCACTGGGTTCCAGCTCCCATTTTCTCTGACTGTTGGTCATGCTGGGCTGGGGTTGATGGGAGATGAAGTTCAAGATAGGCATTGGACAGGGACGCTGTGATTGTGTTCTGGATTGTAGATTCTGAAAAGAGAGTTGGACTAGAACAGTCTTTCCCAAAGTGGCCAACCCCCCCCGGGGGGGGGGGGCACTGGGATGATCCAGGGAGCAGTAGTAGCCTCGGATGCATTGAATAATAATAAGGGGGTGGTGGTGGAAGCATAAAGAAGAGAAGAAAATTTTGAAAAACCATTTGTACATGCATGGGTGTAGCCAAGGGGGGGGGGCAGGGAGGGGCAGCTGCCCCCCTCCCAATCAGTAAAAATACTTAGCTAATTGAGGTGCTGCCCCCCTAACAAAAATCCTGGCTACACCCATGTGTACATGTATCATCTGTTGTGTAATGACAGTTCCTGTGGAACGCCCTCCCATCAGATGTCAAAGAGATAAACAACTACCTGACATTTAGAAGACATCTTAAGGCAGCTTCAGGGAAGTTTTTAATATTTAAACACTTGATTGGGAGCCGCCCAGAGTGGCTGGGGAAACTCAGCCAGATGGGCGGGGTATAAATAAATTATTATTATTATTATTATTATTATTATTATTACTGCCAGGATGGGCACCATTTTGGGATGGCAACACCTCCCCTGGACCCTGCAGTCGTGCTGGAGGAAAGGGCTTTTTCTGGGCTTGAGTGAACCCCTTTTAGCTTCACCTGGGACTGGTAAGTGGATCACAGCTTGTCCACTTGGCCAATGGCAGGTGAGGTGTGGTGCTGGCCCGACCCCTGGGGCAGATCAGACTGATCCGGCAGGTTTTTAATCCCAGTGCCTAGTCCACCTCCTTGTCTATTTTATAATTTCAAGCTTAAAGGTGTCTTCTTTACAACAACACCTTTCTTCACTATGTTGTAGGATGTAGGTAGAAATATAGAAACATAAAAGAACGGAAGTTTGTCACTGCATCTTTCTGTTTGTTTGCTTAAAGTAGATTTCCAGGGGAGCGCTGATTAATTCCCCCCCCCCCGAAAAGTGGGGGAAGGCCAAATAAGTTTGGAACCTCTGGTCTAGAGGATCCCAGGTTCCTTCCAAGTCGATCATCCTGATTCTGTTCAACACATACATCCCTGTAGTTGTGTTTCCACTATAATTAATTTCATTAATGTTATTTATATCCCAAAGAAATGTCAATATTAACAAGGTATAGTTACACTAAAAGCATTAAGTGAAATATCAATTTCTCAAAATATTACTGAAATGATTTTCGAACTCTCTTTCTGAGAGCAATTCCACACTTCAAAATAGGCTATTGGCTATTGTGTATATCAATTGCAGACAGCTGGTTGCATCAATCATTCTTTACCTGACCCCATCAGTTTTAATTGTGATTTTTAAAACAGAAAGAAAGAAAGAAAGCAGGGTGAAAAATGTATATGTGCTTCTGAAATGAGTATAATGAATTGCGGAGAGATTTCTTTTTCTCTGGACAGTTGGCAAAGTGTAAGCTTATCCTTTAATGAAAAATGTTGGCTAACTTGATTTTGGAAATGTTGTTGACCTAGAAGCCTGACACTCTGAGTTACGGTGTCTTCGTAGGGAGTAAATGGAAATTGTTTTGATAGATTTCAAAGCTGATGCAATTTTCTCAGCAACAAATTACATTGTCAGGACTTTAGTTGAGTGAAGAGCAGTAATTTGTGATTTTGAACTTGCTCTTCTGACGATGTAAAAGGACATTAAATATACAATACTATTGTGAATAGAAGTGATTGGTAGGTAAATAGGTGGTGAAGCAGTCTGCTTTTTCTTTTATCCACAGATATTTCCTGGCTGAGGTAAATATTCAGTGGCAGTAGGGATTAGGTACATAATAGGCATGCCTTCAAACATGAATGGACAACAGATATTGTATTACTGATACTATATTGGAGTTTTATAAGCCAAATAATGGAAAATTATGTATACAGTGGAACCTCGGTTGCCGAACGTAATCCGTTTTGGAAGACCGTTCGACTTCTGAAATGTTCGACAAACGAGGCACAATTGCTGGCCGGCAATTGCAATGGAGAAAATGGAGAAACGTGCCTTTGAAGCTGTTCAATTTCTGAGGCACGTTCGAAAACGGAAGCATTCACTTCCGGGTTGTTGGCATTCAATTTCTGAAGCATTCGACGACTGAGGTTCCACTGTAGTGCATTAAGTTAGGGATGGGGAACCTACCAGATGTTGTCGAAGTCCAGCTCCCATTATCCCTGACTATAGACCATGTTAGCCGAGGCAGATGAGAGTTGGAGTCCCACAACATCCTCAGTCCTGAATGAAAGTGCTGCCCACAACTATATGGGAGACTATGGGGAAAGGCTGGCAGCAGTTACAATTCTTTGTAATTTCCCCCCTTTCCTCATTAGAAACATTTAATCCCAAAAAGTCTAGAAATGTGACATATTGCTACATTTGGCCATGGTAAACCCAGAGTCCCCACAGACATCCTTTTTATTGTGCTTTCATGATGATGCTATTGGAGCGGTTATATGTGATCTTGCTTCCAAATGCTGTTTGTGCAGGAGAAGTTTTGAAGCAGTCACATCTCTTGATTCCCAATCAGTGTTTATCCCATACCTTCCTGCTGAAATCCTGCATCTTAGCTTAGAATACTGGAATTGTACCTCAGAAGGTCCATGTCTATGCATTGAAGGGGTGGGATTTTGAAACAGGTGTTTCTTTTTCAGAAGGCAGATTTACATGCGTGCGCTAAACCATTTTTACAGGTCAAAATCAGTGTCTTGAATTGTGCTGAACTGGAAACCAGCACTGCTTGCTTAGTAATAATAGTGGGTCTATTGATTCAGGAGACAAGCTGCAACTCCTTTTTTTCCAGCTAGTTGGTAATAATCCCATCATATTGAGGATTTTGTTTTTAAAAATTCCATTCCTGTTTTAGAACATATCTAGAAATTCTCTACAATATGTGGAAAACACATTGAAGGGCTTCATGCCAGACAAGTTAATATGACAATGGTGCCTTGAAGGCAGAAAGCTTGAAAAATCACAGGCAGAATATATACAGACTATTTATAAAAGACCTTATCTATCACAGCTTCTAACATAAAGATAATTAGCCACATTTTTTTTTATAAAAAAGGATCCATTTATGTTTTGGGTAGTTTTGCTGATTCTAACAGTGCAATACTATACATGTCTATTCAGAAGTTAGCTTCACTGAGTTCAGTGGGACTTACTTTCAGATAATTGGACAGCACCTTAAAAAAGTCGTAGCTGAGGCAATTTTTTTTTTAAAAAATCACACAACCCAAGTCTAATGCTTATATGCGACCTTATTATATTGACAATGGCATTATATTTGATTAACCAAGGATAGATCTGTGTTAGACTAAACTGCACATTAATCTTTTATACATTGGAATGATCAGGTGCTGGGAGAAAGACGGGGATTTAAATGTTGAATAAGATTTCAGAGTCTCAGTGCTCTCTTGGTAAAGTAATTACACAAGTTGACATAGCTAAGAATAATGGTTCCATGAATATTTAACCTATCTGAGATTATGAATTAAGTATACCTATGAGCAAAATACCTGTCAGAGCATATTAGTGCTGAAAATGCTCTAAACCAGCTTCAAAATTTTCCTAGATGTACATTTGAATTTCTGTACATATGATCCCTTGAAATGGACCCCAGTGTTTGGCAACTGAGTGCAGAACACCCTTATAAAATGGTTTATAGACACAGTGGGGAAGGGCAGCCTGTATTTTTCCTTTGTCTGAAAGGTGCTGTGAACCTCTAGGCAATCAATTAGTCTGTACTGGATGAACTGGTCTCTGCCCTACTGCTTGATATCTAACTCCAAAGCCTTGGTTGTGTATAGAAAGTGAGAATGAGCAAAACCACTTTACCGTGGCCTTACTGACATATATTATTGATTAATAATAATAATAATAATTTATTTATATCCCGCTCTCCCCAGCCGAAGCCGAGCTCAGAGCGGCTAACAACAGTAAAATAATACAGCATTCTAAAATCAATTCATTATAAAATCAGTTCAAATCAAATTAATAACAGTTTGCATTCACACAGGGAAGTAAGAAGGCAAGACACAAGGGCTGGGTGAATTCAGCCACATTTTTTAAACTTAACATAAGGTCTGCAGAAGGGAACTTAAGTGCAGGATAGTAAATTGCACATAACAAACTGGACAAGCTAACCCTATCAAGGGGAAGAGGCAATGTGTCATCTACCACTTCCTCTAAGACCCACCCTTTCAGGTGAGGAGGGAGGTCTTACTGCTTCACTCCTCCTCTGCTGAGTGCAACTCTGGATCTGACCCCTGATGCATAAATCTTTCAATGAACGATGTTAGCCACTATACAATTTCGTTTTAGAAGGTTCACTTTTTGACCCAGGATACCGTGTGTGTGTGTGTGTGTGCCATCAGCTATTTTGCTGTGATTTAATATGTCGTGTCTTCACTTTCAACTAAATAATTATATTCCCGCCCCCCCCCTTAGAGCTGAAACATGAAATCCATGTTTGGAGACTGACAGCACAGAGGATTAACCCTGCCAGCAGAGAAGAAACAGCTGTAAAGTGCCTCCTAATGCAAAAAGTTCTTACTCTGGAGATTTTGCTGAGGAAAAAGCTGAAAACATTCCACAGGTAGGGTCCATGACACTTAACGCGACATTTTACAAAAGGTCACTGAGCTCATGGGAGGTCATGCGTAGCAACGTGGTTTAGACATGCAATATCTTGCATATAAGAAAAAGTAAGGCTGTTGGCACGATCTCCCCTTCCTTTGTTTTCTCCTTTGCCAAAAATTAGATTGTAATTTCCCCTGGGGAGGAGACCTGTCCCCTTGTACTTTGTGAAGTGCCATGCACATTGATGGCACTAAACACATAAAGCATCATTATTTAGTGATAATGGTGATGATAAAAATCATTACCATGCTTTGATTATTTTTTATAATTGGCTGCAGATTGGCAACATTACAAATTTTAAGCAAATCTCATTTCTCTTATGCTTTACATGTATAGCTTATGAATACACAGATTTTCCAAGACCAGCTTAAGTCTCCATTAAGGGCTTCCTCTCTCCCTTTGGAAGAAAACAGATGCAGTTAACAGACCCTGGAAACTTCACATTACAACACCCTTTGTAACAAAATGATCTAGGGCTGAGCACTAATAAAGAGACTCAGATTAATTTTGATATGATTTTGCTTAAGTGGGTACAGTATTGCAACTGCCATATTACAAGAGCTATCCCATCCATATGAATCTCTCTGTGGATTTTTATTTCAGACAAATCTCACAAGAAGATAAAAACTGGGAAACAAATATCCAGGAGCTCCAAAAAAAGGTAATGTATTGCCTTCATACCATTGCAAAACATTGCCCACCATATTCTATTACATTCATTTTACTATAACACTGTGTGCCTTTCAGTGCACAAATTGCTCTGCAGTCCATAACTTCCAAACAACTGGTTTTATGTAGTTTAGGTTGGACTTCATGCATGAAGCCAGATAGGAACATAAATCTTCCATGATCCTCTGCTTTCAGGGTTTAGAAGTATCACCATGTAGAAATTATAATGTGAACTTTTGACTTGTTCCTTACAGAAAAAGCAAATGTCACAGAACAAAGATGAGTTGGAACAGTACTTAAACTACCTTGGTTTGATAAAGGGATCCTCCAGACTATCAGTATTTTCCTGGAGGGATGCAAGTGCATACCTAGGTTGATTGATGTGCCTGGGTGAAACAAATCCACTATAAAAAAGGAAACTGACTTTTTATGGTTTGGAAAGTAATGCAAGAGGCAAATGCAGCCGGCTTATATCTGCAAGTGATGGACTGGAGTGAAGACTTCAGCACTCTGGTCTGCTGCTCCAGCTCCACCCACCCACCTGCCCCTGATCGGGAAGTTCAGATATTTGGTTTAGGCTGGCTATCTTGCCATGCACAGCAGTTGACCAGGGACTGCAACTGCCTGTCCAGGTTCTTCTTCTTCTTCTTCGATCACTCATAGCCGAGTAAGATTGCCTTCCATAAACACAGTTTTAACAATGAGTCCGTAAGTGACTGTGGAGGCCAATTCTGGACCCACACGTCCTTCCACAGTGGGGACATTGATTCCTGGGCGGTAGTTGATCATTGTGTGGATTTGCCAAGTGTGCCTTCCTCTTAGCATGTTTCTCCCTTGCGTTCTGAGTTTGCGTATCTTCAAAGTCCATGACACCTTTGGTAAAGGCTGTTCTCCAACTGGAGCACTCGCAGGCCAGTGTTTCCCAGTTGTCGGTCTTTATACTACATTTTTAAAAGATTTGCCTTGAGTCAGTGTTTAAACCTCTATTGTTGACCACCAACAGTACACTTTTCATTTTTAAGTTCAGAATAGAGTAGTTGCTTTGGAAGACGATAATCAGGCATCCACACAACATGACCAGTCCAACGAAGTTGATGTTGAAGAATCATTGCTTCAAGACTGGTGATCTTTGCTTCATCCAGTACACTGATATTAGTTTGCAAGGTTGAATGCTGATTGTTGTATATCCTCCCCACAAACTAATCAGAATAAATGTTCAATGAAGAGTGGACATCATATGGTATGTACACAGCCCAAGTCTACACTATACAGTGCTCAGGTGTAGGATAGCCATATGTGAGTTTGTGAGTTTCACACTGTTTCCTAGACAAGAAGTTGGAAACTGTAATGAGTGAAGTGATCCTGAGAATGGAATGAAATAGTAAGGGCTATAAAGAAACAGGAAAAGACTGATGCTTAGAACAGAGCCCGCTGGGGCACACAATCCGAGCCTATCAAGGTATCAAGTATTTATGTTGGAAATTGCATTCCAGCCTTACTGCTCCCGTTATAAGGAGAAACAAATTTAATAAACACGTTTACTTCCAGGCCCTGTAACTGATAAGACATAAAGCTTCCTTTTATTTGTGTAACTAAGATGAAACTGCACCTTAGGGTCGCTGCATCTGCCTCTATACTGTTCCTTAGACTGTAAACAGAGTTGTTCTGAAAAACGTGTTAACATTTGTGGAAACAAGACACAGTTCCTTTCTAAATTTAAGATATTGTTTCACACCTCAGGCATTTCCTCTCTCATTTTAATGGATTCGACCGTATTGTTGTTAAAAACCATATTTCAAATAATATATATTTAAAGCATGCTGATATATCTGAAGGGTGCTTCTTCTTGTTGATACGGTTTCTGTATTTTCTCCTTTCCTACAGCACAGAATAACAGACAAGGTGCTTCTCATCAAATGCCTGACTGTTTTGGGAGTTGTTATCCTCATGTTCTTTCTCAATTCGTTTGTTCCAGGGATTCACCTGGATCTTGGTAAGCTCAGCTCCTCTTCTTTCATTGTTGGGAATAGAAAAAGCTGCATTTGAACATGGAGTGTTTCATGCAGCTTTTTGCAGAGGTCTATCTTTGCCATGCAGTCTAAAGGCCTGTACAGATATTTCATTTTTTTGAACAACAATGGCATATTTGTAACTCTGCACTCATGATGGCTTCCCTCCAGATACCTCTGCTTTTGTTGCTGGGAACTCAGAAAGCACACAACTGAAGATTGCTCATGAAATGCAAACCCCTTCCCAGCACTGCCATGTTGCTCCTTTAAAAGAGACCCCCCCCAAAAAAGAGAGGGGCATTGGGAAAATTCGTAGAATCTGCAGTTCTATGAATGCTTAACCTGAATGTAAACCCCGTTAATTAGTGTGACTTCCACAGTAACATGCAATAGTGCTGGGTTTCAGGCATTTATATAGAATTTTAGAAGGTTTAAAGTGCTTCATGTACTAGATGCTTCATGGAGGATTGAGGAATGCATTGCCCAGTGTAATTTCTGTCTTCTAAAAGTGGCAGGGGAGTGAAGACCCTATCCTTCCCCCATGTGCTGCATAGCCAAATCCAGGCTGCTATTAGCTGAAGTGTGGAAAACAAGCAGATTGAATAGTTGTCTGTATGTTTTCCTCTCTGTAGCTAATAGTAGCTTAGGGAGAAGGATTTGGATCGGGGCCATGGCACAGGATGGATGGATGGGCTTAGACTCATCTCCCTATACAAGGGATCCAAGGGAGCTTCTGCAACTGCTTTTAGGAGAAGAACATTATATTGGGAGACACAAGTCTTTGGTCTGTTTTTCCTGGAAATCTTTCCAATGGAAAAGATTGTGGCCATCATGCCCCATGAAACAACACAGCCTATGTGTGAACTGATTCTTATTATACAGCAGCATACTAGGTAACAAAAGTATATGAAACTAATGGAAAACAAATATCCTGATATGCTGTCTAGCTGTGTATTTCTCTAATTCTCTTATCTATAGCGATAGGCACTTTGAGTAAAGACCTTCATTTAATACCAACTTTCTACACAGTGCCTTCATTATCTTGCTTTTACATGGCTCGGACTGTTAATTTTTTTATTGTTTACAGGAACTGGGGGGATAATCAAACTTTGATCAAATATTTTCTTTTAGTACAGCCAATACAACAAATCATTTGAATTTCAGAAGAAGCGGTTTAATGGCCTGAGAAGTACATGGGTGCCTGGGGAAACAGTGAAATGGAGGAGCCTGGAAAAGAATCATAATCTTGTTCAGGATTGGTGCCTTCCTCCAAAAGAAGTTCTGTGCACTTAGAAATACCTATGGGGTGTTTTTTTTGCTTGTTTGTTTTGCATGGGTGGGAAATCTCAGGCCAGGCAAGAAATGTGGAGCTCAAGGCCTCTCTGTCTGGAACTCACCCTAGGCAATACCTCCCTCCAGGCCAGAGCCCTCCCTGGCTGACTGAAATGTGCCATTGAACTCTAATAGCGCCTCTTGCTTGTGCCTGGAAGGAGTATAGAAGGTTTTTTTGTGTGAATGTGTACTGTATAAAGGTAAAACATACATTTGTTGCTCCACCCAATTTGGTCTGTAGAACCTACCCACCGCTGCCACATGCCCCTTGGCAGATAGCCCAGAAGGGAATGTGATATTCAGGCTGAAGAAGGTTCCTCACCCCTGCTCTAACAGAATGGTCATTTTTGCTCTGTCAAGTAGGTAATCAAGCCTATGAGAATGTTGTAGGCCTTTGAGTTGCCTCGCCCAGTGCTCTTGTTAAACCACTGGGTGCTGTTGCACAAGGGTAAAACAGTCTAAACATGTTCTGCAGTTTGATCTGTTAGAAAGACCTATTTCTCATTATTTTGGCAGGTGCCCTGGACATTCTTAAACATTCTTAAACAAGCACAGCTGGGGGGGGGGGAGGATGGGACACATACCCTAAGGTTCATGACATTCCTTTTTGAAATACAGATTTCTGGTTTCTGTGTGCTAAGTTGGGCTATTTCAGATTTCCTAGCTCGGAAATCTGAATCTCAGCTGTTTATAAATGTTTGCTTCAAATATAAAATCAGATGTCACGGCCCTGAAATCCAAACCAGAGAAGAACCGAAATCCTCATTGATCTTTCCTGTTAGGTTGTCTCCTAAAATGGAGCTTTGTATTTTGAAAATGGAAGCCACAGATACAAAGGTCACTATTGGGTAGGCTCATCATAGAAGTCTCTCATAGTACTGATGGATGTTGACATAGCAGAGAACTGGATGGGAGGCTATAATAGCTTAGTTAAGGTGCATCTCCCTCCCAAATGGTTGATTAACATGGTGAGTATTCCCTGTGAAAATATCTCACAGCATTCTGGGTGTTCTGGGCAATTTTGGTTATTCATTAACGGCTATCTGGTGTTAAGTCTGAACCAGCTGTGAAGTGACATGAGAGTATTGCTTCTGGTGCCACTAGATCTGGTCAGCACAATTTGTCACCCATCATGCTAAATGCAGTCCACTGGGGCTTGATAAGACCTGCTGAGATTTCTGCCTGTCTTTGACTGTAAAAATAAGGAGGATGTGAATGACTTGTTATGTCTGACAAGCTACTCTTAGCTTGCTGCGTTGTGCGTACCGAATCTAGATCATATGGATTGTCCCAGTTTCTCATTTTATTTGGCTGGTGCTGGGTTACTGAAAGTGACATGTTAACACATATCCCTTCCAGCTTGCAAACCGCCTACAGTCATTTTATCTTTGGCATTTGAAGTGTAATTTTAGGTCTGAACCATAACTCATACACATCATTAGAAATCTCTTCATCTCAGATGGCATACAACTGAATGTGTGGTCTTCACGGTTTAAAAGCATTTTGTCTGATATAACTTGTAGTGATACAAAAGTTATTTCTATAGTGTTTGATCTGTGGTGGTTTGAGCTGGAGGTTTTGCACATGCAAATCATCGTGTAGTGTACAGAAATTAAGTGATGGGCATGCACATCTAAACTTATTGACACTGGAAACAGAAAGGCGTTTTTTAACCTATTATATGGGTTGTGCTGGAAGACAGTGTCAATGCAACTCTAGGCGTGTTTACTCAGAAGTAAGCCCCACTGTGTTATATAGGGTTTACTCTTAAAAAATTACAGTCTCAGAATTGTGGACTTGACATTCAGGTGGTAGAGTGACATGAATGATGGTGGAAAAGTGGAATTCTTGAGGAATTTGCTCTTTGTGAATTCTGAAGGTAACACGTTGACTACCACTGATGTACATAAGCACGTGTTTATAAACTGCCATTGGAACCTTTCTTATTTGAGTTGCATTTTAAATATGTTCCTTCAGCACTGCAATATGTCTTTATTTTACTTAATCTGACATCCAATTCTTCAGCAAAATGTATTATTGCCACAGCATTTAACTAGAATTGCATTGTACCACTCTGATTAGAAGGCCCCCTGTTTTACTGTTATTCTTTTCTGTAAACCGATTGGTATATTTATCGACTAATTTGCATAATATGTAAGAATTTTGGGGAGGGGGAATACACCAGAGAAATTAACCACCTTAATTGCAAAGGGCAGCAACAGAACCCCCTCAGGCAGCACTTCCAGTTCCTTAAACAAATGACATTGAAATGCATTATGTAAATTGCCAGCGAAATTGCATCTTAAAACACAAACAATTGACACCTGAGGAAGTGGCAGGATTTGCACATGTAATTCCTCTTTATTTCTCTGTCCCTTGATGCTTAGGTAGTCATGCAGGATTGCTGGCTTTAGCAGTGACTTCCGTGGTTAAATGAATGAACATAACAGGCTGGTAGCTGAGTAGCCATGTGTGACCCTTGCCTGGAGTACTGTCTAGCAGTGATAAAATGTTTACATTACTCTGGGGTGTCTCATACGCTCAAACTGAAATTACTTCTGAAGTTTTAAAATGTGGTGTAGCGAGAGCTGTAGCAGTGCTTGTCTTGCTTAAAATTAGCTCCTTGCTGGAATCCATATTTTGTGATACTGTTTGTTCCTTGCATTGAGTTGCTTGTAAGATAGAGTAGGAGTATACTTCTACTTCTTCTTCTTCTTCTTCTTCTTCTTATTATTATTATTATTATTATTATTATTATAAAAAATATGCTTGTGGCTGTGAATTCTCACCAGAAGCAGCACATAGGTGATTGGGGACAACTTCCTACCATCTCCTCTCCCTGCTGTGGGGAGAAATCCTGCAGCACTTTTCACATTTTTTTTCCAGGTTCCCTGAAAAAGGTGGAAGAACCAGGATTGCATATCACAGGGTGTCAGGAACAGAACAAAAATCAAATGGAGGACCCAGGACCTCACTGCAAGCCCTATCATGGATGTGGACTGGGTAGAGTCAGGGCACCCTGGTGGAAAACCAGGAGACTTGCAGAACGAGGGCGCCTGATGCCTCCTGACTAAACTCTTCTCCCTAGTTTTGCTACCCTTTACAGCTCAGTAGTAGAGATAGGAATATAGGGAACTGCCTTCTACTAAATAAAACCTGAACTTGGGACCTTCTACATGCAGAGTAGATGCTCCACTGCTGAACTATGGCCCATCCTCAAATGGAAACAAGTCTGAGCTGAAGATTGGTGGTATGATAACTTTGCAGCATCATCCATCCAATTTCAGAGTCCTTCTTGGAAGGAGGCTGGAGAAACCCAGCCAGATGGGCGGGGTGCAGTTATTGTTGTTGTTGTTGTTGTTGTCATCTTAAGTTTGGTGAGAATCAAGATCTCACTAAGGCACAAGGGTGGTGTGGCAGCCAGACTGATTTCAAAACCTGGCCATTGTGACTTGGAAGCTGCTGGTGCTATAATCAGGTCCTGGTTTTTAGTTCTAATAACCTCCTGGACAGCATCCCTTCTGTTTGGGCCTTAGCCCTGTAGGCTTCTGACTCTTGATAATCCAGTTGGTGCTGCTGGACAGCTCCGCTGCTGTTCAGCTCTTCAGTTGTAAAAATAAATAAATGAAAAAACTTCCTGGCTCAGCTGATCTGCTTCCCTTGCCTAGATTGTAAGACTGAAACAGATCATGGAAATGAGGGAGCATCTCTCTCTTTTTTAAAGCACCTGTGCAGAGTAAAAATATTGCTATCATTCTCATTTTCTGCCTTCTGGCAGATTCAAACAACAACTTTGATGACTTAATTGTGTGTATGCGCACACACGCACACAAACACGATAAGACCATTAAGGTTGTGATTTGAACCTGCATGTTACATGATTCTTTTATATAAACCAGGCCTCTGGTTTAGAGCTTTGTGTAGCAGAATTGTGTTCTCTGGAAGTGGGATGGGAGCCATTAAGTCTAGATGAACCATATTGCTAAATATACAGTAGAGTTAATGTGGCAGCTGATCTGGTCATTACCATCTGGTCTAAGAGGAAGGTGGCAGGGTTGTGTGGGTGGGAGCGACAGCCAGAGCATTCATGTTACCCTCTTACTCCCTGAGCTATGTGAGGTTTTGTTGTACTGCCACAGGCTGAGCCAATGTTGTGACTGCTGTCTCCACATGACATACTCAGGCTGGATCAGATTTTGTTGCACTTGCTCTAACATGTTCAGGCTCAGCTGAGTGCAGAAATCCAATCTGTGATGAATTAGGCTCAAACTGGACATGATGCTAAATGTGTCATTGGCAACCATCTCAGTTTTTATATGTACATAAAATTAATAACACATATGGGAGGCAATTTTCATCAGGTACACAGCACATAGAAAGGGGAGTTTTACCCCTCTCCTCCCCAGTCAACAACAACAACAACAAAATTCCCTAGCACGAATCTTCAAACAACAAGATCATCTATGTATATAAAAAAAGAAAAAGGTACCATACTGGTGAAATGGAAACAGACCTACCAGGCAATCTGTTGAGGTAGATTTTCTTCTCTCTCTCTTTTTGTTTTTTAATCTTTTATGTTCTACATTATAACTGGTTTTCTCATTACCTTTTTCATGCGATAAGTTGATTGAGAAGTGTTGAGACTGTAAAAATGAAATTACGTGAAATAATTGATTTTAGAAAGTAAACAAAGAAATTCCCCAGTGCTCAAAAGAACAGCTTTCTCTTATCACATGGCATGAAAACAGGATTTGTTTTCATTCAGGGGAAAGTACAAAATGTTGCTCGAGTGAGCCACAAAGTAACTGCCCAATTATATGAATGATTTTGAGACTTCGACCTATCTCTGTGTGCTTGTGCTGGCAAATGAAGGATGCAAATGCAACACTGGGCATTTCCAGATCATTATGTTACTGTGCTGAGGCCTACAGAATCTTTGGGTGATCAATGGCGGCATGGGGACTAATTGTGGCAGCTGGCCAACCCATCTGGTTGTTTCCCTTTAGACTTGGCCAAAGTATAGCAAGGAAAGAAGCTATAGAACAGTGGCTCCCACATCACACAAATAATACACAAATCACGACCTCAGTCTGAGTCATAGGGCAAATGTAAGGGGAAATCATGTTGTCCCAATATCCTTGGAACATCTAGTCCAGCAGTCACTTAACCTTATATCCTGCTGACTTGAAGCATTCCCACAATGGTGGGGATGAGGAAAAGCTCAGTTAATGATGCCAGGACATGAGATCCATCAGATACACATCACAAATGTGAAGGAGAGAAGTCATTGTGAGGCTGTTTACAGTGACAGGCCTCTGCTTCTTGTAACGAGTAGTTCCGCCCTAAGTTTTTGTTCTCACTGGAACTCTTCATGAGTTTGCTCAAAAGATCTGCTGTGTACCAATATGAGCTTTAGAACCGTATTAAGCCCCGTGCACTTAATACCATCACTGTGCTCGCAAGCAGAAGCAATTACCATTTACAGTGAAGTGCTCATTATTGCAAGCACAATGAGGCAAAAATGGCAGTCACGATGGAGCAGGGTTAACTATCATTACACTGTGTTCTACACCTCACTGGCGCCTCCGAAAACCAGTCTAAATATATTTACTAAATAAGTTTGTGACCAGCCCTCTAATTGGCCCCAAGTTCCATGGGGAGGCATGAGCAAGAAGGATGATTCCGACAGGAGTATTAGCAGCAATTAATTCATGTACCATCGAGAGTTTAGTGCCTTGTGAAAAGTTATTTCACAGACAAAGCCTATACATTTGCTTCTGTTGGAGGTGATGACTATTATTATACCCCTGGATAGCATGGAAGAAAGCCTTATACTCTGTAAAAGATTAAAGAGACTATATCACTTTTTACATAATGCTGTATATGGAAATAGGATATGAATACTGAATGAACCTGGGGGATTTTTTTCTCTTTGGCAAAAAAGCTCTAACCTTCTTTAACCCATGTCAAACAGGCAGAATTGCTACAAGCTTTTACAGAATATTTGATGAAGATTTCCCCTATAGTAGCTTCCCCAACTTTAAATAATTTATTTCAAACCACTTGCCAAACATTTTGGAGGGGGCGGCGGAATACAGGCTGGCACAAGCCTCCTTTTTATTATCGATCCATTACCTAAGCATCTTTTTTAAAAAAATCACCTTGGACAGAACATTTGTGTTTAAAACTGTAGTGGTTTCTGAAGATGCAGGCATGCTTGGTTTAAACAGAAAGTTTCTGGCATCATTAAAAAGGGGAGTTTAAAGAAATGCATGAAGGCCCAAATATTTTATAAGCAATGCGCCCATGTTTGTTATTGGGTATCATGGATGAAGATTCTGGATAGAAAGAGACAGTCATAAATCAGCTCTAGTAGTTGTCAGAAATCACAAGGATGGGTAGTTTACTTCCTTGCATCCGTCTGAGAAGCTGAGCCATCAAAGAGAGAGTGCCCTGAAGATGCTGGGTCCCATCTCACCAAAGATGGCTCTGCATCTTCTCTGGGTGGGAGTCTACCCTAGTCACATATAAAGCAGGCAGTGAGTTTGTAGCCCGTTGTAAGAGCAGGTGGTGTGGTGTATGTTCAGGGCCAGATTTAGGTTTCATGAGGTCCAAAGCTACTGAAGGTAATGGGGCCCTTTATATGTCCAGCTGTCCTTTGTCAACAACAAATTGTGACTGCTTTTTGTGTTGAATATATGCTATATGGTAATTTATGGACCTAATAGGTATCAAAAGCCATTTGCACATTTTGCCATGCAACTAGCAGAATGTAGGCACCCTATATATGGAAATGAGCAAACCAGTGATATTTTAGGGAGCAGGCTAGCAGGTGGGGCCCATTACTTACATCATAGAAGCCTACACAACACAAAACAAAACATTGTTGCTGTATGTAGGTTTTATTTTATTTGTTTTTTATCTTATACAGTCATACCTCGTGTTGCGTTTGCTTCAGGTTGAGCGTTTTCAGGTTGCATCCCATGGCGACCTGGAAGTACCGGAAAGGGTTTCGCCGCTCACGCATGCGCAGATGCTCAAAATGATGTCACATGCATGTGCAGAAGCGGCAAATTGCAACCCGCGCATGCGCAGACATGGGTTGCATTCTGCTCATGTTGCGAACGGGGCTCCAGAACGGATCCCGTTCACAACCAGAGGTACCACTGTATTCTGGAAATGTAAATCCAGTTTTTTTCCTTCCTTTAATTTTTATTGGGGTTCCCCAGAGAGTGGGGCCCTAAGCTATAGTTTGTTTAGCTTATACGTAAATCCGGCACTGGTGGTGTGTGTATTGTGCCTCCAGTCCCAATGTTTGTCTTCATTGCTCAGTTCTGATATCCTGGTGAAACTCCTGGCTCAACCCTGACAGAGAGCACCCAGGCCAAACGCTGTATGAGAAGACTTGAAGGGGAAAAAAAGAAGCACACCAAATAAACATCCCAAATCAAGTCACCATTCAGTCTGACCTAGGAGCGAAAGTGATTTCATTGCACTGAACCTATCCACTGAATGTTTTCCCATTGAGCCCTGTACAACATTGAGGGAAACCTGCCCTTGGGTTAATGGCATGTGCAACTCAGAGAAGGGTCTGAAGGCATGCACAGCGTTTCTACTGATGAAGCAGAGTAAATCTGGACCATGGAAGTGGGGTGGGAGACTGCCTGGGAACTGTGTGTAAAACTGTTCTGAGCTCCTCAGAGGAAGAGCAGAGTATAAATACAGTGGTACCTCGGGTTACATATGCTTCAGGTTACAGACGCTTCAGGTTACAGACTCCGCTAACCCAGAAATAGTGCTTCAGGTTAAGAACTTTGCTTCAGGATGAGAACAGAAATCGTGTGGCAGTGGTGCGGCGGTGGCAGCGGGAGGCCACATTAGCTAAAGTGGTGTTTCAGGTTAAGAACAGTTTCAGGTTAAGAACAGACCTCTGGAACGAATTAAGTACGTAACCCGAGGTACCACTGTAAAATGAGGACACGCTTCCTATTTTGATTGGAGGAGATGCAGTGGGGGGGTGATAATGGATTCCCTACCTCCTCCCCAGGTGCCTTTTGTACCCTCTTTTGATCAACAGAACAGGATTGCTGTACACAATCTTATGTACATTGCTTAGGGTTTTTTTGTTTTTGTTTTGTTTTACAAAGCAGTTTATGAATACAGTACTTTTAAATAAAATGAAAATTCTAAATAAAATTAATATTAAGTAAGTCAACTATCCACTATTGACATGTATAGAAGGCTGAAATCAAGAACATCACAATGCAGGTGGACCTATGTGTCCAATTTTTTCTTTCTTTCTTTTTAATACCCAGGAAAGATGTATTTGTTTTAACAAAATTTATATACCACTCGATTGTAATAAAACCTCTATGCAGTTTACAATAAATATTAAGACCATCAACAAAACAGTAAAAAAATAACCAATTAAAACATTTAAAATATAATTAAAAGAAACTATAAAAAAGATAAAAATGCATCAACACCTATGTTTCTGGATAGGTTTGTCCGAAACAAAAATGTTTTAAGAGAGTATTCTGGAGAGGAGGCAGTTCCAATAAGCTTGTCCACATTGCCAGGTTGCACTAAAAGGAAAAAAAAATAGTGCCTTACTGACAACCAGGACCAATTCTGATAGCACCATGACATTCAGGTTTCAACTGTTCTCCTTACCTAGAAATGTCATAGGGGATGCTTGGACAAAACTTCTGGTGTGTTTGAATGAATAATTTTGCTCTAGTATCCTCTGTGACAGGCATCCCCAAACTCAGCCCTCCAGCTGTTTTGGGACTACAATTCCCATCATCCCTGACCACTGGTCCTGTTAGCTAGGGATGATGGGAGTTGTAGTCCCAAAACAGCTGGAGGGCTGAGTTTGGGGATGCCTGTTCTGTGACATTGCAGAGGATTCTGGAGTGCATCTCTTAATTTGAATACCAGTTCACTGGCACTTCTAAAATATCGCTGCCCCAAGTGATCAGTTGCACTATTTTTTGCATTCCGGTTATCCCTCCTAATAATCTAATTATTTTCCAGCTATGTGTGCTTAGTGGTATACGAAGTATATTTCACAAGCTTTACTTTGCTACAAATGTCATTTAGGATTTTAACAGGTGGCACCATGAGCGCATATTTGATAGTTTCCACAAAAAATAATTCATTTCAAGTTGTAAAGCTTTCTAACTATTTCAGACCTCCCCCCCCCCCCCGGACCTTTTCATATGAGCCAACCAAGAGCCACCATATTAAAGGAGGCAGCCTTTTATTATTAGTCATCTTGAAAGACTGCAGCTGTTCCCACAATCTTTTGTTTACCCTTTATTTGAATTTTGTTGTTTCTTGCTTGCACAGTCCTTGTTTAGACATTTTCCTTCATAAATTTAGCATTGACACTGATATCTTCAGAAACCTTATTTTTTTCTGGGTAAGAAAACCACAACATATTAAAAATACAAAAGTCTCAAAAGCACACTCGCTATTTCTGTTACCTATTTATTTCCTCTGAGACTGCACAGTATATGTAAACTCCCTGTGTAGGAGGTATTTCAGAATTTCACATAAAGCATAACATAATAAATGTTGCTAGAATTCCTCTTTTCTTGACACTCATTGGAAACTGTCACAGAAACTTATATACCAGTTCCATAAAAATGAATACTGGCAACAGCCACAGAGTGGCATGCACTACCACAATGTTTTCCAGCATGTGGTAGAATCCGCTTGGTAACTGGTCTGTGTAGGAGCAATCCCAAAGGACTATGAATGCTCCCCTTATTCTCCTCAGGATGGGATATTTATGACAAGGAAATGTTGTGTTTTCCCCAGAAACTGAAGACAGCACAGTTTTAAATGGGCAACACAAATTGTGCGATGTATATATATTGCCTTTCGCATTTATATCCAGCTGGGTGTAAACTTGCAATTATCAAATGAAGTTAGCGCTGTATATTAAAGACAGCTGTCTTATTGTAGAGCTTCCTTCAGGGGCTTCAGAACAGCTGGAAACTATATTTGTGAAAGATTTCTGAAAGATAAGGGATTGGATCGAATGGTGTTGCTTAGCGGATGGTAAGGCTTCCGCCCGTTAATTGGGGAGGGAAGTCATTTTCATCCATTTCCCCTCCCACCTGTAGCTCCACCCCTATATATCTGACCTGGAGGGTCTCCAGAACAGATTTAGGGGAGCATAGGAGGCTGGAGGTGGGAGGAGGAATTACGGTACTGACAACAGCTTCTGCTCCTCTGTTCTGTTGATGGAAGTCTTACTGTTGACTGACACTGTTGAATACATCCCTGTGCCTTCTTTGTAGATGCAGAATACACCAAGTCAATCTGTTGGCTCTGCCAGCTGGAGAATCATAGTTATGGTCAAATATGAGCCTCTTTATTCAAGTTCAGCCTTCATAGGTGTTCGCTTTTGGTTCACAGCCAGACACATTGGATATTGGGTTAAATACAAGACTAGGGCAAGACTGCGGCCAGTTTCCTGGCTCCTTTGCCTCCGATAGGCAGATATTCAACAGGATTGGTATGGAGATGCAGAGACGGGAGAAGTTCCATTTTTTAAAATTATTGCTAGATGTGAAAGAGCCCTGACAATTAACCCAAAAAATTGTAGCAAACTGCTTCTGAGTACGTGTTACTGCACAACATAAACATGCTTTAATACACCTACAAAGAAAATTAAGAACTGCCTGTCTTGAAGAAATTCAGGTAAATGGTTGAAAGTCGATAAGGCTGTATTCATGCTGTTTTTTTCCTCCTTTTATGCAGGGTGGATTGCTATGCTGGGAGCAATATGGCTTCTCGTGTTAGCCAACATTCAGGATTTTGAGATGATTCTGAGTAGAGTGGAATGGGCAACACTCCTTTTCTTTGCAGCACTCTTTGTTTTAATGGAGGTAAGAAGAAGAGTTACCCCCCCCCCAATCCCTGTAAGTTTTGATGCCTTGAAGTCGATGGTAGAATAATAGTGTGTTAGGAGATCTTTGCATGCTCACACAGGAGAGGAGATTGCAATAGGCCATTCCTTTGAAATTGAAGAGGCGCGTATGCTACAGCACTCTTGTTAAGATGAGATTCTAGATTTCATTGTATATGCAACTTCAGTGCCTATTATTGTGACAAGTGGAATATGCATGGAAGGAAGTCTCGTGTAACCATCCATTGGGTCCCAGTCAGTGTAGCCTTCACTGTTACCTTTTAGCTCAGGAGTGAAAAAGAAAGCTTTGACCACCCTCGCAATGTTACCCTTACTATTCCTTAGAAGGGAACGGCAACCATTTCTTTGCACTGCAGAAAGTAATCGGAGGAAGTCAGTGACATGGTAAAGCAAGGCCAAGGCTTTGCTTTTGCTGCTTCTGATGAATCCATTGCTTTGAAATGACAGAGACATGAATGCTATAGGTCTCTTTTGTTAACATGAGTTTCTAGATTCCATTGTATATGCTACTTAAATGCCCATTGTTATCACAAGTGGAACATGTGTGGGCAGAGGGTTTGTATATCACAGATTACCATGCGCCAGTGCCTCATTCTTCACCAGAAGTTAAAAACCAGCCATTTAATTATACTGTAGAGAGTAAACGGGTTCAGTCAGGGACAGTGGCAGAGCAAGCCGATTGGGAACCTGGTGTGGTGTGTGTGCCCTGCACCCAGGGGTGGGGCCAGCTGCCCGAGGGGCAGGGCGGGACGCTCCGTGTGGCCTCCAAGGAGTCTGCCTGCCTCCTCCCACTCAGCTGCCCTACAGCTGAGGGGGAGGTGGTGGGCAGACCATTTTGGGCAGCATGGAGCCTGCAGGCGCCCAAGCCACCACGTCACTCCCAGGAGAGACACGTGGCTCAGGCACGCTGCAGGCCCCGCGATGAGTGCTGCCCACCATATTGTCACCCCCCTCAATGGTGCCACTGGGGCGGCCCCCCCACTGCACCCCCTTCCTCCGCCCCTGGTCAGGGATCCACTAAGGTAGAGCTAAGGCTTTCTTTGCTTCTGGTAAATCAACTGTCTGGGATAGGTTTTCTCCCTCTGCCAGCTGTGTGCCAGATTGCATCCCATTGACTTTGAATTCAGTGGAAGCCACTGAGAAATAAGGAAGCCTTCACCTGCATATTTATCATTGTTCTCTTTCTTGGTGCCATAGAATCTGGGTTTTAAGAACCTGATAGAAAGAGAGAAATCATGTTGTGAATACCTTTCAGGAAGGGAGGAAGGTGTATGGAGGGACACATTGTACAAACACCAGAATCCTTGTCATTGAGTGCCAGCATGTGCTTTACTGCAACATGTTTGCTTAACCACAGTGCACTGTTTTCATGGAGAAAGTAGAGGAGGATAGTTAGGACAGAACTGAGACAGAGGCTATATCTTTTCCAAGTCACCTCAGCTGTTTGTTATCCAGGGCCTATGTGTCATGTTCACTCATGTTTCTACTATATGGATGCATGGACCAAGGGACCATTTTGTTTCCCCAATGCTGAAACGGGGCCTGAATAGAACTGTGCTCAGTGCATACCTTGTGTGTGTGTGTCCTTAGCAAGTGTAGTAGCTCTGATGTACACACAAAACATATGCAAGATTCCTTATTGAAAAAGAAGGGCTAACTCCATATTTGTTGTGCACGTGGAACTGTCATCTCCACTGAAGTGACTAGAGAAGTCTGAATTGGCCGCAGCTGCATATGTCATTCTGAAGACCACGCATCCAGTTGCAGCATAAAGGAGTTTGCAGCATATCACTGTCTCCTGATAAAAGGATGGTGACCCTTAAAAGGAGTCTATACCCTTTAGTGTCATCAACCTAAGTTAGAAAGACTGCAGGACGATCATAATGTCTGTTCAGGCTTGAAAGAGCAATTTCTTCACAGTAGATTTACCAGTTTCAGCAAATATTATTTGCACAAATCATATAGCCAGCTTGAGAAACAGAGCTCAGAGACAGGGCACTGGCTATAGATGTTTAGTAGAAATAGAAACTTTTCCTGTGCTTGCCAGTGTTCCATTGCTATGTTTCTAATGGGAAAAAAATTAAAAACTGCAAGGGGGAAGCATTTTTCAGGGGGAGCTGTTAACCACTCTGCTGATTCTCACCTTTAAGAGTCATTGAGTACCTAGACTGGCGTTAGGAGAGCAGCACAGGGCTGCGAATTCGGTATTTTCCTTGCAGTGTTCTGATCTATCCTTGAGAAACAAGCTGGTTCAAGAAGATGGAATCAGTATGTGTGTCTATACAACTCCAGCAGATGGAGTGTATTAGGGCTGTGTGCTTCCCCCAGAAATCTTATTCAGGACCCAATCCAGTGTGTTGAAATGAAACTCAAAGTGACTTACAAAAACAAACTCGAAAAACTAGTATAAAGACAAGTATACAACAACCTAAAATTGACAAGTAAGAGAGAGACATATATAAACAAATTTAGCTGTACCCCACCCCATCCAAAGATAAAAGACTAGAGAGATGCTACTGCATCTTATTCTTGCAGGGGTGTGACAGCATGAGAAAGCCAATTCAGAGTGCTTTCATCCATTGTTGTTGAATCATCCTTAAATGTGGATATGACCTTCAACCCTAATTTTTATCTAGGAATTTTGAAGATGGAACCTTGAGAGTCTATATAACCAGCTAAGCCACACTAATACCTTTTAGCTGGGGTTTTGCTTTTTTTGGCAGACATTCTCTGTAGCTCTGACTGCTTATGGCACTCAGTTGTGGCTTGTGGTGGTGTTTTCAATGCCATTCCTCACTGAGTATTCAGCCCTTGACTTAACTGTGAAACAGAGAAAGAAAGTTCAACAGGTTTGAGCTACTGGGAATTAAGGTTATTTTGGTGGTTCTGTCAGAGGCATGTGTACTATATACTCCTTCTTTATGTCACTGCAAACATGATGTTTGCTTGTTATTTTATGTGTTTTTGGTTTACCCGCTAGAGCAGTTAATGCTTGAAACAAGCAGACAGCTGAATGTGTACTGTGTCTTGGAAACTTGAGGAGGATACACTTTCTGATTCACATTTACTGTAGGTGGTGGCTTGGGTATGCTACTGTTCCACCTGTATTTGCTGCAGTAAACATGTAGCCATGATTCTATAAACAGGAGATGCATATCACCATAGACTTGGTGGACATGTGTCATAGAAACATCTGTGAACCCAGTTTGCCATATAAAATCTAAAGCATGATTCCACTGTTATTTCCAACATAGGCAACAGCTGGAAAGAGCATCCATGTTAATTCCCATTGAATACCTGATGATGATGATGACCCACCCATCTGGCTGGGTTTCTTTAGCTACTCTGGGCGGCTTACAGCATATCTAAAAACATAATAAAAATATCAAGCGTTAAAAACTTCCTGATACAGGGCTGCCTGGAAACACTGGGTGCATGTTATTGCAGCAGATTCACAGCAGTGTATTCAAAATGGACAACCCCCTTAAAAAACAAAGAAACATTCAAAACACCATTGTTTGGGTGCCTGAGATATCAAATAATGGTAAAGAACATTCTGACTTAGGATGAAAGAAAAGTCAGTAATAGAATGTTTCAAGTTGATGGAGCTGTCTTGAGGGATGTGGAAAGTTCTTTTGTTTAGAAGAGAATGATATTTGAGATTTGTGAGGGTCTGCATTTCAAATACTAATTCCGAGAAAGGAGCTGGTTATATACTTTTTTGCTACAGACCACTAGCTACCTTTACAGATGTGAAAGCTTTGAACCTAAGGCTTTTGCACAACTTCTGAGCTACACAACTGGGATTACTTGAAACAACTATGATGTCTGAAACCACTTGTGCATAACGAAAAACTGGAACAGAAAGGGCTATGTAGAGGTCCCAGAAATTTACTTTAGAATGCAGCTCATCTTTAGGAGTATCTCCTAAAAACTACAGACCACATGAAGACGTTATAACGATCTCTATCCTGGAAATCCATGTTCTTACTAGTTTTAGCAAGGAGTGGGAACCCTCCCACCAAACTATATTAACAAGAAATGGGGGAAAGCCCCCTAAAAGCCAACTAATAAATAAAAAAAAGCAAGAACATAATTTCCCAGAGTCCTTGGGTAGGAATACAAATCTGCTCATGGTTCTTCCTGGTATATGAATGGATTTGGTCAGGTGGGACTGCCTGGGTTGTTTTCAAAGGTGGAACTTTACGCGACTCCCCAGTGATTAGATTTCAAACAGTGTTCCTAGAAGAAGAGATGTGATTCTTAAACTTTGAAGTATTGCTTCAAATGGGAATAGAATGTCTGCATTATTGCCTTTTGATTAAATGTGGTTTCCAGAGCAACAAGTACAAATCAGTGTATTTTCTGCTAGGAGTACTAATCTTTTCAATGCTGCTAGTTATGCTACATTTTAGGCTGATATATAGCAATGTAGGTAACAATTTGTTTTTTGCTGTTCTAGAGTTTCTAACTTCCTGGGTTATGCCAAATCAACAACTTCATCACATAATCATAGCTGCAGCTTCCAAGTTCTTGCTGTGAATTTTGCCCATACTGAGGTGGACCTGCCCAAAGAGAGGAAAACAAAAGAAAGGCAGGAGCCCCCCATTATTCAGGGGCTCTTAAGTGCACGTTTAACTTGATTTAATATGACCAAAGCCCATCCTTTTGTTAGTGAAACTTCATATGCTGATGGCCCCAAGCCAGGGCTATTTGTCCTGAAGGCTCTATGGTCTTTCTGTTTACTGGATCTGGAAACTGAGCCAGAACTCTGAAAACTTCTCTGAAGTTGTTGATGAGATAACTAACTCTGAAACTGGGAGGAGAACCCCAGAACTTTCAGCCTCTCTGGGGAGCTCTCCCTGGTCCTGCAGAACCTGAGTCCGTTACCCATAACATTTGCCTATTGCCAGCACCTGCCAACTGCTACTGGTTGAGTGCAATTGAAGGTCAGTGCCTATAAGGTGTGGTATAGTGCCTCATGGATTCCTCTTAAGCTGGCCAGAATAGGACCCTATTTTGGCTAAACTGAAAAGCTTATTGGTTGCATTCTGGCTCAGTTAAGGGACAAGCTAAATGTGGACCATCACAGTTATTTTGTGAGGGACAAAATAGGCAAAGTTATAGCTTTAATAATTACATTAATAATTGATAGTTAACTTAATAATTAAGTAACCAACTTTTAGTATAATTCTTACCACGATAAGTTTGTTCGATGAAAGTTTAATTGAACCAACTTCTCTTGGTAAGAACTGTAATAAAAGTTAGTGGATCAAATATTGCCTTGCTTATTGGTAGAATATCTGTTTTGAAGGGCCACCAAAACGGCAATCAACTCTGTACTAAGGGCTATTTTACATAAACATTTAAAGTGTTTATTTTATAAATGTTGATTTTTCCTCCCCACATCTAGGCTTTGGCTCACCTTCATTTAATAGAATACATTGGAGAACAGACAGCTTTATTAATAAAGGTACCATTTATAATAACATCTTACAGTGCAGAAATGGAGAAACCTCTTTGTTGCATATATACAAAGTATTATATTATTAAACTACAGTGTACATTCTGATGTCAGGGATACAAGGAGGATGCCTTGGGCTCTTTTATGTGTTACATTGCGTGGACAGGCGGATTCCTCCCAACTGCAGGCGACCCCCGAGCGGAACAATGACTCAAGACAACGTGCTATGGGATTAAAATTGGCTACAACTTTATTAAGTTTCAGATACAGGGAGACCTTGGCTCAGGCATTGGGCATTTATCCTTCCCAGTCCCCAGCCGGGGATCTGGGAGACTTTAGGGTTATCCAGAATGTGTGGGGATTGGCCTAGCTCTGGAGAACATATGTTCAAGCAGAGAACCCGCCCCCCGTTTCGTCGCAACGGGAGAGCAATGACAACCTCTCGGCATATGGCCAATGCCTCCCCTCAAGATGCCTTTAACGGGGAACCCTGGGATCCCCGCTGCAAGGGGGTATGGGTCACCGCTTCACGCCCCCCCCCCAATTTAGGAAGATAGATTAAAGGATTTTGCCCAAGGCCTGAAACCGCCAAGTTGTGACATTTTGCTACGGGGAAGGCAAAACCTGCCAATGCAGGAAAATTCCTTTCCGGCCCTTCAACAGTGACCCTGACGTAGCAGCGCCTGCGTACCTGTGGAGAAGAGGTTAACCTGCAAAAGAAGACTTAACTGAGGGAGGGGAGGGTGGGAGAAGCTCTGGAGCTGACTGCCACTTCGCAGGTAAGATTCACTTTCTGTTGTGTGGGCAGGACGGTTCCTCCCCTTACTTGGCCAATCCTCTGGCAACGCCTCCCCAGGCGGGATTGGGTGATTGGCTGAGGTAGGCGGAGACCTCCAGGTATTCAGCCTAGGGAGAATGAAGCCAGCCCAAACTACCAGGAGTCGCACTGGAATCCAGGGGGCTGCACACGACCACACAAAAGGCACCTCCCATTTGATGTGGGGAATGGTCATTTCTCCTATCCGACCCTGGATGCAACAAAATTATGAACACCTTCAGCAGTGAAATAATGGATTCCCCCCTTTTGGATATGTGGTGTAAAGCAAGCTCATTACAAAGAGATACAGACTGTTTCCTATCACAGATGACATTAGTGGTATTTAGCACTAGGAGACTATTAGTGCAACTGTGCAGAGAGCCAATGTCAGGAGTCTGCACTGTTGGGAATCCAATGCATCCTATGCCACAACTCAGAGGGCACCTCTCCTTTGAAAACCCAAACACGTCTCTTCTACTCCTTGCTTTGCTCTCTTCAAGAGAGAGTGAGAGAGCAAGCAAGGAGAAGCAACAACCTTAACCAGACCTTTTCTTCTCCATCTTGTTGGTGCTGTAGATGGAACCCAGAGGAAATGTCTGCACAATAGCAAGGTGGAAGACTTGGGGCTGCTCCCCCTTCCCTGAAACAGGAGCTCACATTGACTTTAGATTCACTTAGGGAGAGCTGTTAAGACCTTGATCAGAGGTGGGGAACTTAGGACCTACAGGCTTCATTAGGCCTGCTGTGTCTCCCTGTATGGCCCACGAGGCCATTGTGGCCACACCTTACCCAACTGCCTCCAGCTGTGGGGCTGTTAAAGTTGCGGTGGCCCCCGCAACTCCCCTTGTTAAGTCACTTTGTAGGGCTAACTACCCAACTATTGTTGGGTCTTCAAAGTGCAGTGCAGGGCTCTGTGCAAATACTGATGATGAGCTGGTTGTTGGTGCTTGAAGAGAGCCCAACGCATCCTGCCAGCATCACCTGCCTGTTGGGGCTTCGGAGACCAGCCTTGATAATCAACAGGAATTGTCTGGGTCCACCAGGAACTTCCTAGTGCAGCTGAAGGGACTGGAAGATGTCACTTGAATTCAAAGTCCTTTCTTGAACCCTTTAAATCTAAGTCACTACCCCTGGTAAGAGAAGAAGAAGAAGAAGAAGAAGAAGAAGAAGAAGAAGAAGAAGAAGAAGAAGAAGAAATCTCCATTACAAGCTGGAATTTTCCCCTCTCTCCAGAGGGGGTAGTTTAGTCAGACAATTATTATACTGTTTTTACTTTTTTATGCACTTGGAGGTCACATCTGTTTTAAAGCATAGGGTTGATTTATGTGGGAAATCTGCACAATTTTGGCTTTAGTTAAAAAAGAGAAACCAATGTGGCAATTTTGTCCACAAAATAATAGCTTTCAGGGCAAAGGGGACTCTAAATTTCTTTCTTTCTTTCTTTCTTTCTTTCTTTCTTTCTTTCTTTCTTTCTTTCTTTCTTTCTTTCTTTCTTTCTTTCTATACCAGGTGGTCCCTGAAGACCAACGCTTGACAGTTGCAATCATTTTAGTGCTCTGGGTCTCTGCCATGGCATCATCCCTCATTGATAATATTCCATTCACTGCTACAATGGTAAGTTGCATTTTTTTCTGTTAAGGGGCTGGAGGGGAGAGAAGTACAAAAACAGAAGTGTATACCTGGGCCAGTGAAGGTTTCCTTCCAGTCCTCACAAATATCAGTTTACAAAAGCCTGTTTGTTGCCAAGGGGTCCCTTTTGATAATGCTTTGGGACGCCAGATTTAAAAGTTATGGTATAATAAAAAGAAAAGTGTTTGAGATGCAAGCTTAGTGTCTTTCTTTTCTTGACTACCTTGAAAAACTGTATCCCACACCATGCAGTTTCACCTGCAGACTTCTAGTACTTTTAATTATACTCTTTTAACCTTGGGCTAAAGGTCAGAAATTCCAGTGTCAGTGCGACACAGTCATTCAACAATAACAAGAAACAGATATTCCAAATCTGAAATGTAATGGAGAAAATGAATAAATAAGCTGTTGCATCCAATGGTGTCCCTCAGCTGGTAAGGCTCCCTTCAGAAGAACAGGGAAGGGAGCAATTTTCAACGAATCTTCCTTCCCCTTGCAACCTCCCCATGTCCTAAATCTGTTTTGGAACAGATTTCAGACAAAGTGGACGGCAACAAGAATTGCTGGAAATTGCTTCCTTCCCCATTCTGTTGGTGGAAACCTTATTGTCAGCTGAGCAATGTGGTTGGATATATCGCAAGTGGTTTTTTTGAAAGATTGATTAAAAACATGGTGGAAATGGAGCAAAAACTCATTCAGGGTCAATGTCCATTGCAATGCTAGTTTGATTAAAACAACAACAACATGGTGAATTAGAATTAGGAGAACCATCACGCCGATCATCACTCGTTTTTCAGAGCACATCAAAGCAGTGGTGCTGTTACGGAAGGATTTGGGGCAGAAATCCAGGACCTCATTTTGCAGGGCGAGCAGTAGCACCCCCAGATGCAACCAGGGTGGCCTGCCACGTTCTGAAGTATATGAAGTAATACACACGGCCTTCTAACACAGAGGGTCCCATAAGACCATGAAGTCCCCAGGACCATGAAGTTCAGAGTCTAAAATTAACTACCTGAAGCACTGCATCAGTCAGGGAATGACAGATAAGCAAAGCATAAAGATTGTTGTAAATACAAAGGAAAAGCAGTATAAATTCAGACGAGGAAATCGATGGCTACAAGAATTCAAGATTTATTTAAGATATGCCTATGCCACAAAGGGAGAATCTAGTGTTGGAGATGGTAAACATGGCAGGTGGGAGACAAAAGTCAAACGAAAGAAACATGAGATTATTCCTATATTGCCACTTAAAGGAATGGGGTTGCTATTCCAGATCCGGCTAACATATGATGCCTTCCAATGTGTAGGGAATGAAGGGTGCTGCTGCATTTGAGGATCATGGCTACAGCGGAAATCATAAGCCAAATATTTTTGGATTATGCTTCATGGATATAGTTTAAGCAACTGTTGGATCTTTTATTGGTAACCCAGTTGTTTTTAGTATCCACTACCAGTAATGAATTAAGAGCTTTTGAAGTGGAAAGATCTATCTAGTGATTCCTTCAGCACCAGATCAGAACTAATATGGTTCTTATATGATTAATCAGATTATGGCCTAATATGAACATAGCCACATTCAACTCTTCTTGATAAAGCTGCCTTTTCTTTTTACAGGTTTACAGTTGGCATTTTAAACTAGGATAAACACGATAAATCCCACAATATGTGCTTTCAATTTAATGAAAGTTTTCTGATATTTTCCACTGTATTTTTTTTAACTGGAAAGGCTCTAAACCAGGTTCCAACATCTAAATTATTCATTTAAAATATAAATGGAATCTGATTTTCTTAGCTTGATTAACTTAATAGTTGGTAATACATGACAACACTTTATTTTCAACATTGTCTGCATTTTAATAAACCATTATTAACTAGGCTGCATATATTGAAACACCTGTTTACATTTTATTACTAGGGTCCATAAATTCATTTATGTTAAATCACTGTTTAGGTCTTTCCTCCTAATACAATGTATTGAACCATTGTACCAATTTAGCCATGCCCAATGTGTTTTCTGCAAAAACTGGGTTTAGGTAAAAGGGCAATTGATACAATGGGGTTTTTGTTGTTCTCATTAATGTGGGTGGCCGTTGTTTTAAAAATGTATGCCTTGCCTTATGCCAAATAGGTGCAAGCACTAAAATGTTAGCTGACAACCCAAAAAGCAATTACAGTTAAAAAGTTTTGTTCGGCTCAGAACTTTAGGGCTACAGGAATCGTGCTTGACTGCTAGGATTCACCCACCTATCAAAGCAGGCAACTGGTGGTTTACAAGTGTGGGTGGACTTGCCCACCTGACAAAGCTGACCCACAGGGATGGTGGAGATAAGAATCTGGCCTGGCAACTGGATCCCATTCCCACTGCTGGTGTATGAGGATAGATTGATGGGCAAGTGATATAGCATGCTTGAAATCTTTGCCATGTGCGGCAGAGTACAAGGAGTAATAGAACCATCCCTTGGACCAGAAGACCAACACTTCTTTGGACTATGCAACCTCTTTTCCTATTCCTGTGTTTGCATGTGCGGTACCCCTTTGTGCATTTCCAGTTTAGTACTAAATCATGTTCAGGTCAAGGCTACCTTCCTGATGCCGATTACAGCTCTATTTCACTTAGTGACACAGACGAAATTGTGGCATGGAGGCAGTATCACTGCGGCTTTTGTATTGCTTTTAAATGTAGGAAACTGCGTTATAGGGCAGCTATAAGTTCATAATGCAGAATTTGAACAGTGCTGTTTCCGTTCCTTGCAGAAGGAGAGGGATTAAAGGCTAACAGCAACTAGCATCACATTGAGAAGTCAGACACATAATTGCAGTGTTGGATACGTAGTTAGAGCAGCCAGCCTTAAGGACCCTAAGCCTAGTGCCTCAGAGAAAATCAATTTTTCAGATAAACAGAGATTGATCAACTGATACAGAAAGTCTTCCAAGAGCAAGCTATAAACAATAAGACACATGGAGAGAGAGAGAGAAAAAAAAAACACACACACATTTGAAAACAGAATGGCCATAGTAAATTAGCTTTCTTCCTCCTCCCCATTGTGTAGGCCCAGTCATTGTATATACCCTGTCATCAATGGGCAGGAGGCGTATAGCATTTCTAGGGCATTTCCTGTGACAGGAAGCATCCATGATCCCCACTGTTGCACTTCCAACAGCTTTAACCTCCAGTGCAGACCCTAATTTGGACTGTCTTCCTTATATATCTTAGCCATGATAGGATGTCCTGCTTGCTTTCTACTCAAATGTTAAACCTGTGTCTACACAAGGAGCCCTTCTTTTGAGTGCAGTCTCTTTTGTGCGAGTATTTGCTGAGGGACTACTGGTCTCAGGGGAGGAGGAAGGGGAGTGCGGTGGGGGCGGGCCACCCCGCGAGTCACCAGTGAGGGGGGTGACAAAATGCCTGGCGGCACTCACCGTGGGGCCTGCAGCACACCCGAGCCACGAGTCTCTCCTGGCAGTGATGCGGTGGCATGGGCGCCCACAGGCTCTGCGCTGCCCCAAACGGTCCACCCACTGCCTCCCCCCAGCTGTAGGGCGGCTGAGTGGGAGGAGGCAGGCAGACTCCTCAGAGGCCCTGTGGAGCATCCTGCCCCGGCTTGCCCTGCCCCACAGACGGCTGGCCCCACCCCTGGGCGCAGGGCAAGCACGCCACCCCAGGTGCCCAATCGGCTTGCTCCACCGCTTAAATGCTCTGTCCATGAAAAAATACTAACCATAGGGGGGAAAATCCCCACTTTCCTGTCAGGATCAAGGATTCAAACATAGCCTTTCTCGAAGTTATGGTGCTTTGTTAGCATGTATATAATTTAAATCCCTTGCCATCATCATGTGATCTCAGGGCAAATCATAACAATTTAAAATACAATACCAATAAGGACAAAACAAGTAAAATATAACTATATAGAGTGGAGTAGTAAGTCATTAGTAAAATAATACATTAGTATGGAATATTTTAATCAATATTCCCCACTTATTGCCTACAGATTCCTGTACTTCTCAACCTCAGTCAGGATCCTGATGTGAACCTACCTGTGAAGCCCCTAATCTTTTCACTGGCTATGGGTGCCTGTCTTGGAGGTAAGCTTTCATGTCAGGCTGTGATCCTGTACAGAGGTGATTCTACAGTCTTATCCCACATCCTGATGGACTTGAGATAGCCTGGGAGAAGGAGGGGTAGAAAGATGATTGTGTGTTTGTATGTTTCCCGGTTTGTTTGTTTGTTTGTTTGCTTGTTTGTTTACATTTCCCTCACATTCAAAACAATGGGAGACAAAGAGGTGGGAGAAATGTAGCCATGCTCAGAAACGTGTCTAAAGCTATTCCCACTGCACAACGGAAATTTTCCCCTGCACACAGCCTGTGTCCCCCTCAGATTTGCTCCAGAGGGTTTGGTGAACTCTTAGAATGGATTTAGGGAACATGTGGCAGGGAGGAGTTGAGTTCCATTGCACAAGTGTAAATCCTTGCACCAAAAGAGCACATTAGTTGGATACCACCCTGTGTAGATATGATGGACACAGAGTTCTTTGGAAAATGCCACCTCCAGTGTGAATGTTTCTTTCTTTGACAAAACAAAACAAAAGAGGAGCTGCATGAGCCAGATTTGGACTGTGGTATGGGACAGGTGAGGGACGCGGGTGGCGCTGTGGGTAAAACCTCAGCGCCTAGGACTTGCCGATCGTCAGGTCGGCGGTTCGAATCCCCGCGGTGGGGTGCGCTCCCGTTGCTCGGTCCCAGCGCCTGCCAACCTAGCAGTTCGAAAGCACCCCCGGGTGCAAGTAGATAAATAGGGACCGCTTACTAGCGGGAAGGTAAACGGCGTTTCCGTGTGCTGCGCTGGCTCACCAGATGCAGCTTGTCACGCTGGCCACGTGACCCGGAAGTGTCTCCGGACAGCACTGGCCCCCGGTCTCTTAAGTGAGATGGGCGCACAACCCTAGAGTCGGACACGACTGGCCCGTACGGGCAGGGGTACCTTTACCTTTTTATGGGACAGGTGTACCTCGGCTGACTGTGATTTCTGAGGTTGGGCGCAGCCGACCTTTATCTGCCAGGGGTTAACCAGAGTGAGGCCTGCTCTCCTCCAGTCTGCTCTGAAGTCCCACCCACTCACCTTGGCCTGGATTGGCCCTTAATTCAAAAGTGAGCCAGCAGAAAAAGCCTGCCAATCAGAGCAGCCAGCACATAGATTCCCCAACTGCTTCCCTCCTGACCCTAGCATTGCTCCTGGGTGAACTGGAAACCACTGCACTGGGCCGCAACAGCCAGCCACCCCGTTAAGCAGTCATTTCCACCAAGCATTTCCCTATGAAGCTGTGACTTGTCCCCAGAGGCCAATTGAATAAACCCTGAACAAGGAAGGGTGTATTTTTTCAAATTAAACTTAAACCTGCTGAAAGCTTTTGACCTGTTTGGTTTGTAGGATCTTACTGCTTGCTGGGCCAGAGCTTTAGAGTAAGTAGGTTTACATCCTGCCTGATTTTGTTATTCGAGCAATCCCACAAAAGGAGCATTATGGGTTTGAGTTCATTTGCAATTTAGAAGAACAATATAGAAGAGCCATCTGGTTGCTTTTTAATTCATCTTCATGCTGATTATTCCCTTTCATATTCCATGAATATTGGCTATGAATAAGTTAGAACAGAAAACTTGCAAGGACAAAAACACATAAGAAGCTTTCCCCCCTGCCGCTCTCCAAGTAAGAAGTAAAACAGTGAGCTAACTGCTGCTTTTAGAAGAAAGAATAATTACTATTACGTTGAGTGAGTTTAATCAAACATTCTGAAATGTTTTTGAATTATTTTGTCCCTCCCTCCCAGTACAAAAGAGCAACATCTCACTCAATGTTTCATTCACCATTCATTCATTTGAAATCAAATATGACCACCAATTTTCACTGAAATATTCTTTCTTCAGAGTTCACTGTAGGGATGTTGGAGGAATCTGTTGAAAGTGGATTTATTTATTTTACATTTACATGCCACCTGATTGTAATAAAACCTCTAAGCAGTATACAAAATAAACATTAAAACAATCAACTAAAACAGTTGAAAATGGGCATTTAAAAAACACTCAAAAGACAATTAAAATAAACAGTAAGCAAAAACACATGCCAGCATTCTACATGTCAGTTTAGGCTTGCCTAAACAAAAATGTTTTGAGCTAAGGTGCCTGTCTAATGTCAATAGGCAAGGCATTACAAAGTTTAACTGATGCAACAGTAAAATATTGATTTCTTACAACTGTGGAATAAGTTCTGCAGATTAGTGTGGTTGGGGTAAGGTGATCTCACAAGTAAACTGGTCCCAATTAATAATAACCACCTTGAACTTGTCCTGAAAACAAACTGGCTGCCAGACCAGTGAAGATTTCTGAGCAGAGATATTATATGGTGGAAGCATACCATAAAATATACAGTATATTCTAAATTGTTATCTGGTGATATTAGTTTAGTGGTATAAATATGTATGTACTATGTGTTCTTTTCTCCTGTACCTTTATTTGCTTCATAACTTTTTTGCCTACACTGTTATAGGTAAGCAAGCAGATCTGAGCAGCCATTTTAAAGATTCCCTTCCTCTCAGCTCTGCTCAGTCAGTCCCTGCTAACTGTTTTCCTCACAGCTTCCTTGTTCTGACACCTCAGTCAGTGCCTGTGCATTATCACATCAGGAGGTTGGGCACTTGCGTTTATTATTATTATTATTATTATTATTATTATTATTATTATTTCCTCCATGCCTAGTCCTACTTTGTGGAAATGTTGGTGGAAAAACAGATTCTCTCTGGGCTCATTTTTCTAGCACCTGTGCCAAACAGGCAGCTGCATTCCAGAAGTGAGTTTACTCCTCAGGGAGGCATACATTAAATGTGCCGGGCGCTAAATGTGAAATAGTTGCCTTCATAAACAAAATGTCCCTCCATTAACAAAGTGGTCAACAATGTGGCCTCGTCCATGGAATAAATATCTGGACCAGTTAATGCCTTTTTCTTCTATATTTCTGTTTCCTAGCTCCTCTGGAGTTGCTAGTGTATAAATTCCTTCTTCTTAGCCCCTTCCCACTGATTATATGTGTTTGTACATATTAAAATTTACATTTACTCAGATTTATAGCTGCTATGGTTTAGGGTGAGTAGTTGCATTTTAAAAGCAGGCTATTCCTAGTAGGTAAGGAAAGATTAAGCCACATTTTGTCTGCTGGGCCGTGCCTGGTAAGGAGAAAGGCTGGTAAGGCCATCATCTTCTGCAACAGTGGGGAACTTCTGGTCCATGGGCTAAATTAATCTCACAAGGCTGTTTTCCCCAAGCCACACCCACCTGATGTCATATGTAATGCCCATCAGCAACCTTTTACTGCAGCCAATGAGGCTCACCCTCAGCATAGCTGTCAACTTACAGATTTGAAAATAAGGGACCAGCAGCCTCAGATATAAGGGATCAGCAGCCAAAATAAGGGATTTTCAGAGCACAGGTATGTTCAATTTCTGAGCCCCTCTGAGCCAAAGGCAGAAAGCCCAGCCAGCAGCCAAACGAAGCCTCAAGCAGTGGTTCCCACAGCACAGCAACCCAGAAAAGGGGATGCAGCAAGGAAAACCACCGTCACCTCTCCGCTGGGAAGCGCTGAGCAAAGGCGAGTCCCCAGGCAACGTGGCCGATTTGATCGGCACAAGGCATGCAAGCTCCACCCCCCAGTCATTCTTAGACTCCTTATTGGGTGAGCAGCGCAGCCAAGCAACACAGTTGGAGCCTCCCTCCTCCCTGGCTGGCAGGAAGGGAGAGGAGCTGCTTCCTTTGAAACCCGGGAAATTTAAGGGACATAATCAATAAGGGACAGCAGCGGGACACGGCGCTGGGATAAGGGACTTTCCCGCCAAATAAGGGACGGTTGACAGCTATGACCCTCAGTGCTACTCAGCTGAAGTTGATCCCCTTTGAAGTTGTCACCTGATGTTATAATGGCATCAAGTGAGTGGCAGGTAGGTGACCACACCCACCTGTCACATTTGGCCTGCGGCAGGGGGGAGTGAGAGCTATCTCGTGCCTGATCTTCTAGTTGTTTATGGGGCATAATAAAGCTTCAGAAGAACCATCATCCCATCTATTGCATCTCACCTTTTACAAAATAAATATTCTTGCAAAAATCCTCCTATGTTGTCCCAAAGCCATTAAGTTTCCAGTGCATTTGAAAGGTTGCTGAAAAGTCTGTCCTGGATTTCCCATCCCTCAGGAAAGTGAGAATGAAATACTTGTGCCAGAGTTGGCAATTGCTTTTATGAATTTTGCTATACTTCACAGCTACAGAGATATAATACACATTTTGCATATTTATTCACACAATAAGGAAAGAATTTTGTTGATGTCAGCATTACACTCTGTTCCCAGGCTCATATCAACCAGTTCATCTTGGTTTTTTCAAATATATATATATATATTTGAAAAATCTGACTTTCTTTCTAGATTCTCTGTGCCTGCTTAAATCCTGCCACTAAAACATCCATCAAAGGATCTGTGTTTGCATTGACTGTCTCGCTCCCTGTTTCTGTAGTGGTACTTAAGCTAACATCACAAGTCTCCTTTTGTAACCTATCTTGCTCTTCCTTTATTCTCAATTTTTGCCTAAAAATGAAACTTCATGGTCCAGTGCTTGGCTGGTGCCTATTCAGTAGAACTCTTCAAACCTCTCTTACATGTTTGCTGCTTCTGTCTTTTAACACTCCCCTACCATCTGAATATAAGGATTCCTTGTTTGCATCTGTGCTTTCTCATCCATTTTTCAAGGTACTCCCATTTACCTAATGGTGTTCTGCCCATGTTTTAAAATTTAATTTGGTCCTTATTTAATGTCCATCCTTTCTACCTATCAGTTATTCTTTCAGTTCGAGGTATAACTTTGTTCTTGCCTCTCTACCTCAAGAAACCATTCATCATCTCAACAATAATTTGCTTCCAGTCTAGCCAACCTGTTATCTACTTTGAAGGCTATAGTGCATCTGGGATCTAGTCTCCAAGCTTTGAATTTCTGTAATACTCAGCCAGCTGTGCTTTGAACAAGCTTCAGTATTTTGCTCTGCCATATTGTTTTCTTTCTAGAACAGAATGTGGGGCTGCCCTTGAAGACTTCTTGGAAACTACTGGCACATAAACTGGCAACAACCAGATTAGTGGCTGGGATTCTATCTGGAACTATCTAGATTCCTCTGTGTCAGCTCCTAGAGTTGTTGAATTTTTCTGATGTGTCTAGTAACTTCATTATGTAATTTTCAGTGTATGCTGAAGATGCATGTTTTTACTCTGATCATTGACACTTGAGATATATATTTTAGAACCTGGTTATCTGGAGCATTTCCACCCTCTTTATTTTACTGCCAAATGACTTTAAAAGGCAAATAACTTGGCTTCCTTACCAAAAGGATCATGCAATCTTTAGGTTCGCAAAGATGCAGGCTGTACAATTTCTCATTTGGAGAGTTTTTGTGTGCTTGGTTTCTCTTGTAGCTGTAAGCCAATGGCCGCATAGCTCCTTGCTTGTTCCTGGAAGCACAGAGAGAAGGAAACCTGCTAAGCTCCATCCCCACTCTGGTTAACACTTTCATGTATGCAAGTGTGGGTCAGTAACTGTATATTACAACACAGTCTACAGCCATTATTCAGTCTACAGGGGAAGCTCTGTCCTCCCTATCTGCAACTCTCTTAATTGACTTCCGGGGCTCTGGGTTAGAGAATATGCACACCCAGGACTTTTTTTCCAGCTGGAACTCACTGAAACTCAGTTCTGGTACCTCTCAGGTGGTGCCATTGCCATTCTAAGAGAACAAGGGAGGCATTCATGATGAGTTCCAGCACCTCTTTTTCTAGAAAAACAGCACTGTGCACATCAGGCCTGAATTCAAGCTTGACTACCCATGGCTTTGACCTATTGCACGAAGTATTGCCAGTTATTGATGCAATGATGAGAAAGTGTTGCTGCTGTTAGTATGTACATAGCCATTCCCAGCTATCTTCTGACACATTAAGGTGCTTTGCATTACGAAAAGAGGAAGACTGTAAGAGAGCAGAGATGGAATTTGTGTTCAGTCAAAGCCAAGTGATACTTGGCATCAATAAATCCTGATAGTGGTAAGATGCCAGAATGTGCTGTCATTTATATAACGCAGATTTGCAGATTTTAAAAATGAGAGCAGGAAAGATGATGGAAAAGCACCCATCCATAATGGACTGGTAGATATCACAATGGATAGCAACTGGAAACCAGATGAAGATAGAATAATAGTGAGACCGCAAATGAAACATGTCAAGTGTACAGTCACCGTGAAGCATTAGGAAAATATTTCATGTTAGCAAATTCCCTGCCAAATTGCTAGAATTCATATGTAAATGTGAGCATGAAGATGGTCTTAAAGTTGTGTGGATGAATGTTTGTCAATTCCAATTTCCATTCTCATTTGGTTTTGGCCCAACTTTCATATCATGTCCATCTCAACTTTGGGACCCTCATTTCTTGCTGCTACATCATTTTAACATTACCTCCGGCTCCTGCATGCTTTCATTCTCCTTTTCAGTCTTATTCAGTTGTATCTCAGAGATGCTAGCCACAGGGAAAAGTAGGGGAAGCTGAACAAGTTTACCCCATCCTACTTTATTTTCCTCCCCATTGCAGAGGCCTATCAAGAGGTCCGCCAACTTCAGCTTTTTCCAGCTTGCAAGAGAATAATGTTCAAATTCTGTCCAGAGGCTACAGAGTAGGGAAACCAAATTGGATGTAATAGATTTTCAATTACTACTGGGATTAGTGCTATTCTCAAACTGTCACAGACTTTTCACAAGCACAGCTGCCAGGCCCTAACCTCTTGCTGATCTCAGTGTTCCAGTCACAATTTCTTTGCAAGATGAGATGCTGTAGCTGCCCTTCATTTCATGTCACAAATTGCTAGTTTCTGGTCCAAGCCTTCCCTGCTCTTGTCAAGATCATGGCAAAGGCCCTTATTTCAGATTTCGTTCCAGTGCTCCCTTAATCTAAATCAAAAGCAGCCTGTTCACACAGCAATGAATGAATGACACAGCTCATCTGGAAGTTCAGAGGTGGGTGACTATAGTCTTCCACCAATTTGGAAATGATGGAGGCACTGGCACAATCTTCATGATTTTTGTGGTGTTTAGTCTTCTAAAATGCCCAAGCAGCAATGCGGTAGGTTTGAATGGCGCGTGTGTGTGAGTCTGTGGGAGAAAATATTCCTATCCTTTGTTGTTAACTCCTTAAAGTTACTCCTTACAGCAGCTTTTCATTTAAGGAAAAAGTCAGGGCTTCTGTTTATTTGCATTTCTCCCCAAAGTAGCTTTTAGAAATAATAATTAATAATTAATAATAATCACCTTCACAATAGAATCAGATGTGTTGAAACTGAGAAGTTTGAGGGGATGTGGTAATATAGGAACATACTGTTTTTCATGCATGGTGGGAATGTAAATTTGTCCACACATTCTGCACAAGGGTCTTCAATATCAGTTCCAAAATTGTTAAACAACCTCTCTCACCAAATCCAGCTTTAGCCCTGCTCTCATTAAACCTAGTTTCTGATTTTACTATTCAACATAAATATCTAACTTTCTTTTCACTGACGGCTACACATCTGGCATGCTCTGGTCCATGGGGTCACGAAGATGCGGATACGACTAAATGGCTAAACAACAACAACATATTTGGTGATAGACTTTTTAAAATTTTTTAAATTAATCCCAGGCTGAGCTACCCCTTGAGGTACGGTTCAACAATATCTGGGATGACAAAAATCCGCCAATCGCATACAAATCGGTCTGGACAGCCTGATACAAAAACACCCACCCACCCCATTCACACACACAGGAAAACAAAGTTCACCACAGCCAATCACAAACAAGCAAACACACCCTAGGCCAACCCCAACCTCTCTCGCCATCAAAGGAACGCAAGTGAATAGTAAAGAGAACCCACACAAGTGATGCTGACACAAAACCCCACACATACATTAAGAAGAATAGAAGCATTGCCACCCAACCCCAACCCCACTCACATGCCCCCCTCACATGCCCCCCTCCACCTCTTTCCCCCTTTTCTTCCTAAGGTAACACTAATGTCTCAACAAATGAAACTGATCTGTGGAAAATGTAACTTGAAAAAAAAGACATTGCATATACTTTTAAATACATATTTAATTAAAAATACGTTTTTTTATAAAAAAAAAACCAATATCTGGGACAGGGCTATTTCAGAGTGACTAGCTGGGTATCAAAAGTTGTTATAAAGAGAGACACCGTAGAAAATTTCTTCCACTAGTTTCGCAAACATGTCTATGGAGAGCCTAGGTTGACCATTAATGCCCTAAGATTATGTAAAATGACATTAGACTCTTAATGCTATGTCCCCCCCCCCCCCGTGGACATTGTATTAAATCGGATTTAATACAAAAAGAAAATGAAAGAAGAAAAGAAACTAAGAAGGGGAGAAAGCTTGTGCTGCTGCAACCTTATTCTTCTTCAAGTAGACAAAGAAACACCAGACACTTAGATCTACAACTCACATCAGCAGCCAATACAGATTTTCACGCGGAAAGTCAAGGAAGCAAAATTACAACAGAGTTAAAACAATTCAGTTGCAGTTAGAGGGGACTCAGGGTCATACTGCACAATGCTGTCTAGCACAAAGTACATCTGTATGTGCAGCAAGGCTGTGTGTGTTGGGGGTAGACCAGAAAGGCTTGGGCCCCTAGTTCTCTGCATTGGGCCTCAGAACTCTTGTCATTTTAGGCAAGTAATTGTGCTCCAGTGTAAAGGACACATTTTGAAAATAAGCACTTCATTCTATTGTTCTTGCATGCATTTTTTTTGGGGGGGGGGAGAGGGAAGGAACAACCCATCATTTTTTATTATTCCTCCAATCAATAGCCCAACTTGCTATCAGCAGAGATCTGTATCCCTCCCCACCCTGCTTCCTAATCTCACTTTCATTTTATCTTACTCATACATTTTTGTGTTTGAAACAAATAATCAGCAAGTTTCTCAGAATATTTGCAGAAGATGTCGTTTTGGCAACACAGCTCTCTCACACTCTCTCTCTCGCCGCCTTCATTGAGGACAAAGACAGGTCTGCCTCTGAAAACCTTCAGCTATTTATAGACAGGGAGGTTATTGTTCAGGTGATATCCTTTCAGGTGCATGTGAAATGATTGATTTCCCCCTCCTTTGCATCTAAGTCTGCTAGCTGATCTAATTGAGTGGCAAAGCCAAAAGATAAAGAGCCTCGATATCAGCTGGAATTTGTTTTTGTTTTGAATTACAGGTAATGGGACATTGATCGGAGCATCTGCAAATGTTGTTTGTGCAGGAATTGCAGAGCAACATGGCTATGGCTTCTCTTTCATGGAATTTTTCAGGTACCATTTTAGACTCGAAACGAATCTGTGTTTAAATTTGCCTCTAAAAAAGTGGGGATTTGCTCTACAAACCAAAATGAGTCAGGCAGAATAGTCCATATGGCACAGGGGTGGGAAATCTGTAGCCTTTTGGATTATATTTGACTTTGACTTCCATAAGCCCGAACTATCACAATGATGAAAGTTGTAGGTCAGTATTAACAGGTGGGCCACAGATTCCCTAGCTCTGATATAGTATTTAAGAAAAAAAAAGGGGGGCTGCTGGTGGTGGAAGCCAATGACATATAAATCCATTTTGGTGACACAAATGGTATTTATTGCAGGGATTGTGTTTGTCAGTTGAAACGCCTTCATCTCTCTAATGAGAATAACAATAAATAGAGGGGGCGAACCCTTTTCATGTAATTGTTTTTTTCCGCATGAGTTGTTATAACACAGGATTCTCATTGCTAATGTTAAAAAAATCTATAAAATATATATTCTTATATTTTGAAAATATTGTCAATCATAAACACGGAGGGGTGGGATAGCAAATTTGTGAGATCATAACGAGGGCTGAATTATTTACAATCTTAACTGATCTCTCTTTCGGCATAACTTAAAAGATTTCGGTGGTGTTTGGCACAGAATACCTGATTTAGTTTAATGCAGCAGTCCTCCAAGATAATTATGTTTATCACTGGTTTGCAGCGCTACTTCTGCCTTATGATCAATGAATGCCTTAACTATGCCACACAATCAAAAAACAAAAACAAAAAACAAAGCAAATTAGTTTAAGTCTGTGCTGCAGACATAGATATGGCTGTTCAAGATGGTAGACTATTAGGTGCTAACCACTGCAAAATTAGATTTGCTTAGCTGTATACAGAAGATAGCTTTTTTGAGGCCAGGGCAATGTGATAGAGGCATCATTACCCACAGTATACAGTCCCCTTTCCCAGTAGCTCCCTTATAGTGCTTCAAGAACTTATGGAAGCTGTTTAACTGTGGACCAATGAGCATGTGTGCCAGAGATTTTGCACAAATAATGCTAGTATATCTTACCACGGTGAAGTCTCTGAAAAAAAACCCATCAGCTGCACTTAGCTGTTGATGTATGCTAGGTTGTGCCAGATAGCATTTGGTATAGGATTAAAGGCACATGAGGAGATATGAGCTTTTTGCCATATTTGCGTTTGTTTGCTTAAAAAATAACAATTGCATTCATTTATGCATTCCAACTCTAAAAATAAATAAACCAGTGCACAGTTGTTGTAAAGTATGAGAAGATTATTGATGCGTTCAATGAAGCATGTTCTGAGCCATCCTTTCTAAATATACCCCACCAGGGAAATAGACGTCTAATAATATTTTTATTTAATTTTGGATGGCGGCCATCGTAAACACTTTTCTTTAGAGAGTTACGTTTCGGCACTTGTTTCTCCATTGTCATCAGTTTTCATATGTTATGCTGAACTTTTGGAATCACAGTGTTTATCAGATGGTAGCATACCATAATATTATAGGACCACCGTTGGATCCCTACTTTCAAGGTGTTAAAGATGTGGTGTAAAATCTTACGGTTAGCTTCTGTTTCATCACTTCCTGGGAAGTGGGTGGCTATCAGTGACAGACCCAAGTCCCAGTTCTGTTCATTTACTGGAATGAAGTCTATGCAACTGAAGCTACAATTTTGAGTCACAAGCACCCTACTGGTAAGCAGTACTATCTGCTGAGAAAGATAGTGTTGGAAGGGATCTCATGGTCACCTAGTTCTGCCTCCTGCCATTGTGAAGTGCATTTTCTTTTACCCAGTTAATGTAAGAGACATTTGCACAGAAACTGTAACACTACGATTGGTCCTCCATATGCATTTCTCACAAAAGCTTTAGAATATCAAATTGCTGTTAGCCTCTGCTTTAGGATCCTTTCTGAAATAGCTATGCAGACAGTCAGTTCGGATATAACCTTTTCCACATGTATGCTTCCATGAGAATACTTTCATAAGCACTTCCGTGGACAAACCCCCCCCCCCATCATGTCAGAAAAGGTGATTCTCCCCTTTGATTCTGCATTTGGAGTAAATATGTTTTTTTGTGTTAAATGATGCATAGCCAAACAGTAAAGGTCATGTGGATCATTACACCAATGTGCTTCTTATTACTATCGTTTATGATCATAAGCAAAAAGAAATGTCTGTTGAAAGAGAAGAAAGGTTTTTGCTTTTAGTCAAAAGGAGGTCAACTCTTTAAAGAAATTAGGTAAAGGTAAAGGGACCCCTAACCTTTAGGTCCAGTCACGGATGACTCTGGGGTTGTGGCACTCATCTCGCTTTATTGGCCAAGGGAGCCAGCGTACAGCTTCCGGGTCATGTGGCCAGCATGACTAAGCCGCTTCTGGCGAACCAGAGCAGTGCATGGAAATGCTGTTTACCTTCCCGCCAGAACGGTACCTATTTATCTACTTGCACTTTGACGTGCTTTCGAATTGCTAGGTTGGCAGGAGCAGGGACCGAGCAATGGGAGCTCACCCCGTTTGCAGGGACTCGAACCGCCAACCTTCCGATCGGCAAGCCCTAGGCTCTGTGGTTTAGACCACAGCGCCACCCGCCACTTACTCCTAAACTATGTTTTTGCATCTAACATGCAATTATTATTATTATTTTAATTCAAATTATATCAGCTGGGGGTGGTGGGGCTGATAATTAATGGGATCAGAGCCCTGCTTTCATCTTGAGGAAAATCCCTTTCTAGTTCAAAACTGCTAATACTACAACAACACAAAAATACAAGAAATAAACGTCAGATAAAAATACAGGAAACCGCAAAATCTGTAGCAAAAAGTGGATGAACCAGCCAAAGAAAGTTAGCCAAGACTGAAGAAAAAAGCTTAAAAAACAAACAAACCAAAAAGGGCTTATGGTGTTTACATCATAGATGGTCAAAACAGCTCTCCTGAGAGTAGACACTACAGTGGTGCCCTGCAAGACGAACGCCTCGGAAGACGAAAAAGTCGCTAGACGAAGGAGTTTTTCGTTTTCTTAGCCGCTTCGCAAGACGCATCTCCCTATGGGCTTGCTTCGCAAAACGAAGCTTGCTCCGCAAGCTCTGGGGATAGCGGGGAAGCGCAGCGCGTCTTCCCCGCTGTCCCCGGACCTCTTTTGAAGCAAGGGGCGGCGGGGAGAAGATCGTTTCTCCCCGTTGCCTGCCCTGCAATCTCCAGGGACAGAGGGGAATGCGCGCGCCTTCCCCTCTGTCCCCGGACGGTCTCCATAGGAACGCATTGATTGATTTTCAATGCATTCCTATGGGAAACCGTGCTTCGCAAGACGAAAAACTCACAAGAAGAAAAAACTTGCAGAACGAATTAATTTCGTCTTGCGAGGCACCACTGTACAATGAAGACAGCCCTTAAAAGTGCTTGTGCTAAGTGCATCCCAGACTCTCCTGATGATAGGATCAAATAGGAGGAGGCAGTCCTATAGGCATCGTGATCTCAAGGGCATGTGGAGCTCTGAAAGTAAACCCCAGCAACCAGTGCAACTGATAATCGAGTTACATGATCCTAAAATCTGGTCCTGGTCTGCAATCTACCTACAAGGCATGTGATGTAACCAAGGCAATGTGTAACCACAGCCAAGTCCATCTTTCCTTGCAATTGGTGCAATACTGTTGTTAACCTGATTTTCAAGGGCAGTGCTGCCCCATCGAAGAGAGGCTGAATCTACTTGGTCTTCCTAGCTAAGAACACTAAATTATAATGCTGTATTCCATTAAAAATGGAGTTTTTATATTTTGAAAATATGCCACCCCAGTCCATTCCTTCTTAAAATATTTACGGAACACCCAAGTTTTAAAAAATAAATTATAAATGAAGCTAAGGTTATAAACTATTTGAAGATAATTGGCAACATCATATTATGTAAAATAAATAGGGCCATATTGATCTGGCAGATCAAGTTCTTCTGTAAGATGCTATTCCCATCAAGGCCTCAATTAACATATGGAACCCTAAATAGAATCCTGTACAGTACTACATAGATCTTTGTGGGCCTTGACTGCTTCCTTTCTCCCCACTCTATTATGGTGGAAAATGAGGACCACTGCTTTGCCAAGCTGAAAGACTTTTCAGGGATGTGTTCTTGGGTGCTTAATTTTATTTTTTAAATATGAAAGGTTTTACAGCGAATAGTCGAGGGCTTTATGTGACAGCAATAAGATGCTTCTGAATAGAAATGAAAGCTTTTTATGGACAAGATTTTTACGGCAAATATGCCAATACCTGTCTGAAAGAACATGGCACATTAAAGCCTGTACAAAGAATAACTGTCTTTGCACACATCCAGCTGTGTGTATGTATTGCAAATCTGTCACAGGACTGATTAATCGCATGCCCATGTAATATTAAAGATGTCAGAAACCCTCTTGTGCTCAGGAATAATGCTTCAGAGTTTTTGTTAAAAGGCCCTCCTGCAGGTTTATTCTTTTAGCTGTGCCATTTCCTACATTTGGTACAAGTGTTTCAAAAGAAAATTCTAGGAGCTTAAATTGAGATCAAAGGAGAAACTAGCTTTTATCATACTGAAGGCCAAGAAAATGAAAGATCCATTTCGATGGTTGGGTTAGCTGCTTGCTTTTATAAGATGGGATGAATCTACCTGAGATTGGGGGGTGAGGGCAGTTTGGAGCTCATAACAACAAAAGAAAAATGGTCACAGACGAATCTCAACACAATCACATACCAAAGGGGAGGGGGAATAAGAAAGAACTTGCTATAGAAAGAAGATGGGAAACAGAGAAAAGTATTTTCATAATGAAGTTGCCACAGGCCAGATATGTCACCTAAAATAGGGATGGAGAGAAAATTGATTCAGTTCACATTTAAATGATAAATCACATAATAAGCACTTTCCAAAACAATATATAAACTGAAACACCACCAACCTTTGAAATTTGCTCTTTCTGAATTTTGTCTCCTGACAATTAATATGTACACAAATATGTACACAAGAGGAACGGGTGGCTCTGTGGTCTAAACCACTGAACCTCTTGGGCTTGCCAATCGGAATGTCAGTAGCACAAATCCACACAACGGGGTGAGCTCCCGTTGCTTGGTCCCTGCTCCTGCCAACCTAGCAGTTTGAAAGCACATCAAAGTGCAAGTAGATAAATAGGTACTGCTCTGGCGGGAAGGTAAACGGTGTTTCCGTGCACTGCTCTGGTGCTCCAGAAGCAGCTTAGTCATGCTGGCCACATGACCCATAAGCTGTGCGCTGGCTCCCTCAGCCAATAAAGCAAGATAAGCACCGCAACCCCAGAGTTATCTGCGACTGGACCTAATGGTCAGGGGTACCTTTACCTTTACTATGACGACGATGACGACTACTACTAATAATAATAATGGCTGTTGTAAGATCAGATCAATTAAGAGTGAGAGTAGGGGTGCCAACAAAACTGGATTTTTCAACTTCAGTCAGGAAAACCATATTCTGCAAGGTACTTAGTACTGCGCTGAGTGAAAATTGTACATAGGAAGTTCTTCTGGACCAAATAGTTTCTGTTTCTAGAGAGGACAAAGTTATTGATCCCCTTAATGGAAATGACAATGCTAGAAACTAAACTGCAGGTGTTGCCTGAAGTTGACTGGTTGGAATGTTGAGTTCTAGTTTTGTGCTGTAAACCCAAAACTTGAAATATTCAGTTGAACTTGATGAGATTTGCTTCCAAGTAGACATGTATAGAATGGTACTCTTAGCTGACATATATGCATGGGGACTCAATGTCTACCGGATACACCTGTTGTTTGGTTGACGAGGTCTGTGTCAATGTAGATGTGCATATAAGTTGGTGAGCTGGATGAAAAGGCTCTGCAAGCCTAATTTGGCCCAGAGGTTGATATTTCTCCACTCCTGTGTTAAATACTATTTAAAAAACAACAACAAAAAACTCAATTTAATATTTCTTCTCTTTAATACAGTAACCCCAATATTTTCTAGAATTCAGTGAGGAGCTTGTGACAAAAGATGCCCTTGAAAATGGGGACCAGATGTAGTCAGTGTGACAGGCCAGATAACAGCCTGCCTCTGTAAATGCCTGCTCTGCTTGGAAACACTTAATAAGATTGGTGTGTAGGAAGAGCAAGTTTCAAAATGGGATTTTTGCTTATTAGATATTGGGATTTCAAATTATCTAATATATCTTTTAAAAATAGGTGGTGAGAGGAAGAGGTCTTATTTCTGAATTCGTTGACAGCCCTAATTTATCTTGTTTGTGAGGCTGGCTTTGAAAGAAAGTGCACTCTAGAGGACCTAATGGAGTGATTAATGTTTCTGCAAATCAAATGTGCTTTGCTTACTTTAACTTGCCATCCTGTATCTTAATATATATTGTTTCCAGCTGGCATTAATTTGACATCCAGGCCACTCAAGAGACATTCTAGTCTTCAGGGGAAACAAGGCTGATTATAGCTTACCTGTTTCTGTTCAGCCGCTATCTGTTTCCTCTTCCTTTGCTGGCAACCTATTGGCCTTGATCTGGGCATATCACCCACAGAAAAGATAGAAGCTAATAGAGTTGTTATCTCTTGATTTAAATATTTTTGCCATTGAGTATTAAGTACTGTACCATTTCTTTCCTGATGGAACAAAGAGCAGCCTCTGCCTGAAATGGGTTGCATCAAATGTTAGCCCTACTCAGAGAAGACCCATTGAAATAAATGAACCTATTCATTCATTTTGGTGGGTCTGCTCTGGGAAGAACTACCCTTGTATACAGTCCCCAAACGTTCCTCTGAGCACAGGTAGGGTGTCCATTGTTCACAAATGGACATTTAAAGAGATGGACAAAAGTGGATTTAGTAGCGAACTAGGTAGCCCTCTCCTCTAGCCCCACCATTTCCTCATCTATCTCCCCACTCCCATGTCCTCAGTTACAGAATAATGGGGAAAGCTGCTTTAGTTTAATATATTTTTGATAGTTGGCCCTTATCTGCCAACTGGGCTGAAATATTTGACCATGGGTGCTTCTGTTGTGCAGTAACTTTTTCTACTTCCATTTATTTATCTAACAAAATCCATATAACACTTGATTGTAAAGAAACAACAGCCCATGCCTCTAAGCAGCTTACAATATAAAATGAAACCTTAAAATAATAGGGAAAGGGTATTAAAAATGGATATTAAAAATATTCAAAAGATTATTAAAGTCAACAGTCACTAAAATAAATAAGTAAGACACGTGTAACTTTTGCTTATCTGGATAGGCTTGCCTAAACAAAAGTGCTTTTAGGTTTGCATGCATAAGGTATGCTAATTTTTGCAAATATTCAAGCAGAACCATAGCAGACACAAAGGGGGGGGGGAGAGACACACAGCTGTCCATCCAAAATGCAGTTTAAAGCATAAGAAAAGAGACAAGGAGAGGCCTTCAAGTTGCCCAGTGACACTTAGGCAGCAGATGCAGAGTAGGCCCACAAGCCACACTCTTCTCCACTATGTTGAGGTGAAATATATTTGCATTTAAATTACAGAAAGTTTTTATAAATTTCATATATAGATAGAAAGATATAGATATGCCTCCTTTTGTCCTGTTTCCTCAGGTGGATGTGTTTCCTCCTTTTCTGGCGATGGGATAAGCTGCCACTTATTTCTTTTTCCATTTTCCTTTTTGTTGCTGGTCCTTGTGGTTCTTCCTCTTCAATTACTGAAGGTTTGCAAGGAGTGTGTTGGCTTAGCGCAGGGGTAGTCAACCATTTCATACCTACCGCCCACTAATGCATCTTTCTTGGTGGTAAAATTTCCTTACCGCCCACCAGTGCTCCATGGAAGGAGGATTCAGCTTGTGCCATAGAACCCCCTACTGCCCACCTAAAATCCTGAAACGCCCACTAGTGGGCGATAGGGACCATGTTGACAACCCCTGGCTTAGTGGAATGATATAACCCAGGAAGTGAAACAATAACTGTAAGAGATTACACTCCCCCCCCTTTGCTGTTGCCAGTGGAAACAGAACTTGATTAGTGGCAAATTGGCTGAGCTGTTTATAATTCAACACACAGTTCTTCTTCTTTTTTAAAAAATAATATTTATTAACATTTTAAAGACTGCAAAAGAAAGAAAAAGAATTAAGCAATACAATACAATACAAAAACAAAAACACCACACAACCCCAACCCCAAAACATTAAATTAACAAAACCAAACAAACACAATTTAAAACACATCTAATAAGTTCAGTATCTTAACTTTCATTTACTTGTTTCAACGACCTCCTCACACCTCCCTTTTTGTATTCCACTTTAATTAACTGTTTCAGCAATTCCTTTCCGTCTTCCTCTGTTTTCTGTCCTGTAATTTATCTTAACATATTGTAGTAATGTTGCCCCCAACCACTTGCCCCTCCCTTCTCCTGTCTCTGCTCTCTGGCCAGACTAGGACGCCCAGGGTAGGGTTGGCAGGCAAATTACTTTTTGCAAAAACAAAACAAACACGACCCGGTAGGGCTGCCACCACTCCCTATGTTCCAGGGGACCCAGAATCACAACCCAGGGAGAAGGCTGCGACCCGTTATCCTGGTTGTCCCCCACTCCACAAGCTGCATCCACAGACTTGCAGACAGAAGTTCTACGGTATAGCGTAACCAAGCGTAAGGCTGGGACTTAGCTATTCCCTCCGGAAAGGCACACAAACTAAAACAGTTTCATTCTTAAAAGTTTATTTTAAAACAACATAAGGAACATGCTAAAACAGCAGGCACTCTTTTGAACGTTACAGATAAGAAAATAAAGACATTGCATAGTATAGCTAACTCTACATACTCACAAAGTCTAACACAAATAGGATAGTTGAAGTCCTTAAGAATCTGCAAGTTGAAGGCTTTTGAAGATCTCCATTTCAAAAGACGAAACGACGGCTGTTAAGATGGAACATCAGAGCCGGGCATCTATGCGGATTGCAGAGCAATGGCAGAGAGCGCAATTTCTCAAACAATTCCCTGGTCTTTTATTCACAATTCGCACTTGGCGTCGTAACTTTCAAGCCAATCATAAGACTCAAATTATTTTTAAATTCGCCAATGACCGGCTTGCTGGTCAATCAATTTACCCCTTGACAGCTGGGCCAATTTGGAATTCAAACTTTAAATCAAAGGGTTTCCTCCCTTCCGTGGAAATTAGCCAGATACACATTCCCAAGCAATTCAAGGACAGATAGCATCACTGGGGGGGGGGGGATGTTTACACTCTCAAACTCAGGTGTTAGGTCTTTCATTAAATCAAGGCTTCCTTGGTTCCAATAAACCTTTCACGCCACGGAGCCAGCTAGTCCCACAAGGCTTCACTCCTTTTACTTGACCAAAGAATGATTTCTAAATAATACTAACTTTACTACACATATTCTAACCTTATTTTTCCCTTTAATATATAATTGTCTTAACATATTTTAACCTTATTTTCCCTTTAATACTCTAATAATCTATTTGTACTTAATTCCTTGTAACATTTCTAGTAAAGCCATATAACTCCTTTCCAACATTTTTCTAACACACATTAATTTTACAGTATTTTTATAAATAGTCTTTAAACTTTTTCCAATCTTCTTCCACCAACTCTTCTCCCTGGTCCCAGATTCTGCCAATTCCCTATAGTCCATCAACCTGGTGATCTTCTGTCTGATGCTCTTAACTCTTTTCCAAGTCTCTTCTGCGAGTCTTCTTCATATTTATACATGAACTTTACTTTGTCTTCCACTGATCTTATTTTCATTTTCCTTCCTTTGAGGCTAAAGAGTAGATCTCGGGGAAACTCCCACCTAAAGATAATTTTATTCCTTCTCGACGGGGCAACCAAATCTCCGTAGTTAAATCTAAGATCCAAAAGGTATTTCAGAACATCTTTCAAAATTTCCACTCTTAACTGTTGTTCTTCTAAGTTCCTCTGGTAGTTCCAACAGTCTCTTATTTTGTTCTTCTCTTTTTTCCCTCCTCTTCCAAGTCCGAAGGCCCTCACAGTTTTAATCTCTTCTTGACCCAAGTCCCGGTCCCAAAAGTCATCAAATTCCTGTGTGAGGGAATCTATCAAACTTTGCTTCTCCAGTTCAGGTAGGGCTCTGATCCTCGGAATCTGATTTTCTTTAAATTCAATCATAGCAGGCATCAACTTATGGTCATCAAATTGCATCTGTAAGGCTGGGACTCTCTCTCTCTCCAATTGTATTACTTTAGGTTCAACGGCAATAACTTTCTCCCTAGCCTTCTCCGCAGTTTGCCATGTCAAAGTAGATTCCTGTGTCAGTTTCTGAATAGTTTCTATATTGGTGTTCACTTTTTGTCCCAAATTGTTGATTTTAGTAGTTACCACATCCACCTTTTTGTGACGCTGTTCCAGTGAGTGAGTCACTTATCTTACATAATACAACCACTAAGGCCTCTTCTGTCAACATTCTTAACCGATTCAAGGTCCCCAGAATCTCATAGGTTTTTATCTTGCAGCTGGAAATTCCCCCAGCTCAACTCTTGTGACAGTTTCAAAGGCTTCCTCTAGAGGGAAACAGTTCCTCTAGAGGGAAACAGTTTCTATTTGTATTAGTCCTTTTAAACTCAATTCAAACAATAAAGTTAGTTTCAATTTTCTGTTACTTTTACTCCTTTTTAAATGCAGACGGAGACAATGGAAACAATGTATTCCTCTTATTTAACTAACTGTCAGTGAACGTTCTAATCACGGTCAGTCCTGCTGGCAGCCCGTTTCCAGGATCGGAGCGGTGGTATATTAACTCTGTTCGCTCTCTCCTGCAGGTATACTCAGTCCAAAACTTTCCCCCCTCTTCTCCTGCCACCAAGGGGGGTTTAGTATTTTTTACTGATGAAAATTTAGTCCTTTACAATAGACATTCCGAGACTTCAGCTTGCATCCTCATTGCTTCAATCTATTTACAAAAGGGGAAGGTGGACTTCCTGTTTTAGACCTCCCTGTTTCGGCACCAAATTAAGACGTTTAAAAATCCAATCCTCTGCTCTACTCACGGGTAGTTGCTTTAAGATCAAATTGTCCACAGGAAAAAGTCAGCACTCTCTGGCAACAGCTATGCGGCTTCGCTCTGTGGAAGAAGCAGTCAATTCGAAGCACTGCGCCACTCACCCCACGTCGCTCTGGATCCCCGAAACTGGGTTTCCCCGCGAGTAGGGGAGGCGCAAAAGGTGCCAGCCGAATTCCACGTTCACAGGCTTCACCCGCCTGTGATTTCTAGTGGGTCTCCGCCTTCGCCGTGGCGGCCAGACCCGGATTCCCACGAAGCAAATTCCTCCCGATCAGAGAAATTCCGCCATTACCGGAGGCGCTAACCCGGAAGTCCCCAACACACAGTTCTTCTAGACAGTTGCCTGGAATTGTTGTCTAGCTCAGCATACAGTAGTGTCAGTATTAACATCCCTTCATTTGTTGCTGACTCCTGCCAAATCTTTCTTTAGGAAGATAATCTGTGCTTTTAAGTGGGTGGCCCTCACTGTAGCATACCACAGTTTGAACATCCCTGTCTATCTGTAGACCTTTGCATCTGCCCTACTTGTATCTGACTTCCTGTTTACCCCTATTCTCTGCCAAAATGTTTGTTCTAGACATTGGCACTATGGGCTTGACTTGTCAGGCAAATGTTTTTGCTTGTCTGCCGTTCTCATGGGTTAGTCACACTTTCCGCTCTCCCCTCATGTGTGTGAAGTTTCAGACATAAACAGGTAGTGGTCCATGAGAGAGGTAATGACTTTGCATGTACGATGCTGACTTTAAAATATACTGTGGGGCTATGATAATATGAACAACAATCTATGGCTTAGATCCTTAGGTGAGCAAACTAAAGGAAGTTCATGTAAATTGAGGGACACCTTTTTCATCCTGAGATGTGCATTTCCTTAACAGTAACTTTCTGAAGGTGACATGACAGGGGCTGGCAGGGCTGGAATCAAAAGGCAGAGGTCTAATGAAGGTGGGTCTTACTTTTCTACAGTTCCAAAATGTCAAAGATTTCTCTACATGGACACCTACATCTCCATCATCTGTCCAGGCAAGCAGAAGGTATTTATCCGAGTTCAAGGACACATTCCAGCTATTGCAGGTTATGGGAATGCAGCAGGTGGTCTAGAGACTCTAGCAACATGTAATAATAGTGGTGTGGCAACAGCAGAGTAATAGGAATAGGGATGTTATGAGCAGTGAAAGCTTATCCATGTGGACAAATGGGGTGCTGCCCCACTAAAGTCTACCCTCAGCCAGCCCTCACCTGTTGTCTTTCATACTTGCAGTCAGTTCAGGGAGTGGCAATGGCTGTCAGCTTCTTTCTCTGTAGTCCCAGGGATGAGGGTGGCGCTGTGGTCTAAACCACTGAGCTTCTTGCGCTTGCTGATCGGAGGGTTGGCGGTTCAAATCCTTGCGATGGGGTGAGCTCCCGTTTCTCTGTCCCAGATTCTGCCAACCTAGCAGTTCGAAAGCATGCCAGTGCAAGTAGATAAACATGTACCACTGTGGTGGGAAGGTAAATGGCATTTCTGTGCACTCTGGCACTCATCGCAGTGTTACGTTGTGCCAGAAGCAGTTAAGCCATGCTGTCCACATGACCTAGAAAGCTGCCTGTGGACAAACACTGGCTCCCTCGGCCTGGAAAATGAGATGAATGCCATACCCCATAGTCACCTTTGACTGGACTTAAGCATCCAGGGGTCCTTTTCCTTTACCTTAACTTAGTCTTAGTATTGCCCTTGTGTCGGGGTTGGGGTGGGGGAGAATGGGGAGAATGGGGACAAAACTAGAATTAGTTGGTTCTGCCTGTCTTTGGCTCTGGTTCTCCCCCCATTTTGTCTCCCTGCCTCACCCTTACCCATTCTCTTGAGTACTGCCACCACTGGCTATGAGATGTGTTTCTATTTTCAGCCGTGTATAGGATTAACTGTTTCCTAAACAAACATTGGTTTTAGAGGTACACTTAAAGAGTTCCTGCACTGTGATGTATGTACAGGATTTGCTCAAACCTCAGAAATTTGTGAAACTTGTTGTTAAATATATTACACACACCATCCTAAGGAAGACTTGCCTCTTTTCAAATAGCATGGCTTTCTACAGTGTGATAAATTCTAGTCACTTCAGAATGTCCCAACTCTACAGTTCTCAACAGAAGAAAGAGAATAATCACACTGTGTCTTTTCCTCCCCCCCCCACTAAAAAACCCCATTTGATCTGGCAACTGTACCTTGGAGCTAAGTGCTGCAACTATTCTGTTGGAGGAATTCAATTTAGAAATAAAATCCACAGAAGTTTAAAATAAATTAAATATAAAATCAATATCTTAGTACAGCCGCTTCTGCACTGCTGGTTTGATGTTAAATTCAATTCCTGCTTCACACAGTTTTAGATTTTGTAATTTCAAGGGCTTCTGTACAAGGGGCCCATGATGTAAGGGGCTGATATGTGCTTGGGAACAGAGGAACTAGGCAGACAAGCACTTTGATTTGAAACATCCAGAAGTTATTTGTTTAATTTGTGGGACATTATTGCAGTCAAACCAACAATTCGTGTTTTCCAGATAGGCACACGAAGAAGCTGAGGCTCACAGAGCTTTCCTGTAAATTTGCTAGAGAGAATTCTGTGAAATCATTTCCTTTGTCTGTCTTGGCAGGAAGCTGTAACACTTCCTTCTTGCCTGGGCACTCTCCTCTTTCTTTATTATGCTTTCCAGCCGACCACATGGGAATGTCTGAGCTCTGAGTCTCAGACACCATTTCTGAAGTTGCATTTTGTAATTAGTACCTTAGATAGAAATTATAAACCTGCCTTCATTTTGCTACTGTAATTGCTGCTTCCATGCCTAGATTATGTAAGTAAATACTACTTTTGTTTCTTCACAAAACAATTTGTGCATTACTGTATTTTTGTGGGGGGAGGGGGGGAAAGGGTAATACCAGGAAAATCCAGTCTACAGTACTTTAAAGCATCCTGGATTATTGTTCCTAGAAGGTTAATCAACCTTTTCTTAGCTTCCAAGTTTAACCTGCAAAGGATGGTACTCTCCTGATCTCACCAATGTGAGCAATGAAAGATAATAACTAAAGTTAAAAAGGTAAAGGCACCCCGACTCTGGGGTTGCGGCGCTCATCTCGCTTTATTGGCCGAGGGAGCCAGTGTACAGCTTCTGGGTCATGTGGCCAGCATAACTAAGCCGCTTCTGGCAAACCAGAGCAGCGCACGGAAACGCCGTTTACCTTCCTGCCGGAGCGGTACCTCTACTTGCACTTTGTGGTGCTTTTGAACTGTTTGGTTGGCAGGAGCAGGGACCGAGCAACGGGAGCTCACCCCGTCGTGGGGATTCGAACTGCCGACCTTCTGATTGGCAAGTCCTAGGCTCTGTGGTTTAACCCACAGTGCCACCCACGTCCCATAACTAAAGTTACTAAACAATATATCCACTTCTACTGTCAAAATCCATTCCTACATTATTGTGTTGTCTCTGTTGCTTTGCCCTTAGCATAAACATATTATTGCTATGATATAGGCAGTTCTTAGCATCTAGAGAAATTGTTGTCATTGTGGAGCCCCCCAGAAGTTGTGGACTACAACTCCCATCATCCCTGTGCATTGGCCATGCTCAGTGTTGTAGTCCCAACAGTATCTGGGAAGCTCTGCATTAGCTACGCTGGGTTTGGCTCAACCACAGGGAATATTCTTCAGATTTTCTTCATAACCAGGAGGCATCCTTGACAGTATCTGTTCTATTAAAAGTTGCAGGCCAGGACTTGCTCTACGTAGTTTACGGTCTCATTCCATGGCAAGTCGCAAAGTCACGAGAACTTCCAGTCGGTCAGTTGGCACCTGCTATTTCTTCACAGCCCTCATTTTACTAGCCAAAAAATTGCTGCCACTCTATATAAGATTTCCTCTCCTAAGCCAGCCTTTCGTTATTGCTCATCATGGTTTCCCTGTATTATTTAATCCCATGAATCACTTAAAAACAACAACAACACTTTCCCTGTTTCCACCAAACTACTAAAATAATCATGGGGAGGGTCCTGCTGTCATCTGTGGAACTTGCACTTCAGTGAATTGATGCAGAATTGCCTGCCTTGTTAAAAAGAGGTCTTGTATATTGAGCAGCTGCATCGGAAAGATGGCTGGGATCCAGGTAATCTTTGGCTGCTTTTGCTGAGGTTTTAGTCTCTTTCCTTTCACTCTCTTGGTCCATTGTCTACTTAATTGCAAAACATTACAAGATGAGACTAAACCCCCATGTCTTTGATATTTGGGCCTTTTTGGGTTGAGATGTACCAGGTAGGATTTTGAACAAGGTAAACTTGTGGAGTATTCTCCAGCCCCCACAAAGCATTTTCCAGCCCTCACAAAGCAAGTCACATCAACTGCTGTTAAAGTGCCCTCCCAGAATGTACATGAAATCTTAAGTTCTTTTCTTTCAGTGTTCACACAGATACTACATTAATCTGCAAAGCTTTAAAGACACTGAGCGCTTATGTGATAACATCTTAATTCAAACATTCTTTTCATACCTTTCCAGTTCGGATTTAGAAATTCCTTCCACAGACAAAGCTTCACCCATACGTATAATAGCTGTCATGTGTCAAAATAATAATTACATAAATCACACTGAGTTTGTATAGAGTTATGTTGTTATTAGGAAAGCATTAGAAGCACACAACCATGCCTAATAAACAAGGGAAATGTTGGAAGCCCTGTCAGTTTATGTTTTTGTGAAAGCCAAAGTTGCCTTAGCTTGCTGTGAAAAAACAAATCAGCTTGCATGAAAAGAGAGAGGGAAAATAGCTTTGGGGAGGCTTGCAAAGGTACTTTTAAGAGATCATCTTGTAAAACATAATGATGAAATCTTGAGCAGCAAGAAAAACATGCCTTTCCCCTGAATCATACTAGAAACTATTTCCCTCTGGTGTATCTTAAAGTTATATTATTCATGATATTTTGTAATTGATACTTGAAAATGATGTAAAACTCAAGGACAGATTTAGTCCTAAGATTTAGTAGCATACAAATAAGTTAAAAACTCTTCCTAGTAATAATCCCCTTAGAAAATCAAAACAGTTTATTTCAGCCAATAAATCAAAATCTATGTTCTTGGCCCCAGAAAAGAAATCCTTATTAAATTAGTTAAAGAAAAACAAGATACAACCTGGAAGCTGGTGTTAGCACAAAATGAGGTTGCTAGGTTGGTGAATCCTGAAAATGCTGCATTGGCTGCCAGTGAGTTCCTGGGCCCAATTCAAGGCGGTCTGTCTGCCTATCTGTCTATCTATCTATCTACAGTGGTGCCTCGCAAGACGAAAAGAATCCGTTCCGCAATTCTCTTCGTCTAGCGGTTTTTTCGTCTTCCGAAGCAAGCCCATTGACGGCTTAGCGGATTAGTGCTATTAGCGGTTTAGCGGCTTTTAGCGGCTTAGCGGCTTAGCAGATAAGCGGCTTAGCAGCTTAGAAAAAGGGGGGGGGAAAGGAAAAACCCCGCAGGAACTCGCAAGACATTTTCGTCTTGCGAAGCAAGCCCATAGGAAATTCGTTTTGCGAAGCACCTCCAAAACAGAAAACTCTTTCGTTTAGCGAGTTTTCCATCTTGCGAGGCATTCGTCTTGCGGGGCACCACTCTATCTATCTATCTATCTATCTATCTATCTAATTTATACTCTGTCCAATCTCCTTAAAGTGATCCCCACTTTAAAAACAAAAAAGCAAAACTAAGCATTCTAAACAGTCAAAACTTCCTAAAAACATCTAAAAACTGTTACACTTAAAAACACCATTCAATGATCTTGAGGTTGCCAGGAATGATAATCTTCAGTCACCAGGTGTTTGTGTAAACAAGAACATTTTCTTCCTGAAAGTGAATGATGGAGACACTAGCATAGACCACCAGTATTAGCGTACAAAGCCAAAGCAGGTTGGGACCAAAATAATCTGAAGAACGCCTCTCCCCTGTATCAGCCATCTCAGCTTCCTGTGATCAGTGAGGGAGGCCACCACTGGGTGCTGCCAGGTTGACACTGAGCAATGACAGAGCCTTCTTGGGAGCAATCCCCTGTTTGTGGAATGCTGTTGCATCTGTCTCCCTCATCATGAACTTCCAGGAGGAATTTAAAAACACCCAGGTATTTGATGGCTCAGATATACTATTCTTAGTAACCAAAACAGGAAACGAGACCCTTGATATTCTGGCTGATGCTGTTAGGTCCTGTTGATGCCTGAGTGGATATGGGGGACAGAGTTGGCATGTGGGTTTGTTGCAAGATTTGGTCCCTGTGTTTGTGTTTCTGGTGTATAGGTTGCTGCTGCTGGTGATTTTGGGGTACATTTTAGGCTATTTCTGCAGAGTTGCAGCACACATGAAGGAGTCCTTGCTGTACGTATGGGAATTTAAATGTGTTATTTCAAGTTTGTGTGTATCCTGAGAAAGTTGCCGCAGACTTATTGAGTAATGTGTGGCATCAAAAGGAACAGCTGGAAAATCCACTAACTAAAAAAAGTCCTTGACCTGCTCTGATACACTAGCATATGGTATATAAAATTGCCTCTAGGCATTTGCAAGTATAGGTAGGCATGCACAATTGACTGCTTAAGTATTAAATATCTGTCTTCACTATGTATTTCTAGGCTTCTGGCAGTTCATTTTTGAGCCGCAACATGTTCCAGTAGTATTGCCCCCTTCTTGGGTTGTTTTTCTTTTCCTTTGGAGCAAGAAAAATATAGTCTTTTAAGTGCACTCAGCTGAATGAAGTACTAGAAACAAGTAGATGTAGAGCAATCTTAGTTTTAGAGGACTCAGTAGATTTCCACAATATTGAAACTCTGGAAAAGCTACTTATGGCAGATAGCTGCCTGGTAAAATTGCTTGAAGAATCCCTAAAGCCGTGTGTGATGGAAAATATAACCAATGGCTGCAACAGCTTGGGTTTTCTTCACCATAGTTTTCAGGTGAGCTACGACATCACATTTAAGATAAATCTGAAAAATTCTGCACTGTTTCAGACTGTGTCTAGGAGATTGGTGGGATGCTGAAGTGTGATATATGACATAACATGAATTAGTACCCTCAAAATGCAGTAGCTGTGAACTTATTAGGCCTGTGTAATAATAATATATATATTTTATTTATATCCCACCCTCCCCAGCCGAAGCCGGGCTCAGGGCAGCTAACAACAATAAAATAATACAACATTCTACAATCATTTCATTATCATTTTCATATTCATTATCATTTCATTATAAAATTAATTCAAATCAGATCAATGGCAACCACTGGGCTAGAGTTCTGTGAGGATTGCCAAATGAGGGAGTCAGGCTGTGCCCTGGCCAAAGGCCTGGTGGAACAGCTCTGTCTTGCAGGCCCTGTGGAAAGATGTCAAGTCCCGCAGGGCCCTAGTCTCTTGAGACAGAGCGTTCCACCAGATCGGAGCCACAGCTGAAAAAGCCCTGGCTCTCATTGAGGCCAGACTAACCTCTCTGTGGCCTGGGACCTCCAAGATGTTTTTGTTTGAAGACCGTAAGTTCCTCTGTGAGACATACCAGGAGAGGAGATGTATGTTAAGGACAGCCCACTGCATGCTGTAAGGACCCCCCATTTCTGGCCGTTCTGTTACATAGGGATGTGGGAAGATGCCCTTTACCAAATCAGACCACATATGCTCAGCATTGCCCACAATAACTGCCAGTGACTCTCCTAACCAAACATATTGAGAGTAAAATAAATAACAGTAGTGCCAGGATGGTGTAGTGGTCAAAATGTATTAGTGCGCGCCATCTGGTGTAAATAAGCCAGTTAATAAGTCGAGCAATGTCCTTTGGAAAACCTCTAAGCAATTGAGACTAGGTTTAGTTGATACTACATTCAACATTCTTCTAAAACTGTTCTATAACATTCAAACTTGCAGTATGAAATCATTATCCATCACAGCGTTGGGTTTTTATTTGGTGAATTATCTACACTTCTCTGAAAACGTATAATAAATTAATTCGGATGACCAATGGCATTCCGTTGAATTATAGTCTGTGCTATCAAATTCTTGTTGCTTTGTGCACGTTTGAATCACAACTTGCTGCGCCTTAATTTTTAACTTCATCGTTATCAGCTGGATTCATTTATTTTGTATGGGGACTGCAGATTTTAATTTCACACTAAGGTCATTTGATTCCCCAGCTGCAGTTGCCATTTCATCATCGTCTTCTCTTTTTTTTGCTTGCTTGCTTTTGAAGTTGCACATACTGTGAGTTTCTTCATGCTTTAACTTGGTGCTCTTGTACTATGTTTGATTTCTGAATTGCATGAACTACATTTTTTTTTAATTCTTTGTGAAACTTTTAAGAGCTTTCAAATCATTGTGAATAGTGTTACCAGGTGTCCTGAGCTGGCTTGGAAGTCTCCAGCTTTGCCTGGTCCCCTGCATGTGGCAAGGGAAAGCCTTGAATCTTCAGGTGGCCAAGAGTGCCTTAGAAATATTATTATTATTATTATTATTACTGTGCACGCAGCTTGCAAGCATAGATGGTGGGCTCATCCACACTTCTGCTTATCACACTGCTTTGGGAAAACCCACTCTTTATCGCTGAATTGGAGCAAACGTTAATTGGGTTTTCTGCACAGATTCAGGGGTACAGAGTGGGTTTTCCTGGGGAAAGCAGCGTGGCAAATGGAAAACTGCTCAGATCAGACCCATGCCTAGTAAGCACACGCAATGCATGTAATGCCTTTCATTCTCTAGTTGTGTGATGTGGGCTGATAATGTATTGTGATGGCCATTGGCTATAAACAATTAAAATCTATTGATTGATAGTACGCACAGGAGAAGCAGAAAGCCTGTGAGACCCATGCCAATTGAAGTGTGGACGAACCCTTTCCGGAGGGCATTTCCTTGTCCATTTCCTTCTCCCCTTTCCCAATTAACCTCCATTGCAAGGAGTTAGTGGTGGGAGGGAGCGGAAGAGAAGAAAAATAATAATTGGGCTGGGCTCAAGAGGGTTATGAGTGTTCATAAACCTCTAACCATGACACTACACTGGAATTTAATGTGAATATTTTTTTAAAAATAGCATTGACTACGGCTCAGTACTGGACTGGGCCCCTGGTGTCTAAGGAGGGAAAGCTTGACCTTTTCCCCTTGCCACTGTCCTGACAAAAACTGCCCTCCTTTCACATGGATGCCAATAAGAACTTACCCACCAGAAATAATCAGTGTTGTGGGGTGGTGGCAAGATGAAAGAATTTCCACTGGAATCATAGTAAGGAGGAAAGTGCTCATTTCCCCCTTCCTGCCTACTGTGGTTCTGATCCTGCTTCAACAACTATATTTGTTTGGAAAATGTGCATGTTAAATGCAGTAACATTTAGTGACACACATTGATTAGCCCTTATGACATTTCCTAAACAAAGAAAAGCTGAGGCAGAGGTAGATATCTTCGGGCAGCATATTATTCCAAAGAGCTAGAATTGGGCCCTGCTTCACACCGCAGCAGATTTAACCACTTTGATGAAAGGAAATCAAAGCGGGTCCTCCTTTGAAGTTCTTAAAATCTCATGCTGGAACATGCAGTCCCTGGACTACGCTGTGCTCAGGCTGCATAGAGGTTCAAAGGATGAAACAAATATTTCAAATAGTACCCGAAGCTAACTGCAAATTCCTTGCAGCATACCTAGAGTACACCTGTTCCTATCTCCCTATTCTTCTTAAGGGGTGAGTTGCTGTGCTTTGCACCAGCTGTAGCTTGTCTTCGGCATCCAAGACAGGAGAGCACAATGTAGTAATCAATCCTTTTGGTTACAAAAGCATTGCTGTGCATAAGGGAAGTCACAATCTACAACCTTCCCCAACTGATAACCTCTATATATCTTAGCCTGCAGGTCTCATCAGCCCCTGCCAGCATGGCAGTACTGCCAGAGAATATGGGAGTTCTGCTTTAGCAACATCTTTAAGGATGAAAGCTCAACACCCAGGCAGTATGCTGCTAATTTTATTGACAGTTAATTTTGTTATTTGGAGCTTGGTGATTTTTTACATAACTGTTCAATTGGTGGTCTTAATGGCATAGTGAAGAGGGGTGGTTTTTTTAATTTTAGTGTATGATCACTTTCAGTGTATGACTGTATTTTTTAGGGTTGCATTTCCCTCCCTTGTCTGGTGGATGAAAAGTGCATTAGGACTTTAGATAATAATAATAATAATAATAATAATAATAATAATAATAATATCTTTATACTCCACCCATCTGGCTGTGGTTCCTTAGCTACTTTAGGCAACTCCCAACAGAATAATAATAATAATAATAATAATAATAATAATAATGTGATAAAACATCAAACATTAAAAGCTTCCCTAAACAGGGCTGCCTTCAGATGTCTTCTAAAAGTCAGATAGTTGTTTATTTCCTTGACATCTTATGGGAGGGCGTTCCACAGGGCAGGTGCCACTACCTAGAAGGCCCTCTGCCTGGTTCCCTGTAATCTCACTTCTTGCAGTGAGGGAACCTCCAGAAGGCCCTCAGAGCTGGACCTCAGTGTCACAGCTGAACGATGGGGGTGGAGACACTCCTTCAGGTCACCAACGTTTTTAGGCCTGTGGACACATTTGGATTTTTGAGTAAGTACCATGGGCACTACCTACTCTGGTCACTTATCTTCCCTCTCCCTAGATCGGTCTGCCTTGCAAGACACAAAAAGAGAATGTGCATGCCCGTGTGCTTGCATGTGCACACACACACACAGCTTTTCCAAGCAATCTGAGTAAAAGTCAGATCCAGGAGAATTAATCTGATACTCTGAAAGCACATAGGCCTAGAGCTGAAAGAGTAAGTCCTCCTTCCAACTTCCTCCTTTAGCTCTATGTACTTCTTAAGAGAGAAAATAATCATGCTCACCATCTCATGACCAATGGGACGGTGAGGGTATGTTTGTCTCAGAGGCCTTGCTTTGCTCTAAGGCAGGCATGCCCAAAGTCCGCCGGTTGGTTTAATCCTGCCCCTGTGGCAGTTTATTTCCTGGGGTAAAATCCCCCCAAAAGGATTCACGCATGTTCACTTCATCAAATCTGGCCCTCTTTGAAAAAAGTTCGGGCACCCCTGCTCTAAGAGAAGAGCTGAAGGGCATCCATCGTTGCATCATTGTTCACCTGGGCACCATGCTGGTGACCGCTTCTATATGATAATGATGATGCTACCATCAGGTTGGAGAAAGCTAATATACAAATTAGATGAAGCAGGTGAAAAAAGTTATTCCTTACCACTTCTGGTAGGAAACTGGTGGCAATTTGATAGGAACCAAAGTTCAAGACTAGATACCTGACAGCATGCAATGGGAAATGCCTTCATGAGGAATCAGAAAGCTATCTGTGGAAAAGGATAGTGGAAGAGATAATGCTTTCTGGGTAACAAAATGTGTGCATGATGTTATGAGGCCCAAAAGTTTACTGTCTTAATAGGAAGCATCTGGCAGCTGTACTTTCTCTAGAAGGTCAGTATAATGTTTAGCACATATTTTGTTTGAAAAAATGAGTGCAGATTTCAACAAAATAAATCCGGCAGGATTTTCCAAATTTGAAGAGCAAAACCTAGCTTTTAATTTGTCTTTCTTGAGGTCTATTCTTCCACCCCCACCCCTGATGTTTGGGTTATTCCTAACAACAGCTAAATGTAAAAATCTGGGCACAGACTCAAGAGACAGAAATCCAGAAGTAATTCTTGTAATTTTAGCAATCAGAGCAAAATAGGATTATAGGTTTTATTCAGTGTTTTCAGATCCTTGGTGACTGCCATGTATGATTACTGGTAGGTAAGCACTCAGTAATTCTCATGCAGATCTAGGCTATCTGGAATCCACCGCAATTTTGACATGGCATTAAGGATCACAAAGCAAATTTAGCAAAACAGCTGCCCAAAATTTAGTGGATGTTCTGGACATCTCTAAAATGTAGGGGTGGGGTGGTCTGTCTGTATGTTGTTGGAAAGAGGTGTTTTATGAGATATCTCTATGATTCGTACTACAATTTGATATATGAGATAAGAAAATTAGAACATACAAAGAGCCCTTCTGAATCAGATCAGAAGCCAGTTCAGTCCAGCATCCTGCTTTCAGATCATAGATGCCCACATCCCATAGATGCCCATGGGAAGGCCATAAGCACCAAAAGCAGCCTCCCTATTAGCAGATCCCTACCAACTGGTAATCAGAGACATAGTGCATCTGATTCTGGAGGTAACATAGCCATCATGACTAGGAGTTAGGGTTAGGGTTAGGGTTTATAGCCTCATCCTTCGTTAATTTGTCAACTCACCCTTTAAAGCTGTGGGTGGCCAACACTACATATTCCAAGTCTCATTTGGGATCATTCCTTCTATGCTTGGTAGCCTCATCCACATTGTCGAGGGCTTGCTTCTCCAGAGAGGAGAATTCCAGCAGAACAAGGAGGAGGATGGGATGGAAAACCTTTGTCTGAGGACCCAAGCCTATGTTTGCTTTTCCTGTTTGCGGTTGTTGTTGCCAAGACAATGGCGCCACAATGGCTTGAAATTTGGATCTGAAAGCACATGCACATAGGCTATCTTGGTCATTTACAGTGCATATATGTATAATGCTTGCTTGTTTATGTTGCACGTAAACTTAATTTTATGCTGCACAAAAAAGAAAGCTCTCTGTTTCTTCCTCTTTCACAACAACCTCTGAGGCCCATCTCATGTTCTTTGCAAGGGGCCCTGAAACCCCAGGCTAGTTTTTTTCAGCAGCCATAGGTGACTTGCAGAGAGGGAGAGGAAGAACTGGAAACTTTCCTTCTATGAATTTGCTTAAGTTAATTTATCTTAGGATCCAGGCCATAAGTTGTAAAGTATAGTCTGCTGATACAGAATCATTTAAGTTTTAGTAGATAATGTAGATTTTAGGAGTATTCAACATGTATATAGCTGCTTTTTGCAGATAGCTACCTAGTAAAATTTCTTGAAGAATCTCTCGCACCAGACAGTGTGTGTGTGTGTGTGTGTGTGTGTGTGTGTGAGAGAGAGAGAGAGAGAGAGATAAAACATAAACTATGAACAAAACAGTGATATACAATGAACGGACTCTGTCTCTTTCCCCCCTGTCCAACTTTTAGGTGAGTTATGGCACACATTAAAAAGTAATCTGAAGAATTCTGTGCTGTTTCAGTCTCTGTCCAGGAAATTGGTTGGACTTCAAGGAATGATATATTTAGCATAAAGTCTTATCCTCAAAATACAGCAGCAGTGGTTTGTTGCTATTGGGCTGCAGACATATATTGTATGTCAGAGGACCCATGGCTCAGGGTAAAAGCCTAGATTCAATCCCTGTGATATTTTCCAAGTAGTGCATCCCAAGAGAAGGTCTCTGCCTGATTCCTTGGAAAGCTGATGTGAATTAAGAATAGTGGAGTGGTGTCATCTAGATACTGTTGGTCTACTCTACATCTTCCATTAGCTTCAGCTAGCATGGCCAACGGTTAGGGATGATGGGAGCTGTTAATCCAGCAACATCAAGAGGGTACCATGTTGGTTGCTCCTGGATTAGATGTACCAGTGGTGAGGCTCAGCCGAAGCCACTGAGGATGCGCACATGTCTAAACACTACCCTGGAGATCCTCAGGTTGTCAGGTACGTTTGGGTTTGGTAGAAGGACACATATACAGGTCTGAGGTCCCAACTTTGTGGCAGCATAAATTCAAAGACTAGTATCAATGGTTAAAGCATCAGGGGATAGCAAGTGGATGTCGGAGGATGGAGAACAAGCAGACAGTGGGGATGGTGAACCCTTCACCCTGCCATTTGTTGTTGGGATACAGCTCACATCATCCCTGACCATTGTTCATGCTGACGGGTTCCTTGGGAATTGGACCTTCCAACAACATATGAAGGTTCGCAGCTTCTGCATCCCTGATCTAGGTGCATGCGCTTGCAGATCCAAATATATATTTTTTTGTCCCATCCTCAAATGATACAATTGCTTGTATATCAAGGCAAGGCATCATAAGAAAAAGAATTCGTGCCACAACCGCCAATACATTTACATCCTCCCTCTCAATGTACATTGCTTTATTTGAATGTCTTTAAATGGCTGTGGTTTGCCTTTTTGTTCGATTTTCCTTTCGTCTCATTTGGTTAAAAAGAAGAAAGCATGCTTTAGAAAAAAATGTAGGCTATGCGATAGACGGCAGTAATTTTTCTTGTGTGAAAAGTAGTCAGATGTAACCATTTAATTAATCTTTAGCTCCATACAGCCACCTCTCTCACATTTGAAAATGGTGTTTAATAATTGCATTATTTTAGTCATAATTTTGTGAAAAGATAAAGCAGATTACCATTTGGAAGCCAGGAAGTGACCTGTGAGATAAGGAAATGTAAGGACTTTCTACTTAAAAATCACTACATGTTTCAACTGAATAAAAAAGTGCAAAAACTGTACTTAGCAATAAAAAGGCATAAAAAGATGAAGCTGCTTAATGATTAAATCAGGTGACGAGCAACTTTATTCTCATTAAAATTACTTGAAGTTTATGTAATTAATTCAAATTATGAGAAACAAATTAGTGTCACATTATTATAATTTAACTTATACACTACTTAGATGCCAATATCCACACACACATAATTAAAATACATTTTCCAGAGTTAAAATGATGCATGCCATTTTTATATAGCTTTCCTCTTAAAACTAAATTAATCAAACCTCAGAGGCCTGAAGGCTATAAATTTTTATTCTTTGTCATGAAAGGCAAATATCCTAGGATCACTTTATGGTCTAAAAATACATAAAGGTCTCTCAGAGTGGAATATTATCAATGAAACAAAAGGCAGCAGGATTCAATATGATCATCTTTCCAGACTTTATCTGTTTGTTCCAGTCACTCCTAATAAGCCCTGTACAAATTTTAAAAGCATATCTCTCTTGCAACATGGTGACGAGGCCTTTGTACAACACCAGACCCTCCAAGTTTCCCTATTTTCCAGGGACATCCCTGATTTGGAGAAGCCGTCCCGGTTTCTGATTTCATCCTGGAATGTCCCACTTTTCCTTAGGATGTCCCTATTTTCATTGGAGAAATATTGGAGGGTATGGAGTTATCTGACCCATCTGAAGGAAGTCCTGTACAGAGAAGGGTTTTTTTTAAATGTTTTATTATGTTTTTTATATATGTTGGAAGCTGCCCAGAGTGGCTGGGGCAACCCAATAAGATGTGTGGGGTATAAACAGTAACATTATCATTATGGAATGGGACATCCCTATTTTCATTGGAGAAATGTTGGAGGGTATGCAATACATCCTTTAAGTCCCCTTGCTTTCCCCCCATTTCAAATTCCTCCATCTTCTGCAGCATGTGAAAGAAAGTAGTCTGTTTGGGAAGACACCAAATCAAGAAATAATCTGACACGTGGAAGGGTAGATTAGAGCTGGGGAAACTTTGGCTCTCCAGATGTTGCTGAACTATGACTTTGCGTCAGCTCCAGTAAGAATGGTCATTGACCAAGGATGACAGGAGCTTTAGTTCAGCAGCCTTTGGAGGACCAAAGGTTCCCCACAGCTGGTGTGGAGAAACATATTTCAATCTGGGCAAATCTTTTAGAAGTCTTGGATAAATGTGATGCAGCAGAAGAAACAGAAACTGATGATGATAGCTTGGAAAACTAAAGTGATTAAATTTCATGTACTATTCCTTGAGTCTAGGTCTCCCCCACAATTTTTCTCAGCTCTTTTAATGGAAATGAGTGCTTTATGTCTGCTTGACATTGTAAAGGACTGGAAGAGACATACAAATTTCAAGAATATATAATAATTTGTGTACTATAATGCTGATGGCTAATTCCATTTTTACGGGGTTTTTTGCCTTTTCTGCATAAACTGGCAAAACCAAAGAGACAGTTTGGCAGTTCTAGAATTCTTCTCTTGAGGAACACCGGTAAACCTAGTATATGCCTTGGTGACATCTAAATGAAATCTACGAGTTACAGCGTTCCAAATTACTGCCACAATCCAGCGCAAGTTTGCTAAGGCTAAGACCCTTGAAATCAATGGTACTTTAGATGAGTCTAATTCCCAGGACATTGTTTTCAATGGCTATGTTTTGCCAATTTGTAGTTTTAGAGAGATTTGATGGATTGTAGATGTATGAATGACTCTTGCATCTGTAAAACTCTGTGAAGGAGTCATGGATCCTCCTCTTCTTTAGATTTAATGTGAAATGTGCATTGCCTTCTTGTTCAGCATTTTTAGAAACTATAGGTGATACCTCATTGAGTCAAACCCAGAGTAAATCAGTTGAACCAATGGATTTTATCTACTACATTGATTTCAATGAGTTTACTCTGGCTAACAATGGATATTGATTGTGTAATTAATAATACCTTGGGTCTGAAAGTTACTATGTGTATTTGTGGCTGATTAATTAATTTAGAATTTCAGCAAGAAAGTGATGTTTCTTCAATTATCTTTTCTTGTTGTTTCAGGTTGGGTTTTCCCATGATGATTATGAGCTGCATCATTGGAATGTGCTATCTCCTTGTTGCTCACGTTGTATTGGGTTGGACCTAAGAATGTATATATTGATTATATATACTGAAGACCAAAAGACATTTTTCATTCTTTTCCAACCTCTGTTGCGTTTTTACAAGGCTGTATGAAAACAAAAAGCTTTTATTTGGGGGGGCGGGGGGAGTGGAATCATTCATGCTGCTACTCCTGTCCAGCTTTCTGTTATGAACATGGGAATTCATCTGATGCCTATATGGAATTTCTCCACTTGGAAATGATGCCCACATTCATTTCAGTTGAGAGAACCAATTTCTGTGCACATTGTTGTGTGTGTGTGTGTGTGTGTGTGTGTGTGTGAATTGCCTACCTCTGCTGAAATATTGACAGGGACCATTGTGAATGCAAGAGAGATATGTGCTCATGTCTAATGCACAGGAAGCTCTGGGCCACAGCTGTATTTAATAACTGGCAGCTAAACAGCTGAGACACAAAATCAAAAACATCTCATAATGCACATTTTGATGGGCTGTACCATTTTAGATTAAAGGTGGAAGAATTGTGTGAATGCCATACAGAATAGAAGCTAGTGTGTCAACAGAAAAAGCGAAGAGTTAGATCCTTACTTATTAGTTTTATATATGAAGAAGCATTCAGATGTGAATCCCCCCCTGCAGTCTAAAATTGTATAGCAGAGGAAAAAATGCACCATATGACCCTTTAGATAATGTGCTTCCATCCTTAATTGACGTCACTGTGGGCTTATGTTCTTTGACCAGCTTATAGAGCAGAATATTGTGATTTAAGATGCACAAATGGTCTTATGGTGGAACCAAATTTCTTTAGGTTCATTTTTCAGCTCAAAAGTAGTGATTTTGCTGAGGATGAGTCCTCCCAGATCTTTAATCCTATTATTATTATTATTATTATTATTATTATTATTATTATTGGAAGCTTGCCTGATACTCCTCAGAGGTCCTTTGCTTTGCTCCCACTTCAGTGGACTTTTTAAGGAAACAACTCCTGGTGGGATTCAACAGAGTTGTTTCATGTGCAGAACAATGTCAGCTCATGCAATGAGATTCCAGCCTCTCCTTCCTCCCATGCCTTCTAAATCTGTTCTGGAGTGTTGGGGGAACCCCCCAGAACAGTTTTAAGGGGTGAACAGGAGGAGTAGAAGGGGGAAAGTGCCATTGCATGAGTAGACCTTGTTCTCCATGCACATAAACCACTTGAGTTCCCCCCAGTTTCATTCTTACTTGAGACCACACAATGGGCACAATGACATCAGAATACCAGGTAGTTATTCAGATTTGACTATTTGCTGTAACCAATAATAATATTAAATAAAGACAATTAAATAAAGACAATTATTGACCAAGAAGGTAGAACCCCAAACCAGTAGGTTCAAATGAAGAGAGGATATTGTTACTAAACATTTTTTTAAAAAAACAAAAACCAGAGTCTCTGTTAGTATGAGTTGTTTGGATACTGGAACAGACTTCCTCAGAAAATGGTATACTTGGCTCCATTGTAAGTTTTTAAGCGGTGGTTTTAACAATGAAATTTGAACATATGTCCTGCATCAGCAGATGGTTGGACCTTTACTGTCCTGCCCAACTCTGTGATTCTTTGAAAATGAACACTTTTACAGCCCCTTAGCAATGATTCACCAGAAACTGCAGAAAGAGGGAGACTTCTTTCAATTCCGATAATGATCCTTGTGAAAGTGGTGTCCCTTTTTAGCTCAGCCCTAATTAATATCCAAATAAATGCTTTTTGAGATATGAGTATTCACAAGGGACTATATTTTTATCCTAAAATTATGTTTGCTTTGGTCTGCATGTACTCACAGATGAAAACCTCACTTGCTATGTTCAGTAGTTTTTCTTTTGGTTGTCAATTTGCCTGTCGATATATTCTCTAATTGTATGAAAGCACCTGATATTCAGCCAGTGTTTGCTTTAGTAGATAAGTAAATAGGCAAACTGCATAATGAGTTATACATCATTGTCTGTGTTTTAAAATAAACACATCCAAAGGAAGATTTGGAGTGGAAACAATAATCCCTTTTAATCTGGCTCATGGTTATCTGCAACTAAGTATTTTCATGGGAAATATTATCATTCGACACTTAGACGGGTTTATATAAATTAAATGAGGAAAAATTAGTCTGTTAGGTAAATTTCAGAACTGTTTACCTATGTGGGGGATACAGTGATTTCAGTATTTTTGGTAGTAATCAAGGATATGTACATACTTGCTTTTGGTGTTGCTAATCAGTGCTGTTGAAGAACAGCAATAGGGCAGAATCATTTCCCACTACCTGAGTGCAATCTTATAGGTAATGTGATTGCAAATATAGAACCAGGGCAGCTATAGAGAGAATGAGTGCATCTGGAATCAAAGAACATCTTTTTGTAAATACTTCGCAATATTTGGAAAAGCTTGCCATCTCCTTTTCTAACTGCCACGATTCAAAGAAGGAGTAAGCTGACAATCCTGAGATAAGCTGCTGTTCTTTTTTGTAATACTACAATAAAACAGTATCCAGCATGTGTAGTTTTGTCCTACATACACCTAGTCCTCTTTTGGACTGTGCCCAGAGGCTTTTAACAGCTGTATGATAGGGAGAAATTGAGGGGACGCAGGTGGCGCTGTGGTCCAAACCGCTGAGCCTCTTGGGCTTGCCAATCGGAAGGTCGGAACTTCGAATCTGCATGACGAGGTGAGCTCTGTCCCAGCTCCTGCCAACGTAGCAGTTCGAAAGCATGCCAGTGCAAGCAGATAAATAGGTATCACTGCGGTGGGAAGGTAAATGGCGTTTCCGTGCACTCTGGTTTCCGCCACAGTGTTCCGTTGCACCAGAAGCAGTTTAGTCATGCTGGCCACATGACCCAGAAAGCTGTCTGTGGACAAACGCCGGCTCCCTCGACCTGAAAGTGAGATGAGCGCTGCAACCCCATAGTCACCTTTGACAGGACTTAACCATCCAGAGGCCATTTACCTTTTTTACCTTTACCTAAGGATAAATCCAAAGTACACAACATGTGGCACCCTGAGATGAAAAGCTCTGTGTATGAAGAGTAAAGAACTAGCAAACATAATTTCTTTTAATAAGGATTCTACTGCAATCTGTTGGTTATTAAACCATTTTATAAAAGAGATACTACCTCAACAGTGAAATTATGAATTGTCTATGCTTTGGTATCTTTTACTATCATGCTGTGACAAACACACACACAATGGCTGCTCGAAGAAATCAAGTAGATTACTGTCTGTTAAGCCCCTTGATTATGGGAGGGGTAGCCAGCATGGTGCTCCCCAGATGTTTTGGTTTACAGCCACCATCAGCTCCAGCCGCCAATTCTCAGGGGTGATGGAAGTTGTAGTCTGAAATATCTGTAAGACACCATGCTGGCTTGGGTCTCCATTCAGTTTTTGAGCTTGTCCTTGCATTTATTTCTCTGATTGGTTGAGATAGCAAGTTACCACCTCTTCCTGTCCATTAAAAATAGCTTACTGGAATTGACAACCTCCAAAATATTTTATTTTTAAATTTGGGAGGTTTTACTTGTTCCATGTAATTAGAGGGACCAAAACTTACTGGTTTGCAGCATCATTTGAATGGAGTTCTGCTTGGGATGCTGGTGGATAGAGACATGAGAAGCATTTTCACTGATTTTCATTTCCATATGCCACTACTGCCCCCCAGCATCACCTCCCATTGTTCTGGAGTGTCTCTCAACCTTCAGAAGCAGATTTATTTCAGTGAAGTAATAGAGGGCCGCAAGGGGCAGGGGAATAAATGGAACTAGCCTACTCCCCAGTTCTGCCAGTGGGGTTCCTTTACTGTAGAAGCCTTTTGCACATGAAAGGAACTCTTGGTTGTGGAAAGCAAATCCAACCCATTGATACTTACTGGCCATAAGATCACTATTAGTTCATTTCTTTTTTAAAAAAGAAAACCCCACATTGATCTCTGGATGAAACACAGACAGTTATATAAAACAAATGCTGAATATTTTCTTTTTTTACTGAGGGCTTAATAGTCTGGTAAACGCTAGTCTGACAAGCTCAAGAGGCATGCTGAATACATACATTAGTTTCTCATTGTAACCTATGTAACTCGTCTACCAACATACTTTTCACGAAAATGGAAGCTATTTGCCTTTGACATCCCTTGTAGTTATCCTAGAAATGTCCTCCCTCATCACTATAGATGAAATAGTCTGGCATAACAATATACATGGTGCATATTCCAAAATGTGTGTGACTTTATTTCTGTGTTACCACCACACCAAATATATTGGGGATTGTTGGGTTTTGTTTTGTTTTTGCTCAAAAGATGAGAAAGAAACAAGTCAACTGGAAAATTAATTTCTCATTCAAATGTGTGTCATTCAATAAACATAATTTTTGAAAGCAGGCATGATGATCATTCCAAGCATGGCTTCTGTATTGCCTTATTATATCCCACAATGTTAAAACTCAATTTGTGTCATCCTACTTCAGTTAAACTCAGGGAAAATGCACTTCACTTGACAGTTACTCAGATTTCCCCCTGGAACTCATCGGGGCAAAGCAGCTGTCAAATAAGACACCCAAAGAACTTCATTATGGTGGGAAGACACTAATATGCCTGGCTGATTGGCATGTGATGGATTCCAGCATTTTTAACAGTTAACAAATTTTCCTACTTGCCATGGGAGTGGAATTAACAATTTGTGTGTGTATAGCTGCTTTATAAATCATATGGATCCTTCTAAATGGTTACTGGCAATTTGTATGGTCTGTCGATATCTGTGTATGTAATATATCTGAAACTATCATTTTAACAGCATTAACTCTCCCAACATTCACTTGATGAAAATAGCAAAGTTTGAAGTAGCTTATTGATTTACAAGTACTCCTTTGTTTTATGTAGCTCATGCAAAAAATCCATAAAGCACAATATGCACATGGGTACAAATTTATGCATGTATTTTGTCTGGGTTGGTGAGGGCTAATGTGGGTGGCACTGTGGGTTAAACCACAGAGCCTAGGACTTGCCGATCAGAAGGTTGGCGGTTCGAATCCCTGCGATGGGGTGAGCTCCCGTTGCTCAGTCCCTGCTCCTGCCAACCTAGCAGTTCGAAAGCACATCAAAGTGCAAGTAGATAAATAGGTACCGCTCCAGCAGGAAGGTAAATGGCATTTCCGTGTGCTGCTCTGGTTCGCCAGAAGCGGCTTAGTCATGCTGGCCACATGACCCAGAAGCTGTACGCCGGTTCCCTCGGCCAGTAAAGGGAGATGAGTGCCGCAACCCCAGAGTTGTCCACGACTGGACCTAATGGTCACTGGTCTCCCTCACCACAACCGAAGCTACACATACAGAGATTCATGATGGAAGAGTGCACAGCCCAAGTAATGGCAGTGGGCTTTGAGTGAGATTTGGGCAAGCATCTGCCCACCTATGTCTAACAAATATTTGGTGTGGTCAGAACAGAATGATCACTTTGGTTTTGAGAAGGGGAGAAGCGTGGATGTTACTGACTGGAGGCCTGCTCTTTCTAACCCCTTTATTAAGTGATCGTCATTGACACCATCTGTTTAAAGGCTATAGCACAGATATTTTTTTTATGGGCACCTGTGACATCGTAGCAAATGTAGCGCTGCGAGGCCGTTAAGAAAATCACATGGTTCAGAAGTCAAATGGCAGTAAGAACAACTGAGAGTTCTTCTTTGCAGTGACAGCAAAGAAGAAAGGAAATGGTGCCGAGAAGCAACAAGAACAAAGTGAACGAAAAGTGTGCTAAATAACACCAAAAACAGCGAAAACATATTCTCAGCAAGTTGCCTGGAAATGGTAGCAGTGGAAGCAAACATGAAACTGTAAGTAGTTTGAAGTAGTGCTGGTGCGTGTGTGTGTGTATGTGTGTGTGTGTCAAATGGGACTTCCATTAATCAGGTGTTGGTATGTTGCTTCCTGTGCTACTGGAGCTCTGGTTTCACTACAAACCTGACAGGCCAAAGTTTGCAGTTTGTGGGGGATATCATCTGGACCATAGATGGGGAAACTGTGGCTGCCATTAGCCCCAACCAGAATTGCCAGCATCTGGAGGGCCACATATTTCACAACCTGGATCTAGACTGCAGTACCAGCCTGGCTGAGCATTGTCAGCTCACCCTAAGGATCAATACCTGTCCACCATAAATCTACAGACCCAAAGCTTGCACCTTAGTTCCAAGCAACTTGTACTCGGTGCAAGGGGACAACCTATGTTCCCTCCCCTTTTTGTGATGGTTACCTTGGATCATGATCTTGCCTGGCTTTGACTACACATTCACCTCCTGCCCCTCTGATGCTTGTTTGCTGCTTGGGAACTTGCCAGCTTTGGACCTGCTTCTGGTCCACTTAGATGGACAGCCACCTCCACTCAGTCCTGCAGACTGGCCTTTGATGAGATCTGACACTAGAACAACACACACAACACACAAAAGATAAAGCAACCATTATCGCATTCGCAGAACGTGACTTCAGTTGAACCAGCCTTCTTCATATAATTCCAGCAATTTTATCTCCATGTATCAGAATCCAGCACACTTACCATTCAAAAGCTTAACATTCCCCTGTGAAGGGCTAATCAGGATTCCAATATATGTTCTTCATACCATGTCTTCCAAAATCACTATTTCCCTCTTTTATAGCCTTTTAGAATTCTGGGATTCTGTTCCTCTGCAGGGGCTTCACAAGAAAGGAAGCTGCAAGAGGAAATGATTCATTGATAAACAAAAGAGGTTTAGCACTTAATATTCCTACTCTGACCAAGCAGGATTATTGAAATGGTCATTAATGGCACTCCTTATAATGTTCCCATTGATGTGAGAGGTGGGTGCTATCTCGATTCAATCTTTTATATATTTTCTTTAATTTAAAATAGTCATTACTCTTCATTGCAGCAGCAATCTCAGAACAGTGCGCATAAAAGTTTAATTACTGTACATCTAATAAAACAAAAACATGTCAATCCATAATAATTAGCAGTAACGCTTAGGCATTAATGCCTAGCAAATGCCTGAGCAAAGAGCAGTGTTTTCAGCTGGCACTTATAACTCAAAAGAGTTAAAAGGAAGAAGAAGTAGCAATTTTTTTAAAAAACCAAATAATTCCAGTCACAAAAAAGCTCTTGAGGAGATAGCCAAGCAGGACCATAGAGGAATGGGGCCTGAGAAGAGTCCTGAGAGCCAGAGAAGCCACGACCAGTAGTTCCCCACCCCAATTCTAGAGGCAGAATGCTAGACTTGATCAAGCCAGGCAGTTCTTATAGTCCTAAATTGCCCCAGGCTGAAATTTACAGCTGCTGTTACTGCCATGGCTGTTGTGTGTGCCTTCAGTTGGAGATACTCTGTTTAATTCGACTGGATAATCAAATGATATTTAACTAAGGATATAGCTACTTGAAAATCTCCATTTATTCAGCAAGAAAATGTCTGAAGCAGCGGGCATAATGACTGAAAGTTACAGAAGGGGCCCTTGTTTTGGAGGCAAGCTCTCGGAAATAAATTTGGGCCATTTTCCAAATAACTGTTTTTCCTCCTGCTATTTCCCTTGAATGTAAACTAGTGTGTTTCCTGAAGCATCCTTGCTGTTTCATAATGGTGAAAATAGGCTTATTCGAAGCCTCTATGTCAAGACAAATAGATGCATAAGATGAAGCTGTTTGTTTGCATAGGATCTTCCCCCGCTCCAATTATAATCTAACTTTCAGTGACTGAAAGAAGCCTGGAGAAGGATATATGAACATGTACCCCACAACCCTCCTTATCTTGAAGTACACCAAAACAAAGATACAATGTGCTTCAAACAATTCAAGATAATGCAGCAAAATGCAGTTTGCAAACTGAATGTAACTGCAAATTCCATTGTAATGGTAATATGCCTATTAGCTGAAGCTGAGCATCCCCAGTGTTCTGTGCTATAATTCTTACAGATCATGAATTAAGCAATATAAATCATTGGTTGTATCAAACATAGCACTAAATAAGCTTTTCTCCCGCACAAGAATTCCATTGGCACAACGGGACTCCCCCCTCTCACCCCACACTCTTTAAATCTCTTTCGGGGGATCCTTCAACACACTCACACCCCAAGCAGATTTGGGGAGGATGTGGGGTTGGAAAGTAACAGTGTGCAATAGGAAAGCCCTTGCAACTAACGGCACATTAATTGGATGCCAGCTTAACTTTTTAGTTAGGTAACAGAAAGCAAATCTGAAAATAAATGCCAATTGTTAAATATGTCAACAGCCTCAAACAAGGGGGTGGGGGGAAAGACAGTATCAGAATTAGAGATGGGAAAACTGTTGGTTTCTGCTCTCTTCACTGTGCAGCGAAAGGCTTGTCACAAGACAATGTTTACATTCCACAGAGTTACTGTTGGAGTTTTCCCACGGGAAAGGGAAACTGGATGTGACGTACACTGGTTTCCTGTTTTTCACTGTTCAGTGTGATTCTCTCTGTGCTTCAGAGGAGAGAGGATGCAGTTTTCTGCTCCGGCAGAGACAAGATGTTTTTCTGTAATCTACCAGCTTTGAAATGTAAATAAAGCAATATAGAGCATGTTGGCACGTATTCCTCATCATTCCGCTGTGCACTTGGATGCTACAAATCAACATTTTGGTTATGGGCCCAGAAGACGCAGTCATTGGAATTCCGGAAAAAGGATCGGAATGCAGAGGGACGGATCGGACGGTATCTGCGCGTCAAGATGATTGATGAGGTATGTGCTACTGCTCCGGGCAGCCTGCCAGCTTCTATTTAATGGCTTTATGGCTGGACTTTGAACTTTTATGTCCGTTTGCCGGCTACAGGCAGCGGCTATGCCTATGCTGGGGAAATCGAAAGTAACTTTTGGGCTGAAGCAGCTGCTGATAACAGTGACGCAGCATGATTTAGGGCAGAGAGAAAGCTGTTTTGAACTTGCCTTTGGAATGAGGCTTGAAGCAGCACAGACGCAGCTTGTATAAAGCAGCTTGTTTAAAGCAGCAAAGATGACGCAGAAGGCTAATGCCAGAGTCATGATGGCCCTTCAGGATGCTTGTGGGATTCCCAAGCTCAATAAGAAAAATTATACGGACTGGGTTATCTATGCAGAGGCTATTCTGCGGAAAGAGGGTCTGTTTGAAGTTATTACAGACACCCCCCCCAGCTCCAGTTACAGATGCATGGAAAGCTAAAGATTCCAAAGCAAGGGGAACTCTTACATTGATAGTATCCCCAGAAGAGCTCTGTCTATTGCGTGATAAGACCTCAGCCAGAGAAATTTGGGACGCTTTGAGGGAGGCACACTTGAGGACAGAAGCTGGGTCTACTATGTTTTATTTTAACAAGCTGCATAATATGGCTCTTGCTGAAGGTGGAGATGTGCGTACACATCTGATGGAGATGCAGAATCTGAGACATGAGCTGCAACAGAGAGGACTCAACTTTCCAGAGGCTGTGTATTCCTTCATGATACTACAATCTTTGGGTTCAGGTTGGGAGTCTGTTGCGACTCAGATTGCTGTACAGCCTACCGCTCAGCTGACAGTGGATTATGTTACTGCCGTGATTCAAAATGAAGCAGATCGCCGGGGTGCTGGCTGCATGGGAAAGGGGGAGTCTTCACAGACGTCATCCCAGAGTGCAGTGGAACCACCAGATGGCGCCAAAGCTTTGAAGGCAGTGAAATGCTACTCGTGTGGACGTCTAGGCCATATGAAGAGGGAATGCAAATATCCCAGGGCCAAGACAGAGCAGCGCAGCGAAAGCTCATCACGTGGAAAAGGCCAAAGCAGAGGCAAAGGTCCGGTGTCCAGGACAACGCAGCCCAAAGCAATGGTCTCACGCTTCACTCCAAAAGTTGCAGAGGTCCAGAAGACGTCTAGATCTTTCTTCGTTGTTGATTCAGCGGCAACACACCACATGTGCAACGATAAGCGACTGTTCGTGTCTTTTACACCGCAGGAAGGTGCGATTCACCAGGCGGATGACCACACAATTCCCAGTAAAGGCTACGGAACTGTTGTTCTTCACAGTTTGGACTTATCGATACAGAATGTACTTTATGTGCCGGATGCCAAACATAATTTGCTCAGCGTCGGACAGCTGAATGAGCGGAACATTGACGTTTCCTTTAAGAACAAAAGGTGCATCATCACAAAGAAAAATGATTATGTATTGTATGCTGAATATGTTGATCGTTTGTATGTTTTGTATTATGATGGTGTTGTGCAGGATGACACTTGTTGCATTGCAGGTTCTAACAAATGTTTGCATGCAGAATGTATTCATGATTTTCATCGAAAATTTGGACATTTGGGTTTTGAGGCAGTATCTAAAATGCCTGCCTTGGTTGAAGGTATGACTATTAAACCCTGCAGGTACCACATGAAGTGTAAGGCATGCGCAGCAAACAAGGTGAAAATGGCTGCGAAAGGTAAGGTGTCTAGTAGGCAAGCTACAGAACCATACCAAATTGTTCATGCTGATTTGGTTGGACCACTAGCGCCCTCTTTGGGTGGAAATAGGTACTTCATGGTTCTCATTGATGCATTTTCCAGGTATATTTATGTGTACAATCTCAAGCAGAAATCAGAGGCTTTTCCTAGGTTCAAGGAATTCTGTGCTTGGTTGGAAAATGTGCATGGTAAGAAGGTAAAAATTCTTTTCACAGATCGCGGGGGGGAATTCACTTCTCAGCAGTTTGAAGCTTTTCTGACTGAGAAAGGAATTCAACACGATTTGTCTAGTCCTCGCTCGCCATGGCAGAATGGACTTGCAGAACGAGCAAATCAGACATTGCTTCAAGGGTTAAAAACCTTGCTGCATGATGCAAATCTTCCAGAGAGTTATTGGGCCGAAGCTCTCTCATGTTTCACTTACAGTTATAATCGCAGGTTATCTTCAGCGATTGGTTGTACCCCCTATGAGAAGATGTTTGGCAAGAAGCCATACATCAAACACATGAAAATTTTTGGTTCTGACATGTGGGTTCACTCACCACAAAACTCCAAGTTAGACAAGCGTGGTTTGCATGGTATCTTTCTAGGTTATGAGAAAGGTTCTTACAGATTAAGGATGACTGATTCTAAGACCATTAAGCTCACAAGAAGTGTTGAGTACAATGCCAAGTGGGGGGAGAATGTGGGAATTTTCCAATGTTACCCTGATGACAGTGATGAGACTGAGGATAGTCAAAAGCAACCACAACCACCCACACCCACTGATGAAAGTTCTGATTCTGAGACTGAAACTGATTCTGAGTCTGAAACTGAATCGGGTGATTCAGAGGATTTCAAGAGTGCGAAAGCCTCTATGCGACCCTCTGAAAGTTCTGATCAAGAATTGGAGGAACCATTGTTCACAATAGGTCGCTTTTCTCCTAAGAAGGAAGAGGAGAGTGTTGAAGACCTAAGGCTAATTCGCAGGTCACAAAGAGCCACAAAAGGCAGACCTCCAAAGAGATTTGCTGATGAGTTTGCTAAGATAGCAGTAACAGCTGTTAAAAGCTCCAAGAAGGTATTTGAACCTTCAAGTTTCCAAGAAATCCAGGATTTGGATTCAAAGGAAGCTGAGCCATGGTTAAATGCCATGAAGGCTGAGCTTGATTCCTTGGAAAGGAACAAAACATGGGAACTTGTTCCAGTAGTTCCAGGAATGAAACTGCTTGGAAGCAAATGGGTCTTCAAAGCGAAGACTGATCAAAATGGCAAGATAGTCAGACACAAAGCCAGATTGGTAGCCAGAGGTTTTGCACAGGTACCAGGTGAAGACTATCACGAGACCTACTCACCCACAGTGAGGTATGAGAGCATTAGGCTTATGCTCAAGCTAGCTGCAGAGGAGAATTTACACATTAGTCACCATGATGTGAATACAGCTTTTCTGTACGGATCTCTAGATGAATCACTTTATATGCTTCCACCTGATGGCGTACAGGTAAAACAGGGATTTGTTTGTGCTCTGAAAAAATCCCTTTATGGTCTCAAACAAAGTGCACGATGTTGGCACACAAAACTCACTGAGGTATTGTTTTCTCTAGGTTTTAAGCAAGGGAAAGCTGATCCATGTGTATTTGTCAAAGAGGAGGGGCAAAAGAAACTGTATTGTTTGTTTTATGTTGATGATCTTTTATTCTTTTGGAAAGATGTCACAATGTACAATAACGCCCTAGCTCAACTGAAAGAACACTTTGACATGAAAGATCTTGGTGAGGTAAACAACTACCTATCTCTGGAAATAGAGAGAGATCAAGATGGTAACATTCTAGTACACCAGTCACGGAAAATTGCTGATGTGTTAGGCAAACTAAACCTGATGGATGCTAACCCTGTAGACACACCGATGATAACAGGTTATCAGGTAGATGACACTGAAGAAGCATTTTCTGACACTACACTGTACAGAAGTGTGCTAGGCAAGCTAAACTTCATTGCCAGATGTTCAAGACCAGACATTGCTGTTAGCTGTAATTTGCTAAGCAGACAAGTCAACAATCCTACTGTTAAGGATTGGAAAGCTCTGAAACGCATAGCGCGGTATTTGAAAGGCACTATGCATTACAGACTGAGATTTAACAATCAGAAGTCTGGTGGTCTTGAGATATTTGCAGATGCAAGTTTTGGAAGTGACACTACAGACAGGAGAAGCACGTCTGGAGTTTGCTACATGTACAATCAGGCTCTATTTGATTGGTCATGCAAGAAGCAAACAACAGTTAGCTTAAGTACTTGTGAAGCTGAACTGAATGCACTGTCTTATTCACTTAAGGATTGTGAATGGTTGTTACAATTGTGCAAAGACATGAAAATTCCTGTCAAATGTCCAATCCAGGTTTACCAGGACAACAAAGCATGTTTGGCTTTGCTGAATTCTGAAGGTTGTAAGCAAAGCACGAAGCACTTGCAATTGAAGGTGCAACATGCTAGGGAACGTATTCAGAAGGGACTCGTAACGGTGTCCTATATGCCAGGTAATGAAATTCCTGCTGATGTATTGTCCAAGATTGTATCAAAGGATCAACACTGTACCTATGTACAGAAGTTGGGTTTGTACTGATATTGTACGAACACGCTGCCCAGTGGTGTTCACAGAAAGGGGGAGGATGTTGGTTTCTGCTCTCTTCACTGTGCAGCGAAAGGCTTGTCACAAGACAATGTTTACATTCCACAGAGTTACTGTTGGAGTTTTCCCACGGGAAAGGGAAACTGGATGTGACGTACACTGGTTTCCTGTTTTTCACTGTTCAGTGTGATTCTCTCTGTGCTTCAGAGGAGAGAGGATGCAGTTTTCTGCTCCGGCAGAGACAAGATGTTTTTCTGTAATCTACCAGCTTTGAAATGTAAATAAAGCAATATAGAGCATGTTGGCACGTATTCCTCATCATTCCGCTGTGCACTTGGATGCTACAAATCAACAAAAACTTCCCTCTTGTTGCCACTCACATCAGTTTGGATTGGAAATGAGGGAGGACAAAAAGAGAGCGAGTGAGCAAGCAGACAGACAGAGATCTTTCCCTTTCCCTTCCCACCATTGCTGCTGGCCAGTAAGTATTCATGGTGAAGAGGGAGACAGTTCGGGGAGTGGCTGGTTGGTAGGGAGAGCTTTTTAGTGGAGTAGCAGGGAGGCGGGGTGGTAAACGAAGAACAGTGATAGGTAAGAAATTTGATTCAATTTGTATTTAAGAGGTAGCCATACATAATGTGTACAGTGGTACCTCGGGTTACAAACACCTCAGGTTACAAACACTTCGGGTTACCGACTCTGCTAACTCGAAAGTAGTACCTCGGGTTAAGAACTTTACCTCAGGATGAGAACAGAAATTGCGTGCCGATGGCGCGAGGACCCATTAGCTAAAGTGGTACCTCAGGTTAAGAACAGTTTCGGGTTAAGAACAGACCTCCGGAACAAACTAAGTTCTTAACCAGAGGTACCACTGTAATCTCCAAAACAACAGCAATCCTTTGAAATGCATACTTATCTGAATTTTGTACATATTAGTGAAAATGGGAGGGGGAGAGTGTTAGGAGAAATTTGCACTAAAATGCTTATGAATTCTCATGATTAAAATAATGATAATTCACAAATCAATGTGAAGATGCAGTGAACTGAGCTTCAGAGCGGAAAAAGAAGAAACTGAGAAAATGAAATTCACAGATTTATCAATGATTTTAATCTGAGCTAAATAATAATTTGAGGGTTTGTAAAGCTCTCCCCTTCTTTGATACGATCTTTACATAACTGCACCTGAACTCTGCCACCTTGGCCAGCATTTCTAGAAAAGGGATGGAGCTGTCTAAATGTTTTTGGACTACAACTTCCTTTATCCCTGACCATTCCAGATGGGACTTGGATTTCAACGATGTCTGGAGGGCCGCAAGTTCCCTGTTCCTGTTCTATAAAGATTCAGTCACACAACAGGTTTAACTAAGTCCAAATCTCTGCTGCAACAGGTGATAAGGCAGAGAAATCATATTGTATGAGAGAACAATATTCATTGAGGATATATTTCTTGGCAGTGCAACTTCACACTGCACAACATCCTCTCTCTCTGAGGTGCCCAAATGAAAACAATTCTGTGAGGAGATCGCCCAGAAGGTAATTGGTACCAGAGGTGGATTTGGTGGTTCTGTGTAGATGAAAATTTGAGGAATTTCAAGGGCTATAAAAATATTCCTCTGGAGGGTTCCTCACCTACCTTACCAAATTCTAACTTTGAGTTTGCAAGCATATCAGCTCAAGAATGGCCATCCATTTTAAAGATTTGTCTGAAGTTCATTTTAAAATAAAATAAAAATTGAAAGCTTAAAAATCCAGCTTAGTGTGTCAAGAAGAATGTTATTGCAATTATTACATGATTCGCGTTGGCATTTTAAGTCAGACAGAAAAGACTGACATCTGTGAGGTCTCACTGCACTTGACCTACAGATTTTTAAGCATCAAGGATAATATTTCTTACGAACATCAGACACTTGAATAGTTTCATGTATAAATTACACTTAATAGTAGATTAGACTGTGCAGGGGGTAGTTTCTTGTGGGAGATAATTTTTCAAAAAGCAAAGTTTAAGTTCCTTTTCCTGCTGTCAGCACTATAACATGTTGCAATAAATGTCTCATGTTTTAAAAAAGGTCAGATCAACGGTTGCAATCACAATTCTGATCTGGGGAATTCAACGGAAAGGAATGTGAGTGAAGATTATATAATACTGTACTTGGATCTGGGAGAACAAATAAGCCAAAGAGATAGAGGGAGAAAGAAATTAGTTATTATCCATCGATAGCTCAGTCAGCAGAGCGTGAGACACTTAATCTCAGGGCTGTGGGTTCGAGGCCTGCATTGGGCAAGAAACGTCTGCATTGCAGGGGGTTGGACTATATAACCCTCATGGTTCCTTCCAACTTTACAACCCTATGATTCTATTAACTCGATATTGGTAACATGTAACAAAGAAGATTACACCAATTTTGGGGAGGATAAGGCTGCCAGTGATCGCTGAAGAATTGATGCTTTTGAATTATGGTGCTGGAGGAAACTCTTGAGAGTCCCATCGACTGCAAGAAGATCAAACCTCTCAATTCTTAAGGAGATCAGCCCTGAGTGCTCACTGGAAGGACAGATCGTGAAGCTGAGACTCCAATACTTTGGCCACCTCATGAGAAGAGAAGACTCCCTGGAAAAGACCCTGATGTTGGGAAAGATGGAGGGCACAAGGAGAAGGGGACGACAGAGGACGAGATGGTTAGACAGTCTTCTCGAAGCTACAAACATGAGTTTGACTAAACTGCGGGAGGCAGTGGAAGACAGAAGTGCCTGGCGTGCTCTGGTCCATGGGGTCACGAAGAGTCGGACACGACTAAACAACTAAACAACAACAACAACAAGGCTGCCAGTGGCTACTAACCATGGTTAAAGAAAGTACACAAATTATTCAAGATGAGACAAAAGCAGGGCTGAAGAGGTGTGTGACCTGGGGAGACTTCTGAGGGCCAGACAAAGACATATAGAGGGCCACATTTGCCCCCTGAACCTGAGGTTCCCCATCTCTGACCCAACAGCTGATCAGAGCTATCAGATTTGATCATTTGATGGCCAGGCAACAGCTGTGGTTATGCAGTCTGCTGCTGCTGTTGCTGCTGTATCCATGCATCTCTGGCTCAGGGGCTCTGAGCACAGTCTCTAGGTGAGAACAGCACACTGCAGACTTAGTGACTTCAAAAGTACATTGGAACGTGGCCATAACAAGCAGAGTGGGCAAATCATGATAAAAGGATTTATGAGACTCGGTCATTACATTAATTACCTTGTGGCATATAAGGCATAACAGTCTGAACTGAGCCATTTTTGAAGCCTGTTCTCTGTGAGATCATTCAAAATGATTAAAGGCTTAAAAACAAGTATTTTGCAGCAACCGCTGCCTAAAGAAAGCAAAATGCTTTAATATAGCTCCTGTATTGAAAAACAGCCAACCAAGAGAAAATTGTTTTGGCAACCTAGGCTTGCTCTTTATATTGGACTCTCAGATTCTCTCCCCCGACCCCTCTTATTATTATTTTTTTAAAAGCTATTGATAGAACACCTATTACTCCGCAGTTGGGATGTGATTCTGTTTGCATTTAAGGCTGAAGTTTTCAAATGTGCCCTTTCTGAAACAATGAGAGAACCGAAACACAACCGTCCATCAAAATCTGCCTTAAGTTTTGTAATGCAGTTCTCCGACCAAACAATGCTTAAAAAAATCTGTATGTTAGGGGAAAATGTGCACAGGAGAAACTGACTGTGTACGTTAGTCAAAACTGCATTAAAATATGTTTATTAGGATAAATTTGCACTAAAATTCTGAAGAATTTTCAGGAGGATTCTTTCTTTTTTTTAATCACAAATTTCTGCAGAAATTCTGTTTAGCTGCAAAGACCATTACTTAGCTGTCCCGCACTGGAGATTTTTAAGCAGAGGTTGGATGGCCATCTGTCAGAAATGCTTTAGTTGAGATTCCTGCATTATAAGAGATTGGACTATATGACCCATGGGGTCCCTTCTAGCCCCACAGTTCTATGATTCTATGACACACTAGTTTACCAATGCAAATATAGCAGCATGTTGCCCTGCATTGTGGTTATATATATAGCATGCAAATCCAGTGGTTGCCTCTTGTTCTGGCTTTATTCTCAGTGTAAAGGAAGAACTGTGACAAAAACTCTCTTATAAAAATGAAAATTCTCTAACATGAATGACAATTGGTATTCAAATAGTAAAGCAAAGAGATAATGTTTGGAAGATAATGGAAGTACTGAGGCAGTAAATTAATATTTCTGAAAGGCATTTACAATATATATAAAAAATCCTCCCACAGTATGTGATAACTGTGGTCCTACCTGTCTTGAATGAAAGCAGACTGTTGCTACAATGGGGCCTCTTGGTGGCAGGTGGGGCTTCAGTGACATCATGTGGACTTACAATTATCTTGTGATTTTGGCCCTGTTGCAGTGGAGAAAAAGGGCAATCCTGTTCTGCAGTTCAGAGCCATCCCAGAGTGATATTACTGATATCATTTGCCCTTTTCAAGGTGTAAGTACCTCAAAAACTCTCCTTGCATGCTGGAATGCCACAAACAGAAGCTATACAGTGGTACCTCAGGTTAAGAACTTAATTTGTTCCGGAGGTCTGTTCTTAACCTGAAACTGTTATTAACCTGAGGGACCACTTTAGCTAATGGGGCCTCCCGCCGCTGCCACGCGATTTCTGTTCTCATCCTGAAGCAAAGTTCTTAACCCGAGGTACTATTTCTGGGTTAGTGGAGTCTGTAAGCTGAAGCGTATGTAACCTGAAGGGTCTGTAACCCGAGGTACCACTGTACAGGAACAGCCTAAGGGTCGCTTATGGTAGGAGGGTCTGCTATTTATCAGAAGATGGAGTATACTTTTATACCACAGAGTGAGAGAAATATTTGGCAGTCATTCATTGTAGACATGAAAAGCACTTGTGTTGTACAAGCTTGATTACAAAAAAAATTCCTTCCAGTAGCACCTTAAAGACCAACTAAGTTAGTTCTTGGTATGAGCTTTCGTGTGCATGCACACTTCTTCAGAAGAAGTGTGCATGCACACGAAAGCTCATACCAAGAACTAACTTAGTTGGTCTTTAAGGTGCTACTGGAAGGAATTTTTTTTGTTTTGACTATGGCAGACCAACACGGCTACCTATCTGTAACTGGAAGCTTGATTACAGTCATCCTATGGTCTGCCATTATTGTTGCTATGACAGGCATCAGCTGTTTTGCTGTAGATTTTCAATCAACTCTTTTCCTGATGAATCAGTAATCAAAAGGAATTATTTTCAGTGCTTGTTCCTGGCCATCCAGCTGACACCCCCCCCCTTTTGCAGTCAGAGTGGCAGACCTATTGCTAGTTTCTCAAGAAAATGGCAGCACTGTGTTCTTTTCTAGAACACTGGCCAGTCCTATTCCCATAACAAACTATTACAGAAGACCTTCCCCATACCTATTAGCTGAAGTTGAGCATCACCAGTGTTCTTACAGATCATGAATTAAGCAATATAAAAACAAAAAAATTCCTTCCAGTAGCACCTTAAAGACCAACTAAGTCAGTTCTTGGTATGAGCTTTCGTGTGCATGCACACTTCTTCAGATACTGTGTATCTGAAGAAGTGCTACTGTGTATCTGAAGAAGTGTGCATGCACACGAAAGCTCATACCAAGAACTGACTTAGTTGGTCTTTAAGGTGCTACTGGAAGGAATTTTTTTGTTTTGTCTATGGCAGACCAACACGGCTACCTATCTGTAAGCAATATAACTCATTGGTTGTATACAACATAGTGCTAAATAAGCTTCCCATCACCGGAATAATTTCCACTTGTTGTTCCATTTGTTTTCAATCTACCTTCCCCCCACCAACCCCACAACTTTCCCTTATAATTGCTTTCTAATGGGAGCATGATGCCCTTTAACATCTTTTGCTTTCTTTGAAACAAAAACAGTCCATTCTCTCATCCACTTGGAAGATTTTTTTAAGCAGCTTTCGAGAGCAGAAAATATACAGTAGGCTTGTCAGCAACAAAAGCCAGGCAGGCTCTGAAGACCAGCAGCTAGTGCCAGGAACTTCATAGCAAAACTTGGCATTGTTTTCTATTCTTCTCTGTCTGCCAGTTCTATCGTTCATTCTGAAAAGTGCAAAGCTACAAAGCTACACATGCGAAGATTCCAAACCACAGCAAGTCTGGAACCGAGTTGCTTGGAAGTGAAAATTAAATGCAAAAGTTTCTCATGGACTAGATTCGGGAGCGCTAATGCTCTGGGATGTTTCTTGTAGTGTTGACAATTGAGCAAAGAGCGCTAAGAGCTACAGGCACCAGATTGAATTTCCTCTGCGACGAGAAGCTTTCAAGTGGGCAAGCAGTAGACTGCAATTTTTCTCCCTTCTGATTTTTATAAAATGAAAACTTATGTGATTTGATTACTGCTTGTGAGATGGATGCATTTAAAAGCCCAGTGCTGTTCTTATCCCACATATAGTACCTTTTCTTGAGCAGAAAGTGGTTTGGGAGACAAACAAGGGAACGTATTTCATCAAGTCTCTCCCTCTTCTGTGAAATTTGATTTGAACATTCTTGGGTTATATGAGACCTAAGTGACCAAGTCATTGGGCACATCTGCACTATCAATTTATATTGGCTTTTATAGCAGATTCACTGTCATGGTTTCCATCAAAGAATCCTGGGAATTGTTAGATGATGAATGTGCAATTCTCTAATTTTCCTGGAGAGCAAGTATGACTAGTAAAACAGTTGAAGGCTGTGCTGTAAAAATGAAAAACAGGATGGCCCCAAATACAGGAAAGGGGATAAAGAGAGTTAAATAGATAAAAAAGAAGGGATACAGAGAGTTATGTTTATTAAGCCATGTTGATCAGCAACTCCTCTTCTGGGGCACTCTCAAGCACAAGCAATATCTGTCTTTTGCAACAGATTTGAAACCCAAAGGTTCCAGTTAGCTTAAGGATTAAGAGTACTCATAGAGAAAGATTGCTATACAGAACATGCTAGTCTCAATGAAAGTGTTTCTGTGCACCTAGAGACTCCCCTCCCCACCAATGTGGTATTGATAGATATGCCCATGCAGAATTTAATAAGTCTGATAGCAAATATTCCTGCAGAAAAACCAAAGGCTCAAGCCTGAAGCCTGAACTAAGAAAAGCAACTCCTATTCCAATCTGGATAGGCTGCTACAGATTCTACTAAGGTATTTGCCAAATAGATATGATGTGTTTTAATCCATGCCGAGGCTGTAATCTGAGGAATATCTAAAATGTATGCTCAAAGCTGCAAGTGTATGTTCCCTGTCGAGCAATTTATCCTCTACTACTCTACTCTACTCTGTCCCGCCCCCTGGTTAATGTAGGGTAGACATTCAGGAGAAGCGGGGCCTTTTTGGTAGTGGTATAAGGCCTTAAGGAGGCTTCCGCTGGATCAGATCAAAGGCACATCTAATATACCATCCATAAAATAGTCCAGGTAATAGCATAGGAAAAGATACAGAAAAAGGTAGCCCATGCTCTCACAGTTCAAGACTGGAGCATCTTACACACAAAGAAAGAAAAAGACACATAGAGCTTTTTAGCTTAGCTGGGTTTCCCTTCATCCAGCAGGCCAATTGCAGTAAGATGTTGGACTATGATGGACCCTTAGTCCAATCCCACAGCTCTCCTTCAGCTCTTTTGACTTTTATCATTAGGACAATTTGAGAAATTGCTCCAGAATTTCAGTGGCTGGTTCTGCGGCTAGCTGCCTACTCTTCTATAAAACCATGGAGCATGGATGAAGATCAATTTACATTGCAAATCAAAGCCATCAGAATGTCAGTGTGCAGAATGATGTAGTAAAAGACTGCATATGTATTGATGCGGGCCTGTGAAACATAGTCCAATGTATCCCAAAGATTTCTTCCCTTTACACAAGCAGCATTTTAGGAAGTTTGCCCAAGTACTAGAAATAACTGTACTTAAGAGAGTAAATCCATCAATATGAACTTGCATCACACTAGAAGTGAAAACTTATAATATTCATTTCTTCTTCTGACAACATAATTCACCTGGGCAAATGCATATGTATGTATTTTAGAGTGACTGATGATTTATGGAAATTGGCACATCAATGTTTTCGGAACTATAATTTACAACTGGGAATTGGTGCATGCATAAACAAATGAATAAAACAAGCCACTCCTCTCGGCTACCACTCAGATTAACCACTCTTGACCTGATCTTTAAATATCACCTGTAGCTACGGGTGAGGGACCTCAGGTCCCTCTTTCTGTCCTCCTGTCCTATTTTTTTTGCCATTGGCCGCATCCACCACAGGTATGGAGTCCCCTGGAAAGTTGAGCATGAGGGAATGCAGCCCAATTTCTGAGAATGGTTCCCTACCCCTAATGTACACACCAACCTGGTCATAAGTTTCATTAACTCAGTGGGATTTTCTTCTGAGCAGACATGTCCAGGATTGCACTGTAAGCCAACTGAATTTGGTATTTCAATCTATTGATGCATTTGGATCTAAAGCCAATTCACTGTATTCTGGGATTTGGGCCATTAAAAATGTAGAACACGTTTCTGGAGCATAGTATTTGCATACAAATATTTGGTAATTGAGAGGAAATAAAAATTAACTCAAGGAGTAGGATGGTTATTTTTCTTCCTTTCCCTTAAATAGTGCTCAAAATGGAATCTCTAACGGGTAAGCAAACTTAGATGAGAACGAGATTTATGAATATTTGTGGTCTGATGAGGTGTGTTTATCTTGTCAGCTTTGTTCATCTCAGTGTACCTACTTCACAGCAATTGCTAGCTCAATTGTTGTACCTTGAGATTTAAATTGGCATCACAGTCTCTTTTTAGAGCATTGCCCTGTTACCTAAATGCATTCATATGATCCCCAATACAAATTATACTTTCAGATTTTTACAGCCTTGGACATTTCCTGCATTTACCATTGTTGACTCATTATCATTCACAGAATACTTAAAAGCGCCAAGGGCATCCTCATCAGTGCCTGATTAACCCTTGCAATGTTGCTCATATGAGAGGAAGGTTGCCCTTTTGCTATTCATCTTATCTTTTAGCGTTTGAGAAACCATGCCTTGTTTGAGATCAGACATTCAAAGTTTGTCAAAACCAAACAGGATATCAAGAAAGCTCAAATCTCTGAAACCTACCGTAATCCAAAAGGAGGAGTTTGTGGATCTTCACTTTCACTATAGTTAGATCCCTATAACAAATGGGTTTTACCTTGTTTGAGATCCACAACTTTCTTCTACATTCAGAACTGTTTATTCAGACATTGACATGGTTTGAAATGCTGAAATCCCTGTGCAAATAACTTGTTTTTGTTTACAGTATAGGAAGAGAAGGGAAATATATGATTGTCCATTGTGAGACAGTAGCCTTGGGTCAATCACCAAGTTTGGTCTTGCAGTAAAAATTATGGCACTTGAGACTTGCTAGTTTGCAGTGCTTAGAAGATGTGTGTATGTAAAGACTACTCTGCTCTTATTTGAATGGCGACAGGGAAGTGGATTAACAGCTAAATAATACTCAGATGTAGACAAGTCTCTTAGGTACATGTTTTATGGTGTTGGCAGATTGATGCCTGAGTTTATGTCCCTAGCTGACTTGTATTTTCCTCTTCTCTCCCTTTTAATATCTCCCTATTGCTTCCTATTCCCACCCTGATATGGGTGTGGCTAGAAGGCTGTCATTGATCAGATACTACCTCTTCCTGCTTGCCACCCTGGCCATGAGATGACTTTCGTCCATAAATTTGGTGCAGTAGGCATTTATTATACATGTACTTTGATGCTGTGCAGTCCAGACTTGGCCTTCTCCTACAAAAGGCTTACCTTTTAAGAGTTCTGCAAAATGGGTTTTTAGTCAAATGGTGGTGGTAGGGAGCATTTCAGATAAATGGCTGCTTTGTACAAATGATGGGCAAACGTGAACATGCTAATGTTTTTAGTTTACCATGCTATGTGAGAAGATAGCCTAATTTATGATAGAAAACAGAAGCATTTGGAGACAGGAGGAAGGACAATTATATAATGTTTTCTAAACTCACATTATAGCGCTCTAAAGGTGCTGCAATCCAGGCTAAGGTTTTACAATAGGAGAGGCATTTCAGATATGAATTTATCTATTTTATTTTAGTTGAAAACAATTATGATGTTTGCGTGTGAGTGTACAGAATAGCTGGGATTCAGAGTTTATTATTTGTTCCACGTCCTCTTGCATTCTGCTCAGGAAAAGCCTGCAGCAGATTTCTGAGAGCTGCCCCTATCAGCACACAGAACAACCTGCTTCTAAACTGAGTTTCAAAGAAGACCTGGCATAAAAAGCTATTTTAAAGATGGTTAATAGTTCCCTCAATAAGATTTGGAATCCATTAAGGCCTCCAGCCATTTACATGAGCTTGGGGGATGCTCAAGTCAAAAGATGCGCAAGGTTTGATACAGTTAGAATGGATTGCAAGTGCAAGAGCATTGCAACTGGTAGCAACACTGGCAAACAGTAGGAGAATCCATCCATCTGTCTCTTTGTCTATTTCTATCTCTCTATATAATGCAAAGCATCTGACTCACACATGGTCTCTGAAATTGGTCCTTGGATTGATGTATGCTTGATTGACAGATTTAATACTGAACAGAATTTGCTGCTGTTTTATGATGTAAACATTTCTTGACATCTCCCCAGCTGATTTAGCTTGAAGTTAGCCATTATTTCCAAAGAAATAAAAATCCCATTTATTGCAATTGGGCTTTATTGTGCATAAAAACATATGACTGCAGCCCTAGAGATGTTATGGTTTCAGTTCTATTCAGTCCAGTTCTGTAAACTGCTTTGAGGGTTGCTGTTTTTTACAATCAAGGGGTGCATAAATTTTATGAAATGAATGACTAAAACCCAGAAAGCAGGGACAGATATTATTTGCATGACAGGTAGTCCAAACTATGGCTGAGCTGCCTTGGTCCTCCCTGGTCCTTTATACTGGTGCCTTTCACTGAGCTAAGCCAAGGTTTCACTAAGGATGCTTTCCGAATTGTGAGTACAGTGGTACCTCAGATTAAGAACTTAATTCATTCCAAAGGTCCGTTCTTAACCTGAAACTGTTCTTAACCTGAAGCACCACTTTAGCTAATGGGGCCTCCTGCTGCCACCACACCGCTGAAGCACAATTTCTGTTCTCAATCTGAAGCATAGTTCTTAAACTGAAGTACTATTTCTGGGTTAGCGGAGTCTGTAACCTGAAGCGTATGTAACCTGAAGCATATGTAACCCAAGGTACCACTGTAGTGGTTAAGCTCCTTCTTCCCTACTATTGAGTCTGCATTCAAGGGTTCTTTTCTCTCACAGCTCAGGGTTATAGGGAATGGAGTTTAACCACAAGTCCCAGTTTGCACTACACACTAAGACAAACCTAAGACAGATAGGAACTTCAGGCATGCAGTTTCCCTGACTGAGCCAATGGAGAGAGTCTCAGATCTGGTAGGGGAAAGCTTTTTCTGGGGCATTTCAGTATCTATTCTGGGACTGCCTTATTTGAGGAAGCTCGGGATTTCATGGCTGCCATGATGAGCATGGGGCTGTTCCAACACAACATCAGTCCAACTCATGCATCAAGACAATCTCTAGATGTGGGTTTCTTAGTTGATATTGTAATTGCTTCCTTTAGGCAGGGAGCGATCCCAGCTTCTTTACAAGTGGCCGTAACTCATGAAGAAACTGAACTGAACCCAGAAGATGTTAACGACTACCAGCCAGACACTACATAGTGGCAGAGCCTTAGCAAAGAGGATGATGATGATTTAATTTGCCACAACTTGCACCAAATTGCAAAGTGCTGGTCTACAATCCCACCGCAGTCACTCTGTAGAGGCTCTTGGCTATTTACAGTCCTGCAGCTACCACCCATTTGTCATGAAGAGCCTGCTATGGCTTTATTTCCCCACCTATATATTACTGTATGCAGGATCCCTGCCACAAATAACATAGATGAAAAGTACTTACCTGTCTTATATTGTGGACACCAGTATACTACAGCAGGAATATTTGCAGGCTAGGGTGTGTGTGGATTATGTGGAGATGTCCTTTCTCCAGTCCTGATGGCTTTAGTCATCCTCCTGCTGCACATCACCAACCCAGCAGTTTGTATTTTACTTTAAAATACAATAAAATTTACCTGATTCTCACCACCTGAACTGAAACACAATTGTCCCTCAAAGTTCACACTTCTCTGCATTTTGTGATGCAGTTCTTCAACATACACACACACACGGAAGTGCGGAGAAAAGTACATATGTTAGTGACATAATTTTCAAAATTGTGCAAAAATGCATACAGAAACGCGCAAATTAAAGGGTGTGTGTATATGAATTTGTTTGTAGAGTTTTGTTTTGTTTTAAAAATGATCCCAGTCTGATGCAGTAATGGAGCAAACTGAACTTTAGGTTGGAAAAACGAGAAACAGAAGAAAAGGTAGTTTAATGCATATATTTTAAGCTTTGTGTATAGATTTCTACGTTAGTATAACTTTTAAAAGTCACTTGCAATAAGATGAAGGTTTAAAATTGGATTATTAAGAATATACGGTTTTAAGGATGCACGTGAATGAGTTCTAAACAATGCAACCAAGAGGGGGAGTGAAGGGAAGTCAAGCAAAATTATGGTTTAAAAGATTTGTTGATGTTTTTCTTTTTTCTTTGTTGTTGTTCTTGGTTTTGGAAAATTAACAAATTGTTATTAAAAAAAAAGGAAAAATGAGAAACAGAGGAAAACCAATGGCCTTCTTTAATAATCATGGGGTTACTCCTGTGCCATCTGTTACAGTTGACCTGACCCTGCCCACTCTGCAATATTGTTTTAAGCAAACTTATTTCTGCCGCTTCAATGTGTATTGATTAGCAATAACCGTAGTAGTGCTAGTGTGTCATGCAGCAATGACATAACAAAGGAAGAATTTCTAATGAGTAAAAAGAGGAGCAGAGTTTATGACAAGGAGCTCAAGGTAGGGCAGATATGCCCTTAACAGTGTGACTCAGCTGATACCTCCCTTCCATCAGCCTGCCTCCGAACCCTCACAATAAAAGGCAGGAGAAGGGCAGACAATCTATATATCAAAATCATTTGCTAGGAAGCAGATTTATTAAACTGGAGGGAAAAGAGACTAGTTCCTTGCCAAGACAGCTTTTCGAATAGGAAGTCAAGGAACATACACTGTTCTGACAAATTAAGTCATGGAAACTCAGAGGCTGGTAGCGGAAGGGCTGGGAGAGGTTACTGGAGGTCTGCTGTGGAACATAAAGCAAAGGTCACCAGAAAGGAAAATGTCATGTAGTTTTCACCTTGCACAAAGACAGATTTATACACTTAACTCTTTGTAATGTTCTGATTTCAGAGTTTTTGGTGCTGCTGTCAAATGCCATTTTTATACTTTAGGATGGAACATGGTAATGAAACAAGTATTAAAAATGAGGCAAAAATGAACTACTTTATGTTAAAAAGAATCAGGATCCTTTTCAAATACATTTTAAGGGGTACACGTGTGCACACACACAAACTAAAATAGCTTATTCTTCCCCTTTCCTTTATGCTTCCAACAAATGTGAGTTTTGGGGGAAATTATTATATTTTTTAAAGACTTGCTTTCTAAGGCAACCCATAAAATAGCTGCAGCAAAGTAGGATAAAGGTTCCCGATGCTCTGCAGAAAAGTGAAGTTGGGATGAGACAGCCGTTTCCCAACATCAAAAGAATGCTTCAGAAAAGGAAGAAAATTGTTCATTTCCAGAACTATTGACAAGAGGAGTTAAAAAAGGACACGAGAGAATGGTGGTACATCAAGTTTGTGGATGGCAATGAAGGATTCCAGACAATTGAGCCTAAAGGAGACTGAAAAGTTTTAACAGAGATCTCTGAAATGTGTTACTAGGTTGAAAATGTTGCATGAAGCTGAGTGATAGTAAGCAAACCAGACTAAGAAAGTAATTGCTTTGGAATGGTCTGTGTGGTGATCACACAGGGCCCCCGGACGTTTGACGGTCTATTGACCCTGTGCCACCACTGTGATTGCTTTTGCCACCACCCCGTATCTCACGGGGACACACGGAGTCCAGTCAGTTGTTAACATTAACAAATAATCAAGTTTATTTTTAAATGCAGGAACAAGCTTATGGTTACAGTTAATTTTTCGTGGCAGTTTCTTAATCTTAGTTCCTAACAACTTCAAACTGATTATTCCCAACTATCTGACTCCACCTAACAATTCCTCTCACTCTCTCACAATGCAACTCTACCAACCCACACCTAATCCTCCCTCTTCCTTCTTCAACTCCCAAACCTCAACTGACTTTCAAAACCTCCCACTCTAACCTTTACTCCTCCCCTTGCATTCCCACTGGCCAATCACATCACAACTCATTTAACGCTTTCCTAATGACCCACCTAGGAGGCAAACGCCACAGTCTGTAATGGTTCAAGGAAATTGTGGGGTTATATTGTGGTGAGCAAACGGAAAATGACAGCTCATTACCTTTTGAACACGGGGAAGGCAAGCTAGTATATGTATTCAAAACAAAGTAGAACTGAGCACGATGCCACAATATGCATGCCTGTGTATCTATGCCTGGGGCTGCAATCCTATACACCTAGTAGGAAACTCAGTTGAAATACAATCTCCTAACTACACCTCTGTTATACTCATGCATCCAAAACCAGGTTTCTTATCTACACTTTTCAACCAGGTCACGAATGTAATTCATTCATTTTATTCATTCATTGCTTCATTCATTTTATTCATTCTTTTCCACAAAAAGAATCATGCTCAAAGTGGCCTACAACAGCAACAATGAATACAATTTCAAACAAACACTACAAGAACAATTTCATAATAACATCGTGAGCTTCATAATATAGCAAAACAATCACATATTAGCCATTTCGTAACATAGTGAAAATTTTGCAAAAATACTAGCATACAAAAAAACAAACAAACTACATTTCAATACTATAAATATAGTAAGATTACTTAAACATGCAGCTGTCATGGGTCAGGAGTCCACTTTTGCTGAACAGCAGCCTGAAGGGGGAGAAGGCAGAGTGACTCCACCTGCAGCTGATCAGCCTTCAAGGACACAAAGTGCTGATGAGAACCAGCTGGCTTCAGCCTTCTAAAGCAGAGCTTCCAACAGCAGTCAGATGCTGGCAACAAACCATGTTGTGCTTTGCCCTACCTTGCTGCTTCCTGCTCATCTTGACCCTTAGCCCCATGATCATCGGATTCCCTGATCCCTGAACCATCTGACCACGTGGGTTGCTGCTTGCCTGATCCTAGGACTGGACCTGACTCTGCCTCCAGGTCAGTACACCTCACAGACTCTTATGGTTGGCTGGCCTCCTATTGCATTGCATGCTGTTGCTCAGCAATGAGACTATGACATAACATCCAACAAGGGAGCATCATAGTTTTACCTTAGGCCTAGACACATCCCTCCCATGAGTCTAGTGTTCATTACCAGTTTCCCCAAGAGAGAGTGACTGGAACTATGATGGGAACCATTACTTTAGCAAGGAAGCAGTTCAGGTTGGGAGCTTGGATAGCAGCTGGAGGCATTACTCTTTCCTAACTCCCAGTCAGGCCCTAATTTATGCAGGTGTTTCCATGAGCTTTTGTCTGTTCCTGAGTAGCCTCATGGGCACTTTGGTGGTGGTTCTGAGATCCTTGACTGGCTCATAGTCTCCTCTGCTCCTGTAGCAGTGGGATAGAGAGTTTGAGGTAGTCTGAGAGGCAACCAGAAACCCATGAAGCTGGTTTGGGGACCTCTAATCTTGGAGCAGGGATGCTCAGGTTCATTGGCAGTGTGGAGATCTGTTGGAGGGTTCAGCTTCCTTTGAACTTCATTTGAGGAGACCTCAGGTTCACAGTTCAGGCAGGGCTGAACCCTTGCAACAGGATAGGGGCAGAGAGCAGGAAAGTTGTTATTTTTAGGGGGGGGGCACCCTGTATGCTTCAGTGGCCAAAGCGCTGGGTTTTGGTGTCAGAAATAGAAGTTCAGATCCCCTAAGTTGAAGTTCATTGGAGATGTCACTAAGTCATAGTGATGGATGAATCATTATAATTCTGGCCCATGTTGTAATTTATGTTCACTCTTAGCCCATTCTGTGCCATTTATCTGGGATTTTTTTTTAAGAAAATGTTTTTAAAGCACTTTCTCTCAACATACCTATTTATAAATGTATTTTCTCTCAGAATACATGTTTTAAAATATATATTTTATACTTTATTGCATCAATAACTGTATTTAAATGTTCAGGAAGTGTGAAAGTTGGTGTATAGTTAAGTTCCAACCTGCACATTTGTCTAAGAAAAGGATCAGGTCAGTTTGTACTGAAATCCATGAAGGACCAATTGCTTAAGCAACTATGCAAAAGAATTGTCTGGGGGCTCAAACAATGCCCTGATCTCCTTGGAGAAAGGATAACTTGCATATATAACCAATTCACTCAGGATGTTCTGGTGGCTTTGTAGCTGGAGCTATTTCATTGTAATTCCCACTGTACATTTGGGTTGATTTTGTCAGCTGTGTTCAAGGTAAACCAAGATATAGTGACATTTTTCTTCACAATGCAGAAGTTCAAGGAGCTCTTTGATTTCCCAAAAAAAGTATCCTCAGGCTAAAAGAAAGGAAGAAAAATTAAATCTAGACATATAAATCATTTCTGGTTTAGCAGAGTCTCTGTGATACATATTTAATATTCACAGTATTATCCCTAATTATCCAAATCGGATTTTAAACATAAATCAGTTTTGTTGGACAATTATTGGAGCGTGTTTACTTCAAAAGTTTCATTTTGTAAGTATAATTTACCATTTTCTCTTTCTGGATAAAAATTAACACAATACTGAAGGACTTTCACCAAACTGCCTTTTAAAAACCATTTTTATTAACACAGAGCATATTTTATTATGTACTAAAATGCTGCATGGCAATAATTGACACAGAGGTGGTTGCAGGAATAAAAACCCCTAGGAGGTAAAAACAAATACTGATTTATTGCCTGATTAAATTAGCCTTCTGTACTCAATAAGTTTACGGATAACTCATTCCGAATCTGACCGGACACAGGTTAGAGCTCAATGTCGAGCCTACCAAGTGGCGATAGCGACGGCGAAGAAGACTTTCTTCACCGCCTCTATTGCATCTGCAGAAAACAGCAGCAGGAGACTTTTTCAGGTGGTTCACAATTTAGCGGAACCACCTGCAACATTGGGGCCCAGTACGGGCCACATGTTCTCCTGCAATGATTTTGCAAAGTTTTTTGCAGATAAAATCGCTCAGATTCGGGAAGAAGTAGACTCCACCGTGGGAGCAGGGCCGGGGCAGGAGAGTGCTAGAGTTCTGTCTAGTCAAGTTGAGTGGGATCAATTCCAATCTGTTACCTCCGAGTATGTGGACAGGCTGCTTGGACGAGTGAAACCAACCACCTGTCTCCTGGATCCTTGCCCATCCTGGCTTATAAAAGCTAGCCGGGAAGGACCGGGCGATGGGCTTCGTGGGGTGGTGAATGCTTCCCTCCGTGAGGGAGCCTTCCCAGACCCGCTGAAAGAGGTGGTTATTAAACCGCTTCTTAAAAAACCATCTTTAGATGCGGCCACGATGGCCAACTATCGCCCAGTCTCAAATCTTCCATTCTTGGGCAAGGTGATTGAGTGAGCGGTTGCTGAACAACTCCAGGCACGCCTGGAAGAAGCGGACCATTTGGATCCCTTCCAGTCGGGATTCAGGCCTCATCATGGGACTGAAACTGCTTTGGTCGCACTGGTTGATGATCTCCGGCGGGCTAGGGACAAAGGTGAGAGCTGTTTCCTAGTTCTGCTGGATCTCTCAGCGGCGTTTGATACTATCGACCATAACATCCTTCTGGACCGTCTTGAGGGGCTGGGAGCTGTGGGCACTGTCCTACAGTGGTTCCGCTCCTTCCTCCTGGGCCGTGTTCAGAAAGTGGTGGTGGGGGATGAGTGTTCAGACCCCTGGGCTCTCACTTGTGGGGTGCCTCATGGTTCTGTCCTCTCCCCCATGCTTTTCAACATTTACATGCAGCCGCCGGGAGAGATCATCAGGAGGTTTGGGCTGGGTGTTCATCAGTATGCAGATGATACCCAGCTCTACCTCTCTTTTAAATCAGAACCAGTGAAGGCGGTGAAGGTCCTGTGTGAGTGTCTGGAGGCGGTTGGAGGATGGATGGCAGCTAACAGATTGAGGTTGAATCCTGACAAGACAGAAGTACTGTTTTGGGGGGCAGGTGTGGACAATTCCCTGGTCCTGAATGGGGTAACTGTGCCCCTGAAGGACCAGGTGCGCAACCTGGGAGTCATTTTGGACTCACAGCCGTCCATGGAGGCACAGGTCAAATCTGTGTCCAGGGCAGCTGTTTACCAGCTCCATCTGGTACGTAGGCTGAGACCCTTTCTGCCTGCGGACTGTCTCGCCAGAGTGGTGCATGCTCTGGTTATCTCCCGCTTGGACTACTGCAATGCTCTCTACGTGGGGCTACCTTTGAAGGTGACTCGGAAACTACAACTAATCCAGAATGCGGCAGCTAGACTGGTGACTGGGGGCGGCCGAGACCATATAACACCGGTCTTGAAAGACCTACATTGGCTCCCAGTACGTTTCCGAGCACAATTCAAAGTGTTGGTGCTGACCTTTAAAGCCCTAAACGGCCTCGGTCCAGTATACCTGAAGGAGCATCTCCACCCCCATCATTCTGCCCGGACGCTAAGGTCCAGCGCCGAGGGCCTTCTGGCATTTCCCTCATTGCGAGAAGCAAAGCTACAGGGAACCAGGCAGAGGGCCTTCTCGGTAGTGGCACCCGCCCTGTGGAACGCCCTTCCAGCAGATGTCAAAGCGATAAACAACTACCTGACATTCAGAAGACATCTTAAGGCAGCCCTGTTCAGGGAAGTTTTTAACGTGTGATATTTTACTGTATTTTTGGTTTCTATGGAAGCTGCCCAGAGTGGCTGGGGAGGCCCAGCCAGATGGGTGGGGTATAAATAATAAATTATTATTATTATTATTATTATTATTACTCATTACTTCTTACCATCCAAAAAAGCATTTATTAGTAATGCGAAGAAACAATATGAGTATGAGGAGAAATTTAAATGTAAGAAACACTGTTGGATTGTAAATAGTGTTGGATTTTCCTTTCCCTGTGTGAAAATATTTATCTTCTATCTGGAGCCCAAAATATGGTGAATTGGGGTTTATTATCAAGTCATAGTCAAACTAGTTCTGTTGTTGAATAGATGATTATGCAACTTGTGGTGTTTCAGTTGTGACTGTTGACTGGAAAACATAGTTTTTATATGATGGAGCGGAATACAGAAAAGCCAGAATAGGTTCTTTTGAAGAGATTCCTTTCAAACGTATTGGTCCATAGCTATAGGCCAACGAGGTTGCAAAATTCCAATAACAATCTAGTGATTGTTTGGAGGGTTCTGACTGGAGAAAATAAAGGTGTTTAGGGAGTCAGCCTTATGAAAAGGATCAGTGGGGAGCTTAGGAAGTGACTTAAGAAGAGGTGACATGCAAATCTGGAAGGAATCTGGGGTTGAGATCAGCTGTTGTTGCTGGGGGATTAGCTACAATCCAGAGAAAGAGTGCTGAGGGATTCTTGTGGTAGCCGGAAGCTTATTAAATAGCATAATTTATGAAAGGCAGAAGGTCCACAAGGGGACAAAGGAATGTCAGCAACAGTCCTTTGGTAGAACAAATAAGCATATTACTTTATATTACAGTGAACTTTAATAAATTAGAATGTATTTGTTTTGACTTTGAATGCCAAGACCTGATTCCATAATTGTACGTTGTTTTGGCGGGGGGGTATTTGTCCAAGGACTTCTAAGCAGGCCCTCCAGCTGTTTTGGGACTACAATTCCCATCATCCCTGACCACTGGTCCTGTCAGCTAGGGATAATGGGAATTGTAGTCCCAAAACAGCTGGAGGGCCAAGTTTGGCCAACACTGATTTAGAGTAACCTCAAGATCTATTCTCATCCAGCAGAATAGATGTGCACAAGGATATCTGTCAGATTCCATAACTGTACGTACTGTAGCTCCTTGGAAACCCCACCCCCACCCCCACCCCATGCCTAGACCCATCCAACTGTATGTGCTAAAAGGAGTACAAAGATTATTTAGTTGAAATAGTGGTGATGGGATGGGAACATAACAGACAGAACACAAGTAGGTACTTTTAATCTGTTGTACATAGTAGGGTGAGGGATGTGGGTGGCGCTGTGGGTTAAACCACAGAGCCTAGGGCTTGCCGATCAGAAGGTCAGCAGTTCGAATCCCCACGATGGGGTGAGCTCCTGTTGCTCAGTCCCTGCTCCTGCCCACCTAGCAGTTCGAAAGCACGTCAGAGTGCAAGTAGATAAATAGGTACCGCACCAGCGGGAAGGTAAACGCCGTTTCTGTGCACTGCTCTGGTTCGCCAGAAGCGGCTTAGTCATGCTGGCCACATGACCCAGAAGCTGTATGCCGGCTCCCTCGGCCAATAAAGCGAGATGAGCGCTGCAATCCCAGAGTCGGCCATGACTGGACCTAATGGTCAGGGCCCCCTTTACCTTTACCTTTACATAGTAGGATTCTCGAATACAAGGTGGGATAAGCAAACCACAACAGGAACCTCTGTGATGAATTGGTGGCAACTGTGGGTTTGAAATACCTGAGTTGCCTTGATACTTCCAAGCAAGGGAAGTCCTTGGAATTCCCACCAATACTTTCCTCCACAGTAGCTACCTTACAGGTAATTTCCCCACCATAACAGGTGTGCGTAATGAGGCTTTGAAAGCAGGACTCACATGTTCAGCAGCAATCAGGAGGCCAATTTGGCTAGGAGAGCTGAGTAGAGAGACATGTCTAATGTCTCCAGACTCTCTCTCTCCCCCCCCAATCTAGCCTAAGGGTTTTCTGGATTGCTCTGTAAGTCCTCAAAATGTTGATAATATCTAATGCAAGTAGATGTCCTCATTTAACTCTAGAAAAATAACAATAAGGCATGGTAGTCAACTATGTTTTACTTAGAATAGACCTATTGAAATTAATCGACCCAGCCTATTAATCTTTATTGGTCTACTCTGAGCAAACCTTAGTTGAATAGGACCCAAGGTTTGCAGCAATCTCTGTCATCAGTCATTGAATTGTCTAAATATAGATTTCCTTGATAGGTTTCCAACTTTTGCCATGAGAAACATCTCGGTCATATGGCTGTGAGTTCTGATTGGCCAGAGACCCCTTGTGGCCATTTTTCCACTCCACAGTGGGAAAATTATATTGTGATGTCTGCTGACAGCCTGCTACTCTTTGTCATTTAGTGCCTTTTCTGCCCAGCCCTGACCTTAACAACATCACCCTGTGTGTTAAAGTTAACACCTCTCTAGAACCTTCTTTCCTATAATTGGGCATCTCTCAGTTCCCCTTTGCTCAGTCTTCTGCCTGGGACATTGTGTCATGTTGCTCTGGTTACATCCTTTGGCTATTATGCTTGCTGGACTGCTCCACGTTATTCTTCAAGTCTGCTCTGACCTTATGAATGCCTGCAAGAACCAGACTTCATCATAACAAGATGAAGACCTTTGTGGTCTCTCCTCACCTTCCTGTTTCTCAGCCATGTTTGTTTTCCCTCTCAGATAAGTCATGGCCTTTGCCAGAAATACAAGCTAGTGCCATCCCAAAATGAAGCTTTTTGTATTTTTGAAATCATTAGGAGGGTTCTCAGCAGCCCAGGGTAGTGAGCAGATTTCACTCAAGGGTGACCTATGATGGTTGGCTACCTTACCTTTGGCCACCCTCATCACCTTGCAAACTCTTTTTCTGGGTGTTTCTTGATAGCAAGAGGCAAGCATCTTGTTACTCAAAGTTAAGGAAGATAGTATCGTCCTTTCTAAAGGAACAGTGTTCCCTGCAATGATCTGCAGTAAAGTTATAGTTTTGTGAACAGGCCTGCATGTAACCAGGCAGATCCAGCAGCAAAGGTGTAATTCAATGAGACTGAACATTAGGAAATTGAGGACAGACATAACAAAGTACTTCTTCACACAAAGCACAGTTCAGTTGTGGAATTTGCTACTCCAAGATATATTGATGGCCCTCAACTTGGGCGACTTTAAAAGAGCATTAGACAAATTCATGAAGGATAAGGCTATCGGTGTTACTCCAGAGGCAGGATTATTCTGAACACAAACTATTGGAGATCACATGTGCGAGAGTACTATTGTGCTCATGTCCTGATGTCCTGCTTGTTGGCTACCCATAGATTTATGGTTGGCCTCTGTGGGAACAGGATGCTGGACTAAATGGGTCTTTTGCTTGATCCAGAAGGACTTATCTTACGCTCTTAAGGCACAGTCTGACCCCCTCCTTTAGTAATCCTCACAGAACTCTAGCCCAATGGTTGCCATTAATTTGATTTTGAATTGATTTTAGAATGCTGTGTTAGTTTTATTGTTGTTAACCGCTCTGAGCCTGGCTTCAGCTGGGGAGGGCGGGATATAAATTTATTATTATTATTATTATTTATTATTACAAACAGGATGGTTGAAATGCTTCATGTTTTTTTAGCTTCTGCTGTGACTCTAAAGTGATGAGCAATTCCACACTCTGTCCAGTACAAAAGCTTCTGTTGGTATTTCTAGTTGATCTGAGAATCCTTGGAAACAGGAAGCTGCTATTTGTAATAATGTCAATCCTTATCCCCCCCCCCCCCATTAAGGAGCACTTATTTGTACAGAACTCAGGAAAAATACATTAGCCTGAAAATAACAAGCTAAGAGATCATCTTGAAAGGCACTGCAGGGTGAAGTAATCGAATAATAGGTTGCCAAATCTTTGTCAGGCTACAAAAATAGAACATGGTTGTGTGTGGTGGGCAGGGGGTGGGTGGAGATCATTGCTGGAGGTGCTACAGAAAAAGAAAGCAGGAAGCAAGGTGGAGCTCCTTTGGAAACAACATCCCAGAGATCAGAGGTGCTGAATTGCTTTCATCTCAAAAGACAAGGCGCTTCCTTTGAGAAGTCACATATGCTGAAACAAAAATTCAGGCCAAATTAGTTCAGTGACAGCCGGCCCCCTACAAATATACATCACCTCCAACGTTGCGCGTTGGAGAACAGAGGCTTTACACTTGGGTTTGTCTCATAATCCTCTTTGGATAACGTCAGAATTATCAAAACACTGGCAGTGTGTGTAGCTTAAGTAATAGTGTCCAAACCTTTACCTTTTACATCTGGCAGTGGCAGATTGTAGCTAACGCTTCATAATTGGTACTACAAAGCAAGGAGACGTATTAGGAAAGGCTTTGTTTGTTAATGAACCCACATGTGCTTTAAAACTAATCCAGGCACTAAGCAGATCTGTACACCGACTTTTAATGGGAGAATGCTGTTCTTAGGTTAAATATCTATCATATCATTTGATTCAGGCTTCCAAATTCACAGTCTTATAAGTCAAATATGCCCTATAATCGAGAAATATTGGTATATTATGTAGATTTGATGCCCTCCTCTGATCAGCAACTGAACCCAGCAATAGGATACAAGGAAGCAAACTTTGGGTTTTGGTGGCCAAAAGCAAGTTTTGTAGGCAGAGCTTAGATGTGGAAATTGAGCTTCTCCTCATGTAATCTTGGCATCAGTGCATGCTACAGAATGAAACTATATTTAGTCCTTAATTCACTGCAGCTAGACAGTGTGGTATAGTGGTTAGAGTGTTAGACTAGGACCTGGAAGATCAGGGTTCAGATTCCCACTCAGCCACGATATCCCACCTTGAACCAGTCCCTGTTTCTCAGCTAATCTACAATGGGGAAGAAGAAAACCATATATGATACCTTTAGCTCATAGGAAGGCAGGCAGGCAGGCAGGATATAAATGTAATAAAGCAAACAGAATAAAATTGGCAGAGAACTGGAATGGCAGACAAAAAACATATCTCTGAGCACCCCTCAGGCAACATTGAGATCTCTGGATAAGTTCTGATAAAGGCCAACATGGCAGCGTAGAGCAAGCTGAAAGAATTGCACTGGCTACGAATGAACAACTGGGCTTAGTTCCCTGTGCTGGTTTTGGTGTCTAAAGCCCTAAATAGCTTGGGATCTGGACACCTGAAAAATTGCCTCGCCTCTTATATACCCCATTGTTCACTGTGCTCTACAGGTGAGGGCTGCCTTTAGATGCCATGCTCATCAGAAGGTCCATTCTGTATGATGTCAGGATTGGGCCAATAGTGTCATGGCACCTACAATACCTTTCTGCTCTTGCATTATCTTCCTCTAGGAAAAACAACATCAAAGACCCATACTTAAGCTGCAATCCTAGCTCCACTTATGTGAATTCAGTGGAACTTACATCTGAATAGTCTTGGCTAGGATTGTGCTGTAAGACATTTATTATTGCACAGCTTTTTGTGGACTTCACCAGAAGCTGCCTTTCAGTGAGTCACACCATTGCTCTATCTAGCTCAGTAGTGTTGGCAGTGACTGGCTACAGCTCTCCAGGGTTTCAGGCAGGAATCTTTCCAATGCTACCTCGTTACCAGGATTTGAGCATGCAGAGTATGTACTCTACCACTGAGCACTTTGCAGCACTCTAACAACCCCCTCAGCTGGCCCTTCCCATTGTCAGATTCAGGAAATGTTATAATGCTACTTTGAGTTCACTCTCTCTCTTTCTCTCTCTCTCTCTCTCTCTCTCCCCCCCCCACGTGTGTGCGTGCGCGCGCACACACACACACACACACACACACACAGCAGATTTAGTGAAACAGAGTGAGGAATAAAATGTTAGCAAGGGTGATAATTGTATTAAAGCGTAAATATATATGAAGATAATTAGTCACCATTCACAAAGCAGCGTTGATAACCACACAAAGCATCCTCGAATAGTGCAAACGTTCTCTAGGACGATAACTCCTTTGATAAAGCTGTGAATGTAAGACAGTTACTCGCAAGTAAGCCCGGTTAAAAGTATAGGGGCTTGCATCTGCGCAAAGATGCAAAATGTTGCACTGTGTGCCTGAATATATGTGAATATAAAGAGAACGTACTATACAAAAAAATAGTTGTTCACACCTAAGTACTTCCAAAGCCTCTGTTACAAAGAGGTTAAAATGCACACACATTAATATAGGAGGTCTATATCTCATGTGCTGGGATGTTCATTTTTATTTATTTGTTTTTGTATTGAGGACAATTTGTTCAGGATGGCCTCCTGACACCTCGGCATTAGAAGACAACTAGCTTCTTTGTATTTGCATCAATATGGCGAACCAGCTAAGGCAGTACAGGAAATCCAGTAAAGGTTTTAAACATGGATAGGAAGTGGGCTATCACAATCTACCTAGAAGCCATGAATAATTATATCACAATATATTGCATCTGTAGCACACCAAATTCCCTCCAGCAAACATTGGAGGTTTTGCTGCTGCTCTGAAACCATCAGCTCTGATTTTGCAGAACTCATTGCTCCACTGAGAATCTTCTGCTTCCCAGTTGCGACAATAAGCCCTTGTTTATCTTATGAACATGCCGCAGCACTTTTGGAAGATGACAGCTCTTGCTGGCGATCGATTGACTCATTAAGCTGATTCACATCAGAGAATTAAAAGTCTTCTTTTTAGAAAAGGACATGGACAGGAACAGAAGGCTTTGTTGATACATATGCAGTAGCAAAGCATAACCCCAGTAAATATTTGCAGACTATTTGATAACTATTCTCTTAAAACACATTCTTACACAAGGCGGGAGGCATATGTATATTAGATCAGGCCTGATGTTATAGTAGCATCTTGGTCCACAGGATAAATATTGTAGTAAAAACAGCCTGGTCAATAACAGGAAAAGAGCACCACCCCCCATTACAATTTCTCTAATTGAGGCTGGATCTACACCGACCTGTTTAATGCTATTTCCCCCTATAAGAACGATATTAGACATGTCATTCTAAAATGTCACAGGGCACACTTGTTACTTAAAACATTTATCTTTCCCCCCTCCCCCCGCCCCTGTCAAATGTAAGTAATACCTGGTCAGACCTTTTTCCAAAACACTGTTTCTTTCCCTGCTGGTCGCTAGTTGCATTTTAATTCTCCCTCCCTCCCTGAATACCACCCTTTGAAAACTATTGGAGGGGGCCCTGAGTTTGAATGCAGTAAAAAAAAAAAAGCGAAAACATTACATAGGGAGCTGTGTTTCACAGATATAAAACGATTAAAAATGAAGCAATAAAAAGACATGGTAATAACGCATCATGAATGCAAAAAGCAGGACATCATGTGTCCATCTACATTATCAAAACCCTTCCTTAACCCTTCCTTAAAGTTAAAAACAATGAGGGTAGATTTGCTCCAAGTAAGGGTGATCTGCAGATATGGGTGTAGATTTAATTGTAAACATGCATATGCTTTGCAACGAAGTTATAACTGAAATTGGAGGTCTATTGACTGCACATTGTCATCTAGAACTACTAATTGCTTGTAGTAGCAATACTTCTCAAGGACCAATGTCTTAAGCCAAATAAGGTGTTATAAAGGTCAAACACCATGGAGGTCCTCCCTCAGGTATGATGTCCATTGTTGGCTGGTTGGCTGGTTACACAGAACTGGTGTCCATGAAAAAGTGTGGGCATATAATTGCCCACCAGGTGTTATATAATTTTTTTTAAATAAAACATGTAAATAAAATAAACATCACTTACGAAACCTAGAAGCATTCCCCTAGCTGATGTTCAGTTTTGTACAAATAGGAATCCACCCCCCCCCCACCATAGTGGTGTTTTCAAACAGGCCAGCCATCTAGGCACATCTGATGTGGCCTATGTGAATGGGCAACTGGATAGCTCAGTTGGTTAGAGTAAGGTTTCTGATAACACCAAGGTCACAGGTTCAATTCCCATATGAAACAGCTGCATATTCCTACATTGCAAGGGGTTGGATTAGATGATCCTCAGGGTCCCTGAGGATTTTATATATTATTTTTTATATTATATATTGTTGGTGGGCAGCATTGGTTTATGCAGGAAGCTTTTTTGGACAGAAAGGATGCAGAAACAGCTTTTTTCCACTCTGTATCCAATAGCATAGGTTCTCAGACTATAACAACAACAACATTAGTAGGTATCTTTTGATAGATGTCTCAATGGGGGAAGGTTGCTGTGGCAACAGAAAGTGCTCTCAAAGGTTTTGTACTGTGGAGTGCATGAAACTTTTCCAAACAGGTCTCTTCTGTTGACAGAGAGCCATATTTCATAAGGTGACCAGATTTTGTCTGCCAGGAAGGATTATGTAGTATACGGGTTTCATATAACAAAGCCTTAAGATTTCTAGCTCATCCTCTTTGAGCTTCAATATTTGCTGGAACATCCTGGCCTAGTCAGACTGAAAAGTGTTTTCTGGTTTAAACCAGATAAGGACATCAAGGACAGCTGAAAAAAGATTTCTGCTTTGTTGCCATAGTTTACACTGATATTTACTGTTGGGAGTAACAGGAGACAACACACAGCCACTTACCCCATGGTCACTTATCCCTGGCATGCATGGAACCACTTGGAAAGCAGGCAATTGGTATTACCCACTCACACAATGGGAAAACGTTAGCACACATGTGAGTCTGGTCAGAGGTGGTCAAGTTGTGGTACTTGTTTTATAGACTTGTGTGCAAATAGCCTCTTGAAATTCTCCAACCTATTTGTGGACAGAAATTAGAAGGACCATTTCCCTAGGGGCAGAATTCTTCAATAGTTTCTCAGGTGTGGAGCTCAACATTAGTAGTGGCAGTAGCACAGCTCCTTTGTCCCCCCCACCCCCAAGGTTTCTTTGTTTTTTTCTGCTGAAAGGGGCAGAAGCAGACATTGCGTTGGGAACCTTGCTGCCATTTTGAAGCTTTCACAATGTCTAGGGCCTGATGCATACCCCCAACTGTCCCATTTTAACTGGGACATCCTGGATTACAGAAGCCAACCCTGGCATGTCCTTGCTTAAGACTGGCACCCTGGCATCAGTCAGCAGGGTCATACCTGACCCTGCTGATGAGCTCCAGAGTGCCTTCTGGGATAGCTTTGGCATTGGTAGGAATTGTCGGACTTGCGTTCGACCGAGCGACTCCTCCAGTCAAGTCCTCTGGAATTGCCTCCGACTTGATTAACGACCTGAGCCTTTGATGAGACTCCAAGCACGTTCCCCATTATGCAGAATATCCAGCACGCAGGGAAGGACGAGATAGTATGAGCTACATGGCTAAAGAGTTTTATTTCTCGCTACGCAGACAGAAAAGAAACATCCTCTCTCTATGAGAGCAGAGAGCAACTGAACAACAAAGGAACACGAAGCCAGTAACATCACATCCGTCTCCTGTCTTCCGTGAGACTTCCAACAGTCTGGAATTTCTCTGGAATGCAAAACAGAGTCTTGTGACTCCAAGAGCACTGCACAGTGGCAACACACAGAAACCTAAGATCCTCCCCCTTTCTGTGAACACAGTGTGTTTTGTTTTTTTAAAATATATTTTATTAAGGGTTTTCTTGTTTTACAGTGTAAGTGTAATGCCTCGTATTTTTTTTCCCCCGTGTAACATTTTTACAAATCCATTTCATTTGTTGAGGCATTAGGGGGAGAAGAAAAAAGAAAAGAAAAAAAAAGAAAGGAGGGTGGAGGGAGGGGAGATGGATGGGGTGGGGTCGGGTAGCGGTGTTTCTATTATGCTTAATGTATGTAATTTGGTGAACACAGTGTGTTAGTAAAATCTCAGTACAAACCCAGTTTCAGTACATAGGTACAGTGTTGATCCTTCGGAACAACCTTGGACAATAAATCAGCAGGAATTTCATTACCTGGCATGTAGGACACCGTTACGAGTCCTTTCTGAACACATTCTCTAGCATGTTGCAGCTTCAATTGCAAGTGCTTTGTGCTTTGCTTACAATCTTCAGAAGTCAGCAAAGCCAAACATGCTTTGTTGTCCTGATAAACCTGGATTGGACGCTTTACAGGAATTCTCATGTCTGGAATGTCTCTGGAATGCAAAACAGAGTCTTGTGACTCCAAGAACACTGCACAGTGGCAACACACAGAAACCTAACAGGAATGGGCCAGGGCGAAGGACCTTTGCCCCAGTGTGCCCTCTGATGACTGCCAAGGCACCTTCTGGGAAGGTGCACTGGTGATCCCAAAGGGACATGCCAAATAATAATAATTTATTATTTCTACCCCTCCCATCTGGCTGGGTTTCCCCAGCCACTCAAGGTAGCCTTGGCTTCATGGTGAGCCAGTAAAGGTAAGGCAGTGGGCAGCAGGCATGGGAGGGTGCCGGGTGGCAGTGGCAAGCTGAGTTGACCTGGGTGGGTTGGGGCGTGGTGGGCTAAGGCAGCCTGGGCACGCTTGTGGGTGACAGGAGGTCAACGTGGCCTGGGCTGGTGAGGGTTGGAGGTGGTGGCAGCATGAGGGGGCGGGGTGTGCCCCAGATTTGGGACAGAAAATGTTGGAGCATATGCTAGTGCTGTCCAGGGGCTGTGTGTTTGTGTGTGTGTGTGAGAGAGAGAGAGAGAGAGAGTGGCACCACAAACAAGAAAAATAAAAAACGGTGTGTCTGGTGATGCAATACCCTTAATTTTATTAAAATAAATAAGCACCACTGTATTACACATCTAGGCATAGATAACATTCCCACAGTGCTCCTCCTATCAGTTGTAGGAGGAGAGATGGTAGAAAATTCATGTTTCTCCCTCATTCCTGCATAATAGCAAAGGTCAGGTCTGTAGAGAGGCAGAGAAGAAAAAGTTTATTTCTGTGCAGTGGAATAAGAACACGCTCATCATTAAAAGGGAGCTTTCCCACAGCTACATGTATAAACAAGTCCTTCGGTCAGTGGTTACTTTCTGCTGCTGAGTCTTCGTGCCCCTGAAGGGCTAAGATACTACTTTTCTAGCAGAGAATGTGTCCCGATTCTATTTCTATTTAAGTAATAAGAACTCTGCCTCCCACTATTGTTAATGGGAATCTCTCAGCTAAACCCCTTTTAGCACACTAAAAGCCTAATCTCTCTCTCTCTCCCCCCCCCATCACCAGGGGACATAGAAGTGTCTCTTCCTGGGACATATTTGGAGATTATTTCTTAATTCATATATAATACCAGCTAAGGGCCTGCCTCCCATGGAGGATCTCAGAGACAAACAGGAATGATTATGGAAGAAACACTTCTGCAACAGAAACCTGAATAAGTGCTTGGGACTGTATATTTTCCACAGGCCAATCTGGGGCCTGGATGGGCCAGCAACCAGGGATAATTCTCAGTAAAATTACCCTTGTTCCTTTCCCACCAATCCTAGTGTTTCTGTTCTGCCCCCGCCCCCAAGTTGTAATGAGAAACAGTTGAGACTTTGAAGAAGCTGAGTGCACGCTGCTGTTCCACAATACCCAGGGTCTGCACTTCCTGCTTGTTGTTGTCATGCCCCATATAGAGCATGCTATAGTCTAGGGACGCGGGTGGCGCTGTGGGTTAAACCACAGAGCCTAGGACTTGCCAATCAGAAGGTTGGTGGTTCGAATCCCTGCGACAGGGTGAGCTCCCGTTGCTTGGTCCCTGCTCCTGCTAACCTAGCAGTTTGAAAGCATGTCAAAGTGCAAGTAGATAAATAGGTACCGCTCCAGCGGGAAGGTAAACGGCATTTCCATGTGCTGCTCTGGTTTCGCCAGAAGCGGCATAGTCATGCTGGCCACATGACCCGGAAGCTGTATGCCGGTTCCCTCAGCCAATAAAGCGAGATAAGAGCTGCAACCCCAGAGTCGGCCACGACTGGACCTAATGGTCAGGGGTCCCTTAACCTTAAATAGTAGTCTAATTCGAAGATTACTAGCATGGGTGACTGTGACTAGGGGCTCCTGGTCTAGGAAAGACTGTAGCTGATGAACCACCCAGAGACTTTTAATGTTAAGTCAAATTCAATTAGCCTTTCATATTCACTTTGAAAGTCTAGAGAAGTAAAAACATGCTAGAGCATGGGAAGACAGGAGGAATATAATACTGGAGGAATTAAAAATGCATTCCTTCCATGCAGTGTTCTAAAATTAAACAGCGGTGCACTGTACTGCAGCCACCTTAAGGTATCATTTGCTACGAAATATCAACATGACTTTTGTGCTTACTGTTCATAAATCCCTGCAATCCAGTATTTAAACACACACACACACACACACACACACACACACACACACGAGAGAGAGAGAGAGAGAGAGAGAGAGAATTATTATATACTTTTAAAGATAAGTTGTTTTGAATTGTTTCTTGTGAAAAAAAGAAGACCTTTGAAATGTTGAATGCTGATCAGTGAATGGGCATGTTTTCACGCAGAGCATTTCCCAGTCACCATAAAAGATTTGACAGCTGATGAGCATGCCCATTTTTGCCTGACAACTTCTGAAGCTTTCGGTTTCCTTAACAAATTTGTCCAGAAAAGTCTTTTATATCCTTTCCCAAAACTGTTGTTTCTGCCTTCAGTGCTGCTGACATAACAGCAGTTGGGATACCTCCCCCTAAGCATTTATTTGCTGGCACAGCTCTTGTCAAGCCATAAGCCTGTTGTTTTTTAAAGGACCAATCTGGCAATAACAGTGGAGCTAATCTTGCTGCATAATTGCATCATCATAAATTGCATCTCTGTCCCTCCAGAAATTGTGGTGCCTCCTTGCCGATCATTTTTGAGTGTGGGAGAGGGAATAGACTGGTTTGGCTGTAGAGGCTATTGTGAGTTCCAGCTTGTTCAATCTACAATCCTATTGGCTTTGAGATTTTCTGAGCACCTCTGAATGAGGTATGAGTTGTATAATATATTATCATGAGCAGCAAAAGAACTGGTGACAGTTGACTTTGATTGTTCCATTGCTCCTGGTTATTTTTAAAAGCAGTACCTAATTTGCTTGGATTGCTCTCGTCATAAAGTTTAAAGCATCATTTGTAATAAGTTTAAAGATTTTTTTGTATATGTGCCAAAGATAAAAGGAAACTAAATTCATATGCTGCGGGGGGGGGGGGGGGAGGACCCCAATACACACTTTTTCGTCTTTTTGGTAAAGATAGAGCTAGTTTTGCTTGCTCTGGGGTTTTCAGCTTCATAAATAAGGTGTTTTTTTTAACTTCTTAGAAAAGCCTGGTTCTGCCTATGGGGAAATCTGATGGTTTCCCTGCCAGCAGGTAGAGAAAACTGTAAAACAAAACAAAAATCCTCAGTCATGCACCAGGTCTGGCTGCAGATTTGAGGGCATCCTAGTTTCTGTTCTGTGGTATAGGGTGCCAAAGAATAATCCTTGTTAAAACTAACAATGGATTTTCTCCAGCCTTGAAACTCATGTAAGCTTAGACCTGTACAGAACTGAGGAGTGATTCAAAACTAAACAATTTTCACTGCAAGTACCGTATTTTTCGCTCTATAAGACGCACCAGACCACAAGACGAAACCTAGTTTTTGGAGGAGGAAAACAAGAAAAAAAATATTCTGAATCTCAGAAGCCAGAACAGCAAGAGGGATCGCTGCGCAGTGAAAGCATCAATCCCTCTTGCTGTTCTGGCTTCTGGGATAGCTGCGCAGCCTGCATTTGCTCCATAAGATGCACACACAGTTCCCCTTACTTTTTAGGAGGGTAAAAGTGAGTCTTATAGAGCAAAAAATACGGTATATAGCACTGTATTCAAGTACAAGGCGCTGAAATATCGGTCTATAGTACTTAAAGGTTTTATACCTGACTAAACCCTCAAAAGCTAGTGTTTAGGGAAGACAACTTCCTTTCATCTTTGTGACCTCCCAAGGGAACCTAGAAAATACATTGGGCCAAAGCCATTCCTTAACCGTACTGCTGGCTGATTTTGACTTGATACTCGGTCACTTTTGAAGATGACAAGGGGGGATAAAAGGGGAATTATGGGATTGATAGATCTATTTGTCTCATGCCATTTTTTGGAACTGTAATACATCATCTTGACACATTTCTGCTGTGAGAAATAGATGAGAAAGAAATGGTCTTCAATGCACCTGGATTTTTCTAATGCCTTTAGAGATGAGCACTAGACATTAATGAACCATGTTTGAGTAGATGCCCCATTAAATAATTTGGAAGGAAATTGCATTGCGGTCTTTCATCCCAGTCTTAAAGAAAGGTGTAGCAGTAAAGGCACTCATCAGAGTAGATTTCTGCAGCTATGCATGTATGCAGTTTTCCAACGTGGCTCAGATTTAACAGGCAAAAAGCTGTCTGGGCAAGGTGCTCATTAGATAATTCCCATGACATCATCAATGGCACTGTTTCAGGTATCTAGAACAGCTTTGCAATTGTTTTTCAAATGCCCTCCTCCTCAGGTATGGACATAGCCGGGATTTTTTATTTTGGGGGGGGGGGCAGAACCTCAGATTTGTATTGATTGTTACTGATTAAGGGGGGGCAACTGCCTCCCTTCTCCCCCTTGGCTACGCCCATGTCCCTAGGTGAAAAATGGCCACACACATACCATTATAATTCCTCCCACCACCACCAAAAGGAAACTAGCATTAAGGGGGGGGGGACTGATGGTTGAACCAGTGATCACCTTACTGGAATTTATGTGCAAGGAAAGTTGCAAAGTTGGGATTGCATTGTAAGCAGAATCTCTGTTCACTTTGGATAGACTTCTAAGCTGGCTGTCATTAAAGTTCATCTTGCCAGTTCTGAGGTTGGAATTCCTTAATGAAACTGGGAAGTGTTAAAATTAGAAGTTTAAAGTACTTAAAAAATTGTGTTTGAATGCACTGCATTTAAGATGCTATATAATAGGAAGTTTACCTTGGGTGGAAAGGTAGCATTCTGGCAAAAGCTTCAGAGAAGGTTGGTATTTTTTCCGTTAGAGTGAGATAAGCTACCTGGTGACTCATCTCCAGAAACATGAACTTGCAGAGCTTTCAAGCAGGAAGCTGAAACTTGAGGAGCCTTTGCTTGTTGGAGGTGGCTAGTAGAAGCAGCAGCAGCAGTTTTTCAATGATGTGCAAGCTTAGGATCTCCCTCTGAACTGCATAAAAGACTGGACCTCATTGCTTGTGTGCAATGTGCTACTTTGTCATTCTGTAACATGTCTTATTGTATTTAAGTTGTCTGAAGGCTTTGCTGCACATTCTGCCATAAAGCTTAGAAGCGCATTTTTGTTGTGGTGGAGATAATTTGTTTCTACACAAGCTCCAGATCAGGATTCCACTGAACAACTCTTAACAGGAATGTCTGCTTATGGCATGCAGGAAAGTTATTTCAGCTGTCTGAACATGTGCAGAGTGGAGTTTCTTTCCAAATGAGTCACCAGGATACTCTATGGAGTAGGTTATCAGATCAGATAGTGCACTTTACTTAACAAGGTTCTTACCCCTAAAACTGTCTTTATTATTTTAAGAGCAGATACACCATTTAATAATAGAAAAATAATTCTGGTGTGTTGCTGTTTCATTCCTAGTATTTCCCCCCTCCTTCTTTTTCTTCCCCATTTCGGCTGATATTAGGATGGAGATAAGCATTGTGAGAATTTAGGAAGAGAAATCCTTGTATAAGATACATGCAGTTGTTCAGAGTCCTTTATATACATTACCTTAAAGCAAGACTTTCAACTGACATGCCAATGAAAGGAACTACCGCCGCAATATTATGGAGAGTTACTCTTTCCAAACCCCAGTGTTCACATATGGCTTACATTTGAGTAACGTTTGAGGATGCAGGTGGCGCTGTGGTCTAAACTACTGAGCCTCTTGGACTTGCTGATCAGAAGGTCAGCAGTTCGAATCTGCACAACGGGGTGAGCTCCTGTTGCTCTGTCCCAGCTCCTGCCAGCCTAGCAGATTGAAAGCATACTAGTGCAAGTAGGCAAATAGATACCGCTGTGGCGGGAAGGTAAATGGTGTTTCCATGCGCTCTGGTTTCCATCACAGTGTTCCATTGCGCCAGAAGTGGTTTAGTCATGCTGGCCACATGACCCAGAAAGCTGCCTGTGGACAAACGCCGACTCCCTCAGCCTGAAAGTGAGATGAATGCCGCAACCCCATAGTCGCCTTTGACTGGACTTAACCATCCAGGGGTCCTTTACCTTTACTTTTACATTTGAGTTAAGTATGCATATAGTTATAAGGAGGGCTGAGAGAGAATTATTCAGTATCCTAAAGCTTTTGGCATAAACTTGAAAAGTAATTAAAAATAAGGCACTCTTTCTTTCTCTCAGCTCTTCTGCTCATTCTGCAGCATGGGGAATATTAACCTACAGCGCAGGAGTTTTGCTTTAGGATTACAAGTCTAACCACAATACCCTGTGTGGGATTCATACCTATTCTGCAGAGTATCTTCACATTGCTGGCTTTGCTGGCCTCAGTCTCCAAAGAATTGTCAATGGAAGATCTGAGAAGTTATATCCCATTGCTTTCTAATAATCTACATAATTTATTGTAATTACATGTACGTTAAAGAAGATGTGATGTTTCAAGTACCTCATGAATTCCAGAAAACGTCTCACCAAGCAGTCAGAAAACTGACTTACCATGGCTAGGAGCAGAAGATTTAAATAATTCTCTCTTCTTTAGGAAAATTACTGAAGTGCTGGATAGTGTTGGAGTACTAAAACAGAGTGCTAATCACAGGAAAGCAAGCACATGTTCTTAATTGAAGCTGTCTCAAGGGTTGTGCTCTTTCTGTTAATAGCCAAGCTTCGGGGGCCTACGAGGTGTGGTTTTTAAATTTTGTTTCCTTTAGTAGGTTCTAGAACAAATGTTCCAGAAGCTAACATCAGAACGAGGGATCAAAGCTTGCTCAATTAGTCCTGGGGAAAAGAAAAAGCATGTTCACATTGTTAAATGGCTTGGGAGAAAATCTGATAGCTCTACTTAGTAATAAATAGATATTTGTATACAAGCCTCTCTGAAGAGGCGTGCTCCAAGAGCTCATAACTGTAGTGTTGCTAAGCAACGCAACCTCACAGCCATGATGTGAACATAAAGTAGGCCCTAAGGAATACAACACATCGACAACGGAAGGAACAAGCGTCACACAGAGGATGTGGTGCTGAGCCAGTGACCAAGAGTATTTGCTGAATCGCTATCGCCAGGCCCTGAGTCAGTTGCGGGTATAAAAACCTCCAATGGTTCTATAGCTGAAGGCTGTAGTTTGGTGGTAGAGAATCTTCTTTTCATGCAGAAGGTAGGAAGTTCAAACTTTGGTGTCGTTAGGTAGGACTGAGGGGGTACTCTGCCTGAAACCCTTGAGAGCCACTGCTAGTCAACAGTACTGAGCTAGATGGGCCATTGGTCTGTCCAAGTATAAGGCAGCCTCCTGTGTCCCATTCCTAATGTTTTATTATGTATCCCCCTACCCTACCCCCGAAATCCACTCAAATCAGCCCATGGTTGCACAAATGGGATCCATCTCCTTCATCTCCTCCGTATTCCCACAGCCTTCTATGGTAAAATAGGCTGAGAGAAAGAAAATGGCAGCCCAAGGTCACCTGCGCTGTATTCACATGGCGGTTTATTCCGTTTTCATTACTCTTCTCCAACTGTTAAGGTCTACATTATATTATTTAAGTATTCACACAAAATAAAACCACTCCTGGGACTATAGTGGTGGCGGGGAGGGGGGGAGAAATCTACCATATGCAAATAATATGGCCTCGGTCTTGTATACATGAAGGAGAGTCTCCACCCCCATCATCCAGCCCAGACACTGAAGTCCAGTGCCGAGGGCCTTCTGGCAGTTCCCTCGCTGCGAGAAACTAAGTTACAGGGAATCAGGCAGAGGGCCTTCTCAGTAGTGGCGCCTGCCCTGTGGAACGCCCTCCCAGCAGATGTCAAGGCAATAAACAACTATTTTACTTTTAAAAGACAACTGTTTAGGGAAGTTTTTAATGTCTGACACTGTATTGTTTTAATATTCGGTTGGAAGCCACCCAGAGTGGCTGGGGAAACCCAGCCAGATGGGCGGGGTATAAATAATAAATAATAATTTTATTATATTATGGAAATGAGTGCTAAATGTGTGCTATTGCTGATTGTTGCTGGCATCCATCTGTCTTGGGCGACAATGGAGGAGTGCAGCTTTGGGGATGAAGTCAAGCTGTCATAAAGTTGCGGTGCTTGCTGTGGCTGTAGAGACCAATATGGAAGAGATTTGCTTTGTTGCAGCTGGGGCAGACAAAGGCATCCGGTTGTGCTGCTGCAGATGCACCATGGCGTTTTTTCTCTCTGTGCCTTTCCCAGCAGTCATTCATCCTCTGGTCACTGCTATGGATTGCACGACCTGTCTGTCTACAGACACTGTGGTCACCTGCGAGGGATTTTCACAGAGCAGGGTTAATGTTTCCACTATAGTTTCGGAAGTGACATCTACATTGTGTGAAAGCTCAAATGTGTTGCGAAAATTAACAGTTGGGGAAATGTCACAAAAGTGGAATAAACTGCCATGTGAATGTAACCCTGGTGGACTTTATATCTGAGCTATCATGTCTCCCGACTCCATGTCCACCATGTCTTTAGGAATTAAATATCCAAGTATGTGCAGATAGGGCTGCCTCTTGAATTTGTTGCAAATATATATGTGTAAACAATGTCATTTGATTTTGCACACCACAGCTGCTGAGGTTGCATAAGAACATAGGAAGCTATATTATACTGACTCAGATCATTGGTCCCGTTACCTGGGTATTGTCTACACACTGTATGACAGCAGCTCTGCCCGGTTTCAGACAGGGGCATCCCCAACCTTACCTGGAGAATGGCTACTGAACCTGAGATCTTCTTCATGCAAAGAGGATGCTCTGCCACTGAGCCATGGCATTTCCCCAGCTTAGCATATTTTTCGCTCTATAAGACGCACTTTCCCCCTCCTAAAAAGTAAGGGGAAATGTGTATGCGTCTTATGCAGCAAATCCAGGTGGGAGGCTCTGTCAGCGCTCCCTTTAAAGAGCCGCGTGAAGTGTGTGTGCGGCTCTTGGGGGCTTTCCCCGAGGAGCTGCCCTTCTCCCACCTTGGGAAAAGCCCCCAAGAGTCGCACACACCGTTCACGCGGCTCTTTAAAGGGAGCACGGCTCTTGGGGGAGCCTTAGCCGCGCGCAGCCAGGACAGTGAGCGGGATGGATCCCACTGGCTGTCTTGGCTTCTGCCATAGCCGGCGCAGCCTCTCCCGGCCAGAGAGGCTGCCCGCGGCTAAAGAAGAAGCCAGGAGAGCCAGCGGGATCCCGCTGGCTGTTCTAGCTTCTGGCTTAACCAAGGGATGAAGTCTCCGCAGGGGAGCGGGGAGCCTTCATCCTGCTGCCCTGCGAAGGCTTCCTGCGGTTATCCCTGGCTTCTGTGGGAGGTGGGGGAAGGGGCAGAGTGTGTGCTCTGTCCCTGCCCCCACCTCCCAGAAAAGCCCCCAAGAGCCGCACTCCCTTTAAAGAGCGCACGGCTCTTGCGGGAGGAAAGCCAGTAGGCTTGCTTTTGCTGAAGCCAGGAGGGCAAGAGGGATCAGTGCGCACCTATCCCGCTTGCTCTCCTGGCTTCAGGGGTAGCTCCGCAAAGCCTCCTGAGCGAAGATGGAGGAGCGCGTCCTCTTAGCTCAGGATGCTTTGCGTTCCTTTCTTATTTCTTGTTTTCCTCCCCTAAAAACTAGGTGCGTCCAATCGTTCGGTGCGTCTAATAGAGCGAAAAATACGGTAAATTGCTAATAACATGATGATTATGGTTCCCCCACCCCCATAGAAGTGCGCGCGCACACACACACACACAGAGCTTTTAAATTAGTGCATGACGGGTACCAAATATAGCATGTGAAAAAGAATCTTCAGCTATAGCTAATTGACAGGGAGGGCAGGGATCCCATCTGTAGGCGTAGGGGTGTTCCAAGCAGACATTTCTACTTTGAAACGTTGCAAAGACCAGCATAGCAGACACCCAGTGATGGAAGCTTGGCACTGGATTTCATGAGCCACTGTCTGTAAATATCTTCCTTTCCATTCTTCATTTTGTTCTCTCTCTCTCTCTCTCTCTCTCTGAATGGATAAGCTCTGCATTTGGTTGCCCATATGTGAAACAAATGCTTTGACATTTGCAAATGTCAGTTTAATAACAAACTCCCTTGCATTGACATCAGCTTGGTGAAGCATTTCGAAGAATGAAAAACAACTGTCTCTTTCCAGTGAATGAAGCTGTAACTTATGGATGTGGGTACAGTACATTATTGATTGTCTCCAAATGAATTGTCTTTGTTGTGAGAACCAAGCCAATCCCTGTCCTTTGCCGTAGTACTTCACAGTGATTAATCTAGCAAAAGAACGCTGTATAAAGTCCATTTGTCTTTCCTTGCTGTGTTTTGTTCAGATTCCAGAAGCAGTCTGAATGTTCTTTCACAGCTTTTCAGTTGTTGTTGTTGTTGTTGATTATGATGATTTGGCTTTCCATTGGCGCTCCCTTTTTCTTTTTGTGCTGCATTGTCCCATAACCAATTCAGATTTAATGGCAAGATTACAACTCAATAGCGAGTTAGACATACTGAGCAAAATCAAATGGGACAAATTTGATTTTTGGAGACATGTGAAGCTCTTGCGCTGCCGAAGCTAAACAATGCAATTCTGGGCTGCATCAATAGGAGTATAGCATCTAGATCAAGGGAAGTAATAGTGCCACTGTATTCTGCTCTGGTCAGACCTCACCTGGAGTACTGTGTCCAGTTCTGGGCACCACAGTTCAAGAAGGACACTGACAAACTGGAACGTGTCCAGAGGAGGGCAACCAAAATGGTCAAAGGCCTGGAAACGATGCCTTATGAAGAACGGCTAAGGGAGCTGGGCATGTTTAGCCTGGAGAAGAGGAGGTTAAGGGGTGATATGATAGCCATGTTCAAATATATAAAAGGATGTCACATAGAGGAGGGAGAAAGGTTGTTTTCTGCTGCTCCAGAGAAGCGGACACGGAGCAATGGTTCCAAACTACAAGAAAAAAGATTCCACCTAAACATTAGGAAGAACTTCCTGACAGTAAGAGCTGTTCGACAGTGGAATTTGCTGCCAAGGAGTGTGGTGGAGTCTCCTTCTTTGGAGGTCTTTAAGCAGAGGCTTGACAACCATATGTCAGGAGTGCTCTGATGGTGTTTCCTGCTTGGCAGGGGGTTGGACTCGATGGCCCGTGTGGTCTCTTCCAACTCTATGATTCTATGATTCTAATAATGTTTCTGAAAGTTGCATTGATAGGCGACAGTCTAGGAACTGGTTCAGTGGTCAAAAACCACAGTTCCAAAATGCAACAGGGTTAGACTGTTTTCCCTTGACAGTTTATTCTATTTCCCTTACGTTTCCCTGTTAAACTCCACATTATATTTGAGCTTTCAAATGTACAAGCCACTTCTGGAAAATTAATGAAATATGGCACAAGTTCAGAGCTCATTTCCATGTTATTTGATTGCAGGAAAAAACCCAACGATTTCCAGCCCCCTTAATTTGAAAAATTGTGGTAGTAATGTGACAAAATTTGGGGTGGTATAGCAGCATACAGTTCTCTCCTGCTGTTTTCATGGTGGAACAGAAGCAAACACATGCAGAAAGGGTGGGAGAGTAGCAACGTTGTGCAAGGTCATCCATTGTTGTGTCACACCACACCCACTGGTGTGAATGAGAATTAGCACAACATAGTCCATAACACAACAGTTACTGCAGTTGGAAAATGGGACAGAAGCCTTAGCGTTATAATCAGGTACACTAACTAGTTCCCCACATTTGAATAGACCCTCAAGATAATGTTAGAAACCGGCACAGAAGCGCTAGTAATACAACCAGGAAAGCTAATGCAATAAACCTCATGTTTGAATGCAATCTTAGGTAGGTTTGTCTTTAAATGTGACCTGGACCAAATTTTTCCCCTATTCTGACTTGCTATGGGAGGGGAGGGGAGGGGTGTGGGCACGTGTTGTGAGCTTCACCCTCACTGCCACCTCTCCTCCCTGTTCTGTCCAGGAATGTTTCAGGAGGCGTGGAAAGGGATGACTGCACCTTTTGTGAAATTGTTGATTCACCCTCCCCACACAGATTTTCTGAAGTGCCTCCTGGAAACCTGTCATTCCCACCTTGCATTAAAGACTCACTGAAACGCCATCTGTAGCTGGAACTACTCGTTTCTTTCAGCCAGAGACGTGTTGTTATGAGTTTGGGTGGGGAGAACCAGCTGTATGCTTGGGTGCTCTTCTCATTCCTGTATCCAGCATGAATTCAATTCCTGCAAGAGCCAGGCTAGCTTCCTGGTGAGGTAATGGCACTCTTAATTATGGGCCATTAAAGTAACAAAGGAAGTAGCTCTGTGCCAGGGGACAAATAGGTTGGGTTCCCTCCCTCAACTTGCTGGTACTTAGAAAGACAAAGGCCAAGGCAGAGGGTTGAGTTATGTGAGCTGCAAGCTGGCCAGCCTGAAGAGACACAGCTATGCCTGATTTCTGTCGGAATCCAAGGCTGCGGCTATGGAGAAGCAAAGCCCTCTTGGGGTGTTAATGCTGTGAACCCCTTCACCGTGGGCTGAGGTTGTGTGTGTGTGTGTGTGTATATATATATATACATATATATATATATATATGTATATATATATATATATATGTATGTATGTATGTATGTATAGATAAACCATATATCCTAAAGACACCACAGTCTCTGCTGTGCCTCATTCCAAAGGGTGAGAGTGTCATGCAACAATATTTAGAATGAGATAACTCAGGGAAAGGAGAGTGATTAATACCGTATGCCTATTTGAAGATGGGAGCCTAAGTAGAATTGATGAGAACTTTGCAGTGCAGAGATCATTAACAACAGCTTATTATAGAGGACACAGTCTAGTTACAATGATACATGCATGCTGTCCTCTAACTTGGTGCAGATTTAATTTGTGGGGTGTGAGGAAGCAGTGGTGGCACAAGCAGACAAATGGTAATGTATAACCGTTCTTTGCAAATGGTTATTCAAATGCCATTTGCCCACAATAGAATTGAAAATTACTTCAATACTTGCTGGGGGAAAGTGTCGACTATACTGTTGCCTGCAAAGGAAAAACAACAACAACAATAGGACTCGCTTCCTTTGAGCACTACACCTTTTACCAGTACTGAGCTTTCTGTATTGATGCTTCCGTATTGAGTTTTTGGTTTTCGAACATTTTGGAACTTGAACAGTCTTCCAGAAAACCGAGGTACCACTGTATTTCATTGGGAGGATTAAAGCTATGTTTATGGACAAATAGATGGAAAGAAAACTAACTAGATTGACGTTTAGCCCTGTAATTAATGAATATGTGTGTAAGCACATATGTAATTTGTGAAATTATATTTAAATGCCAAGTGAGGAATTGTTAATTCATGGTGTTTCTTTATCCCTTCAAAAACGTTCTAGATCACTCTGCTGAAGTAGGAGAAACATATATTGATAGTGCTCTAAGCTGTCTGTATGCTACTAGACAAAACAGCATTTTGCATGCACAAGAGGGAGGTATTAACAGGTGTGTGTGGTGGAGGAGGAATCCTAATATTTTGCAGAAGCAGCCTGTGTTTTGGATGACAAGGGGGAAAAATCTTTATAAAAATATATCCCCGGGGAAACCCCAGCCACACACACACACACACACACACACAAAATACTTAATGAGGAATGAGCATGCTCAGTGGGCACTGAATGCTAAGTACACAGTGGTGGAAAACAGTAGAGGAATGAGAAATAACATGGAGTATCCAAAATCCTGATCAGATGATACCATTTGTAACAATTACTGGTCCTCACTCAACTGTGGCCAATTCTGTGAAATTTATAATCGACAAAATGTGTGGAAGCATGTGAAATAATCGGAATAAAAGAACAGACTGGGAAGGATATCTTTCCCAGTCAGAATCCAAGCCAGATTCAGGGATCCTTGCTGGAAAGGAATTATTTCTGGACTAGGACTACCAGATTCTAGTAGGTTCCAACCTGCATGGTTAGGAGCAGCTGAATTTAGTTGTGGGCTCCAGATGTTAGAGCTACTTGTTCAATAGCAACAGAAATCAGAGAAACTTGGTTCAAACAGATAGGGCCACTGCGTATGGAAGCTGGTTGTCTAGGACTGGGGAAAAAGAAGACTCCAGCTGCTGCTTCTGCTGCTCCAAAGATGGCTGTGGCTCAAGGCAGCATTTGTAGGAAAGGCAGCCTGGCATCTGACCTCATGCATGCACTGTGGCAGTGCCAAGTTGGGTGGGGTGGGTAGAGCTGGACACTGGGCTACTTAAGCTCATTGCTCAATTTCCTCTGCCTTCTGCATTTTTGTGGCACCCACTCTCCAGTCCTGTATTCAGTGCATAGGTAATGCTTAGTTTGATGTATGGAAGTGAGAGCTGGACCATAAAGAAGGCTGATCTCTGAAGAATTGATGCTTTTGAATTATGGTGCTGGAGGAGACTCTTGAGAGTCCCATGGACTGCAAGAAGATCAAACCTATCCATTCTTAAGGAAATCAGCCATGAGTGTTCACTGGAAGGACAAATCCTGAAGCTGAGGCTCCAATACTTTGGCCACCTCATGAGAAGAGAAGACTCCCTGGAAAAGACCCTGATGTTGGGAAAGATTGAGGGCACAAGGAGAAGGGGACGACAGAGGACAAGATGTTTGGACAGTGTTCTTGAAGCTACCAACATGAGTTTGACCAAACTGCGGGAGGCAGTAGAAGACAGGAGTGCCTGGCGTGCTCTGGTCCATGGGGTCATGAAGAGTCGGACACGACTAAATGACTAAACAACAACAATGCTTAGTTGCCTTTTTGAAGTCAGGTAGGATTTTTTTTGGGGTGGGGGCTGTCAGCTGATTGCTCTTGCTGGCTGGATTTTTGTCTACTCTGCAATGGTTTGGTGACTGGTGCCTTTAGCAGGTAAGGTAAAGGGACCTCTGATCATTAGGTCCAGTCGTGGCCGACTCTGGGGTTGTGGCACTCATCTCGCTTTATTGGTCGAGGGAGCCGGCGTACAGCTTCCGGGTCATGAGGCTAGCATGACTAGGCCGCTTCTGGCGAACCAGAGCAGTGCACAGAAATGCTGTTTACCTTCCTGCTGTGTGCCTTTGAACTGCTAGGTTAGCAGGTAGTCACCCTTAAATAGGTTACTTGGCCAGATCGGCAGGAAGTTGTGGGAAGTTATCAGGTAGTTAAGGTTTGGTGAGCACCCTTTGGGTGAAGGGTAGTAATCCCGAGACTTGTCTTCAGTGGATTTGCTGGCAGGGTAAGGAGCAGCTTTGTAACACCTGCTTGGAGTTGTGGTGCCCTGGAAGGTCTCTCTACTCACCGGAAAGGGTGGGACTTAAGGGAAGGGGTAGATGAAATATTGCCTCTTATCCTTGGTTTTACCCAGTCTGCTTTGTGCACCTTGGTTCTGCACTGCAGATCTTTTGCGTTAAATAAGTCAAGCCCAGTTCACCTAACCTTTGTGTCTTGCCTTCTTATTTCCCTAGGTGGCTGCAATTCAGCCTATAGGTGTGGTGCCACACTTCCCTACAATACACTCCTAAATACCTAGGACTGTGCAAATTTTTGAGGCTGCCTATGTTAGCTGGTGATCCTCAGTCTGTTTCAGTTGCCTGAAGTTCAAAAATGAAAAAAACCACACATTATTTTATTTCATTTCATTTGAGAAACTAGGTATTCCTCTCTGCTCTTCTATGCTGAATTTTTTCTGCTGGAAATCTTGGAGCTTCTGACTAGACATAGTTAGAAGAAGCTTAATTATTTTATATTTTCATAGGGATTTGATGGCGAGTGTTGTGTGTTTGTGTGCATGGAACTGAGGGACAGGTATTTAAAGTTGTTGGTAATTTGTTTTCTGGGTGTTTAAATTAGCATATTGTTAATTAAATGAGTGTCTGACATCTGGCAGGATATAAGCCTTCTAGTCCTTAATTCTGTGTAAAGCTTCTCTGCTAAGCCAAATTATTGGTGCCATTTGGGAGTGTTGTAGCTTTCATCAGAGATTGCAAAGCACTCTCCAACAATTTCTGTTGCAAGCATCTTCTATTATGCTTTCTGTTGCAACTTGCAGTGTGGTCAATAAGTTCATTGGCTCAAGGAAGTGAAGGCTTTCAGACCCACTTAGGCTTGAATTTCCAATGTTCCTACCTCCTACTTCTCCTTTACCTAAGGAGTAGTTCCGAAAATATAGTTAAATTGGTATCCTTTTAGGTAGTGGAAATTTAATACAAGTGAAAAGCTGAAGACAGTGCATGGATTTTGGCAGCTTATTACAGAGAGCAAGATAAAGTCAGACAAGAATTTTTAAAAGACAACTATTACCCCACAGGCAGATTTTCACAATCAAATGCAAATGTGAACTTTAGTACCTGCCCATCTGTAAGTACCTTTCCACTTTCTGCAATAAGAAGCTTGTTCTTTCCATATATTTAGGTTTCTTTTACTAATCTCAAACAAGTTTTGACTCTTGTTCAATAAAGTTTTCCAACGGCATCCACTGATGCTTGGCTTTCCAGTTCCCAGTGCACACACAATGCTGTAGACTCCGCAGACTGTGTCAAATGGATGTTATGTCAATTGGAAATGGATCCAAGAAGGGAAGGTTTATTACTATAACAAATGAGAGAGAGGAATACCATGCAGCCACTCATAGTCACTTGCAGTAAAATGTATCACTGTGATGTGATTAATTCTGTATTCTCTAACATCACAGACCAATGTGAATACAGCCCTTGAACTTCTCCCAAGGGTAAAATTGGCATAGGATAATGAGCTCCCACACAGCAAACAAAAAATAAAAGACAATAGGCAGGAATGTTTTTTTTAATTTAAAAAATGGCTTTTTATTGAAAATAAGGTCATATATTTTGGAGGAATGCAAATGCTAATGAGGCTGCTACTGGATTGTGAGCACTTTGAATAATTCTGTTAACGTGCTGGGGACAAAAAAATTGGCAAGCCACTGTCAAAAAAACTTGATTGCTTAGTTGCTCGCTCTGCATAATACACAACATACTCTTATTTTTTGATGTTGATGGGATATTATCATGAATTATCATAAAAGTCAAATTGGTTTGCCAACAGCATTTTAAAAGCTGGCATGCCAGCCATCAATAAGAGCGACTCTATCACATTTTCTGCTGCTATTTTTAGAACAGAGTTTACTTCTAATCAAATGAAAATATGTTACAAGGACTTTTTATAGTTTGCAAGCCCAGCTCCATAAATAAAAAGGCTGAGTAACTTTGTAGTAATCACTCAAGATAGTTTTTAACCTTATTAAAATGTGAAGGTACAGGTTGGTACTACTTCATACTTTGAGTACTACATGGATGGTCTGATTCACCAAAGGAGAGTAGCGCCTGCCTTTTTTTTTTTTTTTTTGCTGAGGGAATAAACCCATTAAAGAGGCTGCTACATAGGAAATAAACAGGCAGTCACCAACCTGAGGTTAATTTGTCAGGAGCTGCCAGCTCTGTGTGCTGGTAGCTCCCTAATGCGGTGAACCTAAAATATGGCCTCACTCTTTATATACCAAACCAACCACTGCACTCTGCAGAAGAGGACCTTCTGCAGAAACCATCTCAACAAGGTTCCTGGTCCATATGGCATACCTTCTGGGTGTCCCGATTTTCCAGGGACAGTCCTGGAATTACAAAAGCCACCCTGGTTTCTGATTTGAAGTTGGAATGCACCTATTTTCCCCACCAGTGCCACCATGTCTGAGCTTGATGAGGAGGAGGAGCTTGTCCTGAGCAACAGCAGCTGCCCTAGGGCGACTTGTAGTGGCTGCTGGAGAGAGCGGGTGAGGAGGAGGAGGAGGAGGAGGAGAGGCTGTGGCCACCAAGGCCTAGCTCCATGTGATGCACCAGCTCCAGAGGGGCAGGCAGAGGGAAGGGCTGCCCTGGGTGGGAAGGAAGTCAAAGTGGAACAAAGCGCAAGGAGTCTTGACTAAAATAAAAATAAAAATCTTTGTGCATCTGCGTCTAAGCTAGGCCGTCTCTAAAAGTTGTGTGCTTTCCTTTTTCTAAATCTACCAAAGAGTAAAATAAAACTGGGATTAAGGGGTCTTCTCAGGACGTGTGTGCTGTGTCCTATTCGTGAGGTGGTATAGGCACTTGTCCTTCTTCCAGTAGTAAATGCTCTGTGGGGACAGGGACTAAAGATGGGGGGTCAAGGAGAGTCAGTTGGTGAGGGAGTGAGAAATTTTCCTATTTTCTTCGGAGGGCTGTTGGAGGGTATGATATGGTGCAGGAATTGGGCCTTTAATATGGTGACATGGGTGGCGCTGTTGGTTAAACCACAGAGCCTAGGCCTTGCTGATCAGAAGGTTGGCAGTTCGAATCCCTGCGATGGGGTGAGCTCTCATTGTTCGGTCCCAGCTCCTGCCAACTTAGCAGTTGAAAAGCACGTCAAAGTGCAAGTAGATAAATAGGTACCGCTCTGCTGGTAAGGTAAACTGCATTTCCAGGCACTGCTCTGGTTCGCCAGAAGTGGCTTAGTCATGCTGGCCACATGACCCGGAAGCTGTACGCCGGCTCCCTTGGCCAATAAAATGAGATGAGCGCTGCAATCCCAGAATCAGTCACGACTGGACCTAATGGTCAGGGGTCCCTTTACCTTTACCTTTACCTTTATGGTGACATATTGCACAGATACAGTCTCTGTTATCCTCTCATCACCTATTGAAGACCTTCCTTTTTCTAACAAGCCTTTCAAGTGAAGATTTTCATCCCAGTTTGTGTCTGTACTGGACTTGAATGGTTTTCTATATATGTTTGTGATTCCCATACAGAGCTTTGGGATGTTTTATAGGAAGCAATTCATAAATAAACCTTTGGACTGCAGGTAGCAGCTTCTCAGTGAAATACTTCCAGCCTCTGGACTAACTCTTGCCCACCCGGACTGGCTATTGGACCCGCCTGGAAAGGAAGGAGCAAAAGATGACTTCCTGTTCTGTTTAGCTTTGCACAAACAAGCAGGTCTGACTAAGCTCTGGTGTTTCCTGTATTTTTGCCCCCTATTTTAGACCTCAGGCTTGCTCCTGCCATTGTGTTCCTTCCTGAACCTAGGCAACATCGCCATAACATCTCTGCCTCTTGCACTAGTGCTGGTTGCTTCCCACCTAATTCTACAGAAAGTGAAGATTTGGATGAGAATTTAACAAACTAGGGAAACGAAGCTGTAATGAATCTAGCAATTATGAAGTTGGCCCATTACTGTATGAATGCCTGCCTTGGAAAACACATCAGCTTCAGTTTGTGCTCTGGGAACAATTGTGTGAGTTAGCAACACCGCTTTTCTCATTCATGCAATTAGTGCAGAGAATTAATATATGCAGTGTCAAAAACAGTACCCTAAATGGAGACTAATGATGCTTGATAACAGGCCCTTGATGGGGGTAACCTTACTTTTCACTTCACGCCCTGGTGTCAAATGTATGCAAAAAGGAAAAAAGAAATTTAATAGCAATTAATAGTGTGCTAATCATTATGTCATGGAAACTGCCATACCAAATATAAATCAAATGGGCATTTGGTCATCTCTTGTTAAAGGATGCTCCATTTATCTTGTATTCCAGTTACATATGCATTCTGGTCCAGATTTGGTCGTACATCCTTTTTTAAATGCTGGGCGTCACATCTAAGTACAGAGGTAGCCAAAAAAATGACCTCCAGATGTCCGGGACTACAACTCCCATCAGCCCCAGCCAACATGGCCAATTGCCAGGGATGATGGGAATTGTTGTCCACAACATGTGGGAGCCTACCCCAGTCTGCAAGTACAGTGGCAGCATCACAGGGCTCTGTGGCACCAGTGTGTCCTGCACTGGCATTTATACATGATGGTGAAACCACACACTAGTAAGTGTTTTGTCCATATGCCAAGTTTCCAGTTTCAACCAGGGCTTTCATTCTGAAAACAACCCTTTATTGCAGTGGTGGGGAACCTTTGGCCCTCCAGATATTACTGAACTGCAACTCAACATCTTTCCCAGCAAGCATGGCCGATGACTATGGACGATGGGAGTTGAAGATGAGCAACATCTGGAGGGACAAAGGTTCCCCTCACCTGATATGAAAGGACATGGGTCTTTGCTGAGTCGGACAGAGACCTTCATCAAACACCACACTCTAATCCAGGATTGGGAAACCTCTGTCCTGACAGACATTGCTGGACTCAACTGCCATCCACATGGCCAATAGTCAGGGATGCCCCAATGATAGGAGTTGCTGTTCAACAACATCTGGAAGGCCACAGGTTCCCAATCCGTACTCCTGGACCTGTTAGAAAGCCTCACACAGGAATTTCCAGGCTTCGAACTAAAAGTGAGCCTGTGGAACTGAATATAATTCATCAGCCCCAAGTGCTGTCAGCCTCCATGATGTGTGGCTTAGAGGTTCTTTGCCAATGCAAGAATCACTCACATCTCCAGACTTGAACCTGTCAGCTGCAATGGGTGCCAAGGGTGATGAGCCAAATGGGAGAAATAAGAACAGAACTGGATTTATTATAGTTCCAGGAGCAAAGATTGTGGGCTGAAAGTGGGTAGCAAAACAAATCCAGCTAAGATAAGAGGATATCTTCTTTTGTCTATGGAACTATCTAGTGAGGAGATGGGCTTTATGTAGAGCAATGGCAGCTTGATCATAGATGCAAAGGGCTTAATGTCGTGCAATACTTTGAAAAAGAATGCTCATCAATCTTTGCAGTGCTTTGTACCGGAAGCAAAGAGCTGAAATGATATTACACCATGTCACATTGTTAATGACACACAGAGATGGAGGCTGGGAGGAGGAAAATGGCGTTGCCTCTAGAAACTACTGACTCCTTTGCACAGGTTCATAATGAAGTGACTCCTTGGCACCAGTTTCTAATAAAATAGGAAGTCATTGATGGAGGAAAAGTTACATATTCCTATGTACAATACTAAATTCTATTGTAACTTGCGCCTAACTTTGTACTGCATTGTGACTCTGGTGAATAGTGGGATCAGAACTGATGAAATAAGTTAATATCACACAGGCTACTTAAGAGGAGTTAAGCATGGGACAAAATCAGCATAAGCACAGGTAGCCTTATGGGTAGTTGGTGAGGATAAAAGACATCTCATAAGAGGGTAGGGAGATTTCAGACTATGGCTTCTTAATGGAGAAGAAAAGGCGTTAATGCCATCACAACCCCTTTTATCCAGGAAATAATATGTAATAATGCACTAAGAATGCATTGGATTTTCTTTATGCCTTTATTGTCACACACTGTGCCATACAGAAAGGTGTCTTTTTTATTATAAATATTTATTGAGATTTTTTAAATACAAGGTGCAAAAATAATAAACAATATAACATGTATCATAACATATTTTCAAAGCTTCTTTGGACTCCCTCGCGTCTCCCGCTCCCACTTTTGTAAATAAATCTTGAATTTCTTCCAATCTTCTTCAACCCTCTCTTCTCCCAGGTCTCGAATTCTACCAGTCATCTCGGCCAGTTGCATATAGTCCATCAGCTGCATCTGCCACTCTTCCAGTGTGGGTAGATCTTGAGTTTTCCAGCTCTTAGCGATGAGTATCCTCAGAAAGGTGTCTTTTGAACGCTACTAATAAAGTAGGTCTTCATTTCCCCAGGACACTGTAGGTGGAATCCAGATTTAGACTAGATCCGCTGAAATTAGTCAAGTTTGTGAAGTTAGTCAAGACAAACATAACTCCCATTGATTTCAACAGGTCTGCTCCAAACATGACTAAGTCTGGATTCAACCCATTAAGCATAATCTTTGTATTGCTTTTGACATAATTGATGGAATGAGAGCAAATGAGGTAGGCAATACTAAGTATTGCAAAAAGTTGTAGCAGTCTCATCATGTACGCAGCTGTGCTTTTTAATTTTATTTTATACTGACATAGGTTTGGCATTGTTTATTTTTAAAAATTCTGTTCCAGCTTTCTTTCTTTCTTAAAAAAGTCTATGATCTGCTTTTAGTTTTGTCTGAGGGCAGAAAAATGAAAAGCCCCAAACTCCCTGGAGCTTTTGTAATCCAAGGGGTGCATACCCTCCGAAGTTTCTCCGATGAAAACAGGGACATCTTATTGGAGTGTGAGGTTGGCAGTGAGGAGATAGTCAAAAGGCTTTAAAAATGTAGTTAGTCTGGAAGTGGGCAGTTCAGGGTGGAACTCAGTGTGATATGAAAAAGCATCAGAGATACTAAGAAAGGAGAGAGAAAATTCTGCTTTAGAATAACTTTTTTCAGAGTCTGGTAAAGTGAGTGACTATTTGAGTTCAGGGAAAGTGGATGGTGTTTTAATCTACTTATTTTTGTTGTTTTGTTCCATTTGGGAATTGGCAAGATTCCTGTAACTTCCCCTTGTAATATATTTCTCCTAAAACTCCATGTTTTCTCCCCTTAGTAAACTTTTAGCTTTTACATACTTCATAAAGCTAAAAATGCACTACTTTGATTGACTTAAGGGAGACCCCAGGGAAGTCTTCAGGTGGGCTGATAAAGTGCAGCCTTGTAGAAATAATTCCCCCTCTTTATCTGGTGGCAAAAAGTACGTAAATGGGGAAGGGGGGTGCATACTCTCAAAGCAGTATTCTGGAAATTACAAGGGGAGCGCTATTGTACTTGCATCCAACTTACAGGGTTCCCATCATTTGGTTGGCCATTGTGAGAACAGGATGCTGGACAGGATTTGGCCCAATCCAGTATGGTGGTTCTTATGTTCTTGTGGAAAAACATTCAAGCCTTTGCATTTTATGTCGTTAAAATGTAAAACCTCAACATGTTCTGAAGTTATTTTACACTCTGTGGGTCTGTTCTACAATCTGACTTCTTCATGCAACATTTTTTATGGAGGCCAGTTCAGGGGAGTAACCCACAGCAAATTATATTATCCTGAGCTTCACTGGTGCTCGTGCCTTTCCTTAGTAACATGTCCATCGTTTACTATCAGGGGGAAAAAATGTACAAGGCATAATTGTATTAAAACCTCATTTTCAAAAGGATGCACCAGACACAACTATTCCTCAGAAGAGGTAAAAGGTATTGACTGTCAAGAGCGACTTGCCGGTATTACTATGATGAGGACAGAGAGAGAGAGAGATGTAAGTCTTAATTTGGTATAACTTCATTTCCAAAGACAAGAAAGACAGTCTGAATCATCAATATATGGAAATGTGATAACTGAATATAATTAAGCATGTTTACTTCCTGTTACTTTGTATTGATGGTAATAATATACAAGCATTAAAATCTTACCTGTAGCAGGCATAAAATGAAGTGGCTTCTGGTTCTTTGAGAGCTTAGGATACAGCGAAAATGTGTTTGCCTTTTCCACAACAGACTGAGTTGTGGCACCACAGACTAAGACAATTGGTTAACAACAAGGAATCTTGTAGCACCTTTAGCAATTGTGTGTGTGTGTGTGTGTGTGTGTGTGTGTGAATGGTCACTGTTCAATGTGTAATTGTCACGTTCTGTATTCTTCATTTCATTTTGTTTCTGATCTCACTGTTTACAATCCCCACCCCAACCAAACCTATGTATATGAATCTCAGGGTAACGCTTCATGAACCTGATGGAGTGGACTGTAGGCAACAGCCTCTTATGCCATAATAATTTTGCTAGTCTTTAAGGCAGAGCTTTCAAAACTTTTCCTGTTGGTGACACACTTTTGTACATGCATCATTTTGCAACACAGTAATTCACTTTTGGGACCCGGGTGGCGCTGTGGGTTAAACCACAGAGCCTAGGGCTTGCTGATCAGAAGGTCAGCAGTTTGAATCCCCGCGACAGGGTGAGCTCCTGTTCCTCGGTCCCTGCTCCTGCCAACCTAGCAGTTTGAAAGAACGTCAAAGTGCAAGTAGATAAATAGGTACCGCTCCGGCAGGAAGGTAAACGGCGTTTCCGTGCGCTGCTCTGGTTAGCAAGAATCGGCTTTGTCATGCTGGCCACATGACCCGGAAGCTGTATGCCGGCTCCCTCGACCAATAAAGCGAGATGAGCGCCGCAACCCCAGAGTCGGCCACAACTGGACCTAATGGTCATGGGTCCCTTTATCTTTACCTTTAATTCACTTTTATTAGCAAACCGGAGGTTAAACTAACCCTTTCCAGTCCTGGGAGAAGCGTGGGGAGTGTTTGTGTGACACACCTACACACTGCAGCTAATACACTAATGTGTTGCGACACACAGTTTGGAAAGCTCTGCTTTAAGGTGTCACCAAACCCTTTGCTGTTTTCACATGGCTCCCCTGCTGAAAATTGTTTCAATAAGCCCATTGGCAACACACTGATACAACTCTCTCAAGTTTAGCATCTGAAACATTTGAGTCAAAGTAGCCACTATGGTACTTTTAAGGAACAAAATGACGTAAATTTTGAACTTATTTTGTTTTGCTTATACAGCACATTTCTTTCCAAGGTTATAAAATATTAAGTCAATAAATATCAACATAAACCTGGTAACTGAAAACCAATTACCGTGCTTGAAATTTATGCATATTCATTGACATTTCAGTCTGTGGGCACTTTCTCTCCTTTCACAGTATCTGTCTAATGATAATCACATCAGTCCAGATCCATATGTGCCCATAGGTGCATATTATACATCTCTTCTACATTTATTTCAATGCAGAAAGCTGAATTGAAACTGTTAGGCAATTTCCATTTGTAAACTGACTCCCTGCACTGGAATACGCAAGGAAGATGTTTCTAGAGGTCATATTCAGTTTTACTCAGATATAGATCCATTGACATAAATGGACATGACTAAATTAGGTTCATTGATTTAAGTGGGTCTACACTAAGTAAAACCTAGTAAATCTCCATGGTTGGAATGCAACTTTGCACTCTTCCGGTCAATCTATCTGTGCAAGCATTTCAACTTGCAGACAGAAAAATCTCTCCTCACCCCCAACGTGCTGTCCTTCCAACCCCCAGAGCAAGTACTGGTTGGTGCATAAGGGGGAGGAAATTGGGGGAGCTGAATGTGTACTTAAGCTTCTGTACCTGGAACAGGTTAGGAGTAACTATTTGATTAGGTTATATGTCCAACTTTTTCAGTAGTGATGTCTGGAAGTGAGAGCTGGACCATAAAGAAGGCTGATCGCCAAAGAATTGATGCTTTTGAATTATGGTGCTGGAGGAGACTCTTGAGAGTCCCATGGACTGCAAGAAGATCAAACCTATCCATTCTGAAGGAAATCAGCCCTGGGTGCTCACTGGAAGGACAGATCGTGAAGCTGAGGCTCCAATACTTTGGCCACCTCATGAGAAGAGAAGACTCCCTGGAAAAGACCCTGATGTTGGGAAAGATGGAGGGCACAAGGAGAAGGGGACGACAGAAGACGAGATGGTTGGACAGTGTTCTCGAAGCTACCAGCATGAGTTTGGCCAAACTGCGGGAGGCAGTAGAAGACAGGAGTGCCTGGCGTGCTCTGGTCCATGGGGTCACGAAGAGTCGGACACGACTAAACGATTAAACAACAACAACAACAATATATCCAACAGTGGCTTTCCTCTAGTAGAAAGCACTGCCTCTTGTGTAAGACGTGACACTGGATTTTCAGCCATTTCCCTTGTCAAAGGAAACTATTGGCACCATATACCTTGCTTTTTTGAAGTGTTCCCCAACCCCCAGAAGCTGCTTTGGGGGACTGCAGTGCATGAGAAACACAGTGTCACATATTGGGTGCTCATCCTTGAGTAAAAGGATATGTTTTCCCCAGATGCAAAATCATTATTGGATGCAATCTGTCGCAAGCTTCCTCAACAAGGTGCCCACCAAATGTTATGTCCTACTACTCTGATCATCTCCAACCTGTGTGGCTAATGGTTGATGATGATTGGAGTTAGAATCCTAGAGTCATAGAATTATAGAGTTGGAAGGGACCCCGAGGGTCATCTAGTCCAACCCCCTGCAATGCCCAATGTGGGGCTTGAACCCACAACCCTGAGTTTAGGAGTCTCATGCTGTAGTTTATGCTGTTATGTGTACTGTACAGAATTACAGAACTTCCATAAAACTCCTCCTTCCTTTGTATTTATACTTTACGAGGGGATATGAAAATAAGTGTGGTCTTGGGGGCAGGGTGGACACATCTGAAGGCAGCTATGTTTGGGGTAGTTTTTAATGTTTGATTATGTTTTTATATGTGTTGGAAGACCCTACCTGTCTGCAGACTGTCTCGCCAGAGTGGTGCATGCTCTAGTTATCTCTCGCTTGGACTACTGCAATTCGCTCTATGTGGGGCTGCCATTGAAGGTGATCTGGAAACTACAACTAATCCAGAATGCGGCAGCTAGACTGGTGACTGGGAGCAGTCACCGAGACCATATAACACCGTTCTTGAAAGGCCTACACTGGCTCCCAGTACGTTTCCGGGCACAATTCAAAGTGTTGGTGCTGACCTTTAAAGCCCTAAACGGCCTCAGTCCAGTATACCTGAAGGAGCGTCTCCACCCCCATCGTTCTGCCTGGACACTGTGGTCCAGCGCCGAGGGCCTTCTGGCGGTTCCCTTGCTGCGAGAAGTCAAGTTACAGGGAACCAGGCAGAGGGCCTTCTTGGTAGTGGCACCCACCCTTTGGAACGCCCTCCCACCAGATGTCAAAGAGAAAAACAACTACCAGACTTTTAGAAGACAGCCTTGTTTAGGCAGCCTTGTTTAGGGAAGCTTTTAATGTTTAATGTTTTAATGTTTAATAGGTTATTGTATTTTAATATTGTGTTGGAAGCCGCCCAGAGTAGCTGGGGAAATCCAGCCAGATGATCGGGATATAAAATTATTATAACTTCTGGAAGGTACTTAGATGTTGTGGAAGGCTGACCCATTGTATGTAATATTTGAAAATGCAAGCCACATGTCACATATATGTCGCCAGACAATATATGCATTTCATTGTTCATACATTTTTTTCATGCTACAGGGCTTTTTTCATTTAAAAATTGAGAATGAGTACGCTGTTTTTGCTTTTGGACTTCCCCCCGCTCCCTCCACAATCTTCATAATTTTAAATTTGGTTCACATTTCCTTTGTAATTGTATTGCCAGTTAATAAATCTTTACAGCTCTTTTCCCTCTTACAATACCCTTTCTCCTCACAAAGCCTCTTTAAATCCAACTAACGTTGTCTATTCATCACAAATATTTTCCAGATAAATCGTAAACTTTCTCCAGTCCTGTGTAAACTTGTGATCTTTTTGGTATCTAATTTTTCCTGTCAGTTTATCTAATTCAGCAAAGTCCATCAGTTTCCGTCTCCATTCTTCCAATGTTGGTAATTCTTCTTGTTTCCATTTTTGAGCCATTAAAATTCTTGCCGCAGTCACTGCATATTGAAAAAGTTTATAATCACTTCTATTAATTTCTCTTCCTGTAATTCCTAACAAAAAGGCTTCTGGTTTCTTCACAAACGTATATTTAAACATCTTTTTCAACTCATTATATATCATTTCCCAGAAGCCTTTTACTTTCTTACACTCCCACCACATATGATAAAATGACCCTTCCCTTTCCTTACATTTCCAACATTTGTTACATGTCTTATACATTTTTGCTAATTTAACGGGAGTGATATACCATCTATATACCATTTTCATAATGTTTTCCTTTATCGTCATGCATGCAGTGAATTTCATATTTTCCTTCCATACCTTCTCCCAATCTGCTAACTGTATATTATAACCAAAGTCCCTGGCCCAATGTATCATAACCGATTTAACTTCTTCGTCCTTTGTTTGCCATTCCAATAGCATTTTGTACATTTTTGACAATACCTTATTATCATTATTTATTATCTCTTTCTGAAATCTAGACTCTCCTTCAATATATTTCCTCTCTTTGCAATCCTTTTTAAACATTTCATTTGTTTGGAAGTAGTGCAACCAATCATATACATATTTTTTGACTTGTTCATGTGGCTTCAATTTCCATTTCCCCCCTTCTTTAATTACAATGTCTCCATAAGTCATCCAATCCTCTCTCATGTTTGTCTTTTTGACACTCATGACCTCCAGTGGGGATAACCAATGGGGTACATTTGGTTCCAAAATATTTTGGTACCTATCCCATATTTCTATTAGGGCACCTCTGAAAATATGATTGGCAAAACTTTTATGAACTTTCTTCTTTCCCAACCATAAATAGGCGTGCCAGCCAAACCTGTTGTCAAACCCTTCCAGATCCAATAACTTATTGTCTTTTAGTGTTATCCAATCCTTTATCCAACAGAGACAAGATGCTTCATAATAAAGTTTCAGGTCTGGCAGGGCGAAGCCACCTCTTTCTTTCGCATCAGTTAGTAACTTAAATTGTATTCGTGGCTTTTTGCCCTGCCAGATATATTTTGAAATCATTCTTTGCCACTCTCTGAAGATCTTTGTCCCCTTAATTATTGGAATCATTTGAAATAAGAACAACATCTTTGGAAGCATGCTCATCTTGATTGAAGAGATTCTGCCCCAAAAAGATAGTTTCATCCTACTCCACGCTTCGAGGTCTCTCTTAATAGTGTTCCAAGTTGTCACATAATTGTTTTGAAATAAGTCAATTTTTTTTTGGGTTAACCATATTCCTAAATATTTTACCTTCTTTGCCACTTCCATCTCTGTTTCTCTTTGCACTTCTTCTATCAAACTTTGGTCCAAATTCTTCACCATAAGTTTAGTTTTCCTCTTATTTAATACAAATCCGGCCACTCTTCCAAATTGATCAATTTCTTTTATAACTTCTTTTAGACTACTTGTCGGATCTTCCACCGTAATTACCAGATCATCGGCAAAGGCTTTAACTTTATATTGGTTTTGACCTACTGTTACCCCCTTTATTAGTTCGTTTTGCCTAATAGAACTAAGCAGGACCTCCAGAACCGTAATGAATAACAGTGGTGAGAGAGGGCATCCCTGTCTTGTACCTTTCTTTATGTTCACATCCTCTGTGATTACATTATTTACTATCAATTTAGCTCTCTGTTCATTTCCAAATTTTTCAACATGAATTCCCATGAAACATTATCAAACGCTTTCTCTGCATCCACAAACATTAGAACGGCTTGTCTCTCATTACTGGCAGTCAAATATTCCAGAATATTTATTATATTTCTTACATTGTCCTTCATATGTCTGCCAGGAAGGAAACCTGCCTGATCTTTATGGATATGTTGTTGCAATATCTTCTTAAATCTTGTTGCCAAAATACCCGAGAAAATCTTGTAATCTGTGTTTAGCAGAGATATCGGTCTATAGTTCTTCACTTGTGTGAGATCAGAGTCTTGTTTTGGTATGAGTGTTATAAAGGCTTCTTTCCATGTTTCTGGTATATCCTGTTGTTTCAAAATATTATTCATAACTTCTTTAAGTGGTACCGTCAGGGAGTCCCTCATTTCTTTGTAATAAGTTGCTGTAAATCCATCTGGTCCTGGTGCCTTCCCTTTTTTCATCTGTTTTATAATTTCTACTATCTCCTCATTCTCTATTGGGGCATTCAGTCTGTCTTTCATTTCTGTCGGGATCTTTTGCACCTTTTTTCCTTTCAAAAATTTCTCTATCTTCTTTATATTGTTTTTCTCTCGTTTTGCATATAAATGCTTATAGAAATCCAAAAATCCTTTTCTGATACCTTTTGGGTTCTCTATTTCCTCGCCATCCACAATAATTTTGTTAATTGTACCTTGCTCTTTCCTTTTTTTGATTTGCCATGCAAGCCATTTTCCAGGTTTATTTGCGAATTCAAAGTTCCTTTGTCTCAGTCTTTTAATGTTCCATTCGACTTCTTTATTTATGATCATGGCAAACTGTGTCTGCAAGACTTTAATATTTTGTTTTATCTTGATGTTATTTGGCTTTTTGATTAACTTTTGTTCATTGTCCATTATTTGTTTTAGGATTTCCTTCTTCCCTTTCTCTCTGTTCTTATTTTTAATCGCATTCTGTTGGATGAAGAATCCCCTCATTACCGCCTTGCTTGCATCCCAAACTGTGCTATCTTTGTGCCTTTGTTCATATTGTCTGCAAAGTAATCCATCAATTTTTTACGGGCATCTTGAATGATTCTTTCATCTTCCAAAAGGTAATCTTTCAGTCTCCATCTGAATGTTCTTTCTTTATACATCTTTATCTCCATTTTTATCAGATTGTGATCCAAAATTACTCTGGGTTGGATTTCTATTTGTTGGATTCTAGTAGTTAGTTCATTCGAGATCCAAATTTGATCTATTCTTGACATGGACTGATTCGGTTCCGAATAAAATGTGAACTCTTTTTCTAATGGGTGTCTAAGTCTCCAAATGTCAATTAAATTGAGATTTTGCACCAATGCAAAAAAAGGTCTTCGGTAGTTTCCCTTCTTTACTGTCACTTTTTTCTCTTAATCTATCCATTTCCGTTGATACAACTCCGTTCATATCTCCCATTATTATAATTTTTTGATCCATATATTCAAACAACCTTTCTTCCAATTTCTTGTAAAAATCAGTCTTATTTCCATTAGGTGCGTACATCCCGACAATTATTAATTTTTCGCCCTGCCAATTGATCTGTATTGCAATTATTCTTCCTTCTTCATCTTTGAAGATCTGTTGAGCTTCTATGTTTTTCCTTACATAAAGGACTATGCCTCTCTTCTTTTCTTTATCTGAGGATATAAATTCATTACCCAGTCTGTTATTAATCAGAATTTTTTTATGTTTCCTTGCAACATGTATTTCTTGAAGACAGATGATGTCCAAATTTTTCCTTTTTAGATATTGTTCAATACTGTTTCTTTTCTTCTTATCATTCATCCCGTTAATGTTCCAATTCCATAATTTCAATGCCATATTTTCTGGAGATTAATTAAAAAAAAATAAAATTTGTTTCAAATTATCTCTTTATAATTCCTCTTTTTCTTCTTCCTCCTCCTCCTCCTCTTCTTCTTCTTCTTCTTCTTTCTCCTCCTCCTTTTCATCCGTCTCTCTATTCTTTTTGTACTTTCCTTTTAAACGTTTTCCTCCCATCGGGTCAATTCCTCCTACCACGCCTTCTTCCTCTTCCTCTTCTACCATCAATTCTTTGTAGCGTCTCTGAAACTTACTTGTTTCTTCGGGACTTGTAAGTCTATGTCTCTTGGCTTTGTATACAAAGGAAATCCCCTGAGGGAATTCCCATTTAAATTCAATCTTATTTTTCTTCAGAATTTGGACCAATGGTTTATATGGGTCTCTCCGTTTCAACAATCTGACCGGTATGTCTTTAAAAATAATTATGTAGCTCCCATCAATATTCAATCGCTTCTCTCTGTTTTTTTGGAGTATTAGATTCCTCATATCTTTGTCTTTAAAGGTGATCAAGCAATCTCCTGTAACTTTCCTTGTCTTAGTTGTCCTTACTCTCATCCTAAATGCGTTTTGAACTCTCTTCTCTACTTCTTCTTTTTGTAATTCCAACCATTGAGCAATTTCCGTTATTAATTTATCTTTGATGTCTTCTCCTTGAACCTCTGGAACTGCTCTCAACCTTAGGTTCACCTCCCGATGCCTCAGTTCGTTCATGGAGATTGCATCCCATAACTCCTCCTGCGTTTTGCTCATTTCTGAGATTCCTGCTTTCATCTTCTCCTCTTCTTTTTTAACTTCTTTTATCTCCACTTTTGTCTTTTTTAATCCTTCCTCAACAGATTGTGTTCTCTTGCTAACTTCTTTTATTTGGCCTTTCAATTCTTTTACTGTATCATCAATCTTTTGGTCCATTTTACCTATTTTGTTATCCACCTGCTCAATTCTAGTATCTACATGTTCTAATTTATCCTCCAAATTCTTTTCACTTTGTCTAATTTCTGCAAACATTTTTAAAATTTCGGCTTTGAAATCTGCCTCAGGTTTTGAACCTCTTCTTTCTCCCGGTGTTCCTCCTTCCCCTGCTTTCTTCTGTAAGTGAGACATTTTCTCCTTCTCCTTACTTTCTACCCGTTCCCTTTTCTAATAAATCAGTCCCACTGTTTCCCTAATTCAGTTGGATCCAACCCTAAATTATACTGTGTCCCTCCTCAAATCAATTCTTATATCAAACATATAAATGACACTTTTTTCAAAATTCAAGATACAAATACCACTTTCATCCATTCATAGTCCATCAAGTCCAGTCCAAATCTCAATATAATCAAATATAATCAAATTGAATCCCAACAGTTAAATTGTCTATAAACGTCTTCTTGCCACCAATTAGGCTAATCCATAGGTACAGGTATTTGTTTTAAATATGACCCAACTCTTACAAATTTGCTGAAGTTAGAGAGAACCCAAAGAAAAAGTTTTTTTTTAATGTTAATGTCCAAACCAATCTTCTGCCACCAATTAGGCTAATCCTTAAATCGATATGAATAAATATTTCTTCTGCCACCAATCCAAATTTGTGTGAATCAATAGTTCTTTTAATCCCGAAGCCAAGAGTTGTTTATTAGAGGGAAAAAAAATAATGACCCGAAAAAAAACAGAGGAAAAAACAAACAAACAACAAGTTGTTGTGTGTCTTCTGGCCACTAGGGGCAAGGTCTCCAAGCCGTTTTAAATTGCTCAAATATTTAGGTATTTCAATAAAAAGAAATTGCCACGAAAAAAGAAATAAACCATCAAAGGGTGTGCCGCATTATGTTTAATCCTGAAACGCCAGTCCAGATCAATTTAAAAGAACCTTCTTTCCTCGGCAAACATCAGACAGTCTCGTAGAACTTTAACAATGGAGTCTGGAAATCCCCTTTTGTTGCGCAGTTTTTATTTCACCACCACACCAAAGTCTAGTTACGGCAGATCAAATTCACAAGCCCTCAAAAGGACTTAAATAGTTCCGTCTTGTTCCTCTGTCCCCCCTTTTCCTTTGGATCTTCCTTGATAAATTGTATCTTCCCAAAAAGGATTATTTTTATTCAGTTAAAGGGGAGAAGAAACAACAGCCGCGAGCGGTAACTTACTTTCACTTTTGATTGCTTTGTTATTTCCATGCGTCTAAGCTGATTGCGGATAGAAAGCTGGTCTCGTACCTTCCAATTTTTCATCCGGTTTCTTTCCTTGATTTTAAGATTCTTCTTTATATCCAGTTAAGTCCGAATTTCTTCCCAATCGAGAACTGAGAGCTCTTTTTGCAAGCCCGGGGCTTCGTTTCTCGGAGGTAGCTATGGCCTCCCTGCAACCCGCTCTCCCCCCCGCCGTTCTCGTCACTCTTTTTGGGAGCTACCTGACGGCCGGGAGGTTCGCGTTTCGGCTGCCTGCGGGAACCTGAGTGTCAGAACACCCTCCTGACACTACTTCGAGGGGTCACTGCGCCCTGTGACACCCCCAATCCTCCGAAAAACCCGGGATCCCCCCAAGAGGGAAAATCCCCGCTTGCGCAAGGATCGCTGTCAACCGGAAGTCCGCCCTTATCCTTTATGTTCTCAACACCGTCTGATGTCCCACAAGTAAGGCAAACATCCATCCATCAATAGCCTTCTGTGTGCAAGAAAATGAATGTTTTTCTATTCAGAAAAGGGCAACAGATTTTTCCTCAGTGGCAGAGTAATAGAATATCAACAGCAGGCAGAGCAGAAGTTTTATTACTTTCTCCATGCATGTCATTGTACATCACATCTGTATTAGGGAACAAAGCTAAAATCACTCCATGCCATTCAATATATATTAGGGATGCTCTGAACTTTCCCATTTAGATCTGGAGCATTCATTTTAATTTAAAAGGGTCCCCCTGCAGCTCTGTGAACTCACCCCCCCGACTCAAAATGGCAAGCTCCTTTTTCTGCTATTATTTCAAAGACACAAACCTATTTTTTAAAGTATGTTTTTACTGATTTTCCAATATCGTTCCAATAGCAGCATCATAACAATACCAATTTCATCCAGTTATTACAATTATTGCCAATTATTCCAATGTCAAATTATACAATTTAATCAAACTGGCTTCCCCACGTGCTAGATTTGATGGCTTTATTCTTCTACATTTTTTCTGTGTTCCAAAATCTTAATGCCGTACTTTTCCGTCTATAAGACGCCCCCATGTATAAGACCCCCCTTTTTGGGGACTCAGTTTTAAGAAAATGAGGGGAGATGGCCCAAAGTCGTTGAACTTCTCCCCCCCCCCATGCAGCTGAAGTCAGGAAACACCCCCTAGATCATTTCCTGCTCGCTGAGGCATCAGGGGAAGTTGTGCTCCGGCCAACTGGCTGGCTGGCCTGTGTGCTGCTTCTCCCCCCATGCAACTATCTGTGTATTGGACGACCCCAGTTTTTTGACATGATTTTTTAGTCAAAAAACCTCAGTTTTCCAAAAGTCACTGCATTACTTTGTCCCATGATTTGGGCTTCCAGCAAACAAGCCCTCTCCGCCATTTTTCCAGCCTAGGAAGAGCGGTCTGAATCCAGACTGCAAACAGCTAATCTAAAAGCTTCTATTCCCGCGGCTGGTAGACTCCTTTCTTCCCTGCTGCTGATTTATGGCCAATTGTCCTTATCTCAAACACATTCCTTTGTGGATAATGGTTAGGGAGGACTTTGCTCCAAATTTTCAAAGCGTAGCATTCCCACCCCTTCCCTCTCAGTTCCTTTCTCTCACGCAGTTCCAGTTTTATTAAATTATATTCCAGTTTCTTCCTTCCTCACTTGTGTGTGTGTGTGTGTGTGTGTATACTTGCATTCCAGGGAGGGTTGCCATATCATAAATGTAGAGAAAAACTTTGATATAAGCAAACTGTGGGCTCCCCTCCCCCCATCATCTCTTTTACCGATTGAAATCACCTCTCAATCCAAACCTTTAAAATCCTTGTAGCTGGGTTCGTTTTTGCAGTTTCTTATCTCATCATCTCCAGCACGTGCCTGTAGTTTACTCCAATTAAAAAAACACCAAATTAGCAGGATAACTGGTGCTTCCAGGAATGGGATGGTGGGGGGTGGGGGTGTCACGGCAGTCGGAATATTCCATGCACCCAGTGCCTTTGCCTGCCCTCGCATTCCATGGGGAAGCGAGTGCCAGACTGTCAGGCAAACTGCAGGTAAAGTCCAGGTTCCTCTTCCAACCGAAGAGGAATGCAGAAAATGCAATTCCATCATTTTCTGATTATCTCAGTCTGTCTGTCTCCATGGTGTTGGGAGAGGCATCCATCCCCTGGTGCACAGGAAACAGGAAGCCTCAAAGACACTAATCTAAATACATTTCCCACTGGAAACAGGTGCTTCTTCTCACTATTGGCAGCACTTGAAATGCTATTTTGAACATTTGCAGCTTTAAGTGAGGAAAATGAGCACAAAGTGACACAGGAAGCTGGATGCATCGCCTATTCCATCACTCCGAATGAATGTCTAGGGAAGGGACTCTCATTGACTCTCTATGGAGTAAATGCATCTTCAGTTGCACCATCAAAGCCCACATTTGCAGTGCACATCCTTCCTCCCAAAATGAGCTGCTCTCCCTCCATGACAAAAGCTTCTAATCAAGAACCACACGCTAGCGATGCTCAAACAACCCTCTGTTAAAATTGTACTTGAGCCACTAATTACAACCTTCCTTCACAATTAAAAAATAATTAAATAAAAATCTCCCCTGTCCATCCCAAGACTTTAAATAAATGAATGGCCTTGGGATGTTTTGGAGCCTGTGTTCTCATCGTGCCCCTGGGGGTTGTATTGAACAGAAGGAAGGCAGCGACACATTGCCAAACAACTGCATGATATTTCTCATTGCGGTCCCAGTCGCAATGCCTCCCCATCTCCCCCGGGCTAATACTATGACAGGAGAAACTCAGGCAGAGCACAATCGGGATTAAAAATGGCCACAACTTTATTGATTACAAGTGTAGGTGGAAGTTTGGCTCGGACATTGGGTGTACATCCATTTCAGCCTCCTGCCAGAGGGCTGGAACTGCTTCAGGGTCTTGCTGTGGATTATGGCCTCCACAAGACATCGATCTATTGAGGTGGCTGTCCTAAGGCTGCTGTTGGAAGCCCTGTGGCTCACCTGCCCCATGCTTGGCTTTGGCCAACGGTGCTGTAAAGGCCATTTGTACATAAATGGCTGACCCCATAAAGGAATTAAAAATTTAAAATAATCAACCATCTGTCATGGAAATATATACAGTGGTACCTCGGGTTAAGAACTTAATTCGTTCCGGAGGTCCGTTCTGAACCTGAAACTGTTCTTAACCTGAAGCACCACTTTAGCTAATGGGACCTCCTGCTGCTGTCACACTGCTGGAGCACGATTTCTGTTCTTATCCTGAAGCAAAGTTCTTAACCTGAAGCACTATTTCTGGGTTAGCAGAGTCTGTAACCTGAAGCGTATGTAACCTGAAGCGTATGTAACCCGAGGTACCACTGTATTCTTAATTGCCTGCAGAAGCCTGGCAAGGTAGAAAACTTTTCAGCAGGTGTTTAGAAGTTGAAACAGAAGGTGCCTGCCGAATCTCTATTGGCAGAATATTGCAGAAAACTGGGATGGTGACACTAACAGTTCAGATTCTTGTCAAATGAACCTCTCCAAATCAAGGAATTACCTGTGATGCTCCTGCAGACGATCTCACAGACTGAAATATAAGGGTTCAGGTGGTCTCTAAAGTACCCTTGGACCTAACTTGTTTGTGGCTTTTAAAAGCAATACAAGGTATTGATGGTTGGTTGTTGATGAGATTACATATTAGAAGTCTGTCAAAATCAAACCATCAAGAGATGTCTATGTACATTAGATAATTGTATTTATATGCAGATTTCACATTCTACATAAAAAAAATGACCCCCCCCATCATTTCTCATTGAAATGATCTGAATGGGAAGAGAGAATGAAAATTCATCAATATCTATAGATATTAGTTTCTGCTCTAGGGTAACTCTTTACTTCAAGGACTTAGTTTGCCACAGCATTCCTGAATTATAAAACTGAATCATAATTGCCTGCCACTGTCTCTGTACGAACAGGATCAGAAAGAGTGGGCTGTTCCTTTTTCTTCTTGTGTTTAATTATAACTTTTCAAAACTTTTTCTTGAAAGTGCATTATGGATTTCTAAGAGAATTAAGTTTCCACAAGGCTAATTGTTGCTGGAAAATACTTAGAGGAGGAAGAAAGAGATTAAAAACTGTCCTTCCAACTCGGCGGCAAGAATGAACTTTTAAATCTCCTATGCATGGTGGTACACACGAGGTTGCAGAAGAGACCCGGTACATGGAAAATTAATCATGCTATCTCCATCTGACAGCTCAAGTGATTAGTGTGCAGAGACCTTTCATATCTCAAACTAGCAGCACATAAATTTGATCAACTTTAGGCAGCCGACATCCGTTATATAAAGTCATATTGTAGCAGGAACCTAAGCCTCTCAGTGATAGTGCTGTGCTAATTTACTGCCTAAGTAACAATGGCTGAGGGGGACAAAAGTCATCTTCCATTTGGCTGGCAATCATGCAGGTTTCGTTTCTATTTAGAGAGTCTTCGTATCTCTAGCCAAGCTAAGATCAGAAAGCAACCATTTAATTGATGAATTTGGAACCTCTTTTGATGTTTCTCCTGCTTTCTCATTCCAGGAGCAAAACCACAATTTCCTTTGCATTTCTAAGGGAAATTAGTAGAAGGTGCATGTATGCTGAATATCTGCCTTATTTGTGATTATATTAATTTGCGTGTTGAGGTCCCCAATCCACCCCCCAAAATAACTCACAACGGACACGTAATTTTTGTTTAAGATTTTTGGCATGATTTTGGCCACAACTTTATTAAAATACAAACTGTGAGTGGTTGTTTAGGCATTGGTTAAGACTATCTGTCCCCCCGCCTGGGGACAGAACTGACTTCCGGGCACCACCGAAAGACAGTGCGGGGGAAAGCAAGTCGGGGAAGAATTGGAGCTGAGACACAGACCCTCAACTCTCACCCGCCTGCTCCCCGAAGGCTTGCCGGCCCTAGTCCCATTCCAGGGATTGGACGAAAAGATGGCAAGCCCCAGGATTCCTTTAACGGAATTCCCTTTCCGCAGCAACCATGGAGGGGCAGGCCCAGCCTATCCTAACCCCTCCTCCACCAGATTTATAACCAATGCCTAACCACAACCTTACAAGTTGTGACGATTTGCTACGCAGTAGGCAAAAACCACCCAGCCAGCCAATTTGCCAGGTGGAAAAATTCCTACCAGGCCCCTGCTCAAAGGCAGACGACCCCATGACAGGCATAGCAAGGTCAACGCAACAAACCCCTTATTCTAGGGCGGGTGGGCGGGTGATCCGTTGCACGCAGCAAAAGAGAAAGTACAAGGCTGTGTGCAAAGTATTTAAACCTTTTACCCCTCCCACCAAAATTGCAACATAACTTTTGCCCCAGCAACTTGGCAATCCAATCAATGCCCCCCGGCCATCTTGGAGAACTTACCCAGCAACAAAGGGGTGGCTCAGTAGACCCCACCGCAACACGTGCTCTCCCTGAAGGAGAACACGCTTTGCGTGTTGAGGTCCCCAATCCACCCCCCAAAATAACTCACAACGGACACGTAATTTTTGTTTAAGATTTTTGGCATGATTTTGGCCACAACTTTATTAAAATACAAACTGTGAGTGGTTGTTTAGGCATTGGTTAAGACTATCTGTCCCCCCGCCTGGGGACAGAACTGACTTCCGGGCACCACCGAAAGACAGTGCGGGGGAAAGCAAGTCGGGGAAGAATTGGAGCTGAGACACAGACCCTCAACTCTCACCCGCCTGCTCCCCGAAGGCTTGCCGGCCCTAGTCCCATTCCAGGGATTGGACGAAAAGATGGCAAGCCCCAGGATTCCTTTAACGGAATTCCCTTTCCGCAGCAACCATGGAGGGGCAGGCCCAGCCTATCCTGAACCCCTCCATGGAGGGGTAGGCCCAGCCTATCCTAACCCCTCCTCCACCAGATTTATAACCAATGCCTAACCGCCAATCGAGCCCTTTACGCTCGCCGCCAACCACTCACAATCCCAACCCATTCTTCAACCCTTCAATTACCGCATCCAACCAGACATCATTCCCCAGCTCGGAAAGATGTACCCCATCATTGCGGTAAAGGGCCAGAGCCTTGAAGGTAATATCCTGGTGGTAAATCACCAAACCACCCAATTCCGTTACCCTCTTGCTCACTGCGGAATTAATGCGCTTCCTGGCCCTTTCAGCAGCCTTGGGTTGAGAAATGCCCTGCCAATTGCTCCTTTGCAGCTATTGTGACCAAAATATTTTAACGGTAGGTATTAAGGTCACCAACTCCCCCAAGTCTCTTTGAATCGTGGAGCGCAAAGTGGAGCAATCAACCTTTGCCATATCATTCTTCCCCAACTGCACTACAATCGCCAAAGGGGGACCATGTGAAAGCACCCTCCGCTTAATTAGTGGGATGAATTCACTCCACCGCATTCCCCGTCTGGATATCCACTACACCTGTACGTGCTGTGGGAAGCCAAGATCCGGTCCCCTTCCAGACTGCCTCGCTCTGATGCCAGCCCAGTAAACGATGCTGTGCCCCACAATCCAAATGCGGACTGGAGCTAGAAACATGGGCAGGAAGGCCAAGATGGCGCCCCCAGTCCAGACTCGTCAGGGTGCTTGCCAGCTCAGTGCATGATGCTGTGGCCGACAATCCAAATGCGCACAGCTGCTCCTATGAGGGGAAAAATAAAAGGAATAACAGACAGGCATCATTGGCGATGCTTCCTGAGATAACCTTTGTCAGCATCATACTTCCAATGACCCGTATTCACAATCCTGTCTACTAACAGGCCCCAGTGCGCAGCCTTTGCAGCAGCACCTATTTGGAAGGAATGAGGCGTGTTCAGCGGTAGGCAAGCCACAGGCTGCAATAACTGGCGCACGACGTGAGCAATTAGATGCCCGTCGAACTGGAACCCATTTCTGTGCACTAGGATCGAGCCAGCCCCCAGGGGAATGAAAAGCCAAATATTTCCGGTATCCAATAACAGGGCAAGGGCCCACCTCACCTGAGACTGGAAGCCTGATGGTGGCAACCCTGCTCACTAGGTCTGACTCAGAGCTCCAGACACTTATGACAAGCTCCAAAGCAGATAAGGAAAAGTCCTGAGGCAATAAGCCTCCAAACTTTCAGCCCCGTGCTGGCTCCAACACAATTTCCCCAACCCTCAGTACACCAAAATTACAATGGAATACTGAAATAAGTCTCGTCTTGATCTTGAACCAGCCGACAAGTCTTAACTTGTTGCAGATACTGCATAGGTCAAAGATTGACCGGCTTCCTGCCTGCTGTCCTGTGAAGGTTGGAGCTTATTCCAACCTTCCGAGACCCTGCGCACGACACACTTTTTGAAGGGTCTCTGAAAAATTAAAGCTTTACTCTAGCAGACATTGCAGCGGACTGAAGTCTGATAGTTTTAACACTGCATCCGATCTGCAGCAGGTGGGCGAATTACTGCAGGTCCTGCTCAGAGGATGGGGGCAGGTTCCTCTGAATGGCCGAGGACTGCCAGCTAAATTTTAAGAAATCAGTCCAGGCCTTCTCATAAGACCTGAAAGCGAATGGGGAAACGTAAGCTACTACTCCTCATAATTATTAATTGTTGCCAAGTGCCACAGGAGCTCCAGAAAAATCCGGCTATAGCTGGGTGTCCAGAGCCCAGGATCTGAAGCTCTCCAACTGAAAAAACGGGATAGAGCAACCGCAAAAACATTAGATGATCCCGAAATAAAGCGAGCAGAAACACAATATTAAACCTTAAGCAGTGCGAAGACTCTGCCAGAGCATGAGGACTGTTTTGCCAGGACTCTCACACTGCCTGGTTATCAGACCAAGACAGACCCGACGGTCTCTAAACTCCTCAGTCCAGATGTGCGCTGACACTACAATGGGGAAAACTCGCGAAAAGTTAGGTTACATGTGATTGCCTTGCTCTGCCAGGCTCAAGGCCACTGTACATGATGATGAAGGAACCCCGGGCCATGAGACCACCTGGCCAAGCAGGAATGGAAGGGGCAGCCTGGAGCAACCACCCTGCATGCAAAATTTAACTGACCTAGGAATGATAGGATCTGACAAAGCAACACTTGCTTCAGAGGAAGCATTACGAGAATAACATCCTTCAAGGCAAACAGCTTTTCCACAGGCAAGCAGAAGTTTGAGCAACGGTATCCAGCTAGCCCCCAAATACATTAAAAGGGGCAGTAGGACCCACTGTCCTCCATTGCCAACAGAACACCCAGCTCCTCAGGGAATAAAGGGGGCATCTAGTAAGCTAAGCAGAGGCTGGTGTCACATGAACCAGCCAGTAAAACAATCCACATAACGATACCCCCAGTTAAACGAGTCTTGACTCGCAATGTACAATCCAGAAAGGCACTAAAGGACTCAAGTGCTGCACAGCCTATTGAGCAACCCACTGGCATCGCCTTATCAATATAAGGACCATCCAATTAAAGCCTAACTACTTAAAATCTTGAGGGTGAACCGGCAGTAGCCTAACAGCCGATTCAATATTGCATAATGCCAACAAGGCACCTCCTCCAATTTGTTGGTAAGCTCAACTGCCTGATCCAAAGATGCATATTTCACGGAACCATTCCGGAGACAGAGCATCATTCACTGAGGTGCCCTTGGGATGCGATAAATATGGATCAGATGGAATTATATGGGGCTTTCTTTGGGACGATCCCCAATGGGGATAAATGAAAATCGGGACTAGAAGGAGAATCAAGGGGATCCCACCATACGTCCCAATGCAAGCTGCTTCCTAACCTTCTTTCTGGCTACCACAGATAGCTCTCTAACTGGCTTTTGAGTTGCTGTATTCTGAGCCACTGGCTGAAAAGCCAGAGGAATCCCAAACCTTGGGAAAACCCTTCCCACAAGCACAAAGCTACTGACCCATCTAGATAACCTTTTAGCCAGACTTTCAAGGGCGATATTTTTTACGGAAATATGGGCAAGAGGTATTGAGTTATTGCTTGCCAGCCCCCGCTTGGGCAAGATGCCCTGCCTTGTGTTGCCACCATGATGTGTAAATTTACAGGGCCAACACTGGCCAGAAACCCTAAAGAAGTCCCAACAAAGCTGCCACCGGGCCAGCTTCCTGCATACCAGCTTCCGGTTCTATTGCTCAGGGAATTTCCATTTGAAATGTGGAGCTGCACAAGTGGTCCACATGTCCCCGTCCCTGTGATCCTAGCGAGCTAAGGGGATGATGGCAGCCCTGCGTCTAACATTCCCATCATAGTGAATTACCACTTATAGAATAGTGGGGTTGGAAGGAATAGTAAAAGCTTCCCTAAACAGGGCTATTTTAGATGTCTTCTAAAAGTCTGGTAGTAGACATCTGGTGGGAGGGTGTACCACAGGGCAGGTGTCACTTCCGAGAAGGCCCTCCAACTGGTTCCCTGTAACTTGGCTTCTCACAGTGAGGGAACCACCAGAAAGGCCCTCGGCGCTGGACCTCAGTGTCCGGGTAGAGTGATGAGGGAGCATGCAGCTGTCCCATACAGGGACCAATCCTGCAACCTAGGCATTACCGGCACCATACGCTGACCAGCTGAGCTATCCAGAATGATCCCTAAAGACCTGGAACAGCCTCACCCTGACCCCTGGAGAGGTCCAAGGTGATGTCTGAGTCATCATCAGAGCCCAGTGGTGATTTACCTGCAAGGAGGTGTAAGCATCATCCCTGCTCCGCTTTTTCCTGCCTCTGAAGACCTTCCTTCTGGAAGAAGGCATCTGGGGCATCAGCAAGTCATCCTCTGCAGGAGAGGCAAGCTCTGGAGGCATCTGCAAAGGCCCTGCAAAAGGAAAAAACCTAACCAATGTGAGGAACAGGTGAAACCAATGCTTTGTGCACCACATGGGGATGCTATTCAGGCCAGAAATGCTGCCAGAGGCCATCAAATTCTAGGGCCAAGCAGGCCAAGCTAGGCCAGACATAAATGTTTCCAATGAGATAACAAACTCGAGGCAGCCCACCACCTGTCCAGGTACCCCTGCTTGCCCTTTAGAGGGAAGCACGCTCTCAAGAAACCCAAAGTTCTTTTTCGGAGCAATATCACAAATGGGCCAAACTACCCAGCAACAAATTAGTCCAAAAGGAGCAGCTTGTTTTGCTTTGTTATAACAATGGCTAAGTGGGGGATATGAAGCCTGTCTCCCAGGTCCTAGTCCTGTACTCTAGCCACTGAGCCACAATGGCTTGTTTCAAAAATGGCAGTCGCCACTATCAGGGGAAAACAAACTTGAAGAAAATAAACTTGTTCAGAAACAGCATAGTTAAAGAGCATACAAAGAGTGCTCATTGGAGGCACAGAGAGCCTCTGGCTCCACTCTGTCTGCCTAAGATATACATTAGCAACAAGTGAGCCTGCAAACAAACAGATACATTCTTAATAGAGAGAATGAGTCACATGTCACAGAAACTTAACAATTTACTGTACTGCTAACTGGATCAGGCTTAGGCTTGAAAAATATGTGCAGGCCGAGCAGGCCTCCCAGCTTCAGCTCACTGCCTTTTATAGTCTCATTTCAATATTAAAGGAACTCAATATAGTGCTCCCGCCTAAGGCTAGATTAAAATTCAGCCAACAGCACTGCACCCACCCAAAATAAAGCCAACCTATGAGGATACTATAAACGAAAGTGATCCCAGGTAAGCTGGGAATGTATTGTACTGCTAACTGTAGCAGGCTTAGGCTTGAATGATATGTGCAGGCCGAGCAGGCCGTGAAAGCCTCCCTGCGTCTGCTCTCTGCCTTTTTTGTCTCATTGCAATATTAAATAAAGGAACTCAAAATAGTGCTCCAGCCAAAGGCTAGATTAAAATTTGGCCAACAGCACAGCAATCACCCAAAATAAAGCCAACCTATGGGGATACTATAAATGAAAGTGATTCCAGGCAAGCTGGGAACAGCCCTGACTAGCCCCACAATTAAACAGGCGAAAATGGGGAAAACCTTTTTGCAAAAGAAAGCCCCTAATGGGGGCTCTCTCCCTACTGGGAAAGGCAAGCCAAGGAGGATTATGCCCAGGCAGCGCTCACAGGTACAGGGAGAATCTTCCCACAGGGCAGGGTAAGGGGTGGGGTGAGAAATCAAACAGGGGAAAAAAGGGGAATTAAATTAATTAAGGGACTAGAGAAGATTAAAAAGAAGGGGAAAATAAAGAAATGTAACCAGACAATGAGAAGATCACTCCACTGTCCTCCAGACGGTCCAAGTGCTCCAGGTGATCCGTTGCACGCAGCAAAAGAGAAAGTACAAGGCTGTGTGCAGAGTATTTAAACCTTTTACCCCTCCCACCAAAATTGCAACATAACTTTTGCCCCAGCAACTTGGCAATCCAATCAATGCCCCCCGGCCATCTTGGAGAACTTACCCAGCAACAAAGGGGTGGCTCAGTAGACCCCACCGCAACACGTGCTCTCCCTGAAGGAGAACACGCTTTGCTGTGCACAATGTCTTCCATTCTGAAGGTGACTGAATGCTGGAGCCAGGGTTGGATCCAGACAAAGTTCTCTTTCTATTCCACTTTTACACTTATATCTGCACCTTTCCTTCAAGGAACTCAAAGCGCCATGCCTGATTCTACTCCACTCCTATTTATCCTCACAACAATCACATGATTGAGACAGGACCTGGCCCAAATCTTGAGCTTCACAATCTTAGGTACCATTGAAATCAACTGGGCAAGATAGTCACAAATTCACATAAGACCCATTGCTTTCAGTGAGAACTCAGTTCCACAAACTTAGTCTGGCTACAACCTTTACAATCATGGGGCATCCATCTTCCCAGGTCACCAATTCCTATTGATGCAGGGTCAAGACAGCGGAGGCTCCATGTGCATTTTTGAACCCTGATTTTCCAGGGTACTAAATTGCACAGGGAACATTTGTGAGTACTCCATGCTTCAGAGGTTGGATCTCCAATTTATGGAAGGTGACTGTGATATGATCGAGAGCACCGCCCCCCATGCTTACTTAATATGGAACTAGAATGCCTGAAGAGGACAAGTGCCTTAGTGTGCAGTTTGCTTAGGACCGAAGCACTCACTGCAATAAGAGGCTGCACTATATTGAGGCAGCCCATTAGTCCATCTAATTCCTCTTTCCTCTTATGGGCAGCATCTCTCCATTGCATCTGGTAGAAAGGTTTCCTGGAACTGCTGTCGGGGTGTACTTTTAAACCACTATCGAATCTAGAACCTTTGCATTTTCGCAAGTTATCTACATTCTCTGACATTTCTGGACCAGAGGTTAGACAGGCTAGAGAACTGATCTTTGCTCTCCCAGCTCCCACAACCTCACAGACTCATAGATTTTCTTCTGTTTCACAGACTCACAGAATTGTAGAGCTGGAGGGTCATTTAGTTTAAAAGCTCCCCCATTCAGTGCCTCTCACCTCTGCACAGAGCAGGGAAAGGAATAATGTTTGTAACTCTGCAGCGCTGCCTTGCTGGCAAAGCAAGAAGAAGAAGAAGAAGAGTTTGGATTTGAAATCCTGCCTTATCACTACCCAAAGGAGTCTCAAAGCGGCTATCATTCTCCTTTCTCTTCCTCCCCCACAACAAACACTCTGTGAGGTGAGTGGGGCTGAGAGACTTCAGAGAAGTGTGACTAGCCCAAGGTCACCCAGTAGCTGCATGTGGAGGAGCAGAGACGCAAACCCGGTTCCCCAGATTACGAGTCCACCGCTCTTAACCACTACACCACACTGGCTCTCAGAACATGGAACAAAGGGTGTTCCAGAACATATGCTGTGACAGAGCATTTTTTACCTCTGTACCCTAGGCTGGTTTCTGCACACACCCTTTATTCTAACCTCCATCCAGACAAGCAAGACTTCAAAACACTTTCCAGCAAGGCCCAAACATGGCGAGGTGAGAGGTATTGCTTGATGGAGGGATGTGGTTTGAGGAGAATAAGGAGGACCAGGTAAACAAGATGTTGGCTATCGTATTTCCCATCTAATTTATTCAAGTCACTGATAGTTGTTCCAGCTGTGTCAGCTACATGGCGGGCAGTTGTGCCACCAGAGTGGAAGCAGACATTTATTCAAATGCTGTTGCTGCCCATGCTGATTTGTATCTGTGACGATGGCTGGGGAAGAAGTTGGTTCTTTGGATTAATTCCTACTGCAAGGAACTGTAAAAGAAAAGAGGGAGATTGATCAAGAAGCTTAATTACTGTTGCGACATTAAAAAGGGCACATTGTTGTTTCTGAAATGATGTCCCTTGTGCTGCCATCTCCCAGGTAACCATTGAATTCAGAGTGCAGCAGCCTCTTCAGGGAGAACGTTTCAAAACACAGTTTTCACCCTCCTGTATAATTTATCACTGATTCATCGGTCAGTAGATTGGAGATTCTTAAAGAAACAGACAAATGGCTGTACCAACAGAAAATTTGATTATAACTGGAATATTGTTATATGGAATAATGATATTGGAAACTGCTACATTCTATTACAAGGAAATTCAGTTGGAAGAGGTTAGAGAAAGTCAAGTAATATGTTTATGAAGTTGGAGTTTAACCAATTAATTAAGTCTTATTTATGTATGTGGTGATATATGTGGGGTTTGTAACATTTTATTTTCTTCATTTTCTTTTTCTCCTTCTCCCTCCCCCCCTATTGTTTTTTTCTTTCTTTATTATGTTATAGTTATGTTTTTATATGAAACTCAATAAATATTATTGGAAAAACAAAACAAAACAAATGGCTGTACCAACAACCATGACAAGCATGACAGCAGCACGGGAAACAAGGTCAAATCCAGTCCATCACCATTTTGCAGGAGGGATTCAAGCACATACTGGAAATTGAGGTTTGCACAACTGAAGTGAATTAAAGTGCTCTGTTGCCCTAGTGCAACAAATCTACTTTATTTTTTAAAAAAATAAATCGGCTTTTTGCTGTTAAGAAAGTGATAGGTAAATGCCCTGGAAAGTGTGGGATGAATGTAATGACAAGACATGGGCACACCCTGAAGCAAAATCATAATGAACGCTTGTTGTCGTAAAACCCAGATGGGCGGGGTATACCTAAATAATACAATTATTAATTGAAATCATTAACCTCCCTGCGAACAAATCAGAACAAAAATGCTCAATCCAGAGTGAATATAGCCTCACCTGCACAAAAAAGCTTTGTACAAGCAGATCGGGATGAATGCTCAATAAAGTGGTTGTGTGGTGGGGACTCAAGTGAATTGCCATAGGGAAGAATAGGAGAACTAAGACTCATTTTAAAACTAAAGATAACACAATTAAGAACCTGTGAAATTTTCAACATATATGGAGAGGCACAATTTTGTGCTGATATTGCGTTATTCCAAAGGCTAGCAGCTTCCATCACTTCCTGTTATGGTTTGGCTAGTTGTAAAAATGGTCCTACGAATGTGCCAGTTGCAGGTGTACATTATGATACAATCTACTTCTTGAAGAATTGCAGGAGACAGTAGTTAGTGATATGTGTTGAAGCATTCAGAAAGCTGCCTCAATAGACACAAATGCTCTGTCGAGCAATAGGTATGCAATTTCCCCACAATTTTGTATATTACTTGTATCCTAAATTTATAATTTAGGATTTTGTACTTAATCCACAAATCCGTTCCGTTGGTGGGTTCTTGGATTTAATGTTGCTTGTACAAGATGCTGGCAGGACTGCCTCATGCTGGCAACACAAGGTTGAGATTCGTGTACCACAATCTGTATGAAATAGAGATCAGGAAAGTAGGTACACATGTGGAAGCCATAAGCAGAAGATGAATGAATGTTCTTGGAGATGATGCTACAATAGCCAACATCATGCCATATGTTGTTGGACTCCCAACTCCTATCAGCTCCAGTCAGGATGACCACTAGTCAAAGATGATGGAGTTGTGCTTCAGCAACATCTGGAGAGAACCACATTAGCCAGGCATAGGCAAACTCAGCCCTGCAGATGTTTTGGGACTACAATTCCCATCATCCCTGACCACTGGTCCTGTTAGCTAGGGATCATGGGAGTTGTAGTCCCAAAAACATCTGGAGGGCTGAGTTTGCCTATGCCTGACATTAACTATACCTGGCATAGAACAATAAAGGCAAAATGTGGACACTGATGTGACTTTATTGGCAGTTTTGCTAGTGCACAGTTTCTTAAGATTACCCCCTCATTAGGTTACTGAAATCATTTTGAAGCTAATAAGATCAGTTTAGGATAGACTGCTGGGGGTTTTTTCTAGTCCTTAAAACATTTGTTACAATTAAGTCAGTTGCAAGTACCTGGACTTAGATGTGGGCAACTAAACCCCTCAGGATTTAGGATGTTCTATTTCAATTAGAACCTATAATCTGATTCAGTTTAAAAATGTAGGCTTCCTTATGAAGTGCGACTGCATTATTAACCTTAAGGAAAGTGACAGAATAAACCTTCCTCCTTCATCTTTTTTTTTTTTTTTGTTTGTCTACACCAAAGATCTTAATTTTTGAAAGCTGTGTTGATACTGATGACTGGGCATCATTATTGGATAGCTTTTACCTGGGTAAACAAAAACAAGTTTTGTTTGTCTCTAGATTTATTTTTCTGATGAAATCTAATGATGGTCTTAATTTGGTTTCAACCCTCTCTATAACAAGAAATAAAGAGAAAGGAAATGGCAAATAAACAAGAGTGGAAAGGTACCTAAGAGCTGGCACATATGTTTTCCTAAATGGTGAAAAGCAGTTTTCAACCTTCCGCTGTTCAGTTTCAAAATAACCATAAAAATAAAGTCCAATGAAACGATAAGGTTAGTAAAAGAACATCCATACTCTGAAATATAACTCTGCACAGGTGCTTTAAAAGGCTGGTGATCTCATCTCGGGAAAATATAATAGGTTTAGAAAAGGTATATGAAGGCAGGGGGGAAGACAGATGACTAGTGAAATGGAATAGTTTTCAGATATAGGTACTGTATGAGGGTCAGGTACGAGGAATGGTTTATGAGTGAGGGATAAATGGAAGACAATAAGAATATAAGGGGGCTCCAAAGGGTTCCACACAAACCGGGCTAAGCTGTTCAACAATAAAGCTGAAAACTCTGGAAATAAGGACAAAAGAGGACATAGATTTGCATTAAAAGCAATAATTTGTATTTTATGCTGATTTATGCAAATTTAGAAATGATTTACATTTGCTATTATTTAAACAGATCTGTGGCACTGTGGTTAAGAAGGCTGTAACTAGCCAGATTGGTAAAGAAAATGTGTTTTACATGCGTTGTATATGCATTCTAACACTGTTACACCAGATGGCGCTGTGGAGTTCCGTTTTTGCCAACCTGATTTCTCATACAAAATTAACTGAAACATTTCTTTGATGCGTATAGATCCAGTCCAGGTGACCTGTATGTTTGCTTGTTCTGCTGCCCAGACACTGCTAAGTGTGGCAGGGCAATGTCAAGGCCTCTGCTCTTCCATCTTACGTTTCTTTGATGAGATGTGGAGTGGGCAGATATTTCAAATAGAAGACTGCCCTCTAACATACTTAAATCAATCAATCCTAGGCCAGACTGAAGTGGTGGGGTGGACAGTGGCACTCTGAAGAGAAATCCTGGATGAATAGAGGCCCCGAGGCTTTTTGGCTGATAGTCTCATAGGATTATACTATAAAAATATATATATTATTTCAGTCTGAAGCAGCTGAGCCTTTTATGATTTGCTTTATAATTTATGAGCTTTGAATGTTGGCATTGCTACACACAGATATTCCCCCCATGAGGAATACTAGATTGCACTAATCCGTCAATCAAGAAGCCTGTGATTTTTCTTTATTGACCAGTAAGTTACTTGCAATTTGTTTTCTTAACACGAAAATCATGAAATCTAGAGAGGGAAAATACTTTCTTTGACACCTAATTCATCTTGCTTGCTAGGGCAGCACAGTTTCCCTTTGATCATTAATCTATTAGTGATATTTTCCTCATAAAGTTTCAACAGTGCTTAGCAATGGAGCTCCCATAACTTACATTGAAACATACTTCTTCTCTGGTGGCATTTTGTGATTGTATCTCACTAGAAAAAAACAGGGAAATGCTCATCTTGACAATGAATGTCAAGATGACTACTAAAACATTCAATGTAAGATGTAGGAAGAAGGATAGATCATTTCACTCAATATATGGTAATTTCTTTATATGTGTATTTACCACATGTATGATGATCATCTAATAATCTGTATACTACTATCTCATGGCCTAAACAGACCCAATGCACAAGATCCATGATCAGATCAGATGTTATTTTATTTTGTCATTTTAAGGCACTTTCAGTGGACTCCGTTGGCAGCGGGCTGGGGGGAAGGGAGGTGTTTAACCTTTTCTCGCCAAACCATTTCTCCAATATTAATCTCTGTGAAGGGATCCAAACTTGAGCAAGTTATACCTTACCTGAGGTCTTTCTGAGCTCAGGTGGGTATACTGGCTTCCTGTTTGGTCCTAACTTCTTCCTTATTTCACACTCCTGCCTTTGGCTTTGCTCTTCATTCCTGACTGCTCCCTCAACTCCATCTCCTCAGAGTATTGCGGAAGAACGATGTCAATCAACAATTGATTATCTCCTTCTACTGGTCAACAATAGAAAGTGTCCTTTCATACTGCATCATGGTGTGGTACGCTGGTTTGACATCATCTGTGCCTACAGAGGGTGGTGAATACAGCACAAGATATTATGGGCTGTCCCGTGAATCCACTGGATGAATTAGCGGAAGAACGTTGCCTTAGGAGAGTGAGGAAAATTCTCAGGGATGATTCACACCCTGGCCGGCACTTTCTTGATCTCCTGCCCTCAGGCAGAAGATATAGAAGCATGATTAGTCTCACCAACAAAGTAAAGAACAGCTTCTATCTGTGGGCTGTTAGGCTGCTAAATGAAAAGATAACAAAAGGGCAACTGACTTTCGGGTTTGGTGTGTGCGCGTCAGTAAATGAGGGGAATTAAGACCAAGAGAGCTGAGTGGAGGGTGCTCGTGTAATCTCATTGTATACAAGTTGTACAAGTGACAATAAAGTATTTCAGTTTCAATTTCAACTTCCCAGCTCCTGGGTTCCTGGCTCCTCACTCATCTCAAACAGCTGCCTGCAGTCTAGCCAATATCACTCATTGGGTAGATTTTGATGCAGGCCTGTTCAGGGACATCTACTCAAATACTGTGGGAGGAAGCTGCATTATAGTGAGTCAGATCATTGGTCCATCATTGGCAGCAGCAATCCAGGCAGGGTTGTCTCCCAGCCACACTTGGAGATGCCATTGAGAATTGAACCTCTGAGGGGCCACTAGGGGCGCATCGGAAGATGGCTGACAATAACATCTCTCCGACCCACAGGAGGTAATTAGGAGGCTGTGATGGGAGTAAATAGCCTCCCTACCCCCCCAGGGTTGTGGGGGGGCTGCCCTTGCCTGCTGTGCCCTATACGACCCCCGAATTTGTGGGGATGGGGGCACTAGGCAGAATGCCCTCCTGTGGATCTCGGTGCTCCTGGACGCTGTCTCTGATCCGCGCTGCTAGCTGCAAGAACTTCAAAAGAAACAATTAGGAAGCGAATGCACATATTTCAAGGAAGGAGGGGGAGTAAAGACTGCTAACAGAAGAGTTCTCTGATAAACAAGACGAGTCGGAGGAACAAGAATCAATCATGAGAAGATATGCCAAGACTCGGTATGGCAAAGGGACTGGATGGGGGAGGGGAAAATAAAACTTTCCTTTCTTTCCTCTATGTGATTAAACAAGAATCCCCCCCCCACAAGTCAGAAATGCCGTTTTAATGACTTAAGCTGTGGATTTACGACTGTGTGGAGATAAATTTTCTAACCAAAGTATGTTTTTAAAAAAGCGTGGAAAGTTTAAGAGCTTTGGAATGACGCAGTTAAAAATACCGTCGCCATGTTGGCAAGCTCTGTCGGAGGACTTGAGTCTGGGAGGAGGAAAAGAGCTGTTTTTATATTGTGGGTGAGACTCCTCAGTGGGACTTAAGAACGATAGATCCTGAGATTAATGATGGAAAGAGCGATGTTATTTATGAAAGTGATGATATATGGAAACCATCTCGATATGAGGATTGGACGAACGGAAAAATTCACACAGGATATAATTGGTGTTTATCTGCTTAAGGAGATTATTAGAAGAGATCATAAAGAAAAAAAGAAAAAATATACGAACAAGATGAGATGTGGAAACAGCAAGATAAGACTGGATAGAATTATGAACTTTATTTGGACTGATTTGGATATTAACGCAGTAGCAAGAAGATGATCGGAATCCCTCTTCAAAACTTGAAATATGGGTCCCCTCAACAAAAATTTAAAATTCAGCTTTGTAATTCGGAATTTATGTGATTTGATTTGATTTGATTGGCCGGTTAATAAAAAATATTTTTTAAAAAAGAGAGAATTGAACCTCGGATCTTCTACTTGCATGTTCTTCACCACTGAGCTATGGCCCTTCCTCTCATTCGACTTTGTTGCGAACATTGACCAACACTGGTTCCATCTTACTTTGAAATATATCTTTCTATTCTGGTGCAATGTCTAAAAGGACAAATTATAATCTACAGGAGTGTTGTGTGTATTGCTGCAAACAGAAGAGAACTGGACTGAGTTTAATTCCATGGAGCACTTTTGAACTGATTTACTATGCTAGAATTTTTTTTTATTTATTTTTTGGTGCTTTTACAACAACATTAATTCTCACACACTGCTGCCTTGACATTAATTACTTTGCAACAAAGACAAATGATCTTTGCAAACTGCTTGGTGCCATGCATGTATTAACAGAGGCTGGCCAGTGGCATGTGGATCAGAAATAGGGTGGAAATTCAACTCATTACGATAATGAAGTAGCTTGCCAATACCTGCTAGGAAAGTGACAAGTCTGCAAGGTGAATAAAGACCACCACCAAAGCTTTACCTCCTTGAAACCCACTCACCCCCTGGGAGTGTGCTTTCTTAATTGTGGACTTTACCATGCCCAGCCCATTAATTTTGCACAGATAAATAAATAAACCTTCCCTCATGCTGTGGTTGCAGCGTTAGTCTCCCACCCCCCTTACCTAGTGCTGCTGGGTTTTATAAAGGGCTATTTCTTTAGTGCTAGGTCCTCAATAGTACACTCTTAATAGTGCCTACTCAGAGGTAAGCCCCACAGAGATAAATGGGACACATTCCCAAGTATCGTCGTACCATGGAAGTTGAACAGAATCCGTTCTGGAAGTCCTTTCGACTTCCAAAACGTTCGGAAACCAAAGTGTGGCTTCTGATTGGCTGCAGGAAGTTCCTGCAGCCAATCGGAAGCCCCGATGGATGTTCAGGTTCCAAAAATAGTTCGCAAACCAGAACGGTCACTGGGTTTGCCGCGTTTGGGAGCCAAAACCTTCGGGAACTAAGCTGTTCCAAAAGCAAGGTACGACTGTAAGTGCATATGGCAGGGGTAGCCAACATGGTATTTTCATGAGGTTTTGAACTACAGTTCCTATCATCCCTGACCATTGACCATGATGGCTGATGGGAGTTGTAGTCCAAAACACCTGGAAGGCACCACATTGGCTACTCCTGGTTGCGAAGGTTGCAGCCTAATTCTGCACAGGATTGTGTTGTAGCACTAATGAGTACAGTGGTACCTCGGGTTAAGTACTTAATTCGTTCTGGAAGTCTGTACTTAACATGAAACTGTTCTTAACCTGAAGCACCACTTTAGCTAATGGGGCCTCCTGCTGCTGCCACTCCGCCGGAGCACGATTTCTGTTCTCATCCTGAAGCACTATTTCCTAGCAACTGCGGCCTAAAACCAATGCATTTGGGAAGATAACTTTCAAGATGTGAATGCAAGTTTAATTAAGACAGTGAAAAGTTTGGCAATTCCAGATTTGCTTGTGTAGCTGTTTTCAGTAATTTTAGAAAAGGATTAAATAGCAGTGCGAGCTTAACAATTTTTTAATGCTCGAATAAGCAAGTGCATCGGCTGGCAACTGTTTCGGGCCAGCGATGGATGCAAAAACAATGACACAATAAAAATATTCTTCATAATAGGGTGTCTTGTTCCATCTGTTTGCTTGTTTATTTTAGAGAGAGTAGGACACAATTATAAAAGGCGGTGTCATCTGAGAAGAGAGCACAATATAATTATCAAAAATATGCATGAGGAAGAAGCAGCCCTGTTGCTGTCAATGGTGACTCAGACGCAAATATTAGGGGGAGGGATCAGCACCCCATTAGATGGAATCTATATGGATGCAGCATCCATATGTATGGATGCATATATATATATATATATATATATATATATATATATACACAGAGAGAGAGAGAGAGAGAGAGGGACAGGGACAGAGAGAGAGACAGAGTTGAACCATGGTTCTCAAATGCCTTGTGACTCGAATGTTTTGGCTCCCGAACACCACAAATTTGGAAGTAAGTGTTCTGGTTTGCGAACGTTTTTTAGAAGCCAAATGTCCAACGCAGCTTCTGCTTGAGTGTAGGAAACTCCTGCAGCCAATCGGAAGCTGCACCTTGATTTTCAAACGTTTTTGGAAGTCTAACGGACTTCCGGAATAGATTTCGTTTGAGAACCAAGGTATCACTCTATATCATCTATCTATCTATCTATCTATCTATCTATCTATCTATCATCTATCTATCTATCTATCTATCTATCTATCTATGGATGCAGCTGCTCATCAGGCTCCATTCAGGTATAAACTGGGATGGACAGTTTAGTATATTTCCAGTCTGTGTCAGTTTTGCATGTGTTCATTCATAAATCCTTTCTGTTCCATTTCTGCAATAATCTGGGATTCTTTTTTATTTTAGAAAATCCATAGAAAAAATTGCATTTAAATACATAGAGTTTATCTTCACCTGCCCCAGCTGCACCAAAACATGTCTCTTTTGTGTTGGTCTCTACAGACATAGCAGGCACTGAATCTTCCAACAGTTTGACTTCACTTCCAAAGGCGCACTTCTCCCAAGACAGATGGAGGCCAACAAGTTTATCACAACATTTTAAAATATGTATTTTATCTCCATGTTGGCATTTCTAAAAAGAAATCCCTAAAATATGCATTTTAAAAACTTTTTTTGGTTCCATTTCTAAAGCCAAGGATGCATTGCAAAAGTGTGAGATTCAAAGGATAATTATGTCCCTTGTATGCACACCGTGAAATAGGTTGGTTTGCTTAAAAATGGTGAGAAAAAACAGTTTTGCTCCAGCCTTACTTAGGTGTGTTAGGTTGCAACCTGAAAATTTCTCCCATACCTTTCAATTTACCACTGAATCGGGAGACTAGGTAGTCGTCCCTTATTCCATTTGCACACTCTAGTTCTGTAACCTGAAAGCAGAAGGACACAAAGTGCTTCACAGCCAGAACAGAAAGGGGAATATGACTGAGCTCAACAAAGGCAGAAAGCTGACTGAAAAACACCACCACTAATTCTTTGTTCCCAGTTCAGAGCTAGATTTAAAAGGCATTGGGTGGATTTCAGGTTCCATCTGCAGTATACATTTATAATACCACTTTAAACAAGTCATGGCTTCCCACAAAGAATCCTGAGAACTGTCGCTTGAGGATAATTTTGAGACCCATATGCTCCTCACAGAACTACAATTCCCAGAGTTCATCGAGGGACTGATTGTTAAACCACTCTAGGAAATGCATCTCTGTGAAGGGAATAAGGGCCTCCTAACAACTCAGCACCCTTAATGAACCACATTTCCCAGGATTCTGTGGGGAAAGCCATGGCTATTTAAAGTGTGATGATACCGCTTTAAATGCATAGTGTGGATGGGACCCTAATCAGGATACAAGTGTAACAAAATCATTGTATGGCTTTCCTGAAAGGAGCCTAGAGAGGTACACAGATGAGGGAGATCTGAATGGAGGTTTCCCACCTCCAAGCCCAATTCTCTTGCTCAGGGATCGCTCCAGGGTTCAAATATCACCCTCCAGGTCTCTCTATCTTGGTCCTCAGGACTTGTCCAAAACCACACACTGCTCTGTAAGCCACACTCATCGCTGTCCCTGCTTATCTCAATAAAGGACAGAAAGAGGTGTGTGCTATTATGCAAAGGTAAAATTTACATTAATTACTCTGCACACTTCAGAAAGTTGCCCAGAATGCAATGTGGCCTTTGGGATAGAAAAGCTCCCCCACCTCTGTCTAAATATGTTTGAAAAGGGGTGTGTGTGGCTTATCTGGTTGCCCCTGGCCATTCAATGCTTTTGAATCTTCCATCTTGGTTTGTTAAGACTATATCCTGTTACAAATCTATAAAATTTCACAAATCCCCTCCCTCTCCCCCAGCCTGCTTGTGCAGTTTCATATACTAGAAAAGCCAGAAATTTAGTCTCTCTCTCTCTGTCCTCTCTGATGGTCAACATCACAATTACATACTTGTGTTTTGCATATTCCTTAAAATCAGATTTTAGTAGATTTAGGTGTTTATTTTATCATTAAGTTCTTAAAGAGGATCTGCAGTATTTCATTGGGAAATAGTAGTGTTAAGTATAAAAGAGGGAGATTATGCCTATTTTGTGTCTTGAGAAAGACACTTTTTGTGCCAGACTTGAGAAAGATGGACCTTTCATTCCTTCTCAGTTTATCCCTTTTAAATTGAATTAAAGCGGCAAAAAGAACATTGACTAAATCCCTTCTGTGCAGTGAGAAGATTACATGCAGAATTGTGGTGGCAGGAACTCGACTTTTATAGGGTATTTGGGGGGCGTGGGTGAGTGGGAGGGTTGACATGGTGGAAATGGGGTGCTCTGAAAAACAGGTGGCATTACCAAAAAAAAAAAAAAAAAGCATAAACAGGCAGAACGCAGATCAGGATAACTTCATTATGTAAACTTGACATTTATAAGCAATTTAAGCCTCTTTTTTCAGAAGCAGCTACTACTATCTCTAATAGCAGCTGGAAGTTAGCCAAAGTCTTCCAAAGGACTGAATTATTTATGCTTCCAAATTAATATGTCTTTCCACTTCTCCAAAAGACTGCAGTGTGCTCTGCAGCAAGCTCTCCTCCTCTAAAAAGCATGATTGCCCCACAAGATGGAGTGATGATCACCAACCTATAGGGCTTGTAAAAATAATAATCATCATCATTGGCGGGTGGGGTGGGTGGATAAGGCTAGGCATAAGAACTGTCCAACTCCTGGGATCAGAAGCTGTGCCCAAAGAGTGTATATTGGTGAAAAAAATTCATTGCACAAGAATGCGTGGCATTAGGGAAAAATTGCTTGCAACAATATAGATATTATTTATTTATATACAGTCCTTCACCCAAAGATCTCAGGGTGGCCTACAGCATAAAAATACAAAATGAGAACACAAAATGCATAATAACCCCCCCCCCACCCACAAACTAATAATCTCCTTCCCATTAACACCTTTAAAAGGCCATAGAATTTTTTAATTAGCCAAAGGCCTGGAAAAAAGAGGAATGGTTTTGCCTGGCACCTAAATGAAAGCAGCAGGTAATCTTTGCTGGGAAGAGCATTTCACAAAATGGGGAGCCACCTCAGAAAAGACCCATTTTCATGTTGGCTCCCTCCGGATCTCTCATGGAGGAGGCACACGAAGATGATTATCACAGGGTCCAGGTCAGTTCACATTAGGCAATGCTGCATTCATAAATGCATATATTCATCTGCACATAAAACCACACAAATCTTCATGTGGACTTTTCATTTTAAAAAACCATAAGCTGTGATATGAAAACAGAACAAAATGAAGTTTAGAAGACATGAGTAACTGAGAGAAACCAAGGATGGATCTACACGGACCTGTTTAATGTTGTTAGGATGATATTAGAGATATCATTCCCAAACGTCACTGGGCAGACTTGTAATTTAAATTGCTTCTTACCTTGTTTTGTCCGTTGAAAAGCTGTCTCCCTACTGCTAGTTCCCGGTTGCTCTGCATCACCCTCTGGTGTCCCATTTTAATATTGCCTTATGAACGTTAAAGGAAAACGTAATGTGTCCATCTATGTTATGAAAACCATTCCTTAACCCTTAACATTATAAACTATGAGTGTAGATCCGTCCCAAGACTGACAGATTTATCAAGTGAAACACACCCCTGTCAATGATCAACCCAACAAGATGGGTGGGGTATAAAATCATCATCATTGGGGATTATGTGAGTTTAACCCAACAATGTCTAAAGGTAAAGGTAAAGGTACCCCTGCCCGTACAGGCCAGTCTTGACAGACTCTGGGGTTGTGCGCCCATCTCACTTAAGAGGCCAGGGGCCAGCGCTGTCCGGAGACACTTCTGGGTCACGTGGCCAGCGTGACATCGCTGCTCTGGCGAGCCAGAGCCGCACACGGAAACGCTGTTTACCTTCGCGCTGGTAAGCGGTCCCTATTTATCGACTTGCACCCAGAGGTGCTTTCGAACTGCTAGGTTGGCAGGCGCTGGGACCGAGCAGCGGGAGCACACCCCGCCGCAGGGATTCGAACCGCCGACCTTTCGATCGGCAAGCCCTAGGCGCTGAGGCTTTAACCCACAGCGCCACCTGCGTCCTGAAGGTAAAGGTACCCCTGCCCGTACGGGCCAGTCTTGACAGACTCTGGGGTTGTGCGCCCATCTCACTCAAGAGGCCAGGGGCCAGCGCTGTCCGGAGACACTTCCGGATCACGTGTCCAGCGTGACATCGCTGCTCTGGCGAGCCAGAGCCGCACACGGAAACGCCATTTACCTTCCCGCTGGTAAGCGGTCCCTATTTATCTACTTGCACCTGGAGGTGCTTTCAAACTGCTAGGTTGGCAGGCGCTGGGACCGAGCAGCGGGAGCGCACCCCACCGCAGGGATTCGAACCGCCGACCTTTCGATTGGCAAGTCCTAGGCGCTGAGGCTTTAACCCACAGCGCCACCTGCGTCCCAACAATGTCTAGAGAGCCTCAATTTCCCTCAAACTTCTTGTAGGCCTAAATTCCATGAGCACAGCTGTCTCCGTGGTTAGGACTGCTCTTCTCCCTCTTGTCAGTCCTTCTAAATCTCTAGGCAAGGAATCTTGTACCTTTGAATGCTTTCGCCCTGCCTGCTTGGAATATTGTTTGTAATCATTTCAGCAAAGGCCAGCTGTGCCCATTAAAGCATCTCTGATTTCCTATTGCTGCTCAGGTTTCTCTGCAGGCATTTTAAATAACCCGAAAAATGTCCTGCAAATACCCAGGGCATTTATAATATTAAATAAAATTTACCTTTTAATCTCCTGCAGTTGATGTAATTTTATAAATAGGAACCAGAAACCCGGGTGGGGGATGACCTGCAGTATGAATCATTTTGCAAGCTGACAAGAATCAGCCAATAAAATACCTAAGGCAGAGTTCCCATAGATGCCGGTAGGGTCGATGGAAACTGAAAGCACATGACTAAGGTTTTCAGGATAGCCTCAATTGTTTCAGATTGATTTTTAAAGTTGTTGTTACAGGCAGTTTCTCATAGCCCAAGTATGGAACTGTGAAGTAAGGTTGTCATGAAAAATCCATTAATAACTAAATATGATTAGGTTCCCTTTAGGGTACGCACAGAAACAGCACAACGCTTACCTTGCAACCTCCCAAAGGATAATTAAATTTCGGCTGCTAGCCTTTCCAAAACACTTTCCCAAGGAAAGCCTGTTAAAAAATAATTTGCAGGGGCAGATATATATATGTTCAATTCTACTCTTAAAATTGATGAAGGCAGATACACCCTGACTAGAAAGCTTTTGTGATGCAAAATCAGAACCCCAAGAAACTGGAATAATGGATCTGACACTCAGCAGTGGTCCTAAAATTAATTAAAGGCCAGAAGTCCACTCCAATCCCTTGGCTGCTACAGAAGAACATTCTTTCAACATTACATGGGGATAGACAGCTTTGCTGCTGCTTCAAGCTGTGTCTAGGCTTCACCCAGCTGTTCGGTGGTGTTCCTTTTCTAGTCTCAGACAGAATGCGCCATGCGAATCATGCATTCCTAGGAAGGAAAAATATCGCTGTTGCAGTTGGCTCATGCAAGGCACTCAAAAAAATCGCAACTGGGCTACATGTTTCTCTCATCACACAGGGATGACACAAAAAATGATCTTCCTGTGGAGCAGGATGCCCATACTGACTCTCACGTTGCTCCTGATGTTTGCTGGAGCGCTGAGACACAAGATGACAGCAGATGTCGTTGCAGTGAGTAGATAACATTATAGGCAACGGCAGAGATGGCTCACCCTAGGGAGTCCCATTTTCAGTGGCGAGTTTGGTCTGTGCTGCAGCTCAAATTCATCTTATATTTCTTTCACGCAGTCTTAAATTCAGGGAGGATGAAGCTGTTGATGGCTACAAGCCATGATGGCTATGTATCAGAGGCAATGTACCTCTGAATTCAGCTGTTAGGAATCACAGGTGGTGATAGAGCAGTTGTGCTCAGGACTTGTTTCCTGGCTTCCAATAGGCATCTGGCTGCTCCGAATCCTGCAGGCCTCCTCTGACATTCTTATGCACTAGGGAACATAATAATTGAGGGACTTCAATATTTGTCTTAAAAGCCTTTTAAACAATGCGCTCCAGGAAACCTAGGGGTGAAGGTAGGAATCTGGCCTCTCAATGCCTGAGATTCGGTGTTATATTCTGAGCTGCAAATGTTTGGTTTTGTTCTCTTCCAGGAGGAAAATTGTATGCCACGTTTTTATTGTATTTTAATTATCATATTTTATTTTATTTCATTTTACTCTTCACTTCTGCAAGCCACCCACAGAGCATTTGCTGATATGTGCAATAATTACTATTATTTTAAAATGAATTGCCTTCATGTGACTAGATTATGCAACTCTTGAAACATATGGGGAGAGTTGAAAGCACTGGGTGGCGTTCAAGTTTTACTCAGAGCAGAACTATTGAAATTAATGGTCCAAGCATGTTTATGTGCATTAGTTTCAATGAGTCTGCTCTGAGTTAGGCTTACTTGAATTCCAACCATTGCCCTTTAGTTGGAGCTGTTGCTGTGCAAATACCAGCTAGTGAAGACACGCTTCTGTCACGGGTCGCATGACTTCCAATTGTTAAGCCCCACTCCCTTGCTTCAGAGGAGCTCAGTGAGAGCTGTTGCCTGGCAACTGCTAAATGCCAGCAAGAGAAGGTTTGCTTCCATCACGGTCTGAGTGAGATCCAGTTGCATAGGTCCCGCCACTAGTCCATTACTTGCCTCAGAGGAAGCCCAAGGTTGAGTATAGGAAATGCCACCTGAGCAATCCTGTCACTTTAGCAACATTTCAGTTCCCATTACCAGACTTGGAGATCCTTCTTTTTTTTTGTAAAAAGTGACACCAGCGCCATTTATTGCAAGAATACTGTGGGAATTCAGCTGAAGCTGAGGTTCGCCAGTTAATAACAGGAAATTAATGGCATGTTTAATGAGCAGCGTGAGAAATGTCACTCTACATTCTCTCCCCGTAATCTGGCTACGAAGGAAGCAGCACACGAAACTGTAAATCTTGTTCAATGGGGCTGAGAGATGCTCGGCTGTGTGCTGTGCTGCACCCAGAGGCTTTAGGTGCAGGGCAGCTGCTGGTAAATGGAGCCAGCCTGATCAAAGCATTACTGTTTCAACAGACATCATCACCCATTAGCAGGTTCACTGGAGTGAGTCAACCACAAAGGAAAGTAGGGATTTTTGTCTTGAGAATCTTTGCTAGCTGGTCCTTTAAGCAGGGAGGTTGACCTTTTTCTTTTCACAGCTATACTTAAACTTAAAAAACAGTTATGCACCACAATCCTATGCAGGTTGCACTGTTTTCAGCAGAGCTTACGTCCAGGTAAGAATGCAGAGAGGATTGCAGCACTTAATTTTCTCTGTATTGTGCTTGGTCCTGTGGATTACGCACAAGATGTTGCTTGTGATTTCTGGCTCAGATGAGTATATGTATATGTATATGTCCCTATCCAATTTGCGAGAGTAATGGGAAGATAAGCTTTCGTCTTTGTAGTGCGCTCTAGGATGAGGATCATATTTCACATTTAGGTGCATATCTGCATCCAGTCTGCACACACACACACAGCGAAAGAAAGAAAGAAAGAAAGAAAGAAAGAGAGAGAGAGAGAGAGAGAGAGAGAGAGAGAGAGAGAGAGATGCAGGGAACCATAGCCATAGGACCCCCCCCCCATAAGATACCAAGAAACTTGTGTTTGTTAAAGTGTTGGGTATTTAAAAGAGATTGGAGGGAAGCCTTAGTGGGCAGAAAGTTGGAGTGTTCTGCCTCATTCCTTAGCCTTAGGATGTTGCAATGCCCTTCACAAGATTGGACTCATGCCTTTGTTTTTCTCATTTTTGGCAATGCCCTACATGGTTTTGTGCTTTAGCTAGAGACCCAAATGTTTTCACACAGATCTCCAAAAATTGAACCAATGTCAGCTCTTTGCAGGAGAATGAGTGTCCTGAATTTTAGGCAGCAGAACATTATTAACAAATAGATCACAGGGCTGCCAAGAAAATGTTCAGCTTTTGCCAAGTTTTAGCTGAAAAAGAAAATCTTTTTTCTGAAATGTAAAAAGAGTAAGTGAAGCCAGAACCTCAAAGGAAACAGAAGGGGCCATTTTCCTAGTTAATGAATGTTCACACCAAATTGCCATCTCCTTATAATAGGGGTAGCCAACCTAGTGCCCTATAGATGTTTTTGGACTCCAGTTTCCATCAGCGTGGCCAAAGACCTTGCGGGCACCATGTTGACCACCCTTGACTTTGAAGAACCAGGCCAATAAATATATGACATCTAAAGCAGAAAATGCAGATCAAATGCTTCCTCAGTAGTGAAAATAAATGTAATGGTAACAGGAAAAACTGACTTTTAAAGAGAACAGTCACCATTGTTCTTCACTGGTGGAGGAAGAGGAGTCGGGGGGGGGGGAGCACACCGTCCCCGGCAGTGCAATCCTGGTGGGGTGCCATTGCAGCTGCCCCCCTGCACGCCCCCGGGACATGCGCCAGCCTCGCCTGCTCTCCACCCCCGCACACCCCCCCGGCGCCGGAGCATGAAGTTCCACCACTGTTGCTCTTATGTCGACACCTAGCATTTAAACATACCCCATTCCTCCTGTTACCTGAAGAAGCCTGATTCAGATAGCAAAGGACTGCCATACACTCTTGGAAGCGTGGCCTGGAATAGACTTTAAAAATATATATCTATTATTATTATTATTATTTGGAATCTAAGTCCCTTCAGCCTCAGCCATTGTGGTGAACGGTCAAGGATTCAGGGAGTTGTACTAGTACAGAAAAATCTGGCGGGTTCTCCATCCCTGACCAGGAATAAGCTCCATAACACTATTTAAACATTAAGTGTGTCCGTGAAATGATTTATGGAGATTATTTTCAGCCAAAGCTCTCTGAGTCGCTTATTAAGTAAAACAGTACAACACCCTGGAGTGGCACTTGGACAAAGGACACTGGATTTTAAAAACAGCATAAAAACAACATATGCAGACTGGAAAGCAGAAAAGGCTAGAACATCAAAATGGTCTTTGCCTGGGGCTGAAAAGAAAACCAGAACTCAGTGGAGGCTGTTCCATTTGGGTGAAAGTGGCACTTCCTCACCAACTTTAGTCTGCCCTCAGCCAGTCCCCACCTGCCTGCTGTCTTATTTATAACCAGTCAGCACGGTGGCTCTGCCTCTCATTGGCCCTGGTTCCATCTGAAGTTGTTCCTCCCTACCATTCTGCAAGCACTATGCCAGGTAAGCCTCTTTGAAGAGGGAATTCCAGAGAGGGGGGGGGGTGTTGTAAACAAAATCTGCCCTTCTTCTCTTATGGGGTATCCAAGAGCCCGTATAGAGTCCTTAAGTGAGTTCCCTATCGGTAGTAGAAAATAACAGAGGCCAACCAGAGAATACGGAGAAGCAAAGCAGCTAGTAAGCCTGATCTTTATTAAAGCTGTTGCAACAGGGTGCTCCCCTCACACACAGGAGGACGGAGGAGGGCCCAGAACAAAGGTGTGCCTGCCCTTATATAGACATTTTAGACTCCCTGCCCTGGAGCTCAAGATCACCCCTCCATGCATCATACATACATCACAGAAGGGGTGTAACCCAAGACCACCCCCCACAAACATCATACCTACATCACAGAAAAGGTGGTCTACAACATAAATTTGAATGTTGTTGTTTTTCCTGTCTGCCAGGTTATCTGATAATGCTTTATCTGAGTGCCTTTCCTGGTAGTCTGGCCATTCCTTTGAAATGGTGATTACCCAATTCCTGAGACAATGGGAAAGTTCCCTCACCCCCTCCCTCCTCGCAGAGAAAACATTTGGTCAGTTTGGGAGGCATAATAGTTTCAGGACTGTATTCCTATGCTGCTCCAGACATGTGGTTTATATATTTACGTACGTGTTTGCTTGGTACATTTATGAACATTTATTACATATCTAAGACCTTAAAATTCTTACAACAGGGGCTAAACTGGGAAAGCCCTGTTTTTGGTTGCCACTGTACTCCAGAAGGTGAAGGGAGACATAGCAGGGCCTCAAAGATGAACATCAATGGGGAGATTCATGTGGGATATTGGCAGCTATATAGCGAAGAATAGCTCAATGTGGCAGCAATGGCCCCTCTGATAACATGAAGAATAAAACTAGGATACATTATTTTATTGGCATGTTCAGCACGAAGATCTGGGACAGCATCTGAAATGTTATTAACCAGGGAATTCAATTAGCATCATCAAATACTAATTGCCTGGTTATTATTACGGATGCCCGTAAACTGTGTAATTACTGACAGTCATGTTTCATGCCATACACAGTCATAATATTTAGAAAGAACAAATGGAAACTAAATACAGGAGGAACACTATTGCTGAAAGGAGTCTAGTTAGCTAGGAGAGGGAGGTACCATAAATATTATGACGACAACAACAACAACAACAAAATATTTTCTTTTTCCTTTTTGTGCAAATGTATTTCCACCACTAGGACAAAGTGCTATAATCCAAATCTATTGGCAGACATTGCAAATTCATTCTTGGATCAGTTTCAAAATTTTCAGGATACTCATTCTTGACTCATGCAGCCTGAGTAGCATAACGGCAGAGTATTCTTTGCCAACAACTAAGGTTTGGTTTTTTGGATGTACTCAATTGGTCAACTGCTTATTGAATGACTCAGCTGTTGCATTCAGAAGAAAATGTGTTTTCTCTTTAAAAGCATCTAAATAACCAACCCACGTCCAGAGAACTTGAAGAGGTTGCTCTGATTGGATAGGATACCTATTTGACCAAGTGCAGTGAAATGCTAAAGCTCCATCTTTCTTTTTAAAATCACTATATCTGCCAAGTATTCCATCCTTCCACAACACTGACTCATGTAGGCCAAGCTTCTCAGAAGATAATGCTTTCTCTGGGCTATTCCATCTAGATAGCAAGGAAGGAGAACATATATTCAAGCCTGTTACCTCAGTGAGCTAAACGTATGTGTGGAACCTGGTAAGCCCACATCCTTATCTTGTTATTTGCTTACTGCTCCCCTTGTCTGCCATTGCTCCTCATAACACAACATCAAAACGGACAATTTGAACATGCAAGGGCCTTTGTTTTACCTGGGGAAGCCTTGCTTGTTTCCAGGACAGAACCCATGCCATTGGCAGGCAAAAGGTTGCTATGGTTTCAATTGTAAGCTACTGAAACGAGTTATGGAATCAATGTCAAAAACTAGTTAGCAAATACTGGGTCATATGAGTACACTTCCCTCTTGTGTGCTCCTTTTGTAGAGGTTTCCCTAAACCTGTGTATTTTGGTTGTGTGTGGGGAGCTTCAGGGTCAGGAGAGGAAGGGACCGTCCTATTGCATGACCAGAACTCTGTGCCACTGACAGACCCTGTTGGATTTCTCCCACTGTTGTTTTAAATGTTTCAATGGAACATGAAACTAGGAAACTTATGCAGAGTCCATGTAGCACAGTACTGGCAACACTTGAGTGGCAGCCGATTTCTAGGGTTTTAGGTAGGGAACATTCCCAGGGCTAACGGGAGATGTTGGGGGTTGAACCTGGGACATGCAAAACAGGTGCAAAGCTGCATTCATTTCCCTATTTATTTTACTTGCTTTATTTTTAAACTTTTAATAAAAGGGATTGGGTTAGAACTCTGGAGTTAGCAAAGTATTCTTCCAAGTCAGGACCTGTCTCCTTATGCTTTAAGCTTCCAATGAGTGGTGGGAGGAAGGCATGAATTAGGCTTATGACAATCGTACTTCCCTAACTATCAGATTGATTTGTGCAGTTCTCAAGTGCCTCCCAGCTTGGAGAAAGAGCAACAAGTGTGGTTGCAGTAGCCATTTAATGAATCTCAGAAGGGTGTACACCTCACCCCCTAAGTCTCATAAGGAACGTGTGGGAGTGAGTGCCTCTTTGTTGCTCCAATCGACACAAGATAATACTACCATGGCAACTATCTGTAAACAAACGGTAGGAAAATTAAGATTAAAAATATGTTGAGAATGCATAATTAAGACATACCTTTGTAGTAAATAATGTACAAGAGAAGACAGTATATAAACAACTTAAAGCAGGGGTACGTATATCTACAAGAGTAAAGGCGAGAGAATAACTAGTCTATTCGTCCATACATAGTTAATATCCCCAGTCCCACTAATACAAAAAATCTGATTACCGGAATGATGAAACCACTGACATTACAAATGAACTCTTTATTTATTGTGTTTGCAGTTATTTAAGATAAAACCTATTTTGGAAAGATACTACTTTTGCCATTTTCATGGATGTTTATTGGTTGTTTACAGATAGTTGCCTTGATGATATAATCTGGTGTTGATTGTAGTAGTCATTGTATCACCACCTTGTTCATTGTTTTATTGTTTATTTGTCACACCAGTATGTTTTGCTTGGCTTTGCAGAATATGCAGTCTCAGAGCACACTAGGATTATCACGATACATGGCTGCATTAGGAAACCAAAGTGAAATATTATACGGTTCAGCTGAAATGTAGAACAGGAGGATGAGGTTGAATGCATGATTTGATTCATCCACAACCATGTGCAGCTATGCTCTGTAGATTTACCAAACTTTTTCTGTAGCTAAAATAATTTAGTATCCCCTTGTACCAACCTACCAGTGTCGCATTTGAGGAAGGGCTCAGTCAAGGTGTGTTACAAAGAGAGCATGAATAAATGGCCTGGAGCTTTGGCCTTGTGGGACTGCATTGAGGGGCACTAAGTACTTTAAAAATAGTTTAGCTACAACTAATATCTATGCTAAACCACTGGAAGGTGTAATTCAGTATGCTGGTGATACCCAACTCTCTCTCCATTTCATGTGAATCAGGACAAGGTGTGCAAGTTCTGGACCAATGCCTACAGCAAAGATGGGGTGGCTAAGGCCGACAATGCATTTTCTGAAGGTAGATGGGTTGCACTCTCTGTGAAGGAGCAGGTATGTAGCTTTGAGGTCCTCCTTGATTCTAGGATGACATTAGAAGTCTAGGTGGTCTCAATGAGGAGGAATGGCTATGTCCAGCTCTGACTAGTTCACCAGTTGCATTGATTTCTGGATAGGGATACCCTGGCTTCAGTAATCCATGCTCTGATAATCTCCCTATTGGATTATTGCAAAGGGTAGCTCTACATGCTACCCTTGAAGATGGTCTGAAAGTTACAGCTGCTACAGAATGCCAATGGGACATTAATTTGGGGCCCGAGATGGGATCATTTAGTTCTTGAACTGCTTGCCTGTATGCTATTGAGCCCAATCCGATGTATCGATGCTGGTGTACAAAATCCGAAATGTTTGTGGGCCAAAGTAATTAAAGACCAGTAAATGACATTTCATTGTCATTTACCACACAAGAAATAGGACTGCTCCCTCCCCTCTCTGAATGCTGAAGATACTAAAGGATAGTATTTAATTGACACCGGGATCTCTAGAGTCGCCACAGCTGTATTGTAGTTAAAAATGAAGCAATCATCTCTTCACAGAAACAAGTTTACCAGAAGAACGCTGTTGCCTCTGTTTTGGCAGGAGCAGTGGGGAACTTTTCATATTCATATTTTATAAAACTCCAAAGGAGGTGATTTTTCTTCTTCAAAACCATGGTCAGTGAGACTGTTAATCAATGTAGGGGGAAAAGCACTACTATCTCATCTGACCTCGACAATCTTAACAGATATGAAATGTGAAGGTAGCTGTTACAGATTTGGCAAGCATGTTGACTGCATTCCTGATAAGGTGTCTCATACATACTTTGTTTTGTTTAAATGAATAAATGAATGAATGAATAAGTTTCATCCATTTTCTGTTTGACCAGTCTACACAGATTCAAAGAAAAGGAGGAAATCAGTCTTTGGATCAGTAAATGCATACTTTTTTTTTTGTCTAATGGTGTCAGACATGAGGTGAGTTTTTCCAGATGATCTACACTGAGATTTGATTATAGATCACACCAATGGAATGTGCAAAATGGGAGAAAATTGATTGGTGCAAGGGTATGACTGTTCTGAATTTCTTTGAATTTAGCCCAGCTTATTCAAGCAACATTAATAAAATGGGACAGAAAGAGGTCTTGCTAATGACTCTTTTATTGATCCTTTGTACTTCAGCAATTTTGTTCTACAGTATATTAGAAGCTAATTATTTTTCTGGTTGCAGTGAAAATGCTAATGAAACATGACCTGTTGAGGAAGTGACTTGGCTTGATATATTATGATGACTGTTTAGTTAGCCATCCATTTCACAGTGTTTCATTTGAAATTCTACAGAAAATTTTGACCCAAACTTTCCTTACTTGTTTCATAAGCATTTTATGCATGTTGAAGGTCCTTCAATGAATTACTCACAGGGTGCACCATTCTAGTGATCTGATGTGGGTGAAGGTGCTCTGTGCTGTCCAGTTTATTTCAGTGAAGCAGAGAACTGTGTTTGAATCTCCATTCTTGCATGTGGAGATGTTCTATCTATTGAAGTAAATGGCTGCATAGGAGCTTCATGTGTGCAGTGGCTCCAGATCAATGAGAAAGAGGTTCAAGTGTTCTGGGGGAAGTTAGATATTTATTTACAGCAGACACTGTAATTTATAATTATCATTGTTGATTTAGTGGGAAGCAATGTCTCATGAGCAGTAATATTCCTTAAAGATTTCAATAATTCAGTTCTGTGGATATCCAATTAACATTAATATTGCTTTCATTCTTACAGAAGATTCAATATAAGAGTAAATGATAGTCTCCTGTCACTCTACATAGTCTTTTAGTAGAAATGTATTTTTTCTTAAACATGACAGTACTTTTAATCACTGATCAAAGGTTTTTTTATATATATATATAAAAGAGTGAACTGCCTTGCAGAAGCATTTTGTCATTGACCATCACATCCTACAAAACATGCACAATCAAGAATGATTTGCAGCCTTAATCCTTGTTCACTACAAGGCAGACCATTTGAATGAGCAGTCCCAGTATTAAAAAAAAAAAAAGTTGTAAGATGTCTTTACTACACTCATCACCAATGTGGTATTCTAACTTTATATATTGTGGCTTTAGCCTCACTGGTTGTCTTGTATGCTGCTTTGAGGGTGACTTTCAGGTAGGATGTATATTTTAAAACAAAACAAACACCACAATCTATGGTTATGTAAGCCAAACTGACCCAGTCTTCAGAATGACTCAAAGGGCATAGAAGTCATTCCCATGAAGATCCACTTTCCATGCAAAGGCTTTAAGCTGTGATTAGCAGTATAAATTACCATATGCAAATTTAAGGCAAATGGGTGTCATCTTTCGGCCTCATTTTTTGGCAGTGTGTTACACACCACCCTACACTGATCCAACCCTGAGTAACAGGCACTCAGGGAAGGGAAGTGAGCAAACCATTAATACGTTTGAGTAGATGTGTGTAGTCTCTTACCAGTTGTGGTGCTATATGGTTTAGCCTGCGTTGAAATTTGTTTTCGGAAGATTATCAGAAGTATTGCAGATACCTGGTGGATATTCAGCAAGTTCTCTTTCTTTTCCAACAAAAGCTTCTCCAGATGAATTCTTTCCTGGTATGCATTTGGTTTTTCACCCAGCTTCTGGTTCACAAATCTTGAAAAAGTGCTCTCATTCTATGAGATGCTGAGAAACTTTGAGCTTATTTTTGTTTGTGCTCTCAGCTTTGCAGCAAAGAATTGAAATGAATGGAATATGAGAGTTGTGCACTCTGGCAGCGAAGAGAGCACAGCAAAGCAAACAAACCCCTCATGGAAAACCAGAACAGCAATGAAGCTGATTACAGCTGTGAAGTGAGGACTGTTTAAGACCTGTGATTCCCTGCCAGCCCTGGGGCTACAGTCGAATGCCTACTTACTTGGGAATCAGCCCTGGGTCAATCCATGATCAAAATTTTACTGTGCTTTGAGGGTTGTTGCTGTTTTCCTTCAAAGTTCCCATGTAAGACTACTGTTTTGATCAAGGAAGTCTCTCCCACCCAACCCCATGGAGTTAGCAGCAACTTGTGTCATGCACATGCTCTTTAAATTGAACTTGTTATAGGATGGGAGGAAATGTCTGGGACTTTTCCTTCCTCCTTTCTCCTGCCCCGCACCCTTTGCTGTGAGTATGATATGTGCTGCTTGTGGCAGCAATGTAGATTTGAACAGATTTGGCTCCCTGCTCTCTCTTTCCCTAGCAGAATTTCTAAGGCAATGTGGGAGGGAATGAAGGAAGGTGAGAGATGGCGGGAAGAAATTGGCCCTGGAAAATCAATAGATCTACTTCAATGTGTATGTATATATATGAAAAAGGAGAGGCAAAACTGGTACCCTCTTGCTATGCAGTGGAGCACAAAGGCAGCAGGGAGACATACTGGACCTGCTGTGTTGGGGTCAAACTGCTTGAAGAGCAGGTTAGAATCGAGACATAAATCAGACAAGGGTCAGAGACTCCAGGTCTTGAACAAAAAAAGCCAGAGTGCAAAAACAGGATGTACTGTAGCTAGTGAGCCACAATGGAGTGCATCTAGTCAGGATTCAAAGTTCTTCTTTTGAAGAGCAGAAGGGCATCAAGGTGTGTTCCTGCATTAGTTCCTGCAACTGGAAGTAGGGATGCACGAGGAATTTTATATTTGCAAATTCTGATAATATTTAAGTGGTAGGGATGCAGTTGTCTATCAGAGTTTGCCCTTCTCTGGCAATGCAGGAGGGTCATTGTATGCCCTATCCAGAACCTGTTGCCAGACTTTGAATAACACACCTGATAAGTCCGCCATTCATTTGGTTAGACAAACAGAGTTGGCTTTAAAAAAATTCCCTGCTAAAAGTATCTTCAATGAGCCTGAGATTTCTGATGTTCATATATACTAGCAGGACCAGCAAGATGATGTAAGGTTTCCTCAGCCCCCTAGAGGAGTGCATCTGTTCAGGGCTGCATCCAGTCTAGAATAGGAAAGGGGGGTGCTTGAGAGCCAGGAATGAGTTCAATTTCCCTGTATATATAAATGCTTCTAAGCAATTTTGGCTAAAATTTTGCAAACCAGTTTTCCCCAGTATAATGCATTTTGTATGTGATTTAACATACATGTGCATCTTTATGCACACTTTCTCAGTGTATTTTGTACACATTACTTGGATGGAGAATTGCACTGAAAAATTCAGAAAAAGATGTGCCTTTCAAAGGATGATTGTGTTTTGATTCTTGCTTTGGAATGTGTGGATTAGGTAGGTTCATTGTTAAATGTAAATTGGATGCAACCCCCCCCCCATCATCCTAGTTTGCTTTAAGAGTGAATGGTATTATGTAACAGATAGCTAGAGAGACAGAGAGAGAGAGAGAAGGGGGTGAAGGGTGAAGAGAGCCCAATATTACTGACAACCACAGCTCCAATATTTTTATTAGCTTCAAGCAACATGCTGTCAAAACAGCTACAATTCATATTACTCTAATCCAAAAGTTATTTGGCTGTCAAAGCTTCCTTCGAAAACCCACCCAAAAGGTGAAAAACAAAACAAACAAATCGTGGTCATATCATTTTCCCTTCTGTCTTTTTGTTCTTCATAAAATATTTTCAGATCCCAAGGATTGGGATTTTTTTCTGCTTTCAGTTTCAGTTACACAAGGATTTATGGCACAAATAGATGTATATTTACTCAGAAGTAAACCTTCCCAGCTTAGTAGTCAAAGGATTGTAGCCTAAACAATGCAAGATGCTTTCCTAATGTATTGAATTCCTGGTTTTGATTGAATATCAGACAAAAATTGGGTGCTTTGACTATCTGACTCAGGGGCAATGCATTGCACAGTGAGACCCATCAAACTCAACTGAGCTTAGTCAGCAGAAATAGGATTGAACTGTTAAATGATCCAGAAGAAGGCTTTCTCCAGTATCTTAAAATGATAAAACCGTAAGTCTTCATAGATTGCCAATGGTGATAGTTGGATTTTCTTAAGGGAGGGGCCACAGCTTAGTGGCAAAGCAGCTCCACTGCATGCAAAAAATCCTAGGTTCAGTCTTCAGTATCCCCAGGTAGGAGGACCAGGAATGACTTCTGTCTGAAATTCTGGACAGCTGCTACCAGTCAGTGTAGCAGGAAGATAGACTATAGTGCTTTCAATGTATAGTGCAGGTTTCCAGTTATTTGGGTTATTTTACAGCAGCAGGTAGATAGACCAACTCATTGTTAGGCAGCTTCCTATGTTCCTAGCTATGTCCAGATGGCTTTTTCAAATTGCCCACCCTGTTTGTGGGCGGAGTAATTGGGGGAGCCATTTCACCACACTTTTCCAGTGAGAGGAGAAATCTTTCCACTGTTTCAGTCCAGCATCTAGTCTGGAGTTGGTGCCAAACAAGAGACCTCTATACGTAGCAGGAGCGGAAGTTGGGCAAAGAAATTCAGTAGGAAGCAAGAGTCCAGGTGACATTATAGCCTCACTGCTCCCTTTCCTGGTCTATCTGCTGAGTTATTGTTTGGCATGGAGTCTTCTCTGACTTCTCCTTCTTGAGAGCATGAGAAGAGCTCTGATGGATCAAGTCAAAGGCCTATTTAATCTAGCATTGTGGTTTCACAGTGACCAACTAACACTATGGGAATTGCTGAGGGCAGCTTCGCTCTCCTCAGTTGTGATTCTAAGCAACAGACATTCAGAAGTATATTGCCTTTGATGGTGGAGGTAGTACATGGCCATCATGGCTAACAACACTTTACTTAAATTCTTTGGTTGGGAAAATTAGGGAAATGACATAATGGACAGCTCTGTTTTCTTTAAGTAAGGCAAAAGAGAAACAGGTACACACTCCTGCCAGCAGGAGAAATTTCTATAGGAAGGAGAAGTTTGGTTTGCTACCGCAGTATAAAGAGAGGGAGATCAATAGAGACAGATCAACAATCAAAACATCAAGGCGAAAATCAACACTAGGCCTATCTATTTTCTTCCATAATCAGTGTGTTGTGCAGCAGTAAAGTGTTGAACAGAATGCTCTAGAGAGGAAAAGTGAAGACTATAGGAAGGAAAGTGATATGTAGCACCTTCAGTTACCCGGTGAGAGACATAGTGGATTATTTTTGTCCTAAGGGAGTGACCGTAGAGCAGCCTTCGCCAACCTGGTGCCCTCCATATGTTTTGAACTACAACTTCTAGCAGTCCAATATGGATGGCACCTGGTTATGGAATATTGTTCTAGAGGAACTAAGAAGAGTAGAAAGAGATCAGGGATATGCTTTGAGAAAGAGATAAGTTTGCATGGAAAAAAAGGCTCTCAAGAAATACGCTTTTCAACAGTTTCCAAAATGAACATGAAACGAGGTATATTGTTTTGTCTTGGATCTAGATAGACATCATTGGAAGAAAGTAGCTGCCAATCTTCATCTACTTCTGGAAGCTACATGTGCTCTGCCATATTATGCCACTGATTTTTCTTTAATGGGTTTACTGCCTAAGTCTGGATCCAACCTTCAGCTTATAAATTACTGAAATCCTAATACAATAAAACAACAATATTAACCACTATGCCAAAAGTCATTAGTGAAAAACTGGGTGAGGGATTATTCAAATTAAAATGTCTGGGTAAATAAAAACATCTTAACTTGGTACCCAAAATATTGTAAAGCAAAGGCACCACCAATGAAGAAACCCTCTTCTTCATATGTACTTCAAACCATGCACTTTTGAGAAAAGCAACACTTAGGGCAGGGACTGAGTTGAGGATCTTAAGACATAAGCAGGCTGGTATATGAAGAGGTGCTCCCTCTCAGGTATTTAGTTACAGATTTTAAATGTAAATCTCAGCTACTTCAATTGGACCCAACAATGTAGGCAACCATTGAAGTTCTTCAATGATTTGAGTATTATGAGCAAACCTGGTGGCACCAGCAAGGCCAGCCCCACCACTAGGCAAAGTAAAGCAGCTGCCTTAGGTGGCAGATGCTAAAGAACTGGAGTGGCAGTGCGGGGCTTGAGGAAAAATCTGTATGTACAGCACAACTCGTCCTACACCTTCTAAGCCATCCTGCTGCCCCCAGGAATGGGGTCCTGTCACCAGTGTTGACATAAGATTCAACCACCGATCCTATCACCCTTTGTAGATGTGATAGGAGGGGGTGCTATCTTATCCACCGCTTCAGGGAGCGAAATGTCTGAGGCTGGCCATATGTACCTGTTAAAATTCTGGCAGCCAAATTCTGCACTAACTGAAGCTTCTGCATCGTCTTCAAGGGCAGCCACACATATAATACATAATGGTAATCCAACTGGGAGGTCACCAAAGCACGGACCACTGTAGACAGGTAATCGCCTTCATTTTGACATTATCCCATGTGTTGCAGAAACTCGACAATGGCTGAGACCCAAGGCAAAGAATTTGGCCTGACAAAAATGGAGGTAATTTTTGCAAACCCCAGAATAATCAAACACAGCAGTGAGACCACCCGATGAGTTCAATGGGATTGATGGCAAAAGGAATCAGAGGTAGAAGAAAAAAGGGGTAGAAGAAAGCATATTAAAAAGGATGAAATTGAAATAAATCACTAGTTCAGTGGAAAGTGTTATTCTTTGATTCTTTTAAAGCAGGTTCAAGACGATTTGTCCACTTAAAACACATAGGAAATATATTATATACTTGGTAACTCCTTGTAAAAATATGCAGATGATCATGGGGGACCAGTTTTCATGTTGCTTCTTCTATTCACAGAGCCAACCTGCTGTTATTAATAGGCATATTTTATGGCAATCAGAAACCCAGACAATTGTGCTAACCACTGGGTTCTTGCAGAATGAGCAGCCAGGTCTGCAAAAAGCGCTTCTTATAGAAACAGTGTTAACCTGCTCTGTTGCTCTTCATTTAACTAAAATATTACACTTGTAGGAACATAACGATATGTAGATTGCCACGAACATGTATTTAACTAATGAACTGATGCTAGTGCTAGTCAATAAGGACACAACCCATCACAAATAAGGATTTTTCATTCCTCCTGGTTTCATTGTGTTAGATTTTGAGTATGTGCTTAACTCTCCCACTGAAATCAGTGTGAGCTGATTGAATATTGTTCAAATATTGTTTTGGAGTATGTGAATTAGGTAACTTTGCCTTTCAATGCAAACTGAATCAAACTTCTCCCTCATCCTACTCCCAGTCCCCTTGATCTGCCCTGCAGCCTCAGATTGGGTGAAGGATGATACCCCATGAATAGTGGTGGAGTATAATCCCTCTGCCAATCCAGTCGTATTATGTATGCAGAAATGGGAGAAGCTGCTATTTTCTCCTTTGCCTCTGGTGGCAAAACATATTGGGCAGGCCCTGTTCATGTACTGGTATTGTATTTTGATAGCCCTCATTTCCCTCTCTCCCCTTGTTTTATTTGCCTGTTAGATTGTGAGCCTTTAAACAGGGACTATCTTTTAAATCACATCTTCCCCACTTTGGGAGATGATGAGGTGAAATTAAAAGGAAGCAAGTGCCAACAAACCAAGAGAGGTGATTATGAACAAGTTGGGATCTGAACTTCCAAATAATGCCAACTGAATTAGCATAGAGCTGGCATTATGCAAGTGTTTTATGTAACTAATAATGAGAGATTGTAAACAGAATATAGAACTACTCGATAAAACAAAATGGAATAATGACCAAACTCATTTCAACCCTATAGTCTCTGTTTACATACACACACACACACACACACACACACAAATTTGGCATATACAGAACAGCAAACAATTTAAAACAAACTGTGTGTGTGTGTGTGTGTGTGTGTGTGTCAAAAGCAACTACACCTGCAAATAAAAATGCAGTTCTTAAAAATATTGTAATCTAATGGAAAAATATGTAAATAGAATTACAGTCGTACCTCGGCTCCCAAATGCCTTGGGAGTCGAATGTTCCTGTTCCTGAACAATTGAAAACTAGAAGTGAGTGTTCTGTTTTTCTTTTTTCTTATTTTGGAAGCCGAATGTCTGGCATGGCTTCCGCTATTGTTTCCGGTGCACCTGTGCAATCAGAAACCAATTGGAAGTTGTGCCTTGGTTTCCGAATGTTTCGGAAATCGAAAGGACTTCCGGAACAGATTCTATTCGACTTCTGAGGTACAACTGTATTAAAAGGCAGTTCACCAAACAGGGCTATTAATAATAGTCATCTGGTCACATATGTGTATTTTTCAACCAAAACAGGCACTCAAAAGCTGATTACAATTTAACCTCGGGTTAAGTACTTAATTCATTCTGGAGGTCCGTTCTTAACCTGAAACTGTTCTTAACCTGAAGCACCACTTTAGCTAATGGGGCCTCCCACTGCTGCCGCGCCGCCAGAGCACGATTTCTGTTCTCATCCTGAAGCAAAGTTAACCTGAGGTACTATTTCTGGGTTAGCAGAGTCTGTAACCTGAAGTGTATGTAACCCAAAGCGTATGTAACCCGAGGTACCACTGTAGATGATTAACCACATTTTAACAGCTAACCTTTTTGTAACTAAGGGTTGGTTCACACAAATAGTGCTTATTCTTCCTTACAACCCCACAGATAATCATAAATATGGATGCACACTTAGATGGACAAACCTTAATAGATACATACAGGGAATGGTAATAATCATTAATTGCCATGCTTGTGACCTACCTTTGCCAACATGCCATTGCCAGAGAAATGTTTCAGTTAACTCTGTGTTTGTGGTCAGTTTGTGAAGACTATGCTTGTGCAATCTTGGTTTTCTCCCAAGGCCATGAGAGGAACAATCCATTTTAGAACTTTATCCAGCCCAGTACACCAATCTATATTTCTTCTGTTTGTCTTAAAGGGCTGTAATTTGCAGAGTGATTTAACAGTCGGTCTGTCTTCCCAGAGATCTCTGGAATTGTAGCTCCGAGGAAGGAATAGGGGTCTCCTCTGAGCACCCTTAACAAACTGCAATCCCCAGGATTCATTGGGGAAAGCTATGGCTATTTAAAGTTGTATCATAGTGTTTTCAACGTATAGTGCAGATGGGACCACTGGTCTCCAGTTATTGGTTATCTGACAGTCTATAAGTGACGTGGGTGGCGCTGTGGGTTAAACCACAGAACCTAGGGCTTGCTGATCAGAAGATTGGTGGTTCGAATCCCCGCGATGGGGTGAGCTCCCGTTGCTTGGTCCCTGCTCCTGCCAACCTAGCAGTTCGAAAGCATATCAAAGTGCAAGTACATAAATAGGCACTGCTCCAGTGGGAAGGTAAACGGCGTTTCCATGCGCTGCTCTTGTTCGCCAGAAGCGGCTTCGTCATGCTGACCACATGACCCAGAAGCTGTACGCCAGCTCCCTTGCTCAGTAAAGCGAGATGAGTGCTGCAACCCCAGAGTTGTCCGCGACTGGACCTAATGATCAGGGGTCCCTTTACCTTTACCTTAAATGACATACTTGAAATTGCATCTGAACTGAGTTGCATTGCATGAGTTTTTCAGGCCTTTATTCACCAGGCACCACATTGCTTTCTCACTTGTTGCATAAGGCATTGACAGAATTTTCATTTGACCATTTTTGAAGTAGCAAGCAGAATGTTCTTGCCTAAGTATGAATATATCCCAGGCAGAAAAAGAATGGGGAAATGTGCACCTTTCAATAGCATTGCCTGTATTTTGACAGAAGACTTTATAAAATAAAAATAGCTGAACATCCATTTTATCTCAGACGCTATTGCCGTTAAATGAAATCTTGGACTAAATATGAAAAACAATTTCCAGACATTGTAATGCTTGGTAATGAAGATAAGGTCGCAGAATCATAGGACTGTAGGGACCTTGGAGGTCATCTAGTCTAATCCCCTGCAATGCAGGAATAAGGTCCTCCTAAGTAACATAAGGGACGTGGGTGGTGCTGTGGGTTAAACCACAGAGCCTAGGACTTGCCAATCAGAAGGTCGGCGGTTCAAATCCCCACGATGGGGTGAGTTCCCGTTGCTTGGTCCCTGCTCCTGCCAATCTAGCAGTTTGAAAGCACATCAGAGTGCAAGTAGATAAATAGGTACTGCTCCGGTGGGAAGGTAAATGGCGTTTCCGTGCGCTGCTCTGGTTCCCCAGAAGAGGCTTAGTCATGCTGACCATATGACCCGGAAGCTGTACGCCGGCTCCCTCAGCCAATAAAGCGAGATGAGCGCCGCAACCCCAGAGTCGGCCACGACTGGACCTAATGGTCAGGGGTCCCTTTACCTTTAAGTAACGTTTCCTAAAGGTCTGGTTTCCACTGTGCTCTCTCATAAATTATCTCACGTATGTATGAATTCACAACAAAGGTATTTCTGTTAGTACACCTATAAGATTGTCAGTGGTACGGTTACTGTCTCTGGGGACAGATTTTGTTGCTATTTAGGGCCAGCAGAGTTAGAGGGCGGTTCTATGTGCATTTACCTGGAAGCAAGCCCCACTGAAAACAGACATGTGCTATAAGCCGGGGGGTGAGAGGCAGAGGGAGAGCCAGAGGTACAGCACATCAGCAACTTAATCTTAAGGGCCAAATTCACAGAGTGCAGGGAGCAGCCAAATCCATGTACAGCTCTCCATATGGTGAACCATTGAACAGAAAAAGGGCAGCTACTTTGTAATGTACTTTCAGGTCCTGGACCAGGCAGGCAATTTGAGAGTTCTGGACAGGAAGGTGTGTAAGAAAGCTTCTTGTTCCAGTGAATTCCTGTAGCTTTGGTCATTCTGTGGTCCTCGCTCCTGCCTTCTGGTTTGTCCTCTAGCTCTGACTTGTTTTGTGGTCATTTTCCTTGCTTCCTTCTTGCTTCTTCCTCCTTGTTTGCTCTTCAATCCTGATTTATGGCCCTGACCTCTGGCTTGGTTCCCAATCCTCCCTCCCTGCCCTCCGAATTGTGACTGATTCAGAGCCTGATCCCCCAGCTCATGGCTCATCCCAGATGTGTGTCCAAATTTTGTCTGCGACATGGTTCTCAAGAAATGGTGTGCCTGACATAGGAATCAATAACCACGTTACACGTTACCAAGTTCTGATAATATGCGCTTTTATTTGTATTCAGAAATACAAATGTTAGAATCAAAATACAAATATAAATATTGGTCTAGATGCACAGCCCTACCTCTTTAACACAAAAATTGGACGCATGTGTCTTTAAGAGGACAGCTTTCTATTGGAAATGCTTGTGTAGGGAATAAAAGATGGCTGACTTTATTGGACTGGTTGGGTCTTTATGTGAACATTACTAAAATTGCTACCTAAGCTAAAATGGCATACTGGCACTAGTGCTACCTGTATTAATCAAGGCACATTTTGGGCACAGAAGTATACTTTCAGTTCACTAAAACATCACAAGCTGTACTGCTAATGAAGAAGGGAAAACCAGTTTTAAAATAATGAACCTTCTGTAGTTTTTGTATGTGATTCTTTTTTTTGAAAAAATTGTGTTGTAGTTCAACAGTATTCCAAATCAAAATGACTATAAGGTAAGCTGCAAAACAAACAGTACAGTTGGGTGTGTTACTTTCTTTTCACTAATATAACTATAACTATAATTGTTGTGTTATTATGGTACAATATCTTGCAGTGAATGACAACACAAGTAAAGAGTTTGATCCTGCAAATTCTCCATCCAAGAATATTTTCAAGCTTGTTTGTTCCTTTTGTGTACAATTTTGATTATTTGGTTCTTTCTGAAGTGTCACAGTAAAAAGAAGATGCATACCTTGGCTTTCATATATATTTAAAAACCGAGTCGGATCCCTTAATATGGATAGGTCCAGAAGTGTGTTTTTGGCTTCTTCCTGATAACTAATTTTAAAATATGTGTATGTAGAACCTCCGCAAGAATTTCATTTCATTTTGGGGTATGTACTGAAAAACCTAAGTATATTGGCACATTATGGCTTTGTCAAAATTGACAAGGGAGTGGACAGATTTTTCTTCCTGATCTGATGTTAAATTATTTTCTTTAACCTTGTAATATTGCAAGTCAACTGAAGCAATTTGGGGAAGGGGGACTTTTTGAGTGTGGATAATTTAGAGAATAATTTGTAGCAAGCTGCAGAGAGTTGGCACAACTTTTGTATAGACGATTAAATTGGGTAGACATGACACATTGCTCAGTGACCCAGAGGTGGGCATAAGAAAGACATGTCTCTCTGGATTTAAACAAGGTCAGTCTAGTTCAACATTCTGTTCCCAACAGTTCCCAAGGTTATGCAGGTGATGCTTCTGGGAGTACACAACAAGCCATGATGCAAATGACCATCATCTTACTCTCTGTTCCTTCCATCTGATAGTCAGTGCTCTACTGCCACTGAATGGGAAGGTTGCATTTCATTGTCATGGCTGATAGTTCAGTCTATACAACTGCCTTGCAACACTTTCTAATTGGTAGACTATCAATGTGATGATGAAATGTCAAACACTAATTTCCACCTCTTTGACTGATATTTGTGAGTCATGCAAAAATATTTGGAATAAAGTGGGGGGGGGGAAGGACTACCCATGGAACTCTGAAACAAAACTGAAAAGCTAAGTCATTCACCTCCTTTCTTTGCAAATGCTTTTCTACTGGCTCATTCATCTCTACTTCACCTGGGACTTTAGCAGTGATAAGGTTAATGATAAGGTCTTGAGGCATTGTGGTCATTTTTGGATATGTGCATGTCTTGTGGGAGATGAGAAACGAATTCAGTTTGAAAATAAGAGGAAGAGAAAAGGTTGGTGGGTGGTTCTAATTGGATTGTCTTCTTCCTCCAATGGTCCATAAAGACATCTCGGTCTGGGAAATGTGAGTTCTGCAAGCTACATGAGTCACATATCCAAAGTAAGGTGTGTAGGCAGCATATAAAAATATTTTATAGTACTTTTACGTTTCTTCTCTTGAAAGCATAATCCCTGTCCGATTAAGTAGCACTTTTTATCACCTCAAGAAATAAAGACTGAAGGAAAATCTCAGTTTTGTACTTTGGGATAATGGTAGTCATCAAATGTCTGAATAATCTGAACTTTCCTCACTGAATGAAGATGTTCTGCGAGAGGAACTTCACTATCTTTGAATAACATCTAGAGCAGGGCTGGAGAACTTCCCATCAGCCCCAGTTAGTATGCCAAATGTTCAGGGATGATGGGAGTTGTAGTGCAATAACATCTAGAGGGCTACAGGTTCCCCAACCTTGCTTTAGATGCTGCTCAACCAATAAGTGAAGTTGACCTGCGTATACCTTACACAAGAATACAGCAGCACAAAACGTCATTGTTTCATATGTAGTCCAAATATTATTATTTTCCCCTAAAGCATAGTTTTAAAAGTTTGGACCAATTCTATTCATCACTGTGCTAAGAAAACTTCCCATACAATTGTGGACTAAGATCACAGCATTGATACTGGCGTGCTTCTGTTGGCAGTGGAACTGGACTCCAGTCCCCCCACCACAGCAGCCATCAGTACTTCTGGCACTGACAGCTGCCTCCTGCTCCTGCTCTATCACTCATTAGGATGGTTGTGAGGTGTTGTCAGTTCTAGAGAGAAGGCAGAAAGGGACACCATCCCCTCTCATGCTGCATCATCTGCCTTTTTGGTCCATTGATATTACAAAGACCATACAAATTTGTGTCAGCTAGCTATAATACTTGCTTGGGTTTCATGATCACTGCAGATGGTGACAGCAGTCACAAAATTAAAAGACGCCTGCGTCTTGGGAGAAAAGCAATGACAAACCTAGACAACATCTTAAAAAGCAGAGACATCACCTTGCCGACAAAGGTCCGTATAGTTAAAGCTATGGTTTTCCCAGTAGTGATGTATGGAAGTGAGAGCTGGACCATAAAGAAGGCTGATTGCCAAAGAATTGATGCTTTTGAATTATGGTGCTGGAGGAGACTCTTGAGAGTGCCATGGACTGCAAGAAGATCAAACCTATCCATTCTTAAGGAAATCAGCCCTGAGTGCTCACTGGAAGGACAGATCCTGAAGCTGAGGCTCCAATACTTTGGCTACCTCATGAGAAGAAAAAAGACCCTGGTGTTGGGAAACATTGAGGGCACAAGGAGAAGGGGACAACAGAGGGCGAGATGGTTGGATGGTGTTCTCGAAGCTACCAACATGAGTTTGACTAAACTGTGGAAGGCAGTAGAAGACAGGAATGCCTGGCATGTTCTGGTCCATGGGGTCACGAAGAGTCGGACATGACTAAATCACTGAACAACAACAAGAAGAAGCTATAATAGTAAGGACGTGGGCTTCTTGAATTCTGTTCAACTCAGAAGTGAGCAATTTATATTAAGCTGTGGCAGATCAACTCAGCAGAGTTGCATTGTATTCTACAACCTGCTCCTTTTACAGTGTTTGATCTGATTTGCGTGACATGGTAACCAAACCATTGTTTAATGGGACTGCATAAATATGCAGATTCCCAGAGAGGAGCTCATGTTTCGGCTCAGCATCTTCCATACTAGGGTTCCTGGTTAAGCTCTTGCCTCACTAACCCCAAGCTGTAGTTAAGGGAGTCTGCACATTTGCATTATGTGGCTAAGTTATACTTTGGCTTACCATGCCATGCAAAACTGCCCTTTGTCTATCCTCCCCCTTTTGGAGAAGGATGTATTTTGGCCTATGGTAGTGTGATTCGTTCCAAATGCAATATACGGTATTAAGAGCATAAAAAAATAATAATCTAAAATTATTTGAGTTGGCTTCTCTGTCTTTGAACACATTTTTTTCTGTGTATCCCATTTTGAAGGGATCACGGAAGCTTCATTTCCTTGGGAGAAATAAATGACAAAGAATAGTTGGGAATGGAAACAAATGAGAAATCAATACGCCAATTAATTCAGACATGCTGTATAGCATTTTAGCTCATAGGTTAAGGCTCTAGTACAAGGACCACTTAGTGTAGTGCTGCTTATTTGAGAACCAAGGAAATGGGGAGCTGCAGTTCTTGCCCAGCGTAAGTGGCTTGTAAATTACAGCCAATGGGCTGGATCAACAGAATATTGTATAGTGCAGTTAGGTTCATCTACCTGTGTGTGCGGATGGGGTTTATTTTTTAATTTTTATGGGGGGGGAGAATGAATTTGGCACTGGTGAATAATTGAGCACTGAATTCCATAAAAACAAGAATGCTTCTACAAGGCACTAAATGCTCAACAAATGCTGCTTTTAATATTATGGGGAAACATGATTGCTGGTTGCCAGTTGACATAAGGTTCCGCAATGGGGGAGTTTTGATATGTGAAACGTTCGCTTCTACTGGACAAAAAATGGCAATAAAGAGCAGAAGATCTTTGTTGCTTATTTTACAGCATATCTTAATGATAAAGCAAGGGTTTTTAGTGTCAAAGAACAATTCCTACGAATTCCTCTTGCCCTTTCCTTTAAAACTTTTAATTGCTTCTATGTGGCAAAATAAAATATAAAACACTTGGACAAGCATTGTCACTGATGCCTGCAAATTATGTTTCTTTCCTTCCATTATTTTCAAAAGCCAAGGGATGTGTTAACAGTTGCTTGGAAGAGATATCACAACACCAGTTAGAACTGCAGCAGGGATGCTCCAATATCACAGTTGAATCCGCCAGCTCCAGATTAAAATGGCACCTCCTTGTCATTAGTGGGAATAAGCCAAATAAATGACTTGCGCAGTTATGTTTATAGGGTTGTGGGGTGAAATTACTGCTACATTTCTTTCCACTGAATATTTTCAGGGAAGGGAGTAGCACTACTGCGCCCGGCTTCAGCTGGGGAGGGCAGGAGATAAATAAATTATTATTATTATTATTATTATTATTATTATTATTATTAATTTCTCCAGCCGTCTAGTTGACCACTGTGAAAACAAGAGGCTGGACTAGATGGACCATTGGCCTGATCTAGCAGGCTTGTCTTATATTCTTACTCGGCCAAATCACTAGAATGGATCGTGGAAGCTGAAACAGGCATGTTCATTTTTAGTAGGATCCAGCAAGCTGGAGCTCTTAGTGCTGAACCCTATTTTCTCTACGTCAACCCTGAAAGTGGAGCAGCATTTTTTACTCCTTTCTCAGTTTTTTGTATTTAAAAAAAGCCTGCTTCATTGTGGGAGGCGATCTTCCTATGATAAATAGTGTGGGTGGCACTGCCATCAGCTTCTCTGCGTAGGGCTCTTTCTTTAGCTTATTGGCCCACTGAAGCAGCGATGGAATACCATGGGGCAGTGCCCCCACGGATGTTCCACTTGCCCTGGCAAGTGTTCTGCTGCCATGTGAGCCTGATAAACAAGGCTTTTGGTGTTGGAGCAGCAGTAGTGCGGGGGGGGGGGGGGGCAGCACCTTCCCATTTCAGCTGAGACAGTGAAATGGGGTGGGGGCACCTCTGCTTATGGCAGCAGTGTTGCAATTCACAGCCTGCCATAGTCACAGCCTGTTATGCCTCTGCTTAAATGATGTTACACCCATGTCATTCCAGAGGCATTTTTCTTCTCGCTCTCAGTAATTTCTGGCTGCAGCGTCATTCAAACAGTCCCCTAAGCCACTGGCTGTAGTTCCATCATTACAATTTCTAGATCAGGTCTAATGATCTGGAAAACAACAAGATCCCTGGATCCATTCTAGAAATGGTTTCAGCCCTGGCAAAAGTCAACGTTCTGGCACAAAGTCAGCTGTGGCCCTTGCTTAATTCTGGGACAAGCAGATCAAGGCAAAAGTTAGCTCAAGGCCGTATGCTATTTCACATCTCTATAAGGTACTTGAAGAATGCATCCTAAGAAAGAAGAAAGGCTGGAAAAGTGGTTGTTTCAATGTCCTCCAGCACTGGTGATCAATTGGCTAAACTTCATTCACTGGAGGAAGTTCCTATCAGGGGCACAGGGTGACATCAAACACCAGAGTAGCTGAAGCCCATTGATTTCAATGGGTCAGCTTTGAATATGAGTTGGTTGGACATGACTTCTTGTCTACAATAATTACCAGAACTTACATGAGCACAACAGTGAACAGTCATGAAAAATGGTAGGGAAGAGCTGAGAAGCTTACATAGGCCCTTGAACTGTCCATTACTCCCTAAAGAGGGCATCCTCATGCTGTTATAATTATGGCACCGCATACCCAAATTGCAAATCATTTTACTTCATGCTGATCCCAATGAGATTAAGTGAATTGCATGCTTGTCTCCATCTGATTTTGTTGTGCTTGATACCCTCTTCAGAGGTAATTCGTAACACACAAGGAAAATAGGCAATATTTAAATGAGTTCTGTTTTGTTGGAAGTGGGGTTTTGCTCACTGATCACTTACCTGAATCTAGTTTCTCTAGGTGCATTATTGTTTAAAGCGAACAATTTATTTTAAGCTGTGGCGGACCACCAAATTCTTGCTGTACTCAAGCCATGTAATAGCTATCTGGTTCCAGAAATACAGGCACAGGAATTTGGAAGGCAAGCAAAGGAATCAGTAATAAATTCAATGGATCAAAGTGGAAACGAGGGCAATGAAGAAGCAATAGATCATATGAAAGGAGGAAGACCTCAACGTATCTCATGAGCAGTCTACCACACAAATGCCAGTATGATATCATAAACCAAGTCAATGACTGTTTTCAGAGGGGAGATGCCATAGAATGTTTAGTTACATGATTTTTTTTTTTTTTGGGGGGGGAATGACCATGATCCTGCCAAAGATAAATATTTTTTAAGTTTCATTGATTTCAATGCAAATAGTACAGTCATACCTTGGGTGCTTTGGGTTGAGCATGTTCGAGCTGTGCAACCCGGAAGTAATGGAGCACATTACTTCTGGGTTTCGCCACCCGCGCATGCGCAGACACTCAAAATGACATCACGAGCATGCGCGGAAATGGCAAAATGCGACCCACGCATGCGCAGACGTGCCATCACGGCTTATGTTGTGTTCAGGATGCAAATGGGGCTCCAGAACAGATCCCATTCGCATCCCGAGGTACCACTGTAGTTTAATTCTCTCCAGATGCTATCACTGGCTTCCACCTGTATTTGGAAGCATTGTTGAATTTTTGAGGATGAGGATTCCTGTCTACATTTGGTTATATTAAACAGGTTATATATCTGTACAAATTTAGATTTGCCATGCTCAATGATTCATAGGGTGAAGGATGAAAATTTAAAGCCAATTTTCCTAAGAGAATTGGTTTAAGAGACTTTCAGACCCCTGAAATGTTGGCCTGTAGATGCATTGTCTGCACTATTTTCATAACACACTTGTTTTGTAACAAGATAGAATAAATGTCTTGCATGAATGTGTGGCACAGGGTTAAGATTTTTACCACCCAGGCAGTCCAAGATTTCTGTGAGGTTTTTTTTTTTTTTTGGCCAAGTTAGGAAATCAGTCACTTCTGATCAGATGAGGTACTTTGGTAAAAGAGCATTTTAAGCCGCAAATGATGTTGTTTGTTAATTACACAATTAATTGTCCAGATAAGGCACGGTATTGTGACTGAATCCCCATAGAAAACTCATGCTAGACTATAAAAGTACTGTCCTATAAAATGAGAGTTCTGTTTACATATTTTTATGTAATTGGGGGGAAAGTGTGGCTTCCCCCCTTCAATAACAGAGTTGAGAAGCCTTTGGCCCTCCATTTGCTGTTGGATTTCAACTCCCATCAGCCCCAGCCAGCATAGTTTATGGTCAGGAATGAGGAGACTTATAGTCCAGCAATATCTGAAGTGCCACAGCTTCACTACCGCCCTCCTATAGAAATGAATGTCTAACTTCCTGTTGAAGGTCATGGAGCTGGATTACATTTTTGTACTTGTTCAAAGAAAGGCTCAGTGCAGTTACCAATGATCAGAATCCAATGTGGTCCTCTGAAATGCACAGATTTTCATTGGATAGAGTGTTTGCAGGATCTGTTGCTAGGCAATAACTAGCTTGGTTTTCATACTTATGTTAGCAATTCAGGGGTGTGTTTTGTTATTTCTTTGTTTTTGCAATGATAGCTCATGTTGTTCTTATCAGAGGTCCATGACTTTTAGTACACATGTGTAGACTCTTCTACATTTCACAGCTTTTAGAAAAATATGAACTGAACTCAAAAACACCTCCCCATCCACAACCCTACATAAGAAGAGAAGGCTGGAGTCTTTTGAGGTTCTTTTTTTAAAAAAACAAAACAGTAGCATAACCCAAACAAATTAATATTTTGGTCTAAGATAAATATTTCAGAGTATCTTAGGACAGAGTGAAGTGCACTCCTAAATTCTTGAACCAGCCAGCTAGATAATTAGGACTATTGTATGTGTTAAACTACACTCTATCCTTGTGATGGAGTTTTGCTCTCAAAAACTGAATTCATTTAACATATTAGAAACATAGGAGGCTGCTTTTTTACCAAGTCAGACCAATAATAAATATCATTTCCCATGACTGGTAATGGTTCTCTAGGGTTTCACATGGGAGTCGGTCCGGTGTAAAACCCTGAAAAGATGCCACATTGAACTTGGGACCTTTTGTATACAAAATGACCACAATGCTCTACCACTGAGCTGTGGCCCTTCCCTTAATTTTCTTTGCTTCCATGTCAGAACTTCACTTAATTTTGTAATTTTTTTTACAGTGTTTCAAATTAAGTATTCATTCCTTTAAAAAAAAAAATCAAGAAAATTCCATTTCCTATATTTCTCATACTATTGTTTCCAACATGCTTTTGAGACTCATTATTGCCTTCCCAATTTCAGAAGAAAATGAAGATAAATAGAACAATATGAACTGTGCACCACAGGCAATCATATCCATTTTGGAATAAGCAAAATTAAGGGTACAAATTGACAGAAAAAGGCATTTGATGGTATTGAGAGTACACTTTTGAAAATGCCATTCTATTCAAAGTTGGTGGAATTTTTTTGACAGAAGTAATACTTAAAACTTTAGAAAAAGAAAATGTAGATATTTTGGCACATTTATACAGGACTCTTGGAAGGGATATGAAGGGCTTCACAATAATGAACAGTTTGCACAACACAAAAAATGTGACACTTTCAGCAATTTAATGTCTGTGTACCAAAAGTACAAAACACATTTCCAGTTTAAAATCTATTAGTAGTTTTTAAAAAATCCAAATATCTCTTCATCCATAATAACTTTTCAAAATGCACTCTTTATTACAACTGAAGCTGCAGTATTTCACTTCTTTCCCAAGAAAATCCTGTTTGAACACATAAGGCTTCTGTTGTGCCAATACAGAGGAATGCTTACCAGTGCTGCTACTCCAAAGTGTGTGGAATTCCCTCACTAACAAGCGCTTCCCCCCATTCTTATCCAGTTCATGAACTCAAAGGATAGCACATACAGATTAGGGCTTTCCAATGGAATGAATGGGGGCCCTTGAATGTGCAAGGGATAACATGTGAGCTCACATGGAATGGTGATAAGCAGAGCAATTCTATACTCACATTTATGTTGGTCATCTGTTGGTGTGACGTCATCTCCACTGTCAGAGTGGTGTTTTTGCCACTTTCTAAGTCCAGTCAGCTAGCATAACTCAGGTATAGAATTGCACTCTGAGGTACATGAGTTTTATTCTGCACGGGCAGAATTAAAACAAAACAGAATGGATCAGTAGCTTTCCCTCACTCCTAAATATCCATGATAAAGAAACTCTAATGTATGGAAGAAACTTAATGGTAGCCTGCAATTAATCACATCCTCCTAGTGCTATTATATAGTGAACCATACACCCAATCAGCTACAATCTGCTACACTACCATAAACAAGCTAAGCCTTATCAAGATTCAAGTACGTTATTCTAGAAATAATTTCCTGCAGTGTTCGACCAGTCAGATTAATTTCACAACTTGTATTAAAGGGGTGCTACCAACACCTCTATATTCATGAGAAGCAAATGTTTAGGTTTCAATTCAATCATACATTTTTTTAAAAAAACCCTCAAATTAAAACCAAGACAAAAATATTATAAATCCCATGAAACGAATACCAGTGGCTTTTCAATGAACATCATAGATAGTCCACACCAATAAACATTTGCTCCCAGAATGTATTTTAAAGTTGGTGGGAATAATGTATGAATGAGTACGTGTCTTCAGCCTTCTTGCCGGAACGCTACATAGCAAGTGGTAACCCAGGAAAAAAACACACCAGCAAATCCTCCATTATGTAGGAACAATAAATAAACATTTGTTATACAATAGTGTCTGGTGTACTTAGCAAAATAATAATAATAATAATCTCATACTTGAAATGAATATTTTATTTTGTTTTTTTTTTCAGGCAAAGGTGTAAATAAAATCTTCTCTTTCTCTGATGACAAAGCATAAGGTGACCTTTACTCTGTGCGATGACACTGGCCAGGTCCTTATCTTCCACATGTTCTCCATCCCTAAGAAGTGTGAAAACACAGTTTCCTTCACAATTTCTAGAGATAGAGGTATCCAACCCAGTACACCAAGTTAAACAGCAGGAATGATGTAGGGAAGAAGACCCTTGAATAAGAGTCTAGTTCTAAGATGTCTATGTGTATCCTTCCTTTCCGCCATGAACCGGATTTACATTCTTCGTAACAGCAGAAAAAGCTCTGGCAGTCCTTCCCATCCAGACATTCATAGATACAATTGTCTTCAAATTCTTGCCAGTACATGGCATTATTCAATGCGATGACTGTAGGAGGAGGCCTCATCTCTAGCACAGAATAGTTCTAGGGGGGGAAAGAGAGGACAGAAGAGATAGTACCTTGGCTACTAGAGGGACATCAGAGTTTTGGCATGCAGATACTTTGGGCTGGTCTAGACAAGCAGACATCCCCCTAGGACTGTACCACTTCAGCATTCAGGAAGGAATGGTACAGCTTAACTGTACCATGTCCATAGCTTTCATTGATAAACTCTGCATGGTGAAAAGCTGCACAGCGGGCTAGCGCCAAATACTAACAACTAAAGTCTTAAGGTTAATAGACACATTCTTTTTGTTGAATCAAAACCTGTGTTTTTGTATTAAGGCAAAGTATAAAGAAGCATGAAGGTGAAGCATTTATTTACTTCAGTTTGATTTCAATTTGCATTCATAAAGCTCAGGGGAAGAAGAAAGCAGAAGGAAATATTTCCATTCATAGCAACATTTTAGGCTGTATTAATTTTTTAAAAAGAGGTTTAAAAACCGTACTCACCATCATGTGCCCGAAACTGACATCAGGTAGCTCAAGTAAAAGAAATCAGAGAATAAGAAGAAAAACTCAGAAGAAATGACATGACTAGAATACACATTATATGGTGTAAACGTTTATACCATTTTTGCCAGTTTCTCAAATATTGACGAGGAGGGAAGTTTTGATATAGAATGCGAGGATCTTCGTCTAAGATCCTCACATTCTGTATTGAAACTGAATTGTCCAGATCCTGTCTGTGGGCAAGATCCAGCCCAAATTAAGCTCTTTTCACTTCCATGGGTTTCAACGGGAAGCAATAAAATGTGAGCTTAATTTAAAATCAATGGGATTCACAGGTCATGAATCAGGCTGTTAGGTTTAATGACATGGGGGTGCTCCCCATGATTCATCCATGGCATTAAAACATTAAAGAAAATATATATATCACTACTTCAGAGAAGGTTGAATACATCACTGAGCTACTTGAAACTTTTACATATTAATGTCCTGCCTGGAGGCAAAGGCACATATTAACCCTTCCCATGTGGCTTAGAGGAAAAAAAGAGATCACAATACCTTTTTATTTGTAAAAATATATATATAAAGCCAAGGCTACAAAACCGTAGGAGTTGTAAAATTTCAATATGGTCTGTGTAAAGCAGAAGAGAGAGCTTCTATGCTCTTGTGAATAGAAAAATTGCCACATTTGACCAACTTTATGCCCGCCAGATGTTCTGGACTACAACTCTCATCCACACCAGTCAACATGGCCAAGGGAGGATAGGAGTTGTAGAACAAAACATCTGGAGGGAAAGTCTGTTTTACTGTGTTGCAATCCGTATTCCAATTCTTCTCTTGGGCCACTTTCACACCTTTTAAAGAGCTGTGGTGCCACTTAAAGCAGACATGGATTCCCCTCAAAGAATTCTGGGGACTGTAGTTTCCTAAAGGTCTTGAGAGTCGTTAGGAGACCTCTGTTTGCCTCACAGAGCTACACTTCTCCAGCGTTCCCCAGAAAGAGGTATTGACTGTTAAACCACTCTGGGAATTGTGCAAGTTGTTATTATACCAACAAGTGGAGCGACACTTCCATGCCAACCTTCTGCCCTGGTTTCTAATGTTCAGTGATGCTCATGGTTGTGTCACAGAACACTCACTGGTGCAAATGAAATTTGATGTGACCTGCTAGCATATCAGTCAAAAATCCACATTTCCATAACGCAACAGGTTAAAGGAACATTGGAAAACAGCACAGAAGTACTATCATAATAATTTGGAAAATTGCATAATATTTCCTGTATCTGAATATTTCCTGCATGTTGCAGAGGAGTGAAAACGTTGGATACCACTCAACATCTGTTAATTCAGAAGTTTGGTTCCCCACTTCCCCCACCTCATCTTACCGACTTTTTCTTCTTTGTGCAGTGTGGCTTCCTGCAACTCGAGTAGTAGTTGAGGGTGGCATATTCCATCAAAGCGGCAAATACAAATAAGAAGCACACAGTCACAAAGAGGTCCATGGCAGTGACGTAGGACACACGGGGTAAGGAGTTTCTTGCAATGGTGCTGAGAGTGGTCATGGTTAATACGGTGGTGATTCCTGCAAATGAAAGCATGTATTTTCATGTTTTTGAAAGGAAAACACACCCAGATGCAGAACAGAACTGTGATTCAATTATCGTTCCCTCTTTGAAGAAAGATGACCCCATTCTTCATGGGCTTCATAAGTCGCAATATAGTTTGGTAGGACTTCTGTGTGTGTGTGTGTGTGTGTGTGTGTGTGTGTGTAAAGAAAAGAAAAGTAGATCAGTGTGGAGCCAAAACAGAACAGAATGGAGGGATTTGCCCCTTTCTGTTTAAACAATCAGTGCCACTTGTAAGCAAAGGTCATTTTTTGATTGGCTTTCCAATCAATCTGCGCAGTCTAAATTGTGTGGCTGGATTACAAACGATCGATTGCTATTACTGTTGATTTATCAGTCGCTGCCTAAGCCACCATCTCAAGGTGATTTGCACATAAGATAATTAGAAACAGTTAAAAACCATGAAACAGCAAATATATTTAAATAAGCCTAAAACTAGAACAAGTGGACGCTCATAGCAAAGGCTCATTTATTTAGCCTGGGAAGCCTGTCAACTTGGGGAAAGTGTCTTCAATTGTTTCCAGACAGTACAAATAGTGGCCCCCGCAGATATCTCAACAGCAGTGCTATTCAACAGAAGAGGGGGAGGCACAGAAAAAGCAGGTTTCTGAACTTTTGTGGTTCCACTGGAAAAACTGTTTATTCCAATGGGTGGGTGCTACACTGTTACTAAAACAGAAAAAGAGCAACAGGTGGTTTTCTGGTGGAAAGCCTCAGCAGATCAGGTACATCCTACATGTCTTATGTTGCTTGCTTCTGACATATGCTGAAGATCTCAAGGTATCATATATTGTAGAATTATACCTTCATCAAATCATTTGAGAGCTCCAGATAAAATGAATTACCGTATTTTCCATTTCTCTCCCCCACTCCCTATCCACTTTCTGATTATCTTCATTATTTCATCATAAAACGCACCACATACTAAGACCTTTGCTGAAGGGGATAAAGCCCTCTCTTCATACCACCAAGAGCAGCTGCCAAGAGCACTGGTATTTTCACTAATTAATTTCACTGAGCGAAATTTCTCTCTGATGTATCTCAACTGAGGTTAATAGGAGTTACACCCAGGGAGCTTTTGGCCCACTTGAGAGTCTCTATTCATTCTGTCTAATTAACATTAATGATATAGAGGCATAAGGATGTTTTCAGCAGGTAGCCTTTGGCAGTATTGTAAACAAATGTATTTTTGGAATCAGGCACTCGTTACTATTTCGCCTGGGAGGGTTTCCACTTTCAGACTTAAATAAATGCCCAACTATGAAACAAACAGAACTGATGGCTGTCCTTTAAAAAAAGCTCGCCTGAAACTGACCACAGTGGAGTAGTGGATGGGTGCTTGAATAGAAGACCTTTAGACTGCCATTCTATCCCTATTTGCCCAGGAATAAGCTCCACTGAACTTAATGGGACCTACTTTTGAGTGGGTATGTACAGGATTACACCACATAGTGTTGTGCTTAGAGTATTGGACTCGAATAGTGGCTCCCCAAGTGGGCAGAACTGCCCCCTGGGGGTGGTGGGATTACTTAGGGGAGCACTGAAAGCCAAGGGGGGGCAGTGGGGCACAGGAGATGACTATTAGACTTCAAAAAGTTGGAATCACTGGTTCAAGTTCACCAGCTTTGTGGAATTAATCAAACAAAATAGTTTCAACTGGATTTTGAGCAAATGTGCACGTAATTGCTACTGTTTTGAATGTTCTTGTTTTATTATCTTCCTTAGTGGTTCATTCCGTTCGCCATTTTGAATAATGCTTTTTATAGGCAGGTTAGGGGGCACTGGGGATGAGTTTATGGAGCCAAGGGGGTGCTGCCTTGGAAAAGGATGGGAACCGCTGGACTAGCGCTAGGACTAGAACTAGGCAGACCAGGGTTCAGATCCTCATTCAGCTGTGGAACTCACCACATGACCTTGGGCCAAGAACAGTCTCTCAGCCTAGGTTACCTCACATGGTTCTTGTGAGGATAACATGGGAAGAAAGAGAACCATGCGTGCCATCTTGACATGCAATAATCAATACATACATAGACGATCTGATTCATCCCTATCTGTCAGTTTCATGTAGATGTGTTTTTGGCTACTGTTACTAATTGGTTAGTGTGCCATCCCACAGATCCTGGGAACCATGTTGTTCTCACTCTTGTTTTACAGATAGGGAATAAAGATACAGTGACTTGATTCAGGCCACACATAGGAAAGGATGCCTCAAGTGATCAGTTAAGGGCCCATGCAAGCATGAGGTAAAGGTAAAGGTAAAGGTACCCCTGCCCGTACGGGCCAGTCTTGACAGACTCTGGGGTTGTGCGCCCATCTCACTTAAGAGGCCGGGGGCCAGCGCTGTCCGGAGACACTTCCGGGTCACGTAGCCAGCGTGACATCGCTGCTCTGGCGAGCCAGAGCCGCACACGGAAACGCCGTTTACCTTCCCGCCGGTAAGCGGTCCCTATTTATCTACTTGCACCCGGAGGTGCTTTCGAACTGCTAGGTTGGCAGGCGCTGGGACCGAGCAGCGGGAGCGCACCCCGCCGCAGGGATTCGAACCGCCGACCTTTCGATCGGCAAGTCCTAGGCGCTGAGGCTTTAACCTTTAGCGCCACCTGCGTCCCTGTTGCAAGCATGAGGACCCCTGATCAAATGCTTCAGAGCAGGACTGGGGTGAACACAACCCTGTCCACAGCTGATCTCAGTAGGGTGAGCAGGACTGTGTTCACCCTGATTCTGCAACCCACCCTAGCAACCTCCCCTCTCCTACTGTCTTGAGGCAGGGGGACGTCAGACAGCAAGGGCTTCAACACTTCAAGCTGGATTCAGATATTCACCTGAACATGCAAAAGACAGAACTGGAGATGGGAAGGGGTGTGCATGCAAGCCTCGCCTGCAATGTTTTCAAGATGCTGTCTGGATTTTTGCACAAAGGGTTCGTAGATCAGTGTTGAAGTTTGCGATTCATTATGTGGTGACCCTATTTCAATCCAGGTTTCAAATCTCATCTATTGACTCAGGTCAACAGGACAAGAAGAGTGCACATTTCCTTACAAAAAGATTCCCAAGACCTAATGGCTAACATATCTGCTGTTGGATGAGGATGGGATCTTGATAACCAGGACGTTACCCTGTCCCACAAATCTGCTGCAGATATCTCCCCCGGGGCAGCCTTGAATTCTGATTTGCACTTCTGCAGCCAAATATCTCCTAACCTCCTTGTTTCCCCTTGACCATTCAAATGTTTAAAAGATAATAGTATCCTCTGATTAAACTTCTAACCCATGCTTCCCTTTGATCAAACTGATAACAGAGGTTTGCAGTGATAAGCAAGCTGCTTGTGGAAAGCCAGGGCCAGAGGACTTTGCTGCCTGCTAAAAACCACTTGACATTTACACGATCTTTGTTCTCCCATAGAAAATCGAGCATTGTGGAAATCTAATTCAAGAGCATGCACTGTCATCATTTCATCACACTTTTGATAGAGAAATATTATTCACAGCTGTGTCCAATCATTTCTCATTTCCACAACTATGCCTAATCAAAAGTGTGGGGGGGGGGCGCACGCAGAAATTTAGCAATGCCCAGTGGGTTTTTTCGGGGGGGGGGGGGGTGCAGAGGTACACATACCCCTAAACATTTTGTGGGTCTAAGTTTGGCCCCATAGTGGGGCAGCATTTCAATATGAGTAGGAAAATAAGAGTACCCCTAAACATTTCTAGGGGGGGAGCACTGGCAATGCCTGTTTCTCATCCCCCCTCTTCAATACTACAGTAGTGGCAATAGCAAAGTTTTAATATTTGTCCCTCGATAGTGTTACACAACTCTTCTCCTTTTTCTATCTGTGAAACATGCTTTATATGGGGCATAAGCATGCAATTCTGTAATTACCCAGAAGTAAGCCAATATGACATGCATATGTATGCTGAACTGTGTGTGTGTGGCATTTTTTGCATACGTATTACACTAGCAGCCCTTGGAAAATCAGTGTCTTTGATGGGGGTAGATAACCAGAATTCCTCCAGAAATTGTTGGATTACAGTTCCCATCCCTCCTGCCCATTGGTCATACTGGCTGGGGCTGATGGGCATCGTTGTTTAGCATCATCTGGAACGTCACATGTTCTACTTCTTTACCTTGAAATAAAACCCATGACATACACTACAAATGCTATACTTTTGATGCTATCTGATGGCTGCATTTTTAAATCTGTTCCTCCTGTGTTATTTTTTTTTTTACCCTTTGATCATTTTTATATTATGAATGACAGCTCCCATCACCCCTGACTATAGCCCAGTAGACATCTGAAGATCACATATGAAGTCACCCCGATTTACTGTTTTGCAGATAAGATGCAGCCACAGGGAGGCAGAATCTCCATCTGCATATATTGGATTTTCTAATAAGTGGGGGAAATTGTTCGTGTGGGATATTAGTGTTATCAGGAAGAATTCCTCCCCCACCAAAAAATGGTCTTTTGCAGGAAGGAGAGGCAAGCATGAGCAGCAGGAGGAGAAACTGGAAACAGTGGGGGCTTACTGGATGGTTGCATTCGAGCTAAAAAGGTAAAGGTACCCCTGCCCGTACGGGCCAGTCTTGACAGACTCTGGGGTTGTGCGCCCATCTCACTCAAGAGGTTGTGCGCCCATCTCACTCAAGAGGCCAGGGGCCAGCGCTGTCCGGAGACACTTCCGGGTCACGTGGCCAGCGTGACAAAGCTGCATCTGGCGAGCCAGAGCCGCACACGGAAACACCGTTTACCTTCCCGCTGGTAAGCGGTCCCTATTTATCTACTTGCACCCGGAGGTGCTTTCGAACTGCTAGGTTGGCAGGCGCTGGGACTGAGCTAGACATTGGTAAAAGGTAAAGGTAAAGGGACCCCTGACCATTAGGTCCAGTCAGGGCGGACTCTGGGGTTGCGGCGCTTATATCGCTTTATTGGCCGAGGCAGCTGGCGTACAGCTTCCAGGACATGTGGCCAGCATGACTAAGCCACTTCTGGCGAACCAGAGCAGCGCACGAAAACGCTGTTTACCTTCCCACCTATTTATCTACTTGCACTTTGACGTGCTTTCGAACTGCTAGGTTGGCAAGAGGAGGGACCGAGCAACGGGAGCTCACCCCATCGTGGGGATTCGAACCGCTGACCTTCTGATTGGCAAGTCCTAGGCTCTGTGGTTTAACTCACAGCGCCAACCGTGTCCCTTAGACATTGGTAGAGCAGATGAAAGATTTGGTAAGCCAGGTACAGGGCTTGTGAACTGCCATGAGTGGTTGCATAATGGTTGTGTGTGCATACAGAACTCTGTGTATGCATAGTGGTGCTTTCTGGCCATGTGAAAGGGCAATTGGTTTGGGAGCAATTGGTTCGGGATTTGTGCAGAATCAAAATTGCATGCCATCAAAATTGTGTCTGCTTGTGGCTCTGGTTTCTCACAGTTACCCAAATGCAAACTACTCTGCCATCGCTGTTCATGAAAAGGAGCTCTGAGTCAGTCCAGAGTCCTCCTTCTACTGCCCCTAATAACTTCGCGCTACAACAATGGTAGTGCTTTTCACAGCGCGACCTCTTCAGTAAAGTAATAAAGGGCACCAGGATTCCTTTCCCATCTGCTTGATCTCCCTCACCATGACCAATCTCTTGGGGTTGGTTCACTTTGATTTCTCATTGTTTGATGACTCACAGCTGAGTAGATGAATTGAAAAAAACCTCATTCATTGTGCTTTGAGGTGAGATGCAGTATTTGAAAGTTCTGCCTGTTGTGTTGGATCTACCGCCATGCCCCATTCATTCACATCTGCCTGTGTGGACTTGTTCTTAGAACATTGCATTCAGGATACCTTGCAATGGTAGTCCTAGCAGCTTGGATTAATAACCTGGACAATGTCATATCATAAGGAGGAGACTGCACCTATACATCTGCATAGTTAACCACAACAAATCCAAACTAGAGGTGTGCCCTATCTGTGGGCAAAGAAATTATGAGGACATTTTTACCAGTAGGAGATTTCCCTAGGGGGAGAAGAAATTCTCCAACGTTTTCTTGGGGGAGGGGGTTGAACTCACCATTAGCAGTGACAATACCTCATTTTCTTCTAAGGTTTGGATTTTGGGTTTGTGTGAGTGTGACCATCATTTTGCATGTCCCACGGTACTTTGAACTAGGTCTGGCACTAGCACTGGGCCAGACTGGTCCCTGGTCAAGGGACCTGTGTGCCTGAATGGTCCCTTCACTGACCCAGCCTGGCCACACTGCCATTCATTGCCTATCTGCTAGAAGCCTGTGTACCACTTTTGAAGGGGAGCCAACTCAGCTCCCACCTGTGGTGGCTGCCTGCCATTTTAAGTTACCCAAAATGCAATGCCCTGGCCCATAGATGTATGAAATATATTGACTGATTGTATCTATAGCCCATGGAACTGGTGTGGGGCAGTGAAAGCAGTAACAATGCTAGATAAATCGTGTAGCAATCACCCAGGGACGGGGTTCCCAGTCATATACCCATTCACTGTTGTATGAGAAGTCTTAAAGGTAAAGGTAAAGGGACTCCTGACCATTAGGTCCAGTCGTGACCAACTCTGGGGTTGCGGCAGTCATCTCGCTTTACTGAGGGAGCCGGCGTACAGCTTCTGGGTCATGTGGCCAGCATGACTAAGCCACTTCTGGCGAAGCAGAGCAACACATGGAAACGCTGTTTATCTTCCCGCCGGAGCGGTACCGATTTATCCACTTGCACTTTGACATGCTTTCGAACTGCTAGGTTGGCAGGAGCAGGGACCAAGCAACGGGAGCTCACCCCGTCACGGAGATTCGAACCACCGACCTTCTGATTGGCAAGTCCTAGGCTCTTAGGGTGCTTCAAAAACAATGAGAAAGATAGAGTTTGCAGTCCAAGAAACCCTGTTCTAATCTGCACTATTAAATCCCTATTTAAAAAGTCCTAGAAATTGTGGTTTGTTAAGGGTGCTGAGAGTTTTAAAGATAAGGTTACAAGATTTTTTTCAATGAATCCGGGGACACTTTTCAACTTCAATGGCTTTTGTATGGGGACTGATTTGTAAATCCGGGGACTGTCCCTGGGAAACTGGGATGTCTGGTAACCTTATTTTAGGAAGACTCCCCTCACAAAGCTACAATCCCCAGAGTTCCCTAGGAAGAGGGATTGATGGTTAAACTACTCAGGCAGGAACAGACTGTCCAAATTTGCAGGATGCAAGCTGTCTCTTTCTCCCCCTCCCCCCTTCTCAATCTCTCTCTCTCTCTCTCTCTCTGACATATATATTTGCCATGAAGCAATTGTTCACTGGAAATTAGATTGAATTTCTCTACTGACAAAGAACATAGGCAGGATTCAAATCCACCGTGACACACACAAAAATTCTGAGAACTTACCTAGGGCTGTTCTTGCTGGTGTGGCATCCTTTTTAATCCAAAACGATACCCAGGATAAGACAACTGTTAATATACAGGGAATGTATGTTTGAATAGTGAAGTATCCCATTCTTCTACTTAAATCGAAGTATATAGTCATGACTATATAATCACCTGCAAGAATAAATAAATTGTATAATTTGGTAACTGGCTTGTAGAATCCATGAAGGAGGAAACAGAGAACATTGCTGTAAAGACTTACAATGTTAACATTCATGGGCGACACAGTGCTTGAATATAGAATAGCTTTATATCAGTGATGGCAAGATCAACTGGGGCCAGGGAACCAAACTTTCCAAACTTTTCCAGGGCCCACACCCAATTTTATTTTTTTTACTACAAAAACCCCAACTCCCTCTGGATTTGACATCAACGTTATGTTAATCAGAATCTAACATTTGAAACAGGACACCAACACATTTTGGCACCTGGGGCAAACTACAAAATAGCAGTGCACCACCACCAGTTCAGAGGAGTGAAGATCAGCTTGGGAATGAAAGGTGCGGGTGGAGAGGAAGAGCAGGTGGCAGCGGCTGAAGCAGCATAGGGTGAATCAACTACTCTTCCCAGGTGGTCCAGATCTGCTGCCCGAAGCGGCTGCCTCATCCCGCTTCATGGGCAAGCCACCCCTAATTTGAACTACAGTGGTACCTCGGGTTAAGAACTTAATTTGTTTTGGAGGTCCGTTCTTAACCTGAAGCACCATTTTGGCTAATGGGGCCTCCCACTGCCACCACACCGCTGCTGCACGATTTCTGTTCTCATCCTGAAGCAAAGTTCTTAACCCGAGGTACTATTTCTGGGTTAGCGGAGTCTGTAACCTGAAGCGTATGTAATCTGAGGTACCACTGTATTTGAATATGGCAACTTATTTAATCTGAAACATGTACAGCACAAATATAATAACTTAAAGTAGTTAGGCTTATACCGGTACATATTGTCCTTGATGTGACCTGGGACCATAAGGGAAAATACTGCTGTGCCCTTCCAAAGCTGCTATCCGAGCAGATGTATGCCTCAGTCCCCACCCCACAGTAGCATTGAAGAGAACGCCACCATTTGTATAGTATTTGTAATGGTATGGGTAGCATAGGGCACATTGGGAACTCCCAAAGGGTCTGCTCAGACTCCTAGGCCTTATGTCTGAAATTGCTATGTGCTGCTTTCTGTTATCGTCTCTGGAGCCTGATGTCTAAGAGGCAAATGAATTTTAAATCAACAGATTCAAATAGGTTGTGCAACAGTATAGTCTAACGCAACGGAATTGTGATGAGAGACTATGTGAAAGTAAGCTTTCTTTGAAATGAGTGGGCTTAATTTCAAAATCTTGATTCCTTATTACTGAACAGAAGGTTGTCAAAGGAAGTGAGTTTTATCCACCAGGCTTAGACAATATGCAGTGTAGTTTTTGCAATACATGTAATTTGTGTTTTCTGATTATGTGACAAAGCAGCTCTTTACATGAAGTGCAACAGAAGTGTGAAATAATTACTTTACCTGGCAAAATATAAAATGAAAGATTCAATAATAACTTGAAAGGGAGGAATTTTGTTTAGGCTTACAAATTTATATAATGTATTATTTGAATAATGTAACGTGGCCCCAGGCTTCTTACCACTTCTCTTCATTTTTAGCACTTTATTGATCACAGTAATACATAAAGATAACATTGCAGCACAAAAGAAACAACACAGGAAATGACTTGGCTGATAAAAATGTGCCTTTTATTAAGGGATCATGTTCCCAGCTTTGAAGAAACTTATAAATAAAATTAAGTCAACTCTTAATAAGACTACCATATTCAGAGAGGATGCGATTACATGGCTGAAAGACTTTGTAGCAGGATTTGAATGAGATGTACGTGGGATCAGGAAAGAGGCAAGTGTTTGACAAATAAGGAAAGGTGAGCAAAGAGAGCAAGTGAATAATGTTACCTAGAAAAAAAGATTAGGTTGCTCCTAGAAGAATGTCAACTAGCTCTTTTGAAATAAATTTAAAAATTAAAAAAATTGTCCAGTAGCACCTTCATCAACAGGTTTACCATACCCATTTTCCAGTTGGTTATCCTCTGTCTGAACACCTGGAGAACCATGCATTTTCTGTAATGGTTCCTGTTTTTTGGAACGTCTTTGCACTGGAGTTTCTACAGACACAGCCTCTTTCCAGACAAAAGTATGCAAAAAGTAGCTTTCCGATTAGTTATTAGACTTTAATTGATTGAATTGTGACTTGTTTAACCCAACTTTCCTTGTAAATCACATTGGAAGCTGCTATGGCTAACAAGTAGGCTAGGAAGAGAGTAAATAACTTTTTTTGTGTGGGGGCAGTGTTTTATTGTGATGCGATATAGGAAAAGGATGGTAAAGATAAGGTTTTTAAGCAGAGGCTGAGCCTATTTGGGATGTTTCAGTAATGGGTTTCCTGAATTGACAAGGGGCTGGTCAAGATGACCTCTGATGACCCTTCCTATTCCATGTTTTCATTGTCAGTAAATAGTTAAATTGATTCAAGGAGGAGAGCCTCAAGTGGCAATTGTATCTAAGGCGATCTTCCTTTTTTCCTCATTTCCTTTTACAAGCACATTCTCCTTCTGTTCAGCCTTTCTCTGACATAACTGCTTATTTCATTCCTTTTATACAATGGGCTGCAATTTTCATGCTGGCAACCTCTTGTGCTTGTAGCTGCTTCCCATTTAGCTCAAACTCAACTTCCTTAAAGAAAGCCACCTCATCTTTTGATGGCTTCCGCAAAAGGGTATAAACACACACTCTGAGGAAAAGTGTTTCTTAAAAAGGCCTCCCACTGTCCTGAAACTGTAGAGAATTATCATTTAAGTACAGGTTTACTACATTGGTTGAAGTGCTAAACCTATCACATATTTGAACTCCAAGTAGATCCCAAGTTTGTGCTTAGGAGTATGAATATTTCACCTTAAATACACACACACACGTCCATCACACACACAACATCTAAGAGGGATAGGGAACCTGTTTTGGCATAGGCATTGGGTAGACCCAGCAAAAAGTGGCTGCAGAGAAAGCCAGGGGGCTATGTTATATACTGGGGGAGCAGGCTAAGCCCCCATGGCCCATGCCGACTCGTAATTCGCTGATTAGGCAAGTGGGCGGGACTAATTATCCTGGCAGCAAGCTGGACCCAGAGGCTTCCTTTCCTGCCTGGGAAACAGGCTACTTTTCACATCGGATCCCAACACACAGGGGAATGCCAGCCCACAATGATGCCCACCAAAGAGGGTGAGCGGACTTGTTGATATTAAGGGACCACCTAAACTAACCCAAACGGGATCATGAATCAGGTCCACTAACACACCGTCTTTCCCCGAAAGTAAGACATCCCCTGAAAATAAGACCTACTTCCAGTTTTGCCTCTCGCTGTAATATAAGGCATCCCTTCAAAATAAGACCTCCCCGATAATAAGGCCTCCCCTGAACATAAGGCCTCCCCCGAACATAAGGCCCCCAAAGCTACCGTAAGGCATCTGACTCCTCTGGACTGTAGCGGTGGGCGCCGCCACACAGCTCACTGATTGGCCGCAGTGCAGCCAGAGCTGTTCAGGCAGTGTGAGGTCTCTTTAAATCAGAGAGCCCACGCCGCTGCCAGGACAAACTGCTGCCTGCTGCGCGCTCTGCCCTGACGGAGTCTGGCTGACTCACAATTAGACAATAAATGTGTACCGTATTCTTCTTCATGGAAAAATAAGACATCCCCTGAAAATAAGACCTAGTGCATCTTTGGGAGCAAAAATTAATATATGATACTGTCTTATTTTCGGGGAAACAGGGTAGCTGCAAAAATGGGTTGTAGGCTGGGTCTGCACCTTCAGTATTTGGTATTGTGCAGATAGTTCCTATGAACATTTACGTGTTACTTGCAACTATCAACTTTGACAACACTTTGACAATCACCTATGAGAGTGGGTGAGGACAGCCTAAGCTTTGATTCATCAGCCAAGACTCCTTTGCCAATCTGTTAATTTCACTTTTATTTCATCTAAAGGTGCAGGTACATTTGGTTATATTAATTTATATCTCCAACATTCTGTTTTGAGATTCTGCTATTGAAAGTGGTAGTCATCCACCTATTAAAGTTAATTTTATGGTGCCAATTTTGAATACCAGATTGATTTGTTTGTTCTCCTTTTTGCTTCGAACCATGTACAAAAGAAAGAATGAAAGAACCAACAAAAGAAAGAAAGGTTACTGGTGGGTTGGCAAATTAACTATGGAGCTTCAGGTCAAATGTCAGTCAGCAGGATGAAGGAACCTACCCATAACTTTTGTTGCTAAGGACCTTAATGCTTCTGTAAATCTTACTAATTTATTCCAATGATTTTTTAATACAGGGCAAATCTTTGCCTGTGGCTATTATCATACTTCTAGATCTTTTGAGAAAAGGTACTAAATGGTTTAGCCAAAAGTGTAAGACTGCTAAAAGATCAGTTGAAGAAGCCTTAAGGAGATTACACCTTCCGATTTAGAGGAAGCTGAAGAAGCTTCAATAGAAGGAAAGATGATTAAAAACTTGCAATAACCTAAATGCATATCTGAAAAGAAACTGAAAGAAATAGCACTAGGCTGTAGAGCTTTATCAGATCATCAGTCATGGAGATGAGGAACAAGAGTCTAATTGCATCTGGAGAAAACATTTTCAAAGCTTTAAGGAATGTCCTGGATTTTAATGAGGATCTAGTAGACTTACTTGACTTCTAGCAGTGGATTTCAGAGAAGAAGCTTGTTAAATTTCTGGAATCTCTAGCATACAATAAGACCCTGGAAGGTGGAGGAAGATAGTATTCTCACTGAATTATTCAACGATCATCTGGAGACTGGTGGCTTCCTATGAATGCTGAACATTTTGACTTTATAAATTACTCTGGAAATATACCATAGGGTGGGAATATGAAGATCATGGTCATCATCTTTAAGAAAGGAGATGAAAAGACCAACCTAGCTATTAATGTGCTGTCAGCCTAATTTGTATTAATGGCAAAGTCATTTTCCTTCCTTAGAGGCTAAAAGGTTTTGACGGTGGCAAACCTCCCTGTGATCTTCAGATGAAGGGTGGTACATAAGTTAAATAAATAAAATATAAATAGATAAACAGCAAAGCAAGGATTATGTCAGAATTCTTGATTCCTGATAACTGTTTTTTATTTCAGGTAATCTTTTGCAAACCTTCCTGCTTTAAGAAGGGCAGTGAATATGCAGACTTTGAGACCCTGAAGGCTCTATAAATTGGTTCCATCAACGAAGAGTGTAGGCTAAATTCTTCTCTATACTGTTGATTAAAGAGCACTAGATTAATCAAAGCACTTTAAACTACTGCTAATTGTTGTATTTGTTAAATGAAGACTGGCTTCTACAGATTAGTCAACAAAGCATAATGTGGCCACCAGAGGAATTGAACGGGGCTATATCTGGTGGTCTCCCCTCCTATTTTAATTGTTGTATAAATGGTGTTATTCTTAATTTAAGCAATGAGAATCCTTCACACTCTATTGGCCTAGGAAAATATCATTTCAGTTATATGCATTCTCTCTCTCTCTCTCTCTCTCTCTCTCTCTCTCTCTCCTCATCCATGTGAACTTGAGATGTTTGTGGGTTGCACTCAAGAACTATTTGAAATAAGACTAATTGGCCATCACTTGTTAAAGGACACACACACTTACAGAGCACTTTTTTCTTTCTTATTTTTCTGGTAACCTGAAAACAATTTTGGAGAACTGGCTGTTGGATAATTCGACATGTTAGCTCTTATTGCTATTTGGGGATTCTTCCCCACTCTCTGAAACAAATGGTTGATGGGAGCATCTTCAGCTTTCTGAAGAAAAGGCAAAGGAGGAGGTAAATGGCATTTTATGTAGTTCTCCAGAATAGGCTTCATTCTGAGATCTCAGTATTTGGAATATCTCCTTGCTAAGCAGATTTGCTGGTCAAACCAGCAAAAAAGTAAGTATCTGTTAGCCAAAAGGGAGAGAAATATATTGGAGAAAAAAAGTGGCCTCTTTTGCATTTGCAGCTACAGATATCCCACAAATTGTTTTAACTGAGCATATGATGGATTGTTTTCATGAAAAAAAGATATTGCACCTCCTTTTATTATAACTTTATAAATGATTCTAATTTTATTACAACTGCTTCTTTAGTTCTAACCAAATGGTCAGAATAAACAGGCTGAACTGGACCTCTTACCTCAGTAAAATAAGTTTAATGACTGAAAAGTGGATGAAATATTTACAGCGGCTTTCAAAGGACGGAATTGTTCTCCAAATTAGACACCAGAATTGAAATGTTTCTGTCTTTAAATATTTGTGGGATATTTTTAGAACTGCCGTTTCCCCTGGGCAATAATATTAGGAAGAGAAATGTGACATTTAGAACTGAAGTTGTACTTGGAGCTAGATGATGTTTATATGATATGAGTCAGTATCAAGTAATTTACATTTGACGCTATTTGTTCTTCTGCAGGCAGTAATCTTTCATTTCTTTAGGAGGGCACTAGCATTTCCACAGGCTCAAGGAAAATGTCAATGTTTTCTTGAATGACACCGTCTAAGGTTTCAAAAGTGGCCGCCTGTTTTTTTCCTGTACGTAGTCAAACGCCTTTCACCTTTTAAGTTGAAAGAGAGTGCTGAGCTTGGGAACGGTGTCTCTGAAATGTCTTTAAAGGTCCCAGTTGTTCTTTGGCTGTAATATTTACACTTATTGAAATATTAATACTTTAAGGATGAAGAGGTGGTTCCCAATATAGCACTTCCTTTGAATAGTTAAACGCCACATGAGGCTTAGAAATAAAAAATGCAAGGAAAGCCTGTCATAAGTTAGCAGCTTTCTTCTAAGGCTGTTTATTGAGTAGCCTCGCTCTGGGTGCCTCTGTGTGTGGGGTGGCTTTGCCTGCTGGGATTGGGACCAGAGAATGATGGAGGAGACATGTTTGTTTTCCCCCTGTGATCTCTTACAGGGTGTTGGTGTCCCACAAGATTTTGACTGCGTGCCAAGACAATAAAAGGCCTTGCTCACGTGTGTCTGGGACCAGTTGGTCCCTTACCTTTCTCGCCCTGATCTGGCCACAGTGATCCATGCAATGGTCACCACCAGGCTTGATTATCGTAACTCGCTCTATGCAGGGCTGCCCTTGAAGCTGACCCAGAAACTTGAGTGGGTGCAGAACGCCGCAGCGAGGCTCCTTACGGGGTCCTTGCCGCGGGATCACATTCATCCAGTGCTTTACCAACTGCACTGGCTCCCGGTGGAGTACAGGGTCAGGTTTACGGTGCTGGTTTTGACCCTATGTGGCCTAGGACCCATGTACCTATTGGACCGTCTCTCCTGGTATGCCCTGCAGAGGACCTTAAGGTCCACAAATGACAACACCTTGGAGGTCCTAAGTCGCAAGGTGGTTAGATTGGTCTCAACTAGGGCCAGGACCTTTTCAGTACTGCCCCCAACTTGGTGGAACGATCTGTCACAAGAGACTAGGGCCCTGAGGGACTTGACATCTTTTCGCAGGGCCTGCAAGATAGAGCTGTTCCGCCTGGCCTTTGGTTTGGACTCAGTCTGACCCTTAGGTCCCCCCCCCCCTTATGGTTTTGATCTATGGACTACTATTAAAATGAGGCTGCATTTTAAATTATATTTTAACCTGTATTTTAACCTGTATTTTAAATTAGTTTCATTTTTATTTTTTATTGTAATTTTACTGGTGTTAGCCGGCTCGGGGAGGGCGGGGTATAAATAAAATTTGTTGTTGTTTTGCCCCCAAGTGAGCTTTTTGCCCATCTTCCGTGTTATACTGGTTTATTTGGGTCACTGGTTGATAGGGCCAGAAAGAATTCCCCCCTAACCTTAATTGGCCCTTTGGTGGGGCCCCTTGGTGGTTATAGTTGTTTGTATGCTGTTGTTGTTATGTTGTTTGCCTTTCCCATAGTGATTTAAGGCTTACTTTTGTTAGGTGGTTTTGGGACTCATGCATCATGACGGAAATGACATTGGGCAGGATCAACATAGTAAACGGGGAATCTCTAAGGGGCTCAGGGGGAAGATGGGCCATGACACATCCTAGGCTCAGTTTACGGGCCCTGCAGGGCTGGCTTCTCTCACCCTGATAACCCACTGAGGGTCCCTAAGAGTCAGAAGAATCTGTTTCTGTATGCAACTGTGGCAGCTCGGATGTTATTTGCCCCAAAATGGAAAACAAACTATGTACTGGAGAAGGAGGAATGGCTTCTTAAGATGTTGGAGTATGCAGAGTTAGCAGGTCTGACCAGCAGAATAAGAGATCAAGATGACAGAATTTATAAGGAAGATTGGAAAATATTTGTAGACTATTTTAAAAGTCACTGTAAACAGGCTAGCAGGATAGCCTGATAACACAATAAGTTTCCATTATCCTGAATCTTATTGCTCCAGAAAGTTACTTATTACTTAAGACTCCATTTCTCAAGAAAAACACTATCTTCTTGTCCGCACTTTCTGCTTCTCACCATAAATGGAAAGCAAGACCTATATATATTAGGGATGTGTGCCAGGCTTGAGCTTCATGGGGTATATCTGGAGGAACTCCGGCATCAGGCTAGCATAAATTACAATTTCAGGATACAGGTAGGCAGTTCCTGGTTTTTTGAACAATGGTTCTGACCACTGATCATACTGGCCAGGGCTTATGGAAGTTGGAGTCCAACAATGTCTGGTGCACCACAGGTCCCACACTTCATGTTCTACACACAAATGCATCCTCTGAAACAATTCATTTCACAGATGCTGCCACTTCATTAGCATTCCAAAATGGCTGGATACTGCAGCTATTGCGAATTACACCTCCAAGCAGTTATGTATAAAAAATATGAATACTTACCTTAACTTGGGTGGTGCGTAAGTATAAATAAAAGTATAGGTAAAGGAGATATATTGGCATATTGTTTCTCAAATGAACTCTAATGCATATACAATACATTACTATGCTTTGGAAGTCATGAGATAAAGGTTAGATTAGGACATTATTTTTTTAAAAGATCACTTTTAACAAAATTGCCTCTCTGAAATCTGGCTTTCATTACCTCTTACAAATTTGCAAGGTGTTTAAATTGAACCTTAAGGAAATGCAGATAGTTACCATGCAAACCTGTGCAATGCGCATGAACCTGATTTGCTCAAGAGGATTTATTAAGCAGCTTTCCATTAAGAGAAAGCTACGGATGCACAAATTCGACTAACTCAGTCTTCCAGTAAAATTGGTCCTTCTAAAGGGGGCTCACTGACAAGAAAGAAAAATTAAGTCCTATATTTAAAAAGAGAGAGAAAAACAGGTAAGACATATGTTTCAGCAAAGCCTTTCCTCCTCCCAGGAAGGGAAGGGGTTGTGATCGGGAGACGATTCCTGCGTCATGCAGGGGGCGCTCCACCCCCTACTTCAACTCCAGGGCTGGCGTGCCACGCCCCTCCCTGGTTGGGCACCCAATAGGGAAGCTCGGCGGGGGCGTGGCTTGCTGCTCAAACGCAGCCCCGCCAGCCATCCCCACCATTGCACACACATTTTCTTAGCTGTCTTCGGTAGTCCAGTGTGGATTTGCGGCCACAGTATTGTGCATTGGGCCCGCCTCTAGGCAGCAAGTTCCGGCTTCATGCCTAATCTGGGGCTACCATTGTGGGTGCGAGTTTCCTGGTTGTCAAGAAGGGGCATGCGCTGGCAAGAACTCATGCCACTGCTGAAGGCAAAAGCTGCGCTGTTGGGCCCCCCTAACACTCTAATCATTCAGCTGGGTGAGAACGACCCGGCTAGCAGGAAGAGTGTGGACTTGTTGTGGAACATGAGTAAGGTCTTGGATGAGTTGGCTGCCTTATTTCCCAGAACAACCCTGTTCTGGTCCTCTCTCTTGAAGAGAAAGGTTTGGCGCGGTGCGCATAACATTATGGCCATTGAGAAATCCAGGAAACTCTTGAATCGCGTGGTAGCGCGCAAAGTACGTTTTATGTATGGCCTAGTTATATCTCATGATGATATCCAGATTGGCGACCAGACCCAATTCTGGGATGACGGCGTTCATCTTTCAAATCGGGGAAACGACATATGGCTGGCTAACATATCCATTAGTCTTAGGGATTGGTTGCAGCTGTGAGGGTATTGGCGGCGAGCCTTTTGGCTTGGGTGGCGGTTAGGCATTGGAATGTGTTGTTGGTGTTTCGGGGGGCAAGGTGTGGCCATCGCCTTCCCCAGCAATTTTGGGTATTCCGCTAAAGGAATCCGGTGGTCATGGATCCTGTCCGATGCCCGTGTGGCGGGGAGCCATGGCACAACCCTCGGTGACATCAGAAAGAGAGCCTATAGTTGGATTAGCATCAACAGGCTTCCCCTACTGGTGGTTAACCCCTCCTCAGACTCACCCCTCTACGAGTGGGTGGAGTCTAATGTTCCGTGGTCCAATGCCTAAGCCAATACCTTCTCACATGCTGTAATCAATAAAGTTGTGGCCTTTACCTTACCCATTAACCTTACATTCTGTGTCCATGTGTCTTTATTCCCCAAGCGGGGATCGGGTCCTCAAATCACAACAAAGCTTTCCTTCACTGTCTCACTGTGATGGCTCCATGAGATCACTTTGCTAATTCTGGATTGATAAGGAAACCCAATAACTTTTTATAATGGTTTGATTTTCTGATGAGATTGCTCAGAGAGATTGAGCTAAATGCTTCGTGGTGGAAGTTTCTAACAGGCAATGACTACTGAAATCCACCAAAATGACTTGTAGCCCAATGGCTTGCAGGGGGCTTGATGATACATCTGTTTTGCAGCTCCAGGCAAACACCAAATCCCAGAAGATTCATTGACTGAACTCTGGTGGACCATCATCAGTGAGTGGTGACCTGTTTTTTACTTGATGGATTACAAGTTCTGTGTCCCTTTATTAAACCCAATAGATGACCACCATATCTCTGTGTTACCCTGTCTAGCAAGAATCTTCTCTTATGCCATCATTTTTCCTTACTTAGCATTTGGTTTACTGATTCATGTCCACACAGCCACATCCGACTTGACTTATAGCAATCTGTGGCTGTCTGTACGCAACTTGCCTGATGCCTGAGTTCCTCCAAATATACCCCGTTTGGCTCAAGCCTGGCACACATCCCTAATATATATAGGTCTTGCTTTCCATCAGAACTTCCCCTTGTAAAACAAACAAGCAAACATAAAATGGATAACTAAAATCTGGGACATAGTGTACCTGGTTAAGCTTACACATATGGTGAGAACTAGAAAGTGCAGACAACAAGATAGTGTATTTCTTGAGAAATGGATTCTTAAGTAATAAGTAACTTTCTGGAGCAATAAGATTTAGGATAATGGAAACCCATTTGTGTTACTTGGAAGTTTATGAAGATAATTTTTTTATGTTCAGCTTTGGTATGGAAATTTGCTTCTATATGTTTGGTTCTAGTTAGCTCCTTCTACAGTCATACCTCGGGGTTGAATGTGCTTCAGGTTGAGCGTTTTCAAGTCACGCTCCGTGGCAACCCGGAAGTAACGGAGCGTGTTACTTCTGGGTTTTGCCTCTCGTGCATGCGCAGACACTAAAAATGATGTCATGCGCATGCGCGGAAGCGGCAAAACATGACCTGCCCACCTGCAGATGCTCAGTTGCATCATACGTTCTATTCAGGATGCGAACATCGCGAGGTACCACTGTACTTTGATTTTACACGGCATCTGCTATTATACTTTGTTGTGCTATAAATAAATATATGGAAACAACAATAAGAAAATTGAAAACAAAACCACCACACATTTTATTTTGCAGATTTAACATGTATTATTTGGTGATATATTGGTATGATAGCACATCATGTTGACAAATAGTTTTCTCACTGATCTGCCTCTGTTGGCTGATCATTTCTGCATCTCACAGTTACAGCTAAGGCAAAATTCTAGTACTATAGTCCACTCGAACAGAGATTGCTGAGGAGCAAAGCATTGTGGGCTGCACCTCCATCCTTCCCTTGGCTTTTTCAACAAGGATCTTTGTGGCAGCAGTGGTTAACTGACAGCATCATCCAGGGCATATTGTGTTCCTGCATACTGTAAAATGTATTCCTCAGATGCTAGGGTCAGCACCTAATAGCAGAAGGTAGCAAGAAATAAGTAGAAATTGATGGAGCTCAGCCTTCAAAGTGCTTGGGCTTGCATCCTTGAAGAGTCACTTGTAAAATAAGTAAGTTTGTTTTCCCATCAATATTTAATCCTGGCTTTCATTGGTTTCTTGACAAAGATGGGGACAACAATATGGATGGATGTCAAATGAAAACTGACAGATCTCTCAAGCACACCCTCATTTTTGGTTTGCTTTTGCAATCTAATGGGGTTGTGGTGCATAATTCAAGTTAGAATGTGTCAGCATCTCCCTGTTTTTTCAAAGGTGGACTGGTCAGCTTTATAAATCCATTCAGCATCCATTCAGGCCTTGTTGAGCTTTTTCTAGAATTTTCTTGGCCATTTTGGATTGACACATGAAAAACCAAGAAGAACCCACATCATAGACAATGTGAAGTGCTCTTTGTGTGGATATGTATAAGGTTAGGTTACAGTTTTAGTCTCCTGTTATTGTATTAGTTAGTGGCCTTACTGAAGTCTGATACAGGAGCTGTAGCAAGGGCAAAAATATGGAATAGAAGCTACGGAAACCCACTACCATGTGGTAACAGAGGAGATAGTGTGGATGGGGACTGATAGTGTGTCAGCACATAGAGAGGTAACAGAGAACCAATAGAAAGACCCCAGGAGCTTAAGAAAGGCGTCCTCCAGATAGCCTGTTTATTAAACATTCATCCTCATTTGCTTACACAAAACTTACACAGTGCTAAGATTATAGCCAGACTTGGCTGAGCATCATCATCATCATCATTTATTATTTATACCCCACTCTGGGCGGCTCCCAATGGAGTAATAATAATAATAATAATAACAATAATGCGATAAAATGTCAAACATTAAAAACTTCCCTAAACAGGGCTGCCTTCATATGTCTTGTCAGATAGTTGTTTATTTCCAGTGTGGTGTGGTGGTTAAGAGTGACAGACTCGTAATCTGGGGAACCCTTTGCTGTGAGTATGTCATATGCTATGTGCTGCTTGTGGTAGTCTCGTAATCTGGTGAACTGGGTTCGATTCCCCGTTCCTCCACATGCAGCTGCTGGGTGACCTTGGGCTAGTCACACTTCTTTGAAGTCTCTCAGCCCCACTCACCTCACAGAGTGTTTGTTGTGGGGTAGGAAGGGAAAGGAGAAAGTTAGCAGCTTTGAGACTCCTTCGGGTAGTGATAAGGCAGAATATCAAATCCAAACTCTTCTTCTTCTTCTTCCTTGACATCTGATGAGAGGGCGTTCCACAGGGTGGCACCACTACCGAGAAGGCCCTCTGCCTGGTTCATTCTGAATGGTTTGTGGGGAGGTTATATGACAATGAGCATTCATCCTAACTGCTTGCAGGGTGTTTGCAATCTTCTCACTAATCATTTGTTCATTCTGTACATTTCAGAGCATTTTCCTGTCACTTTCCTAACTTCAAAAAGCGTGTTTCTTTTTTCAAGTAGATTTGTTACATTCCACAAAATACGGGCAATTGAGAGGTGCCCTGATATAAACCGAATGAGGATTGAGAAAACAGGGTTCTTTTTTCAAGCCAGATTCCACCAGATTCCACATGCCAACATTACCACCATCCGCAACTATGATTGAAATGCAGCAAGCCATCTGGCGCAGAAAGTTACACAAACTGTTTACACTCTGATTCATCAAATGAGTATGAATAATCTCCAGTGGTGACATTACAGTGTAATTAGTCCTTCCAATCCAAGAATGATGCTATCATATGAGTGACCTAATGTCACAGAAAGATTCCGGTCTCGGTCAATGTGAGACTTGGCCCTTCATTGGAATATACTTCACAGGAACATCTTTCTAATTTGTTTTTCAGTGATTTGAAACAGTTACAAGATTTATTTGAAAATGTGGCATGGTTTGCAAAATCATCCATTTTTTATCATGGTTCAAATTTTTAACAAGTGAATAAAAATGTTGCCTGGAGCAGAATTATATTTAATATATTACTTTGATTATATTCCAAACTCTGAGGCAATGGTGTGTACAATTCCTAGCACAATGGACCTTTGATTCCCGATTGAGTTTTAGAGTTTGGTTTTACTAAAATTAAGTGGTTTCCCCCCTCCCTTTTCTCTCCCCTTTTTGAATTATGCTGTTTGAATGTTTACTCATCTAGATGACCTATTTCTCCTGCAAATACAGCTAACCAATTTATTCAGAAATGCTACTTTGGAGGGATAATGAGGGCATTCAGGTTTGTATTAATGACTGTTTGAGGTCATCTGTTTGAGACAGATCAGTCATAGCATGTAAAAGTTCAATGATCATATTGCATGATGGTTATTAATTTTATTTTATTATTCTTGCTATTATGAAAACACCCACAACAAAACAATAATTTCCTTTTATGGGAGCTTGGGTGGTACATTTCAGCAGTGAGACATTTTTGTGGTACATTTAAGCTGCTGAAAATGGGCCCACACTTTGGCCCAAGCCGAAACTTATTTTGTTTGCCTTTTGTAGTTTCTCAGCACAGTTGAAATAAAATGGTGTCAGGTGTAAGAAAATAGCTCATGATTCCACAAGTGATGGTGGGCAGGCACAGAGAGAAAGTTCATAGATGTACCTTCCTCAGATGAAAATAGGGACATTTCTCACTCCCCTCCACAACTGACCCTTCCTCAACCCTTCATTTTAGTATAGGCTTTGCTAGCCCCCCCCCCATTCTCCTCAGAACAACTCCGGCTAGGTATGCGTAACTTCAATAGGCATTTACTTTGTGAGATGGAAGAAATCACATTGTAGGGAAACACACACACACATGCGCGATGCAGCTGCTTTAATCATATGGTTTAGTAAATTTTAGTATTTAATATTATTATTTTTCAGAGACTGTAGTTTTTCTTAATAGATTAAAATGCTTCCATATTTACATTTTTATTGCACATTCTTCTATAGAAAAGACACCAAGAATGAGAAACATATCAAAGTAGAAATAAGACATTGTAGAGAATTACAATTTTAATAAGAATGCAAATTAAGGTGAGATTTGCTACATTTAACAAAACTGAAAAAATGGCAAGATTAAAATGATCATTAGTTGTGACCACCAACTACTATTTGATATGTTTCTTACAGGAGATGGTATCAATGGTTTCACTACCTATGACAGTGAAATAGAGACCTGATCGAGGGCACAATCATATACTTGAGTACTGCTGGCTAAGGGCTGTGGGATCTACTAGGAGCCCTGCTAAATCCGCCGACCAGAGGATTTCCTCCCTCAGTATTTCCCCTAATTGGTGAGTTTGCTTTACCTGATAAGAAACAGGGAAATATAAAATTAATTTAGTGCTGTATTTTTAAAAGAGCTTATCCCTTCATTTAGATAGAAGAGCCATCATGGTAGTGCTTAGGTTCTCAGTTTAGGACCTGAGAACCCAAAGTTCAAATCTCCACACGGTTGCGAAGGTTGAGTGGCCTTTGGCAAGACACCATCTCTCAGCCTAAACTATCTCCCAGGGTTGTTGTGATGTTAAAATGGGGAGCAGAACCATGAAGGCCACCATGAGTTCCTTGGAGGAAACCCAGAAGGTAAAAAACATCAAAGAAATCAGGGATCCTGTGCATTTCAGAGCAGTTCTCTTTACCTTCCCTCTGAAGACTGCAGCAACTGAAAAGTGCTTTATTTGCAATAGGCTGCTCTGTCATTTCCATATCTTACAGTGGGGCCTCTCTAGCAGTCCTCCATTTAGACAAAGTTTACATTGGCCCAGTCTTCTGGAACTGTGTCTAGGCAGAAACTACCTGTCATGCCTAATGCGATAGGTAACACCCTGTTACAGAGCACTCGTGCTCAATAAAGCTTCAATAGAGAATATTTGCACAAGGAGTCATTTTTCACTTCCAACTGGATTTCCCTTGGGGAGAGATAAACCCATGCGTATGAGTTTAAATGGATGGAAGTTTTTTTTTTAAAAAAATATATAAATTCAAATTGATTTCTCAGCAAGGGCTTTACAGCTGATCTAGGAGAACTTTGAAAAATCCTACTGTGAATTCAATAACATTAATTCAGATATTTGTAGAGTAAATGAAATGTAGAGTAAATGAACAGTAGGGCTTGAGGCTTTAGCCCCATATGCGCAGTTGGCAATAAACAACTGGTCTTGTATTTCCAATGAGTCTCACTTGGGTCATTCAATAATAAAATTATGAAGTTTTACTGACTGCTGTAGCCAATATGGTTTAAAGTCCCTGATCATTGACCATGGTGACTGGGGCTGATGGGAGGTGGAGCCCAGCAACATCTGGTTTCTCTCAGGTTTCCCATCCCTGTTTTAGAACAACATTGCTGAGTGTCCTCAAAAGCATGATGGTCACTGTTCTATGCGCCAACCCTTACTTCCAAGTTCATTCGCAGCTCCTAAATGAGATACTGGACTTGTGGAAGGTCTTTGTGGAAAACCTTAGAAATGCATGCAATCAAGTGATACTGTCTTACATCTTGGTAGAAAGGTATGAATTAAGTTCACTATGTTTTCTGTTTAATTTGCAGTGAAAAATTTCAGTGCTCCAACTAGGACTGGGCCTTCCATTTAAAGTACTCTTGCACCACTTTAACAGTTATGGTTTCCTCCATAACTGCAGTGTGTTAAGGGTGCTGAGGATTGTTAAGAGACCCCCTAGTTCCCTTCACAGTGCAGGTGTCCCCCCCCTCCCGCACTTACGCACGGTCGACTGTGTATATGCATGACACTGGGAAATAAATTATTTAATTCAAACCCAGAAATGGCAGGAGAAAGCTGAAGAGTCCTCATGGCTTGCAAGGAGATGCTCCCTGGAGCCTGGAATGGATGTCAGTGGTGGTGGAGGAGACCTGAGGCACAGCGGGGCTTTGTTTTGGCTGCTCAGCGACCCCGCCTAACAGCTGACAGACGAAGTAGCGCAGTCGCAACCACTTTCCCACACATCCTTCAGACTCCACCCAGCCCAAGAGCTTCAACTCAATATATTTTGGTCTGGACTAGGGACCAAATCCGGCACTGGGAGGCTTTTTAAGAGAGTGCTCCCTACTTTACGGGATTTCAGTTATGCGCATGGAGGCCAGGAGCATTACCCCCACATAAGTGGGGGGATGCCTGTACTACAACTCTCAGAGTTTCCTGAGAATAGAGATGGATTGATAAAACTGCTATGGAAATTATAGCTCTGTGAGGGAAACAGGGGTCTCCTGTTGACAAATTGCACCCTTGACAAACTATAGCTCCCATGATTCTTTGGGGGAAGCCATAGCTGTTAAAGTAGTAAAAGAGAGCTTTAAATGTATAGTATGGGTGGACCCTAGGGGTAAAAAAAGCGGCAAAATGGACTATAGTTTCAATTTTACAACTCAGCCAACAGCTTGGATTAGAACTTAAATGTACGTGAACACCAATTTAGACTCATCAAATGGATCTGTTAAAAAAAGTTAACCTCAAAGATGCTACTGGCACATGCTGTAGTTTTCAAATCATGCCATATAAAAAGCCCCGCAATCCCCAGAGTGTTTATCCTTTTAAGAGCATTCATGTGATAGGAGTTTTCCTAATGTGCCATCAGGACTCAGTGGGAGCCACTGTGGCTTTGAAATATGTCAGGCACATGTGTATGTAGATGAGACCAGTTAATATTCATAAAATAAATGTCTCTAGTCTAGCACATATGGCTGTATGGTTTTGTGACAGATCTGTATGGAAGCCAATTAAGAAGTACCTTTTTTAAAAAATAATATTGTGTATATATGTATGCTTATAAACCACTTCAAGGCTTTTTGATGAGGAAGCAGTATATAAATTGTATTAATAAAATGTATGTATGTATAATATCATATAGCGTCTATTTCCTTTAGCACACAATTTCCTTTAGCAATCAATTTCCTATGAAATTGTGATATGTTTGAGCAACTAATGGCAGGCAATTGAGGCAGGGAAGGAGCTAGGCCATTTTTCACAGATTATCACAAAAACCATGCAGTGATAATTCGCACAACAACATCCTGTACTTCCATTTAAATGGAAACTATTGCTTATAATAGGGGCAGTGCTTTAATGGTTCAGAATATGATGTTCCACAGTAATAGTCCTACTGTGAGAAAAGCCATGTGGTCTGCAAACTTGAAAAAAGCAGGGAGGAGTAAACCAAACAAGAACTGTTTAATGTGCAAAAACTGGTTTGGGACACCAAGATGAAAAAATGAGAATCTGTGTGCCCTAAATGGTATCATTCCTACGCTTGCATTATTCAAGCGATCTTATTATTCCTTTTCTCTGCTAACTAGACATACATATATTTGGGCATGCCCCCATAAATTACATCTATAAATTCTAGTAGTTTCACACACAAACTCTTTTGTAGTGCTGAAATGAACTAGTCATTTCATATGCATGGAAAACATTTCAGAATTCATGAATGTGAATAAATACATCCACTCAGTTTGCATAGCTGGTGGAGGAGAAGAATTCATGTTCTTCGTTGCTTTTTAAAGCTTTACTTTGCAACTTTGCTCTTTGGGCATTGTCTATGATTTCTTCATGCTTGGACAAGGCTCAGCCATTTGTTTTCAATTATTTTAAAAATACATCACGGATAAGAAAAGAAACAAAGACACTGGTCCAGGTAAAAGTAAATTTTAAATAGTAAATTGCTTTCAGAGGGACTTGGGCTGCTATAAGAGGCACATTTTTGTTTATTGAACAATCTGGGTTAATATGCATATAGGCTTGAAGCTATTGGTTGCATATATTTTACCTGCATTAGAACGGATGGTTATAGCCAATAGAGATCGACAAATCAGTTAATTTTGGTTTCTCGATTTTCCCTATCTTAAATTCAATCCCTTACAGTGCATTTCTGCATACAATCACTTCTTGGGAGTAATTTCAAAGACATGTTTTAGAATGCAGTCATGGTGCTGCTCCAAAAGCTAAAAGAAAGAAAGAGGCAGCCCTCAGACCATTCTGTAAGTAAATCTCAAGCCAATGATCATGTGGCTTAATATTCAGATCAATGTTCTGATCTGTGAATGGAAGGTTTGCTCCAAACACGGAACAAACTGGAATCTTCTTCAGCCCTACTTCAGAGGCCTCAACACACAGGGCCTGTAAGTGACAGGGAGGAGGAGAATACCCCCTGCTTTCAAAACACTAGCCTCCATCTTGATACAGACATACAGAGCTCACATTCCAGGTCAGAAACACATCCTTACATCCCGGCGTTCAAATTTCCTCACAAAATATTAGAACGCTGCTTTTATATTGGCTTCATTTGTTAATGATCACTTCAACTGAACCATATAATCACAAGATTTAGTAATATGTTAATTGCATTTTAGCGAGGAAATGGTCTTTAACCACAAAGATGCATTATTGATGTGGATGGGGAGCCCATAAATCATTGACTTGCAGATGGGTGTTTTGTTCTTTCTGTGCAATGTGTCCCAATAGGGAAAGCTTGATCTGTTTAATTTCATCTTTGAGGAATCCATCACTTCATATTAAATTAGCAGACTGTTACTGACAATGCATGGCTGTAGGACTTGCCGTGACATATTGATCCATCTAACATACTTCAGAGTCATTTATAACTTTTAGATGGTGCTTAGCTTGAATGAGATTTTCAGTCTACCAAGTGCAGCAGATATTTCATTACACAACATTAGGTTTAAGTCCTAGGAGTTATTTGCAAGGTACTTTTTGCTACCCATCAGCTTAGGCTCAGTAGCAGTCAGTGGGGCAGGGTGGGATGAGGCTGGGCTCCTTAGCAGGCTTCCCCAATGCCAGAGTTGCTTCGGGTTACCAAGAAAAGGTGGGTGCTGCTCCTGCCACCAAATTCTCAGGAGGACCCACTGATCACCCGGCTGCTAATCCGAAATATCACTACAGTCACATAGGACCTGTCCTCTTCTCAGCGATGTGCCTGGCATATGCTATTTTAATTTCCTCACTCCCGGGTGACACTACATCGAGGGTCCAGAGGGATTGTGAGAACATTTAAATGGACAGTGCCAACATCAACATTAGACTTTTTCTTTTTTCTTTCTTTTTTGCTGGTGCATCATCCTGCCCCTCTTAAAGTAAGGTGTGGTAAGGGGCCAAGGGGCCAAGCTGGGAGGGTGCAGCAGTGAAGCCCACCACACTTCAATTTCATATACAAGCTCTGCCATGTATAATAAATTTCATATTAAAGCATTGTATGCATATGCTCTGAAAAAGACCTGCAGTTGAAGCATTTGTTGTTTGCATTAATGCCTTGGGAATTCCTTTGTTCGTTTGTGATATTCCCAGCAGAGCTGGGAAATCCCTTTTGATCCTGATCGTAGTTAAACAACCTCTAAACACATTTTGTCCACAGCCCACCACACAGCTCAGCTTTGCCCTATCCTGGACAAGTTCATAAAGGCACCCTTATGCAGCTCACACACAGCACATAGAGGGCAAGCATCATAAAAGCATTAAAGCATGTTGTTAGATATGTTAGCAAAGGTCTATTGGTACGCCAACTATTGAGCTGGGATTGGATCTTGATGCAGGTGCCATGACTCTATTGTGATGCGGTCCACAGGTGTCTGGGTTCCAATGACTAGTGCTAGGAGATCTCATTAGACTGGGCTATTCAACTGGGCATGACACTGTCAGCAAGGAAATGTTTCTGTACAGCAACAGACTGTGTACGAGAATCCTAACTCTCTCCTTCAATGTGACAGATGGCCAGGGCTGTCAAGCTGACAACATAGAAACATTTGAACGGTCCTGCTGGGTCTGACCAATGTCCATTGCATCCAGGATTCTGTTCCAGCAGAAACCAGCCAAATGCCTCTGGAAGCATACACATAGGACACAAAGATGGTTGCCATGCCTAGCATCTGGTTGGTGAAGGCATACTATTTCCGTAAATGGAGCTTCATTCATTGAGCTTCCAAGTTTGACAGCAGCTGATAGGTTAATCTCCCATTAATTTACCCAACTCTTCAAAAAAAAAAAAATGCACTAAGGGCCATCACCGCAGCTTGTAGCAGTAAATTCAGTAAGTTAATTGTTTCCCGGGGAAGTATTTTCTCTTATTACGCGGCAAGGGAACCTATGACCCTGTTGGACTCTAACTCTTATCAGCCCTGGCAGTCATGGCCAATGGTCATGGATGATGGGAGTTTGAGTCTAACAATGTGTGGATTACTAAAGGCAATGGCTGCCCACTTTTCAATACTGTGCTGGTTATATTGACCCACGTTTCACATTTATTGATGTAGGAAAGGGCTGTACTGAACCCCTAAACCTTCAGGCCAGAAGGTTCATTGTTATTGCATTGTACCTACCTGCAGATGTTTGCACAATATCAGAGGTATTTCTGAGACCCATGAAGTCAAACTGATAGAGTCTCCAGGATTTCTGGTCTGCAGCTTCTACTGAGTTTTTTCTCCATCTATAAATCATTTCTTCTTGAGGATAGCCATCTGTAAATTAAAAGTTTTTTATCAAATGCATGGTAAACATTCTACAATGTTAAACTTTTGCATTAGATTTGCGTCACACTTTTCATATAACTTTGGAATAATTTTTAATACCTTAGGCTGCAATCCTATGCTCCATTGAATTCAATGTGACTTACTTTTGAGTAGAGATGTATAGGATTTCGCAGATTTACAATGCAACCCAATGCATGTCTACTTGGTGATGTTTCCTCCCTTTTTAAGTGGGTATAGATATGCAGCCTTAATGGCTCTTCAATATTATTGACTATATATAACTCCAGTGCAATCAATCGTATACGACTCGAGAAATGTTGTTGTTGTTACCATTCTGGTCATGATGAATTTTTGAACCAAGTCAGCTTTAGTTTCATGTGATACCAGAGTTGCCACTGAAAATTGCTAAGATCACTTGGGATGCTTTTGAACTTCTCAACCAAATTTGTCTCCATATTTTTGATTTCTAAATCACCTGGTCTGGTCTCTCAAGTAAGTGAAACCAGTGTATAGACCAGACTTCTTCAACCTCAGCCCTCCAGATGTTTTTGGCCTACAACTCCCATGATCCCTAGCTAGCAGGACCAGTGGTCAGAGATGCTGGGAATTGTAGTCTCAAACATCTGGAGGGCCGAGGTTGAGGAAGCCTGGTATAGACATTCATTCATTCATTCATACATTCATTTATTGGCTTGTTTGTTTATACCAGGCATCCCCAAACTTGGCCCTCCATATGTTTTGGGACTACAATCCCCATCATCCCTGACCCCTGGTCCTCTTAGCTAGGGATGATGGGAGTTGTAGTCCTAAAACATCTGGAAGGCCGAGTCTGGGGATGCCTGGTTTATACATACCCTAGCTCAAGGCAGCTTACAGGTTCTAATTTATACAGAGCCCTGTGTGTGCATAGTTACATTCCGGTGGGGTGGAACTGCAATGCTGCTTTCCTAAAATGGGTTTACCAGGATGGAGAGGGGGAAGTAGCGGGGAGGTTGGTGTGGTTCAGGTGCAGTGGTGGAGCTCTGCCTCTATTTTCATTTTAATATATATATAGAACATATAACACATAAAATATATAAAAATATCAAAGCAGTTCACAATAATATCTATGTATAATTTTAAAATCACATTAAAAAGTACAATCAGAGACCATCAGATAACAGTTGCTGTTTCATAGCAAATCACCATCATTCCACTAAAACTTATGGATATATAATATTTAAAGTTCTAAAGTGTTTGTTCCAACACACTAGCCTTCTGGAAAATAATTAAAATGGTGGTGGTGGTGGTGATGATATTATCCTTCTTTTCAGCACAATTATTCATTACCACATTCTAATGAATTCTTTCTTCCTTTAATCCATTGTTTCAAGTAACATTACAGCATGAAAGATGCCAACAACATGTTAATCTGTGATCTCTTTAAATCTACAAGTGTTTTTGGAGTGCAGCATTCATTTATTTTCAATCAGTGTTCCAGAGTCACAGTTATCACAGATTTTCTTTTTTTTCAAGTGAATGAAAACTGTTTATAGTTTCACAGTCTACTGATTGGCAAGACGGCCGAGATGAGAATTTACTGTTCTGTCAGGCAGATTATTTTAAAGGATTTATGGTTAAGCAAGAATTAATCTTTAACGTGTCCACAACTTCTAGAAGAGTGAGTGATTTTAGGGCTCAAAGTTGTTTCCATTTTCAGTGGGAAATTGCATCTTTCTCTTGCCATTCATTAGTTGGCCCGGTCCATCCTTCACTGGTCCCTAAATGATCACCTGTAGGAGTCTGTGGGCTCACAGTTCAGTGGCAATCGGGTGGACAAACCCATTTTATGAAACAGCATTCCCAAGATTGTGACTGCTTGGAAAATGAAACTCCAGGTTTTGCAAATAGGAAACAGTGTAGAGCCATCCATACACACAAAGTCACAAGACTGTTTTTATGTACTCGGTTGTATGAGGGGTGGCAGAACTGATCCCTTATCTGGTTTCCTTTTGGCAACACACAACGGTCTCATTTTCTACCTTCCACCCAAGCCACAGTCCAGAGCCTGCCATTATCTCTTGTGGGATATCATCCTTAGTATTGGCATTAAGCTATTTGATGAGCACACCTCCTCTCTCCCATCGGCTCGAATGGACAGAAGCAGTAGTAGCCAGAACCCAGTCTCTGAGAGAAAAAGACTAGATGGCTCTGGCACATAATGTTCCTTCTACTTTCTGGAGGCTTCCCATTATTTCCAGGGTGGAATCTACACACACCAAAAACGCTGTGAAAATGCTTTAAAAATTAAAGTTTTGAAAAACACATTGAATTTTGCATAGCTCACTGTCACCATCTAGTGCCACGTTTGTATATTGCACTTGACAACACATGTAAAATGTTTTATTTGCAGCTGTGTAGCTGAGTCATAGGTTTTCATGCATATCTTTAGCCCTGAAAAGAACTGGGCTCCTAGGGTGAAGGAAGCAGTTACCTAACCCTACCAGCATCGAGCCAGTCTTTGAGCTACTCCAAGGTTGTCAGTTTGCTGTGAAGTGCACAGGTGCCATCCATCCCAAAACTCCATGTATGTAGTTAAGGTAAAGGTAAAGGGACCCCTGACCATTAGGTCCAGTCGTGGCTGACTCTGGGGTTGCGGCGCTCATCTCACTTTATTGGCCAAGGGAGCCAGTGTACAGCTTCTGGGTCATGTGGCCAGCATGACTAAGCCGCTTCTGGCGAACCAGAGCAGCGCACGGAAACGCCGTTTACCTTCCCACTGGAGTGGTACCTATTTATCTACTTGCACTTTGAGGAGCTTTTGAACTGCTAGGTTGGCAGGAGCAGGGACCGAGCAACAGGAGCTCACCCCGTCACAGGGATTCGAACTGCCGACCTTCTGATCGGCAAGTCCTAGGCTCTGTGGTTTAACCCACAGCACCACCTGTGGCCCTTATATAGGTAGGTAGTTATACATCACCAAAAACAGAGAATACAGACTGCTTATTTGTACAAAAATATGGAAATGTAGAGATAATTACTATAATGTAAATAGAATATAGCACATCTCACCATGATGCAGAAGATAGCCACCTAGTGACTGGTGTGCTTATTCATTCCAGATGCTAACCACTAATGGTCCCTTCAAGGCCCTACTTATCTTTAACTGCACTTTGTCCAGACAACTGTCCAACAGAGGATCCATTAAAACAGAGGATTGTCCCTGCAGAAAAGGACATATTCCCACCCTGAATCCATGGCAGGTCATTAGCAAATCCTGTCCTGGCACCTCGATATTTTACATAGGAACATAAGAAGCTGCACTCAAGACTCATCAATATTGGCAGTGGATCTCCAGGATCTACTTCAGCCCTGCCTGGAGATGTCAGGGATTGAACCTGGGACCCTTTGCACCCAAGGCAAATGCTTTACCACTGAGCTACAGCCCTTCCCCTGAATATTTTGTACAGTTCACAAAGAAGCAAGGGATGCTTTTGTGAAGGGCTGGCACATTCTTCTTTACCTTGCTGTTTCATTGTGGCTTGTTATTACCATACATAATGAAAGATAGCATTTCCCCTCTGCCAAGTACTTGCCCATTGGGCATTACCCTGACGATATGCATAATTACCCTTCCTACTATATCCATAATTCAGCACCATCCAGTCCAAAAACAATTATATGCACATGAGCACCAGGTGTAATGGAGACAAGACCATTTCCACTCAGTTGAAATTAAATGTTCTGTTAAATATTATTCACCTTCCTTTGAGTGTGAGAGGGCTGCGCAGGCATGCTGGGTAAACAACACACAGCAAAACCCTGGCAATATTTCTGCCTTGTTCACAATCAAAGGCTGTGCTGATGAGCTCCTGCCAACTGCGGAAGGCTTGCTGGGTTCATGGATTCCATGTATTTATTTGCAATCATTTTTGATATCTTGCTGGCAAATGATAGAGATCTCAACTTTTCTGCAGTAAGTATAAAGCCGTTTGTGTGGTGGGTGGCCAGTCAAAATGTTAATGAGAGAAAATCCTGCCATTCTTTCACTGCCATATTTTCCATCTACTTGATCGACTCCTTTGTGGAGCTAATTCATAGGTTACTACCCCACATGAAGCCTGCTGAAAAATTATTCTCTATGGCAGTGCCACACAACGGGCATGTAATATTGTCTATTCACCACACTGATTTTCCACATTCCACATTTCCCACTTTTTCTAGAGTTATTTAAGTTTAAGAGGCTTAAGAAAATCCACAGGTGGAAAATGCCTGAATAAGAACCCACTAAAATGTCACAAAAATGGTTGTAAGCCTTTGAGTTGTTCAGAACTCTTCCACTCATGCTGCAGATAGCACGGGATTGGCGAAAGATGAGGATTCTTTTTGTTGTTGTTAAAATCATAGGCTGGATGTTGTAGTCACGAGATTAAGGACTTATCCACCCTTTTGTTTGCCCCACTGCTTTCCCCCAGGGAAACCCGATCTTTAACACTGAACAGGGGTACCATCTTCTCAAGCTGACTGAGGGGGCCCGACGCAACTTCTTGACATTGCATGCGCACCATTGTGAGGAGCAAGGGGGCACTGCTGAATGCTCTCTGAACATTGAGAGGGCCCGACCCCTAAAAAATATATATACCGGTGGGGGGGGGGGGCTTGGCTCCTAGAAGCTGGCTCATATAGCACTGAATCAGAACAAACAGCAATTGGGGTTGCCGTTTGTTCCAATTTACAGCTAGCAAGCAGGTTTTCCAGGAGACAGTGGCAGGGCAAAGACAAAAATGCTTGAACCCTTGCCTAGAAAGTGGGCTAAGTGGAAAAACCACTTTGACTCATGCTTTCTAAGCCCCAGTCATGCAGAAGTATGGACAATCCTCTAACTTATGGACTTAGTTCCAAGTTAGAGATTAGAAGCTGAATAAGTCAGTCCCAACAAAGCACTGCCTGTTGCTCAGCTGTTAATTCATAGAGCCACTGTCCATAAAAGAAGATGGCAAACTTATCAGTTAATTGATCAGCACTCTCCAACCCTCCCACCCACAAACCCATCCTAACCCAACTCAGTCGCTAACATTTTAAAATTCAGAACCGGGCAATGGCTTTATTAGGATCTACAAACATATGAGTCAAAATCATATGGCAATTAAGGTATCCTGGAAAACAGTCTTTAAAGTATCCTGCACCTAAATCATTTATTAATTTTAATCCATTCAAGTATTTGTATACTGTTTCTCATTTTTTAAAAAATGAGTAAATCACAAAGCAGTTTCTAAAAAGCCAACAGGAAAATTAAGCAATATAATAACAAAGGACAACATTTAAACATTTGAAACAAAACAAGACAAAAGATTTAAAAAATATTTTTAAAAGATAAAAAATGAATTGAAGAGGGTGTCTAGCAATTGCTGTAGATAGAGGAATTTGTCTGGCTTTCGAGAACCAAGGGAAATTATTTAACCAATGAGGAACAGTGAGTCGTAGCTTTATATATATTAAAATGTCACTATATAATTATGTATGGGATGCAGGTGGCGCTGTGGGTTAAAGCCTCAGCGCCTAGGGCTTGCCGATCGAAAGGTCGGCGGTTCGAATCCCTGCGGCGGGGTGCGCTCCCGCTGCTTGGTCCCAGCGCCTGCCAACCTAGCAGTTCGAAAGCACCTCCGGGTGCAAGTAGATAAATAGGGACCGCTTACCAGCGGGAAGGTAAACGGCGTTTCCGTGTGCGGCTCTGGCTCTGGCCAGAGCAGCGATGTCACGCTGGCCACGTGACCCGGAAGTGTCTCCGGACAGCGCTGGCCCCTGGCCTCTTAAGTGAGATGGGCGCACAACCCCAGAGTCTGTCAAGATTGGCCCGTACCGGCAGGGGTACCTTTACCTTTACCTATATAATTATGTATAAACTTTTATGATTTAGAAAGTACAGGAACAGTAGCCTTATAGCAGCAAAAGAGCTATTAAGTATAAAATACATTTTTTGTATTATTATTTTTATTACAAATTTCCCCTGAGATTAACCTGCTGCAAATAGCTGCACAATTTTCAAGGAAACACAGATATTTATCCCATCCCCTTTTGCTTCCTTTCCATTACAGTAAAAATTGAGGTCATGCTTTCAGCACACCTCCCTCAGCTTCTTTCAGTGTATTTCAGTCAATATATTTTAAAGAAATTTAATGTCCTTTGCCCTCGCACTGAAACATTTTTGATGGAAACTAAAGCTTTTATGCAGAAGTAGAGGACTGATTTTGACTATATAGCTTCGTGAAGTGAAGTGATAATCTCTTGACTTCTCTTCCTCCTGTAGAGGACGATAAAATGGATGAAGTCAAGAAATTATATAGGTTCCACTGCCACCCCCAAACAAATCAGCAGCACAGGAGCTGAAAAAAACATCTGGGGTTGTGGCAAAAATAAAAATTAAATTCCAAACAAAAAATAATAGAATATGGCATTCTTCAGGCTTAGTCCAATGAATGTTCCTTGCTACTCAATGTCATTGCAATCAATGGGACCTAAACACCCGGTTCCACATTTTTCAGTGGGGCTGTGTTCAGGTCTACCAGGAAAACATTCAAATCCATTGTGATCAGTCAACATTGGAATGGGTTGGAAATCATCTATTGGTCAGCAGCTCATTCATGACTAAATTCCATTGCAGTCAATTGTCCCAATGCCTTTGAATGCCCACTTTTGCCCCACTAATTTGATGAGACCATGATCAGGTCAAATGAGTGGCGTCTACTTGAGGGTCTTGCACACTCACCATGTTTCAATGGTGCCTGAAGTTGTTGGCTAGAATTGGCTAGTATACTAGGGTTACTAGACGTCCCCATTTCCTGGGGACAGTCCCCAGATTTACAAATCAGTCCATTGAAGTTGAAAAGTGTCCCCGGATTCATTGAAAAAAATCTGGTAACCTTATAGTATACACTTGGGACATATTTATGCCAGAGTCTGGGGATACACCAGAAAACCTATTTTGAAAGAAAAACATTGGAAAGTGTGTTCAAAGAGAGCGACTGGAAACTTGGCATGGAAAGGGAATTGGTGTTGAGACTTAAGGGACAGCAAAGTACAGCTTTTCGGACTTTTGGATGCAGTTCTTTTCCCGCAGGAGCAATGTTCACTTAGCTTTGAGTCCCCATAGCTGCCTCGGGAGCATAAATTTAGCTATCTTTAAGACTTCACTGTCACAAACATAAGCTTGCAAGTATGGAAGATGGGTTGCAAGATCAATTGCTGTAGCCTTGTGGTTGGCAATAGAGCAGGTATTTCTACAAAAGCTGTCACTGTCCTATTCCTTTTTGAGATGGGGGTGGGGAATAGCTGGGTTATAAATTGTTCTTTGTTAGCAGCTGATGTTCCAGGCAGTGCGAACATTTCCTTAGCCAATTTGCTAAAGATCTTAGAGAAAGAGATGCACACTCGCCCACACCATCAACCCCTAACTTTCGCTAGAAAAGTTATCTGCCTTTGTAACTATGCAAATGAAGGCAGACTTTGCAACTGCTCTGATTTAATTATGGTAGCTTAGCTACCGAGTTAGGCTCTTCAGAAATTTTATCCAGTCCATGACAAATACATTAGGCTGCTTTTCCCAGTTTAAAAAACATGTACCCACCAACTGGTACCAGAGGTTTTTAATCTGCAAGTAAGTCATTAAAAAGCAGGAATGTGCTTAAGAGGTGCTTACATTTGAATTGGTGAGATGTTAAAAAAAATGGGTAATCAGGGCACTTTTATATTGCCATCGAAATGAATAATGGATGCATAGTATTCTGGATTGCAATCTAGGCAAACACAATGGGATGTGTGGAATATAACAGGGAAACTGGACTTCATTCCATATCTACATCCTTTCTTCATTACTGCTCTCTTATAATTATATCACTTCATCTTGGTATGCGACTCATTTTTTTCTGTTGGTCTATTTAATTTTTTTAACAGATCATATATATTGTATTGCATTATGATATATTAAATATTAACATTCTATTAATGATATTAATAATATTTTATCAATGTTTAATTTTTCTTTTAATTATCACCTTTCCCCCTATGTTTTTAGGTGTTTCTGTTTTAGCTTTAAGCCACTTTGAGTCAGGGGGAAAGGTAGGAAATGAATGAATGACTATTATAAAACAACAAACCTCTTTGCTGACCATTTTTCTAATTCAGGGATGGAGAACCTGGTCCATCAAGGAGCAAGACCATAGCTTAGGGACAGAGCATCTTTTGATTCTGACTTCTGATATTTTGTAGTTGCATGGAGATGTAGAAGGCTTTTTTCCTGTGCTGCTCCTCTGAGATTTTGATTTATTGATTGTTTTAATATTGCTTACATATGACTTGCAAGGTGCCTCAAAGGCCATGCTTAGAGCTGAAAAGGTAGGATAGAAATGGCTGTATAAACAAACAAGCTAGCTATATGTGGATGAAGAGCACAGGGTAGTTCACACTTGTGATTTCTAGATGGCATTTGGACTTTTTAGTTTAGAGAAAATGCGAACAGGTAAAAACATGATAAAACATGATAAAAGTCTATAAAATCATGCATGGTATGTAGAAAGTGGGTAGAGAAAAGTTTCTCTCTCTCTTATAACATTAGAACATGTGAACAACATGCAATAAAATTGAACTTTGGGAAATTCAGGACAGACAATAGAAAGTTATCTTTCAAGCATCGCATATGGAACTCGCTCCTGTATGAGGCAGTGATGGCCACCAGTTTGGATGGCTTTAAAAGAGGACTAAAGAAATTCATGGAGTATAAGGCTACGTCATAATGGAGGATAATTGGAGGATAATTCAAATGGCAATTCCCAGGTGTCAAAAAAGGCTATTTATGTATGCCACTACTGCGGCCCTTGTTTTGTTAGCCTCAAAATGGAAAATGAGTGATGTCCCAACTAAAGAAGAATAGCAACTTAAATTGATGGAACACACGCAGCTGGCAGACTTAACTTATAGAGTAAGAGAACAAGGAGAACATACGTTTAAAGAAGATTGGAAAATATTGAATGAATATATGGGTGAAAATTGTGTACATTTTGATGGATGTAAAAATGGAATACTGAATGGTCTAAAGTAAAGGTAAAGGGACCCCTGACCATTAGGTCCAGTCATGACCGACTCTGGGGCTGCGGTGCTCGTCTCACTTTATTGGCCGAGGGAGCTGGCGTACAGCTTCCAGGTCATGTGGCCAGCATGATTAAGCCGCTTCTGGCAAACTAGAGCAGCGCACGGAAACGCTGTTTACCTTCCCCCTGGAGTGGTACTTATCTACTTGCACTTTGACGTGCTTTCGAATTGCTAGGTTGGCAGGAGCTGGGACGAAGCAATGGGAGCTCACCCTGTCGCGGGGATTCGAACCGCCGACCTTCTGATTGGCAAGTCCTACTACTGAATGGTCTAGTTTGTGTAAAATATCCAGGGATCTATGGCATGCAAATTGAACCATGGGAGGAGGAGGAGGAGGAGGAGGGTAAGAGGAAGAGGAGGAGTTTGGATTTGATATCCCGCTTTATCACTATCTGAAGGAGTCTCAAAGCAGCTAACATTCTCCTTTCCCTTCCTCCTCCACAACAAACACTCTGTGAGGTGAGACTTCAGAGAAGTGTGACTAGCCCAAGGTCACCCAGCAGCTGCATGTGGAGGAGCGGAGACACGAACCCAGTTCACCAGATTACGAGTCCACCGCTCTTAACCATGACACCAGAAGAAGGGAAGTCATTGATATTTTAAGGTTGTTCAAATGAATATTCTAAAATGTAAAACAGAAAAACTTAATAAAAATTAGACATAATATGGCACCCTGGGACAGGGCAAAATTGGCCCCTCCCAAATGGATCTTCTCAGTTTTGCTCTCCTTGGATTGCCACCCTCTGCTGGGGAACCTGCAGCACCACTCTAAATCTAGCACTGGCTATCTGGATAGACACTGTGAGAACAGGATCCCGATCTAGCAGGCTATTCTTGTGTTCTTATAACTAAAGCAGAGGCTGGTCTTTTTCCATTAATTTTTTTATTTAGAAGATTTTTTTTTTTAGTGAAACTCTTAATGCTGCAATTTAAAAACCCATCAAGCAGTTTCAGATGCTGAAATTGTTACGCTCTCCATATTTGGAGATAGTAGCAGCTATTGTTTAATATAGCTCTTCTGCCTTCCTTTGACTTCTGTTCGTTTGTGCTGGTACTTGTTAGCTAATTAACGGTAAATTGACGACAACAACAAACACCATATGACAAATTTGTTTCTACAGAGGGGAATGCAATGTAGCCTTGATGAAGTGGAATGGATAATTATTATTATTATTATTTTGGTAATGCTAGAAAAAATATTTGAGGTGTCTCAAAAACATAGACTACATCATTGACCCTTCATTGTTCTAGCAGGAAAACTGTTCTCAGGAGACTGTGAGACTGCAGGTTTGATTAGGAGCAGGAAAGGGGAGGAGCACTTAACCTTTCCCCCTTATGCTACTTTGCTAATCAAAATTGCTGTCATCAAGCTGCTTTTAAACTATGGAAGAATTGGGTACCTTTATCATTTATCATATAGATAGGAAAGCAGTTGAGGGTAGGAAATAACCAGACAAAATGGCCAAGCAGCCCTCCTCCCACTCTTTCTCTGATCCAATTTGTATCCTCCGACAACTACTTTTCATATTTAAACTGAACAAAAACCAAGCAACAATCAGGAGGCTGTTTCACATGTCTTTTGTGTCTTTTACTTTTGAAAGCTGTACTTTTCTCCATGCTTGTGCTTGGATTATTCACCTATGAGCTCCCATGCTTTTTACCACCAGATTCTAGTTCAAATTCTCACATTTCCCCCCTTTTTGCTGCATATGTGGCCCAGACTTGATTATGAAAACTCACTTTCCCACCCTCACATTTGGAGGGAGAAATATGTCGATTTTGGACCTCCGAGTTTGTCATTTTCCCCAATCTTAACTTCAGTTATCTGCATTGCCTTAAAAAAAAAAAAAAAAAACCATCCCAAAAATTCATCAGCATTTTAATATAAATTCATCATAATAAATTTATGATACACTAAATTTATTCTAAGCGCCCCTTCCAAGTCTACAATTCTATGATTCCAAACTTATTTTTGTATGCAGTTTTGACTAATGAAAGTTATTTCCCCATATAGTTTGTTATTCATTAATATATGCATTTATGTGCACACTGCATTGAGAACTCCATTGCATTACACAATTCAGAGAAGTTTGAATTTCAGAGGGTGGCTGTGTTTCACTTTATTTTATATGGTAGATTTGCATTTAAATTTGAACTGCACCTCTCCCCCATCCCTACCACATGCCAGTTGCCAGTCCATTTATCCCTCCGCATGACTCTTGCAAAAACAGAATTCTGCAAACAACTCTCTCTACCTCGTTTCCATCCAAGCTATTTCTAGCTTGAAAAGACATGAGAAGGAAGACAAGGAAGAACTCTCATCCTCTTCTCCCTCCGGCCTTCTCTCACTCCATCTCCTCATGCTTTCTCAAGCTATTTCCAAGCCCGGAATTGCAAAGGATGGGTCACTAGAGAGGCAGATAAAGAAGAGAATTCTCATCCTCTCACATCGTTCTGTTCTGTCATCTCTTGCCTTTCCCAGAAAGTTGGGAAGAAAAGAGTGAAGAGGAATTGGGTGGGATCAAAATGGCAGTGACAGCTAAGAGGGACTGGAGGCAAGTGGCATATGGAAAACAACCCTCAAATGTTATGTTTCTGAGTTTGGCACCACATCTGCAAACAGAATGATAGAGAGGTGGGGGCAGAGGGGCACATGGAAGAAATCATGCTGTGCTTCACATGAACATGCATTTTCATCCCCTCTGTCTGGAAAACAGCAACAAAGGCAGAATTAAGGCAGTCCTGCCTTCTCTTCATCCCCAGCCGACTTATCTTTCCATCCCCTGACCATGAAACATTCTATGAAGGGATGGGAGACAAACGGTGACTTGACCAGCCAGAAGACCTCTGGGGGAAACATCATTCTTACTCACAGATGTGATATGAGCCTCACTGTGCAACTCTGATGTTTTGAGGTAGCTTTATTTTGGAACCCTGGCGGCTAATGGACAATTCTATGTACGTTATTATTATTTTAAAATGATAGTTTTAAAAATGGCCTTAATAAAGATTAAAAGTGTGGATGTTAATAACCCTGCAAAGAGGTGTGAAAACCAGCTTGACTAATCAAGAGCATTTTAAGAAAGGTGGCCTTGGTGTTACTGACAGACATCTATTTAAGACAGCAGGGAATTCATTGCCGGAGAAATGTGCTGCAACAAAATTGAGGTTACAGTCACATTGCAAGTTCAAAAATAAATTTCAAGATCAATGACTCCTTTGCAGACAAAGATGTGAGATATATTTTTTGAGAAAGGCAGTATAATGAAGACAGTGTTGATACTAGCCACTATCTCTGCTCTTAACACATGGCTGTGTGGAATTTAATTCACCTTAATAAAGGTTTGTTGCAAGTAATTTATTGACTGAAGATGACTTTAGAAGAGTATTAACACCCATTATGGCTAGATAGCCAAATGCAAAAATTGTCACACACACAAACACAAGACTTAAATTTGGTTAGAAGAAAAGGACTCATCAGATATATGGCAATCCTATAATTTAGAAAGGTAATGGATTTAATTCTTCTAGACAGTATTTCCTAACATCAGTTTAACTTTTCTATTCATAATCTTCATATATGTTGATTAACCCCATAGTCCACTTAGACCATGCTCAGTTTAAAAAATGACAATTGAACTGGGGGAAATGGAGAAAACTCAGACAATTTTAAGACTTAAATGCTACGCCCATCCCATACAGAATATACAAGAGTTGCCCTATTATAATTGCTGGTGGATAGAGTGACATCCCTTCTCTTTGTCCCAACGCTTCTCCTCCAACTTCCCTCTACTGGGGCCTCCTTAATGCTAGAAGAGAGCTAACCTGTGGCCCTATAGGTCAGCCTTTCTCAACACTGGGTCCCTAGATGTTGTTGGACTACAACTCCCATTCTGGAATGGACCTAGCACATCTTGCTTTATGGATGGTTTCAGGCCTATTCTACAAATGGCATATGAATGGGCATACTGGAATGTCCCTCGGCCACATATTTCCAAGGCTCTGGAATAGCAAAGGCTACAAAGCAGGGCAGATAAAATTTGAGGATAGGCTGTGCTAGGCCTCATTTTCTCATGTCAAGGGATGGAGCGATATCAATGTCCTCTTAATATGCCATCTGTCCTGGACATGAAAGGCTAGAGTGTAGCTAGGGTGGCCATGTGTCTTACTTCAGAGGGCAGCCCTCTTCCAAAGAAATTTCAGGTTCAGGATGTGTCTCACGACTCTCCTGCAATGGAATGCATCAACACCCAAGTCTTGCAAAAATAGTACAGTGGTACCTCGCAAGACGAATGCCTCGTAAGACGAAAAACTCGCAAAACGAAAGAGTTTTTCATTTTTTGAGTTGCTTCACAAGACGGATTTCCCTATGGGCTTGCTTCGCAAGATGAAAACGTCTTGCAAGTTTGTTTCCTTTGTCTTGCAAGTTTGTTTCCTTTTTCTTAAAACCGTGCATTCACTTCGAGGAGCAACTCATAGCATGTGGTGTGGTAGCCTTTTTTGAGGTTTTTGAAGACTTTGGTGATTTTTGAAGCTTTTCCAAAGTCTGTGCTTCGCAAGACGAAAAAATCGCAAGACGAAAAAACTCGCGGAACGAATTAATTTCGTCTTGCGAGGCACCACTGTATTGGTTTCCCTTCATTCTCAACCTGTCCCTTTCCCCTTAACACCTTGGTTAGTTTTTCTTTAACTGTGCAATTGCTGAAGACAATAATAACTTCCTGGGGAAGAGCATTTTCTTTTGGGCAGAGACTCAGGCTCCTAGGAGCCTTTTCAATGCCCATCTGGGCTGTCTCCACATATGGCACCAAGTTTTTCCACCCTTCCAATAGAAAATGGATCAGGCTCTCTGCCTAGCCTGGTCAATTAAACCACAGACATGGATCCTCTGGTGCCTAGTTAGCCAACTTTAGGAGTAAGTCTCTCAAACTAATCCTTTATTTGTTCAGTGTGATAAATTCCAGTTTCCGGCATTTCTGATTTTGTCTTCTCTGTGAGTTGACCAAAGTGGTTATTTTATCATCTAATGCTTGGAAGCTATCCTGCCCTCCCCCAATGATTTTTTTTAAAAAAAGTTCTGCATATAAATTAGCTATCTGAATAGAGATGGCTTCCATGTGATCTGATGAGAAGCCATCACCCTTTCCAACTTTTGCCGCTCATCTTTTCCACCAAAAAATATCACAATTTTAAAGGTTAAGTAGGTGCAAGGAGCTGATTATTGTTCGAGGGAGGACAATGTCTGACACCCCGTTATCCAGATAATCACATGGATGTGCCCCCATATTTTAAAATGGAAGTTAAGACTGCTGTGATTCAAAAAGTAGTTCCTGGATGGCATGAATATGTGTGTTTAAGAATCTGTTACATTGCTTCTCTTGCTTCATCTTATGACTAGGAAGGGAATATGCATGTATATTTGCACAGCTTGTCTACAAACCAGGGCTGGCTTTGGTTTTAGGAGGACAATGAGACCAGCTGAGATCTAATCTAAGAGGCTGGGAATGTTAGAAATGAGAAGACTCTGATTGCTTCTGACACTCACTATCTGATAAGAGAGACTAATGCTGCTGCTTCTGCAGATGATACAAAGCCAAGGATTTTTAAAGCTGGCTAAGCCTCAGACCTGAGATAGGAGTTTGCCAAATTAAAAAAAGCACATGCTCTTTATCACTTTAGACGACTGCGAAATAGGTACCAGTGCATCACCCATGTAAATCTGTTTGTACAGCTCACCTGTCTGTGTATACAGGTTCAGAGATTGCACATTCATTGAATTCCGTGTATGAACACTCCCAATTTATATAACTTTTGAACAAATGCTGTCACCTTACAGATTTGAAAATAAGGGACCAGCAGCCTCAAAAATAAGGGATCAGCAGTCAAAATAAGGGATTTTCAGAGCACAGGTATGTTCGACTTCTGAGCCCCTCCAAGCCAAAGGCAGAAAGTCCAGCCAGCAGCCAAACAAAGCCTCAAGCGGTGGTTTCCACAGTGCAGCAACCCGGCAAAAGGGATGCAGTAAGGAAAACCACCATTGCCTCTCCGCTGGGAAGCGCTGAGCAAAGGCGAGTCCCCAGGCAATATGGCCGATTTGATCGGCACAAGGCGTGCAAGCTCCACCCCCAGTCGTTCTTAGACTCCTTATTGGGTGAGCAACGCAGCCAAGCAACACAGTTGGAGCCTCCCTCCTCCCTGGCCGGCAGGGAGGGAGGGAGAGGAGCTGTTTCCTTTGAAACCCAGGAAATTTAAGGGACATCATCAATAAGGGACAGCAGCGGGACACGGTGCTGGGATAAGGGAGTTTCCCGCCAAATAAGGGACGGTTGACAGCTATGCTTTTGAAGTCCTGCAAGGCAGACTCAAATCAGGTGTAATATTTTTCCCACATGAATTCCTTTTCATGTGAAAAATCACTTCTGTGAATATTTATATACAAGTTCCTCAAAAGTAAAGGTAGCATTCCTCTAGCATTAGGAAGAGCCTTTCAAATCTGCATTAGTAAATGAAACTGTCTCTGTTCTGAGCCAAAAGCGCCAACACAACCACCATCATAAGTACAAAAAGGTGTATCAAAGTATATCTAAAAACTTTTCAAACTGTGCTTCATTGCAAAATTGCCACCGTAAAATATCCTCTGCAGCTTTAAAATGTCAAGACATTTCCTAATCCTCTAATAACGAAGTCTCATGCTCTTGAAATTAATCCTTTTCTTAGCCAAGCGGCAGAGCACATACTTTGGGGGTGGCAACTAGACCACCCTCCTTCCAAGGTTTGCCGGAGAAAATTAGGTGCAATGTTGTTATGCTGTCATGTGAAAGAGCAGTTCCAAGCGAAACAGCAGAAAGGACACGGCAAAAGCAAACTGCTTCCCACGCAGCTGGTCAGTTGGAATTATTATTTCAGAAATTTCATAAATATGAGGGACCGAGTTTAAAATCTTAGGAATAATGGGCAAGCTTTCTGGTTAGAGACATATTATTATTATTATTATTATTATTATTATTATTATTAATATACTGCCTTATACCCAGAGGTCTCAGGGCGGTACACAGAACAAAATCAAAATATAAAACCACAGAATATATAATCAAAATAAAATCAACAAGCCAATAACCCCCCCATAGTGGCAATGTCACGATGAATGCAAAGCAATTTCCTCTGTGGATAGTTGACTTTATAAATATTACCTACATGACCTTCCTGGAATTATAAGGTTTTGAGAAGTGCTGGAAGGAGGCCACTTAAATAGGCTGACCTGACCTAGCAATTGCCATATTCGGCTGTACTGTATAGAAATCATCTCACTAAAGTGGGAGGCCTTCGTTTTTGCCATCTGATGGAGCGGAAACATGGCCTGCCAAGCAAAATTATGGATTGTGTTCTTCTGAATCCCACCCCCCGCCCCCGGCTTATTTATTTATTTTCCAACCATTCTTCAAAACTGTTTAATTTTTTTTTTTTATTAAAAAAAGCATTACTAGCTTTTCCTGCCTTTAATTCACAAGTCATTGATAAAGGACAAGAAGCAATTCATTTCTATGTCACACACCTTGGAATTTGCTGTCTGTGTTCATCTTTTTCCTTTTGGGAGAGAGGAAATCTCTTTGTAGGACTGCAGAATTGGAGGGGGTTGTTTTACTACAAAGAAAAATGCTTTTGCCAGTCATTGGGAATATAGCAGTTAGCCAGCTTCAACCTGGTTTCTGTCTTTATCAGACCACTTAACTGGTCTAATCTGACTCAGCCAACTATTGACTATCTGCACCATTAGGTGCCCTGGAACCCCTGCTTTAATTTCAAACAAACAAACAAACAAACAAACAAATATCCAAGTTCCTAACTCTTGTGAGATCAGAAATATTAGACAAAATGTGTAGATCCTATTCTTCAGTTCTGTTCATTAACAGCCTGAGTTGGAGTATTCTACAGAATATCATGTGGGGAACAGGACGCAAGACTAGATGGATCTTCTGATCCTGCAAGGGCCTTCTTTCTAGAATATTTTTATTTTATTTCCCCCACTACATACATACAGAGACAGGTAAAACACAACATAATATCTCAGCACATCCATTCAGAGTTACATTTGCCATACTGTCCGCAAATCTAAGCCAAAGTGTCTTTCAATAAATCACCATGTGCAGATGGTGGTTCATGCTGGTGTTGTGACCTATTGATATGGCTAAGGAAACAGAGACAGTTACGCCAAATGTGTCCTTGTGTCTTCACTTGTCCTGTTAAAAAGCTAAAAGCTAAAGAAAGCTACCAAATCTTTACATACCATCTATTTAAACTTAAGCCTATTTTATCCCCTCCGCGCCACCGCCCATGCTTACTTTTCAACTGACAAGCAACCACCATCAGAAATGTTATTTAATCTTTGGAATGCAAGATAGAATTCGAACCATCAAAAACTGATAATAAAGGCAGTTGTGGAATATATTGCATTTGCTGACCTGTTATCACTTTCACAAAATACCTCATGTCGAAAATGATTTATAGTTACGCAGTCTCACAACATGGTGGGGGTGGGAAATGTTCCTTATGTATCACATCCTCTATATCACTTTCTATTTAAAGTGTTGCTAGCATAATTTAATTTGTTAGGGGTAAGATGCCATGTCTATATGAGTTTCAGAGTATTTTCTAATATGTTTACTGAAACTGAGGCAACACCATACGTTTAAAACACCATAATATCACTTTAAATAGTTATTTTGGGGACTGTAGTTTGTGAAGCGTGCTGAAAATTGTTTGGAAACTCCTATTCCCCTACACAGTGCTATTTTTCTAGAAAAGGAGGTGCCAGAACTCACCATGAGTGCCTCCTTTGTTCTCTTATCCAGTGGTACCTCGGGTTAAATACTTAATTCATTCTGGAGGTCCGTTCTTAACCTGAAACTGTACTTAACCTGAAGCACCACTTTAGCTAATGGGGCCTCCTGCTGCCGCCACGCCGCCAGAGCACAATTTCTGTTCCCATCCTGAAGCAAAGTTCTTAACCTGAAGCACTATTTCTGGGTTAGCGGAGTCTGTAACCTGAAGCGTATGTAACCCGAGATACCACTGTAATGGCAATGGTGCCCACCTGAGACGTGCTGAAGACGAGTTCCGGTTAGTTCTGGCTGAAAAAGAAGCCCTGCCCCTACAGTTCCTAGATTTCCCTGTGTTATAGGAATTCTAACGTCATATATATAAAAAATAAATGTTCATAAATGTACAAGGCAAACAAATACATAAGAGGAAGGAAATGGAAAAAGCCTTCTAATTGTCTTTGGACTGTAGGGGCTTACACCTCCCTGTAAACACAGTCCGGCAAGTATCTGTTAAGATGAGCACACTATCAATATGCCTAAGAGATTCAGGAACTATTTGCCATCTCAAAGGAATGGCCAGGTTACCCAGAAAAGACAATCAGATGAGGTATTAACAGGTAACCTTGCAGACAGGAAAGAAGCAACACACTCAAATTTCTGCTGCGGACCACCTCTTTCTGTGATGTATGTATGGTGTTTTTGTGTGTGTGTGTGTGTGGGGGGGTCCTCGAGCTACAGGGTAGGCAATTTCAAAAGTCTATATAAGAGCTTGCACACCAATGTTCTAGGTTCCTCTCCTCCCTTCCTGCGTGGGGTGAGCGGGGGACCCTGTTGCAACAATTTAATAAAGATCATGCTTACTAGTTGCTTTGCTTCTCAATATTCTATGGTTGACCTCTGTTATTTTCTCCTACCGATAGAGAACCTACATAAGGACTCTGTATGGGCTCTTGGATACCCCAGAAGGGAAAAGGAGCAGTTTTTTCGTATAACAGTTTAGCGAGCCAGGTCGAGCAGTTTTTTCTTATAACACCTGTGAAGAGGGATTGTTACACCACCCAGAAAATTGTAGTGCTCTCTCTCTCTCTGAAATAATCATGTAAATTTCAGTTTGTTTTTTGTTAGAGATGAGGCAGTTAGCATTCCTTTTTCAGTTTTCGGCTTTAATTTACAAGAGGGTCTTCAGCTTTTAGGTGTTATTTAAGAAATATCACGCCAGTCCCGGGACGGGGAGTCAGTTAAGCTTCCATATTTGTTGGTGATGTCATCACTCCTCAGCAAGACTATTTTCTTCTGTTCTTACATTCAAAACAATAGGTTACACACACACACACACCTGGAAATTATCAGAAATATAGCTTCAAATGTAGGCTGCTATATTGTTTCTAGCGTTTAAAAAATGTAGAGTCCAAATGCAGATTGTGTGAGCACATTATAGTTTCTCTCACAGTTTACTTGAAATCTAGCATGCCACATTTCAAACATAAACTGACGTTTCCTAGTTCAACAGAGTATTAATGGTAAACACAGCTTTCCTTTGCTATGTAAGTGCTGTAGTTATGGAGCTTATTCATCGTGCATGTAGGGCAAAAATTGTCAAACACATACAGTAGCTTAACATTGCCTAATGTATATGCTTAAGCATACCTACTCAACCTCAAGTGAACCAGATCTGTTCTTCCAGAGGAACATTCTTTTTTTTTTTGGGGGGGGTGTCAGTTCTTTTCCAGCTGCAATAGACCAAGCCAAGTGCTGACACCTGAGATGTTTTATTCCAGCAGCTTTCCTGTGGTGAAAATCAGCTCCAGGTGAGCATCAGACAGACATGTTTCACAGTGAGAAAGCACATGGAAAGCACAAATTCTTGGATTTTTCCAAGAATGAACCTCACTATACTTTGACCACCCTGTGGTTTGCAATGTATTTATTCAAAGCCGTGCTTTTTTTCTGGGGGTATGCAGGGGTACACATACCCCTAGACATTTTGTAAATATTTGTACTTTTGTCCATTTACTGTATTTATTTTCACTGATTTGAACCATAAAATGGTGATTTTCTTGAGTCAGAATGAGAGTACCCATAAACATTTTTTAATAGAAAAAAAAGCACTGATTCAAAATATGTGGTATATAAATCATCTGTGAAATGACCCTAGGTTTGCCACCCAACTATAACCTGATCACTTGATTCTATTAACTGATGAATAGGAATAGCAGTCCATAAGAATGGGCAATTGGGGCCCTGATTCTGTGCCCATGGATCTCTGAGCTAACTCAGTATTCTGTTGTGGTTGCTATCTGTTGACAGCACCAGGGATGCTGTAGGACAAGGCTTGAGAACCTATGGTCCTCCAGAGGTTGTTAGACTCTAATCTTCATTCATGGCCAATGGAACTTGATAGGAGTTGAAACCTTTTCGGCTATGATATATCACTCTTAACCTTGCTTATCATATGGCAGCAGTTTGAGAAGTACAATGGTAAAATGCAAAGCTCACAAGCACACTGTTCAGAACTGTGTAAGTCCATATTTTTCTGCACTTGGGCAGTTCTCAAAAATGAAGTCTATTTTCCAAATGAATGATATCCTTGTCATATCTGGGAGACCAGCCATGCTCATAAGAGGAATGAGTTGTTCAGTTCTGCCTTCCCAGCTCAAGGGATTCATTTTGTGTGCATGACATATTTCTAAATCCAGTTGCTCAATCCACATTATACAGACGTTCAGAAGTTCCAAGTTTTAAGATTGAATGTATTAACTGTTACAGATGGAAGGATGTCGTAAGTCTCCTGCCATTTTGTGAAGAAAGCCAACAGACAAACGACTGAGGGAACTCTGGAGCGTATTTGTACAGAGGTTTTGGCCTAATGTAAACACTCTGAGTTCAATGGTTTAACAAGTGTTTCTCCTCTCCATCTTACAATTATCACCCCACTCAGAAGAAAGGAAACCAGTCAGCACTCATTTGCATATCTTAATTAATTCAAATGCATGCACATTTTTAAAAGCGCCCTCTGCCTTGCTCTGAGGCTGAGCTGTAGACATTCAGCCAAATGGCAAAAAAAGAACGAGGAAAGCCAGCATAAACTCTGCTTTGTTTCCACAAAGCACGGTACACCACTGACTGTACATTCCAGTTCTCACTTACTCCAACACTCAGATGTGTTCATGATTTACTGTGCTGGTTGTCCTCAACTTCCCCCCTACTCTAGTCACGATGGAGTTGGTTTCACAGCCTGTGACACTAGGAAGTTCCTGGAGCTGTAGTGTTCCAATACAGGTATATACTTGCAAAGCTCTGTTTGAAAGACTACAACTCCCAGAATATTCCATTCTTCCATATACTGCTTGAAGAAACTGCATTTTTGTGTTTGCTTTTAAAGATGATACCTGTTGCAGGAAAAAATGTGGGCAATTAAGAAGAATTAGCAGAAACACAAACATACCCTCATTAGCTTTTCTGTCAAAATTACATTTCAGAGTTCATGTTAATTCAGGTGGAGAGTGAGAGAGAGAAAGACTTCACATGGAACGAGACTGTCCCCTGAAATTCTCTGTTGCTTTATAAATGAAAGCTCTGTGTTTTTGTTTCTTTGTGTTTCTTCATTGTCAGAGATCATAAAATTAAAATTGGAAATCAAAGTTGTCTATATCTGGCCTGAGAAAACTGTCATTAGCATGAAACCAGTAAACTGAGATGGATGATAATTAGGTGGTAGCTGAATTTAGGGAAATGTAACAGTGCATTATTTTGTAAAAAATATTTCTCCCCAAGACAATTTCAGCTAGACAATTTTTAGAAAATGGATATCAAATTTATTTCATTTCTTTGTAGTACATAACTGGTAACATGTTCATTCCCACTGAGACACCTCTCTAAGTAAGAGGAGGAAAGCCCTATCAACTGGGTTAGAATGTACAAAATAGGAAGAGTTGGGGGCGGGGCTCAACCTTATGGTGTACTTAAGACCTGGATTCAGCCAAGGATTTACTGGGAGATGCTATATCATGACAGGAAGGAAATTTCAAAATATATGAGGAAACAAATGTGATACAGCAACAGCAGAGCTCACATTTCTGAGACAAAATCATTTTGTGGATTATCATCAGGGTTAAAGAGCTTAAACAATGATGAGTTGCTTCTCCGCAAACCTCTTTGAAATACATTTGGGTTGCTCAGCAACAGTATGTGATGAACAAACTTAGCAGACTCTTGGGTTCTCCACAAAATACGTTCTAGCTTGTATTTGAATTTCCAGTATGGTGGGGATGGAGTTGAAGGGAAGTGGTTTGGGGATTTGATGGATAAGGGAAGAGAAATGGACTTACAGTAGTAAGTGCACAAGGGAGAGGAAGTTTGGGAACTCAGGATGGTGGGTGATGGGTAGATTGGATTTGGATTGTCTTGGAAATATAGCAAGCTAATTTCTGATTTTTCCCCCTTTTGTAAATCACCCGGCTTATGTTTGAAGAAATCCACCTTGAACTGGTGGTCATGGGGGTAGTTCACCCATCTCTAGCTTAAATACTAGGAGTATGTGCTGAAGACAAGATTTTGGAAGGTTGGTTGCTTCAGAAAAGACCACCTCAGCAATAGTCACTTCAGATTGGTTTTCAAAAGCTCACTTCACCTTGGAAAATCTGATACTTTACTGTAGTGGAGAGAACAACAAATAGCCATAACAATTTATAACAAAATGAATGACATTTGTTGGCATAGAAGTGCTTTTTGAGAAGATGAAGCCTGCCAAATTTCAGACAGATAGATGTATGTGTGTGCAAGGAGAAATGTTAAAGTTCTGGTGGAAAGGGATTTGCTTACTGTCCCTGTGGGTTTGGGGGCAATTTATTTGAAAACAGCAAAGACTGTAGAGGTGATCTTAGTTAAGGAACAGGAAAAAGTTCAGAATGATCACTGTGAATGTTTTTGTGGATGAGAAAATGTAATCTTTATAGTATGGAGTAAAGAGGTTTGCTTACTCGTGGTTTTGGGGGTCATTTCTATGAAAATAGCATATGTCTTCGATGTGACCCTTAGTAAATAACAGAAGTGGGACAGATTCACAATGCAAGATTAGCAGCAGTTGTGCTACTGCTGTTTACCATTGGGGAGAGATGAGAAGGCAGGGACATTGCTCCTGCTGATGCACTTATAGTGTGTTGACCTAACATTGTGGCTGCACTTTGCTGGGTGAGCCGCTTTTGCTAAATAACCTACATTTCAGAAGGATAGGGGCAGGGGTTAGGAAGCCATACTGAATGAAAATCAGTTTGAGGCTTTTCTTTGTGTTGCCTACACAACTGACACCAACTGATAAGTTGAGTTCTTCTGTATCCCATCCTAAAGCACTCTGACCAGAAGTAAAAGGATGATCTCTGCTAAAGTTATCCCTTAGTGGGAAGCCAAAGCTGTCAGTCATAAAACTGCATCTCCTTCTTCTTTTTACAGATAGGTAGCCGTGTTGGTCTGCCATAGTCAAAACAAAATAAAAAGATTCCTTCCAGTAGCACCTTAAAGACCAACTAAGTTAGTTCTTAAGAACTAACTTAGTTGGTCTTTAAGGTGCTACTGGAAGGAATCTTTTTATTTTGTTCCTTCTTCTTTCTCACCCTTTCCCCTCCGCCCCTGGTCCTCATATGGAGAGTTTGAAGATATGTAGTCATTTTAAGGTTCTCTGGGAACTCCCCTACAAAGTTCTGAATGGCCACAAGACTTCAGGAGCAACTCAGTTCAGTCTGTGATGCCTCAGGGGACACCTGATTCATCTCAGAAGAAGAGCCCCAAATCTTTTTGAAGGGGTTGGATTTGGCTCAGGATTTCAGATCCACCAAAACAGAACGCATAGCCCTACTAAATGCTGACACTAAATATGCATTCTGTGAACATTCGCAGGAAGGTGTGAAGAATTAATACCCTCCACATTATTTAATTTATTAATCACGCCTTCAATTCAAATAATTCAACTGCACAGACAATTATTTCTTCGTTGAAATCTCCAAACAAAGGCAGGCAAATGCCATGCAAATTTATTGTCAAGAAAGGGCATTCAATACAATAACAGTGACAAGAAAACAAGCACAAGTTGAGAGTGATAAAAAAATGCAGATTACATTCGTCGAGAAAGGTTACTGTACATTTTCATCTGTTAATTGCCCTTATATAAATTACATTCTAACACTTTCCGTGTCTGGTATGCATTTAAACATGAGGCAATACTATTTTGCTGGAAAACTGGAAAGTACACACACTATTAAGGCCCAGAGTAGGGGTGTATTTCGCATTTCAGCATTGCCCTCTGCGAGGCCAAAATTCAGACCCCATCCCCACCTCTCCTCTCCTCTTCCGCCCAATGCACTACATCACAGTTTCAATGCCCTGCAGCGCCACACAATACCCAACCCATCAGTTGCTGCAGCAAAAGTGCCACTCCATATCTATCACTGACGTTGTTTACACAGCGTCATCTGATGTGAAAAAATGAATGTGTTACCTGCAAACAACCACATCTTGTTAGAAGTAGGCTATCCATCCAAATACTCATTGAAAAGTGCTGTTACTTGGCAAGTGGGTGTGATGTTGTCAGACCTCCCCCCCCCCAGTCACTAACACATGCAAGTTCAAAAGAGTGCTTACTACTTCCTGAGAACTTGGCCTCTTTAGATATGAAGCGCATTCAAAGGGGAAAGTAAAGCTTTCACAGCTACTTCCACCAACTCCTGAGGTTTGCAACCTAAAAGCCAAACCCTTTTTGAAGTCTTACAAGTCCATTGTTGTAACAGAAGAGATACAAAAGTGCCCTCACATGAATGAACTTCAGCAGTGGGTAGATCAGAGCTTTTGCAAACACGAAGTGTGTCATCTTCCCTCGCAGTAACACAGAAAGCGCTTTCGCAAAGTGAGACATATCAGAAGGCTACTTTGTTTCAGTAATAACCCTGCAATGCTGGAAGGCATTTGGTTGAAATAAGAACTTTAATCTTCCTCCAGTGCTCATTCAGACTTGCAGTTGTTTGATTTACCAAGAAATTATTTTATAAATTCATTTCTTAGCCTGAGGTTTCCCCAACAGCAGGATGGAATGTTAAACTTGACATTTTGCAATCTGCGTTATCAATGGAGTTGCTAACCAATGACCGACGCACCACTGAATTGGCAAATACTGTCCTCTTCACTTCCCCAAACTAAGGTTTGGAATCTAGTATCTTAATTGCATTGTCTGGGGGAGGATGCTGAACCTAATATTGAAAAGTGAATTTTCTCCCCAGTGCAGTCCTTTCAAAACTGCGAATATGGTTGATACACTGTGTAACTTGTTCTGAGTCTCTTGCTTGCATCTTGCAGTGAGAGAAGCAGAGAGAGTGTCTTGGATTCTTGTTGAACTCTAAGCATGCCTTGACCACAGCAGTGGTGAACGTCTATATATATTTGCTACCAATTTGCTTTTATGCCTATCAAGTAAACCTCTACATGTGACTGAATCTTTATGGCATCCATGAGCGTTTATTGCCAAGGTTGTGTACTTCAACCTTGAAGATGCTTCCAAGGAAGGAGCTGTGTTGAGATGTAACTGCTGACTATGGATACTGGCACACACATGCAGCAGAAGTGATGCCGGACCCAATCCTTCTAAATCATCCACCAGAGGTTGATGGATTGATCCAGCAGGGACTATCTGTCTCTATATCTCCCTTAAGATCTTTGGTTGAGATCCAACTACGGGGTGTCCTTGACATCTGAGGTGATGCAGGTAACTAGCAGAGAGAGGCATTGGTGACAAAGTAACAGAACACTCTTCCCCAAAAAACGTTACCCAGTACAGTGGACCCTCGGGTTATGTTGCCTTCGGGTAACGTAATCCTCGAGTTGGGAACGCGGCAACCCCGGAAATGTATATTTCTGGGTTTCCCCGCATGCGCAGAAGTGCTCTGCGCACAGAAGTGCTCAATCATGCCATGTGCATGAGCAGAAGGGCGCCTCCAGTTATCAAGTTTTTGGGATGCAGCCGGGCCTCTGGAATGGATCCCGTTCGTAACCGGAGGTACCACTATAGCTTGCTTTTGCAACATTTTTTTAAAAAAATCCTAAGCTTTGGAGGTACAATTTTAATTTGTTTGTATTTTGTATCTTTAAATATCGTATGATATTTCCTATTATTTTGTAAGCCACCTGGACTTCATATAATCAGTCTTAGAACAGTTCTTTAACAGGCAGTCATATAATGTTAATTAAAAAGGATCACGGTAACAACAATCTTGATGACTGTTTTATGCTGCTTTGTGATTTAGTGGCATTTTAGTTTATTATGGGCTTTTGTGGAGTGGGATCTATATTTTACAGAGGAATCCAAAAAGGCAAAGGAGGAAAAAAGACCCAAGATGCCAAATCCAAAGACCTGCCAAGCTCACATCAACAAGGCAAAAGCTGGTGTATAGAGATAAACAAATTTGTCAGTTTTGATTTCTCTCAGTTCCTCATTTTCCCAATGTACAGTTCATTACATTTCCACATCAGTTTATGATTATTTTTTTAAAAAATCTCACAAAATTATATTAGCATTTGTCTTAATACAGTGGTACTTTGGTTTAAGAACAGTCCTGTTTATGAACGATTCGGTTTACGAACTCCACAAAACCAGAAGTAGTGTCCCGGTTTGTGAACTTTACCTCGGTCTAAGAACGGAATCCAAACGGTGGAAGGGCACTGGCAGTGGGAGACCTCATTAGGGAAAGCACGCCTTGGTTTAAGAACAGTTTTGGTTTAATAACGGACTTCCAGAATGGATTAAATTTGTAAACCGAGGTACCACTGTATACGTACGTATTTTTCTATGCAATTTGGCAAATACATTTTTTAAGTTTCCTCATACATTATGCTATTTACACACATGCATGCACACCCCACTTTTGGCTAAAATACCTTTACCTTTCTTCAGTTTTTTAAAAATGTTTTCTCCCCATGTCAAGACTCTGCCAAGGCTTCGGGAAAGCTATTCCTCCCGCAGTTGCAGCAAGAGCATAAAAAACAAGGAGAGTCCTTTTTAATTAGTTTTATTCAATCCTAACAGCGAGAGACAAAAGAACGCAACAAGCCTTAACATGTGTAGGTCCAAACTGGGCTCCACTTTTCACATTCCTAGCCGCAACTTACAGTGGCTGTTTATGGTCAAAAATCTCTGATTCCGTTGTTCCTGCACCCTTAATGAACACCGAGTTCTGAGAGAAGGAGGGTCTGAAATACTTCCCAGTGACAACAGGTCAGCTGGCTGCCCTGTTGCAATCCCCCCCCCTTTCTAAAACTTCCCCAACTCTTTTGTTTGTCTATCTCTGAGCTGTGACTTCAAAGCCTTGCTGTAAATCAATGCTGCATCCCTCTTCTCCTCCAGCGTCAGGAGAAGGGGGGAGGTGATCTTCCATCTCACCCTCTTGAGTCCAATCCCTGACACCCCAAAGGTTTCAGTGGGAGGATATATATATGTATGCCAGTTCTAGGACTGACCTAGCTCTCTCCTCACCCTTTCTTTCAGATCTAGCAAATCCAAAGCCTTCTCTGATCTCCCCCCAACTTGCCTCCAGAACACCTCATTTTCTCACTCTCCACTATCAAAACCCTGTGGTGTAGGAGAGATAGTTATAGAGGAGAAAGCTACAGACAGAGCTGGATTAAGACCTTTAGAGGGACTAAGCACTGAAAAGATTATGTTGCCCCTCATATGTAACTCAAAATAGAATCCATACTAAACCATAAACTAAAATGTCATTAGTTACAGGTAGGTAGCCATGTTGGTCTGCTGTAGTCGAAACAAAATAATAAAAAAATCCTTCCAGTAGCACCTTAGAGACCAACTAAATTTGTTATTGGTATGAGTTAAGTGTGCATAGAGCCAGTGTGGTGTAGTGGTTAAGAGAGGTGGACTCGTAATCTGGTGAACCGGGTTCGCTTCCCCGCTCCTCCACATGCAGCTGCTGGGTGACCTTGGGCCAGTCACACTTCTTTGAAGTCTCTCAGCCCCACTCACCTCACAGAGTGTTTGTTGTGGGGGAGGAGGGGAAAGGAGAATGTTAGCCGCTTTGAGACTCCTTAGGGTAGTGATAAAGCGGGATATCACATCCAAACTCTTCTCTTCTTCTTCTTCTGCATGCACACGAAAGCTCATACCAATAACAAACTTAGTTGGTCTCTAAGATGCTACTGGAAGGAATTTTAAAAAAAATGTTAGTGCTTGAAATGACACAGAAAACTTACATGCATGCTGAAATGTATGTCATGTGTAACATGACAGGATCTGATAAGTAGTAAAAAAGGGAACAGAAGAATGGGGGAAGAATGTGCAGTGGAATGTATGGAAGTCTTAACCAAGTTCTCATTTTCCCATAATGACTACTTAGATGCTTCAATGGTTTTTTGAAATATCAAATGTCAAATTATTTCAAAAAAAGTCTTTTTCCCCCCCATGGAGAGGGAGATCTGCAAAATCCTTTGGCCTCTGGATGTGCTGTAAGAGACCATAAAATGTGCCCTTAATTTAAAAAAAAAAATATTTCTTGTAAGTTGGCCTGTGAATATGATTGAAGGTTGAGATAAAAATGCCTTTAAGCAAGCAAGCAAATCACATGTGATAAATCTACGAAAACTAATAAATTCCTCTCGATAGAATAAAGATCTGTGCTAAATTACCTTGATAACACTGAGACTGCTTAATGCTTTACATTATGATATGGCACCATTTCATGAATAACAAACTTCTTCAGGAATCACAAATTAAATTTTAACTCAGTCATTCAATCTCTGACATCCATTTAATTCCAGTCGAATCTTATCTTACAGCTAGTATTGTTAGGCTCCAGTTTTCTATCAGTGGCCAAGCAATCTCCCCCGTGATTCTATCTTTTAATTCTATGCAACTATGATTCCACATCTCTTCGTACTAAATTTGTTGGCAGATAGTTTGACTTAAAAATAGTGTATAGAATAGTTTTTAAAAAGGATTTCCTAGTGTTCAAGCAATGTATCTTTCTGAACTATGACAATATTCAAGGGAACAGTGCCTTTAAAAGCTTCATTTAAAATATGAGGAGTATTTGGGCAAGCAAAACAAAAAAGGCTAAAATAGTTTGCACTCATGACAAATGATGACAGTAAATACGAGTGCCTAGGATGTGGACCGAGACTGCAAAAAAAATTAAAAATGTAGATATCAGTGCCTGGAATGAACTAGTGCTGTTCATCAAAGTTCACTGAACTAATTCAAAAATATCTGAACACCTGAAAGTAGTAGCCATAACTGCCGATTGAACTGATTATGAATTAAGTTTATTTGGGGACAGAACTTTAAGTGACTTCTAGTTCAATTTCACTCTTTTACATGTGTTGTTTACACTTTAGAGTCTTGGAGCCTTTAAGTCTGAATATCATATTTGTGGGGGGAAATAAATCTAGAAAAAAATATACTTTTCACTGTGTGTTTGCCTTCTTTATAAGAAGACAAAAAATCATCAAAACACACAGAGTGTGAATGTGTTTTTTTCACATTATATTTCAGAATCTTGTAGCATTCTGTAAGCTGAGCATTCATTTGGGAGGGTGGGGATAACGGCTTTGCTGGCAAAGGCAGGAGGATAATTAGGTATCTCAGCATGGTTTCTAATGTGCACCTTCCTACATATTTGAAGTGATCACCTTAGAATCAGTAGCAACATGTGGCCATTCAGAAAATAATAGCGGCAATGTCAAGAACGCTAGTTTGGTAGGATTAGATCAAGAAGGAACTTTTTCAGCAGGTGGAGGGACTCTGTATGCTTACATGTACCCGACATGGCTTCTTTGTTGTTACACTAATGCTTGATTCAACCTCACGTGTTGTTTTCTACAGCTCGGCAGCTTCAGATGGAGTAAACATAATTCTCAAAATGAATCAGTGCTCTATTATTCAACCCTGTCTGCAGAGGCAAAAGATTGTTGCTAATCATCTGTAGGAGCAAGTGAAGGACTGCTGCACTGGTTGAATATAACAATTGTGGTAGTGTCATAAACTAAATTGGGCTATACGTTTAAAGCATAATTGAAGCCCGTTATCCTGCTCAAAGCATATTTGAAGCCCCTTGTCCCCCTCAAAAAATTCAGGGCACTGTAGGGTGATTTGGAATTGTAACTGTGAGAGAGGGCACTGGGACTAAAGTGGCCAGAATTCTTTGAGGGGGGACATCGGGCTTCAGCTGTGCTTTAAAGGTGTTGTGCGTATGCAGCCAAGATCTCAGCAGAAAAGCTTGGATTGAATTGCTATGCCAGCTATACTGAGCAGTACTAGCTGGGGCATAAGATCAGAACATAAATGTTGAATGCTGCTCCAATTGCTGCTGTTGCTATTATTATTATTATTATTATTATTATTATTATTATTATTAACCCTTCACCATAACATCCCAGGGCAGGCGACAACGTCAAAGCACAATATTAAAAACAGTTTAAAACTATTTACAATAACAAAAATAAGGTGGGTCCCCCAAAAATATGCACATTATGTGTAAAAAGTCAGGGAAAAGAGCTGTGACTTTAGCATTCTCCAGAAGCTATACAGTGGTACCTCGGGTTACATACGCTTTCAGGTTACAGACTCTGCTAACCCAGAAATAGTGCTTCAGGTTAAGAACTTTGCTTCAAGATGAGAACAGAAATCATGCTCCGGCAGCGCAGCAGCAGCAGGAGGCCCCATTAGCTAAAGTGGTGCTTCAGGTTAAGAACAGACCTCCGGAACGAATTAAGTACTTAACCCGAGGTACCACTGTATAATGAAGGTCCCAGATGCACCTGTCTGGGGAAGGAGTTCTCCAATTTAGGGGCTGCTGCAAAGAAGGCCTTCTCCCAGACCACCAGCACCCGAAGCCCACCAGAGGGAACCTATAGGAAGGAAGCGGTGTTTCAGATATGTGCAGCTGATGTTGTTGAGGGCTTTAAATACTAATGTTTAAACACCATGAATTGGGTCCTAGGACCCAGCTAGACAAAACAGTGAAGATCTGTAATCATTTCTATTGTGTGTTGTAGTGAGCCAACATTAACTGTGGGCCACCCTGAAGAACTATGGACCAAACCCATTCCTGTGGGTTTATGGTCTTCCTGTGGTCCTGTGGAAGTAGATACAACTTTCATCACTCCAACCATTAGCCATGCAGGTTAGGGCTAATTGAAGCTGGAGCCCAAGAAGTGTCTGGAGGGCCAAAGGTACTCCAAACATGCAATAGAAGTACACTAGTGACCAAAATTGTGGAATCCTTTTGGAAAAAGCGCATTTCTGAGGTTTGATGGCTCATAACACCACTTTTTTTGGAGTAATACCATAAAATTATATATCAATGGAAAGATAATTTAATGGAGAATATAATGCAACAAAGTTTGTTCAGTTATCTGTATTCTATCAAAGCTTATAGTCAAATAACCAGAAAAAGGAAGCACAACTTGCTTAGGTTGATATGCAGTAGCTTTTCTCCATTTGAATGTAGCCAATGAGCATGAGCGTTTAGAGAGCCAATCAGGTGTTGTTGTTGTTTAGTCGTGTCCGACTCTTCATGACCCCATGGACTAGAGCACACCAGGTACTTCTGTCTTCCACTGCCTCCCGCAGTTTGGTCAGACTCATATTTGTGGCTTCGCGAACACTGTCCAACCATCTCGTCCTCTGTCGTCCCCTTCTCCTTGTGCCCTCCATCTTTCCCAACATCAGGGTCTTTTCCAGGGAGTCTTCTCTTCTCATGAGGTGGCCAAAGTACTGGAGTCTCAGCTTCACAATCTGTCCTTCCAGTGAGCACTCAGGGCTAATTTCCTTAAGAATGGATGCGTTTGATCTTCTTGCAGTCCATGGGACTCTCAAGAGTCTCCTCCAGCACCATAATTCAAAAGCATCAATTCTTCGGTCATCAGCCTTTTTTATGGTCCAGCTCTCACTTCCATACATCACTACTGGGAAAACCATGCCTTTAACTATATGGACCTTTGTTGGCAAGGTGATGTCTCTACTTTTTAAGATGCTGTCTAGGTTTGCCATCGCCTTTCTCCCGAGGAACAGGCGTCTTTTAATTTCATGACTGCTGTCACCATCTGCAGTGATCATGGAGCCCAAGAAAGTAAAATCTCTCACTGCCTCCATTTCTTCCCCTTCTATTTGCCAGGAGGTGATGGGACCACTGGCCATGATCTTCGTTTTTTTGATGTTGAGCTTCAGCCATATTTTGCACTCTCCTCTTTCACCCTCATTAAAAGGGTCAAGAAGGGTCAATCAGGTGTTATGAGGTGTTATCAAACCTCGGAAATACACTTTTCCCAAAAGGTTTCCACAATTTTGGTCACTAGTGTAGTAGTCTTGTTTTTAGTGAAACAACAGAATACCACCGTTCTAAGGCAAGATCTCAATCATTAAGTGACATTATTATTTGAAATAATATGCACATACTTTTGGTTCTTATTCTTTCTATCCACCCCCCCACCTACTGATGATTGATGATTCAATTTTTAATTGAAAAAATAAATCTCACTGCTCCCCTCAGCTAGTCACATAAATGATCTGCATACTGTATAGAAAAGAAAAACTCCTTTGGCTGCATGTATGCTTGTGTGCAATCACTGCTACTTTACACTTTCTGTCTTTGCAGGGGGGAAAATGCTTTTGTCTTGAAGGAATTGCAAAAACAGTGTCCTGAACCCAGTTTGCACAACCCCGTTTTCACAAGCCACCTAGGCCTAAGGGAGAGCAGGTGGTTTGGCTAGTGTCGATGAACAGTGGTACAGTCTATGGGATGAATGCTCAGATTCTTTTGTGCAGTGAGTGACTGTCCCTGAATTTGCCAACCTGCATGTTGCTTGACCTTGGACTGGACTGTAGCAACATGTGCTAACAAAAGCTCTCACAGTTGGGTTTCAAGTGCTGCTATGGTAACCGGGGGTGGGGGGTGGGGGGGTGGGAGGAGAGAGAAAGAAAGAAAATCAGAACGCAAATAAAAGCTCTTTAAAATGATTAGGATATCCTTTCCCTTTTGTACTAGTGGCATGTTGTGGCCTTGCATTTTTTGATGCACCCTACTTCATCTGGATGGATTAATAGAAGTAACATTTTTGCTACCTGTCTTTCCTTGCCTGATGAATAACTTCATCAGGCGGTTCAAAGGGCTAATTTCAGGGGCAGTTTATATTAAGAAAGCAAATAGACCTTCTCAGCATACAATTCCCATGGTACTTTAGGAATGCTGATTGCATAAAGCCAGTTTCATCTAAGGCATAATTTGCTCTGGTAAAATTTTACACTAGTATAATAATTCAAATAACTTTAATATTATGCACCAGAATAAACCTAAAACAGTACAGTTGTGAATCTGGCCCGCTGGAGGCAATTCCTCAATCTGAGAAAGAAATCTAATCTACCCCAAGCCAAAAATCTGCATCCATGCATATGCTTGCTGCAAAATAGCATTAAGGCTCTTGTTTCAGTGTGTATTTGTGGAGTCTGCAACTGAAGTCAAAGGAATGGGGAAACTTAGGCTCTCCAGAGATTGCTGCACTATAACTTCCACCAGCCCCAGCAAGCATGGCCAATGGTGAAAGTTACAGTTATAGTTCAGCAATATCTGGAGGGCCAAACATTCTCCAAACTTGTTCTAATTAAAGCCATTTTGGCAGGACTATTCCTATTGCCGAGGGACATGGGTGGCGCTGTGGGTTAAACCACAGAGCTTAGGACTTGCCGATCAGAAGGTCAGTGGTTTGAATCCCTGCGACGGGGTGAGCTCCCGTTGCTTGGTCCCTGCTCCTGCCAACCTAGCAGTTCGAAAGCACGTCAAAGTGCAAATAGATAAATAGGTACTGCTTTGGCAGGAAAGGCGTTTCCATGCACTGCTCTGGTTCGCCAGAAGCGGCTTAGTCATGCTGGCCACATGACCCAGAAGCTGTACACCAGCTCCCTTGGCCAATAAAGCGAGATGAGTGCGGCAACCCCAGAGTCGGTCACGATTGGACCTAATGGTCAGGGGTCCCTTTACCTTATTCCTATCACCAAATCACTGGAAGTAGAGATGGAATCCACTTTGCCTCTAATGCGAACCCATTCAACCAGGGGTGGGGGACCTTTTGGCTCCCACTTTGTGGGCCAACTTTCCAGTAGTGATGTATGGAAGTGAGAGCTGGACCATCAAGAAGGCTGATCGCCGAAGAATTGATGCTTTTGAATTATGGTGCTGGAGGAGACTCTTGAGAGTCCCATGGACTGCAAGAAGATCAAACGTATCCATTCTTCAGGAAATCAGCCCTGAGTGCTCACTGGAAGGACAGATCCTGAAGCTGAGACTCCAATACTTTGGCCACCTCATGAGAAGAGAAGACTCCCTGGAAAAGACCCTGATATTGGGAAAGATGGAGGGCACAAGGAGAAGGGAACGTCAGAGGATGAGCTGGTTGGACGGTGTTCGCGAAGCTACAAATATGAGTCTGACCAAACTGCGGGAGGCAGTGGAAGACAGGAGTGCCTGGCGTGCTCTGGTCCATGGGGTCACGAAGAGTTGGACACGACTAAACGACTAAACAACAGCAACATTGTGGGCCAACTTTGGCTGATGGGCAAAGCAACAGACAGGACAATTACACGGTATAATTCTTATTATGCCACATGACTTCCACCCAGTGCCGGATTTACGTATAAGCTAAACAAGCTAAAGCTTAGGGGGCCCCACTCTCTTGGGAGTCCCCCAAAAAATTAAAGGAAAAAACCCCCTGGATGTACATTTCCAAAATATGAGATAAAAAACAAATAAAATGGCTTTAGATACCTGTCAGGTCTGTAAATTACCATATAGCATATACTCAACACAAAAAACAGCGACAATTTTTAGTTGACAAAGAACAGCTGTACATATAAAGGGCCCCATTACCTTCAGTAGCTTAGGGCCTCATCAAACCTAAATCCAGCCCTGCTTCCACCCCTCACTGAAATTAGTGGACATGACTAATTTACATCCATTAATTACAGTGGGTCTACTCTGCTTATAACTTGGTTGGATACCGCCCCCCCCCCCAATCAAATGGCAGCAGTAAACCTTTCCCAGACAAGTTTTGAATGGATGTTTTTAAAAACTCTCTCACACATTCTGAAGGACAGGTTACAGTGTACCCTAGTATGGGTGCCTCAGATGCATTTGGGGGTACCACAGGGTTTACAGCTGAACTGTAGGGCTGGCAGAGAAAATTTGCTACCTAACATGGAGGACAAAAGATGTACAGTGTACAAAAGATGACCATGCCATAATTTTTTATCATTCCCATCATACGTTTCTACTTTTGAGAATCGAAGGTGGTTTGAAAAATGGGACCACTACTTCACATAGCTCACATCAGGTTTCTCAGGCATCTGTATTGGTTTTTGTTTTTTAAAATAATAATAATAATAATAATATAATTTTTAGAGAGAGTAGGCCCAAAAAAATATTTGTGTGCACACCATGGAAAGCAGTGCACAGTTTCAGTCAAACCAGTTTCAGTTCTCAGTGACTGTCTACCTCCAGCTTAGGATTCACTGTTTGTTGCTCAAACTTAAGCCATTGTTTAATACCATATTTTTTCCTCTCATTTTTTCCCTCAACCTCCACTTTCCTCAAACTTTTTCCATTGTTTCAAACAACCATTTCTCCCCATGTCAGTGTTTCTCTATTTTTGCCCTACTTAAAATTCTCCCATTCCTCAGCTGCCTCATGTGAGGGAGATAAAGGATGTGGAGCCATCAAATATTCCTCTCAGTTCCCTTCATCCCTGCTTTGCAAAAACTTGTGTCATTGTTTTAAAACACCACTTTCCTCCTTTCTCATGAACTCTGCTGTTGTGCAACCTGTCTTCACTTTTGCTCCTTTATCCTTCCCTGGACTTCATGCAAATTTAAGATTGTGAAAGGGCACTACAAATCATCTGATGGGTGCTGTGTGATGACATTCTTACATCTTTATTATATAAGATAGTTTATCCAACTTTTCTTCCAAGGAGCTCAAAGCAGTGCACATATTCTCATGCTCCTCATCCTCACAACAATCTTGTGAGGTAGGTTAGGCTAAAAGACTCTGAATGGGCCAAGGTTACCCAGTGTTTTTCATTGTTTAGTGGGGATTTGAAACTTGGTATCTGAGGTCCTAGTCCAGAGTGGCTGGGACTACCCAACAATATGGGCAGCATATAAATAATAATAAATTACTACTACTACTACTACTACCACTACTACTGTGACTTACTGATTGATGTCCAACCAACTAGAGTGGCAAATCCAGAAGGTGACATATTTTAAAATCATTTAAATTTTGTGCAGGGCTTTGCTGCAGAACACAGCATTATTAAAAAACATGAGTACCGTATTTTTCCGTGTATAACACGGCCCCAATTTTTTGGGACTCCAAATAAAGAAATCCCCCATATGCACTATCTGTGTATAAGACGACCCCCAGTTTTAAACTTGAAAAAATAGGGGGGGAAATATAGTCTTATACATGGAAAAATACAGTAATTGTAAAGAAGAAAATAATTCTTAACTTACTCAGCCTGTTCTCTAGCATCCTCACCACCACTTGGACACAAGTAGCATTCTACTGAAGTGGGAATGATGTTGTTTTCTTGAAATGAAATTGCCTATCTTGGGGGGGGGAGGAGCATGTTTATTGCTTATCTCCCCCCAACAAAGTCTGTATTAGATTGCCTCACCACTTGTGTCTTCCATTCTTCTCTTGAAAGCAAACATAATAGGCAACACAGGGTATTACTTTGTGAAGGGCTGAATAATAGAAAATTACTCCCCAATTAGGCCAACATGGGGTTGCCTGGGGATAATTTTGTGATGCATAAAATCAGTAAACACTACAGAAAAAGTTGACTCTCTGGAAAGCAAAGCATTTAAGTTCTCTATCAAAATCACCCACCCATTGCCAGCTTGCCCAATGTTGCTTTACATTCATACACACACACACACACACCCGGGAGCCCCCACTGTGGATTAGCGGAAAATGAAGTTTAAAAGAAGAAGGAAGAGAAGGCTACAGATTTTGATGTTTGCCTGACTGCTGGACACTAGCTGCTTGCTTTGGTTAGATTCTTTTAAAGCAGAAGGGCTGATTGCAGCTAATTTGCAAAAGATAAAGAATTAAATGTACAGGCAGCTTCCCATTTATGTGGGGGGGGGGTATGTTCTGCGGCACCGCGTGCGTCAGTGAAATAACATATAATTGAAACCCACTAAAAAGCCTGCAAACACCTTGTGCTGCACCTGCCTTAACCTGCCCCCATTCCACCCTCTTAGTGACATTTCAGTGACATTTTTATGTTGTTTCTGGGTCATTTCTAGCTTTGGTGCAATGTGCACACACAAGGACACACACACACACACACTGAACATGCATAAACGGGGGGGGGGGGCTGCCTGTACATCAAATTCTTTGACAATTTTAATTTCCTTAAGACATACCTGTAGCTTAACAATGAGCCATGTAAAGCATCCTTTTAAGACAATAGAACTGTCCACCATTTGGTGACCTGAGAACTCTTTAACACTTCTAAAGAGTCAGTGCTTTGATGCCCCCGAGATATGCTGGCAATAAATTGCAGTTACGGTTTTACTCTACAATATGTGGTCTTTGAATTTCTGTTACTTTGTGATCTTGATTTTTTTCCTTCTCTCTACTTCAGACCAAGTGTTCGTATCTCCACCTGCCTTCTTGATGCACTTTCTCTAAGTGGTGTGGGGAACTGGATAGGTTTTGTTGAAAGCTGACGTTAGCAGCATATAATAGCACCTTCTTTGGAATTTAGCTCTGTAGCAGCCTAGGCCCATTTTCCATGATGTTGTCACTATCACATGACGACTGTGGCTCTCACCACTGCTTCCAGCCACAGGCAGTCTTCACATTTGAAAGGCACATTACTTTTCTCCACAGCAGCCTTCTCATCACAAAGCTACCACTACGTATAAAGTTCATCTAGTGTAACTTTAATCACCCAGTGAATGAGTTTTCTAATTTGTTCCTTGACATTTACCTTCAGAAAATCTAATACATGCTGCTTACTATTCACGAATACAATGTGGTTTTCATTTGGACAGGGTTTTGTTTTTTTAATCTAGATTTTCATATTTGCGATTTTCTTTTTAAAAAAGTATATTTGGAAGGAAATAGGACAGGAAGAAAATTGGCGTTAGAAGTTCAGAAAAGTTGCTCCTTAGTTTCATGTCAGTATTGGAACAGTCAGTTTTTTAATTTCACTGAAATTAATTATAGAAAGAACACGATGGGATATAGGTGGCTCCATTGCCTCAAGTCCTGAGTGCTGTGGAAAAACGGGAGAAATAAGGACTAGGAGCCAATGCCTTGGAGAAAAGTGCAGTCTTGAGAGATGATTTCCATCTGTTGTTACAGATTGAGCAGAAAACAAGAGGCCCATAGGCTTAGCAACATTTCAGCACTATACAGCAAAAAACAAAAACAAAACCTTTATGTGGTGCTGCAGAAGTAGGCAAAACGATAAAACGATAGGGATCAATCTTTCTTAAGCTTCTTCTTTACAGCATGGCTTTCAGAGTTATATAGCTTTCTGAATAGCTTAGAGATTTACTTAAGCTACATCCAGCAACTGAAAAATTAACTGGATATTACTCCATAGATCTTCCCATATACATAAAAATGTATAGTGTCATCACGCTCTGGAATTTGCATGGCCACTGGCAGGTGACCACACAGAACTGCAGCTTGAGGAGTTGCTGGCCGGCCCAGGCAAGCTGTTTATTGAATGGGCGAGGAGGACCTTCACCCAGCAATTTAACAAGCTTCTGAGTGAAGCTCCTTCTCCTGCCCAGTTAAATGTACCTGCAGTGTTTTAGCAAGCGTTTTATGAAGCACCTCAACCCTGTCAGACCCACAAGGGGGTGGGGGTTGGGGTAACCTGGGAGGGGAGAGAGGAGAGTGTGTTGAAGTGTAAAGGCAAGGGGTGGTCCAGTGCCGGATTTACATATAAGCTAAACAAGCTATAGCTTAGTGCCCCACTCTCTTGGGGGCCCCAATTTCTTTTAAAGAAAAACAACAACTGGATGTACATTTCCAAAATATGAGATAAAAAACAAGTACAGTGGTACCTCAGGTTAAGTACCTAATTTGTTCTGAAGGTCTGTTCTTAACCTGAAACTGTTCTTAACCTGAAGCACCACTTTAGCTAATGGGGCCTCCTGCTGCCACCGCGCTGCCAGAGCATGATTTCTGTTCTCATCCTGAAGCAAAATTCTTAACCTGAAGCACTATTTCTGGGTTAGTGGAGTCTGTAACCTGAAGCATATGTAACCTGAAGCGTATGTAACCCGAGGTACCACTGTAAAATAAAACCTACATACAGCAACAGTGTTTTGTGTTGTGTAGGCTCCTATGATGTAAGTAATGGGCCCCGCCTGCTAGCCTGCTCCCTAAAATATCACTGGTTTGCTCATTTCTATATATAGGGTTAAGGGACGCTGGTGGCACTGTGGGTTAAACCACAAAGCCTAGGACTTGCCGATCAGAAGGTCGGCGGTTCGAATCCCTGCAACGGGGTGAGCTCCCGTTGCTCGGTCAAATCAAATCAAAATGTTTATTCGGCTTTACGCCCATCATGAAACACAACACAACAAAACAAATCAAATAAAACAGCGGACTCGTACAAGCCACAAGTAGTATAGCACAGTTTACAACTCACAAGGACAAATATCAGCCATTCATAAGAAAAGTTTAAGATTAAGATTAAAATTAAAAAAATTTTGCACTACACTAAAATCAATATCTGATGTCGTTATAGAAAATTCTTATAACTATCAATAATCAGCTAACATTCCATTCCGTCTCTTGTACGAGAGGACGGCTGTTAGGAATTTAGCAACCTGTAGGGTAATATAAGGATCCACATCTTGAAGAACCCAGGCAAGCTGTAGGTCTACTGGTTTGTCAGCCATTGGCTGGATTATGGAGTTTAGTATGCTAGCACGGGCTGAACTGTACAAAGGGCAGATAAACATAACATGATATAGAGATTCAGATGTTTTCATTACACAAGCACACGTTGAAGGGACTTGGCCCTTAGTGAATCTATGTCTCAGCACGTTTGTTGGAAAGACATTAAACCTAGCTCTAATGAAGGCATATCGGTGAGACGCGGCCATAAGCGATGTTAAGTAGGACGGAGTGCGGTAGATAGGGGTTATGCCGAAATTTAACGGCGAACAGGCTCCACCACCAGCTACAAAATTTTGGTATAGCTCCGCATCATCCAGCCTTTGATTTATACACCTTTTTGCCACATTTAGATCCAGTTTGAGCAATTCAGTGGGTGAGATCTCATAGTAATAATAATAATAATAATAATAATAATAATAATAATAATAATTTATTATTTATACCCCGCCCATCTGGCTGGGCCTCCCCAGCCACTCTGGGCGGCTTCCAAAAGAATATTAAAATACTATGATACATCAAACATTAAAAGCATCCCTGAACAGGGCTGCCTTCAGATGTCTTCTAAAAGTCTGGTAGTTGTTGTTCTCTTTGACATCTGGTGGGAGGGCATTCCACAAGGAGGGCGCCACTACCGAAAAGGCCCTCTGCCTGGTTCCCTGTAACTTGGCTTCTCGCAGTGAGGGAACCGCCAGAAGGCCCTTGGTGCTGGACCTCAGTGTCCGGGTAGAACGATGGGGGTGGAGACGCTCCTTCAGGTATACTGGACCGAGGCCGTTTAGGGCTTTAAAGGTCAGCACCAACACTTTGAATTGTGCTCGGAAACGTACTGGGAGCCAATGTAGGTCTTTCAAGACCGGTGTTATATGGTCTCGGTGGCCGCTCCCTGTCACCAGTCTGGCTGCTGCGTTCTGGATTAGTTGTAGTTTCCGGGTCACCTTCAAAGGTAGCCCCACGTAGAGTGCATTGCAGTAATCCAAGCGGGAGATAACCAGAGCATGCACCACTCTGGCGAGGCAGTCCACAGGCAGATAGGGTCTCAGCCTGCGTACCAGATGGAGCTGGTACACAGCTGCCCTGGACACGGATTTAACCTGTGCCTCCATGGACAGCTGTGAGTCCAAAATGACTCCCAGGCTGCGCACCTGGTCCTTCAGGGGCACAGTTACCCCATTCAGGACCAGGGAGTCCTCCACACCTGCCCGCCTCCTGTCCCCCAGAAACAGTACTTCTGTCTTGTCAGGATTCAATCTCAATCTGTTAGCCGCCATCCATCCTCCAACCGCCTCCAGACACTCACACAGGACCTTCACCGCCTTCACTGGTTCTGATTTGAAAGAGAGGTAGAGCTGGGTATCATCCGCATACTGATGAACACCCAGTCCAAACCCCCTGATGATCTCTCCCAGCGGCTGCATGTAAATGTTGAAAAGCATGGGGGAGAGGACAGAACCCTGAGGCACCCCACAAGTGAGAGCCCAGGGGTCTGAACACTCATCCCCCACCACCACTTTCTGAACACGGCCCAGGAGGAAGGAGCGGAACCACTGTAGGACAGTGCCCCCAGCTCCCAGCCCCTCAAGACGGTCCAGAAGGATGTTATGGTCGATGGTATCAAACGCCGCTGAGAGATCCAGCAGAACTAGGAAACAGCTCTCACCTTTGTCCCTAGCCCGCCGGAGATCATCAGCCAGTGCGACCAAGGCAGTTTCAGTCCCATGATGAGGCCTGAATCCCGACTGGAAGGGATCCAAATGGTCCGCTTCTTCCAGGCGTGCCTGGAGTTGTTCAGCAACCACTCGCTCAATCACCTTGCCCAAGAATGGAAGATTTGAGACTGGGCGATAGCTGGCCATCGTGGCCGCATCTAAAGATGGTTTTTTAAGAAGTGGTTTGATAACCGCCTCTTTCAGTGGGTCTGGGAAGGCTCCCTCACGGAGGGAAGCATTCACCACCCCACGAAGCCCATCGCCCAGTCCTTCCCAGCTAGCTTTTATAAGCCAGGATGGGCAAGGATCAAGGAGACAGGTGGTTGGTTTCACTCGTCCAAGCAGCCTGTCCACATCCTCGGAGGTAACAGATTGGAATTGATCCCATGCAATTTGACTAGACAGGACTCTAGCACTCTCCCGCCCCGGCCCTGCTCCCACGGTGGCGTCTACCTCTTCCCGAATCTGAGCGACTTTATCTGCAAAAAACTTTGCAAAATCATTGCAGGAGATCATGTGGCCCGTACTGGGCCCTGATGTAGCAGGTGGTTCCGCTAAATTGCGGACCACCTGAAAAAGTCTCCTGCTGCTGTTTTCTGCAGATGCAATAGAGGCGGTGAAGAAAGTCTTCTTCGCCGTCGCTACCGCCACTTGGTAGGCTCGACATTGAGCTCTAACCTGTGTCCGGTCAGCTTCAGAATGAGTTATCCGCCACCGGCGCTCTAGCCGTCTCAACGATTGTTTCATTGCCCTCAGATCCGTGGAAAACCACGGGGCTCTCCGGGCTCCATGCAATCGGAGAGGGCGCTTCGGAGCCAAACAGTCAATAGCCCTGGTTAACTCCACATTCCAGCGGGCCACCAGGGAATCGGCTGAAAGGCCATCAACATGGGATAAAGCATCCCCTACCACTCTCTGTACTGCAATTTGGCAAGGATTTTTCCTGACCACAAATTTGTGAAGTCATCTCGCCACATGCATTGAATGAGATAGTGGTTCGGGAGTTTATGCCATAGGGATATCCAATAGATCAAAACTCTCCTCCATATAACTAACTCCACTGACGGGATCTTCATTTCTAAACGAATAGCCGCGTTACTTACGCATGTTGGTAATTTTAAAAGTCGGCGTAAGAATTGGCTTTGAAGTGACTCTAATGGTGAGAGGTTTGCAAAGGCAGCCCATAAAGGTGCAGCATAGGCCATTGTGGCCATCACTTTGATGCTATACACTTTTAGGGCCGCAGGGATGAATAAGGCCCCCTCAGAGTAGAAAAAACGAAGGAGGGAGTGTGATAGGGCTTTTGTCTTGTTTCGAAGATATTCAACATGCGCTTTCCACCCTAAATTATATTGAAAATAAATTCCTAAATATTTAAATTTGTGTACTTGTTCAATTTTCGTGCCCTCCAGTTTCCATGAATAAAGTTTTCGACTCCTTGAAAATATCAGTACTTTGGACTTGGTGTGGTTAATAGACAGATGATTAGAATGGCAATATGTCGCAAAAATCTTTAGTGCCCTCCTTAAACCCACTCTGGAGTAAGAGAGTAGTACAGCATCATCTGCGTAGAGAAGTAAAGGACAACGGTAATCTGCTATACGAGGGGAGTGGATAAATTTATGTGAGACGGCTAATGGGTTCCTCATATCACTGATAAATAAGTTAAAAAGAAGCGGCGCTAAAATACAACCCTGGCGTACACCCTTATTTACTGGCACTGGGTTAGTCAGGTCTCCAGCAGGGGATAATCTCACCCTGGCCACGGACCCGGTGTGAAGTTGGGAAATAAGCCACAGGAGCCTTCTATCTATTCCCCAACTGGCAAGTTTATCCCATAGTAATTTCCTCGGGATACTATCAAATGCAGCTTTCAAATCTATGAAAGCTGCGCAAAGTTGGCCCCGTCTAGGTGTCGAGTATTTGCGGGCTAGGTGATAAAGAATAATTGCCTGTTGTGGATCGGTTTAATCTAAATCCAGCTTGCTCATGTCCAATCAGGTCAGCCTCAACTGACCACTTCATCAACCTTGCCAGCAAAAAACGGGCATATATTTTCCCAATGGACGATAGCAGACTGATGTTCCGATAATTCCCTGGGTCACCGGGAGGGCCTTTTTTGTAGATAGGAATTATAATGGCCTCCTTCCACATTCCTGGAATTAAGCCCGTGGCATTTATTGCGTCGAACGTTTTAGCTAAAATCCCTGCCCACCATGCCGAATGAAGCTTTATAGCCTCAACAGGGACCAAATCTGGCCCAGGGGCCTTACCAGTTTTCAGCTCGGCTATCAATTCTAGGATTTCAGCAGGGTCGGTATTAGGCCAGACGGGAAGGGGATTAGAAGGTCTCCAATGAGTGGCCGGAGCTTCTACCACTGAGAAATATTTTCTCAGGAACTGCTCCCATGTAGGGGACGGGATCACCGTTAAGGGATATTTCGTGTTTCTTCCCTTTATTATGGACCAAAATTTCTGGGAGTTATGAGATTTTGAGGCAGAAATTATAGTCTGCCAACGATTTAAATGCCATTCCCGTTTGGCCGATTTCTGGGCCTGTTTGTATGCTTTTTTAGCCAGGGAATAAGATGGAGGTAAGGCCGGAGGTAAGGGACACAGGTGGCGCTGTGGGTTAAAGCCTCAGCGCCTAGGGCTTGCCGATCGAAAGGTCGGCGGTTCGAATCCCTGCGGCGGGGTGCGCTCCCGCTGCTCGGTCCCAGCGCCTGCCAACCTAGCAGTTCGAAAGCACCTCCGGGTGCAAGTAGATAAATAGGGACCGCTTACCAGCGGGAAGGTAAACGGCGTTTCCGTGTGTGGCTCTGGCTCTGGCTCTGGCTCTGGCCAGAGCAGCGATGTCATGCTGGCCACGTGACCCGGAAGTGTTTCCGGACAGCGCTGGCCCCTGGCCTCTTAAGTGAGATGGGCACACAACCCCAGAGTCTGTCAAGACTGGCCCGTACGGGCAGGGGTACCTTTACCTTTACCTTTAAGGCCGGAGCGCCGGAAAGTTTATAGTCATTATATATTGTATGTAGATGGAGTCTGGCTAGCTTGCAAGCAGAGTTGAACCAAGGGGCGCCAAATTTAAAATAATCGTTTTTAACTCCATGGGTTGGAGAAGTAAAAAAGCGAGTTAAAACTTCTATCAGGCGTTTCCATGCACTGCTCTGGTTCGCCAGAAGCAGCTTAGTCATGCTGGCCACATGACCCGGAAGCTGTACGCCAGCTACCTCGGCCAATAAAACAAGATGAGCGCTGCAACCCCAGAGTCCGCCACGACTGGACTTAATGGTCAGGGGTCCCTTTACCTTTATATATAGGGTGCCTACATTCTGCATAGACTGATTGCATGGCAACATGTAGCATGTAGCTGCAGACTGCAGTGCAGCACAGTTGAATGTAGGTCAAGCTGTTGTACTTGTTATCTAATATTAAAGAGTGCTTGCAGACTGATGATCAGGCAGCATAGACTGAGGGTATGAGTCTTATGCCTACTGATTAATTTCATGTAATACATAATTTATTTTGATTCCAATATGGCTTTAGATACCTTAGGCCCATAAATTACCATATAGCATATATTCAACACACACAAAAACAGCAACAATTTGTTGTTGACAAAGGACAGCTGGACATATAAAGGGCCCCATTACCTTCAGTAGCTTAGGGCCTCATCAGACCTAAATCTGGCCCTGGGGTGGTCAGATGTGAGGGAAAGGTGGTTGCCAAAAGAGTAGAGAAATTTGTTAGTGAGTGGGATGAGCACAGGTAGAGCTGTGTGTGTCTGTGTGTGCATAGAGGTTGGGGAGCAAGATGGTAAGGAAGCCAGTTAGGTGCAAACTCACCAAGAGGAGTGCTGGATTGGCTCTACCAGTGTGTTTGCACCATGCCAACTTCCCCGCCACCTCATTCCTCTCCCTTTCGGTAAGCAATCATGACCCATCTGCCAGGAAGCTAGCACAACAGCTCTTCCCCACCTGGGAGAGGAAGCCCTTGCTTGCAGGCACACCCTTTTTGGCATCCATGGCAATGCTACTACTAAAGGTAAAGGTAAAGAGGTAAAGGACCCCTGGATGGTTAAGTCCAGTCAAAGGCAACTTATGGGGTTGCGGCACTCATCTCGCTTTCAGGCCCGAGGGAGCCGGCATTTGTCCATAGACAGTTTTCCAGGTCATGTGGCCAGCATGACTAAACCGCTTCTGGCGGAATGGAGCACTGTGACAAGAAACCAGAGCACATGGAAACACGTTTACCTTCAGGCCGCAGTGGTACCTCTTTATCTACTTGCACGGGCATGCTTTCGAACTGCTAGGTTGGCAGGAGCTGGGACAGAGCAACAGGAGCTCACTCCATTGCGGGGATTCGAACCGCTGACCTTCTGATTGGCAAACCCAAGAGGCTCAGTGGTTTAGATCACAGCGCCACCCACGTTTTAGTGCTACTACTAAAATGCACCTTGCAGCCACAGCTATACTGGCAGCTTGGTTGCCATTTTGCATGGACCAGGGTCAATGACACAAATCTAGTATCATTCAGGGGCCTTATGGGAGGAAACTGTAGCTGCCACTAAAAATAAATGTTGAAGAATGTTTGAAGAAAACTCTGCAAAGTGACCTTTTTGTAGGAGGGTGCAAAAAGAAAAATCTTTGAAATATTCTCAGCTGTTGGGAGGGAAGCCTTTGGAGAAATTTCAGCTCAGCTGCAGTTTCCATAAAATGAGCAATATTTCGATACAGTGCTTTAGTCCAAATCAGGTGGAATGGTGTTGACTCCTTCACTACATTTCCCTGCATTCATTCTGGAACCATGTGCAAAGAACCATGAATATGAGGCACACATCATTCAATACTCCTACTAGACCTTTCTCCACTGTTCATGCCTACAGTTGAGGATTCTGCCACAAAGCAGGTATGCTCCCACTCTATGCAGTTTTGAAAGCTTTGCATTGATGCCTTCAACCATAGTCTGAGCCCAAGATTGTTCTCAATGTGAACAAAAGCAATTAAAAGCTGATCCAAATGGAAAATAATGGATTGTATCCATCTAACTTGTATTCAGAGAAGACTCTCTGACGTCAAAAGACCCGACCAACTTAAGCCTATTGATTTCAGTGGATGTGCTCTGAATATGACTCAGTGGAATGCAGCCCAATCTCCATAGTCAAAGTGAACAGTCCATTAAAATCAGTCCATTAAAAAGGGGGCACTCTGACACCCACAAGAAGGGTTGGAAAAAAACTGAGGGTGCAGGTAGTCAGTGGCAGGCCTCCTCCACTTCCAGTAGTATGAGCCATACAGTCCAAAAATCTCTTTGTACAGCCTACTGTTCTACTCAAGCTTATATTATATCTCAAGTGTAACCAACATGGTGCCCCTTCAGATGTTGTGAACTACAACTCCCATCAGTCCTAGTCAGCGAAGTAAGGGATGTGGACTGCGGAGGAATGGTGGTGGGTGCCCTCCTTCTCCTGAACCTTCCCGAGAACAGGAGGACAGTATAGATTTAGAACAGTGGTTTGTAGAAGGTCATAGTTCAGAGGCTGCAGAGGGGAGAAGCTGGGAGATGTTGGGAGAGGAACAGCAGGAAGAAGAAGCACCAGGGGAGAGGCAGCTGACAGACTCAGTGTCTTTGGAAAGCGTTCCTGACACCTCCTTCCAGCGCCAGGTGTACATTGAGAGTAGTAGAACAGAAAGCTCAGGGGCAGAAAGCTCAGATTATCCGACACAGGGGTGACGTAGAATAGGAGACACATAGGGGGTGGGACTTTACTTGGAACAACGCCATTATGTGAGAGGCAGTATCATCCATCTCTCTCTGTGAATATTGAATAAAATACCATGGTAAGAATGTCTTGTTTTTCCATTTTTGGCTGCCAGCCTTGAGGGAGGGAGATCAGATTCCCTGAAGCCTGACAGGATGGTGGGAATAATATTCCAAAGTATCAGGATGCTGCCACAGTGACTACCCCTGATATGTCCATTGATGGAGTAACAGCACAGGAAAGGGGATTAGGAGTTTGGGCACTGAATCATCCAGTTGCTACTACAGGCAGAGCGACATTAGGGTAAGGGCTTTAAAATTCTTCTTTCGTTTCAGCATTATGGATGCTCATAATACTCAAGAGCAAAAGCGAGAGGATAAATCACGGGCCAAACTATTTCATACGAAGCTGGGTGGCCTTGCTAGCACACACTGCTGATTCCGGTTAACCATCCACAGGCTTTTACACGAGGAGTGTTATATATGGCTTTAGGCATCTTTCGATTCTTGCTAATTCTCATAACGCGCTTTTGCGGCTTCCTCCAAGGGTTCTCACAACAAGGAATAATCAAGCTGTTCCCATCCATTCGATTAATAATTAAAGATTAAAATATCCTGAAGGAGGCAATGTCTAGACAGCATTCAGGGGCTTAAGCATTTCAAGATGTCAGGGAAAGATATTGATCACAGCTGTCTATCCTGATGATAACACTTCGTTAGCTGCTTTCACCAAGAAATTGCATTGTGAAATCTACTCCAGAAAGTTTGTGCGCGCCTTTACGGCATGCTTCTTAAGGCAAGCACACTTGACTGGAGAGAGCTATCCAATAAAATAAATAAATAAACAAATACGAAATCCTTCTCCCTGGCCTCTCATCTTTCAGAGACTTTGATCTGTCGCAGCATCGGCCAGGAAGAGAACAAGGTACCTGGGGCTTGGAGCTTCTTACTTGGAAGCTGTTGAAACTGCTCTTCATACCAAATGCAGTGTGAGTGCCAGGAGCACAGCAGTGCTTGAACTCCGGTTATTACTGGGATTTGCCACTGCTGGAGGGGGCTTGTCTCAGTGTCTTTCGGTGTTGCTCAGTGCATTTTTTTGTGTGTGTATGTGATTTAGGTCTGACTATCCTGAGCATCCTGAACTGGAAGCAAGCAGCCCTAAAATCAATGCAACTCATTTCCACATAAATATGATAAGGATGGAGCTCTATGTCTGATCATTCACAAAGAATGACGTGGTGCTCTGCATGTTTCCTAAATGCATATATCAATGATGCTCCAGTTTACTTAGAAGAGGGATAAGGAACCAGTGACTCTCCAGCTATTGCTGGACTCCAACTCCAATCAGCACACATCAATATGGCCAATGGACCGGAATGATGGGAGTTGGAGTCCAAGAACATCTGGAGGTCCACAGGTACCCACCTCTGATGGAGAAGTATAGGAATCCTAACAAAGTCCCTTTTCCAACACGGATAGCCAGATTTGTGGCTGGGGTTCCCCTCCAAATATCATAACACCTGTTTTAAAAGAGCTGCACTGGTTGCCATTTTGTTTCCAGGCCCAATTCAGGGTGCCCTAAATAGCTCAGATCCTAAATATATGAAAGACTGCCTCCTTCCTACAGACCTTCTTGGGTGTGAAGATCAGCAGAGGGGGCCTGCTTTGTTCCGCAGATCTCAATAGTTTGGGGGGGGGGTGGCACTCCCTAAATTGTGGAACTCCCTCTCCACAGATGTGTGTCTAGCACCTTTGCTATGCAGCTTTCAAGGGATGCTGATGATGCAGCTCTTTATCCTAGTTCTTGACACTTGAGATGTATATTTTTAGGACCCACCTTATCTTTGTAATTTTAAGCTGTTTTAAATAGTGCCTTTAAATAGCGTGTTTAATTGCTGTTACCTGCCTTGGGAAGTTCAGGTGAAGGGTAGGTAATATATATTGTAAATACTACTACTACTACTACTAATAATAATAATAATAATAATAATAATGTTCTAGGTTAATAAATATTTCATGTTTATTACTTCAGAGGAAAAGGAAATTATTTTGAAGACTTGGCATAACTAAGTACCTTCACCCCCCCCCCCCGAAACTGCAAAGTGAATGTAGACATTAGTCCTATTATACTTCCATTTTCTAAGCTGGCAAGCAATATGTGGTCATTAACAAGGGAAACCCTCCGGGAGAAAGAAAGACTATCAACATTGCATAATGAAATTGTTCTAATAAAGCTTCACTGACACAAGACTTGAAGGCAGGCTCTTTGGTTTTCGTCTCTTATAGGGCTACAATCAAAGTCCTACTACAAATGCAGGCAAAAAGAGGGGAGTGGAATGTAAAAAGATGTTAATCCATGGCAAATCTGGGCGATAACACACCACACAAAGGACAATAACCAATGTGAAATATAATAAGCAACGGGTGGGAAATGATAGCTCTGCTGATACAATGAATGCCTGAAACTTTTACAAAGGCAGTAAAAACCGGGGTGCTGAAGTCTGAACATGAATATGGTGGTGAGTTACATACATGTTGCCCCAGTTCAGAAAACCAGGGCCTGTTAGGATTCAAGCTAAACCCACCCCTTTACAGTACAGGCTTGGAATGGGCACAGTCCAGCACCAGCATCCTTGACAACCTCTCTCTCTCTGCACTTGACAGAAGGATACATGGGAGATGTAGTTTACATGGACCTTGGCAACCCTCCTAGAGAACCAAGGTCTTGGGAACTATATCTCCCATGGGGGGGGACAGTGAAATTGGTAGCTTTTCATTTGAGGGATGGCATTCTTCCCTATAGAAATAGGGTAAGGAACCTTTTCTGGCCACCCCCTAGTGAGGCAGGTTTCAGAGGTGGGCAGGGCCTATCACCTGTCCATCCCCTGACATCATTATGACATCAGGTGATGCCACAATGTCATTTGCTGTCAGCTATTGTGCTCCTCTTAGAACTGTCTGAAAGACCTTTTTTTTTTTTTTAAAAAAAAAAAAAAAAAGGTTAATGATAAGTATTTTTTTCATGGGTAGCCACTGTTTCCAAAAGGAGAGAGGGGATAAAGGCTGCTTTTGAAAGCATCATCTGCACACAGGACTTCTTCCTTTTGCAAAGAACCTTAACCTTACATGCCAGTGATATTTTTGAAAGGCAGTATTTTCTGCCTTCCTGCTCACTTGATGGGGAGGGGACAGGGAAAAGTGCCTTTTGGGAGCTTTTGCTCCCTGTAGGAAAAGAGTCCACTGGTTAGTGGAGGATTCAATCCTGCAGGAAAGCACATGTGAAGCAACAACCTGCAGGATTGAGCTCTCCCGCTCACCGTGTGATCAGTAGGGTGGAGAAGTCAGCATTCCCTTCCTTTCCCATGACCTCCTGACCATATGTTTAATTAGGGTTTTAGAAAACCCTAGTTAAACATTAGGTTCACCCATTGAATTGATTCAGGGTGAAGCCAGGTCAGGTTCCTCCTAAGTTGGATCAGATACATAAGAGGGGGAGGGGTGAAATGTTTGCACAGCCCCAATTCTAATACCACCACCATTAACATATGCATTTCTATGCACACTTCACCCTATTTTTGTACACATTGGGCACTGCATTGCAAAATTCAGAGAAGTGTGAATTTTTGAAGATTCCTGTGTTTAGCTCCATTTACCGTATTTTCCATCTAGAAGACGCCGCCATGTCTAAGATGACCTCTATTTTTTTAGCCCAAAATTAAATAATACATATTTTAAACATTCCATGTATAAGACAACCCCCAATTTTAAACTTAAATAAATTGGTGAAAAACATAGTCTTATACATGGAAAAATACGGTCTCATTTCAGAAAGTGAAAGTAAAATTGCCTAAAAATGTGAGCTGAATCCAATCCTTCCTTCCACTGAGGGATGCCACACCCCACACCCCCACTAAATGCCCCAGGACACTCAGGCATAGGACCTGCCGGGAGCCGTTGTTGAAATCAGCTCTGCAGACAACCACTTAAAGGTAAGCTCACCTACTTCTAAAAGAGTGATGAACAGATATAAATTGGATACTGAAAACAGTACCCAGTTGTATCCATTTGCTGCTTGTGGTCTTTGTTTTAGGCTGGGGCTAAACTGAACTAAATAGGCCCCATTCAGTTTGGTTTTTCATTCCTCCCAAAACTAATGCAACTGTTGGAGTTGATCATGCTCCAGAATGAGAATGGAACAAATTTATTGGGGATACTTGATACAGATATAGCCAGAGAAAACAAAACAAAAAATATTATTTTATGTTATAGGAGCCGCGAGAACATTAACTGCCAGAAATTGGAAAAAAGAAATAACACTGACAAAAAAATAAGGCAAGATAAATTATTGGATTATATCGAATTGGCCAGATTGACAGAAGCTATCAGGGATCAGCCCAAACAAAAATTTCAAAAAGACTGGGAAAAATATAGAGAATATCTTAAAAAGCTGTGCCCTCAAATTAATACTTGGACTTGTTTCGATTAACTTCTGCAAAATAAATTAAGGTATGTAAGTCAAAAATAGAAAGAAAAAGAGGTAATAAGGAATTAAGGAAACAGTTTACCAAAAACGGAAAGAGAACCGTGTTGAGGATGAAGGAAGTCAAATGGAAGAAAAGAAGAAATGAAGTATGGTATATATATTGATGTTAATTTGTTTGTATAATTTTTTGTAAGTAACAATGTTTTAGTTGTATTTCTCTGTTGTTTGTTTTGTAAGTTTTAGTGTTGATTATGTATTATTTTTATGTTTAATCTGTATATGTGTGTCGTAAAATAAATTCAAATAATAATAATAATAATAATAATAATAAAAGAAAATGGAACAAATATTTCAGTATTTTCATTGTTTTAGTTCTCTCATACTTAGGGGGTGGGAGATGTTTCAATATCAGCATGCAGGAAACGATGCTTGATCTGTTCAGAATGGTGAATTTTCCCCTATCCCCCTCACTCCCTCTGCTGTTAAAAGCTACTTCAAATCCTTAATCCCCTTGGGAAGGACAACATATTAGTCTCCCATGGGGACTTCCGGGTTGGCGCCTCCAGGCAATGGCGGAGTTCCTCCGATCGGGAGGAATTTGCTCCGTGGAAATTAGGGTCTGACCGCCACGGCGAAGGCGGAGACCCGTTGAAATCACAGGCGGGAGAAGCTTGTGAACTTGGGATTCGGCTGGCACCTTTTGCGCCTCCCCTACTCGCAGGGAAACCCTGATTTGGGGATCCAGAGTGAAGTGCGGTGAGCGGCGCGGTGCTTTGAATCGACTGCTTCTTTCACGGAGCGAAGCCACATTGCTGTTGCCAGAGAGCGCTGACTTTTTCCTGTGGACAATTTGACTTTAAACAACTATCCGTGAGTAGAACGGAAAATTGGATCTTTAAATTCATTAATTTGGCATCGAAGCGGGAAGGTTTTAAATAGGAAGTCCGCCTTCCTCTTTTGTAAATAGATTGAAAGAAAGACGTTGCAAGTTAAAGCCTTGGAAAGTATTTTGTAAAGGATTAAATCTCCATCGGTTAAAACTGTTAAAAAAAACCCTTGTAAGCAGGAGAAGAGGGGGAAAATTTTGGACTTAGTGAGCCTGCAGGAGAGAGTGAAAAATTAAATTACCACTGCTCTGAACCTGGAAAAGGGCTGCCAGCAGAATTAACGTTTTGGGAGAGTTAATTGACTGTGAACGGATAGCATGTTGACAGATGGCTAAATAAGAGAAATATATTGTTTCCATTGTCCTCTTCTGCATTCAAAAAGGAGGAAAAGTAACTGAAAATTGAAACTTTATATTTTAAAATGCGCATGAAAGGATCGATACAAGTGGAGACTGTTTCCCTCTAGAGGGAGCTTTTGAAACTGTTACAAGAGTGGGTTTTTTCCAGCTGCAAGATAAGAGCTGTGAGAATCAGAGATTGACCTTGGACTTTAAGAATGTTGACAGAAGGAGCTTTTTAGTGACTGTTTTATGTAAGATAAGCTACTTACTGGAACAGCTTCACAAAAAGACGGATGTTATGAATTCCAAACTTGAGAACTTGGAACAAAAAGTGATAAATTTGGGACAAAAAGTGACCATTAATACAGAAATTGCTCAGGATTTGATACAGGAAACTACTTTGACAGGACAAACTGGGGAGAAGAAGGAGAAAGTTGTGGTTGTTGAACCTAAAGTAATACAAGTGGAAGCCCCAGCCTTTCAGAGGCAAATCGAGTACTATAAGTGGAGGCCTCTTATGAATGAATATAGAAAAAGTCAGAATTGGAGCCCTGCCTGCACTGGAGAAGGAAGGTTGGATAGACTCTTTCATGCAGGGATTTATTGACCTTTGGGTTCTGAATCTGGGTCAGGAGGTGATTGGAGTTGTGTGGGTCTTTGGATCTGTAGGAGTCTTGAAACATGATTTGAGATATTGTATGGACCTTGGTTCTAGCTGTGGAGAGTTGGCTGGCCTGTTGAGAGGGAATGGGGGCATGGCTGGGTTGGGGCCTCCCCGAGACTTGCTCTTCAGCATTTTCAGCATCAAAGAATATGAAGAAGAATTGCAGAAGGGACTTGGAAAAGATTTAAGAGCCTCGGACAGAAGATCTCCAGGTTGATGAACTATATGGAATGGACGGAAATGATTGGCAGAATCCGAGACCAGGGAGAAGAGATGGTGGTAGAAGATTGGGAAAGTCTAAAGTTTGTACATAAAAATATTGTAAAATTAATGAGTGTTTGAAAATTGTTGGAATGAAACTTTATGGCTTTAGCAGAAATGCTATAAGGAGTTAAGTATAAATAAGTATTTTAGTATTAATGGAAAATAAGGTTAGAAATATGTTAAGACATTCATAATGATAAAGATAGAGAAAGATGGAAAGGATTTGCTGAAACAAGTAACAGAAGTGGAATACAAAAAGGGAGGTGAGAGGAAGTCGATGAAATAAGGGAATGAAAGATAGACTAATGAAATGGTATGCTATATGTTTTTTAAATTGTTGTTGTTTTGTTTTGTTTAATTTAGTGTTAAGGTTGTGTTTTGTATTGTTTATTGTATTGTTTCTTTTTTTGTTCTTTTTTCTTGTCTGCCGTAAGTTTGAAAAGTAATAAAGATTATTTTTTTAAAAAAAACAAAACATATTAGTCTCCCATGACAAACTCCTTCCTGAGTCAGCAAAAACCATCTTAGCCTAATAAATGATGCAAGGAGGTGAGAGGCATCTTGGGGCTGAAAAACAAATACTGATACAACAGCCATCACAGAAGCTACAGGAAATAAATGAGATGAGAACTTTCCTGGTTAAAATAAATTAAACTATAATTCTTACACGGTGAGGGAAAGTGACTGAAAGCAGAACAGAGGGGGAGTGGGGGTAGAGAAAGGACGAAGCAATTTAAGATCCATCAGTCTGACATCGGAGAAACAAGCAAATGGAGTAAGGAATATAATGGAAACAGCAAAGCTCCTAGTAATTGAGTAGCAGGCTAGGATAAAGTGCCTCATCCGACTTACATATCTACCATTTGCAAAATTATTATTGATGTCAATGGAAGAAGAATTGGGATCTCTCAAACAAAATTAGGAAGATTTTCATAGTAACTCAGATTCCCTCTGGTCGGGAGCTGTCCATCTTTTTAACTTTGATTCTTTGGACTGAGGTTGGATTGGATTAAACTAGACTGCAAGGCACTTTGTTGAAATAACTGTAGTAGCCCTTAAGAGAATTACATTTTCCATGGGCCTTGGGCCCTCGTATACTGGTGCTCAGCACACCAGGAAAATGAAGAGCATAGGAGCCAACTCCTAGAGGCCATGGGGGCTTTGACTCCCCAATAAAATATTTAAGGGGGCGACCCCCCCAAGTTGATGGGCACTGCCATTCAAAAGGTTTGTGTGCACTGTGTCATGTGATTGATTACATGGGGCAGGGCTTAACTGGGCTCCCATAATATTTCATTCAAGTTGGCACCCCTGTTGAAGAGGGAGAGAAGAGACAAGCCTTTCTCTTCTCCGCTCTACATGTTACTACTGTGTACCCCAGAATTTCTGCCCCTTGCCAAGGAATAGCAAGGAGTTTTGAGAAGCTAGTGGAGGATCTACTGGGAATGTGAAGGCTGGGGAACAGGGGGAAGAAGCCAATAGTTCTCTCCTCTGGCTCTGATTTTGATTCAAGTCAGTGAAGATTTTTTTGGGAGGGCTTAAAAGCTCCCTTCTTGTTTGAGGTGGTCTTTTACGGGCCCTCTAAATTATTCACCAGGATCAAAACTTTGCCAGTAAGTTTAGAAATCAGTTCCAAATCTGTTTTGCTATGCTGGGAAGAGAGACTGGTTGCTAAACCACTCTAGGAATTGTACCTCTGTGAGGTTTCCTAGCAACTCTCAGTACTCTTAACAAACTAGAGTTGTCAGAATTCTTTGGGGGAAGCCATGACTGGTATCAAAGTGCTTTAAATGCATGGTGAATGTGGCTGAAGTGTGGACCTTTCTGTGAAAGAACTGTGACCTCACATAAGTTCTGAAAACAAATTCCTGGAATCAGGATGTGCACAGTGGTCTAACTGTATGTCTTCTAGACCTGCTTCTGCTTTGTAGATCTTGCAGTTCCAGCAAAGAAAGATCCAGGAAGCCTGACGTTTGCCCATACAGGCAACCCAGAGGCAAATCCTATACAGTGGTACCTTGGATTAAGAACTTTATTAATTCTGGAGGTCCGTTCTTAACCTGAGGTACCACTTTAGCTAATGGGGCCTCCCACTGCTGCCACCACCGAGCAATATCTGTTCTCATCCTGAAGCAAAGTTCTTAACCCGAGGTACTATTTCTGGGTTTAGCGGAGTCTACAACCTGAAGCGTCTGTAACCTGAGGTACTATTGTATTATTAAAAACAGGCTGGCTTGGATTAAATATATCATGAAAGAACTTCTGCTGGTGGAACCAGCAACCAGATGATATGATCCAAGATGATACGTTTTATTAGATCAAGTTACAGTGATACCTTGGGTTACATACGCTTCAGGTTACATACGCTTCAGGTTACAGACTCCGCTAACCCAGAAATAGTGCTTCAGGTTAAGAACTTTGCTTCAGGATGAGAACAGAAATCGTGCTCCGGCTGTGCGGCAGCAGCAGGAGGCCCCATTAGCTAAAGTGGTGCTTCAGGTTAAGAACAGTTTCAGGTTAAGTATGGACCTCCGGGACAAATTAAGTACTTAACCTGAGGTACCACTGTATTAGAAAAATGCCTGGGATACATTTTGCCCTACATGCCTTCAAAAGTTCACTATTTTTGATTCTACTAGTGACTCATATTTAAGCAGATTATTAGACCAATATTGACTTGGATGGATGGACACTTCCAGTTCGGACACTTCCTGCTCTCTTCTCTACAGCAGTCCTCTGTACATCATCACCATGGTTAGACACAACCCCCCCCCCCAATACACGAAATGTGACATGGGGCTGCAACTGTGTGTCTGTGTAGGAGTAGAGGCTATAACAATTTGCAACAGCTTCAGTTTTTGGTGATTGGTAATACAAATGAGCTATGAGCAATATGATTCTACAGAATTAAGCTTTTGATGATATTTAGGGATTAAGATAATCCTTGCCACCTGCCAAAGATGGGGAGGGGTTCGTCTTCAAAATGAGACTTTTGTTGATCATTAAAGAAATAAGCTGATTTGCAAAGATCTTACACCAGTTTACTGAGAGTCCCTTCCACTGTGAGCTTTGTTGTTCTTAAGATGGTTAATAGTTTTCTTTCTCTCTTCTATTTGAAAAGGAGTGTAGCTTCCAATCTCTCTATGTTCTCCACAGACAACTTTGTAATGGGCAATCTTTCAAAAATCAATTAATCTTACCAAATTCAAGCTGCGCAGAACTATCTAAAGTCTGATATATATCAACTACAAGCTAGTTTGTTATATCTTCAAAGATTGAGGCATAATTAGCCACTTCTTTAAGAACTTTCTTTTCGTTCACCCAAATGTGGCGTCCCTTATTTTGTTTTGAAACATTTTCATTTTTTAAATGTTCACCGTCCAGTTTTTCCTGTCAAGGTTTTAACTATTCTGAGTCTTCATTTTGCAAGTATGATGTTTTATTGTCTGGTGTTTTGTGGTGGGTATATTCTGCAACTTCTTATCGACACAATAATAATGCTTTAGCACTGGGTTTATTCTGCATTAGTTTGTTCTACGATGCTTCCTCAATGTTACCACATGATTTCTGTCCACAGGGGCTTTAGCATAGCACAAGGAAGCAGAACAATTGTGATAGACACGGTTATAGGGTCTCAACAGGAAATTATGGGACAAGCACTGATTGGAAATGAATACCATTTGGCCTGCAAAGGTTTTAAGGCCTTAAAACCTTTGCAGGCCAAATGGTATTGAAAGCGGGGTTACGTATGACTGTCCCAATTGCATCATGCGCACAAATAATCATGAATGCATAATAATAAGGCTGCTTGACTGTCATGCAAACCCTGTGCTCCCATCCACTCTCTGCAGATTAAAACCCAGCTCATACTTCCTGTGGGATCGTGGCGGGGGGAGGGGGAGAATCATCAATTAACTTTGGAATTTGAGGGAACGTAAATTCTTTTTGCAAGAGACATTTATTCTGATGCCATTGCTTTCTAGTCAAGAAGAACAATGGTACCTAACCAATGACACCTAACCATGGAGAATGGTTAGAAAAGATTTGTACAATCACATATCCGTAGGATTCAAGAGGTATGGAATAAAATGTATGACCTGATATATAGGGATATAACGGGATTTAATGGGGTCATATGTTAATGAATGTATATTATTCTAAAAACCTAATCTAAAGTTTTTAGTAGGGGTCTTAGAATGCAGGCTTGTGACTTAATAATGAATTACACTGTTTACATTGTCTCCCGGGGTGTCAACTTGAATAAAACGGGGGGGGGGGGGGCAGGTAAGCCCCACACCTACATAGTCAATCACCTGATGCTGTGCATGCATACCATTTGAATGGCAATGTCCATTAACCTTGGGGGGCCTCACCCCCTCAAATATTTTATCTGGGGGTTAAAGACCCCTCAGCCCCTTGGAGTTGGCTCCTATGTTCCCTCCACTCAAACTCAGGAAAATCCCGCAGCCCTTTTTTCATTTCTGAGAAAGAAACAGGGATACATATTAATACATGCATATAACTTTGTCATTCTATATTATATTGAAACTTGTATCACTTTATCATTGATACCTGCCCTCTTGGATAAATTGTAATAAACGTATTCTAAATAAATTATTACCCTCGTTTTCTTTCTTCTGCCCAATAGAGAAAACGCCTCATTTGGTTCATTTTTTTGGCTCAAATATTCATCTTTTTCCCCCCTAACGAGTTTCTTTGTAACAGACTCAAATCCCCTTTTTATTTCTTAAGCTTATTCTTATTCTTTTTTTCTTTTGGCACAGCTATTCAAGTCCTGCTCATTAATTGAAATTGCTTTAATTAAAAGAAAAGAGAGAAAGAGAAAGAAAGAGAGAGAGATAGATAGATAGATAGAGAGAGAGAGTTGCAAATATTTTAATTATTAGCTTCTGCCTCTTGTTCTGGATTATCCACTTGATCACCTTTAAATGAGTATGTTTGTGTTGCTCTTGTCTCTCTAATGCTTCTGCCAACTGTCAGGCTTCAGCAGTCTTTACTTGTCCTCATTCTTTCCCCAAAACCCCCACCTTTTAGGCCTTGGCCTTAGGTGCCTGGCTAAACCTCAGCTATTAGAAATCAGGCAGATGCCATGCCTGCTAATTTGCAGACACCAGGTTAATACAGTTCTGTTTCAGGAACCTTTGCACTACAAATGTTGTCCTAATGTTCTGCTCTCTGATGTTTTCATTAAAGTTGTGATTTTATCTATATCTATACAGTGGTGCCTCGCAAGACGAAAAGAATCCGTTCCACGAGTCTCTTCGTCTTGCGGTTTTTTCGTCTTGCGAAGCAAGCCCATTGACGGCTTAGCGGATTAGCGCTATTAGCGGCTTAGGGGCTTAGCGGATCAGGTGATAAGCGGCTTAGCGGCTTAGCGGATCAGCTATTAAGCGGCTTAGCGGATCAGCTGATAAGCGGCTTAGCGGCTTAGCGGATCAGCTATTAAGCGGCTTAGCGGATCAGCTGATAAGCGGCTTAGCGGCTTAGAAAAAGGGGGGGGGAGGAAAAAAAACCTGCAGGAACTCGCAAGAAATTTTCATCTTGCGAAGCAAGCCCATAGGAAATTCGTTTTGCGAAGCACCTCCAAAATGGAAAACCCTTTCGTGTAGCGGGTTTTCCGTCTTGCGAGGCATTCGTCTTGCGGGGCACCACTGTATCTATATCTGTATCTGTATCTGTATCTGTATCTGTATCTGTATCTGTATGTGTATCTGTATCTGTATCTGTATCTGTATCTGTATCTGTATGTGTATGTGTATGTGTATGTGTATGTGTATGTGTATGTGTATGTGTATGTGTATGTGTATCTGTATCTGTATCTGTATCTGTATCTGTATCTATATCTACTAGGTTTTATCCCCCCCCCCGTAAGCATATTTAAGACTTGCGGGGGAAAGCAGGGTATACAAGTATTAAATAAATAAAATTTCAGAAAGCTTTCAGTTGAATGATGGGGTCGTTTTTATATTTATATGTCTTCATTCTGGTTGAGCCACTTCTACATCAAACATGTCCCACCAGTCTCGTAGCTTCATGCTCTGACACCAGGGGTGGAGAGCAGGCGGGAGCGGGGTTGGTGTGCGTCCTGGGGATGTGGTGCGCGCCTGTGGGGATGTGGTGCCCAGCATAGGGAGAGGGCAGCTGCGATGACACCCCACTGGGATCATGGTACCAGGGGCAGTTTGTTTCCCCTGCCCCCCTCTTACTTTGCAAGTGCGCCGCACTCTCCCTTCTGTTCTTGATTCAGGACTGATGGAAAGAGCTTCTGTGAGTGTGAGTGACTGTGGATGCAATTTTTGGTTTTTGATGTATGAGGTGTACAGTGGTTCCCCGGGTTACATGCGCTTCAGGTTACATACGCTTCAGGTTACAGACTCCGCCAACCCAGAAATAGTGCTTCAGGTTAAGAATTTTGCCTCAGGATGAGAACAGAAATTGTGCTCTGGCGGCACAGCAGCAGCAGGAGGCCTCATTAGCTAAAGTGGTGCTTCAGGTTAAGAACAGTTTCAGGTTAAGAACGGACCTCCGGAACGAATTAAATACTTAACCCGAGTTACCACTGTATATTTTTAGGAACCACCTTATTTTTGTAATTTTAAGTTGTTTCGATGATTAATACTATTGTGTAATATTGTGTTCTAATATTAATGTTGTGTTTTAATTGTTGTAACCCACCCTCGGACCTTAAAGTGAAGGTAACTAGTAATCACAATCACATGCACTTTTTTGTTTCTATAAATTGCAGATGTGAAGGAAATAAGCAGCTATCTTATTTTTAAAAGACATCTGAAGGCAGCCCTGTTTAGGGAAGTTTTTAATATTTAATGCTGTATTGTTTTTAACACTCGATTGGGAGCCACCCAGAGTGGCTGGGGAAACTCAGCCGGATGGGCGGAGTATAAATAATAAATTACTACTACTACTACTACTACTACTACTATTGGGAAAGGGGCATATAATTCTTTCTCTGCAATGCTCTTCACCAAAAGTGCCCCTCCTAAGCTTCTATTTGCATTTAAAGGGAACCTCCCATCAGTGCCAGTAAATAAATAAAATTTCCATAGATCACAACATCTTAGTTATAGAGGCTTCACAAACATTTTAAAAGATAGGGGAGGTGCCTTAGAGTCTGTTCACTGTATTATGTTAAAGTATCTTTTATAAATTAAATAGGTAAAAAGTAAAAAGGTAAAGGACCCCTGGACGGTTAAGTCCTGTCAAAGGCAACTATGGGGTTGCAGCACTCATCTTGCTTTCAGGCCTTGGGAGCCGGCATTTGCCCACAGACAGCTCCCAGGTCATGTGGCCACCAGGACTAAACCGTTTCTGGCACAACGGAACACTGTGACGGAAACCAGAGCACACGGAAATGCCGTTCACCTTCCCGCCGCAGTGGTACCTATTTATCTACTTGCACTGGTGTGCTTTCGAACTGCTAGGTTGGCAGGAACTGGGACAGAGCAACAGGAGCTCACCCTATCGCGGGGATTCAAACAGCTGACCTTCTGATTGGCAAGCCCAAGAGGCTCAGTGGTTTAGACCACAGCACCACTCTTAAAAATTAAAACATAACAAGATCGAACCAGTGACATCCTTCTTCCGGACCTGTTTATCTATCTAAATGTATCACCCATTCAACTTTAATCTTGCTCCCAGAAGATCTGAGAGAAACCTGATCTTGCCTTTCACACTTTTAAAAGAGCACTAAGAGTCATGAATCATGGTGATACATTGCTGATTAAGTTAAGTGAAAATTATTTTTCTCACTTGTTAAAATGCATTTGCCCCAAGGTGAATGAAGAGCACGTCAGTCTCCCTATTTTGCCGGGGGGGGGAGGGGGGATTGCTGCATTTCTCCTAGCTGTATAGAAATCAAGAGGGAAGTTTTCTTCCCCTATGCCCCTATGCAATTAGTGCATTCATTTCTATCAGGGCTCATGTGGAAAAAGGATACCACCAAGAATGCCAAAGAAATAAATTAAGAGAAGGAAAGAATTTTTTAATAGCCTTACCACCAAATTTTGCCTAAAGTGAAATTTGAGGGAAATTTGAATTTCCCTGCTCTGGTGAAAATATCAGTAGACTAGGGCTGCTATACATCCAGAATTAAACTAAAATGTCTGGGGAAATCCAGATGTCTGGCAACCATGTTGGCAGCGTCGTTTTGAGTGATTTTCCTAAAAAATATATATCTCAAAAACTTCATTTTGCCAAAAAGCTCATAAAAAAGAAGCTCAACAACCTTGGGGGGGGGGGAATTATAAATAAATATGGCAACCCTACAGCAGACATTTCAAGGGACCCTAAAAATGTAGGAAGCATGTTGATGGATTTTGCTTTTTAGCACTACATAGCCTGGGGACCCAATTGGAAGAACTCTGCTACACACTCCATACTGAATGCTTGGAGTAATTTCTTACTTGTGTGTTTGCTATACCAATTAATATTCATTAATCAGCAACAATCTCAAAAAGCAATTAAGGAGTGATGTTGACACTTGGGAGTATTTGACTACAGTATGTCATCCTGCTCAATTAGTACAGTGCTGGCTATGGAACAAGGTTCTGATTTTAATAGTTATTCTGGGGTGGGATGATGTGAAGGGTTTTTGTTTCTTTTAAAAAATGGCAATTTAGGCTACAGGAATGCAAATAGCCTCCAAGAAAAAAATGCAAATGTGTGTATTTGTTTTAAAAACGGCAGACACACGAGAGCATCAAACAACTTGCCGGATGCCTCGGGCCACACAAAGAATGCAGGATACAAGCAAGCAATGATGTGTCAGCTGTCAACGGCATTGCAGCATATATAGCGCCATAGGCTTGCCATATGCAAGCTGTGATTCTGAAACATTTAATCATGTCTAAATAAATTTAATGAGCTGGAAAAATGGCCTGATAGCTTTAAAAACATCTAATGGCACTGAAAGCTACTCAATTACAATGCTATTACTGTTTTCCCAATCATTGTGCATTGTCCTGTCATCTGTACACGTCATAGGAGTACTTTTAGTTTTGCTGAAACTCTTTAAGTAAATAAATAGTAATACAGTGGTACCTCTGGTTACATACTTAATTCATTCCAGAGGTCCGTTCTTAAGCTGAAACTGTTCTTAACCTGAAGCACCACTTTAGCTAATGGGCCTCCCACTGCTGCCGTGCCGCCACCGCTGCTGCTGTGCAATTTCTGTTCTCATCCTGAAGCAAAGTTCTTAACTCGAGGTACTATTTCTGGGTTAGTGGAGTCTGTAACCTGAAGCTTACGTAACCCGAGGTACCACTGTACGTTTGTGTTTCTACAGAATAATGTGGCCACTTCACACACCCTCTGTAGATATGGTAGGATATGTGCCGTCCCTTAGTTTGCATGTAATGCAATGTGTAACACGGGCAGCCTGGATGCCCAGCTTTTGCACCCAGAGGATGTGCCTCGATTTTCACCTTCTGAAATATGGCAACCATACTACAGAGCAACCTAGAACTAGTTGAAAATATATATCAAAGCCTCGATCCTGCCTGAAAGGAGGAAACAGATGTATGTTGTTCCACAATCTAACTCGGACAGAAGCCATCACTGAATCAATCAGCCAGGAATCACATGCATAGCTCAGCCAGCTTTCAGTCAAGTTGTCTTCCCTGAGGAGCTACCCAGTTGCAACAGCTGAGCCCTGCCTTGCTATATGATGGCTTTCCTAGAGGTTGTTTCCTTGCTCACACCTGGTAGCTTCTAGTGGGCCAAATATGGCTTATTCCCTAAATGAGCACTCTATTAATCGCAAGCTTGTTCTCTAACACTTTGTCTTTTCAAAAGCCACCATCTGCTGTTTATTCTTCATCCCAGTTGTGTTTTCTGCAGCTTTGATTTCTGATCCGTCATCACTTTCCTGGGTGAGTCTTCATGCCTTCTGCTCTGCTCTGACTTGCCTTTTGCATCCCAGCTGTAACACTTGTTTCCACTTCTTCCCCATCCCAGCTTGGCTCCAGACCATAAGCCAATCACAAATGGCCTTCCTAGCTCTAAACATTTGTTTTGGTTCTGGCAGCATATCTCCCAGTTCTTTATATAAGATGGGAAGAGTAAATCACAAAGACTCCTTGGGTCAGCAGCTGGGTTTTTTGGGGGGAGGAACACTGGGTACATTCAGACATGGGAATTACTGCATTAGTTTTCCTGATTATAATGTTAGCACTTCTATCCCAGAGCCTTTTAAATTGTATTACCTGCTCTGCTGTGGAACTGTGGCTTTGTAATCGATATACTACCCTCTAAATGTTGTGTCTGCTGCCCCTTGCTAAATTTTACAGGACACGAAAGAACTACATGCTGGAATGCCACCTCAAATTTCACCAGTGCAAAGCTCCTGTGATTTTCTGGGTTGCAAATGGATTTTTTTCTGGAAGCAAACATGGAATTGGGTGCTAAACTTCCTCTAGATTCTGTGAGTTTTCCACAAATGGCTTTTCCACTGTGTGAAAGATCACATAAAAGGTGGAAATTATTAGGTGAGGAAACAAATAAAGTGCTCTCTGAATGCAACTTTGGTGAAGTGATGGAGGGATAATGGACTAGCACTTCAACACCACTCCCATTTGACTGACTTGTCAGTAAATATCAGTGAATTTGGCCTGGGGCCTCCAGCAATTGACTCATAGTATATATTATAGACCATTCACTTAAAAAAAATTCACAAAGACAGACAACGTCTCTTATGAAGAATGAAGTTGCGGTGGGGAGTTATAAAAAAAGGATTTTGAAAATCAGCACTACTAACGCATACCTCCCCCCCCAAAAAAAACAACTTTTAGAAACCCTGAAGTAACAACAGTATTATTCTGAACTATTATTTAGCAAGGGGCCATAGCTCAGTGGTGGAGTACATGCATAAAGTCGCCACAACTCCAGCCAAAGTAGACGGCTTAGCTGAATGGACAGACAGTTTAACCTGGTAGAAGACAACAATGCCAAAAAAGGAGAGAGGGAGAGAGAGAGAGAAGGAGGGAGGGAGAGGGATACCCAAAACTGATATAGGACGGGCTTTAGAGATGGATGGATCTGTCAATTTGGGATCTTTCAGTTTCTCATTTTTCCAATCTTAAACTCAGTTCTCCACCTATCTGTACCCATTTGCGATTTAAAAAAAAAATGAAAATTCACCAGTATTTTGTTGCTAACTTCTCTAATAACCATAATTTTATCTGCAGGTGGGTTTTTAAATTTTACACATTTTTTTTGCAAGCAATTTCCCCTAATATAATGCATTTTTTGTTAACATTGGTAGGAGGACTGCACTGAAAAATCCAGATATTTTAAGGATGCCTCTATTTCAGTTTACACATTGAGTGGGAGTCACTGAATGAAACATGTCAGTGGAGGCCATGCACAAAGGCTTCTGCGTGTGCAATGGGATTTTCCCCTCTCTCCTCCCCATGCCCCCTGAAATTGGCTGGGGTGTGTGCATGTTGAAAGAACCCCCCTAAACAGTATGTAAGACAGGTGAGGGGGATTGTTCCACCTGGTGAGCTGATATGCTTGCACAGACAGAGTGCTCAAAGTAGTGAGACATTGAATTCCACCCACTGTTTTGGAAAGTGCAAAATTCAGAGATTTTCCTTTAAATGAAAACTCAGCTGATTATTCACCACAATTCCTATGTGGCACACACAGTTCTGTCCTCAGCAGAATGGGAGAACCATAGGCTCAGAAGGAATGGCGGGTTGGGGAAGGGAATGCCATCACTGCCCTTCCACAAACCCCCGGGGCACCCACTTCATTCTTCCTAATGGTCTAGTTGGTCCTGCATGATGGTCTTCAACAAGCTTCCAGCTCAACAGACCTTAATTTTAAGATTTCTCTACTGCACATAAATTGACATGCAACATCCACTCTATGGTGCTAATAATACAGAGTTTTCCTGTAAACTAGAGATAGTGACATTGAGCGGTGAAAGTCACTGTGAATATGTAAAGAGCAGTCACAGCAGAAACTTGACATTCTTAAATTGCAATGTTTCCAATACATAGGAAAGTTCATATTTCCTTCCTAAAGTGTGATAATGCAATGTTGACTCTGTGCCAAATGGCTCTAAGCACTTCTGTCATTCAGTCAGCAAGGCTGAATATGGCTACAGTCTGCTTTGTGTAGTAAAGCCTGACAAATCAAGATGTTTCACTTCATCATCATTAATATTTTGTGTACCCACGTTAGGAGGGTTACACAAAATAGGTTATTGTTTTTCCTGAAATATTTTGAGAAGCCTTTAAATACTTGGACTGGGTGATCACAACTTTGTAGGTAGGGATTCTATTTGGAAGGAAAGCTATACACCAAGGGTCAGCAAACTTTTTCAGCAGGGGGCCGGTCCACTGTCCCTCAGACCTTGTGGGGAGCCGGACTATATTTTGGGGAAAAAATTGAACAAATTCCTATGCCCCACAAATAACCCAGAGATACATTTTAAATAAAAGGACACAATCTGCTCATGTAAAAACACGCTGATTTTAATGTCCGCGTGCTGGACTTAGAAGGCGATTGGGCCGGATCCGGCCCCCGGGCCTTAATTTGCCTACCCATGCTATACACTGTATAGTATACAATGATCATTTTATTCCACTTCCTCGCCTTCAAATTCCATTCTAGCAGCAACTTATACATTTTGGATAAAATTTTAAAATCATTATTTATTATTTCAATCTGAAATTTTGAATCCTTGTCAGCATAACCACCTTCTTTAATATCTTTCCTAAACATTTCATTTATTTGAAAATAATGCAACCAATCATATACATGTTCTTTAACCTGTTCGTATGATTTCATTTTCCATTTTCCCCCTTCTTTAAATAACAATTGACCGTATGTGATCCAATTGCCTCTCATATTAATTTTCTTTATACTCATAACTTCTAATGGAGATAACCAGTGTGGTACTCTAGGTTCTAATAGGTTTTTATACCTATCCCATACTTCAATTAAAGGACCTCGGAAGATGTGGTTCTCAAAACCTTTATGGATTTTCTTTTTCTCATACCATAAATACGCATGCCATCCAAATCTGTTGTCAAACCCCTCTAAGTCCAATAATTCCTTATTTTCTAATTTTATCCAATCTTTCAACCAGCAAAGGCAAGATGCCTCATAATTTCAAGTCAGGCAGGGCATAGCCTCCTCTTTCTCTCACATCTGTTAATAACTTAAATTGAATTCTCGGCTTTTTGCCCTGCCAAATATATCTTGAAATCGCTCTTTGCCACTCTTTAAAAATCCTATTCCCCTTAATTATGGGGATAGTCTGAAATAGAAATAACATCTTTGGAAGCACATTCATCTTAATTGTGGATATCCTGCCCCAAAATGACAGTTTCATTCTTCCCCACACCTCCAAGTCCTTTCTTATTCCATTCCATACTGGTTCATAGTTATTCTTAAATAATTCTATATTTTTGGGAGTTACCCATATTCCTAAATATTTCACCTTTTTAACCATCTCTATCTCTGTTTGCTGTTGCATTATTTCAATTACACTTTGATCCATATTCTTCGCAATCATTTTCGTTTTCTTCTTATTTAATCTAAAACCTGCCACTCCTCCAAACTGTTCAATTTCCTTCAATACTTCTTTTGCTGTACTTGTTGGTTCTTCTATCGTTATTACCAAATCGTCTGCAAACGCTTTGATCTTATATTCATTTTGGCCAATTGTCACTCCTTTTATTTTCCTATTTTGTCTAATCGAATTTAAAAGGACTTCTAGCACCGTTATAAATAATAGTGGCGAAAGTGGGCATCCCTGTCTTGCTCCTTTTGATATCTTTATTTCTTCTGTGACTACATTGTTTATAATCAATTTGGCTTTTTGTTCTATATATATTGCCTTTATTCCATTAAAGAATTCTTTACCAACCTCCATATATTCCAAGTTTCTCAACATAAAATCCCATGCTATGTTGTCAAAGGCCTTTTCCACATCCACAAACTACAATATGGCTTGTTTCTCATTCCTGGCAGACAGATATTCCACAATATTGATTATATTTCTTATATTATCTTTCATCTGCCTGCCTGGAAGGACACCCGCCTGATCCTTATGAATGATTTCTAACAGTATATTTTTCATTCTTTTCGCAAGGATTCCTGCAAATATTTTGTAGTCTGTGCTTAGCAATGAAATCGGCCTATAATTTTTGACTTAAGTCTGAATCCTGTTTTGGAATAAATGTAATATATGCTTCTTTCCATGTTTCTGGGATGTCTCTTTCTCTTAAAATGTTGTCCATTACTTCTTTCAGTGGCATCATCAAAGTAGATTTCATTTCTTTGTAGTAACTTGCGGTGAATCCATCTGGACCCGGAGCCTTTCCCCTTTTTAAGTCTTTTATTGCTTCTTTTATCTCTTCTATTTCTATTGGGGTATTCAACTGTTCTTTTTTATCTGTCGGGATCTTGTGCACCTTTTTCTCCTTCAAAAATCTCTCTATTTTCCTCAAATTGTTCCTTTCTCTATTTTTATATAGTCTTCTGTAGTAGTCCAAGAATCCCTTTCTAATTCCCTTCAGATTGATTATCTCTTCTCCCTCCACTATAATTTTGCTTATTGTGTTCTGTTCCTTTCTTTTTTTGATTTGCCATGCAAGCCATTTTCCTGATTTATTCGTGATAAGTTAAGTCGGTAATGATACATTGGGCCAGAGATTTTGGCTATAACATACAATTTGAGGATTGGAAAAATTATGGAAAGAAAATTTAAAATTTACAGCATGTATGACGTTAAAAGAAAATGTTATGAAAATGTTTTACAGATGGTATATAACACTGGTAAAATTAGCGAAAATGTATAAGACATGTAACAAGTGTTGGAAATGTAAAGATAAAGAAGGCTCTTTTTACCATATGTGTTGGGAATGTAAGAAAGTGAAAGGCTTTTGGGAAAGGATATATAACGAATTGAAGAAGATTCTAAAATATACTTTTATAAAGAAACCAGAGGCCTTTCTGTTAGGAATACTAGGAAATGAGATAAAGAGAAAGGATTGTAAATTTTTCCAATATGCAGTGACAGCTGCAAGAGTGTTACTGGCCCAGAAATGGAAACAACAGGAAATACCAACGGTGGAAGAATGGAGAATGAAGCTGTGAGACTATGCTGAGTTGGATAAATTGACTGGGAAGATTAGATATTTAAGAGACCAAAAGTTCATCAAGGACTGGGGAAAATTTGTGGAATATCTGGAAAGTATAAGTGAGGGACAGATAATGCTAAAGGGATTTAAAGAAGCACTGTGAAAAATTGAGAAGTATTGTTTAAAGGGAATAGAAAAGAAGGGTATAAACAATGACAATATGCTCTGTGTGGCGTTTGCCCTCCTAGGTGTGTGACATCATACTGGGTTCATAAGGAAAGGGCTAACTAATTGTAAAATGACTAACCAATGGGAACCCAAGGGGAGGAGTTAGAGGGTGGTCAGTCTGGAGTTAGAGAAGAGTCAGAGAGGATAAGTCTGTGGGTTGGGCTAGTCTGATGTGAGAGAGTGAGAGAATCTGTTAAGAGGAGTCAGTCAAACAGTTGATATAATCAGTCAGAAGGTATTAGAAAGGTATAAGCCGGTAAAGAAACTAAAATTAAGAAACTGACAGGAATATTATCTGAGAAACCATAAACTTGTTAATGTTTATAAAATAAACTTGTTTATTTGATTCAATTTTAACAACTGTCTGGAGTTTTACCTGAGAGTAACGGGTTGGTGGCAGCAGGGAAGCGAGCACAGTGGTGGCACAGGGATCAATAGACCGTTAAACGTCCGGGGACCCTGTGTGATCGCCACACTCTGTTTCCCTTTTTTGCCTTTAAGATAACATAGAATAGAATAAAAATAATAGAAATTCAGAGTTGGAAGGGACCCTGAGGGTCATCTTGTCCAACCCCCTGCAATTGCTTTCGATTCAAAATATTGTAAACTGCTTTGTTTTTTTTTAAAAACAATCAAGTGGTATTCTGAACTAAAGAAATACAATGTTGTGTGACAGAGAGACCAAGTTGCATTTACATTTGTAGATCCCCATCTCCCCAATAGGAGGGATGTATCCTTGTTTTACTGTGTCCACTATGACAACAATGTCCATCATGACAAGGGATGATTTCAGCATTTCAGCAATTTAATAGCTTGATGGCTCGGGCGATTATTTTAGCTTTTAGTGCCCACCTTATCTATCTCCAGGTTCATCTTTGCAAGGGCTTTCTCTGCCAAATTGCCTTGCTTTTCTACCAACAACTGTCAAAGCTATCAGGGAAACAGAATCTGACAGTTTCCTGGATAAGCCCCCACAGCAAGACAAAGCAGTAGTTATAGGTGCTCTGCTTCTTGAAGCCCAGGTAGAATTACTGGCCACTGTCCAAAAGAGTCAGACAAGTCAGGCAGGGGAAATGCACAGCCAGAGGTCTTTTCAAAGGTGTTTTTTATTCTCCAGCAGACCACCTGGATGAGCAGGCAGGCTGGTTTTAAATAGAACAGTGACTTGGCTGCTCTACTGGGTGATCAGCTACAACGGGGCAGTGGGGAATCACAATGCCTCCGACTGCAGACATGATTCTTCTCTGCCTTTACAATGACGTGCCTAAAATTGCACCTTACCTGCAGGTCATTCGCCAAGGAAGACCCTGGTGGTTGCTTTTATAGTGGCTATTTTTGTTTTTATGGAAGGGGAGTCAGGAGACTGAGTCAATCTACAGCTACCAGAATAAACCTCCCTTTGTGGAGACCTCCCATATGGACAGTGTGTTTCTGTTGTTTATACGGCAGAAGCTGGTTGCATTTATTTAATCTAAAGACTTATACAGTGGTACCTCAGGTTAAGTACTTAATTCGTTCTGGAGGTCCGTTCTTAACCTGAAACTGTTCTTAACCTGAAGCACCACTTTAGCTAATGGGGCCTCTGCTGCTGCTGCGCTGCCGGAGCATGATTTCAGTTCTCATCCTGAAGCAAAGTTCTTAACCTGAGGTAATATTTCTGGGTTAGCGGAGTCTGTAACCTGAAGCGTATGTAACCTGAAGCATATGTACCCTGAGGTACCACTGTACTGTTTTGGGAGGCCTCCTTTTCAGGATGCCTGCCAGCCAGTCAGTTATACCTTTCTCCATGGCACCCCATTCTATCCCACTTCCCCCCACTTTTCTATTTCTCTCCTCCTTGACAAGACACTTTTACTGTGTAATCAAAGAGTTTTCTGTATTGGTGGACTTTTGCTCCTACATTTCGCCCCATAAATTTATGCCACTTCCAAATCCTAAGGAAAGGGGAGATCAATCCATAAGGAAAGCAGGAATGCTTGCACTAATGGAACAATCTCCTTAATCTTATGTTGAATTCCACCCTTTGGCCTTCCTCAAGTCCACTGACACCTCTCTTGTTCCTTTGGCTACAGTCTGTCGACACTCATCAGCTCAGTTTACTCTTAGAGGGAATAGCAGTTTAACATGCTAAAATATGAAGCTGTCTTTGAGTGGTTCTCTAATTGACACTTCCCATTGCCATCATTTATAATTTACTTTCCAATTAGGCAAATAAAGTGTTCTACCTATACATTAAGCACAAGCTAGGCAGGCTGCTGCTGTGCTATCCAGTCTTCATTTAGTAGCAGTTTCCACTCTGATTCTAAATGCAATATGTGGAAATAAATGTAACTAGTTCTGTAGGACAGAAGGCAACTGTGTATTTATGCGGGGTGGTGGGTGGTGGAGAGACACGCACAATTGTTGCATGTTTACAGATGCAACACAACAGCTTTTAAACAGGATTTTACACCCATCAGCCCTTTATCCCCCATAAAGGCCACAATCTCCTGTATGGTGAATACACTAACCAGGTAACTCTATACATATGTGCACAGATGAGAGTTCTATGGCAATTACTCCAGTGTAAATGTATATAGCACCACTGGGCTTCACATGGTCATCTGCTATTGCTTGTAGAGAGATTTTGAAATTAGGCAATCTGTCCCTTCCCAGGCAGCCTGCTGGGTGGGAAGGAAGACAGAGAGCGGGGGAATAGGGTGGCATAAAAAGAAATTCATATAATTCATATAAACCAGCTGCAGCTGCAAAAGCAAAATCCCTGTGTCTTCTGCATTCAGTGGTATTTCAAACATGTCTAGGGGGAAATCCAGCGGCATCACTTAAAATCTTCCGAATGTCATTTCCATTATGCCTGTGTTACTTATCTTTTTTGTATTATTATTATTCTGAGACCTCACTTTTAAACTTGCTTCACTTTCTATCTTTCAAATCCAGGACTAATAATCCATTCCACAGCTGAGCACACAGAGGTACAGGCTCACAGCTGAGTGCATGCAGACAGCCTGCTGCTGTGTATGACAGTCTGTCGACTGTGTACAGTTCCAACATGGTAAGAAGAATAGAAGAGGGCATATCATGGACATAAGATCAAAATACAGTGGTACCTCGGGTTAAGAACTTAATTCGTTCTGGAAGTCCATTCTTAACCTGAAACTGTTCTTAACCTGAGGTACCACTTTAGCTAATGGGACCTCCCGCTGCCACCGTGCAATTTCTGTTCTCATCCTGAAGCAAAGTTCTTAACCTGACGTGCTATTTCTGGGTTAGCGGAGTCTGTAACTCGAAGCGTCTGTAACCCGAGGTACCACTGTACCAGCTCTTTCTGGACCCCCCAAAGGGAATGATTTCCCCAGGTCTGCCCTCCATTTTGCATCTATGAAGTTACTGATCATTTGATCAATCATGGTTGGAAGGGATCTCTCATTTCCAATTTATGAACAGGTTTTGCTATTAAATATTTCTCTCTACTGAAGCCTTCCAATACCTTTCAGTATAAAGTACTTTGGGTATATATAGTTCTCAAAGTTCAAGTCTACCAAGACATAATCAGTTGACTGTTCCCTTGACTTATCAAAGTTTTTGTTGGGGAATGAGTTTGCCTTTATGGCTCTTTACTCGTTTGTCTCCTGCTTCTGGCAAATAATGCAATTCTATAAAAGCACCAACGTACGAAGTACATATTAACATTTTGCAATGCTTTTATTTCACATTCACCTTTCAGAGTCTTTTATTTATATGAATACACTGTTCATAAGTATCTTGAACTGCCTAACATTTTATTTCCATCTATACAAGGAACCTGACTTTTAAAACACACCCTAGTCAGTTATTAGGTGGTTAAATCTCACTCCAAAGGTAGCACTATTCCTGAGCACCTATTTAGTTAGAAGTTTCCAAGAACTGATTTGCATAATTAAAATGACAACAGCTATTTAATGGAAAGGAAAAATCAGAAGTGCATTTAGAGTGTGCTCCCCATTCTTCCTTTGAATTGCTGGCTTGCATCCAAGCCACAGTTGTGAAGGATATTCTTCTGCACCCACAAGGGAAGAATATTTTGGTCGCCTGACACCACTGTGCTGTCACATGCTATGTCACGGTCCTCCCCTGGAAGACCCAACTCTCATTTTCTTCTGGGGAGGAGGTTCTGGCAAACCAGCTTTTCCCTTCAAGATGGGGAATGGTATTCTCCTAGGGCAGGAAGTTCATGAATCCCACATCACAGACCTTCCAAGTGCCCCTGTTTTCCAGGACAGACTCGGATTTACAGAAGCCACCCTGGTTTCTGATTTGATCCCAGAATGTCCCTCTTGTTTTTAGGACATCCCTATTTTCATCAGAGAAATGTTGGAGGGTATGATCTCAGGGTTCTTAGCAAACCAAAATACAGAAAGCATGCAACAAATCCATTGTGCGACTAAACTTTCAATGTTATTTTTGTAGTCAGGGCTACTGCAGAAGCTGCACAGTAAACTTGGCGCAGGTCCGGAGGTAGCAAAGAAAAGACTCTGATTCTGGAGGAGCTTTGATGTACATTCCCACCCACACATTCTGATGGGGATCAGTTCTAATTAGAACATCACATGTAACCACCTGAAGTGTAGTGGAGAGTGAAGGAGATGCAAAATTTCATTTCCCAATGAATAATTTAATATTTGCAAGGCGTGCTTTAAAGGGGGAGAAGCCATGTAAGCAACAAATCTTCCCCAAAAACATACAAAAATGTGCCTTTTTATTCAAAATAGTTGAGTCAGAAAGATTGCCCTGGCAGCTGTTTTCATGGCAACCACTCTGGACATCAGCCATTAAATGAAGAAAAAGATGACCTGGAATAAACTCAAACATCCCGAGCATCTGGAAGATAAAAGGACAGGCTTCTGTACCTTTTCTTGCCTAGTCCTGTGACATTTTGGGAAGTACTGTATGTGATGGCCTTAACACCCGAGGTTACTGCTTAGAATTCGTAAGGACCAGAAGCAGCTCATTCAAAGGAATGGAGCTGCCACACTGGGTTTCTGGAAGGAGGGCTGCTATTGGTTACCAGGAGGGAGTGGGCGGCAAGGCAGCAAGCATATTGGCACAGTGCAAATGTATTGGCAGATGGAGTAGATTGACTCTACTGGTGTGTTTGCACCACACTAATCTCCTGCCTTGCCCCAACCATGCCAGTAGAGTACAGTGTGCCCCACCTAAGGATAAAACATTAACTATGGTTGGAGAAAGGGGACACAGGTGGTGCTGTGGGTTAAACCACAGAGCCTAGGGCATGCTGATCAGAAGGTCGGCAGTTTGAATCCCCGCAACGGGGTGAGCTCCCGTTGCTCGGTCCCTGCTCCTGCCAACCTAGCAGTTCAAAAGCACGTCAAAGTGCAAATAGATAAATAGGTATTGCTCTGGCGGGAAGGTAAACGGCGTTTCTGTGCGTTGCTCTGGTTCGCCAGAAGCGGTTTTGTCATGCTGGCCACATGATCCGGAAACTGTACGCCGGCTCCCTCAGCCAATAAAGCGAGATGAGTGCTGCAACCCCAGAGTCGGCCACGACTGGACCTAACGGTCAGGGGCCCCTTTACCCTTTCCTTTATGGTTGGAGAAAGGTCCTCCCTACACTTTTATGTACCTTTCTTTCCAATGAAGGTGGTGGGAAATTTAGTGATCCCCCCCCCCTTTGGAGGGAGTCCTTTAGTAAACATGCATTCATACAAAGAGGCCTAGTGGCTTTCTGACCACTCACCTCTTCCTTTTCAAACTCCCCGAGATGCTAGGAAGCATGCAAATGAAAGCTTATGTCAGGGGGTAGGGAAACTACAATTCCTATCATCCCTGGCAATTGGCCATGCTGGCTGGAGCTGGCTGGAGCTGGAGTCCAAGAACACCTGGAAGACCACAAGTTCTCCAAACCCTAGTTTATGATACATTTGTTTGTCTTGAGGCATTGTAGGACTCGTCGTACCATTTCTGTTTAATTTGAACACCAACTTGTCATCAAAATAACTGAAGGGGCAGGGAGGCAGCTTAGAGGTGGCAGCTGAAAGGTGAAAATGGCTTGTCTGCTTCTTATTTATTTCTAGAGAATGTGGAGTTACTTTTCCTCAGAAGCCAGTTTTCCTCTTTTGAATATGAGGTGGGCGTTTTGACAAGATTGTGACAGCCAAATCCTGAATTTATGTAATCTCTGACATTAATTTCTTCACAAATTTATGATGGGTTCCAAGATTTGCCTATCACCTGCTATCATCTGGGGCTGGTAGATTTACAGTTAATCAGAACCTGACATACATTAGACTTATTCAGAAACGCCTGCTGTAATTATCACCATGTTTTTCTTGCCTATCGTATATACTTGCTGATTGGGCCATGTTTCTTGCACCATCTGTTATTGCACAGGGGAGATAAAGGACACTTTCCCAAGTATTTTTTAATGGGAAAATCCATATTTCAGATCAGCATACAAATCAAGATTTCAACGAATATTGTATCACACTTGTTAATACATAATACCTATTTAATATCTCCACAGCACGGAAGGCTATGCATATATTTTGACTGGCTTTGATGAGCTATTCTGATGTCACAGTAAGACTTCTTGGGTAAAGATGTCGTAGATCTTTCTCAGGAATGACACTGAGGGCAGATTATTGATATGAAGTCTCTCTCTCTCTCTCTCTCTGTGTGTGTGTGTGTGTGTGTGTGTGTGAGAGAGAGAGAGAGAGAGAGAGAGAGAGAGAGAATGCCCTAGAGCTGCTGAAGGGGCACTCAGTTGATGGATGCCAAGAGCCATCCCTTTGAAGTCTGTTCACATTACAACAATTTGCATCGACCATTGCAAATGAACTTCAAAGGGGTTTTCTCTCAGCACCCATAGCAGATCAGTGTTGTCAGCCAGTGACCTTTCAAGTTGGCACCAAACATCATAATAACATGGTAGCCAGTCAAAGTTGGCCCAGTGGGGGGGGGAGGAGCAGTGGGAAGGATATAGCCCATTGGCTAGTTCAAGGTTTCCACCTGTGACCTAGATGGAGTAGCTAGGTAAAGGTAAAGGGACACCTGACCATTAGGTCCAGTCATGGCCGACTCTGGGATTGTGATGCTCATCTCGCTTTATTGGCTGAGGGAGCCGGCGTACAGCTTCCGGGTCATGTGGCCAGCATGACTTAGCTGCTCCTGGCGAATCAGAGCAGTGCACAGAAACACCGTTTACCTTCCTGCCAGAGTGGTACCTATTTATCTACTTGCACTGGCGTGCTTTCGAACTGCTAGGTTGGCAGGAGCAGGGACCGAGCAACGGGAGCTCACCCCGTCGCGGGGATTTGAACCGCCGACCTTCTGATCGGCAAGTCCTAGGCTTTGTGGTTTAACCCACAGCGCCACCCGTGTCCCTTGATGGAGTTGCTAGGAAAGGTCAATAGGAGATCTGGGATGCAGTATCATCAGCTGACCACATCCATCTCTATTTCTCTGTTACCTGTGAGTTGGATTAGACATGATTGTTCTCAGTCAGTGTCTGGATACAGTGATGGGCTGGAAGAAAGTGAATGAGCTGAGAATGAATCCTGTTAAGCTGGAGACTTTGTGAGTGAGTGTTTCCCAGGTCCAGATGTTAGGGAGCTTACCAGTTCTGGACCAGGTTGCTCTCCCTCTGAAGGTGCAGGTATATAGTTGGGGGTGCTAGTAGACTCATCTTTTCCACTGGAAGCCCAGATAGCCTTCATGACATTTGTGCATTATCTACATTATTATTATTATACAAAAGGGCAGTGAGAATCTTTTGAAAGGCTCAGAATAGCAAATGTAGTTTTGCCTCCCCTCATGCTGCTTTAGAATTATGGAGTGCAACATTCCACCCAAATTCTTGGATGTGCTCAGTTCTATTTGCACCGCTGTTTGAAAGAAGCTACTGAGGAACCTGTGCCACCCTCAAGTTTGCAAGCAATATATTCCACTGAGATTGTACAATAGGAGAACTGTAAAAGGTAAAGGTAAAGAGACCCCTGACCATTAGGTCCAGTCATGACCGACTTTGGGGTTGCGGCGCTCATCTCGCTTTATTGGCCGAGGGAGCCGGCGTACAGCTTCCGGGTCATGTGGCCAGCATGACTAAGCCGCTTCTGGCGAACCAGAGCAGCGCACGGAAATGCTGTTTACCTTCCCGCTGCACGGAAATGCTGTTTACCTTCCCGCTATTTATCTACTTGCACTTTGATGTGCTTTTGAACTGCTAGGTTGGCAGGAGCAGGGACCGAGCAATGGGAGCTCACCCCGTTGCGGGGATTAGAACCGCTGACCTTCTGATCGGCAGGTCCTAGGCTCTGTGGTTTAATCCACAGCGCCACCCGCATCCCCTGGAGAACTGTAGCATGTCCAAAATTCTCACGCCATTACACTGAAATCTGTTGGTAACAATGTAATAGAACGTCTCAGACACTTCCAGTACGATTCAAAAAGGAACTACAGAAATAGATTGGCAGCCCATATGATAAATATTCAAACAATCAAGGAGGGGGCGGGGAGTGAATTCAGACTTCTCAATCTGGACTAAAATATAAAAAAGTGTGATGAACCTATACTTTAACTTCAGGCTTTTTTTCCAACAAGCCAAACATATATGGCCATCTGGATAGCCTGGGAGTCTCTATAATTATATTATGCTTATTCTACCATCTGTGATTTGCTATGTGCCCAGCGCACAGCAGCTAACACTATGTCAAAACAAATCCAATTGTTCTCTTTCGAATACTATAGCTACTTTATGTGGCACATCCATTATTCTATATGTGGAGCTGTGGGGCTATTAACTATAAACTGAAAGATGGTAAGAGATAAATGGCAATAGACTTTCATTAAGAAGCTTTTCCGTAAGTAACCAAACACACACAACAGCAGATGCTTCTGAATGTCATGAGCCTTTAACTATCTCCCAGTGACACATCATAACTAAGAACTAGGGGTAGGGATGTGCATGTATTTGCTGAATTATGTACATTATCAGGCCATTATGCATAATCTCCAACACACCTTGGGGAATGTGCAGATCTTGACTGCATTTTGTGTATTATACATAATGTCCAACAAGACTTGGGAAGTACCTTCCCCAATAAACCCACAAAGCAGCTAAGCAGCAGATTTGGTCTGCCAAAATTGTCAGCACTGATCATGTATGCATTTCATTACAACCAAGGATTAGGAACTACCTGTACAGCTTCAGCTCATGCACATAGGTGCATTTCAAAGGGGAATTTGCTCACTCCATAGTGGCAGCAAATCCCTATTTAAGCTGAAACTTCTATTTAAACTAGGCTGCACTCTAGCAATGCTTCAAGAATACGGAGGTTCCATCCTATTTTCATTTGCCTAGAGATTCACATAAATTTACTCTAAGGTTTAGGGCAGGCATCCCCAAACTCGGCCATCCAGCTGTTTTGGGACTACAATTCCCATCATCCCTGACCACTGGTCCTGTTAGCTAGGGATGATGGGAGATGTAGTCAACAGCAGCTGGAGGGCCAGGTTTGGGGATGCCTGGTTTAGGGTATATAGGCAAGTTACAATATTACTGAGGTGACAAGAGTGATCATTTGGGACAAAACTGAAATAACAGCGCTTCCACTATGTCTGGTTGTTAGGGTTTTATTTGGAGTTCACACTTTTTTACTGCCCCATTGAAAGTGCTTTTTGGTTTTTGCCACTTCTTGTGTTCTCTGGCATTAGAAACAGAAACACCTGGGACACAGAAGTAAGACAGGTCAGAGACTCTACCTCCATTGCTATCAGTTGGTCTGAGTGAGGCTCCTAGAGATTACGCATATGAGACTTACAATGCAAAGTGAAGGTTAAGTAAAAGCAGTAGCTTCGATAAGATTTGATAAGGTGTGGAGTTACACACACACAGAATAAGAAAGTAGACTTCAAGTCATGTACTTTAGGGGAGAGATCTAAAATAAGACCATTTTACAATTCGGTAATACTCAAGAGGTGCTTCACCCTCCACAAACATTCTATCTGTTGAACAAATAACTTGATATTCCAATGAATGACTGATCTCATAAATGTCCTTACAATAGCTTTTAGATCCCTTCAAATCATTAATTGCGTATGAGCAGGTAGACTGTATATGTGCTATAACAATGGAAGCCTCAAAACATTTTTAACCTAGAGGTGTGTGGGATACCAATTCAAAGGTTTCCTGATCCATAGGGTCAAGATCAATTAAGAGACAGCTGTTGCCTTTTAACATACTTTAACAGCCTGTAGGAGTCACGAACAAGTGTTTAAAGAGTAGTAAAAGATGCATATTTTTATACCTTGCCCATGGATGAAGCAAACTATACCCCCATGGTGCTTTTCAACATGTGAAGCATTTCCATTCATCCATGCAGAGAAAGGTATGAAGATCACTTGCACATAGTTATGCACAAGTTTGCATTATGATTTTTGTATACCCAGTACACACCAATATCCAGTAGACACTTCCCACCACTTTGCAGAATGTGAGGTGCACATGAGATAGCAATGAGCAGGGCTTATATGTTGCCCCTAGGAATGGAAGCGTCTTCAGTATTGGAAGAGTGAAACTTTATAGAATCTGGGAGACAAGCCCTCTCTCTCCTGCACAGACTTCATCCATTCCATTTCACCGTGCAGCACAGCTCCTCTTTCAACACAGGTATTTAACAGGTAGCTTTCTCCACTGGTTATTTATCTTTATGGTATAGTATGGGTGTTTCAGTTTAGTAGATTTTATCTCCCAAACCATCTGGTTGCCTAATGGACAAGATTATTGACATTTAGGAGGGGTGGCTGTAAGAAGCTCTAAGCCCATAATACAGAACAGAGTAAATAAATGAACACATAGCTCTCACATAGCTGTGAGAAAACACCTAGGGATGGAGATATAGATGATATAGATGATATAGATATATATTCCAGATCAATTAAAGCAGGCAGGACAGTTTATACCTCTGGAAAAACGAAAGTTCCCCAATTTTTATCATTTAAACCTAATTTATATCCAAATATCAGACTCTGAAGAGAAACAACTGAAACCCATGCAGATAGATATACGTAGCTTATGTGTTAATTAGACAATGGCATGGCTCAGAATTTTTCACTAGTGTCTGTACGCCCATCCTTCTTCCTCCCAGGTATCCAGGTGGTTTTTGTTCTATCCTAAATTAAATCCAACTACCTGAGTAAAATTTAATCAAGCCTCTCAAGCCAGGAGTTTGGATTCCTTTCAAGTGAGACTGCTAAAGATTCAAGCGTTATCCACTTTTCACAAGCAGATGAATGAAAACTGATAAAGTCTAATCTACTGCCACCTGGGATTTTCTTCAATCAACAAATGAAGTCCATCTGTACCTCTCCTCCAAATCATAATCTCTGCTAACAATCTCAAGCCTGCTCTGCTTTCTAATTATTTTCCCAACAGCAAAATAAAACTACTAATATGATTGGTCACTCTTTCAGCCCTATATGCAGTAAATTAAAGGATGCAGAAAGGCTTTTACTACCCATGTCCCCAAACTGTCAACATCAGAACAAAAAGCCTCTCACCCTCAAGTGCAGGAATATCTCCCAACTTTGTACAGAATTGTTCTGAGGGTTTTAAAAAACAACAACTATCAAGCAGTGTATAAAGTTTATGAAATAAATAAACCTCTATGTCTATCTCTACATATTTACATCTATCTATCTCTATGGCTTTTTTTCAGCCAGAACTCACCAGAACACACAACAACAATAACAATAACAATAACAGTATAATTTATTATTTATACCCCCTTTCATTGTGATAGGAATTTTGTTTACAACACCATCTAGTTGGGTTTCCCTAGCCACTCTGAGAGGCTCCCAACAGAATATCAAAAGCATGACAAAATATCAAACATTAAAAACTTCCCTAAACAGGGCTGCCTTCAGATGTCTTCTAAAAGTCAGATAATTGTTTATTTCCTTGACATTTAATGGGAGGGCTTTCCACAGGGTGGGCGCCACTACCGAGAGGGCCCTCTGCCTGGTTCCCTGTAACCACACTTCTCACAGTGAGGGAACTGCCAGAAGGCCCTTGGAGCTGGACCTCAGTGTCTGGGCTGAGCGATGGAGGTGGAGAAGCTCCTTCAGGTATACTGGGGCCGAGGCCGTTTAGGGCTTTAAAGGTCAGCACCAACACTTTGAATTGTGCTCGGAAACGTACTGGGAGCCAATGTAGGTCTTTCAGGACCAGTGTTGTATGGTCTCAGCAGCTACTCACAGTCACCAGTCTAACTCAGTTCTGGCACCTCTCAGGTGGGTGCCATTGTCATTTTAAGAGAACGAGGGAAGCATTCATTGTGAGTTCTGGCACCACTTTTTCTAGAAAAATTGCACTCTGTCATCTATCGATCATCTAACAGCCAGCACACAAAAGAGAAATTAAAGCCAGTCACCTGTGGGGGAGTTCCCTTAACCTTTTTTCACCCTCCATAAGAAACCCCAAAGGGTCACTTCTTCCCTTGGGGGCTGCCCCATTGGTGGAGACCACCTGTCAATAGTAAAGGTAAAGGGACCCCTGACCATTAGGTCAGGTCGTGGCCGACTCTGGGGTTGCGGTGCTTATCTTACTTTATTGGCCGAGGGAGCCAGCGTACAGGTCATGTGGCCAGCATGACTAAGCCACTTCTAGTGAACCAGAGCAGCACACGGAAACACCGTTTACTTTCCCGCTGGAGCGGTACCTATTTATCTACTTGCACTTTGACGTGCTTTCAAACTGCTAGGTGAGCAGGAGCAGGGACAGAGCAAAGGAAGCTCACCCCGTCGTGGGGATTCGAACCGCAGACCTTCTGATCAGCATGCCCAAGGCTCTGTGGTTTAACCCACAGCGCCACCCGGGTTCCTGTCAATAGTAGCTTCCAAATAAATATGCTTCCCAACTGGAAAGGAGCCAGAGGTATGGCAGATTCTCTACTTTGCAGGCGGGACTAGGTTGCCAAACTTTCTGACCCTTCCAATAGGCTGCTGTTATGTTGCAGCATCAGAAAATGTTCTGGGAGGGCAAGATAGTGTCCACTTCCCAGCCTGTGCAATAGGAGGTGAGAAAATTGCAACAGTGAATAGCATCTTTCAGTAATGCTTTGCCCTCTTAGTTTATTTTTAATGAACATTGAAAACATTATACTAATAGAAATTTGAATCCTAAAACACCTGCAGTAAGCTTTGTGGGGTTTTTTGACCCATCCAAATGCAGCATTAAGAACAGTCTACAAATGAGGGTGGGAGGGGATGAAAGTCACAGCTAGTAAGCACCACTTGAAACAAGGGGTATCTGTGGGTTTAAATTTACAAATGTTTGCTCATATGTGAACTACGTGTTCATATTTCGATTTTTCACTGCAGGGGACTTTTACTGGCAATGAGACATCAATTGTATTTGGCAACTTACTAAACAACAAAAAAGCAGGCTCTCTTTCTTTATCTTGTTCACTTCTTTTTACCTGACATTGAATGTCTGCGGTAGAGCTTTTCTAACAAAAGCCACACAATCTCAATATCAGGCTAAAAGAGAGGGTCTTATCCCCACCCCCACTAAAAAAAAGAAAAGAAAAAGCTAATTGTACTGAGAGTTGGGACTCACAGCTGTCATCTTTTTATCAGGTCATTAAAAAAAAAAGTGCCTATGAAATAAAAATGCAGAGAAATCTAGTTAAGATTCTCAAAAAGAAAGAAACACACACACAAAAAAGGTGAGAATTAAAAAACACGTTTTGAACCTTTCCACCTTATACACAGCTGGCTCGGCGGTTTGACACCAGAGCCCACAGGGCACAAGTGTGAAGGCGCAGAAGTGTGAAGGAGACGATAGTTTCGTAGCCCTGTTCATTCCCTTGTCACCTTCAGGCATCAACATGACTTTCAGTCCAGAGCTAAGTATCTAGCCTAGCCATGGCCTGGAGCGAGGGTAAAAAAATAATAATGTTGCAATTTCTGCACAGCCCGGTGGCAACCAGCAAAGCCTTTCATTTGGAACATGCAGTCCTGGCAACTGCTATGAAGCAATGAAAACCGCTACAAATGTGAGCTGTCGAAGGAGGAAGACGAGCAAATATAGGAAGCATCCTAGCAGGGGTTGTGATAGCCAGAGAGCCATCCTTGTCCTGTTAATGCTGCTTTTTGGAATCACTGCCTTTGCGTACTTAAGCATTCCCTTTCCCACGTCCCTGATTAATTGCTCGAAACTGAGGCTCGACTCAAAAAAATATTCTGCATCAGAATGCTGTGTCCCACCGACTAAACAAAGCAGAGATCAAAAGAGCACATCTACATCATCAAAATGGCCAAAGGCTTTAAAGATTAGAGTAATGAAAAGCAGGCACAAAGGTTTCAAAGTGTCACTGCATCGCATACATCCACTACATCCTTTGTGAAATCAGAAAGTTATATTCAGTACTTTTCTTCTAGGAAAAAGGTGCTGGACCTGTGTACCCTCGAGTACCCCCAGAAAAAACACACACACTGGTTATATAAGGATGGCATCTTTTTCAAAGTCAGGTGTGGGTTTCCATAAGGAGTGCTGGAAATTCTTGAAGTCATCCCTGATGCCGAACCCAATTTGGTTGTGCCTTTACAAAGTAGGCATAAGCAGTACTGATCAAGGCACAGCTGCTGGCCAAGGTTGGTGAATCTCAGAGTTGTATCAGGTCATTTGAGGATCAAATATTTTTTAAAAAGCCTCTCTGCCCTCACTTGCCAGTGTCGGGTTCTGATCCAGACAGCTTGGTTTGTCCAACTTTTCTCACTATGAATATCTGTGGGCAGGAAGCTACTGCTACCCTGCCAATGTGTTCTAGCAACGTTTGGCAAAGCTTTTTACACCTCCTCCAAAAGAAGTCATCTAATGGTGTGCAGCATGCAGCTACAGGCGCCACCCAACTCCCATCAGTTGCTCTTTTCCCACTTCTACTTTTCCTTCCCCAAAGTATTCCAGCTGTTCTCCTCTTATACCTCCCCTCAGGGATTGGGGGGGGGGAATCCTCTTCTGAAAGCTTCACATCTGCTCTGCTCAAAATATAATATTCCTAAAGGCTCAACTAATCCATGACATATGGCAGTCCCCAAATGATCAATATGCATAAGGTATGCTCTGAGCCTTGTTTTCTCGGAGTATTTAATATAAAACCAACTGTGATCAAGAAAAAACCTGTCAGATCCATTTAGGTCCAAAGTGTGTGTATTATCATTAAAACAAAACAAAACAACAACACTTGAAGATCATTCTAAATGTTGCTGGGCCATTTATGGCTTCCAAAGAGGAAGACAAATGCTCATTAAGCAATCAGTTTGCCCACACAGGAAGACTATGGGTGTATGAAACAGCTGCTCCATGCATGGAAACCTACACAGGATGTTGCTATGCAGGCAAAGACAACACACTGGAAATTGGTTTTGTAGGGCAGTGTTGAATTCTGTGGCTAGAGGCCAACCCAAACATACAAATGCACCTATATTGCCATTGAATCATGTATATGTTGCCTGGGCCATCCATTCTGAGAACACTGACTCAAAAGACTTCATTGAAGGGGGTTTGAATGAATTCTTCTTCAAAATTGTGATGGATGGGACAGGAAAAGGAGGGACCACCATCAATTTTTAAGGGGCTTATAAAAAAAAAAAATACGTTCAGGGTGAATTGCTTTCCTTTTCTATTTCTGCTTTGCCACCATTGGAAGTAGCAGCAGTGTTCCTATGAATCATCTATACAGGGGAACCCTACCCATGTAGCCTCCTCATTCATTTTAGTACCACTCAAACAGTGGTTTGCTCGAACAATAAATGGTAGACACACACACACACACACACACACACACACAGTATCAAACAATAAAATTGAAAAATTACAATGTCAAATAAAATGGAATAGTAAAGCATAGCAGCACATTTCAAAAATATCTCCAGAGCAAGGGACCCCTCCCCACCCCGGCCAAAACACATTCTGACTTACAGTATGCAACAGCTACCCCACTAACACATACACACCATGGGATTGTTTGCTCATCAGGTGCAAGCAGGTATTTCAACAGTAGCTCTTGGCTCACCCTTTCAGAGTTGGCCATTATAAGATTCCAGAATAATAATTCATTCTTTACAAAAGCAGCATAAGGGAGGTCCACATTCCTTCTTACGTCTACCACAACCACTTTCCCTACTACAGGACTTAATCAGATAGTACCCTCTGCTTATCCAATCTCTCTCATCCCATGCTACTCCCATTTCTCACATGCATGCACCAAAACACATAGCACTCTAGCCACTTAATTGCTCAAATATATTTCACTCCCCATACCACTAATCACCAATCACTCCACCTACTCTGCTAAAATATACTGCAAAAATACCTGGAGATGACAAAACCACTCACTGACAGAACCATATACAGTAACATAACAAAGTCTATTTTAAACCTTTCTTGCATTCACAAACCCTCTTATGACAAATACATTTCTTTTCTGAAATTTCTCTCCATGTCTCTGTATTCTCAGTAATGTCTCCTTGGCTCCCACTGCTCATCTTAAAAATCTAACAGCTTGAGGGTTCTGACCGAAACATTAGATTAAATAAATCTATGCTGGTGTTTGTTTTGCCTATCATTTTTATTTACTTATGCCTATACATAAACAATATATCAGCCAGTTGGTGTGTGTGACACAGTGGTGTGGCACAACCATTCTGCTCGGTATCAGTGACTCTCCCTAGACATTAATGGCTTCACTCTAAGGTCCAGTTGCTCACAGCCTGACAGGACTGAAAATGAAAGCTTTCCATAACAAATGAAAGTGCTTGAAGGAAGGACGTTTTGACACTTAGAAAGAAAACTGTTTTAAGTCTTCTTTAGGGGTGTTTATAGCTGCTGATGCGTCGTCTTCTTGGTACTAAAAAGCAGGACAAATGGAAACTCTTGAAATCAATAGCACTTAACTTCCAGGCTACTCTATTTATGATAGGGGTGATAAGACACTTGGGTTTTCAACACCTTAGACTCTTCACAAAATTGATTGATCTTGGATCACTTGTGAGGGATGTCTCGTTCAAGGGCAGCAATCACACCAGGGGCATCAGGAGTTCCAGCTAATTTGAATATACCTACTTTGCAGTCTTTATTCCATTTCCAAGATCCATGTTTTCCAACGGCTACAAAAATTATGATTGGTTAGATTCCCAGCTGAGGCAGGGAAGAGCATTAACATAGCATGAAGAGCATATTGACAGCTGAAAAACTCACCCATGTCCATCATTTGACTTTAAATGTTCCAACCAAACCAGGGGCATGGTGCAGGTTTCCTATGTAGGGATCCTCATACTGGTGTCTTGCCTCTGTGCTTCTAGAGCAAAGTGTGCATATGTACCGTAAGTCTTGATCCACAGGCCCAAAGGAGGGCCTTGCATGAGTCATTTGGTGCAGGGATACCAAAGGAGGAAGCGAGAAATGGCAGGGTGGCCAGTTCTAGTGCTTTATTAAAGAAAGGTATAAACCAGGTCAGCAAACTTTTTCAGCAGGGGGCTGGTCCACTGTCCCTCAGCTCTTGTGGAGGGCCGGACTATATTTTGAAATTAAAAAAAAAAAGAACGAATTCCTATGCCCCACAAATAACTCAGAGATGCATTTAAAAAAACACACACATTCAACTCATGTAAAAACACCAGGCAGGCCCCACAAATAACCCAGAGATGCATTTTAAATAGAAGGACACATTCTACTCATGTAAAAACATGCTGACTCCCGGACCGTCCGCAGGCTGGATTTAGAAGGCAATTGGGCCAGATCTGGCCCCCAGGCCTTAGTTTGCCTACCCATGGTATAAACTTACAACACAGCAGCAGAGTCCTGCTGCCTTCACAGGCTCCAGATAGATGCTGAAGCAGTAAGTAGTTACGGGTAGGTAGCTGTGTTGGTTTGCCGTAGTCAAAACAAAATGAAAAAATTCCTTCCAGTAGCACCTTAGAGACCAACTAAGTTTGTTATTGGTATGAGCTTTCAAGTGCATGCTGAAGCAGTAAGTAGTAATTATGACTTGTCTGTGAGGTGCGAATATGTTAAGCATTACTTATACACAAAGCAAGCTGTATAAGCTGGCAGCAATTGCCCAGTTAACTCACCCCTGGCTTAGAGGCCCCTTCCCAACTGTCATCTTTCTCTCAGACCAGGGAATAGCTGACAGGCAGCCAGCATGAGAAGCATCTCCTCTCCCAACTAACTGAACCAAAAAGAGGGCTTCAAAGCTTCAAAGCATATAAATATATATGAGCTTATTATTGCAGCAACTAACAATTATCTTGACTACCAAGATGGCATTCACAGGCCTTCTGGTACACTTTCACTGTTTGGTTCTACACATTGCAAAACTCTAAGTTTGTTTCTTGATGCATGGGAGGAACTGGCTTGTTTTCTTAGTTCCCCTCCCCCCGCCACATCATATTATTTTATTATCTTCTTAATTATGCTGTTTTAAAACTGCATTTTACAGTCGTCTTCCTTTAGTAATATTTTCTTTTGAAATGTTTAAGATAATTTTTTTTGTTAACTTTTGTGCATTAAAAGTGCATTCTGCAATTGATTTCCTTTGCAATGTGTTATTCTGAACATCTTAAGGTAATATTTTAGCTTCCTGTTAATTATGTTGCTTTGAAGGCATGCTTTATCTTTGATTACCTTCGGTAATGTTTATTCTGGTTTGTTTGATGTTTTAATGTCTTGTAAACCACTTTGTGACTTTTTTACTTAAAAATATAAAGCTGTATAGAAATGAAATGAACGATAATAATAATATTATTAATAATAACAGTCTAGAAAGCACTTTCCCCCTAAAAATAAACAATTATATAAAACAGAAGTCTCAGGATATTCAGTACCTGATAGCAGAATTTGCATTTATGTGGCTCATCCGTAAACATTAAGATTGCCACTATTAGCCAGGAAATAAACACAGTAAAAAAAGGCTAGTTCAGCACATCGGACAGCTCCCAGGACTATTACCAGTCATTGGCTGATTCTGATGGTGGAGAGGGGAGAGATTTTGGTCTTATTTTCGCATCTAAAGACCAGCTGAATGCTAGATTCAGCATCTAATCCTCTCACTGAATATTAAGAAAATGTTATACTATGATTTTTATATTATTCCATTTTCTATTGGTGTGGAAATCAACAGAGTTGGTCACTGAACAGTCACTAAAAATAGAGAGTGAGAATTATCACTGGGACTTTAGGGCTGTGCACATCACTTGTAAATATCTGGTATGAGACTGTCTAAGGCTTATCCTCCTCAGCTTAAGAAATCTGACCTGGCCACTGAAGGAGGTTGTCTGGCTGCAATTTTGATGGAAACAACTGCTTTGTTTGTTGGTTTCAATCAATACAATCCCTTAGTGCAAATTCCCAAGTTAAGCCTCAGGTTTCTAAGCTGATGGGAGCAAGCTAATAACTTTTAGTTCAATGTATCTCTTGGGGCACAGACACAAAAAAAGAAGACTTAAAAGAGATTTTGAAGTAATTTGGAACAACGACATAAAGAAAAACCCTCCACTGTCTTAGCCAATGCAAACTTTTTAAAATGTTGAACATGTGTGTCTTTTAACTTGCAGGAGAGATTTGTCGAACTAAGTTTAGATCTGCTGTTCTAATCTCTATATCGGGCATAGGCAAACTTGGCCCTCCAGATGTTTTGAGATTACAATTCCCATCATCCCTGACCACTGGTCCTGTTAGCTAGGGATGATGGGAGTTGTAGTCCCAAAACATCTGGAGGGCTGAATTTGCCTAGCCTGCTCTATATGATACAATCAGGCTTTCTTTCAGCAGGAACTCACCAGAACTCAGTTCTGGCAACTTTCAGGTGGGCATCCTTGCCATTATAAGAGAAAGAAAGGAGGCATTCATGGTGAGTTCTGGCACCTCTTTTTCTAGAAAAGTAGCACTGGATGCCATCCTATAGATGTTTCTAGGATGAATCACACTGCATCTACTGAGACTTACTCCCAAGTAAACGGATATAGGATGGCAACCTGGTGATGACAAACAACATTTCACAAGTCCTACCCAGCTTCACCCTAGGCAGCAGGTTCTCCCTACCTGCCCTATATTACAATATACTGCTAAATGTTTTAACATTGCCTTTTGGAACTTGGAAAGAAGCCCACATCTTGATAACATTAATAGCAACCGATACGGATGACACTTTTGGAATATTTTATGAGCTTCAGGGACAGTGCAGCTGGTCTCTCTGGCACATGTATTACTTTTGGACTAGCTTCATTGCACATTGTTTTTACTGCCTTTAAAACTTTTTGCATTCCCCAGCCCCCAGGAGAATTAATCAGCCTCCCTTGGCCTCTCCCAAAATTCCTGCCTCAAGTCATTGGTGATGTTTGCAGTTAAAACCTGCATACAGCCTTCCCTGTCACCACCAGCACATGCACAAATTAGCATGTGGTCCTTTTCCATCTAGTTTGCAAAGCTGCTATGTGTTTCAACTGCACAGCTGAGGGTGGACCAGCAGATGCCCACAGAAACACCCGCTGCTTCAGATAAGCTCTGCGTGATCACATTATAGACCCTTCATCCATTATACTCTGTTGAGAGTTTCATATGGTTTCCCAGGTGGATTTTTGCAGGGAGAAGTAGTGGAATAAACTTGTATAGCTACATCTAAGCTTATGCAGCTCAGTAATACCATGTGACCACTGCTACTTTTTTTTTATCAAAACACTACTTTTTTTAAAAAAAGAAGCTGTGCAGACCTAGTACACTTTCTTTAAAAAAAAAAAAAGCAGTGGCCCCAGGGGCTGAATTTGGGACATTGTGCAATTTAAAAAGCCCACAGCTATTAACTGTGTAGCCATTTCAGAAGAAACAAATAATAAAAATAAAAATACTGAGAACGGTGGTTTGTTTTTCTTAAAGAGGGGTATAAAGAGATAACATTTCACAAAAGCAGACCAGACCCCAAATACCATATATTCCCCAGTAGTGTCTGACAATAGAACTAATTCACCATATCTTTTGAGTGAATAATTGGCAAAGAAATTGAAATACTCAATACACCAGGCTGTGTGTGTGCGCGCATGTGTGTGCGTGCGCATTGAGTGGGGGAGATTTGGTGGAGCCATCCCTGTGTTTGGCTCTGCCAGCTGAGCTGGCCTCCTACTTGACCCAAATGTACCCTTATACTGCAGTCCTGTACCTTTTTATTTGCAAGTAAGCCTCACTGAATTCAGCAGGACTTACATCTGAGTAGAGTTCTATAGGACTGCACTGTTAGATTCTTAACTGTGAATTGGCTGAAAGAGTTGGGTGAACATTTTTGCTTGCTGCAAAGAGCACACAGGTGATTCTTTGGACGCCACTACAAAGTGCAGGGGGATCCCTCTCTATGCTGGAGTGATTTGCAGATAGGGATCTCACTCTTGGCCACAGCTTTCAACCGGTTGATTTACAAGGCTGAAGATGATAATCTACAAATTGACCAGAGAGGGTAGAGCAATTGTGCTGCACATCACATCTTTTGAATGAGCAAAGCCATGTGCCGTGCAATCGCTCTCTTTGCCATCAGTTGGCCAGCGTTTTTCTGGCTTAGAAGAGAAGTAATGAGGCCCTAGTTGGTTAGGATGCATCAAATTCATGCTGTGTTCCCTAATTGATGGGATCACATCATGGAGGAGGAAGTAGCAACCAAGGAAAACAGTGGCTGTGAAAATGTCAAATAATAATCCCACAAAAGTTAAAAAGAAGGGGGGTTTAGAGGAATTTTCTGTTCCCTCTAAATACATTAGCAAGTAAACATTTGGTGCAATCCTGTTCTTAACCATGTTAAGAACAATGTTAACCATGTTCTTAACCATGTTCTTAACCATGTTAAGAACAATGAGAACATCTTTAAATTAATTCTGGGGAAGTAACAAAAGACAGGTGAACAGTGGAAATAGCTTGTCGTCAAGATGCAGTGTGCATGCTAATTAATTTCCCACTCCTCAGATCATTCATCTTCAAATAAGACAAAAAAGAGCTAACAGTCTGCACTGGGATGAATCATGCTAGGTGGGACAGATGTGGTTACCGGAGGACACCTGTGGTCAAAAGTGACTCATCTCCAGTAAATGTCAACTTTTAAACTTTGTGAGAATATAATTTGTTGTTTAGCAACAAGATCAGTTTCTGTCAATAACCACATCCGGCATCATCAAAATTATCATAGATCTTCTATGAAAGTGGCTTGATTTATTAAAGTATTTCTATATGCGGGTGGCGCTGTGGGTTAAACCACAGAGCCTAGGGCTTGCTGATCAGAAGGTTGGTGGTTCGAATCCCCACGATGGGGTGAGCTCCCGTTGTTCAGTCCCAGCTCCTGCCAACCTAGCAGTTCGAAAGCATGTCAAAGTGCAAGTAGATAAATAGGTACCACTCCGGTGGGGAGGTAAACGGCATTTCCGTGCACTGCTCTGGTTCGCCAGAAGTGACTTAGTCATGCTGGCCACATGACCCGGAAGCTGTACGCCAGCTCCCTCGGCCAATAAAGCAAGATGAGCACCGCAACCCCAGAGTCGGCCACGACTGGACCTAATGGTCAGGGGTCCCTTTACCTTTTATATCACTTTTCACAAAATGTATGAAAATTTAAAACAACAAAGCTACATAAGAAATACAGATACATCATATAGCAAACAAAAAGTAGGTGAGCTGGAGATCAAGATATTTGGCCAGGGTAAGTAGGGAAAAAACTGTTTTAGCGGGACTTACTTCTGAGTAAACATGCATAGGATTGTACTGTTACTTGCAACAAGCTCATTCAGATCTTCTTAAATGTAAGCTGAAGAGGCAATTCATAAAATGCTTTCTGGTACTTATTCTCTCTCCACTCGTGCAAGTCTGCTTACAGGAGCAGTGGAACACGAGCGATCTGGGAACTCATTCATTATGGCAAATGTGGCTTCAGGGACGTTTCGCTGTTTCCTTGATCACAGGATTTGCTGCAACTGAGTTCCCAGTTCACACGATACATTGCTCAGGGGAGTAGACCCAGTTGAATGAGAAAGGCAGAGAGAGGAATAAAATGTGTGAGTCAGTTCTGGTCCATAGATAAAAATAAGGAAGCAAGAACCACAACTGGCCAGTATTTCTGCTTTCCACTCTGCTTGTAATGAGTAACATCATTCCTATGGATCCAAAACTGCTAAAAAGCCTGGGAGATAAAAGAAAAGTATTTTCCTAGAGCTGAGAAAAATTGTAGTGTGGGCATCAGGCAAGTTTCCCCGGGGAGAGCATTTGAAAGGCAATTTCCCCTGATAAATAAAGGACACAAAGAATCAAAGGAGGAATGGAAGATTTATGAAGGAATACGTGGCACAATAGGAGTTTCAAACTCCTTTGTCTGTTACCAGACACAAGATGGAGGGAACACCTGGTGAGATTTTTTTTTTTTTTTTAAAAAAAGATTGTGCTAAAAAAGATAAAAGGGTTCTGTTAAATGTGCAATTAATATGCTGAACTTATTGAAATAAAATGAGGTTAGCAATGATAAAATCGTGTTTAAACAGATGAGACACCAACATGAGAAGATCCCCTGTTGTTAGGTTGCTTTTTCAATGAAAAATTACAGAAACATAAGGAGGAAGCATATTGTGAAATCATTCTGACAGTTAAATCATCTGCATACTTGGGAGAGCTCCCAAATGCAGTCAGTAGTATTTACTCCCAGGTAAGTGTGTGTAAGGCTGCAGCCTGAGGGTGGCAGTTTGAGGTTGCATAGCACAAATGCAGCTATTATACATTAGACTGCATTTTATTGCACTGTCAAAATACTTCCTTATGGAATACCAAGTTTGCTCACTCTGTAAGGTACACACTGATAGTTTATAAATCAACAACAGCCTGGTAGAAGTTTACAACCACAGCCAATCTCAATATTGCACTGTTACAGAGTCCTTTCATGAACTGTGTGCTAAACCACAGTAAATCAATCTATTGTTTTCAACTGGAAAGCTTGAAAGATAGATGCAGGAGTACCTGGTGTCCTGTTTAGGACTACAGTTCCCATCAGCACTAGCCAGCACAGTCAAGGGCCAGGAGTGGTAATCCAACAACAACGTTGGCTATTCCTGTCATACAGGAAAAGTTTGTGGCACAAATAAAACATTGATAGGCTCCCCCTCCTCTTCAGAGCTGTTTACTAGAGACTTCAGATGCTGTTTACTGGAGACTTGAGACCCCATGTCAACCTTCTCCATAGCTTTGGGGAGCTCTCATTATGCAAAAAGAAAATTGCCATTCAGAGGGCTTTCTGAATGTGCTTTGTATTGTGATGTTTTTATAATACACAGAGGTACCATTCTTTGTATGCCCATGTACTTTTAATAAGAACACAC